>NC_091089.1:6512500-16512500 GCF_032405125.1 Capricornis sumatraensis | reverse complement strand
TTATCAGCAGGTGATTATGGATGGGCAGGTGAGCGGGCATCTCGGCTATTCTTTATATTGTTTTGCCTGTTTGCATTTTCTGATTTTTGTAATGGTCATGTGTGCTCATGTTTTTAATAAGAACACAATGAGAAACATGAACATTAAAAAATATAA
Source organism: Capricornis sumatraensis (assembly GCF_032405125.1). Classification (NCBI taxonomy): domain Eukaryota; kingdom Metazoa; phylum Chordata; class Mammalia; order Artiodactyla; family Bovidae; genus Capricornis; species Capricornis sumatraensis. The sequence goes on along the minus strand of NC_091089.1, from coordinate 16,512,344 downwards.
AAATGTAAGAAAACCGACCACAGCCAACAGAGCAAGTAAGAAGGCTGGGATAATGAAGGGTAAAGGGACACCTTGACAGGACGTGGAAGTGGCACAGCAAAGCTCTGGGCACTGGGGTTGGGGTGGGAGAGTAGGGGTTGGGAGCAGCTTACGGTGGGTGTTCTGGAGAAAAGAGAAGCGATGAGCAGTACCATTCCTGTTGTACCTGTTTGAGTCATTTTAAATAGCAAAATGAATTTTATTTTGAAAGAAAATTTTAGATGAAGAGATATCAGTAAGAGGGCCCTGTCTTGGGCTAAGAAGGGTTAGTACATGCCCAGTCTATGAGAAAGTGTTATAAACAGATGTGGACGTTATCCCCTGAATGGAGGTCATTGCCCTTGTCACCTTGCTCTCGACTTTGAGAGAAACACAAAACACTGTGATGGTTTGAAACAAATCATTTAGAATGAACGACTGAAAATCAGAAGCCTCAACAAAAGAGGAGGATCTGCAAAGAATTCGTTAGGACAATAGATATTGATTATTCTGTCTCAAGGAACTGAAAAAGTCACTTGGGTTGCTGGAAAGGAGGTGTTTCTCTTCGAATGTGACTGATGGAAAAGATCAAAAACCAAGAGTTACCAGAGGTTTGTGAATCTAAATAGGCTGCTTAATGTTGCTGAATACTGGGGAAAAAAACAAAACACAAAACCTATTTTAAGTTTGCTTCTTCAGTTCAGTTCAGGTCAGTTCAGTCATTCAGTCGCGTCTGACTCTTTGCGACCCTATGAATCGCAGCACACCAAGCCTCCCTGTCCATCACCAACTCCCGGAGTTCACTCAAACTCATGTCCATCGAGCCAGTGATGCCATCCAGCCATCTCATTCTCTGTCGTCCCCTTCTCCTCCTGCCCCCAATCCCTCCCAGCATCACAGTCTTTTCCAATGAGTCAACTGTTTGCATGAGGTGGCCAAAGTATTGGAGCTTCAGCTTCAGCATCAGTCCTTCCAATGAACACCCAGGACTGATCTCCTTTAGAATGGACTGGTTGGATCTCCTTGCAGTCCAAGGGACTCTCAAGAGTCTTCTCCAACACCACAGTTCAAAAGTATCAATTCTTCAGCACTCAGCTTGCTTCTTAGAAAGTTCAAATAGAGAAAAAAGGCTAAACTTTCTGTGGACTGAATCAGAACAAGCTAAGGGTGATGGGAAGAGCTGAAGTCTTGGCAATAAAATTCTCTATGTAAGGTTAAAAAAACAAACAAAACAGGAAAATCAAGCTCTTTAAAACATTGAAACAGCTTTTGAATGTATATTCCTTGGAACTGGTGATTATGCAAACTGTGTTCTAAAATCTACACATTATCTGTCAATAGTGAAGTTTCATAAAGTGTTTGCTCTGGGTTCATTTATCTAATTATGGATTAGGAGAACACAAGAGTGCTTAACTGAAAACAGAATTGAGATTCAAAAGTTTTAAGTGAAGAGTCTGTAGTGAAAGTAAAGTCTCTCAGTCATGTCCAACTCTTTGTGACTTCATGGACAGTAACCAACCAGGCTTCTTCGTCCCTGGGATTTTCTAGGCAAGAGTACTGGAGTGGGTTGCCATTTCCTTCTCCAGAGGATCTTCCCAACCCAGGGATTGAACCCTGGTCTTCCACATTGTAGGCCAGATGCTTTACCATCTAAGCCACCAGGGATGTCTTTAGCTCAGTTGGTAAAGAATCCGCCTGCAATGCAGCAGAACCTGGTTCGATTCCTGGGTCAGAAAGATCCCCTGGAGAAGGGAAAGGCTATCCACTCCAATATTCTGACCTGGAGAATTACAAGAGTCTGTGGTATGAGACTATTAATGGAGAAGGTACTATAACATTTCTTAGCACTACACAAAACCATAGTCAGGACAAAGCTGTGCTGAGTGAACAAGGTTGGAATTTATGAAACTCTCTGGTAGGAATCAGAGCCCCCTTCCTCTGGCTGCCTCCCCATCATTTACTGGGTGTGCATGCTAAGTCACTTCAGTCACGTCCACTCCTTGCGACCCCATGGACTGTAGTCCACCAGGTCCCTCTGTCCTCAGGATTCTCCTGGCAAGAATACTGGCGTGGGTTGCCCTGTTCTCCTTCAGGGGATCTTCTTGACTCAGGGATCAAACCAGGGTCTGCATTGCAGGTGGATTCTCTACCGCTGAGCTTCCATTCCAGGGAAGCCCCTCATTTTCTGTGACTCAAACTTAAATCCAGGCCCATGTGATACTTGTGCCTACTGTTGGGAGACAGTGCCTGCTAAGTTCATTTGCCCCCTTCAGATGCTGCTAACCTAAGACAGCTTTTGTCAAGGGACAGCTGTGGCCATGCCCCTCTCAGTGCAATTCAGCAGATCAAGTTTTCAACTGTCTGCCCAGAGACTCTCTTTGGTTACACAATAAAGGACCTCCAACTGCAGACAAGAATGCTCTTGTCATATTCTGGGCACTTGTTCAGATCAAACTGCTGCTTGCTGGCCGTCAGGGTAGTGAAGACTCAGAGAGTATGGCTCCCTGTTTCTTTTTGCCCTAAAGCAGATCAGGAATGTGCCCTTTTTTTCTTTCTCGCATTCTCCTCTGCCCATCATGTCTCAAAAGAAAGTGCTGGAGTCACAGCTTTCATCTCCATCCTCTCCACGGCCCATGATTCAAATTTCCCATCACTTTGGTTGAATTTGTAGCCAGTGCAGTCTCCCTCAGGCAGAGAAACCTCACCATGTTGCTAAGAATTTTGCTCTTTCATGCCCATCAGAACTTTAGACCTCGTGGTTAAGTGTAGACCAAACAGCTTCATCCTGGTATAACAGCAATTAAAGACATTCTCTAATTCAGCCAAAAGAGTCACAGGGATTAACTGAATCTACACTCTAAATACTGAACTACCTGCACTTTATTGCGTATGCTTGATATATGAGAAACTATAAAGGGCACATAGAGGAACAGACCATAACCCTGAATAGGTGTATCTAATGAGATAGTTTTTGATGTGTTTAGATTATTTTCCTTTGTAAATTCATGATGCTTTTGCATGTGTCTGTTGCATGCTTTTGCTAAGTCTCTTCAGTCATGTCTGACTCTTTGTGACCTCATGGACTATAGCCTACCAGACTCCTCTGTCCGTGTGATTCTCCAGGCAAGAATACTGGAGTGGGTTGCCATGTCCTTCTCCAGGGGATCTTCCCCACCCAGGGATCAAACCCATGTCTGTTATGTCTCCTGCTTTGGCAGGCAGATCTTTACCATTAGTGCCACCTGGGAAACCTCATGATGCTCTTATTGTGCTACTTATTGCTTTAGGGACTTGTACTCTTGCTAAAAAGTACCTTAAACACTGTTTCTCTCAGGTTATTTCTGGGGAGGTTTTGCTTCTTTCACTGTGCTTTGTAGAGTGCTGGCTGTAAAGGCAGGGTGTACAATGTTCTTTTCCCCCCATCCCTACTCCCTCCCTCTCTTGCCCCAAGGAAAGCCTCTCTCTCTCCCTGAGACAAATGTTTTGCAATTGCGTTATCTATACTATGATAGCTACCCTCTGATAGTCTGATGTAGGTCAAGAGCCTGATAGCCAGAGGAGATCATCTTTTTTTTTTGTTAAAATTTCGGAACCTTTCAAGGTAGGTGAATGAGGAGGAAGCAGAGTTGAAAGCCTGGAAAGTCATTATTTGAACAGTCCTGCCGTGCAAGAGCTTTGTGACAAGTAGGCTGTAGGTGTTCAAGACTATGTCTTTCTCAGGAGTGTCCCCCAGAGGCCTTCTCAGGGGTGCCCTCTAAGGGATCATACCAACACACCAACAGTGACTTCCTCCAGCTACTACTGCCCGCCCTCTTTTTTTTTGTTTTAAAGCAGTTTGCCTGAAAGTCAGTCTGTCTGCGGGAAACCATGATCTTTCCTGACTGTTTTCTTTTGTGAGATTTCACATGGCTCCCTGCTAGCTCTCTCTCCTATTTGGATTGTTGAGAGATTCTCATGCATTCTTTGTCTAACAAAGCAGTGACTCCCTTTCCTTCCCGAGCTGTGCACTGGCCATCTCTTGTCCTCTGACCTCCCTGGATGAGTCAAACACCGAGTACTCTCCTTACTGCAGGCGACTCATAGGATTTTTACTTGCAGTTTCTTCTCTTTAACACTTAGATGCAGGGCTGGACCACAGCAGAAGCTGAGTGAGACATATGATGGGTCCAGAATCTCTTCATTTCAGTCTGGAATAAATATCATTGAACTAAGAGTTTCTTCTCTCCTCTTTTCCTGAGACTGCACTTCCCCAAGCAGGCCACTCCTGAGACCCTTTATACATGCAAAACAAGGATAATAATAGTTCCTACCTCATAGGGCTGTGCGAAGGTTAAATGAGTTAATGTGTTTGAAGCACTTACAACAGATGCTTGCACATAGTAATTGCTGTGTAAGTATCTGTTGTTATCACAATTACAGTACCATGAGGATGAACCTCTAGTTCTGTGAGGCAGAGGCAGAGGCATGGAGGTGGAGGTGGGAAAAGCAAGGATTAGTTTTGAACAGGGAGGAGAGGGGATTCAGACTAGGTGACCTAAGTACACTAGGTTTATTAATTGATAGGAAGTAGCTAATTAAAAACAATCTTGTTGAAATGTCTTTGATCTCAGCTTCATGAAGAGGGAATATTGAACAACCAGCCAGCGAAATATTAAAATTATGCATCTGGCTAGATTGGAATAAACAGCTGATGGTACTCAGTAAACTAGATGCACTTTTAAAATCCCAGTTTAGGCTTCAACAGTATCCAAATGATTGGCTGAGATTTCAAAAGGACTCTGGAGCCTAATAGAAATCAAGATGCGAACTCATGAACCCACAGGCAGTCAGTATCTACCTGTCAGCAGTTGAGTTTTAGACCTTGAACAGATTTTGTGTCCTGTCTTTAGGCTTCTGAAAGGTGCTGAGTATGCAGACCCAAGCCAAGCACAGTAATTGAACAAAAAATTCCTCTCCTGTTTTAGGAGTCCTATGTTTTCCAGGTTTTATAAGATAAGCCCATTATTTACAATCAGATAAAAAGACCCCCTCCCACCAGAACTAATCAGCACTGTGATCGATGTCCACCTGCTTTGATCATTCTTTCTGCTTCCTTGACTGCCTGAGCTCTCTCCAGTTTCTGCCGGCCTCCCTGTCTGCCAGCTTCAGGAAGCTTGCTGATCAGACCAGCCTTCCTCTGCACTGCAGCCCGCTGGCTGTATCTCCTCTCTCCCTCCCAACAGCTACATGTAAAACAAGGGGTGTTCTGCAGGTTTTAATTTAGCCACATTGATTCTATTGATATCTTGTCAGATACCCTGAAGCCCACGGCCTCATTGGCCAGACAGGACACATCAGAGATGAACCCTCTGGTCTTTTGACCCTGATTATTCTTCATTTCTATTCTGACTTTCTCTTGGCATTATAGAATTATGTTTGAAGGAAAGCCTGAGGGAGGTGGAAGGAAGGAAACCAGGCCTAGGATGTCAGTGCTCACAAAGCAAAGATAGAAGAGCTGCTAATCGGGACCTCTCAGCGCAGGCATCTTCCTTTCACAAAGTCAGTGTGGACTATCCATCGTCTCCCAGGACTCCCAGCTGAGGGCTGGTGTAGACAAGTGAGAGGTGCCTGGGCAGTTTCTCATCAGGGTCCCCTTTGCACAGTCATTGCACCTTCCTCAGGGGCACCTCCCACTGCTTTTAGGGGTTTCACATGCTATATATTTATTAGGCAGACAAAGGAACAGCTGTTGGAGCCTAAGTTTGGAGAACAGAAGGTGGCCTAGGGGTGCAGCTGCGGGGCAGGCTCTTGCTTGGCAAATGCTTGACCAGGTTTATTTGGTCATTTTTATTTTGTTTGGGTATTTGTTGACCTTACTGAAAATATCAGGAGATGACGTGTGTGTGTGTGCTAAGTCATTTCAGTCATTCTGACTCTTTGTGACCCCATGGACTGTTGCCCACCATGCTCCTCTGTCCATGGGATTTCCCAGGCAAGAATACTGGAGTGGGCTGCCATGCCCTCCTCCAGGGGATCATCTCAATGCAGGGATCAAACCCTTTTCTCCTGCGTCTCCTGCATTGCAAGCAGATTCTTAACTGCTGAGCCCCTGGCCTCAGGAGATGATATGTGCCCTGATTGCACCTCTGCAGTACTCTTTGACAATTCGGATAATCTATTGGTTTTCAAAATTCGAGTCTTAGCATTGGAAATTCCTCTAATATTTGAGTCTGGTTTTTACATGAAGGTGGCTTGAGATTGAAGAGTCTATGAATAATATATGCAATTTGTAACCATCTGTGGAGCTGAAAATGAAATAGATTGTGTGTGTAAAATCTCTGTATTTGCATCCTCTATTTGGAATTTAGAGTTTTAAGTGAAAGCTGGTGCCTTTATCTGACTTGTCAATGTTATAGATGATACTGCATATTTATAAAGATATTTGCATATCTTTTATCAGACAGATGCTCTTAGATGATTTAGTGTTCCAGCTCATATTTGGAAAATAAATTAATACATGAAATGAAGATGAAAAGCTCAGGGGATTTGACTCACTCTTAGTCCTATGTTCCTCTTGCATTGGGAAGTGTAACCTTTTGAGGACAATGCTGGATGCAGGCAAATTAATGAAATAGGAGCCTTCCTAAGCTCTGATTTTTTGTTAACAAAAGCTCTCTCTCTCTTTTGTTATCACCCACCTGCAGCCCACAGCGGATCCTAATCTTCAGAGGTTTATTTTGGGCTCTGTAGTTCATTGGTTATTTAAAATGGACTTCCTTTCTACTGAGCTTTAAATAGAGTCTATAAAAAACCTAAAGTATCCAAGATTAAAAAATTGGAGTTCCTTAAGAATAGTAAGCCTTGGCCTGAAAGTATGAGGGTTCGTTTCATCTCCCTTGAAGGGCTTTCCATCCCTATGATACTGTACTGCCTCTGTCCTCTAATGATGGAATTTTAGGCAAGAGCTCAGAAGAGGGAAGAGACTGTGGGTTAGAGAAGCTTACTCACCTCCTGGAGGATGGCCCTCTTTGTGACTTCACCTGGATGAATAATGTTGTAGAGCAAAGCCTACTTGGAACAGGCAGAACTCTGTTCTTAATCTGGCTCTGCAACTTGCTAAGCTGTGTGATCTTGGCAAAGTATTTAATATCTCTGAGTTCCAATTGTGCATTTTTTAAAGTGGAAATATATGGAAGAATTTGAAATTTAAGTATAACATTCCTGGTTTATAGTGGAAACCAAAGTGATATTTCTGAGTATTAATACATCACACTTGCCTTCTTCTTTTTGGGAATGAGGAAAACTCAAAAGAGGATAGTTTAAGTTATACATACAAGTGTTTATACAGAAGCTGGCTTCTGATTAAAAAAAAAAAAAGAAAACTAGTCTAATTAAGATAAGTAGTGATTTTTGCATTATCAAATAATTGTTTGCATTGAGTTTGGGTTTTCCAAATGACTTTTAAACTGAAGACAGAGTCTTGTTTCATTGAGTTTTCACACTTGGTTGCCTAACATGCCCATCTGGAGGACTCATTTTGGGAGCTAGAACACAAATTTGAAGCAACTAATTCAACAGTTGTGAGGGGTCTAGAATTTTTTCCCCACTTGCAAGATAGCAGGTTGGTCTACCACCCTTTCATAGGCCCTGGTGGAAGACATGAGACAAAGGGTCTCTGTACTCATGGTACAGCAAGCAGCATGAGCTTCATGTTTGTGTCCATTCCCCCTGGCATCAAGTTCTGAAAAGCCCCGGTAGGTGAAGCACAGAGAGTGGTATGCATCATGGCTGAAAACTCCCCAGTTTAAGAAACTGTCCATTTTATAATGAGCTGTAAGTAAATCTGTTCAACTTTAACCTCAGAGGCAATTATTATCTTTATCATACTGTTGTTCTTCAGTTGCTAAGTCATGTCTGACACTTTGCAGCACCATGGACTGCAGCCTGTCAGGCTTCCCTGTCCTTTGCTATCTCCTGGAGTTAGCGCAAACTCATGTCCATGGAGGCAGTGATGCCATCCAACCATCTCATCCTCTGTTGCCCCTTTCTCTTCTTGACCTCAATCATTCTTAGCATCAAGGTCTTCCAATGAGCCAGCTTTTCAGATCAGATGGCCAAAGTACTGGAGTTTAGCTTCAGCTTCAGCATCAGTAAGTCCAATGAATATTCAGGGTTGATTTCCTTTAGGAGAGACTGGTTTGATCTTTTTGTTGTCCAAGGGACTCTTAAGAGTCTTGTCCAGCATCACAATTGAAAGCCATCAATTCTTCGGTGCTCAACCTTCTTTTTGATTCAAGTCTCACATCCATACATGATGGCTGGAAGAACCATAACTTTGGCTAGACAGACCTTTGTCAGCAAAGTAATGTCTCTGCTTTTTAATACACTGTCTGGGTTTGTCATAGCTTTCCTTCCAAGGAGAAAAAGCATCTTTTAATTTCATGGCTGCAGTCACCATCTGCAGTGGTTTTGAAGCACAATAAAATAAAGTCTGTCACTGTTTCCATTGTTTTCGCATCTATATGCCGTGAAATGATGGGACCAGATGCCATGATCTTTGTTTTCTGAATGTTGAGTTTTAAGCCAGCTTTTTCACTTTACTCTTTCACTGTCATAAAGTGGCTCTCTAGTTCCTCTTCACTTTGGGCCATTAGAGTGGTATCATCTACATATGTAAGGCTGTTGATATTTCTCTTGGTTATTTTTATTTCAGCTTGTGATTCATCCAGCCAGCATTTCACATGATGTACCTTGCATATACTTCCTGGTGACTTCCCTGGTGGCTCAGATGGTAAAGCGTCTGTCTACAATGTGGGAGACCTGGGTTCGATCCCTGGGTTGGGACGATCCCTTGGAGAAGGAAATGGCAATCCACTCCAGTACCATTGCCTGGAAAATCCCATGGACAAAGGAGCCTGGTAGGCTACAGTCCATGGGGTCGCCAAGAGTCAGACATGACTGAGTGACTTCACCTTGCATATAAATTAAATAAGCAGGTTGACAATATACAGTCTTGACATAGTCCTTTCTCAATTTTGAACCAGCTCATTTTTCCATGTCTGGTTCTAACTGTTACTTCTAACGTGTATACAATTTTCCCAGGAAACCAGGTCAGGTAGTCTTAAATTTGCAACTCTTTAAGAATTTTTCAGAGTTTGTTTTGATCCACACTAAGGCTTTAGAATAGTCAATGAAACAGAAGTAGATTTTTTTTTTTTTTTTGTAATTTCCTTGCTTTTTGTATTATCCAACAGATGTTGGCAATTTGATTTCTGGTTCCTCTGCCTTTTCTAAATCCAGCTGGAACATCTGGAAGTTCATGGTTCATGTACTACTGAAGCCTAGCCTGAAGGATTTTGAGCATTACTTTGCTGGCGTGTGAAATGAGCACAATTGTGCAATAGTTTGAACATTCTTTGACATTGCCTTTCTTTGGGATTGGAATGAAAACTGACTTTTTTGCAGTCCTGTGGCCACTGATGAGTTTTCCAAATTTGCTGGTATAGTAAATGCAGCACTTTAACAACATCATCTTTTAGGATTTGAAATAGCTTAGCTGGAATTCCATTACTTCCACTAGCTTTGTTTGTAGTGATGCTTCCTAAGGCCCACTTGACTTCACACTTCGGGATGTCTGGCTCTAGGTGAGTGACCACAGCATCATGATTATCTATGTCATTAAGAATTTTTTTTGTAAAGATTTTTGTGTATTCTTGCCATCTCTCTTAATCTCTTCTGTTTCTGTTAGGGCTTTATTATATTGGCAGAAAACAAACCTATCTTTACTTCTGGAGGAATAGGGCATTTAAGGCTATTTGCTACATAAATATCCTTAAAAAGATAGCCCAGGAATAAGGGTGAGAGGACACAATAGAAGTATGGAGTTGATAGAATTCTATGCATAAGAAGAACAACAAGGATTTACTATGTAGCACAGGGATTTATACCCAATATCTTGTACTTACTTATAATGAAATGTTCTCTGTAAGAAAATGCAATCACTATAGCATATACATGAAGTGACAAATAGATTCAAGGGGTTAGATTTGATGGAGTGCCTGAAGAACTATGGACACAGGTTCATGACATTGTACAGATGGTAGTGATCAAGACCATCCCCAAGAAAAAGAAATGGATAAAGACAAAATGGCTGTGTGAGGAGGCCTTACAAATAACTGAGAAAAGAAGAGAAGCTAAAGGCAAAGGAGAAAAGGAAAGATATACCCATCTGAACGCAGAGTTTCAAAGAATAGCAAGCCTTCCTCAGTGACCAATACAAAGATAGCAGAAAACAATAGAATGTGAAAGACTAGAGATATCTTCAAGAAAAATAGACATACAAAGGGACTATTTCATGCAAAGGGCACAATAAAGGACAGAAATGGTATGGACCTAAAAGAAGCACAAAATATTAAGAATACACAGAAGCACTAAAAATCACAAACTGGTGTGATCACTCACCTAGAGCCAAACATCCTAGAATGCTAAGTGAATTGAGCCTTAGTAAGTATCTCTACAAACAAAGCTATTAGAGGTGATGGAATTCCAGCTGAGCTATTTCAAGTCCTAAAAGATGATGCTGTTAAAATGGTGCACTCAATATGCCAGCAAATTTGGAAAACTCAGCAGTAGCCACAGGACTGGAAAAGGTCAGTTTTCATTCCAATCCCAAAGAAAGGCAATGCCAAAGACTGTTCAAACTATTGCACAATTGCACTCATCTCATGCTAGCAAAGTAATGCTCAAAATTCTCCATGCAAGGCTTCAACAGTACATAAACTGAGAACTTCTAGATGTTCAAGCTGGATTTAGAAATGGCAGAGAAACCAGAGATCAAATTACTAACATCTGCTGGATCTTGGAAAAAACGAGAGTTCCACAAAAACATCTACTTCCGCTTTATTGACTATGCCAAAGCCTTTGATGTGTGGATCACAACAAACTGTGGACAATTCTGAAAGAGATGGGAATACTAGACCACCTGACCTGCCTCCTAAGAAATCTATATACAGGTCAAGAAGCAACAGTTAGAACTGGATATGGAAAAACAGACTGGTTCCAAATAGGAAATGGAATATGTCAAGGCTGTATATTGTCACCTTGCTTATTTAACTTATATGCAGAGTACGTCATGCAAAATGCTGGGCTTGATGAAACACAACCTGGAATCGAGATTGCTGGGAGAAATATCAATAACCTCAGATATGCAAATGCTACCACCCTTATGGCAGAAAGTGAAGAAGAACTAAAGAGCCTCTTGATGAAAGTGAAAGAAGAGAGTGAAAATGCCACGATAAATCTCAACATTCAGAAAACGAAGATCATGGCATCCGGTCCCATCACTTCATGGCAAATAGATGGGGAAACAATAGAAACAGTGACAGATTTTACTTTCTTGGGTTCCAAAATCACTGTAGATGGTGACTGCAGCCATGAAATTAAGACACTTGCTCCTTGGAAGAAAAGCTATGACCCACCTAGACAGCATATTAAAGATCAAAGACATGACTTTGCTGACAAAGGCCCATCTAGTCAAAGCTATGGTTTCTGCAGTAGTCATGTATGGATATGTGAATGTGAAAGTCACTTAGTCGTGTCTGTATCTTTGCGACCCCATGAACTATACAGTCCATGGAATTCTCCAGGCCAGAATCCTGGAGTGGGTAACCATTCCCTTCTCCAGGTGATATTCCCAACCCAAAGATCAAACCCAGGTCTTATGCATTGCAGGCAGATTCTTTACCATCTGAGTCACAAGGAAAGCCCAAGGAAACAGGAGTGGGTAACTTATCCCTTCTCCAGGGGATATTTCTGACCCATGAATTGAACCAGGGTCTCCTGCAATGCAGGTGGATTCTTTGCCAACTGAGCTATGAGGGAAGTGTATGGATATGAGAGTTGGACCATAAAGAAAGGTGTGTGCCAAAGAATTGATGTTTTTGCACTGTGGTATTGAGAAGAGTCTGAGAGTCCCTTGGACTGCAAAAAGATCATCAGTTAATCCTAAAGGAAATCAGTCTGGAATATCCACTGGAACGACTGAAGCTGAAGCTCCAATACTTTGGCTACCTGATGTGAACTGACTCATTGGAAAAGACCCTGATGCTGGGAAAGATTGAAGTCAGGAGGAGAAGGGGGCGACAGAGGATGAGATGGTTGGACGTCATCACTGACTCGATGGACATGAGTTTGAACAAGCTCCAGGAGTTGATGATGGACAGGGAAGCCTAGAGTGCTGCAGTCCATGGGGTCGCAAAGAGCTGGACATGACTGAGCAACTGAGCTGAACTAAACTGAACTGAACACAGCAGTGTACATTAGTTATATTTCAATTAAAAGGAAAAAGATAGTCTAGAACAAAGAGAGTCAATGCTTCTGCTTACAAGATATGCACAAACAAGAAAGACTCAGAGAGTTGTCTCCCCAAAATTTCATAGATCCTCACCCTGATTCCACATGTAATAGTGCCCTCTAAGAGCACTAAGCACTGCTTAATGTTTTGTGATGGGTCAAGGGATTACTTACAGTCAGACTGTCATCCACAGCATCCTCCAGAGTTTCTCTTCTTTGAGAACACCGATATGTTTCTGCACTGAGCTCTTTCTCCTTTATCAGCAAACTTAGAACACTATATTTTGGTAATTCCCCAAATAGTTAAAATATTTGTTATTGAGCACTTCCTATGTCCCATCCCTTGCTGATGCTTCTCATTAGTTACTGAAGACGTTTATTTCAGATTGGGACTTGAACCCAGACAGAATCCACGTTTTTCCAGCTGAGATCACAGACCTGGTTTTAGGACCTAATGAAACTCAGATTCTTGTCTCAATGCAGAAAAAATTCAATGTAGAAAGAATTCAATGCAGAAAGATCTCAGTGCAGAAACAGTTCAAAGAAAGAGACAAAGTGATAGGTAAGATGCAGATTTATTCAGAGCAACACACTCCACAGACAGAATGTGGTCCATTGCAGAGGGTGAATGTGGTCTTGAAATGTGGTGTGTTTAGTATTTATTGGCTGGGTGATATTATAGGCTAATGAGTGGGAGGATTATTCCAATCATTTTGGGGAAGATTCTAGGAACTGGGCCACTGCCCACTTTTTGGTCTTTGATGGTTGGCCTTGGAACTGCCTTGGTGCCTCTGGGTGTGTCATTTTCAGTTCAGTTCAGTTCAGTTCAGTTCAGTCACTCAGTCATGTCCGACTCTTTGCGACCCCATGAATCGCAGCACGCCAGGCCTCCCTGTCCATCACCATCTCCCGGAGTTCACTCAAACTCACATCCATTGAGTCCGTGATGCCATCCAGCCATCTTATCCTGGGTCGTCCCCTTCTCCTCCTGCCCCCAATCTATCCCAGCATCAGAGTCGTTTCCAATGAATCAACTCTTCTCATGAGGTGGCCAAAGTACTGGAGCTTCAGCTTTAGCATCATTCCTTCCAAAGAAATCTCAGGGTTGATCTCCTTCAGAATGGACTGGTTGGATCTCCTTGCAGTCCAAGGGACTCTCAAGAGTCTTCTCCAACACCACAGTTCAAACACATTTTACAATGAGGGTATACTGAGGATCAAGGTCTAGTTGAAACTGATTTGTCTGCCAACTTGGACCCATTTGATTCTGATCATTTTATGTTGTGTCCTCAGGCTATGTTATTCTTTTAAAGGTTGTGCCCTGCCCCCTTCCCTCCTGTTTTATTACTGCTGTTATCTCCATTCCACAGATGAGGTAGGCCCTGGGGTTAGAGCAGTTTAGCCAGTCACTTGGGTGAATAGCCTCAGGGATTGGACTGAAAGATCTGATTTTTTGTAATCTCATTAAAAAAAAAAAGGACTTCCTTGGCACTCCAGTGGTTGAGACTTTGCCTTCCATTGCAGGCGAAGTAAATTCTATCCCTGGTCAGGGAGCTAAATCTCATATGCCTCCTTTCCAAAAACCAAAACACAAAACAGAAACAATATTATAACAAATTCAATAAAGGCTTTAAAAATGGCCTGCATTTAAAAAAAATATTATGAGAATTTTAAATTCTTAAAAATTAAGATAAAAGAAACTGTAAAGTTCTTTCTCACTGAAAGATACTTGGAGAGGGGAGGAATAGGTGTGGATGGAGTAGAGAATTAGAAGCAGGAACAGAAACAATGGGGGAAAAATTCTCTTCACATTTTAGCTGCCATTTAAGTCACAGTATATACAAACAGTGCTTGGAGAAAGCTATAAAATAATTAATGGTGCATGGGGGGAACATTTAAATTACAATCGTCTACATTTAAGAAACATCTTGTATATCTGTTCAAGGCTTCCAGATATAGTTTTGTGTATGAATGCGAGAGGAAGAAACAAAGAAGGCCCAGAGGCAAGAAAAAGCAATTAGTGGGCCTCAGACAGGGCACATCAAGGGAGGCAGAGGTTCTGGCCTGACCTCGTCACCAAGCTAGGTGAAGTCTGAAACGGCTTCAGGCTGTTTTCTCACTGAGAATAGGGTCTCCCTTCATGGCCTTCTCTGAGACTTGCCCGTGCTTACACTGGAACTTGGGCCTTAATTTTCCTTCGTAAAATGGCGTATGTGGCCCACATTCAGTACACAAGTTATTGGACTGTAACCAGTCAGTTCATTAGTTTTCAGATGCATTGATTAGGTTAATAAGTGCCACAGTCCTAGATTGGGAGAATACTAGTAGGCTTCAGCCAAACTTAGCTAAATTCATGGTACCTTGAGGATTCTGCTGCTAGAATTAGGACAAAAATTAACTTTCATCTTTCAAGTGAAGTTATGAACTAGTAATAAGGACCTCGAGGCTTTGCATTGCTTTGTATTTTTTAACCCTGTAGCTCAGAGGGTATACAGAGTAGCACTGTTCCCCAGTTTTATGCGTGAGATAGCTGTGTGTGTGTGTGTGTGTGTGTGTGTGTGTGTGCGCGCGCGCGCGGGCGCACTGTTGCTTCAGTCGTGTAACTCTTTGCCATACTATGGACCTCCCAGGCTCCTCTGTCCATGGGATTCTCCAGGCAAGAACACTGGAGTGGGTTGCCATGCCCTCCTCCAGGGTATCTCCGACCCAGGGATTCAACTGGGATCTCTTATGTCTCCTGCATTGGTAGGCTGGCCCTTTACTATTAGTGCCACCTGGGAATGCAGAGTTAAATGTCTACTGAAACCATGCAGGCAGTCGCTGGTAAAACTGAACTGAAAAACAAAGTATTTCCACTAGATGGCGCTGCCCACTAAACTAGAGGCTTGGGGTTGCGCTGCCTGCTAGTCAGAGCTTGCTTTTCAGGAAGAGTTTCTCTCCTCATCCCTTAAAAACAGAAAGAAGAAAGCCTCGTTAGAAGTTCTATGGTCTTCCTTAACTTCTCTCTGCTCAGCCATAATTTAGGGTGGCTAGTATCAAGGTGCAGATCTGAACACAGTATTTCTGGAATATCTATGCTTCATGTAGAGGACTGGCAGTTTGGAGGCCACATTTAAAAACCAAATTTTGAAGATTTTTTTTTTTTAATGAATATGATTATTATTATTTTTAAACACTTTGGTTTATATGATTAAAATTGAGATGACATAAAGAAATAAATCTGATATTCCCGACAAAACATGGACCTAGAAACAAGGATAAACAATTGAAAATAATACTGCTGGAAGAAAAATCATTCCTTTTGGTTTAAGATTTGGTATAAATCTGCTTCCCTGGTGGCTCAGTGGTGAAGAATCCTCCTGTCAAAACAGGAGACTCCGGTTCAATCCCCAGGTTGGGAAGATCCCCTGGAGAAGGAAATGGCAACCCACTCCAGTATTCTTGCTTGGGAAATCCCATAGACAGAGGAGCCTGGCCAGGTATAGTCCATAGAGTTGCAAAAGATTCAGAAAGGACTTAGTGACTAAGCAGCAACAAAAATAACTCAGAATAACTCACAAAGAAAAATACTATTTTAATACTTCATTGTCTCTCATTTACGAATATCCAAGAAAAATATAATAGTATGTGGAAATCCATTTTCTTTTGTTCATTTAATATGATCTTTCTAGTCCAATTTTTTTTTTTTTAAAGCTATTAAGGTTATGTGGTGGTTTAGTTGCTAAGTTGTATCCAACTCTTGAGATACCATGGACTGTAATGTGGCCTGCCAAGCTCCTCTGTCCGTGGGATTCTCCAGGCAAGAATACTGGAGTGGGTTGTGATTTCCTTCTCCAGGGGATCTTCGTGACCCAGGGATCGAACCTGGGTCTCCTGCATTGGAAGGAGATTCTTTACTAACTAAGCCATCAGGGAAGCCTGCTAAGTTTATAAATATAAACCAAATATTGGTGTGTTCTTGGGTTTAGTCTTGGATACTGCATTGCTATCTCTTTGCTGATAATTTGGATGATAAATGCTTTTGGCCTGGTTACTGTTGAGACTTTTTTTAAAAAAGAATCTTTTTTTTTTTAATATTTAATAGGCAACTTTTTAAAGGAGTTTTAGTTTTACAGAAAATTTGCATAGAAAGTACAAGAGGGGTCCCTTGATTCCTTCTTCCCCCATTTCCCCTATTATTATCATCTTGTATTATTGTGGTATAATTGTTACAATTGAAGAACAATATTGATACATACTATTCTTAATTAAAGTCCATAATCTAATTAGGGTTCTCTAGTTCTTTGTGTTGCATAATTCTATAGATTTTCACAAATGTATAGTGCTATGCATCCACCATTACAGCATCATACAGAATAATTTTACCATCCTTATTCCATGCTCTGGTAAAAAAGCACAATTTAAGAGAATGTTATGAGATCTAATTGGCTTTATTAGATGATCCATGAATCAGGCAGCCTTCCATCTAGCAACTAGAAAAGTGTTCAGAAGTGTAAAAAGTACAAGGTTTTTATAGGAAGAGGTGGAGCATCGAAGCTGTTAGCAAAAGAAAAGAGAGGATTATCTTTGGGGTGGGATGTCTTTTTTCTGGGAAGGGAATGGCACAGGCTTTATCACTCCTCTTATTCCTCTGGGCAGGCAGGAGGGGATGGAGGTGGTAGAGAGGCCCCATTTGACAGCTTACCTCATTGGTGCTGACCAGAAAATTCCAAACAGGCTGATTAAGATCACATTTCTGGGGAAGGTTGAAACTGCAATTAAGTTCGATATTAAATCTGTGTTTGATATCTTGGGCATTAGACAACTGATGCAATTTTGGACCAGTGGTTTTCTTTTTAACTGGTCCATCTATTCATTTGTCTCTTTCTCAGCCATCAGCCTGTGGCAATGACTCATTATTTTTTCCTGTCCTTATGGGTTTTGCTCTTTTCCAGAATGTCATATAATTGGGACCATAGAGTACTTAGCCTTTATAGAGTGACTTCTCTTCCTTAGTAATATACATTTAAAATTCCTCCCTGTCTTTTTGTGGCTGGTAGCTCTTTTATTTTGTAATTACTGAATAATAATTCATGGATGTACCAGTTTGTTTATCCATTCACCAATTGAAATAACATCTTCATTGCTTCCAATTTTTGGCAACTATGAATAAAGCTACTGTAATCATTTGTGTGCAAGTCTGTGTCAGGACATAAGTTTCCAAGTCATTTGGTAAATACCTAGGAGCACAATTATTGGATCACATGGTTATGAACGATTAGGTCTGGGAGACAATGCCAGCCTGTTCTCCAAAGTGGCTGTGCCATTTTACATTCCCACCAACATTCCCACATCCTTGTAAGAAAGCCATTCTAATATTGGTGTTCAGTTCACTTCAGTTCAGTCACTCAGTCGTGTCCGACTTTTTGCGACCCCATGAATCGCAGCCCGCCAGGCCTCCTTGTCCATCACCAACTCCCTGAGTTCACTCAGATTCCCACGTCCATAGAGTCAGTGATGCCATCCAGCCATCTCATCCTCTGTCATCCCCTTCTCCTCCTGCCCCCAATCCCTCCCAGCAGCAGAGTCTTTTCCAATGAGTCAACTCTTCGCATGAGCTGGCCAAAGTACTGGAGTTTCAGCTTCAGCATCATTTCTTCCAAAGAAATCCCAGGGTTGATCTCCTTCAGAATGGACTGGTTGGATCTCCTTGCAGTCCAAGGGACTCTCAAGAGTCTTCTCCAACACCACAGTTCAAAAGCATCAATTCTTCGGCGCTCAGCTTTCTTCACAGTCCAACTCTCACATCCATACATGACCACTGGAAAAACCATAGCCTTGACTAGATGGACCTTTGTTGGCAAAGTAATGTCTCTGCTTTTAAATATGCTATCTGGGTTGGTCATAACTTTTCTTCCAAGGAGTAAGCGTCTTTTAATTTCATGGCTGCAGTCACCATCTGCAGTGATTTTGGAGCCCCCCAAAATAAAGTCTGACACTGTTTCCACTGTTTCCCCATCTATTTCCCATGAAGTGATGAGACCGGATGCCATGATCTTTGTTTTCGGAATGTTGAGCTTTAAGCCAACTTTTTCACTCTCCTCTTTCACATTCATCAAGAGACTCTTTAGTTCCTTTTCACTTTCTGCCATAAGGGTGGTGTCATCTGCATATCTGAGGTTATGGATATTTCTCCCGGCAATCTTGATCCCAGCTGTGCTTCTTATAGTCCAGCGTTCCTCATGATGTACTCTGCATATAAGTAAGTTAAATAAGCAGGGTGGTGGTGTTACTGTATCTTATTGTTTGTTAAATTGTTTAAGCTGACTTTTATGATTGGATGCCAGATATTGTGAATTTTATTTTTCAGGGGAGGTGGATATTTTTAATTTCATATTTTTTTCAAACTCTATTTTAGTACATAGTTGAATTTCTCAGAAATAGTTTGATCCTTTTGGGTGTTATTTTTAAAGTTTGTTAAGAATAGCATTTTGTCTAGGTATGATTATTCCCCACTAATGAAGCAGGACCATTCCAAATGTTTTGCACATTGTGTCCTGAATTATGAGGATTTTCTATCTGGAAACAGGTACCATTCCCAGGCACCTATGACTGCTGGGTTCTGTTCTCTCTTATCTCCTCAGATGGTTCTTTCTTTTATGTTCCAATTTCTTTAAAATTACTTATAAGCTGCCCTTCTAAAAAGGCTCCCCTAGTGGCTCAGACAGTAAAGAATCTGCCTGCAATGCAGGAGACCTAGGTTTGATCCCTGGAGTGGGAAGATCCCCTGGAGAAGGGAATGGCAACCCACTCCAGTATTCTTGCCTGGGAAATCCATGATAAGAGGAGCCTGGCGGGCTACAGCATATAGGGTTGAAAACAGTCAGACACTACTGAGCGACTAACACTTTCACTTTCTATAAACTGTTTCAGGAGGGGGAAAAAATCTGGTTCCTGTTATTCCATCTAGATCAGAAGCAGAAGTCCCCCTTTGAAAGGGGAACAATCACACAAAAAAGTAAGAAAAGACTGGGGTAGAGGGGTGAGGAAATGATAAAACTAGTTTCAGATGAAGTCAGAGATGTTCATGAAAATCTGTGATAAGTACTTATTGCCAAACTATCAAAAGACATATTCCTTCTATACCTACTTTTATTCCAGAATTAATGCTTAATGTCAATAAAGCTAAAAGATATCCTTAGCTTTTTCAAGGGGTCAGTGGAAATAAATCAAGTTTTCTTTCATTTTCACTAAATCTAACTGCTTTTCCTAGGATAAATTCAGTTGGTACTGGAATATTTTTAAAGCTAAACTTTTTATTCTCCTTCATATAATAATGCTCATAATGCTTAACTTTATTTTCATAGATGCAGATAATGTTATTATCAGAAGGATGTTTAGAGATCAAAAATCTCATTTTACACATGGAGAAAGGAAACTGAGGTGCAGAGAGAATTGATCAGTGGAGGTGAAAGTATTAAATACAATGCAGTCAAATAATCAAGGAAGATATTATTTTTCATATGTCATAGTTCAGGACAGTCAGGCTCAAAGGGCTCAGATGACAGTGTTATATGTAGTGACAGAGCTGGAGTCATTTACGGACAAAGAGTGTAGTGTTTTCATATTTCTAGTCCTTTTCAGAAAATGGAGCTCCTGTTTTCTGATCCTCAAACCAGGTTTCCTTTTGCAGCAGCCCAGAGGAAATTTATAAGAAGTCAAAGAACCATGCAACTCATATAATTCTGAGAAATGTTGATATAGTGATAGTATGACATAGAAGCCAGGATGTGGTGGGGACATTTCCACCCTATCTCTGAAATATAATTTATCAACAAGGCTTATATAAGAAAGAGAAATACCTTTTTTCCCATTGCAACATTTCACAATTCCTTTCCAATTTCACGATTTCACTCTTCAGTACTTTACACCTGGTACTATGTGATCCTAATCCATAAATAGTTGTACTCGATGGTTCCTCATTAGTACAGTGGGTGGATGAAGCTTTTCTAGACCTTTTGGTACAGTTATAGGCATGTAGGTTCTCCCTCTCATGTGCGATATCTGTAGACTTGGCAGGTATTGAAATGCATTGATGCCTTGTAATTTACATCAGCTGTGTTGGGGGCAGAGACAAGGATCAAAGAAAGCATTCCAAAAGAAAATAACTGCTGGTTATAATTAGGTGTCTCTGTTTAATAGATTAAAAGAATATTGGCAGGACATGAGAAAAACTACTAATTAAGTTGGCTTTGATTCCAGATCCCTGATATTTGAGCAGAAACTTCAGAACTCTCCTAATTCCCACTGTACCCACCACACTCACATTTTAGCCTGGTCAGGTACAATGCTCTCAGAGTAAATGGTTTGGAAAAAAACAGATTGGCAAAAAAAAAAAAAAAAAAACAAAACTGAACAAAGAAATGATCTTTAACAAAAGTTTATTGTTCCTTTGGTTCAAGGATTTAAAATTTCAGTTTTTTGGTAAAATATGCCAACAAACAACATCGCTAAGATAAATTTTTGGAGTTCTTGTACCTAGACTTATCCTGGCCATGGGATTTAATCATTGACTCCATATGTGTCTAATTCAGTGTTACTCACATACTAGGGGCTCAGGCCCCATTTGTGGTTGATACATATATTATTGGAGAAGGAAATGGCAATCCACTCCAGTATTCTTGCCTGGAGAATCCCAGGGATGAAGGAGCCTGGTGGGCTGCTGTCTATGGGGTTGCAGAGTCAGACACGACTGAAGCGACTTAGCAGCAGCAGCTTACTTCTCTTTTACCTGTATAATTTATTTACTTTTAAATATTTTTTTTGATGTGAACCAGTTTTAGAGGTTTTATTGAGTTTGTTACAATATTGCTGCAGTATATATATATATATATGTATATGTATATATATTTATTTTGGGGGATTTTTGGCCATGAGGCATATGGAATCTTTGCTCCCCAACCAAAGATCGAACCCATACCCCCTGCATTGGAAGGTGAAGTCATGGTTACTAGATCACCATGGAAATCCATACCTGTATAACTTAGGTTTAGGCTTTCGCTGTTCTGGTTGGTTGCACACAGTTACAATGAATGTGCTAATCCTTTTCACTGGGAGCCTTCAACTGAATAAAAATGACCAAACCTCAAACTCCTCCACCAACATTTTATACTTTAGCATTTGTTAATCACTTGCTTCTACTAGGTTGATTTTAGAACTGTGCCAGAGAGTTGTATAATTCATCTTTGGTCAGACTTGGCTCTAGCTAACAAATAAATCAATAACTATGTGAGGTTTAGTACCTTAAACCTTTATCTTCTTATGAAAAAAATGTGTTTTTTTTTTCACCATCTCTCCTTCCATTATATGTCTACATACTGTAGTTTCCTCTCATTGAAACAGTGGGAAGGATTTCTTTAAGTTTCATATCTGTACTTTCTAACCCATTTAATTTTGAGACAACCAGGCTGTTTTGTTCTTATAATGATAAAAAAGAATTTATTTGATGGTTTGAAGCCAATTTGTGTTGGATTCTTAGTGAAAAATCATCAGTGAAAATACAGGGGGGATTTAATAGATCTGTTCTGAGATGTCCAGTTTATGAATACTATTTTCATAGAGCATTGCAATATTGGAAATGATTTAAGTAGATAGTATCCAGCTTATTCAATCAAGGTTAGGATCATTGACAGATAGACCTCTGACATGCTTTCATTTGGAACATGATTTCAATGTGGGAATAGTGTCTTCATCTCTGGAGTCACTGACTGAGGTGGTTAATTTTATGTGTCAACTTGGCCAGGCTACAGGGCCCGGTTTGGCCAAACATTAGAGTAGATGTTGCTGTGAAGGTATTTTGCAGATATGATTAACATTTGCAGTCAGTTGACTTTAAATATCTCCTCCTATATTGAGGAGCTTACCCGCGATAATCTAGAAGGTCTGATCTAATCATTGAAGGCTGTCAGAGTGAAAAATGAGGTTTCCCAGAGAAGGAAGAATTTTGCTTCAAGGCTGTAACATACAAGTCCTGCTTGAGTTTCAGCCTGCTGGCCTTCCCTACAGTTTTGGACTTGCCAGCTTCCACAACTGCAGCAGCTATTTTTCCTTAAAATAAACCTCTTTATATATATTTTGGAGAAGGAAATGGCAACCCACTCCAGTATTCTTGGCTGGGAAATCCCATGGACAGAAGAGCTTGGTGGGCTACAGTCCACTGGGGTCACAAAAGAGTCAGATACAGCTTAGCAACTAAGTAACAATAAAGTACTATAAAAATTAGTTGTTAGTATTGCCATTGTTATTTTTTAAAAGCCAGGATTGTTTATATTAAAAGATTTGCCTATGTTTATATATGGCTTTACCAAGGTGATTTATAGCAATATAAATAAATTATCTTCTGTTCATTATATACATATAACATACAATATAATATACAACATATATACTAGAACATTGAAACTCTATATTAATTTTTATAGTTTAAAACTAGAAGAAACAATGACATTAAGTAAAAAGAGTTGAGAAGACTTTCTATGTTGGAAACATGCTGGACTAGGAATCAGAATATTTACGACTTAGCCTAGGCCTGCCTGCCTGTCTGATAGGATTGTGACATAAATCAAGTGAAATAATTTATGCAAAGGATTTTGGAAATTCTATTGATGCACAAAAATTTGAAATTTTATTCAAATACAGAAGTAAGATTTACAATGTTTTGGTGAGCACTTTCTAGACCTTAATGCATCATACAATTTTGATGTCTGTGAAATACACTTTTGTTGAATATAATAGGCAGAATATTAATAGGTTTTGATTTATATTTGGTCTTCTATTATTCTATTTTGGCTTTTTGCTTGGTTTAAGAAATATCTGATTATGAGACCTAATTAAAGTCAAAAGCTTTTGTGCAACAAAGAAAACCACAGTGAAAACAGAAAGACAACCCAAAGGATGAGAGAAAATATTTGCAAACAATGTGACCAACAAGAGATTAATATCTAAAACTTACAAACAGCTCATATGGCTCAATATCAAAATAACAAATGATCCAGTCAAAAAATGGGCAGAAGACCTGAATAGACATTTCTCCACAGAAGACACAGAGATAGTGAAGAGGCACAGTAAAATGTGCTCAACATCGCTAAGTATTAGAGAAATGCAAATTAAAGCTATAATGAGATACCATCTCACATCAATCAGAGTGACCATCATCAAAAAGTCTACAAGCAACAAATGCTGTGGAGGGTATGGAGCCCTCCTACACTGTTGATGGGAATGTAAATTGGTACAGCCACTATGGAGAACAGCAATGAAGTTTCCTTAAAAAAATAAAAATAGAACTACCATATGATCCTGCAATCTCAGTCCTGGTCATATATCAAGAGAAAAATATTGCTCAGAAGGATAGATACACCCCGATATTCGTTGCAGTGCTATTTACAATAGCCAAGACGTAGAAGCAACCTAAATGTCTGTTGACAGATGAATGGGTAAAGATGTGGTTCATATACATGATGGAATAGTATTCAGCCATTAAAAAGAATGAAATAATGCTGTTTGCAGCAACATGGACAGATCTGGAGATTATTGTAATAAGTGAAGCAAATCAGACAGAGAAATACAAATATCATATGATATTGCTTATATGCAGAGACTAATAAAAATTACTCATATGAACTTGCCTACAAAGCGGAAATGCTCATAGACTTATGGAATAAACTTACAGTTACTAGGGGAAGGGGTTGGTGGGGAGGGATGGTCTGGGAGTTTTGGACTGAGATGTATACATTACTAAATTCAAAACAGATAACTAGAAAGGACTTACTATATAGCACAGGGAACCCTGCTCAATATTCTCTAATAACCTAAATGGGAAAAAATTTGAAAAAGAATAGATGTTTCTATATGTATAACTGAATTACTTTGCTGTACAACTGAAACTAACACAAAATTGTAAAGCAACCATACTTTAATATAAAATAAAAAAATATGAAGTTCTACAGAAAAAAAGTTAAACATAAAATTATCATATGATACATCAGTTCTACTCCTAGGTATTTATACCAAAGATTTGAAAACAGTTGTTTAAATAAATACTTGTACATGTTCATAGTAACACTATTCATAATATTTACAAAATAAAACTGAAAACAACCTATATCCATCAATGGATTAAAAAAAAAAAAAACTTTGGTATATCTGCAAGATGGAATATTATTCTGCCATAAAAAGGATGAAGTACTGATACACACTACAGTGTGGATGAAACTCATAAACATTGATCTAAGTAAAAGGAGTCAGGCACAAAAGGGCACATGTTATGACTCCATTTACCTGACATACATAGAATCTGTAAATCCATAGAGAAAGAACACAGACTGGTGGTTACCAGCAGCTGGGGTAAGGAGAAATAGTTGCTTAATGGAATGGGGTTTTATTTTGGGGTGACAAAAATGTTTTGGAACTTGATAGAGGTGGCAGTTGTGCAACACTGTTAATATGCTAAATGTTACTGGATTGTTCACTTTAAAATGGCTAATTTTCTGTTATGTGACATTCATGAGCTCAGTTTGGGCAAAGGAAGTAGGAAGAGGATCGCCTTGTCTTTAAAAATGAACCTGTAGGAAGGATTGTTATTTTTTGGATTGGGGCCTTAACAAGTATATTTGTGAGAATTGTGTGTAAAATAAAGTGAATGTGTATGTATATATATATATATATATATATATATATGTATGTATATAGGACATCTATTTTGACTGGCTAGGAAACTATTTTGCTTTTCAATGCTGTTATATTGTGTTTTGCATATAAGAATATTCTAGAAAGATGAATTCTGGCTAGATAATTTGCTGAGCCATGTAAATAGATTATGTGATAATAATTAAAAATTTACGAGCAAATGAGACAGAATATGTGAGGAAAAAAAAAAGAGACATTTCCTTATGCACCACAGAAACTGAAGTCCACACGCTCTAGAGACTATGTTCTGCGACAAGAGAGGTCTCGGCGATGAGAAGCCTGTGCACCAAAACTAGAGCCCCAGCTCGCTGCAACTTAGAGAAAGTCCACACAGTAACAAACACCCAGTGCAGTCACTAATAAACAAACACATCTTTTTAAAAGGTGGAAAAAAATATTAAGTCCAAAATAATATCCAGGAATCTTTACGTTAATATTGCAAAATTATTTTAAAAGATTTTCATAATTAAAAATAAAAGGAAGTGAAACACAGGACAAGGTGAATCAGAACCTCCTCTTAGAAGACCTCCCTTTGGCCAGCTAGATGACTCCTGCCTCACGGAGTACGTTTATGTGCAGGAGTAAGTGTTGCTCTTCTAGAAACAGAATGAGTGAGTGCTTGCCAAGAAGCCCAGCCCAGCCATCAGCAGAGCTGTTATTAAACTGTCGCCCTAAAGGCTCCCAGTTTTTATTGTTTCTGGGATGTGAGTGCTATGTAGTTCCTAGGCAACTTTCTTTCCAAGCAATTAAGTCCCCTATCTCCCCATCTCAGAAGCCACAAAAAGAAAATAAATAAGAACAGGGAGGCAGAGGCTTGGTGGGGGGCTTCCAGGTTATTTATTACTTTAATAAATCCGGGTTCCTCCCAGCCTTCCTCCGACTTCTGCTTCTGTCAAGCCTGCGAGGACAAATGATCACTTAATTGCAGGCTTTGTGTGCTGAGGTGGGTGCCCAGCACAGTTTACTGTCCACGAAAGGCTAAGTAAGGCGATGTAATAGTGCCTTGGCCAATACATCATGAAACAGAAATTAAAAGCAGAAAACTTGCAAGGCGCCGCTCGCTAACTTGCCTTAACCTGTTTGGTTGCATTTGGAGCCCCGGGGAAACTGGGAGAACGTTTAGACAGAGAGGCAGGAGAGTAGTAGGGCTGACAGTGATGGAAGTGTCCAGCCGCTTCGAGGGTGTGGCCATAACTGGCTCCACCCGTGCCTGGGGACCAGAGGCTGCGCATCACCTGGCAGCACGTTTTATTCTGTCATTTTACGAGACAGAAAATTATTCCTTCTTGAATATATGGGCACGTGGGAGAAGTTAGCCTGGGGCCTTGGGACTTACTCGTCACACGTCACACTACTGGGCAAAGGCCTGCTACTGCATGTCTGCTACGAGGCCGCCCCGTCTCAGCTGCTGTTTCACTGGGAGCAGAAACCTTAGGGAATCAGTCTGGGATTCCAACTAGATAAGAGTTCATTCAAAGCAGTGTGGCATTCGCTTATGGATTAGAGTATAATTTCTCCCCTCTGGGTTAATAGAGTAATTGAAGGACTTTGAATGATGGTCAGATATTGACTACTGCTTCTAAGAGAGACAAAGAAATCCACTGAGCAAATGAATCCGCATGGAATGGTGATTTCAACTGGCTTTAATCCTCAACCCCCTGTCTTTGCCTATGCCTTTGCATTTTACTCTTTTAACGTCATCTCTTTTAAAATCTCTTCTAAAATCTCTTCTGTATGTTGCTCCTCCTTGTTTGGGACTTTTCCTAATTCCAATTATCTCAACTGTTCCCTTCCCCCATTCCTCCTAGCCTTTGGTTTTGCTTCTTCGATTCCTGTCCGGTTATTTACTCATGTTTCTTCTATCCAGTCTCTTTTTTATTTCTCTATTTTCCCTCCTACTTTTCTGTCCTTTTCTTCCATTCCAACTTGCATAAACATGAAATTGAAGTATCATATTATTTTTAGCACATATTTGTTTATGTTAAACATATTAGCTAGCTCTTAATTAAAAATCAGCAAAAAAAAAAAAAAAAGGCAAAATGGTTGTCTGAGGAGGCCTTACAAATAGCTGAGAAAAGAAAAGAAGTAAAAGGCAAAGGAGAAAAGGAAAGATGTACCCATAGGAATGCAGCATTCCAAAGAATAGCAAGGAGAGATAAGAAAGCCTTCCTCAGTGATTAGTGCAAAGAAATAGAGGAAAACAATAGAATGGGGAAGACTAGATATCTCTTCAAGAAAATCGGAGATACCAAGGGAACATTTCATGCAGAGGTGGACACAATAAAGGACAGAAATGATATAGACCTAACGGCAGCAGAAGATACTAAGAAGAGGTGGCAAGAATACACAGAAGAACTATACAAAAAAGAACTTAATGACCCAGATAACCACGATGGTGTGATCACTCACCTAGAACCAGACATCTTGAGTGTGAAGTCAAGTGGGTCTTAGAAAGCATCACTATGAACAAAGCTATTGGAGGTGATGCAATTACAGCTGAGCTATTTCAAATCCTAAAAGATGATGCTGTGAAAGTACTGCACCCAATAGGCCAGCACATTTGGAAAACTCAGCAGTGGCCACAGGGCAGGAAAATGTTAGTTTTCATTCCAATCCCAAAGAAGAGCAATGCCAAAGAATGCTCAAAGTGAAAGTGAAAGTCTCTCAGTCATGTCCGACTGTTTGTGATGCCATGGACTATACAGTCCATGGAATTCTCCACGCCAGAATACTGGAGAGGGTAGCCTTCTCTTCTCCAGGGGATCTTCCCAACCCAGGAATTAAATCCAGGTCTCCCGCATTGCAGGCAGATTCTTTACCAGCTGAGCCACAAGGCAAGCCTAAGAATATTCAAACTACTGCACAATTGCACTCATTTCACATGTTAGCAAAGTAATATTCAAAATTCTCCAGGTAAGGCTTCAGCAGTACTTGAACCAAGAACTTCCAGATGTTCAAGCTGGATGAGAAAAGGCAGAGGAACCAGGGATCAAATTGCCAACATCTACTGGATCATAGAAAAAGCAAGAGAATTTCAGAAAAGCATCTACTTCTGCTTCATGGACTATGCTAAAGCCTTTGACTGTGTGGATCACAACAAACTGTGGAAAATTCTTCATGAGATGGAAATGCCAGACCACCTTACCTGCTTCCTGAGAAATCTGTATACAGATCAAGAAGCAACAGTTAGAATCAGACATGGAACAATTGAGTGGTTGCAAATCGGGAAAGGAGTACTTCAAGGCTGTATATTGTCACCCTGCTTATTTAACTTATATGCAGAGTACATCATGTGTAATGCTGGGCTGGATGAAGCAACAGCTGGAATCAAGATTGCTGGGAGAAATATCAGTAACTTCAGATATGCAGATATCACCACCCTTATGGCAGAAAGCAAAGAGGAACTAAAGAACCTTTTGATAAAGGTGAAAGAGGAGAATGAAAAAGCTGGCTTAAAAGTCAACATTCAGAAAACGAAGATCATGGCATCCGGTCCCATCACTTCCTGGCAAATAGATGAGGAAACAATGCAAACAGTGACAGACTTTATTTTCTTGGGCTCCAAAATCACTGTGGACAGTGACTGCAGCCATGAAATTAAAAGATGCTTGCTCCTAGAAGAAAAGCTATGACAAACCTAGACAGCATATTAAAAAGCAGAAACATTACTTTGCCGACAAAAGTCCATATAGTCAAAGGTATGGTTTTTCCAGTAGTTATGTGTAGATGTGAGAGTTGAATCATAAAGAAGCCTGAGCGCCGAAGAACTAATGCTTTTGAACTGCGGTGTTGCAGAAGAAATGGCAAGTATTGAGCATTTTATATTTCTATAAGGGAAATAGCATCACAGAAACAAAATTTCTTAAAAATTTTTAGTTTGGTACAGGGTTAATAATTCCCAAAAGTGACTTTCTACCACATTGTAGTCTGTTTGTTACCTACACACCAGGATTTTTAGTAAATAGGAAAAAAAATTGATTCTCAACATATTTCTAATGCTGTAAAGATCATCTGCCCAATCCTATACTTCTCAGATTGTGAATGAATCTTTATTTTCTCTTATTCAGTCCATTGATGAAAGTGTTGTTTTTCTCCTAAGAGTGCACCTGAGTGGAAGACCCTGTCATCCCAACTCTTCCTTCAGTTTTAATGATGTTTCTTTCCACTGTTGTTGTCTACCTATATTTTACCTTTCTAAAGGAGAATTATTCAAAGCTTGGAAATAAGGCAGAAAGAATCCTGCCTGACATAAACTTTAAGCATTTTATAACAAATCCACCCAAGGGTTATCTCATACTCTGGAGAAAGATAACTTTAGCTTTTTATATTTATTTTTTTAGAACTCAAATCTCTAAAGTTAGATGTTAAATCATGGACAATTTATATATTACAAATGATTTATATTGGATGAAAAAAGATATCTCCAACAGCTATGGTTTTATTTTCCTGTAGGACATTGACAAGATTTCAGTCTAAGTTTGCACTTTTATTATTTTGTTACACCAAAATATAACAGAGTTTTTCTTTTTTGATGAAAACTAATAGCAGTTTTATTTCTGTTTTCATCTTAAACGTGTATGAAATGGTTAAACATCTGAGGAGATGATTATATTATATATTCAATTTCATTTAGCCTTTTTAAGGGCCCCTTTATTCTTACTTGAATGTAATTTTATTTCATTTTACTAAAGTATAGTTGATTATAATTTATAATAAGTGTAGTTTATTTATAGTTGATTTACAACACAAGTGCTAAGTCACTTCAATTAAAGCTGTTACTTTATTTATTTTTTAAATTTTTATTTTTACTTTATTTTGCTTGACAAGCTAAGTTACTTTAATTTTTGTGACCTTGTGGACTGTAGCCCAGCTACTCCTCAGCAAGAATACTGGACTGAGTTGCCATCCCCTCTCCTGGGGATCTTCCTGACCCAGGGATCGAACTGCATCTCTTAAGTCTTCTGCATTGGCAAGTGAGTTCTTTACCCTAGTATCCCATGGGAAGCCCAGTTTCAGATGTATAGCAAAGTAATTTAATTTTACATGTGCGTATATTCATTCTTTTACGGATTCTTTTCTCACAGATTATCACAAAATATTGAGTAGAGTTCCCTGTGCTATAAAGTAGGTCCCGGTTCGTTGTTCATCTTACACGTATAATATTAGTGTGCATATTCATCCCAGGCTTATGATTTATCCCTCTCTGCCTCAGTTTCTCAACTCCTCTTTCAAATTAGCTTTGCCATATTGTTGGTTTTTCATAAAAGTGTTAGATACATCTTTGATTCATCTCTCTATACTCATATGACAGTGAGTTTATTGAAAAATGTCCTGGTATCTTCAAATTGAGCTCTAATGATACTTTATGTAGAGACTTTCCCTCATTACATCTGCTATATTTATCTTGCCTTTCACAGAGTTTTTGTAATGGATTTAAGTGAGTTAATATTTCTTATTTACAACAAACAGAACCTGTATTATATAGTCTTCTATACCCAATTCTTATCTATCAATAAAAAGAGAAAACTTCCTTAAATGTTTATTGGATTGAATAGAATTGGTAAGAATCTGTTTCAATTGTCTTAAACTTTTAGCTGCAAACAATAGCTGTCTGGAAAAAATGCTTCAGCTCTCACTGAATGTTATTTTTGGAGACATCTATTATTGTTTCTGGGGAATATTTACACTGGCTAGTGTTTGTTCTTGTAGCTGTTTATCTCTGGTCCAATTTTGGAGCCTTTCCTGTAGTCTCTCGGTAAGTTGCAGAGCTTATTATATTAGAGTCATTTTGCTTAATGCCAGGAAAATGTCACCCGGTTCTGCCTCGGGGTATTGAGCTTAAACGAACTGCATCATTACTTCCTCATCTAGGCATTTTCTTCACACTGAGCTGGTTGCTGCATGGAAATTATAGAAAATGTAACATTTATGCCCTTCTTTTTTTGTTTTCATATGTTGAAATTAATGTGTCACTGTGAAGATTCTAAACAGATGGGGAAAGGTCAAGGTTTCTTTGCTGCTAAGTGTGTTTCCATGGCTACGGCAATATGTGTGCAGTATCGAAAAGCATCATTTGTTTTGCCGTGCTGGCTCATTAGAGGAGGGAGGAGCCCCGCTTAAATGGTTCTGTTTTTTTCTGTTATTTCTGTTTTGCTTTTCATCTTGCCCTGAGAATCATAGTGAGAACATGAATAAGCCTGGTAGCTGTGGGTGGAGAATACCCACAGCAGCTCAATACTTACATATAAATAATTCAAACAGAATAATTGAGATAGCTGAGCCCAGATTAAATAAACTCAAGGTAAAATGAAGCAGTGTCCAAATAGCCACATATCTGAGTTTTACATGTCCAGAGCTTAGCACTTAGTATAACACCTGCCCTTTCTGTTTTTCTTACTAGTACTTTCTTGCCAGTATCTGGGGAAGCCCCTTTTTGTTCTGGGTTTCCTGGGAAATAATGTCTTCTATACCTGTTGCTTTTGTTCTGTCTCAAGTGGTTTTGCTGGAAGGCATTTCTGGGATTGCAGCACGGAGCATGGGAAGAGGAGTGCCTTGGATCAGCCTGTCTTAGGACTAAGGGACCAAGTTAACCCCAAAGGAAGCCTCCTGTAGTGAAAATGCTTGGATACAAATGCATGAAAAATTGAGATTTAATTCAAGCTGAATGCAAGACTCTGATTTGGGTAAAACATAACAGTGAGGGCCTCTGAGCTTAAAGGATGCTGTAAGTCAGACCCATGTCTGTCTGGCTGCAAGCAGCACGCCAGTCAGTAGCTAAAGAGTTCAGGAACATGGCCCGGCTGCCAGAGAGAAGCTGACAAGGCAGGCTCTGAGCTATCTCAGCCGAGGGAGACTAAAGTTCAAATAATGCTTCAACCTCAGTGAACACACAGAGTGGTCATTGTTGCTGTGGATAGCATTCCAGACTTAATAAGAGCCAAGTTCCTTCCAGACTTCGATAGCCAGCGGGTCCATGCCGTTCACCTTACCAAAGTGCTGTCCACCTTGATGAAAACTCATTTTAGACCTGTCACAGTCCTGGGATTTATTTGGCTCTGTACTTTCAGCATCTAGCAGCAGGGGTGTTTCTTAGCAGGGTTCAGTGAGTGTTTGACAGTGAACGTGTGAAGTGGGAGGCCCGAGCCTGAGGGATGAAGGATTTGTGCCTCGCACTTTGAGCGACCAGAGCAGCAAGAACTGAGAGCTGCCGTCACCTCTGTCTGGAGCAAACCTTCATTCTGTGCCTCGGTCTCTCTGGACAATAATGGATGGTAGTTTTTCTTGGGTGAAGTGTGACAAGAAGTGCACTAGAGTCATAGCCACAGGGCTGTTCTTTATCTGCTACTAAAACTGGCTGATTCAGAACAGTCCTTGCTATTTTCTGACCTTAGCCTCCTCATTGATCCAGTTCAGGGCTGGGCTTACTTTGTTTATCTTTTTAATGTATGCCAAAGAAAATTGTCTGTTATCAGTTTTCAAATGATATAAATTCACCTTAGTCAAAACCTTCAACTTATGCTGCAAAAGTAACTCCACCTACATATGATGGATCAGAAAAATATTTCTGATTCTTTACCCTGCCCCTCTTTTAGACTGGCCTATCACAATTTCAGGCCTGGTTTATTTTTGCAGCCAACTAAGCAGTCTTCTCTGCTTCTGGTTCTTCTTCATCTTGAAATATATCCATTTCACTGTTATCAAAATTATAATAGGAGTTATAATATCAGACTATTATTTCTGTGCTCAGAAGAGTATTCTGTGCCCCACCATGCATAAAACAAAGAATAAACTCATTAGCTGTCTACTGAAAGCCATGTGTAAACCATCTTTATTTTCTGTCACTACTAATATAACATTGGGGAAGGAAATGGCTACCCACTCCAGTATTCTTGCTTGGAGAATCCCATGAACAGAGAAGCCTGGCGGGTTACAATCCCTGGGGTCATGAAGAGTTCGACACGACTGAGCTACTTCACTTCACTAATATAAAATAGATAGGCTGAGCTCTTTACTTTCCCCTAAACTGGCCATTTTTTTTTCTCCCTGCTTGCTACATGCTTTCACACGCCCTCCTGCATTCATTAAACCAATTTTAAGCTGGCTTAAAACTCGACATTCAAAAAACTAAGATCCTGGTATCTGGTCCCATCAATTCATGGCAAATAGATGGGAAGCAATGGAAACAGTGACAAACTTTATTTTCTTGGGTTCCAAAATCACTGCAGATGCTGACTGCAGCCATGGAATTAAAAGATACTTGCTCCTTGAAAGAAAAGCTATTGCAAACCTAGACAACTTATTAAAAAGCAGAGACATTACTTTGCTGACAAAAGTCCTTATAGTCAAAGATAAGGTTTTTCTTGTAGTTATGTATGGATGTCAGAGTTGGATCATAAAGAAGGCTGAGCACTGAAGAATTGATGCTTTTGAACTGTGGTGTTGGAGAAGACTCTTGAGAGTCTCTTGGGCTGCAAGGAGAT
Source organism: Capricornis sumatraensis (assembly GCF_032405125.1). Taxonomy (NCBI): domain Eukaryota; kingdom Metazoa; phylum Chordata; class Mammalia; order Artiodactyla; family Bovidae; genus Capricornis; species Capricornis sumatraensis. The sequence goes on along the minus strand of NC_091089.1, from coordinate 16,478,793 downwards.
CAAACCAGTGACTCCTAATGGAAATCAGTCCTGAATTGGAAGGAGTGATGCTGAAGCTGAAGCTCCATTACTTTGGCTACCTGATGTGAAGAGCTGACTTATTAGAAAAGACCCTGAGGCTGGGAAAGATTGAAGGCAGGAGAAGGGGATGACAGAGGATGAGATGGTTGGATGGCATCACCAACTCAATGGACATGAATATGAGTAAGTTCCAGGAGATGGTGAAGGACAGGGAAGCCTGGTGTGCTGCAGTCCATGGGGTCACAAAGAGTCAGACACGACTGAGCAACTGAACAACAACCTGCATTCATACAAGCTGGTTTACTAGTCTGAGATGTGATGGATATCACATCTATGATATCCTATGTCACCTGGCTAAATTCTTATGTGTTGACTGGCTCCCCACCAGCACTTACTACCTTACACTGACTTTGTCTATCTAGAGGGACAGAGGCTATGTCACATTCATCTTGGTTCCCCAGTTCAAGGCATATACATTTCATCCAACTGAACGGACTACAGGTCTCTGCTCATGTTCTCTCTCCTTTGGGAATCTTTTTTTCTCTCTTCTATCCTCTAGTCATGTTTCCCTCCACCCTGCTGCATTCTGTGACTGCTGACTTACTTTTTTTCTTGTACTCACTGCTTATATATTACCTCTTTTGTGAACCTTCACTTAGCTCTCTCCTACTACTTAACGTCACTTCAGGCAGTTGGAAGGAAGCAGCCAGACTATTCAGGATCATGGTTCTAGACTCTAGCCCAGGCTCTCAAGACATATTTATGAATGAGTATTATTAGTTTTTGTTTCTAAGATAATTTAAATGTTATAGAATTCTTTTACTTTAATTATCTATTTTTATAAAGCAAACAAGATTATATCAACTCTGTGCAATCCTATGGATTGTAGCCTGCCAGGCTCCTCCATCAATAGGATTCTCCAGGGAAGCATACTGGAGTGGGTTGCAGTACCTTCCTTGAGAAGATCTTCCCCCTCAAGGATAGAACCAGCATCTCTAATGTTTCCTGCATTGATAAGTGGGTTCTTTACCACTAGCGCCACCTGGGAAGCCCTAAGGTAGGGCAAGCAATGTTAACTACTTTTTACTACATAAAGAGATTGAGAATCAGACAAAATGGAACCTGGCCAAGATCAGAGTTAGAAAGTCAATGTGGAATTCAAGTTATTATGTTTTAGTTAAAGTGAGCTTTTATCACAATTATTATTCCTCTAATGAAATAGTCACCAGAGTCCCTCTCCCATGACTTTAGAAATCCTACACTCCCACCTGGGATCACGTCAAACCTTCAATATGATGCTTTCACACCCATCTCGCAGTGTCTGTGACCTCTGCCTTCTCTGTTATCTGGTAGGCCACCTATGTGACATGTGTGACAGGAGGGATTTGGCATTTGTGGAGTTCCTGGGTAGTAGAAATTTCACATTTACTATGCATTTTTTATAAAGTCTTTGCTCTAACCATGATCTTTAATTATTTCATGTTGTATATTTTGCAAAATCATCTATAGGGAGTGAAGTTTTGGGTCATCATTTGTATCAACCTGCACATAAGAGAGGCTAGACTGAATTTTTTATCTTCTATCTCTGATTCCATGGTATTTTCATCAGATCACACTGTCTAATTAAGGAAAGGCAAGAGTTACATTCTCTTAGACTTGAGCAGGCCACATTCTTAATAACATATATTTGAAAAAAATTCTTGCAATCTCTATGTTTAGAAATTTTCTTCTTTTCTTGGAAAATTGGCAACCAACCAATCAACCAAAGAAAGGAAGAATCATCTTTAATCCAATTGCTCTTCATAAAACCAGAAAAAAAAAAATGATTTGTTGATCGGAAAGTGCATTTTTCTCATTCCAGTGCACAGATCTATTCCAAAAGTAACTTTCCTTTTTTCAAGAAGAGTACCTTTGGTAAAAACACTGTGTTTTCAGATAAATCCAGCCTACCATGGGCAAAAGAACAAGGGAGGAACGATGTCTTCCTGGAAATATCTAAGAGGAGAGTGAAAAAGTTGGCTTGAAGCTCAACATTCAGAAAACTAGGATGATGGTATCTGGTCCCATCACTTCAAGGCAAATAGATGGGGAAACAGTGGAAATAGTGAGAGACTTTATTTTTATGGGCTCCAAAATCACTGCAGATGGTGACTACAGCCATGAAATTAAAAGACATTTACTCCTTGGAAGGAAGATGACTAATCTAGACAGCATGTTAAAAAGCAGAGACATTACTTTGCCAACAAAGGTCCATCTAGTCAAGGCTATGATTTTTCCAGTGGTCATGTATGGATGTGAGAGTTGGACTGTGAAGAAAGCTGAGTGCCAAAGAATTGATGCTTTTAAACTGTGGTGTTGGAGAAGACTCTTGAGAGTCCCTTGAACTGCAAGGAGATCCAACCAGTCCCTCCTAAAGGAAATCAGTTCTGAATGTTCATTGGAAGGACTGATGTTGAAGCTGAAACTCCAATACTTTGGCCACCTGATGAGAAGAACTGACTCGTTTGGAAAGACCCTGATGCTGGGAAAGATTGAAGGTGGTAATAGAAGGAGATGACAGAGGATAATATGGTTAGATGGCATCACTGACTCAATGGACATGAGTTTGGGTAGACTCTGGGAGTTGGTGACGGACAGGGAGGCCTGGTGTGCTGCAGTCCATGGGGTCACAATGAGTTGGACATGACTGAGCAATTCAACTGAACTGAACTGATTATCATTCTTGAATATACCTTCTATTATGGGCAGTGGTTTTTTCTGTGAAGTTGAGGTATTATGGAAAGTGAAATTTGTCTAATGACATAAAAGAGCATAAAGTTCGGGGAAAAGGGCAAGGACATTTCAAAGCTATTCAGCATCAGGAATTTCATGGAAGTTAGTAGGCAGGATGTGTTAGAAGTAATATTGTGTTCTGTGGCCAAAATAACTCCATATGTGTATTTTTCTAGATTTGGAAGTTTAGTTTGTTTGTCCACCTTATTACAAAGATCCAAACATTAAACATGGATTAAATAAATGATCACTTTCTTGGAGAAGCTTGAGAAATGAAAGAAATCTTAGTGATAGAACCATTGAATTAAAAGGCTGCAAAGAAGAAACCACTGGTCATGACCTTTTAGTTAGACATGAAATAAATTTAGCAGCATTAAAAAATTAGAATAAAATTGAATCAAAATAGCCTAATGCTCTTCACATAATAAGATTAGATATTGCTTCATGAAAAAAAAATTTTACTCATACACACATACACACATGCTTTATTTATTTATTTATACATTTCTTACAGTGGGTCACATCAAAATATTTAAAAATCAAATATCCTGGACCTAAGTTCCAGGAGAACAGGGAAGAATCTCTTTCTCTTTCTCATCAGTGAATGTACTATGTTTAGGACAGTGCCTGACTCAAATAAGATATTCAGTAAATGTATGTTGACTGATATAGACCACACTTGTTATCATATTACTGTAGCCTGGAAATGTGAAATATCTTGTCAAAAGTCACAAAACTTGTTAGTGAAAAAAATCAGAAGTTCTGGGTACTGAATCACATTTTACAATACCTTCTACTCCACCCTTAAAATTTTTTTTTTCATAGAATTGTCATTGTACTGGTAACTTAAACTGCATTGCTTTATAACGTGGGTCTCTTTTCTAGGAATTTAACCTTTTCCTGATCCTCTCAGTCCTTTAACTTTCTGCCTATTATACCTGTTCCCCTTTGCCTTGGAATAATTGGCCCGAGTTTAGCCTGTGTCCTCAGGCCATTGCCCATCATTTCATCACGCATCTTGCCTAGACTTTTGGTCATAGTCTCCTTCACTTTGGCCCCTGCTGCGTTGTCTCAGATCTCAAGCCCATAGCCTAGACATGGTCATCGTTAAGTCATACTTTTTTTCTATTAATTTTACTTAGTTGCAATGATATGAGTTGAATTCTGCTTTCTTCTACCAATATTTTAAAAGATAAAGTGTTTAATGATGATGAAATGCCTGTTGAGAGAGGACTCAGAGTGGCTTTTCAGGAGATACAAACCCGAGTAATCTGCATATTACCTGGATGTTGAGTTGTAGAAATAATTACTTTCTAAGAGCAAATAAGATGCATCTTTTATGTCAAGTTATAGGAAAATAATGACCAGTGTGTGTCAGAACAGCTTGCAGCGAAAACTAACAATCTTTTTCCTATCTCAGTGATGGCATGATTCATTCTGGAATCCCTCACTATTTCCTCTCCAGTGCTAAGCAGCTGACTGCTGTTAAGGGGAGGACTGGATTCCTATCAGAAGGCATGATGGAGTAATGACTTGTTCTGATGGAGTAATGCACTGTCTGTCGTGTATTTGGGTCTTATTTTAGAGAGTGATAACTCATTTTTGTTTTGATAAATAAGTCCAGGGCTAGGAGAGATAGAGTAACTTATGCTTTTTAAAGAACAAAGGATTTTTATTTAGGGATGAAAGCTGTGTTTGGTAAGATGACATATTATACTTTTTAAAAAAGGCTTCGGATTACAAGTATGGAGATTTGAATTTGAGACCAGTCACTTCCTATGTTTGAACTTAAATTCCCACACGTTCAAAATGAGAATTTGAAAAAGACCGGTGGTTCTTTTATTACATTTATTTTAATTGGAGGCTAATTACTTTACAATATTGTATTGATTTTGCCATACATTGACATGAGTCTGCCATGGGTGTACATGTGTTCCCCATCCTGAACCCCCCTCCCACCTACCTTCCCATCCCATCCCTCTGGGTCATCCCAGTGCACCAGCCCCAAGCACCCCGTATCATGCATCAAACCTGAACTGGCGATTTGTTTCACGAATGATAATACACAAGTTTCAGTGCCATTCCCCCAAATGATCCCCCCCCCCCACCCCCCGCCCTCTCCCACAGAATCCAAAAGACTGATCTATACATCTGTATCTCTTTTGCTGTCTTGCATAAAGGGTTATTATTACCATCTTTTAAATTCCATATATATGCATTAGTATACTGTATTGGTATTTTTCTTTCTGGCTTACTTCACTCTGTATAATAGGCTCCAGGTTCATCCACCTCATTAGAACTGATTCAAATGTATTCTTTTTAAGGGCTGAAGGAATGATGCTAAAGCTGAAACTCCAGTACTCTGGCCACCTCATGAGAAGAGTTGACTCATTGGAAAAGACTCTGATGCTGGGAGGGATTAGGGGCAGGAGGAGAAGGGGACGACCGAGGATGAGATGGCTGGATGGCATCACGGACTCTATGGACGTGAGTCTGAGTGAACTCCGGGAGTTGGTGATGGACAAGGAGGCCTGGCGTGCTGTGATTCATGGGATCGCAAAGAGTCGGACAGGACTGAGTGACTGAACTGAACTGAACTGAACTGAACTGAATGCTTTGTCATGTGCTTCTTATTTGTTTTTTGGTTATTGTGTAATAATTCTGTTTTTTAAGGAGAACTTTATCAGGATCAAGAAATGCAGTGTTTCTGATGGTGAGTAAATAGAATTCTTCCACTTCTTAGCTTCAAGATATCCACCCTGTAATGCCATTGCTTTTCTTGGTGATAATCCATTTGGCATTCATTATTTCTTTTTTTGGGGGGGGCATTATTTAATTTCCCAATACTTTGGCCACCTGGTGTGAAGAACTGACTCATTTGAAAAGATCCTGATGTTGGGAAATATTGAAGGCAGGAGGAGAAGGGGGCGACAGAGGATGAGATGGCTGGATGGCATCAGTGACTCGATGGACATGAGTTTGAGTAAACTCTGAGAGTTGGTGATGGACAGGGAGGCCTGGCATGCTGCCGTCCATGGGGTCGCAAAGAGTCATACATGACTGAGCAACTGAACTGAACTGAACTGAACTGAACTGAATTATTTAAGATCCTATTATTATTAACATGCTAGTATTCTTGAGAGGGGTTGCTTTTAACTTTGGTCATCTTTTATAAGCTCTTCCGTGAGCTACTTACCTGCTCTGATTTCCAACTGGCAGCTTGCTGAGAGGAAGACAAGAAAGATATGGTTCACTTTCAGTGAATTTGGGGGTGAGGAGCAGAGATGTCTGGACCACACAGGGTGCTGTATCCATATACTGGCTTTGAGGGCTACAAGGGTCAGGAGTGTGAGCTGCTGGGGCTGCTGGAGTGGCACTATGACTTGAGGGGAAAGGGAGAGGGAAGAAGTTGTGGAAACAGAGATATTTTGCTTTGTGATTCTGCCAAGGACCTGGCTTGGATTATGCTTTTGCAAGAAAATCTGCAAGAGGTATAGTGACATCCTGAGCAGAACAGATGGTCGCAACCTCCCCTGCTTCTCTCTAACCAGAAGGAAGCTAATGTCCAGCCCCTGGTGAGGCCCACTTGATTCACCAGTCAGAGCATGATAATCTGAGGATGTGTGCCAACACTCCTGCCCAGCCAAGCTGTAAGACCAACTGTTCCTTATTTCCTAAGCATTGAGCTGCTTATGGACTTTGCTCCTTTGTGTCCAATCTCTCTTCTATGAATTTGCTGGATCTCCAAGCCTGAAGTCAAGCCAATAACCATAAGAACCATACCACAGTTATAGCTGCACTTCTTATTTTTAATAGATGTCTATGTATTCCACTTTATTTGATACTAGAAAAGAAACTCTACACTGGATTTGGGCAGATACTGTCACCTGTTAGGCAGATGAGGCTTGAGGTCCCGATAAGTTAATATAAAGCCAGTTTCAGAGTCCACCTTCAGCATATTTTTAGTTTAGGAATACCAATGTGTTACCTCTTGGGAAGAAAATGCACATTTCTCCTTCCTATTTGACAAAATTAAACTCTCTAGGACTTTTATTTTCGGTTCTTTGTTCTCATGTAGCCCAATGAAGAAAAAAGGAGTGAGATATTTCCCCCTTTAATCCTCTTGAGTTCATAAGGCTAGACTAATAAAATTAACACAAGGCAGATTAACAGGAGAAAAAGAAAAAAAAATATTTCTTGCACACAATGGTTTCCTAGAAATTAAAACCAAGAAGTGGCCATCTATGTAGCTTCCATATCCTGGCTATTGTAAATAGGGCTGCAATGAGCATTGGAGTACATACATCTTTTTGAATTATGGTTTTCTCAGGGTATATGTCCAGTAGTGGGTTATTAGGTAGTTTTATTCCTAGTTTTTTAAGGAATTTCAATGTTGTTCTCCATAGTTGCTGTATGTGTTGACAGATGAATGGATAAAGAAGATATGGTACATATAAACGATGGAATGTTACTCAGCCATAAAAGGAACAAATTTGAGTCGGTTGAACTGAGGTGGTTGAAGCTAGAGCCTGTTACACGGAATGAAGTCAGAAAGAGAAAAACAAATATCATATATTAATGCATATATATGGAATGTAGAAAAATGGTACTGATGAACCTGTTTGTAGGACAGGAATAGAGATACAGACATAAAGAACAGACTGTGGACACAGTGTGGGAAGGAGAGGGTCGGAAGAATTGAGATAGCCGCTTTGACACACATACACTTGTTCAGTCGCTAAGCTGAGTCCAACACTTTGTGACTTCAGGGACTGTAGAACACCGGACTCCTCTGTTCTCCATTATTTCTCAGAGTTTGCTCAAATTCATATTCATTGAGTCAGTGATGCTATTTAACCATGTCATTCTGTGCCACCGCATTCTCCTTTTGCCTTCAAGTTTTCCCAGAATCAGGGTCTTTTCCAATGAGTCAGTTTTTTGCATCAACTGGGCAAGGTATAGGAGCTTTGGCTTTAGCATCAGTCCTTTCAATAAATATTTAGGGTTGATTTCCTTTAAGAGGGACTGATTTGATCTCCTTGCTGTCCAAAGGACTCTCAAGAGTCTTCTCCAGCACTACAAACAAAGGAATGAATTCCTCTGTGCTCAGTCTTCTTTATGGTACAAATCTCACATCCATTCGTGACTACTGGAAAAACCATAGCTTTGACTACATGCACCTTGGTTAGCAAAGTGAGGTCTCTGCTTTTCACTATGCTTTCTAGGTTTTTCATAGCTTTCCTTCCAAGGAGCAAATGTCTTTTAATTTCATGGTTGCAATCATCATCTGCACTGGTTTTGGAGCCTAAGAAAATAAGATCAGTCCCTGCTTTCACTTTTTCCCCATCTACCTGCCTTGAAGTGATGGCACTAGATGCCATTATCTCAGTTTCTTGAATGTTGAGTTTCAAGCCAGCTTTTTCTTTCTCCTCTTTCACCCTCATCAAGAGGCTCTTTACTGCCTCTTCACTTGCTGCTGTTAGAGTGGCATCATCTACATATCTGAGGTTGTTGAGATTTTTCCTGACAATCTTGATTCCAATCTTGTGATTCATCCAACCCGATATTTCACATAATGTACTCTGCAAAGAAGTTAAATAAACAGGGTGACAGTATATAGTCTTCTTGTACTCCTTTCCCAATTTTGAGCCAGTTGTTCCAAGTACAGTTGACATATATACACTACCATATGTAAAATAGATAACTAGTGGGAAGCTGCTGTATAATACAGGGAGCCCAATCCGGCCTTCTGTGATGACCTAGAGGAGTGGGACGGGGGAGGGTAGTGGGAGGGAGACCCAAGAGAGACGAGACACATGTATATTTATGGCTAATCCATGTCATTGTATGGCAGAAACCAACACAATATTGTGAAGTTATCTTTTATTTTTAAAAGAAAGAGTCCAACATTGGCAGCTTTTATACTTTTTGGACAAATATATATTAAATTTATGAGGGAGTCACAGGAAAAAGAAACAGATTTGAGGTATTCAATCAATGAAACATCTAAACAGAGTTTGGGCATGAGATCGGTTCAGTTCAGTCGTTCACTCCTGCTGACTCTTTATGACCCCATGGACTGCAGCACGCCAGAACTCCCTGTCCATCATCAACCCCTGGCGTTTACTCAAACTCATGCCCATTGAGTCGGTGATGCCATCCAACCATCTCATCCTCTGTCGTCCCCTTTTCCTCCTGCCTTCAATCTTTCCCAGCATCAGAGTTTTTTCATATGAGTAAGTTCTTTCCATCAGGTGGCCAAAGTATTGGAGTTTCAGGTTCAACATCAGTCCTTCCAATGAACATTCAGAACTGATTTCCTTTAGGATGGATTGGTTGCATCTCTTGCAGTCCAAGGGACTCTCAAGAGTCTTCTCCAACACCACAGCTCAAAAGCATCAATCCTTTGGTGCTCAGCTTTCTTTATAGCTCAACTCTCACATCCATACATGACCACTGGAAAAACCATAGCCTTTTCTAGATGCACCTTTGTTGGCAAAGTAATGTCTCTGCTTTTTAACATGCTGTCTAGGTTGGTCATAACTTTTCTTCCAAGGAATAAATGTCTTTTAATTTCATGGCTGTAGTCACCATCTGCAGTGATTTTGGAGCCCAGAAAAATAAAGTCTCTCACTGTTTCCACTGATTCCCCATCTATTTGCCATGAAATGATGGGGCTGGATGACAGCATCTTAGATTTCTGAATGTTGAGCTTAAAGCCAACTTTTTCACTCTCCTCTTTCACTTTCATCAAGAGGCTCTTTAGTTCTTCTTCACTTTCTGTCATAAGGGTGGTATCATCTGCATATCTGAGGTTATTGATATTTCTCCTGGCAGTCTTGATTCCAGCTTGTGCTGATGAACTATGGATGGAGGTTTGTGACAGTGTACAGGAGACAGGGAGCAAGATCATCCCCAAGAAAAAGAAATTCAAAAAAGCAAAATGGTTGTCTGAGGAGGCCTTACAAATAGCTGTGAAAAGGAGAGAAGCCAAGAGCAAAGGAGAAAAGGAAAGATATACCCATTTGAATACCCAAAGAATAGCAAGGAGAGATCAGAAAGCCTTCCTCAGTGATCAATGCAAAGAAATAGAGGAAAACAATAGAATGGGAAAGACTAGCGATCTCTTCAGGAAAATTAGAGATACCAATGGAACATTTCATGCAAAGATGCACTCAATAAAGGACAGAAATAGTATGGACCTAACAGAAGCAGAAGATGTTAAGAAGAAGTGGCAAGAATACACAGAAGAACTGTACAAAAAAGATCTTCATGACTCAGATGATCATGATGGTGTGACCACTCACCTAGAGCCAGACATCCAGGAATGTGAAGTCAAGTGGGCCTTAGGAAGCATCACTATGAACAAAGCTAGTGGAGGGGATGGATTCCAGTTGAGCTATTTCAAATCCTAAAAGATGATGCTATGAAAGTGTTGCACTCAATATGCCAGCAAATTTGGAAAACAGCAGTGGCCACAGGACTGGAAAAGATCAGTTTTCATTCCAATCCCTAAGAAAGACAATGCCAAAGAATGCTCAAACCACTGCACAACTGCACTCATCTCACATGCTAGCAGAGTAATGGTCAAAATTCTCCAAACCAGTCTTCAACAATATGTGAACTGAGAAATTCCAGATGTTCAAGTTGGTTTTAGAAAAGGCAGAGGAACCAGAGATCAAATTGCCAACATCTATTGGATCATCGAAAAAGCAAGAGAGTTACAGAAAAACATCTGTTTCTGCTTTATTGACTATACCAAAGCTTTTGACTGTCTGGATCACAATAAACGGTGGAAAATTCTGAAAGAGATGGGAATACCAGACCACCTGACCTGCCTCTTGAGAAATCTGTATGCAGGTCAGGAAGCAACAGTTAGAACTGGACGTGGAACAACAAACTGGTTCCAAATCAGGAAAAGAGTACATCAAGGCTGTATATTGTCACCCTGCTTATTTAAGTTATATGCAGAATATATCATGAGAAACACTGGGCATGAGATGGTAAATCTAAAAAGTATTGTGTTTTGTCCATACAGATGTCTCAACTTGAATTCCCTATTCTGATACACAAAGGTTTCTTTTTAAATCCAGATTCAAAAATATACCTTTCACAGTGGAGATTTATTTTTTGCTTTCAGGGAGACAGAGAGGAGGGTCAGAGTGTCTCTCTTGCGTTGGCTGTTTCTTAAATAAATTTAATGCAAAATAATCAATATGTCATTGAGGCATATTATGTGGTGGCCCATCCTCAGCCCCAAGAAGGGTATTGGCATATTGGGGTCCAAGACCATCCACTTGTTCGGGCAAAGATAGGAAATTGCAGGAGCAGATGGTCATATTTGTGATGTACAGGAGAAACATAAAAGCAGGAATGAGAGAACTTAAATTTGATTCTGATTTTTCAGTTAATTAGCTCTGTGATATTTGTTACACTCAACCTCTCTCTGAGCTTTGCTGTTGTCTTAAGCAGGAATTTATATTCCATAGAGTTGTATTGGATGAAACTTGTAAAATAAAACTGTGTTTTTAATTATAAAGCCAATTTAGCAGAAATGTTTTTTGCCTTGTTTTAAATTATTTTCACATGGAAGGACCAAATAAATATCTGTTGGAAGAACAAATGAAGAAATGAATGAATGACTTGGCTCTTTTGAATATTCTTAATCTTGATAAGCCTTGAAGTCTGTTAGTTTCTCCAATCCCTCCTTCTTCCCAATGCCCCAGTGGTTGTGGGTAGATTGTCTTTTCTCCTTTCCCTTTAACTGGATGTCAGTCTGTTAGTCATGTCAATCCCCAAAATGTGTATATAGTCACCAAACAATATTCATGATATTGATGACAGTCTCTCCTATGCCCTAAAATACTGACAGAATACTTTCTGAACCAATTGGCCTCAAACCCACTTTGGTTCTTCCCTTTATTGAGCAGTGGCTAAGAAGTTGTCACCAAGTTTTCCCAGTAATAAAACTCCTAGACTCTTCAGGGGAATAGACTTATTGAGTCAAAGAACATTAGAGCTAAAAGCGTACTGAGAGACAACCTTAACCACAGATTTTATTTTACGGATGCAACTGCTGAGGTTCACACACACACACACACACACACACACACACACAAAGGCTGCATTGGGCCCATCTGGCTAGTTAATATGCAAGAACCACTAAATCCAAGATTTGGACTTCCCAGGTCTGTGATCTTTCCAATTTATAATTCTGAAAGGAGGTTACAGAAATCGAAAGCCACATCTGCACTTGAGGCTGTCCTTAGTTGGAAGAGTGAATTTCAAAGGTCTGTCTCTGTAGTCCTCACCTCCCTATTTTGAAGACCTCTCTTTACAAACTACTTCAGCCTATGCATGCCTTACAGTGCTGTATCCCGCTGAAATGAACTGTTCTAGGGACTATTATTTTTCTGATTTATGCATTAGAGGGCTCAAGATTTAGTCCCCACCTTCTTGTTGTTTGTTTACTTTTTAAGTTTTATTTCGTTAGTAAATTCAGTTGTTGACAACCCTGAGAACTTACTGGGGAAAATCCTAAGGGTTGATTCCAACATTGTTGAGTAATTTAGAAAGTAAGGGGATTGCATCACATCTGAGCAACCTGGAGCAGGCTGGAAAACATCTCAGTGGTCATTCTCTTTTAGGAGGGTGTCTTTTTTTAAAAAAATGAGGTATAATTGGCATACAACATTGTGTTAGTTTCCGGCATACAACGTTATGATTCAACATTTGTATACATTGCAAAATGATTAGCACAACGGATCTAGCATATACCCACCTCCATATGCAGCCACAGGACTTTTTTCTTGTGATGAGAATTTTTAACATATACTCTCAACTTTCAAATATGTAATACAGTATTATTAACTATAATCACCATCCTGTACAATGTGTCCCCACGACATTTATTTTGTAACTGCAAGTTTGGATCTTTTGACTCCCTTCATCCATCTGGCCCACCCTCTACTCCTGTCAGTGGCAACTAACAATCTGTTGTTTGTATCTATGAGCTTTGCTTCTTTATTTTGGATTCCACATATATGTGAGATCATATCGACAAATGTCTTTCTCTGACTGATTTTTTTCACTCAGCATATTCCCTCAAGGTCCATCCATGTTGTTACAAATGACAATTTCCACATTTATATGGCTTAATAATATTCCATTATATATATCTAAGTCCATCTATACCAAATTTTCTTTATACACTCATCTGTTAATAGACACTTAAGTTGTTTCTATATCATAGTTATTGTAAATAATGCTGCAATGAACATGATTATGCATATATCTTTTCAAGTTGGTGTTTTTGCTTTACTGAAATAAATGCTCAGAAGGGGAACTGCTTAGTCATATAATAGTTCTATTTTTAATTTTTTGAGGAACGTTCATAATGTTTTCCATAATGGTTGCATTCTTATCAACAGTACACAATAGTTCATTTTTTTCCACATCCTCACCAACACTTGTTTCTTTTCTTTTTGATAAAATCCATTATAATAGGTATGAAGTGATGTCTCTGTGTAGTTTTGGTTTACATTTTCCTGTGATTAATGATGTTGAACCTCCTCTCAGGTACCAGTTGATTATCTATGTATCTTCTTTGGAAAAATTATTTATTTATTCAGATCCTATGCTTATTTTTTAATCAGATATTTTACTATTGAGTTGTGTGAATTCTCTATGTATTTTGGATATTATCCACTTACCAGATATATGATTTGCAAATGTTTTGTCCTATTCTGCTGGTTGTCTTTTTGTTTCATTGGTGGGTTCCTTTGTTGTGCAGAGCTTTACAGTTTTATGTCATCCTCCTTGTTTATTTTTGCTTTTGTTTTATTTCTTTCTGGTGTCAAGTCCAAAACACAATAGCAAAGGCTAATGTCAAGGAGTTTATCAGCGGTCATATTTCTAGTTTCCAAGGTTTTGAGTTTTTGAGTATGTAAGTTAGCCCAAGGAATATCTTAAATTATTCTTTAGAGGGTTTAGGCCTCTAATATCAGTTATACTTACAGAAAGTTTCTGAAAGTACAGATGTCAAGTAGACTGTCCACCCAGAGTGACCAGGTGTTGTTGAAAAGTCAAAGACAGTCTCTATCTCTTTGTGCTCAGGGTGACTTTAGCTGGCACCTTCAACTGTTGATGAAGTACTTTTGATTTCTCCATTGCAATAGAGTTCCTAGCTTGTTGCAATAAGTAAATTGCAGTAAGAGGAACCTTTGAAGATAATGTGTTCACTTTGGAAATGGGGTGATTTCAGGACCCCTAAGGAAGACTCTAAATCATAACTAGATACTGTCTTAGTCATGGAAAAGTATAATTTTGCTAGAAGTCCTTATTTTACAGAGTATAATAGAAATGACAGTATACTTTCATATTTATGATCTCTTTTAAACATTCTTTTTTTAAAATTTTTAAGCAGGGTGCAAAAAAAAGGAGGGGGAGTGTTTTCAGTGCTCTTTCTGTTACATCATGCTTGGATCTCCTAACTTGTACTATAGGCTCAATTCCTGCAAAGTTATATTATATACTCATAGTATGAGACAGTAAAATAGATAAAAAGATCAAACCTTGGGTTTTAATATCATGGAGTGGCACATAGCTAGCTGCTAAGTTTTCCACTTTTAACTGTTTGTGTCCATTTTGATTATTCCATTTCTCATGCCATATTGATTGGTATTTGTATTTCACCTGGTTATGACTCCACCACCAGGTTATATTGTCTTTGTTGTTGTTTAATTTTTTAAAAGAGCTTCTCTAGTAGCTCAGCTGATAAAGAATCTGCCTGCAATGCAGGAAACCCTGGTTTGATTCCTGGGACAGAAAGATCCCCTGGAGAAGGGATAGGCTACCAACTCCAGTATTCTTGGGCTTCCTTGATGGGTCAGATGGTAAAGAATCTGCCTTCAATGTGGGAGACCTGGGTTCAATCCCTGAGTTGAGAAGATCCTCTGGAAGAGGGCACAGCAACTCACTCCAGCATTCTTGCTTGGGGTGTCCCACGAACAGGGGAGCCTCGCGGGCTACCGTCCATGAGGTTGCAAAGAGTTGGCTGCAACTGAGCAACTAAGAACAGCACAATTAAAAAAAAAAAAATTATTGTGGTAAATTACAGATAACCTTACCATCTTAACTGTTTTAAAGTATAGAGTTTGTTAACATTAAGTACATTCACATGTTGGGCAACCAATCTCCAGAACTCTTTTCATTTTGCAAAACTGAAACTCTGTACCCATTAACCAATAATTGCCCATTCTTCCTTCCCCCACAGCTCCTGGAAACCACCTTCTACTTTCTATTCCTATGAATTTACTCTGAGTTACTCTATGTAGCTCTTATAAGTGGAACCATGTAGTATTTGCCTTTTTGTGACTGGCTTATTTCACTTAGCATAATGCCCTCACAATTATTCATGTTGTAACATGTGTCAGAATTTTTTTTTCTTTTAAAGGGAATTCCCTGGTGGTTCAGTGATTAGGACTCCATGCTTCTACTCCAGAGGGCACCAGCAGGGAGCATGTGTTCAATCCCTCGGCAGGATAACATCCTGCATGCCGCATGGCCAAAGAAAATAATTTCTTTTAAAGGTTGGCTAATGTTTCAGTGTATGTATATACCACATTTTGCTTATCCATTCATCCATTAATAGGCTCTTGGGGCTGTTTCTATCATTTGGCTGTTGTATAAAATATTCATAAAGTTAAAAAGTCAATGTACTTCTAAAGAGTTTATCTCTCATCCTTATCTCTTTGCCCTCCAATCATGATCGCCAAAGGCAGCTTTTTTCAACTCTTTCAGTTGTTCTTCTGGCTCTTATATACATAATCCTAAATAATATGCTAATACTGTTATCTCTTGACTTACCTGTTTCAGTCATTACTATTTTGTAACTATAGCAAAAGTTTAGCATTCTTCAACAACTCTCTTCTGCTCCTCCTGTTCTCCCAATATGTAATAGTTATGTAACTATATTTAGTTAATTCATTACCACTAAGTGCCATTTACTTTTGAGCTATATATTATGACTAAGTTATGTTTCCTTTCTTCTTTTTCCACATTTAATAATTGCCTCAATTAAAAGTTTGGTCTATTTTTTATAGGTTTTCTATACATCTATTACTAATTCTTCATATACTTCTATGGCTTCTCAGTACAAGCTTCATTAAAGTCAGATATGTCAGACAGCTCATAATTTCCCTATTTTCCTGGAGATGCTCCTTTTGGAACCCTCCATTATCACACTCTTCCAATCTAGATGCATTGTTTTCTAACAAGCTCCATTGTCTTTGAACAGAACTAACTACTTCACTTTGATGGCCAGAAGAGCCTCAGCTCTCTGCTGACCCAGGTCTGATTTATTTATCTTTTGAATGCTTTTCCAAGAGTACTCTGGGGCTTAACCCTCTCTCTAGGCATGGAGATGAAAGATCAGATGGATGGTGTGGAAGGAATACTGAAAAGACTTCAATTTTCTCATCTCTAAAATTGTAATCACAAAGTATATTGCACAGAATATTTCTAAAAATTGATTGACATAGATTTCTGAAGCACTTATAAATGGGAGATATGAAAGGTGATGTTACTTTTATGCAAGAAAGAACAGAACAGTTCATGCGTGTGGCATCCTACCATACATATTGACAGGTACACGGTCTATAAGCTTCTCTTGTGTAGGAATTGGGTGGGTGCTAGTCAATGTTAGATTTTTGTCCTCTGCATTCCAGAAAAAACATCTATTTCTGCTTTATTGACTATGCCAAAGCCTTTGACTGTGTGGATCACAATAAACTGTGGAAAATTCTGACAGAGATGCGAATACCAGACCACCTGACCTGCCTCTTGAGAAATCTGTGTGCAGGTCAGGAAGCAACAGTTAGAACTGGACATGGAACAACAGACTGGTTCCAAATAGGAAAAGGAGTCCGTCAAGGCTGTATATTGTCACCCTGCTTATTTAACTTACATGAAGAGTATATCATGAAAAACGCTGGACTGGAAGAAACACAAGCTGGAATCAAGATTGCTGGGAGAAATATCAATAACCCCAGATATGCAGATGACACCGCCCTTATGGCAGAAAGTGAAGAGGAACTAAAAAGCCTCTTGATGAAAGTGAAAGTGGACAGTGAAAAAGTTGGCTTAAAGCTCAACATTCAGAAAACGAAGATCATGGCATCCGGTCCCATCACTTCAGGGGAAATAGATAAGGAAACAGTGGAAACAGTGTCAGACTTTAATTTTTGGGGGCTCCAAAATCACTGCAGATGGTGACTGCAGCCATGAAATTAAAAGACTCTTACTCCTTGGAAGAAAAGTTATGACCAACCTAGATAGCATATTCAAAAGCAGAGATATTACTTTGCAAACTATGGTCCATCTAGTCAAGGCTATGGTTTTTCCAGTGGTCATGTATGGATGTGAAAGTTGGACTGTGAAGAAGGCAGAGCGCTAAGAATTGATGCTTTTGAACTGTGGTGTTGGAGAAGACTCTTGAGATTCCCTTGGACTGCAAGGAGATCCAATCAGTCCATTCTGAAGGAGATCAGCCCTGGGATTTCTTTGGAAGGAATGATGCTAAAGCTGAAACTCCAGTACTTTGGCCAGCTCATGCGAAGAGTTGACTCATTGGAAAAGACTCTGCTGCTGGGAGGGATTGGGGGCAGGAGGAGAAGGGGACGACAGAGGATGAGATGGCTGGATGGCATCACTGACTCGATAGACATAAGTCTGGGTGAACTCCGGGAGTTGGTGGTAGACAGGGAGGCCTGGCTGCGATTCATGGGGTCGCAAAGAGTCGGACACAACTGAGCGACTGAACTGAACTGGTCATGTATGACACATGATGTATGTTTGAAGCAAATAAACTATTAATAGTTTAGTAAGAAAATAAGAACTTCTGGATGTACAAGTTGGGTTTTGAAGAGGCAGAGGAACCAGAGATCAAATTGCCAATATTTGTTGGATCATGGAGAAAGCAAGGGAGTTCCACAAAAACATCAACTTCTGCTTCACTGACTACACTAAAGCCTTTGGTGTGTATCACAATAAACTGTGGAAAATTCTTAAAGAGATTGGACTACCAGACCACTTCACCTATCTCTTGAGAAACCTGTATGTGGGTCAAGAAGCAATAATTAGAACTGGACATAGAACAACTGACTGGTTCAAAATTGAGATAGGAGTACGGCAGGGTTGTGTGTTGTCACACTGCTTATTTAACTTCATGCAAAATGCTGGAATGGATGAATCACAGGCTGGAAACAAGGTTTCTTGGAAAAATAACAACAAACTCAGATATGCAGATGAACCACTTAATGGTAGGAAGCAAGTAGGAACTAAAGAGCCTCTTTGGGGGAAAGAGGGGAGTGAAAAAGCTGACTTGAAACTCAGCATTCAAAAAATCAGATCATGGCATCCAGTCCCATTCAGTTCAGTTCAGTCACTCAGTCGTGTCCGACTCTTTGCGACCCCATGAATCGCAGCACGCCAGGCCTCCCTGTCCATCACCAACTCCCGGAGTTCACCCAGACTCACGTCTATCGAGTCAGTGATGCCATCCAGCCATCTCATCCTCTGTCGTCCCCTTCTCCTCCTGCCCCCAATCCCTCCCAGCAGCAGAGTCTTTTCCAATGAGTCAACTCTTCGCATGAGCTGGCCAAAGTACTGGAGTTTCAGCTTTAGCATCATTCCTTCCAAAGAAATCCCAGGGCTGATCTCCTTCAGAATGGACTGGTTGGATCTCCTTGCAGTCCAAGGGAATCTCAAGAGTCTTCTCCAACACCACAGTTCAAAAGCATCAATTCTTAGCGCTCTGCCTTCTTCACAGTCCAACTCTCACATCCATACGTGACCACTGGAAAAACGATAGCCTTGACTAGACGGACCTTAGTTGGCAAAGTAATATCTCTGCTTTTGAATATGCTATCTAGGTTGGTCATAACTTTTCTTCCAAGGAGTAAGAGTCTTTTAATTTCATGGCTGCAGTCACCATCTGCAGTGATTTTGAAGCTCAGAAAAATAAAGTCTGACACTGTTTCCACTGTTTCTTTATCTATTTCCCTTGAAGTGATGGGACCGGATGCCATGATCTTCGTTTTCTGAATGTTGAGCTTTAAGCCAACTTTTTCACTGTTCACTTTCACTTTCATCAAGAGGCTTTTTAGCTCCTCTTCACTTTCTGCCACAAGGGTGGTGTCATCTGCATATCTGGGGTTATTGATATTTCTCCCAGCAATCTTGATTCCAGCTTGTTTCTTTCAGTCCAGCATTTCTTATGGTGTACTGTGCATATAAGTTAAATAAACAGGGTGACAATATGCAGCCTTGACATCTCCTTTTCCTATTCGGAACCAGTCTGTTGTTCCATGTCCGGTTCTAACTGTTGCTTCCTGACCTGCATACAGATTTCTCAAGAGGCAGGTCAGGTGGTCTGGTATTCGCATCTCTGTCAGAATTTTCCACAGTTTATTGTGATCCACACAGTCAAAGGCTTTGGCATAGTCAATAAAGCAGAAATAGATGTTTTTCTGGAACTCTCTTGCTTTTCCCATGATCCAGCAGATGTTGGCAATTTGATCTCTGGTTCCTCTGCCTTTTCTAAAACCAGCTTGAACATCAGGAAGTTCACGGTTCACATATTGCTCAAGCCTGGCTTGGAGAATTTTGAGCATTACTTTACTAGCATGTGAGATGAGTGCAATTGTGCAGTAGTTTGAGCATTCTTTGGCGTTGCCTTCCTTTGGGATTGGAATGAAAACTGACCTTTTCCAGTCCTGTGGCCACTGCTGAGTTTTCCAAATTTGCTGGCATATTGAGTGCAGCACATTCCCAGCATCATCTTTCAGGATTTGAAATAGCTCTACTGGAATTCCATCACCTCCACTAGCTTTGTTCGTAGTGATGCTTTCTAAGGCCCACTTGACTTCACATTCCAGTATGTCTGGCTCTAGATGAGTGATCACATCATTGTGATTATCTGGGTCATGAAGATCTTTTTTATACAGTTCTCTGTGTATTCTTGCCACCTCTTCTTAATATCTTCTGCTTCTGCTAGGTCCATGCTCTTTCTGTCCTTTATCGAGCCCATCTTTGCATGAAATATTCTCTTGGCATCTCTAATTTTCTTGAAGAGATCTCTAGTCTTTCCCATTCTGGTCTTTCCCTCTATTTCTTTGCACTGACCGCTGAAGAAGGCTTTCTTATCTCTTCTTGCTACTCTTTGGAACTCTGCATTCAGATGCTTATATCTTTCCTTTTCTCCTTTGGTTTTCACCTCTCTTCTTGTCACAGCTCTTTGTAAGGCACCCCAGACAGCCATTTTGCTTTTTTGCATTTCTCTTCCATGGGGATGGTCTTGAGCCCTGTCTCCTGTACAATGTCATGAACCTCATTCCATAGTTCATCAGGCACTCTATCTGTCAGATCTAGGCCCTTAACTCTATTTCTCACTTCCACTGTATAATCATAAGGGATTTGATTTAGGTCATACCTGAATGGTCTAGTGGTGTTCCCTACTTTCTTCAATTTCAGTCTGAATTTGGTAATAAGGAGTTCATGATCTGAGCCACAGTCAGCTCCTGGTCTTGTTCTTGTTGACTGTATAGAGCTTCTCCATCTTTGGCTGCAAAGAATATAATCAATCTGATTTCAGTGTTGACCATCTGGTGATGTCCATGTGTAGAGTCTTTTCTTGTGTTTTTGGAAGAGGGTGTTTGCTATGACCAGTGCATTTTCTTGGAAAAACTCTATTAGTCTTTTCTCTGCTTCATTCTGCATACCAAAGCCAAATTTGCCTGTTACTCCAGGTGTTTCTTGACTTCCTACTTTTGCATTCCAGTATCGTATAATGTAAAGGACACCTTTTTTAGGTGTTAGTTCTAAAAGGTCTTGTAGGTCTTCATAGAACCATTCAACTTCAGCTTCTTCAGCATTACTGGTTAGGGCATAGACTTGGATTACTGTGACATTGAATGGTTTGCCTTGGAATGAACAGAGATCATTCTGCAAACAGAAGGAGAAAAAGTGGAAGCAGTGGGAGGAGGGTTCAGGTTTGGGAACTCATGTACACCCATGGCTGATTCATGTCAAAGTATGGCAAAACCAATACAGTATTGTAAAGCAAAATAAAGTAAAAATAAAAATTAAAAAAAAAAGACAAATTTAATTTTCTTGGGCTCCAAAATCACTGCAGGCAGTGACTGCAGCCATGAAATTAAAAAACGCTTGCTCCATGGAGGGAAAGGGATGACAAACCTCAACAGCATATTAAAAAGCAGAGACATCACTTTGTCATTGACAAAGGTCCATATAGTCAAAGCTATGGTTTTTCCAGTAGCCACACATGGATGTGAGATTTGGACCATAAAAATGGCTGAGCACTGAAAAATTAATGCTTTCAATTTGTGGTGCTGGAGAAGAATCTTGAGAGTTCCTTGGACTGCAGGTAGAGCAAACCTTTAGAGTCAGCCCTAAAGAAAATCAACCCAGAATATTCATTGGAAGAACTGATGCTGAAGTTGAAGCTCTAATACTTTGGGCACCTGATGTGAAAAGCTGGCTCATTGGGAAAAAACTCAGATGCTGAAAAAAATCAAAAACAAAAGTAGAAGGGGATGGTAAGGATGACATAGTTGGATAGCATCACTGATTCAATAAACATACATTTGAGAAAACCAGGAGATAGTGGAGAACAGAGGAGCCAGGCATACCACAGCTTATGGAGTGGCAAAGCCTTGGACATGACTTAGTGACTGAACAACAATAAAAGAAAATAAGTCAGTGCTGAAATCAAGGTACAGGAAATAAGCCTTACAGTAGTTCACAGGAGTGACAAAACTTAGTTATGTGGAGATATGTTACAGCAATTTTTGTGTAGGCTTAAGAAACAACTTTCTAAAAATAAAATTATTAACTATGAAATGAATTGTAAGATTATCACAAATGAAGGTAAGTTTCTTATAGTGGATGTATTCTAGAGAATGCTAGAAAATCATCTATCAGAAGTCTTTTGTACTACATGTAGTAAAAATATATATATATTCATTGGATATATATATTCATTATATATATATATATATAATAATCTAGTACTTGTGATGGAGAAGGCAATGGCATCCCACTCCAGTACTCTTAACTGGAAAATCCCATGGATGGAGGAGCCTGGTAGTCTGCAGTCCATGGGGTTGCTAAGAGTTGGATACTACTGAGCCACTTCACTTTCACTTTTCACTTTCACGCATTGGAGAAAGAAATGGTAATCCACTCTAATGTTCTTGCCTGGAAAATCCCAGGGACGGGGGAGCCTGGTGGGCTGCCGTCTATGGGGTCGCACAGAGTTGAACACGACTGAAGCGACTCAGCAGCAGCAGTCATACTTGTGTATGATGCCTATACATTTTCAAAGTAATTTTACATTAATCTTTTCATCTGATTCTTACTATGTTATAATACTGTGCAAGTGATAATAATAAATCCTAACTGCTGTTCTACTATATAATTATCATATTATATTAATTATGTATTAATGTGTGTAAATTCACTTAATCCTCAGAAAGCTTTGTTAGGAAGGTCACTATTTTTATTTTTATTAGGCAGATGATGAAACTAAGGCAAGAAAAAGTTAAATAATTTCCCTAAAGTCATGTAGCTTATAAATGTTAAAGCTAGGATTTGAATATATGGCATCAAAGCCAGAATCTGTGTGCTTTTAACGATTATACCATGTGGTTAAGAAGCAAACTCTAATATCTATCTTACTCTGGCCTGAGACATGCATGAGTGATGTAGGAACACAAGAGTGATAGCTCATGCCCTTCCAAAGACTGAAGGTGACCATCAATGCCAGGTAGTTTTTGCCATGCTAGAAAGCATATACAGTGTTGCTTGATTTTCTGAATTTTAAAAGACATCATTTAGTTTTTAAATGTGGCAATTAAGCAAATATTGCCTTCATATGTGTATGTGTATATGTGAACATGTAGCTATATGTGTCCTAAGTCGCTTCAGTTGTGTCCAACTCTTTGTGACCCTATGGACTACAGCCTTCCAGGCTCCTCTATCCATGGGGATTCTCCGGGTAAGAATATTAAAGTGGGTTGCCGTGTACCTATATGGCTGGGTATAAATGCATGTATGTGTGTTAACAGTGTTCACACTGAGCAAACTTGTGGGCTGGGTTTGGCTTACCTGCTGTACAAGCATGTGACCCATGACTTGACAAAAACCTGGGAAATCTCATCTTTCTGACATGCAAAGAGAGGTTAATTGACTTGCTCAAGGTGTTAACAGTTAGTTGACTCTGGACATACAGAAGGCTGGCTTTTATCTCATTATCATGTCCATTCTGTACTATGTTTACACTAAGGTGAAGTGAAGGAAGGCCTAGCTGAAACGGGGAGTGGGGTGTCCCTCTTTCATGTGTAATACTTCTCAACAGACTTCTCTGATGGCTCAGACAGCAAAGAATCTGCCTGCAATGTGGGAGACCTGGCTTTTATCCCTGGGTTGGGAAGATCTCCTGGAGAAGGGAATGGCTACCCACTCCAGTGTCTTTGCCTGGAGAATTCCAGGGACAGAGAATCCTGGAGGGCTACAGTCCATGGGGTCATAAAAAGAGTCAGATGTGATTGAGCACCTAATACTTTCATTCTGTAGTAGATTAAAATGGCCATTCTTTGTTATTTTTGTTGTTGAGAGATGGAGTCTAATTCTGTTCACCTACTGACTTGCTTTGCTTGGCCCAAAGAATGAAGCAGAAATGACATACTGGGTCTTCTGAGATTAGTTATAAGAAGCCTTGCAGCATGTGCCTATGCCTTTTGGTACACTCACTGTTGAGATGCTTTCTCTGGAACCTGGCCACCTGCTGGGAGAAGATCAAACAACATGGAGAGACCAAGTGTCAGCTCTCTGGCCGGCAGCCACAGCTAGGCTCCCAACCATCTGCAAGAACCAACTGCCAGGCATCCTGTCCAGACCTCAGAGCAGTAAGCAAAGATATTGGATGTGAATCGTTCTTCCTCAGCTGGCTACATGGTTCAGAGCTCAAATCAACAGTCCAGCCTCTGCTAAACCCCTGACTCACAACGTGTGAGCCAGATAAAGCTACTGCATTTGGAGTAATGTGCTACATAGCAACAGATGACATGAACAATACCTTTAATTAGTCTATTCTGGAAAATACTCCGAAGCAGCTTCCTCTTCTCTGCCCAATTTACCTTCAAGTTCTACTGTAGAAATTTCATTTGCTGCTGTTATCACACAAGCCTATTTGTGCAGAGAAGTCATTTTTGTAAAAGATGCCCTAGGAGTTTCCATTTTCATATTGAGCACATTTGGACATAACTGACAACTAGAAATCCTTAGACAAAGGGAGTGAGTGACATATGAGTGTGTCCCTGGTCATAAGATTTATCACCTCATCTCTCAGTGGGCCTTTGGAAAACTAGTAGAGTTGAGAGGGTGAAATTACTCCAGGCCTTCTTAGGATTCCACCTGGGTTCACAGTATTGATTGGAAGTGACCTGTGGGACAAGAGAACAAGGTGTGGTCCCAAGGTTACTGTGTCTGACAGCATGACACTTGTGAATGGACCAGGAAAAGTGTGTTTGTATCCACCCAGGTCACCCTTCACTGCATCTCTCCATAAACAGTGTGCCAGAGGCTGAAGGTATAAAAAGAATAAATGAGCTTCTTTCCTCAAAAAGCTGCAGACTAAAAAGATACATATGTTTACATACATACATATATCTCCTTTTTACTTATATATATATGTACACATACATGGAGAAGGCAATGGCACCCCACTCCAGTATTCTTGCCTGGAAAAATCTCATGGACGGAGGAGCCTGGTGGGCTGCAGTCCATGGGGTCACTGAGGGTTGGACACGACTGAGAGACTTCACTTTGACTTTTCACTTTCATGCATTGGAGAAGGAAATGGCAACCCACTCCAGTGTTCTTGCCTGGAGAATCCCAGGGACGGGGGAGCCTGGTGGGCTGCCATCTATGGGGTCGCATAGAGTTGGACACGACTGAAGCGACTTAGTAGCAACAGCAGCATATACATACATATACATATATACACATGCATACCTTTTACACACATATATTTAATGAATAAAATAATTTTTTTACTTGGGAGAACTTTGTAGAGTATAAACAGGAGACAACTTTGTTATTATCTTACTGTTTCCTTCAGCATTTCTATTCTTTGCCTCCTGATGACATCTCTGGCAGTTTCCATAACTGTCCAATTCCTTTTACTTCTTTTTGACAGTATAAAGTCCTTTTTGAACATTTAAAGGCCTAATTCTGTCCTTTTCCAAACTCTAAGGTCTCTTTTAATCTAAAACTTCTCTTATTCACTCAAAGTGTGTTTAACTTATGCCTTGGTGACCAGGATGGAAGGCAGTCTGATCCATTCTTTCTCATCACCATTCTGCTTCATCTTCCTCCAGAGTTGGAGGTGGGGCCAGGAGAAGTAAGTTCAGGCATTAGACACTGTAAAGATAAGGCAACAACCACACGGCTGATGGTCTGTAAGCTTGGCATCCATGCCATGGTGGCAGCAGGTGTCCAAATGCTATGGGAGGCACCTTGTAGGTTGTTCAAAGGGTTTGCTGCCCAGTGCCACCAGCCCACGTCCAACATGGGGATTTCCACAGGGCAGTTTCCTAGCACAATGGCTACAATCTCTGGATGACCCTTGGAAACTCCTTTCTAACCTTTATCTCTCTAAGAAGTCCTGCCCAACCAGGCATCCAGCCCTCTTGGGCAGGATTTCAAGTCTCACTTGCCTCTCATTTGGTCATCCTCTCAGCCTTGCACTTGGCAGGAGGAAACTCTCATGTACCTGTCAGGCCCAACACTTTTCTGACGCTGCCTGCTGCCCTCTCACTGTCATCCTGGGCTGCTTTGGTATCCCTATGCCTCTGGGATTGCAAGCAGGTCCAATCTCTGTGTCCACATATGTTCCCAACTCAATCTCTTCGTTCTGTGTCTCATTTGGGTCCCCAGCTGCTGGGAGGCCTGTGATTCTACAGTAAGGTAAACATCCTGCTGAGGAGTGGGCTTCCATCCTCTCCTTCCTGCAGCTATTCCCAGGATCTATAAATAATGCTCATCAAGCCCTTCCTTCAGTCTCTTGGTTGAGAGAAGCCAAGAACTTTCTATTCATTTACTGAAACTCCTTTTACATTCCTAGAGTTATTTCACAGCCTGGATGGCTTAGCGGTCTTCAGCTTCTCTCTAGAATGTGTCAGTACTTACCTGTTGTTCTTAGTGTTAGCCTAGATTCTGTGACAACAGCGCACAATACAAAATATTCTGAGCCACACTGATAACTGTTAATGGAGCTAGGCAACCAGCAAATTCAAGGGGAGGAATGACAGGGGGACCTCAGGTGGCCAGACATTCAGGAGGAGTGGGCTCTGAAGGAAGTGAGGAGGACACTCTAGGCTGGGATGTGAGAACAGGTGTGATGAGAGAGAGTGTAATGAATTCAAAACACAGTAAGTTTGCAAGTCAGGTCTGTGGGGGGCGTGGAGGGGCGTTAAAAATGCAAAGGCTACTTGGAACCAGGGTGTAGGGATGTGGCAGGTATGTGATGTGATATACTTTGCTAGACAGAAGGCACCTAGGATGATGAGCAGGGAGGATAGCTAGAAATTTGTGCCAGGCCTAGATGAGCAGTGAAAAAGGCCCACTTTAGGTAGGATAGACTTGGAGAGGAGGGCTGGTTGGACAAAGATCTTCAGACAGAGCCTGGAAATTGGCTGGGTGGAACTCAGTTATGTGAGCAGAAATAAAGCCTTGCCCAGGCCCCTCAGGTCACCCCATTTACCTTTACAATTTTACTCTCTTGGATATCTTCACCTTTTGTGTTCCCCTTTAGAGGGGTGACAGACAGTGGTAAATAGGTGGCAAAAGATTTATTTGGTGGTGGTAGTGCAGGTTCACACGGCCACGTAAGAGTGAAGCAGGTATCTGAAAATGAGCTGTAAAGCTCTAACCTGAGGAAATACAGAGAGCTCTTATTTTTAAGCAGATATTGTTTGTAACTCATTTGGCAATTAATCATGAACTATCTGTGACATTTCATCTCTTGTTATCTGAAATTGTTATTTAAGTCTATGAATCTGCTTGCCTTAGAACCCCTGAGGGCTCTGCTTCTCGGTTTCCAAGGTGATAGCTAGCTAGGAGGGAGATTAACTCATGCTCAGCCATTAGTTACTACCATATCAAGACAACTCTGAGTAATGCCATGCATTTTAAACCTAGAACTATTCAGGCTTCTTTTAGAAGGAGGGGGAAAAAAAAAACAACAACAAAAAAACAAAAACTCAGGCCCAAAGTATTAACCTAGATAATTTTAAATTATAACATTAATTAAATAAATATGTAGATCATTTGAGTGTGCCAGACATGTTCCTTTACTTTATGTACTTAATTCAGATTGAATAGTCCTGCCAGGTCAGCAGAAAATTGAATCTCAGTCTTATAAGGGCTCCTTGCAGCCCAGATGACACATATACTAAAGGCTGTATAAAGATATTGCAAGGGTCTTAGGCAGTGACAAAGCATGTAAGCCATCAGTGAGATGGCGTCATCCAAATTCTTAGGGGATCTTAAAGTCTACTGCTCTGCTCCCTCTAGACCATGTTTGGGGGACAGAAATTAGACTCCAGATCCATAGTATCTAATTGTCCAAGGTATGCCAAGCAGTCATTTACCCCATTTCCCAAGCCTCATCCTGAGAAGGGGTAAGGTGTGAATCCCACTACTTGAGAGACCTTCAGAGCCTTATCACCCCCCCAGACTTGGAAAAATTATTCTCTATACCTTCCTCTAACTCTAATGAGAAGCTTTGCCCCTTTCCTACCCTGCTAGTGTACTCAGCATAAATAAGTGAGGTCTTTACAAAAATCCCTTTGTGATGTGTTTTTGTAGTAGTTCCACTCGTGGCTCCACAAATGCTCCTGATGAGAATACAAAGCACCTGATTAACCACTGGAACAGAAGAGTAGGCCATACAGACTGCAAACATCTTGATAAATTCTCTACCTCTTGTATAGTTGTAAAAGTAGACGTTAAGTTTTTTAATGTCTCTAGTTCTTAGCACAATGATAAGCATAATAAAGTTATTGATTAAATAGAAACAAATATGCAACCTATTAAAACTTACGTTAATGATACAACTCATATGTAATGATGATATATGAAGAAAAATTGTTCTAGGCATTACTATGGCTCTGATTGCCAAGGCACAGACCTTTTGAAGTCATCATAAGTGTACTATTATGTGTTATGTGATGATGACTCAATTTGCCCACAGTTCTTTTGTTTCAGCTATTGTGACCTTTTTTCATACAAATGACTGTGATGCTATTCAGAATTTGCATTGTGCCAAAATTACTATTTACATAAATATGTTGTACTTTTTCCATTATCCTGGGACAATTAAAAATTAAAGTTGCATTAATTGCTACCAACTCCATCACCAACACAACACAAGCTTGGACACAGAAATCATGGAGTAATTTTGGTTATTAGATGGTTATTAAGATAAGTCTAAGTATAATCATTATTTTTTAAAAATTAAAATGCAAATAGAAAATTACAAATTGTTTGGATTGAATGTTTTGAATTTGGGGCATCTGTATGTGAATCCCAGTCTTGTGGAAGCCAGTTTGAAAATATTGCTATAGTTGTATAAGTCCTGAAGTCAGATGGAGCTGAATTTGAATTCTGCTTCAGTTTTTTTTAAATTGTTTTTATTTATTTTTAATTGATTGATGATTGCTTTACAATATTCGTTTGATCTGCTTCAGTTTTTACATCTGCAACATATGAATGGTAATACTTGCCTCTATATTTGCTAGTGCTTCATAATAAAATACTACAAACTGGGTGGCTTAGAACAATAGAAATGTATTATCTCGCAGTTCTGGAGACTGGAAGTTTGAAATCAGCATGTTTGTAGCCCATGCTGCCTTTAAAGACACTAGAGAAGGCTCTGCTCCCTGGCTGTCTCTCAGCTTCCTGTGGCCTCAGGCTTCCTTGACTTGCAGGTGCCTCACTGTGATACTCCATCTTCACATGACATTCTCTCTGCATCTTCACATCATTTTCCCATGTGTATGTCTGTCTCTGTGTCCAAATTTCCCCTCTTTGTAAGGATACCAGCCATATTGGAATAGGGTTTGCCCCTAAAGACCTCATGTTCTCTTGATTTCTCTGTAAAGACACACTTTCAGAATTCTGGTCACATTCTGGACTTCAACAGAGGTTTCAGGAGACACAGCTTAAAGCATAGAACCTTCCTTTGCTGGTCTAATTATTAAAGGTAATGGATCAGAGCAGTCAGGCTCATCTAAATGTCAATAAGAAGCAGTTTTGTTCCTAACAGAATGGTTCCTTGCTCCCCCCACAGACACACTTCACGGCAAAGTTTGCGCTCAGCACACTGGCTGTAGTTTGGAACTTCTGACGCTGCAGTGCGTCAGTGAGAGAAAGACTCTTCGCTGTGGAATTTTGGTGGATCAAATTCCACCAAAATGTTTACATCTATTCAATACTCAGGCTGTCAGATTTCATTACCTACACGTTAGTTTTCATAAGTCACGTTAGGCCAGACTGTGTCTTGTGATTGTAATTACTACCCTAGCTCCACTGTCCAATAGCTGCTTAGCAAATGCCAGTCCCTCTGCGCTTCCAAGTTTAAATTGTGAGATTCTTTTACTTTAAAGAAACAGGCAGCTATATATTTATTTTCTTTACTTTTTTAAGTTGGATTTTGGAGCTGAGTCTGATTCTCCCACAAATGAAGAAAAGTAATGCCAATCCAGAGGCAGTGAAACGAGGCACTCAGAAAGAAGACTTTGAAAGGAAAGGAACATGTGTGATTTGTTGTCATGGCTGTGGCCACCTGTGTCCAAATATTTTGAAAGTCTCTGCATTTTAACACTGAATTTTATATTCTGTGCAGATTAGATTCTCAAAGAGAACTCTGAACAGTGGCCTTTGTCTCACGGACATAAAGATTTTCTTTGTGGCGTCTCATGCATATTAAAGCAGGGGAAGGAACCTGGCTCTTCAGGCTGGCTGAGGGTTTTCATGCAGTGGAGGGAGAGTAGGGGCATCAGCTTCACAGATCAGGTAGATACACATTTGACACGGGAACGCTGAGTTATCAAGTTTTCTCCAAGGGCAATCGTATATCTTAGGAATCCAGAGCCAAATTATATTTGACATTTCATTTAAAACCTGAGACATCTTGATGTTAAACCAGAGTCTAAGAGTGCTAAACCATGAGGCCATTCAACTTGACAGAAAGGATGTTTCTATTCCTTTCTTACCTCCATGGGTAATAGACCAGTCCGGAGAGCTCTTCCTTATTTCATCCAGATGCAATCACGGAGTAAGCTCTCTGCTGAAATAACAGTAGCTCAAAGTTATTTTCTCTCTGGCAACATGAAGAGAGCACATCTGGAATCATTTAGAAGCTGTCTTGTGGCTGGCATTATTTATGCAGTGGGTAACAAGGCTATATTCACTTGGCTCACATTCCAGATTGAAGACATATGGGTGTGTGTGAGTGGGGGATATGTGAGCAGGCCCATCCAATGCCATTTCCTCCACATATAGGGAGCAGGAAGGGGGGACCCCAGGAAAATTGCCTTTAAATCCAGGGGTGATGATTCCCATATCTTCTTTTTTTTATGAGAATTTCATACTTGTCTATGTGGATTTGGGAATGAGGGCAGAAAGGAAAAAGGGGTAAAAAGGATGCTAGTTTAGTCTAGTATTTTTCAGAGGCATGGGCATGAAATGATTTGTCATGTAAAAATAAGAAAAAGAATAGATGTATTATATTGCATGGTGATATGTAACATGTAAACAATTCATAAATAAAGAAATGTATATGTTAAGAGATGATGCTCAAATATATATCCATATAGATATCTACATATATTGCATACCGCCTTTTCTTTTTTATTTTTTCTGAGGGGAGTATCAAGTCAAAAACCAGCCAATTTCCTACACTAGTTGGCATGTTTATTGCCTTAGGAAGTTACAGTTACACAGTCAGTCCATCTTATAGTCAATAATTATTTTATGAATACCTAGTATTTAAATGGTCTTGTGCTGAAGTTTGCAACAGAAAGTAAGAGAAATGAGTGATGGCCTTTGCCCTCAAAACTCTTCCATAATGCCGAAGAGGAAGAGGAATAAGCTGGATCCCAGTGAGTTAGGTGCTGAGGGCAGGGCACACACATCCATTTTTCCAAGTCCAGTGACTGTGTTAGCCTGCCAGGGAGCTGGGGATCAAGCACAGTGGACAGAGTAAAGAAGTGAGTGATCGAGTGAACAAACAAGTTAGAAAGTGCCCTGTCAGACTAGAGCTGAGAAAGAACTCACAGTGGACTCGGCTGCAGCGGTCATAGAGAACTTGAAAGAAGGGCACACTGATGAGCCAGGAATTCCTATTTTATTTGTGACCTACAAGTGAATCCTGTTTCCTCTTTAGGGTCCTCAGTCAGACCCATGCCCAAAAAGGCTCCTCAAAGGATGAGAGAAGACACATTGGTCCCTCCAACACAGTCCACGTGATACCTCCCTGCTCCAAGATGTTCTTTTTGCCTCATTTATCATCTCTCTTTTTAAAATATTTCTGTGACATTACAGCCAAATGTTAGAGGATCAGTAGAGATGTATTTCTAAATTTCAGAGAAAATATCCCCAAACCAGCATGTTCTCATCACTCAAAAGTGACCATCATTCACACCTTATTGCATATTTATCTATGCCTATCTAGGATATTTTACACAAAAATCAGATCATATTGTATATGCTATTCTGCAACCTGCTTCTTTTGCCAGTAATGGTGTCCAGATGTCCAGCTTCTCATTTTATTAGATGGTAAACTCATCAAATATTCCCCCAAATGACATTTAAGTGACTTTTACAGTTTTTTTTTTGTTTTTTTTCATAATTAATCCAGGACCACAAGGAGCCAGGCAAAGTCCTCCAAGCAGTGGCATGCCACATCTGGCTCCAGCTGTGTGTGAAAGATTTTGTGAGCTGTTTGAGATCACACAGGTACTCTGAAATTGCCTTGGTGGGGCTGTTTACAGCATGAAAATCAACAAAAACTGCAAATCCAACTTCTAGTATCTCTCTGAACTGAGTGAGAAGCATTCATTGGCACACTTTATAATCCATCATTGCATACCTGTGGCTTTTTTCTTATGACATTGACTTGTTAAAGAGAAGAGATCAGTTGCCCTGTAGAATGTATTGCCTTCTACATGTGTCTGACTATGATAGCCAACATATTTCCTATATACACGAGGTTATATCAAAAGGCTAAATAGATTCAAGTTAAACATTCCTGGTTTTTAATTGTTTTAGATATATAATATTGTGATTTTTTTGGGCTTCAAAATCACTGCAGATGGTGATTGAAGCCATGAAATTAAAAGACACTTACTCCTTGGAAGAAAAGTTATGACCAACCTAGATAGCATATTCAAAAGCAGAGACATTACTTTGCCAACTAAGGTCCGTCTAGTCAAGGCTAGGGTTTTTCCAGTAGTCATGTATGGATGTGAGGGTTGGACTGTGAAGAAGGCTGAGCGCTGAAGAATTGATACTTTTGAACTGTGGTGGTGGAGAAGACTCTTGAAGGTCCCTTGGACTGCAAGGAGATCCAACCACTCCATTCTGAAGGAGATACAACTCTGGGATTTCTTTGGAAGGAATGATGCTAAAGCTGAAACTCCAGTACTTTGGCCACTTCATGAGAAGAGTTGACTCATTGGAAAGAACTTTGATGCGGGGAGGGATTGGGGGCAGGAGGAGAAGGGGACGACCGAGGATGAGATGGCTGGATGGCATCACTGACTCGATGGACGTGAGTCTGGGTGAACTCCGGGAGTTGGTGATGGACAGGGAGGCCTAGCATGCTGCAATTCATGGGGTTGCAAAGAGTCGGCTGCGATTGAGCGACTGAACTGAACTGAACTGAACTGATTGTGATTTTGCAAAAGACACATAATATTTGGTTGACTCACCACTAATGTTACTAACATTGGCCTCTAGATTAAATTTAGTAAGAGCAATTCAGTCCCTCCATTGTAGAATTATGTTTTTCTCTTGGGACTAGAAACTAATCTGTACATTATTACTTTGCACTATATGAATATATTGTTGTACAAACCATTCACCTACTGGTTTTGATACCAGTTGATCATCTTTGCCTGAAGCAGTTAATTTCATTAGAGTTTCCAAAATATTTTTAGTTTTTTATTTTTGGGGTGAAACTGGAGCCTATTATACAGAGTGAAGTAAGTGAGAAAGAAAAAGACCAATACAGTATGCTAATGCATGTATGCGGAATTTAGAAAGATGGTAATGATGACCCTATATGAGAGACAGCAAAAGAGACACAGATGTTTAGAACAGTCTTTTGGACTCTGTGAGAGAAGGCGAGGGTGGGATGATTTGAGAGAATAGCATTGAAACATGTATATTATCATATGTGGAACAGATCGCCAGTCCAGGTTTGAGGCATGAGGCAGGGCGCTCAGGGCTGGTGCACTGGGATGACCCTGAGGGATGGGATGGGGAGGGAGGTGGAGAGGGGGGTTCAGGATGGGGAACACATGTACGCTCATGGCAGATTCATGTCAGTGTATGGCAAAAACCACTACAATATTGTAAAGTAATTAGCGTCCAATTTAAATTAAAAAAAAAAAGAAAAAAAAAGGAAATATTTAAAAAATTCTACCACTCTTTCTTCATTATTTAGCTGACATTCCTATGCAAAGAAGAGCTTTCTCTCACCAAGAGGGCTTTTACTTGGAAACCCAGTGCCTGCCAGAAAGGCAAGGTAAATGATCAATTCTTTTCTTTTCTTTTCCAATTTTCAAAAAGAGGTGTTGTGTTGATTCTTACCTCAAGTAGTGATAAATGAGCTTTCTATGACTTTCTTTTTTATAGTATCATTATGCACACATTGATTTTTCATTGATTTGATCTGTTTTAATCCACCAAACTCATTATTGTTTTTGAGGTCTAAATTGTTTGACCAGTGGCAGGTTCTTCACATTGGTTCCTGGATGTTTGACATATTACCATTAATCTTTGCAGGGACTTCTGCCTTCTGGCAAAAGACGTCCCAGATTCACCAGTTCCCTTTCTCTCTTAGACTGGAATCAGCCATTTCTCCAAGGAGCCTTGGTTTCTTTCCATGGAGAACAGTAATAAAGGCCACAGTCTGGGCACAAGGGATGTTAATCGTGGTTTAGATTACATTGCTTCTAGAAGTTTGCAAGGTATTGGTGACAGAAATTTCAGAAAAGACAAAAATGGCAACAGGCTTCTAGATAAAGATATTGGCAGAGTTATGATTAAAACACTATATTCCTTTAATGTTCAATTAAAAATGAGACATAAAGCAAAAGAACACACAAAATATAGTGCTTCTAAGAGGATTCATTATCCAATCTAAACTATTAAAGTATTAGTAAGGAGGTATGTTTCCACTGAATTACCTAACAATGCATTCCTATAGTACAGCCAAGCTATGTACACACATCAGTGGTTCTTATCAGACCAAAAATATGAACACATCCACATTCATCCCTCCCCCTCCTTCTGCCCCTCTGCTGCCAACCTAAGTGAACAAGTGCTGATGTCCTCAGAGATGGTGTAACAATTCCATGTCTAAGATGCTGGCCTTTTTTTTTTTTTTTTTTTAATGTAGAAGATAGTTTTAGGTTATAACTATAGTGCATTTTGGCAAAGTACCGAAGTTTATTGTAGACAGTGTTCATTCGTTATCTCATAACATCTAGGCTTCTTAGATGTCCTGAGGTGACAATGTATGATAAAAAAGTAGAGCTGGTGAATTAAACAATTTGTAAATATCTTTGTTATAATTGACAAAAGCTTTCCTATAACACTTGATACAGTTATGAAAAACAACAACAAAGAAAGAGAAATGGAGAAATTGGAACATAAACTAGATAAAAAGAGCAAAGATGTCACCTTGCTGACAAAAGGCTGTGTAATCCAAGTAGTCATGTATGGATATGAGAGTTGGATGGTAAAGAAGGTTGAGCACCAAAGAATTGATGCTTTTGAACTGTGGTGCTGAAGAAGACACGTGAGAGTCCCTTGGACAGCAAGGAGATCAAACCAATCAATCTTAAGGGAAATCAACCCTGTATATTCATTTGAAGGACCGATGCTGAAGCTGAAGCTCCAATACTTTGGTCACCTGATGAGGATCCAACTCATTAGAAAAGAAATGCTGGGAAAGACTGAGGGTCGAAGGAGAAGGGGACGACAGAGGATGAGATGGTTAGGTAGCATCACCGACTCAATGGCCATGAATTTGAGCAAATTCTGGGAAATACTGGAGTATAGAGGAGCCTGACGTGTTTCAGTCATGGGATCACAGAGTCAGACATGACTTAGTGATTAAAACAACAACATTGCTTGTGGGCATCACAACAAAGCCGGAATGAATGAGAGTGAGAAAGGCCAGGTTTGTGCCTGAGGGGAAGAGGGGCATGTTTTGGACTAGATAAATTTTCTCAGTCTCTACAAGACAACTGCTTTCCTCCTCAGAGGCTAAACTTTCTCTAGCTGATTCTTTCTTTCCCAATAAAAAATGCTCTAGTCTGTCTGTGCTACAGTGAGCCTGCAAATGAGAAAAGCCAAAATTTCTAAACAGGTATCAGAGCCTCTTCCAAAGGAATCTAGTAATGGATGAGAAGGTAAGGAGGTCAGGCTTGTATCCTGTATGAAACGAGCCTAAACACTTGCCTCACTGAAGTTGTTCCTTATAATGGTCTAAAACAGAGTATGAGAATACAAAGTTCAGAGCCCCATGTCCACTTATTACTCATTCATTTGTTTATTCAACAGACATTTATAAACAGTCTCTTATTTTCTTTTTCATTTCTGTTTTTAGTGCTTCTAGGAGAATTTATTATCCAGTCTATAGCATTAAAATATTAGCAAGGAAGCTGTTTCTACTGATCTACTGAGCAGTGTATTTCTATGGTAGAGCTAAAGTAGATGCACAAATATCAATGGTTATCATCAAAGTGTAAATATGGGCACACTGCATACATCCATCTCTATACACTTTCTTCTGCCCCTCTTCTGCCAACGAACAAGACCTGACTCAGAGATGGCTTAAAAATTCCATGTCTTAGATGCTGCTTTCCTATTAATTATTTTTTAAAAGATATTTACAAATTGGTTAATTCACTAGCTCTACTTCTTCTCATACATTGTCATCTCAGGATGTTTAAAAATCTTAGATGTTGCAAAATGGAGAATGAACTTTGTTCACAATAAACACAGGCCGTTTACAAAAACGCACGTGTAACCTAAACCTGTCTTCTTGATACAGAGATACGAGCCAAGAGCCTTTCCTGTCACCCTTCTTCTCCCTCCTGCATCATTTCAAGAACTTAGTTGGATAAAGTAAGACATGATCCTTTTTTAAGGATCTTCTAGTATAGAGCAATGGCCCTCAGCTTTTTAAATCTCACATTCCAGCACTAAACATTTTTTAATATGCTTTCCAGTTATCCTTACGTATTCATAACTCAACATAGTTTACTATTCTAGTATGAACATTATAAAATCTACAAAGAACTTGTAGAAATACAAACAGAAATTCTAACATTTTCTCCCTTAGAACGGTTTTGTAAGAAAATATTGACTACCATATAAATGTGCTACAGACTATTCAAAGTGGTTAGAAATCCATGTAGAACTTGAAGTGAAAGTCTCTCCGTCATGCCCAACTCTTTGCAACCCCAGGGACTACAGTCCATGGAATTCTCCAGTATTCTGATACTGGAGTGGGTAGCCTTTCTTGTCTCCAGGGGATCTTCCCAACCCAAGGATTGAACCTCAGTCTCCTGCATTGTGGGCAGATTCTTTACCAGCTGAGCTGCAAGGGAAGCCCAAGAATACTGGAGTGGGTAGCCTATTCCCTCTCCAGCGGATCCTCCCAATCCAGGAATCCAGCTGGGGTCTCCTGCATTGCAGGCAGATTCCTTACCAATTACCACCTGGTTATAGGCAAAAGTTCCTGATAATTCATTTCCAGTTCATCTGTCAGAAAGCACTGGTAATGATCCTAACTGGTGGCGTGCTTAAGGGGCCAGTTTGGGTTCAGGCTTGTTTTCTAGATGCACCATAGTATTCTGAGTAATACTGAATAATATTACTAGTAATATATAGCTCAGTTGGTAAAGAATCCACCTGCAATGCAGGAGACTCCAGTTCAATTCCTGGGTCAGGAAGATTGCTACCCAGTCCAGTATTCTTGGGCTTCCCTTGTGTCTCAGCTGGTAAAGAATCCATCTGCAATGCTGGAGACCTGGGTTCAATCCCTGGGTTGGGAAGAGCCCCAAGAGTATCCACTTCAGTATTCTGGCCTGGAGAATTCCAGTCCATGGGGTCCCAAAGAGTAGAGCACGACTAAGCAACTTTCACTTTCACTTTCATTCATACTATTCCCGTGCATCTTGCTCTTGATTCAAAGGCACTACTACTAAGGCATAGTCTATGCTTACACACTTACTCAAAACAAAGCATTTAAATATCGAACTTCTGTTAACCAAGTTTGGTAAAGGCTTTTTCCTCTCCAATGGTCTCTAAGAATTGCTGCCATCAGCTCTGTGATGCTGCAATTTTTGGGTCTTCTTGGTAGAGTAGATTTTTTATGAATTGTGGTGTTTTGGGATTGGAATGGTGTGGAAGACTCCATTTTGCAGAAAGGCTTATTTCCCTTTTGAAGTCCTGGTTGAGAAATGAGTTTCCTCATTGTGCAAAAACATGAGTGCCATGACATTTCCTGCAGAGATCATTAAGCACCTCTATGGCAACAGCAGATTAGGACACTGTGTTTATCACTTATATCCAACATTTTGTGAGTTTCAATAAGCGAAATATTAGTGCTAAGTCAGAAATGTAAACTTTCATTTTTAACTTCAGGCTTACTACCACAAGTTTGAGAAGAAATTTAAACAAAGTATTTTTCTTTCCTTTTTAAAAGTTTTATTTATTTTTAATTTTGACTGTGATGGATCCTCATGACTGTGTGCAGGCTTCCTCTAGTTGTGGTGAGTGGAGGCTACTCTCTAGCGGTGTGCGCAGGCTTCTCATTGCAGCAGCCTCTCTTGTTGCACAGCACAGGCTCTAGGGCACATGGGCTTCAGTAGTATGGTGAGTGGGCTTAGTTGCCTTGTGGCCTGTGGGATCTTCCTGGACTAGGGATTGAAACTGTGTCCCCTGCATTGGCAGGTGGATTCACTGGACCACCAAGGAAACCCCACCATCATATTTTGTTAAGTTTCCACAGGATATTTGTTTCAGAAGAAATAAAGCAGTGATTTCTAATTTCCACATTTGTTTGTATATAAATGAGGGCTGCTAATATGTTTGGAAGTCGCTTAAAATATTATTTAACTATTTCACAATCCAACCCCTAACAATCTACTTCATTATATTAACTTATTTGTCTCCCCACAGACAACTTAGAAGGAGATTTCAGCCAGAATCAGAATTATTCAGATTTTAAGTAGCACAATCCAAATTATGGATGCTTTAGTGAACTTTAAGGCTTGGTTTAGAGCTAACCTGACAAGAAGTAGGGAGCCAAGCCTGGTGAGGAAAGAAAAAGATTCTGACAGGTGTGTGGCAGGCTTTCTGTTCTCTCTTTCATGGAGTCTGTTTAGCTTTCTCTTGTGTCTCCCCATTTTCAATATTAATATAATAATATCCACATACATGGGCTTCCCTGGTAGCTCAGACAGCAAAGAATATGCCTGCAATGTGGAAGACCTGGGTTCAATTCCTGTGTTGGGAAGATCCCCTGGAGGAGGGCATGGCAACCCATCCCAATATTCTTGCCTGGAGAGTATCCATGAACAGAGGAGCCTGGCAGGCTACAGTCCATGGGGTGGCCAAAAGTCGGACACAACTGAGCGACTAAGCACATATCCACATCCACGGGGCTTCCCTGGTGGCTCGGTGATAAAAAATCTGCCTGCCAATGAGGAGACGTGGGTTTGATCCCTGGTTCAGGAAGATCCCCTGGAGAAGGAAATGGCAACCCACTCCAGTATTCTTGAGTGAGAAATCCCAAGAACAGAGGAGTCTGGTGGATTACAGCCCATGGGGCTGCAAAAGGGTCAGACACAACTTAGTGATGAGACAACAACATCCACTTACGGTACCTCCTTTCCAAGGAAGAAAGACATTAAGATTGAGCCAAACTTTATATTTCCTCATTCATATTATGAACAAAACAATTGCTTTCTTGGCCTCTGGGGTGTAAGACTTGGTCGCCTATAAGTTACTCAAATATGCAGGGGATAAAAGTGACTGAATTTGCAGTGTTCTTTTAAAATGAAGATCAAACCACAGAATCTTGATACTCTTGGGATTAATGAAAATGATTTTGAAAAGTGAAGTTTTCTTAGGGAACATTCAGTTGTTCATATGGCTTAAACAGCAGAGAGATGGTGCCTTCAATGGGATGACCATCATGATTCATTATCTTCTGCAGCAGCATCCTACCTTATTTATTGACTCTTAATTGAATACTGTATGATGCATATACACATCTTAAGCACTATGCCCAAAACCTCATTTTATAGCCTGTTCATAATTCAATTGTTTATCTGTGACTTTTTTGTTAATGTTGGTATTCCCTTAGATCACTTGCTCCATGAATGCAGAGACCATTTCTGGTTTATATTCAGTTTCGCACAGGAACTACTATCTAGTAATCCTAAATACAGGACAGAAGGAAGAAAGGAAGCATAGAAGAAGGGAGGGAGGGCAGAAAAGGGAAGGGTCAAAAGGAAAGAGTGGGCTCCAGAAGGAAGGAGAGAAAAGGGAAGGATGGAAGGACTGAATACAAAAATTACAATGCAGCTGTAATCCTTGCACTCTTGGTTGAAAGAAAGTGAAAGTGTTAGTCACTCAGTCATGTCAGACCCCATGAACCATAGCCTGCCAGGCTCCTCTGTCGATGGAATTCTCCAGGCAAGAATACTGGAGTGGGTTGCATGCCCTTCTCCAGAGGATCTTCCCCATCCAGGGATCGACTCTGGGTCTCCCACATTGCAGGTAGCTTCTTTACCATCTGAGCTACCAGGAAAGCCTTCTTGGTTGGGGCTCTTCAGATGTTTTGGATAGGTTGGTGATTTCTAGTTACTCAGAACCTTCACATTATGGGGCCTGAATAGAATGACCATAGTTCTGTTTGCCTAACTCCATTCTCATTTGTTTCTGTCTCCTTGGTATAATTATTACTAAAGTCCCCTTTTAGGTCTCAAAGTGTCCTGATTAGCAGACAAATATATGGCAATCCGAGGCATGAGGATATAGAAAATGGGATTTGCTAGAATTTAGCTACCCACTGAACACTCTTTGTTGACCCAGTACTTTTCTGTTTTCAAAAACAATGGACCCAGGCTGAATTCCATAAAGCTTCGTTCAGTTCAGTCGCTCAGTCATGGCCGGCTCTTTGTGACTCCATGGACTGCAGCACACCAGGTTTCCCTGTCCGTCACCAACTCCCGGAGTTTATTCAAACTTATGTCCATTGAGTCGGTGATGCCTTCCAATTATTTCATCCTCTGTCATCCCCTTCTCCTCCTGCCTTCAATCTATCCCAGAATCAAGGTCTTTTCCAATGAGTCAGTTCTTCACATCAGGTGGCCAAAGTATTGGAGCTTCAGGTTTAGCATCAGTCCTTCCAATGACTATTCAGGACTGATCTCCTTTAGGATGGACTGATTGGATCTCCTTGAAGTCCAAGGGACTCTCAAGAGTCTTCTCCAACACAACAGTTCAAAAGCATCAATTCTTCGGTGCTCAGCTTTCTTTACAGTCCAACACTCACATCCATACATGACCACTGGAAAAACCATAGCTTTAACTAGACCGACCTTTGTTGGCAAAGTAAGTCTCTACTTTTTAATATGCTGTCTAGGTTAGTCATAACTTTTCTTCCAAGGAGTAGGCATCTTTTAATTTCATGGCTGCAGTTACCATTTGCAATGATTTTGGAGCCCCGCCAAAATAAAGCCTGTCACTGTTTCCATTGTTTCCCCATCTATTTGCCTTGAAGTGATGGGACTGGATGCCATGATCTTAGTTCTTTGAATGTTGAGTTTTAAAGCCAACTTTTTGTAGGGGAGAAAAAGTGATTTCCCTCTACCCTCTGAGTTCCTGACCAAGATTCCTGTGCTAAAACATATATTAACAAGAGAAAAACAAATAGAAATTTATTAGTATGTGAATCATGGGAGACAGCCAAGGAAAAATGAATAGTTCAAAGAGGTAGCATTAGAATTCAGGATTAAATACCATATTAAATAAAAAGAAGGAAGGTGTAAGCCTCCTAAGGGAGAGTAAATGATTTTTAAGAAAATGAATGGGGATTTAGAATAAAAAGGGGTAGTATGACATTTTGTGAAAAATTATATCTGGGTGTGGTGTTGACCTCTCTCCCTGGTGGGTAAAAGTCCTGGTAAGAGGGCTTATGACAACTGAGTTCCCTTTTAGAAGGTCTGTCTTTAGGCAGATAAGGGAACTTCAGACTAAGCACCACTCTACATTTATTGCTTTTCAAGTGCTTATAGCTCAAAATAATCTATATTCCAAAGCTACATACTTTGGGCTGGCGTATTCTGTTACCTTTCACCTTGTACCTCCTTGGAGTGGCCCCATGTGTAGTGATCTAAAAAGACCTGCGAATCAAAATACTTATATTATTTAATCATTTTTTGATTCTTCCAAGATACAGGATCTGGCTCCAGTTTCTTGGATGCTGAACAGAAATGAAATATCTGAAAGATGTGACCTGTTCCAAGTACCTTAATGTCTTGATCTTCACTAGTTTGTGAATTTTGCAGCAACCAGAATGTTTATTTTCACTCCTAGACAAAAGCAATAGGGAGTGAAATGAGATATAGAAGTGCAGCGTAATTTGGATTGCTTTGGACAAAAAAGAAACCCTTCAGAGGATTATCTGAGTGTTTTGTGTATGTGACATCACTCATATAGATGCAGTGTTTGGAAATAGCCAAAAAAGAAACCCTTCAGAGGATTATCTGAATGTTTTGTGTAGGTGACATCAATCATACAGATGCAGGGTTTGGAAATAGCCCAAATGTTCTGATCTTCTACTATTTATCTGATTTTTCACCATCCCTAGCTAGTACTCATCTGACTTCCTGCTTCCCTTGGAGGGACAGCAGGGTCAGATCTGTCAAATGTTCAACTGCAGATCATAGTGAAGAGAATCAACTCTCTGGTGAAAATGAAAGTATCAGCAGGCTGCTCAGATCACTGTAGACTCTGAATTTAGATCTGAGGGGAGCTGGTGTGCTTATCATGTCCTCATTTTGGTGATGAGGATATTGAGGCTCAGAGGGATTAGATGATGTGGCAAAGGTCACACAGCTGATAGCAGAAGCTTTGTTTCACACTGCTGCCTATGCAGGGTTCAGACAAATCACATTGCATGCTCTGATTTCTGTTGCTCTCTATATTGACCAGAAGCCAGAGTTCTTGCTTCAGAAGGAGTGCGCTACAGCAGAATAATCCCGGAACAGCCCAGAGCTCTGAGAGCGATTTGCAGCCAGTCCTGTGAAATTTGGGTGTGTGGCTCAAACTGACCTCTGCCAATCACTGCTGTCTCTTTCTCTGGTTTGGAGGAGGGGGGTAGTGTATTTGTTTTGTTTGTTTCTTTAGTTGTAGTTATGAACTGATATTTTGAACAGATACACTTTTCTCTTTCAAATCTTTGTTTCTGCTACAGTTAATTAAATTTGGCAATTGTGTGTCATATCTAGCACCAAGGGAAAATAGAGGCTCCTTCTTTCAAACCTACAGGTGTTTCTCTGCCCCTGCTATTTCATGTAACCCGGCCGTGTAGTTCATATGTCTTAATTCTGTTATTTGAAAAGATTCCAATACATCTACTCATCAAAGATCTCTGGAATGCATACCACATCCCTCTAATCAGAACTGGTTAGGGATAATTAGAAAAATAACTGATATCAAACTCTTTTCACGTTTCCTTCTGTATTGATTGTCCAAAAGGTGATTATTGCAGCTGCTTGGCTGGCTGTTCTCATTAGGAATCCATTGATTATGGGCTGCTTATGGTTCCACAGGCCAGGCGAGATGTGCTGCATTCGATCCACAGTATGAAGAGCCAGATAAGAAAAAGGAAAATTAGGGCCAGCATTTTATCATACAAGCTCTGGTAAAACTGCTTTACTTTCTCACTACTCCCCCAGTTCCCTCCCCAAAGAAACAACATTAATTAGTGTTTTCAGGT
The DNA here is from genome assembly GCF_032405125.1 of Capricornis sumatraensis. NCBI lineage: Eukaryota > Metazoa > Chordata > Mammalia > Artiodactyla > Bovidae > Capricornis > Capricornis sumatraensis. The sequence goes on along the minus strand of NC_091089.1, from coordinate 16,435,601 downwards.
ATGCAGCCTTTGGAAGCAATACTCTTGATCTATTGAAGGGCACATTATTAATATTATCTGCTGTGTCTGCCCTTAATAAGGTCAAAGGAATCTATGAATGCTGATTCATCACAAAGGCCCTGGGAATGCACACTTCTGAGAAAGCCTATTTTATTTTCCTGTTGCAAGGTAAAACTGTGTTACAACTTCTCCCTTGTTTATCAGAAAGGTAAAGCTTAAAGAATCCATTATTAATTTGGAGAAAGGCCTTATCATTTCATCTGGCCTTCTTCGTGGAGGGTGCTTTGTGACCAGGCTACGTATAGGGGATACAGTGTTAAGGGAGGATTTGAATTCTCTAAATGAACAATAATTGCTCTCAGGAGATTCTTGTCAGAATAGATTTCCCTCTGAGATCTCAGCTTAAATTTCTTTAATAGTTATTAATGCCATTGTATTGGCAGTGTTCCTCTCCCACCATGATAAAATCTCTCCAAAAAGGATTTCTACTGAATATATTCAACCAGATTTAGGAAGACAAGATACTGAGAAAAAGAATTGATTTTTCCTCTTTCCAAAGAGTATAATAATGGAGACAGACATTGGTCTGTCTTATATCACAAAATCTTCAAATTACTTCAAAATTGCACAAGATAGTCCCTATAATATCCTCAAAATGTAAAGGCTCCCAATTTAGTATTTACTTTAATTTGTGCTTTCTGAAAAAGAGTTGTTTCATATTTCTACTGAAAATATTGTAGTTCTGGAATTTGGGGGGTTATCAGCAGAGGAAAAATGTTGGCATTAGTCCCCACACACAGATACATAGCAAAGACAAGTGAATATTTGCCGACTTGTGGATAGTTGTCAAGATAAAAGCTAAAATTCCCTAGGAGTCATTTCAATACGGCTCTCATTTACAGCAAGTGATTAGAGTTTCATCTTTTACATAATATATTTCTTAAATAAGTGTGACTATATAACTGTGGAATCTAAGCACTGAAGTTTTAGAGCGCTCTCCTTTCATATCATATGCAGGCATCAGCTGAGAAGTCATCATCTAGCATTCAGTTGTGGACTTATGTTATTTTTTCCATTTCCAGATTTGCAATATTTCTTAGAATATGTGAAAAGTTTTGGCATCAATCCTAACCAAATAACTTGAATATTAATAAAGTGAGTGGTGAAGTAGGTTCTTTTTCAAAGCACTGAAAATAGTATTTGATTCCACTTGGCTGAAAATGTTGTGGAAAATTTTGATTACTAGCTCATGTCAGGAAGCTTTTTGTTAATCACACACACACACACACACACACACACACACACACACACATATATATATAAATTCCTACTGGGTTCTGGGCCCTTGCTTGAACTTAGAGGTATAAAGATACCTAAACCAGGGCTTCTGGTCAATATGTCTGATTATTAGTAAAATATGGAGCATAGAGGAGACAAAAATATTTCCTAGTTGAATATGCCACAGAATCTGAAAAGATCATGGTCTGTTGCGGAAAATTTGACCACTTGTAGGTGAGTGGCTGGAGGAGAGTTTGAGAATTAAGGCCGGGCCATGCCATTCAGCAGTTGATAAATCAAACTGGGGAGATTGGATAATTTGTTGTATGGCCAACAAAAAATTAACCTTGGATGACAGGGCTACCTGTGCCCTTTAGAAAGTTTTTGACTGTCCATAAATCCAAGGAAAAGAGGAAGAATTCAGGCTACAGTATGCCTCACATGTGAAATATACTGAGATCTAATCCTGAATGTTGCATTATTCTACTGAGGGCTTTTTATTTATTTATTTTTTTTAGCAATTTCAATAACGTACTTGGAGGATGCATTCCAGTTGGGAAATCACTAATTTTTCTTTTTCATTGCCAACATCATTGTGCCTCTAGGAAAGGTGACTGATCTTCAGGTGGGATAAAATATCTTGCATGTACTCTTCATTTGATTTCTGATTTACATAGTAACTCTGTTCAGCAAGGAACACCTTGCATAGTTTCTTGGTGCTGACTTGGATTTTATTTACAGCTGCCCTAAATTGTATTATCATGACATACCAGTTGTTCAGTATTCAACGTGGTTCCTCTGTAACTTAATATGATTTATTTCTGACTTGGATTTTTTTTTTTAATCAAATACTGACTTTCCCTAAGAGGATCATGTAGAAATATTGTGCATGGGAAAAGGTCAAAAACATGAATACTGACCCAGGGACACAAATACAGGGCAGAAGAGATGGTGCCACGGAAAACTAGCTCACTCCTTTGTCTGTCTCTCATTTACTCCTAAATGTTGTGGAGTAACTGCAAATTTTAGCATATAAAATAAAGTTAGGAAGTAGTTTTCTGCTGACAATCTGTTATTTCAACCTCAAAGTTCCAAAATTCACTTGAAAGCTGCATTTTCTTTTTATCTTGATCCAATGCACACAATTTTAAGGTAAGTAGTGGCTCTGATACTATCCAGGGGTTGAACCTAGGTCTCCTGCATTGCAGGCAGATGCTTTACCCTCTTAGCCACCAGGGAAGCCCCTGATACTACCTAAGAAGCAAATATTTCTTGCAATCTATTTCTGACTGATTTGAATGAGCTCAAAGTAAATGACACAAAGATGAATTAAATGTCCCTTGAAATACACCCAAACTTAATAATTAGGAGAAGAGTGTTTGAATAAACACATTCAGATTGTTATTGAGCATATACAAGCTTAATCGTCCATATTTTGAAAAGGCTGTGAGTCTGTGGCATATTCTGGGGAGCTGAGCTGATTACACCATAAATAAAAATGGCAGTGGAGGCATTTGTTTTATCATTCAATTAAGCAGGAGGAATTATTTCATTCCTAGAGGGTCTTAGGGAAGACTAATAATCAGACAATCCTGACAATAAGAACAGAAAATAAGAAAGCATTATCATTTAAAAGTATGAAATCACTTCTCTCAGAGTCTTTTATGATTTAACAGTGTTTTTCTATTGGTAATGTCAAATTAAAACTTTCCCTAAAGCATTGGATAAGTAGATGGGTCTTCACATGACACCCAGGGCCCATTGTCTCCTGTTACTCAACTAACATCCCTTTGTTTGTATGTTTCCAAATCATTGCTTTCAGTGTCTCCTGTATGCAAAATCCTTGCTCTGTCATTGGCTTGCTATCTTCATCTTGAGCAAGGTACTTAATATCTTTGAGTCTCAGTTTCCACATCTGTAAGTGAGAAGTGAAACATTAGACTCATGTAAGGTTGCTTGGGATTGAATGAGGCTCAGTGGAGGATGTGCTTAGCTGGCTTTGCAACTTCTTTTCTAATGTTGAATCCTATTGGCACGTAGACTCAGACTAGGCCTTCCAGTGTCATCCTTTGACTCTTTCTAACATATCTCATGCAGGCTCTGCTGGTTGTCGTATTTTCCAATCCACCAATACCCCTGGCACTGTACCATATCTGTTCTTGTTCCACATTATTCCCCCATACATGGAACCTCTAATGACAGTGCAATCTTTATAGAGAAACTTTGAAGCAGAAATATTGTTTGTCAACTGAATATAAAAATAGGTTCATAGCAAAAGAAAGACTGAATATAAATGAAGATGAAATTATGCATGTCCTTGAAACATATATACATATAAATAGAAAGTACTCACTTTTTACTTAAAAAGGGGAAAGGTTCTGGGATCTTTCTGTTACTATTCTGGCTGTCCTAACCATACAGACAGATCTGGTTTCCCACGGAGGCTAAAGCTTATTTGTGATGAGTTGATGCTGCTCATTATTGTGGTTTTCTCAGAGGCCCCTCTGGAACAGACAGAAATCCTCACTGCCAGCAAGCTGTGAGTCAGACATGGCATCTGCATGACTCATTACTAAATGATTCTTTACCAAAATTTTCCTCATCCTAATCGCAGGTCCTCTGCTCATGTTTGATGCTGTTACTCAGGGTCACTTCAGAGAGCCTGATTGTGTACCATGACCCCACTCTAATCTGTTTCCAGTGCTATCTTATTAGCCAGATGGTCTACAACATAATTTGTATTCAGAGAATCCTCAAGGCAAACTGTCTTTCAGAAACTTACTCCCTTGGGTTATCTCAATCTTCTCCTGTTCAAACACATATATTCTTGGGAAGAATACACATCAAGTCATCTCTCCATTGAAAATAGTGTGAATCTCAGATGGCACTTGGACAAGTTTGCAATGGGCAACATAAAAGGGAGGGGAAAAAGTGCAAGGGGCTGAGGTTGAAGATGTCCATGAAAAGGCTAGGGGAAGGATTTGGGACTGGTCTGCACACATGGAGGAGGACAGAGAAGAACCAAACCAAACCTGTTATGGTGCACAATTCTGTTATGAGCTGGCTCTGCTCTTTATAACACTGTAGGCATAGTAGAATAATTGTCCTTCTCATTAGGAGTAAAACTCTTTATTGTTTATAGTATATTTCACTTATTTAGAAGATAAAATCCATTTCTAGAACTAACCTTCTCAGAATGGCATTCAAGTTTTCAGAAAAGACCAGCACCAGCATATTTCTTATCCATTTGAAGGTTATAATAAATCTCTCTTTCCATTACTTCAGAAGTCCTTTAACCACATGACATTTTTAGTCCATGTGGTTTCCTTCTTCTCTCTAATCTTGGGAAAAATCTTTTACACTCAATCTCCGTAGATATATCAGTATGAAATTGGCTATGGTTATCTTGTCCCCCTAATCAGAAGGTCAGCAATTACCTGCGGCTTTTCCATCTCCCTTCTAGCTGAACACTGGCATTTAGTAAATCAAAAATTGGTTACAATTAGTGAAGCTCCATGAGTTATAGCTCAGAGTCTTTTCTGAAAGGGTGAAAGTTTAAATATGGTTTGAAGGGAGATTCTAGGTGAACTCTATTTGTCAAACAGTAGAATTAGCAACATAAAAGACGAGAGATATTCTTCTGGGTAAAAGTGTCAAATTGCATGGGGAATGGAAATATTTCACAAGATAATTATTGAATTTTGAGCATCACTCTTACTGGATTAGGAATAGTTTTTCTTTTTCTTTCTTTCTTTTTAAACAGGTTTAAGGAGGTAGCTGTAAACAAGTTTCAGCCTAGAAAATTGTTTCAGCCTAGAAATCAGTAAGGAGACCTTTTACATGTCTGGTAGACTTCCAGGTGCTAGAGTGATGTGGGATAAGTTTCAAAGGTTACAAATTCATGAAATAATTTGCAAACAAATGATGAAGTGTTAACCTATGTGGTGTGGATCACAGATGTATTAGGACACCTGAAGAGGAGGGAAAGAGAACACCAGATGAAGAAATTGCAGAAAAGCTTTGTGGATAAGCTAAGTCTTGTACTGAACCATAAAAAAATGAATTCACATTTGTTTGTTTGTTTTAGCCAGAAGTAAGCAGAGTGGAAACTGGAGTGGGAGGAAAGATGCCAGTAATAATGAAAGTGGTTGGGAAAAATGAGTAGGTCTGGAAATGGGATCGAGAGTAGGAAGATTCTCCTCCCATGTGCTATACTTAATTGCTCAGTTGCGTCCGACTCTTTGTGACTCCATGGACTGTAGCCTGCCAGGCTCCTCTGTTCATGGGGATTCTCCAGGCAAGAATACTGGAGTGGGTTGCCATATCCTCCTTCAAGGGATCTTCCCAAACCAGGGATCAAACCTAGGTCTCCCGCAAGAGAAGCAGATTCTTTTACCGTCTGAACCACCAGGGACACATCAAAACTATAATTACATATAGAACAGCTCTCTCTGAGAAAAACCTGAAGATTAGCAGCACAGTTTTACTACAATTAAGGATCTAAAGAAAAAACGTATTTGGACAAAAACCATGAAGGGAAAAGAAAGAATCTAGTCAGAATCCGCGTGTCCAGTGGGTGATCCCAAAAAGAAAGGGGACATCACAAACTCAGAGGTCCTTTCTAGGGAGTAGGGAAATTGAGCCCCACATTGGGCTTTCCAGCCCTGGAGACTGGCTCTGGAAAAATGAGCTGAAAACAAGCAGGGCTTATCCACAAATGCACTTTCTCTGAGCTCCAGCACAGAAGCAGCAAGTTAAAAAGCACCAGGCCACTAGAGTTGGCCTGGTTGGCCTTCAAGGTCACCCCAATGTGACCCACAGTCAGCAAATGACTCTGGTTCCAGCACATTTCTAGAGAAGCCCTGGTCCATACTCAGTTCTAGCTCAAGACCCATTCAGCCAGGTGGCAGCTTCCAGTATGCCTTGGAAGAAGCCCTGGTCCAAGCTGGACTCTAGTTCTAAATCCCTCCTCACCCAGACAGTGGGATTCGATGTGCCCTGAGAGAAGCCCTGGCCCACATCAGGTTCCAGCTGCAGCCCACTCAGCCAAAACTGCAGCCATGTGTCTCAGAAAGATCTCCAGTCCACACTTGCTTTAGCTCCAATCCTCTGGTCAAACAACTGGGCACATTCCGTCTGCATAGGGATGCTCCCATACAAAGAGTGGGAGAGGTAACCCTTTCACCTAATTTATACACAAACACAGAAAGTCACACAAAATGAGAAGAGAGAGGAATATTTTCCAAATTAGAGAACAAGATACAACCCTAGAAAGAAGCTGTAATGAGACAGAAATAAGTAATTCAGCTGCTAAAGAGTTTAAAGCAATAATCATAAAAATGCTCACTGAACTTAGGAGAATAGAGAATTAGAAAATACTTTTTAAAAAGTCAGAGCTGAAGAGTATACGAGCTTAAATGAAAAAAATACTCACTCAGTTCAGTCACTCAGTCATGTCCAACTCTTTGAACTGCAAAGAGTCCAACCCTATGAACTGCATCAGGCCAGGCTTCCCTGCCCATCTCCAACACCCAGGGCTTGCTCAAACTCATGTCCAACAAGTTGGTGATGCCATCCAACCATCTCATCCTCTTTCATTCCCTTCTCCTCCTGCCTTCAATTTTTCCCAGCATCAGGGTCTTTTCCAATGAGTCAGTTCCTCACATCAGGTGGCCAAAGTATTGGAGCTTCAGCTTCAGCATCAGATCTTCCAATGAATATTCAGGACTGATTTCCTTTAAGATTGACTGGTTTGATCTCCTTGCAGCCTAAGGAACTCTCAAAAATCTTCTCCAACACCACAGTTCAAAAACATCAGTTCTTCGGCACTCCGCTTTCTTTATGGTCCAACTCTCACATTCATACGTGACTACTGAAAGAACCATAGCTTTGATTAGATGGACCTTTGTGGCAAAATAATGTCTCAAAGTAACATCTCTGCTTTTTAATATGCTGTCTAGGTTGTCGTAACTTTTCTTCCAAGGAGCAAGCTTCTTTTACTTTCATGGATGCAGTCACCATCTGTAGTGACTTTGCAGCCCAAGACTAGAGGAAATCAATAGCAAAATAAGTAGTATAGAAGAATACATAAATGACCAGGAAGATAGAATAGTGGAAATCACACAGTCAGAAGAGTAAAAAGAAAAATGAGTTTAAAACAATGAGAATAGCATAAGAAATCTCTGGGGCAACATCAGGCACAGTAATGTTCACATTGTAGGAGTTCCAGAAGGAGGGAAGAAAACAAATTTGATGAAATAATAGCTGAAAACTTTCTTAACCTATGGAAGGAAACAGATATTTAACTGCAGGAAGCATGGAGTGTCCAACCAAAAGATAAACCCAATGTATGTACACCCAGACATATCATAATTAAAACAGTAAAACTTAAAGAGAATTTTAAAGGCAACAAGAGAAAAACAAGAATCACATATAATTCCCCACAACACTATCAGCTAATTTTTCAGCAGTAACTTTGCAGGCAAGAAGGAAGTAGCATAATATATGTAAAGTGCTGAAAGAAAAAAATTGCAACCAAAGATAATCTACCCCGCAAGCTTTTTATTTAGAATTGAAGAAGAGATAAATTTTCCCTGACAAGCAGAAACTGAAATAGTTCATCATTACTAAACTGCTTTACAAGAAATGTTGAAGGTATTATTTAAGTAAAAAATAAAATGCTCTAAGAAGAAAAAAAAAAGTACACGAAGGAAAATATCTCAAGTGTAAAGGATAATATATATTAAGGCAGTGGATCAACTGCTTAAAAAGTTAGTATGAAAGTTAAAAAAATTATCCTCCTATTAAAATAAATAAATTGAAAAAAATAAAGAAAGGTGAGTGCCGAAGAATTAATGCTTTCAAAAACAAAAGACACAAAATTGATTATAACTGCAATAAATAGTTAAGGTGAATACAAATATGTAAAATGTGATGTCAAAACCATAAAACATTGGGAGGGAAGGAAAAAATGTAGAGCTTTTAAAATGTGTTTGAATACATGGCTATCAGTTTAAAACAAATTATACATATATTTATATACTATATACAGATCAATTTAGATATTGATAAGAAAGTCTTCCTCAGTGATCAATGCAAAGAAATAGAGGAAAACAATGGAATAAAAAAGATTAGATCTCTTCAAGAAAATTAGAGATACCAAAGGGACATTTCATGCAAAGATGGGCTCGATAAAGGATAGAAACAATGTGAAACTAACAGGAGTAGGAGATATTAAGAAAAGGTGCCGAGAACACACAGAAGAACTATGCAAAAAAGATCTTACTGCCCAGATAAGCATGCTGGTGAGATCACTCACCTAGAGCCTGACATCCTGGAGTCCAAAGTCAAGAGGGCCTTAGGAAGCATCACTATGAACAAAGCTAGAGGAGGTGATGGATATCCAGCTGAGCTATTTCAAGTCCTAAAAGATGATGCTATTAAAGTGCTGCACTCAATGTGCCAGCATATTTGGAAAACTCAGCAGTGGTCACAGGACTGGTTTCATTCCAATCCCAAAGAAAGGCAATGCCAAAGAATGTTCAAAATACACAATTGCACTCAATTCACACACTAGCAAAGTAATGCTCAAAATTCTCCAAGCAAGGCTTCAATAGTATGTGAACCATTAACTTCCAGATGTTTAAGCTGGATTTAGAAAAGGCAGAGGAACCAGAGATCAAATTGCCAACATCCATTGGATCATCAAAAAAGCAAGAGAGTTCCAGAAAAACGTCTACTTCTGCTTTATTGACTACACCAAAGCCTTTGACTGTGTGGATCACAACAAACTGTGGAAAATTCTTCGAGAGATGGAAATACCAAGCCACCTGACCTGTCTCCTGAGAAACCCACTTGCAGGTCAGGAAGCAACCGAACTGGACATGGAACAACAGACTGGTTTCGAATTGGGAAAGGAGTACGTCAAGGCTGTATATTGTCACCCTGCTTATTTAATTTCTATGCAGAGTACATTGTGTGAAATGCTAGGCTTGAAGAAGCCCAAGTTGAAATCAAGATTGCTGGGAGAAATATCAATAACCTCAGATATACAGATGATACCTTATGGAAGAATGCAAAGGAGAACTAAAGAGCCTCTTGATGAAAGTGAGAGAGGAGAGTGAAAAAGTTGGCTTAAAGCTCAACATTCAGAAAACAAAGATCGTGGCATCTGGTCCCATCACTTCATGGGAAATAGATGGGAAAACAGTGGAAAGTGACAGACTTTTTTTTTTGCACTCCAAAGTCACTGCAGATGGTGACTGCAGCCATGAAATTAAAAGATGCTTGCTCCTTGGAAGAAAATCTGTGAGCAACCTAGACAGCATATTAAAAAGCAGAGATGTTATTTTGCTGACAAAGGTCCGTCTAGTCAAAGGTATGTTTTTTCCAGTAGTTATGTATGGATGTGAGAGTTGGACTATAAAGAAAGCTGAGCACTGAAAAATTAATGCTTTTGATTTGTGTTTTTGGAGAAGACTCTTGAGACTCCCTTGGACTGCAAGGAGATCCAACCAGTCCATCCTAAAGGAAATCAGTCCTGTATATTCATTGGAAGGAATGATGCTGAAGCTGGAGCTCCAGTACTCTGGCCACCTGATGGGAAGAGCTGACTCATTGGGAAAGACCCTGATGCTGGGAAAGAGTGAAGGCAGGAGGAGAAGGGGACAACAGAGAATGAAATGGTTGTATGTCATTACCAACTCTATGGACATGAGTTTGAGCAAGCTCCAGGTGCTGGTGATAGACAGGGAGGCCTGGCATGCTGCAGTCCATTGAACTGCAAAGAGTCAGACACAGCTGAGTGCCTGAACTGAACTAATGGATATTGATATATATGAACCCTGTGGTAATTACAAATGAAAAAAATATACTACATAAAGGAAAAGGAACCCTAATATAAAACAAAGAAAATTTTCATGCCACAAGGAAATAGCATAAAAAAATAACAGAGAAGAGCTACAAAAACAACCAGAAAAGAAATAACAAGTTGACAATATAAACCTATCAATGATCACTTTAAATTTAGATCGATTAAATGTCCCAATCAAAACATATAGGGTGACTGAATGGATTAGAAAATGTGACCCATCTACATGTTGCCTACAAGACTCACTTCAAAGCTAAAGATATAATACACACAGACTGGCCATAAAGGATTATATTGAGCACAGTTCCTTGGAAAGGACTTTGAAATGGAGTAGATACATGTGTTTGTATCACTGGGAAAGAAAAGAAATAAAATAATAAATAAATGCAATAAATAAGTAAACTATAAAAAGGAAAGTAATGGATTGTATAGAGAGTTTCTATGCAAGTGGAAATGTAAAGAGACATAGAGTGACAATACTTACTTTGAAAATAGACTTTGAAATAAAGATTATAGCAAAAATCAAGAAATGGTATTATATAATGATAAAAAGTTCATTCATAAATAGAAATACCTAACACATAAAGCAAATATTATCAGATAAAGTGAGAAATTGATAATACTACATAATTATAGAGGACTTTCAAAGCCCACTAATATCAATGGATAGATCATCCAGATAGAAAATCAATAAGGAAATATTGATCTTAAATGATACATTAAACAGATGGATTTCAGTGGTTAAGCCTCTGCACTTCCAATGCAGGAGGAGTGAGTTCAACCCCTAATTGGGGAAGTAGGGTTCCACATGCCCCATGGCACAGCCAAAAAACAAACAATAAACAGATGGATTTAATAGATATCTACAGAACAGTCCATTGTCAAACAGAATACACATTCTACCAGTAAAAAGCCAATGGATAAGTGAAGAAATCAGAGGAAATGAAAGAATTCATTGAAATGAATGAAACATTTTTCTAAACATTTTTCTAAAATGTATGAAATACAGCAAAAGAGATTCTAAAAAATTTGTAAAGATATGGGCCTGACTCATAAAACAAACAAACAAACAAAAAACTCAAATAAACAATTTCACTTTATCCTTAGAAGAAGTGGAATAGTCAAAGTCCAAAGTTAGTAAAAGAAAGAAAATAAAGATTAAAGTGTAAATAAATGAGCTAGAGACCAAAGAGAGAGAAAGAGAATGAGAGACAGAGACAAAGAGAGAGGATAATGAAACCAAGAGCTGCTTTTTGAAAAGATAAACAAAACTGATAAACCCTTTAGCCAGACTCATCAATAAAAAAAGAAAGAATGCCCAAATAAATGAAATTAGAAATAAAAAAGAAGTTATAACTAAAATCACAGATATACAGTCATAAGAGAATACTACAAATGATTACATGCCAACAATTTGGACAACCTAGAAGAAATGGATAAGTTCTTGTTGTTGTTGTTCAGTCACTCAGTCGTGTTCAACTCTTTGTGACCCTATGGAATGCAGCACACCAGGTTTCCCTGTTCTTCACCATCTCCCAGAGTTTGCTCAAATTCATGTTCATTGAGTCGGTGGTGCCATCCAACCATCTTGTCCTCTGCTATAGTCACCGTCTGTAGTGATTTTGGAGCACAAGAAAATAAAGTCTGTTACTGTTTCTATTGTTTTCCCATCTACTTGCCATGAAGTGTTGAGACCATATGCCATGATCTTAGTTTTTTGAATGCTGAATTTTTAAAAATTAATTAATTAATTAAATTTGAAGTTAATTAAAATATTATGGTAGTTTGGCATATATCAACATGAATCAGCCACAGGTGTACATGTGTGTTGAGTTTCAAGCCAGCTTTTTCACTCTCCTATTTCACCTTTATCAAGGGGCCCTTTAGTTCCTCTTTGCTTTCTTAGAAACATATAATCTTTCAAGACTGAATCAGGAGGATATAGACAATCTGAACAGACTGATTACAGTAATGAAATTGAATCAGCAATTTAGAAAAACACTGCTTGCAAAGTCCAAGATCGTATAGCTTCTCAGGGGAATTCTATCAAACTTTAACAAAGAGCTAAGACCTATACTTCTCAAACTGTTCCAAGAAACTGAAGAGGAGAGAACACTTCCAAACTTATTCTATGATGCCAGAATTAACCCAATATTAAGATCAGACAAAAACACTACAAAAAAAAAAAGAAAAATTCAAGCCAATGTCATTGATGAATATAGATGTACGAATCCTCAATAAAATATTAGCAAACTAAATTCAACAATACACTAAAAATATCATACATAATGATTGAGTGGGGTTTATTTCAGGGATGCATGTATAATTCAATATTCTCAAATCAATCAATGTGATATATTACACTAACAAAAGAAAAAATTAAAACCATATTATCATTTCAACAGATGCAGCAAAAATATTTAATGAAATTCAACACTCATTCATGATGAAAACTCTCAACAAAGGGGGTATATAAGAAACATACCTTCACACAGTTTATGACAACCCACCGCTAATATTATATCCAACAGAGCAAAGATAAAACCTTTTCTTCTAAGAACAGAAACAAGACAAGTATGTACAGACTCACCACTGTTATTCAACGTACTAGCTGTGGCTAGTCCTAGCTGTGGCTAGAAAAACAAAGGCATACGAATTGGAAGGGAAGAAGCAAAATCGTCACTATTTTCAGATGACATAATACTATACATAGAAAGCCCTAAATTATTAGAACAAATGAATTCAGTAAAGTTGCAGAACATAAGATTAAAATACAGAAATCTGCTGTATTTTATTTGCTAATAAGTATCAGAAAGAGAAAGCAAGAAAATAATCCCGTTTATAATCATATTAAAAAATACATTTGACCTTTGAAGAGCACAGGTTTGAACTTCATAGGTCTACTTATACATAATTTTTTTCAATACATACATACTACAGTGCTACACAATCCATGACTGGTTGAATCTGTGACTGTAAAACTGCAGATACAGAAGGCCATCTATAAAGTTATACACAGACTTTTGATCGAACTGGGAAGTTGGTGCCTTTATCAAAAGCATTGTTCAAGGGTCAGTGTACCTAGAAATAAGCTTAACCAAGGAGGTGAAAGACCTGTACTCTGAAAACTGAAAGACATTAATGAAAGAAATTGAAGGCAAAACAAATAAATGGAAAGATATACCATGATCCAAGATACAACAGTCATAGCCTTCTGTGTTTGTGAAGGATTCTGGAACTTCCTGGCCACTTGCACTTGGTTTAAGGCACAAAGTTGAATTGTATATGCTGAGAAAAGTGAAAGTGAAAGTGTTAATCTTTCAGTCTTGTCCAACTCTTTGCAACCTCATGGACTCCAGCTTGCCATGCTCCTCTGTCTATGGGATTCTCTAGGCAAGAATACAGGAGTGGGTTGCCATTTCCTACTCCAGGGAATCTTCCTGACCCAGGGATCGAACCTGGGTCTCATGCATTGCAGGTGGATTCTTTATCATCTGAGCCACCTGGAAAGTCCACACACTGAGAAGCAAGTGCAAAAAACCTCGTGATATGGTTTAGTTCATGTGTAGACCCACTGCCCACCCAGCATTTGCATCTCAGAATGGCTGAGTGTTTCCTTTCTCATCATTATCCTGTATCTAGTAATTCTTGTGGAAAATTTTTATTTCGTGTTTATGAAAGAAATATATATTAAAGTACTATGTGTAAAATGTGGGCAAGAGAAAGAGTCTATGAACATATTTATGAATAACAAAGCTGGAATTGAATCATGTTGGGCTTGCGCCTGCTCAGCCTTAATGTTGCCAAGATGTGGAGTGAGGTGGGAGGGAGCTTTCAGAAATGGGGAGTGACAGATGGGAGTCAGGGCTACGGAGTCAGGAATTGTACTAAACTGAGGAACAGATAGGCAAGGCTGGGCAGTTTAGCTGGATGCTGAGGCAAGAAGATAATTGCTCTTCCTGCAGCTGCTTGTTTGGAACCAACTTTTGTGGCTGTGCTCACTCATAGTTGCTTTTGAACTGTGGTGTTGGAGAAGATTCTTGAGAGTCCCTTGGACTGCAAGGAGATCCAACCAGTCCATCCTAAAGGAGATCAGTCCTGGGTGTTCATTGAAAGGACTGATGTTGAAGCTGAAACTTCAATACTTTGGCCACCTGATGTGAAGAGATGACTCATTGGAAAAGACCCTGATGCTGGGAAAGATTGAGGGCAGGAGGAGAAGGGGACGACAGAGGATGAGATGGTTGGATGATGTCACTGACTCAATGGACATAAGTTTGGGTGAACTCCGTGAATTGGTGAGGGACAGGGAGGCCTGGCGTACTGCAGTTCATGGGGTTGCAAAGAGTCAGACATGGCTGAGCAACTGAACTGAACTGAACTGAACTCACACATAGTTCTCTGAAGGGTCGCACCTATGAAAGCTGAGTGAGAGACTGGCAATGCCTCCTTTGGAGTCAAGACTGGCTCTCTGCCTTTGATGGGATTTCTGAGCTGGTGATAGCAGCAGTTCTTCCTGAATTTGACCTAGGGATTGTGAGGATGTCACATAGAAACTGAATTCCTGAATCCCCAGGGTCATCACTGTCCTATTTGGTCACTGCAGCTGGGGCTGAAGGCTCTGAAATGGGACATGTAACTAGGTCTTTGCCTCCTTTTAGCAGTCATATTCACATTTTCAAAAAATGATGTATTTTCCCAGGCAGGCATGTGGCTACCTATAGCAACCTTTAGCTAAATGAAAGCGTTCTTTTGGTCTCTGGGGAACCAGCTGCTGACAGATGAGCTTCTAGAATTTAGAATTTCCTGGGTTTGTTATTTGCCTAACAAAAGAGAAAAATATATTTTGGATGCAATTAGACCATTTTTTTGGGGGGAGGGGTCTTCTCCCCATCTCCTACCTGAGAAATAGAAGAAGAAAAGTGAAGGACAGGCATTTTCTACTGTCACTGATATTTTTAAGTCCAGTGTGGGTGAGATAATATCTGATGACAAATAAAAGATTTGTATGTGTCCTTTTAGCTCTCTGAAAAGCTGCAATTCCAGGAGTACTGTTTGAATAAGAGGGACATTCTCAATATATTCAAATAAAGCGAACAATTTTTATTTTATTATGATGCAATGCACTGAGGCTTCTGTGCAGAGCTAGGAGCTCCCAAAGGAAAGCAGTTTCAAAGCAACTAGCACAGATTGGGAAGGGCATGCTGACCCTAAGAGTTGTAGCAGGAAGGATCACATATTCTTGTTATTCAGCACCATAGATAGGGTGCTGTGCCCGCCCGTGTTTATTAATCAATTGTAATACATGTCATTCTGATTTTGTTACTACTTATAAACACTGTTACAGTGATAACTCTATTTTAAAGTTATCTTTAGTTATACTTTATCTACAGTAAAAATCAACCAATTTTTTTGTAAATCAACCAATTTTAAAAGTACAATTCAATGAGCTTTAACAAGTGTATGTAGTCATGTACCACCAAAATGATCAAGCTCTAGAACATTTCCATCAGCCTAAAATATTCTCTGTGCTCTTTGCAGTGAATTCCCATAAACCCCCTCCATCCCAGCCCATGGTAACCACTTACCCCTTTTCTAACACTGTACTTTTGTCCTCTGCTGATTTTCTAAACTAATTTTTAAGTAAATACCATATTGTTTCTATGCATATATGAAGATTACTAATCTAATTTTAACCAAATTTTAATGGATGACCTTAGAGCCATTCTGTCTCTTTAAGGTAACTTTGTAGATTTCCACTTCAGTCTGTAACATATGATCCACATGTGATCACAGTTTAGCTCATTTCCTTCTTCCCCGCCCCCCCTCCCCCCCCGCCTCCAAGTTCTTGGTGGGGAGCAGTTTACCGTTACCTTTAAGAATTGTGAAAGGTCGTATATACTCATGTATGCTGGGATTCAGGGAAAGGTCAAGAGGAGAGGGTAATCAGCAAGAGTCTAAGGAGGAAGAAGGTGAGCATTACTGACAACCTTGCAGGATGGAAAATATGTGGTTGCCTTTGAAGGGGGTGGAGGATGGAGATACTTCTTCTGGGACAGCAAGTTAGAATAGATATTGTTAACAGGTTAACATAGAGGTGAAAAAATGCCACTAAGCCATGTGTTGAGAGTGATTAGAATAGATAAAATGAGGGACTCTGTAGATAGAATTAAAGAAGTGTGCTTGAAGTTTACAACCACTGGAGGAAATACAATGCAGCAACAACTAGGCATAAAGAAAGAAATTGCTAAGGAGCATTGAGAAACCAACTGCTCCTTTAGGTATCATTTGGGTACCATTCTCTATGAGTTCTTCTTAGATAAGATAGATCTTTAATTCCACTCAAAGTTTTATTAAAAATGTTTTCATTTCTACAGAAAAGTTTTAAGAACACTATATTGTATTCCTGTATATCCTTCACCTAAATTCAATCCACTGTTAACATTTTGCCACAGTTGCTTTCTCTGTCACATAAAACATCTACAGTATTATAATTACTGTAATAATTATTATCATCTTGCTGAGCCATTTGAAAGTAACTTACAGAGGTCATGACATCATTCCTTTAGCACATATTTCCTAAGAATGTAGACATTTTAAAAAACATAACCATAGTGCAATTCTCAAAATAAAGAAATTTAATATTGATACAAAAGTACTATCTAATATGAAGTTCACACTCAAATTTCTCTTGTAGTAATGGCTACATGATGTTAAACCAAATCATCTTATGACTCAAAGGAATGAAACTGATGAGGAACTATAGGTCATGTGGTTACTATTTGAGACAAGAGGGATACCAACTGACCAGCTGAATTTCTAGTATTATGGAGAAAGAAAGTGAAAGTGAAGTCACTCAGTCATGTCTGACTCTTTGTGACCCCATGGAGCTCTACTGGGCTCCTCTGTCCATGGGATTTTCCAGGTAAGAATGTGGGAATGGGTTGCCATTTCCTCCTCCAGGAGATCTTCCTGACCCAGGGATTGAACTCAGATGTCCCACATTGTAGGCAGATATGTTACCATCTGAGAGTGTCCAATAAATATTTGTTTAATTTACCTAAAGTATTTGGACTTTGTTTAAAAATTCATTTGCTCAGTTTTCATCTCTTATTTTTAGTCTTGGGTACCTCTCTGTTAATGGGTGAGCAAGCTAGCCCATTAGCTGTTTGAAACACTTCATCTTAGCTCCATTTCTCCTGTGCCTTGTAACAAGCAGGACTGTACAAAGGAAAACTCTTTTTATGGTCCCAATTCATATCAACCAAATACCAAGGAAAGGATCCTAATATCTTTCTAAAATGTTTTCATTTATCTTGGTGTTTAGTTGTCATAAAATCGTATGTTTAAAGTGTCCACTGGGTGTAAATGGTCCTATAAACTCTTGTAACTGAGTGACATGTGATAATGAAAGTACCTTCACAAAGAACAACAAAATAGATCTTTTTTTATTGTAATCATCAAATACTGTGCCCCAAGGTATTGATTGAATTATACATAAACCTGATATGGAGCTATAACAAGGATGATGGCATACTCATTCACAACAAACCAAACAGAGATTAGGCTGTAAGAAATAACCTTGATCCTAACAACATCCAGAATCTGCTGGATGTATATTGAAACAAAAATATTTGCAGACAAAAATATTCCCTGCAGGTATGTAATTTGTTAGGATTATACGGTAAGAAGTTTTATCAATCAAAAACTAGGAAAGATTTTTTCAGGCTTTGTCATTTGAGAGAGAATCATATTCCAAACAGCCTCTCTAAATTTTGTTCTAGTTCTTTCTTTACTACCATTGTATTTACTACCATTTATTTCATGTCACTGTGTTTACTTGGACTTGTTTTTATTCTGCTATGGAATCACCTTGAGTATTTTTAAAATAAAGGCTATGTTGATGGATTAAAAAAGAAGCTTAGTGTTTCTCTTTGAAGGCAGATATACATATATATGGTTAACTTATATTTGACAGAGATGCCAAAGAAATTAAATGGGGAAGGGGTAATCTTTTCAATGAATAGTGCTGGAATGATTTTACAGCTGTGTATGTAGACAAACAAACAAGCAAAAGCAGAACAAAAAATAGCCTCAGTTCAGTTCAGTTCAGTTCAGTTCAGTCACTCAGTCGTGTCCGACTCTTTGTGATCCCATGAATCGCAGCACGCCAGGCCTCCCTGTCCATCACCAACTCTTGGAGCTTACTCAAACTCATGTCCATCGAGTCGGTGATGCCATCCAGCCATCTCATCCTCTGTCGTCCCCTTTTCTTCCTGCCCTCAATCCCTCCCAGCATCAGGGTCTCTTCCAATGAGTCAATTCTTCGCCTCAGGTGGCCAAAGTATTGGAATTTCAGCTTCAACATCAGTCCTTTCAATGAACACCCAGGACTGATTTCCTTTAGAATGGACTGGTTGGATTTCCTTGCAGTCCAAGGGACCCTCAAGAGTCTTCTCCAACACCACAGCTCAAAAGCATCAATTCTTTGGCACTCAGCCTTCGTCACAGTCCAACTCTCACATCCATACATGACCACTGGGAAAACCATAGCCTTGACTAGATGGACCTTTGTTGGTAAAGTAATGTCTCTGCTTTTGAATATGCTATCTAGGTTGGTCATCACTTTCCTTCCAAGGAATAAGTGTCTTTTAATTTCATGGCTGCAGTCACAATCTGCAATGATTTTGGAGCCCCCAAAAAACAAAGTCTGACACTGTTTCCACTGTTTCCCCATCTATTTGCCATGAAGTGATGGGACCAGATGCCATGATCTTAGTTTTCTGAATGTTGAGCTTTAAGCCTCAGTTTTAACCTAATACCACATTAAAAAATTAACTTGGAATGAATTTTGTTCCTAAATGTAATAGCTAAAATTATGTAACATCAAAATAAAAACAAGAAAGAAATCTTAGTGACTGTCAGTTTGGCAAAGAATTCTAAAATACCAGAAAAAAGTCTTAAAATAAAGAATATTAAAGTTAAAAAAAAAACAAAACACAATTACTTCATCCAAGTGAAAAACTTTTGCTCTTCAGAAGACAGTGTTATGAAAATAAAAAGGCAAAGGCACATTCCAGTTAAAAATACAGCAAAATATGTATTTAATAATAGATTTTATTAGATGCTTGCTTCTTGGAAGGAAAGCTATGACAAATCTAGACAGTGTATTAAAAAACAGAAACATCATTTTGCGGAGAGAAGTCCATATAGTCAAAGCTTTGGTTTTTCCAGTAGTCATGTATAGATATGAGAGTTGGACCATAAAGGTTGAGCACTGAAAAATTAATGCTTTTGAATTGTGCTGGAGAAGACTCTTGAGATCCCTTGGACTGCAAAGAGATCAAATCAGTCACTCCAAATAAAGGAAATCAATGCTAAATATTCATTGGAAGCACTGTTGCTAAAGCTTAAGCTCCACACTGGCCACCTGATGTAAAGAGCCAACTCATTGGAAAAGATGCTAATGCTGGGAAAGACTGAAGGAAAAGGATAAGAAGGCAACAGAGAATGAGATGGTTAGAGAGCATTGCTGACTCAATAGACATGAGTTTGAGCAAACTCCAGGAGATAGTGGAGAACAGAAGAACCTGGCATGCTATCGTCCATGGGGTTGCAGAGCCAGGTACGATTTAGTGACTGAACAACAAATCTAGAATATATAACAACTCAGTAAGAGGAAATCACTCAAATTTTGAGAGAGAGAGCAAGAGTTTCTAAAGATATTTTATCAAAGAAAATGTACAGATGGCAAATAAGCACATTAAAAGTTGTTAAACATGATTAGTCATCGGGGAATTCAAATGAAAACCTTAGTGACAGACCACTACACTCCCATTAAGATGCTTAAAATATACAGAGTGAAGTAAGCCAGAAAGAAAAACACCAATACAGTATACTAACGGATATATATGGAATTTAGAAAGATGGTAACGATAATTCTGTATGTGAGACAGCAAAAGAGACACAGATGTATAGTACAGTCTTTTGGACTCTGTGGGAGAGGGAGAGGGTGGGGTGATTTGGGAGAATGGCATTGAAACATGTATAATTAATATATGAAATGAATCGCCAGTCCAGGTTCGATACAATATACTGGATGTTTGGGGCTGATGTACCCGGAGGACCCAGAGGGATAGTACAGGGAGGGAGGAGGGAGGGGGGTTCAGGATGGGGAACACGTGTATACCTGTGGCAGATTCATGTTGATGTATGGCAAAACCAATACAATCAGTTCAGTTCAGTCGCTCAGTCGTGTCCGACTCTTTGCCACCCCATGAATCGCAGCACGCCAGGCCTCCCTGCCCATCACCAACTCCCGGAGTTCACTCAGACTCATGTCCATCGAGTCGGTGATGCCATCCAGCCATCTCATCCTCGGTCGTCCCCTTCTCCTCCTTCCCCCAATTCCTCCCAGCATCAGAGACTTTTCCAATGAGTCAACTCTTCGCATGAGGTGGCCAAAGTACTGGAGCTTCAGCTTTAGCATCAATCCTTCCAAAGAAATCCCAGGGCTGATCTCCTTCAGAATGGACTGGTTGGATCTCCTTGCAGTCCAAGGGACTCTCAAGAGTCTTCTCCAATACCACAGTTCAAAAGCATCAATTCTTCGGCGCTCAGCCTTCGTCACAGTCCAACTCTCACATCCATACATGACCACAGGGAAAACCATAGCCTTGACTAGATGGACCTTTGTTGGCAAAGTAATGATTCTGCTTTTGAATATGCTATCTAGGTTGGTCATAACTTTTCTTCCAAGGAGTAAGCGTCTTTTAATTTCATGGCTGCAGTCACCATCTGCAGTGATTTTGGAGCCCCAAAAATAAAGTCAGACACTGTTTCTACTCTTTCCCCATTTATTTGCCATGAAGTGATGGGACCGGATGCCATGATCTTTGTTTTCTGAATGTTGAGCTTGAAGCCAACTTTTTCACTCTCCTCTTTCACTTTCATCAAGAGGCTTTTTAGCTCCTCTTCACTTTCTGCCATAAGGGTGGTGTCATCTGCATATCTGAGGTTATTGATATATCTCCTGGCAATCTTGATTCCAGCTTATGTTTCTTCCAGTCCAGCATTTCTCATGATGTACCCTGCATAGAAGTTAAATAAGCAGGGTGACAATATACAGCCTTCACGTACTCCTTTTCCTATTTGGAACCAGTCTGTTGTTCCATGTCCAGTTCTAACTGTTGCTTCCTGACCTGCATACAGATTTCTCAAGAGTCAGGTTAGGTGGTCTGGTATTTCCATCTTTCAGAATTGTCCACACTTTATTGTGATCCACACAGTCAAAGGCTTTGGCATAGTCAATAAAGCAGAAATAGATGTTTTTCTGGAACTCTCTTGCTTTTTCGATGATCCAGCGGATGTTGGCAATTTGATCTCTGGTTCCTCTGCCTTTTCTAAAACCAGTTTGAACATCAGGGAGTTCACGGTTCACGTATTGCTGAAGTCTGGCTTGGAGAATTTTGAGCATTACTTTACTAGCCTGTGAGATGAGTGCAATTGTGTGGTAGTTTGAGCATTCTTTGGCATTGTCTTTCTTTGGAATTGAAATGAAAACTGACCTTTTCCAGTCCTGTGGCCACTGCTGAGTTTTCCAAATTTGCTGGCATATTGAGTGCAGCACTTTCACAGCATCATCTTTCAGGATTTGAAATAGCTCTTCTGGAATTCCATCACCTCCACTAGCTCTGTTTGTAGTGATGCTTTCTATGACCCACTTGACTTCACATTCCAAGATGTCTGGCTCTAGATTAGTGATCACATCATCATGATTATCTGGGTCGTGAAGATCTTTTTTGTACAGTTCTTCCGTGTATTCTTGCCACCTCTTCTTAATTTCTTCTGCTTCTGTTAGGTCCAGACCATTTCTGTCCTTTATCGAGCCCATCTTTGCATGAAATGTTCCCTTGGTATCTCTAATTTTCTTGAAGAGATCGCTAGTCTTTTCCATTCTATTGTTTTCCTCTATTTCTTTGCATTGATCGCTGAAGAAGGCTTTCTTATCTCTTTTTGCTATTCTTTGGAACTCCGCATTCAGATGCTTGTATCTTTCCTTTTCTCCTTTGCTTTTCACCTCTCTTCTTTTCACAGCTATTTATAAGGCCTCCCCAGACAGCCATTTTGCTTTTTTGCATTTTTTCCATGGGAATGATCTTGATCCCTGTCTCCTGTGTCACGAACCTCATTCCATAGTTCATCAGGCACTCTATCTATCAGATCTAGACCCTTAAATCTATTTCTCAGTTCCACTGTATAATCATAAGGGATTTGATTTAGGTCATACCTGAATGGTCTGGTGGTGTTCCCTACTTTCTTCAATTTCAGTCTGAATTTGGTAATAAGGAGTTCATGATCTGAGCCACAGTCTGCTCCCGGTCTTGTTTTTGTTGACTGTATAGAGCTTCTCCATCTTTGGCTGCTAAGAATATAATCAATCTGATTTCGGTGTTGACCATCTGGTGATGTCCATGTGTAGAGTCTTCTCCTGTGTTGTTGGAAGAGTGTATTTGCTATGACCAGTGCATTTTCTTGGCAAAACTCTATTAGTCTTTGCCCTGCTTCATTCTGCATTCCAAGGCCAAATTTGCCTGTTACTCCAGGTGTTTCTTGACTTCCTACTTTTGCATTCCAGTCCCCTATAATGAAAAGGACATCTTTTTTGGGTGTTAGTTCTAAAAGATCTTGTCAGTCTTCATAAAACCGTTCAACGTCAGTTTCTTCAGCGTTACTGGTTAGGGCATAGACTTGGATAATTGTAATATTGAATGGTTTGCCTTGGAGACGAACAGATCATTCTGTCGTTTTTGAGATTGCATCCAAGTACTGCATTTTGGATTCGTTTGTTGACCATAATGGCTACTCCATTTCTTCTGAGGGATTCCTGCCTGCAGTAGTAGATGTAATGGTCATCTGAGTGAAATTCACCCATTTCAGTCCATTTTAGTTTGCTGATTCCTAGAATGTCGACGTTCACCCTTGCCATCTCTTGTTTGACCACTTCCAATTTGCCTTGATTCATGGACCTGAAATTCCCAATACTTGTAAAGTAATTAACCTCCAATTAAAAAAATAAATTTATATAAAAAATAAAAAAGAAAAAAATGAAAAAGACTGTCAATATCAGATGTTAATAGGATGTGGAAAAACTCAATCTCTCATATACTACTGCTAGAAATGTGATATGGTATCATTACATTGAAAAACAGCTTGATAATATCTTCAAAATAAATGTACCTTCCATATGATTCACCTATTCCACTCAGGTATTTACACAAGGGAAAAAAAGGAAGCATACATTGATTTAAAATTTACACAAATTTTCAGAGCAGTTTTATATGTAGCAGCTAAAAACTAGACACAACATATGAATGAACAATTTATAGTATATCCATACTATGAAATATTACTTAGCAATAAAATGGAAAAAATGTGATACATGTAACAACATGGACAAATCTCAAAATAATTATTCTCCATGAAAGAAGCTGAACAAAAACTGCATACCATATCAGTTCAGTTCAGTCCCTCCGTCATGTCTGACTCTTTATGACCTCATGGACTGCAGCACGCCAGGCTTCCCTGTTCATCACCAATTTCCAGAGCTTGCTCAAACTCATGTCCATTGAGTTGGTGATGCCATCCAACCATCTCATCCTCAGTTGTTCCCTTCTCCTGCCTTCAATTTTTCCCAGCATCAGCGTCTTTTCCAATGAGTCACTTCTTTGCATCAGCTGGCCAAAGTGTTGGAATTTCAGCTTCAGCATCAGTCCTTCCAATGAAGATTCAGGACTGATTTCCTTTAGGATTGACTGCTTTGATCTGTTCTATTTATATGCTGTTCTAGAAAATGTAAACTAATCTATAATGAGAAAAATTAGATCAATATTCACTTGGGCATGAAGAGAGGGACAGAAGAGAAGAATTCCAAATAATCTTGGGAAAACTTTGGGGATGATCATTTTGGCATGTTCACTTATTGATTTTGATGATGGCTTCATAGATATGTATTTATTAAAATCTGTCAAATTGTACTCTTTAAATATGTACTTTATTGTATGTCAGTATTACCTCAATAAACTATTTAAAATATTGTTCCCAAACTAACTGATATTTTTGCTTATTTGTACCTTCATAGTAATCTAGTTTTTCTTTGGAAGGCAGGTGCCATAATATAAAGAACCCAGGCTGCTGAATAATGAGATATAAATTTGCTCTGCCACTTCCCAGATGAGTAACCTTGTAAAAGTTCATTTGTGTTTAAGAAACTTAGTTTTCTCTCTTGGAAATTAGGCATAATAATAACTACCACACAGGATGATGGGAAGGTTGTATAATGTAGACAAAGCACCCCAAACAGTGATTTCCATGTAGAATCATTTTTCTTCTCATTCTGTTCTTCTCTCCTCTCCACCAAGTCAAGCACAGTTTGCACGTGTAACACATGCTCAGTAAATCCTTGTTTGAATCATTTACCGTTTGCTTGTTTCAATTCAGTTGGTTAAGGCATCAAAAACAGGAAATCAAAAATTGTTCAATTTTATTTTTTAAGTCTTGGCATAAAACAAGAGCAAACTTGGAGTACTTGTAACTAGAGTGTACGGGACAATTTGACTTCTGACATAGCTTTATATTCACTAAGTTACTCACTTCTCCATACACATAATATAACTATTTATAAAGATTTAGTTATAGCTATGCAATGAGACAACAGCTGAATGCTGAAGAATTGATACTTTTGGCTCTGTGGTGTTGGAGAAGACTCTCAAGAGTCCCTTAGACCACAAGGAGATCAAACTAGTCAGTAGTCCAAAAGGAAATCAACCCTGAATGTTCATTGGAAAGACTGATGCTAAAGCTGAAGCTCCAATACTTTGGCCACCTGATGTGATGAGCTGACTCATTGGAAAAGACTCTCCTTTGTGCCGGGAAAGATTGAACACGGGAGGAGAAGGGGACAACAGAGGATGAGATGATTGGATGGCATCACCAAATTGATGGACATGAGTTTGAGCAAGCTCTGGGAGATGGTGAAGGACAGGGAAGCCTGGCATGCTGCAGTCCATGGGTTGCAAAGAGTTTTTGTTCAGAGTGACTGAACAACATCAGCAAATAAAATGAGAATTTTGATCATAAAATTTTTGATGGGAAAAATTGCATAATTATTTTGAAATTTCAATTATATGAATTTGTCCAAACTATACAAAACTTTTATTTTCTTAATTCAGAAGAGAGAAAATGTTTGACTTGTTTAACACAATGGACATTCAAGAATTCAAGTAATAACTGTCTTCTTTAGGCTTTGAGAAACTTTCATATGAAGTATGCCATTGATGGTGTTTCATTCAGGAAGTTCCTTCTTGACTCCTCAAGTCTAAAGGCGATTTAGGAAGCTACTGAGAAAAGAATACAAGTATTCTATTTTTAAACATCTCTGTCAGTAAGGCCATAGGAAAGTCCTCTGTAAGCCAGTTCCCTGTTAAGGGGCCACTCTGAAGCCTTGGTTGATACTTAAAGACAACTTGCTTTCCAGGAGTGAGTAGATAAGATGGAAAATTCTTTATATACTACTAAGTAACCAGCAGGAGATACAGAAAGCCAGTCTGGGTGGAGAGCACTGATAAAAAGCTACACTATAATCTGGAAAAATTAAAAGCAGCTGCATTTCTTTAAGCCATTGTTTAGCGACCACTTAAATGTTTGCTAGTATATCAAAAAACATCAAACCAACAAAATAAATTTCAAAACC
Source organism: Capricornis sumatraensis (assembly GCF_032405125.1). NCBI lineage: Eukaryota > Metazoa > Chordata > Mammalia > Artiodactyla > Bovidae > Capricornis > Capricornis sumatraensis. The sequence goes on along the minus strand of NC_091089.1, from coordinate 16,409,703 downwards.
ATCACAAATTTACTCTTGATTAGTTTGGAATTTATGTTGTACCAATAGTGCTTGGAAATTTGCCTTTGTTTAGAAAATTCTTTTTTTCAAAGTTATTAACTGGATTCTGCTGTGGTTATTATGGAGTTCCTTAAAATATTCAAAGATAATATCTCTTTAAGGATCCATATATACTTAAAAATTTCTCGCTTCTGGGCTTATAATAACAATGTCATTCAATTTCCTCATTAAAAGTAAGTTTTTGAGATTTAAATTACTTTTTATTTATTTTTTTATTGAAGGATAATTGCTTTACAGAATTTTGCTGTTTTCTGTCAAACCTCAACAAGAATCAGCCATAGGTAAATATATATCCCCTCCCTTTTGAACCTTCCTCCCATCTCCTGCCTCATTCCACCCCTCTAGATACAGAGTCCCTGTTTAAGTTTCCTGAGCCCTACAGCAAATTCCCATTGGCTATCTATTTTACATATGGTAATGTAAGTTTCCATGTTACTCTTTCCATACATCTCACCCTCTCCTCCCCTCTCCTCATGTCCATAAGTTTATTCTCTATGTCTGTTTCTACATTGCTGCCCTGAAAATAAATTCTTCAGTACCATTTTTCTAGATTCTGTATATATGCATTGGAATACGATATTTATTTTCTCTTTCTGACTCATTTCACTTTGTATAATAGATTGTAGGTCCATCTACCTCATCAGAACTGACTCAAATGCATTCCTTTTTATGGCTGAATAATACTCTATTTTGTATATGTACCACAACTTCTTTATCCATTCATCTGTCTATGGACATTTAGGTTGGTTCCATGTTCTAGCTATTGTAAATAGTGCTGCAATGAACAAAGGGATGCATGTGTCTTTTTCAATTTTGTTTTCCTCAAGGTGTATGCCTAGGAGTGGGATTGCTGGGTCATATGGTGGTTTTATTCCTACTTTTTAATCTCCAGATCATCTTCCGTAGTGGCTGTATCAATTTACATTCCCACCAACAGGGCAAGAGTGTTCCCTTTTCTCCAGATCCTCTCCAGCATTTATTGTTTGTAGACATTTTGATGATGGTCATTCTGACCCATGTGTGGTGATATCTCATTGTAGTTTTGATTTGCACTTCTCTAATAATAAGCAATGTTTGGCATCTTTTCTTGTGTTTGTTAGCTGCCAGGGTCCAGCCTTGGCAGGATCCAGGGGTACCCTCAGGATAAATGGCATCGGTGAGTGCAGAGAAAGAGAGAGAGAGAGCGAGAGCAAGCAGACTAGGGTGTGCAGCAGGGTCTGCTGTTCTGCTGCCACCACTTTATTTTTCACAGTAATTTTTATACCCTAAGTTAGTACATTTCTAAAGGGAAATGAGAGATAAGCATACAGAGCTAGTCTAACATTACATCAGTTTGCCCTTTACAAAACCCAGGATGTTTTCTGCATACTTCTTTGTTTATGAGAGTCTTTTCCATAGTGGATCTTTGTGCATTGTCTTCTCACTTTGAGCTTAAGAGAAAACAGAAAAGTTGCAGTCTCATAGGGTAAAGGTACAGCAGGTTGCAACATAGTAGAAATGTAACATAAAGGTCAGTTCTTTTGCAGAAGTCACCAGCTAAATTTATACCCTTGGCTAAAATTAACAATTGTCTTATTGTTTTCACACTAGGGCTAAACTCCTATTTTTTAAATTCCTAACTATATTAACAATAGTTTTTATTGTACAACCTCAGCACATTAAGAGCAAAAACACAGCAAGCAAACATTGATCCAGTAACAACTTTATAGAATAATATTTTTTATGTTCTCTATAGGGCTTCCTCAACCCCCGAAGGACTCTGTGCCTATTAGGGCCTTTTGTGTTTTCAGATTCTTTATGCTTTTTATGATTAAGGTGTTGTGAACAATCATGCACATTAATACCAAGGGCATAAACACATTTGTCAAGCAAACTAAAATGCTAGCAAAAAGGGGTTTAGATAGAAATACTCTTCTCTTCCCGGATAATTTTATAGGATGTCACCGTCCAGGGGATATATTGATTAAAGTTTTAAGTTGGTTGTGTTTGGAAAGAGATCGGGGAAAGCCTTCTGCCTGTGTCACAGAAATTAGGGAGCAGTCTAGTAGAGCAAGCATCAGAAAGACAGATATCATCTTTAAGGTGAGTGCCGGGGCAGCTTTTCAAAATCCCTGGAGTCCTGATCTGCCTTGCTTGTCAGGTCTTCTCCACATGACCTTGTCATGGGTGGGAACTCATGTGCTGGCTCCCGGCATCTCCCCCTTTTTTATTCTTTAAGACAACCAGATGGATCTCAGTCGCGAGCTTCTGAGTGCTGTGTTGGAGAGTTCTGACAATACAAGGAAGGATTATAATGAGAAGGAGGACTAAGACTGCTACAGCAACATAACTGAAGATAGCTGATAGGATATTTTTTCCAGTAATAAATTTAGAGAAGGTATGAAAAAAATCATTAGCAGCCCCTGCAGTAGTAAACTCTAGATGGGCATGTTTTAGGGTTCTTATCTGGTCGTGAAGCTTTCCTAGATCTAAACTAATGCTGGAGCTATTTCATACACCTGAAATATGATTTTTAATCCTTTTCCAATTATAATCTGTATCATTTACTTTTAGGGGTGTTACACAGATCCACCAATAGTCAGCATGACAGGATAATGTTAGCTTTACTTTTAAAGCCTGTAATTAAATTCCAATATGCATGACTGCTTTTTCTAGGATGTCTAACTTTATTTCTAATATCCTGTCTATAATCTCTTGCATAGGTAGGGCTAAAGAAACATTTTTGGACATAGTATTGACATATTGAGCAGTATGTACCTGTTGAGTCAATGATGTTGCTGCCACAGTAACAGAAGTAATTGCTGTTATTAAAGCTGACATCCCTAACATAAGTAGTCCTACAAACTGTCAGGATTGCATTAAATCTTGTAGTTGTTGTAGAATGGCTAGACCGTAATTGTCATACCAATAGGTACTTGTTGTGATGGGCACCATAACGTAAAGTGGGCGTCAAAACACCACAAAGGAACACATATTATATTGAGGGGTTAGGCAGGATGAAAGCATGCATTGTTTACAGTAGATTATATTTGGTCCTCCTGAGTAGTTCATCTGTATATGAAGCTTTTCGGAGTTGTTAGTGAATAGAAAAACATAAGGGGAGGGTAAGCAGGCAACTACAGAATAGGTAGAGTCATTTTCTGGCCGGGATAGGGTGACAAGAGAGGTGGCAGCAAGGACTTTCCAAATTTCTGGCTGCCAAAAGGTCTTGCCCTTAGCTGTATAGGACAACATGGGGGGAACAAATTGATTATGATGCCATCTATTGGCCGCCAATGGCCATGGGATGGAATGATCATTTTAATTACAAAATTTAGTGGTATAGCCATGGACAGATTTTGGATCTTGACTTGGGTTTGGATTGCTCCAGTCTTGTACTGAATAGTTTCCACCTCCTGGTATTCTACAGTCTATTCTTGAATTGTAAGTACAAGATTTCTATACCGGATATCCTAGGCAGTTGTCAATAGTTTTCCATATGACGTCTGAAGGAGCAACATCAACACAATTTGGATATTTTGGTGGAACGTTAAGGAACAAGGATTCACAGGGGTCAAGGACCCTGGGGCATACGATCTTGTAATACCCAAACTGACTGATCCACTTTTTCATATGTAAATTCTGATGCTCAGGAATCTGTCAGAATTGCCTTTTTGGAGGCTCCAATACATCCCTCTTTAGTGGGAGTAATAAAGTTTTTTGTATGGCTAGTGGGGAAGTTAAAGCAAACAGGAAGATCATCTGTTAACCCCCTAAAGGTATAATTAAAATTGATAGGATAATGATCTTTATCATAGGAAGTGTAGGATCCTCCCAAGAGATGAGGCTGGTTTGTGTGGACCCATATAGGGTCACTGTTCCAAGTAACTACTTGGAAGGTCAGGGAGTCAGGGAAATATGCCCAGTAATTTTCTGGAGTGGGAGAGGAAGTGCTTACCTGGCAGGAAAGTAAAGCAAGCATAGCAATAAAAACCCTTTCAGGAGAGGCTGAAGATCCCTGTAGAGAAGCTATTCCCTGAGCTTGGTGGCAGAGTGACTTAATTTGCCCCCACGTGGGTATGGAGGCTTGTTGAGTTGCCCGCGCAGGACGTCCTGGTGGTTTCCTGCGACGTAAAGGAATAGGGGGATCATGGTCTTTTATGTAAAGCCGTGACATCTGCTTAATGGGTGGTTCTACCATTTGTTCTTCTGGGATCTCTGCTGCCGGTTGTCTTAGAGTCTGCTGGACTTTCCAGGTGGGCGTCGGAGGCAGGGAAAGAGGAGTGCCCTTCCTCTTTTGTGGTTGAAGCAATGGGGGAACTGGATGTCTGGGGGACTGCGACATGGTGAGTCAGTCTGTCGAGGATCCAAATTGACGACTTAGCACCCTGGGGAAAAATACAAGCATATCCTCGGCCGCTGGTTACTAATGGGTCAGGACCCTTCCATTGTCCTGAAAGGTCTTTCCCTTTAACCAAGGGTTTTGTACTCTGTTGTTCTGGATTCCAATGTTGGAGTATTGTAGTAACCCCAGATGAATCAGTGTTTAGATTGTTTATTACAAAAAGAGCGTGTTGTAGAATCTGGTGAGGGGAACTATATCTAAACATAGTTTAGATAGAGTAAAATTTTTGTAAAATATAAATTCTCTCTCTATATATAATAAATCTATATATTTATTGTATATAAATGACCATGTTTATATAAATATAAATCATATCCATATATGTTTTCCATTACCATTATATATATATAATCATTATATTATATATACATATATATGCAATTATATAATATACATACACACATATATACATATGTATACATATAAAACATATAAACTAACATATTATATATATAATTATAATTATACACATAATCATATATACAATACCATGGGATACTATGGATTTAAATATAAATTTATATTTATATACTTATATATTATGACATATTATGATATATATCAATTATACAATATATAATATATTATATAATTATATAGCACAATATACAATATAACATATAATATACAATATTACAAGAAAGTAAACTATAAATTTTACTATATATTTCTGTAAAATATAAATTTTACAGAAGGCCTAATTGGAGATGTATCTCAGACTTTTAGGGGCATTTTTAGCAAAAAAGGACCAGTCTTCATCAGAATGATAGCAAGCTGCTGCTTCTTCTAAATCTTTTTCATCTTGGGACGAAAGCCGTTCTTCCTTTTCATCTCCACTTTCTAAATGACTATTGGTGTTCATGGCAGCCAGCATCTCCCTTAGCTGTTGATAACTCGGTTTGGAATCGGTATCTTTTTCCTCCCCTTTAACTTTTATTTTTTTAGATTCATGAAGGGGGTCTAAAGCATCTCTAATCATGTTCCATAAAGAAAATGTTTCATTAGGAATCTTTTCTGGTCCATGCAAGGTATGAAATGAAACGAAAATGAAGTCACTCAGTCGTGTCTGACTCTTTGGGACCCCATGGACTGTAGCCTACCAGGCTCCTCTGTACCTGGGATTCTCCAGGCAAGAATACCGGAGTGGGTTGCCATTTCCTTCTCCAGGAGATCTTCCCAACCCAAGGATTGAACCTGGGTCTCCTGTATTGCAGGCAGACACTTTACCATCTGAGCCACAAGGGTATAATAAGCTTTTAATTTTTTTCCAACCTTCTCCCAAGTATCTAAGTTAACAGTGCTCTCTTCCAGAAACCAAGGACATTGCTCCTGTACAAACGTGAAAAAAGATTGAACACTGGCCTTTTTTACTTTAATACCTCTTTTATTTAACAACTGTAATATAACCCCAATAAAAAGATGTATTTCCTTTGATTCACTGCTGCCCATCTTAGCTGTCTCTTAAACGTGGAAAGAAGTTTCAATCCTACCCATTCGTCTTACCCTATCTTTCTTATGCTGGGGGGCCTGCAGCGCCCTAGTGGGGTCCTAGACATTCTGAAAACTGGACAATGGGGTCTTACCTTCAGGTCCCTGTTTCGGGTGCCACTTGCCGGGGTCCAGCCACGACAGGATCCAGGGGTACCCTCAGGATGAACGGCGTTGGTGAGTGCAGAGAAAGAGAGAGAGAGAGCGAGAGCGAGCAGACTAGGGTGTGCAGCAGGGTCTGCTGTTCTGCTGCCACCGCTTTATTTTTCACAGTAATTTTTATACCCTAAGTTAGTACATTTCTAAAGGGAAATGAGAGATAAGCATACAGAGCTAGTCTAACATTACATCAGTTTGCCCTTTACGAAACCCAGGATGTTTTCTGCATACTTCTTTGTTTATGAGAGTCTTTTCCACAGTGGATCTTTGTGCATTGTCTTCTGGCTTTGAGCTTAAGAGAAAACAGAAAAGTTGCAGTCTCATAGGTTAAAGGTACAGCAGGTTGCAACATAGTAGAAATGTAACATAAAGGTCAGTTCTTTTGCAGAAGTCACCAGCTAAATTTATACCCTTGGCTAAAATTAACAATTGTCTTATTGTTTTCACACTAGGGCTAAACTCCTATTTTTTAAATTCCTAACTATATTAACAATAGTTTTTATTGTACAACCTCAGCACATTAAGAGCAAAAACACAGCAAGCAAACATTGATCCAGTAACAACTTTATAGAATAATATTTTTTATGTTCTCTATAGGGCTTCCTCAACCCCTGAAGGACTCTGTGCCTATTAGGGCCTTTTGCGTTTTCAGATTCTTTATGCTTTTTATGATTAAGGTGTTGTGAACAATCATGCACATTAATACCAAGGGCATAAACACATTTGTCAAGCAAACTAAAACGCTAGCAAAAAGGGGTTTAGATAGAAATACTCTTCTCTTCCTGGATAATCTTATAGGATGCCACCGTCCAGGGGATATATTGATTAAAGTTTTAAGTTGGTTGTGTTTGGAAAGAGATCGGGGAAAGCCTTCTGCCTGTGTCACAGAAATTAGGGAGCAGTCTAGTAGAGCAAGCATCAGAAAGACAGATATCATCTTTAAGGTGAGTGCCGGGGCAGCTTTTCAAAATCCCTGGAGTCCTGATCTGCCTTGCTTGTCAGGTCTTCTCCACATGACCTTGTCATGTGTGGGATCTTGTGTGCTGACTCCCGGCAGTTAGCCATCTGTATGTCCTCTTTGGAGAAATGTCTGTTTAGGTCTTTCTCCCAGTTTTTTTTTTTTTTTTTTTTCTGGCATTGAGTTGTATGAACTGCTTGTATGTTTTGGAAATTAATCTTTTGTCAGTTTTTTCATTTGCTATTATTTTCTCCCATTCTGAGGGTTGTCTTTTCACCTTGTTTATAATTTCCTTTGTTGTGCAAAAGTTTTAAGCTTAATCAGGTCCCACTTGTTTACTTTTATTTTTATTTCCTTTACTCTAGGAGGTGAGTCATAGAGGATCTTGCTTTGATTTATGTCATCTAGTGTTCTGCCTATGTTTTCCTCTAAGAGTTATGTAGTTTCTGGTCTTACATTTAGGTCTCTAATCCATTTTGAGTTTGTCTTCATGTATGGTGTTAGGAAGTGTTCTAATTTCATTCTTTTACATGTAGCTGTCCAGTTTTCCCAGCACCATTTATTGAAGAGGCTGTTCTTTGCCCCATTGCATATTCTTGCCTTCTTAGTCAAAAATAAGGTGCCCATAGGTTCATGGGTTCATTTCTGGATTTTCTATCTTGTTCCATTGGTCTGTATTTCTGTTTTTGTCCCAGTACCATACTGTTTTGATGACTGTAACTTTGTAGTACAATCTGAAGCCAGGAAGCTTGATTCCTCCAGCTCCTCAAGACAGCTTTGGCTATTTGGGGTCTTTTGTGTTTCCATATGAATTTTGGAATTCATTTGAATGAATTAACAAATTTATTTGTTCTAGTTCTGTGAAAGATGCCGTTGGTAATTTGGTAGGGATCTCATTGAATCTGTAGACTGCATTTGGTAATATAGTCATTTTCACAATATAGGTTCTTCCATGTTACTCAGGAACATGGAATATCTCTCCATCTGTTCATGTTGTCTTTGATTTCTTTCATCAGTGTCTTATAATTTTCTGTGTACAGTTCTTTTGTCTCCTTAGGTAAGTTTACTCCTAGACATTTAATTCTTTTTTGTTGCAATGGTGAATGGGATTGATTCCTTAATTTCTCTTTCTGGTTTTTTATTGTTAATACATGGGGTTCCTTGGTGGCTCAGACGGTAAAGCTTCTGCCCACAATGAGGGAGACCCAGGTTCAATCCCTGGGTGGGAAAAATCCCTAGGAGAAGGAAATGGCAACCCACTCCAGTACTCTTGCCTAGAAAATTCCATGGATGGAGGAGCTTTGTGAGCTATAGTCCATGGGGTCGCAAAGAGTCAGACACGACTGAGTGACTTCACTTTCTTTATTGTTAGTATAAATGAAAGTGATTTCTATGTATTGATTTTGTACCTTGCAACTTTGCTAAATTCACTGATTAGCTCTAGTAATTTTCTGATACCATCTTTAGGGTTTTCTATGTGCGGTATCATGTCATCTGCAAACAATGAGAAAGTTACTTCTTTTCCCATCTGGAATCCTTTTATTTATGTTTCTTCTCTGATTGCTGTAGCTATGACTTTCAGAACCAAGTTGAATAATAGCAGTGAAAGTTGACACCCTTGCATTTTTCCTGATCTTAGGGGGGAATGCTTTCAGTTTTTTACCATTGAGAATAAGGTTTGCTGTAGGCTTATCATATATGGCATTTAATATGTTGAGATAGGTTCCTTCCATGCCCACTTTTTGAATAATTTTAATCATAAATGGGTGCTGAATTTTTTCAAAGGCTTTTTCTACATCTATTGAGATGATCATATGGTTTTAATCTTTCAGTCTGCTAATATAGATTTATGTGTATTGAAGATTCCTTGCAATTCCTGGAACAAACCCAACTTGATCATGGTGTATGAGCTTTAGGATGTGTTGCTGAATTCTGTTTGCTAAAATTTTGTTGAGGAGTTTTGCATCAATGTTCGTCAGTGATATTGGCCGGTAGTTTTTTTTTTTTTTATGTGTGTGTGTTGTCTTCATCTGGTTTTGGTATGAGTGATGGTGGACTCATAGAATGAATTTGAAAGTGTTCCTTGCTCTGCAATTTTTTGAAAGCATTTTGGAAAGATAGGCATTAGCTCTTCTCTAAATGTTTGAGAGAATTCTCCTGTGAAGCCATCTGGTCTTGGGCTTTTGTTTTTTGGGATATTTTTTATCACAGCTTCAACTTCAATCCTTGTGATTGGGTTGTGCACAATTTCTATTTCTTTCCGGTTCAGTCTTGGAAGATTGAACTTTTCTAAGAATCTATCCATTTCTTCCAGGTTATCCATTTTACTGCCATATAGTTGTTCATAATAGTCTCTTATAATCCTTTGTATTTCTGCATTGTCTGGTGTAACCTTTTTTTTTTTTTCATTTCTAATTTTGTTGATTTGATTCTTCTCTCTTTTTTTCTTGATGAGTCTGGCTGAAGGCTTGTAAATTTTGTTTATCTTCTCAAAGAACCAGATTTTAGCTTTATTAATCTTTACTATTGCTTCTTTCATTTATTTTTCATTTATTTCTGCTTGAATCTTTATGATTTCTTTCCTTCTACTAATTTTGTTTTATTTTGTTGTTGTTCTTCTTTTTCCAATTATTTTAGGTGCAAAGTTATGTTGTCTATTAGATGCGTTTCTTGTTTCTTGAGGTAGGATTGTATTGCTATAAACTTCCCTCTTAGAACTGCTTTTGCTGCATCCCATAGGTTTTGAGTTGTCCTGTTCTCATTGTCATTTGTTTCTAGAAGTTTTTTGATTTCTCTTTTCATTTCTTCAGTAACCTGTTATTTAGAAATGTGTTGTTTAATCTCCATGTGTTTGTGTTTCTTACATTTTTTTTCTTGTAATTGATATCTAGTCTCATAGCATTGTGGTCAGAAAAGATACTTGATATTGATTTCAATTTTCTTAAATTTACTGAGGTTTGATTCATGACTCTATCCTGGAGAATATTCCATGTACACTTGTGAAGAAGGTATATTCTTCTGCATTTGGATGGAATGTCCTGAAGATATCAGTGAAGTCTATCTCATCTAATGTATCATTTAAGACTTGTGTTTTCTTATTAATTTCCTGTTTTGATGATCTGTCCATTGTTGTGAGTGGGTTATTATTTCTCCTGCTATTATTGTGCTACTGTCCATTTCCTCTTTTATGTCTCTTAGTGTTTGTCTTATGTATTGCTGTGTTCCTATGTTGGGTGCATTGCTGCTGCTAAGTCGCTTCAGTCGTGTCTGACTCTGTGCGACCCCATGGACAGCAGCCCACCAGGCTTCCCCATCCCTGGGATTCTCCTGGCAAGAACACTTGAGTGGGTTGCCATTTCCTTCTCCAATGCATGAAAGTGAAAAGTGAAAGTGAAGTTGCTCAGTCGTGTCTGACTCTTCACTACCCATGGACTGCCACCCACCAGGCTCCTCCGTCCATGGCACTTTCCAGGCAAGAGTACTGGAGTGGGGTGCCATTGCCTTCTCCATGTTGGGTGCATAGATATTTACAATTGTTATGTTTTCCTCTTGGATTGATCCCTTGATTTTTAAGTGTGTCCTTCCTTATCTCTTGTAATCTTCTTCATTTTAATGTCTGTTTTGTCAGATATGAGGATTGCTACTCCATCTTTCTTTTGCTTCCTATTTTCATGGAATATATTTTTGCATCATCTTTCAGTTTGTATGTCTTTAGGCCTGAAGTGAGTTTTTGTAGGGAGCATATATATGGATCTTGTTTTTGTATGTATTCAGCCAGTCTGTGTCTTTTGGTTGTAGCATTTAATCTATTTACATTTAAATGTAAATAGATTTATATATATATATATATATATATATATATATGTTCTTATTTTTGATATATATGTATTTTATATGTATATGTAATACATATGTATTTTATATATGTATATATGTAATTTTTGATATATGTTCTTATCACCATTTTCTTAATTGTTTGGGCTTGGTTTTGTATTTCTTCTCTTGTATTTCTTGACTATATAAGTCCCTTTAACATTTGTTTTAAAGTTTGTTTGATGGTACTGAATTCTCTTAACTTTTGTTTGTCTAAAAAGCTTTTTATTTTTCCATCAATTTTGAATGAAATCCTTGTCAGGTACTGTAATCTTGGTTGTATATTTTTCCCTTTGAATACTTTAAATATATGCTGCCATTCCTTTCTGTCCTGCAGAGTTTCTGCTAAAAGATTAGCTGTTAAGCATATGGGGTTTCTCTTGTATATTACTTATTCCCCTTTTTGCTTCTCCCTTGTTGCTTTTAATATTCTTTCTTTGTGTTTAGTCTTTGTTCATTGGATTAGTATGTGTCTTGGTGTGTTTCTCCTTGGGTTTATCCTGTATGTGACTCTTTGTGCTTGTTGGACTTGACTGAATATTTCCTTTTCCATGTTAGGGAAATTTTCCACTATAATCTCTTCAAAAATTTTCTCATACACTTTCCTTTTCTCTTCTACTTCTGGGACCCCTATAATTCAAATGTTGTTGCATTTGATATTGTCCCATGGGTCTCTGAGACTATCCTCAGTTCTTTTCATTCTTTTTTACTTTATTCTGCTCTTCAGAAGTTATTTCCACCATTTTATCTTCCAGCTCACTGATTTGTTCTTCTGATTCAGATATTCTGCTATTGATTCCTTCTAGAGTATTTTTAATTTCAGTAATTGTGTTGTTTGTCTCTTTCTATTTTTTTATTTAATTCTTCTATGTCTTTGTTAATTGATTCTTACATTTTCTCCATTTTATTTTCAAGGTTTTTGATCATCTTTATTATCATTATTCTTAATTCCTTTTTAGGTAGTTTGTCTATTTCCTCTTCATTTTTTTGGACTTCTGTGTTTCTCATTTGTTCCTTCATTTGCATAGTATTTCTATGCTTTTCTTTTTCGTTTTTAAAAAACTTATTCTGTTTGAAGTCTCCATTTTCCAGGCTTCAAGTTTGAATTCTTCCTTCCTTTTGTTTTCTGCCCTCCTAAGGTTGGTCCAGTGGTTTGTGTAAGCTTCATATGGGTTGAGATTTGTGCTGAGTTTTTGTTTGTTTGTTTGTTTTTTCTCTGATGGCCAAGGCTGAGTGAGGAGGTAATCCTGTCTGCTGATGATTTGGTTTGTATTTTTGTTTTGTTTGTCATTTAGATGAGGTGTCCTGCACAAGTTGCTACTGGTGGTTGGGTGATGTTGAGTCTTGTATTCAAATAGGATTTTTTGTGTGAGTTCTTACTATTTGATACTCCCTAGGGTTCGTTCTCAGGTAGTCTAATCATAGGACCAGATGTCCACAGTAGTAACTTGCTTGAAAACACACCCTTTATTGGTCATTTTCTTTCCTGTCTCACTTCTCCATTCCTTTACCAGTGGATCACCTTCCAAGTAAACTATTGCACTTGAATATTCATTTCATGATCCTTTTTTGCTGGAATCTACACTAAGGCAGAACTTTGTACTTCAGGTTTAGGCATTGATTTCTCTGGGGCCTTATTTAGAATTCATATTTTCCTTGGAAGGAGAGTCAATCCTTATAAACTTGGTATAAGCTAGTTTCAAAGAATAAGATAATACACTATTAAATCACACTTCTGAAGACAGAGAAAACATCAAGAAGGAGGGTTATCAAGATTGCTTTGGCTATTCGAGGTTTTTTGTATTTCCATACAAATCTTGAAATTATTTGTTCTAGTTCTGTGAAAAATATCGCTGGTAGCTTGATAGGGATTGCATTGAATTTGTAAATTACTTTGGGTAGTATAATAGCCAGGACATGGAAACAACCTAGATGTCCATCAGCAGATGAATGGATAAGAAAGCTGTGGGACATATACACAATGGAATATTACTCAGCCATTAAAAAGAATACATTTGAATCAGTTCTGATGAGATGGATGAAACTGGAGCCAATTATACAGAGTGAAGTAAGCCAGAAAGAAAAACAGCAATACAGTATACTAATGCATATATATGGAATTTAGAAAGATGGCAATGATGACCCTGTATGCAAGACAGCAAAAAAGACACAAATGTGTATAGCGGACTTTTGGACTCAAAGGGAGAGGGAGAAGGTGGGATAATTTGGGAGAATGGCATTGAAACATGTATACTATCATGTAAGAATTGAATCATCAGTCTATGTCTGATGCAGGATACAGCATGCTTGGGGCTGGTGCACGGGGATGACCCAGAGGGATGTTGTGGGGAGGGAGGTGGGAGGGGGGTTCATGTCTGGGATCGCATGTACACCTGTGGTGGATTCATGTCAATGTATGGCAAAACCAATACAGTATTATAAAGTAAAATAAAGTAAAAATAAAAAGTTAAAAAAAAAAAAAAGGAGGGTTATCTCCAAAAGCCAACATTCTTATTTTTATTTCTGAGAAGGGGAAGTGACCATGAACACCAAAAACTCCACTTCATTAAAGTGATCTTGGAGAGTGTACCTCTACATTCAGCTTTGTCATGTGTTGATTATATTTAATGATATTGCAATAGAGAATGGAGAAGCAGATGACAACTCACTGCAGCGTTCTTGCCTGGTGAGTCACATGGAACAGAGGAGCCCAACAGACTGTAGTCCATAGGGTCACAAAGAGTTAGGCATCCTTGAGCGGTAGAGAATATGGCTCTGTGTGAATCTGGAAAGTGGTCTGCAAACCACCAGCAATAATACAGCAAGTATATTTTGTGTTCAACAATAGAGAAAGTGCTACTTAATGCTAATATTCAGTTATAATTTGTAAATAACGAAAATTATATTTCTCAGTTGTTGGGGCAGGATTTAAAGACTTGCTTTAATGGCAGAAAGTAAAAAGGAATTAAAAGAACCTCTTGACGAGCATGACAGAGAAGTGTGAAAAAGCTGGCTTGAAATTCAACATTTTAAAAACTAAGATCATGACATCTGGTCCTATCACTTCATGGCAAACGAAAAGGGGGGAAGTGGAAGCAGTGACAGATTTTATTTTATTAGGCTCCAAAATCACTGCAGACAGTGACTGCAGCCATGAAATTAAAAGAAGACTCTTGAGAGTCCCTTGGACTGCAAGGAAACCAAATGAGTCAGTTCTAAAGGAAATTAGTCCTGAATTTTCATTGAAAGGACTGTTGAGGAAGCTGAAACTCCAATACTTTGGCCACCTGATGTGAAGAGTTGACTCATTGGAAAAGGCCCTGATGCTTGGGAAAGATTGAAGGCAAAAGGAGAAGGGGGTGGGAGAGGATGAGATGGTTAGATAGCATTACTGCCTCAATGCACATGAATTTGAGCAAACTCTGGGAGATAGAGGAGGACAGAGGAAACTGGCATGCCTCAGTTTAGAAAGTCACAAAGAATTGGACAGGACTTAGCAACTAAACAACAACAACAATTACTGCCTAAGACATGATATATTTGAAGGTAAAACACAGATGTATGACAATACGCCTGTCTTTGTTTAGTTACTGAATTTTCAGTGGGGTTAACACCAGCAGGGTGGAAAAGGAGGCAGTGTAGGTGTAAAGACATATGTAGCATATTGTATAACAAAGGCAATGTTGCCAAAAGTCATCAATAGTAGAACAGGGTGCTGATGAAGCTATTAATATGACCAGGAAGCCATTTCCTACTTGGATAAGTGAATTTCATAACAAGAAATAAAAAGATCTGAAATCCTAGACAGGAGCCATAATCCCAGACTCTCCTTGTCATACTATGTAAATAATTTCTCTCTCCATCTTCATGTGACAACATTAGTATTGGAAAGACATTTTACTCCCCAATGATTATCATTGTTGGGGTTGCTTGTCCACTTCATCCCTGATGGTAATAATGAGCTTGAAATCTTGTAGATGGCTGTATTTGTTACTCAGATTTCCGTAACAATCTTCTACAGGCTAGGTGGCTTAAACAATAGAAAGTTATTTTCTCACAGTTCTGGAGGCCAAAATTCCATAATCAAGGAGCTGTCAGAGTTGATTTCTAGCGAGAGCTATATCATCATATGGCCTTTTCTCTGTGGGCACAAGTAGGAGAGAGAGATTTCTGTGGTCTCTTTATCCCTTGTCACATGGTGAGGGGTTGAGGATTCAACATATGAGTTTTGAGTAGACACAATTCAGTCCAAAATAGTGGGAGTTAAGAGTTAGAAAGTCTGAAGTGAAGTCGTTCAGTCGTGTCCGACTTTTTGCGACCCCATAGACTGTAGCCTACAGGCTCCTCTGTCCATGGGGTTTTCCAGGCAATAGTCCTGGAGTGAATTGCCATTTCCTTCTCCAGGGGATCTTCCCAACCCAGGGATCGAACCCGGGTCTCCCGGATTGTAGACAGACGCTTTACCGTCTGAGCCACCAGAGAAGTTAACTTCCGTTTTTCCTTCTTTCATCTTCCCTAGAGTACTGGGGTTGTGCAAATAAATTTTACACTCTGCAAAGAGGCCCAAATTCAAAGTCTAAAAGAAAGGAAGCTTCACGTAGTGAATATCCAAGTGATGCAGTTGGTAAAGAATCCAGCTGCTAATGCAGGAGTTGCCAGAGACACGGGTTCAGTCCCTGGGTTGGGAAGATCCCCTGGAGGAGGAAATGGCAACCCACTCCAGTATTCTTGCCTGGAAAATTCCATTTACAGAGAACCTTGGTAGGGGCTACTGTCCATGAGGTCACAGAGAATTGGACATGACTGGGCACACACTGGCTGGCTTCTTCATTTAGTGATAGGTTCTTGGTATAATATTTTAATTTGATTCTCATGCCAGTCAAATTCCATGTTACAGGTACTTTTTATTTTCTAGATTAGCTGGCTTAAAACTCGACATTTAAAAAACTAAGATCATGGCATCTGGTCCCATCACTTCATGGCAAATAGATGGGGAAAAATGGAAACAATGACAGATTTTATTTTCTTGGGGTTCAAAATCACTGCAGATGGTGACTAAGCCATAAAATTAAAAGATGCTTTCTTCTTCAAAGAAAATCTATGGCAAACCTAGACAGTGTACTAAAAAGCAGAGACATCATTTTGTGGACAAAGGTCCATATAGTCAAAGTTATAGTTTTTCCTATAGTCATGTGTGGATGTGAGAGTTGGACCATGAACAAAGCTGAGCACCAAAGAACTGATGGTTTTGAAATGTGGTGTTGAAGAAGACTCTTGAGAGTCCCTTGGTCTGCAAGGAGATTCAACCTGCCAATCCTAAAGGAACTCAACCCTGAATATTCATTGGATGATTCACTGAATATTCATTGATGCTGAAGCTGAAAGGATAATACTTTGGCCATATGATGAGAAGAACTGACTCACTGGAAAAGACCCTGAGGTTGGGGAAGATTGAGGGCAGGAGGAGAGGTGGGCAGCAAAGGCTGAGGTACTTTGATGGCATCATAGACTCAATGGGCATGAGTTTGAGCAAACTCCAAGAGATAGTAAAGGACAGAGAAGCATGGAATGTTGCAGTCCAAGGGGTCACAAAGAGTTGACATGACTGAGTGACTGAAAAACAACAACAAGCAAATAAAAACTCAGAGAAGGTAGATCAAGTTAGTATATCAGCCAGGGTCCAAATTAAAAAGTCATGTTTTTTTCCACTTTATTTCTGTAATTTTTCTTACTAAGGAATTGTTTTGATGATTGCAATTTCAAGTTTTTGTGTTTTTCCCTGATACTCAGCTTTCATTAATTGTTAAAACTTAATGGTGAGGCTTCAACACTGGATTATACAGAGAGTAATATGTTATTAAAGGTTGTTTTCTCCATTGGAGATTAATTTGCATAAATAAATGAAAATCTTTTGAAATTATCGTATAAATCAATGAAAATAGCATTTACTTAATTAACATCATTTACAAGGAGAGTTTTCATGGAGGGAAATTTATGAAGGAAATAAAGAATGGTAAATAAGAATGGACTTCTATTTCCTTTTAAATATAGAAATCAAGCATAGTGTTATTCTGTCATTTCATTTACTTACTTACTCTGTAAGTACACATGGTACTCTTATTTTATGAAAATTTGTGTGCTAGGTCTTGCATCAGCTTCATAGGATGTATTTAAGGTACTCTAATAAAGACAATAAGGGTGCACACTCACATAACTATTGAGGTAAACACTGCAAACTTGGGGTGGGGGAAGGAATCCAAAAGAAAAAAAAAATAGCTTAATTTCTCTTTTAGTGTTCATTCTTTACCAAATCTTTGTCCCAGCCTTTATGCACATTGAGACATCTTGGTGTAGTCTGGAATGACTGTGACTACAATGCATACCCCTTCAGATGAAAAAGTATAATTGAAAATACCCAATAAACAAGGTGAAAAGACAACCTTCAGAATGGGAGAAAATACTAGCAAATGAAACAACTGACAATGAATTAATTTCCAAATCATATAAGCAACTCATAGAAGCTAATACCAGAGAAACAAACAACCCAATCAAAAAGTGGGGAATAAAAAACTAAACAGACATTTCTCCAAAGAAGACATACAGATGGCTAACAAACACATGAAAAGATGCTCAACATCACTCATTATTAAAGAAATGCAAGTCAAAACTGCAATGATATATTAGCTCACACAAGTCAGAATGGGCATCATTAAAGTCTACAAACAATAAATGCTGGAGAGGGTGTGGAGAAAAGAGAACCCCCTTGTACTGCTGGTGGGAATGTAAATTGATTTAGCCACTATGGAAGACAGTATGGAGATTCCTTAAAAAACTAGGAATAAACTACCATATGACCCAACAATACCACAACTGGGCATATACTCTAAGAAAACCATAATGAGAAAAGACACATGTACCCCAGGGTTCATTGCAGCACTATTTACAATAGCTAAGACATGGAAGCAACCTAGATGTCCATTGACAGGTGAATGAATAAGGAAGTTGTGGTACATATATACAATGGAATATTACTCAACCATAAAAAAGAATGCATTTGAGTCATTTCTAATGAGGTGGATGAAACTAGAGCCTATTATACAGAGTGAAGTAGGAAAGAGAAAAACACATATCATATACTAAAGCATGTATATGGACTCTAGAAAGATGGTACTGGTAAAATTATTTGCAGGTCAACAAAGGTAACAGACATAGACAACAGACTAATGCACATAGTAGGGGAGGATGGAGAGGAGGATGTATGAAGAGAGTAAACTTGGAAACTTACTTTACCATATGTAAAATAGATAGCCAATGGGAATTTGCTGTATGACTCAAGAAACTCAAACAGGGGCTCTGTATCAACCTAGGGGGGTAAGATGGGGAGGGAGATGGGAGGGAGGTTCAGGAGGGAGGGCACATATGTATAACCTATGGCTGATTCATGTTGATATTTGGCAGAAAACAACAAAATTCTGTAAAGCAATTATTTTTCAACTAAAAAATAAATAAATTTAAAATTAATAAAAGAAAACATCCAAATTGTTGAATTATTAAGTATTAGGACTTTAAGTCTTATTTGATGTCATGTGAGCTTGTCTTTAGCATTTTGAAGGAATATTTTTCGACTGTGGAAGGTAGTTCATCTTCTGAGTAAACCTCTGATGGTAGACTATTGATATTCTGATGATGCTAATCCTAGGAATATAGAGGAAGTATTGATAGAAGTCCAACAACACAAGAGAAGACTCTACACATGGACATCACCAGATAGTCAACACCAAAATCAGATTGATTATACTTTTTGCAGCCAAAGATGGAGAAGCTCATACAGTCAACAAAAACAAGACCAGGAGCAGACTGTGGCTCAGATCATAAACTCCTTATTGCCAAATTCAGACTGAAATTGAAGAAAGTAGGGAACACCACTAGACCATTCAGGTATGACCTAAATCAAATCCCTTATGATTATACAGTGGAACTGAGAAATAGATTTAAGGGTCTAGATCTGATAGATAGAGTGTCTGATGAACTATGGAATGAGGTTGGTGACATTGTACAGGAGACACGGGTCAAGACCATCCCCATGGAAAAGAAATGCAAAAAAGCAAAATGGCTGTCTGGGGAAGCCTTACAAATAGCTGTGAAAAGAAGAGAGGCAAAAAGCAAAGGAAAAAAAGGAAAGATATAAGCATCTGAATGCAGAGTTCCAGAGAATAGCAAGAAGAGATAAGAAAGCCTTCTTCAGCGATCAATGCAAAGAAATAGAGGAAAAGAACAGAATGGGAGAGACTAGAGATCTCTTCAAGAAAATTAGAGACACCAACGGAACATTTCATGCAAAGATGGGCTCGATAAAGGACAGAAATGATCTGGACCTAACAGAAGCAGAAGATATTAAGAAGAGATGGCAAGAATGCACAGAAGAACTGTACAAAAAAGATCTTCATGACCCAGATAATCACGATGGTGTGATCACTCATCTAGAGCCAGCCATCCTGGAACGTGAAGTCAAGTGGGCCTTAGAAAGCATCACTATGAACAAAGCTAGTGGTGGTGATGGAATTCCAGTGGAGCTATTTCAAATCCTGAAAGATGATGCTGTGAAAGTGCTGCACTCAATATGCCAGCAAATTTGGAAAACTCAGCAGTGGCCACAGGACTGGAAAAGGGTAGTTTTCATTCCAATTCTAAATAAAGGCAATGCCAAAGAATGCTCAGACTACTGAACAATTGCACTCACCTCACACACTGGTAAAGTAATGCTCAAAATTCTCCAAGCCAGGCTTCAGCAATATGTGAACCATGAAATTTCAGATATTCAAGCTGGTTTTAGAAAAGGCAGAGGAACCAGAGATCTAATTGCCAACAGCCACGGATCATGGAAAAAGCAAGAGAGTTCCAGAAAAACATCTCTTTTTGCTTTATTGACAATGACAAAGCATTTGACTGTGTGGCTCACAATAAACTGTGGAAAATTCTGACAGAGATGCGAATACCAGACCACCTGACCTGCCTCTTGATAAATCTATATGCAGGTCAGGAAGCAACAGTTAGAACTGGACATGGAACAACAGACTGGTTCCAAATAGGAAAAGGAGTATGTCAAGGCTGTATATTGTCACCCTGCTTATTTAACTTACATGAAGAGTATATCATGAGAAACGCTGGGCTGGAGGAAGCACAAGCTGGAATCAAGTTTGCCGGGAGAAATATCAATTACCTCAGATATGCAGATGACACCACTCTTATGGCAGAAAGTGAAGAGGAACTAAAAAGCCTCTTGATGATAGTGAAAGAGGAGAGTGAAAAAGTTGGCTTAAAGCTCAACATTCAGAAAACTAAGATCATGGCATCCAGTCCCATCACTTCATGGGAAATAGATGGGGAAACAGTGGAAACAGTGTCAGACTTTATTTTTTTTTGGGCTCCAAAATCACTGCAGATGGTGATTGCAGCCATGAAATTAAAAGACGCTTATTCCTTGGAAGAAAAGTTATGACCAACCTAGATAGCATATTCAAAAGCAGAGACATTACTTTGCCGACTAAGGTCCGTCTAGTCAAGGCTATGGTTTTTCCAGTGGTCACGTATGGATGTGAGAGTTGGACTGTGAAGAAGGCTGAGCGACGAAGAATTGATGCTTTTGAACTGTGGTGTTGGAGAAGACTCTTGAGAGTCCCTTGGACTGCAAGCAGATCCAACCAGTCCATTCTGAAGGAGGTCAGCCCTGGGATTTCTTTGGAAGGAATGATGCTGAAGCTGAAACTCCAGTACTTTGGCCACCTCATGCGAAGAGTTGACTCATTGGAAAAGACTCTGATGCTGGGAGGGATTGAGGGCAAGAGGAGAATGGGACAACAGAGGAAGAGATGGCTGGATGGCATCACTGACTTGATAGACGTGAGTCTGAGTGAACTCCAGGAGTTGGTGATGGGCAGGGAGGCCTGGCGTGCTGCGATTCATGGGGTCACAAATAGTCGGACATGACTGATCGACTGAACTGAACTGATTGATACAAGTAATTTCCCAAATGAAAGCTTGATGAATTATTTGCTTTTCCCTCTAAAGGATGTGCTAGTTTATTTTCTCTTTTATATATGCTGTCTTGCTCGTATGATCCTTAAGATGGAGGCTACACTCATTTTTATAATATACTGACAGGACTACTGCACCACTTTTCCATCATACTTCACAGAAATTATATCTTTGGGTATAATTAAGTTCTAGGTTAGTGGCTGATATCTTGAATTTTCAGTATCTTCTGCTAACCATTCACATACAGACACAAACATGCACTCATACAAGAACTACAGGAAGTCCTATATTGGTCTATCCTTTGGTTCACTGTTTAAGCTAGGCTGTAATCAATTATGAGGATTTTTATTACAGGTTAACTGAGAAAATAGCATTAATTCTGAGAAAAAAATTGATTTGATCTGCCATCCCAACTTACAGTTTGTGAAGACACTCTTGTGCTTCCTTTC
This sequence comes from Capricornis sumatraensis, assembly GCF_032405125.1. Taxonomy (NCBI): domain Eukaryota; kingdom Metazoa; phylum Chordata; class Mammalia; order Artiodactyla; family Bovidae; genus Capricornis; species Capricornis sumatraensis. The sequence goes on along the minus strand of NC_091089.1, from coordinate 16,388,297 downwards.
CACTTTGTGAAGTTATAGCAAAAAAGAAGTCCACCTAGGAAATCAGCCATCACAGAGAGTGAACCTGCTGGCCCCCTACTTTGGACTTCTCAACTTTAAAAACCATGAGAAATAATTTTTTTTTTTTTGCTTGCAAGTCACCTAGTTTATGTTATTTTGTTAAGCAGTCTAATGGACTGAGAAATATGATTAACAAGCACTTTCATACATGTCACCTCATTTGGGCAGTGTAATGTCTGTGAGATAAGAGTGACAGGACATTTCAAATCCATTTTGAAAATGAGGAAGTAAACTTTCTGGGACTTTAAGTGGCTTGATCATCATCATATGATTTCCAAGCATTTAAACAAAATATATTGATTTCATTATCTTTTTAGTTTAGAGAAACAAAATGTACTTTGTCGTTCAAAGAATTTGCAATAGTGCCTAAGATAACTGTACAGTCTAATGTATTTTTATTGTACAAGAATTAATGTCATTCAATGGATTTTGAAAAAGATATTAATTATCTCAATTTATAACTCTAACAGAGTAGCTGGTTTCATTTCATATTATTTTCTTTCAGTTTTGGTTGGTATAATATATATTTTATATGACTATAATAATGGGAATTATACATTTCTGGATCTGGATGTTTAGTTAACAATATGTTGTAAACATTTTCCTTTGTAGTTGAATGCAGTTCATCATCATTATTTTTTAAATTATAATTTAATTGAGTTTAATCCTTTATTATTTAAAAATATATATAGTTTAGACAATGTTAAATGACTATTTGAAAACTACTGTTTCCTTAATGTAAATATTCAGAAACTATTAGGTAAAAAAGTAGGCATACTGAAAATGAGTCAAGCTGTATGTATCTATATTGCATTCCAAAGAAGCTGTCCTCATGCCAAATGTATGCCAAACTTACAGTAACATTGCTGTTGTTGTTCAGTTGATAAGTCATGTCCAACTCTTTTGAGATCCCATAGACTATAGCCCACCAGGCTTCTGTGTCCATGGGATTTGCCAGGCAAGAATACTGGAGTGCATTGCCATTTCTTTCTCCAGGGGATCTGCCTGACCCAGGAATCTCATCCCAATCACCTGCAATGCAAAAATATTCTTTACTGGTAACATAGTCTAACATTGGTTTCCTAGAGTTAAATTATTTATCTTGTAAATTTTTTGTTTAACTTTGCTTTAAAGAGTTATTTCTTCATACTTTCATTTTTATTTTCCATTACTGGTAATGTGAAATGCTGTGTCATTAGCATCTCTCCATAAGCTTTTTTATTCACCCAATCTTTGACAATTTATCTATTTAAAGTTTTTTTATACAAATTTATTTATTTTAATTGGAGGTTAATTACTTTACAATACTGTATTGGTTTTGCCATACATCAACATGAATCCGCCACAGGTATACACATGTTCCCCATCCTGAATCCCCCTCCCTCCTCCCTCCCCGTACCATCCATTTCTGAACCCCAATGATGGATGAAGCTTATGTTTCAGATTAAATTCTTGATGACACTGTAATTAGCATAAGATTATCTCTAAAATGGGATAATTCTCCATATTTGTTATACGTGGCTGTTTTTTGGGAGGGTTATTGTACAAAGGGCTCAGGTAAATCTCAACAGTATCTCTGATGTCCTGGGTTCCTCGTCCTCTTGGCAGAGTAAGGTGATTCCAGCTGGTACACTTGGACTTTCTATGGAATTTTGCTCTGGGAGAGTCCTGTGGCTTTCCCTTTTAATAGGGGAGGTTATTAAAATGGCCTCTGTAACTGGAGTATAGCAGACTACTTCAGCCCCAAACACTTTGACTTTAGATGTCAACTGTTAACACCTGCTTATCTTATGGGAAATTGGATTTGTACAGACAGCCCCACTTGGAAGAAGTCCCCAGTTCCAGCTTGATTTTTAGAGTGACCTTTATGAAAGGGAGAATTTTCCAGGGTGAAGGATCTCTTATTGGATAACATGTTTATACATCCACAGGACTCAAATAAAATAAGGCTCTTGGAACCATGATAAAATATAAGGTGATAGAGGAGGTCAAGGTCTGGGTGACTCCAGTATGAAAATTTTTCTACTAATGAAGGTGAGAGAATGTGTCTTTTAAAGTCTTTACTAACCCTAATGTGTGAGTATTAAAAGGATTTTGATTTTCACACACACTCAAAGCAAGGTCAGAATTCTGATAAATCACATTTTAGTTAGAAAAGCAAACATTATCTATTCCAAATGTATTTACATGTTAGATAATTGCATGACTGTTTTTGAAGATTGAAATTTTGAGCTTTGCAATGATAATACTTACTCTTCTGCCAATGTAATAACTTTGCCTTTCATATATTACTCAATTGATCTGCAGTGATGCTTGTTCTCTTCTAAGTTTTCATACTTGTTATTACTTTTCTATGAACATAGTGAGGTTAGCATCAGCTGACCAAAATGTTAACATTAAACCTTTTTCTTCTAAGGTGTTTTACTTGAAAAGCACTTATTTTAAGTTTTAAAAGTGAACTTGTTTTTGAAATTTGATATATATGCATAAAGAGGCATATGAGTGTATCTCCATTTATACAAAGTGAGCACACACATGCACCAGATGGAGAAAAAAGAAAAGTCAAAAATGTTGCATTCCAGAAGTCCTTTTGGGCGTCCTCTTAAATAATATCCAGATCCGATTCCCACAAAGGTAACCACCATTCTCTAGCACCATGGATTATTAACAGTTTTGCCTTTTTACTTCATGAGATATTTTGGCCTCATGAACTTACACACTGGCTGGTTAAAACAAGGGTGAGAGGGAGATGAACGCATGACTATTTGGTAGCTCATAGGTCTTCAATTTGCTTATGATGGATCGCATCATCTATAACAAAGAACAAAAGATCTTCCATGGACCCTCCTGGTGGAGAGAGTGGAAGAAGAGATGGGAACAAGGAAGGGAGAGGTGCTAAGGAATTTTAGTGACAGATGACAGTTTCCTGCACCATGATAATGAGCATAAGTTAATGTGCTGGGCTGGTGGTTGATACATGGGTGAATAAGGATTTTGACACTTCAAAACCAGGGGCAAGCCAGGGGATGGAAATGAGAGTAGCTCAGAAGTGGAAGTGAATTCAGTGAAAGCAATTAATCAATCTTAGGAGCAGATACACAGAAGATTGAATATTCCCATGCTCAGAAAAAAGAAGCAATACAAAAACTTCATGTTAAGAAAAGTGAGCTGGACCTGGATCAAGGGCTTGGTAGCTCTGTATACTGAAATCCCACATCAGTCAGTGAAGGAGGAAACTTCAGTCTGGAGTATAAGTCATGAACTTCAGACACACCCAACCTAACCCACTTTGGTGGGTGGGGAAGAAGGGGTGATGTTGTGGCTTCATCCTCTTAGAAGTGGAGAGGATTGAAAACTAACTGATAAATTCAGCTTGATTTTTAGGCTTAAGAGAGTCTGCTGCTTTGATAAGAAAATTTTCACTTTTATTTTCCTGCTACCTTTAGAAGATATCATGTCAAATAGGAATAGGACTTTTGAAACCAAATGATACCTTTAACATTTTAGTTCAATAGCATTAATAATAGCAAACATAATGTTGGTTAAAATGTATTGAGGGCCTTGTAGTCTTAATGAGGTTCATTATCTCATTAATTAAAAAAAATCATATGACATAAGTATATCTATCCCAATTTTACAGATGAGTAAACTGAATTTCAGTAAGATTAAGTACTTTGTCCAAATAGACTCAGCAAAACATGGCAGAGGGCATCTATAAGTCATCTGAATTTTCTACTAAGCATTATGTAAACAAATGAATAAAAACAAGCTTCTGCAAGCTCTCAATCCAGAAAACCTTGTCATCAGCAATCACCTCTCCTCAGACAGGGAAGGAATGTGAGATACGAGCATTGAAGGAAGAAGGGAGACCCAAGGGCTCAATGGGAAGCCCAAGAACATATATTAATTTGTTTTTATATTGAAGGCATAAGGTGTGATGCTGCAGATGCAAGGAAGAACAGTAGGATGTCAGGGATATTAGAATCAGAATGAAAACAAATGCCTCTCCCCCAGCACAGGTGTCAGGTACTTGCACACACATAGCAAGTATCTTCAAAAAGGAGTATTTTTCAGGCTCTGGGCAGCATTCCCTGTCAAATTCAAAACCTGATTCCTTATTCTCAGCTGAGTTTACTTTCTAATCTTGTGAGAATTTATTACTTAAAAAAATCTTCATGGGTATGATAAATATTTTAAAACATTTGGAAATTCAGGAGAACTTTAAAGCTGTTTTCTTCCTAGGATGATTTTGCTTGGGGTTTTTGTGAGCTTGATCCTGCTGTGCCTTCACTTCCAAGCACCTTCTGGAGCAGTGCTTCCTGACCTTTTCATGAGAATGTTTGTATGACATTCTGGGGTATGCTAAAGTGGATTTAGGGGAATTTGCTGTAAAAATGGTGATGACAGCCATTACTTTTCCTATATATTATATAGTTATGAGAACAATAAATATAAAAATGAAAGAATACAGTAAATATTATTTATAAAATTCGAGATGAATTCATTTATTTTTATTGAGAAATTTGAGTATTCTTCCATGAATATACATTTTTATGCTTTGAAATGACTACACAATTTATAATAAAAATTTTTCAGTGTCTTCAAATTATTTATTGTATTCATGAAGAAAATAATTTTATTCCACAGTTTCACCAAAAAACATTAAACAGTTTTTACAATTATTCTCCAATTTACAACAATTTAAATTTCATTTATGGGTCTAACATTTTTTTCCTTTTCTTCCTTGACTGATGTTGACATTTCCTGTGATAATGTGAAAAGATTAACATCTAATTGAATTTTTCATATTAAATATTTAAACATAATGATGGCAGTCTAATGTACAGAATGTGCATGAATTGCTAAAGCTATTACCCTGCAGATAGCTTGAATAAAAGGGCACATAAATTGCAAACTGACAGAAGTTTCAACACATATGAAGGCAGGGGTTCATGGCACTGGCTGGAGTTTGTACACCGGATGTTTGTACCTGGGACCTCACCTTACCCCGAAGTGGCCACACTTTGTGTTACAGGCAGAAGTGCTCCTTGTCTACTCAGAGTATGACATCTCTATTAGCTATGTTGGTTATCATCTCCATTTCAACAACAGTGCTGTGCTTTGCAACTGCTTTCTAAAAATATTTCTCTAAGTAGTACAGTACCTCCCCATCTGCATTCAGCCTAATGGGACACAGAACAGCACATGACAGGCATCAGCATCTTGCCAGTGGCCTGCAGATAGGCAATAATTCTGACCCTGCAAATCTCCAGTGTGCTCCAAGGAGCCTGGAAGAGGCAGACTGTGGTTGCAGCTTGCCTATTGGTTTTGGCTATCCTAGAGCCCACCTGGCTGCCCCAGGGCTGAAGGGATCAGTATGTCCTGGTACGTTTGCAGCACACATTTTTTGTTTATTTGTTTTTGAAAAGCACTATTTAAAATGATAAATTCCTTGTTCTTCCTGAATCTTTAGGAAATTAAGCTTTCTTTTCACAAATTTCTAAGTTCTAGTTTTATTATTTGGTTCTATCATCTTATAGTTCTTGCAAACAACCCACTTGGCAGGGTTAAAGGCAGCTGAAGTGTAATTCCTCAAAGCATGGATCCAGGTGTCAAACTGACAGATTCCAAACCTTAGCTCAGCCAATTTCTAGCTGTGTGCCCTGTGTACAAATTCACTGTTAGTCACTCAGTGGTGTCCAACTCTGTGACCCCATGCACTGTAGCCCACTGGGCTCCTCTGCCCATGGAATTCCCCAGGCCAGGATACTGGAGTGAGTTGCCATTTCCTTCTTCAGGGGATCTTTCTGACCCAGGGATTGAACTCAGGTCTCCTGCATTGCAGGAAGATTATTTACAGTCTGAGCCACCAGGGAAGCCCATAGGGATGATAAAAATAGTGTTATCTTCCTAAGGCTATTGAGAAGATTAAATTAGTTAATGCATGTTTATTTCTTATAACTGTCTAGCAAAGAGTAACTAATAGTATTAATTGATGTTATTATTATCACTATTGTTGTTCATAACAATAGGGTCATGTTATTAGTGTTACTAAGAAGTTGATTACTAAGTTGTGACTAAGTAATCAAAGTTTGTTACTAAGTTGTTATTCAGAAGATGCAAAAGGCAAAGGAGAAAAGGGAGGATATACCCATGTGAAGGCAGAGTTCCAAAGAATAGCAGAAAAGATAAGAAAGCCTTCTTCATTGATCAATGCAAAGAAATAGAGGAAAACAACAGAATGGGAAAGACTAGAGATCTCTTCAAGAAAATTAGAGATACCAAGGGAACATTTCATGCAAAGATGGGCATGATAAAGGACAGAAATGGTATGGACCTAAGAGAAGCAGAAGATATTAAAAAGAGGTGGCAAGAATACACAGAAAAACTAAACAAAACAGATTTTCATGACCCAGATAACCACAATGGTGTGATCACTCACTTAGAGCCAGACATCCTGGAATGTGATTTCAAATGGGCCTTAGGAAGCATCACTATGAACAAAGCTAGTGGAGGTGATGCAATTCCAGTGGAGCTATTTAAAATCCTGAAAGACGATGCTGTGAAAGTGCTGCAGTCAATATGCCAACAAATTTGGAAAACTCAGCAGTGACTACAGGACTGGAAAAGGTCAGTTTTTATTCCAATCCCAAAGAAAGGAAATGCCAAAGAATGTTCAAACTATGGCACAATTATACTTATCTCAAACTCTAGCAAAGTAATTTTCAAAATTCTCCAAGGCAGGCTTCAACAATATGTAAACCATGAACTTCCAGGTGTTCAAGCTGGATTTAGAAAAGACAGAAAAACCAGATATCAAATTTCTGACATCTGTTGGATCATTGAAAAAGCAAGAGAGTTCCAGAAAAACATCTGCTTCTGCTTTATTGACTAGGCCAAAGCTTTTGACTGTGTGGATCACAAAAAACTGTGGAAAATTCCAGACCACCAGACCTGCCTGCTGAGAGATCTGTATGTAAGTGATGAAGCAACAGTTAGAACTGGACATGGAACAACAGATGGTTCCAAATAGGAAAAGGAGTACATCAAGGTTGTGTATTGTCACCCTGCTTATTTAGCTTATATGCAGAGTACATCATAAGAAATGTTGGGCTTGATGAAGCACAAGCTTGAATCAAGATTTCTAGGAGAAATATCAATAACCTCAGATATGCAGATGATACTACCCTTATGGAAGAACACATAGAAGAACTAAAGATCCTCTTGATGAAAGTGAAAGAGCAGAGTGAAAAAGTTGGCTTAAAACTCAACATTCAGAAAACGAAGATCATGGAATCTGGGCCCTTCACTTAATCGCAAATAGATGGAGAAACAATGGAAACAGTGATGCACATTGTTTTTTTGGGCTCCAAAATCACTGCAGATGGTGACTGCAACCATGGAATTAAAAAATGCTTGCTCCTTGGACAGAAAGTTATGACCAACCTAGACAGCATATTAAAGAGCAGAGACATTACTTTTCCAGCAAGGTCCATCTCGTCAAAGCTATGGTTCTTCCAGCCATCATGTATGGATGTGAGAGTTGGACTGTAAAGAAAGCATCAATTCCTGTAGAATTGATGCTTTTGAACAGTGGTGTTGGAGAAGACTCTTGAGAGTCCCTTGGACTTCACAGAGATCCAATGAGTCCATCCTAAAGGAAATCAGTCCTGAATATTCACAGGAAGGACTGATGCTGAAGCTGAAACTCCAATACTTTGGCCACCTGATGCAAAGAACTGACTCATTGGAAAATATCCTAATACTGGGAAAGATTGAAGGCAGGAGGAGAAGGGGATGACCAAGGATGAGATGTTGGATGGCATCACTGACTCGAAGGACATGAGTTTGAGTAAGCTTCAGGAGTGGTGATGGACAGGGAAGCCTGGCATGCTGTAGTTCATGGGGTCACCAGTCGGACACGACTGAGCAACTAAACTGAGCTGAACTCATCTGAATTGAACTGAGGAAACTGATTATTACTCTAGCAGAGAGTTGTTTTTTTCCCCTAAATTGAATTGTATTCAGGGGAAATAAACAGTGACTTGAAAGCTGAAGGAATTTTAGCTTTATCCAATTACCGGAGTGTAGTCATTATTTTTTTCTCTCAATTTATTTAAACTAAGAACAACAACCACACATACACACACAAAAGCAAAACACTGTTCACCTATTTCTCCCATTCCTCAACTCTTGTACCACCAATCTGTTCTCTGTTTCTATGAACATTTTTAGTTTTGTTTTATTTTTAAGATTTTATGTGTAGGTGACATTGTCCATTATTTGTCTTTTTCTGTCTGACTTAATTTCACTTAGCATAATTCCCCTAATATCCATTCATGCTGCCTCAGATGGAAGGATTCCATTATTTTTTATGGTTAAATAATACTGCAATATGTTTATTGATTCATCCATCAGTGGATACTTAGGTTATTTCCACATCTTGGCAACTGTAAATAATACTGCAGTTAATGTGAAGCTTTTTTTTTTTTTTTTTTTTGTTTTCTTCAGATAAATGCCCAGAAGTGGCATAATTGCTGGATCATATAGTAATTTCATTTTTAACTTTTGGAGGAGCCTCCATATCGTTTTCCATAGTGGCTGTGCCAATTCACACTCCTACTAAGAGTGCAAGAGGACTCCCTTTTCTCCATATCCTCATAAAACTTGTTATTTCTTATCTTCTTAATACCATTCTAAGAGGTGATGGCTCATTGTGGTTTTGATCTGCATTTCCCTGATGATTAATGATTTTCATGTACCTGTTAGCCATCTATGACTTCTTAGGGAAAATGTCTATTAAGATCTTTTGCTTATTTTAAAATCTGATTGTTTGATTTTTGCTATTGAGTTCTTAATATATTTTGGATATTAACTCTCTGATTAGATATAATTTGCAAATATTTTATCTCATCCAGTAGGTTGTCTTTCCATTTTGTTGATTGCTTCCTTTGCTATGTAGAAGTTTTTAGTTTGATGTGGTTCCACATATTTATTTTTGCTTCTGTCACTTACACTTTGGTATCCTATTTAAAAAATCATTGCCAAGACCTATGTCAAGGAGATTACCACCTATGTTCTCCTCTAGGAGTTTTATGGTTTCAGGTATTAGGCTCAAGCCTATAATTAATCTTGAGTTAATTTGGGGTATGGTGTGAAATAGTGGTCCACTTATATTCTTTTGTATGTGAGCATCCTGTTTTCCAATACCACTTATTGAGGAGACTGTCCTTTCCCCATTGTATGCTCTTGGATCCTTTGTCAAAAATTAGTCGACTGTGTGTGGGTTTATTTCTTGACACTATGCTGTTCTCTTGATCTATGTGTCTGTTTTTATGTCAGTACTGTGCTGTTTTCATTATGACAGCTTTGTAATATATTTTGAAGTCAATGAACTTGATGCCTTCAACTGTGTTCTTCTTCCTCAAGATTGCTTTGACCATTTGGGGTCTGTTGTAGTTTCACAAAATTTTTATACAAATTTTATGACTGTTCTACTTCTGTGAAAACCATCATTTGAAATTTTGATAGAGATTGCATTGAATATGTACCTTGGATTTTTAATATTTTCAATTTATTCTTTGTAAACAGAATGGATATTATCCTTACAATTTAGCTGCTTGCAATGAGAAAAGAAACCCAGGATTAAGGTTAGGAACTGAGGCATGGACTAGCTACCTACCTCTAAGAAGACCATTGAGTTGGCTGGAATAACAAGCAGCTAGTGCCAAAATTCACGCTATTTAAATTGTTTATGTCACTTTATGTCATAAAGTTTTAATCACTGCTTAGTGACATAAAATTTTAAAAACATGTTTTACTCTCCTTGGTGCCTAGAGTCACACTAAATTTTCATATTCTTTGAACCTTAAACTTAAGGGGCCAGCCATAATAATCAGGAGATCACTTACAACTTTAGTCTTTATGAAAGACATAAGTAGGCTTCACCAACCTTATGGCAGAAAGCAAGAAGGAGCTAAAGCATCTCTTGACGAAAGTTACAGAGGAGAGTGAAAAAGCTGGCTTAAAACTCAACATTCAGGAAACCAAGATCATGGCATCTGGTCCCATCACTTCATGGCACATAGATGGGGAAACAGTGACAATAACTATTTTGAGGGGCTCCAGAATCAATGCAGATGGTGACTGCAACCACGAAATTAAAAGGTGCTTGATCCTTGGAAGAAAAGTTATGACAAATTTAGACTGCATATTAAAAAGCAGAGACATTACTATGCTGACAAAGGTCCATCTAGTCAAAGCTATGGTTTTTCCAGTTTTCATGTAGAGATGCAAGAGTTGGACCATAAAGAAAGCTGAGCATTGAAGAATTGATGCTTTTGAACTGATGTGTTGGAGAAGACTCTTGAGAGTTCCTTGGACTTCCAGGAGATCAAACCAGTCAATCCTAAAGGAATTCAGACCTGGATATTCATTGGAAGGACTGATGCTGAAGCTGAAGCTCCAATACTTTGGCCACCTGATGCAAAGAGCCACCTCATTGGAAAAGACCCTGATGTTGGGAAAGATTGAAGGCAGGAGAAGAAGGAGGAGACAGAGAATGAGATGTTTGAATGGCATCACCAACTCGATGCACATGAGTTTGAGTACCCTTCAGGAATTGGTGATGGACAAGGAAGCCTGGAGTGCTCTAGTCCGTGGGGTCTCAAAGAATCAGACCCAACTGAGTGACTGCACTGAACAGACAAAGGGAACAGACTTTATGTCTTTAGCCTATTACAGTTTTTGTCACAGAAAAGTAGATTAATGTAGTATCATTTCATTGTCAATGGACAGTAGTGAATGTTAAATTACCAGCAAATTTCTTTGGAACTGCACATAACAGCTACTTTCACATTCAAAGGGATTTTTATGATTAATGTTATTGTAATGCATACCAAAGAAATTAATAGCCATTTGTCACTTTAAAAGGGTTGACGATTAATTTCATGCTACTTTTTATTCTCATTTGTCATATGTGAACCTTGAATTTTAATGTTTAGTATGTGGTGTGAATTAAAGAAGTAGCCATGCCCATCCTGACCTTTACAATTTCTAATCTTTACTTCGTTGACCTCTTAGACCTCTTTCTGGCTACAGTTAGGATTTTGAGAGGAGGGAGAGCTGAGCCTGTTGGGTAAAATGAGGAGAAAGAGGGAGCATTTTAAGATGCACTTTCATAATTCTCGAACTATATTGGAAATTCAAATTTTCAAACTATCTATTATCTTGACAAGCATTATAATATGTGCAGAATATGGCACCACATAAATCCATTCTGGTGACAGAATGTAATGAGAATGGGAAATAGTATAAATCCAAAGCAATCACTTTACAATGGAGACTAGATAAAGCTAAGGTCCCATCAGGTTGCACAGCAGTTTTACTTAGCACTCTTAACAATTGCTTTCTACAGAAAACGGAGCATGAAACCATATCCAGGCACTTAAAATGGTAGTTTGGAAACATTCGTTTGGAAAGTGGCCTTCACCCAAGAAGAATGTCAGTTTAATGAATTCATGTTCTTTACTCTGTGTGGGGCAATTATTTGATATCGTTGTTGATTTATATTGAAAATGAATCATTCCTGTTTTGAAGGGACATAAATAATGTCATCTATGAGGGTATTCATTTATCTATTTAATTATCTATTTGACTATTTGATAAATATTTATTAAATTATGGTTGTAGGTACAGGATTCTGTTAGCTTAGTGTAAGAATTGTACGATAAAAGAATTGGACATGGATGTATGGACACTAAAAGTACAAATGGCTGAGAATAGATTTCATCGAGAAACTATGATTTTAATATTCTGGAGAAAGTGAGGGGGATCACTCTAGTCATGAGGGTACTGAGCTGTTGTGTGCCAGTGAGGAAGTATTTGGTCCCTGGAAACATGAGGATGGCTGATCTGCATGAGAAAAGCATTTAAAAGATATGAGAAGAAATGGAGAAACATTTTCACTTTTAATTTTTTAAACAATTAGGACAAATTCAGACTGGAATTGAAGAAAGTGGAGAAAACCACTATACCATTCAGGTATAACCTAAATCAAATCCATTATGACTACACAGTGGAAGAGAGAAATAGATTTAAGGGACCAGACCTGATAGAGTGCCTGATGAACTATAGATGGAGGTTCGTGATATTGTACAGGAGACAGGAATCAAGATCATCCTCAAGAAATAGAAATGGAAAAAAGCAAAATGGCTGTCTGAGGAGGTCTTACAAATAGCTGTGAAAAGAAGGGACGTGAAAAGCAAAGGAGAAAAGAAAAGATATAATCATCTGAATGCAGAGTTTCAAAGAATAGCAAGGAGAGATAAGAAAGCCTTCCTCAGTGATCAATGCAAAGAAATAGAGGAAAAAAACAGAATGGGAAAGACTAGAGATCTCTTCAAGAAAATTAGAAACACCAATGGAACATTTCATGCAAAGATGGGCTCGATAAAGGACAGAAATGGTATGGACCTAACAGAAGCAGAAGATATTGAGAAGAGATGGCAAGAATACACAGGAGAACTGTACTAAAATGATCTTCACGACCCAGATAATCATGATGTTGTGCTCACTCACCTAGAGCCAGCCATCCTGGAATGAGAAGTCAAGTGAGCCTTAGGAAGCATCACTACGAACAAAGCTAGTGGAGGTGATGGAATCCCAGTGGAGCTATTTCAAATCCTGAAAGATGATGCTGGGAAAGTGCTGCACTCAATATGCCAGCAAATTTGGACAACTCAGCAGTGGCCACAGGACTGGAAAAGGGCAGTTTTCATTCCAATCCCAAAGAAAGGCAATGCCAAAGAATGCTCAAACTACCACACAATTGCACTCATCTCACACAGTAGTAAAGTAATGCTTAAAATTCTCCAAGCCAGGCTTCAGCAATATGTGAACTACGAACTTCCAGATGTTCAAGCTGGTTTTAGAAAAGGCAGAGGAACCAGAGATCAAATTGCCAACATCCGCTGGATCATGGAAAAAGCAAGAGAATTCCAGAAAAATATATATTTCTGCTTTATTGACTATGCCAAAACCTTTGACTGAATCACAACAAACTGTGGAAAATTCTGAAAGAGATGGGAATACCAGACCACCTGACCTGCTTCTTGAGAAACCTGTATGCAGGTCAGGAAGCAACAGTTAGAGCTGGACATGGAACAGCAGACTGGTTCCAAATAGGAAAAGGAGTACGTCAAGGCTGTATATTGTCACCCTGCTTATTTAACTTATATGCAGAGTACATCATGAGAAACGCTGGGCTGGAGGAAGCACAAGCTGGAATCAAGATTTCTGGGAGAAATATCAATAACCTCAGATATGCAGATGACACCACCCTTATGGCAGAAAGTGAAGAAGAATTAAAGAACCTCTTGATGAAAGTGAAAGAAGAGAGTGAAAAAGTTGGCTTAAATCTCAACATTCAGAAATCTAAGATTATGGCATCCGGTCCCATCACTTCATGGGAAATAAATGGGAAAACAGTGGAAACAGTGGCTGACTTTATTTTTCTGGGCCCGAAAATCACTGCAGATGGTGATTGCAGCCATGAAACTAAAAGATGCTTACTCCTTGGAAGGAAAGGCATGACCAACCTAGATCGCATATTCAAAAGCAGAGACATTACTTTGCCAACTAAGGTCTGTCTAGTCAAGGCTATGGTTTTTCCAGTGGTCATGTATGTATGTAGAGTAGGACTATAAAGAAAGCTGAGTGCCAAGGAATTGATGCTTTTGAACTGTAGTGTTGGAGAAGACTCTTGAGAGTCCCTTGGACTGCAGGAGATCCAACCAGTCCATCCTAAAGGAGATCATTCCTTTGTGTTCATTGGAAGGACTGATGTTGAAGCTGAAACTCCAATATTTTGGCCACTTGATGCGAAGAGTTGACACATTTGAAAAGACCCTGATGCTGGGAATGATTGAGGGCAGGATGAGAAGGGGACGACAGAGGATGAGATGGTTGGATGGCATCACCAACTCGATGGACATGAATTTGGGTGGACTCCGAGATTTGGTGATGGACTGTGAGGACTGGTGTTCATGGGATCGCTGAGTCGGGCATGACTGAGTGACTGAACTCAACTGGCACATATCATTGTAAGCTTTTATAATTGTTCCCAACAAAATCTTAGCTAGAAGTAGCACATACTCACATCCATAAATGTGCTTAGCATTTACTTTGGAAAGGACTCATCCTAGAGCATTTAGTGAGGTAGAAGCCAGTGAGCTATGGTTGTTCAACACTATATCCCACTCAAATGTACCAATATTTTAATGTATTTGATGATTACAAAACCATGTGCCTAATCTATGTGACCAAAATTTGCAGTCTGAAAAATTTGATAGTGGGCATCAGAAAGCAACTGGACAGTCTGAATTGAGAGTATATCCAGCTGCTGAATTTCAAAGCCAGGATATAGATAAGTCCTGAGTAGAGGCATTAGAATCAGGAATTAAAACTGAGGTTTGGACAATATTGGCCATAAGGGAGTATGTTTACAAGGAAACAGGAAACAGGAAATGAGGATAAAAATGAGGATAAAAATGAGGATCAAAAAGTAAAAGAAGGATCCATAGTTTAAGGCAAGCAGCAAATGGAAGTAGCAGGTAAAACAAGGAAATCTGAAAAATCTGCAAGAGTGAGGCAAAGTGATAAGAAAAAATCAATCTTGCTTTTGATGTAGAATGCAAAACATGGCATTTTATGATGACAGCAGTTCAGACTGAGGCTTCCCTGTTGGCTCAGTGGTAAAGCATCTGACTGCAATGCAGGAGATGGGGGTTCAATCCCTGAGTTGGAAAGATCCCCTGGAGAAGGGCATAGCAACCCACTCCACCATTCTTGCCAGAAAAATCCCATGGACCGAGGAGCCTAGTGGGCATAGGGTCACAAAGTGTCGTATGTGACTGAAGAGACTTAGTTGCACGCAAGTATGCAATACAATTGTAGAAGTCTAATATCAATTAAATTTCTTGCTTCTTTGTACTATCAGTTTGTTTGTTTGCTTTCTATTGTGGAAGAATGTAAAACTTATAGCCAACAGACAGCATGGTATAATGAATGCCCAAGTACCTATCTGTTACCTAGCTTCAGCAATTATTAAATCATGGGTCATTCTTTCATTTACATCCCTAGTCTCATCTCTCCTTACTTTGATTACATTGAAGTAAAACTCAAATTTGAACTAATTTTATCCATAAATATTTCTATACACATCCTAAAAGATAAGGAGTGATTTTATTTTAAAATTATTTTTAATTGAAGAATAATTATTTTATAATATTGTGTTGTTTTTGGCCATACATCAACATCAATCAGTGGATAAACATATGTCCCCTCCCTCTTGAATCTACCTTCCACCTCCTACCCCATTCCATCCATCTAGGTTGTCACAGAGCACCAGATTTGAGCTCCCTGCATCATACGGCAAATTCCGATTGGCTAACTATTTTACATATGGTAGTGTATATGTTTCCATGCTACTTTTTCCATTCATCCCACCCTCTTGTTTCCCTCTCAAGTCGCAATCTGTTCTCTATCTACATCTTAATTGCTGTTCTGCAAATAGGTTCATCAGTACCATCTTTCTAGATTATATATATATATATATAGTTTTAGTATATGATACTTGTTTTTCACTTTCTGACTTACTTCTGTCTGTGTAACAGCCTCTAGGCTCATTCACCTCTTTAGAACTGACTCAAATACATCTCATTTTGTGGCTGAGAAATATTCCATTGTATATATGTACCACAGCTTCTTTATCTACTCATCTGTCGATGGACATCTAGGTTACTTACATGTCCTAGCTATTTTAAATAGTGCTGCAATGAACACTGGGGTACAGGTGTCTTTTTCCATGATGGTTTTCTCAGGGTATATGCCCAGTAGTGGTATTGTTGGGTCATACAGTAGTTTTATCCCTAGTTTTTAAAGGAATATACTGTCTTCAATAGTGGCTGTATAAATTTACATTCCCACTGGCAGTGTAATAGGGTTCCCTTTCTCCACACCCTCTCCAGCATTTACTGTTTGCAGATTTTTTGATGATGGCCATTTTGACCTTGGTGAGGTGATATCTCATTGTAGTTTTGATTTTCATTTATTTGATGATGAGCAATGTTGAGCATTTTCCTGTGTTTATTAGCCATCTGTATGTCTTTGGAGAAATGCCTATTTAGATCTCCTTCTCACTTTTTGATTGGGTTGTTCACTTTTTTGATATTGAGTTGTATGAGCTGTTTGTATATTTTGGAAATTGATCCTTTGTCAGTTGTTTCATCTGCTATTATTGTTTTGAATTCTGGAGGTTGTCTTTTCACCTTGTTTATAGTTTCCTTTACTGTGCAAATGGTTTCAAGTTTAATTTGGTTCCACTTGTTTATTTTTATTTGCATTACTTTAAGGAGGGATGCTCATAGAGGATCTTGCTGTGATTTATGTCTTCAAGTGTTCTGCTTATTTTTCTCTAAGAGCTTTATAGTTTCTGGTCTTACATTTAGATTTTTAATCCATTTTAAGGTTATCTTTTTGTAAGGTATTAGGAAGTATTCTAATTTCATTCTTTTACACATAGCTGTCCACTTTTCCAGAAGAAAATACTGAAGGGACTATTTTTTCTCTATTGTATATATTCTTGTATCCTTTGTCAAAGATGAGGCCCATGGGTGTATGGGTTTATTGCTGGGCTTTCTATATTGTTCCATTAATCTATCCTTCTGTTTTGGTGTCAGTACCATACTGTCTTTTTTTTTTTTTTTTTGTATTTTTTTTTTTTTTTTTTACCATACTGTCTTGATGACTGTAGTTTGTAAGATAGTCTGAAGTCAGGAAGGTTGATTCCTCCAGCTTCATTCTTGTTTCTCTAGATTGCTTTTGTTTTTCAGGGTCCTTTGTGTTTCTCTACAAATTGTGAAATACTTTTTTATAGTTCTGTGAAAAATGTCATTGGTAATTTGATAGGAATTGAATTGAATATGTAGATTGCATTTGGTAGTATAGTCATTTTCACAACGTGATACTTCCAACCCAGGAACATGGAATATCTCTCCAACTGTTTATGTCATCTTAGATTTCCTATGTATAGTGTAATGTCGTCAGCAAACAGTGATTTCCAATCTGGATTCCTTTTTATATCTTTTCCTTCTCTGATTGCTATAGCTAGGATTTCCAAAACTATGTTGAACAATAGCAGTAAGAGTGGGCACCCTTTTCTTGTTCTTGATTGTATAAGAAATATTTCCAATTTTTCATCATCGAGAATAATGTTTGCTATGGGTTTATTATATATGGCCTTTGTTATGTTGAGGTATGTTCCTTCTAGGGAGAAGGCAATGGCACCCCACTCCAGTACCCTTGCCTGGAAAATCCAATGGACGGAGGAGCCCGGTAGGTTGCAGTCCATGGGGTCGTGAAGAGTCGGACATGACTGAGTGACTTCACTTTCACTTTTTTCTTTCATGCATTGGAGAAGGAAATGGCAACCCACTCCAGTGTTCTTGCCTGGAAAATCCCAGGGAAGGCAGAGCCTGGTGAGCTACTGTCTGTGGGGTCGCACAGAGTTGGACACCACTGAAGTGACTTAGCAGCAGCAGATTCCTTCTATGCCAATTTTTTGAATAGTTTTTTATAATAAATATAAATGAGCTTTAAATTTTTCAAAGGAATTTTCTGCATCTATTGAGATGGTCATATAGTTTTTATCTTTCAGTTTTTTTTTCTTTTATTTCTTTACTCTTATTTTGTTGTTTATTGTTATTTATTTATTTATCTTTCAGTTTTAAATGTGGTGTATCACAGTGACTGTTTTGTGAATTTTGAAGAATCCTTGCATACCTGAGGTCAACCCAACTTGATCATGATGAATGATCTTTTAAATGCATTGTTGAATTCTGTTTGCTAGAATTTTGTTGAGGATTTTTGCATATATTCTCATCAGTGATATTGGCCTGTGAGTTTCCTTTTTTTTTTTTTTTTTTGTGATGTCTTTATCTGATTTTGTGTTGGGGCAATCATGGCCTCATAGAGTAAATATGATGTGTTCCTTCTCTGGAATGTTTTTTGAGAGTTTTAGAAGTGTAGGCATTAGCTTTTCTCTAAATATTCGATAGACTCACCTATAAAGCCATCTGGCTGTAGGCTTCTTTTATGGAGAGATTTTTGATCACAGTTTTAATTTCAGTACTTATCATTGGGTTGGTCATAATTTCTATTTCTTACTGATTCAGTCTTACAAAGCTGAACTTTTCTAAGAATCTGTCCATTTCTTTCAGGTTTTCTATTTTACTGGCATATAGTTGCTCATAATAGTCTCTTATAATCCTTTGCAGTTCTGCATTGTCTGTTGTAATCTCTTATTCACTTCTAGTTTTGTTGATTTGATTATTCTTCCTTTATTTTTTTCTTGACAAGTCTGACTAATGGTTTGTCAATTTTATCTTCTCAAAGAAGCAGGTTTTAGTTTTACTTATCTTTACTATTATTTCATTTCTTTTTTATTTCTTTTACTCAGATCTTTATGATTTTTTTCCTTTTGCTAACTTTGGAGTTTTTTGTTCATCCTTTTTCCAGTTGTTTTAGGTATAAAGCTAGATTGTCTATTTGATGTCTTTCTTGTCTCTTGAGGTAGGATTGTATTGCTATAAACTTTCCTCTTAGAAATGCTTTTGCTTTATCACATAAGTTTTGGGTCATCATGTTTTCATTGTGATTTGTTTCTAGGATTTTTTGATTTCCCTTTTTATTTCTTCAGTAACCTGTTTGTTATTTAGAAATGTATTGTTTGATCTCTATGTGTTTGTGTGTTTTTTGCATTATTTTTCCTTTAATTGATATCTAGTCTCATAATGTTCAGGTCAGAAAATATGTTTGATACAATTTCAATTTTCTTAAATTTACTGAGACTTGATTTGTGACCCAAGATATCTTTCCAGGAGAATGTTCCATATGCACTTGCTGCTGCTGCTGCTAATTCACTTTAGTTGTGTCCGACTCTGTGCGACCCCATAGATGGCAGCCCGCCAGGCTCCCTGGTCCTTGGGATTCTCCAGGCAAGTGCACTGGAGTGGGTTGCCATTTCCTTCTCCAATGCATGAAAGTGAAAAGTGAAAGTGAAGTCGCTCGGTTGTGTCCAACTCTTAGCGACCTCATGGAGTGTAGCCCACCAGCCTCCTCTGCCCATGGGATTTTCCAAGCAAGCGTACTGGAGTGGGTTGCCTTCTCCATATGCACTTGAGAAGAGATTTTCTCCCTCTGCATTTGGATGGAATAGCCTGAAGATATCAGTTAAGTTTATCTGGTGTAATATATGATTTAAGGTTTGTGTTTCTTTATTAATTTTATGATTTGATGAGCTGTCTGTTGGTGTATGTGGGGTGTTAAAGTCCCCTACTGGGACTTCCCTTATAGCTCAGTTGGTAAAGAATCTGCCTGCAATGCAGGAGAACCCAGTTGGATTCCTGGTTTGGAAAGATCCTCTGGAGAAGGGATAGGCTACCGACTTCAGTATTCTTGGGCTTCCCTTGTGGTTCAGCTGGTAAAGTCCCCTACCATTATTGTGTTATTGTCAATTTCCCCTTTTATGTCTGTTAGTGTTTGCCTAATGTATTGAGGTGTTCCTATGTTGGATGCATAAATATATAAAATTGTTATGTATTCTTCTTGAATTTATCCCTTGATCATTTTGTAGTATCTCACTTTATCTCTTGTAATAGTATTTATTTTAAGATCTTTTATTGTGTGATATGAGACTTGCTTCTCCTGCTTTCTTTTGATTTTCATTTATATGGAATATCTTTTTCCATCCACTTACTTTCAGTCTGTATGTGTCTCCAAATCTGAAATCAGTCTCTTACTGACAGCATACATATTCATCTTGTTTATATATCCATTCAGCCAGTCTGTCTTTTATGTGAAATTCACTCAGTCATGTCCAGTTCTTTGTGACCCCATGGACTGTAGTCTACCAGGCTCCTCTGTCTATGGGATTTTTCCATTCAAGAATACCAGAGTGGGTTGCCATTTCCTTCTCCAGGGGATTTTTCCAACCCAGGGATTGAATCCAGGTACTCACACTGCAGTCAGACTCTTTACAGTCTGAGCCACCAGGGAAGCTCCTGGTATCTTTCAGTTACAGCATTTAATCCATTTACATTTAAAGTAATTATTGATATATATGTTCCTACTGGCATTTTCTTAATTGCTTTGGATTTGTTTTTGTAGCTCTTTTCCTTGTATTTCCTGTATATAGAATTCTCTTTAACATTTACTGTAAAGCTCGTTTCTTTGTGCTAATTTCTCTTAATTTTTGCTTGTCAGTAAAGCTTTTGAGTCCTCTATCTGTTTTGAATGAGGTCCTTGCTATGTAATCTTGGTGGTAGATTTTTCCCTTTCAGTACTTCAAATATATCCTGCCATTCTCCTCTGGCCTGCAGAATTTATCCTCAGAGACCAGCTCTTAATCATATGCTACTTGTATGCTACTTGTTGCTTTTCCCTTGCTACTTTAATGTTCTTTCTTCATGGTTTGTTAGTTTGATTAGTGTGTGTCTCGGCTTGTTTCTCCTTGGCTTTATCCTAAATGGGACACTTTGTGCTTCTTGGACTTGATTGACTATTTCCTTTCCCATGTTAAGGAAGTTTTCAGCTATTATCTCTTCAAAAATTTTCTCAAACCCTTTCTTTTCCTCTTCTTCTGGGACCCCAATACTTCAAATGTGCATTTTGTATTCTCCCAGAGATCTCTGAGATTAACTTCAAATCTTTTCTTTTTTCCCCCTTTATTCTGCTCTTCAACAGTTATTTCCACTCTTTTTGTCCCAGCTCACTTATCCATTCTTCTGCCTCAGTTATTCTGCTATTGATTCCTTCTAGAGTATTTTTAATTTCAGTAATTGTGTTGTTTGCCTCTGTTTGTTTATTCTTTACTTCTTCTTCTTCTGCTGCTAAGTCATTTCAGTCGTATCTGACTCTGTGCGGCCTCATAGACGGCAGCTCACCAGCCTCCCCTGTCCCTGGGATTCTCCAGGCAAGAACACTGGAGTGGGTTGCATTTCCTTCTCCAATGCATGAAAGTGAAAAGTGAAAATGCAGTCGCTCAATCGTGTCTGACTCTTCGCGACCCCATGGACTGCAGCCCACCAGGCTCCTCTGACCGTGGGATTTTCCAGGCAATAGTACTGGAGTGGATTGCCATTTCCTTCTCCTAGGCTTTTGCTAAATATGTTAATTGTTTCTTACATTTTCTCCATTCTACTTTTGAGGTTTTAAATCATCTTTACTATCATTACTCTAAATTTTTTTCTGGTAGTTTGCCTTATTTCCTCTTTGTTTACTTGGCCTTTTGAGTTTTTATTTTGTTCTGTCATTTGCTCAATATCTCTATGTCTTTTCATTTTTTTCTAACTTACTGCATGTAAGGTCTCCTTTTTCCAGGCTTTAGGGTCATATTCCTTCTTCCTTTTGATTTATGCCCTCAGTGGGTTATGTTCATCCAGTGTTTGGGTTCTGGTTGGCAGGGACTTTTGCCAACGTTCCGGTAAGAGGAGGTGATCTTTTTCCCTCTGATGGACAGGGCTTTGTGAAGTGGTAAGTTTTGGGGTGTCTGTGGGAAACCTATCTGCTGATGATTAGGTTTGTACTTTTGTCTTGCTTGTTGTTTTGATGAGGCATCCTGGACTGGCTGTGGGCAGCAGTTGGGGGATGCCAGGTCTTTGGATACAGTTGAAAATCTTTGTGAGAGTTCCTACTAATTAATACTCCCTGGGGTTAGGAGTTCTCTGGCAATCTAGGGTCCCAAACTCAGTGCTCCCACTCCAAAGCCTCAGACTCAATCTCTGGCTGGCATTTGTTTTGGCATTAAAGGGGATTAAAATAAACACACAAAAACAAAAACAAAACAAGAAACAAGAGAAAAACTCAGACAAATGGTAAATATAAAATCAGACCAATAACAAATTGAAGGAACACACACACAGAGACACAAAACCAAAGCAGTCCAAAGAAAATAAAGAGAGTGACTTGGCATGCAAGGGAAATCAAAATTGATATCAACCAATTAAAAACAAAACTAAAATACACACCAGATAACAAAACCAAAGTCAAGTGCCAACTCAGGAATACATTAAAGAAAACAAAACAAATTAACAAGCATGGTGAAATAAAGAAAGATAAGGATTAAAAGAAAAGCAGAAAAAAATAGAAAAGCAAAGTTAAATACAAGTATTTAAAAAAGATTTATATATATTAAAGAATAACTACAGTAGGAAAAGTACAATAAGAAAAAAAAAACAATAAATTTTGAAAAAGAAAGAAAAAAAGCCCTACACAACCACAAAAAGCCAATGTAGAGGTAGAAAGGAAATAAAAAGTGTGCTTAAAAAAAAAAAAATTCTCAAAAGCTTAAATAGAGTTGATAGTAATAATAATATCAGAAACCACAGCAACAGACGGGGGGGAAATTTAAAAAGAAGAGGAAGAAAATCCAGAGCCAAGTGAAGAAAACATCAAAATAAAAGGTTAGTAATAAAAAATTTCTCAGCTGTCAGTGTCCTTTTCCTTGCTGTGAGTCAAGGATATCCCCCAATTCTGGACTGGTCTCTGCAACTCCTAGGGACAGCTCAGACTTTAATCTGGCCCTACACCTATGTATTGTTGCCATCAGTGTTCATAGCTGTCAGACCTAGTTCACTTTCTTTTATCCTTGTATATTCCATAGACACAGAGTCTGCCTAGTTGATCAAGTCAATTTAATCTGCAGCTTGTACAGCTGATGGGAAGGGTTTGGATCCTCTTCCTTAGCCACACTGCCTCTGGGGTTCAACTGTGGTTTCATCTGAACCTCTGCATGTGGGTCAGCCACAGGAATTTTCTCTTGAGGCTGCCTTGGAGGACTTGTGTCTGTCCTAGTGAGGACCACATGTGGAGGTGGCATAGCTGCTTGGGTCACAGGGACCCTGGCAGTGCCAGGTACACAGGGGAGTTGGTGGCCATTGGCACAGAAGATATGGTGTTTTAGTTTGTTTTCTAACCTCTAGCAGCCTGGTCCAGTGAAGATTGAGCTTGAAGGTGGTGAAGCTGCTAGGATTATGAGGACCCTGGTGGTACCAAGTGTACAGGGAAGCCAGTGGCATCAGGCACAGGAGCTATGGCACTATTAGAGTGTTTTCCTAGCTTCTGGCAGCTGGTGTTCAAAGGGCCTCCCTAGCTGGTCCTTTTCTGTTACTCAGTGCAGAAGGTGCTCAAAGGCCCCCTTGACTGGGGTCCTTCTCAACCGCTTGGTGCCTCGGGTACTTAAAGGACCTCCCTCTCTTAGGTCTTCCTCTATTGGTCATCTGCAGCTGCCAGTATGTGGCGAGAGAGTCTACAGTGATGGCTCCACCCTCTGTGTATGACTTAGCAGTATTACTTTGCCTCTATGGATGCCCAGCTTTCCTCTAAAGGCATTCCTCAGCATATTCTCCTTCCTTTCATTCCCCTGGGCTGTCTCTCCACAGTCAACAGAAGGCCTCTCCCTGAGATTTCCCTCCAATCCCTATTCTCCAGCTCCCAGCCACTGTGCATTCTACGGTGCTTGGGTCCCTGTCCTGGGTATATAGTACTGTGGCAAGGATTGTCTGCGTGGTTCTTACCCCTTTCAGAATGTCACAGATCAGCTGCTTCACTCTCCAACAGCCTCAAATGCTTTTTCTTTATTGCAAACAATTTCCCTGGTGTTGCGGTCTGACCCCTGCTTCAGTTTCCTCACCCACCATTTGCGGGCCCATTCCTTCCCACTCTCCTCTTTTTCCATTCCTTCCTTTATCTTACCTAGTTTTGCCTGGATCTATATATTCCTTTCTGGTGGTCAGGGACTCGTGCCTGCTCTCTCAGCTGGTGTTTTGCGAGATCTCCTGCATCTGAAGGT
Source organism: Capricornis sumatraensis (assembly GCF_032405125.1). Lineage (NCBI taxonomy): Eukaryota > Metazoa > Chordata > Mammalia > Artiodactyla > Bovidae > Capricornis > Capricornis sumatraensis. The sequence goes on along the minus strand of NC_091089.1, from coordinate 16,364,329 downwards.
ATATTCCTAGTGCATCTGTGGAGAGAGATGCACTCCCATCTCCACCTGTTCCTCTGCAATCATAAGGACAAGGAATGATTTTCTTATAAGCAAAGCCATAATACAATATCAGCTTGAAAATTTACAAATTATTATTTTTTTTTTTGCATTATTTCAGGTTCAAACTTCCCTGATTTTCTTATAGTATTTCTTTTCACAATTTGTTTCTATGTCAGGATCCAATAAATCCATGGATTGCAATTAGCTGACATGAGACTTAATCTTCTTTGGGAATTTCCTAGCCATGTGACATGGCCAAAAGAAAAAAAAAAAAAAAAAAAAGAGACAGACAGATGGACTTAGGCTTTTTTAAAGGCTTGACTTGATATTCTGTTAGCTTTGGAAAAATCTCAGTCATTGCTTCTTTAAATATGGCCTCTGTCAGATTCTATTTCCTCTCTTCCTTGGAATTTCTATATCATAATTTCTTAGCAACAGCTTTTGACATTTTTGCACTAGATAATTATTATTATCTTATTTGTAGGAGTCACTTGTGTTCATTATTTAGCAATATCTTTGGCATGTACCCACTAGGTGCCAGTAGCAATTCTAGAAAATGTGATAGTTTAAACAAAGTTTCTAGATAGTGCCAAATATCACCTGAGAGAGGACAAAATAGTGTCTAGTTAGGGACCATTGGACTATGTGTATGTTAATTTTATAAACAGTTATATTCTGGATATATCTTGTGATTATCCTTTCCACTTTCCTTGTTTCAGTATGTATGCTTCTGTTTGACCTATGTTCTTATTATTTTTTCCTTTCATCAACTTTATTACTGTCCAGTTTATTAAATTACCTCTTAATTTCAATCATGTTTTAGTTATAGGATTTCCAATTCATTAAAAAAATTAGTTATTTCCTGAAATTCTATATATTTTTATTTATTATCTTGACCAAAATAATTACAGTTATCTTACTATGTCTGTTAACTTGAATATCTGGAGCACTTGTGGGTCTCTTTCTCTTCTCTGTGTCATTTCTTTGCCTTATTTCTTTTTAGGCTGGGTCATTTTTAATTGAACTGTTGTTTTTCAGTCGCTAAGTCATGTCCAACTCTTTGCAACCCCATGGACTGCAGCATGCCCGGCTTCTCTGTCCTTCATTCTTCCCCAGAGTTTGCTCAAATTCATGTCCACTGAATCGGTGAAGCCATCCAACGATCTCATCCTCTGTCACCCTCTTCTCCTCCTACCCTCAATCTTTCCCAGCATCAGGGTCTTTTCCAGTGAGTTAGTTTAGCTCTTTGCATCAGGTGGCCAAAGTATTGGAGCTTCAGCATCAATTCTTCCAGGATTATTATTATTCAAGATTGATTTCCTTAGGATTGACTGACTGGTTTGATCTTCTTGCTGTCCAAGGGACTCTCAAGAGTATTCTCCAGGACCACAGTTTGAAAGCATCAATTCTTCAGCACTCTCAATGGTCCAACTCTCACATCCATACATGACTACTGGGAAAACCATAGCTTTTACTAGACGGACCTTTGTCAGCAAAGTGATGTTTCTGTTTTTTTAATATGCTGTCTTAGGTTTGTCATAGTCTTTCTTCCAAGGAGCAAGGAAATTAAAGTTAAAATTAAAGTTCCTTTAATTTTTTACTACACTTTATTTATGAAAAACTGAAGAAACTCTTATCTCCCTACAGAGAAGATAATGACAGATCACTATTTCTGTGAACTATTGAGCTAATTAAAGTCAAGTGCATAGTTCTTCAGGTATCCTCAGTGAGAATCTGAAATGTTTATCATGGTCCTTCTCTTGATTAGCGGGCCTTGAATACCATTTCTTTTTCTCCCCAACATTGTGGGACTATTAAAATTTCTCCTTCATTTCTCAGCCTTTTGCAAACCACATTATGCTTGGTTTATGTGTTAGATTTGTTTTCTAGAAGCAAAGCCAGAGTTGGCAATTTCTGGGTCAATAATTTATTGAGTGACTGATCTCAGGAGAATACTAAGGAAAACAAAATAGAGCAAGAGGAGAAGGCTAAGTAAAAAAAATGATCTTGGCTAAAGATTAGCTTTACCTTGCTCCCAAGATTTGTGCTTCTGTAGCACAAATCATACCAAGTAGATGATATCCTCTTATGGTCGGGAGACAAGCTTTCTGTATCTACCATTTCAGTTAATTACTGGTTCTTGACTATCTAGGGGAGTCAAGACCTAGCCTCTTGAATGAGACAGCTCCTGTTTCCCTTTAGCCAAGGAAAATTCTTTGGAAAAAGCAGCAGCTATGAGCTCTTACCAGCTGACACTAACAATGGTGGGACTGTGTGCACCATCTCAGTGAAAGTGATAGTCATCTCATTCTCTGATGCCCTCTTTTCCTTCTGCCCTCAATCTTTCCCAGCATCAGGGAATTTTCCAATGGGTCATCTGTTCACAGCAGGTGACCAAAATACTGGAATTTCAGCTTCATCATAAGTCCTTCCAGTGATTATTCAGGGTTGATCTTCCTTAAGATTGACTGGTTTGATCTCCTTGCTGTCCAAGGAACTCTCAGGAGTCTTCAGCACCACAGTTCAAAGGCACCAATTCTTTGGCACTCTGCTTTTTTTACAGTCCAGCTCTCATATCCTTACGTGACCACTGGGAAGACCATAACCTTGACTATTTGGATCTTTGTGGGCAGAGTAATGTCTCTGCTTTTCAACACACTGTCTAGTTTTGTCATTGCTTTCCTGCCAAGAAGCAACTGTCTTCTGATTTCATGGCTGCAGTCACCGTCTACAGTGATTTTGGAGCCCAAGAAGAGGAAATCTGTCACTACTTCCACCTTTTCCCCTTCTATTTACCATGCAGTAATGTGTGCTTCCCTTGTGGCTCAGAGGTTAAAGCATCTGCCTGTAATGCAGGAAACCTGGGTTCGATCCCTGGGTCGGGAAGATCCCCTGGAGAAGGAAATGGCAACCCACTCCAGTATTCTTGCCTGGAGAACCCCATGGATGGGTGAGCCTGGTGGGCTACAGTCCACGGGGTCGCAAAGAGCTGGACACGACTGAGCGACTTAACTAACTAACTAACTAATGTAACTGGAGGGAGAAGGCAATGGCACCCCACTCTAGTACTCTTGCTTGGATGATCCCATGGATGGAGGAGCCTGGTAGACTGTGGTCCATGGGGACGCTAAGAGTCGGACACGACTGATAATCTTCACTTTCACTTTTCACTTTCATGCATTGGAGAAGGAAATGGCAACCCACTCCAGTGTTCTTGCCTGGAGAATCCCAGGGATGGGGGAGCCTGGTGGGCTGCTGTCCATGGGACTGCACAGAGTCAGACATGACCAAAGTGACTTAGCAGCAGCAGCAGCAGCAGCAGTAATGTGACTGGATGCCATGATCTTAATGTTCATTTTCTTTATATTAGTCTTAAGCTGGTTCTTTCACTCTCCTCCTTCACCCTTATCAAGAGGCTCTTTAGTTCCTCCTTGCTTTCTGCCATTACAGTGGTATCATCCTCATATCTGAAGTTGTTGATGTTTCTCCTGACTATCTTGATTCCAGCTTGTAACTCATCCATTCCAGAATTTATCATGATGTGCTCAGCATATAGGTTAAACAAACAGGGTGCCAGCAGATAGCTCTGTCATACTCCTTCCTCTATCTTGAACCAGTCAGTTGCTCCATGCAGGGTTCTAACTGTTGCTTCTTGACCTGCATACAGGTTTCTCAGGAGAGAGGTAAGATGGTCTGGTATTCCCAACTCTCTTACAGCTTTCCACAGTTTGTCATGACCCACACAGTCAAAGGCTTTAGCTTAGTTGATGAAACAGAGATAGATGTTTTTCTGAAATTCCCTTGCCTTCTCTATAATCCAGCAAATGCTGGCAATTTGATCTCTAGCTCCTTTTCCTTTTCTAAACCTAGCCTGAACATCTGGAAGTTCTTGGTTTGCCTAATGCTGAAGCCTATCAAGCAATATTTTAAGTATGACATTACTAGCATGGGAGAAGAGTGCAATTGTCCAATGGTTAGCACATGTTTTGGTATTACCTTTCTTGGGGATTAGGATGAGGATTGACCTTTTCCAGCCCTGTGGCCACTGCTGGGTCTTCCACATTTGCTGGCATAATTAGTGTAAAACCTTGAAGGCATCATCCTTTAGGGATCTGAATAATTCTGCTGAAATTTCATCACACCCGCTAGCTTTACTAACAGCAGTGCTTCTTAAGGCCCACTTGACTTCGCACTCCAGAATGTCTGGCTCTAGGTGACTAACCTTTCAGGGTAGAAGGTATCTAATATAATCAACTTGACACTGAGACACTGGTTGGTGTACTTGAGAATTTGTGTCATACTGGGGGTCAGAATCGGCTTCTATTATTGAGAGATTAGACATTTACCAGTGACTGTATCAGTCTTAGTGAGATCATGCTGTGGGCCATGCTCACCTGCTACGTCTGTCAGTTTGGTTAGCCCAGTCTTGATCCCATTGCACAAGCCCTTTGTCTGAAAGGAGATGTTAACTAACTGGTGAACCTGTCTCTCTGCTTAGTTGTTTGGACCTGTTCCGCAGTTGATAATTTCTTTTTGGCATTAGTGCTCAAAATAAAAATTTCCATATTTTGTGCTCACTCTCCTAAATCCAACATTTGCCTCTTTCTCAGACCTTCTTGTACTCAGTTTTCTAATATTGAAGCTTCAAGGCATCCTACCAGATAGGGACATCATTTCTTGCTTTACATGCTGCTGCTGCTGCTAAGTCACTTCAGTCGTGTCTGACTCTGTGAGACCCCATAGATGGCAGCTACATAAGGACATGCATATCCTTATTTTGGGCCACTTCACTTTCTACAAAAAGGAATGGTGAGCTGCTCCACCTGAACCTCCGCCTTTGAGAGGATTTCTCTTTGCCATTTTCTTTCCCACACATTTCTGAGTGTGGCTATAGTGAGAAAGCAATCTGTTTCAGGGTTGTAACCATACCAAGCTGATTCATCCATGAAGCAAGACTGTATTTCTTCCCTCTCCATTAGCTATTCATCCATTAGCTATAACATAGAGAATGTTACCTGAGATTGTGAGCATGAGCTCTCTAGGCTTGCCCAAGGCAAGCCTAGGAATTAGGCTCAAGCCTAATTTCCGGTATATCATTGCTACTTTATGATGAGTTATTGCTGGGCTTTTGTGAACTTATGATTAGTACATCTAACAGTATGGAGCATATGATGGGAAGTTCTGGTCTCAGGAGCACTTGATAATCCTTAGTTAGATATTCACTTTCTACCAGTACCAAGCAGCATGTAAGGCCTGCTTTTAAATGATGTCTAGTTTGCTGCTCATGTTGGTATAGAGTTGCTCCAGAAACCATGAGGTTTTTGCTTTGAATTTCCTACTAGGACTAAAGCTAGAGTCTCACAAGTCTTTTTATCTCTAGTCTAGATACCTCTTCTTTTGCTTTGGGCCTCCATAAAACTCTACAGTCTTCTGTGTCACCTAATGAATGGGACTGAACAGTATCCCCAAGTATAGGATATGCTGTCTCTAAAACTCAAATCGACTTACCAAGTACTGTGTTTCTGTCTTAATGATAGGAGTTGCAAGGTACAACTTGGCTTTTACTTTGTAGGGGATGTTCCAAGATTTTCTGGGTCATTGGACCCCTGAAAACTTCACTAATATATGAAATCCCTAAATCTTTTGAGATTTCTCTCACTTTCTAGAGAGCATGAATATTATCAAAGTGTTCTGAGTAATTGTCAGTTACTGATAATCACATTTGATAAGCATGACCACATCTATATAATGGGCAGTATGAGATTCCATGCCAGGGAGGTCTGGCGTGCTGCGATTCATGGGGTCGCAAAGAGTCGGACACGACTGAGTGACTGAACTGAACTGAACTGAACTGAACTGAACTGATGAGATTCCACAGAATGTCCAGATGGTTCAAGTTTCTTTAAACTCTATTTTGACAGAAAGCAAGAGACTTAAGATGGTTCTGTGTTGGTTTGTAACCTTGGGATGTCTCTGGGTGTAATAAAAACTGAGTCCCATGCATACTGAGGGAAGGAAAGAGGCAGATCATTCCAGAAGGTCTCAATAACACCTTACTCTTTCACACCTGTGTCCTTGAAACAGCTGGTAGTATGGAAAGAATAGGAAGCCAAAAAGATAAGGAGCCTCCAGCTGCATCAGTCAACCAGCAGCCATGTCCTTTCAATGACCTCCTCTAACACTCTCAGACAAGATCATGAATGCATATTGTTGTTTGTCCCAAATGAAGACAAACTACTTCTAATCCTCCTTCTTTATAAATATGAAAAAGCTGCATTTGCCAGGTATATAACTACCAGATTATCAGGGATGTGTTAATCTGCTCTACTAAAGATACCATATCTGATATAGCAGCTATACATGGGCCTACTATTTCCCTAGGTTTTCACTGGTCCACTATCAGTTGCTAAGATGCTTTGGGTTTTTTGTAAGAGCTATACTGGTGAATTAAATAGGGCAAGATAGCACATGTCATCACCGATTTCAGTCTTTGAAAGTGACACTAATCATATCTCACCCCAGAATACAATATTGTTTTTTAACTTATTATCTTAACTGAAAGGAAGTTTCAGGTCTTTTCCATTTGACCTTTCCTCCTACACTAGCTCTTACTTAGAACACTAGCTCCAGGAGCTAATATGAGGTTTCTGAGCTGTTATTCATATCTTTTCTAATTATACATTTTGAAACTGAAAAGTAATTACTAGGTGGGTCCACAGACATATTGGGCACACTGGGAGGCAGAGCTGGGTCACTACATTTATTACTTAAGCCCCATACTATGACTCTAACAGGAGAGCACAAGGACTCTGGATCCTTGGTTCTTGGCATTGTCATACACACTATACATCTCTATTCTTTCTATAGTGTATGGTTATTTGAAAATAGAACCATAATCACCTTTCAGAAGGACTGTAGAGAACATTAATGTGTACACTTTCTGTTGCTTTGCTGCTAAGTCACTTCAGTTGTGTCCGACTCTGTGTGACCCCATAGACGGCAGCCCACCAGGCTCCCCCGTCCCTGGGATTCTCCAGGTAAGAACACTGGAGTGGGTTGCCATTTCCTTCTCCAATGCATGAAAGTGAAAAGTGAAAGTGAAGTTGCTCAGTCGCGTCCGACTCTTAGTGACCCCATGGACTGCAGCCTACCAGCCTCCTCTGTCCATGGAATTTTCCAGGCAAGAGTACTGGAGTGGGGTGTCATTGCCTTCTCCATTGCACATTACTGAATCCTTGTTCATTAGGACTGACCTCTCCCTCAGTTGATGGATTCTGATTCTGAGAATTGACTCAGGTGTGGAAACTGGCCAAAGATTGTGACATTCCATCCAGTAAATGACCTCTGCCTTCTGCTTTTCCATTTTTATACACTTTTATTATGACTTGTTAAGCAACAGTCTTAATGACTGTCCATCCCATTCCTAAGTCAGTCCTACAGTGACTAGCTTTCAACTTTGTGGCTATTATGGCAGTTTTGACTACCTTGCTTATGATGGTGAAGTGTTACTGCTTGGCCTCTACTATTCCAGACTCCAATCATCTCCATTAACAACTGTTCAGATATTTTTGAATCATTGAATTATTGTGATTTCTTCTTTGACTCACTGTAGCACAGTTCTATAACAGTATCTTCTATTATTAATATCTGTTGAATTTTTTAAACTAGGTTTTTGGAGTTATTTTGATAATAGTTGCTAGGAATTAAAATATATCTCTTAATTTATTTAGGTAAATACTGACTTAATATCTACCAAATATGGTGACTTGGCTTTAAAATATCTCAATTACTTCAGCTTTCCCTATTTGTACTATTATGATCACATGTATCATATCTTTATATGTTATAACCTCTAAAATATAGTGTTTTCATTATTTCTTTATATAATCTTATTTTTTTCATTATGAGAATTAGAAAATATATTCATACAGTCTTTAATTTACCTATATATTTACCATTTGGGGGTCTCTCTTTCTTCCTGTGGATTTGAATTATTATCAGGCCTTATTTTCTTTCAGTGTGAAGGACTTCCTTTGGTATTCCTTATAAGGCATATCTGCAAGCAATAATTTCTCTCAAACTTTGTTTGTCTGGGGATGTTTCATTTTTGCATTTTTCAAAACAACAGTTTGGCTGGATATAGACTTCTTTCATAATACTTCAAATATGTTCTTCTATGGCCTTCTGGTCTCCATTATTTATGAGTCAGAAATCAACTTTAAATTGTACCATTGATAAGCTATGCACAATGAGTCTTTTTTCCTCTCATGCAATTTTCATGATCTTCTCTTTGTCTTTGTCTTTTTGCACTTTGACTGTGATGAGTCTAGATATTGATATTTGTGTTTATCATATCTGGGTTTCATTGAACTTATTGGATCTGTAGATTAATATTTTTTCATCAGATTAGAGAGGTTCAATAGTTATTTATTGCTGTTTAAATTAACTTTATTTTCCAGAATTGTTTTAAATTTACAGAGAACTATTAGTACAGAAAATTCCTTTATTTTAATACCCTGTTTCCCCTTATAATATCTTATATTATTAAGGTACATTTGTTAAAATTAATAAATCTAGAAGAGGACATCATTATTGATTAAAGTCCAAATGATTTGCAGGCTTCTTAACTGTCTACCCAATGTTCCCTTTCTGTTCCATGACTCCATCCAGGATATCACATGGCATTTAGTCAGCATTTCTCCTTAGGTTCCTCAAATCTGTGATAGTTTCTCAGACTTTCCTTATTTTTGATAGCCTTGAAAGTTTTGAGCAGTGCTTGTCAAGATTTGTTTTTCTTTTCTTTTTTTTGAATGTCCCTCTATTAGAATTTTCTGTTGTTTTTCTCATAATGAGACCTTAGTTATGCTTTTTGGGGAAGAAGTCTACAAAAGTAAAGTACCATTTTCATCACATATCAATAGCATATAATATTAACATAACTTACCACTGTTGGTGTTGAATTTGGCCACCTACCTAAAGAACTGTTTGTCGGTCTTCCCCACTGTAGTAACTTTTTTTCTCTTTCCACACTATATTCTTTGGGAGGAAGTTATTATGCATAGCCCATACTTAAGGAGTAAAGAGTTTTTGTCTCTATCCTTGAAGGAGGAATATCTATATAAATTATTTTGAATTCTCCTGCATAGAAGAGTTGTTTGTTATCCACTAATCATTTAGATAGTCATCTACTTATATCTGACTGGCCTCATGAATATTTATTTTATATTTTGTATTATAATCTGATACTACTTTGCTTATTTTCTGATACTACTTATAATCTGATACTACTTTGCTTATTTTCAGTTTTGGCCTTTGGAAACCCTTTCAGTTAGTTTCTATGTCCCCTTTAACATAACCTATCACTGGAGGATTTTTTGTTTTTTTTTAATCTTTTCTTACTTTTTGCATGACAATATATTCAAGGCTCATTTGTATATTCCCTGCCTGCTTCAGATCTAGAAAGTGCCATTTCTTCAAGGAGGCCTCATTCTCTTTTTGGAAAATAGATTAGAAACTCAGAAAAGATCTAAGCGCTAGATATATTCTTTGTTACTTGAGTATCACCTTTTCTAGACCTCTCAGTTACCAGAGCAAGGATATACATGTGTGTATTCTAGCCTATGTATGTATACTTATCTAGAAATATTTCCATATGCAACCATCTGTAACTATGTTGTTATTTAGTCATTAAGTTGTGTCTGATTCTTTTGCAACCCCATGGACTATAGCCCATCAAGCTCCTCTGTCCATAGGATTTTCCAATCAAGAATACTGGAAGGGGTTGCCATTTCCTTCTCCAAGGGATTTTCCTGACCCAGGAACTGAACCCGCATTTCCTGCATTGGTAGGTGGATTCTTAACCACTGAACCACCAGGGAAGCCATCTGTATCTCTGTTAAGCTAATTATAAGTTCATCCTGTTATCTCCAACTTGAATCCATTACTATATGGATCATGCTGGCCTCTTCTACATGCTTATTTGTAAACTGACTGCTATAACAAGAAATGTGATCCTACCATTGACCTTTCATTTGCTTACTTGTTCCAATCTAACATATATCTATACCAATATCAGAGTTAATATCTACTCCAATAGGATACATCTTTATCAATTGGAGTATAGTGCCTATGTACACTTTCTTTTGTGTTTAGTTCAATTACAGACTTTAGTTTAGTTACAGACTCCACTCATTTTCAAAGTTGCCTAGATCTTCATGCTTTTCCAAGACCCCATTCAGTGAGATTGTATCATATATTTGTAATGCAGTTAGATTGTTTCATCACATTTATATTCCATATGGGGTTTTCCTAACATGCCCCAATTTTTTTTAATTTGCATACATTAAGGAATACTCTTTGTGCTTAAAGTTCAATGAAAGTTAGAGTGTTAGTCACTCAGTCATGTCCACCTCTTTTGAATCGTGTCTGACTCAAACTCTAAAGTTCAGTAGATTTTGGAAAGAGCATCGTGTCATATAGCCATAATTACAGTGTCATATAGAATAATTTTACCATCCTAACCATTCCCTGTGCTTGACCTACTCATCCCTCACACTCATCTCCCTGAATCCTGCAGCCACTGATCTTTTCACTGTTTCTATAATTTTATCTCTTCTAGAATGTCAAATAGTTAGAATTATATAATTGGCAACCCACTCCAGTATTCTTGCCTGGAGAATCCCATGAACAGAGGAACCTGATGGGCTACAGTCCACGGGGTAGCAAAGAGTCTGACACGACTGAGCGACTTCACTTTCACTATATAGTATATAGTCTTTTCAAATTCTTTTCAAGTTCTTTCACTTAGCAACATGCATTTATAATTCATCCATGCCTTTTCATGTCTTGATAGTTCATTTCTTTTTATCACTGAATAGTATTCCACTGTGGGGCTTGCCTAGTGGCTCAAATGGTACATAGTCTGTCTGCAATGCAGGAAACCCATAGCACTTTGACTTTTTTTCAGTATTCCATTGTATTGAGGCACCAGTTTTATTATCTATTCACCTACTGTAGGATATTTTCTTTCTCTGTAGTGTCTTTATCTGGTTTGGTATCAGGGTAGTGCTGGCCTTGTAGAATGAGTTTGGAAGTGTTCCTTCCTCTTCATTTTTTGGGAATCGTTTGAGAAGGATAGGTATTAACTCTTCTTTAACTGTTTGGTAAAATTCACCAGTGAAGCTATTTGGTCCTTGACTTTTGTTTTTTGGGAGATTTTTGGTTACTGATTCAATCTTTCTAGTAATTGTCCTATTCAAATTTTATATTTCATCATGATTCATAATTTCTGTTAATTCTTTGGAAATTTTTACAATAGCTGCCTGAACATCTTTGGGTGCTAAATCCTCTGGTAGATCTAGTCTGAGTCAGTTTCATTTAGTGTTCTTTCTCTCAAGTGTAGGTCATATATTGCTATTTTTATTTTTTGCATGGTGGTGGCTGGTTTAATTGCTAAGTTTTGTCCAACTCTTGCAACATGGACTGTAGCCTGCCAGGCTCCTCTGCCCATGGGATTCTCCAGACAAGAATACTGGAGTGGATTGCCATTTCCTTCTCCATGGGATCTTCCTGACCAAGGAATCAAACCTGGGTCTCCTGCCTTTCAGGCAGATTATTTACTGACTGAGCTATGAAGGGAGATTTTTTACATATCCTGTAATATTTTGTTGAAAACTAGACACTCAGTATCCCCAAATAGTTAATATTTACCTCATACACAAACCCTTTGAGACCCTTTACATAAAAATCATAATCACTTGTGTTGACAATACTTTAAAAAATGTTTATAATTGCTTTCTGTCCAAAGACTTCTGCATGCTTATTAAAAAAATATAGATAAATATGGAGAAGACAGGAAATCATCTCTAATTACATTTCCTGGAGAAAGCCATTATCTCAACAATTTCAAATGTATCTATTCTGTTGCTTGGGGTTCTAAAGTCTACTGAATAGTAAACAATGATACTTGAGCTGCAGAATGTAATGCAAATTATGTTAAAAACAGTTCAGTGAGTTTTTTTTTAATTTTAAAAATTGTAATAAAACACATAAAATTTGCTACTGTAACCACTTTAAAGTGTACAATTCAGTAGATTAAGTAAATTAATATATGTTGTATAACCACTGATAATACCAAAACCCAGAACTTTCTCATCACCCCAAACAAAGATCACACAATAGGTCTGCAGCTCTATGACTTAAACTAAGGAAAACTGAACTGTATACTTTAAGTTGTATACCAACTTAAAGAATATCAGTTATGTCTCAGTAAAGCTGTTTTTAAAATAGCAAATATTAAAGCAGGAAACAAAATATTTTTAAAAAATCTTTAACTTCATGTAGTAATAATATAGTAATAATCATTACCAGTAAAATTCTCTAATACCTTCAATAACAACAAGAAAATGGGACAGATTGTCCTTAAAAAGCAAAAGACATGACATGTTATTTTAATAGACTTTAGATTTCTTGAATGTAATCTCAAGTTTATGGCGTAAATGACCCCCAGTTCTTACAAACAGTAAACCGAGGCTGCAATGGGGCAATCAACCTGTTTTTTTTCGTGAAGTTAAACAAACCCCTAAACTATAAAAAAACACTGCAAGATAAATTTTAAAATGTAAATCAACATTTCACAGATTTATGAAGCTTTAAATCTGGAAGCCATCTTAGAGATGATAAAACTCAACCTAATTTTTTTTACAAACAGGCAGCTGACACTCATGGTAGATTAAGGATTTAGTCAACCAGGTACTATCTAAATCTATAAAGCAGTTATGCCTGAGGGCAGTGATTACTATATTTCATTTTTGTTTTCCAAAAGCTGTCTTTTTGACAACTCACTGATGATTTGAATGCTTTATTTATAAATATCCTTTATTTTGCTATTTTAGAAAATATGGAGGTTGAGTAATATTGCATATCAAACAAAGCCTTTTTGTTTAGATATTTTTGGTGTCAATTCATAATGGTGAACAACAAAATTGCAGAAGAATGAAATTCTGAATGAGGAAGATTTCTGAAATCTGATCTGGCTCATGGATAAAATCCCCGTGGTACAGAAGGCCCTAACATAGCCCTTAGGAAGAAACTCAGTGTGAGAAAATGAGATTTTTGTCCATACTTTGAGTAAAACCTGCCTAAAGCTAGAGTGATGTTTCTAAGTGGTAATCTCTTCCCCTTGTTCTTTGAAGCTATCTGGTCGCCAAATTGAAACAGATCTTTTAGAGCCCTGCTGTGTGTATTTTTGGCTTTGGTGATCTGTTGTAAAAATCCTCCCCAACTAACTCATCCCCTCTTACACCTCGATTAATCTAAGGTAGTGAACATGAATGAAGGTTTCTTTGCAAAAACCCTTGCCAAGTCACAGTATCCTATTTTTTAATATGAATTCTCATTTACTTGAAATTAGATTGATTCTGTCAGTATTAAAAGTGAGATGTCTAAAGTCCCAAGGAGACCGCCTGGAGTGCTTTCAAGGGCATATTCTGTAATTGTGAATCACACTCAGGCTAAGGGCAGACTTGGGGGTGGATCAATTTGAACAGAGAGTCTGCCAAAATTTTTGCCTATAGGCTAGCACTTTAAGGCAGAGGGAATCAAAACATGAAGTTCTATTTGTTCCCATTAAATGTGGAGCTGTTCAGCATAAAGTTTGATTTGAAATTATGCAAATTCAGGAATGGAAAGAATGAGGGAAAATAGACGTGGTCGTAAAGTGCGTGAGTGCTAAGTCACGTCAGTCGTGTGCGACTCTTTGCGACCCTATGGACTGTAGCCCACCAGTCTCCTCGATCCATGGGGATACTCCAGGCAAGAATACTGGAGTGGGTTGCCATGCCCTCCTCCAGGGGATCTTCCTGATGCTGGGATAGAACCATGTCTCTTATGTCTTTTGCACTGGCAGGCAGATTCTTTACCACCGGGCTTCCTGGTGGCTCAGAGGTTAAAGCGTCCGCCTGCAATGTGGGAGACCTGGGTTCGATTTCTGGGTCGGGAAGATCTTCTGGAGAAGGAAATGGCAATCCACTCCAGTATTCTTGCCTGGAGAATCCCATGGACAGGGGAGCTTGGTGGGCTGCAGTCCACGGGAATGCAGAGTCGGACACAACTGAGCGACTTGACTTTCACTTTCTACCTGAGGGGTCTACAAGATTACTGGGGCACCGGCTGGGTGGTATCTGAGTGACTGGCATGATTTAAAGGGAGAAATCTGTAATAGTCATATGTATACACGTAAGCATCATAACAGCTATGAAAGATAGGTAAGGCATACATTATTATCTTCATTTTAGGTGAGACTGTCCAGAGCGACTTCACTTTCACTTTTCACTTTCATGCATTGGAGAAGGAAATGGCAACCCACTCCAGTATTGTTGCCTGGAGAATCCCAGGGATGAAGGAGCCTGGTGGGCTGCCATCTATGGGGTCGCACAGAGTCAGACACGACTGAATCGACTTAGCAGCAGAAGCACCAGTCCAGAGATGAAGTTGCTAGTTTTTGTGAGATCTTCGATTTATTTATTCAGGAAGGTGAACTGAAGTGGAAGGAGACGTCACATCTCCTGTACATCTATACCATGCCATCCCATTCATCATGCCCAATAGGGGTTGTGTTTCTTCTAAGGGCTCTCATATCAGTAGGGCAGATCCTATAGTCAAACGTATTGCTTTTGCCTATTGTCTTTGCAGCAGAAACATCAGTCTGAAAATTTTCTTGAGGATATCCATTACTCTGGAATATAAACATAATTTGGGGGGAAAGATTTGAGCTGCCTTCAATAATTTGTGGTTAATGAAATGTCTTAGGGGTTTTATGTGTCCCTCTCCCACTCACTAGTTTACATGTTAGTGGTCCCTTTTCCATTAAATGGCTTCTTCCATTTGAACTATTTTTATGAATAGAGGGCTCTTTCATTTTTCACAGCCTATTTCCTTTTATTGTCTTGACTGCAGTTTAACAGAGAGACAAGTGACATCACAAACAGAGATGAAGGAGATGCCCCTGCCTTTCCTTTATGTGTTTTTATTAACCTTCGTTCATCCCCTGGCTCAGGCTGTGGGATGTGGACCTTTAGTGCAGGTCATAAACAAACTGCCATATCAGAAGCCCTGTGGAAAAGCTTTCTAGGGGGTAGAGTAGTCCTTGAAAGAATATTTGTTTCTAAACTTGTGTCTGAAGTTAAAATGACTAGGAATAGCAATAATAATAATAAAATAAAAATAATAACACTAAGCAATAATAATAATAAAATGAAAATAATAGCACTAAGAAATGAGGTGTATGGACAGAAGGAGACTTTTAGTATCTACTAGTATCTGCTATGATAGACTTTTCTATTTTAAAGATAATATATGAAAGTATTCTTATGACAAGTTTTTAAAGATAAGAGGGTATATAGAAAAAAGGTATGATTATCTTTATTTCCCTCTTTCTTTAAACACTGCTGGTCTCATAAGAGGCTTTATAAAAACTGGATTTGTATATACATATTTATATTTTCATATTGCTTTGGTATGAATAGATTCAAAACTTTTGCATATATTATTCAGTGGCATTCCTTTTTATTTATTTGACATTTTCAAAAGACTTATCATTGCCACTTTGTAGAAAATCTCTCTTTTTTAGCAGCATTTCCCTCTCGATAGATATTTTTTGGTTATTTTTACAGTTAAAGCTGCAGTGAACATCCTTGAACAAAATTTCACTTATAGAATGCACTTCTAGAAGTGAACTATCTAAGCTGAAAGATGTGTGCAGTTTGAGAGACTGACAAATTCCCTTCTGGCAGCTGGGCAGCTATGGGCACCCTATTGTGAGTATGAGTATGACTCAGGGCTCTTTCCATGTTACTTATTTTAATCCTCACAATACTCTGACAAAGAACTTTAATCCTCATCTCCATCAACTGAGAATAACGAGTTTCAGAAATATTAAATAAACTTGTGTGAGACTATATAGCTACTCTGTGGAAGGTGAGTTTTATTCATCACACAGGCCAAGTCGTTCCCACACTCAAGCCTTTGTAGGCACAAAATGCATATCTAGCTTTGCTACTAGTTGATTTTATGTATTGTGGAAGTTTTATCATCTTGTCGATTCCATTTTCCTTTTGTATAAGATGAAGTCAGATGAAGTAATTGAATTAGGTGGTTTTAGGGACTCCTTTAGGAGAAGACAATGGCAACCCACTCCAGTACTCTTGCCTGGAAAATCCCATGGATGGAGGAGCCTGGTAGGCTACAGTCCATGGGGTCATGAAGAGTCGGACATGACTGAATGATTTCATTTTCACTTTTCACTTTCATGCATTGGAAAGGGAACTGGCAACCCACTCCAGTATTCTTGCCTCGAGAATCCCAGGGATGCGGAACCCTGGCAGGCTATCGTCCATGGGGTCGCATAGAGTAGGACATGACTGAAGCGACTTAGCAGCAGCAGCAGCAGCAGCAGGGACTCCTTTAGCTTTAAATTTTAAGTGTATTGTGAGGTATATTTTTATTAATAGCAATGATTCATTTTGGCTAGATTTGACCTTGTTTCTTCAATTTGGAATTTCACTTTCCTAACGGGGACAGAATTTGAACTAGGGTTAACCTAAATGATAATATTTATCACAAGTAAACAAGCACTTCTTCTGGGCCTAGCACTATTCACCCTTCTGAGTGTTAACCTGCATTATTTTATACTGTCCTCTCTGCATTCCAGTGGGTGATATTTTGCTGTTGTTCTAATTTTGCATTCTAGAAAAATGGCAGGGTGAATGAGTAACCTGCCCAAGATCATATGGTGTATTAAGGGAAGTGAAAGTGAAGTTGCTCAGTCATGTCCGGACTCTTTGCGACCCCATAGACTGTAGCCTACCAGGCTCTTCCACCCATGGGATTTTCTGGTTAAGAATACTGGAGTAGGTTGCCATTTCCTTCTCCAGGAGGTCTTCCCGACCCAGGGATTGAATCCCGGTCTCCCGCATTGTAGGCAGATGCTTTACCATCTGAGCCCCCAGGGAAGTCCCCATATGGTGCATAGTAAATGTTTGAACTGAATCAGTCACACTTGACAATGAGTTTGGAATTTTTTTTTTTTTTTTTGCAAGTTGTGGGGAGAGCATTTTTCTGGGGGAAAAAATGACACAATTCCTCTTTCTGGCAAGACTAAGAAAGGGTCAAAAACAATAAATTTTCTAGACAACTAAGATGTATTCTCTTTACGCTCAAAAGTTAAAACTGCAACAGTTTGGGATAAAAATTTCTTTAAAACTCCATTCCTCTGGTTAGTTTTAATTGAACTTAACTTTTACTTGGGACAGCATCACTTTATAAGTATTCTTTCCTTTAATAGATTCTTGCTCTTGAAAGTAATTTAACTGAATAATCCATTTTTCCTTTTCTCTGAATGATTCAGGATCGTCATCCATTTAGAGCAGTTGTTCTTTTTTGTAGTATGTTTCCCTTGCTTTTATGCCAAAGGTATGTACTGAAAGCCATTGCGATGTGGAGAAGGCATGACCGAGTGGAGAGGTTATGCCTTTGGGGTAGAGGATAATATCACTGCATCCAAACCAGGACACTCTTGAGAGTGAAATGGGACACTATAATTAATCAGGACAACAGGAATAAAATGCAACTTCCCCATTCAAACTGGGATGTATGGTCACTCTACTTTGGATCAGGTCTTACCCAATTACTTGCTATTTAAGGAATCATGGGGTGCAGTGGTAAAGAATACACCTGCCAGTGCAGAAGATGCAGAGATGTGGGCTTGATTCCTGTGTCGGGAAGACTCCCTGGAGTAGGAAATGGCAACCTACTCCAGTATTCTTGCCTGGAAAATTCCATGAACAGAGGAGCTTGGAGTGTTACATATCCATGGCGTCGCACAGAGTTGGACATGACTGAATTTTTATGCACACTCACAGGCACAAGAAATCTTACCACAGAAAGTTACTCAGTTCCTTTGAACCACAGTTTCCTCAGTTGCAGATTGGGCACAAGAGGGCCAAATTGTTGGACGGATTAGAGAACATTTATGTAAAATTATCTGCATAGAAGTCTCAGCTACCTAGGGTACCCAATGTAGCTCAGACGGTAAAGAGTCTGCCTGCAATGCAGGGGTCCTGGGTTTGTTTGATCCTTGGGTCAGGAAGATCCCCTGGAGAAGGAAATGGCAACCCACTCCAGTACTCTTGCCTGAAAAGTCTATGGACGGAGGAGCCTGATAGACTTCAGTCCATTTGGTTGTAAAGAGCTGGACACGACTAAGCGACTTCACTTTAGGGTAGTAGGTAGCTTATGACAGTAGCTGCCTTACAGGCTTGTGAGAGGAGCAAAAGTCAGTGCTTAGAAAGGTGCTTGGCACATGATAATCACTCATTGTCTGATAATGTGATTATCCTTTAGGCTTTATTACCTTACTTCCTGTTTTTGTCTACTTCTGGCTGCTCCCTTCCTACACCTTCTTCTTCATTAGTATTCCTAACCTGGAAACAAGATAATTAACTTTTTAGTTTTCTGGGAAGCTCTCATTTTTGAGTAAGTTGTGCAAATTTTGTGTAAACTGTGTAAATTTTCATTTTTTAACTCCCTAGAGTATCACTTTGGCTGGGTCTACGACCTAAACAATAAATGCTGTGTGATAACTGACCACTGTAAAAGGAATGCTTTTTGGTGATTCTATGTGTTGGAATATCATAGATTGATAGGTGCTTTTTAGATGTGTATGGAGTTTAGTTCGATAAAGTTTAATTTCCCATCAATTCACAAAAAGAGAAAGGTCCTTTCCAAAGCAGTTAAATGGAATATAATGGAACTTTTATAGCATTTGACAATTAGGTAAAATCTTCCAGATTGCTAAGGACTGAATAACCTAATTTCTTTGCTTCCTAGGAAAACCAGATATATTTATAATTGTTAAGATATATTTATGATTAATTTTTATATAAGGGCAACAAATTATAGGAACATACAATATGCTTGTAGTACCAAAGGGACATGTAGGATGAATTAAATGTTGTAATTTTTCTTTGTAGTAAACTCACATTATAATAAATTGCTATTTTCTGTCTTCTCCACTAAAATAGAAGCAGGGAATCACTCTGTCTTATTACTGTATTCCTAGCACCCTCCATGGGCTTTGGCACACAGTAGATTCTCAATATATAACTTTTAAAAATTGTTGAGTGAATGCAAAGTGATGACACAATTAAAGTATAAATAATTGCAATCTAGGTAATTAAGTATTTAGTCTCCTCAACAGTATATGAGAATGTGCATTGGCTAAAATTTTGTTTGCTTTCTTCTGTATCTTTTTCAGATGAACTGTTGACCTGTCCTTAGAAGAGATGACCATTTTGGGTAAATAGACATCACTTCAGCATAAATGTGTGAAGAATAATACTATTTTTCCAGACCAAGGCAACAACTGTTCAAATAAGCTAATGTTATAATTTCTTCAACTCAGTCACATATTTATTAAATGCCTGCTATATGCCAGAATTTTTTTTACATGCCAGACATATATGCAGAAATATATCATGCAAAGATGGGCACTATAAGGGACAGAAATGGTATGGATCTAACAGAAGCAGAAGATCTTTTTAAAAAGTAGCAAGAATATACAGAAAAACTATACAAAAAAGATCTGCATGACCCAGATAATCATAATGGTATAATCACTCACCTAGAGCCAGATATCCTGGAATGCAAAGTTAAGTGGATTTTAGGAAGCATCACTATGAACAAAGCTAGTCGAGGTGATGGATTTCCAGTTGAGCTGTTTCAAATCCTAAAAGATGATGCTGTTAAAGTGCTGCACTCAATATGCCAAAAGTGGCCATAAGACTGGAAACAGTCAATTTTCACTCTAATCCCAAAGAAAGGTAATGCCAAAGGATGTTCAAATTGTCACACAATTACCCATGCTCATCTCACATGTAGCAAAATAATGTTCAAAATTCTCCAAGCCAGGCTTCAACAGTACATGAACCATGAAACCCAGATATTCAAGCTGGATTTAGAATTGGAGATCAAATTGCCAATATCCGTTAGATCATTGAAAAAGAAAAAGAATTCCAGGAAAACATCTACTTCTGCTTTATTGACTATACCAAAACCTTTGACTGTGTGGTTCACAACAAACTGGAAAATTTCTAAAGAGATGGGAATACCAGATCACCTTAACTGCCTCCTAAGAAACCTGTGTGCAGGTCAAGAAGCAACAGTTAGAACTGGGTATAGAACAGCAGACTAGTTCCAATCTGGGAAAGGAGTACATCAAAGCTGTATATTGTCACCCTGCTTATTTAACTTCTATGCAGAGTACATTGTGCAAAATGCCAGGCTAGATGAAGCACAAGCTGGAATCAAGATTTCTGGGAGAAATATCAATAACCTCAGATATGCAGATGACAGTACCTTATGGCAGAAAGCAAAGAAGAACTAAAGATCCTCCTGATGCAAGTGAAAGAAGAGAGTGAAAAAGTTGGCTTAAACTCAACATTCAGAAAACTAAGATCATGGTATCTGGTCCCATCACTTCATGGCAGATAAATAGGGAAACAATGAAACAGTGACAAAATTTATTTTGGGGGGCTCCAAAATCACTGCAAATGGTGACTGCAGCATGAAATTAAAAGACTCTTGCTCCTTGGAAGAAAAGCTATGACCAACAGCATATTAAAAAGCAGAGATATTACTTTGCCTACAAAGTATCATCTAGTCAAAGCTATGGTTTTCCTGTAATCATGTATGGATGTGAGAGTTGGACTATAAAGAAAGTTCAGTGCTGAATAATTGATACTTTTGAACAGTGGTGTTGGAGAAGACTCTTGAAAGTCCCTTGGACTGCAAGGAGATCAAACCAGTCAATCCTAAAGGAACTCAGTCCTGAATATTCATTAGAAGGACTGATGCTAAAGCTGAAGCTCCAATACTTTGGCCACCTGATGCAAAGAACCACCTCATTGGAAAAGACCCTGATTCTGGGAACGATTGAAAGCAGCAGGAGAAGGGGATAACAGGATGAGATGGTTGGATGGCATCACCGACTCAATGGACATGAGTTTGAGTAAGCTCTGGGAGTTGATGATGGACAGGGCAGCCTGGTGTGCTGCAGTCCATGGAGTCACAAAGAGTTGGACATGACTCTGTGACAGAGCTGAGCTGAACTGATATTCCAGACACTGTATACGTATATGAGGTATAGACAAAGATGAAGGGAGCAGGTTAGATTTTATTTTATAATTTTTTATGATGAGTATTTGTTTCCTCTTACAAAATCTACTAAGTATATATGTATACTTAGCATATTATACTAAGTGTGTGTGTGTGTGTGTGTGTGTGTGTATATATATATATATATATATATATAATATATATATTACTGAATAACTCAATTTATTGCATGTGTGTTTGTGTGTGTGAAGGATATCTTTGTCATCCCGTGTATCCCACTTCTAATTAAATTGTTAGACTTATTTGTTCTACTACAGTAAATGAGAATATCATGTCCCTGTCTCTGAAAAATGTAATGCTCTGTGGGCAGCCATGGTAAATGACTAACAGAAATGCTGGGATACCCTCTTCAATTTTGCCAGTTTTTGTTGTGTTTGGGTGGGACTGTTTGCAAATACACCGACTCTCAACTGTTCTCATTAATGTGGTGAGCAGAATGTGGGTGGGCAAACTCAGTAGCTAAATATTTACAGTGTGCATCTTGGCTTTGAGTGTGGTCAGAAACAGCTCCAGCCTGCTTCAATCTCTCCTTCTTTCTTCCTCTCCCAACCTTTTCTCTTTCCCCTTTTCTCTTTTTCTCTGTTTCTCCCTCTAGACTTCTGATAGCCCTTTTTTGGGTAATTTGTCAGGATCCGTGTTAGGTATTACTGACAAAATAGAGGCACGGTCCTAAACCCCCTCCATTTGTTCCATAGGCACGGACCCAGAATGAAGTAGTTAGGCTTTGTGATTCTGACTTGTTTTATCCTTTCCTCAGCTGAGTTGACTGAAGAGAATATTAAGGTGCTTATTATTTTTGAGAGGAGCATGAGAAGGCATAAAGCCTTCTGCAGCTGTGCTCAAAGAATAATTCATAAAGTTAATCACTGACATTTGTTCAAGGAATTTTACAAAAGAGTGTTCCAGGGTGAGCACAGAGGCTACAGCTTGAGACCATGGGAGGGATTCCTATCTGAAGCCTATTTGTGAGAAAAGTGTTTATGGCAAAGGAGTTTTCTGAATTTAGGGCTTAAGAATAATTAAAATAGTTAGAAGCTAAAGATTTAAGGATTGCTGTAATGTTACAATATTCTGCTATAGCTTATAAAAATTAGGGACTTTAGAGATATTATAAGCTAGAAGCCCTTTCTAAGAAATACGGAGCTTAGGATACTAGGGGCAAATAGGACTTAGGAAGATAAGAATTAAACTGAGGAATGTGGTATGCAGCCCAGACATTAGCATGAGTTACAGAGTATTCACAAGGACACACGAGAAAAAGTAGATAAGAGAATTGCTGAGGAAGGAACTCCTTTTGAGGGGCAACAATGATTTTTGGAAAAAAATAAATCTGGGTCAATGGGAACTAAAAATATCAAACCTCTGACCTAATGCTTTTGTAAAAAGTATAAAAGAGAATCATAAGCTTGAAATGAACAGGCAGTCCAAAAAAACTGAGAAACTGCCTCAGTTTCTCGCTGACACCACCCATCACTTCAGGTTGAATCTCTGGCTGCTGGAGCTGGACTCCGGCAGTAATTTATTACCCGACCATTTGCTGAGACCCAGTAAATGTTAACACTATGTCTAGGGCAATGCTACACCTGTCGTTTCTGTAGCACTGGCTCAGCAGTTGTGGCACGTGGTCTTAGTTGCTCTGCAGCATGTGATATCTTCCTGGATCAGAGATCAAACCTGTGTCCCCTGCACTGGCAGGCCAATTTTTTACCACTGAGCCACCAGGGAAGCCCTGAAAATCTAGACATTTTAAAAATGACAATGATGGCATTACCTTATCCTGTGGAACTCAGAGCATTTCCAGGAATTTACACAGCCATGATCTCAAATGATATTTAGGTGAAAAATATTTTTTTTTTTTTTTTTTTTTTTACTGTTTGTGCTTTGTAGACAAGTGCACAAACACACACAAAAAAGGGATTGTTTTGTGTTAAGGCCAGAGCACACTGTCAGGATTATAAAAGAAAGATCTTAAAAATAACAGAGTACAACCATATGAGGGAAATAAGGCTTCAAAGATTAAGTATGCTATAGTCCCTCTTATCCACAGGGAATGTGAAGACCCTCACTGAATTCTTGGAACCATGAAGAGTATTGAACCCTATATCAACTAATTTTTTCCTATACATGCATATCTATGATGAAGTTTCATTTATAAATTAGGCATAGAAATAGATTAACAACAATAAGCAGTAATAGAACAATTATAACAACATACTGTAAAAAGTTATGTGAATGCGATTTTTCTCTCAAAATTCCTATCTGTACAGACATACCTTTGAGATATTAGGGTTCAGTTCCATACCACATAAAGCAAATGTCTCAAATAAAGTGAGCCACATAAATATTTTTTGGTCTCCCAGTGCATGTACAAGTTATGTTTACACGAAATGTTTACAGTCTATTAAATATGCAACAGTTTTTTGTCTAAAAAAAGTACATACCTTAATTTAAAATGGTTTTATTAATAAATAATACCATATGAGTCTTCAGTGAGTCATAGTAGAAACATCAAAGGCCACTGATCACACATCCCTAGAAAATATATTGTTATAAATACCTCCTTGGCAGATGATGAAACTGAGGCAGTCAGAGGCTAAATAACTCCTAGACAGTGGACAGGAGCAAAGATTTGAGCTCGGGTAGTCTCACTGCACATCTCATTGTACCCAGGATGTGATACTTGAAATAGAAGAATGTAGGGGAGAAACATTCTAGCTAGACTTAAAGCAGTGTTCAAAGGCTTGGAGGCTGTAGAGTGCTTAATTCCTTTAGAGAGGTTTTACGAAGTTCACTGTAGGGGGTTGAGGCAGAGGTGACCCTGCCCCTGATAGGTACAAGTGGAGCTTAGCCATGAAGCCTGGGGCCTGACTGGCCACACTGAGTAGCACCCCACCTCAGCAGCTGGAAGCTATTGAAAGCTCAAGCAGGGAAGAAATATGATCAAACTTGCCTTTGGAATGATCACGTATTAATCAGTCAACAAAGTGACTGAGGTGAGTTCAGCTGGTTCTGAGATCCCCGACCCTATGACCATGATTCAGCTATACATTTCTCGCAGTGAAAAGGAACGGCCCTCAAATGGAAACCATTGCTCATTGCTACAGGGAGTTAATAAAATATCTTGAGGCCAAGAAAGGCAAGTCACACAATTTAAGAACGTTCATTCCCAGCTGGCAGCCATTGTGATTGACTTGTGAGTGTGGGTGTCTGGCAGCTCTGCCTTCATTGGCAGTATATTGCTTCACTGCCCCTTCATAAAACTTTCTGTTTATTTTGTGGGAGGGTAAAGTGCCTGACAGACCTTATCCAGCAGGAAAATAAAGAAACAGGAGGCTTTAAATTTTCATCAAATTCAAGAAGCCTCCAAACAAACACAAACTCAGATTTGAATCTTGGAAAACTGGAGAACTTACCTGGGCATACTTTTAGCTTCCTTTCGCTCCCTTCCTGTTTCCCTTTCTCACTTTTGTGGCACCCTTTTCCTTCCAATTGTTTAATCTCTTAGTCCTACCCTCCAATGGATTAACAGTTCTCATATTGCCAAAATATCACACTACATTTCCCCAGAGGAGGCCTGCCCTTTCTGGAACTGTCCACCCTTTAAAATTACATCCTTTTATTTCTAGTTATAACCATGACACTCCTCTGGGATTGAACTCAAATATGTGTTAGGAGGACAGCAATTTAATTAAACTGCATCCACTAAGATATGAATAATTTGTAGCCCCCGATCTCATCTCTCCAGTCATCCCAGGTATGTTAGGAATTTAATGAAAAAAAATGTATCTTATGCTATTGACTACAACAGTGTCAATAAACATTCTTAAAACATTCTTCCTTTGCAGACAACTTACTTCTGGTAAAGCCAACCTGTTTATTGTATACCCTGGTCTCTATTCAGTAGTTTTGAAGCATTTGTTTTCACTTTCTATTTATCAGCATCAGTTCCTCTACATGGGGCTCCCTAGATTGATTTCCTACAAGACTGAGGGCACATTTGTTTTTGCTCTGAGGATCACATTCAGTTTCAGAATGAGAAAGCAAGAAGATTGCAGAAGTGGTTAGTAGAAAACAAACGAGAGAGAAATGCCAGTGAGAATGAACTATCCAAAAGAGAAATACAGTTTGTTTTATACAATTATCAGCAAAAAATGCAAAGAATTTGTGGCAGCAAGCTATTAATATGTGACAAGATATGCAGCAAGTTCATGCTATAGTACAAAGTCTAGACTATGAGGTAGGAATTTTTTTTTTTTAATTCTGATTTTTTATTAGTTACTGAACATCTCTGAATCTTTGTGTCTTCAATACATCATATGTAAAATGAGGAGTTGGATCACATAGCTTCAATTCCTTTTAGATATGATTGGTACTCATCAAGGAATGAGCCTCATTGAAGACTTGGGATGTGTGCATTATGACACTGACCTGTTATACATATTGTTTCATTGATCATCAACTTCTCTGCTGTAGTCTGGAAGAAAGACTATCCTGATGGTGAGATATGATAGAGAAAACACCAAGCAAGAAGCTGAAATATTTGGGGTCTAGTCTTGACTTCTTCACTCAGAACATCTGAATTTTGGCCTACTAATATAACCAAGTTGCATCTCAGTTTCTTTGTTTTATAAGCAGAGTTAATATTTCATCTTTCTTTCTTTAAAACACTGGAAACTACACATTACAGAGTTACTCTTTTTAGTTTCAGAAATGGCTCTAGTTCTGAAAGTCATGCATAACCAGGACATGTGTTATTTGATGGGGTTTGAGGAAGAGGGGAACAGATGGGGGCAGGTAGGACAGAGTTTCCTAAACCTGGGTTTAGCAGGACTTAGTGTCCCCAATATGCATAACTGACTCTTTTCAATGTGGGTCACATGATGGGAAATCTTATGTTACATGCTCTGAACTATCAACTGTGTTAACAAGAGGAGGATTGAGGTGAAGTTAATGACATTTTTCTTAATTCCATCTATTCTAGGCATGGGTGACCTTTGATCTTTTTGAATTTTATCCATTGCTGAAAAAAGTCTCTCAAATTACATGGGTTTTAGTCTCTCCCCTGATAAGACACGTTGTTAACAAGCATATATTTCCCATCATAAGCCAAAGTGCTAATTATAGGTAGGAATGAAAGAAGCCTTGACCTCAGCCCTCGTGGAGGGCAGAGCATGGTTGGGAATTGCTTAGTGGGGATCTACTTCCTTCATGCTTCACATTACAAAGAATTCAGATGTCATCTTGATGTTAGGAAAGCCACTCAGGTCAAGCCTATCACTGCCCTCATTTTCACTGTTTGTTCTTCCTGTTTATTCATCTTGGCAGAAAATAATTTGTGATCCCATGTTGCTATCTTTTCATGTGAGTGTACCTAATGCACTGAAAGAAATTATAAGCTCTTTTGGATCATGAGCTCTGTTTTTATACCTCTCTTTTTGGAATGTTGAGTTCTTGCATCAGAATACAAACTCCTTCTGGGTTTAAATTTTGTCATTTTCTTTGTAGTTCCTCTGCAATTCAGTATTGAATGCAGACTAGACATTTCAGGAACTCTTACTACAGGACTTAATGAATATTTCTTGGCTTAAACTGAAACTTTTTTTATCTGTAAGATCATGGCTCACTAATAATTCAATCAGCAGTAAATTGGCAGTCTGATTTGAGAAGAATAAAGAGATTGGGAATGTACCAAATACCTCTCAAATACAAGCCTCTTATTAAGACAAGGTCACATCCTTGGGAAACCCTAGAAAGAGATACAAAGAGGAAGTAACTTAAAAGTTAGCTTGGTGGTAGTATTGGCTTGTGGCCAACAACTCATGGACTGCAAGTCACATTAATTTATAACAATCTCAAATTCATGCAGTTGATGCTTGCAAGATCTTTAGAAATTATCTAGTTCAATTTTCTTGGTTTGCAGATAAGGACATTGAGGTCAAGGAACTTAGAAGATGACCAATTTTGTATAAGTTGTTCTGGGAAGTAATTTCATATTAAAAAAAAAAAAAAAACTCCACAGCTTCACAAAAGTGATTTATGTGATTAAGTTCAGTGTTTAGGTAAAACAATGGAAATCAAATAGCAGCAGAGACATAGCAATATATCTATGTGGCAGAGAAAGCCAACTGCCTTTCAAAAGTTCTTTCTTCCCTTTCATAACATATAGCTGTTTCTGGAAGGTGGATCCTCAGCTGGGAAGAACAATGTCTAGCTCTTTTTACATTTCCATGGGAATTCTGACTGGATCCAGAACCTTGAATGTGGGTAAAAGTGATAGACACCATTTTCAGATCTGGATCCTCTCACGCTGTGCTCCAGATTTTTCCTCCATTCTCTTCTCTCCAGTCTTATTTCATCAAGGGTTATTGTCACTAATAAATTGGAAGTCAGTACAATAAAGAAACAAGGATCTACACTCATTTGAAATTTACCCATCAGATCAAATACCCTGTAAGACAATATTGCCTTGTTTGTATCTACATATCTCTTGGAAACACTTTTTTTTTTTTTCTAGCAGATTGACAAAATCTCAAAAGTGTGATAATATTCTTGTTGGTGAGACTATAGAAAAGTAAGCTCTCATACATTGTTTTTGTGAGTGAGAAAAGGTACAATATTATTAAGAACATGAAATATTTATCTAAATTATTTACAAAACCATTTAACATTTGACTTGATAACCCTGCATCTGGAATTTACACTTTAAGCAGACCTGTATATGTTTGCAATGACATGTGGACAAAGTCATCCTGTTGAGTCCAGCTTGACAGCACAGTTTCCCAAAAGCACAGTGTGGTGAAAGAATGAGAAACAGTCAATGAAGTTACAGAGGGGATCAGGGGACCAACACCACCACAAGGTGAAGGTGCCCAAATTGATCTCAAGTCTGCTTTATTATACTTTTTGAGACTTGCTTGTACTTGTTTACAGGAGCATAGCAGGCCAGGTGGCCTTCAATGATAATCCTGTGCAGTTAACCTTTAACATTTTTGTATCCCTGTTTTTCTGCCCCAAGGACAAAGATCCAGTTAATCTTTATGTGCCTCCCAGGCATCAAAGACAGGAACAATCTGTTGATGGCTTTCCATCTACAGGCATATTACCTGCTTTCAAGATGTTTTTTGTTCTTTCTTGGTTTCCTTCAAGAGTCATATACTGAGTCATGTCTTCTCCGCATGATTGTTTAATTCTTTTGCCAGGCCTTTTAGTAGGCCTGTCTCCTAAATTATCCCTTTGGCATTCTTTGCAAAATTTTAATATGTGGGAAACATTGCAAGTATCTCTATACAATGATATACTCTATAGTTGAACAAAAGAACTAAGTAGGCTTCTTTTTATAGATACAGAAATGTTGCCAGGATATTTTGGCAAGTGAAGAAACTGAAGTTCAGGACAGTTTATAGTATGCCACCATTTGTATAAAAAAAGAAGAGTGACAAAGTGAACTTTTAAATGTTCTCTCATATGCATCAAGAAACCATGTGTATGAGAAGCATAGATAGTAACAGGAATGAAATAAAGATTTCTTAATCATTTCCTTATTATATTTTTATTAATCTAAAAGAATACACTTCTTGTTAAAATAAAATTAAATTTAAAATAAAAGAAAATATGGAGGTCATACCTTTTGGCTTCTACCCAGAAAAGGCACAAAAGTAGAAATTACTGAATAAGTAATGTTAAGAAACTGTTATTAAAGAACAGTCAAACTTCACTTCAGAGTGATAGATTTAGAATTATAGCTATGCCTTTGTCAGTTACAACTGGGTCAGTATATTGCATACATTGACTTTTGCTTTCAACTCTAATTATTTACTTGATTGAGTGAAGCTCACCGGCTTTGCTTAGATCATCAGTGCTTTTCAAGGAATGATGAGTTTTGTTCCCATGAGCTTGTTTGTGTGAACTTCCTTTCCTCTGTAGCTTTCATTATTAGGAGTCTGCTATGTATCAGATGCTGTGTTAGAAGCTGGCAATATAGACTGTAAGACAAACTTCCTCTTTTAGGAAATCATAATTAGAGGGGAGGAAAAGAAAGAGAGAGGAATAAATATGTTGGTGTGGGCTGAACTGTATTCCCCCAGATTAACCTCCAGTACCTCAGAAGGTAACCGTATTTGAAAAGATAATTAAAGTTAAATGAGATTGTTGATGTGGGCTCTAATTCAATATGACTGGTATCTTTATAAGAAGAGGAGGTTAGGACACAGACATGCAGGAAGGAAAGACCACGTGAAGACTAAAGTGAAAGTCGCTCAGTCATGTCTGACTCTGCGACCCCATGGACTGAAGCCTACCAGCCAGTTATGTCCATGGAATTCTCCAGGCAAGAATACTGGAGTGGGTAGCTGTTCTCTTCTCCAAGGGATATTTCCAACTCAGGGATTGAACCCAGGTCTTCCATACTGAAGGCAGATTCTTCACCATCTGAGCCACCAGGGAAGCCTAAGAATAAATGGAGTGGGTAATCTAGTCCTTCAACCCAGGGACTGAACCCAGGTCTCCTGCATTTCAGGCAGATTCTTTACCATCTGAGCCACCAGGGAATCCCAAGAATACTGGAGTGGGTAGACTATCCCTTCTCTAGGGGATCTTCTTGACCCAGGAATTGAACCAGAGTCTGTTGCATTGCAGGTGGATTCTTTACCAGCTGAGCTACCAGGGAAGCTAATGTGAAGACTAAAAGAGAAGACTATTATCTGCAAACCAAGGATACATGCCTCAGAGTGAAATCAACCTGGTGGGACTTCTTGAATTTGGACTTCTGGCCTCCAGAATTGTGAGGAAATTTCTGTTATTTAAACCACTCAATCTGTGGTACTTTTATATAGTAGTCCTGCTGCTGCTGCTGCTGCTAAGTCACTTCAGTCATGTCCAACTCTGTGTGACCCCATAGACATCAGGCTCCCCTGGCCCTGGGATTCTCCAGGCAAGAACACTGGAGTGAGTTGCCATTTCCTTCTCCAATGCATGAAAGTGAAGTTGCTCAGTCGTGTCCAACTGTTTGCGACACCATGGACTGCAGCCTACCAGGCTCCTTAGTCCATGGGATTTTCCAGGCAAGAGTACTGGAGTGGGGTGCCATTGCCTTCTCCAATAGTATCCCTAGCCAACTAGTATATGTCTCTAATACAGTTCAGTTAGAGCTGTGACAGGAAAGTTATCCCTTAGTGATAGAGAAAGAAGCACAGAGGAGAGGCCCCCAATTTAAGTACTCAGATAAGACAGAGGTGGCATCTGGGCAGAATCTCTATGACAACTCTATTATTATCCCAGCTTTATAGATGAGGAAACTGAGGCATAAGACAGTTATGTAAGTTGCACAAGATTACAAAGCTAAGAAGTGGCAGAACCTGAATTCAAACCAGGGAAATTCTCCCAGTCAGTGCTTTTATGATTATATAATGCTGCTTCTGATGAAAATTATTAGCTACCATCACCCTAATACCAAAATCTGACAAAGATACCTCAAAAAAAGAAAACTACAGGCCAATATCACTGATGAACATACATGCAAAAATTCTTAACAAAATTCTAGCAAACAGAATCCAACAACATATTAAAAAAATCATACATCATGACCAAATGAGCTTTATTCCAGGGATGCAAGGATTCTTCAATATCTGTAAATCAATCAACATAATACACTACATTAACAAATAGAAAAATAAAAGCCATATGATGATCTCAATAGATGCAGAGAAAGCCTTTGACAAAATTCAACATCCATTTATGATAAAATCTCTCCAGAAAGCAGGAATAGAAGGAACATACCTCAACATAATAAAAGCTATATATGACAAACCTGCAGCAAACATTATCTTCAATGGTGAAAAATTGAAAGCATTTTTCCTAAAGTCAGGAACAAGACAAGGGTGACCATTTTCACCACTACTATTCAACATAGTTTTGGAAGTTTTGGCCACAGCAATCAGAGCAGAAGAAGAAATAAAAGGAATCCAAATTGCAAAAAAAAGAAAACCCTCACTGTTTGCAGATGACATGATCCTCTACAGAGAAAACCCTAAAGACTCCATCTGAAAATTACTAGAGCTAATCAATGAATATAGTAAAGTTGCAGGATATAAAATCAACACACAGAAATCCCTTGCATTCCTATACACTAACAATGAGAAAACAGAAAGAGAAATTAAGGAAACAATTCCATTTACCATTATAACGAAAAGAATAAAACACTTAGGAATATATCTACCTAATGAAACAAAAGACCTATATATAGAAAACTATAAAACACTGGTGAAAGAAATCAAAGAGGACACTAATATACGGAAAAATTTACTGTGTTCATGAATCAGAAGCATCAATATAATGAAAATAATAGTACTAACCAAAGCAATCTATAGATTCAATGCAATCCCTATCAAACTACCAATGGTATTTTTCAGAGAACTAGAGCAAATAATTTCAAAATTTGAATGGAAATACAAAAACCTCGAATAGCCAAAGCAATCCTGAGAATGGAGAATGGAACTGGAGGAATCAACCTGCCTGACTTCAGGCTCTACTACAAAGCCACAGTCATCAAAACAGTATGGTACTGGCACAAAGACAGAAATATAGATCAATGGAACAAAATAGAAAGCCCAGAGATAAATCCACACACCTATGGACACCTTATCTTTGACAAAGGAGGCAAGAATATGCAACGAATTAAAGACAATCTCTTTAACAATTGGTGCTGGGAAAACTGGTCAACCACCTGTAAAATAATAAAACGATAACACTTTCTAACACCATACACAAAAATAAACTCAAAATGGATTAAAGATCTAAATGTAAGACCAGAAACTATTAAACTCCTAGAGGAAAATATAGGCAAAACACTATCTGACATAAATCACAGCAGGATCCTCTATGATCCACCTCCCAGGATATTGGAAATAAAAGCAAAAATAAACAAATGGGACCTAATTAAAATTAAAAGCTTTTTCACAACAAAGGAAACTATAAGCACGGAGAAAAGACAGTCTTCAGATTGGGAAAAAATAATAGCAAATGAAGCAACTGACAAACAACTAATCTCAAAAATATACAAGCAACTCCTGCAGCTCAATTCCAGAAAAATAAACTACCCAATCAAAAAGTGGGTGAAAGAACTAAATAGACATTTCTCCCAAGAAGACATACAGATGGCTAACAAACACATGAAAAGATGCTCAACATCACTCATTATCAGAGAAATGCAAATCAAAACCACAATGATGTACCATTTCATGCCAGTTAGAATGGCTGCTATCCAAAGGTCTACAAGCAATAAATGCTGGAGAGGATGTGGAGAAAAGGGAATCCTCTCACACTGTTGGTGGGAATGCAAACTAGTACAGCCACTATGGAGAACAGTGTGGAGAGTCCTTAAAAAACAGGAAATAGAACTGCCTTATGACCCAGCAATCCCTCCGCTGGGCATTCACACCAAGGAAACCAGAATTGAAAGAAACACGTGTACCCCAATGTTCATCACAGCTCTGTTTATAATAGCCAGGACATGAAAGCAACCTAGATGTCCATCAGCAGATGAATGGATAAGAAAGCTGTGGTACATATACACAACGTAATATTACTCAGCCATTAAAAAGAATATATTTGAATCAGTTCTAATGAGGTGGATGAAACTGGAGCCTATTATACAGAGTGAAGTAAGCCAGAAAGAAAAACACCAATACAGTATCCTAAAGCATATATATGGAATTTATAAAGATGGTAACAATAACTCTGTATGCAAGACAGCAAGAGACACCGATGTATAGAACAGTCATTTGGATTCTGCGGGAGAGGGTAAGGTTGGGATGGTTTGGGAGAATGGTATTGAAATCTTATATTATCATATGTGAAATGCATCACCAGTCCAGGTTTGATGCATGATACAGGGTGATCAGGACTGGTGCACTGGGATGACCCAGAGGGATGGTATGGGGAGGAAAGTAGGAGGGGGGTTCAGGGTGGAAAGCATATGTACACCCTTTGCTGATTCATTTCAATGTATGGCAAAACCAATACAATATTGTAAAGTAATATCCTCCAATCAAAGTAAATAAATTCATATTTTTAAAAAAAAGAAAATTATTAAGGGGAAATAATGGGAAAAGTACATAGAGTACTTATGGAGCTATACACATGTGGCTTAAACATTAAGCTTAAGACTGGGTGGCAGTGAGTGGTGCGGGGAGGCTCAATGGGCCTAGTGGGCTGTATTAATTCTGCATTTCATCTGGAAATCAATGGAGGCTCATTTTGAATTTTAAATTAGGAATTTAAGGAACTTATGTCCAAACCATAAATGTTAGGCTCAATAAATTTTCCACAAATTGACACACCTATGTAATTGGCACCCTGATTAAGGAACAACCAGACCTCCCCCCGCCCCAAGAAGTCTCCTTCTGTTATCTTCACTCACTACCTCCTTCATTGATAACTCCTCTACTGACTTCTAAGATCATAACTTAGTTCTACCTCATTTTGATCATTTATATAAATGGAATCATGCAGAGTGTACTCTTTTGTATCCACCTTTTGTTCACTCTTACAAGATTGTACTTGATATATATAGTTCTAGTGTGGTCATTCTCTTTGTTTTATAGTATTTCAGCGTGTATCTGCCTCTATCCATTCTATTGTTAACTAGCATATGAGTGGTCTAGTTTGAGGCTAATATAAATAATGCTGCTGTAATAATTCTCATAGATATTACATTTTGAATATATGTACCTAGGAGTGGAGTCACTGTATCATAAGATATGCATATGTTCACCACTAGTAAATATGGCTAAACAACACATGCACTTTAGTTCACAGAAAATATTGAAAATTTTTCCCAGACATGGGGATTGCTTTTATTAAATATTTTACTCTAGGTCTCAGGCAGTGTAGGAAGGCAACATGACAACATAAAAGGCATGAGGTTTAGACAGAAAGAAATAAAATCATCATTTGTCACAGGAGACATGATTATGTATATGTGAAATTCAAATTACTCTTCAAACTATTAGACTTAATAAGTGAATTTTGCATGTATTTATATAAAGACAATATATAAAAAAATCTTGTATTTCTATCTACTGACAAAAATAGATGGAAGACAAGATTATTTTCTAGTATTGGAGGACTCAATCCTGTAAGAAAGTCAATTTGCAATTCATCCATTAATTCAGTGTAATTATCAAAAAAATCTTTAACAAGTTTTTGGGTAGAATTTGACAGGCTGTAGGTGTAAAGGACTAAGGTAAAAAACAAAACAAAACAAAACAAAACACTTTGGTCATTATTTTTTAAATTGGAACTACTGATTGAGGAATAGTGTCTAACAATCTAGAAAAATGTTATTTACTTCTCCCTAATGTTAATACCAATTGCCAAATTCAGATTTAAATTGAAGAAAGTAGGGAAAACCAAGAGACCATTCAGGTATGACCTAAATCAAATCCCTTATGATTATACAGTAGAAATGAGAAATAGATTTAAGGGACTAAATCTGATAGACAGAGTGCCTAATGAACTATGGACACAGGTTCGTGACATTGTACAGTAGACAGGGATCAAGACCCCATGGAAAAGAAATGCAAACAAGCAAAATGGCTGTCTGAGGAGGCCTTACAAACAGCTGTGAAAAGAAGAGAAGCAACAAGCAAAGGAGAAAAGGAAAGATATTCCCATTTGAATGCAGAGTTCCAAAAAATAGCAAGAAGAGATAAGAAAGCCTTTCTCAGGGATCCATGCAAAGAAATAGAATGTGAAGTCAAGTGGGCCATAGAAAGCATCACTATGAACAAAGCTAGTGGAGGTGATGGAATTCCAGTTGAGCTATTTCAAATCCTGAAAGATGATGCTGTGAAAGTGCTGCACTCAATGTGCCAGCAAATTTGGAAAACTCAGCAGTGGCCACAGGACTGGAAAAGGTCCGTTTTCATTCCAATCCCAAAGAAAGGCAATGCAAAAAATGCTCACAGCACAACACAATTGCACTCATCTCACATGCTGGTAAAGTAATGCTTAAAATTCTCCAAGCCAGACTTCAGCAATACGTGAACAGTGAACTTCCTGATGTTCAAGCTGGTTTTAGAAAAGACAGAGGAACCAGAGATCAAATTGCCAACATCCGCTGGATCATGGAAAAAAGCAAGAGAGTTCCAGAAAAACATTTATTTCTGCTTTATTGACTATGCCAAAGCCTTTGACTGTGTGGATCACAATAAGCTGTGGACAATTCTGAAAGAGAGGGGAATACCAGACCACCTGACCTGCCTCTTGAGAAACCTGTATGCAGGTTAGGAAGCAACAGTTCGAACTGGACATGAAACAACAGACTGGTTCCAAATAGGAAAAGGAGTAGCTCAAGGCTGTATATTGTTACCCTGCTTATTTAACTTCTATGTAGAGTACATCATGAGAAACCCTGGACTGGAAGAAGCACAAGCTGGAATCAAGATTGCCAGGAGAAATATCAATAACCTCAGATATGCAGATGACACCACCCTTATGGCAGAAAGTGAAGAGGAACTAAAAAGCCTCTTGATGAAAGTGAAAGAGGAGAGTGAAAAAGTTGGCTTAAAGCTCAACATTCAGAAAGCGAAGATCATGGCATCCGGTCCCATCACTTCATGGGAAATAGATGGGGAAACAGTGGAAACAGTGTCAGACTTTTTTTGGTGGGGAGGGGAGGAGGGGGGGCGGGGGGGGGCGGGGGGGGTGCTCCAAAATCACTGCAGATGATGATTGCTGCCATGAAATTAAAAATCTCTTACTTCTTGGAAGGAAATTTATGACCAACCTAGATAGCATATTAAAAAGCAGAGACATTACTTTGCCAACAAAAGTCCATCAATTCATGGCTATGGTTTTTCCAGTGGTTATTTATGGATGTGAGAGTTGGACTGTGAAGAAAGCTGAGCACCGAAGAATTGATGCTCTTGAGCTGTGGTGGAGAAGACTCTTGAGAGTCCCTTGGATTGCAAGGAGATCCAACCAGTTCATTCTAAAGGAGATCAGTCCTGGGTATTCATTGGAATGACTGATGCTGAATGTGAAACTCCAATATTTTGGCCATCTCATGCGAAGAGTTGACTCATTGGAAAAGACCCTGATGCTGGGAGGGATTAGGGTCAGAAGGAGAAGGGGATGACAGAGGATCAGATGGCTGGATGGCATCACCGACTCGATGGACATGAGTTTGAGTGACTTCTGGGAGCTGGTGATGGACAGGGAGGCCTAGCGTGCTGCGATTCATGGGGTCGCAAAGAGTCAGACACGACTGAGTGAACTGAACATTAATACATTAATCAATTTGGTGAATATAGCATTGATACTCTTTTCTAATATCTGCAGTGTTATGATCTTAATTAACACAATGACCATTAGAGACAAGCAGAGGAGAGAAAATTTTATGTTAATCCGATAGAAGAGAAATTCAACCCCCAGAGTGGCAAATGACTTTCTTCTAAGTATAAGTCCAAGACAAAACCAGGATATGATCTCTGAGTTTTTTACTTAAACCCACCTTTTCTTAAACTTAAACTGTGCAGACCCCTCATGATTCAATGCATGTTTTATTCTTTTGTGGAATGCTTCATGGTGACAGCAACTTACCAACTGTTTTGATAGGATGGAAACCTTGACAGCAAACCTACGTCTGTCATGTGAATTTGAACAGTGTATTTCAGAAGATATATGATCAGTTCACCATATAACTGTTGGTGATGGCTTTTCTCTTGTTCTCTGTATATCACCTGTCTGACCAGTGCTTGCTTCACCTGTAACTTATGTACATGACTGACCTTTCTAGGTAACTTGCCTCAGGCCCCAGTTAATGACTATTCCTATCAAACTATGCCTTTCTGCCAGTTTCCCTGGTAACTAATGATCCCACCTGATGTGGGCAATCTCTCCTCTACTCTGCCAGCAAATACTGCCACCCAGTCTTGCCCTCTATGCACCACACACGGTGAGGTGTCTTTCTAACACCTTGTTTTGGATGTATAAGGTCAAGGTCCCCTTTCCTCTTTTAAATTAATGACATTGATATTTCTGTTGCTAATTCCAGGCTTTTTCTTCAGTCTTAAAGCTGGGCAAGTGCAGGTATTGTAGGCCTGTGGGATGCAGGCCTACAGAGGGGCTGCAAGAAGGTGCCATATTGAACATGGGCATATCATCTCCTGCTGAATGAAACCCTGCCTGTTTTGTCACATTTTCCCTCCATCATTGAAACACATGGCTGTTTCTTTAGTAGAGCATTGGGTGAAGTGGTCAGGTTGCATTAAAGTCATGCTGTAAAAGGCATATCTTTTCCCTAGATTTTCACCCAAGTTGTGAGAAGTTCACACTAAATCAGAACTTAAAGGAACAAAGACCAGAGTGGGGAGCAGCAGATTCATGGCTCTCACCTCTGGTGTCTGAAGCATATGTTCACAGAAGGAAATATCTGTGTGGGTTACCCACTCTGCTTAAATTGTTAGTTCTTTTTCACACATTTTTATTTGCCAAACATATGTGGTTAAATTGCAGACATCAAATGCCTATTTGTTAAGATTCTGCTCTGTCTGATTACATAGTCTTTCTTGAGTCCTTTTTACATTATTGTGATTGCTAGCATCTCAATATTCACTAACTACAGCAGATTAGTATTCATTTTGATTCACTATTTTCCTGCGTAAGTATTCAATTTGGGGATTATCATATAGTTATTTTCCCCAAACTGAAGAAAGCAAGCTGTTGGTAAGAAAAGGAAATAATGAACTCTTTTTCTTTCATGAAAATAACAGGTTGCTTTCTTGTTCATTAAACATTTTCAGTAACTTGTCAACAAAATTACAGTATCCCCCCCCCCCCCACCACCATCCAACACATTTTTACACATTACAGTTACAAAGTCTCAATTTCACCACCAGAAGATCCTGCAGTTGCTGGCACATCCTTAAGCGTATCTCCCATTTTAGTGCACAAATATTTGAAAGAGACTCTCACATGTTCCATAACTCTCATCTTTCAAATTCCACTTCCATGAATTTTAACCTCACATGAGGTTAAAACATGAGAGTTCTAGACTCCTCATGTTCTTGACGACATGCCCAAGCAGAAGAAAAGGATTAATGAGGAAACAGCTAATGAAACTGGAAAAAACAGAAGGAAAAAATGAGAGAGACTGTAAGTGGGGGGAAGAGAGAGAAAGTGAGGGAGGAAAGAGGTTGGATACAGCTACTCCTCCAAGTTTAAGGACTAGAGAAATTGTAGAATTTAATTATTGGATGAAGACTTAAATGTCATTTACAATGATAAAGAATTTGCATATCAATAATTAAAGCTAATTAAGTTTTGTGAGATCTGAAGTTTTTGAAATTTTCTATGATAGAGAGTTGTATAAGGGTTTCTCTCTGTGCTTTTTCTTTTTTATTTTGTCTGCATTTTTTTAAATCAACAAAATACTTGATTCAAAGGACTAGAGTTTTATTATTGTCAAAAGAGTGTGTAATTTCCTCAGTTCTGTCTTGCCACAACAAAAATTTGAAATGGCGGACCAGTGTTACAGCTAACTTTTATTTGGCAAACAAAGGAAAAGACATCCTCAAGGCATGAGGGTGGGCCAACTCGAAAGAGGCTTGCCGTTCAACTTTGGCTTCTCTTTTTATGTTTTTTCTCCTTCCTCTGAGCCTGCCCTATGTAAATAGGGCTAGCCAGGAGGGCTATTTATTTCACTTGAGGTTTTCACTCAGTCCTTGGACCTTCCCTTGTTTTATTTTTGCAGGCTTTTTGCTTTCTTTGTCTTTTAGTCATCCCTATTTTGGATTCCTTTTTCCTATTCTAAGTACCTAACATTTCCCCCTAAAGAGATGGAAGGCCCAGTTCTTTGGGAATAAGGGTGTCGAGGTCTCTCTGGCTATTTCCTGCTTAGCTGGGATGGCGAGGGGCTTTGGGCCTCCCCCTCTTGCTAATCTCAAGCTTCAGAGTCCTTATAGCAGTGTCCATCTAAGGTTGACTGATATTTTCTACAGTCAGGTATAGTTTTATATATCCTTGTTGAACTGGCACTGCATATTTTTGCTTGTTGACCTGGGCAGAGACAAAACAGATTAGATAATTGATAATACAGGGAACAATCATAAGCAGCATCAATATGGTGATAACAGGGATTAGTTGGGGCATTAGCTAACTTCAAATTGCCCCCTAGCCAGGAGAAGGATCCCCCAAAGAGAGATTGTAGCCACCCTGAGGACTCTCCAGCTCGTTCTTTGAGGTCCTGTAGGATCTGAATGTTTTCCTTGAGGACTCAAGACTTTAACTTAGCTGGAGGTATTTACCCAGAAACAATACTTCTCATTCAAGATGGCTCAAGTCCCTTCTTGTTAAGGGATCAGGAGATCGATCTCCTGTCTATTTTGGAGTTCAACCCCTGCCAAGCTGTGTTGAGTCTTTAGAGCTATCCTGAAAAATCTTATCCCCAGAAGCTTAATTTTGTGGGTGTTCATTAGAGTG
The DNA here is from genome assembly GCF_032405125.1 of Capricornis sumatraensis. Lineage (NCBI taxonomy): Eukaryota > Metazoa > Chordata > Mammalia > Artiodactyla > Bovidae > Capricornis > Capricornis sumatraensis. The sequence continues at coordinate 16,324,579 of NC_091089.1, read as the reverse complement.
GCACTCATTTGTAGTTCTGAATAGGTATCCAAGATATCCCACGGGCTCACAGGAATATTGAGTGTCCTCTTCTGTTTTCTTCCACAGCTTGACTCATGAGTAGTGAATCCAGGAGTCGTGTCCTGGTACCTTCACTGCTGTGGGGATAGAAAGTATTACAGGGTAGGGGCCCTTCCATGTGAGCCTTAGGGGACCCATCTTTCCAGACTTTAGGACTTGAGTCCCTGAAGCATATAGTAATGGCTCTTTAGAATCTTGTGTGTGTGTGTGTGTGTGTGTGTGTGTGTGTGGGTGTGTGTGTGTGTGTGTGCGGTTTGGGCTGCCTTTTTTAAAAATATTAATTTATTTATCTTAATTGGAGGTTAATTACTTTACAATACTTTATTGGTTTTGCCATACATCAACATGAATCTTTTGGGTCCTGGTTGATAGCCCACAAGCGTACATCTTGTTGGAATTGCCCAATGGCCAAGGTATAAGACTGAAGGGTTTGAGCCTCTGGATCTAGGAAGAGGTTATTGGCATAAACAAAAGATCTCCCATACAGCATCTCATAAGGACTAAGACCAACCTGTTGCTTAGTGGCAATACAGGTGCAGAGGAGAGCTACTGGTAAAGCCTCATTCCATCCCAGGGAGGTCTCCTGGATTATCTTTTTTACCACTGATTTTAAGAATTGATTGGCTCTTTCTACTTTTCCTGAATATTGAGGCCTCCAGGCACAATGGAGATAATAAGTAATGCCCAATGCTTTAGAGACACCTTGGGTGACTTTAGAAGTAAATGATGTCCCATTGTCACTTTGTAATGACCTGGGCAGACCAAATCTCAGAATGATTTCATGGAACAGTTTTTTCACCACCTCCTTAGCCTTCTCAGCCCAGGTGGGAAAGTCTTCAACCCATCTTGTGAATGTGTCTGTCATGATTAGTAAGTATTTATACCCTTGAGAAACTGGCATCTGGGTGAAGTCCATCTGCCAGTCCTCTCCTGAGTGTGTCCCACACCATTGAATGGGCTCAGCCAGCTGGGGTCTTTGAGCTCCTTGGGGATTGTTTAATTGTCAAGTGGAACATGAGGAGAACACTTGCCTTATAGTCGTTTGGAGGCCTGTTCCTCTGAAGGGCCTTTCTAGTAATCTTTGGAGAGCCTTCTCCCCTAAATAAGTGGTGCTATGTAGGAGTTAACCAACTTCTACTGGAGGTTCTCAAGCAGAATAAGGAGTCCCTCCTTTTGAAACCACCCTATATGATCTTCTTGAAAGCCCTCACTTTTAGCTTTAAGTCTCACCTTCAGTATATAAAGTAGTTTCTGCCAAATTATTTTGTGGAACTAAGGTGGCAGCCACTATTAGGTCTTTGTTCTGTAATGTTGTTCCCTTAGCTGCCTGATCAGCTGCTTGGTTCCCTCGTGACACTTCCATGCTCCCTTTTTGGTGTCCTTTGCAGTGGGAGGCTAAAACCTCAGCAGGCAGGTGGACTACCTCCAAGAGCCTAAGGATTTGATCACCATATTTGACTGGGGATCCTCGGGTGGTCAGGTGGCCTTTTTCTTTCCAAATAACAGCATGTGCATGTAGCATCAGAAAGGCATACTTGGAGTCAATGCAAATGGCTACTCTTTTGCCTTTTCCCAGCTCTAAAGCTTGAGTCAGGGCTGTGAGCTCAGCTAATTGGATTGAAGTACCTGGTTCAGTTCAGTTCAGTCACTCAGCTGTGTCTGACTCTTTGTGACTCCATGGACTGCAGCACACCAGGCCTCCTTGTCCATCACCAACTCTCAGAGCTTACTCAAACTCATGTCCATTGAGTCAGTGATGCCATCCAATCATCTCATCCTCTGTCGTCTCCTTCTCCTCCTGCCTTCTATCTTTCCCAGTATCAGGGTCTTTTCAAATGAGTCAGTTCTTCGCATCAAGTGGCCAAAGTATTAGAGTTTCAGCTTCAGCATCAGTCCTTCCAATGAATATTCAGGACTGATTTCCTTTAGAATTGACTGGTTGGATCTCCTTGGTTCCAGATTGCAGCCATGAAATTAAAAGACACTTGCTCCTAGAGGAAAAGCTATGATCAACCTAGACAGCATATTAAAAAGCAGAAACATTGCTTTGTCAACAAAGGTCCACTCTAGTCAAGGCTATGGTTTTTCCAGTCCTGTGGCCACTACTGCGGATTCCAAATTTGCTGGCATATTGAGTGTAGCACTTTCACAGCATCATCTTTTAGGACTTGAAATAGCTAAACTGGAATTCCATCACTTCCACTATCTTTGTTCATAGTGATTCTTCCCAAGGCCCACTTGACTTCACATTCCAAGATGTCTGGCTGTATGTGTGACCATACCATGATTATCTGGGTCATGAAGATCTTTTTTGTATAGTACCTGGTGGCAAAGGTTTAGCCTCTATGGTCTCTAATTGAAAACCACTTCATACCTGGCTCTTCTTTTTCCATCCAAGACAAAGCTTCTCCCTTCAGTGTACCAGATCTCCTCAAGGTTGGTCAGAGGATCTTCAGATAATCCTATTGGGAATTTTGTCCAGTATTCCAAGGTTTCTAGGCAAGAGTGAAAGTGGAAAGAGCCCTCAAGGGTAGGCATCATGGTATCTGAGTTAAGAACCTCACAAAGGGATATAGTCAGTCCTGGATTTTCCATCATCACTACTTGATATCTGAGGATCCTTTGATCAACATCCATAAATGGCCTCTGCCATTCAGGCGTTGTTTCACTTGGCAGCTGGTAGAAACAGCTTGCCCCCAAGGGAGAGTTATCAAACATCTTGTATCCCTTCTATCTAAGCAGGGAAAGATCTCTTCCCAATAAGGGAGTAGGACTCTCAGAGACCACCAGAAACTGGTTGGAAAATATTTGTCCATCCCAGCAACAAAGAAGTGCTCAGTGAAAATCTTTTTTGTAATTGTTTTTTCTTTAGCACCCAAAATGGTACAGGTTTAGGAGGAGAAGTCTCCAGAGTAGGAGGTCAGGACAGAGTAGGAAGCCCCTGTGTCAACCAAGAAATTCTTGGGCTTACCTGCCACATCCAGTTGCACCCTTGGCTCCAGCCCTGTGATGGTTATCTGTGACAGGCAGACTGGCTAGAGTGGGCCACTTCACTCTTGTTGAACCATCATGAGGAAAGGCTTGGCACTTGACCTTGAGGCTCTTGGTCCAGAGGGCAGAGTGCTGCCCAGTGTCCCAATTGATGGCATTTGTAGCAAGTTGTTTTAGGAGACTTGTCATGGTTTGGACACTCTTTGGCCCATTGTCCTGCCTGTCTACAGATTAGGCATTTACCTTGTGCCTTTTCCTAAGGACTCAGGGTTTGCCATAGGGCTTCTGGAGGGCAGCCAGCATCTGGGCATGACTTATATCTTTCCTTTTCTCCCTTTCCTGGACCTTGGCCTCCCTCTCCTGTTCTGTTATAAAAAGGTATTGGTGACTGTCTGGACCATCTCATCTAAAGAAGCAGCAGAGTCCTGCTGCTATAGCTGTTGTAACTTTATCCTGACATCTGATGCACACTGGGACAGGAATTTGTCCTTTAAAATCACCTGTTCCTTGTAAGAGTCTAAGTTCAGATTGGTAAACTTTTGGAGGGCCTCTTTTAGACTTTCCAGAAAGACAGTGGGGTTCTCACTGGGCTCCCAAGATACTGCTGAGACCAGACACAGTCCCACAACTAATAGGCTTCCTTCTATTTCCATGGGTGGACTTCCTTAGGGGTGAGCCTTTCTGAACCTTGTCCTACCCAGTACTGTTGCAACCTGAGAGCTGGGTATCCCTGGGTCAGGGTGCAGATCCCCAGGCAGGCTATGGCGTGGCAGCCTCGTGGAGATCAAATCCCCAGGCAGGTCAAGGCATGCCATCCTCCCGAGAATTGGGTCGCTGCGCAAGTCTAGGTATGTCGACCTCCTGGGACCTCTGGTGGATCCCTGAGCAGGTTGAGGCATGACAACCTCCTGAGGACCAGATCCTATGCAGGTTGAGGCAAGTCGACCTCCTGGGACCCCTGGACTGGCAGATTCCTAAGCAGGTTAGGCATGACAACCTCCCAGAGACAAGATCCTTAGGAAGGTCAAGACAGGTCAACTTTCTGGGACCCCTGCACTGGCAGATTCCCAAGCAGGTTGAGGCATGACAACCTCCCAGAGACAAGACTCCTAGGCAGGTTGAGGCAGGTCGACCTCCTAGGACCCCTGAACTGGCAAATTCCCAAGCAGGTTGAGGAATGACAACCTCCCAGAGACAAGATCCCTAAGCAGGTCGAGGCAGGTCAACCTCCTGGGACTCCAGGCTGGAGTTGGGTGTCCCCAAGCTCTCTAGTGTGACTAGTACTGGGTAGGATTAAGGGGGTGTAATCTTAACTTATAGATGGTTTGTCCACTGTGAATGGGAATAGGTACCAAGATGTAAAGCAATCCAAGCCTGTGCCCTGAGACTGGGAACCTGGCAAAACAGCCATAAAACTTGTCCTCTTATTGCTCCGAGGGAATGTAAGTCACTGATTTCTTCCCCTAGTCCTTCTTAAGAGCAGTTTAAGGTGTTTCCAATGGTAAGCATTTTATTGTCATAGACCCACTTAAGGTAATAACAGAAATAATGACAAAGGAGTGGGTTATCTGGACCTGTTAGTGGTGTTAAGAGTATTTTAGTAATAAGTGGGGTGGTGTAATGTTGCCTACAAGGGGGCAAGGTCCTGGTTGTAGGAGTTAGTAAGTGGCTTAAGGACAAAGCAAGAGTCAACAGAGCAGATATTCCATAAAAGTGGAGTGGAGATTTATCCAGGGAATATGTTTGTAGCCTTAGGAGAAGGGTGGTAAGGGTTTGTGCCCAAACAGCCTTCATGGCTAACTCTCAAAGTGAGAAACCCTTGAAGGGAAGCCACTAGCAGATGGGCTTCAAGCAGGCATTGTGTGCCTGTCACCCACTCTAGCAGGTTCACTGAGAGAGGTTGTTTTTGTATATGTTGTAGGAAACATGCAAGATGAAGGCCTAAATATCTAGAGGGATTGGATATTATACAGTATTTCCTTCCTAAGGGCCAACTATTTTCTAATTGTCCCTCCAGAAGATTGTAGAGGGAACAATCTTAGAGGCAACATTGCCTCTGTAGAGACAACACTGTGGGCCCAGTTAGAGGGGGCAGGGCACAACTTTTGAAAGAATGACATAGCCCAAGGGCATAACATAAACCGATTAAAATCAAATGGGTCCAAGATGACAGACAAGTCAAATTCAACTAAACCTTGGTTCTCAATCTGCAAGCTAAATGACACACCCAGAGGAGCCAGGACAGTTCCAAGCGACTATCAGAAGAGCAAAGAGTGGGTGGTTCCCCAATTTTTGGAATGATTTTCCAACTCATTAGCATATGAAATCACCCAGCTCATGAAAACTAACCACACCACATTTCATGGCCACCACATACACCCTCTGTGATGGCACATGCTCTGTGGACTGTGCTTCTCTCTGAATCCAGACAAATCTACCTCTTACCTATTGCTGTGTCTCTCACTGAATTTTTGCAATGATGCATCCAGAACCTGAGCTTCATTAGGTCCTGAAACCAGGCACCATGGGTTTTGTCCAGGCTCAAGTCCCAGTCGGATATGACTGAGTGACTAAGCATAGCACAGAGTCCCTGCCACGTGGGTTTGAGTCTCAATCTTAGGTAAACAGCTTCAAACACAACTTTCAGGAATGGAAAGATGGTGACCTGACCAATCAAACAGTGGCATAGATGGAGAGAGGAGCTGAAGGACAGGAGGAAAAAGCAGTGGGAAAAAACGTGCCAAAGAATACCTTCACAACTTGCTGGAAAATCTGCTAAATACCTGACCTGTGCTCACAGTTTTCACTGGCCTGACCCTTGGTACAAAGAAGATTAAGGAAAGGAGAAGCCTCACCCTCTTGGGCAACAGCTACTAAGACACAGCAGATAGTATAGCCTTTGGGACACACTGGGGAGTAGCCCCTGCTAGAGTCTCTCAATTGCACCCACGGCTGCTCACTGTTTGCAGGGTGTTTGAGGAAACAAAAATGAGAGACTGTAAGGGAATTAACATTTTGTTAGCCATATGTCCTTCCAGCCATAGAAGCGAGGACCTCCTACCTTAACCAGAGGGCTTCTGGAATCTGAGACTGAGCCACATGAGTTTTATGCTGAGTTTCTTTTTGCTGTCGTGTTTTCCAGCATGCTGAGCTTCTTGTCACTTCCACTGTGCTGGGTTTTTTTTTCCTTGGCTTTCAGCTTCTACTGCATGAGCTTTTGCCGAATTGGGCTTCTTCTGTGCTTGGCCTTTGCCTTGCAGGGGCCAAACAAACTGAGGTTGTCTCAGCCAGGTTAAATTTGAGTCATAGTGCCAGGTATTTCAGGTGGGTGTGTAATTTCTTCAGTTCTCATAAAATTGTGGTAAAATCATGTGTATCCAAATGTGTTGCAGCAATAAAAATAAATAATATCATCTATCAAGAAATGGAATCTCTTTTCTCAAAATTTACCTATAGATGTTAGGGTATTTGAGCAGTATGATTCTTTATAAAGTATTTTTTTTTATCTTGTTTTCTGAAAACTTTAACGTTTCTAAATGTTCAGTGGTCAGAGAAAGTAGTAACATTCACTATTTGTTCCCTTTGAGATCTATCATTTCTGTGATGGAAGAGGTAGAAATAAAAGGGGTTACAAGAGGAGGAAGAAAGGCCATCTACAATTTTCCTACTTTGACTGATATTTATTATTTTTCCAAATACTCACACCTATGTTGTATTAGATAAAACAGACTTTTGGACTCTGTGGGAGAAGGAGAGAATGGGATGATTTGGGAGAATGGCATTGAAACATGTATACTATCATATAAGAAAAGAATCACCAGTCTATGTTCGATACAGGATACAGGATGCTTGGGGCTGGTGCACGGGGATGATCCAGAGTAATGATATGGGGAGGGAGGTGGGAGGGGGGTTCAGGATTGGGAACTCATGTACACTTGTGGCTGATTCATGTCAGTGTATGGCAAAACCAATACAGTATTGTAAAGCAAAATAAAGTAAAAATAAAAATTAAAAAAAAAAAAAAAAGAATTTTAAGAGTTTTTGTGAAAAAAATCAACCTGAGTTGAGCAGCCTCTAACCAGAAGTGGTTAGGATTGCTTCTGATGATGGCAACTCACGGGAGACTTCTGCAGAGAAGAGGAAGCAAAATAAGGAAATTATTGATTGACCATAGCTTAAAGCCTACTTGGTGTTTGTGATTAGCAGTCACTAATGTTTTGATTTTGTAAACCTGAAGCATTTACATGCTTAAATTTTGGTTTGTTTATGAAACTGTCATGGCATTAGAGCCACCTCAGTCTAATGACTGCTTTGTTTTTTAATTTAACACAGACAAATCAATATATCCTGATACTCAGGAATAAACTCTGCCTATACTCTGTGTATCACCCCACTTCCCAGAACTGGAGCAATCCCTCCTCTCTGACCCTCACACTGCCTAGGTCATTGTCCTCTGAGCTTTGAAGGGTATGTAGCAATTTCTTGTCTTGATTGGGCCACCACTTGCTATTTCAGCAACTCCCCATACCCAGGCTCTCTTTAGAGCTTAAAACATATTCAAAACGCTTCTAAGGTACTCTAGATTCTTACTTACATATGCAGAGAAACAGTCTTTCCAAAAAGCATGAAACTTAATTCAAGATTGCATGATCTAGTATTTCTCTTTTAAAAAGTTATTTATTTACTTATTTTTGAATGAAACAAAGATGAATATTTTTAACTATGCAAAGTAAAATTCACAAAGAAGATTGACATCATAAACCATTAGACACCTAACAGCAAGGAAACAAAGATACATAAAGCAAAAATCAGAAGAAATACACAGGAAAAGAAAAATTATGTAATCATAGTGACACATATTAAAAAGTATTTCTTTTTTTGCAGTTAATATTGTTAATAATAATGATAAAGAATAAATAACTTACTTGTTGTAATTTAAGTGCAAGGAAGTCTGCCAAGATTATTATATAATCTCTTTTAATGTTCCCTATGAACCCAAATCCCTTATGATTATATAGTGCAGGTGACAAATAGATTCAAGGGATTAGATCTGGTAGACACAGTGCATGAAGAACTATGGACAAAGATTCATAACATTGTACATGATGTAGTGACCAAAAGCATCCCCAAGAAAAAGAAATGCAAGAAGGCAAAATGGTTGACTGAGGAGGCCTTACAAATAGTAGAGAAAAGAGAAGCAAAAGGCAAAGGCAAAAGGGAAACAAACACAACTGAATTCAGAGTTCTGGAGAAAAGAAAACCTTCTTAATTGAACAATGCAAGACAACAACAACAACAAACCACACGCACACACACACACACACACACACACACACAGGAGAATAAAAGAATGAGAAAAACTAGAGATCTGTTCAAGAAAATTGGAGATACCAAGGGAATATTTCATGAAAAATTGGTGCAATAAAGGACAGAAACAACAAGAAGATAACAGAAGTAGAAGGGATTAAGAAGAGGTGGCAAAAATATACAGAAGAACTATACAAAAAAGGTCTTAATGACCCAGATAACCATGATGGTGTAGTCACTCACCCAGAGAGGTCACTTCACTTCCTGAGAAAGACTAGAGATCTGTTCAAGAAAATTAGAGATCCAAGGGAATGTTTCATGCAAAGATGGGCACAACAAAGGATAGAAATGGTATGGACCTAACAAAAGCAGAAGATATTAAGAGGTGGCAAGAATACACAGAATTATACAAAAAAAGAGCTTCAGGATCCAGATAACCATGACAGTGTGATCACTCACCTAGAGCCAGACATCCTGGAATGTGAAGTCAAGTGGGCCTTAGGAAATATCCCTATGAACAAAGATAGTGGAGGTGATGGAATTCCAGTTGAGCTATTTCAAGTCCTAAAAGATGATGCTGTGAAAGTGCTACACTCAATATGCCAGCAAATTTGGAATCCTCAGTAGTGGCCACAGGACTGGTAAAGGTCAGTTTTCATTCCAATCCCAAAGAAAGGCAATGCCAAAGAATGTTCAAACTACTGCACAATTGCACTCACCTCACACACTAGCAAAGTCATGCTCAAAATTCTCCAAGCCAGGCTTCAACAGTACTTGAACTTCCAGATGTTCAAGCTGGATTTAGAAAAGGTTGAGGAACCAGAGATCAAATTCCCAACATCTGCTGAAAGAGTGAGAGAATTCCAGACAAACATCTACTGCTTTATTGACTATACAAAAGCCTTTGACTGTATGGATCACAAAAAACTGTGGAAAATTCTTCAAGAGATGGAAATACCAGAACACTTTACTTGTCTCCTGAGAAATCTGTATGCAGGTCAAAAAGCAACAGTTAGAACTTAACATGGAATAACAGACTGGTTCCAAAGAGGGAAAGAAGTATATCAAGGCTGTATATTGTCACCCTGTCAATGATGACATGTCTGTCATGATGCAGAGTACATCTTGTGAAATGCTGGGCTGGATGAAGCACAACCTGGAATCAAGATTGCTGGGGGAAACATCAATAACTTCAGATATGCAGATGACACCACCCTTATAGCAGGAAAAGAAGAGGACCTAAAGAGCCTCTTGATGAAAATGAAAGAGGTGAGTGAAAAATTTGGCTTAAAACTCAACATTCAGAAAACTAAGATCATGGCATCCAGTCTCATTGCTTCATGGCAAATAGATGGAGAAACAATGGAAACAGTGAGAGACTTTATTTCTGCATTCCAAAAATCACTACAGATGGTGACTGCAGCCATGAAATTAAAATACTCTTGCTCCTTGGAAGAAAAGCTGTGACCAACCTAGACAGCATATTAAAAAGCCAGAGACATTACTTTGCCAACAAAGGTCCATCTAGTCAAAGTAATGGATTTTCCAGTAGTCATGTATAGATGTGAGAGTTGGAGTATAAAGAAGGCTGAGCACCGAAGAACTGATACTTTTGAACTGTGTTGTTGGAGAAGACTCTTGAGAGTCCCTTGGACTATGAGAAGATTCAACCAGTCAATCCTTAAGGAAATCAGTCCTGAATGTTCATTGAAAGGACTGATACTGAAGCTGAAACTCCAATATTATGGCCACCTGATGCAAAGAACTGACTAATTGGAAAAGACACTGATGCTGGGAAAGATTGAAGGCTGGAGGAGAAGGGCACAACAGAGGATGAGATGGTTGGATGGCATCACCGACTTGATGGACATGAGTTCAAGTAAGCTCTGGGAGTTGGTGATAGGGAAGCCTGGCCTGCTGTAGCCCATGGGGTCACAAAGAGTCAGACATGACTGAGTGACTGAACTGAACTGAAAGGTTAGGGAGTACATAATCCTATTCAGACTAGGCTTCTCATATATGGCTACTTAGGTAATCTCTGGGGAAGAGGGTGTCCAGTGGCTCTGAAGGGAAGTTTCTTGTCCCCAACGTTTCTTTGTTTGAGTTTCAGCTTTAAAATGTTAGAATTTCAATGACAGTATCTTACATAGGTGAATGAGATAAGAGTTTTTTTTATTTTTTATTTTCTTTCCGGAGAGTTTTTCTGAGGAGGCAGGAGCAAAAAATTGGATATGTAACACTTAAAAGGACAAAGAGGATCAAGGGCATGAATAAAAAACTAAATGGAGTGTGATGAGCAGAGCAAGAGAAAAGAAGGTTTCAAAGACCAGCTGTAACTAGTGTACAACTGTATGTAACTTGCCAACTTAGGTCAAACGTCCTGGATTTCAATCAATAGGTCTGTCTGAAGAGCATTTTAACTGCTCCTTTCCCTGATTGTGAGGCTTTCTGGCTTGTGAAAGCTGGTGTTCCCTACTGTTAAATTACTCTGTTTTGGCTACCTCTTCCTTAAATCTCTCTAAGTTAGTCAACTTGAATTTATCCCAATGAGTTGTGATAAAGGACAGTGTCTCCTCTTTAGATTTTGATTGAAGTAACTCAGGTTAGCTGAGTCCTATTTGTAGTCAGATAGGTTCCATGATCGATGCCACCCCTGATTTCCTAAGTATCTACCCTGCCAGCTGCTGTAGTTGAACACTCTCTGGGATGAAGAAAACAGTTATATGTCTTAGGAGGTATGTCCCCAAATGTGTTGTGACTGGATATGACATGTGTTGAAATTGTGTCTTCACTAGGAATAACAAAGCACCAAACTGTACTAGTGATTTACTTTGTAAAGATTAGAGAATGTTCTTAGTTATATTTTTAGAAACACTATTTTACTCGTTTCATCAAAAAGTGGCTTGGGCCTCAGGAATGGTGAAATGCTGAGTAGACAGCCACGTGAAGACAACTATACTCAATCAAATAGGTGTTGACAAAGAAGGTTCGAAAACCGGAGGGTTAAAACATTGTGCTACTTAAAAGTCATGATGTTTCTTAGAAAGAGTTCTGCTGGATGCAGGTGCCAGCAGCCTTCCTTTGTTAGAATGACAAAGTTCAAACTCCTCTCCTTCTGAAACCTGACAGGACTCGTGGTGAGAGGAATTTGTTCTCTGAGTGGTCTCTCACAGTAACTTTTCATTGAAGTGGTTCAGAGCAACAAGGAGAGAGTGTTTATGAGCAACTTAAGGCTTTTAAGCTAATGACCTGTGGGCTTTGTTAAAATGTAGGCTCTGTTTGGTATTTCTGGGTGGAGTCTTAGACTCAAGCTCCCAGGTGATACTAACACTGCTGGGCTACATTTTACCAACTATAAACACTTAATCTGAACTTCATTGCAAGGATGAGAATGTCAACCCAGCCTGTCTCCTGTGAGCATTAATGAAGTAGTGGAGGGGACAGAACTAAACATGTGTTATGTGTTTTCATGAATATTTTGAGACTAAGTCTAGTTGAGACAGGCTTACATGGGATTCAGAGGTGCAAATTCCTAAGGAAGATGGTGGGGGTCGGCCATTTGAAATTTCTTTCTGTGTCTTCCTGAATCCCATGAGTTTTTCTGTACCATGCATAGGTGCCTTATGCAGGTCAGTCCATGAGAGTGGGAGGCGTGATCAATGAATGTGTTCAGGTTTCCACACCACTCTTCAGGGAGTGTGGCAGGAAGACAAATGCAGTTTATTTTCTCCAGCTTGGCAGCTCATTTGCATAACATGAAGGAGGGAGAATGTAAAGAAGGAAAATACTAAGAGATGCAGAATATGCTAAAAAGGTCAAGGGATAAAATGAAAGAGTACTATTCTCTTCACAAAATGCTATTAAATTAGACCTGCCACAGACCAGGAGAGCACTGTTACAAGCATTTTTTTTTTTTTTCCCAGCTACCAAAAGCTTTGATTGTTAGAAAAGAACTGATTAAAGATGCGGGTTCAATAGGGCTAGATGTGGTTTGTGTTGGCTTTGGAGGGGAAAGCGCCTTATATATCTTTAGGCAGGCCAAGTCCTTGGTAAAACATGTGGGTGAACTGTTTCCATCAGCCCTATAATCTAATGCCTTCCTTCCCTCACATTGTTTTACAGGTACCTATTTCTCTTTATTTACATTAATTCACAGGATATTACTGGCATGACATATAATTGTCCTAGTTGTGTTTGTCTTATTTTCTAAATTTTCAAAACAATTAGTTTTCTATGATATTCATAGCCAGACATCTTGGAATGTGAAGTCAAGTGGGCCTTAGAAAGCATCACTATGAAGAAGCTAGTGGAGGTGATAGAATTCCAGTTGAGCTGTTTCAAATCCTGAAAGATGATGCTGGGAAAGTGTTGCACTCAATATGCCAGCAAATTTGGAAAACTCAGCAGTGGCCACAGGGCTGGAAAAGGTCAGTTTTCATTCCAATTCCAAAGAAAGGCAATGCCAAAGAATGCTCAAACTACCGCACAATTGCACTCATCTCACATGCTAGTAAAGTAATGCTCAAAATTCTCCAAGCCAGGCTTTAGCAATATGTGAACCGTGAACTTTCTGATGTTCAAGCTGGTTTTAGAAAAGGCAGAGGAACCAGAGATCAAATTGCCAACATCCGCTGGATCATGGAAAAAGCAAGAGAGTTCCAGGAAAACATCTATTTCTGCTTTATTGACTATGCCAAAGCCTTGACTGTGTGGATCACAATAAACTGTGGAAAATTCTGACAGAGATGGGAATACCAGACCACCTGAGCTGCCTCTTGAGAAACCTGTATGCAGGTCAGGAAGCAACAGTTAGAACCGGACATGGAACAACAGACTGGTTCCAAATATGAAAAGAAGTACGTCAAGGCTGTATATTGTCACCCTGCTTATTTAACTTATATGCAGAGTACATCATGAGAAACGCTGGACTGGAAGAAACACAAGCTGGGATCAAGATTGCCTGGAGAAATATCAATAACCTCAGATATGCAGAAGACACCACCCTTATGGCAGAAAGTGAAGAGGAGCTAAAGACCCTCTTGATGAAAGTGAAAGAGGAGAGTGAAAAAGTTGGCTTAAAGCTCAACATTCGGAAAACGAAGATCATGGCATCCGGTCCCATCACTTCATGGGAAATAGATGGGGAAACAGTGGAAATAGTGTCAGACTTTATTTTTTTGGGCTCCAAAATCACTGTAGATGGTGACTGCAGCCATGAAATTAAAAGACGCTTACTCCTTGGAAGAAAGCAGAGACATTACTTTGCCAACTGAGGTCCATCTAGTCAAGGCTATGGTTTTCCCTGTGGTCATGTATGGATGTGAGAGTTGGACTGTGAAGGTTGAGTGCTGAAGAATTGATGCTTTTGAACTGTGGTGTTGGAGAAGACTCTTGAAGTTCCCTTGGACTGCAAGGAGATCCAACCAGTCCATTCTGAAGGAGATCAACCCCGGGATTTCTTTGGAAGGAATGATGCTAAAGCTGAAACTCCAGTACTTTGGCCACCTCATGTGAAGAGTTGACTCATTGGAAAAGACTCTGATGCTGGGAGGGATTGGGGGCAGGAGGAGAAGGGGATGACCGAGGATGAGATTGATGGATGGCATCACCGACTCGATGGATGTGAGTCTGTGTGAACTCCGGCAGACGGTGATGGACAGGGAGGCCTGGTGTGCTGCGATTCACGGGGTTGCAAAGAGTCGGACACGACTGAGTGACTGAACTGAACTGAACTGAACTGAACTGACGATATTCATTAATAGTCTTAGGTTAGTAATACTTATCCCAACGCACTAAGAACAGACTGTCAGGTACTGTGTTTGATGGGTATGTTGATTCTGTTACCAAATTGGTTGTATGAATCTCAACTTGGGCCCTAGCCCAGTTGAAGTCCCCTACCTTGGTGGAGAAGGTTCTTTTCCAGCTCAGATTTATATAGCCAGTAATGAAACCAATACTGAGACCAAAACAGCAGAAACTTTATTCAATGGCCAGAGAATGGAGAAGTGGAAACTTAGTTCAAACATAAATTCTCAACCTGAGTTGGGCTGAAACAGCTTAAATAGTTTCTAATAGTCATGCTTTTGCTTTAAAGTCATCACATAAAATATCCTTGAGGAATCACAGCAGTGTTAAATGTTAATATATAGAACAGTGACTATACAGGTAAGTTTATTTCACATCCAATGCAGTTATGTATTAAAACATAAGAGTATGTAGCCGAAGCTTAGCTTTGGGTCAAGGTAAAAGGGAGTGAATAGAGGGAGGAATATTCATGATTTACTGGAGAAGAGGAAGAGGAGTGTGGTTTGCTCAGTACTCCAACCACACTCCTTTTCAGTTCTTGTATGGAATTTTCTGGTTGTTGTCATGGCAATTTTCAACTGTCATGGTGCTGCTGGATGTATCATTTAGTATGCTCATGCATTGCTATGATAATATAGTGAGTTTCAAGTCTGTTGGAACTCAGGTCTTGCAACATCTTGGACCTAGCTGGTTCTGCTGCTGCTGCTAAGTCACTTCAGTCATGTCCGACTCTGTGCGACCCCAGAGATGGCAGCCCACCAGGCTCCCTTATCCCTGGGATTCTCCAAGCAAGAACACTGGAGTGGGTTGCTATTTCCTTCTCCAATGCATGAAAGTGAAAAGTGAAAGAGAAGTCGCTCAGTCGTGTCCGACTCTTAGCCACCCCATGGACTGCAGCCCACCAGGCTCCTCCATCCATGGGATTTTCCAGACAGGAGTACTGGAGTGGGGTGCCATTGCCTTCTTCTAATCAGTTCTTATTTTTCTCTTTGTAGCTCTATCTTTTGTGGTTAAGCCTGAAACTCAGTTAAGAGTAGTTCACCTCCAGCCAGCGGCAGGGGTATGATTCTGGAGCAACAGCTGGGTAACAATTTTACTGATCTGAGAGTCCTTCCTACCCAGCACTGTAAAATGACCACTTGTACCCCTCAACATAACAGACACTGTTACCTTCACACATACATGAATCACAAAAAGGAATGTTATATAAAACTCTTGAACTTCATATCAAAACAGTTCTCTTGTATAAGATCAGAATCTTTCCACTGGTTTTCCTTTTAATCGCCTCCATATTTTCCCCACTCTAGGCATCCTGACAACTGGACAAGTGGAAAAGCATCTCATCAGACTCAGAGTCTACATTTCAAATTAGAAGCAGTTATAGTAAAGTTAAGTATAACACAATACACCAACAACAATATTTCCTGCAAATAAGATGGTCAGAAAATAGTACATTCAAATTCATGGTTCCCTTCTGAGTTTGTCTTTATTTTAAGTGGTTGCCCATTTCCCTGGAAATAAATGAAGGTGACATGATATCCTCATACTGAATCTAAAGATTTGGGGCTAAAATGGAGCAGGCTGAAATTTAAGTTTTCCTGAGAAGGCTGGGGGATAGAAGACAGGGACTTGAATATCAAATGGGGCTAAGCGACCCCACTGGACTTAGAAATTGAGAATACAAAGTACAAGTGACTGAATTTCAAGTTCATAGATGAGCAAGCAGAAATTGTCATCAGCTGGAACAACAGCAAATTTAACTCCAGAATCAGATATATATTGATGGCCCCTTTATTGCTCTGAGGATAGTTATAGCCCATAATAGGATAGCTTAGTTTGAAGCATCTTGAGAGACATGTGATTTCCTCTGGAGGGATTTCTCCTTGCCCCTGCAGTCATAAGAAGCAGAAGGATGGTCTCTGCTGAAAGATGTATCTCTTGACTTCATTTCTCAGAGGTGTGATCATTACTTGTGAGACAGAGTCAAGTGGCAATGGCTCTGTTTTCATTTACCGGAGCCATGTACTATGTTTCTGTCCCACAGAGAAGTCTTTGAGCCCCTTTTAAATGTTATTTCCCTCCAAAAGGCATTTCTCTGTAAATAAAGAGCTATGAGTCATTCTGCTTTATTTTTCTTTCATCTGAGAGGAAACTCTGGGAGATAAACAATACCCAGATAAATAAGGCTTAGAGATTGTGGGCCAAGGCTTCTATTGATTCACAATATATTTATCTCTCTTCCTCTCTCTCAAATAAAGAAATAATGATAGTAATTACTTTAAAAATGATTATCTTTTAAAATCATCTTAAATTGCTATTTCCCACTCAACTCAGATAGTAATTGTTTTTATGGCACTATTGTAACTCATGGGAAAAAGGAAGATGGAAAAAGCAGCTGAGAAAATGTACTCACTCCTGGGCAGCATCTCTAAGGCACAAAGTAGATTTGCAGTAGCTCATCTATCAAACCTTCTTCAACACTCAGTCTGAATTTTACATGGAGATCTGTGGTGGAAGAGATAATTTGAATCTGCCAAGTGTGTTATATGTAGTGGAGGAAGAATATTTGGGGGAATAGGTACTTAGATATGTCCTCATACAATTTGAGAATATTTGTATGAGCTGATATTGGATTTGGTATGTAGGTTGGGCAAGAAGGCTGAACTGGGATACAAACTGTGCTTTACTACTTTTTATCTGTGGTGGTAAAGAACCTGCCTAGTGATAAAGAACCTGCCTGCCAATGCAGGAGACATAAGAGAAGTGGGTTCGATACCTGGGTTGGGAAGATCTCCTGAAGCAGGGAACGGCAACCCACTCCATTATTCTTGCCTGGAGAATCCCATGGACAGAGAAGCCTGGCAGGATACAGTCCATGGGGTCACAAAGAGTCAGACACAATGAAGACACTTAGCATGCACCTGTATATAAATTTAGATGGCAAGTCACTTTTTTGATGTTTTGTTAATCTTTTAGCAAATTGTTATAATTCTTAATTTCTCTATCTCACTGTAGTGGTGCTTATCTTAAATGACACATATTCCAAGTAAAAATTGACATCTATTTTGTTTATCATTGGACAGCCAGCCCCTCAAACTGTCCTCAACACATAGTTGTGTTCAGTAAATGTGTATTTTGTAACTTTATGAAAGCTGTGATCCAAGTGGTCTAATCTCAGAGTGGTGTCAGAGTTAAAGAAGTGTCAAATCCTCAGTTATTTACAAAATAACTCAAAGTCTTTACATGCACTTCCTCAGCACATGCAAAATAGTACAAAGTCCTCAACAATGCTTCTTAAAATGATAATTTTCCTCTCAATTAGTTTCTCTCAAAAAGAACAATTCCTGTACTTTCCCCAAATTTCTCAAGCTGAGCTTCCTTCATTACTAAAGTATTTTTTCATCTACTTCATTTTATTTTTCCATTTTGGACTGTAAACCCCCAGAAGTTTGTCTGACAAGGCATAGAATGTGTGAGAGGTGAAAGAAACTGCATATGCAAAGCCCAAACCTTCTTAGTTTTCATGATAAGAAAACTGGAAACACCTATGTAGCTTATTACTATTGGATTTATTAACTGAATAGTTGATTGAATGGAAAAAAGGAAAGCAATCTTGTTTTATACCTTAGTAGAAGCCTCTGAATGTGAAAATCACTTGGAATAATCATTCACTGTTTTGTTTTTATTGTGTGTGTGTGTGTGTGTGTGTGCGCACACCTGTGTGCTCAGTCACTCAGTCATGTCTGACTCTTTGCAACCCCATGAACTGCAGCCTGCTGGGCTCCTCTATCCATATAATTTTCAAGGCAAGAATATTGGAGTGAGTTACCATTTATTTAGATTTTTTTTTTTTTTTTTTGCCTAATGTTTCTGTTTTGCATCTTTTACACCCAAATATTTAATAGGATTTTAAAGAGAAATAACTTAGTGTATAATACCTAGCATACTCTTTTAGACTCAATGATTAAAAATATTTGTGGAGATAATTTAAAGTCAAGAACAAAGTTGTCTAAGAGGTGTGACATTCTGAGCCATTACCAGCTGTTAGACTGATAATATATTTTATCATATAAATTTAAGAAATTTAAGAAGGGATGGACAGTCATGAGTAATAAGAAACAAAATACCTTGAGGAATCAGGGAAGGGAGACTTTGGGGTGTAGATGAGAGTTGAGCTGCAAGAAAGTACTGAGAGGGAACTTGCCAGAAAGAAGGAAGATAAAGGAAAAGAGAGGGGTCCATCAGAGTAGCAAAACTTGTATTATACTGTACCATTGTTTCAAACAATTTTCACCTTCCCTCACCCCAGTGAGCAAACGATAATTATAATTTCCTTTCCTGCCGGGAGCCAGCATGAGGAACTCCACCCATGGCAAAGGTCACGAGGAACGAGGCTTGGCATACACAAAGGTGTGATCAAGCCTCAGGAAACCCCCTGCTCCCGAGCATCTAACCCCAAAACCAAAGTCTGTTTTATGCTCTCACCTACACCTCTGACTTTACGGGGGGCTCTCCCCCATAACCGTTTCTCTGGGAGAAGGAGTAAACGTGCAGCTCCAAGGCAATAAAAATTCTTGGGCATGACAAAAGTGTTTCAGCTTACGGATTCCTCTGAAGGTTATCTAGCCTACCTGTATAGGTTCGTCCAGCCACATGTGATTGTTTACAGCCTCCCAATCTGAGAGGCACAAGATGTTTTAGACTTACTAAAGGCAAATTCTTTTGGGGAGTTAGAAATTATTAGTATAGTGGGTTGGTTAGGAATTATATTGGTGAAGGGTTTTTCATTTGTTGTGTCAATAATTGCTGCTAATACCCTGCTCTGGGTGGGACAAGGATGTCTCAGGTCAAACCTCTCTGCTGACAGACTAGCTTGTGTGACAGGATTATCATACTCCTGCCACATGATTGTTTACTACCTCTTAACCATAAACGCACAGAGAGTTTTGGAGTATTTTGAGAGTCTTAATTAGCATAGGGGTTTTCTTCTTGTTGAGTCAATGATTGCCCCCAGGCCTCCATATCCTTAGGCACCTGGGAATATATTAATCAATGTATTTGGAATATAGCAAAGGAAGTATAGTAGTTTTTGATGTTAGCAATACTAGACTTTTTGAGTTAATGGATTTTCTCTTTTGTAATAGATCATTGTACTTTGTTATAAATCACTGTGTCCTTGCTATGTAAAAATGTAACTTTATCATATCTTAAGACTAAATAGATCTCAAGGGGGCATTGGTGAAAGGACTTTCATTTGTTGGGCTGATGTTTGCTGCTAAATCTCCATGTTCCCTACCCTTATAATGAATATAACTAGCATATAGGAAGAAATAATTATTAACCTTTAACACTAATCATGTTAACCTTGGGTTAAATAAATTCCTTTCTTGATTGTAACTCACTACACCCTCACCCTATAGAAATGTAATTTTATTTGAAGGGTGGTGCCTGGTTTAAGAAAAAACACCCTTGGAAGAAATAAGTTTTTTGGTTATGAGAAAGAAAGGATCATAAAATGTCAGCAGGTCTCACTCATGGCCAGAAGATGATGTACCTTTTTTATACATTTATGTGAAGCACCTGATTTTGATAAAGGTCAGGACTGCTGACTCCCGCGTGACTCTGTATTCATCCCTATGTGTAACAAAAGGTATATAAGCAAACCCAAAAATAAAGAAATTGGATCAGTTTCCGGAAAGACTGATTCCCTAATGTCGTTCTTTTCTGCTCCCCGTTTTTCTGGCTGAATTCCCATCTGGACCATGGGGGCCCTCCAAGTCTACTTATTTGCCCCGGTTTTCAAGCCCACGTGAGAAGGAGCCCAAGGAGGGGCACCTTCTGATATTCAAGTGGCACCGGTGGCCCAATGTAGATGGTGCAAATTCCTTGTCTTGGAATTTTATAGGTATCCCACGTAAACCAAGTTATTCAGCCCCTTTTTCTCTCTTACTATTTTCTGGCCAAATTCCCATCTGGTGCATGGGTACCCACCAAGCCTATTAATTTTGCCTGGGCTTCTAAGATCGGACCAGGGGGCCTCAGTGCCTCCTCTCCTTCGGGAGAATGGGAAGACGCCTGCGGCCTACGTAGGTGGTGATTGGTATCCGATGTGAACCCAGTTATTCAGCCTCTTTTTCTCTGCTAATCTTCTACTCCCTCTCTATCTGTAATTAAATAAGCCTGATAGGAAGAGCTGACCCATTGAAAAAAGACTCGGATGCTGGGAAAGACTGAGGGCAGGATGAGAAGAAGGTGACAGAGGATGAGATGGCTGGATGGCATCAATAGACATGAGTTTGAGCAAACTCAGGGAAAGTGAAGGACAGGGAAGCCTGGCATGCTGCAGTGCTGGATGGGGTTGCAAAGAGTCAAACACGACATAGTGACTAAACAACAGTACATCTTAACTAATAAACCAGGAGAAATAAAGTTTCTTGGTAGAATTTAACAATAGTTACCACAATTATAATGATAATGGCTAATATATACGAAGCATTTTCCATGGGTCAATGTAGTGACTAGGATTTTTTGATTAAAGTGACAGAAACCTTAACTTAGTTACCCCAATCAAGGGAAACTAATTGCAACATGTAATCAAAAGTGAGTAAAACAGAAAGTGTCTAGCATTGAAAACAATTCAGACCAAGGCTGGAAGCTCACCAGCACTGTCTTTCTCCCCATTTTTATTCTCTCTGTGTTATGGCTCCATTTTTCCTACTGTAGACTTGCTTCTTCCATAGGTTGTTTGGGAATCATTTTTCCCAGCTAGTGCATTCCCAATTTTCCTGAGAGCTTCCCAATTTTAGTGCTCAAAGTTCTGCATATGGCAAAACCCTCAATCCTGGCTGGTCACCAGAAGGGAAAGAGGCTCTTTCCTTGGGCTCTATGTCAAAGAGTAGTCTAATTTGGTCTCAATTGGGTTATGTATCATGCTTGAGAATCAGTCACTGTGGCTTGGAGTGAGGTACTATGATTAAACTAGCTTAGATCAGGTGCCAATGAAAGGCACTGCTCACTGAGGCAAGAGAGGCAGATTGGGTAATGTGATGGCATGTTACATTCTCACACTTTCTCAGGGAGAGATGTGGGCAAACCTAACATTCATTGCAATTAGTATTTGATACGATGCTGAGCACTGGATCTAAGTTACTTCTTACCAATGACAGGAAACTGAGTCTTCAGGAGGTAATGAAACCCACAAGTGAAATCTAAAATGTCCTCACAGGTGGTTTGCTTGATTCCTTTAAGACCCAAGTTCTGGGGTTGTCCTAAGAGGATGGAGGAATAGGACGGGGAAATCACTTTATCCCCCACAAATTCATCAAAAGGACATTTGAAGGCTGAGTAAATTCCACAAAACAACTTCTGAGTGCCAGCAGAGGACATCAGGCACCCAGAAAAGCAGCCCATTGTCTTCAAAAGACGATGGAGAAGTCTTGAGGCTACTGTAAAAATAAGACTGAAAACGAGAAGCAGGAGGCGTAAATCCAAATCCTGAGAACACCAGAGAACTCCTGACTTCAAGGAACATTAATTAACAGGAGCTCATCAAACACCTCCATAACTACACTGAAACCAAGCACCACCCAAGGGCCAACAAGTTCCAGAGCAAGACATACCACGCAAATTCTCCAGCAACACAGGAATATAGATCTGAGTTTCAATAAACAGGCTGCCCAAAGTCACTCCAAACACATTGACATCTCATAACTAATTACTGGACACTTCATTGCACTCCAGAGAGGAGAAATCCAGCTCCACCCACCAGAACACCAACACAAACTTCCTTAACCAGGAAACCTTGACAAGCCACCTGTACAATCCTACCCACAGAGAGGAAATTCCACAATAAAGAAAACTCCAAAAACTGCCAGAATACAGAAAGGCCACACCAAACACAGCAATATAAACAAGATGAAGAGACAGAAGAATACCCAGCAGGTAAAGGAACAGGATAAATGCCCGCCAAACCAAACAAAGGAGGAAGAGATAGGGAATCTACCTGATAAAGAATTCCAAATAATGATAGTGAAAATGATCCAAAATCTTGAAAACAAAATAGAATCACAGATAAATAGCCTGTAGACAAGGACTGAGAAGATGGAAGAAAGGTTTAACAAGGACCTAGAAGAAATAAAAAAGAGTCAATATATAATGAATAATGCAATAAATGAAATCAGAAACACTCTGAAGGGAATAAATAATAGAATAACGGAGGCAGAAGATAGGATTAGTGAGGTAGAAGATGGAATGGTAGAAATAAATGAATCAGAGAGGAAAAAAGAAAAATGCATTAAAAGAAATGAGGACAATCTTAGAGACTTCTGGAACAATGTTAAATGCCACAACATTCAAATCATAGGAGTCCCAGAAGAAGAAGACAAAAAGAAAGACCATGAGAAAATACTTGAGGAGATAATAGTTGAAAACTTCCCTAAAATGGGGAAGGAAATAATCACCCAAGCCCAAGAAACCCAGAGAGTCCCAAACAGGATAAATCCAAGGCAAAACACCCCAAGACACACATTAATCAAATTAACAAAGATCAAACACAAAGAATAAATATTAAAAGCAGCAAGGGAAAAACAACAAATGACACTCAAGGGGATTCCCATAAGGATAACAGCTGATCTTTCAATAGAAACTCTTCAGGCCAGGAGGGAATGGCGGAACATACTTAAAGTGATGAAAGAAAATAACCTACAGCCCAGATTACTGTACTCAGTAAGGATCTCATTCAATTATGAAGGAGAAATCAAAAGCTTTACAGACAAGCAAAAGCTGAGAGAATTCAGCACCACCAAACCAGCTCTCCAACAAATGCTAAAGTATCTTCTCTAGACAGGAAACAAAAAAAGGATGTATAAACTCGAACCCAAAACAATAAAC
The DNA here is from genome assembly GCF_032405125.1 of Capricornis sumatraensis. Lineage (NCBI taxonomy): Eukaryota > Metazoa > Chordata > Mammalia > Artiodactyla > Bovidae > Capricornis > Capricornis sumatraensis. The sequence goes on along the minus strand of NC_091089.1, from coordinate 16,301,527 downwards.
TAAATGTCAATGGGATCATACTTATCAATAATTACCTTAAACATAAATGGGTTGAATGCCCTAACCAGAAGACAAAGACTGGCTGAATGGATTAAAAAACAAGACCCTTATATATGTTGTCTACAAGAGACCCACCTCAAAACAAGCGACACATATAGACTGAAAGTGAAGGTTTGGAAAAAGATACTCCATGCAAATAGTGACCAAAAGAAAGCAGGAGTAGGAATACTCATATCAGAAAAAATAGACTTTAAAACAAAGGCTGTGAAAAGAGACAAAAGAAGGACACTACATAATGACCAAAGGATCAATCCAAGAAGAAGATATAACAATTATAAATATATATGCACCCAACATAGGAGCATCACAATATGTAAGACAAATGCTAACAAGTATGAAAGGGAAAATTAACAATAACACAATAATAGTGGGAAATTTTAATACCCCACTCACAGCTATGGATAGATCAATTAAACAGGAAATTAACAAGGAAACACAAACTTTAAATGACACAATAGACCAGTTAGACCTAATTGATATCTATAGGACATTTCACCCCAAAACAATGAATTTCACCTTTTTCTCAAACACACACGGAACCCTATCCAGGATAGATCACATCCTGGGCCATAAATCGAGCCTTGGCATATTCAAAAAAATTGAAATCATTCCAAGCATCTTTTCTGAACACAATGAAGTAAGATTAGATCTCAATTACAGGAGAAAAACTATTAAAAATTCCAACATATGGAGGCTGAACTACACGCTGCTGAATAACCAACAAATCATAGAAGAAATCAAAATATGCATAGAAATAAATGAAAATGAAAGCACAACAACCCAAAACCTGTGGGACACTGTAAAAACAGTGTTAAGGGGAAGGTTTATATCAATACAGGCATACCTCAAGAAACAAGAAAAAAGTCAAATAAATAACCTAACTCTACACTTAAAACAACTATAAAAGGAAGAAATGGAGAACCCCAGGGTTAGTAGAAGGAAAGAAATCTTAAAAATTAGGGCAGAAATAAATGCAAAAGAAACAAAAGAGACCATAGCAAAAATCAACAAAGCCAAAGCTGGTTCTTTGAAAGGATAAATAAAATTGACAAACCATTAGCCAGACTCATCAAGAAACAAAGGGAGAAAAATCAAATCAATAAAATTAGAAATGAAAATGGAGAGATCACAACAGACAACAGAGACATACAAAGGATCATAAGAGACTACTATCAGCAATTTTATGCCAATAAAATCGACAACTTTGAAGAAATGGACAAAATCTTAGAAAAGTACAACTTTCCAAAACGGAACCAGGAAGAAATAGAAAATCTTAACAGACACATCACAAGCATGGAAATTGAAACTGTAATCAGAAATCTTCCAGCAAACAAAAGCCCAGGTCTAGACGGCTTCACAGCTGAATTCTACCAAAAATTTAGAGAAGAGCTAACACCTATCCTACTCAAACTCTTCCAGAAAATTGCAGAGGAAGGTAAACTTCCAAACTCATTCTATGAGGCCACCATCACCCTAATACCAAAACCTGACGAAGATGCCAAAAAAGAAAAGAAAACTACAGGCCAATATCACTGATGAATATAGATGCAAAACTCCTTAACAAATTTCTAGCAATCAGAATCCAACAACACATTAAAAAGATCATACACCATGACCAAGTGGGCTTTATCCCAGGGATGCAAGGATGCTTCAATATCTGCAAATCAATCAACATAATACACTACATTAACAAACTGAAAAATAAAAGCCATCTGATTTTCTCAATAAATGCAGAGAAAGCCTTTGACAAAATTCAACACCCATTTATGATAAAAACTCTCCAGAGATCAGGAATAGAAGGAACATACCTCAACATAATAAAAGCTATATATGACAAACCTGCAGCAAACATTATCTTCAATGGTGAAAAATTGAAAGCATTTCCCCTAAAGTCAGGAACAAGACAAGGGTGACCACTCTCACCACTACTATTCAACATAGTTCTGGAAGTTTGGGCCATAGCAATCAGAGCAGAAAAAGAAATAAAAGGAATCCAGATTGCAAAAAAAGAAGTAAACCCCTCACTGTTTGCAGATGACATGATCCTCTACAGAGAAAACCCTAAAGACTCCACCAGAAAATTACTAGAGCTAATCAATGAATATAGTAAAGTTGCAGGATATAAAATCAACACACAGAAATCCCTTGCATACTTATACACTAATAATGAGAAAATAGAAAGAGAAATTAAGGAAACAATTTCATTCACCATTGCAACGGAAAGAATAAAATACTTAGGAATATATCTACCTAAAAAACAAAAGACCTATATATAAAAACTATAAAACACTGGTAGAAGAAGTCAAAGAGGACATTAACAGATGGAGAAACATACTGTGTTCATGGATCGGAAGAATCAATATAGTGAAAACGAGTATAGTACCCAAAGCAATCTATAGATTCAATGCAATCCCTATCAAGCTACCAACGGTATTTTTCACAGAGCTAGAACAAATGATTTCACAATTTGTATGGAAATACATAAAACCTCGAATACCCAAAGCAATCTTGAGAAAGAAGAATGGAACGGGAGGAATCAACCTGCCTCACTTCAGGCTCTACTACAAAGCCACAGTCATCAAGACGTATGGTACTGGCACAAAGACAGAAATATAGATCAATGGAACAAAATAGAACGCCCAGAGATAAATCCATGCACCTATGGACACCTTATCTTTGACAAAGGAGGCAAGAATATACAATGGAGAAAAGACAATCTCTTTAACAAGTGGTGCTGGAAAAACTGGTCAACCATTTGTAAAAAAATGAAACTAGTTCACTTTCTAACACCATACACAAAAATAAACTCAAAATGGATTAAAGATCTAAATGTAAGACCAGAAACTATAACACACCTATAGGAGAATATAGACAAAACACTCTCCGACATAAATCACAGCAGGATCCTCTATGACCCACCCCACAGAGTACTGGAAATAAAAGCAAAAATAAACAAATGGGACCTAATTAAAATTAAAAGCTTCTGCACAATAGGGAAACTATAAGCAAGATGAAAAGACAGCCTTCTGAATGGGAGAAAATAATAGCAAATAAAACAACTGTAAAAGGATTAACCTCAAAAATAGACAAGCAACTCCTGCAGCTCAATTCCAGAAAAAATAAATGATCCAATCAAAAAATGAGCCAAAATACTAAACAGACATTTCTCCAAAGAAGACATACAGATGGCTAACAAACACATGAAAAGATGCTCAACATCACTCATTATCAGAGAAATGCAAATCAATACCACAGTGAGGTACCATTTCATGCCAGTCAGAATGGCTGCTATCCAAAAGTCTACAAGCAATAAATACTGGAGAGTGTGTGGAGAAAAGGGAATCCTCTTACACTGTTGGTGGGAATGCAAACTAGTACAGCTACTATGGAGAACAGTGTGGAGATTCCTTAAAAAACTGGAAACAGAACTGCCATATGACCTAGCAATCCCTCTGCTGGGCATATGCACTGAGGAAATTGAAAGAGACACGTGTACCCCAATGTTCATTGCAGCACTGTTTATAATAGCCAGAACATGGAAACAACCTAGATTTCCATCAGCAGATGAATGGATAAGAAAGCTGTGGTATATATACACAAAGGAATATTACTCAGCCATTAAAAAGAATACATTTGAATCAGTTCTAATGAGGTGGATGAAACCGGAGCCTATTATACAGAGTGAAGTAAGCCAGAAAGAAAAATACCAATACAGTATACTAATGCATATATATGGAATTTGGAAAGGTGGTAATGATAACCCTGTATGTGAGACAGCAAAAGAGACACAGATGTATAGAACAGTCATTTGGACTCTGTGGGATAGCCTGAAGGTGGGATGATATGGGAGAATGGCATTGAAACATGTATAATATCATATGTGAAAGGAATAGCCAGTCTAGGTTCAATGCGTGATACAGGATGCTTGGGGCTGGTGCACTGGGATGACCCAGAGGGATAGTATGGGGAGGGAGGGGGGGAAGGCCTCAGAATAGGGAACATGTGTACACCCGTGGCCGATTCATGTTGATGTATGGCAAAACCAATACAATATTGTAAAGAAATCAGCCTCCAATTAAAATAAAGAAATTTATATATATATGTAAGACCCAAGTTCTAGATTTATAGTCTTGCTTGTTTTGAATACCGTCTATGAACACTCATGGAGAAGGAAACCTACTCCAGTATTCTTGCCTGGAAAATTCCATGGATAGAGGACCGGGCAGGCTACAGTCCATGGGGTGGCAAAGAGTCAGACACGACTGTGTGACTGAGCACATGAACACTCCATACCATGCTCATCCTTTTTCTTCTTGAACTTCTAGAGTACTAATTTTTGTTTTCAATTGCATTTTTTGTTATCCTATGCTTTCTTGTATTAAAAATGATGTCTCCTCAAGAAGCTTCTACTATAAGCTCTTTGAAGGCAGATGATGCATGGTCAATCTCTCTGCATATGGTGATTATTAATCAATTTTTCACCTAATGTATTACATTATTACTCTCTGGATTTTTTTAACCTTGTACCAGTTTTTTTTTTTTTTCATGTATATGTGTGTGTGTTTACTAAACTTAAATATTGTTGAAATTAAGCAAATTTTAAATTTAAAATAATTTCTATTTTTAGAATTTTTTCTCTTGGATGTTGTTGTTGTTGTTCAGTCTCTCAGTTGTATCTGACTCTTTGTGACCCCATGGACTGCAGCACACAAGGCTATTCTATCTTTCACCATCTCCCAGAGCTTGCTCAAATTCATGTCCATTGAGTTAGTGATGCCATCCAACCATCTCATCCTTTGTCATCCCCTTCTCCTCCTGCCTTCAATCTTTCCCAACATCTGAGGCTTTTCCAGTAAGTCAGTTCTTCGCATCAGATGGCCAAAGTATTGGAACCTCAGCTTCAGCATCAGTCCTTCCAATGAATATTCAGGATTGATTTCCTTTAGGATTGACTGATTTGATCTCCTTGCAGTCAAAGGGACTCTCAAAAGTCTTCACCACCACCACAGTTCAAAAGCGTTCGGTGCTCAGCATTCTTTGTAGTCCAACTCTCATATCCATACATGACTACTGGAAAAACCACAGCTTTGACTATATGGACCTTAGTTGGCAAAGTAATACCTCTACTTTTGAATATGCTATGCAGGTTGGTCATAGCTTTTCTTCCAAGAAGCAAGTGTCTTTTAATTCCATGGCTGCAGTCACCATCTGCAGTGATTTTGGAGCTCAAGGAAATAAAGTCTGTCACTGTTTCCATTTTTTATACATATAATTGTCATGAAGTGATGGGACCAGATGCCATGCTCTTCATTATTTGAATGCTGAGTTTTAAGCCAGCTTTTTCATTCTCCTCTTTCACCTTCATCAAGAGGCTCTTTAGTTTCTCTTAGCTTTCTGCCATACAGGTGGTATCATCTGCATATCTGAGGTTATTGATATTTCTCCAAACAATCTTGATTCCAGCTAGTACTTTATCCAATCCACATTTCACATGATGTATTCTGCAAATAAGTTAAATAAAATATACTGCTTTGATGAACTTCTTTCTCAATTTGGAACAAGTCCATTGTTCCATGTCTGGTTCTAACTGCTGCTTCTTAACCAGCATAGATTTCAGGAGACAGGTAAGGTGGCCTGGTATTCCCATTTCTTTCAGAATTTTCCACAATTTGTTGTCCATACAGTCAAAGGCTTTAGTGTTGTCAATGAAGGAGAAGTAAACTGTTTTTCTGGAATTCTGGAATTCTCTTGCTTTTTTCCTATGATCCAGCGGACGTTGGCAATTTGATCTCTGGTTTCTCTGCCTTTTCTAAATCCAGCTTGAACATCTGGAAGTTCTTGTTTCACATACTGTTGAAGCCTAGCTTGGGGAATTTTCAGCATTACTTCGCTAGTATGTAAGGTGAGAGCAACTGTGTGGTAGTTTGAACATTCTTTGGCATTGCTTTTCTTTGGGATTGGAATGAAAACTGACCTTTTCCAGTCCTGTGGCCACTGCAGAGTTTTCCAAATTTGCTACTGTATTGAGTGCAGCAATTTAACAACATCATCTTTTTGGACTTGAAATAGCCCAGCCAGAATTCCATCACCTCCACTTTGTTCATAAGGCCTACTTGACTTCACGTTCCAGTATGCCTGGCTCTAGGTGAGTGATCACACCATCACTGTTATCTGGGCCACTAATATCTTTTTTTTTGTACAGTTCTGTGTTTCTTGCCACCTCTTCTTAATATCTTCTGCTTCGCTTATGTCCATACATTTTCTGTCCTTTGTTGTTCCCATCTTTGCTTGAAATGTTCCCTTGGTATCTCTAATTTTCTTGAAGAGATCTTAGTTTTTCCCATTCTGTTGTTTCCTCTATTTCTTTGCATTGTTGTTGTTTCCTCTATTTCTTTGCACTGTTCACTTAGGAAAGCTTTCTTATCTCTCCTTGCTCTTATTTGGAACTCTACATTCGGATAGATATATCTTTCCTTTTCTCCTTTGCCTTTAGTTTCTCTTCTTTTCTCAGGTATCTGTAAGGCCTCCTCAGACAACCTTTTTGAGTTTCTTCTTCTTAGGAATGGTTTTGATCATTGCCTCCTGTACAAAGTTATAAACCTCCTCCTCCATCCATCTTCAGGCACTCTATCAGATCTAATGCCTTGAATCTATTTGGCACTTCCACTGTATATTCATAATATTCGTAAAGGATTTGATTTAGGTCATTCCTGAATGTTCTAGTGATTTTCCCTACTTTCTTCCATTTAAGTCTGAATTTGGTAATAAGGAGTTCATGACCTGAGCCACAGTCAGCTCCCAATTTTGTTTTTCTTACTTTATAGAGTTTCTCCATCTTTGGCTACAAAAAATATAATCGATCTGATTTCAGTATTGACCATCTGATAAAGTCCATATGTAGTCATCTCTTGGGTTGTTGGAAGAGAGTGTTTGCTATGACCAGTGCATTCTCTTGGCAAAACTCTGCTAGTGTTTGCCCTGCCTCAGTTTGTACTCCAAGACCAAACTTGCCTTTTACTCCAGGTATCTCTTGAATTCCTACTTTTGCATTCCAGTTCCCTATGATGAAATGGACATCATACCCTTTGGGTGTGGTGGCCATCAAATGTTTTGTGTGTGTGTGTGTGTGTGTGTGTGTGTGTGTGCTCATCAATTACAAAGAAAGGCTGATATGATCATTAAAGTTGAGTCACCCTTACTTATTCTGAAGTCAATTAAATTTAGGCATAGTCTTAACTAGGGATAAAGAGTGTTACATTAGAAAGACAGTTAAATGCTACTTATACACACTGAAGCAAAAAGTTAATCCCAAGGAAATTTTCCATGCTAAGTGCTTGCAGAAATGAGAATATTATAGGAGTATTTGTTTAAAAGTCATTTAACAAAAAGCTGATTTCTAGCCTGCTTATAGTATTTTTAGATGACATGTTTTGTTTTTAAACCTAGAAAGAAACTGTTTTAAAATAGACCTGTGCAATTTAGAGATGGATTAAAAAATATACAGTAACTTTGGGCCAGTTGCTTCACTACTTTGGCACTCAACTTTGTTCTCTGTGAAGTGGTGGTATTAAAGTTGAGCCATAGGATCCTAGTGTTTCACCTTATCCTAATAGATTTTGGTTTTACTTTACTTTTATATCTATAATTGGATTCTATGTCTATCACAAATAGATCAAAGTTTTTAAGGGAAAATACTAAAAAAAAAATAGTCAGTTGGTATTTTAGGACTTGACTAAATGAAATTCACTGGTTTTCGTCAAATTTGAGTTGAACTGCAGGTGTTTTTTCATCACTAAGTCATGTCTGACTCTTTTGCAACCTCATAGACTTTACCTCACAAGGCTCCTCTTCCCATGGGATTTCCCAGGGAACAGTACTGAAGTGGGTTGCCATTTTCTTCTCTAGAGGATCTTCCTGACCCAGGGGTTCAACCGATGTCTCCTGCATTGAATTCTTTACCACTGACTCACCAGGCAAGCACAAATTACAGGTGAAAATGAAAGTTGCTCAGTTGTTTCTCTTTGCACCCCATAGACTAGAGAGTCCATGGAATTCACCAGAGCAGAATACTAGAGTGGGTAACCTTTTCCTTCTGCAGGAGATCTTCCCAACCCAGGGATTGAATCCAGGTCTCCTGCATTGCAGGGGGATTATTTACCAGCTGAGCCACAAGTGAGGCCCAAATTATGGGTAGTTACTCCTATAATTCAACTAAAGTGTGATGGTAGATTCCATATTCTCATATAGATGAAGTCTAAAACAGAGACCAAATTAATAGGATCAGATTCTGCAGATGAAGATAGCTTGGATTTTTAGGTTCCAAAGTTCATAGTTCCTACCCATAATTAAGGATTATAGAAATACAGTTTTTCCTCAATATCTATGGAATATTGATTCCAGAACTCCAAAGGATACCCAAATCCTCCACGCTAAAATCCCTTATATAAAATTGCAGAGTACAGCTTGATGAAGAACCTATGGATAGGAATGGCCAACCATAATTGTTAAAGTATGAAACCAGATTACTTGATTTATCCTGTCAGGCATTTATCCATTCACAATGTGATAACTTACCTTCTTCAGTTCAGTTCAGTTCAGTTGCTCAGTCATGTCCAACTCTTTGTGACCCCATGAATTGCAGCACACCAGGCCTCCCTGTCCATCACCAACTCCCAGAGTTAACTCAAACTTATATTCATTGAGTCGATGATGTCATCCAGCCATCTCATCCTCGGTCGTCCCCTTTTCCTCCTGCCCCCAATCCCTCCAAGCTTCAGAGTCTTTTCCAATGAGTAAACTCTTCACATGAGGTAGCCAGACTATTGATGTTTCAGCTTTAGCATCAGTCATTCCAAAGAACACCCAGGAGTGATCTCCTTTAGAATGGCCTGGTTGGATCTCCTTGCAGTCCAAGGGACTCTCAAGAGTCTTCTCCAACACCACAGTTCAAAAGCATCAATTCTTCGGCACTCAGTTTTCTTCACAGTCCAACTCTCACATCCATACATGACTACTGGAAAAACCATAGCCTTGACTAGACGGACCTTTGTTGGCAAAGTAATGTCTCTGCTTTTCAATATGCTATCTAGTTTGGTCATAACTTTCCTTCCAAGGTGTAAGGAATCAACATCTGCAGTGATTTTGGAGCCCCCCAAAAACAAAGTCTGACACTGTTTCCACTGTTTCCCCATCTATTTCCCATGAAGTGATGGGACCAGATGCCATGATCTTCGTTTTCTGAATGTTGAGCTTTAAGCCAACTTTTTCACTCTCCTCTTTCACTTTCATCAAGAGGCTTTTCAGTTCCTCTTCACTTTCTGCCATAAGGGTGGTGTCATCTGCATATCTGAGGTTATTGATATTTCTCCTGGCAATCTTGATTCCAGCTTGTGCTTCTTTCAGTCCAGTGTTTCTCATGATGTACTCTGCATATAAGTTAAATAAGCAGGGTGACATTATACAGCCTTGATGTACTTCTTTCCCTATTTGGAACCAGTCTGTTATTTCATGTCCAGTTCTAACTGTTGTTTCCTGACCTGCATACAGGTTTCTCAAGAGGCAGGTCAGGTGGTCTGGTATTTCCATCTCTTTCAGAATTTTCCACAGTTTATTGTGATCCACACAAAGGCTTTGGCATAGTCAATAAAGCAGAAACAGATTTTTTTTTTTTTTTTGAATTCTCTTTCTTTTTCCATGACCTAGTGGATATCGGCAATTTTATCTCTGGTTCCTCTGCCTTTTCTAAAGCCAGCTTGAACATCTGGAAGTTCAGGGTTCACCTATTGCTAAAGCCTGGCTTAGAGAATTTTGAGCATTACTTTACTAGCCTGTGAGATGAGTGCGAATGTGTGGTTGTTTGAGCATTCTTTGGCATTGCCTTTCTTTGGGATTGGAATGAAAACTGACTTTTTCCAGTCCTGTGGCCACTGCTGAGTTGTCCAAATTTGCTGGCATATTGAGTGCAGCACTTTCAACAGAATCATCTTTCAGGATTTGAAATAGCTCAACTGCAATTTTATCACCTCCACTAGCTTTGTTTGTAGTGACGCTTTCTAAGGCCCACTTGACTTCACATTCCAGGATGTCTGGCTCTAGGTGAGTGATCACACCATCGTGATTATCTGGGTCGTGAAGACCTTTTTTTGTACAGTTCTTCTGTGTATTCTTGACACCTCTTCTTAATATCTTCTGCTTCTGTTAGGTCCAGACCATTTCTGTCCTTTATCGAGCCCATCTTTGCATGAAATGTTCCCTTGGTATCTCTAATTTTCTTGAAGAGATCTCTAGTCTTTCCCATTCTGTTCTTTTCCTCTATTTCTTTGCACTGATCACTGAAGAAGGCTTTCTCATCTCTCCTTGCTATTCCTTGGAAGTCTGCATTCAGATGATTATGTCTTTCCTTTTCTTCTTTGCTTTTCACTTCTCTTCTTTTCATAGCTATTTGTAAGGCCTCCCCAGATAGCCATTTTGCTTTTTTGCATTTTTTTCCCATGGGGATGGTCTTGATCCCTGTCTCCTGTACAATGTCACGAACCTCTGTCCATAATTCATCAGGCACTCTATCTTTCAGATCTTGTCCCTTAAATCTATTTCTCACTTCCACTCGATAATCATAAGGAATTAGTTTTACTCTGAGTCCTTCTATATCTGACACAGTTTAGAGCAATCCAGAATCTCACTATTCTTGAGAAGGTATCTCATGAAATTCTGCATCATTCATGACATGCAATTATAAAAACTGTATAGAGCCTAGTGTAGTATTAGAGCCATGATGTATACTTCAGTGTGGCTGAATCAACGTTATCTTTATCACAAGATGTCAGGCCTGCTTCTTATATTTACACCATCTTGAAAAGAATAAAAAAATAGGGGCTTATATTCTGTGTGTCTAAATATTTAACAGTTATACATAAAGTTGTGGTGTGCTGTGTTAGTCACTAAGTCATGTCTGACTCTTCATGACCTCATGCACTGTAGTCCTCCAGGCTCTTCTGTCCATAACGATTCTCCAGGCAAGAATACTGGAGTGGGTTGCCATGCCCTCCTCCAAGGGGCCTTTCCAACCAAAGCTTTGAATGTAGGTCTCCCACATTGCAGGATAATTCCTTACCATCTGAGCCACCAGGAAAGCCCAAGAATTCTAGAGTGGATAACCTATCCCTTCTCCAGGGGAACTTTCCAACCCAGGAATCGAATTAGAGTTTCTTGCACTGGAGGCAGATTCTTTACCAACTGAGCTATTCAGGAGGTCCATACATTAAGCTGATAAACTGTTAATTCTAATACATTCTCCTTGGATAATACATACTAATCTGGAATGACAAGTTTGAGTTTAAATCTCAGACATACCACCTGCCTTGGTGTAAGGCCACATACTTTCTCTTCCCACCCAAGCTTCTGTTCTACATTGTGAGAGACCTTATGTGGCATGAGTGAATGCCCCAGTTCAAACTTTACCTACAACATTGCCGCAGCTCCCCTGAGTCCATCCCTTGGGGATGAGGTGTTCACAGCAATGACTTGGTTTATACTCCAGACAACAGTCTGAAGAAGAGGCACATGCAAGGGATTTGGAGGGTTTCAGGCTTCCTGTGGGCACATTCTCTAGGATTTCTGAGGAGGGTCTGGTTAGAGGAGGGTTATTGTGGATACAGAGGCATCTCTGGCTTGCCTTAGACCCTTAGACCCAAGGAACCCTACAAAAGGAAATCAAGAGAAGAATTCATTTCAAGTTTACTTGGAAGGGTCAAGGGCACAAATTTGTTGGGTGTTGGGACCAAAGATAGGTCCTCTTTATTCTCTTGTTATTACATCTCTGCTGCGTTAGTCTTTCTTTTTGCATACCTGCTTTGTCAGCTTTTTCACTTCACATGTCAGGAAATCTGGGCACAAACTGTTCTTAGCTGTGTATTTGTCAGTCTGGGCAACCAAATGAATGCTTCTCTTTCTTATTCTAAATTTCTAGGGCAATGACTTGACTCTTCTTGAGTCATGTTGCTTGTCCTCAACTTATCTAACTGTAGACAGAGTAATTAGATACTATTGTCTACAGATAATTCCATGACAAATAATTAAATGAAGTTTTTTGAGGAAAAATATGAAAATAAAATAATGGAAAATAAACTTCATATTTTGATTACAACTAAGAGCTATTCTTACAGGAAAAATAAAGAAAGAATATTGATAGATCTTTTAAGATAATACAAAAAGGCATCCTTTACTTTATATTTGGCTTTCATATCACCATCATGAAGAAAGTTCTTTTTGTATAAATATTTAAGGATTCTCAGATTTCTTAAGAGGTTCCCTTGATTCTTTGATATTTAAATCATTCTCTTTTGAATGACCTAATCTGTCATCATTAATTTCCTTTTTTTCTTTTTTGTTTTTAATTAATCTAGTTCTATACTGCATTCTCAGTTTTCAAGGATCTGTGTATGTTTTAAATGGTTTTTCCAAAATCATTTTTGTCAATGTCATAGAAACTTGAGATTTTTGCAAAATGTGTGATTTCACTTTGCAATAATTTTGCATTGCACATTCATACACAGTGTGAATAGATGAGACACAAATGCTGGAGCTGTACATCAGAAAATATGGGATAGAGACTAAGTTGAGGAAATATGAGAAGGTAGGAGAAGATAATTGTGTAGGCAATTGGCTTGTTAACAAATATTTCCATAGTTTGAAGAATTTTGCTTTGCCTTAATGTGTCAAAACTGTTGAGAATCAGATAATTTTCAGAAACTGAGGGGCTCTGAATAACATAATGATTAAGAATGGAGTATTTTGGGCCGGGGGAATTCCTTACAGCATTAAATGTGGCTCCATTCATCATTTGCAATTTCCTTCTGAACAGGTAGCTCTTCTGCTCCAGTCTGCACTTTCTTCAAAAGTTTAAGATGAAGACAACAATATCCTTCCTATTATGTAGCTGGAAAAAGTGGAAATTACCTGGTGCTGGTGTTTTCCCAGCAATGAAAGCTATTTGGTTGAGACACAGTCCCTGTCCTCCAGAAGCTTCTTTTAAGCTGGAGGCTGGGGGAGGGGCAGAAACATGTAAAGATGTATGCTTAATTATAATATACCTGGGGAGTAGCAAAGACAGGCATATGCTGTGGGCAGTCAACAATTCGGCCCAATAAAGAGGACAAGTTATCTGGAACAAGAGAGTCAGGGAAGGCGTCTTGCTGGGCTCATACCTGAACTGATTTCTTGGTTATTTAGACTAAAGATCATAGGGAGGTGCTGGCTAGAGGAGGCGGAGAATGTAATGGCACCCCACTTCAGTACTCTTGCCTGGAAAATACCATGGATGGAGGAGCCTGGAAGGCTGCAGTCCATGGGGTCACTGAGGGTTGGACACAACCTCAATTTCATGTTCACTTTTCACTTTCATGCATTGAAGAAGGAAATGGCAACCCGCTCCAGCATTCTTGTGTGGAGAATCCTAGGGATGGGGGAGCCTGGTGGGCTGCCATCTATGGGGTCGCACAGAGTCGGACACAACTGAAGTGACTTAGCAGCAAGCAGGTGAGAGGAGGGGTCCAGAACAAGCCTCAGTAAGAGCAAAAGGCACAAGTGATACATAGAATTGTAGCTTCTACATTGGTGGCCCATGTGACTGGAGTCAGAGGCAAAGGCAGGGTGTGGCAAGATTTCTTTGTGATTCTATTTCTGGGGAGATATGAATTTCAAATTCCAAATATTTATTCACAATCAAAATTGCACCCCAACACCTCATGAATTATAACCTGCTACCTGACCATTTCAACATCTTGTTCACCCCCCAAACACTGAGTAATATAATTTTAACAAAATACACTCTGTTGTAGTTAAATAGAAGCAATTTATATAGGCCATTATACCTTTATAGTTTTCCAAGTATTCCAAGTATAAATCACATCATGAACTTCACCAAAACCTTGCTGTGCCAGTGCAGTAACTATTAGCTTCATTTTCAGGTTAGAAAATGTAGACTTAGAAATATTACATGACTTTGCTAAGAACACACTGGGGTGGAGCTGAGACTGGGTCCAGATCTTCCGAGTACTGGTTAAACACCTTTGCTCCTTTTTCTACAACAAGGGTCAGCCAAAATTTTCTATAAAAGCCTAGATAACACATATCTTAGATTTTGTGGGCCATGTGATCTCTGCCACAACCTCTTACTTATGCTGTTGTAGCATGAACACAGTCAAAAACAATATAAAAACAAATGAGTGTGGAAAAGCTATGAATTTAAGCTTTCTTTACAAATTTGGCTGTGGGCTGGATTTGGCCCATGGTCATAGTTTGCCAACCCTTACTCTGTATCATTTTACAGAATTTTTCTTTAATAAATTCAAAAGAATTTAGGTTTTATGAACCCAGCACTATTTGAAGTGTATTGATTCCACTGTCTGCTATCTGGAATAATGCTCATTTTATTAGGATCTGAATAATGCCCATTTTATTAGTATGAGAATCTTTTGTTTGTTCTCATCTTTGTAAAAGTCACCTACCTATGAAACAGACAGGATTTTCCTCGCATCAGTTTTAGAGTCAATGTATACTGATGCCGTCTCCTTTTTGCTTATTAGTGTCTTCAGGATCACTTTTAGCTGCCCCTGAGAACTCCATTCACCTTTTTGCTGACTATTTCTTGTTATTTGAATGTTTCCATTCCCCCTATGGCTATTGCCATATTGGCTTCCTTGGGAAGAAAATGGGAACACTAGCCTTGGTTCCCCAAAGCACCATTGACCCAAGACTTCCTTATGTAACAGATTTTACTGAAAGATTAGCCATAGCCAGAGGGAAATGCAACATAGACGAGTAATTATTTTCAGAGAAAAAGTGAAGAAATACAAAGGCCATCCTTCATAAAGGTGAGGGTACAACTCCACAGCTCATCTCTCTTCTTCCTTGTCAGAATGCCTTCTTTCTCTTCTTCTAGAGGGGCCCCTCTTCCACCCTTTGTAATATAAATTATAATGTAGGGAAATTCTACTTTTCCTTTAGGAAAACCACTCAAACATATATTTTACTTTCACATTTTGAAAGCTTCCAAAATGAGAGTTTTCCATTCCATTATTGAGCTTAGCATTGTACTGACCAAAGATATGGGAAAGAAAAAGTCAAAACTTGGTTAGCCACATTTAATGAATTTGTATGTGAGTCTATCTAATGTTGGCCACCTGATGTGAAGAACTGACTCCTTGGAAAAGACCCTGATGCTGGGAAAGATTGAAGGCAGGAGGAGAAGGGGACAACAGAGGATGAGATGGTTGGATGGCATCACCAACTCAATGGACATGAGCTTGAGCAAGTTCTGGGAGTTGGTGATGGGCAGGGACTGGCATGCTGTAGTCCATGGGGTTGCAAAGAATCTGACAGGACTGAGTGACTGAACTTAACTGATCTAACATTTATTTTAACCATTCAGGATAATAGTTGTTACAATGTTACACTTATTTTGTTTTAGCAGAGGACAGGGAAACCCACTCCAGTGTTCTTGCCTGGAGAATCCCAGGGATGGGGGAGCCTGGTGGGCTGCTGTATATGGGATTGCACAGAGTTGGACACGACTGAAGCAACTTATCAGCAGTTGTGATTAGATTTTAGCAGCGATTTAGATTTTACTTCAGTAGCAGCAGCAGCAGAAGTAAACTGACCTGTTTATTCTCTCTGGAGTTTTGTAGGAAGAGAATAGTCACCTGCCCCTAACTGAACTGTATTAGTGATCATTCCTTCTCTGTATCCTGGCAGCATTAAAGATAATCTAGTAGCGGCTCAGTTGTCCTCACCAGTGCACCGTGCAGTTTTTGCCGACACAGTCCAAGGTCATTGCCAAAATCTGCAACAAAGTACGTACTGTTCAAAATGGCTGTTACATTTCCCCAATTCAAAAATAAATGGAAAAATAATAATCTGGATGTAATCATGTGTTCTAGGAAAAAGTAGGTGGGGGAGATTGCAATGAAATGTTTCAATTATTGCCTTGTGCTGAGGAGGTTTGATACAAGATGAATCATCTTCTGTTTAGCTTCATCCTTCCATTGGCTAAGTGCCTGCTTTGTGTTGGAGAGTGAGAGAGACTAGGGAGCAGAAGTGACTGGGATGTTTGAACGCAGATTTCCTCTTGCTATTTTTTCATTTATTTGTGGAATGGCACCTGGCACTTTAAATAGGATCTTTAATCAGACTGACTCAAAGTTCTGCCCAAATAATACCTGCATTATCCTTATTGATAAATAGAAGAAGAGAAAGAGAGAGTTAAATAATTTTCCTAAGGTTATAAAAATGGCAAAAGACCTGAAAACCATCCTCAGAGAATCCCAGCTCTCTGCACAACCTCAAATTGAGGGGTGTTCATGTCAGATACAGTGGAGATCAGAGTTGTAAGACTGGTTCCTGCTAGTTGACTGTGAGCTGTACTGATATTTTCTGGCTTTGATTTTCCTTATTTTGAAAATTGTCTTGGGGACTATGTTTTCTCTTGTATTCATGGTAGCAATAAATTTATGTCATGGTTTCAGAAATGTAAAACTCTTAACTTTGAAAAAAAATATCTATTTCAGTGTACATTTAAAAAAAAAAACATTTAGAGAGTAAAGTTAGAATCTCAGATTCTTTGCTCAAAACTTTTGAGGAAGAGGACTGTTTTTTCAGCTGCAGTTGCTAAGAGGATGGAACATGACTCTAGAGCTGTCAGCAGCCTTCTGTCCACCTGAATGGAGAACCTACCATAAGTAGAAACAACACAGAGAGAAGCAGAGCTAAGAGATGGAAAGACTCCTGAGAAGGCCCCAAAACAGATTTTAAACCAGAGTAGAAATTTTCAGCGCCCGCAGCCAGGAGGAGGCAGCCCGGAGGAGGCAGCCGGGTGCTCTCACTCGCTCTCTGCTCCAGGTGCTTCTAGGGTTTCCAGGCAGCGTGACACCGCTGCACTCTTTCTAGGTGGCGGCCAGCGGAGGTTTCTTGCAGCTGGCCCCCATTCCGCAGGCAAGTCCCTGTTTATCCCAAAGGATGTGCCCAGCCACCTGAGCTGAAGTGAGCACAGAGTCCGAAGTCAGCCCCCAGCGTCGCCAACTTCCCTGGGAGCCCCTCTCCCAACCGCAGCCTGCACCAGCCCTGGGAGCGATGCGCCCCCCAGCCAGGTGAGGCGCCCTCTGCCAACTTGCCACTCATGGGATCCACCACCCTCGGCTGCCCCGCTTGGAGTCCGTAGCCTTCGCCATGTGGCCCGAGAGAAGAGCGAGACACCAAGGTGTTTCGTGGATTCCACACGCACGCGTGCGGGTCTGCTGGGGTCTCCTGTTGGGCAGCATCCATACTCAGGGTGAACCTCTCTGGGTGTTCCTTAATGTGGAGAAACTTTTCATCTTTAACCTAGATGTTTTATCATTGGTGCTGCATGGATGGAGAAGTCTTGAGACTACTGTAAAAACAAAACTGTAAACCAAAAGCAGGAGGCTTAAGTCCAAATCCTGAGAACATCAGAGAATTCCTGAATCCAGGGAACATTAATCAATAGGAGCTCATCAAATGCCTCCATACATACACTGAAACCAAGCACCACCCAAGGGCCAACAAGTTCACAAGACATACCACGCAAATTCTCCAGCAACACAGGAACACACCCCTGAGCTTCAATATACAGGCAGCTCAAAGTTACTCCAAAACCATTGACATCTCATAACTCATTACTGGACACTTCATTGCACTCCAGAGAGAAGAAATCCAGCTCCACCCACCAGAACTCCGACACAAGCTTCCCTAACCAAGAAACCTTGACAAGCCACTGTTACAACCCCACCCACAGCGAGGAAACTCCATAATAAAAAGAACTCCACAAATTCCCAGATTACAGAAAGGCCACCCCAAAGGCAGCAATATAACCAAGATGAAGAGACAGAGGAATACCCAGCAGGTAAAGCAACAGGAGAAATGCCCACCAAACCAAACAAAAGAGGAAGAGATAGGTAATCTACCTGAGAAAGAATTGCAAATAATGATAGTGAAAATGATCCAAAATCTTGAAATCAAAATGGAATCACAGATAAATAGCCTGGAGACAAGGACTGAGAAGATGCAAGAAAGGTTTAACAAGGACCTAGAAGAAATAAAAAAGTGTCAATATATAATGAATAACACAGTGAATGAGATCAGAAACACTCTGGAAGCAACAAATAGTAGAATAACGGAGGCAGAAGATAGGATTAGTGAAATAGAAGATAGAATGGTAGAAATAAATGAATCAGAGAGGAAAAAAGAAAAACGAATTAAAAGAAATGAGGACAATCTCAGAGACCTCCAGGACAATATGAAATGCTCCAACATTAGAATTATAGGAATCCCAGAAGAAGAAGACAAAAAGAAAGACCATGAGAAAATACTTGAGGAGATAATAGTTGAAAACTTCCCTAAAATGGGGAAGGAAATAATCACCCAAGCCCAAGAAACCCAGAGAGTTCCAAACAGGATAAACCCAAGATGAAACACCCCAAGACACATATTAATCAAATTAACAAAGATCAAACACAAAGAACAAATATTAAAAGCAGCAAGGGAAAAACAACAAATGACACACAAGGGGATTCTCATAAGGATAACTGCAAATCTTTCGATATAAACGCTTCAGGCCAGGAGGGAATGGCAGGACATACTTAAAGTGATGAAAGAAAATAACCTACAGCCCAGATTACTGTACCCAGAAGGATCTCATTCAAATATGAAGGAGAAATCAAAAGCTTTACAGACAAGCAAAAGCTGAGAGAATTCAGCACCACTGAACCAGCTCTCCAATAAATGCTAAAGGATCTTCTCTAGACAGGAAACACAGAAAGGGCGTATAAACCCGAACCCAAAACAATAAACTAAATGGCAATGGGATCATACTTATCAATAATTACCTTAAACATAAATGGGTTGAATGCCCCAACCAAAAGGCAAAGACTGGCTGAATGGATACAAAAATAAGACCCCTCTATATGCTGCCTACAAGAGACCCACCTCAAAACAAGGGACACATACAGACTGACAGTGAAGGGTTGAAAAAAGTTATTCCACACAAATAAAGACCAAAAAAAGCAGGAGTAGCAATACTCATATCCAATAAAATAGCCTTTAAACCAAGGCTGTGAAAAGATACAAAGAAGACCACTACACAATGATTAAAGGATCAATCCAAGAAGAAGATATAACAATTATAAATATGTATGCACCCAACATAGGAGCACTGCAATATGTAAGACAAATGCTAAGAAGTATGAAAGGGGAAATCAATAATAACACAATAATAGTGGGAGATTTTAATACCCTACTCACACCTATGGACAGATCAACTACACAGAAAATTAACAAGGAAACACAAACTTTAAATGATACAATAGACCAGGTAGACCTAATTGATATCTACAGGACATTTCACCCCAAAACAATGAATTTCACCTTTTTCTCAACTGCACATGGAAACTTCTCCAGGATAGATCACATCCTGGGCCATAAATCTAACCTTGATAAATTCAAATATATTGAAATCATTCCAAGGATCTTTTCTGACCATAATGCATTAAGATTAGATCTCAATTACAGGAGAAAAACTATTAAAAATTCCAACATATGGAGGCTGAACAACACACTGCTGAATAACCAACAAATCACAGAAGAAATAAAAAAAGAAATCAAAATATACATAGAAATGAATGAAAATGAAAACACGACAACCCAAACCTGTAGGACACTATAAAAGCAGTGCTAAGAGGAAAGTTCATAGCAATACAGGCATACCTCAAGAAGCAAGAAAAAAGTAAAATAAATAACCTAACTCTACACCTAAAACAACTATAAAAGGAAGAAATGGAGAACCCCAGGGTTAGTAGAAGGAAAGAAATCTTAAAAATTAGGGCAGAAATAAATGCAAAAGAAACAAAAGAGACCATAGCAAAAATCAACAAAGCCAAAAGCTGGTTCTTTGAAAGGATAAATAAAATTGACAAACCATTAGTCAGACTCATCAAGAAACAAAGGGAGAAAAATCAAATCAATAAAATTAGAAATGAAAATGGAGAGATCACAACAGACAACACAGACATACAAAGAATCATAAGAGACTACTATCAGCAATTTTATGCCAATAAAATTGACAACTTGGAAGAAATGGACAAAATCTTAGAAAAGTACAACTTTCCAAAACGGAACCAGGAAGAAATAGAAAATCTTAACAGGCCCATCACAAGCATGGAAATTGAAACTGTAATCAGAAATCTCCCAGCAAACAAAAGCCCAGATCTAGACGGCTTCACAGCTGAATTCTACCAAAAATTTAGAGAAGAGCTAACACCTATCCTACTCAAACTCTTCCAGAAAATTGCAGAGGAAGGTAAACTTCCAAACTCATTCTATGAGGCCACCATCACCCTAATACCAAAACCTGACAAAGATGCCACAAAAAAAGAAAACTACAGGCCAATATCACTGATGAATATAGATGCAAAACTTCTTAACAAAATTCTAGCAATCAGAATGCAACAACACATTAAAAAGATCATACACCATGACCAAGTAGGCTTTATCCCAGGGATGCAAGGATTCTTCAATATCCACAAATCAATCAATGTAATTCACCACATTAACAAATTGAAAAATAAAAACCATATGATTATCTCAATAGATGCAGAGAAAGCCTTTAACAAAATTCAACATCCATTTATGATAAAAACTCTCCAGAGATCAGGAATAGAAGGAACATACCTCAACATAATAAAAGCTATATATGACAAACCTGCAGTAAACATTATCTTCAATGGTGAAAAATTGAAAGCATTTCCCCTAAAGTCAGGAACAAGACAAGGGTGACCACTCTCACCACTACTATTCAACATAGTTCTGGAAGTTTGGGCCATAGCAATCAGAGCAGAAAAAGAAATAAAAGGAATTCAAATTGGAAAAGAAGAAGTAAAACCCTCACTGTTTGCAGATGACATGATCCTCTACAGAGAAAACCCTAAAGACTCCACCAGAAAATTACTAGAGCTAATCAATGAATATAGTAAAGTTGCAGGATATGAAATCAACACACAGAAATCCCTTGCATTCCTATACACTAATAATGAGAAAGTAGAAAAAGAAATTAAGGAAACAATTCCATTCACCATTGTGATAAAAATAATAAAATACTTAGGAATATATCTACCTAAAGAAACTAAAGACCTATATATAGGAAACTATAAAACACTGGTGGAAGAAATCAAAGAGGACACTAACAGATGGAGAAATATACCATGTTCATGGATCGGAAGAATCAATATAGTGAAAACGAGTATACTACCCAAAGCAATCTATAGATTCAATGCAATCCCTATCAAGCTACCAACGGTATTTTTCACAGAGCTAGAACAAATGATTTCACAATTTGTATGGAAATACAAAAACCTCGAATAGCCAAAGCAATCTTGAGAAAGAAGAATGGAACTGGAGGAATCAACCTGCCTGACTTCAGGCTCTACTACAAAGCCACAGTCATCAAGACAGTATGATACTGGAACAAAGACAGAAATATAGATCAATGGAACAAAATAGAAAGCCCAGAGATAAATCCACACATCTATGGACACCTTATCTTTGACAAAGGAGGCAAGGATATATAATAGATTAAAGATAATCTCTTTAAAAAGTGGTGTTGGGAAAACTGGTCAACCACTTGTAAAAGAATGAAACTAGATCACTTTCTAACACCATACACAAAAATAAGCTCAAAATGGATTAAAGATCTAAACGTAAGACCAGAAACTATAAAACTCCTAGAGGAGAACATAGGCAAAACACTATCCGACATAAATCACAGCAGGATCCTCTATGATTCACCTCCCAGAAATACTGGAAATAAAAGCAAAATAAACAAATGGGACCTAATTAAAATTAAAAGCTTATGCACAACAAAGGAAACTATAAGCAAGGTGAAAAGACAGACTTCTGAATGGGAGAAAATAATAGCAAATGAAGCAACTGACAAACAACTAACCTCAAAAATATACAAGCAGCTCCTGCAGCTCAATTCCAGAAAAATAAATGACCCAATCAAAAAATGGGCCAAAGAACTAAATAGACATTTCTCCAAAGAAGACATACGGATGGCTAACAAACACATGAAAAGATGCTCAACATCACTCATTATCAGAGAAATGCAAATCAAAACCACAATGAGGTACCATTTCACACCAGTCAGAATGGCTGTGATCCAAATGTCTACAAGCAATAAGTGCTGGAGAGGGTGTGGAGAAAAGGGAACCCTCTTACACTGTTGGTGGGAATGCAAACTAGTACAGCCACTATGGAGAACAGTGTGGAGATTCCTTAAAAAACTGGAAATAGAACTGCCTTATGACCCAGCAATCCCTCTGCTGGGCATACACACTGAGGAAACCAGAATTGAAAGAGACATGTGTACCCCAGTGTTCATTGCAGCACTGTTTATATAGCCAGGACATGGAAACAACCTAGATGTCTATCAGCAGATGAATGGATAAGAAAGCCGTGGTTCATATACACAATGAAGTATTACTCAGCCATTAAATAGAATACATTTGAATCAGTTCTAATGAGGTGGATGAAACTGGAGCCTATAATACAGAGTGAAGTAACCCAGAAAGAAAAACACCAATACAGTATACTAACACATATATATGGAATTTAGAAAGATGGTAATGATATCCCTCTATGCGAGACAGCAAAAGAGACACAGGTGTATAGAACAGACTTTTGGACTCTGTGGGAGAGGGAGAGGGTGGGATGACTTGGGAGAATGACACAGAAACATGTAAGAAACGTGTAAGAAACGAATCGCCAGTCTATGTTCAATACAGGATGCAGGATGCTTGGGGCTGGTGCACGGGGAAGATCCAGAGAGATGGTATGGGGTGGGAGGTGGGAGGGGGGCTCAGGATTGGGAACTCATGTACACCCATGGCGGATCCATGTCAATGTATGGCAAAAACCAGTACAGTATTGTAAAGCAAAATAAAGTAAAAATAAATATTAAAAAAATTTTATTGGCTTCACTGGGTCTTTGTTGCTACATGAAGGTTCTCTCTAGTTGCAGTGTGAGGGGGCTACTTTTCCTGCATCACACCAGCATCTCATTTTAGTTGCTTTTCTTGCTGTACAGCCTGTGATGGTTAGTTTGATAGAGGAGAGTTTGGCATCAATTGACACATGATTTTTTTTCTTTTTTTTTTTGGTTACACATATAAAGCTCAGTTCGTTTTTACTAAGTATCTGGTGATTGTTTGCTTTACTTTAAGTTCTGCTTCCTGGAAATCATTTGACTCTTTGCACTTTTCCTTTGGCATTAATTTGAAGAGGCTGATTTTTTATTTTTTTTAAAGTTCCTCTACAGCATGTTTTGTAACAAGGCCATATATATATATATTTTCCTCATGGGGCCACATTGTTTTTTCTCATGGACTTTCATGCTGTCCTGCTATAATTGGTTTTAGAGTCACTAATAACATTAATTAGAAGAAAAATCCTTTAAAATATTGACCCAGACTAGATATTGGTTTTTATTTTTATTTTTTTAAATAACATGTTCTGGAAATTGAAAGCCACTTTATTGCTACAGCACTTATTCACATACAAGACCTTAATATGTCTGCATAATTTCATTCTTTCTAGTTAAAGGAACAAATTTCTCAGCGTAGTATCAACTCACAGAGTTGATAACTTAGTGTAAGCTGTAACTTAGTGCTCTTCAGTCTGACCCACAACACACTCAGCAGCCACAAACCAGTGCACTGAGCTGGTAATGCACGAGGATCAGAGTGGAGTGTGATTTTAAAGTCAGTATCAAAAATCACAGCATATAAGCTCACATCCGAGTGCACATTCATCCTTATTCTCCACATGAAATAATGCACTCAATACTCTTATATTTTGAAGATGATTGAAGTTCGTGGAACAAAAGGGCTATTAATGCTATACAAATCACACTAATGTTGCAATTATCAGTCGCTACAACTCCATCTGGAGCTCATACAAATCTAGAAGGCTTGTGTTCTCTGAGACCAAAACGTGGGCAGATGCACACTGACCTCTTTCAAAGGGAAAAGAAGTGCTTCAAAATGAAAAGGATATAAATCAGCTTTCACACACATACTCCCCATGGTTCAGTGAGAACTGAATTTGAGATCGACTTGAATAGCATATTTCAGAATTGGATTAAATTAAAATTCATAGCAGTGGCAAAATATGCAAGCATAACTTTCTCCCACTAGTCAAATATGAAAGAACCATAATAATCAGGGTCAGGTGGTCAAGCCTAACTGTCACTTAGAAGAGCTCAGGTAGATCAATTTGACCTACAAAGAAATAGGCTTTAAAACACTATGTACCTCTCACCCAAAACTCTCTCGATTTAGTTAAGGAAAATTCTAGTGGTTTAAAATCATGTTAAAGATCAGTTGTCATTTAAAAAGTATTATCTGGTTGTAATGTCAAACAAATATCAAATCAGATCTACATTGTGCATTAAAAGCAATAATTGAGTGGTGAGTTTTTGGTGTGTTGACCTCAAAAACAGCAATAACATCCAGGAAAATTAAATCCACAATGCTACAATTCTTGTTATGTTCTACCTTTAAGGGCTTGTGTATACTTAGATTGCATGTGGATTTCACTGGACAATTAAAGAAGGAAGGTTCAAAAACCTCTACGGAGGGGTGGAAGAAATCAATAACTATGGAGACAATGAGGTGTGTGGAAATGTGGAGAGGCTTAGAAGACAGGTCTCAGAGAATGTTGTTTGAGAAAAGGAGCCTGAAAGACCCAGAAGAGAGTGTCCTGTTTTTGGTAAACAAGTAGGGTTTCTGTTTGCTGAGTTTCTTTTACTTTTTAAAGTTATTGCTCAAAGGCTTACCCATGTCACATTAATCCTTAATAAATAATTATTGGGTGAATTTATTTTATTCTTAACTATCAGTGATTACCCATCCTAAAATGTTTATGCAAGGAGGAATAATTCTTACTTCTCATATTAATATGCCAGCAAGTTTGGAAAACTCAGCAGTGGCCACAGGACTGGAAAAGGTCAGTTTTTATTCCAATCCCAAAGAAAGGCAATGCAAAAGAATGCTCAAACTACCGCACAATTGTACTCATCTCACATGCTAGTAAAGTAATGCTGAAAATTCTCCAAGCCAGGCTTCAGCAATACGTGAACCGTGAACTCCCTGATGTTCAAGCTGGTTTTCGAAAAGGCAGAGGAACCAGAGATCAAATTGCCAACTTCCGCTGGATCATGGAAAAAGCAAGAGAGTTCCAGAAAAACATCTATTTCTGCTTTATTGATTATGCCAAAGCCTTTGCCTGTGTGGATCACAAGAAACTGTGGAAAATTCTGAAAGAGATGGGAATACCAGACCATCTGACCTGCCACTTGAGAAACCTGTATGCAGGTCAGGAAGCAACAGTTTGAACTGGACATGGAACAACAGACTGGTTCCACATAGGAAAAGGAGTACGTCAAGGCTGTATATTGTCACCCTGCTAATTTAACTTCTATGCAGAGTACATCATGAGAAATGCTGGACTGGAAGAAACACAAGCTGGAATCAAGATTGCTGGGAGAAATATCAATCACCGCAGATATGCAGATGACACCACCCTTATGGCAGAAAGTGAAGAGGAACTAAAAAACCTCTTGATGAAAGTGAAAGAGGAGAGTGAAAAAGTTGGCTTAAAGCTCAACATTCGGAAAACGAAGATCATGGCATCTGGTCCCATCACTTCATGGGAAATAGATGGGGAAACAGTAGAAACAGTGTCAGACTTTATTTTTGGGGGCTCCAAAATCACTGCAGATGGTGATGGCAGCCATGAAATTAAAAGACGCTTACTCCTTGGAAGAAAAGTTATGACCAACCTGGATAGTATATTCAAAAGCTGAGACATTACTTTGCCGACTAAGTTCTGCCTAGTCTAGGCTATGGTTTTTCCTGTGGTCATGTACAAATGTGAGAGTTGGACTGTGAAGAATGCTGAGTGCTGAAGAATTGATGCTTTTGAAGTGTGGTGTTGGAAAAGACTCTTGAAGGTCCCCTGGACTGCAAGGAGATGCAACCAGTCCATTCTGAAGGAGATCAGCCCTGGGATTTCTTTGGAAGGAATTATGCTAAAGCTGAAGCTCCAGTGCTTTGGCCACCTCATGTGAAGAGTTGACTCATTAGAAAAGACTCTGATGCTGGGAGGGATTGGGGGCAGGAGGAGAAGGGGACGACCGAGGATGATATGGCTGGATGGCATCACGGACTGGATGGATGTGAGTCTGAGTGAACTCTGGGAGATGGTGATGGGCAGGGAGGCCTGGTGTGCTGCGATTCATGGGGTCGCAAAGAGTCGGACACGACTGAGCGACTGAACTGAACTGAACTGAACTCATATTAAAATGTGGCCAAGAGAGTGATCACATAGTAACAAAAATGTGATGTGAGCTGCGATAACCCCTCCCTGACTGCGATAACCCCTGACCATCTGATTTACTGACAACTGAACGTTTACCACATATATTTCATCTCCCCGGGAGCAAAAATACTTGTAATATATGTAATAAACATACATCTGGTAAAGACAGGATAGAAAGATCACCTAGGGTGCTTAGGTGCGATTTATTCCAGTGTTTCACTTTATAGAAGGGGAAACTGAGGCACAGAGAGGTCATGTGGTGTTGGATAGGACAATCACTGTGATTCTAGTACCAGGACTCACTTCTAGGCTTTTCTGCCATGTTAAATAGTTACCAACTTTCAGGTAATTTGGGGCTTCCCTTGCTGATAAAGAATCCACCTGCAGTGTGGAAAACCTGGGTTCGATCCCTGGGTTGGAAAGATCCCCTGGAGAAGGGAAGGGCTACCCACACCAGTATTCTGGCCTGGAGAATTCCATGGACTGTGTCATCCATGGGGTAGCAGAGAGTCAGACGTGACGGAATGACTTTCACTTCACTTCACTTCACTTCACTTGAAGTAATTTGACTTCAATTCCCTTTCTGTGCAGTCATGGTTTTGATTTGAGGATCGTTTCTTGAGACACATCAAGGAGGTTATTTATCCATGTTTCTAGTTATTGCTGAAAGCAAACACGATTATTTCAAGAAGTAGCAATGAGATTTTTACTGAGGGTCTGCTGTTGGGTGTAGTTGTAAGATGCACCTACTCTGGATGTACTTTACCATGGGGAACAATTTATGAAAGATTTAGGACTTTTTGGAAAGAATAGAGAGAATAATGGTACATAATCAAAGTTTAATAATGAAAAAAGAGTGGTTTTCTCCTAAAGGTCATGGCTGGTCACTCACTGAGTTATAACATCCATAAAAACAAAAGCTAATGTTTATGACTGATTATAATGTAACTCATGCTGTTCAAAACACATTATTTGATTTTACTTCTTTTATCCTTACTATGATACTACCAGAGTTTGAGTAATTTGCCCAGATATTAAGGCTCACATTCAGGATTCCATCTCTATCATTTTGCTTTCAGAATCCAATGCATTAAATAATACAGACCCTTTTATAGAACAAACCTTATTTCCTACACTCTCTTCTTGGGTGCTCATTATTAGAGTTTCCACCCTCACACTTGTGTGACCTGAATCTCTAACACTTTAGTATGAATCACTTATATTAATTGTTTTCCTGCAATGTAAGGAGATACTCTGATGAAGGAGGTCCTGGTGTTTGAGGTTGACTAACCTAGGGTGATGTAAAATATAGAACTTCTCAAGATTAATTAGCAAAATATCAAAATTTTTCCTATGGCCAGTTCAGTTCAGTTTAGTCTCTCAGTCTGACTCTTTGTGACCCCATGGGCTGCAGCACACCAGGCTTCCCTGTCCATCACCAACTCCTGGAGCTTACTCAAACTCATGTCCGTTGAGTCAGTGATGCCATCCAACCATCTCATCCTCTGTTGTGTCCTTCTCCTCCCACCTTCAATCTTTCCCAGCATCAGGGTGTTTTCCAATGAGTCAGTTCTTTTCATCATGTGGCCATAATATTGGAGTTTTAGCTTCAGAATCAGTCCTTCCAATCAATATTCAGGACTGATTTCCTTTAGGATGGACTGGTTTGATCTAGCAGTCCAAGGGACTCTCAAGAGTCTTCTCCAACACCACAGTTTTAAAGCATCAATTCTTTCTCACTCAGCTTTCTTTATAGTCCGACTCTCACATCCATACCTGACTACTGGAAAAATCATAGCTTTGATTAGACCTCTGTTGGCAAAGCAATGTCTCTGCTTTTTAATATGCTCTCTAGGATGATCATAACTTTTCTTCCAAGGAGCAAGTGTCTTTTAATTTCATGGCTGCAGTCACCATCTGCAGTGATTTTGGAGCAGAAAAATAAAGTCTCTCACAGTTTCCATTGTTCCCCATCTATTTCCCATGAAGTGATGGGACCAGGTGTCATGATCTTAGTTTACTGAATGTTGAGTTTTAAGCCAACTTTTTCGCTCTCCTTTCACTTTGATCAGGAGGCTCTTTAGTTCTTCATTTTCTGCCATGAGTGTGCTGTCATCTGCATATCTGAGGATATTGATATTTCTCCCAGCAATCTTGATTCCAGCTTGTGCTTCATCCAGTCCAGCATTTCTCATGATGTACTCTGCATATGAGTTAAATAAGCAGAGTGGCAATATACAGGCTTGACATACTCCTTTCCAGATTTGGAATCAGTCTGTTCTGTGTCCAGTTCTAACTGTTGCTTCTTTACCTGCATACAGATTTCTCAGGAAGCAGGTAAGGTGGTCTGGTTTTCCCATCTCTTGAAGAATTTTCCACAGGTTATTATGATCCACATAGTCAAAGGCTTTGACATAGTTGATAAAGCAGACGTAGATGTTTGTCTGGAACTCTCATGCTTTTTCGATGATCCAACGCATGTCGGCAATTTGATCTCTGGTTCCTCTGCCTTTTCTAAATCCAGCTTGAACATCTGGAAGTTCATGGTTCATGTACTGTTGAAGCCTTCCTTGCAGAGTTTCGAGCATTACTTTGCTAGTGTGTGAGATGAGTGCAATTGTGTGGTAGTTTGAGCATTCTTTGGCATTGCCTTTCTTTGGGATTGGAATGAAAACTGATTTTTTCCAGTCCTGTGGCCACTGCTCAGTGGTCAGTGGCAGCACTCTATTTTGTGAGGAAGTGGATTATAGTAAGAAATCTTGTCTAAAATGCTGGAGATGCAATTCTGCCATTCTTGTCCTGTGTGACCTTCAACAAACTTCCTTTGTCCTTCCAGGAATTTATCCTTCATGTTTGTCCTTTGGGTTTATCTTCTGTGTAATCCAGAGACATTACTTTGCCAACAAAGGTCCATCTAGTCAAGGCTATGGTTTTTCCAGCGGTCACTTATGGATGCAAGAGTTGGATTGTGAAGAAAGCTGAGCACCGAAGAATTGATGCT
The DNA here is from genome assembly GCF_032405125.1 of Capricornis sumatraensis. Taxonomy (NCBI): domain Eukaryota; kingdom Metazoa; phylum Chordata; class Mammalia; order Artiodactyla; family Bovidae; genus Capricornis; species Capricornis sumatraensis. Next base: position 16,272,024 of record NC_091089.1, on the reverse strand, counting down.
TTTGAACTGTGGTGTTGGAGAAGACTCTTGAAGGTCCCTTGGACTGCAAGGAGATCCAACCAGTCCATTCTAAAGGAGATCAGCCCTGAGTGTTCTTTGGAAGGAATGATGCTAAAGCTGAAACTCCGGTACTTTGGCCACCTCATGTGAAGAGTTGACTCATTGGAAAAGACTCTGATACTGGGAGGGATTGGGGGCAGGAGGAGAAGGGGACGACCGATGATGAGATAGCTGGATGGCATCACCGACTCGATGGACATGAGTTTGAGTGAACTCCGGGGGTTGGTGATGGACAGGGAGGCCTGGTGTGCTGCGATTCATGGGGTTGCAAAGAGTTGGACATGACTGAGCGACTCAGCTGAACTGAATCCTCTTTATGTTTTCTTCTTGTTCCAACCATTTAGAAATTTAGAGGTTGTTTTTCCTGCAGGACCAGTGTTCTATGAAAGCAGACTATCTAACTAGTCTGCAGATAACAGTGTAGGTTACATGTTCCAAGAGCACACTCTTCTCTTACTTTTATGGTGAGTCTTTTTCAAGCGTCAAAACAGGCAGGACTGCCTCCAAGCCAGCTCATCATTGGCAAGAAATCATTATAGTGCCTGGCATTACTCCTACCCATTTCCTTTGATTCCTCACTTCTCAACTCTCAGTCATAATGGACAGAGGTTCTCCATTGGCCTATTTGGGTAGAGAAGGTGTGGGGAGGATGAGGGAAGGTGACAGGAAGGATAAAGAGTTATTTGAGCTGTCTGCAGGGCTCTGCACAGCCTGAATTGATTATCTTGGGTTCCCATAAGGGCATCTCTCCTTTAAAACAGCTGGATGAAGCAAAGAGCCTACTCCACAGTTAGAAAGAGTGAATGCAATGCTGCTCCATAGAATAAAAGAGAATACAATTATCATCATCTTGAAAACCATCACTCATCACCAGGTCTCATCATCAAAGACAAAAATAGCTCCCACTTCAATACCTTGCATTCTGTCTTGGCAGTCCCTCCCATGTTTTTTCCTCTATTAATCATTCTGTACATTTTAAATAAGTTTCACAATTTTAAGTATTAAAGTAAGAAGCCACACTATACAATTTGCTTAGGGTTCAGAGATATCAGCACTGTGGAAATTGGTGGGGGATGTTGAGGTGGGTTTGGAGGGGGGGTTTCCTGAAGTTGGAAGAGGAAGGGAAAGGAGGAGTAAACAAACACACTGATCAGGGTCCAAGATAACCCTCTTTCTGGTCACAAGAATCTTCCTCTCCTATTTTCCAGAAGGATATAGCCCAGAGGAAGCCATTAGAGTGCATTATTTTGGCAACTTTAAGAATAAATCATCTGGTTCCAATATGATTTACATGTTTCACTGTCAAGATGCACAGAAATCAAAACCACAGAACCTCACACTTCTAATCAATGCAGGCTGTGAGAATGAAACTGTGTTCTATTTCCCTCTCCTCAGCATCTATCATTGGATGGAAACTCAAAGCATGGAAGAAGCTCAGTGTTGGCTGAATGGACCTATGTAAATCTCAACATTGAGCATTTCAAGAAAAGACAAAGCCAACAAAATAAAGAATATGAAGACACATGCGAAAGACCTTCCTTCCTCAACCCATTCATACACTTACATAAGACACCAGAAAGTCAACGAAAATTTAATATAGTTTGTACTCTGCTGAAAGGACTTAGTGATTTGCCCTGAATTTCAACTAGTTTGCAAAATTTCCAGACCTAATGTCGCCTTCCTCTTGTTTGAAGGTAACAAGAAGTGGGAATTTCCACGCATGTGTGCCCCTGGGCCAGCAGATGGCGATGTTTCTCAGTTTTTACACCAAGACTAATGGGCCAGAGGCCATTAGTGATGCAGAGTGTGTTTATCACTTCGCTGTTAAATCACCTCAAAATTTGTAAAAGGACGGCAGATAACCCCTTATTTATTTATTTTTACTTAAGAGTTGATGAATTCAGTAAAATTCCATAATGGGAAAATGATCACTGTGTTTGTGTTGGGGACAGGACCAGAGCAGGACTTGAATCTCTGAATTTGTGATGGTTGAGCAGCTCGATTTTATCTCCGTCAGCTGCTTTTTAAAATGAGATTCCTTTTGCGCTGCCTTCTGGCAGCCTGGGTTTAGTCGATGTGGGACCAGAGGGCACCTGACAGCAGCTGGTTCGTTTCTTTTCCATTTCTTTAGAGGCGGGCTCCTCCCCCAGCATCAGCCATGTTGGCCCTGGCTCCTGGCGTGGGGTCAGAACCTGTGTGGGGCTGGGTCAGGACCCAGAGCAACGCTGCTGGTGTGAGGATGGGAAGGGAGGGCGCTCGGGCGGCTCCTCCTGGGTGGCACCCTTAGCTACACAGGAGAACTGGAGGTGGGTTCCCCCTGCCCTGCCTAACACAGCAGATATAGGATTGAGAGCCAGGCTCTGCCTGAAGAGAGACAGGTGTGTTTTAAGCAGAGTGAGGGAAATTTGCAGAGTAAATTGGTCTTAAAATATTGCCCGTTCTGTGTGCTGTCTCATTAAGGGAAATGGTACCCCCTGGGATCCAGAGGCTTTTTTTTTTTCCCTCCCCCCCCCCTTTTTTTTTTTTTTTTTTAGGTCTGGAGGTACCATTATCCCACTGTATGATATTAAACTTGTTTTCTCATCTGTAATACGAACTCCTTGAAGAATAATCTCCAATCATATCTAAATTATATTCTTCTAAACTAGCAGTGCTGGCTGTACAGGGGAATTTTTGGATGCCAAGACTCCACTCTCACCCAACTATATAAGAATTTCTATGGATGGGGCCTCAGCATGAATCTGTTTGACAAGCTATCCAAGTGATTCTAGTTGAAAGCCAAGTGTTGGGAACTGTCACTCTAACCGGGAATTCTCAAAAGAAAGTCCCAGGACCAGCAGCCTCAACTTCACCCAAGAACTTACTAGAAATGAAAATGGTCAGAACCAGAAACTCTAAAGATTCATGTTTTAACAAGCTCTCCAAGTGACTGTGATACAAGCTGAAGTTGGAAAACTATTGTTGCATTTGGGAGGATGGGGTTTCCCCATGTTTTTCCAATTAGGTGGTACCAGTGAGTACTTTGGGTGTTGGCTGTGAACATAGATGTTCTATATCATTTCCTAGCCTGAGATTTTTATTGCTAGCACTTGACCTTTCATTTTCTCAACCCCCTAAGTTATGTGATTCTAACAGCCAGGATGTAGCATGGTGGACCCCCTGTTAGTTTGGACCCCTGTGTTGCTAGATAAGTGCCTTGTGAATGAGTAAAAGACAACAGAAAACTTTGATATATTAAGTGATTGAAATTTTGTAACTGTTTACTGCCTTATATTCTGTCCTTTCTGATTAAAACAATTATTCATGCTGTAGTTCCAACTGTTTGGTTGGGTTGTTGTTAATAGGAAGAGAAAGGGCTTCCTATCTCTTATGCTATGTTTTAATTACATTGAATGGAATTATTGGACTGTGGGAAAGGTGCTACAACTTAGGGGGTGCACAAAGAAAGGCCTGTCATCTGGAGAGAAAGTTGGAGCAGATCATAAGAAAGAGGTGGAATGCAAACAAGACTCCCATCCCTAGAGTTTTCAAACTTAAACTATCAGTTTCACATTTTTGCTGAGAGGATATATTTTAGGTCTAAAATTTTATAAATGTTTTTTTTTTTTTTAATCTCAGTGTTGTTTTATTTTTTTTAATTTTTAATTTAAAATTCTTAATTTTAAAATCTTTAATTCTTACATGTGTTCCCAAACATGAACCCCCCTCCCACCTCCCTCCCCATAACATCTCAGTGGGTCATCCCTATGCACCAACCCCAAGCATGCTGTATCCTGCGTCAGACATAGACTGGTGATTCAATTCTTACATGATAGTATACATGATAGAATGCCATTCTCCAAAATCATCCCACGCTCTCCCTCTCCCTCTCCCTCTGAGTCAAAAAGTCCATTATACACAGCTGTTGATATCTGGGTCAGATTCAGACATTACAGAAAAGGGAATAAAATTGAAAAAAAAAATTCAGCCTCATATTCTGAGGTATCCAGATAATCTATTTTGGCTACTATAGCATCCAAATATTGGGTTCTGTGTTTGCAGCCTTTAAACTTTTTCTTAAGACCCTGAATAGTCATGGTGAAATTAGGAATTTGGTATTGTTTTTCATCCATTGTAAGAGTCCAAATCTTGAAGGGCAATCTATCTTAAACACTTTCCTGATGGATTATTTTGTCTCTCAGTGACAAAAACTATAAAAAATTGTATTCTTTCACAGAGGCAAGTGTCTTTGGGATTGGTCTTTGTACTAGTCTGCTTGGGTGTTTATAACAAAATACCAAAGATGGGGTGACTTAATAATAAAATCTGTTTTCTGATAGTTCTGGTAACTAAAGTTCTAAGAACAAAATGATGACAAAGTTGGTTTCTTCTGAGGCCTCTCTCCTTGGCTCACTGATACTTGCCTTCTCTTTGTGTGTACATTCTTGGTTTTTCTTCCTCATCCCCTTATAAGGGAGTGTTATAGTCCTACCCTTACAACCTCATTTAACCTCAATTACAGTCCTCTCTGTATCCACGGAGTGACTCGTTCCGGGGACCCTGTGTATACCAATACCTGAAGATAGCCAAATTCCTTGTATAAAATGATAGTACAGTCAGCCCTCTGTATCAGGGGTTCAACCTCTGTGGATACAGAAACCCAGTTGTATTTGCTCAGAGGCCCTATCTTCAAACTTAGTCACATGGAGGGTTAGTACTTAAACATGAAGTTTAGGGACATACAATTCAGTTCATAACAAGTTTTCTCCTCACTGCTTCTTTTTTTATTTTAGGTACTTATATCTATTATCCTATAAAGGCTGTTTCACAGGTCTGATTATATCCAATCCCTACTTCATTATCTCTTAATAGAAAATTTCTCAGACCTTTGTCATTTTTACAGTGATCTTTTATTGATCATCATTTTTCCTAATTGCCAACAGATTGTTGTCATCAAAATCATCAGCATCATTAATATTTTCACCATAACCAACACTTACTGATACTTTCCTGTGTTGCTAGAGCCTGAGCTAAGTTACAGTGATCAAAACATTATACATTTGACCATTCCCCTTCAGTTTGCTCATCTTTTCTGACTTGAACTTTCTATCATCATATTTGTATATGCCTCTGACATGGAAGTACAGCTTAGGTCAAAAAAATGTGCCTCTAATCCTTTATGTATATCTTTCCCATTCCTATCTTTGTCCATTTGCTCAATATTACAATGTCCTTATTTGCCCCATTAAGATATGACCCTTGGTACTTTGTTTATAAACAATAAGTGCTCAACTCTCATTCCTCTAGGGAGCTCTCTGTGACTTAATCCATCATTTAGTTAGGAGGGCTCAACAAAAGCTGCTATTATGTCTGTGTAAGAATTTTTCCCTATGGAGCTGTGTTGAAGATCTCCCAAGAGTTGACCTGATTGGGTCATTAAGATGAATGAAATATTGACTATTCAGTGGGCTGTTATTTCAGTCATCTTAATGAGAGTTTTAGATTGACCCTAAGGCATACCAAATCTGTATTTGATGATTGACCGAGAAGCAATCAATGTCTGTCTTGCTCTACATGAATTCTCTGCTCCGTTCAACCATCTCATTCCCCATAAGCCCTCTAAACATGAGCTCTGCATGTGTTCTTGCACACTTGCACATGCACCCCTGCCCCCACACACAAACAGCTGTAGAGCAGCTGGTAGAGTGAATTCATACCCTATATGAGCTAGTAACTTCTCTGAGCTAGTAACTGTAACTTCTCTGAGCATGAATTCCATAATGCTGCTGCTGCTGCCAAGTCACTTCAGTCGTGTTCGACTCTGTGCGACCCCATAGATGGCAGCCCACCAGGCTCCCTCATCCCTGGGATTCCTTCTAAATGCATTTCCTTGCCATTTCCTTCTCCAGTGCATGAAAGTTAAAAGTGAAAGTGAAGTTGCTCAGTCTTGTCTGACTCTTAGCGACCCCATCGACTGCAGCCTTCTAGGCTCCTCTGTCCATGGGATTTTCTAGGCAAGAGTACTGGAGTGGGGTGCCATTGCCTTCTCTGGAATTCCCTAATGAACATATGCAAAATGACAAATCTGATCATTTTTGATATTTGCAAACTGGAGGTGTACACAACTATAAGGCTGCCTTTTGTAGTCATATAAAGATCTGTCTCAAACTCTGCTCCTATTTTGAATGCCTTCCCATGATTTCTGCATGTCCAAATTCTACCCTCTTCAGCTTCAGCTCCAGTTCTCTCTGAAGATTTTCTTGGCTCCTCTGTGACTGACTGTGTATTATATTTTCCAATTAGCCATGCTAACACTATTGTCTTATCCCATTTGTGAATATTGGATATGTTCCAATAGAGAAGGACTTTATATATGTTCACAGTCCTAACCCTTTATTATTCAAAAGAGAAAACCAGAAAAACAGATCAATGACTTGTCCAGGAATATAGGCCAGACAACCTTAATCAGTGAAACACTCCTTGGACCCAGGAATTCAGTGCTGGCTGCTGCCTTTCCCATAAACTTCATTAGATATGTGATGAGAGAAGTGATGGGAAGTTTTCACTGAAGATGTGGGCCTTTTTGGTCTGTTGAAGAATATTTGTAGTTGTTTGATTTTTTTGTAGGAGAGGGAATAAATTATGTCCCTCTCTTTGCCTCCACAGGTTCATGAACCAGTTGAGAATGAGATGAGAGTCAGAGAGATGGATATTATTGGTAAGGCTAGACTGAAGAATGCAGTGCAGACTTGTGGTTGAAACAGTGTATCTTAGCAGCATTCCTCATACTTCGATCCTGGTATAACTCCCAGGATTGCCCACCCACCCCCACCCTCAACACACACTTGTTCTCTGTAAAGGAGAGTGTATGCTAAGAAAATGCTCTTGTGTGGCAGCCCTGCCTCATCCCTGCCAATCCTGGCACTAGAGACAGCAAGAGAACTCCCTGTAAGAAGGCAGACTTGAGCCATTGTCTGGTTGAGTTCACCCCGTGAAGGGCAGGAACACAACAAACATTCGTCAGGCATGCAGGCTGGTTTGTGAGAGATCCCAGGAGTCTGCTCTACTCAGTTCCTTCTTTATAACCTCACCAGACACACAAGTAACTCCTCAAACCCTTGTCAAGGAGTTACTGGTGTGGGATTCTTAGGTATAGTAAAGTATAGTATAGTGCAGTGTGGTACAGTGTAGTGTAGGGTAGTATAGTATCCTATAGCATAGTGTAGTGTAGCATAGCACAGCGTAGCATAGTATAGTGTAATTTAGTATAGTGTGTAATATCTGGACTAACTGGGAACTCTAGGGGATGGGCAGTGGAGCATGGTTCTGTCTGTGTACTGCATAGAAGTCTACCTTTGTGCCTGTGTGTGTCTTTCTGTGTCTGCAATTTTGGAGTCCCACAGTTCTCGGAATTTACCAGGGTCAGAAAATAATCTTGGTTCTTCCACAAATGTTTAACAGTACTCTGCCCAGACTCAGAATTGAGGCTTTGATGTCAGTTTGTCTCTTTATCTGATGCTGAGGACTTTACAAAATATTTCATTTTTTCCAGGATATTATAGATGAGGAAGGGCTTCTTTCCCTCATGGATGGAGGAACCATTTATTTATTTTTTATTTATTTAAAGTCCTCAGTCGTGTCTGACTCTTTGTGACCCCATAGACTGTAGCCTACCAGGCTCCTCCCTCCATGGGATTCTCCAGGCAAGAGTACTGGAGTGGATTGCCATTTCCTTCTCCAGGGGATCTTCCCAGCCCAGGGATCAAACCTGGGTCTCCCGCATTCCAGGCAGACGCTTTAACTTCTGAGCCTCCAGGGAAGCCCAGAGGAGCCATAGGGTTTGCAAAAAGTCAGACAAGACTGAAGCAGCTTAGCATGTACACATGCATAGAGAAGGAAAATTATACTTCCTGGAGGACATTCACTGATTCCATTTCCCACTTATTATAATCTAATTAATTTAAGTGGAAGGTCCAGTTGAAAAGATCACCATGGTTTCCAGGCCCTATAACATTTTTTTTCCCTAAACATCTAGGGCTCCTAGTCACCAGAGTCATTGTTTTGTAAAACCATTGTTAATGCTGCAAAACCAACATTTCCTATCTAATACTGCCTTCCTTGGGGAAGCATGTGGCTTTATGTGTAAAAAAAAAAAGAGAGAATTACCAAAACCCTAGCTCACCTTGGTAACAGTATCTGCTGATCCAGTCACTGGCATAGAATTTTGACTCTGATATTGAAGGCTATCAGGAAGATATCTAGGAACTAACGTGTTATTCTTGTTCTTACTGTACTTTTGCATAGCTGATCAACATTTTGCATAGCACCAACATTTTGGGGCAACATTAGCTAGGGGGAAAAGAGCTGCATATGAACACAGAAAGCAACTCTATTTACAAATGGGATGGTGCAAACACAGCTTAAGCCTAAGGAGATCACAGCTGAGGCGATCACAGTCCTGGACTATTCTTGACTTCTATAGTAAATATTTCTGTCCATCTCACCTTGCCTTTCAGATGCTAATTAATTTATATTTTTCTGCAGTCTTTAGGCTCATTGCAATACAGGAGCTAACATGCATGGGAGGTAGGTCAGCTGGCCTAATGATTCATAGGAAAGGAATATCTCACACAGAAAAATATAAACTGGAGTTAGGAGATTCTAGTTCCACATCTGTCACTAATTGCATATTTTTATTGCTTCAGTTCAGTTCAGTTCAGTCGCTCAGTCGTCTCCGACTCTTTGCGACCCCATGAATTGCAGCATGCCAGGCCTCTCTGTCCATCACCAACTCCTGGAGTTCACTCAAACCCATGCCCATCGAGTCGGTAATGCCATCCAGCCATCTCATCCTCTGTTGTCCCCTGTTCCTCCTGCCTCCAATACCGCCCAGCATCAGAGACTTTTCCAATGAGTCAACTCTTCGCATGAGGTGGCCAAAGTACTGGAGTTTCAGCTTTAGCATCATTCCTTCCAAAGAAATCCCAGGGCTGATCTCCTTTAGAATGGACTGGTTGGATCTCCTTGCAGTCCAAGGGACTCTCAAGAGTCTTCTCCAACACCACAGTTCAAAAGCATCAATTCTTCGGGACTCAGCTTTCTTTTAGTCCAACTCTCACATCCATACATGACTACTGGAAAAACCATAGCCTTGGCTAGACAGACCTTTGTTGGCAAACTAATGTCTCTGCTTTTGAATATGCTATCTAGATTGGTCATAACTTTCCTTCCAAGGAGTAAGGAAAGACAAAAATAGTAGCTATTTTCCCATGCTCTAGTGATCTATATCTGCCTTATGCTAATTATTTCATATCAAAAGACTGAACTGCTGAATGAGCCATGGTATTTAAATAAACCCTGTTATTGTGCTTTTAACTTTGTCAGGCTCAGTGAGGTTAAGTGCTTTGCCTGATATCAAGCTTGTAATTCAATAACAGAGTCAAGTTCTAATCTAGTTCTCTACCCAGTGTGCAAGTTAGATCTTATTATGATATTGTCCATGTCATCCATCTAGCCATTCATGCATATATATATATATATGTACACATATATATATCTATATATATTTTATAAGCTATTTATCTTGTTGCATTGGATATTTTCTGAAACATCTGTATTGCTGTTATTTACTGAATGTTCACTATATGCCAGATTCTACTAGCATTCTACATGTATATCATCATGTAATACTGTTCTCAGAACTGCTTCAAGAGAATTATTTTATTACCCACTAATAGCACAGCTCAGATTCAAACAACCATAATCTAAATATGCTAGGTAAATCATTGAATAATAAGTCTAAATAAAAAAATATAAAAAAACCATAGTCTAAATATAATATAACATACTCATCACTCTACCATGAGGTCTGTCATTCATCCAGCAGATGTTTATTAAGCACTTAGGTGGTAGATGTTATGGGTCCACTGGTTAAAAAAAAAAAAAAGAAAGAAATCAAGCACGTTTTCAGGTTCAATGTTATCAAGACCTTCTTTTTGAAAATCCTTTTACTGGGAATTCTAAACAAAGTTCAGCAATGGCTGTAGGAGATCTTGCAGTTGCAGCTATACTTTTAGAGTATTTCAAGTGTGAGACTTAGGAAACTACATGAAGGTACAGAGATTTATTTGTATATTTTCTACTAATTTTTGGTGGAAAGCTATGTGATTTATATAGAAGCATGAAAAGCTCAGATATTTGTATTTTATGAAGATTCCATCTTATAAGAACCTAGGATTGTGTCCCCATGACCACAAATCATTTCATTGATCAGTGAAATGGTAGACATTTTATTAACCACAAAAAAATCTACTCTGTACACCTTCTCATCCCCCATATTTTAAAAAGTATTCTATTATGGAAGTTTAAAACATGTTCCAAAAGGCACAGAAATAGTATAATGAATATTATTGCATATATCACTTTGATTCAAAATGTATAGACTCATGGACAATCTTGTTTCATCTGTGTCTTGACTTACTTCTTCCAGAAATCATATTATCTCTTCTGTAAATATTTTATTATTCATCTCTAAGATATAGTAACTTTTAGAAAACATAACCACACTATTATTATCATATATAAAAGAAGTTGAAATAAGTATTCAAATTTCTAATAATTTCATAATGTCATTTTTCCCCAGTTTATTTCTTTGAATTAGATTCACATAAGGTCCATGCATTGTTATTGACCTTCCCTTATAGCTCAGTTAGTAAGGAATCCACCTGCAATGCAGGAGATCCCAGTTCAGTTCCTGGGTTGGGAAGATCCCTTGGAGAAGGAAAGGCTACCCTCTCCAGTGTTCTGGCCTGGAGAATTCCATGGACTGTATAGTCCATGGGGTCTCAAAAAGTTGAACACAACTGAATGCCTTTCACTTTCATTTTTCCAAGGTTCATGCATTGTTATTGATAGCTATATCTCATGAGCTCCCTTTTAGTTTATAAGTTCTTTTTCTATTTCCTTTGCATATCATTTGCCAGAGAAATTTGGTCATTTGCTTTGTAGAACTTTGCACAGTCAGGATTTTGCTGATTGTAACACTGTGATGTTATTTAACATCTTCCTCTTCCTGTTTTTCTTGAAATTGGTAGATATGAAGGAGGTTTGATCAGATTCAGTTTATTTTATTTTATTTTTTTTTGGCAAATAAACTCACAAATGGTGATTTTTTTTTCTTCCATCAGAAAACATTTACTGTTTGGCTATCTCTTTTTATGATGCAATCATTTTGATTCATTAATTCATTGGGGCTTTCACAATAATAATATTCTATATTTTCTTTTCATTTATTATCCAGGATACTTCTAATAGAAGGAACTTCTCTTTTAACTATTTGGTAGCCCAGTGGTTCAGTGTGTATATGAAAGTCAGGATAGAAATTTAACTCTTTCTCTTTACTGACCAGTTTTCAAAGTGATTCAAACTACTGTCATCTTCTAATGGATTCTAATTAGCTTTTTTAAAAAGCATATCATTTTGAGCTTATATGTATATACACATATAGACATATACATGTATATAATTTAATGTTTGTGTCAACTCTTTCTTATATAAGTTAAATCATACTTTTCCTCAACTTTTTTCTTTGTTTACAACATTACTTAGATATCACTACATAGTAGAACATAGAGATAATTATCATTTCTTTTCACAGCCACAATTACTCCATCGTGTGACTGGTTGTTCCAGAGTTTATTCAACCAATCTCTGACTGGTAGACAGTTTTCTTGGATATAGTGCCTAGTTTCTTTTTATTATAAATAGATTAGAAAATTGCTATGTCAAAAGGTTAATGCATCTTTTGGCAAAATCTGTCCTGGTTTTGCTATTTTTTCTTCCCACCAGAAGTGTAGGAGAGTACTTGTTTTCCCAGAGCCTCCCCTACATGTATGATGTCAACTTTGATGTTTTGTTAACCTAATATATAAGAAGTGATGTTTTGTATTTTCTATTTGCATTTCCCTTGCTGTGAGCAACTTTTTATATAGCTAAGGACTCTTTGAATTTCTATTAGTTTGGCTATATGTTCACCTCTACAGTCCATTTTTACTGTAGGGTTGTTGGACTTTAGAACTTATTAATATATCAAGGACCTTAATTATTTTTCTGCTATATTAGTTGCAGCTATGTTTTCCCAGTTCATCATTGATCATTTTGCATTTACACTGCCCTTATTTCATCTCATTAGTTTCAGCAACTATCTCACTTTCCATGCATGATCAAAACTCCTTTATTTAGTTTCCAAGACCAAAATCAATAATCACAACATTAAAGTGGATTATTACAAAAAGTAGATTCTCAGTACCCTTTTGAGTTCAGATTCAACAGTATTACAATATTTCAGTCTTATTCTAGTTCAACAGTTTAAAAAAGTTATAGGTTTGGTAAGGCTTAGTCAGAACGGCCTCACTGAAAATCTACCCAAACATTTATTTTATTTATCTTTTTAGTTTAGCTAAAGGTACAAGAGGAGCCTGGTGGGTTACAGTCCATGGAGTCACAAAGAGTAGGACACAACTGAGCAACACTTAAATTATAAGTTTATATTTATTGAAAGTTCAGTAAATAACCTTTTGACTGGATTCCTTCTATATCAGTGATGAGAAGAACACATTTGTGTAGCTCTAATACAGCATCCAACTCTTCTTGTTTTTGAGAAGTTTATCTATAAGTGGAGGCATGATTCTAAACCTATGAACCTCACAGGGCTTTGTATTTATTTAATAATACCTAGATGAAAAAAAGCTTTAATAGGCATAATGCACTTGAGGATGCATCATGGCTAATATTGGTGTCCAAGATGAACTCAAGTATAGGGAATAATTTGTCAGTATTGACCAGACAACTTAGAAATGATTGCATTTCTCTCATTTCTTGGTAATGTTCTCAACCTGTTGAACCCAGGGGCTGTTCTCATACTGAAATGGAGCAAGCACCTGTGGTCCTCCCTGCATTCAGGTCCTCAGCTTGCCTTTTGTCTGTGGAAAAACTTTAGCCAAAGGATAAGATTAATTAGAGATGTGAGAACATTCAGAAACAAAGGAAAACTGTCAAAGGAGATCAAATAATAATAGTTTAGACATTGAGCATGCTGCTGCTGCTGCTAAGTCGCTTCAGTCGTGTCTGACTCTGTGTGACCCCATAGACGGACTCCCACCAGGCTCCCCCATCCCTCGGATTCTCCAGGCAAGAACACTGGAATGGGTTGCTGTTTCCTTCTCCAATGCATGAAAGTGAAAGTAAAGTCGCTCAGTCATGTCTGACTCTTAGCGACCCCATGGACTGCAGCCTACCAGGCTCCTCCATCCATGGAATTTTCCAGGCAAGGGTACTGGAGTGGGGTGCCATTGCCTTCTCCAAGACATTAAGCATAGTCGAGGACATTTAGTTCCTTCTTAAGGTCTATAGTAGAGTTCAGTTGAGTCCTACTCTTTGTGACTCCATGGACTGTAGCCCACCAGGCTCCTCTTGTACCTTTAGCTAAACTAAAAAAAAATTAAAAAAAAAAATGTTTGAGTAGGTTTTCAGTGAAGCCATTCTGACTAAACCTAACCAAACCTATAACTTGTTTAAACTGTTGAACTAGAATAAAACTGAAATATTGTAATTCTGTTGAATCTGAACTCAAAAGGGTACTGACCTCAAAAGGTCTATAGTAGAGACCTTAAGAAGGGGCAACCCACTCCAATATTTTTGCCCAGAAAATCTCATGGATGGAGGAGCCGGGTGGGCTACTGTCCATAGAGTCACAAATAGTCAGACATGACTGAGTGGCTGAGCATGCATGCATGCACACAAGGGTTATAGATAATATTTTGAGCCATATCCTATGAGCCATCTTATTGATACTACAACTCCAATCAGGTGGAGTAAGTTAACTACACAATAATGAGACCATTGCCATGACAAAAGCTACCACAATCCCAAAATTGGCCTCAAGGAAATTGGAACAAACTGATCTTGAAACTGAAGACTTTTGTTGCTATTGTTCAGTTGGTAAATGGTGTCTAGTTCTTTGTGACTCCACAGACTATAGCATACAAGGTTTCTGTGTCCTCCACTGTCTCCTGGAGTTTAGATTCATGTCCATTGAGTTGGTGATGCTACATAATCATCGCATCCTCTGCCACCCCTTTCTCCTTTTGCCTTCAATCTTTCCCAACAGCAGAGTTTTTTCTAATGAGTTGACTCTTCGCATCAGGTGGCCAAATATTGGAGCTTCAGCTTAAGCATCAGTTCTTCTAGTGAATATTCAGGGTGGATTTCCTTTAGGATAGACTGGTTTGATCTTACAGTCCAAGGGACTCTCAAGTGTCTGCTCTAGCACCACAATTTGAAAGCATCAATTCTTCAGCACTCAGCTTTCTTTATGGTCCAACTCTTACATCAATACATGACTACTTGAAAAATGGTAGTTTTGACTAGATGGTCCTTTGCCAGTGAAGTGATGTCTCTGCTTTTTAATACACTGTCTAGAGTTAAATCCCATGAATGGAGGAGCCTGGTAGGCTGCAGTCCATGGGGTTGTGAAGAGTCAGACACGACTGAGCGACTTCCCTTTCATTTTCACTTTCCACTTGCATGCATTGGAGAAGGAAATGGCAACCCACTCCAGTGTTCTTGCCTGGAGAATCCCAGGGACGAGGGAGCCTGGTGGGCTGCCGTCTATGACGTCGCACAGAGTAGGACACGACTGAAGTGACTTAGCAGCAGCAGCAGAAAAGTTGGGCCATAAAGAAGGCTGAGCACTGAAGAATTGATGCTTTTGAACTATGGTGTTGGAGGAGACTCTTGAGAGTCCCTTGGACTGCAAGGAGTCAATCCTAAAGGAAATCAGACCTGAATATTCATTGGAAGGATTGATGCTGAAGTTGAAGCTCCAATAGTTTGGCCACCTGATTCAAAGAACCAACTCATTAGAGAAGGACCTGATGCTAGGAAAGATTGAAGGCAAGAGGAGAAGTGGACAACAGAGGATGAGATGGTTGGATGTATCACTGACTTAATGAGCATGAGTTTAAGCAAGCTCCGGGAGATGGTGAAGGACAGGGAAGCCTGGAGTGCTACAGTCCATGGGGTTGCAAAGAGTTGGACATGGTTGCTTGACTGAACAACAAGATTTGTCATAGCTTTCCTTCCAAGGAACAAGTGTCATTTAATTTCATGGCTGCACTCACTGTCCACAGTGATTTGGGAGCCCAATAAAATCAAATCTGTCACTGCTTCCAATTTTTCCCCTTCTATTTGCCATGAAGTGATAGGACTAGATGCCATGATCTTAGTTTTTGAATGTTGAGTTTCAAGCCAGCTTTTTCACTCTCCTCTTTCACCCTCATCAGGAGGCTCTTAAGTTCATCTTCACTTTCTGCCATTAAAGTGGTATTTTTGCATATCTGAAATTGTTGATATTTCTCCTGGCAATTTTGATTTCAGGTTGTGATTCATCCAGCTCAGCATTTCTCATGATGTTCTCTTCAGACAGGTCTGAGCAACAAAGCACAGCACAACATAGCACTCCGAATATGAGTTAAATAATCAGGTGACAATATATAGCCTTGTCATGCTCCTTTCCCAATTTTGAACCAGTCCATTGTTCCATGCCCTTTTCTAGCTGCTGTTTCTTGACCCACATACAGGTTTCTCAGGAGACAGGTAAGGTGGTCTGGTACTCTCATCTCTTTAAACATTTTCCACAGTTTGAGTGACCACACAGTCAAAGGCTTTAGCATAGCCAATGAAGCAGTAGACATTTTTTCTGGAACTCCCTTGCTTTCTCCAACAAATGTTGTCAATGCGATCTTTGGTTTCTCTGCCTCTTCAAAACGTGGCTTGTACATCTGCAATTCCTTGGTTCATGTACTGAAGTCTAGCTTGAAGTATTTTGATTATAATCTTGCTAACATGTGAGATGAGTGCAACTGCACAGTAGTTTGAATGTTCTTTGACATTGCCTTTCTTTGGGATTGGAATGAAAACTGACATTTTCCAGTTCTGTGGCCACTACTGAATTTTCCAAATTTGCTGACATATTGAGTGCAGCACTTTAACAACATCATCTTTTAAGATTTTAAATATTGCACCTGGAAATCCATTACCTCCTCTATGTAACAGAAAACTAATTTTACTTTAAACAATCAAGATGTTGCTGACCAGACTATGGGTGACCAATTTGAAGATGAGTGTCAGAGCTGACCGTGCTGTTTTTGTATGTAACCCTCTTCCTTGGCCTATAAAATCCATTGCCCACTGATTGTCAGTGGTGAGGATTGGCCTTTGGACAGGTATCTGCTCTCCCTCTACCCAGTTGCCAGCAATCAAAATAAAGCAAATTTTCCACCAATGCTGCCTCTTGATTGGCTTTTGAACAACAAGCATCCAGATCCCACTTTTGGTTACAATATATCAACTGAACTTTCATTTTGTCTGTGTGCTTATAACCTGAATTTCTCTGAGAAAACAAGGAAAAGAACATATGTCTATGTGTATGCATATGACTCTAGTGGGCAGAGTTTGTGAGTGTGTGGAATATTGGAAGACCATAGAAACTTTATCTAAATAATCACTTTGGCTTGAAACCAGTTATAGGGCTCAAAGCTTTAGATTGCTTTGCTGAGATCCTAACAGAGAAGGAAGGCAGAGGGAACCATTGAAAGAGATATTCACTCAAACCAAGATGGACAAAAAGAAAATGCCAGAGGCTATCAAAGAAACTACTGCTGATGCCTCCTTTTTCTGAAGCTTCCCAGAATTTCAACTACTGAAATATAATTTTGGTCTTTTTTCATCACCTTAAATAGTTGTCTGGGCTTCCCTGGTGGCTCAGATGGTAAAGCATCTGCCTGCAATGTGGGAGACCTGGGTTTGATCCCTGGGTCAAGAAGATTCCCCTGGAGAAGGAAATGGCAACCCACTCCAGTACTCTTGTCTGGAAAATTCCATGGATGGCGGAGGCTGGTAGGCTACAGTCCATGGGGTTGCAAAGAGTCGGACATGACTGAGCAACTTCACAAAAAATGTAGTTGTCTTGCTTATATGTTCAGAATTTGTCCTGTGTCCATGACCATATTTTAACATTCTTTGTTAAAATATTCTGTTCCCTAAACCTGTATTTTAGGACATAGTTCATGTTTTCTTGTCCTTATAATCTTTCCCCTAAGTAATTCAGTTCACCGTAATGTGTTATTTTAAATTAAATTGCCTTTTTGTGTAATACCAGACAGATCTTTGAATTAAGAGGCCATAACTGCAAGAAGCTTAGGATCATATTAAGTTTAAAACCTCATTTTACTCACAAGAAAGCTGCAGTCTAGAAAGCCGGAGTTCTCAAAGTTTACACCTATTTCCAGCTTGACAGAACTAGGAAAACAATCAGGTCCCTTGATCCCAGCCTTGAGCTCCTTCCACCCCACCACTTACTCTCAATTCTTGCTCTGACATAAACCTGCTGTGTAAGCCTCAGGCAGTTTCTGTGGCCTCCCTTTGCCTTGGCTTTCTCATTAAAAATAAAACGGGGCCTGTATAAATTTCTCTGCTTCTGTTTCAGATGTGCTTTCTGAATCAGAAAAAGACATATGAATTCACATTTCACAAATGGACCTAAAAGTCACTTTCATATAATAAGATTCTATCCAAAGGTAATACAGTGTTCTATTGAGACAGCAATGGACCAAGCTTATGCAGAATTGATTTTGGTTGACAATAATGATATTGACAAGGCAGCAAAGATGTCTGTGTATGTGTTATCCTGGGGCTAGTGAAGTAAAGAGAAAAGTTTTAAAGTTAGAGTGTGAGGGCAAAGTAAAAAAAACACAGCAACAATAAAAGAAAATGAATACAAACCTGAACATCTCAGAACAACCTCCCAAAGACTCCAGAAATATGTGAGTTAAGGAGATTTCATTAAAAGGAAGTATGGGGATTTACAAAACAATAGCCAATATGTGGTAGACTAAATATCTGCTGCAGATGTAAATAGAATCTCACTTAGAAACAGCCATATCCCCTCTAGAAATAACACTGTCCATAAGAATATAACATACGGTATAACCGTGGTAAAGAGAAGATACATTAACCTATTAAAGAGCATCAATCTTATTTTTATTTGTATTTAAGCTTTTAATTCTGGAATAACTAGTCATTGCTAGTATTTAATGGCTGGCTTGACAATTCTGTAGCCCAGGATGGAGCAAAGAGCAATTAATATACTAACAAACTGGTCATTATCTATCTTAATCATCAAATTATCTGGAATTATGACTATTACAAACTCTAATTCTCAGTTTATAATCATTAGTTCTATATTTTTTTCTTTGTAGTGAGAAAAAAAAAAAAAAAAAGAAAGAAAAGAAACTCCTTGAGTCTCAGACAGAAACAATGAGTGCCAACCTCTCCAGGATATCTTTTGTCAGGAAGTACAGATTCTGAGGTAAATCTTGTTTGCTTAACCATCATTAGGAGTCAGCAGAGTAAATGCTGGTCTGGTTGACTGAACAAACAGGCTGTGTCTTAACCTCATTAGAGCATCATGCAGGGCTTACTCCTGGACAATACAGCCTCCCAAGTGTTGGAAAGGTTTCTGTCAGTTCTTATCTGGTGAAAATGAATTTAGGATGGTGCTGCAAACTGCAAGCTTGAGCAGAATTTATTAAATGGAAAAATTTCTAGGTGTCGTGAAGTCCTGCAAAACATGGGCTGTGCTAGAGAAATTTATTCTCTTCACACTGCACCATTTCTACCCCATGTGAACTATTTTATGCCCTCTCTTTCTCTCCCTGCTTTTAAATATCTCTTTCCAGAGTGAAGCTAATGAACAAGTAGATGTGATTCAATAAATCTTTTAAACCAGTGATAAAGTCTTAGTGGCAGGACGGGTTCCACACCCTTGTCCTTGGAGAGCTTCTAGAGATGAAAGTAATGTGAGGGAGGGCACAGCTTTTCTCTGGAACATCATCCTTACACGTGACAACCCCACTGTGCAGAGAACCTTTCTATAGCCTGTCATGGCTCTACAACCTAGCAATTTCTTTAGTTCTTAAAACAGATTTCAATGCTTAGAATACAGTGAAATGAGGAGGAATTAAATATTTATTTTTCAAAAATTATGGTCTTAGCTTTAAATTGTTTATATTAAAAAGCAAGTATTTCTTTTGTGGTTTTAAGTTTTTCTGGAGAAGATAGTTTCAGATAGAAAAATAAATATTTCCAGGATAGAAATCTGATTAGAAATTTCCTGTGATAGCTGAAATTAAGGTAAAAAGTATATTATATAATTTATGAAATATATAAAAATATATGAAGTAATGTGATATAACTTACATATATTGAATAACATTTAAAAGTGTGTAATAAAGGATATACTCAATCTGACACTTAGCACACATACAGGCACTCTAGGTCCAGGCACTTGTCTGAGACTCTGGTTAAGCAGGGTCTCAGCGCTGGCAACTATCTCGTGGTCCAGTATGGGAGTTTAGTATCAACAATCTGTGATAAATGAGGAAGCTCTGGGTTTTGTGGGAGTGTCTGTGGGATGATGAGGACTAATCCAGATAGAGGTCTAAAGAAAGACTTTTGGTGAAATGAGGTTTTAGCAAAGATGTGAGTCAGCACTCTCTTTTTGCAAAGTCCCTGGAAACTTGAAGGAAAGCAGGGGGTTTACTAAGCAGCCACATCAGCAGTGCTTATTCAAAAGAAGCTAAAGATTTTAGCATGGCTGGATTCTAGAAGCAAGCTTAAAAGTAACTGTAAACACTGGAGGGGTGGTGGGGGTAGAAAAATGGAAGAAAAAATATATTTGAGTCATGAAGCTATTGTACTCACCCAGCTTGAAGATTAGGGTGCTATCTTGGACTATTAGGAATTCCGAAAGAAAGGTTTTCATACAATACATTTACTAATAGAATAGAAGAGAGGAGGTTCTTGTTGTTAGTGTCCTCTTAATGCCATCACGGAAAAGTCTGATTAACATTTCATTGCACCATTCATGGGCATGAGCTCATAGTAGGGTAATGAGGAACCTGCAGAAATTCACACATTGTTAAGACTGTAATGGTTGATAGAAAATGTCCAAAGTCTTTCCTGTGAGTCATGTATTACCAGAAGCATCACTTTTCCTGGAATTCATCTTTTTATTCAATTTAAAAAATTCTGCCCAAATTTTCACTAACACAGCTATGCCCTTATTCATAAAACATGCTTCAAAATACTTTCCGGAGGACATTTTCCTTAAAGAAAATTATGTGTGGTTTCATGATGGGGGAATTCAGGGGGGTTCTTAATGTTTTTCTCTCGTGTTTTTGACATGCTCTGACAATTATCTGACTTTTGAAAATAGCTCTTATTTATAGGACAGTAAAATAGTGAAAGGTTCAACTGTGGTACCCAATTAAGCAAATATTTTGGCTTGGTCCACTGAAGATAATGTAAAAACTTGCTTATTTTTCTTCCATTATAACTCCTTTTCATCAGTTATTTGACAAGTGGTATTATTAATCTGATGATTTTTTTTTAAATACTGGGATGATAATACTGAATTTTAGAAACCATTAAGCTTTTAAAAAATGTAGTACATGATTGGGCTTTCTTACACCCTCTAGTTTTATTCCCATATATTCTATATTTCATGGTTTTGCTTTTTGCTGCATTCATTATGAGTTAAATATGCATATGTATAGAATTAATATACAAGATGCTGCTTCTAACACTTGATCACAATTCATTTTACACTAGTAAATTCATTTAAATGAATTAATTGGGTCATTATTTATATATATATTTGATTCAAAATTTTATTGAGAATAACATAATTAAAGATTTGGCCCTAATAATTTTGGCATCTCCATAACTTAGGAGAAGAGATGGACCATTTTTTCTGTCTTTATGTTACATCCTAATAATTTCTTCAATTACTACTTCATAGAAAAATCGGCATGGTAATGTTGTTGTTGTTTAGTTGCTAAGTCATGTCTGACTCTTTCGTGACACTGTGGACTGCCCACTAGGCTCCTTTGTCCATGGGATTTCCCAGGCAAGAATACTGGTGTGGGTTGCCATCTCCTTCTCCAAGGAATCTTCCTGACCCAGGGATCAAACCTATGTCTCCTGAGAGTTTAAATAAAGAGTTTAAATAAACAAGGAAAGTTGAATTGAACAGCCCAGAGACAATTGCATTTTATCATGTGGCAAAAGATATATATTGCTAGAAGGAGGGTAATATACACGTATTAAACCAGTCTAGGACAGAAGCCAACACTCCTTTAAGAAAATGATGTTTTTCCTTCACCTGACCTCCCTCAGCCTTACTGATGACTCCAGCTTTTACACTTCCCCTTGGCTCTATATTCATAAGGCATTTACTACAGTGTTCTTTATCCTAAGTGAGTTGGTCTTTATTTTTCTCTCAAATAAACTCTTTAAGAACAATACCATTTTAAAATATCTTCTTCTGTCCCTTAGAGTCAAACTCAGCTCCACGTAGGCAAAGAAAATAGCCAGATAACCTAATAATCAGTGTGTTGTAGCAATGGAACAGGATATAGAGACCCTCAGTTTTGTCAGATGTGGACACTTTAGTTGTTGGATTGTGGGAATATCTAGGAGGTGCTTGCACTGGGGCCAGAGTAATCAAGAATAGTCACAAATCAGATTGGGATTATTTCAGTATCTTAGGTGGACTTTTAACCCTAGCATGAAAAAGGATTATTGTTGCCAGAACTCAGATATCTCAGACTTCTGTGGACTGTGACTAAAGTCACGTCTCCTTTTGACATTCAAATCATTATGACAATTCTTCATGCTGCAACCCTGTGAAAACTCAGACTCTTACCATGTTCTTCTCCTCAAATGTCTTTTGACGTGTTCAGGATGGCTGAAAGGCTTAGTTCCATGGATCCCTTCATGTTGTGGTAGTCAACTGCAGCTACTAGTGGCTTCTGACTACTGTACTGTTTTTCTGTAGTCATTTCTACCACTAGGAAACCACTTCTTTTTAGACAACTGCTATTTCCTTTGCACTTTTAACTTAAAGTGTATGCCAGGCCTTGCCCATAATTCCATACAGTAATGGATGAAGATAGCTTCTAGTGCTTGTAAAACTTACAAAAAGCCACAGGAACCATGCAGAAACTAAAATCTGGAAAATTATATGGTTCTTCTCAAAATCCATTAGCTATGGACTGCCTCAGTGGAATCTCCAATGAGTCCCTTCTCCTTATCTCTGGCTTACTTATCGGGACTAACATCCAGTAGGTAGCTTTAGAACAAGGTTCTTCTCAAAACCTTGAACTGAATTCTCTAAAGCCAAAGAAAGGAATGTGCTTTTTTATTTCCCTCCAGAGATGGTATGTCTACCTACTTCATTGCCCCTTCCCCACCCAACTGGAAGATCATTTCTAACTTCTACATTTTTCAGAGTTGTTGTTCAGTTGCTAAGTCATATCTGACTCTTTGTGACCCCATGAAGCATGTGAGGCTTTGCTGTCCTTCACTCTCTCCTGTAGTTTGCTCAAATTCATATCCATTGAGTCAGTGATGCCATTCAACCATCTCACCCTCTGTTGCCCCCTTCTTCTCTTGCTCTTAACCTTTCTCCAAATCAGGGTCTTTTCCAATGGGTCAGCTCTTCGCATTAGGTAGCCAAAACAGTGGAGTTTTAACTCCAGCATCAGTCCTTCCAAAATTCTGGATCATCCCATAAGCAGAATGCTAGAAATTCACTTCAAGGTTAACTTGGGCCCAGTCCTTCAGTTGTGTCTGACTCTGTGAGCCCTATGGACTGTAGTCTGCCAGGATCCTCTGTCCATGGGCTAGCTAAAGCAAGAATACTGGATTGGGTTGTTATGCTCTCCTCCAGGGGATCTTCCCAACCCAGGGATTGATCCTGTGGTGTTTTCTGCATCTTCAGCGTCACAGGCAAATTCTTAACCACTGAGCCACCTGGGAAACATGCTCTGCTTTATTATAGTATTTCCCAGTTTCCTATTAGGAAATATTAAGCAAGAGTGCATATGTGCACATCTCAAGAGAGAAAATGGATTTCGATGAAGAGGAGTTTAAATCCTGATCTGAGAAGACAATATAATAATAAAATGTTATGATTTACATAATTTGCAAAATTATGCTCATTTACAGTACCCTAATAAACAGACCATGGTATCTAAATCTGAAGTATATGTTTTTAATTTCTTCATGACCTCCCTTCTTCTCTAAAGTGACAGAAAAAAAGTCAACATAGATGGAAATAACTAAGGCTGTCTATCACACTGACCCCTTCTATAAGAAATATCAATGGCTTTCTCAGCTTTTAAACCAACCTTCCAACAAAATATAGAGATCTACTCTTTACCTAATATTTTGTGACACTGATAAATTTGACATTATTTAAAAATCTAGAATTACACAGAAAACTATTAATAGATATTTTTCTTCCTGAGTACATGTAATGGGAAGCTGTGGTGTTTATGAGATACCAATGAAAATGTTAAAAAAAAAATAATTTTAAAAAGCCATGGAGGAGGTATAAAGGATAATAAGGGTTAGAGGAGAGTTGTGAACAGGTAATACTGGGATATGTCTGTGTAGGCAGTGTGACAGCTTGTATTGTTTTAATGACCAAAATGTACTTTATCAAATATATTTGATAATATTTACAGATGTTAATTGATATCCCTACTCTTGAACTTCTCTAATTCCTTCACCTTCTCTTGGGCAGTAGGGACAACTTTCTGTAGGCACTGTCTTTGTTGTTGTTCAGTCAAGGAGTCATGTCCAACTGTTTGAGACCCCATGGACTACAGCACACCAGGCTTCCCTGTTCTTCACTATCTCCCAGAGTTTGCTCAAATTCATGTCCATTGAATCAGTGATGTCATGCAACCATCTCATCCTCTGTTGTCCTCTTCTCCACCTGCCTTCAAACTTTACCAGCATCAGGGTCTTTTCTAATGAGTCAGTTATTTGCATCAGGTGGCAAAAGTATTGGAGCTTCAGCTTCATATCAATCCTTCCAATGAATATTCAGGACTGATTTCCTTTAGAATTGACTGGTTTGATCTCCTTGCAGTCCAAAGGACTCTCAGAAGTCTTCTCCAACACAACAGTTTGAAAGATCAGTTCTTCAGTGCTCAGCCTTCTTTATAGTCCAACTCTCACATACACACAAGACTACTGGAAAAATCATAGCTTTGAATATACGGACCTTAGTCAGCAAAGTAATGTCTCTACTTTTTAGCATGCTGTCTACATTTGTCATAGATTTTCTTCCAAGGTGCAATTGTCTTTTAATTTCATGGCTGCAGTCACCATCTGCAGTGATTTTGGAGCCCAAGAAAATAGTCTGTCACTGTTTCCATTTTCCCCCCAACTATTTGCCATGAATTGATGGGACTGCATGCCATGATCTTATCTTTTTGAATGTTGAGTTTTAAGCCAGATTTTTCACTCTCCTTTTTCACCTTCATCCGGAGCTTCTTTAGTCCCTCTTCACTTTCTGCCATTAGAATGGTGTGATCTGTATATCAGAGGTTATTGATATTTCTCCTGGCAAACTTGATTCCAGCTTGTGATTCATCCAGCCTGACATTTTTCATGATTTATTCTGCATATAAGTTGAATAAGTAGGGTGACAACATAGAGCCTTGATGTACCCCTTTCCTAATTTAGAACCAGTCTTTTGTTCCATGTTCTAATTGTTCTGCTTCTAATTGTTGTTTCTTGACCAGCACACGGGTTACTCAAGAGGAAGTTGAGATGGTCTGGTATTCTCATCTCTTTCAGAATTTTCTAGAATTTGTTGTGATCCCCATAGTCAAAGGCTTTAGCATACTCAATGAAGTAGATATTTTACTGATACAATTCTCTTGCTATTTCTGTGATACAGCAGCTGTTGGTAATTTGATCTCTGGTTTCTCTGCCTTTTCTAAATTCAGTTTGTATATCTGGAAGTTCTCAGTTCATATACTGTTGAAGCCTAGCTTGGAGGATTTTGAGCATTACTGTGCTAGCATGTGAGATGATTGCAATTTAGTGGTAGTTTGGATACTCTTTGGTATTGCCCTTCTAGGGGATTAGAATGAGAACTGACCTTTTCCAGAAGAAAAGGAGAAACAGAAAGAGAAAAGATAGAAAGGGGCAGAGGAAAAATATACTATCTGAATGCAGAATTTCAAAGAAGAGCAAGGAGAGATAAAAAGCCTTCCTAAGTGATCAGTGAAAACAAATAGAGGAAAACAGTAAAATGGGAAAGACCCGAGATCTCTTCAACAAAATTAAAGCTACCAAAGGAATATCTCATGCAAAGATGGGCACAATAAAGGACAGAAATGGTATAAACCTAACAGAAGCAGAAGATATTAAGAACAAGTGGCAAGAATTCACAGAAGAACTATACAAAAGAGATCTTAATGACCCAGATAACCAGAATGATATGATTACTCATCTAGAGCCAGACACCCCAGAGTGTAAAATCTAGTTGGCCTTAGGAAGCATCACTACAAACAAAACTAGTGGAGGTAATGGAATTCCAGCTGAGCTATTTCAGACCCTAAAAGAGGCCGCTGGTAAAGTGCTGCACTCAATATGCCACCAAACTTAGAAAATTCAGCAGTAACCACAGGCCTGTTTTCATACCAATCTCAAAGAAAGGCAATGACAAAGAATGTTCAAACTGTCTTTGCTGCTGCTGCTGCTAAGTCGCTTCAGTCATGTCCGACTCTGTGCAACCCCACAGACGGAGGCCCACTAGGCTCCCCCGTCCCTGGGATTCTCCAGGCAAGAATACCAGAGTGGGTTGCCATTTCCTTCTCCAATGCATGAAAGTGAAAAGGGAAAGTGAAATCGCTCAGTCGTGCCTGACTCTTAGCGACCCCATGGACTGCAGCCTACCAGGTTCCTCTATCCGTGGGATTTTCCAGGCAAGAGAACTGGAGTGGGGTGCCATTGCCTTTGGGGAGTGAAAAATATGTTGGGAATAAGGACTCATGGGCGAGCTTTGACTTTGTAGAGCCTACAATAAAAACAACAGTCTCTATATCAAAACTTTCATTTGTAAGAGGCAAAAATTTTTATATTAAAAAATAAACATGTGAGCTTCAAAAAAAAAAAAAACAAAAACACATCTTCAGTTCAGTTCAGTTCAGTCACTCAGTCGTGTCCAACTGTTTGCAACCCCATGGACTGCAGCATGCCAGGTTTCCCTGTCTATCACCAACTCCTGAAGCTTACTCAAACTCATGTCCATAGAGTCGGTGATGCCCCAACCGTCTCGTCCTCTGTTGTCCCTGTCTCCTCCCGCCTTCAATCTTTCCCAGCATCAAGGTCATTTCAAATGAGTGAGTTCTTCACATCAGTGACCAAAGGATTGAAGTTTCAGCTTCAGTATCATTCCTTCCAATAAATATTCAGGACTGGTTTCCTTTAGGATGGACCAATTGTATCTGCTTGCAGTCCAAGGGATTCTCAAGAGTCTTCTCCAACACCACAGTTCAAAAGCGTCAATTCTTTTGTGCTCAGCTTTCTTTATAGCCCAGCTCTCACATCCATAAATTGCCGGGAGCCAGTGTGAGGAATCCCGCTGGTGACAAGGTCATGCGGAAGGAAGCCTGACAAAACGCAAGGACGTGATCGGCTTCAGGGGTTCCCCCTGGAATTTCCTGAGCATCCACCCTCCAAGACCAGAGTCTGCCTGCTTTACTGTGTTATGCTTTTCACCTACTCTTCTGTCATTAACAGGGGGCTGTGCCCACACCATCTTTTTCTGGAAAAGATTAGAGCTTTTAGATAATAAATCTCCTGGGCATAATACGAGTGTTTCAATCCAAAAACCCCTCTGATGGCTTTCTAGCTTGCCTGCCAGACTCCTACAGCTGCGCGTGTGATTGTTTGAGGTCTCCTGACCACAGGAGGCACAGGAAGCTTAAAACATTCTAGGAATGTAGGGGCTTCCGAGGAGTCAAAATCATTAGAATAGGACTGATTAAAGGTTTCATTTGTTGAGCCAATACTTGCTGCCAAATTTTCATATCTTTTATTTTTAGATATAGTTGGTATACAGAAAAACAGGTAGTAGACCTTGTATTAGCAACATTAGATCTTTGAGTTAAGTTCTTTCTTTGTTATAACCCACTGCACCTTTGTTCTACAGGAATGTAACTTTATTTAGTACTTTGAGGGTGATGCAGAGTAAAGAAAAACCACTTCTAGGGAAAAGGAGTTTTCTGGTTGATAGACAATTATCCAGGAAGAGAGTCATAAAAATGTTAACAGGCCTCTTGGCCAGAAGATAATGAAAATCACCTGAGACCTTTTGTATATGGGAGGGTATGCAAAAAGAAAGCCTTGTTTGTCTCAGTGAGGGTCAGGACTGCTGCCCCTACATAACTGCATATTCCATTATTTCTTTATGTACAACTTGGGGTATATAAGCTGATTTTGAAAAATAGTTTTTGGAGTCTTGCGCCGATGCTGGGCTTTCCCATGTCATTCTTTTCTCCCTTTTTTGGCTGAATTCCCATCTGGGGCGTGGAGGCTCACCATGTCTACTTACTAGTCCCGGCTTCTAAGATCCGTAAGAGAGAGAGCCCAAGGTGGGGCACTCTCTGATATTCAAATGGACGCCGGTGGCTGGTGCAAGCTCCTTGTCTGGAACTTTATTGGCTCTCCATGTATACCAAGTTATTCAGCCTCTTTTCTCCACTTAATTTTCCTACTATACTATTTCTTCCTAATCTAATCTTATATCTCTAAATAAATAAGTTTTTCCTCGCCAACGCCGTCCCCACTTCAAATTCCCTGGATCCACCGGGGCTGGACCCTGGCAATAAATGATACTGGAAAAACCATAGCTTTGACTAGATGGACTTTTTCTGCAAAGTAATGTCTCTGCTTTTTAATATGCTGTCTAGGTTGGTCATAACTTTTCTTCCAAAGAGCAAATGTCTTTTAATTTCATGGCTGCAGTCACCATCTGCAGTGATTTTGAAGCACCCCCCCCCAAACAAAATAATAAAGTCTTTCACTGTTTCCATTGTTTCTCCATCTATTTGCCATGACGTGATGGGACTGGATGCCATGAACTTAGTTTTCTGAATGTTGAGTTTTAAGCCAACATTTTCACTCTCTTCTTTCACTTTCATCAAGAGGCTCTTTTGTTCTTCTTTGCTTTCTGCCATAAGGGTTGTGTCATCTACATATCTGAGTTTATTGATATTTCTCCCAGCAATCTTGACTCCAGCTTGTGCTTCATCTAGCCAGCATTTCCCATGATGTACTCTGCATATGAGTTAAATAGGCAGGATGACAAATAAAGCCTTGACATACTCCTTTCCCAATTTGGAGCCAGTCACTTATTCCATGTACAGTTCTAACTGTTGCTTCTTGACCTCCATACAGATTTCTCAGGAAGCAGGTAAGGTGGTCTGCTATTTCCATCTCTTTAAGAATTTTCCATAGTTTGTTGTGATCCACACAGTCAAAGGTTTTGGCATAGTCAGTAAAGTAGAAGTAGATGTTTTTCTGGAACTCTGTTGCTTTTTTGATGATCCACCAGATGTTGGCAATCTGATCTCTGGTTCCTCTGCCTTTTTAAAATCCAGCTTGAACATATGGAAGTTCATGGTTTATAATCTGTTGAAGCCTGACTTTCAGAAGTTTGAGCATTACTTTGCTATCATATGAGATGAGTAGAATTGTGCAGTAGTTTGAACACTCTTTGGCATTGTCTTTCTTTGGGGTTGGGATGAGAAATGTGGTCTGCTGGGAAAGGGAATGGCAAACCACTTCAGTATTCTTGCCTTGAGAACCCCATGAACAGTATGAAAAGGCAAAAAGATAGGACTCTGAAAGATGAATTCCCCAGGTTGGTAGGTGCCCAATATGCTACTGGAGATCAGTGGAGAAATAATTCCAGAAAGAATTAACCACATCTTAAAGGACTAAATACATAATTTTTATTTATTTAACTAACAGCTAAGAAAAAGAAGGCAAAGAGAACCTGGAACCAATATAATTTCTGCCCAATAGTGACACAAAAACAATTCCTCTCACATCCTATTTGCCAAAGTAAGTCATATAATCTTGTAAAATGAGAATAGTTTTAGGTAAGTATGCAAATTATCATGTTTGATCTTTATATTTTGTAATAAGCTTGACTTTTTAGATTCAGTGCAATTTCAATCAAAATTCCAGAATGTTATATTGCAGATTTCAGCAAATTGATTTTAAAGTTTGTATGGAGAGGCAAAAGCCTCAGAACAGTTGAGATGATATTGAAATAGAACAAAACTGACAGACTGACACTTCTCAACTTCACCATTTGCTATACTCTACACTCTTCAAAAAACTAAGATTATGGCATCACTTTATGGCAAATAGATGGGGAAGAAATGTAGCCAGTTACAGACTTTATTTTCTTGGGCTCCAAAATCACTGAGGACAGTGACTGCAGCCATGAAATTAAAAGATGCTTGTTTCTTGAAAGAAAAGCTAAGACCAACCTAGACAGTGTATTAAAAAGCAGAGACACTAGTCAAAGCTTTGATTTTCCGTATTCATGTATGGATCTGAGAGTTGGATAATAAAGAAGGCTGAACACTGAAGAATTGATGCTTTCAAACTGTGGTGCTGGAGAAGACTCTTGAGAGTCCCTTGGACAGCAAGGAGATTAAACCATCAATCCTAAAGGAAATCAACCCTAAATATTCATTGGAAGGACTGATGCTGAAGGTGAAGCTCCAATACTTTGGCCACCTGATGCAAAAAGCCAACTCATTGAAAAAGACCCTGATGTTGGGAAAGATTGAAGACAATAATTAAGGGAAGGAGGAGAAGGGAAGGACTGAGAATGAGATGGTTGGATGGCATCACTAACTCAATGGACATGAGTTTGAGCAAACTGGGAGAGTGAAGGACAACAAAGCCTGGTGCTCTGCAGTCCATGGGGTCACAAAAAGTCAGACATGACTGAGCGAACAACAGTAATCAGTACAGTACTGTATTGGCATAAAAGAGTAGACAAACCAATGAAACAAAATAGAGTACCCAGAAATAGGCCCACTTATAGTCAATGAAAGTCAATGGGCTTCCCTGGTCACTCAGTTGGTAAAAAGTCTGCCTGAAATGCAGGAGACCTGGGTTTGATCCCTGGGTCAGAAACATCCTATGGAAGAGGGTATGGCAATCTCCTCTTGTATTCTTGCCTGAAGTATCCCCATAGACAGAGGAGCCTGCGGTCTACAGTCCATGGGGTTTCAAAGAGTCAGACATGAACAAGCGACTTTCACTCATAGTCAATGGAAATTTGACAAAAGTAAAGGCAATATAGTAGAGAAAAAATAGTCTCTTCAACAAATAGTTCTGGGAAAGTGGGACATACACATACAAAACAAAGAATGTAGACACATACTCTACTCTCTTCACAAATATTAACTCAGAGTGGATTATAGACCGAATAAAACAAACAAACAAACAAAAAAAAACTTCATAGAGTATAACAGGAGAATATCTAGATGACCTTGGATGTAGTTGTAATTTTTTAGATATAACATTAAAGGCATGATCCATGAAAGAAATAATTGATAGGCTGGAATTCAATGAAATTTAAAATTTGTATTCTGCCAAAAACACTGTCAAGAGAATAAAAAGACAGGCCACATTTTGGGAGAAAACATTTGCAAAATACATATTTGTTAAAGGACTATTATCCAAAATATAAAATAATTCTTAAAACTCTGAAACCAAAAATATTGACAACCTGATTTAAAAATTGAGCCAAAAACTTTAATAGAAATCTCACCAGAGACGATATAGAGATTGCAAATAAGCATATGAAAAGATGTTCCACATTTTATGTCATCAGAGAAATGGAAATTAAAACAATGAGAAACTACTACACAGCTATTAGAATGGTCAAAACAGCTGGCAACGTCAAATGCTGGTGAGAACATGAAGAGGAAGAAACTCTAATGCATTGCTGCAAAACGGTACACCCACATTAGAAGGCAGTTTGGCTGTTTCTTATAAAACTATACATACTCTTACCATATGATCCAGCAATTACTCTTCTTATATTTGCCCAAACGAATTAAAAACTTATGTCTACACATTATACACAGGTGTTTATAGTGGTTTTGCTAATGATTGCCAAAACTTGGAAGCGATCACAATGTCTTTGAGTAGGAGAATGGATAGCCCAGACAATGGGATATTATTTAGAACTAATAATAAATGAGCTATCAATCAATGAAAAGGCATGCAAGAAATTTAAATACATTTTACTAAGTAAAAGAAGCCAGTTTGTAAAGGCTACATTTCTCATGATTCTGACTATATGACATTGTGGAAAAGGCAAAATGATGAAGAAAGTAAATAGATTAGTGGTAGCCAGGAATTGAGGGGGAGAAAGGATGACTAAGCAGAGTGCCAAAAAATTTTAGAAAAGTGAAAATACTCTGTGATACTAATAATGGATCCATGCCATTGTAAGTGTGTCATAACCCACTGAATGTATAACACCAAGAGTGAACCTGAATGTTTAACTGTGCACTTTATATGATAGTGCTGTGTTAATGTAGATTCATTAATTGTATCAAATACACTGCTCTGATGGGGGATGTTGATAACTGGTGAGGTTGTGCACGTGTGGGAAAAGAGACAATACAGGAGTTCTCTATTTTCTGCTCATTGCTGCTGTGAAACTAAAATTGCTGTGAAAAATGAATTCTAAATTGTTAAAAATTACATGTCAATGATTCTCCACAGAGAAAAGGAAGAGCATACCCTCACTGATTAATTGCTTGATCCCCTTCACACTCAACATCCTTGTAACTCAGACACAATGCTTTTTATATACATGTATTAATATCTGACTGGTCCTGGGATTCCTGATAAAGCCACAACCTGTGATATTCTTCCACAGAAAAATTTCTGGCTGGAATACAGTTTCAGTCAGCTTTTTTCCCTCTATTTTAGTCAAGAAGGAAACAATTTGACAAAATAAGATAAAAACAATCTTAAAGTCAAATGACAGGCAAGGAATGAAAGAATCAGGTCAGCAGTGATGAATGAAATGTCCTACTTTTGATTTTTACATCTAGTAAACACTTAAATTGATTTTCAGTATTTCTCCCAATATTCTCAGCCACTGCTATTTCCTGTGACAGACTGGATGTTCTATCTTATTCCATCTCCCTCCCTCTTTTCCCTCCCTCCTTTCCTATGCGTTAATAGATAACACTGGCTGTCCTTTAAATACTTCTGAGTGTTTTTAAATGCAATCTAAAAAGTAGCCTATTTGCACATTAATCCAGAAACTACAGAAGATGTCAAAATGTCTAAGATGGCTAATGTTAGCACTGAATGCAACACAGGCATTTGAATATTTGACCATGGTAAAATGTGAAGTGATATTTCATAGAAAGAGAAAGTTATTTTTACCTTAGTGTTTAGACATGACTTTTTAGAATTGTTGCTTCATCCCAGGGCTTTCTGCATGTGTCTTGGAATCCTGTCAGATTAGAAATCCATCCACTGGAAATATTTCAGGAAGTCAATCAGCTACTCCCTGGGGTCTTCCTAATGACTAGCCCCTGTATAAACTGGTTAACTCAGTTAGATGCAATGTATGTGGCTTATTCAATGAGGATAATTAGACCAATAAGGAGCTCATGATCTGAGCCACAGTCAGCTCCCGGTCTTATTTTTGCTCACTGTATACAGCATCTCCATTTTTGGATGCAAAGAATCAATTTGATTTCGGTGTTGACCATCTGGTGATGTCCATGTGCAGAGTCTTTTCTTGTGTTATTGGAAGAGGGTGTTTGCTATGACCAGTGCATTCTCTTAGAAAAACTCTATTAGCCGTTGCCCTGCATCATTCTGTACTCCAAGGCCAAATTTCCCTGTTACTCCAGGTATTTCTTATATGCAGAGTGAATCATGAGAAATGCTGGGCTGGGAAGAAGCACAAGCTGGAATCAACATTGCTGAGAGAAATATCAATAACTTCAGATATGCAGATGACACCAACCTTATGGGAGAAAGTGAAGAGGAACTAAAGAGCCTCTTGATGAAAGTGAAAGAGGAGAATGAAAAGGTTGACTTAAAGCTCACCACTCAGGAAACTAAGATTATGGCATCTGGTCCCATCACTTCATTGCAAATAGATGGGGAAACAGTGGAAACAATGGCTGACTTTATTTTGGGGGGCTCCGAAATCACTGCTGATGGTGACTGCAGCCATGAAATTGAAAGACGCTTACTCCTTGAAAGGAAAGTTATAACCACCCTAGACAGCATATTAAAAAGCAGAGACATTACTTTGCCAACAAAGGTACATCTCGTCAAGGCTATGGTTTTTCCAGTAGTCATTTATGGATGTGAGAGCTGGACTATAAAGAAAGCTGAGGACTGAAAATTTGATGCTTTTAAACTGTGGTGTTGGAGAAGACTCTTGTGAGTCCCTTGGACTGAAAGGAGATCCAACCAGTTCACCCTGAAGGAGATTAGTCCTGAGTGTTCATTGGAAGGGCTAATGTTGAAGCTGAAACTCCAATATTTTGGCCACCTGATGTGAAGAACTGACTCATTTGAAAAGACCCTGACGCTGCGAAAGATTGAAGGTGGGAGGAGGAGGGGATGACAGATGATGAGACGGTTGGATGGCATCACTGACTCAATGGAGATGAGTTTGAGTAAACTCCAGAATTTGGTGATGGACAGGGAAGCCTGGCCTGCTGTCATCCATGGGGTTGCGAAGAGCTGGACACGACTGAGCAACTGAACTGAACTGAACTGAATTAGACCAATGCCTTGGGTTTGATTTTCTTTTTTTTTTTTTTTTCCCTCACAAAAGAATTATTTCCAACTCCTAATTTACTTACTTAAAAATATGCACTATTGGTCTAATGAGAGAAAAAATCCAAAACAATGGAGATATAGCTATGTAAACTACCAGTTGACTGTCTCTTCTGGGATACAATACAATTTTCGTTTGTTTGGTGGATTAAGGCTGTCTTCATATATAAGTGTTAGTTTCAATTTAATGTGTTGTGTTGTACTTAGTCACTCAGTCATGTTCGACTCTTTGTGACCCCATGGACTGTAGCTTGCCAGGCTCCTCTGTCCGTGGCGATTCTCCAGGCAGGAATACTGGAGGGGGTTGCCACGCCCTCCTCTGGGGATCTTCCCAACCCAGGGATAGAACCGAGGTTTCCTGCATTGCAGGCAATTTCTTTACCATCTATGCCAGCAGGAAAGCCCTTATGAAGTTATTACAAAAAAAAAAAAAAAAAAAAAAAACCTTGAGAATTAATTTAAAAATTAGTATAGTTTGAGTTTTTCTGTGTGCATATGTGCTCAGTTGCTCAATCATATCTGACTCTTTGCAACCCTATGGACTGTAGATGGCCAGGCTCCTCTGTCCATGGGATTCTCCAGGCAAGAATACTTGAGTGGGTTGACATGCCCTTCTCCAGGGGATCTTCCCAACCC
This sequence comes from Capricornis sumatraensis, assembly GCF_032405125.1. Lineage (NCBI taxonomy): Eukaryota > Metazoa > Chordata > Mammalia > Artiodactyla > Bovidae > Capricornis > Capricornis sumatraensis. Next base: position 16,237,503 of record NC_091089.1, on the reverse strand, counting down.
AGGGATAGAACCCAGGTCTATCCCTCTTTGTTCCAGATCAATTCATTTCAGTTCAGTCACTCAGTCATGTCCAACTCTTTGCGACCCCAAGAACAGCATGCCAGGCTTCCCTGTCCACCACCAGCTCTGGAACTTGCTCAAACTCATGTTCATTGAGTCAGTGATGCCATCCAACCATCTAATCCTCTGTCATCCTCTTCTCCTGCCTTCAATCTTTCCCAGTACCAAGGTTTTTCCAAAGAGTCAGTTCTTTGCATACACCACCACAGCCTCCAGGGAGACCAGAAACACTGGATTCTTTACTGCCTGAGCCAATTTAATAGGATGGAAATGGAAGAAGAATTTGCAACAAGATCTGGGTTACTTCAGCTGCTGTTGTGCAGTGATATCAATGGCTGATTACTGATCATTCACTGTAATTCAGTGTTCCTAATCTTTAAATGTGATTTGTGATGTTCAGTGAGACTTCTCACTTGGCAATGCCAATGGATCTATAATCTTCCCTGCAGGCATTGGTTGGGTCATCTGATTGAGCCAGACTAAATATTGTGATGTGTGTCTCCCCTTACTTCAATAACAGGTGGTTGTTTCCTGTTCAGCTGGTCTTCTTTGTCTTCAAGAGCATGACCTTGACTCTCCACTGAGTTCTAGAGTCAACCCTCCTGAAATGCTTCTTTGAAAACACTGCAGTAATGAAGACTGGCACAATCTAGAAATTAATGTTACCTTGTGACTGGACCAAAGTGGAAATGATGCTCAGTTGTGGATGCACCTGGTGATGAAAGGAAAGTTCCATGCTGTAAAGAACAATTTTGCATAGGAACCTGGAATGTTAAATCCATGAATCATGATAAATTGGAAGTAGTCAATCAGGAGATGACAAGACTGAACATGATATCTTAAGAACCAGTGATTTAAAATAAGAATGGGAAAATTTAATTTAAATAACTGTCATATCTACTAATATGAGCAAAAATTCCTTAAAATAAATGAAGTAGCCCTGACAGTCAATAATAGAGTCCAAAATATACTACTTGGGTGCAGCCTCAAAAATGACAGAATGATCTGTTTTTTCCCAAGGCAAAACATTTAACATCACAGTAATCCAAGTCTGTGCTCCAGCCTCTGATGCCAAAGAGGCTGAAGTTGACTGGTTTTATGAAGACCTGTAACATTGCTAGAAAAAACAAAAAAAAAAAACAAAAAAGCTATCCTTTTCATCATAGGGGATTGGATACAGAAGTAGAAATCAAGAGATACCTAGAAAAACAGGCAACTTAGACCTTGGAGTACAGAATGAAGCAGAGCAAAGGCTAACATAGCTTTGTCAAGAGATCATGATGGTCATAGCAAACACTCTTTCTAAACAGCACAAGAGACAGTTCCACACATGGACATCACCAGATGATCAATACCAAATCAGATTGCTTATGTTCTTTGCAGCAAAAGATGAAGAAGCTCTGCACAATAAGTAAAAACAAAACCTGGAGCTGATTGTGGCTCTGATCATAAGTGCATTTTTATAAAACTCAGTCTTAAATTGAGAAAAGTAGAAAAAACCACTAGACTTTTTAGGTATGAACTCAATAAAATCCCTTATGATTATTCAGTGGAGGTGAAAAATATAGTCAAGAGATTATATCTGATAGAGAGAGTGCCTGAAGAAATATGAGCAGAGGTTCATAACATTGTACAGGAGGCAAAGACAAAAATCATCTCCAACAAAAATATGTGCAAGAAGACAAAGTGTTTGTTTGAGAAGGCTTTAGAAGTAGGTGAGGAAGTAAGAAAAGCAAAAGGCGAGTAAGAAAGACAAAGATATACCCAACTGAATACAAAGTTCCAGAGAATAGCAAGGAGATAACAGAAGGTCTTCTTAAATGAACAATAAAAAATAAATAGAGAAAAACAATAGAATGGGAAAGATTATAGATCTCTTCAAGAAAATTAGAGGTATCAAGGAAATATTTCATGTAAGGATGGGCACCATGAAAGACAGAAATGGATTTAGCAGAAGTAGAAGAAATAAAAAAGAGGTGTCAAAAATACACAGAACTATACAAAAAAGGTGTTAATGACCTGGATAACCACAATGGTGTAATCACTCACCTGGAGCCAGATAGCTTGGAATGTGAAGTCAAATAGGCCTTAGGAAATATTACTTCAAACAAAGCTTTTGGAGAGGACTGAATTCCAGCTGAGCTATTTAAAGTCTTAGAGATGATGCTATTAAAGTGCTGGCATCAGTGTCCCAGCAAACTTGAAAAACAGCACCACCCACAAGACTGGAAAAATATCATTTTCTTTCTAATCTCAAACAAGGGCAATGCCAAAGAATGTTCAAATTGCCATTCGTTTGCTCTTATTTCACATGCCATTAATGTTCAGTTCAGTCACTCAGTCACGTCCGATTCTTTGCAACCCCATGTGCTGCAGCATGCCAGGCTTCCTTATCTATCACCAGCTCCCAGAGCTTACTCTAACTCATGTCCATGGAGTCGGTGATGCCATTCAACCATCTCATCCTCTGTCATCATCCTCTCCTCCTGCCTTCACTCTTTCCCAGAACCAGGGTGTTTTCAAATGAGTCAGTTCTTCCCACAAGGTGTCCAAAGTATTGGAGTTTAAGCTTTAGCATCAGTCCTTACAACGAATATTCAGGAATGATTTCTTTCAGGATGGATTGGTTGGATCTCCATGCAGTCCAAGGGACTCTCAAGAGTCTTCTCCAACACCACAGTTCAAAAGCATCAATTCTTCTGCGCTCAGCTTTCTTTTAGTCCAACTCTCACATCCATACATGACTACTGGAAAAACCATAATTTTGACTAGATAGACCTTTATTGGCAAAGTAACGTTTCTGCTTTTTAATATGCAGTCTAGGTTGCTCATAAGTTTTCTTCCAAGGAGCAAGTACCTGTTAATTTCATGGCTGTATTCACCATCTTCAGTGATTTTGGAACTACAAAATTGTCTGAAATTGGTTCCATTGTTTCCCATCTATTTCCCATGAGGTGATGGGACCAGATGCCATGATCTTAGTTTTCTGAATGTTGAGTTTTAAGCCAACATTTTCACTCTCCTCTTTCAGTTTCATCAAGAAGCTCTTTAGTTTTTGTTTGGTTTCTTCCATGAATGTGGTGTCATCTGCATATCTGAGGTTATTGATATTTCTCCTGGTGATCTTGATTCTAGCTTGTGCTTCATCCAGCCACACATTTCCCGTGATGTACTCTGCATATAAGTTAAATAATCAGAGTGACAATATATAGCCTTGACATATTCCTTTCCCAGTTTGGAACCAGTCTGTTGTTCCATATCCAGTTTTAACTATTGCTTCTTTACCTGTATATAGCTTGCTCAGGAGGCAGGTCAAGTGGTCTGGTATTTCCATCTCTTTAAGAATTTTCCAGTTTGTTGTGGTCCACACAGTCAAAGGCTTTGGTATAGTCAATAAAGCAGAAGTAGGTGCTTTTCTGGAACTCTCTTGGGTTTTTGACGATCTGGAGGATGCTGACAATTTGATCTCTGTTTCCTCTGCCTTTCTAAATCCAACTTGAACATCAGGAAGTTCATAGTTCATGTACTGCTGAAGTGTGGCTTGGAGATTTTTGAATATTACTTTCATAGCATGTGAGATGAGTGCAATTGTGTGGTAGTTTGGGCATTCTTTGGCATTGCCTTTCTTTGGGATTGGAATGAATGCTGACCTTTGCTAGTCCTGTGGCCATTGATGAGCTTTCCATGTTTTCTGGCATATTGAATGCAGCACTTTCACAGTATCATCTTTTAGGATTTGAAAGAGCTCAACTGGAATTCCATCACCTCTAACACCTTCGTTCATAGTGATGCTTTCTAAGGCCCACTTGACTTTGTATTCAAGGATGTCTGGGTCTAAGTGAGTGATCACAACATCGTGATTATCTGGGTCATGAAGATCTTTTTTGTATAATTCTTCTGTGTATTCTTGCCACCTCTTCTTAATATCTTCTGCTTCTGTTATGTCCATACCATTTCTATCCTTTATTGTGCCCATCTTTGCATGAAATGAACTCTTGTTATCTCTAATTTTCTTGAAGAGATTTCTAGTCTCCCTCATTCTATTGTTTTCCTCTATTTCTGTGCATTGATCACTGAGAAAGGCTTTCTATCTCTCCTTGCTATTCTTGGGAACTCTGTATTTAAATTGGAACATCTTTCCTTTTCTCCTTTGCCTTTTGCTTCTCTTCTTTTCACAGCTATTTGTAAGGCTTCCTCAGACAACCATTTTGTCTTTTTACATTTCTTTTTCTTGGGTATGTTCTTGATACTTTCCTTCTGCATAATGTCATGAACTTCCATCCGTATTTCTTCAGGCACTCTATCAGATCGAATCCCTTGAATCTATTTGTCACTTCTGCTGTATAATCATAAGGGATTTGATTTAGGTCATACCTGAGTTGTCTGGAAGTTTTCCCTACTTTCTTCAAGTTAAATCTGAATTTGGCAATAAGGAGTTCATGATCTGAGCCACAGTCAGCTCCCGGTCTTGTTTTTGTTGACTGCATAGCTTTTGCCCATCTTTGGCTGCAAAAAATGTAATCAATCTGATTTTGGTATTGACCATCTGGCTATGTCCATGTGTAGAGTCTTCTCTTGTGTTGTTAGAAGAGGATGTTTACTATGACTAGTGTGTTCTCTTGGCAAAACTCTACTAGCCTTTGTCCTGCTTTATTCTGTACCCCAAGGCCAAATTTGCCTGTTATTCCAGGTGTTTCGTGACTTCCTACTTTTGCATTCCAGTCCCCTATAATGAAAAGGACATCTTTTTTGGGTGTTAGTTCTAAAAGGTCTTGAAGATCTTCATAGCTCTTCAAGTATCCATTCAATTTCAGATTCTTCAGTGTTATTGGTTGGGGCATTAGACTTGGATTACTGTGATATTGAATGGTTTGCCTTGGAGATGAACAGAGATCATTCTGTCGTTTTTGAGATTGCATCCAAGTACTGCATTTTGGGCTCTTTTGTTGACTATGATGACTACTCCATTTCTTCTAAGGTATTCTTGCCCACAATAGTAGATACAATGGTCATCTGAGTTAAATTCACCCATCCCAGTCCATCTTAGTTTGCTGATTTCTAAAATGTCTATGTTTACTCTTGGCATCTCCTGTTTGGCCACTTCCAGTCTGCCTTGATTCATGGGCCTAACATTCCAGTTTCCTATGAAATATTGTTCTTTACAGCATTGGACTTTACTTTCATCAAGAATCACATCTACAACTGTGCATTGTTTTCGCTTTGGCTCCATCCCTTCATTCTTTCTGGAGTTATTTCTCCATTGATCTCCAGTAGCATATTGGGCACCTACCAACCTGGGGAGTTCATCTTTCAGTGTCCTATATTTTTGCCTTTTCATACTGTTCATGGGGTTCTCAAGGCAAGAATACTGAAGTGGTTTGCCATTCCCTCTCCAGTAGGGTAATTCTCAATTAAGTTAATGCTCTAAATTCTTCAAACTAAGCCTTAGAAGTATGTGAACTGAAAACTTCTAGTATACAAGTTGAATTTTGAAGAGGCAGAGGAACAAATGATCAAATTGCCAATATTTTTTGGATCATGGAGAAAGCAAGGGGATTCCAGAAAAAAACAACAACAACAACAACAACAACTTCTGCTTCATTGGCTACACTAAAGCCTTTTACTGTGTAGATCACAACAAACTGTGGAAAACCTGCAAACATATGGATTACTAGGCCATTTTACCTGTCTCCAGAGAAACCCGTATATGGGTCAAAAAGCAACAATTAGAAATTTACATGGAACAATGGACTGGTTCATTAAAAAAAAAAAAAAAAAGATTGGAAGAAGCTAAAATGGTGTCTGAGGAGGCCTTATAAATAGCTGAGAAAAGAGAAGTGATAGGCAAATGAGAAAGAGAAAGATATACGAAACTGAATGCAGTTTATGAAGATAGAAAGGAGAGGAAAGAAAGCCTTGTTGAGCAAACAATGCAAAGAAACAGAGGGAAAAAAAATAGAATAGGAAAGACTAAACATTTCATGCAAAGATGGGTACAATAAAGGACAGAAAAGGAAAGGACCTAATAGAAGCAGAAGAGATTAAGAAGAGGTGGCAAGAATACACAGAAAAACTGTGCAAAAGAGGTCTTAATGACCCAGATAAAGACAATGATGTGGTCATTCACCTATAGCAGACTTCCTGGAGTGTGAAGTCGAGTGGGACTTAGGAAGCTTTACTATGAAAAAGCTAGTGGAGGTGATGGAATTCCAGCTGAGTTATTTAAAACCCTAAAAGGTCATGTTCTGAAAGTGCTGTACTCAATACACTAGCAAATTTGAAAAAGTCATTAATGGCCACAGTACTGGAAAAGCTCATTTTTCATTCCAACCCCAACGAAGGGTAATGCCTAAGAATGTTCAAACTACTGCACAATTACACTCATGTCATATGCTAGCAAGGTGATTCTCAAAATCCTTCAAGCTAGGCTTCAATAGTACATGAACCAAAAACTTCCAGATGTACAAGTGGATTTTAAAATGGCAGAGGAACCAGAGATCAAATTGCCAACATCTGCTGGATCATAGAAAAAGAAGGGAATTCCAGAAAACATCTCCTTCTGATTTGCGGAGTCAGCTAACGGCTTTGACTGTGAATCACAACAAAGTGTGGAAAATTCTTAAAGATTTGGGAGTGGTAGACCACTTTACCTGTCTCCTGAGAAACCTGTATGCAGGTCAAGAAGTAGCAGTTACAACAAGACATGGAACAATGGACTGTTTCAAAATTTGGAAATGGGTACCTCAAGGCAGTACATTTTCTTCTGGCTTATTTAACTTATATGCAGAGTACATCGTGTGAAATGCCAGGCTGGATGAAGCACAAGTATGAATCAGGATTTCTGGGTGAAATTTCAACAACCTGAGATATGCAGATGATACCACCATAATGACAGAAATGGAAGAGGAACTAAAGACTCTCTTGATGAAGGTGAAAGAGGAGATTGGAAAAGCTGGCTTAAAACTCAGCATGGCATCTGGTCCCATCACTTCATGGCAAATAGATAGGGAAACAATGGAAACAGTGACAGAATTTATTTTCTTGGGCTCCAAAATCACTGTTAACAGTGACTCCAGCCATGAAATTAAAAGATGCTTGCTCCTTGGGAGACATGCTATGACAAACCTAGACAGTGTATGAAAAAGTAGAGACATCACTTTGCTGGCAAAGTTCCATATAGTCAATGCTATGGTTTTTCCAGTAGTCATATACAGATGTGAGAGTTCAACCATAAAGAAGGTTAAGCAATGAGAAACTGATTCTTTCTAAGTGTAATGTTTGAGAAGACTTCTGAGAGTCCCTTGGACAGTGAAGAGATCAAACCAGTCTAAACTAAAGAAAATAAACCCTGAGTATTCCTTAGAATGACTGATGCTGAAACTGAAGTTCCAATACTTTGGCCACATAATGCAGAGAGTTGACTCATTGGAAAAGACACTGATGCTGGGAAAGTTTGAAGGCAGGTGGAAAAGGGGGTGAGAGAAGATGAGATGGTTGGATGGCATCACTGACTCAATGGACATGAGCTTGAAGAAAGTCCAGAAGATAGTGAAGGACAAGGAAGCCTGGTGTACTGCAGTCCATGTGGTTGCAAAGAGTCAAACACGACTGAACAACAGCCAAGCTTATGCTTCATAAGTGTTTTGTTTTGTTTTGTTTTCGCTAGAGCCTTATAAGAAGTCCATTTTTAAAGATATCCACAGGCAGAAAGTGTGGATTCAATGGTGGAATAAGAGAACCCAGAGCTCACTTCCTCCCATGAGCACACCAAAGTCACAGATGTTTATGGAACTATCTATAAGAAAAGCCTGAAGACCATAATAAAATATTTTCCATAGTTAAAGATATGAAGAAGATAGCACAACAAGATGGGTTGGAGGGACAGAAGCACAGGATAGTCAAGAGTGACACCTCTGGGCAAGTGAAACACAAACAAGAGAATAATCACAATTGCAGGAGTGAGAAGTCCATTTCACTAGTTTCCTTTCCCAGGGATCCTGAACCAGGAAGACAAGACCCCAAAACATCTTGCTTTGAAAGCCAGTGGGATGTACATGTGGTATAGCTGGAGCAATGTAGCAACAAATAGTCTGATCTTACCAGGTTCACACATTCTCGGTCCTAGTACAGAGGCGATGATCTGAAAAGAGCCTAGGTGAGACCGATTTTCTGATCCTGGAGAGCTTCCTGGAGAAGCAGCAGATAACTAAGAATCCCCTTAGGGGCATAGATACTATAACAGCCATTTTGGTAGGCTACCTCTATCATAAGGTGCTGGAAAATTCCCTTTATGAAAATCCTTCCTATAGCTTACTAATTCTGAAGGCTTTCACAGCTACTAGCAGACTGGCACCAATCATGGGACCATGAAACCAATCCAGGACCCATCCCTATCCACCACCAGGCATCCACTGCTATGGTAGTCATTCGGGCAAAGACCTGACTCCACCTGCTCGTGTTCCCATAGTAGTCAGCCTCGCCACAACAGAAGGGCTCAATCTTAGATAGAGAGGGCCCCTACAGCATATAGTTTAGGGGATGAATACTCTGAGCACAATAGGATGATTCCAACATAAAGGCCACTTCTTCAAGATTAGGAAGAATAACTAATATATTAAATACACATAAATAAACACAGAAAATTAGGCAAAATGAAGAAGCAGAGAAATATATTCCAAACAAGGGAACAAGACAAAATCCCAAAAGAACTATGTGAAGTGGAGATAAGAAATTTGCCCAATAAGGAGTTCAAAGTAATGATCATAAATATCCTCAACAAATTTGGAAGATGAATAAAAAAACACAGTGAGAAATTTAGGGAAAAGTAGGGAAATATAAAGAGTAACCAAACAGAGTAACCAAACAGAGCTGAAGAATAACTTCAACTCAAAATAAAAAATGTACTAGAAGAAATTAGCAGTAGATTATATTATACAATGAGATAGATCAGCGGGCTGGGACCAGAGTAGTGGAAATCATCCAAGTTGAACAGAAATAGAAAAAAAAAATATTTTTTTAAATGAGGATAGTTTCAGTCCTCTGAGACAATAGCAAGAATACTAACATTCACATAATAGGGATCCAAGAAGGAGAAGAGAGAGAACGAGAATGGGGCTGAGAAGTTATTTGAAGAAATAAGAACTGAGAAAGGAAAGGAAAAAAAAATAGACATCCATTTCTATGAAGGAAACAGCCATCCATTTCCAGGAAGCATAGAGTCATAAATAAGATGAACCTAAAGAGATCCACACCAAGATACATTATAATTAAAATGCCTTTCCCTTCTCCATGGGATATTCCCAACCCAGGGATCAAACCCAGGTCTTCCACATTGCAAATGGATTCTTTATCAGCTGAGCCACATGGGAAGCCCAAGAATACTGCAGTGTAGCCTATCCCTTCTTCTGATCTTCCTGACCTAGGAAGCAAACTGGGGTCTCTTACATTGCAGGTGGATTCTTTACCAACTGAGTTATCAGGGAAGCCCGTAATTAAAATAGCAACAATTAAAGGTAAAGAATCTTAAAAGCTGCAGGGAAAAGCAACTGGTTATATATTAAGGAGCTCCCAAAAGATTAGGAGTGGACTTATCCTCAGAAACTTTGCAGACCAGGAGTGTCATGATACATTGATATATTCGAAGTGTTGAAAGTAAAAAGAAAAAAAAAAAACAAAACAAGAGTACTTTATCTGGCAATTTGGCAATTCAGAATGGCAATAAGTACATATCTATCAAAATTTACTTGAAATGTAATTATGACTAAATGCACCAATTAAAAGGTTCAAAGTGGCTGAATGGACAAAAACAAGATCCATATGTATGCTGTCTACAAGAGACTCACTTCAGATATAAATACACACACAAAGTGAAAGTGAGGGGATGGGAAAAAAGTCTTTAATGCAAGAGGAATGAACAAGTGACAAAAAAAATATTATATAATGATAAACATATTAATTCAGCAAGACTATATGACAATTTAAAATATATATGCATTTGAATCAGTTCTGATGAGATGGATGAAACTGGAGCCGATTATACAGAGTGAAGTAAGCCAGAAAGAAAAACACCAATACAGTATACTAACACATATATATGGAATTTAGAAAGATGGCAATGACGACACTGTATGCAAGACAGGAAAAAAAAAAAAAAACACACACACAGCTGTGTATAACGGACTTTTGGACTCAGAGGGAGAGGGAGAGGGTGGGATGATTTGGGAGAAGGGCATTCTATCATGTATACTATCATGTAAGAATTAAATCACCAGTCTATGTCTGACGCAGGATACAGCATGCTTGGGGCTGGTGCATGGGGATGACCCACAGAGATGTTATGGGGAGGGAGGTGGGAGGGGGGTTCATGTTTGGGAACACATGTAAGAATTAAAGATTTTTAAATTAAAAAAAATAAATAAAGAGAAGGGAGACATCTCTTCTGAGGGAAAATTATATATATATATATATATATATATATATGCACCCAATGGTTTCCCAGGGGGCTAAGTGGTAAAGAATCTGGCTGCCAATGCAGGAGAAGCAGGAGGTGTGGCTCTGACTCCTGAGTCAGGATGATTCCCTGTAGGAGGGAATGGAAATCCACTCCAGTTTTCTTGCATGGAAAATTCCACAGATGGAGGAGCCTGGTGAGCTTCAGTCCATGAGGATGCACAACTCCATATGCAGTGGAGTCTGACACCACTGAGTGAATGAGCATGCATGCACATGCATCCAATATGGCAACAAATAAATATGTAAAGCAAATGTTATGAAACACAAGAGACAAACTGACAGCAACATAATAAAATAGGGCATTTTAACAACCATGTATATCAACTGGCAGATCATCCAGACAGAAAATCCATAAGGAGACACTGGCTCTAAATAACACATTAGATCATGTGAACTTAATAGACATATAAAGAACACTCCATCCCAAAGCAGTAGAATACACATTCTTTTCAAGTGCATGTGAAACATTTCCTAGGATAAGACACATATTAGTTCACAAACAATACTCAATAGAATAAAGAAGGTAAAATATCAAACATCTTTTCTGACTACAATGGTATGAACCTACAAATCTACTACAAGGAAAAAATAAACTGTCCCAAACACAAACACATGGAGGGTGAACAACATGCTAACCAACCAACAGATCACCAAAGAAATCAAATGAAAAATAAAAAAAAAAAACACTTAGAGAAAAATAAAAATGGAAGCACAATATTCCAAAAATCTATGGGACATAGCAAAAGCAGTTGTAAGAGGAAGTTTAAAACAGTATAAGGTTATCTCAGGAAACGAAATCTCAAACCACCTAACCTTAACTTGAAGAAACTAGGAAAAAAAAAATAAGGAAGCTCAAGATTAATACAAGGAAAGAAATAAAAAAAAAAAAAGATTGGAGCAGAAATAAACTAAATAAATACTTAGCCAAACAAAACTGTGGAAAAAATCATTGAATTTAAGCTGGTCTTTGATAAGATGAGCAAAATTGATAAAACTTTAACCAGATTCATCAAAATAAAAAAAAAAAAAGAGAGATGACCCAAATAAATAAAATCAGAAATGAAAGATGAGAAGTTACAAATGGTGTCACAGAAATACAAAGGACTACAAACAATTAAATGCCAACAATAAACAACCTGGAAGAGATGGATAAATCCAAGAAATATATAGTCTCCCAAGATTGAATCAGAAATAGGACATATAAACAGATAGATTGCTAATAATGAAATACAATCAGTAATATAATAATAATAACAATAATAATGATAACTCCCAACAAGCAAAAGTCCAGGAAAAGAAGCCTTCTTAGATGAATACTACCAAATATTTTTTTAAAAAGTTAACATATCCTTTACAAGGAATGCTTCTAGCTTCTAAATTCATTACAATAAGGAAGCATTGCCTGGACACAAAAAACAGACAACGTCAGCTGCAGTCACCATCTGCAGTGATTTTGGAACCCAAGAAAATAGTCTCACACTGTTTCCATTTTTCCTGCAGCTGTTTGCCATGAAGTGATGGGACCAGATGCCATGATCTTAGTTTTTTGAATGCTGAGTTTTAAGCCAGCTGTTCCAATCTCCTCTTTCACCTTCATCAAGAGAGTCTTTAGTTTCTCTTCCATTTCTGTCATTATGGTGGCATCATCTGCATATCTCAGGTTGTTGAAATTTCACCCAGCAATCTTGATTCCGGCTTGTGCTTCATCCATCCCGGCATTTCGCATGATGTACTCTTCATAGAATTTAAATTAGCAGGGTGACAGTATACAGCCTTGATTTGCTCCTTTCCCAATTTTGAGTCAGTTCATTGTTTCAAGTCTGGTTCTAACTGTTGCTTCTTGACCTACATACAAGTTTCTGAGGAGGCAGGTAAGGTGGTCTGGTACACCCATCTCTTGAAGTATTTTCCAAAGTTTGTTATGATCCATACAGTCAAAGGCTTTAGTGTAGTCAATGAAGCAGAAGTATATATTTTTCTGAAATTCTTGTGCTGTTTCTTTGATCCAACGGATGTTGTCAATTTGATCACTGGTCCCTCTGCCTTTTCTAAATCCAGCTTGTACATCTGGAAGTTCTCAGTTCATGTACCTTTAAACCTTAGTTTGGGGAATTATCATTACCTTGCTAGTATGGTAAAGTTGTGGCATTAAACATACAATGGACTATTACTCACATATAAAAAAAAAAAAGAATGAGACCTTGTTATTCATGACACATGGATGGACTTTATGCTAAGGGAAAAAGTCAGACAAAGAAAAATACTGCATGATCACACTTATATGTGAAATCTTAAAACAAACAAAACTAAATGAAAAAACACTTATAGAGAACAAATTGGTGGTTTCTAGAAGGGAGGGGGCTGAGAAGAAATGGAAATAGGTTGAAGCGATTAAGAGGTATACACCTCCAGGTATACAATTAATAAACCACAGGGATATAATATATAGCATAAAGAATATCATCAATAATATTGTAATAACTCTGTATGTGGACAGATGATCACCAGACTTAACTTGGTAATCATTTCATGATGTATGTAAGTATCAAATTATTATGTAGTGCACTTGATATGTCAACTATATTTCATTTAAAACATTTAAAATATTAAATCAATAGATAAACATAGAATCTGGGGTAAATTATTCTACTCCTTCACTCTGCCTCATCCCTTCTGCAGGTAACATCACTCTGTGATCACTTCAGCCTTTAGGTCAGTTACATCTCCTAGGTTTAAAAAGAAGACAAAACTTAACAGCTTCACTCTTTGAAGAAGTGAGAGTCAGTCAAGTGTGATATTTCTTCTTCAAATATTGAACTGTTACCTCAGGCTGCCAAGAGTTCTCCTTCTGAGAAAAGAAAGTGATGGCAGTGGAGTACCTCACAGCACATATCTGCTCATTCTCTTGAAGTACGAAACCCAGCACCTTGTCCTGTCTCTAGTTCATTACATGATAAATGGAAATCTGCTTCCATTGCCTTTTCCTCTAAGAAGAGAGACAGTCCTTGGGCAGCCTGCCGGGAATTAATGTGATTATGATATACTTCCTTCTTATCAGGAGACAGAGTTCCTCCAGCTTCTCATGCTTAAGAAAAAGAAAAGAAAAACCATAAGATAAATAAACAAATAAAACAATATAACTTATGTAGGTAAAACCAAATTCATATGATGATGAGGGATTTGTCCTTAATTTGTATGTATGTCTTTTTCCTCTATTTTAAACTGAAGGATAATCCAGATTGACTCCAGGTTTTGAAAAGCAAGAGCATGGTGCTCTGGGGATGGTCACTGTACCAGTTCCAGAAGCAGAGGAAGGGCACCTCTCTGAGGTGCTGATAGGGCTGCAGACACCAAGAAGAGATGATCTGTGGTCCTTCCTATGACTCCTTAATATACCTTTCTCATGGCAGGACAAAGGAAATGCATCATCAGTTCAGTTGCTCAGACGTGTCTGACTTTGAGACCCCATGGACTGCAACTCTCCAGGCTTCCATGTCCATCACCAAATCCCACAGTTTACTCACACTCATGTCCATTGAGTCAGTGATGGCCTCCAACCACCTAAATCTCTGTCACCCCCTTCTCCTCCTGCCTTCAATCTTTCCTAACATCAGAGTCTTTTCCAATGAGTCAGTTCTTCCCATCAGGTGGCCAAAGTACTGGAGTTTCAGCTTCAGCATCAGTTCTTCCAATCAATATTCAGGACAGATTTCCTTAGGATTGAGTGGTTAGATCTCCTTGCAGGCCAAGGGACTCTCAAGAGTCTTCTACAATACCACAGTACAAAAGCATTAATTCTTAGGTACTCAACTTTCTTTATAGTCCAACTCTCACATCCATACATGACTACTGGAAAAGGGCATAGCTTTGACTAGACAGACTTTTGTTGGCAGGTTCGTGACATTGTACAGGAGACAGGGATCAAGACCATCCCCATGGAAAAGAAATGCACAAAAGCAAAATGGCTGTCTGGGGAGGCTGTACAAATAGCTGTGAAAAGAAGAGAGGCAAAAAACAAAGGAGAAAAGGAAAGATATAAGCATCTGAATGGAGAGTTCCAAAGAATAGCAAGAAGAGATAAGAAAGTCTTCTTCAGTGATCAATGCAAAGAAATAGAGGAAAAGAATAGAATGGGAAAGACTAGAGATCTCTTCAAGAAAATTAGAGAAACCAAGGGAATATTTCATGCAAAGATGGGCTCGATAAAGGACAGAAATGGTCTGGACCTAACAGAAGCAGAGATATCAAGAACAGGTGGCAAAAATACACAGAGGAACTTTACAAAAAAGATCTTCACGACTCAGATAATCATGAATCACTCATAATCATAATCATAATCACTCAACTAGAGCCAGACATCTTGGAATGTGAAGTCAAGTGGGCCTTAGAAAGCATCACTACGAACAAAGCTAGTGGAGGTGATGGAATTCCAGTAGAGCTGTTTCAAATCCTGAAAGATGATGCTGTGAAAGTGCTGCACTCAATATGCCAGCAAATTTGGAAAACTCAGCAGTGGCCGCAGGACTGGAAAAGGTCAGTCTTCATTCCAATCCCAAAGAAAGCTAATGTCAAAGAATGCTCAAACTATCGCACAATTGCACTCATCTCACATGCTGGTAAAGTAATGCTCAAAATTCTCCAAGCCAGGCTTCAGCAATACGTGAACCATGAACTTTCAGATATTCAAGTTGGTTTTCGAAAAGACAGAGGAACCAGAGATCAAATTGCCAACATCCACTGGATCATGGAAAAAGCAAAAGAGTTCCAGAATAAGATCTATTTTTTCTTTATTGACTATGCCAAAGCTTTTGACTGTATGGATCGCAATAAACTGTGGAAAATTCTGACAGAGATGGTAATACCAGACCACCTGACCTGCCTTTTGAGAAATCTGTATGCAGGTCAGGAAGCAACAGTTAGAAATGGACATGGAACAACAGACTGGTTCCAAATAGGAAAAGGAGTACGTCAAGGCTGCAAATTGTCACCCTGCTTATTTAACCTCTATGCAGAGTACATCATGAGAAAGGCTGGGCTGGAAGAAGCACAAGCTGGAATGAAGATTGCCGGGAGAAATATCAATCACTGCAGATATGCAGATGACACCACCCTTATGGCAGAAAGTGAAGAGGAACTAAAAAGCCTCTTGATGAAAGTGAAAGAGGAGAGCAAAAAAGTTGGCTTAAAGCTCAACATTCAGAAATCAAAGATCATGGCATTCGGTCCCATCAATTCATGGGAAATAGATGGGGAAAGAGTGGAAACAGTGTCAAACTTTATTTTTTGGGCTCCAAAATCACTGCAGATGGTGATTGCAGCTATAAAATTAAAAAACGCGTACTGCTTGGAAGAAAAGTTATGACCAACCTAGATAGTATATTCAAAAGCAGAGACATTACTTTGCCGACTAAGGTCCGTCTAGTCAAGACTATGGTTTTTCCTGTGGTCATGTATGGATGTGAGAGTTGGACTGTGAAGAAGGCTGAGCGCCAAAGAATTGATGCTTTTGAACTGCGGTGTTGGAGAAGTCTCTTGAGAGTCCCTTGGACTGCAAGGAGATCCAACTAGTCCACTCTGAAGGAGATCAGCCCTGGAATTTCTTTGGAAGGAATGATGCTAAAGCTGAAATTCCAGTACTTTGGCCACCTCATGCGAAGAGTTGACTCATTGGAAAAGACTCTGATGCTGGGAGGGATTGGGGGCAGGAGAAGGGGACGACAGAGGATGAGATGGCTGGATGGCATCACTGACTTAATGGACGTGAGTCTGAGTGAACTCTGCGAGTTGGTGATGGACAGGGAGGTCTGGCGTACTGCGATTCATAGGGTCGCAAAGAGTCGGACACGACTGAGCGACTGAACTGAACTGAACTGAATTAGGTTGGTCCAGCTTTTCTTCCAAGGAGCAAGTGCCTTTTAATTTCATTGCTGTAGTCACCATATGCAGTGATTCTGTAGTCCAAAAAAAAAAAAAAAAAAAAGTCTACCACTGTTTCCATTGTTTCCCCATCTATTCGCCATGAAGTGATGGGACCAGATGCCATGTTCTTATTTTTCTGAATGTTGAATTTTAAGCCAACTTTTTCACTTTCCTCTTTCACTTTCATCAGAGGCTCTTTAGTTCTCTTCACTTTCTGCCATTAGGGTGGTATCATCTGCATATCTGAGGTGATTGATATTTCTCCTGGCAGTCTTGATTCCATCTTGTGCTTCATCCAGTCTGGCATTTCTCATGATGTACTCTGGATATTATTTAAATAAGCAGGGTGACAATATACAGCCTTGGCATACTCCTTTCCACATTTGAAACCAGTCTGTTCCATGTCCAGTTCTAACTGTTGCTTCTTGACCTGCACACAGATTTCTCAGGAGGCAGGTAATGTGGTCTGGTATTCCTATCTCTTGAAGAAGTTTCCAAAGTTTGTTGTGATACACACAGTCAAAGGCTTTAATGTAGGCATTAAAGCCGAAATAGATGTATTTCTGGAATTCTCCTGCTTTTTTTATGATCTACCAGATGCTGCCAATTTGACCTCTTGTTCCTCTGCCTTTTCTAAGTCCAGCTCAAACACCTGGAAATTCACATACTGTTGAAGCGTGGCTTGGAGAATTTTGAGCAATACTTTTCTAATGTGTGAGATGAGTGTGATTTTGTGGAAGTTTGAATATTCTTTGACATTAGCTTTCTTTGGAATTGGAATGAAAACTGACCTTTTCCAGTCCTGTGGCCACTGCTGAGTTTTCCACATTTGCTGGCATATTGAGTGCAGCACTTTCACAGCATCATCTTTTATGATTTGAAAGAGCTTAACTGGAATTCCATCACCTCCACTAGCTTTGTTCATAGGGATGCTTCATAAGGCCCACTTAACTTTGCATTTCATGATGCCTGGCTCTAGGTGAGTGATCACACTGTCATGGTTATCTGGTCATGAAGATCTTGTTTGTATTGTTCTTCTATGTATTCTTGCCATCTCTTCTTAATATATGCTTCTGTTAGGTCCATAACATTTTTGTCCTTTATTGTGCCCATCTTTGCATGAAATGTTCCCTTGGTATTTCTAATTTTCTTGAAGAGATTTCTAGTCTCTCCAATTCTATTGTTTTCATCTATTTCTTTGCACTGGTCACTGAGGAAGGCTTTCTTATCTCTTAACTCTGCATTCAAATGGTTATATATGTTTTCTTTTTTCCTTTGTTTTTCACCTCTCTTCTTTTCTCAGGTATTTGTAAGGCCTCTTCAGACAAACTTTTGCCTTTTTAAACTTCTTTTTCTTGGGTATATTCTTGATCCCTGCCTCTTGTAAAATGTCTCAAACTTCCATCCATAGTTCTTCAGGCACTCTGTCTATCATATCTAATCCCTTGAATCTATTTGTCACTTCCACTGTATAATCATAAGGGATTTGATTTAGGTCATACCTGAATTGTCTAGTGGTTTTCCTTACTTTCTTCACTTTAAGTCTGAATCTGGCAATAAGGAATTCATGATCTTAGTCACAGTCAGCTCCTGATTTTCTTTGTGCTGACTGTATAGAGCTTCTCGATTTTTGTCTGCAAAGAATATAATCAGTCTGATTTTGATATTGACCATCTGGTGATGTTCATGTGTAGAGTCTTCTCTTGTGTTGTTGGAAGAGGGTGTTTGTTATGACCAGTGTGTTCTCTTGACAAAACTCTGTTAGCATTTGACCTGCTTCATGTTTTAGTTCAAGGCCTAATTTGCCTGTTACTCCAGATATCTCTTGATTTCCTACTTTTTCTTTCCAGTCCCCTACTTGATTTCCTACTTTTTCTTTCCAGCGCCCTATAGTGAAAAGGACATTTTGTGCGTGTGTGTTAGTTCTAGATTGTCTTGTAGGTCATATCATCTCAGCTTTGGAAATATCTGAGGTTTGGATTTTAAAGCACTGAAATTTTTGTTTAATTTTTTTTTTTTAATTTTTCAGTTTTCTTAATATGGATAGTTTCCCCTCCTATGGTACCTAGTTTCCAGTAGCAAGAGACAGAAAAAAACTTCCAGATGGTTATTTCTGCTCTTTTTATCTAGAACAGGGCAACAGAGATTGGGAGGAGGAAGTAGTGTTATGTCACTTGTAATTTTAATTATTGCCTGATAATATAATAGTCAGATCAAGAAGATATTTTGGGGCTCACAAAGAAAGGAAATCTCTTTTGTGGTGCTCCATCTGAGTGGCTTGCTGAAAACTTTATCTTCTCCTCTTAGTGTTGATCACTGTATATAAAGCAATAACCAGGAGCTTGAGTGATCACTTCCAGCTGTCAAACCCTGACCAGGTGTCTTTCCTTCTCCCATCTGTCTTTGCAGACCCATCTTCATTCTTTTTGGTTGGTGTTATGGTTCTTTGAATTCAAAGATAGTTTGTATTTAATACCATGGATAATTTTGTCTTGGGGTCTAATCTCAGCTTAACATTTTGGCTAGCATCTTCTTATGTATTTTTGGTTGTTTATACAGGTGATCTTTATTTCAGAGATGCACACACATAGTTACATATAATAAACAGATTCTGACTAATAACACAAATATTTTTACATCTTAAAATTATACATTATTTCTTTGCACTCAGAAATGTTATTTCTATTACACTTTTAACTCAAAGGTGGCATCCTTAAAATATGTCATGGCAGAAGAAGCGAAAGTCTGCACAACTTGAAGATTTCTTTCACATAGTCCTCTAAACCACAGCAAGGGACTCTATTTAAATGAATTTATTTTTTTATATATGACTTATAGCTTACAAAGTGCTTTCATGTATAGTATAGTGACTAGTGTTAGTAAGTAAGTGCTTAGTGGCTCAGTCGTGTCTGACTCCTTGCAACCCATTGGACTGTTGTCACATCCAGATTAATAAGTAATAGATCTCTTGCAGAAGGGAATGGCAATCCACTCTAGCATTCTTGCCTGGAAAATCCCATGGATAGAGGAGCCTGGTGGGCTACAGTCCATAGGGTCACAAAGAGTCAGACATGACTGAAACTGCTAAACACACACACATACACATACACATGACCCAGAATGGTAGAAGTTATGCTAGAACATCAGAGAATACAGAGGGCAGAGCAAGCAAATGACATGGGGATTTGGAAAGAGATTCACTATTTTGTTGTTTAGTCTGTCAGTCATGCCCTATATTTTGCAACTCAAGGACTGTAGCCCACCAGGCTTCTCTATCCATGGGATTTCCCAGGCAACAGTTCTGGAGTGGACTGACATTTCCCTCTCCAGGGATCTTCCCGACCAAGGGATCGAACCCACGTCTCTTGTGTCTCCTTCAATACAGGTGGATTCTATACGTGCTGAGCCATTGGGAAAGCCCCAAGTATAGTGACTATTTTCTCTTAATAAAATCACTGTGGGAGGCAGAATGTTTCCTCATAAATAGTAATAAAGAAATTGAGTCTCAGAAATTAAATAGTTACATCATTGGAAACTGCCTAGTATACCCAGCTTCTGATTCCCCGGACTAGCTTCTTATTCTGTCACATGTCTTCTGCCTTTGTTCAGGTATAGACTGTCAATTTATAACTGAAATCAGTCTGGGGACCATGATGGAAGGAAAGGAAGCTTAGGCTCCTATCATTGCCTTCATTGAATAATTGCTTATATGTCTATATCCTGTTCCATGTTCCCCGCAGATAAAAGGAAAAGACAAAAAGGATAATATCTTATTCATCTTATGGGTGACAGACTGTAGGCACTATGAGTACAGAGTTTGGGACTGTAGCCCAGATTCTTTTCACATTAAAAAATTTTTAAATTAATAAATGAATACATACTCATTATACAAAAATAAGCTACAGAAAAAAAAATATATATATAATAAAAAGTTACAATCTTTTCTCCATTAAAAAATGGGTAATATTACATAGTGCAGATGAAACATGACTTAAACCATTGAGCTCAACAAACAATGCAGTAATGGACATTCTCACACATTTGTCTTTGTGTATATATACAAGTATTTTGGTAGACTTCTAGAAGTAGAATTACAGGGTCAAATAATACATTTATAAGTAACATTGATAAATAATATTATATTGCCTCCTGAAAAGCTGTATCAATTTATGATACCATTCCCATGACACTGTGAACACTAGATTTTGACAGTCTTTAAAACTTCCCTCAGTGTAGTCTTGTCTTTCACAGCAATTTTTCCTGAGACCTTCAGCAATGTTTTTATCTTGTAAGAAAAATCTATAAAATGAGTTTATAAATCATATTTCAGGAGAGTAATGAAGCCTAAAGAGGAAATGAACATGAAGTGTGGTTATTGCATATTTTCAAGGAGGCTCAGACTAGAATCACTTTCACAAATGTGGCCTAAAGCACTATTTTCAATAATTCAGAGATGAAATTCTTCCTCTTGCAAGGTGTTCATGGGATATCTGCAAATGTTGGTGCTATGTGAGGACAGTCATGAATGGGACACCATAGTTTGCTCTGAAATTTAATTTAGAAGCCTTCTATGCTGCAGACAATCCTGACATTCTACTTTCACACAGAAGAGGAAGTGAGGGTAATGGATGCTGTTTGCATGGGCCACTGCTTTGGATTTTTCATGGAGGGACGTTTTTAGTTCTGACTCTTGATGTGACAAATGAGACTGTGGCTCTAGCCCATCTCTGACTTGGGTGGATTCAGGGAATTCTTTGTTGTTGCTCATTGAAAAGCCTAACACAGGAAAGTTTCTTTTCATTTAACCAATCGATAGGTATTTATGGAGCATCTCTTTTGTGATCGATCTTATGCTAGCTGTGGAAATTAAAGGAAAAGTTAGCAAACAATCCATGCCCCAGACTGTGTTGCACAGAAGAGTTAGCAAGCTCTTTAATGTTTGCTAGAATGGCCTGTACAGTTTAGAGCTGTTCTCCACTCTCCTCCCTCTGGTGTTCCCATTGTTACCACTGTAATTTAAATATTGATTTTCTTAAGTTGATCGACTCTGTTTGCACTTTCCTTGTACTCTAAAATATATACATTGCTACAATAATATTAGTCTTTATGTATTTTCTGTTTAAAAGTCTTCAAACGCAGTTACCCACAGTTTAAAGTCCAAGTTCTTAGCAGCTTTAATTCAAGGGTCTTCATTATCTGATTCTCACTACACTTTCTAGTTTTTACCTTTATTACCTTTGTCCTCCAGTTTGTTATTATTTCTATGTTACCTTTCTTGCAGTTCTACCAACACTTTCCCTCTCATTTTTCTGGAAAGTGCTTACCTCAAGGCTCTTCAAAAAAACTGTCACTTTCATGAAGACTTTTAAAAAATGTTTTCACTTCTTACTTCTGTAACCAATAATCACAAATAAATCACAAACCAATGATCAGTATCTGGTGATATGGTGCACAGAGAGTAGTATTATAGATATGTAACCTGAACCTGTATGTGTACATGTGCTTGTACTTGAACAAATGATGTGTTTAAATGTGACAATATCATTATCCCAAGAATTCCAACCAGTATAATTAAAAATATATTTAAACTAAACCTAAATACTATTCATAGAAATCACTAAGTGTAGTGCACACAGATGCTTAGCAAGCAGTTGGGCTGGTTTCATGAACCAGAAGCCAGTCTTGGCGGGCATTTCTATGGACAGTAACCACTTTGCCCCTGACACAGTTCCTAAGTTGCACTAGAAGGGGTTTGTGGAAAAATAAGTGTCCATAAAAGAAGAAAAGCTGAAGGCAAAGGAGAAAAGGAAAGGTATACCCATTTGAATGCAGAGTTCCAAAGAATAGCAATGAGAGATAAGAGAGCCTTCCTCAGTGATCAGTGCAAAGAAATAGAGGAAAACAGTAGAATGGGAAAGACTAGAGATCTCTTCAAGAAAATTAGAGATACAAATGGAACATTTCATGCAAAGATGGCCACAATAAAGGACAGAAATGATATGGACCTAACAGAAGAAGATATTAAGAATACACAGAAGAACTGTACAACAAAGGTCTTCATGACCCAGATAACCATGATGGTGTGATCATTCATCTACAGCCATACATCCTGGAATACAAAGTCAAGTGGGCCTTAGGAAGCATCCCTATGAACAAAACTAGTGGAGGTGATGGAATTCCAGTTGAGCTATTTCAAATCCAGAAAGATGATACTGTGAAAGTGCTGCACTCAATATACGAGCAAATTTGGAAAACTCAGCAGAGGCCACAGGACTCGTAAAGGTCCTTTTTCACTCCAATCTCAAAGAAAGGCAATGCAAAAGAATGCTCAAACTACCGCACAATTGCACTCATTTCATGTTAGCAAAGTAACACTCAAAATTCTCCAAGCAAGGTTTCAACAGAACATGAACTGTGAACTTCCAGATGTTCAAGCTGGATTTAGAAAAGGCAGGGAAGCCAGAGATCAAATTGTCAACGTCTGTTGGATCATTGAATAAGCAAGAGAGTTCCAGAAAAACATCTACTTCTGTTTTATTGGCTATGCACAGTGATCTAACCATGGTGTGTAGGTGTAAGGAGATGTTGGTAAAGGCTTTTTGGAGAAAATTTTTGTGCGGAAGCTTAAAAAATAGTTTGCTAAGGGAAGAAAGGTAGCAGAAAATAGGCCAGAGATGTAGAATTGGGAGACTATTGTGACTCAGATGCAGAGATATGAAATAACCTATTTAGCTAGGAAACAACAAGCAGTGCTCAGGATTATAGCAGAAGTCAGGGAGTGGTCACAGGAGCTAGGGAGTTGATAGGGAAGATGATCATGAAAGGAGGGAAAGGTTTCCTTTACTCTGATCTGCTTACAGTTCCTGACTGGGTCTGAAAATTAAACTGATAAGGACAGATTTACAAGAACCAAAACATACAAATTTATAATATATGTTTTACATTAACACAAGAGTCTTCATAAGGAAATGAAGACCCAAAGAAATGGTTAAACATGTGTGTTTTATGTTAGGTTTGAGGAACAGTGGAAAGTTATAAAAAGATATAATAAGGCAAAGTGTATGAGCAAGTGTAATACACTCAGGGAAACTTAACAAGGCCTGTTTGTTCAGATTTTTCTCTGTATCCCTTTGTCTTCAGAGATAAGTATCTACTAAGGAAAAAGTAAAGAACACATAAATTGAAATGTAAGTTTTATTTGGGGGCCTTACTGATGACTATGGCCTGGGAGAACTATTCCAAAGAGGTAAGTGAGGAGTCAGGATATATAGGAATTTTTGTTGAAAACAAAACTGACATTAGAAAAGACTTGATGCTGGGAAAGACAAGGGCAAGAGGAGAAGAAGACAGAGAATGAGATGTTTGGATAGCATCACCAACTCAATGGACAGGAGTTTGAGCAAACTCCAGGAGACAGTAAAAGACAGAGAAGCCTGGCCTGCTGCAGTCCATGGTGTCACAAAGAGTGTGACACAATTTAGCGACTAATCAACAACAAGAACAATGACAAAATACAGAAATCTCAACTTCATTTAGTTATTTTCCTTGTGTGAGAAGATATAAGAGTATGGGTTCACTGAAATTATTCCTTTGATGTGCATCTTAACTATCTAGGACCAGTATCCTGTTTTTCTCCACCCTGAATTCCCCTCAGGGTGCCATTCGGTGGCTACTGGCCTAATGGCAGGCAACATTATTTACTTAAATGGCAAGCAACATTTTCTTGTCCATAGTACCTCTCTTGGTAATAAATTTAACCAAGGTTTCGGAGACATTTTATGATTAATTTGCCCTACTGCAACAGGAAAGCTGGATTCTGTTGATAACACAGTATGTTAAATTTTGAATTGGGCATTTTTGATAATTGAAAATTCTCTAAGTAACCTGTTTTATTAAGTCTATTATAATCCAGGTAATGTTTTCCCTTGTTGCTTCTTCCCATATCTGGAGTTGCACTATTACGATTATTCTGTCTACATAGACTATATGATTGACTGCCTCAAGTCATTTAGCCATCATTTGTTTTGTTGGAGGCCAGGTTACACACAGGATGATGTAAGAGATGCCAATCTAATAAAATAGACAAGATATAAGTAACAAACTTGGTATTCCTGGTGGCTCAGGCAGTAAAGAGTCTGCTTGCAATGCAGGAGACCTGGGTTTGATCCCTGGGCCAGGAAAATCCTTTGGAGAAGGAAATGGCTACGCACTCCACTATTCTAGCCTGAAGAATTCCATGGACAGAGGAGCCTGGTGGGCTACAGTCCATGGGGCTGTGAAGAATCAGACATGACTAAGCAACTAACATCTCCACTTTGAAGTAATATACTTAATAACATTAATAAAGTCATAGTTTAGCAGAGAGAGGAACAAGGCATATATAATTAAAAAGAATAAGAGGCCAATTAAAAAAATGATTAGTAAAACTAGTTGTAATCTGGTTGATTAAGCTATCAAGTCCACAGGGAGCCAGTTGGGGAAGCCAAATTTTGGAGTTAATCAGGGAGAAAAAGATAAATGTTTCACCTCTGTTTACAAAGTATACTTTATCAGCTTGTTATAGTTTACAGTGTAAGAGGAAAGGTTTTCTGGAAGACAAGCATTAAAGCCAATATATTCCAGAAAAAAAGTCATAAAATTATAAATCATATTTGTTAGTTCATTTAGTCTTATGTAATTTAATAAACACTATTTATTTATTCAACCAAAGTGATAATAAAAGAACTGTAAGGTAAATATTGATCATTTAGAAGGCAAATAAACTCATACTCTGTTATCAAAAGTAAATCAACATTCTAAGAATACTTCATTCTCTTAACAGAGAGAGAAAACCAAACTCTAGACCTGTATCAGCCCACCCTCAATAACAAAATTCATTCATCTAATTAAATTCAATCCAAATCCAGCCTGACCAGGCACACAATTCTTTTATCAGGGCCCCCTTTCTACAAACTTTCTTCAACTTTTTGTATCTATACTAGTTTATCTCTTATTTTTCTTTCCCACTTAGAAATGATTAACTTTAAGATAAAATCACTTTCTTTCCCCTCAACAAAATACACTTTTATTTCTCAAACTTTCTTTTGCTGAAACCATATGTTCTGCTTTCTTTGAATACTGAAATGTCTTTCTTATTATTCCTGTAGCTCTAACTGCATATATTATGATTTTAACCCTTAAAAATCTTAATGTCTAGTGAAACCTGAAAAGTGAATAATTGTGAACTATTTGTTACACCAGCATTTCCTAATTGTCAAACTGAGTATTCCATAACCTCTAGAAACATGCTATCATCACATAGCATAATTGTTTCCTCAATGAGAAACAAAATATGTGTCCAAAACATTTTGGGGGGAGGGGACTTCCCAGGTGGCATTCAGTTCAGTTCAGTTCAGTCGCTCAGTCGTGTCCGACTCTTTGCGACCCCATGAATCGCAGCACACCAGGCCTCCCTGTCCATCACCATCTCCTGGAGTTCACTCAGACTCACGTCCATCGAGTCAGTGATGCCATCCAGCCATCTCATCCTCTGTCGTCCCCTTCTTCTCCTGCCCCCAATCCCTCCCAGCATCAGAGTCTTTTCCAATGAGTCAACTCTCCACATGAGGTGGCCAAATTACTGGAGCTTCAGCTTTAGCATCATTCCTTCCAAAGAAATCCTAGGGTTGATCTCCTTCAGAATGGACTGGTTGGATGTCCTTGCAGTCCAAGGGACTCTCTCCAACACCACAGTTCAAAAGCATCAGTTTTTCGATGCTCAGCCTTCTTCACAGTCCAACTCTCACATCCATACATGATCACAGGAAAAACCATAGCCTTGACTAGAGGGACCTTAGTCGGCAAAGTAATGTCTCTGCTTTTGAATATGCTATCTAGGTTGGTCATAACCTTTCTACCGAGGAGTAAGTGTCGGTGGCACTAGTGGTAAAGAATCTGCCTGCTAATGCAGAAGACCCAAGAGTCATGGGTTCAGTTCCTGAGTTGGGAAGGTCCTGTGGCATAGGGAACACAACCCACTCCAGTATTCTGCCTGGGAAGTCACAGAAGAGCCTGACATGTTACAGTCCCTGGAGCTGCAAACTGTTGGACACAAGTAGGCAACTGAGTACACAAACCCAAACATTTTGTTTCCCTCTCATAAGAAAACAAAACTAGGTAAACTTAGACCTGTTTAGCAGAGTCAGTGCTCCAGTCTTTATCTTATTTGAAATGATCTAGGTATTCAATAAATTTTGCAGTTTAACTTAACTTAGAAAACTTTAAAGTTTCAAGTTACCAAAAATCTGGTGAAACTGTTTTAGATAGCCATAACCAAAATGTAATTACTCCTGAAGAGTTCACCTTAAAAATTCTTATCTCATTTACCTCTATTTTATAACTTATGGGAATATAATCATAACAATTTTTTCCACTGATAAATTCTGCAATAGAAATAATATTAACTTATTGACCTTCAGTAAACCTAGGTATAACACTGATAACATAATCTTGATGACTCCAAAGACACGTCATAACCGTGTGTGCATGTCACGTCGCTTCAGTTGTGTCCTACTCCCACCAGGCTCCTCTGTCCGTGGGATTCTCCAGACAAGAATACTGGAGTGAGTGGGTCGTCATTACTTTCTCCAGGGGATCTTCCCAACCCAAGGATCAAACATGTGTTTCTTATGTCTCTAGTGTTGGCAGGCATGCTCTTTACCACTAGCCAACCTGGGAAATTGAGCTGAAGTCTAAGGTAAGTTTAATACCAAATATAAATTTCCAGATCATGTAAACGTGAAATTCATTCTGGCCAGTTTATAATTATTAATATTTTATTTGTAAGTGCTTATTTCTAAGTCAATTAAATAAAGCTGTTTTATAATTTAATACAAAACTAAAATTAAAAATAATTTAAATCTATCTGAATGTAGAGCCATATCATATGTATAATGTACACACAGATATAAAACATACATAACACATACATAACTACAGATCTTGTAGCTTCACTTAAAACTTAAATATTATAATATAAATACTTAATACTAATTTATAAATAACATGGGAATAAGTTATATTTATTTGCTCAGATGACCAAACACTTTATTATTTGTGGAAAAGTCTTTTAAGATTTCTGCTTGTCCTTGATAAACTCTTAAAGAGGTATTGGATTAGATTTTGGGTGAGGGACACTTACCAGAGTTTCTACTTAAAAAGTCCCACCTCTCTTCATTCCTTTTGTTTCAGGTTGGAACAGATTTAGCTAATTAGGCTGAGTCTCAGGTATTGTGAGTGATATTCATATTTCTGATACGTAGAGATTTGCAAGACAAGACAAATGCTTTTAATTCCCCAAATAAATAATTTGCTGACTAAATAAGATTAAAAGATTGATTTGATCAACTCCATTTTCTTTAATTTGCTCTTTTGTATCAGTGAGAAGATTTGCAACTAAACTAAAAATCAACAGTTCTAGATTCTAGAACTTTAGGGTTCAATTTATTGTGCCTTCAAAACTTAGCAGGTTTCCCTGATAGCTCAGTTGGTAAAGAAACAGCATGCAATACAGGAAACCCTGGTTCTATTCCTGAGTTGGGAAGGTCCACTGGAGAAGGGATAGGCTACCCACTCCAGTTTTCTGGACTGGAGAATTCCATGAACTGTATAGTCCTTTGGGACACAAAGAGTAGGACACGACTTAGCGACTTTCACTTTCAACGCTTAATAAAAGTCATTCCATAGAGGCCTTCTTTCTGGAGGTGCAGAAAAATGTCTATTTTGTTTTTATCACCCCTGAATATTAGCTCCCGAATTGTATTTCATGTTTTGGGGCTTATTTGACCCTATTGTTTTCCTTTGTTGTTCAGTTAAGTCATGCTCTACTCTTTGTGAACCCATGGACTGCAGTATACCAGACTTCCCTATAGTTTACATTCTCCCAGATTTTGCTCAAACTCATGTCCATTGAGTTTATGATACCATTCAACCATCTCATCCTTTGTTGCTACCTTCTCCTCCTGCCCTAAGTTTTCCCTAGCTTCAGGGTATTTTCAGATAATAGGCCTTTTACATCAAGTAGGCAAAGTAATGGAACTTCAGCTTCAGCATCTGTCCTTCCAATGAATATTCAGTGTTGAGTTCATATTGGATTGATGGGCTTGATCACCTTGCTGTCCAAGGGATTCTCAAGAGACTTCTCCAGCACCACAGTTTGAGAGCATCAGTTCTTCAATGCTGTTTTCTTTATGGCCCAACTATCACATCCTTACATGACTACTGAAAAAAAAAAAAAAAGGCAAAACAAAACATAGCTTCGGCTAAACACACATTTGTCAGCCAAGTGATGTCTCTGCTTTTTAATACTCTGTCTAGGTTTGTCATATCTTTTCTTCCCAAGTGGCTGTTCAGTCGCTCAGTGATGTCCAACTGTTGGCGACCCCACTGAATGCAGTACTCCAGGCTAAACTGTTCTTTTCTATCTCCCAGAATTTAAACAAATTCATCTCCAAACTCATATCAAAAAGATATAACACTGAAAGATGAACTCCCCATGTTGGTAGGTGCCCAATATGCTGCTGGAGAAGAATGGAGAAATAGCTCCAGAAAGAATGAAGAGGTACAGCAAAAACAAAACAATGCCCAGTTGTGGATGTGACGATGAAAGAAAAGTCCAGTGCTGTAAAGAATAATATTGCATCAGTTCAGATCAGTTTCTCAGTCGTGTCCAACTCTACAACCCCATGAACTGCAGCACGTCAGGCCTCGCTGTCCATCACCAACTCCCGGAGTTCACTCAGACTCACGTTCATTGAGTCAGTGATGCCATCCAGCCATCTCATCCTCTGTCGTCCCCTTCTCCTCCTGCCCCCAATCTCTCCCAGCATCAGAGTCTTTTCCAATGAGTCAACTCTTCCCATTAGGTGGCCAAAGTATTGGAGTTTCAGCTTCAGCATCAGTCCTTTCAATGGACACCCAGGACTAATCTCCTTTAGGATGGACTAGTTGGATGTCCTTGCAGTCCAAGGGACTCTCAAGAATCTTCTCCAATGCCACAGTTCAAAAGCATCAATTCTTCAGCACTCAGCTTTCTTTTTAGTCCAACTCTCACATCTATACATGACCACTGGAAAAATCATAGGTGACTAGACAAACCTTTGTTGGCACAGTAATGTCTCTGCTTTTTAATATTCTGTCTAGGTTGGTCGTAACTTTTGTTCCAAAGAGCAAGAGTTTCTTAATTTCATGGCTTCGGTCACCATTTGCAGTGATTTTGTAGCTCAAAAATATAAAGGCTCTCAATGTTTCCTTTGTTTCCCTATCTATTTGCCTTGAAGTGATGGGACTGGATGCCATGATTTTACTTTTTTGAATGTTGACTTTTAAGGCAACTTTTTCACTCTCCACTTTCAGTTTCATCAAGAGGCTCTTTAGTTCTTATTCACTTTATGCCATAAGGCTGGTGTCATCTGCAAATCTGAGGTTATTGATATTTCTCCCCAGCAATCTGGATCCCAGTTTGTCCTTCATCCAGCCCAGCATTTCTTATGATGTACTCTGTGTATAAGTTAAATAGGTAGGGTGAGAATACCCAAACCTGACCTACTCCTTTCCCAATTTGGAACCAGTCTGTTGTTCCATGTCCAGTTCTAACTGCTACTTCTTGACCTGAAAACAGATTTCTCAGGAGACAGATAAGGTGTCCTGGTATTGCCATCTCTTGAACAAGTTCCTACAGTTTGTTGTGATCAACACTGTCAAAGACTTTGGCATAGTCAATAAAGCAGAAATAGATGTTTTTCTGGAACTCTCTTGCTTTTTCTATGATCCAATGCACGTTGGCAATTTGTTCTGTGGTTCCTCTGGCTTTTCTAAATCCAGCTTGGACATCTAGAAGTTCATACTTCACATACTGTTGAAGCCTGGTTTGGAGAATTTTGAGCATTACTTTGCTAGCATATGAGATGAGTGCAATTGTGTGGTAATTTAAACATTCGTTGACATTGCCTTTCTTTGGGATTTGAATGAAAACTTACATTTTCCAGTGCTGTCGCTATTACTGAGTTTTCCAAATTTGCTGACATATTGAGTGTAGCACTTTCATAGCATCATCTTTTAGAATTTGAAATAGCCCAACTGGAATTCCATCAGCTCCACTAACTTTTTTTGTAGTGATGCTTCCTAAGGCCCACTCAAATTCACATTCCAGGATGTCTGGCGCTAGGTGAATGATCACACCATTGTGGTTATCTGGGTCATGAATACCTTTTTTGTATAGTTCTTCTGTATCTTCTTGCCACCTCTTCTTAATATCTTCTGCTTCTGTTAAATCCATACCATTTTTGTCCTTTATTTTACCCATCTTTGCATGAAATGTTTCCTTCAGTTCACAGCTCCACTAACTTTTTTTGTAGTGATGCTTCCTAAGGCCCACTCAAATTCACATTCCAGGATGTCTGGCGCTAGGTGAATGATCACACCATTGTGGTTATCTGGGTCATGAATACCTTTTTTGTATAGTTCTTCTGTATCTTCTTGCCACCTCTTCTTAATATCTTCTGCTTCTGTTAAATCCATACCATTTTTGTCCTTTATTTTACCCATCTTTGCATGAAATGTTTCCTTCAGTTCAGTGCAGTTCAGTAGCTCAGTTGTGTTTGACCCCATGAAGTGCAGCATGTCAGGTTTCCCTGTCCATCATGAGCTCCTGAAGCTTGCTCAAACTCATGGTTGATGATGCCATTCAACCATCTCATCCTCTGTTGTCCCCTTCTCCTCCTGCCTTCAATCTTTCCCAACATCAGCCTCTTTCCCAATGATTCAGTTATTTGTATTAGGTGGCCAAGTATTGGTGTTTCAGCTTCAGCATCAGTCCTTGGTATATCTAATTTTCTTGATGAGATCTCTAGTCTTTCCCATTCTATTGTCTTCTACTATTTCTTTGCACTGATCACTGAGGAAGGCTTTCTTAACTCTCTTTGCTCTTCCTTGGAACTCTGCATTCAGATGAGTATATATCTCCTTTTCTCCTTGCCTTTAGCTTCTCTCTCTCTCTCTCTTTTTTAATCAGCTATTTATAAGGCTTCCTCAGACAACCATTTTGGCTTTTTGCAAATGTTTTTCTTGGGATGGCTGATCACTGCCTCCTGTACAATGTTTTGAACTTCCATCCATAGTTCTTCAGGCTCTCTGTCATATCTAATTCCTTGAATCTATTTGTTACTTCAACTGTAGAGTTATATGGGATTTGATTTAGGTCACAACTCAATGGTCTAGTAGTTTTTCCTACTTTCTTTAAGTCTGAATTTGGCAATTCACCTTGCTTATTTAACTTATATGCAGAGTATATCATGTGAAATGACAGACTGCATGAAGCACAGGCTGGAATCAAGGTTGCACAGAGAAATATCAATAACCTCAGATACTCAGATGACACCGTTCTGGCCTAAAGCAAAGAAAAACTAAAGAGCCTCTTGATTATAGTGTAAAAGGAGAGTGAAAAAGTTGGCTCAAAGCTCATCATTCAAAAACCTAAGATCATGACATCAGCCCCATCATTTCATGACAAAAAGATGGAGAAACAATGGAAACAGCAAGACTTGGGCTCCAGAATCACTGTAGATGGTGACTGCAGCCATGAAATTAAAAGACACTTGCTCCTTGGAAGAAAAGTTATGACCAAACTTTACAGCATATTAAAAGCAAACATTATTTTATTAACAAAGGTGCATATGGTCAAAGCTATGGCTTTTTCAGTAGTCATGTATGGGTGTGAGAGTTGAACTATAAAGCAAGCTGAACGCCAAAGAATTGATGCTTTTGAACTGTGGTGTTGGAGAAGACTCTTGAGAGTCCCTTGGTCTGTAAGGAGATCAAACCAGTCAACCCTAAAGGAAATCAACCCTAAATATTCATTGGAAAGACTGATTCTGAAGCTGAAGTTCCAGTACTTTGGCCACCTGCTGCGAAGAACTGGCTCATTTGAAAAGATCCTGATGCTGGGAAAGGTTGAAGGTGGGAGGAGAAGTGGACAACCTAGGATGGAATGGTTGGAATGGTATCACTGACTCAATGGACATGTGCTTAAGCAAGCTCTAGGAGATGGTGAGGACAAGGAAGCCTGGGGTGCTGCAGTCCATGGGGTCACAAAGAGCCAGACATGACTGAACTGAACTGACTTGATGTCTTTTTTTTTTTTTTTTGAGAAATGTCTGTTTAGGTCTTTTGACCACTTTTTGATTGGACTGTTTGTTTTTCTGGTATTGTGTTGTGTAAGCTGAGTATATATTTTGAGAATGAACCCTTTGTCAGTTGTTTCATTTGTCATTGTTTTCTTCCATTCAGAGTTCTGTCTTTTCAAATGTTTATAGTTTCCTTTGCTGTGTAAAAGCTTTTAAGTGTAATTAGGTTTCACTTGTTTATTTTTGGTTTTATTTCCATTATTCTAGGAGGTGGATCATAGAGGATTTTTCTAAGATTTATATGTTCTCTTCTATGTTCTGACTATGTTTTCTTCTAACTTTCATAGTTTCTGGTCTTACTTTTAGGTCTTTAATCCATTTTGAGTTTATCTTTGTGTGTGGTATTAGGAAGTGTTGTGATTTTGTTCTTTTACACATAGTTGTACAGTTCTCCCAGCACCACTTATTAAAGAGATTATCCTTGCCCTATTACATATGTTTGCTTCCTTTTTGAAAGTTAGGGTGCCCACTGGTGTGTGTATTTATCTCTGGGCTTTCTATCTTGGTCCATTGGTCTATATTTCTGTTTTTGTGCAAGTACTATATTGTCTGGAAGATTGTAGTTTTGTAGTATAGTATTTAATCAGGTAAGTTGATTCTTCCAGCTGCAATCTTCTTTCCCAAGATTGCTTTGGCTATTTGGGGTTTTTTGTGTTTCCATAGAAATTGTGAGTTTTTTGTTTTTTGTTTTTTTTTTCTAGTTCTGTGAAAAAAAATGCAGTGGTAATTTTATAGACATTGCATTGAATCTGTAGATTGCCTTTGTTAATATAGTGATTTTCACAATACTGATTCTGCCAACCCAGGAGCATGGAATATCTCTCCATCTATTTATGTCATCTTTGATTTGTTTCATCAGTGTCTTATAGCTTTCTGTTTACAACAATTTTGTCTCTTAGTTAGGTTTATTCCTAGGTTTTTTTTTTTAATTGAAGGATATTTGCTTTACAGAATTTTGTTGTTTACTGTCAAACCTCAGCATGAATCAGTCATAGGTATACATTTATCCTTTCCCTCTTGAACCTGCCTCCCATCTCCCTCCCCATCCCACCCCTCTAAGTTGATACAGAACCCCTGTTTGAGTTTCCTGGCTTACTATTTTACATATGGTAACATAAGTTTCCATGTTACTTTCTTCATACATCTCACCCTTTCCTCCTCTCTCCCCATGTCCATATGTTTATACTCTATGTCTGCTTCTCCATTGCTGCCCTGCAAATAAATTCTTCCATACCATCTTTCGAGATTCCATATATTTACATTAGTATTCCATATTTATCTTTCTCTTTCTGACTTACTTCACTCTGGATAAAAGGCTCTAGGTTCATCTTAGGTTCATATTCTGTTTTGTTCCTTTAATTTGCATTTCTGATTTTTCATTGTTAGTATATAGGAATGCAAGTGATTTCTGTGTCTTGATTTTGTATCCTGCAACTTTACTAAATTCACTGATTAGCTCTAGTAATTTTCTGATAATATCTTTAGGGTTTTCAATGTATAGTATCATGTCGTCTGTAACAGTGAGAGTGTTATTGCATCTTTTCCAATCTGGATTCTGTTTATTATTTTTTTTTTTCCTCTCTCTCTGCCATAGCTAAAACTTCCAAAACTATGTTGAATAATGGTGAGACTGGGCACACTTTTCTTGTTCCTGATTTTAGAGGGGATCCTTTCAAATTCTCACAATTGAGAATAGTGTTTGTTGTACATGGCTATTATTATGTTAAGGTAGGTTCCTTCTATGACCACTTTGTGAAGAGTTTTATCATAAATGGGCATTGAATTTTGTCAAAAGATTTTTCTGCATCTATTGAGATGATCACATGGTTTTTATCTTTCAATTTGTTAATATGATGTATCAAACCAATTGGTTTATGTATATTGAAGAAATTTTGCATTCCTGGGATACACCTGACTTGATCATGGTGTATGATCTTTTCATGTGCTGTTGAAATCAATTTACTGGAATTTTTTTGAGGATTTCACATCTATGTTCATCAGTTATATTAACATGAAATTTTCTTTCTTTGTGTGTTGCCTTTATCTGGTTTTGGTGTCAGGGTGGTGGTGGCTCCCTAGAATGAGTTCAGAAGTGTTCCTTCCTCTGCTAAATTTTTTGGTAAATGTTTCAGAAGGATAGGCATTAGCTCTTCTCCAAATATTTGATAGAAGTCCCTTGTGAAGCCGTCTTGCCCTGGGCTTTTTTTGGGGAGAAGTTTTTTTTTTTTTTTAAATCACATTTGTAATTTCATTGTTTGTAATTGGCTTGTTCATGGTTTATATTTCTTTATGATTTATTCTTGGAAGGTTGAACTTTTCTAAAAATATGTTCTTTTCCTCTAGGTTGTCTTTTTATTAACAGATAGTTGCTTGTAATAGTCTCTAATGATCCTTAATATTTCTGTGTTGTCTGTTGTAACCTCTCCTTTCTCACTCCTAATTTGTTGATTGATTTTTCTCCCTTTTTTTCCTTTATGAGTTTGGCTAATGGTTTGTCATTTTGTTTACCTTCTCAAATAACAAGTTTTCAGTTTTACTAACCTTTTTGTTGTTTCCTTCATTTCTTTTTCATTTGTTTCTGCTCTGAACTTTATGACTTCTTTCCTTTTACTAACTTTGGAGGTTTTTGTCCCTCTATTTCCAGCTGTTTTAGGTGTACAGTTAGGTTGTCTATTTGATTATTAATTCTTGAGGTAGAATTGTAATTCTGTAAACTTCCCTCATAGAACTGCTTCTCATAGGTTTTGGTTGTCATGTTTTTGTTGTCATTTGTTTCTAGGAAATTTTTGATTTCCCTTCTTATTTCTTCAGTAATCTTTTCATTACTTAGAAATGTATTGTTCAGTCTCTCTGTGATTGTGTATTTTACATCTTCCTATATTGATATCTACTCTAATAGTGCTTTGGTCAGAAAAGGTGCTTGATATGATTTCAATTTTCTTAACTTTACTGAGGCTTGATTTGTGACCCAAGACACGCTCTATCCTGGAGATTGTTCCATGTGCACTTGAGAAGAAAGTGTATTCTTCCACATTCAGGTGGAAAGTCCTGAATATCAATCATATCCATCTGTTCTAATATGTCCTTTAAAGTTTGTGTTTTCTTATTTTCTGTTTTGATAATCTGTCCATTGGTGTAAATGTAGTGTTAAAGTCCCCTATCACTATTGGGTTAGTGTCAATTTCCCCTTTTATGTTTGTTAGTGTTTGCCTTTTGTATTGAGGTGTTCTTATGTTTGGTGCATAAATATTTACAATTATTACATCTTCTTCTTGGATTGATCCCTTGATCATTATATACTGTCCTTATCTATTATAATATTCTTTATTTTAAAGTTTATTTTGTCTGAAATGAGAATGGCCTTTCTGGCTTACCTTTGATTTCCATTTACATGGAATACCTTTTTCAATCCTTTTACTTTCAGTTTGTATGTGTCTCTTGTAGTGGGTAGGTCTGAAACCCCTCTCTCATTTTGATCTTTCTCAAATTCTTCTAGTTGGTGGTAGGTTTTTAGTTCTATATTCCTTACCAGGACTCCAGTTATAAGATAAATCATTCAAGTGGTTACTATCTTACCTGGCCAG
The DNA here is from genome assembly GCF_032405125.1 of Capricornis sumatraensis. Taxonomy (NCBI): domain Eukaryota; kingdom Metazoa; phylum Chordata; class Mammalia; order Artiodactyla; family Bovidae; genus Capricornis; species Capricornis sumatraensis. The sequence goes on along the minus strand of NC_091089.1, from coordinate 16,201,208 downwards.
AGAGGGAAGTTTTGGTCAGTGGTTCCCTAACAGAATGTCTTTCAACTGAGCAAAATCTTTCCAGTGTCTTTCAACTGAGGATACCCCAGGCAGCTCTTCTTGAAAGTATGTTTCAAGGAAAATCACTCCTCAAGACAGTAGTTTAACATAACCAAATAAAATTTAGGATTATCAGACAATAATGGGAGATCCAAGACCCAGAAGACACTCATCCAAATTTGTTTGGACTATCCAAGAAGGTGGAGAGTCACAAGAGGCCTCTGCTGATGCTAAAGGTCTGGTTCCTTGTAAAGTTCAGCTGAAGGAGAGAAGTCTGCTCTGGATCTCTTTTTGGCCACCAAAACAATCAACCAGGCAATAAAGTGCAATCTTAAAGTTTAGAGTTATGTTTATTCCTAGACCTTACTGAGGACCATAGCCCAGTTTCTCAGATAGCTCTGAGGAATTCTTCCAAAGACGTAAGGGAGATATCAGGATATACAGGAGTTTACTGGGAAAAAAAAAAAAAAAAGTCAAACATGAAAATAATACTGCTAATCAAAAAAAAAAAAATAGACATCTCAACTTCATAATTTTAAAGATCCAATATTCTGGGCTCATTGAAATTATTCTTTTGATATGCATCTTAACTAGGACTAGTGGTAAAGAATCCATCTATTAATGCAGGAGACAAGAGATGTGGGTTTGATTCCTGCGTCAGGGAGATTCCCTGGAGTAGGACATGGCACTCTACTCCAGAATTCTTGCCTGGAAAATTTCATGGATAGAAGAGCCTGGTGGGCTAGAGTCCATGGGGCCACAAAGAGCTGGACATGACTGGACAACTGAGCACAATGCTCACAAATTGTCATTGGTCAAAGCATCTTAACTATCTAGGGCCAGTATCCTGTTTTTCTCCATCTTAAATCACCCTCATTCCCCTAAGGGTACCATTGGAGTGGCTTCAGTGGCTGATGACTTGGTGGCTGGCAACATCTGCTATTTGCTTGTTGAAATGACAGGCAGAAACTTTTTGCCCACCTAAAGATTTTCCTTTGTTTCAGATATAGGGAAGGAGGGTACCTCTCAAATGAGAGTTTTAACAGCTGCTTCAGGTGAAAGTCTGAAACCCCTTCCTACACATGCCATTTCTTAAATTCCTTCAGCCTGAAATATTCAGTATGCCAACGTACTCTATTTTGGGGTAGCATATTCTGAATCCCATCAAAACAGGTGGTTTTATTTCTGATGGTGTACTGATACTCTGCTAAGACTTCAGGCCAGGTTAGAGTGAACAGACTGAAGTGATGGGCAGAGTTAAGGGGAGACAACCATAGCCTACATCTTGCCCCTTAACTTTTGGTCAGCCTTGTAGCTTCTTTTCTCTTCCACAGGTACTTTGAAAGGCCTGGCTTCACTTCCCCCAGCAAGTATGACTAATTATCCACATCATGACTTCTCTCCTTACTGAGATGAGATTAGAAGCCCCTAGGAAAATCCACATTGCAGTCTGCAACCTGTTTGTGTGACTTTGCTGTTTTACTCTGAGTAGATTTTTTTCATATATTCTTTTACTGTGAGAGTGTAAATATTCTTCATTGTTATGGTCTGTGCACATGTTGAAAAAGAATTTCCAGACATGAGGGAGAATGGCAGGAGAATAAAATTTATTAGAGTGGTAGATGCTGTTAGAACAATGTACTGGCTCAAGGGAGAGCTGATCACCACTTTCACTGGCTAGGAGCCAATTTTTATAGCTTCAAGACAAAGAAAATTCCTACTGGAAGGATGGATTAGGTGTTTTGTTAGGATACTATGTGGTGAGAATTTTACCTAATATGGGATCAGGGAAATGGCTTGTTTATATCTGGAGGCTCATGGCAACAGTTGCTCTTGGGCTTGGTCAGTTTGGGAGATTTTTGCCCTGTGACCTTGGTATAGGGTGCCATACTTATCATTCTTGGGGATACAGAGGATCGTTCTACTGTTAAGGTCAGCCACTTTTCCTACAATTAATTCTCTAATCCCTCTCTTTGAAAGTGTATTGTTATGATCTTTGCAGACCGGGACCTGGGGACGAGAGTTGACGAAGAGAAAGCAACAAAAAGAAGGATGTGGGGGACCCAAGTCTCAAGTGAAACAAGGGTGCTTTATTTGAGGGAGTGTGTGCTTATATATTGTTATACAGGAAGCTTTAGGTAGAAAATAAAGTTGAGCGAAAACACCAAAACCAGACTCCTAACTACAGTAACTAAGGAAATAACAATCATCATAGGGCCATAACAACAGTAACTAGGGGAATAACAATGTCACAGGGCCAGAAGACAATCCATATCTTGAGAAATAGGAACATGATAAGTAGTTTTACAGAAAAGTAAAAGGTTACTGAAAGGAATCCATGTATGTGCTCTGTCTCATGAAATCAGTCCTGAGAACTGCATGCAGTTCTGCTCATTCCTGTTTTCCAGGAACTGATAAGGAACAGAGGACCTTTGAGAAACAGAAAACAACATATGAGATTCCTTAAAATTAAATGTTCCCTGAAAGTGTATAAAGGGTTTTTTAAGATTCTCTTATGACTGACTTCGGAATCTTCTAATATGTTAGACACTATCCCAAGTCCCAGCCCATCTAGGGGATTTCTCTACAATTCATGAAACATTCTGACCTTTTACATTTTATTAGGATCTGGATAACCAAGTTTAATTCTTACATTTCAAAACCAATAGGGTAAAAATCAACTTTTTAATTGCAACTGTGCTTTGACACTTGAATGAATTCTCACTGCAGGAATACTTTTGAAAAGATATCTGGATAATTATGATTGATATATGGATGGAGCTTCTCAGCCAGCTACTTCCTTCAGATGGTAATAGAAGAACAGCTCTCTGAGAATCACTGCCAATAGTTGAGATAATCAGATGTCGCAAACATGTCAGCTATGAAAAAATGAACTCCTGAGTGTGGCAGGGGACAGTATGTGACCTTTGTATTTGTATTGTGTGATTATGTTCATCAAAACTCTCTCTTCTATTGTAAGACAGAAGAAACTTGACCTCAAAGCTATGAGATTAGATATAAACTACAAGAAAAATATTTTAAGAAACCGAAACATGTGACAGCTAAACAACCATTGGATCACTAAAGAAATCAAAGAGGGAAAAAAGATATACCTAGAGGCAAGTGAAAATGAAAGCACAATGGCCCAAAACTTATGGTATGCAGAAAAAGCAGTTCTAAGAGGGAAGTTTAGAACAACACAATCTTACCTCAAGAAACAAGAAAAATCTCAAATAAACCACCTGAAACAACCAGAGAACAAACAAATCCTAAAGTCAGTAGAAGGAAAGAAATCATGAAGATCAGAGCAAAAATAAATGAACAAGAGACAAAGAAAACAATGACAAAGATCAAGGAAACTAAAAACTGGTTGTTTGGAAAGATAAACAAAACTGATAAACCTTTAGCCAGACTCATCAGGAAAAAAGGGAGAGGACTCAAATCAGTAAAATTAGAAATGAAAAAAGAGATGTTACAATTGACCCCACCAAAATGCCAAGAATCATAAGAGATTACAATGAACAACTGTATAACAATAAAATGAGTAACCTCAAAGTAATTCATAGAAAGGTACAGTCTCCCTAGACTGAAGTAGGAAGAAAAGAAGATATGTACAGATCAAACACAAACACTGAAATATAAATCTTAATTAAAAATCTCCCAACAAACAAAAGTCCAGGACCTAATGACTTCAAAGGTGAATTTTATTGAACATTTAGAGAAAGTTAATGCCTATCCTTCTAAAACTGTTTCAAAATGTCACAGAGGAAAGAAAACTTCCCAGCGCATTTTATGAGGCCACCATCACCCTGACACCAAAACCAGTCAGATACCACACACACAAAAAGAAAATTACAGGCCAATATCACTAATGACATAGATCCAAAAATCTTCAACAAAATACCACTACTCTATATCCAGCAATACATTAGAAAGATCATACACTGTGATCAAGTGACATTCATCCCAAGGATGCTTCAACATATACAAATCAATGAATGTGATATACCATATCAACAAATTTAAGAATAAAAACCATATGATGATTTCAATAGATGCAGAAAAAGCTTTTAACAAAATTCAGCACTCATTTATGGGAAAAAAAAAAAAACACTCTTCAGAAAGTGAGCAAAGAGGGTACATACCTAAATATACTAAAGAACATATATGACAAACCTACAACTAGCATCATGCTCACTGATGAAAAGCTGAAAGCATTTCCTGTAAGACCAAGAACAGGATAGGATATCTACTCTCACCACTTTTATTTAACATAGTTTTGGAAGTCATAGCTACAGCAATCAGAGAAGAAAAAGAAGTAAAGGGAATCCAAACTGGAGAAGAAGAAGCTAAGCTGTCATTGTTTGAAGATGACAAGATACCACACATGGAAGAACCTAAAGATGCCACCAGAGAATTCATCAATGAATTTTGTAAAGGTACAGGTTTCAAAATGAATACACAGAAATCTGTTGCATTTTTACACACTAACAACAAAAGATCAGAAAGAGAAATTCAAGAAGCAATTCCATTTACCATTGCATGGTGAAAAATAAAATACCTAGAAATTAACCTATGACAGAGGATGAGATGGCTGGATGGCATCACTGACTCGATGGACGTGAGTCTGAGTGAACTCTGGGAGTTGGTGATGGACAGGGAGGCATGGCGTGCTGCAATTCATGGGGTCGCAAAGAGTCGGACACGACTGAGCGACTGAACTGAACTGAATTGAACTGAAGGAAACAAAGACCCATACTTTTAAAACTATAAGATGTTAATGAAAGAAATTGAAGAAGATATAAACAGATAGAAATGTATACTATGTTTTTGGATCAAAAGAATCAACATTGTCAAAATGACTTTACTATCCAAAGCAATCTACAAATTAAACACAATTCTTATCAAATTACCAATGATATTTTTCATGTAACAAGAACAACAACAACAAAAATCGTAAAATTTCTATGGAGACACAAAAGACCCTGAACAGGTAAAGCAATCTTGAAAAAGAAAAACAGAACTGGAGGGATCAGGCTCCCTGACTTCAGACTATACTGCAAAGCCACAGTCATCAAAACAGCATGATACTCACACAGAAATATAGATCAATGGAACAGAATAGAAAACCCATAAATAAACCCATGCACCTATAGTCAAGTAATCTATGACTAAGAAGGCAAGACTACATAATGTTGGAAAGACAGTCTTTTCAACAAATGGTAATGGGAAAACTGGATAGCCACATATATAAAACATGAAATTAGATTATTCCTTAACTCCGTACACAAAAATAAGCTCAAAATAGATTCAAGACCTACAAGTGGGACTGGACAATATAAAATTCCTAGAGGAAAACATAGGCAGAACCCTCTTTGACATAAATCATACCAACATTTTTTTTGATCCATCTCCAAGAATAATGGAAATAAAAGAATAAATAAATAAATAGACCTACTCCAAGGACTTCCCTGGTGGCTCAGACGGTAAAGCGTCTGTCTACAATGAGAGAGATCTGGGTTCAATCCGGGGTCAGGAAGATACCCTGGAGAGGGAAATGGCAACCCACTCCAGTACTATTGCTTGGAAAATCCCGTAGATGGAGGAGCCTGATAGACTACAGTCCATGGGGTCACAAAGACTCAGACACAACTGAGCGACTTCACTCACTCACTCACCCCAACTCAAAGCTTTTGCACAGCAAAGGAAACAACAAACAAAACTAAAAGACAACCCAGAGATTGGGAGAAAATATTTGGAAATGATATGACCAATAAGGGATTAATCTCCAAAATTTACACACAGCTTGTGATGTTTAATAACATCAAAACAAACAGCTCACTCAAAAAATGGGCAGATGGCCAATAGGCACATAAAAATTGTTCAACATCACTAGTTATTAGAGAAATGCAAATCACACTACAATGAGATATCAACTCACACCAGTCAGAATGACTATCCTCAAAAAATCCACAAATAACAAATGCTAGAGAGGGTGTGGAAAGAATGGAATCCTCTTGCACTGTTGGTGGGAATGTATATTGGTACAGCCACTATGGAGAACAATATATTGTTCAGTTGGGAAGTTGTCTCTGACTCTTTGCACCCCATGGGCTTTGATTTAGGGGTTTGATTTAGGTCATGCCTGAATGAACTAGTGGTTTTCCCTAATTTCCTCAATTTAAGTCTGAATTTTGCACCAAGGAGTTCATGATCTGAGCCACAGTCAGCTCCTAGTCTAGTTTATGCTGACTGTATAGAACTTCTCCATCTCTGATGGCAAAGAATGTAATCAGTCTGATTCTAGTATTGACCATCTGGTGATGTCCATGTGTAGACTCATCTCTTGTGTTATTGGAACAGGGTGTTTGCTATGACAAGCTCATTCTCTTGGGAAAACTGTTAGCCTTTGCCCTGCTTCATTTTGTATTCCAAAACCAAACTTGATAGAGAACAATATGGGGGTTCCTTAAAAAGCTAAAACAGAGCTACCATATAACCCTGAAATCCTACTCCTGTGCATGTATCCAGAGAAAAATGTGGTCCAAAAAGACCTATGCACCCCAGTGTTCATCACAGCATTGTTTACAGTAGCTAAGACATTAAAACATCCTAAATGTCCATCAACAGAGGAATAGACAAAGGAGATGTGGTACTTATATACAATGGAATGTTACTCAGCCATCAAAAAGAATGAAATAATGCCATTTGCAGCAACACAGATGGATCCATAGAGTGTCATACTGAGTGAAGTAAGTCAGACAGAGAAGAAGAAATTTATATGACATTCCTTATATGTGAAATCTGAAAAGAAATGATACAATTGATCTTACAAAGCAGAAAGATACTCACAGGCTTAGAAAACTTATCATTGCCAGGGGGAAGGGATAGGTAGGGACTTCAGGAAGATGATGTATGTGCCATGCTTGCCAAGTTGCTTCAGCCATGTCCGACTCTTTGCGACTCTATGGACTGTAATTCATCAGGCTCCTCTGTCCATGGGATTCTCCAGGCAAGAATACTGGAGTGGATTGCTATGCCCTCCTCCAGGGGATTTTCCTGACACAGGGATTGAACCTGTTACCTCCTGCAGCTCCTCCTTTGCAAGTGGATTCTTTATCAGCTGATCCAGCAGGGAAGCCCTTAGGTGATAATACACACTGCTGTATTTAAAATAGATAGCCAACAAAGACTTATTGTGTAGCACATGGAACTCTGCTTAATGTATGTGTCAGTTTGAATGGGAGGGCTCCTTGGGGGAGATGGTTACATGTATATGTATGGCTGACTACCTTCACTGTTCACCTGAAGCTACTACAATATCATTAATCTGCTATACCCCAATACAAAATGTTTTTGGTGTTAAAAAAATAAAATTAAAAACGATGAAAACAAAGAAGAAACTATCATCAGTAAATAAAGTTGGATTTAGTAGCAGGCCACTACAGGCTCAAAATTTTCTGATTATTTTTCTAAGGATAATGAGAGAAATAAATACATCAAGCTGCTTACATATATATATATATATATATATATATATATATATATATATATATAATTATTTTGAAAAGCAGATCTCACACAACTATCTAGTAAAATGGATTTATTATAGGGGAAACTACTACTAAAGACATCAACCCTAGAATCTTCACTCTTATCTTAAATTGACCAATTCTTTCTCATTGTTTTCCTCATTCCAAATGTCTCAGGATTAAGAGCTAAAGAGATTTTTTATCATAATGACATTTAATTGCCCTGTTAATTTATTAAATAATTGACTCATGGTAACGAAGATCATGGCATCTGGCCCCATCACTTCATGGGAAATAGATGGAGAAACAGTGGAAACACTGTCAGACTTTATTTATTTATTTTTTTTTTGGGGGGGGGGTGCTCCAAAATCACTGCAGATGGTGACTGCAGCCATGAAATTAAAAGATGCTTACTCCTTGGAAGAAAAGTTATGACCAACCTAGATAACATATTCAAAAGCAGAGACATTACTTTGCCAACAAAGATCTGTCTAGTCAAGGCTATGGTTTTTCCAGTGGTCATGTACGGATGCGAGAGTTGGACTGTGAAGAAAGCCGAGCGCTGAAGAATTGAGGCTTTTGAACTGTGGTGTTGGAGAAGACTCTTGAGAGTCCCTTGGACTGCAAGGAGATCCAACCCATCCATTATGAAGGAGATCAGCCCTGGGTGTTCTTTGGAAGGAATGATGCTAAAGCTGAAACTCCAGTACTTTGGCCACCTCATGCGAAGAGTTGACTATGGAAAAGACTCTGATGTTGGAAGGAATTGGGGGCAGGAAGAGAAGGGGACGACAGAGGATGAGATGGCTGGATGGCATCACCGACTCGATGGACGTGAGTCTGAGTGAACTCCAGGAGTTGGTGATGGACAGGGAGGCCTGCTGTGCTGTGATTCATGGGGTTGCAAAGAGTCGGACACAACTGAGCGACTGAACTTAACTGAACTGAAGATGTTTTACAATGGTAGTAATTTGGAAGCAGGCAAAAGCAAATATACCTAACTTGTGGAATAAGTGACCTGAGAACTCTGTTTCTAAACAGCCTTTCTATGAAGTGGAAATAACAGCAGGAGTGACTATTCCCATTGCAGAGAAGAAACCAATTCTTACTCCATGTTGGAAACTGTTTCTTTGACTTGCTTTTCATTGCTTCTGTTATTATAATCATACTTAATAACTTGACTCAGAGGACCCTACCCCTCTACCTGACTGTAAACTAAAGCACTTTTGTTCAGTTCATAGAGAGATATTGTGACCCTGCCCACCTGTGAATAGAAGAGATTAACACACACCTTCCCAAGGCTGGCCATTCCCTCAGAGATGTTTTGCAAGATTGAAGACTCTTTTACTTTATTTCTCCCACTGCCTCTTACTCTCTATTCTGCCTTTTGACTTTAGTTCCTCATTGCTTCTTTCTGACTCTACAAAAGAACTTGGAATCCAGACCCTGACGAGATGGTTACTCCGAGACACCAGTCTGCATCTTCCCAGTCAGCTGACTTTGAATAAAGTCAAATTCCAGCCTGCAATTTCTCAGCGAGCTGACTTTGAATAAAGTCAAATTCCTGGCCTCAACACCTTGCCTCAGATTTATTGGCCTGTTGTGTGGTAAGCAGTGGGAGCTGGGACTCAGTAAACATCCCCTCTTTTCTGTTACAGTAAATGACTTTACACAATATAAATGTTATTCAGGCTCTAATGGTTCAAGGTTTCTTTAAATTCTTTCACAGCTATTTCTAACTCTAGACTCTCCTTTTTAAACATTTGCATATTAATAGTAAGTATTCCCACACTTCTGGAGGATACAGTATATAAAGGTATACTCATATCATAAATTCATTGAAATATTAATCATGAACATAATTACAATTACTATAGCAATCTCACATATGAAAAAAATTGTGGCTCAGTCATACTAATTACCTATGTAGCATCAGCCATCTAGCATGTAGCTAGGATTCACATGCAGTTCTCTTGGACACAATAGGCTCTTAATTCACTGAACAAGCTTCAATTCTCTACCAGTATGTTAGTCTCTGTTATAGTGAGAGTTGCTTGATTTTTCTTAACTAATTTAAATTTGTTGTCCCTGTGATTGCCTTTAAAATCTATGTGTTTAATAACCAACTCTAGATTTTTGCCTGCAATGGACATTGAGCTCCTTGAAAACAGCTGAGTATTACTATGTTTTCTATCCTGGGATTCATTTGCCAATGTGAATGTCCTGCACATTCTTGTTAGGATGTAGCATTCTTTAGAGGAAAAGACATCAAAGTAGGTGTAGGAATCTCTTTCTTTACCAGTGTTTCTGATCTTTAGTTAGAGTTGATATCTAGGATTGTAGCACTCCCAAGTATCAGTAGAAACATTACAGGGATTTCTCCATAATTCTCCCAGTGACATTTGATTTGATCAATCTGCTTAAGTTTACATTTAAATTGAATATCAAAAGTAAAGTAAACATAAAATTAGCACTATCTGTCAACTGCAAATTGGCATTTGCCATTGGCACTTGCCATCTACCTCTACAAGGATTAAATCACATGCTGCTGCAGCTGCTGATTTTCAACAAACCCTGAAAGGAGTTCAGGATGGAGAGCAGAAATGAGGCACTGTGTCCTCTGGGGAAAATTGGCAGAACAGGTCTTCAGATAGATATTTTTATGAACTGATTTTATGAGTCCATTTTTTTTAAAATCTCATATCCAGAAAAACAATAAAATCCTTCATGACTGTTCCTCATGAATAGCAGAAGTCTTCTGGAAAAATAAATGCTTAATTGCATGTACTCTCCCTTCACCAAATTCACATATATGCTGACATTTCCCTACCTCTTTGGAGCAGTTTCTTAGAATTATCTGAAATGCTGTCTCTTGGGCAATAGTTCTCATTCTGCCCTCAAATAAAACTTAACTCTCAACTCTCACATTGCACATTTTTTTTTTTAAGTTGGCAATGAATAACAGGTACATAATAAGCTTATTTAAAAATAACCATGAGCCTGAATATCATTCTTTTCCCACAGGAGCCCTTCCTGAATTAAGACAAGTGCCTTTCTCTTCTGAGCATATTTTTGTTAACAAGGAATGAATGCAATATTCAATGGAATGCATTTATTTTTTTCCCTTCATGTTTGAAATACAAGTTGGAAAGGGCAGCTGTCATGAGAGGACTTTTATTCCCAGGACATTGTCTATGCATTCATCTCAGGAAGGTGATGGATCATGTGAAACATTACAGTTTATCTGTGGGATAAGGTCTAGTGGGAATCCACAAAGCAATTCATGCAGTAATGCTCTGGAAAACCTATTTAGGGCAAACTTGAATATATTCTATTTCTTCTGCCTTTGCCAGCTGCTCCTTTCTGAAGCCAGCCTTCTGTTTTCAAAGAGCTTATTATTAAAATGGAGCTAATTAGAGCCCAGTTTGTACCATCTGTTAGAAGAAGGATCGCTACCGATGTGTTTACAAACTACCTCATACATTCTTTATCACCAGTATATATTTTAAGAATAATAGACATATATCCTTTCTTGATTAGTTTTATGAAACATTTTGGGTAATAATATGATATTTTACTTGGTCAACGTTTGATATAAAGAAAAAAATATTTAAGTTGTTCCTTGTGGCTGATATATAAGTATTTTTACAATTGTACGCAATAGCCAAACTGAGTGTAATCACAGCACTTTAGCATTTGTGTATAGTGTCTGGGTCCTAGGGATCTTTTTGGATCCACCCCTTTGATGCCCAGATATCAGTTTGATGAAGAGTCAACCATCAACATCTATATGTTTTCTTATTTTAACAAAAGCATATTAAGAATAGTCAATCTCTATTTTTCCAGAAATGTGTTTACAAAACAATAGTCCAATCACATGAACAATCTGCTTAATCAAAATTAACCATTTTTATATGTAGATTATCAGTTTTGAAATCAATGTCCATTAAAATGCTGTGGAATATCATTAACATGTTTAGCAATCTGAAGACCTTTCCAAAGCTTTAGGATCATTCTAAAGGTAAATTTAATTACACAGACTATTAGATAGAAATAAGAAACTTATGGGAGTTGGGTTGTATTTATTTATTTTAGGACATATTCTGAAAGTTTTCTATTTCCCTTAATGCATTTGTCAGCTCAAGTTTGGGACTTGATTGTAAAAGCTAAGTTATATAAGAACAAAATCAGATAACTGAACTCTAGTTCAAGTAGATATATCAGTGTGAGAAAAATTCAGATTTATCTTAAGATATAGGTGATTTGGAAGCCCTAAAAAAAAAAAAAATATGAGAAACTGTATTCTTTGATGGTCACATGTGTTTATGAAAGAGAGTAAACATAAATTTTTCCAAAGACAGAAACCAGTGAAAAGAATTGTTGCTGTTTTGTATATTAGTGATAAGGAAGAGAGAGGCCTTACAACAGGAAATGCTTCTCCTGCTTTCTTCCTGGGTGCCTCATACAAAAATCAACATTTTCAGGGAACTTATTCAGATACTCAGTTTAAATATAAGTTCTGTATAATGTATTCAAAAGCCTAATATGTCTTTTGGAGTGATCATTCTTTGAATTATTCCAAGTCATTTTACTTCCAACAATGACAATACTTCATTTTAACTTTAGGAGCATTTTCCCATCCTTGCTCTCATGAGGTTTTATAAGATAACTTGAGGTACTGTGGGATACAGTTATAATTCCCATGCACTGGTGAAAAATTAAACAAATAAACAAACAAAAAAAAGAGTCTCTAAATTCAGCATAGACAAGAAAGAAGTGTTTAAACATCCACCAGGTGAGAAAAAGGCATGTTTTGGCTAGTGAGAGAGAAATTGTTACAGCATTACCATTTCAAGTGACCTAGAACAATGACATTGGGCATTAAAATGCATTATTCATGTCTTCTTCTTTAAATTACATGTTAGGTTTTCTTTATGCTATTATTTTTCAACAACACTTTCATAATTATTATAATTAATAGTCTCCTCACTGAAATGGCCACTGCCCGTACTGCTCTTCCAAGTGGGAGAGTCCTGCACTGGCAGATCATTTTACTCACAGCAAACAGCATGGAGACACCTCTCCACCAGTGCATTGGAGTCCAAGGTCCCCATTTAAACACTTTTTTTTTTTTTTTAAGAGGCTTTATTCTCCCTGTTGTAGATAAGAGTCTTCTCATTCTTCTATTTTATTAGAATATTTACTTTAGAAAACTTGTAAGTTCTTTCACTGTCTCTTTAAAATGTATGTCAATCTTTCTAGAAAATAAATAAGCCTCTTGCCAGCTTTATAACTTAGGGATGCTTTTCTTAAGGGTCTGGGAGATACCTCTTTGAAAAGTAAACATCAATTAAAATAGTACCCCTATTTTGCAGTTTCTGTGGGATAATAAGAGCCTAACTTCAGTGGATTTCTGGCTCCAAGTTGAAAAAATACCTCTTGTCCAAAAGGTATGAAAAATTTGTTTTTCCATTGTATAAACCAATTAAATAACATGGGTGGTCACTCCAATTACCAGGTAAAATTAGGGTAAGCATGTGTGTAATAAATGGTGCTATTGTATTCTCTTATTTGAGGACTGCTGCTGCTAATTTGCTTCAGTCATGTCCGACTCTGTGCAACCCCATGGACAGTAGCCTACCAGGCTCCTTCGTCCATGGGATTTTCCAGGCAAGAGTACTGGAGTAGGTTGACATTCAGTTCAGTTCAGTTGCTCAGTCGTGTCCAACTCTTTGTGACCGAATGAATTGCAGCACGTCAGGCCTCCCTGTCCATCACCATCTCCCGGAGTTCACTCAAACTCATGTCCATCGAGTCGGTGATGCCATCCAGTCATCTCATCCTCTGTTGTCCCCTTCTTCTCCTGCCCTCAATCCCTCCCAGCATCAGAGTATTTTCCAATGAGTCAATTCTTTGCATGAGGTGGCCAAAGTACTGGAGTTTCAGCTTCAGCATCATTTCTTCCAAAGAACAACCAGGACTGATCTTCTTTAGAATGGACTAGTTGGATCTCCTTGCAGTCCAAGGGACTCTCAAGAGTCTTCTCTAATACCACAGCTCAAAAGCATAAATTCTTCAGTGCTCAGCTTTCTTCACAGTCCAACTCTCACATCCATACATGATTACTGCAAATATCATAGCATTGACTAGACAGACCTTTGTTGGCAAAGTAATGTCTCTGCTTTTGAATATGCCATATAGGTTGATCATAACTTTTCTTCCAAGGAGTGTCTTTTAATTTCATGGCTGCAGTCACCATCTGCAGTGATTTTGGATCCCCCCAAAAAAGTCTGAAACTGTTTCCACTGTTTCCCCATCTATTTCCAATGAAGTGATGGAACTAGATGCCATGATCTTCGTTTTCTGAATGTTGAGCTTTAAGCCAACTTTTTCACTCTCCTCTTTCACTTTCATCAAGAGGCTTTTTAGCTCCTCTTCACTTTTTGCCATAAGGGTGGTGTCATGTGCATATCTGAGGTTAGTGATATTTCTCCCAGCAATCTTGATTCCAGCTTGTGCTTCTTCCAGCCCAGCATTTCTCATGATGTATTCTGCATATAAGTTAAATAAGCAGGGTGACAATATACAGCCTTTACATACCCTTTTTCCTATTTGGAACTAGTCTGTTTTTCCATGTCCAGTTTGAATTGTTGCTTCCTGGCCTGCATACAGATTTCTCAAGAGGCAGGTCAGGTGGTCCGGTATTCCCATCTCTTTCAGAATTTTCCAGTGTATTGTGATCCATACAGTCAAAGGTTTTGGCATAGTCAATAAAGCAGAAATAGATGTTTTTCTGGAACTCTCTTGCTTTTTCCATGATCCAGCAGATGTTGTCAATTTGATCTCTGGTTCCTCTGCCTTTTCTAAAACAAGCTTGAACATCAGGAAGTTCACGGTTCACGTATTGCTGAAGCCTGGCTTGGAGCATTTTGAGCATTACTTTACTAGCGTTTGAGATGAGTGCAATTGTGTGAAAGTGGAGAGTGAAAAGGTTGGCTTAAAGCTCAACATTCAGAAAACTAAGATCATGGCATCTGGTCTCATCACTTCTTTGGAAATAGATGAGGAAACAGTGGAAACGGTGTCAGACTTTATTTTTTGGGGCTCCAAAATCACTGCAGATGGTGACTTCAGCCATGAAATTAAAAGATGCTTACTCCTTGGAAGAAAAGTTATGACCAACCTAGATAGCATGTTCAAAGATTGCCAATAAAGGTCCGTCTAGTCAAGGCTGTGATTTTTCCAGTGATCATGTATGGATGAGAGAATTAGACTGTGAAGAAGACTGAGTGCTGAAGAATTGATGCTTTTGAACTGTGGTGTTGGAGAAGACTCTTGAGAGTCCCTTGGACTGCAAGCAGATCCAACCAGTCCATTTTGAAGGAGATCAGCCCCTGGGATTTCTTTGGAGGGAATGATACTGAAGCTGAAGCTCCAGTACTTTGGCCACCTCATGCGAAGAGTTGACTCATTGGAAAAGACTCTGATGCTGGGAGGAATTGGGGGCAGGAGGAGAAGGGGACGACAGAGGATGAGATGGCTGGATGGCATTACTGACTCAATGGACGTGAGTCTGAGTGAACCCCGGGAGTTAGTGATGGACAGAGAGGCCTGGCATGCTGCTATTCATGGGGTCGCAAAGAGTTGGACACGACTGAGCTACTGAATTGAACTGAAATACTTCACTTCCACTTTTCACTTTTATGCATTGGAGAGGGAAATGGCAACCCACTCCAGTGTTCTTACCTGGAGAGTCCCAGGGACGGTGGAGCCTGGTGGGCTGCCATCTATGGGGTCACATAGAGTCGGACACGACTGAAGCGACTTAACAGTAGCAGCAGCAACTGTTTATTTAGAGAACATGTAGGTAGTGGGTATTATCTACCTGGTTATAAATGGATAAGACTTCTCTCTGTTTTGCAATCTCACAGTGCACGACATTCTGGTTTAATGATTATTCAATAAGTTATTTTCTTTCTCTGTAACTATTCTGGAGAGGTTATCTGTCTTGGCAGAAAATTTTATTTTTAATTAATATTTTTCCCAGCTATTTAACATGTAACTTTGGGGCTCTGTGAGGAAACATCTTCATTATATGATGAAATAAGGTGGTAAGAAACAATTCAGTCAGATAGACACTTTTCTTAACTCTAACCGAATTAGGAGTCCTGGCTGACTAGTTAAAATTCTGGGTGGAGGCACTAATTCCCACCTAAGTGAAAATGGCAGTACTGACTAGCAAGCTGCCCTCAATTTGATCCCTTCCATGGACATTTTCAAAATGTCCCTTATATGTGACATGGAGAAGGCCCTGGCGACCCACTCCAGTACTCTTGCCTGGAAACTCCCATGGACTGAGAATCCTGGTAGGCTGCAGTCCATGGGATCTCTAAGAGTCGGACACGACTGAGCGACTTCTCTTTCACTTTCACGCTTTGGAGAAGGAAATGGCAACCCACTCCAGTGTTCTTGCCTGGAGAATCCCAGGGATGGAGGAGCCTAGTGGGCTGCCGTCTATGGGGTCACACAGAATCTGACACGACTAACGTGACTTAGCAGCAGTAGCAGTATATGTGACATCCACTCCATCTACTTGTCTAGGCACTTACCAGGCTGTAGACTTTATTCCAGGAGAACTCTCCTGGATTGGTTTCCAGACTTCTGGATCTTTTCACTCAAGACTAGCGCCTGTCTTTATTCCACAAGAGATGTCAAATGACTTCAAAAACAGTTAATAACCAATTAAAACAGAACTCAAACCCTTAGCATCATGATTTTTTGAGGCTTTTCTGTTCAAAATTCAATAGGAATGAAGATAATAAGGTAGTGGTAGTGTGTTGGGAAGGTTGGGTGTTTCTCCAAGCACATATACATAATAAACAAAATTAAACAACATTGAAGTGTTTACATTTCAAAAATATTTTAATTTGCCAACACTTTTGCAAATGAACTTAGTTTATTGCCTACTGCTACTGCTAAGTCACTTCTATTACTGTTTGGCTAGTATTAACAAATAATAGAGTTAAAAATACTCCTTAAGTTTGGTAAGGAAATATTTACAGCCCAGGATATGTGTGTTTCTAACATGCCACATTCTTTCTTTGGACTGTTATCACAGAAGGGACCATTTTGTTCTTTACAGACATCCTAACCCACCAGGTCCATCCATGAACTTAAAATCAGTAATTTGAAGAACAAAATGAATTCAGCTTGTCTAAAAAAGAGACCAATTTGAAACTAAAATATGAAATGATTTCAAAACAATATCAATGGAGAAATAGACCTATGAATTTGCAACAGTGAAATTCAACTCTTATGTCATTTTAGTTAATCTGTTTTTTGTCACCATAATTTTAGGTTGTCAGAAACTCTTCTAAGGATCTTGGCACTTCTGAATAATAACTTCAAAGAATAAAATGTTTAAATTCCCAGCTATTGAATAATACTGAGTAATAATCCTTAGCAGGTTATTATTGGAATCTGACAGAGAAGGGATGTCAGTCAAAATGAAAAGAAAAAAAAATTGGTAAAGTTCATGAAAGCAAGAAGTTGACAGACACTCAGGGCCTTTATCTATTAGCTCTAAGAAAAATAACCCATCTGTTCTGTCTGCCTAATACAATGGCCACCCCTTAGCAAAATGCATTCTGGGTTTGAACTGGAAGGTCGCTTTAATGCCTTATAGAGTTTTTGCTATACTCCATTTATAAACATAAAACAACAAGCATACTGGCCTGGAGAAAAGTTCATTTTTTGCAAAACTGCTTTTTAATTCAGGTATAACACAAAGCCCCAAGACTTCACTTTTCCTGGTAGATATTTTCAGATCTATTTATCATGGTCACAACATGAAGTAGTTTCTGATTTATGTGGTGAGCTTCTGACTTTTGGTATTTTCTTTCTCAACCTCAATCCATCAGGAAGCAGGTCTGAATCACATTTAACACTAATATGGCACTGTCAATAATGCCTAGTACCCAGTATGCATAACAAGAAAGCCTCTGGAAGATATAGAGGGTTCAGGATGTGAGCTGGAAGTCTAAGCAGCCTAAACTGATTTTTCAAGTTTATGGTGTTTTTATGTATTTGGAGCAAAATAATGCAAGCTTTTGAATTAGGAAAAAAACAGAGATTTCATGGATAAATGGAGAATTACAGCAAAACTCCATGGTTTTGGTACTGTTTGAGCAAAAGGCTTTTAGGATATTTTGGTGAGAGAGAAGGGCTTCTTCAGAGGTCTGTATCAATCAGACCATTAACCTCAATATTATCATATTCCCATTATCTGGCACAGGTCCTGCATATTAAAGATACTGATAAAAACAGATTGGATATAACTCAAAATCAAGTCCTTCTACAGTTGCTATAACCCCTCGATCCCTACTAGTACTGTACCATTATTTCACAGCCACACTTTACTTAAGGTGTCAAACTACTTTCTTATCTGGTTTCCCATTTTGGGTAGGGGGATTGTGTTATATGCCCAGACTCTAGCTGAGGTTATTTTGGCTGAAGAAAGACATAAAACAAGTTATATATTTGTGTTTGTGTGTTTAGTTGCTTCCATCTTACCTCTTTTTGACTCTGTGGACTGTAACCTGCCAGGCTCCTCTGTCCATGGGATTCTCCAGGCAAGAATACTGCAGTGGGTTGCCAGTTCCTCCTCCAGGGGATTTTCCCGACCTGGGGATCAAACCTGTATCTCCTGCATTGCAGGCAGATTCTTTAGAGCTGAGCTACTGGGGAAGCCTGTATTTGTAACTGGGTATAAACATATTTCCTGAAGCCTAGTTAAATGCTCATGACATTGCATTGTATCTTTGCACATTCTAGAAACTACAAGTTTACTGGTCAGTAAACTTGGTGACAGGTTTAGACAAGTGTAATGAAAAAATAAGTAGGACTGTCATGTAGCTGCTAGAGGGTTTATAACAAACACTGTCCAAAAATCATTTGTTTATTTAACAAATGTTTACTGAAGACATAGTATATGTCAGGCACTAGACTGAAATCTAGTCTCGACACTGGGAACTCAGGGTATTTATTGCAGTAACATCCAGATTAATAAGTAATTATGACCCAGAATGGTGAAGTTATGCTAAAACATCACAGAAGACAGAGGACAGAGCAAGCAAATGACATGGGAATTTGGAAAGCGTTGTTTAATCTGTCAGTCATGTGCTACTCTTTGCAACCCCATGGACTGTAGCCTACCAGGCTCCTCTGTCCATGGGATTTCGCAGGCAAGAATACTGGAGCGAGTTGCCATTTCCTTCTCCAGAGGATCTTCCCAATCCAGGGACTGAACGGACATCTCCTGCATTAGCAGGCAGATTCTTTACAGCTGAGCCACCAAGGAAGCCCGATGGAAACAGTCAGTTCAGTTCAGTTCAGTCGCTCAGTCGTGTCCGACTCTTTGCGACCCCATGAATCGCAGCATGCCAGGTCTCCCTGTCCATCACCAACTCCCGGAGTTCACTCAGACTCGCCTCCATCGAGTCAGTGATGCCATCCAGCCATCTCATCCTCAGTCGTCCCCTTCTTCTCCTGCCCCCAATACGTCCCAGCATCAAAGTCTTTTCCAATGAGTCAACTCTTCACATGAGGTGGCCAAAGTACTGGAGTTTCAGCTTTAGCATCATTCCTTCCAAAGAAATCCCAGGGATGATCTCCTTCAGAATGGACTGGTTGGATCTCCTTGCAGATGGAAACATTAGACAAACTCAAATAAAGGGATACTGAAAAATAAATTGATCTGTACTTTTGAAAAATGTCGATGTCATGAAATTCTAAGTCAGACTAAGGTACTGTTCCCTACCAAAGAGAGATGACAACTGAATGTAAAGGTGACAACTGGAGTAAGGCACAACACCGTATTTTCTGTTGCTTAAAAAAGACACTGAGACAATCGGCACAATCTGAATTGATAACTGGAGTGTAGTAAAAAAAAAAAGAGAGAGAATGACTGTTTTTAAAGAGAGACTATAAAGGGGAATAGAAAGGAAAGACTATAAAAGAGTGAGAGGAAGAGAGGGATAAAGTGAGGAAAAGAGAGAGGAAGGTTTTTTTTTTTTTTTTTTTTTTTTAAAAAGGAAGACGAGAAGGGAAAATCCTCCAAACAGAGCCAATCCTCCCTACAGGGCATCTAACCAGGGGCCCGGAGCAGGCGCCGCCCGGCGTCTCAGAAAACCGCGGCGAGGGCGGCGGCAGAGAGGCGCTGCTGGCGACGGGCACGGGCGGGACAGTCTCCATTTCGCCTAACGGCGGGAAATACGCACCACAGACCGCGCTGCCCGGACCTGGGTGAAGCTCTCGTGGGAAGGGGCGGCGGGAGCGCTTGGCGCGGCCCCGCGGCGGGGAGGCGGGGCGGGTCGCGGTGGGGCGGCCGCCATCTTGGAGAAGGGCGAAAGGAAGGGCAGTCGCGGCCTCAGGAGTGTGCGGTGCGGTGGCCTGAGAGCTGCGTGTTGCTGGGTATCACTCTGCAGACTCCAACGGGAAACTCCTGAAATCTGATTTATCCGTTTATAGTGCGAGACCTTGCACAGGTGGAGACCGCAACAGTCCAAAAGAACAAATGCAAAGAGACCTCAAAGTTATCTCTGGGCAAATTTAGAAGGTAACAGTAGTCTTTGGTTTCTGCCCACCTCATCTTTTCTCTTGGTGCCTTTTTTTTTTTTTTTTTGACGATGGCAACTCTTTTGTTTTGTTTCCTGCTGGAACACCTATGGAGTGACTTTTCCCTCCACTGGATCAAGTCTTCCCTCTATTTGAGTGGCATCTGCTGGAAAGGGAGAAAGAAAAAGAGGGGAGAATGGAGTTTGATAGCCAAGAATAAAGTAAATAGAGTAAAAGATTAATATTTGAAAGTATTTGAGTGAAGGATATTTTGTATTAGAGAACTAACCTTGCTCAAAGAGAGAAACTGTTTTGCCTTCAAACTTGTGGCGGCACCCTATGTCATACTGTTAGGGGAAGCGCACTGACTGAAACCCCTCACCCTGGCCAGATACCATAGTAACCATTTGCATGAGTTGTTTTCGGACAGGAGGTCCTGGTAAGGAACAGGGAACTAATAAGCCACCACCAACTGGAAGAGTTCAGGAAAGGTCAAAAGGAGACACCACGTGTCTGACCACCTCTCAGAATCCTTCTCACTGGCATCCATCTTGGTTGAACAAGGTGTGAACCACCAGGAAGGACTCTGAGTGAGAATGATTGGATAAAGACAACCCAGAAACTAATCCCAGCACCATAAACCCGGAAACTGCGAGCCACATGGCAGAGCAGTTCTCCTAGGTTCTCTTACCCTACTGCTCTCTGCTGGGGTGCCATTTCCCAATAAAATCTCTTGCTTTGTCAGTATATGTTTCTCCTTGGACAATTTATTTTGGAGTCTTAGACAAGAGCCCAGTTTTGGCCCTAGAAGGGGTCCTCCTTCCTGCAACAAATGGCTACTCTGGCGGGTCTCTGCTGCAACTGACATCCTGACTACTCGGGGTACTCAGGGACCAGCTTGCTTGCCGATGGACCAGACCCAGCAGCCACAACTGGGATCCTTTTGTCCCTGGTCTCCTCCTGACACAGACAACTGGCCAAAGTGCCCTGACAGGGTAAGGAACAAGAGACTTTATTGACCTCTCTCCCCTTCCCTCTCTCTTTCCCTCTCTCTTTCCTCTCCTTAACCCTTCCTATCCTACCCTTTTTTTTTCTAGTGCCCTGGTCCTGGACACGGGAATCTGGTTGAAGGGCCTCAGCCTGACCTGAAGATTGGAGACTGAGCACCTCCTCTTGGCAGAGAACTCGAATTTTGGTTCTGGTCTGGTCTGTTCTTGTTTCTGATAGGGCTGAGTTCAAGTCCTCCCTTCTCTGGAGGCCCAGGTTAAAGTCCTGTAACGCCTGGGTATCTGCAGGTGGCAGGAGATGTCTGTAAGTCTAACCCCTTTGCCCTCCTCATCATTCAACTTGGCTTCCTTTCCTTTCTTTGAAATCTTTGAAGACCTGAGATATTTTCATTTACTCTGTTAGTACTTGGATATGAAGTTCTGTGTCTCTATAGGAAGTTTTCTGAGAAACTGTAATCTTGTATTTAAGGAATGTCTGATGAGGACTGCCAGTCTATGTGTGTGTTTTATACTCTGTGTTCTGTGTAGAGATTTGTGATGGCTATTTTGCTTTGTCTGGCCACCATTTGGTTTAGACCTGCCATCATTTTGTTAGAACTTGATTTTCTTTCCCTATACCTTGAGACCAGGGCTGTGGGAACAGTTATCTAGACCATCTCTAACTCCCAAGGCTGAGAAAAAACAGGACATTTTTATTTAATTTTTTTTAAACTTAAATTAAAACATTTGTTTTTTTTTAATTTTATTTATTTAAAAATTTTATTTATTGCAACTGTTATTTATAAACTAGTGAATTTTATATTGTTATATCTAATTCATGACTAAGCTTTGAAAATGAAGCTAGATCTTGTGTTGTGTCTGTCTGAATATGCCTCTGTATGTCTTTGCATTGGATAATATTTTTGAGATTAATTTGTAAATAAGCTCTATTTAATTGGCTTTAAAAAAAAGTAAGAACTTACAAATGAAATCATTCTAAATTGAATAATGAATTCCAGGTTCATGTGAACTGGGTTCCTGATATTAATGTTTGTTTGTTGAACTAACTAGTAATATAGACTAGTCTTAGAGTAACTAACATTAAGTAGAATACTCTCATTGCACCTAGGTTTAATATGTTAAATATTATCATATCTGTTACAAGTTTGTCAACAAGGAAATTATCTTGAGTGAAGAAACTTCTAAAAATTGTAAATGAGATGTGATCTTTTAGATAAGCTCTATTAAGAATAATTATGCTTTAGGAATGTCTATCTAAAATAGTATCTCCATAATGGAGTAACTTAAATCTCTAAGGGTTGTACTAAACTAAGTGTTGAAAGTCTATTGACTAGCTAGGTCATTTCCAAATAAAATAAGATTTTGAAAGATTTACTACTAAACACTAATTTTCCTTTACAAAGAAACTACAGAGATTTGGGATTATAAATGAATAATGTTTAGTGCCATCCTAAAATGTTCTAAGAAAGCAAAAATTTTAGAAAAAAATCACTTGATATTTATGCTCACCAATCTATAAAATGCTAATATAAAAATTAGTTCTTGGCTTCTTAAGGAAAATAGGAAGAGTGTTTTCAGTAAAAGAAGGTATGAAAAAATGCTAAAAAGAGTTATGCATGATCAGGATTTTCTAAAATTAGATTACAATTAGTTAAATAAATGGATTTTGTTAGGATTGACACAGCCATAGAAAAACTGATTAGAGGCAGCTAGGTCCAAAATGGCAGAGTTGACTTTCACTAGACCTTGAGCCTTGATGTATAGGACCATTGTGATGTATCAACAAGCTAAATGATACAACAGTCAGCATTGACCAAATCTGACCAAATGTTCTAAATCCTTTTATTTATTTATTATTATTTTTTAATATCATATAAAATAGATTTTTAAAAATTTATTTATTTTAATTGGAGGCTAATTACTTTACAATATTGCAGTGATTTTTGCCATACATTCACATGAATCAGCCTTGGGTATACATGTGTTCCCCATCCTGAAACCCCCTCCCATCTCCCTCCCTATCCCATCCCTCAGGGCCACACCAGTGCACCAGCCCTGAGCACCCTGTCTCATACATTGAACCTGGACTGGCAATCTATTTCACATATGATAATATACATGTTTCAATGCTACTCTTTCAAATCATCCCACCCTCACCTTCTCCCACAGGGTCCAAAAGTCTATTCTTTACATCTATGTTTCTTTTGCTGTCTCACATATAGAGAGTCATTGTTACCACCTTTCTAAATTCTATATATATGCATTAATATACTGTACTGGTGTTTTCCTTTCTGACTACTTCATTCTATATAATAGGCTCCAGGTTCATTCACCTCATTAGAACTGATTCAAATGTTTTCTTTTTAATAGCTGAGTAATATTCCATTGTGTATACATACCACAGCTTTCTTATCCATTTGTCTGCCTATGGACATCTAGCTTGCTTCCATGTCTTGGCTATTGTAAACAGTGCTACAATGAATATTGGGGTACACAAGTCTCTTTCAATTCTGGTTTCCTCTTCTAAACCCTTTGAATTGATTTTTTTTTTTTTTTAACAAAACTTCCTAAATCGAATTCTGTTGAAGTTCCTTTGACCTCTAGCTAACTTTGGGGTGCTTTAGAGGGCCTCTGAAACATTTGAAACAGAGATGTTAAAATAATTGTGTTTATTTGTTGGTTAAATTGCATTAAAATATTATCAAATGAGTAATAAATCCTCTCATGTTATAATGTATGATAAATATTACCAGTGTAGGTATCCTAGAAATTCTATGGAATTCTTAACATTCTGTTATGTCCTGGTATTCTAATGGAAAACCTGATGACTTCACAAAAGTTAAAGAAAGGACTGAATGAACCAGCGAATATGCTTATAGCTTTTATGGTTTCTATCTGAAAAATTACAGGTTTGAATCTTGTGTTTTCTGGGAGTAGGGGAAACCTTCCTCTCAAACTAATTATGACAGTAATTTGGTAAAATTATATGTTATAAACAAAACAATTACATTTTCTCTCTATCGACTCCTCCAGAGATTGGAAACTCTTAGGTTCCCAGTAACTATATCAGATGAGTTAGGAAGGTTATCTCACAAACAGGTACAAAAATCTTAAGAAATTTCTGAGACCTTGGAAAGGGAAGAATTCACCGTGGTTTGTTAGGCTAAATCTGTGATAAGCCTTTGGTGAATTTCCCAGCCCTGTTTTATTTTAAAATTTCAGTCTGAGACTCTATAAATGTTTCAGCAAAGCAAAAAGTCTATGATCAATTATGTTTATATAAATCATCAGGCCAAAATTACTGAGAACAGACCTATTTTGCAAGCAAACTAGCCTTAATTTGGTTATATTTGATAAAAATGAGGGTAATTTTAGGGAGAAAAAGGTGTTTCATTAAATGTTAAATCCCAGCTTGTTAATGGAAGTCTGCTTCTAGTAAGACTCATTACTTGATAGTTCTTTGCTGTTATGTGATATTAATGTAAAATTTAATTGAATTCTTAAAGAACACCCTAAGTTTGTTTTTGAAGCACATGTCAGTCATCTATCTTTGGATAAAGATCAGATGCCTCATGAGCTGCAGCCAGGACTGGAAAAGACATAATTTAAGAGACTGTCTCCAACCTGGATGGAAGGACCTGTTTATAAGGTATTCTTAACTGGCTCATGCACTGTGAAACTGAAGGGAAACTGACTCTTAGATTTCCACTTCCAAAGGCCCCTACACTGGACTGGTCTATAGAGAGGACAGCTGACCTCACTTTAAAATGATGCTCAAACAGAGAAGAAAGTACACTACACCAGGATGAGAAGAAGATGACATCAGAGGTAAACAGCTTTCACAAGATGCTGGACCTGATTCATATGATCATTTAAAATGTTTTCTTGACTTCATAGACCTTTGCATATAAATCAAATGCCTGATCATAGGCCTGATCCTATGCTAGTTTTAGAAATCAATCCAATTGTTGGGTTTGTGGCCAATTACCTGTGTCTAGTTCTGGGTTACCTTGATGAATTTCTCTACTCTGAGACTAACTGGTTGGCCCTGAGGAAATTTACTTAAAAAAAAAAAAATATATAGTCATATTCAAATCACTATTGATATTACTAGATGGGATCCCTTCACCCAGCCAATTAACAATGCCTGCTCTGACTCTGGCCATACATTTGAGTTTTCTTCTATTACTAAAGCTCAATCAGAGCAACAAGCAAAGTTTTAGCAAAGGAAAAAATCTCTCACAATTATGGGATGGATTTATATAGATAACACCATGGTATGGTAATTTAGGTTTAAAGTCTCCTCTATGTTGGAAACAATAAAATCAGACAAAGGATAATCATTCTAGTAACACTAGAAAACTGGGCTGTGTGCCTTATAGACTGTGCCAATATATAATTTCCCTGGAAGATAAAGAGTCATACAGAGCAGACTGAGTTCAATGACCTGGGATATACTGGGCTACATCTAATGGAGCTCTTAACTTAAGTCTTACTTATGATTTTACTGATACTGCTGACTGTGTTATTTGTATTTCACTTGTTTACAAACTTGCTCTTTCTTACACTACTAAATGTGTGACTGAGGGCTCTGATAAAATAATATATAATTCCATATAAGATTGATGATGGTAACAGTGTAACTCTAAATATGGGAAGAAGCAACAAGAGGGAATGTTTTCCTGGACCAAGAGGCTAGTAAGACAGGTGGTCCAGAGAATTTTGTATATTGTGTTATGGCCTAGTCCAGTAACAGCACATTGAGTGTCCTGTCAACAAAATCTTTGCCAGAACCTGAGAATGGACATTCTCAGCACCATGGGATAAAATGATCATGAAATACCCCTCTCAAAATCATGGCCAAGTTTATGACCAAGAAGTGGCTCTGCCAGCTAAAAACTGACACTTGCCATCTGCCTCTACAAAGATTAAATCATGACCACTGCAGTTGCTAATCTTCAACACCCCCAAAAGGTATTCAGAATGGAAATCAGGAATGAGGCACTCTGTGCTCTGGGCAAAACTGGCAGAACAGGCCTTCAAGGTAGTTAGATCTTTTCAGGAAAAGATTTTATGAGTTCCAATTCTTGCATCTTCTCCTACCTAGAGAAATGCTGACATTGTTAATGGTGACATCTGCTTTGGCTATTAAGGAGAATTTTACAATTAAAAGTCAAAATAGAATAGCTATGGTTCAGATATCCAGGAAAATAACTAGGGGATACTATGGGTGTAATTTCAGGCTAGATTTTGTATTTCTAAACACTTGAGTTTTCTGAGTTTTGTCAGGCTTGGATGCCACCAGACATTCTCAAAACAATGTCTGCTGGCAGCTAGCAACTACAACTTTACTTTTTATAAAACTAGAAAACTGGCTACCTGGTTACAAGTCTTCCTAAAGTGCCAGGTCCAGACTGGGTTTCAGGCCTATTCTTCAAAAAAATAAATGAGATTTATTTTGTCTATTAAAATTTCAGTGGTCACTCCTCCAACTACTTCTAAGTGTGTCTGTTACACTAAAATGGCAGACCAAGGCATTGAAACTTTAATCATACAAGACTCAGATCTAGGACTTGGAATTAGAAATACTTGAAATTCAGTGTCTATTCTGCAAGCTGAGGCAGTCCTATGCCCCATTTTGATAGGAAGTTATCAAAGTCATAGTTGCGCAGTTCCTTAAATTAAAACTGAGCAGGACTCCATGGGGTTCTGGCGTACAGATCTCTTCTGTGTTCTCTGTTTCTTGTTCTTGGATACAAACATTCATTCAGCTTCCTTGACCTTCCATGAGTCCCACAGTGAATTGAAGTGAAAGTCACTTAGTCATGTTCGACTCGTTGCGACCCCAAAGACTATACATGGAATTATCCAGGCCAGAATTCTGGAATGGGTAGCCATTCCCTTCGCCAGGGCATCTTCACAACCCAGGGGATGAACCCAGGTCTCCTGCATTGCAGGCAGATTCTTTACCAGCTGAGCCAAAAGGGAAGCCCCAATTGTCTCAAAGAGCAGATTCAAACAATTGCTAATCAAGGAAGGGAGGGGATACAGAAACAGAGAAACAATCAAATGGTGGTACAGCCTTGAGACAGGGTTCTGGTTCCTACTCAGTTCAGTTCAGTTCAGTTCAGTTCAGTTCAGTTCAATTGCTCAGTAGTGTCCGACTCTTTGCAATCCCATGAATCGCAAAACACCAGGCCTCCCTGCCCATCACCATCTCCTGGAGTTCACTCAGACTCACGTCTATCGAGTCCGTGATGCCATCCAGCCATCTCATCCTTGGTCGTCCCCTTCTCCTCCTGCCCCCAATTCCTCCCAGCATCAGAGTCTTTTCTAATGAGTCAGCACTTCGCAGGAGGTGGCCAAAGTACTGGAGCTTCAGCTTTAGCATCATTCCTTCCAAAGAAATCCCAGAGCTGATCTCCTCCAGAATGGACTGGTTGGATCTCCTTGCAGTCCAAGGGACTCTCAAGAGTCTTCTCCAACACCACAGTTCAAAAGCATCAATTATTCATCGCTCAGCCTTCTTCACAGTCCAACTCTCACATCCTTACATGACCACAGGAAAAACCATAGCCTTGACTAGACAGACCTTAGTCGGCAAAGTAATGTCTCTGCTTTTGAATATGCTATCTAGGTTGGTCATAGCTATTCTTCCAAGGAGTAGGAGTCTTTTAATTTCATGGCTGCAATCACCATCTGCAGTGATTTTGGAGCCCAAAAAAAAATAAAGTCTGACACTGTTTCTACTGTTTCCCCATCTATTTCCCATGAAGTGATGGGACCGGATGCCATGATGTTTGTTTTCTGAATGTTGAGCTTTAAGCCAACTTTTTTGCTCTCCTCTTTCACTTTCATCAAGAGGCTTTTTAGTTCCTCTTCACTTTCTGCCATAAGGTGGTGTCATCTGCATATCTGAGGTTATTGATATTTCTCCCGGCAATCTTGATTCCAGCTTGTGTTTCTTCCAGTCCAGCATTTCTCATGATGTACTCTGCATAGAAGTTAAATAAGCAGGGTGACAATATACAGCCTTGACGTACTCCTTTTCCTATTTGAAACCAGTCTGTTGTTCCACGTCCAGTTCTAACTGTTGCTTCCTGACCTGCATACAGATTTCTCAAGAGGCAAGTTAGGTGGTCTGGTATTCCCATCTCTTTCAGAATTTTCCACAGTTTATTGTGATCCACACAGTCAAAGGCTTTGGCATAGTCAATAAAGCAGAAAGAGATTTTTTTTTTCTGGAACTCTCTTGCTTTTTCCATGATCCAGCGGAAGTTGGCAATGTGATCTCTGGTTCCTCTGCCTTTTCTAAAACCAGCTTGAACATCTAGAATTTCACAGTTCATGTACTGCTGAAGCCTGACTTGGAGAATTTTGAGCATTACTTTACTAGCATGTGAGATGAGTACAATTGTTTGGTAGTTTGAGCATTCTTTGGGATTGCCTTTCTTTGGAATTGGAATGAAAACGGACCTTTTCCAGTCCTGTGGCAACTGCTGAGTTTTCCAAATCTGCTGGCATATTGAGTGCAGCACTTTCACAGCATCATCTTTCAGGATTTGAAACAGCTCAACTGGAAATCCATCACATCCACCAGCTTTGCTCATAATGATGCTTTCTAAGGCCCACTTGACTTCACATTCCAAGATGTCTGGCTCTAGGTTAGTGATCACATCATCATGATTATCTGAGTCGTGAAGATCTTTTTTGTACAGTTCTTCTGTGCATTCTTGCCACCTCTTCTTAATATCTTCTGCTTCTGTTAGGTCCTGACTATTTCTGTCCTTTATCGAGCCCATTTTTGCATGAAATATTCCCTTGGTATCTCTAATTTTCTTGAAGAGATCTCTAGTCTTTCCCATTCTGTTCTTTTCCTCTATTTCTTTGCATTGATCGCTGAAGAAGGCTTTCTTATCCCTTCTTGCTATTCTCTGGAACTCTGCATTCAGATGCTTATATCTTTCCTTTTCTCCCTTGCTTTTCACCTCTCTTCTTTTCACAGCTATTTGTAAGGTATCCCCAGAAAGCCATTTTGCTTTTTTGCATTTCTTTTCCATGGGGATGATCTTGATCCCTGTCCCCTGTACAATGTCACGAACCTCATTCCATAGTTCATCAGGCACTCTATCTATCAGATCTATACCCTTAAATCTATACCCTTTCTCACTTCCACTGTATAATCATAAGGAATTAGAATTAGGTCATATCTGAATGGTCTAGTGGTTTTCCCTGCTTTCTTCAATTTAAATCTGAATTTGGCAATAAGGAGTTCATGATCTGAGCCACAGTCAGCTATCAGTCTTGTTTTTGTTGACTGTATAGAGCTTCTCCATCTTTGGCTGCAAAGAATATAATCAATCTAATTTCGGTGTTGATCATCTGGTGATATCCATGTGTAGAGTCTTCTCTTGTGTTGTTGGAAGAGGATGTTTGCTATGACCAGTGCATTTTCTTGGCAAAACTCTATTAGTCTTTGCCCTGCTTCATTCCATATTTCAAGGCCAAATTTGCCTTTTCCTCCAGGTGTTTCTTGACTTCCTACTTTTGCATTGCAGTCCCCTATAATGAAACGGACATCTTTTTTTGGTGTTAGTTCTAAACGATCTTGTAGGTCTTTATAAAACTGTTCAACTTCAGTTTCTTCAGCATTACTGGTTGGGGCATAGGCTTGGATAACTGTGATATTGAATGATTTGCCTTGCAGATGAACAGAGATCATTCTGTTGTTTTTGAGATTGCATCCAAGTACTGTTTTTCGGACTCTTTTGTTGACCATGATGGGTACTTCATTTCTTCTGAGGGATTCCTTCCCGCAGTAGTAGATATAATTGTTATCTGAGGTAAATTCACCCATTCCAGTCCATTTTAGTTCGCTGATTCCTAGAATGTCGACGTTCACCCTTGCCATCTCTTGTTTGACCACTTACAATTTGCCTTGATTCATGGACCTGACATTCCAGGTTCCTACAAAATATTGCTCTTTACAGCATCGGATCTTGCTTCTATCACTAGTCACATCCACAGCTGGGTATTGTTTTTGCTTTGGCTCCATCCCTTCATTCTTTCTGGAGTTATTTCTCCACTTATCTCCAGTAGCATTTTGGGCACCTAATGACCTGGAGAGTTCCTCTTTTGGTATCCTATCATTTTGCCTTTTTATACTGTTCATGGGGTTCTCAAGGCAAGAATACTGAAGTGTCTTGCCATTCCCTTCTCCAGTGGACCACATTCTGTCAGACCTCTCCACCGTGACCCGCGCATCTTCGATTGCCCCGTGGGCATGGCTTGGTTTCATTGTTAGACAAGGCTGTGGTCTTAGTATTATTAGATTGACTAGTTTTCTGTGATTATGGTTTCAGTGTGTCTGCCCTCTAATGCCCTCTTGCAACACCTACCATCTTACTTGGGTTTCTCTTACCTTGGGCGTGGGTTATCTCTTCACAGCTGTCCAGCATAGCACAGCTGCTGCTCCTTACCTTGGATGAGGGGTATCTCCTTACTGCCACCGTTCCTGACCTTCAATGTGGAATAGCTCCTCTAGGCCCTCCTGTGCCTGTGCAGCTGCCACTCCTTGGGTTGCTCCTCACAGCTGCCGGCCCTGGCCTCTGGCGTGGGTGGCTCCTCCCAGCTGCTGCCCCTGGCCTTGGGCTCAGGGAGGCTCCTCAAGGTCACTGCCCCTGGCCTCGTGTGCGAGGTGACTTCTCCCAGCCATCCCTGACCTAGGACGCGGGGTGTCTCTTCCCAGCCACCACTGGCCTCGGACACGGTTTAGCTCCTGCTGGCCACCGTCCCTGACCTCGGACGTGGGGTGTCTCCTCTCACCGCCACTGACCTCGGATGTGGGGTAGTTCCTCTCGGCCGCCACTACTGACCTCGGACTCGGGGTGTCTCCTCCCGGCTGCCGCCACTGACCTCGGATGCAGGGTAGCTCCTCTCGGCAATTCCTGTGCCAGGACAGCCTGGCACTCTAGGCCACTGCACCTGACCTCGGACGTGGGGAAGCTCCTCTCGGCCATGGCCAAGAGGAGCAATATTGCATAGGAACCTGGAATGTCAGGTCCATTAATCAAAGCAAATTGGAAGTGGTCAAACAAGAGATGGCAAGGGTGAACATCGACATTCTAGGAATCAGTGAACTAAAGTGGACTGGAATGGGTGAATTTAACTCAGATGACCATTATATCTACTACTGTGGGCAGGAATCCCTCAGAAGAAATGAAGTACCCATCATGGTCCACAGAAGAGTCTGAAATGCAGTACTAGGATGCAATCTCAAAAACGACAGAATGATCTCTGTTCATCTGCAAGGCAAATCATTCGGTATCACAGTTATCCAAGTCTATGCCCCAACCAGTAACACTGAAGAAGCTGAAGTTGAATGATTTTATGAAGACCTACAAGACCTTTTAGAACTAACACCAAAAAAAGATGTCCGTTTCATTATAGGGGACTGGAATGCAAAAGTAGGGAGTCAAGAAACACCTGGAGTCACAGGCAAATTTGGCCTTGGAATGCGGAATGAAGCAGGGCAAAGACTAATAGAGTTTTGCCAAGAAAATGCACTGGTCATAGCAAACATCCTCTTCCAACAACACAAGAGAAGACTCTACACATGGACATCACCAGATGGTCAATACCAAAATCAGATTGATCATATTCTTTGCAGCCAAAGATGGAGAAGCTCTATACAGTCAACAAAAACAAAACCAGGAGCTGACTGTGGCTCAGATCATGAACTGCTTATTACCAAATTCAGACTTAAACTGAAGAAAGCAGGGAAAACCACTAGACCATTCAGGTATGACCTAAATCAAATTCCTTATGATTATACAGTGGAAGTGAGAAAGGGTATAGAGTGCCTGATGAACTATGGAATGAGGTTTGTGACATTGTACAGGAGACAGGGATCAAGACCATCCTCATGGAAAAGAAATGCAAAAAAGCAAAATGGCTGTCTGAGGAGGCCTTACAAATAGCTGTGAAAAGAAGAGAGGCAAACGGCAAAGGAGAAAAAGAAAGATATAAGCATCTGAATGCAGCGTTCCAAAGAATAGCAAGAAGAGATAAGAAAGTCTTCTTCAGCGATCAATGCAAAGAAATAGAGGAAAAGAACAGAATGGGAAAGACTAGAGATCTCTTCAAGAAAATTAGAGATACCAAGGGAACATTTCATGCGAAGATGGGCTCAATAAAGGACAGAAATGGTCTGGACCTAACAGAAGTAGAAGATATCAAGAAGAGGTGTCAAGAATACACAGAAGAACTGTACAAAAAAGATCTTCATGACCCAGATAATCACGATGATGTGATCACTAACCTAGAGCCAGAAATCCTTGAATGTGAAGTCAAGTGGGCCTTGGAAAGCATCACTATGAACAAAGCTAGTGGAGGTGATGGAATTCCCGTTGAGCTGTTTCAAATCCTGAAAGATGATGCTGTGAAAGTGCTGCACTCAATACGCCAGCAGATTTGGAAAACTCAGCAGTGGCCACAGGACTGGAAAAAGTCAGTTTTCATTCCAATCCCAAAGAAAGGCAATGCCAAAGAATGCTCAAACTACCGCACAATTGTACTCATCTCACATGCTAGTAAAGTAATGCTCAAAATTCTCCAAGCCAGGCTTTAGCAATACGTGAACCGTGAACCGTGAACTTCTAGATGTTCAAGCTGGTTTTAGAAAAGGCAGAGGAACCAGAGATCAAATTGCCAACATCTGCTGGATCATGGAAAAAGCCAGAGAATTCCAGAAAAAAAACATCTCTTTCTGCTTTATTGACTATGCCGAAGCCTTTAACTGTGTGGATCACAATAAACTGTGGACAATTCTGAAAAAGATGGGAATAGCAGACCACCTAACCTGCCTCTTGAGAAATCTGAATGCAGGTCAGGAAGCAGCAATTAGAGCTGTACATGGAAGAACATACTGATTCCAAATAGGGAAAGGAATACACCAGGCTGTATATTGTCACCCTGCTTATTTAACTTACATGCAGTGTGCATCATGAGAAACGCTGGATTGGAAGAAACACAAGCTGGAATCAAGATTGCTGGGAGAAAAATCAATAACCTCACATATGCAGATGACACCACCCTTATGGCAGAAAGTGAAGAGGAACTAAAAAGCCTCTTAATGACAGTGAAAGAGGAGAGTGAAAAAGTTGGCTGAAAGCTCAACATTCAAAAAATGAAGATCATGGCATCTGGTCCCATCACTTCATGGCAAATAGATGGGGAAAAAGTGGAAACAGTATCAGACTTTATTTTGGGGGGCTCCAAAATCACTGCAGATGGTGATTGCGGCCATGAAATTAAAAGACGCTTACTCCTTGGAAGAAAAGTTACGACCAACCTAGATAGTATATTCAAAAGCAGAGACATTACTTTGCCAACAAATGTCCGTCTAGTCAAGGCTATCGTTTTTCCAGTAGTCATGTATGGATGTGAGAGTTGGACTGTGAAGAAGGCTGAGCGATGAAGAATTGACGCTTTTGAACTGTGGTGTTGGAGAAGACTCTTGAGAGTCCCTTGGACTGCAAGGAGATCCAACCAGTCCATTCTGGAGGAGATCAGCCCTGGGATTTCTTTGGAAGGAATGATGCTGAAGCTGAAATTCCAGTACTTTGGCCACCTCATGCGAGGTATTGACTCATTGGAAAGACTGTGATGCTGGGAGGGATTGGGTCAGGAGGAGAAGGCGATGACAGAGGATGAGATGGCTGGATGGCATCACTGACTCAATGGAGGTTAGTCTGAGTGAACTTGGGAGTTGGTGACGACAGGGAGGCCTGGCGTGCTGCGATTCATGGGATTGCAAAGAGTCAGACACGAGTGAGCGACTGAACTGACGTGAAGTGAAGATAAAGGAATTCCAGCTGAGCTATTTCTAATCTTAAAAAATGATGATCTTAAAGTGCTCAGCTCAATATGCCAGAAAATTTGGAAAACACACAGGCTTTCCTGGTGGCTCAGCAGTAAAGACTCTGCCTGCAATGCAGGAAGCCTTGGTTTGATCCTTGGGTTGGGAAGATCCCCTAGAAAAGGGCATGGCAAACCACTATGGTACTATTGCTAGTGAATCCCATGGAGAGAGGAACCTGACCGTGTGCAGTCCAGACGGTCACACAGTCTGACATTACTTAAGCAAATAAGCAGCAGCAGTGTCCACAGGACTGGACAAGATCAATTTTCATTCCAATCCCAAAGAAAGGCTATGTCAAAGAACATTCAAACTACCGTACAGTTGTATTTATTTCACATGCAAGCAAGGTAATGGTCAAAATCCTTCAAGCTAGTGTTCAATATTAAGTGAACTGAGAACTTCCAGATATGTAAGCTGGATTTAGAAAAGGTAGAGAACCCAGAGATTAAATTGCCAGCATCCATCCTGGGCCAGGAAGATCCTCTGGGGGAAGTAAATAGCTACTCTCTTCAGTATTCTTGCCTGGAAAATCTCATGGACAGAAGAGCCTGGTAGGTACAGTCCATGGGGTTGCAAGAGTTGGACTACAAGGAGATTAAACCAGTCAATCCTAAAAAAAGAAAAAAAAAATCAATTCTGAATACTCATTGGAAGCACTGATGCTAAAGCTGAAGCTCTAATACTTTGGCCATATGATGGGAAGAGCCAATTCATTGGAAAAGACCTTGATGCTGGGAAAGATTGAGGGTGGGAGCAGAAGAGGGTGACCAATGATGAGATGGTTGGATGGTGTCATGGACTCAATGGACATGAGTTTGGGCAAACTGTGGGAGATAGTGTAGGACAGGTAAGACTTCCTTCCCTGCAAACTAGAGTGCTGCATTTTGTGGATTCACAAAGTCAAACGTGATTTAAATTCTGAACAATTATAGTAATTTTTTTTTTTTAACAGAAATGTCTGTTTAGGTCTTCTCCTTATTATTTGATCAGGTTGTTTGTTTTTCTGATACTGAGATACATGAGCCACTTGTATATTTGCAAATTAGTCCTGACAAAGCACTACAATTAGTCAGTAAATTTCATTTCTTTACCAATGGTCAGTGCCTTGCAGGTATATTAGCAAAACAAGCCAATTCCAAACTTACTGGAATTAAACTTGACAGTGTAACATATCAAACAGTTCATAGACTGGCACTGCTTTTCAGGTTATTCTTGGAGTGGCACTAATATATGGACATCTGGATCAAGAACAAGAACATGACCAACATCTATTTTGAATTTATAATTATCACTTTCTTGCCTTTCTTTATAGTTTTCAGATGATTTTTGTTGTTTTGTTTTGGAATATCATTGGGATAATGAATTCTATGGTTTTATGTCTGCATTCTGTCATTCAGCATCATTTTATAAGATTCACCCATTCTCTTAAATACAGTTGTAATTTCCTCATTTTCATTGCAGTAGAATCTATGCCCTAAGTATCCATTTCAATGTTGATGGACATTTTGGTTATTTTCCATTTTTGACTATTAGAAATACTGTTGTTCTTATGACTTTTTATGTATGTTTTCACAATTTTCTTGAGCATATAACTAAAGTGAAACTGTGATGTGATGGATTACTCACATGTTAAACTTTGGTGGTTATAGCCAAATAGTACATCAAAGTGGTTGTACAAATTTACCTTCCACCAGCAGTAGAAAATTTCCTTTGCTTCAAATCCTTGCTAATACTAACACTGTTAATCTTTAAGTTTTTCCATCCTGGTGAGTGTGCAGTTGAATTTCACTGTGTTTTTAACTGATGTTTCTCTGATTATGGAGGAGGCTGAATACCTTTGACCGCTGAAATAGCGGCTTAACCTATTCAAGTCTCTTGCCTATTTTTCTATTGATTCTATTTTTCTTATTGATTTGTAGCAGTACTTTTTGTATTCTGAATATGAAACTTTCTTCAGATATAAATGTTACAAATATATTCTCCCAATGTGCGGACCTATTTTCCATCTTTTAAAGGTTTCTGACATTATCTATCGCTACTCACCTTGCCTGTTGAAGTTTAGAGATCCCTATATGCAGGACTTTAGACAGGGATTCAAGTGCAAGTGGTTTATTTTAGAGTTTATATCAGGAATGAAAAAGTGAAATAAGACTGCTAATCAGAAGTTTCCTATCAATCAAGTTACCTTGAAAGTTTAATCCCACCAAGGAATTAATGAATCAGTGTAGAAAGTGTGCATTAGAGCTATCACATCCAAGGAGTAAGCAAATAAAAGTATTTTTAAAAAATTCTGTACACCTGTGCTTGAGATAACTCCCAGGGGTAAATTAATTTCTAGGAGCAAATTACTTTTAGCCTACCACCTGAACAGATCAAATAACCCCAACAGTACAAGAAAACAAAGGAATGAAAGTGCTAGTAGTTGGCTGGTGTTTACTGAAGTGCTAAAAGTGAGATGGTATAGACAAAATACCATAGGACTTACAAACTTTCTAACTCTTATAAAGTTTCTTTCTCTTACTTGAGCATACTAGCTAGAATCTCTAGCTCATATTAGATAGAAGAAATGATAGTAGTAGTTATCCTTGCATGTATCTTGGTCTCAAAAAGAAGGCTTTTACTATTTTACCATTCACTATGATGTTTGCTATATTTATAATAGTTTTAGTATAAATACCCTTGATCAAATTAAGGAAGCTCTCTTCTACTCATGATTTTTTAAAAATCAAAAACTGATATTAAATTATTTCAAAATTTTCCTGCATCTAATACGTTATGACCAACCTAGATAGTATATTCAAGAGCAGAGACATTACTTTGCTGACTAAGGTCCATCTAGTCAAGGCTATGGTTTTTCCTGTGGTCATGTATGGAAGTGAGAGTTGGACTGTGAAGAAGGCTGAGCACCGAAGAATTGACGCATTTGAACTGTGGTGTTGGAGAAGACTCTTGAGGGTCCCTTGGACTGCAAGGAGATCCAACCCATCCATTCTGAAGGAGATCAGCCCTGGGATTTCTTTGGAAGGAATGATGCTAAAGCTGAAACTCCAGTACTTTGGCCAACTCATGCGAAGAGTTGACTCATTAGAAAAGACTTTGATGCTGGGAGGGATTGGGGGCAGGAGGAGAAGGCGACGACCGATGATGAGATGGCTGGATGGCATCACGGACTCGATGGACGTGAGTCTGAGTGAACTCCTGCAGACGGTGAATGACAGGGAGGCCTGGTGTGCTGCGATTCATGGGGTCGCAAAGAGTCGGACACGGCTGAGCGACTGAACTGAACTGAATATGATAATAGGGCTTTCCTGATAGCTCACATGGTAAAGAATCCGCCTATAATGCAGGAGACGTGGGTTCAATTCCTGGGTCAGAAAATCCCTTGGAGAAGGTAATGGTAACCCATGCCAATGTTCATGCCTGGAAAATCCCATGGACAGAGGAGGCTGGTGGGCTATAATCCATGAGGTTGCAGAGAGTCAGGCACAACTGAGTGACTAACACATTGAAATGAATGTGATAATGGTATATTTTTTTCTCATTTTTTTCTGTCAATGTGAACTACATTGATTAATTTTTAAATGCTCCAACTAACCTTGGATTCCTGGAATAAACCTGCCTTGTTTGTTTTGGCTACTAAATATTACAGAGCTCATTTTGCTCATATTTAGTTTAGGAGTTTTGCATTTGTATTCTGTATGAGACTTACTTTTTTTTTTTCTTAATTTAATCCAAGTTCTTTTATGAAAGTTGTGATGCTTTCCTTAAGCATTTGGGAAATGTTTCTTCCTTTTGTATTACACTGAAGAATTAGTATTTTTTGCTATTTTTCCTTTCTTAAATGTTTGGAAAAATTTGTTGTTAAATGCTTCTTGCTTGCAAGGAAAGATAAACTGAGATGAATGAGTTCACCATGTTTCTAATTGTGATGAGTTAGAACCATATTTCAGGGAAGGCAATGGCAATCCACTCCAGTACTCTTGCCTAGAAAATCCCATGGACAGAGGAGCCTGGTAAACTGCAGTCCACGGGGTCGCTGAGAATCAGGCACGACTGAGCAACTTCACTTTCACTTTTTACTTTCATGCATTGGAGAAGGAAATGGCAACCCACTCCAGTGTTCTTGCCTGGAGAATCCCAGGGACGGGGGAGCCTGGTGGGCTGCTGTCTATGGGGTCCCACAGAGTCGGACACGACTGAAGTGACCTAGCAGCAGCAGCAACAGAATCATATTTATGGTAAAACAAAAGACACAATCTATTTCGGAATAAAAGGCAATTGTTTATGAAGTAAACTTTAAAATGCTGATCTCCTTTTGAGCTATTAAATATCTTGTTCCCATATTTGTATAACCTACTCATTCTCTAAGATCTAGGTAATTTTATGTCTTGGAAAGACACTTGATTATATCTCCAGTCCATAACTATCTGCTTTGAATTTATGTGCTATTTTAAAAATTAATCAATTTATTTTTATTTTGGCTATGCTGTGTCTTTGTTGATGGCAGTTGGGCTTCCTCTAGTTCCAGTTTGTGGGCTCTAGAGCACCTTGGCTCTCTAGATGTGGGCATGTGGGCTCTAGAGTGCATGAGCTTACCTGACATACCCACATTATGTGCATTAAAAGGCAGATTCTTAATCCACTGGACCACCAGGGAAGTCCCTGAACTTATGTCTTAGTGATGGACTTTAACTTAATGACCTTTCTCAAATTGTTTTAACTTTTTATATGGGAATATTTTAAATTACAGATTCAATTTCTTTAATATTTGTATGAATATTCATACTTTTTATTCTTTTTGCATCACCTGTGTCAAATGTTACTATTTAAGCAATGTTCTCATTTTATTAAAATTTTTAATTTTATTAGTTAAGCAATTCATAAGAACCTTTTTATTTTATTTGTAATAAAAAATGTCTCTACACTTCTAACACTGGTTATTTTTGCCCTTTAGTCGCCAGGACTCTATCAAATTTGTTAGTCTTTTCAAAGAACCATATATGGCCTTATTGATACCATATTATCTTTTTTTTTTTTAATTGATATATGCTATCTTTTCATTTTCTTTTGCTTTACTCAGCCCTCAGCCACTCAGGGGAAAAGTGACCATAAATATCAGGCTTTGCATTTGGTCCTAATAATTCTTTACTGTCTTAGCTTTCAAAACCTTTTGGGAAATGTTTGCAAATTTTAAGTGTTTAGTTTTTCCAATTGTCCTCAGAGATAGGATTGGTAAAAATTATCTGATCCACTATTATCAAAAATGGAAGTCCCCAATTATTTATTTTTTTACATTTTTGACATTGCATCATCTTATATTTTTTGTTTATTTCTGAAAACTTTTTCAGTGTCTCTTGGAAAGAAGCAAATTCTACAATTAAAATTTCATTAACCAACAAATCAAATCTCCTAGAGTAGAGTAGGGGAGGGAAAAAATGACTTAAATTCTCAGGCTGTTAACTCATGTATGGGTTTGCATATGTTCTTATGCTCACCATTAAAGTTCAAGAGTGTATCCAAATGCATCATTAAATAAGTACTCAGTGTGA
This sequence comes from Capricornis sumatraensis, assembly GCF_032405125.1. NCBI lineage: Eukaryota > Metazoa > Chordata > Mammalia > Artiodactyla > Bovidae > Capricornis > Capricornis sumatraensis. Next base: position 16,161,544 of record NC_091089.1, on the reverse strand, counting down.
TGGGAGATAAAACATATGGGATGAAATGACATTTCTAAGTGTTCCTTGCTCCCTCTCTACATTTTCATTAGCATCTCCTGAAGTTCTCTTTTATACATCAGACCAAGTTGTTAGGCATCAGTTACCCTCTATAAACTATAAACAAGAGCTGTAAATCAGTTCAGTTCAGTTCAGTTGCTCAGTCGTGTCCGACCCTTTGAGACCGCATGGACTGCAGCATGCCAGGCTTCCCTGTGCATCATCAACTCCTGGAACTTACTCAAACTCATGTCAATTGAGTTGGTGATACCATCCAACCATCTCACCCTCTGTTGTCCCCTTCTCCCCCTGCCTTCAATCTTTCCCAGCATCAGGGTCTTTTCCAATGAGTCGGTTCTTCACATCAGATGGCCAAAATATTGGAGTTTCAGCTTCAGCATCAGTCCTTCCAATGAATATTCAGGAATATTTTCCTTTAGGATGGACTGGTGTGATCTCCTTGCAGTCCAAGGGACTCTCAAGAGTCTTCTCCAACACCACAGTTCAAAAGCATCAATTCTTTGGTGCTCAGCTTTCTTTTTTCTTTTCTTTTCTTTCTTTCTTTCTTTCTTTCTTTTTTTTTTTTTTTTTTTTGAGCACTGAGGTCTTTTTATTTTTTTTTAATATATCTGGAATCATTAGATGAATATATAGTCTCAATTACAGAATGTGAAATCCTATTAAATTATATCATGTAAGTCAATGCCCAGAGGACCATTTTTGATCAAGGTAGAATAACTCATTTTTGAGGACCTTAAAGAAGGCAAATTTCATGTTTCAATGAAAGGTCACATCATGAATCCTCTTTATTCCTTCACTGTAAAAGACATGATCTGTTATTCTCCTTAATTGAGAGTAAAAATAACTTGAAAAAATAAGAAAGAATTTTGATTTAGAGATGTGAAGACTTGTGTAATTTGTAGTTATTTTGTCAGTGTTTTTACTCATAACTATTAGTAGTAAAAACTCTAGGTGACTTGGGATCTATGTTCCAATCTTTAGTATTAACTAAATGAACTCACTCTGCAAATAACACGTCTTTTCCCATAATGCTTTCTTTATAGTCCAACTCTCACATCCATACATGACTCCTGGAGAAACCATAGCTTTGACTAGATGGACCTTTGCTGGTAAAGTAATATCTCTGCTTTTTAATACGCTGTCTAGGTTGGTCATAGCTTTTCTTCCAAGGAGCAAGCGTCTTTTAATTTCATGGCTATAGTCACCATCTGCAGTGATTTTGGAATCCAAAAAAATAAAGTCTCTTACTGTTTCCATTATTTTCCCATCTATTTGCCATGACGTGATGGGACTGGATGCCATGATCTTAGTTTTCTGAATGTTTACTTTTAAGCCAATGTTTTACTCTCCTCTTTCACTTTCATCAAGAGGCTCTTTAGTTCCTCTTCACTTTCTGCCAAAAGGGTGGTGTTATCTGCATATCTGAGGTTATTGATATTTCTTCCACCAATCTTGCTTCCAGCTTGTAGTTCATCCAGTCCGACATTTCCCATGATGTTCTCTGCAATTAAGTTAAATAAGCAGGGTGACAATATAGACCCTTGATGTACTACTTCCCCTATTTGGAACCAGCCTGTTGTTCCATGTCCAGTTTTAACTGTTGCTTCCTGACCTGCATATAGATTTCTCAGGAGACAGGTCAGGTGGTCTGGTATTCCCATCTCTTTAAGAATTTTTGGGCTTCCCCCAGCTCAGTTGGTAAAGAAGCCACCTGCATTGCAGGAGACACTGGTTCGATTTCTGGGTCAGGAAGATTCCCTGGAGAAGGATTAGGTTACCCACTCCAGTATTCTTGGGCTTTCCTTGGGCTCAGCTGGTAAAGAACCCACCTGCAATGTGGGATAACTGGGTTCAATCCCTGGGTTGAGAGGATCCCCTAGAGATGGGAAAGGCTACCCATTCCAGTATTCTGGCCTGGAGCATTACATGGACTAAGTCTTGGGGTTGCAAAGAGTTGGCCATGACTGAGGGACTTTCACTTTAAGAATTTTCCATAGTGTGTTGTGATCCACACAGTCAAAGACTGGCATAGTCAATAAAGCAGAAGTAGATGCTTTTCTGGACCACTCATGCTTTTTTGATGATCCAATAGATGTTGGAAATTTGATCTCTGGCTCCTCTGCCTTTTCTAAGTCCAGCGTGAACATCTGGAAGTTTACAGTTCACCTACTATTGAAGCCTGACTTGGAGATTTGAGCATTACTTTGCTAGCATGTGAGATGAGTACAATTGTGTGGTAGTTTGAACATTCTTTGGCATTCTCTTTCTCTGGGGTTGGAATGAAAGCTGACCCTTTCCAGTCCTGTGGCCACTGATGAGTTTTCCAAATTTGCTGGCATGTTGAATGAAGCACTTTCACAGCATCGTCTTTTAGGATTTGAAATAGCTCAACTGGAATTTCAATCACTTCCACCAGCTTTGTTCATAGAGGTGCTTCCTAAGGCCCACTTGAATTTGCATTCAAGGATTTCTGGCTCTCGCTGAGTGATCACACTATATTGGTTTTCTGGTTCATGAAAATCTTTTTTGTATAGTTCTTCTGTGTATTCCTGCCAGCTCATCTTAACATCTTCTGCTTCTGTTAGGTCCATACCATTTCTGTCCTTAATTCTGCCCATCTTTGCATGAAATGTTCCCTTGGTATTTCTAATTTTCTTAAAGAGATCTCTAGACCTACCCATTCTATTGTTTTTCTCTATTTCTTTGCATTGATCACTGAGGAAGGCCTTCTCATCTCTCCTTGCTATCTTTGGAACTCTGCATTCAAATGAGTATATCTTTCCATTTCTCCTTTGCCTTTAGCTTCTCTTCTTTTCTTAGCTATTTGTAAGGCATCTTCAGAAAACCACTTTTCCGTTTAGCATTTCTTTTTCTTGGATATGGTTTTGATAACTGCCTCCTGTACAATGTCATGAACCTCTGTCCATAGTTGTTTATGCACTCTGTCTATCAGATATAATCCATTGAATTTATTTGTCACTTCAACTGTATAAGGGATTTGATGTAGGTCATACCTGAATGGTCTAACTGCTGCTGCTTCCTGACCTGCATACAGATTTCTCAAGAGGCAGGTTAGGTGGTCTGGTATTCCCATCTCTTTCAGAATTGTCCAGTTTATTGTGATCCACATAGTCAAATGTTTTGGCATAGTCAATAAGCAGAAATAGACATTTTTCTTGAACTCTCTTGCTTTTTCCATGATCCAGCGGATGTTGGCAATTTGATCTCTGGTTCCTCTGCCTTTTCTAAAACTAGCTTGAACATCTAGAAGTTCACGGTTCACGGTTCACGTATTGCTAAAGCCTGGCTTGGAGAATTTTGAGCATTACTTTACTAGCCTGTACGATGAGTGCAATTGTGTGGTAGTTTGAGCATTCTTTGACATTGCCTTTCTTTGGAATTGGAATGAAAACTGACCTTTTCCAGTCCTGTGGCCACTGCTGAGTTTTCCAAATCTGCTGGCATATTGAGTGCAGCACTTTCACAGCATCATCTTTCAGGATTTGAAACAGCTCAACTGGAATTCCATCACATCCACTAGCTTTGTTCGTAGTGATGCTATCCAAGGCCCACTTGACTTCATATTCCAGGATGCCTGGCTCTAGGTTAGCGATCACACCATCATGGTTATCTAGGTCGTGAAGATCTTTTTTGTACAGTTCTTCTGTGTATTCTTGCCACCTCTTCTTAATATCTTCTGCTTCTGTTAGGTCCTGACCATTTCTGTCCTTTATTGAGCCCATCTTCGCATGAAATGTTCCCTTGGTATCTCTAATTTTCTTGAAGAAATCTCTAGTCTTTCCCGTTCTGTTCTTTCCCTCTAATTCTTTGCATTGATCACTGAAGAAGGCTTTCTTATCTCTTCTTGCTATTTCTTGGAACTCTGCATTCAGATGCTTATATCTTTCCTTTTCTCCTTTGCCTTTAGCCTCTCTTCTTTTCACAGCTATTTGTAAGGCCTCCTCAGACAGCCATTTTGCTTTTTTGCATTTCTTTTCCATGAGGATGGTCTTGATCCTTGTCTCCTGTACAACGTCAAGAACCTCATTCCATAGTTCATCAGGCACTCTGTCTATCAGATCTAGGCCCTTAAATCTATTTCTCACTTCCACTGCATAATCATAAGGGATTTGATTTAGTCATACTTGAATGGTCTAGCAGTTTTCCCTACTTTCTTCAGTTTGAGTCTGAATTTGGTAATAAGGAATTCATGATCTGAGCCACAGTCAGCTCCCCGTCTTGTCTTTGTTGACTGTATAGAGCTTCTCCATCTTTGGCTGCAAATAATATGATCAATCTGATTTCGTTGTTGAGCATCTGGTGATGTCCATGTGTAGAGTCTTCTCTTGAGTTGTTGGAAGAGGGTGTTTGCTATGACCAGTGCATTTTCTTGGCAAAACTATTAGTCTTTGCCCTGCTTCATTCTGCATTCCAAGGCCAAATTTGCCTGTTACTCCAGGTGTTTCTTGACTCCTACTTTTGCATTCCAGTCCCCTATAATGAAAAGGAACAGACTGGTTCTAAATAGGAAAAGAGGACGTCAAGTCTATATATTGTACCCTGCTTATTTAACTTATATGCAGAGTACATCATGAGAAACGCTGGACTGGAAGAAACTCAAGCTGGAATCAAGATTGCCGGGAGAAATATCAATAACCTCACATATGCAGATGACACCACCCTTATGGCAGAAAGTGAAGAGGAACTAAAAAGCCTCTTGATGAAAGTGAAAATGGAGAGTGAAAAAGTTGGCCTAAAGCTCAACATTCAGAAAACGAAGATCATGGCATCCAGTCCTATCATTTCATGGGAAATAGATGGGGAAACAGTGGAAACAATGTCAGACTTTATTTTGGGGGGCTCCAAAATCACTGCAAATGGTGATTGCAACTATGAAATTAAAAGACGCTTACTCCTTGGAAGAAAAGTTATGACCAACCTAGATAGCATATTCAAAAGCAGAGACATTACTTTGCCGACTAAGGTCCGTCTAGTCAAGGCTATGGTTTTTCCATTGGTCATGTATGGATGTTAGAGTTGGACTGTGAAGAAGGCTGAATGCTGAAGAATTGATGGTTTTGAACTGTTGTGTTGTAGAAGACTCTTGAGAGTCCCTTGGACTACAAGGAGTTCTAAGCAGTCCATTTTGAAGGAGATCAGCCCTGGGATTTCTTTGGGGGCAATGATGCCAAAGCTGTACTTGGGCCATCTCATGTGAAGAGTTGACTCATTGGAAATGACCCTGATGCTGGGAGGGACTGGAGCAGAAGGAGAAGGGGACGACAGAGTATGAGATGGCTGGATGACATCATGGACTCGATGAACGTGAGTCTGAGTGAACTCTGGGAGTTGGTGATGGACGAGGAGGCCTGGTGTGCTGCGATTCATGGGGTCGCAAAGAGTCGGACACGACTGAGCTATTGAACTGAACTGAACTGAACTGAACTGAATGGTCTAGTGATTTTCCCTACTTTCTTCAACTTAAATCTGAATTTGGCAACAAGGAGTTCATGATCTGAGCCACAGTCAGCTCCCAGCCTTGTTTTTGTTGACTGTATAGAGCTTCTCCATTATATTCTTCTCCAAAGAATATAATCAATCTGATTTCAGTATTGACCATCTGGTGATGCCCATGTGTCGAGTCTTCTCTTTTGTTGTTGGAAGAGGATGTTTGCTATGACTAGTGCATTCTCTTGGCAAAACTCTAGTAGCCTTTTCCCTTTTTCATTCTGTACTCCATTGGTCGAGAGTGCCTATTACTCCAGGTGTTTCTTGACTTCCTACTTTTGCTTTCCAGTCCCCTATAATGAAAAGAATATCTTTTTTACGGGTTAGTTTTAGAAGTTCTTGTACGTCTTCATAGAACAATTCAACTTCAGCTTCTTCAACATTACTGGTAGGGGTTTTAGACATGGATTACTGTAGTATTGAGTGATTTGCCTTGGAAACGAATGGAGATCATTCTGTCTTTTATGAGATTGCATCCAAGTACTGCATTTTGGACTCTTTTGGTGACTATGTGTGCTACTTCTCTTCTTCTAAGGGATTCTTGCCCAAACAGTAGATTTAATGGTCATCTGTGTTAAATTCACCCATTTCAGTCCGTTTTAGCTCACTGATTCCTAGAATGACCACGTTCACTCTTGCCATCTCCTGTTTGACCACTTCAAATGTGCCTTGATTCATGGACTTAACATTCCAGTTTCCTATGCAGTATTGTTCTTTACAGCATTGGATTTTACTTCCATCACCAGTCACATCCACAACTGTAATACTTTTATATTAAATAAGCCAACTTGGGCCTTAAATATGACAGGGAAACTTCAGATGAGTATTTACCAGAGAAAAGGGCACCAAGACTGAAGTAGCAATAAGAGAGCATTTCTTTGTATAGCAGGGGGTGGAATTGAGAAATCTACCTTAGCTTGGTATCCCATAATGATATATCATAAATGGAATACTTTAAACAACAGATGTATGTTTCTCACAGTTCTGGTGTCTGGGAAATCCAAGATTGAGGTGTTAGTTGACTTAATTCCTGGTGATGACACTTTTCTTAACTCCACTTAGCTATCTTCTTGCTGTGCCTCCCATGGTGGAGAGAGAAAGAAAGCACCTTTTGGTGCCTGCTTTTATTTTTTTCTCCTTTTTCTGGTACCTCTTTTATAAGGGCGCTAGTTCTCTGTGGGGCTTCCCTGGGGGCTCAGTTGGTAAATAACTTGCCTACAATACATGAAAACTGGGTTTGATCCCTGGGTTGGGAAGATTCCCTGGAGGAGGGCATGGCAACCCACTCCAGTTTTCTTGCCTGAAGAATTCCCATGAACAGAGGAGCCTGGTGGGCTACAGTCCATGGAGTCACAAAGAGTCAGACATGACTGAGCAACTAAGCACACTGCACAGTGTAATCCTCTGTGGGGGCCTTACCTTCATGAATTTCTCAATCTAAATACTTTCCAAATGCCCAACATCTAAATGTCATGACATTAGGGGCTTCACCATATAAATTTGGGTTCACAAACCCTTCTTTATAACAGAAACTGTAAGATATGCCTAAGTAAGAACTATCTGAGTGAGGGAGCTTCAAAGGAGCCAGGTCAGCGTGTCTAGTCTCTACCATTACCATGTAGTAAGACTATCTGGCTACCTTGGGTTTGCATACTGTTTGTTGCACTTGAAATAGTGTTATCTTCATTGTATGATTCTGCTTTACTGTGGTGCGGATTCTCTCCTGTGGACACCTCACATTTCTTAGAATAGGCATTTTAAGATACGCCTCTGCTACCCCAACAAAGGATCAAGGTTTTTGGAATCCTTTGATGACTATTGTTAGCAGTAAGGTAAGATTCCATTTTTGCTCAGATTGTGCCACCAGAATTAATTTGGAAAAAATTGTAATGGTAGCAGCAAAACATACCAACTTGCATTCTATATTAATAAAATTTAGACTTTAGTGTTTATATATATATAATATTCTTATATATTCACAACTCAATGTTTTTGCCCTTCCAGAATGGAATAAAGAGGGAACACACACACACACACACACACACACACACACACACACAGAGGCAGAGAAAGGTCATTGGGTTAAATGTCCATCAGTAGAACAGAAATTCATAGCAGAGAGGGGTAGAATGGGGTTGTAAGGAAGTGTTTTTGCAAGACATGATTTTATCTAGGCCTTAGGAAGGAGAGTAAGGGGAGATTCTCCATATATTTCAATCTCTATCAGAGTGGAATAGATTTCCAAGGAATATCCAGCAGAATTTCTATTAAATATTATTGAGTTACATTCCCTAGCCCTGCTGCCAGGCTTGAAAGCTACCAGCATTTTAATGTATGTAGGCATTTCCATTGTCACTATGCTTATTTAACATATATTCAGAGTACACCATGCAAAATACCAGGTTGAATGAAGCACAAACTGGAATCAGGATTGCTGGGAGAAATGTCAATAACCTCAGATACGCAGATGACACCACCCTTACTGCAGAAAGTGAAGAGGAACTGAAGAGCCTTTTGATGAAGGGGAAAGAGGAGAGTGAAAAAGTTGGATTAGAAGTCAACACTCAAAGAAACCAAGATCATGGCATGTGGTCCCAACACTTCATGGCAAATAGATGGGAAAACAATGGAAACAGTGAGAGACTGTATTTTCTTGGGCTCCAAAATCACTGCAGATGGTGACTGCAGCCAAGAAATTAAAAGATTCTTGCTGCTTGGAAGAAAAGCTATGACCAACCTAGACAGCATATTAAAAAGCAGAGACATTACTTTGCCAGCAAAGGTCTAGACAAAGCTGTGGTTTTTCCAGTAGTTATGTATGGATGTGAGAGTTGGACTATAAAGAAAGCTGAACATGGGAGAATTGATACTTTTGAACTGTGGTGTTGGAGAAGACTCTTGAAAGTCCCCTGGACTGTAAGGAGATCCAACCAGTCCATCCTAAAGGAAATCAGTCCTGAATGTTCATTGGAAGTACTGATGCTGAAACTGAAACTCCAATATTTTGCCCATCTGATGCAAAGAATTGACTCATTGGAAAAGACTTTGATGCTGGAAAAGATTGAGGGCAGGATGAGAAGGGGACAACAGAGGATGAGACAGTTGGATGGCATCACCAACTCGATGGTCATGAGTTTGAGCAAGCTCCAGGATTTCGTGATGGACAGGGAAGCTTGGCATGCTGCAGTCCATGGGGTCACAAAAAGTCGGACACAACTGAGTGAACTGAATTGAACTGAGGCATTGCCAATGGGCAAAGAAGGTGAGAGGAATTATGACCAATAAGCAAGATCGATAAGGAGATGTCCCAGAAATGCAGAAAGGAGAAATGCTATTAAGATAAGTGTAGAAAATTCCAAAACAGATGTTCTGAATTGCATAGTCATGTGGATGTGACCGTTACTATTCCAGTCAGAGTGCAAATTTAGGGCGGTTATACTGCTCTTCACTGTAATGTCAGAAAATGTCCTGATTCCTACATACATGTTGTGAAATGAAATATTTCCTGTCATCTTCCTGGGCAAGAAATGTCACAGCCACCAGGGATTTTTGGATCTCCAAATGTGAGTGACGGCTTCCAAAAGGGAACACAAGGCCTGTGATCCAGCAGATACCACCACCTCCTACAGTGATGCTGAGGAGCTCAGGTGGGGAGTGGAATGCTGAAGCAGCCATTCATCACATCTGTCATTCCTTACAGTAAACAAGAAATTAAGGATGTAAGCAATCAAGAAATAAGATTTGGCCCCAGATAGCTGTGGTGCATATGAAATGAATGAATTCAGGTGGCCCAGAGGCTTGAATACATGGAAGAATGCTAAATTTCTTAACTTGATACCTGGTTTTCCTTACTTAATGATAAGCTTTGATGTTCAGTTTGCCTGCCCACTTTGTTGCAAACTTGTGTATAGCCTGACTCCCTTTCCTGCCTCCTCAGAGCAGTTTTCTTAGAGCTACTGAGATGCTGTCTTCTGGGCTAAGAATCCTTTACATTCCCACCAAAGAAAATATCTCTCTACTTTCAGGCTGTGATTAATTTATTTAGCCAGCAATGCTAAGTGATTGCATAGATAAGAAAATGGCATAAACACCCAAATATATGTGTAAATGAGTTGACAGATCTGAAATTTTGTAAAAATGAAAAGTATCTTAATACACAACCCAATATTTTAGGGAAGGCCATGATGTGCAATGTCACTTCAGTCGTGTCTCACTATTTGCGACCCTATGGACTATATAGCCTACCATGTTCCTCTGTCCATGGGATTCTCCAGGCAAGAGTACTAGATGGTTGCCATTTGCTTCTCCAGGGGATCTTCTTAACCCAGGGATCTAATTGACATTTCTTATGTCTCCAGCATTGGCAGATGGTTTCTGTAAATTTATTTTGAAGCATTTTCCACTACCTTGGCTTCCTTAAAAAAAAAAAGAGAGAGAGAGAGAGAAAGAGAGAATAACAGGAATTGCTTCTCTTCTATTGTTTGCTTTGCTATTTTAATCAGACTTAACATTAAGATAAATATAGCATCCTTTGAAAGGAGGAATAACGCGTGCCATCTTTGGTAATTTTAACCACTTTTGAGCTGCTTTCTGAAGAGTCCCATCTGCCCGTCTAGTCCAACTGCTAGTTGTTAACACTTTGTCACTTGAAAAATCCAAAGTCTGAACTGAGATAGGGGCAGGAAAGTGAAATCATGGTTTCAGATAATTAAATGTGATTGACGAGCAGATACACATTGGCACACACACACACACACACACACACACACACACACACAAGATAATTCTATGTCAATTTGACTGGGACCTGGAACAATTTGGTTCAGGAATATACAGTCAGAATGGCTAAGAGAACATACACTGAGACAGATATTTATGATTTTGCTAGGTATTAATTTGTTTAAAAAATCAACTTTTTTTTTTTTTAATCTTAGAAGCTGTTGTTCAAATTATTTAATTGTTAAATCATCATTCAGTCAGTTCAGTTGATCAGTCATGTCCAGCTCCTTGCAACCCAATGGACTGCAGCACGCCAGGCTTCCCTGTCCATCAACAACTTCTGGAGCTTGCTCAAATTCATGTTCATCAAGTCAGTGATGCCATTCAACCATCTCATCCTCGGTCATCACCTTCTCCTCCTTCCTTCAATCTACCAGCAGCACCAGGGTCTTTTCCAATGAGTCAGTTCTTTGTTCAGGTGGCCAAAGTATTGGAGTTTCAGTTTCAGCATCAGTCCTTCCAATTAATATTCAGGACTGATTTTGTTTAGGATGGACTGGCTGAATCTCCTTGCAGTCCAAGGGACTCTCAAGAGTCTTCAACACCACAGTTAAAAAGTATCAATTCTTCCATGCTCAGCTTTCTTTATGGTCCAACTGTCACATACATATATGACTACTGGAAAAACAATAGCTTTGACTAGACGGACCTTTGTTGGCAAAGTAATGTCTCTGCTTTTTAATATGATGTCTAGGTTGGTCATAGCTTTTCTTCCAAGTAGTAAGAACCTTTTAATTTCATGGCTGCAGTCACCATCTGCAGTGATTTTGGAGCCCAAGAAAATAAAGTCTCTCACTGTTTCCATTGTCTCCCCATCAATTTGCCATGTGGTGATGAGACTAGATGCCACCATCTCAGTTTTTTGAATGTTGAGTTTTAAGCCAGCTTTTTTACTCTCCTCTTTCACTTTCATTAAGAGGCTCCTTAGATCCTTTTTGCTTTAAGCCATAAGGATGGTGTCATCTGCATACCTGAGGTTTCTGATATTTCTCCTGGCAATCTTGATTCCAGCTTGTGCTTCTTCCAGCCCAGCATTTTGCATGATTAACTCTGCATATAAGTTAAATAAACAGGGTGACGATATGTAGCCTTGTCGTACTCCTTTCCCAGTTTAGAACCAGACTGTTGTTCTATGTCTGGTTCTAACTGTTGCTTCTTGACCTGCATACAGAACTCAGGGGGTAGATCAGGTGGTCTGGTATTCCCATCTGTTTAATAATTTTCCACAGTTTGTTGTGATCCACACAGTCAAAGGCTTTGAGATAGTCAATAAAGCAGAAGCAGATGATTTTCTGAAACTCTTGCTTTTTCTATGATCCAATGGATGTTGGCTCCATTGGCAATTTGGATACTTTGGCAGTTTGATCTCTGGTTCCTTTGCCTTTTTATACTCCAACTTGAACATCTGGAAGTTCACAGTTTACATATTGTTGAAACTTTGCTTGGAGAATTTTGAGCATTACTTTCCTTGCATGTCTGATGAGTGCAATTGTGCAGTAGTTTGAAGATTCTGTGGCAATGTCTTTCTTTGAAATTGGAATGAAAACTTATCTTTTCCAGTCTTGTGAACACTGCTGATTTTTCTATATTTATTGGGATTTTGAGTGCAGAATTTTTGCAGCATGATTTTTAGGATTTGAACTAGTTCAATTGGAATTCCATAACCTCCACCGGCTTTGTTTGTAGTGATGCTTCCTAACCCCCACTTGACTTCACATTCTTGGAGGTCTGGCTCTAGGTGAGTGACCACATCATTGTGGTTATCTGGGTCATTAAGATCTTTTTTTTTTTTTGTACAGTTCTGTGTATTCTTGCTACCTCTTCTTAATATCTTCTGCTTCTGTTAAGTCCATACCATTTCTGTCCTTAATTGTGCCCATCTTTGCATGGAATGTTTCCTTAGTTTCTCTAATTTTCTTAAAGAGATCTCTAGTCTATCCCATTCTATTGTTTTCCTATATTACATTGATCACTGAGTAAGGTTTTCTTTTCTCTCCTGGCTATTCTTTGAAACTCTGCATTCAGATGGGTGTATCTTTCCTTTTCTCCTTTGCCTTTAGTTTCTCTTCTTTTTTAAGCTGTTGGTAAGGCCTCCTCAGACAAACAATTTGCCTTTTTGCATTTCTTTTTCTTGGGGATGGTCTTGATCACTGCCTCCTGTATACAGTGTCATGACCCTCTGTCCATAGTACTTCAGGCACTCTATCAGATCTAATCCCTTGAATCTATTTCTCACTTCCACTGTATAATCATAAGGGATTTGATTTAGATCATACTTGAATGGTCTAGTGGTTTCCCCTACTTTCCTCAATTTCAGTCTGAATTTTCCAATAAGGAGTTAATGATCTGAGCCACAGTCAGATCCTGGTCTTGTTTTTGCTGATTGCATAGAATTTCTCCATCTTTGTCTGCAAAGAATATAATCAATCTGATTTCAGTATTGACCATCTGGTAATGTCCATTTGTAGAGCTGTCTCTTGTGTTGTTGGAAGAGGGTGTTTGCTATGACCAGTGTGCTCTCTTGGCAAAACTCTGTTAGCTTTTGCCCTGCTTCATATTGTATTCCAAGGCCAAACTTGCCTGTTACTCCAGGTATCTCTTGACTTCTTCCTTTTGTATTCCAGGCCCCTGATGAAAGGATCTTTTTTTGGTGTTAGTTCTAGAATGACTTATAGGTCATCGTATAGCCATTCAATTTCAGCTTTTCCATCACTGCATAATACAGAATAAAAAAATAAAATCTCCTCCAGTTTCCCAATGGAGGAAAATTTGGCTATTTTAAACCTTAGACTGATTTATTTAACACCAATATCTATCTGATAGCTTACAGTGAATGGTGTCAGATTCTTGATCTCCAAAGAAGATTTAGCTTCAGGGCCAGTGACCATGCTTAATCTTTAAGTTGCTTTTGGGTGGCAGAATTTTTATTACAGTGAAAACGACAGAGATAGCATCTGATATAGACATCAGAAGGGAGACAGAATGTGCCCCACTTGCTAGTCTTAGCAAGGGAGCTATATACATTTTCAGTTGGTTATTACAGTAAATTAAAGAATATCTCAAGGTTGTAAAAGTTATTACCAGACCCACTCTGACAATTTGCATTTTAACAGGATAGAACTAACAATAGAAAGATATTATGAGAACCAATCCCACAACATACACTTTAAGATGACCGGGATTAGTCAGAAAGTTCTTAAGGAGAAACATGTCCTCAAGCAGGATACATTATTGTTAGATAATCATTGGTATAAAGTTTAAGATGAGTTACATTTTATGTATTGTCACCCTGCTTATTTAACTTATATGCACAGTACATCATGAGAAAATGCTGGGCTGGAAGAAGCACAAGCTGGAATCAAAATTGTTGGGAAAAATGTCAATAACTTCAGATATGCAGATGACACCACCCTTATGGCAGAAAATGAAGAGGAACTAAATAGCCTCCTGATGAAAGTGAAAGAGGAGAGTGAAAAAGTTGGCTTAAAGCTCAACAGTCAGAAAACTAAGATCATGGCACCTGCTCCCATCACTTCATGGGAAATAGGTGGGGAAACAGTGGAAACAGTGGCAGACTTTATTTTTTTGGCTTCCAAACTCACTGCAGATGGTTATTGCAGACATAAAATTAAAAGAGGCTTACTCCTTGGAAGGAAAGTTATGACCACCCTAGATAGCATATTCAAAAGCAGAGACATTACTTTGCCAACAAAGGTCCATCTAATCAAGGCTATGGTCCAGTGGTCATGTATGGATGTGATAGTTGGACTGTGAAGAAAGCTGAGCACTGAAGAATTGATGCTTTTGAACTGTGGTGTTGGAGAAGACTCTTGAGAGTCCCTTGGACTATGAGGAGATCCAAGCTGTTCTTTCTAAAGGAGACCAGTCCCAGGTGTTCATTGGAAGGACTGATGGTAAAGCTGAAACTCCAATACTTTGGCCACCTCATGTGAAGAGTTGACTCATTGGAAAAGACTCTGCTGCTGGGAGGGATTGGGGGCAGGGGGAGAAGGGGATGACAGAGGATGAGATGGCTGGAATGAATCACCAACTCAATGGGCATGAGTTTGTGTGAACTCCAGGATTGGTGATGAACAAGAAGGCCTGGTGTGCTGCAATTCATGGGGTCACAAAGAGTCAGACATGACTGAGTGACTGAACTGAACTTTTTGTGTAATCATTATCTCTAGGCTTAAGGGATAAAACATTTTCTGTGACTAAGATTACTGCTACTGCTAAGTCACTTCAGTTGTGTCCGACTCTGTGTGACCCCATAGATGGCAGCCCACCAGGCTCCCAAGTCCCTGGGATTCTCCAGGAAAGAACACTGGAGTGGGTTGCCATTTCCTTCTCCAATGCATGAAAATGAAAAATGAAAGTGAATTTGCCCAGTCGTGTCCGACTCTTAGTGACCCCATGGACTGCAGCCTACCAGGCTCCTCCGTCCATAGGATTTTTCAGGCAAGAGTACTGGAGTGGGGTGCCATTGCCTTCTCAGGACTAAGATTAAAGGAATGTAAAAAACAAACAAAAAAATCCCCACAAATGTTTGTCCTTTTCTCCTCTTTGAGGGCCCCAGACCCCTTTCTCCTCCAGAGCTCCAGACTCCTTATCAACCTACCTAAGAATTAACTCTCTCACATCTATATTCAAAACAAATTATTTAATGTATCATGTGAATATACTTAGGAAGACTGTAGAGTCTTCTATTCAAAAGGAGACATGGTAAGTCTCCAGGCGAGTCTTTCTTATTTTAGAGCCAAGACAGCCAATATCCATCAAGGTGAAATGAGTTACCATGGGCTATTTATAATGATTGTCAGGCACTGATTACACAGTAAGCATATTTTTGTCTGGTGGAGTTCAGTTCATTTCAGTTGCTCAGTGTCCAACTCTTTGTAACCCCATGGATTGCAGCATTCCAGGCTTCCCTGTCCATCAAACAACTCCCAGAGTTTGCTCAAACTCATGACCATCGAGTTGGTGATGCCATCCAACCATCTCATCCTCTGTCATCCCCTTTTCATCCCACCTTCAATCTTTCCCAGCATCAGAGATTTTCTGAATGAGTTAGTTCTTTTAATCAAGTGGCCAAAGTATTGGGATTTCAGCTTCAGCATCAGTCTTTCCAATAAATATTCTGGACTGATTTCCTTTAGGATGGACTGGTTGGATTTCCTTGAAGTCCAAGGGACTCTCAAGAGTCTTCTCCAACACCACAATTCAAAAGCATCAGTTCTTCGGTGCTCAGCTTTCTTTATAGTCCAACTCTCACATCCATACATGACTCCTGGAAAAACCATAGCTTTGACAAGATGGATCTTTGTCAGCAAAGTAATGTCTCCACTTTTTAATATGCTATCTAGGTTGATCATAGCTTTTCTTCCAAGGAGCAATCATCTTTTAATTTCATGGCTACAGTCACCATCCACAGTTATATTGAATCCCAAGAAAAAAACTCTCACTGTTTCCACTGTTTCCTCATCTATTTGCCATGAAGTGATGGGCCTGGATGCCATGATTTTAGTTTTTTTGAAGGTTGAGTTGTAAGCCAGCTTTTCACTCTCTTCTTTCACTTTCATCAAGAGTATCTTTAGTTCCTCTTTATTTTAAGCCATAAGAGTGGTGTCATCTGCATATCTGAGATTATTGACATTGAGCATCATTTCAAATTACTTTCAAATCTTTTTGCACTACAAGATTCTGAGGTGTGGGTACTCTACATGGGACTTCCACTTGACAACCTATTACACTTGACAGATTTCCACTCTAGCTTAAAAGTTTTAGAAAAGGGATGGCTTAAAAACAATCAATGATGAGATAATCTCTTTGAAGGCAACCCATTTTATTGGACAGTTTTAATTGTTAGAATTCATTTATCTTTACAGTAAGTTTTTGCCATTTATATCCAACTAATTTATTATTTGGTTATCTGAAGATACACAGATTAGTTTCTTTTCTAACTGGCAGTTTCTTAGATATATGAGGACAGGTTACAATCATTAGAAGAAAGTCACTACTTCCATATCCACATTTTCCAACAAGTTTCCTCTAAGGAGGAAAAGTCATTTCTAGCTAACATTATCTCCCCCTTTGAAAGTTTACTGTAGGATTAGGAGTTTAACAGCAACAAATATTCATGCAAGATCAAGATGCAAACATCTTAATAAAGAGTAATTTGCATTAAAAATATTTATAGACATTAATTTAAGCCAAGATTATTATGTGATATTAAAATAAGTAGCATTAACTTAGACTTTGCTACTAGCAACTCAGTGTCAAGATTAAGCAAATCAGGTCTTCCACTGAAACGTACATCAGTGAGATGACAATTAAAGTTTTATGTTTTGGTCTGATGACCACACTAACAGAAAATTTGAAAAATATCTTGGAGTCCAGGATAGGCCAAAAGTATGACTAGGATTTCTGGAAGCTATGTTACATGAAGAATAATGTGTAGAATAAGAAGTATTGAGTAGGGAGAAAAACACCTTAAGAAAGAAACATGGTAAACTGCCTTCAAGTAAATGCAATAGTATTAATTAAAATGAGTTAGACTTAGTTTGTGTCACTTTAGAGAACAAAACTAAGGCTCTCAGTTGGAAGGGACTGTAAAATAGAATTTTTCTTAGTATAAATAAGAAATATTTTAAAAAGTGGATTGCCTACAGGAGAATGTTTAAGTGCTTCAAATGAAGGCCAGAATGCCTGGCATGACTGGGGTAATAGAGATGTCTTTTGAGGAAAGGTGTCTTTTACATTTCACCTTAAAATCTTAGATGTTAGAATAAGGATTTACCAAGGATCTACTATGTAAAGTGTTCCAATAGATTGTGTGGAGTTTCAAAAGAGAGTGTACAACAAGCTTTCTGTCTTAAAATTCTTATACTCTGATTCAGCAGTCAATATTTTTATATTTTTATATTTTCATGTTTTTATATATGAACATTTACTGTATTATGAGCATTTTGGAGAATGCATGATATTTGATTAAGAGGTTGGGACAATCACAAAGAGCAGGACAAGTCAGAAAAAATGAGGAAAAAATGAATAGTAAGGAAAAGAGAATTGGGAACTATTGGGTAGATTGAGTATGGACATATGAATACAGATGCTATGATCAGAAGTAAGTTTGTACAGGTCACAGGGTTGTTTTAGGAGAGCTGTTACTATAATATTGGAAAGGTGATTGTAGATAGATTGTGTTATTACTTGAAAGATATATTTTGGAGGATGAACTTTACTTTTACATGGTTAGGAACAATTTTCTGTCTTTGCTTAAACAGATAAATAGTTTGATGAAAATGGTACTGAAATAAGTAAATCTGGATGTGCTTGCACAATGAAAATCTGCTGTGAGAACAGTGAAATAGACTGCACTCTTGGGAAGAATGGAAGAGATCTCATGGTGGTCAATATGCCAGTAAGTCACTTCAACTACTCCAGGCATTAACTATTGCCTTAATACTCATTTAGCAACTTATCTATATCAAATAAGGAAAATTACCACTTTCAAGCCTTTAGCAACCTAGCAACTGCAGCAACATAGCAATGTTGTTTATCCTCTCTTTATCCAGCCTAGTGATTCATGGTTCTGTTGTTTCTTAAACCGAATTAGGAAAAACAAAACAAAATGAAACAAAAAACTATTGGAAACACAGTAATATTACAATTTTTAAACAGAAAAGGTTATTAAATGACTCTTAGAACATATAACTTGTTTTCGTCATTAATCAGTGACTGGAATTGTCAGGAAACATGTGTCTTGTCCCTCCACTATATTTAGAGACTTGGTAAATGTTACACATCAGGAGTACATACACACACACACACACACACACACACACACATATATATATATATTTCTTTATACCCATCATAATTTCTTCATAATTTCTATTTATCAACCTATTTATCATAGGTTGATAAATAGGATTTAGTTATATTTACATTTCCTGTGGAGATATAAATGTCAGAAACATTCACATAGTTTTCTAACTTGATCAAATCATACCATTAACTATGATGCAACTCTTTCTTGCTTAGAAAATATGTTCAGTTCAGTTCAGTTCAGTTGCTCAGTTGTGTCCAACTCTTTGCGACCCCATGAATCACAGCACGCCAGGCCTCCCTGTCCATCACCAACTCCCAGAGTTCACTCAGACTCATGTCCATCGAGTCAATGATGCCATCCAGCCATCTCATCCTCTGTCATCCCCTTCTCCTCCTGCTCCCAATCCCTCCCAGCATTAGAGTCCTTTCCAATGAGTCAACTCTTAGAAAGAAAATATGTTACACTTGTTTAATTTCATGTTAAATTTCCTATATTTATAATTTTCTTTCATAGAGGGTAAATCTGAAATATGATAAATTGTAATGTTTTAGACTCCTGAGCTCTATTTTCCTCTACATGATCTGCTAGTAATATTAATGCCTATTAAATACATGCCAGTAAGTATTCTGCTTAGTCCAAACTAATTTGGTTGTAATGTTTGTTTAATTACAGCACTTAAATTTTATAGTTGGTTCTTCAAAGTGAAAGCTTGTTTGATTTTAATTTAAAAGGGAGAGAGAATATTTATTGTGCAGTTGACTTCTCTTGTAGCAATTGTAATTGCATAGTAAGGCAACTGGTTGATATAATTTCCAGGAAGTTCCAGTTGCCTAACAAGAAATTCCCTTCTACATTGCTTCTTAGGATGACTGAAATGCTAGCATTAATCATCATACATTTTTTTTTTCCATAGTAATTAAATTATTATTTTGGTCATTGTATGTGCCCAATTCTTTACCAGTAATTTGATACAGTGAGAGTGGAATAGCATTCAACATGGATAAGAGAGAAAACTTGACATTGAGCAGTTCAAATCAGATAGCATCATAGAAACACAAATTTCCATTTATCGTAGAATGCAATGAGTTTTACAAGAAATTTATGTGATGATTATAATGGTAGTGTAGATGAAGAATTAGGGTTCTCCTGTGGTACAGTGATAAAGAATCCACCTGCTAAGGGAGGAGAAACAAGAGATGCATATTTGATTTCTGGGTTGGGAAGATCCCCTGGAGTAGGAAATGTTAACCCACTCCAGTATTTTTGCCTGGAGGATTCTCGTGGCCAGAGGAGCCTGGAAGGCTACAGCACATGGAGTTTCAAAGAGTGGGGCATTAATGAGTGACTGAGAACACACATACAGAGGAAGAATTAGCTCACTTTCCCTAGGAAAGATTAGAAGACTCCTTAGAAAAGGGTGGGGAGTTCAAGGCAAGACAATTCCCTTTAAAGACATCATCAAGGCAAGAGCATGAAGATGTGACACTATTAGGAATACTGCCTTATGACCCAGTAATCCCACTACTGGGCATATACACCGAGGAAACCAGAATTGAAAGAGACACGTGTAACCCAATGTTCATTGCAGCACTGTTTATAATAGTCAGGACATGGAAGCAACCTAGATGTCCATCAGCAGATGAATGGACAAGAAAGCTGTGGTACATATACACAATGGAGTATTACTCAGCCATTAAAAAGAATACATTTGAACCAGTTCTATTGAGGTGGATGAAACTAGAGCCTATTATACAGAGTGAAGTAAGCCAGAAAGAAAAACACCAATACAGTATACTAACACATATATATGGAATTTAGAAAGATGGTAATGATAACCCTGTATGCAAAACAGCATAAGAGACACAGATGTATAGAACAGTCTTTTAGACTCTGTGGGAGAGGGAGAGGGTGGGATGATTTGGGAGAATGGTATTGAAACATGTATAATTTCAAATATGAAATGAACCACCAGCCCAGGTTCAATGCATGATATAGGATGCTTGGGGCTGGTGCACTGGGATGACTCAGAGAGATGGTATGGGGAGGGAGGTGGGAGGAGGGTTCAGGATGGGGAACACGTGTACACCTGTGGTGGATTCATGTTGATGTATGGCAAAACCATTACAATATTTTAAAGTAATTAGCCTCCAATTAAAGTAAATAAATTTATATTAAAAAAAGGAATATTCAGTAAATGTTGAATGGTCCTTTGTGGAGATGAAAATTAAAGACAATGGGGTGGTGAGCAGGGGAAGTTCACAAAGCAGATAGAGTTCAGCTTGTGCATGATTTGAATATAGTGATTCAACAAGTTTTATTTTTAGCTGAAGGAAGAAAAAGAGGCCTCTAGAAAGAAATAGAGGAATTATAGGTGGGGTTATTTAATGAACAAAATGCCTGAGGAGATGCAATATAGTTCTGCTATGAAAATGGAGATGACACCGGAAGGAAAGAGGTGAGGCCAAATAAAGATAAAGATGAATTTTGAGATCATGATAATAGATGTGTTTTTATACTGTTTAGTATCCTTCTGCTGCTACTGCTAAGTCGCTTCAGTCGTGTCCAACTCTATGCGACCCCATAGACGGCAGCCCACCAGGCTCCCCAGTCCCTGGGATTCTCCAGGTAAGAACACTGGAGTGGGTTGCCGTTTCCTTCTCCAATGTATGAAAGTGAAGCTTGAAAGTGAAGTCGCTCAGTCGTGTCCGACTCTTACCGACCTCATGGACTGCAGCCCACCAGGCTCCTCCATCCATGGGATTTTCCAGGCAAGAGTACTGGAGTGGGGTACCATTGCCTTCTTCGTTAGTATCCCTCTGCTGCTGCTGCTGCTGCTGCTAAGTTGCTTCAGTCATGTCCGACTCTGCGCGACCCCATAGATGGCAGCCCACCAGGCTCCCTCGTCCCTGGGATTCTCCAGGCAAGAACACTGGAGTGGGTTGCCATTTCCTTCTCCAGTGCATAAAAGTGAAAAGTGAAAATGAAGTCGCTCAGTCGTGTCCGACTCCTAGTGACCCCATGGACTGCAGCCTACCAGGGTCCTCTGTCCACAGGATTTGCCAGGCAAAAGAACTGGAGTGAGTTGTCAGCCAAGAGGCAAATCCTCTTGGGATATAACAGGAAGCTCTTTTTAGCAGCAGTTGAGAACAAAGTTCTTGAGGCTGGTGGGTGGGGCAACTAACTGCCTGGAGCAGCAAAGGTGACAAGGAACCCGGGCTAGGGGTGTGGCAGGGAGGCTAGAGAGGGAACTAGAAGGAAAACCTGTAGGACTTGAAGGATAAAATTCATCTCTTAAAAGTCTGTTTAAAGAGCTGGTTCATAAGATGCTACATTGCCTAACAAATTCTTGAGAAATCTGTACATTAGTGTATTGAATCTTGTCAACTCCTCTGAAGCATGATTGGCCCATTAAACCTCATGAGATTACCCCACTGGAAGTCCATCATGATGTTTGGGCACTTAGAGAGTACAATGGCCTTGCTGCCGTTAACTGTGATTTCTATTCATACTGGGCCTTAAAGGATTATTTGCGGGTGCTGGTATAACTTACATTTTTATAGAAATATGAGCAAACAGAATTTTAGAAACTCCACGTGTACCTTACACCTTGTTGTGAATCCCCAGAACTTCATAAAACGCCTTACTAACTAAACATTAGATTTTTTATGTTATCAAGAGAGAGGAACAAGTTGGTATGAATAGGTTAGTCATGGTGGAATTTTGGAGTGCTCTACATTTGCCACAAGGTCTGAATTTGTATTATAGTTTTGTCAGTTGCAGTCCTTAAATATTTTATTTAGTAAGAACTAAATAAGACAAGGTCTGCCTCAGCTTTCACCTTCCATGGTGGTGGTGGTGGTGGTTTAGGTGCTAAGTCATGTCTGACTCTTGTGACCGCATGGACTGTAGCCTGCCAGGCTCTTCTGTTCATGGGATTCTTCCAGAAAATATACTGGAGTGTATTGCCATTTCCTTCTCCACACCCTCCATGGTGGGGCTACTTAATGCCCATAGATTTCAGGCTTGACTTTCCTCTATTGTCTGAAAAAACCTTTGTATACATCGAATACTTGTACATGTATAAACACATTAGTATTAGTAGTACCATTGTAGTTTGTGAGGACACGTGCCATGTCTAACATGTATGTACTAGACATGATCAGTCTCAGACTTAAATACAAACAGAATTCATTTATATTCCATATTTAAAAAGTCATTAATTTTTATTATAAAAATAATGCCTGCTTATGATAGAGCATTTGCTTCATAAAAAAATAGACAAAAAGTCATGTTTCTGTCACTCAAAGCCAACACAGTCTGAGGTGTTTTTCTTTAGAGATTTCCTGTGAAAATGCGTAGTTTGTTTGTTTTACATGGCTGTGATCATACTTAGCATCATGTTTAATTCTGACCTTTTAATTTAACATTGTAACATAAGGATGTTCTTGTATTATCTTAACCTTAAAGAAACATCATTTTTAGAAATTTCATAAAATTTTCACCCTCAAATATGTCATAGTCTACTTTAAAGTCTCATAAAAAAGAAAGGGTCTGTGATTGCTGCCATTTTAACTTGCTGTTTTGTGAGCGTATTTTAATTTTTCTTGTGTTATAGTATATCTGACTTTATCAGCACAACACATTCCCTGAAGCATATTACAGGTAGAGGTATTCTTCACATATTCATTCTAAAATAGAAAATACTTAAGTGGTCCTTTTTATACGCAGGTACAGTTGTAAGTGGATCACATATATTTATTCAATGAAACTTCAGTAAAGTATAAATTTTGACCATTGTTGTTAGGTTCACTCATCTAATCTCCAATTCCTCAAAAATCCTTAATCTCCTGCCTCAGCAGTCCAGTGAACTTATTTTATCCTCTTCTTTTAAACTTAGGTTGGGTTAGAGAGGATATTTTAGGTCAACTGTAGTGGTAATACCATCAGGAAATAGTATCTTGTGACATAATTTCCCGCTAATGAGAGATCTAAAACAATATTTCTTTGTCCCCACTTCTCACCTATAAAATGGAAAACATAATTAGATGAGCATCTTTTATGGCTTACTATGAAACAGAATAACTTTGGGGACTTTTTACATTTCTCTGCTTTTTACATATCATTAGGACTGAGAGCCGGACATTTATGCTTATTAAACTTGAATGAATGTATTCTCATCAAATGGTCCCAGTGGTCCTCAAACTTGTTCCATATTGCAGTCATCTGAGAGGCTTTATAGATTCTGAACCTTTAGTCATACCTCTAGAGATTCTCATTTCATTGATTTGGGATTTTTTCTCTGGGTATCAGTACTTTTTAAATTTTCCCAGGGGATTCTAATCTGTAACTACTGAGCTATATTGAAGCTAACCATATGACCACTGTTTGTGGATAAGTTTGGAAAAATGTCAAGAAATTTTCTTTTTTCATTACTGAGAATTTATAATTTCACATAATTAACTCAAAATACTACAATGAAATATGACATTTAGTTTATGGGTAACAGTAGTTGCCCAAGGTCTTCTTCATGTTATTGTTTCTTCTGGGCATATCCAAACTTATACAAATCATTTTGAGAATGTTATGTAATTTCTCAGTGCCTTAAAATTTTATCTGTAATGTATTTGAAGTCTAATAAAATTCATAATTTAACACACTATTATCTCATAAAATAAAAAATGTAAATATAGCATATTAAATAATTACATTTTTAGAAAAACTGAAGTAATATCCTGAGACTGCATTTAAGGGCAGAGTCTAGTGCTGCTTATTTAAAACTGAATTCAGTTAGAAGACTTGGGTTTGTGAATTTGAAGCTAGAAGCTTCAATATCAAACTATCAAGAAACTAATTTATATCCTACATTGATGTGTAAGAAAGACACTATTCTGTGCTATGGAGAATACCAAACTGAAGAAAATTAAATTCCTGTATTGGAGTAATTTATAATCTTACTTGATGATATATCTTAAACATGAAACATAAGTTAGTAAATGCCAAGTGGCAACTGCTATATAAATTTAGAACAGCAAGGCTAATAGGTGGACAAAAAGTAATTAGAGATGACTTAGAACAGTGCTATCTTATATAGTTCCAGTTACTTGTATAAGCACACCTGAAATGCTTGTTAAGAATGTAGATTTTTAAGGCACATCTAGCCCTACTCAATCATTCTCTCTGGACTGGGGCATGAGACTCTGCCTTCAAAAACAGAGTTTTCCACTGTTTATTATGTACACAAAATCTGGGTACTGTTCATATAACAGAATCAATATGAGCTAGGCCTTAAAATACAGATTGGAGTTATATAATAGCAGTTAAAATTTATTGAATTCTAGATACTGTTCTAATGATTTAAGAGTATTACGTCACTTAATCACACTCCCTAACTAAAGAATATCAGTTAGGTACTTTTATTATTATCTTTATTTGGCAGATAAGGAAACTGAGGCATAGGGAAACTAAGCAGCTTGTCCAAGATCACACGGCTGGTAAATGTCAGTGTCAAGATCTAGGACCAGGCAGTCTGCTCCAGACCTTACACACTAAACCACTTTTTCTCTAAATAAAAAGGAAGAACACATTGATTCATATGGGCACATGAATGAATTACATGTAAACAAAATTCATGAATGTCCTGAAAAGTAAGCACTTTTATTTGAAAATTATGGTTCAGTCCCTAGATACACAGCTCATCCTGGGGTGTCACTTGAGGATGGAGGAGACATGATTAAAAGTTTTAATTTTATGCCCTGATCCTGAAGTCAAGCTTCCCAGGGATGAAGAGGTTAGCAGATCTGTTGTAAAGGATCCCTGAGTCAAAGGAATATTTAACAAGACTATAGATTATCAAGAGGCTGCTATTACCTATATAATCCATAGGACCTATGTGATACTGTTACAGTGGATTCCAGAGGGAGAAACCAGATGTAAGCACAAACACAGAGCAATGTAATTAACCACACTTTCCTCCCTCTTTTGAGGCTGGAATCAGGTAGACTTATGGTAAAGAAGCAATCTTTTCTTCAGAGGGCAGAGTTAACATTTTGGAGGTATTTTCAGCTTGAACAAGTATTATATTTTTGTGGAATTCTGGACAAGATCATGGGAAATGATGAAAGGCTGGCACATGCAGGGCATCAGCAGTCTTGAGGATGGTAAGTGGGGCAGAACTAAAGCTGGTGGCAGAAGTGCTGCTGGTACAGAGCCAGCTGGATCAGCCCTGCTTTCTTCCTGTACTGTGAAGCAGCCTGCAGCACTGGAAGTAATCTCTGAACAGGCAAATGCACCTAAGTGAGACAGAATCAATCAGATGGACAATGTTGCTAGGCACATTGAAACCTCCTTTAATTTGGTGATTTGTGAGGACTATTTCTTTTATTTGGATATTTTCATTGGCCTCTGAAATACACTCTTCTCGACACTGAAAAAAACAACTGTTATAAAGTCCATATGAAATATGAAGCACATCAGACAAGAACTAGATAGTTAATGTGACATTTGGCATTGCTATTTATATATATCATATCTAATCTGGACCCATCAACAGGTGCTATCTGCAGTCATATATTGTTTGAAAATATAGGTCTTATTATTACGCTAGTATGGTGAAGCCAACAGATCAGAAGAAAATTGCTATTGAAAAGACAGTTACTCACAGTTTCCAAGAGGAGGGGTTAAACCATACCACATAAGTGGCACTGGAATGGATCAAGAGGCAGGGGAAGCCAGGGGAAATGTGGGTAAGAGTCTTCATTGTGGTTTATGACAGAAGCAATGATTTAGGTCATATGACCTAAATCAAATCCCTTATGATTATACAGTGGAAGTGAGATATAGATTTAAGGGCCTAGATCTGATAGATAGAGTGCCTGATGAACTATGGATGGAGGTTTGAGACATTGTACAGGAGACAGGGATCAAGACCATCCCCATGGAAAAGAAATTCAAAAAAGCAAAGTGGCTGTCTGGGGAGGTCTTACAAATACCTGTGAAAAGAAGAGAAGTGAAAAGCAAAGGAGAAAAGGAAAGCTATAAGCATCTGAATGCAGAGTTCCAAAGAATAAAAAGAAAAGACAAGAAAGCCTTCCTCAGTGATCAATGCAAAGAAATAGAGGAAAACAACAGAATGGGAAGACTAGAGATCTCTTCAAGAAAATTAGAGATACCAAGGGAACAACTCATGCAAAGATGGACACAATAAAGGGCAGAAATGGTATGGACCTAACAGAAGCAGAAGATATTAAGAAGAGATGGCAAGAATACACAGAAGAACTGTATAAAAAAGATCTTCAAGAACCAGATAATCATGATGGTGTGATCACTCACCTAGAGTCAGACATCCTGGAATGTGAAGTCAAGTGGGCCTTAGAAAGCACCACTAAGAACAAAGCTAGTGGAGGTGATGGAATTCCAGTGGAGCTATTTCAAATCCTGAAAGATGATGCTGGGAAAGTGCTGCACTCAATATGCCAGCAAATCTGGAAAACTCAGCAGTGGCCACAGGACTAGAAAAGGTCAGTTTTCATTCCAATTCCAAAGAAAGGCAATGCCAAAGAATGCTCAAACTACCACACAATTGCACTCATCTCACATGCTAGTAAAGTAATGCTCAAAATTCTCCAAGCCAGGTTTCAACAGTATGTGAACTGTGAACTTCCAGATGTTCAAGTTGGTTTTAGAAAAGGCAGAGGAACCAGAGATCAAATTGCCAACATCCGCTGGATCATCAAAAAAGTAAGAGAGTTCCAGAAAATATATCTATTTCTGCTTTATTGACTATGCCTCTGACTGTGTGGATCACAATAAACTGTGGAAAATTCTGAGAGAGCTGGGAATACCAGACCACCTGACCTGCCTCATGAAAATGTTGGTTTAAAGCTCAACATTCAGAAAACTAAGATCATGTCATCTGGTCCCATCACTTCAGGGCAAATAGATGGGGAAACAGTGGAAACAGTGTCAGACTACTTTTCTGGGCTCCAAAATCACTGCAGATGGTAATTGCAGCCATGAAAGTAAAAGACACTCCTTGGAAGGAAAGTTATGACCAACCTAGATAGCATATTCAAAAGCAGAGAGATTGCTTTGCCAACTAAGGTCTGTCTAGTCAAGGCTATGGTTTTTCCAGTAGTCATGTATGGATGTGAGAGTTGGACTGTGAAGAAAGCTGAGTGCCAAAGAATTGATGCTTTTGAACTATGGTGTTGAAGAAGACTCTTGAGAGTCCCTTGGACTGCTAGGAGATCCAACCAGTTCATTCTAAAGGAGATCAGTCCTGGGTGTTCTTTGGAATGGATGATGCTAAAGCTGAAACTCCAGTACTTTGGCCACCTCATGCGAAGAATTGACTCATTGGGAAAGACTTTGATGCTGAGAGGGATTGGGGGCAGGAGGAAAAGGGGACAACAGAGGATGAGATGGCTGGGTGGCATCACTGACTCGATGGACGTGAGTCTGAGTGAACTCCGGGAGTTGGTGATGGACAGGCAGGCCTGGTGTGCTGTGATTCATGGGGTTGTAAAGAGTCGGACACGACTCAGTGACTGGACTGAACTGAACTGAATGAGTGAGACAGGTAAGCTGACTGGGGTTGACTAAATGAATAATTTCATCTGACTCTAGGGCATAGGACATACTCTTGATTGCCTGACACCTGGCACAAGGGTGAGTAGAATGAGAAAATATTGGTCTAGCATATAAGAAACCCATAGAGGAAGATGATGCCAGTTCTGGATTGATTAGTGTGCATATGAAAAGCATGCTCTGAGTACCAGTTTACTACCTCTGGGGATTGATTTGCCCCAGAAGGACCATTCTCTCCAGCATCATCAGGGCTCCAGATGTCAAAACATTAGAAAATACAAAAATAAAAATGCATAATTATTTTTAATTTTTTAAGGATCCTCCACACTGTTCTCCATAGTGGCTGTATCAATTTATAGTCCCACCAACAGTGCAAGAGAGTTCCTTTTTCTCAATATACTCTCTAACTTTTATTGTTTATAGATCTTTTGGAGGTCAACATTCTGAATGATGTGAGGTGATACCTCATTATAGTTTTGACTTGCATTTCTCTAATAATTAGTGATGTTGAGCATCTTTTCATGTGTCTCTTGGTCATCTATATATCTTATTTGGAGTAATGTCTGATTAGATATTCTGCCCTTTTTTTTTTTTTTTTTGATTAGGTTGTTTTTGTTTTGATTTTGAGTTGCTTGAGCTGTTTGTACATTTTGCAAATTAATGTCTTGTCAGTTGCTTTGCTTGCAAATATTTTCTCCTATTCTGAGCGTTGTCTATGACCCAGAAATTCCACTACTTGCCATATACCCTGAGAAAATTATAATGCAAAAAGACATATGTATCCCAGTGTTCATTGCAACACTGTTTACAATAGCCAGGACATGGACTTGGACTTCTCTGGTGGCTCAGATGGTAAAGAATCTGCCTGCAATGTGAGAGACCAGGGTTCATTCCCTGGGTTGGGAAGATGCCCTGGAGGAGGGCATGGCAATCCACTCCAGTATTCTTACCTGTAGAATCAACATGGACAGAGGAACCTGGCAGGTTATAGTCCATGGGGTCACAAAGAGTCAGACATGACAGAGTGGCAAAGAATAGTGCAGGACATGGAAGCAACCTAAATGTCCATCAGCAGATGACTGGATAAATAAGATATGGTACATATTTACAATGAAATAATACTAAACCATAAAAGGGAATGAAATCACATCATTTATAGAGATGTCGATAGATCTAAAATCTGTCATGCAGACTGAAGTAAGTCAGAAAGAGAAAAGCAAATATATATTAATGTATATCTGTGGAATTTAGAAAAATAGTACTCACAAACCTATCTGAAGAGCACAGGTAGTGATGTAGATATAGAGAATGGACATGTAGACACAGGGGATAAGGGAAGATTGGGACAAATTGGGAGATTAGGATTGACATATACACACTACCATGTGTAAATTTTATAGCTAATGGGAACCTGCTGTATAGCACAGGGAGCTCAGCTTTGTGCTCTGTGATAGCCTAGATGGATGAGATGGAGTGGTGATGGAAGGAAATCCAAGAGGGATGGAGTATATGTATACATATAGCTGATTCATTTCATTGTACAGGAGAAATTAATGCAACATTGTAAAACAATTGTGCTCCATTTTTTTTTTTTTTAAAGGCATGATCACTACATATAGGGTAGGTGCTTTATTTTAGGACCTAATGAAAACAGTAACATTATTTGTTGAGAATGAATTAATCTATAAACACTACAGTAGAACCTGGATTTTTTGCATGCATTTGAATGAATTCATAGGATGGATAGTTTGTCTTGTATGCATACATATTTTAAAAAGTAGAGTTGACCATCAACTATCTGCATTTCATTGCAAATGGGTGGTTCTTTTCTTTTCTTTGTATACAGTAGACTGGGGTGAACTTAGATATACTCCAGAAATCTAATTCATCCTACTGTGTGCTCTAAGTTATCTCTGCTTGAGTTTTTTTTTTTTTTTATGATAAACACTTATTTTGAATATCAGAGTGCTGATGCAATAAGGCTTGTTTTGCTCATGATAAATCTTAATTTCATGAACAAATTTTAAAGTCTTGTAGGATTATTAAGGATCTGAAATCCTTATTTTACTTATTTTTGTGTGTGTAATACTCTACTGTATTATAAGAAAATTCAAGTGATTAGAATGCTATATTTTTTTAAGAAATGAATCCTCCAATGTCTCAGGACAAATCCTTTGAGAATATCAAGTAGTTATATTCTACTATCTGTAGTTTTACTATTCAGTTAAAGAATTATTTGATAAAACTGACCACTATTATTATAGTGTGGGGTTCTTTTTGAGGAATCCTAATTTGAAGTGTATTACAAAAGAAATATATACTCTTTGTAGAAAATATTGACAAATAAACCAAACTCCAAAATAATTACTTCTAAAAAACTGAACTGTATAGTTTCAGGTATAAAATATTTTTTATAGAAAACTGAATCACCCTACGGGTGCCTACCTACATATTTAATAAGTTGTGAATATATTGTCATATCTAAAAATAGTTACAATGTAGTAATGGCTAATATCTCATTATATTTTTATCCTAAGAATTATTTAAGCAGTCTCCTGTTACAATATATTTACATTATTAAATGTTATTAATTTCCTTATTATTAGAACTGAGAATGATGAGTAAAAGAAAATTCATGTTTTCATTCCTTTAATATAAAAGACAAAAATAACTCCCAGAAAAACTGGTATAGTTTACACTCTCTTCATTAGTGTAAAAGTATTAATTTGATAGTCAAGAGGTTATTCATTGCTTTCATTTGCACTTACCACTATTTATGAATGCTACCATTTTTCATGTGCTTATTGTTAATTTGTATTAATTCTTTGGCATAATGCCTACCTATATTTTATTCCTTTTGCTTTTTGGTGGGTTTGTGATTTTTTTTTTTTTTAATCTCCTCGGAGTCACTATTTTTATAAAACACTAACTATGACAAATTATTTTGATGCCTTTCATCACATACTCTTGACCTACCTACGATTAATCTATAACTGTGAATAAGGGTTCTGTGCAAGGTCAGATTTTCTGACAAATCCATCATGTCTGCTTCCCATTTTAGGGAATTCTCCAGTCTTGCAGTCTAGTTGGATGATGTGGGTTAATCCTCATACAGTAGGGGACTGGAGGCAGTGGAGCAATGCTCTAGCCTCCCTACACTGGATGGTTAATTCTGGAAAAAAGTAAGTGAAAATGAAAGTCGCTCAGTCGTGTCTGACTCTTTGTGACCCCATGGACTATAGAGTCCATGGAATTCTCCAGGCCAGAATAGTGGTGTGGGTAGCCTTTTCCTTCCCCAGGGGATCTTCCCAACCCAGGGATCAAACCCAGGTCTCCTCTGCATTATAGATGGATTCTTTACCAGTTGAGCCACAAAGGAAGCCCAATTCTGGGAAGCATGTTGCATTCTTCTTAGAGGAACCAGTGGCTACCATGGCCTTCAGCAGTGACACTGATAATGTACCATTCTTGGTTTCCTCTTCTTTTTCTGGTTTACTCTTTTTTTTTTTTTTAACTTTTTATTTTTACTTTATTTTATTTTATAATACTGTATTGGTTTTGCCATACATTGATATGAATCCACTCTTCCCTGCTCTTTCACTCTTTATTCCTGTCATCACCTCCTATGTACACCACCTGCCCTCAATCTTTACCTGAGGCTCTGTGTCTAAGGGACTTCTAGACTTTGGTATTAATTTTAAATATCTCTGCAGCTTGGGCCAAGATAATTGCTTTTTTGAATATAAATTAGCTTTCCAGATCCATCAATATTTTTCTCTAGGCCTCCAGATATTCGTGTACTAGTTTCTTTTTGATGCCTTAGCATATTACCATAGAACAAGTTGGTTCAAACCAACAGATATTTTTTATCTTACAATTCAGGAGGCCAGAAGTCCAAAAGGTGTCTCACTAAAATATGTGTTGGCAGAGCTGTATTCCCTTCTGGAAACTTGAGGAGAGAATCTATTACCTGCATTTTTGGGCTGATGGGCTCTAACTTCATGTTCAAAGTCAATGGCATAACATTTCCTAATCTTTAACTCTGATCCTTTGAGAAATAAGATAATCTTGTTTAGACTTCAGAGACAAAGCAGAGCAGGCCTTCCTTCTAACCTGCCTGGACACTACCCTGACTGTGAGTGATTATGCATGGCTGCCTTCTTTGAGCGCAAGCCTTGTGGCACCATTAATATGATAGGGGACTGATTGTTGAGCCCCTGGAGGAGATCTGACCAACCAAGTCCTGGGCTTAACATTCCAATTTTTATGCATTAACATGAAATCAGAGCTGCAATTTGCTCACAGACTAATGACTATATTAATTTGTATCCTGGAATTATAAGCAGGAACCCTAAACTGCTATTTTTGAACTCTCACCCATGGAGTGGATGCACAGTCTGGGACATTTTCCCAATTGGGACTCCAGATGTGCTGTGTCACAGGACTTCCAGCCACTGTTTAAGTCTGGATGTTGCTCAAACCCAGTTTGGTAATGTTCGGTTCAGTTCAGTTGCTCAGTCGTGTCTGACTCTTAGCGACCCCATGAATTGCAGCACGCCAGGCCTCCCTGTCTATCACCAACTCCCGGAGTTCACTCAAACTCACGTCCATCGAATCAGTGATGCCATCCAGCCATCTCATCCTCTGTCGTTGCCGTCTCCTCCTGCCCCCATTCCCTCCCAGCATCAAAGTCTTTTCCAGTGAGTCAACTCTTCACATGAGGTGGCCAAAGTAATAGAGTTTCAGCTTTAGCATCATTCCTTCCAAAGAAATCCCAGGGCTGATCTCCTTCAGAATGGACTGATTGGATCTCCTTTCAGTCCAAGAGACTCTCAAGAGTCTTCTCCAACACCACAGTTCAAAAGCATCAATTCTTCGGTGCTCAGCCTTCTTCACAGTCCAACTCTTACATCCATACATGACTACTGGAAAAATCATAGCCTTAACTAGATGGACCTTAGTTGACAAAGTAATGTGTCTGATTTTGAATATGCTATCTAGGTTGGTCATAATTTTCTTCCAGGGAGTAAGCATCTTTTAATTTCATGGCTGCAATCACCATCTGCAGTGATTTTGGATTCCCAAAAAAACATAGTCTGACACTGTTTGCACTGTTTCTCCATCTATTTCCCATGAAGTGATGGGACCGGATGCCATGATCTTCATTTTCTGAATGTTGAGCTTTAAGCCAACTTTTTCACTCTCCTCTTCGCCTCTACTATTTCTATTTCCCTTTTCAGTTAATGTTAGTATATTGAAAATAAGCTAGATAGTTCTCATAAATATTGGTACTATTTATTTGTATATAATGAATGACTTTAACAAATCCTTGAACCTGAAATGAAAGTGAAAACTTTCTGCAAAATACCCTCTTGCTTCACTCCTATAAGGACTCTTCTTATAGGGGAGTGTGTTTACATTAATCACACCCATATAATACAGAATAAATTCCCTATTTTAAGACCCTTAATGTAATCATACATTCAAAGTCTT
The DNA here is from genome assembly GCF_032405125.1 of Capricornis sumatraensis. Lineage (NCBI taxonomy): Eukaryota > Metazoa > Chordata > Mammalia > Artiodactyla > Bovidae > Capricornis > Capricornis sumatraensis. The sequence goes on along the minus strand of NC_091089.1, from coordinate 16,128,306 downwards.
TCATCATGTAAAGTACCATATTCAGATGTTCTGAGGATCAGAATGTGAACATCTTTGGGGAGCTGTTTTTGTGATTATGATACCAAAATATGCTGAAACTTTAATTTTTGGTATAAAATTCTAGATTACAATTTGTGAATCTGTAATTGCCAAAATTTCTGAATAGAGTTCCTTCCATTGATATTTTTAGAGCTCTCTTGGTTATTTCCACAAGCTCGGCAAATGCCTACCACTGGTTGCAGAGCAAATGCTCTTTCCTTATACATGGGACTCTATCCTATAGCACAGCTCTATGTTGGGGTGCCAGATCATCCAAGATAGTCAGCATTTAGTTTTCTTTTATACTCTGTGACAGTGGGAATTGCCGGGAGCCAGTGTGAGGAATCCCGCCCGTGACAAGGTCATGAGGAAGGAAGCTGACATACACAAGGCGTGCTCAGACTTCAGGGACCCCTCTGGATATTCCTAAGCATGTACCCCAGCAAAAATCTGCCGGCTTTTGTGCTCTGCTTTTCCACTTTTCTGATATTCTCTGGAAAAAAGTCAATTCAGGGTTTTAGTCTTCTGCATTTGAAAGGGATGTTTCAGTTAAACCCCTCTGATAGCTCTCTAGTCTGCCTAACAGGTTCCCCAGACCTCTTACAGCTTGTGAATTGCTTACAGCCCCCCAACCGCGAGAGGCACAAAGCTTACAGCTTGTGAATTGTTTACAGCCCCCAACCGCGAGAGACATCTTAAAGATACAGAGCCTTTTCTAAAGAGTTAAAAATTATATTGGTAGAGGGTTTTCACTGTTGATTCAAGGATTGCTGCCAGACCTCCTTATTCTTTATCTTTTAGGCACCTGGAAGGATGTTAATGTAAGCAGGATGTAGAAAAAGATACATAGTAGTTTTGATGTTAGCAACACTAGACTTTTGAGTTAATTGCTTCTCTTTTGCTGTAAATCACTGTACTCCCTCTAATTGTTATAAGTTGCTATATCCTTGCTGTGTAAGAATGTAACTTTATTTAGTGCTTTCTGAGAGTGGCACCAGACCTTGGGAAAATCAACACAAATAAGTCTTGTGGTTGACAAACCCTTATCAGAAAAAAGGCTGTAAAATGTTAAATTGGCCCTTTTGGCTAGAAGATGATGTAAATTACCTAAGACTTGTGTATACAATTAGGTATGCAGAGAAAAAAGCCTGGTTTTGATAAGAGTCTGGACTGCTAATGCTGCATAACTTTGTGTTACCCATTGATCTCCATGTTTTACCAAAAGTATAAAAGGCCTTCTGAACAATAAAGGATGGACCAGATTCTCAGACCAGTTTCTCGGACTAGTCTCGGCCTGGTTTCTTGGGAATCTGGCTCCCCCCGTGTCTCTCTCTCTCTCTTTTTCTCTCCCTTTTCTTCCCTCTGCTCTTTACTTTAATTTCAGGCTAAATTTCCATCTGGGGCGCGGAGGCTCGCCAGGTCTACTTATTTGCCCTGGTTATTAAGATCCGCGAGAAAGGGAGCTTAAGGCGAGGCACCCTTAGATATTCAAGCGGGCACCAGTGGCCCAACGTAGATGGTGCAAATTCCTTGTCTGGAATTTTATTGGTCTTCCACGTAAACCAAGCTATTCAGCCCTCTTTCTCCACTTAATCTTCCTACTGCACTACAGTTTCTTAATCTAATCTTATATTAATAAATAAACAAGTCTTTCCACGCCAACGCTGTCCACCCTTCGAATTCCCTGGATCCACCGGGGCTGGACCCCGGCAGGGAATGTTTAAAATTCACCTCCTTTCTGGGGTGGGGGAATTACCATCTTCATTAGGGTCTGAAAATGGCATACTTTCTGAAAAACAGAATTCAGCCCTTGTTCTGAATATTTCATCTCAGAGTTTTTCAGCTTAAAATATTTCATATGTATATTAGATGTACCTTGGTGATTGGTTTGGGTGGGATCTGAAGACCACTTGCTGGCTTGGCTTCTTAAAGAAAGTCATTGATTTTTTATGGTTGGATCATATTCTGCCCTAGACAGTACACTAGGTCAATTGTGCGGATTACTGAAGTCATTAACAAAGTTATGTGGGTTGGGCTCTTAGGGAAACAGCATTTTTGGAGTAAAAGATAAGTTTGAAGTCTAGTTCTAATACCCTCTGGCTGTGTGTCCCTTGGTAATGTATTTAACCTCTCTGAACCTTACTTTTCTTATCAGTAATTGAAGATATAGAATAATTCATTTCCCAAGGAAGCAGTAATTAGGGAGTGCATGAAATAGTATATGTAATATGTCATCTTGCAACTGACATATTGTAGGGGCTTAGTGAATAGTTGCCATTTTAGATTAATCACTTGAAAATCCTCCCCTTTCATTCATGCATCAGAATTTCTTCCTATGGTACTGTTTCATTTAAACTAACATAGAAAATGACATTATTTCTTCCATCTAAAAGTGGCTTTCACTTAAAGTATACTTATCCCTACATAGACCATCTATTTCTCTTCCTCTTTCATGTTAACATTTTCTAAAGAGTAGCCTAGACTTTCTGTCTCCAATTGTTCTGTTTATCTATTTCTCTCTCACTGAGGCAAAACTTATACCTATCTGTCTTAAAATTTATCCTTTTTGTATGCACAACTTGATGCTTTTAGTGAATAAATGTTCATGAAATTACACTTTTGAATGAGGTGCCCATGGAATCAGGCTGAGGCTGAGATGTGCTTGACTTCTTCCTCTTTCTTATCTTGATTCTTCCGTTCATTTACTGCCTGCTCTTGGGATCACTTACTTACTAAATCACTCCCACTTAAACTCTTGGCTCTGTGTCACCTTCTGGCAGGACCTAATCTTAACAGATGGCCAAATGTCAGAACTTGTCACAGTCAGAGTCAGGATTTATTTCCTAATCAGGTAAGGAGCAAGCAGTAGTCATAGCAGGCCTAGAAAAAAGTTAAAAGTCAGAATAAATGTGGCTTCCTGAGAAGACAAGAATCTTCAGTGAGTAGTATGTATACTTTGAACAGTGATTTGAACAGTTGACCACTGTCCTTGTGTATCATCCAGTAACACCTTCTTTCCTTAGACCTTTTTTTTTTTTTTTTTTGTCTTCCAGGGCCAGGATCTATTATTCTGAGTCTAGGTCACTGATGAATTTATGGTTAGATTTGGGTCTTCTCCAAGGGCCATATTTTGACAAGACTGGGGGTAGTCCTGGAGCTCTTAGATATTCTTCACTAAAGTCCTATTCTCTCCCGAGTCCTGTATGCTCTCATCTTGGTCTTAAGAATTACTTTGTGTTTCAGTAGTACATGAATCAAGAAATTCCAGATGTACAAGCTGGATTTAGAAAAGGCAGAGGAACCAGAGTTCAAATTGCCAACATCAGCTGGGTCAGAATGAAAGCAAGGGAATTCCAGGAAAACATCTATTTCTGCTTTATTGACTATGCTAAAGCCTTTGACCTGTGGATCACAGCAAATTGTGGAAAATTCTTCAAGAGATGGAAATACCAGACCACCTTAACTGCCTCCTGAGAAATCTGTATGCAGTTCAAGAAGCAACAGTTAGAACTGGACATGGAACAACAGACTGGTTCCAAATTGGGAAAGGAGTACTTTAAGGCTATATATTGTCGCCCTGCATATTTAACTTATATGCAGAGTACATCATTCAAAATGTCAGTCTGGATGAAACTCAAGGTACAATCAAGTTTGTCAGGGGGCAGGGGTGGCGTACAGTGGTTGAGATGGTTGTATGACATCATCAAGTCAGTAGACATGAGTTTGAACAAACTCTGGGAGATAGTGAAGGATGGGGAAGCCTGGTGTGCTGCAGTTCATATGATCACAAAGAGTTGAACATTGACTGAATGACTAAACAACAGCAACCTACTTTCAGACACCTTAAGAAAAATCTGTGAGATTTTTAGTTCATCCTTATATTTTATGAAACAGTGCACAAAGTGGAAGAGGAGGAACATTTTTGATAGAAGTATATCCATGAGGGAGGTGGGGAAAGAGTATGTACCCACATAGCATTTGTGTCCTGCCCATCTTTATCACTCATAAGGGTATCCTCAGTTCAATTCAGTTCAGTTCAATCGGTCAGTCATGTCTGACTCTTTGCGACCCCATGAATTGTAGCACGCAAGGCCTCCCTGTCCATCCTAACTGTAACTTAATAGAGGTCAGGTAGGGCTAAGGTTGGTTTGTGTGCTGTGTGTTGTGCTTAGTCACTCAGTCATGTCCAACTCTTTGCAACCCCATGGCCTGCAGCCCACCAGGTTCCTCTGTCCATGGGAATTCTCTAAGTAAGAATACTGAAGTGGGTTGCCATGCCTTCCTCCAGGGGATCTTCCCAACCCAGGTATCAAACCCAGGTCTCCTGCACTGCAGGTGGATTTTTTACTGACTGACTGAGCCATGAGGGAAGCCCAAGGTAGGTTCAGTAGGTTCTATTTATCATGGTGGTAAAGCATATGCCTTTACATCATTGCCAATGATATTAGATGGGTAGGTATTTAAGGAATAAAATTAAGTTTTATACAACACTTGTTCATGAGAAGGAACTAATTCTTATGTGATTTTTTTGGTCATTTTCTGTTTATTTGTACTCAAAAGTTTATTTACCAGATTGACCCTTTATGGATTTACAGTTTTGATTCTCAGCATTGTTCTGTGTGCATTTGACAATTATTCATACATCCTTATTATTAATCTGCCTGTATAAAAGTAGCATCTTGTGTTCATAAATTGTCAACCTTTAGAGGCAGAGCATCCCTGCCTGCTGAGTCTCTGACTTGCCTGTTAATAGTTATTTGTAAGAATTTGTCAGCAAAAATTTCAAATTAATAACCAATCTGTGTTATCCTAAGCATCCCTCATTTGTCATAAATTATTTAGAGAGTTAATGGGGAAAAATAAGTCAGATACATTTCAGTGATATTGACAGTGTTATGCTACTGTCCTGGCCATTCTGTTCTTAGTTCAAAAAAGGCTACATGGGTGTGTGGGTTGGGAGTATATCACTGGCATAGCATGAGGGAAAGAGCAGGCTAATAAATGACACATCGGTGCTAGACTGAATCCCGATTATTGGTTTTAATAAAGAAAAGCAACCAGACACCTGCCAAGTATTCGAGCAATATCTTTCTTGATATTTTTTTTTCCTGCTATGTCTTTAGATTACTGAACAGCAGCTAATCCAGCTCTGCAGACTACCAAGAGAAAGGACAGCCCCTCATCTATGTTGTCAGGGCCCAAGAAGTCTCCTTGACAGATTAGGGCTTAGCAGTGATGAGCAAAGTTTCCTCTGAACTCCAAACCTCCTTCCCCTGTCACAGCATTTTTCTGGAGTCCATAGAGAGTGTTGCAAAGAGACAGAAATCCCTGACAGGGTCAGAGCATAGAGAAGTGAGGGAATGCTTCTTGTCACTGCTGTTGTACAAGTAAAGAGCCCTGAAACTCTGGTGTCCTCATTAGTGGTGCAGAATATCAGAAGGCTCCCAGCTGCTTCCTCATGAGCCTTGGCACTGCCCTCCACAAATGACAGGGGTTATTTGTTTTCTTGTGTTTATTATCTGTAAAAGGACCCAGCACTCTCTGCTGGATGGTAGCCATGCTCTCTTTTAATGTTGTTTTGTCTTTACGTCTTTCTTCTTGGCAACCTTTCCCAACATTTTCCAGATTCTGAGTGGTGCTCGGAAAGGAACGTAGGTAAGACAGAGCAGAAAAAAAAAAAAAAAAAAAGACTCAATTTTTTTAATAAACAGAAGTAAATGGAGGAGGGGAAAGTATTTTTGTACCTCCTATTGGTTGTATATGCTGCCAATATTTTTCATATGTTAACTCATGTATTTGTCATAAGAGCTATTATCTATTCCAATATTATGGGCATATAAACCATGGTGAGTACTTTGTCAATGACCCTTCAACCCCAGATCTTTTTGACTATGAAACCCCTATTCACCTATTACTTCCTGCCATCCCTGTGCTCATATTTCATATGGTCTCAAGTAGAGGAATTCCTTACTGGATGCTTAGGTAGCTTTGTGGTGGGAAAATTTGTGTTGTAGAGAGTAGAAGATGGGACCTAGAGTTAGAAGACTTGGGTTAGAATTCTACTGTGGGCACTTACTAACTGTATGAATCGGATAAGATAAAACAAGGTAAATCTGAAAACAATAGGTATACATAAGATAACAGTAATCTAAAGCAAGATGCCTTGGATAAGTGTGTTTACATCCTTAGTTTCAGTGCCATCACCTGCAAAGTGAGGCCAGTTTTATGCTTGAGCAAAATGAATTCAGAGAGGCTCGTGTGCTCAGCCCTTAGTCTTCAGAAGTACTATCCAAAGAGAAAAATTGAAAATTAACTTTCTCATTCTCCCTCCTTGATGGTGACATGCCTCTAAGGATCCAAAAGATTTTTTTATTTTTCTCTTACAACATTTTAGTTTTAGCTTTTTAATTTACATCAAAATTTGACTTCTTCCAAGGCTTATGAATTTTAGCAAGGATTATAATAAGGAAACAACTTAGTCTTTAAGTCTTCAACAGTTAGTGGGGAAGATGCTCTTAGGAATAGCAGGCCCTTAGTTTCCCCAAATTATTCCAGGGCATTCAATGCCGTGTGAAGACTGAATCTTAATGACATCTATTTTGATGTCATGCTGAGAAGCACTGTGAGCTGAATAATAACAGTACCTAACACTTTTGTGGCATTCACCATATGACAGGCATTGTTCTTATGTGACATATTTAATTTTCAGATATTCACATGATATGGGTGCTAATATTTCTTCCCATTATCCAAAAGATGAAACTGAAGAATGGATGGATTAAGTAACTTGCTTGAAGTTGTGAAACTGATAAGGAATAGAAGTAAAACTTTACCCAAGTGGCCCCAGTATATGTTATTTACTATCTGTTTCTGTGTCTTAAAATAAACCAGGACAAATCATTTTATTGCAGTTATTTTATTTTTAATTTTTATTATCAACAGATAATAGAGATAGGAGCATTAAGGAAAAGATACTTAAAGATGGATAATCTCCCTTTAAATAAACTGTAATACAGTATTAATTTATCCCTTTATTCAACATCTATTCCAAAGAATATGAAGAATAAACATGTGGTTCACAATATCTTATCCCTGATGACAAGATCCAAAAGGCTCGAAATGGCTTGATAAACTAGACCTGAGCCTGAATGAAAGTATGCATGGTTTTTATATCACTTATTGTGAATATATATTTTTCTAGAGAATAAATTAATATGTCTGATTATGAGTTACAGACCCAAATCAAACTTGGTGTATTGTATAATATCTAGTACTTATGTAATGTTTTCCTTCTAAAATTAAAAAAAAAAAAAAAAGACTTTGAAATTTAGTGGCCCAAGCTTTTCAGGAAATGGTCAGTTGATTTCTATTAATATACAATAAATAATACTGACTAACAGAGCTCATTGCTTCCTCTGTGGTGTGGAGGAAGTTATAGTGTACTTTGTCCTTGCCTACAATGGAGTGGCCTGGCTTGGTATCCCTAACTAGCTCTGCTAAGAGAATGATGCTTACTCTCATTCTCTATTATACCCAAATTCCCTCCATACTACAGTTCCTAACAGACTTCATGGGGCTTCAGATTGAGATAGCAGATTGTAAATGTTGGTAGCTTCTGTAATAAAATTGAGAAGATTCCCTTTCTTTGTAGCACAAAGGCATCTGTAAATATTGTTTCAGAAATTTACTAGGGGTTTATGTTCACCTTGGAAACATATAATTTGGACTTTTCCTTGTTGAAAATTACTACATTTACCTGCACTGCTTGAGTTATTTCCTCTTTACTGCTTCCATCTATCCTTATTCCCTTCTTGTCTCTTACTCCCTGCTTCCTGCTTTTCCCCACTTCCCACAATCCAGAAAGAAGGGAGAAATGCCTATCTCTAAGGAAATCAGATGGACTTTCCTGGTGGCTCAGACGGTAAAACATCTGCCTACAATGCAGGAGATCTGGGTTTGATCCCTGGGTTGGGAAGATCTCCTGGAGAAGGAAATGGCAACTCACTCCAGTACTCTTGCCCGGAAAATTCCACGGATGGACGAGCCTTGTAGGCTACAGTCCATGGGATCACAAAGAGTCGGACATGACTGAGCGACTTCAATGTCAATGTCAATGTCAAGGAGGTCAGATAAAACTTGGAATACAGAGATAAGGGAGAGTCTACTGCCAGGAGATATGAGGGGCAGGAGACAGGAGATGAAGTGGTGCCTAGGACATCATGGGAGGGAGCTGCATCCTGGCCCCAGACTCCTGTTTTTTGAACTTATTCCCTCCTTCCCTTCCAGTAGAATGGAGACAAAGACCTGGAATGGCAGACATAGAGGTTGATCAGACAAGTGGTATGAGCACAGGAGAATTTGGCAGCTGAATATTTGAGAAAAATTACTAATACCTAATCATAGATGAAGCAAGTTTCTGAGTTTCCACAGAAAAAGAAGGATTCTGGTCAGATGGCAGAAAGCTGAACATCATGCTTCTCTTGATCCTCCAGCCTGATGCTCTTGAGGGACATACACTACTCTTTATATTTCTACACTTGCACCTTCCCAGAGAACCTCTCACTATATGCATACAGTTTCTTTATAGGTACTGGTAATACTGTGGCCACCTGATGCAAAGAGCTGACTCATTGGAAAAGATCCTGATGCTGGGAAAGATTGAAGGCAAGAGAAGAAGAGGGGGACAAGACAGAGGATGAGATGGTTGGATTGTATCACTGACTCAATGAATATGACTTTGAGCAAACTCCAGCAGATAGCAAAGGACAGAAAAACCTGGTGTGCTTCAGTTCATGGGGGTTGCAAAGAGTTGGACATGACTTAGCAATTGAACGACAACAATACTTACTTCAACTCTGTTGAGATTCAATACCTTGCTTCATTTATAGGCAAGCATGTAGGCATGTGTAAATGAGTTTTAATTTTTATATCTGGCTTGTACAAAGCAAGGGGCCTTGGCTAGGTGAATGCATATGGATTATGAGCTTAGATATGTTTTTTCTCTGTAAATTTGGAAAAGTGAGTGGATTTTTTTTTTTTTTTTCATGAGTACTCATGTGTTTAATGGTGTGTTGGCTTCATGTTGGACCTTTGTTTTGATAAGTACAACTTCTACTTATGGATCATGGTGTAAAGATTGAGGGTGGGTACCAAGCTTGAGATACAATATTTGAGTCTTTTTAAATTTTTTTTCAGATGAACATGATAAGAAGATAGATAATACCATAACATTATGTATATAGACTGACTTCCCTTATCACTTGCAATGATTTGGAAACCTAGATTCCAGGCACTTAGCTGAACTAACAATACAAAGAAAAAGGAAAAGAATTTGATATTTTCATTTTATAATTCTACAGGTATCAATAAAGTTTCTCTTTTATTTCAGTTTTATTTGTAAAATGGAAAGGGTAAGGTATCTGAGCTCCACAAATCTGTTTTGCTTATTTTAATATTCTGACATAAAGATTTTAGAACCTGATCTGTCAGTCATCTGACAAAATTAGAACAAACCTCTACATATTATCTCCATCATTGTGGTGACCATATGCCTTGATTTGTTTTGGGGAAGTCCTGACTAAAGTCTTTTGTGCTGGAATAATTATGGGGATCCCCTTTTACTCTTCAAGGGGGCTCATTTTAAATGACAACTTACATGTTTATCCTACTCATAGCCAACATTATTCCTAATCAGAATTTTATATTCTTCAGAAATATTATTCTCTAAATAAGGACAAGGACAAATTATGGATGCTTTACTGAGTTCTATATTTGATTTGGTTCCCTTTTCATTACTGTCCTGACAGGATATAAATAAGCAAAACAAATGGCTTCTCAGGAACTGTTGTCAACTTTGCTCCTGTCCAGCTCCAATTTGAGGTATTTTTTGTTCCTGTCCCCATCACTCAGGCCTTGAAACTGACAGGTTGCTGCTTTCTTCCTTGAAATGACATGATGAATAAGACTGCATGCTGCAAGGGAGAAAACTATAAAAAAGGACTGTCTTGTACAATGGGAAATTATTTAGTAGAGTTGACCTTTTGCATGGAGGAGAAAGAGGGACCTTCATATAATATGATTTCTGAAGTTCAAGAAAATAATCTTCTCCACAATTCTGATGGATGGGTAGTCTTGGACATCTCTTGAACTAAAGATTCTTGAACACTTTCTTGAACAAAAAGACAGTTGGCTTAAATTATAAATGATTGTGTGGGAGACAATTCATCGACATCCAAACAGAAACTTCACCCACAGCAATCTAGGTCACATAAACAGAAACAGAACAGTCATATCTGGGTTTCCCATTTCCCCAGTGCAATGAGCTGGTAAAGAGAGTCATCTGAAGTATTGGACCAACTTGATGTATCATTATCCATAAGTACTATGATAAATAAAAATTGCTGGCACAAATTTGCTAAAATTTATAATATCATATATTTGTTAAGGTATGTGTGTTTTAGTTTTACAGTTTGTTAAGTTGCTTCCTTCTCATCACCTAGAAGATCTCATCAGAGTTTTGAAGTTCTTTCAGAGTTTAAAAAATAAAAAAAAAAGTGGGAAGGATTAGGGGAAGGACAGAGAAGTTTGCCTCAGGTATTATTTAGTAAATGATTTTGGTGGTCTGGGAGCAACAGGAAGTAGTGCCCAATCCAGAATCTCCCATGATCACCTCGATATATTTGGAGTCTATCCACTTTTCTCTGTACTATACATCCTAATAATAAATTTATAGAACATTTTACATGTAATAATATTTAATTCTCCTAAAAACTCTAGGAGAGAAATTTTATAGCTTATAATGTAAAGCTTGGATAGGTTAAACAACTTGCTTAAGATCAGACAGCTAGTATGCAGGAGAGCTAGGATTCAACCCCACATCTATGCCTTTCAAGCCTGCATATTTTTTCCCTCTTTTGTTATTTTTTCCAGTATTTATAAATTTTCATATAGCTTCAAACTTAAAAGTTGTAAGGAAAAAAAAAATTCTGTACTCCTTTCACTTAGGTTTCTCAAATGCTAACATTTTGGCATACTTGCATTTGCTTTACCATTTTTGCTTTCTCTACATATTGCAGACATAATGTCTCTTTACTTCTAAATATTTCAATGTGCTTTCTAAAATACAGAATTTGCTTACATAGCCATAATATAATTGTTAAAATCAGGGCATGCATTGTTACAATAATATTATCTAATATGTTAATCTGCCTGCCAATGCAGGAGATGCAGGAGACATGGATTTGATCTCTGAACTGGGAATATTCCCTGGAAGAGAAAATGGGAACCTATTCCAGTATTCTTACCTGGAGAATCCCATAGACAGGCAAGCTTGGATTTTTTTGCAACTCCCAGGGTGTTGCAAAGAGTTGGACATGACTGAGTGACTGAGTATGCATGCATGCTAAAACCATACTCAGATTTTGTGTTTTATCCCAGTAATGCCCTTTATAGTTATAGAAAATTCTGGATCATGTTCCACATTCAACTCTCATGTTTTCTTCAGTTTCCTTTTATTTGGACCAGTACCACAGTCTTTCTATTTCATGGTATTAACTATTTAAAAATAATACAGGCCAGTTATTTTGTAGACTATCCTCCAATTTGGGCTTGTTTAATACTTTCTCACTATTAGATGATGCATTCGGGGCAGAGATACCATGGAAGTGATCTTGTGTTCTTGGTGTGTACATCAGGAGACAGCTGATATGGATTACTACCAAAGTTAACTTTGATCACCTGATCACGATCGTGTCTTCTAGGTGATTTCACTATAAAGTTACTGTTTTTGCCTTTATAATCATTGAGTATCTAGTCAGAAGACACTTCAGAGAAGGCAATAGCAACCCACTCCAGTATTCTTGCCTGGAAAATCCCATGGACAGAGCAGCCTGGTAGGCTGCAGTCCATGGGGTCGCTACCAGTCCCACACGACTGAGCAACTTCACTTTTACTTTCACTTTCATGCATTGGAGAAGAAAATGGCAACCCACTCCAGTGTTCTTGCCTGGAGAATCCCAGGGGCAGGGAAGCCTGGTGGGCTGCCGTCTATGGGGTTGCACAGAATTGGACACGACTGAAGCCTGACAGCAGCAGCAGCAGAAGACACTTTGAGGCTTATAAAATCTTCCAGTACTCCTCAAATTTCACTTGGGTAAAATTATTAGCATTCACTTATGATTCTTTCTAGAATCAATTATTATGGTAATGGATGCCAAATGTTAATCTAATTCCAACATTCTACAATTTTTGTTAGTCATTCTACTATACAAAGGAACTTTCTTTCTCTTCTTCCCGTTCCTTTCTTCTGTCAGAGAAGAAAAAAAAAAATTTTTTTTTTTTGCCTTTCTAGGTTCTCTGGCTGGAATACAAGACAGATTAACAGGAGAAAAGCAAATTTAACTTTGTAAAAGTAGGGCATTATAAGAATATTGGACTCAATGGGCAGTCAGTTAGTTGAGGCTTATATGCTATTCTGAGCTAAGGAGAAGTGGGTGGAAGTCTAGAACTTCAAAGGGGACAAAGGATAATTCACAGGGAAACTGGAGAAGTAAATGTTGAGTAAACAAGTTTTTCTGTGCCATATGGAGAGGTCTTTCTTATGTAAAACAAAGATATATTCAATAATATAACAGCTTGCAATCTGATTTGTTTTAAGCAATTAAAAGGACAGTAAAGAAAAAAAAAAAAAAAAGATGTTCACGACCCAGATAATCATGATGGTGTGATCATTCACCTAGAGCCAGACGTCCTGGAATGTGAAGTCAAGTGGGCTTTAGAAAGCATCACTACGAACAAAGCTAGTGGAGGTGATGGAATTCCAGTTGAGCTATTTCAAATCCTAAAAGATGATGCTGTGAAAATGCTGCACTCAATATGCCAGCAAATTTGGACAACTCAGCAGTGGACACAGGACTGGAAAAGGTCAGTTTTCATTCCAATCCCAAAGAAAGGCAATGCCAAAGAATGCTCAAACTACCACACAATTGCACTCATCTCACATGATAGTAAAGTAATGCTCAAAATTCTCCAAGCCAGGTTTCAGCAGTATGTGAACTGTGAACTTCCAGATGTTCAAGCTGGATTTAGAAAAGGCAGAGGAACCAGAGATCAAATTGCCAACATCCACTGGATCATCAAAAAAGCAGAGAGTTCCAAAAAGACATCTATTTCTGCTTTATTGACTATGCCAAAGCCTTTGACTGTATGGATCACAACAAACTGTGGAAAATTCTTCAAGAGATGAGAATACCAGACCACCTGACCTGCTTCTTGAGAAAGCTACATGCAGGTCAGGAAGAAACAGTTAGAACTGGACATGGAACAACAGACTGGTTCCAAATAGGAAAAGGAGTACATCAAGGCTGTATATTGTCACCCTGCTCATTTAACTTATATACAGAGTACATCATAAGAAATGCTGGGCTGAATGATGCACAAGCTGGAATCAAGATTGCCGGGAGAAATATCAATAACCTCAGATATACAGATGACACCACCCTCATGGCAGAAAGCGAAGAAGAACTAAAGAGCCTCTTGATGAAACTGAAAGAGGAGAATGAAAAAGTTGGCTTAAAGCTCAACATTCAGAAAACTAAGATCATGACATCCGGTCCCATCACTTCATGGCAAATAGTTGGGGAAACAGTGGAAACAGTGGCAGACTTTATTTTGGGTGGTTCCAAAATAACTGCAGATGGTGACTTAAACCTTGAAATTAAATGATGCTTACTCCTTGGAAGAAAAGTTATGACCAACCTAGACAGCATATTAAAAAGCAGAGACATTATTTTACCAACAAATGTCTGTCTAGTCAAGACTATGGTTTTTCCAGTGGTCAAATTGTTTGAATTTTCTTTTGTAGGTCTTTTCTTTTATGTTTCTTGCCTAGAGAAGTCTCTTTAACATTTGTTGTAAAACTGGCTTATTGGTACTAAGTTGTCTTATTTTGTTTGTCTCTAAAGCTTTTAATTTCTCCATCAATTTTGAATCAGTTTCTTGCTGGGTAGAGTAATCCTGGTTGTAGTTTTTCCCCTTTCATTACTTTAAATATATCCTGCTACTCCCTTCTGGCCTGCAGAGTTTCTGCCAAAAGTTCAGCTTTTAACCTTATGGGAATTCCTTTGTATATGACTTATTACTTTTCCCTTGCTGCTTTCAATATTTTGTTCCTTTGTGTTGAAAATTATTAGTTTGATTAACATGTGCCTTGCTGTGTTTTTCCTCGGGCTATCCTATATGGAACTGTCTGTACATTTGGTTGTATATTTGGAATTGGTTGACTGTTTTTTTTCCCACTGAGAATGTTAACAGACTTGGTAGAAAGGCCAAGGTCCCCAAGTGACTAAAGGAAATAAACTGCAAGTGGCAGATATTTTTTTTTTTTCTTTTCTCTTTTAATCCTGTGTTGTCATGTTGACACTTGAACTTAACATTTCACAAACCTTAAGCTAAATAATGCGTTTTTCTTGTGGAAATGTTTTTCTTACACTATGTTTAATAAAACTTTGTATTTGCCTTGGAATCTCTCTTTCTTCAAATTGGTTCTGCCTAAAGACTCAAGCCTTGAACCAATAATGACTTGGAAAACCAGTGTATCTTTCTCATGAAAATATTATTTTCAGTACGCTCAGTCATGTCTGGCTCTTTGAGAACCCATGACTGAGGCAGACTAAGCTTCCCTGTCCTTCACCAACTCCCAGAGCTTACTCAAACTCATGTCCATCAAGATGATGATGCCATCCAACCATCTCATCCTCTGTTGTCCCCTTCTCCTCCTGCCTTCAATCTTTCCCAGCATCAGGGTCTTTTCCAATGAGTCAGTTCTTTGCAAAAAGTGGCCAAAGTATTGGCTTCAGTTTCACCATCAGTCCTTACAATGAACATTCAGGACTGATGGCCTTTAGGATGGGCTGGTTGGATATCCTTGCAGTCCAAGGGACTCACAAGAGTCTTCTCCAACAACATAGTTCAAAAGCATCAGTTCTTTGGTTCTCAGCTTTCTTTCTTTCTTTCTTTTTTTTTTTTTTTAAACTCTCACATCCATACATGACTACTGGACAAACCAAAGCTTTGACTAGATGGACATTTGTTGGTAAAGTTATGTCTCTGCTTTTCAAAATGCTGTCTAGGTTGGCCATAGCTTTTCTTCCAGTGCTGGGGGCCAGCGTGAGGAACTCCGCCCATGGCAAAGGTCATGAGGAAGGAGGCTTGGCATACGCAAAGGCATGATCAAGCCTCAGGAAACCCCCTGTTCCCGAGCATCTAACCCCAAAACCAGAGTCTGTTTTATGCTCTCACCTACACCTCTGACTTTATGGGGGGCTCTCCCCCATAACCGTTTCTCTCGGAGAAGGAGTAAACGTGCAGCTCCAAGGCAATAAAAATTCCTGGGCGTGACAAGAGGGTTTCAGCTTACAGACTTCTCTGAAGATTATCTAGCCCACCTGTATAGGTTTGTCCGACCACATGTGATTGTTTACAGCCTCCCAACATGAGAGGCATGAGATGTTTTAGACTTATTAAAGGCAAATTCTTTTGGGGAGTTAGAAATTATTAGTATAGTGGGTTGGTTAGGAATTATATTGGTGAAGGGTTTTTCATTTGCTGTGTCAATAATTGCTACTAATTCCCTGCCCTGGGTGGGACAAGGATGTCTCAGGTCAAACCTCTCTGCTGACAGACTAGCTTGTGTGACAGGATTATCCATACTTCTGCCACTATGCACATGATTGTTTACTACCTTTTAGCCATAAACAGCACAGAGCGTTTTCGAGTATTTTGAGAATCTCAATTAGCATAGGGGTTTTTCTTCTAGTTGAGTCAATGATTGCCGCCAGGCCTCCATATCCTTAGGCACCTGGGAATATATTAATCAATGTATTTGGAATATAGAAAAGGAAATATAGTAGTTTTTAAGGTTAGCAATACTAGACTTTTTGAGTTAATGGATTTTCTCTTCTGTAATAGATCACTGAGCTTTGTTATAAATCACTGTGTCCTTGCTACGTAAAAATGTAACTTTATCACTATCTTAAGACTAAATAGATCTTAAGGGGAACATTGGTGAAAGGATTTTCATTTGTTGGGCTGATGTTTGCTGCTAAATCTCCATGTTCCCTGCCCTTATAACAAATACAACTAACATATAGGAGAAATAAGTATTAACCTTTAAGATTAATCATGTTAACCTTGGGTTAAATAAATTCCTTTCTTGATTGTAACTCACTATACCCTCACCCTATAGGAATGTAACTTTATTTGGAGGGTGGTGCCTGGTTTAAGAAAAAATACCCTTGGAAAAAATAAGTTTTTGGTTATCAGAAAGAAAGGATTATAAAATCCCTAAGACCTTTTTATGTGAAGCACCTGAGTTTGATAAAGGTCAGGACTGCTGACCCCCACGTGACTCTGTATTCATCCCTATGTGTAACAAAAGGTATATAAGCAAACCCAAAAATAAAGAAATTGGATAAGTTTGTTTCCGGAAAGACTGATTCCCCCATGTCGTTTCTTTCTTGCTCCCCGTTTTTCTGGCTGAATTCCCATCTGGAGCATGGATGCTATTCCACGTAGACCAAGTTATTCAGCCTCTTTTTCTCCACTAATCTTCCTATTATACTATCCGCTTCTAATGTCTCTATATATCTGTAATTAAATATGTATTTTTCCAAGGATGCTGACTCCATCCCCACCTTCAAATTCCCTGGATCCACTGGGGCTGGATCCCGGCACCAAAAGCATGCATCTTTTAAATTCATGGCTGCAGTCTCCATCTGCAGTGATTTTTGAGCCCCCCAAAACAAAGTCGGTCACTGTTTCCATTGTTTCCCCTTCTATTTGCCATGAAGTGATGGGACCAGATGCCATGATCTTAGTTTTTTGAATATTGAGTTTTAAGCCAGGATTTTCACTCTCCTCTTTTGCTTTCATCAAGAGCCTCTTTAGTTTTTCTTCACTTTCTGCCATAAGGGTGGTGTCATCTGCACATCCGAGGTTATTGATATTTTTCCCAGCAGTCTTATTTCCAGCTTATTATTCATCCCATCTGGCATTTAGAATGATACACTCTGTATATAAGTTAAACAGGGTGATAAGGTACAGCCTTGATGTACTCCTTTCCCAATTTGGAACCAGTCTGTTCCATGTCCGGTTATAACTGTTGCTTCTTGACTTGTGTACAGATTTGTCAGGAGGCAGATAAGGTGGTCTGGTATTCTCACCTCTTTAAGAATTTTCCACAGTTTGTTGTTACCTACACAGTCAAATGACTTGGCATAGTCAATAAAGCTGAAGTAGATGTTTCTCTGAAACTCTCTTGCTTTTTCTATGATTCAATGGATCTTGGTAATTTGATCTCTGGTTCCTCTGCTTTTTCTAAATCCAGCTTGAACATCTGGAATTTCATGGTTCACATACTGTTGAAGCTTTGCTTGGAGAATTTTGAGCATTATTTTGCTAACCTGTGAGATGAGTGCAATTGTGAAGTAGCTTGAACATTCTTTGGCATTGCCTTTCCTCTGGATTGGAATGAAAACTGACCATTTCCAATCTTGTGGCTACTGTTGAATTTTCCAAATTTGCTGGCATGTTGAGTATAGCACTTTACCAGCATCATCTTTTAGGGTTTGAAATAGCTTAACTGGAATTCCATCACCCCCACTAGCTTTGTTCATAGTGATGCTTCCTAAGGCCCACTTGACTTTGGATTCCAGTGTGTCTGTCTCTAGATGAGTGATCACACCATCATGGTTATGTGGGTCATTAAGATCTTTTTTTTTTTTTTTTCCTTCACTTTTCTGTTTGTTTTTTTTTAATTTTAATATAAATTTATTTATTTTAATTGGAGGTTAATTACTTTACAATATAGTATTGGTTTTGCCATACATCAACATTTATACCTCCACAGGTATACACGTGTTCCCCATCCTGAACTCCCCCTCCCTCCTCCCTCCCTGTACCATCCCTCTGGGTCATCCCAGTGCACCAGCCCCAAGCATCCAGTATCATGCACTGAACCTGGGCTGGCAACTCGTTTCATATATGATATTATACATGTTTTAATGCCATTCTCCCAAATCATCCCACCCTCTCCCTTTCCCAGAGTCCAAAAGACTGTTCTATACATTTCTGTCTCTTTTGCTGTCTCGCATACAGGGATATTGTTACCATCTTTCTAAATCCATATTTATGCATTAGTATACTGTATTGATGTTTTTCTTTCTGGCTTACTTCACTCTGTATATTAGGTTCCAGTTTCATCCACCTCATTTGAACTGATTCAAATGTATTCTTTTTAATGGTTGAGTAATACTCCATTGTGTATATGTACCACAGCTTTCTTATCCATTCGTCTGCTGATAGACATCTAGGTTGCTTTTTTGTACAGTTCTTCTATGTATTGCTGCCACTTCTTCTTAATATTCTTCTTCTGTTAGGTCCTTACCATTTCGATCCTTTGTTGTGTCCATCATTGCATAAAATGTTCCCTTGATATCTCTAATTAATTTTATTGTAGGAATCTCTTTGCCATTCTATTGTTTTCATCTATTTATTTGGACTGATCACTGAGGGAGCCTCTCTTATCTCTCCTTGCTATTTTTCAGAAATCTGCATTCAGATGGGCATAGCTGTCTTTTTCTCCTTTTCTCCTTTTCCTTTAGCTTCTCTTCTTTTCTCAGCTATTTGTAGGGCCTCCTCAGACAACCATTTTGCCTTTTTGCATTTCTTACTCATGAAAATGTTCTCTTAAGCTGTTTTAATGAAACTATGTATTTGGCTGAAAATTTACCTTTCTTCAAGATTCATTTCAATTGTTTTATTCCTGGAGATGATTCCCCTTGTGCTATTCTATCTTGAGATGCATACTGTAGGAAAGAGGCCTGTTGAAACTCTCTTAGTTTTGAGGTATTTCTTTATCTGATTAACAACTTGCTAACAGGTATAAAATGCCAATGCCTTGCTAAAAACTAGCAAGGGGGAATTCTTTCTGTTCCCTTCTGATGTCTATGTCAGAAGCTTCTATGCTACACAAAAAGCTTCAAGTGATCAAGCCTTGTCTCTGGCCTTGGACTGAATTCCTCTCCTCAAGAGGCCATGAATCTCGGCATCATCCACTGCCCACAGCTGCAAGCTTTCACCATGTTAGGAACATTTTCAGCTATAGTCTCTTCAAAAGTTTTCTCAGACCCTTTTTGTCTTCTTCTTCTGCAACTCCTATAATTTGGATTTTTTCATTTAGTATTATCCTAGAGGTTTCTGATATTTTCCACAATTCTTTTCTTTTTTCTTTATTCTGCTCCTTAGCAGTTATTTCCACTATTCTATCTTTCACCTAAGTTATCCATTATTTTACCTCAGTTATTCTTCTATTGATTCCTTCTAGAGTATTTTTAATTTCAGTAATTCTATTGTTCATCACTGTTTACTTATTCTTCATTTCTTCTAGGTCCTTGCTAAATGTGTAAAATGATTCTTACATTTTCTTAATTCTATTTTTGAAATTTTGGGGTCATCTTTTTGGGTATCATTACTGTGAATTCTTTTTCAGGTAGTTTCTCTATATCCTCTTTGTTTATTTTTTCACTAGGATTTTTATCTTATTCCTTCATTTGCACAATATTTGTTTGTCTTTTTATTTTGCCTAACTTACTGTGTTTGAGATCATATTTCTCCAGGCTATAGTGCTGTAGTTCTTCTTGCTTTTCATCTCAGACCCTGGTGGGTGAAGTGGAACCAATGGCTATATACACTTCATGTTGAGAGAAACATTTAATTGTATTCTGGTGGGTGGAAGTGAGTTTTTTTTTTTTTTTCTTTTTTTTCTCTCTCTCTCTGATCAGCAGAGCTGTTTGAGGTGATGTGTTTTGGTTTGTCTGAGGGCAGCCTGTCTGCTGATTATTTGGTTTGTATTCCTCTCTTGGTTGTTGAGCTTCCCTAGTGGCTCAGCTGGTAAAGAATCTGCCTGCAATGGGGGAGACCTAGATTTGATTCCTGGGCTAGAAAGATCCACTGGAGAATGAAATGGCTACCCACTTCAATATTCTGGCCTAGAGAATTCCATGGAGTGTGTAGTCCATGGGGTTGCAAAGAGTCAGACCTGACTGAGTGATTTTAACTTGCTTGTTATTTGAATGAGGTTTCCAATAGTCAGTGTTGCCTGCAGTTGTGTGATGCCAGATCTTGGATCCAGATGTAGGCTTTCATGGGAGTTCTCACAGATTAAAACTCCCTGAGGTCAGAAGTTTTATGATAGTCTAGTGTCCTAGACATCACACTCTCACCCCACAGGCTCAAGGCCAACTTCTGGTTGGGAAATCAAAATCCTTCATTTTGTTTCTAATGACAATAACAACAAAAGAAATAAAAACCAAAACCGAGACAAATAAAAAAGCAAAATCAGACAAATATAAAGATTAAAAAAAGGAACACATAAACACACACAAACTTTTACAAACAAAATCAAAACAGACCCCCAAAACAAAGTAGAAGTGTCACCCAGTGAGAAAAAGGAAGTATAAAATGATATCAACCAATTAAAAGCAAAGGAGCTAAAACAGAAAAACAAGACCAAAGCAGAGTCACAACTGAGGAGTAAAGCAGAGAAAACAAAATAAACAAACATGGTGAAAAGAAAGAAGAAAAAGAAAAAAATAGGAAAACAGCTGTATATGTAAAAAAGGAAAAGTACAACAAGATATATTAAAGAAAAAGTACAATAAGAATAAAAAGAAAACCACAGAATCACAGAAAGACAAAGCAGAAGTAGATATATGTAAAAGAAATAAAAATGTGATTTAAGAAAGGTCCCCAAAAGCCAAATTGAGATAATAGTAATGAAAACATCCACCATAACAACAGAGAAAAAAGTAGAGAGAACAACAATAACAAATTTAGGAAATAATCCAGACCCAACTACAGAATTAATGAAACATAATAATAATAATGAATGCTTTTCTCAGGTTTCAGCTGTCAGAGTCTTTTCCCTGTCTGTGAGTCTCAACTCACCTCATCTACCTAGGACAGCTCATGAAAAGATGTTTGATCTTCTTCCTTAGTCACTTCACCCATGGAGTTTAATTGTGCTTTTATCCCCACCTCTGCCTGTGGGTCACCCACAGGAGTTTGCTCCCAAGCCTGCCCTGGAGGACTTGGGTCTGCCCCAGTGAAGACTGGGCATAGAGGTGATGCTGCTTGGATTGCAGGGACACCAGGTATGCAGGGAAGCTGGCGGCCATGAGCGCAGGAGATCTGGCTCTAGTCGATTCTTTTCTAGCCTCTGGTAGCTGGTGTTCAAAGGGCATCCCTGGCTGGCTTCCTTCTCTATTGCTTGGCACATCAGGCATCAAAGAGCCACACTCACTGGCATCCTTCTCTATTGCTCAGCTGCTGGTACTGGCATGTGGGGAGAGAGAGACTACAGAGTTAGCTCTACCCCTTGCATGTAACTCAACAGTAGCACCCTGCCTCTATGACCAGCTGGGTTTCCTTCAAAGGCATTCTTCATTGTGGATTTCCTCTCTCCTGTCTCCTTGGACCATCTCCCTGCAGTCAACAGCAGTCCTTGCCCTAGGATTGCTATCTGATCCCCATGCTCCAGCTCCCAGCCACCTTGTGTTCGGGTGAAACAGTCCATTTCCAGGGTATGTAAGGCTGTGGCATGGATTGTGTGGTTCTCACTTCATTTGGACTGTTACAGAATAACTATTTCACTCTCTGACAACTTCAGATTCTTCCCTTCTGTTCCAACCAATTGCCCCAGATGCAGGTATCTCACCCCCTCTTTAGCTCCCCATCACCTCCAGGTACTGGTCTTGTCCTTTCTCTCCTGCTCTTCCTCCATTCTTTCCTTTGTTCTATTGAGTTATGCATGGATCCATATGTTCCTTTCTTGTGGTCAATAAATCTTGTGGTCAGCTGCCAAGACATAGCTGGTGCTCTGTGAGAACTTCTGCATTTGTAAATGTATTACTGATGCATCCATGGAGAGAGATGTACTCCACATCCACCACCCCTTCTCCATCTTATCAACCTAAAATAAAGTTTATAATGAAAATTCTGCTGCTGCTGCTGCTGCTAAGTCGCTTTAGTCATGTCCGACTCTGTGTGACCCCATAGATGGCAGCCCACCAGGCTCCCCCATCCCTTGGATTCTCCAGGCAAGAACATTGGAGTGGGTTGCCCTTTCCTTCTCCAATGCATGAAAGTGAAAAGTGAAAGTGAAGTCGCTTAGTTGTGTCCAACTCCTAGTCCTCTGTCCATGGGATTTTCCAGGCAAGAGTACTGGAGTGGGTTGCCATTGCCTTCTCTGTATAATGAAAATAGCTTCTCTCTTTTTAAAATGTAACTGGTAATACCACTTTGATTGTCATTTATAGTAGATTCTCAGAATTATTGTTAGAAAGATCTTAGTATTGAATCGGTAGTTCTATAATTAATGGTATAATGGTTTAAGCAACAGCAATGTCCAAAAATCATTGTGATCTGTCTAGCTGAATAAATTTTTTTTCCATGAGAAAATGATTATCAGGCTATTTCCATCCTCTAAGATTCGTTTATTCATTCAATTTGCTATCTTGCCCAGCATTAGGACAAAGATTGTTGTCAGTTCAGCTTTACCTTAAAATGGTAGGAGGGGTAGGTTGTAGGTTTCCACTACACTTTAAAATGCATTTTAAAAATTATCTGATTCCAGCACTAAGGCTTTCTAAGGCTTTTTAATTTTCTTCTAGGCTAGTTTTTAATAGACTATCAATTCATAAGTGAGAAATAAAAACTCATATAAGAGGTGATTAAAATATAATGGAACATTATTCATTTTCACGAATATCCTGAAATCTCATGGCAAATTACCAAATTTTTCAGTTTTAAAACAGGGAAATGGAGATGATGTGAGTAAAGGAACATTTGTATTAATGATGAAAGTTATGCATATGCATAATACCCATAAAAAAGACAATTACTGCAGTGTTACTCATTGGCCAGTGGGCATTTTTCTGATATGCTCACAGGTTCTGTGAACAACCTGGCTCATTAGCCAAATGAGAACATTTTAAGGATTGGGTATGTACTAAGGCGGTGTGACCAGAGTGTGTGTCTTTAAAAGAGTTGAAATTAATTCTCTCTGGGACTTGGGCCTGTGAAGGAAGCCCTGAAGCAAAGATGGAGGTGGTGATTTTACTCTGTTTCTGTGCCTAGACTTACTGTTACTTTCAGGTACTTAAAACAAAATTGTAGCATAATAGTATGTGGTATGCATAGTAAAGTCCATAAGGTATATTAATACTAGGAATAAAACTCAATGAATTTTTACATATACACACCCATTTATCTATCACCAGAAGATAAGGAACTTCTCTCATGTTCTAGAAGGCTCTTTCATACTCCCTTCCATTTGGTAAGCCCTCTTACCCCACCCCATTCCCATCCATAGCTAGCACCCTTTTTTCATATAATAAATTCATTCATTATATTCTTTTCTGTCTACCTTCTCTCTTTCAGCACACTATCTATAAAATTCATTCATGTTGTTGAATGTGTCAGTTAGGGCTTTTTTTTTTTTTATTGTTATACAGTCTTCAGTTCTATGGAAATGTTACCATTTGTCCATTTTCTTATTGATTGACAGTTGGATTACTTCCTGGTTTTTGGTTATTTAAAATAAGGCTATTATGAACATTATTATACATGTCTTTTGGTGGCTGAATATATTCATTTCTATTGGATATATATCTAAGAGTGGAATTTCTATGACAAAGGGTGTTAACATTTAGTTTAATAGATACTGACAATCTATAAAAATAAAAATGTACTGTGTGCTTAATAACTCAGTCATGTCTGACTCTTTATGACCTCATGAACTGCAGCCCACCAGGCTACTTTGTCCTTGGGAATATAAATAGTTATACCATTTTCCATCCATTTGGCAATATGTGAGAGTCCTAGTTTCTTCAGTCCTTGACAATATTTGATATTGACAGTCATTTTAATGTTAGCTATTGTGGCATATAGATAAAGGGCTTTAGGGAGTAAATTTTGACTTTTGATTTTCACACGGTCTATGACTATCTCATTTCAATCTTCAAATTTAGCATTTTATTTAGCTATCTTCACATCTGGTCTGGCCACCCTCTTTGATGGCTCTTTTCCAATGTGCTCCAGTGTATGTTTATTTGGAACAACATTCTACTTACTGTATCACAGTGGCTTCATTTTTATTATTCTCTTCCTAGGCACAAAAAGATTTCCCTGGTGTCTCAGCAGTAAAGAATCCACTTGCAATGCAGGAAACATGAGTTTGATCCCTGGGTCTGGGAGATTCGCTTGAGAAGAAAATGGCTATGCACTCCAGTATTCTTGCCTCGGAATTCTCATGGACAGAAGAGCCTGGTGGGCTACAGTCCATATGGCCAAGAGTCAGACACAAATTAATAACTAAATAATAAAAGGCACAAAAATCTTTTCATTATCTTGGTATACCTAAAAAATAAGATAGGTTAACTAAAATGTATAAAAATCATAAACATCACTATTTACTCCTTTAATTAAAATATCATGTAGTTTACATAGAAAATATAGTCATTCCTCAGTAACTATTGGGGATTGGTTCTAAGACCCCTGCAGATACCAAAATTCACAGATGACCAAGTCTCTTATATAAAATGGCATAGTATTTGTATATAACCTATGCACATCCTCCCATATACTTTATTTTTATTTTTTTTTTTAGTTTTTTTTTTTTATTTTATTTTACTTCATAATACTGTATTGATTTTGCCATACATTGACATGAATCCACCATGGGTGTACATGCGTTCCCAAACATGAACCTCCCTCCCACCTCCCTCCTCCCATATACTTTAAATCACTTCTAGATAATTTACTTATGATACCTAATACAATGCAAATGCTATGTAAATAGTTGTAAATACAATGTAAATGTTATGTAAATCATTGCTGATGCATGACATGTTCGAGTTTTGCTTTTTGGAACTTTCTGGAATTTTAAAAAATATTTTCATTTTGCAGTTGGTTGAATTCCCAGATGCAGTATCCTTGGATATGGGGCGGGGGGCAACTGTTTAGAGGAAAAAGACATCAAAAAAAAGTATGTCTTTATTGCCAGTACCATCTGCTCTCGATACTGCCAATTTGATATCACTAGAAAGAGTTAAGCTGATATTATTTATACAGAGCTAAGTAGAATAGGAGGTGGTCCTCAAATGAGGGCTAGACTTTGTGCTACTGATCCAAATGCTTATCCCAATGAAAGGAGGTGGGAATACTTTGGTATTTTCAGCTCTGGTTGCCAAGTTAGAAAAAAATAAATAAAAATTGCATAAAAACTAAGCTAAGCAGGACATATAAGGAGTGGGAAGTTTCATCAAGCTTCCCCCACAGTTCAGTTGGTAAAGAATCTGCCTGCACGCAGGAGACTCATATTCAATCGGGAAGACCCTTTGGAGAAAGTTGGCAACCCACTCCAGCATTGTTGCCTGGAGAATCCCATAAACAGAGAAATCTGGCAGACTACAGTCCATGGGGTAGCAAGAGTTGGACACAACTTAGTGACTAAACCACCACCACAAGTTTCATCAATTATAGTTCATAATGAATCAAGAATCTAAACCATTTTAACACATACTTGTCAAACTCTTGTACGGCATTGTCTTTATGTTCACATTTGTTTTACATTTCAGTAAGGAGAGCCTATTGAACGTGATTGATTTTATCTCTGCAGACTGGGGGTCTTAAACAGCCTTGGCTACATCTTAATGGTCATGAATTTTCAGTGTTCTGTACTAAAAACAGAGACAGAAAATGAGTTCACACTGAATCTATAATGACTCGAAGGTTTGCATTGAATTTATGAAGTAAAGTTGCTCCATTTGATTTTGTTGCCTTCTCCTTCTTTCTCTTACCCATTGAATTGAAGAAAATATTAAGTATGTCAACTCTGATTATTACAGTTCTAATAATCAAAACTTTCAAATAATTGTATTTTCCCAAAGTGAGAGGTAGACTGGGAAAACAAAAATGAAAATAATAAATATTACACAAGAAAACAAAAAAAAAATTGATATTTTATCATGACTTACTTTACATTCCTGGCCTTAGAAAGCATCACTACAAACAAAGCTAGCAGAGTTGATGGAATTCCAGTTGAGCTATTTCAAATCCTAAAAGATGATGCTGTGAAAGTGCTGCACTCAATATGCCAGCAAATTTGGAAAACTCAGCAGTGGCCACAGGACTGGAAAAGGTCCGTTTTCATTCCAATCCCAAAGAAAGGCAATGCCAAAGAATGCATAAGCTACCACACAATTACACCCACCTCACACGCTAGCAAAGTAATGCTCAAAATTCTCCAAGCCAGGCTTCAACAATACATGAACTATGAGCTTCCAGATGTTCAAGCTGGATTTAGAAATGGCAGAAGAACCAGAGATCAAATTGCAAACATCTGTTGGATCATCAAAAAAGCAAGAGAGTTTCAGAAAAACATCTCTTTCTGTTTTATTGACTATGCCAAAGTTTTTGACTGTGTGGATCACAATAAACTGTGGAAAATTCTGAAAGAGATGGGAATACCAGACCACCTGACCTGCCTCTTGAGAAATCTGTATGCAGGTCAGGAAGCAACAGTTAGAACTGGACATGGAACAACAGAATTGGTCCAAATTGGGAAAGGAGTACATCAAGGCTGTACTTTGTCTCTGTGCTTACTTAACTTATATATAGAGTACATCATGAGAAACACTCATGGATGAAGCACAAGCTGTAATCAAGATTGCTGGGAGAAATATCAATAACCTCAGATATGTAGATGACACTACACTTATGGCAGAAAGAAAAGAAGAACTAAGGAGCCTCTTGACGAAAGTGAAAGAGGAGAGTGAAAAAGTTGGCTTAAACCTCAACACTCGGAGAACTAACACAAGGGCATCTGGTCCCATTATATCATGGAAAATAGATGGAGAAACAGTGGAAACAGTGGCAGACTTTATTTTTGGAGGCTCCAAAATGACTTCAGATGGTGACTGCAGCTATGAAAATAAAAGACGCTTGCTCCTTGGAAGAAAAGTTATGACCAACCTAGACAGCATATTAAAAAGCAGAGGCATTACTTTGCCAACAAAGGTCTGTCTAGTTGAAGCTCTGGTTTTTCCAGTAGTCATGTATGGATGTGAGAGTTGGACTATAAAGAAAGCTGAGCACCAAAGAATTGATGCTTTTGAACTGTGGTGTTGGAGAAGACTCTTGAGAGTCCCTTGGACTGCAAGTATATGCAACCAGTCCATCCTAAAGGAAATCAGTTCTGAATATTCATTGGAAGGACTGATGCTGAAGTTGAAACTCCAATACTTTGGCCATGCGATGAAAAGAACTGACTTATTTGAAAAGACCCTGATGCTGTAAAAGATTGAAGGTGGGAGGAGAAGGGGACTACAGAGCATAAGATGGTTGGATGGCATTACTGACTCAATGGACATAAGTTTGAGTAAACTCTGGGAGCTGGTGTTGGATTGGGAGGTGTGACATGCTGCAGTCCACGGGGTAAGCAAAGAGTCAGACACAACTGAGCAGCTGAACTGAACTTCACTTCATTAAGTAAAAGCAATAAATCCTGAACATATGCTGGGACTGAAAGAATTGACTTGACCAAAAAGTATATTGTTAAGAAAATAAAATGAGATTTGTAGTCCAAAGGCCAAAGTCCAAATTTCAAACGTGTGATGCTGAGTATAACATTAACTTGTTTCATGAACAAATTTCTTCAGCCTCCAAATGAGAAATAGTAGCAATACTACTTACTATCTTAAAGGTTATCATTATAATCAAATTAGAAGATATATAAATAATTGTGTGTGACCTCTGAAACCTTATGAGAACAGGAGATGTTAATATCTGAGTATCAAAGGGGGGGGGTGGAAACAGGAGTTCAGGAGGAGGTGGGTTGGGATAGGATGGGGAAGTGTCCTTACTCTGTGCTCATTTGACTGAGCAGATGATATATCTTTAAGTAACTAGTAAGTTACTTATAGTATCTTTGAGCTATTTGATAGGAAGCAGATAGGCTCATCTTCCCAATTTTTATCCCAATTGCTTTGATTATAATAAAGAAACGGAAACTCACCAGCTTAAGACTTATATCTTATGAGAGTTATCTGATTAAACCTAATTCAGGTGAGAAACAATGTCTACCGGTGACTTGTTCCAAGGGCCGGAGGAAGCTCGGTTAAGACTTTAGCCTGAAATAGATGAAGATCAGAGCTGTGCAGATTTACAGGAGTAGAGAGAGGAAGATTTGTTGTACTGAAAAAAAAAAAAAAGAAAGAAAAGAAAGCTGATCTAGAAATGTGAATTTAAGAAAGAGGTAAGCAGATGACATTGGCAAAGTGTCCTCTTTTCTTCAGACCTCATTGTTATGTGAAAAATAGACAGGTGGTCCTCACCATTATCTGTCCTTCTCTACTCCCTCAGTACATAAACCTTATAGTATCTTCTTTCTCTATATTAAAATCTTCCAGGAAAAAATTTAAAGCTACTCACACAAAGATGCACATGTCCTCTGTAAAGAGGATGGATATTTTAAGCTAAAGGAGTGAAGCACCAGCTGTAGATTTTCAGGCATTAATCAAAAGGTGGGCGAGTTATTTTGGAAGCTAAGAGGAGCTTCACAACAGCCTACCATCATAATTTGTAGGTATCTCTGCTTTCTTCCTGTAATGTCATCTGGTAAAAGTGAAAAGATGAATAAGAAGATGAGAGAATGAATGAGGCTAATCACAGTGTGGCTAATCACAGTGTGCAGGCCCTAGATGGATGCCAAAAAAGGCAGATGAGCATTTGGAAGAAAGAACTCATCTTCGTGCCCTGCTTGATTAGCTTGTGCCCCAATTTCCTCACTGTAGGCTCCAGGATACTTTATTTCATTTAAATATTCCATATTTGAAGCTTATTACACTTTGTAATTAAGCAAAATAGCACAATTCTTAAAGAGAAGGGGCTTGGCTAAGTATATTTAGTCTCTGGACCACTTGGAAACTTGCTAGAAGTGTAGAATCCTGGCTTGCTTCAGACCCAGTGTATCAGACTCTGAATTGTAACAAGTTTCCTAGGTGATTTCTGTGCATACAAAGCACTGAGAAAGCACTGGATTCATATATTGGTATATTTAATTCACTAGTAATTAATATCCCTGGTGAGTGTCTCCAAAGGCTGTTTTCCCTACTTTAAGCTGTTCTTCTTGCAATGCTATTTCAGCCACTAGCTACAAATATATAGTTGTCAGATCCCCCAGTCCGGTTCTAAATCTCTGTGGAAACCAGCTATGCATATTTAGTTCTTTACATGTTTCCTCATAAATCAAGTCCTGCATTCCCTAATTCAATTCAGCAACTATCCTCTGAATTTGCAGCAATTTGTTAACATCATTTTATGTCTGAGAATCTTTCGATCTGAATGTAATTTTCTATGAGGGGACACAGATATTATTGACAGGATTAAAAAGTCCTTTAAGATATGTGATTAAAGCTAATAATAAGAGAGAGCAGAGTACAAAGACTAAATCAATTAGAAACATATTTGACAGTAGCATTTTCATCATTATCATCATCATCATAACTTCAAGTCCAAAGACAGATAGCTCTAAAGCTCTTATCATGTGTACATTAGGAACTAAGGATATGAAGAGGTATACTGGATTAAATAGGTGGTTGACAAACAGTGGGGGAAGAGGAACTACTCTGGACCAGCACCTTTAGGAAATGTTTCAGAGAGGGCTTCAGTTCAGATCAGTTGCCCAGTCATGCCTGACTCTTTGCAACTCCATGAATCACAGCACGCCAGGCCTCCCTGTCCATAACCAGGTCCCAGAGTTCACTAAGACTCATGTCCATCGAGTCGGTGATGCCATCCAGCCATCACATCCTCTGTCGTCCCCTTCACCTCCTGCCTCCAATCCCTCCCAGCATCTGAGTCTTTTCCAATGAGTCAACACTTCACATGAGGTGGCCAAAGTATTGGAGTTTCAGCTTCAGCATCGGTCCTTCCAATGAAGACCCAGGACTGATCTCCTTTAGGATGGACTGGTTTGAGTTCCTTGCAGTTCAAGGGACTCTCAAGAATCTTCTCCAATACCACAGTTTAAAAGCATCAATTCTTCGGCACTCAGCTTTCTTCACAGTTGAACTCTCACATCCATACATGACCACTGGAAAAACCATAGCCTTGACTATATGGACCTTTGTTGGCAAAGTAATGTCTCTGCGTTTCAATATGCTATCTAGGTTGGTCATAACTTTCCTTCCAAGAAGTTCAGTTCAGTTCATTTCATTTCATTTCAGTCGTTCAGTTGTGTCTGACTCTTTGCAACCCCACGAATCGCAGCACACCAGGCCTCCCTGTCCATCACCAACTCCCGGAGTTCACTCAGACTCACGTCCATCAGTCAGTGATGCCATCCAGCCATCTCATCCTGGGTTGTCCCCTTCTTCTCCTGCCCCCAATCCCTCCCCGCATCAGAGTCTTTTCCAATCAGTCAACTCTCCGCATGAGGTGTCCAAAGTACTGGAGCTTCAGCTTTAACATCATTCCTTCCAAAGAAATCCCAGGGTTGATCTCTTTCAGAATGTACTGGTTGGATCTCCTTACAGCCCAAGGGACTCTAAAGAGTCTTCTCCAACACCACAGTTCAAAAGCATCAATTCTTCGGGACTCAGTCTTCTTCACAGTCCAACTCTCACATCCATACATGACCACAGGAAAAACCATAGCCTTTACTAGACAGACCTTAGTCAGCAAAGTAATGTCTCTGCATTTGAATATACTATCTAGGTTGGTAATAACTTTTCTTCCAAAGAGTAAGTGTCTTTTAATTTTATGGCTGTAGTCACCATCTGCAGTGATTTTGGAGCCCAAAAAAATAAAGTTTGACACTGTTTCCACTGTTTCCCCACCTATTTCCCATGGAGTGATGGGACCAGATGCCATGATCTTCGTTTTCTGAATGTTGAGCTTTAAGCCAACTTTTTTGCTCTCCTCTTTCACTTTCATCAAGAGGCTTTTTAGTTCCTCTTCACTTTCTGTCATAAGGGTGGTGTCATCTGCCAATCTGTGGTTATTGATATTTCTCCTGGCAATCTAGATTCCAGCTTGTGCTTCTTCCAGCCCAGCGTTTTTCATGATGTACTCTGCATATAAGTCAAATGAGCAGGGCGACAATACACAGCCTTGATATCCTCCTTTTCCTATTTGAAACCATTCTGTTGTTCCATGTCCAGTTTGAACTGTTGCTTCCTGACCTGGCTGTCGGTTTCTCAAGAGGCAGGTCAGGTGGTCTGGTATTCTCATCTCTTTCAAAATTTTCCACAGAATATTGTGATCCACACAGGCAAAGACTTTGGCATAGTCAATAAAGCAGAAATATATGTTGTTCTGGAACTCTTCTGCTTTTTCCATGATCCAGCGGATGTTGGCAATTTCCTCTCTGGTTCCTCTGCCTTTTCTAAAACCAGCTTGAACATCTGGAAGTTCATGGTTCACACATGCTGAAGCCTGACTTTGAAAATTTTGAGCATTACTTTACTAGCATGTGAGATGTGCAATTGTAGTTTGAGCATTCTTTGGCATTACCTTTCTTTGGTATTGGAATGAAAACTGACCTTTTCTAGTCCTGTGGCCACTTCTGAGTTTTCCAAATTTGCTGGCATATTGAGTGCAGCACTTTACAGCATCATCTTTCAGGATTTGAAATAACTCAGTGGAATTCCATTACCTTCACTAGCTTTGTTCGTAGTGATACTTCCTAAGGCCCACTTGACTTCACATTCTAGGATATCTGGCTCTAGGTGAGTGAGCACATCATCGTGATTATCTGTGTAGTGAAACTCTTTTTAGTACCGTTCTCCCGTGTATTCTTGCCACCTCTTCTTAATATCTTCTGCTTCTGTTAGGTCCGTACCATTTCTCTACTTTATCTAGCCCATCTTTGCATGAAATGTTCCCTTGGTATCTCTAATTTTCTTGAAGAGATCTCTAGTCTTTCCCATTCTTTTTTTTTTTGCCTCTATTTCTTTGCATTGGTCACCGAGAAAGGCTTTCTTATCTCTCCTTGCTCTTCTTTAGAACTCTGCATTCCGATGCTTATATCTTTCCTTTTCTCCTTTGCTTTTCGCTTCTCTTCTTTTCACAGCTATTTTTAAGGCCTCCTCAGACAGCCATTTGCTTTTTTTTTTCATTTCTTTTCCATAGTCTTGATCTCTGTCTCCTGTACAATGTCATGAACTTCCGTCCATAGTTCATCAGGCACTCTATCAGATCTAGTCCCTTAAATTTATTTCTCACTTCCACTGTATAATCATAAACGGTTTGATTTAGGTAATACCTGAATAGTCTAGTGGTTTTCCCCACTTTCTTCAATTTAAGTCTCAATTAAACAATAAGGAGTTCATGATCTGAGGCACAGTCAGCTCCCGGTGTTTTTTTTTTTTTTTTTTTTTTGCTGACTGTATAGAGCTTCTCCATCTTCAGCTGCAAAGAATATAATCAATCTGATTTTGGTGTTGACCATCTGGTGATGTCCATGTTTAGAGTCTTCTCTTTTGTTGTTGAAAGAGAGTGTTTGCTATGACAAGCGTGTTCTCTTGGCAAAACTCTGTTAGCCTTTGCTCTGCTTCATTCCGTACTCCAAAGCCTAATTTGCTGGTTACTCCAGATGTTTCTTTACTTCCTACTTTTGCAGTCCAGTCACCTATAATGAAAAGGACATAAGAACATGCAAAGACTACAGTAATAGAGAAAAGTAGAAAGGTGGAAAGGGCAGTCTGAAAAGAGTAAATAAAGTAAAAGTACAATTCTAAATAAAATTTTTAGTTTTTTTCTTTGTAGACTCTCCACTTGCAGTGTTCTGAAAACTGAATATTTCTTTTTCACTCTACTTTTTGTGTATGCTCCAAATGTTTTAGTAATAATATACACTTTTTAAAGATAAAATAAATAATATATATTTTGTGAAGAAGAGGGGAAAGACATGTTCTATATTTCTTTACATCATATTGTCTCTTTCGTCCAAAAGAAAATAAAAACAGCAAAATCATATGCACAGAAGGAAAAATGAGGTCATTTTAACTGCCCTTCTCTCCCCATCAGTATGACTAAGAAAGGAGAGGAGAAGAATAAATGATTTCCAATAATATTTTCTAGTGAAACATTTGAAATGAGTTCTATAGCTGGTCCTGTTAAGACCAAGTTATATGACAATATGTGTCACTTCCTCTCTCATATATCAAATGGGGGTTGTATTATGATTGCCTCATACTCCATAAAGACCCTTTTTTGGGGTGATAATAGCTTCATATGGACTTCCACTATCCCTGGTTTAAATCTGTGATATTCTGTAATCAAATGACCAAATAATTTATTGTTTAAATCCAGACACCTGAGAATGAAAGGGACCTTTGCTAATATTTACATCAGAACAGCTATTAACAACTGAGTCTATACTAGCCAATCGAGCTTCTTGGTCACCCCAGTGAGGGCAGGCCAGACCATCACTAGAAATGTGTTGTGGGGAAAAGAGCAATACTTCTTTGTCTACACAAGAATAGATTGTTTGGCTTTGTGAAACTGAGAATTTTATTCTCCAGTTTAATGCATCTCTGTCCAGAAGCCATGTTTCATGTGAAGGACATGTTAGTGCATTGAGTGGAAGATGAGGATTTGTGAGATATAATGATTTTCCAGTCTCTTCCTCTCACCTTTACTCTGGTATATTGAGTTAGAACTGCTCTCAAGGCCACCAAATAGATTGATGCATATTCTAATCCAAGGTAATAACTCAGGCTTGATGCCTTCTGCTGCAATAACAAGGTTTATTTTATTGTAGTTTGAAGGCTGGTTGGGGCCTTGGTAGGAAAGTATGTCCCCTGGCTCAAATAAGCTAAACATCTGCTAAGTTCTTCCCCAACTTTCTCCTTAACTTTGCTTTATTATTATTACCCTCAGGAGGCCACTAAGCAGGAGTTCATGGGAAGAAGAATGGAAATGACATTTCTATCATTATTCAGCACATTTAGGCAGTTTATTATGTGGAAACTCATTTCTCCACACTCCCCAAGGAACTTAAAATGAAATAATATTAACATATTAAGCACAAAATGTGAGAGTGCATTAATTAATATAATATCCAGCTTTCCTGCAACTTGTGGTACAACTA
This sequence comes from Capricornis sumatraensis, assembly GCF_032405125.1. Taxonomy (NCBI): domain Eukaryota; kingdom Metazoa; phylum Chordata; class Mammalia; order Artiodactyla; family Bovidae; genus Capricornis; species Capricornis sumatraensis. The sequence continues at coordinate 16,094,054 of NC_091089.1, read as the reverse complement.
TGCTTCTTTTACTGAAATCAAACATGTTGGGGCGGGGAGTGAGAGCTGCAGTATGAGAGGTAACATGGTGATCTGGAGACTGAGCAGGCATAGAAGATGTCTATAACAACCTTGTTCAGTGTGAAGAAAAAGCAAAATATGAAAGTTATCTTCTAGATTCAAAAAGTCTCCTATGGAGAAAAGGAGTGAATATGAGTGATTATCCAGAAGATACAATGAAAGCAAGGTAAAACATAACTTCCAGGCTAGTAGACCTGAGAGCAGCCATTACATATGAGAAGTGTTTTAGAAGAGGCTGGTTATTAGGATGGAGGAGTTTTGCACTGAGTTAGTGCATCTGTAAGAAATCTCTAAATCTAGGATTCTGTGGTGGTCTGTGTTTTATATATTAACCTGAGGCTATCTAGTTCTCCTCAGCTAAAAATTCACTTAATCGTGTAGCACTTGCTTGTTACACTGTTAGGTTACTGTTCTCTACACATATGCTCTCTACTGTGTAGAGTAGTTCAGTTCAGTTCAGGTCAGCAGCTCAGTTGTGTCCAACTCTTTGCGACCCCATGGACTGCAGCACACCAGGCCTCCCTGTCCATCACCAACTTCCAGAGTTTGCTCAAACTTGTGTCCATTGTGTCAGTGATGCCATTCAACCATCTCACCCTCTGCCATCCCCTTCTCCTCCTGCCTTCAATCTTTCCCAGAATCAGGGTCTTTTCAAATGAGTCAGCTTTTCACATCAAATGGCCAAAGTATTTGAGTTTCAGGTTCAATATCAGTCCTTCCAATGAATATGCAGGACTGATTTCTTTTAGGATGGACTGGTTGGATCTCCTTACAGTTCAAGGGGACCCACCAGAAAATTACTAGAGCTAATCAGTGAATACAGTAAAGTTGCAGGATATAAAATCAACACACAGAAATCCCTTGCATTCCTAAACACTAATAATGAGAAAACAGAAAGAGATATTAAGGAAACAATTCCATTCACCATTGCAATGAAAATAATAAAATATTCAGGAATATATCTTCCTAAAGAAACTAAAGACACACACACACACACACACACACACACACACACACACACACACATATTTAAAACACTGGTGAAAGAAATCAAAGAGGACACTAATAGATGGAGAAATATACTGTGTTCGTGGATCAGAAGAATCAATATAGTGAAAATGAGGATACTACCGAAAGAAATCTATAGATTCAATGCAATCCCTATCAAGCTACGTATGGTATTCTTCACAGAGCTAGAACACATGATTTCACAATTTGTATGGAAATACAAAAATCCTCGAATAGCCAAAGCAATCTTGAGAAAGAATGGAACTGGAGGAATCAACCTGCCTCACTTCAGGCTCTACTACAAAGCCACAGTCATCAAGACAGTATGGTACTGGCACAAAGAAAGAAATATAGATCAATGGAACAAAATAGAAAGCCCAGAGATAAATCCACTCACCTATGGACACCTTATCTTTGACAAAGGAGGCAAGAATATACAATGGAGAAAAGACAATCTCTTTAACAAATGGTGCTGGGAAAACTGGTCAACCACCTGTATAAGAATGAAACTAGAACACTTTCTAACACCATACACAAAAATCAATTCAAAATGGATTAAAGATCTAAATGCAAGACCAGAAACTATAAAGCTCATAGAGGAGAACATAGGCAAAACACTCTCCAACATAAATCACAGCAAGATCCTCTATGACTCACCTCCCAGAATATTAAAAATAAAAGCAAAAATAAACAAATGGGTCCTAGTTAAAATTAAAAGCTTTTGCACAACAAAGGAAACTATAAGCAAGGTGAAAAGACAGCCTTCAGAATGGGAAAAAAAATAATAGTAAATGAAGCAACTGACAAACAATAATCTCAAAAATATACAAGCAGCTCCTGCAGCTCAATTCCAGAAAAATAAATGACCCAGTCAAAAAGTGGGCCAAAGAACTAAACAGACATTTATCCAAAGAAAACATACAGATGGCTAACAAGCACATGAAAAGATCCTCAAGATCACTCATTATCAGAGAAATGCAAATCAAAACCACAATGAGGTACCATTTTAGGCCAGTCAGAATGGCTACTATCCAAAAGCCTACAAGCAATAAATGCTGGAGAGGGTGTGGAGAAAAGGGAACCCTCTTACACTGTTGGTGGGAATGCAAACTAGTACAATCACTATGGAGAACAGTGTGGAGTTTCCTTAAAAAACTGGAAATAAAACTGCCATACAACCCAGCAATCCCACTTCTGGGCATACACACAGAGAAAACCAGAATTGACGGAGACACATGTACCCCAATGTTCATCACAGCACTGTTTACAATAGCTATGACATGGAAGCAACCTAGATGTCCATCAGCAGACAAATGAATAAGAAAGCTGCGGTACATATAGACAGTGGAGTATTACTCAGCCATTAAAATGAATACATTTGAATCAGTTCTAATGGGGTGGATGAAACTGGAGCCTATTATACAGAGTGAAGTAAGCCAGAAAGAAAAACACCAATACAGTATAATAACACATATATATGGAATTTAGAATGATGGTAACAATAACCCCATAGGCGAGACAGCAAAAGAGACACAGATGTATAGAACAGTCTTTTGGACTCTGTGGGAGAGGGAGAGGGTGGGATGATTTGGGAGAACGGTATTGAAACATGTATATTATCATATGTGAAATGGATCATCAGCCCAGGTTCGATGCATGATACACGATGCTTGGGACTGATGCACTGGGATGACCCAGAGGGACGGTATGGGGAGGGAGGTGGGAGGGGGATGCAGGATGGGGAAGATGAGTACACCCGTGGCAGATTCATGTCAATGTATGGCAAAACCAATACAATATTGTAAAGTAATTAGCCTCCAATTAAAATACATAAATTTATATTAAAAATAATAAAATAAATTAAACACTTGTTTTGTTAATTTCAAAAAGAAAGGAGTCTTCTCCAACACCACAGTTCAAAAGCATCAACTCTTCGACACTCAGCTTTCTTTATAGTACAAATCTCACATCCATACATGACTACTTGAAAAACCATAACATTGACTAGACAGACCTTTGTTGGCAAAGTAATGTCTCTGCTTTTTAATATGCTGTCTAGGTTGGTTATAACTTTTCTTCCAAAGAGCAAGCGTCTTTTAATTTCAAGGCTGCAGTTACCATCTGTAGTGACTTTGGAGCACCCCAAAATAAAGCCTGTCACTGTGTCCACTGTTTCCCCATCTACTTGCCATGAAGTGATGGGACCAGATGCCATCATCTTCGATTTCTGAATGCTGAGTTTTAAGCCAGCTTTTTCACTCTCCTCTTTCACTTTCATCAAAAGGTTCTTTAGTTCTTCTTTGCTTTCTGCCACAATGGTGGTGTCATCTGCATATCGGAGGTTATTGATATTTCTCCCAGCAAACTTGATCCCAGCTTGTGCTTCATCCAGCCCAACATTTCTCATGATGTACTCTGCATTTAAGTTAAATAAGCAAGGTAACAATATACAGCCTTGACGTATTCCTTTCCCTATTTGGTGTAGTTAATCTTAAATATTCCCCAGTGAGCCCTTCCAAATTATAATCGTAATGAAGGTGTTTTTTTTTTTTTTTTCCTCCCAAATATTCATTTCCTTTTTCCTTAAAGAGATCTGATTATATTCAGGTTTCTATCTAACTCTACCCTCTGTCTCAAAGATGAGCTCTGATTAAACTAATCATGTGACCTCTTAGCAGTCATTGGTATAGGAAAGTACATATGCTTCAATTCTGGCCTGTGAGACTCAAGAGGAAAATGGTTAGAGGCTTTTGTGAAGAATCTTGCCCTGATGAGAAAGGAAAACAAGGGTTTGTTTCTCTCTCAGAAAGCAAATATGAAGCTTGGTCTCAGTGACTGCTGGTATCCATCATAAGGCTGTGAAGAAATCTAGCTTGAAGACAGTCCATAGTTGGAGAAGCAAAGGGTAATAGAAATGGAGCTGGAGCTGCCAAGTTCCCTCTGGCCTGGCTGGGCCAAATTAGAAGGTCATCTATCTACCTCTGAATTTTCAAGAAGCCCATAACATTCCTGTTTAAGCTAATTTCTATTGCATGCATCTGAAAAAATCCTAAATGATAGCTTGATCCTCTAAGATGAACAAATAACCAGACCTTTTCCTTAGCTTCAATCTCCCAAACGATGACCAAACTGTGTGAACAAGATAACATCTACAGGAAGATCACCAGGAGTCAACAAGCCTACACACAGAGGGGAATGGTGACAACTTTGATGGTTCTCTCTGTGATTAAGTGAGATTACTTCCTTCCTTCTCTTCGAATTTTCATGGATGAGAAGAATCTTCAGAGGTGGTTCTTGAGGGATGCTGATTCCACCATCTCCTTAAATTGCTGGCATTCTAATTAAGGTGCCTTTCTTTTCTACCATTTGTGAGCATGCAATTGATTTTGTAAGGGATGAGCAGTGTGCCCCAATTCATTTGATAACATACAGACCTTATTTTAATTTTATCAGTTTTTCCACTAATATCTGTTTTTCTTTCCCAGGTCCTACTCAGGATTACATAGTCCATTTAGTAACAATTTCTCTTTAGTTTATTCAAATCTTGAACAGTTCCTTAGTCTCTGTCTTTCAATATACTGACACTTGTGGAAAATGCTGATGTTTATTTTTCATGATCATTAGTCAAATCTGTACTCACTATTTTTGGTATATCACAAGAGTAAGTTTTTCAGTGTTCTTGACATCTTTGGTAGTAATCTGGAAACATATTTGCTTACAAAAGTATGGCAATCAACACAGTGTAAGAGTTGACTTAGAGGATATTTTTAGTTTTATAAATAAAACAAATGCTATTTTAATTAATTTTTGTCTTATTTCCAGTGAAGGTTTTCAGGACTTAAACAAAAAAAAAAATTAGTTCACAAATATCTCACTCAAGGAATGTATACTAAACATTCATTATGACTACAGAAATGTGCTTTTATGAAGGACACAAAGATGGTATGATATACTCTCTGCCCTCAAGAAAAACAAAACATGGGCTAACTTTCAGAGGACAGTAAACAGTAATGCTTAGGTTACTTTTATCAGTTCAGTTCAGGTCAGTTCAGTTCAGTCGCTCTGTTGTGCTGACTCCTTGCAACCCCGTGAATCGCAGCATGCCAGGCCTCCCTGTCCATCACCAACTCCCTGAGTTCACTCAGACTCATGTCCATCAAACCAGTGATGCCATCCAGCAATCTCATCCTCTGTCGTCCCCTTCTCCTCCTGCCTCCAATCCCTTCCAGCATCAGAGTATTTTCCAGTGAACCAACTTTTCGCATGAGGTGTCCAAAGTACTGGAGCTTCAGCTTTAGCATCATTTCTTCCAAAGAACACCCAGGGCTGATCTCCTTCAGAATGGACGGGTTGGATCTCCTTGCAGTCCAAGGGACTCTCAAGAGTCTTCTCCAACACCACACTTCAAAAGCATCAATTCTTCGGTGCTCAGCCTTCTTCACAGTCCAACTCTCACATCCATACATGACCACAGGAAAAAACCTAGTCTTGACTAGACAGACCATAGTCGGCAAAGTAATGTCTTTGCTTTTGAATATGCTATCTAGGTTGGTCATAACTTTTCTTCCAAGGAGTAAGCGTCTTTTAGTTTTATGGCTGTAGTCACCATCTGCAGTGATTTTGGAGCCCCAAAAAATAAAGTCTGACACTGTTTCCACTGTTTCCCCATCTATTTGCCATGAAGTAATAAGACCAGATGCCATGATCTTAGTTTTCTGAATGTTGAGCTTTAAGCCAACTTTTTCACTCTCCTCTTTCACTTTTGTCAACAGGCTTTTTAGTTCCTCTTCACTTTCTCCCATAAGGGTGGTGTCATCTGTATATCTGAGGTTATTGATATTTCTCCCAGCAATCTTGATTCCAGCTTGTGTTTCTCCCAGTCCAGCGTTTCTCATGATGTACTCTGCATATAATTTAAATAAGCAGGGTGACAACATACAGCCTTGACACACTCCTTTTCCTATTTGGAACCAGTCTGTTTGTTGTTCCATGTCCAGTTCTAACTCTTGCTTTCTGACCTGCATATAGGTTTCTCAAGAGGCAGGTCAGGTGCTTGGGTATTCCCACCTCTTTCAGAATGTTCCACAGTTTACTGTGATCCACACAGTCAAAGGCTTTGGTACGGTCAATAAAGCAGAAATAGATGTTGTTCTGGAATTCTTTTGCTTTTTCCATGATCCAGTGGATGTTGGCAATTTGATCTCTGGTTCCTCTGCCTTTTCTAAAACCAGCTTGAACATCTGGAAGTTCACGGTTCACGTATTGCTGAAGCCTGGCTTGGAGAATTTTGAGCATTACTTTACTAGCCTGTAAGATGAGTGCAATTATGCGGTAGTTTGAGCATTCTTTGGCATTGCCTTTCTTTGGGATTGGGGTGAAAACTGACCTTTTCCAGTCCTGTGGCCACTGCTGAGTTTTCCAAATTTGCTGGCATATTGAGTTCAGCACTTTCACAGCATCATCTTTTAGGATTTGAAATAGCTCAGTGGAATTCCATCACCTCCACTAGCTTTGTTCGTAGTGATGCTTTCTAAGGTCCACTTGACTTCACATTCCAGGATGTCTGGCTCTAGATGAGTGATCACACCATCATGATTATCTGTGTTGTGAAGCTCTTTTTTGTTTAGTTCTTCTGTGTATTCTTGCCACTTCCTCTTAATATCTTCTGCTTCTGTTAGGTCCAGACCATTTCTGTCCTTTATCGAGCCCATCTTTGAGTGAAATATTCCCTTGGTATCTCTAATTTTATTGAAGAGATCTGTAGCCTTTCTCATTCTGCTGTTTTCCCCTATATCTTTGCATTGATTGCTGAGGAAAGCTTTCTTATCTCTTCTTGCTGTTCTTTGGAACTCTGCATTCAAATGCTTATATCTTTCTTTTTCTCCTTTGCTTTTCCCCCTCTCTTCTTTTCACAGCTATTTGTACGGCCTCCTCAGAGAGCCATTGTGCTTTTTTGCATTTCTTTTCCATGGGGATGGTCTTGATCCCTGTCTCCTGTTCAGTGTCACGAACTTCCATCCATAGTTAATCAGGCACTCTATCTATCAGATCTAGGCCCTTAAATCTATTTCTCACTTCCACTGTATAATCATAAGGGATTTGATTTCGGTCATACCTGAATGGTCTAGCAGTTTTCCCTACTTTCTTCAATTTAACTCTCAATTTGGTAATAAGGAGTTCATGATCTGAGCCACAGTCCGCTCCTGGTCTTGTTTTTGTTGACTGTATAGAGCTTCTCCATCTTTGGCTGCAAAGAATATAATCAATCTGATTTCAGTGTTGACCATCTGGTGATGTCCATGTGTAGAGTCTTCTCTTGTGTTTTCGGAAGAGGGTGTTTGCTATGACCAGTGCATTTTCTTGGCAAAATTCTATTAGTCTTTGTCCTGCTTCATTCCAGATTCCAAGGCCAAATTTGCCTGTTACTCCAGGTGTTTCTTGACTTCCTACTTTTGCATTCCAGTCCCCTATAATGAAAAGGACATCTTTTTTGGGTGTTCTAAAAGGTCTTGTAGGTCTTCATAGAACCGTTCAACTTCAGTTTCTTCAGCATTACTGGTTGGGGCATAGGCTTGGATAACTGTGATATTGAATGGTTTGCCTTGGAAATGAACAGAGATCATTCTGTCGTTTTTGAGATTGCATCCAAGTACTGGATTTCGGACTCTTTTGTTGACCATGATGGCTACTCCATTTTTTCTGAGGGATTCCTGCTCACAGTAGTAGATATAATGGTTATCTGAGGTAAATTCACCCATTCCAGTCTATTTGAGTTTGCTGATTCCTAGAATGTTGACGTTCACTCCTGCCATCTCTTGTTTGACCACTTACAAATTTGCCTTGATTCACGGACCTGACATTCCAGGTTCCTATGCACTATTGCTCTTTACAGCATTGGACCTTGCTTCTATCACCAGTCACATCCACAGCTGGGTATTGTTTTTGCTTTGGCTCCATTCCTTCATTCTTTCTGGAGTTATTTCTCCACTGATCTCCAGTAGCATGTTGGGCACCTACTGACCTGGGGAGTTCCTCTTTCAGTATCCTATCATTTTGCCTGTTCATACTGTTCATGGGGTTCTCAAGGCAAGAATACTGAAGTGGTTTGCCATTCCCTCTCCATTGGACCACATTCTGTCAGACCTCTTCACCATGACCCGCCTGTCTTGGGTTGTCCCGCGGGCATGGTTTGGTTTCATTGAGTTAGACAAGGCTGTGGTCCTAGTGTGATTAGAATGACTTGTTTTCTGTGAGTATGGTTTCAGTGTGTCTGCCTTCTGGTGCCCTCTTGCAACACCTACCATCTTACTTGGGTTTCTCTTACCTTGGGCATGGGTTATCTCTTCACGGCTGCTCCAGCAAAGCGCAGCCACTGCTCCTTACCTTGGACGAAGGGTTCCTTTTATAGTTGTGGCCAAAAGCCTAAAAACTGTAAGCTAACTATAAACTAACAATCTTAATCAGCATGATTATCTGAATCAGTCATTTAGGGAAGAAATATTACCTCAGAAAGGGGGAATGGTGTCTTTCACTTCATTCTAGAAAAAAAAGTATAAAAAACGATAAGTATCTCCATTATCACTGGAACCAAGGGAGATTTGCCTATCATCTGAGATTCAAGCAGATGAAAAATTTCCTCATAAATATTCTCCAACGCTTGAAAAGTGTGGTGTCTGGTGGCTAAAGTGTCATTTTCTTTAATAATCATTTAATATGAGTCATCTACAAACTGTTGAAATAAATGTGGAACCAAGATTATCATAGCCCTTGCAGAACAGGTAGTAATGAAATATATGTTGCAAAAACATTGAGCATTCTAATTAATTATAATTAAAATGAATATGCTCTTTCCTAGAAGTAATTGTCACTTTTTGAAGCTCAAAAATATTGTAGTTACAGAAATCATAATTTGTTCTGAAATAGAAAAAAATGTGTGTTCTTAATCTTTAATGCCTTGTAGCCAATGGAGACAGCTAGGGTTGCTGCCATTGATTAAATGTAGGAGGAGAGCTCGAGCATTTAATCAATCATTAAAGCCACTTTAATGCACTGTATCACTCTAAAGCTGGAGTGATTAGAGAAGTTGTACTACAGGACAGAATACAAAGTGTGGAACAATAAAAGGAAAAAGAAAAAAGAATGATTTTCTTGTATGTCGGAGTCTTCATGTTTCAAAATGTGTGAAATGGATAAGTTTTACATTCATTATATGGATCATTTTGACTGCATAGATGTGAAAAAAAAAAAAACAAATATAATTTGCAACGGGTAGAGCTATGGTCATACACACATAAGTGAGCATAAACAAATTTAGTAGTTTGAGATAGAAAATAGCAATAATGGATTTTTAAGAATATTATTTTTAATGAACATTTTATGGTATGTCACTTCTTTTGACAGTTACCTAATTCCTGCCCAAAAGAACATTTCTGATATCACTCATGCTGCAGCTAGAGCAAAGGAAAGAAGCTAATGCCAGAAGAAGGAAAAGGAGGTAAAGAAAGGAGGACAGAGAAAAGAAGGAAAGGAGGAGAAAGAAGAACTGAAGTGCTATGTAAACAGTATTTCAGATTTAATATAAAAAAATGGTCATTCGTGTGAGTCACCATATGGTATGAAATAATCTGTGATCAAGAGAAGTAATAATGACATAGAATCATAGGACAAAAGAAGATAGAGGGGTCATCTATTTGGATAGGTAGATTAGGGCTTTTCTTGGTTTATTCTGAGGGAGAATTATAGTTAATGCCATAACCGTATGGTATGCATCAATAATACTTTGTATTACCTACGTATATAATATGTGTGCATATCTATCTATCAAGACTATCTTCTACCTCTCTATCTCTGTACACAACTTTAGTTAAAAAATAATATGTTTATATCATGGTGTGTTCAAGTAATTTCTTCATGATCTTTTAAAGTTTTGATATTAAAAAAAAAAAAAAACATTGAAGGGTTGCTGAAGAAACAGTTTTGAAAAAGTTAGATCCAAATGACATCCGAAGTAGAAACTGTAGATTGTCGAACTGGCAGAAGAACAGGGAAATATTATCGCTGATAATGGTCCCTTGTATCATCCTACAGGATTTCTGTCAAAGTGTCTACCCATCTGTACAACCAAACTGAGGGGAAGTCTGCATTCTTGGTGTTTCCCTGGAGCCTGCTCCTTACCTCTTACCTTACTCTCTTTACCTTGCTCACCTTTTAGATTTAGTGTTTCAGAATATATTTTAGTTCTTGATTATTTTTAACCACTTGATTGAGGTATGACTGACTTAACAAAAGCTATATATATATGTATCTATATAACTTGTTAAGTTTGGACAAACGTACACATTTGTGAAACCACCACTAAAAACAATTATATATCTATAAACATGTCCATCATCTCCAAATGTTTTGTATTATTTTTCATGGATATTAGTTTTGATTGTAGTTATAGTCATAAAATTAGCAGTTTTTAAATACTTAATCAATTCACCAGGTTTGAAGTTTTGAACTGGTACTGAGCATAATAAATGGCCACTGTCTTCAAGGAATTGATAGAAGGCAATGTTAATAAAAATCTGGCTTAAAATTCAACATTTAAAAAACTAAAATTATGGCATCCAGTCCCATCACTTCATGGCAAATAGTTGGAGAAACAGTGGAAACAGTGACAGACTTTATTTTGGGGGGCTCCAAAATCACTGCAGATGGTGACTGCAGTCATGAAATTAAAAGACACTTCCTCCATGAAAGGAAAGCTATGGCCAACCTAGACAGCATATTAAAAGCAGAGACATTACTTTGCCAACAGAGGTCCATCTCAATAAGGCTGTGGTTTTTCCAGTAGTCATGTATGGATGTGAGAGTTGGACCATAAAGAAATCAGAGTGCTGAAGAATTTATGCTTTTGAACTGTGGTGTTGGAGAAGACTATTGAGAGTCCCTTGGACTGCAAGGAGATCCAACCGGTCCATTCTGAAGAAAATCAGTCCCGAATATTCATTGGAAGGACTGATGCTGAAGCTGAAACTCCAATACTTTGGCCCCGTGATGAGAAGAACTGACACCCTGGATAAGACCCTGATTCTAGGAAAGATTGACGGCAGGAGGAGAAGCGGATGACAGAGGATGAGATGGTTGGATGGTATCACTGACCCGATGGACATGAGTTTGAGCAAGTGCCAGGATTTGGTGATGGACAGGGAAGCCTGACATGCTACATTCCATGGGGTTGCAAAGAGCTGGACATGACTGATCGACTGAACTGACTGACTGAATATTTATACCTATGTATGGCATTACATGATAGGAATGAGCTGTGTAAGAGAGCATATAAATGTAAATTGTAGGTTAAATTTTCTGTAAGAGCCAAGAGAAGTTTGAAGGAAAATATAGTCAGTGAGATCCCAAGTAGTCAGGGGAAACTTCAGAAAGGAGTTGAGATTAAACCTGTACCATCATGGTGGATTTGATTACTTGAAATAAATGAAAGATTGACTGAGAAAATCCATAGAAACATTATGAGATAAAGAGGCTTCCAAAAATTTCTTATAAAATAACAGAGAATTTTAGGGGTGATCAGGTATGTTAGAGAAGACAATAACCTGAGCATAGTTGTCACAGAGAGCACTGTTTTCTGAAAAAAATCAAGGTCTGTTAATGCATTTCTCTTGATGGCACAGAGTTGCTATGCCAAGGAAAATCTCAACAGAAAGTGGCCAGGGAGGACAGTTTTTTAAGGTAAATTAAGGCATAGTGCTGAAAGCAAACAGTGTTTGAAGACAGTTAAGTCATGCAGTTGGTCAAGAAAAAATACTCAGGCTGTAGAAGACTGACCACTCCTTACTCAATACTTTATGACAGGCTCTGGCTATTCACATATACATAGAAGATAGCTGTTAGCCTCCCAGCTTCTATAGTCTGTCTTTTCCTTTTAGAACTAGAACCTCTAAATTTTGGCTCGGTATATGGCTTCCTAAAATGAAGACTAAAATTTGCAGATTTATTTGCACTTAGGTGCAGCCATTTGTATAAGTTTTGGACAATGGATGTGAGCAAATTCACCTGTTAAATTTATAGGTCATGCCATTAATAGAGAATGGGCATGACCTCTACGTCCTCTTGTTCCCCTTTCCTGTGGGCTGAATGAGGTGTGATGATGAGTTCTCTTGGACGACGAGGACAAGGCAGCACCCTAGAAACAGCAGAGCCACAGGGGTCCCCAACTCAGTAGTGTCACAGTGCTAGGCCTGGATTAACAGACTTACATGTAAAAGAGAAATATATTAATCTTTTACTTAGTGATTGCTGCCAAGAAGTCTATATTTTGATATGTTCTTACTAAAGACCTCTTGGTTACTTGAGTAGCTTAAAGAAAACTGTTTCAATATGCATGCATAGCAAGTACTCTGATCACATTTTCTTGTGAAGAATTTGACTTTTTTCTTGGCCTCAGACATAATCCATTCTTCATGAAGGATGTCAGCCTCATGGCTCCATCTATATTTTTACCTTATTCATGTTGATAGTGAAATAAGGTATCACAAATATAGAACTTGCTCCAAAGTGTTACATGTCACTGCTGTAGTTGATGGAGGGATATAGTTGCTTATTTGACAGTCTTCACTTTGGAAGTTCTTTTGAAATTGAATATTAAAACACAGAGGTGAGGTGAGGTGAAGTCACTCAGTCGTGTCCGACTCTTTGCAACCCCGTGGACTATAACCTACTAGGCTTCTCTGTCCGTGGGATCCTCCAGGCAAGAATACTGGAGTGGATTGCCATTTCCTTCTCCAGGAAGTCTTCCTGACTCAGGGATCGAACCCAGGTCTCCCACATTGAAGGCAGATGCTTTAACCTCTGAGCCACCAGGGGAGCTCAAAAAAAAAAAAAAAAAAAAAAAAACACACACACACACACCACAGAGGCACATAACATCTTTACAAGGGTTATCCTGTCTCTACTTTAAACTTTCAAAAGACCAGAAGAAGAGAAGTAATCATTACAAATGGGACACAAAGTTTTGTCCTCTGTTGAGTTTCATGATTTAATTTCTCTGACTTCACTCACCAAATAACTGATGGGTAAAACAGTTTAAAAGGTGTGAGCATTAAAGTCAGAGAAGTTACAGGGCTGGATTTCTTAAGGGAATTAATACTTCTCAGAAGCCAGGTACTGTTAGCTCCTGCTTGGTTTCTTCTGCTTCTGTCACCCTCCAATTCCAGAGACATTTCTTACTGAGGCAAAGGATTAGCAACCATGCAACAATGTCCTTCCAGGTCAACAGGGGAAAATTTAATAACAGACCTGGACTCTGAAAGAGAGAAGTCTGGTCTCACTCAGCCATGCCAAACATAGACTTTGAGCTAGTGAGGAGTGAAAATGTCTGAAAGGGCAGCTTCTGGGTTATCAAATTTTATCAGAACCAAGACAAATGGCTATTAAAAATGCTTAATATTTTAAAATGAATCACAATTTCCAGAGCAAAACATTTTTTATTCCTACTTTGTTTCACTGAACTAACAAATACACTTCTGTTTCTGCTTATTCCTTGATATTTCTTCCTTTTCTATCTTCTAACATTTCTTCTTTTAAGACTATAAGGGTTATTATAATGTGCTTTGTGGAATATAGATTCGATAACCCAAGAGTGTTGTGGGGGTAGAGGAGGTAGGGAGCATGTCCAGGGAGCTGCTATATTTTCTGCCTCAGAAAGAGCCCTGCTCAGTCTCTAAACCACCAAGGCATCAGCAAAGATTTAGTGACATAAAAGTATATTAAACAGATTTACTAATTTATGTCCATTGGATTTGTAAATTTCACTGTAATGTATTCTGAAAACTTTGCATTCTTTCAACAAGATATATTGAATCTCAGGCCCTGGGCTGTGATTGATCCTAATACAAGAATAATATATTAGACTGTCACATACAATCTGACAGGCTTTTATTATCGATTTTAAAAGGTTAGCCTCCTGGGTGAAAATCCCTAAAGGTCATTCCTGGAAAATAATTTACACTTTGAAATTGGATGTGAATGAGAGAGCTGTTTCCACTTACAATGTGGGCAATATCAAATAGAAGGTGTTGGCTGCAACTGTCTGCTTCAAGGTGTGTGGTGTTTGGAGAAAACCATGCCAACCCAAGGTCATAAGATTCATTCTCAAGTGAGAGACATTGATTTTCTTATTCCTGATCTATTGCTTTAGAATTCTTATAACCTAAGCCAGCTTACTCCAAATAAATATCTTTGGAACCAAGAGGATTGCAGAGTAGTATTGATATGCCATGTCACCATATGCATCTGTTTGACAAATTAGGATGTCAGCAGAACTCTTAGATTTTTTACATCTTTCCACCCAATGTCTTCTCCCCTCAAGCCTTTATCAGATGCCCCTATCTTAGAAATTTCTGCAAAGGATACTGATAATAACACAATTCTGACTGCTAACAGAGGTTTAATCAATGTCTTGAGGATTAAGTGCTCCAAACCTCAAAGGAATAAAACTATAATGACTGAATAAAAGCCTCTTTGGTTAATGTTTTGAAAGAGAAATCAGGACTAGGCCCTCATAAATCAAATTGTTGACAGGCTTACATCTAACCTGGCTGCACTATTTCTTTCCCTGGGGTAAAGCAAACAAAGCACTGATAGCAGATCAAGAGTGCCAGCTGCACGCAGTAACATCATATGTGTTAAAGTATACTTAGATTGCTATCCTGGGCCTTTTCTCAGACTAGCTGAGTTACTTTAGAAATAATATTTCCTTGTTGATTCAAAGTGGAAGTTAGAATGGGTCATTTCATTTAGCACTTCAGAATGATCTCTTTTGTTTTGGTGTCCTACACATACAGGGAAATAAGTTTGAGAATGAGAATGATAGTGTACATAAAAACCTTTGTGAACTTTCCCTAGTGTAAACTCTTCCATGTGAGAGAAAAAGATGTCTTATTCAAGGACAGTTACAGGATGATACTCCCCACAGCACACCTGAGGTGGTGACATTCTCACTCAGTACTTTTGGCAGAGCTGATTCTAACTTTGTTCACTGGATATGGCTTTGTGGAACTGCTATAAAGTGTCATTCTTTACAACAGATGGCAGTGCAAATATATGACAAAATTATCCTATTTTATTTGGACATCACCCAAATTTTAGGAGGATGAAATGGAATGATTTGGAACAAATTAGATATTCCCTCCTCTACTCCATTAGGTTCAAACTTATAAAAATAAATTTCTTTGTTGGAAAGTATACTTATCTAAAGTCATAGAATACTATAAGGAAGCTTTTCAATTTATATTTTGTCTACTTCAGTAAGAGAAAACTAACACTAATCTAAGCAGCAATATTTTGTTTAGCCTAAAAGGGGGAGGTTGGCAGAGCCTATGATGAGAGTTACCACTTTTAAGATGTAAACAAAACCAGGCTCTTCCTCTGTTGGATGATATAAGAGGTAAAGGTAAGATCCCTTCTGGACCAAAAGAATTTATGAGTCACAGGATGTTAAGATTGCATAGTTCTGATTGAATTTCAATCATAAGATATTGGTATGATATTACACACATGGAAATAAATCAAGAACACAGCTGGACACATTCAATCCATTTTAACTTCCAGCATTATTGTTGTTATTGTATATCAAAAAGATTTTCCTGTGCACATTTCATCCTTTGTACTTACCATAATATTTTATCATTATTTACTTAGGTGTCTTTCTCCTTACCTGACTGCAGATCCCTGAAGGTAGGAACTGACATTGAATAAGATATTTTTTAACATTCTGTGCTGCTGTAATTTGGATATTGGACATAAACAAGTAAAGCAAGTTTTATTTTGCATACAAAAATTTTCATCTGTAGGTGCTTTTCTCCTTTCAGAGAAAGATAGAAGTCATGATAAACCTAATACTCTAGGTTCAAATAGCAAGGAGATGTTGCCCCAAAACTATCTAAGATCAAATTATCACTCAGTTCGGTTGCTCAGTCGTGTCCAACTTTTTGCTACCCCATGAATCGCAGCACACCAGGCCTCCGTGTTCATCAGTTCCTGGAGTTCACCCAAACTCATGTGCATCGAGTAGGTAATGCCATCCAGCCATCTCATTCCCTGTCGTTCCCTTCTCCTCCTGCCCCCAATCCCTCCCAGCATCAGGGCCATTTCCAATGAGTCAACTCTTCACATGAGGTGGCCAAAGTATTGGAGTTTCAGCTTTACTATCAGTCCTTCCAATGAACACTCAGGACTGATATCCTTTAGGATGGACTGGTTGGATCTCCTTGCAGTCCAAGGGACTTTCAAGAGTCTTCTCCAGCACCACAGTTCAAAAGCATCAATTCTTCAGTGCTCAGCCTTCTTCACAGTCCAACTCTCACATCCATACATGACCACAGGAAAAACCATCGCTTTGACTAGATGGACCTATGTTGGCAAAGTAATGTCTCTGCTTTTTAATATGCTGTCTAGTTTGGTCATAACTTTCCTTCCAAGGAGTAAACATCTTTTAATTTCATGGCTGCAATCACCATTTGCAGTGATTTTGCAACCCCCTAAAAATAAAGTCTGACACTGTTTCCACTGTTTCCCCATCTATTAACCATGAAGTGATGGGACCAGATGCCATGATCTTAGTTTTCTGAATGTTGAGCTTTAAGACAACTTTTTCACTCTTTTCTTTCACTTTCATGAAGAGGCTTTTTAGTCCCTCTTCACTTTCTGCCATAAGGGTGGTGTCATCTGCATATCTGAGGTTAGTGATATTTCTCCCGGCAATCTCGATTCCAGCTTGTGTTTCTTTCAGCCCAGCATTTCTCATGATGTACTCTGCGTATAAGTTAAACAAACAGGGTGACAATATACAGCCTTGTCGTACTCCTTTTCCTATTTGGAACCAGTCTGCTGTTCCATGTCCAGTTCTGACTGTTGCTTCCTGACCTGCATATAGGTTTCTCAAGAGGCAGGTCAGGTGGTCTGGTATTCCCATCTCTTTCAGAATTTTCCACAGTTTATTGTGATCCACACAGTCAAAGGTTTTGACATAGTCAATAAAACAGAAATAAATGTTTTTCTGGAACTCTCTTACTTTTTTGATCCCTGGTTCCTCTGGGATCCCTGGATCCCTGGCTCCTCTTCCTTTCCTAAAACCAGCTTGAACATCTAGAAGTTCATGGTTCACGTATTGCTGAAGCCTGGCTTGGAGAATTTTGAGCATTACTTTACTAGCATGTGAGATAAGTGCAATTGTGTGGTAGTTTGAGCATTCTTTGGCATTGTCTTTCTTTGTGATTGGGATGAAAACTGACCTTTTCCAGTCCTGTGTCCACTGCTGATTTTTCCAAATGTGCTGGCATATTGAGTGCAGCAATTTCACAGCATTGTCTTTCAGGATTTAAAATAGCTCAACTGGAATTCCGTCACCTCCACTAGCTTTGTTCATAGTGATGCTTTCTAAGGCCCACTTTACTTCACATTCCAGAATGTCTGGCTCTAGGTGAGTGATCACACCATCGCGATTATCTGTATCACTGCATATAGGTAAATGTGACTTTGGCGTCTCCAGAGTTAGGTTCATAAAATACCACCCCAATCTCCTTGTAGCATGTATTTCCTGAAGCTAACTTCTTCATTTGCTGGACTCCCTGGAACTCATATTTTTGTGATCTGATTCAGTCAACTAGGTGTACCTGAATGAAACCTGATAGGTATTTGTAGACATCAGGATACAATGATATGCAATTTTTTTTGTGTAAAATATATTGGTAGAATCTCTTGTTTTTGTTTTTGTTTGTTTTGCAGCAGTTACAGTGGAGATTCTAATATTTTAGGTGCTAGGCAGTAGGTGGCTCTATCAGTAGGGTTTTCATTGAACACCTTTGTGGTATGGATGGGTATCTCTTTTTATTAAAATAAAGTAAGAATAGATTCTGTTTCCTGCAAGTAAGAATACTGACTCACAGAAAAATTGGGAGCAGAAGCAGTTTCAGAGCACAGATTCAAAAGAAAAGACAGTCTGCAATGGTCTCTGTGATTTGGGTGGGGAAGGAATGAGTTACTGTTATAGGGAGGGCAACTAGTATTATCTGTGCCATCCAAAGCAAACTGTTATACTGATGTCATCATTTGTGGCCATTTCATTTCATCAGAAATGAAAGAATGATTTGGACAGCCTGAAATAACTCTGTAATAGAACATTATAGAGAGCAGAGTTATAATGGAAAATACTGTCTACTTCTCACTACATTAGAGAATAAAAGTATTTAAATGTCTTGCTTAAAACAATCTCTTATGGTTCCAAGGCTGATGTGTGCAAAAACAGTTATAGGATCTTATCTTATGTGTTACTGAATTAAAACATGGATTAAATTCGCAACTTCTTCTAGATCATCAGATAAAAGATGAGACATTGTTTGGTGAAGAGTTGGACCCAGAAGGACTGAAATTGGAATATTTGAGAGAATTTGAACAACACCCACTCCTCCAAATATACTAACATATCAGAAATATTCCATCTTTCCTGTGAGATGAGGCCAACTGTGATGCTTGAAGACATTGTGATGATTTCAACACTAAGTATTCCAGGTCTCCTCCGGCCTCACTGGATTGTTCCATGTGGTATCTGGAGTTAGATCCCAGTATGCTCTTGGGCATTAATTAAAAATCTAACCTAGATGTTGACTTATACATTTTGATAGTCTATATATACAAAAAAATCTTGGAATAAACATATAGCAATGGGTCCCAAGGGTGCTAGACCAGGAAAAGAGTGACATATTTTAGATCAAGTTGAATTTGTCAATTTTGGTGTAGTTACAAGAGAGTATGGATTTGATGCACTAGAACAAACTAACTCAAGTGACAGAAAGTGGATTTAATTATTTTCATGGATTGTTAACTAAAACTAGATCCAGGAGTAACCTAAGCCAAAAGAAGTGAAGATACCAGAAATTTCTTAGTTTAATGTATTGCAAGGAATCCAAATTCAATTCAACCAAGGAATGCAGAGTTCCAAAGAATAGCAAGGAGAGATAAGAAAAATTTCCTTGGTGATCAATAAAAAGAAATAGAGGGAAACAAGAGAATTGGAAAGACTAAAATCTCTTCAAGAAAATTAGACATACTGAGGGAACATTTAATGCAAAAATGGGCACAATAAAGTACAGAAACATTATGGACCTAACAAAAGCAGAAGATATTAAGAAGAGGTGACACCAATACAAAGAAGAACTATATAAAAAAGATCGTCATAACCCAGATAACCATGATGGTATGATACTCACCTAGACCCAGGCATCCTGGAATGTGAAATCAAGTGGGCCTTAGGAGGCCTCACTATGAACAAAGCTAGTGGAGGTGGTGGAATTCCAGCTGAGCTGTTTCAAATCTTACAATGATGCTTTGAAAGTGCTGCACTCAGTTCAGTTTAGTTCAGTCACAGTCATGTCTGACTCTTTGCAACCCCATGGACTGCAGCACACTAGGCCTCTCTGTTCATCACCAGCTCCCGGATTTTACCTAAATTCATGCCCATAGATTCAGTGATTCCATCCAACCATCTCATCCTCTGTCATCCTCTTTTGCTCCTGCCTTCAACCTTTCCCAGCATCAGGGTCTTTTCCAATCAGTCAGTTCTTCCCATCAGGTGGAAAAAGCACCGAAGTTTCAGCTCCATCCAGCATCAGTCCTTCCAATGACTATTCAGGACTGATTTTCTTTAGGATGGACTGGTTGGATCTCCTTGCAGTACAAGGGACTCTCAAGAGTCTTCTCCAACACCACAGTTTAAAAGCATCAGTTTTTCAGTACTCAGCTTTCTTTATAGTCCAACTCTCACATCCATACATGACTACTGGAAAAACGATAGCTTTGACGAGATGAATTTTTGTTGCCAAAGTAATGTCTCTGCTTTTTAATATGCTGTCTAGGTTGGTCATAACTTTCCTTTCAAGGGGCAAGTGTCTTTTAATTTCATGACTGCATTCACCATCTGAGGTGATTTTGGAGCCCCCCCAAATAAAGTCTGTCACTGTTTCCATTACTTCCCCATCTATTTGCCATGAAGTGATGGGACTAGATGCCGTGATCTTAGTTTTCAGAATGCTGAGTTTTAAGCCAACTGTTTCACTCTCCTCTTTCATAAGAGGATCTTTAGTTCTTCTTCGCTTTCTGCCATAGGGGTGGTATCATCTGCATATCTGAAGTTTTTTCTATTTCTCCCCACAATCTTGATGCCAGATTGTGCTTCATCCAGCCTGGCATTTCTCAAGATATATTTTGCATATAATTTAAATAAGCAGAGTGACAAAATACAGCCTTGATGTACTCCTTTCCCAATTTGGAACCAGTCTGTTGTTCCATGTCTGTTTCTAACTGTTGCTTCTTGCGCTGCACACAGGTTTCTCAGGAAGCAGGTAAGGTGGTCCAGTATTCTCATCTCTTTAAGAATTTTTCACAGTTTGTTGTCATCCAGTCAAAAGCATTGTTGTATTCAATAAAGCAGGAGTAGATGTTTTTCTGGAACTTCCTTGTTTTTTTATATGATCCACAGGATGTTGACAATTTGATCTCTGGCTCCTCCCCTTTTCTAAATCCAGCTTGAACATCTGGAAGTTGACAGTTCACATACTGTTGAAGCCTGGCTTGGAGAATTTAAATTATTACTTTTCTAGGGTGTGCTGCTGCTGCTGCTAAGTCACTTCAGTAGTGTCCGACTCTGTGTGACCCCATAGACGGCAGCCCACCAGGCTCCCCTGTCCCTGGGATTCTCCAGGCAAGAACACTGGAGTGGGTTGCCATTTCCTTCTCCAAGTTATGAAAGTGAAAAGTGAAAGTGAAGTCGCTCAGTTGTGTCCGACTCCTAGAGACCCCATGGACTGCAGCCTACCAGGCTCCTCTGTCCATGGGATTTTCCAGGCAAGAGTACTGGATTGGGTTGCCATTGCGTGTGAGATGAGTACAATTGTGTAGTAGTTTGAACTTTCTTTGTATAGCCTTTCTTTGGGATTAGAATGAAAACTGATATTTTCCAGTCCTGTGGCCACTGCTGAGTTTTCCAAATTTGCAGGCATATTGAGTGCAGCACTTTCACAGAATCATCTTTTAGGATTTAAAATAGCTCAACTGGAATTCCATCACCTCCACTAGCTTTGTTTGTTGTGATGCTTCATAAGTCCCTCTAGGCTTTGCATTTCATGCTGTCTGGCTCTAGGTGAGTGATCACATCATCATGGTTATTTGGGTCATGAAATTCTTTTTTTGTAGTTCTCTTTATTGCTGCCACTTCTTCTTAATATCTTCTGCTTCTGTTAGGTCCATACCATTTCTTTCCATTATTGTTCCCATCTTTGCCTGAACTATTCCCTTGGTATCTCCAATTTTCTTGAAGAGATCTTTCCCATTTTCTTGTTATCCTCTATTTCTTTCCATTGATTACTGAGGAAGGCTTTCGTATCTCTTCTTGCTGTTCTTTGGAACTCTGCACTCAATTGGGTATAACTTTCCTTTTTTCCTTTGCCTTTAGCTTCTCTTCTTTTCTCAGCTATTTGTAAGGCCTCCTCAGACAACAATTTTGCCTTTTTGCATTTCTTTTTCTTGGGGATGATCTTGATCACTGCCTCCTATACAGTGTCATGAACATATGTCCATAGTTCTTCAGGCACTCTGTCAAGTATGCCAGCAAATTAGGAAAACTCAGCAGTGACCACAGGACAGGAACAGGTCAGTTTTCATTTGAATCCCAAAGAAAGGCAATGCCAATAAATGTTCAAACTACTGCACAGTTGCACTCATCTCACATGCTAGCAAAGTAATGCTCAAAAGTCTCCATGCCAGGTTTCAACAGTACATGAACTGAGAACTTCCAGATGTTCAAGCTGGTTTTAGAAAAGGCAGAGGAACCAGAGGTCATATTGCCAACATCTGCTGGATCATAGAAAAAGCAAGAGAGTTCCAGAAAAGCATCTAATTCTTATGTATTGACTATACCAAAGCCTTTGACTGTGGATCACAGTAAACTGTGGAAAAATTTTCAAGAGATGGGAATACAGACCACTTTACCTGCCTCCTGAGAAATTTGTATGCAGGTCAAGAAGCAACAGTTAGAGCTGGATATGGAACAATAGACTGGCTTCAAACTGGGAAAGGAGTAGGTCAAGGCTATATATTGTCACCCTGTTTATTTAATTTATATGCAGTGTCCATCATGTGAAATGAAGCATAATCTGGAATCAAGATTGCCAGGAGAAACATAAATAACCTCAGATATGCAGATGACACCACCCTTGTGGGAGAAAGCAAAGAAAAACTAAAAAGCCTCTTTTTTTTTTTTTTTTTTTAAATTTTTTTTTTTTATTAAATTTTAAAATCTTTAATTCTTACATGTGTTCCCAAACATGAAAAGCCTCTTGATGAAAGTGAAAGAGGAGAGTGAAAAAGTTGGCTTAAAACTCAACATTCAGAAAACTAAGATCATGGCATCCAGTCTCATCATTAATGGCAAGTTAATGGGGAAATAATGAAAATAGTAACAGACTTTATTTTGGGGTGCTCCAAAATTACTGCAGATGTTGATTGCAGTCATGAAATTTAAAAAAAAAAAAAAAAATATTGCCCCTTGGAAGAAAAGCTGTGATCAACTGATCATATTAAAAAGCAGAGACATAACTTTGCCAAAAAAGTTGCATCTAGTCCAGGTTATGATTTTTTCAGTAGTCATGTATGGATGTGAGAGTTGGACTATAAAGAAAACTGAGTATCAAAGAATTGATGTTTTTGAACTGTGTTGTTGGAGATGACTCTTGAGAGTCCCTTGGCCTGCAAGGAGGTCCAACAAATCAATCCTAAAGGAAATCAGTCCTGAATATTCATTGGAAAGACTGATGCTGAAGCTGAAACTCCAATACTTTGGCCACCCTGATGTGAAGAACTGGCTCATTGACAAAAACCCTGATGCTTGGAAAGATTGAAGGTGGGACAATAAGGGTATGACATAGGATGAAATGGTTGAATGGCATCACCAACTTGATGGACATGAGTTTGAGCAAGCTCTGGGATTTGGTGATGGACAGGCAGGGAAGTCTGGCATGCTGCAGTCCATGGGGTTACAAAGATTTGGACACGACTGAGTGACTAAACTGAACCAAATAAATCCAAAAGCTTAGGAAAACATGAGATATTTTGCATAGCTTTATCATGTATAATCGGTCATTCTCCCAAAACATGTTCTGCAAGCAGCCTAAATGATGTTACCTATTGATAAGGAAATACCCAAGGCCTTAAACAGCACTTCACTAATTATGTCTAGACTAGAATATAAGAGGAAATTCAACCATTTAAATGGATTCCTGATTTCAATGAGAATTCTGGATACTCAGAATAGCAGAGGCAAAGTATGGGTTATTAATACACAGAAGCAAAATTACCATTGAAAGCAGCAGGGCATAACTGGTAATCAGAAAAATTTGATTTACTTGGAATTTTGATAATGGCTAATTGATCATGCATTTCCTAGAAATGAAACAGATGGACTTTCTACTTGATCTGTACACCTGAAAGCAATAACTCAGGAATAATAAATAGAAGCATGATTTGAATCAACACTGTAGACAGTTGATTCCAGCAACTCATAAACACGACTTAACACCATGTGAGGAAGCGGGAAGTTTGCATGCTTAAAGAAGTTTTTTGTATGTAACTTTCCAAGTATTTACTTTAAATTTCCTCCTGTGTTCTGCTTAGTCTCTCAGTCATTTCCTCTTCATGACCCATGGATTGTAGTCTTCCAGGCTCCCCTGTCCATGCAGATTCTCCAGGCAAGAATACTGGAGTTAGTTGGGATAGACCTTTTACAAATTCAAAGCTAATTATGCCTTGACTAGGAAATGCCTACTATTTGGAATTATTGAACATTGATTCTATGAAAACACTACTCCCTAGTAACTCTGAATGGTACTGTGGGCCAGAGGCTAGAGTTGAGACTTAAGAATATCAAGTAGTAAAGAGAACCTAGGCTAGACATTACCTAGGCTCAGTGGCTCCACAAACCCAGTGGGTCAGAAGAGCCTTGCTGCCCTTCGTCCCACTTTGTTGCTACTTCATCTTCTTCCTCATAAATCAGTAGCTTGTCTTCAGATTAAGAAACTTTTTCCCTCAGAAGTTGCCAGTCTAATTTCATCGTCCTCATTCTTTCCCTTTTCTCTTGTTACCTTTTGTTGCATTGATTACTGACTTTAATTTACATCAGAAATTCCAGAATTCAGGGGATTAGGGAACTAAAGGAAGTTGCAAGGAAATGTTAAGCAGATGAAATCTGAATGATAAGAGTATGAAACTATAGAAAGCAATAATTTTTATTCTGGGACAATAGTCTTTCTTTTTTAATAAATTTTTATTTTTACTTTATTCTACTGTACAATACTGTATTGGTTTTGCCATACATTGACATGAATCCACCACGGGTGTACATGTGTTCCCAAACATGAACCCCCCTCCCACCTCCCTCCCTATAACATCTCTCTGGGTCATCCCCTTGCACCAGCCCCAAGCATCCTGTATCCTGCATCGGACATAGACTGGCGATTTGTTTCTTACATGATAGTATACGTGTTTCAATGACATTCTCCCAAATCATCCCACCCTCTTCCTCTCCCTCTCCCTCAGAGTCCAAAAGATATTTGAAGGCAACCTTCATTTTCCTCTTTGAGACTTTTTTCTCAGGCTGAAATATCTCAGTCTATCCAGAGAGTCTTTGTAAGGTTGTTTTGCTTTATTTCTATTAATCTATTACTCCTTTTCTGGGTGGGCACCCATTTTTTAATGTGAATAAATTTACCAAATATGCTACCATCAGATGGAAAAAAAAAAAAAAAAAAAGAGAGAGGATTCTTTGCCTGTTCTAATCTCTATATTTGTATTGAGTGTCCAGCTTTATCTATCTTTTCTTCTCTCTTATTAAAAATAACATTTGGTATCTCTCTATTTTGTCCAACTGAAACCTTTAATGCCTTTTTACCTATATCTTCCTTTAGCGTTCCTGAGTGGTTTTGAATTCCTGCTGCCTACCTAATATTATTATGATCCATAGTTTTGCTTTAACCTATGGGGTATACTCTTTATCACAATAAGTAGTAAATCCTCCCTACTTTGACCTCTCCTCCAGATTCAGAATTATACTATGACTACTGGTTTACAAGCCTGAATGTAGCTCCATCTACTATCCATATTGTGTTTTGCCTCTCTTCTGTCTGCAGTCTATCTGCAATCTTGCTTTATACAATATCATGGTACTAACATATCCTTATTTTAATTTTCTTGAGGAGACATTTAGTTTCTTCTGATCCTGTCTGAACACTATAAAAGAGAATCCTCTGCCTTTTCACCCCATGACTTTCAGAGTTATTTAGATATTTTGACAACTATTATGTTGGTTGTGTGTTTCTTTTATTTCCTCCTTTGACTTAGGTAGAATACTATAGAGCATTTGAGACCCTTGCATAAATGGTCCAGAATTTAATTTTTCAATAACTTTGACAAATGTCTCATATTTTCCCTTCCTTATCTGGCCCAGAGCTAATCTGCTTCTCCTTTTGCTGGAACGTGGGGAACCTTGGCATTCTGCAGGCTGACAAGGTGAGACACAAGTGAATACAATTTGGCCTGATGCAGATATTAGATGCAGTGAGCCTCACTAGATGTATACTTCCCTGGAGAAGTCTGGTCCTAAATGCTCCTCCAGCTGCTGCTTTTCAGTCCCATGGCTGTACACTGGCTGCCCCAGGATGGCAGTAGGCCTAGCAGAGCATGGCTGTCATGGAGATCTCAAGATAAAATTCAGAGGAAAAGCCCAGCAAACATTTAGCAGAAGATACTTTAAATGCAGACTTTCCCAACACCATAAAGCTGTGAACATAGCAGAAAGTAACAAATACATATTGAAGGTCAGACAAGAAGCATTATTCTTTTGGAAAATCAACAAAATGTTGAATTATAGTCATCTTATATCCAAAAAAAGGAGTGAACAGAGCAAATGATGATTTATTTTGCAACATTATAAATTGAAAACCCTCATTTTGTGGAATCTGTTATTCTCAGCTTCTTAATGTTATAATATCACTTCTAAAAAGGGAGACTATAAAATAATTGGACCAGCTAAACAAACTTGCCAGAATTTTTCAAATTTTCCAAATGTTCCAAAATATTTACCTCAGAAGACTGTTCAACTGTTATAGAAACCATTGCTTAACATGTTGAACTCATAGTAAAATCAAAGCAAAACAAAATAAAACAAATTTTGCAAGCATCATTCTATTTGTCTTCAATGTCCATCCACCACCAAATTAATAAGCTTACCAATTAAGGCACCTCTCAAGTTAGCCTCGACTCACCTTCTGTCTCTTACTATTCACTAAGCAGTCTCAACATAGTGAAGTTAACTCTAGAACTGTACAAAATGTAGAAGCAAAACCTAGCTCTGCCTCATACTTTTCCATGGCCTTAGAAAAAATGTCTCATATATTCTGAGTCTCAGTTCTCACATCTATTTAACTGGGATACTGATATTTTCCTGTTTTATCATTATAAGTATTAAATTAGATAATATGTAATACATGTGGATTGACACAGTTGCCCCTTAACAAGTGCTAGGGTCAACTTTTCTTTGGCATTCCTCACACACATTTCTTACTTCTGCCATTCTCATTGGTCCTAGTGTTTACAATATTCACCCAGTTTCTCTCTGCCAACCAGATTCTTATCAATTTTCAAAGATTAATTTAGATTTGCTACATCCTTTTTGTCTGGCAAGGTCTCCACACATCTTTTTATCTCTGCCCAGAAAGGTCTTTATATTTGTTTAGGACTTGGAAGACTAATCATTTGTTTGCCCTTTACTGAATCATGTTGGTAAGTAAAAACATAATTCTTTCCTCCCACAAAGACTGTAAATTATCCAAGAGAAATATATCCCTCATATATATTTATATTGGCTGTCCCCTCCAATAAGCTGTTACACCTATGAGGAGATGATGCAGTATAGAGGAAAGAGCAAAAACTCTGGCATGCAACAGCTAAATGACTTCTAGCTACAAAGTCTCTAAGAGATATAGACAGGCATACATATAGGTAGATAAATGTTCTGCTTTCCTTATTAAGGACATATCTGTATGTTAAATTGCAGACATGCAATTTTCTTTATGTGTATAGGTCAGATTGAATATAGAAGGCTATAGATAAATCAAAAAGTTTTTGTTAAAGTCAAAACTGAACCAAGAACAGGAAGTACTAGTTGCACCATTAATCTTTCAGGATAAATAAGATGTGTTTAATATGATAAATCAGCCAAGAATCCCAAGGAAAGGACTGTAGAAATTATCTCTTGAATCCCTTGGGTAGATATTGCCCTTTCCTGCCCTCACTCTCTTATTTAAGTTCTCACCCTAAAAATATGTTCTAAATCTGTTTACTTTTCTCCATTTCCATCCACCATTCTAAATGAAACCACTCTCTCAATCACCAGAATTACTGTGTAATCTCTTGTCTGATCTTTCTATTTCTATTCATTTCCCCTTAGAATCCATTTTTAGTAGAATCAGAGTGACTTTATAAATCAAATTGTGTAACTACCTTAATACAACCCCTTTGAAATATAGCACTTTAATCCCTTCTTCTTCTTCTTCTTCTTTTTTTTTTTTTTTTAACCAAGAGGTAGTACTGAATATCAATGACTGGCACATACTTCTCTGATAGAACAGGTCAGTGCTCATAATTTAAGAAAAGTCCAGGGGGACAGTAGGAGACTAGTTAATACTGTATTTTGCAAAAAAAAAAAAAAAAAAAAAAAAATGAAATTCTAGACGCTCAACATGGAGGACATTTTTGGTTTAAAATAATTCGTATGTAAACAGTGGTGAAATCAGAACACAAAGAGAATTCCATAAGCAGCCCTTCAACTTAGCTCTCCTATCTCAACTTCTTTCTTCCCAATTAAGCCTTCAATTGTGACTAGAAAGGAAGAAGCTAAGCGTTTTTGTTAAAAAAAAAAAAAACACACTATAATGAAACTTCCAGGTTAATATGTATTGCTTTAACTAGCTTATATAAACTTTGTTCGTTTCCCAGTAGAAAAAGAAACTGTGAGAACTGAGACCTTTTGGTGTTTTGAGCTTATAAAATTCTTTTATTTAAGCTTAACTGACTCCAAATAACATGCTTATTATATTGGTTGGGACTGTGTGCACATATGTATCTCCCTCCACTTTACAAACATGCAAAATCTTTCCTTGTCAGAAATCCAAAGTTCTTAGAAGCTCAGTGACCCAGCAATTGTACGAGCTACATTTCTAAGCCTTAATGCCATTCACATACAGAAATTGCCTCTGTTCTAGCCATAAACTGACACTTGAAATATCAATACTTAATATTTTATGTACACATTATAATAAATAATGAGAAGAAAATACTAGCACAAACCTTCATTTCAAAGATGACTTACAGAATGAGGAAAAAAATGGAAGTGCTCTGTTTGGATATAGAAAAGAGAGAGTTTCTTAATGAAATGTGATCACAAGACAAGAATCACCAATTATATATTACTGAATGAATCCAACATTTCTTAACTATGTATATCTTTTAAAAACATAATTAAGAAAATGAAAACAATGTAGAACTGTCACTGTCATTGTTGAAAACAATTTTCCTTTTTCTAAAAAAAATGACAGAATACTGTTTTACAATTTGTTTTTTAAAGTTGACTATATCATGTTGAAAGCAAGATATATCAATAAACACTTTGAGCTTCTATTTTATTTCCTATTCTGGTCTTCCCTTGTAGCTCAGTTGGTTAAGAATTTGCCTTCATAGATAATAGGAAAAATGCAAGAGGGACAAAAATATTTTATTTGCTTTGAAGGAATCTACTGTTTCAAAAATAAAAAAAAAAAGTCTATAAAACAAGACAGAGTGGTATCAAATGCTAGAGTTTTTTTTTTTTTTTTAAGCCTTCAAATGCTCCAAAATTTTACAGTTGCTGGAAATCATATTTGTCTCAAGTACCATTCAAGGTCTTAGAAAAACACTAAGGTAGGAACTCCAATACTTTGGCCACCTGATGCGAAGAACTGACTCATTTGAAAATATCCTGATGCTGGAAAAGATTGACGGCAGGAGGAGAAGGGGACTCTAGAGGATGAGATGGTTGGATGGCATTACTGTCTCAATGGAGATGAGTTTAAGTACACTCCAGGAGTTGAAGATGGACAGGGAGGCCTGGTGTGCTAAAGTCCATGGGGTCACAAATAGTCAGACACAACTGAGAGACTGAACTGAACTACACTTAAGGTAGGAACAAAGTTACTGTGTGTTAGTCACTCAGCTGTGTCCGACTCTCTGCAACCCCATGGATTATAGTCCACAAGTCTCCTCAGTCCATGGAATTCTCCAGGGAAGAATATTGGAGTAGATTGCCATTTCCTTTGCCAGCGGATCTTTCAGACCCAGGGATTGAACCTGAGTCTCCTGCATTGCAGGCAGATTCTTTACTATCTGAGCCACAAGGGAAGACCTTAATGTTAATGTAATGTAGTATTAAATGCACCAGCCCATCTCTCTACAAGAAGAGACAAGGAGAGGTACAAATATTGCCCCTACAGAACTGGTCCCAGGCTCCTAAGAAAATCACACAATTCCTTTCCACCATTTGCATATAAAAGTATCCTTCCTGAAAATATTGATTTGGAAGATGCATTCAATCATCTAATTTTTAAAAATTGCAAATATTTTTTTTTCATTTTCAGTAGCTTTTTAAAAAATGAATATCAGCTGAAAATTCTTCTTGGCCTATCTCCATCAATTTTACTTGCTGTATCTCTGATAGGAATCCAAGATGTGGTATGAAAGAAAATTTAACCTAGTTACATTATCTTCTTGTCTTTTTGCCCCTTGGTCAGAAAAATAAGGAATTTATGCCAGATAATATGTAAATTCCCTTCATAATCAATATTTTTCTTTTAAAATCTCATGTATTTTGGACATTATGCAAATGCCATAAAGTTTTTTCAGTTTTTTTTTTTAATCCATTGATGTATTTTGTGACTATAGATATTCTCAACTTCCTCTGTCTTGTAGGAAGAAAATTCTGAAAGATCCAGAAGATACCAACTGTGGTAATAATCTAACCACTCTGAGTTCAAAATAATGCTAAGGCATAACTCTAAATTCAAAATAACTTTGTCGTTTAAATGAATAAGATAGGCTCCATCAATTTATCTATCTATCCATCTGACATACATAGATATATCTTATGATTCTTACTTGTTGATAAAAGAAAATCAACATTTTTAAAACTCTGAAGCAATTTGTCATTAAATATTTGGCTCCCCATCCACAGTTTTCTAGCCATCTGTCTTCTTAACCATTTCCCATACTTTTCAGCACATATGTTCATTTCACTAAATTTTCCCTTTCAGTTGATGACATTATGCATGATCTACCAGTCTTTTAAGCTAGAAATCTTGTCGTTTGCTTTGGTCACTTTATTTCTTGTTAAATTGCCATCAGATTCTACTGATTTTAGATCAAATCATCATTAGTGAAATCCTCTATAGTCAGAAGTAAATTCCACTGCTAAGTAGTTCCAGACTTTGCAGAATTACTAAACTTAGTGCCCTGGCTTCCTCATCTCTAAAATAGGGATGGCTGTAGAACCTTTTCTTTTAGATTATGATGAGGGAAAGATGAGATAATGCAATAATAGAGTTAACAATTTCCCTGGCATGTATTAAGGTAAATAAATGCTAGCTGTGATTATATTATCATCATTTGCTGGGCTATTTAAAATACCTTCCTTTATCATCTCTTTGGGATCAATGTTTGGAATGCAACTGTTCTTCCTGAGAGAAACCAGAATTATCTCTGCAAAATCAGATTATAATTGGCTACTATGACTTAAAAACCTCCCAATTATGCAAAGAACAAAGTCTAGACTCCCCACAAAGCTGTGTAGACTAATGGGAATGATTGATATTATATAACAGCCTTATCACCAGGCTTCCCTGGTGGCTCAGAGGGTAAAGCGTCTGCCTGGAATGCGGGAGACCCGAGTTCGATCCCTGGGTTGGGAAGATCCCCTGGAGAAGAAAATTGGCAACCCACTCCAGTACTCTTGCCTGGAGTATCCCATGGAGGGAGGAGCCTGGTAGGCTACAGTCCATGGGGCCCACAAAGAGTCAGACACTACTGAGCGAATTCACTCACTTATCGTCAGATAATAGCCAACTTTGCACCATAGATGATACTAACGTGGGCACACGACAGGCAAGATCCATGATCTGTAAGGAGCCTGCATCCTGTGCTGTGACTGCCTTGAATCCTGACTTGCTCTCTTGCATCTGCTTTTAGGTCAAGCCGCCTTCTGTTTGGAACATACACTTGCCTCCTTTGTATGTCTAGTGAGTGTGAACTCATCCTTCTAATAAGTTCCAACTACTCCAACCTTCCTTCTTTGCACCTATTCAGGTAGCCTCTTAATTGTGAAGCCTTTCCTGTGATTAAAGTTTATGGAACCTTTTGCTTATTACTGTTCCCACAGCACTTTATGTATGTTTCTAATATGACACTGAACACTCTAACGTGTTCTTGGTTGGTTATTTATGTATATACTCTCCTTCCTCAACTCAATATTATAAAGTAACTGAGAACAGTGGGGTGGAAGTTGGGAGGAGACAGATTTAGGTTAAATACTGCCTCAGGTGGGGAGGAGCAACCCCACTGGAATGCAAAAGTATGAAGTTAAGAAACACCTGGAGTAACAGGCAAATTTGGCCTTGGAATATGGAATGAAGCAGGGCAAAGACTAATAGAGTTTTGCCAAGAAAATGCACTGGTCATAGCAAACACCCTCTTCCAACAACACAAGAGAAGACTCTACACATGGACATCACCAGATGGTCAACACTGAAATCAGATTGATTATATTCTTTGCAGCCAAACATGGAGAAGCTCTATACAATCAACAAAAACAAGACCAGGAGCGGACTGTGGCTCAGATCATGAACTCCTTATTACCAAACAGACTTAAATTGAAGAAAGTAGGGAAAATCACTAGACCATTCAGGTATGACCTAAATCAAATCCCTTATGATTATACAGTGGAAGTGAGAAATAGATTTAAGGGCCTAGATCTGATAGATAGAGTGACTGGCTAACTATGGATGGAAGTTCGTGACATTGAACAGGAGCCAGGAGTCAAGATCATCCCCATGGAAAAGAAATGCAAAAAAGCAAAATGGCTGTCTGAGGAGGCCTTACAAATAGCTGCAAAAAGAAGATAAGCGAAAAGCAAAGGAGAAAAGGAAAGATATAAGCATCTGAATGCAGAGTTCCAAAGAATACCAAGAAGAGATAAGAAAGCGTTCCTCAGAGATCAGTGCAAAGAAATAGAGGAAAACAACGGAATGGGAAGGACTAGAGATCTCTTCAAGAAAATTAGAGATACCAAGGGAACATTTCATGCAAAGATGGGCTCAATAAAGGACAGAAATGGTCTGGACCTAACAGAAGCAGAAGATATAAAGAGGTGGCAAAAATACAGAGGAGAACTGTACTAAAAAGAGCTTCATGA
This sequence comes from Capricornis sumatraensis, assembly GCF_032405125.1. NCBI lineage: Eukaryota > Metazoa > Chordata > Mammalia > Artiodactyla > Bovidae > Capricornis > Capricornis sumatraensis. Next base: position 16,061,389 of record NC_091089.1, on the reverse strand, counting down.
CACAGATAATCACGATGGTGTGATCACTCACCTAGAGCCAGACATTCTGGAATGTGAAGTCAAGTGGGCCTTAGAAAGCATCACTATGAACAAAGCTAGTGGAGGTGATGGAATTCCAGTTGAGCTATTTCAAATCCTGAAAGATGATGCTGTGAAAGTGCTGCACTCAATATGCCAGCAGATTTGGAAAACTCAGCAGTGGCCACAGGACTGGAAAAGGTCAGTTTTTATTCCAATCCCCAAGAAAGGCAATGACAAAGAATGCTCAAACTACCACACAATTGTACTCATCGCACACACTAGTAAAGTAATGCTCAAAATTCTCCAAGCCAGGCTTCAGCAATACGTGAACTGTGAACTTCCAGATGTTCAAGCTGGTTTTAGAAAAGGCAGAGGAACCAGAGATCAAATTGCCAACATCCGCTGGATCATCAAAAAAGCAAGAGAGTTCCAGAAAATACATCTACTTCTGCTTTATTGACTATGCCAAAGCCTTTGCCCGTGTGGATCACAATAAACTGTGGAAAATTCTGACAGAGATGAGAATACCAGACCACCTAACCTGCCTCTTGAGAAACCTATATGCAGGTCAGGAAGCAAGAGAGAACTGGACATGGAACAACAGACTGGTTCCAAATAGGAAAAGAAGTCCATCAAGGGTATATATTGTCATCCTGCTTATTTAACTTCTATGCAGAATACATCATGTGAAACGCTGGGCTGGAAGAAACACAAACTGGAATCAAGATTGCCAGGAGAAATATCAATAACCTCAGATATGCAGATGACACTACCGTTATGGCAGAAAGTGAAAATGATCTAAAAAGCCTCTTGATGAAAGTGAAAGAGGAGAGTGAAAATGTTGGCTTAAAGCTCAACATTCAGAAAACTAAGATCATGGCATCTGGTCCCATCACTTCATGGGAAATAGATGGGGAAACAGTGTCAGACTTTATTTTTCTGGGCTCCAAAATCACTGCAGATGGTGACTGCAGCCATGAAATTAAAAGACGCTTACTCCTTGGAAGGAAAGTTATGACCAACCTAGAGAGCATACTGAAAAACAGAGACACTGCTTTTCCAACAAAGGTCCATCTAGTCAAGGCTATGGTTTTTCCAGTGGTCATGTATGAATGCGAGAGTTGGACTGTGATGAAAGCTGAATGCCAAAGAATTGGTGCTTTTGAAATGTGGTGTTGGAGAAGACTCTTGAGAGTCCCTTGAGAGATCAGCCCTGGGATTTTTTTGGAAGGAATGATGCTAAAGCTGAAACTCCAGTACTTTGGCCACTTCATGCGAAGAGTTGACTCATTGGAAAAGACTCTGATGCTGGGAGGGATTGGGGGCAGGAGGAAAAGGTGACGACAGAGGATGAGATTGCTGGATGTCATCACTGACTCGATCGTCGTGAGTCTGAGTGAACTCCCGGTGTTGTGATGGCCAGGGAGGCCTGGTGTGCTGCGATTCATGGGGTCTCAAAGAGTCGGACATGACTGAGCAACTGAACTCAACTGAACTGACTGCCTCAGGTGTTTTACTTATATTTACTTTTAATCCTTCCAATGGCTATAAGGATTGGTGAGTCTGAAGGAACTTTAGGAGGTAAAGTTACCTGTTACAATTATGGACTATAAAAATGGAACATAACTTTCAATTGAGATTAATTATTTTTTCAAAATCACTGAATGTACTAAACGTTTAAATATAACTTCCATGTTTGTAATACCAAAATTTTTATTGTTTCTCCAATGACACCTTTTACAGAAATAGAAAAAAAATTCTAAAATTTGTATGAAATCACAAAAGACTCTGAACTTCCAGTGTAATCCTGAGAAATAAGATTTGGAAAAAAAAAAAAAGAATTGGAGGCATCCTATGTACAGATTTCAAACTATATTACAAAGTTATAGTCATCAAAACAGTATGGCACTGGCATTTAAAAAAAGACACAGAGGTTAATGGAACAAAATCAAAAGCTCAGAAAAAACCTTCACAAATATGGTCAATTAATATTTGTAAGGGAGTTAAGAGTATTTAAATAAGAAAGGATAGTTTGCAATAAATGATGTTGGAAAAACTGAATAGAAATGTCTTTTGAATAATTCACATGTCTATTAATTCTGCCAAGAATTAGATCTTTTATCCTGATGATAAAAACCTGTGTTTTGAGCAACCCCTTTGCACCAGGCAACCTTTTTCAATATCGTCCCCAGAGGTCCAAAATTGCATATATTGTGTCTTTGAATTGTTTTGGGGGAAGAATTAGAGCTCTTTTATCTTTAACCTCTTTAACTAGAGAAGCTATACTTTTGTTTGTCTTATAGATTGAGGTTCCTTGGTGTTTAAAAATAAAGTATATAGTTTAAAATGTTTAAAATTTGTTGATCTACTGAATCTTTAAAGCTTTAAACCTCATCATATTCCCCAATCTTTCACCACAAGCCACCCACAGATAAACAGTTCAATATTTTAATTTAGTTCAAATTTAATTTTTCATGCAAAAATCTTGTTAAAAGTATAGAAGATCAAAGTGTTTCAGATGAAAGACTTTTCCAAATTACAGTTTCGTGGCAGGTTGGCCTAAGAGCTCTGAAAATGAAACTCAGCAGGGCTGAGAGGAAGACAACTCATTCCAGATACCAATTTTGATTTGGCAAACAACTGCGTCTCAAACCCCATGGCTTTCTCCCAGGTGGGGCCACAACTGGTGGAGAAGATACACTCTCTGGATTTTTTTTTTTTTTTTTTTTGATTTTTCACTCTCTCTTCCATGGAAAGTCTTTCTCCTTTTTACAGGTGTACAATTTGCCATTACTGATCTAAGGCTTAGCTTGGAAAGGAATTTATTCCTGTCTATGGGGTTGAGCCTCCCTGAGGACAATATTTTTATGAATGGTCACCTGCTGATACCCTACCAAGAAACTAGTTCTTCAGGCCAAAATGTGTTCATCCCATCCTCAGGGGCAGAGATATTGAACAAACATTGCTTGTTTGTTCCAGAGAATGGGCAGTTCATGCATTCTCCTTGTCAAAAGTGGAGGAGACAGTTATTATTTTTCTAGCTACCTGAGATGATGAATGAATAAACTCTCACATATTTGAAAAAAAAAAAAAAAGGTATTTTCCCTTTATTAATCAGGTCCAGACTTTGTTCTTTTTTATGGCTGCATACTCTTCCATTGCATATGTATACCACAATTTCTTTATTCATTTATCCATTAATATGTTGTTTCCGCACTGAACATGGAGGTGCATGTATCCTTATATTTTTTCAAGTTAGTGTTTTTAGTTTTTTTTTTTTTTTTCTTCTTCAAATAAGTACTCAGAAGTGGAATTGCTAGATCATACAGTAGTTTAGTCTTAATTATTTGAGGAACCTCCATATTGTTTCCATAGTAAATGCATCAATTATATTTCCATCAATAGTACACAAGAGTTCTCTTTTCTCTATATCTTAACCAATACTTGCTATCTCTTATTTTTTGATATTAGCCTTTCTAACAGCTGCTGCTCCTGCTGCTGTTAAGTTGCTTCAGTCATGTCCGACTCTGTGCGACCCCATAGATGGCAGCCCACCAGGTTCCCCCGTACCTGGGATTCTCCAGGCAAGAATATTGGAATGGGTTGCCATCTCCTTCTCCAATGCATGAAAGTGAAAAGTCAAAGTGAAGTTGCTTAGTCGTGTCTGACTCTTAGCGACCCCATGGACTACAGCCTACCAGGCTCCTCCGTCCATGGGATTTTCCAGTCAAGAGTACTGGAGTGGGTTGCCATTGCATTCTAACAGGTATGAAATGATATCTCATTGTGGTATGATTTGCATTTCTCTGATGATAACAGTGTAGTCCATCTTTTCTTATACCTTCTTAACATCTGTGTATCTTCTTTACATATTTTGGATATTAGCTTATTATCAGATATATGAAAATTCTTCTATTCAGTAGGTTGTCTTTTCATTTTGTTGATGGTTTTCTTTGCTTTTCAAGATTTTCAGTTTGATGAAGACCTACTTGTTTATTTTTGGGGTTTTTTTTGCATATTTTTGCATATTTAAGCAGATTTTCTAATAATGGAGATGGTTAAATGTCTGTTAAGGAAGGCTCAGTTTCTTACCTAGTTCTTCTTAAATCAATACCTATAATTTAACTGAGTAATTAAAATTTTCCCAAAAGGGCCAAAGTAGAGAGGGGTATAGTAATAAATCAATCAAATTTGGTTTCAACAATAAATATTCAGAGAAAGTCTCCATAGATAAGGACTTTGAGGAGAATGTAGCATGTACTTAGAATGATTGGTGCTGCCAGCAAGATTTATGTTCTTGGAAGAAAGCATGAGAACAATGACGGGAATCTAGTCCCAAGAAAATGAGAGTACATTTAGGGCCTCACAGTAAATACATATGCAGGGTGATGTGATAGAGGCACCAATGTTAGGACTGAGGTATAGTTATCTTGTTAGGAGTTCCCACATACTCACTACTTCTTCATATGCTGGCATTGTATAAGGAAAGAAAAATAGCACTAAGTCGTGTCTGACTCTTGCGATCCCACGAACTGTAGCCCACCAGGCTCCTCTGTCCATGGAATTCTCCAGGCAAGAATACTGGAGTGGGTTGCCATTTCCTTCTCCAGGGGATCTTCCTGACCCAGGAACTGAACCCAGGTCTCCCGCATTGCAGGCAGATGCTTTACCAACTGAGCTACACAGGGCTAGAGAATACACTGTAAAGTGACATATTCAATACCATAGAAAAGACAAAGATTACTATTTAACTTTGATTAAACCAGCATTTTCCAGACTAAACTTTAGCTATAGATGCTGTGTGCATGTGTGTGTGTGTGTGTGTGTGTGTGTGTGTGTATGAATATGCATGAGCTATAAATATTAACAGCTCATAAAATTAGTATGAATCTGAGTACATTTTGGAAATGTTGACCTAGAAGTTCTGTGTTTTACCTGTTTTGTGGCCTGGACCTAAAACTCTAACCCAATAACGGGGTCTGAAAGGCTTCAGCTATGGAGATCACACTGCTCAAGGGACAAGAAACTTGTTACATGACTTGAGTTGAAGTTCATATGCAGGAATCAGTATAAGGGCTTGGCATATACTGAGAAGATATTAATAAGGGAATTAAAAGGTGATGGAAAGAAGGGAATGTTTTTCTATTAATAGACTGAGTGGTTACAGCTAGTAATAGTTGGATGTTATAGGAAAGAGGAAATACAACTTTGAGTATAAAATTGTACCAAAGGATGATACACTTGTAATACCCTATAGGATGGACTGGAGGAATAGGAGGTGGAAGACTGAGCAGACGAAAGATATATTATTGCACTAGTTAAGCATGAGGTGTTATTGGTCTGAACTTGGGTGATCATATTGTGATTGGTGATTACAAATTGTATAAATTATGAATAGTAGGCTAAAGGGAATAGTTAAAAATCTCGCTTCCAACAGATACATCATTAAAATAATTTAAAGTTTAATTCTGGCTTTGCTTACCACAAAGAGCCAAACTTTAAGAGGTTCTCCCACATTTAGAGATTGAGAAAATTGGGAGAAGCCAGCAGAGGAAATTGAGAAGTAGCCAATACAGTGCCAACATGAGGTAAACCAAGAGAGAGTGATGTCTTAGGAACTAAGTGCTTCAACAAAGAAATTACATATTGTGACAAACACTACAGAGAAGTTATGTAAGATGAGAACTGAAGATGAAATTTAGCAACATGAAGATCATTGGAGAGGTTCACAGGACCTATTTCTGTGAAAGGATGGGGACAAAAATCAGACTAAGGATGGTTCAAGAGAACATCAAGAAGAGGAAATAAAGTAAAGTATGGATATCCCTTCCAATGTGTTTTACTAAAAGAGAGAAGAGAATTCAGGCATTAAAAGAGAGATATAGGGTTCAGTTCAGTTCAGTTCATTCGCTCAGTCATGTCCGACTCTTTGCAATCCCATGAACTGCAGCATGCCAGGCCTCCCTGTCCATCATCAACTCCCAGAGTTCACTCAGATTAACCTCCATCGAGTCAGTGATGCCATCCAGCCATCTCATCCTCTGTCGTCCCCTTCTCCTCCTGCCCTGAATCCCTCCCAGCATCAGAGTCTTTTCCAATGAGTCAACTCTTCCCATGAGGTGGCCAAAGTACTGGAGTTTCAGTTTTAGCATCATTCCTTCCAAAGAAATCCCAGGGCTGATCTCCTTCAGAGGGGACTGGTTGGATCTCCTTGCAGTCCAAGGGGCTCTCAAGAGTCTCCTCCAACACCACAGTTTGAACGCATCAATTCTTCAGCTAGGAGAAGGTTTTATAAAATGATGTCTTATCAAACATGTTGAATTATTGGTGGAGACCATCCAGTAGAAGGGTAAATATTATTGATATAGTAGAGAGAGGAGTGATTTCAGGAGCCTCGTCCCTGAGCATCTGACTTCACCTAAGATAAGAAACATAGGCAGTTTACTCACGGTTTCCTCAAGGCAGAATGCATGGGCACAGGTGTAATTTCAGACGTGTAATTTCAAGGTGGGTACATGTGGAAGTTCTTTTCTCATTGCTTGGTTTTTTGTTTGTTTGTTTGTTTTTCCCCAGTGAAATAGTCAAGAGCTGAGATTGTGGTGTGGAAGTGATATTAATGAGATATTAGAAGAAAGAAAATATGTTAAATGATTATTTAGGAAAATCAGTAAATTCCCAACTTTATTAGACTCTTCTTTTGATCCTTTAGGCATCTCAGCATAGTGTGCAATATCTTGCTAGCCCATAGAAAACCTCTTCTTTTTGTCTTTGGCTACCACACTGTAAGGATTAACTTTCTCTATGGAGCTTCCTGGCTGGTGCAGTAAACAACCCACCTGTCAATGCAGGTAGATATAAGAGATCCAGGTTCCATCCCTGAGTTGGGAAGATACCCTCTAGGAGGGCTCCAAAACCACTCAAGTATTCTTGACTGGTGAATTCCATGGACAGAGGAGCCTGGCAGGTTGCATTCCATAGGGCTGCAAAGAGTCAGACAAGACTGAAGTGATGGCATACATGTACACACATCAGTCTACATATGGGCTAGACTGAGAGATGTGGATACACTGGATATGTTAGTGATTAAGTTTCCTTTCAAAATGATTTATCTAAGTAGTGAAGGTGAGGCAGAAGGTTGGCCAAAAAGTTCCTTTGGATTTTTCCATTAAATCTTACAAAAGACTTAAACAGAATTTTTTTGCCAACTTAATACTTTTATGTATCATGTAAACTGGCTCCCAGGGAGCTGCCTACCTGGTTCACTCCTTGAGTGAGATCTGATACAAATGAATGCTCATAGTAAGAAATGTTTGAAATAGCATATCAGGGGCATTAAAGTTGGAAGTTGCAGTGAGACAGGACTTCCCTGGAGGCTCAGATGGTAAAATTCCACCTGCAGTGAAGAAGGCTTGGGTTTGACTCCTGGGTTAGGAAGATCCTCTAGAGGAGGGCATGGCAACCCACTCCATTATTCTTGCATGGAGAATCTCCATGGACAAAGGAGCCTGTTGGGCTACAGTCCATGGGATTGCAAAAAATCAAACATGACTGAGCGACTAAGCACACCCATACACATACAGACACACCACAAACACACACACACACACACACAGCAGTGAGACAGAATCAAAAGATAGGGGTTCTGGCCTGGCCCCTGTTACTGCTAACCTTTTCATCTGCAACTTGTGAGCAAATGACTTATTCTTATGGGAAACTCTGTCTCATCTAGAGTTGAATTAGATAATCTTTAATAGAAGTCTAAATTCTAAAATAGGCATTTTCATTATCAATCATGGGTATATTACCTAAGGAGATCACCTAAAGAAAAAGGAACTATAACAAAGTGTGGAACAATATTACTTATAATCTATCTTGACACAAATGTTGAGATCATCTCATCAGGCTATTTGCTCAGGACACCTCTGACATACTACCTCATTTATCAGATCCAGATTCTTCAGGTAGCTCAGGTAGCAGTGGCCAATCTGCTTTGAGAACTATCAGAAATGAGAAAGAGAAAAATCACCTCTGTACTTATGTTATTCTTTCCCAGAAGGACAGTTTTAATCTTATATTCTTGGTCTTTGCCAGAAAGAGCACTCTCTGGTTTCTCTGACTGTCCATGGAACTATGTGTGACCACATACATACACATTCACACATACACATACACTTACACATCTGTCTCCTGTGCATCTGCCCCTGTGCACTAAGTGAACCTTTCAGAGGGTATATGATACTTGAATCATTAACATGTTACATTGTAATGAATTAGACTGAATTTATTAGAATTCATAATGTTCCTCTTTAAGAATTTTCCAGTTTGTTGTCAATGCTAAAGGAAATCTACCCTGAATATTCACTGGAAGGACGAATGGTGAAGCTGAAGTCCAAGTCATCATCAGATGAGAAAAGTCAATGCATTGGAAAAGACCCTGATACTGGGAAAGACTGAGGAGAAGGAGGTGAGAGAGAATGAGATGATTGGATGGCGTCACTGACTCAATGGACATGAGTTTGAACAAATTCCAGGAGGTAGTGAAGGACAAGGAAACCTGATGTAGTACAGTTCATGGAGTCGCAAAGAGTTGGACATGACTTAGCAACTGAACAACAACAACACAATCAGGCATGTTCTGGTAATAAGAAATAATAACATAAATGAACTTGCCAGATCCTAGAACAAATAGAAATCAATTAGTGTGTGCCAACTGACCTGGATTTTTGTCATTGAGCCATGTTTTATGTCTTGGTTGGCTCAAAATGAGTGGTCTACCTCACAATCCAGGTAAAATGTCTGTGATAATGTCTCCTTTTCCTTATGCTCTGTCCTACTCAAACACAATGATTCTTGAACAATACATTTTAACAGATAATGGGATAGACGGATAGACTATCTTCAATTGTGTGGGCCTCCAGGAGAATGTTGTTAAGGACCCATCTTGGGGAGGGGAGCAGAGCTAATACCTTAGTGATTATTTTGCTAATACACATTGGTTAAATTATAACAGAATTAATGTAAAATTCAGTATTACAGTAAGATGATTATCAAAAGAGGTCACAGTGGTGAATGACCTATTTAAATGAGACTGAAAGTGAAAAGTGAAAGTGTAGTCACTCAGTCGTGTTGGACTGTTTGCAACCCCATGGACTATAGAAACCCTAAGGACTGTAGTGACCCCATGAACTGTAGCTCGTCAGGCTCCTCTGTCCTTGGAATTCTCTAATTAATCCCAGTCAGTTTACAAGGCTCCATTTTTATGCAGATTAAGCTATATTTGAGGTTAATAAATTAGCATGACATACTCTGTGATAAAAGCCAAATTTCTTTTCCTTTCTTTATTTCATGTACATGTGGTCAGGGCCACAGTTGAGTGGATATAGCCCAGAGAGAATATCCAGCAATGGGCAGCAGTGATTAAGACTAGAGTGGCAGATGATCATTTGGTTCACATTGCTGGTCTGACTTCCTTTTCTTAACAATCACAGCCAGTGAACCTTAAAACTGCCAATAATTGTAGAATTATTTATGTGTTTGATTGTATTGGAACCTCATGATCTCTTTGCTCCTACAGCTTTTACTTAGCAATTACTTGTCTTTCCAAGATATTATTTTTTTCTCTTCATAAAAGTCTCCTTTTAATATATATTTTCTTTCATAAATTAAGCAAAACCCAATTAAATATTTCTGGACAAAAATCTAAGTGCTTTATGTAGATAGAACCTCAGATGAAACAGCTGTGAACCTAAAGCATAAATTCTTCTATTTGCCCAATTGAAAACAACTGATTCCAGAACATGTGACGGAGTGGAATGATAGATAATGCAGCTGGGAGTAAGGTCAGCTAATGTAGCCTTACACTAACAAGCTCTCTGACCTTGAACAAATCACTAAAATTAAAACCTGTAGTACAGCACATTGTGCATAATAGGCTCTCATGAATATTTAATATTCAGTGGCGTGAACTTAACTTCTCTGATCCCAGACGTCCTTCTAAATTAGGCAGCATATAGTATATGGGTAGAAAAGTGTGATAACTGCATTTGACCCGCTTGCCTTGGAAAATAGGCCTGCTTGCTTTCAGTAGTGTTAACTAATGTTCTGGATGAACAACTACTTGGATTAATTCAATATTATTTAATGTTTTAAAGTTTTGAAAATATTTTTATCTCTCTCATAGCTAGGTATTCCTTGCAGTGAGAATCCTTATTTGCTTGATGAAGAAGCACAAAGGCAGAGATTATTGGATTCTCCAAAGTCAATCCTCACATCATGAGGGCTAGAATTTAGAGCTTTCATGTCTAGAACCGCATTGTCTTGCACCATTACTAACACAATTTGTAACTGCTTCCTTGCCAACTTAGAGGGTGATACTATTTGTTGAAAAACAAAGACAAAAAATGTTGCCAAGCAGGATTAGCCTGTAGGTCTGGAGGCCACGGACACCTGAAAGTTGAAATTCAGGTTTGTCACAGTGCCCCTCACCTCACTGTTGCTTGGCTGCACCTCTTGTCACTTACCGTAATGCTTATTGACCCACTGAGCAGTGAATGGGTTGGGGATAGAAAGAAATTGGCTTGATCCCCATAATTATCATACATGGTGTGGTATGACCCAATTATATCACAAGGAGTAAATCTCACAGATGGAAATAACCTGGAGCCTGGCCAGGATAGGGGAGGAACCACATGGTTGGTAAATACTGGATGTTCTCACTGCAGCAAGAAATAGCCTCCTAGCCATGTACCATCTTGGGAGCTGGCATTATTACCAAAGCTAAGAACAGACCTGCTTGCATGCATAGGAGGTGACTCTCTAAGGTCTATTTTAAGTCTTCCCACTAAATATATGACATCCCTGTGACATGATAGTTGAGATTCCTTTATTGAAGAACAAAAACTTGGTTCTATAGCTGTAAGTTAGGCTTAAAGTGCAAGACCACTGCACAGAAAAAATGTGAAATTTATACTCATTTATCAGGCAGTATATATAATTGATTGCACTGACTTCAGAAGGAAGGGGGATAGTGGAATTCTCACACACAAACACACACATGCATCCTCTTCACCTACCACACTCACAAACACATATTTCTACATATTCTTTTGACTTTTCTTATATTGTTTCTTCTACCTAGAATCTTATCATGGATAATTTCTAGTCAGTTTTCAAGGCAGTGATCCTAGATCACCTGCTTTGTGCAACCTTTCTTGATTCTCTGCCTGAGCTGAGTTTATTCTCTTCTTCTGAATTTCCTGAATACTCCCACACATATTGCAACTATGGCATATGTGACACTGTATTTTCATATAGTGTTTTTCTCACACATGCTCATAAAAGATATCATTATGAGAGCATAATTTTATTTTTATGTTTTAAATGTTTTTTTAAGTTTATTAAATGTATTATTATGAAATATTATGACTAGAACAACATTTTTAAGGCTAATGATAAAGGGACACAAGACATCTTTATATTAATTGATGCTTTTTTGTTCTACCTTTATTTTGCAATGGGAATTTTATAACATTGTTCTGAGTATTAATGAGATTGATGTCCAAGTGCTGTTGTGCTACTCTGAGCCATTTGCATAGTGCAAGGAAAATATCTGAAATAAAGAAGTCATGAAGACTTATCAGAGAGATAGGAGGACTCGCTAAACTGAGAGCCAGTTTTTCCTTTTTCCTCAAGGTTAAGTGTTGTCTAGATCTCCTTAAAGATCCATCTGGGTTTCCTGATGGCCTGTAAAGGCCAGATTTAAATTAAAAATATTCATAGTATAGCTATTTCAGTGATATGTACAGGGAAGAGACAGCTTTTGAGATGCTTATAGATGAGGCAGACATTCCAGTATAAGGGCAAGGAAAAGAAATGACCACTGGAAGGAAAGGAGCTAAGTTTACCCCCCCAAAGAAATCATTATCCTGTTCCTTGGTGGTTATGCCTATGATACCCACTATCTAAGTGACCCTCTTCTCCCTAAGACAGCTAAATCTATGTTCTTCAGGTACAGAGATTTGGCTGGCCTCATACCCGGATGCCAGCTCCTTTCCAAATTGTAATTATGAAATTCCTAAAAGCCCAAGTCTAAACCTGACCACAATACCAATGCTAAAGTAACTAGTCATAATTATTCTTCCTAGTCCTCTGACATTACTCCAAAACTCATTCTATGAGCCAGCTCATTACATTGCCACCCTTACTATTCTCTTGATAGTAAGGACTGTTATCCATACTTTATGCATTGTGACTAGAGAATGAGTGTGTAAAATAATATCTGAGCCCCTTGGCTCAAATATTTGTTGCTGTTCAGTTGCTAAGTTGTGTCTGAATCTTTGCAACCCCATAAACTGCAGCATGCTAGATTTCCCTGTACTTCATTTTCTCCAAGAGTTTGCTCAAACTCAAGTCCATTGAATCAATGATGCCATCCAAGGATCTCATCTTCCATCGCCCCCTTCTCCTCTTGCCCTTGATCTTTTCCAGCATCAGGGTCATTTCCAATGAGTTAGCTCTTTCAATCAGGTGACCAAAGTATCAGAGTATCAGAGCTTCAGCTTCAGCTTCGGCATCAGTCCTTTCAATGAATATTTAGGGTTGATTTCCATTAAGGTTGACTGGTTTGATCTCCTTGCTGTCCATGGGTCTTAGAGTCTTCTCCAGCATCACAGTTCAAAAGCATTAATTCTTTGGTGCTCAACCTTCTTTATGGTCCAACTCTCACACCTGTACAAGACTACTGGAAAAAACATTGCTATGACTATAAGGACCTTTATTGGCAAACTCTGTGTGTGTGTGTGTGTGTGTGTGTGTGTGTGTGTGTGTGAGTCACTGTTGGCACAGTGATGTGGCTCAAATCAATAGCCCACCTAAGAAAGAAATAGAAAATTTTATTTGAGCCAACCTGAGAGATGTCTTTTTGAAAGTTCTGAGGACTGTTCTACTCATTTGAGATCAAAGGACAATTATATAATTTTTTGAAGCAAAGGTTTGTTCATCAATGATGGTTTTTTTTTTTTTTTTTTTTTTAACATCTACTTCTGCTTTATTGACTATGTCAAAGCCTTTGACTGTGTGGATCACAACAAACTGTGGAATTTTTTTTTTTTTTTTTTTAGGCTTTTAACTTGTTTATTTTTTTTTTTTGGAAGGATAATTGCTTTATGGGATTTTCTTGTTTTCTGTCAAATCGCAACATGAATCAACCATGCTGCTGCTGCTGCTAAGTCACTTCAGTCGTGTCCAACTCTATGTGACCCCATAGACGGCAGCCCACTGGGCTCATCCATCCCTGGGATTCTCCAGGCAAGAACACTGGAGTGGGTTGCCATTTCCTTCTCCAATGCATGAAAGTGAAAAGTGAAAGGGAAGTCGCTCAGTCGTGTCTGACTCCACGACCCCATGGACTGCAGCCCACCAGGCTCCCCCATCCATGGGATTTTCCAGGCAAGAGTACTGGAGTGGGTTGCCATTGCCTTCTCCGTAAATCAACCATAGGTATACATATATCCCCTTTCTTTTGAAACTCCCTCCCATCTCCCTCCCCATTCCACCCCAATAGATTGATACAGATACCCTACTTTAGTTTCCTGAGCCATACAACAAATTCCAGTTGGCTATCTAATTTACATACAGTAATGTAAGTTTCCATGTTACTTTTTCCATACATCTCACTCTCTCCTCCCCTCTCCTCATGTCCATAAGCCTATTCTCTATGTCTGTTTCTCCATTGTTTCCCTGTAAATAAATTCTTCAGTTTCATTTTTCTAGATTCCATATATATGTGTTAGAATATTGTATTTATCTTTCCCTTTATGACTCACTTCACTCTGTATAATAGGTTCTAGGTTCATCCACTTCATTAGAACTGACTCAAAGGTGTTCCTTTTTATGACGAGTAATATTTCATTGTGTATATATACCACAGCTTCTTTATCCATTCATCTGTCGATGGACATCTGATTGCTTCCCATGTTACAGCTATTGTAAATAGTGCTGCAATGAACAATGGGATACATGTGTCTCTTTCAATTTTGGTTTTCCTCAGGGTGTATGCCTAGGAGTGGTAATGCTGGGTCATATGGTGCTTTCATTCCTAGATTTTAATGAATCTCCATACTGTCTTCCATAGTGGCTGTATCAATTTACATTCCCACCAACAGTGCAAGAGCGTTCCCTTTTCTCCATACCCTTTCCAGCATTTATTGTTTGTAGACTTTTTGATGATGGCCATTCTAACTGGTGTGAGGTGATATCTCATTGTAGCTTTGATTTGCATTTCTCTAATAATGAGTGATGTTGAGTATCTTTGCAGGTGTTTGTTAGCCATCTGTATGTCTTCTTTGGAGAAATGTCTGTACAGGTCTTTTCCCCATTTTTTGATTGGGTTATTTGTTTCTCTGGCATTGAATTGTACGAGCTGCTTGTATATTTTGTAAATTAATCCTTTGTCAGTTTTTTCATTTGCTATTATTTTCTCCCTTTTTAAGGGTTGTCTTTTCACCTTTGTTTATACTTTCCTTTGTGGTGCAAAGCTTTTAAATTAAATCAGGTACCACTTATTTACTTTTGTTTTTATTTCCATTGTTCTAGGAGGTGGGTCATAGAGGATCTTGCTTTGATTTATGTCACCAAGTTTTCTTCCTATGATTTCCTCTAAGAGTTTTATAGTTTCTGGTCTTACATTTAGGTCTTTAATCCATTTTGAGTTTATCTTTGTTTATGCTGTTAGGAAGAGTTCTTATTTCATTCTTTTACATGTAGCTTTCCAGTTTTCCCAGCGCCATTTATTGAAGAGGCTGTCTTTGCCCCATTGTATATTCTTGCCTCCTTTTTCAAAAATAAGATAGCCATAGGTTTATGGGTTTATTTCTGGTTTTTCTATCTTGTTCCATTGGTCTATATTTCTGTTTTGGTGTCAGTACCATACTGTCTTGATGATTGTAGCTCTGTAGTATAACCTGAAGTCAGGAAGCTTGATTTCTCCAGCTCTTTTCTTCTTTTTCAAGACTGCTTTGTCTATTCTGGGTCTTTTGTGTTTCCATATGAATTGTGAAAATTTTTGTTCTAGTTGTGTGAAGAATGTCATTGGTAATTTGATAGGGATTTCATTAAATCTGTAGATTGCATTTGGCAGTATAGTCGTTTTCAAAATATTGATTCTTCCTACTCAGGAACATGGAATATTTCTCTATCTGTTTATGCCATCTTTGATTTCTTTCATTAGTGCCTTATAATTTTCTGTCTACAGATCTTTTATCTCCTTAGGTAAGTTTATTCCTAGATATTCAATTATTTTTGTTGAAGTGGTAAATGGGATTGATTCCTTATTTGCTCTTTCTGATTTTTCATTGTTAGTATATAAAAATGCAAGTGATTCCTGTGTATTGATTTTGTATCCTGCAACTTCGCTAAATTTACTGATTAGTTCTAGGAAATTTCTGATATTACCTTTAGGATTTTCTATAATTATATCATGTCATCTGTAAACAGTGAGAACTCTGCTTCTTCTTTTCTGACCTAGATTCATTTTATTTCTTTTTATTCTCTGATTGCTGTAGCTAGGACTTCCAGAAATAAGTTGAATAATAGTGGTGAAAGTGTCTTGTTCCTGATCTTAGGGGGAATGCTTTCAGTTTTTCACTATTGAGAATAATGTTTGCTATAGGCTTGTCATATATGGCCTTTACTATGCTGAATATGTTCCTTCTATGCCCATTTTTTGAAGAGTTTTAATCATAAATGGGTGCTGAATTTTGTTAAAGTCTTTTTCTGAATCTATTGAGATGATCATATGGGTTTTATCTTTCAATTTTTAATATGGCGTATTTGATTTCTGTATATTGAAGAATCCTTGCATCCCTGGGATAAACCCAACTTGATCATGGTGTGTGAGCTTTTTGATGTGTTGCTGAATTCTATTAGCTAAAATTTTGTTGCAGATTTTTGCATCTATGTTCATCAGTGATATTGGCCTGTAGTTTTCTTTTTTGTGTGTGTTTTGTCTTTGTATGGTTTTGGTGTCAGCGTGATCGTGACCTTGTAGAATAAGTTTGGAAGTGTTCCTTCCTCTGTAATTTTTGTAAAGAGTTTTAGAAGGATAGACATTAGGTTTTCTCTAAATGTTTTATAAAATTCTCCTGTGAAGCCATCTGGTCCTGGGCTTTTGTTTTTTGGGAGATTTTTGATCACAGCTTCAATTGCAGTGCTTGTAATTGGATTGCTCATAATTTCTATTTCTTCCGAGTTCAGTCTTGGAGGATTGAACTTTTCTAAGAATCTGTCCATTTTTTTCAGGTTATCTATTTCATTACCATATAGTAGTTCATAATAGTCTCTTATAATCCTTTGCATTTCTTCATTGTCTGTTTTAACCTCTCCATTTTCATTGCTAATTTTGTTGATTTGATTCTTCTCTCTTTTTATCATGATGAGTTGGCTAAGGGTTTGTCAATTTTGTTTATTTTCTTCAAAGAACCAGCTTTTAGTTTTATTAATCTTTACTACTGTTTCTTTCATTTCTGTTTCATTTATTTCTACTCGGATCTATATGATTTCTTTCCTTCTACTAATTTTGGAGTTTTTTTTTTCTTCTTCTTTTTCCAGTTGCTTTAGGTGTAAAGTAAGTTTGTCTATTCGATGTTTTTCTTGTTTCTTGAGGTAGGATTGTATTAGTATAAACTTCCCTCTTAGAGCTGCTTTTGCTGTATCACACAGGTTTTGAGTTGTTGTGTTTTCATCATCATTTGTTTCTAGAAATTTTTTGATTTTCCTTTTCATTTCAATAACCTGTTGGTTATTTAGAAACATGTTGTTTAATCTCCATGTGTTTTTGTTTCTTACAGTTTTTTTTTTTTCTTGTAATTTATATCTAGTGTCACAGCATTGTAGTCAGAGATTCTTGATAAAATTTCAATTTTCTTAAATTGATGTGGTCTATCCTGGAGAATGTTCCATGTTCACTTGAGAAGAATGTGTATTCTGCATTTGGAAGGAATATTCTGAAGATATCAATGAGATCCATCTCATCTAATGTTTCATTTAAGACTTATGTTTCTTTATTTATTTTCTGTTTTGATGATCTGTCCATTGGTGTCAGTGGGGTGTTAAAGTCTCCTACTATGATTGTGTTACTGTCAATTTCTCCTTTTATGTCTGTTAGTGTTTGTCTTATGTATTGAGGTGCTTCTATGTTGGGTGCATAGATATTTACAATTGTTATGTCTTCTGTTGAATTGATTCCTTTATCATTATGTACCGTCCTTCCTTATCTATTGTAATCTTTTTATAAGGTCTATTTTGTCTGATATGAAGATTGCTACTCCATCTTTCTTTTGCTTCCCATTTTCATGGAACATATTTTTCCATCCTCTCACTTTCAATCTATACATGTCTTTAGGTCTGAAGTGAGTTTCTTGTAGACAGCATATATATGGGTCTTGTTTTTGTTTTCAGCCAGTCTGCGTTTTTTGGTTGGAGCATTTAATCCATTTACATTTAAAGTAATTACTGATATATATGTTTCTATTGCAATTTTCTACTGTTTGGGTTTGATTTTATAGATCGTTTTTCTTCTGTTGCATTTGTTGACTATATAAATCCCTTTAACATTTGTTGTAAAGCTGGTTTGGTGGTACTGAATTCTCTTAACTTTTGCTTGTCTGAAAAGCTTTTTATTTCTCCATCAATTTTGAATGAGATCCTTGCTGGGTACAGTAATCTTGGTTGTAGATTTTTACCTTTCAATTCTTTAAATATCCTGCCATTCCCTTCTGGCCTGCAGAGTTTCTGCTGAAAGATCAGCTGTTAAGCATATGGGGTTTCCCTTGTATGTTACTTGTTGCATCTCCCTTGATGCTGTTCATATTCTTTCTTTGTGTTTAGTCTTTATTTGTTTGATTAGTATGTGTCTTGGTGTGTTTCTCCTTGGGTTTATCCCATATGGGACTCTTTGTGACTCTTGGACTTGTTTGGCTATTTCCTTTTCCATGTTGGGGAAATTTTCAACTATAATCTCTTCAAAAACTTTCTCATACCCTTTCTTTACCTTGTCTTCTTCTGGGGCCCCTATAATTTGAATGTTGGTGTGTTTGAAATGGCCCAAGAGGTCTCTGAGACTATCCTCAGCTCTCTTCATTCTTTTTACTTTATTCTGCTCTTCAGAAGTTATTCCCAACATTTTATCTTCCAGCTCACTGATTCGTTCTTCTGCTTTAAATATTCTGCATTGTATTCCTTCTAGACTATTTCTAATTTCAGTAATTGTGTTGTTTTTCTCTGTAGGCTTATTCTTTAATTCTTCTAGGTCTTTGTTAATGGATTCTTGCATTTTCTCCATTTTGTTTTCAAGTTTTTTGATCATCTTGATCTATCATTATTCTGAATTGTATGTCAGGTAGTTTGCTTATTTCCTCTTCATTTATTTGGATTTTTGTGTTTCTAGTATGTTCCTTCATTTGTGTAGTATTTCTCTGCCTTTCATTTTTAAGTGTTTTTGGTCTTTTTTTCCCAGGCTTCAAAGAAAGTTTAATTCTCTCCTTGAAGAAGGTTGAATTTTTTTCTTCCCTTTGGTTTTTCCTTCTTAGGGTTTTTGTGAGGTTCAAATAGGGTCAGTTTTGTGTTGAGATTCTGTTCATTTGTTTGTTTGTTTGTTTTTCCTCTGATGGGCAAGGCTGAGTGAGGTGGTATTCCTGTCTGCTGATGATTGGGTTTGTATTTTTGTTTTGTTTGTTGTTTAGATGTGGCATCCTGCACAGGCTGCCACTGTTGGTTGGGTGACGCTGGGTCTTGTATTCAAGTGGTTTCCTTTATGTGAGTTCTCACTATTTGATACACCCTACGATTAGTTCTCTGGTAGTCTAGGGTCTTAGAGTCAGTGCTCCCACTCCAAAGGCTCAGGGTTTGATCTCTGGTCAGGATCAAATATTCCACAAGTGTTTTGTTATGGCATTAAGGGAGAGTAAAACAAATATCCAAAAATGAGGAACCAAAGATGAACCCCAGACAAATGACAGTTATAAAATCAGGCAAATAATAATTAAAATCATGGAATATACTCATATACCTATACATCCGTGACCAAAGTGAAAACAATCCAACAAAAGTACAGTAGATTGATCCAGCAAACAAAGGAAATTTAAAAAAAAAAAAAATTGCATTTACCAGTTAAGAACAAAACTAACTTAAACACAAACTGGAAAACATAGCTAAAGCAAGGTACCAAGTCTGGAATAAAGCAATGAAAACAAAACTAACAGTTATGTTGAGAGGAAAGGAAAGAAAGAAAAGAAAGAAAAAAAATAGATATGCAAAGTTAAATAGAGGTAGATGAAGAAGATTTATATACATTAAAAATTAACTGCAAGGGGCAAAGAACAGTAGGAAAGGCAAACAAAGAAATAAATGTAGAAAAAAATATAATAGGTTTTAAAAATTAAAATTAGACGAAGAAAAAAGAGGAAAAACGGAAGAAAAAAGAAAAAAGAGAGAGAAAAAAAATAAAGGAAAACTCCACGGAACTGCAAAAGTCCAATGTAGAGAGAGAAGTTTGTAACAACAATAGCAAATGTGACTGAATACACACACACACACACACATACACACACACACACATACACATATGCATATACACCCAAAAGCAAAATCAAAACAGTCCAACAAAAATTAACTACATTAGATTAACCTGGTGAATAAAGGAAGCCCAAAATTATATCTATCAGACCCAAACTAATTAAAGCACAAACTAGGAAACTAAAGTAAAGCAAGGTGCCAACTGGAGAATAAAGCAATGAAAATGAAACTAACAAATATGTTGAGAGGAAAGGAGAGAAAGAAAAGAAAGAATAGTATGCAAAGATAAACAGAGGTAGATAAAGCAGATTTATATATATTAAAGATTAACTGCAAGGGGAAAAGAACAGTAGGAAAAACAATTGAAGGAATAAATGTAGAAAAATAATAATGCGTTTAAAACATTAAAAATTCAAATTAAAAAAAAGAGAGAGAAAAAAAGAAAAAAAAGGAAAACTCCACAGAACTCCAAAACCCAATGTAGAGGCAGAGGTTTATGACAATTAAAAAAAAAAGATGTGACTGAAGAAAAAGAAAAAAAAAAAAAAAGCTTAATTGGATTTCTTAGTGCCAATAAAATAGACAATTACAACAGAGGAAGGAAAAAAGGAAAAAAAAAAAAATCCAAAAGAATCTACCGAACAAGTCAAAAAATAAGAATAATACATGTTTTTCTTGACTCTTTGCTGTCAGAGTCCTTTGCTGCTCTGGGAATCACAGTCCAACTTATGTCTGCAGGATGCCCTTCAACACTGTACTGATCTCTGGACCTAATGTGGGGGCTGCTCAGATTCTAATCTAGTTGTACTCCTGTGTGGTCTTGCCTTTGATGTCCACAGCTATCAGAGCCAGTGTCTTTTCTTTTGTGGGAGCTCTCAGGGCCTTTTTATATATTCCATAGACACAGAGCCTGCTTAGTTGATCATGTGGATTTAATCTGAAGCTTGTACAGCTGGTGGAAGGTTTTGGGTCTTCTTCTTTAGCCACCCTGCCCCGGGTTTCAATTGTGGTTTTATTTCCACCTCTACATGTGGGTCATCCACTGGGGTTGAGCTCCTGAGACTGCACTGGAGGGCTTGGGTCTGCCCCAGTGAGGGCCAGGTGTGGAAGTGGTGCAGCTGCTTGGGTCACAGGGGATCTGGCAGCACCAGGTACTGAGGGGGATTGGTGGCTAGGTAGTAGGAAATATAGTGCTTTACAAGAATATGGCAATCAGTATTGGCCAATATGCTCCAGTAGTCTTGCCTGGAAAACCCCCTTTCTGACAGAGAAGCCTGGCAGGCCACAGTCTACAGGGTCCCAAAGAGTTGGACTGGACAGAAGTGACCCTGTGCACATAAACACAGTTAGTCAGTCAGTAAGTTCAGTCACTCATTCGTGTCTGACTGTTTGAGATCCCATGAATCAGCCTGCCAGTCTTCCCTGTCCATCATCAACTCCCGGAGTTCACTCAGACTCAAGTCCATCGAGTCAGTGATGCCATCCAGCTATCTCATCCTCTGTCATCCCCTTCTCTTCCTGTCCCCAATCCCTTTCAGCATCAGAGTCTTTTCCAATGAGTCAACACTTCCTATGAGGTGGCCAAAGTACTGGAGTTTCAGCTTTAGCATCATTCCTTCCAAAGAAATCCCAGGGCTGATCTACAGAATGGACTGGTTGGATCTCCTTGCAGTCCAAGGGACTCTCAAGAGTCTTCTCCAACACCACAGTTCAAAGGCATCAATTCTTTGGCGTTCAACCTTCTTCACAGTCCAACTCTCACATCCATATATGACCACAGGATAAACCATAGTCATGACTAGACTGACCTTAGTCGGACAAGTAATGTCTCTGCTTTTGAATATGCTATCTAGGTTGGTCATAACTTTTCTTCCAAGGAGTAAGTGTCTTTTAATTTCATGGCTGCAATCACCATCTGCAGTGATTTTGGAGGCCCCAAAAATAAAGTCTGACACTGTTTCCACTGTTTCCCCACCTATTTCCCATGAAGTAATGGGACCGGATGCCATGATCTTCATTTTCTGAATGTTGAGCTTGAAGCCAACATTTTCACTCTCCTCTTTCACTTTCATCAAGAGGCTTTTTAATTCCTCTTCACTTTCTGCCATAAGGGTGGTGTCATCTGCATATCTGAGGTTAGTGATATTTCTCCTGGCAATCTTGATTCCAGTTTGTGCTTCTTCCAGTCCAGCGTTTCTCATGATGTACTCTGCATAGAAGTTAAATAAGCAGGGTGACAATATACAGACTTGATGGACTCCTTTCCTATATGGAACCAGTCTGTTGTTCCATGTCCAGTTCTAACTGTTGCTTCCTGACCTGCATACATATTTCTCAAGAAGCAGGTCAGGTGGTCTGGTATTCCCATCTCTTTCAGAATTTTCCACAGTTTCTTGTGATCCACACAGGCAAAGGCTTTGGCATAGTCAATAAAGCAGAAGTAGATGTATTTTCTGGAACTCTCTTGCTTTTTCCATGATCCAGCGAATGTTGGCAATTTGATCCCTGGTTCCTCTGCCTTTCCTAAAACCAGCTTGAACATCTAGAAGTTCATGGTTCAAGTATTGCTGAAACCTAGCTTGGGGAAGTTTGAGCATTACTTTACTAGCATGTGAGATGAGTGCAATTGTGTGGTAGTTTGAGCATGCTTTGGCATTGCCTTTCTTTGGGATTGGAATGAAAACTGACCTTTTCCGGTCTTGTGTCCACTGCTGATTTTTCCAAATTTGCTGGCATATTGAGTGCAGCACTTTCACAGCATCATCTTTTAGGATTTGAAACAGCTCAACTGGGATTCCATCACCTCCACTAGCTTTGTTCATAGTGATGCTTTCTAAAGTCTACTTGATTTCACATTCCAGGATGTCTGGCTCTAGATGAGTGATCACACCATTGTGATTATCTGGGTCATGATGATCTCTTTTGTACAGTTCTTCTGTGTATTCTTGCCACCTCTTCTTAATATCTTCTGCTTCTGTTAGGTCCATACAATTTCTATCCTTTATCGAGGCCATCTTTGCATGAAGTGTATATATTATTGTTATTTTTCTGCATATGGCAGCTCTGCCCCAGTGAGAGTTGAGTATGAAGGTGATGCAGCTGCTTGGCTTGTGGGGACCCTGGCAGTGCCAAGTGTTCAGGTACATGGACTGCTTCTGTGGCAGGAGTTATGGCCCTATCAGTGTATTTTTTTGAGCCTCTTGTAGCTGGTGATCAGAAGGCCTCTTTGGCCAGTCTTTGTCCATAGCTCCACCCGTTCAGGTACTTAGAAGGATCCCTTGCCTAGGGTCCTTCTCTATTGCTCATTGCGTCAGGTACTTAGAGGGGCCCCATGACTGATGTCCCACTCTGTAGATCCACGCATCAGGCACTTAAAGGAGCAGCCTGGGTGTGGTCCTAATCTGTAATTCAGTGCACAGGTGTTTGATGGACTAGCCTCTTTATTGTTCAGCTGCTTATGCTGCCCTTTGGAGAGAGAGAGGTCATGGTGATGGCTCCACCCTCTACACATGACTCAGCAGTATCACCTTGTTTCCATGCTGCCTGGCTTTCCTCCACAGGCATTTCTCACCAAAATCTCCTCCCTCACATCCCCTCACATCCATCCCTCTGCAGTAAATAGCAGCCCTCCCACTGGGATTGCTCCACAATCCCTAAACTCCAGCTCCCAGTCTCTGCCCCTTCTGGGAGACCCATGTTCCTGCCTGGCATGTGTATGGCTGTGGAAAGAACTGCCTGACTCTCATTTCATTGAGGCTGCCACAGATTAGCGGCTTCACTCTCAGCCTTAAATGTTTCTCCTCTGACTCAGACAATTGCCCCGCTGTGGGGATTGGACTGCTGCTTCAATTCCCCCAGCAGCTGAGGGCAGGTCCAGTCCTACTAACACTCCTGTTTCCTTCATCCTACCGAGTTTTGCATGGTTCTAATACTTTGGATTCAATATCACAGTTATCCAAGTCTATTCCCCAACCAGTAACGCTGAAGAAGCTGAAGTTGAATGGTTTTATGAAGACCTACAAGACCTTTTAGAACTAACACCCAAAAAAGATGTCCTTTTCATCACAGGGGACTGGAATGTAAAAGTAGGAAGTCAAGAAACACCTGGAGTAACAGGTAAATTTGGCTTTGGAGTAGGAATGAAGAAACACAATGGCTAATAGAATTTTGCCAAGAGAACACACTGGTCATAGCAAATATCCTCTTCCAACAACACAAGAGAAGACTCTACACATGGGCATCACCAGATGGTCAACACTGAAATCAGATTGATTATATTCTTTGCAGCCAAACATGGAGAAGCTCTATACAGTCAACAAAAACAAGACCAGGAGCTGACTGTGGGTCAGATTATGAACTCCTTATTGCCAAATTCAGACTCAAATTGAAGAAAGTAGGGAAAACCACTAGACCATTCAGGTATGACCTAAATCAAATCCCTTATGATTATACAGTGGAAGTGAGAAATAGATTTAAGGGCCTAGATCTGATACATAGAGTGCGTGATGAACTATGGAATGAGGTTCATGACATTGTACAGGAGACAGGGATCAAGACCATCTCCATGGAAAAGAAATGCAAAAAATCAAAATGGCTGTCTGAGGAGGCCTTACAAATAGCTGCAAAAAGAAGAGAAGTGAAAAGCAAAGGAGAAAAGGAAAAATATAAGCATCTGAATGCAGAGTTCCAGAGAATAGCAAGAAGAGATAAGAAAGCCTTCCTCAGTGATCAATGCAAAGAAGTAGATGAAAAGAACAGAATGGGAAAGACTAGAGATCTCTTCAAGAAAATTAGAGATACCAAGGGAACATTTCATGCAAACATGGGCACAATGAAGGACAGAAATTGTATGGACCTAACAGAAGCAGAAGATATTAAGAAGAGGTGGCAAGAATACACAGAAGAACTGTACAAAAAAGATCTTCACGACCCAGATAATCATTATGGTGTGATCACTAATCTAGAGTCAGGCATCTTGGAATGTAAAGTCAAGTGGGCCTTAGGAAGCTAGTGGAGGTGATGGAATTCCAGTTGAGCTGTTTCAATCCTGAAAGATGATGCTGTGAAAGTGCTGCACTCAATATGCCAGCAAATTTGGACAACTCAGCAGTGGCCACAGGACTGGAAAAGGTCAGTTTTCATTCCAATCCCAAAGAAAGGCAATGCCAAAGAATGCTCAAACTACCACACAATTGCACTCATCTCACATGCTAGTAAAGTAATGCTCAAAATTCTCCAAGCCAGGCTTCAGCAATACGTGAACCGTGAACTTCCAGATGTTCAAGCTGGTTTTAAAAAAGGCAGAGGAACCAGAGATCAAATTGCCAACATCTGCTGGATCATGGAAAAAGCGAGAGAGTTCCAGAAAAACATCTCTTTCTGCTTTATTGACTATGCCAAAGCCTTTGACTGTGTGGATCACAAGAAAATGTGGAAAATTCAGAAAGAGATGGGAATATCAGACCACCTGACCTGCTTCTTGAGAAATATGTATGCAGGTCAGGAAGCAACAATTAGAACTGGACATGGAACAGCAGACTGGTTCCGTATAGGAAAAGGAGTACGTCAAGGCTGTATATTGTCACCGTGCTTATTTAACTTATACGCAGAATGCATCATGAGAAACGCTGAACTGGAAGAAACACAAGCTGGATTCAAGACTGCTGGGAGAAATATCACTAACCTCAGATATGTAGATGACACCACCCTTATGGCAGAAAGTGAAGAGGAATTAAAAAGCCTCTTGATGAAAGTGAAAGAGAGTGAAAAATTTGACTTCAAGGTCAACATTCAGAAAATGAAGATCATGGCATCCAGTCCCATCACTTCATGGGAAATAGATGGGGAAACAGTGGAAACAGTGTCAGACTTTATTTTTCTAGTCTCCAAAACCACTGCAGATGGTGACTGCAGCCATGAAATTAAAAGACGCTTACTCCTTGGAAGGAATGTTATGACCAACCTAGACAGCATATTCAAAAGCAGAGACATTACTTGTCCGACTAAGGTCCGTCTAGTCAAGGCTATGGTTTTTCCAGTGGTCATGTATGGATGTGAGAGTTGGACTGTGAAGAAGGCTGAGTGCTGAAGAGTTGATGCTTTTGAACTGTGGTGTTGGAGAAGACTCTTGAGAGTCCCTTGGACTGCAAGGAGATCCAACCAGTCCATTCTGAAGGAGATCAGCCCTGGGATTTCTTTGGAAGGAATGATGCTAAAACTGAAGCTCCAGTACTTTGGCCACCTCATGGGAAGAGTTGACTCATTGGAAAAGACTCTGATGCTGGGAAGGATTGGGGGCAGGAGGAGAAGGGGGCGACAGAAGATAAGATGGCTGGATGGCATCACAGATTTGATGGACGTGAATCTGTGTGAACCCCGGGTGTCAGTGATGGACAGGGAGGCCTGGCGTGTTGCGATTCATTGGGTCGCAAAAAGTCAGACCAAATTGAGCTACTAAACTGAACTGAATTGAGTACTTTGACCCCTGATGTGAAGAACCGACTCATTTGAAAAGATCCTCATGTTGGGAAAGATTGAAGACAGGACCAGAAGGGGACAACAAAGAGATGGTTGGATGGCATCACCAACTCAATGGACATGAATTTAAGTAAACTCCAGGAGTTGGTGATGGACAGGGAGGCCTGGCATGCTGCAGGCAGTGGGGTCAGACTGGACTGAGAGACTGAACTGAACTGATATTTTTTTCCACTGGTCAGGTTCTCCATGCTGGTGTTCTGCATGTACTTCTGTGTCTGAAGGTGTATTCCTGATGTATCTGTGGAGAGAGATGTACTCCACATCCACCTACTCCTCTGCCATTTTGTCCTCCCAATGATGTATTTTTGACAGCTTACACAATCCAGATCTACACTCGCAAAGTGAGCAGCTGTTCATGGGTTACTGTGGTTCCTTACAAGACTGAGAAGGAAGGATGTCTCCTAAGGTGGTCTGATTAATGCAGACGAACAACACACACTAAAGGGAAGGGAGGAGGCCTAGATGGGCAAAGAAAAATTTGTTCAATTTTTTAAAACTTGCCATAAAATAGAAATTTTATTTTATCAGTAGTAACCCCAAAATCCCATTCTTGGTACTCATGTCGCTTAAGTGTATGCATATATGGATTTTGGAAACCCAAATCCCACCTGGTTCTGAGTTTTTGTTTTCTCACCTTCTTCACTGAGCTTCTGATCCAAGCCTTATCCCATCTTTCTGGACACCATGCTTGGCCAATCATCATGCAGTTTATTTCTTTAGAAACCAATATAAGTTCTATAACAATTGTGATAGAGTGAACAAGAACTGGTGAGAAGGATGGATCTCAGAGTATGAGAACTAATTTAGAACTTACTGTGACTATTTCCTTGATTCAGAAAAGCATACTTGATTTCTTAATTTCTTATGTTTCTTAAATCAATTTATCCTGTAATTAATAATTGCATCAAATGTATAAAATATCTTTCCCCCCAAATTTTAATAATTAGTATATTAAACTAGTGCTGTGTTCTAAGAATGAAGGAGTATGATATGTGCAAATAGGCAAATATTTTGGTTACATTGCTTCTCTAGCCCTATGAAGTATGTTATGTAGCTAGGAAAATTGAGATGAGTAGAAACTAAGAAAATCAAAGGTCAGTCAGGGAGCCTGGGGTGTTGTTTTGGTTTTGACTTCCTATTCTTTTCTAACTCTGAGCATCTTGGCCTCCTTCCTTTTGGAGCATCTTGCCCCAGGCAGCTGCTTGGTGTTTGAAGTTGAGGTTAGTGGAAGCAGTGTCTGAATTCAATGTCTTACTTTCTTATAGTATGCTTAAACCTTTCCAGGCAAAGGTAATTGAACAAAAATTAGTATGTTTGTATTTTTGCATACTTCCTATATACCAGATCAAGCACTTCACATACAACTTATAATCTGATTCTCACAATAAGCCTATGAAGTAGTAACTACAATTTTCCTCAATTTTACAAACTGGGTGTTACTGAGTCCATGCTTGCTCTGCACAATAGGCCAATGAATCTGAGTGATGAGGTGTTGAGGCCAGGAAGAGACTTTATTCAGAAAGTAGCTGACTGAGAAGATGGCAGACTAGCATCTCAAATAATCATCTTATTAGGGTCTGAAGCCAGGTGGTTTTATAGATCAGAGAGAAAAAAACAATGAGGTACTAAAGTTCAAAAGCAGAAAAGCGAGGGAGAGGTAGTGGGACGTAAAGTGAAAGGGTCTTCAGTCTTGCAAAACATATCCTGGGAATGGCCTGCCTTTGGAAGGAGTGTGCTAATCTCTTCCACTCACAGTTGAGCAGGGACAAACACTCTCTCCAGGAGCTGAACAAAAGTACTTTAGTTTACAGTCAAGAAGAGGGGCAGCGTCCTCCAGGATGCCATTGAGTATGATTATAAAAATAAAAGCAACGAAGAGCAAATCAAATAAATAGTTTCCCATGGATTCAGAATTGGCTTCCTCCTTGCAACAAAGGCAGCAGGTCTTGATATCTAGAGATGATCAGTAAATTACTTCTTTTTGCAGAAGAACCTTGCAAAAAATTTAACTATATGTCTATGAACTATATCAGCCCACCTTATTAAGTGATTATTATCCTGACTCTCAGGGGCACTGAATATAACAGTTCTAGGAGATTGGTGACCGGGCATAAGTCCTCTTGAAGGAGATTTCCATCACTGCTACTACCCTTACCATAGTTTGGCCCCGGACCAAACTACAGGGTAGGAAGGCAAACCCACCCATCCACAGAAATTTGGATTAAATATTTACTGAGCATGGTCCTGCCCATCAGAGCAAGACTCAGACTCCCCACAGCCAGTCCCTCCCATCAGGAAGCTTTCACAATCCTCTTATCCTTGTCCATCAGAGAGCAGACAGAATGAAAACCACAATCAAAGAAAATCAACCAAACTGATCACATGGATCACAGCCTTATCTAATTCAATGCAACTATGAACCATGATGTGTAGGGCCACGCAAGACAGACAGGTCATGCTGGAGTGTTCTGACAAAACTGGAGAAGGGAGTGGCAAGCCACTTCTGTATTATTGCCTTGAGAAACTCATGAACAATACAAAAAGGCAAACATATGACACTGAAAGATGAACTTGCCATGTGGATTCAGTTCAGTTCAATTCAGTCACTCAGTCGTATCCGACTCTTTGCGACCCCATGGACAGTAGCACGCCAGGCTTCCCTGTCCAACATCTGCACCCGGGGCTTACTCAAACTCATGTCCATTGAGTTGGTGATGCCATCCAACCATCTTATCCTTTGTCGTCCCCTTCTCCTTCTGTCTCCAAACTTTCCAAGTATCAGGGTCTTTTCCAATGAGTCAGTTCTTCACATCAGGTGGCCAAAGTATTGGAGTTTCAGATTCAACATCAGTCCCTCCATTGAACACCCAGGACTGATCTCCTTTAGGATAGACTGGTTGGATTTCTTTGCAGTCCAAGGGACTTTCAAGAGTCTTCTCCAACACCACAGTTCAAAAGTATCAATTCTTTAGTACTCAGCTTTCTTTATAGTCCAACTCTCACATCCATATTTGACTGCTGGAAAAAAAAAAGAAAACAACAACAACAACAACAACAACAACATAGCTTTGACTAGATGGACCTTTGTTGGCAAAGTAATGTCTCTGCTTTTTAATATGCTGTCTAGGTTGGTCATAACCTTTCTTCCAAGGATCAAATGTCTTTGAATTTCATGGCTGCAGTCACCATCTGCAGTGATTTTGGAGCCCCCCAAAATAAAGTCTCTCACTGTTTCCACAGTTTCCCCATTTATTTGCCATGAAGTGATGGGACCAGATGCCATGAATTTAGTTTTCTGAATGTTGAGTTTTAAGCCAGCTTTTTCATGCTCATCTTTCACATTCATCAAGATGCTCTTTAGTTCTTTACTTTCTGCCATAAGTGTAGTGTCATCTGCATATTTGAGGTTATTGATATTTCTCCCAGCAAACTTGATTCCAGCTTGTGCTTCATTCATGCTACTGGATAAGAGTAGAGAAATAGGTTCAGAAAAAATGAAGAGGCTGAGCCAAAGCAAACACAGCACCCAATTGTGAATGTGACTGGTAAAGTAAAGTTTGAAGTTGTAAAGATATGGCACAGGAATATGGAATGCTAGGTCCATCAGTTCAGTTCAATCGCTCAGTCGTGTCTGACTCTTTGCAACTCCATGAATCACAGGCCTCCCTGTCCATCACCATCTCCCAGAGTTCACTCAAACACGTTCATCAAGTCAGTGATACCATCCAGCCAACTCATCCTCTGTCATCCCCTTCTCCTCCTGCCCTTAATCCCTCCCAGCATTAGAGGCTTTTCCAATGAGTCAAATCTTTGCATGAGGGGGGGAAAGTACTGGAGTTTCAGCTTTAGCATCATTTCTTCCAAAGAACACCCAGGACTGATCTCCTTTAGAATGGACTGGTTGGATCTCCTTGCAGTCCAAGGGACTCTCAAGAGTCTTCTCCAACACCACAGTTCAAAAGCATCAGTTCTTCAGTGGTCAGCTTTCTTCACAGTTCAACTCTCACATCCATACAAGACCACAGGAAAAACCATAACCTTGACTAGATGTACATTTGTTGGCAAAGTAATGTCTCTGCTTTTGAATATGCTATCTAGGTTGGTCATAACTTTTCTTCCAAGGAGTAAGTGTCTTTTAATTTCACAGCTGCAATCACCATCTGCAGTGATTTTGGAGCCCAGCTCCCAAAAATATAGTCTGACACTGTTTCCACTGTTTCCCCATCTATTTCCCATGAAGTGATGGGACCGGATGCCATGATCTTAGTTTTCTGAATGTTGAGCTTGAAGCCAACTTTTTCACTCTCCTCTTTCACTTTCATCAAGAAGCTTTTTAGTTCCTCTTCATTTTCTGCCATAAGGGTGATGTCATCTGCATATCTGAGCTTATTGATATTTCTCCCGGCAATTTTGATTCCGGCTTGTGCTTCTTCCAGCCCAGCATTTCTCATGATGTACTCTGCATATAAGTTCAATAAGCAGGGTGACAATATACAGACTTGACATACTCCTTTTCCATGAATCAAGGTAAATTGGAAGTGGTCAAACAGGATAAGGCAAGAGTGAACATGGACATTTTAGGAATCAGCAAGCTAAAATGTACTGTAATGGGTGAATTTAATTCAGATGACAATTATATCTACTACTGTAGGCAAGAATCCCTTAGAAGAAATGGCATAGCCCTCATTGTCAACAAGAGTCTGAAATCTGGTTTTTGGATGCAATCTCAAAAATGCCAGAATAATCTCTGTTCATTTCCAACGCAAACCATTCAATATCACAGCAATGAAATTCTGTCTCCCAACCACTAATGCAAAAGAAACTGAGGTTGAATGGTTCTATGAAGACCTACAAGACCTTCTAGAATGAACACCAAAATATATATCCTTTCATCATAAAGAACTGTAATGCAAATTAGGACGTTAAGAGATACCTGTAATAACAGGAAAATTTTGCCTTGGAATAAAAATAAAGTAGATCAAAGGTTAACAGAGTTGTGTGAAGAGAATGCAGTGGTCATAGTAAACAACCTCTTGCAACAACACAAGAGACAACTCTACACATGGATATTACCAGATGGTCAATATCGAAATTAGATTGATTATATGCTTTGCATGGAGAAGCTCTAAACAGTCTGCAAAATAAGATAGGGAACTGACTGTGGCTCAAATCACAAAATCCCTATTGGAAAATTCAGTCTTAAATTGAAGAAAGTAATTCCCACTGGACTATTGGGTATGACCTAAATCAAATTCCTTATGATTATATAGTGGAAGTGACAAATAGATTCAAGGGATTAGATCTGATAGACAGACTACCTCTAGAACTATGAATGGAGGTTCAAGACATTGTACAGGAGGCAGTGGTCAAAACCATCTAAAGAAACCAAAAGACAAAAAGGCCAAATGATTGTCTGAGGAGGCCTTATAATTAGCTGAGAAAAGAAGAGGACCTAAAGACAAAAGAGAAAAGGAACGATGTATCCATCTAAATGCAGAATTCCAAAGAATAGCAAGGAGAGAAAAGAAAGACTTCCTAAGTGACCAATGCGAAGAAATAGAGGAAAACAATAGAAGGGAAATACTAGAGATCTCTTGAAGAAAACTAGAGATGCCAAGGGAAAATTTCATGCAAAAATAGGCACAATAAACAATGGAAATGGTAAGTACCTAACAGAAGCAGAAGATATTAAGAAGAAGTGGCAAGCATACACAAAAGAACTACACAAGAAGATCTTAATGACCCAGATAACCGCCAATTATGTGATCGCTCACCTAGAGACAGACATCCTGGAATGCAAAGTCAAGTGGGCCTTAGGAAGTATCACTAGGAGCAAAACTAGTAGATGTAACAGAATTCCAGCTTAGCTATTGCAAGTCCTAAGAGATGATGCTGTGAAAGTGCTGCACTCAATATGCTTGCAATTTTGTAAACTTAGCAGTGGCCACAAGAGTTGAAAAGATCAGTTTTAATTCCAATCCCAAAGAAAGGCAATGCCAAAGAGTGTTCAAACTATTGCAGAATTGCACTCATCTCACATGCTAGCTAGCAAAGTAATGTTCAAAATTCTCCAAGTGAGGCTTCAAAAGTACATGAACCAAGAACTTCAGATGTTCAAGCTGAATTTAGAAAAGGCAGACAAACCATAGATTAAATTGCCAACATCCAGTGGATCATAGAAAAAGCAGGACAGTTCCAGAAAAAAAAAAAAATCTGCTTCTGCTTCATTGACTACGCTAAACGCTTTGACTGTGTGGATCACAAGAATCTGGGGAAAATTCTTCAAGTGATGGGAATACCAGACCACCTTATCTGCTTCCTGAGAAATCTGTATGCATTTCAAGAAGCAACTGTTAGAACCAGATGTGGAACAATAGACTGTTTCCAAATTGGGAAAGGAGTACATCAAGGCTGTATTTTGTCACCCTGTCCATTTAACTTATATGCAGAGTACATCATGTGAAATGCCAGGCTGGATGAGGCACAAGCTGGAATCAAGATTGCTGGGAGAAATATCAATAACCTGAGATATGCAGATGACACCACCCTTGTGGCCTAAAGCAAAGAGGAACTAAAGAGCCTCTTGATGAAGGTGAAAGAGTAGAGTGAAAAAGCAGATTTAAAACTCAACATTCAAAATGTTAAGGTCATGTAATCCAGTCCCATCACTTCATGGCAAGTAGACAGGGAAACAGTGGAAACAGTGAAAGACTATTTTCTTGGGCTTCAAAATCACTGCACTTGGTAAATGCAGCCATGAAAGTAAAAGACTCTTACTCTTTGGAATAAAAGCTGTGACAAACTTAGACAGTGTCTTAAAAAGCAGAGACATTATTTTGCTGACAAAGGTCTGTCTAATCAGAGCTAAGGTTTTTCCAGTAGTCATGTATGGATATGAGAGTTGGACTGTGAAGAAAGCTGAGTGCTGAAGAACTGTTGCTTTTGAACTGTGGTGTTGGAGAAGACTCTTGAGAGTTCCTTGGGCTGCAAGGAGATCAAACCATCAATAATAAAAGAAATCGGTCCTGAATGTTCATTGGAAGGACTGATGCTGAAGCTGAAACTTCAGCACTTTGACCACCTGATGCAAACAACTAACTCATTGGAAAAGACCCTGATGCTAGGAAAGATTGAAGGCAGGAGGAGAAGGAGACGATAGAGCGTGAGATGGTTCGATGGCATCACCGACTCGATGGACAAGAATTTGAGAAATCTCTGGGCATTGATGATGGACAGGGAAGCCTAACATTTTGCAGTTCATGGGGTGGCATGGAATTGGACATGACTGAGCAACTGATCTGAACTGATACTGAATTTCAATAGATTTAATAATACCTTAATTGAATATTGTTAATATTCATATATTGAGTCACTTTCATATAATATGCTATGTGCATTATTTATCAGTTACTTCACTGAGGCAAACTGAAACCGGAGCAGAGGAGATAGCACCACCTGCGGAATGACTAGCAAATGTTAGATCCAGGAGAGGGGTTCATGCCAGAGAGCCTGCAATCATCAATACCATCTTAGAAACCCTAGTGTGTACAGAATGATGGAGCCCCTTGCGCCTTAAGCTGAGGAGCAGGAAGCAATTCTGGGAAATCATCTAATAGTTTTCTTGTTTCCAGACAGCTCCAGATTTAAGCTCTTTTGAAAGCATTTATGTGGAATATGAAATAAAAATGTAGCTTCTCAGTCTTTAGTAGAAGACAAACAAAATGCAGGAGTCCAAAACGGGTCAATTCTGAGCAAGGTGTCTTTTATAAAAGGCATCACATCAGGGAGTGAACACAGACTTGAAATGGCTTAGAACACACAAAGGCTCTGTACTCTGACCTTGACTAATGCCAGAGAAAGCTAATCTCCAAGGCAAGAAACCTGCATCCAAATCAATAAGTAGAACAAAAATAAGAAATAAATGAGCCATATCTTGGTATTTTTATAACAGATCCCTGAGTTTGATGAGAGAAAAACTTGAATTCATCTTGGAATACTGAGGTCCATACCATATGTGCAAAAAGCAAAAGCTATTCTTCCTGACCTTTCTTTATATGCTGCTCCTCCTTCCTGTTTCACAAAAGACAATGTATTAGGGGAGAAAGAAAAAAATCACCACTCTAGAATATTAGCTTTGCAACACTTTAATTCCTTCTTACAGTGACAAATAAAGACCATAGCTGATGCTTTTGAAATTAAATTTAACCTAAGAAAAGATTTTAAGAGGACCTCTTGATGGAAAGGCTATATCAGAATTTCTTTAAATCTTCTGAACTTCTTGCACAAAGCATTTGAAGACAAAGAAAGTGGAAAGCATTATTAACTAGAGAAAAATTGTTGACTTCTTTTTTGTTACTTCTTAATAAATTATGTGCTTTCAGCTAAAATAAATGGCACTTTGTGTTCATAACTCTTTCATAGTTCATGTTAACTCTTTTTTGTTATTCCTCAGCTCCATGTGGGACATGCTCTTTATGATATTAACTTTTATATTCCCATGAGATGATTTAGAGTTCTAGATAATGAAAATTATCCCTTTAAACCAGGGATGAGAAAATGGATATAGGTAAGTTACTTTTCCTCTGTTGCTCTGAATATAATTATAGTTGACACTAATATGGATTGCAACTTCCCAGTTTTCTATTATGTGAAATGAAAATATCTCATGCCATATTAATGAACAAGAAATGTCACAGCCATCAGTGATTTATGTCCTCCAAATGCAAGTGAGGGCTCCCAAAAATGTGATCCAGCAGATGCTGCCACCTACCACAGTGATTGCTGAGGAGTTGGGAGAATGCCATGATTAATTCCTTAACGTGATATCTGATCTTTGATATTCAGACTGTCTGCTCCTTTTGTTGCAAACTTGCATGTAGCCTGATTTCTCCTCCTGGTTCTTTGGAGCAGTTTTCTCAGAGATACTCAGGTGCTCTCTCCCAGGCTCAGAGTTCTAAACATTCCCATCAAATAAAATAACTCTACTTTCAGAATGTGACTATATTTTTTAGTCAATAATTGGTATATATTTAACAGTGAGCTTTCCAGGAAAACTAAAACTAAATAAATAAAACCCTGCTTATTGTGTTTGCAAATTCCAGCACTGCAAACCTATCATTGCTTTAATAATTGGCCCAAAATTTCCTCAAAGTTTACTAGTTGGCTGCTATATGAGTTAGCTTTGACATATCACTGATTTTAGCTCTTTTAATTAGACTTTCCTCTCTAAAGCTTGTCAGTCAAAATTGGTATAGTCATTCTAATAAGCAACAGCCTTCACCACAACCCACCTGCCAATGCAGGAGACATAAGAGACACAAGTTCAATTCCTGAGTCAGGAAGATCCCCTGGAGGAGGGCATGGCAATCCACTCCAGTATTCTTGCCTGGAGAATCCCATGGACAGAGGAGCCTCATGGGCCAGTCTAAATTGTCTCAAACAGTCGGACACAACTGAAGCAACTTAACACATGTGCATGCATCACCACTATCACAAAAATACATTAAGGGGTCAGGACTAAATATTGAGCCCTGCAAGACATCACAAGGGACTACACCCCAGGCTTACTGTTTATGTCCATTTGAAGTTCACAGAGAAGAGTGTGCATCAAAACTATGTCAGTTCTCATTTCTGGATGGCTGTGAATACTATTCAATTACGTCCTGCCATTTCATTGGTTTGCGCAAAAGAGAAAAAAATATATAAACAAAAGTGATTTATTACTTTTAACTAAATTCTATGTACTTTGGGAGAATATTGAAAGTGTCCATCATTGTACAGCTCCCTCTGAGTGTCTGCTTAGTACCTGAAGTGCTTTATCATACTTTCCACCTGTCACTGATACCTCTACTCCCTGGTCGACAGCCAAAAAACACAAAGTTTATACTCAGCTGATGAGGCAATCCATAGATTTTAGCTATCACCTTTCAGACCTCAGTTAGTCTTTATTATTTTGTTTGTTCAGGAATGAAACTGACATGCTCAATGGCCACTTAGGGATCAACTATGGTAAATAATATTGATGCTTTTCTAATTACTAGTAATATAGAGGAATTGATGAAATCTGCTCAAAGCTGGAATTCAGGTACCATGAGGAAGTGGTTGCAGTTAAGGAGTGGTGGCTTCTTTGTCAGTGTCAGTACCATAATCAGGCAGAGAAATATTTAAGGAGAAACTGGATGGTTAATATACATCTGTCAACCAAAGATAAAGAATTCAAGGCAAAAACTGCATCTCTAGTCCTAATTATTGGAGAAGGAAATGGCAACCTACTCCAATATTCTTGCCTGAGAATCCCATGAACACAAGAGCCTGGCAAGCAACAGTCATTATTGAAGACAACTGAGCAACTAAGTAGCAGCAGTCCTGATTATTAACTGACACATCTTCCCCTTATCTCTTAGCGTTGGAGCCAGAGTTACTTTCCCTGGTAAATAACCACACTATGATGGTATATATAAGCAGAATATTTATCAGTTCAATTCAATCACTCAGTCATGTCCGACTCTGTGACTCCATGAACCGCAGCATGACAGGCCTCCCTGTCCATCACTAATTCCCGGAGTTTACTCAGACTTATGTCCATTGAGTTGGTGATGTCATCCAACCATTTCATCCTCTGTCGTCTCCTTCTCTTCCTGCCCTCAATCTTTCCTAGCATCAGAGTTTTTTCAAATCAGTCAGCTCTTTACATCAGTTCGCCAAAGTATTGGAGTTTCAGCTTCAACATCAGTCCTTCCAATGAATATTCAGGACCGATCTTCTTTGGGATTGACTCGTTGGATCTCCTTGCAGCCCAAGGGACTCTCAGCCCAAGGGACAGCCCAAGACTCTCAACACTGCAGTTCAAAAGTATCAATTCTTCGGTGCTCAGCTTTCTTTATAGTCCAACTCTCACATCCATACATAACCACTGGAAAACAATAGCCTTGACTAGACAGACCTTTGTTGACAAAGTAATGTCTCTGCTTTTTAATATTCTGCTTAGGTTGGTCATAACTTTCCTTCCAAGGAGTAAACATCTTTTAATTTTATGCCTGCAGTTACCATCTGCAGTGATTTTGGAGCCCCAAAAAATAAAGTCTGACACTGTTTCCACTGTTTGCCCATCGATTTCCCATGAAGTGATGGGATCAGATGCCATGATCTTACTTTCCTAATGTTGAGCTTTAAGCCAAATTTTCACTCTTTTCTTTCACTTTAATCAAGAGGATCTTTAGTTCTTCTTCACTTTCTGCCACAAGGGTGGTGTCATCTGCATATCTGAGGTTATTGATATTTCTCCTGGCAATCTTGATTCCAGCTTGTGCTTCATCAAGCCCAGTGT
Source organism: Capricornis sumatraensis (assembly GCF_032405125.1). NCBI lineage: Eukaryota > Metazoa > Chordata > Mammalia > Artiodactyla > Bovidae > Capricornis > Capricornis sumatraensis. Next base: position 16,023,936 of record NC_091089.1, on the reverse strand, counting down.
TTCTCATGATGTACTCTGCATATAAGTTAAATAAGCAGGGTGACAATATACAGCCTGGATGTACTCCTTTTCTTATTTGGAACCAGTCTATTTTTCCATGTCCAGTTCTGACTGTTGCTTCCTGACCTGCATACAGGTTTCTCAAGAGGCAGGTCAGGTGGTCTAGGATTCCCATCTCTTTCAGACTTTTCCACAGTTTATTGTGATCTGCACAGTCAGGGGCTTTGGCATAGTTAATAAAGCAGAAATATGTGCTTTCCAGGAACTCTCTTGCTTTTTCGATGACACAATGGATGTTGGCAATTTGATCAATGGTTCCTCTGCCTTTTCTAAAACCAGCTTGAACATCTGGAAGTTCACGGTTCACATGTTGCTGAAGTCTGACTTGGAGAATTTTGAGCATTAATTTACTAGCGTGTGAGATGAGTGCAATTGTGTGGTAGTTTGAGTATTCTTTGGCATTGCCTTTCTTTGGGATTGGAATGAAAATTGACCTTTTCCAATCCTGTGACCACTGCTGAGTCTTCCAAATTTGCTGACATATTGAGTGCAGCATTTTCACAGCATCATTTTTTAGGATTTGAAATAGCTCAACTGGAATTCCATCACCTCCACTATCTTTGCTCATGGTGATGCTTCCTAAGACCCACCTGACTTCACATTATTAAGCCCATCTTTGCATGAAATGTTCCTTTAGTATCTCTAATTTACTTGAAGAGATCTCTAGTTTTTTTCCATTCTATTGTTTTCCTCTGTTTTTTTTTTTGCATTGATCGCTGAGGAAGGCTTTCTTATCTCTCCTTGCTATTCTTTGGAACTCTGAATTCAAATGGGTATAACTTTGCTTTTCTTCTTTGGTTTTAACTTCTCTTCTTTTCACAGCTATTTGTAAGGCTTCCTCAGATAGCCATTTTGCTGTTCTTTTTCTTGGGGATGATTTTGATCCCTGTCTCCTGTAAAATGTCACAAACTTCCATCCATAGTTCATCAGGCAGTCTGTCTATCAGATCTAGTCCTTTAAATCTATTTCTCACTTCCACTGTATAATCATAAGTGATTTGATTTAGGTCATACCTGAATGGTCTAGTGGTTTTCCCCACTTTCTTCAATTTAAGTCTCAATTTGGCAGTAAGGAGTTCATGATATGAGCCACAGTCAGCTCCCAGTCTTGTTTTTGCTGACTGTATAGAGCTTCTCCATCTTTGGCTGCAAAGAATAAAATCAATCTGACTTTGGTGTTGGCCATTTGGTGATGTCCATGTGTAGAGTCTTCTCTTGTGTTGTTGGAAGAGAGTATTTGCTATGACCAGTGCGTTTTTTTTGGGAAAGCTCTATCAGCCTTTGCCCTGCTTCATTCTGTACTCCAAGGCCAAATTTGCCTGTTACTCCAGGTGTTTCTTGACTTCCTACTTAGCATTCCAGTCCCCTATAATGAAAAGGACATCTTTTTTGGGTGTTAGTTCTAAAAGGTCTTGCACGTCTTCATAGAACCGTTCAGCTTCAGCTTCTTCAGTGTTACTGGTCAGGGCATAAACTTGGATTACCATGATATTGAATTGTTTGCCTTGGCAATGAACAGAGATCATTCTGTCGGTTTTGAGATTGTATCCAAGTACTGCATTTCCGACTCTATTGTTGACTATGATGGCTACTCCATTTCTTCTAAGGGATCTTGCCCACAATAGTAGATATAAAGCTCATGAGTTAAATTCACCTAGACTCCATGGATATGAGTTTGGGTAAACCCTTGGAGTTGGTGATGGACAGGGAAGCCTGCTGTGCTGCAGTTCGTGGGGTTACAAAGAGTCAAACATGATTGAAAGACTGAACTGAACCAAAGTCCATTTTAGTTCACCAATTGCTAGAATGTCAATGTTCACTCTTGCCATCTCCTGTTTGACAACTTCCAATTTGCCTCAATTCATGGACATAACTTTCCATCATTCCAACATTCTTGCTTCTATCACAAGTCACATCCACAACTGGATGTAGTTTTTGCTTTTGCTCCATCCGTTCCTTCTTTCTGAAGTTATTTCTCCACTGATCTCCAGTAGCATATTAGGCACCTACCAGTCTGGGGAGTTCCTCTTTCAGTGTCCTATCTTTTTGCATTTTCATACTGTTCATGGGGTTCTCAAGACAAGAATACTGAAGTGGTTTGCCATTCCCTTCTCCAGTGGATCACATTCTGTCAGACCTCCCCATCATGATCCATCTGTCTTAGGTGGCCCCACATGGCATGGCTTAGTTTTATTGAGATAGATAGGCTGTGGTCCATGTGATCAGATTAGCTAATTTTCTGTGATCGTAGTCTCAGTTTGTCTGCCCTTTGATGCGCTCTCTCTTCACCTACCATTTTACTTGGGTTTCGCTTACCTTGAACTTGAGGTATCTTCATGGCTGCTCCAACAAAGTGCAGCCACTGCTCCTGACCTTGGATGTGGGGTATCTCCTCTCTGCCACCACTTACACACACACACACACACACACGTATTCCTGAATAAGTGACTAACTTGCCTCAATTTGTTTAGAATTTTAGAACTCTAGATACTATTTCCATGGAACTTCCTCAGTTCTGGTCGGAGTATTCAAAAAGTAAAACACTCATTGTAATTTTGTGTGTATATGTGTGAGTGATTTTATTGAATCAAGTCTTCCAAACTATTGTACAATACTACATATCCATAAATTAATATATTTAAGCATACAAATGTTTAATCACATATTCCCCATCTGGTTATGCTATCAAGTCTAGATATTTCAATTTTGTCCACAAAGAAGTCACAGGAGATCAGCTCCCTGTAATTAAAGTATAATAGGTCAATATATGGGCTTGCACATCTTATCAGACACATCAAAAATTACATAACGTGTCACAAAGTAACAGTTCTTGAAATTCGATAGAAATAGATATTAAGCACGCTGGTCAATAAAATGAAGAAATTTGCCTTTTCATTTTTCATTGATCACTTTCTAATTTTAGTGTCAGTTTAGTGATTTTTATAAGGATATATGATGGTAATTTAGAAAGATTGGTTCTTAAAGTTTTCATCTTTTATTTCACCAGATAATGTATCCCCCTTAAGCTTCTATATTCTCTGTAAAACCATCCTTTGCAGGAGGCTTATAACATTTTAGTGAGGTAATATGTGGAAAAAAACTGATCCATATCAGAAATTCAATAAATATTGGCTCATTTCTCTATATTATTGAGTAGCACTATTTTGATCATATCCTCTTTTTAGTCTCCCTCTCACAATTTGTTCATAATGATTAACCATGGTTTTGTAATCACATATGTCAGCAACTTCTTTAGGAGATTATTTTATGACATAGAGCAGCAATTCATACAATTAAGCTTCCATTCCCACAACACTAATATACAAGTTTCAGTTTAGTTCAGTTCATTTCAGTCACTCAGTCGTCACTGACTCTTTGCGACTGCATGAATTGCAGCACTCCAGGCCTCCCTATCCATCACCATCTCCCGGAGTTCACTCAAACTCACGTCCATCGAGTCGGTGATGCCATCCAGCCATCTCATCTTCTGTCATCCCCTTTTCCTCCTGCCCCCAATCTCTCTTAGCATCAGAGTCTTTTTCAATGAGTCAACTCTTCCCTTGAGGTGGCCAAAGTACTGGAGCTTCAGCTTTAGCATCATTCCTTCCAAAGAAATCCCAGGGCTGATATCCTTTAGAATGGACTGGTTGGATGACCTTGCAGTCCAAGGGACTCTCAAGAGTTTTCTCCAACACCACAGTTCAAAAGCATCAGTTCTTCAGCGGTCAGTTTTCTTCACAGTCCAACTCTTACATCCATACATGACCACAGGAAAAACCATAGCCTTGACTAGACAGACCTTTGTTGGCAAAGTAATGTCTCTGCTTTTGAACATGCTGTCTAGGTTGGTCATAACTTTTCTTCCAAGGAGTAAGCATCTTTTAATTTCATGGCTGCAATCACCATCTGCAGTGATTTGGGAGCCCAGTAAAATAAAGTCTGACACTGTTTCCACTGTTTCCCCATCTATTTCCCATGAAGTGATGGGACCAGATGCCATGATCTTAGTTTTCTGAATGTTGAGCTTTAAGCCAACTTTTTCACTCTCCTCCTTCACTTTCATCAAGAGGCTTTTTACTTCCTCTTCAATTTCTGCCATAAGGGTGGTGTCAGTTGCATATCTGAGGTGGTTGATATTTCTCCCAGCAATCTTGATTCCAGCTTGTGTTTCTTCCAGTTTCTCATGATGTGCTCTGCATAGAAGTTAAATAAGCATGGTGACAATATACAGCCTTGACATACTCCTTCTCCTATTTGGAACCAATCCGTTGTTCCATGTCCAGTTCTAACTGTTGCTTCCTGACCTGCATACAGATTTCTCAAGAGGCAGGTTAGGTGGTCTGGTATTCTCATCTCTTTCAGAATTTTCCACAGTTTATTGTGATCCACTCTGTCAAAGGCTTTGACATAGTCAATAAAGCAGAAATAGACATTTCTCTGGAACTCTCTTGCTTTTTCCATGATCCAGTGGATGTTGGCAATTTGATCCCTGGTTCCTCTGCCTTTTCAAAAGCCAACTTGAACACCTGGAAGTTCACAGTTCACGTATTGCTGAAGCTTGGCTTGGAGAATTTTGAGCATTACTTCACTAGCATGTGAGATGAGTGCAATTGTGTGGTAGTTTGAGCATTCTTTGGCATTGGCTTTCTTTGGGATTGGAATGAAAACCGACCTTTTCCAGTCCTGTGGCCACTGCCGAGTTTTCCCAATTTGCTGGCAAATTGAGTGCAGCACTTTCACACCATCATCTTTCAGGATTTGAAATAGCTCACCTGGAATTCCATCACCTCCACTAGCTTTGTTCAGAGTGATGCTTTCTAAGGCTCACTTGACTTCACATTCCAGGATGTCTGGATCTAGGTGAGTGATCACACCATCGTGATTATCTGGGTCATGAAGATCTTTTTTGTACAGTTATTCTCTGTATTCTTGCTACCTCTTCTTAATATCTTCTGCTTCTGTTAGGTCCATACCATTTCTGTCCTTTATCGAGCCCATCTTTGCATGAAATGTTCCCTTGGTATCTCTAACTTTCTTGAAGAGATCTCTAGTCTTTCCCATTCTGTTTTTTCCTCTATTTCTTTGCATTGATCACTGAAGAAGGCTGTCTTATCTCTTCTTGCTATTCTTTGGAACTCTGCATCAGATGCTTATATCTTTCCTTTTCTCCTTTCCTTTTCACCTCTCTTCTTTTCACAGCTATTTGTAAGGCCTTCTCAGACAGCCATTGTGCTTTTTTGCATTTCTTTTCCATGGGGAAGGTCTTGATCCCTGTCTCCTGTACAATGTCACGAACCTCCATCCATAGTTTATCTGGCACTCTATCAGATCTAATCCCTTAAATCTATTACTCACTTCCACTGTATAATCATAAGGGATTTCATTTATGTCATACCTGAATGGTCTAGCGGTTTTCCCTACTTTCTTCAATTTGAGTCTGAATTTGGCAATAAGGAGTTCATGATCTGAGCCACAGTCAGCTCCCAGGCTTGTTTTTGCTGACTGTATAGAGCTTCTCCATGTTTGGCTGCAAAGAACATAATCAATCTGATTTCAGTATTGACCATCTGGTGATGTCAATGTGTAGAGTCTTCTTGAGCAAATGTACCGGATTACTGTCTAATATGAGGCTAAGTGTGGGTGTTCATCCAGTGCTTAAAATAAAATGAAAATATAATATAAATGAATTCTTTCATGTTCATTCTACAGTTTTTCAGTATTATTTAGATATCTCTATTTCTTAAAAAAAATTGATTCTGATCATTGTAAACTAAGTCAAGATGCCAATCTTTATTGATTGGTTATTTGATTAAAACTAACCAACCAGTCCATTCTAAAGGAGATCAGCGCTGGGTGTTCTTTGGAAGTAATCATGCTAAAGCTGAAACTCCAGTACTTTGGCCACCTCATGCGAAGAGTTGACTCATTGGAAAAGACTCTGATCCTGGGAGGGATTGGGGGCGGGAGGAAAAGGGGACGACAGAGGATGAGATGGCTGGATGGCATCACCGACTCGATGGACGTGAATTTGAGTGAACTCCAGGAGTTGGTGATGGAAAGGGAAACCTGGCATGCTGTGATTCATGGGGTCATAAAAAGTCAGACACGACTGAGTGACTGAACTGAACTGAGCCTGAATTAACTCTCAGCACATGTAGTAGTGGAAATTAATATGGGATACCAACCTAGATAGCATATTTAAAAGCAGAAATATTACTTTTCCATCTAAGGTCCATCTAGTCAAGGCTTTGGTTTTCCCAGTGGTCATGCATGGATTTGAGAGTTGAACTGTGAAGAAAGCTGAGTGCTGAAGAACTGATGCTTTTGAGCTGTGATGTTGGAGAAGACTCTTGAGAGTCCCTTGGACTGCAAGGAGATCCAACCAGTCCATCCTAAAGGAGATCAGTCCTGGGTGTTCGTTGGAAGGACTGATGCTGAGGCTGTAACTCCAATACTTTGCCCAATTCATGTGAAGAGTTGACTCATTGGAAAATACCCTGATGCTGGGAAGGATTGGGGGCTGAAAGAGAAGGAGACAACAGAGGATGAGATGGCTGGATGGCATCACTGACTCAATGCACATGAATTTTTGTGAACTCTGAAAGTTGGTGATGGACAGGAGGCCTGGCATTTTGTGATTCATGGGATTGCAAAGAGTTGGACATGACTGAGTGACTGAACTGAACTGAACCAATATAAATGCGAAATACAAAGAGGAGTTTGAAAATATGCTTAAGTTCATAAAAGCTCCCATTTTATAGATGAAGAAATTGATGTCATAGTGGTGGTAGCAAAATCACACAGAGAATTAGTGGCAATTTTGCAAAAATTAAGACTATTGATCTCCAAATCAAGATTCTCTCTACTTCATCCCCTGAATTAAGATAAAGTTTCAGACGGGGCTTGAAAGCAATGTCTTTTTCCCACTTTCATTACACACTAATCATTTTTTTGTTGTTGTTTTATTTTAGAGAAAATATCTTTTATTTTATTTATTTATGTTTGAGTTATTAAATATGGGGATGTTGATGAGCCAAATGGAGGGAAAGCTCTCATATTCCAGCTTGAACAATTCACTTGAATCTTGCCATACTAATCATTTTTCAGGGCCTAGTCAATTGGCTGCCTACTTCTTAGTTGCCATGATTGAGTGATGGATGTCTATCTTAAGTCTTGACTTGTTACATTAATTGCTGCTATTGATAACTCTCTGTGTAAACACATCAAGAAAACTGGGGAATTCTCCTATCAAACATCAAGATAAAAGCTCTTACCCAATGAAGCCAAGAGAATCACAGTTCATTATCTTAAAAAGTGACCCTGTCATGAATATTTCTATTGGATTTACTACCAAGAGAAGAGTGTTTCTGTAAAATTAATTAGTAAAGGGGATTTTTCTTCATCTCCTCAACGATAAGTATGACAAAATTGCAAAAATGTATGAGAAAATACAGTGAAAGACAAAGGATTTGTTACTGAAGCACTAAATAGGGAAAATAGACCAGTGTGGACCTTAGAACTGGTCAAGCATTGTTTTCTCTTCTGTCCTTTTTGTTTTCCTCAGATACAGACCTCCAGAGTGATTTTAAATCTGCTAATGTTGAAAGGTGTCTGAGACTTGTATTTATTCAGGGTCTGTATGATTTGGAATGTTAAGCCCAGACAAGGTAAAAAGGAGAGCTGTCTGCTTAGAAAAGACTTATGAAAGCAAGGCTTAAAGGAATTAGTTTAAAGGTTTTTAAAGTTCCCATTAGTTTGTTATGGAGCATTTACTGTTTTCCATACATTTTGCTAGACATAAGGTTGGGATAGTATCTGTTTGCTACTACTGCTAAACCATTCCCAAACCCAGTAGTTTTAAACAACAATTAGTTAATATAGTCCATAGGTCATGATATCAAGAAGATGTTGGTTGATTTGGTTGGTCCCAGCTGAGCAGCTTTTCTTCAAGCCACAGACTTGTCTGGACTTGCTCCACACTAAATTCTTGGCTCAGGGGCCCCTCTCTGTATGTTTATTCTTGGTCCCAGGTTGAGGGTGCAGTAACTGCCAGACAAAAACTTCTCATGATGCCAGATGCAAAAAAGGGCAAGAAGAAACACCTAATACATTTTAATAGGCATTGGAAGATGCACAAAACACCTCCATCTCACTTTATTGACAAAACCAATAACTTTGGCTAAGTCCAAATTGAAGGGGCTTAGCAATAACCTTATGGGAAGAACTGCAAAGTCACATGACAGAATTGGGGAGACAGAGTTGGTGCTAACAATACCACCTGTCACAGATTATCTGAAGATACGAAGATGATTAATATGCAGTACTTTTATTCAAGGAAATCATAATATTGTAAAAGATAGGGAAGCTTACAAGTAATAATTATATAAATTGTCAGGTGCCTCAGAGATGTATCAAGGTATGTGGGCCAGATATCTAGTGTAGGAGAATGCACTTCATATGTGCTTGAGCAGTGGGTAAATAAATGAATAAGAGATCCGAAGACCCAAGTTTTGTTTAGAAAAAAATATTGTATGTTTGGTAAAGTTTCCTCACCTTTCTTCCTTCCTTCCTTCCTTCTAACTTTCGCTTCTATTCCCTCCCTTCCTTTCTCTTCTTCTTCTCCTTTTGGTTGCTCCTCTTCCTTCCCCTATTCTTCCTCCTCCCCTTCTAGATTTTTTCCCTTCTTCATCTCCTTTTGTTTCATCTTCTTTTGCTGTAAAGTTTGGAAACCTAAGTATGGGAATCAACGGGACTTTGGATCCTAATTTACTGCTCCAAATTTCTCTTCCTCCATATGGCCAATATGCATACAAACTATTACATGTATATAATACTTGAATGAGCAAATAGTTGAAAAGCACGTTGAAGTTAAGATATATGTGTTCAAAATTCACATGTGATGTATTATAGATGTGTTTTCCTTTCCAATTATGCTCTGGAATACTAGGCAACATATCTGCTGCTACTGCTGCTAAGTCGCTTCAGTAGTGTCCGACTCTGTACAACCCCATAGATGGCAGCCCACCAGGCTCCCTCGTCCCTGGGATTCTCCAGGCAAGAACACTGGAGTGGGTTGCCATTTCCTTCTCCAATGTATGAAAGTGAAAAGTGAAAGGGAAGTCGCTCAGTCACGTCCGACTCTTCGCGACCCCATGGACTGCAGCCTACCAGGCTCCTCTGCCCATGGGATTTTCCAGGCAAGAGTACTGGAGTGGGGTGCCATTGCCTTCTCCAGGCAACATATCACAGGACAGTAATTCTTGAGGTCTGTCTTTGATGATGTTTTCCCTAGAAGACAAAGAAATGAACAGAACAAGGAGCGCATTGTGTCCTAGATAGTAATACATGTGTGGTCTCATGGCTTCCTTCAGAGATTTGAGCTACTTTACAATTTGTAAGCAGAAAGATACCACAAAGCCCTTTACTAGCCAGTCTAAAGGCACGGCTGACCATCTGTAAGGGAAGAGTGCATGCTTAACTATGTGAAGTAATATAGGAAATTTTTCCTGTTCATTGTTTGCCTGGTGCCAATTTCTAATAAATTCTTCTATAGAACAGGGGCTGGCAAACCATGACCAATGGTTTGTATAATCCAGTGACTATTCACAAAGTAAGTGTAAGTGTTAGTTGCTTAGTTGTATCCAACTCTATGACTACATAGACTATAGCCTGCCAGGCTCCTCTGTCCATGGGGATTTTCCAGGCAAGAATAGTGGAGTGGGTTGCTATGCCCTTCTCCGAGGAGCACATGGTACACAGTCACATAAATTCACTTGCTTATTATCTATGTTGATTCTTGTGCTCTGACAGCAAAGTTGAGTCCTTGTGACAGAAGGTACAAAGCCTGCAAAGCTAAAAATACTTACATTTACAGATAAAGTCTGTTGACCTCTGTGTCAGAGACACATTTCTTTGAACTTTATTATCCAGTTGAAACATAAACATTGGTGAAGAGTTTTCATTATTTATAAGTAGGGGAAGCTGTAGGGAATATAAACATCTTAGGAAAGGGTAAGACCAAAAAGTTTCTTATTTGTAATATAATTTGACTTTTCCCCTTCAATGTATACATTGAAATGTAATATTCTCCACCATTTCTTTGCTGTGTCCATTATTTCTCAATATTACCATTATTATTCAAGTGATTTATCAGGTTTGAGGGCTCTCAGAATAAATTGTTTTCATATGAAAGTGATAAATGAGAAGAGCTGATCTTTTGAATTTCATCAATGCCACTTGATAGTGATGACAATTTGAACAAATTACTCAATTCCTCTGAGGGCCAGAATCCTTACATTATTGTTACCAATTTCATATTGCTGTAGAAGTAGTTCTGAGTATTAAATATAATAACCGATGAAATAAGAAAAGAAATAACTTCATGAAGGATAAGAAAATACATAACAGAATGGAAAAAATATTCAAACACAGAGACATGAAAATTAACTGTCAAGCTTAGAGATGAAAAATACAATCAGTAAAGTTTAAAACTCCTTAAGTTGACTATTTGCTAGCATTAAAATGAATAAGATTCAGATATACAAACATGCATGAATTTAAAGAAGTGCAACTATTTACTGGAGCTTCCCTGGCTCAGCAGTAAGAAATCTTGCAATGTGGGAGACTGCCTGCAATGCAGGAGATACAGATTTGACCCTTGAGTAAGGAAGATCCTGTGGAAAAGGAGATCACAACCCACCCCAGTATTCTTACCTGAAAAAATCCCTTGGACCGAGGAGCCTAGCAGGCTACAGTTCTTTGGGTCTTAAGAGTCAGACACAACTTTGTGACTAAACCACCACCACTGCTCAAATGTTGAGTGGAAAAACTACTTAATGATCCATATTTTATATTAATTATTTGTATGAAGTTTTATAACAAGCCAAACAATAATATATATTTTAATCTATTTATACACATACATTATAATGACATTTTATCACTTAAAAGTAAAAGGTCTGAATCAGTGGCTCATTTCTTAATATTTTCCTCAATCATTTTGTTTTACTGAGTGAGTTAATGTTGGAGGAATGGATTGCTTATTAATCAGAAAGTTTACTGAACTGAATGTGTAGAGATCTGAATATTTGCCTCAGTTCTCTCACCAGGGAATGTTGATAGTGAATGGTAGTAATTACGATTGCTAAATGCTTTACTGTTTGTAAATGATTTCATAGATTATCTCACTTAATCATCACAAAAGCCAGATAAGGGGGAAATAATTTGCTGTTTTATTGATAGTAAAACTGAGGCTCAGCTATATTTTCTACCAAGTCTAAGTTTGCCAGATTTAGTAAATATAAATATAGGATGCTCATTTTATATGAATATCAGATAAACATTTTTTAGGGTGAATATATCCTATATAGTGATTTATCTTTTAACTTTATAAGTATTACATAACTGCAAATGACAAAAGTGGTCCTGTCATATTAACCACTGGTTGCAGTCAAAGGTTCTGTCTACTTTATCAGAACTATGGTTTTGTTCATCCATCAATGTTTTTTCTTTAATACAATAAATATTTATTGAGCCTATAGTTTTAAGTAGGGAGTAGCATGAGAAGAAAGGGATGACAGAGGATGAGATGGCTGGATGGCATCACTGACTCTATGGACATGAGTCTGGGTGAACTCCAGGAGTTGGTGATGGACAGGGAGGACTGGCGTGCTGCGATTCGTAGGGTCACAGAGTCGGATACGACTGAGCGACTGAACTGAACTGAACTGAGCATGATTTTATTTAGCCTCAAGAAAATCGTTCAGATGACTAAATGAAAAATGAGTTAGAGCAAGATGAAATCTGAGAGACCAATGAGGAGGATGATGTGGGATGCATATTAGTGCAAATCACCAAAAAAGGGAATCTTGCAAGCAAATAAGAGTTTTCCAAAGGGAATCAGGACATAATTAAATGAATATTAGATATTTAACTCACAGTACAGGGAATACTGAAATAGGGAAGTCCAGTAAATAATGTGAGTAATGAGTTAAAGAAGAGACTTCAGTTGGAGGGAGAGATACAAGTGACATAAACATTTCAGTTTAGTTCAGTCGCTCAGTCGTGTCCAACTCTTTGTGACCCCATGAATCGCAGCATGCCAGGCTTCCTTGTCCATCACCAACTCCTGGAGTCCATGCAAACTCATGTCCATCGAGTCAGTGATGCCATCCAGCCATCTCATCCTCTGTCGTCCCCTTCTCCTCCTGCCCCTAATCCCTCTCAGCATCAGGGTCTTTTACAATGAGTCAACTCTTCACATGAAGTGGCCAAAGTATTTGGGTTTTGGCTTCAGCATCAGTCCTTCCAGTGAACACCCAGGACTGATCTCCTTTAGAATGGACTGGATGGACATAAACATTTAGGTGATATCATATTCCAGCTATGAGCATTACAATAAATTTTCTTTTCCTAATTCTCAAGGAACTTGGTTTTAATTCAGTGAATAAAACAGACAAAAAGTGTTAGAATATTGAAAAAAAATGCTTAAGGTTCTCTGGGATCCAGAGGAATAAATTACCTCTAACTTGAGATTAGAAAGGAGAGTGGGAATTTGTTCAATGCAGAGTGGTAAACACTTAGAGGTAACAACAACAACAACAAAAGTATAGCACTTTAAAAAGCTCCTTTCAGATGGAGAATAGAAGGTAAGGTGTTAGTAAAATGACATGAACTGGAGACGTAACCAGGAATCCATTGTGAAAACTGTTGTTAGTCCTACAAAAGACTTTTATAGTAATTAATGGATCTTTATCAGCAAAGTGGCCAATTAGATTTGGGTCTGAGAAAAATCACTAAAGCTATGTGAGAAATCACTCTCTCTGGATTAGAGAGAAAAAAGTAGAAATGAGAGACACTAGACTAGAGGTTGTTATAATATTCCCGGCAGGAGATGATGACTAGAAATAAATATTGTGAGAATTATTTAGCGGGTACAGTCAGTAGGATAGGTGAATGAATGAATGTGAAGAGCAAGAAAGAATCATAATTCAAATCTGAAAATCTGATGATTTGGACAACCAGAAGATGATGGGGCCATTCCTAAGACAGTGATAACAAATACTACAGAGGAACAGATCTGGGGAGAAGAAAGAAGGATGTGGTTTTGAATGCATTTAGGTTAATGTATCTGTGAAAGTCACGTGGTGCCAACTGGATACATGAGTCTGGAATGTAGCAGAAAGAAACAGATTGAAGTAAAGACTTGGGAATTATTACTAAGCTTTAGCTGAGTTTAAAGTTGCAAAAGTAGATGAGATTTACTATAAAGAACCTGCAACATGAGGAAAGAAGAGGTCCTCAGGAAAATCTCTGAGGAATGACAATACTGTAGGTATAAATAGAGAATAATAGCTTGCAGTGGAATTAGAAGAGTCATTTAAGTAGGGAGAAAATGAGAAGAATATGGTGGACAGTTGAGCACATTCTAAGTTGGAATAGTAGTAAGTAGATATGATAAAAGAAAAATAGGGCAAAAATTACAAAACTATAGTAAGATGGTAAAAGAATCAGAAAATGGAATGTAGGATGGACTGTCAAAGAAAGAAAGATAGGAGGAAATAAGCAGAAAAATGACATGGGTCAAAGCTCATAAACTCTCAATATGGTCCAAACAAAGTTGAGAGAAGTAACTGTATAACTATTAAAAGGCTAAAGGTTGGGTTCAGGGTGTGAAATTTATTTATTTATACATACATTTAAAAATTACACAAATAATGTACAAATAGACTCTTGTTGAAAGTGTTTCAAGGGAACCACTAAGTTGTACATCTAATACAAATTATATTTCAGCTTACTTCATTAAAATGTTTGAATTTTAAAAATTTAAAAATTAAGTACACACACACACAAATCATAAGATATAAAGCTACAGAGAGTAAAATACTGAAGTGTCTCCTTATCCTTCCCATCAATGAGCTCTTTCTTTCCCAAAATGACCGCTCTCAGCAGTTTGCTGTTTATTCTTTTGGAAATTTTTCTATGTGGTTATGTATATATGCTGTGCTGTGCTTTGTCGGTCAGTCATGTCCGACTCTTTGCGACCACATGGACTGTAGCCCCCCAGGCCCTTCTGTCCATGGGGCTTCTTCAGGAAAGAATACTGGAGTGGGTTGCCATGCCATCCTCCAGGGGATCTTCCCAACTCAGGGATCAAACCCAGTTCTCCCAAATTGCAGGTGGATTCTTTACCATCTGAGCCATCAGGGAAGCCCATTTACATACATATTAACACATATTACATGGTTGCACATAACTTATTTTTTTAATGGATCATAATATTTGAATTGACTTTTTTCAACAAATAATATCTTATTGAACTTCCATAGTACATTTACATCTATCTCATTTGTTTGAGTAAATGCATGTTATTTTGTATTCCACAATTGCAATAATTTATTCAACCATTGGCCAATTATTGGGCAGTTAAATTATTTGAAAAGTAAATTTTAAAACAGAAGTTTTACAAAAGGAACAACGCTAAGCAGTGACAAAGTCCAGGATGAGGGCAAAGGAGTGGAAAGCTCAAGTAGAGATGGGGAGACCTTGGGGATAAAAATGCAGTAGTGAGGAATGGTTGTCTGATGCCTTAAAACCAGAGATACTGAGGACACCAGAGTGAACACAGAATTTGAAATGAGCCCAAGGAGGGTGAGGTCTGAGTTAAAGGCTTCAGTAAGTATGAGTGAGTGCCAAGCTGTCAGGACAGATACCAAAAATAAGAGGTATTAAACGTTATGTGATTAGATGGAAAGAGCTGTAAGTCTAGCATCAGTAAGTAGTTTTCAATGTTGGTGGTTCTAGATTTCCAAAGGTTTTATATGAGGTACGATACTTTTTTAAACAGATTTGTCTCTTGGTTGTTCTTATTCTTTGCTGACTAAACAACTTTCATTGGGGTCTCTCATCTATTTCTTTGCAGTTTCATTCATCACCCACAGAATCAGTAATTTTCCTGTGGAGTGTTGCCTCCTGAAGTTTCCTTTTTATGAGTCAATAGAGTACCTTTCACAAATATTGCTGGGAAGGGACTTGAGGCATGATTTGGAAAAGTATTTCCCTTTCACTAAAGGATGTACCATAATAGTTTATTTCTTTTTATTGAAGGCAACTCTCAGATTAAAGGTAGGACCATTGTAGCACACACTTATGCCCATTAAGTCAGACAGAGCTGTGTTTAGTTCAGATAAAATCATAAGCAGTTATTGGGCATCTATGGTGAGCCAGATACTAGGCTGGGCTGTCTAGGAGAAAGGAAGAAACATGAAATACCGTTTTGGTTTTAAAGTATTTAGAATTAATTGCGGAAGCAAAAATGAGCATCCGAGAAATAGGATAAATATATAATATTTCTCAATTATTAAAGAAAAGATGTTGTAAAGTATAAATTGATTGATGGAAAAGTGAATTATATGGACAGGAATTGCCATAGACTTTGAAAGAAAAATGATATATTTCAGGCTACAATAACAAGGGAAGTCTTAGAGGGAAAAATTTCATTTGATTTTAGTGTCTTTTTTTTATTAACATCTTTTATTATATTTATTTAATATTTTGATATAAAAATGTAAGGAACATTAATGACCGTTTTTGAAACAAAAATCATGTAATGTGTGCTTTTTGTATGGATTTTTTTTTTTTTATCTTAGTGTCTTAAACGAATGTTTTAAAGTGTATGTAGGATTTGAACATAAGGACAAAGTTATGTAAGTTGACTGAGAATTCTCTGAACATAGAGGTTAGGGTAGCAAAATTCATGGTATGTCTGTAGTAATAGACAAATGAATAGAAACATTAGGAGTCATAGCTAGATGATGAAGTTTATAGAAGCTAAGCTTATGGAGATTTGACTACTCCACAGGACAGTTAGGACTCTAATATACGGAGATATTTTGAGTAACAATAAAGAAAAGCATGGAAACAAGGATACTATGAGAATGATGAGAATGCAGCAAAGCCCAAGTGATTAGGTCTAAATAAATGCAGTGCAGTAGGAATCGGCTACAGAAACCCTAGAAAGAAGAAAATTGGCTGAGTCACAGGTACCAGGGCTTTTCCTGGTACTCACACATGTTTTTCTCAGGGTCATTGTGCCAGTTGAGCCCTCCACCTGTTTTGCTCTTTTCCTACAATATTGCAGAGTTGGCTGCTGTTTTTCATGCTCTCAGAAAGCTCTTTCTATAAATGTTCTGGGAGCATTCTATTCTATTCTATTCTATTATTGCAATTTCTTTTTTATTATTCCAAAGTATCTTACTCATTATTCATTTACTCACTTATTTGCTTGCCTATAAGTTACTTGAAAAAAATGTAAGTTCGTCAAGCAGAGGCCTTGGTACAATGATTCATAGCTGTAATCTGCAGCACCCAGATGCTGGATGTAGTGGATGCTTAGTAAATGCTTATTGATAAAAGAATGGCAGAGAAAGAAAGAATGAAATAATATAAACTTAACTTCTAGAGTCTATTGCCCACATTAATTATAATGTATAAGCATGATAATCAGTTTATGCTTTTGGGATCGCAAATTGAGCTTTTGGTGCCAATGCCTATCAGAAGTGTTAACCCTAGGAAATTAAATGTTATGTCATGGAGCATATATAAGAATCTTTGTCCCCTTACCCTGAGAGCTTGTGAAAAGAATTAGGAATTCTTTCCACTCTATTGACAGTGTTTCCTAAAGGTTCTAACATACTAACAATATCCCCAAGGCCCCTTCCTTCCAATGCCTTCACTGCATGATTTTAATTTACTGAATTCATAATCCAAATCAATATTCTTTTCATATAAGTGCTTGGCTAGGGAAGTCACACACTTATTCCACTGGAACGTCCAATATCTAAATGTTTTGTTTATAAATGTACCATAAGGGCCAATATTCATAGCCTGTTTCAAGAACCACATAATTAAATATATATCATAACTTTTACACTTTGCTTTTTGTTTAAAGCTTTTTGATAGGAACCACTAATTTTTAAAAATGATCTTTGAGATGTTTCTAAAGTTTAAACAGATTTCTCCTATGTGTTCAAATTTTCTACAGTGAAAAGTCAGAAGAATAAATTGAACCTCATATTACACTATTCATTTGTGATTCACTAAGTACTGACTGACTCAAAAGAAAAGCCTGAGATTTATTTACATCCCTTGAGCAGAGTAAAAATAATATTTTAAATATAAAGCATCTAAAGCATTTCAGCAAACATGTGTTTAAGTCTGATGACCGTTGGAATATATTCCTTACATGAAGGTGGGAGAGCGGGAGCAACAAATGAATTAAGGTAAATAGTAGTGATAAAAATTGCCACTTTGTTTAAGTACTACTCATTTATTCTTAGACAGAAAAGCCAGAAACCTAATTATGATTGCAAAAGGATATGGTTTCCTGCTCCAAAATGATTTTGTTTTTATTCATTCACTGCTTTCAGAAATATTTTTTACAGCAATCTAAGTAGGCCTTGGTGATGTTAAAAGAAGGCTTAACAGCCCTATTAAAGTGTAACTGTGACTTAAATCCACAGGAAGCTGAATAGCATTGGTCTGAGAGTCTCCACTGGGGGCATTATTCGAAGAATATAAAAGGAGGAAGAAGGAGGTAGTGAAAATGGAAGAAGTAGTTCAGAGGAAAGAAATGAAAATAAAGCAAACCTGGGGTTTCCAAAAAAACCTGTGCTCAAATTCACAATTTTACACCTAGACCTTGCTCAAAGTCACTTTATTCTGAAAAGAAACTCTGGAAACCAAGAAAAATAAATATAGCAGTGGTTCCAATCTCTACAAAGTCCTACAGTACAGATTTGAGAACATTCTCTTGATTTAGAAACAAGTTATATAAAAACCCCATGGGTGGAAACTACTGTGACTTGATTATGGGATTTCTCTCCTACAAGGACCAGCCCCCAAAATGTACAGTAGAATCAGTCATCTATTATGGGCCACATCAAGCCCAAGTCTTGGTGGACTTAGCATAAGTGTCATTACTATCAGGGGAGGAATTAGCATTCTTAAGAAAATGAGGACTCTTCAGCCTATTAAACATTGACATGAAGAGAAATACAATGCAAAAAATGCTTATGACTTGACCCTATTATTTAATTTTCTCAGTTGTTTATAAATAATTGATGTTTTACTCTGAGGGGCAAGACTAAGGTATTTCTATTTTACAAAACATCAAAAGGGCTTGACTATTCCCTGTGGAGCTCTGGCTTGGCATCTCTGGATAATGTTGGTAATATCTTGGATACTTATTCAAGGAGTATCCCTCAGGCCTTTCTTTCAGAAAAGGCATGATCTCATCTTATTCTGTTGATATTTCAAGGTAAATACATTCAGTCCAGTGAGCTATCAGTAAATAACACTGATGATGTTAGTTGTTAATGATGATGCTGAACTTACTTGATTAAAAAAGATATATATATGTATATTTTGATATATATACTTGATAATATATATAGATATATATATTTGATAAATATATATTTAAATTATATTCAGCATTGAGCAAGGATCTTCCTTCAAAATGAATATGCAAAATTTTTCTACTTACTCTGTAAAAGAATGCTTTTAGTTTCCCATTTATGTATAAAAATTCCAGAATAAGATTATATCACCAAGGCTTATATTCAGTTTTAATTAGCAATCACTACTTCTGAGCTGTACAATGAAATGCTTCAGTAAAAGAAATGGAACATTTTAAGTCTGTCAGTCTTGGCACAATTTTTTTTTTTTTTTTTTCAAATTGCACAGATTCGAAAAGTATGCTGACATACAGATTTTTGACTTCTTCTCCAAGCCATACATCTCTTTTCAATCTCTAGAATTCTTAAAGTTTAGCATGTGCTGGATTTACTCTTAGGTGCTCACAATCACTGTTATTCTCCTCTGAGCTCCTTAAGCCATGACAATTTTCATGTGTGGTTGGGAAATTTCCTTTTACTGTCTAGAATTGTGCAGACTAGAAATAACTTTTCTCAAAGTAGCCTGGAAATAATTCTAAAACCTGGGCAGAGAGAGTGGAACATGAAGTAGCATAGCAGGGTATCTGGGCATCATGGAGAAAGGAAAGGTAGTGCACAGACACAGTTTATCCTAGGAAACTAAAGCAAATTTCATAAAATAATTTAGATGTTTATTCAAGTATACCTAAAAATAACCTGGGATAAAGTGAAAATGTTATGCCTTATAGTTAAAGAGTAGAAGATAGGCTCTTTAATTTTCATTTTCTTTTTTTTTTTCCTAGTATTCTTTTATTATATTTAAAAGTTCACAGGATCAGTAGTAATACTCCTTTCAGTTCCGACATTGGCTATTTGTGTATTTTCTTTTTTAAGATTAGTCTAGCTAGACAATTATTCATTTTTTCCCTCTTTTCTAGGAGCCAGTTTTTTTGTTTCATTGAGTTCTCTATTGTTTTTTTGTTTTCTTCTTTTCTTCATTTCTGTTCAAATACTTATAATTTATTTTGATTGCTTTAGGCTTAAGTTGCCCTTCTTTTTCAGGTTTCTAAGAATCAGAAGATCCTAGGTTCGACTCCTGGCTGCCTTCCCCAGTGGCTTACCAGTAAAGAATCTGCCTGAAATACAGGAGACCCCAGAGAAGCGGGTTCCATCCCTGGGTTGGAATGATCCCCTAGAGGAGGGCATGGCAACCTACTCCAGTATCCCTGCCTGGAGAATCCCCATGGACAGGGGAGCCTGGTGGGCTACAGTCCATGGGGTCGCAAGAGTCAGATAGGACTGAGCAACTAAGAACCACACAGCACAACCTGCAAAATAGGTAGAGCAATCAGCAATTATTTATTCATTCATGGGGTAACCCATTCATTCATTCATTGGGCAACTATTCATAAGCATTAACTGTGTGTCAGGCCCTTTGGCAAGATGTGCTCTTTCAAGTCAGAATCAAATACTGTCCTTATCTGTAAGGAGCCCCTAGCTTGAAGAAAAGAAGGTATATAAATAATCAATTAGGTTAGGGAGGGAGTGGCTTGTAAAGACCTTGAGAAAGTATAAAGAATAAAAGGGAGGTAGGGCACAAAGTATCAGGGAAAAGCACAGAGATGATAACTGAAGTGAAGGATGAGTAGGAATTTATTAAGGAAGGTAGGAAGGCTATTCCAGACCATGATGGATGCATAGACATAGGCACCATGCAACAGGGATGGTTGAAGAGACTGTGGGAAGTCTGGTGTGATTTTAGTAGGTGTCTTTTTGGGGACAGTGATGGGTTTTGTGTGTATTTCAGCTGTGTCTTACTCTGCAACCCTATGAACTATAGCCCACCAGCTTCCCTCTGTCCATGGGATTCTGCAGGCAAGAATCCTGGAGTGGATTTCCATGCCCTCCTCCAGGGGATCATCCCTACCCAGGAATTAAACATGAGTTTCTTATGTCACCAGTGGCGCTAATGGTAAAGAACCCACCTGACTATGCAGGAGATGTAAGAGACACTCTTGGATTGGGAAGATCCCCTGGAAAAGGGAATGGTTACTCATTCCAGTATTCTTGCCTGGGGAATCCCATGGGCAAAGGAGATTAGAGGGAGTCAATGCAGTCACAGAGTCAAACACAACTGAAGTGACTTAGCATACATGCACAATGGGTTTTGAGGTTACAAATGTAAGCAGGCACCAAGTCATGAAAGACTTTTTTGCAGCACATAAAGATTTGGGCATGATACAGCTATCAACTGTGTCAAGTGAGACAGCTCTTCTTAAAGTCACATTTTTTTGCAGATTCACACATGATAACCATTAACTGAGAAAATATATAATGATACAAAGCAATAACTTATTCAACACTGCCTTCTTGGAAACTATCCTTTATTAATCACAACTAGCATATTCATTGAACACTTACATTGTGCCATTCATTGTGCTGGGAAAGGGAGATGTTTAGAAGAGATAATTTCTGCTATTAAGTTGCTTAGTAAAGAGTGAGAAAACCCATAGTTAGCAAGTCAGAGCAACACATGTTGATAACTCATATAATGGAGGTTCCAGGTGGCTCTGTGGTAAAGAATCTGCCTGCCAATGCAAGAGTTGCAGGAGATGTGCATTTGGTCCCTGGGTTGGAAAGGTTCCCTGGAGAAGGAAAAGGCAACCTACTCCAATATTCTTGCCTGGAGAGTTCTATGGACAGAGGAGCCTGGCAGGCAATAGTCCATGGGATTACAGAGTTGAACATACTGAGCAACACATTATACACACACACACACATAAATATAAAAGAAATTAAACAGATGAGAGAATCCTAGGCTTTCTTGGAGATGTGATGGAAAACATCAGTGAATACAGTTTAATTTGCCTTTTGTAAAAGGTGTAGGAATTTTCCAGAAAGAAGCCCTGCTGTGAAGGAGAATAGAGGGCATTCTAGGAGAAAATAGCTTGTAAAAACGTTTATAAATAGAGAAAAACAGAAGTGAACTTACTGAAACAGAGGTCAAAAACTAAGAAATTATGATTGAGAAGTCCTCCTTTTGATCTAGTTTGGAAAATGGATATAAAAGTAGTGAATTCTCTAAATGTGTAAGGAGTGGGAAGATCCTTGACCCTATGGTTTTATGTTAGAAGTCGTAAGCATAAAATATATTTTAATTAGAATGCCCAGTTATTACTTAAATCTACAATTCTATGCTTGGAATTATCACAATTAAAATAATAGAGGAAATAGCTTTGTAGAATTAAATAATTTTAACCCCAGGGACAGGGGAGCCGGGTGGGCTGCTGTCTTTGCGGTCGCACAGAGTCGGGCACGACTGAAGCAACTTAGCAGCAGCAGCAGGTCAGAGAGAAAATATCAAAACGGTAATATCTACATTTTAAAAGCACTATCACTTTTTTCAATCTATTATTATTGGACAATTACCTTGATGATACTTTGGCCACCTGATGTGAAGAACTGACTCATTTGAAAAGACCCTAATGCTGGGAAAGATTGAAGGCAGGAGGAGAAGGGGATGACAGAAGTTGAGATGGTTGGATGGCATCACTGACTCCATGGACATGAGTTTGAATAAGCCCTGGGAGTTGGTGATGGACAGAGAAGCCTGGCATGCTGTAGTCCATGGGATTGCAAGGAGTTGGACATGACTGAGTTACTGAACTGTACTGAACTGAACCTTGATAATTAAACTACTCAATTACATGTTGCATTGTATTAAACTTTATACAATCATTCATCAGTTCACTCATATAAAACCCAATGAAGAAGCAGAGGGATTTTGTCACCTACTGTTTTACAGATGAGAAAGCAAAGGCAGCAAGGTTAAGTGGCTTCTTGAATTTCCCTGTTGAGTCTCGAGGCAGCAGGACAGGAATCAGGTCTTCTGCTTGCCAGCCTGGCTCAGCTCACTCAGTTCTGCTCCCAAAAGTTTTCCACTAATTGGGAATGAGTCACCCTGGTGTTCTTGAAAATTAATGATGTTCAATGTTATAAGATGTTGGTTGCCTGTGTTTGTTTACTTGTGGCAATTAGTGACCATCTGTTCTGGAGATGATGTTATTAGACCTCCTTCTCTGGAAACGTTGACTTCTAGGAAGTAGAGCATTTTCAAAGGGTCAGGTTCTCAGGGAAGGACAGTACACAAGTGAACCAAACCTTGGGTTCTCAGGAGGGGTCAGAGATGCTGCATGTCAAACATGAAAAGAAGAAAGCAAACTAAGTTGTTTATTCTGTCAACCACAGACTGACACTTGCCATGACTGCTTGCCATCTATCTCTCCAAGGATTAAATCATGTGCTGTTGCAGCTGCTGACCATCAACATCCCCTAAAGGAGTTCAGGGAAGAGGGCAGAAATGAGGCACTCTCTGCTTAGGGAAAAAAGATCTTCAGTTAGATATTCTCAGGAGCTGATTTTATGAGCCCAGTTCTTGTACCTCCTCATACATAGATAAACACTGAAATCCTTCATGGTGATGACTGTTTCTTGTGACAAGCAGAAGATTCACAAGACTAGTAGGAATCTTTTGGAAAAATAAGTGCTTGATACCATGTACTCCTCCTTTACCAAAATCACATATATATTCTCCTTTCCTTTAGTTCTTTGGAACAGTTACTCAGAGCTATCTGAGGTGCTGTCTCCTGGGCTGCATTTCTCATATTGCCCCAAATAAAACTTAAGTAGCAACTTTTTTTTTTTTTTTTAGTCAACAATTCTCTGTTCTTATTGCCTTTCCTTTTTCTCCATCCTCTCTTTTCAAATCATGCTTCCCTTTCCCAATCAGAGTTCCCATCAGAATTTAAACCTCTTTAAGTGCCCTCCAAATGTGAAGAATTAATGTGGTCTCCTACTCAAATGACCAAGAGCAGCAGTTTGGAGGAAAAGGCTGTCTCCAAATGTTGTGTACCAAGGAGCTGACTGTGGCATGAAAATGGCAAGAAGGAGTTACGAGAGAAGAAAATCACAGGGCCAGATAAGAGGCAGGATATGAGAAAGGAGTTGCATGGTGATATGGAATGTTATTAGTGACTGCTTTGTGGTGTTGACTTGAAAAATAGTCACAACCTAATAGGTGAGAGTTATGTTTTATTTAGTGGGAATTTTTAGGACTTCAAGACTGGGAGACAGCATCTCAAGTAATCCTTGAGAGAACTGCTTTGAGGAGGTGAGAGGAGTCGGGTTATATATAGGAGTTTTGCAACAAAGGGCAGGTAGTCTGAACATCAAAATATTATTATTAATTAAAGAAACCACATATCCCTAATTAAGAAATTTAGAGCTTTTCTGTGTGTGGGAAGATGCAAGAGTCTGGGCTCAGTGAAATCATTCCTTTCAGAGACTCTCCGCTTTCCTGGGACCAAGGTCCTGTGTTTTCCACATCCTGACTCCCTTGGGCTCACCTTAGGGAGTGGCTACATTTCTGATGGCTGCTAGTTCACAGGTATTCTTCTCCTTCCAGAGTGCTCTTAGGGTTCAGGAACTCACTCTGGAGAGCTAGAATCGCTGATAACTGTGACATTCTTGTTTGCTGATATAGTAGGAAATATTACATTTCTCAGAGGGAATGTTCTGTGCCTTCTGTGATATTGAATTGATTTTTTTGGCTCTGTCAGGTATTCTCATGCCAGCAAGGAGACCCAGCCAGCACATTAAATTATAAGGAAGTACTTTAATACATGTATGTGCATGCTAAGTTACTTCAGTCATGCCCAACTCTTTGAGACTCTATGGACTGTAGTCTGCCAGCCTTCTCTGTCCATGGGATTCTTCAGGAAAGAAGGCTGATTGGGTTGCTTGCCTTCCTTTAAGGGTATCTTCCTGAACCAGGGATCGAATCTGTGTCTCCTGCATTTCAGGTGTATTCTTTAATGCTGGGCCATCTGGGAAGCCCTAATATATGTATACATATACACAAATTCAAAGGCATTATTATTTAATTTCAGCATACAAAACATACATCAAGTTCACTTTGTTTAATACCTGATCTAGAATGTTCAGTGTTTATTTTTAATTGTGAAATACAATAGAGTCCTTTTCAGTCCAGTCGAAGAAGTTCACAAGACTGACTTACCTGACTAATCACACTTCTCAGACAGTTTTTTCTTCAGATAAAATATTTTTTTTAGCAAAGTAACTGAAAGTTGTCCCTCAAAATCTAAAGAACCTGGGTAGGTGAAGCAGGCCAGTAATAAATTGCATTAATAGATGTGAGATATGAGACATTATAGATTTTATCTTGGGTACTTGAAAGTTGTCATAAAAATGGCATTACAATCTAATTTCTTGGGGGTTGTTTGTGAGATTCTGCAATTCTTCCCTTCAGAACTAACCTATTTACATTCTGGCTGAGTGCAGGAATGTGTTTAGCTGATTCCTCTTAGAAATGTAAATAGAGTCAAGACTGACACACTTATATGGTACAAGGAAAGCTGCATCTCTTCATTGTCACCCCCAGCATAGAAAGCAAACAGGAAGGAGTTGATTGTTATTCTGTGTGTAAAACTTGAGGAAACAACAAAACTCATTCAGAGTGAAAAAAAATTTCACTTTTCAGGGTCATTAATTCCATTCCTTTAGATTAATGCTGTACTCCTGAGTAGAATGCAATCCTGAGATATTTACTAGTGTGGAGTGGAGTATCTCCTGTCATATCTATAAACAAGGATGTCACAGTCATCTACACCCTCCAAATGTGAGTTTCAGAACCCAGAAGATCCCCCAAGTAGAGAACAATGCCTGGGATACAGCGGCCTTCCCTCCCTAAGGATGGAGGTGGAGAGGTGGCCGGTACAGAGTAGGGAGGAGGTCAGATTGATCAGACATCTCCTCGGGGGTGGTGGAGAATGAGGAACCTGGTCACGAATGGAGGGTAAGACTTCTTGTTTAAGTGATTTAGCAAGATTGTTGATAAATTGGACCATGCAGAGAAGAACATAGAAGTTCCCAAAATTAAGACTAGTTGGAAAATAATTTGGAGTTTGGAGGATCCTAAGTTGAACTCGATCTATGAGAATCTTTGTCACACCAAAGGTTGCATTTGTTTATGATTGCCATGACAGTGACAAGTTCTGACAAAGGGGTAGAGGTAAAGAAAGGCAGAACTCAAGGACATTGCTATAAGAGGTAGGCCTGTGCGGCAAGGCTTAGTCTTCCAGGTGACCTGTTTGTGGTAGGGGTGGGTACAGCACGAGAGAGGAGTTTTCACGTCCTTACAAGGAGCTTAGAGATCTCCTGCCCCTGGAACTGCTTAGAGATTTCCTGCCCCTGGAACTGCTTAGAATTTGGGGGCTCTGCCTGGATTATAACTTAAATAGAGTGCCCTTACTTGAGCCACTTACTAGAGGAAATGAATCTTTGGACTCACAGTTCCATTCCCCAAATTTAAAATAAAAGGAAAGAGTGGGACTTTTTAAAAGAAAGAAATGTGTGTGTGTGTTTAAAGCAAGATCAGCAAGATGGATAAAGATATATGGGCTAATTGCTGAATCTGCATCCACCTGCATCTTTATGTGGCAGATATGAATGCTTTATAGGTAATGAGGTCCTCACAAGAGAGTTATCACCTAATGGTCTGACATTTACAAAGTTGTAAAATGTAGAAGGAGATTTAACAAGAAGAATGAACTGCCCTCCTGCATATTAACACAATTATGCACCCAGGTACATGTTTAGGAGTAAATAATATAATTATAGTATTAGAATTCTCCAAAGGATATTCAGCAGACATTGCAATTTACATTTTAATTTTTTTTCTATTTGAAACTTCCAGGTCCTCTAAGCCTTTTCAGCTCTTCCTGCGGTCTCTGCCATCTTGTGCTTTGTAGCAGGGCTTGGCAGGACTAATAGTACACTGAGCTTCCAACCTCTACTGTTCAAGATGGAAGCTAAGGTGAAGGTGGTTCAAACTTTTTAACATGGAGATGCTGTTGTACTGGGAAGCCAGAAGTTCTGAAAAGCCATAAGACTTTGATGCCCACCTCCATGTTTCTGACTATTAGTTTGCCTGTAATATTTGACTTTTCTGTTCCTTTCCTAACTTCCTTCCCTAAAGCTTTTGGGGGACCCAGAAGTCTGCTAAAATAGCCTAACTTTTGAAATATTTGTATTTAAAGTATAAGAAGAAAGTAACATTTTGGAGCCACTAGCAGCAATGAAACAGGTTAGAGAGTCAGTTAAAAGAGGGAGAGGACATTTCATTACTGGTCTCTGCTTGAATGATGCTTTTTTTCTGTCAAAACTGTGAAATCTCTTCTCTACCTGAGTTAAGCTCCCCTGAATCACAGGAGCTTAAATATTTCTTCTTGCTTTCTGAAGTCCTCCAATCTAGGGGACTTTGAGCAATTGGAAATCTTTGGTTTATTATTGATTTGAGTGGATCAAATGAAAGATGTGCTGTGCTGTGCTAAGTTGCTTCAGTTGTGCCTGCCTCTTGGCAACCACATGGACTGTAACCCACCAGACTCCTGTCTGTAGGATTCTCCGGGAAAGTATACTGAAGTGGATTGCCATTTCCTTCTCCACAAATGAAGATAATAAATTATAAAGT
Source organism: Capricornis sumatraensis (assembly GCF_032405125.1). Lineage (NCBI taxonomy): Eukaryota > Metazoa > Chordata > Mammalia > Artiodactyla > Bovidae > Capricornis > Capricornis sumatraensis. The sequence continues at coordinate 15,996,891 of NC_091089.1, read as the reverse complement.
TGAGAGTTCAGAGTTTTCTGTGTCTTTTTCTTACGTATTCCTAATTTTCAGTGTTCTCTTATTTCCCAGTCCCCTATGTCTACCTTTCCTATATCTATATGTCTTATCCTGACAACCCCAGGCGATGCTGGTCTTCCTCACTAAGCTACCATAGCACAGTGAATCAAGTATTCTTCAGCTAATTTTGTTCTAATTCAGTACTTTCCCTGGGGATCTTGGGAAAATGCAGATTTTGATTCTTAGGTCTGGAGTGAGGCCTAAGATTCCATATTTCTGACTGACTTTCAGGAGATAACCATGTTGCTGATCTTGGGGTTTTAACTGATTTGTGTGTGTTGGTCTTGACTACCCAATTATGCATTTAATAATCATGAACCATGAACACCTGGTCTTGTACTGCCTGTTTGGCATGTTGATGAGCAAGTGAAGAGGGCCGATGAGCTCACTCACTAATGGAGATAGGGGAGAAGATAGGTGCTTGGATGTCAAGACACACATATCAAGAACTGTGAAGGGTCTGAGATTTTACCCTACTTGGCAAGGTTATAAATCCACCTGCCACAGTTTCAGGAATGCTGACAGAAAACTCAAGACTCCTAAGTCAGAGACAAAGGGCCCTGTTTTACCCATACCAATAAACAGTAGCAAGAATATCATTTGTGTTGGTTTTCTGAGCCCCACTTGCCACTGGGGACAAGGACACAATGACTCCTGCATATTCAGTTGTTAGGGGAAGCACATTGATTGAAACCGCCCACCCTGGCCAGGCACCATAGTAACCGTTTGCATGAGTGTTTTTTTAGGACAGGAGGTTCTGGGATGGAACTAATAAGCCTCCACCAACAGGAAGAGTTCGGGAATGGTCAAAAGGAGACACCACATGTCTGACCACCGCTCAGAACCCTCTCTGGCATCCATCTTGGCTGAACAAGGTGTGCACCACCAGGAGGGACTCTGAGTCAGAATGATTGGCTAAAGACAACCCAGAAACTAATCCCATCACCATAAAACCCAAGACTTCAAGCCAGGTGGCAAAGCTGTTCTCCTGGGTTCCCTTACCCTACTGCTCTCCACCCGAGTGTCCTTTCCCAATAAAATTTCTTGCTTTGTCAGAAAATGTGTCTCCTGAGACAATTCATTTTGGAGTGTTAGACAAGAGCCTAGTTTCAGGCCCTGGAAGGGGTCCCCTTTCCTGCAACACAATGGTCCAGTTATAGGAGAGAATTCAAGTTTAGGAAATTTATAATGAGGCTGAAAGCAAACCTTCTCAACTTTGACTGTAAAGACAGACATTATATCTGTCATCCTGGACAGTAAATATGTCTTCCATCTGCCCAGAGGTAGATCCTTTGTCTTTCAAAACTTTTTGCTATTCAGGCATCCTTGAAAGATAGTCTGGATGAAAAACTGTCAGTACCTCTGTTCACAAGATATGCAGGAAACTGAGACTCATGGAGAGTTGTGCTTTAATACACAGGTGAACAGAGCTTCCCTAGCAGTTCAAATGGTAAACAATCTGTCTACAATACAGGAGACCTGAGTTCAATCTTTGATTCCATCCCTGGGTCAAGAGGATCTCCTGGAGAAGGGAATGGCTACCCACTCCAGTATTTTTTCCAGGAGAATTCCATCAGGGAGCCTGGCAAGCTACAGTCCCTGGGGTCTCAAAGAGTGGAACATGACTAAGTGACTTTCACTTTCACACAGGTGAACACATAGATGGATTAGATGGTCTTGATGTATGAATTTGCTATAGCATTCAGTCGCTCAGTCTGACTCTTTACAGCCCTATAGACTGCAGCCTGCTAGCCTCCTCTGTCCATGAAATTTTCCAGGCAAGAATACTGTACCAGGTTACCATTTTCTACTCCAGAAAATTTTCCCGACCCAAGAATTGAACTCTCATCTCTGTGTATCCTGCATTGGCAAGCAAATTCTTTACCATGAGTGTCACCTGAGAACCCAATGAATTTGCTCTAGCTGCTGTAACAAATTACCACAGAGTGACTTAAAACAGTGAAAAATTTTTTTCACAGTTCTGGAAGCTAGAAGTCCACAATCAAGGTGTTAGCACGACCATGGCCCCTCTGAAGACTCTAGGGAAAAATTCTCCTGTTTCTTCCTAGTTTTTAGTGGGCCCCAGAAATCCTTACCATTCCTTGACTTGTAAATGTATTACTCTAATCTCTGCCTTTTTCATCACATGCTCTTCTTCCCTATGTGTCCATGTCACTATGTCCCTAAATATTCCTTTCCTTAAATGGAAAGGACAAGAGTCAATGTCTTTAGGGCCCAGTGTAATCCAGTATGACATTTTCTTAGCTTGATTGTATTTGTAAAGAAGGTCTTCACAGATACTTTTAGGACACCAACTCCTGAGGCGTGCTCAAACTCATGTCCATTGAGTCAGAGATACCATCCAACTATCTCATCCTCTTTTGTCCCCTCCTCCTCCTGCCTTCAGTCTTTCCCAGCATCAGGATATTTTCCAATGAGTCAGTTCTTCGCATCAGGTGGGCAGACTCTTGGTGTTTCAGCTTTAGCATCAGTCCTTCCAATGAATATTCAGGACTGATTACCTTTAATATTGACTTGTTTGATCTTGTTGCTGTCCAAGGGACTCTCAAGAGTCTTATCCAATACCACAGTTCAAAAGCATAAATTCTTCATCACTCAGCTTTCTTCACAGTCCAACTCTCACATCCATACACGACTACTGGAAAAATCATAGCTTTGACTAGATGGACCTTTGTTGGCAAAATAATGTCTCTGCCTTTTAATATGCTGTATAGGTTGATCATAACTTTTTTCCCAGGGAACAAGCCACTTTTGATTTCACGGCTGCAGGCACCATCTGCAATGGTTTTGGAGGCCAAGAAAGGTAAGTCTGTCACTGTTTCCATAGTTTCCCCATATATTTGCCATGAAGTGATGGGACTGGATGCCATGATCTTAGTTTTCTGCATATTGAGATTTAAGCCAAATTTTTCACTCTCCTCTTTCACTTTCATCAAGAAGCTCTTTAGTTCTTTTTCCCTTTCTGGCATAAGGGTGGTGTCATATGCAAATATGAGATTATTGATATTCCTTACAACAATCTTGATTCCAGATTGTGTTTCACCCAGCCTGGCATTTCCCATGATGTACACTGCATATAAGTTAAATAAACAGGGTAACGATATACAGCCTTGGTGTACTTCTTTCCCAATTGGAACCAGTCTGTTGTTCCATGTCCGGTTCTAACTGCTGCTTCTTGACCTGCATACAGATTTCTTAGGATGCAGATAAGGTGGTCTGGTATTCCCATCTCTTCCAGAATTTTCCACAGTTTATTGTGATCCACACAGTCAAAGGCTTTGGCATAGTCAATAAAGCAGAAATAGATGTTTTTCTGGAACTCTCCTGCTTTTTCCATGATCCAGCAGATGTTGGCAATTTGATCTCTGGATCTTCGGCCTTTTCTACATCCAGCTTGAACATCTGGAAGTTCATGGTTCATGTACTGCTGAAGGTTGGCTTGGAGAATTTTGAGCATTACTTTGTTAGCGTGTGAGATGAGGGCAATTGTGTGGTAGTTTAAGCATTCTCTGGGATTGCTTTTCCTTGAGATTGGAATGAAAACTTGACCTTTTCCAGTCCTGTGGCCACTGCTGAGTTTTCCAAATTTCCTGGCATATTGAGTTCAGCACCTTCACAGCATCATCTTTTAGGATTTGAAATAGCTCAACTGGAGTTCCATCACCTCCACTAGCTTTGCTTGTAGTGATGCTTCCTAAGGCCCGCTTGACTTTGCACTTCAGGATGTCTGGCTCTAGGTGAGTGATCATACCATCATGATTATCTGGGTCATGAAGATCTTTTTTGTATAGTTCTGTGCATTCTTGCCACCTCTTCTTTATATCTTCTGCTTCTTTTAGGTCCATACCATTTGTGTCCTTTATAGTGCCCATCTTTTCATGAAATATACCCTTGATATCTCTAATTTTCTTGAAGAAAATTAGAGTACCAGAACAAGTTTCTTACCTCGAAATGTCTTTTAATCTGTGCACTGATAACTAATACCTACACTTCTTTTTGAAGAAGGACAAAATCTTGCTCTGTAACAACAGTCCATTTTAGAGGAGATGGTTATATGGCTTGCTGAGTATTATGCTATTTCAGGAGGTGTTTTCTTTGTTAGAGAATAGTTTTTTAAGGTCTGAGAAAACCAGAAAGAAATAATTCTTCAGTTCCTGATAAATCTGGAATTCATTCCCAATTTTCACTGTCTTGATTTTTATTCTTTAAATGGACATTCTTCTACCCAACCCTCAAAGCTTTCTATCCACATTCTGTTTTTATATTTTGTTATGATTTTAAGTTTCTGGTGCTTCCCACTGCCTCAGGAGTAATTTGCCATTTGAAGTCATATTTCTTATGAAAGGTAGGACTCTGTCCTTCCTCAAAAAGAAGTGTAGGTATTAGTTGTGAGTGCACAGATTAAAAAGACATTTTGAGGTAAGAACTTGTTCTGGGGCTCTTATCATCTCTACAGATGCCAGATCTGATCAATAAAGTTGCATGTGAGCCTGTTTATCACACTCAGTTATACAACCAGACTTTCTTCTTTTCCTGAATGCCTGAGAGTATTGTTTCTTTTGTCTCATATCTGTTTAAGATAAGACAGAGTATGCACTGGAAGGAGGGCAAAGCCGTAAACGATCCCATAGTTAGGTTCTTCTAGTTCCCTCTTGTTTCTCAAGACAGCTTTTTTTCATTTTTTTTCTTAAAGAACAGTCATTATTCCACTCACGGGGTACAATTAGGACAATAGATGAGCATATAACAATTGAATGAGCAAGAGCATGGAACGGAGTGCTGCCTTATTTGCACTCAAGAAACCTGCAAAGGGGTTGATGCAGGGGAGAGCCGTACATCCTCTCATTATCTTAAAATTCCATGAAAGCAAAGGCCATTCTGACAAGAGTTCCATGAAATTAAGCTATGCCTTTGTTTTAGAACCTAAGCCTACAGTGAAAATTTACTGATATGGTTGCAGTTCATTACAGTGAATATCACAGGACAGATGATCAAAGGATTTATTTGCAGTCCAGATCATGAAGCAGTCACTGTCTATAGCACACATTTTCCTCTGGTCTTGGCACTGTCTCACCACAGTAAAAGATTCTATAGCTCTTCACCACCCTCGTTTTCTAGCTATCATGTTCATTCTTTTTACACCAGCTCAAGCCAGTAAAAAGTTTGCCCAGTTCCACTATTATCACCTCCCTCAAATTGTACTCATATATCATCTAAATTTTGCTGGAATAATGTTTATATCTTATTCACTCACATGGAGGCACAAATATAGTTTCCTTTTTTAACTCCTTTTTTTGGGGGAAAGCTTCCATTAATGTTCAGGACACTATACAAACTAAAGACAGAAACATGAATGTTGGACTGTGCTTCTCAGGAGCTCCCTTCTGTGGATGAGTGGATGGGGTGTGGTGCACAATATAAGGAAGAAAGATGGAAATATGAAATGTTAGCAGAATTAAATGAATGGAATAATGAGCACACATGGTGAGGAACATACAGTGTAGACAAAAAGGGTCAGGGACAGAAGAAATAGAAGACTGAAATGAGTTATGAAAAATAATTTACATATAACCATGTCAAACTGTGGAATTGAGTTTAGGGAAATAGTGAGTGCAAAGGGTAGGAAACTGTACTCAGTGGATGGCAAGCAGGGCAGCCTAACTATCAGTATACATTCAATTTATTGACTGATGTTGGGGAGGCCCTTATTCTGGTCCAACTCTAGCTTAACAAGAGAATGTTGAATGCCCAGTGGGCTTCATTAAAGTGGGTGTGAAATATGTTGCATGCAGAAATATGAATGTACATTATGGAAGGTTGCAATACACTCACATATTTAAAAAATGGAAAGAAAAACCTGGTCTTTCATAATTAGCTATATCACTTCCTTCCATTTACTGTGATTAAAGGCAATACTTGATAGTTCCACAGAGCTTTCAGTACTGATCCATACCTCTTGGGTAGCAGCCATTTCCTTTTATTTTACATATTGTGGTAAAAGACAAAACAGCATTATATTAATAACCAGTTATAAAGGAGAATCTGGGGGAAAATCACATAATACTGTGATTCTTTGAATTCAGGACTGTGAGACATGTTCTACACATGTGTGTTTCTTTTTCATTTCTTTCTGTGGAAGGTCCCTGTCTGTCCAGATAACAAAGGGAAACACTTGGATGCTCTTGGGTGTTGTCTGTTGGCAGTGCTGTGCTCTAAGTTCAAAACTGAATAGTTGACAGCACTGCCAGCAGCTTGATATTTCCACTGCTCATTTTTTGTGGCGCCTAGTCTTTAGACAGTGGGAATGAGCTTCAGGGGTGTGTATTTGTATGTTGAAGGTGAGGACAGAGGACAGAGTCTTATAATCAGGTGAAATAAAAAAGGACGTCTGTGTGGGTCTAATTGCCCTTGTACAGTGAGTCAGCTAGCCTTAGTCTTGCTGAATGGGAAAAAAAGAGACTCTGAGAGGTGGCATGAAGGTGTGGGAAATCTTCAGAGAAACACTTTGAAAGTTAAAATACCCTCTTCATAAATTAAAGAAAAGGATTACCTAATGTTCAGATACAGTAGGTTTTATTGTTTTGTTTTGTTTTTGTATTGGCTTTGCTCTGCATATTTGAGAGGTTTCTGAAGAAAATACCTCCCAGAGGCACATGTGTATAAAGATTCAATAAAGTTGTTCAAGTTTTCAGTTCAGTTTCATTCAAAATTCTATGTGCCTATTAAACTTCAGCTATGTGTCCTTCATTATGCTGAAGGAGGTACAAGAGGAGAATGTGATGAGCTCACATTCCTGTTGAGGAAGATGAGAGTACAAGAAGGCAAGTTCCTATCTGACAGTGTAGTGGTAAATTCGGTTCAATGTTTCCCCAGTAAATTAGTATTGTTGAAGTTTTATTAACTGTACAGTAAAGAAGAACATGATCTTTGCTATTTTTCACTTGATTTCTTGAGACTATTTGAGCATATATTTCTTTATTTGTACATGATAGGACACATTTCATCAGATTATAATATGATGCTGGCAACTGGTTCAACAGTTCAGTTCAGTCGTTCAGTCGTGTCTGACGCTTTGCAAAACCGTGGACTGCAGCACGCCAGGCCTCTCTCTCTATCACCAACTCCCAGAGTTTACCCAAACTCATGTCCATTGAGTTGGTGATACCATCCAACCATCTCATCCTCTGTCGTCCCCTTCCCCTTGCCCTCAATCTTTCCCAGCATCAGGGTCTTTTCAAATGAGTCAGCTCATTGCATCAGGTGGCCAAAGTATTGGAGTTTCAGCTTCAAAATCAGTCCTTCCAATGAACCCAGCACTGATCTCCTTTAGGATGGACTGATTGGATCTCCTCGCAGTCCAAGGGACTCTCAAGAGTCTTCTCCTACACCACAGTTCAAAAGCATCAATTCTTCAGCACTCAGCTTTCTTTATAGTCCAACACTCACATCCATACATGACTACTGAAAACACCATAGCCTTGATGAGACAAACCTTGTTGGCAAAGTAATGTCTCTGCTTTTTTAATATTCTGTCTAAGTTGGCCATAACTTTCTTTCAAAGGAGTAAAGGTCTTTTGATTTCATGGCTTCAATCACCATCTGCAGTGATTTTGGAGCCCAAAAATCAAAGCCAGCCACTGTTGACACCGTTTCCTCATCTATTTGCCATTAAGTGATGGGATCGGATGCCATGACCTTAGTTTTCTGAATGTTGAGGTTTAAGCCAAAATTTTCACTCTCCTCTTTCACTTTCATCAAGAGGCTTTTCAGTTCTTCTTCACTTTCTGCATAAGGGTGGTGTCATCTGCATATTTGAGGCTAGTGATATTTCTCCCAGCAATCTTGATTCCAGCTTATGCTTCTTCCAGCCCAGTGTTTCTCATGAGGTACTATACATATAAGTTAAATAAGCATGGAGCCAATATACAGCCTTCGCATACTCCTTTTCCTATTTGGAACCAGTTTGTTGTTTCATGTCCAGTTCTAATTTTAACTTGTTGATCTGCATACAGATTTCTCAAGAGGCAGGTCAGGTAGTCTGGTATTCACATCTCTTTCAGAATTTTCCACAGTTTATTGTGATCCACACAGTCAAAGGCTTTGGCATAGTCAATAAAGCAGAAATAGATGTTTTTCTGGAACTTTCTTGCTTTTTCCATGATGCAACGGATATTAGCAATTTGATATCTGGTTCATCTGCCTTTTCTAAAACCAGCTTCAACATCTCGAAGTTCACAGTTCATGTATTGTTGATGCCAGGCTTGGAGAATTTTGAGCATTACTTTACTAGCGAGTGAGATGACTGCAATTGTCTGGTAGTTTGAGCATTCTTTTGCATTGCATTTCTTTGGGGTTGGAATGAAAACTGACCTTTTCCAGTCGTGTGGCCACTGCTGAGTTTTCCAACTCTGTTGACATATTGGGTGCAGCACTTTCACAGCATCATCTTTCAGAATTTGAAATAGCTCAACTGGAATTCTATCACCTTCAATATCTTTGTTCATAGTGATGCTTTGTAAGGTCAACCTGACTTTACATTCCAGGATGTCTGGCTTTAGGTGAGTGATCATTCCATCGTGATTATCTGGGTCGTGAAGATCTTTTTTGTACAGTTCTTCTCTGTATTCTTGCCACCTCATCTTAATATCTTCTATTTCTGTTAGGTCCATAGCATTTCTGTCCTTTATTGAGCCCATCTTTTCATGAAATGTTCCCTTGGTGTCTTTAATTTTCTTGAAGAGATCTCTAGTCCTTCCCATTCTGTTGTTTTACTCTATTTCTTTGCACTGATTACTGAGGAAGGCTTTCTTATCTCTTCTTGGTATTCTTTGGAACTCTCCATTCAAATCGGTACATCTTTCCTTTTCTCCTTTGCTTTTTGCTTCTCTTCTTTTCACAGCTTTTTGTAAGGCCTCCCCAGACAGCCATTTTGCTTTTTTGAATTTCTTTTCCATGGGGATTGTCTTGATCCCTGTCTCCTGTACAATGTCACGAATCTCTGTCCATAGTTCTTCAGACACTATGTCTATCAGATCTAGTCCCTTAAACCTATTTCTCACTTCCACTGTACAATCATAACGGATTTGATTTATATTATACCTGAATGGTCTCGTGGTTTTCCCCACTTTCTTCAATTTAAGTCTGGATTTGGCAGTAAGAAATTCATGATCTGAGCCAGTCAGCTCCCACTCTTCTTTTTGCTGACTATATAGAGCTTCTCCATCTTTGGCTGCAAATATAATCAATCTGATTTCGATGTTGGCCATCTCGTGATGTCCATGTGTAGAGTCTTCTCTTGTGTTGTTGGAAGAGGGTGTTTGCTATGAACAGTGTGATCTCTTGGCCAAACTCTATTAGTCTTTGCCCTGCTTCATTCTGTATTCCAAGGCAAATTTACCTCTTACTCCAGGTGTTTCTTGACTTCTTACTTCTGCATTCCAGTCCCCCATAATGAAAAGGACATCTTTTACGGGTGTTAGTTCTAAAAGGTCTTGCATGTCTTCATAGAACCATTCAACTTCAGGTTCCTCAGCGTTACTGGTCAGGGCGTAGATTGGAGCACCGTGATATTGAATGGTTTGCCTTGGAAACGAACAGAGATCATTCAGTCATTTTGAGATTGCATCCAAGTACTGCATTTCAGACTCTTTTTTTGACTATGATGGCTACTCCATATCTTCTAAGGGATTTCTGCCCACAGTAGTAGATATAATGGTCATCTGAGTTAAATTCACCCATTCCAGTCCATTTTAGTTCGCTGATTCCTAAAATGTTGATGTTTATTCTTGCCATCTCCTGTTTGACGACTTCCAGTTTGCCTGATTCCTGGATCTAACATTCTGTGTTCCTATGCAATATTACCCTTACAGCATCAGACCTTGCTTTTATCACCAGTTACATCCATAACTGGGTGTTGTTTTTGCTTTGGTGTTGTGTCTTCATTCTTTCTGGAATTATTTCTCCACTGATCTCCAATATCATATTGGGCACATACCAACCTGGGAAATTCATCTTTCAATGTCCTATCATTTTGCCTTTTTATAAGGTTCATTAGGTTCTCAAGGCAAGAATACTGAAGTGGTTTGCTATTCCCTTCTCCAGTGGACCACATTTTGTCAGAACTCTCCATCATGACCTGTCCATCTTGGATGGCCCTGCACTGCATGGGTTAGTTTCATTAAGTTAGACAAGGCTGTTTCCATGTGATTAGATTGGTTAGTTTTCTAAAACTAACTGGTTCAACACAAATCACCAAATGGGCACTTAATTTGCTCTGCTCAGTTGCTCAGTCCTGTCTGACTCTTTACAATCCCATGGACTGTAGCCCTCCAAGCTCCCTTTTCCATGGAATTTTCCAGGCAAGAATACTGGAGTGGATTGTCACTTCCTCTTCCAGGAGATCTTCCCATCTCTGGGACAGAACCTGCATCTCTTGCATCTCCTGCATTACTATGAAGATTCTTTACCACTGCACCACCTGGGAAGTTCAGAAACTTAATAAATACTAGTTGTTTTTTTTTTTTTTTTCCCCTCTCCCCATGACTAAGTTCATATACGGAACTCTAAATTTCCAGAGACAGAATTTCTAAACCTGAGCCTCAGGCTTTTTGGGAATAATCTTCTAATACAGGTACCTCCACTGCTTTGGAATCACTGCTCCTTTAGCTTCTACTAGAAGAGACATGGGTTTTCCTGATAGCTCTTTTGGTAAAGAATCCACCTACAAAGCTGGAGACTGGGGTTTGATCCTTGAGTTGGGAAGATCCTCTGGAGAAGGGAAAGGCTCCAGCATTCTGGCCTAGAGCATTCCATGGACTATATAGTTCATGAGGTTGTAAAGAGTAGGACAAAGAATGAGAAATTTTCATTCAGTAAAAGAGAGATACTGAACCTTAGGATTGGTGGAGAAGGGGTGCCACTACCAGGTCATTATTTGCCTCTACTACTTGCTATGCATCTGGAAAATCCTGATTCACTATCTCTGTTATTTCACATTATTTCCTTCTTCCAAGATACTCACTTCTAGAAGATGCTCCTGATTAATGCTGTTTCTTAATGCCGATCATTTCAACGCTAATATTGACTATTCAATGGTTTGTATTTTTCTATCTTTGTTTACATTAAAAAATGAGTTTGTTACTAGCACACACTGTTTCATGTGCGCATGTGTATGTAACATGTTGAATAATAGTTCTAATAATAGTCATTTGCTTATGCAAAATTTGAAATTTTCAATATATTCCAATGCCTTTAAGAAATGGAAAATCAGTTCGGATTGTAATTAACTACAGAAAATGATTCAACAGCTCAGATCAGTTAAACTGTTTGTCCAAAGTCCACAGCTAGTTAGACTCAGAATTTAGTTTACAGATCTAATCATGCCAAATTTAAAGTCTGTATTCTGCACAAAATTTATTAAAACAATTTTCAGTGTTCCATAAAAGGTAACCTGACTAGTGGTAGAGGCCCTACTCCATTTCTGTGGCTCATGATTTGGTACTAGAGATTGAGATTGTTCTGGGGACTGATATCTCTGCAGGTGATGGCTGAGATCCTTGAAAGAGTAGGAGAGGTCGGTCTGGAGGAGAGGCTTCTAGTTAACCCAGAGGCTGGAAGGTAAATGCAAAAAATGCAGAATATACTGTATGGGAAGCTTTTGAAGAGATCAAGCCCTGAACCTTTGAAGTGGGAACACTGACTAAGACCCAAGACTACCAGAGAACTAATCCTCAGTTCAGTTCAGTCGGTTCAGTCACTCAATTGTGTCCAACTCTTTGCGACCCCATGAATCGCAGCATGCCAGGCCTCCCTGTCCATCACCATCTCCCAGAGTTCACTCAGATTCATGTCCATCGAGTCTGTGATGCTATCCAGCCATCTCATCCTCTGTCGTCCCCTTCTCCTCCTGCCCCCAATCCCTCCCAGCAGCAGAGTCTTTTCCAATGAGTCAACTCTTCTCATGAGGTGGCCAAAGTACTGGAGTTTCAGCTTTAGCATCATTCCTTTCAGAGAAATCCCATGGCTGATCTCTTTCAGAATGGACTGGTTGGATCTCCTTGCATTCCAAGGGACTCTCAAGAGTCTTCTCCAACATCACAGTTCAAAAGCATCAATTCTTTGGCACTCAGCTTTCTTCACAGTCCAACTCTCACATCCATACATGACCACTGGAAAAACCATAGCCTTTACTAGACAGACCTTAGTCGGCAAAGTAATGTCTCTGCTTTTGAATATGCTATCTAGGTTGGTCATAACTTTTCTTCCAAGGAGTAACCGTCTTTAATTTCATGGCTGCACTCACCATCTGCAGAGAACTAACTCTAGGGAGTATCAAATAGTGAGAACTCACATAAACAAAATGACTTGAGTACAAACCTGGCATCACCCAACCGCCAGTAGCACCCTGTGTAGGATGCCCTATCTAAACAACAAACAAAACAAAAATACAAACTGAATCATCAGCAGACAGGATTACTACCTTTCCCAGCCTTGCCCATCAGAGGAAAAACAAACAAGAACTCAGCACAAATCTCACAATAATCAAAGCTTACCCAAATCACTGGACCAACCTTAGGAGGGCAGAAACCAAATGGAAGAAAGAATTCAAATTTCTTTAAGGAAAGAATTCAACTTTCCTTGAAACCTGGGTAAAGGAGACCTCAAAAACAGTAAATTAAAAAAAAAAAAAAGCAATAAATAGGCAAAGAAATACTACAAATGAAGTAACAAGGTAGAAACACAGAAGTCCAAATAAATGAAAAGGAAATAGGCAAACTATCTGACAAAGAATTCAGAATAATGACAATAAAGATGATCAAAAACCTTGAAAACAAAAAGGAGACAACAGAAGAATCAATTAACAAAGACCTAGAAGAATTAAAGAATTAACATGCAGAGACAAATAGCACAATTACAGAAATTAAGAACATTTTAGAAGGAAGCAATACCAGAATATCTGAAGTAGAAGAATGAATCAGTAAGCTGCGAGATAAAATGGTGGAAATAACTTCTGAAGAGCAGAATAAAGTAAAAAGAATGAAAAGAACTATGGATAGTCTCAGAAGTCTCAGAGACCCCTGGGACAATATGAAATGCACCAACATTCAAGTTATAGGGGTCCCAGGAGGAGAAGAGAAACAGAATGGGTATGAGAAAATTTTTGAAGAGATTATAGTTGAAAGTTTAGCCAACACGGAAAAGGAAATATCCATCAAGTGAAGAGGAACAAAAAGTCCCATATGGCATAAACCCAAGGAGAAACACACCAAGACATATACTAATCAAACTAACAAAGTCTAAACACAAAGAAAGAATATTAAAAGCAGCAAGGGAGAAGCAACAAGTAACATACGAGGGAAACCCTGTATGCTTAATAGCTGATCTTTCACTAAAAACTCTGCCAGCCAGAAGGGAACGGCAGGATATACTTAAAGTATTGAAAGGGAAAAATCTACAACCAAAATTATTGTACCTGACAAGGATCTCATTCAAAATTGATGGAGAAGTCAAAAGCTTTACAGAGAAGCTAAAGTTAAGAGAATTCAGTACCACCAAACCAGCTTTACAACAAATGTTAAAGGGACTTATATACTCAAGAAATACAAGAAAACAAAAAAGATCTACAAAATCAACCCCAAACAATTAAGAAAATGGCAATAGGAACATATATATCGATAATTACTTTAAATGTAAATGGATTAAATGCTCCAACCAAAAGACACAGACTGGCTGAATGGATACAAAAACATGACCCATATATATGCTGTCTACAAGAAAATCACATCAGACCTAAAGACATATATAGACTGAAAGTGAGAGGATGGGAAAATATTCCCTGTAAATGGGAAGCAAAGGAAAGCTGGAGTAGCTATCCTCATATCAGGCAAAATAGACCTTAAAACAAAGAAGATTACAAGAGATAAGGAAGGACAATACATAATTGATCAAGGGATCAATCCAAGAAGAAGACATAGCAATTGTAAATATATATGCACCCACCAGAGGAGCACCTCAATATATAAGACAAACACTAACAGACATAAAAGGAGAAATTGACAGTAACACAGTAATAGTAGGAGACTTTAACACCCCACTCACACCAATCAGATCTGTCACACCAAGACAGGTCATCAAAACAGAGAATTAATAAGAAAACACAAGTCTTAAATAATACATTAGATGAGATGGATCTCATTGATATATTCAGGACATTTCATCCAAATGCAGAAGAATACACCTTATTCTCAAGTGCACATGGAACATTCTCCAGGACAGACCACAGTTTGGGTCACAAATCAGACCTCAGTAAATTTAAGACAATTGAAATTATATCAAGCATCTTCTCTGACCACAACACTATGAGACTAGATATCAATTACAAGAAAAATACTGTAAGAAACACAAAGACATGGAGACGAAATAACACATTTCTAAATAACCAACACTTTACTGAAGAAATCAAAAGGGAAATAAAAAATATTTGTAGAAACAAATGACTATGAAAACACAACAACTCAAAACTTATGGGAAGCAGCAAAAACAGTTCTAAGGGGGAAGTTTATAGCAATACAATACTACCTCAAGAAACAAAAAAAGCTTTGAACAGACAACCTAAATTTACACCTAAAGCAACTGGAAAAAGAAGAAGAAGAAGAACAACAACAACAGCAAAAGAAAAAAAAAAAAAGAAGAAGCCCAAAATTAGTAGAAGGGAAGAAATCCTAAATATCTGAGCAGAAACAAATGAAAAAGAAAGAAAGAAACAATGGCAAAGATAAATAAAACTGAAAGATGTTTCTTTGAGAAGATAAAGAAAATTGACAAACCTTTAAACATACTCATAAAAAAAAAAGAGAGAGAGAGAGAATAATCAAATCAGCAAAATTAGAAATGAAAAAGGAGCAGTTACAAAAGACAATGCAGAAATACAAAGGATTATAACAGACTACTATGAACAACTATATGGCAATAAGATGGATAACCTGGAAGAAATGGACAGATTCCTAGAAAAGTTCAATCTTCCAAGACTGAACCAGGAAGATATAGAAATTATGAACAACCCAATTATAAGAACTGAAATTGAAGCTGTGATCAAAAATCTCCCAAAAAACAAAAGCCCAGGACCAGATGGCTTCACAGGAGAATTCAGTAAAACATTTAGAGTAAAGCTCATGCCTATCCTTCTAAAACTCTTTCCAAAAATTGCAGAGGAAGGAACACTTCCAAACTCATTCTACAAGGCCACCATTGCCCTAATACCAAAACCAGACAAGACCACACAAAGAAAGAAAACTACAAGCCAATATCACTGATGACCATAGATGCAAAAATCCTTAACAAAATTTTAGCTAATAGAATTCAGCAACACATCAAAAAGCTCATACAACATGATCAAGTTGGGTTTATTCCAGGGATGCAAGGATTCTTCAATATACAGAAATAAATCATCATGATACACCATATTAACAAACTGAAAGATAAAAGCCATATGATCATCTCAATAGATACAGAAAAAGCCTTTGACAAAATTCAGCACCCATTTATGATTACAACTCTTCAAATGGTCATAGATGGAACATACCTCAACATAGCAAAGGCCATATATGACAAGCCAACAGCAAACATTATTCTCAGTGGTGAAAAACTGAAAGCATTCCCCCTAAGATCAGGGACAAGACAAGGGTGTCCACTTTCACCACTATTATTCAACTTAGTTCTGGAATTTCTAGGTATAGCAATCAGAGAAGAAAAAGAAATAAAACTAATTCAGATCAGAAAAGAAGAAGTAAAGCTCTTATTGTCTGCAGATGACATGATACTGTACATAGAACACCCCAAAGATAGTATCAGAGAACTACTAGAGCAAATCAGTAAATTTAGTAAAGTTTCAGGATACAAAATCAATAGACAGAATTCACTTGCATTTCTGTATACTAATAATGGAAAATTAGCAAGATCAATTAAGGAATCAAAGCCATTCACCATTGCAGCAAAAACTAATTAAATATATAGAAATAAACTTACCTAAGGAAACAAAAGAACTGTACACAGAAAATTATATGACATTAATGAAAGAAATCAAAGATGATATAAACAGATGGAGAGATATCCCATGTTTCTGGGTAGGAAGATTCAGTGTTGTGAAAATGACTATACTACCAAATTCAGTCTACAGATTCAGTATGATCCCTATCAAGTTACCAATGGCACTTTTAAAATTTTACTTATTTATTTTAATTGGAGGCGAATTACTTTATAATATTGTACTGGCTTTTGCCATACATTGACATGAATCCCATTTTTCACAGAAATAGAAGAAAAAAATTCACAAATCATACAAAAACACAAAAGACCCAGAATACCCAAAGCAGTCTGGAGAAAGAAGAATGGAGCTGGAGGAAACTACTTTTCTGACTTCAGATCATGCTACAAACCTACAGTCCTCAAGACAGTATGGTTCAGTTCAGTTCAGTCACTCAGTCGTGTCCAACTCTTTGTGACCCCATGAATCGCAGCATGCCAGGCCTCCCTGTCCATCACCAACTCCCGGAGTTCATTCAGACTCAAGTCCATAGAGACAGTGATGCCATCCAGCCATCTCATCCTCTGTCGTCCCCTTCTCCTCCTGCCCCCAATCCTCCCCAGCATCAGAGTATTTTCCAATGAGTCAACTCTTTGCATGAGGTGGCCAAAGTACTGGAGTTTCAGCTTTAGCATCATTCCTTCCAAAGAAATCCCAGGGCTGATCTTCAGAATGGACTGGTTGGCTCTCCTTGCAGTCCAAGGGACTCTCAAGAGTCTTCTCCAACACCATAGTTCAAAAGCCTCAATTCTTCGGTGCTCAGCCTTCTTCACAGTCCAACTCTCACATCCATTCATGACCACTGGAAAAACCATAGCCTTGACTAGATAGACCTTAGTCGACAAAGTAATGTCTCTGCTTTTGAATATGTGTCTGCTAAGTTTGCTAAGTCGCTTCAGTCGTATCCAACTCCGTGTGACCCCATAGATGGCAGCCCACCAGGCTGCCCCATCCCTGGGATTCTCCAGGCAAGGACACTGGAGAGGGTTGCCATTTCCTTCTTCAAAGCATGAAAGTGAAAAGTGAAAGTGAAGTCTCTCAGTCATGTCTGACTCTTCTGCAACCCCATGGACTGCAGCCTACCAGGCTCCTTTGTCCGTGGGATTTTCCAGACAAGAGTACTGGAGCCAGGTGCCATCGCCTTCTCTGTGAGGATAGAGACTGTACCTTTTTTCCTGTTTCCCTGGTTTACAATAACAACATCATTCTGGTGGGGAAAGCAGACCAGTTTTGGCAGCCCTGGTGGGAAAGGTGGATCTTGCATTTACCTAGGTTGGGGGCTGGAGGACCCTCTCTGGAGGGAATGCTAAATGGGTATATATGAGTAAGAAAGGAGGCTCTGGGTTCACACACCCCCGTGACAACAGGGCAGGCTGGGCTGGAGGCCTTGCCCTTGAGTTTCTGAAGCCCCAGGGCTCTTGCTAAGACCTCATATAAATATAAAACTGAATTTCAGAAAGTTTAACTGATTTAGTAAGCAGCAGGAGGGGAAAAATCCAGTTCTCTTTACTCCTAGACCAGGGTTCTTTTAACCGTCACACTTTGCACTTGACATCTCACACATCCACCAGTTATTATAAATTAATCTTTAATTAGAAAAACTAGCTATTTTGGAGCTTATTCCATGTTTCTAACAGCAATTCCATCCAAAACAAGGTCACACAACAATGCAAAACTTTCTAGAGACCTAATCAGGAATAATGTGTGTTTATATCCTCTACCAAAGAAAACAGCAGGAGGCATGAACATGGGAAACACAGAGTCCTCCAGCTTAAGCCATCCTTCTTGAATCCCTCTTCTCCAGCCAACATGAAAATGTTACTAATGTCTATCTATTTGAAATCAAATCTACAGTTATTTCAGATATTAATTTTGTGGCCAAATCATTCCAGATGAGTGATATTAAACTGTTAACCTTAGTACATGCTGATCCTAAGGAATCCATTTCTAATACCTCAAGGCAAGAAAAGTGCACTTCAAATAATTTTATTTCCATCTAAGAACTTAACCATTTGAATATGTGTGGATCACAATAAATGTCAGGAAGCAACGGTTAGAACTGGACATGGAACAACAAACTGGTTTCAAATAGGAAAAGGAGTACATCAAGGCTGTATATTGTGACCCTGCTTATTTAACTTATATGCAGAGCACATCATGAGAAATGCTGGACTGGAAGAAACACAAGCTGGAATCAAGATTAGCAGGAGAAATATCAATAACCTCAGATATGCAGATATCTCAAGATGACACCACCCTTATGGCAGAAAGTGAAGAGGAACTAAAAAGCCTCTTGATGAAAGTGAAAGTGGAGAGCGAAAAAGTTGGCTTAAAGCTCAATATTCAGAAAACGAAGATCATGGCGTCTGGTCCCATCACTTCATGGGAAATAGATGGGGAAACAGTGGAAACAGTGTCAGATTTTATTTTTTGGGGCTCCAAAATCACTGCAGATGGTGATATCAGCCATGAAATTAAAAGACGCTTACTCTTTGGAAGACAGTATGGTACTGGCACAAAAACAGAAATATAGAGAAATGGGACAAGAAAGAAAGCCCAGAAATAAACCGATGCACCTATGGGTATCTTATTTTTGACAAAGGAGGAAAGAATATACAATGGGGAAAAGACAGCCTCTTCAATCAATGGTGCTGGGAAAACTGGACAGCTACATGTAAAAGAATAAGAACACTTCTTAACACCATGCACAAAGATAAACTCAAAATGGATTAAAGACCTAAATATAAAGACCACAAACTATAGAACTATTAGAAGGAACACTAATAGGCAGAACACTCAATGACATAAATCAAAGCAAGCTCCTCTATGACCCACCTCCTAGAGTAATGGAAATAAAAACAAAAAAGTTAACAAAAAATTAAAATTAAAAAAAATAAACAAGTGGGACCTGATTAAACCTAAAAGTTTTTGCACTGCAAAGGAAACTATATGCAAAGTGAAAAGACAACCCTCAGAATGGAAGAAAATACTAGCAAATGAAACAACTGATGAAGGATTAATTTCTAGCAGCTCATATAACAATGCCAGAAAAACAGCCCAATCAAACAGTGGGAAAAAGGCCTAAACAGACATTTCTCCAAAGAAGACATATAGAAGGCTAACAAACACCAGAAAAAATGTTCAGCATTGCTCATTATCAGAGAAATGCAAATCAAAACTGCAATGTGATATCATCTCAAACTGGTCAGAATGGCCATCATCAAAAAATCTACAAGCAATACATGCTGCAAATGGTGTGGAGAAAAGGGAAAGCTCTTTCAGTGTTGGTGGGAATGTAAATTGATACAGCCACTATGGAATACAGTATGTAGGTTCCTTAAAAAACTAGGAATAAAACCACCACATGACACAGCAATACCACTCCTAGGCTTATACCCCAAGGAAACCAAAATTGAAAAATATACATTATCCTGCTGTTCATTGCAGCACTATTTATGATAGCTAGAATATGGAAGCAACCAGATGTCCATCAACAAATAAATAAAGAGGTTGTGGTACATATACACAATGAAATATTACTCAGTTACGAAAAGGAACATCTTTGAGTCAGTTCTAATGAGGTGGATGAACCTAGAACCTATTATACAGAGTGAAATAAGTCAAAAAAGCAAGATAAATACAGGATAAATACAACATAAATAAATAAATATAAATTATTATTAATAATAATTCTATCACATATATACAGAATGTAGAAAAATGGAACTGAAGAATTTATTTACAGGGAAACAATGGAGAAACAGATATAGACAATAGACTTATGCTCATGGGAAGAGGGGAGGAGAGGATAAGATGTATGGAAACTTCCATTACCATATGTAAAATAGATAGCCCATGGGAATTTGCTGTATGGCTCAGGAAACTCAAACAGGGGCTCCGTATCAACCTAGAAGGGTGGAACGGGGAGGGAGATGGGAGAGAGTTTCAAAAGAAGGGGGTATATGTATACCTATGGCTAATTCATGTTGAGGTTTGACAGAAACAACAAAATTATGTAAAGCAATTATCCTCCAGTTAAAACAAACATTTTTTCCATAAGAATTTATTCGATAGAATAGGTCAATATTTTATTCAATGATCAGCTTTTAATAAAGACCTAGGATGCCTTACATCAGGAGGGTCGTTTCACATATACAATATTCCAGATACCATACTGCATGCTTGCATGCTAAGTTGTGTCTGACTCTTTGTGACCCCATGTACTGTAGCCTGTCCAGATGCCATAGCAACACATAAATTGGGTAATAGAAATGGAGGGTTCTGTCCTCATACACTTCATCTGTTGCCTATGTCATAAACTAGCCCTACTTACAATCTCAGCTGATTTCAATTATGTATTCACAAATATTCCTTAAGTGTATGCTATGTGCTAGATTTATATGCAGGATTTTGGTTAACCTTCATAAGTAATTTACATGCACATTTTAAAGTAACTCTGTGAAGTCTATTAGTATCTCCATTTTTAAGGTGCAAAAACTGAGATTGAAAAATGTTAATTAGTCAGACATCAAGCAGGTGATTGAGCTTCCCAGATGGCACACTGGTAAACAATCCACTTGCCAATGCAGGAGCCACAGGAGATGCGGGTTCAATTCCTGGGTTGGAAAGATCCCCTGAAGGAGGAAATGCAGCCCATTCCAGTATTGCCTGAAAAATTCCATGCAAAGAGGAGCCTGGCAGGCTACAGTCCCTGGTGTTACAAAGAGTCTGATATGACTAAGGGACTGAGCACACATGCAAGCAGCTGACATTAATCTTTACACACAAGTCTGACGTAAGCAATGCACATGCAAGCTTGTTTTACTTCTGGCTTCAGTTCTTGATTCAGTAATTTAGCAGCAGCCCAAAGCTGGATAGATTGATTGAGGCTGTTCCAGAATCATAGTTATCCCACCCTCTCTACTAACATTCCCTTACATCCTATAGTCTTTATTATCACCTGAAGTAGCCAGATTAGTCCTTGTGCTAGGAGCCCCTGACCAATTCAGAAATTCTGTCTTGATGTCCTTGTCTGCCTGGACTGGCACAGTCTGCTTTGTGATGGGATCCCCTGCATACTTCAGTCCTATTTTCTCCATACCAAAACAGAACATGAAACACCTAAAACCCTTTAATATCTGATGCATTTTAGTTTGAAGTCAGACTGTTAGCCACAGCTTAGTGGATCTTTTTCACAGAAGTTTATATAACCAACATCATTCCTCCTGAATACTCCTTGCTTTTGCTATATTTAAAACCATGTGTTTTTTTTTTTTTTTTTCATATTAAAAAGAATGACATCTTCATAGCAGAGTCTGTCTCTGGCTCCACTGAAGCATGGCAACCTCTCACTAGAGGATAGAATGTCCATGGATTGCTCAGTTGCAGTGCTCAATTAGTCTTTGAATATACCTATATATTTTCCCCTCTATTTCCCCATAACACACTGTCAAATATGTCAAACACAGAGTAGCTTTCTGATGTGAACGTTGGCTCATTAGGTCCCAGCTGAGACCATTAAATTCTGTTTCTTTAAGACCAATGGAAAGGGTAGATTTTCAGTTCCTTTGACAGAGCTCATCTTAAATCTCCTCCCTATTGTGAGATAGATAGTTGGTGACAAATCAGTAATATTTCAGACCCCACTGGGAGCAGACTGGCTATTCATAGGATTGAGATTTCTGGGATCGACAACAAGGAGCTATTGAGATTTCTGGGATAGACAACAAGGAGCTATTGAATGAGCATATGCATTGCTGGTGTTGCATCCTGCCTTGTGTCAATTTTAATGGCATCATTTTGTTCCTATAAGAGAGAGTTTCTCAGTTTTGGAACTACTGTCATTTTGGCTGAAGTAATACTTTTGGGGGGCTTTCCTGGTGGCTTGGATGGTAAAGAATCCACCTGCAATGTGGGAGACCTGGGTTCAATACCTGGGTTGGGAAGATCCCTGGAGGAGGGCACCCCAGTATTCTTGTCTGGAGAATCCCCATGGACAGAACAGCCTAGCAGGCTATAGCTCATGGGGCCACAAAAAATCAGACACAACTGAGCAACTGAGCACAGCACAATACTTCACTGTGGGGAGCTGTCCTCTGCATTGTAAGATGTTACCACCTGCCTAGCTTATAACAGTATATAACAGTGACACATCCTATAAGTAGTGATAACTAAAAATGTCCCATGAACAAAATCATACCCAATTAAAAAACAATGCTTCAAGATATTCCAGGGGACTTCCCTGGTAGTTCAGTGGACTTGGGTTTCATCTCTGATTAGGAAACTAAGATCCCATATGCTGTGGGACAACTAAGCCTTCCCACCACATCTAGAGAAGCCAGGACACCAAATTAGAGAAAGCCTGAATGGTGCAATAAAGAGTACATATGCTGCAACCAAGATCCAGCACAACCAAAAATAGAAAAAGATATTCTACGAGTATGTCTCCCTCAAGTCAGTTCTGAATCCAAACAGAAGTCTACATTATGTTAGTCACTCAGTCGTGTTTGACTTTTTGGGAGACCATGGACTGTAGCTTCCAGGCTCACTGTCCATGGTATTTTCCAGGGAAGAATACTGGAATCAATTCTTGTTCCCTTCTCCAGGGGATCTTCCTGACTCACGGGTAAAACCCAGGTCTATCAAATTACAGGCAGTTTCTTTACTGTCTGAGCCACAGGAAAGTACCACATTATAAGATAGTCGGCGTAAAAGCAGTCTATGAATAAAAGTCACTAAAAGTTTCTGTATAAAAGTCACTAAAAAAGACATAAAAGTCACTAATATAACCAGACAGAAAAAACTGCAAATCAGGGGAAAGTGTGTTTGCAATAGATTCCAAATTCTGGTTTGCTTACCATTCCTTATACTCCCAAGTTCACCACACTTCCGCTTCCACTTCTATGATGTTCACTGATATTTGGAGCTCAACTGCTCTCTTGTAGCATGTAAGAGTCCCTATTACAGGTTGGACCAAAATTGTATCCCCTGGTGACTCCACACATTCTCATGGCTTTACTTTTCTTCCCAAGTATCCATGAAACATTGCTTTTAGGTATTCTCTTCTCCAATAATCTTGTAAGTAGAGAAACAATGCACATATTCATTATCTTGTCCTTTAAGATTTTTGTATATACATATGTATGTTTTCAGTATATAACAACTAAAGAAATGGATAATGAGGGATTTAGACGCCATAATAGGATTTCAGATCAGTTATAAACACCAGTTTATAAACGTTATAAAATTAGAAAGGGATTCCCTGGTTGTTCAGCTGCTATAGAATCTGCCTGCAATGCAGGAGACCCTGGTTCAGTCCCTGGGGCAAGAAGATCTGCTGGAGAAATTACTCTTGGGCTTAGAATTCTTGGGGTTAAAGTTAGAAAGTCTTCTAATCACATTTCTACATAATTATGAGACTAGCTTTGGTTCTTAGAATTCAGAACTAGGGTCCTTTGAACAGAGAGAATTTCTTCACTTATGATCATATAGGCCAGTATTCTTTAAACTGTGTTATGTAGTATCAGTAATTTCTGAAATATGTGCCCTCAATATTGGTGTTATTTATAAATAAGTGAACTTTTAAATCATATTAAATATTAATGATTCAAATTTTTTTTAAAAAATAGGTATTTTATAAGTTGAAATTATATTTTCTTTCTATATTTCCACAAAGTAATTTTATTACTCTAAGGTTGTTGGATCCCTATCTAAAAACTATTTCTTAGTCTTCCACTGATAAACCTCAGGGAGCCTGAATCTGGAACATAATTTTGTGACCACAGGCATATGGTGTTGTCATTTGCAGAGAGATTCATAGCATTCACTTTAAAAGTGGTCCTTCATCCCTTACATGTGAAATCTAAAAAAGAAATGAAACAAATGAACTTACTTACAGAACAGAAAGAGACTCACAAACATAAAAAACAAACTTATAGTTGCTGAGGGGAACCATGAGGGGGACAGGATAATTAGGGAGTTTGGAATGGACATGGACACACTGCCATATTTACAATGGATAACCAATAAGGATCAACTATAGAACACATGGAAACCTGCTCAATGCTATGTTGCAGCCTGGGTGGGAAGGGAGTTTGGGGGAGAATGGATACATGCATATGAATGACTAAATCCCTTCATTGTTCACCTGAAACTATCACAGCACTATTAATCAGCTGTACCTTAACACAAGATAATAAACTAAAAAAAAAAAAAAAAAAAGTGTTCCTTAATACAAAAGATAATACGAACTATATGGTAGTCCTTGAGAGGGATCAAGCACTCATATAGCAAGTTATGGTAGAGTCTATGCCTTTTTATAAGGATTCAAGGACACAAAGCAACCTTCTCTTTAAATATTGGAACTACTTGGTCCCCTGATCCTGAACTGGGGGAAATTTCTGTCTCTGCCATCCCTCAGTGATAATTATGAGCTAAATCTTAAAATTTCAATTTTGCAAATATGCAATAACCTGGATTTAGAGCTACAAAAAGTTTTAGAGATTCCCTTGTCATTTATATTTTCAGAAATAATAATAGTAGGGCACTCAAGATCATCCAAGTCTTCTCCTTATGTCCCTATGTCCATGTGGGCCACATAGCTATTCTCTGAAAATTATTTTTATGGTTAATTCATGGTACAGCAGTTTGGAGCAAGGAATGTTAGGATCATGAATCAAGATAAACTGAAG
Organism: Capricornis sumatraensis; assembly: GCF_032405125.1. Lineage (NCBI taxonomy): Eukaryota > Metazoa > Chordata > Mammalia > Artiodactyla > Bovidae > Capricornis > Capricornis sumatraensis. The sequence continues at coordinate 15,972,042 of NC_091089.1, read as the reverse complement.
GTGGTCAAACAGGAGATGGCAAGAGTGAACATCAACATTTTAGGAATCAGTGAAATAAAATGGATGGGAATGGGTGAATTTAATTCCTATGACCATTATATCTACTACTGTGGGCAAAAGTCCCTAAGAAGAAATGGAGTGGCCTTCATGGTCAAGTAGAGTCAGAAATGTAAAGCCTGGATGCAATCTCAAAAACGACAGAGTGATCTAAGTTTACTTCCAAGCCAAACCATTATCACAGTAATCTAAGTCTAGGCTCCAACGACTAATGCCAAAACAGATGAAACTGAACAGTTCTATGAAAACCTACAAGACATTCTCAAAATAATGGCTAAAAAAAAAGGGATTCCTTTTTTTTTTTTTTTTTTTGGATAAAAAATATCCTTTTTATCATAAGGGACTGGAATGCAAAAGTAGGAAGTCAAGAGATACCTGGAGTAACAGGCAAGTTTGGCCTTGGAGTACAAAATGAAACAAGGCAAAGGCTAACAGAGCTCTGCCAAGAGAATGCACTGGCCATAGGAAACACCTGCTTCCAACAACACAAGAAACAACTCTACACATGGACTAGATGATGGTCAATAACAAAATCGATTGATTATATTCTTTGCAGACAAAGATGGAGAAGCTCTACAGAGTCAGCGAAAACAAGACCAAGAGCTGACTGTGGATCATGAAGTCCTTATTGCCAAATTCAGACTTAAACTGAAGAAAGTAGGGAAAAACCACTGGATCATTCAGGTATGACCTAAATATATTCAAGGGATTAGATCTGATAGACAGAATGTCTAAAGAACTATGGATGGAGGTTCAAAGTACTACTCAAGAGGTAGTGACTAAAACCATCCCCAAGGGGGAAAAGAATGCAGAAACACAAAATAGCTGTCTGAGGAGGCCTTACAAATAGCTGAGAAAAGAAGAGAAGCGAAAGGAAAAGTATAAAATTAAAGACATCCATCTGAATGCAGAAATCCAAAGAATAGCAAGGCGATATAAGAAAGCCTTCTTAAGTGAATAGTGCAAATAAATAGAGGGAAACAACAGAATGGAAAAGACTAGAGATGTCTTCAAGAAAATTAGAGATTCCAAGGGAACATTTCATGCAAAGATGGGCACAATAAAAGACAGAAACCATACCTAACAAAAGCAGAAGATATTAAGAAGAAGTGGCAAGAGTACAGAGAAGAACTGTACCAAAAAATGTCTCAATGAACAGGATAACCAAGATGGTGTGATCACTCATCTAGAGCCAGACATCCTGGAGTATGAAGTCAAGTGCAGCTCAGGAAGCATTATTATTAGCCAAGCTATTGGAGATGATGGGATTCCTGCTGAACTATTTAAAGTCCTGAAAGATGATGCTGTGAAAGTGCTGCACTCAATATGCCAGCAAATTTGGAAAAATCAGCAGTGGTCACAGAACTAGAAAATCTCAGTTTTCATTTCAATACCAAAGAGAGGCAATACCAGAGAATGTTCAAGCTACCACACAATTGCACTCATTTCACACACAAGCAAAGTAATGCTCAAAATTCTTCAAGTAAGTTTTCAATAGTAAATGATCTTAGAATTTCCAAATGCACAATCTGGATTTAGAAAAGTCAGAGGAACCAGAGATCAATTGCCAAATCTGTTGGCTTAAAAATCAAGAAATCAAGAGAAAAATCAAGAGAATTCCAGAAAAACATATACTTCTGCTTCATTGACTATGTTAAATCCTTCTACTGTGTTGATCATAGAAAACTGTAGAAAATTCTTGAAGAGATGGGAATACCAGACCACATTACTTGCCTTCTGAGGAAGCTGTATGCATGTCAAGAAGCAACAGTTAGAACCAGACATGGAACAATGGGCTGTTTCAAAACTGGGAAAGGTGTATATCAAGGCTGTATATTTTCACTCTGCTTAGTTAACTTATATGCAGAGTACATCATATTAAATACCAGGCTGAATGAAGCTCAAGCTGGAATCAAGATTGCTGGAACAAATATCCTGGAAGAAAATAACCTCAGATATGCAGATGACACCACCCTAATGTCAGAAAGCAAGGAACTAAATAGCTGCTTGTTGAAGGTGAAAGATGAGAGTGAAAAAGCTGGCTTAAAACTTAACATTCAAAAACCAAGATCATTGCACATGGCCCCATCACTTCATGACAAATAGCTGGAGAAACAATAGAAATAATGACAGCCTTTATTTTCTGGTTCTCCAAAATCACTATAGACAGTGACTGCAGCCATGAAATTAAAAGATATTTGTTTCTTGGAAGAAAAGCTATGACAAATCTAGACAGCCTATTAAAAAGAAGAGACCTCACTTTGCCTATAAAGGTCTGTCTAGTAAAAGCTATAGTTTTGCACTAGTCATGTATGGAAGTGTGATTTGGATTGTAAAGAAGGCTGAGTGCCGAAGAATTGATGGTCTCAAAATTTTCTGAAGAAGACTTTTGATAGTTTCTTAGACCGCAAGGAGATCAAACTGGTCAATTCTTTAAAAATCAACCCTGATTATTCATTGAAAGGACTGATGCTGAAGCTGAAGCTCCAATATTTTGGCCATCTGATGGGAAGAGCTGACTCATTGGAATAGACCCTGTTGCTGAGAAAGATTGAAGACAGAAGAAGAGGGAAATAGAAGATGAGATGGTTGGATGGCAGCATTGACTCAATGGAAACGTGTTTGAACAAACTCCAGGAGATGGTGAAGGACAGGGAAGCCTGGCATGCTGCAGTTCATGGGATTGCAAAGCATCAGACACTACTGAGTGACTGAACAACAGCAACAACAACAGTTTTAATATTAAAAAACAAAAACTATAATAAATCAAATCCCTCTTCTATGCAAATATTCGGAATATTTAGCACATTTCTAGAATTCATCTTGACTCTCACTCAGATTAGAGCAGTTAGACAGAGTCACTGAAACATTCTCATCATTAAGACTGATGTTAGTCTTTGAAGGGAAGCAAATTGAAAGGGTGAGTAAACCTCCATTTTCTTGAGGCACTAAGGGAACTCTCAGTTTCTGAGGTTTCTGTTTAGGGATGCCACTGGGAGTGTGTACATGCATATGCCCAAATAAATATGCACTAATACATCAGAATGGTTTTTAAGTTGAAAGAAATGTAAAATAGCACAAATGACAGTGTTTTTTCATACACTGTCATTACATAATCATATGACCTGGAGCAGAAGGAATTTCTGCTTGTTTCTGAGGCCAGATGCTCATCTCTAGTGTCTCAATCTCTGTCCATAACAGTAGAAGATTGTGGTTGTTGTCAAATCTGCTTCTCCTCTAGGGCAAGACAGTTGGTGGTAGTAGGTGTGATCATGCATCTCTGCTGTGCTACATTTCACTCTGCTCAGACTGACATTGTTCCATATTGCTACTGCTGGTCGAGACACCCTTCTGGAGCTCAGAGCTCATGTCTTCTTTCTTCCTTAGAGCACTGCTCCTGCTTAGGACAACAAGAGACCACTATGGGTAGCACTTTTCTTACTGTACTCCCAGGAGCTGCCACCAAGCCATGATATTCTTATCTGATGTGCATTGTGATTCTGAGTGAACTTGTCCAAAGTCTAAAAACTTCTGACTTGATCCACCACTCTCACTACCTAGAGAGGGACAGTGATTTGTCCATAGTCTTCTTCTTGTGGTCACTCTTCTATAGTCACAGGGAATGCAAGTTCTGCTTCCCCTCAGGTCTTAATTCTGGTAAGCTCCACAGCCTTTCTTTATATTTTCCTATTTAAATTTGAAGCAAGAAAATGGACTTATATCCCATATGTCCAATCCTAGGTTCTGTAATGAGAAGCCCATGAAATAGATCTGAATCGAATCCTCATTCTGGAACCAAGCCCAGCAAATGTTTTGTAGGACTTAGAGGAATGAAGCCAAGCAATAACAAGACTAAGGATCTATGCACAAGAGACATGTCCCATGTTATAAGCCTTGAACTTCTTCTTCTTTTTTTTTTTTTTAATATAACATTTGTGAAAGGTGACTAATATAAGCACTTATTGTATGTAAGACACTGTTCTGAATGGCAGTGATATAGTATTGAACAAAACAATAAATTTCTCTCCCAAGGGAATAATTTTCTCTCTTTCATTTATCTTGTGTATGTTTATGGGCATGTGTAGTATAATACAAGATCATAAGTTTTTTCTATATAATGTGTGGATATGTACTATTTCAAACACTTGCAGACATGCAAGAAACTGTTCACACATATATCAAGAGTAGCTGATAGTAACTGACATACAAAGTAAAGTTTTACCCTATCAGCTGATCTCCACAGGCTCCAAAAGCCTGTGTTCTCATTGGGAAGATTCCCTGTAGAAGGAAATGGTAATCCACCCCAGTATTCTTGCCTGGAAAATCCCATAGATGGAGGAGACTGGCAGGCTACAGTCCGTTGAGTGCCAAAGAGTCAGACACAACTGAGCAACTCCACTTTCTTTCTTTCTTCCCTCTATACTACACAGTTTGCACTGCTGTGTTTCACACTCTCTAACTTAGGAGTCCACTCACTGAAACTACCAGGGCAGGGAAAAAAAAAAAAAAATTCTCCTTTAAGATGTTCAAGAACTGTCCCTCCCTCCTCCACATGACAGCAGGAGAATCAAGGTCAGCTCACAATAAAAAAAAAAGAGCAGAAACAGCCTCCATCTAAGGGCAAAACGCTCCCGTATCGGCTGCCCCACTTTTAGCACCCTGGATCAGTATTGATGTTCATTACCATAAAGAAGAAACATTTTTGCCTTGTACAAGTGTGTCAAACTTCAGTTCAGTTCAGTTCAGTCGCTCAGTCATGTCCGACTCTGCGACCCTGTGAATCACAGCACGCCAGGCCTCCCTCTCCATCACCATCTCCTGGAGTTCACTCAAACTCACGTCCATCGAGTCGGTGATGCCATCCAGCAATCTCATCCTCTGTCAACCCCTTCTCCTCCTGCCCCCAATACCGCCCACCATCAGAGTCTTTTCCAATGAGTCAACTCTTCCCATGAGGTGGCCAAAGTACTGGAGTTTCAGCTTTAGCATCAGCCCTTCCAAAGAAATCCCAGAGCTGATCTCCTTTAGAATGGGCTGGTTGGATATCCTTGCAGTTCAAGGGACTCTCAAGAGTCTTCTCCAACACCACAGTTCAAAAGCATCAATTCATTGGCGCTCAGCTTTCTTCACAGTCCACCTGTCACATCCATACATGACAACTGGAAAAACCATAGCCTTGACTAGACAGACCTTTGTTGGCAAAGTAATGTCTCTGCTTTTGAATATGCTATCATAAATTTTCTTCCAAGGAGTAAGCGTCTTTTAATTTCATGGCTGCAATCACCATCTGAGTGATTTGGGAGCCCAAAAAGATAAAAGTCTGACACTCTTTCCACTGTTTCCCCATCTATTTGCCATGAAGTGATTTGACTACATGCCATGATCTTGGTTTTCTGAATGTTGATCTTTAAGCCAACATTTTCACTCTCCTCTTTCAATTTCATCAAGAGCCTTTTTAGTTCCTCTTCACTTTCTGCCATAAGGGTGGCATCATCTCCATATCTGAGGTTATTGATATTTTTTGTGGCAATCTTAATTCCAGCTTGTTCTTCTTCCAGTTCAGCATTTCTCATGATGTACTCTGCATATAAGTTAAATAAGCAGGGTGACAATATACAGCCTTGATGCACTCCTTTTCCTATTTGGAACCAGTCTGTTATTCCATGTCCAGCATTCCTGTATGCTTCCTGACCTGCATACAGGTTTCTCAAGAGGCAGGTCAAGTGGTCTGGTATTCCCATCTCTTTCAAAATTGTCCACAGTTTATTGTGATCCACACAGTCAAAGGCTTTGGCATAGTCAATAAAGCAGAAATATATGTTTTTGTGGAACTCTCTTGCTTTTTCCATGATCCAGCAGATGTTGGCAATTTGATCCCTGGTTCCTCTGCCTTTTCTAAAACCAGCTTGAACACCTGGAAGTTCACGGTTCATGTATTGCTGAAGCCTGGCTTGGAGAATTTTGAGCATTACTTTACTAGCATGTGAGATGAGTACAATTGTGTGGTAGTTTGAACATTCTTTTGCATTGCCTTTCTTTGGTATTGGAATGAACACTGACCTTTTCCAGTCCTGTGGCCACTGCTGAGTTTTCCCAATTTGCTGGCATATTGAGTGCAGCACTTTCACAGCATCATCTTTCTGGATTTGAAATAGCTCAACGGGAATTCCATCACCTCCACTAGCTTTGTTCATAGTGATTCTTTCTAAGGCCCACTTGACTTCACATTCCAGGATGTCTGGCTTTAGGTGAGTGAGCACACCATCGTGATTATCTTGGTTATGAAGATCTTTTTCTGTACAGTTCTGTATATTCTTGCCACCTCTTCTTAATATCTTCTGCTTCTGTTAGGTCCATGCCATTTCTGTCCTTTATCGAGCCCATCTTTGCATGAAATGTTATCTTGGTGTCTCTAATTTTCTTGAAGAGATCTCTAGTCTTTCCCATTCTCTTATTTTCCTCTATTTCTTTGCATTGATCACTGAGGAAGGCTTTCTTACCTCTTCCAGCTATTCTTTGGAGCTCTGCATTACAGTGCTTATATCTTTCCTTTTATTCTTTGCTTTTCGCTTCTCTTCTTTTCAAAGCTATTTGTAAGGCCTCCCCAGACAGCCATTTTGCTTTTTTGCATTTCTTTTCCATGGGGATGGTCTTGATCCTGTCTCCTGTACGATGTCACAAACCTCATTCCATTGTTCATCAGGCACTCTACCTATCAGATCTAGTCCCTTAAATATATTTCTCACTTCCACTGTATAATCATAAGGGTTTTGATTTAGGTCATACCTGAATGGTCTAGTGGTTTCCCCTGCTTTCTTCAACTTAAGTGTGAATTTAACAATAAGAAGCTCATGATGTGAGCCACAGTCAGCTCCTGGTCTTGTTTTTGCTGACCGTATAGAGCTTCTCCATGTTTGCCTGCAAGGAATATAATCAATCTGATTCCATTGTTGATCATCTGGTGATGTCCATGTGTAGAGTCTTCTCTTGTGTTGTTGGAAGAGGGTGTTTACTATGACCAGTGTGTTCTCTTGGCAAAATTCTATTAGCTGTTGTGTTGCTTCATTCCTACTCCAAGGCCAAATTTACTTGTTACTCCAGGTGTTTCTTGACTTCCTACTTTTGCATTCCAGCCCCCTATAATGAAAAGGACATCTTTTGGGGGTATTTGTTTAAAAAATCTTATAAGTCTCTATAGAACTGTTCAACTTCAGCTTTTTCAGCATTACTGGTTGGGGCATAGACTTGGATTACTGTGATATTGAATGGTTTGCTTTGGAAATTAACAGAGATCATTCTGTCGTTTTTAGATTGCATCCAAGTACTCCATTTCAGATTCTTTTGTTGACCATGATGGCTACTCCATGTCAACCTTAGAAGGTCTTAACACAGAGATGAAGACTTTCATTCCCAGGAAGCTGGTAAATGTGTGTAACGGTGTGTCCTTGAGAAGAGTAGCAGGTCATACAACATCCATGTACTGATCAAGCAGATTTTAGTATACTTGTCTCTATTTACAGAGTTTCAGAATTCCCACATCACCTATCCCACTGCAATCACATGTCCCCTTATAGGATTCCTGGTAATCATTTTGTAAATACAAGTTCTATAGTTTGAACTATATCTTTCTCACACTTCAACATAACACAGACACATGTGTTTATCTCTGTAGAGCCTACTATGGTTTTGACCATTTTACATAGATTGCTTCATTTCATCTTAATAACAGCATTGTTATGTGGGTCAAGCAGGTATTATTTTGCAATTCATTAATGAGTCCAAAATGTTTCAGTAGTAGGCCAGGCATAACACAGCTTCAGAAAGAAAATTATTGCTTCATTTCATCTTAATAACAGCATTGTTATGTGGGTCAAGCAGGTATTATTTTGCAATTCATTAATGAGTCCAAAATGTTTCAGTAGTAGGCCAGGCATAACACAGCTTCAGAAAGAAAATTATTTCCAACTCCATTACTTGGTATTCTTACTATTTAAAAATGCTATGGATATCTGAAGACTTTAGCATTTTTAAAACCACAGTTTACTAAAAGGAAGAGAGAATTGCTATTTTCACAGGTAAAGAGCACTGTGGAATAGCCTTCCCTCTAAGGGCTGTGAACTATGAACTTGGTCAGGGTTTAAAATAAGAAAACAGAATGGAGAGAACCCCTGTCTGTAGGGTGGCAGGCTAGTTGTAAATTTTTATGGTGGGTACCTAGTGTAGAACCTGATGCAACATGAATACTTAGCGTGTTTCATGTTAAATGAATAAATGAATAAGTGTATGTGAATAAGTGTTATAACCTAACAACAAATTGCGGTAGCCAAGTCCAATGTAAGCCTTCTAGGGTGCATAACTTAGAAAATAATATGCTATATGAAATAGGGCAAATGCCCTTTTCTAGAAACACAAGTATCTGCAAGAAGTAATCCCAACCAGCCTCTGAAGCCAACTCAGTTCCCACCATTTACTACATATTGATCTATGTACAGCCAGTGAACCTCTTAAGAAAACTGGAAATCAGGTTTGTGGTGTAGAGAAAGGTATCCAAGGCTTTTTAAACTGTAAAACTCCATTTAAATGTAAAATAAAAGTTACTCTCCATTGAACATCTATGTATATGTCAGGCAATTGTGGTTTCAAAGTCTTTAATTCTTATAAAATCATAAAATGAGATTTCCATTTTATAGATGAGGAAACAGAGCTCATTCTTAAAGTGTCCACCCACTCTAGAATGTTTGGTTCTAGTGATCATGGTCTTCCATTTGTCGAAAATATGATTCTACTCAGGAGCTTCAAATTTTCCCCACTGAACAACTAATCCAAGCCAAGCTTCTCAGTTTAACACTGTAGACCCTCACATCAATGTCTCTGCTTGTCTTCTGAACATTTTCTGACTGTTTTCCTGACTCCCTAAAATATGCCCCTGGTTCTGGCTACAATAGCTTCTTTATTGTGACATTCCCTTCCCAGTCAAATTCAAAAATATTATAAGCTTCTGCCTAAGACTTGCATTTTTCCTTAAACCTTCACAGTGTAAAACTTAGTCTGTTCTCTTACTCAGAATAAATGTGCTAAGGGAACTCAGCTAATTCACATGAACATGCTATAGTTTAAAATTTTCTTAGAGTTGTTCTGTTTTATGTGTTTATCCATATATTCAGAGTCCCTTGGACTCCAAGGAGATCCAACCAGTCCACTCTAAAGGAGATCAGCTCTAGGTGTTCTTTGGAAGGAATGATGCTAAAGCTGAAACTCCAGTACTTTGGTTTCCTCATGCGAAGAGTTGACTTATTGGAAAAGACTGATGCTGAGAGGGATTGGGGGAAGGAGAAGAAGGGGACGACAGAGGATGAAATGGCTGGATGGCATCACTGACTCGATGGATGTGGAATTGAGTGAATTCCAGGAGCTGGTGATGGACAGGGAGGCCTGGTGTGCTGCAGTTCATGGGGTCGCAGAGATGGACACGACTGAGTGACTGCACTGAACTGAACTGAATCTAAATTATAAACTAATGAAGAATAGGGAAAATATTAATAACTGATTTTTTTTTTAATTCCTTAAACCCTTTGCAGAGAACTCCGTTTTAGACAGCCTTGCTCAATGAATTATTTCTCTGAACATATCTTGAAAGATAGTTTTCTTTGAATCTTCTTTGGTGACACCTACTTGCTCCCTAAGACTATTTAACATAAATGCTTTAAAATATTCCACATTCAAACATCACCCCCACTTTTTTTTGTTTTTTTTGTAATTACTACTTAAGCTCACAATCTCTTCATCAGGCATTTACTATTCTTTCTATTTTGCAGATGAAGAAACTGAGTTCAGTAGCTAAAAGGATTGTTCAGTGTTAAACAGAGTTAGAGAGAAATTGGAACTGGAATAGAGGTCTTCTGATACCCAGTCCAAAGTTCTTCCCTCTATCCCATAATATCTTTCTACCTTCCATTGTAGAAGGAGCCCCTATGAAGCTCTATTTGTACCTTTCCATTTTTTCATACTCTAAAATGACATTCAGTTCAGTCGCTCAGTCGTGTCCAACTCTTTGTGACCCCATGAATCGTAGCACGCCAGGCCTCCCTGTCCATCACCAACTCCCGGAGTTCACTCAATTCCACATCCATCGAGTCAGTGATGCCATCCAGCCATTTCATCCTCTGTCGTCACCTTCTCCTCTTGGCCTCAATCCCGCCCAGCATCAGAGTATTTTCCAATGAGTCAACTCTTCGCATGAGGTGGCCGAAGTTTCAGCTTTAGCATCATTCCTTCCAAAGAACACCCAGGGTTGATCTCCTTCAGAATGGACTGGTTGGATCTCCTTGAAGTCCAAGGGAATCTTAAGAGTCTTCTACAACACTACAGTTCAAAAGCATCAATTCTTCGGTGCTCAGCTTTCTTCACAGTCCAACTCTCACATCCATACATGACCACTGGAAAATCCATAGCCTTGACTAAACAGACCTTTGTTGGCAAAGTAATGTCTCTGCTTTCTAATATGCTGTCTAGGTTGGTCATAAATTTTCTTCCAAGTAAGTGTCTTTTAACTTCGTGGCTGCAGTCACCATCTGCAGTGATTTTGGAGCCCCCCAAAATAAAGTCTGACACTGTTTCCACTGTTTCCCCATCTACTTCCCATGAAGTGATTGGACCACATGCCATGATCTTAGTTTTCTGAATGTTGAGCTTGAAGCCAACTAATTTACTCTCCTCTTTCACTTTCATCAAGAGGCTTTTTAGTTCCTCTTCGCTTTCTGCCATAAGGGTGGTGTCATCTGCATATCTGAGGTTATTGATATTTCTCCTGGCAATCTTGATTCCAGCTTGTGCTTCATCCAGCCCAGCGTTTCTCATGATGGACTCTGCATAGAAGTTAAATAAGCAGGGTGACAGTATACAGCCTTGACGTACTCCTTTTCCTATTTGAAAAATGACATTAGCATAATAAAACAGTGATTTAGGTGAAAGACCAGATTCCACAAATTTCCTAATGATAAAGGCCTACTGAATTTGCAATTTATGTTTTTGATAAGTTAATCTTTTGTACCCTTTTGTGTGAACACAGTTATAAGAAATGTTTTCTGACACGCTTGGTGAGGCATGGTAACCTGGCGGGGCTCATATGTCATCTGCCAGTTATGACTTTTAGACACAAAGCCACCCTGTGTGCTGTTCCTTCTTCTGTTCCTTTGTGTAGGTGTAGCTCCCCAGTGAGGCTGTGTTATCATTCTTTCAAGCTGATCTATGAGCTGCTCACTGAAGGGCAGTCAGTGGCTTTTCAAAATCACGTGTAGTATATTCACAGCCCTCAGTGGAACTACTGGAAAATTACAGGTCTCAATAAAACCCACATGTCCCTGAATTCAGCCTATGTGCTACAATTTTCAATTTGCTTCAACAATTGTTTCCTATAAGTGTGCTCAGGGTTGTACCATTTGATCACATACATTTAACATTTTATTACTTACCCCAGCATTACCAGATATGTTAAAATGTTTGCAAGTGCCATTTAATACTAAAGAATCTGAGAAGTAACAAGAAACATTTTTAAAAATATGTATGTACGTATTCAAAGATTTTGCTGTTTTTTGAGTAAGGTGAAAATTATGAAAATACTGTTCTGAAATAACATTTTCCTGAGTTATCTGACCTAAGTCAGGTTAAGATTTTCAGAAATTTAATTTTAACCAGGATTTAATCAGCAATGTAATTAAGCAAATAATATCTATTAATTAAATATAATATAAAATGTAGATATGCTTGTTTGTTTTAAAAATATTTCCCTAGATGTCCAATAGAAATAAAAATTTGAGTCATATATTTAATTTTTACATTTTCTAGTAACCACACTTTATAAAGGTAAATAACAATTGTAATTAATTTTAATAATTTTATGTAACCCAATATATCTAAAATATTATTTTAATGTTCAGTCAATATAAAGATAGAGATATTTCACATATTTTAATTTTTTCTTTTACTAATCTTCAAAATATGGTGTATATTTTACACTTAAAAAATGCATCCAATATGGACTAGCCATTCTCAGTGTTATGTTGAAGCCAACTTGCAGTGAATTTCCAGTTTGTTATTACATTTTCTGAATTTCATGAAACAATGGTAAATTAAAATTGGTCCCTGTAAGAATCTTTATTCTATAGGAATCTTCAACTGATGCAAATTTTTTGGAGGGTAGGTTGAAGTAGGAAACTGATTGTTAAATATTTACCAGCACACTGCTGCTGCTGCTAAGTCACTTCAGTCATGTCCGACTGTGTGTGACCCCATAGATGGTAGCCCACAAGGGCTAGAACACTGGAGTGGGTTGTCATTTCCTTCTCCAATGCATGAACGTGAACAGTGAAAGTGAAGTCGCTCAGACTTCATGGACTGCAGCTTACCAGGCTCCTCCATCCATGGGATTTTCCAGGCAAGAGTACTGGAGTGGGGTGCCATTGCTTTCTCTGATTTACCAGCATACCACCTCAAAATAGCCACTATGGCTAGTGACTACCATATTGGAAAATTCATCCCTAGATAATGACAAAAATTATATTATTTGATAAATGTTTCTTAAGTATGCTTAGAATTCTTTAATTTGTCCTAAGGATGGTGCTTTTCATAATGGACACCACTTGGAAAAACACCAGAAGAGAGGAAAAAATGATAAAAAGCAGTGACATGTCATCTATTAGCTGTGAGACTCCATAGCCAAAACTGGCTAACCACTCTCCTTTTCCATAGAGTTCTTGGTCTGGGCTTGAGGAAAGGATTGCTTCTTCTGGTTTTTAAGAATATGTCTAGTCACAAATGCTGCTATTGGTGAGAAGACTGGAGAAAGAGATTAGCATAAAAACATGAGAAAGATATGAGCTCTCTTATAGATATCATAAATAACGGTTTTGTTTTTAATGAGAAAATAGGCATTTTTATATTGATATTAGTTTATATATTTAAACCTCATTAAGAGTTATTAAATGCTATTTATTAAAATGTGCACAATTCGTTAACTTTTTTAGGATTACCTAATGTACTTCTAATATATTAAATTTGAATGATTAAATCTAATTTTAGTGGAGGAGGATCATGTGGTAAGCATTCTAGGATGTTTTATTATAGGAATCTTTGATATCTATAACAAATATACAGTCTTCCATGAAAACAGTAATAGCTTGCTTTATTGGGTTTATAACTATGTACCAGGCACTTTAAATATTTATTTCAATTGATTTACACAGTGATCTTAAGTGGTGGATATTATGCAGATTCTAAAGAGTAGGACACTGAAGCTCAGGAAAGTTAGGGGGTTTGAAGTCAGCCATCTGGTAAATGATAGACCTGAGTAGTGAACTAAGGCCTTTCTTATTCCAAAGTCTGTGGTTTTGTTCTGGATCATACTGCTTCCCTAGAATTTCAATTCAGGTTTATTGGATTTTAATCAATGTTTTTCTTACTGGGAACATAGAGCTAAGGTAAGGATGGAAGCATCAAGAACTCAGAACAATAAAGCCTCATTGGTACAAATGGTAATGGTTTATAGAGTTGAGGAAAAGAACAAGCTCAGTATGTCTTCCAAAATATAAGCCTCATCTTGTTCACGTACTACCCCCTACTAATATGTCAATACTAGTATACTGTGTGTACTAAATACGTAGTAATTAAATTAAGTTTTGCTCTCATAGAAAAGAAAAAAAAAAAAAAAAAGGAAAAACAAAACAAAACAGAAAAAGCCCTTATTCCCCAAGTATGATAAATGAAGGTGATGTTTCCTGAGAACTTACCAAAGGGCAGGCACTGTTCTAGGTGCTTCTCTTGTATGAACTCATTTAATTCTCATCGATTGCATAAGGTAGGTACAGATAAGGAAAGTTGAGGCACATGGAGGATAAGAAACCTCCCCGTGCTACTAACAAGTAGCAGAACTAGGATTTAAACCTAAGCAGTCTGGATCCATCATGCATACTCTTAGTTACTACAGCATATGGCAGACAAGCTATAGGAAACTCAACTGTCAAAAACTAATAAATAATGGACATGTGGATGCAAAGTGACTATGAAAAAGAGATGCATATAATACCATAAATCAGTTCAGTACTAATTTTTAAATTAGTAATAAGAAATTACTGGAAATGGAGAAATCACTTCCCACCTTCAAAACATGAAAGGTGGAGGAGTTGGGATTTAAACAGGATAAAGGGTAAGTAGGATCTGAATACACAGAGAAAGAATTTTCTCTCTATCCAGAGAGAATAGTATGTGAATATATATGGAGAACAATTCTAAGTCAATATATTGGACTGAAAATATTGGACATATGAAAGTGGATAACAACAGTGGAAAGATGGTTATAAACAAGAACAGGCTTATGTCTGTCTCCTGTGCAGCAGATAATTCAATTTTTCACACACTATAGACTATCAGGCTTCCAAGCTGGCACTAGTGTTAAAGAACCCACCTGCCAATGCAGGTAGACCTAAGAGATGGGAGTTCAATCCCTGGGTCAGGAAGATCCCCTGTAGGAGGGCATGGCAACACACTCCAGTATTCTTGTCTGGAGAATCCCATGGACAGAGGGGCCTAGGTGAGTTTCAGTCCATGAGTCACACAGAATCAGACTCAACTGAAGCGATTTAGCATGCATGCCACAGACTATTTTTGTGGAACATTTATGACAGTGTGTTTATAAGGTCAATAACTATAGTGCCCATCAAGCAAAGTGACATGAAGGGAAAGAAGGAAAATATGAGGGTAATAGAGGGAGATGTCACATATTCTACTCAAGACTGTAAGAAAGGCAGAAGAGGCTATGCTGTGTTTAGAGAATAGCATTTGGTTTGTTTCAAGCATAATAAATTATGTGATGAGGAACATTAGGAGGTCAGACTAGAAAGGTCATTAGAGTCCATAGCATGGAGAATATTGAATGCTGGATATAAGGAATTTATGATTCATCAATAGCAATTGGTCAGCAGGCAGCCCTGAAGGATTTTAAACTTCAGAGCTAAAATTACATTTCCACTTCAGGAAAAGAAATCTGCCAGTTGTGAGTGGAATAAAGTATGGTGGAGGGAACCATAGGCTGGAATTTATATTAGTGGTTATTGTAGAAGATTAAGCTAGAGATAATGATATTCTGTGATGGGATAGTGGCAATAGACATGGAAAGAAGATGGTATGTAAAAGTGCTTTGGATACTAAAAGAAATATGTTCCAAGTATAAAGAGGAAAACCCAAGATGTGAGAACGGAGAAGTAGCGAGATCAAAGTTATATGACTTTTCAATTTGTTTATTCTCTCCTGCATCCATTAATCTGTTCTGAGATTCATAGAAAGCAAGTTTGGTGAAAATTTAAGAGTTTAGGGTTTATCAGTAAGTATCTGTAAGATTAACTAACCTTCTTTTGAGTAGGTGGACAGTTGATCACTTATGGTGTAGAGGTAGGGACAAGGGAAAGTATATCCAAGAAAGAATACCCAAGGTATTTCCCAGGGTATAATGTGAGAATAAATTAGATTCTTCTTTTCTTAAAAGGTGATCTCACTATTTGAATTAGTGGAAATGCTACAAAAAATTTAGATTCTTTTTTTTTTTTCTTGGTCTCATCTAAATATCAAAATATATATAGGTGTAAGCCACATGTCTAGATAAAATAAATATCACTACTTCTTAAATTATATGTGATTAAAACCCCTTCTTTAAAAAAAAAATCTGTCCAACACTGAATTGTATAAATTCCAGTAGAAATGAACAAATAATCAACATACATAACATGATCAATGTGTTAGTTTTCTCTATAATTGCAGTCATATTGCAATATACAAATTAGAAAATTAACATGCTGTTTATCTTACATTTATGTAATTTTATGTCAAATATATTTAAACAAAAAAAACTGACATATAGAGACTCCAAATTTTTAATTATTTTATTTAACAAATATAAGATTACTTTCAAATTTCTACAACAATTCCTAAATGTCTATTGTCAATTTCTGAGCTTCTCTTGTCATGCAAGTAACAAACAGCTCAGGTACCAGCTCCCCTTTGCACTGCCCATGTTTCAAATAACAGTGGTCTAGAGGATCATTTCTACAGGTTCAGTCGTTCAGTCATGTCTGACTCTTTGCGACCCCATCAACCGAAGCATGCCAGGCCTCCCTGTCCATCACCAAACCCTGGAGTTCACCCAAACCCATGTCCATTGAGTCAGTGATGCCATCCAACCATTTCATCCTCTGACATTCCCTTCTCTTTCTGCCCTCAATCTTCCCCAGCATCAGGGTCTTTTCAAATGAGTCAGCTGTTTCTCATCAGGTGGCCAAACTGTTGGAGTTTCAGCTTCACTGTCAGTCCTTCCAATGAATATTCAGGACTGATTTCCTTTAGGATGGACTGGTTGGATCTCTCTGAAGAGTCTTCTCCAACACCACACTTAAAAATCGTTAATTATTCGGTGCTCAGCTTTCTTTATAGTACAACTCTTACATCCATATATGACTGCTGGAAAAACCATAGCCTTGACTAGACGGACATTTGTTGACAAAGTAGTGTCTCTGCTTTTCAATATGCTGTCTAGGTTGGTCATAACTTTTCTTCCAAGGAGTAAGCATCTTTTAACTTCATGGCTGCAATCACCATCTGCAGTGATTTGGAGCCCAGAAAAATAAAGTCAGCCACTGTTTCCACTGTTTCCCCATCTATTTCCCATGAAGTGATGGGGCCAGATGCCATGATCTTAGTTTTCTGAATGTTAAGCTTTAAGCCATTTTTTTCACTCTCCACTTTCACTTTCATTAAGAGGCTCTTTAGTTCTTCACTTTCTGTCATAAGGGTGGTATCATCTGCATATCTAAGGTTATTGATATTTCTCCTGGCAATCTTGATTCCAACTTGTGCTTCCTCTAGCCCAGTATTTCTCATGATGTACTCTGCATAGAAGTTAAATAAGCAGTGTGACAATATACAGCCTTGACGTATTCCTTTTCCTATTTGGAACCAGTCTGTTGCTCCATGTCCAGTTCTAACTGTTGCTTCCTGACTTACATACAGGTTCTCAAGAGGCAGGTCAGGTGATCTCGTATTCTCATCTCTTTAATAGTAAAGATAATCCAAAATCTTGGAATTAAAATGAAGAAATAGATAAACAGACTAGAGGCATAAAAGATCCAGAGGATATAAGAAATGTTTAAGAAGGACTCAGAAGAATAAAATAATAGACAATAAGCAATTTGTAACATGATAAATGATATTTAAAATAACCTAGAGTGAACTAATAGCAGAATATATTAGGTAGAAGAACAGATAAGTGAGCCAACAGTTACAAGAGTGGAAATAATTAAAGTAGAGCATGATAAAGAAAATAAAAATAAAAAAAGGACGGTCTCAGATGCTTCTGGATCATTATTTGCATCCACATTGAAATTAGGGTGGTCTCAGGAGAAGAGGAGAAAAAGGGTATGAAAATGTTTGAAGAGATTATACTTAGAAAGTTTCTGAACATGGGAAAGGAAATAACCACCCAAGTCTAGGAAGCCCACAGAGGATAAGCCCATACAGGATAAGCCCAAGGAAAAATATGCCAAGACACAAACTAACAAAAGTTAAACACAAAGAACAAATGTTAAAAGCAACAAGGGAAAAGAAACAAATAACATACAAAGGGATTCACATAAGAATAATAGCTGATCTTTCAATAGAAACTCTTCAGGTCAGAATGGAGTGGCAGGATATATTTAAAGTGATGACAGGAAAAAATCTAGAAGCAAGATTACTCTATCCAGCAAGGACTTGAAGGAAAAATTGAAAGCTTTATAGACAATCAACAATTAAGAGATATTATCACTGCTAAACCAGCTTTACAACAAATGTTAAAGGAATTTCTAAGATAGGAAATATTATTACATAATAGAGAAAAAAAGTCACAGGATCAAATTCAAACTAGTAACCTAAAGAGTCATAAGATCATATATACCAGTAATTAATTTAAGTGTAGATGGATTAATGCTCCAACCAAAGGGTACAGATTGGCTGAATGGATACAAAAACAAGACCCCTTTATTTGATCTCTATAAGAGACCCACCTCAGACCTAGGGACATATACAAACTGAACGTAGGGACTGCAAAAGATACTCTAAGCAAATGAAAATCAAAAGAAAGTGAGAGTAGCACTACTTATATCAGATATAAGAGACTTTAAAATAAAGCAACAAAGGACACTACATAATGATCAAGAGATCAATCCAAGAAGAAGATTTAGCAATTATAAATATGTATGCTCCAAATCTAGGAGCACTTTAAGGAAAATGATAGCAACTATTAAAGGGGAAATCGACAGTAACACAATAATAGTGTGGGGCTTAACTCTGCACTCACACCTATGGTCAGATCATCCAGAAAGAAAATTAATAAGGTAACACAAGTTTTAAATGATATACTGGACCAATTTGATCTAATTGATATCTATAGGGCATTTCATCCAAAAACAGTAGATTTCACTTTCTTCTCAAAGTGTACATGCAACATCTCCAGGATAGATCACACCTTGGGTCACATATCAAGCATTTGTAAATTACAAATAATTGAAATTATTTCAGGCATCATTTAAGACCACACTGCTATAAGATTAGATATCAACTATGCATTACTTTGCCGACTAAGGTCTGTCTAGTAAATGCTATGGTTTTCCCAGTAGTCATGTATGGATGTGAGAATTGGACTGTGAAGAAGGCTGAGCACTGACGAATTGATGCTTTTGAACTGTGGTGTTGGAGAAGACTCTTGAGAGTCCCTTGGACTACAAGGAGATCCAACCAGTCCATTCTGAAGGAGATCAGCCCTGGGTGTTCTTTGGAAGGAACAATGCTAAAGCTGAAACTCCAGTACTTTGACCACCTAATGTGAAGAGTTGACTCATTGGAAAAGACTCTGATGCTGGGAGGGATTGGGGGCAGGAGGAGAAGGGGGCGACAGAGGATGAGATGGCTGGATGGCATCACTGACACAACGGATGTGAGTCTGAGTGAACTCCGGGAGTTGGTGATGTACAGGGAGGCCTGGCATGCTGCAATTCATGGGGTCGCAAAGAGTCGTACACGACTGAGTGACTGAACTGAACTGAACTGATGCTCAGTTGGTAAAGAATCTGCCTGGAATGCAGGAGACCTGGGTTCGATTCCTGAGTTGGGAGGATCCCCTAGAGAAGGGAAAGGCTAACCCACTACAGTATTCTGGCCTGGAGAATTCCATGAACTGTATAGTCCATGGGGTTGCAAAGAGTTAGACACGACTGAGCAACTTTCACGGGGGTGGGGGGGGGGGAAGCTATAAAAAACAGAAACACATGAAGGCTAAATAACATGCTTCTGAACAATCAAGAGGTCACTGAAGAAATCAAATATGAAATTAAAAAATACCTAGAAGCAAAAGACAATGATATATGACAACTAAAAACCTAGGGGACACAGTAAAAGCAATAATAAGAGGCAAATTTATAGCAATACAAGCCTACCTCAAGAAGCAAGAAAACCATCAACTAAACCATCTAACCTTACATCTATAGCAACTGGAAAAAGAAGAACAACAACATAAAAACACCCAAAGTTAGTAGAAGGAAAGAAATCATAAAGATCAGAGGAGAAATAAATGAAAAAGAAATGAAGGAAACAATAGAAAAGATCAATAAAAATTAAAACTAGCTAATTAAGAAGATTAAGAAAAAATGACAAATCATTAGTCTAAGAAAAAAGAGAGAAGACTCAAATCAAAACTTAGAAATGAAAAAAAAAAAAATCTACAACAGACAACCCTGAAATATGAAGGATCATAAGAAACTACTACAAGCAACTATATGCAAAAAAAAAAAAAAAAAAAAAAAGAACAACCTGGTAGAAATGGACACATTATTAGAAACGTATAACCTTCCAAAACTGAGCCAGGCAGAAATAGAAAATATGAACAGACCAATAACAAGCATGGAAATTGAAAATGTAGTCAACAATCTTCCAACCACAACAACAAAAGACCAAGGCCTGATGTCTTCACAGGTGAATTACCTCTCCTACTCAAACTTTTCTGGAGAATTGCAGAGGTAGGGAAACTCCCAAATTAATTCTACAGGGTCACCATCACACTAATACAAATACTAGACAAAGATTTCAGATAAAAAGAAAATCAGAGGCCAATATCACTGATGCATATACATGCAAAAATTCTCAACAAAGTTCAAGCAAACAGAATCCAACAACACTTGATCACACAGCATGATCAAGTAGGGTTTATTCCAGGAATGTAAAGATTCTTCAGTATACACAAATCAATCAGTATGATACACCATAATAGAAAGTGAAAGATAAAAAAGAAAGTGAAAGATAAAAACAATATTATTATCTCAATAGATGCAGAGAAATCTTTCAACCACATTCAACATTCATTTATGATAAAAACTCTCCAGAATGTAGACATAGAAGGAATCTACCTCAACATAAAATAAAAGGCAATGCATGGCAATCCAAAGAGAATTTATTATCAACAGTGAAAACGTAAATGTATTTCCTCTGAGATCAGAACATGCCAAAGTGTGCCCACTCACTATTGCAACTATTATTCAACACAGTTTGGAAGTCCTAGCCACAGAAATCAAAGAAGAAAAAGAAATAAAAGAAATGCAGATTGGAAATTAAGAAGTAAAACCCTCACTGTTTGCAAATGACATAAAACTATACCTAGAATATAAAACTATACCTAAAACTTTACCTAAAAATGCCACCAGAAATTGATAGAGCTAATTGATTAATAAAGTCTCAGGATATAAAATTAATACATAGAAATCCCTTGCATTCCTATACAATAAAAATGAAAAATCAGAAAGAGAAATTAAGGAGACAACCCCATTCTCCATTGCAACAAAAATAATAAAATACTTAGGAATAAGCCTACCTAAAATAGACAAAAGATCTGTATGTAGAAAATCATAAGACATTGATACAAGAAATCAAAGGCGGCACAAAGAGATGGAGAGATATTCCATGTTCTTAATTTGGAAGAATCAATATTGAAAAAAAAAATGACTATACTACTGAAAGCAATTTGTAGATTCAATGCAACTCCTATTGAACTACAAATGGTATTTTTCATAGAACTAAAACTAAAAACAAACAAACAAACAAAAAACCGAACTTAAATGGAAACACAAAAGACACTGAATAGGCGTATAAACTGTAAGAATGAAAAATAGAGCAGGAGGAATCAATCATTCTGACTTCAAACTATGCTACAAAACTACAGTTATTAAAACAGCATGGTACTGGTAGAAAAACAGAAATATAGATCAATGGATCAAGGTAGAAAATCCAGAGATAAACACACATATCCAGGGGCACCTTATCTTTGACAAATAAAGAAAGAATATGTGCAATGGAGAAAAGATAGCCTGTCCAATAAGTGATTCTGGGAAACTGCACAGCGATGTATAAAAGAATGAAATTAGAACACTTCCTAATACCATATATGAAAATGACCCAAAGCAAATTAAAGATCTAAATATAAGACTAGGAACTGCAAAACTCTAAATCAGTTAGATCCTCTACGACCTACCTCTTAGAGTAATGGAAATTAAAACAAAAATAAATAAACAGAATTAAATGTAATTAATTAATTAAACATACTTAAAAATGTAATTAAAATTTTTGCACCACAAATGGAACTATAAACAAGGTGAAAAATCAGCCCTTAGAATGGGAGAAAATAATAGCAAATGAAACAATTGACAAAAGATTAATCTCCAAAATATATAAGCAGGTCATACAACTCAGTACCAAAAAAACAAAAAAACTAATCTAAAACTTGGCAAAAGATCTAAACAGACATTTCTCCAAAGATATATAGATGATTAATAAAAACATGAAAAGATACTCAACACCACTCTATTGGAGAAGGAAGCAGCATCAAAAATTCAATGAGGTAGCACCTCCCACCAGTTAGAATGGTCATTGTCAAAAAGTATACAAATAATAAATGCTGAAGAGGATGTAGAGAAAAGAGAACCCTCTTGCACTTTTGGTGAAATGTAAATTGATACAGCCACTATGGAGAACAGTAGGGAGATTCCTTGGAAAACTAGGAAGGAAACTAACATAAGACCCAACAATCCCATTACTGAGCATATGTCCTGAGGAAACTATAATTCAAAAAGACACATGTACTGCTATATTCATTGCAGCACTATTTACAATAGCTAGGACATGGAAGCAACTTAGATATCCATTGACAGATGAATGGATAAAGAAGTTGTAATACATGTATAACATGGGATATTGCTCAGTCATAAAAAAGAACACTTTGAGCCAATTCTAATGAGGTGGGTGAACCTACAGCCTAATATACTAGGATGAATAAGTAAGAAAAAGAAAAGTGATGTAAGTTAGAAAGAGAAGTAAATTGAAAGAGAAAAACAAATATCATATATTAACCTATATATATGGAATATAGAAGGATGGTACTGATGAGCCTTTTGCAGGGCAGTAGTGGATATTCAAACATAGAGAACAAGCTTATGGAGACAGCTGTGGAAAAGCATGGTATGAATTGGGAAAGTAGCATTGAAGCATATACTTTACCATAGGTACAATGGTTCAGTTCAGTTCAGTCACTCAGTCTTGTCT
This sequence comes from Capricornis sumatraensis, assembly GCF_032405125.1. NCBI lineage: Eukaryota > Metazoa > Chordata > Mammalia > Artiodactyla > Bovidae > Capricornis > Capricornis sumatraensis. The sequence goes on along the minus strand of NC_091089.1, from coordinate 15,949,323 downwards.
GACTCTTTGTGACCTCATGAATTGCAGCACACCAGGCCTCCCTGTCCATCACCATCTCCCAGAGTTTACCCAAACTCATGTCCATGGAGTCAGTGATGCCATCCAGCAATCTCATCCTCTGTCGTCCCCTTCTCCTCCTGCCCCCAATCCCTCCCAGCATCAGAGTCTTTTCCAATGAGTCAACTCTTCGCATGAGGTGGCCAGCATATTGGAGTTTCAGCTTCAGCCTCAGTCCTTCCGAAAAACACCCAAGACTGCTCTCCTTTAGAATGGACTGGTTGGATCTCCTTGCAGTCCAAGGGACTCTCAAGAGTCTTCTCCAACACCACAGTTCAAAACCATCAATTCTTCAGCACTCAGCTTTCTGCACAGTCCAACTCTCAGATCCATACATGGCCATTGGAAAAACCATAGCATTGACTAAATGGACCTTTGTTAGCAAAATAATATCTCTGCTTTTTATTATGCTCTCTAGGTTGGTCATAACTTTCCTTCCAAAAAGTGTCTTTTAATTTCATGGCTGCAATCAACATCTACAGTGATTTTGGAAAACCCCCACCCCCCCAAAAAAAAATAAATTCTGACACAGTACAATGGTTAGCCAGCAGGAATTTGCTGTATGAATCAGGGATCTCAAACCTGGTGCTCTCTAACAACCTATAGGGGTGCTATGGGGTGAAATATGGAAGGGAATTTCAGGAGGGAGGGGACATGTGCTCACCTATGGATGATTCATATTGAGGTATGGCAGAAACTATCACAATATTTTGAAGCAATTGTCCTCCAATTAAAAATAAATAAATAAAATAAAGGATGACCTAAATGATCATTGCTCACAGGTACCTTTTTTTTATTTATAAAGAATGCCAAATTGTTTACAAATTATTCTAATTAGTAAAATAGGTAAGTTATTGGGAGCATGACTTTCAAAAAACTGCTTTTCTCCATGTCAGAAAACAAACAAACAGAAATCTCAGAAAAAATAATTACATTTACCAAGGCAAAACAACATATTTTTGTTTGCAAATGACTCAGAGCAGTTTCCATGGTTATTGTTGCAAAGATCTGACTTCCCACATGGAATATAATGAATAGATAAAGGGATGGGTCTCAGTTTGACAATGCAAGCCTACTTAATTGAAACATGGTAGATGTTTTTTTATACTTGATCTCACCTGAAGTCTAGTGGTAATGGAAAATTGTTAACTTTCATTGATGATTAGAATTCCACTGCATAGATATCTAACAGTTTGTCCATTCTTTTATTAACTGACAACTGAGCTGTTTGTCTTTACCTATGGTTCCAAATAGGGAAAGGAGTACGTCAAGGCTGTATATTGTCACCCTGCCTATTTAACTTATATGCAGAGTACATCATGAGAAACGCTGGGCTGGAAGAAACACAGCTGGAATCAAGATTGCCCGGAGAAATATCAACAACCTCAGATATGCAGATGACACCACCCTTATGGCAGAAAGTGAAGAGAAACTGGAAAGCCTCTTGATGAAAGTGAAAGAGGAGAGTGAAAAAGTTGGCTTAAAGCTCAACATTCAGGAAACTAAGATCATGGAATCTGGTCCCATCACTTCATGGCAAGTAGATGGCAAAACAGTGGCTGACTTTATTTTTTTGTCGATAAATGATGATGAAATTGAATGACGATGATGATGAAATTAAAAGACACATGCTTCTTGGAAGAAAAGTTATGACCAACCTAGATAGCATGTTAAAAAGCAGAGACATTGCTTTGCCAACAAAATTCTGTCTAGTCAAGGCTATGTTTTTTCCAGTCATGTATGGCTGTGAGAGTTGGACTATAAAGAAAGCTGAATGTCAAAGAATTGATGCTTTTGAGCTGTGGTGTTGTAGAAGACTCTTGAATCCCTTGGACTGCAAGGAGATCCAGACAGTCCATCCTAAGGGAAATCAGTCCTGAATATTTATTGGAAGGACTTATGCTGAAGCTGAAACTCCAATACTTTGACCACATCATGCGTAGAGTTGACTCATTGGAAAAGACCCTGATGCTGGGAGGGATTGGGGACAGGAGGAGAAGGGGTGACAGAGTATGAGATGGCTGGATGGAATCACCGACTTGATGGACATGAGTCTGAGTGAACTCTGGGAGCTGGTGATGGACAGGGAGGCCTGGCGTGCTGTGATTCATGGAGTTGCAAAGAGTCGGACAAGACTGAGTGACTGAACTGAACTGAATTGAACTGAATTGAACTGGACTGAAGTGATGAAGAAAGGAATATGTCAAGGCTGTACATTGTCACCCTGCTTATTCAACTTACATGCAGAGTAACATCATAGGAAATGCTGGGCTGGATGACTCACAAGCTGGATTCAAGATTGCCAGGAGAAATACCAACAACCTCAGATTTGCTGATGATACCATGTTAATGGCAGAAAGTGAAGAGGACTAAAGAGACTCTTGATGAAAGTGAAAGAGGAAAAGGAAAAACCTGGCTTAAATCTCAACATTTAAAAAGCAAGGATCATGGCATCTGGTCCCATCATTTCATGGCAAATAGATGAGGGAAAAGTGGAAACAATGTCAGATTTCATTTTCTTGGGCTGCAAAATCACTGAACAGTGACTGCAGCCCCCAAATTAAAAGACAGCTGTTCTTTGGAAGAAAAGCTATGACGAAACTAGAGCAGAGACATCACTTTACCAACAAAAGTCCATATAGTCAAAGCTATGGCTTTTCCAATAGTCATGTATGGATGTGAGAGTTGGACCATAAAGAAGGCTGAGGGGTGAATAACTGATGCTCTTGATATGTGGTACTGGAAAAGTCTCTTGAGAGTCCCTTAGACTGCAAGGAGATCAAACCAGTCCATCCTAAAGGAAATCAACCCTGAACATTCATTGGAAGGACTGCTGCTGAAACTGAAGCTCCAATACTTTGGCTCTCTAACGTGAAGAGCTGACTCATTGGAAAAGACTCTGATGCTGGAAAAGATTGAGGTCAAGATGAGAAGGGGGACAACAGAGGGTGAGATGGTTGGATGACATCACTGACTTAATGGACATGAATTTGAGCAGATTCAGGGAGATAGTGAAAGACAGGGAAGACTGGCATGCTGCATTTCATGGGGTCACAATGAGTCAGACACGACTTAGAGACTGAACAGCAACAAAGTGATCAGGGCTTCCCTGGTGGGTCAGTGGTAAAGAATCTGCCTGCAAATGCAGGAGATGCAAGAGACATGAGTTTGATCCCTGGGTCAGGAAGATCCCCTGGAGAAGGAAATGACAACCCACTCCAATATTTTTGTTTGGAAAATCCTATGGACAGACGAGCTTGATGGGCTACATTTCATGAGGTCACAAAGAGTTGGACATGACTGAACTACTGAACAACAGCAAGAAATGATATTTAAACACTTAGGATATTTCTAAAGAGTAGATTCCTTAATTTCTCATAGGTAGAATTGGGAAGTTGGTTCTGCTGTTTTGCAAGAACTAATCAGATAGGAGGGACAGCCTCAGCTATTATAGATAAACCCAAGTTTATGACCTTATAACACATTTTAAAAAATGCTGTGTCTTTGTATATTTGTTCCTGCAATACAAATTATCAGCGAACAAGAAACAAAACCAAATAAGCGATAAGTCCTGAGAAAGTAAATCATCCATTTTTTTGAATGCACCTTTTTATTTGGTTGTTATGCAATATGGAAATTCCTCACATACTTTAGATTGTTTCAAAAAAATCTAAACCATGAAAATATTTGAAGTTGCATTTGTTTTTCCTCATTTCTGTTTTTATCAATCATTTAGCAAAACAAATATGTTCTTAATTCCTAAAAGCTTATGACTTTTATTTCTTCTCTATTCCTTAAGAAAGTTAGGTACTCAGTTATGTTTATGTCCTTTATACTTTTTAGATTTTAATTAAAAATTCATAAAATTTGATGAATATCTGTGAGAGAAATGTTCATATATTTTCCTGATAACTACCACTGTAAACTTGGGAATGTTAATAGGGAGAAAAATCATAGGAATAACTTTTATAACTATCATAAGTGTCACAACATTATCAGTAATAATATCTTACTGAATAAACAAGTAACTCACCCAATCTCTCTCTACAAAATATTTATTAGATGTGTGCACACAGCTGCCCTCTACGGAGTCTCACAAAGTCGGACATGACTGAAGCGACTTAGCAGCAGCAGCAAAACACAGATAAATCTCTTTTTATGTTATGTGTGTGTGTGTTAGTTGCTCAGTCATGTCCGACTCTGCAACCCCACAGACTCTAGCCCACCAGGCTTCTCTGTCCATGGGATTCTCCAGGCAAGAATACTGGAGTGGATTGCCATTCCCTTCTCCAGAGGATCTTCCTGACCCATGGATCAAACCCTGATCTTCTGCATCGCAGACAAATTCTTTACCATTTGGGCTATAGGGAAGTCCCTAATATGTTATGCTTGGTTACAAAAAAAAAAAAAAAAAAAAAACAAACACAAAAAACCAGAGACTATGTTTTTCTAAGGGATGAGGATATACTAGTATATCTATTATAATCATCTGTAAAAATGACATAAAGTTGAGCTACTAAGAGCTTGTTGGGTACACTCAAAATCTGAATAGTGTGTTTTGGCCCATTTCATGTAGATTTGTAAAAAATATACCTCTGAATGCTTTGCAACTAGACCTTTAGAAATGAGACAAATCTGTGGATTTTCTTCCTGAAAATCATATTGCAAAGGAGAAGTGTTGATTTTTTATTTCATTCAGACAAAATTGGTTATTTACCTTCACTTATTACCATTATAAAAACACACTGAGCTGCTTTGTTATGATCAAATAAGAATCATCTATAATATTTTCCTGGGTACTGAATAGAATCTAAACCATTTTGGGGTCAGCAGTGTTAGACAATTACTCAGTGATGAAAAGATGAATGCAGCTTGTGGACAACATATCTGATCAAAGCAATAAACTGGCTGTGCCTCTTTTATTAGCTGCTCAGAGGAACTAGAAGCCTCATTTCACAAATAATGTGGACTTAGATTGCCATAATAAACTAGCAATTATTTTTCAGTCATTTGGCCTATTTGGTGATTCCTGGCATGAAATACTCTACTGATTCAACATTTATCAAGACACACAAACACATAAACACACACATACAACCAAAATAAAGTGCTATATTAGTTCCAAATGACTTGAATTTCAATAACCCAAAGGACAATGCATCTAAAACTATAAAAATAAATGTTGTGCATATTTATCAAAACACATAGAATATTTGATTTTATTATTCAATTTCCTAACATCATGATGAGAAAATCGAGGGTTATTTCTCTATGTCTCCCAGGTCCCAAATCAGTACTCATGCCACTAAACAATATCTGTTGCAGATAATGGAGCAAATGACTTAGGACAGACTTTATCCACAATATTTCAATTTGGTTTGGTTTTAGTCCACAGTGTTTTGTTTTTGTTTTCCTTTTCAGGTCTCAGCCTCAATTTTAGACTTTAAAAAGACCTTCGGTGATGACCATATCATTCATCTCTCCATTAGTCATTCACTATTTGCTGTATATTTTACTCCTAACATTTATACAACTCTCTGATTATTTTGTTTATATATTTTTCTGCAGGCTTATTTCACTACCATTATAAAAGTTCCCTGAGCGGAATCCATATCTGTGTTGTTCACTACTCTATCTTTACAACTTAGAGCCTGGAGCCATGTAGGTACTCAATTCAATTTTGAACACTGAATAAAATTAGAGAGAATGAGATGGAAAGAGAGAAAAACAGTAGTGTTTAAAGTCCAGAAGGGAAAGGATCAAGAATGTTAATTGTCATAATATTTACCAGAATATTTATATACTCTGTAGAGACATAAAACATGTACCCTCTGTGTGTGTGTGTGTGTGTGTGTGTGCGTGTGTGTATGTGTGTGTGCATGTCAGGCATAAGGTAGTATATGAAAGAAAGATTGAAAATGTTTGGAAAAACTCGAAAAAGCTGAATAAAAAGAGTATACCATAGGCTGAATAAATGCGCCCAGGATGTCCATATACCAGATGTCCATATCCTGGAGATGGACAGGTAAACCTGGCATGCTGCAGTCTATGGGGTGGCAAAGAGTCAGACATGACTGAGCTGAACTGTCCATATCTGATCCTTGAAACACAGGAATATGTTACCTTCCATGGCAAAAGGGATTCTGCAACTGTAATTAAGTTAAGGATATTATTGAAAGGGGAAGATTATCTTGGATTATCAGACGGGCCAGTGCACTCACAAGAGTCCTTATAAGAGAGAATTAAAAGAGAGTCACAGAAGATAGTGATGGAAGCAGAGGTGAGAGATAGAGAGGACAAGAGATATAGGAAAAGTTGAAGATGTTATACTGCTGGCTTTGAAGATGCAGAAAGGGACCATGAGTCAAGGAATACAGGTAAACTGTAAAAGCTAGAACAGGCAAGGAAGTCTGTTCTCCTTTAGAGCCTCCAGAAGCAATGTGACCTTGTCAACCCCTCTTAGACTTCTGACCTTAGAACTACAAGTTTGTGTTGTTTTAAGTCAAGTTTCAGCCCCAATAGGAAACTAATATGAGATCCTATTAAACATATCCCTTAAATGGCAGTTCCATTACTGCTTTCAATTTTTTTTTAATACAATAACACATTCTTACTGCAGAAGACTTAAAAAATGCAGAAAGTGTATATATAAGGAAATAAAATTATTCTGTAATTCTATCGCTCAGAGAAAGAGAACATTATATGTTTTATTTTTATAAATAGACTTATGATCAATGAAGATGGGGAAGAGGGATAATAGACCTGACACTAAAAACACTTAGCTGTATTGATATGAACAATTAGTTAATTTTTAAATTACAAGTCATATTTAATTATTATTTCCTTAGCCTTAATTACAGCAGACCACAGTGCACATGATTACAAAGAATCAAACAAGACTGAGTGATTAACACTAGCCTAAATTATGATAGGATTTAGTGTCATTTCACTCATTTCATTCAGTTGCTCAGTCATGTCCGACTCTTTCAGCACGTCAGGCCTCCCTGGCCATCACCAACTCCCGGAGTTCACTCAGACTCACGTCTGTCGAGTCAGTGATGCCATCCAGCCATCTCATCCTCTGTCGTTCCCTTCTCTTCCTGCCCCCAATCGCTCCCAACATCACAGTCTTTTCCAATGAGTCAACTCTTTGCATGAGGTGCCCAAAGTACTGGAGTTTCAGCTTTAGCATCGTTCCTTCCAAAGAAATCCTAGGGTTGATCTTCAGAATGGACTGGTTGGATCTTCTTGCATTCCAAGGGACTCTCAAGAGTCTTCTCCAACACCACAATTCAAAGCATCAATTCTTCAGTGCTCAGCTTTCTTCACAGTCCAACTATCATATCCATACATGACCACTGCAAAAACCATAACCTTGACTAGATGGACCTTTGTTGGCAAAGTAATGTCTCTGCTTTGCAACATGCTATCTAGGTTGGTCATAACTTTTCTTCCAAGGAGTAAGCGTCTTTTAATTTCATGGCTGCAGTCACCATGTGCAGTGATTTTGGAGCCCAGAAAAATGAAGTCTGACACTGTTTCCACTGGTTCCCCATCTATTTCCCATGAAGTGATGGTACTGGATGCCATGATCTTCATTTTCTGAATGCTGAGCTTGAAGCCAACTTTTTCACTCTCCACTTTCACTTTCATCAAGAGGCTTTTTAGTTCCTCTTCACTTTCTGCCATAAGGGTGGTGTCATCTACATATCTGAGGTTATTCATATTTCTCTTGGCAATCTTGATTCCAGCTTGCGCTTCTTCCAGCCCAGCGTTTCTCATGATGTACTCTGCATAGAAGTTAAATAAGCAGGGTGACAATATACAGCCTTGACGTACTATTTTTCCTATTTGGAACCAGTCTGTTGTTCCATGCTCAGTTTTAATGTGGTAAAGAAAAAGAGAATTAAGAAAATCTTATATCTTACATCTTGACCTTCCTTTTATCAGGGTGAAATTTTTTTATAAAGCCCTAGGCATAGCAGAGATGCCACCACAGGGAGCATGGTGAATATTAACCCAGAGTTACAGAATGAATTTGGCAGTCTTAGTTCCTGACTCTTAAGTCCTTTCTCTTCCCAAGAATTCAATTTACATAAAATGTGTCAGCTTATCTTGAAGAGTTAACGCCCATTCGACCCCTAACTTCCTAGGTCCAATTTAAGCTCTCTAAGAACTTTGTTATTTCAAGTTCTGTTAACTTCCTTTGTTCCCAAGGAACTCTGTTTCCCAAATCATCTTGTAGACAATTCATTTCTGAAGGAGTTAAATAATTAAATTCCAACATTCTGGACTAGAATTTTGTTCAGAAAGCCAAAAAAATGACAGTAGAAATGTTGAATTACTACTTAATATAGTGGCTGAGATGGTAAAGAAATTACCTACAATATAGGAGACACAGATTTAATTGCTGAGTCAGGAAGATCCCCTTAAGAAGGGAATGGAAACCCACTCCAGTATTCTTGCCTTGAGAATTCCATGGACAGAGGAACTTGGCAGGCTACAGTTCATAGGGTTGCAAACAGTTGGACAGGACTAACACTTACACTATAGTCATTTTAAGCTTATAAGGCTGGGAGTGCAAAAAAGAACTTACCTTCATTCACCTGGGTTCTATAAAATGGGAACTCTCAGTGTGGAATATCCTCAGTTTTTACTCACATTCAAAGTCTAAGATCATAGAGAAAAAGTTGAGAAATCAGACTGAAATCACATCTGCATATATAAATTGATTTGGGGAAAAATAAAAGACTGACCCAGACTTGCCTGTGAGTGTCCAAGAGTATCCAGCAGAAGTGTGCGTTGGTGGTGGCCTTCTGCAGGGTTGGGGGTACTGAGTGTAGCAGTATATGCATGGGATCTTTTGAAAGAGGTCACCATTATCTTCATTACCTCCACCATAGTTTGGTACCAGGTAAATAACAGGGAGGGAACACGGCTCCACCTATCAACAGAAAATTGGATTGAAGATTTACTGAGCTTGGCCCTGCCCATCAGTACAAGACCCAGTTTCCCCCTCAATCAGTCTCTCCCATCAGGAAACTTCCATAAGCCTCTTATCCTGCTCCATCAGAGGGTATATAGACTGAAAACCACAATGACAGAAAACTAACTGATCTAATCACATGAACCACAGCCTTGTCTAACTCAATGAAACTATGAGCCATGCCCTGTAGGGCCACCCAAGACGGACGGGTCATAGTGGAGAGTTCTGACAAAATGTGGTCCACTGGAGAGGGGGATGGCAAACCACTTCAGTATTCTTGTCGTGAGAACCCTATGAACAGAATAACAAGGCAAAAAAGATAAGACATTGAAAGATGAACTCCTCAGGTCAGTAGGTGCCCAATATGCTACTGGAGATCAGTGGAGAAATAATTCCAGAAAGAATGAAGACACAGTGCCAAAGCAAAAACAACACCCAGTTGTGGATGTGACTGGGGATAGAAGCAAAATCTGATGCTGGAAAGGGCAATATTGCATAGGAACTTGGAACATTAGGTCCATGAATCAAGGCAAATTGGAAGTGGTCAAACAGGAGATGGCAAGATGAACATCAGTATTTTAGGAATCAGTGAACTAAAATGGACTGGAATAGGTGAATTTAACTCAGATGGTCATTATCTCTACTACTGTGGGCAAGAATCCCTAAGAAACAATGGAGTAGCCATCATGGTCAACAAAAGAGACTGAAATGCAGTACTTTCATGCAATCTCAAAAACGACAGAATGATCTCTGTTCATTTCCAAGGCAAACATTCTATATCACAGTAATCCAATTCTATGCCCTGACCAGTAATGCTGAAGAAGCTGAAGTTGAATGGTTCTATGAAGATCTACAAGACCTTCTAGAACTAACACTCAAAAAAGATGTCCTTTTCATTATAGGGGACTGGAATGCAAAAGTAGGAAGTCAAGAAACACCTGGAGTAACAGGCAAATTTGGCTTTGGGGTACAGAATGAAGCAGGGCGAAAGCTAATAGAGTTTTGCTAAGACAACGCACTTGGCATGGCAAACACCCTCTTCCAACAACACAAAAAAAGACTCTACACATGGACATCACCCCAGATGGTCAACACTGATATCAGATTGATTATATTCTTTGCAGCCAAAGGTGGAGAAGCTCTACACAGTTAGCTAAAAAAAGATTGACTTGTTTTTTAGCTGACTGTGGCTCAAATCATGAATTCCTTATTGCCAAATTCAGACTTAAATTGAATGAAGTAGGGAAAACCACTAGACCATTCAGCTATGACCTAAATAAAATCCCTTACGATTATACAATGGAAGTGAGAAATACATTTAAGGGGCTAGATCTGATAGAGTGCCGAAACAACTATGGATGGAGGTTCATGACATTGTACAGAAGACAGTGATTAAGATCATCCAAAAGAAAAATAAATAGAAAAAAGCTAACTGGCTGTCTGAAGAGACCTTACAAATAGCTGGAAAAGAAGAGAAGTGAAAAGCAAAGGAGAAAAGGAAATATATATCTATTTGAATGCAGAGTTCCAAAGAATAGCAAGGAGAGATAAGAAAGCTTTCCTCAGTGATCAGTGCAAACAAATAGAGGAAAACAATAGAATGCAAAAGACAAGAAATGACCATGATGACACTTTGTAGGACAAATTTTAGGTGAAGAAGATCATATGTAACAATGGCCAAAGCACCTGAAAAGATGCTAATCATTAGAGAAATGCGAATGAAAACTACAATGAGTTATTACCTCACACCAGTCAGAATGACTATCATCAAAATGTCTGCAAATAATAAATGCTGGAGAGGGTATGGAGAAATAAGAAAACTCCTACACTGTTGTGTGTGTGTGTGTGTGTGTGTGTGCATAGTTCAGTAGAAAAATTTTTTTTTTTTAATCAAAAGAAAGAGAAAAATAAAATCTCACCTGTGGACAGCTTTTCAGTCCATGTTCAAGGTGCCAACCTGCTCTTCCCAGTAGGCTGCCCTGTGGATTTTGTTCTTATTAAACCAGGCCCCACAATTGTGTAACCAGGTTCCTTGCAATAAATAAATAAATAAAACATAAATATGATTATATGTGAGGGAAATGCATAGAAGACTTTATTTCAAGTCCAAGTGTACAGGAAGAGTTTTGTTTCAGACAATGAAAGTAGTGATGGAGAGATATATGTATATCTGAGTGAAGTGGTAGAAAGATGTGGAAAGTGAAGAGGCAGAGATGTCACTAATCATCTATAGTTATAACTTCAAGTGAGTGTTTTAATCACTGCTTATATTAATTAAAATAAAGCATGCACATGAAGCTTGTATTGAGAAATGGGGAGAGAAACTGTATTCTGTTTTAGGAATGAGTATGAAGTGGTCAACTTTCCCTAAGTGAGAAAGACTATTAGATGCCAAGTGCAATTACAGATGAGTGATTGAGAGAAATCTTCCATGGTTATGCTTGTTTGGAGGTTGGCATATCTGCAGGAGTTGAGACCTAGGCAGTCAGTGTACTTCACCAGAGACAGACTTATCAATAAGGTTGGGGAGACAAGCATCATCCCTAGTGGAAATGAGAACTGAGATGTGCCACCTGTATTTATTTAAATTAAAAAAAAAAATAGATTGGATAGAATGAAAAAAAAATGATGTTTCTCTATAAAGATTATATGGGAATTCCTTGCACTATTGTTACAAATTTTCTCTAACTTTGAATTTATATTAAAATTAGAATGTTACTGAGTCTTTTCCATAAATCTATCAACAGAAATTCTACCAAAGAATAACTCATGAATAATTTCAGGTCTAAATCTTTGTGTAGAATGGAGCCAGTTGGCCAGGTTGTTTAAATATTTTTCTTTAATTGTCTTTATTGGTCATTTTTGCCAATGTTCCCAATATAAGATTTTGGCATTACTATTAAGTTCTCTGGAAAGGATTTATAAAAGTTAAGTAGTTATTTTACACCATGGAATTTACTTGTCACGTAGAGTGAGGATTTAAGTGAATTTGTTTTTGTTCCAGTCAATGAAAATCAGTTACATTTCTTCATGAAGGTGTGCAAAGGAATAGAGGGATCATTGCAGTAGTGGGAATTCAAGTATATAAGTTTGGTACTGTTAGATGAATGTTCATATTAAGAGGACTCAGTTCATTTAGTCTCTGACTTGGGGCTCTTCTTTGGTAAATGCCACAAAAATGACAGAGCCCCCCTTTTTTTTTTCTTTAACACTTTTCCATTTCATTTAGTTTGAGAACATATACTAGAGCCCAAGGGATTAAAGGAACATCATATTCTTATCTGTTTTCTGTGGGAGAATAAGGTAAAGATACATGCTATTTTAGTTCCTTGTGTATGACCAAAATGTTCCAGCCAGAAGGGCTTTTTATGGGTTTTTCTATACAAGAGGTAGGAAATTTTATTATTAGAATATCAATACCAGTATAAATATCTGTCAAATTGGAAATTTAATAATGTCTTCATCATCTGGTCTTTAAACACAAATGTGGGTTTGAAAATAAAATTCACAAAATTAATTTTTAGCAAGTTAAAACCTCTGAAAGAACAATTTTATTTAAACTTATCAAATTATCAAAGAGTATTTTAATAATAAAAATTTAATTTGATGTGGAAAACTTTTCTTTATAATTTTCATCAGTTTTTACCTTTCTTCCCAATAACCTCATCCTGTAATATACAGCATGATATAACTATTTTGTGCAATTTTCAGACAACATCTCTTGGTAGAAAATCCCCAAAATGTTCTCTTCAGCTACATGATATTGTGTGAGTTATAAAACCACCCAAAGTGTTAGTTTTCCTCAAATGAAGATAATAACAGCACCTACATTATAAACTTATGATGAACATTAAATGAGGTAATGCACTTGAAATATTTAGCAAAGTGCCAAGTCTATTTTAAGTGGTCAATATATATAGCTGTTGCTATATATATATATATATATATATATGTCACTTCAGTCGTGTCTGACTCTGTATGACCCCATAGATGGCAGCTCACCAGGCTCCCCTGTCCCTGGGATTCTCCAGGCAAGAACACTGGAGTGGGTTGTCATTTCCTTCTCCAATGCATGAAAGTGAAAAGTGAAAATGAAGTCACTCAGTTATGTCCAACTCCTAGCGACCCCATGGACTGCAGCCCACCAGGCTCCTCCATCCATGCGATTTTCCAGGCAAGAGTACTGGAGTGGGGTGCCATTGCCCTCTCTGATATAGCTAGTATTATCTTAATATGAAAATTTTAGCAATTTTTTGTATTTTCTGATTAAATGTATATTTTAGTTTAGTAACACAGTGAATTAAAATAATCACATTGATCAATAATCTGAATTTATTCTTTTTTTCATTCTCTAGTCAATTTAATTGTACTCACAATGATGTTTTATACCATAGATCAATTAATTATATGATAAGTTAGTTCTTGAAAACTTACTTCCTTCATAGCCATCATAGAAGATACAACATTTACACTTCTCCCATGAGGTTCCTTTTATCTAGGAACTGAAATCATGCAGTTATTGTTTGGATGTTCCATGATGAACTTGCTACCCATCCCAATTATTTCAATATTATTTAATTTGGTATGATCTGTTTTCATATGTGAAGGATAAACAGTTTATAAAAGCTCAGGCACTATCCTCAAGAATCAGTCTGATGGGGAAATGAACAATCCTATTACAGCATTGTTTATAGCACAATAAAAGTATGGATATGGTAAGGTGTTAGCAGAAGGTGAAAGAGATGAAAACTATCAATTATTCCTAGTTGATAAAGAGAACTAGATTTGGAATGAAGAGCTTGAGCTGGGGTCTGAAGAACTGAGTAAACACTCAGTTTGGAATTCCAGGCAGAAGGAAGAACCTATGTAAATGCATGGAGGAGTGAAACAACAAATATATGCAGAATGAGAAATAATTATGTAATTATTATTTGTTTGCAGAGTATCGAGTGGATAGAGAAAAGAACGTAGGCAGAGACAGTGTAGGCAAAATAGTATCATATTTATTGATAATTTCTATTTTTACCACATTTCTTTATAGGAAATATAGTTCTCCTTTCTCACTGAGTTTATAGTAAAATACATTTTCCCCCATCTATTATTTCCTTATTCAGTGTAAGACAATGATCTGTGTACCTCACTGTGGGTAATTTCATTGTATAGGAACTTGGAGTTATGTCCATGAATTAAGGTAAATTGGATGTGGTCAAGCAGGAGATGGCAAGATTAAATCTCAACATCTTAGGAATAAGTGAATAAAAATGGATTGGAATGGGAAAATTTAATTTGAATGAACATTATAACTACCACTATGGGCAAGAATCCCTAAAAAAAATGGAGCAGCCCTCCATGCAACAGAAGTGTCCAAAATGAACTACTTGGGTGAAATCTCAAAAACAACAGAATAATCTCCATTTGTTTCCAAGGCAACCTTTCAACATCACAGTAATCCAAGTCTATGCCTCAACTACTGATGCAAAAGAAGCAGACGTTGACCAATTACATGAAGATCGTTCTTTAGGATAGATCTGGCAACAAAAAAGTCCTTATTCATCATAGGAGATTGGAATATAAAAGCAGAAAGTCGAGATACCCAGAGTAACAGGCATGTTTGGTCTTGGAATGCAAAATGAAGCAGTGCAAAAGTTAACAGTTTTTCTAGGAGAACACATCAGTCATAGCAAACATCTTTTACCAACAACACAAGAGAGGTCTCTACACATGGACATCACCAGATGGTCAATACTGAATTCAGGTTGATTACATTCTTTGCAGCCAAAAATGGAAAACTCTATACAGTCATCCAAAACATGACCTGGAGCTGACTGTGGCTCATATCATCAGCCTCTTATCACAAAATTCAGGCTTAAACTGAAGAAAGTAGGGAAAACCATGAGGCCATGCAGGTATGACATGAATCAATTCCCATATGATTATACAGGGGAGGTGATGAATAGATTTGAGGGATTAGACTTGGTAGATAGAGTGCTTGAAAAACTATGGATGGAGGTTCATAACATTTTACAGGAGACAGTGACCAAAACCATCCTAAAGAAAGATAAATGCAAGAAAGCAAATTAGTTGTCTGTGGAGGCTTTACTAATAGCTTAGGAAAGAAGGGAAGTGAAAGGCAAGGGAGAAAGGGAAAGATATACCAAACTAAGTGCAGAGTTCCAGAGAATATCAAGCAGAGATATGAAGGTCTTCTTAAATGAAAAATGCGACGAAATAGAAGAAAATGATAGAATGTGAAAGAATAAAGATCTCTTCAAGAAAACTGGAGATATCAAGGAAATATTTGGTGCAAGGATACACATGAAAAAGGACAGTAACTCTAAGGCCCTAACAGAAGCAGAAGAGATTAAGATGTGCCAAGAACACACAGAGCTATACAAGAAAGATCTAAAGGACCAGATAACAATGATGGTGTCATCAGTCACCTAAAGCCAGATATCCCAGAGTGTGAGGTCAAGAGTGCCTTAGAAAGCATTATTATGAACAAAACTACTGGAGGTGATGGAATTCCAGCTGAGATATTTAAAATTCTAAAAGACGGTGCAGTTTTAAAGTGCTGCATTCAGTAAGCTAGCAAATTTGGAAAACTCAACAATGTCCACAGGAATGGAAAAGTAAAAGATCAGTTTTCATTCCAATCCCAAAGAAATGCAATGTCAAAGAATATTCAAACTATATACAGTTGCCCTCATTTCATATGATAACAAGGCCATGCTCAAAATCCTTTAAGCTAGGCTTCACCATTATGTGATCTAAAAATTTCAGATATACGAGTTGGATTTTGAAGAGGCAGAGGAACCAGAGATCAAATTGCCAACATTTGTTTGATCATGGAGAAAGCCAAGGAGTTCCAGAAAAACCTCTATTTCTGCTCTGTTGACTACACTAAAACTTTTGATCGTGTGGATCATAGCAAACTGTGGAAAATCCTTAAAGACATGGAAGTACTATACAATCATATCTGCCTCCTGAGAAACCAGTATGTAGGTCAAGAAGCAACAGTGAGAACAGGACATGGAACAACGGACTGGTTCAAAATTGGGATGGACTATGAAAGGCTATATATTGTCACTCTGCCTATTTAAGTTATATGCAGCATACATCATGTGAAATGCTGAGCTATATGAATCGCAAGCTGGAATCAAGATTGCCCAGAGAAATATCAACAACCTTAGATATGCAGATGATACCAGTCTAATGGCAATAAGCTAAGAGAAACTAAAGTATCTCTTGATGAGGGTGAAAGAGGAGTGTGAAAAAAAAAAACTGGTTTGAAACTCAACATTCAAAAAACTAAGTCATGGCATCCAGTCCCATCATGTCATGGTAAATAGAAGGGGAAAAATTTGAAAGAGTGACAGATTTTATTTTCCTGGGCTCCAAAATCACTCTGGAGAGTGACTGTAGCCATGGAATTAAAAGATGCTTACTCCTTGAAAGAAAAGTTATGGTGAAACCTAGACAGTGTATTAAAAAGGAGAAACATCACTTTGCCAACAAAGGTCCATAGAATCAAAACTATGGCTTTCCCAGTAGTCATGTACAGATGAGAGAGTTGGACCATAAAAAAAGGCTGAGCTTTGAGCAACTGATGCTTTCAAGCTGTGGTGCTGGAGAAAACTCTTGAGAGTCCATTAGTGTTCAAGGAGATAAAACCAATCAATCCTAAAGCAAATCAACCCTGAATATTCACTGGAAAGACTGACTCTGAAGCTCTAATACCTTGGCCACCTGGTGCAAAGGGTCGACTCATTGGAAATGTCCCTGATGCTGGGAAAGACTGAAGACAAAAGGATAAGGGGTAGCAGAGGATGAGATTGTTAGATACCATCACCAACTCAATTGGTATGAATTAGGGCAGAGTTTGGCAGATAGTGGAGAACAGAGGAGGCTGGCATACTACAGTCCATGGAGTCACAAAGAGTTGGACATCTCTGCAACTGATCAACAGGAATTTCTCTGGAAAATTATAAGATATAATTTTTTCAATATCTCCCTGCTGATCTCTAATGGAACTTCCATTAATTATGCCATTATTCCTAGAGCTATGTGGTCTCCTCCTGTATAATTTTGATAGTGTTTTTTTTTTTTTTAATCTCCTCTCATAGAGTCAAATCAACTTTTGATTCTTCCTGAAAGACTACTCTGCATGGGTTTCTAAGGAGCTCCCTATAGTAGCTGTATGACATCTCTTACATTTTAGGAAATTGTCTTAAGTTTCCTATCTTAACCTCTGAGAAAAAAAAGTCTATAAATAGCCCATATTGTCAAAATCTGTATTGACATTATCCTATTTTTCCTATGTTCCAATTCAGGTCAAATTTTACTACAGTAGCTAACAGAAAGTTGTAAAGTTATCTACAGGAGCCTGCTGAGGGGGATGACTTCTTGGCAGCACACTATTTTAGTGTTGTGAAATATTTGGCTAAGGTACAAATTTAATATATCTTTAATATATCTAAATTAGTTCTGAGCTTCCAGTTTTCCTTCCCATTGGACAGGCAAATAAGTATAGATTTCTCAGCCTTACTCTAGATCTCAAGTAGGGACACAGAATCTGCTTTTTTAAAACTACCCCATAGTGAATATTTCTTCGGCTTGATAAAATTTTCGGAGGTCTAATATAAAGCAAAAAAATTGAGGTTAGTGAGGAATTTTGAAAGTTGTGTTTTCTGAAGATTAATGTTCTAGTATAGTATAAGTTGGCTTGGATAAAGGAGAAATTGGGGGCTACAAGACAGAAAATTTTTGCACTTCTGAAGCAGCTGTAAGGACAGAAAAACAGATATTAATCTAGGAGTTTGGATGGATATATGCCTCTAAATCATGACAATTAATTGAAGAGGTCTCTATACAAAGGTTTATTTTGATGTGCTTGAAAGGTATCCTCTAGTATACTAAAGCATGCTCCATCATTAAGAAATAGGGAAGCTACAGGCATGTGCTATAACTTAAGAGCCAAATGTGCCCATGAGTGTTGACAGGATAGCTGGAATTGAATATGATCATCCAACATCTCAAATAAAAACATGCACTGAATTAATAAGATTGAGAAAGCATCATCTTGCCATAGTTTTGTGAATGTGACCAGATGGTCAGTCACACATGCCAATGAGAAACACTAACGAAGTTTTGCTTTCATTTTTTCCTTCGAAACTAACTTTTGATTATTCCAAGATGAAAAGTATTATGGGAAAAGATCATAGAGATAGAACAAAATAAAATCAGTAGAAGAGTAAGAAATAAAAATTAGAGTTCTCATATGAACAAGCACAATGGTGAGAAACTGTCTCTATTTATCTAGGTAAATGTAATTTTAGAATATAGTTTCTGGAAGTCCTTATTGAAGGCTCAATACCTTTCACTCTACAGACTGTGAAACAACAATTCAGAGAGGTCAATAACTTTTTTTTTCAAGTTTCCAAACTAGTTAATGACAAAGCCACAATAAATGTCTCATCTTCTGAGAATTTCCTTGTGTCCTTTTATCTGCATCACAAAGCATTCCTCCTGTCTTTGAAATTAATACATATTGTGTCAACATAAAGATTTTTTTTTACTTTATTGATTTTAAGCAAACCTTTTACTAACACATTATATATATATATATATATACTGAAAAATAATGTATATATTATAAGCATTCTGAGAACCAACCACATGAAAACAATGCAGTAAGGAAATAAAAATACCAGCAATGTGAATCTCCTCCCTCTCTTTTCCTTTCATCACTATTTATTCTTTAAATAGATAACTATTTAAAAGTATTTATTTTAAATTTTAGGAACAGATTAATTTTACTTGTTTTTGTACTTTAGAAAAAGAAATCACCATTGAATACATATACATAAATATATATTTTCAGACTTTTTTTGGTCTGACATCATATTATTATGTTTTTTTCCTGAAATATGTAACTATAGTTCATCATTTTTGTCTTCATTATAGAATATGTGTGCTAAATAAATTTGCAAAATGTATGTATCCATTCTACTCTTCATAATCAATTAGTAGTTTTTTTTTTACTTTTGGTCTGTTATAAGCAATATTGCTTTGAAGTATTTTTATATGTGTCTTTAATATACCTAGAAGTATAATTGCTAGATCGTAATATATAAATATATTTTTCTTTGCTTAATTCTTCCATTTATCGGCCAATGCTTGTGTATTGAATGTTTGATTTAAAATCAAATTAGTGCCATCAATTTGTGGGGAAAAGGATAATCCTCTAACACCCATCACTGGAACAATTAGAAATACATTTTTGAAAATAGATTTTAATACTTACCTCTTATAAGTACAAAAATTAGTATGAGGTGTATCATAGCTTTAAATATCAAAGTTTTAAAATAAAGCTTCAAAAAGTTATATTAGAAAATATTAATATTACAGTCAAGATTTTTAGGCAGAAAACAACTTTTTATAGTCTATAGAAAATGTGATACATAAAGGAAAAGATTAAGTATAACTGCATTAACATTAAGAACCTATCTTAAAATTAAAGCATAATCCACCAAATGGAAGATATTTACAATATGTGTAACTGTTGAACAGGACATGAATCCAGAATGGAAAAAAAAAAAAAAAAAAAAAAAAAGAAAGAAAGAAATCTGCACATCAATAAGGAAGAGACAGCATAATAAAAATTGGACCATAGCCTAGAATGGGCACTTCACAAAAGAAAATATCCCAATACCAAAACAAACAAAAAATCAAAACCCCTAAAGTTAAAACCCAAATCAGGTGCAACTATATGCACATCAGATTGGTTAAAGTTCACTGGAGAGGAAAACGAGCACTGAGTTCTTTTATACACTGCTGATGGAAGTATTAGCCAGTATCACCACTTATGAAAAACTATTTGGCATTATTTACTGAGGGTTTTTCCACACCCTCTTCAGCACTTGTGGAATTTTTAATGATGGCTATTCTGACTGGTGTGAGGTGATAGCTCATTGTATTTTTGATTTGCATTCTCTAATAATGAGTGATGTTGAGCATCTTTCCATGTGTTTGTTAGCCATATCTATGTCTTCTTTGGAGAAATGTCTGTTTAGGTCTTTTCCCCACTTTTTGATTAGGCTGTTTGTTTTTTCTGTCATTGAGTTGTATGAGCTGCTTGTATACTTTGGAAATTAATCCTTTGTCAGTTGTTTCATTGGCTATTATTTTCTCCCACTCAGAGGGTTATCTTTTCATATTGTTTATGGTTTCCTTTGCTGTGCAAAAGCTTTTACATTTAATTAGGTCCCACTTTTTTATTTAAATTTCTATTATTCTAGGAGGTGGGTCATAGAAGATCTTGCAATGATTTATATTATAAAGTGTCTGCTTGTGTTTTCCTTTAAGAGTTTTATAGTTACTAGTCTTACATTTAGATCTTTAATCCTTTTTGAAGTTATTTTTGTATATTTTGTGAGGAAGTCTTCTAATTTCTCTGTTTTACACATAACTGTCCAGTTCTCCCAGCAGCACTTATGGAAGAGACTGTGTTTTCCCTATTGCATATTCTTGCCTCCTTTATAAAAGATAAAAGATAGATGTGTGGACTTATATCTGGGCTTTCTATCTTGTTCAATTTGTCTATAGTTCTGTTTTTGTGCCAGTACCATACTGCCTTGATGACTATAGCTTCATAGTACAGTCTGAAATCAGGAAGGTTGATTCCTCCAGCTCCATTCTTCCCTCTAAAAATTGCTTTGGCTATTCATAGCCTTTTGTGTTTCTATGTGAATTGTGAAATATTTTGTTCTAGTTATGTGAAAACTTTCATTGTTAATTTGATGGGAATTGCACTGAGTCTGTAGATTGCATTTGGTAGTATAGTCATTTTCACAGTATTGATTCTTCCATCCCAGGAGCATGGAATATCTCTCTATCTGTTTATGTCATCTTTGATTTCTTTCATCAGTGTTTTATAGTTTTCTGTGAAGAGCACTTTTGGTTCCTTAGGTAGCTTAATTCCTAGATATTTTATTATTTTTGTTGCAAACAGGATTTATTTGTTAATTTTTCTTTCTGATTTTTTCATTGTAAGTGTATAGGAATGCAAGTGATTTCTGTGTTTTGATTTTGTATCCTGTGACTTTGCTAAATTAATTGATTAGCTCTAGTAATTTTGTGATAGTATCTTTAGGGTTTTCTATGTACAGAATCATGTCATCTGCAAAGAGTGACAGGTTTTCTTCTTTTCCAGTCTGGATTGCTTTTATTTCTTTTTCTTCTCTGATTGCCATAACTTGGACTTCTAAAACTGTGTTGAGTAATAGTGGTGAGTGTGGGCACACTTGTCTTGTTCCAGATCTTAGAAGGAATGCTTTCAGTTTTTCCCCATTGAGAATAATGTTTGCTGCCTCTAGTAGACAGGATACATGTGTGTGTGTGTATATATGTGTGTGTGTGTGTGTGTGTGTGTGTGTGTGTAGTATGCAGTATATACTATATATGTCTTGTGACAACAAGGCATATATATGTCTTGCTTTTGTATCCATTCAGCCAGCCAGTTTTTGGTTAGACTAATCGATTTACACTTAAAATAATTATTGATATATATATTTTCCTATTGACATTTTCTTAGTTGTTTCAGTGTGTGTGTTTTTTTTTTCCCAGATCTTTTTCTTTCTTTGTGCTTCCTGTCTACAGAAGTCCCTTTAATATTTGTTTTAAAGCTCATTTGCAGGTGTTACATTCTCTTAACTTTTTATTGTCTGTAAAGCTTCTGATTTCTCCATCAATTCTGAATGATATCCTTGCCAGGTAAAGTAATCTTCGTTGTAGATTTTTCCCTTTCAGTACTTTAAATATACCCTGCCATTCCCTTCTTGACTACAGAGTCTCTGTTGGAAATCAGCTGTTAACCATATGGGGTTTCCCTTGTTACTTGTTGCTTTTCCTTTGCTGATTTTGTTATTCTTTCTTTGTGTTTGATCTTTGCTAGTTTGACCAATATGTCTCAGCATGTTTCTTCTTGGGTTTACCCTGTATGGGACTCTCTGCACTTCTTGGGCTTGATTGACTATTTCCTTCCACATGTTGGGGAAATTTTCAACTAAAATTAAAAAATTTTCTCAGCTCTTTCTTTTTCTCTTCTTCTTCTGGTACCCGTATAATTCAAATGTTGATTTATTTAATATTGTCCCATAGGTTTATGAGACTACCCTCAATTTTTCTCATTATTTTTCCTTTATTCTGCTCTTCAGCAGTTATTCTCATTATTCTGTCTTCCAGCTCACCTATTTGTTCTTTTGCTTCAGTAATTCTATTATTTATTCTTTCTATAATATTTTTAATTTAAGTGATTGTGTTGTTCATCTTGATTTCTTTATTCTTTATTTCTTCTATGTCATTTTAAAATATGTTCATTCATTCTTACATTTTCTCCATTCTATTTTTGACTTTTTTAAAAATCATTTTTACTATCATTATTCTGAATTCTTTTTTAGATATTTTCCTATTTCCTCTTCATTTATTTGGTCTTGTGAGTACCTACCTTGTGCCTTCACTTGCACAATATATCTCTGTGCTTCATTTTTTCTAACTTACTGAGTTTGAGATCTCCTTTTCCCAGGCTTTAGAATAGTATTCCTTCTTCCATTTGCTTTGTGCCCTCAGTGGACTTCTGCCTTTGGCTTCCCTGGTAGCTCAGTTGGGGCAGAATCCACCTGCAACGCAGGAGATCCTGTTCAATTCCTGGGTCAGGAAGATCTGCTGGATAAGGGATAGGTTACCCACTCCAGCATTCTTGGGCTTCTATTGTGGCTCAGCTAGTAAAGAATTCACCTGCAATGTGGGAGACCTGGGTTGTATCCTGGGTTGGAAGATCCCTTGGAAAACGGAAAAGTTCCCATTCCAGTATTTTGGCTTGAAGAATTCCATAGACTGTGTAGTCCAAGAAGTGACAAAGAGTTGGCGATGACTGAGGGACTTTCACTTTCACTCAGTGGATAAGTCTGGTCTAGTGATTTTATTTGTGTAGGCTTTGTGTTGAGAGTGAATTGTGGCCTGCATTCTGGTGGAAAGACATGTTCCCCTCTACTCCCATTTGTGATGGGCAGGGCTGTATGAGGTCATATGTTTTAGTGTGTCTGTGGGAATCCTTCCTACTGATGACTGAGTTTGTGTTTTTGTCTTGTTGTTGTGTGCATGAAGTGTCCTGCACTGGGTGCTGCCAGTACTTGTGTGAAGTCAGGTCTTGTATATAGGTGGAATCTTTGGTGATAGTTCTCACTAATTAATAATCCCTGAGATAAGGAGTTTGCTATGACCAGTACATTTTCTTGGCAAAACTCTATTAGTCTTTGCCCTGCTTCATTCTACATTCCGAGGCCAAATTTGCCTGTTACTCCAGGTGTTTCTTGACTTCCTACTTTTGCATTCCAGTCCCCTATAATGAAAAGGACATCTTTTTTAGGTGTTAGTTCTAAAAGGTCTTGTAGGTCTTCATAGAACCGTTAAACTTCAGCTTCTTCAGCATTACTGTTTGGGGCATAGACTTGGATTATGGTGATATTGAATGATTTGCCTTGGAGATGAACAGAGATCATTCTGTCATTTTTGAGACTGCATCCAAGTACTGCATTTCAGACCCTTTTATTGACCATAATGGTCAATTTCTTCCTTTAATGACGATAATGGTCCATTTCCTCTGAGGGATTCCTGCCTGCAGTAGTAGAAATAATGGTCATCTGAGTTAAATTCACCCATTACAGCCCATTTTAGTTGGCTGATTCCTAGAATGTCGACATCCACTTTTGCCATCTCTTGTTTGACCACTTCCAATTTGCCTTGAAAATGCACTGGTCATAGCAAACACCCTCTTCCAACAACACAAAAGAAGACTCTACATACGGACATCACCAGATGGTCAACAACAAATTCAGATTGATTATATTCTCTTCAGCAAAAGATGGAGAAGCTCTATACAGTCAACAAAAACAAGACCAGGAGCTGACTGTGGCTCAGATCATGAGCTCATTATTACCAAATTCAGACTCAAATTGAAGAAAGTAGGGAAAACTGCTAGATCATTCAGGTATGACCTAAATTAAATCCCTATCATTATAGAGTGGAAGTGAGAAATAGATTTAAGGGCCTAGATCTGATAGATAGAGTGCCTGATGAACTATGGAATGAGGTTTGTGACATTGTACAGAAGACAGGGATCAAGACCATACTCATGGAAAATAAATGAAAAAAAAGCAAAATGGCTGTCTGGGGAGGGATTACACATAGCTGTGAAAAGAAGAGAAGCAAAAAGCAAAGGAAAAAGGAAAGATATAAGCATCTGAATGAAGAATTCCAAAGAATAGCAAGAAGAGATAAGAAAGCCTTCTTCAGTGATCAATGCAAGAAATAGAGGAAAAGAACAGAATGGGAAAGACTAGAGACCTCTTCAAGAAAATCAGAGATACTAAGGGAACATTTCATGCAAAGATGGGCTCGATAAAGGACAGAAATTGTATGGACCTAACAGAAGTAGAAGATATTAAGAAGAGGTGGCAAGAATACACAGAAGAACTGTATAACAAAGATCTTCATGACCCGGATAATCACAACGGTGTTATTTAGAGCCAGACATCCTGGAATGTGAAGTCAAGTGGGCCTTTGAAAGCATCACTATGAACAAAGCTAGTGATGGAATTACAGTTGAGCTATTTCAAACCCTGAAAGATGATGCTGCGAAAGTGCTGGATTCAATATGTCAGCAAATTTGGAAAACTCAGCAGTGGCCACAGGACTGGAAAAGGTCAGTTTTCTTTCCAGCCCCAAAGAAAGGCACTGCCAAAGAATGCTCAAACTACTGCACAATTGCACTCATCTCACATGCTAGTAAAGTAATGCTCAAAATTCTCCAAGCCAGGCTTCAGCAATAGGTGAACCGTGAACTTTCTGATGTTCAGGCTGGTTTTAGAAAAGGCAAAGGAACCAGAGATCAAATTGCCAACATCCACTGGATCATGGAAATAGCAAGAGTTCCACAAAAACATCTATTTCTGCATTATTGACTATGCCAAAGCTTTTGACTGTGTGGATCACAATAAACTGTGGAAAATTCTGAAAGAGATGGGAATACCAGACCACCTGACCTGCCTCTTGAGAAATCTGTATGCAGGTCAGGAAGCAAGAGTTAGAACTGGACATGGAAAAACAGACTGGTTCCAAATAGGAAAAGGAGTACGTCAAGGCTGTATATTTTCACCCTGCTTATTTAACTTCTAAGCAGAGTAGTCGTGAGAAATACTGGACTGGAAGAAACATAAGCTGGAATGAAGATTGCCGGGAGAAATATCAATAACCTCAGATATGCAGATGACACCACCCTTATGGCAGAAAGTGAAGAGGAACTCAAAAGCCTCTTGATGAAAGTGAAAGAGGAGAGTGAAAAAGTTGGCTTCAAGCTCAACATTCAGAAAACAAAGATCATGGCATCCGGTCCCATCACTTCATGGGAAATAGATGGGGAAACATTGGAAACAGTGGAAACAGTGTCAGGCTTTCTTTTTGGGGGTTCCAAAATTACTGCAGATGGTGATTGCAGCCATGAAATTAAAAGATGCTTAGTCTTTGGAAGAAAAGTTATGATCAACCTAGAGAGCATATTCAAAAGCAGATACATTACTTTGCCGACTAAGGTCCATCTAGTCAAGGCTATGGTTTTTCCATAGCCTTGTATGGATGTGAGAGTTGGATTGTGAGAGTTGGACTGTGAAGAAGGTTGAACGCCAAAGAACCTATGCTTCTGAACTGTGGTGTTGGAGAAGACTCTTGAGAGTCCCTTGGACTGCAAGGAGATTTAAATAGTCCATTCTAAAGGAGATCAGCTCTGGGATTTCTTTGGAAGGACTGATGATAAAGCTGAAACTCCAGTACTTTGGCCACCTCATGTGAAGAGTTTACTCATTGAAAAAGACTCTGATGCTGGAAGGGATTGGGGGCAGGAGGAGAAGGGGATGACAGAAGATGAGATGACTGGATGGCATCACTGACTCGATGGACGTGAGTCTGAGTGAACTTCGGGAGTTGGTGATGGACAGAGAGGCCTGGAGTGCTGTGATTCATGGGGTCTCAAAGAGTCGGACAGGCCTGAGAGACTGAACAGAACTGAGGTAAGAAGTTCTTTTGAATTCTAGGGTCCTGGACTCAGCACATCCCCTCCAAATGTTCATGCTTAAACTTTGGCCAGAGGGCTGAGATTCTACAAATCATTCATTACATCAATTTGCTCTTTCTTATTTGTTCTGTCATGTCTGCCTCTTTGTGACCCCATGAACTATAGCCTGCCACACTTCTCCTTTCATGGGATTTTCTAGGCAAGAACACTAGAATGGGTTGTCATTCCCTTCTCCAAGGCATCTTCCCAACTCGGGGTCAAACCTGGGTCTCCTGCATTGCAGGTAGATTCTTTACCATCTGAGAGCCACCAGGTCTTTTTAAAACAAGCACAGAAAAACGAAACACTGAACAGAACAAGAAACAAATGCAGACAAATGATAAATACAGGATCAGATGCATAATAACCAAAAATAATGGAACATACACACACGCAGACAAAACCAAAATAGTCCAAAGAAAACAAGTACAAAATAGTGACCTGGTGAGCAAAGGAGACAAAAGTGGTATAGACCGATTAAAAATAAAATTAACTGAAACATAAACTGGAAAATAAAACCAAAGCTATGTACCAACTGAGAAATAAAGCAAAGAAAACAAATCAGATAGAAAACTATAAAACAGTGATGAAAGAAATCAAAGAGGACACTAATAGATGGAGAAATATACCATGTTCATGGATCAGAAGAATCAATATAGTGAACATGAGTATACTACCCAAAGCAATTTACAAATTCAATGCAATCCCTATCAAGCTACCAGCGGTATTTTTCACAGAACTAGAACAAATAATTTCAAGATTTGCATGGAAATACAAAAAAAACTCAAATAGCCAAAGCAATCTTGAGAAAGAAGAATGGAATTGGAGGAATCAATCTGCCTGACTTCAGGCTCTACTACAAAGCCACAGTCATCAAGACAGTATGGTACTGGCACAAAGACAGAAATATAGATCAATGGAACAAAATAGAATGCCCAGAGATAAATCCACACACATATGGACACCTTATCTTTGACAAAGGAGGCAAGAATATACAATGGAGTAAAGACAATCTCTTTAACAAGTGGTGCTGGGAAAACTGGTCAACCACTTGTAAAAGAATGAAACTAGATCCCTTTCTAACACCATACATGAAAGTAAAATCAAAATGGGTTAAAGATCTAAATGTAAGACCAGAAACTATAAAACTCCTAGAGGAGAACATAGGCAAAACACTCTCAGACATAAATCACAGCAGGATCCTCTATGATCCACCTCCCAGAATTCTGTAAATAAAAGCAAAAATAAACAAATGGGATCTAATTAAAATTAAAAGCTTCTGCACAACAAAGGAAACTATAAGCAAGGTGAAAAGACAGCCTTCTGAATGGGAGAAAATAATAGCAACTGAAAGAACTGACAAACAACTAATCTCAAAAATATACAAGCAACTTATGCAGCTCAATTCCACAAAAATAAACGACCCAATCAAAAAATGGGCCAAAGAACTAAATAGACATTTCTCCAAAGAAGACATACGGATGGCTAACAAACACATGAAAAGATGCTCAACATCACTCATTATTAGAGAAATGCAAATCAAAATCACAATCAGGTACCACTTCACACCAGTCAGAATGTCTGCAATCCAAAAATCTGCAAGCAATAAATGCTGGAGAGGGTGTGGAGAAAAGGGAACCCTGCTACACTGTTGGTGGGAATGCAAACTAGTACAGCCACTATGGAAAACAGTGTGGAGATTCCTTAAAAAATTGCTAATAGAACTGCCATATGACCCAGCAATCCCACTTCTGGGCATACACACCGAGGACACCAGAATTGAAAGAGACACATGTACCGCAATGTTCATCGCAGCACTGTTTATAACAGCCAGGACATGGAAACAACCTAGATGTCCATCAGCAGATGAATGGATAAGAAAGCTGTGGTACATATACACAATGGAGTATTACTCAGCCATTAAAAAGAATACATTTGAATCAGTTTTGATGAGATGGATGAAACTGGAGCTGATTATACAGAGTGAAGTAAGCCAGAAAGAAAAACAGCAATACAGTATACTAACACATATATATGGAATTTAGAAAGATGGCAATGATGACCCTGTATGCAAGACAGCAAAAAAGACACAGATGTGTGTAGCAGATTTTTGGACTCAGAGGGAGAGGGAGAGGGTGGAATGATTTGGGAGAATGGCATTCTAACATGTATACTATCATGTAAGAATTGAATCACCAGTCTATGTCTGATGCAGGATACAGCATGCTTGGGGCTGGTGCATGGGGATGACCCGGAGGGTTGTTGTGGGGAGGGAGGTGAGAGGGGGGTTCATGTTTGGGATCACATGTATACCCGTGGAGGATTCATGTCAATGTATGGCAAAACCAATACAGTATTATAAAGTAAAATAAAGTAAAAATAAAAAGTTAAAAAAAAAAAAAAGAATATGGCTGAAAAAATAGAAAAGCCAAGTTATGTAGAGGAATATAAAAAAATATTTCTATACGTTAAAGAATAACCAAGCAGGAAAAGAACAATATGAAAAACAAATAAACCAAGAAAACAAAATACCCTCACAGCACTGCAAAATGCCAATTAGAGACAGAATATTATAAAGAAAATAAAAGTTTTTGATAGTTTAGCATTGAACGGTGTCAGTATTTATGGTCTCCAAATTAGAAAATTTCAGTCTAGGACCCAAAAGACCCAGTCTCAGTCATTCAGAGGTTTGTATAACTAAGTTTCATTAAAGTGTAAAGTGATAGAGAGAGCTTCCAGTGAGAGGCCCTGGAAAGGGGCAGGAAAGTACCCCCCTTACTGGTTTAAGCAGAGCATTATGTACTTTCCAACCAGCTGCTGAGAATAGATAAAAAGAATACCTAAAGGCTGTAAGAGTTCCACCAGACCCTTTCCCAAGGTGTGTTTCCTGAGATACCTTCAGCACAAGATTAGCCAGGGAGACAGGTGGTAAGGAGCAATGTCTCTAGGTTAGATATAGTGTTGCTACAATCAGGGATACAAGTCTTGAGAAACAGGTTCCCAGGCAAGATTTGTTACAATTTTAACCATAGAGTCTAAGAAAAATATTTTCTTGAGTAAGACATTGTCTCCCTGTATAATTATCAGCTCTGGACCTGAAGAAGGTGCCAGTTCTCAGGTAAGATACATTGTTGCACAAGGCTTAAGGAAATGGTGAGCTAGAATGTTCATCTCCTCCTTAAAGGGGCCTGGACTGCCTAAGTTTTAACTTTCTCAGTGTTTAAACCAAAAAATTCTCAAGGTCATAGATTTTCATAGTGTGGAGTCTGCCCCCATGGATGGGGTTGGATCAGTGACTTTTGAAGGTTTCTAGTTAGGGGGGACTTGTGCCTGTGTTCTGGTCAATGGGCCTGCATCTCAACAATCTGAAGGGCAGTGCCATGTTCATTACTGAGTTTTGCAGTATCTATGTATTTGATATGGCTTTGGGCAACCTGTCTTCTAATGTGCAGCCTTGTGTTTCTGTATTTTGAAGGATTGGTGTGAAGCATTCAGGCACTGGAGCTTGCTGGGTTTTGGGTGGGCTTGATTTGTGTGTTAAGATGCAGGACTTCGTGAGGGCTCTCACTTATTAATGTTCCCTTGGGTCAGTCACTCTTGACTGTGACCCCATGGACTGTAGAATTCCAGGGTTCCCTGTCCTTCACTATTTCCTATTCTTAGTTGCTCAACTGTGTCTGACTCTTTGCGACACCTTGGAGTATATAAAATCCACCAAGCTCCTCTGTCCATGTAATTCTCTAGGCAAGAATACTGGAGTAGGTTGCCATTTCCTTCTCCAATTATTTCCCAGAGTTAGCTCAAACTCGTCCATTGAGTCAATGATGACATCTGACAATCTCACTGTATGTTACTCCCTTCTTCTCCTACTTTCAATCTTTCCTAGCATCAGGGTGTTTTCCAATGTGTCAGCTCCTTGCATGAAATGACCAAAATATGGAAGCTCTAGCTTTATCATTAGTTCTTCCAATGAATGTTCAGAGTTGATTTACTTTAGGTACTGGAGATATAAACAAACTTTGCTTGCAGTCAAGTCTAGTGGTGACACAGAAAACAAATAATCGATCAATTAATTACATAAATAAGTGCTAGAAAAAAGTGCAGCTTGATAAGTGTATCAGTTCAGTTCAGTTCAGTTGCTCAGTCATGTCCGACTCTTTGCGACCCCATGAATGACAGCACATCAGGCCTCCCTGTCCATGACCAACTCCTGGAGTCCACCCAAACCCATGTCCATCGAGTCAGGGATGCCATCCAGCCATCTCATCCTCTGTTATCCCCTTCTCCTCCTGTCCCCAATCCCTCACAGCATCAGAGTCTTTTCCAATGAGTCAACTCTTCTCATGAGTTGATCAAAATATTGGAGTTCCAGCTTTAACATCAGTCCTTCCTGTGTACACCCAGGACTGATCTCCTTTAGGATGGACTGGTTGGATCTCCTTACAGTCCAAGGGACTAACAAGAGTCTTCTCCAACACCACAGTTCAAAAGCATCAATTCTTCGGCACTCAGCTTTCTTCACAGTCCAACTCTCACATCCATACATGACCACTGGAAAAACCATAACCTTGAATACACGGACCTTAGTTGGCAAAGTAATGTCTCTGCTTTTCAATATGCTGTCTAGGTTGGTCATAAGTTTCCTTCCAAGGAGTAAGCATCTCTTAATTTCATGGCTGCAATCACCATTTGCAGTGATTTTGGAGCCCCAAAAAATAAAGTCTGACACTGTTTCCACTGTTTCCCCATCTATTTTCCATGAAGCGATGGGACCGGATGCCATGATCTTCATTTTCTGAATGTTGAGCTTGAAGCCAACTTTTTCACTCTCTTCTTTCACTTTCATCAAGATGGCTTTTTAGTTCCTCTTCACTTTTTGCCACAAAGGTGGTATCATCTGCATATCTGAGGTTATTGATATTTCTCCCGGCAGTCTTGATTCCAGCTTGTGCTTCTTCCAGCCCAACGTTTCTCATGATGTATTCTGCATAGAAGTTAAATAAGCAGGGTGACAATATACAGCCTTGACGCACTCCTTTTCCTATGTGCATAACAGGGTACCGATAATCTAGAAAGTATCTATAATATAGTGATACTTATGCTAAAATTAGACTAGCTTAAAACTCTTAGGACATCCAAAATGACAGTCATTTTCTCATTTCTCCCACAAAACATTTAGTCTTTTGCCATATGTAGACTTTATCTGTTGGTTCACCATGGAAGTAATCTAATGAGTGTCTTTGAATTGTTGATCACTCTTAGTACACTGAACAAATTGTAAGGCTATACATCTCAGTCATTTTTAAAACAAATTCATTTATTTTAGGCTCTCAAATGTATCATACCATGTTAAAGTAAAAATATTTTTCTCAAAACAAATTAAAATTTTAAAAGTTTACAATACAGGAAGATTTGAGATACCGTAAACTGGACATCATAAATCATAATCATCAGTTTGTGGTCTAAATATTTACTTTCTTTAAAATAAGAAAATAATGTTTACTTTGGAGCTAATGTAATCAGTAGTGAATGTTGAGTATTTCCTCTTTGAACAGTTTTTTTTTTTTTTTTTTTTTTTTGCTAAGCATTTTCTGTCCTCAGCCCTATAGTGGTTTCACAACATGATAGAAGAAACAGCATATACAAAACACAAGGTTGAACACAACATATTCAAAACATGGCAAAGAGACTCACCTGGCTGACATGATGTGCTGTGTCACTACAAGGGATAAAAGCAGGCAGTTGTTATTGCGGTTTGGAGACTGGACTTTTGATTCAAGGAACTGGCTTATATTCTGACCCCTCATTCTACCAGTATGAACTTTGATGATTACTTAACCAGCCTTGCTTCAGTTACTTTGTTTGTAAAACAAAAATAAGTATTTTACAATTGCAAGCTTGTTTTAAGAATTTAATGGAGTATTTTAACTATAGCACTTAGCTCAGAATAGGACAACCTACTAAAAAATATAACTAATGCAAATTATTGAAATCCAATGTCAAATAGCTTAAATAAGCAAACAAAAGGAATTTTTACTTTCATAGCAAAAAATGATAGAGGTAACACTGATCATCAGATTGAGTAATTCAGGGAATCAGTTTTCCAATAGAGCTGCCTCTTCATCAGACTCAACTTGCTTCACTGTCTCAGCTTCTTTTCTATTGCAGGCTAGGTTTTTTTTTTTTTTTTTTTTTGTCCTGTTTTTATTAAGACATAACAACTTCTTCTAGACTTCACCTTACCTTTCAATATCAATGGCCAGAAGTGAGCTTCACATCTCTACCTCAGCAATATAGAAATCTCCAAAGGATTTTGTTTCTCTTGTCTTGGTCCACAACTCCACAATTGTAGCTATGAGTTGGGACGATTTAGACTAGTATCCCTCCTGGAACCACACAGTCAAAGTAGGGAAGGAATAGTTCCGTCCAGGAGGAGCAGAAGTAGAGCCATGAGGAGAAGAAAGAAACCAGATTAAGAAGTGATATAAAGTGTTACCAAAGGTGAATGTTAAATAGATGTCAAGCTTCTGTTATTACATAAAATAATCATAATCTTTGAGAACTCTTGACTCCAAAATTGAAATGATAAATGGCTTCAATAGAAGGGGAAGGGGTAAAGGGAGAAATCCCACCCAGTGCCACCATTTCTGCCTCTTATTTCACAATTTAAAATTTGACTCCAAAAGAAGGATAAAAGAACACATCTGTGGTAGACAGAATAATGGCCTCCAAAGATGTCTATGCCCCAAATTCTCACAACAGGAGTTATATCATCTTATTAATACTCTGCAAAAGGGATTTTGCAGTGATTACAATTAAAGCTCCCAAGATGAAAAGATTATCCTAGAATATCTGTATGAGACCAATGTAATTGTGAGTCTTTATAACTGAGAGGACAGCAGGAAGTTAGAGTCAGTAATGGAGATATTATGATAAACGTAGAAGTAGGAGTGATCCATTGTTGGTATCAAAATGGAGGAAGGGACCAGAAGCCAAGAAATGCATGTGGACTCTGGAATCTAGAAAAGGCAAATAAATAATATCCCCTCAGAGTCCCCAGAGGAGTTCAGTCCTGTCCACACCTTTATTTTACCCCTGTGATATACTTTAAGACATCTGATCTTCATAACTATAAGATTATATATATATATATATATATATATATATATATATATATATATATATAATTTTTTATCATTTGAAGCCACTAAATTTGTTGCAATTTGTTATAGCAGCCATAGGAAACTAATACAGCATCAGCTCACTCTTCTAACATCTGTTTCTTCTCCTGCTCTCTCTTGTTCCCTGTCACCCTCCTCAATTTGCTAAGTCTTCCCCGTCATAATGATTTTCCATTCATTAGCTCATTTTTTTTCCTAAAAGTGGGGCCACGTCTTTGAACAGTAACTGATCACTGAGTGCTCAGGAGGATAAGCTCTTGTGCAATTTCACTTTCCAACCCAGCAGCAATGGGCTTTTTTGAATTTTGGTGAACTCATCTAGGCAGTGTGCAAGTTAAAGGCAGGTAGCAGATGCTTTTATATTCCCAGATACAACTAGGATAGATAACTTTCTTTTGAATTTTCATTCAAGTCTTTCTGAAGATATTGCAAATGAGAGTTATTTGAGCATTTCTGACTCAGTTTTACAACTGTCATTTCTCTAGTTGCAGGGGAATGTATGGAGAGAAGAAGGCCCATTATTGGCAGGATGACTGAATTGCCATGGAAAGAGTTGCAGAGCATACGTGGAAGAGATTCCTTTGTCCATTTCCAGCAATCTGCTGACAGGACTATTACTAGTTCCATCTTTAGGCTATATTTAGACTAGTTCTATCTTTAGACTAGCTATCTTTAGGCCTCTGGTCACTAATTAGCATATCACTGGTATATTGAACAAACAAGGCTTATGAGTGCAATGAGAGCACAAGCTTATTTTTTTCTCCCATTGTCTCAGTCACTTTGCTTAGGAGGTAGGTAGATAATTTTCTCCCTTAATCTAGAAGAAAACCTATACAGGCTCACAACTTTTCTATTCTTTCAATTAATCCAATGTTCTACAGTCAATTTGAGTCAAAACAGACTTATCTCAGCACTCAGAATGTTCAATTTAATGGAATAAACACATTCACAGTTTCAGCTATTTTACCTCCTTCTCCAGCTAGAGGTTGCTGCAGTGGGTGATAGAAATGTGGGCAGATTATTCATTATTCCCTTGATCCTTTCCCACAAACTTACAGTTAATCAGTCCTCCAGGATTAAATTTTAGTGAAAGAGGTATGGTAAAGGAATCAGAAAATTTTTCACTTGGCTTTTACAGTCACATGCTGGCTTTATGCTTTTGAATCTGGCCAGTGTTCAGTGTTCATGTGGGCTCCTCAACAGGATTTCCAAGCAAAATATAATTGAACTTGAATTTTGGAACTTCCCTGGCAGTACATTGGTTAAGACTCCACTGCTTCCACTGCACGGGCCACAGGGTTGATCACTGGTTGGATAAATAAGATTCCTCATGCTATGCAGCATGGCCAAAAAAGAAAAATTAAATTTCAAATAAACAGTAGTTTGTGTGTGTGTGTGTGTGTGTGTGTGTGTGTCTGTGTTTTGTGTGTACTTATCTCCCATGCAAGATTTGAAACATACTAAAAATTCTACATGTTGTTTTTCTAAACTTCAAATTTACCTTGTGTTTTTGAATTTTAATTTGCTAAATATTACAACCCTATATTTTTAGGGACTCCTCATGATTACTGGGGACAATTAACTATAGTTCCTTTGATGTGGGTGATCTTTCTATTCTGACAGAAATACCTTGGATATCTTGAGGGTTGCACCTATTTGTTTCTGTAGCTGCCTTGCCAGATAAGATCTAAGATAACCCACACTAATCTCCAGTGACCAGATCTCATTCCCTTGAGTCTTACAATTGCTTCTCTGTGCTGTCTTTTGACAATTTAACAAGGTGCACGTTGGTCACTTCTTATCTGCACTGGTTATCTGCTGCATCTTCCAACAAAATTTCTAATTTAACATCCTGTCTATGTAAAAGACTGCTTCCCAAGTGGGAAAGGATCCATCTACCAATGCAGGAGACACAGTATTGGTAGGTTTGATCCTTGTGTCAGAAAGGTCCCCTGGAAGAGGAAATGGCAATCCACTCCAGTATTCTTGCCTGGGTAATCCCATGGACACAGGAGTCTCGTGGGTTAATAGTCCATAGGGTTGCAAAGAATTGGACACAACTGAGCAACTGAGCATGATCATACACTATATAAAAAGAGAATTTGGAGCAGATGAACCCTAAAATTTCTTCTCTCCTGTTGTAAGTCATATTTGTCCCCTTGGATGCAAAACATCTCATTTTTACTATACAAATTAGTTCTTATCTTAAAGTTGTTTTGTAAATGCTCTTATTAGAACATTAGCATTCTTACATGAGTATAGCTATAAGAGCTATAAAGAAAAACAATTATTTTTAAAATATACAAGAATACATATAATGACAGTGGGTACAGCTTTCTGAAAAACAGTTTGTAAAAATATAACCTTCCTTAAAATTCTCCAAAGCCCCTCACTGCCTACCAGATCAAGAACAAAATTCTCAGTTGGAAATTCTTGCACTCAAAAATTTGCTTCTTATTAGCCCTCTCATGTTTCCTTTAGCCTGCTTCACCATGTACCCTCTTTTTGGCCACTGTAAATTCCTTAAAAATTTCCAAATTAATTAGGCTACTTTATGCCTCATGCCTTTACTTACTCTGTTTCCTGATCTTAAATGCCTTGTATATGTTAGTCACTCAGTCATGTTCAACTCTTTGTGATCTCATGGACTATAGCCTACCAAGATCCTCTGTCCATGGACTTCTTCAGGCAAGAATACTGGAGTGGATTGCCATTGCCTTCTCCAGTGGATCTTCCCAACCAAAGGACTGAATCTGGGTTTCCCACACTGCAAGCAAATTCTTTACTGTCTGAGTCACCAAAGAAGCCCTTAAATGCCTTGATTTTGCCAACATAGTGGAAGGAAGATACAAATCCCCAAAATCATGTGTTCTTAACAGGCTTTATTGAGCTTCCATTGTCCCCTCTTTCAAGAATTGAAACAAAAAAAAAAAAAAAAAAAGAATTTAAACATCCTTCTCTGTCATCTTCATTATGTTTACAAACACTTCTAGAGTGACTTTAGAGAATAATTATTTTTTAGTTAGTCTGCTTTGATTGCAAGTCTGCCCCTCTCTACCAGACATTAAGTTTTTGAGGCAGAATCTATATCTTTTTTTTTTTTTTTTCCCCTCTCCAACCTAGCAGTTAGCCCAGTATTTTTCTTATGGCATGTGTTTTTCAGAGAGTGAATAAATGGCGTGTGGGATCCCTTTATATACATCTACTTTGGGTTGGATGCTTTTGAACTGTTGAAGAAGACTCTTGAGAGCCCCTTGGAATGCAAGGAGATCCAACCAGTCCATTCTGAAGGAGATCAACGCTGGGGTTTCTTTGGAAGGAATGATGCTAAAGCTGAAGCTCCAGTACTTTGGCCACCTCATGCAAAGAGTTGACTCATTGGAAAAAACTCTGATGCTGGGAGGGATTGGGGGCTGGAGGAGAAGGGGACGACCAAGGATGAGATGGCTGGATGGCATCACAGACTCGATGGACGTGAGTCTGAGTGAACTCTGGGAGATGGTGATGGACAGGGAGGCCTGGCGTGCTGCGATTCATGGTGTCCCAAAGAGTTGGACACAACTGAGCGACTGAACTGAACTGAACTTTTGGTTGAAATACCATGATTCTATCACAAGATGGTGGAGTAGAAGGATGTTCACTCATCTTCTCCTGTGAGAACTCCAAAATTACAACTTGCTGCTGAACAACCATTGACAGGAGAATGTTGGATCCCACCAGAAAAATATATCCCATGTCTAAGTGCAAAGGAAAAGCCCCAGCGAGATGATAGAAGGGGCAAAATCACATTTAGAATCAAACCCCATACCCAGCAGAGATGCTCAGAGGGCTCAAACAAAACCTTGTGTGCACCAGGACCCAGAGACCCAACAGAGACTAAGCCAGACTTGCCTTTGAGGGTTTGAGAGTCTCCTGTGGAGGTATGGGTTAGTAGTGGCCTGCCACAGGGGCAGGGGCTCTGGGTACAGCAGACATGGTTTATACAGCATGTGGCATAAGCCCTCTTAGAGGAGGTCACTATCAACCTCACCATAGAATCATCAAGCAGACAACACACAAACTGTAGAACAATTATACCAAATAAATTATCACACTGTTAAGAAAGCTCTAAGACCCCCAACAGATTTCCTTACCTGGGTATCTGGCAAAGGGACTGAGAACTCTCAGAGAATTTGACTTTGGAGGCCAATGGCTTTTGATTACAGAACTTACACAGAACTGAGGAAACAGACTCTTGGAGAGCACAAACAAAACCGTGTGCACACTAGGACCCAGGAGAAAGGAGAACTGACCCCTCAATAGACTGACTCACTTTTGCCTATGAGTGTCTTTAGGAGTCTCTGAATGAGGTGTGGGTCAGCGATGACCTGCTACAGGGTCGGGGCACTGAGTGCAGCAGGCCACGCATGGGACCTTTTGAAGGAGGTAGCCATTATCTTCATTACCTCCACCATAGCTTGGTCTCAGGTCAAACAACAGGGAGGGAACACAGTCTCACCAATCAACAGAAAATTGGATTCAAAATTTACTAAGAATGGCCCTGACCATCAGAACAAGACCGTTTCCCCCAAAGTCAATCTCTCCAATCAGGTAGCTTCCATAAGCCTCTTATCCTTATCCATTAGAGGGCAGACGGAATGAAAACCACAATCACAGAAACTAATCAAATTGATGACATGGACCATGGCCTTGTCTAACTCAATGAAACTATGAGCCATGCCATGTAGGGCCACCCAAGACAGATGGGTCATGGTGGAGAGATCTGACAAAATGTTATCTGCTGGAGAAAAGAATGGCAAATCACTTCAATATTCTTGCCTTGAGAACCCCATGAACAGTATGAAGAGGCAAAAATAAATGGCACTGAAAGATGACCTCCCCAGGTTAGTAGGTGCCCAATATGCTACTGGAGAAGAGTGGAAAAATAGCTCCAGAAAGAATGAAGAGATGGAGCCAAAGTGAAGAAAAACACACAGCTGTGGATGTGACTGGTGATGGAAGTAAAGTCTGATGCTGTAAAGAACAATATCGAATAGGAACCAGGAATATCAGGTCCATGAATCACGATAAATAGGAAGTGGTCAAACAGGAGAGAGCATGAGTGAGCATCGGTATTTTAGGAATCTGTGAATTAAAATGGACTGGAATGGATGAATTTAATTCAGATGAACATTATATCTACTACTGTGGTCAAGAATCCCTTAGAAGAAATGGAGTAGCCCTCATAGTCAACAAAAGATTCTGAAATGTGATATTTGGGTGTAGTCTCAAAAACAACAGAATGATCTCTGCTCCTTTCCAAGGCAAAGTATTCAATATCACAGTAATCCAAATCTATGCCCTGACCAGTAATGCTGAAAGAACCTAAAGCTTGACCTAAAAGACCTTCTAGAACTAACAGCCCCAAAAGATGTCTTTTTTTTTTTTTTTTTTAATCAGGGGAATGAAATGCAAAAGTAGGAAGTAACGAGATACGTGGAGTAGCAGGCAAATTTGGCCTTGGAGCACGAAATTAAGCAAGGCAAAGACTAACAGAATTTTGCCAAGAGAATGCACTGGTCATAGCAAACACCCTCTTCCAACAACACAAGAGAAGATGCTACACATGAACAACGCCAGCAGGTCAAAACTGAAATTAGATTGATTATATTATTTGCAGCCAAAGATGGAGGAACTCTATACAGTCAGCAAAAATAAGACCAGGAGCTGACTGTGGCTCAGATCATGAACTCCTTATTGTCAAGTTCAGACTTAAATTGAAGACAGTAGGGAAAACCACTGGACCATTCAGGTATGATCTAAATCAAATGCCTTATGATTATACAGTAGTAGTAACAAAAAGGTTCAAGGGATTAGATCTAATAGACAGGGTGCTTAAAGAACAATGGATGGAGGTTTGTGACATTGTAGAGGAGGGAGTGATCAAAACCATCCTTAAGGAAAAGAAACGGAAAAAGGCAAAATGAAATGGTTGTCTGAGGATAGCTTACAAATAGCTGAAAAGAGAAGAAGAAGGTAAAGCAGAAAATGAAAGATATGAATATGAATGTGTGAATGCACAGTTCCAGAGAGTAGCAAGGAGAGATAAGAAAGCCTTCCTCAGTGATTAATGCAAAGAAATAGAGGAAAACAATAGAATGGGAAAGACGAGAGATCTCTTCAAGAAAATTAGAACCACCAAGGGAATATTTCATGTGAAGATGGGCACAATACAGGACAGAAATAGTGCAGATCTATCAGAAGATATTAAGAAGAGGTGGCAAGACTACACAGAAGAACTATACAAAAAGGATCCTCATGACCAGGTTAACCACGATTGTGTGATCACTAACCTAGAGTCAGACATCCTGGAAGGTGAAGTGAAATAGGCCTTATTAAGCATTACTAAGAACAAAGCTAGTGGAGGTGATGGAATTCCAGCTGAGCTATTTCAAATCCTAAAAGATGATGCTGTGAAAGTGCTGCACTCAATATGTCAGCAAATGTGGAAAACTCAGCAGTGGGCCACAGGACTGGAAAAGGTCAGTTTTCATTCCAATCTCAAAGAAAGGCAATGCTAAAAATTGTTGAAACTACCACATAATTGCACTTGTCTCACACACTAGCAAAGTCATGCTCAAAGTTCTCCAAGTTCAACAGTAAGTGAACCATGAACTTCCAGAAATTCAATCTGGAATTAGAAAAGCCAGAGAAACCAGAGATCAAATAGCCAACATCAGTTGGATCATCAAAGAAGCAAGAGATTTCCAGAAAAAAAAATCTACTTCTGCTTTATTGACTATGTCAAAGCCTTTGACTATGTGGATCACAACAGACTGGAAAATACTTCAAGAAGTGGGAATACCAGACCACCTTACCTGTCTCCTGAGAAATCTATATGCAGGTCCAAAAGCAACAATTAGAACCACACATGGAACTACAGACTGGTTCCAAATTGGGGAAGGAGTGCATTATAATGCTGTATATTGTCACCCTGATTATGTAACTTATATGCAGAGTACTTACCATACGAAATGTTAGGTTGGATGAAACACAAACTGGAATCAAGATTGCCAGGAGAAATATCAATAACCTCAGATACACAGATGACACCACCCTTATGGCAGAAAGGAAGCAAGAACTAAAAAGTCTCTTGATGAAACTAAAAGAGGAGAGTGAAGAAATTGGCTTAAAACTCAACATTCAAAAAACTAAAATCATGGCTTCCAGTCCCATCACTTTGTGGCAAATAGATGGGGAAAGGATGGAAATATTGACATACCTTTTTTTTTTTTTTTTTTTTTTGGGGGGGGCTCCAAAATCACTGCAATAGTGACCACAGCATGGAATTGAAAGACAATTGCTCCTTGAAAGAAAAGCCATGATAAACCTAGACAGCATATTAAAAAGCAGAGACATTACTTTGCCAAAAAAGTCTATGTAGTCAAGGCTACAGTTTTTCCAGTAGTCATGTATACATGTGAGAGTTTGACTATAAAAAACCTGAGCACTGAAGAATTGATGATTTTGAACTGTGATACTGGAGAAGGCTCTTGAGAGTCCCTTGGACTGCAAGGATATCAAACCAGCCAATCCTAAAGGAAATCAGTTCTGATTATTCATTGGAAGCACTGATGCTAAAGCTGAAGCTCCAATACTTTGACCACCTGATGTGAACTGACTCGTTGTAAAATCCCTGATGCTGGGAAAGATTGAAGGCTAAATGAGAAGGGAATGACAGAGGATGAGATGGTTGGATGGCATCCCTGATTTGATGGACATGAGCTTGAGCAAGTTCTGGGAATCAGTGATAGACAGAGAAGCCTGGTGTGCTGCAGTCCATGGAGTCACGAAACGTCAGACACGACTGAGCAATTGAATTGTCCTAACCATGATTTTGCCAATTTTCCAGTGCCCAGACTCCAAGATCTTGGGTCAAATGGTAAAGAACTCACCTACCAATGAAGGAGATGCAAGAAATGCAAGTGTGATCCCTGTATCAGGAAGATTCCCTGGAGAAGAGAATATTTCCCACTCCAGTTTTCTTGCCTGGTAAATCCCATGGACAGAGGAGCCTGGTAGGCTATAGCCCATGTGGTAGCAAAGAGTTGGACATGGCTGAGTAACAAACACTTTAGGGAAATCTTGTTTTTAAACTCTGAGCCATTTTAGAACCATACAAGAGAAAGTTCTTGCCTTTATATAACTTTAGGTTATTGAAGATAAAACATACTAGAATAAATATAATAAAAATCCAACCCTCCCAGAATATAAGGATTGATCTTCTTTGAGAAGGTTCAATATAGTTATTAAAGAAGTTTTGTTTAAAAAGGAATAAATGGATATATTTCTTAAAACACAGTATTCCACAGCATCTAATGGACTATTGAGAATATTAGAATGGACAATCTTTTGTCTCTTCAAGATAGAATTCTGGTTTTGTCTATTCCTAAATAATTGAACAATGTTTTCAGAGTACCTCAAAGGGTTTAGTCCATTTTCTACTAGGTTTTACAGTCTCTGTGTCCATCTTGATCTTGGATGGCCTCAGCCTACAGTAGCTTGAAGCACAACTTCAGTTTCTGGCCAGAAACTGAAGTCAGATCGCTGCAGTGAGGGCACTGAATTCTAGCCACTGGACCACCAGACACCAGTGGACAGCAACAAGGCCCCTGCCCTTTTGGTTTTATAGAAATAAATTCCCATAAAGATCAAATGTAGTGAGACAAGTAAAGTATTTATTCAGAGGAAAAAGATGACAAGTGGATAGACACACAGGCAGACTCAGAGAGTCACACCCTTGTGGTATTTTGAATCACTTATATGGGGCATTTCTTCTGATTTCCTTTGGCCATTCATCCTCC
This sequence comes from Capricornis sumatraensis, assembly GCF_032405125.1. Classification (NCBI taxonomy): domain Eukaryota; kingdom Metazoa; phylum Chordata; class Mammalia; order Artiodactyla; family Bovidae; genus Capricornis; species Capricornis sumatraensis. The sequence continues at coordinate 15,907,092 of NC_091089.1, read as the reverse complement.
TTTGCCTGATTCTGAGTCCATATTTGGTTTATCTCCAGATTCTCCCTTAAGTGTGCACATCTCTTGGTCAGGATGGATTCTAGCGAAGAGGACTGTGGGTTGGTTGACATCACTTGATTTTTGACCTCCAAGGAGCCTTTCTGTGCATGTATAGTTGACTGGAAAGGCCTTCTTGACCTTGAAAATAAGAAAGAAATACGTGGTCTCTATTTTTCATCAGGGCAAGGCTCAGCTTTTCCCTTGTTCCTGCTATTTTGAAGCAGGGGACAAACTCCAGCTGCTCAGCTTAGGGGCCCATCCAATCTTCTGTCTCAATATTACTATATTTTTATATGTTCCTTGATAAAATATAATAATCTCTTCAAAGTTCTACAGAAATTAAAAGATTTTATTTTTGATATTCCAAATGTATGTGACAGACTGAATTTGTAAATGGATAATACCCAGGCCACATATAAAAATAGAACTCTAAACCAAAACCTGTTGCAACCTGGCCTGGAAACCATCCCCTTATTAAAATAGACAACTCAGGAAGCCAGCCTTCTGTGAGTCATGCTTGTAGGAAAGCACATTGATATTTCTAGTAATAATCCAGGAAGCAAAGCAATAACTTCTTAACAATCAGACTGAAATATCCAGGACCTGATAAGTAACTGAGGCTTTCCCTATTTTTTTTCCCACTTTCAACTTAAGACTGACCAAAGAAAGCCAGTTGTTCTTGCCTAACCAATACCAATACCAATACCAATACCACAGATGCCCCACTTCTGATTATCTCAACAACAGTTTCTCTAGGTCAGAAGTCTACAAGGCATTTCTGAAGCCTCTACTTACCCTACTATGAAGTTTCCCCACTCCTATGTTGGAGTTTCTGCTGAACATTTGTGATGGTAGCTGACTCCCTTACAAGGAAGCTCTGAATAAATAGCCTTTGCTTTTCCCATTTTGTTGGTCTTGTTTCCACAGAGGTGATGCTAATATTTCTTTTTCCTCCCTTAAAACAAGACCCTGTGTTTGTTAGCCATCCGTATGTCTTCTTTGGAGAAATGTCTATTTAGTTCTTTGGCCCATTTTTTGATTGGGCCGTTTATTTTTCTGGAATTGAGCTGCATATGTTGCTTGTATATTTTTGAGATTAATTATTTGTCAGTTGCTTCATTTGCTATTATTTTCTCCCATTCAGAAGGCTGTCTTTTCACCTTGCTTATAGTTTCCTTTGTTGTGAAAAAGCTTTTAATTTTAATTAGATCCCATTTGTTTATTTTTGCTTTTATTTCCAGAATTCTGGGAGGTGGATTATAGAGGATCCTGCTGTGATTTATGTTGGAGAGTGTTTTGCCTATGTTCTCCTCTAGGAGTTTTATAGTTTCTGGTCTTACATTTAGATCTTTAATCCATTTTGAGTTTATTTTTGTTCATGGTGTTAGAAAGTGTTCTACTTTCATTCTTTTACAAGTGGTTGACCAGTTTTCCCAGCACCACTTGTTAAAGAGATTGTCTTTACTCCATTGTATATTCTTGCCTCCTTTGTCAAAGATAAGGTGTCCATATGTGTGTGGATTTATCTCTGGGCTTTCTATTTTGTTCCATTGATCTATATTTCTGTCTTTGTGCCATACTGTCTTGATGACTGTGGCTTTGTAGTAGAGCCTGAAGTCAGGCAGATTGATTCCTCCAGTTCCATTCTTCTTTCTCAAGATTGCTTTGGCTATTTGAGTTTTTTTTGTATTTCCATACAAATCTTGAAATTATTTGTTCTAGTTCTGTGAAAAATACCTCTGGTAGCTTGATAGGGATTGCATTGAATCTGTAGATTGCTTTGGGTAGTATTCTCATTTTCACTATATTGATTCTTCCGATCCATGAACATGGTATATTTCTCCATCTATTAGTGTCCATTTCTCCAAAGAAGACATACGGATGGCTAACAAACACATTAAAATATGCTCAACACCACTCGTTTTCAGAGAAATGCAAATCAAAACCACAATGAGGTACCATTTCATGCCAGTCACAATGGCTGCTATTCAAAAATCTACAAGCAATAAATGCTGGAGAGGGTGTGGAGAAAAGGGGACCCTCTTGCACTGTTGGTGGGAATGCAAACTAGTACAGCCACTATGGTGAACAGTGTGGAGATTCCTTAAACAATTGCAAATAGAACTGCCTTATGACTCAGCAATCCCACTGCTGGGGATACACACTGAGGAAACCAGAATAGAAAGAGACACATGTACCCCAATGTTCATCGCAGCACTGTTTATAATAGCCAGGACATGGAAACCACCTAGATGTCCATCAGTAGATGAATGGATAAGAAAGCTGTGGTACATATACACAATGGAGTATTAGCCATTAAAAATAATACATTTGAATCAGTTCTAATGAGGTGGATGAAACTGGAGCCGATTATACAGAGTGAAGTAAGCCAGAAAGAAAAACAGCAATACAGTATACTAACACATATATATGGAATTTGGAAAGATGATAATGATGATCCTGTATGCGAGACAGCAAAAGAGACAGATATGTAGAGCGGACTTTTGGACTCCGTGGGAGAGGGAGAGGGTGGGATGATTAGGGAGAATGGCATTGAAACATGTAAATTATCATGTAAGAAATGAATCACCAGTCAATGTTTGATGCAGGATACAGGATGCTTGGGGCTGGTGCAAAGGGATTAATCCAGAGAGATGATATGGGGTGGGAGGTGGGAGGGGGTTCATGTTTGGGAACTCATGTACACCCGTGGTGGATTCATATCAATATATGGCAAAACCAATACAGTATTGTAAAGTAAAACAAAGTAAAAATAAAAATTAATTAAAATAAAATAAAGACCCAGATGTTAGGAAAGATTGAAGGTGGGAGGAGAATGGGACAACAGAGAATGAGATGGTTGGATGGCATCACCAACTCAATGGACATGAGTTTAGGTAAAGTCTGGGAGTTGGTGATGAACAGGGAGGCCTGGCATACTGCACTCCATGGGGTCACAAAGAGTTGGTCACGACTGAGCAACTGAACTGAACTGAAAACATGGTATGTACCAGATGTTTAAATATGCTCGTTTTGCTTGTTTGTTGGGTTTGCTTTGTTTTTTTTTTTTTTTTTTTGTAATGAAAAACCATGTGGAATCATAGCTACAATTTACAGGACATTTAGTTTTAGATATAGTAAACTGTATTTAAAATCTGGTTAGATTGCTTTAACATAATAGCTCATTTTTGTTCCCTCTCTTTTATTCTCATTGTTCCTGATGACCTAAACGGCAATTGTAGCTTTAATTATACTCTATTTTTTGCTGAAGATCAGGAACCTTGTAAAAGAAGAAGAAGAAAAAAAAAAATGTTGTTAATCTCTACTCACAAAGGATCTCAAAATATGTTTCATTATATGAGTCAACAGATCCCAGTTGTTCTTTCTTCATAGCCCCTGTTTGAAAAGTTTCTTGATAGATGAGGAAATGGCAGTGCAGAGTGCTAGAATATGAAAGCTGTACATACTGATAGAAAATTACCTGTAAACTCCTTTGATATGCAATACACAAGCAGGAGAATTGAAATGCGATTCTGTCCTAATTGTTTCCCTTGGAGGATGGCTTCGCTTGATTGTTATTTTAGAATCACTATAATCCTGGGGATTTGTTCATGAAATCTCATCACAGCTAGTGTGCTGACTTGTATATCGTATGTGTTTTCAGTTAAAGTGCTGTAAATCCTAGTTAGGTTGAGGACTTCAGGCTATCTGTAACTAAATTACAAATGCTATGCAAATTTATTCTTTTTCTTTCACAGAATATATTTAGCAACTATTATAGGGAAATAGCAAATTAGCCAAGATGGTGTGGTAAGGTTCTCTCACCCCACATTTTGTAAATAATGACTATGTAACAGCTGAGATCATTTATAGCACTGCATATGCATGTCACGAGGTGCTTGCTTGGTCACGAGCTACTTAGTGATGTACACATGTGTGAGCTCTACCTAGAAAGCAGTGCCGTTTACGGCCGCATCACGGCTGCATCCCTTGGGTCACCCAGGAGACAGAGAATATAGTGTGCCTGTTGCTATGGCTGCTACGGCAGCCAGGAGACAGGTTGTGTTGTGTTAGGTTATGCGATAGCTACTGCTATGGCTGCTGCATCAGCCAGGAGAGAAAAAATATGTCTGCAGTTTCTAAAGCTCTTTGATTCTCTTTCCAGCCTCTTAGCTCGTACTTTGCCTATCCTGGGTTCAACGAACAGTGCAGACAGAGGGAACAGCAAGACTCTGGCTTCACAAACAGAATCAGCAATACAATTGGGATAGTGGGTAGGATGAAGAGCAATACAACCACCTTGCTGCTGCTGCTAAGTCACTTCAGTCGTGTCCAACTCTGTGCGACTCCATAGATGGCAGCCCACCAGGCTCCTCAGTCCCTGGGATTCTCCAGGCAAGAATACTGGAGTGGGTTGCCATTTCCTTCTCCTTGGTATATGCTCAAAGCTTAGCAACTTGTGGTTCTTCTGGTTTTGCTTTTCATCTTGCTAATGTCTTTAATTTTGAAGACAGATAAAAAAACATCTTTTTTTTTTTTCACTTAGATTAAACAAAAATTTCTCAAAATTAAAAATATTAAAACATTCTAAATCAGAGCAAAGAACTATTCTTTTTTTTTTTTTTTTTTTTTTTTGCTGTTGCTGAATAATTTGGGATACTTCAAAGATTATCTGATATTGGAAAAAAAAAAAAAAAAGACACATTCCGTTTTGAGGGGTGAAGAATGAAGCACTTGATCTGAAGTCTTTCCTTAGCAACCATTAATCAGTTAAGAGTCAGGAGTGGAGAAAGACTTACTGGCTTCGAAGTTATGAAACTGATGAAGTTTGTCTTTAAGATCCTGCCTCCCAATTCTGCCACGTCCAATGGCATTTTTGTTGAAAATTCATGAGAAACTGATGATAGTTATTCAAATAGCAGTCATTATAAATCACCAAATTCCTCCCCTTGAGAACATTTATTTATATTAACAACTTTCACATAGGAACAGAAACAAGATTGGTACTTGATTGAAGGAATTTCAGCCATTTGCAAGTAGAAACAGAACATGTTTAGAATAAAAGGGAAAACCTTTTCTAAACCTTGAAAATTAGCCACTGTTTAAGTTTGAGCTTTTTTCTTTTCTACTGTCAATATTTTTTTTTTTAATCCATTCAAGTGAAAAGATTAGCAGATTTAAGTTGAAGTGTAGGTGATTTAAAAGCTATGCATGCCTCTAAAAAGACCAAGAGAATGAATTTCAGGGCATATGCAGCAGCCCAGATATAAAGCAGTACAGTTGTTAAATAATTTCAGTAACTATAAAAGTAAATAAAATACGAAAAAAAAACGAGACAACAAATGTGAATATAGTTTAAAAGCAAGTCACATCTATGGGGCTGTAGCAATGGAGTTCTCGTTAATGAGAAACCATCACATCTACTAAAATGTAAACTTTCAAAAACAAAAGGAACAAGTAGCTCTTCTTACATTTTGTTTGGAACTAAGTGAAAAGAAATTAAGCTTAAATTCTGATGCACTAGTACTATTTATTTAGGTGACTATGACAGTAAAATTACACAGTTTAGTTGCTTTACACTTTTGATATATACCATTTATATCTATTTATAGTAAAACAGTGGATAAGGTAATGGCACCCCACTCTAGTACTCTTGCCTAGAAAATCCCATGGACAGAGGAGCCTGGTAGGCTGCAGCCCATGGGGTCACTAAGAATCGGACACGACTGAGTGACTTCACTTTCACTTTTCACTTTCATGCATTGGAGAAGGAAATGGCAACCCACTCCAGTGTTCTTGCCTGGAGAATCCCAGGGATGGGGGAGACTGGTGGGCTGCCATCTATGGGGTCGCACAGAGTTGGACACGACTGAAGTGACTTAGCAGCAGCATAGTAAAACAGAATTAATTAAACAGAATGTAGTATTTTTAGATGGGTCCATTTAAATGAATTTATTTACAGTATTTGGTATTAATCACAAAAATAAAACCATAAACCATAACAAATTGCATTGGTCATTGTCAAGGAAGAAATTTGAACTCTGAAAAGGATAACCTCTGAAATATGATTAAATTGGATTTCCTTGTTGATTTTTATTTTAAAGGCTTATTGTTGGTTCCAGCTAAATATTTTCCCTTGATTGGAATTGTGCTTATATATGTATACAGCTGTTGAATATGTCTTTAGATATGCATGCAAGCCTTAAGAAATTTACCTATATTTGAAAAATGTAGAAGTATGTATGTTTTATTTGGTGTGTGTTTAGCAATAAGATCATTAGCTTATGAAATAGAAATAAGAACGTAAATGTTTATATTAAATTTCTAGCTTTTTTTCCTAGACATGTGGCTGCTAGCCATATGATCAAGCCCATTTCTACATTCCATCAGAATGTACTGTTAGGTAGTTAGAATAGGAAACAGGAGTCCAGAATGGCGGTGGCTAAAAGATAAGGAAGGGGAAATCCCACAAAAATAGAACAAAGGAAGGTCTGAGGACTGGAATGAGGATTTCAGGTAGAACAAACAACACTCTTGGCTAGCCCAATTTATATAGGGCAGATCCAGGGGGAGAAAAAACATATAAAAAGAGGAGCCAAAGGGCTGGGGAGTCTCTCTTTCTCTCTCTCTCCCCACCCTGCATACTCTTTTCTTCACATCTTTGGGTCAGCATGCCCTCATGCCTCGAGGATGGATTTTCCTGCTATTTTCTAAATAAAATAGAGCTGTAACACAGAGCTGTAACACTGATTTGTCTAAGAGCTGTAACACGGTATATTTGAAACCTGAGAGCTATAACAGGTCTGTCCAAGACCCAAGAGATGTGACACACTGAGGGCTTTAATGTCCGTCACTCCAAATCTTTGTTGTGATGAGACAGAATTGAGGAACATACACTCGCCTGACATATATAGAAAAGTGCAAAATAGTAGAAATCTTTTGAATTTAAAACAGCATGTAGGACTCTTTATAAACCCAAGAAATTTTACAGCTTCTGTTCTATAATTACACTAATGGTTCTACAAGTAACTATTTATACAAAAAGAGCACTAATTGTCCACTTATTCAGTATGTATTGAACGCACTCTGAGCCAGGTACTAAGTTAGGTGCTCAGGATGCATTGATGACTAAGATTCAGTCCTTGACCATAAGGAATGTAGGGTTTAAGGAAAGACTGACAGGAAGGCAGTGGTTACAGATAAGATCTGTGAAATGAAAATATCTCCTGCCTTATCAATAAACAAGAAATATCACAGACATTAGCAATTGAAAGTGAAAGTCACTCAGCCATCTCTGACTCTTTGCAACCCCATGGACTATACAGTCTGTGGAATTCTCCAGGCCAGAATACGGAAGTAGGTAGCCTTTCCCTTCCCCAGGGGATCGTCCCAACCCAGGGATTCAACTCAGGTCTCCTGCTTTGCAAGCAAATTCTTTACCAGCTGAGCCACAAGGTTACTGTCCTCCAAATGTGAATGAGGGCTCCCAAAACTGCAATCCAGCAGAAGTCTTCACCCACAACAGTGATTGCTGAGGAGCTTGGGGAATGCAAGAAGCAGCCATCTGTCATACCTGCCACTCCTTAAGGTGAACAAGGAAATAAGATTTGGCCCCAGACAGCTGAGGTGCATATGAAAGAAATGAATTCAGTGGGCCCAGAGACTTACATCTTTCCATATATAGAATGCTTAATTCCTCAACCTAATATCTGATCTATGATGTTCAGACTGCCTGCTCCCTATGTTGCAAACTTGTATATAGCCTGACTTCCCCCACACCCCCCTCCCCACCAAACCCCTGTTATGTCCTTGAAGCAGTTTTCTCAGAGCTACTGAGATTCTGCCTTCCAGGCTCAGAGTCCTAAACATTCCCACCAATAAAATAACTCTGCCATCTGGTTGTAACTATATTTTTTAATGAACAGCTTTGGTGACCAAGATGAAGGGACCCAGAGCAGATTTCTCTGAACTCTATGAGAAACCAGGGCCATGGTACCAACCAGGGCCATGGTACCAACCAAGGCCACTTGTACCCATCCAATTCCTCTGGAGTTCAGGACGGATTTGAGTAAGTCTCTCCTGGTTCTTGGATTTCCCATATTTGTTGCAATTGTGAGTTTTTTGTTTGGTGGGATATAGCAGGTATCTGCCCCCTCTCAGTTAAGGTACTGGGGGAGGGGGCATTTGAAAGAACCTGGGGATATATCCACTCAGCGTCTAGATACCGGGTGGTGCTCAGTTGAAAAGACACTGAGGAATGCCCGTTCTGTTGAAAGACACTGGGTAGGAGAGAAAGAATACCTGAGCCTCAGTTGAAAGACTCTGATGGTGACTCCATTGTAGAAAGACATACAGAGTTGATAATTGCAAATATCTAGTTAACTGGAGAAATTAAATTTTGTCCTAAATATTGAGTGGGCTCTTTAATGCATATGCAGTTAAAAATTAAAAATTGGCTTGGTAAAACCTTAAACAAGGCCTTGCATTGGGAATCTCAGATTTCTCTGTGTCTTTGAGATGTAAATGTTCAATCTGATCTTCCTGGGTTGGTCTGTTGTGGTTTTATTCCTGTTAGCCCTATAAGAGGTCTTTATGCATTATTAATGATTTGCATCTCTGTGGAGATGTAATTTATTGGTGGCCAAAAGATGAATCATGGCATCTGGTCCCATCACTTCATGGGAAAAAAAATGGGGAAACAGTGAAAACAGTGTCAGACTTTATTTTTTGGGGGGCTCCAAAATCACTGCAGATGGTGATTGCAGCCATGAAATTAAAAGACACTTACTTCTTGGAAGGAAAGTTATGACCAACTTGGATAGCATATTAAAAAGCAGAGACATTACTTTGCAAACAAAGGTCTGTCTAGTCAAGGCTGTGGTTTTACCAGTGGTCATGTATGGATGTGAGAGTTGGACTGTGAAGAAGGCTGAGCACTGAAGAACTGATGCTTTTGAACTGTGGTATTGGAGAAGACTCTTGAGAGTCCCTTGGACTGCTAGGAGATCCAACCAGTCCATTCTGAAGGAGATCAGCCCTGGGATTTCTTTGGAAGGAATAATACTAAAGCTGAAATTCCAGTACTTTGGCCACCTCATGCGAAGAGTTGACTCATTGGAAAAGACTCTGATGCTGGGAGGGATTGGGGGTAGGAGGAGAAGGGGACAACAGGGGATAGATGGCTGGATGGTATCACTGGCTCAATGGATGTCAGTTTGAGTGAACTCCGGGAGTTGGTGATCGACAGGGAGGCCTGGCGTGCTGCAATTCACGGGGTCACAAAGTCAGACATGACTGAGAGACTGAACTGAACTGAAAAGAGGAATCCTTTTAAAATTAGAGAAACAAATAAATTATTAAGTCTAGAGTCCTCTCATTGCAAACAACTGTTTTGTTTGAATCTATAAACAAAAGTCAAATTAACCTAAGAACATTTTTTTAGAATAAGAAAAATAGGTTTAGGAAGCCTCATTGAGGCCTTCTTCTCAATGGGTCTTATAGATGCTAATAAGAGAAATTAAGAATATTTAGAAAAGAAAAAAACTTGGAAAAATGTTATTTCAAGAAGGTGTAAAAAAAATAAGAAGTTATCTCAAATGAATAAAAAAATCTTTGGATAGTTATCTAATGGGATAAGTAAAACACATTTACATGATTAAAGATTTGATATTATTAGACCACCTAAATTTAATGAGCCAAAAGGGACCCCTTACTGGTCCCCAACATTAAAAGCTAAATAAGAGTGTTGTATTTACAGCAGTTTTAAGTTATCTATTTAAGGGACTAGAAAAATTTACATTGAGATATCTGACCAATTATTTTGAGACAGCTAGACCAAAGGACTTGACTTAATTAGTTCTATTTGACTCTAGGGATCCCAAAGCCTTTTATATAAAAACAGCAAAATAGACAGGGAACAAAAAAGAAAAGTCCCCTAAATTCTCCTCTAAGAACAGAGCCTATAGATTGGAAACTTATGAATGCTAAAATTAAATGCATAGAAGTTGGCAGCATTTAGATAAAGGTATATAAATTGGTATATCTAAATGGTCTTTATATAAGGTGGTTATAGGCCTTATCTAATTTATATTATGGGATAAACAAGGCATATAGTTTGCAACTAAGGAAATATTAACTAAACGTACTGAGGAAACCAATAGTTACATGACCCATACAATATTAGTATAAACTGAGTACTAACAATTAAACTATGTTGTTGGAGAAGACTCTTGAAGTCCCTTAGACAGCAAGGAGAGGCAAGCAGTCCATCCTAAAGGAAATCAATCCTGAATATTCATTGGTAGGACTGATGCTGAAACTGAAATTCCAATACATTGGCCACCTGATGCAGAGAACTGACTCATTTGAAAAGACCCTGATGCTGGGAAAGATTGAAAGTGGAAGGAGATGGGGATGACAGAGGCTGAGATGGTTGGAAGGCATCACCAACTCAGTGCACATGAGTTTGAGTAAGCTCTGGAAGTTGGTGATGGACAGGGAGGACTGGCATGCTGTGACTCATGGGGTCACAAAGAGTTGGACACAACTGAGCAACTGAACTGAACCAAACTGAATATCCAAAGGCTAATAAAATATAAATAGTGGTTTTGCTTTGGTTTACTTTAAAAACTCAGAAAGATCTTTGCTAAATGCCTTATACAAACCTTTGAAGTCATAAGTTAAAACTCTAAAGTTATAAAGTGTAGAACTTCATAAGTTAAATTTCAGTTTGATATAAATCTTGCCATTGAGTTTTGCAACTTTAGGCAAAAAAAAAAAAAAAAAAAAATCATTATTTGACTCTTTGCTAAATACATTCCCTATTTGGTGTCTACCCTTACCTTTCCCTAGTTCTTTGTTTTCAGAAAGGAGGCTGTAGAGCACCGAACAGCCAGACTCAATTATTGTGTTACTGACCAGTTTATAGCTGTCTTTGAAACAGTGCAAGAGGAAGAAATCAAGATCCTGTTACCTTTGTTTCTCATCACTGACTCCTGACTTTGAGCCCTTACATTATAGAAGCCCCTAGACTCCTCATGGGTAGGGGCACAGATCTTGAGGGCATGAGCATACTGTGTCCCCCTTTCTACCCGCTGAGAATGAAAACCACATTTCTACTTCCTAAAAAAAAAAAAAAAGAAAAAGAAAACAAAGAAGAATTAAACAACTGCCTCTGTGTCACAAATGTCTAAACCAGAACATGAATACAAGCTACAATGGCCTAGACTAAGCCCAATTAAATAGGCAGGACCTATGAAAAGTTATGACCAACCTAGATAGCATATTCAAAAGCAGAGACATTACTTTGCCGACTAAGGTCCGTCTAGTCAAGGCTATGGTTTTTCCTGTGGTCATGTATGGATGTGAGTCTTAGACTGTGAAGAAGGCTGAGCGCCGAAGAATTGATGCTTTTGAAGTGTGGTGTTGGAGAAGACTCTTGAGGGTCCCTTGGACTGCAAGGAGATCCAACCAGTCCATTCTGAAGGGGATCAGCCCTGGGTGTTCTTTGGAAGGAATGATGCTAAAGCTGAAACTACAGTACTTTGGCCACCTCATGCGAAGAGTTGACTCATTGGAAAAGACTCTGATGCTGGGAGGGATTGGGGGCAGGAGGAGAAGGGGATGACAGAGGATGAGATGGCTGGATGGCATCACTGACTCGAAGGACGTGAGTCTGAGTGAACTCTGGGAGTTGGTGATGGACAGGGAAGCCTGACGTGCTGGGATTCATGGGGTCACAAAGAGTCAGACACAACTTAGCGACGGAACTGAACAGAACAAGACCATAGGGAAAGAAGTGGCAGTTTTAAATCTAAACTTCTGAAAAATGATGTTCCCTCAGCCTGATGTGGGAACCCCAAATTAGAATACCAACTCTGATCTAGAATAACAACTTTTTGCCTTCTGCCTCTGTTATCTTACTTAAACAGCTTTTGCTCACCACTCACTACCTCCGTTTCTGCAATCCTGCTTTCTCATCCCATCTTCAGGAACCTAAGCTGCCTGGAGAAGGGGGATCTGAGCTGCTTGAGCAGGAAAGTCCTGAAGACAGGGAAGTCTGTGCTGTATATAAAATACTCAGAACAATGCCCTTGCCCTCAGCTTCTGGAGGAGACACCACTGAGCCCACATGAGGAGTGCTGAATAAACCCTGTTCTGCATCTCTGAGTGCCACTTCTTGTCTCTTTCTGCTCCCACAGTTTCTATAACAAGCCCAAACATACAGATAGTAAGCCTTAGTCATCTGAGCAAGCAACTTTAGAGTTTTTAAACTGTTTATTAACCAGTAAGTTTACATAAATATTGTAATACCTGGTTCATATGTAACCTTTTAGTAAAGCCATGACATCTCTAGTTTGTTTGCATCTGTGTACACATTATACGAAGGAGATATTTCCACTTCTAAAAGGTATTATTAGAATTGGATTTATAAGAGCTCTATTGAACTTTAATAAAAAGTACTTATGTTGCAGTGAAGTGAAGTGAAAGTCAGTCCATCGTGTCTGACTCTTTGTGATCCCATGGACTATACAGTCTATGGAATTCTCCATGCCAGAATACTGGAGTGGGTAGCCTTTCCCTTCTCTCAGGGATCTTCCCAACCTAGGAATCAAACCCAGTTCTCCGACACTGCAGGGAGATTCTTTACCAGCTGAGCCACAAGGGAAGCCCAATATTACTGGAGTGGGTAGTCTATCTCTTCTCCAAGGGATCTTCCCACCCTAGGAATTGAACCAGGGTCTCCTGCATTGCAGGTGGATTCTTCATCAACTGAAGAATCAACTGTTAGGGAAGCCAACCTTTGAAAACCTCAGGGTATCTCCATTTTCACTTGCCATCCCCAGCCTCTTTCAGTGTTTTTTCAGATGGCTACCACTCTTTCAGCATTAAATCCAAACTGAAAATATCCAGGCACAGCATTATCCAATAGAACTTTTTGCAACAATGGAAATACTCCGTGTCTGCACTGTCCCATTTGGCAGCCAATAGACCCAGGTGAACACTGAGCACTTGACATGTAACTAGCGTGACTGAGGAACTGAATTTTTTATTTCACTGAATTTTAATTGATTTAATTTTAAATAGCCACCTGTGTCTAGTGGCTATCATATGAGAGAGTCCCTGTCTAGAGGAAGAAGAGAAACCTTGAGTGTCAAGAGTGGGGAAGTTTTTCCTAGAAGTCCCCCAGCAGACTTTCCCAGGTGTCTCTTTGGTCAAAAGCCAGTCACATGCCTACTCTTAAATCAAATATTGGCAAGGAAAGCCATTCCCACAGGTAGCTTAAAATAATCAAGATTTAGTGCGGGCTCAGCGACCCTGGCCCTGGTAGGGTGGGGTGGGAGCCGGTGGCCAGACACGGAGGGGCTCAGAGAAGCCAAGCCTCCGGTGGTGGGTGAAGGGCTGGGCTGGAGCCAGAGCCGCGGTAGTGAAGCTGCTGAGTGCTGCTGAGTCCTTCATGGTCTTTTTCCTTTGTGTAATTGGTAGTTTGGGTGGCAAAGAGATGGCTGACAGTGTCAAAAGAGAGGAAGCCAAATCTGACTCCACGATGGAACTGTTTCTTTGACTTGCTTTTCATTGTTTTTGTTATTGTAATCATACAGAATGGCTTGCCTCAGAGAATCCTGCCCCTCTGGCTGACTGTTAAACTGAAACGCCTTTGTTAAGAACCCTGTCCACCTGAGGATGGCAGGAATGGAGAAATTAACACATCCCCTGCCTGAGGCTTGCCATTCAAAATGTTTGCAAGATTAATGTCCTTTTTACTTTGCTTCCTCACCTCCGTCTATCTCTGATCTATAAGATAGCCTAACATCCAGACCCTGATAATATTGATGCTTATTTTGAGGTGCTAGCCTGCCATCCTCTCTGTCAGTTGCTTTCTGAGTGAAGTCATTTTCTTTGCTCAACACCTCATCTCTTGGATTCATTGGCCTGTTGTGCAGTGAGCAAGGGGAGCTTGGACTTGGTAACAGTCTTGTGAACCAGCCAGGAGACTTGCTGCTTGTGGTTGGCCAGCTCCAATCAGGGAATATTGGGACAAGACCCTAGCAGCTACTGGGGCTATTTGTCCTGAGGTTCTTTTCTTCAAGATTCCCTGAGGTTGCACTGGCTGACCCCAATGCTTGGCAGTTAAGATAAGGAACCAACAAACTTCTAGAGTCGACCGACTCAATTTCATTTGTAGGTTAAGTCTACCCAATTTGATAGCTGGTTCAGTCGGTTCACTTGTTTTGAGTGTCCTTTTGTATGAAGAGCCAATGGGCTCAATTTTGGAGTGTAATTCACTCTGTTGCGCACACTTGGAACATTTTTTCCCGTCAATCTGGGCTTTTTCTTTAAGCACAAACCAATGCTTGGAATACCAATTTGCAGAGGGGAAGTATTGTTGCATTCTACCCTGAACTGGTTCGTTGGGAACTAGTCCTCATGGGGCAAGCCCACCCTAGTTGGAATTAGCTCTTTTGTAAGGTAAATGTATTTACCTGACTTGGGAATGGACCAATTGGAACCAGTTCCTTTGGGAGCTAGTTCTTGTGGGAGTGGGTAGCCTAGTTGGAATTAGTTCATTTGCTTTATAGGGTAAGGAATTGGTGTGTCTGTGTGCATCAATGCTGTTTTTGTTGGAAATTGTCTGTGCCTTTTGTGTTTTGTGGTTTCAAGGCTTATAAAAATGGAAAATATATCATCTATTCCAAAGAAAAGGTCTTTGGAGTGCATATTAGGTATGTTAAAATCAGAAGAGCAATGACCCTGAATGGCTCACAATTAAACAATCTGATAGTCAGAAATGCTTTAACAAAGGAAAGGAACACTCTGAAAATGAACGTGCTCAAGGAGCTCCCTTGGACTTGAAGTGACCGATTCTAATTTCCTCTACAGGAGGTCCAGGCAACTTTGACAGTGGGGAACAAGTTGATTGATCTCTCCGATAGATACCACTCTCCTTTGTAAATTTAATGCTCAAATAACCTTTTCTTCCAGAACAGCTTGACATCAGGGTCCTACTGGAGCCTTTTCAATCTTGTCCAATCTGGACCATGGCACCCCACTCCAGTACTCTTGCCTGGAAAATCCCATAGATGGAGGAGCCTGGTAGGCTGCAGTCCATGGGGTCACTAAGAGTCGGACGCGACTGAGCGACTTCACTTTCACTTTTCACTTCCATGCATTGGAGAAGGAAATGGCAACCCACTCCAGTGTTCTCGCCTGGAGAATCCCAGGGATGGAGGAGCCTGGTGGGATGCCATCTATGGTGTCGCACAGAGTCGGACACTACTGAAGTGACTTAGCAGCAGCAGCTCCCATCCAGGGGACTCTGACTACTACTCGGAGTGTTCTCCCTTTGAAAGGAAGCTTTCTTTATAAGATACTTTTGAGAAAGGCCACCAGCCTGAAAGTCATGTTAATGTGACTCTCTGGTTGGTTAGGTTCTGGTAATGCACAGACATCTGGTACTAACTACTTCCTCTATGTCTTCCTCTGCCGTTTTCTCATTTCTTTCTCTGTGAACCTTCTGTAAACAGACGAGTAGCTATGGAACCAATTAAGGAACTCTGGCCAAGGTTCTCTCTGATTGTGCCAAAGGCCCACAGACCACTGCCACCCAAGTGGGTGAGAGCCCTTCTTTCCTCTACCTCCCTTAAGCTGAGGATCAGGTCAGTGGAATTACAGGGAGGATTCCTCAGTCAGTCTTCCCTATCTTTCCTGTTGCCTTTGTTTCTTTCCTCTTCAGTCCAGATTGACTTGTGGGAGCCTGACTGTTGCCTCTAGGCTTCCTGAGAGGCCATCTCCCTTAAGTTAGAGGAGGAAGGAAAAACTTTCCAACATGGGTGGATAAGTACATCAGTCCTTACTGGGGAGGCCAACCAATTCTTTGGGGAAAGGAAAGAAAAAACAAAACTGTCCTTGGCTTACAAAGGGTGGTTCCGAAAAACCCTTTTACCACTGCCCAAACCATCTCTGCTCATCTTATAAAGCTTGTAAATATTAAATAAAGGGGAAACAAAGTCATCTTAGGAAGAACTTGCCAGTGTCTTTGAGATGCAAATGTCCTCCTTGGTCTTAGAAATCTTTATCTTTGCTGTCTTTTTAATACAAATTTCAGAAAGGGTAAAGTAATTTAGAAATTTGCTTGTCCAAGGTAATAAAGGTTGCCCTTTTAACAAATATTGATATTTAGCCATCAAGCCAAGTGAGCCTGACTTGTTTCATCTGTGAAAATTGCAATTATAATCCAGCCTCTTTTATAAACTGTTATTGGGTTTTACATTGCTGTACCTGACTCAGAACTGAAATCTTGATGTAAACTGAGGCCTTGCTGTTTACGTGTTTATATCCTTTTTTTGGATAGCACTGCCAGGGTTGATTTATAAAAAGAGCTCTATTTAATTGGCTTAAATAACAGTAATAAGTACTTATAAACACACAAAAAAATATCTCATTACAAGAAAATCAAGTTAAATAAGTTCCAGGTTCATGTGAACTTGGAAATAGTTAATATTAAATTAGCATCTGGTATTAATGGTTAAGTTTATTTATCTGATTGTAATAATATAGACAGGCCTTGAGTCATCAACATATTAAGTGTATTATTAAATAATACTTTCATTGTGCCTAGGTTTTAACATAAATAAGGTATTATAACTATTACAAATTTGTCAACCAAAATGTACCTAAAAGTGAAAAAAGCTTCAAGAAAATTAAGATATGTATTTTCAGTAGAAGAAGGTGTGAGAAATAAAAAATACTGAAAAGAGTTATGCATGATCAGTATTTCCTAAGACTTGGATTTGGATTTTTTTCTTTCTGTTCAGAGAAACATTTTTTAGTTTTTGTTAAACAAAGAACATTTAAGGAAACAAAATATAAATGAAAAGAGTTTTGAGTAAACTTTTAGAAATATATGGTTTAGGCTCTCTCCAGATAATCTACAACTTGAAATTTAAAATTATGTTGAAATAAGTGATGAAAGGTTTGTGAAAAATGGACCCCAGAAAGGGTTTTGTACATGATCAATCAGGATTGACTAAGCCTAAAATAAATTTAATTCAGTAAATGAACTTTTAAATAAAGCTGGTAAAATGTAAATTTGTTTCTTCTCTGTTAAAACAGACAAGTTTTCTGAAGATGTTAAACTGCCTTTGATAACAAAAATCAAGTTTTTTTTTTTTACCATTTAAATAATCTGCATTTGCCTTTGAAATCGTCTATTGTCACTTTGGCCAAGTTTCGCAGTGATCTATGGCCCTGCTGCATTTTAAAATATTTTGGTATTCCTTTGACATGGTTTCCCAAATCAAATTATAATAAAGTTACTTTGACCTCTAACTAATCTTGGGATGCTTCAAAGGGCCCCTGAAGGAGCTCAAAGGGAGATATTAAACTAATCAGTTTTACTTGGTATGTTAAACTAGTTGTCAAGTGAATAAAAAATTTTGTTATATGGTAAATGGTACAGATATTTTACAGATTATACAGAGTTCCTAAAAATCTGATATGTATTGGCAAAATATTACCAGCCATACTTTTAGTTATCTAAAGGTGTTATATGTCACAGCAGTAATCAAATTTAAACTTGCTTTCTTTAAGTCTTTTGTTAGCATACACAGTTATGGTTTCATTCTAATGCCTTTGTAAAATGTCTCCTCTTCAAGATTTATAAAAAGGACTTTACAAGTTTCTGACTTTCAGAACATAATCCTGAAGGGAGAAAAAAATCTGAAAAATTCTGTTGAAAGAACTGATGCCTTCATAAAACTGTTAAAAAAAGGATTATTTACATAAAACTGAGTAAACTAATAACTATGGTTTATGGCTTTTATGATTTCTATCTGAAAGGATTATTGGTTAAATCAGTGTTTTCTAGGTGTTTCTGTGTTTTCTAGAAGAAAAATTTATCCTTCAATTAATTAGGACTTCCAATAATTTGGTAGATTATGACTTTTGGAACATATACCTTTTTCTCTCTACCTGGTTGATCTTGCCAGTAACATATACTGGCCTCAAAGGTTAGGCCACGCATAAGTGTACATGTCCAATGCAGTGAAACCGCAGATAGCTCATTAAATCAGTTATGGCTCCTTTGATCACTTGATTATTATAACTGGATTACAACTAGCTATAATATAATATTATAGTTCTTTGTTTTCAAATTGCACTTTGTGTCTCTCTGCTGCTCTATGTCTCTGTCTGCATTACTTATATCCTGTTTAATTTATAAAATTGCTATCTCTTGCAGTAATCAATGTGCAAATAGGCCTCAAAGAAAACTTCTATGGCTAAACATTTTGAGGAAATCACATTTGCAACAAAATAATTGCAGTAGTGTGATTCTAGGTATCACACTAGAAGGGAAAATGTCTCCTGGATTAAAGTTAGAATCCAGAGAATTTTTAATTATTGAAAGGGCCTGGTCCAAAACTTAACATAACAATATTTGCCCGAACTGGAATGAGCCTCCCAGTGCCATGGGACAAGGGTTGATCATGAAGTTTTTCCCAGATAATGATCATTCATGACCAAGAGAGGAAGACCTGAGGAATGGAATCAGTGATTGCAGCCCTTCAATGTGAGCCAGTGAGTCCTCAGGAAGTGGAATACCTGCACCCTACCAGTCATTAGACTTCAGCCACTCTAATCAATCCCTATGGATAGCCTTCAGGAAACTCTGAAAATGCAGGATTACAAGCCCAGATAGCTGAGGTGAATACCAAATAAATATTAATGAGCCCTAATTTGCATCTTCCCATACATAGAAAAGCACTAAATTTCTTAAGTTGAGATGCTATCTCATGGATTTGAAGTTCAGTATTTCTTAGTCTACAGTTGTAAGATAGATACTTTCCAAAAATGGAGAAAAGAAAAAAAATAATTCAACATTTGAAGCACTGGTAAAAATGGCAGACACTCCTAGAAAGATCCATCTGACTGAGCAGAAGAGTTGTCAACCCTTTTACTACAAGATTGTGTAATGTACTTTGACAGTGGGGAATGGTTGCAGAGAGGAAGCCAATTCTGACTCCATGATAAAACTGTTTCTGACTTGTTTTTCATTGTGTTTGCTACTATAATCATACAGAATAGCTTGCTTCAGGGAATCCTGATCCTCTGCCTGATGCTAAACTGAAATGCCCTTGTTCAGAATCCTGTCCACCCGTGGACAGGAAGGGAGAATTTAATGCATCCCTTGCTTGAGGCTTGCCATTCTAGGAGATGTTTGCAAGATTATTTCCCTTTTACTTTGCTTCCTCACCTCCCTCTATCTCTTATCTATAAAAGAATCTGACATCTAGACCTTGATAAGATGGTTATTTTCAAGTGCTAGCCTGCCATATTCTCAGTCAGCTGCTTTCCAAATAACGTCTTTTTCCTTGCCTCAACATCTTGTCTCTCAGATTCATTAGCCTGTTGTGGGGCAAGCAGAGCAAGGTTGGATTTGGTAACACTTACATTTAAAGAAAACTGGTAAAGATGACTTTCAGGTTCATGTGAACTGAGAAATATTCAATGTTAAGTGGATACCTGATATTAATGTTTGTTGATCTAAAATAATATAGATGTCATTGAATCATCAAAATTAAGTATAAAACTGTGTTCTTCTGTTAGGTAGCTAGAATAGGGAAAATGAGTCCAGAATGGCAGCGGCTAAAAGATAAAGAAGAAAAAAGCCCACGAAAATAGAACAAAGGAAGGTCCTAGGACTGGAGTGAGGACCTCAGGTAAAACAAACAACACTCTTGGCTAACCCAATTTACATAGGGCAGGCCCAAGGGGAAAAGAAAAACATATAAAAAGAGGAGCCAAAGGGCTGTCTCTCTCTCTCTCCTGCGTGCTGGGGCGCTCTTCTTTTCGGGTCTTTGGGTCGACATGCCCTCATGCCTCAAGGATGGATTTTCCTGTTATTATCTAAATAAAATAGAGCTGTAACATGGAGCTGTAACACTGATTTGTCTAAGATCTATATCACGGTCTGTTCGAGACCTGAGAGCTATAACATGTCTGTCCAAGACCCGAAAGCTGTGACATGCCAAGTGCTTTAATGTCCATCACTCCAAATCTTTGTTGTGACGAGACAGAACTGAGGAGCATACACTCACTTGACACTTCCTAAGTTAACAAATAAAAACTTACAAATCTCTTATAAGAAAATAACTCAACGTGATAAAATTTTAAGGTAAATGTAAATGAGACAAGCACTGTTGGATAAAAGTGTCAACTGTAAAAGATGCACAACTTGAGAATTGTGAATTATGTTTTATCTGGGACAAAATGAGGACTGCAGCCCTGGAGACAACACCTCAGATAGCTCTGAGAGACTACTCCTAAAAAACAAGGAGAGTACAGTGCAATCAAGCTTATATTTTACAAAAGGTTTTCTGCTAGTCCTGAGGAGTTGATGTCATAGTGACAGATTCAGGACTTGTTCAGATATTGTTGTTCAGTCCCTCAGTCACCTCTGACTCTTTGTGACCCCATGGACCACAGCACGTCAGTCTTTCATGTCCTTCGCCATCTCCCCGAGTTTGCTAAAACTCATGTCCATTGAGTTGATGATGCCATCCAACCATCTTATCCTCTATCATTCCTTTTCCTGCTGCCTTCTACTTTTCCCAGCAGCAGGGTTGTTTCTAGTGAGTCAGTTCTTCCCACTAGGTGGCCAAAGTATTGGAGCTTCAACCTCAGCATCAGTCCTTCCAATGAATATTCAGGACTGATTTCCTTTAGGACTTACTGGTTTGATCTACTTCCAGTCCAAGTGACTCCCAAGAGTCTTCCCCAACACCACAGTTCAAAAGCATCAATTATTTGGTGCTCAGCCTTCTTTATGGTCCAACTCACATATTCATACATGACTACTGGAAATACCATAGATTTGACTAGAAGGATTTTTGTTGGCAAAGTAATATCTTTTCATTTTTATGAACCATCTTGGTTTATCACAGTTTTTCTTCCAAGGTGTAAATGTCTTTTTATTTTATCACTGCAGTCACCATCTGCAGTGATTTTGGAGCCCAAGAAAATATAGTCTGTCACTGTTTCCATTGTATCCCTGTCTATTTGCCATGAAGTGATGGTACCAGATGCCAAGTTCTTAGTTTCTTGAATGCTGAGTTTTAAGTCAACTTTTTCACTCTCCTCTTTCACTTTCATCAAGAGGCTCATTAGTTCTTCTTCACTTTCTGCCATAAGGGTGGTGTTATCTGCATATCTGAGGCTACAGATATTTCTCCCAAAATCTTGCTTCCAGCTTGTGATTCATCCAACCCAGCATTTCACATGATGTATGCTGCATATAAGTTAAATAAGCAGGGTGACAATGTACAGCCTTGATATCTTCCTTTTCCAGTTTGGAAGCAGTTTGTTATTCCATATCCGGTTTTAACTGTTGCTTCTGATTTGTATACAGATTTCATAGGAGGCAGGTAAAGTGGTCTGGTATTCTCATCTCTTAAAGAATTTTCCAATTTGGAAAGGATCACAATTTGTTGTGATCCATACAGTTCAAAGGCTTTAGCATAGTCAGTGATGTGGAAGTAGATGTTTTTTTCTGGAGTTCTTTTGCCTTTTCTATGATCCAACACATGTTGGCAATTTGATTTCTGGTTCCTCTGCCTTTTCTAAATCCACCATGAACATCTGGAAGTTCTTGGTTCATGTACTGTTGAAGTCTAGCTTGGAGAATTTTGAGCATTACTTTGCTACTGTGTGAGATGAGTGGAATTGTGCAGTAGTTTAAACATGCTTTGGCATTGCCTTTCTTTATATTAGAATGAAAACTGTCCTTTTCCAATCCTGTGGCCACTGTTGAGTTTTCCAAATTTGCTAGGATATTGAGTGCATAACTTTCACAGCATCATCTTTTAGGATATGAAATAGCTCAGCTGGATTTACATCACCTCCACTAGCTTGTTTGTAGTGATGCTTCCTAAGACCCACTTGACTTCCCACTCCAAGATATCTGGCTCCAGGTGAGTGATCACACCCTAATGGTCATTTGGGTCCGTCCCTAAGATATCCTTTGTATAGTGCTTCTGTGTATTTTTGCCACCTCTTCTTAGTATCTACTGCTTCTGTTAGATCCATACAATTTCTGTCATTTATTTGCCCATTTTTGCATGAAATTCCTGAAGATATTTCTAGTCTTTCCCATTCTATTGGTTTCCTCTATTTCTTTGCATCGATCACTTAGGAAGGCTTTCTTGTCTTTCCTTGCTATTCTTTGGAACTCTGCATTCAGATGGGTATATCTTTCCATCCCTCCTTTGCCTTTTGCTTCTCTTCTTTTCTCAGGTATTTGTAAGACCTCCTTCAGCAACCAAAGCTTTTCCTTTGGGATGATTTTGAACACTGCCTCCTGTAAATGTCATGAACTTTCACCCATAGTTCTTCAGGCACTCTATCAGATCTAATCCCTTGAATCTATTTGTCACTTCAACTGCATAATCTTAAGGGATTTGGTTTGGGACATATTTGAGTGGTCTAGTGGTTTTCCCAAGTTTGTTCAATTTAAGTCTGAATTTTACAGACTTCAGTTGTGAACTATGCATATTTTTACCCTTAGGAAGAGTGATTGGTATGGAATTCAGTGGATTTGTGGTACTTATTTATGGCCTTGCCCTATAGCATGGGGCTGATGGATAAGAAGGTATAGCCTAGGATGCTCATGAACTCAAGATCATATATGTAACAAATTAGAGATAATTCCAGCCAGTGTAATGTTGATGAAATTTTGATGAGTCAAGAAATCTATATTCTACAGTTATGACAATTTAGCTGCTATTTTTGTGCCTTTAATTGGATTATAGGATGTAATTGGCCATATTGAAACTTTAACAACTTTCACTCACCAGGCTTTAAATGATTGCAACCAGGTTATTAGCCTATTGAATTCTGAGATCTCTATCATGAGAAAGGTGAGGCTACAAAACCACAAGGCCCTTGACACCTTACAGCATCTCAGGGAGATACCTGTGCCATATTCAAACTGAATGCTTAGTTTTCATATGTGATGAATGTGGTAATTTAATACATTTGGTGAACCATATGAACAATAGTATTTCTGCCTTAAGTGACCTGTTCCCTAATCTTGACAATCTTAAATAATTTGTTTGGTGTGGAAGGCTTCTGGTTGAAATATTTACTTATAATTCCACTACTTATTACATATATTATTTGTATTTTTCCTGTTTTTCAAGATTGTTTTTCTTTTACTACCAAGTGTGTGACTGTGTCTCCAATGAAAATAATGAGAGCTAGACTTGAAGAAGCTGACCAATTGTATAGCTCAATATATGATCAATGACTAGAATAGTGTAACTCTAGATGTGAGAGGATGCAAAAAGAGGGAGTATTTTCCTGGACCATAACTAGAAGACAGGTTTCCAGGGATCTTTGAATATTAAGACATTAATGGAACCAAACATTATTCATTAGTAGTTCAAAATCTGTTTAGTTTCTCTGTAAGAGGAAATTAGTTTCCAGTAATCTATTGAATAAACTTAAATCACTTAGTTTAGCACAACCCTAGAAATTCAAATTATCAGTACTAGCACATTGAATGGCCTATTAGCAAACCCTTCTTCAGAATTAGGAGTGGGCCTTCCTAGCAAATAGAATGAAATGGCTATGAAATGCACCCCCCCCCCCAAGTATGATTAAATTTCTTATCATGAGGGGGACCCATCATTTACAAATTGTCAGTTGCTAAGAGCACTGTGAGTACCTGAACAACAATGGAATTTGTCATCTGCCTTGGCAAAGATTGAACTCTGTACTGTGGCAACTGTTGGCCTTCAACATCAATTGGGGGAATTCGGGATGGAATGAAGCACTCTGTGCTCCAGGGAATCTGGTGGAACAAGTTTTAGATAGTTAGATATTTTCAGGAACTGATTTCATGATCCCAATCTTTGCCTCTCTTCACATCTAGAAAGATGGAGAAGCTCTATATAGTCAGCAAAAGCAAAACTGGGAGCTGACTCTGGCTCAGATCATGAATTCCTTATTTCAAAATTCAGATTTAAATTGAAGAAAGTAGGAAAAACCACTAGGTCATTCAGGGACCATCTAATCAAATCCCTTACAGTGGAAGTGAGAAATGGATTCAAAGAATTACATCTGATAGACAGAGTGCCTGAAGAAGTATGGATGCAGGTGCATAAAATTGTACGGGAGGTGGTAATCAAAGCCATCCCTAAGAAAATGAAATGCAAAAAGGCCACAAAATTAAAAGAGACTTGTTCCTTTGAAGAAAAGCTATGACAAACATACAGGATATTAAAAACCAGAGACATTACCTTGCCAACAAAAGTCCATCTAGTCAAAGCTATGGTTTTTTCCAGTAGTCTTGTGTGGATGTGAGAGTTGGACCATAAAGAAAGCTGAGCACTGAAGAATGGATGCTTTCAAGCTGTGGTGCTGGAGAAGACTCCTGAGATTCCCTTGGACAACAAGGAGATCAAACTAATCAATCCTAATGGAAATCAGTCCTGAATATTCACTGAAAGGATTGATACTGAAGCTGAAGCTCCAATGCTCTGGCCACCTGATGCTAAGAAGTGACTCATTGGAAAAGTACTGATGGAGGGAAAGATTGAAGGCAGGAGAAGAAAGGGATGACAGATAATGAGATGGTTGGATGGCATCACTGACTTGATGGACATGAGTTTGAGCAAGGTCCAGGAGTTGGTGATGGACAGGGAAACCTAGTGACCTGCAGTCCATAGGGTTACAAAGTGTCAGACACGACTGAGTGACTGAATTGAACTGAACTGATAAGGCACCCAGTCTTGTTTCATAATATTACTAGGTTGATCATTTTTAGTATGATTTAATTGTTCCCAATATAGGGGAGTTTTTAAACTTAAAAGACCATAGCTTGGTATTAATCATATATATCATATCAATCCCATATTTGTGGGAGTTTTCCTTTTAATATATAAGATGTTACAGTTTTTGACTGAGACTTAGCTCATCACTCTGATTGAGTCTGAGTGACCCTAAGAGTAAACTTAAATCTATAGCCAGGGTTAGAACAGGTGCTTTTCATTGATGAGGTGAGAAGATCATCTCTAGTTAAATGGTGAGAAAATGGAACTGGGCTGAATTATCCTGTAAAATAAATTTCCTAGCGAGAATCCAATCAGATCTCTGGGTGGGAGAAATTCACCAAGGTAACTTAGGAGTACTAGACACATGTAACTGGCCACAACCCAACAACTGGATTGAGTTTTAAACTAGCATAGAATCATATCCATGATAAAAAAAATATTTGATTTATATTCAAAGGTCCAAGAAGTCAAGAAAACTTTATAAATGATCATACAAACTGGATTGAGCAACTTGGGCAGGCCGTCTCCTGATGTCAACTTCCTCCCCTCCTACTATAGTGCCCCTTTCTCTGTTTGAGCCTCATTTTATGTGAGTTTGAGGTCAGCAGTCCTCGCTATAGACCAGTCCAGTATAGGAGCCTTTGAAAGAATTAATTGAAGAATCAATTTCACTGTGCATAAGATAGTTAAAAGTACCTGATAAAAAGGTTTTTCCATTCAGGTTGGAGTCAGTCCCTTATTATGTCTTTCTCTTGTCTTGGTTGCAGGTTGGGAGCCATCTGACCTTCATCCAAAGATAGATTATTAAGATCAGCTTCAGAAATAAACTTAGAGTATCTTTAATAATTCAGTTATGTTTTATACTAATATAGCATAGCAGCAAAGAAATATTTAGGAAATGAGTGTTAGTAGACACAGACTTCCATTTACAAACTGGAATTTAGCATTCATTCAAACACATTTTCTACCTAAAATAACCATCATTTTGACCAAAATAACTAAATTAAGACTAATTTATTTGCAAAATAGAGCTACTTTCAATAAACTTGACCTGATGATTTACAACTATAATTTATCATAGACATTTTTGCCTTGCTGAAACTTTTATAAAAACAATCTCTCACTGAACTTTTAAAATAAAACTTCTCAGGGCTAAGAAAATCATGCTAAAGGTTTAACACAGATTTCACCTAACAGACCAAGGTGAATTCCTCCCTTTTCAAGATTTCAAAAATTCCTTGAGATTTTTGTACCTGTTAGTGAGATGACCTTTCTAACTTATTTGATAAAGTTACTGGAATCCTAAAAGTTTCCATTCTCCTGAGGGGTCAGATACAGAGAAAAGATAAATATTTTCAATTTGTTTACAAAAGCATAATTTTAACAAATTATGGTAAGTCACAATTAGTTTGAGGGGAATGTACTTTCACCAAGAAAACACAGATTCAAACCAGTAATTTTTCAGACAAATTAATTTATAAGCATATTTTTCAGTTCATTCAGTCCTTTTACTAACCTTTGTGAAGTCATCAGTTTTCCAATCCTTTAATTTCTCACCCAGTTCAGAATCTCGAATTTATCCCAAAGTTCTTTCTATAAATCTTCTTTAGGAAGTATTTGTGAAAAACTTGGTTAGTGCTGTGACAACTCTTGAGGATAGTAACTAGAATTATGACTAGTTGATAACATTATACCTGGACATATCAGTATTTTAGGTACTCCATATAATTTCTAAGATATCTATATTAGTAACATCTATCATACAATATAAATCAAGATTTGTTACTCAATTAACAATAGTTCCCATTTAATTCAGGACATAATATAAACCAAATTAGTGTAATATCTCTCTTTGGGATGTTTCAAAGGCCCTTGAAGCATCCAAAGTTAGCTAGAAGTCAAAAGTGTTTCATTAGAATGATTAGGAAGTATTGTGAATAAATACCAAAAGGGTTTAGAACACTCAGTCAGATGGGATAATATGCATTTTGAAACAATAGCTATTCACTTAGCCAAAGTAACAATAGAAGATATCAGTACAGATTAAGAGAAAAACAAACAAACAAACAAACCTTAAATCTATTATCAAAGGCATTTCAACATCTGAAGATTCCTCTTAACAGAGAGAAAAGCCCAATTCAAAAAAATTTTTTCACTAGTTTACTTTTAAATTCATTTAAAATAAACAATTAAATTTCAAACTTAGTCCTGACCATGCACAAAACTCTTCTCTTAGGGTCAGCTTCCCCAAAATGACTTCTTTTCAGCTTCAATCCTGAAAAGCCATCTGTAAGTTAGACCTACTTTCTTTTCCTTTTGTAAAATAAAATTCCATTCCTCATACTTCCTTTATGGAAAACACACATACTACTTTCCTTAAACAAACAAGAGTTGACCTTTATTTTAGCATTATATAGATTGGTGAGCATAAGTACTAATAATAATTTATTAAAAGAAAAAAATACTTTCTTATAGAAAACATCTCAGGATGGAATCAAACATTATTCATTAGTAGCTCAAAATCTCTTTAGTTTCTCTGTAAGAGGAAATTAGTTTCCAGTAATCAGTGTTTCAGAATCTTATTTTATTTGGAAATGACCTAGCTATTGAATAAACTTGCATCACTTAGTTTAACACAACCCTAGAAATTCAGGTTACCAAAATCTGAAGACCATTTTAGACAGACATTCTGAAAGCAAAATTATGCTTAATAGAGTTTCTCCCAAAGCTCCAATCTCATTTGCATTTTCTACCCTTAAAAGTTTCTTCATTTGAGTTACTTTCCTTGCTGACAAATTTGTGCCTACTAAAAAATATGCACGACTTGAGAGTTGGAAGTTATATTTAGGGCATAATGAAGACTGCAGCCTGGGAGGCAATATCTCAGATAGCTCTGAGAGACTGCTCCAAAGAAACAGTGGGGGAAGGTCAATATAAAAGGTTCGGTGAATGAGGAGTTCAATACCATTAAGCATTCATTTTACAAAAGGTTTTTTGTTAGTCATGAGGATCTGATGTCAGCACGAAGGGATTTAGTGTTTCTCTAGATATGAGCAAGGAGAGATAAGAAAGCCTTCCTCAGCAATCAATACAAAGAAATAGAAGAAAACAACAGAATGGGAAAGACTAGAGATCTCTTCAAGAAAATTAGAGATACCAAGGGAACATTTCATGCAAAGATGGGCTCGATAAAGGACAGAAATGGTATGGACCTAAAAGAAGCAGAAGATATTAAGAAGAGGTGGCAAGAATACACAGAAGAACTGTACAAAAACAGATCTCCATGACCAAGATAATCACGATGGTGTGATCATTCACCTAGAGCCAGACATCCTGGAAGGTGAAATCAAGTGGGCTTTAGAAAGCATCACTACGAACAAAACTAGTGGAGGTGATGGAAGTCCAGTGGAGCTATTTCAAATCCTGAAGGATGATGCTGTGAAAGTGCTGCACTCAATATGCCAGCAAATTTGGAAAACACAGCAGTGGCCACAGGACTGGAAAAGGTCAGTTTTCATTCCAATTCCAAAGAAAGGCAATGCCAAAGAATGTTCAAACTACCACACAATTGCACTCATCTCACATGCTAGTAAAGTAATGCTCAAAATTCTCCAAGACAGGCTTCAGCAATACATGAACTGTGAACTTCCTGATGTTCAAGCTGGTTTTAGAAAAGTCAGAGGAACCAGAGATCAAATTGCCAACATCTGCTGGATCATCAAAAAAGCAAGAGAGTTCCAGAAAAACATCTATTTCTGCTTTATGGACCATGACAAAACTTTTGACTGTGTGGATCACAATAAACTGTGGAAAATTCTGAAAGAGATGGGCATACCAGACCACCTGATCTGCCTCTTGAGAAACCTGTATGGAGGCCAGAAAGTAACAGTTAAAACTGGACATGGAACAACAGACTGGTTCCAAGTAGGAAAAGGAGTATGTCAAGGCTGTATATTGTCACCCTGCTTACTTAACTTCTATACAGAGTACATCATGAGAAACCCTGGGCTGGAAGAAGCACAAGCTGGAATCAAGACTGCCAGGAGAAATATCAATAACCTCAGATATGCAGATAACACCACCCTTATGGTAGAAAGTGAAGAGGAACTAAAAAGCTTCTTGATGAAAGTGAAAGAGGAGAGCGAAAACGTTCCTTAAAGCTCAACATTCAGAAAACTAAGATCATGGCATCAGTTCCCATCACTTCATGGAAAATGGGGAAACAGTGGAAACAGTATCAGACTTTATTTTTTGGGGCTCCAAAATCACTGCAGATGGTGACTGCAGCCATAAAATTAAAAGACCCTTACTCCTTGGAAGGAAAGTTATGACCAACCTAGATACTATATTAAAAAGCAGAGATATTACTTTGCCAACAAAAGTCCGTCTAGTCGAGGTGATGGTTTTGGTCATGAATGAATGTGAGAGCTGGATTGTGAAGAAAGCTGTGCACCGAAGAATTGATGCTTTTGAACTGTGGTGTTGGAGAAGACTCTTGATGGTTCCTTGGACTGCCAAGAGATCCAGACAGTCCATCCTAAAGGATGTCAATCCTGGGTGTTTATTGCAAGGACTGATGCTGAAGCTGAAACTCCAGTACTTTGGCCACCTAATGCGAAGAGTTGACTCATTGGGAAAAGACCCTGATTCTGGGAGGGATTGGGGACAGGAGGAGAAGGGAACGATAGAGGATGAGATGGCTGGATGGCATCACTGACTTAATGGACGTGAGTCTGAGTGAACTCCAGGAGTTGGTGATGGACAGGGAGGCCTGGGGTGCTGCAATTCATGGTGTCGCAAAGAGTTGGACATGACTGAGTGACTGAACTGAACTAAACTAGATATGAGGAGATGCAAGGATTGAAATCATAAAATCCATTCCTAAAAACATCTAATTATCTAAAAACCTGCCTCACTAGATTCCCTGGAGTACAGAGTTCCTCATTCTATCCTGAACTCCCTTAGGGGTTGTTGAAGGTCAACAGTATAGCAGAATGGGGTTCAATCTCCGTAGAGGTGGATGGCAAATGACTTTGCTGTTCAGTCATTTGCAATGCTCTTGGTAAGTTCCATTTGTAGTATGGCCCACTTGTGGTCATAAATCTGATCATATTTTGGGGGCATACTTTCATGACAATTTTGTCCGGTGTTCCTGGGAAGGCTCATTCCCATTTTTGAAGAAGGTTTTTGCTGATCGGCCACTCAATGTGATATTACCGGGCTAGGTTTTTATAGTCAAAGACCTCTGGACACCTGACTTCTACTTATGGTTCAGGAAAATATTCCCTCTTGTTGCATCTTCCAATATCTAGAGTTACACTATTACAATCATTGATCCCATATCAAGCTATACATTTGATCAACTGCTTCAAGTCTAGTCATGATTATTTTCATTGGAGGCTCAATCATGCACTTGGTAATACAAGAAACAGTAATCTTGTGAAACAGGCAAAATACAAATAGTATAGTTAATAAAATTAGTGGAATTAAAAGTAAATATTTTATCCATGAGCCTCCCACACCAGACCAGTTTTTTTTTTTAAAGATTGTCAAAACTAAGGAATGGTCAATTAAAGCAAAAATCTGATTTTTCATATGGTTCATCAAATGTATTACATTAAAGGATTTATCAGGTATGAAAATGTAGGAATCAGTTTGAATTGTAGCACAGATAACTCCCTGAGATGCTGTATGTTGTCAACGGCCTTGCAGTTGTGTAGCACTGCCTTTCTCATCAAAGAGATCTCAAAATTCAATAGACTAAAAGCCCAGTTATTAGCATTTAAAGCTTATGAAAGTTGTTAAGTCTTCAATGTGGCCAATTATATCCTCCAATCCCATTGAAGACACACGTGCACAAAAAAATAGCTGCTAAGTTTTCATACTAGTAGAATACAGATGTTTTGATCCATTGGGATCATATCAATAGTAGATTGGTTGGGATTACCTCTAAGTTGTTAGTGTGTATGACCTTAAATTCATGGGAATCCTAGGCTACACCTTTGTATCCATCCCTGTAGATGTCAAGGCCATATATTAGTGCCATAGATTCTCTGAGTTCTATATCAATCACTGTCTCTAAGGGTAATAGGCATAGTTCATACAGAACCCAGCCTTGTCTCATAATGTTACCAGGTTGATCATTTTTAATATGATTTAATTGTTCTCAATGTACAGGAGCTTTTAAACTTTAATGACCAACTCCTGGTGCTAACCATACAGATCCATCCCATAACTGTGGGAGTTTTCCTTTAATAGATGAGAGGTGAGTTTTTTGCCTAAGACTTAGTTTGTCACTTTGATTGAATTTGAATAACCCTAAGAGAAAACTTAAATCTATGGCCAGCATCAGAGCAGGTATTATTAATTGGCCAGGTGAGAGGATACCATCTAGTAATATCAGGAATAGACAGAACAGAACTGTACTCTCATCTAAAATAAACTCCCTAGGGGGTATCCAATCAGAGCCCTGGAGGACAGAAATCCATCACGGTGAACCAGGAGTACTAAACACAGGTAAGCGGCCATAACCCAACAATTGGATTGAGTTTTAAAGTAGCATAGAATCATGTTCATGATAGAAAACATTTGATTGATAGGAATAGGTCCAAGGACTCAAGAAAACATTATGAATGATCACACAAGTCACATCAGCATCTTGGGCAAGCTGTCTTACTTCTGATGTCATCTTTTTCTCATCCTTCTATAGTGCAGTTTCCTCTGAGCATCGTTTTAATGTGAGTTTGAGGTCAGCAGGCCTGTTTATAGACAAGTCCAGCTTAGGGGCCTTTGGAAGTGGGAGTTAGTCCAAGAGTCAATATCCCTTCAATTTTGCTGTGCATGTGTCATTTAAGAGTAGCTGACAGGTGCTTCCATCCAGATTGGAGACAGTTTCTTAAATTATGTCTTTTTCCAGTCTTGGTTGTAGATTGAAACATCTTTATCCAATGATAGATTACTGAGATAAGCTTCAGAAATAAACCTAGAGCATCGTTAAATAATTTAATTAAAATTTACATAATATACTCTAACAGCAAAGATCTATCCAGAAAATGCATCTTAGTAGATACAGGCCTCCATTAACAAACTAGGATTTAACATTCATTGAAACATTTTTTATGCCTAAAATCACAGTCATTTTAACCAAATATAACCAAATTAAAATGTGAATTCCTCTCTTCTCAAGGTCTCCAAAATTCCTTGAGATTTCTATACCTATTAGAGAGATAAGTTTCCTAATTTATCTAATAAAGTTACTGGAAACTAAGAGTTTCCAGTCTCTGGAGGGTTCAGATAGAAAAGATAAATGTTTCAATATGTTTATAAAATATAATTTTATAAAATTACTGTCATAATTAGAGGGGAAGGATTTTTCTTACACCTGGGAGACACAGATTCAAACTGGCAATTTTTCAGATAGAAAACATGAAAGTGGTAAGCATATTCACCAGTTCATTCAGTCCTTTTGTTAACCTTTGTGAAGTTATAAGCTTTTGCATTAGAATCGTCACCCAGTTCAGAAACCGGTATTTATCCAAAAATCCTTTCTATAAATCTTCTTGAAGAGGAAGCATTTTTGCAAAACTTGGTTAGTGCTATGACAATATTTTGAGATTGCAACTAGAATTATGACTGATAACATTTTATCCAAACATATCAGAAGTTCCACATAGTTTCTAGGATAACTTATATTAAGAACATTTACCATACAATATAAACCAAGACTTACTCCTCAGTTGATAATACTTCCCATGTATTTTTGTATACAAAATGAACCTAATTAGTGTAATATCTCTTTGTGATGTTTTAAGGGCCCTCTGAAGCATCCCAAAGTTAGTTAGAAATCAAGCTCTTCATTAGAATGATTTAGGAAGTTTTGTCAACAAATATCAAAAAGGTTTATAACACTCAGTCAGATAGGATCATAGGTCATTTTGAAACAGCTATTCACTTAGCCAAAGGGAAAGCCAAAGGATTTCAGAACAATTCCTTTAAGAGATAGAGAAACTTAAATCTATTATCAAAGGCAGATCAACATCTGAAGAAAAGGGGTCCTTAACAGAGACAAAAGCTAAATTCAAGTTTTAGCACCAACTTACTTTATTTAAAAGGTAAACTTAATTAAATTTATGTTAAGCTTAGTCCTAACCACATACAAAACTCTTTTCTCATGGCTCACTTTCCACAAAACTTCTTTTCAGCTTCTATACCCATTACTGTGTTTTTCCATCCTAAAAAGTCACCTGTAAGTCAAGCTTACCTCCTTTTACCTTCATAAAATTCAATCCCATTCCTCATAGCTTTTTCTTTCTTATAACAAACAAACAAACAAACAAAAAACAAACAAACAAACAAAAAAAAACACTTCCTACTTTCCTTAAGCAACAAAGAACTGACTTTTAGCATTTTATAGATTGGTGAGTATAAATACCAGTGATAATTTCTAAAACCTTTGCTTTCTTGGAGAGAAAATTTTAGAATGGCACCAAACATTATTCTTTTTTTAGTTCCAAATCTCTTTAGTTTCTCTGTAAGAAGAAATTAGTGTTCAGTTAGTAATAAATGTCTCAAAGTCTTATTTGAAAATGACCTAGCTATTCAATAGACTTCCAACACTTAGTTTAGTACAACCCTTAGAAGTTCAGGTTACCCCAAAATGGAGAGACTATTTCAGACAGACATTCCTAAAGCGTTCTTAATAGAATTTATCTAAAAACTCATATCTCATTTACATTTTTTAGAAGTTTCTTCACGCAAGGTAATTTCCTTGCTCACAAACTTGTAGCAGATATGGTAATATTTAACATATTAAGCCTAGGTACAATGAAAATATTTTTCTTAATGTTAATTACTCTTAGATAGGTCTATATTAGTTAGGTCAACAAGCAAACATTAATATCAGGTATTTAATACTGAAAGTGAAGGTATTTAATGGCAGAAAGTGAAGAGGGGCTAAAAAGCCTCTTGATGAAAGTGAAAGTGGAGAGTGAAAAAGTTGGCTTAAAGCTCAACATTCAGAAAACGAAGATCATGGCATCTGGTCCCATCACTTCATGGGAAATAGATGGGGAAACAGTGGAAACAGTGTCAGACTTTATTTTTGGGGGCTCCAAAATCACTGCAGATGGTGACTGCAGCCATGAAATTAAAAGACGCTTACTCCTTGGAAGAAAAGTTATGACCAACCTAGATAGTATAATCGAACACAGAGACATTACTTTGCCAACTAAAGTCCATCTAGTCAAGGCTATGGTTTTTCCTGTGGTCATGTATGGATGTGAGAGCTGGACTGTGAAGAAGGCTGAGTGATGAAGAATTGATGGTTTTGAACTGTGGTGTTGGATAAGACTCTTGAGAGTCCCTTCGACTGCAGGGAGATCCAACCAGTCCATTTTGAAGGAGATCAACCCCGGGATTTCTTTGAAAGGAATGATGCTAAAGCTGAAACTCCAGTACTTTGGACACCTCATGAAAAGAGTGGACTCATTGGAAAAGACTGTGATGCTGGGAGGGATTGGGGGTAGGAGAAGGGGATGACCGAGGATGAGATGGCTGGATGGCATCATGGACTCGATGGACGTGAGTCTGAGTGAACTCCGGGAGATGGTGATGGACAGGGAGACCTGGCGTGCTGCGATGCATGGAGTCTCAAAGAGTCAGACACGACTGAGTGACTGAACTGAACTGAACTGAAAGGAACTGAACACTGAACATTTCCCAGTTTACATGAACCTTAAATTATTTAGATTTATTTCTCTGGCATTTAGAATTATTTGATTTGTAAGCATGTATTTATTTATTTTTTTAAGGCCAATTAGATCAGAGCTCATTTACAAACTAATCTCAGCAATCAGCAATATTATCCAGAAAACAGTCACACACTGAGACATACATAGACACAATAAAAGGCTTTGTCTCCTCTCCCTTTATTTATTTATTTATTTTTGTTTCAGGAATTAGAGATGTGTCTAGATAAGTGATCGGGAGAGCTCTGGTGTAAAGGTATGCTTCTGCTGCTGCTAAGTCACTTCAGTCATGTCTGATTCTGTGCGACCCCATAGACAGCAGCCCACCAGGCTTTGCCATCCCTGGGATTCTACAGGCAAGAACACTGGAGTGGGTTGCCATTTCCTTCTCCAATGCATGAAAGTGAAAAGTGAAAGTGAAGTCGCTCAGTCGTGTCCGACTCCTAGCGATCCCATGGACTGCAGCCCACCAGGCTCCTCTGCCCATGATATTTTCCAGGCAAGAGTACTGGAGTGGGTTGTCATTGCCTTCTCTGAGTGTAAAGGTATAAGGAGAGTTATTTCCTCAGGGCAAGAATTCTTAAAGAGGTAATTTTTTCTTCAAGCTCTTTCTGGAGTTTAATGAATATTGTGACCAAATTTCAAAATTTCTCTGTGGTCATAGTTTTATAGCCAAAATTTAGACCAGCTAGTGTTCAAATTGGCCCTGATAGCAAGGGCAGTTTGGTCTCAGCAGGGATTGTCCCTCTTGGGAAGTGGGGACTCCTAGGTTGATTAGCCTCAGCCTGTTAATTACAGGAGGAAGTCCTGAACATAAGGGAACTTCAGTCCATTTTCCTATCCTATGTCAATAAAGATCTAAAATTTTTAGGCCATTTTTCTTGGCATTGGATCATAGCTACAGATTGACCAGTCAATTTTTTTTTTTTTTTTTTTCCCAAGGGGTTCCCAGGTCGGGCATTGGAACTTTAGCAGGAGCAATTCCCACATTAGCTCTAGCATTTTGTACCAGATATCTGTGCATGCAAACCAAAACAACAATACCAATCCAAACCAGAACCTCACCAGCAGGGCATCATACTCCAAATAAAACAAAAGGCAAAGAGATGCCCAGAAATCAAAAGCCAAGTGGCAAGAACACCCCCAAAAGATGGCAAAGTGATTCCCAGAAATAAAATGCCAGATGGCCTAAATACAACTAGACTTGTGGCCTGGCAGAGTCTGTGCTAGTGGCCTTTTTTTAGTTTTGATATACCTTCAAGCAATTTCTTGTAGGTTTCCTGCAAGAAGTTAATCTACTGTTTACTCTTTCAGAACTTTCTAGATACCAAAGTAAGCATTCCATTCAGTCTGTTTGACCTTACAACAGGCTTTTTCTAAATGTGCATGCAAAAATATCAATTTTGGAATATCAAAAGAACCTCAGTTTGGGCACTTTGTTGAGATCTTATTTGGTATAATTTCTCCAGTTAATTAAGTACTTGCAAGTATGAGCTATATATGCATTGTACTGAATCAGCTAGAGTGTTAGTCAGAGGTTGGCTTTCTGACATCCTTCATTTCTGTTTTTGAGATTCTGTTTCCTACTTTAAGTTGAATTTTTCAGGGATTAACAATCACTAGTAAAACTGTTTGGTGGGCCTATGTGCTGCTTGTGCTTAACTCCTCCAAGAGTCACCCCAGAATCATTTCAGCTCCTCTTATGTGTCTCCAATTCTGCTTCTGGTAATCTAAGACCACCGTGGCTGCTCAGGTTGCTGAATGGCCAATTCACACTGTGATCCCCAAATGAGCTAGTGTTTTAATTGTGTGGGTTTCCCTATGGGACCACTGCAAAGTAGGAGGACCAGGCCTCCACCACTGCCATAGGTTTCTCAATCACCTGAGAAAGCCATAACTGGCTGGAAGGAGTCTTGTCCCTTTTATTTGGAGCAAAGCTCTCATGTATTTTCTTCACTTTTATCCTAACAAATTCTATGAAGACAGACAAATTGAAGAAAAATGTGTCAGATCAGCTTCTTACCTAACCACTCAGCCAAGACCACTCAGTCCCCTACAATGGTTTAGCCACAATATCTTTTCAACTGAGCCACTGGTATCCCTCAGTTTCTTTCAGTTGAACACCCCTCAGTACATTTCCACTGGGTGGGTGTTCCCCTGGTTATCTTCAGCTAGCGCCCATACCAAGTATCTTTTGACTGGGTGGGAATTTCTTTGTATCTTTCAATCAAGGCCCACTGAGTGTTTAGACCATGTTTGGGTATGCTCCTGATATTTCACCGGCCCCCACCCAGTCTTTCCAACTGGAAAGGAGCAGGTAAACTGCTCCACTGCCAAATAAAACTCAGAATCTCACTGAATAAGGGAGATTTGAGAACCAGGAGAGACTTACAGAAATTAGTCTACACTCCCTAAGAAGGCAGATGGGTACAAGGGGCTGCTGCTGGTACCAAAGCTCTGGTTGCTTGTAGGGTTCAGGCAAAGGAGGTAAGTCCACTCTGGGT
The DNA here is from genome assembly GCF_032405125.1 of Capricornis sumatraensis. Lineage (NCBI taxonomy): Eukaryota > Metazoa > Chordata > Mammalia > Artiodactyla > Bovidae > Capricornis > Capricornis sumatraensis. The sequence continues at coordinate 15,869,973 of NC_091089.1, read as the reverse complement.
CCCTTCAGGGTCACCATAACTGTCAAATAAAAGAGATGCACAACTTGAGAATTTCTAGTTAAATTTTATTTGAAGCAAAATGAGGACTGCAACCTGGGAGACAGCACCTCAGATAGTTCTGAGAATTGCACCAAAGAGGTAGGGGGCGGCAGGAAGGTAAATATATAAGATTTTGGTGAAGCGGGGGTTCAATGCAATCAAGTGTTTACTTTACAAAAGGTTTTCTGCTAGTCATGAGGATCTGATGTCATCATGAAAGGACTTAGTGTTTTTCGAGGTATGAAGAGATGCAAAGATTGTGATCATGAAATCAGTTTCTGAAAATATCTATCTGAAGACCTGTTCCACCAGATTCCCTGGAGCAGAGTGCCTCACTCCACCTGAACTCCCTCAGGGCATGTTGAAGGTCAACAGCTGTGGTAGCACAGGTTTCAATCTCTGCAGAGGCTGATGGCAAATGCCTCTGTTGTCCAGGAGCTGGCAACACGCTTGGCAGGTGCCACTTTGTAGTTGACAGGCAAGTGCCACTTTGTAGTTGCAAAATGACCTTTCCAGATGTGTGATAATTTAAGATTCTACAGCTGTGCCCATTTAATCTAAGTGATTAAAGTTTATTTAGAAGATACTGAAACATCAATTACTAAAAAAAAATTTTAAAAAAAAGCATTTTGAGAATGTTAATGAAAATGTCTGCATGAATGCTCAGTCGCTTCAATCATGTCTGAGTCTTTGTGATCCCATGGACTGTAGCCTTCCAGGCTCCTCTGTCCATGGGATTATCCAGACAAGAAATCTGAAGTAGATTGTCACTTCCTTCTCCAGGGGCTTTTCCTGACAGGAATCGAACAAGTGACTTTTACATTTCCTGCACTAGCAGGCGAGTTCTTTACCATTAGTGCTACCTGGGAAGCCCAATGAAACTGTTTGCTGTTGCTGCTGTTGCTAAATCGCCTCAGTTGTGTCTGACTCTGTGCGACCTCATAGACGGCAGCCCACCAGGGTCCCCCATCCCTGGGATTTTCCAGGCAAGAACACTGGAGTGGGTTGCCATTTCCTTCTCCAATGCATGAAAGTGAAAAGTGAAAGTGAAGTCGCTCAGTCGTGTCCAACTCTTCACTACCCCATGGACTGCAGCCTACCAGGCTCCTCCGTCCATGAGATTTTCCAGGCAAGAGTACTGGAGTGGGGTGCCATTGCCTTCTCTGAATGAAATTTTGGTATCACCTAAAATGTTCTCTATAAGCTAACAAATGATTTTAAAAATTATTACTGATGTTTAAGCTCACTAATTTATAAGATGCCAATGTAAAGACAGTACATAATTGCTTGCTTGTTTTATTAAAATTAAGCTTTTAATCATTGAGGATTCTAATTTAAATATGTAATTAAAGCTATTAGAAATAATACAGCAACTTTTCAGGATACCATAGAAAATAAAATGTATGTTTTTAGTAAAGGAGATATAAGAAATGAAATTACATTTTAGTGAGAACAAATAAGTTCATTAATTTTATTTAGATGAAAAATGAAAGGCTGGATACAAAAAGTAATGAGAGATTATGAAGAGGAACCCTGAGGAAAAAGTTTTGTACTATGAAATGAAATGTGTTCTGCTCTAAACTCTTCCAGTAAACAAGACTTTTCCAAATGCAAATTTCTGAGCCCAGGTGAAACAAAGTCAGCTCTTTGGAAGCCATCAACTGCTTCCTCCCCAGTAAGAGCTGAGATGCTGGGGAGTGGGTGATATGAGAAGGGATCATCAGTCACATTTTCCATCTCTTAAAGGAAATAAGAAATTAGTATGTGAACAATAAAGAAAGCAGGATTGGCCCCAAATAATCAGATGCATATGAAAGAAATGATTTCAGCAAGCCCAGAAGCTTGCATCTTCCCATATATAGAAGACTGCTAAATCTCTTATAAAAGAGATTTAGTTTTCTCTTAATTAGCAGTAACTTTTTAATATTCAGATGACCTGTCCCTCACTGCAATCTTGTATATAGCCTTGCTCCTCCCCTGCTTTCTCGGGATCACCTCAGATACTGTCTCCTGGGGTCAAGTCCTAATATTGCCACCAAATAAAATCAAACTTTCAACTTTTAGATTGCACATATTTTTCTAGGTCTACAAGACACAGTCAGGATTAACTAAATTTAGATTGAAGTTAACTTTGTTAATGAAAATAATGCAAGATTGGAAATTTTATTTTATCTAAATGCTCCTTTGCAAAAAGGCAAAATGGTTGTCTGAAGAAGCTTTACAAAAATAACTGTGAAAAGAAGAGATGCTAAAGGCAAAGGAGAAAAGAAAGATAAACCTATCTAAATGCAGAGCTCCAAAGAATAGCAAGGAGAGGTAACAACGCCTTCCTAAGGGGCCAATGCAAAGAAATAAAGGAAAACAATAGAATGGGAAAGACTAGAGATCTCTTCATGAAAATTAGGGATACCAAGGGAACATTTCATGGAAAGATGTTTACAACAAAGAACAGAAATGGTATGGACCTAAGAGAAGCAGAAGATGTTAAGAAGAGGTGGCAAGCATATACAAAACAGCTACACAAAAAAAGATCTTCACAACTCAGAAAACCATGATGGTGTGATCACTCACCTCAAGCCAGGCATCCTTGAGTCTGAAGGCAGATGGGCCTTAGAAAGTGTCACTATGAGCAAAGCTAGTGGAAGTGATGGAATTCCAGCTGAGTTATTTCAAGTGCTAAAAGATGATGCTGTTAAAAGGCTGCACTCAGTATGCCAGCAAATTTGGAAAACTTCACAGTGGCCACAGGACTGGGAAAGGTCAGTTTTCATTCCAATTTCAAAGAGAGGCAATGACAAAGAATGTTCAAACTACTGCACATTTGTACTCATCTCACATGCTAATAGGGCTTCCCTGGTGGTGCAGAGCTTAAAGCGTCTGCCTGCAATGTGTGAGACCTGGGTTCAATCACTGGGTTGGGAAGATCCCCTGGAGAAGGAAATGGCAACCCACTACAGTATTCTGGCCTGGGGAATCCCATGGACGGAGGAGCTTGGTGGGCTACAATCCACAGGTCGCAAAGAGTTGGACATGACTAAGCGACTTCACTTTCACATGCTAACAAAGTAACGCTCAAAATTCTCCAAGTGAGGATTCAACAGTACATGAACTGAGAACTTCCAAATGTTCAAGCTGGATTTAGAAAAGGCAGAGGAACCAAAGATCAAATTGCCAACATTTGCTGGATCATTGAAAAAGCAAGAGAGTTCCAGAAAAAGATCACTTTTGCTCTATTAACTATGCCAAAGCCTTTGACAATGTGGATCACAACAAACTGTGGAAAATTCTTCAAGAGATGGGAATATCAAACCACCTGACTTGCTTCCTGGGAAATCTGTATGCAGGTCAAGAAGCAACTGTAAGAACTGGGCAAGAAATAACAGATTGGTTCCAAATTGGGAAAGGAGTACATCCATTTGTATATTTACTGTATATTGTCACTCTGATTATTTAACTTGCATGAAGAGTACATCATGAGGAATGCTGGGCTGGATGAATCACAAGCTGGAATCAAGATTGCCAGGAGAAATATCAATAAGCTCAGACACTAACCATATGACAGAAAGTGAAGAGGAACTGAAGAGCCTCTTGATGAAAGTGAAAGAGGACAGTGAAAAAGCTGGTTTAGAACTCAACATTCAAAAAACGAAGATCATGGCATCTGGTGCCATCACTTCATGGCAAATAGATGGGAAAACAATGGAAACAATGACAGACTATTTTCTTGGGCTCTAAAATCACTGCAGATGGTGACTGGAACCATGAAATTAAAAGATGCTTGCTACCTGGAAAAGAAGTTATAACCAACCTAGACAGCATATTAAAAAGCAGAGACATTAGTTTGCTAACAAAGGTCCAATCCTATCAAATCTATGGTTTTTCCTGTAGTCATGTATGGATGTGAGAGCTGAACCATAAAGAAAGCTGAGTGCTGAAGGATTGATGCTTTTGAACTGTGGTGTTAGATAAGATTCTTGGGAGTCCCTTGGTCTGTAAAGATATCAAACCAGTCAATTCTAAAGGAGATCAGTCCTCGATATTCATTGGAAGGACTGATGCTGAAGCTGAAGCTCCAATCCTTTGGCCACCTGATGCGAAGAACTGATTCACTGGAAAAGACACTGATGTTGGGAAGGATGAAGGCAGAAAGAGAAGGGCCCAACTGAGGATGAGATGATTGGATGGCATCACTAACTTGATGGATATGAGTTTGAGCAAACTCCAGGGGTTTGTGATGGACAGGAAGGTCTGGCGTGCAGTCCATGGGATCTCAAAGAGTCAGACATGGCTGAGCAACTGAACTGAACTGAAGTTTCCTTTTTAATAACAGATTCTGTGAGTTTCTGTGCCTTAAATGATCTGTATTTATTTTCCTTGTGACATTAGTTAAGTGCATAGGTGTTGCTTCAGCAACCTATGATCCTATATTTTAGAATCTTTTTGATATTTCTAATAACATTTCCAAATATCAAAATCTTAGTTATTTAGTCTCCACCTGACACTGGGATGGATGCTTTGAAGAAACACCTCTGAGGAACCTCAGAAATAAATGTTAAGCTAGGTTTGCTTAATATTTTTACTTCAAAAATATTATAAAGTGATTAAAAGCAAATTTTAGGTTGTAGTTCAATTCAGTTCAGTTCAGTCGCTCAGTCGTGTCTGACTCCTTGTGACTCCATGAATCCCAGGCCTCCCTGTCCATCATCAACTCCTGGAGTTCACTCAGACTCACGCCCATCGAGTCTGTGATGCCATCCAGCGATCTCATCCTCTGTCGTCCCCTTCTCCTCCTGCCCCCAATCCCTCTCAGCATGAGAGTCTTTTCCAATGAGTCAACTCTTCACATGAGGTGGTCAAAGTACTGGAGTTTCATCTTTAGCATCATTCCTTCCAGAGAAATCCCAGGGCTGATCTCCTTTAGAATGGACTGGTTGGATCTCCTTGCAGTCCAAGGGACTCTCAAGAATCTTCTCCAACACCACAGTTCAAAAGCATCAATTCTTTGGTGCTCAGCCTTCTTCACAGTCCAACTCTCACATCCATACATGACCACAGGAAAAACCATATCCTTGACTAAACGGACCTTAGTCGGCAAAGTAATGTCTCTGCTTTTGAACATGCTATCTAGGTTGTCATAACTTTTCTTCCAAGGAGTAAGCATCTTTTAATTTCACGGCTGCAATCACCATCTGCAGTGATTTTGGAGCCTCCGAAAATAAATTCTGATACTGTTTCCCCATCTATTTCCCATGAAGTGATGGGACCAGATGCCATGATCTTCATTTTCTGAATGTTGAGCTTTAAGCCAACTTTTTCACTCTCCTCTTTCACTGTCATCAAGAGGCTTTTTAGCTCCTCTTCAATTTCTGCCATAAGGGTGGTATCATCTGCATATCTGAGGTTATTGATATTTCTCCCGGCAAACTTGATTCCAGGTTGTGATTTTTCCAGTCCAGCGTTTCTCATTATGTACGTTGCATATAAGTTAATTAAGCAGGGTGACAATATACAGCCTTGACATACTCCTTTTCCTATTTGGAACCAGTCTGCTGTTCCATGTCCAGTTCTAACTGTTGCTTCCTGACCTGCTAACAGATTTCTTAAGAGGCAGGTCAGGTGGTCTGGTATTCCCATCTCTTTCAGAATTTTCCACAGTGTATTGTGATCCACAATACACTACTTGGAGCAACAGTTAGAACTGGACATGAAACAGTTAGAACTGGACATGGAACAACAGACTGGTTCCAAATAGGGAAAAGGGTATGTCAAGGCTGTATATTGTCACCCTGCTTATTTAACTTCTATGCAGAGTACATCATGAGAAACGCTGGACTGGAAGAAACACAAGCTGGAATCAAGATTGCTGGGAGAAATATCGATAACTTCAGATATGCAGATGACACAACTCTTATGGCAGAAAGTGAAGAGGAGCTAAAAAGCCTCTTGATGAAAGTGAAAGAGGAGAGCGAAAAAGTTGGCCTAAAGCTCAACATTCAGAAAACGAAGATCATGGCATCCGGTCCCATCACTTCATGGGAAATAGATGGGGAAACAGTGGAAACAGTGTCAGACTTTATTTTGGGGGGCTCCAAAATCACTGCAGATGGTGACTGCAGCCATGAAATTAAAAGATGCTTACTCCTTGGAAGAAAAGTTATGACCAACCTAGATATCATATTCAGAAGCAGAGACATTATTTTGCCAACTAAGGTCCGTCTAGTCAAGGCTATAGTTTTTCCAGTGGTCATGTATGGATGTGAGAGTTGGACTGTGAAGAAGGCTGAGCGCCGAAGAATTGATGCTTTTGAACTGTGTTGTTGGAGAAGACTCTTGAGAGTCCCTTAGACTGCAAGGAGATCCAACCAGTTCATTCTGAAGGAGATCAGCCTTGGGTGTTCTTTGGAAGGAATGATGCTAAAGCTGAAACTCCAGTACTTTGGCCACCTCATGAGAAGAGTTGACTGATTGGAAAAGACTCTCATGCTGGGAGGGATTGGGAGCAGGTGGAGAATGGGACGACCCAGGATGACATGGCTGAATGGCATCACGGACTCAACGGACACAAGTCTGAGGAAACTCTGGGAGATGGTGATGAACAGGGAGGCCTGGCGTGCTATAATTCATGGGGTCTCAAAGAGTTGGTCACGACTGAGCGACTGAACTGAACTGAACTGAATTGAGGTCCACACAGGCAAAGGCTTTGACATGATCAATAAAGCAGAAATAGATGTTTTTCTGGAACTCTCTTGCTTTATCCATGATCCAGCAGATGTTCGCAATTTGATCTCTGGGTCCTCTGCCTTTTCTAAAACCAACTTGAACATCAGGAATTTAACGGTTCATGTACTGCTGAAGCCTGGCTTGAAGAATTTTGAGCATTATTTTACTAGCATGTGAGATGAGTGTAATTGTGCGGTAGTTTGAGCATTCTTTGGCATTGCCTTTCTTTGGGATTGGAATGAAAACAGTTTGCAACAAAGATAGCAGGAAGTCTGAACATCAAAGATCAGATGTCAAATTCAGGAATTTCACATTCTATATATGGGAAGATGCAAGCCTCTGGGCTTCCTGAATTCTTTCCTTTCATGTGTATGTCAGCTGCCTGGGGCCAAATCCTGTTTCCTAGTTCACCTTAAGGAGTGGCAGATGGCTGCTTCTTGCATCCCTGTCCCCCCACCCCCACCCTGCTCCTCAGCAATCACCAGTCACCTGGTTTGGGGGACATGGCGGGAGTGGCATCTGCTGGATTGTAGTTTTGAAACCTCTCATTCACATTTGGAGGCCAGATCAATGACGGCTGTGACATTTCTTACTTATTGATATGGTAGGAGATATTTTCATTTCACAGTCTTTTAGCATGATCACATATTCTACCATATTTGGGAGACATTTGATGACCTTTCATTTTTATTTTTTGTCCCAAGGCATTGGGAGACTTATCCCAGATCAGGCAAGGTTCTCATTGATATGTCACTCCAGGTGTTAATTTTCAGATTAGGCCCATTGATAATAAAAGATTCCCTGAATCCTCAACATCTAACCTAACAGGATCCAGGAGAAATTTCCCTTGTTTCTTCTTCCCATACCTAGAATTACACTGTTACAATTATTCCACATTTTATGTGTGATCAATTTTTTCAAGACATTTAGCTATCATTAATTTGACCAGAAGCCTGGTTATACATCATGTAATACAAAAGGCAACAATCTTATAAAATAAAAAGATTACAAATAATACAGCTAATAACAACATAATTAAGGATACAAATAGAGATTTAAGCCATGAGCTTTCAGGACCAAACCATCTTCCTAAAAGGTCACCAAGGCTGGGAAATGGATCATCAAAGGCAGCAGTCTGATTTTTCATGTGAATAATTAAATGTGTTTCATTAGAGGATTCTTCTGGTATGTAAACACAATGTTCAGTCTGAATTATAGCCCAGGTACCCCTTTGAGTTGCTGTAAGGATATGAAAGGCCATATGATTTTATAATACAGCTTTTCTCATCATAAAGAATTTAGTAGGCTAATGCCCTGGTTGCTATCACTTAACGCTTTTTAAGTGAATTTTGTTATGACTTCAATGTGAGAAATAACATTTTCCAATCCTACTGAAGGTACAAAAATAGCTTCTAAGTGATCATACCAGTTAAATACAGATCTCTTAGTCCATCAAGCTTGTATTGATGGTAAATATGCCAGAGTCACTTCTAAATTTGTATGCAAGTGGCCTGGGGCCCAAGAAAACCTTAAAGTATACCTTCCTAGCCAGTCCGGTGGAAGCCAAGGCCATAAATTAAACTCACAAAGCCACTGAGTTCCATTAGGTGACTGCCATCCAATATATTTCTGGACATCTGACCCAATCTGTTTCATACCAATCACTGTCTTTAAGAGAAATGGTACATTTGTAGGTTTCATAAGGCACCCAGCCTAATTTTCTAGTGTTATAGAAAATTTATAGAAATTTAGAATATAAAATATGGAAATTTCTATCTAGAAATATAGAAATTTCTAGGCTGGTTATCTTTTAATTTTTACCAGCATAGGGGGGCCTTTAGGCTTAGAAGACCATAACCTGGTGTTAGGCAGATAAACCCATCCCATAACTGAGACAACATCCTTTCTAATAGTCTAGAGTTTACTTTTTTTTTTTTTTTTTGTCTGAATTTGTTGTTGTTGTTGTTGCTCTGATTGAGCTTGAATAGCCTTAAGGGAAAATTCACATTCATGGCCAGGGTAAGAAAAAATATGTTTGATAGGCCAAGTGGGTTCCATCTAGTGATATCAGTAGTAGCCCAGACAGCTATAATTCCTTTCTTCTGAAATAAACTTTCTCAGAACCAACCAATCAGAGCCTTGGAAGGGAGAAACCCACTAAGGTAAACCAGAAGTACTGAATGCAGGTTGCTGCTGCTGCTACTGCTGCTGCTAAGTTGCTTCAGTTGTGTCTGACTCTGTGCGACCTCATAGATGGCAGCCCACCAAGCTCCCTCATTCCTGGGATTCTCTAGGCAAGAACACTGGAGTGAGTTGCCATTTCCTTCTCCAGTGCATGAAAGTGAAAAGTGAAAGTGAAGTCGTTCAGTTGTGTCCGACTCTTTGCAACCCCATGAACTGCAGCCCACCAGGCTCCTCCCTCCATGGAATTTTCCAGGCAAGAGTACTGGAGTAGGGTGCCATTGCCTTCTCTGGGATGCAGGTAATTTACCACAAACCCAATAATTTGATGAATTTCTAAAATTTGCATGAGATCATGCCCATGATAGGAAAACAAGAAACTAATAAAATGTTATGAACAATCATATGTGTTAGGTGCAGAAGTTTGGGACAGCTGTGTATTTCTGCTGTCTGATTCTCATCCTGGTTTTGTTGTTTCCTTTTTATCAGAGAGTTGCTTTAAGGTGAGTTTGACCTCAGCAGTTCTCCCTATAGACCAGAATGGTACATGAGCCCTTTTTAGGTGGGAAATATGAATTCAGGGTTAAATTCCCTTCATTTTGCTGCTCATGAGCTAGTAAAAAGAATCTGATAAAGGCCTTTCCATTTAGTTTGGAAGGAGTCCTTTAAGTGATGTCTTTTCCAATGTACATTGTTTCCTGATTGTTAGTCATGGGAAATCTGATTTTCATTTGAGGACAGATTATTGTGATACTCTTCAGAAACAAGTTTAGAATGACTTGTCAATAATTTGATTAAACACTTGCAATAAGATAATATATCTCCCTTAAGTAATATCAGATCATATAGTGCTTCAACCAATCTCATTTGTCTCCCTGTAATAATCTCAAAGGGAAATAAGTGATGTTTGCCCAAGGAGTGGATCTGAGATTGAGAAGAACCAATGGAAGGGGTTTAGGGCAAGGTAAGGAATAAACATCTATAATTTTAGCCAACTGAATTTTAATTGTCCCATTTGTCCTTTCCACAAACTCATAAGACTGGGGGTGATAGGCACAATGGAAATGTTGCATAGTTGGATAACATTTATAAATTTCCTAAATAGTTTGTCCAGTAAAGTGGGACCTTCTATCACTATGCAGATAGAAGGAGATTCCCTAGATGGAAATTACTCTTTCTAAAAGTAACTTCCCTATTGATTGTGCCATGGCTCTTCTGCATGCTTAAAGATTTGAGTACAAAGCAATTAGGAAACTTGGATATTTCTGCAACATGTAACACTTTAGTATAATTGTTAGAATTATGACCGATAACACTAAATCAGGACATATCAGATGTTAGGAATACCATGTAAATTTTGGATATCTGCGATGATATTTATCTATATACAATCCCAAAGAAAGACAATGTAAAAGAATGATCAAACTACCACACAATTGCACTCATCTCACATGCTAGTAAAGTAATGCTCAAAATTCTCCAAGCCAGGCTTCAGCAGTATGTGAACCGTGAACTTCCTGATGTTCAAGCTTGTTTTAGAAAAGGCAGAGGACCTAGAAATCAAATTGCCAACATCCACTGGATGATGGAAAAAGCAAGAGAGTTCCAGAAAAACATCTATTTCTGCTTTATTGACTATGCCAAAGCCTTTGCCTGTGTGGATCACAATAAACTGTGGAAAATTCTGAAAGAGATGGGAATACCAGACCACCTGACCTGCCCATTGAGAAATCTGTATGCAGGTCAGAAAGCAACAGTTAGAACTGGACATGGAACAACAGACTGGTTCCAAATAAGAAAAGGAGTATGTCAAGGTTGTATATTGTCACCCTGCTTATTTAACTTCTATGCAGAGTACATCATGAAGAACGCTGGCCTGGAAGAAACACAAGCTGGAATCAAGATTGCCAGGAGAAATATCAATAACCTCAGATATGCAGATAACACCACCCTTATGGCAGAAAGTGAAGAAGAACTAAAAAGCCTCTTGATGACAGTGAAAGAGGAGAGTGAAAAAGTTGGCTCAACATTCAGAAAACGAAGATCGTGGCATCTGATCCCATCACTTCATGGGAAATAGATGGGGAAACAGTGGAAACAGTGTCAGACTTTATTTCTTTGGGCTCCAAATTCACTGCAGATGTTGACTGCAGCCATGAAATTAAAATATGCTTTCTCCTTGGAAGAAAAGTTATGACCAAACTAGAAAGTATATTCAAAAGCAGAGACATTACTTTGCCAACTAAAGTCTGTCTAAGTCAAGTCTATGGTTTTTCCAGTGGTCATGTATGGATGTGAGAGGTGGACTGTGAAGAAAGCTGAGCACCGTAGAATTGTTGCTTTTGAACTGTGGTGTTGGAGAAGATTCTTGAGAGTCCCTTGGACAGAAAGGAGATCCAACCAGTCCATTCTGAAGGAGATCAGCCCTGGGTGTTCTTTGGAAGGAATAATGCTAAAGCTGAAACTCCAGTACTTTGGCCACCTCATGAGAAGAGTTGACTCATTGGAAAAGACTCTGATGCTGGGAGGGATTGCGGGCAAGAGGAGAAGGGGACGACAGAGGATTAGATGGCTGGATGGCATCACTGACTCGAAGGATGTAAGTCTGAGTGAACTCCAGGAGTTGGTGATGGACAGGGAGGCCTGGCGTGCTGCGATTCATGGGGTCGCAAAGAGTCGGACACGACTGAGAGACTGAACTGAACTGAACTGTGTATAGCCTGACCACCCCCCCACTCACACCCCCTCCTCCTTGGAGCAGTTTTCTCAGCGCTACTGAGATACTGTCTCCCAAGTTTGGAGTCCTAAACATTACCATCAAATAAAGTAACTCTGTACTTTCATGTTGTGACTATGTTTTTTTTTTAGTCAACTGATCCATATTCTGTGATGATGCAACATAAGGCACATAACTAACTTTTAGGAATTAATTGGAGTTATCCAAAAAAAATCAAAATATAAAGTGAAAATAAGAAGGTTTAGAGGGTAACATCATGGACAGAACTTTAGGCAGAATATGCAAATGCTCAGCGACTTGGGAGAAGATGTCATATTCAAGAAACTACCTAAAGTTGAATGGCAAACAGTGAACTGAGGTTTATAAGGAAAACAGGCTAATTCATAAGAGTTTTGATAAGTGGTCTAAGTAATTAGGACTGTACCCTCTGGCAATAGCAATTCCTTGAAAGATACTAAGTGGGGAAATTATATGACCAGACTGTACACTTAAAAGATCTGTTGAGCTGCAATGTATTAAAAGGATTACTGGATATCAGGATTTGGGGTAGAGGATAAATTGCTTTGAGACTGTGTAATTTTGGAGAATATTGGTAGCCTGAAATAAGGTTGTGTACTGGTGGTGCAAAGAAATGTATATATTTCAACATACTATGTATGAAACTAGAATCTAAAATGCTTTATAAGGGATTGGATGAAGGAATTGGAAAAAAATAAAAGTTGAAACTAATATCAATTTTCTGGTTTAGGCAACTGGATTTATAGTGGTGCTCTTCAATAAGTGGGCAGGATTTTAAGACTAGTTTATTAAGTTAAATAAGGTTAGTTGTTATGTCAACCCATATCTGCCCCTGGGAACTACAGGAACCTTGTTTTGGTTTATTTCTAAGCTTATTTTAAAGCACTTGGCATTTGTCAAAGATGTTTGACAGCTGTGCTTCAACAGATATGCAGTGATCAACTGCCCTGAATCAACTCTGATTTGATCAAAGAAGCATGTCTGGCATATGAGGCTTGGTGGTGACCAAAAGTTACCTTTGCTTCATTACCATGCCAAAGTCTCTGACCAGTGGGGGAAGCTTGCATTTTGCTAGGCACAGTTTGTGTCATGTACAAAGAAATGTAGAAGATTTACCCTAAGAAATCTACCCTAAATGCCCCTGAAAATCTCTGTCCCTTTCCGAGAGTTCTGATAATAAACCCGTCTCATAGCCCTTAAAATTCCTCCACTCATCTCCCCTCAGGAAGGTGTTTTTAGAGCACTTCCTCTCTTCTCAAGGATCAATATTCCTTGATCAAAGAATATTTCCTCTTCTGCTATAGTGAATCCAATTTTGTTTGATTGGCCTGTCAACACTGGACAAAAGCCCCATTGAGGAGTCACCAGCCCACTGGGGATTGGTAACAATTAAAACAATAATTTTCGAATACAGTGGCTTCATACAATAAATTTTTTTTTTATGTTGATCGCTATACAATATGATGAAGAAAAGGCAATTCACCAAGTGGCAACTCAGGGTTCAGGGCAACTCTGTGTCCCTTCCATCATGGAATTCTCCAAATTCAGAGCCGTTTAATTCTATTTTCATTGGTGAAACAGATTTTTAAAATTATTTTAAGCTCTTAACACTTGAAAAAATAGCAATTATTATCATCCTGACTAAAACAGAAGTAGAGTGCTATGATAGCAAACACTTAAAGCATGGCAAAGGTTAGTGGTCAGGCAGAAAGCAGGAAACAATCTGATATTACAGATTTAAAAATTCCTATACATACCATGCAGTGAAAAAATATTAGAAAAATATTTTTCTGTAATAATTTGGGAAACATATATTGCTGATCCAGTTCATGACACAATTGTCTTGCTTTTCACAATGCCTTCACTGTTCACTGAACCCAGGGTAGGCAAGGCTTGAGCTAAGAGGCTGGAAGAAGACATGAGGGGCCGTAGGAACTGCAGACATGTTTATTCTCTCCTAGCTGGCATGGCAGCCGTAACACAGCCTCTCTCCTTGCTGACAGCAGCCATAGCAGCAGCCACAACATACCCATAACAGAGCCATTACATAACCTCACATAACATAATCATTATGTTGCTCCAGTGTAGCCCCAATGCTGCAGCAGCCAGGGCTTTCGTGGTAAAGCTCATATAGGTGAACCACACACACGTGCCATGACCAAGCGAGTACCTCAGGGTGTGCATGCACAGTGCTATAAGTGATATAAGTGCTATAAGTGATCTCAGTTTTTCCATAAACCTGAGACATGTATGTGCAGTGCAGTGAGCAAATTCAGCTGTTACATAATCATTATTTACAAAACGTGGGGCAAAAGTTAGAGGCAGTGGGATGAGAGCCTGACGACGCCATCTTGGCTAATTTGCTCTTTCCCTACACATACTATATACTTCAAATTGTCAGGAAATATTTTAGTCTTGTGTACTTGTTTTTAGTGGCTGTTTTGGGCAAGTGGTGCAATGCAGACAAGAACTCAGGAAACAACTGCTATGTAAGGATCTTGGCTAAAGTTAAGTAACAAGATAATATTGTAGCTAGATGAATGTGTGGTGTCAATGGAGACTTGAAGGTATGAGAAGATAAGAAAGAATGCAGAGAATCCTGTCTTATACTGTATTCTAACCCTAATTCCACTTGTAATACTAAAATAATTTCTATACTTTATTCTAAATTCCCACAAGTTAGCTTTTAAACTGCATCAATACATGGAATGGCTCTGCTTTCTCAGGGATAAATAGAGATTGAACATGCATTCATCAAACATGTATTTCATAAATGGCTTAGAGACAGTGAAGGTTTGAGGAATACCTCCATCTCAGAAGAACATTCAAATTGCCTGAAGGTGTTTTCACTATACAGGGCTGGCCTTTAAAGTCTTGATTCTGTGTGGTAGTCTAGGAATCACATCGCACTTGATGGATTTTAGAAGCACCACAGTACTTAGCAATAATTTCTTCCAGTCGGTATCTAGGAACTGTAGGCTTGTGGTATTCTTTTAGCTCCTGAAATCACCTAATGTCAATTACCTGTTGTATATAACTGCCTACTTGCAAAACTGACCACAGGAAAAAGAGGTGACATAGGTGAAAGAACTGGATTGATTTTCAGTTATAGTTTCAAACTATAGCAAAGCTTAATTTTCGGAGATTGCTTCAAGAATTATATTTACTTTTTCTTAAAGTGCATGATACTAAGTGAAGTTACAATATGATAACTTCTTTTTAGTAATGGTCAAACTAATTGATTGTTTGATTGCTCCTTTTTTGGTCAAACTGCAGATAACTTCGTGTTCTTCGCATAGAAATAGAAAAAAAAAAAAAAAGTAAGCCTTTGGAGACAGACAGGAACATGGTCTAATAAGGATTTCAAATGAGTGCTACTGAGCTATTGGGTTTGCACCCAGTGCTGTGTTCCAAATGTTTCATTCTTAGTGTCATATATTTTCAAAAATTATATTTAAATGATGGGAAAAAAAGATGATCAGGTGTCAGCTGGAGGTATTTTAGAGTTATCCATAATAATTTTGAACTAGATCTTGCACACAACTTCCAAATACTTTGAAGCACTGTTTACATTGGGGAGCTAATCTTTCTCAGAGAATATTATCTATTAAGTCTCCAAGTAAGGAGTGCCCCTTAGGATATATCACCTGGTTTCAACTAAAGAGATTTGGACTGATCAGAAGTGTGAGTTCTACAATTAGGTTAATCTAATATTTTTTGATACAAATTTTGTAACTATTCCATATCAGTTTTCCCACGTACAAAATGGGGAAAGTAATTGCTGTGCTTTTTACAGGAATTCTAGGTGTCAAATGTACATTTCCATAGGAATAAATACCTAGAAAATATCTTATTTAACAATTCAGTGTTTATCATTCTTATGTCCTATATATTATCATATTCCACTAGCTATTGTGGACCTGGGGTACTTTGAAATGTGGTACACTTTTTGTTTTAACTTTATATTTTCAAAATTGGCTCATAGCTTGGATACAGTTGAGTTAAATGGCTCTTCCTTATGGTCACAATTATATGACTCTTGAAAATATAGGGAAGAGTGAAAGATGATGGTAAGAAAACAGAAAAATAACAATTTAAACTGCTAAACCTTTTCATGAAATATTATATCTGAAAAGAAAGCCAGAGGGGAAAAAAAAAGAAAAAGACCAGAGTCATCTTCTTTATCATTTAAAAAATATTTTCTGTGGCTAAATTCACTTACATGATTTTTAACTTTCACTAAGTGCCACTAAGAAATTATATTAAAAATAATAAATTATATTAGATTAAACTTTATTAATCTCTCCTGAGTTCTGACATATATATAAGCAGGTTGAAGCAGGTAGGCATCTGCCTTTAAAGGGAAGAATTCCTCCAAATGCCTTTTTTCAAACTGATGTCCCTGTTGCAGATTCTACTTTTTATTTATGTCACCAGCTAATATGCACTGACTCACAGAAATGATCATTGAGGGAATATACACTCTTTGGTTGTAACTGCCGGGAAGCAAACTTAGAAAATAGCTTTTGGTTTGTTAGGGAATGGTGCCATCTCCCTGGCACTTATAAAGACAATGAAATATTCATGAATTTCTTAAATTGTTTTGGAAAAAAACGTGTGCTGGAGTGGAACATTGATTAGCCAATCTCTTTTGATTTCATGCCAGGCAGGGAATGTTAAATAATGAAGGTGTAAGAAGACAGAGTTTACACAGGAGTAGGTGGAAAGAAGAATTCCTTCAGCATTGGAAATGCTCCCCTGCCATACTGAAGTGAACACTCATCTGGTCCACAGTCTTTTACATTATTTTGAATATTATCTTTAAAAACCTCACTGTACCCAATGTATTAAATTGTTTTAACAAAAAAAATTACTAAAGGCGCATTGAACTACTTCAAACATGTATGGAAACCATTCAGTTAGTTTTATTGTGAATAGCACTATGAGGCAGTGTGGAGAAAAATAAATCATACCTCAAGATTCTTGCATTCGAGTACACTCAGGCTAATTGAAAAGCTATGGAAAACAAGTAATCCCTAATCAACTGTTAAACTATATAGATATTTAAATGCTTAAGGGAGAGAATACCATGAGCACTGCTGAGTCAATGAAGTTTACATGGATAATGGGGGACTTATATTGGGGCTTGGAAGAGTCATAAGAAAATGAACAAACATATATAGAAAGGAATGCACAAATATAAATGGTACAAATATTACATAATCTCATATCATCAGAAGACAATATAGAAAATAATTTTCATATTTTTCACATTGCCAACAACCATAGAAAAAGCGAGAGAGTTCCAGAAAAGCATCTTCTTCTGTTTTATTGACAATGGCAAACCTTTGACTATGTGTATCACAAAAACCTGTGGAAAATTCTTTAAGAGATGGGAATACCAGATCACCTAACCTGTCTCCTGAGAAATCTGTATGCAGGTCAGGAAGCAACAGTTAGAACTGGACATGGGCAACAGACTGGTTCCAAAGCAGGAAAGGAGTATGTCAAGGCTGTATATTGTTACCCTACTTATTTAACTTATGTGCAGAGTACATCATGAGAAATGCTGGATTGGATGAAGCACAAGCTGGAATCAAGATTGTCAGGAGAAATATCAATAACCTCAGATATGCAGATGACACTACACTTATGGCAGAAAGCTAAGAACTAAAGATTCTCTTGATGAAAGTGAAGGAGGAGAGTGAAAAAGCTGGCTTAAAACTCAACAATCAGAAAACTAAGATCATGTCATCTGGTCCTATCACTTCATGGAAAACAGATGGGGAAACAATGGAAACAGTGACAGACTTTACTTTTGGGGGCTTCAAAATTACTGAAGATGGTGATTGCAGCCAGGAAATTAAAGATACTTGCTCCTTGGAAGGAGAGTTATGACCAACCTAGACAGCATATTAAAATCAGAGACATTACTTGCCAACAAAGGTCTGTCTAGTCAAAGCTATGGTTTTTCCGGTAGTCATGTATGGATGTGAGAGTTGGACAGTGAAGAAAGATGAGTGCCAAAGAATTGATGCTTTTGAACTGTGGTGTTGGAGAAGACTCTTGAGAGTCCCTTGGACTGCAAAGAGATCCAACCAGCCCATCCTAAAGGAGATTAGTTCTGGGTGTTCATGGGAAGGACTGATGTTGAAGGTGAAATTCCAATACTTTGGCCACTTGATGCAAAGAGCTGACTATTTGAAAAGACCCTGATTCTGGGAAAGATTTAAGGCAGGAGGAGAAGAGGACAACAGAGGATGAGATGGTTGGATGCCATCACCAACTCGATGGACATGAGTTTGAGTGAACTCCAGGAGTTGGTGATGGACGGGGAAGCCTTGTATGCTGCAGTCCATGGGGTTGCAGAGAGTCAGACATGACTGAACTGACTGACTCAACATCAACAACAGTTTTCCCTGGTGGCTCAGATGGCAAAGAATCTGTCTGCAAGGCAGAGATCTGGATCCGATCCCTGAGTTGGGAGGAGGATCCCCTGGAGAAGAGAATGACTACTTATTCCAGTATTCTTGCCTAGGAAATCTCATGAACAGAGGAGCCTGGCGGGCTACAGTCCATGGGTTGCAGAGTCGAACACAACTAAGCGACTATCACTTTCACTTTTCAATATTAATCTATAATTCAGTGCTTATTTTCTCAGGGTAAATGCCCAGATGTGAAATATCTAAACAAAAATGCATCAACATTTTTGTTACTTGGGCAAATTCTGATAAAAATAGTCTCCTAAAAATGCCAACTTATAATCCCTTCAATATATTAGAAAGAAAGAAAGAGTAGTTGCTTAGTTGTGTCCAACTCGTTGCAACCCTACGGACTGTAGCCCACCAGGCTCCTCCATCCATGGGATTTTCCAGGCAAGAATTCTGGAGTGGGTTGACATTTCCTTCTCTGGGAGATCTTCCAAACCTAGGGATCACACTTGGGTCTCCCACATTGCAGGCAGACTCTTTACCTTCTGAGCCACCAGGGAATAATCAGTCTATTTCATAAGAGATTTTTTGTCAACTTGGATATTACCTTTTAAAAAAGATACTTGCCAATTTGATAGGTGAAAATAATGTCTTTGCTTTTATTTGCATTATTTATAAATACCAGAGTCCAGCTTCAGCATCCAGGGATTCAACCTGAAGAGATGAACAGTGTCGGTGAGAGAAATGAGGCAGCCTCTCAGCTTTCTTGGACTTCCTGTTTATTTCAAGCTTATGATTCTCTTTTATACTTTTACAAAAGCATTAGGTCAGAGGTTTGATATTTTCAGTTCCCACTAACCCAGATTTGTTGTCTCCACAAATCACTGTTGCCCTTTAAAAGGAGTTTCTGCCTCAGCGATTCTCTTATCTACTTTTTCTCATGTGTCCTTGTGAATACACTGTAACTCATGCTAATATCTGGGCTGCATACCATATTCCTCAGTTTATTTCTTATCTTTCTAAATCCTGATTGCCTCTACTATCCTAAGGTCACTATCTCTTAAAAAGGCTTCTAGCTATTGTGTCTCTAAAAATTCCTAACTTCTAAAAGCTATAGCAAAATATGCTAACTTAACAACATTCCTTAAATCTTTAACGTCTAACTGTTTTAATTATTTCTAAGCACTAAATTCAGTAAACCACTTTGCCACAAACATTTTCCTCACAAATAGGCTTCAGATAGCAATCCCCCCCACAGCCTCAAGCTGCAGCCTATGTCCTCATCCTGGAACACTCTTTTGTAAAAGTCCTTAAACAGATGTCAATGATTAACTTTATGAATTATTCTCTGACAACAGCTGGAAAAGTCTTTGTGCCTTCTCATGTTCCTCTCAAGAACAATCAGTTCAGTTCAGATCAGTCACTCAGTCATGTCTGACTCTTTGCGACCCCATGAATCGCAGCACGCCAGGCCTCCCTGTCCATCACCAACTCCCGGAGTTCACTCAGACTCACATCCATCGAGTAAGTGATGCTACCCAGCCATCTCATCCTCTGTCACCCCCTTCTCCTCCTGCCCCCAATCCCTCCCAGCATCAAAGTCTTTTCCAATGAGTCAACTCTTCTCATGGGCTGGCCAAAGTACTGGAGTTTCAGCTTTAGCATCATTCCTTCCAAAGAAATCCCAGGGCTGATCTCCTTCAGAACTGGTTGGATCTCCTTGCAGTTCAAGGGACTCTCAAGAGTCTTCTCCAACACCACAGTTCAAAAGCATCAATTCTTTAGCGCTCAACCTTCTTCACAGTCCAACTCTCACATCTATACATGACTACTGGGAAAACAATAGCCTTGACTAGATGGACCTTATTCAGCAAAGTAATGTCTCTGCTTTTGTTTGCTATCTAGGTTGGTCATAATTTTTCTTCCAAGGAGTAAGCGTCTTTTAATTTCATGGCTGCAATCACCATCTGCAGTGATTTCGGAGACCAAAAAAATAAATAAATAAATAAAGTCTGGCACTGTTTCCATTGTTTCCCCATCTATTTCCCATGAAATGATGGGACCAGATGTCATGATATTCGTTTTCTGAATGTTGAGCTTTAAGCCAACTTTTTCACTCTCCTCTTTCACTTTCATCAAGAGGCTTTTTAGTTCCTCTTCACTTTCTGCCATAAGGGTGGTGTCATCTGCATATCTGAGGTTATTGATATTTCTCCCGGCAATCTTGATTCCAGCTTGTGTTTCTTCCAGTCTAGCGTTTCTCACGATGTACTCTGCATATAAGTTAAATAAGCAGGGTGACAATATACAGCCTTGATGTACTCCTTTTGCTATTTGCAACCAGTCTGTTGTTCCATATCCAGTTCTACCTGTTGCTTCCTGACCTGCATACAGATTTCTCAATGGGCAGGTCAGGTGATCTGGTATTCCCATCTCTCTCAGAATTTTCCACAGTTTATTGTGATCCACACAGGCAAAGGCTTTGGCATAGTCAATAAAGCAGAAATAGATGTTTTTCTGGAACTCTCTTGCTTTTTCCATGATCCAGCAGATGTTGGCAATTTGACCTCTGGTTCCTCTGCCTTTTCTAAAACCAGCTTGAACATCAGGAAGTTCGCACTTCATGTATTGCTGAAGCCTGACTTGGAGAATTTTGAGCATTACTTTACTAGCGTGTGAGATGAGTGCAATTGTGTGGTAGTTTGAGCATTCTTTGGCATTGCCTTTCTTTGGAATTGGAATGAAAACTGACCTTTCCCAATCCTGTGGCCACTGCTGAGTTTTCCAAATTTGTTGGCATATTGAGTGCAGCACTTTCACAGCATAATCTTTCAGGATTTGAAATAATTCTACTGGTATTCCATCACCTCCACTAGTTTCGCTTGGAGTGATGCTTTCTAGGGCCCACTTGACTTCACCTTCCAGTCTGGCTCTAGATGAGTGATCACACCATCGTGATTATATGGGTCATGAAGGTCTTTTTTGTACAGTTCTGTGTATTTGTGCCACCTCTTCTTAATATCTTCTGCTTCTGTTAGGTCCAGAACATTTCTGTCCTTTATCAAGCCCATCTTTGCATGAAATATTCCCTTGATATCTCTAATTTTCTTGAAGAGATCTCTAGTCTTTCCCATTCTATTGTTTTCCTCTATTTCTTTGCATTGATCGCTGAAGAAGGCTTTCTTATCTCTTCTTGCTATTCTTTCGAACTCTGCATTCAGATGCTTATATCTTTCCTTTTCTCCTTGGCTTTTCGCTTCTCTTCTTTTCACAGACATTTGTAAGGCTTCCCCAGACAGCCATTTTGCTTTTTTACATTTCTTTCCCATGGGGATGGTCTTGATCCCTGTCTCCTGTCCAATGTCACGAACCTCATTCCATAGTTCATCAGGCACTCTATCTATCAGATCTAGGCCTTTAAATCTATTTCTCACTTCCACTGTATAATCATAAGGGATTTTATTTACATCATACCTGAATGGTCTAGCGGTTTTCCCTACTTTCTTCAATTTAAGTCTGAATTTGGTAATAAGGAGTTCATGATCTGAGCCACAGTCAGCTCCCGGTCTTGTTTTTGTTGACTGTATAGAGCTTCTCCATCTTCTGCAGCAGAGAATATAATCAATCTGATTTTGGTGTTGACCATCTGGTGGTGTCCATATGTAGAGTCTTCTCTTGTGTTGTTGGAAGAAGGTGTTTGCTATGACCAGTGCATTTTCTTGGCAAAACTCTACTAGTCTTTGCCCTGCTTCATTCCGCATTCCAAGGCCAATTTGCCTGTTACTCCAGGTGTTTCTTAACTTCCCACTTTTGCATTCCAGTCCCCTATAATGAAAAGGACATCTTTTTGGGTGTTAGTTCTAAAAGGTCTTGTAGGTCTTCATAGAACCGTTCAATTTCAGCTTCTTCAGCATTACTGATTGGGACATAGACTTGGATTACTGTGATATTGAATGGTTTGCCTTGGAAATGAACAGAGATCATTCTGTCGCTTTTGAGATTGCATCCAAGTATTGCATTTCAGACTCTTTTGTTGACCATGATGGCTACTCCATTTCTTCTGAGGGATTCCTGCCTGCAGTAGTAGATTTAAGGGTCATCTGAATTAAATTCACCCATTCCAGTCCATTTTTGTTTGCTGATTCCTAGAATATTGATGTTCACTCTTGCCATCTCCTGTTTGACCACTTCCAATTTGCCTTGATTCATGGACCTGACATTCCAGGTTCCTATGCAATATTGCTCTTTACAGCATCGGACCTTGCTTCTATCACCAGTCACATCCACAGCTGGGTATTGTTTTTACTTTGGCTCCATCCTTTCATTCTTTCTGGAGTTATTTCTCCACTGATCTCCAGTAGCATATTGGGCACCTACTGACCTGGTTTGCCTTTTCATACTGTTCATGGGGTTCTCAAGGCAAGACTACTGAAGCGGTTTGCCATTCCCTTCTGCAGTGGACCACATTCTGTCAGACCTCTCCACCATGACCCGCCCATCTTGGGTTGCCCCGCGGGCATGGCTTAGTGTCATTGAGTTAGACAAGGCTGTGGTCCTAGTGTGATTAGAATGCCTAGTTTTCTGTGAGTATGGTTTCACTGTGTCTGCCCTCTGATGCCCTCTTGCAACCCCTACCATCTTACTTGGGTTTCTCTTACCTTGGGCGTGGGGTATCTCTTCACGGCTGCTCCAGCAAAGCACAGCCGCTGCTCCTTACCTTGGATGAGGGGAATCTCCTCCCACCACCCTTCCTGACCTTCAACGTGGGATGGCTCCTCTAGGCCCTCCTGCCACCCGCACAGCCACCACTCCTTGGGCGCGGGGTTGCTCCTCCCAGTCACCACCCTGGCCTCAGGCGCCACCCTGGCCTCGGACATGGGCAGCTCCTCCCAGCCGCCATCCCTGGTCTCGGACGTGGGGTAGCTCTCAGCCACACTTGGTGCACTGGCCTGCTGCCACTGCCTGCCAAAGGGCAGCCCACCAGCAAAACAACAATAAACACCTCAATATTCCTTTTCAGTCAACTCAGCCAAGGAGAGGAAAAAACAAGTCAGAATTACAAGGCCTAACTCCATCATCCTGGGTCTGCGCCTGTGGAATGAGGAGAGGAGGCTGAGGGCCATGCCTCCATTTTGTCAGTAATGCCTAACGTGGCTCCCGACATATAATTTTGAACATTTTCTTTTTTATTTAATGGATACTTTTGTGAATAATTGTGTGACTCTGTGTGTGTGTCTGTGTGTATGAGAGAGAAAGAGCTGTTTCCTCATGACTTTTGCCCACTTTTCTATTTCTGTGAGTAGGCTTTAATGATTCCTAACAACAATGATTATTTTTGAGGCCCCCATGGTAGTTCTATTCATGGATAAATTTGATCTTCAGATTAATGAAGAATCATACCTAGGAGTTGTTTAGCCCAAATTCAACATTACAGGAAGAAAATTGAAATTTAATTACTTTTTTCTTATAACTGAAAATTTAAGTATATTCAATTTAAACTTTAAAGGCTGATTGCTTAATAACTTGCTTGATTTTTAAAACCAAAGTCTGTTTCTTGTTCCACATTGCTTTATAACATACAATTTTCTACCTAGTAGGAACTATTTATATTCAGACATAGACTTCCAGAAGAAAATATCTGGCTTCTGCTTTTTTTTTTTTTTTTTTTAATACAGCAAATTATACATTTCATTATGTTATAGAGATAATCTCTTTAAGTGCAGGGAAATATTTAATAAACATAATTACAACTTGGGAATATTTAGCTTGCTCATTCAGCCCTCTGCTCCCCACAAGACTGGGATGAAACATCATTCCCCTTGAGTATAATTTCACTCCTCCATTGTGCACTTCCTCTTCTCCTGTAGTCACCCATGAGATTATTGCTGTTGTTCAGCTGCTAACTGTTTGAGGCCCCCTTGAACTACAGAATGCCAGGCTTCCCTGTCCTTCACTATTGCCTAGAGTTTGCTTAAACTCATCTCCTTTGAGTCAGTGATGCCATCCAGCCATCTCATCCTCTGTTGCTCCCTTCTCCTCTTACCCTCAATCTTTCCCAGCATCAAGGTCTTTTCCAGTGAATCAGCTCTTCCCATCAGGTGGCCAAAGTAATGGAGCTTCAGCTTCAGCATCAGTCCTCCCAGTGAATATTCAGGGTTGATTTCCCTTAAAATTGACTGCTTTTATTTCCTTGAAGTCCAAGGGACTTTTGAGAGTCTTCTCAAGCACTGCTTTTCAAAAGCACCAATTCTTCAACACTCAGCCTTCTTTATGGTCCAACTCTCACATCTGTACATGACTACTGGAGAGACCACAGCTTTGACTGTATGGACCATATAGTGCATTTTTTTTGCTAATCCTTCAGAATGAAAACCTTATTGTCATTTTTTTATGGCATTTGTACCTCTTAAAAAATATATATATATATATTTTTTCTCAAACAAGAAAAGAAGATCTCTGAGCTCACAATATCTCGCACATTTTCAAAAATAACCATCTGTAGAGCCAGGAAGAGGACATGTTACTATTCTGGGATGAATATTTATTCTATAATAGTCATCATTGCTTAAATTAAAATGCAACAAAGAAAATATGTTTTCATGTTAAAAGAGTTTATATCTAATCTCATAATTAAGATCCTTGATGCACCTAGCTTAATATCATGTTGTTACCTAAATACCTTATTTTGAAAAATTACTCTTAAGAGGGAAATAATGTCTGAGGCTCCAGAAAGCAAGACTGTTTAGCATACAGCTATAAGTGAGTTTGCTCTGTTTTGGGGGTATCGAAACTCAGCTTTGATTTTAGCTAGTGTGGTGGGAGTAGTAGTTGGGGAGATAGGGATAGAAAGCCTCCACATGTGTCACTGCTTTTTAAAGTTCACTGTCATTGGGAATGTCTGAGTAAATACATGAAACCGTGCCGGATCCTCCCAGGTAAAAAGCCCCTCTATGTTCATTTCTTGTTTTTAAGGAAAAAAAGTCTTTAGTCTCCTAGGCTTTTTGTGAGTTTCAAAAAAGCAACCTCAGGTTGTTATTATTATTAGGACAACTGATTCACAGGATTACCAGTTTCTCCTAAAGGGATAAAGGTAATAATCTAATGCATATTTTTGAGTTCTGCAGAGACCAAGACTTCCATCTGGTGGAGGATGACAACTACATGCTGACCAAAAACTTGCAGATCCCATACTGGTTGGTGTAATACTACTTGGTTACCTCACCATCAACCAATCAGAAGAAAGTCACACATCATGCAACTGTCACCCTGTATTATGCCATTAAAAAACTGTTCCCTCAAAATCATTGGGGAGTTCAGGCTTTTTGAGTATAGCCCCCTATTCTCCTTACTTGGCCCTTGCAATAAGCCTTTCTCTGCTCTAAACTCCAAATTTTTGCTTTGTCTGGCCTAACTGTGCATTGGACACAGGAACTTGTGTTTAATTACATACGCAGATAATATGCCATCACATCCATGAAAAAGTAAATGAATATTATTTAAAAATTATCTAGAATATAATTCATTCTAAAGAAAATCAATCCTGGAATCCACATTAAGAAGAATATTTAGTGATACTTTGCTCATGGGTTGTTATAAATCAGTTTTGTTAATAAGGCAGGACCAAGGCCAGAATTTTGTAGGAAGCTTCCTAATGAAGTGCCTGCATCTATGTAAGGCAGTGGAGAAGAGCTGATCCTACAGTTGCAGTCAGTACTTCCTGGTCATTGGCAATAAGCAAATAGATCTTGTGTCCTCCTAATCTTAAAATAAGGCTACTTTGCATCCTGAGATTGCTTTTTTCTATCTCCTTATCCTTATTTCATTGTTTACCTACTCCTTCATTCCTGGCTTTTATCCAAATCCACATTTGCCTCCTCAAGTTGCACCCTTGCTTGACTTGTACTTTAGATAATTTCTTAAGGCACTATACAGTGAATACTACGGTGGGCATCCTCACCCAGTTTGGGGTCAGGAAGCTTCTGGTGATGATCAGGGGAGCTTTTGACAATGGTTATAATGGGAGTCAGTCAGTTTCAGAGATGATCTTCACACTGGGCTCTGCTTCTGTGATCTTAGTACAAGGCTTTACACATGTGGCCTTGGGGCATGACTCAACAATCCCCCCTCTTTTTATTTATGGGCCAAATCTTTGGCCCCTTAACACCCTGTTCATGTCAACCTGTCTATCCTCATCTTGGGTAATGGAAACCTGGGTCATTGGACAAAGGGGCAAAAACTAACTCTAGCTTCTTCCTGCTAGACAGGGCATTGTGGGGTCCTGGGTCCCAATGCCCACTCTCCGTCAGTGTGCATTTACAAAAGGAGATGAGAATCCATGGAATGACAAGGCAGCTTGTTCTAGTGTAGTCCATGTGCTAGCTGGCTGGTATCCTTGTTGTAGCACCAACTGGAAAAGTATTTGTTGTATTCTAGAAGAAACAAGCTTAATTAGATGGTTAGAGATATATGGCCCAAAGGTTAATAGAAGTAGAAAACCTGTCAAGGGAACTAAAAGAGGGGCTAGCTAGGAGAACCAGGATCAGACAGACATTGGCCCATGATGTTAGTGTTTCTCTAGGTATGAGAAGATGCAATAGTTGGGGCTTATGAAAATCTTTACCTGAAAATATATAACTGGCCTGTTCTGCTAGCTTTTCCCAGAGCACAGAATGTCTCATTTCTGATTTCTACCCTGAACTCCTTTCAGAGGGTGTTGAAGGTCAGCAGCTGAAGTGGTTCCTAATTTAACCTTTGTAGAGGCAGATGAAAATTACCAATTTCCAATTGGCAGGACACCTTCATGGCCATAAATTTGACCATGGTTTCAGGGGCATCTCATGTCCATTTTGTGCCATGGTGCTAGGAATGCTCATTCCCAAGTCTGGCAAATATTTTTCTGGTAGGTCACTCACTTTGCTCTTACTGCATTAGACCATGAAAATAGCAAAAGTTCTAGAGCATACTTGCCTTGCTGGCAGTCTCTTGTAGTCCAGGAAAATATCCCCCCATTTTGCTTCTTTCTGTATCTAGAGTTACATTATTACAATCATTGATCTCATGTGAAACTATATATCATCATTTCATTAGGGGCTAAGTCACACATTTGGTAGTGTAAGAGGCAACAATTTTCTGAAATAAGTAATATAAGGAAAAATATAGTTAGAAGTAATAGTAAGGCCATGAGTTAGAATTTAATAACTTTCATACTGAACTGAAGTGAAGTATATATCTAGGTCGTCTGACTTTGTTAAATGATTATAGCCTGGTGTTAAACTCCTGGTTATAGATCATGAAGCAACTGGTCTTTATTCAAAGACTGATTTTGAAGTTAAGCTTCAGAAACAAACTTAGAATGTACTTTTATTAACTTAATTAAATATTGCAATAATATAATGTAACATCAAGGAACTAACTGGGAAGTGAGTCTTGGTAAATGTAGGCCTTAATTAACAAAACCAGAATTCAATATTTAGTGAAATGTATTTTTTTTTGTCTAAAACTACCCCCATTTATATTAAACACTGCTGACTAATTTGTTTTTAAAATAATTTTTGTCCGTTGACTATAGATACCATAGGCCTGTCATCAGTTTAGCCTAGGTGATTTTTTTTTTTTTTTCTTCTAGAGCTTCCCAAAATACTTTGATGTTTCTGTACATGTTGAAGGCAAACTTTTAATTTACTTGCTAAGTCTTTCCAGAACACAAGTGCCTCCCATTTCTGGAGGGACAAGACAGAAAGAAAAGGAAAATGTTATAATTTCACCCACAGATGTAAATTACCAAACTGTTTTAAGTAGCTTGAGAAGAAGAGCTTCTTTGTATCTGAAAACAAAGACTAAAACCCGATACGTCAGATAAAAACTCATGAAAACTACAATCATATTTAGCAGTTTATTTAATCCCATGTGGTTAATGTTTGTTCTGCTCTCTTTGCCTGATAACTGAGGATGATAATGACAACAATTGTTTTAAGAAGTTTGTGAAGTTTTTGTTAAGGCTCGTATAATTTTTTCAGTGATGTGGGTTCCCTAATCATTGGAGATTGTAAAATTTATATCCTAAGTGGAAGACAAGTTTTTAATCTTTTTTTTTTTTTTTTTCTCCATTGTTAAAGCATTAACAATGCAGCCAAGAAAGAATTTATCCCATCAGATTAAAAGGTGACATTTGTCAGAGAGCACAGAAAAGTCAAGTGGCCATCTTGGATTTTCCATAACCCTGACTGTGATTTACAGCCATTGTTCGCCCACTTTAAATTCCCTGATTTAGGAGTAGACCATTGTCATGTTTTAAGGACACTGGGATAGCAAAAGTTTGACAATGAATGAGGAATTAATTTTTATAAAAACAAAATGTACTTTATCTACATGTGCCATAATTCTCATAGATCATTGTGAAACGATGTTTATTCATTTTACTGAAGTAACAAAATATTAAAAAAAAAAACATATAAATCACTTATAGGCAAAGTAATTCACATAATCTGTTATCTAAAGCAGGATTCCAAGAAAGCTTTATACTCTTAGTAGAGAAAATAAAATTCTAGATTAGTAGCAGCTGATATTCACTATGAAACAGTAGTTATTCACTTCAAAGTAACAAGAGAATATTTCAAAGGCGCTTTAGTGTCTTAAGAAACTTGTACCACACACAAAACTCTTTTCTTGGGGTCTACTTTTCACAAACATTTTTTTTCACTTTCTGTATTCATCACTTTGTTCATTCAAACATAGTAAGTCATACGTACTTCCTTTTCACTTAATAAAATGCAATTAATTTTTATATATTTTATTAAAAGCATCCTATTTTCTTTAAAAAATATAAACTGTCCTTTATATCAATACTCTGTAGATTAGTAAACATAAATCATGCAAAACTTTTGCATTTTCTTTTCTTAAAAGTTTCTTCACATTGAGTTATTTCCCTTGCTAGAAAATTTGCAGTAGATATAACAGAATCTTCTTTTGTTTATATTAAACCTAAGCACAATAAAAGTATTTCTCTTAATGTTGATGTCTTCAGATAGATCCTTATTAATTAGTTTAACAACAACAATAACAACAAAAAAAACCCAGCAGCTATTAACTTAACATTGAATATTTCCCAATGTGACAATTAATTGGGAAATACCTTGATGCTGGGAAAGGTGGAAACCAAAAGGAGAAGAGGGTGGCAGAGGATAAGATGATTAGGTAGCATCACCAATTCAATGGACATGGATTTTATTAAACTCTGGAAGAAAGGGAAAGACAGGGAAGCCTGGCATTCTGCAGACCATGGGGTCTGAAAGAGTCAGACACATCTTAGCGACTGAAAAACATTTCCCTTTTCACATGAACCTGATATTCATTTAATTTCTCTTGTATTTAGGATTGTTTGATTTGTAAGTGCTTACTTTTCTTTAGGCCAATTGAATTAGAGCTCATTTACAAATTAACAGCAGCAATATTATCCAAAGACACACACTGAGAGATACATAAATCAGGACAGACAGAGATCTCATACTTTTCCACAAGAGATTTAAAATGTCTCTTTGCCCAGTCTTCTGTTTTTCTCTTGGCTTGAAGTTCTACTAATTTGCCCAAGTTTGAAATCTCAGGCAGAGTGGGCTGTATATCTCAAGGACATAAGGACTTCAGGCTTTTTCTTAGGCATGTTTCTGTTTTCTCAGGGTTGGAGCTCCAGAAAATGTATCTCAACAAGCCAGTTTTTTCTAATTGCACATGTGAAAGAACCAGTTTGCAATTTCAAAAAGATTTCATTTTAAACAGTTTTTTTCTGGAGTTTAAAGAATATCATAGCTCTATTGTCTTTTTTCTTTCTATGGTCATGATCTCATAGTTAAAATTTTTAAACCAGAGAATGTTCAGATTGACTCTGAACAGGGACAGACTAGATGATAAGATGTTTTCCCAGCAGGGATTGTCCCTCTAGGGAGATGGGGTCTTAGTTTGATCAGCAGAATCTGAAGGAGTAAGGGAACTTTCAAAAATGGGGGAAGTTTGGTTCATTCTCCCCCCTCCCCCTCCAGAGATATAAGAAGTTAGAAGGGGATTCTTTAGAATATTAGCAGAGTTCATTCAGTGTTTTGATTACAGGAGAAGTCTTGGGCCAGCAAATCTGATCGAGAGGAGATAGTGAGGATTAAGGGATAAGACAAATATAGAAAGACACATATAGCATGAATCGTTCAGATCTGGATTCTGACTAAGGCCCATGAAAGTTTGAACATAAGGAACAGCAAAAGAGATCAAGTTGGAGGATTGTGTTACAATTCAGTGTGCCATTAAAAGACCATTTTTCTTGGTCCCCTTATTTGTAATGGGGCCAAGTTTCATTGGAAAATAATCTGAAGCCTTTTGTTTTTAAGATTTTCAGCATTTTTTTTTTTTTCCCAGTTCTTGAGAATACAGCCTAGATGTGAATCTGAGGGAGGATTCTTGGCATATACCTGAGCCTATTCTGAGAATGAGGGTACCAAGAGCTCATCAGCCACAGAAGCTGTTGCAACTGTTCCAGTGAACCTTCTGTATGAGATAAGGCACTGCACAGCTAGAAGCACAAATGGCCAACCATCTCAATAATTGTGTTCAACAGTGAAAGGTGACTGACCCCTAAGCATGTGACAGAATGGCAAAAACTGTGCAACCAGTTAGGAGCCTAGGCACAAACCATGTGGAAATGCACTTGGCAGCTAAGGCAGGAAAGGACAGAAAAGAAGTTCCTAGAAACAACCATGACTCATCTTTTGACAATTCCCTGAAATGTGGAAGACAGATTTTGGGATGACTCAGAGGCATCTCCTAGGCTCCTGGGGCTTCTCAGGTGGTCCAGGAGTAAATAATCTGTTTGCCATGCAGGACAAGTGGGACACACAGGTTCAGTCCCTGGGTCAGAAAGATCCCCACTCCATTATTCTTGTCTGGGAAATTCCATGGACAGAGGAGCCTGGCAGGCTACAGTCCACAGATTATCAAAGAGTCAGACATGACTGAGTGACTAAGCATGCACACCAGTGAGGAAAAGTGAAAGTAACAGAGAAGATAGACTGAGGAATCTGCCTTGTAGTCCTTCACAGAAGTGATGATCAGGGTAAAAAAATTAGTGTTTTGCTTGAATCAATATGTGTCTGACTTTGAATTGAAGTTGTCTTGCTGAGGGAACACACTAATAGCTTGGTCTGTTCCATGACTCCCTGATCTTATCATGGGAATTTTCAAGTGGTAGGCAATGACATTAAGTGCCTGACCCATGTCTACACAATTTTAATTGTCCTGGTCCTCAGTGTAAGGGAGAAGGAGGAGAAAAGAAAACTGGAGGTCTCACCTGCTTAGGTGGTAACTACTGGGGCACAGTGGACTGTAGGTCCTTTGGAACATGCCAGAGAGTAACCCTGGCCAAAATTCCTCAATTGCTTCTGTAGTCACTTGTCTGTTTGCAGAGGATTTGAGGGGGAAAAAAAAAGAGAGAGAGAGGAAAGGAGAGTTGGGGAAACATTTCTAAGAGTCCCCATATGTGTCACCAAATGTTGAGGCAGTTGGAGCATGGATTGGAAAAAACTTTCCAGACTCAGAGCATTTCAGAAAGGAGTAACTTTATTACGAAAGAAGAGCAGAGATAAAGTGGGCACTGTGAGAGAAGCAGG
Source organism: Capricornis sumatraensis (assembly GCF_032405125.1). Classification (NCBI taxonomy): domain Eukaryota; kingdom Metazoa; phylum Chordata; class Mammalia; order Artiodactyla; family Bovidae; genus Capricornis; species Capricornis sumatraensis. Next base: position 15,838,201 of record NC_091089.1, on the reverse strand, counting down.
CTGAAAACTTTTGATGGACCAGGGAGAGTCAACAGTTTATGTAGGTTAGTAGCCAATTTTTATAATTCCTGCTGGAAAGTTGGTATTAGGTGACTGGTTAGGCCACTGAAGTTGATCAGCTCCATGAAGACCTAGAAGACCTCCTAGAACTAACACTGAAAAAAGATGTTATATTCATCACTGGGGATTGGAATGCAAAAGTAGGAAGTCAAGAGATACATGGAGTGCATGTATGGCCTTGAAGTTTGGCCTTGAAGAACAAAATGAATCAGGGCAAAGGCTAACTGCATTCTACCAAGAGAATGCATTGGTCATAGCAAATACCCTTTTTCAACAACACAAAGCAACTTTATGCATGGACATCACCAAATGGCCAATACCAAAATCAGATTGATCACATTCTTTGTAGCCAAAGATGGAGAAGCTGTATACTTCAGTAAAAAACAAGACCTGCACCTGACTGGCACAGATCATCAGCTTTTCATAGCAAAAGTCAGGCTATGAAAGAAAGCAGGGAAACATAAATTAAATGTTTGACCAGCCAGGTACAACATAAATCAAATCCCCTATGATTATACAGTGGATGTAATGAAAGATTGAAGGAATTAGAACTTGTAAACAGTGTGTCTGAAGAACTATGGATGGGGGTCTGTAATATTGTATGGGAGGCAGAGAACAAAATCATCTCCTGCCACACACACACACACACACACAAAAAAACAAGTCACAGGAGTTATCTGAGGAGGCCATATAGCTAAAGAAATAAGAGAAACAAAAGCAAGGGAGAAAGGAAAAGCCATGTCCAACTAAATGAAGATTTCCAAAGAATAGCATGGAGAGACAAGAAGGCCTTCTTCAATGAACAGAGCATAAAACTAGAAGAAAACAACAGAAGGGGAAAGACCAGAGATATCTCCAGGAAAATTGGAAATATCAAGAGAATATTTTGCCCAAAGATGGGCACAATAAAGGAGAGAAATGGTAGAGACCTAGTAGAAGCTGAAGAGATAAAAAAACACACAGAAGAACTGTAAAAGATCCAAATGAACTGGATGAGTAGGATGGTGTGGTCAGCCACCCAGAGCCAGATATTCTGGACTGCTAAGTCAAGTGTGCCTTAGAAACCACTGCTGTCAATAAAGCTAGTGGACGCAATGGAATTCCAGAACTATTCAAAACCCTAAAGGATGATGCCATCAAGGTGTTGCATTCCCTATATCAGCAAATCTGGAAGACCCAGGAGAGGCCATAGGACTGGAAAAGGTCAATCCTCATCCCAATTCCCAAGAAGGGTAATATTAAAGGAAGTGCTAACCATCAGACAACGCTAGTACAACCATTTTCCATGCGAGTAACGTCATGCTTAAAATCGTGCATGCTAGGTTTCAGCATTATGCAAACCAAGAACTTCCGAACATACAAGCTGGGTTCAAAAAAGGAAGAGAAACCAGTGCCAGAGTCCAGCTCCAGCAACCAGGGAATCAGCCTGAAGGGATGAGCGGTGTTGGTGGGAAATGATGTACCCTCTGACTCGAGGTACGGGACTACATGTTTATTTCAAGCATCAGGTTCTCTTTTATACTTTTTGAAAAGCATTAGGTCAGAGGTTTGACATTTTCAGTTCCCCCTCACCCAGATTATTTTCTCATTGTTGCCCTTCAAACAGAGTTCCTGCTTCAGCTACTCTCTCAGAATCGTGTTTACTTGTGATTACATTGTAGCTCATGTTTATGTCTGGGCTGCATACCACATTCCTCAGTTTACTTCTTATATTTCTAAATGATGCTTGCTCCTAGTATCTTAAGCTCACTCTCTCCTAAAAGGGCTTCTAGCTATTCTTAATTATTCTTAAACCCTAAGCTCAGCAAACTTCCTTTGCCAAAAACATATCCCTCACAAACAGGTCTCAGATAACAATCTTTCCCATGGCCTCAAGCTGCAGCCTATGTGCTCATCCTGGGACATTCTTTGCAAAAACCCTTGAACAAATGTCAGTGGTTACTTTATAGATTATTTTCTGGGCACAACTGCAGAAGGCTTTGTGATTTTTCACACTTCTATCAAGAACAATAAGCACCTTAACATTCTTTCCAGCCAGCCCAACCGAAGAAAGGAAGAAACAAGTCAGAATCACAAGAGCTAACTCCTTCATCCCGGGTCCATGCCAGCGGAATGAGGAGAGGCTGCTGGGGCTATTGCCTCCATTTTGTCAGTAATGCCTAGCGTGGCTCCTGACAAACCAGAGATCAGACTGCCAACATTTCCTACATCACAGAGAAAGCTAGAGAGTTCCAGGAAAACATCTACCTCTGTTATATCCACTACACCAAATCCTTTGACTATGTGTATCATAATAAATTGTGGAAAACTCTTAGAGAGATGGAACTACCAGACCATATTACATGTCACCTGAGAAGCTTGTATGCAGGTCAAGAAAACACAGTTAGAATCCTGCATGAAACAACTGATTGGTTCAAGATTGAGAAAGGAGTATGTCAGGGCTATCTGCTGTCACCCTGATTGTTTAACCTATACACTGAGCATGTCATGAAAATGCTGGCCTAAATATGAGTTACAAGCTGGAATAAAAATAGGTGAGAGAAACAACAACCTCAGATATGCAGATGATAGCACTCTAATAGTGGGAAGTGAATAGGAACTGAAGAACCTCTTAATGAGGGTGCAGAAGGAGAGTGAAAAAGTCAGCTTAAAATTAAATATTAAAAACAAACAAACAAACAAAAAATCTAAGATCATGACATCTGACTCCATTACTTCATGACAAGTAGTGGGTAAAAGTGGAAGTAGCAACAGAATTCTTCTTTGGCTCTAAAATCACTGCAAATAATGATTGAAGCCATGAAGAAGTTCACTTCTTTGTAGGAAAGCTATGACAAACCTAGACAGTGTGTTAAAAAGCAGAGGCATTACTCTGCTGACAAAGGTCCATATTGTCAAGGCTATGGTCTTCCCAGTGGTCGTGGTTGTGAGAGCTGGATCATAAAATAGGTGGAGTGAGTAAAAGTCATGTCTGACTTTTTGCGACTCCATGGACTGTGTAGCCTGCCAGGCTCCTCTGTCCATGGAATTCTGCATGCAAAAATACTGGAATGGGTAGCCATTCCTTTCTTCAGGGGATCTTCCCAACCCAGGGATCAAACCCAGGTTTTCCACATTGCAGGTGGATTCTTTACCATCTGAGCCACCAGGGAAGCCCATAAAGAAGGTGGAGTGCTGAAGAATTGATGCCTTTGTATGCTGTGATGCTTGAGAAGACTTCTGAGACTCTTTGACAGCAACGAGATCAAACCAGTCAATCATAAGGGAAATCAACCCTACATTCTCTTTGGAAGGACTGTGCTAAAGCTGAAACTCCAGTATTTCAGTCATCTGATGTGAACAGCTGACTCTGGAAAAGTTCCTGATACAGAGAAAGGTTGAGGGCAGAAGGAGAAGAGGATGTCAGAGTGTGAGATGTCTGGATGGCATCACCAATACAATGGAGATGAACTTGGGCACACTTTATGGGGTGGTGAGGGACAGAGACCTGGCAAGGTGCAGTCCGTGGGGTCACAAAGAGTCAGACACACAGAACAACATAGGCCACTCTAGGGTGACTACCAGAGTGGACATTCTTGCCTAATTTGCTTGCAGTTAGGAAGCCTGCTGATAATGATCAGAGGAGCTTTTGGTAATGGTTACATTGAGGCTCAGTCAGTTTTGAAGGTGACATTTGTTCGGATTCTGCTCCTGTGGCCTTAGTACAAGACATTGCACCTGTGGTCTTGGGGCAGGAGTCAGCAATAATTTCTTGGTAAACCCAGTGGACTCTCAGCAAATTGATACTCTAATAATCCTAGCTATTTAGCTTCTAGTTTAAGCTGCCAGTGCAAATTAGCACCCTATTTGCTTCAGGGTCAGTTAGCCCTCTATTCAAGTGTGTTACCGCTTGAAGGATTATTTCAGACACTCCAACCACTATACTTCCATGGATCATTCCCTAACACTTGGCCTGCTCTTTTTCATTTATGCAATAGACAGCATGTTTTACTGAATTTGAAAGACAAGGTGAAGTCAGCAGAACTAAGTTCTGATATTCATCAGGAATATGACCTTGCAAAATTATTTAACCTCTCTGATCCTCGGTCTATAAGAATATGCCTTTCTCTAAAGGTTTCTGTGGAGATCAGATAAGATGAGAATTTACTGCATCACAATGCCTAGGATAGCAGGTCCTGTTTTCTTTCTTACTTCCTATGAACATAAGTAGGGCCAGTAAACAATGCCTAAGAGAAGGAAGTAGAAGGTTAGGGAAACTGTAAAAGAGGTGAGTGAATCTACTGGAGAGTACCACTTAGGTAAATAATGAAAACTATAATTTCTTTGCAATATTTCGGAGGGAGTGATCTATTCCTTGGGAAATGTAGATGATGATGTAGTTTTCAAAATCACTCTTGCATATTATCTTGTATTAATTTCACACTTCAAAATACAGTGACCTAAGTGCCATATAGAAATAAGTTTATAACAGCTGAGAACCACTATGATTATTAACTGTTTTAAATTCAAATCTATCAAGATGCTTTTTAACCTATTTCTGTAAAGCATCCATAAAAATATTTAGCAATTAAATATAAAATTATAAAAAGTGCCTTTCCATAAAAAGGAAAAAAAAGATGATTTATCTCATTTTCCTTTAGATAGTGCCAATTTATGTGTGTATTTCTGAATAGGACTGAAGTTTGGGGTGCCATTGTACTCTTATACTGTTGATTTGCATTTGAAATCCTCTAGCTAGTGCATTCCAAAGTGGTGATCTAATTATATTTTTATGCAGTCAATCCCCCTTGCTAGTTTACACTTGATGTTCCTGAGGCTATGAGTTTTTATTAAGGTTATAAACTGCTTTGACCTCCATAAAATACACTGTGACTTCCCATGAGGTTTAAAGCATTAATGATAAGATGGAATGCAAAATTATTATCTGAGTGCAGTATCTCTCTTGCCACAGAAACTATTCAAATCATCTGATTGAAAGGCAAACCTATCCAAAAGCTAATAAAGTATTCTCCCTGGTGGTTGAAATATTGGACAAATTGCTTTCCACCCTATGATAAGGTGTTAACTGGATGACAGAGAAATGATGCTTATGGTTCCCTGTATTCCACCACTGTAAGCCGGGTAATTGACAGTCTTTGGGTCCAGAGGTCAAAAGTTGTTGGTGAGTCTCCAATGAGAAACTTCACCATATAAATGCACCAGTGATAAGTATTTCTTACTTGCCACTGTCTCAGTATCAAAGTCTGAAGCCATGTTCAGAGTTAACATTACGTTTGCATTCAATTGTTCATGAAAACTTGTGTGTCCTCAGTGGAAAACTGAATGCTAACAACCTGAGAAAATGACACTTACATAAAAACCAGTTTATAAATACTGAGTCTTACCTTCTTGCCTTCTAAAGCAAAGCAGTATGCAACATGTAGGTAACACCCATAGGTGATGTTGGTGACAAATAAGTGTCTCTTGCAAAACTAATCTGTTTATTTCATCTGAGATTTAAAGCCTGTATTAAAAAGAGGCTCAAGTATGGAAAAATTGGAAAGTCTGTCTTTATCAGTGTTTACCATACTTTCATATATATGAACTCACTCTCTTTTTTTGCATGATGGAAGGGGAAATTTCTTTATGATTAAATGATAATCCAAATCCTCTAATGTCAATTAATGTATTCATAATGAGATAGATGCTCTTGGAGTTCTATTGCACAATATAATGATTTGATAGGTACTGTCAGAAAGACAAGGTATGTTAAAGTGATCTAAAAACTTATCTTTTCATCAGTTGACAAAAGCCAAAGACACACCAATATATTAAAGTAAAAATGTAGGTTGACAATTATTTTCAATGTTGCATGAAACTTGCTGGGAATTATATATTTACTGGTGGTTATAAGTTTCAGATTTAATCTAATTTTGACTAGTTATATACCAGCTCAAGGTACACCTAATAAAATTATCTGTGTTCTCTATGGTATTAAGAAACTCTGGTTGGCAGTAAAATAATTTGCGGAAAGTACATAGAATATAACTTTTCTATTTAAGCTAGAGAATTAAAGTGAAAGTAAAAGTCACTCAGTCCTGTCCAACTCTTTGCAACCCCACAGAGTACACTATGCCACATTACCCTCAGTTCAGTTCAGTTCAGTTCAGTCGCTGTCGTGTCCGACTCTTTGCGACCCCATGAATCACAGCACACTAGGCCTCCCTGTCCATCACCAACTCCCGGAGTTCACTCAGACTCAACGTCCATCGAGTCTGTGATGCCATCCAGCCATCTCATCCTCTGTCGTCCCCTTCTCCTTCTGCCCCCAATCCCTCCCAGCATCAGAGTCTTTTCCAATGAGTCAACTCTTCCCATGAGGTGGCCAAAGTACTGGAGTTTCAGCTTTAGCATCATTCCTTCCAAAGAAATTCCAGGGCTGATCTCATTCAGAATGGACTGGTTGGATCTCCTTGCAGTTCAAGGGACTCTCAAGAGTCTTCTCCAACACCACAGTTCAAAAGCATCAATTCTTCAGCACTCAGCCTTCTTCACAGTCCAACTCTCACATCCATACATGACCAAAGGAAAAACCATATCCTTGACTAGACAGACCTTAGTCAGGAAAGTAATGTCTCTGCTTTTGAATATACTGTCTAGGTTGGTCATAACTTTTCTTCCAAGGAGTAAGCTTCTTTTAATTTCATGGCTGTAATCACCATCTGCAGTGATTTTGGAGACCAAAAAAATAAAGCCTGACACTGTTTTCACTGTTTCCCCATCTATTTCCCAAGAAGTGATGGGAACGGATGCCATGATCTTCGTTTTCTGAATGTTGAGCTTTAAGCTAACTTTTTCACTCTCCTCTTTCATTTTCATCAAGAGGCTTTTTAGTTCCTCTTCACCTTCTGCCATAAGAGTGGTGTCATCTGCATATCTGAGGTTATTGATATTTCTCCTGGCAATCTTGATTCCAGCTTGTATTTCTTCCAGTCCAGCTTTTCTCATGATGTACTCTGCATATAAGTTAAATAAGCAGGGTGACAATATACAACCTTGACGTGTTCTTTTTCCTATCTGGAACCAGTCTGTTGTCCCATGTCCAGTTCTATCTGTTGCTTCCTGACCTGCATACAGATTTCTCAAGAGTCAGGTCAGGTGGTCTGGTATTCCCATCTCTTTCAGAATTTTCCACAGTTTATTGTGATCCATACAGTCAAAGGCTTTGGCATAGCCAATAAAGCAGAAATAGATGTTTTTTTTCTGGAACTCTCTTGCTTTTTCCATGATCCAGCAGATGTTGGCAATTTGATCTCTGGGTCCTCTGCCTTTTCTAAAACCAGCTTGAACATCAGGGAGTTCACAGTTCACGTATTGCTGAAGCCTCGCTTGGAGAATTGTGAGCATTACTTTACTAGCATGTGAGATGTGCAATTGTGCGGGAGTTTGAGCATTCTTTTGCATTGCCTTTCTTTGGAATTGGAATGAAAATGGACCATTTCCAGTCCTGTGGCCACTGCTGAGTTTTCCAAATTTGCTGGCATATTGAGTGCAGCACTTTAACAGCATCATCTTTCAGTATTTGAAATAGCTCAACTAGAAGGCCATCACCTCCACTAGCTTTGTTCGTAGTGATGCTTTCTAAGGCCTACTTGACTTCACTTTCCAAGATGTCTGGCTCTAGATTAGTGATCACATCATCATGGTTATCTGGGTCGTGAAGATCCTGGCCATCACCAACTCCTGTAGTTTACTTAAACTCATGTCCATTGAGTCAGTGATGTCATCCAACAATCTCATCTTCTGTCACCCCCTTCTCCTCCTGCCTTCAGTCTTTCTCAGCATCAGGGTTTTTCCAATGAGTCAGCTCTTCACATCAGGTGGCCAAAGTACTGGAGTTTCAGCTTCAACATCAGTCCTTCCAATGAACACCCAGGACTGATCTCCTTTAGGATGGACTGGTTGGATCTCCTTACAGTCCAAGGGACTCTCAAGAGTCTTCTCCAACACCACAGTTCAAAAGCATCAATTCCTATGTGCTCAGCTTCCTTTACAGTCCAACTCTCACATCCATACATGACCACTGGCAAAACCATAGCCTTTACTAGATGGATAGCTTAGTCATAACTTTCCTTCCAAGGAGCAAAGTACTTTTAATTTCATGGCTGCAATCACCATCTGCAGTGATTTTGGAGCCCAGAAAAATAAAGTCAGTCACTGTTTCCACTGTTTCCCCATCTATTTGCCATGAAATGATGGGACCTGATGCCATGATCTTAGTTTTCTGAATGTTGAACTTTAAGCCAACTTTTTCACTCTCCTCTTTCACTTTCACCAAGAGGCTCTTTAGTTCTTCATCACTTTCTGCCATAAGAGTGGTGTCATCTGAATATCTGATCAAAGCTCTTCAAAAAATGGACATAGAGGGAACCTAGCTAAGCACAGTAAAGGCCATATAAGCCCACAGTGAACATTTTTCTCAATGTTGAAATACTGAAAGCATTCACTCTAAGATCCGGAACAAGACAAGTGTGTCCACTTTCACCAATGTTATTCAACATAGTTTTAGAAGTCTTAACTACAGCAATCAGAGAAGAAACAGAAATAAAAAGAATCCAAATATGAAAAGAAGTAAAGTTCTCATTGTTTGCAGATGACATGATACTATATATAGAAAATCCTTAAAATAGTACCAGAAAATTACTAGAGCTAATCAGTGAATTTAGCAAACTCGCAGGACACAAAATCAATACACACAAATCAGTTACATGCCTATATACTAACAATGAAAAATCAGAAAGAGAACTTAAGGAATCAACCCCATCCACCACTGTAACAAAAAGAGTGAAATATCTAGGAATAAAGCTACCTAAGGAGACAAAGGAATTGTATACAGAAAAATATAAGACACTGATGAAAGAAATCAAAGATGACATAAACAGACGGAGAGATATTCCATGTTCCTGTGTAGGAAGAATCAATATTGTGAAAATGACTATACTACCAAATGCAATCTACAGATTCTATGTGATCACTAACAAATTACCAATGATTTTTTTTTTCCTCACAGAACTAGAACAAAAAAAATTCACAATTCATATGGAAATACAACAAATGCCATGTAGTCAAAGCAGTCTTGAGAAAGAAGAATGGAGCTGGAGGAATCAACCTTCCTGACTTCTGATTATCCTACAAAGCTACAGTCATCAAGACGGTATGGTACTGACACAAAAACAGAAATACAGGCCAATGGAACAAGACAGAAATCCCAGAAATAAGGTCACTCACCAATGGGTACCTTATTTTTGACAAAGGAGGCAAGAATACACAAGGGAGTGGAGATAGACTCTTCAATAAATGGTGTGGGGAAAACTGGACAGTTGCATGTAAAAGAATAAAATTAGAACACTTCTTAACACCTACACAAAGATAAACTCAATATTGATTAAAGATCTAAATGTAAAACCAGAAGCAGTTAAACTCTTAGAGGAAAATATAGGCAGAACACTCAATGACATAAATCAAAGCAAGATCCTCTATAATCCACCTCCTAGAGTAATGGAAATAAAAAGAAAAATAAGCAAGTGGGACCTAAGTAAATTTAAAAGCTTTTGCACAGCAAAGGAAACTACAAACAAGGAAAAAGACAACCCTCAGAATGGAAGAAAATAATAGCAAATGAAACAACTGATAAAGGATTACTCTCCAAAATATAAAAGCAGTACCTACAACTTAATACCAGGAAAGCAAACAACTCAATAAAAAAGTGGGGAAAAGATCTAAAGAGACATTTCTCCAAAGAAGACATACAGATGGTTAACAATCACATGAAAAGAGGACCAACATCACTCATTTTTATAGAAATACAAATCAAATACTACAAATCAAAACTACAATTAGAGAAATACAAATCAAAACTACAATTCTAACACCAGTCAGAATGGTCATAATGAAAAAGGCAACAAACAATGAATGCTAGAGAGGGTGCAGACTTAAGGGAACCCTCCTGCACTGTTGGTGGGAAGGTAAATTGATACAGCCACTATGGAAGATGGTATGGAGGTTCCTTAAAAAACTAGGAATAAAACTACCATATGACCCAGCAATCCAACTACTAGGCATATATCCTGAGGAAACAAAAGTTTAAAAAGACATATGCATCCCAACGTTCATGGCAGCACTTTTACAATACATAGCATATGGAAGCAACCATGATATTCATTGAGAGATGAATGGATAAAGAATTTGTGGCACATATACACAATGTAATATTACTCAGCCATAAAATGGAATGTATTTGATCACTTCCTCAGTGATCAACACAAAGAAATAGAGGAAAACGATAGAATGGGAAAGACTAGAGATCTCTTCAAGAAAATTAGAGATACCAAGGGAACATGTGATGCAAAGATGGGCTCGATAAAGGACTTAAACTGTATGGACCTAATAGAAGTAGAAGATATTAAGAAGAGATTGCAAGAGTACACAGAAGAACTATACAAAAGAGATCTTCACGACCTAGATAAGCACAATGGTGTGATCGCTCACCTAAAGCCAGACATACTGAAATACGAAGTCAAGTGGGCCTTAGGAAGCATAACTTTGTAGTGATGGAATTCCAGTTGAGCTCTTTCAAATCCTAAAATTGATGCTGCTAAAGTGCTGCATTCAACATGTCAGCAAATTTGGAAAACTCAGCAGTGGCCACAAGATTGGAAAAGGTCAGTTTTCATTCCAATACCAAAGAAAGGCAACACCAAAGAATGTTTAAACGACCACACAGGTACACTCATCTCACACACTAGTAAAGTAATGCTCAAAATTCTCCAAGCCAGGCTTCAACAGAACATGAACTTTGAACTTCTAGCTGTTTAAGCTGAATTTAGAAAAGCCAGAGGAACCAGAGGTCAAATTGCCAACATCTGTTGGATCATCAAAAAAGCAAGAGAGTTTCAGAAAAACATCTACTTCTGCTTTATTGAGTATGTCAAAGCCTTTGACCATGCTGATCACCACAAAATTCTTTAAGAGATGGGGATCCAAGACCACCTGACCTGCCTCCTGAGAAATCTGAATGCAGGTCAAGAAGCAACAGTTAGAAGCAGACATGGAACAATAGACTGGTTCCAAATTGGAAAAGAAGTATGTCAAGGCTGTATATTGTCATCCTGCTTATTTAACTTATATGTAGAGTACTTATACGAATTGTCGAGTTGGATGAAGCACAAGCTGTAATCAAGATTTCTGGGAGAAATATCAATAACCTCAGATATGCAGATGACACCACCCATATGATAGAAATCGAAGAAGAACTAAAGAGCCTGTTGATGAAAGTCCATCCTAAAGGAGATCAGTCCTGTGTGTTCATTGGAGAGTTGGACCCTAAAGAAAGTTGAGCACTGAAGAGTTGATGCTTTCGAACTGTGGTCTTGGAGAAGACTTTTGAGAGTCCCTTAGACTGCAAGGAGATCCAACCAGTCCTTCTTAAAGGAAATCAGTCCTGGGTGTTCATTGGAAGGACTGATGTTGAAGCTGAAACTCCAATACTTTGGCCACCTGTTGCGAAGAGCTAACTCATTGGGAAAGACCCTGATGCTCGGAAATATTGAGGGCAGGAAGAAGAGGGGATGACAGAGGATGAGATGGTTGGATGGCATCACTGACTCAATGGACGTGAATTTGGGTAAACTCCTGGAGTTGGTGATCGACAGGGAGGCCTGGCATGCTGCGATTCATGGGGTCACAAAGAGTTGGACACAACTGAGTGACTGAACTGAACTGAAGTGAACCAGTCATGTAGCAGAAGGTGTAAAAATGAGTCCTCCAAAATCATCAGGGTTCTTGTTTGGAACCAATTCCTCTTGGGCCTGCTAGCATAAGAAACTGTACCCCACTATCTTGCGTGCCCTCCAAGGAGTGTTTTGTGACTCCAGATTCTAGAACCACCACATGTGCATAGACACAAGACTTTTTCTATACTCTGCCAGCTCTTTCCTGGTGGGAATCATGCGAGGTGGTTACATGGTTGCTTGGAACACAGAGACCCTGGCAATGCTGGTTACACAGCAGCACTGGTGGCTATTGCCACAGGAGATATGGTTCTGTTAGGGCTTTTTCTAACAGCTCTGCCCCAGTGAGGATTTAGCATGAAGGCGGTGAAGCTGCTTGGGCTGCAGGAATCCTGGCTGTACCATGTGTGCAGGGACACAGACTGCCTTGGCTGCAGGACATATGGCCTTCTCAGAGACTTTTCCTCATGTCTGACAGCTGGATATTAGAAGGCCTATTTGACTAGTTTTTCACCATTGCTCTGCCCATTCATGCACTTAGAGGGCTCCCCTGGTTGGAGTCCTTCTCTGTTGTTGGGCACTTCTGGCACTTAAAGTGCTGCCCTGACTGGGCTCCTACTCTGTTGTCCCATATGTCAGATATTTGAAGGGCCTGACTTTCTATTGTTCAGCTGCCGGGTGCTGATCTGTGGGGAGAGAGAGGCTACAGAGATAACTCCAACCCCTATGCACGACTCAGCAGTATTGCCTTGCCTGCAGGCTGCCTGGTTTTCTTCCACAGGCATTTGCCACCACAACCTCCCCCTTCACATCCTGTGGGGCTGTCTCCATGAAGTCAATAGCAGGCCTCGACCTGAGACTGCTCCACAATCTGTATGCTCCAGCTTCCAGTGACTGTGCTTTCTAGGGAACCCACATCCCTGTGGCTCCAGCAAAGATTGTCATTGTGATACTCATTCCATATAGACTGTCACAGATCAGCTGTTTCTCTCAGCCTCAAATGTTTTCCTGTTGTCCCAAACAATTGCCCCAATGTGGCTATCTGGACTTTTGCTTCAGTTTGCCCACCCACCAGGGGCAGATCCAGTCCTACTAACTCTCCTCTTTTTCTCCTACTTCCTTCATCCTACCGACCTTTGCATGGGTCTATATATTCTTTTCCATTGGTCAGGTACTCCTGCCTGCTCTCAGCTGGTATTCTGCAAGCACTTTTGTGTCTGAAGGTGTATTCCAGATGTATCCATGGAGAGACATGTACTCCACATCCACCTACTCCTCAGCCATCTGTTCTCTCCTTATTGATTGATTTTAAAATATTCAACCAAACTTGCATTCCTCAGATAAACCCTAGCTGGTCAAAAAGTACTTTAAAACTATATCGTATTCAGATTTCTAAAATTGTCTTTGTTTTTTCCCCATTGTTTTCATAGGGGATGTTGGCCTGTAGCTTTCCTTTATAATAATGTTTTTGTCCAGTTTTGGCATCAACATTTATTTTGCTAAATGCTAATTACTGAAGAGATATATCCACATCCTAATACCCAAGACCTGTGAGTAATATATGGTGAAAGACTCAATGTCTCCTTATATGACTCTCCAAAAATAAGATTACATTAAAGATCTTGAGAAGCAGGGCTTATTCTAGATTATCTGATTGATTATCAATTCATAAAAAAAATTGCAAAGGGATATTTGAGACAGAGAGTAGGGGAAAGACACAGGCAAAGAAAAGGGGAAGTCAATATGTCTGACAGAGTCAAAGATTGTGGTGATGTGGCCAAAAGTCAAGAAACACCTGAAGACACATGAAGTTGGAAGAAGCCAGAAAAGATTCTTCTATAGAGAATTCAGAGGGTATGTGGTCCTGTTGACACCTTGATTTCAGACTCCAGAACTAGAAGAAAATAAATTTCCATTATTTTATATTATTTAGTCTATATTAAGAAACATATATAAGGAAATAATGTCCTCACAAAATGAGTTTCTACAGCGGTTTGTGTAGAACTAAGATCATTTAATTTTCAGATATTTGTTAGAAGGTATCAGTAAAGCCTTCTGGGCCTTTCTTTGTTTAAAGATTTTGTTGCTTGTTTTGGGGTTTGTTTTTTCCTACAAATTTATTTTCAGTAATGGATGTAGGGGTTAGTCAAGTTGTTTATGTCTTCATAAATTAACTTTAATACTTTTACCTTTCAAAGAACTTATATGTTTCATTTAGATTTCCAAATATATTGGCATAACATTTTCTGGTATCAGTATTATTTCTGATATTAGCTGTAGTAGTTTTGATTTTTCTTACTTTTTGATTGTTTAAGATGTTATTGCATGAACTGTGTTTCCCTCCACACACTCCCTCTAAAACAAAGAAACAAACAAAAAAACCACATTTGATGTTCTAGCCCTTAAAACCTTGCCTAAGTTTCTTATCTTGCATTTGATTAATTTCTATCAATACAGGAGGTCAGGAAACCTGGTTGGCAACATTTTCACATACTTTTTATACTTATCAAGTGGAAGGTAAAAAAGGATGACTGTCTGAAATAAATAAATTAAAAAAAAAAAGAAATTTACCTTCCCCAATAGATACATTACATTTAAATCATTACTCCCAAACTGTCAGAACTAGAGTTTTAACTCCTGAAAAGACTGATTTCATAGCTAGATAATGATGAGCCCCAGGAAACATTAATTTTAGCTTCATTATATGTGTTATATATTGAAGAAAATGATCCAAGGGTAAAACTTGCCAGCAGCATAGGTTTTATTTAATACATTTTTTTTTTTTTTTTAATCTATAAAGAGCAGCAAAGACAGCCTTTGGGACACACATTTGTCTGTGAAGCAATGGTATCTTCACTGGCCTTGCCCTTTGGGGAGAAAAGAACAGAATAAAGAATAGACTTCTTAAGTTTTAACTAGATACATTCAGTCGCAGTGGTAGATTATGTACAGACTATCTGTCTCTATTGACTCTTTAAATTCTAATTTTTCTTCCTGTGATTAAAAAAAATAATAATAATTAATGGGCACTTTCAGGGAAGGAAACCAGACATAATCTCTTCTTTCCTTGATATCTCACATGACATTTCACCATTTTTCTTATATTTTCTGGTTAACTTAATATGGAAAGTTTTATTAAGGTCAAAATTTACTAGAGAAAATTGCAAATAATTGGTCAGAACTCTCTCTCTCTTTGTCTCCTTTGTTATAAAGCCAGTTTCATGATATATTGTTACTCTAGATCTTTCCACTTTCTTCAATTGGAAATTTTTAGTTTTGTGAACTCCAAAGGGAATGAATGTTCTTGCATTCAACTCAAAAATATCTATTAAGTACTAGTGTGCACCAAACATTTACAAAACCCTGGAAATGCTAAGATGAATAGAAAACAGTTCATTCCTTCAAGGACTGTTCATCCAGGCTGACCTGGGGTGACAGATACATTTACCATGACCATAATGTAGCATAGTAAGAGCTGTGTGCATTTGCCTTAAACATTGTCATGGGATCCCAGAAAAAGAAACTTTTTTTTTTTTCTTTGTAGACTTTGTATTCCATTCTTTTTGTAGTCTTTGTATTTACCACTATTTAACACCAACAAAAATGCAATCTCAAGAGTAGTAAACTTAAATGTAATAGCTTCTGAGATAGCGAGATGGCAGTTCTGTAAGTTAGGATCAGTTCAAACTGATCCTACTTTGTGGATAATAAGATACTAAGTTTTATTCAGAGACTGCAGGACAAAACCGAAAGCCATGCAGCCAATCATGTGAGGAGAAGAAAAATTTTCCCTCAAATAACACCTATAACCAAAGTTTCTCCCTTCTGTATGGAATCAAAGGACTGCAGTCTGAATGCCAGAACAGTGTCAGAAATGAATGGTCTGTTTTCCAAGAAAATACGGTGCTGAAACCCCTTGATCACATATTACCATAAACTGACAGTTTCAAAAGCCATACAATTGAAAACTACCCCATCAGGGCTTCTGCATACCCACTCCCCCCTCCTTTAACCCATAAAAGTTTGACCTGATCTCAGATGAGAGAGACATATTTAAGAGCCTTGTCTCCTGTCTCCCTCTCAGTTGACCTCTCAATAAATTTTTCTTTCTTTCTTTCTTTTTTTTTTTCTAGAAAACCAGTGTCATAGTATTGGCTTCTTTTTGAGTTGAACAGTAAACCCTTTCTTGGCAATAGTTTACAGATTTCTGTAGGAAGGTATGTTGATTTCTCCATAGTTTGATGATATAGTCAGTTCAACATGGAAATATTCCATAGACCAAGCACAGTGGGAATGTGAAGTCAGCTTTGTTCTCAGACTGATACATTTTTAATTTTTGCACACATCCCTGTGTATACATAACTCAGTACACTTTTGGAAAATTTATTATCTGGATATTGTCAGTAGTTCTCTTGGGAATAAGTTTACCATGAGTTTTTGAGAGGAAAAAGATATCACAATTGTTGACAAATGACTAGAGAGACTTTAATCTGCTTTGTTTCTACTTTGTTTTTTATGGAGATGGTTAGGGGGTAAAATGCTGGTGAGCCAATTTTTTTTTCTTTCTGTTTTTTTTTTTTTTTTTTTTTTTTTCCTGTGTATCTTAGGTTTATCTATTTTTAAAGAAACATATAAAAATGAAAACATGATTAGATAGTGGATACTTTGGTTCATAAAGATATTTCTACATATTGCATTTAATCTATTTTGATGTATGTGATTCAGATTTAAAATAACAGGGTAAATTATCCAGTAATTGTATAGTGTTTTTTGGTAATGGGAGACTATTCAGCCTGGAAAGGCATTAAAGTCATGATTTAGGCCTCAGAGGTCTTTTGTATTAACAAATAGGATTTCTCAGAACCTTACAAATGATAATTGATATTGCTGTAATTGGTATATAAGTTTTTTTTTTTAGTAAGAATTCCTTGTTAACTTCATCATGGATCTTCAAATTCTAGAAATGAGAGACTTCTCAATTGTTATGAGATGACATGTTCTAGTAACATTACTTAATTGAACTGTTTCTTTGAAAATATTTTCAAATTCACGAAACAATTGCAATAGTACAAAAAGTTCCTGTACGCTATTTACATAGTTTCTCCAATTGTTAATTTTGTGTGTGTGTGTTAGCATTTTCTTTTTTGTTTGTTTGTTTGTTTTTAACTTCTTTCTCTCTACTGTATGACAGTAAGCTGCATATATGATATCCTATTAACCTGTAATGTATCAATGTATATTAGCACAAAGGATACATCTTTTCATAACAACAATAAACCATCAAAATCAGAAGGTTAATGCTACCCAATATCACCGTTTTATTAACTGATTTCACTGAAATTTTATCCAGTGATAATAATACTTTTTGGTAGTTAGAATAGGAAAAAGGAGTCCAAAATGGTGGTGGCTAAAAAACAAAGAAAGGGAAAAGCCTACAAAAATGGAATAAAAGAAAATCTGTGGGCTGGAGGGAGAAGGTCAGGTGAAATAAACACCCCGCTTTCTTGGCTAGCCCAATTTGCACAAGGCAGGCTCATTGGGAAAGAGACAAAACGTATAAATAGAGAAAGCCAAGACGGATTGAGGCCTTTCTTTTGGGGCTGGCCCACCCTCACACCTCAATAGTGTACTAACCTTGGTTTGCCAAATAAAACTCTGAGCTGTAACATTGGGCTGCCATTTCAAATTTTTGTTGCTGTGAGACAGAAGTGAGCAAATTACACACTCTCCTGACAATACCCAGAACCCTGTGCTACATTTAGTTATCATGTCCCTTCATGTCCTCCAATCTGGAATAATGCCTCTCTCTCCTTATTTTTCTGACTTCAATATTTTTAAAAATTATAGCACAAACACCTTGTAGGATTTCCATCAGTTTGGATTTAATTGTATTTCCTCATAATATAATACATAAAAAAATAATGACTTGGGAAGGGGAGGAAAATATTAAAAGTGATGCTAAATTCTTTTCTCTTCCTCATATGAAGACATGAAACAAATTTGTTCCATTATTGGGGGGTATTAACTTTTATCATATGGTTAAGATGATGTCAGACTTATTTCTACACTTTAAAATTAATCAAAAAAAAATGTTGAATAACTAATAAGTAAACTGTGGAAAATTCTGAGAGAGATGGGAATATCAGACCACCTGACCTGCCTCTTGAGAAATCTGTATGCAGGTCAGGAAGCAACAGTTAGAACTGGACATGAAACAACAGACTGGTTCCAAATAAGAAAAGGAGTACATCAAGGCTGTATATTGTCACCCTGCTTATTTAACTTATATGCAGAGTACATCATGAGAAACGCTGGACTGGAAGAAACACAAGCTGGAATCAAGATTGCCAGGAGAAATATCACTAACCTCAGATATGCAGATGACACCACCCTTATGGCAGAAAGTGAAGAAGAACTAAAAAGCCTTTTGATGAAAGTGAAAGAGGAGAGTGAAAAAGTTGGCTTAATGCTCAACATTCAGAAAACAAAGATCATGGCATCCAGTCCCATCACTTCATGGGAAATAGATGGCGAAACTGGGGCTCCAAAATCACTGCAGATGGTGACTGCAGCCATGAAATTAAAAGACACATACTCCTTGGAAGAAAAGTTATGACCAACCTACATAGCATATTCAAAAGCAGAGACATTACCTTGTCAACAAAGGTCTGTCTAGTCAAGGCTATGATTTTTCCAGTAGTCATGTATGGATGTAAGAGTTGGACTATAAAGAAAGCTGAGCACCGAATAACTGATGGTTTTGAACTGTGGTGTTGGAGAAGACTCTGGAGAGTTTCTTGGACTGCAAGGAGATCCAGCCAGTCCATCCTGAAGAAGATCAGTCCTGGGTGTTCATTGAAACGACTGATGGTGAAGCTGAAACTCCAATAGTTTGGCCACCTGATGTGAATAGCTAACTCATTTGAAAAGACCCTGATGCTGAGAAAGATTGAGGGCAGGAAGAGAAGGGGATGACAGAGGATGAGATAGTTGGATGGCATCACTGACTCAATGGACATGGGTTTGGGTAGACTCTGGCAGTTGGTGATAGACAGGAAGGCCTGGCATGCTGTGGTTCATGGGGTCACAAAGAGTCGGACATGACTGAGTGACCGAACTGTTCTGAACTGAACTTAGCAATGATCACCTTTTACATTAAATATACATTTTGACTGAAATGCCAAATGATGAAGTGGTTAGATCAATGTTTACCAGAAGTCAAGGGTGAAGGTATGTATCATCATTTTTGGTCAGTTATTAAACCAGTTGATCACTCTTGTATATATATCATAACTAATGTTACCAAATACAAATTTATGTGCCCAAACACAGTGAGGCCAAACAAAGTAAAAAGTCAGAGTTTGGAGTAAAGACAGATTTATTACTGGAGCATTCAAGATGAAATAGTAATGCCCCCCAAAATAAAAAAAAAAAAAAAAAACTTTCCAAAGTATTTAAGCAAAGTATTTTTATTCATTTCCTTGTTTATTAATTACATGAAAAGGCATTTTATTAACATTTTAAGTATAGCAGTGTGCACTTGTCAACCCTAAACTCCTAACCTATCCCTTTCCACCCACTCTTTCCCCTTCTAACCATAAATCTATTATCTAAACATACAGATCTATTTCTGTTTTGTAAATAAGTTCATTTGTATCATTTTTTAAGATTATGTTTATTAGTGATATCATATTTGTCTTTATCTGTTAGTCAGACATGTCACTTAGTATGATAATCTGCAAGTCTATGCATGTTGTAAAAATGTCATTAGTTCATTCTTTTTAATGATTGAGTAATATTCCATTGTATATATGCAGCACTCATCTTTTTCCTTTTTTTCTGTTGGTCGACATTTAGTTTGCTTTCATGTCTTAGCTGTTGTGAACAGTACTTCAATTAACATTGGGGTGCATTTATCCTTTTGAACTATATCCTTTTTAATCTAGATATATGCCCAAGAGTGGGATTGACTGATCATACAATAGCTTTATTTTAGTCTCTTAAGGAACTTCCATATTGCTTTCCACAGTTCCTGTACAAATTTACATTCCCCAAAGTGTTCCCCCTTCTCCATACACTCTCTAGCATTTGCTGTTTACAGATTTTTTTGACAATGGACATTTTGACTAGTATAAGATGATATCTCTTTATAGTTTTGATTTGTATTTGTCTAATAATTAGTGATATTGAGCATCTTTTTCACATGCCTCTTGGCCATCTATGTGCATTCTTGGGAAAAACATCTATTTAGGAATTTTGCCAACTTTTTGATTTTATATTAAGCTACATGAGTTGTTTGTAATTTTTGGAGACTTATCTCTTGTTTGTGACATAGGTTGCAAACATTTTCTATTCTGTGGGGTTTATTAAGTTGTTGTTGTTTTGTTTATTGTTTCCTTTAATGTCTAAAAGCTGTGGAGGCTAAATAGGTCCTGGTTGTTCATTTCTGTTTTTATTTCCATTGATCTTGGAGGTTAAATGAAAAAGATATTGTTGTGATTTATGTAAAGGGTGTTCTGCCTATGTTTTCCTCTAAGAGTTTTATAGTATCCAATCTTACATTTAGGTCTTTAATACATTTTGAATTTATTTTTGTATATGCTATTATAGACTATTCTAATGTCATTTTTTACAGGTACCTGTCCATTTGTTGTTGTTTTCCAGTATAATTTATGGAAGAGATTATCTTTCCTCCACTGTATAGTTTTCAGTTCTTTGATGTAGCTTAATTGACCATGGGTGGAAAGGTTTATTTCTGGGTTTTATATCCTGTTCTATTGATCTATAAATCCGTTTTTTATGCCAGTACCATACAGCTTTGATGACTGTAGCTTTGTAGTATAGTCTGAATTCAGGGAGCCTGATTCCTTCAGCTTCATATTTTTTTTTTTTTCCCCCATCAAGATTGTTTTAGATATTTGGGGTCTTTTATGTCTCCGGACAAATTTTAAAATGTTTTTGTTCTAGTTTTCTGAAAAAATGCCATTGACAATTTGATAGAGGTTTCATTGAATCTGCAAATTGCCTTGAGTAGTATAGTCATTTTGACAATATTGATTCTTCCAATCCAAGAACATGTTATATAGGTTTGAATCTGTAGATGGTGTCTTTAGTCACCACCTACTTTGATCAAAGTTTTATAGTTCTCAAAGTACAGGCTTTGTCTCCTTAGATAGGTATATTCCAAGGTATTTTATTCTTTTTTTTTAAATTAGTTGATAAATGGGATTGTTTCTTTAATTTCTCATTGTCATTTTTTCTTGTCAGTGTATAGAAGTGCAACAGATTTATATGTACTAGTTTTGCATCTTAAAAATTTAATGAATTCATTGAAGAGATCTAGTAATTTTCAGATAGCATTTCTAAGATTGTCTATGAAAGTGAAAGTGAAATCACTCAGTCGTGTCCAACTCTTTGTGACCCCGTTGACTCTAGACCACCAGACCACCAGGCTCCTCCATCCGTAGGATTCTCCAGGCAAGAATACTGGAGTGGGTTGCCATTTCCTTCTCCAGGATATCTTCCTGACCCAGGGATCGAACTCTGGTCTCCCACATTGCAGGCAGATGCTTTAACCTCTGAGCCACCAGGGAAGATTACTATATATAATACTATACATAGTATTATATCATCTGCAAACAGTGACAGTTTTACTTCTTTTCCAATTTGGATTTTTAAATTTATTTTTCTTCTTTGATTGCCAAGGATAAGACTTCCAAAACTTTATTGAATAAAAAGAGTGACATAGGACATTCTTGTCTTGTTCCAGATTTTAGAGGGAATGCTTTTAGCTTTTCACCATTGAGCATGATGTTACCTGTTGGTCTGTCATATATGACTTTTATTATGTTGAGATATGTTCCCTCTATGCCCTCTTTCTGGAGAGTCTTTTTTTAATCATAAATTGGTACTGAATTTTGTTGAAATATTTTTCTGTATCTATTGGGATGGTCACATGGTTTGTATTCTTTTGGTTTTTAAAAATAATATTGGACTATAGTTTCTTTACTGCTGCTGCTGCTGCTAAGTCACTTCAGTCGTGTCCAACTCTGTGCGACTGCGTAGATGTCAGCCCACCAGGCTCCCCCGTTCCTGGGATTTCCTTCTCCAATGCATGAAAGTGAAAAGTGAAAGTGAAGTCGTTCAGTCTTGTCTGACTCTTAGCAACCCCATGGACTGTAGCCAAACAGGCCCTGCTGTCCATAGGATTTTCCAGGCAAGAGTACTGGAGTGGGTTGCCATTGCCTTCTCTGGATAGTTTCTTTACTATGTTCTGCTATTTAGTACAGCAAAGTGAATCAGTTTGTTTCTGCTATACAGCAAAGTGAATCCTTATATATTCCCTCATGTTTAGATTTCCTTCACATTTGGGACACACAGAACAATCAGTAGAGTTCCCTGTGGTTTGTTATCTATCTTATACATAAATAATAATGTATATATGTCAGTCCTTATCTTCCAGTTCATGCCATCCACCTCTTAACTCTTTGATATCTATAACTTTGCTCACATTTGTGTCTCTATTTCTGCTTTGCAAATATGTTCAACTGTACCATTTTTTCCTAGATTCCATTTATAAGCAATATTGTATGATATTTGTTTTTCTATTTCTGACCTACTCACTATTTTTGATAGTCTCTAGGTCTATACACATCTCTGCAAATGGCACTATGTCATTTATTTTCATGACTTTTCAGAGTAATGCTCCACTCTTTATATGTACCATACCTTCTTTATCCATTTCTTTGTTGGTGGACTTTTAGGTTGCTTCCATCCCCTGACTATTGTAAATAGTGCTGCAATGAACAATGGGGTGCATGTATATTCTGAATTTTGGTTCTCTACAGATATGTGTCCAGGAGTGGGTTTGCTGGATCATATAGTAGTTTTAGTTTTTCTTTTCAAGAAACTCCATATTGTTCTCCATAGTGGCTGTACAAATTTACATTCCCACTAACAGTGTAAGAGGGTTCCTTTTTCTCCAGATACTCTCCAGCATTTGTTGTTTGAACATCATTTTACTGAAGGCAATCATGACTGATGTGAGGTGATATTTCATTTTTTTAATTAATTTGCATTTCTCTAATAATTAGTTATGTTGAGCATCTATGAAAAACTGTTTAGGTTTGATGACTATTTGTGTGTGTGTGTGTGTGTGTGTGTGTGTGTTGAGCTGCATGAGGTATTTATATCTTTTGCAGATTGCACTCTTGTTTGTTGTTTCATTTGTAAATTATTTCTCCCATTCTGAGGGTTGTCTTTTCATTTTATCCATGGTTTCTTTTGCTTTCACAAGTTTTTAGGTTTGATTAGGTTCTGTTTGTTTATTTATTTATATTTATTGTTATTATTCTAGGAGGTTGGTCAAAAAAGGTCTTGGTACAATTTATGTCAAAGTGTTATTTTTTTCTAGGTTTCCTTTAAGACATTTAGATTGTTCAGCCTTACATTTATATATTTAATCCATTTGAGTTTATTCCTGTGTACGGTGATATGGAGTGTCCTAATTTCATTTTTACATATAGCTGTCTAGTTTTCCCAAACCACTTATTGAAGAGACTGTTTTTATTCCATTGCATAATGTTGTCTCCTTTGTCATCAGTTAGGTAACCATAGGTTTGAGAGTTTATCTTCAGGCTTTATATCTTCTTCCATTGACTTATATTTCCATTTTTGTTTTTTTTTTTTTTTTTTTAATTCTGTCTTGATGACTGTAGTTTTGTAGTATAGTCTGAAGTCAGGCAGCCTGATTACTCTAGTTACATTTTTCTTTCTCAAGATTACTTTGGCTATTTGGAGTCTTTTTTTGTTTCCACACACATTGTAAAATTTCTTGTTCACATTCTGTGAAAAATGCCATTGGTAATTTGTTAGGGATTGCACTGAATCTGTAGATTGCATTGGGCAGTATAGGCATTTTCATAATGTTGATTCTTCCAATCCAAGAACATTGTGTGTCTCTCAATCTGTGCCATCTTTGATTTCTTTCATTTTATTCTATTGTTCTCTGAGTACTGATCTTCTGTCCCCCAGATAGGTTTAATCTTAGGTATCTTATTTATTTTTGTGATCATAAATAAGATTTCATTTCTTAAATTTAATTCCTCAACATCTCTTTTTGATTTTGTTCTTTGTTATAGGAGTATAAGATAATTCAGTGTATTAATTTTGCATCCTGAAGCTCTATCAATTCAATGACAACCTTTAGTAGTTTTCTAGTGGCTTCTTTCTAATTTTTGTGTATAGGATCATGTCACCTGCAAGCAGTGAGAGTTTTACCCCTTCTTTTCCAATTTGGGTTTTTGTTATTTCTTTTTCTTCTCTGATTGCCATGGATAGGACATCTAAAACTATATTGAATAATAGTGGTAAGGGTGGACATCCTTGTCTTTTTTCTGATCTTAGAGGAATGCTTTCAGTTTTTCACCACTAAGAATGATGTTTGCTGTGGTTTTGTCATATATGGTCTTTATTATGTTGAGGTAGTCTCCTTCTATGCCCACTTTCTGGGGAGTTTTTTTTTTTAATCATGTGTGTATTAAATTTTGTCAAAAAAATAATTTAATTACTTCACATCTATTCAGATCATCATATGATTTTAAATTCTTTAATTTGTTAACATGGTATATCACATTGATTGCTTTGAATATACTGATAAATCATTGCATCCCTGAGATAAATCCCATTTGACCATGGTGTATGATCCTTTTTAATGTGTTCTTGGGTTTGGATTCCTAGTATCTTGTTGAGGAATTTTGCCTCTATGTTCATCAGTGATTCCTGGTGGGCTTCTATTGTGCCTCAGACAGTAAAGAATCTGCCTGCAATGCGGGAGACCCAGATTTGATATCTGGGTCAGGAAGTCTCCAAGATGATTTCTTGGAGAAGGCAACGGAAATCTCCTCCAGTATTCTTGCCTAGAGAATTCCGTTGACAGAGGAGCCTGGTAGGCTACAGTTCATAGGGTCACTAAGAGTTGGACATGACTGATTTAGTACACTTTCATTTTCATTGGTGACATAGCTGTATAGTTTTCCTTTTTGTGTGTGATATCATTGCCTGGTTTTGATACCAGGATGATGATGGCCTTGTAGAATTATCTTGGGATTGGTTTTCCCTCTGCCATTTTTTGGAAGAGTTTGAGAAGTATAGGTGTTATATATTTTTTAAATGCTTGATAAATTTCACCTGTGAAGACACAGGGTCCTGGACTTTTGTTGGTTGGAACATTTTTAATTACAGCTTCAATTTCTATGCTTGTGGTTTACCTGTTAATATTTTCTATATTTTCCTGATTCCGTGTTAGAAAATTTATTCTCTCTGAGGATTTCTCCATTTCTCCCAGGTTGTCGATTTTATTGTCATAGAGTTACTTGTAGTAGTTTCATGGTCCTTTGTAGTTCTGCAGCCTTCAGTTGTACTTTTTTCCTTTTCCTTTTAATTTTATTAATTTGAGTCCTCTCTCTATATTCCTCCCCCCCTTGATAGGTATGGCTAAACCTTTGTTAATTTTGTTTACATCTCAAAAAATCAGCTTTTAGTTTCACTGATCTTTTCAAACATTGTATTTGTCTTTATTTCATTTATTTCTGCTCTTAACATTATTCTTTCTTTTTTATAAAACTTTTTTGTTGTTATTCTTTTCATAGTTGTTTTAGGCATAAGTTGGGTTGTTTATTAGAGTTTTTTGTTCTTGTTGTTGTTGTTGTTCTTGTTCTTCTTCTTCTAGTTGTTCCTTGAGGTAAGACTATTGCTATAAACTTCTCTCTTAGAACTGCTTTTTCTGGATCCCATAGGTTTTGCATTGTTGTGTTATCATTGTCATCTTTTATAGGTATTTTTTTATTTCCTCTTTGATTTTTTCAATATTCCTTTGATTATTTAGTAGTATATTGTTTACCCTTCATGTGTTTGTATTTTTTCCAGCATTTTTTCCCTCTAAATTATTTCTAATCTCATTGTGTTGTGGTCAGAAAAGATGCTTGATGCAATTTCAGCATTCTTAAATTTTCAGCAGCTTAATTTGTGACCCAAGATGTGATCTATCCTGGAGAATGTTCTGTGTACACTTGAGAAGAAAGTTATTCTGCCACTTTCAGATGGACTATCCTATAAATCTTAATTAAATTAATCTGGTCTAATATTTCATTGAAATGCTTTATTTCCTTGTTAATTTTAGGGCTTCCCTGAGAGCTCAGTTGGTAAAGAATCTGCCTGCAATGCAGGAGACCCCAGTTCGATTCTTGGTCAGGAAGATCCACTGAAGAAAGGATAGGCTACCCACTCCAGTATTCTTGGGCTTCCCTTGTGGCTCAGCTGGTAAAGAATCCAACTATAATGTGGGAGACCTGAATTCAGTCCCTGGGTTGGGAAGATCCCTTTATGTCTGGATTATCTGTCTATTGATATATATGGGGATGTTAAAGATCCTATTATTATTGTGTTGCAGTCAATTTCCCCTTTTATGGCTGTTATTATTTGCCTTATGCATTGAGGTGCTCTTATGTTGGGTGCATAATTATTTACAATTATTATATATTTTTCTTGTGTTTATCCCTTAGTCTTTGTGTAATGTCCTTTGCTGTCCCATAAGAGTCTATATTTTAACATCTATTTTGATATGAACATTACTATTCCAGCTTTCTTTTGATTTCCATTTGCATGGTAGATATTTTTTTTTCCATCTCTTCACCTTCAGTCTGTATGTGTCTTTAGTTTAATGTGAATCTCTTGTAGACTGCATATATATGATTCTTGTTTTTGTATCCATTCAGCCAGTCTGTGTCTTTTGGTTGGGGCAATTAAACTATTCATATTTAAGGTAATTATTGACATGTATGTTCTTATTGGGGCTTCCTTCTTAGCTCAGTTGGTAAAGAATCTGCCTGCAATGCAGGAGAACCTGGTTCAATTCCTGCATTGGGAAGATCTGCTGGAAAAGGGATAGAATACCCACTCCATTATTAATGGGCTTCCCTTGTGGCTCAGCTGGTAAAGAATCCACCTATAATGTGGGAGACCTGAATTCAGTCCCTGGGTTGGGAAGATCCCCTGGAGAAGGGAAAGGCTACTCACTCCAGTATTCTGGCCTGGAAAATTCCATTAACTTTATAGTTTATGGGGTGGCAAAGAGTCGGACATGACTGAGCGACTTGCACTTCACCTCATGTTCCTATTGATATTTTCTTAATTGATTTGTGTTTATTTTTGTATGTCTTTTTTTTTTTTTTTCTTCTTCTTTTCTTTGGCTTTTGTTATATTCTCTGTGTATTTTTTTGCTTAGAAATGTTTCTTTAGCAATTATTGTAAGGTTTATTTGATGGTGATAAATTCTCTTAACTTTTGCTAGTCTGTAAAGATTTTGATATCTCCATTGAATCTCTATGAGGCCCTTGCTGGGTAGAATATTCTCGGTTGTAGTTTTTTCCCTTTCATCAGTTTAAATATATCCTGCCACTGATTTCTGGCTTGCAGGCTTTCTGCTAAAAAATAAGCTGATAATCTCAAGTCATTTCCCTTGTATGTTAGTTGTTGCTTTTCCCTTGTTGATTTTAATATTTTTCTTTGCATTTAATTTTTGTTAGCTTCATTTATATGTGTCTTGGCATGTTTAACTTAAAGTTTATCATGTATGAGACTCTCTGCACCTCCTGCATTTTAGTGGCCATTTCTATTTCCCATGTTAGGTAAGTTTTCACCTATAATTTGTTCAAATATTTTCTCAGACACTTTCTCTTTCTCTACTTCTCTGGGACCTCTATAATTCAAGTTTTGGAGTGTTTAATGTTATCCCAGACATATCTGAGGCTTTTCTCATTTCTTTTCCTTCCTTTTTCTTTCATTCTGTTCCACAAAAGAAGTTTATACAATTTGTCTTCCAGCTCACTTACCCCCATTCTTCTGCTTCAGTTATTCTGATATTGATTTTTTTTTTTCTTTTTTGCTTAAATTTTAATTTCTTTATTTTAATTGGAGGCTATTTTTTGCCACACATCAACGTGAATCTGCCACTGGTATACACGTGTTCCCCATCCTGAACCCCCCTCCCACCTCCCTCCCTGTACCATCCCCCTGGGTCATCCCAGTGCCCCAGCCCCAAGCATCCTGTATCCTGCATCGAACCTAGACATGTATTTTTCATTTCAGTTATTTTCTTGTTCATCTCTGTTTATTTTTTTTTTGTTTGTTTCTCTAGGTCTTTACTGAAGGTTTCTTGTATCTTCTTAATCAATTCCTCCATTCTTTTTCTGAAATCTTGGATCATTTTTTATTATCATTACTCTGAATTCTTTTTCAGATAAATTGCTTGTCTTTCCTTCACTTAATTGTTCTTGCAGGTTTTTTTCTTGCTCCTTTGTCAACAATATATCTCCATCTCATTTTATCAAAGTTATTGTGTTTTGATTTTCTTGCTGCAGGATCACAGTTTGTCTTTCTTCTGGTGTTTGCCCTCTGGGGGGTTGAGTTTGGTTCAGAGGCCTGTGCGGCATCACCTTGGTGGGGGATTTGATTCGTCTTTTGTTTTTCAGAGCCTGCTCTAGATATTGAACTGAAACAAACTCCTTTGGTCTGCAGTTGTTACTGCCTTGTCAGGAATGGGGTCTGCCCTTTGGTTCTTGGAGTAGAGGCCCCCAGATCTGCTTCTTACCTGTGATTCTGATCTATGATGTGAGGTAGGTGAGATTAGAGCATGTCTAGTGGGAGAGAAATCACTGAGTTTCCCTCTGCTGGAGATATTAGTCTGTGATTATACTCTATTGTGTCCCTTCCTCCATTATGAAGGGTAACAAAATATACTGTTGTTAGAACTGCTCTTAGTCCCACCTTAAATGTAGGTATGCCAGCAATTGGCCCTGGTGACTCTCAGGCATTATCATACAGCCACTGGTTCAGGTCTGCTGAGGTTAGATCTCAGTAATGCAGGAACCATGCACTTGGCCCTGCAGTGGGACCTATGTAGACAGTTTGAACCCTAGTTTTGTCCCATCTCCACATATATATTCTCACACAGCACACAGCTACTAAATCCAGATCTATTGTGTGGGATTTGATTAGCATTGTGATGACTGAAGTCTGCCCTAGTTATTAAGCAGAGCCACCCTTTGCTCTGTGGTTGTCATTGTCCTATCAGGGGCAAGAACTGCTTCCTCATTGTTAGACTGGAGGCCCCAGTTCTGTTTCTTAGATGTGTTTCTGATCTGTGGTGTGAGCTTGAAACACTCGTTCTGAGAAGGAAGCTACTGAGCATTTCTCCTCTGGAGATGTTCATCTGTGAGTGTGCTCTGTTGTCTCACCTTTCATCCACAGTGTAAGCTCTCAGGTTACACTGGTCCTGGAACTGCTCTTGGCCTCACCTTGATTATGGATATACCAATAATTGGCCCTGGTGTCTCTCAAACATTGCTTTTACAAGGCCATAAGAATAGATCCACTGAAGTCAGGTCCCAGGATTGTAGTAATCATGAATCTGGACTTATGGGTGTTATAGAGGCAGCTCAGATTTGGCCTGGTCCAATCCCCCTGTATATGGGTTCACAAAGTCTACAGCTGCTAAAGCTAGGTCTGCCTTGAATACAGGAGCAATCATCCATTCAGACGTTTTATAGGTGTTGCTTTTACCAAGTCAGTGTCAATTTGTTCAGCTGCAAAGAGAGCTTTCAACTTTTCTTCCTTAATTCCATGGCCCCAGAGACTCAGCTGTGAAGCCCTCTAGTCTGCCCCAATAAGGACAGGGCAAGGAGGTGGCATGATTGCAGGGGTTGTGGGAGCCCTGGCAGTGGAAAGTGTATGGGAAAGTCAGTAGCTATAAGAGATCCAGCCCTATTGATGGTGAAGCACATACAAGAAAGTTGGTGGCCATTGGTATGAGAGATTTGGCCCTGGTGGGAGACTATCCTAGTTTTCGGCCACGAGCATGAGAAGCCAACCCCAGCAGGGTCTTATCTTCTTTTTAGCTTCTGTGGGGACAGAGGCTGGCACATGGGAGAAAGGCTGCCATGGCAGCTCCAGTCCCTGTGTCACTCAGTAATGGCATATTGCTCCTATGGCAATCCTAGTTTCCTCCATATGGATTCCCTGTTGCAGATTTCCTCACTCTTGTCCCCTCAGCATGTCTCCTCACATTTAGTAGCAGCCTTTCTCAGGTCTGCTATCCAGTTCTCATATTCCAGCATCCAGCTTCCATGTGCATTGGTGGACACATGTTACAGGTTGGGACGCACAAGGCTGAGTCATTGACCAGCTATGTAGGTTTTACTCTGTCATGCCTGAAATGCCTGAAAGGCTGTTTCACTCTCTTCCAACAGTTCCATATTCTCTCCTTCTGTTCTAACTGATCCCTGTATCAGCGAAGGGGGGGATTCTGTCCTCTCAAGAAAGAACCTCTCTGATCCTTCTACTCCCTCCCCAAATGGCACAGCTTCCATCCCATTTCCTCTCCTCTTCGTTTTCCCTCCTTTCTTTTGTCCTACTTCATTATGCGTGGATCTTTCTTTTCTGGTTCATGGCCTTCTGCTAGTGTTCAGCCAACCCTCTGTGACAATTACTCCATTGGTGATATATTCTTGATGCGTTTGTAGAGAGACATGAACTCCACATTTTTCTACTCTTCCACCATCTTGTTTTTCCCCTCCATTCATTATTTTCTTGATGTGTGTCACCCTGATTGCTGGATATTGAAAAATCCTTGCATCTCTGGGATAAATTCCACATGATTATGGTATATAATCCTTTTAGTATGTTGTTGGATTTAGGTTGCTAGTAGTTTATTGAAGATTTTTTGCATCTATATTCATCAATGATATTGGTCTATAAATTTATTTTTTG
This sequence comes from Capricornis sumatraensis, assembly GCF_032405125.1. Taxonomy (NCBI): domain Eukaryota; kingdom Metazoa; phylum Chordata; class Mammalia; order Artiodactyla; family Bovidae; genus Capricornis; species Capricornis sumatraensis. The sequence continues at coordinate 15,807,548 of NC_091089.1, read as the reverse complement.
TGATATCTTTGTCTTGTTTTGGTGTCAGGGTGATGGTGGCCTCATACAATGAGCTTGGCTGTATTTCTTCCTCTGCAATGTTTTGAAATAGTTTCAGAAATATAAACTGACACCTTCTAAGAAAAATGTATAAATTTGTAATTTCTGAAAATAGTGAAATGCTCAATAAGAAAAATAAAAGCTACTTCCTTTCTCCTACCCAAACTTAAAAATACTTGGCCTAGTCTTCTATTATTTTTAAGAAATCAATATTTTCTCTCATAAGTATTTTCCAGGAATATTGGAAAATGAATGTGTGGCTATTTTATGGGCTTTATATAAATTTTATTCACAATCAGATAAAGATAGGATAAAATAATATAATTAAGTGTAAAAATTAAAAAGCAAGTTAGGTAAGCAATTCCAACTGTGCAATATAAAAATACATATCACTATTAAATTGGATTTATCAAAAAAATTAAAAAATTGGATTTATCAGTGTTTAGGATAGTTAACAATAAATTGTCATATAAATTCCTGTTTGTCAGTTGCTTCATTTGCTATTATTTTCTCCCATTCAGAAGGCTGTCTTTTCACCTTGCTTGTATTTTCCTTTGTTGTGCAGAAGCTTTTAATTTTAATTAGATCCCATTTGTTTATTTTTTCTTTTATTTCCAGAATTCTGGGAGGTGGATCATAGAGGATCCTGCTGTGACTTATGTCTGAGAGTGTTTTGCCTATGTTCTCCTCTAGGAGTTTTATAGTTTCTGGTCTTACATTTAGATCCTTAATCCATTTTGAGTTTATTTTTGTGTGCGGTGTTAGAAAGTGATCTAGTTTCATTCTTTTACAAGTGGTTGACCAGTTTTCCCAGCACCACTTGTTAAAGAGATTGTCTTTACTCCATTGTATATTCTTGCCTAACTAGTACAGCTACTATGGAGAACAGTGTGGAGATTCATTAAAAAATTGCAAATAGAACTACCTTATGACCCAGCAATCCCACTGCTGGGCATACACACCGAGGAAACCAGAATTGAAAGAGACACATGTATCCCAATGTTCATTGCAGCACTGTTTATAATAGCCAGGACATGGAAACAACCTAGATGTCCATCAGCAGATGAATGGATAAGAAAGCTGTGGTACATAAACACAATGGAGTATTACTCAGCCATTAAAAATAAATCATTTGAATCAGTTCTGATGAGATGGATGAAACTGGAGCCGATTATACAGAGTGAAGTAAGCCAGAAAGAAAAACACCAATACAGTATACTAACACATATATATGGAATTTAGAAAGATAGCAATGACGACCCTGTATGCAAGACAGGAAAAAAGACACAGCAGTGTATAATGGACTTTTGGACTCAGAGGGAGAGGGAGAGGGTGGGATGATTTGGAAGAATGGCATTGTATCATGTATACTATCATGTAAGAATTGAATTGCCAGTCTATGTCTGATGCAGGATACAGCATGCTTGGGGCTGGTGCATGGGGATGACCCACAGAGATGTTATGGGGAGGGAGGTGGGAGGGGGGTTCATGTTTGGGAACACATGTAAGAATTAAAGATTTTAAAATTAAATTAAAAAATTAATTAAAAAATGAAAAATAAATAAATTCCTTAATATGGCCTATAAACCTTTCATAATCTGGCTCCTGCTTACCTATTTCAAATTAATTTGTCTTTCTTCATTATGCTAGATTCTAGCCACACAAATATCTATCTTGTTCTATACAGAATCATTCTCTTTCCTGACTCATAACTTGTATGTCTTTAATTCTGTCTTTCTGAAATTCTTTTACAACATTTTTCTTGTTGGCTATATCCTCTTTCCTTCCTATCAGGCCAGACAGTTAGTCCTCAGATAGACCTTTTTCAACTACCCACTCTGAGAGAACTCCTCCTTTTGCCCTCCCTTCCAACAATATCTATGTCTTTTCAAAAATTACAATTACAGTATGTGTTCATTACCATCAGTACATTTGTCATTATCTGAACTTCCTTGCATACTACTTGTTTATTTAGGTACTGTATAACTCCCAGTACTAGAACACAGGATGCTGGGGCAGATATTTTCTTGGGATAGTGATGAACACATAAGGTCAGCTAACTACTTAATATAATCTTCATAACTGAACAAAGCAGGAAAAAGTTACCTAGTACCTCAGTTCCCTTACCTATTACTTGAGCTAATAGTCAGTGCCTTACTAAACTTAAAGGATCTTTATAATAAATAAGATACAGGAATGCACAAATCTATTCTGACATAGAAATTAGCATCACAAAACACATTTTTATTCTAGTTTATATCAGCATCATTTATGTGAGGTAAGTCATACGGCAGCAGCATGCTGTAATCATTTTTAAACTCACTATTTGTCTGAAAACCAAAATTATTACTATCATATTTTCCCACTACTGAGCTGTGTCAAGGATGTTTATGTGTATTTTGTTGCCTTGTAAACAGATGAACAAGATCCAAAAGGAAAGCTGCAGTGGCTGTGCTGGGATGAAGAATTGGCTTGCTTTTCAAAAACTATCAATAAGAAATATGGGGCAACATGAGAGATGATTTTAAATGAAAGGCATCTGAGACAGGAGCAATCTGTCCATGAATGAGGCAAGCTCCCATAAAAAGAAATTGGGTGTGAGGCACAGGAGACGTATCAGAGCATTAATTTTTAATAAAGTTGGAAATTTTTGATCAAAAAAAAAAGGAATCCAAGGATTAGATAATTCTTAAACTTTTATGTTTGATTAATGTTGCATGAATTTCTCATGAATCAATTATTTATATCCTAACTTCAATAGCATTGCTTCTGTAGTACTCAGAAGGTACCAAAACTTGTTTATGGTATTATGGAGACCATAAAAATAATTAGCCTCTGTTCAGATCTGAAGTAAGAGAAGATGACATATACACTTTGCTTATACTTTTGAATACTTAGTAATTTGCAAACCGGTTTTGTGTACATTATCTTACTGACTCCTGGCACAGATTTCGAGTTGTACAGGGCAGTAAAGCCAAATCTATCTAGGCAAAATGACTTCTCAAAAATCACTTAACCAAAAACTTAATCAGGGTTAGTAGATGATTAAACAGGTGGTAAAGCTTCAAGGCAAGCCATGTATTTACTTCCCAAATCAGTACTGTTTCCATTCCATCATACAAGTACTTGCTGACTCAAGGGGTGACACAGAGAGTTATAACACAAACTATGATGCAAAGACTGTCATGTGAAAGGCTGACATCAAGTAGCTAGAGAAAGAAGAGGCTACCTAGAGGGTGTGGCATTTCAACAAAGACTTGAAATAGCTTCTGCCTAGTAATTCTTGAGCCAGTGCTTATAAGCCAGTCCAAATCTGAACTTGTTACAGAGAAAGCAGCACAAGCAAGGAGTGTGATTACAGATAAAGTAAGGTGATATCTGTTATGACCAACCTAGATAGTATATTCAAAAGCAGAGACATTACTTTGCTGACTAAGGTTCATCTAGTCAAGGCTATGGTTTTTCCTGTGGTCATGTATGAATGTAAGAGTTGGACTGTGAAGAAGGCTGAGCACCGAAGAATTGATGCTTTTGAACTGTGGTGTTGGAGAAGATTCTTGAGAGTCCCTTGGGCTGCAAAGAGATCCAACCAGTCCATTCTGAATGAGATCAGCCCTGGAATTTCTTTGGAAGGAATGATGCTAAAGCTGAAGCTACAGTACTTTGGCCACCTCATGCGAAGAGTTGACTCATTAGAAAAGACTCTGATGCTGGGAGGGATTGGGGGCAGGAGGAGAAAGGGATGACAGAGGATGAGATGGCTGGATGGCATCACGGACTCAATGGACGTGAGTCTGAGTGAACTCCGGGAGATGGTGATGGACAGGGAGGCCTGGTGTGCTGCGATTTATGGGGTCACAAAGAGTCGGACACGACTGAGCCACTGAATTGAACTGAACTGAAGGTGATATCTGAGAAAGTGCTAGATGAGAGCAATAGTTAATAAGAAGGAACAAAATGCAAGATTCATAATTTCCTTCAGGGCATTGGATCTTGAAGAACTGGATACCTGAACTCTCAAGGTATCAATATTACAGGGTGAGCAGTAGCATCACAGGCTCTAAAGCAGAATGCCCTTCAAGTAAGAAGAGACTTCAGTGGAATAGAAATTGACCTGAAGAATAATAGATATTTCTTTAATTATCATTTGGTTTCTCCTGAAATAAACTGATGACAATTTACCAAACAAACCTTACAGTGTTCCAGTGTGATGCCAGCTTTCATTAGTGTTCAAATTCACTTTGGCAGGGAGCTCAGTTTATAAAGCAGTCAAGTAAGAATGGATAATGAAGGAAACAATCTTCTATTCATATTTTCTAGGCTTCCCTGAAGCAATAGAAATAGATGGCTATTCAAATAGGGACTATTACTGAGCATTATTTTTTCTTCTAAATACAAAGTAAATAGATGAAAATTTTGGAAAATTTAGAAAAGGCTGATGTTAAAATAATTCAAAATGTTAAATCCTGGACATAAGCCCACTAGTAAAATTTTAGGGTATTAAATTTTAGTCTTTTATTTGTATACACTATAACCCCAAGAAAAAGAAATGCAAAAAAGCAAAATGTTTGTGGAGGCCTTACAAATAGCTGTGAAAAGAAGAGAAGCTAAAGGCAAAAGAAAAAAAAGAAAGATATAAGCGTCTGAATGTCGTTCCAAAGAATAGCAAGCAGAGAAAAGAAAGCCTTTCTCAGTGATCAGTGTAAAGAAATACAGGAAAACAATAGAATGGGAAAGACTAGAGGTCTCTTCAAGAAAATTAGAGATACTAAGGGAATATTTCATGCAATAATGGGCTCAATAAAGGACAGAAATGGTATGGATCTAACAGAAGATATTAAAAAGAGGTGGCAAGAATACACAGAATAACTGTACAACAAACATCTTCATGACCAAAATACTTACGATGGTGTGACCACTCACCTAGAGCCAGACAACCTGCAATGTGAAGTCAACTGGGCCTTAGAAAGCATCACTATGAAGAAAGAAAGGGGAGGTGATGGAATTCCAGCTGAGTTATTTCAAATTCTGAAAGATGATGCTGCGAAAGTGCTGTACTCAATATGTCAGTAATATTTGAAAACTCAGGAGTGGCCACAGGAATGCAAAAGGCTGGCTTTCATTCCAATCTCAAAGAAAGGCAATGCAAAAGAATGCTCAAACTACCACACAATTGCACTCATCTCACACTCTAGTAATGATCAAAATTCTCCAAGCTAGGTTTCAGCAATACGTGAACCATGAACTTTCAGATGTTCAAGATGGTTTTAGAAAAAGCAGGGGAACCAGAGATCAAATTGTCAACATCTGCTGGATCATGGAAAAAGCAAGAGAGTTCCAGAAAAACATCTATTTCTGCTTTATTGACTATGCCAAAGCCTTTGACTGTGTGGATCACAATAAACTGTGGAAAATTCTGAAAGATAGGCAAATACCAGACCACCTGACCTGCCTCTTGAGAAACCTATATGCAGGTCAGGAAGCAACAGTTAGAACTGGACATGGAACAACAGACTGGTTCCAAATAGGAAAAGGAGTACGTCAAGGCTGTATAGTATCAACCTGCTTATTTAACTTCTATGCAGAGTACATCATGAGAAACACTGGGCTGGATGAAGCACAAGCTGGAATCAAGACTGCCGGGAGAAATATCAATAACCTCAGATATGCAGATGACACTATCCTTATTGCAGAAAGTGAAGAAGAACTAAAAAGCCTCTTGATGAAAAGTGAAAGAGGAGAGTGAAAAATTTGGGTTAAAGGTCAACATTCAGAAAACTAAGATCATGGCATCCAGTCCTATCACTTCATGGCAAATAGATGGGCAAACAGTGGAAATGGTGGCAAACTTTATCTTTTTGGGCTCCAAAATCACTGCAGATGGTGACTGCAGCCATGAAATTGAAAGAAACTTACTCCTTGAAAGGAACGTTATGACCAACCTAGACAGAATATTAGAAAGCAGAGACATTACTTTGTTAACAAAGGTCCTTCTAGTCAAGGCTATGGTTTTTCCAGTGGTCATGTATGGATGTGAGAGTTGGACTATAAAGAAATTTGAGCGCCGAAGAATTGATGCTTTTGAACTGTGGTGTTGGAGAAGACTCTTGAGAGTCCCTGGACTGCCAGGAGATCCAGGCAGTCCATCCTAAAGGAGATAGGTCCTGAGTATTCTTAGGAAGGACTGATGTTGACGCTGAAACTCTAATCCTTTGGCCACCTGATGCGAAGAGTTGACTCATTTGAAAAGACCCTGATGCTTGGGAAGATTGAGGGCAGGAGAAGAAGGGAACAACAGAGGATGAGATGGTTGGATGACATCACTGACACAGTGGACATGGGTTTGGGTGGACTCCGGGAGTTGGTGATGGACAGGGAGGCCTGGCATACTGCTGTTCATGGGGCCATAAAGAGTCAGACACAACTGAGCAACTGAACTGAACTGAACTGAGAGGTTGCTTTATGGGAGTTGTTCCATATCTTAATGAGTTTTTACTGTATTTGTGGGGAGGCTGGAGATCTCGCTGTCTTACTCCTCTGTCATCTTCTCTCCTTTTGCTGAAGTTTATTCTGTATGTGGATAAAGAGGTTGGATTTTTCATACTCCAGTCTTTATATACTTTTCTGACCTATGTTGTAAGAAATTATTTCTTTGTTGGCCAGATAAAGTTGACTTTTTAATATATTCCATTTGGTTTTCTTCCTTTGATTTTATGATATTAGCAGTCTAACATGTGAATTTAATGAGAAATAAAATCCCAGTGTATTCACACAAAGCCTGCTTTTATGTGTGCTCTGGTTCCTGAGCAGACTGAAAGCTGATGTTCTGGTAAAATAAACAAAGGGGAAAATGGCTATTTGAAAGATAGTAAAAGTATATGTCCTCATTTCATGTATGCCACTAGCTTTGATTGCCTGAAAACCTTTATATAGGTACATATGTATGTGTGTGTGTGTACTTTTTCACAGATAACAAAAGGCATGAAATGATGCTTTTCCCCCCCTAGCAAACTGTGTAATTAGTCACATAGCTATATTATAGAACATATTAAAATTATACATTTTGGAAGAGCTGAAAAAGTGCTTGGAATTATTTTGTATAATGATTCCTAGTTTAGGGTTCCTGAAGAGCTATTTCCAAATATTTCAAATCCTAATATGAATTATATTTTGATTTATGATATAAATATATAAAACATTGCAAAAAATTCAGACAAGAGGAGTAGGAATAATAACAGAAGATTTTTGGGATGAATATATATGTCCTGTCCTCTTAGCAAAATTAAACTAAAATGTTTTAATTATTTTGTCAGGGTGATTATGAATGCTGTTGTCAGAACTCATAAGTCACTTGCTCATTCCTATTCAAGTTTTTTTTCCACCTCACCTTTTGAGGAAAAGTCATTCTGAATCTGAACTAATCCTTTGTGGTCCCACTGATCAGAGATTTGTAACTCCATCTGTAGTTTCAGGGGTACTCAGTTAAAAAGCCTTAATATATATGGAATAATACTTTTAGTCGCTGGTCTTTTAACACGTTTATAATTCAGATGGTCACTGCCAAATCTATTTTTTAGTCTATTTCTGATTTCTATGGATCTCTGCATTATTCCTTTGTTTTCTGTGCAATTAAAACCTATCCTGTTCCAGTTCCACTTATTCATGTTCAAAGTTATTGCTATTACTGCTATTATTTTGATAATGATAACATATTTACTAATATCTGCTATGTATGTAGTTGTCATTTTATTTCATTCAAAGCTAATAACAATATGAGAAGTATCAGGAAATAAGACATATAATTTAAGCTACTTCACTAAGATTATTTTGGGCTACCTTGATAGCTCAGTTGGTAAAGAATCTGCCTGCAATGCAGGAGACTCCATTTCAATTCTTGGGCTGGTAAGAGCTGCTGGAGAAGGGTTAGGCTACCCACTCCAGTATTCTTGGGCTTCCTTTGTGGCTCAGCTGGTAAATAATCTGCCTGCAATGTGAAAGACCTGGGTTCGATGCCTGGGTTGGGAAGATCCCCTGGAGAAGAGAAAGGCTGCCCACTTCAGTATTCTGCTCTAGAGAATTCCATGAACTAAATAGTCCATGGGGTCACAAACAGTTGGAGAAAACTGAGCGACTTTCTCCTTCACTAAGATTATTTAGCTTCTGAGTGTGTCTTCCAGAAATACTGCTCAAGCCTTTTGAATTTAAAGCTGATGCATTCTCAATCCAAATTGCAAACAACTTAGATATGCAAACATTCTTTTATCTTTCTATAATAAGTGTCAAAATTGTCCAAACTATAAAATGAATTGAAAAATATTTGTAGATAAATTTGAATCTACACATATAAACTTAAATATTTGTTTAGCTATGTGAGAGTTTTAAATCTATCCTACTTTAACCAAAATTTTCACATAAATCACCAGCTATCACAGGGCTAAAATGTACTCTACTTTTAATAAGAACTGTTGAAACTTTGTCCATTTATCTTAGAACTAACTTAAAGAGTTTTAGTTAAACTGAAGTTTTGTTATACTGTATTGTGTCATAGTGTTAACATGCTCATTCTCTGTCTTATAATTTTTCCTTCTAAGTTATTTAATCACTACTAAATAATAAAAACTAAGATTCTATCTAAACTCTATAGAAGTGTAGTTTGTTTGTTTGTTTTTGTCTAGCAGTTTATAGACCAAATACAGGGTGTCAATGAGCTCCATGCAATTCTATCAGCTCAGTTCAGTTCAGTGGCTCAGTCAGGTTCAGCTCTTTGCAATATCATGGACTGCAGCACATGGACTGCTTCCCCATCCATCACCAACTCCCAGAGCTTGCTCAAACTCATGCCAATTGGGTCAGTGATGGCACCCAACCATCTTATCCTCTGTTGTCCCCTTCTCCTTCAGTCTTCAATCTTTGTCAGCATCAGGGTCTTTTTCAAAGAGTCAGTTCTTCGAATCATGTGGCCAAAGTACTGGAGCATCAGCTTCAGCATCAGTCACTCCAATGAATGTTCAAGGTTGATTTCCTTTAGGATTGACTGGTTTGATCTCCATGAAGTCCAAGAGACTCTAAAGAGTCTTCTCCAACACCACAGTAAAAAGCATAAGTTCTTCCACACTTAGCTTTCTTTATAGTCCAACTCTCACATCTATACATGACTATTGGAAAAAGCATAGCTTTAACAAGACAGACGCTTATTGGCTAAGTAATGTCCCTGCTTTTTGATATTCTCTCTAGTTTATTGATAGATTTTCTTCCAAGGAGCAAGCATCTTTTAACTTAATGGCTGAAAACACCATCTGAAGTGATTTTTGAGCCCCCCTAAATAAAGACTCTCACTGGTTCCATTGTTTCCGCATCTAATTGCCATGAAGTGATGGTACCAGATACCATGATCTCAGGTTCCTAAATGTTGAGTTTTAAGCCAGATTTTTTACTCTTCTCTTTCGTTTTCATCAAGAGGCTCTTTAGTTCTTCTTTGCTTTCTGCCCTAAGGGAGGTGTCATCTGCATATCTAAGTTTATTGATATTTCTCCCAGCAATCTTGATTCCAGCTTGTGCTTAATCCAGTCAGATTTTGCATAATATACTCTGCACATAAGTTAAATAAGCAAGGTGACAATATACAGCCCTGATGTACTCCTTTCCCAATTTGGAACCAGTCTGTTGTTCCATTTTTGGTTTTAACTGTTGCTTCTTGAAATGCATACATATTTTTCAGAAGGCAAATCAGATGGTCTGGTACTCCCATCTCTTGATGAACTTTCCACATTTTGTTGTGATCTACACAGACAAAGACTTTGGCATATACAATAAAACAGAAGTAGATATTCTTCTGAAACTCTCTTGCTTTTTTGATGATCCAGTGGATATTGCCAATTTGATCTCTGGTTCCTCTGCCTTTTCTAAATCCAGCTTGAACATCTGGAAGTTCATGATTCACATACTGTTTAACCCTGGCTTGGAGACTTTTCAGCATTACTTTGCTAGTGTGTGAGATGAGTGTAATTGTGTAGTAGTTTGAGCATTCTTTTGCATTGCCTTTCTTTGGGACTGGATTGAAAACAGACCTTTTCCAGTCCCATGGCCACTGTTGAGTTTTCCAAATTTGCTGGCAAATTAATTGCAACACTCAAACTCAATGAAACTATATGCAGAGTACATCAAGTGAAATGCCAGGCTGGATGAAGCACAAGCTGGAATTAAGGTTGCCAGGAGAAATATAAATAACCTCAGACACACAAATGGCACCACCCTTATGGTAGAAAGCAAAGAAGAACTAAAGAGCCTCTTGATGAAAGTTAAACAGGAGAGGAAAAAGTTGGCTTAAAATTCAACATTCAGAAAAAATAAAATCATGGCATCCAGTCCCATTACTTCATGGCAAAGAAATGAAGAAATAATGGATTCATTTAGAGGCTTTATTTTTTGAGGGGGGCTCCAAAATCACAGCAGATGGTAACCACAGCCTTGAAATTAAAAGACACTTGCTTCTTGGAAAAAAGCTATGAGCAACTTAGACAGCATGTTAAAAAGCAGAGACATTACTTTGCAGAAAAAGGTCTGTCTAGCCAAAGCTATGGTTTTTCCAGTAGTCATGTATGGAGGTGATAGTTGAAATGTAAAGAAAGCTGAGCCCCAAAGAGTTTATACTTTTGAATTGTAGTGTTGGAGAAGACTCTTGAAAGTCTCTTGGACTGCAAGGAGATCCAACCAGTCCATCCTAAAGGAAACTAGTACTGAATATTCATTGGAAAGACTGATGCTGAAGCTGAAATTCCAATACTTTGGCCACCTGATCTGACTCATTGGAAAATACCTTGATAACAGGAAAGATTGAAGGCAGGAGGAGAAGGGGATGACAGAGGATGAGATGACTGGATGGCATCATCAAATTGATGGACACAAGTTTGAGTAAGCTTTGAGAGTTGATGATGGACAAGGAAGCCTAGTTTTTGAAGTCAGTGGGGTCACAAAGAGTTGGACACGACTGAGCAACTAAACTGAACTTAACTGCGTTAACCATCTGGTCCTGCAATCTCGAACTTTCAGATCTATATCAATTAATGTAGCTGTTCGTCTCTGAAAGCAAAGCAAAAAAAAAAAAAAGATAGAGAAAGGAGAATGTAAATAGCCCTTACTGGACTTTGAATCACATATTCCACAGGCTTGCACTGAATGCAAAGGAGTTGCTCAAAAATTGCTTGAATTTATACTAAATTATTTTTCAAAATCATAGACTGGACAGTGCAAACAAAGATTGAATACATCAATTCTGGATTACTTGAATTTTTTTTTAAATAAAAACTTTTAGCATTATTATAGCTTGATACCTGAGTCTAATCACCAAAATATTCCTTTGCATAACTCTGCCTTTTTAGAAGGCTTAGATGAGGATTTGGCAAGTCTAGTCAAAAGACTGTTTAGGTTGGCCTGAGTTACACACAAATGCCCTTTTTACACTGACTGACCAACTTTTCAAGACCATTAAAAGATCTACAAAAATTATTAACCTTCAGTTGTGCCAATTAAGTATAAAATGTCATCAAAAGCTAAGCATAAATTTATGCTTACAAATTTATGAAAGATATTCTTCAAAGTATTTTGTGTACACATGTATAATACAAATCATATATAGTTCTAATATTTTATGTATAATTTAATATCTTACTTTTTCTACTAAATTCTATATAAATATGATATTCGTGAATTGTCTCTGGTTCTTAGATCAAGCTACTTCTCACCCTTTCCTCCTATAATGAGTCATTCCTTCCATGGTAAGCCAGGCTTCAGGAGACTCCCATCTTCATGAAAGACACAAAAAGACTTAAGAAAGTATGTTTAAAATTGGATTACACACAAAGACACTCAATTATTGCTGTGACATACAACATTTTAAGATAATGACTAAAATTATGACATAACATTTTACCAGTACATATAAGAATTTTAGAAACTCTGTAGAATTTCTCATATATCTATGTTATTAGCATTCATATAATCTAAGTAAATATATTACTCATTTGAAAATACTTCCATGTAATTTAGCATACTAAATGAACCTATTTAGTTTAATACTTCTCTTTTCAAATTATCTTTCAACAGTCCGAAACTTTCTATTCCAAGCTTTCAATGATATCATTTATATGTGGAACCTATAAAACAACAAACTAGTAAGTACAACAAAAAAAAAAGTAAAGAAGCAGACTCACAGTCATAGAGAACAAGCTAGTGGTTACCCATTGGGAGATGCAAGGAGAGAGAGGCAGCTCAGGGTCAGGGTGAAAGAGTTATGGGATTTATGTAGAACCTTGTGCATAAACTTTTTGAAAATTGTAAGGTCCTATATAATTTAAAGAATCTCTCATTAAATTACAAAATAAGTCCTAATGCTGTCTGTGACTGGCTGCTGTGCTTTTAGAACATGTATACATGAGCCCCTTTCTTAGGACTCTGAGAGCAGGAGACACCAAATAAAGTAACTATCTGCTTTCAGGTTGTGGCTATATTTTTTGGTGATACACACACACACACACAAATCTACCAAACATATGGCAGCTCCATATGAAGAGGTTTCCTCTATAAAAAGACGAGATAGGTTTAGTTAACCCTTGGAAATCTTACTGTCAGTTCTTTCTCTTCTTCTTTTGGTCTATTAACTTTGCAAAATATCCTAACATGTGATAACTAATGATTTCTTGTATATGTTTCTACTGGGTTTTGCATAAAGACCTTTTCTAAAATACACTGTCACTGATTAAAACTGATGCTTAAGAAAGACCAAGTGAACACATGAGCACTTTAAATATATTTTGAAATAAAAATGACAATATCCATACATGGAGTTAATTCACATCTTAAAAAGCCATTCAATAATAGGATTTCTATCACTACTGCCTTGCTAGTGACTTTTCAGTTAGCACTGCCAACTCTTTTAGTCCCCACTGATGCCTGTATCCCTTCTCTGGAGTCCTAGACACTAAAAACTCCAAGTAGACTTAAGCTTTTCAAATGCTTAAATCTGAATAGCCATTTTTGTATTCCATGTATTTTATTTACTTCTGTTATGAACATCTTAATGCTTTTGATTTCTTCCTTCAGAAAACTGGCTGACAGCAGAACACACACACAAGAAGTAATGTATTTGACTGCTTGCCAGTTACAGCACTGAAAAAAACTCTCTAAACAGAAATTAGTTATGATTCATTGAACCCATTGATTGACTATAAATTATTTTTGAATTTTCTATATAAACTACTCTCCCACAAAAATATTAGCACAACCATTACATATTATAAAAATAAGATACTTGGTTGATAGCTTTCTGGAATACAAAGAATAAATTAAGGAATAAATTGATAAAGCATTAAAGCATCTACTTTAGAAAATTTGCAGTTGTGTATCTGTGGTCTGCTTCTTTGAGATGGAAGACTTCTACAACTCAAGAATGTCATTCTCCAGGACCTGGGATTTATCTCTTTGAAATTTAGGCTGTAAGACTGACAGGCCACTTACATTCCAACCTCTTTGCAGGGGTAACAATCTAACTTCAATAAGAGACAATTAGCAAACACAAATGACCTAACCACACTGATCAAACATCCCTTGAGTTTTTGTTTTTCATTGTCTCACTCCAGTATCTTTGAGAAGTGCCGGGAGCCAGTATGAGGAATCCCGCCCATGGCAAAGGTCATGAGGAAGGAAGCCTGACATACACAAAGGCGTGATCTGGTTTCAGGGGTTCCCCCTGGGTTTTCCTGAACATCTACCCCCCAAACCAGAGTCTGTCTGCCTTATCGTACTGTGCTTTCCACTCTTCTGACACAACAGGGGGCTATCCCCGACCACCTTTCTCTGGAAAGAGTTAACTCAGAGCTCCAGCTAACAGTCTCCTGCATATAAAAAGAATGTCTCTGTTTAAACCCCTTTGACGGTTTTCTAACTTGCCTGACAGGTTCCCCCGGACTTTTACAACTTGTGATTGTTTACAGCCCCCAACCGCAAAAGGCACGAAGCTTAAAACATCTTAAAGATACAAAGCCTTTTTTAAAAAGCTAAGAATTATATTGGTAGAGGGTTTTCACTGTTGAGTCAATGACTGCTGCCAGGCCTCCATATTCTTTATCTTTTAGACACCTGAAGGATACTAATCAATGTAATTGGGATATAGAAAAAGGAATATAGTAGTTTTAATGTTAGCAACATTAGACTTTTGAGTTAATTACTTTTCTCTTTGTTATAAATCACTGTACTTCTTTCATTGTTATAAATTGTTGTGTCCTTGCTATGTAAGAATGTAACGTTATTTAGTGCTTTCTGAGAGTGGTACCAGACTTTGGAAAGAACAACAATTTTAAGTTTTCTGGTTGACAGACCCTTATCAGAAAAGGGCCGTAAAATGTTAATTGGCCTTCTGGCCAGAAGGTGATGTAAATCACCTAAGATTTGTGTATACAGCTAAGTATGCAGAAAGAAAGCCTGCTCTCAATAAGAGTCAGGGATGCTGACGCTACATAATTTTGTATTATCCATTGATCTCTATGTACAATCAAAAGTATAAAAGGCTTTTCTGGACAATAGAGGATGTACCAGTTTCTCAGACCAGCATCTCAAACTGGTTTCTTGGAAATCTGGCTCCCCCCTTGTTAAATCTCTCTCTTTCTCCCTCTCCCTCCCTCTCCTCTTCAGGCTGAATTCCCATCTGGGGCGTGGAGGCTCTCCAAATCTATTTACTTGCCCTGGCTTCTAAGACCCACGCAAGAGGGATCCCAAGGCGGGGCACTCTCCATTATTCAAGTGGGCACTGGTGGCCTAACGTATATGGTGCAAGTTCCTTGTCTGGAACTTTATGAGCTTTCTGCGTAAACCAAGTTATTCAGCATCTTTTCTCCACTAAATTTTCCTACTATACTATTTCTTCCTAATCTCTTTTTATACTTCTAAATAAATAAGTTTTTCCTCACCACGCCATCCCCGCTTTGAATTATCCTGTATCCAACAGGGCTGGAGCCCGAAAGAGAAGGAAATGGCAATTCACTTCAGTATACTAGCCTTGGAAATCCCATGGACAAAGGAGCCTGGTGGGCTACAGTCCATGGGGTCACAAAGAGTTGAACACAACTGAGAGACTGAGCATGCATGCCAGTGTTTAATAATCTACCTTTAGATTCATTGGAATTGAGTCAACTCTCATTGCAGTCATCTCGACTTCTAGTCCTAAAGTCTTTTATTCTCCATTTTTAATAAATGCCTGCTACAATTTTTCTTTTACAATATTTTATTAAGATCTGTAAAGGATGTAAGAGAACTATAAACACTCTCCTTATCCTACAGAGCTTATTATATGTTAACCAGAAATACAAATTATCAAAAGTATTAGCAAAAAAGTAAGGTTAATAGAAGGGCTTCCCAGATAACTCGGTTGGCAAAGAATCTTCCTGCAATGCAAGAGATGCAGGTTTGATCTCTGGGTGAGGAAGATCTCCTGGAGGATGAAATTGAAATCCTCTCCAGTTTTCTTGCCTGGAGATTCTTTTGAACAGAGGATCTTTGTGGGCTCCATGCAGGTGCAAAGAGTTGGACATGACTGACCACACATATGAAAGTTTAATAAAGATTCTATGAAGAGAGAAGTCAGTGTGATTTAGAAATAGACTATAAATAAGATCATTAATTAATACTTGTATGAATCCAAATGTAGTAACTGTGTAAAGAGTACCTCTGACTTTACCATTGACTAGTCTGTAACCTTCATCAGGTTACCTAATATCCTTGAACTTCAGATTCCTCATCCATGAAATGTGAAGAATAGCTGATTGAACTAAGTTATGAGACTTCAAAATAGCCAAAAATTATGAGCACTGATGGTATGGCATGTGGTGGTGGTGGTTTAGTCACTAAGTTGTGTTGGACTCTTGCAACTCCATGGATTGAAGCCCACCAGTCTCCTCTGTCCATGGGATTCTCCAGGCAAGAATGCAGGAGTGTGTTGCCATTTCCTTTTCCAGGGGATCTTTCCCACCTAGGAATCAAGCCCAGGTCTGCTGCATTGCAGGCAGATTCTTTACTGACTCAGCCACGAGTGCTTATATATATATGTATGTATATAGATAAAATAAAATTCAATATAATATGTATAATTATGTCAGTTAATAGAAT
The DNA here is from genome assembly GCF_032405125.1 of Capricornis sumatraensis. Taxonomy (NCBI): domain Eukaryota; kingdom Metazoa; phylum Chordata; class Mammalia; order Artiodactyla; family Bovidae; genus Capricornis; species Capricornis sumatraensis. The sequence continues at coordinate 15,791,354 of NC_091089.1, read as the reverse complement.
ATACATATATCATTCAATCCCTTTAGGTGGTACTCTGTTCATTCCTATTTTCATATAAGGTGACTGAGGCAAAACAAGATAGTAAATATTTTGTTCAAGTTTATCACCTGATGAACAGCTGACTTACAGTGAAAATCTAAGCAGATAACTTACTCCACTAAAATACAATCTCCAAAAGTGTTTTCAAACTGAAAATAGGAAGTATGTTTCCTAAATGCAGGGCAGCAAAAGAGACACAGATATAAACTACTGACTTTTGAACTCAGTGGGAGAAGGGATAACTTGAGCACTGAAACATGTACATTACCATATGTGAAACAGATGGCCAGTGCAAGTTTGATGCATGAAGCAGGGCACCCAAAGCTGGCGTTCTTGGACAACCCAGAGGAATAGGATGGGGAGGGATGTGGGAGGGACCTTCAGGTTGTGGGAGACACATGTATAGCTGTGGCCAGTTCATGATGATGTATGGCAAAAAACCATCACAATAATTTAAAGTAATTGTTCTCCAACTAAAATAAATAACTTTTTAAAATAAAGTAAGATAAATATATAAATAAATAAATATCTACCCTATGAAAACAAGACGAATAATTGACTTGTGAAATTTCTTTATTCTTATGCATTCTGATATGTGGGAAGTAATAAGTATCAACTATAAATTGCACTTTCTTCATATTCCTTTCAGCATTTACATTCTAAAATAGCACAAATCCCTCTTTTTCCTACTTATTTGAAACTAATTAAATATTTATATTCTTGGACCAGAAGCAACATATCTCTGTGCAATGTAGTTGTTGTTTTTCTTTATAATACTGAGAAGGACAGATGAGAATTTGTGCCACTGTTTCTTCACTGAAAACAAAGGAAAGGCTTTGAGCTGTGAACTTTTTCTTTTGTTTACTTTGTCTGATCACTCAATAGTAGCCTCTTGGATCTTCCCCTGAGAGCCTCAGTGGCGGCTATTTTAAAAGTCAGGTCTATGCTCCCCTTTTCTGTCACCATATTCTTTGTGATTTTTCAGGCATCACAGATGGTAACATATTGATTTGCTTAGCTTCACTGTGCTTCAGGCAAATGAACTTAGGTTTGAAATACTTTGAATTTTCTTGGGCCTTCCCTAGTGGCTCAACAGTAAAGAATCTGCCTGCAATGCAGGAGATACAGGTTAGATTCATGGGTCAGGAAGATCCCTTGATGAGGGGCATGGCAATTCACTCCAGTATTTTGGCCTGGACAATCCCATGGACAGAGGTGCCTTGTGGTCCATAGGGTAGCACATTATCTAGTATTCTTGGGAAGTTAAAGAAAATTTTGAAAATGTATTTATAGAATATAGAATCTTCTTTAAATTCAAAGAGGCCTATACTTGAATCCCTTCTCTGTCATTTCCTAGCTATGTATTTTTAAACTAATAGCTATAATTGATCAAATATAAGAGAATGCCAAAGTTTCAAATGAGAACATACAAAAGAAGTTTAAATTTATAAACTGTTACATATTTGCTTATAATGCTTAATTTTAAGTTTAGATCTAGATTTTTAAAATATTTATTAAATGAAAAATGCATTAATTATTTTAATTAATTAATTAAATTGAAGTATATTTTATTTATAATGTAGAGAAAAGTGATTCATGTGTATATATATATATATATATATAATGCATTGCATATAATGCAATGTGTTATATGTAGAGATAGATATTCACTAACTTATAATAACCTATAATGTAAAAGAATCTGACCAAGAATATATTTTCTTTTTCAGATTCTTTTCCATTATAGATTATTACAAGCTACTGAATATAGTTTCCTGTGCTACACAGTAGGTCTTTGTTGTTTATCTGTTTTATATGTAGTAGTATCTGTTAATCCCAAATAACCACTTTATTCCTCCCCCACCCTTTCCCATTTGGTAACATTAAGTTTATGTTCTGTTGATAGATATTTAGATTGTGTCCATGGCTTGGCTGCACTAAATAGTGTTACAATAGTGGGAATATTAGGGTACATTAATCTGTTTGAATGACAGTTTTTGTCTTTTCCAGATAAATGCCTAGGGGCAGGATTATGGGATAATACTGTAACTCTTTTATTAGTGTTTAAGAACTTCATTACAGGTCTCCATAGTGGCTGCACCAATTTGCATTCTTATCAAGAGTGTTAGAAGTGTTCCCTTTTTCCCACACCTTCTTCAGCACTTATCATTTGTAGACATTTTGATAATGACTATTCTGACAAGTGTGAGGTGGTATCTCATTTTAGCTTTAATTTGCATTCGTCTATTAATTAACGACGTTGTGCCTCTCTTCATGTACCTGTTGGCCATCTATATAACTTCTTTTTAGAAGAGTCTATTTAGATTTTATATTCTTTTTGATTAGGTTGTTTGTTTTTTATATTGAGCTTTGCAAGCTCTTTGTATATTTTGAAAATTATTTCCTGTTGGTCTCACTGTTTTCAAATATTTTCTCCCAACTTGTAGGTTGCCTTTTAATTTTGCTTATAATTTCCTTTTCTGTGCAAAAGCTTTTAAGTTCAATCAGATCTCATTTATTTATTTTGCTTTTGTTTCCATGACTTTAGGAAATGGATATAAAGAAAGTTTCCTGTGATTTATGTCATACAAGTTCTACCTATGTTTTCCTCTAGGACTTTTAGAGCATTTATTTTATATCTAGGTCTTTAATCCATTTTGTGTTTATTTTTGTGAAAGAATGTTCTGATCTCATCGATCCAGTTTTACCAGCACCAGTCATTGAAGAAACAGTCTTTCCTCCACTGTATAATCTTCCCTTCTTTGTCATAGATTATTTGACAAAGGTGTGCTGATTTATCTTGGGGTTTCTATCCTATTCCATTGATCTATGTGTCTACTTTTTTTCCCCCAGTAACACACTGTTTGGTTACTGAATCTTTGAGATATAGTCTGAAGTCAGGAAACCTGATTTCTCCAGCACAGTTCTTCTTTCTTAAGATTGTTTTGGCTATCCAGGTTTGTGTGTGTGTGTGTGTTTCTATACAAATTTTAAAATATTTTGTTTCAGTTCTGTGAAAAATGACATTGATAATTTGAAAGGGATTGCATTAAATCTGTAGATTGCCTTGAGTAAAATGGTTATTTTAACAATACTGATTATTTTTATCTAAGAACATAGAATATCTTTCCATCTGTTTGTATTCTCTTCAGCTGGGTTCAACAGCATCTTATTGTTTTCAGAGTACAGGTCTTTTGTCTCTTTAGGTAGGTTTACTCCTAGGTATTTTGCTCTTTTTGATGTGATGTTAAATTGGATTGTTTCTTCAGATTTTCTATGTATATTGGCATGTTATCTGAAAACAGACACCGTTTTACTTCTTTGTTTATAATTTGGATTTCTTTCTTTTTCCTCTTTGATTAATATGCCTAAGACTTCCAATAATATGTTGCATAAACGTGGAAAGAGTGATCATCCTTGTGTTGACCCTTCATTATTGTCTTTCTAAATTACATATATATGTATTAATATACTGTATTAATATTTCTCTTTCTGGGTTAGTTTACTCTGCATAATAGGCTTCAGCTTCATCCACCTCGTTAGAATTGATTTAAATGTGTTGTTTTTTATAGCTGAGTAATATTCCATTATGTATATGTACCACAACTTGCTTATCCATTCATCTGCCAATGGACATCTAGGTTGCTTTCAAGTCCTAATTATTGTAAATAGTGCTTCAGTGAACAATGGGGTACAAGTGTCTTTTACAATTTTGGTTTACAAGGTGTGTATACCCAGCAATTGGATTGCTGGGTCATATGGCAGTTCTATTTCCAGTTTTTTTTTTTTTTTTTTTTTTTTTTTTAGGAATTTCCTCATTGGTCTCCATAGTGGCTGTACTAGTTTACATTCCCACCAGCAGTGTAAAAGAGTTTCCTTTTCTCCACACCCTCTCCAGCATTTGTTGTTTGTAGACTTTTTAATGGAAATCATTCTGACTAGCATGTGATGGTACCTCATAGTGGTTTTGATTTGAATTTCTCTGATAATGAGTGATGCTGAGCATCTTTTAATGTGCTTCTTAGCCATCCATATGTCTTCTTTGGAGAACTGTCTGTTTAGTTCTTTAGCCCATTTTTTGATTGGGCCGTTTCTTTTTCTGGTATTGAGCTGCACGAGTTGTTTGTATATTTTGGTGATTAACTCTTTGTCAGTTGCTTCATTTCCTACTATTTTCTCCCATTCTGAAGGCTGTCTTTTCACCTTGCTTATAGTTTCCTTCACTGTGCAAAAGATTTTAATTAGTTCCCTTTTGTATATGGTTTGTTTTTATTTCCATTACTCTGTTAGATGGATAATAGAGGATCTTGCTGTGATTTATGTCAGAGAGTGTTCTGCCTACAGTTTCCCCTAAGAGTTTTATAGTTTCTAGTTTGGAATTTAGATCTTTAATCATTTGAGATTTATATGTGTGTGTGTGTGTGTGTGTGTGTGTGTGTGTGTGTGTGTGTGTGTATGTGTGTAGCATTAGAAAGTGTTCTGCTGCTGCTGCTAAACTGTTTCAGTTGTGTCCGATTCTGTGCAACCCCATAGATGGCAGCCCCTCAGGCTCCCCTGTCCCTGGGATTCTCCAGGCAAGAACACTGGAATGGGTTGCCATTTCCTTCTCCAATGCATGAAAGTGAAAAGTGAAAGTGAAGTCGCTCAGTCATGTCGACTCTTCACGACCAGATGGACTGTAGCCTACCAGGCTCCTCCACCCATGGGATTTTCCAGGCAAGAGTACTGGAGTGGGTTGCCATTGCCTTCTCCAGAAAGTGTTCTAGCTTCATTCTTTTATAGGTGATTTACCACTTTTCCCAGCACCACTTGTGAAAGAGATTGCCTTTTCTCCATTGTACATTTTTTTCCTTCAGTGTCAAAGAAAAGGTGTCCATAGGCACATGGGTTTATCTCTGGGCTGTCTATTTTGTTCCATTGATCTATATTTCTGTCCTTGTGCCAGTACCATACTGTCTTGATGACAGTAGCTTTGTAGTATAGTCTGAAGTCAGGCAGGATGATTCCTCCAGTTCCATTCCTCTTTCTCAAGATTATTTTGGCTATTGGAGGTTTTTTGGTGTTTCCACTGAATTTTGAAAATTTTGAAATTATTTTTTCTAGTTCAGTGAAAAATACCATTGGTAGATTGATAGGAATTGCATTGAATCTATAGGTTACTTTGGGTAGCTCATTTTCACTATATTGATTCTTACGATTCATAAACATGGTATACTTCTCCATTTTTTGTGTCATCTTTGATTTCTTTCATCAGTGTTTTATAGTTTTCTACATATAGGCCTTTTGTTTCTTTGGGTAAATTTTTTTCTAAGTATTTTATTATTTTCGTTTCAATGGTGAATGGAATTGTTTCCTTAATTTCCTTGCTGTTTTTTCATCATTAGTGTATAGGAATGCAAGAAATGTTTGTGCATTAATTTTATTTCCTGGAACATTACTATATTCATAACTCTAGCAATTTTCTGGTAGTGCCTTTAGAGTTTTCTACATAGAGTTCATCTCCGTTCAGTCAGTCTCTCCGTCATGTCCAGCTCTTTGCAACCCCATGAATTGCACAATGCCAGGCCTCCCTGTCCATCACCAACTCCCAGAGTTCACTCAAACTCACATCCATGAAGTTGGTGATGACATTCATCCATCTCATCCTCTGTCATCTACTTCTCTTCCTGCCCCCAGTCTGTCCCAGCATCAGATTGTTTCAAATGAGTCAACACTTCGCATGAGGCGGCCAAAGTACTGGAGTTTCAGCTTTAGTATCATTCCTTTCAAAGAACCCAGGACAGATTGATGTCCTTTAGAATGGACTGGTTGTATCTCCTTGCAGACCAAGGGACTCCCTAAAGTCTTTTCCAACACCACAGCTCAAAAGTATCAATTCTTCAGTGCTCAGCTTTCTTCACAGTCCAAGTCTCACATCCATACATGAACACTGGAAAAACAATAGCCTTGACTAGATGAACCTTTGTTGGCAAACTAATGTCTTTGCTTTTGAATATGCTATCTAGCTTGGTCATAACTTTCCTTCCAAGGAATAAGGATCTTTTAATTTCATGGCTGCAATCATCATCAGCAGTTATTTTGGAGTCCAAAAAAATAAAATCTGACACTGTTTCCACTGTTTCCCCATCTATTTGCCATGAAGTGATGGGACCAGATGCCAGGATCTTCTTTTTTCTGAATGTTGAGATTTAAGCCAACTTTTTCACTGTCCTTTTTCAATTTTATCAAGAGCCTTTTTAGTTCCTCTTCATTCTATGCCATAAGGGTGGTGTCATCTGCATATCTGAGGTGATTGATATTTCTCCCAGCAATCTTGATTCCAGCTTGTGCTTCATCCAGCCCAGCATTTCTCATGATGTGCTCTGCATAGAAGTTAAATAATCAGGGGGACAATATACAGCCTTGACAAACTCCTTTTCCTTTTGGAACCAGTCTGTTGTTCCATGTCCAGTTCTAACTGTTGCTTCCTGACCTGCATATAGGTTTCTCAAGGGGCAGGTCAGGTGGTCTGGTATTATCATCTCCTGAAGAATTTTCCACAGATTATTGTGATCCACACAATCAAAGGCTTTGGTATAGTCAATAAAGCAGAAATAGATGTTTTTCTGGAACTCTCTTGCTTTTTCCATGATCCAGCGGATGTTGGCAATTTGGTCTCTGATTCTTCTGCCTTTTCTGAAACCAGTTTGAATATCTGGAAGCTCACCGTTCATGTGTTGCTAAAGCCTGGCTTGGAGAATTTTGAGCATTACTTTACTAGCGTGTGAGATGAGTGCAATTGTGTGGTAGTTTGAGCATGCTTTGGCATTGCCTTTCTTTCGGACTGGAGTAAAAACTGACTGTTTCCAGTCCTGTGGCCACTGCTGAGTTTTCCAAATTTGCTGGCATATTGAGTGCAGCATTTTAACAGCATCATCTTTCATGATTTCAAACAGCTCAACTGGAATTCCATTACTTCCACTAGCTTTGTTCATAGTGATGCTTTCTAAGGCCCACTTGACATCACATTCCAGGATGTCTGGCTCCAGGTGAGTGATCACAACATCGGGATTATCTTGGTCGTGAAGATCTTTTTTGTACAGTTCTTCTGTGTATTCTTGCCACCTCTTCTTAATATCTTTTGCTTCTGTTAAGTCCATACCATTGCTGTTCTTTATCGAGCCCATCTTTGCATGAAATGTTCCCTTGTTATCTCTAATTTTTTTGAAGAGATCTCTAGTCTTTCCCATTCTGTTGTTTTCCTCTGTTTCTTTGCATTGATCACTGACTAAGGCTTTCTTTTGTCTTCTTGCTGTTCTTTGGAACTCTCCATTCAAATAGGCATATCTTTCTTTTTCTCCTTTGCTTTTCATTTCTTTTCTTTTCGCAGCTATTTGTAAGGCCTCCTCAGACAGCCATTTTGCTTTTTTGCATTTCTTTTCCATGGGATGTTTTTTATCCCTGTCCCCTGTACAATGTCATGAACCTCCGTCTATAGTTCATCAGGCAATCTATTTACCAGATCTAGTCCCTTAAATCTATTTCTCACTTCCATTGTATGGTTATAAGGAATTTAATTTAGGTCATATCTGAATGATCTAGTGGTTTTCCCTACTTCAATTTAAGTCTGAATTTGGCCATAGGGAGTTCATTATCTGAGTCATGGTCAGCTCCCGCTCTTCTTTTTGCTGACTGTATAGAGCTTCTCCATCTTTGGCTGCAAATAATATAATCAATCTGATTTCGGTGTTGACCATCTGGTGATGTCCACGTGTAGAGTCTTCTCTTGTGTTGTTGGAAGAGGGTGTTTGCTATGACCAGTGCATTCTCTTGGCAAAACTCTGTTAGCATTTACCCTGCTTCATTCTGTATTCCAAGGCCAAATTTGCCTGTTACTACAGGTGTTTCTTGACTTCCTACTTTTGCATTCCAGTCCCCTATAGTGAAAGGACATCTTTTTTTGGGGGTATTAGTTCTAAAAGGTCATGTAGGTCTTCATAGAACTGTTCAACTTCAGCTTCTTCAGCATTATTGGTTGGGGCATAGGCTTGGATTACCACGATATTGAATGGTTTGCCTTGGAAACGAACAGAGATAATTCTGTCATTTTTGAGATTGCCTCCAACTACTGCATTTTGGACTCTTGTTGACCATTATAGCTACTCCATTTCTCCTAAGGGATTCCTCCCCATAGTAATAGATATAATGGTCATCTGAGTTAAATTCACCCATTCCAGTCTATTTAGTTCGCTGATTCCTCGAATGTCAATGTTCACTCTTGCCATCTCTATTTGAACTGTTTCCAATTTGCCTTGATACATGGATCTAACGTCCCAGGTTCCTATATAATATTTCTCTTAAAAGCAATGGACCTTGCTTCTATCATCAGTCACATCCACAACTGGTTATTTATTTTAATTAATTAATTAATTTATTTATTTATTTATTTTTGCTTTGGCTCCATCCCTTCATTCTTTCTGAAGTTTATCCACTGATATCCAGTATCAACTGGGCACCATTGACCTGGGAGTTCGTCTTTCAGTATCTCATCATTTTGCCTTTTCGTACTGTTCATGGGGTTCTCAAGGCAAGAATATTGAAGTCGTTTGCCATTCCCTTCTCCAGTTGACCACATACTATCAGACCTCTCCACCATGAATCGTCCATCTTGAGTGGCCCCACATGGCATGGCTGAGTTTCATTGAGTTAGACAGGCTGTGGTATGTGTGATCAGATTGGCTAGTTTTCTGTGATTATGGTTTCAGTGCATCTGCCCTCTGATGCCCTCTAAGAGTGCATTTTATCTGAGTTATTGTATTGTTCATTATTGATTGACACTTCATTATTTCTTCTAGGTCCTTGTTAATTTCTTTCATCTTCTCATTCCTTGTCTCTAGTCTATTTATTTGTAATATCATTTTGTTTTCCATATTTTGCATCATCTTTACTATCATTATTCTGGAATATTTTTCAGGTGTATGCCCTGTCTCCTCCTCCTTTGTTTAGTTTCATGGATTTTTGTAATGTTTCTTCACATGTTGAATATTTCTCTGCCTTTTCATTTTGTTCAGATTGCTGTGTTTTGAGTGTCCTTTCTGCAGGCTGTAAGTTTGTGGTTCCTCTTAATTGTGGATTCTGCTCCCTGTGGGTGATTTTGATCTAATGGCTTGTCATTGTTTCCTGGTTGGGGAGCTTGTGTCTGTGTTCTGGTGTGTGGAACTGGATCTCTTTTCTCTGGATTGCAATGAAGTGTCCATTAGTGAGTTTTGGGATGTCTATGGTTTTGACATGGGTTTAGGCAGTCTGTCTTTTAATGTTTAGGGTTGTTTTCCTGTTTTGCTGGAGAATTAGCATGGTTCATCTTGCACTGGAACTTGCTGGCTCTTGGGTGGAGCTTGGTTTCAGTGTAGATATGGAGACTTTTGGGTGAGCTCTTGTCTATTTAGTTTCCCTGAAGTCTAGAGTTCTCGAATGTTCTCAAGTTTTGGAATTAACCTTCCTGCCTTCAGCTTTCAGTCCTTTTCTCACAATAGCCTCAAGACTTCTCTATCCATACAACATAGAAGATAAAACCCCTAGGCTTATTGGTGAAACAAGTCTCCACAGCAGGGAACACCCAGAAAGATTCACATAGTTATATAGAGAAGACATGAAGGAGGAAGGAGATAGAAGTGACCTGGAGGAGAAAAGGAAATGTCAAAAGGGGAGATAGATATCAAATCCCTAAGTGAAAATGGATCTGGAAATTTAGATTCTTAGAGGTACAAAATTGATAACAAATATCAAACAGCAAAGATTAGAAACAGAATAGAGATAAGACTCTTAAAATACAAAGCATAATCAATCAAATAATTAAAAATATATGGAATTTGTTTTAAAACAAATAGGTTTTTTGGGGGAAAGGTAATATAGGCTATAAAAATGAAAGTTAAAGGAGTAATAACTAAATTTAAAAAAATAAAATATGCTAATAGCAAAAATATATCTCGGAATTTCTCTGGAGTTGTTGTGGGCAGTGTGGGATCAGTTCAGTGTCAAAAAGTCCCTTGTTCCAACTTGTACTTATTCTCAAGGTCTATAGGTGCCTCTCAAATGTATACAGTATTAAATGCATGGTTTTAATCGGTTACACATGTTACTTCCAGAGCAGTTCCCCTTTCTTTGTTTATTTTGGGTTCCTCTTTTTGCAATTCTCTTCAGTGTCTAATTTCCACCCTGACACAAGAGGGTGAAGGTGACCACTTATTTAGGCTCACTTGTTCAGTTATGTTGTGGGGAGGAAGGGATGCTGCAAAGAAGTACCACTGCCATGGGTGGGGAGTGCTCACAGTGGATGGATCACACTGGGTTTGCCACAGCCCAAGGTCGTGTGTGCTTCCCAGATCTACACTGCTCAGGCTCTAGGATGCTCTACAAGGGCACTATCCCATGTGAGCCTTGTATTTTGTGAACTTCCCACGTCTAAGCCATTCAGGTTCTTGGATATTCCACAAGGGCACAGTCTCAGATGGGCTATGCGTTTTGTGCTCTTCCCAGGTCCAAGCAGCTCAGGTGACCAGGTGTTAGGCAAGCCCTCTGTCCCAGGTGGGCCATGTATCTTATTCACCTGCCCAGTCCCTGCCACTTGATTTCCTGGCTGTGTCATGAGAGCACGGTCCCAGGTGTGTCATGTGTCACCTGGGGTGCTGATTTCAGACACTCCTGGCAGATGTCACCTGTCTAGAATCCCAGGAAGACAAGTTTAGCAGGTGGGAGCCTGCTCACAGTTCTGTTGAAGACGCGGTCTCTGGGGCTGAGAATGCAACAGCCCCTCACCTTCTGGCTCTGGCTGTTGCACACCTGCTTCTCTGCCTTGAGGGAGAGAGGAACTGGCTTGCTTTCTTTAATATTCCATCAATCCTTTGTTCTATGAGTGCACCAGAGTTCACTGGACACCATTAGAACCTTTCACGGGAAAGGTTTTCTTTTCTTTTTTTTTTTTCTCTCTCTGGTGAGCCCACAGTTTGGATTGCTATTTCACATTAGCTCCCTCAGATTGTCCTCAGGGCATTCAGGCCCAGTCCTTACCCTAAATACTGCTGGTACAGCCACATCTCCCTGCCTAGCCGCCACTTGCTGGTGGCAGATGTGAGCATCTGAGCCACTTCTCCTCTGCCAGTTGTGGTACGTATTCTGTGAGGTTTGTTTGTTTGTTTGTTTTCCCCTCCTGGTTATGTTGCCTTCTGAGATTCCAAAACTCCCCTACAGACATGCCTGTGGGGCATCTCTTATGGTTTCCTACCGTGTGGAGACTTCTCCTTCTCAACTCCTTCCCCAGGATGGGTGTCCATCCTTAAATCTTTCGTCTCAGTTTTTGTCTTATATTTTGTCCTAACTCCCTTTGAAGAGATTGGGCTGCCTTTCTGGGTGCCTGCTGTCCTTCACCAGCATTCAGAAGTTGTTTTGTGAAAGGGGCTCAGCATTCAAATGATTTTTGATGAAGTTGTGTGGGAGAAAATGATCTCCCTGTCCTATTCCTGTGCCATCTTGGGACTGCTCCCCAAAGTTGTATGTTCTTATTGCCATTTGATTAACTTGTTTTCAATTTGTTTATGCAGTCACTCCCCGCCACACACACACTTTCTCCTTTTGTTCTCTTGTCTTATGATTCAATGACTATCTTTAGTTTTATATTTGGATTCCTTTTGCTTTTTGTATGTATATCTATTGTAGATTTTTGGTTTGAAGTTACCAAAAGTCTTTCATTTATCACTCTTTATCTCTCTACCTATATCTTAATTTCAAATGTATTTTAAACACCCCACATTCATGCTTTTCTCTTCAGTGATTATTGATTTTGATATCAAAATTTACATCCAATTGTGTTCTGTATCCCTTAACTGCTTACCACGGATACAGATGATCTTACTTTTCCTGTCTGTTAAATTTCCTACTAGTTTTTCTGTGTGAAAGAATTCCTACCTTTACTGTATGTTTGCCTTTACCTGTGAGCTGTTTTCTTAATAATTATCCTGTTTCCATTTTTATCCTTTGTTTTGCATAGAAAATTTCCTTTAATATGTGTTGTAAACTGACTTATTGATGTTGAATTCATTTTCCTTTTCTTATCTATAGAACTGTCCATCAAATCTGAATAAGAACCTTTCATTGGTAGAGAATTATCAGCTGTAGATTCTTCTCTTTCATTTCTTTAATTATATCATGCAGAGTTTCTTCTGAAAAATCATCTGACAGCTTTATGAAAGTTCCCTTGTATGTTATTTGCTTCATTTTCCTTGCTGATTCTAGCATTTTATTTATCTTTTGTTTTTATACTTTTATTTCAATGTATCTTGGTATATTCCTCTTTGGGTTAATACAGTATGGGACTCTCTGCACTTAGGTAATTTTCTTTCCTAGGTTAAAGAAGTTTTTAACTATTATGTCTTTAAATACATTATCATCCCATTTATCTCTCTCTTTTCTTTCTGCAACAACTATGATGAAAATATTTGTATCCTTGATGTTGTCCAGATGTCTCTTAAATTATTTTCATTTATTTTCTTCTTGTTTCTTTTCAGAATCGGTGCTTTCTACTACTCTGTCTTCCACCTCACTGATTTTCTGTATAATTTAATATGCTAACAATTTCTTCTAGTACATTAAAAAAAATTCAGTTAATGTATTCTTCAGTTCTGTTTGGTTCTTTGTATTTTCTCAGTTCAGTTCAGTTGCTAAGTCCTGTCCGATTATTTGTGACCCCATGGACTGCAGCATGCCAGGCTTCCCTGTCCATCACCAACTCCCGCAGCTTACTCAAACTTATGTCCATCGAGTTGGTGATGCCATCCAACCATCTCATTCTCTGTCGTCCCCTTCTCCTCCTGCCTTCAATCCTTCCCAGTATCAGGGTTTTTTCCAAGGAGTCAGTTCCTCATATCAGGTGGCCATAGTACTGACGTTTCAGCTTCAGCATCATTTCTTCTAATGAGTATTCATTCGGCTTTAATTTCCTTTAGGATTGACTGGTTTGATCTCCTTGTTGTCCAAGGTACTCTCAAGAATCTTCTCCAACAACATAGCTCAAAATCATCAATTCTTTGGCACTCAGCCTTTTTTATTGTCTAACTTTCATATCCATAACTGACTATTGGAAAAACCATAGCATTGACCATACAGACCTTTGTCAGCAATAGTGATATCAGTCCGTAATTTTTTTTTTGTGTTTGTGATATCTTTGGTTTTGGTGTCATGGTAATGCTAGTCTCATGGAATGAGTTCAGAAGCATTCTTTCCTCTAATATTTTTAAGAATTTGAGAAAGATAGGCATCAAATATTTTCTAAAATTTTGGTAGAATTCACATTTGAAAGCTGTTGTCCTGAAATTCTGTGGGTTTTTTTGGGGGAAGGGAAGAGGTTGATTTTTGCTGATTCAATGTTATTACTGGTAATGAAATTACTGACAATTTCTCCCTGGTTAAGTCTTCAGAATTGCACATTTCTAGAACTTTTTCTGTTTCTTCTTGCTCTCCATTTTTTTTTCCATATAATTGTGTAATCTGTTATGGTCCTTTGTATTTCTGTGGATCTGTTGTAACTGCCATGCAACATTGAGCAGAGAACCCTGTGCTATTACAGTAGGTCCTTTTTAGTTTTACATTTTAAATATAACAGCATGTACATATCCCAAGCTCCATCCCCTCCCTTGCTCTCATCTTTCTCCTAGCAACCATAAGTTCATTCTCTTAAGTCTGTGAGTCGGTTTCTGTTTTTAAGTAAGTTCATCTGTATTGTTTCTTTTTAGATTCCACATATAAGGGATGTCACACTATATTTCTCCTCTGTCTTACTTATTTCACTCAGTATAACAATCTTGAGGTCCATTCACTTTGCTGAGAATGGCATTATTTCATTCTTTTTAATGGCTGAGTAATATTCCATTGTTTATATGTACCACATCTGTTTTATTCCTCTGTCAATGGACATTTAGGTTGTTTCCATGTCATGGCTATTGAAAATATTGCTGCAATCAACATTGGGTTGCATGTACATTTTCAGATCATTTTTTTCTCCAGATATATGCCCCAGGATGGGACTGCTGTATTATACAGTAACTTTGTAACTCTGCTTTTACTTCTTTAACAAGGATTCACACTGTTCTTCATAGTGACTATACCAATATGTATTCCCATCAACAATGTAGGAGATTTCCCTTCTATCCATACCCTCTTCTGCATTTATTATTTGTGGATATTTTGATGATAGGCTTTCTGGCAGTTGTGAAGTCTTATCTCATTGTAGTTTTGGTTTTCACTTCTCTAATAATTAGTGATATTTAAATATCAGCATGTGTCTCTTGGCTCTCTGTATATCAACTTTGAAGAAATGTCTATTTAGGTCTTCTATCCATTAGTTGATTAGGTTGTTTGTTTTGATGCTATTAAACATTGTGTGCTGCTGCTGCTGCTGCTGCTGCTAAGTCACTTCAGTCGTGTCTGACTCTGTGCGACCCCATAGATGGCAGCCCACCAGGCTCCCCCGTCCCTGGGATTCTCCAGGCAAGAACACTGGACTGGGTTGCCATTTCCTTCTCCAATGCATGAAAGTGAAATGTGAAAGTGAAGTCGCTCAGTCATGTCCTACTCTTAGCTACCCCATGGACTGCAGCCTACCAGGCTCCTCCATCCATGGGATTTGCCAGGCAAGAGTACTGGAGTGGGGTGCCATTGCCTTCTCCGACATTGTGTGCTATTTGCTGGTTTTGGAGACTAATCTCTTGTTGATCACATAATTTGCAAATATTTTCTCCTAATCTGTGGGTTATCTTTTCATTGTGTTTATTATTTCCTTTTCTATGCAAAAATGTTTGCTTTTAAGCAGGACCTATTTGTTTCTTTTGTTTTTATTTCTATTATTCTGGAAGATGGATTGAAAAAGATATTGCTGCAATTTATCTCAGAGAGTGTTCTGCCTATGTTTTCCTCCAGGAGTTTTATAGTATCTGGTCTTAAATTTAGGTCTTTAATGCAGATTATTTTTGTTTATGGTGTTAAAGAATGATTTTTAAAATGAGATGAATATATAGCAATCTTTCATCCTTTCTCTTGCTCTTTCTCTCCTCTGACACTGAGAAAAGTTGAAAGCAAAAGCAGAAAGGGGAAGCAGAGAATGAGATGGTTAGATAGCATTACTGATTCAATGCACATGAATCTAAGCAAACTCCAGGAGACAGTGAAGGAAAGGGGAGTCTGGCATGCTGTAGTCGATGGGGTAGCAAAGAGTCAGACATGACTTAGCAACTGAACAAGAACAACAACAATGGTCAAATAGCTGATATCTTAAGTTCAAGTGCATTTTAACACCTCAGTAATTTTCTTCCCTTCCCCCCATATTTACTGGGTTTTGACTTCATATTTTACATCATTTTTTATATTCCTTACTATCTGTTCAGATTAGATAATTTTACTGCTTTTGTCTTTTCATTCTTCCACCAGCTTTGTAAGTCATGGTATCTGCCATTGATAGGCAGGGGATCCTACCTTTTACTTATTTTCTGGTAGGTAACACTGTAGCCTGGCACTAGCGCTGGACCACTGGTTAGCAGAGACAAATTCTGGGGTCTCTTGCTTCAGGGCCCAGGATTTCAGATTTTTATCAGCCCAGAGCTTGGCAGGACTGAGGAACAGGCTGTTTCACCAGTGAGTGGAGCTCGGCCCCAAGGTGTTTGGTTGTAGGGCCCTAGTACTGATGCATTGGTCCACTGAAAGTGAGTCTTTGTATGCAGAGCTCTGGAGTTCCTAGTGTTTGTGTCAGTATACTAATGTGTGGGGCTGGGTCCTGTTTTCTCTGGTGAACAGAACCAGATTCTGAGATGGCTGTGGCCTCAGGGAGTCTTAAGTCACCAGCAGACCTGCTGGCGAATGGGGTTTGTCTTTGGCTGGTTGCTTGGCTGAGATATTTCAATACTGATGTTGACAGGCTGGTGAAAGGCATTATACTGGCATTTTAAGCTGGAGAGATTATATCAAGATGATCCTTATCAGCACCACTGTCTACCTGAAAGAGTGCTCCACTGTTTATAATAGCCAGGACACGGAAACAACCTAGATGTCTATCAGCAGATGAATGGATAAGAAAGCTGTGGTACATATACACAATGGAGTATTACTTGGCCATTAAAAAGAATAAATTTGTATCAGTTCTAATGAGATGGATGAAACTGGAGCCGATTATACAGAGTGACGTAAGCCAGAAAGAAAAACACCAATATAGTATACTAACACATATATATGGAATTTAGAAAGATGGCAATGATGACCCTTTATGCAAGACAGCAAAAGAGACATAGATGTGTAGAGTGGACTTTTGGACTCTGAGGGAGAGGGAGAGGGGGGGATGATTTGGGAGAATGGCATTGAAACATGTATACTATCATGTAAGAAATGATTCACCAGTCTATGTCCAATGCAGCATACAGGATGCTTGGGGCTGGTGCACGGGGATGACCCAGAGAGATGTTATGGGGAGGGAAGTTGGAGGGGGGGGTTCATATTTGGGGATGTATGTACACCCGTGGTGGATACATGTCAATCTATGGCAAAACCAATACAGTATTGTAAAGTAAAATAAAGTAAAAATAAAAATTTAATTAAAAAATAAAGAGTGCTCCAAAATAGTTGCCAACAATGTCAACATCAACAAGATGAACTCCAGTTGATTCCTACGTCTCTTGCAGGCAGTCTGTTATTAGCAGGTAGGTTTGATGTAGATTCTTTTCAAATTACTTCTCTTGTCCTGCGTCCTATTTCTCACAACCTTCTGGCTTTTCTGAAAATAAGCACCACTGACATTTAAGACAAATGTTCTGGGATCTTAACTTCCAGTGTAGGATTCCTGGACTAGGGAACTTCTTGTGGGGATCAGACCACTTGGTTTTAGGGAGAACCATTACAGTTGTAATTATTATCCTGTTTGTTGGTCACTGATCCAAGTGTATGGGTCTCTGTCCCTCCTACCATTTCTCATTGTGGTTTCTTTATATCTTTAGTTGTAGAAACGTTTTTTTTTTTTTTTTCTAATCTTTCCATGTTTGTGATCAATAAATGTTCTGTGAATACTTGTAATTTTCATGTGTCTGTGGATAGAGGTGAGTGTAAGCATATTATAAGTCTGCTACATATATTCCCACTCAGACACATTCAAAAAGAACTCAGCAGAGAACTGCACCAGATGCAAAAAGTAAAATGAATTATTCCTGGTTCTAATACTGACTTGGTAATATCAGTCAAGTCATTGATTTTTAATTCACTGGAATCTTCATTTTAAAGAAGGACTATCTACCTCACTTCAGTTCAGTTCAGTTCACTCACTCAGTCGTGTCCGACCCTTTGTGAACCCATGCATCGCAGCACACCAGGCTTCCCCGTACATCATCAACTCCTGGAGTTCACTCAGATTCACATTCATTGAGGCAGTGATGCCATCCAACCATCTCATCCCCTGTCGTGCCCTTCTCATCCTGCCCCCAATCACCTAAGCATCAGTCTTTTCCAATGAGTCAGCTCTTTGCATGAGGTGGACAGCAAGGCGTACACCATTGATGTACACCCAAGGTGTACACACTTGGTGGATTCATGTCAATGTATGGCAAAACCAATACAGTATTGTATAGTAAAATAAAGTAAAAATAAAAATTAAAAAAAATATAAATAAATAAATAAATAATAAGGAATATTATCTGTATATAGAATACATATAGGAATATGGAAATAAACAAAAAGGTTAAAAACCTCCAAAAAATATTAAAAAATTAATGCTAATCCTTCTAAAACTCGTCCCAAAAAACTGAAGATGAGGGAACGCTCCCAAGCTCATTTTACAAGACCAGCATTACTCTACTCAAGTCTACAAAAAGACACTGGGAAAAGAAAAAAAAAAAAAGCTACAGGTCAATATCCCTGATGAATATAAGAGGGTAACAGGTAGGAAGGCTAGTATTTTCCAAATGAAGGAAACAGACTGCAAGTGGCAGACTTTTTGCTTGTTTGTTTTTTCTCTTAAGCAGCAGGAGGAAGTGAACTAAAAGTGGCAGATTATTTTTTTTTTTCTTCTTACTTTTCTATGCAAAATTAAAAGGAGATATTTAAAAAAAAAATTCTGTGTTGTCATGACAACACCTGGTTCTGCCTGAACTTAATTTTTCTCAGACCTTGAGCTAACCAATGCGTTTTACTTATGGAAGTGTTTTTCTTAAGCCATGTTAATAAACTATGTATTTGCCTTGGAATCTGCCTTTCTTTAAGTTCTTTGGAACTAAAACTCAAACCTTGAACTGATAATGATTCAACAAAACAGTTTGTCTTGTTCCTGGAAATGTTCTCTTAAGATATGTTAATGAAACTATGCATTTGCTTGAAAATCTGCATTTATTTAAGATTCATGTCATTGTTTTACAGCCAGGGATGACTCATCTTGTGCCAATGCTATCTCAAAATGCATGTTGTGAAACAGGGACATGATGCAGCTCTCATAATTCTTTAACAGATATATAACTTTTTACTAAAAACTAGCAAGGGGGTCACTCTTCCTGCCGCTTTCTGTTGCCTATGTCAGAAGCTTCCTCTATCCCTTTATACATTCAGCTCAGTTCAATCACTCAGTCGTGTCCAACTCTTTGCAACCACATGAATTGCAGCACAACAGGCTTCCCTGTCCATCACCAACTCCCGGAGTTCACCGAACTCATGTCCGTTAAGTCGGTGATGCCATCCAGCCATCCCATCCTCTGTCGTCCCCTTCTCCACCTGCCCCAATCCCTCCCAGCATCAGAGTCTTTTCCAATGAGTCAACTGTTTGCATGAAGTGGCCAAAGTATTGGAGTTTCAGCTTTAGCATCATTCCCTCCAAAGAAATCCCAGGGCTGATCTTCAGAATGGACTGGTTGGATCTTCTTGCAATCCTAGGGACTCTCAAGAGTCTTCTCCAACACAAAAACTCAAAAACATCAATTCCTCGGCACTCTGCTTTCTTCACAGTCCAACTCTCACATCCATACATGACCACTGGAAAAACCATAGCCCTGACTAGACGGACTTTTGTTAGCAAAGTAATGTCTCTGCTTTTGAATATGCTATCTATGTTGGTCACAACTTTTCTTCCAAGGAGTAAGCGTCTTTTAATTTCATGACTGCAATCACCATCTGCAGTGATTTTGGAGCCAATAAATAAATAAATAAAGTCTGACACTGTTTCCACTGTTTCCCCATCTATTTCCCATGAAGTGACGGGACCAGATGCCATGATCTTCATTTTCTGAATGTTGAGCTTTAGGCCAACTTTTTCACTCTCCACTTTCACATTAATCAAGAGGCTTTTTAGCTCCTCTTCACTTTCTGCCATAAGAGTTGTGTCATCTGCATATCTGAGGTTATTGATATTTCTCCTAGCAATCTTGATTCCAGCTTGTGTTTCTTCAGGCCCAACGTTTCTCTTGATGCACTCTGCACATAAGTTAAATTGTCAGGGTGACAATATACAGCCTTAATGCACTCCTTTTCCTATTTGGAACCAGTCTGTCGTTCCATGTCTCATTCTAACTGTTGCTTCCTGCTCTGCATATAGGTTTCTCAAGAGGCTGATCAGGTGATCTGGTATTCCCATCTCTTTCAGAATTTTCCACAGTTTATTGTGATCCACAAAGTCAAAGGCTTTGGCATAGTCAATAAAGCAGAAAGAGTTGTTTTTCTGGAACTTTCTTGTTTTTTCCATGATCCAGCAGATGTTGGCAATTTGAACTCTGGTTCCTCTGCCTTTTCTAAATCAGGCTTGAACATCTGGAAGTTCATGGTTCATGTATTGCTGAAGCTTGGCTTGGAGAATTTTAATCATTACTTTACTAGCATGTGAGATGAGTGCAATTGTGTGGTAGTTTGAGCATTCTTTGGCATTGCCTTTCTTTGGGATTGGAATGAAAATGGACCTTTACCAGTCCTGTGGCCACTGCTGAGTTTTCCAAATTTGCTGACATATTGAGTGCAGCACTTTCACAGCACCATCTTTCAGGATTCAAAATAGCTCAAATGGAATTCCATCACCTCCACTAGCTTTGTTCATAGTGATGCTTTCTAAAACCCACTTGACTTCACATTCCAGGATGTCTGGCTCTAGGTGAGTGATCACACCATCATAATTATCTTGGTCATGAAGATCTTATTTTGTATAGTTCTTCTGTGTATTCTTGCCACCTCTTCTTAAAATCTTCTGTTTCTGTTAGGTCCATACTTTTCTGTCCTTTATCGAGCCCATCTTTGCATGAAATGTTCCCTTGGTATCTAATTTTCTTGAAGAGATCTCTAGTCTTTCCCATTCTGTTGTTTTCCTCTATTCCCTTGCATTGATCACTGAGAAAGTCTTTCTTATCTCTCCTTGCTGTTCTTTGGAACTCTGCATTCAGATGCTTATATCTTTCCTTTTCTCCTTTGCTTTTCACTTCTCTTCTTTTCACCACTATTTGTAAGGCTTCCTCAGACAGCCTTTTTTTTTTTTTTTTTTTTTACATTTATTTTCCATAGGGATGGTCTTGATCCTTGTCTCCTGTACAATGTCATGAACCTCCATCAATAGTTCATCAGGCACTCTGTCTTATCTAGTCCCTTAAATCTATTTCTAATTTCCACTGTATAGTCATAAGGAATTTGATTTAGGTCATACCTGAATGGTTTAGTGGTTTTCCCTACTTTCTTCAAGTTAAGTCTGAATTTGACAATAAGGAGTTCATGATCTGAGCCACAGTCAGCTCTCACTCTTCTTTTTGCTGAATATATAAACTTCTCCATATTTGGCTGCAAAGAATATAATCAATCTGATTTCATTTTTCACCATCTGGTGATGTCCATGTGTAGAGTCTTCTCTTGTGGTGTTAGAAGAGGGTGTTTGCTATAACCAGTGCATTCTTTTGGCAAAACCGTATTAGCCTTTGCCTTACTTCATTTCGTATTCCAAGGCCAAATTTGCCTGTTATTCCAGGTGTTCCTTGACTTTGTACTTTTGCATTCTAGTCCCCTATAATGAAAAGGATATCTTTTTTGGGTGTTAGTTCTGAAAGGTCTTGTAGGTCTTCATAGAACCTTTCAACTTCAGCTTCTTCAGCGTTACTGGTTGGGGCATAGTCTTACATTACCGTGATATTGAATGGTTTGCCTTGGAAATGAATAGAGATCATTCTGTCATTTTTGAGATTGCATCCAAGTACTCCATTTCAGACTCTTTTGTTGACCTTATAGCTACTCCATTTCTTCTGAGGGATTCCTGCCCACAGTAGTAGATATAATGGTCATTTGAGTAAATTCACCCATTCCACTTTATATATTAATAAAACTTTATTACACAAATGCTTCAAATGATAAAGACACCAGGTTGAAATCCTCTCTTCCGGAGATCATGTATCCTGGTGTAGTTCACAGCTCCTTTTTGCAACCTTTCATCTTGAGTGCTCATCTGGGATCTTCAAGGCAATGTAAGGATGGTTGGAGCTCTAGTTCTTTGCTCTCCTAGTAAATACATTTTCTGTTGTACTTTACTGACTCTGCAGTGTGCCTATATGCATGAAAGCAGCATGAACAAGATGTGGAATTAACCATGAACTGAGCATTGAGCTCTGCTCTGCAGTTTCATGGTGCATCATAATGACTGGAGTCAGGTCCCCAAAGGGGAGCCTTGCCAGGGGTTTATACTGACCTGCCAATGCCAAGAAGCACCCAAGAACCCTGTGAGAGGAGAGGCCAGAAATGGGCAATATATGTGGACTGAACTTTCCTTTCTAAGTCAATGCTTCCTGGTCTCTTTGCCGATTTTGTAACTGCCTTGGGAATTGAAACTACTAACATAATCTGCCGAATCATAAACTTTCAAGGGACTTGTGTTTTATGCTGCTTCTGTGTACTTGTGCTTAGATCCCAAGCTTGGATTGGTAGTCAGGAAGTGTCTAGCCTTGCTAGGAGTTAAGAGTTACAACAGAAGCATTTTTGGAAGCAAGGTGGAGCTTGTTAAGAGCATCTGTCAGGCTAAAAGTTACTCATATTGGAAGTACAGTAGGATTCTTCCTTTGATAAAGCTAGCTCTTAGTGGACCAGAGAATGCTCTCTGGTGGTTTTTGTCTCAACTCCTTAGACATTCTTTCTGTGGAATCAGTGTGAATGAACTGGAAGGACTGGTCCTAATAACTTGAGGACAAAAATCACTTTTTCCTCATTGGCTGGCCCTTCACCATCTCTTTTGCTATCACTTATTCTAGTGTGGTAATGCTTGGAAGGGACATATTGTTTTTTTTGTTCACCTCTTTATGATTTACTGGTCTTATTGTGGTCAGGAATATACTTAGGACCACGCACAGGCACCTGGGAGAACACTGTTTTCCCTAGCAGTCTTAGCTTGGGAGGCATTCCAGAAAGTTACTCTGATTGCACCCTGGGTGGCATCAGAGGCAGGGAAGTGTTTTAATGGTGAGGAACTAGACATCAGTCTGGGATGCCATGAGGTCTACCCCTGGTGCATCTCCACCTCACCGCTATGGTAGAATGAGGAGGGACGATGATGGGACAGCTCTGCTGGTAAGTGACAGGTTAACTCTGGCCAGGGAAGGAAGCTGAGGTGGATGACTTCTCTCCACCCCTATCAGGAGGAGAGAGAGATGCCTCCAGTAGAAAAAAGGCACTTGTCACTGCTGGTTTCTCTCTCACAGACGGGAGCTAGCAATTCTAGCCTCACTCCTTTGAACTGTATTCTGAAAAACTACTATATATTTGATCCTTAGAGCTTAAAGAAGACATACCTGATCTTCCTGTGTGATGCTGCATGGCCACGGTACCCATTGGAGGACAGTTAACAGTGACCGGTTGGAGGGTCTCTTAATTATAACACTGTTTTACATTTAGACCTGTTCTGTAGAAAACAAGGAAAATGGGTAGAAGTAGCATATGTGCTGCCCTTTATCTCTCTGCAGGTAGATTTATGTCCTAAGGGTATAGGTTTGGGCATCAAACTTTCAGCTCCCTCCTGTCCTCCTACTTTGTCCCCCGTATCTGGGGCTCCAAAATGAGCAAACTGAAAGTCAAGGAACCTCTCCAGAAAGAGTTGCCTTGATCTCAGTAGAAACTCAAACTGATATGTAAACTGCTCCAGCCTCAGTAGAGGTCCAATACAAGCTCTGACTACTCTGGTTTCAATAGAAACTCAGCCAATTAAAGTAAGAAGCTCAGACAACTAAAACTAAGGGTGAAATATAGGATTAGAAAGAGGACAAGAGACAGAGAGATAAAGAAAAACAGGTTTCTCCAATCTATACCTGGGATCATATGCAAAGGGCAACCTGAGAGGCTGAGGAACAGCCACACAAGCTGTTGCCTCTTCATGAAGCACCCAGCAGGAAACATAAACAATCTTTGAGAGTTAATAAGCCCTTTTCTTATCAAGAAATGAAAAGAATTAAGGAAGTTCTGGGAGACTATTTGGAGAACCCAGAAAAATATATTAGAACATTTAAGGGTGTTACTGTGCTTTA
The DNA here is from genome assembly GCF_032405125.1 of Capricornis sumatraensis. NCBI lineage: Eukaryota > Metazoa > Chordata > Mammalia > Artiodactyla > Bovidae > Capricornis > Capricornis sumatraensis. The sequence goes on along the minus strand of NC_091089.1, from coordinate 15,767,799 downwards.
TGACCTTACTTGGAAGGATGTGATGTATATCCTGGGACAGACACTAATTACTGACTCAAAAGCTCAAGTTTTGGAGGAAGCTGTTCCCCATTGAGATGAATGGCTTAGTAATGAATCAGCAGGGAAGAGGGAGGGCAAGATAGCCATCCTCCCTACTGGGAGGGTGTTCTGAAACAGGTGTTCTGAACCATAGAACTAGACTGGGGCTATAACACATATAAAGGAAGATGGGATCAGAGTCATGTTGTCAGATGTGTCCTTGAAGGACTCAAGTGAGTGCATGCTAAGACTTTAAACTATGCTAAGTTGGCAAACATAAAACAAGAAGAGAAGGAAGCACCTGGTAAATTCCTAGATAGACTGCAGGAAGTCCTTCACAAATTCACTGAAATTGATCCCAAAAGTGAAGAGGGAAGTGTGATCTTAAAAGATAGATTTATCCCTCAGTTGGCTCCAGATATCCACCATAAGCTACTAAAACAGATTAAATCAGTCTTTAGATAATCTGTGCAACTGGCTCAGACTGTTTATTATAGTAAGGAATATGAGGAGAATAAAGACAGAGAAAGACCAAGAAATAGGCAGAAGCCCTTGTAATGGCTGTCAGAATTGCTCTTAAACAGCCTGTGAAAAATTTCCAGAGGGATCAGGTGAAAAGGCATGGGCTTGCTATTAGTGTAGAAAAGAGGGTCACCTCAAGTGGGATTGCCCTGTGCTTCTAAGATATCCCCAGCTTCAAGTACAGTCTGAAAAGGACCACAATGGAGGAGAGAATGACCCCAGAGGTGTAGGTCTCAGAGGTTGGATTCTCAAGACTATCAGGGTTGAAGGTACCCAGGGTCCCCACACAAACTCACATCCTAATTACACCAGAGGAACCATGGGTATTAATAACTGTGGGGGGGGGAGGGGTGTCAATCCATTGATCTCCTTTTAGACACTGGAGCAACTTATCCTGTGCTTACTGAATCCCCTGGCTCACTTTCCCCCTGATCTGCTTCCATGATGGGATTCTCTGGATGAGTCAGGTGTTATTATTTCGGTTGTTCTCCAAACTGCAACTGGGACTCTGCTGTTTTCACACAAGTTTCTGATCATGCCAGAGTTTCCCTCACTCCTTTGGGGAGGGACATACTGAGCAAGGTCCACACCTCTGATTTTATGAATATAGAGCTCTCTTTTTCTCACCCATTAATTGAAAAAAAAAATAGATAATTCCTAGAGTGTGTGCTGATGGAAACAAGGTGTGTCAAGCACAAAATGATTTTCCTGTCATTTTCAAGCTCTAAATATGCACCTATTTTCACATCAAAAGCAATACCACTGAAACCTGAGGTTAAGGAAAGGTTAAAGCCCATCACTGAAAATTTAAAGGAGTAGGGGCTATTAATACCCTGTAACAGTCCATGCAACACTCCTATTTTGGGTTTGCAGAAGTCAAATGATAAATGGAGACTAGTTCAAGATTTATGAATAATAAATGAGGCTGTGGTTTCTTTAAACTGCATGGTGTCTAATCCTTATATTCTATTGTCTGAAATTCCTGAATGAGACAAATATTCATCAGTTATTGATTTAAAGGATGTTTTCTTTCCTATACCTTTGGCAGAAGAAAGCCAATTTTAATTTGCTTTTGAAGATCCTATTTGGCCAACTTCTCAGCTAACCTTGACAGTTTTGTGCAAGGGGTGTCATGACAGTCCTCACTTATTCTCACAGAGTGTGTCACGGCATCTAAAAAACTTTAATAGCTGTGAGGCAGCAGTGCTACAATATGTAGGTGATATTATTTCCTCTGTTGAGATGGAGGAAACTTGCTCACAAGTCCCAGAAGACTTCTTAACTTTTTGGTTGGCTGCAGTTATACGGCATCAAAGGAAAACCTCAGCTTTGTCAACAATCTGTTAAATATCTGGGCCTAATCATATCAGATGGGATTAGGGCTATAGGCCTCAATATAATTAAATATATACTAAATCATTCCCAATACAGGCAAATTTGTTCTTGGAGTACAGAATGAAGCAGGGAAAAGGCTAACAGACTTGCAAAGAAGATGCACTGGTCATAGTAAACACTTTCTTCCAACAACACAGGAGAGGACTCTACACATGGACATCATCAAGTGGTCAATAGCAAATTAAGATTAATTATATTCTTTGCAGCCAAAGATGGAGAAACCCTACACAGCCAGCAAAAGCAAGACCAAGAGCTGACTGTGGCTCAGATCATGAACTCCTTATTGCCAAATTCAGACGTAAATTGAAGAAAGTAGGGAAAACCACTAGACCATTCAAGTATGACCTAAATCAAATCTCTTATGGCTATACAGTGGAAGGGACAAATAGATTCAATGGATTAGACTTGATAGACAGAATGCCTGAAAAACTAAGGACAGCGGTTCATGATATTGTACACGAGACAGGGATCAAACCCTCTCCAAGAAAAAGAAATGCAAAAAGGCAAAATATTTGCCTGAGGAGACATTACAAATAGCTATGGAAACAAGAAAAGCAAAAGGCAAAGGAAAAAAAGAAAGATATACCCATTTGAATAGAGAGTTCCAAAGAATGGCAAGTAGAGATAAGAAAGCCTTTATCATTGATCAGTGCAAGGAAATAGAGGAAAACAAAAGAATGAGAAAGACTAGAGATCTCTTCAAGAAAATTAAAGATATCGAGGAAAATTTCACTCAAAGATCGGCACAAAACAGGACAGAAATGCTATGGATTTCACAGAAGTAGAAGATATTAAGATGAGGTGGCAATAATACATAGAAGTATACAAAAAATGTCTTCAGAACCCCAGATAATCATGATGGTGTGATCCTTGACTTAGAGCCAGACATCCTGGAATGTGAAGTCAAGTGGGTCTTAGGAAGCATCACTATGAACAAATCTAGTGGAGGTAATGGAATACCACTTGAACTATTTCAAATCCTAAAACATGATGCTGTGAAAGTGCTAAACTCAAAATGACAGCAAATTTGGTAAACTCAGAAGTGTCACAGGACTGAAAAAGGTCAGTTTTCATTCCAGTCCCAAAGAAAGGCAATGCCAAAGAATGCTAAAACTGCTGCAGAGTTGCACTCATCTCACATGCTGGCAAAATAATGCTGAAAATTCTCAAAGTCAGACTTCAACAGTACGTGAATCATGAACTTCTAGGTGTTCAAATTGGATTTAGAAATTGCAGAGGAACCAAAGAACAAATTTCCAACATCTGCTGGATCATTGAAAAATCAATAGAGGTCCAGAAAAACATCTACTTCTGCTTTATTGACTATGCCAAAGCCTGACTTTGTGGATTACAACTGTGGAAAATTCTCAAAGAGATGGGAATATCAGACCACCTGACCAGCCTCTTGAGAAGTCTGTATGCAGGTTAGAAAGCAACAGTTAGAACTGCACATGGAACAATGACTGTTTCCAAATTGGAATAGGTTTACTTCAAGTCTGTATATGATCACCCAGCTTATTTAACTTATATGCACAGTACCTCATGAGAAATGCTGGACTAGATGAAACACAATCTGGAATCAAGTTTGCTGGGAGAAATATCACTAACCTCAGATACACAGATGTCACCACCCTTAAGGCAGAAAATGAAGAAGAACTAAAGAGCCCCTTGATGAAAGTGAGAGGAGATTGAAAAAGTTGGCTTAAAACTCAGCATTCAGAAAATTAAGGTCATGGCATCTCTTCCCATCACTTCAGGGCAAATAGATGGGGAAACAATGAAAATAATGGAAGACTTTATTTTGGGGTCTTGAAAATCACTGCAGATGGTGACTGCAGCCATGAAATTGAAAGACACTTGCTGCTTGGAAGAAAAGTTATGACCAACCTAGACAGCATATTAAAAAGCAGAGACATTACTTTGCCAACAAAGGTCCGTCTAGTCAAAAATGGTTGTCTGAGGAGGCATTACAAATAGCTGAGAAAAGAAAAGAAGCTAAAGGTAAAGGAGAAAAGGAAAGATACATCCATTTGAATGCAGAGTTCCAAAGAATAGCAAGTAGAGATAAGAAAGCCATCCTCAATGATCAATGCAAAGAAATAGAGGAAAACAATAGAATGGGAAATACTGGAGCTCTCATCAAGAAAATTAGTGATATCAAGGGAACATTTCATGCAAAGATGGGGGCAATAAAGGACAGAAATGGATTGGACCAAAGAAAAGCAGATTTTAAGAAGAGGTGGCAAGAATACACAGAAAGTGAAAGTGAAAGTCACTCAGTCATGTCTGACTCTTTGTAACGCCCATGGACTCTCCATGGAATTCTCTAGGCCAGAATACTGGAGTGGGTAACCAGTCCCTTCTTCAGGGGATCTTCCCAACCCAAGGATTGAACCCAGGTCTCCTGCTTGGCAGGAAAATTCTTTACCACTGAGACATCTGGGAAGCCCTATGAATACACATAAGAACTATACAGAAAATATCTTCATGAACCAGATAACAACTGTGGTGTGATCACTCACCTAGAGCCAGACATATTGGAATGTGATGTCAAGTTGGCCTTCTGAAGCACCACTAAGAACAAAGCTAGTGGAGGTGATGGAATTGAGTTATTTCAAATCCTAAAAGATGATGCTGTGAAAGTGCTGCATCCAATATGCCAGCAAATTTAGAAAACTCGGCAGTGACCACAGAACTAGAAAAGGTAAGTTTTCATTCCAATCTCAAAGAAAGACAATGGCAAAGAATGTTCAAACTACCACACAACTGCACTCATCTCACATGCTAGCAAGGTAATACTCAAAATTCTTCAAGTGAGACTTCAACAGTACATGAACTGATAACTTCCAGATGTTCAAGCTGGATTTAGAAAAGGCAGAAAAAACAGAGATCAAATTGCCAACATCTGCTGAGACATAGAAAAAACAAGAGAGTTCCAGAAAACCATCTACGTCTGCTTTATTGACTAACCCAAAGACTTTCACTGGGTTGATCACAACAAACTCCAGAAAAGTCTCAATGTGATGGGAATGCCAGACCACCTTACTTGCCTCCTGAAAAATATGTATGCAGGCCAAGAAGCAATCATTTAACCAGACATACAACAGACTGCTTCCAAATTGGGAAAGGTTTTCTTCAAGCCTGTATACTGTCACCCTGCTTATTTAACTTCTATGCAGTGTACATCATTTGAAATGCCAGGCTCGATGAAGCAAAAGCTGAAATCAAGATTGCCAGGAAAAACCTCAAGAATCTCAGATATGTAGATAACACCACCCTTATGGCAGAAAGTGAAGAGGAACTAAAAATCCCCTTGGTGAAAGTGAAAGGGGAGTAAAAAAGTTGTCTTAAAACTCAATATTCAAAGACATTAGATCATGGCATCTTGTCCCTCACTTAACTGCAAATAGTTGGGGAAACAATTGAAACAGTGACAGAGCTTACTTTCTTGGGCTCCAAAATCACTGCAGATGGTGGCTGCAGCCATGAAATTAAAAGATGCTTGCTCCTTGGAAGAAGAGATAATGACTTACCTAGTAGGCATTTTGAAAAGCAGAGACATTACTTTGACAACAGATGTTCATCTAGTCAAAGTCATGGTTTTTCAGTACTCATGTATGGATGTGAGAGTTGTACTATAAAGAAAGCTGAGTGCCAAAAAATTGATGAACTGTGGTGTTGGAAAAGACTCTAAGAGTCCCTTGGACTTCAAGGAGATAAACCAGTTAATCCTAAAAGAAATCAATCCTGAATATTCATTGGAAGGACTGGTGGTGAAGTTGAAGCTGCAATAATTTGGCTACCTGATGCAAAGAACTGACTCCTTGGAAAAAACCCTGATGCTGGGAAAAATTAAAGGCAGGAAGAGAAAAGGACGAGAGAGGATGAGATGATTGGATGGCATCACCGATTATGGAGTTTGATCAAACATTGTAATTAGTGATGGACAGGGAAGTCTGGCATGCTGCTGTTCATAGGGTCACAAAGAGTCAGACACAGCTGAGAGATTGAAATGAACTGATAGTTAGAAGGATCAATATGTAAGCTTGAAGTCTGTGGAAATTTAATCCTGCCACATTCCTTCCTGAAAAGTAAAATGAAACACACATTCATTAATTTTCCCAATTTTTAACTTTATGCATCACAGGAAGATTTGAATGGATACCCCATTAAACAATCCTGACATGAAAATATATACAGATGGCAGTTCTTTTGTTAAGGGTGGGAAATGGAAAGCAAGTTACACCCTGGAGATGTTGGAATACGTTTTAGAAGCAAAGTCTTCTTCTAAAGACTTCTAAAGACTAACCCCTGCCTCCCTGGGAATGAGTTCTCAGCTAGGGGAACTTGTGACTCTGATTGGAGTTCTTGAGTTAAGCTAAGGGCAGTGAGTATATATGTACACTGATTCTAAGTATACTTATTTGAGTTTTTACATCTATGCTGCAACATGGAAAGAAAGACAATTTAAAATGCAACAGGAGAACCTATTAAGCATTTCAAAGAGATTGAGAGACTTTTATGTGCCAACATTCGTTGGATTGTGGAAAAAGCAAGAGAATTCCAGAAAGAAAAAAAAAAAAATCTACTACTGCTTCATTGACTATGCTAAAGCTTTTGACTGGGTGGATTACAACAAACTGAGGAAAATTCTTAAAGAGGTGAGTGTACCAGACCACCTCCCCTGGCTTCTGAGAAATCTGTATGCAGGTCAAAAAGCAACAATTAGAACAAGACATGGAACAACAGACTGGTTCCAAATTGAGAAAAGAGTACATCAAGACTGTATATTGTCACCTTGCCTATCTATTTAACTTATATGCAGAATACATCATGCAAAATGTAAGACTGGATGAAGGTCAAACTGGAATCAAGATTGCTAGGAGAAATATCAATAACCTCAGATATGCATAGGATACCACCCTCATGACAGAAAGAAAAGAGGAAGTAAAGAGCCTCTTAATGAAAATGAAAGAGAAGAGTGAAAAAGCTGGCTTAAAGCTCAACATTCAAAAAGCAACTATCATGGTATCTGGTCATATCCCTTCATGGCAAGTAGATGGGGAAATAAAGGAAACAGTGACAAACTGTTTTCTTGGGCTCCAAAATCACTGCAGATGGTGACTGCAGCCATGAAATTGAAAGACATTTGCTCCTTGGAAAAAAGCTATGAATGACCAAACTAGACAGCATATTATAAATCAGAGACATTACTTTACCGACAAAGGTCCATCTAGTCAAAGCTATGGTTTTCCAGTAGTCATGTATGAATGTGAGAGTTGGACTATAAAGAGAGCTGAGTGCTGAAGAATTGATGAACTGTGGTGCTGGAGAAGACTCTTGAGCATCCCTTGGACTGCAAGGTGATCAAACCAGTCAATCTTAAAGGAAATCGATCCTGAATATTCATTGGAAGGACTGATGCTGAAGCTGAAACTCCAATACTTTGGCCACCTGATGTGAAGAGTTGACTTATATGAAAAGACCATGATGCTGGGAAAGATTGAGAGTAAGAGAAGGGGACAACAGAGGATAAGATGGTTGGATGGCATCACCAACTTGAAGGACATGAGTTTGAACACATTTCAGGTTTTGGTGATGGACAGGGAAGCCTAGCATACAGCAGTCCATGGGGCAACAAAAGTTGGACACAACTGAGTGATTGAACTGAACTGAATTGAGAGACTCTTAACTGCTGTATATTTTCCTAAAGAAGTAGCCATTATGTACTGCAAAGTGCACAGCAGGGACAGGAGTAAAGTAGCTGGAGGTAATCAGCTGGCTGACTGCCATGCTAGAAAGGCAACATTTTAGGAAACCTCTTCACTACAGACACCTTTGATCTAGACAGGTCCTGTTGAACAGGAGTAGCCATGATATACTGATGAAGAATTTGAAAGATATGAGAAAAAAGGATCAAATATTACTAGTAAAGGATGTTTACAGTCTGAGGATGGACTATAAATAATTGCTGAAAATGCTCAATGGAAAATTCAGAAGGGTTTACACCAAAGTTTTCATTTAGACATTGAGAGCACTTACCAGATGGCTTTTCATTTGTTTGAAGATAAAAAATGTAATGAAGACTTTAAAGAACATTATCAAGAGACATGAAGTCTGTCAGAAAAATAACCTGAAGACTGAAAAACTAGCAAAATCTTGGTTACAACAAAGTGAAAAATATCCTGAAGAGAACTGGGAAGTTGATTTTACTCATATGCCAAAAGCAAATGGATTTTCTTGCTTACAAGTATGGGTAGATACCTTTACTGGATGGATTGAAGATTTTCCCTGCTGTAGTGAGCAGGCTAAGGAGGTTGTAAGAATTTTAATCCATGAAATTATTTCCAGGTTTGGGCTACTGGAGAGCCTTCAGAGTGACAATAGCTCTGCCTATAAAGCTGTTGTAACTCAGAGGGTGTCAAAAAGCTCTAGGAATAGAACATCACTTACACTGTTCCTGGAAACCTCAAACCTCAGAAAAGTTTGAAAAAGCTACTGACATTATTAAGAAACATCTGGGCAAATTAACTCAAAAAGACATAAGACAATTGGCTTAAGTTTTACCCATAGTTTTAATGAGGGCTCGGAATGCCCCCCCCCCAAAAGAAGGGACTGTCCCCCTTTGAATATATTTATGGAAGGTCCTTCTTATGCACAGACATTGTTAAAGACCCTGAAGCCTTGGAATTATCTAATTATGTAACTCAACTTTTCAACAAACATTACAGGAACTCTGGGAGGTGATTCCTGACCCAGCCTGTGAGTCAAACAATCCTCTGAGCCAGGAGCTGAGTTCCTGATAAAGACATTGGGATCTAAGGCGGCAATCCCTCGAGCCTCTCTGGAAGGTCCTTACCAGGTTTTTCTTTCTTCTCCCACAGCTGTCAAAGTGCCAGGAATCGATTGATGGGTTTACCACACTCAGGTTAAGAGGTGGCACACTGACCAGGGCTAAGGGATGTCACTTTATGTCTTTATTCTCTATGCTTTTACTTTTTTACTTTTCAAATGGGCCTGATAATCTATGTGGGCCTGTTTCTGCTGACTCCGAAAATCTTGAGTCTGTCGTTTGACCCTCAAGACAAGGTCTTCCTGTCCTGGGCTCACTCCTATGTCGCATCCCACAAATGGTTTAATTGCTGAGTCTGCAGAGTAGTCTTTTTGTCAGTGGAAGGCTTCCTGTGGTGGGCATCTCTATTTCAGGGAAAGGACTTTCTCCAAGTCCGCAACTACCGATGCCAACAGCAATCATATGTGATGCCTCTTCTTAATCTGATGACATCTAACAATCCTAAAATGGACTGGCGCAATACTTTGTACCTCATCTATGGATAGAATGTGGCTTTTGATTTTCATTATGCATTGTCTTGATATAATCAGTATTTTGCTGCACATTAGAAGGTAGATGGATCTAGATCTTGTGGCTTTTTACCTGACGTTTATCAAATATGGAATAAGGTTATATGGCTTACAACTGAAAAGGGCTGCATAATATCATATGCCCCCATATGCGGGGAACAAATAAAGCCATCCTCAGAAGTTAGCTGATAGCTTAATTATAATGACTGGAAACAACTGCGATTTTTGCCTCAGGCAATATACGCAATGTAATTATTGCCATGCCTTCCAATCCCAGTTCAAGTCCTCCTTTTGCCTGGCCCCAGACACTGATTGTGACTGGATCACTGTCACACTGGCTTGCTCCAAATGAGACCTACTGGATATGTGACTCTTACCTATTTACATGACTTCCCCCTGGCTGGATAGGGAGATGAACCCTAGGTCTAGTTTTACTCATGGATTCGTATTTTCAGAGCTTCTGCAGAAGCCTGCTAATTTGCCACACCTTAGAACTCATTGGGCAATGTTTGTATTTCACTGGTATGATTATTTGACTGCAGTAATTTTTCCCTTTCTGGGAACTACAGACGTTATGCTATGAGTGGATGCTCTGACTAATTTTACTCAAGAGGATTTACAAGAGTCTTAAAAAGCTATTTGAGCCCTTTATGCTGAACAAACACAAATTAGAAAGATGGTTTTACAAAACAGATTGGTCTTTTTTAACAGCCACACATGGGGGAATTTGTGCCATTATTCATACCCAGGGTTGTACATATAGACCAGAAATGAGCACTAATGTTACTCACTTAACTAAACACCTGAACAACATGATTTAGGCTATGTATACTCCTGAAGCTTAGTCACTTCATTTTGGGAGATGTTAACTAGTTTCTCATGGTGGAAAACTATCTTAATTTCAATAATCCTGATTGTTCTGTTTCTGCTGTTTGCTCCCTGCCTCTGTAACTGTGTACTGGGATTTGTTTCTAGCTGCATGAAGGCTTTTAAGTTAAAAATGTGTCATGGTTTGGTGCGGGTTGGAAAAGAATTTCTGGACATGAGACAGAATGAGAGAAAAATAAAGTTTATTACTGTGGGAGATGTTGTTAGAACAGTAGGCAAGATCAAGGGAGAACCAACACTGAACAAGAGTCCTTAGTCCACTTTTATACACAGGGTACAAGGAGTGGGATAGGGGTCTTGCTGGTCATTTGCTGATTGGATGAGGCATGTATAGTGGGTGGGGGAAGAGTTGGGCACATACTTTCTCCATTATACTGTTCCATTAAAAGTTACAGAATGGGGGTGAGAGGAGGATGATAAGGGTCAGGTTTTTCCTATCCTTCATTCCAAGACGCTCCTAGGTTTATGGGCTCTTTCATCATTCAGTTCAGTTAAGATAAGTCACTCAGCCGTGTCCGACTCTTTGAGAACCCCATGAATTGCAGCACGCCAGGCCTCCCTGTCCATCACCAACTCCCAGAGTCCACTCAGACTCAAATCCATCGAGTCAGTGATGCCATCCAGCCATCTCATGCTCTGTCATCCCCCTCTCCTCCTGCCCCTAATTCCTCCCAGCATCAGAGTCTTTTCCAATGAGTCAACTCTTTGCATGAGGTGGCCAAAGTATTGGAATTTCAGCTTTAGCATCAGTCCTTCCAAAAAAAGCCAGGACTGATTTCCTTTAGAATTGACTGGGGAGACCAAGGGACTCTCAGGAGTCTTCTCCAACACCACAGTTCAAAAGCATCAATTCTTTGGTACTCAGCCTTCTTCACAGTCCAACTCTCACATCCATACATGACCACTGGAAAAACCATAGCCTTGACTAGACGGACCTTTGTTGGAAAAGTAATGTCTCTGCTTTTCAATATTCTATTTAGGTTGGTCATAACTTTCCTTCCAAGGACTAAGCGTCTTTTAATTTCATGGCTGCAATCACCATCTGCAGTGATTTTGGAGCCCCCCAAAAATAAAGTCTGGCATTGCTTCCACTGTTTCCCTGTCTATTTCCCATGAAGTGATGGGACTGGATGCCATGATCTTCGTTTTCTGAATGTTGAACTTGAAGCCAACTTTTTCACTCTCTTCATTCCCTTTCATCAAAAGGCTTTTTAGTTTCTCTTCACTTTCTGCCATAAGGGTGGTGTCATCTGCATATCTGAGGTTATTGATATTTCTCCCGGCAATCTTGATTCCAGACTGTGTTTCTTCTAGCCCAGCATTTCTCATGATGTATTCTGCATATAAGTTAAATAGGCAGGGTGACAATATACAGCCTTGAGTACTCCTTTTCTTATTTGGAACAAGTCTGTTGTTCCATGTTCAGTTATGTTGCTTCCTGATCTGCATATAGGTTTCTCAAGAGGCAGGTCAGGTAATCTAGTATTCCCATCTCTTTCAGAATTATCCACAGTTTATTGTGATCCACACAGTCAAAGGCTTTGAAATAGTCAATAAAGCAGAAATAGATGTTTTTCTGGAACTCTCTTGCTTTTTCCATGATCCAGTTGATATTGTCAATTTTATCTCTGGTTCTCTGCCTTTTCTAAAACCAGCTTGAACATCTGGAAGTTCAGAGTTCACGTATTGTTGAAGTCTAGCTAGCATGTGAGATGAGTGCAATTGTGTGGTAGTTTGAACATTCTTTGGCATTGCCTTTCTTTGGATTGGATGAAAACTGACCTTTTCCAGTCCTGTGGCCACTGCTGGGTTTTCCAAATTTGCTGGCATATTGAGTGCAGCACTTTCACAGCATCATCTTTCAGGATTTGAAATAGCTCAACTGGAATTCCATCACCTCCACTAGCTTTTTTCCTAGTGATGCTTTCTAAAGCCCACTTGACTTCACATTCCAGGATGTTATGCTCTAGGTGAATGATCACACCTTTGAGATTATCTTGGTCATGAAGCTCTTTTTTGTACAGTTCTTCTGTGTATTCTTGCCACTTCTTCTTAATAACTTCTGCTTCTCTTAGATCTATACCATTTCCGTCCTTTATTGAGCCCATCTTTGCATGAAATGTTCACTTGGTATCTCTAGTTTTTTTGAAGAGGTCTCTGAAATATTCCCTTGGTATCTCTAGTTTTCTTGAAGACGTCTCTCGTCTTTCCAATTCTGTTGTTTTTCTCTATTTGTTTGAATTGATTTCTGCATTCTGATGCTTATAGCTTTCTTTTTCTCCTTTGTTTTTCGCTTCTCTTCTTTTCACAGCTATTTGTAAGGCCTCCTCAGACAGCCATTTCGCTTTTTTCATTTCTTTTCCATGGGGAGGGTCTTGATCCCTGTCTCCTGTACAATGTCACAAACTTCCATCCATAGTTCATCAGGCACTCTGTCTATCAGATCTAGGCCATTAAATCTATTTCTCACTTCCACTGTATAATCATAAGTGGTTTGATTTAGGTCATACATGAATGGTCTAGTGGTTTTCCCTACTTTCTTCAATTTAAGTATGAATTTGTCAATAAGGAGTTCATGATCTGAGCCACAGTCAGCTCCCGGTCTTGTTTTTCCTGACTGTATAGAGCTTCTCCATCTTTGGTTGTAAAGAATATAATCAATTTGATTTCAGTGTTGACCATCTGGTGATGTCCGTGTGTAGAATCTTCACTTGTGTTGTTGGAAGAGGGTGTTTTCTGACCAGTGCATTCTCTTGGCAAAACTTTATTAGCATTTGCCCTGTTTCATTCTGTACTCCAAGGCCAAATTTACCAGTTACTCCAAGTGTTTCTTGACTTCCTACTTTTGCATTCCAGTCCCCTATAATGAAAAAGACATCTTTTGGGGGGAGGGGGGTGTTAGTTCTAAAAGGTCTTGTAGGTCTTCATAGAACCGTTCAACTTCATCTTCTTCAATGTTGGGGCATAGGCTTGGATTACTGTGATATTGAATGGTTTGCCTTGGAAATGAACAGAGATCATTCTGTCGTTTTGAGATTGCATCCAAGTATTGCATTTCAGACTCTTTTGTTGACCATCGTGGCTGCTCCAATTCTTCTAAGGGATTCCTGCCCACAGTAGTAGATGTAATGGTCACCTGAGTTAAATTCACCCATACCAGTCCATTTTAGTTCGCTGATTCCTAGAATGTTGACATTCACTCTTACCATCTCCTGTTTGACCACTTCCAATTTGCCTTGATTCATGGACCTAACATTCCAGGTTCCTATGCAGTATTGCTCTTTACAGCATCTTTCTATCACCAGTCACATCCACAACTAGGTATTGTTTTTGCTTTGGCTACATCCCTTCATTCTTTCTGGAGTTATTTCTCCACTGATTTTTAGTAGCATATTGGGCACCTATGAAGTTCCCCTTTCAGTGTCTTATCTTTTTGCCTTTTCATACAGTTCATGGGGTTCTCAAGGCAAGAATACTGAAGTGGTTTGCCATTCCCTTCTCCAGTGGACCACATTCTGTCAGACTTCTCCACCATGACCCGCCCATCCTGGGTGGCCCACACCGCATGGCTTAGTTTTGTTGAGTTAAACAAGGGTGTGGTCCATTTGATCAGATTGGCTAGTTTACTGTGATTATGGTTTCAGTGTGTCTGCCCTCGGATGCCCTTTCACAACACCTACCGTCCTACTTTGATTTCTCTTACCTTTGATGTGCTGGCTTCAGCAGAAGCACACTGCCTGGGAAGGACTGCACAGAAACTAACCGGCTGTGTCAGACCAGGCAGAAGCATGGCTGAAAGGAGCTACCCCTCACCCAAGGTCAGAGGTGGCGACTGAGAGTGCCAGGATGTGACGGCACAGAAGTGGCCTAGAGGAGCCCCCCCCACCCCCCACCCTCCCCCCACCCCACGTCCGAGGTCACGGGCAGCGGCCGAGAGGAGCTACCACACACCCGAGGTCAGGGGAGGCAGCCGTGAGGAGCAAGCCCACGTCCAAGGAGCGGTGACTGCAAGGGCACAGGAGGGCTGATAGGAGCTACTCCATGTTCAAGGTCAGGAGGGACGGCTGTGAGGAGATACCCCTAGTCCAAGGTAAGGAGCAGCAGCTGCGCTTTGCTGGAGCAGCCATTAAGAGATACCCCACATTCAAGGTAAGAGAAATATATACATATATATGTTTGTTTATGTTTAACAAATAATAATATATGTTTAATTACTTAGTAATATATGTTTAATTACTAAGTCATGTCTAACTTCTCATGACCTCATAGACTGTAGCACACCAGGTTCCTCTGTCCTCATCAAACTCCCAGAGCTTACTCAAATTCATGTCACTTGAATCAGTGATGCTATCTAACCATCTGATCCTTTGCCACCCCATTCTCTTTGCCCTTTCCCAGCACTGGGGTCTTTTCCAATGAATCGGCTCTTTGCATAAGCTGGCCAGGATATTAGAGCTTCAGCTTCAGCAACAGTACTTTCAAAGAATATTCAGGGTTGCTTTCCTTTAAGACTGACTGGTTTGATCTCCTTGCAATCCAAGAGACTCTCAAGAGTCTTCTACAGCAGTATATAGGATTACATTTTTATACATAAACCACAAGTTATCTAAAAAATACCGAAAGCAACTCCATTTACAATAGCAAATACAACAAAGTACTTGATATTAAATTTAATTATGGAGGTGAAATATTTATATACTGAAAACTAAGATTTTGATGAGAGAAATTAAAGAAGATGGAATTAAAGATATTCCATGTTTATGCATTTAAAAATTAATATTGCTAAAATGTTGATACTATACAAAGCTGCCTGTGGAAGGGTTGATTGCCCAGTTATGTCTGACTCTTTGCAACCTCATGGATTTTAGCATTTTCCAGGCAAGAATACTGGAATGGGTAGCCATTCCCTTCTCTATAGGATCTTCTTGACCCAGGGATCTACCCAGGTCTCCCACACTGCAGGCAGACTCTTTACTATCTGAGCCACCAGGGAAGCCCAAAGCTACCTGTAAATTTGTGGTAATCCTTATCAAAATGTCAATGGTATGTTCACACAAATATAAAAATCCTAAGATTTGTATTGGAGAAGGCAATGGCACCCCACTCCAGTACTCTTGCCTGGAAAATCCCATGGACAGAGGAGCTTGGCAGGCTGCAGTCCATGGGGTCGCTGAGGGTCGGACATGACCGAGTGACTTCATTTTCACTTTTCACTTTCATGTATTGGAGAAGGAAATGGCAACCCACTCCAGTGTTCTTGCCTGGAGAATCCCAGGGACTGGGGAGCCTGGTGGGCTGCCGTCTATGGGGTCCCACAGAGTTGGACACGACTGAAGCGACTTAGCAGCAGTAGCAGCATCAAGATTTGTATGGAATTATCAAGATCGCAAATAATTAAAGCAATCTTGAAAAAGAAGAGCAAAGCTGGAGGCATTACACTAACGGATTTCAAGCTATATCATAAAGCTATTGTAGTCAAAACAGTGGTGTACTAGCATAAAAGCAGAAACATTGATCAACGGAATAGAATCGAGTGCCCAGAAATTAACTGTTACATACAGTAAACTATTGCTTGGCAGGAAAGCCAATTATACTCTATTGGAACAGAGCAATCTCTTTAGTAAATGGTGTTGGGAAAAGTGAATAATCACCATCACAAGAATGAAACTGAACCTGTTTTACACCACTTACAAAAATAAACTTGAAATGGCTTAAATAGTTAAACATGGGCCTAAAATCATAACTCTCATAGAAGCAAACACTGGAGATCTCCTTGATATTGGTCTTGACAATGATTTTCTGAATATAATACCCAAAGTGTACACACAAAAACAAAGATAAATAAGTGGAACTATGTTAAACTAGGTTCCCTGGTGGCTCAGAAGATAAAGAATCTGCCAGCAATGCAGGAGACTCAGATTGAGCTTCTTCATAACAAACAGTAATAAACAAAATGAAAAGACTACCTAAAGAATCAGAGAAAATATTTTTAATTCATATATCTGATAAGAGGTTAATATCCAAAATATATAAGGAACTCATACAACTAAATAGCAAAGCAAACAAACAAAAAATGCACTTTAAAATGAGCATAGGCCTTAAATAGATTTTTTTTTTTCCCTAAAAGAATACATGCAAATGGGTACTGGGTACACAAAGAGGTCCTTGATATCACTAATCATCATAAAAATGCAAATCAAAACCACAGTGATATATTACCTCATATCTTTTAGAATCATTGTTATTAAAAAGACAATATATAGCAAGTATTGGACAAGGATATGGAGGAAGCAGGACCCTTATGCACCATTGTGTTTTTGGGACACCCAAAGTGTTTTTGGGACAGCCACTATGGAAAACTATAGCCACTATAGCCACTCCACTACAGTATGGAGTACTCTAAAAATTAAAAGTAGAAGTACTATATAATCTAGTAATCCTACACCTCAGTATATATCTAAAGAAATAAAATCAGGATCTTGAAATGCTTTCTCTATTACCATGTTCATTACAACACTATGCTGGCCAAGATATGGAAATAGCCTAAGTATCTGTTGATAGGTGAATGGATAATTAAGATGTAATACACATATACAATGGATAGTTACTAGAACATAAACAGAAGGAAATCCTGATATTTCCTGCAATAATAAAGAACTTTGAGGGCACTATAAGTAAACTAAGTCATAGAAAGACAAATACTGCATGATCTCATTTATATGTATGATTGAAAAACAACAACAACAACAACAACTAAGCCCATAGAAACAGAGAGTAGAATGATTATTTTCAGGGATGAGTGACCAAGTTGGTCAAATGGTACACATTTCCCATTATAAGATGAATACATTTTAGAAAACTAATTATAACATGATGGCTATAGTTAGCAATACTTTATTATACACTTGAATGTGGCTAAGACAATAGATATTAATGATTTCACCTATGAAAAACAAACATGGTAACTATGTGAGGTAATGACTGTTACCTATCTCTATTGTGGCAGACATTTCACAGTATATTACTGTATAAAATCATGTTGTACATCTTAAGCTTATATAATATTATGTATTAATTATATATCAATAAGGTTGGAAATGACAAAAGTCAGTCTAGTCAAAATTATAGTTTTTCCAGTAGTTACGTATGGATGTGAGAGGTGGGCCATTAAGAAAGCGAGCGTGAAGAATTCATGCTTTTGAACTGTGAAGTTGGAGAAGACTCCAGACTCGCTTTGACTGCAAGGAGATAAAACCAGTCAATCCTAAAGGAAATCAGTCTTGAATATTCGTTCCAAAATACCATATCAGAGAAGGCAGTGGCAACCTACTCCAGTACTCTTGTCTGGAAAATCCCATGGGAAGAGGAGCCTGATAGGCTGCAGTCCATGGGATCACTAGGAGTCGGACACGACTGAGTGACTTCACTTTCACTTTTCACTTTCATGTATTGGAGAAGGAAATGGCAACCCACTCCAGTGTTCTTGCCTGGAGAATCACAGGGACAAGGGAGCCTGGTGGGCTGCTGTCTATGGGGTTGCACAGAGTCAGACACAACTGAAGCGACTTAGCAGCAGCAGCATTTGTTGAAAGGACTGATTCTGAAGCTGAAGTTCCAATACTTTGGCCACCTGATGCAAAGAACTGACTCATTGTAAAAGACCCTGATGCTGGGAAAGATTGAAGGCACAAGGAGAAGGGGACGACAGAGGATGAGATGTTTGGATGGCATCACTGACTCAATGGACATGAGTCTGAGCAAGCATGGGAGTGGTGATGGACAGGAACACTGGCATGCTGCAGCCCATGGAGTCACTAACAGTCAGACACGATTGAGCAATTGAACTGAACAGTAGGTTGGAAACAATTCTTACAAATTTTTGTAGCTAACTGAAGTATTGATTGACTCAAATCCTGGTGAATTCAAAGTTAGTTGACTCTTTTATATGAATGTTAAACTAATGGGGTAAAAATGTTTTTCACCTGATTAATTGTATATTATACATTAATTTTTTCAAAGATAAATGCAGTGACTATCCCCATCAGAATCTAGGTCTGTTTTATAATTTTTATTCTTAGTAAATTGCCCTTATGTATATGAAGCAATATTGGTTAACTATGTTAAAATATAAAATGGATGGATTTTTTTCAAAATTAATTATATTTGAATACTGCATCAACACTTTATATGTTTGCATATAATTCACATGCTAGAATATATTTTCATCAATAAATAAGGAATTTTATAATTGTTTATTTTTAATCATTTACTATTAATTACATATTTTAGTACAAGTTATTCTTCAAAGTCCTAATACCATAATGAGACAAACAATATTTTCACAAATGGCAAACATTAAAAAAATAATTAAAGATGAAGCATGTATAAATTCAGAATCCTGTTATATAAATTTATATTTACCAAGGAAGTAGAGAGTAGTAGAAAACAGATGAAAATAGACTACCCAGGTAACTCTTCATGGAATAAGTGGGATTTTTAATTACTCTTTGTTGAGCTTATGCAATCATGAGCTTTTTCTTTTTCATAACTTTTCTTTGTGAAATTGAATATTTTGAAAAGTATACTAGTTTATTTCATGATTTCGACATGAAACCATAGAAAAGATGAACTTAAATCTTGAATCAACATTTGAGAACTTTTGCATACCTTAAAATAATCTCTCAACCTAGGAATCATTTTCTTGAGAAAAGGCTCCTCAGAGTTATTTGAATATTTTATACAGTATGACAACATAATAAGCAATTGCCTTTTTTAATTTATACCTGGGATAGTCTTTCAGTCAGTGATCTGATTGGCGAGCAAGCAACCTGATGGAGATGTAAAGGGCAGGATCCAAATTTTTGTCTCCTTATTTTCTGATTAAATGTGGAAATTATTTTATTCATTTTAACAACATGGCAAAATTATTTTGCTGATGGTTTAGGAATAAGTTGATGTAAAGAGAGTTACAACAAAAAATTGGACATGGTATAACTATAAACGTCCCTGAATTATAATAAATTATAGTATCAGTTTAAAGCATACTGATAAGATATGTGAAAGTCTTCAGATAATTGTCTTTTATATTTAATTAATCATTTTTATACCATAATATGTCACCTGGTAACAGCAGTATCCTATGGGATCATCCTGTTCCCCCCTTCTCATGTCTTCTGCCTGTCCACCTCTTATTTGTACTTTGCTTTAGTCTCCCAGGCTTCCACTGAGTTACAAAAGACTAGCTTAAGAATTAATGATTTGAAGAATATGAGCATTAATAACAAAATATAGCAGCTGGGCCAAGAGAACTGGGAACAATTAAAACAACAGATCAGCCATATAGCAGAATCATAGACTCTTTAGTCCTCCCAGAAGGACATGGCTTCCCTGATGGCTCAGATGGTAAAGAATCCACCTGCAATGTGGGAGACCTGGGTTCAATCTCTGGGTTGGGAAGATCCTCTGGATGAGGGCATGGCAACTCACTCCCACTCCAGTATAGATGCCTGGAGATTCCCCCATGGATGAAGGAGATTGATGTGCTACAGTCCACAGGGTCACGAAGAGTCAGACATGACTGAGCAACTAAGAACAGAAGCACATAGATAATAGAGTCTGATACACATTTCTCTGTCATTTTGCAGGTACAAAACCCCTCATCAGATGAAAGAAGCTAACTGCATGATGACTCTGAGCATATAGCCAACAGACCAGCTGGGGCCTAAGGATTGAATATGTTAATCACTGTGACACTCTGTTACTTCACCTGCAACCAGTTAGGGAATTGTACATGAAATAATTATCCAGCCTGCTACTCTCTTTCACCTTGCCCTTAAAAACCCTTCCCTGAGATCCTCAGGAAATTTGGTTCTTTTAGGGATTAGCTGCCTATAATCCTTGTTGGGCCTTGCAGTAAATATTGCACTTTCCTTCACCACAATCTTGTGTCAGTTGATTGTCTTTACTGAATGTGAATGACAGACCCAAGTTTGGTTTGTTAGATGTCACAACTTCCATAGGTGTAACTGTATTTGGCAAAACCTCATCATTTCATCATATATACACAATCCTCAATTTCTAAACTTAGGTTTTCAGATTTGCAAGGAAAATCAGAGACCAATTAGCGTACTCAAAAAAAAAAATTATCAAAAATAATTCTGATAGATCATTTCCAGAGTTAGTTCTGTTCAGTCGCTCAGGCATGTCTGACTCTGCGACCCCATGAATCGCAGCACGCCAGGCCTCCCTGTCCATCACCATCTCCCGGAGTTCACTCAAACTCATGTCCATCAAGTCGGGGAGGCCATCCAGCCATCTCATCCTCTGTTGTCCCCTTCTCCTCCTGCCCCCAATCCCTCCCAGCATCAGAGTCTTTTCCAATGAGTCAACTCTTCACATGAGGTGGCCAAACTACTAGAGTTTCAGCTTTAACATCATTACTTCCAAAGAAATCCCAGGGCTGATCTCCTTCAGAATGGACTGATTGGATCTCCTTGCAGTCCAAGGGACTCTCAAGAGTCTTCTCCAACACCACGGTTCAAAAGCATTAATTCTTCAGTGCTCAGCTTTCTTCACAGTCCAACTCTCACATTCATACATGACCACTGGAAAAGCCATAGCCTTGACTAAACGGACCTTTGTTAGCAAAGTAATGTCTCTGCTTTTCAATATGCTATCTAGGTTGGTCATAACTTTCCTTCCAAGGAGTAACCATCTTTTAATTTCATGGCTGCAGTCACCATCTGCAGTGATTTTGGAGACCAAAAAGATAAAATCTGACACTGTTTCCACTGTTTCCCCATCTATTTCCCATGAAGTGATGGGAACAGGGGCCATGATCTTCGTTTTCTGAATGTTGAGTTTTATGCCAACTTTTTCACTCTCCACTTTCACATTCATCAAGAAGCTTTTTAGTACCTCTTCATTTTCCGCCATAAGGGTGGTGTCATCTGCATATCTGAGGTTATTGATGTTTCTCCCGGCAATCTTGATTCCAGTTTGTGCTTCTTCCAGCCCAGTGTGTCTCATGATGGACTCTGCACATAAATTAAATAAGCAGGGTGACAATATACAGCCTGGACGTACTCCTTTTCCTATTTGGAACCAGTCTGTTGTTCCATGTCCAGTTCTAACTGTTGCTTCCTGACCTGCATATAGGTTTCTCAAGAGGCAGGTCAGGTGGTCTGGTATTCCCATCTCTTGAAGAATTTTCCACAGTTTCTTGTGATCCACATAAAGGCTTTGGCATAGTCAATAAAGCAGAAATAGATGTTTTTCTGGAACTCTCTTGCTTTGATAGTTAGGCTTTTACTAACAAGAGTTTCAACACTTCATAAAGCAAATCTTGACATATTTTGATGTTTCCAATATCTACTAAAGAATTTGTTTTGCCTAATATTTTCTGTTATTATTTTTTAATTGTATAGCTTCCTGTAGAACTGTTCACAAGTAAATCTAATCTCTGCCTCTCTAGAACTTATTTTGTTATTTAAAATAAGCCTCATCCTACCCCACTGACAAGCACTGACTGAGTGCTTATAGTTTTATGGGCAATATACTACTCACTCCAAATTTCATCAGCCTTCATCTCATGAGTTTCCCTAGGGCTCAGATATGTCCCTACCAGGCTCCCTGGAGTGATTCAAATATTAACAAACATATGTTCCACTCATGTATATTATACTTCACATCCACCATAAAATCACCTGGATAATCATATGTTTTCTTATCCTTTTATGGCATCTGTACATATTTTGTGTGAAGATGATAGCTTCACAAGATGGAAGAATTCTAGGTCCCTGAGTTACTACTTGGAAAGAAGCCACCCAGCAAAGTTATTCAACCTATAGCAGATAATGATATGACCTAGAATAGTCTCATGTTATTCAACCAATGAGATATTTGCTGTTGATTGTTATAGAAACTAGCAAGCATTACCCTATGTAACACTCTTGTCTAGTGAAGGATAAGATTTTAGATTTTAAAATAAAAAACTAGCAACCATTCAACCACTATCAAAGAATTTGGTACCTAATAATAAACTACTGGGAAACAATGAGTGAGGAAATAGTTAAAACACCCCAAAGTGGGTCAGGCCTTAGAATCTCATTTGAAGCATAAGATTGATTGCTTTTCTCATGTGTTGGTAATATAGATCTGGAAAGTTAAAAGAATATCTTTATGTGCACGTGTTACATGACTTTGGTGCTTATATGGAAAGCCTTAGCCATCAGTTTCACCAGTCCATTTAAAATAACTGGTATCTGTGGTATCTGACCTGCTTTGATCTCTACCTAATATTGTTAAGTAATTTGTTATTGAATATTATATATCAGCATGAGTGCATTTATAGTCGAGTGTAAACAGTGAGATCTACATTTCTGTACAGCTTTCTCATTAGCCTTCCTGTAAGTGAAATATTGAATTTAGTATGCCTTCTTTTAGCCATAGTGGTATAGTATAAAAGTGTTGCCTTGGCAACTCCACCTAATTTCAGCAATAGGACACAACAGAGCATGTTTTATGGGGCAATTAATACATATTTTGGTACATTTCAATCTGATTTTACTTTCTTCCTGAAGTATTTATTAATAGTCCTATAAAATACCTTGCAAACAACAGTTCCCTAATAAAAATGGAAGCATGCATTGTAAAAATTAAATTGCAGGAAGAACTCTAACTATTTTTCAAGAGATGTTTCCATTTTAAGAAATAGAATCTTTAAGTATTATAACTAACAGAGGACTTAACCCAGAATAGGACAGGCTACAGGTTTAAGTTTCAAGGTGTTGTGCTGCTTTTAAGATAACAGTCTGATAATGAAATAATTTAGTTACATTCAAGTCTAAAAGGAAAATGTGAACAAAATGGCTTTAAGCCATTCTGACTAACTAGTAAATCAAGCTGCTTGTAACTGAAGCACTATAGTAATAGCTGAAGAACAGATTCACAGATGGAGGGCTACATATTGAAAAATGTGAAGGAAAAAAAATAAAGACACTTAAAAGTCAGGATGTCCAAGGGAATTTTTATCAATCACATCAGCATTTCCAAGATAACAGTACACATTTCAAGCATAAATTGGGCAGGAAGGAATATTCATTTCATAATAAATAGTGGTTTATATTCTTAGGAAATTAAAGATAAATGTTTTCCTTTATTCCCAGGCTTTCATTCAAATGTAACAAAGTATAAATGATTAACTCATGACCTTTGTCCTCAAAATTGGTGTCAGCTGTCACATGCCACTGTGACTGAGTCAACTATCTCAGGCACTTTCAGTTCCTTATCATCACTTCCTGACCATGGCTGAAAATCCTTAACTCCTATTTTAATTACCAGGTGAGGATGATCTGAACTCTGTTCAATTATGTTTCCTCAGTTCAATTCAGTCACTTAGTCGTATCTGTCTCTTTATGACCCAATGGAATGCAGCAAGCCAGGCTTCCTTGTCCATTGCCACTCCAGGAGCTTGTTCAAACTCATGTCCATCAAGTCAGTGATACCATCCAACCATCTCATTCTCTATTGTTCCCTTCTCTTCCTGCCTTCAGTCTTTCCCAAATCAGGGTCCTTTCCAATGAGTCAGTTCTTTGCATCAGGTGACCAAAGTATTGGAGTTTCAGCTTCAGCATCAGTCTTCCCAAAGAATATTCAGGACTAATATCTTTAGGATTGACTGGTTGAATCTTCTTGCAATTCAATGGACTCTCAAGAGTCTTCTCCAACACCACAGTTCAAAAGCATCAATTTTCCAGTGTTCAGCTTTCTTTCTAGTCCAACTGTCACATCCATACATGACTACTGGAAAAACTATAGCTTTGACTAAATGGATCTTTGTTGGCAAAGTAATGTCACTTTTTGATATACTGTCTAGGTGGGTCATAGCTTTTGTTCCAAGGAGAAGCCTCTTTTGATTTCATGGCTGCAATCATCTGCAGTGATTTTGGAGCCCCGCCAGAATAAAGTCTCTCTCTGTTCCCATTGTTTCCCCATCTATTTGCCAGAAGAGATAGGACTGGATGCCATGATCTTAGTTTTCTAAATGTTGAGTTTTAAGCCAACTTTTTCACTTTCCTCTTTCACTGTCATAAAGAGTTTGGCATTGCCTTTCTTTGAGATTGGAATGAAAACTGAATTTTTTCAGTCCTGTGGTCACTGTTGAGTTTTCCAAATTTGGCGGCATAATGAGTATAGCACTTTCATAGCATCATTTTTTAGGATTCTATATAACTCAACTGGAATTCCACTGCCTCCACCAACTTTATTCATAGTGATGCTTTGTAAGGCCCACTTGACTTTACATTCCAGGGTGTCTGGCTCTAGTGACGATACCATTGTGGTTATCTAGGTCATGAAGATCTTTTTTGTACAGTTCTTCTGGGTATTCTTGCCAACTCTTCTTAATATATTTTGCTTCTGTTAGGTCCATATCATTTCTGTCCTTCTTTGTGCCAATTTTGCATGAAATGTTCCCTTGGTACCTCCACTTTTCTTGAAGAGATCTCTAGTCTTTCCCATTCTATTGTTCTCCTCTATTTCCTTACACTGATCTCTGAGGAAGGTTTTAATATCCTTGCTATTCCTTGGAACTCTTAATTCAAAAGGGCATATCTTTCCTTTTATCCTTTGTCTTTAGGTTCTCTTATTTTCACAGCTATTTGTAAGGCCTCCTCAGACAACCATTTTTCCATTTTGCATTTCCTTCTTGGGGATGGTCTTGATAACTGCCTCTTGTACAGTGTCATGAACTTCCATTCATAGTTCGTCAGGCACTCTGTCAGATCTAATCCTTTGAATCTATTTTTTCACTCCCACTGTATAATCATAAGGGATATGATGTAGGTCATACTTGAATGGTTTAGTGGTTTTCCCTACTTTATTCAATTTAAGTCTGAATTTGGCAATAGGGAGTTCATGATTTTAGCCACAGTCAGTTCCCAGTCTTGTTTTTGCTAACTGTGTAGAGCTTCTCCATTTTTTACTGCAAAGAATACAATCACTCTGATTTCAATATTGACCATCTGATGATGTCCATGTGTAGAAGCTTCTCTTGTGTTGTTGGAAGAGGGTTCTTGCTATGACCAGTGCATTCTCTTGGCAAAACTCTGTTAGCCTCTGCCCTGCTTCAGTTTGTACTCCAAGACCAAATTTGCCTGTTACTCCAGGTGTCTCTTGGACACTCTTGCCTACTTTTACATTCCAGATGTTTCCTAGATGTGCCCAAATCAGGAAAAGAGGATATGAGGTAGAATGTGCAGGGCTTGGGACCCTCTGAGAATGTCAAAAAGGAGAGTGAGGATTCTTAACAGATAGATTGAAGATAATTGAGAACATTTTAACCAGCACAGATATTTTTTTAAAAGTAAAATAAAAACTGAGAACAAAAGAAAACATGCATCTTTCTTTGAATAACAAAATATAAGATGAAAAACAAAGATTCTAGATCAATGACTCCTAATTCATGTGAAGTTATATCTATTGATATTTACCATATTAGAAATTAAAATTAACTTTTAATTATATAAGTTGAATGAAAAATAACAATAATAACTCTTTTAACATAAACAAATATGTATTAAAATGAATTTTACAGAAAATATGAGGAAGAAAAATGCATTGAGTTATACTTCTACAAACTCATTAATGTCTGGCTAGATATAAGAATATTGGACTCAGTTGGACTAGTTTACCAGATTCCTCTGTCCACGAAATTCTCCAGGCAAGAATACTGGATTGGGTTGCCATTTCCTTTGCCAGGGGATTTTCCTTATCCAAGTGTTGAGCCCAGGTCTCCTGCATTGCAGGCATATTTTTTTTTTTTTTTTTTTTACTGAATGAGCCACCAGGGAAGACCCTTAGTATTATTTAATGTTCTACAATTCATTGTTTTATTGTAGTACATGCAGAATATCTGGGCTTCCAGATTTGGAAAAGGGAGAAGTATTTGAATAGCCTTTCCAGATAAGTGGGTATATGCTTTGTGGTTTTACCAATTTGAAACCTTATGTATTGCTGATCCTGCTCCTGATGCCAATTATCTCATTTATCTCACTGTACACACTGTTTACAGAAGCCATGGTAGGCACGGCATGAGCTAAGAGGCTGGGAGAAAATGTGAGGAGCCACAGGAACTGCAGACACATTTTTTTCTCTTGACTGCCACAGCAGCTGTAGTAGCAGACACAATATAACATAATGACACAAAAACCTTCCAGTCTTTTCCAGGTTAAGCTTATATATGCTTACAGAACAAAAGCAGCCTGTGGCCAAGCAAGTTCCTTGTGATGTGCCTATGCAGTGCTCTAAGTGATCTCAGCCATCACACAACCATGCAGTCAATGTTTAGAGAACATGGGGTGAGAGAGTGTGATAGCCTGGGGTGAGAGAGTGTGATAGTCTGGGGCAAGAGATTGACTGGTGCCATCTTGTTATTTCCCCACATTCCACCCTTTCATGGTCTCTTGCCTCACTATACATGCACAGTCCATCTTCTGCAAATTCCTTGGCAAGTAATGCTGAACGCTGGATTCACATCTTGCAACAGCAGTAGCTATGACAACCAACAGTTACATCCCCAATACATAGCAAAACTCAATACCAGGTATCACCTGGAACTCATGTTGCAATCCTTGCCCTAATGGACTAGAAGAGCCACTTACTGCATTTGGAGTGCTTTTATCTTCCATGGCCAAGTCTAGTTCACTATCTGTCCTTGTGAAGTTGCAGCAAAGCCTCCATGGGGACAACTTTACCCCGTGGGGTTTTTATTTAGGACCTGGAAAACCCCCACAGTTGCCAGATTCACGCCTTCAATTGTCAGCAGCTGCATTAGGCATTACTGACAAAATGGAAGCACGGCCCCAACTCCCTCTCTTTGTCCCACAGGCACGGACCAGGGATGAAGGAGTTAGGCCTTGTGATTCTGACTTTTTTTTCCTTTCCTTAGTTGAGTTGACTAAAAAGAATATTAAGGTGCTTATAGTTCTTGAGAGGAGCATGAAAAGGCACAAAGCCTTCTGCAGCTGTGCTCAGAGAATAATTCATAAAGTTAATCATTGACATTTGTTCAAGGATCTTTACGAAAGAGTGTGCCAGGATGAGCACGTAGGCTGCAGCTTCAGGCCATAGGAAGGATTGTTATCTGAAACTTATTTGTGAGGGAAATGTTTATGGCAAAGGAGTTTGCTGAATTTAGGGCTTAGGAATAATTAAAAATAGTTAGAAGCTAAAGATTTAAGGAATGTTGTAATGTTAGTATATTTTACTATAGCTTATAGAGATTAGGAATTTTAGAGATATTAATAGCTAGAAGCCTTATTAAGAGATAGTGAAATCAGGATACTAGGGGCAAACAGGATTTAGAAAGATAAGAAATAAACTGAGGTTTGTGGTATGCAGCCCAGATATAAGCACGAGTTACAATGTAATCACGAGTTAAAGTAAACACAATTCTGAGAGAACTGCTGAAGCAGAAACTCTGCTAGAAGAACAACAATGATTTATGGAGACAATAAATCTCGGTGAGGGGAAATTGAAAATGTCAAACATCTGACCTAATGCTTTTGTCAAAGTATGAAAGAAAATCTAAAGCTTGAAATAAACATGCAGTCCAAGAAAACTAAATGAGAGGCTGCATCGTTACTCGCCAACACCACCCATCCCTTCAGGCTGATTCCCTGGCTGCTGGAGCTGGACTCTGGCATTCAGTGAGGATCTTTGAAGCATTCACAGACCACTCACATGATCCCCAATGCTTCCATATTGCTCTAAATCTACAATAAAATCAGAGATTAGTAGCACGTCATAGGACACAGCCTTTACCGTATACCACCGCATAGGGAGAAGGCAATGGCACCCTACTCCAGTACTCTTTCCTGGAAAATCCCATGGATGGAGGAGCCTGGTGGGCTGCAAAGAGTCAGACACGACTGAGCGACTTCATTTTCACTTTTCACTTTCATGCTTTGGAGAAGGAAATGGCAAGCCACTCCAATGTTCTTGCCTGGAGAATCCCGGGGACGGAGGAGTCAGGTAGACTGCCGTATATGGGGTCACACAGAGTCGGACACCACTGAAGTGACTTAGCAGCAGCAGGAGCACCACATAGGGAACCATCCAGTTTTCAAAGGTAAGGGCACAGCTTCTTACCTTTTAAAATTGGCTTCTTACCAAGATTGCATTCAGCCCCAGTGCCAAACAGGGTCATTACTCTCTGTACATTAGCTTGTGACAGTGAATTGCAAGTCCTACATGGGGCCTCCAGTCCCTGATTGGGCAGTTCAGGAGGGCGCGTTGGTGTGAGCCCTATTCAAAGTGGAAAAGGGCATCATCACAAGGAACATCCTCAGCACCATGTAATCTTCTAACTAAACCACCCCTATCTCTTGCTGTGGGTGCTTCCCAAACTTGGTAAACTGTTGCTCCAGTCTCAATTCTCTCCATAGCTCTAGGACAAGATCGTTAGACTGTCTATCAATTTTATTTATGTCAACTCCCACTGCCAACAAATCAAACCACACTTGCATTCTTGTCACCTGGAAAGGGTCTTTACCAGATCGGTCCCCCTTTGGGGTCTTCATACTTCTAATCCCCTTTCCCTGCTGCCATTCCTCTATTTCTCCCAAGCTAGCCACCATCGAGATCACCTCATAGATATGGTGCCCACATAGGGTGCAAAAATAGCAGTCAGGGATCCAAAAGAGATAGACTGGGCATTATTCAAAATTGTGTCTTGAATGTCACCAGAAAATGCTCATCATCTGGGCCTCGGGTACTAAGGTTAAATATTGACTGCTTCATGCCCAGTTCTATCACAACTTGGGTCAACTCAGCCTCAGCATAGGTATGACATTTACTTACACCACCTGAGAGCTCACCCACATTTGATGACATAGTGCAGATGACAGAGTTAATCCATTCCATGATGTTGTGCATTTGGTTAGGCACCCTCATGGATTTGCCTAGCACTGTGCAACTTTTGTCTTAATGAGGGGTGACTGGATATAGATGCCAACCATTTTACCTCTTCCCCAGAACACAGGATACCATCCACCCCTATGTCCCAAGGTCATACAAGCCATACTGCCAAGGGTTCTCCTTGCTTTTGCTGAAATTGTGTACCCAAGTCAACAAACTCCGCCAGGGTATATGGTCATTATGTCATGAACTCAGTCACATCGGGGTGCCTTGAGAATGTCCCCACAGGCTGTAGGCTGCTTATGGTTCAGTTTCT
Source organism: Capricornis sumatraensis (assembly GCF_032405125.1). Classification (NCBI taxonomy): domain Eukaryota; kingdom Metazoa; phylum Chordata; class Mammalia; order Artiodactyla; family Bovidae; genus Capricornis; species Capricornis sumatraensis. The sequence goes on along the minus strand of NC_091089.1, from coordinate 15,738,359 downwards.
GCTGCACAGAGTGCCTTGCTGCCAAACGGGGATCCATGGTCTCATAACATTTATCAGCATCATCCTTAGTCTCATAACCTTAGTCCATGCTTAGTCCATCATCACCATCACTTACCGCCTCACTGTCAGAGATGCTGACTTCTTCAGGGCCACAGTTTTCTTGCTCTAATGCCAATATACATTGCTCTAGTTCTGTCAAGCATCTCTGCACATTGCACACTGGCACAGCATCATGGAGAATACTATCCATATTCACCTTCAAGGCAGTCAGGAAAACCCACCCCACGGTGCCAACAGCAGTTGGTACCACTTGTTTGCCAAAAAGAAACTCACTGCCTGCAATGCTGTTTGAATGCTATCCAGTGAACTGTCCACCACTTCCTAGTCTTCCACTGGAGCTCACGCCGATAGGATGGCAGCCACAAGGTACCACATGTTTTATGGTGGCCATTGGCTTACTCCACCCAGTGGAGCCTCAGGCTCCTCTACCTCCTGGGTATCCTGCCTACACCAATTGTATTGCTGATCCTGCTCATGACACCAATTGTCTCACTGTATCTGACTGTGCACATAGTTCGCTGAACTGATGGTAGGCAAGGCACAAGCTTATACTCTTCAGGCTGGCACAGCAGCTGTAGCAGCAGACATAACATAACACAACATAATCACATACAACCCTTCTGAGCTTTTCCAGTTGAAGCTTATATATACAAACAGAACAAAAGTAGCCTGCACCCAAGAAAGTATCTCATGATGTACATGTGCAGTGCTATAAGTGAACTCAGGCATTACAAATTCACTCAAAGTCATTGTTTATAGATCACGGAGAGCATGGGGCAAGGGAGACTGACTGGTGCCATCTTGTTAATTTCCCCACACAGTGTAACTAGATGACTTATGCCTTCTTATATTTAAATCTATTTGTCAAAATCACATTTTGAGTGGATTTTACAGTCATGCTTGATTTTATAAATCATGTATTGATCATTTGGAAAATATTAGTTTACTGAGAGAAGCTGATCATCTAAAGATTAATATATTGATTACAATATATCAAAACTATCACATGTATTAATATCATTGCCAGTCTAAGAGAAATCTTTATGTATCAAGAAACTGTAATTGCCATTGCATTTCTATATACCACAAAAGTACCTTATATAGATATCTTATTTTGTCAACAAAATATTAAAGAAACATACTTAAGGATAGAAATTCAGTAAAATTCAAAATTTTGCTGATTCATCAGAGGCATTTTAAGTGAAACTAGGTATTTTACATTTTTAAAAATTGCATGGCAATGAAGAATATGAATGATCACTAATCACTATTATGCTTTAATATCACCACTTTGATATTCTTGGGCTTTCCTTGTGGCCCAGCTGATAAAGAATCTGACTGCAATGTGTGAGACCTGGGTTCAACCTCTGGATTAGGAAGATCGCATGGAGAAGGGAAAGGCTACCAACTCCAGTATTCTGGCCTGGAGAATTCCATGGACTGTATCCATGGGTTGCAAAGAGTTGGACACAACTGACTGAACTTCACTTTGATTTATGGTAAATAAAGGCTCAGCAACTTCTTAGTATTATTGGAAAACAGTTTTGATCTCCTAGGGTCTTAGGGCCCTGTAGACTACACTTTGTTACTATTTTATATTAGCATGTTGCAGAGAAGCATATGAAAGGGCATGCAATGACACAATCTGAAAGAAAGCAAAAGGATCTGAGGACTGCCTCTTGTCAAGAAAATGGCTTTCTATCACAGTAATTTTGAAGAATGATGACTATGATATGCTTATAGGGGGCAGTGTATTTCTTTAAAATATATCTTGTATTGGTTGTAATTGTTCAGATATTCTTACATTCCTGTGTTGATTTCATTATCCTGAGGTTATGAGTCTTTTAAAGTATGTGCCTCTGAATCTTTCAATGTAAACATTTCTTACCTTAAATTTTTTAAAAAAGATCATTTTATTCTGGGTGGGTCATTAATTCTTTCAAAATTTTCTTGACAAGAGGCAGTCCTCAGACCCTTGTGCTTTCTTTCAAATTGTGTCATTGCATGCCCTTTCATATGCTTCGAGGAGCCTTGAATAAATTGCTTGTGTTCTAAGAACACTGCTGGTATCTGAAAAATGATATCTGAAAACAGTATCATAGATACTGAAAGTAAAAAAAAATAAAGTAAAACATTTCCAGTTTGTGTTCTTATGCTATTATGGAAACCAGTGTCCCTTAAAAGTACAAAAGTAAGAGATTAGATTATTTTATTACAAAGTGAGTACATATCTCATCTGAAATAGAATAAAGTAGATGTGAATTTGCTTAGAATTTTCAGGAATATTATTGGTGTAGGTAACAATTTATACTAAAAATGTTAAAGTAAAATTTTTACTTATGCTCATGTATAAAGAATTGATAAAAAGACTCATGGCTGTTTCTTTTGTCATAAGGTGCATGATGAGTTAGAATTTGCTGAGCAGACTCTAATGAGCTGTCAGTTGGGAAGTTAGCTAGAATTCTCAGAGTATTGGAATAAATATGAACAAAGGATTAATGAAAATATGAAAGGTTTAGCATGTCATCTGTCAAGATTGTTTTGCTCAGTGAAGTAGAAGCAAAATCCTTTAGCATTTATTCTATTACCTGAGAGTTGTGTGAAATCACTGAAAAGGCTGAGTTATTGTTGGGAATTAGTAAAACATTAACACAAAGTTCTGTATCACAGCTGCTGGCTACTTTGCACATTTGGAGAACAATATTTTACTAAACCACATGAAGAGAATATGGAAAATTATGCACTTCATAGAAAAAGAAGTTATACATGAGCTCCCAAACATGAACCCCCCTCCTACCTCCCAACCCACATCATCCCTCCGGATCATCCCCGTGCACCAGCCCCAAGCATCCCGCATCCTGCATCAAACATAGACTGGTGATTCGTTTCTTACATGATAGTATTCATGTTTCAATGCCATTCTCCCAAATCATCCCACCCTCTCCCTCTCCCTCAGAGTCCAAAAGTCCACTCTATACATCTGTGTCTCTTTTGCTGTCTTGCATACAGGGTCATCATTACCATATTTCTATATTCCATATATATGTGTTAGTATACTGTATTTGTGTTTTTCTTTCTGGCTTACTTCACTCTGTTGAATCGGCTCCAGTTTCATCCATCTCATTAGAACTGATTCAAATGTATTCTTTTTAACAGCTGAGTAATACTCCATTGTGCATATGTACCACAGCTTTCTTATCCATTCATCTGCTGATGAACATCTAGGTTGTTTCCATGTCCTGGCTATTATAAACAGTGCTGCGATGAACATTGGGGTACATGTGTCTCTTTCTATTCTGGTTTCCTCAGTGTGTATACCCAGCAGTGGGATTGCTGGGTCATAAGGCAGTTCTATTTGCAATTTTTTAAGGAATCTCCATACTGTTCTCTGGATTCATGTCAATGTATGCCAAAACCAATACAGTATTGTAAAGGAAAATAAAGTAAAAATAAAAATTTAAATTAAAAAATAAATAAACGAAAATAAAATAAAACCAAAAAGAAAAAAGAAAAAATAAGTTATAAATGCATACAAAGAACGCACGTAAAGGGTATGCATAATCATAATCTTGTCTGGAAATTTATCACCCCAGCCTATTTTCTCATACTATTGCTAAAGAGTTACTTGTTTATTTCTAAAGAGAAAAGATAGTTCTATATCTTGTTTCAGTATAGATGCTATGATAAAAACATATATAAGCTTAAGAATATATAATTTGTATGAAAAAGTTGACTTAAAAGAAAATAAAAATAATTTATTATCATTTTACATGGTTAATATAGTTTATCATCTTTTTAGTTTTAATATAGTTTAGGTAATTTAGTATATTTTTAGTTAGAGGAAAAAAAGAGGCTACCAACTGAAAGCTTGCTTAAACTGAATATCAGGTCTTCTATGTTTGGTTGCACTCCCTCCTGAAACTACTTTTGTCTTATTTTGTGCATACCTGGAAGAATGGTAAGACATATAATTTTTCATATAAATTATCAATGGCTTCAAAAATACACTAAAGAGTGGACTCAACAAATAATCATGAACAATTCTAGCAATAATCAAAGAATAAATCATATTGCTTGATTTAGACTAATCAGTACGAGTTACTAAACTTAAAGTGATAGTGATACTTCAGAAATTAGTGTATAAGATATGTCTTTCTCAATCTTTATATCAGTACCACTCAGTTCAGTTCAAACACTCAGTCATGTCCAACTCTTTGTGACCCCTCCAGGGACTGCAGTACACCAGGCCTCCCTGTCCATCACCAGGTCCCAGAATTGAGATAAACTCATGTCCATTGAGTCAGTGATGCCATCCAACCATCTCATCCTCTGTTGTCCCCTTCTCCTCCCACCTTCAATCTTTGCCAGCATCAGGGTCTTTTCAAATGAGTCAGTTCTTCCCGTCAGGTGGACAAAGTATTGGAGTTTCAGCTTCAGCATCAGTCCTTCCAGTGAATATTCAGGACTGATTTCTTTAGGATGGACTTGTTGGATCTCTTTGCAGCCCAAAGGACTCTCAAGAGTCTTCTCCAACACCACAGTTCGAAAACATCAATTCTTCAGGGCTCAGCTTTCCTTATAGTGCAACCCTCACATCCATACACAGCTATTGGAAAAACGATAGCTTTGACTTAATGGACCTTTGTTGGTAAAGTAATGTCTCTACTTTTTAATATGCTGTCTAGGTTGGTCGTAACTTTTCTTCCAAGGAGCAAGCATCTTATAATTTCATGGCTGCATTCATCATCTGCAGTGATTTTCGAGACTAAAATAAATAAATAAATAAATAAATAAAATATTTTATTGTTTTCAATGTTTCCCCATCTATTTGCTACGAAGTGATGGGACCAGATGCCATGATCTTCATTTTCTGAATGCTGAGTTTTAAGTCAGCTTTCCCACTCTCCTCTTTCACTTTCATCAAGAGGCTCTTTAATTCTTCACTTTCTTCTGTAAGGGTGGTGTCATCTGCATATCTGAGATTATTGATATTTCTCCTGGCAATCTTGATTTCAGCTTGTGCTTCATCCACTCCAGGATTTCACATGATGTACTCTGCATATAAGTTAAATAAGCAGGGTGACAATATATAGCCTTAACCTACTCCTTTCCTGATTTGGAACCAGTCTGTTTTTCCATGTCCAGTTCTAATTGTTGCCTCTTGATCTGCATACAGTTTTTACAGGAAGCAGGTCAGGTGGTCTGGTATTTCCATCTCTTTAAGAATTTTCCAGCTTTTTGTGATCCACAGAGTCAAAAGCTTTGGTATAGTGAATAAAGCAGAAGTAGAATTTTTTTTTTTTTTTTTTTTCTGGAACTCCCTTGCTTTTTTGATGATCCAACAGATGTAGGAAATTTGATCTCTGGTTCCTCTGTCTCTTCTAAATCAGCTTGAACATGCAGAAGTTCATGGTTCACATACTGTTGCAGCCTGGCTTGGAGAATTTTGAGCATTACTTTACTAGCATGTGAGACGAGTGCAATTATGCAGTAGTTAGAACATTCTTTGACTTTGCCTTTCTTTGGGATTGGAATGAAAACTGACGTTTTCCAGTCCTGTGTCCACTGTTGAGTTTTCCTAAATTGATGGCATATGAGTGCAGCACTTTCATAGCATCATCTTTTAGGATTTAAAATAGTTCAACTGGAATTCCATCACTTCCACTAGCTTTGTTCATAGTGATGCTTACTCGGGCCACTATACTTCACACTCCAAGCTATCTGGCTCTAGGTGAGTGTTCACACCATCATGGCTATGTGAGTCATTAAGATCCTTTCTGTAATTCTTTGAATTGAATTCTTTCCACTTCTTCTTAATATCTTATGCCTCTGTTAAATCCATGCCATATCTGTCCTCTTTTGTGCCCATCCTGGCATCAAATCCTCCCCCTGAAATGTCAATTTTTTTAAAAAGAGATCTCTATTAGTGTCCTCTTTGATTTCTTTCATCAGAGTTTTATAGTTTTCTACATATAGGTCTTTAGCTTCTTTAGGTAGATATATTCCTAAGTATTTTATTCTTTTCATTGCAATGGTGAATGGAATTGTTTCCTTACTTTCTTTTTTTTTTTTTAATCTTTAATTCTTACATGTGTTCCCAAACATGAACCCCCCTTACTTTCTTTTTCTACATTCTCATTATTAGTGTATAGGAATGCAAGGGATTTCTGTATGTTGATTTTATATCTTGCAACTTTAGTATATTCATTGATTAGCTCTAGTAATTTTCTGGTGGAGTCTTTTCAATATAGTGAAAATGAGTATACTATCCAAAGCAATCTACAAATTCAATGCAATCCCTAGCAAGCTACCAGCCACATTTTTCACAGAACTAGAACAAATAATTTCAAGATTTGTATGGAAATACAAAAAACTTTGAATAGCCAAAGCAATCTTGAGAAAAAAGAATGGAACTGGAGGAATCAACTTGCCTGACTTCAGGCTCTACTACAAAGCCACAGTCATCAAGACAGTATGGTACTGGCACAAAGACAGAAATATAGATCAATGGAACAAAATAGAAAGCCCAGAGATAAATCCACACACAATGGACACCTTATCTTTGACAAAGGAGGCAAGAATATACAATGGAGTAAAGACAATCTCTTTAACAAGTGGTGCTGGGAAAACTGGTCAACCACTTGTAAAAGAATGAAACTAGATCACCTTCTAACACCACACACAAAAATAAACTCAAAATGGATTAAAGATCTAAATGTAAGACCAGAAACTATAAAACTCCTAGAGGAGAACGTAGGCAAAACACTCTCCGACATAAATCACAGCAGGATCCTCTATGATCCACCTCCCAGAATTCTGGAAATAAAAGCAAAAATAAACAAATGGGATCTAATTAAAATTAAAAGCTTCTGCACAACAAAGGAAAATATAAGCAAGGTGAAAAGACAGCCTTCTGAATGGGAGAAAATAACAGCAAATGAAGCAATGACAAACAACTATTCTCAAAAATATACAAGCAACTTATGCAGCTCAATTCCAGAAAAATAAATGACCGAATCAAAAAAAAATGGGCCAAAGAACTAAATAGGCATTTCTCCAAAGAAGACATACGGATGGCTAACAAACACATGAAAAGATGCTCAACATCACTTATTATTAGAGAAATGCAAATCAAGACCATAATGAGGTACCACTTCACACCAGTCAGGATGGCTGCGATCCAAAAGTCTACAAGCAATAAATGCTGGAGAGGGTGTGGAGAAAAGGCAACCCTCTTACGCTGTTGGTGGAAATGCAAACTAGTACAGCCATTATGGAGAACAGTGTGGAGATTCCTTATAAAATTGCAAATAGAACTGCCTTATAACCCAGCAATCCCACTGCTGGGCATACACACTGAGGAAACCAGAATAGAAAGAGACACATGTACCCCAATGTTCATCACAGCACTGTTTATAATAGCCAGGACATGGAAACAACCTAGATGTCCATCAGCAGATGAATGGATAAGAAAGCTGTGGTACATATACACAATGGAGTATTACTCAGCTATTAAAAAGAATACATTTGAATCAGTTCTAATGAGATGGATGAAACTGGAGCCGATTCTACGGAGTGAAGTAAGTTAGAAAAGAAAACACCAATACAGTATACTAACACATATATATGGAACTTAGAAAGATGGTAATGATGACCCTGTATGCAAGATAGCAAAAGAGACACAGATGTATAGAGTGGACTTTTGGACTCTGAGGGAGAGGGAGAGGGTGGGATGATTTGGGAGAATGGTATTGAAACATGTATACTGTCATGTAAGAAACGAATCGCCAGTCTATGTTCAATGCAGGATGCGGGATGCTTGGGGCTGGTGAATGGGAATGATCCGGAGGGATGATGTGGGGTGGGAGGTGAGAGGGGGGTTCATGTTTGGGAGTTCATGTACACCCATGACGGATTCATGTCAATGTATGCCAAAACCAATACAGTATTGTAAAGTAAAATAAAGTAAAAATTAGAATTAAAATAAATAAATAAATAAATAAGGAGATCTATAGTTTTCCCATTCTATTGTTTTCCTCTGCTTCCTTGCACTGTTCACTTAGGATGGCTTTCTTATCTCGCCCTGCTATTCTTTGGGACTCTGCATTTGCATGGGTGCTCTCCCTTGCCTTTCATTTATTTTCTTTTCTCAGCTAATTGTAAGGACTTCTCAGACAATCATTTTGCCTTTTTGCTTTTCTTTTTCTTGGGGATAGTTTTGACCACCACCTTCTGTACAATGTTACAAACCTCTGTCCATAGTTCTTCAGGCACTCTCTATTAGATCTAATCCCTTGAATCTATTTGTCACTTTTTCTGTATAATTTTAAGGGATTTGATTTAGATCATATCTGAGTGACCTAGGGGTTTTCCCTACTTCTTCAATTTAAGTCTAAATTTTGCAATAAGTTTATTATCTGAGCCACAGTCAGCTCCCAGTCTTATTTTTCCTGACTGTATAGTTATTCTCCATCTTTGGCTTCAAAAAATATAATCAATCTGATTTCGGTATTGACATCTAGTGATGTCAATGTGTAGAGTCATCTCTTATGTTGTTAGAAGAGGGTGCTTGTTATGATCAATTCACTGATTCCTAAAACGTTGATCATCTCTCTTGCCATCTCATTTGCCCACTTCCAGTTTACTTTGATTCATGGACCTAACATTCCAGGTTTCTATATGATTTTATTTAGAACATCTTTCTTTACTTTCACCTCCAGACACCTCCACAAATGTGTGTTGTTTCTGCTTTGACTCAGCAACTTCATTCCTTCTGGAGCTATTTCTGTGTGCTTCTGCATCAGCGTATTGGGCACCTACTGACCTGAGGAGTTCATCTTTCAGTGTCACATCTTTTTGCCTCTTCATACTGTTCATGGAGCTCTCAAGGCAAGAATGCTGAAGTGGTTTGCCATCCCTTCCTTCAGAGGACCACTGAAGTTTTGTCAGAATTCTCCACCATGACCCATTCATTTTGGGTGACCCTGCATGGCATGGCTCATAGTTTCATTGAGTTAGATAAGGCTGTGATCCATGTGATCAGTTTGGTTACTTTTCTGTGATTGTGGTTTTCATTCTGTTTGACCTTTGATGGATGAGGATAATAGGATTTGGAAGCTTCCTGACAAGAGGGACTGGCTGTGGGGAAAACTGGATCTTGCCCTCATGGGCAAGTCCACACTCAGTAAATATTTAATCCAATTTTCTGCCAATTGGTGGGTCTGTGTCACCTCCCTGTGATTTGGCCTGATGCCAAACTATGGTTGGGAAAATGGCAGTAATGGTTATCTCCTTCAAAAGGATTGATGTCAGCATGTTGCAGCCCCCAGGACTGTTGTAGTCAGTCCCCTTGACTTCATGGCAGGCCATTGTTGATCATACCTTCACTGGAGATTTCTGATCTGCTGCTGCTGCCACTGCTAATTTGCTTCAGTCTTGTCCAATGCTGTGCGACCTCAAAAATGGCAGCCCACCAGGCTCCCCCCATCCCTGGGATTCTCCAGGTAAGAACAATGGAGTGGGTTCCCATTTCCTTCTCCAATGCATGAAAGTGAAAAGTGAAAGAGAAGTCGTTCAGTTGTGTCTGACTCTTAGCCACGCCATGGACTGCAGCCTACCAGGCTCCTCCATCCATAGGATTTTCCAGGCAAGAGGACTGGACATTCACAGGCAAACTGGGCTCAGTCTCTCATGGGTCACAAATTTCTTAAATATCTGTATTATTTTATCTTAATGACACAGCATGAGAGCAGAATCTACCACCCTAAAATATTTCTCTGAAGTATTGATTGTTTTAAACTGGCTATTTTCAGGTAAGTAGCATACATGGAAAGGATCTGAAAAGAAAATAAGAATCACCACTTTCTGAGAAGCAAATTTCTAAGAGTGTCTTTCTGTGTATACCTGAAAAAAGAGGGTAGCCAAATATCTAGAGACTCTTATCAGTAGAGAAAGCAAAGGCTTAAATCTACATCTTAATCACTCTCATTTACTGTGTTTTTCCTCTGACCACAGTGGCGTGAACCTAGAAATCAACCACAGAAAAAAATTAAAAAACAAAAAAACTTACATGGAAAATTAAAAAAAAAAAAAAAACTACTTAAAAAAAGGAAAACAAAGAGTTAGTGATGAAAATTAAAACTAAGTTAAAAAGTACCTTGATACAAATGATAGTGAAAATGTATGAGATTAAAAAAAAGTCCCAAAATGTACGTTCACAGTGATACAAATCTTCCTGAAATAAACAAACTCACCTGAGAACTCAACGAATTAGGAAAAGAAATACAAAGACTAAAGTCAGCAAAATTAAGAAAGTAATAAAGATCAGAAAGAATAAATAAAATAGAGATTTAAAAACAGAAAAAATAAATAAAACCAAGAGACTTTTTTTTTTTTTTTTTTTTGAAAGGGTAAAAAAAAAGCAAAACTCTGGTCAGGGTCATCAAGAAGAAAAGAGAGGACAAAAATAAGCAAATAAGAAATGAAAGAGGAGAAATAGCAACTTAGACTACAGAAATACAGAACAAACAAAAACCTAAAAGAATACTATAAATAATTTTAAGTTAACTAATTGGACAACCTATAAAAAATGGACCTATAAAAAATTTTCCTGAAACATACTATCCACAAACACTGAATCAAGAAAGAATAGATAGTTTGAACAGACCAATTATTAGACATGTATAATAAACATGTATAATAGAATGTGTAAGAAACATAACTTCCTGCAAACAAAAGTTTGGGACAACACGGATTCACTGCAGAATTCTACCAAACAAATTGATACAATGAAGAACGTATGTCAATTCTTCTTAAATATTTCTGAAAGATTGAAAAGGAGGTAACACTTCTAAAGTTATTCTATGGGGTGCAATCCTTCACTGACTGGGAAAAACATTCAGTGGAGCAAGGAAGGGAGGAGGAGTAGAGGCTAGCTTGGACCTAGCCTCTTTTGGATGGGGGAGGGGAGGGCAATGGTTCATGTGTCTGGAGAGGCATGCTTGCTTCCAGTGTGTCTGCAGGGAAGATGAGGGTATCTCAAGTGTCAAAGGACTGGAAAACCAAACTTCACATCCCCTTCCCATCCACTCAGGCCTGGGGAGCCTCTAAGGCCGCTGGACCTAATACTATGCACCCTGAGATTGGAAGCATTCCAAAAGCCCTCTCTAAATTGGGCTGGATCCAGGGCCCACCCTTCATGTACATGCGTGGGCATGCTCAGTCACTCAGTCATGCCCAACTCCTTGCCACCCCATGAACTCTAATCTTCCAAGCTCCTCTGTCCATGGAATTTTCCAGGCAAGAATACTGGAATGGATTACCATTTTCTACTTCAAGGTATCTTTCTGACCCAGGAATCCAACCCACGTCTCTTGTGTTTCCTACAATTCATAGGTGGATTCTTTACCATTGTGCTACCTGAGAATCCCACTGTGGCCTTTTCCCACACAGACAGTGTGAGTCCTGAACATAGATCCTGACCCTGTCAAAATCTCACCTCTGCTACACTCTGCCCAACTTAAGCCCTGCCAAACCTAAACATCACTGCCAAGGTTTTTGGCATTTTCTTTCTTTCTTTCTTTCTTTTTTTATTGTTTTTTTTTTTTTTTTTTGGTTTGTTTTGGGGGTTGGTTTTACCCTCCAGTTGTTGGTTTATATATAATCTCATTTTTAAAAATATATTGTTTGTTTTCTAAATTTATTTTAAATTTCATTTTCTAAATTTATTTTTTATTCTTTGTTACTGTTCTACTCCCTTTTATTTATTTCTCTTTTTTGGATTTTTTTTTTTCTTTTCTGTTTTATGTTTCATTGGAATTCCTTTTACCCTCCCGTGCTTTTTTTCATATGTATTCTGATTTTTTGCAATATGTTTGTTAGTTTTGAAATTTATTTTTATATTTTATACTTTGCTATTGATCTAAACCTTTTTTTTTTTTTTGGTCTCTTTTTTTGTTGCATCTCGTGGATTTTGGGATCTCAGTTCATTGGCTGGATATCAGGACTGAGTTCCTATGGTGGGAGTTTTGAATTTGAACTCCTGGACTAAGAGAGAAATTCAAGCCCCAAAGAATATTAATCACAGTGTGTTATCCCAGAGGTCCACCTTGCAACACAATACCCAGCTCTCCCCAACTGCCTGCAAACTCCATTGCTCTAAACTTCAGACCAAACTATTAGTAAGACAGGAATACGGTCCACCTATCAGAAAAAAAATAGAAAAAAGAAAATAAGATGAAAAAATATATATGTTACAGATGAAGGAGCAACAAATAAATAAACTCTAAAAGATTGAATAAATGAAGAGGAAACCACAAACTATCTGAAAAAGAATTTAGAGTAATGATAGTGAAGATGATCAAAAACATTAAAAATAGAATCTAGAAAATGTGAAAAACATTTAACAAGGATCTAGAACTAAATAATAAACAGAGTGATGCATGCAGTAACAGAAATTATAAAATACTATAAAAAAGCAATAGCAGAATAATTGAGGCAGAAAAATTAATAAGTGAGCTGGAAGATAGAATGTTGAAAATAACTGCCAAGGAGCAGAATAAAGAAAGAAGACTGAAAAAAAAAAAATGAGGATAATCTCAAACATCATTGAGACAATATTGAACCTATCAATAATCAATATAGGGGTCCCAGAAGAAGAAGAGAAAGAGAAAGGATATGAAGAAATATTTGAAGAGATTATGGTTGAAAACTTCATTAACATGGGAAACAAAATAGCCACCCATGTGCAGGAAAGACATAGATTCCCATACCGAATAAACCATTGGAGAAAGACACCAAGACATATATTAATCAGACTAACAAAAATTAAATGCCAAGAAAAGATATTAAAAGCAGCAAGGGAAAAACAAAAATAACATAAAAGGGAACCCTGATAACACTATCAGCTGATTTTCAACAGAAACTCTGTAGTTCAGAAGGGAATGGCAGTCTATATTTAAAGGAATGAAAGGAGAAAACATACAACTAAGACTACCAGTAAGGATATCATTCAGATTGGACAGACATGCAAAACCTAACAGAATTCAGTACCACCAAATCAGCCTTACAAAAAATACCAAAGGAACTTCTCTAGGCAGAAAGCATAAGAGAAGAAAAAGACCAACAAAAACAAACCCAAAACAGTTAAGAAATTTGCAGTAGGAACACACATTGATAATTACCTTAAATGCAAGTGGATTGAATGCTCCAACCAAAAGATATAGACTGACTGAAAGGATACAAAAGCAAGACCTGACACATACAGACAAAGTGAGGAGATGGAAAAAGTTATTTGATGGAAATAAAAAGGAAGTGGAGTAGCAAAACTCGTATTAGATGAAATAGACTCTAAAACAAAAACTTAAAAGAGAAAAGAAAGAACACTACCCAATTATCAAGCGATCAATTCAAGAAGTCATAACAATTATAAATATTTATGCACCCAACATAGAAGCATATATAAGTTAAATGCTAACAGCAATAAAAGAGAAATTGATAACAACACAATAATAGTCAGTGTCTATATCATCCCACTTACATCAATGGACAGATCATCCAGATGCAACCTTTAAATAATACAGTAGCTAGATATATTTAACTGATATTTATAGGACATTCCACCTGAAAACAGTAGAATCTACTTTCTTCTCATGTGCACATGGAACAGTCTCCAGGTAAGACCACATCTTAGGTTACAAATCAAGCCTTGGAAAATTTATGAAAACTGAAATTGTATCAACCATCTTTTCTGATCATGATACACCAAAAGAGATTCTAAAAGGAAAGTTTGCAGCAATTCAATCTAACCTCAACAAACAAGAAAAATTTCAAATAGTCTAATCTTACACCTGAAGCAACTAGAGAAAGAAAAACCAAGAAAATTCAAAGTCAGAAGAAGAAAATAAATCATGAAGATCACAGCAGAAATAAATGAAATAGAAACAAAGTTAACAATAGTGAATAACAGTAAAAAGAAAAGTTAGTTATTTGATAAACAAAATTGATTAAACTTCAGTCAGATTTCTTAAGAAAATAAGAGAGAGAACTCTAATAATATTAGAAATGAAAATGAAGAAATCCCAACTGATACTGTAGAAATATGAAGGATCATAAGAGACTACTGCTGCTGTTGCTGCTGCTGCTGCTAAGTTGCTTCAGTCGTGTTCAACTCTGAGCGACCCCATAGATGGCAGCCCACCAGGCTCCCCTGTCCCTGGGATTCTCCAGGCAAGAACACTGGAGTGGGTTGCCATTTCCTTCTCCAATGCATGGAAGTGAAAAGAGAAATTGAAGTCACTCAGTCATGTCCAACTATAAGAGACCCCATGGACTGCAGCCCACCAGGCTCCTCCATCCATGGGATTATCCAGGCAAGAATCCTGGAGTGGGGTGCCATTGACTTCTCCATAAGAGACTACTACATGCAACTATATGGCAAAAAAATGGACATCCTGGAAGAAATGGACAAATTCTTAGAAAGATTAGTGTTCTAAGACAGAATCAGTAAGAATCAGAAAATGTAAACAGACTAATCAGAAGAAATACAATTGAAACTGAAAATAGAAAAAAGTCCAGAATCAGAGGCAAATTCTATTCAATATTTACAGAAACTCCTATTCTTAAATTATTCTACAAAACTTCAGAGGGAGGAATGCTCCCAAATTTGATATCCAAGGTGGCCATCACCCTGTTACCAAACCTAGCAAAGATATCACACACAAAAAAGAAAGTTACAGACCAATACCACTGCTGGGCCTAGTAATGCTCATCAAAATACTAACAAATAGAATCCAACATCTGATTAAAAGGATCATATACAATGATAAAGTGATATTTACTGCAGGAATGCAAGGATTCTTCAATCAATATACCTACTCAGAAAACTATGAAGCACTGATGAAAGTAATCAAAGAGGACAAAAACCATATATATCATGTTCTGGAGTGGAAGAGTCAATATAATGAAAATAAATTAACTACCCAAAGCAATCTACAGATTCAGTGAAATTCGTGTCAAGTTACCAATGACACTCTATACAGGATTAGAGTAAAAACTTTACAATTTGTGTGTGTGTGTGTGTGTGTGTGTGTGTGTGTGTGTGTGTGTTAGTCACTCAGTCATACCCAACCCTTTGTGACCCAGTGGACTGTAGCCCACCAGATTCTTCTGTCCATGGGGTTTTCCAGGCATAGATACTGGAGTGGTTTGGTATTTCCTTCTCCAGGGGATCTTCCTGACCCAGGGATTGAAACTGGGTCTCCTGCACTACAGGCAGATTTTTTACCAATTGAGCTACTAGGTAAGCCCATAATTTGTATGGAAACACAAAATACTCAGAAATAGCAATGGAATTTTGAGGGAAAAAAAATGAAAAAAGGAGGAATCATTGCCCCCAACTTTAAACTATACTACAAAACTACAGTAAGCAAAACAGTATGGTACTGGAACAGAAACAGAACTCTAGACCAATGGTATAGGATAGAAAATCTAGAAATTAACCCATGTACCTGTGGTCAAGGCAAAAATATACAAGGAAGAAAAGATTCTTTTCAATAAGTGGCGCTGGGAAATCTCAACAGCCACACGTAAAAGGGTGAAATTAAAATACTGCCCAATACCATACACAGAAATAAGCTCAAAATAGGTTAAAGACATAAATGTAAAGTCAGAAGCTATAAAACTCTTACAGGAAAAACACTCTTTGACATCAGCCATAGCAAGATCTTTTTTTGACCCACCCCCTTGAATAACGAAAATAAAAATGAATGAACCTAGAATCTGTCATAGAGTGAAGTTATAAAGAGAAGAACAAATATCATACATTAACATCAAAATGCCAAGAGAAATATCAATAACTTCAGATATGCAAATATCATCCTTATGGCAGAAAGTGAAGAGGGACTAAAGAGTCTCTTGATGCAAGTGAAAGAGGAGAGTGAAAAGACTGGCTTGAAATTCAACATTCAAAAAACTAGATCATGATATCTGGTCCCATCACTTCATGTCAAATAGATGGGTATATAATGGAAAGAGTGACAGGCTTTATTTAGGGGGGATCCAAAATCACTGCAGATGGTGACTGCAGACATGAAATTAAAAGATGCTTGCTCCTTGGAAGTAAAGCTATGACAAACCTAGACAGTGTATTAAGAAGCAGAGATATTTTGCCAACAAAAGTCCATCTAGTCAAAGCTATGGTTTTTCCAGTAGTCATGTATGGATGTGAGAGTGGACCATAAAGCAAGCTGAGCACTGAAGATTGATGCTTTGACCTGTGGTATTAGAGAAGATTCTTGAGAGTCCTTTGAACTGCAAGGAGGTCAAACCAGTCAATCCTAAAAGATGTCAGTCCTGAATATTCCTTGGAAGAAGTGATGGTGAAGCTGAAGCTCCAATACTTTGGTCACCTGATGTGAAGAACTGACTTATAGGAAAAAACCCTGATGCTGGAAAAGACTGAAGGCCTAAGGCAAAGGAGACAACAGAGGATTAGATGGTTGGATGGCATCACCAATTCAGTGGACATGAGTTTGAGCAACCTCTGGGAGTTGAGAGGGACAGGGAAGCCTATTGTGCTTCAGTCATGGGATTGCAAAATGTTGTACATAACTGAGCAACTTAATTGGGCTGAACTGAAAATTCAGTAACAGGTGCAGATGTAGAGGTTGGATGTGGACATATGGTGAGAAAGGGAGGGTGGGATGAACTGAGAGTGTAGTGTTGACAAATTTACACTACCTTGTGTAAAATAGTTAGTGGGAAGCTGCTCTAGAACACAGGGATCTCAGCATGGTGCTCTGTATTGACCTAGAAGGTGAAATAGAGGAATGGGAAGGAAACACAGAGGAAGACATATATGTATACCTATGGCTGATTCACATTCTTATATAGCAGAAATTAACACAACCTTGCCAATGAATTCTACTCCATTAATTAAAAAAAAAAAAAAGTAAAAAAGACGAAAGACTGTGGTGCAGTATGGGGAAGGGAGGGAGAAGGGGGTTAGGAAGAGCAAAAACAAAACAAAGATTTTTGCACTAAGCCATTCATTTCCTCTTTCATATTTTGTCTTCTTCCCACTCCAAATCATCTTTACCTATAAAGGTCAGGTCACTTAAGTTTAAAAAATGTCATTCGATGAAGCCACCATTACCCTCATACAAAAAGAAGACACTACCAAAAAAATAATAAAATTACAGGCTGATATGGGTTTCCCTGGTGGCTCAGCTGGTAAAGAAGGCTGATATATTTGATGAATACAGATGCAGAAACTATCAACAAAATATTAGCAAACAAAATCCAACAACATGTAAAAAATGATCATATACCACAATCAAGTTAAATTCATACAGGTCACAAAGAGGGTTCAACACACAGCAACCACTCAATGTCATATGCCATATGAACAAAAGAGGATAAAAACCATGATCTCAATAAATACAGAAAAAGCATTTGATAAAATTCAACATATATCCATGATAAAAACTCTTACCAAAGTGGGTTCAGAGGGATCATATTTCAGCATAATAAAAGTTTTTCATGACAAATTCAGAGACAACATAATACATTATTACTAAAATCTGGAAGACTAGCATTCTCACTCTCACAACTTCTATTCAAAGTAGTATTGGAAGTCCTAGACACAATAATCAAACAAGAACAAGAAATAAAAAGCATTCAAATTGTAAAGAAAGATGTAAAATTGTTGTTATATGTGATGACATGATACTATGTATAGAGAAAACCCTAAAAACTTCACATAGAAATGACCAGAACTGGTAAACAAACTCAGCAAATTAGCAGGATATGATTAGTATGCAGAAATTGTCTGCATTTCTTTATACTAACAATGAAATATCAGAAAGGGAAAGCAAAAAAAAAAAAAAAAAAAAAAAAAAAAAAAAAAAACCTCATTTAAAATTTCATCAATAAAAAAAATAAATACATTGAAATAAACCTACCCAAGGAGGTGAAAGGCTTATATGCTGAGAACTATGAAACATTGACAAAGGAAACTGAAGGTGATTTGAAGTAAAGAAAAATTATCCCATGTTCTTAAATTAAAAAATTAATATTGGTAAAATTGCCATACTACCCAAAGCAATCTACATATTTAATCCAATCCCTATCAAATTAACCATGACATTTTTCACAGAACTAGAACAAATAATTCTAAAACTTACATGGAATCACAAAAGACCCAGATTTGCTAAAGCAATTCTAAGTGAAAATAACAAAGCTGGAGGTAGAACCCTTTAGGACTTCAAAGCTACGGCAACGAAAACAGTGTGCTATTGGCACAAAATCAGACATATAGATCAGTGGAACAGAATAGAAAGCCGAGAAAAGAACCCACACACCTCTAGTCAATTAATCTGTGATGAATGAGACAGGAATACATAATGGAGAAAAGACAGACTCTTCAGTAAGTAGTGACGGGAAAGCTGGACAGCTGCATGGAAATCAATGCAGTTAAAACCCACTCTCATACTATACACAAAAATAAGCTCAAAATGACTTAAATATACAACAGGAAACTATAAAACTCTGGAAGAGAATATAGGCAAAACAGACTGATATAAATCGTAGCAATGGAATCTTTTTGGTTAATCTCCCAAAACAAGAGTAAAAATAGATAAATGGGACCTAATCAAATTTATAAGCTTTTACACAAGAAAGGAACTAAAAAACAAAATGAAAAGACAACTTATGGCCTGGGAGAAAATATTTGCAAATATTGCCACTGATTAGGTCTTAGTCTGCAAAATATGCAAACAGCTCATACAACTTTTCTAATCTAGAAATTTTATTTTATCATTAAAATAATTGGGGTTAATTGCTTTACAATGTTTTGCTAATTTCTTCTATACAGTGAGGTAAAGCTGCTATATATATATATATATATATATATATATATAATGTCTTACTTTACTCCGTATAACAGGCTCTAGGTTCATCCATATCACTACAATTGACTCAATTCCATTCCTTTTATGGCTAATAGTCCATTGTGTATATGTACCAGAATTTCTTTATCCATTCATCTGTTGATGGACATCCAGATTGATTCCATGTCCTGACTATTGTAAATAATGCTGCAATAAACATTAAGGTACATGTGCCTTTTTGAATTATGGTTTTCCCCAGAGTATTTGCCCTGTGGTAGTAGGATTCCTGGGTCATATTGCAATTGTATTCCTAGTTTCTTAAGAAATCTCCATGATGCACTCCATAGTGGCTGCATCGATTTAAATTTCCACCAACAGTGCAATAGGGTTCCTTTCTTCTTCATTATGTCCATTTATTATTTGTAATTTTTTTTGATGATGGCTATTCTGATCAGTGTAATGTGATACCTCACTGAAGTTTTAATTTCCATTTCTCTAATACAGAGCAATATTGAGCATCTCTTCCTGTGTTTGTTGCCATCTATATTTTCTCTTTGGAGAAGTGTCTGTTTAGATATTCTGCCCATTTTTTCATTGGATTGCTTGCTTTCCTGATACATGAGCTGCTTGTCTATTTTAGAGATTAATCCTTTGTCATTTGCTTCATTGAAACTGACAAAATGTATTCTGCCTATATTTTCCTCTAAATTTTATAGTACCTGGCTTTACAATTAGGTATTTAATCTATTTTGAGTTTATTTTTCTGTATGGTGTTATGAATTGTTCTAATTTTATTCCTTTACATATAGCTGTCCAGTTTTCCCAGCACCACTTATTGAAGAGGCTGATTTTCTATATCATGTATTCTTGACTCCTTTGTCAAAGATAAGGTACCCGTAGGTGTCTGGGCTTTCATATTCCATTGGTTTATATTTCTGTTTTTGAGCCAGTGCCATGCTGTTTTGATGACTGCAGTCAGGAAGGTTTATTCCTCCAAATCTGTTTTTCTGTTTCAAGGTTGCTTTGGCTATTCAGTGTTTCCATTAAAACTGAAAATTTTTTGTCTGAGTTCTGTGAAAAATTAGTAATTTGATAGGGATTGCATTGAATGTGTGCAGTAGGATATTCATTTTCAAAATATTGAGCCTTCCAATCCAAGAACATGGCATATCTCTCCATCCATTTGTGTTGGCTTTGATTTCTTTCATGAGTGTCTTAACAGTTTTCTGCATACAGGTCTTTTGTCTCAGGTAGGTTTTCCTAGCTATTTTTTTTTCTTTTCTTTTTGTTGCATTGTTAAATGGGATTGTTTCTTTATTTTTTCTTTCTGCATTTTCATTTTTAATGCATAAGATTTCAAGATATTTCAGTGTATTAATTTTGTATCCTTCAACTTTACTAAATTCATTGATTAACTCTAGCAATTTTCTGGTGGCGTCTTTAGGATTTTCTATGCACAGTGTCATGTCATCTGTAAACAGTGACAGTTTTACTTCTTTCTCCATCTGGATTTCTTTTATTTTCTTTCCTTCTTATTAGACTTCCAAAACTATGTTGAATAATAGTGGTGAAAGTGGACATTCTTGTTTTCTTCTTGATCTTTCAGTATTTCATCATTGAACTTAATGTTTGCTGTGGTATTGTCATATATGGAGTTTATTATGTTGAAGTAGGTTCTTTTAATGTTATTTTCTGGAGATTTTTTTTTTTTTAATCAGAAATGTGTGTGCTTTCAGCTCACATAACTTAATAACAAAATATAGAACCCAATCATTACAATCCAAAAATGGGCAGAAAACTTAAACAGTATTTTTTTTTCAAAGAAAACATATAAATAGCTAACAGACACATTAAAAAACACAGAGTCTAGGCTACTTTTTAGAGAAATGCAAATCATAACTACAAGGAGACATTACCTCACACATGTCAGAATGGCCATCATCAAAAAGTCTACAAACTATAAATATTGGAGAGACTGTGGAGAAAAGCAAATTCTTCCTTCCTGTGGATAGGAATGTAAATTATTGGCTCAGAGGTTAAAGCGTCTGCCTCCAATATGTGAGACCCGGGTTCGATCCCTGGGTTGGGAAGATCCCCTGGAGAAGGAAATGGCAATCCACTCCAGTATTCTTGCCTGGAGAATCCCAAGGACGGAGAAGACTAGTAGGTTACAGTTCACGGAGTCGCAAAGAATCGGACACGACTGAGCGACTTTACCACCATTGAAAACATTATGGAGTCTCCTTAAAATATCTAAAAATAGTTACAATATGTTCCAGGATTCCACCCGATATTTGCTCAGAGAAAGTATAATTTAAAAGGATGCATGTACCCCAACGTACATAACAGCATTAGCACTATTTACAATAGTCAAGACATGTAATCAACCTATTTGTGTATCAAGTTGGTTATCAACAGATAATGGGTAAAGAAGATGTGATTTATATACACAGTAGAATAATATTTGGCCATAACAAGAAAAAAATTGTGGCAATATGGATAGACCTAGAAATGATGTGGGGTAACTCAGAAAGACAAAGACAAAATACCATGCGATAACTCTTATATGTGTAATATAAAATATGACACAAATGAACTTATATACAAAACAGAAACAGGGTCACAGACATAGAAAACAAACTTATGCTTACCAAAGTAGAAAGTGGATCAGTTCAGTTCAGTCACTAAGTCGTGTCCGACTCTTTGCAACCCCATGAATCGCAGCATGCTAGGTCTCCCTGTCCATCACCAACTCCCAGGAGTTCACTCAGACTCACATCCATCGAGTCAGTGATGCCATCCAGCCATCTCATCCTCTGTCATCCCCTTCTCCTGCCCCCAATCCCTCCCAGCATCAGAGTCTTTTCCAATGAGTCAACTCTTTGCATGAGGTGGCCAAAGTACTGGAGTTTCAGCTTTAGCATCATTCCTTTCAAAGAAATCCCAGGGATGATCTCCTTCAGAATGGACTGGTTGGATTTCCTTGCAGTTTAAGGAACTTTCAAGAGTCTTCCGCAACACCACAGTTCAAAAGCATCAATTGTTCGGTGCTCAGCCTTCTTCACAGTCCAACTCTCACATTCATACATGACCTCTGGAAAAACCATAGCCTTGACTAGACGTACCTTAGTCGGCAAAGTAATGTCTCTGCTTTTGAATATACTGTCTAGGTTGGTCATAACTTTTCTTCCAAGGAGTAAGCATCTTTTAATTTCATGGCTGCAGTCACCATCTTCAGTGATTTTGCAGCCCAGAAAAATAAAGTCTGACACTATTTCCACTGTTTCCCCATCTGTTTCCCATGAAGTGATAGGACTGGATGCCATGATCTTTATTCTCTGAATGTCGAGCTTTAGGCCAACTTTTTCACTCTACACTTTCACTTTCATCAAGAGCCTTTTTAGTTCCTCTTCACTTTCTGCCATAATGGTGGTGTCATCTGCATATCTGAGGTTATTGATATTTTTCCAGCAATCTTGATTCCAGCTTGTGCTTCTTCCAGTCCAGTGTTTCTCATGATGTACACTGCATATAAGTTAAATAAGCAGGGTGACAATATACAGCCTGGACGTACTCCTTTTCCTATTTGGAACCAGTCTGTTGTTCCATGCCCAGTTCTAACTGCTGCTTCCAGACCTGCATACAGATTTCTCAAGAGGCAGGTTAGGTGGTCTGATATTTCCATCTATTTCAGAATTTTCCACTGTTTATTGTGATTCACACAGTCAAAGGCTTTGGCATAGACAATAAAGCAGAAATTGATGTTTTTCTAGAACTCTCTTGCTTTTTCCATGATTCAGCAGATGTTGGCAATTTGATCTCTGGTTCCTAGCCTTTTCTAAAACTAGCTTGAACATCAGGAAGTTAACAGTCCATGTATTGCTAAAGCCTGGCTTGGAGAATTTTGAGCATTACTTTACTAGCATGTGAGATGAGTGCAATTGTGCAGTAGTTTGAGCATTCTTTGGCATTGCCTTTCTTTGGAATCAGAATGAAAACTGACCTTTTCCAGTCCTGTGGCCACTGCTGAGTTTTCCAAATTTGCTGGCATATTGCATGCAGCACTTTCACAGCATCATCTTTCAGAATTTGAAACAGCTCAACTAGAATTCCATCACCTCCACTAACTTTATTCATAGCGATGCTTTCCAAGGCCCACTTGACTTCACATTCCAGAGTGTCTGGCTCTAGATGAGTTATCACACCATCATGATTATGTGGGTCGTTAAGATCTTTTTTGTACAGTTCTTTTGTGTATTCTTGCCACCTCTTGTTAATATCTTCAGCTTCTGTTAGGTACAGACCATTTCTGTCCTTTATCAAGCCCATCTTTTCATGAAATATTCCCTTTGTTCAGTGCAGTTCAGTCGCTCAGTCGTGTTCGACTTTTTGCAACACCATGAATCACAGCATGACAGGCCTCCCTGTCCATCACCAACTCCTGGAGTTCATTCATACTCTCGTCCATTGAGTCAGTGATGTCATCCAGCCATTTCATCTTCTGTCGTCCCCTTCTCCTCCTGCCCCCAATCCCTCCCAGCATCAAAGTCTTTTCCAATGAGTCAAGTCTTCGCATGAGGTGACCAAAGAACTTGATTTTCAGCTTTAGCATCATTCCTTCCAAAGAAATCCCAGGGATGATCTCCTTCAGAATGGACTGGTTGGATCTCCTTGAAGTCCAAGGGAATCTCAAGAGTCTTCTCCAACACCACAGTTCAAAAGCATCAATTCTTCAGTGCTCAGCCTTCTTCACAGTCCAACTCTCACATCCATACATGACCACTGGAAAAACCATAGCCTTGACTAGGTGTACCTTAGTCAGCAAAGTAATGTCTCTGCTTTTGAATATACTGTCTAGGTTGATCATAACTTTTCTTCCAAGGAGTAATTGTCTTTTAATTTAATGGCTGCAGTCAACATCTGCAGTGATTTTGGAGACCAAAAAAAATAACATCTGACCCTGTTTCCACTGTTTCCCCATCTATTTCCCATGAAGTGATGGGACCAGATGCCATGATCTTCATTTTCTCAAAGTTGAGCTTTAAGCCAACTTTTTCACTCTCCTCTTTCCCTTTTATCAAGAGGCTTTTTAGTTTCTCTTCACTTTCTGCCATAAGGGTGGTGTCATCTGCATATCTGAGGTTATTGATATTTCTCCCAGCAATCTTGATTTCAGCTTGTGTTTCTTCCAGTCCAGCGTTTCTCATGATGTACACTGCATATAAGTTAAATAAACCGGGTGGCAATATACAGCCTTAACATACTCGTTTTCCTATTTGGGGTAAATTAGGAGTTTGAGGTTAGCAGAAACAAAATAGATAAACAACAAAGTCCTACTGTATAGCACAAGAAAATATTTTTGAAAACTTCTAGTACTTGGATGCAATCTCAAAAATGACAGAATTATCTCTGTTCATTTCCAAGGCAAACCATTCAATATCACAGTAATCCAAGTCTATGGCCCAACCAGTAATGCTGAAGAAGCTGAAGTTGAATGGCACTATGAAGACCTATAAGACCTGCTAGAACTAAAGCCCCCAAAAGATGTCCTTTTCATTATAGGAGACTGCAATGCAAAAGTAGGAAGTCAAGAAACACCTGGGGTAACAGGCAAATTTGGCTTTGGAATACAGAATGAAGCAGGGCAAATGCTGAAAGAGTTTTGCCAAGAGAATGCACTGGTCATACCAAAAATCCTCTTCCAACAACACAAGAGAATACTCTACACATTGACATCACCAGATGGTCAGATTGATTATGAAATCAGATTGATTATGTTCTTTGCAGCCAAAGATGGAGAAGCTCTATACAGTCAGCAAAAAGAAGATGGGAGCTGACTGTGGCTCAGATCATGAACTCATTATTGCCAAATTCATACTTAAATTAAGAAAGTAGGGAAAACCAATAGACCATTCAGGTATGACCTAAATCAAATCCCTTATGACTATACAGTAGAAGTGAGAAATAGATTTAAGGGACTAGAATTGATAGAGTGCCTGATGAACTATGGATGGAGGTTTGTGACATGGTACAGGACACAGGGATCAAGATCAAACCCATGGAAAAGAAATGCAAAGAAAGAAAATTGCTGTCTGGGGAGGCCTTACAAATAGCTGTGAAAAAAAAGAGATGTGAAAAGCAAAGAAGAAAAGGAAAGATATAAGGATCTGAATGCCGAGTTCCAAAGAATAGCAAGGAGAGAAAAGAAAGCCTTCCTCAGTGATCAATACAAAGATACAGAGGAAAACAAGAGAATGGGAAGGACTAGAGATCTCTTCAAGAAAATTAGAGATACCAAGGGAACATTTCATGCAAAATGGGCTCAATAAAGGACAAAAATGTTATGGACCTAACAGAAGCAGAAGAGGTGGCAAGAATGCACAGAAGAACTGTACAAATAAGATCTTCACGACCAAGATAATCACGATGGTGTCACCCCTCACCTAGAGGCAGACATCCTGGAATGTGAAGTCAAGTGGGCCTTAGAAAGCATCACTATGACCAAAGCTAGTGGAGGTGATGGAATTCCAGTTGAGCTATTTCAAATCCTGAAAGATGATGCTGTGAAAGTGTTGCACTCAATATGCCAGCAAATTTGGAAAACTCAGCAGTGGCCACAGGACTGGAAAAGGTCAGTTTTCATTCCAACCACAAAGAAAGGCAATCCCAAATAATGCTCAAACTACCACACATTTGCACTCATCTCACATGCTGGTAAAGTAATGCTCAAAATTCTCCAAGAAAGGCTTCAGCAATATGTGAACCATGAACTTCCAGTTGTTCAAACTAGATTTAGAAAAGGCAGAGGAAAAAAAAAAAAAAAAGAAAAGACAGAGGAACAAGAGATCAAATTGACAGCATCTGTTTGATCATCAAAAAAGCAAGAGAGTTCCAGAAAAACATTTATTCTCTTTTATTGACTTTGCCAAAGCCTTTAACTGTGTGGATCACAATAAACTGTGGGACATTCTCCAAGAGATTGGAATACCAGACCACCTGACTTGTCCATTGAGAAACCTATATGCAGGTCAGGAAGCAACACTTAGAACTGGACATGGAACAACAGACTGGTTCCAAATAGGAAAAGGAGTACGTCAAGGCTGTATATTGTCACCCTGATTATTTAACTTATATGCAGAGTACATCATGAGAAACGCTGGGCTGGAAGAAGCACAAGCTGGAATCAAGACTGCCAGGAGAAATATGAATAATCTCAGATATGCAGGTGACACCACCCTTATGGCAGAAAGTGAAGAGGAACTAAAAATCCTCTTGTTGAAAGTGAAAATGGAGAGTGAAAAAGTTGGCTTAAAGCTCAACATTCAGAAAATGAAGATCATGGCATCTATTTTTGGGGATTCCCCAAATAGATGGGGAAAGAGTGGAGACAGGGTCAGACTTTTTTTTTTTTTGGGCTCCAAAATCACTGCAGATGGTGATTGCAGCCATGAAATTAATAGATGTTTACTCCTTGGAAGGAAACTTATGACCAACCTAGATAACATATTCAAAAGCAGAGACAATACTTTGCCAATAAGGGTCCATCTAGTCAAGGCGATGGTTTTTCCAGTAGTCATGTATCGATGTGAGAGTTGAATGTGAAGAAAGCTGAGCACTGAAAAATTGATGCTTTTTAATCGTGGTGTTGGAAAAGACTCTTAAGAGTCCCTTGGGCTGCAAAGATATACAACCAGTTCATTCTAAAGGAGATCAGTCCTGGGTGTCCTTTGGAAGGACTGATGCTGAAGCTGAAACTCCAATACTTTGGCCACCTCATGCGAAGAGTTGGCTCATTGGAAAAGTCCCTGATTTTGGGAGGGATTCAGGGCAGAAGGAGAAGGGCAGTGCAGAGGATGAAATGGCTGGATGGCATCACCGCCTCTATGGACATTAGTTTGAGTAAACTCCGGGAGTTGGTGATGGACAGGGAGGCCTGGCATGCTATGATTCATGGGGTCAGAAATAGTCAAACACAACTGAGCGACTGAACTGAACTGAACTCAGTAGTCTATATTGCCAGGAGACATATCGATAACCTCAGATGTGTAGATGACACCACCCTTATGGCAGAAAGTGAAGAGGAACTAAAAAGACTCTTGATGAAAGTGAAAGAGGAGAGTGAAAAAGTTGCCTTAAAGCTCAATATTCACAAAACTAAGATCATGGCATCTGGTCCCATCATTCCATGTATAATAGATGGGGAAACAGTGGAAACTCTGTCAGACTTTATTTTGGGGGCTCCCAAATCACTGCACATGGTGATTGCAGCCATGAAATTAACAGATACTTGCTCCTTGGAAGGAAAGTTATGGCCAACCTAGATTGCATATTATAAAGTAGAGACATTACTTTCTTTGCCCACAAAGGTCCATCTAGTCAAGGCTATGGTTTTTGCAGTGGTTATGTATGGATGTAAGAGTTGGACTGTGAAGAAAGCTGAGCATTGATGAATTAATGCTTTTGAACTATGGTGTTGGGAAGATTCTGGACTGTCCCTTGGACTGCAAGGAGGTTCTACCAGTCCATTCTAAAGGAGACCAGTCCTGGGTTTTCATTGGAAGGAACAATGCTGAAGCTGAAACTCCAATACTTTGGCCACCTCATGTGAAAAGTTTAATTATTGGAAAAGACTCTGATGCTGGGAGGGATTGGGGCAGGAGGAGAGAGGAAATACAGAGGATGAGATGGCTGGATGACATCACTGACTCGATGGACAAGAGTTTGGGTAAACTCTAGGAGTTGTGATGGACAAGGAATCCTGGTGTTCTGTGATTCACGAGGTCACAAAGAGTCAGAAATGACTGCGCAACTGAACTGAACTGAACTGAACTGAGTAGCCTATAATGAAAAATAATCTGGAAAAGGTTATATATATGTGTGTGTGTGTGTGTGTGTGTGTATGAATCATTTTGCTCTATACTATAAAATTAACACAGCTTTGCAAATCAACTATATTTCATAGGAAGAAATCAAAAGGATTTCTTTAAATGAAAAGGAAGAGAGGAGACAGAAAATGAAAAATTTGTAAAATAACTTTTTTTTATAATATCACTGTGGATGATAACTGTACCTATGACATTAAAAGATGCTTGTTCCTTGGAAGTGTCAGGTGAGTGTATGCTCTTTGGTTGTGTTTTGTGCCAACAAAGATTTGGAGTGATAGACATTGAAGCCCTCTGCCTGTCACAGCTCTCTGGTCTTGGGCTGACCGTGTTATAGCTCTCAGGTCTCAAACAGACGGTGTTATAGCTCTTAGACAAATAAATGTTACAGCTCCATTTTACAGCTCTGTTTTATTAAGAAAATAACAGGAAATCCACCCTTGAGGCGTGAGGGCATGTCGACCCAAAGACGTGAAGAGAAGAGTGCCCTAGCCTGCAAGAGAGAGAGAGACAGAGAGACCCCTGGCCCTTTGGCTCCTCTCTTTATATGTTATTTCCTCCCCTGGGCCTGTCCTATGTAAATTGGGCTAGCCAGGAGTGCTGTTTGTTCTACCTGATGTCCTCACACCTTCCTTTGACCTTCCTTTGTTCTATTTTCAGGGGCCTTTCCCTTCCTTTTCTTTTAGCCACCACCACTTTGGACTCCTGTTCCCTATTTTAACTACCTAACAGAAGGAAAGGTGTGACAAACCTAGACAGTGTATTAAAAAGCTAAGAAATCACTTTACTAGAAAAGATTCATATAATCAAAACTATGCTTTTTCCAGCAGTCATGTGTGGATGTGAATGTTGAACCATTAAGAAGACTGAGTGCCAAAGAATTGATGCTTTCAAATTGTGATGCTGGAGAATTCTCTTGAGAGACCCTTAGACTGAAAAGAGATCAAACCAGTCAATCCTAAAAAAAAAATCAACCCTGAATATTGATTGGAAGGACTGATACTGAAGCTCCAATACTTTGGCCCTGTAACGCAAATAGCTGACTTACTGGAAAGGACCCTGATGCTGGAAATATTAAAGGCAAAGGAGAACAGGG
Source organism: Capricornis sumatraensis (assembly GCF_032405125.1). Taxonomy (NCBI): domain Eukaryota; kingdom Metazoa; phylum Chordata; class Mammalia; order Artiodactyla; family Bovidae; genus Capricornis; species Capricornis sumatraensis. The sequence goes on along the minus strand of NC_091089.1, from coordinate 15,709,434 downwards.
AAGCAGAGGATGAAATGGATGGATAGCATCATCACCTCAATGGGCATGAATTTGAGAAAATTTGGAAGATAGTAAAGAACAGGGTAGCCTGGTGTGCTGCAGTCCATGGGGTCACAAAGAGTTGGACCTGGCTTAGCAAGTGAACAGCAGCAACAACAAAATAACATTTAAGGAGTTTTAGAGTCATTGTAATAAGTAATGTGATTCATTGTTGTGGGTTTTTACAAATAGTTCTGTACAAATTACCTACAAAAAAGAAATCACTGCTTCCATTTACAGTATAACTCCTTTAGATCTCTTGCAAAATAATCTAAGAAAGCCATGCTTATTAATGGCTCTTAGCTGGGTTATTGCTGTATATACATCAGCAACACAAGTCACAATAAAACTTTAAAATAACTAAAAATAAAATAAAATAACTTTTTTTTTTCCTGATGAACTTCATTCAGTACACAATTTCTTCCCTTAACTAATGTAATCATTACCATAAAATTCCAAAAAGAAAGGTACATTTAGGTCATCTGCATTCAGTTACCTAGAAATAAAAAAGGCTATTCTCTCCAATGACCAACCTATTAAGCAAGGAAATTCATTGACTGTACTATAAAGAACTATGTCTCTTAAAACAAAACAAAAGTGTCTATGACATTAAAACTCATTACTCCTGAAAAAATTTCCTGGATTAATTTAAGAGGGAAATACATCTACTGCTCCACATGAAACTTTTAACACTTTCTCATCAATTCCAATATGAAACCTTGATTCTTAAGATATGGAATATAAACTACTTCTTTTGCATGAACTTTGGACACTGTGACCTCAAATTAGTCTTTCTGAATCCTAAGTTTCAAGTTAACTTTTCCAGCTCTTATCTTGTTACTGAGAAGAACTTGAGTCACTTGTTTGCAAAGCCAATATTTTGGCATTGATATATGTATGTTGTAGTGAAAGAAAGTACAGCATTTTTGCAGAGCCCAGTAAACAGCATGGGTGGTTCATTCTCAAAATATCAGAACTCCCCACTGGGTATCAGAGAATGATTTTTAAAATCAACATTTGGGGTGAGAGTGTGGGGCTCATTAATTTATTCTGGCTGGTTATATTTCAGCAATCTTAATCATCAATCTTCACTTCAACCAGTCTGGGATCTACATGCTTGTGGACAGCCAGGTTGGGTCTTTTCCTTGTTTGTTTCTTTATATTTCTATGGTAAAGCATAGGAAACTAAAGTTTTTTTTTGTTGTTGTTCTTGTTTTGTTTTGTTTTGTTTTTTAAACAAATAAGAAATGGAGGACAGAAAGGGACTTTTGTTCCTGGGAGGTATTCACAGAATCCTGCTGGGTTTCAATGTCCTGAAAGAGGTTTTAAAGTTTTTTCCAGCTTTGCTTTTAGTTCATGCTGCTCTCCCATTTTGGAAAGTCAGATTCATACCCTTCAATTTTATGAATATGCTGAAAATTTCAGACTCTGGCTTGGAAGTTCAAGTAGATGAGCTCATTATACTCTTCCAATTCTTGAATTTTGTATATTTGTTATCAGTTTATTAGGTGTCATCTCTCATTCAGCTATAGACCAAATAGGAGATCTAGAAAGGAATGATTAGCATAGACATGAAAAGCTTAAATGCTGTTTTTGATTCTAGAGCAATTTTAGTATTATCTGTTTTCACACTGACTATTAAATGATAGGACCACATCACAAATAACATTTTTAAAGTTCAAAAACTATTCATAGATTTCCCTGATCATCCAGTGGCTGAGGCTTTGTGGTCCCAATGTAGGGACACCAGTTTCAGTCCCTGGTCCCTGGATCCCACATGCCACAAGTGAGAGTTCACACACTGCAACTAGGAGTTTGCATGCCCCAGCAAAAAATGGTGATGGTGGTTTAGTTGCTAAGTCATGTCTGACTGTTGTGACCCCATGGACAATAGCCTGCCAGGATCCTCTGTCCATGAGATTCTTCAGGCAAGAGTACTGGAGTGGGTAGCCATTTCCTTCTCCAACTAAATATAAATAAACAAACAAACAAAAAAAAAACAAATGAAAGACATTCTTCACATTGAAGGCATTTTTGTAGCATACATGTATGTGCAAGGAAATGTAAAGCAGGAATTTTAAGCAGTGCCACAGCCAGAAAACAGAAAGTTGGACTAACTTTAAAGGATCTTACAAATGTCAGAGACCAGAAAAGACAAGTGTTGTTGATTGAGAAATGTCACCTAGGCTGTAAAGATCTAGCAGGAGCTCAAAACCTTATATACAGTTAAATGATTAAACTTTGTGTTTAATCTCCTCAGTAATAGGATCTGATTTTTTTTAGTAAAATAGATAAATTTAAAAGTAAGTAAAATATTGAGTAGCCAATAGATAAAAATAAATACTAGTTTTAAAAAAAAATTGAACAATGTAATTAGAATTAAATGATTCACCTGAAACATTGGCAAGGTGTTAGAATTTTGAATATATGAACACTAAATAAAACACAAAATGTCAAGAGAATATATGTACAGGGATGAGGAGCAAAGTCAACAGATACTACAAAAATTAATTATCCAAGAATGAAAAGATCCAGATATTATGTCAAGCAAGCATAAGATAAATAAAGTAATATGAGTCACTTGTTTAAAACACAACAGCCAAAAAAACTAAGAGCATGACATCTAGTCCCATCACTTCATGGCAAATAGATTGGGAAAAAATGGAACCAGTGATATATTTTATTCTTTTGGGGCTCCAAAATCACTGCAGTCAGTGACTGCAGCCATGAAATTAAAAGACACTTGCTCCTTGGAAGAAAAACTATGACAAACCTAGACAGTGTATTAGAAAACAGAGTCATCACTTTGCTGACAAAAGTCCGTATAGTCAAAACTGTGGATTTTCCAGTAGTCATGTATGGATGTGAGAGTTGTACCATGAAGAAGCATTGAAGAATTGCATGAAGAGCACTGAAAAATTGATATTTTTGAATTTTAGTGCTGGCAAAAGCTCTTGAGAGTCCCTTGGACAGCAAGGAAATTAAACCAATTAATTCTAAAGGAAATCAACTCGATATTCTTTGGAAGGATTGATGCTGAAGCTCCAATATTTTGGATACAGAGATTCAACTCATTGGAAAAGATCCTGATGTTGGGAAAGATTGAAGGCAGGATAAACAATGAGAGAAAGAATAAGGAATTAACAGCTATCTTGGGTTTTTCATATTGATTGAATATCTGATAGACTGATCTTAGTGTGAGTGACTTATATTTATCCCTCCCAGTGATGAATCCATTCTAAAACAATCCTTCAAGTAGTTGCAGTGCTGTGCTTATACAAGGATCATTTCTCAAAAATAAATTATGTAAGCTTTTGAATCTGTTCACAAGTATAATGACAAATTTAAAATTTTAAATTTCTGATTGATATCCATATATGTTTTGAATAATATTCCATTTAATTTGTAGGGCCACCTCAATTAATATTAGATCCTGAGTTTAGGTTAATGATAAACTCTAACTCAGCCCATTTAAAATCCAGTGGAATTCATGGGAATTGTATAAGAGAATGTATAAAGGGACATAATGAGCAGCTATTGTTTTGCATATAAAAACTTGTTAGAATTCAACAGCAGTTAGTTAAAAGGAGCTTTACTGAAGGTATTTTTATATACTCAGTAATTAGTTTTAAAGTGCTTATAACAAAGTTGCCTTCTCTGCATTGCCAACAATCTCCCGGAGGGTGCTTTGCTGCTGTTCTGTTGGCAATGCTTCATATAACAAGAATCTAGATTTAGGTAGCTTTATTATTATTACTTTGCTGACAAACGTCTGTATAGTCACAAATATGGTTTTTCTCAGAGAAAAAAATGGCAACCCACTCCACTATTCTTGCCCAGAGAATCCCATGGACAGAGGAGCCTGGTGGGCCACTGTCCATAGGGTCGCACAAGAGTCAGATATGACTGAAGTGACTTAGCATGCATGCATGCATGCATGCATTGGAGAAGGAAATGGCAACCCACTTCAGTATTCTAGCCTCGAGAATCCCAGGGACTGAGGAACCTGGTGGGCTGCCATCTAGGGGGTTGCACAGAGTCAGACATGACTGAAACGACTTAGCAGCAGCTGCAGCAGCGTGGTTTTTCCAGTAGTCACGTATGATGTGAGAACTGGACCATAAAGAAGGCCGAATGCCAAAGAATTGATGCTCTTGAGCTGTAGTGTTGAAGAAGACTCTTGAGAGTACCTTGGACTACAAGGAGTTCAGGCCAGTCCATCCTAAATGAAATCAGTCCTGAATATTCATTAGAAGGACTGATGCTAAAGCTGAAGCGCCAATACTTTGGCCACCTGATGTGAAGAGCTGAATCATTTGAAAAGACTCTGATGCTGGGAATGACTGAAGGCAGGAGTAGGGGATGACAGAGGATGAGATGCCTGGATGGCATCTCTGACTCAATGGACATGAGTTCAAGCAAGATCCTGGAGATGGTGATGGACCGGGAAGCCTACTGTGCTGCAGTCCATGGGGTCACAAAGAGTTGGACACGACTGAGCGACTGAACTGAACTGAACTGAACTGAGTAGTAGTATTTTAGCTTCTCACATAAAAGCTCTGAAGTAAACAAGAGTAAAAGCTAGATTGAATTTCCTATTTAAATTTGATCTAGCTTAATTCAATTGCCCAGATACAGCCTGCATAAACTCCTGATTATCTCAGAGAATGGCATTCCTGGACACACCCAGGCAATAGGGGACCCAGAGGAAGAGAAAATGTGTTTGAATCCCATCAGTTTTTTAAGCAGGTCTGAATTTACTTTGTAGGTAAAATATTCAACTGAGTCTAAATTCATTATTTGATCATTGTGTTCTCAAAGTTGATCCTTTTTAAATGCTTATGTGGTTTCACAGAATGAAAGACAATGTATCAGACTTGTAGTTTTGTTGGCATAAAGAAAGAAAAATCCATCTTGAGGCCAGTTTGCTCTATAATAGTTTCATGATTATTATCCAACAATGTTTTTGGAAAATTAACTGGATAAAATTCAAATAGGTTTGAAATTGTTCCCTCTAAAATGTTAACTTTTTAATTTCAGAACTGCGATATGTAATAAAGCAGTTTAAAATAACAGATTAGCATAGCTTTTGAAGGCATTTGCAATATAATAGAAGTAAAACTAGATTGAAATTCAAAGTCTGTCTGCACTGCTTCTTATGAGCATAATTTATCTTTAAGTGGAGATATGGAGATGAAACCTAATTCAGGAGAAAAAGGAAGGAACTATGGAACCATAGAAATCTGGGCTTGAAATTTTGGTTGGCCATATAATAATTATATGACTTGAAACTAGCTAGGTTCTCAATGTAAATTTCCTCATAGATAAAATAATGATAACAATGTCTATCTTTCAGGACTGTTGTGAGAAAAAACTATAAGATTTATAAAGTATCTAGTAGAGGGCACACATAAAGCAAGCATTCAGAAAGTAGTCATTTATAATAAATGATAATTATCATGATTACTATAGAAAATTTTATATAATTTCCTGTTTACATTTATTAAATATTATATAATGTAAATATTAATTTAAATATGACATGTGTGTTGATGCTAGAGTGCATAATATTAAAGCAATGTTAGTCATGTTATTTTGATATTTCATGAGTTTTTATTATAACAGTAACCATTATTATTAATGATGTCTGCTTAATATGCTCAACTGTTAAGATAAAATACTATATACAATATTTCTTTGAAAGAATAATGTATGATATAAATATAGTTAGTTTTTCAACTGGAATGAAATGGTTTCACATTAATGAATTTGCAATCAAAAGAATTGCTCAAAATGTGCAAAACCAGATAAACTGGATCCATGAAAACTTTATAATTATACACTTTCTTATTTTTACTACATATTACACTTGGCACTGTGAGAAACATTTTAAAAGTATGAAATGTGACCCTTTTTCATCTCAGAAATTTAAGGACCATATTCACACATGAAAGAAGTACCCTCTTAAAAGGTATAATGTATGCCTTATAAAATATGAATATTTTTCTCCATGAATGCAACTAAGTTTTAAATAAATATTGGATTTTATGGGCTTCCCAGTGGCTCAGTGGTAAAGAATCCACCTGCAATGCAGGAGACTTGGAGATGCAGATTTGATTCCTAGATCTGGAATATCCTCTGGAGTGTGAATTGGCAGTCCAATCCAGTAATCTTGCCTGGAATATTCCATGGACAGAAGAGCCTGGTGGGATACAGTCCACGGTATCTCAAAGAAGTGAACATGAGTGAATTGACTAAAAAAAAAAATGGTGACGTTTATATTTGTAAGTATGTAGAAACAAAGTGAACTCTATGGATAGCACAGTCATTAACGTTTGGTTTGTTTGTTTGTTCGTTTTGTGGAGGTCCAGGTATTTAACATTTGACCTTGAAGTTTAGGTTGAACCTGGAGATATTGCTCTAAGCAGTAACAGATCATGTTCACTTAGCTGAGAATGGCAAGGAACAGTAAATAAAGAACTGTTAATTGTAGTGAAAATAGCTTCTGAGTTGATGTGGTCAATATCACATCTGGGTAGGCAGGATGGAGCAGATTATGGAGCATCTGGACAGTATACAGCAGCATCTGGGATAGAGGTGATAGTCAAAGCATAAAGAGAGTGCATTAAATCAACAATTAGTGTGGTTCTGTGTGGGAAGAATTGGAGTGGGAAAACAAAATCAAGTCCTAAAATATATAGAAATCACCAAAAGCTTATGAATATTGAGTCTTTAAACTATGTTTTCACTTTCCATTTCTATTTTAAGTGTTAAGTGTGATGGAAATAATGTATAAAATTGAGGACAGACAGCCATATTGATGCTATACAAATTTTTAGATCAGTATGATCATTTGTTTAGAAAAACAAGCTACAAAGGAGAACAGAGGTGATAAAAAGCTCAGCTTTTGAGCAGAAGTGAGATATTTGCGCAGAAGTGAAATAGAAGAAATGGAGTAGCCATTATAGTCAACAAAAGAGTCCAAAATGCAGTACTTGGATGCAATCTCAAAAACGATAGAATGATCTCTGTTTGTTTCCAAGGCAAACCATTCAATATCATGGTAATCCAAGTCTATGGCCCAACCAGTAATGCTGAAGAAGCTGAAGTTGAACAGTTCTATGAAGATCTATAAGACCTGCTAGAACTAACACTCACAAAAAAAAAAAAAAAAAAAGATGTCCTTTTCGTTATAGGGGACTGCAATGCAAAATTATGAAGTCAAGAAACACCTGGAGTAACAGGCAAATTTTGCCTTGGAGTACAAAATGAAGCAGGCCAAAGGATAACAGAGTTCTGCCAAGAGAACACATTGGTCATAGCAAACACCCTCTTCCAACAACACAAGAGAAGACTCTACATATGGACATAGCCATATGGTCAACACTGAAATCAGATTGATTATATCCTTTGCACTCAAAGATGCAGAAGCTCTATACAGTCAGGAAAAACAAGACTGCGATCTGACTGTGGCTCAGATAATGAAATCCTTATATCCAAATTTAGACTTAAGTTGAAGAAAGTAGGGAAAACCACTAGACCATTCAGGTATGACCTAAATCAAATCCCTTATGACTATACAGTGGAAGTGAGAAATAGATTTAAGGGACTAGATCTGATAGACAGAGTGTCTGATGAACTATGGACAGATGTTTTTGACATTGTACAGGAGGCAGGGAGAAAGATCATCCCCCAAAAAAGAAATGTGAAACTGCAGAATGGCTATCTGAGGAGGCCTTACAAATAGCCGTGAAAAGAAGAGAAGTGAAAAACAAAGGAGAAAAGGAAAGATATAGCCATTTTAATGCAGAGTTCCAAAGAAGAGCAAGGAGAGACCAGAAACCCTTCCTCAGTGATCAATGCAAAGAAATAGAGGAAAATAATAGAATGGGAAAGCCTAGAGATCTCTTCTAGAAAATTAGAAATACCAAGGAAATATTTCATGCAAAGATGGGCTTAATAAAGGACGGAAATGGTACAGACCTAACAGAAGCAGAAGATATAAAGAAGAGATGGCAAGAATACACAGAAGAACTAGACAAAACATAAACCTTCACTACCCAGATAATCATGAAGGTGTCATCACTCACGCTCACCTAGAGCCAAACATCATGGAATGTGAAGTCAGGTGGGCCTTAAGGAAGCATCACTACGAACAAAGCTAGTTGAGGTGATGGAATTCCACTTGAACGATTTCAAATTCTAAAAGATGATGCTGTGAAAGTGCTGTACTCAGTATGTCAGCAAATTTGGAAAACTCAGCAGTGGCCACAGGACTGGAAAAGGTCAGTTTCCATTTCAATCTCCCAAAAAAAGGCAATGCCAAAAATGCTCAAACTACCGCACAATTGCATTCATCTCACACGCTAGTAAAGTAATGCTCAAAATTCTCCAAGCCAGGCTTCAGCAATATGTGAACCGTGAAATTCCAGATGTTCAAATTGGTTTTAGAAAAGGTAGAGAAACCAGAGATCAAATTGCCAACATCAGCTGGATCATCAAAAATGCAAGACAGTTCCAGAAAACACATATATTTCTGCTTTATTGACTATGCCAAAGCCTTTGACTGTGTGGATCACAAGAAACTGTGGAAAATTCTGAAAGAGATGGGAATATCAGACCACCTGACTTGCTTCTTGAGAAACCTGTATACAGGTCAGAAAGCAAAAGTTAGAACTGGACATGGAACAACAGACTGATTCAAAATAGGAAAAGGAGTACATCCAGGCTGTATATTGTCACCCTGCTTGTTTAACTTATGTGCAGGGTACATCATGAGAAACGCTGGGCTGCAGGAAGCATAAGCTGGAATCAAGATTGCTGGGAGAAATATCAATAACCTCAGATATGCAGATAACACCACCCTTATGGCAGAAAGTAAAGAAGAACTAAAGAGCCTCTTGATGAATGTTAAAGAAGAGAGTGAAAAAGCTCAACATTCAGAAAACGAAGATCATGGTGTCTGGTCCCATCACTTCATGGGAAATAGATGGGGAAACAGTGGAAACAGTGGCAGACTTTATTTTGGGGGGCTCCAAAATCGCTGCAGACGGTGATTGCAGCCATGAAATTAAAAGGACTCTTGCTCCTTGCAAGGAAAGTTATGACCAACCTAGACAGCATATTGAAAAGCAGAGACATTATTTTGCCAATAAAGGTCCATCTATCAAGGCTATGGTTTTTCCAGTAGTCATGTATGGATGTGAGAGTTGGACTGTGAAGAAAGCTGATCGCTGAAGAATTGATGCTTTTGAACTCTGGTGTTGGAGAAGATTCTTGAGAGTCCTTTGGTGTGCAAGGAGATCCAACCAATCCACCCTAAATTAGATTATTCCTGGATGTGCATGGAAGAGACTGATGTTGAAGCTGAAACTCTAATACTTTGGCCACATGATGCAGAGTTGAGTCATTTGAAAAGACCCTGGTGCTGGGAAAGATTGAGGGCTAGAGGAGAAGTAGATGACAGAGGATGAGATGGTTAGATGGCATCACCAACACAATGGACATGGGTTTGGGTGGACTCCAGGAGTTGGTGATGGACAGGGAGGCCTGGCATGCTGTGGTTCATGGGGTTGCAAAGAGTCGGACATGACTGAGAGACTGAACTGAACTGAACTGAGATATTCATACCAAAACAAGTGTATCTCTTTCTGAATTATATGATGAAATGACATTGTTGAAGAGGAACTGGTAACAGCTAAATTACAGAGTTACCAAGTTTGTATTCACCAAGTAAAAGAATTATGCAAAACAATGTAAATGTTGTAATCCCTGAGTTGGTGTTCTAATAACTTGATGCAAAACCCTTTAGTTCCATTTCATTAAAATCACCAGAGATTTGCAATACCATGTAAGTATTATGTCAAACATAGAAAATGTTGCAATTCATGAATTATTTCCAAGATTATTGTATTAAATTCTTATTAAGTATGTTCTTGTTTTTTTTTTTTTTTTCTTCTTCTAAAGTAAGCTTGATTGTCTTTATGATGTTGTAGTCTCAGTCCAGTGGGGTTTTATTATGTATTTTTATATCTAAATAAAACATTTTTATACATAACTTTATATATAGTGTACCTGTATATGTAATTTTTATGCATTATATTCAGCAAATACAAATAATCCACTCTGTTCATGCTATCCCTTAAAGTTTTTCTGGGTTCATGTACACATGATATTGAATTTTTGTTCAATTTTCTCCTTTTAATGTGTCTCATGTCAATTTAATTCATAGACTAGCCAGATGAACCTATGAAGGGAGAGAAAACTTTCTCCCCAACAGATGGTATATATAAAGTTAGAGATTTTAAGATGAATATGTATCATCAAAATTCTGACCCTAAACAGAAACTGAATGCCTAAATGTAGGAGCCAGAAACAAGGCAGTTTAAAGCCATGGCACATTCTGAATGGTTTACCAAAAAAAATGCATGATGGGGCATAATCTCATTCATTCATTTATTCATTTTTATTCAAGAAAAAAGGGGATATAATTTAATTCACGAATGAAGAATCTTTCTTGAAGAGTGAAAAAAGCTTTGCTAGGGTTTGATGAAACTTTAACATCCCTGGTGTCTCAGAAAATAAAAAATCTGTCTGCAATGTATTATACCCAGGTTCAACCCCTGGCTCAGAAGGATCCCCTGGAGAAAGGAATGGCAACCCACTCCAGTATTCTTCCCTGGAGAATTCTGTGAACAGAGGCTGCAGTCCGTGCGGTAGCAAAGAGTCAGACACGACTGAGTGCCTAGCACTTTCACTTTTCACTTTAGCTCCTTGTAGGACAAGTAGGAGTTCTCCATGTTGGCACTTGTGAGATGTTCCGGGAAGCAAGAATAGCATAAGCAAAGGAACAAACTAATAGGCAAGTAGAGTATGCTTATAGAATTCAAAGCTCTGCAGTGTTAACCACCTTTAAATTGGAAGTTGAGAAAAAGTGGAATATTCCACTAATGTAATTAGTGAGAAAAAAAAAAAAAATCATTGAGAGTTTTGTACATATACCAAGAAACTCCATAGCTCTAGTAAGTATAATTTTTATTAAGCACAGCAAATACAGGGACCTGGGACCTCCCCAGGGTCTTGGTGGTGAAGAATCTGCCTGCAATTCAAGAGACTTGGCAGGAGCCACAGCTTTGATTCCCGTGTCAAGATCCCCTGGAGAAGAAAGTGGCAACCCACTCCAGTATTTTTGCCTAGAAAATCCCCTGGAGAAGGAGCTTGTGGGCTACAGCCTATGAGGATGAAAAAGAGTCAGACTTGACCTAGGGACTAAACAATGCAAGGACCTGGGAGTTCACTCTAGGTGCAGTCACTTCATTAATATTTTACCCATTTTTCCTTCAGTTTCTTCCAGGTCTGACATCTAGTCAAATGATAACTGAGTCATATTAATTTATATTAATTCTTACCAAGTGGCAAAAAAGCCACTATCTTGAGCCACTTAAAGAGTTTTTCACTTACTATTCCACTCATATTGGTCCCTCCTTGGGCAGTCCACCAATATCTTCTCAGGATATTGTTCTTACCTGCCCTATGTCCAGCAACCTTTCTGGTACTTTGGCTAAGTCGCTTCAGTCGTGTCTCACTCTGTGCGACCCCATAGACAGCAGCTAACCAGGCTTCCCTCTCCCTGGGATTCTCCAGGCAAGAACACTGGAGAGGGTTGCCATTTGCTTCTCCAATGCATGAAAGTGAAAAGTGAAAATGAAGTTGCTCAGTCTTGTCAGACTCTTAGCAACCCCATGGACTGCAGCCTACCAGGCTCCTCTGTCCATGGGATTTTCCAGACAAGAGTACTGGAGTGGGGTGCCATTGCCTTCTCTGCCTTTTCTGGTGAGTGTGTACCAAAACCATACACATTCTTAAATATTTTTAATATCAATTCTAATAATAATTTACCTTGCATTTTATACATCTCTTTCTTATTCTTGACTCTTGGCTCTCTTCTTGGTTTATCGTCTTGTTCCTTTCTCTTTGGACTTTGTATTATGTCTTTTTAGCTACTGGCTTTTTTGTGATCTAACTTGGAGCTATTTGATATTTTCTTTCTGTTTTGTGCTAACTTACTAGTATTGTTGAATTCTGAAAATCACTTCTAATTCCTTGCCTAAAGGACAGGACAGGATAGGCTTTAGCCGGTTCTTATTTATAGTACACAAAAGACAAGAGATTCTGACAATAGATAATGCAAAGATGCCCAAGGTTTCATATATAGCATATTATAAGAAAGATGAGATATACTAAACATTTAAAACATTAATTTGATTTATAAATGACAAGCTGTGGAGTAGTAGAAAGGTGAGCTGACTAGAGTATTGGTTAGCATATTATTTTGAGGTCTTCAGATTTTGACATTTCTCAGGTAAATAGTATTGTTCTCATTTCACACACACACATACACAAAGACAGAAGAAAATGCTACTTTGAGAAAGAAGACAGCTTAATTTGGAAAATAAATTAGTTTGAGGGCCTCTGCAATATCAAATAACATGGGTTGACAAAACAGATTGAGGAATTATGAGTGTATATGTAGGAATCAAATAAATAAATATACAACATTACCTACAAAGACTATTTACAGCAAAAGAGAAATGAATCTAGAAAACATTTCCATTTATAAGGCTCATCAAGAATATGGGACAATGTGGAAAAGAAGAAATGATTAGAAAATTAAAGTATAAAAGATTCACTGTTACAGAACTGATGGAAGACAGTGTTTAAAGAAGTCATCATTATTATCAAATAATGAAAGGGGTCCAGACAAGAAAATGAAATAGCTTGTCTACTGATATATATATATATAACAAACCAAACTCAGTGCATGAAGGTGGTGGGTTAATTTCAGTGGGGTTGAGGTGTAAATAAGATGTAAGAATAAGGAAAGAACAATTTACTTAGGGAACCTGGTTCAAGATTAGAAGAGAGCAAGATTAGAAGAGATTCTTGTACTTCTCACTCTTTTCACCTGAAAATAAAATTATTTAAATAGTAACAAAGTATTATAAATAATTAAGAAAAACTCATTTATAGTAAGTAAATATGTCCAAGAGAATACACTACAATCAACACACAGTACATGCTTTTAAGGATTTTAGATTCACTATTATTGGTATGCTAGCGGGTAAACAGGATTTGTTTTAAAAAAAAATCAAGGCAATTAGGGAAGCACTATTGTGTGCCATGCAAGTTAATTTCACAGAAATAACACAAATTATATATGTTATAAATGCCCGGGGCAATTGTGTTTTGCTTACAAAGGTAGAGAGAATAAGTGGGCTGAATTAACTGCATTTTGTTTTACCAGCTTCACTTTATCCTTCTCCACTCTGATCCTCTACCACAACAGTTTGACCCATGGGGATACATTAATAGTTTTTCTTATTCTATAGTTTTTTCTATGGCTTAGCCAATGGGGAGTTACAGAAGTAATTGATGTGAAGAAGAATGACATCAAACAGCTTATTTCTCCAGCTTCCTCTCTAAGAATTCACTTTGGTTTGCCTTGTCAGGCCTTAGTATCTTATCAACTGTTAGATACTAAATTATCCCTTTTTTCCTCATCTGCACTTTGCCTACTTTTGTACATATATCTTTTATTCCTATTTGAGATGTCATCTGCTTCTTCCTAGGACCCTGACTAATGAGAAAGCCTCATCTAACTGCTGAGAATCAAAATCAGGCTCTATAATGTGAATAAGATTTGAAGAAATTAATAGAATGAGGAAATTAAAGAATAAACAAAAAATACTACCTTAAATAATGGTGTAAAGATGGTATAAGGTGGATTTATATGAGTGATAAAGTAGACCACCCATTCTGTGAAAATGTGAGAAATAAAACTGCAATTATTTCTTTAAAGCAATGGCTGTCAATCAGGGATGGTTTTGCACGCAGAGGACATTTCACAATGTCTGGAGGCATTTATGGTTGTGAAGATTTAGGGGTGAGAGTAAGAAATGAGAGGAAGTAATATTGACACCTACTGGTTAGAGGCCAAGGATGATACTAAACATTCTACAATGCATGCATGCTGCTGATGCTGCTGCTGCTGCTAAGTCGATTCAGTCGTGTTTGACCCTGTGCGACCCCATAGATGGCAGCCCACCAGGCTCCACCTTCCGTGGGATCCTCCAGGCAAGAACACTGGATTGGGTTGCCATTTCCTTCTCCAATGCATGAAAGTGAAAAGTGAAAGTGAGGTTGCTCAGTCATATCTGGCTCCTAGTGACCCCATGGACTGCAGCACACCAGGACTCTCCATCCATGAGATTTTCCAGGCAAGAGTACTGAAGTGGGCTGCCATTGCCTTCTCCAACAATGCATAGGACAGCACAAAAAATAACGATCTACAGTAAAATACTAATAGTGCCAAATTCACCAAATCTTACTTCTTGACAGCTAACGCTGGGGTATGTTCAGTACTTCTTGACCACTTACCCTTCCTTTAAAGTTTAGTTAGGCAGGGAAGATTCATAAATTAATTCAAAAAAAGCACTTACTGATTGCATATTTTGTATACAACACTGTGTTAGCTATTGTATCACAAGAGTGTACAAAAAGGAGCACAGTTCCTAATCTCATAGAACTGAGAGTCAAATGGCAAAGGAAGACATTAATAACTACACAAATAAAGGGAAAATAGAAGCTATGTTAAGTGATGCCGTTGAACATATAACAATTTAAGGTGGGGGGATGGGGGTTGCTAGTCTAATCAAGGAGGTCAGAGAAGACTTGCCTGAACAAAACTTAACAGTAGGAATTGAGTTAGGGAAGAAGAGGATGCACTACACCTGCAGCAGCTGGGAGTCTGAGAGACTGGTCAATCCCAAACATGTATGTACATCATACATGTATGAAGTGTATTATATCCTTGTTATTTTTATTTCATAGCTGCATTTGTGTATGAAACTGTTTTATCTCCAACTAGGGAGTAACTTGTACAATACTGAGAACTGTTTTCTATTCCTTTCAAAGCTTCCACACATATGAACAATGTTCTTAAATGGTACTAATTATTATTAGCTCAATAACAAATCATGTGTAAATTCTAGATCCAAAATTTAGGCTCTGAAATTGTTTGATAACTTCACTCATATTTAAAAAAAGCTTGTGTGAATGTTTGTGGAAAGAGGTGAGAGTGACAATTTAAAAAAGAATTGTCTCAATTTTTCTTAAATCAAATATTCCACTCTGTCTAATCTGTAATGCTTAGTTTCCAAATGCTTTGCACTATACACCTCATGCGAAGAGTTGATTCATTGGAAAATACTTTGATGCTGGGAGGGATTGGGGGCAGGAGGAGAAGGGGCCGACAGAGGATGAGATGGCTGGATGGCATCACTGATTCGATGGACGTGAGTCTGAGTGAACTCCGGGAGTTGGTGATGGACAGGGAGGCCTGGCATGCTGTGATTCATGGGGTCGCAAAGAGTCAGACACGACTGAGAGACTGAAATGAACTGAACTGAATGAATACAACAGAACACAATGGCCCAGTCTGGAGCACTGGTCAAGTTGCCGAAGACCTAGAACCTACCTTCAGTTCTGCTCTAATAACTCTGTGACATACAGAGACTTTGTGGAATTATGTGCCTGTTTCTCTCTGCTAAAGAGGTTGACTGATGATATTCATAGTCTACGTTTTTAAGGATACAACGACACCATGTCTTTGAGGCCATACTAAAAACCAAAAAAAGTCCTTTGCAAATGTAAGGCTATGTGGAGCAATTTTTAAGTTTTTTTTCTTTATTACACAGTAAATAATACAAGAATATCTGAATCATACTTACATGTCACACATTACAGTCAAATAAGGAAGAAAGGATAAAAAAGAAACCACAGCTCAGACATAGAAGACTTAAAAGAGTATGCTAGCAAAAGCATGGCATCTAGACCCTGACCTCCCAGTTAGTCTGGTGTTCAATTGCAGTACATCTGCATCAAGTATTGCACACTTTAATTTTTCACAATAATTTCACAGAACCCAAAGTAATATTTTAAAAAATTATTTCAGATCTGTATTTCATCAGTCTCTAATTTTTCTGTTCTTTTAAGAACTCAGAAAACATGGAGTCACTTTCTTTGCATAAGTGTTCTAGATGTAAACATGCTTTGCATAAGTAAACTAGTTTTGAAATTTTTAAATCCCTAAGACATGCACCTACATATTGAAAGAAAGAAAACAAAAAAAAAAAGTGTGGCCTTGTCACATACAATCTTATGACTGAGAAAAAGAGTAAGGAATAGAAGATATGCTATTCCAATCAGTAACCAACATTCAATTCTATCTAATGAAGGTAACTTCTTAAAAAATGTGTCATACCTACAGATTATACTCTCACATAGCTTGTAACAAGCAAGAAAGTAACAAAGTTTTCTTTCCTTTCTCTTCTTTAGGTTTATGAGGTCTGCCTTGTTACCAAGAAACAGTATGGTTTGCAGCTTGTATGAGCTTAACTTTTGGTGTACTGGTTATTTTGTGCCCATTTAGTTTAACTAGACCAGTTTTTGTTAGTTACTGGGGTAATATACATGTGCTCAGAGGTAGAGGGAACGTTTTTGCCATTGTGGAGAACATAGCAAAGAGAGCAGGTGAGGAAGAGAGGAAGAATAGATACAGAAGGAAGAAGCATCAGAGAGAGCCCAGACTTAAGAGATTTTTGTATTTGTTTTCACTAAGATTGCTCTGAATTAAAAGTAATGAGATGTACCATATGTAGCAATTTTAAAACAATAATTGGAACTTCAAAGCTTAAAAAATTATCCACATGAAATCCAAATGCAAAACATCAGCCAACATCCAAAAAATAGCAGCTACAAAAAAGCTGGTAGTCAGTTCAGTCGCTCAGTCATGTCTGACTCTTTGTGACTCCATGGACTGCAGTACAAAATGTTTCCTGGTCCATCACCACTCCAAGAACTTGCTCAAACTCATGTCCATCAAGTCAGTGATACCATCCAACCATCTCATCCTCTGTTGTTCCCTTCTTCTCCTGCCTTCAATCTTTCCCAAATCAGGATCTTTTCCAATGAGTCAGTTCTTCTCATCGGGTGGTCAAAGGATTGGAGTTTCAGCTTCAATATCAGTCCTTCCAATGAATATTTAGAACTCATTTCATTTAGAATTGACTGGTTGGATTTCCTTGCATTCCAAAGGACTCTGAGTCTTCTCCAACACCACAATTCAAAAGGATCAATTCTTCAGCACTCGGCTTTCTTTATAGTCCAACACTCACATTCATACATGACTGTTGGAAAAACCATAGGGTTGACTAGAAGAACCTTTGTCGGCAAAGTAATGTCTCTGCTTTTTAATATGCTGTCTAGGTTGGTCATAGCGTTTCTTCCAAGGAGCAGCATCTTTTTAAATTTCATGGCTGCAGTCACCATCTGTAGTGATTTTGGAGCCCAAAAAACAAAGTCTGTCACTGTTTCCCCATCTATTTGCCATGAGGTGATGGGACTGGATGCTATGATCTTAGTTTTTGAATGTTGAGCTTTAAGCCAGTTTTTTTGCTCTCCTCTTTCACTTTCATCAGAGGCTGTTTAGTTCTTCTCTTTCTGCCATAAGGGTGGTGTCATCTGTGTATCTGAAGTTATTGATATTTCTCATGGCAATCTTGATTCCAGCTTGTGCTTCATCCAGCCCAGAATTGTGCATGATGTACTCTGTACAGAATTTGAATAAGCAGAGTGACAATATACAGTTTTGACGTACTCCTTTCCCAATTTGGAACCAGTCCATTGTTTCATGTCTGGTCCTAACTATTGCTTCTTGACCTGCATAGAGATTTCTCAGGAGTCAGGTAAGGTAGTCTGGTATTCCCATTTCTTCAAGTTTTTTCCAGAGTTTGTTGTGATCTACACAGTCATCACACATGTCTTCTTCTGAGAAATGCAAATTGAAGCTACAATATGGATACACGTCTCACTGGTCACAATGACCATCATCAATAAATCTACAAACAATGAATGCCAGAGAGGGTGTGGGAAAAAGATAACTCTCTTACATCACTGGTGGAAATGTAAATTGATATAGCCACTTTGTAGGATAGTGTGGAGATAACTTGAAAAAATTAGGAAGAAAACTACCATATAGCCCAATAATTCCACTACTGGGCATATATCCTGAGGAAACCAGAACTGAAAAGCACATATGTACCCAGTGTTCACTGCAGCACTATTTACAAATGGTAGGACATGGGAGCAACCTAGATGTCCATCAACAGATGAATGGATAAAGAAGTTGTGATAGTGATATACAATGGAGTGTTATTTAGCCATAAAAAGAGACACATTTGACTCAGTTCTAATGAGGGGGGTGAACCTAGAATTTATTATAAATAATAGTATAAGTAATAGTATATAATAGCATATAGTAATAGTGTAGTAATACTATAAGTAAGTCAGAAAGGGAAAAACAAATATTATATATTAATGCATGTCTATGAAATCTAGAAGGATGGTCTATTAGCATAATAGCTATAGAGATGTAAACATAGATAACAGGAATGTGTGCACACAGCTGTGAAAGGAGAGAGCATGACAAATTGGGAGAGTAGCACTGAAACATATACTTCACTATATATAATATATGAATAAGCAGTGGAAATTTGCTGTATTATGCAGGGAGTTCAAACCCAGTGCTCTGTGACAACCCAGAGGGATAGGATGGAGTGGGAGGTGGATGGGAGGTTCAAGAGGGAGAGTGTATGTATATACCTATGGCTGACTCATGTTGATCTATGGCAGAAACTAACACAATATTGTAAAGCACTTATCTCCCATTAAAAAATAAATAGAAAAGAAGACTATAAATATACCTGTGGATGATTAATCTGTGCTGGCTTGTGTCAGATACCCTCAGATAGACATCAGTGTTTTATGCTTTTGAGAAAGAATTCAGGTTCACAGAGCACATTGGAAAAAATTAATCACAATCTAATCTGTGATAATTGGCCTAAATAAATTTGCATGTGTTTCTTTTAAAAGTTTGTGCTATGGATTACCACTGAAGATAACTTTAAACACTTCCATGCAAATGATCAAACACAAATGGTTATTCTACTTAGTTTTCAAATATCAAAAACAATCCATCAGGTTTTTTGGATGGAGGTAAATAGATATTCATGTGTAGCTTTAAACTAAATAAAATAATAAAGAATGAAAATCATGAAATATGATCTAATCTAGTGGTTTATAAATTACATTCTTTAGTAGTGGTTCAGGCCTTTATAAACATTTGGTTCTAATTTCTTTTTCTAGTATATTTTAAACTTATCAAAACTCTTACTAAAGAAACATACATGTTCAAATGTATATTGTAATTAGGCAGTCATTAATTTTTCTTACCTCTAGCTTCTGAACAAACCTAACTCAAACACAAACATGCTTTCTCCTCCCCAAGTTTAACTTGGGAGCATATCTGTACACATATTTTGAGCTATACCCTCACCAAGCCCCACCTGCCAGCTAGCAAGTACACTTGTCACAGCCAACATACTTCCAAATGAAGTATCAGAATAGTTGAAACTATTTGAAATGTTTGTGGTTTTTACCCTTGTTATTTACTTATAATGAATATAAATAGAAATGTGTTGAAAACACAACTGCTAGCAACAACTGAGACAGAAAAGGTCATTAGGCATATGCCATACAATTCACTTTTAAAGTGTACTATTGGCTGTCTTTGCACAACCATCACCACACCGCATTTTGGGACATTTGTACCACCGCAAAGATGAATGAATACTGTACTCTTTAACTGCCATTTCCCAAACTTCCCATCACCCTCAGTCCCTGACAGCCAATAATCTACTTCCTGTCTCTATGTGTGCCTATTCCAGACATTTCTTATAAATGGAATCATACAACATAGGGTCTTGTATGTCTGGTTTCTTTCACTCAGTGTTCTGTTTTCAAGAATCATCCACATTGTAGTATATGCCACTAATTAATTCCTTTTCACAATCAAATAATATCTCATTGTGTGGATATACCACATTTGTTTATCCTTCCATTAACTGATGAGTACTTTGACTGCTCCTACTTTTTGGTTATTATAAATAAAGCTGTTCTGAACATTCATATACAATTTTGTGTGTAGTTATATGCTTTCATTTATTTTGGGTATATACCTGGAAGTGGAACTGCTGGATTGTATATTAAGTCTGTAAGTAAACTTTCAAGGAATTACAAAGCTGTTTCCAAAGCAGCTTCATCACCCATTATAAAACATTTGGACAGTCTCGGGTTGAACACTGAGTGAAGGTGCTTGTCCTCTTTGTTACCTTGCAGTCTATTACACTATTGAAAGCCCTAAGTGGGGAGTTCTCCCCCAGATGGAACTCCAAATGAACTTATATACACATTTTTTCCTTTGGTTTAAGTCTTAACATAATTTTTAGAATAAATTAACTTTTTGTTCACATTGTAGTCTTTCAGTTCTGGTTTCTTAGATGATAATTATTCAGGAATTATTTGCCTGAATGCTTTACTCAATAATAGAAAATATAGTTTCTCTTTGGATGGCTTCACCTTTGTTATCTGATTCAAATTTACAAGCAAAACAAATATTGATAATCAGAACTCTTCTTAATGATAGAGTCAGTTGAGATTTACCTGATTGATATTCTGAGGATGACCCATCTTTTACAATTCTTCTTTCCTAGGACTGGCTTTTGTTATTTAGTGATTATGAAACAACACTCTAAAAAACTATCTAAACCTTTGAAACAAGGACTCATCTTTAAAATATCTAACTTTTGTGGGGAAATATCAGTAATGAAGACACTATACATGAGAAAAGTTTGAGCAAAGTAAACTCACTGTATTCTATGTATATGATTCCCTTTAAATTTGGGAAATACCACAGTTTTTATGAAATATTAAAAAAGAAAAACCTTATTTGTAAAAACATGAAGGATAGAAGTTTTCCTTAAATCTTGGGGAGCTTTACTTTCAGTATGCCATTTAGTATATTTGCAGTACACAAATAACTCTTTAACTCATTAAATACTTAATTTTCTTCAGAAATACTTTTGCCCTTTTGAATTTTTTTTTTTCTTGGGGATGGTTTTGATCGTTGTCTCCAGTACAATGTTATAAACCTTCGTCCATAGTTCTCCAGGCACTCTGTCAGATCCAGTTCCTTGAATCCATTTGACATGTTCACTGTATAATCATAAAGAATTTGATTTAGGTTATATCTAAATGGCCTAGCAGTTTTCCCTACTTTCTTCATTTTAAGTCTTAATTTTGCAATAAGGGGTTCATGATCTGAACCACAGTCAGCTCCCAGTATTGGTCTGCTGACTGTAAGGGCTTCTCCATCTTCAGCTGCAAAGAATGTAATCAATCTCGTTTCAGTATAGACCATCTGGTGATGTTCACATGTAAATTCATCTCTTGTGTTGCTGGAAGAGGGTGTAATGATGAGTGCAATGTCTTGGCAAAAGTCTGTTGGCCTTTGTCCTGCTTCATTTTGAACTCCAATTTCAAACTTACTCCTGGTATCTGTTGACTTCCTAGCTTTGCATTCCAGTCCAATATCATGAAAAGGATGTCCTTTTTTTTTTTTTTTTTTTTTTTTGGTGTTAGTTCTAGGAATTCTTGCAGGTGTTTATAGATCTATCCAATGTTATTTTCTCTGACATTTGTGGTTGGGACAATATTACTGTGGATTACTGTGATGTTGCGTGGTTTGCTTTACAAATAAACTGACATCATTCTGTCGTTTTTGAGATTGCACCCAAGTACTGTATTTTGGACACTTTTGTTGACTAAAAGGGCTAGTCCATTTCTTCTAAGGGATTCTTGTCAACAGTAATAAATATAATGATCATCTAAAATAAATTTTCCCACTCCAGTCCACTTTAGTTAACAAAATGCTAATGTTCGCTCTTGCCATCTCCTGTTTGACCACTTCCAATTCATATTGATTCATGGACCTAACATTCTAGGTTCCTATGCAATATCACTCTTTACATCATAGGTCTTTATTTTCACCATGACACATCCACAACTGGAAGTCGTTTTGGCTTTGACTCAGCCTCTTCATTATTTTTGGAACTATTTATCTGTTCTTCTCCAGTAACATATTAGACACCTCCCAACTTTGGGGGTTCATCTTTCAGTGTCATATATTTTTGTCTTTTTATACTGTTAATGGGGTTCCCAAGGCAAGAATGCTAAAGTGGTTTGCCATCCCCTTCTCCAGAAGAACATTTTTCTTCTGCTGAACACAGGAATATTGAAGATGACAAAAATAGAAAATGGAAACTATTAGCATAATTATTACTCAAAAGTGAAATTAAAAGAAAGGAACACTGTATGCTTAAAAGTAATTTCTCTACAGAAGGGACGGGGGCACATTTTCTAAGGTAATGAAATAAACTTACTTTTCTGTCCTTGCCAATGGCTTTGAAACAGGAAGATGCTACATGGAACAGTGCAAAGTACCCTGAAGTTGAAATCAGAGAAAGCAATAGTGAGTGACCTGTGGGACCTGAGAGAACACGGTGTCACTTTCTGGCTGATAATCACTAAATTTAACTTGGAGAATATAACTTTACATAGAAAATGGGAAATGAGGCCTGATTCTCCATCACAGCACCATTCCATGAAGAGATGGAATGGAAGCAAATTATGAATGAGCTTGCTGCTGCCTCTGAATTATTGAGTATGAAACTAAAAACTTGGAGAACATTAAACAATCTGTCAGCTGCTAAGCTTTTGTTCTAAAATTAGCTTGTGATATGTAATGGTATTTCTTATACATTTTAATTTCTTTTAAATAGAATTTGAGTAATAGCTTCTTAATGTTTACCACAGAAGGTTACTAAATTTTTAATGGACTTCTGCTGCAGCATTTTTAATATTGTATTTTAATTGAAGTCTATATAAAATAGGTTTTCTTCTTTCTTTCATATTTATATTAGCATATTTGTAGAGATCCCTCTTTTAGTCAACCTGCTTTACATAAACACAACTATTTGTATGTGACTGAAGTATAATCTTTACAATAGAAGGAGAATTATTCTCTTTTGCATTCCTGAAACCTCGAGGTTTGAAGAGATTAGATTTTAACAGAAAAAGTAATAGCTGACTAGATACTTTTGATGGACATATAGGATTAAGAATCTATCTTATGTTTTCTGGGCCTCACCTCTGTGAAACCATTGTTTAACTTCCCAGTGTGCAATACAAATCACAAAATCAATTGAAGAAAATATCCTTTACTGCAGAATATGAACATTTTTAGGGGCAAACATGTTAAGCTGTAGTTCTGAAAATTTTGCACACCAGTTCATAATTGGGAGGATAGAAGTAGAACCAATGTGAGGACATTTGCAAGGAATAGAGAGAAGGCTCACTCAAGACTACCTGGGGCACTGAGACTCACACCACATAGCTAAGATTCTGTACCTCTAAAATTGAAATGATCATGTACATGCAGCATGTGGTTTAACAGTATCCTCATACTTAGGATGTACTTAGAAAGAAAAAGCTAGAACCAGAATAGTCAACATGTCACTGTGGCTGGTGTCATGAAGGCCATGGCCTAAAACATATTACATCTGTATATTTCTTTTTTATCTCTCAGCTCTCCCTACTATATCCTCTGCTACCTCTTTTCTGCACTTCCTTCCATTCTTGCTCTTTCTCATTCTTCCCCTGCTTTCCTTTCTTCTTCTTGTATCTTTAACATGGTGTTTTTGTCATTTGAATCAAGTAACAATGAATATAGTCCTGTGTTTCAAATTTTGGTTGTTTGTAAGTCACAGTTGACTTCTCTGTTTAAAAAAAAAAAAAAAAGGAGAGACAAAAATAGAAGAAAGAGGATAATATACTTACTCTATATAATTTAAGTTAAGCTTACAGGAGAGAATATTATGTAGAAATAGCAAAGCTCATTTCATATTATAATGTGCTACTGAAGGGTATTTTGTTGTCACTAACAGTTTTAAACTTTTGAATATTTGGAATCACTAATGGATGTGTTATGCAGGCAAAACCTTTAGTCAATGCCATCCTGTTGGACAGAGGAGTTTGGTGGGCTACAGTCCAAAGGCTTGCAAAGAGTAAGACGCAACAGAAGTGGCTTAGCATGCGCACACAATGTCATTATCAGCATGGAGCTTGAGAAGGAGATGGCTTGGCAGTGGACTCTCTTTAAGCAATGATAGCTTCCAAAGTATCAACAGATAACAATATCAAATCACAAACACCCACAAACAGTCAATTAAATTAGTTGTTGAACCATATTAGAGTCAAAAACTTTAGAATTTTGGGAAAGTCTTCTCAGACCATTCACTAATTGAATACTCTGACTTGTGGTATAAAAATTAGGTTTCAGAGAATTGAGGGGACTAATACATTTCCCATTAGGATAATGGAGATTACTTGGATTACATAGATGATGCTTGTCTTTCTCTTTCTGACTCTATATAACAAGCTCTATGCCCATTCACCTCATTAGAACTGACTCAAATGTGTTGTTTTTTATAGCTGATTATTATTCCATTGTATATGTACCTCAACTTCCCTATCTAATCATCTATTGATGGACATCTAGGTTGCTTCCATGTCCTAACTATTATAAATAATGCTTCAGTGAACATTGGGTTGCATGTTTTTTACAGCTCTGCTCTCCTCAGGGTATATGCCTGCTAGTGGGATGGCTGGGTTGCATGGTAGATTTATTCCTGTTAATTTTTTTAAAAGGAATCTCCATACTATTCTCCACAATGGTTATATCAGTTTGCATTCCCACCAACAGTGTAAGAGTGTTCCCTTTTCTCCACATCCTCACCAGCATTTGTTGTTTGTAGGTTTTTTGATGACGGCGATTCTTACAAATGTGAAATGATACTTCATTGCAGTTTTGATTTGTGTTTCTCTAATAATGAGCAATGGTGAGCATTTTTTCATGTGTTTATTAGTTATCCGTATGTCTTCTCTGGAGAAATGTCCATTTAGGTCTTTGCCTACTTTTTGATTGAGCCGTTGCTTTTCTGGTGTTGAGCTGCATGAGCTGCTTGTATATTTTGGAGATTAATTTTTTGTTACTTGTTTCATTTGATAATAATTGCTCCCATTCTGAGGGTTGTTTTTTCCCCTTGCTTATAGTTTCCTTCATTGTGCAAAAACGTGTAAGTTTAATTAGGTTCCACTTGTTTATATTTGTTTTATTACCTATTTTTGTTTTATTACCTCTAGGAGATGGTTAATAGAAGATCTTGCTGTGATTTATGTGAGAGGGTTCTGCATATGTTTTCCTCTAAGAGTTTTATAGTTTCTGGTCCTATATTTAGGTCTTTAATCCATTTTAAGTTTATTTTTGTGTATCTTGCCTGGAGAACCCCAGGGACAGGGGAGCATGGTGGGTTGCTGTCTATGGAGTCAAACAGAGTCGGACACGACTGATGCATCTTAGCAGCAGCAGCAGCGTGGTGTTAGGAGGCGTTCTAGTTTCATTCTTTTACACATTGTTGACCAGCTTTCCTAGCACCACTTGTTAAAGAGACCGTCTGTTCTCCATTGTGTATTTTTGCCTCCTTTGTCAAAGATAAGGGGCCATCTGTGTTTGTATTTTGGTATTGCAAAACTTATTTTCATTTTTATGGCCCTGTTTATAATTGCAGCTTTATTTTGCATATTTCTACTGTTTTAAGCAAGTCCTATAATATTTTTTCATATTCTACTTTTCATCAATGAATATTTCTTAAGGTCTTACCGTGCTGTTACGTGCCAGCCTCTGATCTAGATATTTTAGCCATATATGAGTGAACAATTAGACAAAACCCCTGATTTCAGGTTTTTGCACACACACACATACAAACACAAACCCATCTCTATGTCACCAAAATCCATGCATAACATAGCTTTTTTTTTATTTTTCTATTAGACATTTTCTCCTGAGTTTCTGTTGGAAATTTTCTCTTGACTTCACCTTACTGAATGAAGGTGGTTATTTAGCTTTCTGTATCTCACCCATCCCAACTCCTACTTTCTGTTAATTTCCCCTCTACCCTTATAACATATTGATTACAGGATTAATTGCTATTATAAATGTCTTGAAATTCCTCCACAGGAATTAATTTTCCCAGGAGTTAATTGTTTTCGACTTTTTTTGTTTGTTTGTTTCTGTGTATGCCAGAGTCCAGCTCCAGCAGCCAGGGAATCAGCCTGAAGGGGTGAGCGGTGTCGGCTGAGGATGATGTAGCCTCTGACTCAAGTTATAAGACTACACATTTAGTTCAAGTTTCAGGTTTTCTTTTATACTTTGACAAAGCATTAGGTCAGAGGTTTGACATTTTCAGTTCCCCCCACCCAGATTTATTGTCTCCAGAAATCATTTTTGCCCTTCAAACAGAGTTCCTGCTTCAGCAGTTCTCTCAGAATCAGCTTTACTATTATCTACTTTCTCTTAAGTGTCCTATACTTAACTTGTGATTACATTGTAACTCATCCCACATTCCTCAGTTTATTTCTTATCTTTCTAAATCCTGTTTGCCCCTAGTATCTTAAGGTTACTATCTCCTAAAAAGCCTTCTAGCTATTCTTAATTATTCCTAAACCCTAAACTCAGCAAACTTCTTTTGCCATAAATATTTCCCTCACAAACAGGTCTCAGATAACAATCCTTCCCATGGCCTCAAGGTGAGCCCTACATACTCATCCTGGAACATTCTTTGTAAAGATCCTTGAACAAATGTAAATGGTTACTTTATAGATTATTTTCTAGGCACAATTGCAGAAGGCTTTGTGCTTTCTCATGCTTCTCTCAAGCACCTTAACATTCTTTCCAGCCAACTCAACCAAAGAAAGGAAAAAACAAGTCAGAATCACAAGGCCTAACTCCTTCATCTTGGGACCGTGCCTACGGGATGAGGAGAGGAGGTTGGGGTCATGCCTCCATTTTGTCAGTAATGCCTAATGCAGCTCCTGACATGTGTACTCACCAGTAATTCAGCATTAAAAGCTCCTCCAGTTATTCTCATTTTCTCTCAGTTCAGTTCAGTCACTCGGGCGTGTCCGACTCTGTGACCCCATGAATCACAGTGCTCCAGGCCTCCCTGTCCATCCATCTCCCGGGCTTCACTCAAACTCACGTCCATCCAGCCATCTCATCCTCTGTCATCCCCTTTTCCTCCTGCCCCCAATCCCTCCCAGCATCAGAGTCTTTTCCAATGAGTCAACTCTTCGCATGAAGTGGCCAAAGTATTGGAGTTTCAGCTTTAGCATCATTCCTTCCAAAGATCAGGTAATCTACAATGTAGAGATAATCTTTCTTAAAAAGCCCCTACTCCAAATTTCTGATCTGTTCTAATATGAATGGTTTCTTTCCAAACCTGCTATCAGCTATCATCTTGTGATACTTTTCACCATCTTCTGGAGATTTTTCTCCACTTTTCTTGTCAATTTCCCCTTTCTTGAATAATGTGTGTTCCTCTATATTGATCTATTTTTTAATTGGGAGGCAGCATATCTTCCCAGGGTATCTTAAAAAAAAAAAAGTACATGGAGGAATTCATGTGATACACTGAAATATGAAAATTTTATTTTGTGTGTATGTGTGAAATTGTTTTTAATTTTTATTTTATGTTGGATTATAGCTTGTTAGCAATGTTGTGTTTGTTTCAGGTGACAGCAAAGTGATTCAGTTATACATATACATATATCCATTTTTCTTAAAATTCTATTCCCAATTAGGTTATTACAGAATATTGAGCAGAGTTTCTTATGCTATACAGTAGGTGTTTGTTGCTTATCACTTTTAAATATAGTTGTGTGTGCATGTTAATTCCAAACTCCCAATCTATTCCTCCCCCTCCCCCTTGCATCCCTGGTAGCCATAAGTACATTCTCTAACTTTTTGAGTCTGTTTCTGTCTTGTAAATAAGTTTGTGTTTATCATTTTTTAAGATTCTTCATGTAAGCAGTATCATATAATATTTGTATTCTCTGAAGACATCTGACTTCACTTAGTATGATAATCTCTAAGTTCTCTATGTTATTGCAAGTGGCATTATTTCATTATTGCTAATGGCTGAGTAATATTTCATTATATATGTATCTGTTCAGTTCAGTTCAGTCACTCAGTCGTGTCTGACTCTTTGCGACTCCATGAATCACAGCATGCCAGGTCACACTGTCCATCACTAACAACAGGAGTTCACTCAAACTCATGTCTATCGAGTCGGTGATGCCATCCAGCCATTTCATCCTTTGTTATCCCCTTCTCCTCCTGCCCCCAATTCCTTCCAGCATCAGTGTCTTTTCCAGTGAGTCAACTCTTCGCATGAAGTGGCCAAAGTATTGGAGTTTCAGCTTTAGCATCCATCCTTCCAATGAACACCCAGGACTGATCTTCTTTAGTAGTAAATTTTTAAAAATCTATTCATCTGACATTTGGGTTGCTTGCATGGCTTGGCTTTCATAAATAGCACTGCAAAACATTGTAGAACATGTATCCTTTCAAACCATGTTTTTCTCTGGAGAGGATATATACCCAGGAGTGGGATTGCTGGATCATATGATAGCTTTATTTTTAGTTTTTAAAGGAATCCCCATACTGTTCTCCATAGTGGCTGCTTCAATTTACAGTCTCATCAATAGTATAGGATTGTTCCCCTTACTCCACATCCTCTCCAGTATTTATTGTTTGTAGATTTTTTTTTTTTTTTTTTTTTTTTTGATGATGGCCTTTCTGGCTGCTGTGAGGTGTTATCTCATTGTAATTTTCATTT
The DNA here is from genome assembly GCF_032405125.1 of Capricornis sumatraensis. Classification (NCBI taxonomy): domain Eukaryota; kingdom Metazoa; phylum Chordata; class Mammalia; order Artiodactyla; family Bovidae; genus Capricornis; species Capricornis sumatraensis. The sequence continues at coordinate 15,680,644 of NC_091089.1, read as the reverse complement.
ACATTTCTCTAATATTTAGAGGTATTAAGCATATTTTCATGTGCCACTTGGCCATCTGTATATTTCTTTGGATAAATGTCTAGATCTTTCACCCTATCCTAAATTGAGGGGTTTGGTTTTGTTTTGTTTTAAATATAGAGTCACATGAGCTGTTTGTACATTTTAGAGTCTAATCCCTTGTTGATTTCATTGCTTGCAAATATTTTCTCCAATTTTGTGGGTTGTTTTTTTAATTTTGTTTATGGTTTCCTTTGCTGTGGAAAATATTTTGATTTTAGTAATGTCTTATTTGTTTGTTTTAAATTTCCATTACTCTAGGAACCAGATGGAAAAGGTATTACTGCAATTTATGTCCAAAAACTGTTCTGCCTCTGAATTTCCTCTAGGAGTTTTGTACTATCTTGCTATACATTTAGGTCTTTAATCATTTTGAGTTCACTTTTGTATTTGGTGTTAAAGAAAGTTCTAATTCAATTTTTTTACATGTAACTGTCCAGTTTTAGCAGCATAATTTAGTGAAGAAACTGTCTTTCCTCCACTGTACAGTCTTATCTCCATTATCATAGAGTAATTGATCATAGGTGCATGGTTTCATTTCTCAGCTTCCTATCCTCTACCATTGGTCTCTGTGACTGTTTCTTGTGTCAGTACCATACAGTTTCAATGACTGTGGCATTGTACTATAGTCTGAAATCAGGGAGTCTGATTCCTCTAGCTCCATTCTTCTTTCTCAACCTTATTTTAGCTTCTTGGAGCCTTTTGTATCTCCACATGAATGTTAAGATTTTTTTCCAGTTCTGTGAAAAATGCCATTGATAATTGAAAAGGAACTGCATTGAATCTGCAGATTTCCATGGGTAGTATAGTCATTTTGTCAATACTGATTTTTCCAATCCAAGAAAATGATACGTCTTTCCATCAGTTTGTGTAATCTTTGATTTATTTCATTATACTTTTCTGATACAGTCTTTTGTTTCCTTAGGTAGGTTTAGTCTAAGGTATTTTATTATTTTGATGCAGTGATAAATGGTATTTTTTCTTAATTTCTTGTTTGCTCTTTCATTGTTATTATATGGAACTTCAATAGATTTCATGCATTAATTTTGTATCTAACAACTTTATTGACTTCATTGATGAGCTCTAGGAGTTTTCTGGTAGCATCTTCAGGATTTTCTATGTATTGTATCATGCCATCCGGAAACAATGACAGTTTTATTTCTTCTATTTCCATTAGTTTCCTGTAATTTATTTTTCTTCTGATTGCCATGATAGGACTTCCAAAATTATGTTGAATAAAAGTGACAAGAGTGGACATCATTGAGTTGCTCCTGATCTTACAGGAAATACTTTCAAATTTTTACCATTGAGTATGATATTGTCTGTCAATTTTTCATATATGGTTATTATATTAAAATGTATTTTGCTCTTTCTGAAGAGTTTTTTTGTCAAAAATTGGTGCTGAATTTTGTTAAAAGTTTATTCTGTACATACTGAGATTATCATATTTTATATTCTGCAATTTGTTAATGTATTGTATTACACTGAGTGATATAATGAAAAATCTTTGCTTCCCTGGAATGAATTCCACTTGATCATGGAATATGATCCTTTTAATGTGTCATTAAACTTTGGGTTTGGTTTGCTAGTATTTTGTTCAGGATTTTCATGCCTATGCTGATCAGGGCTATTGCCCTACAATTTTATTTTCTGTGGTATACTTGGCTTTGGAAATAGTTTTGGAGTCTTCCTTCCTCAATATTTTATTTCTGTAATATTAATTTTTAAAAGGACAGATATTAACTCTTCTCTAAATATTTGATAGAATTTACCTATGAAGCCATCTGGTAATGGATATTTCTTTGTTGGGGTTTTTATATCACAGTTTTTATTTCAGTACTTGTGACTGGCCTCCTTACAGTTTCTATTTCGCTCTGGTTCAGTCTTGAGAAACTGTGCATTTCTGAGAATCTGTCAGTTTCTTCTATATTGTCAATTACATTGGCATGAAATTATTCATAATAGTCTCTTATGATCTTCTGTATGTCTTTGATGCCAGTTATAATTGCTTCTTTGTCATTTCTAATCTTATAATTTTGGGCCCTCTTCCTTTTTTTGAAGAGTCTGGTCAGAGGCAGCTGCCACGACCAGTGCACTAAGCGTGGCCAAGAGGAGCTACCCCGTGTCCGAGGTCAGAGGCGGCAGCCAGGAGGAACCACCCTGCATCCGAGGTCAGGGGCAACAGCCGTGAGGAGCCACCCCACGTCTGAGGCCAGGGGAGACAGCTGAGAGGAGCCACCCCACGCCTGAGCCCAGGGGCGGTGGCCGGGAGGAGCCACCCCACGCCTGAGTCCAGGGGCAGCAGCCGGGAGGAGCAACCCAAAGTCCAAGGAGCTGTGGCTGCACGGGCGCAGGAGGGCCTTGAGGAGCTATCCCACATTGAAGGTCAGGAAGGGCGGTGATGTGGAGATACCCTTCATCCAAGGTAAGGAGCAGCAGCTGCGCTTTGCTGGAGCAGCCATGAAGAGATACCACATGCCCAAGGTAGGAAAAATGCAAGTAAGATGGAGGTGTTGCAAGAGGGCATCAGAGGGCAGACATACTGAAATCATACTCACAGAAAACTAGGCAATCTAATCACATGTGGACCACAGCCTTAACTCAATGAACCTAAGCCATGCCTGCGGGGACCTAAGATGGGCGGGTCATGGTGGAGAAGTCTGACAGAATGTGGTCCACTGGAGAAGGGATGGCAAACCACTTCAGTATTCTTACCTTGAGAACCCCATGAACAGTATGAAAAGGCAAAATGATAGGATACTGAAAGAGGAACTCCCCAGGTCATTACGTGCCTAATATGCTACTGGAGATCAGTGGAGAAATAACTCCAGAAAGAATGAAGGGATGGAGCCAAAGCAAAAACAATACCCAGTTGTGGATGTGACTGGTGATAGGAGCAAGGTCAGATGCTGTAAAGAGCAATATTACATAGGAACCTGGAATGTCAGGTCCATGAATCAAGGCAAATTGGAAGTGGTCAAACAAGAGATGGCAAGAGTGAACGTTGACATTCTAGGAATCAGCGAATTAAAACAGACTGGAATGGGTGAATTTAACTCAGGTGACCATTATGTCTATTACTGTGGGCAGGAATCCCTCAGAAGAAATGGAGTAGCCATCATGGTCAACAAAAGAGTCCGACGGCAGTACTTGGATGCAATCTCAAAAACGACAGAATGATCTCTGTTCATTTCCAAAGCAAACCATTCAATATCACGGTAATCCAAGTCTATGCCCCAAACAGTAACACTGAAGAAGCTGAAGTTGAACAGTTATATGAAGACCTACAAGACCTTTTAGAACTAACACCCAAAAAATATGTAATTTTCATTATAGGGGACTGGAATGCAAAAGTAGGAAGTCAAGAAACACCTGGAGTAACAGGCAAATTTGGCCTTGGAATGCGGAATGAAGCAGGGCAAAGACTAATAGAGATTTGCCAAGAAAATGCACTGGTCATAGCAAACACCCTCTTCCAACAACACAAGAAAAGACTCTACACATGGACATCACCAGATGGTCAACATCAAAGTCAGATTGATTATATTCTTTGCAGTCAAAGATGGAGAAGCTCTATACAGTCAACAAAAACAAGACCAGGAGCTGACTGTGGCTCAGATCATGAACTCCTTATTACCAAATCCAGATTTAAATTGAAGAAAGTAGGGAAAACTGCTAGAACATTCAGGTATGACCTAAATGAAATCCCTTATGATTATACAGTGGAAGTGAGAAATAGATTTAAGGGCCTAGATTGATAGATAGAGTGCCTGATTAACTATGGAATGAGGTTTGTGACACTGCACAGGAGACAGGGATCAAGACCATCCCTATGGAAAAAAAAATGCAAAAAAGCAAAATATCTGTATGGGGAGGCCTTACAAATAGCTGTGAAAGAAGAGAAGCAAAAAGCAAAGGAGAAGAGGAAAGGTATAAGCATTTAAATGCAGAGTTCCAAAAAATAGCAAGAAGAGATAAGAAAGCCTTCTTCAGTGATCAATGCAAAGAAATAGAGGAAAACAACAGAATGGGAAAGAATAGAGATATCTTCAAGAAAATTAGAGATACCAAGGGAGAATATTTCATGCAAAGATGGGCTCGATAAAGGACAGAAATGGTCTGGACCTAACCGAAGCAGAAGATATTAAGAAGAGGTGGCAAGAATACACAGAGGAACTGTACAAAAAAGATCGTCACCACCCGGATAATCACGATGGTGTGATCACTCATCTAGAGCCAGACATCCTGGAAGATGAAGTCAAGTGGGCCTTAGAAAGCATCACTATGAACAAAGCTAGTGGAGGTGATGGAATTCCAGTTGAGCTGTTTCAAATCCTGAAAGACATTGCTGTGAAAGTTGCACTCAATATGCCAGCAAATTTGGAAAACTCAGCAGTGGCCACAGGACTGGAAAAGGTCAGTTTTCATTCCAATCTCAAAGAAAGGCAATGCCAAAGAATGTTCAAACTACCACACAATTGTACTCATCTCACATGCTAGTAAAGTAATGCTCAAAATTCTCCAAGTGAGGCTTCAGCAATACATGAAATGTGAACTTCCTGATGTCCAAGCTCGTTTTAGAAAAGGCAGAGGAACCAGAGATCAAATTGCCAACATCTGCTGGATCATGGAAAAAGCAAGAGAGTTCCAGAAAAAACATCTATTTCTGCTTTATTGACTACACCAAAGCCTTTGACTATTTGGATCACAATAAACTGTGGAAAATTCTGAGTGATGGGAATACCAGACCACCTGACCTGCTTCTTGAGAAATCTGTATGCAAATCAGGAAGCAACAGGTAGAACTGGACATGGAAAAACAGACTGGTTCCAAATAGGAGAAGGAGTACCTCAAGGCTGTATATTGTCACCCTGCTTATTTAACTTATATGCAGAGTGCATCATGAGAAACGCTGGACTGGAAGAAACACAAGCTGGAATCAAGATTGATGGGAGAAATATCAATCATCTTAGATATGCAGATGACACCACCCTTATGGCAGAAAGTGAAGAGGAACTAAAAAGCCTCTTGATGAAAGGGAAAGAGGAGACTGAAAAAGTTGGCTTAAACTGAACATTCAGAAAACGAAGATCATGGCATCCGGTCCCATCACTTCAGGGGAAACAGATGGGAAAACAGTGGAAACAGTGTCAGACTTTATTTTGGGGGGCTCCAAAATGACTGCAGATGGTGACTGCAGCCATGAAATTAAAAGACACTTACTCCTTGGAAGAAAAGTTATGACCAACCTAGATAGCATATTCAAAAGCAGAGACATTACTTTGCCGACTAAAGTCCGTCTAGTCAAGGCTATGGTTTTTCTTGTGGTCGTGTATGGATGTGAGAGTTGGACTGTGAAGAAGACTGAGCGCCAAGAATTGATGCTTTTGAACTGTGGCATTGGAGAAGACTCTTGAGAGTCCCTTGGACTGCAAGGAGATCCAACCAGTCCATTCTGAAGGAGATCAGCCCTGGGATTTCTTCGGAAGGAATGACGCTAAAGCTTAAAACTCCAGTACTTTGGCCACCTCATGAGAAGAGTTGACTCATTGGAAAAGACTCTGATGCTGGGAGGGATTGGGGGCAGGAGGAGAAGGGGACGACAGAGGATGAGGTGGCTGAATGGCATCACTGACTCAATGGACATGAGTCTGAGTGAACTCTGGGAGTTGGTGATGGACAGGGAGGCCTGGCGCGCTGCGATTCATGGGGTCACAAAGAGTCAGACACAACTGAGCAACTGAACTGAACTGAACTGGTCGAAGTTTTATCAATTTTTCTTATTGTTTCAAAGAATCAGCTTTTAGTTTCATTGATCACTCCTATTCTTTTATTCGTTTCTATTTCATCTATTTCTCCTCTGATCTTTATGACATTTTTCCTTCTACTAACTTTGGGTATTGTTTCTTCTAGTTCCTTTAGGTGTAAAGTTAGGTTGTTTATTCGTAATTTTTCTTATTTCCTAAGGTACTATTTTATTGCTATACATTTCCATCTTAGAACTGCTTTTGCCACATCCCATAGGTTTTGAGTCATGTGCCTTCATTTTCATTTGTATCTATGCATCTTTCTTTTTCAGTAATCCACCAGTTGTTTAGTAGCATGTTATTTAGCCTCCATGTGTTTGTGTGTGTTTCTTTATACATATTTCCTGAAGTTTATTTTTAATTTCATAATGGTGTACTTGGAAAATTGCTTGATATGATTTCAATCTTCTTAAGCTTACTAAGGCTCCTTTTGTAGTCCAGATTGTGGTCAATTCTTGAGAATATTCCATATGTACTTGAGAATAATGTGTATTCTGCTGCTTAAGGAAGAATTGTCATGAAAATATCAATTAAGTCCATCGGGTATAATGTATTATTTCAACATTTATGGCCTGTGTTTCCTTGTTGATCTTCTGTTGGATGTTCTGTGCATTGATAGAAGTGGGGTATTAATGTCTACCAATATTATTGTATTAGTGTAGATTTTTCCTTTATGGCTGTTAGTATTTGCCTTATATTTTGGAATTATCCTATATTTGTGCATATGTATTTAAAATTGTTACACCTTTTGCTTGGATTGACCCCTTGATCATTATGTAGTTTCTTCTTTGTCTGTCTTAACAGTCTTTATTTTAAGGTATATTTTGTCTGATATCAGTATTGCTACTCCAGTTCATTTTTATTTCCTTTTTCTTGGAATAATTGTTTCCATCCCTTCACTGTCAGTACATACATGTTCTTAGACCTGAATTTTAGGTGTTGTAGACAGCATGTATACTGCTCTTGTTTTTGGACCCATTCAGGCAGTCTGTCTTCTGGTGGAACTTTTAATGCACTTAGGTTTAAAATAACTATTGATATATATGTTCCTATTGACATTTTCTTAATTGCAATGGATTTGTTTTATAGATCTTTTTTTCCCTTCATATTTTAGTCCCTTCTCTTGTGAATATAATGACTAAATTTAGTGTTGTGTTTGGAGTATTTTTCCTTTATTGTGTATATCTATTGTAGATTTTTAGTTTGTCATTATAAAGTTTTGACATAGTAATATATATATAGGAATAAGACTTTTAAAATTCCAGATCATTTAATTTCAAGTACATTTCCAATATACTACATTTGTTCTCCTCTACTAAAAATTGCTGGGCTTGGTATCAAATGTGTATCATGATGATTTCCCACCTTTACTGTATGTTTGCCTTTCTCAGTGAGCTGATAAAGTGAGCTATTCAATATTTTCTTTTCAAACTTTTTAAGTTATTTAATTTATTCTGATTGGAGGCTAATTACTTTGCAATATTGAGATAGTTTTTGCCATACATCAACATGAATTGACCACAGATGTAATGTGTTGCCTACATCCTGAAACCCACTCCCACCTCATTCCCCACCCTATCACTCTGGTTTGTTCCAGAGCACCAGTTTTGGCTGCCCAGCTTCATCCATCAAACTTACATTGGTCTATTTTGCATATGGTAATATATATGTTTCAATGCTATTCTCTCAAATCATCCTACCCTTCATTTCTCCCACTGAATCCAAAAGTCTGTTCTTTACATTTGTGTCTTCTTTGCTGCCCTGCATGTAGGATCATCAATACAATCTTTCTAAATTCCATGTATATGTATTAATATACAGTATTTGTTTTTCTTTCTAATTTACTTCACTCTGTATCATAGGCTCCAGGTTCATCTATGTCATTAGAACTGACTCAAATGTATTCTTTTTTTATAGCTGAGTAATATTCAATTGAGTATACATATCACAGTTCCTTGTCCATTCATCTGCTAAATTGCTTCCATGTCCTAGCTATTGTAAATAGGGCTGTAATGAACATTGGGGTACATGTGTTTCTTTCAGTTCTGGTTTCCTCAAGGTGTATGCCCAGCAGTGAGATTTCTGGGTATTCAGTGAGATTTGACAGTTATATTCCCAGCTTTTAAATGAATCTCTACACTATTATGCATAATGGCTGTACCTTTGCTTTCCCACCAACAGTGTATAAGAGGGTTCCCTTTTCTCCATACCCTCTCCATCATTTAGTGTTTGTGGGCTTTTTCATGATAGCCTTTCTGACTGGAGTGATGTGATACCTCATTGTGGTTTTGATTTGCATTTCTCTAATAATTAGTGACTTTGATCATTTTTTCATGTGTTTATTAGCCATCTGTACACTTTCTTTGGAGAAAAGCAACATGGAAATACAAGTTATTATAAAAGACTACTATGAGCAACGGCCTAGAAGAACTAAGAACAGAGAAGAAGAATACAATAGATGACATGAAAACTAAACTAAAATGAATCAGTGCAGAGTGGCTGAGGCAGAAGAATTGTTAAGAGACCTGGAAGACAGAATGATGGAAATCACTGCTGTGGAACAGAATAAATTTTTAAAAAAGAAAAATAAAGAAGATAGTCTAAGAGACATCTGGGACAAATTTAATGCACCAACGACAGCATTATTTGGGTCCTAAGAGAGAAGAGAGATAAAAAGTACCTAAGAAAATATTTGAAGAGATAATAACCGAGAACTTCCCTAATAAGGGAAAGGGACACCCAAGTTGAGGGAATTCAGAGAGTCCTAGGCAGGATAAACTACTTTTTTTTTTTTTTTTTTTCTTTTTGAAGTCCTAGCCACAACAATCTGAGAAGAAAAAGAAATTAAAGGAATTGGCAAAGAAGAAGTAAGACATTCGCTGTTTTCAGGCGACATGATGCACTACATAGAAAACCGTAAAGATACCACCAGAAAATTTCTAGAGCTCTCAGTGAATAATGTAAAGTTGCAGGATATAAAAATTAATACACAGAAATCCCTTGCATTCCTATACACTAACAATAAAAAATCAGAAAAAGAAATTAAGGAAACAATCCCTTTCAGCATTGCAATGAAAAGAATAAAACACTTAGGAATAAATTTACCTAAGGAAACAAAAAAACAGTATACAGAAAAGTATAAAACATTGATGAAAGAAATCAAAGATTACAAAAGTAGATGGAGAAATATACCATGTTCTTAGATTGAAAGAATCAATATAGTGTAAATTGGTATACTATCCAAAGCAAACTATACATTCAACATAATCCCAATCAAACTACCAATGGTATTTTTCACAGAACTAGAACAAGTTACAAGTAATTTGTACAGAAGCACAAAAGACCTTAAGTAGCCAAGGAAATCTTGAGAAAGAAAAACGGAATTGAAGGAATCAACCTTCCTGATTTTAGACTATACTATAAAACTACAGTCATCAAGAGAGTATGGCACTGGCACAAAAACAGAAATATATATCAATGGAACAAAATAGAAAGTCCAGGGATAAATCCTCACACATATGGATACTTTATTTTGGACAAAGGAGGCAAAAATATACAATAGAGAAATGACAGATTCTTCAACAAGCTTTATCTTCTCAATCTATGTGTCTATTATTTTTCCAAGGTCTCAGATATCTTCACTGTCAATATTTTAAATTATTTTTTCAGGAAGATTGCCTATCTCTACTTCATTTAGTTGTTCCAAGATTTTAGCTTGTTTCTTCATCTGGGACATATTCCTCTGCTATTTCATTTTATCTGACTTTCTCCAATTGCTGTCTCCATTTGCAGGCTGCAGGATTGTAGTTCTTCTTGCTTCTGCTGTCTACCTGCTTGTGGATAAGGCTGTCTAAGAGACTTGTGTAGGCTTCCAGACTCCTCTCCCCTAGTGGGTTGAATTGATTCTTATCTCTCTGGTGGTCAGGGGAATACTCAGTCAGACTTTCAAGACCCTGCATGCTGATGAGTGTGACTTTTCTGCCCTGCTGGTTTTTGGGACTGAGGCATCCCAGGCCAAATAATCTATAAAATGATTATAATTGTTCTTTAAATTTTTTCTTTATGTCATTTTTGTTTGTTTCATAGGTTCATGTTTTCTGTCTGTTTTTAAGGATAACAATGATAGTTGCTGTAGTTTTAAGTATTCTTCTCCATTTCCAAATTGGTACATATATATATATATATTTTTTTTTTTTTCATCTATAGAATTCACACTGAAGTTTTTCTCAAATGACTCCTGATTATATGAAGTCTCATCATACTCATGTTTAAAAGTGGAGCATTTAAAAGCTGATAAAAAGTTGATAAGAAACTGAGTGCATGGGAAAGACTTTTTATTGTGAGCTTCATATTATGAGGATTATTTGAGATTGAATGAATTAATTTTGATATCAATATATTTATACATGTTAGATTTTCATAAATTTGTTGTTTCCTCCTGAATAGATTGACTTAATTCTACCCAATATAGCTACAGAATTTCTGGGACCTGAGTGGAAAAAGAATCCTTGCAACATATAATATTCAAATATGGCCTTAATTCCTTTCTTTTGAACATGACTCAAGCTCCTTCCTCTGATTCTGACACCCTTGCTACTGTCACTTATTCATCCTTCTCAAATGCAACTTTTTTTGTACATATGGAAGGTGTAATATTATAGCTATATGTCAACACATAGATTATCTAGTATCACAAGATCTTATACAGACTTCCTAGCAATTCCTCTCTTAATGGCCCATCTTCAGTCCATCTCCAGAGTTACCTAGAGCCTTTTGTGACTTCTGTATAATTTATCAGTTTGTTTCTCAATTTTCTCTACTTCTAGCTTAGCATCTGCTTTTCAGCTTCCAAACTTTCATTGTTGATGTCTTATTTCTATTTTCTTAATCCTTGGAGGCTTATACCTTCAAAAATATTCTAACTATTGGTTTAGTCAAAGTAAAAGAGGGTTAAAAGTTTGTATGTATGTTCACTGTACCATCTGTACCAGAAACCATTCTGCCATGCTTGAAACTGCTTTGTTTTTGATATCTGCACCATTGTTCTCTCTTTATTCTTTTTTTAATGGTCATTTTTTTGCATATTTTCTTTCCTAGGTTTTTTTCCCTTTTCTAGTCTATAAAACAAACATATTTCTGAGTCTTCTGTCTCCATAGTTTTCTTCCTCTGAAAGTTCATCATACTCTAAAATCTTTACCTTTTATGATGACTTTGAAATAAAAATAATGATCCTATTTTCCTTCTGTTTCAGAACAATGCAAGTGCACTACCAAGTGCATGTGTCCAATACAGATTTCTTCCTCTCTTTATCTCTTTCCATTCCTGCAGACTAGCTGCTTCTGTGACATTTATAATCTGATTGCAAATGGTACCATGACATACACATTAATAAAACAAAATAAACAACAACAACAACAACAACAACAAAAAACTGGGAGTTACTTAAATACCTTGTTTTCACATTTCCCACATCTAATTTAATTGGCCAATAAATATCATTGACTTTGCTCTTTTAGTAATATATTTTTTCCCCTTCATCTCTTGTTCAGCTACTAACAATTCTTATATTTTTTCTCATTATAATAGGTTCAGGGTTTGCCCCTTTGATTGATTATTCTTTCTCCAGAAAGATAATTGCTGACATAAATAAAACTAAGTCACTCTCTTGTTTAATGCATCCAGTAATACCTCTTTGTCTAAATTCTTGTGTGGAAGTCCAAGGCTCTCCATCATCCTGCTCCTAAGTAACGCTTCACCTTCCTTGCTACCCTTCCTTCTTTTCCTCTATGTGCATTCAGAATTCCAACAAATGATGTAGAAGTGCTTCTGCTTGTCTATGCTTTTTCTCTTCTCTGCTTATTCTGTTCTTTCAGGTCTTCTTTATCTAACTAATCTCATATCTTTCTTAAAATTTTAAATAAGATATTGTACCCCCTTGGAAGCATTTTCAACATGGTTAGGCTGATTAGCTGCCTCTCTTCTGTATTCCCTATTTATAACTTTCAGCATTTTCAACATTTTTTTCTTTGTAGCTCATTAGAGCAAGAGTTTGATATTTCAGATCAAGGGTGAGAATTATACCTTATTTATGTCTAGTAGTTGATATTTAGATAATGGGTAAGAAATGTTTATTCAATTATGGAATGCAAGTGATAGTGAGTGAGCAAAGCTGGCTTATTATGAGCACTGTCTTCCATGCTCGTCCTGCAATAGGTAGGGCAAGTTGAACATACAAAGAGGTACATTTGGAGGAAGAGAGGAGCTGGGAGTGTTCAAAGACAAAACTTTAACTATTTATAATATTTTTTCAGATCTCTCCCAGCTGTATCTGTCAGTCTGTGTAGAACAAAAGATTGAGCATTTTTCCAAATCAAATCACTATTGAGGTGGAGAGAGAATGATTGATTTACCATATTCACTCATGCTTTATAATCAGCAATATGATTGTTGATTGAATCAATGTTAGAGCAAGGCAAATTTGAAATAACCATTTAGCCAAATCCTCAATATACTATTGTCCAAGTTCACATTGAGTTTTGAGTCTGCTTTCTGTTCTTAATTTAAGCTCTGAATCACACAATCTTAATGTTTTCTGATGAAACCATATATCTTAAAATCTTAATTGTATCCCAGGCATAGAGATAAATCATTCCAGAGCTCATAGTTCTTTTAAATTGTTTTCACATGATTTTAAAAAATTTATTTTCTCTTGGCTATAGAAAATATGTATTCCATGCTTTTTTCTAAATTATCCTCTTGTTTCCATTTATAATTTCTTATTTCAAAAGAATGAGGTCACTTTGGCCCTTGCCTTCCATTTAGTCAGTCTTTAACTATTTATTTCCTGCTATTCAAGGTTATTGCTGAGCAGTAAAAGACAAGTTTAATGGACTAGTATTCAAAAATGGGAAGTCATCCAGCTACTAAGCCATTGGAGATATCAAATTGGGGGTAGTTTTGGTTCATTCTCTCTACTCTTAATATATGTCTGCAAATGCTTGTAGGCCAGAATGTGACAGGTTTGAATCTCAGACTGTGTTGAGCTGTAAGGCTAAAAAACTTTCTCTGCTACACATTTTCTATTTAAAAAAGCTATTCTTGTAACAGTGTTTGTTAAGTTCAGTGATGATGAATTATACTTTGGATTGTGGATGAATTACTGTGGGACTTTCTGAACTTTGGTCTGGAAGAAAACTTCAGTTTAATTAACTCATATTAATTACATTTACGTCTACTGGAGTTGGCTGGTGAATCTAAGTGATTCAATCAAGAGGGATAAAGTTTTTCTTGTCAGCATTAAAAAGAAAAAAAAAAAAGGCTGAAAGTAGGTATCAAGTATTAAATCTAGGCACTAGCATTGTTAGCTGATTTGGCTTGGGTCAATCAATGAAACTCTAAGCTTTGATTTCTGCTCCTGGTAAGTAAGGTGATTGTGTGTTAGTCACTCAGTTGTATCTGACTCTTTGTGACCCCCATGGTCTATAGCCCTCCAGGCTCTTTTGCCCATGGGATTCTCCAGGCAAGAATACTGGAGTGGGTTACCATTTCCTTCTTCAGGATATCTTCCTGACCCAGGGACTGAACTCGGGTCTCCTTCATTGCAAGCAGACTCTTTACTGACTGAGTCACCAAGGGAAAAAAAAAAACCACTGTGTAGTCCTGGGCATAGAACTCTATTTAAATAAACAATTCTGGTCCTGGAACACATAGTCTATGAGTATGCTGCTTGTAGTTCTAATAAATTTGAAGAACTGAGAACACTTTTGGAATTTTAACATGCTTTCTCTCACACTTAAATAATTTTTTTTAAATTTTAAAAATATAAATTTATTTATTTTAATTGGAGGCTAATTACTTTACAATATTGTATTTGTTTTGTCATACATCAACATGAATCTGCCACAGGTATACACGTGTTCCCCATCCTGAATCCCCCTCCCTTCTCCCTCCCCGTAGGGAGACTGATAAACAAGAGGGTCATTTTACGACCAGCATGTGTTTTATAAATAAGAACTTCACTGATAGCACCTGCCTATCCCCTCCTTTTTCAAATAGACATCTTACCTCAATATGAATCATATGCTTATGCAGTATCTTTTATATGCCAGAAACCATTTTAGGTGCTAATGGTACAGTGATGAATAGTACAAAGTTCTTCATGAATTTACAGTAATTATATACATGGGTATATATGTATATGATCATTGATTTTCTCCACACAGAAGAGAAATAGTTGGGGGGGGGGAAGCTAACCTTAAGAGTTTGTGTTTAATTACTATGTATAGAAATTTTCTTCCAGGTAAAGAAAATTTTACTCTGAAATTCTGCATAGAGGACAGTTGCAAGTATTTTTTAGAGCGTTTTCAAACTAAAAACAGTATTCAGGAGGATTTGGATGAATTTCTACGATGAAGTAGTGTGATAGAAGAGAAAGTGATGGTGTGATATATTCTTCTTTAATAAGATCTTTTTGTAATTTATTTTAAAATTTACACACAACAGAAAAATAAGAAATTATCAAATGTCAAAGTTATGTTAATATATAGATTACATATTCATATTAATAAAAGTATTATATAAAATTAAATTAAAACTTCTCATTATATGCCTAAATACTAATAGGTCTATAAGTTACAAAATGAGGGAAATTTTAAATTGTTGCTAAGGAAATACATTGGAGTTTGAAGTGGGGTGTGTGTGTGTTTCTAAAATGTATTTCAAAACCCCAGATAGACCTGATATGTTAGTACATATAAAAGTCTGATTTTTCTTAAAAATGCTACCAAAGCTAAGTTAGTTTAGTTACTAACAATAAAGCCAGGAACAAAGGGAATCAGTGATTTAATATTGCCTAACAAGCAATTGTACCATGCAAAATATCATTGTAATCGTTCTGTAGTTAATTTGAGGTACTCTGTATTTGCTCCATCTATGATTATGCTAATTTCATTGCAAAACATTATCATATGTCATGTGTAAATTCTCTGTTGAAGAAACTGGCCATTAGAGCCTCAGCAGGAGACAGATTCCAAACAGCACTTTTGCAAATTGTGTACTATAGGTGAGCACATGAGATTTCTCAGATTTCCTTTTGCTTTGTCCAACTTAAGAGAAGAAAAAAATTTTTTTTTCTTCTCAGTGGGAGGCCCCAAGCTATTTTCAGAAATAGTTAAATTGTGACCATGTAAATAATCCTTCAAAATAGCATTTTGGTTCTAGGCAATACAATTCTTACTTTTAAAAAAGAGTCCTTAAAGAGCATGTGTCCAACTACTATCGTTTTCTGATCAAAACCTCAGAGAGGTTAAATGTTTTCCCCAAAATGATGTGGCTCATTAGTAGAAGATCACTTTTTCCACCATACTATATGTTATAGAATGTTAAAGGTAATTCAGCCTTAACGAAATCTTTAGAAGTTTGCAAGGCAATAAAATTACATGTAATCATTCATTTGAATTCAAATAATAGATGTTACAACATTGACAGTTGCAATAACTTAAGACTTAACTTAGAAAAATATTCCTAAAATGTGGTCAACTTTCAGATAAAGTGCAGTAGTGAATCAAAGCCTTTAAAAAAATATGCTAACCTAGATAACCTAGGATCCTCAAGCAGTCTTGAAAACTGACAACTATGGAACTTTAAATATCTTCTGAGGCTGCCTGTTCCTATAAATTGTCAGTTGAATCCTCTCAACACAGAGGTTATAGATTCTCAGGAAATCACCCTCTCCCTTTTCTCTAATGTCTCAGCTAAAGTCATAACTATGAGAACACAAGGCAATACTAGTCACTTGAGAAAAGTTCTCTTTGAAAATCTCCATATATAACCCTGAAATAAACAAAAGGATCTTAAGGTCTAACTTTCATCATAAATGGTAGATTTCTATCACATTTTATCTTCATGATGAATGTTTACATTACATAGATCCCTTAGGTTGTGTCATTTCAGAGGTTCTGGTTACCTCATTTGTTCTTAATATTCATTCTCCAATCTCACTTTCATTATTAAAGATATTTATTTAATCCTCTTAGAGAGTTCTGCCAGTGTAATATTATGTTACCTGGTTTAGTAATCTGGGAACCCTCTAATTATCTATAGATCATAAACTAGTCTGATGAGCAAAATGACACCTGAGAGGCTCAAGGATATAGACAAAGAGTAAGTAAGACCTTGCTTAAGAGAAGCTAGAAACAGTTTCAACTTGAAAAGGATAGGAATGTTTATTATAATGCAAGCAGTGGTTATCACATTAGGAAGTCTTTGGACTGTAACACCCCAATCTCTACTTCAGAGGCAAGCTTACTTAAAAGCTATCTATATTTAGTATTTGCCACTTTCTCAGCTCTAGTTCACACTTTACCCGATTACGAGAAGCTTCTACCACAAAATCTCACTGAAACTATTTTCAACAAGGTTACCAAAGTGAATGGCTTGCTAAACATTAGACCATATCACAGGGCTTCCTTGGTGGCCCTGTGGATGGAAAAGAATTTGCCTACAATGTGGGAGACCCAAGTTCCATCCCTGAGATGAAAACATCCCCTGGAGAAAGGAATGTCTACCCACTCCATTATTCTTGCCGGAAGAATTCCATGGACAGAGGAGCCTGGCCGGCTACCGTACACGGGGTTGCAAAGAGTCATAGAAGACTGAGCGACTTTCTCCACACTATGGATTGACTACAAAGTCAGTCTTGATATTACATTGCTTCTCTTGCCACTTTCTTAAATCAGGTTAAAAGTTGCTTAAAAGAAGTATGGCTGGAAGCAAGATAAAGTGAGGGCATTAAAATGGAAGTAGAAATAACAGATAACTCAAAAACTTTAGGCGCTACTTTTATAAGTAGTATTCAACTCAGTGGTGACAAGTTGGACTTAATTACATCCCTAATAAAACGTCAATCACTAATGGAAACAGAATGGGAAGACACTTTGTCATCAATTAGAGAACAGTAAGTTGGAGTCCACAATGAGAAGAGATATGTGAAATATTATGAATATATTTTCATGAATGTTTACTATTACAGGAGAGGGTTGGTGGGATGGCAATAATATCCCATTAGCTGCAGGACTTTATGGATGTAAAGACCAAAAATGAAAGTCACTTATAGTAAGACCTGTTTGAAAGAGTCAAAAGTTATTTTCATATATAAGTTTGGGGATGCTGGCTTAATAATCAATCCCACAGCTTTATAATATCAATGGCTCCATATTATACAAGCAAGCTTCTTTGATCTTCATGGGGACATACATGGAAGCAAACTTATTGTATTAGCTCTATGTCATTAGCATTGAAGGATCTAGGTCTGAAACCATACTGCCTCTTCCTTAAGTGTTTTATTAATCACATATTAACCAAGGTGTGTGATTATATTAATTCAATATATTCTTCTCTCTAAAATGAATTATTCAATATTGACTTTAAATGGAACTGGGGAATAAAAACAAAGTGGTAATCTTTGGTTTACTGCAGATGTTTATGTTTCATGACAGAATGTTGGTTAAAAAATACATTTAAAAAGAATAATGTTTAAATAAATTTCCATTTTTAATGGTTGTAGTATTTGATTCCCATAAAAAAATAATAAAAACTCCATCAGACAACATAGGGATGATTATTTTAAATATATTTTAGTAATTTTGTGAGCAGAATAATATAATGAGTTTAATAACAACTGGTGAGCAACTAAGCACAAAACAACACACACAGGTATTAAATAGACTCAAAATCAAAAGTAATGATATGCTATGTATTGAAATTGTAAAAGAGAGACCATTAATAAATTGAGATGTTTGGATTTTATTACGGACTGTATAGTCCATGGGGTCACAAAGAGTTGGACACGACTAAGCAACTTTCATTTTCACTTTCAGGTCTGCAGGAACATTGGAAAATTATGTGAGTTGCTGCGAATCTTAGAAGAGAGAAGATACCTGGGCACTTATTTCCTTTTCTTGATTTAATAAAATCTATGCAGTATGAGTGGATTGGCAGATTGCTTTGTAGCACATAGTAAATGTGAAACTGACTTTTGTTTCATAACATTAATATGACAAATGAAATAAACTAACATAGAGAATAATAGATAGGCAAATGTGTTAATTAAACTAAAAATAATTATGGTAGTAAAATTGGCTATTTTATAGCTATGAGATGATAATATAAGGATTCCTGGCTACCCACCAAATTTCTTTGGATTAAAAATAATTTATATACAAAAAAGAGATAAGAGATCTAATACATTGTCTTTGCAAGACCTCAGTGCCATAATCATTTCTAAAGGATTCAGTTCAGTTCAGCTCAGTTCAGTCACTCAGTTGTGTCCTACTCTTTGTGACCCCGTGAATCACAGCATGTGAGGCATCCCTGTCCATCACCACCATCTCCCAGAGTTCACTCAGACTCATGCCCATCGAGTCAGGGATGCCATCCAGCCATCTCATCCTCTGTTGTTCCCTTTTCCTCCTTCCCCCAATCCCTCCCAGCATCAGAGTCTTTTCCAATGAGCCAACTCTTCACATGAGGTGGCCAAAGTACTGGAGCTTAAGCTTAAGCATCATTCCTTCCAAAGAAATCCCAGAGCTGATCTACTTCAGAATGGACTGCTTGGATCTCCTTGCAGTCCAAGGGACTATCAAAAGTCTTCTCCAATGCCACAGTTCAAAAGCATCAATTCTTTGGCACCCAGCCTTCTTCATAGTCTAACTCTCGTATCCATACATGACCACAGGAAAAACCATAGCCTTGACTAGCCAGACCTTAGTAGGCAAAGTAATGTCTCTGCTTTTGAATATGCTATCTAGATTGGTCATCTTTTTTTTCCAAGGAGTAAGCGTCTTTTAATTTCATGGCTACAGTCACCATCTGCAGTGATTTTGGAGACCCCCAAAATAAAGTCTGACACTGTTTCCACTGTTTCCCCATCTATTTGCCATGAAGTGATGGGACCAGATGCCATCATCTTCGTTTTCTGAATGTTGAGTTAGTTCATTAAGGGTTCATAAATATTTTACACATATATACACCTGATCATAACAGACTAAAGATATATACAACAGAACTTGCCTGTAATATAACTTGCAATTTTCATTCAGCCTTCAGTGTATGCCCATTTTCATTCCCTTGTATTGATTTATGATAAGTACTAGCCCTGTTTTTCACAGGAGACAAGCAAAAGAAGGAGCCAGGAAGTATAAAAGGGGGGAAGCCAAAAGGGAATGTGAGGATGACTCCTTTGGGGTCCGCCTGCTTCCATGTCTTGAAAGTGTCTATCAAATATAAGATCTGTCTGCTTGAACTAAACTGAGCTGTAATTTGTCTGTTGTTTTAAGAAGGGAGTAAAAAAGTTGGCTTAAAGCTCAACATTGAGAAAACAAAGATCATGGCATTCAGTCATATCATTTCATTGTAAGTAGATGGAGAAACTGTGGAAACAGTGGCAGACTTCATTTTGGGGAACTCCAAAATCACTGCAGATGGTGACTGCAGCCATGAAATTAAAAGATGTTTACTCCTTGGAAGAAAAGTTATGACCAACCTAGACAGCATATTAAAAAGCAAAGACATTACTTTACCAACAAAGTTCCATCTAGTCAAGAGTACAGTTTTTCCAGTAGTCATGTATGGATGTGAGAGTTGGACTATAAAGAAAGCTGAGTGCTGAAGAATTGATGCTTTTGAGCTGTGGTGTTGGAGAAGATTCTTGAGAGTCCCTTGGACTGCAAGGAGGTCTAAGCAGTCCATCCTAAAGGAAATCAGTCCTGAATATTCATTGGAAGGACTGATGCTGAAGCTGAAACTCCAATACTTAGGCCACCTGATGTGAAGAGCTGACTCATTTGAAAAGACCCTGATGCTGGGAAAGATTGAAGTCAGGAGGAGAAGGGGAGGACAGAGGATGGGATGGTTGTATGGCATCACCAACTCAATGGACGTGAATTTGAGTAAACCCCAGGAGTTGATGATGGGTAGGGAGGTATGGCATGCTGCAGTCCATGGGGTCACAAAGAGTTGCACACGACTGAGAGACTGAACTGAACTGAACTGATGACACATTACCATCTACTTCATTGCTTATAGGCCTTTCCTATGTTTCCTGTCTAGAGAAGCTCCTTTAGTATAATCCTTGAGGGTAGTCTTGGTTGTAGGTTTTTTTCCTTTCATCATTTTAAGTATATCTTGCCATTCCCTTCTGGTCTGTAGAGTTTCTGTTGAAAGATCATCTGTTAGTCTTGCCCTTGTGGATATGCCCTTGTATGTTATTTGATGCTTTTCATTTTCTTCTTTTTATATTTATTTTGTGTGTTTAGTGTTTGTTAGTTTGATTAATATGTGTCTTGGTGTGTATATCTTTGGATTTATCCTATATGAGACTCTCTGGGATTATTGGACTTGAGTGGCTATTTCCTTTCTCATTTTAGGGTTTTTTTTTTTTTTTTTTTTTTTACTTTTATCCTCTAAAATATTTTTTCTTGCCCTTTCCCTTTGTCTTCTACTTCTGGGATACTTATGGGTTGAATGTTGGGGCACTGGCATTGTTCCAGAAGTCTCTGAGGCTGTCCTCATTTCTTTTTCTTCTTTTTTCTTTATTCCACTTCTATATTCCAGCTTACTTATCTGTTCTTCTGCCTCAGTTACTCTACTGTTGGTTCCCTCCAGAGCGTTTTTAATTCAGTTGTTTCATTGTTTTTTAATGATTGACTGTTGCTGCTGCTACTGCTAAGTCGCTTCAGTCGTGTCCGACTCTGTGCGACCCCACAGATGGCAGCCCACTGGGCTCCACCGTCCCTGGGATTCTGCAGGCAAGAACACTAGAGTGGGTTGCCATTTCCTTCTCCAATGCATGAAAGGGAAAAGTGAAAGTGAAGTTGCTCAGTCGAGTCTGACTCTTAGCGACCCCATGGACTGCAGCCTACCAGGCTCCTCCATCCATGGGAGTTTCCAGGCAAGAGTACTGGAATGGGATGCCATTGACTATTCTTTATTCTTGGTCCTTGTTAAACATTTCTTGCATCTTCTCAATCCATGTCTCCACTGTTTATCCATGTTTCCATTTTGTTATCAAGTTGCTGGGTCATCTTTACTACCATTATTTTGAATTATTTTTCAGGGAGACTCCCTATCTCTTCGTCTTTTGCTTGGTATGGTGGGGTTTTCACCATGTTCGTTCACCTGATGATTATTACTCTTGTGTGGAGCTTGGTTTCAGTGTAGGTATGGAGGCTTTTAAGTAGGCTCTCATCTATTAATGTTCCCTGGGGTAGGAGTTCTCTCATGGTCTAGAATCCTGAAGTTGAGGCTCCTCCCTCTGGGTTTCAGTCCTGCCCTCCTACAGTAGCATAAAGATTTGGCAAGCCACAGAGCACAGAAGACAAAACCCCTTGGTCAATGTTGAAACAACTCTCCATGTCCAGGTATACCCAAAAAGATCCAGAGAGTTATACAGAGAAGAGAGGAGGGAGAAGGGAGAAAGAGGTGACAAGGAGAAGAAAAGAGCCAAAAGATAAGAGAGCAATCAACTGAATAATCAAATCCCCAAATGAAAATATATATTAAAACTTAAAGTCTCAAAGATACAGAATTAATAACAAAATATCAATATAGCGAAAATTAAAAACCTACAATACATATTAGCCTCTCAATAGTACAATATAAAAAACAAAAAAGGAACACAAAATTTTAAAAAAATTACTTTAAAAATAAAGTTTTTTAAATATATGTGAAAATAGTCTATAAAGAATTAAAATTAAGGAAAAAATAAAGAACTGTATTAGGGCAGTATGAAGGGAAAAGAGAGAAAAGGGGGGAGCATAAAATAGAGAAAAATTTAAAAATAAAATAAAAATTTAAAAAATAAAAATAATAACATTTTATTGGAGGCAGTAAGTATATATATATATATATATATATATATATATATATATATATATATATATATATATATATATATAGTGGTAGTGAGAGGAATTCTCATGTGATTCCACTGTTTTCCTACTCCAGTCTGGTTTCTTATTCAGAAGGTCCTCCAAACCTTATCTAGGAAGGTCCTCCAAACCATTTCTAGGAAGGTCTCCAGACCTGTCAACAAAGTGGAGTCAGTTCAGTCTCAAATCTTTCCTTGTTCTGTTCTGTCTTTACTTGCTTTCAAGATCTAGCATTCCCTCTTAAGTGCACGGTCCCAGCTTAACTGCAGGATTTCAATTTGTTTCACTTGGAACTTCCAGGGTAATTCCCTCTTTGTTTTGCTCACATTGGCCCATCTCTGCTTGTAAGTCTCTCTTCAATGATCTCTGTCCTGACACAAGGGGATAAAAGTGGTCACTTAGGCTCACTTGCTCAGTTGTGCTGTGAAGAAGGAGGGACACTGCAAATGCTGCTTGCATTTGCAGGGTGCACTTGGTTTGGCTGGACCACTTCAAGGTTACCACAGCTCCAGGAAAGCATGCACCTCCCAAGGTCAAGCCACTCAGGTTCCTAGTTGTGCTACAAGAGCACAGTCCTAGGTTGGTCAAGTGTCTCCAAAGGGGAGCTGGTCTTAGGCAGTCATAATCCTGGTTGATCCAAGTCATGCAGGATGCCGGAAAGATGTGGGTAGTGACTGGTACCTGGTTCACATCATGGCAGATGTGGTCTCTGTGGATGAGATTAAGCAGCCACTTGCCTTCCTACTGTGGCTATTGTGTGCCTGCTTCAATGCCTCCAGGCCTGTAGACTGCAGCTGGCTTACCCCACTTTGATATTCATTAGGGCATGTTCCATTGTTCTGTGAGCTCACCAGGGATTAGAGTGTAGTGATTTTCAGTTCAGTTCAGTCGCTCAGTCATGTCTGATTCCTTGTGACCCCATGGACTATCGCACACCAGGCTTTCATGTACATCACCAATTCCTGGAGCTTACTCAAACTCATGCCCATTGAGTCAGTGATGCCATCCAACCGTTTCATCCTCTGTCATTCCCTTCTCCTCCCACCTTCAATCTTTTCGGGCATCAGGGTCTTTTCCATAAAGTCGATTCCTTGCATTAGGTGGCCAAAGTATTGGAGCTTTAGCTTCAGCGTCAGTCCTTCCAATGAATATTCAGGACTGATTTTCTTTAGGATGGACTGGTTGGATTTCCTTGCTGTCCAAGAGATTCTCAAGAGTCTTTTCCAACACCACAGTTCAAAAGCATCAATTATTCAGCACTCACCTTTCTTTATAGTCCAACTCTCACATCCATACATGACTACTGGCAAAACCATAGCTTTGACTAAACAGACCTTGTTGGCATAGTAATGTCTTTACTTTTTAAAACGCTGTCTAGGCTAGTCATAGATTTTCTCCCAAGGAGGAAGCGCCTTTAATTTCATGGCTGCAGTCACCATCAGCAGTGATGTTGGAGTCTCCAAAAATAAAGTCTGTCACTGTTTCTCTTCATTACTCAACTATTTGCCACGAAGTGATGGGGCCAGATGCCATGATCTTAGTTTTCTGAATGTTTACTTTTAAGTCAGGATTTTTCACTCTCCTCTCTCAATATCAGTAGGAGGCTGTTTAGTTCTTCACTTTTTGCCATAAGGGTGGTGTCATCTCGATATCTAAGGTTACTGATATTTTTCCAGGCAATCTTCATTCCAGCATGTGCATCATCCTTTCCAGCATTTCTCATGATTTACTTTGCATATAAGTTAAATAAGCATTGTGAAAATATACAGCCTTACTCTTTTCTTCATTTGGAACCAGTCTGTTGTTCCATGTCCAGTTCTAACTGTTGCTTCTTGACCTGCATACAGATTTCTCAGGAGTCAGGTCAGGTGGTCTGATATTCCCATCTCTTCAAGAATTTTCCACAGTTTACTGTGATCCATAAAGTCAAAGGCTTTGGCATAGTCAATAAAGCAGAAGTAGGTACTTTTCTGGAACTCTTTTGCTTTTTCAACGATCCAGCAGCTGTTGCCACTTTGAGGTCTGGTTCCTCTGCCTCTTCTAAATCCAGCTTGAATATCTGGAAGTTCGTGGTTCACATACTGTTGAAGCCTAGCTTGGAACACTTTGAGCATTAGTTTGCTAGCATGTGAGATGAATGCAATTGTGTGGTAGTTTGAGTATTTTCTTGGCATTGCTTTTTTTTTTTTTTTTTTAATTGGAATGAAAACTGACCTTTGCCAGTCCAGTGAACACTGCTGAATTTTCCAAATTTGCTGTCATTTTGAGTGTAGCGCTTTAACAGAATCATCTTTGAGGATGTGAAATAGCTTAACTGGAATTCCATCACCTCCACTAGCTTCGTTCATAGTGATGCTTCCTAAGGCCCACTTTGCATTGCAGGATGTCTGGCTCTAGGTAAGTGACCATGCCATCATGGTTTCCTGCGTCATGAAAATATTTTTGTATAGTTCTTCTGTGTATTGTTGCCACCTCTTTTTCATATCTTCTGCTTTTATTAGGTCCATACCATATCTGTCCTTTATTGTGCTCATCTATGCATGAAATATTTCCTTGGTAACTTTAGTTTTCTTGAAGAGATCTCTAATCTTTCACATTCTATTGTTTTCCTATATTTCTTTCAATTGATCACTGAGGAAGGCGTTCTAATATCTGCTTGCTATTCTTTCTAACTCTGCATTCAAATGGGTATGTCTTTCCTTTTCTTTTTTTGCATTTCGTGTCTTTTCTCTTCTCTGCTATTTGTAAGGCCTCCTCAGACAACCATTTTGCCTTTTTGCATTTATTTTTCTTGTGGTGTTTTGATCATTGCCTCCTGTACTATGTCACAAACTTCTGTCCATAGTTCTTTAAGCACTCTGTCTAACAGGTCTAATCCTTTGAATCCTGAATAGTCTGGTGGTTTTCCCTACTTTCTTCAACTGAAGTCTGAATTTGCCAATAAGGAGTTCATGATCTAAGCCACAGTCTGCTCCCAGTCTTGTCTTTGTTAACTGCATAGGGCTTCTCCATCTTTTGCTGCAATGAATATAAGCAATCTGATTTCAGTGTTGACTATCTGGTGATATCCATGTGTAGAGTTTTCTCTTGTCTTGTTGGAAGAGGCTGTTTTCTATGACCGATGCGTTCTCTTGGCAAAACTCTATTAGCTTTGCCCTACTTTGTTCTATATTCAAAGGCCAAATTTACCTGTTAGTCCATGGACTCTTGACTTCCTACTTCTGCTTTCCAGTTCCCTATAATGAAGAAGATATCTCTTTTGGGTTTTAATTCTGGAAAGTCTTGTAGGTCTTCATAGAACTATTCAACTTCAGGTTCTTCAGCATTACTGGTTTGTGCATAAACTTGGATTACTGTGGTACTGACTGTTTTGCTTAGAAATGAACAAAAATCATTCTGTCATTTTTGAGATTGCACCCAAGTAGTGCATTTCAGACTCTTGTTGACCATGATGGCTACTCCATTTCTTCTAAGAGATTCTGGCCCACAGTAGTAAATATAATGGTCATCTGATATAGAGTTATCCATTCCTGTCCATTTTAGTTTACTGATACCTAAAATGTCAGATGTTCAATCTTGCCATCTCCTCTTTGACACTTCCAATTTACCTTGATTCATGGATGCAACATTCCATGTTCCTAAGCAATAGTGTTCCTCACAGTATTGGACTTCACTTCCATCACCAGGCACACACACAACTGGATGTTTTTTGTTCTTTGGCTCTATCTCTTCATTCTTTCTGAAGATATTTCTCCACTGTTCTCCTGTAACATATTGGATGCCTACTGACCTGTGGAGTTCATCTGTCAATTTCCTATTTTTTTTTTTTTTTTTGCCTTTTTATACTGTTCATGGGGTTCTCAAGGCAAGAATACTGAAATGGCTTACCATTTCCTTCTCCAGTGGACCAACTTTTGTCAGAAATCTCCACTATGACCTGTCTGTCTTGGGTAGCCCTACATGGCATGGCTCATAGTTTTGTTGAGTTAAACAAGGCTCTGGTCCATGTTGGAGAAGGAAATGGCAACCCACTCCAGTATTTTTGCCTGGAGAATCCCAGAGATGGGGGAGAGCCTGATGGGCTGCCATCAATGGGGTCGCACAGAGTTGGACACGACTGAAGTGACTTAGCAGCAGCAGCTGGTCCATGTGATCAGTTTGGTTAGTTTATTTGTGACTGTGGTTTTCATTCTGTCTGCCCTCTGATAAATTAGGATAAGAGACTTATGGAAGCTTCCTGATGGGAGAGACTGACTGAGGGGAAAACTGGGTCTTGTTCTGATGGGTGGGGTCAGCCTCAGTAAATATTTAATTCAATTTTCTGTTCATGGGTGGGGTTCTGTTCCCTCCTTTTTGTCTGACCTGAGGCCAAACGGTGGTGGAAGTAATGAAGATAATGGTGACCTCCTTCAAAAAGTCCTGTACACATATTGCTGCACTAAGTGCCCCAGACCCACCAGCAGGCCACTGCTCACCCTCGCCTCTACCATACTCCTAGACACACATGGGCAAGTCTGGGTCAGTCTCTTGTAGGGTCACTGTTCCTTTCTTCTGCATCCTGGCACACACAGGTGTGTGTGTGTGTGTGTGTGTGTGTGTGTGTGTGTGCCCTTTGAGAGTCTTTCTCCAGTCCTGTGTAAGTTCTGGCATCTCTATGATTGGGTTAATGGTGACCTCCTCCAAGAGGGCTTATGCCTTACCCAGGTCTGCTCCATCCAGATCCCCTACCCCTGCAGCAGACCACTGCTGACCTGTGCCTCCACAGGAGACCCTCAAACACTCAAAGGCAGGTCTGACTCAGTCTCTGTGGATTCTCTTGGGGTACATAAGATTTTGTTTGAGCCCTCTGGGAGTCTCTGGTGGGCATGGGGTTTGATTCTAAATGTAATTTTGCCCCTCCTGCTGTCTTATTGGGTCTTCTCCTTTGCTCTTGGATGTGGAGTGTGTTTTTATTTTTTGGTGGGATCCAACATTCTCCTGTCCAACAGTTGTTCAGCAGTGAGTTGTATTTTTGGAGTTCTCTCAGAAGATGAGCACACGTCCTTCAACTCGGCCATCTTGGATTAGCATTAGTATTGGTGTTAAGAGTCTTCCTAAAGTAATGGTCCTTTGTTTCTCTGGTGGTCCCACAGTTTTCCCTGCAGTGTCTGCTCTATGTCACTTTAGCCCCTCAGAATGTCTCCATGGCATTCAACCCCAGTCCTTTCCCTGAGGACCAATCCACACAGATCATGCCTATGCACCAAGCCCCTAATTGTTGCTGGCAGAAGCAAGTGTGTGAATTGTTTTTCAGTTGGTAATTGTTGTTCGGTGCAATCTCTGTGGTGAATTTTCTCAGATTTGCCTCATTGTGATTTCCTCTGATGTTCCTAAGCTCCCCACTGATGCGGCCTGTGAGAGGGTTTCCTATTGTGTGGAAACATCATTCCATCCATGATTCCCTTCCTAGGACTGATCCCCATCCTGAAATAATTTGCCTCCCTTTTCATCTTTGTCATTCACCTTACTTTATTCTGAGGAGATTAAATTGCCTTTCTGGAAGTCTGCAGTCCTCCTCCAGTGTTCAAAATTTGCTCTTTGGGAGTTGTTTCACACGCAGATGATCTTTTGATATATTTCTGGGGGTGAAAGCGGCTCCCCATCCTATTGCTCCTTTATCTTTGGACATCACCAGCTTTTAAAGTCTGGTTTTTTTTGTTTGTTTGTTTTGTTTGTTTGTTTTTTCCTGATATGAGTAATTAAGTTGCAGTTCTCTTTTGATTTCTATTTCCATGAGATATTTTTTTCTATCCCTTCACATTCAGTCTTTATATGTCTCAAGTAGACAGTATATCTATATATAGATAGATAGATAGATAGATAGATAGATATAGATATACATATACATGGGTTTTGTTTTTATATGCTTTCAACAAGTGTATGTCTTTTGGTTGAAGCATTTAATCCATTTACATTTAAGGTAATTATTTATATGTATATTCTTATTGGCATTTTCTTAATGACTTTGCTTTTGTCTTTGTGGGTCTTATCTCCCCTTCCTCTTCTGTTATCTTCTTTTGTTTTTCTTGCCTAGAGAAGTTCTAAGTGCCAGAAGAATTGAACATCTTTTGCAAAGCCAATTTCAGTTCAGTTGCTCAATCATGTCCAACTCTTTGTGACCCATGGACTGCAGCATGCCAGACTTCCCTGTCCATCACCAGCTCCCGGAGCCTGCTCAAATTCATGTTCATCCAGTCAGTGATGCCATTAATCCATCTCATCCTCTGTCATCCCCTTCTCCTTCCACCTTCAATCTTTCCCAGCATCAGGGTCTTTTCCAACGAATCAGTTCTCTGTAGCCAAATTATTGGAGTTTCAGCTTCAGAAAAGGTCCTTCCAATGAATATTCAGGACTGATTTCCTTTAGGATTGACTGACTTGATCTTCATGCAGTCCAAGGGACTCTCAAGAGTCTTCTCCAACACCACGGTTCAAAAGCATCAATATTGTCACCCTGCTTATTGAACTTATAAGCAGAGTACATTATGAGAAATTCAGGGCTGGATGAAGCACAAGCTGGAATCAAAATTGCCAGGAGAAATATCAATAACTTCAGATATTCAGAGGACACCAGCCTTATGGCAGAAAACAAAAAATAACTAGAGTCTTTTGATTAAAGGGAAAGAGAAGAATGAAAAAAGTTGTCTTAAAACTCAGCATTCAGAAAACTAAGATCATAGCATCCGGTCCCATCACTTCATGGCAAACAGATGGAGAAACAATGGAAACAGTGAGAGACATTTTTTTTTTTTTTTTTTTTTTTTTAGCTACAAAATCACTGCAGACAGTGAGTGCAGTCATGAAATTAAAAGACTCTTGCTCCTTGGAAGAAAAGCTTTGAACAACCTAGACAGCATGTTGAAAAGCAGAGACATTGTTTTACCAATAAATGTCTGTCTAGTCAAATCTATGTTTTTTTTTTTTTCAGTAGTCATGTATGAATGTGAGAGTTGGACTATAAAGAAAGCATAGCACCAAAGAATTGATGCTTTTGAACTGTGGTGTTGGAGAAGACTCTTGAGAGTCCCTTGGACTTCAAGGAGATCTAACCTGTCAATCCTAAAGGAAATCAGTTCTGAATATTGATTGGAAGAAGTGATGCTGAAGCTGAAACTCCAATTCTTTGTCCACCTGATTTGAAGAACTGACCATTTGAAAAGACTCTGATGCTAGAAAAGATTGAAGGTGGGGGGTGAGGGGATGACAGAGGTTGAGATGGTTTGATGGCATCACCCACTGGATTGACATGAGTTTGAGTAGGCTCTTGGAGTTGGTGATGAACAGGGAAGTCTGGCATGCTGCAGTCCATGGGATGGCAAAGAGTCAGACACGACTGAGTGACTGAATGGAACTGAACTGAACTGATTTATCTTATAGCTGGATATTTAAATTTTTTGACTTCTTTCATCCAATTCCTCCTCACTCAACCCCAGCCTCTGGTAATCACAAATTTTGTCTCTTTTGGTATGAATTTACTTGTTAGTTTATGAAATATAATAACATTGTATCAGTTTACACTATACAGAATAGTGATTAAATATTGGTATTCATTTTAAAATTATTACCATATTAAATCTAGTTAGGATCTGTCCCATACTAAAATATATAGTTATTGACTATACTCCTATCTTCTATACACTCCATTTCACACCCACAACTCTTTCTTTCTGTGTTTGCTTTTGCAACTGGTAGTTTGTACCTTTTAATTTCCCTTATCTCTTTCTTTTCCTCCCTAACCCCACTGTCCTCTGACAACCATATGCTTCTTCTGGATTTTTAACTCTATTTCTGTCTTGTGATACTGGCTCTTTTATTCTGTCTTTTAGATGCCACATGTAAGTGAAATTATACAGTATTTATTTTTTCCTGTCTGACATTTCACTTTGTATAAAATCCTGTTCTTACAAATGGCAAAAGTTTATTCTTTTTAAGACTGAGTAATATTTCATTGCATATATGCATCTTCTCTATCCATTCGTTTATTAATGAGTGTTTAGGTTGCTTTCAGATCTTGGTCATTGTAAATAATGTTCCAATGAACATCAGTTCAGTTCAGTCGCTCAGTCGTGTCTGACTCTTTGGGACCCCATGGATTGCAGCACGCCAGGCCTCCCTGTTCATCACCGTCTCCCAGAGTTCACTCAGACTCACGTCCAGCCATCTCATTCTTGGTCGTCCCCTTCTCCTCCTGCCCCCAATTCCTCCCAGCATCAGAGTCTTTTCCAATGAGTCAACACTTCACATGAGGTGGCCAAACTGGAGTTTCAGCTTTAGCATCATTCCTTCCAAAGAAATCCCAGGGCTGACCTCCTTCCGAATGGACTGGTTGGATCTCCTTGCAGTCCAAGGGACTCTCAAGAGTCTTCAACACCACAGTTCAAAAGCATCAATTCGTCAGCGCTCAGCCTTCTTCACAGTCCAACTCTCACATCCATTCATGACCACAGGAAAACCATAGCCTTGACTAGCCCAATGAACATAGGGGTGCATTTTTCCTAATTAGTGTTTTTGTTTACTTTGGATAAATACCCAGTGTAGGATTGATGAATCATATGGTAATTCTATTTTTATTATGTGGGTAACATTCCATCAAGTGTTCCAATTTATATTCCTACCAACAGTGTGGGAGTGTTCTGTTTTCTCCACATCCTTGCAAATGCATGTAATTTGTTTTCTATTTGGTAATGACCATTCTGACAGGCATATGATATATCATTTTGATTTTAATTTGTATTTCTCTGATGATTAGTGATGCTAACAATCTTTTCAATTGTCTGTTGGCCAACTGTATGTCTCCTTTGGAAGAGATTTAAATCTTTTCCATTTTTTTTTAAATCAAGGTTTTTTGTTTGTTTGTTTGTTTTGATGATGAGCTCTAATGATGACTTTTTATGTAAAACATCATAATCCATAGTGATTAACTTAATTGATAAAGGTTTGATCCCTGGATGGGGGAAAAATCCCCTTGAGGCAGGCAACGCAATCCACTCTAGCATTCTCACCTAGGGAATCCCATGAATGGAGGAGCCTGGCAAGGTACAGTTCATAGGGCCACAAAGAGTCAGACATGACTAAAATGACTTAGTGCACAGACTTTATTAAAATTTAAAATGTCTACTCTTTGAAAGATAGCATCAAACAATGAGAGAACAAGTTACAGACTAGGAGAAAATATTTGTTAAAGGCATATTTTATGAAAAGACTGTTGTACAAAATATACTGAAAAAAATTAAACTCAAGAATAAAGAAACAATGAAATTTTAAAAATGGGTCAATGACCTTAACAGACCCTTGACCAAAGAAGTATGAATATGGCATACACACAAATGAACAAATGCCTAACCTCATATATCATCAGAAAAATGCAACTTAAAATTTTACCTCAAGATAGCAGAATAGAAGGACACAAGTCCATCCACTTTTTATGAAAACACCAAAATCACCAATAACTGCTGAACAGCCATCAGGAAAAACAAAACAAGCAAAAAGTATTTTAAACCTTCTAAAAATGTTACCCGATGTTGAAGGATTAAGAGGCAAACACGATAAGATAGTACCAGGGAAAAATCACAGTAAATTCAAATCTCATACTTGATGAGTGAGAGATCTACAACCTGGAAACAACTATACCATAAGAGTTATTGCATGGGAATGAAAGTTATGAGCCCCACATTAGACTTCTCAGCCTGGGGCTCTGGCAACAGGAAGAATAGTCCCCAGAGATTCCAGCTTTGAAGGCTAGTGAGGTTTGATCTCAGGACTCCCACGGGACCAGGGTAACAGAGACTCCACTCTTGGAGAGAGCATACAAAGGCTCATGTGCAGCAAGATGCAGGGGATAAAAGTAGTGACCCCATATGAGATTGGGCCAGACCTACTTGAAAACATTGATAGGTCTACTAAAGGGATGGGGGGTGGCTAGCGCTCACTGCAGGGACAAGGACACTGATGGGAGAAGTTCTGAGAAATATTCATTGACCTGAGCCCTCCTGGAGGCCACCATTAGCCACATCAAGCACCTTGTAGGTCCCAATGCTGGACTGCTTCAGACCAAACAGCCAACAGTGTGTGGGAACACAGTCCCACCCATCAGTAGAGTAGTGGTTAAAGTTGTAATGAATATGACTGTCTTACCAAAGGAACATGACCCACCTCCACCCGCCACCAGTCTCAAACATCAGGAAGATTGCACAAGGCTCTTAGGTAGTCTCATTCACCAAAGGCAGATAGCAGAAGCAAGAAGAGCTACACTCCTGCAGCTTATAGAACAGAATCCACAATCACAGAGAGTAAAACAAAATAAATTATCAAAGGTGTATATCCCAGATGAGGGAATAAGATAAAACCTCAGAAAAACAACTAAGTGAAGTGGAGATAGGCAACCTATCTGAAAAAGAATTCACAATAATGATAGCAAAGCTGATCCAGGATTTCAGAAAAGTATGGAGGCAAGGATACAGAAGATATGAGATATTTTAAATAAAGACCTAGAATAAATGAAGTACAAACAAGCAGATGAACAATAAAATAACTGAAATGAAAAACACACTAACAGAAATCAATAGCAGAATAACTGAGGCAGAAGAATGGGTAAATGACCTGGAAGACAGAACTGTGGAAATCACTGTCACAGAAGAGAATAAAGAAAAAAAGAAAAGAAGTGAAATCAGCCTAGGAGACCTCTGGGACAGCATTAAATGGACTAATGTTCTCACAATAGGGGTTTTAGAAGAAGACAGAGGGAAAGGACTTGAGAAGATATTTGAAGAGATTATTGTTGAAAACTTCACTAATATGAGAAAGAAAATATTCACCCAAGTGCAAGTACTGGAGAGAATCTCAGGCAAGATAAACCTGAGAAAGAACATGTCAACACACATAACAAACAAATTGACAAAAATTAAGGACAAAGAAAAAGTACTAAAAGCAACACAGGAAAAATGAAAAATAACATAGGTGGAAAATCCCATGAGGTCACCAACTGATTTTTGAGAAGAAACTCTGCAAGCTAGAAGGGAATGGCATGCCATATTTAATGTAAAGGCAGGAAAGAACCTACAATCAAGAATATTCTATGCACCAAGGATATCATTCAGATTTGACAGAGAAATCAAAAGCTTCACAGACAAGAAAAAGCTAAGAGAGTTCAGCATCACCGGACCAGATTTTCAACAAATGCTAAAGGAATTCTCTAGGCAGGAAAAAGACCAGCAACTTAAAACAACCTTGTACTATACAGACTGCTACACCAAAACCTAATGGGAACAGCAAGCCCAAAAGATACACACACACACACACAAACACACACACACACACACACAGAGAGGAAAAGAAAAAAAAAAAAAGAGAGAGAGAGAGAGAGAGAGAGAGAGAAAGGAAAAGCAACCCAAACATAACACTAAGATGGTCAGCAAACTACAAGAAAAGAGAATAGACAGAAAGAGGAGAAAAGAGACTTACTAAAACACAAAACAACTATGAAAATGGCAATAGGAACTTACATATTGAAAATATTACCTTATATGTAAAAGGATTAAATTTTCCAATCAAAAAGTATGAACTAGCTGAATTTATTAAAAAAAAAAAAAAAAAACCTGTATATATGCTGTCTACGAAACGTCAAATTCAGACCTAGAGAAACATAGAGAATGAAAGTGAGGAGATGATGGGAAAAGTTATTCCATGCAAATGGAGATCAAAAGAAAACCGGAGTAGTAATATATCAGACAAAACAGACTTTAAAATAAAGACTGCTTTAAAAAAATGAAACTACAGAATAATCAAGGGATCAGTCCAAAAAGAGGACGTAAGATTTGTAAATATACATGCACCAAACATTGGAGTACCTCAATATGTAAGGAACAAACTAACAGCCATAAATGGAGAAATTGACAGTAACCCAAAAATAGTGGGACTTCAGCAACTCCACTTTTATTAATAAACATATCATTCAGGCAGAAAATCAATGAAGAAACACAGACCTTAAATAATAGATTAAACTGGATGAATTTGATTGATATTTATAGGGAATTCCATCCAAAAGTATCAGAATACTCTTTCTTCATGCCTGCCCATGGACTATTTTCTAGGCTTGACTAGAAGCTGGGCCACAAAAGGAACCTTGGTAAATTTTTTAAAAATGATATATCAACATCTTTCTGATAACAATGCTATGAGATAAGTAATAAACTACAAGAAAGAGCTGTAAAACAGCAAAAATGCATAAAGAATAAACAATATGCTACTAAACAACCAGTAGATCACTGAAGAAATCAGAGCAAAATCCAAAAATACCAAGATACAAATGAAAGCTAGGTATAACAATCCAAAACCTATGGAATGCAGCAAAAGTAGTCCTAAGAGGGAAGTTTATACCAATGACATCAAACTTCTGGAAACAAAAATGTTTTAGATGAACAAACTAACCTTGCACCTAAAGTGACCAGAGAAAGAACAAGCAAGATCTAAAGTTAATAGAGGAAATAAATCATAAAGACAAAAGCAGCAAGTGGAACAGAGATGAAGAAAACACTGGCAAAGATGAATGAAACTAAAAGCTGTTTCTTTGAAAAATAAACAAAATTGATGTGTGTTTATCTGGATTCTTCAGGAAGCAAAAGGAAGAGTATTCAAGTCTATAAAGTTAGAAATGAAAAAGGTAAAGCTGCAACTGCCACCACAGAAAAGCTAAGGCTCATAGAGACTACTACAAACAGTTATATGCCAATAAGATAGACAACCTGGAAGAAACGGACAAATTCTTAGAAAAGTACAGTCTACAAAGACTGAACCAGGAAGAAATAGAAAATACAATGAGAACAATCACAATCACAAGCAGTAAAATTGAAACTGTGATTAGAAAACTCCCAACAACAAAAGTCCAGAACCTGATGTCTTCACATGCTAACTCTGTCAAACATTTAGAGAAGAGCTAAAAACTATCCTTCTGAAACTGTTCCAAAACTTTTGCAGAGGAAGGAAAAATTCCGAACAAGTCATTTCCTCCTAAGATAAGGGAAAAGACAAGAATGTCCACTCTCAGTACTCTTATTCAACTTAATTTTGGAAGTTCTCGCTATGGCAATTGGAGAAGAAATAGATGCAAAGGAAATCCAAATGAGAAAAGAAGTTAAACTCTCATTGTTTGCAGATAACATGATATTATATATAGAAAACCCTAAAGACACTGCCAAAAAACTACTAGATCTAATTAGTGAAAGATTCCGTTTACAAAATCAATACACAGAAATCAGTTAGTTGGATTTCTATATACTAACAACAAAACTTCTGAAAGAGAAATTCAGGAAACATTTATCATTGCATCAGAAAGAATAAAACACTTAGGAATAAACAAACTGTAGGAGACAAAAGATCTGTACTATGAAAAAATAAGATGCTTATGAATGAAATCAAAGATGACACAAACAGATGGAATGAAATACCATCTTTTTGGATTCAGTTCAGTTCAGTTCAGTTGCTCAGTCATGTCCAACTCTTTGCGACCCCATGAATCGCAGCACGCCAGGCCTCCCTGTTCATCACCATCTCCCGGAGTTAACTCAGACTCATGTCCATCAAGTCCGTGATGCCATCCAGGCATCTCATCCTCTGTCGTCCCCTTCTCCTCCTGCCCCCAATCCTTCCCAGCATCAGAGTCTTTTCCAATGAATCAACTCTTCCCATGAGGTGGCCAAAGTACTGGAGTTTCAGCTTTAGCACCATTCCTTCCAAAGAAATCCCAGGACTGATCTCCTTCAGAATGGACTGGTTGGATCTCCTTGCAGTCCAAGGGACTCTCAAGAGTCTCCTCCAACACCACAGTTCAAAAGCACCATTCTTCAGTGCTCAGCCTTCTTCACAGTCCAACTCTCACATCCATACATGACCAAAGGAAAAACCACAGCCTTGACTAGACGGACCTTTGTCGGCAAAGTAATGTCTCTGCTTTTGAATATGCTATCTAGATTGATCATAACTTTTCTTCCAAGGAGTAAGCGTCTTTTAATTTCTTGGCTCCAGTCACCATCTGCAGTAATTTTGGAGACCAAAAGAATAAAGTCTGACACTGTTTCCGCTGTTTCCCCATCTATTTGCCATGAAGTGATGGGACCGGATGCCATTATCTTCATTTTCTGAATGTTGAGCTTTAAGCCAGCTTTTTCACTCTCCTCTTTCACTTTCATCAAGAGGCTTTTTAGCTCCTCTTCACTTTCTGCCATAAGGGTGGTGTCATCTGCATATATGAGGTGATTTTCTCCCAGCAATCTTGATTCCAGCTTGTGTTTCCTCCAGTCCAGCGTTTCTCATGATGTACTCTGCATATAAGTTAAATAAGCAGGGTGACAATATACAGCCTTGACATACTCGACATACTCCTCTTCCTATTTGGAACCAGTCTGTTGTTCCATGTCCAGTTCTAACTGTTGCTTCCTGACCTGCATACAGATTTCTCAAGAGGCAGGTCAGGTGGTCTGATATTAGAAGACTCAATAGTGTCAAGATGATTATACTACCCAGGGAAATCTTCTGATTCAAAGCAATCATTATCAAATTACCAATGATGTTTTTCACAGAAGTAGAACGAAAAAAATCTCTGTATTTTTTTATGGAGACACAAAGACCTTGAATAGCCAAAGCAATCTTGAGGAAGAAAAATGAACTGGAGAAATCAAGCTCCCTGACTTCAGACTACACTACAAAACTATAGTTATTGAAAGAGAACTGTACTAGTAAAATAATAGACATCTAGATTTTGGAATAGGAGGAAAAGACCATAGACAAACCCACAGAGATAAATGACCTATGATTAAGGAAGCAAAGCTATACAGTGGAGAAATGACACTATCTTCAGTAAATGGTGCTGAAAAAGTAGATAGGTACATGTAAAAATGAAATTAAAGCATTATTTAACACTGTACACAAAGATACCACAAAATGAATTAAAAGCCTAAGTATGAGACTGGACACTCTGAAACTCTTAGAAGAAAATACAGATAGAACATTCTTTGACATAAATCAATAAATCACAGCAATATTTTTTTTTTTTAATCTGTCTCAGCAGCCTGGAGTAATGGAAACAAAAACAAAAAATAAACAAATGGGAACTAATTAAAAGCATTTGCACAGTAACGGAAACCATAAACAAAATGAAAAGACAAGCTATAGAATGGGAGAAAATATTTGCAAATGATATGATTGATAAGTGATTGTGAACATGTGTGCTCAGTCATGTCCAACTCTTTTTAACTCTGTGGACTGTAGCCCACCAGGCTCCTCTGCCCATGGTATTTTCTAGGTAAGAATAGTGGAGTAGGTTGCCATTTCATATTCCAGGGTACCTTCCTAACTCAGGATCAAACCCAAGTCTCTTACATCTCCTGCACTGGCAGGCAGATTCTTTACCACTGCACCACCTGGGAAGCCCTGATAA
This sequence comes from Capricornis sumatraensis, assembly GCF_032405125.1. Taxonomy (NCBI): domain Eukaryota; kingdom Metazoa; phylum Chordata; class Mammalia; order Artiodactyla; family Bovidae; genus Capricornis; species Capricornis sumatraensis. The sequence goes on along the minus strand of NC_091089.1, from coordinate 15,643,384 downwards.
GTGATTAGTCTCCAGCATTTACAAACTGCTTATGCAGCTTATATCATCAAAACAAACAACCCTATCAGAAAATGGGCAGAAGACATAAATAAGCATGTCTCCAGAGAAGACATACAAATCATCAAGAAGCAGGTGAGATGTTCAACACCACTAATTATTAGAGAAATGCAAATCAAAACTACAGTGAGACATCATTTCACACCAGTCAGGATGATTATCATCAAAATTACATAAATAATAAATGCTGGAGAGAGTTTGGAAAGAAGGGAACCTGCCCTTGACTTTTGATGACAATGTAAATTGGTACAGCCACTTTTAGAGAAAACTATGTAAGTTCCTTTAAAGATTAAAAATAGAGCTTCCATATGATCCAGAAATCCCACTTCTGGGCATATACATGGTGTGAAACATAGATGCATGCATCCCAATGTTCTTTGCATCACTGTTTAAAATAGCCAAGACCTGGAAGCAACATAAATTTCCATTGACAGAGGAATAGATAAAGAAGATATGGTGCATATTACAATGGAATATTATTAAGTCATTAAAAAGAATGAAATAATGTCATTTGCAGCAGCATGGTTAGACTTGCAGATTATCTTATTAAGTGAAGTAAGTCATACAGAGAAACAAAAATATTATATTATATCACATATGTGTAATCTAGAAAATATTTGCCAAAAAAAGAAACTAAAGAAACAGACTCAGAGAACAAACTGATGGTTACTAGGGAGAAGGGTGAAGAGGAAGGATAGTGAAGGGAGTTTGGACCCTTTAACATGACCACACAGCTATAGTTAAAATGGATAACCAACATGGGAACACTAGTTAATATTTTGTAACAAACTAATTGGGAAAATAACTTGAAGAAGAATAGATAAATGTATATGTATAATTGAATCACTTTGTTATACACCTAAAACTAACACAGCATTGTTAGTCAACTGTACTCCAATTTAAAATGAAAAAGCAAATTAAAACAAGGAGATATCACTACATACATAGTATAATGGGCAAAATCCAGAAACGTAGTGACACCAATTCCTGGAGAGGATGAGTAACAAGAACTCTTACTGATTGCTGGTAGGCTTTGTAAGATTTAAGACCATCCAGTAAATACATTCAATGTAGCTTTTAGTATGTACTCAAAGGAATTTGAAACTAATGTCTACACACAAAAACCTACACACAAATGTTTATAGCAGTTTTATTCATACTTGCCAATATTTGGAAGCAACCAAAATGTCCTTTAATAGGTGAATGGAAAAGTAAATGTGATACAACTACATGCTGAAATATTATTCAGTGTTAAAAAGAAATGAGCTATCAGGCCATAAAAATATATGGAGAAATCTTAAACTCAGGCTACTAAGTAAAAGAAGACAATGTGAAAAGATTGCATATTGTATGACTCCAAATACATGACATGAAAAGACAAAAGTATGAAGACAGTGAAAAGATCAGTAGCTGTGAGAGTCTGGGGTGGGGGAAGGATGAAACAGAATTTTTAGGGCAGTGAAATTATTCTTTATGTTACTACAATGGCAGATACATGTTATTATACATTTGTCAAAACCCACTGAATGTTAACAACAAGAGTGAGTCCTGATGTAAACTATGAACTTTGGGTGATAACGATGTCTTAAGGTAGGTTCATCAGTTGTAACAAATGTACCACTCTGCTTTGAAATGTTGATAGTGGGAGTGGAGAAGGTTGTATATGTGTGGAAATAGGGAGGTTAGAGGAATTCTTTGTACTTTACATGCAATATAAAACCAAACCTGCTCTAAAATTAAAGTGGTAATTTAAAATTATTTTAAAAATTAAAATGCATTTAATATAATGGGTAACACTTCTACCAATTGTACTTTTTATATACAAAGTTAACATACACTGTTTCAAAAAATAAGTGATATTTTTGAAGAAACACTCAGGGAAGCCAGATTCCTTCAGGTATCTTGATACATGAAGAAATTCTACTGATCTAATATTTACTCAATGTATTCACCTATGTGCAGGTATAGCATGAAAATTTAAATAATCTCCTTAGAACTAGGATTCTTTGTCATTGTTGTTCAGTAGCTAAGTCATGTTCATTTCTTTGCAACACCATTGGCTGCAGCATGCCAGGCTTCCCTGTCCTCCACTATGTCCTAGAGTTTACTCAAGCTCCTGTCCATTGAATTGTGATGTTATCCAACCATTTCATCCTCTGTTGCCCTTTTCTCCTTTTTCTTTTAATCTTTTGGCATCAGGGTCTTTTCCAACAAGTCAGCTCTTTGCATCAGGTAGACAAAGTATTGGAACTGCAGCTTTAGCATCAGTTCTTCCAATTTGTCATTATCATATGCTAAAATTTTGACTTCACTCCACCATTGATGTATTATATTGTTTATAGCATAATAACCATAGTATCATGCGGTTTACTTAAAGTATTTTCTTTCACTCACAGACGTAAAGGAAGAGGTTATTATGGTTGCTCGGAGGATGGACTAGGGAAAGGAATAGTTAGGGAATTTGGGATTGACATGTACATACTATTATATTTAAAATGGACAAACCACAAGGTCCTATAGGGCACTCTCCTCAAAGCTGTAGGGCAGCCTGGATGGGAAGGGAGTTTGGGGAGAATGGATTCACACAAATGTATGGCTGAGTTCTTTTGCTCTCCACCTGAAACTATCAGAACATTGTTAATTGTTCTGAAATTATGTAAAATATAATTTTATTTCATACTCCAATATAAAATGAGACATTTTAAAAATAAAATAAATCACATTTTGCAAGGAAATTAAGTAGACACACCATTAACTATACAAAGTCATAAATATTTGATTTCTTAATATTATTGCTATAATGGGAGAGCTATGATCTTGAATATATTAATCAAGAGGGGTTGTGACCAAAACAAAGGCGATGGTTTTACAATATCCCAACTGAAAAATCTGTGATCTGTTTCTTATTTAATTGGCTGGTAAATGACAAATGTGCCTTAAAGCTAAGGAGAAAGCTATTTTGTGATGAACATATTATTGACAAGCTTCTTTTTAAAAATGTATACTGCTATCAAACATTTATACATACAATCACAAAAGATAAACACACATCGCATTTTATGTAACATAACCAGGCATGTGTGTTGACAGCAACGGGACAGAGGCATGCAGAAAAAACATTGGGTTGTGTTGCTATTTATACTCCATTGTTTTGAGTACCCTCAAGTAGGGATAAGAATCATTTAACCAAATATACCCTTGAGCTATAAATTCATTTTTGCTTTATTTTCTACGAAGGGAATGCACAAAAAAGGATGAAACCTCCACCACCTCATCCAAATTATATTATTTTGAGTGATTTATTTTAACTGCCATTATGTATACAAAATGTTTAGACATTATGAGGTATGCATTATCCAATAATGCAAGAAACTATGTGATTTTGTCACCATTTCTGCTACCATTAGGATGATCTCAGTAAAATGATTTGACTTGAGTGGTTTCAGCTTAAACATGAGAGCTTTAGGAGGTTTTATTCTAAATCTGCTTTTCAGCTCTAAGTGGCTATGCTCTTTATGGGGAAAGAAAAATCAGTTCATTTACTCAGTCGTGTCCTACACTTTGCAACCCGAAGGACTGCAGCACACCAGGCTTCCCTGTCCATCACCAACTATGGGAGTTTGCTCAAACTATCACCAACTATGACAGCTTGCTCAAACTCATGTGCATAGAGTCCATGATGCCATCCACCATTTCATCCTCTGTTGTCCCCTTCTCCTCCTGCCCTCAGTCCCTCCCAGAATCAGGGTCTTTTCCAATGAGTCAGTTCTTCACAACAGTCAGTTATTTCCTCAGTTATTTGTAAGGACTCCTCGGACAATCATTTTACATTCTTGCATTTCTTATTTTGGAGATGATCTTGATAACTGCCTCTTGTACAGTGTCATGAACATCTGTCCATCCATAGTTCTTCAAATACTCTATCATATCTAATCCCTTGAATCATTTTGTCATTTCCATTGTACACTCATAATGGATTTGATTAAGGCCAGAGTATTGGAGTTTCAGTTTCACCATCAGTCCTTCCAATGCATATTCAGGACTGAGTATCATTAGGATTGACTGGTTTGATCTTGCAGTCCAAGGGGCTCTCAAGAGTCTTCTCCAACACCACAGTTCAAAAGCATCAACTCTTCCCCACTCAGCTTTCTTTATAGTTCAACTCTCACATTCATACATGTCTACTGGAGAAACCATAACTTTGACTAGACGGACCTTTGTCTTCAAAGTAATGTCTCTGCTTTTTAATATGCTGTCTAGGTTGGTTCTAACTTTTCTTCCAAGTAGCAAGTGTCTTAATTTCACTACTGTGCTCACTATCTGCAGTGATTCTGGAGTCCTCAAAAATAAAGTCTCTCACTTTATTATTTCATAGAAATAAAGTTTCGGTTGTTTCCCCATCTATTTGCCGTGAAGCAATGGGTTCGAATACCATGATCTTTAGCTTTCTGAATGCTGAGTTTTAAGCCAACTTTTTCTCTCTCCTCTTTCACTTTCATCAAGAGGTTATTTAGTTCTTCATTTCTGCCACAAGGGCCATGTCGTCTGTGTATCTGAGGTTATTGATATTTCTCCCAACAATTTTGATTCCAGCTTGTGCTTCATCCAGCCTGACATTTCATTGATGTACTCTGCATATAATTTAGATAATATACAGCCTTGATATAATCCTTCCCCAATTTGGAAAAAGTCTGTTGCTCCATGTCCAGTTCTAACTGTTGCTTCTTGACCTGCATATAAATTTCTCAGGATGCAGGTCAGATGGTCTGGTATTCCCATCTTTTCAAAAATTTTCCACAGTCTGTTGTGATCCACAGAGTCAAAATCTTTGACATAGTCCATAAAGGAAAAGAAGACTTTTCTCCCTGAACTCTCTTGCTTTTTCAATGATCCAACAGATGTTGGTAATTTGATCTGTGGTTCCTATGCCTTTTCTAAACCCTATTTGAACATCTAGAAGTTCATGGCTCATATACTGTTGAAGCTTATCTTGGAGAATTTTGAGCGTTACTTGACTAGTGTGTGAGATGAGTGCAATTGTATGGTAGCTTGAACATTCTTTGGCATTGCCTTTCTTGGGATTGGAATGAAAACTGATCTTTTCCAGTCCTGTGGCCACTGCTGAATTTTCCAAATTTGCTGGCATATTGAGTGAAGCACTTTCACAGCATCATCTTTTAGGATATGAAATAGTTTAACTGGAATTCCATCACCTCTACCAGCTTTCTTCATCGTAATGCTCCCTAAGGCCCACTTGACTTCATATTCCAGGATGTCTGGCTTTAGGTAAGTGACCACCCATCATGGCTATATGGGTCATGAAGATCTTTTTGTATAGTTCTTCTGTGTATTGCTACTACCTCTTCTTAATATCTTCTGCTTCTGTTCGGTCCATACCATTTCTCACCTTTATTCTGCCCTTCATTGCATGAAATGTTCCCTTTGTATCTCTAATTTTCTTGAAGAGATCTCTAGTCTTTCCCATTTTTCCTCTTCTTCTTCTTTTTTTTTTTTTTTTTTGTCCCTCTATTTCTTTGCATTGATTACTGAGGAAGGCTTTCTTAACTCTCTTTGCTATTCTTTGGATCTCTGCATTCACATGGGTATATCTTTCCTTCTCTTCTTTGCCTCTAGCTTCTCTTCTTTTCTCAGCCACTTGAAAGGCCTCCTCAGACAAACATTTTTCCTTTTCCATTTATTTTTCTTGGTGATGGTCTTGATTACTGCCTCCTGTACAACGTTACAAAACTTCATGCATCGTTCTTCATGCACTCTATCAGATCTAATCGCTTGAAGCTATTTGTCACTTACACTGTAATATCGTAAGGAATTTTATTTAGGTCATCACTGAATGGTCTAGTGGTGTTCCCTAATTTCTTCAAATTAAGTCTGAATTTTGCAATGAAGAGTTGATAATCTGAACAGCAGTCAGGTCCCCTTCTTGTGTTTGTTGATAAGCTTCCCCATCTTTGGATTAGAATAATATAATCAATCTGATTTCAGTATTGAAAATCTGGTGGTGTCCTTTTTAGCATCTTCTCTTGTGTTTCTGGAAGAGGGTGTTTGCTATGACTAGTGCCTTCTCTTTTCAAAAGCATTTGTCCTGCTTCATTTTGTACTCCAAGGCCAAATTTTCCTGTTACTCCACTTATCTCTTTACTTCCTACTTTTGCATTTTAGTCTTATATGATGAAAGGACATATTTGGGGGTGTTAGTTCTAGAAGGTTTTATAGGACTTCATAGAACCATTCAAATTCAGCTTCTTCAGCATTACTGGTTGGTGATAGCCTTGGATTACTGTGATATTGAATGATTTGCTTTGAAAACAGAAATCATTCTGTTGTTTTTGAGATTGTGTCCAAGTACTGCATTTCAGACTCTTGGCTACTCCATTTCTTCTAAGGGATTCTTGCCCACAATAGTAGATATATTGGTCATCTGAAATAAATTCTCCCTTTCCAGACCATTTTAGTTCACAGATTCCCAAAATGTTGATATTCCCTCTTGCATCTCCTGTTTGACAATTTCTAGTTTACCTTGATTCATGGACCTAACATTCCAGGTTCCTATGCAATACTGTTCTTTACAGTTTTAGACTTTATTTTCATTATCAGCCACATCCACAACTGGGCATTGTTTTTCCTTTGGCTCCATCTCTTCATTCTTTTTTGAGTTATATCTCAACTCTTCTCCAGTAGCATATTGGGCACCTATTGACCTGGGGTGTTCACCTTTCAGTGCCATATCTTTTTGCCTTTTCATACTGTTCATGGGTTTTCAAGACAAGAATACTGAAATGGTTTTGCCATTTTCTCCTCCAGTGTAACACATTTTGTCAGAACTCTCCTCCATGACCCGTTTGTCTTGGGTGCCCCTACATGGTTGGCTCATAATTTCATTGAGTTAGACAAGGCTGTGATCCATGTGATCAGTTTGATTGGTTTTCTGTGATTGTGTTTTCATTCTGTCAGCCCTCTGAAGGAAGGATAAGATGCCAATTGAAGCTTCCAGATATGAGGAACTGACTATGGGGCAAACTGGGTCTTGCTCTGATGAGCAGGGACATGCTCTGTAAAACTTTAATCTGATTTTTTGCTGATGAGCAGGGTTATGGCCCTCTTTGCTGTTTAACCTGAAACCAAACTATGGTGGAGGTAATGAAGATAATGGTGACATCCTTCAAAACATCTTGTGCATGTACTTCTGTACTCAGTGCCCCTGACTCTGCAGAAGGCTGCTGCAGGCCAACATCTGTGCCATAGACTCCTGGACACTCACAGGCAAGTCTGGGTCAGTCTCTTGTAGGGTCACTGCTCCTTCCTCCTGGGTCCTGGTGTGCACAAGATTTTGTTTGTGCCCTCCAAAAGTTTGTTTCCCTAGTCCTGTGTAAGTTCTCTAATCAAATCCTACTGGCCTCTAAAGGCAAATTCCCTTGAGGTTTTCAGTCTCTTCGCCAGATCCCTAGGTTGGGAAATCTATGTGGGTCTTAGAGCTTTCTTAACAGTGTGAGAATTTATTTGTTATAATTGTTCTGCACTTTGTTGGCCATCTGTTCGGTGACTCTATAGTGGGGTTAATGGCAACCTCCTCCAAGAGGGCTTATGCCACAGGCTGTGTGAAACATGTCTGCTGCACGCAGAGCCCCTGCCCCTGCTGCAGGCCACTGCTGACCCATACCTCCGCAGGAGACACTCAAACACTCAAAGGAAGTTCTGGCTCAGTCTCTGTGGGGTCTCTCGTTTCTGATGCAAACAAGATTTTGTTTGAGCCACCCAAGCATCTCTGGCGGGTATGTGGTTTAATTCTAAGCATCTATCTCCCCTCCTACCATCTTTCTGGGGGTTCTCCTTTGCCCTTGTAAGTGGGGTTTCTTTTTGATAGGACCCAACATTCTCCTTTCAATGGTTGTTCAGCACTGAGTTGTAATTTTGGAGTTCTTGCTGGAGAAAATGAGTTCAGATCCTTCTACTGTACCACCTTGTATGCGACAACAACAACAAAAGTGAAGTAAACACAGCTACTCTTTATTGGGGCTATTCCATAACGTCATTCTGTTAGAAATAACATCCAAAAAGAAATTTTCATCAAAGGTATCAGTAGCAAAAATGAATAAAAATATAATCAACAAGAATGAGTTGAATTTTATTTTTATCTTGTTCTAAGTAAGTTCTGTTTAATACTCTTTCCTAGACAGCTTGAACAGTATTTGGAAAGAAACTTTGCTTTTGTAATTCTTCAAACATGAAGGAAGAGAGGGAGAGAGGGAAGGAAAACTTCTTAAGAGCCAAGAGAAAGGTCCAGAATATTTGTCTTTTGGAATATTTGTTATATAATAGCCAAGGTCATTAATCTAGTTTGGTATTTTAAACTCACTTTATATGGTCCAATATTCTCTTTTTTATGTTGCCAAATTGGATATATAAATATATAAATATCAAATTAAAACATATATAAACATAAATTTAAAAATAATAAAGATAAATCACTGTATATCTTCCCTATTAAGTTTACATAAACACAAATATATTAAAGAATCAAGTAATACAAACAGCTACAGAGGTATATTTATAGGATGATATTTAAAATCACCAGAAATAGACAAAATGAAGATACTCATGTTAACCAGAAGTTATATTCAGTTTGAACCTGGAAAAAAGTTTTGAGAAGCCTTTTGGGATATAGAAAATTTGAGCCCTTCAACAGACTTACTCAATTCAAAATAGATCATCATTCAATGGCTTCAAGAGAGAAAGATCTGAATAACTACAGAGTTTGTACTTGGTGAAATCCAAAGTCTGTGGGTTTCTCTGGTGGTTCAGACGGTAAAGAATCTGCCTGCAATACAGGAGACCTGGGTTCGATCCCTGGGTTGTGAAGATCCCCTGGAGATGGGAACAGCTACCTACTCAAATATTTTAACATGGAAAATTCCATGGACAGAGGAGCCTGACAGGCTACAGTTTATGGGGTCACAAAGAGTCGGACACAACTGAATGACTTTCACTCCATGTCTATGAGCAGATTAGAATACAAAGTAGAGACCCAGAACTGGCTGTCCTTTTTCCTTGCCCTTCTTTAATACTGCATTCAGCCTCAACCTTAAACTGGATATTTTACTTATATATTAAAAATAGTCATATGAATATTTATCAAACTTCCCAAGATACTCACATGCTTACAGAATTGTTATATAGTCCTCTATCTTTATTTTAAAAAAAAAAAAAACATACAAAGAAGGATTATTATACTCTCCAAATAAATTACTCAACTCATTCAAATATTTTCTCATATCTTATTTACATGGACCATATAAACCTTATTCAGCATCTTTACAAAACATTGTGTATAGATGCTTGTGCTGTGCTGTGTGTAGTAGCTCAGTTGTGTCTGACTCTTTATGACCCTATGAACTGTAGCCAGCCAGGCTCCTCTGTCCTTGGGGAGTCTCCAGGCAAGAATGCTGGAGTGGGTGTCATGCCCTCCTCCAACAGATCTTCCTAACTCAGGGATCACACTCATGTCTCCCACACTGTAAGTGGATTCTTTATGATCTGAGCCACCAGGAAAGATGAAGATTACTTGAGTGGGTAGCCTATCTCTTCACCAGGTATGGTTATTTATAGCAATTTTATTCATAGCTGCAAGAATGTGAAAGTAACCAAGATGAATGGAGTGGAGTAACTAACAATATTCAAGGCTAAAAAGAAGTCATCAAACCATGAAATGACATGAAAGAATATTAAATTCTTATTACTAAGTGAAAGAAGCCAATATGAAAAATCTACATACTTTATGATTCCAACAATACAGCATTCTGAGAAAGGCAAACCTATGGAGACAATATCATGATCAGTTTTTAGCAGAGGCTAAATGGAAGAGAGGAATGAGTGGAGCACAGAAAATTCTTAGGCCAGTGAAACTATTTTGGTTGATACACAATAGTAAATACATGTTATTATTCATTTTTTCAGAATTCATAGATTGTACAACATCAAAAGTAAACCTAATGTAAACTATGAAATTTAGGTAATCATGATGTTTCCGTATATGTTCATTTTGACAAATGTATCACTTTGGTAGAAGATGTTGCTATTGGGATAGACTGTGTAAGTCCTATATGCACAATTTTGCTGTGAAGCTAAAGCATCTCTAAAAAATTAAATCTATGAATAAACAACAACAATAACAGCAGAACAACAAACTTATCCATGACTGAGGGTCCAGATCAGTGTCACCTCTTGCCAAAGTTCATGCTCATATTCTTTGATGTACACCCTGAGGTTCTTTTCCTGAACTCTGTAGCACATTTCACTTGGAGCACTAATTCAGATCTTAAGATATACCTTGTAGTAGAGTATTTTGCATTGTTAAAAATGTTTTCATATGTATAGGCATTATTTTCCCACCTCATGTGGTGACTCAGCTGGTAAAGAACACTCCTACAATGTGGGAGACCTGGGTTCAATCCCTGGGTTGGGAAGATCCCTTGAGAAGGGAACAGCTACCCACTCCAGTATTCTGGCCTGGAGAATTCCATGGACTCTATAGTCCACGGGGTTGTAAGGAGTCAGACACGGTTGAGTGACTTTCACTTTCAAAATCTAGACCAGGACTGGATTTAGTATAATTAGTTCAATCTCATGAATTAATGTATTTTAATACTAACTTAGTCAAGGCCTATTGAATTGTACAGATTTTTAAGCTATTTAAAAAATATTATCTGTTCTTAAAATATCTTAGAGCTTCATAAAAAATAATCCTGCTTAAGAAGCTGAAACCTGCATTCCTAAAGGGTTTTGCACATATTAAATCATATCCATCATTATGTTGCCTGAAACTTAAGTGTTCAGAATCTGGAGTTCCTTTGAATCTAAACAAAACATGGCATATGAAACTGCAAGTGAAAAACAAACACTAAAATCATTTGGGAAATAAAGTGAATACAATTATGTCTATAAAATATGCATTAATTCTTACCAGGAAACTAAGAATATTTACTATTCTTTGAGATAAAATGGCTAAAATAAAATTACCTGTAATCTTGTTGTCTTGGAAAAAGGTAATATAACTGATTTTATTTTGCCTGGAGTAGGACTGCATAGTAAATTGACAATGTTGAGTTAGCAGATCTCTAGGTGGTCCACTCTCAAAGTGGTCTAAATTAGGTTTGTTAAAGTGGAAAGTAAGACTGATCATCTCTAGGCTTTGAGGTTAAAAAAAGATCACAGTATCTTGGTCTTTATTGAAATGTTATTCAGTTAAGTTCAGTTGAGTTCAGTCACTCAGTCATGTCCGACTGTTTGCGACCCCATGAATTGTAGCACGCCAGGCCTCCCTGTCCATCACCAACTCCCAGAGTTCACTCAGACTCATGTCCGTTGAGTCAGTGATGCCATCCAGCCATCTCATCCTCTGTCGTCCCCTTCTCCTCTTGCCCCCAATCCCTCCCAGCATCAGAGTCTTTTCCAGTGAGTCAACTCTTCTCATGAGGTGGCCAAAGTACTGGAGTTTCAGCTTCAATATCATTCCTTCCAAAGAAATCCCAGGGCTGATCTCCTTCAGAATGGACTGGTTGGATCTCCTTGTAGTCCAAGGGACTCTCAAGAGTCTTCTCCAACACCGCAGTTCAAAAGCATCAATTCTTTGGCGCTCAGCCTTTTTCAGTCATGTACATACTTAGGGACGTTAAAAAACCAATGACCTGGGCATTTGCCCAGATGTATACTAGACTCTGTAAAAGTTAGCTCTCTAGTTGTAGGGCCTTAAAACATGAATTTGTTTCTATGCCAGTCTAGGTTTGATACAGGATACAGGATGCTTGGGGCTGTTGCACTGGAATGACCCAGAGAGATAGTATGGGGAGGGAGATGGGAGGGGGGTTCAGGATTGGGAACACGTGTACACCTGTGGTGGATCTGTGTTGATGTATGGCAAAACTGATACAATATTGTAAAGTAAAGAATAAATAAATAAATAAATAAATGAAATGAAACATACCACCTACCTTTGAGATAGGTTTTCATATGTTCCTGATTATAGAAAATTTCTAAGTGTCTATAACAAAGACAGAGGAGAAGGAAAAAAAAAAGAATCAAAGATAGAAAGATTCATTGATTTTACAGTGGACTTTTGAATCTCTCTTTTTTTTTTCTCTTTAGCACTTTTTGTTCTCATTCAGAACTCATATTCATAAAAGTTTTCTTAGCTCATCTGATTAAAAAAACTGATGCTGAAATATTAATGAGCCAAGGATTAATCTCTTCATGAAAAATTTTGTACCTAAAAGATAAACTTTTAGAAACAGCAATTTAGCATTTGAGAGGTTGAGAGCTGTGTTCAGGACAACAAGCTTAATAGAGCTCTTTGCCTATGTCAGAATGCTGAAGGCATACAATGGAGACAACAAAGCTTAGCTGAACCCTTGCAGCAGTACATCATTTTTATAACATTTTTATATATAATATGCTTTAGTGACTCATGAAAATATGGAGAAGAGATGTTAGCATAGTCAAATATTGTCCCTCAAATGGCATAGATGTCACAGACTATATTTTTCTTGGAGAAATCTTGTAGCTTCTCAGATGAATAAGTTAGGAACAATATATTTATTAGCAGGATCACATTTAGAATGAACTCACAAATACTAAAAAAAGAATACTTAGTATATGGTCTGGGTTGTGATAGTAATGAAATACATCTTGAATATTTCTAACACTGGTTAATAATAGACTATAAAATCAACTCTAAGGAGGAAATAAAATAAGCGACATAGTTTGGTCAAAATTAAGACAATTTACAATTATAATCAACTTACATAAAATTATAGTGTGCTATATGGAGGCAATAATGCTGTGGTATGATAAGGCAGTTACAATTTTTAGAAAGTGAAAGAGTTTTATGTTCATAGGTTTACTTTTAAATAGTAGAAACCAATTTGCATGAAACAATTCAGGCACTAACTATAATTACTATAGAAATAGAGAAGCAATTTTAGCTAGGGATATTCTGTGGGCTGGGGCAGGTACAGCAGAAGGCAATCAAAGCCAGTCTTTGATTGACTTGTACTATTTTAATTTTTAAAAACAAGTTTGCTTTCATGTATCACTTCTAAGCCATATATGGTCAGTTAATTTTCAACAAAAGAGCCAAGAATATATAATACGGAAAGGGTAATCTGTATATTGTCACCCTGCTTATTTAACTTCTATGCAGAGTACATCAAGAGAAACATTAGGCTGGAAGAAGCATAAGCTGGAATCAAGATTGCCAGGAGGTTATACCAATAACCTTAGATATGCAGATGACACCACCCTCATGGCAGAAAGTGAAGAGGAACTAAAAAACCTCTTGATGAAAGTGAAAGAGGAGAGTGAAAGTGTTGGCTTAAAGCTCAGCATTCAGAAAATGAAGATCATGGCATCTGGTCACATCATTTCATGAGAAATAGATGGGGAAACAGTGGAAACAGTGTCAGACTGTATCTTTTTGGGCTCCAAAATCACAGCAGACGGTGACTGCAGCCATGAAATTAAAACACGCTTACTCCTTGGAAGAAAAGTTATAATCAAGCTAGATTGCATATTCAAAAGCAGAGACACTACTTTGCCAACAAAGGTCCGTCTAGTCATGGTTGTGGTTTTTCCAGTGGTCATGTATGGATGTGAGAGTTGGACTGTGAAGAAAGCTGAGTACCGAAGAATTGTTGCTTTTGAACTGTGGTGTTGGAGAAGACTCTTGAGAGTCCCTTGGACTGCAAGAAGATCCAGCCAGTCCATCCTGAAGGAGATCAGTTCTGAGTGTTCTTTGGAAGGAATGATGCTAAAGCTGAAACTCTAGTACTTTGGCCACCTCATGCGAAGAGTTGACTCATTGGAAAAGACTTTGATGCTGGGAGGGATTGGGGGCAGGAGGAAAAGGGGATGACAGAGGATGAGATGGCTGGATGACATCACCGACTCGATGGACATGAGTCTGAGTGAACTCCAGGAGTTGGTGATGGACAGGGAGGCCTGGCGTGCTGCAATTTATGGGGTCACAAAGGGTCGGATACAACTGAGTGAATGAACTTAACTGAACTGAATCTCTTTGATAAATGGCACTGTGAAAACCGATTAACCAAATGTAAAAGAATAAAATTGGACTCTATTTTACATGATACAGAAAAGTCAACTCAAAAAGGATTAATTAATTAAATATAGTTCCTGAAATCATAAAACTCCTAGAAGAAAACATGGACTTGACACCACAGCAAAAGCAATAAAATAACAAGAAAAAACAAACAAACAAACAAACAAACAAACAAAAAAAACACGTAAGACTACATCAAACTGAAAAGCTTCTTTTCAGCAACAAAACCCATTAGCAAAAGGAAAAGGCAACCAATGGAATGGGAGAAAATATTTGCAAACCACATATCCAATATGAGGTTAATATCTAAAACGTAGAAAGAATGCATATAAATCTGTAGCAAAAAGGCAGTAACCTAGTTAAAAAATGGATAAAGAACCTGATATCACATTTTGTCAAAGAGGTATGCAAATGACTGACAGGTACATGAAAAGACACTCAGAACTCCCTGATCATTAATCATCAGGGAAACATAAATCAATACCACAATGAGATATCACCTCATACTTCTCAGGGTGTCTATTATCAAAAAGACAAGAGACAACAAATGCTGCTGAAGATTTGGAGAAAAGAAAACACTGGGACGCTGGATGTGGAAACTGTTTCAGCCACTATGGAAAATAGTGGAGCAACCTCAGAAAATTAAAAATAGAACTACCATAGGATTCAGCAATCATTCGTCTAGGTGTATCTCCAAAGGAAACAAAATCATTATCTCAAAGAGATATCTGAATTCTGTGTTCATTGTTGCATTATTCATAATAACCAACTTGTGAAAATGACCTAAATGTCATTCAGTTCAGTTCAATTCAGTAGTTCAGTCGTGTCCGACTCTTTGCGACCCTGTGAATCGCAGCACGCCAGGCCTTCCTGTCCATCACCAACTCCCGGAGTTCACTCAGATTCACCTTCATCAAGTCAGTGATGCCATCCAGCCATCTCATCCTCTGTCGTCCCCTTCTCCTCCTGCTCCCAATCCCTCCCAGCATCAGAGTCTTTTCCAATGAGTCAACACTTTGCATGAGGTGGCCAAATTACTGGAGTTTCAGCTTTAGCATCATTCCTTCCAAAGAAATCCCAGGGCTGATCTTCAGAATGGACTGGTTGGATCTCCTTGCAGTCCAAGGGACTCTCAAGAGTCTTCTCCAACAGCACAGTTCAAAAACATCAATTCTTCGGCACTCAGCTTACTTCAAGTCCAACTCTCACATCCATACATGGCTACTGGAAAAACCATAACCTTGACTAGATGGACCTTAGTAGGCAAAGTAATGTCTCTGCTTTTGAATATGCTATCTAGGTTGGTCATAACTTTTCTTCCAAAGAGTAAGCGTCTTTTAATTTCATGGCTGCAGTCACCTTTTGCAGTAATTTTGGAGCCCCAAAAAATACAGTCTGACACTGTTTCCACTGTTTCCCCATCTATATCCTATGAAGTGATGTGACCAGATGCCATGATCTTCGTTTTCTGAATGTTGAGCTTGAAGCCAGCTTTTTTGCTCTCCTCTTTCACTTTCATCAAGAACCTCTTTAGTTCCCCTTTGCTTTCTGCCATAAGGGTGGTGTCATCTGCATATCTGAGGTTATTGATATTTCTCCCGGAAATCTTGATTCCAGCTTTTGTTTCTTCCAGTCCAGCATTTCCCATGATGTTCTCTGCATATAAGTTAAGTAAGCAAGGTGACAAAATACAGCCTTGACATACTCCTTTTCCTATTTGGAACCAGTCTGTTGTTCCATGTCCAGTTCTAACTGTTGCTTCCTGATCTGCATACAGATTTCTCAAGAGGCAGGTCAGGTTAGTGTTGTATAATGAAAGTGATATGTGTGTGTGTGTGTGTGCATGGGCACGGATGCATGTATGTGATGTATACTGGCTGTATTTAGGAGGCGTGTAAAGTTGGGCAAGGTAGCTGTCTTCATTCAAGCACAATATCTAGAAAGTGACTCAGCTGTGAGGCATCAGCTGTCAATACTCCCATCAATTGGAATAAATGCTTTAGTCTTGATCTGGTTGATATAAGAGAGCATCCATTACCCTTCCTTGAAAACTTTAGTTTTCTTTCATGTTCAGAGGTGGATAAATGTAGTGCGGGTATGTTGTTTTTAAAATGTCGTTTTGCTAAACGAATGGATAGATACACAAATTGCTGAACTGAATAAGCAGCTTTAGTAAGCAAAATGAGTAAAAGAACAATAATCCAGAAACACAAGTAGCACAAATATTTTAACAGATATTTATGAAAGGGTCTTTTTTTAAAAAAAATTGTGTGTGTGGTAAAACAATAAGCAACTTTGGAATAAAGCAAATCTTATAAATGAAAAAATGAGAATTAACTAATAGAAACAAGCGACTAGAATAATGGTTGATGGGGGAAATTAGGAGAGATTGGTAAAAATGAATAAAGTCTGAGGAGCTAATGCTTAGCACAGTGACTATAGTTAACATTGTATTATATAATTTGAATTTGTTAAGAATGTATGTCATGAAGTAAATGTGAGAAGTAGCGATGTTATCACTATCCCCATGGTGAGAACATTTTACATGGCATACATATATCAAATCATTATGTTCTACATTTTAAACACATGACAATTTAATTTGACAGTTGTACCTATAAAACTGAAAAAATAATTCTAGTAAAAACTATTTTCAAAAATATAATTCTAATAATTATTTTTAGAAAAAAAGATAAAAAGTGGTTTCAAGTCCACACTTATACATCCTAAGAGTTAGGACACAAGTATATGTTTGGACAGGGGGCAATATTCAATGTACTCTGACATGTGACCAACCAGAAAGCAGTTTCAGTTGGTAACAAGGGAATTAAACCTGTCAGCATACCAAGATAATGACAAAGAACGGGCAGAAGTTGAATAAGAAAGAGCCAAGACTTAATGAGAGTTAGAAGTTGACAGACTGATCAAAATGAAGACAAGAAGGCCATGGATAGAACTGGAATTCGATATCAGACCTGCCAAAGTATCACGACAGTGAGTCTTACTTTAAATCTGAGGGTTGAGAACATAATATTAGTCTCATAGGAAGGCCCAGTTGGGTTTTACTTCTCAAATAGTGATTCATGGATCCCCTACCTACATTCAGCTCAGTTCAATTCAGTCAACTCAGTCGTGTCCGACTCTTTACGACCCCATGAACTGCAGCACGGCAGGCCTCCCTGTCTATCACCAACTCCTGGAGTTCATACAAACTCATGTTCATAGAGTTGGTGATGCCATCCAGCATCTCATCCTCTGTCGTCCCTTTCTCCTCCTGCCCCCAATCCCTCCCAGCATGAGAGTCTTTTCCAATGAGTCAAATGTTGGTATCAAGTGGCCAAAGTACTGGAGTTTCAGCTTTAGCATCATTCCTTCCAAAGAACACCCAGGACCGATCTCCTTTAGGACAGCCTGGTTGGATCTCTTTACAGTCCAAGGGACTCTCACGAGTCTTCTCCAACACCACAGTTCAAAAGCATCAATTATTCAGTGCTCAGCTTTCTTCACAGTCCAACTCTCGCATGCATACATGACCACTGGAAAAACCATAACCTTGTCTAGACAGACCTTTGTTGGCAAAGTAGTGTCTCTGCTTTTGAATATGCTATCTAGTTTGGTCATAACTTTCCTTCCAAGGGGTAAGTGTCTTTTAATTTCATGGCTGCAATCACCATCTGCAGCCATTTTGGAGCCCCCAAAATTAAACTCTGACACTGTTTCCACTGTTTCACCATCTATTTGCCCTGAAGTGATGGGACCCGATGCCATGATCTTCGTTTTCTGAATGTTGAGCTTTAAATCTTTAAAACTCTTTTAGACATTTTCACTCTCCTCTTCCACTTTCATCAATAGGCTTTTTAGTTTCTCTTCATTTTCTGTCATCAGAAAAGGCAATGGCAACCAATTCCAGTAATTTTGCCGGGAAAATCCCATGGACAGAGGAGCCTAGTAGGCTGCAGTCCATGGGTCACAAAGAGTTAGACACGATTGAGTGACTTCACTTTCACTTTTCACTTTGATGCATTGGAGAAGGAAATGGCAACCCACTCCAGTATTCTTGCCTGGAGAATCCCAAGTCCAGGGGAGCCTAGTGGGCTGCCATCTCTGGGGTCGCACAGAGTCGGGCACGACTGAAGCGACTTAGCAGCAGCAGCAGCAGCATTTTCTGCCATAAAGGTGGTGTCATCTACATATCTGGGGTTATTGATATTTCTCCCAGCAATCCTGATTACAGCTTGTGCTTCTTCCAGCTCAGCGTTTCTCATGATGTACTCTGCATATAAGTTAAATAAGCAGGGTGACAATATACATCCTTGATGTACTCCTTTTCCTATTTGGAACCAGTCTGTTGTTCCATGTCTCATCCTAACTGTTGCTTCCTGACCTGCATATAGGTTTCTCAAGAGGCATGTCATGTGGTCTGGTATTCCCATCTCTTTCAGAATTTTCCAGTTTATTGTGATCCACACAGTCAAAGGCTTTGGCATAATCAATAAAGCAGAAATAGATGTTTTCCTGGAACTTTCTTGCTTTTTCGATGATCCAGCAGATGTTGGCAATTTGACCTCTGGTTCCTCTGCCTTTTCTAAAACCAGCTTGAACATCTGGAAGTTCACGGTTCAGGTATTGCTGAAGCCTGGCTTGGAGAATTTTGAGCATTACTTTACTAGCATGTGAGATTAGTGCAATTGTGCGGTAGTTTGAGCATTCTTTGGCATTGCCCTTCTATGGGATTGAAATGAAAACTGACCTTTGCCATTCCTATGTCCATTGTTGCGTTTTCCAAATTTGCTGGCATAGTGAGTGCAGCACTTAAACAGCATCATCTTTCAGGATTTGAAATAGCTCAACTGGAATTCTATCACCTCCACTAACTTTGTTCATAATGATGCCTTCTAAGGCCCACTTGACTTCACATTCCAGGATGTCTGCCTCTAGGTGAGTGATCACACCATTGTGATTATCTGGGTCATGAAGATCTTTTTGTACAGTTCTTCTGTGTATTGTTGCCACTTCTTCTTAATATCCTCTGCTTCTGTTAGGTCCATACCATTTCTGTCCTTCATCCAGCCCATCTTTGCCTGAAATATTCCCTTGGTATCTCTAATTTTCTTGAAGAGATCTCTAGTCTTTCCCATTCTGGTGTTTTCCTTTATTTCTCTGCATTGATCGCTGAAGGCTTTCTTATCTCTTCTTGCTGTTCTTTGAAACTCTGCATTCAAATGCTTATATCTTTCCTTTTCTCCTTTGCTTTTCACTTCTTTTCTTTTCACAGCTATTTGTAAGGCTTCCCCAGACAGCCATTTTGCTTTTTTTTTTGCATTTCTTTTCCATGGTGATGGTCTTGATCCCTGTCTCCTGTACAATATCATGAACCTAATTCCATAGTTCATCAGGCACTCTATCTATCAGATCTAGTCCCTTAAATCTATTTCTCACTTCCACTGTATAATCATAAGGGATTTGATTTTGGTCATACCTGAATGGTCTAGTGGTTTTTCCTACTTTCTTCAATTTAAGTCTGAATTTGGCAATAAATAGTTCATGATCTGAGCCACAGTCAGCTCCCAGTCTCATTTTTGTTGACTCTATAAAGCTCCTCCATCTTTGGTTGCAAAGAATATAATCAATCTGATTTCGGTGTTGACCATCTGGTAATGTCCATGTGTAGAGTCTTCTCTTATGTTCTTGAAAGAGGCTGTTTGCTATGACCAGTGAGTTCTCTTGGCAAAACTCTATTAACCTTTGCCCCGCCTCATTCTGTAATCCAAGGCCAAATTTGCCTGTTACTCCAGGTGTTTCTTGACTTCCTACTTTTGCATTGCAGTCCCCTATAATGAAAAATACATCTTTTTTGGGTGTTAGTTCTAAAAGGTCTTGTAGGTCTTCATAGAAACATTCAACTTCCACTTCTTCAGAGTTACTGTTTGGAGCATAGACTTGATTATCTTAAAGTACTTGTCATGCAGATTCTGGCATCCCAGTCAAGACACAATGAATCTGAATCTGTTGAAAATGAGCAGGAAGCTTCAAGATTTATTTGATTCAGTGGGTAACAGAGAGTTCCAGTCCAGAGCAAAAGACCATGTGAATTGACATTGGATAAAGAATAAGAACTTGTTTCCTGTGGTGACCAACTATGCCTCTCCTATGTTCCTGATGTCATTGTCTTTATTATCAACATTTGCTCACTTATTCTATACCAAAAAGCAAATTTTGTTTTACTGTCTATTTATAAAAAATCCCTCAACCTTCAAAACTTCAAAACTCAATTAAAGTTGATATTTTATTCATGAGACTTACAATTATCACTTTTAATTCTACTCATGGTCAAAGGGCAAGGTAATACAAGCCAGAGTGCATTAAGAACTCAGTCTTGGGGTATTCATTTCCTTCAGGAAATATTGCTTAAGGTACAAACGTCTTTGAATATGCCCTGGAATCTAAATGTTTTAGCTCTCAAAGCAAAAACCTATCTTTGCAGTACATTTTTACTTTGTAAAGGGAGAATTTCAAGGCAATTTTTCTACTATTACTCATTCAGAAGAGTTGGCTGTAATTAGCAAAGAAAACAAGACCTGAACATTTGCATAGTTTAACAACCTGAGAGTATTTTTCCAAATACTTACTACATTTAATTCAAGTGACAGAAAGCAGGAAATATTTATGATACTTCCATAGCACATTGAGATTACTTTTTTATGTTATTCAAATATGAAGCATTATTTAATAATACAGTTTACATTAAAAAAAACAGTAAAAATAATTCCTCAGCATTGCACTACATATAGCGTTTTATATATTATTAAATTGAGCAAGTTAGGCTAATAATATAAAGTATACTAAAACAGATTATGACCTGGGCTTCCTGGTGGCTCAGAAGTTAAAGTGTCTGCCTGCAATGTGGGAGACTCAGGTTCAATCCTCAGGTCGAGAAGATTCCCTGGAGAAGGAAATGACAACCCACTCCAGTACTTTTCCCTGGAAAATTCCATGGACGGAGGAGCCTGGTAAGCTACAGTCCATGGGACTGCAAAGAGTCGCACACGATTGAGCAACCTCACTTCAATGTAGGTCCATTATGGTAGAAAAATGAAGTATCATTTTTTTGAATGAAGGTGATAATGGGGGAGGCTATTCATGTATGGGAATGGAGGCATTTTGAAAAACTGTCTTTCAATATTGTTGCAAAACTAGTGTAAAAATGATATTTCAAAACTCACCTTAAACAATAAAAAAATATTTTAATATAAAAAAAATTAAAATGACAATTAAGAAAAAATGTGCAAATTAATCTAATAATATAAAACAATATAATTTCAAAACAATTAATGGAATTGAATTCAGGAAGTTAATTAAAGTTATCAGAAATTGATTAACTTTCTTATTTATTAAATCCCAGAAATATTTAAGTGAATTAGTACTTACAGAGTACGCATTCATCTAAATTAAGTGTGTAAGAAACAGGATAATTCAGCTTTATTGAGGTGATTTTAATTCTAGAAAATTCAATGATGCATAATTTGGGGGAAATTTCTGATTCTCTTAAGTGGAAGATATCATTACAATACATCATATGTGACAGACATTGTATAGTCACTTAATGAACTTTATAGTTGAGACATCTCGGGGATTTTTTGCAAAATCTACCTTTGGAATCAAAACCAAATGGGAAGTCAGATTAGTAGACAATGGCATGAGAGAAGGATATGCAAGAAACTATTGAAATTCAGCTAATTTTCAGGTATAAATTATTAGATTTAGAATGTGCCATGTTAACATGGCATGACCATAGACTGCAGTGGAGAAGAAGTTGAAAAGCACACCTGTGAATAACTTTTAGTAAAAGAGTTTCTTTTGATGGTATTGGCTATATATAAATACCATATCATCATTTGTTTGGCTCAAATTTCTACTGTTGGCTTCCTTAAAGGGATAAACATATATCACTAAATAATTATTTATTTTTTAAGATCAATATTGGCAGTATTTCAATAACAAGATATATGGGGATAATAGAGATTCAACTTTATAGGCTGATGCAGAAGAGGTGGAGAGGAAAGAGAAAATGTGTAGATGTATGAAATGGAGACTTCTATTAAATGATATCACAGAGAAGATAGCAAAGGATGAAGTCAGAAAGTAAGTAATGAGGATTTATCTTTAACAATAATTCTCAAAGTGTGAGACATAGAGCTCTAGGCATTCCCAGACTTTTCCAATTGACTCCTGAGGTCAAAATTACTTTTATACTATTAACTATTTTCATACTATTTTCACTGTGCTTGTATGTGTACCAATGTTGCAAAAACAGTGTTGAGTAAAACAATGGATGTTTTAGAATGAATCAAGGCAATGGAACCAAATCATACTTGCATTAGTGTATTCTTTGCTGCTGCATTATCACAGTATAAAGAATGGCAGCTTAACTGAAGAATGAATTTTATGAAGCAGTAAATATTGTTAATTTAATTAAATGTTAACTTGAGTTCATATATTTTTAATATTATGTGTATGAAATTAGAAGTTTGCATAGAACAGTTTCTACAAATAAATGTACAGTGGTCAAATGAAAGTATTATATGGTTGTTTGAGTTGTGAGCTGATTAGTCAAGTTTTTTGTATTACTGTCATTGCTTGAAAGAATGATCATCAGGCAAACAATGGTTACTCAAAATTAAATACACATTATCTTGAGGATTAAGGAAGTAAACTTTACATTTCAAGAACTACTGACAGTAACAGTGACCAATAATAAAATATGAGCTTGCAAGGAAAAATCATAACTTGGCAAAGCTTGTACTTTTTATCATAAACTTAACAATCTGCCACCTCGAAAAGAATGTTTAAGTAAAATTAAAAGTAAAACTACTGAACTTGATGCGTTGTATAACCATGTTACCATTTAGAAAAACCATATAACTTTGAAAACCAGTATTTTTCAAAGATTTTACCAAGCTATGCATATCTCTCTATATATATAGGCAAAGGTAAAAGGCAAAAGAAGCTAAAGGCAAAGGAGAAAAGGAGATATACCCACTTGAATTCAGAGTTCCAAAGAATAGGAAGGAGAGATAAGAAAGCTTACATCAGTGATCAAGGCAAAGAAACAGAAGAAAACAAAAGAAAGGGAAGGGCTAGAGATCTCTTCAAGACAATTAGAGATACCAAGGGAATATTTCAGGCAAAAGACGGGCACAATAAAAGACAGAAATGGTAAGGACCTAATAGAAGCAGAAGATATTAAGAAAAATGGCAAGAATACACAGAAGAACTATACAAAAAAATAAATAAATAAATAAAATCTTCATGACCCAGATAATCACAATGGTGTGGTCATTCACTGAGAGCCTGACATTCTGGAATGTGAAGTCAAGTGGGCCTTAGGAAATATGGCTACAAAAAAAGTTAGTGGAGGTGATGGAATACCAGTTAAGCTATTTCAAATCCGTGCTGAACTTAAAATGCCAGCACATTTGGAACATGCTACAGTGGCGACAGGACCAGAAAAGGTCAGTTTTCATTCTATTTCCAAAGAAAGGCAATGCCCAAAAATGTTCAAACTGCTGCAAAATTGCAGTCATCTCACACGCTAGCAAAGTAATGCTCAAAATTCTCCACCCAGGCTTCAACAGTACGTGAACCATGAACTTCCAGTTGTTCAAGGTGGATTTAGTAAAGACAGAAGAACCAGACGTCAAATTCACAACTTTTGTTGGGTCATCAAAAAAGCAAAAGAGTTACAGAAGAACATCTATTTCTACTTCATTGACTATGCCAAAGCCATTGATTGTGTGGATCACAATAAACTGTGGAAAGTTCTTCAAGAGATGGGAACACAAGATGATGTTACCTGCCACCTGAGAAATCTGTACCCAGGTCAAGAAGCAGTAGTTAGAATGGGATATAGAAAAACAGATTGTTTCCAAATTGAGTAAGAGGTATGTCAAGGCTAAATACTGCTTATTTAACCTATATGCAGAGTATATTATGTGAAATGCCAGGCTGGATGAAACTCAAGCTGGAATCAAGATTGCCAGGAGAAATATCAATAACCTCATATATGCAGATGACACCACCCTTATGGCAGAAAGCAAAGAGGAACTAAAGAGGTTCTTGATGAAAGTGAAAGAAGAGAGTGAAAAAGTTGGCTTAAAGCTCAACATGGCATCTGGTCCCATCACTTCAGGGCAATTAGATGGGGAAACAGTGGAAACAGTGTCAGAGTTTATTTTGGGGGGCTCCAAAATGACTGCAGATGGTGATTGCAGCCATGAAATTAAAAGACACTTACTCCTTGGAAGGAAAGTTATGACCAATCTAGACAGCATATTCAAAAGCAGAGACATTACTTTACCAACAAAGGTCCGTCTAGTCTAAGCTATGGTTTTTCCTGTGGTCATGTATGGACGTGAGAGTTGGACTATAAAAGAATCTGAGTGCAAAGGAAATGATGCTTTTGAACTGTGGTGTTGGAGAAGACTCTTGAGAGTCCTTTGGACTACAAGGAGATCAAATCAGTTAACCCTAAAGGAAATCAGTCCTGAATATACATTGGAAGGATTGATGCTGAAGCTGAAACTCTGATACTTTTCCCACCTGATGCGAAGAACTGACTTGTTGGAAAAGACCCTGATGCTGGGAAAGATTGAGGGCAGGAAGAGAAGGAGATAACAGAGGATGAGATGGTTGGATGACATCAGCGACTGGAAGGACATGAGATTGAGCAAGCTCTGGGAATTGCTGATTAACAGGGAAGCCTGGGATGCTGCAGTCCATGGAGTCCCAAAGAGTTGAACACGACTGAGTGACTGAACTGAACTGATGCATTTGTTTGTAAATTATCTATACAAAAGAATGGTCAAGTGGTGAGTTCTGAAGTAGGAGAGTTTGAGATTTAACTGGTGTTGCTTTGTATTTCGCATGGTGACTAATTTTTAAGAAAATATTTCTTGTATTTTCCTGTATTATAAAAGATTATCCACAACTGTCTGGAAAAGCTATGAAAACATCCTCTTTTTTTCCAAACTTGTTTTTTTGTATATGATTTAACCAAAATATGTTCATCACAGATTAAAGAAGTAGAAAGGGAATCCAGCTATCATTTTTGGTACAAACATTAAAGATATTTGGAAATATTACAAAATAATGCCACTCTATCACTAACGTGGGGGAAATATAGGCCATTTAGAAAAATCTGTTATTAATATTATTGTATAATCCATTTATTATAGGTAATTTAAATATATAAATAATAATAAATTTAATTGCTCTTTAAAATTTTTATGGTGAACTTCAACATATTTAATTGAAATATAAAAAAAGTTTTTTGAGGGTCTTCAATAATTTTATGAATTTAAAGAGACTCTTGAGAAGTACTGGCTTTTATGTTTTGTTACCTATTGAGCTATTTCTTCCAATTGAGCTATCTGAAATCCTAAAAGATGATGCCATTAAAGTGATGCACTCAATATGCCAGCAAATCTGAAGATTCATCAGTGGGCACAGGACTGGAAAAGGTCAGTTTTTATTGCAATCTCAAAGAAAGGCAATGCCAAAAAATGTTCAAATTAATGCTCATTTGCACTCATCTCACATGCTAGCACAGTAATACTCTATCTAAATCCTCCAAACAAGGTTTCAGCAGTACATGAACCATGAAATTCCAGATACTCAAGCTGGAATTAGAAAAGGCAGAGGAACCAGAAATCAAATTGCCAACAGCTGTTGGATCATCAAAAAAGCAAGAGAGCTCTAGATAAACATCTATTTCTGCTTTATTGACTACACCAAAGCCTTTGACTGTGTGGATCAAATCAAACTGTGGAAAATTCTGAAACAGGTGGGAATAGCAGACCACCTTACCTGCCTTCTGAGAAATCTGCATCCACGTCAAAAAGCAACCATTAGAACTGAACCTGGAACAATGGACTAGTTCCATATTGGCAAAGTACCTCACGGCTTTATATTGTCACCCTACCTATTTAACTTATATGCAGAGTACATCATGTGAAATGCCAGGCTGGGAAATATCAATAAGCTCAGATATGCAGATTACACAACCCTTATGCAGGAAGGGAAGAAGAACTAAAGAACCTCTTGATGAAAGTGAAAGAGGAGAGTGAACTGGCTTAAAACTCAACATTCAAAAAAAAAAAGAAAAACATGGTGTCTGGTCCCATCAATTCATGGCAAATCGATGGGGAAACTATGGAAACAGTGAAAGACTTTGTTTTGGAGGGCTCCAAAATCACTAGAGATGCTGACTGAAGCCATGAAATTAAAAGAAGCTTGCTCTTTGGAAGAAAAGTTTTGACCAACCTAGACTTCATAGTAAAAACCAGAGACATTGCTTTGCCAACAAGGTCTGTATAGTTGAAGCTATGGTTTTTCCAGTAGTTATGTATGGATGTGAGAATTGGACTATAAGAAAACTGAGTGCTGAAGAATTAATGTTTTTGAACTGCAGTGTTGGAGAAGACTCTTGAGAGTCCCTTGGAAGAGAGTCTCCTTGCAAGGAGATCCAACCAGTTAATTCTGAAAGAAATCAATCCTTAATATTCATTGGAAGGACTGATGTTGACGCTGAAACTCAAATACTTTGGCCACCTGATGCAAAGAGCTGACTCATGGGAAAAGACCCTGGTGCTGGGAAAGATTGAGGGCAGGAGGAGAAGGGGACAACAGAGGATGAGATGGTTGGATAGCATCACCAACTCAATGGACATGAGTTTGAGTAAACTCTGGGAGTTGGTGATGGACATGGAGGCCTGTCGTTCTGCAGTCCATGGGGCTGCAAAGAGTCAGACATGACTGAGCAACTGAACTGAACTGAAAGATGTTACCAAAACTCATCAATTAATTTGGTAAAATTGCAGTTACAAAATTGAGACAGAGAAATCTGTTGCATCTCTATACACTAACAATTAAAGATCAGAAAGAGAAATTCAAGAAGCAGTTACATTTATCATAGCATCAAAAAGAATAAAATACCTAGGATTAAACCTACCTTAGAAGACAAAAGACCTGTACTGTGAAAACTATTAGATGCTAATGAAAGAAACTGAAGACATAAACAGATGGAAAGATATACCTTGATTGTGGACTGGAAGAATCAATATTGTCAATATGGCTATACTATACAAGGACATCTACAGGTTCAACACAATCCATATTAAATTACCAATGGCATTTTTCACAGAACTAGGACCAAAATCTCAAAATATGTACGGAGATACAAAAGACCTTGAGTAGCCAAAGCCATCTTGAAAAAGAGAAACAGAAATGGAGGAATCAGGTTCCCTGACTTCAGACTCTACTATCAAGCTAAGATAAAGGACAGAAACGGTATGGACCTAACAGAAGCAGAAGATATTAAGAAGAGGTGGCAAGAATACACAGAAGAACTGTACAAAAAAGATCTTCATGACCAAGATAATCACGATGGTTTGGTCACTCACCTAGGGCCAGACATCCAGAATGTGAAGTCAAGTGGACCTTAGAAAGCATCACTATAAACAAAGCTAGTGGAGGTGATAGAATTCCAGTGGAGCTATTTCAAATCCTGAAAGATGATGCTATGAAAGTGCTGCACTCACTACGCAAGCAAATTTGGAAAACTCAGCAGTGGACACAGGAATGGCAAAGGTCAGTTTTCATTCCAATCCCAAAGAAAGGCAATGCCAAAGAATGCTCAAACTACTGCACAGTTACACTCATCTCACATGCTAGTAAAATAATGCTCAAAATTCTCCAAGCCAGGCTTCAGCAATACATGAACCATGAAATTCCAGATGTTCAAGCTGGTTTTAGAAAAAGTAGAGGAACCAGAGATCAAATTGCCAACATCCATTGGATCATCGAAAAGGCAAAAGAGTTCCAGAAAAACATCTATTTCTGCTTTATTGACTATCCCAAAGCCTTTGACTGTGTGGATCACAATAAACTGTGGAAAATTCTGAAAGAGATGGGAATACCTGACCACCTGACCTGCCTCTTGAGAAATCTACGTGCAGGTCAGGAAGTAACAGTTAGAACTGGACATGGAACAACACACTGGTTCCAAATAGGAAAAGGAGTACATCAAGGCTGTATATTGTTACCCTGCTTATTTAACTTGTATGCAGAGTACATCATGAGAAACACTGGCTTGGAAGAAACACAAGCTGGAATCAAGATTTCCAGGAGAAATATCAATAACCTCAAATGTGCAGATGACACCACGCTTATGGCAGAAAGTGAAGAGGAACTAAAAAGCCTCTTGATGAAAATGAAAGAAGAGAGTGAAAAGGTTGGCTTTAAGCTCAACATTCAGAAAACGAAGATGATGGCATCTTGTCCCATCACTTGATGAAAATTAGATGGGGAAACAGTGGAAGCAGTGTCAGACTTTATTTTGGGGGGCTCAAAAAATCACTGCAGATGGTGGTTGCAGCCATGAAATTAAAAGACACTTACTCTTTGGAAGAAAAGTTATGACCAACCTAGACAGCAGAGACATTACTTTGCCAACAAACGTTCATCTAGTCAAGGCTATGGTTTTTCCTGTGGTCATGTATGGATGTGAGAGTTGGACTGTGAAGAAAGCTGAACACTAAAGAATTGATGCTTTTGAACTGTGGTGTTGGAGAAGACTCTTGAGAGTCCCTTGGGCTGCAAGGAGATCCAACCAGTCCATTCTGAAGGAGATCAGCCCTGGAATTTCTTTGGAAGGAATGATGCTAAAGCTGAAACTCCAGTACTTGGCTACCTCATGCAAAGAGTTGACTCATTGGAAAAGACTCTGATGCTGGGAGGGATTGGGGGCAGGAGGAGAAGGGGACAACAGAGGATGAGATGGCTGGATGGCATCACTGACTTGATGGACGTGAGTCTGAGTGAACTCCGGGAGATGGTGATGGACAGGGAGGCCTGGTGTGCGATTCATGGGGTCGCAAAGAGTTGGACACGACTGAGCGACTGAACTGAACTGAACTGAGGGCAATGTCTGTGGTATACTCCTGGATACTGACCGCCAAGACAAGAGACTTGTCTAGTGTGTTCATCATGATAACCTACACACATGGGTCTCTGATATATAATGTTAGACAATGGCATGTTCTGAATAACTAATAAATGAATGGTACTTTAAAAATTACACTATCAGTGTAATTTAACTTGTGAAGTTGTCACGATGCATATAAGCTTCTTTTTCCCAACCAACTTTTGTCATAACAAAAATAGAAAGTACATATCCAGTCACACAGAACAATATTAGGACGATTCCTTTTAAGAATTTGAAACAATACCAAAAAGTTCAGATGAATTTTTCTTTTTAGTTTAAGGAATTCATAAATATAGACCATTTCCAGAAGTTTCATACTACTGAAGTGAAAAATCAGAGACCTTGCTAATTTTTCTAACTTCCCAGAAACTTTCCTTGACTCCTCACTATTTTTTAATCTCCATCTTTTATGAACTAGAAGGTTTAGAATATCATTTTAGCACAAGTATATATTTTTATATTATATATGGCAGTCTTGTCACTCTAACTCCACATCAAGGACAAAGTAGAGGTAATATAATGAAGAGAGCATGACTTAAGTGCTTCAATTTGCTAGGTACCTTTTTTCACTTCTCTGTAAATTGATTTTTTCATCTTGAATATGTAAAATCAACGTCTCTAATACCAACAACATGTGGATTAAGTGATATAATGTGTAAAAAAGGTCTTATATTTGGTTCAATAGTGATTTGCCACTAAAAAAATACTATTTATATCTCTTTTATCATATTTTTCTATCCTTGTAGAAGCCAAAATAATGAACCATAATTTCAGTGTTTTATTACTGAATAATTTGGTCATCAATTTTGTTAGCATAAATCTTCAAAAATATGTTTACCTAGGTGGATAGTGGTATCAGAGTGATTCTGAAATTTTGTTTTATGTTACTTGAACTTCAGTGATATATCAGAGAAGCTGACCAAGGAAATAATAAGAATTAGACTCTATTAGCAATGTGGTGGCAATCAGTCTGTCATGCACTGATTTAGAGGTAAGTCAGAGAACCCCACCAGGACTTCCCCAGTGGCTCAGTGATAGAGTCTGCCTGCAGTGCAGGAGCTACAGGAGACATAGGTTCTATCCTTGTGTCAAGAATATCCTCTGGAGAAGGGCATGACAACCCACTCCAGTATCCTTGCCTGAAGAATCCCATGGACAGAGAGCCTGGTGAGCTACAGTCCCTGGGGTCACAAAGAGTCGGACACAACTGAAGTGACTTAACATTCACACACAGAGAGAAAAGGAAGATAAGTAGTGGATGTGCTCTGAAAAGCATCAGATACATTTGCAAATTTGATTTAGTTATCAACTAATCACAGAATTTCCTGGTGTACATATCTCAGGGTTGGATTCAATTTGCTCACATTTAGACTGAACAGAAAAGAAAGCTAAAGACAACAGTGGACTACTTCAAGGAGATACATTCGCAAGCAACAGAGGTTTACAACAACAATAACAAAAAAAAAAAGGAGACAAATAAATGCTAATGCAATCTTTTCAGATAAAAGAACAAGAAAATAGTATTTTTGACTACTTAAGTTGGGCTTCCCTGGTGGTTGAGATGGTAAAGAATCTGCCTACAATTCAGGAGACCTGAGTCTGATCTCAGCGTGGGGAAGATCCCCTAGAGAATGGAATGTCTACCCATTCCAGTATTCTTGTCTGGAAAATCCCATGGACAGAGGAAGCTGACAGTCTACAGTTCCTGGGGTGGCAAAGAGTCAGACACAACTGACTAACACTTTCAAGGAAGTAATAGGATTAAAAAAAAAAAAAAAAAAAAAAAAAAACTTCACGAAGCAAGGGATTAGCAATGATTATTTGAGAGGCAAATGTATAATAGGATGAGGTGCATGCCTAAAGAGTTTTCTACCTCTATCAGAGAACTACAAAATGGTAGAAGAAGATTGACTTGGTTAAGAAAACCTCAGCCTCAAGCACAAATAGAAAAAAATGGAAAGGAAGTCATACAACTGATGTAAGAGAAAAAGGAATAAATAACTTTGTTCCACCTTACAGAATAGATGTTTGAATATTAATATTTGAATGCTATAAATGAGAAAGGAGATAATGAACTGAGTATAAGGTGACCAGATGTTCAAGCTGGTTTTAGAAAAGGCAGAGGAACCAGAGATCAAATTGCCAACATCTGCTGGGTCATCGAAAAAGCAAAACAGTTCCAGAAAAATATCTATTTCTGCTTTATTGACTATGCCAATGCCTTTGGCTGTGTGGATCACAATAAACTGTGGACAATTCTGAAAGAGATGGGAATACCAGACCACCTGACCTGCCTCTTGACAAACCTATATGCAGGTCAGGAAGCAACAGTTAGAACTGGACATGGAACAACAGACTGGTTCCAAATAGGAAAAGGAGTACGTCAAGGCTGTATATTGTCACCCTGCTTATTTAACTTATATGCGGAGTACATCATGAGAAACCCTGGGCTGGAAGAAGCACAAGCTGGAATCAAGATGGCCAGGAGAAATATCAATAACTTCAGATATGCAGATGATACCGCCCTTATGGCAGAAAGTGAAGAAGAACTAAAGAGCCTGTTGATGAAAGTGAAAGAGGAGAGTGAAAAATTTGACTTCAAGCTCAACATTCAGAAAACTAAGATCATGGCATCTGGTACCATCACTTCATGGGAAATAGATGGGGAAACAGTGTCAGACTTTATTTTTCTGGGCTCCAAAATCACTGCAGATGGTGACTGCAGCTATGAAATTAAAAGCCGCTTACTCCTTGGAAGGAAAGTTATGACCAATCTAGACACCATATTGAAAAGCAGAGACATTACTTTGCCAACAAACTTTCATCTAGTCAAGGCTATGGTTTTTCCTGTGGTCAGTATGGATGTGAGAGTTGGACTGTGAAGAAAACTGAACGCTAAAGAATTGATGCTTTTGAACTGTGGTGTTGGAGAAGACTCTTGAGAGTCCCTTGGACTGCAAGGAGATACAGCCAGTCCATCCTAAAGGAGATCAGTCCTGGGTGTTCATTGGAAGGACTGATGTTGAAGCTAAAACTCCAATATTTTGGCCACCTGAGGCAAAGAGCTGACTCATTGGAAAAGACACTGATGCTGGGAAAGATTGAAGGCAGGAGGAGAAGGGGAAGACAGAGGATGAGATGGTTGGATGGCATCACCGAATCAAAGGGCATGGGTTTGGGTGGGCTCCGGTAGTTGGTGATGGACAGGGAGGCCTGGCGTGCTGCAGTTCATGAGGTAGCAAAGAGTCAGACACGACTGAGTGAATGAACTGAACTGAACTGACAAGGTGACAGAAAAATGGGAGAATGAGGGAAAATAAACAACAATGAAGGAAAATAAAACAAGGGATTTTTAAGAATTCATACAGAAGGGTTGTTGGTAGAAATACCGGTCCCAGAGATATTTGTAATAACACTGAACAACTGTGAAATAATGTATTTCATGAAGTTTCCATTCCAGGTGGGGAAGAGCAAAATGACGCTATAAAATAAGTGTCTCTCACCTAGGTTTCAGGATCAGTAAAGATGAACATATTTGATGCTTGTGTGTGCATGCTAAGTTACCTCAGTCATATCCAATTCTTTACAACCCCATGAACAGTATCTTGACAACATCCTGTGAGACTCCTCTGTCCATGGGATTTTCCAGGCAAGATTACTGGAGTGGGTTGTCATGCCCTCCTCCAGGGGATCTTCCCAACCCAGGGATCGGACCCACACATACTGAGTCTCTTGCATTGGCAGGCAGGTTCTTTACCACTAGCACAAACTGGGAAGCCCAACACTCTTAATAGGTATTTCTACAATTTGCAAGTACTTTCTCTCTGCTCTTAGTACCTTTAAAATTGTTGGGAAAAACAAGCAAAAGCCAAACAAGATAATCAATTTTCAACTTTAAAACACACTTCAGGGGATGATTTTGTTTCCACAAATAACCAACTGTCTACTCTATTTTTAGAATTAAGCTTTATCAATTGAAGGATGGTAATGTGAAAAATATTCTATTTATATTTAGACCAAAAAATAAAAAGCAACATTTACCTACTCAGATAAAAGGTTATTAGTAACATACTAATAGACTATTAATAAATACATGATAGACTTCTGATTTGCTTGAAAGAAATTAAATAAAACAATTGACCTAACCGAAATTTTGTAATAAAGTCGTTCAGGACATAATTTCTTATGGAAGTATGAAAATCATCATAGAACTACAAATAGCAAGAGGCCAGAGAGAGGGGATTGAGTATGGGGCTCCAGAGCCAGAGTTTGGGATTTTTATTCTGACTCTGCCACTTTATACCTCCCTGGGGTTCTGTTTGTGTGTGTGTGTCTGTGTGTAGTGAGGTTAATAAGTACCTACTTCACACAGCTGTGAGTACCAAATAAATTAATACAAGTGAAACTTTGTGGAGGTTTCTCCTTATAAAGCATTTCTAAGAGTTGCTGGAACACAGTAATACTAAATGCAACTTTGCTTTTAATAATATTGCTTATGCTACTAGGTTTATTTCTTCTGCCTAACCCAAGGAAGATCTACTAGTTACATTTGTCATAAATGGTCAGAAATGGGAAGTGGAGTTTTCAACTTGAGCTTAGCTCTGTTAATCACCTACTATAGTCTGACAGAACTTTCTATGCACCTAAAATCACAGATAGATAGTTTTCTGCTGCAGAAAATTTTAATTATTCCTTAAAATGACTTACTAAAACTTACTCTGGTATTGTTATTAAAATAAAATGCTTGTTTTAAATCTAAAATTTTGTTTTATTTCATATTAATTTGAAATCAATAAGAAAGTCACTCAGTCACATCTGACTCTGTGACCCTGTCAACTGTGGCCACTCAGACTCCTCTGTCCATGTGATTTCCCAGGCAAGAATACTGGAATGGGTTGCCATTTTCTCCTCCAAGTTATCTTTCCAACTCAAAGATTGAACCCAGGTCTCCTGCCTCAAAGGCAGATTCTCTACCATCTGAGCTATCAAGGAAGCTCAATTATTCCTTAAAATGAGTAATGCTTACTCTGGTATTGTTACTAAAAGAAAATGCCTGATTTGAATCTAAATATTTTGTTATATTTCATATTGATTTCAAATGCTTGTACTTGATTCCAGATAAAAATACCTTCACATATATGTAAAGCTATTTTTACCTGGAATACAATTCTCTTTCAACTCGATGCCAGAAAACAATATGACCTTTTATAGCTCTTGGCACATCACATAATATATAAAACAAAATAAAATACTTTAGTTTTAAAATTTACCCATAAGTAGGATAGATTGAATATAATAATCAAAGCCAGAAAGATTTGCTTGAGTGGATTTCATGCAAGTCCATGGCAATTTGCATTAATCTGATAAGTCTCTTATAGTTTATCTACCTGAGTGAAGGTTTTATAAGTATAAATCATGTATATTAACATTCTGAGAAAAAGTTAACTCTGGTGTTTCAATGCATTTGTGCAAGTTAAATGCACAATGGCTCAGGAAATACCTATCCTAATGTCCCTATGCATTTGCCTGTGACTTAAATTTCCTTTTCATTTCTTCAAAGCAGAATTTTAAGCAACATCTAAGAGTAAAGGAAATGTTTGATCTTGAATGTGAGGAAGGATATATCCAGAGAGATTTTACAGAAGCAAAAGAGAAATGAGCAAGAATTGCATATTATTTTTAAAGGAGATTTGCATGACAAGAGCCAAGAACTTCTGTTAAGAAAGGAAATAAACTAGCTCCACTGTTTCCTCAGAATAGAAAACTGTCAAGCTGGTATGATTTAAAGAACACAAAAAGCCATTCTCAATGACCTCCTCTACCCATTAGAATTACTTATTTCCCTAAATTAAAACATCAAAAGTTTCTGTTTATAGGCAAGTATGTATTCTAGGGAAGAATCATTGTATGCTGCTCATAGATATATAACTTGGTTGATTAGCAATGAATTCCTTAAAACAGTGTATCTAAAACCAGAATATGTCATGTAGACAATTTTTTTCTAAAAATATGTTCCTTGAGTTCATTGTTCTTGTTGCTCACATAACCATTTACAGTTTTGGCTGTATCAGTTATCAATAAATAATCAGAACTTAAAGAAGTCTTAGGACATCACAATCCCACTTTGCAGAATGTCCCATGGGAAATCGGGTGTCTGAAAGAACATAAACTCTGCCAAAACTCATTATGTAATCTTCAGTAAGTGGTAGTCCTCATAGGCTCAGTTTCTTTGTTTTCAGAAAAGGTGACAATAATTTCTAGCCTTCCTAACAAATAGGATTTTTGTGATTGAATATCCCTTGAAGGAAAAATACTAGACAAATGTAATATTTTATTATTTCCTTTAAAATACTATTAATATCTAGTACATTTAGAGAGAATCAAGGACTAATATTACTATGCATTGCAATACAGTAATACTATTGAATTATTTTTGATCAGGCTATTTCATGACTGTATACTTTATTCAGCTAATTTTAAGAACAACTTTATGAAAGAGGGACCAAGAAAGTAAAGAGAAGCTACAAAACTGAAGGTTTAGTAACTTGTCAAAAGTCACACAGCCAGCTGATGGCAGAGCTGGGATTATTGTGATAAGTAATTTTATTTTTCTCATTTCCATTTGGACATTTTATTAAAACAACAACAAAGAAACAGAAGCACTTTTCTTGCTGGTACTTAAATTCTTGAAGTATCGTTTAAATGTAATTACCAACATGTAATTTTAGAGCTATTATCTGAGTTACTCAAGTTAGCAAGAATTTATCAGATACTTACACTGGTTTACCATTCTTATTTTTCAAAGTAGAAACAACCCCTAGAAGGAAAAATTAATTATGCAACAACTTCTTGATATAGCTTGCCATATGAAGTGCTTTTCTCTGGTGCACAGATTTGATAATGCTGTGAAGGCTTAACTCCTTCCAAGTTTAGAAGATATACATGTCCCACTAATGGGACAGTAGAAAAAAGGTAGATTCTCATTATCTGAACTCTCTGCCTAGAAGTCTCTAATGAACAGTGACTCAACTGGATGACGCTGGCACATGTAGTTTTCTTCTTGATTAACTATCATTCTAACTTCTTGTTACTTTAGTCCTAATTATGGAGTCATCCTTGACTTTTCTCTATTTATTTTTCTGCACTTTACATTAAATCAATTGGCAAATTTTCTCAGTTTGACCTTCAACTTCAAAATATATCCTGGAGGGTAGGTAGGCTTCAAAATGGTGGAGGAGTAAGATGTGGAGATTGCCTTCCATACAACAAATACATAAAAAATACCTCTACATGTGGAATAATTCCTATAGAACACCTATTGAATGCTGGCAGAAGACCTCAGACTTCCAAAAATGATAAATAAAAAGGTAGAAAAAAAGGGAACATAAAACAGAAAAGAGAGACAAAGGAATCTAGATGGAAGCTTTGAAAGAGGAAAAGTTTCTGCATACTTAGAAACCCCCTTTTACTGGCAGAGACAAGGGAAGCTTTGAAGCCTTGGAGGAGAGCACACCAGCTGGTGTGCAGAGAGCAAAGTAGAGAAAATTCCACACAGAGATTAGTGCCAACCAATCCCCTCAGCCTGAAATGCTTGTCTCCATCCCCACCAAAGTGGGTGGGGCCTAGATGCTGATGCCCAGGTTTCAGAAGTAGACCCCAAGGGAAGGACAGGAATTTACTTCCATGAAGCCAGTCTGAGGGAGTTTGTGCAACATAACCAAGATTCCAGTAAAAAAGGCTGGGCTTACCAAAAAGGTAAGTGATCATTGTCTTGGGGTAAGTGAGATGAAGGGTGAGCCAAGTATGTATTTTCCCTTCTTCATTTTATTGTTCTTTTTAAATATATTTTTACTTTTATACATTTTTTTCTTTTTTTGCTTTTATGTATTTATTTATCTTATTTTATACTATACTTTCACATTATATTTCATTTTTCCATGTGTTTAGTGTTTTCTTTTTTGCTTTGCTTTTATATTATTTTTAACTATATGCTATTTTCCTTACTTTTACTTTGCTCGTTTACTGCTATTATTTTTCCTTTTGTTTTCATCTCTCTTTTATATTTACACTTCTTTTTCTTTTGATTCTATTGTTGAGTTCCTGTTATTCTTTCACTACTTCTTTTTTTAGTGTGTTTTCTGTGTCTGATTTGCTCTTTGTTTTCTGTTTTTTTGAGATTAGTTTTTAGTATTTGTTTTCATTTAGGGGTATGTTTACTGGTCTGACTGCTCTCTTCTTTGTTTCTTCATTTTCTTATTACTATTTTTTTTTTTTCTCTTCTTTTCCTTTTGTGAGTGTGATTGTATGTCTTTGTGTGTTTTTGTCTGTTTAGTTTTGCTTTTACTATTTGCCTTGGAGTTTTGTGTCTGTTTTTTTCTGTTGTTGTTGTTTGTTTGTTTTTCTTTTTCTTTTTCCTGTCCTGAGTGGCTTTAAGACTTTGCAAGCTCCATGCAGAGGTTGGGACTGAACTTCCATGGTGAGAGACCCAAATGTTGGATTTTGGACAACCTGAATATTTTCAAATCCATGGAATGTTAGTCAGTGACAGGTTTCCCAAAGGCCTTCTGCTCAACACTAAGACCTGGCTACACCCAAACGCCAGCAAGCTCCAGTGTTGGAGGCCTAATGCCAAACAAATAACAAAACAGGAATCCAACACTACCCATTAGCAGATAAGCTGTGTAAAGCCATGCTAAGCTCACAGATATGCCATAACACACCACTGGAGGCTTCACTGCTCATAAGAATGACAAGATCCAGCTTCACCCACAAGAACACGGGCACCAGTTCCCCCAGTCATGAAGACTGCACAAGGCACTTGTGCAATCTCACCCACTAGGGGCAGAATCCAAAAGTAAGTGGAACTACAACCATGCATCCTGTTGAAAAGAGACTCCAGACTCAATAAGTTAAACAGAATGAGAAGAAAGAGAAACACGCATCATATGAAAGAGAAAGGTAAAAACTTGTAGATCAAATAGATGAAGAGGAAATAGACAGTCTACCTGAAAAATAATTCAGAGTAATGATAGTAAAGATGATCCAAAATCTCAGAAATAAAATGAGGGCACAAAATAACTTAGGCAGAAAAAACAGAAAAGTTGAAATGACTGAGTTCAGTTCAGTTCAGTTCAGTCGCTCAGTCTTGTCCAATTCTTTGCAACCCCATGAATTGCAGCACTCCAGGCCTCCTTGTCCATCACCATCTCCTGGCGTTCACTCAGACTCACGTCCATCAAAGTGACTGAAGTGGAGCAAAATAAAGAAAAGATTTAAAGTAAATTAGGACATTTTCAGAAACTTCTGTGACAATACTAACTGCAACAACATTCAAATTACAGGGTTCTCAGAAGAAGAGAAAAAGAAAAAGTTTGTATAATAGAATCATATATATCAATATAACCTTAAATGTAAATGGATTAAATGTTCTAACCAAGCAAGGCCCATATATATGCTGCCTAAAAAAGAGCCACTTAAATCTAGGCGCACATATAGACTTAAAGTGTCAGGCTAGGTAAATATATTGCAAATAAGTGGAAATTAAAAAGAAAAAAAAAAGGAAGCTGGAGTAGCAATACTCATATTAGATAAAATTGACTTAAAATAGAGACTGTTACAAGAGATAAGGAAATAAATTACATAATGATCAAGGGATCAATCTAAAAAGAAGATATAACAATTTTAAATATTTATGTACCCAGCAAAGGAGCACCTCAATATAAAATAAATGCTAACAGCCATAAAAGGGATATCAATAGTAACACAATAACAGAGAAGGACTTTAGTTCTCCTCTTAACACAATGGTCAAATTATCCAGACAGAAAATAAATAATAATACACAAGCTAAAAATGGCATAATAAACTAGATAGATTTAACTGATATTAACAGGACATTCTTGGAGAAGGCAATGGCACCCCACTCCAGTACTCTTGCCTGGAAGATCCCATGGACAGAGGAGCCTGGTCGGCTGCTGTCAATGGGGTCACTAGGAGTCGGACACAACTGAGCAACTTCACTTTCACTTTTCCCTTTCATGCATTGGAGAAGGAAATGGCAACCCACTCCAGTGTTCTTGCCTGGAGAATCCCAGGGACGGGGGAGCCTGGTGGGCTGCCATCTCTGGGATCGCACAGAGTCAGACACGACTGAAGCGACTTAGCAACAGCAGCAGCAGCGACAGGACATTCTATCCAAATTCATCAAAAAGGATTTTCTTCACAAGTGTACAGGGAACATTCTCCAGGACAGATTAGACATCAGACCACAAACCAAGCCTAGGTAAATGTAAAG
This sequence comes from Capricornis sumatraensis, assembly GCF_032405125.1. Taxonomy (NCBI): domain Eukaryota; kingdom Metazoa; phylum Chordata; class Mammalia; order Artiodactyla; family Bovidae; genus Capricornis; species Capricornis sumatraensis. The sequence continues at coordinate 15,603,864 of NC_091089.1, read as the reverse complement.
AAACTGAAATCATATTGAGCATATTTTCTGACCACAAAATATGATATTAGATATCAATCACAGGGAAAAAAAAATTTAAAACACAAGGAAGCTAAACAATATGTTTCTAAATAACCAAGAGATCACTGAAAAAAATAAAAAAGTAAATGAATAAAAAGACTTAGAAAAAAAATTAAAAAAATTAAAAAACAGCAAACCAAAACCAGTGGATGCCACAAAACAGTACTAACAGGGAAATATATAGCAATACATGACTATTTCAAGAAATGAGGGGAAAAAATATCACAACAACACAAAAAGCAACCCAACATTACACTAAAACATTTAGGAAAAAAGACAAAAAAAAAAAAGAAAAAAAAAACTTAGAAGAAATCAAGACATCATAGAGATCAGAGCAGAAATAAATTAAACAGAAATGAAGAAAACAACTGAGAAGAGCAATAAAGCTAAAAGCTAGTTCTAAGACAAGATAAACAAAATTGACAAACCATTAGCCAGACTCATCAAGAAAAAAGGAAAAGACTCAAATCAATAAAACTTGGAAATAAAAAAGAAATTACTAAAGAAAATGCAAAAATACAAAGATTTATAAGAGACACTTCAAGCAACTATATTGACAGGAGAAATAGCAACAACCTCTGATATGGAGATGATACCACTCTAATTGCATAAAGCAAAGAGAAACTAAAGACTTTTTTTGATGAGTGAAAGGGAGAGTGAAAAAGCTGGCTTCAAACTCAACATTCAAAAAACTAAGATCATGGCATCTGGTCCCATCACTTCATTGCAAATTGGGTGTGGGGGTGGAAACAGATTTAATTTTCTTGGGCTCTAAAATCACTGTATACAGTGACTGCAACCACAAAATTAGAAGACTCTTGAACCTTGGAAGAAAAGCTATGACAAATATAGACAGTGTATTAAAAAGCAGAGACATCACTTTGCTGACAAAGGTCTCTATGGTCAAAGCTACAGTTTTCACAGTAGTCATGTATGGATGTGGGAGTTGGTCCACTAAGAATGCTGAGCAACAGAGAGATGATGCTTTTGAATTGTGATGCTTTAGAATACTCTTGAGAGTCCCTTGGAAAGCAAGGAAATCAAATCCTAAAGGAATTCAATCCTGTAATACTCACTGGAAGGATTTATGCTGAACCTCCAACACTTTGGCCTCCTAATGCAAAGAGCCAATTCATTGAAAAAGACCCTGATGCTAGGAAAGATTGAGGAAAGGAGAAGGGGCTGACAGAGGATGAGATGGATTGGATGGCATCACTGACTCAATGAACATGAGTTTGAGCAAACTCTAGGTTGATCTTGAAGGACAAGGAAGTCTGGTTTGCTGCAGTTCATGGGGTTGCAGAGAGTCAGACACGATATAATGACTGAATAACAATATGTCAGTAAAATTGACAACCTGAAAGAAATGGACGAATTCATAGAAAAGTACCTTCCAAAACCAAACCAGGAAGAAATAGAAAATATGAACAGATCAATCAATCTCAAGCACTGAAAGTGAAACTGTGATAAAAAATCTTCCAGAAAACAAAACCCAGGGCCAGATGGATTCATAGACACATTCTACAAAAACCATATTGTAATCTCAATGGATGCAGAAAAAGCTGTTGACAAAATTCAGCACTATTTATGATAAAACACTCCAGAAAATGGTCAGATGGAACCTAACTCAATATAATAAAGGCCATATATGACAAACTCACTGCAAACATTGTTTTCAATCAGAATAACTGAAAGCATTTCCTCTACAATCCAGAAGACAAGTGTGCCAACTGAAGTCACTATTACCCAATCAAGTTTTGAAACGCGTAGCCACAATAATCAAAAAGAAAATGAAATGAATAAGGATTGGAAAAGAATGAAAACTCACTGTTTCCAGATAACATAATACTGTACATTGATATCCATAAAGAAACCACAAGAAAATTACTAGAGCCAATCAGTGAATTTAGTATAGTTGCAGGATACAAAATTAATGCAGAGAAATTCCTTGTACTCCAATACATTAACAATGAAAAATCATAAAGGTTAATAATGAAAAAAATTCCATTCACCATTGCAACAAAATGAATAAAATACCTAGGACAAAATTCCTTAAAGAGACTAAGATTCGTATGTAGAAAACTATAAGACACTGGTGAAAGAAAACAGACAACACAAACAGATGGGGAAGTATCTCATGTTCTAGGACTGGAAGAACCAATATTGTGAAAATGATCATAATACCCAAAGTAATCTACAGATTTAAGACACTCTATAAAATTACCAGTGACATTTTTCACAGAACTAGAAGAAAAGATTTGCAGTTTTTATGGGAACAAAGAGGCTCCAAATAGCCAAAGACATCTTGAGAAAGAAAAACGGAGCTGGAGATGATAGACATCGTCCTTCCTTCAGATTATATTACAAAGCTCTAGTCATCAAGACACAAAAACAAAAAATATAGACCATTGGAACAAGATTGAAAGCCCAGAGATGAACCCATATACCTATGGGCAGCTTATCTTTGAGAATGGTGGCAAGAATATAAAATGGAAAAAGACAGCTCCTTAATAAGTGGTGCTGGGAAATCTGGACAGGGATATAAAAGAATAACATTAGAACACTTCTTAACAAACATAAAAAATAAATTCAAGATGAATTGTAAAACTCTAAATAAGGTCAGAAACTATAAAACTCTTAGATGAAAATTTAGGCAAAACACTATTTGGCATAAATTGCTAAATATACTCAGACCCTAGTGCAATGGAAATAAACAAAAATAAACATATGAGAAGTAATTAAACTTAAAAGCTTTTGTACAGGAAAGGAAACCACGAACAAGATGAAAGACAAAGAGTGAATGGGAGAAAATAATTGCAAATGAAGCAACTGACAAAAGCTTAATTTCCAAACTCTACAAGCAGCTCATGAAGCTCAATATCAGAAAAATCAAGCAACACAATTTTTTAAAAAATGGATGAAAGGCCTAAAGACCATTTCTCAAAAACAGATATACAAATGACCAACAAGCCTGAAAAGCTGCTCAACAAAGTTCATTATTGTTGTTGTTTAGTCGAATAGTTGTGTCCAACTCTTTGTGACCCCATGGATTGCAGCATCCCAAGTCTCCCTGTCCCTCACCATCTCCCAGAGTTTGTCCAAATTATTGTGCATTGTATTGGTGATGTGGTCCAGCTATCTCATCCTCTGATGCCCTTTTTTCCTTCTGCCCTCAAACTTTCCCGGCTTCCCGGGTGGCTCAGAGGTTAAAGCATCTGCCTCCAATGCGGGAGACCCGGGTTCGATCCCTGGGTCGAGAAGATCCCCTGGAGAAGGAAATGGCAATCCACTCCAGTATTCTTGCCTGGAGAATCCTATGGACAGAGAAGCCTAGTAGGTTACAATCCACGGGGTTGCAAAGAGTTGGACACGACTGAGCGACTTCACCTTCAATCTTTCCCAGTATCAGGGACTTTTCCAATGAGTGGTTTGTTTGCATCAGATAACCAAAATACTGAAGCTTAAGTCCTTCCAGCGAATATTCAGGGTTTATCTACTTTAACATTGACTGATTTGATCTCCTTGCTGTTCAAGTGACTTTCAGGAGCATTCTCCATCAGCACCAGACTTCCCTGGTGGCTCAGACAGTAAAGCGTCTGCCTACAATGTGGGAGACCTGGATTCAATCCCTGGGTCAGGAAGATCTCCTGGAGAAGGAAATGGCAACCCACTCCAATATTCTTAACCTGGAAAATCCCATGGATGGAGGAGCCAGGTAGGCTACAGTCCATGAGGTCACAAAAATTCCGATGCGAATTCACTTTCACTTTCGTTTTCATCACCACTGTTTGGAAGCATCAATTCTTTGGTGTTCTAAGAATTGATTTTTAGATTCATCAATTCTTTGGTTTACAGTCCAGCTTTCACATCCCTACATGACTACTGGGAAGATCATAGTCTTGACTACATGGACCTTTGTCAGCAGAGTAATGTCTCTGCTTTTCAACACACTGTCCAAGGTTGTCATCTCTTTCCTGACAAGAAGCAATTGTCTTCTGATTTCATGGCGGTAGTCATCATCTGCAGTGATTTTGGAGTCCAAGAAGAGGAAATCTGTCACTACTTCCACATTTTCCCCATCTATTTGCCATGCAGTAACAGGGCCAGATGCCATGATCTTAGTTTTTTTAATGTTTAGTCTTAAGTCAGCTCTTTCACTCTCCTCCTTCACCATCATCATGAGGCTCTTTAGTTCCTCTTCACTTTCTGCTATTAGAGTGGTATCATTTACATATCTGAGGTTGTTAATGTTTCTCCTGCTATCTTGATTCCAGCTTGTAAATCATCCAGCCCAGCATTTCTCATGATGTGATCAGCATATAGGTTAAACAAACAGGGTGACAGAAGACAACCTGATCTTGATCTTGAACTAATCAGTTGTTCCATACAACTGGTTCTGTTTTTCCTTGACTTGCCTACAGGTTCCTCAGGAGACTGGTAAGAGTGTCTGGTATTCCCATCTGTTTAAGAGCTCTCCACAGTTTATTGTGATCCACACAGTCAAAGGCTTTAACATAGTTTAAGAAATAGAGATAGATGCTTTTTCTGTAATTCCCTTGTTTTATCTGTGATCCACTGAATGTTGGCAATTTGATCTCTTGATCTTCTTTTTTTTTTTTCCTAAACTCAGCTTGGACATCTGGAACTTCCTGGTTTGCACAATTCTGAAACCTAGCATGAAAGATTTTAAGCATGACATCACTAGCTTTGGAGATGAATGCAACTGACTGATGTTTAGCACATTCTTTGGTACTACCCTTCTTCGGAATTAGAATGAGGATGGGGACTGGAATGCAAAAGTAGGAAGTCAGGAAACACCTAGAGTAACAGGCAAATTTAGCCTTGGAATACAGAATGAAGCAGGGCAAAGGCTAATAGAGTTTTGCCAAGAGAACGTACTGGACAGAGCAAACACCCTCTCCAATAAGACAAGAGAAAACACTATACATGGATATCATCAGATGGCCAAGACTGAAATCAGATTGATCATATTTTTTGTGGCCAAAGATGGGAAAGCTCTATACAGTCAACAAAAATAAGGCCAGGAGCTGACTGTGGCTCAGATCATGAACTCCTTATTGCCAAATTCAGACTTAAACTGAAGAAAGTAGAGAAAACCACTAGACCATTCAAGTATGATCTAAATCAAATCACTTAACGATTATACAGTGGATGTGAGAAATAGATTTAAGGGACTAGATCTGTTAGACAGAATGCCTGATGAACTGTGGATGGAGGTTTGTGACACTGTATAGGAGAGAGGGATCAAGACCATCCCCAAAAAAGAAATGCAAAAAAGCAAAATGGCTATCTAAGGAGGCCTTACAAATAGCTGGGAAAAGAAGAGAAGTAAAAAGCAAAGTAGAAAAGGAAAGACATACCCATTTGAATACAGAGTTTCAAAGAATAGCAAGGAGAGATAAGAAAGCCTTCCTCAGTGATCAGTGCAAAGAAATTTAGGAAAACAGGAGAATGGGAAACATTAGAGATCTCTTCAAGAAAATTAGAGATACCAAGGGAAGATTTCAGGCAAAGAAGGGCACTATAAATGACAGAAACAGTATGGACCTAAAAAAGCAGAAGATATTGAGAAGAGGTGGCAAGAATACACAGAAGAACTGTACAAAAAGGACCTCCATGATTCAGACAATTACTATAGTGTGATCACTCACCTTGAGCCAGACATCTCGAACTGTGAAGTCATGTGGGCCTTAAGCATCACTACGAACAAAGCTAGTGGAGGTGGTGGAATTCTAGTTGAGCTATTTTAAATCTTAACAGATGATGCTGTGAAAGTGCTGCACTCAGTATGTCAGCAAATTTGGAAAACTCAGCTGTGACCACAGGACTGGAAAAGGTCAGTTTTCATTCCAATCCCAAAGAAAGGAAATGTCAAAAAATCCTCAAACTACCACACAGTTGCACTCATCTCACACTCTAATAAATTAATGCTTAAAATTCTCCAAGTCAGGCTTCAGAAATATGTGAACTGTGAAATTCCAGATGTTTAAGCTGGTTTTAGAAAAGGAGAGAAAACAGAAATCAAATTGCCAACATCTGCTGTATCATGGAAAAAGCAAGAGAGTTCCAGAGAAACGTCTATTTCTGCTTTATTTCCAAAGCCTTTGACTGTGTGGATCACAATAAACTGGAATATTCTGAAAGAGATGGGAATACCCAACCACCTGACCTGCCTCTTGAGATATCTATATGCAGGTCAGGAAGCAACAGTTAGAACCAGACATGGAACAACAGAATGGTTCCATATAGGAAAAGGAGTATGTCAAGGCTGTATATTGTCACCCTGCTTATTTACCGTATATATAGAGTACATAAGAAAAGATGGGCTGGAAGAAGCACAAGCTGGAATCAAATATTACCAGGAGAAATATCAATAACCTCAGATATGCAGAAGACATCACCTTTATGGCAGAAAGTGAAGAAAAACTGAAGAGTCTCTTGATGAAAGTGAAAGAGGAGAATGAAAATGTTGGCTTCAAGCTCAACATTTAGAACACGAAGATCATGGCATCCAGTCCCATCACTTCATGGGAAATAGATGGGGAAACAGTGGAAACAGTGGCTGACTTTATATTTAGGGGCTCCAAAATCACTGCAGTGACTGCCTCCATGAAATTAAAAGACACTCCTTGGAAGGAAAGTTATGACTAGCCTCAGTTCAATTCAGTAGCTCAGTCATGTCCAGCTCTTTGCAACCCCATGAATCACATCACTCCAGGCCTTCCTATTCATCACCAACTCCAAGAGTTCACTCAGACTCAAGTCCGTTGAGTCAGTGATGCCATCCAGCCATCACATCCTCTTTCGTCCCCTTCTCCTCCTGGCTCCAGTCCCTGCCAGCATCAGAGTCTTTTCCAATTAGTCAACTTTTCACACCAGGGGGCCAAAGTACCAGAGTTCCAGCTTTAGCATCATTCCTTCCAAAAAAATCCCAGGGCTGATCTCCTTCAGAATGGACTGGTTGGAGCTCCTTGCAGTCCAAGCGACTCTGAAGAGTCTTCTCTAACATCACAGTTCAAAAGCATCAATGCTTCGGTGCTCAGCTTTCTTCATAGTCCAAATCTCACATCCGTACATGACCACTAGAAAAACCATAGCCTTGACTAGATGGACCTCCAAAGTAATGTCTCTGTTTCTCAATATTTTATCTAGGTTGGTCGTAACTTTTCTTCCAAGGAGTACGCGTCTTTTAATTTCATGGCTGCAGTCACCATCTGCAGTGATTTTGGAGACCCCCCAAAAATAAAGTCTGACACTGTTTCCACTGTTTCCCCATCTATTTCCCATGAAGTGATGGGACCAGATGCCAGGATCTGAGTTTTCTGAATGTTGAGCTTGAAGCCAACATTTTCACTCTCCACTTTCACTTTCATCAAGAGGCTTTTTAGTTCCTCTTCACTTTCTGCCATAAAGGTGGTGTCATCTGCATATCTGAGGTTATTGATATTTCTCCCAGCAATCTTGATTCCAGCTTGTGTTTCTTCCAGTCCAGCGTTTCTCATGATGTACTCTGCATAGAAGTTAAATAAGCAGGGTAACAATATACAGCCTTGAGGTACTCCTTTTCCTATTTGGAACCATTCTGTTGTTCCATGTCTGGTTCTAACTGTTGCTTCCTGACCTGCATATAGGTTTCTCAAGAGGCAGGTCAGGTGGTCTGGTATTCCCATCTCTTTCAGAATTTTCCACAGTTTATTGTGATCCGCACAGTTAAAGGCTTTGGCTTAAGATGGCATATTAAAAGGTAGAGACATTGCTTTGACAACAAAGGTCCATCTAGTCAAGCTTAGGGTTTTTCCAGTAGTCACGTATGGATGTGAGAGTTGGTCTATAAAGAATGATAAATGCTAAAGAATTGATGCTTTTGAACTGAGGTGTTGGAGAAGACTCTTGAGAGTCCCTTGGACTGCAAGGAGTTTCAACCAGTCCATCCTAAAGATCAGTCCTGAGTGCTCATTGGAAGGACTGATGTTGAAGCTGAAATTCCAAAACTTTGCCCACCTGATGCAGTGAGCTGACTCGTTGGAAAAGACCCTGATGCTGGGAAAGATTGAAGGCAGAAGGAGAAGGGGATGACAGAGGATGAGATTGTCGGATGGCGTCACTGACTCCATGGACATGAGTTTGTATAAACTCTGGGAGGTGGTTTGGACAGGGAGACCTGGCGTGTTGTGGTCCATGGGATCACAAAGAGTTGGACGCAAGTCAGCGACTGCACTGAACTGAACTGAAATATACTGAACTGAACTGTTCCAGTCCTGTGGACACTGCTAGGTCTTCCAGATTTGCTGACATAATGAATGCGAAACAGTGATGGCATCATCCTTTAAGGATCTGAATAATTCTACTGGAATTTCATTGCATCCACTAGCTTTATTAACAGTGTGTGTGTGTTAGTCGCTCAGTCGTGTCCAACTCTTTGTGACCCATGAACTGTAGCCTGCCAGGTTTTTCTGTCTATGGAATTCTCCAGGCAAGGATAATGGAGTGGATTGCCATTCCCATTTCCAGAGGATCTTCCTGACCCAGAGATTGAACCCTGTTCTCCTGCATCACCAGCAGATTCTTTACTGTTTGAGCTATGATTAAGTCATTATTAACAGTTAGTGTTTTTAAGGCCCACTTGACTTTCCACTCCAGAGTGTCTGGCTCTGAGAGACTAACCAAACCACTGTAGTAATTTGGTTCATTAAAATCTATTTTATACAATTCTTCCATGTATTATTTCCATCTCTTTTTGATTTCTTCACCATCTGCAGGGTCTCTACCACTTTTATCCTTTTTTGTGCCCATCTTTGGGCAGAATACTCCCTCGATATTTCCAATTTTCCTGAAAAGATCGCTATTTTTTCCCCCTTTTGTTGTTTTCTTCTACTACTAAGCACTGTTCATTGAAGAAGGCTCTCTTGTCTCTTCTAGCTATACTTTCAACTCTTTATTTAATTGGATATACTTTTCCCTTTCTCCCTTGGATTTTGCTTCTCTTCATTATTTCACTATATATAAAGCCTCTTCAAATGAACACTTTGCCATTTTACTTTTCTTTTCTTTGAGATGGTTTTATTTGCCACCTCCTGTACAATATTGTGGACCACTGACCATAGTTCTTCAGGCACACTGTTAACTAGATCTAGTTTTTTGAATCTATTTGTTACCTCTACTGTGAATTCATATGAGATTTGATTTAAGTCTTACTTGGCTGGCCTAGTGTTTTACCCAGTTTTCTTTAGTTTATGTCTGAATTTTTCTATGCGAAATTGATGATTTGATCCACAGTAAGTTCCAGATCTTGTTTTTTTCTGACTGTATACAGCTTCTCCATTTTGGATACAAAGAATGTAATCAATTTGATTTCGGTATTGACCATTTGGTAATGTCCATGTGTAAAGTCATCTCTTCTGCTCGTTATCAGAGCACTGCAAATTAAAACTACAGTGAGGTACCACCTCACATCAGTCAAAATGGCCATCATTAAAATATCTAGTACCAATAAATTTTGGAGAGGGTGTGGTAAATGAGAACCCTCTTGCACTGTCAATGGAAATGTAAATTGAGAGACACTACGGAGAACAGTATGGAGATTCCGCATAAATCTAGGAATAAAACCTACATATGATCCAGCAATCCCAATATTAGGTACATACACTGAGAAAAGCACAATTGCAAAAGAAACATGTACCCCAATATTCATTTCAACATTCAGTCAGTCAGTCAGTTCAGTCACTCAGTGGTATCTGACTATTTGCCACCACATGGACTGCAGCACATCATACTTCCCTGTCTATCAATCACCAACTCTTGGAGCTTGCTCAAACTCATGTCCACTGAGTTTGTGATGCCATCCAATCATATCGTACTCTGCCATCCCCTTCTCCTCCTGACTCCAATCTTTTCCAGCATCAGGGTCTTTTCCAATGAGTCAGTTCTTTGCAAAAGAAGTTCAAAGTGTCCGAGCTTCAGATTCAGTATTAGTACTTCCAATTAAAATTTAGGACTGATTTCCTTTATGATTGACTAGTTTGATCTCCTTGAAGTCAAAAGGACTCTCAAGAGTCTTCTCCAATACCACAGCTCAAAATCATCAGTTCACGGGCTTCCCTGGTGGCTCAGAGGTTAAAGCGTCTACCTCCAATGTGAGAGACCCAGGTTCGATCCCTGGGTCGGGAAGATCCCTTGGAGAAGGAAATGGCAATCCACTCCAGTATTCTTGCCTGGAGAATCCCATGGACGGAGAAGCCTAGTAGGTTACAGTCCATGGGGTCTCAAAGAGTCAGACACGACTGAGCAACTTCACCTTCACCTTCAGATTTCTTTATGATCCAACTCTTACACCCATACATGACTACGGAAAAATCTTAGCTTTCACTAGATGGACATTTGTTTGCAAAGTAATGTCTTTTATTTTTTAATATAAAGTCTAGGTTTCTCCTAGCTTTTCTTCCAAGGAGCAAAGGTCTTTTAATTTCATGGCTGTGGTCATCAGCCAAGGCTGGTGATTTTGGAGCCCAAGAAAATAAAACCTGGCTCTATTTCCTTTGTTTCCCCATCTGTTTGATGAAGTGATGGGACTGGATGCCAGGCTCTCAGTTTTTTGAATGCTGAGCTTTAAGCCAGCTTTTTTCACTCTCCTCTTTAACTTTTATCAAGTGATCCTTTAGTTTCTCTTTGCTTTCTGGCATAAAGGTGGTGTTGTCTGTATATCTGAGGTTATTGATATTTCTCTTGGCAATCTTGATTCCAGTTTATGCTTCATCCAGCCTGACATTTAGCTTATGTACTGTGCATAGAAGTTAAATAAGCAGAGTGACAATATATAGCCTTGACATACTCCTTTCCCAATTTGGAACCAACCCATTGTTCTATGTCCGGTTCTAACTGTTGCTTCTTGATCTGCACACGAATTTCTCAGGAGGTAGGTAAGGTGGTCTGATATTCCGATCTCTTGAAGAATTTTTCACAGTATGTTGAAAGTGTTAGTCACTTAGTTGTGTCCGACTCTTTGTGAGCCCATGGACTGTAGCCCAGCAGGGCCCTCTGTTGGTGGAATTCTCTAGGCAATAATACTAGAGCGGGCAACCATTTCCTTCTAAGGGGATTTTCCTGACCCAGGGATCAAACTCATATCTCTCACATTGCAGGAGGACTCTTTAGTGACTGAGCCACCAGGGAAGACAGTTTGTTGTGATCCACACAAAGACTTTGGTGTAGTCAATAAAGATGAAGTAGATATTTTTATGGAATTCTCATTTTTTTTTTTTCTATAATCCAATGGATGTTGGCAATTTGATCTCTGGCTCCTCTGCTTATTCTAAATCGAGCTTGAACATCTGGAAGTTCACATTTCATGTACTATTGAAGCCTGGCTTGGAGAATTTTGAACATTACTTTGCTAGCATGTGAGATGAGTGCAATTGTGTGGTAGATTGAACATTCTTTGACATTGCCTTTCTTTGGGATTGGAATGAAAACTGACCTTTTACAGTCCTGTGCCCACTGCTGAGTTTTCCAATTTTGCTGGCATATTGAGTGCAGCACTTTCACAGTATCATCTTTTCAGATTTGAAATAGCTCAACTGGAATTTCATCACCTCCACTAGCTTTGTTTATAGTGATGCTTCCTAAGGCCCACTTGACTTCACAGTCCTAGATGTCTGGCTCAAGGTGAGTGATCACATCGCTGTGGTTATCTGGGTCATTAAGATATTTTGTGTATATCCACCTCTTCATAATATCTCCTGCTTTTTTTAGGTCCATACTGTTCTATCCTTTATTGTGCCCATGTTAGCATGAAATATTCCCTTGGTATCTCTAATTTTCCTGAAGAGATCTCTTGTCTTTCCCATTCTATTGTTTTCCTCTGTTTCTTTGCATTGACCACTGAGTTAGGCTTTGTTCCTTCTCTTTGCTATTCTTTGAAATTCTGCTTTCAGATTGGTATATTTTTCCTTTTCTCCCTAGTCTTGTGCTTCTCTTCTTTTCTCAGCTATTTGTAATGTCTCCTCAGACAATTAATTTACCTTTTTGCATTTTTTCTTTGGGATGGTCTTGATCACTACCTCCTGTACAGTGTCACGAACCTCCATCCATAGTTCTTCAGGCACTCTATTAGATCTAATCCCTTCAATCTATTTGTCACTTCTACTGTATAATTGTAAGGAATTTGATTTGTCATACCTGAATGATCTGGTGGTTTTCCCCTACTTTCTTCAGTATAAGTTAATATTTCAATAAGGAAGTCATGATCTGAATCACAATCAGTTCCTGTTCTTGTTTTTGCTGACTATATAGAACTTCTCCATCTTTGGGTGCAAGGAATTTTATTTCAGTGTTGACCATCTGGTGATGTCCATGTGTAGAGTTGTCTCTTGTGTTGTTGGAAGAGGGTGTTTACTATGACCAGTGCATTCTCTTGGCAAAACCCTGTTAGCCTTTGCCCTGCTTCATTTTGTACTCCAAGGCCAAATGTGCCTGTTACCCCAGGTATCTCTTGACTGCTTACTTTTGCATTCCAGTCCCCTATGATGAAAAAGACATCTTTGTTTGATGGTAGTTCTTCTAGAAGGTCTCTAGGTCATTATAGAATCATTCAACTTCAGCTTCTTCAGCATCAGCAGTTGGGACATAGACTCAGATTATTGTCATATTGAATGGTTTGCCTTTGAAACAGAGGTCATTCTGTTATTTTTGAGATTGTACCCATGTACTGCATTACAGACTTCTGCTGAATGGAAGGGATACTCCTTTTCTTCTAGTGGATTATGGCCCACAGTAGTAGATATAATGGTAATCTGGATTAAATCACCCCATTCTGGTCCATTTTAGTTCACTGATTCCTAAAATGTCAATGTGCATTCTTGCCATCTCCTGTTTGACCACTTCCAATTTACCTTGATTCATGGACCTAACATTCCAGATTTCTATGCAATATTGCTCTTTTACAGCATCAGACTTTACTTCTGAAACCAATCACATCCACAACTGGGCATTGTTTCTGCTTTGGCTCCATCTCTGCCTTCTTTCTGGAGTTTTTTTCTCCACTCTTCTCCAGTACCATATAGGGTGTCCACGAACCTGAGGAGTTCATCTTTCATTGTCATATCGTTTTAACTTTTCCTACTGTTCTTTGGGTTTTCAAGGCATGAATACTGAAGTGGTTTCCCATCCCCTTCTCTTGTAGACCACGTTTTGTTAGAACTATCCAACTTGACCTGTCCATCTTGGGTGGCCCTATAGGGCATGGTTCATAGTTTCATTAGTTAGACAAGTCTGTGGTTCATGTAGTCAATCTGATTAGTTTTCTGTGATTGTCATTTTCATTCTCTCTGCCCTCTGATAGATAAGAATAAGAAGCCTGTTGGAAGCTTCCTGATGGGAGAGACTGACTGTGGGGGAATCTGGGACTTGTTCAGATGGCTGGAGCCATGCTCAGTAAGTATTTAATCCAGTTTTCTGTTGATGGGAAGGGCTGTGTTTCCCCCCTGTTAATGGAGGATTAATGGAGGTAGAGTTAATGGGCAGGGTAGGGTTACTGGGGACTACCCTGGTGGCTCAGAGTTTAAGCATCTGCCTGGAATACAGGAGACCCAGGTTTGATCCCTGGGTCAGGAAGATCCCCTAGAGAAAAAAATGGCAACCCACTCCAGTACTCTTGCCTAGAGAATCTCTTGGAGGGAAGAGCCTGGCATGCTACAGTCCATGAGGTAGCAAGAGGTAATGTGGATCTCCCTGAAAAGGGCTGTTGTGTTCAGTGCCCCTGACCTTGCAGGAGGTCACTGTGGACCCACGCCTCTGCTGGAGACTCCTAGACACTCACAGGCAAGTCTGGCTCAGTCTCTTGTGTGGACACTGATAAGCTATGATACATCACTTAAATATAATTACCAAAAGTTTCATTCTTCATTATGATATTGACTCACTACAAAGATAGTCCAAGAAACAATGATTAAAAGGAGATATTTTATGGAATGATGAGTCATGTGTTATCTAAAAGTGAGTGATATACACAGACACAGTGGTTGGTTTTGAAATGTAAAAGTACATTATCAAAGTATGGGAGGCAGCTAGTTTGACACTCATAATCCTCTGATTCTGGCCTATCAAGGACAAGAATGTTTAAAAGGGCATCAGACTCTTGCAGGAAGGGGGACCCTTTCCAGGGCCCAAAAGTGGGCTCTTATCTAACACTTGAGAATGAGTTGTCTGAGGAGACACATGTGCTGACAAAGCAAGAGATTTTATTGTGAAGGGGTGCCCAGGCAGAGAGCAGTAGGGTAAGGGAACCTAGGAGAACTGCTCTCCCATGTGGCTCGCAGTCTTATTGTGATGGGGTTTGCTTCTGAGTTGTCTTTAGCCATTCATTCTGACTCAGTCCTTCCTGGTGGTGCAAGCCTTGCTCAGCCAAGATGAATGCCAGTGAGAAGGATTCTGGGAGGTGTTTGGACATGTGATGTCACATTTGACCTTTCCTGAACTCTCCCTGTTGGTGCTGACTTTTTAGTTTCATGTTCTTTACTAGGACCTCCTGCAGTAAAAAAAAAAAAAAAACTCAAGCAAAAGGTTACTGTGGGTCCTGGCCAGGATGGCCAGTTTCAGTCAGTGTGTTTCCCCTAACATGAACATTTGGTCTGATTTGGTTAAGACATTTGCTTTTTTAGAAGTCATCAATACATGTTTCATGGATAGGCTTTACAAACAATAACTTTAAAGGTTTGGGATATTACCCACAAAAAAGCTTCCTATCCATAAAGTATCAGGTACTCCAAATTTAGTTATCATTCAGTTCCGTTCAGTTCAGTTGCTCAGTTGTGTCTGACTCTTTGCGACCCCATGAATCACAGCACACCAGGCCTCCCTGTCCATCACCAACTCCCAGAGTTCACTCAGACTCACGTGTGTCAAGTCAGTGATGCCATCCAGCCATCTCATCCTCTGTTGTCCCCTTCTCTTCCTTCCCCCAGTCCCTCCCAGCATCAGTCTTTTCCAATGAGTCAACTCTTCACATGAAGTGGCCAAAGTACTGGAGTTTCAGCTTTAGCATCATTCCTTCCAAAGAAATCCCAGGACTGATCTCCTTCAGAATGGACTGGTTGGATCTCCTTGCAATCCAAGGGACTCTCAAGAGTCTTCTCCAACAGCACAGTTTAAAAGCATCAATTCTTTGGCGCTCAGCTTTTTTCACAGTCCAACTCTTACATCCATACATGACTACTGTAAAAACCATAGCCTTGACTAGATGGACCTTTGTTGGCAAAGTAATGTCTCTGCTTTTGAATACGCTATCTAAATTGGTCATAACTTTTCTTCCAAGGAGTAAGCGTCTTTTAATTTCATGGCTGCAGTCACCATCTGCAGTGATTTGGGAGCCCAAAAAAATACAGTCTGACACTGTTTCCACTGTTTCCCCATCTCTTTCTCATGAAGTGATGGGGCCGGATGCCATGATCTTCGTTTTCTGAATGTTGAGCTTTAAGCCAACTTTTCCACTCTCCTCTTTCACTTTCATCAAGAGGCTAAATTTTAGTTCCCCTTCACTTTCTGCCATAAGGGTGGTGTCATCTGCATATCTGAGGTTATTGATATTTCTCCTGGCTATCTTGATTCCAGCTTGTGTTTCTCCCAGTCCAGCATCTCTCATGATGTACTCTGCATAGAAGTTAAATAAGCAGGGTAACAATATACAGCCTTGACGTACTCCTTTTCCTATTTGGAACCAGTCTGTTTTTCCATGTCCAGTTCTAACTGTTGCTTCCTAACCTGCATACAAATTTCTCAAGAGGCCAGTCAGGTGGTCTGGTATTCCCATCTCTTTCAGAATTTTCCACAGTTTATTGTGACCACACAGTCAAAGGCTTTGGCATAGTCAACAAAGCAGAAATAGATATTTTTCTGGAACTCTCTTGCTTTTTCCATGATCCAGCAGATGTTGGCAATTTGATCTCTGGTTCCTCTGCCTTTTCTAAAGCCAGCTTGAATATCTGGAAGTTCATGGTTCACCTATTGCTGAAGCCTGGCTTGGAGAATTTTGAGCATTACTTTACCAGCATGTGCTGCTGTTGCTGCTGCTAAGTCGCTTCAGTCGTGTCCGACTCTGTGCGACCCCATAGACGGCAGCCCATCAGGCTCCACCGTCCCTGGGATTCTCCAGGCAAGAACACTAGAGTGGGTTGCCATTTCCTTCTTCAATGCATGAAAGTGAAAAGTGAAAGTGAAGTAGCTCAGTCGTAACTGACTCTTTGTGACCCCATGGACTTCAGCCTACCAGGCTTCTCCATCCATGGGATTTTCCAGTCAAGAGTACTGGAGTGGGGTGCCATTGCCTTCTCTGTACTAGCGTGTGAGATGGGTGCAATTGTGCGGTAGTTTGAGCATTCTTTGGCATTGCTCTAAGAATGTTATTGCTAGTTATCATTACCAGTGCTATATATAAAAATATTTTCTTACATCTCTATAAGTAAAAATTTAAAAGAACTATCAGAAAGAGTGGCATTTTAAAAATAACATGGTAAATAATAACAATAGAGACCATATAATATCTAGAGTCCTCCCAACTACATTGTTCCAGGTTAAGCATAGACATCATGGTTTCCTTATCTTTCAAAGGAATTCTGTCTCTCTAGACTAGAAAAGGGTTTCCTGGATAGCTCAGTTGGTAAAGAATCCACCTGCAATGCAGGAGACTGTGGTTCAATTCCTGGGTTGGGAAGTTCTTCAACAGAGGGTATAAGTTATCCACTCTAGTATTCTTGGGAGTCCCTTGAGACTCAGCTGGTAAGGAATCCGCCCACAATGCAGGAGACCTGGGTTTGACCCCTGGATTGGTAAGATCCCCTGGAGAAGGGAAAGGATACCCACTTATTGTGGCATGGAGAATTCCATGAATTATATAGTCCATGGAGTCTCTAAGAGTTGGACACGATTAAGTGACATTCACTTTCACTTTTCATAATCCTATTTATGAAAAATGTTTCTTATTATCCAAGATGCAGAATATTTTCAGTAATAATATTCCTAATTCAGCCTGAAACGCCTGATACTGAAACCCAAAGTGTGTACAAAAGGGTTGCAGACAGAGTGCCCAATGATTCAGATAGCTAGATTAATAGGAAAACAAATGCAGGGAGTTACCAGATTGATGTGAAGGCAGGAGGCCAGTTGGCCTGATGGCATTGATCATGATTGCACAGAAAGAATAGTGACGTAATTATGGACTAACCTTTCTTTGTTATTGAAGGTAGCTCCCAACTTTTTCCAGTTAAATTTTTAAGAGGGTACTGTCAAGTTAAGACTTGAACATGAGGGTCACAAATTTCTTCCAGTTCTCTTTTTTTTTTTTAATGATTTCATGGTTTCCCATGTGAGATTGTTTAATGCAAGAGCAGAGGCTCAAGATCTCTTTTCTTTGGTTATATGCCTGAGTCTCTGTCCCAGATGTTCTGATGTAACTGGTCTGTTTTAATCTGATCTTATGATGTTGGGAAAGAAGAAAGTTGTTTCTACCTTTTGAGGTTCTTCTGTCTGGTCTAAAAATTAAATTGACTTGAGACATATCAACAAGAGAAAATCCAGCACAAGTTTAAAAATATATGAACATGAGTTAGACCTAGGAAAACTGAGTAACCCAACAAATGGCTAAAACCTCACCTCAAATATCATATTTGGCTAAAGTCAAAAGGCAATATAGTGAATTGAAATTTCAAAGGGTAGGAGAAAAGTTCACATGGGAAGACAAAAATTTTCTGGGTTATACAGAGACAGTGGAACACAGAAAAGACTCTGATTTCAAGTTACTGCCATCAAACTATATCATATTTCTTGCAGACATTGCTGGTTTTAGCTCTATTCTGGGAATAGGCCCTTTAGATTCTTTAGGCATCTGTTTTGTTTTCATTTCTTAAAAATAATTAGCTTAGCTTAATTTTCATGACAAAGAGAAACATTTTGGGATGGCAAATTTTCTTTCCATATTATGGTTTTAAATTTTTGTTTATTTATTTGAGATTTAATTTTTATACCATAAAACTTGGTATTTTAAAGAGCACAATTCACTTTTTAGTATATTTACAAAGTATACCACCATTGCCATTAAGTCCAGAACAGTTTCATCACCACAAAAAGAAATTCGAAAATCATTAGCTGCTATGTCTTATTCCTCCTTCCCCAAGATCTTAGCAACCACTGGTCAACTTTCTGTCTCTATGGGTTTGCTTGTTTAGGATAATTCACATAATTTGTATAAGATTTGTTTATGGTTTTTATGAAGTCCTTGCCATTTGGGAGAGATCTACCCACATCCAACATTCTAGCTGGAGGACAATACTGATTTAAAGAAATAGGTCATCTCCCCAGGAATTCCACCAACCCTGGATACCCAGTAATCTTGCCAACCCTGGGTTTCAGTGTCCCAGGAATAAGAGTGGACCAAAAGACTGTTCTATACATCTGTGTCTCTTTTGCTGTCTCACATACAGAGTTATTATTACCAGCTTTCTAAATTCCATATATATGTGTTAGTATACTATATTGGTGTTTGTTCTTTCTGGCTTACTTCACTCTGTATAATATGTTCCAGTTTCATCCACCTTATTAGAACTGATTCAAATGTATTCTTTTTAACGTCTGAGTAATACTCCATTGTGTATATGTACCACAGCTTTTTTATCCATTCATCTGCTTGGGGCTGGTGCACTGAGATGACCCAGAGGGATGGTACGGGAAGAGAGGAGGGAGAGGGGTTCAGGATGGGGAACACGTGTATACCTGTGGCAGATACATGTTGATGTATGGCAAAACCAATACAATATTGTAAAGTAATTAACCTCCAATTAAAATAAATAAATAAATAAATAAATATATATATATATATATATATATATATATATATATATAAAAGAGTGGATCATTAAAAATTTTTTGTTATTTCTCTATGTGTCCCCATTTTGCCACCATTCTGCTGAATTTTTTAGCATCTTTTAAAAAAATTATTCAGGAGTAGTTGATGTACAACATAGTGATTCACAGTTTTTAAAGGTTGCATTTCATTTGTAGTTATAAAATATTGGCTATATTCCCTGAGTTGTACATCACTTCAGTTTATTTATTTTATATATAGTAGTGTGTATCTTTTTTAGTTCCTTATCCCTAATGTGTCACTTCCCCTTTCCCTTTCTCTACTGGCAATGACTAGTTATTTTTATCTTTGTGTGTGAGGTTTTTTTTTTCTTGTCACCTTCACTAGTTTTATTTTATTTTTTAGATTCTATATATATGTGGTAGCATACAGTATTCATCTTTTGCTGCCTGACATTATTTCACAATACTCTCACTTAGGCCCTTCAAGTTTATAAGTTTATATATGTTGTTGCAAATGGCAAAATATCATTCATTTTTATAACTGAGCAGTAGTCTATCATGTATGCACATCTTCTTCACTCAATCATCTATTAACAGACACATATCATACCTTGCTTCTATATATTAGGAATTGTAAATAGTTCTGTGAACATTAGGGTACATGTATCTTTTTGAATTACTGTTTTCATGTTTTTCAGATATTCAGGAGTGGATTTTCTGTGTCATGTGGTAATTCTATTTTTAGTTTTTTGAGAAACCTTCATGCTGTTTTCATAGTGGCTGTACCAATTTATATTCCCACCAATAGTACATGAGAGTTCCCTTTTCTCAACATCCTCCCCAGGATTTGTTATTTATGGTCTTTTTGATGTAGCCATTCTCAAAAGTGTAAGGTTATGTTTCATTGTGATTTTACTTTGCATTTCTTTGATCTGCTTAACTTTTGATCATGATGATAGGCATCTGTAACCTCCACAGACTATTCAGGATTTATGAAATAAAGGTTAGAAATAAATAAAACACTTACAGAAATATGATTTCCTCACTCTTCAGTTTCGTTGGTTTGAGACATGGTAAATCTAAGTACAAATTAATCTTATTAACACTAATGACATGGTGATTAACAAGAGAAATGCATCTGTGGTCAAATCACCTCTTAAATTTTCCAAGGAACTGCACTATTAACAGACAGGAGGCAACAGTCTCTGGGATAAAAAAAATTTGCCTGCACCTGATGCCGTCTTGATTACTACTTTCTTGGTACCTAACAGAAGAAAAATAACCAAAAATTTCAGAGGTATACAGTTTCTCACTACTTAGCCAGTATGAGGCAGAGGTGAAAGGTGTGATAGTGACATGTCAGAAACCGTGGTAAGATCCTGATATCGTAGATAGCAGCTAAGAGATGGTGTGAGTGCAAGCTGGCTATGAGTTTGTTTGGCAAGAAATCAAGTGGAGATTTTGTAAATCAGAGAAGCCAGATCCTAGCCTGGGTAAGTAAAAATCTAGAGAAAAAATGCTCACTGATGTTACAAACAAAGAATATTTGAGTCTGGGCTGTCCTATGGCCAGGAACATTTAGGGACCATAAAATATCTAATCTAGCTTCATCTTTATTAATTTGCATCAGTTAAAACATGGAATGATTTTAAAAGATCCATACATTACATTTTTATATTCATTTAAAACATACAAATATATATTTATCTTTCAATCTTTGATGGTAAGCCAACACACCCATTTTTAAAAATAAGTCTGCCAAATGGAGCTATATTTTTGCACAAAAAAATCCATAATGCATAGGACATACTTTGAAGTTTTTATATCTTTAAAGTGGGACAAGAATTTAAGATTTTTATAAATGTATGAGTTGAGAATTATAGATTTTTAATGCCAAATTTTGAAACCACCTTGTCCATCCTTATTTCAATGATAATATGATATTGATAAACCCAATTAAATGATAAACCCAATATGTTACTTGAGAAGAGCAGAAAAATTATTCCAGAAGGAATGAAGAGGCTGAACCAAAGCAGAAACAGTGCCTAGTTTTGGATGCATCTGATGGTAGAAGTAAAGTCTGATGCTGTAAAGAGCAATATTACATAAGAATCTGAAATGTTAGATCCTTGAATCAAGGTAAATTGGAAGTGGTCAAACAGGAGATGGCAAGAATGAACATCAACATTTTAGTAATGAACTAAAATGGACCAGATTGGGCATATTTGATTCAGATGATAATATATCTACTACTGTGGGCAAGAGTCCTTAAAAGGAATAGGCCTCATACACAACAAAAGAGTCTGAAATGCAGTACTTGGGCATAATCTCAGAAAAGACAGAATGATCTCTGTTCATTCAATATCACTGTAATCCAAGTCGATGTCCCCACTACTAATGCTGAAGTAGGTCAAGTTGATCTGTCTATGAAAATTTACAAGACCTTCTAGAAATAATACACACACACACACACACACACACACACATGATATACTTTAAATAATAGTGGAATGCAATAGTAGAAAGTCAAGAAATAATTGGAGCAGCAGTAAAGTTTGGCCTTGGAGTACAAAATGAAGCAGAACAAGGCTAACAGAACAGAGCAAGGCAAGCAGAACAGAATATTGCCAATAGAACGCACTGGACATAGCAAACACCCTCTTCCAGCAACACAAGAGACGACTCTACACTCTATCACCAGATGGTTAATACCAAAATATAGATTGATTACATTCTCTGCATTCTATACAGTAGCAAAAAAAATATCAGGAGTTGACTGTGGTTCAGATCATGAACTCCTTATGGCAAAATTAAGACATAAACTGAAGAAAATAGGGAAAACCACAAGACCATTCAAGAATGACCAAAATCAAATCCCTTATGATTATACAATGGAAGTGACAACTAGATTCAAGGAATTAGACCTGATGATAGAGTGCCTGAAGAACTAAGAGGTTCATAAGATTGTACCAGAGGCCATGATCAAAATCATCCCTAAGATGAAGAAATGAAAAAGGGCAAAATGATTGTCTGAGTAGATCTTACAAATAGCTGAGAAAAGAAAAGACATGAAAGGCAAAGGAGAAAAGAAAGGTATATCCTTCTGAATGCAGAGTTCTAAAGAACAGTAAGGAGAGATAAGAAAGCTCTCTTCAGTGATCAATGCAAAGAAATAGAGGAAAACATTAGACTGGGAAAGACTAGAGATCTCTTTTAAAAAGTTAGAGATGCCAAGGGAACATTTCATGCAAAGATGGGCACAATAAAGGACAAAAAGGGTAAGGATCTAACAGAAGCAAAAAAGATTAAGAAGAGGTGGCAAGAATATACAGAGGAACCATACAAAAAAATCGTCATGACCCAGATATCCATGATGGTGTGATCACTCACCTAGGACCAGACATCCTGGAATACATAGTCAAGTTGGCCTTATGAAGCATCACTATAAACAAAGCTAGTGGAGGTGACGGAATTCCAATTGAGGTATTTCAAATCCTAAAGGATGATTATGTGAAAGTGCTACACTCAATATGCCAGCAAATTTGGCAAACTCAAAAGTGGCCATAGGAAAGGAAAAGGTCAGTTATCATTCCAATCCCAGAGAAGGCAATGACAAAGAATGTTCAAACTACCACACAATTGCACTTATCTTACATGCTAGCAAAATAATGTTCAAAAATCTCCAAGCCAGGCTTCAACAGTGTATGAACCATGAACTTCCATACATTTAAGCTGGATTTAGAAAAGGTAGAGAAATCAGAGATCAAATTTCCAACATCCATTGGATCATGAAAAAGCAAGAAAGTCCCAGAAAAACACCTACTTCTGCTTTACTGACTACACCAAAGCCTTTGTGTGGATCACAACAAACTGTGGAAAATTCTTCAAGAGATTGGAATACCAGACCACCTTATCTGGCTCCTGAGAAATCTGCATGCACATCAAGAAGCAACAGTTAGGATGTCAGAGTCCTGCTTTTCCCACCTTTCTCTGTTCATATGCTTTCTAACTCTGAGAGTTTTTGTTTTGCAAATAAAAAACTTTCAAATATACAATTAAATAGAATTAATACATCTGTGTACTGTTAAACACTTTTCCAAACTAATTTCAACAGCAGCCAAACATAATCAGTAATATATCAGGTTTGGAAGATGGTAAATTGTTGCTTTCCAAATCATTAGTAAAAACTCACATACAACAGACAGTCTATATCTGATAAAAAAAAAAAAAAAATCTTATTTCCCTGTAGGGGATGGGAGAGAACACCAGTAAAATACTTTAAGTATTATTGTCTTATCTTTTGCTGCTACTACTTTCAGCATTTGTTGAAATTTTATTATTCTTACAGCAAATCCAGGGAGTAGGCAAGAAATGTATTATTTCTACTAAATCCCAGAATTTGAGTAAAGTGTTGTACAAAAATGAAGTGACTGTCCTCTTGGAGACAATATTGATACTTGGGCCAAGTCCTAATGTGTCTCACTGTGCTATACACATAGCTTTGCAGTAACACAATAATCCCATGGAAGAAAGGTTGGCCATCACCAAATCTCTGGTTGAAAAGGGTTTTACTCTAACCATTCTTCTAGTGCTTCATATTTTTAAAAGTGTTTGAACATTTCAGTTGATCAGGAAGTGTGCTTCTGTAAGCAGATAAGTAGAAAGTTTAGAAGGCATTAATTATTAGAAAGTTTCATGACAATGAGCTGAAATTTTCTTCTCTATGCATGTGTGTGTGTGCTTAGTCACTTCAGTCGTGTCCAACTCTGTGCAACTCTAGGGACTGTAGCCTGCCAGGATTCTCTGTCCATGGGATCCGCCATGCAAGAATAATGGACTGTGTTGCCATACCCTCCTCCAGGGGATCTACCAAACCCAGGGATTGAACCTGCATGTCTTATGTCTCCTGCATTAACCGGCAGGTCCTTTACCACTATGTCACCTGTGAATCCCTTTCTTCTCTAGTTTCTATCTATTGATTTTAAGCCTATACTATGAAGAAGCTATATTACTTATTTTATAAATGAAAAACTTAAAGCTCATGGAGGTTAAATAAATTTATCAAAGGCCATGCAACAAGCTATTGAGTGTTCAGTGACTAGAATCCATCTATAGGCCCATTCGAGCTCTTTCTTTTCTCACTTTAGTGGAATCCTTTAGTGTGTACCAAACACTATCCTAAGTCAAGAAAACCCATAACAGACCAAAATTGAATCTCTGTTCTTCTCAAATTGCTTGAGGTTAGGAACAGAGGGAGAATACATAAAATCAAAAATTGCACCAATTGTGATAAGGAATATGGTAAAAGTATGTGAACTGAGGCAATGAGTTATCTCTTTTACCTAAGTTATTTTTTGTCCTGGCTAAAATACATATATATATATACACACACACACACTATATTATATATTATTGTATATATTATATTATGCATACTATTGTATATATATTATATATTAGAATAAGTATATATATGTATATATTAAGCATAAGTATATATATATATATATGTATATACGATAATATATAATATAGTTATATTTCAGTGGCTCAGTCGTGTCCGACTCTTTGAGACCCCGTGAATCGCAGCACGCCAGGCCTCCCTGTCCACCACCAACTCCAAGAGTTCACTCAGACTCAAGCCCATGGAGTCCGTGATGCCATCCAGCCATCTCATCCTGGGTCATCCCCTTCTCCTCCTGCCCCCAATCCCTCCCAGCATCAGAGTCTTTTCCAATGAGTCAACTCTTCTCATGAGGTGGCCAAAGTATTGGAGCTTCAGCTTTAGCATCATTCCTTCCAAAAAAATCCCAGGGCTGATCTCCTTCAGAATGGACTGGTTGGATCTCCTTGCAGTCCAAGGAACTCTCAAGAGTCTTCTCCAACACCACAGTTCAAAAGCATCAATTCTTTGTCGCTCAGCCTTCTTCACAGTCCAACTCTCACATCCATACATGACCACTGGAAAAACCATAGCCTTGACTAGATGGACCTTAGTCGGCACAGTAATGTCTCTGCTTTTGAATATACTATCTATGTTGGTCATAACTTTTCTTCCAAGGAATGTCTTTTAATTTCATGGCTGCAATCACTATCTGCAATGATTTTGGAGCCCCCCAAAAATAAAGTCTGACACTGTTTCCACTGTTTCCCCATCTATTTCCCATGAAGTGATGGGGACAGGGGCCATGATCTTCATTTTCTGAATGTTGAGCTTTAAACCAACTTTTTTGCTCTCCTCTTTCACTTTCATCAAGAGGCTTTTTAGCTCCTCTTCACTTTCTGCCATAAGGGTGGTGTCATCTGCACATCTGAGGTGATTGATATTTCTCCCAGCAAGCTTGATTCCAGCTTGTGTTTCTTCCAGTCCAGCATCTCTCATGATGTACTCTGCATATAAGTTAAAGAAGCAGGGTGACAACATACAACCTTGACGTACTCCTTTTCCTATTTGGAACCAGTCTGTTGTTCCATGTCCAGTTCTAACTGTTGCTTCCTGACCTGCATACAGATTTCTCAAGAGGCAGATTAAGTGGTCTGGTATTCCCATCTCTTTCAGAATTTTCCACAGTTTATTGTGATCCACACAGTCAAAGGCTTTGGCATAGTCAACAAAGCAGAAATAGATGTTTTTGTGGAACTCTCTTGCTTTATCCATGGTGCAGCGGATGTTGGCAATTTAATCTCTGGTTCCTCTGCCTTTTCTAAAACTAGCTTGAACATCAGGAAGTTCACGGTTCACGTATTGCTGAAGCCTGGCTTGGAGAATTTTGAGCATTACTTTACTAGCATGTGAGATGAGTGCAATTGTGTGGTAGTTTGAGCATTCTTTGGCATTGCCTTTCTTTGGAATTGGAATGAAAACTGACCTTTTCCAGTCCTGTGGCCACTGCTGAGTTTTCCAAATTTGCTGGCATATTGGGTGCAGCACTTTCACAGCATCATCTTTCAGGATTTGAAACAGCTCAACTGGAATTGCATCACTTCTACTAGCTTTGTTCTTAGTGATGCTTTAAGTCTCAGAGTTAGAAAGTGTATGAACAGAGAAAGGGAGTCAGGACCAGATGTCAGAAAATCACACATCTTGTAAAGGTGGGATTCCATGGGCAAAGAAAAGCAGAAACCTCAAGGCTGACAGGAAACTACACATTTTGGGGTGATGAATGTCCTGCAGGAAGACAAAGAAAGGTGAGCGAAGCAGGACTATCCAGTGCCTAAATGTAATCTTTTTCTTATTTTGCTCTTATTATAATAAAATTAGCCTTGCATATAGAATGTACCTGTCATGTCATAACCCTAACACCATAAAACTTCTGATCAAAGCAAAATAAAGAAAAAAAAAGCCTTCCTCCCTCCTGGAAGGTGGTGGTGGGAAGAAAAATCAGAAAATGTGACCCGCCCCCCCATAACCCTCCCTACTGAATGAAAATTCTGCTTCTTCTTGTATGCCCCAGATTACTGGCTTGCCAAAGAAACTCAGGCTAGCTATTCACTTAAAATGGCTTGATCTCATCTTGAGAGTGTGTGTGCTGTGGTGTGCTTATTTGTTTCAGTCGTGTCTGACTTTGTGTGACCCTATGGACTGTAGCCCACCAGGTTCCTCTGTCCATGGGGATTCTCCAGGCAAGAATACTGGAGTGGGTTGCCTTGCCCTTTACAGAGGACCTTCCAACCCAGGGATTGAGACAATTAACTCAGGCAGGTTGATAAGGAGTCCAAGGCTAAGGTCTCTTTAAGGTAAACATTCTTTCTTTTTTACATTCTTTACCCTTAGACATATAGACCTCATAAGCAGCAGTATCTATCTCTCTCTCTCTTTTTTTTTTTTTTTTTTATTTTTTTGAGCTCAGAATGTATGTTATGGGACAAGATCTGGGTAAAACTTTCACAGCCTTCAGCTTTGGGTTAGCTCTTTCCTTTTGGCTATTCTCATGCTGATGCCTGCCCTCAATCTTTCCTATGAGGGTCTTTTGCAATGGGTCAGCAAATCACATTAGGTGGCCTAAGTATTGGAGCTTCAGCTACTGCATCAGTCCTTCCAATGAATATTCAGGGTTGATTTCCTTTGGGATTGACTGGTTGGAACTCCTTGCTGTTCAAGGGACTCTCAAGAGTCTTATCCAGCACCATAGTTCAAAAGTATCAATTCTTTGGACTCAGCATTGTTTTTGGTATAACTGTCACATCTGTGCATAAGTAATGGAAATACCATAGCTTTGACTACAAGGACCTTTGTTTGCAAAGTGACAACTTTGCTTTGTAATATATTGTCTAGGTTTGCCATACCTTTCTTCCAAGAAGAAAGTGTCTTTTAATTTTATGGGTGCAGTCACTGTCTGCAGTGATTTTGGAGCCCAAGAAAATAAAGTTTGTCACAGGTTGCATTTTTTCCCCACCTATTTTCCGTGAAGTGAGGAGACTGGATGCCATGATCTCAGTTTTTTGTTTTAATATTGAGCTTTAAGCCAGCTATTTCATTCTCCTCTTTCAACTTCAACAAGAGGCACTTTAGTTCCTCTTCACTTTCTGCCATTAGGGTGACATCATCTGCAGGTTGTTATTTCTCCTGACAATCTATTTTTAAATTAATTTTTTAAAAATTATTTTTATTATTTTTTCAATTTATTTATTTTAATTGGAGGCTAATTACTTTATAATATTGTAGTGGTTTTGTCATACATTGACATGAATCCACCAAGGGTGTACATGTGTTCTGCATCCTGAACGCCCCTCCCACCTCCCTCTCCATCTCATCCCTCTGGGTCATATCAGTGCACCACCCTCGAGCACCCTGTATCACGCATCAGACCTGGACTGGTGATTTGTTACATATATGATAATATACATGTTTCAAGGCCATTCTCCCAAATCATCCCACCCTCTCCCTCTCCTACAGAGTCCAAAAGACTGTTCTATACATCTGTGTCTCTTTTGCTGTCTAGCATACACAATTATCATTACCATCTTTATAAATTCCATATATATGCGTTACTATACAGTATTGGTGTTTTTCTTTCTGGATTACTTCACTCTGTATAATATGTTCCAGTTTCATCCACCTCATTAGAACTGATTCAAATGATTTTTTTAATGGCTGAGTAATATTCCATTGTGTATATGTACCACAGCTTTCTTATTCATTTATCTGCTGATGGACATCTAGGTTGCTTCCATGTCCTGGCTATTATAAATAGTGCTGCAATGAACATTGGGGTACACGTGTCTCTTTCAATTCTGGTTTCCTCAGGTATGCCCAGCAGTGGGATTGCTGGGTCATAGGCAGTTCTATTTCCAGTTTTATAGGGAATCTCCACAATGTTCTCTATAGTGGCTGTACTAGTTTGCATTCCCACCAACAGTGTAAGAGGGTTCCCTTTTCTCCACACTCTCTCCAGCATTTATTGTTTGTAGACTTTTGGATCCCAGCCATTCTGACTGATGTGAAATGATACCTTATTGTGGTTTTGATTTGCATTTCTCTGATAATGAGTGATGTTGAGCATCTTTTCATGTGTTTGTTAGTCATCTGTATGCCTTCTTTGGAGAAATGTATGTTTAGTTCTTTGGTCCACTTTTTTATTTGATCGTTTGTTTTTATGGAATTGAGCTGCAGGAGTTGCTTGTATATTTTTGAGATTAATTATTTGCCAGTTGCTTCGTTTCTTATTATTTTCTCCCATTCTGAAGGCTATCTTTTCACCTTGCTTATAGTTTCCTTTGTTATGCAGAAGCTTTTAATATTAATTAGATCCCATTATTTCCAATATCCTGGGAGGTGGGTCATAGAGGACCCTGCTGTGATTTATCTCGGAGAGTGTGTTGCCTATGTTTTCCTCTAGTAGTTTTATAGTTTCTGGTCTTACATTGAGATCTTTAATCCATTTTGAGTTTATTTTTGTGTAAGGTGTTAGATAGTGTTCTATTTTCATTCTTTTGCAAGTGGTTGGCCTTTTCCCAGCACCATTTGGTAAAGAGATTGTCTTTTCTCCATTGCATATTCTTGCCTCTTTTGTTGAAGATAAGGTGTCCATAGATGTGTGGATTTATCTCTGGGTTTTCTATTTTGTTCCATTGATCTATATTTCTGTCTTTGTGCCAGAACCATACTGTCTTGATGACTGTGGCCTTGTAGTAGATACTGAAATCAGGCAGGTTGATTCCTCCAGCTCCATTCTTCTTTCTCAAGATTGCTTTGGCTATTCGAGGTTTTCTGTATTTCTGTATAAATTGTGAAATTATTTGTTCTAGATCTCTGAAAAATACTGTTGGTAGCTTGAAAGGGATTGCATTGAATCTATAGATTGCTTTGGGTAGTATACTCATTTTTACTATATTGATTCTTCTGATCCATGAACACAGTATATTTCTCCATCTATTTGTTTCCTCTTTGGTTTCTTTCACCAGTGTTTATAGTTTTCTATATATAGGTCTTCTGTTTCTTTGGGTAGATATATTCCTAAGTATTTTATTCTTTTCGTTGCAATGGTGAATGGAATTGTTTCCTTAATTTCTCTTTCTGTTTTATCATTATTAGTGTATAGGAATTCAAGGGATTTCTGTCTGTTGATTTTATATCCTGCAACTTTACTATATTCATTGATCAGCTCTAGTAATTTTCTGGTGGAGCCTTTGGGGTTTTCTATGTAGAGGATCATGTCATCTGAAAATAGTGAGAGTTTTACTTCTTTTCCAGTCTGGATTCCTTTTATTTCTTTTTCTGCGCTGATTGCTGTGGCCAAAACTTCCAAAACTATGTTGAATAGTAGTGGTGAGAGTGGGCACCCTTGTCTTGTTCCTGACTTTAGGGGAAATGCTTTCAACTTTTCACCATTGAGGATAATGTTTGCTGTGAGTTTATCATATATAGCTTTTATTATGTTGAGGTATGTTCCTTCTAGTCTTGCTTTCTGGAGGGTTTTTATCATAAATGGATGTTAAATTTTGTCAAAGGCTTTCTCTACATCTATTGAGATAATCATATGGTTTTATTTTTCAGTTTGTTAATGTGTTGTATTAGATTGATTCATTTGTGGATATTGAAGAATCCTTGCATCCTTGGGATAAAGCCCACTTGGTCATAATGTATGATCTTTTAAATATGTTGTTGGATTCTGTTTGCTAGAATTTTGTTAAGGATTTTTGCATCAATGTACATCAGTGATATTGGCCTGTAGT
The DNA here is from genome assembly GCF_032405125.1 of Capricornis sumatraensis. Classification (NCBI taxonomy): domain Eukaryota; kingdom Metazoa; phylum Chordata; class Mammalia; order Artiodactyla; family Bovidae; genus Capricornis; species Capricornis sumatraensis. The sequence goes on along the minus strand of NC_091089.1, from coordinate 15,573,759 downwards.
TTTCTTGTTTTGTGGCATCTTTGTCAGGTTTTGGTATTAGGGTGATGGTGGCCTTATAGAATAAGTCTGAAAGTTTACCTTACTCTGCAATTTTCTGGAAGAGTTTGAGTAGGATAGGTGTTAACTCTTCTCTAAATTTTTGGTAGAATTCAGCTGTGAAGCCATCTGGTCCTGGGCTTTTGTTTGCTAGAAGACCGATGATTACAGTTTCAATTTATATGCTTATGATAGGTCTGCTAAGATTTTCTACATCTTCCTGGTTCAGTTTTGGAAAGTTGTACCTTTCTAAGAATTTGTCCATTTCTTCCAAGTTGTCCATTTTATTGGCATATAGTTGCTAATAATAGTCTCTTGTGATCCTCTGTATTTTTGTGTTGTCTGTTGTGATCTCTCTATTTTCATTTATAATTTTGTTGATTTGATTGTTCTCCCTTTGTTTCTTGATAAGTCTGGCTAATGGTTTGTCAATTTTGTTTATCTTCTCAAAGAACCAGCTTTTGGCTTTGTTGAATTTTGCTATGGTCTCTTTTGTTTCTTTTGCATTTATTTCTGCCTAATGTTTAAGAGTTCTTTCCTTCTACTAATGCTGGGGTTCTTCATTTCTTCCTTTTTTAGTTGCTTTAGGTGTAAAGTTAGGTTATTTATTTGACTTTTTTTCTTATATCTTAAGATAAGCCTGTATTACTATGAACCTTCACCTTAGCACTGCTTTTACAGTGTCCCATAGGTTTTGGGTTTTTGAGTTTTCATTTTCATTCATTTCTATGCATACTTTGATTTCTTTTTTAATTTCTTCTTTGATTTGTTGGTTGTTCAGCAGCGTGTTTTCAGCTTCCACATGTTGGAATATTTAATAGTTTTTCTCGTGTAATTGACCTCTAATCTTACTGCATTGTGGTCAGAAAAGATGCTTGGAATGATTTCTTTTTCTTTTTTTTTCTTTTAATTTACCAAGGCTAGATATATGGCCCAGGATGTGATCTATCCTGGAGAAGGTTCCATGTGCATTTGAGAAAATGGTGATATTCATTGTTTTGGGGTGAAATGTCCTATAGATATCAATTAGATCTAACTGGTCTATTATATTGTTTAAAGTTTGTGTTTCCTTGTTAATGTTCTGTTTAGTTGATCTATCCATAGGCATGAGTGAGGTATTAAAGTCTCCAACTATTATTGTGTTATTGTTAATTTCCCCTTTCACACTTGTTAGCATTTGTCTTACATATTGCAGTGCTCCTATGTTGGGTGCACATATATTTATAAATGTTATATCTACTTCTTGGATTGATACTTTGATCATTATGTAGTGTCCATTTTGGTCTCTTTTCACAGCCTTTGTTTTAAAGTCTATTTTATCTGATATGAGTATTGCTACTCCTGCTTTCTTTTGGTCTCTATTTGCATGGAATATATTTTTCTAGCCTTTCACTTTCAGTATGTGTCCCTGGTTTCAAGGTGGGTCTCTTGTAGACAGCATATATAAGGTTCTTGTTTTTGTATCCATTCAGACAGTCTTTATCCTTTGTTTGGGGCATCCAACCCATTTACATTTAAGGTAATTATTGATAAATATGATCCCGTTGTCATTTACTTTATTGCTTTGTGTTCGAGTTTATACACACTTTTTGTGTTTCCTGACCTCCTTGGAAGGAAAGTTATGACCAACCTAGATAGCATATTAAAAAGGAGAGACATTACTTTGCCAACAAATGTCCATCTAGACAAGGCTATGGTTTTTCCAGTAGTAATGTACGGATGTGAGAGTTGGACTGTGAAGAAGGCTGAGCGCCGAAGAATTGATGCTTTTGAACTGTGGTGTTGGAGAAGACTCTTGAGAGTCCCTTGGACTGCAAGGAGATCCAACCAGTCCATTCTGAAGGGGATCAGCCCTGGGATTTCTTTGGAAGGAATGATAGTAAAGCTGAAACTCCAGTACTTTGGCCACCTCATGCAAAGAGTTGACTCATTGGAAAATACTCTGATGCTGGGAGGGATTGGGGGCAGGAGGAAAAGGGGATGACAGGGGATGAGATGGCTGGATGGCATCACCGACTTGACGGACGTGAGTTTGAGTGAACTCCGGGAGTTGGTGATGGACAGGGAGGCCTGGCATGCTGCAATTCATGGGATTGCAAAGAGTCGGACACGACTGAGTGGCTGAACTGACTGACTTTGTGTTTCCTGTCTAGAGAAGATCGTTTAGCATTTGTTGGAGAGCTGGTTTGGTGGTGCTGAATTCTCTCAGCTTTTGCTTGTCTGTAAAGCAGACAAGCTTTTGTTTTCTCCTTCGTATTTAAATGAGATCCTTGCTGGGTACAGTAATCTGGGCTGTAGGTTATTTTCTTTCATCACTTTAAGTATGTCCTGCCATTCCCTCCTGGCCTGAAGAGCTTCTATTGAAAGATCAGCTGTTATCCTTATGGAAATCCCCTTGTGTGTTTTTTGTTGTTTTTCCCTTGCTGCTATTAATATTTGTTCTTTGTATTTGATCTTTGTTAATTTGATTAATATGTGTCTTGGGATGTTTTGCCTCGGGTTTATCCTGTTTGAGACTCTGCATTTCTTGGACATGGGTAATTATTTCCTTCCCCATTTTAGGGAAGTTTTCAGCTATTGTCTCCTCAAGTATTTTCTCATGGTCTTTCTTTTTGTTTTCTTCTTCTGGGACTTATGATTCAAATGTTGGGGCATTTAACATTGTCCCAGACGTCTCTGAAGTTGTCCTCATTTCTTTTATTCTTTTTTTCTTTTTTCCTCTCTGTTTCATTTATTTCTACCTTTCTATCTTCTACCTCACTAATTTTATCTTCTGCCTCCGTTATTCTACTGTTGGTTCCCTCCAGAGTGTTTTTATCTCATTTATTGCATTATTCATTATATATTGACTCTTTTTTTATTTCTTCTAGGTCCTTGTTAAACCTTTCTTGCATCTTCTCAATCATTGTCTCCAGGCTATTTATCTGTAACTCCATTTTGTTCAAGATTTTGGATCATTTTCACTATCATTATTCGGAATTTTTTATCAGGTAGGTTCCCTATCTCTTCCTCTTTTGTTTGGTTTGGTGAGCATTTATCCTGTTCCTTTACCTACTGAGTATTTCTCTGCCTTTTCACCTTGTTTATATTGCTGTGTTTGGGGTGGCCTTTCTGTATTCTGGCAGTTTGTGGTTCCTCTTTATTGTGGAGGTTCCTTGCTTTGGGTGGGGTTGGATGTGTGGCTTGTCAAGATTTCCTGGTTAGGGAAGCTCGTGTCAGTGTTCTGGTGGGTGGAGCTGGATTTCTTCTCTCTGGATTGTAGTGAAGTGTCCAGTAATGAGTTATGAGATGTCAATGGTTTTGGTGTAACTTTGGGTAGCCTGTATATTGAAGCTTGGTTCTATATTCCTATGTTGCTGGAGAATTTGCATGGTATATCTTGCTCTGGAATTTGTTGGCCCTTGGGTGTTACTTAGTTTCAATGTAGGTACGGATATGTTTGATGAGCTTCTATCGATTTATGTTCCCTGGATTCAGGAGTTCTCTAGTGTTCTCAGGATTTGGACTTAAGTCTCCTGCCTCTAGTTTTCAATCTTACCCTTACAGTAGGCTCAATATTTCTCCATCTATACAGCACCAATGATAAAACATCTAGGTTAATGATGAAAAGTTTCTCCACAGTGAGGGACACCCAGAGAGGTACACAGAGTTACATGGAGAAGAGAAGAGGGAGGAGAGAGATAGAGGTAACCAGGAGAAGGAGAGGGGGAATCTAAGGGGAGACAGCAAGCTAGCTAGTAATCACTTCCCTATGTGCTCTCCACAGTCTGAATCCCTCAGAGATGTTCAAGGAGTTACACAGAGAAGAGAAGAGGGAGGAAGGAGACAGAGGTGGCCAGGAGGATAAAAGGCAGAATTAAAAGGAGAGAGACAGATTCAGCCAGTAATCAGTTCCCAAAGTGTTCTCCACAGCCCGGAACACACAGAGATTCACAGAGTTGTGTAGAGAAGAAAAGGGGGAGGGCGGAGATAGAGGCAACCTGGTGGAGAAAATGGAGAGTCAAAATGGGGAGAGAGCAATCAAGCCAGTGATCTCGCTCACAAGTAAAAATGGGTACTGAAGATTGGGTTCTTAAAGGCACAAAATTGATAACAAATACAAAAAAGCAAAGTTTAAAAATCTAGAGTAGAAGTTAGATTCTCAAAAATACAATGTTTAAAAAAAGTCACAAAAATTATAAAAAAAAATATATATGAAGTTTGCTTTAAAAATAGGATCTTTTTTGCAATGTAATAGTATGTTACAAAAATGAAAATTAAAAGAGTAATAAAGAACTTAAAAATTTTAAAATTTAAAAATTAAAAAATGATAATAGTAAAAATATATCTAGGACTTTCTTTTTTTTTTTTTTTTTTTTGACTTCCTGTGGAGCTGTTGCAGACAGTGTGGGGTCAGTTCATTTTCAGATAGTTTCTTGATCCGGCTTATACTTCTCAAGGTCTATAGGCCCCTTCCTATGTAGTCGGTGCTAACTACAGGGTTTTAATCTATTGCACCTCTCACTTCCAAAGCGGTTCCCTCTGTTTATTTTAGCCTCTTCTGTTTGCTTGTCTCTTCAGTGTCTAATTTCTGCTCTGACACATGGGGGGCGGTGGTGGTCACTTTTTTAGGCTCACTTGTTCAGTCGTGCTGTGGGGAGGGAAGAACACTGCAAACAAATATCACTGGAGTGTGTGGGGCATGCTCACAGTGTTTCAGCCACACTGAGCTTGTCCCCGCTCACAGCGTGTGCTTTCCCATTCTACACTGCTCAGGTTCTAGGTGGCTCTGCCAGGAACTGGGATGTGTGCCCTGGGTTGCGTGCACTCCCCAGGTCTAAGTTGCTCAGGTTCAGGTTCTGGGGTACTCCACAAAGGCGCAGACTTGGTTGGGCCTGCATTTTGAGGCCATCCCAGGTCTGAGCAGCCCAGGTGACCAGATGCTTGGTGAGCACAGTTGAAGCCTGCCACTTATTGCCTCCACCGTCCCAGCTGCTCGATTTTCTGGGTGTGCAATGGGTGCACCATTTCAGTTATGCTGTGTGTCTCTTCTGGGGAGTTGATCTCTGGCTGCAACCTTCCTAGTGGATGTCGACATCCAGAGTCAAAAGAAGTTTTGGTTAGCAAAAAAGTCGGCTTGCAGTTTGGTATAGGATGCCTCTCTGGGGGCATGATTGCCCCCTTCTGGCTCTGGCTGTCCCTGCCTGCCTGTCTCTGGTCGGGGATGGGCCGGTCTGCAGCCAACTAGCTATGTTCAGTCCTTTGTTCTGTGAGTGGGCCTGGCAGTATCTTAGTTTAGGGCTTTTTGTGGGATAGCTATTCCACAGTCTGGATTGCTCTCTCAAGCAGGTTTCCTCAGATGGCCCTTGGGGCATTCAAGCCTGGTCCTTACCCTACTCAATGCAGCCAGCGCCTCCCTGCCCAGCTCCCACTTGCTAGTGGGGGATGTGAGTGTCTGGGCTGTTTCTCTGCTGGGAGTTGTTGTTAGGCACATAATCTGTGGGGTTTATTTATTTATTTATTTATTTTTTCCTCCTGGTTATTTTGCCTTCTGAGATTCCAAGGCTCACCACAGACCTGCCAGAGAGAATGTTTCCTGGTGTTTGGAAAATTCTTTTTTAAGACTCCCTTCCTGGGATGGATCTCTGTCTCTACCTCTTTTGTCTCTCTTTCTATCTTTTATATTTTGTCTTACCTCCTTTTGAAGACAGTGATTGCCTTTCTGGATGTCTGATGTCCTCTGCCAGCATTCAGAAGTTGTTTTGTGGAATTTGCTCAGCGTTCAAATGTTCTCTCATTGAATTTGTAGGGGAGAAAGTGATCTTCCCATCCTATTCCTCCGCCCTCTCCTGACAATCTTAATTCCAGTTTGTGATTCATCCACTTTAACATGTCACATTAAATTACATCAAACCTTAAATCCAGCCGTGCCTAGGCCAATACAAAGCCAAGAAAAAGTGTCTCATAATTATTAAGACCGTCAAACAGGTATATTCTAACACAATATCCCTAACCTTAGGATGCCAGTCCTGATAGTCTCTGGCTTAATGATGGAATTAGTTACATACATGACAGTGTCTGGAAAGCAGGTTCTGCTATAGTAGATTTACATGAGATCACGGAGGTCAATGCCCTGCCTCCCCAGACTTTGGCACAAAAAGCTGGATTTATAGCCTAACTCAAACTCTAAGGCCAGGAAAATACAACAGGATCAATATCTATAGAGATTCTAAGTTTGCATTTCTGGTGTAATGTACACATGCTACCATTTGGAAACACAGGAAACTCCTGACCCCAAAGTAAGTCTCAATTCAGCACTGCCAAGAAAAATTTGAGTTCCTAGAGGCAGTACAAGATTCTAAGGAGCAAGCATTATTCACCACAAGGGGAAACAGAGAAGTTCAGATACAGTAAAAGGAAACAACCTGGTTAAGACAGCAAATAGTATAACTCTTAAAACTCCTTTAACTTAGGTGGCCTTTCTTCCCAATGTACAAATCTCCAGCCTACCTTCATTACTCTAGTACACAAACAAATTAAAGTGGGCTAGAACTAGGGGATATCAAAGGGGCCCCAGTGGATGATGAGTTATAACACAACAGCAGTGCTGCCTAGAGCATTACAATAGAAAATTTTAAAATCACTCCATGACTTTTCTTATTTGGGGGGAATGCTTTAACTAGCTTGGTTGAAAACATTTATTTCTGGCATAAGCCTTTTTCAGATTATCTTAGAAATCACAAAACCCTGTTATGCTCTGTTATGCTATCATAAAAATCTGGGGAAAACTTGGACTTTCATCTATCCTCCAGCACATCCAAAGAACAGGAACTTACCCGAGAGAAGACTGACAAATAAGCTTTACCTAGATATCATTCTCCCAGGAATATAAATACCTCCTGGTACTTTCACTGTGTGGGTGAAAGCTTTCCAACAAGGACAGAGAGAGCTCAGGAATAAAGGTATTATTAAAAGAAATAATTCCAATGTTAGGATTTCCATAATCTTTAGAAAGTGATAATGGCTCTTTTTTGTGTGTGTCTAAGATAACACAACAAATCTCTACTGCCCTTGGCATTTGCTAACACCAACATACTTTCTGGAGGACTCAGTCATCAGAAAAAGTGGAAAGGGAAAACCAAATTTTAAAAAGAATTCTGGATATCTTTTGTCAAAAGATATGAGAACCTTGGACAAATCCCTTACCCATAATCCTACTGAGAATCAAGGTTGCACCTAAAAAGGTGTAACACCTTTGAAATAATGTAGGGTGGGCCCTTTCTTCCTCTGATATTTTGGTGGACACAAAAATCAATGAACTTGTTAAATACCTAATTATTTGTGACAAGTCAAAAAAGGTGACTTCAGAATGTGGAAATCACGTTTTCCTGGCCCCCAGCCAGGAAATGGGCCCCATTCAGTTTCAGTTGAAAGATTTAGTCCTTCTAAAAAACATGGAGTGAAAGGTCTCCCTGTGATCAATTGTCTCCCAAATGGAAGGGGCCTTATCTAGTACATCTTAGCATTCTGACTACAGTGGAATTACAGGGAATCATTCAGTAGATGGATGCACTTTTCTATAATTAAATCTACTCCTCCTCCTTAGTCTTCACAGGACATAGAGGACCTTGGGCAGCCAAAAGAGTCCAGGTGGATAGTGAGGCATTTCAGAACCTGAAGCCTTTATTCAGAAAGGACAAAACAATCTCACAGATCCAAGGCTGAGTACCCGTGACCACTCTTTTCCTTTTCACCTTCCAATACCCTGTCCACCCACAAAATAATTAATATGCTCTGGTGGATTTGGATACTTAATATTCTCTTCTTCTTGTTCTCAAAATTTTGTATGACAGTCACTTTATATACACATGTATACCTAAGAGGAAATCCTTCTTTCCATGCTGGGCTTGATAAGACGTGCTTCAGATGTAAAAAGACACCCCACAGCCTCTATTCTTTCTCTTCTTCTTCCAGAAGATATTAGGGACCCTATCCCCACACTTACTTGTTCTCATTTTATTGATCTAATCTGTTTGTTCCCAAAAATTTACATGGAAAGATAAGATAGTCAATAACTCCCAGATTATTGCTAAAAGGGAAAATCTCTCTCTCCCTGTTGGGCTTACCAACCTGAACCCACCATCCGAGGAGATGTAAGTACCACCCTCAAAGCCTACCCAGTCAACAATCATACTGTATTGTCAGCTTTTAGCCAATCTTCTTTTAACTACTGTAACAAGATTTTTCTTTAACTGTTACATGGGAAAGGCCACTTTCACTGTTAGCACATCACACCTCACTTTTCAAGATAAGTTTCACAAAAACATCCTTAACCTGCAATCGAACACTAGGATGCACTGCTTGTTACAACAATACCCACAGGGAAAATATAAACCCTTTTTCAGCCCTTCAGGCTCTCTCTAACAGAAATCTAAGCCTGCCCCTAGATATTCAAGTCTAGAAACTTGAGCCATATAGGGGGCCAGCCCTTTTATACGTCATTCCTCACCATTAACAGTACACATGCATGTCATGACAGTTTACAAACTAATGTCAGCAGAACTTCTTGTACTAGCTATTACATTAAACACACACTTATCATGACTCTCCCTGAATACAGACTACTCCCTAACCCCATATGCTGCAAAAAAGGGGGCCATATTCAAAATGCAGATGGAACCCCTCTGCAACTGTCTCCCTGAACTTTTCTGCCACCAGTATAACCAAACCACTTACACTGTCTTACCAGGACCACCCGGATTATTCTGGCTATTTGGGGGGCTCAGACAATGCCCTCACAGTAACAGTAAAGCCATTGCTGCCTCACCTCTAGACAACACACTTCAATATGAGGATTGCACCTTGGGAACTGTGGCTCCAGCCAAAATAACTATCCTCAGCATAGCTCATGTAGATAAAAAAAAGGACTTTCAGTTTGACCAGCAATAATTTCATGCTAGCTTCAACTGTCCCCATTGGAGAGGATTTGCCAACCATGAGGCAACTTTGAGGGATCAAATGTCCTCCCTGGATAGCACACCAAAGAAAACCAGAGACACTCTCCCAGTCTTTCAAAACTCCCTAGATTCCCTGGCAAATGTGGTTTGTGACCATTGCTGAGTCCTGGACTGTCTCCTATCTAGCCAAGGAGGGGTTTGTGCTCTTATAATAAAACATGCTGCACAAATATTAATGTCTCAGAAGTAGAAGTACATGTTAAAGAAATCTACAAAAAGGGTTTGTTGACTCCACAGGTGTAATCAAAGGAAGTGAGGATGAACTGAGGACCATTAAGGGGTGATCCCCAGGATACACTTGGCTTCTCTCATTTTTAGGTCCTATATTTCTCAAACTTCTCTTAGGTCCTTACATTTTTAACTACGCAGCTATATCTCTATCTCCTGGAATAAAAAACTTCCAACTTCAAATGATGCTACAGCAGGGATTTCAACCCATCCCACTTGAAGAAAGGGAATATGAACACATCTTGGACAAGGTTACTAGCTCCTTCTACTTCTTACTCTCCATCTCTGCACTATAAAAAAAAAAAAAAAAAAAAACACCTCAAGACTCCTTTTTATGAGAGATGACAAGGAGATCTGGACCCATAGGTAGGAACAATGCCTATGCTCAGCTTAAGATGATGAACAGAAGATGAACCTTTGATCCTTTTCTTCTTGTAATATTATAAGTGTGAGATGAGTGCAACTGTATGGTAGTTTGAATATTCTTTGGCATTGCCTTTCTTGGAGATTGGAAGGAAAACTCAACTTTTCCAGTCCTCTAGCCATTGCTGAGTTTTCCAAATTTCCTGACATATTGAGTGCAGCAGTTTATCAGCATCATCTTTTAGGATGTGAAATAGCTCAACAACTGGAATTCTATCACCTCCACTAGCTTTGTTCGTAGTGATGCTTCCTAAGGCCCACTTGACTTCACCTTCCAGGATTTCTGGCTCTACGTGAGTGATCACACCATCATGGTTATCTGGGTCATTAAGACCTTTTTTTGTATGTGTATCCTTGCCACCTCTTCTTAATATGTCTGCTTCTTTTAGGTCCATACTGTTTCTGTCCTTTATTGTGCCTATCTTTTCACCACATTTTCCCTTGGTATCTCTAATTATCTTATCCCATTCTATTGTTTTCCTCTATTTCTTTGCATTTTTTCACTTAAAAAGGCTTTCTTATCTCTCCTTGCTATTCTCTGGAACTCTGCATTCAAATGGATCTATCTTTCCTTTTCTCTTTTGCCTTTTGCTTCCTTTCTTTTCTCAGCTATTTGTAAGCCCTCCTCAGACAACCATTTTGCCTTTTTGCATTTCTTTTTCTTCTGGATGGTTTTGATCACTGCCTCCCATACAATGCTGTGAACCTTCATTCATAGTTCTTCAGGCACTCTGTCTATCAGATCTAATCCCTGAATCTCTTTGTCACTTCCACTGTATAATTATAAGGAATTTGATTTATGCCAGATCTTTATGTCTTGGTGGTTTTCTTTATGTTCTTAAGTCTGAATTTTGTAGTAAGGAGTTAATGATCCGAATCACAGTCAGTTTCTGGTCTTCTTTTTGCTGAATATATAGAGCTTCTCCATCTTCATCTACAAAGAATATAATCAATCTGATTTTGATATTGACTAGCTAATGATGTCTTATCTTGTGTTTTTGGAAGAGGGTGTTTGCTACAACCAGAGCATTATCTTGGCAAAACTCTGCAGCCTTTGACCTCTTAATTTTGTACTCCAAGGCCCAACTTGCTTGTTATTCCATGTAACTTTTGACTTCCAGTCCCTTATGACATCTTCTTTTGATGTTAGTTTTAGAAGGTCTTGTATGTCTTCATAGAACCATTCACCTTCAGCTTCTTCAACATTAGTAGTTGGTGCATAGACTTGGATTACTATAATACTGAATGGGTTGTCTTGGAAATGAACAGAGATCATTCTGTCATTTTTGAGATTGCACCCAAGTACTGCACTTTGGACTCTTTTGTTGACTGTAAGGACTACTCCATTTCTTCTAAGGGATTATTGTCCACAGTAGTATCTATAATGGTCATCTGTATTAAATTCACCCATTCCTGTCCATTTTAGATACTAAAATGTCAATGATCAGTCTTGTCATCTCCTATTTGACCACTTCTAAATTACCTTGATTTCATGGACCTAACATTCTAGGTTCCTATGCAATATTGTTCTTTACAGCATTGATTGTTTTTTTTTTTTTTTTTCTTTTTTCTTTTACCACCAGACACTTCCGCAATTGACCATTGTTTCCACTTTGGTTCAGCCTCTTCATTCTTTCTGGAGCTGTTTCTCTGCTCTTCTTCAGTAGCATATTTGACACCTACCAACCTGAGGGCACCATGTTTCAGTGTCATATCTTTTTGCCTTTTCATACTGTTTTGGGGTTCTCAAGGAAAGAATGCTGAAATGGTTTGCCAGAGTTTTTCAGAACCCTTCACCTTGACCCATCAGTCTTGGGTGGCCCTGTAAGACATGGCTTATAGTTTCTTGTCATGACTTAAGACAAGGTTGTGGTCCTTGTGATCAGCTTGGTTATTTTTCTATGATTATGGTTTTCATTCTGCCATTCATGATTTTATTAGCACCAAAAGTGTACTCTCCCTTGGATAAGATAGCTTTTTGTTTTTTCTCAAATATTTGAAAAATTTTTATTCTAAATATTTTCAATAGATTTAGTAGTTTTTTTCCCATGCATATCTAAATGTCCCTAGAAACAAATGATCTTGTTAGTATACCTTTCAAAATCTATTTATATATAGTAAATATAGAAAACATATCTTTTCTTTCCAGTGGCTTTTATAGTACCAATATTCCAATTAATTTAGTAATTTTTAAAATAGTTTTTTCAAATGAATGAAATAATAAAACATTTTAATACATAATTTTAAATTTACAAATAAAATAATTAATTAAGATATATATTCAGCTAAAAATTTCTAATAAAAATTGTTACCAAATTAAAATCTAGGACAGAGTCTGTGCCCATCTGAAGGAGAATAATAAACTATTTTATTAATTTAAAATCTCACTGACAATATCACATCTATACTTTCACTTTTATATTTAGAAAGTTACGGGAAGGTTGAAATATTCTGATTGACTGAAAGGAGTCATATTTCCTGCCAATTCTTATTTAATTCCTGATTGCTGTTACAAATTTGTTTTTCTGTTTGAATTAATTCATATTCTACTCTGTGGTGAAAGAAATTTGAGTTTAAAGCATAAACTGGCCTCAGATATTGGAAAGATTTAAGAAAACTGCTTACTTGATTAGCAGTGTCCAGATGTCCTAAATAAGCCTCCTCATTGCCTATCCTGGGTTGTATATGCATCTTCTGAAAATAATGCATGAAAGTTTATCTTTATATATTTTCAACATAAAAGTTATGATTAATTTTAAATTTTATAACAAAGAAGAATTTATCATTAGGTTACTAATCAAGGGAATCAGATACGGTACTGAGTACACAGATTACATAGAGTACAGGGGATGTAACCTAGGGAAGTGGAGGAAAAGGAGTTTCTAGTTAAAAATAAGTTGGGTGGATATCTTCTTCATCAGAGGAATATTATGATTTGAGGTCCTTTAATCATGTTAACTCAGAGAAGGCAATGGCGACCCACTCCAATACTCTTGGCTGGAAAATCCCATGGGCGGAGGAGCCTGGTAGGCTGCAGTCCATGGGGTCGAGAAGAGTCAGACATGACTGAGTGACTTCACCTTCACTTTTCACTTTCATGCATTGGAGAAGGAAATGGCAGCCCACTCCAGTGTTCTTGCCTGGAGAATCCCAGGGACGGAGAAGCCTGGTGTGCTGCCGTCTATGGGGTCGGACAGAGTCGGATACGACTGAAGCAACCTAGCAGCAGCAGCAGCAATCATGTTAACTAGAGAACAAACCATGACACAAATGTATCAGATCTCAATCATGCACTTCAAATTTGCATCTTAACATTACACTCAAAGGTGAAAGTCTAAAAGCTCTTCTTCTAATATCAGAAATAAGACAAGGACTTCTGGTTTAACCATGTTCATTTTATAAAGTAGTAGAAGTTCTAGCCAGAGAAAAAAGGCAAGAAAAACAGGCATACAAATTGGGAAAGGAGTAAAATTATCTGTTTGCAGACAGTATGATTTTATATGTAGAAAACTCTAGAGTCCATAACTCACACACACACACTCACACTCATACTCACACACAACATTAGAACTTTTAAACAAATTCAGAAAGTTGAGCAATTCGAAATAAGCACAAAAAATCAGTTGCATTTCTATCACTAACAATGTGCAACATGAAAAGGAAAGTAAGAAATTATTTCATTTAATATAGCATTAAAAGCAAATACTTCAGAGCAAGCAGATATATAATAAAAGTTTTGGATTATAACTCATGGAATAAAATAAGCATCCCTGAGTCCATGCTGATATAAATAAATAACTGAATACAAAGACTTGCAAGGAGATAACTTTGTACACGGAAAACTATATAGGATTTTACTTTGTTTACTAGTTTTAACTTACACAAATTTATTGAATATTCTGGACTATAAACAGTTACCAGATATATAATTTGAAAATATTTTTTCCTATTTTAAGTGACCTTTTTTTCTTATTACTAAAGGCTTTTGATACAAGATTTTTTTTTTAATTGTAGCAAGCCCAATTTATTTTTTCTATTGTTTTTCATGATTTTGGCATCATAACTAGGGAACAAACACGAAATTCAAAAATATGAGTATTTAACCCTATGTTTTCTCCTAAGAGTTTTACAATCTGGTGTTTAGGTCACTGACCCATGTACAGTTGATATTTTTTAAGTTTTTTTCATAACAGTATATATTAATTTATTGCATGCAATTCTCTTATTATCATTTGTGTTCCTATAAGTTTGGTAGTGATATTCCTACTTTAATTTCAGATTTTAGTTATTTGATTAGACAATTTTTTTAGTAAACCTAGCTAGAGATTTCTAAGTTTTCTTTATCATTTTGAAAATCAACTCCTTGAATCATTAATTTTCTCTATTGTGCTGTATTCTTTATTTTTACCTCTTTTCTAATCATTTATTATTTCTGATTATTTCATTCTTTCTATCCATTTGAGTTTAGGTTTTTCTTCCTTTTCTAGTTTCTTAAGGTTTAAAATTAGTTTTGTTTATTTGAGATGTTCCTTCTTTTCAAAGCAAGCATTTAGAGTTATAAATTTCCATTTTAGCCCTGCTATTGCATCACTCCATAAGTTTTGAAATATTATCTCTTAATGTTCATTATTCTGTGAGCATTTTCTAATTTACCCTCTAATCTCTTCTTTCACTCATTGGTTATTTAATTTCCATATATTTGTAAATATATATTTGTATATTACAAATTTGTATATATTGTAAATATATATTTGTATATATTTCAGTTTTTCTTCTCTTTTTGCTACTAGTTTTATTCCATTGTGATTGGAAAAAAAAAATTTTGAATGATTTCAATCTTTCTTCCTGTATATACTTGGGAAGTCAAGAAATGCTTCCTGTAAGAAACAGCATCTAAATGAACTAAGAGTTAGGAGAAAAAAATAAAGAAAAGAAAGGGAAACTGAAACCAGACGCTCAGATGTTGCAAAGATGATAGAATGAAAAAAGAACTTAGATCATTTTACTGTGGCTAAATCCTAGAGTTTAGGAAAGAAAAGCAAAATTTAAGAGATAAATTAGACTTGTTTATGCATGTATTACAGAGAAGGCAATGACACCCCACTCCAGTACTCTTGCCTGTAAAATCCCATGGATGGTGGAACCTCAGAGGCTGCAGTCCATGGGGTCGCTAGGAGTCGGACACGACTGAGTGACTTCACTTTTACTTTTCACTTTTATGCATTGGATAAGGACATGGCAACCCACTCCAGTGTTCTTGCCTGGAGAATCCCAGAGACTGGGGAGCCTGGTGGGCTGCCGTCTATGGGGTCGCACAGAGTCGGACACGACTGAACGCTTTCACTTTCACTTTTCACTTTCATGCCTTGGAGAAGGAAACAGCAACCAACTCCAGTGTTCTTGACTGGAGAATCCCAGGGATGGGGGAGCCTGGTAGCCTGCCGTCTATGGGATCGCACAGAGTTGGACATGACTGAGGCGACTTAGCAGCAGTAGCAGCAGCATGCATGTATTAAATAGATTTATAGTTTTGAGTGAGGCATCTGAAATCAGACTGGCTGTATTTAGACGATGGCTAAATATCTTTCTGATATTAGGAAGTATACTTAATGCCTCTAAAATATACAGTACTTATTTTTAAAAGTTATAATAATATTTATATATAACTCATGGAATTTTTCAGATTGTTCAATGTGTAGAAGGCATCTAGTATAGTGTCTTGTGTGTTGTTGCTGTTGTTCAGTCAATAATTTGTGTCCCACTCTTTGCAACCATATGAACTGCAGCATGCCAAGTGTCCCTGTCTTTCACTGTCTCAAAATTTGCTCAAATTCATGTTCATTGAGTGAGCAATGCCACACAACCACTTCACCCTCTGTCACCCCCTTCTGACCTCAATCTTTCCCAGCATGAGTATTTTCCAATGAGTTGGCTTTTTGTATCAGGTGGCCAAAGTATCAAGGCTTCAGCTTCAACATCAGTCCTTCTAGTGAATATTAAGGGTGGATTTCCTTTTAGGATTGACTGGTTTGAACTCCTTACACTCTAAGGAACTCTCAAGAGTCTTTTTCAGCACGACAATTTGAAACCATCAATTCTCTGGCAGTCAGTCTTCTTTATAATCCAACTCTTATATCTGTATATGACTACTAGAAAAATCATAGCTTTGATTATAGACCTTTGTCGACAAAGTTATGTCTCTGCTTTTTAATATATTGTCTAGGTTTCTCATAGCTTTTCTTCCAAGGAGCAAGTGTCTTAATTCCGTGGCTGCAGTTACTGCCCACAGGGATGCTGGGTGTGCTGCAGTCCATGGGGTAACAACAATTCAGACATGACTGAGCTACTGAACTGAGCTCAATGGCATGGCTATTATTTCTAAGAAACTCAGAATCTATTGTAGCATTATCTGGGGATATTACTTCAGGCTGAAATGTGGTAAAATAGATATTTAGTAATCTAGGTGAGAAATGTTCATGGCCTTTATATATGATAGTGGCACTAAGTCGGAGAAAAGCTGACATATTTGCAAAATGTTCAGAGGTTGAATCTATAGCATTTAGTAATAAATAGAAAAGAAAGAAGGAGGATCCTGAGAGAAAGAGAAGCTCTCCGGTTTCTGAAATTTTCAAATGGACAGGTAGTTATAACATTTATTGAGAGGGGAAGAAAGAAGAATGATGACAAGTTCACTTTCAGAAATGTTGACTTTGACATACCTGTGTATCACTCAAGTGAAAACAGTGAATATCTGGGTTTAAAGCTCTGGGCGGAGATTTGAGAGTTTTATTCCATTTCATGTTTTATTTACTCATTCCTTACAATCTCATCTGGTCAAATATATCATCATTTGTAAAATGGTCAAAACCCCTGATACTGATATTCACAAATTCCTAGAGCCTGGCCGCAATTTTTTATTTTGTTTTTACTGAAACTCACAAATTCCTAGAGCCTGGCAGCAATTTCTATTTTGTTTTATCCACCATTTATAAGTAAAGAACAAATAGGACCACTACAAAAGCATTTAGAACAACATTAAATTTTGGCACAAAAATTATTTGTACTGTTGATTTTAAACCGCAAATATAAGATTAATTTCAAAATTTTTTGTAGGAATAATTGACTACAGAATACAATTTTTCAATAGTTTTTCAGTGCATAGTACTGAGAAAATTGATTAAATTTATGTTTTTTTTTTTTCTAGCTGCTAGAGATATGAAGACACATGTGCACATACACCACACATAGTAATCATGGTCTCTACTCTTAATCAACCTATGTAATCATGGTGGAAGACATACATGCAATGGGATGTTAAAATCCAAAATTTTATAAGACATATAGACTACCTTCAAGGAAACTTAATCCTTATGACTATGTTCAAGGAAAATTAATTTGTCATGTCAACTAAAATTTGGCACTTGCATAGGTACTTGCCATCTATCTACTCAAGGATTAAATCATATGCTGCTTTAGTTGCTGATTTTCAACACTTTCTGAAAGGAGTTCAGGGTGCAGACCAGAAGAGACACTCTGTGTTTGGCGTGGGGGGGAGCATGAAGCTGGCAGAAGAGATCTTTGGATAGTTGTGTACTTTCAGGAGCTGATTTTATGAGCCTAATTCCTGTATCTCCTCAAATTTAGAAAAGCACTGAATCCTTCATGTTAATGATTACTCCTTGTGACTAGCAGAAACCTTCCAAAAAAAAAAAAAAAAAGTGCTTGATTGCATGTGTCCCCTCTTCACCAAAATCACATATATACTGACCATCCCCAACTGCTTTTTGGAGCAGTTTCTCACAGCTATCTGAGGTGCTGTCTTGGGGCTGTAGTCCTCATTTTGACCCAAATAAAACTTAACACAGCTCTCAGATTGTGCAATTTTTAAGTTGACAGTGAGAAGTAAACATTGCAAGGAGGTCAATCTAGAGTGATTGATTCCTTTCAATGTATTGCAAAACCAATACAGTATTGTAAAGTAAAAAAATAAAATAAAAGAGCAAAAAAAAAAAATAAAAAAAAAAGGGAGAAGAAATTTTTCCCTACTCTTCCAGAGTCTTTTGACTGGACTAGAAATTGAATTGGTATGAAATAGATTAGTAGGAAGAAATCAAACAAAAATTTAATAAAGTGCATATATGGTAAGGACTTCCCTGGTAACTCAGCTGGTAAAGAATCTGCCTGCAATGCAGGAGACCCCAGTTTGATTCCTGGGTCAAGAAGATCCTCTGGAGAAGGGATAGGCTACCTACCCTAGTATTCTTGGGCTTATCTCGTAGCTCAGATGGTAAAGAATCCACCTGCAATGCAGGAGACCTAGGTTAAATCCCTGGGTTGGGAAGATCCCCTGCAGAAGGGCATGACAAACCACTCCAGTATTCTTGCTGGAGACTCCCCATGGACAGAGGAGCCTGGTGGTCTACACTCCATGGGGTGGCAAAGAGTTGGACATGACTGAGCGACTAAGCACAGCACAGCACACAGCACAGAACATACGAAGGTGAGACACTCCTCTCCCCAAAACTGAGTAACCCAAATAGCTGAAACCCTCACCTTAAACACCATCTTTAGGTACAGACAAAAGAAGATATTGGGGGTAGTGGTTTGGGATTTCAAAGGGGAGGAAGGCAATTTCCATGGAAATAAAAGACAACTGTAAATAAAGGTTTTCTGGGCTTTTCTGAGATAACAGGACAGGGAGAGGAAGTCTAACTGCCTTTGCTAGGTTTTGCCTCCTTTAGTATACCTAGTTCTTACTGTAGTTAGATATGATAGTAGCTTCCTTCTTGGATTATGTTATTTATATTCTTTTAGGCAGTGAAGGGGAAGGTCAAAGTTTCTTCCTGAGTGTTTTGGGCCATGACTGTTTTCAGCTCAAAGTAATCCTTCTGCCAAAGAGACCTTTTGGGGTAGCAAGTTTTGCTCTCCTACAGTATTCAGTGCACAATCTACTCCACAGTCTCAATTTGTCATTCCATTGTTCTTTGTGTTTTTACTAATCTTTTTCTCAGAAAAGAGAAATCTTGTGAAATTGCTTTATTTTTGTTTAGTTTTGTTTGTTTGTTTGTTTTTGAAGATACACATGGTTGTTTTTTAATTGCATAGGGAAATAAGAATAGTTACTCTGAAAAGTTCTCTATGACCTGAGTATCACTTTGAACCTTTCAGATTTCTTATTTGTTTATTTAAATTCACAGATCCCCAAAAGATCCTGCCAAAACCAAACGTATGCTGAGTAACCTAGATACAAACTGCTTTGTGTGATTATCTGAGGCATAAACCCAGCTCATAAAAGGTTTATTAAATAAAAGCTTCTCTTGAGACCAGAAAACACTTTCAAAAAGACTTGACATGAATTTTCTAGCAATTAAGCCAGACCCTCAATACAAAGTTTTTTTCTCTCTTTAAATAGGTGTCCATCAGAGTACACATTCTAGTATCCTGAATGCAAGTCACCTGCCTGGCCTCCATAGAAACCAATCCCTTTCACTTCTTCTAATAAGCAAATCTTCTGCTTCCATTTATCCACTCCTTTTGAGACCATTCATACAGAAATGCAGTGACAGAAATGTTCTTTTGAATGCTTTTAAACACTTTCTCAAATTTCAATCTTTTCTATAGACCCAGTTCTGAAGAGGGTTCATTTATCTTCCCAAGCAAGAGGCCAACTATACACAAAGCTTTCTGACAGGGAAAATGGTAGCAACTACCTGCTGTATTTTTTCTAAAGAAAAGCACAGTAGAGTCACATTCTTGGGGGCAGCTACCACTTTAAAATTCATTTGAAAACACTAATGCCTGATTTGAGACTATTGCTTCTCTTAGGATATGTCCTCTTTACTCTCCCTCTCATTCAGAATTTTACAAGAAGAAATCACTAAAGGCTTGTATTAAAGCTGCAAATCTATCACTAAATATTGAAGTATAATTGACCAGACACATAACCTTATTTGTAAGGCATAGATAATAATAAAAGCTAGTCAATGCATAGGAATTCCATGAGGATCAACAAAAGTAAACAGCATATATGAAAGGACTTAAAAAAAAAAAAAAGAGAGAGAAAGAAACCACTATTCAAACTCAATGAAAATTAAACTATAATTGTTTAAAGTAAACATGAAGTTATATTAAAACTAAAACAGTTTTGCTATTTATAGTTAACCATGTAGAAATGGTTTCTTCCCAAGTAAATCATAGAGAATTTGGCAAGACTTGTTTGTGGTTGCTCTGTTTCTAACTCATGTCTAACTTTTTGTGACCCCAAGGATTTATAGAACAAACATATTGATTTCAGTAACTTTAAAATATTTAGTTGTGAATATAAAATTCAGTTCAGATCAGTACAGTCACTCAGTCATGTCCGACACTTTGCAGTCTCATGGATTGCAGCACACCAGGCTTCCCTGTCCATCACCAATTCCCAGAGCTTGCTCAAATTCATGTCCATCGAGTTGGTGATGCCATCCAACCATCTAATCCTCTGTCATCCCCTTCTCCTCCTGCCTGCAATCTTTCCCAGCATCACGGTCGTTACCAATGAGTCAGTTCTTTGCATCAGGTGGCCAATTATTGGAGTTTCTGGTTCAGCATCAGTCCTTCCAATGAATATTCAAGACTGATTTTCTTTAGTATGGACTGGCTTGATCTTCTTTCAGTCCAGGGGACTCTCAAGAGTCTTCTCCAACACCACAGTTCAAAAGTATCAATTATTTGGCACTCAGCTTTCTTTATAGCCCAGCTCTCACATCCATATACGCCTATGTAAATACCATAACTTTGACTAGACGGGCTTTTGTCAGCAAAGTAATTTCTCTGCTTTTCAGTAGGGTGGCTAGGTTGGTCATTGCTTTTCTTCTAAGGAGCAAGCATATTTTAATTTCATGCCTGTACTAACCATCTACAGTGATTTTGGAGCCCAAAAAACTAAAACATTTGACTGTTTCCACTGTTTCCTCATCTATTTGCCACAAAGTGGTGGGACCAGATGCCTTAATCTAAGTTTTCTGAATGTTGAGTTTTAAGCCAACTTTTTCACTCTCCTCTTTCACTTTCATCAAGAGGCTATTTAGTTCTTCACTTTCTGCCATAAAGATGGTGTCATCTGCATATTTGAGGCTACTAATATTTCTTCTGGCAATATTAATTCCAGCTTGTGCCTCATCCAACTTTGAATTCCGCATGATGTACTCTGCATAAT
Organism: Capricornis sumatraensis; assembly: GCF_032405125.1. NCBI lineage: Eukaryota > Metazoa > Chordata > Mammalia > Artiodactyla > Bovidae > Capricornis > Capricornis sumatraensis. The sequence goes on along the minus strand of NC_091089.1, from coordinate 15,552,879 downwards.
TTCAAAAATAATGTATGTATATATGTACAACTGAGTCACACAAAAAAAATAATTCTGCTTTTAAAATTTCAGTTCAGTCAGTTCAGTCGCTCAGTCGTGTCCGACTCTTTGCGACCCCATAAATCACAGCATGCCCGGCCTCCTGTCCATCACCAACTCCCGGAGTTCACTCAGAGTTGCATCCATAGAGTCATTAGTGATTTTTTTTTTTTTTTTTTGCAGTTTTTCTAAATGTCCTATGGAAATGTAATAACAGTATATGAGATAAAATTTTAAATATATTTGTGTAGGATTTAATATTAATATAAATGAATAAATATATATTTTATTTAAGCCCTTAATGACATCATTCAAGATGCTCTTATTGTTACTTTTTTCTGCACATATTAAAATAGTTCTTGAGAAATATTCATATGTCTCATTATAATCTTAGTTGTTTTTTCTTTTTCCCTTATATTTCTTCTGATTGTTGCTTTATGTATCTTTGTTTCTTTTTTGTTAATTGTCTAATGGTTTATAATGGCTATCTCCTTTGTAAATTGTACCTTTTATCATTAAAAATATTCATCTTTGTTTCACTTAAAAATAAACAAAATTTTAGAAAGTTCAGGAAAACTAAATGCATGTAAAAGTCTATAGTAAGATTGAAGTCAATTTCTGTAGAATTATAAGTGGTGATGTATGGCAAAACCAATACAATATTGTAAAGTAATTAACCTCCAATTAAAATAAATAAATTTATATTAAAAAAAGAAAAAAAAAAAAAGCAAATGAGAATGTATTTTCCAGTTTAACTACAGACTATGTTGTATACAAACTCCTTTCAAATATAGTTGGTTTGACAAAAAATAAAACAAAAAACAAACTTGCAAAAAAACATAGCAATATATGGATAAAATAACCTCCTTATATACAAGGAAAGCAAGCTAGAAAGATAGCACACAAACATTTGGGAAAGCTACTATATATTTTTAACATGTTAAAATGCATTAAGAAAACCATACCAATATTAAGCAACACAAGTTAGAATTAGAACTCACAAGCAACATGACAGAACTTAGGAAAGAGCAACATATGTCAGAAATAAAGGCTAAAGTAGATAGAAAGTAAGAGTAAGTAAATGTAATACCTTAGAATCATATAAATTACAATAGAAAAAAGTTAAAGGAAAATTTAACATGAAAATTATTTAAGAGCTTTATAAATTAGGCAGAATAAAGAAGTTCCATATATTAATAATATCAGTGTCCAAAAAAGGAGAGCAAAACAACAGAAAAGAAAAAAAATATGGAGAAAAATGTAATTCACAATGATTTTCTGAAATTGGAAAAAGAATTAAAAGCATATTAATATCTCAAAAATTAGATTATGTACCTCAAAAAACCAACTCAGAATCACCATCATTTAGATAAAACCCCATAAAATCATTGGACTTAACACAAAAACAGAAAGCTCCTGGAGAATCCAAGAAAAACAAACTAATAACTAATAAATGGAAAATTAGCTTGTCATCATGATCTTTATTAGAAAAAAATAGATCCATATTGTGCATGTAATAAATGAAAGAAACTGAAAGCCAAGAATTTTATATCCTGAAATTTAACTTTCAAATGTAAAGGCAACACGCAAAGTATCATCAATATGCCAAAACTTAAGAATGGTGCTTTTATAAACCCTTTCTTAAGAATATATTGGAGAAAACAATTTCAGATGACTAACACAGCTGGTAACATTTATTGGCGTAAATGGTGATATATTTTACTTCTGTATTATATTTATATGTAGAAATAAGACTGTGGGGCAACTTAAGTAATGCCTATATACTTTAGCAATAGAGATACACTACAATTAAAAAAAAAGAAAAAGAAAAAGGCAACAGAATGGGACCACTATATGAAAATTTTGTTTTTTAACTTTCAGTAATTATATATCCCAACTTTTTCCACTGACTATATCTAAAAATTATGACAACCCAGTAGCAGTGGTCAATCCTAGCAGACCAGTTGTGGTCTCAAATTGCCATGTTGTGGCTCAGTGGTAAAGAATTTGCTTGCCAGTGCAGGGGCTGCATGTTCTATCCCTGGGTTGGGAAGATCCCCTGGAAGGGGAAATGACAACCCACTCCAGTATTATTTTTTATTTGCTTGCCTTGTTTTTAATTTATTTATTTTAATTGAAGGATAATTACTTTACAATATTGTGATGGTTTTCACCATACATCAACATGAATAGGCCACAGTTATACATGTGTCCCCCCATCCTGAAACCCTCACCCTATCCCTCTGGGTTGTTCCATAGCACTGGCTTTGGGTGCCCTGCTTCATGCATTGAACTTGCACTGGTCATCTGTTTTACAAATGGTAATACACGTTTCAGTGCTATTCTCTCAAATCATCCTACCGTTGTCTTCTCCCATTGAGTTCAAAAGTCTGTTCTTTGTATCTGTTTCTCCTTTGCTTTTCTGCATAGAGGATCATCATTAGTGTCTTTCTAAAATCAATATATATGCGGTAATATATTGTATTTGTCCGGTCGATATAACATGATTCCTCATTGTGGTTTTGATTTGCATTTCTCTAAAAGTGAGTGACGTTGAGCATGTTTTCATGTGTTTATTTAGCCATCTGTTTATCTCCTTAGGAGAAACGTCTGTTTAGTCCTTTTGCTCACTTTTTTGATTGGTTTGTTTGTTTTTGGGTACTGAGCTACAAAAGCTGCTTATATATTTTGGTGATTAATGCTTTGGCAGGTGTTTCATTTGCTATTATTTTCTCCCATTCTGAAGGCTGTCTTTTCATCTTGCTTATAGTTTACTTCGCTGTGCAAAAGCTTTTAAGTTTAATTGGGTCCCATTTGTTTAGTTTTGTTTTTGTTTCCATTACTCTGGGAGGTGGGTCATAGAGAATTGTGCTGTGATTTATATCAGAGAGTATTCTGCCTATGTTTCTGTCTAAGAGTTTTAGAGTTTCTCGTCTTACATTTACATCTTTAACCCATTTTGAGTTTATTTTTCTGTATGATGTTAGAAAGTGTTCTAGTTTCATCTTTCAAATTTTTCATATGGTGGTCCTATTCTGTTGCCATTCTATTTGACCATTTTTCCCAGCAACACTTGATGAAAATATTGTCTTTTTTCCATTGTATATTTTTGCCTCCTTGATCAAAGATAAGGTGTTCATAGATGTGTGGATATATCTCTGGAGTTTCTATTTTGTTCCATTGATCTATCTCTGTTATCATTGAGGGTAATGTTTGCTGTGGGTTTGTAATATATAGCTTTTATTATATTGAGGTATGTTCCTTCTGTGCCTACTTTCTGCAGACATTTTATCATAAATGGGTGTTGAACTTTGTCAAAGTGTTTCTCTGCACCTATTGAAATAATCATATGGTTTTTATGTTTCAATTTGTTGCTATGATGTATCACATTGATTGATTTGCAAATACTGAAGAACACTTGCATTCCTGGAATAAAACCTACTTGGTCATAATGTATGTATGATCTTTTAAATATGTAGTCGGATTATGTTTACTAGAATTTTGTTGATTATTTTTGCATCTCTGTGGTATCTTTGACTGGTTTTGGTATCAGGGAGATAGTGGCCTTGTAGAATGAGTTTGGGAGTTTTCCTTTCTCTGCAATTTTCTGGAAGAATTTGAGTAGGATAGGTAATATTTCTTATCTAAGTCTTTGGTTGAACTCACCTATGAAATCATCTGTTCCTGGGCTTTTGTCTGTTGGAATTTCTTTTATTATATTTTTGATGTCCATGCTTGAGGTAGGTCTGTTCAAATTTTCCATTTCTTCCTGGTTCAATTTTGGAAGATTTACATTTCTAATAATATGGCCATTTCTTCCAAGTTTTCCATTTTATTGGCATATAATTGCCTCCCTGATGCTGGGAAAAATTGAAGGTGGGAGGAGGAGGGGACGACAGAGGATAAAGTGGTTGGATTGCATCACAGGCTCAATGGACATGAGTTTGAGTAAGCTCCGGGAGTTGGTGATGGACAGGGAAGCCTGGAGTGCTGCAGTCTACGTGGTTACAAAGAGTCGTACATGACTGAGTGAGTGAACTGAACTGAACTGAACTGACAACTGCTCGTAAGAGGCTCTTATGATCTTTTGCATTTCTGCTTTGTCTATTGTCATTTCTGCATTTTCATTTCTTGTTTTATTGACTTGAGTCTTCTCTCTTTTTCTCTTGGTGAGTCTGGCTAAACGGTTTGTCTATTTTGTTTATCTTCTCAATTAACTAACTAGCTTACAGTTTTGTTGATTTTTACTATAGTCTCCTTCTTTTCTTTTTTACTTATTTCTGCTCTGATTTTTATGGTTTCTTTCTCTCTACTAACATTGGGGGGAGGGGGGTTGTTCTTCTAGTTGGTTTACATGTAAAGTTAGGTTGTTTATTTGATATTTCTCTTATGTCTCGAGGTAGGCATGTATTGCTATAAACTTTCCTCTTAGCACTGTTTTTACTGAATCCTACAGGTTTTGGGTTGTAGTGTGTTCATTATCATTTGTTTCTATGCCCGTTTTGATTTTTTTTTTACTTCTTCAGTGATCTGTTGGTTATTCAGAAGCATGTTGCTTAACCTCCATATGCTTGTGTTTTTTTATAGCTTTTTTCCAGTAGTTGATATATAATTTTATAGAATTGTTATCAAAAAAGATGCTTGAAACAGTTTCAATTTTTTTTTTTTTTTTTAAATCATGGGCAAATTTATGGCCCAGGATGGAGAATGTTGGAGAATGTTCAGTGTGCACTTGGAGAAATGTTCTGTGTGCACTTGAGAAAAAGGTGAAATTCATCTATTTTTCTTTTGGGGGGGGTGAAATCCCTGTAGGGTATCAATTAGGTCTAACGGGTCCAATGTATCATTTAAAGCTTGTGTTTCCTTGTTAATTTTCTGTTTGGTTGGTCGATCCATTGGTATGAGTGAAGTATTAAAGTACTTCACTCTTATTGTGTAATTATCAATTTCCATTTTCATACCTGTTCCCATTTGCCTTATGTACTGAGGTCCTCCTATGTTGTGTGCATATATATTTATAATTGCTATATCTTCTTCTACGATTCATCACTTGATCATTATGTAGTGTCCTTCTTTGTCTCATGTAATGGTTTTTAATTTAAGGTCTGTTTAACCTGATATAGTTTTTCCAGTAGTCATGTATGGATGTGAGAGTTGGACTGTGAAGAAGGCTAAGCATCAAAGAATTGATGCTTTTGAACTGTGGTGTTGGAGAAGACTCTTGAGAGTCCCTTGGACTGCAAGTTGATCCAACAAGTCCATTCTGAAGGAGATCAACCTTGGGATTTCTTTGGAAGGAATGATGCTAAAGCTGAAACTTCAGTACTTTGGCCACCTCATGCAAAGAGTTGACTCATTGGAAAAGACTATGATGCTGGGAGGGATTGGGGGCAGGAGGAGAAGGGGCCGACAAAGTATGAGATGGCTGGATGGCATCACCGACTCAATGGATGCGAGTCTGAGTGAACTCCGGGAGTTGGTGATGGACAGGGAGGCCTGGGGTGTTGCAGTCCATAGGGTCGCCAAGAGTCGGACATGACTGAGTGACTGAACTGAACTGAACTGAACTGAATTGAACCTGATATGAGTATTGCTAATCCAGGATTATTTTTCATCTGCAATTTTAAGAAATATCTTTTTCCAGCCCCTCCCTTTCAGTCTGTATGTGTCCCTAGGTTTGAGGTGGACCTCTTGCAGACAGCATATATAGGTTTGTTTGTTTTTTTTTGTTTTTTTTGTTTTTTTTGTATTTATTCAGCCAGTCTTTGTCTTTTGGTTGGAACATTTAACCCACTTATATTTAAGGTAATTATTGATAAGTATGATCCCATTACCATTTGTTTATTGTTTAGAGTTCATTTTTATAAACCTTTCTGTTTCTTGTCTAGAAAAAATCATTTAGCATTTGCTGAAGACCTGGTTTGATGTATTTGTTGAACAGCTGTATTCTCTCAGTTTTTGTTTATTTGTGAACCTTGTGATTTCTCCTTTGAATCTGAATGATATACTTGTTGCATAGAGTAATCTTGGTTGTAGACTTTCCTCTTTCATCACTTTAAATATATCCTGTCATTCCCTTCTGCCCTGAATAGTTTCTATTGAAAGATCAGCTGTTATCCTTATAAGGACTCCCTTGTATGTTATTTGTTGCTTTTCCCTTGCTGCTTTTAATATTTGTTTTCTGTGTTTAATTTTTGTTAGTTTATTAACATGTGTCCTGGCATGTTTTGCCTTGAGTTTATCTTGTTTGAGACTCTCTAGGATTCTTGTACTTGGATGATTATTTCCTTCCCCATTTCAGGAAACTTTTCATCTATTATCTCAAGTATTTTCTCATGCCCTTTCCTTTTGTCTTTTTTCTTCTGAGACACCTATGATTCAAATGTTGGGGCATTTAACATTGTCCCAGAGGTAAGGTTGTCCTCAATTCTGTTTATTTTTTTATTCTCTTTTCTGCTCTGCTTCACTCATGTCCATCATTCTATCTTCCCACTCACTTATCCTTTCTTCCATCTCAGTTACTCTAAAGTTAGTTCCCTCCAGAGTCTTTTTAATCTCAGTTATTGCATTATTCATTATTGCATTATTGATTAACTCTTCATTATTTCTTCTAGGTCCTTGTTATACATATCTTGCATCTTTTCAATCTATGTTTCTAGTCTATTTATCTGTAACTCCATTTTGTTTTCAAGATTTTGGATCACCTTTACTATCATTATTATGAATTCTTTTCCAGGTATCCTCTCTTTTGTTTATTTTGGTGGATTTTTATCATGTTCCTTCACCTGCTGGATATATTTCTGACTTTTCATTTTGTTTGGATTTCTATGTTTGGGGTATCCTTTCTGCTGGCTGGAGGATCATAGTTCCCCTTAATTGTGGAGTTTGCTACTTGTGGATGGGGTTGGACTAGCGGCTTGTGAAGGTTTTCTGGTTGCAGGAACTTGGGTCAGTGTTCTGGTGGATGGACTTGGATCTCTTATCTCTGGAGTGGAGTGCAGTGTCCAGTAGTGAGCTTTGGGGGTGTTTATAGGTTTGGTATGGCTTTGGGTAGCCTGTCTTTTATGTTCATTGTTGTGTTACTGTTTTGTTGGATGATTAGCATGGGGTGTCTTGCAATGGAACTTTCTGGCTCTTTGATGAAGCCTGGTTTCAGTGTAGGTATGGGTGGGCTCTCGTCTATTAATATTCCTTGGAGTCAGGAGTTCTGTGATGTTCTAAAGTTCTGGCACTGAGACTCCTGCCTTTGGGTTTTGGTCTCCCTATTACAGTAGCCTCAAGACTTCTCTGTCCACACAACACAGAAGAAAAAAAACCCTAGGTTAATGTTGAAACAATTCTCCACAGCCAGAAACACCCAGAGAGATTCACAGAGTTATACTGAGAAGGGGGAGGAGGAAGATTAAGGTGACCAGGAGGAGAAAAGGAAGAGTCAAAAGGATAGAGAACAATCAAGCCAGTAATCAAATCCTTAAGTGAAAATGGATACTAAAAATTAGACTTGTAAAAGTATAAAATTAATAAATATCAAAAAGCAAAGATTAAAAATCCAGAATAGAGATTAGACTCTCAAAAGTACAATATAAAGAAAATAAAACTGTATGGAATTTGATTAAAAATGGGTTTTTTAAAGAAAGTTTATTGTAGGCTATAGAAATGAAAGTTAAAAAATAATAAAGAACTTATTTTTTTAATGATAATAATAAAAATATATCTAAGAATTTCTCTGGAGCTGTGTGGTCAGTGTGGTGTCAGTATCAGTGTCAGTCCCTTTTTCTGGCTTGCACTTGTTCTCAATGTCTATAGTTGCTCCTCAAATGCACAGTCTTAGCTTAATGGCAGGGTTTTAATCTGCTGCACCTGTCACTTCAGGGGCAGTTACCCCTTCTTTACTTCTTTTGACTTCCATTGTTTACAAGTCTCTTCAGTGTCTAATCTCTGCCCTGACACGAGGGGGTGACAGTGGCCATATATTCAGGCTCACTTGATCAGTTATACTGTGGAGAGGGCGGGGCACTGCCAACAAACACCTCTGGGAAATGTAGGGAGTGCTTGAAGTGGATGGATCATACTGGGGTTGGCACAGTCCAAGGTGACATGTACTTCCCAGGTCCATACTGCTCAGACTTCCTAGTGTGCCAGATAAACACAGACCATACTTCTCATGCACCTCCCTTGTCCTAGCTGCTTTGTTCTCCAGGTGTATCACGAGGGCACAGGTACCAGGTTGCCATGTGTCTCCTCAGGGTAGCTGGTCTCAGGCTACGACTCTCCTGGCTGATGCAAACCATCCAGGAACCCAGAAAGACATGATTAGCTCACAGCTTGGCAGGAGATGTGGTCTCTGGTGCTGAGATTGCAGTGGCCCCTTGCCTTCCACCTGTCTCTCTGCCTCCAGGGAGGGAGTGCCATAAACCCCAGCTGGCTTGCTCTTCCTTGGTATTTGCTAAGCTGGGTTCCTTTGTTCTGTGAGCATGCCAGGGGTCAATGTACAGTGTTAGAGAATTCCTGTGGAGAAGGTCCTTTGTTTTTCTTTGTCTTCTGGCATTCCCACAGATTAGGTTGCTATGTCACATTAGGCCCCTCAGATTGTCCTCAGGGCACTCAAACATGGTCCTTACCCTAAGGACCTACCATGCAGCCCACTTGCTGTGGGCAGACGCTAGTGTGTGATTCACTTCTCTTACGGTAATTGCAGTTCAGCACAAATTCTTTGGTGATTTTTTTTTTTTTTTCTAGTTATGTTGGTCTCTGAGTTTTCAAATCTCCCTACTGACCCAAATTGTAAGTTTTCCTATGGTGTGGAAATTTCTCCTCCTTCATGATTTCCTCCTCTGGACAGGTCTCCATCCTTAAATCCTTTGCCTCTCATTTTGTCTTTTATCTTTTGTTCTGCCTCCTTTCAAACAGATTGAGTTGGTCTTCTGGGTAATCTGGTGTTCTCTGCCAGCATTCAGAAGTTGTTTTGTGGAAGTTGCTCCACATTCAGATGATCTTTTGATGTGTTTGTGGGAGAGAAAGTGGCCTCCCCATCCTACTCCTCTGCCATCTTGGGACTGTGCCCACTCTATTATTCTTACGTGGAAAGTCCCATGGACAGAGAATCCTGGTGGGCTATAGCCCATGGGGTCACAACGAGCTAGACATTACTTAGCAACTGAGAGCATACACACACACACATAAAGGTTGGTAAAGAAATGGCTTAATTACATTTTTTAGGTGAGAAATGAGCAACACGACCCAAAGAAAGCTTTCAATAACTCAAGATTTTCAGCATTGAGATGTTAAGATCCAAGAGTCAATTCAAGAAAACTGCCACTGGTAAAAGATGGTGCAGTGTCAACATCACTAAGGATAATGATGACCTATAAAATGTTTAAATCTATAAACTGATACTTATATGAAAATTTAATTTGTCACTTTTTGAAAATGCTAGAAAATTAATTTGCTTTTATTATTAATAATAATGAAAAAGGCTCAATGAAATATTTTGCTGTTCTTGTACAAGCCAAATCACTGCATAATAAAATAGTGTTTGACCATACAGTTCATATGATTAAAAAACCCCAAAAAATAAGTACAAATAATAACATTGGAAGTCACTATATTGAAAAACTTAGTTAAGGATGTAATTATTCAATATCAATGGTTATTAATAGCACAAAGAAATATAACTAGATATTATGTGTTTTTGAATCAAAGATGCACATCACATATGAGTTGTCTTCCCAGAAAATATCAAACTTGAATCTGATTAAACTTCTTCATTCAACAACAAATTTGTAGAAATATTAGAGTGGAGACTAATGCAATAACAAAATTAATAACAATAAAGGGCAATTATATGTTTTGTTAAAGCAGTAACTTGCTTAGAAAAAACGTGATGGGGAAGATAGATCATATATATGTATACATACATATGACTTGGAACTGGTAAGGTTCAATCTTCTTTCATCAGTGAAAGAAGAGATTAAAGGAATGTTTTTCTCATAATAACTCATTAAGTGGTATCATGTTTTACATTATTTTCAATTAAAAGTAGAAAAAAGGCTAAAGTTGATAATTCCATTTGTTTCATTATGAACTAAATTATACCACTCAGTATTAAACTTTTGAACATATCTTTTATTTTCATGAGCTATGAGAAATGAAGTTTGGATAGTTTGTTATAAATTTATTTCTATCCTAGAATAAAATGTTTTTAAAAAGTCATCTTGATAAATAATTTATTCTTTTTAACAAATTGCATCAATATATTTTTAGTTACAACAAGTACACAAAAAGAAGAGTTCATAAAATGTTATTTTTTGGTTGCATAAACTTGAATAATGTAGTCTCTGTAAAGTTCGATTTCCTAATTGGTTAGAAAAATACATGGATTCTCTGTTGTGTTCAAGTTATGTGCTCATCAGATTAAAAATAAAGTTGAAATATAAAAAAGAAAAACAATACAAAGCACTATCAACAAGAAATGTGTCATACTCTCAATATTCCCAATGATCTTCAAAAGGTAAAATTTTTAAATATTTAATATTTGTTCTAAAGATGAATTAGACACCAATTAAGCAAGACAAATGTAAATAATTTCAAATTTATCAAAGCATCATCTAAGACATTCCATGTCTAACTAGCAATGATTTTGGTTGAAGATATACTATCTAATCATAAATATTTAATATTTTAATGTAATATTGCCACTTCTTTCAAAGAAGAAACAATAAATGAAAGTAGATATCAGTTATATTTTTCAGTAAGTTGATCTACCTGATTGAATGGATGGGTCATTTAAGACAAAATGGTCCAAATGGCAATTCTACTTAATGAGTTTTTATAATGTTCTCTCATGCTATCTTTGAAGGGCTAGGAAGAAGCAGACTTCCTGAAGCTGTTAAAATGTTTTTAATTTATTTTTATGAAAAAAAAAATTTCACATTAAATACAAATGGAGTAGAAAAAGAGAAGCGTCAATCAATAGAAAGTTGGCCTTTGGCGGAATTTAAAGAAATCAGGCAGCTGGAATATTTCACAATGTATCCCAGTTCTTCTTCTTAAATAGCCTGAATATTTCCATACAATCATTAAAGACAATTTCAGACATGCATTTCTGCATCACTGGATGCCTTTTTAACAAGACTAAACTTTATGGAAACCTATATTATTTCTAAAACATATTCCACCCATTGCTGGTGTTATTCAGTTGCTAAGTCATGTCCATCCATTGCCATGTTCCAATTCAAACATGGCATTGACACTTCCCAGACCCCAGCGTGATGTAGTGTTAAGAATGCAAACAATTTCACATGCTGGTATCTCTCCAAACCAGGAAGTCACTTTCACATCTAATTTTCATGATGCATTTATTTTCAGATTAGTCATGTGAATAATGAGCATCCTGGAAAGTGTCCAGTTTTTTTTTGTTTTTTTTTTTCACCCTGTCATATTTGCCTTATTCCCATCAACAGACTGAATTGATATTCCCAGCTTTTGCCAAAATGCAAAATTCATGCTGGGGTCAAGGATGTGACAATGCCATGCTTTAATTGGAACATGGCAAATTGCAACTCAGTTTAAACTATGGTCATTTATCTGTTCCAGAAAGCAGTCACATCCACTGCAGTTGAGAAATTATTTTTCATTGGTGAGCATAATTAATTGTCAAAATGTATATCAGCAAACATTTCTGCTTACTGCATCAACCAAATCTTTCAACTATTCAATATTTATTACACTCCAATATTTTACTCCACAACCTTCATCCTTAATCTCTGAATAAAACACTGCAAGTTTGTAGGAAGTTCTCATAATGAGGTATTACTGTCAAGCATAAACTAGGCTTCAGTATTATAACAAAAGAGAATTAATGCAAAAATGACTTTACAATGTAGAAATTGAAGAGTTTTGCTATTATTTTCTCACCAACATATATTATTCTTCTTTCTCACTCTTACAACTCAGTTGAATTCTGAAGATTTTTATTCCTTGAACATTCAATCAAAATTGAAAGTTAAATTCTGTGTTTCCACTTTTTACATCATTCAGTTTGACAATTTTTTTTTCATATCATGCATAATCCAAAAGGAAAATCTATTGCCTTTCCTCTGAAGCAATTTTGCTCATGTTTGAGTTTTTAATAACATTTACAACCTCTTGAAAGTCAAATAAAAATAATTTTTAAATCATTACATTTTCATTGAATGTCTCAGAGTGTATTTCTGTTTTACATAGGAAGAACAGACTTTGGGCATATCGACTAAAATATATAGTCATAACCTGAAAGTAGAGATTTATTTTTATCAGGTGGTAAAGCTTAGGACTTGAAGACAGGGAGACAGCATCTCAGTAGCTCTGAGAAAACTGCTCCAAGAAGGCAGGAGGGAAAGTCAAGCTATATACAAATTTGCAACAAAGGGAGCAGACAGCTTGAACATCAAAGATCAAGTATTGAGTTAAGGAATTTAGCAATCTAAGTATGAGAAAATACAATCCAATGGACTCACTGGGTTCATTCCTTTCATATGCACCTCAGGTATCTAGGGCAAATCCTTTTTCCTTGTTCACCTAGGTTCTAGCATTCCCTCAGCTCCTCAGCAATCACCATGGGGACAGGAGGTGGCAGCATCCACTGAGTCTCAGTTTTGAGAGGCCTCATTCACATGTGGAGACCAGAAATTGCTGATGGTTGTGACATTTTTTATTTATTAATATGGCAGGGGATATTTTCATTTAAGAGGCAGCTTGGTTCTGTACTATTTGTGGATATATTGCTAGTTTAGTTGAAAAATTTTAGATCTTTTATTTGAAAATGCACACACACACACATGAACCAGAGTTCTAGGCCATGATTAAGTTTGTAGGGATAAAATAGAAAAAAAAAAAAAAAAGTAGAGATAATTGTGCTGTGGTTGGAAATATTCCACATGCTCAACTTTGCATAATTTGGTGAGAAAGATGGGGAAACGATAGTTGTTCCCAAGTTACAATTTTAAGTACTGAGGACATAGCACTTAGGTATAGAAACAAGGTTCCTGTTTCTGTGATAGACAATAAAATGATAAGTGTATGTCCAATAAAATAGAAGATACTGATGTGTTATACATAAAAAATTATAAAGATGTTATCACAGAGGCATAGATTCTAAGAGAAGATATTTAAGATGATAATTAAATGACAAAAAGGACTCAGCCAATGTAAGTAGGTAGATGAGTGTTACGGTAGATGAAGCAATTGTTGGGTAAAACTCGCAGAATCAGAATCAAGTTTGGTTGTGTTGAAGGCATAGACTAAAATAGGTACTGACTAGAGAATAATGGGCAAGAGGTGGCATGGGACAGGATAGAGCATGAGATTAGAGAGGTAGGTAGAAATTCATAATGCAACCAAAGTTGCCAGATAGAGATGTTACTCTAAGTGTAATACAAAGCAAAGGACATATTAGTCCCTCAGGTTGCTGGATAGAAGACAATAAGAGAAGAAGCAGGGGAACAGGAAAACTGTAATCTCTAGCATAGATTGCATCATCTTTCCCTAAATATTATTTTATCTCAAGCAAACTAGACTGACGAACATTTAAGTAGAAAGAATAACAGATAAAATTAAATCAGGGATATAGGAGTTTTTATCCAGAAATTAAACTATACCTAGGCCTACTAGAGGGCTTCCCAGGTAGCTCAGTGGTAAAGAATCTGTGTACAATGCAGGAAACACAGGTTCAACCTTTGGGTAGGGAAGATGCCCTGGAAAAGGAAATGGCAACCCACTTTAGTTTTTTTGACTGGACAATCCCATGGACAGAAAACTTGGTGGGCTACATTCCATTGGATTGGAGGAGCCTGACATGAATTAGAGACTAAACTACCACAGGCCTACCTGAAGAAGTTTAAAGTCCTTACAAATAGCTGTGAAAAGAAGAGATGTGAAAAGCAAAAAAAGAAAAGGAAAGATATAAGCATTTGAATGCAGAGTTCCAAAGAATAGCAAGCAGAGATAAGAAAGCCTTCCTCAGTGATCAATGCAAAGAAATAGAGGAAAACAACAGAATAGGAAAGACTAGAGATCTCCTCAATAAAATTAGAGATACCAAGGGAACATTTCATGCAAAGATGGGCTGGATAAAGGACAGAAAAGATATGGACCTAACAGAAGCAGAAGATATTAAGAAGAGGTGACAAGAATACACAGAAGAACTGTACAAAAAAAAATCTTCACGACGGAGATGATCATGATGGTGTGATCACTCACCTAGAGCCAGACATCCTGGAATGTGGAGTCAAGTGGGCCTTAGAAAGCATCACTACGAACAAAGCTAGTGGAGGTGATGGAATTCCAGTTGAGCTGTTTCAAATCCTGAAAGACGATGCTGTGAAAGTGCTGCATGCAATATGCCAAAAAATTTGGAAAACTTAGCAGTGGCCACAGGACTGAAAAGGTCAGTTTTCCTTCCAATCCCAAAGAAAGGCAATGCCAAAGAGTGCTCAAACTACCACACAATTGCACTCAGCTCACATGCTAGTAACGTAATGCTCACAATTCTCCAAGCCAGGCTTCAGCAATACGTGAACTGTGAACTTCCAGATGTTCAAGCTGGTTTTAGTAAAGGCAGAGGAACCAGAGATCAAATTGCCAACCCCCACTGGATCATCAAAAAAGAAAGAGTTCCAGAAAAATATCTATTTCTGCTTTATTGACTATGCCAATCCCTTTGGCTGTGTGGATCACAATAAACAGTGGAAAATTCTGAAAGAGATGAGAATACAAGACCACCTGACCTGCCTCTTGAGAAACCTATATGCAGGTCAGGAAGCAACAGTTAGAACTGGCATGGAACTGGTTCCAAATAGGAAAAGGAGTATGTCAAGGTTGTATATTGTCACCCTGCTTATTTAACTTATATGCAAAATACATCATGAGAAATGCTTGGCTGGATGACGCACACACTGGAATCAAGATTGCCGGGAGGAATACCAATAACCTCAGATATGCAGATGACACCACCCTTATGGTTGAAAGTCAAGAGGAACTAAAGAGCCTCTTGATGAAAATGAAAGAGGAGAGTGAAAAAGTTGGCTTAAAGCTCAACATTCAGAAAACGAAGATCATGGCATCTGGTCCCATCACTTCATGGCAAATAGATGGGGAAACAGTGGAAACAGTGGCAAACTTTATTTTCCTGGGCTCCAAAATCACTACAGATGGTGACTGCAGCCATGAAATTAAAAGATACTTACTCCTTGGAAGAAAAGTTATGACCAACCTAGATAGCATATGCAAAAGCAGAGACATTACTTTGCCAACAAAGGTCCGTCTAGTTAAGGCTTTGATTTTCCAGTGGTCATGTATGGATGTGAGAGTTGGACTGTGAAGAAGGCTGAGTGCCGAAAAATTGATGCTTTTGAAGTGTGGTGTTGGAGAAGACTCTTGAAAGTCCCTTGGACTGCAAGGAAATCCAACCAGTCCATCCTAAATGTGATCAGTCCTGGGTGTTCATTGGAAGGACTGATGCTGAAGCTGAAACTCCAATACTTTGGCCACCTCATGCAAAGAGCTGACTTATTGGAAAAGACCCTGATGCTGGGAGGGATTGGGGGCAGGAGGAGAAGGGGATGACAGGGGATGAGATGGCTGGATGGCATCACTGACTCGATGGACATGAGTTTGGGTAAACTCCAGGTGTTGGTGATGGACAGGGAGGCCTGGTGTGCTGCAGTTCATGGTGTCGCAACGAGTCGGACGTGACTGAGTGACTGAACTGAACTGAAATCATCCCTATAAATAGTGTCTATTCTTCCTATTTCTGTGCTCAACTCAGTCCATATTTTAGGACAGACTTAAGAAAAGTTCAATTACGAACTACACAATTGTTAAAATTTAAGGTTCTTCAGGGCTCATCTCATTTCGCTTCATATATGATGTAACCAAGAAACATGAATTACTATGAATTTAGCATTATTGTGTAAATTTCAAGGCTATTTGCTTAAAATTTGCTGAATTGCTAAGCAATATAAAAATACCTTATTGCCTTCAGATACTGTTTTCTTTTTCTTTACTTTTTTTTTTTTCTTTTTACTTCTATAAGGCAAATTCATTACGTTTTTCAAGTGGGAAAAGTAATATTTATATGTGACCTCTTCAGAGCTGCATTCTAAATTTAAATTGATGTACAAAACAGCAATCTTATTTAAAATAGGGTATAGAGTGTTTACACTGGGAGACTGGTATATTATATCTCTGAGGATGTAAAGGAAAATAAGACATTTTCAAATTTCATTTAAATTAATGCAAATCCAAATGGTAGTATCTCTATTTTTCCTGCTCATGACTTGAGTTTATCCACATTCATTTTGTTGATTTTACTTTTTTATGTACACTATCCCCCAAGGATATGTAGATAAATATATTTATTATGTATCAGTTTATATATATATATAAATGTTATTATACATTTACCTAATATTATTATCCCCTTCACGGATCACTGCCTTTTCATGGTGAAGGGGCTGGTATGGCTCAGTGACGCTATGAGCCACGCTGTGTAGAGCCATCCAACATGGATGAGTCATAGTGGAGTGTTGTGACAAAATGTGATCCATTGGAGGAGGAAATGGCAAACCACCCCAGTATACTAGCTGTGAGAAACCCATGAACTGTACAAAAAGGCAAAATCATATGACACAGAAAGATGAGTCCTTCAGGTTGCAAGGTGTTCAATATGCTACTGGAGAAAAGTGGACAGCTGCTAATAGCTCCAGAAAAAATGAAGAAGCTGGGCCAAAGCAGAAATGACACTCTGTTGTGGATGCATCTCATGACAAAAGTAAAATCCCATGCTGTAAAGAACAGTATTGCTTAAGAGCCTGGAATGTTAGGTCCATAAGTAAAAGTTGCTCAGACGTGTCCAACTCTTTGCGACCTGTACAGTCCATGGAATTCTCCAGGCCAGAATACTGGAGTGGCTAGCCTTTCCCTTCTCCAGGGAATCTTCCCAACCCAGTGATTGAACCCAGGTCTTCTGCATTACAGGTGGATATTTTAGTAGCTGAGTCACAAGGGAAGACCAAGAATACTGGAGTGGCTAGCCTTTTCCTTCTCCAGGGGATCTTCCCGAACCAAGAATGGAACCAGGGTCTCCTGCATTGCAGGTGGATTCTTTACCAACTGAGCTATCAAGGAAGCCTGAAATGCAGTACTTGTGTGCAACCTTAAAAATGATAGAATGATCTTGGTTCATTTCCAAGGCAAACCATTCAACATCACAGTAATCCAAATCTATGCCCCAACTACCAGTGCTGAATGAGCTAAAGTTGATCAGTTTTATGAAGACCTAGAAGACTTCCTAGAACAAGCACACACACACACACACACACACACACACACACACACACACACACACACACACACACACACATGTACACACAAAGATATCCTATTCATCATAGGGGACTAGAATCCAAAAGTAGGAAGTCAAGTGATACATGGAGTTTGAGGCAAGTTTGGCCTTGGATTATAAAATGAAGCAGGACAGAGACTAACAGAATTCTGCTAAGAGAACACACTGATTACAGCAAACACGCTTTTTCAACAGCATTGGATATTAAACATGGACCTCATCAAATGATCAGTACTAAATCAGATTGATTGCATCCTTTGTAGCTGAAGATGGAGAAATCGTATACAATAAGCAAAAGAAAGACCTGAAGCTGACTGTGGCTCAGATCATTAGTTCCTCATAGAAAAATTCAGGCTTAAGCTAAAGAAAGCTGGGAAAACCAGTAGGTCAGTCAGATACAACTTAAATCAAATTCCTCATGACTATACAGTGGAGGTGATGAATAGATTCAAAGGATTATATCAAGTAAAGAGTGTGCCTGAAGAACTGTGGACAGAGGTCCATAATATTGTACAGGAGGCAGTGAACATATTGTCCCAATGGAAAAGATATACAAGAATGCAAAGTGGTTTTCTGAAAAAGCTTTACAAATACCTGAGGGAAGAAGAGAAGCAAGAAGAAAGGAGAAAGGGAAAGGTACACTCAACCAAATGCAGAGTTCCAGAGAATAGCAAGGAGACACAAAAAGGCCTTCTTCAATGAACAATGCAAAGAAATAGAGAAAAACAATAGAATGGGAAACACTAGTGATCTCTTCAAGAAAATTAGAGATACCATGTAACATTTCATCCAAAGATGGACACAATAAAGGACAGAAATGGTAAATACCAAATAGAAGCCGAAGAGATCAAGAAGAGATGGAAATAAAACACATATAAATTGTACAGAAAATATCTTAATAACATGGATAACCACAATGATGTAGTCTCTCATTCAGAGCCAGACATTCTGGAGTGTGAAGTCAAGGGGGCCTTAGAAAGCACTGCTGCCAATAAAACTAGTGGAGGTGATGGAATTCCAGCAGAGCTATTTAAAATCCTAAATGATGATGCTATTAAAGTGCTACACTCAGTATGTCAGCAAATTTGAAAAGCCCAGCAGTGGCCACAGGACTGGAAAAGGTCAATCCTAATCCCAATTTCCAGGAAGGGCAGTAATAAAGAATATTCAAACGACCAGACAATTGCATTCATCTCTGATGCTAGTAAGATTGTGCTCAAAATCCTCCAAGCTAGGTTTCAGCATTACATGAACCAAGAACTTCCAGATGCTCAAGCTGGGTTTAGAAAAGGCAGAGGAACCAGAGATCAAATTGCCAACATTATTCCATCATAGAGAAAGCAAGGAAATTATAGAAAAACATCTTTTTCTGTTTCATTGACTATGCTAAAGCCTTTGAGTATGGATCTTAACAAACTGTAGAAATCTCTTAAAGAGATGGGAACATCAGACCATTTTGCCCATCTCCTGAGAAACCTGTCTGCAGGTCAAGAAGCAACAGTTAGAATCCTGTATGGAACAACCGACTGGTTCGGGATTGAGAAAGGAGTACTTCAAGGCTGCATATTGCCACCCTATTTATTTGGCTTCTATGCAGATCACATCATGAGAAATGCCTGACTGGATAAGTTACAAGCTTGACTCAAGATTGCTGGGAGAAATATAAGTAATCTCAGATATGCATATGATACCACTCTAATGGCAGAAAGCAAAGAGAAACTATAAAGCCTCTTGATGAGGGTGGAGGAGGAGAGTGGGGAAAAAAAAAAAAAAAACACAAAACTAAAATCACGGCATTTGGTTCCATTACTTCATGGCTAATAGAAGGGGAAAAGGTGGAAGTAGTGACAGATTTCCTCTTCTTTGGCTCCAAAATCACTGAGGATGGTGACTGCAGCCAAGAAATTAGAAAAGGACTGCTATGACAAGCCTAGACTGTGTTAAAAAGTAAAGACATATAACTTTGCTGACAAAAGTTAATATAGTTAAGGCTATGGTTTTTCCAGTACTCATGTATGAATGTAAGAGCTGAACCATAAAAAGGCAGAACATGCAAGAATTGATGCTTTTGAACTGTGGTGATGGAGAAGACTCTTGAGAGTCACTCCAGATTCTTGAGAGTCACTTGGAAATCCAGGAGATCAAAGCAGTCAATCTTAAAGGAAATCATACTTTTTATAAGGACTGAAGCTCCAATACTTTGGCCACCTGATGGAAACAACTGACTCATTGGAAAAGACCCTGATACTGGAAAGATTGAAGGCAGAAGAAGATGGCAGCCGAGGATGAGATGGTTGTATGCCATTACTGACTCAATGGACATGAAGTTGGGCAAACTCTGGAAGATGGTGAAGGATGGGGAAACCTGGTATGCTGCAGTCTATAGGGTCATGAAGAGTTAGACATGATTTGGAGACTGACAACATCAATAGTATAAAAAATGAGTTTCTTAATGAGTGCTTTATATATATATATATATATATATATATATATTATTGAAATATACTTGACATGTTTCATGTGCACAGCAAGGTGATTCAGTATACATATATACATACATTATTTTTCAGATTATTTTCCACTATAGGTTATTACAAGATATTGACTAAAGTTCGCTGTGCTATACAGCAAACCTTTTTTGCTTGCTGTATATTTACTTTTTAAATAGGAAATCTAGACGTCTATTCATACTAGGTAAAACAAGTGGAAGTAAATGTCAAATATCTTACCTAGCAAAAATTTATAAGATTTCTAAATATATACATTATATCATGTATAATATATATGTATAGCATATGGAAAAGCAGAGACATTACTTTGCCAACAAAGGTCTGTCTAGTCAAGGCTATGGCTTTTCCGGTGATCATGTATGGATGTGAGAATTGGACTGTGAGGAAAGCTGAGCACCGAAGAACTGATGCTTTTGAACTGTGGTGTTGGAGAAGACTCTTGAGAGTCCTTGGACTGCAAGGAGATCCAACCAGTCCATTCTAAAGGAGATCAGCCCTGGGTGTTGTTTGAAAGGAATGATGCTAAAGCTGAAACTCCAGTACTTTGGCCACCTCATGTGAAGAGTTGACTCATTGGAAAAGACTCTGATGATGGGAGGGATTGGGGGCAAGGAGGAAAAGGGGACGACAGAGGATGAGATGACTGGATGGCATCATCAACTCGATGGATGTGAGTTTGAGTGAACTCCGCGAGTTGGTGATGGACAGGGAGGCCTGGCATGCTGCAGTTCATCAGGTTGCAAAGAGTCGGACACGACTGAGCGACCAAACTGAACTGAACACATGTATGCATTCAAAAGCTTTTCTACTATGCTTGATAAAGGTTTGAGAAAGAACACCAAAAAAATAAATATAACAGAATAGACAGAGAAACTGGAAAACATAAACTAAATGAAATGAGAATACTGCATGTAAAATAGAAAAAGTGAAACAAACTTGATAAGTGACAGATCATCATATAGTTCAGTTGTTTTTAAATACAACAGCTCATTAGAAACACATCTGGAGCTTTGGAGAAAAGAAAAGCATTACCTGGGGATTTCTATGTTTCAAAAATTTCCAAGATAATTCTGATGTGCATCTGGAATTTAAAAAATGATGATAGGTTTTTCTATTAAATGTTAGTTTTAATGATCTATAATTCTATTATTTTCTGTTGAACAGTCATGATACAATATAATATTAAGTGAATGTTGTTCAGTCACACAATCATGTCTGACCCTTTGCGACCCCATAGACTGTAGCACGCCAGGCCTCTTTGCCCCTCATCATCTCCTGAATTTTGCCCAAGTTCATGTCCATTGTATCAGTGATGCCATCCAGCCAACTCATCCTCTAATGCCCTCTTCTTCTGTCCTCAGTCTTTCCCAGGATCAGGGACTTTTCCAGTGATTCAACTGTTTGCATCAGGTGACCAAAAGACTGGAGTTTCAGCTTCAGCATCAGTTCTTCCAATGCATATTCACTGTTGATTTCCTGTAGTATTGACTGGTTTAACCTCCTTGCTCTCCAAGAGACTCTCAGGGGTCTTCTCCAGCACCACAATTCAAAGGCATCAAATCTTTGACAGTCTGCCTTCTTTATGGTCCAGCTCTCTCAACAGTACATGACCACTGGGAAAACCATAGCCTAGACTATATAGACCTTTGTCAGAAGAGTGATGTCTGTTTGTCACAGCTTTCCTGCCAAGAAGTAATCATCTTCTGATTTCATCACTTCAGTCACATCTGCAGAAATTTTAGGGCCCAAGAAGAGGAAATCTGTCACTACTTCCATGTTTTCCCCTTCGATTTGCTGTGAAGTAATGAGACTGAAGGCCTAGAATTTTTTTTTTTAATATTTATTTTTAAGCTGGCTTTTTTATTCTCCTCCTTCAGTTTCATCAAGAGGTTCTTTAGCTGCTCTTCACTTTCTGTTATTTAAGTGGTATCATCTGCATATCAGAGATTGTTGATGCTCCTCCCACCTATCTTGAATCCAGCTTGTTACTTTTCCAGCCCAGTATTTCACATGGTATAATCAGCATATAGGCTAAATAAACAGAATGAAAACAGATGACCTGGTCCTACTCCTTTCTCAATCCTGAACTAATCCATTACTTCATACAGGGTTCTAACTGTTGCTTCTTGATCTGCATACAAGTTTCTCAGGAAACAGGCAAAATGATCTGGTATTCCCATATCTTTAAGAGCTCTTCACAGTTTGTTATGATCCACACAATCTAAGTCCTGAGATTAGTTGACCAAACAGAGGTAAATGTTTTTCTAGAATTCCCTTCTTTCTCTAAGATCTATTGAATGTTGGCAATTTGATCTCTGGTTCCTCTGTCTTTTCTAAACTCAGCTTGGGAATTTGGAGACTCTTGACTCATATAATTAAATGAATAGTAATTAAATAATGACAATAGTAATTTATGTTTATCAGTTTCCACAATCAATAATCAGACAAAGAAGTTGATTAAAATCATAAGCCATGGTTGGAAGGCATCACCAACTCGATGGACATGAGTTAGAGGAGGCTCCAGGACTTGGTAATGGACAGGGAAGGTGGCGTGCTGCAGTCCATTGTGTCACAAAGAGTCAGACATGACTGAGGGACTGAAATGAACTGAACTGAAAATAGTATGCCATAATGGCCACAATATAAACTTAACAATGGAAAATAATTACATGCAATTTGGGGAGTGGCTAAAACAGTAAAGAACCTGCCTGCAATGCAGGACACCAGTTTTTGATCCCTGGATGGGAAGATCCTCTGGAGAAGGGAATGGCTACACACTTGTGTATTCTTGTCTGGAGAATTCCATGGACAGAGGAACCTGGCCACCTGTAGTCCATGGGATCACAGAGTTGGACATGACTTATCAACTAACGTTTTCATTTTCCCTTTCAGGAGTTAAGTAGAGTTGTGTGGTAAGTGCATATCAGTTCAGTTCAGTTGCTCAGTCATATTCAACTCTTTGTGACCACATGGATTGCAGCATGTCAGACTTCCCTGTCCATCACCAAATACCAGAGCTTGCACAAATTCATGTCTACTGAGCCAAAGATACCATCCAACCATCTCATCATCTGTCATCCCCTTCTTCTACTGTCTTCAATCTTTCCCAGCATCACGATTTTTTCCAGTGAGTCAGTTCTTTGCATCAGGTGGCCAAAGTACTGGAGTTTTAGCTTCAGCATCAGTCCTTCCAATGAATATTCAGGACTGATTTCTTTAGGATTGACTGGTTGGATTTCCTTGCAGTTCAAGGGACTCTCAAGAGTTTTCTCAAACACCACAGTTCAAAACCATTAATTCTTCAGCACTCAGCTTTATTATGGGCCAACTCTCACATCCATACATGATTATTGGAAAAGCCATAGCTTTGACTAGACAGATCTTCGTTGGCAAAGTAATGTTTCTGCTTTTTAATATGTCTAGGATGGTCATAGCTTTTCTTCCAAGGAGCAAGAATCTTTTAATTTCATGTCTGCACTCACCATCTGCAGTGATTTTGGAACCCCTAAAAATAAAGTCTCTCACTGTTTTGATTTTTTCTCCATCTGTTTTTCAAGGAGTGATGGGACTGGATGTCATGATCTTAGTTTTCTGAATGTTGAGTTTTAAGCCAAATTTTCACTCTCCTCTTTCACTTTCATCAAGATGTTCTTTAGTTCTTCTTTACTTTCTGCCATAAGGGTGGTATCATCTGCATATCTGTGGTTACTGATATTTTCCTGGTAATCTTGATACCAGCTTGTGCTTCATCCAGCTTGGCATTTCACACGATGTAGTCTGCATACAAGTTAAATAAGAACGGTGACAATATATAGCCTTGACATACTCCTTTCCTAATTTGGAACCAGTCTATTGTTCCACGTCCAGTTCTAAATGTTACTTCTTATCCTGCATAGAGATTTCTCAGGAGGCAGGTGAGGTGGTCTGGTATTTCCATCTTTTGAAGAATTTTCCATAGTTTGTTGTAATCCACACAGTCAAAAGCTTTGGAATAGTCAATAAAAGAGAAATATGATTTAATGGAACTCTCTTGCTTTCTCAGTGATCCAACAAATATTGTATGTTTGACCTCTGGTTCCTCTGCCTTTTCTAAATCCAGTTTGAACATCTGGAAATTCTTGGTTCTCAAACTGTTGAAGCCTGGCTTGGAGAATTTTAAGCATTACATGCTAGGATGTGAGATGAGTGCAACTGTGTAGTAGTTTGAACACTGTCTGGCATTGCCTTTCTTTATGTTTGGAATGAAATCTGACATTTCCCAGTCTTGTGGCCACTGCTGAGTTTTCCAAATTTGCTGGCTGTTGAGTACAGCACTTTCACAGCATCATCTTTTAAGATTAGAAATAGCTCAACTGGAATTCTATCACCTCCACTAGCTCTGTTCATAGTGATACTTCCTAAGGTCCACATGATTTACCTTCCCAGGATGTCTAGCTCTATGTGAGTGATCACACCATCATGGTTATCTGGGTAATGAACAACCTTTTTGTATAGTTTTCTGTGTAGTCTTGCCACCACTTATTAATATTTCCTGCTTCCATTAGGTCCACACCATTTCTGTCCTTTTTTGTGCCCATCTTTGCTCAAAGTTCTCCAAAAATGTTCACTTGGTATTACTAATTTTCTTGAAGAGATCTCTCAGTTCAGTTCAGTTCAGTCGCTCAGTCGTGTCTGACTCTTTGCGACCCCGTGAATCGCAGCACACCAGGCCTCCCTGTCCATCACCATCTCCCGGACTTCACTTAGACTCACATCCATCCAGTCCGTGATGCCAGCCAGCCATCTCATCCTCTGTCGTCCCCTTCTCCTCCTGCCCCCAATCCCTCCCAGCATCTGAGTCTTTTCCAATGAGTCAACTCTTCACATGAGGTGGCCAAAGTACTGGAGTTTCAGCTTCAGCATCATTCCTTCCAAAGAAATCCCAGGGCTGATCTCCTTCAGAATGGACTGGTTGGAGCTCCTTGCAGTCCAAGGGACCCTCAAGAGTCTTCTCCAACACCACAGTTCAAAAGCATCAATTCTTTGGCACTCAGCCTTCTTCACAGTCCAACTCTCACATCCATACATGACTACTGGAAAAACCATAGCCTTGACTAGATGGACCTTAGTCGGCAAAGTAATGCCTCTGCTTTTGAATATACTATCTAGGTTGGTCATAACTTTTCTTCGAAGGAGTAAGTGTCTTTTAATTTCATGGCTGCAGTCACCACCTGCAGTGATTTTGGAGCCCCCCAAAATAAAGTCTGACACTGTTTCTACTGTTTCCCCATCTATTTGCCATGAAGTGATGGGACCAGATGCCATGATCTTTGTTTTCTGAATGTTGAGCTTCAATCCAACTTTTTCACTCTCCTCTTTCACTTGCACCACGAGGCTTTTTAGCTCCTCTTCACTTTCTGCCATAGGGGTGGTGTCATCTGCATATCTGAGGTGATTGATATTTCTCCTAGCAATCTTGATTCCAGCTTGTGTCTCTTCCACTCTAGCGTTTCTCATGATGTATTCTGCATAGAAGTTAAATAAACAGAGTGACAATATACAGCCTTGATGTACTCCTTTTCCTATTTGGAACCAGTCTATTGTTCCATTTCCAGTTCTAGCTATTGCTTCCTGACCTGCTTATAGATTTCTCAAGAGGCAGGTCAGGTGGTCTGGTATTCCCATCTCTTTCAGAATTTTCCACAGTTTATTGTGATCCAAACAGTCAAAGGCTTTGGCATAGTCAATAAAGCAGAAATAGATCTGTTTCTGGAATTATCCTGCTTTTTCCATGATCCAGAGGATGTTGGCAATTTGATCTCTGGTTCCTCTGCCTTTTCTGAAACCAGCTTGAACATCAGGGAGTTCGCGGTTCACATATTGCTAAAGCCTGGCTTGGAGAATTTTGAACATTACTTTACTAGCATGTGAGATGAGTGCAATTGTGTGGTACTTTGAGCATTCTTTGGCATTGCCTTTCCTTGGAATTGGAATGCAAACTGACCTTTTCCAGTCCTGTGGCCACTACTGAGTTTTCCAAATTTGCTGGCATATTGAGTGCAACACTTTCACAGCATCATCTTTCAGGACTTGAAACAGCTCAACTGGAATTCCATCACCCTCACTAGCTTTGTTTGTAGTGATGCTTTCAAAGGCCCACTTGACTTCACATTCCAAGATGTCTGGCTCTAGATTAGTGATCACATCATAAAGATGGAGAAGCTCTATACAGTCAACAGAAATAAGACCAGGAGCTGACTGTGGCTCAGATCACGAACTCCTTATTACCAAATTCAGACTCAAGTTTAAGAAAGTAGGGAAAACCGATAGACCATTCAGGTATGACCTAAATCAAATCCCTTATGATTATACAGTGGAAGTGAGAAATAGATTTAAGGTCCTAGATCTGATAGATAGAGTACCTGATGAACTATGGAATGAGGTTCGTGACATTGTACAGGAGACAGGGATCAAGGCCATCTCCATGGAAAAGAAATGCAAAAAACAAAATGGCTGTCTGGAGAGGCCTTACAAATAGCTGTGAAAAGAAGAGAGATGAAAAGCAAAGAAGGAAAGGAAAGATATAAGCATTTGAATGCAGAGTTCCAGAGAATAGCAAGAAGAGATAAGAAAGCCTTCTTCAGCGATCAGTGCAAAGAAATAGAGGAAAATAACAAAATGGGAAAGATTAGAGATCTCTTCAAGAAAATTAGAGATAGCAAGGGAATATTTCATGCAAAGATGGGCTCGAAGAAAGACAGAAATGTTATGGACCTAACAGAAGGAGAAGATATTAAGAAGAGGTGGCAAGAATACACGGAAAAACTGTACAAAAAAGATCTTCAGAACCCAGATAATCATGATGATGTGATCACTAATCTAGAGCTAGACATCTTGGAATGTGAAGAGATCTCTAGTCTTTCTCATTCTATTGCTTTTCTCTATTAATTTACATTCATCACTGATAACCACTTTCTATCTCTCCTTGCTATTCTTTGAAACTCTGCATTCAAATGAATATATCTTTCCTTTTCTCCTTTGTATTCAGCTCCCATCAGGAAGCTTCCTTAAACCTCCCACCCAGAAGCATGCATAAGCCTCTTATCCTTATCTATCAGAGGGCAGACACAATGAAAACCGCAATCACAGAAAACAGATCACAATGACCACAGCCTTGTCTAACTCAATGAAGCTATGAGTCATGCCATATAGGGCCCCCAAGATGGATGGATAATGGTGGAGAATTCTGGCAAAACATGGTACATTGGAGAAGGGAATGGCAAGCCATTTCAGTATTCTTGCCTTGAGAACCCCATCAAGAGTATGAAAAGGCAAAAATAAATGACACTGAAAGATGAACTTCCCAGATCGGTAGGTGTCTATTATGCTACTGGAGAAGAGTGGAGGAATAATTCCAGAAAGAATTAAGAGATGGAGCCAAAGCAGAAACAATGCCCATTTGTTGATGTGACTGGTGATAGAAGCAAGGTCTGATGCTATAAAGAGCAGTATTACATAGGAACCTGGAATGTTAGGCCCATGAATCAAGGCAAATTGGACATGGTCAAACAGGAGATGTCAAGTGTAAATATTGACATTTTGGAAATCAGTGAGCTAAAATGGGCGAATTTAACTCAGATGAATAGGTAAAAAACTCAGATGGCCACTATGCCTAATACTGTTGGCAAAAATTCCTTAGAAGAAATGAAATAGCCCTTATAGTAAACAAGAGTCTGAAATTCAGTACTTGGAGGCAATGTCAAAAATGACAGAATGATGTCTGTTCATTTCCAAGGCAAACCATTCAATATCAGAGCAATCCAAGTCTAGGCCCCAACCAATAATGCTGAAGAAGCTGAAGTTGAATGGTTCTACAAAGACCTACAGGACCTTCTAGAACTAATATCAAAAAAAGTGTTATAGGGGACTGGAATGCAAAGTAAGAACTCAAGAGATACCTGGAGTAACAGGCAAATTTGGCCTTAGAGTGTAAAATGAAGCAGCACAAAGACCAACAGAGTTTTTCCAAGAGAACGCACTGGTCATAGCAAACACCCTCTTCCAATATCAAAAAAGACTCTACACATGGACATCACCAGATGGTCAACACAGAAATCAGATTGAGTATATTCTTCATGGCCAAAGATGGAGAAGCTCTATACAGTCAGCAAAAACAAGACTGGGAGCTGACTGTGGCTCAGATCATGAACTCATTGCTAAATTCAGATTTAAGTTGAAGAAAGTAGGAAAAACTCCTACACCATCTAGGTATGACCTAAATCAAATCCCTTATGATTATACAGTGGAAGTGACAAATAGGTTTCAGTGGTTGGATCTGATAGACAGATTGCTTGAAGAACTATGAACAGACATCCATTGCATTGTACAGAAGGCAGTGATCAAGACCACCCCCAGGAAAAAGAAATGCAAAAAGTCAAAATGGTCTTCTGAGGAGGCTTTAAAAATACCTGAGAAAAAAAGAGATGTGTATTTATGCACATTTTTTCATCTGCCCATCCAGTCTATGTCTTTGGTCGGTGCATTTAATCCATTATATATGACGATTATCAATATGTATTATTCTATTAATATTACTATTTTCTTAATTTTGGGTTTTGGTTTTATTTTGTGTAGGTCTTTCCCTTCTCTTGTTTCCTGCCTAAAGAAGTTCCTTAATGTTTGTTGTAAAGCTGGTTTGGTGCTGTTGAATTCTCTTAACTCTTGCTTGTTTGGAAAGCTTTTGATTTCTCCTTCAGATTTTAACAAGAGTCTTGTTGGATCGAGTATTCTTGATTGTAGGTTCTCCCTTTCATCACTTTAAATATATCATGCCATTCCCTTCTGGCTTGTTGAGTTTGTTGAAAAATCAGCTGACAACCTTATAGGTGCTCCTTTGTGTGCCATTTGTCATTTTTTGCTTTTTGCTTTGAATATTTTATCTTTTTTTTTTTTTTTTTTTTTTTTTGTCAATTTGATTAACATGTGTTTCTGTGTGTTACTCCTTGGGTTTACCCTGCCTGTGACTCTCTGCACTTCAAGGATTTATTGACTATTTCCTTCCACATGTTAGGGAAGTTTGCATCTACTGTGTCTTAAAATATTTTCTTGGGTTCTTTCTTTCTTCTCCTTCTGGAAACCCTATAATATGAATATTGGTGCATTTAATGTTGTCCCAGATATCTCTTAGGCTGTCTTCATTTTTTTTTTCTCCTTCCTTTTTTTCCTATAATCTCTTCTGTACCAGTGTTTTCCATCTTTCTGTCCTTCAGGTCACATATTTGTTCTGCCTCAGTTACTCTGCTATCAATTTCTTCTAGTGTAGTATCCTTCTCTGTTTGTTCTTTAGTTCTTCTAAGTCTTGGTAAACATTTCATGCATGTTCTCTGTTTTTCTGAGATCCTGGATCATGTTCACTATCATTAGTCTTTTTTTTGGGGGGGATTCCCTATCTCCACTTCATATAGTTGTTTTTCTAGGGTTTTACCTTGTCCCTTCATCTGGGACAAAATCCACTGTTTTTTCATCTTGATTAACTTTCTGTAACGTGGTTTTCATTCTAGCTGCTGTGGGATTGTCATTATCCTAGCTTCTTCTGAATGTCTTCTGGTGGATGAGGCTAAGAGACTTATGTAAGCTTCCTGGTGGGGCAGTCTGATGATTTGAAAACATTATGTCTTGCTCTGGTAGTCAGAGCTGTGTCAGTAAAGCTTTAATCTAATTATGTATTGATGATTTGGGTTGCTCTCTCTCCCTGTTAGTTGTTTGGCTTGAGGTGACCCACCTCTGGGGTCTACCGGCTCTATGGTATGGTTAATGGTAACCATCCAAGAGGACTTACACCAAGGGGCAACTTCCAGGAGTGCTCCTGCAAGGGCCCCTGTCATTGTGGTGAGCCACTGCTGACCCACACTTTGACAGGAGACCCTCCAACACTAGCAGGTAGGTCTGGTTCAGTCTCCTGTGGGGACACTGTTCCCCACAACTCCCCAGGTCACAGTGCACTCAAGGTTTTGCTTGTGCTCTCCAACAATGGAGTCTCTGTTTCCCCCAGTCCTATGGAATTTTTGCAATCAAACTCCACTCAACTTCAAGGTCCGATTCCCTGGAATTTTCCTTTTTTTTTTTTTTTTTTTTTTTTTTTTTGCCAGATTTCCAGGCTGAGAAGCCTGATGTGGGACTATGAACCTTCACAAATGTAGGAGAGCTACTTTGGTAGTATTTTTTTCTAGTCTGTGGGTCACACACCTGGTGGGTATGAGGTTTGATTTTATTGTGATTTCACACTTCTTACCATCTTGTTGTGGCTTCTTTGACTTTGGACATTGAGTATCTGCTTTTGTGGGTTCTAGCATCTTTTGGCTGCTGGCTATTAAACAGCTAGCTGTGATTTTTGTGCTTTTGCTGAAGGAGATGCATGCACATCCTTCTATGCCACCATCTTGAAGCACATTCAGTAATTTTTAAATAAGGACTTTTGATAAAGTCAGTCACATACACTATCGGAATCAGTACTCCGCACAATACTACATTTTAATAAGACAGATATTTTGTATCTAAAGAAACTCTGATCCTCAAAGGTTAAGTGATCTGATATAAACAAATAATCCTGAAAAAAATAAATCACATGAAGATGCTACAATATGATCTTGTTAATGGTTTTATAAATATTTTAGAAATTCTACCATATAAGCTCCAAAGTCAGGTGACTATATACAAGGAGGAGAACAAAAAAATCTTTAGTACACACTATTTTGTAAAATAGATGCATTTCTCCAAACCAAGCACGTAGTTCATCTCTTTTATTTACAGAAGTCAAATTCTTTAAGAACGAACATTTCTTGTGTATTTGTGTTGGTTCACTAAATAATATTCCTAATTTCAACACTGAAATGATGTCTATTCAAAGCAACACCCCTGAAGGAAAAGTTATTATTTAAATACTTGGATCTTGTGCTTTGGTTTACAAACTGTTACACTATTTTATGATCAACAACAATGATTTGTTTGTTTTTAAAACAAACTCAATATAAGATATGAGACAGCCAGTTAGATAGTGTGCACATGTGCTATGAAAGTAAATATGTGTTTTAATTTTCACTTTTTCTGATGATATTTAGTAATATTATAGTGTCTGGGGACCAGGACAAAGAATTATTGCTCTTGTGCTTTCTGATCCCCAGCAGGGAGAATATTGACCTTTCATTATCACTTAATTTATTGTTCCTGTTCTTTGCAGATTAGTTCAGAAGAGGAAAATACAACTTTAAGAGAAAAACATGGAATTGTCTGAGCCCAAGAGAGCAGAGATATTTTTCTTACAATGAAAAACTTTCTGAAACATTCCTATAATATATATGGTTTATCCTCCATACTATAGACCCCAAACATTGGAAATTTGCAACTCATCATCTCTTACCTTTGGAACTATTACTGTGGTGATTTGAGAGTGACTATTTTCATGGTATATCATTCCACTGACATGTGTAGTATATAATGCTATAGACTTAGAAACTAGATAAATAACCATATTAAAATTGTGGAAGGATAAAAAGTAAATTGACTTTGACAAAGGGCTCATGATCCTCTAATGAATATATTTCATATACTGAGTCCTTTGTGGTTTCTTCATGATCATCACCTCTAGATCTATGAAATACTCCCACAACTGAGTCATTAAATTTCTTTTGAGGACTATAAATAAAATGTCTAAATTTATTTAACAAATCAAATTTAATTTATTCAAAGATCCATTACTTGGCAAGACTCTGGGATCTCAAAGGCAAAAGCAATCATGAAAAGAATTACATTCATAGTAACTCATGGAGAAGTGGAGTGTCAAGGAATATATCCTTGAAGAAGTAATACTTGTGATGAGTTCTGAGGCAAGAATGGATGTTAACTAAGCAAAATAGAAAATTAAGTTAGAAAATGAGATGAATCAAGTCATAATTAAGCTCATTGACCATTTTTAAAGGAACACTATGGGCAAGAAAAGGCACTGACAACATAAAATGAAAGACAGAATTGCTTAATGGCAGAGAGAGCGAAGGGAACAGAGCAGTGTCTGATGATGTTTAATAGGATGAAAAACACAACCCATGTACAGTTTAGCAGAATACATTAATTTCTCTTCTAAACTCTAAAGAAAGTCAAGGCAATGGGCTGAATGTGCCTCACTCCTAAATTTATATATTGAAATGATGATTCCAAAGATAGTATCTAGAGGTAAGGCCTTTGGGAGGTGATTTAGTCATGAGGGTAGAGCACTCATTAATGGGATTATTACCTTTACAAGAAGCAGTCAAAGAACTACCTAACTCTTTTTCTGTGACATGAGGTCAAAGCAGGGGGGAAAAAGATCATTAGTAAATCAGGATGACACTACCATCAGGAAACCAACCATGCTGGAACTCCAATTGTAGACTTATAGCCTCCAGAAGTGTAAGAAACAAAGTGTTATTAAAAACAAAAAAACAAAACAACAAAAAAAAAAACAGTCTGTGGTTCTAGCATTAGTTCTAGCATTCCATACTAAGACAATCATTAAAGATTTATAAACGGAAAGAAGGATGTGCATATGTGCTTATGTATGTGTGTATTTCTGTTACATAAACACATGTGTAGATATGATCAAATTTGAAGTCTCAAAAGATCACTTTGAGACTTTCATTTTAAAATGGAGATTATCACTCCTGACCCAAACGTATAAAAATATTTTAAAACAAACAAAACATCTTAAAAATGTATAATAAATACTGCCCTAACTTGTCTGAGAAAAAGACTATCATTGCATTAAAGAGGAGAGGGGATGAGGAAGGAAAAATAGGAATAAAGGCAAAGAGAAATACAATAAACACAAAAACAGGACAGCAGGTATGAGTCCAAATACAGCAATAATTTAAAAACTATGTGAATGAATTAGACCAATCTACTAAAAAGAAAATCAGTCTATATACATGGAAAAATTCTCATATAAATTATAAACATAGATAGCAATAAAATATGTGATCATTGGTACAGTGCCATATTGTAAAGAAGCAAATATTTATAATTTTTTACAGCTATGTGAAATGATGTGGGTGAATTTCACAGAGGTAATATTGAATGAAAAGGGCCAGATATAGAATAACATGTTTTACAATTCCATCTATATAAGTATTAACAATGATCAAAACTAAGCTAAATGCTTAGCATGGTTGTTCACTTAGTTTTAAACTATTAAGATAAACAAGGAAAGGAAAGCAAGGACAACTTAAGGTTCTAGATAAATCAGTTACTAGTGACATGATGGATGCTTCTGAGATGATGACAGTATTTAATATTTTAGCTGTTTGGTTGTTATATGGGTAGTTATTGTGTGATGAGTTAATGAGGAGTACTTTTCATTTTGCACACTTCTGTATGTCATGTTACATATTCAAAAAAAGCCTTAAGTAACCAAAAACAGATATAGAACATTTTATTCATTTGGCAAAACATTGAAATGTGAATATTTAGGGTTGGGAAACCATAAAAACTAAGAACTATCATATACCACCATTAAATTTAGTATACCCACTCAGAGGGAGTAGAAGGATGCGTGTTCATCTTCTCCTATGAGAACACAAAAATTGCAACTATGTACTTAACAGCCATCAAAAGAAGTATATTGGAACCCACCAAAAAAGAGAGACTCCACACCCAAGGACAAAGGAGAAGCTGCAGGAGATGGTAGGAGGGGTGCAATTATGTCTAAATCAATCCACATACATGCCAGAAACTCTTGGAGAGCACAAACAAACCTTGTGAGCACAAGGACCAAGGGAAAGGAGTAGTGATTACAGCGTGAGACAGAACCAGATCTGCCTCTGAGTATTCAAGGATCTCCTGCAGAGGCATGAATCAGCAGTGGCCTGCAGCGGGGACAGGGGCATTGGTGGCAACACTTCTGGGAGCTGTGGTATGGTGGCACAAGTCCTCTTGGATGAAGTCAGCATTAACCCTACCATAGAGACTGTAGACTTCAGGACTGGGCTGCCTCAGTCCAAACAACTAACAAGGAGGGAGCACAGCCCCATGCATCAATAGAAAATTAGATTAAATATTTTCTGAACCCTGCCCACCAGAGCCAGTCCCTTCCATTAGAAAGCTTGCATAAGGTTCTTAGGCACATCCATCAGAGTGCAGACAGAAGAAGCAAGAAATGCAATCCCATGGCCTCCACTACAAAAACTGTGATCCCAGAAAACTAACAAAATGACCACATGGATCACAGTCTTGTCTACTTGAATGGAACTACTGGCTATGACTTGCAGGACCACCCAAAAAGGATGGATAGTGGTGGAAAGTTCTGAAAAGAGATGATCCCCTAGAGAGGGGAATGAAAAAAAACTCTTCAGTATTCTTGTCTTGAGAACCCCAGGAAGAGCATGAAAAGGCAAAAATATATGACATTGGAAGATGAGCCCACAAGGTCAGTAGGTGTCCAATATGCTACTGGGGAAGAACAGAGAAATAGCTCCAGAAAGAATGAAGAAGCTGAGCCAAAGCAGAAATGGCATCCAGTTTTGGATGTGCTTAATAGTGAAGTAAAAATATGATGCTGTAAAGAACAATATTGTATAGTAATCTGGGATGTTAGGCCCATGAATCAAGGTAAATTGAAATGGTCAAATACGAGATGGCAAGAGTGAACATCAATATTTTAGGAATCAGTAAACTAAATGTGACTTCCCTGGTGGCTCACACGGTAAAGCGTCTGTCTACAATCCGGGAGACCCGGGTTTGATCCCTGGGTTGGGAAGATCCTCTGGAGAAGGAAATGGCAATCCATTCCAGTACTATTGCCTGGAAAATCCGATGGACAGAGGAGCCTGGTAGGCTACAGCCCATGGGGTCGCAAAGAGTTGGACACAACTGAGCAACTTAAGCAAATTTAATTCAGATGGCCATTATATTACTACTGGTGGCAAGAATTCCTTAAAAGAATTGGAGCAGCCATCATTGTTAACCAAAATAAATAAGAAATATAGTACTTGAGTACAATCTCAAAAATGACAGAATGATTTTGGTTCATTTCTAATGAGCCATTCAGCATCACAATAACCCATATGCCCCAACCATTAATGCCAAAGAAGCTGGAGTTGAATGGTTCTATGAAGAAAATAAGAGCTTCTAGAACTGATATCAAATAAATAAATCCTTTTCAACATAGGGGATTAGAATGCAAAAAATAGAAAGACAAGTGGTAACTGGAATATCAGGCAAGTTTGGCCTCAGATTGCAAAATGAAGTAAGGCAAAGTCTAACAGAGTTTTGCAAAGCAAACACACTTGTCATGGCAAATACTTTCTTCCAACAACACAAGGGATGACGTTACACTTGCAAATCACTAGATGGTCAATTCAAAAGTCAAATTGATTATATTCTTTACAGCCAAAGATGGAGAAGCTCTATACAATATGCAAAAGCAAGACCAGGAGCTGACTCTGGTCAGATGAACTCCTTATTGCAAAATTCAGACTTATATTGAAGAAAGTATGGAAAACCACTAGGCCATTCAAGTATGACCAAAACCAAATCCCTTAAGTTACAACAGAAATGACAAACAGATTAAAGAGATTAGATCTGGTACACAGAGTGCCTAAAAAACTATGGACAGGTTCATGACATTGTACAGGAGACAGTGATCAAAATCATCCCAAGGAAAAAGAAAGGCAAAATGGTTGTCTGAGGAGGCCTTACAAATAGCTGAGAAAGGAAGTGAAAGACAAAGGGAAAAAGAAATATATACCCAACTGAATGCAGCATTCCAAAGATAGCAAGGAAAGATAAGAAATCCTCCTTAAAGTGAGCAATGCAAGGATATAGAGGAAAACAATAGAATGGGAAAGACAAGAAATCTTTTCAAGAGAATTAGAGATACAAGGGAATATTTCATGCAAAGACGGGCACAATAAAAGACAGAAATGGTATGCACTTAACAGAAGCAGAAGAGATTAAGAAGAGGTGGCAAGAATACACAGAAGAAATATACCAAAATTATCTCAATGATCCAGATAACCACGTTGGTGTGGTCACTAACCTACGGCAGACATATTGGAGTGTGAAGTAAAGTGGGCCTTAGGAAGTATTACAAGGAATAAAGCTAGTGGAAGCGTTGGAATTTCTGCTTAGCTATTTCAAATTGTAAAAGATGATGCTGTGAAAATGCTGCACTCAATACGTTAGTAAATTTGGAAAATTAGCCGTGGCCACAGGACAGGAAGTGGTTGGTTTCTATACTAATCTCGAAAAATGCTGAAGAATGTTAAAACTGCAACACAATTGCACTCATTTCACATGCTAGCAAGATCATGCTCAAAGTCTTTCAAGCTAGGCTTCAACAATACGTGAATTGAGAACTTCCAGATATACAAAGTGGATTTGGAAAAGGCAGAGGAAGCAGAGATCAAATTGCCAACAGGCATTCAATCATAGAAACAGCAAGAGAATTGCAGAGAAACATCTACTTCTGCTTCACTGACTATGCTAAAGCCTTTGTGTGGATCATGACAAACTGGAAAATTCTTAATGAGTTGGGAATAACAGACCATCTTACTTGCCTCCTGGGAAATCTGTATGCAGGTCTAGAAGCAACAGTTAGAACCAGACATGGAAGAATGAACTGGATCAAAATTGGGAAAGGTGTATGTCAAATCTGTATATCACAACCTTGGTTATTTAACTTATATGCAGAGTACATCATGTGAATTTCTTGGCTAGATGAATCACGAGCTAGAACTAAGATTGCTGGGAGAAATATCAATAATCTCAGATATGCAGATGATACCACCCTAATATCAGAAAGTGAAGAGAAATTAAAAGGCTCTTAATGAAGGTGAAAGAGGAGAGTGAAAAAGCTGACTTATAACTCATCATTCAAAAATCTAAGATCATGACATCTGGTTGCATCACTTCATGGCTAATAGATTAGGGGGGGAAATTGAAACAGCAACAGACATGATTTTCTTGGACTCCAAAATCCCTGTGGATGGTGACTGCAGTCATGAAATTAAAAGATGCTCATTCCTTGGGGAAAAGCTTTGACTATATGGATTTTGTCATGAAAGTAACATCTCTGCTTCTTAAAATGCTCTTTAGGTTTGTTACAGCTTTTCTTCCAAGGAGCAGGCATCTATCAATTTCATAGCTGTGGTCATCATCTGCAGTGATTTTTGGAGCCCAAGAAAATCAAGTCTGCCACTGTTTCCATTTAGTTTAGCTCAGTCAGTTTAGTCACTCAGTCATGTCTGACTCTTTATGACCCATGGGCAGGCTTCCCTCTCCATCACCAACTCCCAGAGTTTACTCAAACTCATGTCCATTAAGTCAGTGATGCCATCCAACCATCTCATCCTCTGTTATCACCTTTCCTCCCGCCTTCAATCTTTCCTAGCCTCAGAGTCTTTTCCAATGTGTCAGTTCTTCGCATCAGGTGGCCAGATTGTCAGAGTTTCAGCTTCAGCATCAGTCCTTCCAATGATTATTCAGGACTGATTTCTTTTAGGATGGATTGGTTGGATCTCCTTGCAGTCCAAAGGACTTTCAAGAGTCTTCTGTAACACCACAGTTCAAAAGCATCAATTCTTTGGTGCTCAACTTTCTTTATAGTCTAACTCTTAGATCTGTACATGACTACTGGAAAAACGATTGGTTTGACTAGATGGAACTTTTTTGGCAAAGTAATGCCTCTGCATTTTAATATGCTGTCTAGGTGGGTCACTTGAGAAGGGGATGGCAAACCACTTCAGTATTCTTGCTTGAGAACCCCATGAACAGTATGAAAAATTTTCATTCATTCCCCATCTATTTGCCACGAAGTGATAGGACTGGATGCCATCATCTTAGTTTTTTTTTTTTTAATATTGTTACTTAAGCCTGCTTTTTTTTCACTCTTCTCTTTCACCTTCATCAAGAGTCTCTTTAATTCCTCTTCACTCTCTGTCATTAGAGTGCTGTCATCTGCATATCTGAGGTTATTGATATTTCTCCTGCCAAACTTGATTCCAAATAATGCTTCATCCACCTAGGCATTTCACACAATGTTTTCTGTATTGAAGTTAAATAAGCAGGGTGACTATATATAGCCTTGATGTACTGCTCTCCCAATTTTGAAACAGTCAGTTGTTCTGTATCCAGCTCTAGCTGTTGCTTCTTGACCTACATACAGGTTTCTCAGGAGGTAGGTAAAGTGTTCTGGTAGTCTCATCTCTTGAAAATCTTCCATAGTTTCTTGTGACCCACATAGTCAAAGGCTTTCTTGTAGTCAGTGAAGCAGAAGTAAATGTTTTTCTGAAATTTCTTTGTTTTTTCTATGATCCAACAGATGCTGGCAATTTTATCTCTGGTTCCTCTGCCTTTTCCAAATTCACTTTGTATATCTGAAACTTCTCAGTACGTGTATTGTTGAAGAATATCTTGAAGGATTTTGAGCATTACTTTACTAGCATGTGAAGTGAGTACAAAAGTGTGGAAGTCTGAACATTCTTTGGCACTTCCCTTCTTTGGGATTGAAAGGAATACTGAAATTTTCCAGTTGTGTGGCCACTGCTGAGTTTTTGAAATTTGACAGTATATTGAGTGTAGCACTTTCATAGCATAATCTTTTAGGATTTGAAATAGCTCAGCTGGAATTCCATCACTTTCACTATCTTTTTTCTTAGTAATTCTTCCTAAGGCTCACTTGATTTCACACTCCAAAATGACTGGCTCTATGTGAGTGACCACACTATCATGGTTATCCATGTCATTAAGTATTTTTTGTACAGTTCCTCTGTGTATTCTTGCCATCTCTTCTTAATATCTTCTGCTTCTGATAGGTTCATACTGTTTCTGTCCTTTATTGTGCCCATCTTTGCATGAAATGTTCCCTTGTTATCTTTACTTTTCTTGAAGAAATCTCTGATCTTTTCCATTCTATTGTCTTCCTCTATTTATTTTCATTGTTCACTTATCTCTCCTTGTTATTTTTTAGAATAAGCTATTAGACTCAGCCATTGCTAATAACAAAGATTCCCTTTGAAGAGGTCATAAATTAGAAAGCAATTGTTAAAGTTCTGACTTCACTGTCAAATAAACGTGAATTTGGTTTGCAGTTCTAAATATTTCTAAATATATGACACATGATAAATTGAAATAACACTGAAAGATTACAAACATTAAGTATATTACAGTTGTAAATGCAACCTCGAGTAAGATAATTTATGCAGGTTTCCCTGGTTGCTTATATGGTTAAAAAAAAAAAAAAAAATCTGCATGCAATGCAGGAGACCTGAGGTCAATCCCTGGGTCAGTAAGATCCCCCATAGGAGGCAATGATAATCCATTCCAATATTCTTGCCTGGAGAATCCCTTGGGCAGAGGAGCCTGAGGGGCTATGGACCATGGAGTTGGAAAAAGTAGGTCATACTGAATAATTAACACTTTTTCTTTTTTTAAAATGGCATGAATTGGTAAATGTAAATTTTTAGCTCTTTTAAGTTTTGCTTAAAGTAATTTTATACCACAAGTTGCATTCATTAGCAATCAGTCAAATTTTACTATGATTTTTGTTTTTTCTTACTCTCATTGTTTATATAAGTGTGCTTATTAGGAGTCAATATAATGCAAAATATATCTTTACAAATAAATTAACTGAAAAAAGGCAAAGTATAAATACAAGTCATTTGACTTCACACTAACGGCCCACATATAATCATTGAACAAACAAAGAAAAGGTTGAGAAATGTTTCTGTTACAGACACAATGCTTTCCTTAAGGACACCCAAATCTACAGAAATTTCAGAATTAGTATATTGTTTATGTTGAGCACATATAATTTTAATTAGCTAGTGTGTATGTTCAGCATCACAGACACTAAATCAAATCAAGCTTTCATTAAGATATTGTCTGAAAACTGTTAAATAGTAATTATAAAAACAGTTTAGTTATTACATAACTTTGCAACTGTAAAGTAGATTTTAGGTCAAAATAGTCAACCTGCAGTTTTATGTTATGTTCATGCATACTATCATAACAGTATCCTATTTGCATACATTATGAAATGATCATGATGAGTCTCTTAGCCACCTTTCCCCATACAAATTGTGACAATATTTTTGACTATATTCCTATATACTAATACTACATACCCATGACTATTGATTGTATAATTGGAGGTATATACACCTTAATCCCTTTCAACTATTTCTCCCACCCCATAATACATCCCTCTTCTGGCAAGAAGTACATATTGTAATGTAAGTTTCCATGTTCCTCTCTCTATACATTGCACACTCCTTCCTCCCCTACCTTCTTGTCCATAAGTTTGTTCTCTATGTCTGTGTCTCAATTGCTGCCCTGCAAATAACTTCATCAGTACCATCTTTCTAGATTCCATACATATGCATTAGTATATGATATTTATCTTCCTCTTTCTGACTTACTTCTCTCTGTATAACAAGCTCTAGGTTCATCTACCTCGTTAGAACTAACTCAAATGTGTTCCTTTTGGAAATAAAAGCAAAAATAAA
Organism: Capricornis sumatraensis; assembly: GCF_032405125.1. Taxonomy (NCBI): domain Eukaryota; kingdom Metazoa; phylum Chordata; class Mammalia; order Artiodactyla; family Bovidae; genus Capricornis; species Capricornis sumatraensis. The sequence goes on along the minus strand of NC_091089.1, from coordinate 15,512,437 downwards.
CAAATGGGATCTAATTAAAATTAAAAGCTTCTGTACAACAAAGGAAACTATAAGTAAGGTGAAAAGACAGCCTTCTGAATGGGAGAAAACAATAGCAAATGAAGCAACTGACAAAGAATTAATCTCAAAAATATACAAGCAACTCCTGCAGCTCAACTCCAGAAAAATAAACGACACAATCAAAAAATGGGCCAAAGAACTAAATAGACATTTCTCCAAAGAAGACATACGGATGGCTAACAAACACATGAAAAGATGCTCAACATCATTCATTATCAGAGAAATGCATATCAAGACCACAATGAGTTACCATTTCACACCAGTCAGAATGGCTGCGATCCAAAAGTCTACAAGCAATAAATGCTAGAGAGGATGTGGAGAAAAGGGAACCCTCTTACACTGTTGGTGGGAATGCAAATTAGTACAGCCACTATGGAGAACAGTATGGAGATTCCTTAAAAAACTGGAAATAGAACTACCTTATGACCCAGCAATCCCAATGCTGAGCATACACACTAAGGAAAACAGAATTGAAAGAGACACATGTACCCCAATGTTCATCGCAGCACTGTTTATAGCAGCCAGGACATGGAAACAACCTAGATGTCCATCAGCAGATGAATGGATAAGAAAGCTGTGGTACATAAACACAATGGAGTATTACTCAGCCATTAAAAAGAATACATTTGAATCAGTTCTAATGAGATGGATGAAACTCGAGCCGATTATACAGAGTGAAGTAAGCCAGAAAGAAAAACACCAATACAGTATACTGACACATATATAAGGAATTTAGAATGATGGTAATGATGACCCTGTATATGAGACAGCAAAATAGACACAGATGTCTAAAACGAAATTTTGGACTCTGAGGGAGAGAGAGAGGGTGGGATGATTTGGGAGAATGGCATTGAAACATGTATACTATCATGTAAGAAACGATGTGCCAGTCTATGTTCAATACAGGTTACAGGATGCTTGGGGTTGGTGCATGGGGATGATCCAGAGAGATGATATGGGGTGGGAGGTGGGAGGGGGATTCAGGATTGGGAGCTAGTATACACCCGTGGTGGATTCATGTCAATGTATGGCAAAACCAATACAGTATTGTAAAGTAAAATAAAGTAAAAATAAAATTTACAAAAAAATAAAAAGTGAAAAAAAAAAAACAAAAAACAAATTTGTTCCTTTTTATGGTTGAATAATATTCCATTGTATATATGTACCCCATCCTATTTATCCATCCATCTGTTGATGGACATCTAGGTTCGCTTCCATGTTCTAGTTATTTTAAATAGTGCTGAAATGAATAGTGGGATTCATATGTCTTTTTTAATTTTGGTTTCCTCAAGGTATAGAGATAGGAGTGGGATTGCTGGGTCAATGGTGATTTTATTTCCAGTTTTTTTTTTTTTTTTTTAAGGAAACTCCTTACAGTCTTCCATAGTGGTGAGAGGATAACAGGCAGAAAGGACAGGGGTCTCCAAACGGAGGAAATAGGCTTCAAGTGTCAGACATTTTTTATCTCTCTCTTAAGTGAAAGGAGGAAACAAACTAGTGTTACTTTTTATTTCCCTTCTCTATACAAATTTAAAAAGTGGTTTCTCTTAAAATTCTGTGTTGCCATAATGACACCTGGCTCCACCAGAACTTAACTTTTCTCAAACCTTGAGTTAACCAATGCATTTTTCTTATGGATATGCTTGTCTTAAGCTATGTTAAAGTGCTATGCGTTTACCCCAGACTGTCTGCAAGTCAGTTCCACCTAAAGGCTCAGAACCTACTTGACAAACCAGTATGTTAAACTCATACATTGTTCTCCTAATCTATGTTAATGAAACTATATATTTGTATGGAAATCTGGCTTTCTTTAAGAGTTATGTAAATCATTTTATGGCCCAGGATAACTCACCTGGCAAACTAACTACTTTGAGTGAGTTTGTAGGTTAGGCTGGTCCCTACCCTAGTTGGCTTTAGGAACTGCTTCATGGAGTGGTTTCCAGTGCCCTGGTAGGCAGGGATTGGTCCCAGTTTGGCTGGCTGTGATGTGTTTAGGAGTGGGGTGAGGCTGACACAAACCACAAGCCCCAGTATGTGTCCTGGGTGTCTTGTAGCAGTCTGTAAAAAAAAAAAAAAAAAAATCTTTAGCCACCTCTTTTTTTCTTCAAACCTCTGAGGTGTTTATCTTTCAAAGATATAAGATTCACATCTTGAAGGAACAGAGAAAGATTTAAAGGTTTAGGGTTTTGTTTGTTTGTTTCCAACTCGGCAGTTTAGCGTATTATTCAATGACCAGGTTGATTACTACTTAAAATTTGCTTTTGTATTAGGTGTGAAATGAAATAAGGTACTCTGTCTGTTTCATGATCAATTACCATAATCTTCTCCCCTTATCTCTCCTCATTTCCACTGATCCCACCTCTCAGTGTATCCATCAGGACTTGTCACCAAGACTTGAATCTTAATCTTCAACAGTTCATGTCCTCCCAGCTTTTCAAATAACATACTAATGTCTTCAGTTTATTATTCTGCTCTCCTACCTTTTCTTTTCTATTCGCCCCAAAGATAGTAGAGTAGTGAAAAATTGTATGTGTTTCTCTAATCTAGGAAACTTTAATTGCCCTCGCCCAGCTCATGGCCAACCAGCAGTCATCTTGATGACCTCTTCCAACAGTAATACTTAGTACTAAGATTTATTTATTCAAATACTAACAGTACTTAGATTTCAGGGATGTTTACAGTATGCTAGGTTCTATGCTAAACACTTCATATCTGTTATCTCAACTAACATTTATGGAAGCTTTATATGATAGGAACAAAAATTATTTCAAATTTTCAGGAGAAGAAATTAAGTTTAATAAATCAGATGTGGGAATGTAAGCACCTCCTCTTGGTCACACAGCTGGGAATCATACGGTATTTAAAGTCAGAGTTATTAGAGTTCCACCTATGAGGCAGAAAAAGACTGGCATTTGGTTGTATAAAGTTCATGTTATTTACAATGAATCAATAATACTATTAAGTTGGATGATTATAGGAAGACAATTCTCTTTGCAACCTCATACATAAACACACAAAGCAAGACTAAAACAACAGTAAATACCAGAACTGCTGTGCTACTATACTGATGCAAATGTAAACTTCCTTCTTTTATTTTAATCTCTTGAAGGTTTTATAGGAAGTAAGAAATGGAGTATTTCCTGCCATATCAATAAACAAAGATGTCACAGCCACAGCAATTCTGACCCTCCGAATGTGAATTTCTGAGCCCAGAAGTTTCCCAGGAAAAATAATACCTTTGATCCAGCAGTTATTGGGCTGCCACCACTCCCTACCGTGAGAGAGAAGATAAGGATGTGAAAAATCACATCACAGGATGCTGGCTTCCAGATAGCTGAGATTCATATGAAAGTGTTAATAGAAGCATATTGACTAAAACCACTCACCCTGGCCAGGCACCATAGCAACCACTTGCATAAGCTTTTTTTATGGCAGGAGGCCCTAGTAAGGAACATGGAACTAACAAGCCACCACTAACTGGAAGAGTTTGGGAAAAGTCAAAAGGAGACACCATGTGCCCAACTGTCTCCCAGAATCCTTCTCACTGGCATCCATCTTGGCTATGCAATTGTGTGCTACTGGGAAGGGCTCTGAGTCAGAATGATTGGCCAAAGACAACCTGTAAACTAACCCTATCACCATGAAACTTAAGACTGTGAGCTGCATGGCAAAGCAGCTCTCCTGGGTTCCCTTGCCCTATTGCTCTCCATGCAGGCACCCCTTTTCAAATAAAGCCTCTTACTTTGTCAACACGTGTATGTCCTCAGAAAATTCATTTCTGAGTGTTTGAAAAGAGCCCACTCTTGGACCCTGGAAGAGGCCCCTCCTTCCTGCAACCAAGGAAACAATTTCAGTAAGCCCAAAATCTTTCATCTTCCCGTGCATAGAAAAGAGCTAAATTCCTTAACTTGAGATATCTGGTTTTCCTTAATTAACAATAATCTTTTGATGTTCATGGGATTCCCTGGTAGCTTAGATAGCAAAGAATCTGCCTGAAATGCAGGAGACCCAGGTTAGATCCCTAGGTCAGGAAGATCCCCTGGAGAAGTAAATGCAACCCACTCCAGTATTTTTGCCTGGAAAATCCCATGGATAGGGGAGCCTGGCAGGCTACAGCCCATGGAATCGCAGAGAGTTGGACAAGACTGAGAGAATTCACTTTGATGTTCAGCCCATTTGTCCCTTGTCAGAAACTTCTGTACAACCTGGCTCCTTTTCCAGCCTCCTAGGAACACTTCTTTCAGGTTACTTGAGATGCTGTCTTCTGGGGTTGAAGTCCTAAAAATTCCCATCAAATAAAACAGCTCTCATTTTTTAGGCTGTGACTATATTTTTAAATCAACAGTTTTGGTGACCACCATGAATAGACCCAGAGTAGATTTCTCTCTTTCATCTGAACTCTCTGAGGATCCAGAGCCTTGGTACCAGCAGAGGCCCCTTGTGCCCATCCACCTACTTGTGGCATCCAGATGGATTTGAATGAGTCTCCTGGTTTTGGATTTCCCATATTGGCTGATGATTCTGAGTTTTATTTGGTAGGGGGAAAGGTTATCCTCAAACTTGGTTTCAAGAAGAGGTACCTGGGTTGTTCATGTTAGACAATGGTCAAGATATGCTCAGTGCTAAGGCACTGGGAAGACTCAGTTTGGATACTGAGTGGTTAGCCTCAGTTTAGAGACTGGAAAGACATTGCTCAGTTAAATACTGGGTAAGGAGGGGGTGCGTCATTAGGGGAAGGCTGGCCTGTCATTTTTCCTTGAATTGGCTACCTTAATAAAGTTTATTGTAATAAAACCAAAATCTTATGAGAGTTTTTGAGCTCCAAAGAAGGAATTTTCTCTTCCTGCCAAGCAATGACTTTCTCAGGTGACTGAGAAACTTGCAGGAGTGGTAGAGTTAAGACCTCACACTGCACAGCTTGTCCCTGTAGGGAAACTCACTCATGTAAATAACAAACTGTTCAATTGGGAACACACATAAGAATTGACCATTCCACAATCTGAGCACCTGTGGAAATCTTATACTCCACTGGGAGACCCAAGACACATAAAATGGAACTGAAACAACTTTGGGACAAACCAGAGAAGTTAAGCTTCCAAGCAACACACGTTGGCCTAACACATGATCATCATTAGCAATTTTTTCTTGACAAATTGACTTAAATGGGAAATAAACATTTCAAAAGAAAAGAAAAAGCAATGCCAGATTGCCAGTATCCCAGCTGGGTAAATGTACATGCTAAACTTGCAAATGTTTACTCTATCAGAAGTTGGAGAAAATCTCACCCTGAATATTGAGGGGTCTCTTTCATTACATATTTTTCTGTTTCTTTAAATTGTAAATGTTCTACCTGATCTTCCTAAGTTATTCTGTGTTTGCGTGTTTTGATTGTTTGCATTTTAAAAACTTGACCTTGAGAACAACCCCTCCAAATTTAGATTACACCCTTTCCCACACTCTTATGGGGAGGTCTTCTGGGTCTTAATGGTTTGAATATATTAAGTTATATTTTATTGGAGGCCAAATGATGGATCCTTTTAAAATTGGGGAAAGTAACAAACTGGTGAATTTAGAGCCCCCTCTAAATTCTCATAAACATTTGTTTTATCTGTGCTTATAAAACAAAATCAAAGTCAAAGGGAGAAAAATATCTGATAAGTAGCCTTAGGACTTCTGTAGATTATTTAAAATAAGTAAAAAAAAAAAAAAAACTGGTTTGGGAAGCTTCACTTGGAGCTTCAGTGGAACTTCACTTCCACCCCTCAATGGATTTAACAAACACTAATAAAAGCATTAAAATGATTATAATGTCAACAGGAAAAACTTGTAAGGAAAGCTTGATTATAATTTCCAACAAGATAATTTTTTTAGGAAAGTTATTTCAAATATATAAAGAACTCTTTGAATAGTTATCTAAAATGGGATAAATAAAATGGAAATTTATGTGATTGAAACAACTTTTGATATTACTACACTATCTAAATGGTCCAAAATGGACTCCCTAGTAGTGCCCAACTTTAAAAGCTGTGCCAGTCTGTTTTATTTATCCAAGTTTAAAAATATATATATTTAAGGGACTAGGAAAATTTATAGTGAAATTTCTGACCAGCAATTATTTGGGACAAAGTAGGTCAAAGGGCCTGACCTCCTCAGCTCAATCCCACTCTGAGGATCCAGGAGCATTTTATATATATATATATATTAAAAAAAAAAATTAGATAAAATGGACAGGGAACAAAAAGAAGAAAATTTCTGTAATTATTCCTCTAATATCAAAGATATTGATTAGATCCTACTTAAAACTAAATTTAAAGTTTAGAAGTTGACAAAATTGAGATGAAAGTATATAAAACTGGTAAACTTAGAAAGGTCTTTGCTGAATGTCTTATATAAACCTTTGAAAATATGATAGGTTAAGCTCTAGAACATAAAACTCATAAAATAAATATCAGTTTAGATAGAAAACCTGTCACTGGTGTTAATATCTTTAGGTGACAGAAATGTTTTTTGGAAGACTAAAAGCAACTGTCATTTTCTTGAAAATGTCTAAAAAGCAGAAATGCAAATCCAGGCCACAATAACCTAAATTAGCTCAAGCAGGCAAAATCTGAAACCAATGGGGAAAAAAGTGACAGGTTTAAAATTCAAATTGGATTTTCTCTTTCTGGCCGAGCTGGGAGGAGGGGACGGGGTCGCGAGGGGTGGCGCGCGCCGAGTGGGGGTCCCGCCGCGCGGGGTGGAGGCGGGCGAGCGCGGGGCCCCAGCGGGCGCGGCGAGACGTGCGAGGGACGCGGCGGCGCTGCGGGCGCCCAGCGGAAAATTCCAAAAATGTTTCAAATTCCCGTGGAGAATCTTGACAACATCAGGAAGGTACGGAAAAAGGTGAAAAGCATTCTTGTGGACATTGGGCTTGACAGCTGCAAGGAGCTGCTGAAGGACCTTAAAGGCTTTGACCCAGGAGAGAAGTACTTTTATAACACATCATGGGGAGATATTTCTCTGTGGGAACCTTCTGGAAAGAAAGTGAGATATCGAACAAAACCATACTGTTGTAGCCTCTGTAAATACTCCACAAAAGTGCTTACTTCATTCAAAAATCATTTACATCGTTACCATGAAGATGAAATTGACCAGGAGCTGGTGATCCCTTGCCCAAACTGCGTGTTTTCCTCTCAACCCAGAGTTGTGGGAAGGCACTTCAGAATGTTCCATGCACCTGCTCGGAAAGTCCAGAATTACCCAGTGAATATTTCAGGTGAAACTAAATCATCTAGGAGTGATGTGATAAGTTTTACATGTTTAAAATGTAACTTTTCAAACACACTGTACTACAGCATGAAGAAGCATGTGCTGGTAGCACATTTTCACTACTTAATTAACTCCTACTTTGGCCTGAGAACTGAGGAGATGGGTGAGCATCCAGGAGCTGACAACACCCTCTGTGCAGAGAAGTTGCCCCCTTCTGACAGGTATTACTGTAAAAAGTGCAACGCCAATGCCAGCAGCCAGGACGCTTTAATGTATCATATTTTGACATCCGATATACACCGGGATTTGGAGAATAAGCTTAGGTCTGTGATCTCAGAACATATTAAGAAGACTGGCCTTTTGAAGCACATGCATATTGCTCCCAAACCAGCTGCACACATGGCCGTACCGCCGAATAGCAGCGCTCCGGGCATCCCAGCCTCATCTTGCTTCCATCTTTACTTGCCACAGAACGGCCAGAGCCAGACCATGGTGCAGCCGGTTCAGGGTGCAGCCCCTCCGGCTGCGGGGGCTGCGGGGGCTGTGGGCAGTGTCACCCACTCTCCGCCGGCCGTAGCCCAGCCTCACGTGACTCTGGTCTCCAGCCCTCTGCCAGTGGGCCAGAGCAGCCTCACTCTGCCGCCCTCGACGCCTCAGCCTGTCTTTCTCTCTCACGGAGTGCCACTTAATCAGGCAGCAAACCCTCCCGTGTTGCCCTTGAGTCAGACGGTTGGACCTGTAAATAAGTCTGTTGGAACCAGTGTCCTCCCCATAAATCAGACCATCCGCCTGGGGGTTTTGCCGCTCAGCCAGCCTGTGGGGCCCATAAGCAGGCCAGTTGGACCTGGAGTTCTTTCGGTGAACAGACCCGTTGGGTCTGGGGTCCTCCCTGTCAACCCCTCTGTCACCCCTGGAGTGCTTCAGGCAGTCTCGCCAGGGGTGATTTCTGTGAGTCGGACAGTCCCGTCAGGGGTCCTTCCTGCAGGACAGGTGACCCCTGCTGGGGTCATCCCTTCAGGACAGACAGCGACTTCTGGGGTTCTCCCTACTGGCCAGGTGGTTCAGTCAGGGGTGCTCCCCATTGGACAGACGGCCCCTTCGGGAGCACTGCCCACAGGGCTGACGGTCCCACTGCAGGTGCTCCCGCCTGGCCAGGTAGTCCCACCTGGGCTTCTTCCCCCCAACCAGACAGTCTCGTCAGCCGTTCTTCCTGTGAACCAGGGCATTAACTCTGGTGTTCTTCAGTTCAGTCAGCCGGTCATGTCAGGAGTTCTTCCTGTGGGCCAGTCAGTGAGGCCTGGGGTCCTCCAGCTTAATCAGTCTGTGAATACCAACATTCTGCCTGCAAATCAGACCATTAGACCCGGTGCTTTGCCAAACACCACTTTCTTGACGTCGGGCTCTATTCTTCGACAACTCATCCCCACAGGGAAACAAGTGAACGGCATTCCCACATACACACTTGCTCCGGTATCTGTCACTTTGCCTGTGCCCCCTGGAAGCGTTGCCACCGTTGCCCCTCCTCAGATGCCCATCCAGCTCCTGCAGTCAGGCACAGCTGCCCAAATGCCCAGTTCCATGGCCGGCATGCCCTCCCCTCCTGTGGTGGTAAATGCCACTCAGAGTATGTTTGTTCAGGCCTCTTCGTCTGTGGCAGAGGCGAATCACGTGCTCAAACAGGCCAAGCAATGGAAAACCTGTCCCGTTTGCAACGAGCTCTTCCCTTCCAATGTGTACCAGGTCCATATGGAAGTGGCACACAAGCACAGTGAATCCAAAGCTGCCGACAAACTGGAGCCAGAGAAACTGGCCGCATGTGCGCCGTTTTTGAAGTGGATGAGAGAGAAGACAGTGCGGTGTCTGTCTTGTAAGTGCTTAGTTTCGGAGGAGGAGCTTATCCATCACTTACTGATGCATGGCCTGGGTTGCTTGTTTTGCCCGTGCACCTTCCATGATATCAGAGGCCTCTCAGAGCACAGTCGGACCATGCACCTGGGGAAGAAGCTGCCCATGGATTACAGTAACAAAGGTTTTCAACTGGATATCGACGCCAACGGCAACCTGCTGTTTCCCCACCTTGACTTTATTACCATATTGCCCAGGGAGGAGCTGGGCGAGCGGGGGGTCTACCTGGCCATCCTGGCGGGGATACACTCCAAGTCGCTGGTGCCCGTGTACATCAAGGTGAGGCCCCAGGCTGAAGGTGCATCTGGGAGGCCCGGCAAGCAGGTGTTGACCTGCCCCTTTTGCTTTGGCACCTTTGTGACAACGGAGGCATACGAGCTGCATCTGAAGGAGAGGCACCACATCACGCCCACAGTCCACACGATTCTGAAGTCTCCGGCTTTCAAGTGCATCCACTGCTGCGGGGTCTACACCGGCAACATGACGCTGGCAGCCATTGCCATCCACCTGCTGCGCTGCCGCAGCGCCCCCAAGGACAGCAGCCCCGACCTGCAGGGCCAGCCCGGCCTCCTGGAGAACAGCGAGCTGCTCTTAGTCAACGGCGAGGTGATCCATGACGCCAGCTTCTCAGTGAAGAGAAAGCTGCCCGATGGCCACCCCGGGGCCGAAGACCAGAGGGATGGCGCGGAGCGGCCCCTCGTCATAGACGCGGACGCAGACCCAGCCCCGGAAAAGGCACCAAGCGCTGCACCTGTTAAACGGCAGCAGAGTGAGGGCAGGACGGAGGGACCGCCCATTAGTGACGACGCTCTTCAGATTTTAGCATTAAATCCTAAAAAGTACGAAGACCGTTCTTACGAAGACAAAAAGCAGTTTCTTAGGGATTATTTCCACAAGAGACCATATCCTAGTAAAAAGGAAATAGAATTGTTATCCTCACTTTTATGGGTGTGGAAAATTGATGTGGCTTCATTTTTTGGAAAAAGAAGGTATATTTGCATGAAAGCAATAAAAAATCACAAGCCTTCTGTACTTTTAGGCTTTGACATGTCTGAACTTAAAAATGTTAAACACAGATTGAACTTTGAGCATGAACCACAAAACTTGTAAAAAAAAAAAAGTTAGGAAATCTAAAGTATTAGATAATTAGTAGTTTTTTCAATTGAGATTTTTAAAAATGTTATTTTCTTCACTGTATGTTGAACTAATCAATTTCAGTGGTCTTTATGCTGCTCTTTAGATTTCTTTCAGGTGCTCAGAAAGACTACTGTATAAAGAAGTGAATATTTCTTTCAAATTTGTTTCCTGCAGTTTGATTTTGTAACTATTATTTTTTGTTTTTTTCCTCTGTCATGTAAATTAAATCTTTGGTAATTCATGCACGCCTTGTTTTCCCAGTAGTGTCAGTATCGTATGATAAAAACCGAAATCTATCTATGTTTATCTTTCATTTAAGGAAATTTCAGCTTGTTTCAGAACACTTGATTAACTGCAAATTAAAACTGCTCTCCCTCAGCTTCCCAAGTAGCAGCAGACGATACAGTAAATGTTTAGAGAAGTGAGTAGCAGCCTCCGTGACATGTCTGGTTCCTTAAGGATGCACTGCATTAACTTATGCTGATTTCTTCTTGTAAGGTATTTGCTTATTAGATTATAATTTTGATTTACGTTTTTTCAGTTGTTTACATCCTAACAGTTGTTTTTGATTGTAACTCAGAAAACCAAATGTTTTCAGTTGTTAAAAATATACTGAACCGGTATTTAAATCAAGTTATTTTACAAATAAAATAATTCTGTAGGTACAAAATACTTCTCACTGTAGACTTTCCCCATCTTTTTGATATGGTGATAAGTCTTCTCCATTCAAAGACAAGACAATAAATCTTTAGTGCCTTTAGAACAAACACTGAAAACACACACACACAAGCTCTCCTCCTAACCTAACTGTTCATAAACCAGTGAACGGGAAAGTCTGTGTTACTCAGGAATAAAATGTTGACCCCCTGAGTGTGGCTACTAAGATTTAAACACAGGTTTTCAGGGAACAAGGTGAAATGTATGGACTGGAGCTAGTCTCCTAGTTGGTGTATTAAATCTGACAGTTTCCTGGAGGTAAATTTATTCATTCTGGGAAAATGGGCTTTCCCATAGCCTAGTGTCCAGGTTACTGGGATGGGCTATTGCTAAGGAATCAAGTGTGTTACTGTCCTTCGGCCAACTAGGCCTCATTTTTTCCACAAAATCTGAAATAAAGCATCAGAAGCAGTTATGGAGACCAGCCTGTTTGACCTTGAGCCGCAGTGCTGGTGATGCACGGCAGAGGCCCCTGTGCCTCGTGCTTGGAAGATGTGACAGTCTACCACGTGGATTTTTAAAGTATAATTCTTGCATGTCATTGCTGTAATGTACATTTTTGAGGCAATTGTGAAACTGCCGTGTGTGTGATTGTTGGTGTGCTCTGTTGTAAATTCAAAGAGCTTGTTCAAGTTTTTTTTTTTTTTTAACTTATTGTTTTCAGAGTGTCTATTTTGAATTAAAACTTGTTATACCACTAAAAAAAAAAAAATTCAAATTGGAATTTTCATTTGCAAAGGAGCATTCAAAGGGAATGTTCCTTCAGCCAAATTACAAATAGCAAGCCTTAGTCTTCTGATCAGTTCAGTTCACTTCAGTTGACTCACTCAGTCATGTCCAACTCTTTGCGACCCCATGAATCGCAGCACACCAGGCCTCCCTGTCCATCACGATCGCTCGGAGTTCACTCAGACTCACGTCCATCAAGTCGGTGATGCCATCCAGCCATCTCATCCTCGGTCGTCCCCTTCTCCTTCTGCCCCCATCCCTCCCTGCATCTGAGTCTTTTCCAGTGAGTCAACTCTTCGCATGAGGTGGCCAAAGTACTGGAGTTTCAGCTTTAGCATCATTCCTTCCAAAGAAATTCCAGGGTTGATCTCCTTCAGAATGGACTGGTTGTATCTCCTTGCAGTCCAAGGGACTCTCAAGAGTCTTCTCCAACATCACAGTTCAAAAGCATTAATTCGTCAGCGCTCAGCCTTCTTCACAGTCCAACTCTCATATCCATACATGACTAATGGAAAAACCATAGCCTTGACTAGATGGACCTTTGTTGGCAAAGTAATGTCTCTGCTTTTGAATATACTATCTAGGTTGGTCATAACTTTTCTTCAAAGGAGTAAGCTTCTTTTAATTTCATGGCTGCAGTCACCATCTGCAGTGATTTTGGAGCCCCCCCCCAAAAAAAAAACTCTGACAGTGTTTCCACTGTTTCCCCATCTATTTTCCATGAAGTGATGGGACCGGATGCCATGATCTTCGTTCTCTGAATGTTGAGCTTTAAGCCAAGTTTTTCACTCTCCTCTTTCATTTTCATCAAGAGGCTTTTTAGCTCCTTTTCACTTTCTGCCATAAGGGTGGTGTCATCTACATATCTGAAGTTACTGATATTTCTCCCAGCAATCTTGATTCCAGCTTGTATTTCTTCCAATCCAGCTTTTCTCATGATGTACTCTGCATATAAGTTAAATTAGCAGGGTGACAATAAACAGCCTTGACGTACTCCTTTTCCTATTTGGAACCAGTTTGTTTTTCCAGGTCGAGTTCTAACTGTTGCTTCCTGACCTGCATACAGATTTCTCAAGAGGCAGGTTAGGTGGTCTGGTATTCCCATCTCATTCAAAATTTTCCACAGTTTATTGTGATCCAAACAGTCAAAGCCTTTGGCATAGTCAATAAAGCAGAAGATGTTTTTCTGGAACTCTCTTTTTCCATGATCCAGGGGATGTTGGCAATTTGATCTCTGGTTCCTCTGCCTTTCTAAAACCAGCTTGAACATCAGGGAGTTCAAGGTTCACATATTGCTAAGGCTGACTTGGAGAATTTTGAGCATTACTTTACTAGCATGTGAGATGAGTGCAATTGTGTGGTAGTTTGAGCATTCTTTGGCATTGCCTTTCTTTGGAATTGGAATGAAAACTGACCTTTTCCAGTCCTGTGGCCACTGCTGAGTTTTCCAAATTTGCTGGCACGTTGAGTGCAGCAGTTTCACAGCATCATCTTTCAGGATTTGAAACAGCTCAACTGAAATTCCATCACCTCCACTAGCTTTGTTTGTAGTGATTCTTTGTAAGGCCCACTTGCCTTCACATTCCAAGATGTCTGGCTCTAGATAGTGATCACATCATCATGATTACCTGGGTCGTGAAGATCTTTTTAGTACAGTTCTTCTGTGTATTCTAACCACCTCTTCTTAGTATCTTCCACTTCTTTAGGTCCAGACCATTTATGTCCTTTATCCAGCCCATCTTTGAGTGAAATATTCCCTTGGTATCTCTAATTTTCTTGAAGAGATCTCTAGTCTTTCCCATTCTGTTCTTTTCCTCTATTTCTTTGCATTGATCACTGAAGAAAGCTTTCTTATCTCTTCTTGCTATTATTTGGAACTCTGCATTCAGATGCTTATATCTTTCCTTTCCTTCTTTGCTTTTCACCTCTCTTCTTTTCACAGTTATATGTAAGGCCTCCCCAAGACAGCCATTTTGCTTTTTTGCATTTCTTTTCCATGGGGATGGTCTTGATCCCTGTCTCCCATACAATGTCACGAATCTCATTCCATAGGTCATCAGGCACTCTATCTATCAGATCTATACTCTTAAATCTATTTCTCACTTCCACTGTATAATCATAAGGGATTTGATTTAGGTCATGCCTGAATGGTCTATCGGTTTTCCCTACTTTCTTCAATTTGAGTCTGAATTTGGTAATAAGGAGTTCATGATCTGAGCCACAGTCAGCTCCTGGTCTTGTTTTTTGCTGACTGTATAGAGCTTCTCCATCTTTGGCTGCAAAGAATATAATCAATCTGATTTCAGTGTTGACCATCTGGTGATGTCCATGTGTAGAGTCTTCTCTTGTGTTGTTGGAAGAGGGTGTTTGCTATGACCAGTGCATTTTCTTGGCAAAACTCTATTAGTCTTTGCCTTGCTTCATTCCATATTCCAAGGCCAAATTTGCCTGTTACTCCAGGTGTTTCTTGATTTCCTACTTTAGCATTCCAGTCCCCTATAACGAAAAGGACATCTTTTTTGGGTGTTAGTTCTAAAAGGTCTTGAAGGTCTTCATAAAACCGTTCAACTTCAGTTTCTTCAGCATTACTGGTTGGGGCATAGTCTTGGATAACTGTGATATTGAATGGTTTGCCTTGGAGACGAACAGAGATCATTCTGTCTTTTTTGAGATTGCATCCAAGTACTGCGTTTTGGACTCTTTCATTGACCATGATGGCTACTCCATTTCTTCTAAGGGATTCCTGCCCTCAGTAGTAGATATAATGGTCATCTGAGTTAAATTCATCCATTCCAGTCCATCTTAGTTTGCTGATTCCTAGAATGTCGATGTTCACCCTTGCCATCTCTTGTTTAACCACTTACAATTTGCCTTGATTCAGGGACCTGACATTCCAGGTTCCTATGCAATATTGCTCTTTACAGCATCGGACCTTGCTTCTATCACCAGTCACAAGCACAACTGGGTATTGTTTTTGCTTTGGCTTCATCCCTTCATTCTTTCTGGAGTTATTTCTCCACTGATCTCCAGTAGCATATTGGGCACCTAATGACCTGGGGAGTTCCTCTTTTGGTATCCTATCATTTTGCCTTTTCATACTGTTCATGGGGTTCTCAAGGCAAGAATACTGAAGTGGTTTGCCATTCCCTTCTCCAGTGGACCACGTTACATTGCAATACCTGATTCATAACCAAGCTTTTAGTAAAGCCATGAGATCTCTAATTTTCCTGTTTATGTCTGTGTGCACATTGTACACATGAGATATCCCTAGTTCTAACAAGTTTCTGTTGTTCAGTTGCTCAGTCATGTCCAATTCTTGTGAACCCATGGACTGCAGCACGCCAGGCTTCCCTGTCCTTCACCATCTCCTGGAGCTTGCTCAAACTCATGTCCATTGAGTTGGTGATGCCATCCAACCATCTCATCCTCTGTCATCCCTTTCTCCTCCTGCCTGCAATATTTCCCAGCATCAGGGTCTTTTCTGAGCCACTTCCTTGTATCAGGTGGCCAAAGTTTTGGAGCTTCAGTTTCATCATCAGTCCCTCCAATGAATATTCAGGATTGATTTCCTTTAGGATTGACTAGTTTGATCTCCTTGCTGTCAAAGGGACAATCAATAGTCTTCTCCAAAACCACAGTTCAGTACTCTGCTGCCTTTATGGTCCAACTCTCACATTCATGCATGGCTACTGGAAAACCCATAGCTTTGACTAGATGGAATTTTGTTAGCAAGGTATGTCTTTGCTTTTTAATCTGCTGTCTAGGTTTGTCATAGCTTTTCTTCCAAGGAGCAAATATCTTTTAATTTCATGACTGCAGTCACTATCCTCAGTGATTTTTGGAGACCAGCAAAATAAAATCTCTTATGGTTTTCAATTTTTCCCCTTCTATTTGACATGAAATGATGGGACCAGATGCCATGATTTTAGTTATTTGAATGTTGAGTTTTAAACCAGCTTTTCGCTCTCTTTCACTTTCATCAAGTGGCTCTTTAATTCTTCTTGTTCCTGCCATAAAGACGGTGTAATGCATATCTGAGGTTATTGATATTTCTCCTAGTAATCTCGATTCCAGCTTGTGCTTCATCCAAGCTAATATTCTGTGTGATACACTCTACATATAAGTTAAATAAACAGGGTGACAATATATATCCTTGACGTACTCCTTTCCCAATTTGGAACCAGTCTGTTGTTCCATGTCCAGTTCTAAGTTTTGCTTCTTAATCTGCATACAGATTTCTCCAGAGGCACATAAAGTGGTCTTGTATTCCCATCTCTTTAAGAATTTTCCACAGTTTGTTGTGATCCACACCTTAAAAAGTACTATTAAAATTAAATTTATGAAGAACTCTAATTTTAACAGAAAGTACTGCATTTAAAGAAACCAGACAAAATGACTTTCAGGTTCATATGACCTGGGGAATATTAATTATTAAGTTGATATATGGTATTAAAGCTTGAGTTTGTTCATCTAGTTAATATAGGCATATCAAAAAGAGTCAGCAAATATCAAGTATAATACTTTGTTGTACATGGGTTTAATAACTAAGACCTCACTAGATATGTTTCAGGAAAAGTAACTTGATATGATGAAACTTTTAAGTGAATGTAAATGAAATAAGAACTTTGGGACAAACTCTTTAAAATAATTATATTTTAGAAATGTCTACTTAAAACTATCTTTCCAGATATTTGATAACTTTAAGTTCTATGTGTTAACTTAAATGATGAAAGTTTATTAAATACCTAAAAAGATAGTGATATCAGTTACTAAAATGAGAAGTTAAAGATAGTTAAGACTATTAATGAACACATTTGGTGTCACCCTGAAATGTCCCCTATGAAAATACAAGTGTTTTTAGTAATTATTGCTGGTGTTTATGCATATCAATCTATAGAATTCCAGTATGAAAGACAGTGCACAACTCCTTACCTCATAGCTTTGCAGAAAAATTAAGGTTTTAAGAATTGAGGATTCTAATTTAAGCATGTAGTTAAAGCTATTAAGAATAATCCATTAACATTTTAGGATACAGTAAAAAATAGAATGTGTGTTTTAAGTAAAGAAGTTATGAGAAATAGGATTACATTTCATTTATGAAAAAGAAAAAAAAACTCGTTGGTTTTATTTGGATAGAAAATGAGAGGAAGGCTGGATACAGAAAGTGATGAGAGATTGTGGAAAGGAAACATGACGAAAAAGTTTTATATTAATACACAGACAGGATTAACTAAATTTATACTTAAGTTAAACAAACGGAATTTGCTAAATAAGCTAATGCAAAACTAAAATTTAATTTCTCTTTCTGTTAGAAGTGTTTATTTTTGATAACAAATTTCATGAGGTTCTGTGCCCTTAGTCGTGTTGTGAAGGCGCTCAGTCGTGACCGACTCTTTGCGATCCCATAGACTGTAGCCTACCAGGCTCCTCTATCCATGGGATTTTCCAGGCAATTGTACTGGAGTGGATTGCCATTTCCTTCTCCTTAGGTGATCTATATTTGTTTTCTTTTCATTGTTTTTTGACTTTGGTTAAATGAATAAATATTATTTTAGTGACCTATGATCCTGCTGTGTTTTAAAACATTTTTGATATTTCTAATAAATTTCCCAAATATCAAAATGTAATTAAAGCTCTTTTAGTCTCCAGCTGACTCTGAGATTCTTCAAAGAAACATCTCTGAGACATCTCAGACAGGAATGTTAAACAAAGTTTCTTTGATATTTTTAATTCAAAAACACTGTCAAATGACTGAAGGCAAGTTTAGGTTGTAATGTATGGATAAACGTCATTGATATAGATAGCCCCAAATTGTACATTGGCTCCCTAATATATGATATGTCCTGATATAATATTATCAGTTATAATTTTAGTGATTATCCTAAAATATAATATGTTGCAGAATTATCTATGTTTCTTCCTAATTACATTGTACTCAAATCTTCAGCCATGCTATTTTGAATTTTGTCCTTTTTGGAGTATCATAATTTTATCCTGCTTTTACAAAATGAAGATTTTCAAGAAGACCAATAAAAATAACTTTTAAACAAATGTGTTTCTGATAGACTTTAAGTAATACCACTGAAACTGGGTAACAAATGACAAATTCTAACGGAAAGCCTGATTATTTCATGTGAATCAACAGGAATCAATTACACAGGACTGAATGAACTGAAAAATATGATTTATAACCTTGACTTTGAAAAATATACTCATTTCAATCGTTTTGCACTAAACCTTTTTCTCTTATGCTATGGCCTACCACAGTTTAATAAAGCATGTGTTTATAAACAAAGATAAAACATTTATCACTTTCTCTCCATCTCATCCCACCTGATGCCCTTGTCTCTCTGCTATACTATGATTTCCTCAATGTTCAGTTCAGTTCAGTTTAGTTCAGTTGCTCAGTCGTGTCCGACTCTTTGCAACCCCATTAATCAGAGCGTGCCAGGCCTCCCTGTCCATCACCAACTCCTGGAGTTCACTCAGATTCATGTCCATCGAGTCAGTGATGCCATCCAGCCATCTTATCCTCGGTCGTCCCCTTCTCCTCCTGCCCCCAATCCCTTCCAGCATCAGAGTCTTTTCCAATGAGTCAACTCTTCGCATGAGGTGGCCAAAGTACTGGAGTTACAGCTTTAACATCATTCTTTGCAAAGAAATCCCAGGGCTGATCTTCTTCAGAATGGACTGGTTGTATCTCCTTGTAGTCCAAGGGACTCTCAAGAGTCTTCTCCAACACCACAGTTCAAAAGCATCAATTCTTCGGTGCTCAGCCTTCTTCACAGATCTCACATTCATACATGACCACAGGAAAAACCATAGCCTTGACTAGGCGGACCTTAGTCGGCAAAGTAACGTCTCTGCTTTTGAATATGCTATCTAGGTTGGTCATAACTTTTCTTCCAAGGAGTAAGCGTCTTTTAATTTCATGGCTGCAGTCACCATCTGCAGTGTTTTTGGAGCCCAAAAAAATAAAGTCTGACACTGTTTCCACTGTTTCCCCATCTTTTCCCCATGAAGTGATGGGACCAGATGCCATGATCGTCGTTTTCTGAATGTTGAGCTTTAAGCCAACTTTTTCACTCTCCTCTTTCACTTTCATCAAGATGCTTTTTATCTCCTCTTCACTTTCTGCCATAAGGATGGTGTCATCTGCATATCTGAGGTTATTGATATTTCTACTGGCAATCTTGATTTCAGCTTGTGCTTCTTCCAGCCCAGCATTTCTCATGATGTACTCTGGATATAAGTTAAATTACCAGGGTGACAATATACAGCTTTGATGTACTCCTTTTCCTATTTGGAACCAGTCTGTTCTTCCATGTCCAGTTCTAACTGTTGCTTCCCGACCTGCATATAGGTTTTTCAAGAGGCAGGTCAGGTGTTCTGGTATTCCCATCTCTTTCAGAATTTTCCACAGTTAATTGTGATCCTCACAGTCAAAGGCTTTGGCATAGTCAATAAAGCAGAAATAGATGTTTTTCTGGAACTCTCTTGCATTTTTGATGATCCAGCTGATGTTGGCAATTTGATCTCTGGTTCCTCTGCCTTTTCTAAAACTAGCTTGAACATCTGGACATTCACAGTTCATGTATTGCTGAAGTCTGGCTTGGAGAATTTTGAGCATTACTTTACTAGCATGTGAGATGAGTGCAATTGTGCGGTAGTTTGAGCATTCTTTGGCATTGCCTTTCTTTGGGATTGGAATGAAAACTGACCTTTGCCAGTCCTGTGGGCTACTACATTATTATATCTATTTTTTTTTCATTGTTCTCTCTTACAGTGTGTAATCAGGCCACCAAAAAATGTAATGGTGGCTAGGCGACTTGAAGCAATTGATCAAAAATGTAGTTCTGTATGCCATCAATAATTGCAATAGTGTGATTCTAGATATGGGGAAAAACAATATGAGATGTATCTATTGATACCTAGTAAGTTAGAAGACAGACAATCCAGGGAATCTTTTATCATCAATCAATGGTCCTAATCCAGAAATTAACACCTGGAGTGACACATCAATGAAAATTTTCCTTATCTGGGAGGAACCTCCAAGCTCTGTGAAATAAATATTGGCCATGAAATGTCTTCCAAATATTGGTCAAACTTCTTATAATTGGAAGTTTCTAAGAGATAGAGTATCTCCTGCCATATCAATAAACAAGGATATCACAGCCATCAATGATTCTGGCCCTCCAAAAGTGAATTGTTGAGCTTGGAGTGTTCTCACAATAAACAGTACTAGTGATCTGGCACCTATCAGGCTGCCACTGCTCCCTGTGGTGAGCAAGGAACTAAAGATGTGAAAAAATCAAATCAGGATACTGGCTCCAGTTAGCTGAGATGCATATGAAAGGAATCATTTCAGTAAGCCCAAAATCTTGCATCTTCCCATAGATAGAAAAGAGCTAAATTCCTGAACTTGAGATATCTAGTTTTCCTTAATTAATAGTAATCTTTTGATATTCAAACTACCTGAACCTTCTATATAACCTGACTCCTTTTCCCCACTTCTCAGAACAATTCTTTAAGGGTTACTTGAGATGTTATCTCCAGAGCTTAACTCCTAAAAATTCTTACCAAATAAAACATAACTCTCAGTTTTTAGGCTGTGACTATTTTTGTTAAGTTGACCAAATATTCTCTAACAAAATGAGTTCAAGGTCAAATAGTTCTATAAAAGTTTTCAGTGTAACATTTTTGTTCAGACCACTGTCTCCTTTCACTCTGACTTCTTATATTATGTGGCAGCTTGGATGGAAAGGGAGTTTAGGGGAGAATGGATGTATGTATATGCATGGCTGAGTCCCTTTGTTGTCCATCTAAAACTATCACAATATTGTTAATTGGTTATATTCAAATGTAAAGTGAAAACTTTAAGAAAGCAGAAACACAAGAGTATCCAGCACAGATTTAGTGATTTTTTTTTCTTTTTTTTACCTTTAGTTTTCATTTTAAAAAAAAATATAAATTTATTTTAATTGGAAGCTAATTATTAAAGAATGAATGGACATAAGCCAAATAATTGGTAGTCAAGGCAACTTGAAAAAAGTCAGAGTTACCCCGGACCCACAGAACTCAACAAACTAGATTATGTTAGCATATATCAACAATGAATGTCTCATTCAGGAGGAAGTTGGTTTGTCATGAATGTTAAGAAAACAGCAAATTTATTTCAATTATTTCCAGAAATGATCTAATTAATAGCCTATTTTGGAGCTAAAAATAAGGTATTGTAGAATTTTGTGCAAGACCAGTGCAGTCCTGATAAATATGTCCCATATCCTTAGCTTGAGATCATTAAGTTTCCATTTCTATTAACTCCCTTGGACTGATTCAATGCCCCAAAAGTAAAACAGCCATTATGAAGATGATATGCTGTTCATATCCAGTTTTTTTGATAAAGACTTCACACGGTAAATCGAATGAGGGATTTATAATTAAACAGTTTGGTTACAAGAAAAAAAATATATCATAGTCATAGGTGATTTGAATATTTCCAGTTACAGAAATAGTAACATCATTATAAGCTAATAAACTGTCATTCTGATGATTTTGCCATTCTCTCTGGATGGATTTCCTATGCCTGAGAGCTATCTTTGTTATTATTTTTATCTTTCAGTTCAACTTACTTCTACTAATAAAATGATAGTATTCATTTTGTCATGAGCAGTGTGAGCCAGTCATATTTGCATTAGCTCACAGAATAATTATAAGAAATAATGTCAACACCTCATTTTTATAGATGAGAAAATGTTAGCAATTTATGCTAATTTATTCATTTCAATGGCCAGTAAGTACTTTCCAAATATTCACTTATCCAAATATTAATAATCTTTTATGGATTAGGCATAATCCAGTTTCTTAGAAGGAGAAGGCAATGGCACCCCACTCCAATACTCTTATTTGGAAAATTCCATGGATGGAAGATCCTGGTAGGCTGCAGTCCATGGGGTCGCTACCAGTCGGACACAACTGAGCGACTTCACTTTCGCCTTTCACTTTCATGCATTGGAGGAGGAAATGGCAACCCACTCCATTATTCTTGCCTGGAGAATCCCAGGGACAGGGAAGCCTGGTAGGCTGCCATCTATGGGGTCGCACAGAGTCGGACATGACTGAAGCGACTTAGCAGCAGCAGCAGCAGTTTATTGGGAGACTTCAGTGACCAAAGCACGGTCTATGTTCTATCAAAGGGAGATGGATGTAACTGTATAATAAATAAGAATATAATATATGCTATGAGAAAAATAGAAGAGAGTGAATATATTCAGGATTTGTTTTTGTGCTCACAATAAGCCTGATTGAGAAGAGGCATCTGAATCCAAAGTAAAGCCTTGAAGAAGGTAATGAGTTTAATTTTCTCAGTATCCAGGAGGAGAGTGTTTCAAAAAAGGACAAATAAAATGCAAACAGGTGAAGATGGATTTGCTCCAGAAACAGCAAGGAGCTTCGTAGGGTTGAAATTAGAAGAATCAGGGAGAATGGTAAGGAATGGAAAGAAATGAAGTCAGAAGGGCAAGAAATGTTATTCTTAAGTCAATTATAGGCCTGTGTCAATATATTAGCTTTTACTTTGAGTAAAATAGGAAGTTACTGGAGGGTTTTGAACAGAGTGACATAATCTAGACTATTTTTAGAAAGACCACTCTGTCTGCTGTGCTGAAGATAGACTGGAAAGTAGAGTAAGAGTGGAATCAGGGATAGCTCTTGGAAACCAGAGTAGTAATCTAGCTTGGTGATTCTGATGGCTAATATCGAATGGTTATATTAAAAGCAGTGAGAAAACAGCAAACTTTAGGATATACTTAATGAGTAAAGCCAACAGGATTTCCTGAAGCACAGGTTGTCTTAAGAGGAGATTCAAAATTTTCAGCATGAGCACCTGAAAAGGGGGATTGCCATAGAATTGAGAAAGTCTGTAGAAGGGGAAAAAAAAAAAAATTGTGGAAAGTATCAGATATTAATTTGGGCAGGGGAATTTAGAATATCTAATATATATTCAAATGGAAAAGTTGAGTAGAAAGTTAAATATACAAGTCTGGAATTCAAGAAAGAAGTCTGAGATTAAGGCATTATCATATAAATTTAGAGCACTATCATATAAATGACACTGAAGGCAAGGACTCTGAAGGAAAGTACTAAAGCAGGAAACTTGGACAGAGACAATAAGAAGACTAAGTACTGAGTCTTAGTGGCACTTAGATATACAGGAGAAGAGGAAGAGCCAGGCCAGGAGTCAGAAATTGTTATAGAGATTAGAGAAAAACACAAGAGTATAACATCCCGGGTGACAAGTGAAAATTTGAGAGTAGTAGACATACGAAATACTGCTAGTAGATAAAATGGATACAATTAAAATTGACAAAAGCAATTTCAATGGAGTGACGGTTGAAAACCAGATTAGAGTATATTGAAGAAAGTAGCAAAGAGGGAAGCAGAAGTAGTGGCACAAACAACATTCATTTTTGGGGGCTCCAAAATCACTGCAGATGGTGACTGCAGCCATGAAATTAAAAGACACTTATTCCTCGGAAGAAAAGTTATGACCAACCTAGATAGTATATTCAAAAGCAAAGACATTACTTTGCCGACTAAGGTCCCTCTAGCCAAGGCTATGTTTTTTCCTGTGGTCATGTATGGATGTGAGAGTTGGACTGTGAAGAAGGCTGAGCACCGAAGAATTGATGCTTTTGAACTGTGGTGTTGGAGAAGATTCTTGAGAGTCCCTTGGACTGCAAGGAGATCCAACCAGTCCATTCTGAAGGAGGAGATCAACCCTGGGATTTCTTTGGAAGGAATGATGCTGAAGCTGAAGCTCCAGTACTTTGGCCACCTCATGCAAAAAGTTGACTCGTTGGAGAAGACTCTGATGCTGGGAGGGATTGGGGGCAGGAGGAGAAGGGGACAACCAAGGATGAGATGGCTGGATGGCATCACCGACTCGATGGATGTGGGTCTGAGTGAACTCCGGGAGATGGTGATGGACAGGGCGGCCTGGTGTTCTGCGATTCACGGGGTCGCAGAGTCGGACATGACTGAGCGACTGAACTGAACTGAACTGAACAGCAAAGACAGTGAGAAAATAGGGCAGGAACTGGTGGAGGAAGTAGAATCAAAAATGATTTTTTTATATTTATTTATGCAATAATAATACTTTATTTTATTATGCAAGAAATAACTGCATGCTTTTATAATAGGAAATTCTCTGTAAAAGAGAAAATATGTTTGTGCTACATCCTTAAGCAAGAGATGTAGATGTAATCTACATTACATATACATTACTTTCTATTTTACTGAACAAAAAGCACAGTGCTGGTTTTATATAGCAGCATAGAAAGTTCATAAAAGTAATAAAGGTAGTATGGGTGCAGAATGGTAGGTAGCTTTGGAAGTATCTTCTGAACGGAAGTCTTTGGAAATTTAATATCAGCTTTCATAGCTCAGAATCTGCCTGCAATGCAGGAGACCCCGGTTTGATTCCTAGGTTGGGAAGATCTCCTGGAGAAGGGATAGACTTCCTACTCCAGTATTCTTGGGCTTCCCTTGTGGCTCAGCTGGTAAAGAATCCTCTTGTAATGCAGGAGACCTGTGTTTGATCCTTGGGTTGGGAAGATCCCCTGAAGAAGGGAAAGGCTACCCACTATAGTAGTCTGGTCTGGAGAATTTCATGGACTGTATAGTTCATGGAGTCACAAAGAGTTGGACATGACTGAGAGACTTTCACTTTCAGTTTTTGTAAGTAACGTAGCAAAAAAAAAAAGGTAACTAGGGAGACCATGAAGATAGTAGAAGTTGCTGGTTTTAGAGGAGTGAGTGAGTAATCTCTGTCTTAAATGAGCTTGCCAGGCATCATTCAAAGCGCATTTGAGATACATGGTAATACACTAAAGCTAGACCAGTCACCATGGTTGTTCAGCTGTCCTCAAGCAGCTTCAGAACAAAGTTTTGGACTTAATCTGGGTGAGTGCTTAGCTTATTACCTCAAACAAGAGAGGTCTAAGGAATCTTAAGTTTTTCTCCTACATGGGGATATAGATTAAAAATGCTGTTGTTCAGTTGCCAAGTCATGTCCTACACTTTGCAACCTTATGGACTGCAGCATCCTGGATTTCCCTGTCCCTTAACATCTCCCACAGATTGCCCAAGTTCATGTCCATTGAACTGTTAATGTCGTCCAACCATCTCATCCTCTGTCACCCTCTACTTCTTCTGCCTTCAATCTTTCACAGCAGCAGGGTCCTTGCAAAAAGTCAGTTGTTCGCATCAGGCAGCCAAAGTATTGGAGCTTCAGCTTCAGCATTAGACAAAAAATAACACAATTTTTAAGGTTGAATTTGATAAACATTATTAAGAGAACAAGCCACACATTGATGTTGACAATTTATCTGTATGCTATGCATGCTTGCGTTTGCATTTATGTTTTGGGCAGTTAATTTACATAATGTGGTAAAAGAAGACCTCCCTGAGAAGGTGATGTGCCAGCAAATTGAGATCTAATGGATGACAGGGAACTGTGAAAACTGGAAGGGAGATATTTAAGGAAGACAGTGCTGCTGCTGCTGCTGCTAAGTGGCTTCAGTCGTGTCCGACTCTGCGATCCCATAGACGGCAGCCCACCAGGCTTCCCCATCTCTGGGATTTTCCAGGCAAGAACGCTGGAGTGGGTTGCCATTTCCTTCTCCAATGCATGAAAGTGAAGTCACTCAGTTGTGTTTGACTCTTCATGACCCGATAGACTGCAGCCAACCAGGCTCCTCCACCCGTGGGATTTTCCAGGCAAGAGTACTGGAGTGGGTTGCCATTGCTTTCTCCAAGGAAGACAATAGCAAATTGGCAAAATTTGAAAGTCAAATAGAAGCCTTTTCAGTCATATTGACGGAAAACTGCTGTGTCTGAAGCACAGAAAACAAAAGGGTGATATGGCATGAGTCAGAAAAGAAAATCTGATGACATCATTAAAGCAGAGTTTGATTTCTGATTTGATTTTTTATGAATTTCAGTTTATAAATCTTTGCCTTTATTCAGGAATTATACTATAGTACTGATTATATCTGCTAGTAATGCCCTCCCTTCTCCATATCTCATATTATCTCTTCATAGCTACTCTGTAGACCTTTGCTTCATGATTTTTTCACTAAAATAATTGAATATCTGAACCTATGCTAATGTATGTGAAAGTGAAAAAGTGAAAGTTAGTCACTCAGTCATGTCTGACTCTGTGTGACTGTAGCCCACCAGAATCCTCTGTGTGGAATTCTCCAGGCAAGAATCCTGGGGTGGGTAGCCATTCCATTCTCCAGGAGATCTTCCCAACCCAGGGATTGAACCTGGGTCTCCTGCATTGCAGGCAGATTCATTACTGTCTGAGCCACCAGGGAAGCCTATGCTAGTGTATAGAGGATTCCTAATGACTCTGGGCTTTACCTCTCCCCTGAGCATTTGTATTTGAACAGAAGAAAGAAAGCTTTAGTTCTAGCATTGTGAACCAGTTTAACAGTCCATGGTTTAGAAACACCAATGGGGTGGACTGGAGACCTCCTCTTGCCTGAAACTGAGGTAGACTCTTCCAGCCAAGAGCAATTATTTTTCTTGGGGAGTATCTTTTCCATGAGGGTCTCTAGCATGCACTATTGTCTGGAATTTAGTAAGCAACTCCCTTCCCTCCCAACAAGAGAATGTGGCACTCTAGCATGAACAGAAACTGATGTGTAAAGATAAACATTTCCTAGCAAGCTATTGAGGAGAGGGGTGGGTATTTTGGTTTGGGGCTTTCCATCATTCCCTATTATTATACAAGATGAGGAGGACAAGGGTCCAGGGTCCAGGAAAATCAGTCACCACAGACTAGGCGGTCCACATATATAATAAGAAAATACCTTCCCTTGACACATCAAAATTACCAGTGGCTCCTTAAGAAAAATGACTAGATGTCCTTTGGAAGCCAGGAAGGGTCCCAGGCCCTGTCAGTCTCCAGTCCTCTTAGCCATCATTGGTTTGGGAGCTCTGAATCAACTTTAAAACTGGGAGCAGTCCCATTTCCAGTGACCCTCTTGTTTGTGTATTGACAGGTCCCATGGAATTTTTCCATACAAGGACCATTCATCTTTCCAGAGGCCCTCTTGGCCGCACTTAAAATAGGTTATTTCTTGGCAACACAGTGACTCTGATTTAGGCTTCCTGGATCCTGTCCTCACCATGGGTCTTCACAAGGGAAGGTAAACCTGAGGTGGTACAGAGGTTAGGGATGCCACTAGTAACTGTGCTTTTGCTATTATCTCTGAATTATTTTTGCCTCTTCAATCCTATCTCTATTCTTAATAATCAATGGGCCAAGTTCATGAGTTGATTTATGGAGGTCTGGATTCTCTATCTGCCCAGATGGGGCATCAAGGGGAAATGATCCAGAAATCTGTCCCTCCCTGCTCAGAATTGGGAGAGGTAGGAATTCCCAGTTGTGGACCTCAGGAAGATGGGCTCATGAGGGAATCATCAAAATCATCAGGCTCCTGTGAGGGATGAAGGCACTTAAAAAGATGAGAGGCAGGTGCTCCCATCAGAAGTTCTTTAGACCTGGATTTTGGAATAGAGGTATGAACATTCAGATGTATAGAACTTCCCCTCATTTACCTTTCCTTTTACAAAATAAGCCCAGCTGCAAGATGGTATTGTAATTCAAGACCCATTTTCTGGCCAGATCTCTTGGTCCCTAGTTTGTTTTGGGGCCATGCATATGTATGTGCTGTCACTTCAGTTGTGTCTGATTCTATATGATCCATGGATGGTAGCCCGCCAGGATCATCTGTCAATGGGATTCTCCAGGCAAGAATATTGGAGTGGGTCTCCATGCCCTCCTCCAGAGGATTAAACCCACATCTCTTTCATTGGCAGGAAGTTCTTAACCACTAGTGCCACCTGGCAAAACTGTTTTGGGGCCATGCAGAATTGGAAAAGAAAATTAATTTCCTTTTTTTCCTTAAACCATCAGGTCTAAATTTTCCCCAATTAGTTTATATGCATCCTAGTGTGGAGTCCTTCATGATGATTGTAGTTACCTCCATTTGTTTAATTAGTATGTCTTAACATACTAATGGATCTGATGGATACTAAAGGGTCTGATGGATCCTGGCCAAATGTTAGTTATTTGTCTTGGCATTTCTCACTGTCAACAGTGAGCACCCAAAATCTGCCTGGCCAGTGAGCCTGAGGAGGCTCCGCGGGTTAGTCAAGGGAAGGAAAAAGAGCCAATTGGAGAAAATGATAATAATAATAACCAGAATCCTAGGGCCTAAATTCTTCAGAGAGGGCAGGGAAGAACATATGCCATGAGCAAACTAAGTGGAATAGCTTTATCACTGACACAAAAGAGAAACAAATAAATCCAAAAGGTAGAGCTTCAGTACCACAAGGCAGTAATAGCAATATAAGCTAAAAACTCCCCTCAGGATATGGCCCTTGTGATATTGAGGAGGGCTATTTCCCTGGAGAAGGCAATGGCAACTCACTCCCCTTTTCTTGCCTCAGAAATCCCATGGACAGAAGAGCTTGATGGGTTACAGTCCATGGGGTCACAAGAGTTGGGCGTAACTTAGTGACTAAACCACCACAACCACCTCTCTGCAGAAGTAAAAGAGGCAATATCCATCATTCTGGCAAAGCTGGGATAGAGACTCAAGGGTCAATAGATTGTCCAAGAAGTTAGGAGAGAAGGAGTATATAAGAGAAATTCAGGACAGAAAGAGAGATGTACAATCATAACAATTCCTGGACCAGAGGTTTATAAGTCCACTGAGAAGAGTGCTTAAACACTACCTTCATTTAGAGTGTGATCAAGTTCACTGGCCACCCCTATAAGGGAAGTACTTGCTCACAACTTCCACTCAGGAGTGTCTAGGATCCTCACAAGATGTGACCCTTAACAGAAAGCATGACTCCTGGCTAAGTTTCACATTTGACAAGGGGATTAAAATACGGAGGATGACTGAGTGAGATTAGGATGGTTCACAGCTCTGACACTTCCTGAGGTTGGAAAAGACTGTCTCTCTTGAAGGAAATGTTCATCCACAATATCCACTGAAGGATACAAAAGATCATAAGTCCCAAGTGCACTCAGACAGGGCCAGGCTGAAAATCTAGAAAAGGATTCAAAGCCCCCCAATGTGGGCCCATAAAACAGTCCCCACACCCCAAAACCAGACAAGGGTTAAGGACAAGTAAGTAGGGGGAATTGGGCTTAAGGAGCCACAGAGGGGAAACTCACCTGATCAAACTGGCAATTACTTGCCCCAAGGGCTTAATTTGCATGTTCAGAGGTTGTCTTGGTGTATCTTCTTGAGTCCAAAGAGACCAAGAAATAGGAGAATGAGAAAGATACACAGCAGAAAATCCTTGGCTGCAAGGGTCTTCTTCATAGCCAGACAATTGGTCTCTATCAGATCTTGCAAGGGCTGTTCAAATTCACTCCAGTTCAGTCTCTCAGTCATCTGTGACTTTTTGCAACCCCCTGGACTGAAGCATGCCAGGCTTCCCTGTCCATCACCAACACTAGGAGCTTGCTGAAACTCATGCCTATCAAGTCGGTGATGCCATACAACCATCTCATCCTCTGGTGTCCCCTTCTCCTCTTGCATGCAATATTTCCCAGCTTCAGGATCTTTTCCAATGAGTCACTTCTTTCCATCAGGTGGTTAAAGTATTGGATCTTCATCTTCGGCATCAGTCCTTTCAATGAATATTCAGGACTGATTTCCTTTAGGATTGACTAGTTTGATCTTCTTGCAGTCCAAGGGACTCTCAAGAGTCTTCTCCAACACCACAGTTCAAAAGCATCAATTCTTTTGCACTCAAAAGCTTTGACTAGATGGACCTGTCAGCAGAGTAATGTCTTGGCTTTTTAATATGCTGTCTAGGGTGGTCATAGCTTTTCCTCCAAGGAGCTAGTGTCATAATTTCATGGCTATAGTCACAATCTGAAGTGATTTTGGAGCCCAAGAAAATACAGTCTGTCACTGTTTCCATTATTTGCTTATCTACATGCCATGAAGTGATGGGACCAGATGCCATGATCTTAGATTTTGAATGTTGAGTTTTAAGCCAGTTTTTCCACTTTCCTCTTTTCATCAAGACACTCTTTAGTTCCTCTTAGCTTTCTGCCATAAGGATGGTGTAGTCTGCATATTTGAAGTTATTGGTATTTCTCCAGAAATCTTGATTCAAGCTTGGGTTTCATCCAGCCTGGCATTTTGCATGATGTACTCTGCATATATATTAAATAAAGAGGGTGAAAATATACAGCCTTGACATAGTCCTTTCCCAATTTGAAACCAATATGTTCTTCCGTGTCCAGTTAAAATTGTTGCTTCTTCACCTGCATACAGATTTCTCAGGAGACAGATAAAGAGGTCTGGTATTCCCATCTTCTTAAGAATTTTCCTGAGTTTATTATGAATCCACACAATCAAGGGCTTTGGTATAGTCAATGAGGCAGAAGCAGATGTTTTTCTGGAAATCTCTTGCTTTTTCAATGATCCAAAGGATGTTGGCAATTTGGCCTCTGGTTCCTCTCCCTTTTCTAAATCCAGCTTGAACATCTGGAAGTTCTCAGTTCATGTACTGTTGAAGCAACACTTGGAGAATTTTGAGCATTAGTGTGAAATAAATACAATTATGCTGTAGTTTAAACAATTTTTTGAATTCCCTTTTTTGGGGGATTAGAATGAAAATTTATGTTTTCCAGTCCTGTGGCCACTGCTGAGTTTTCCAGATTTGCTGGCATACAAAAAAGATCTTAATGCCCCAGATAACCATGATGGGGTAATCGCTCACCTAGAGACAGACAGCTTGGAAGGTGAAGTCAAGTGGGCCTTAGGGAGCATCACTACAAGCAAAGCTAGTGGAGGTGATGGAATTCAAGTTGAGCTATTTCAAATCATTTTATGTAAGTTTTTCTGTATATTCTTTCCCCCTCTTCTTAATATCTTATTCTTCTCTTAAGACCATACTGTTTCTGTCCTTAATTTTGCCGATCTATGCATGAAACATTAACTTGGTAAATTCAATTTTTTTGAAGAGATCTCTAATATTTCCTATTCTATTGTTTTCCTCTATTTCTTTGCATTGATCACTGAAAAATTCTTTCTTATGTCTCCTTGCTATTCTTTGGAACTCTGCATTCAGATGGATATATCTTTCCTTTTCTCCTTTTCCTTTGACTTCTCTTCTTTTCTACACTATTTATAATCCCTCATCAGAGAGCCTTTCTACCTTTCTGTGTTTATTTTACTTGTGGATGGATTTGCTCACCATGTCCTGTACAATATTATGAACCTCCATCCATAATTCTTCAGGCACTCTATGAGGTTTACTATATTGAATCTATTTGTCACTTCCACTGTATAATCATAGTTAACAGAAGAGTGTTAAATGCAGTATTTTGATACTATCTCAAAAACGACAGAATGATCTCTGTTTGTTTCCAGGGCAAACCATTCAATATCACAGTAATCCAAGTCTATGCCCCAACCAGTAATGATGTTGAACGGTTCTATGAAGACCTACATGACCTTCTAGAACTAGCACTCCAAAAAGATGTCCTCTTCTTTATAGGGGACTAGAATGCAAAAAGTAGAAAGTCAAAAAATATCTAGAATAACAGGCAAATTTGGCCTTGGAATACACAATGAAGCAGGGCAAAAGCTAATAGAGTTTTGCCAAAATAACACACTGGTCATAGCAAACATCCTCTTCCAACAACGCAAGAGATGACTCTACACGTGGACATCACCAAATGGTCAATATAGAAATAAGATTGATTATATTATTTGCAGTCTAAGATGGAGAAACTGTATAGAGTCAACATAAATAATACTGGGAGCTGACTGTGGCTTAGATCGTGAACTCCTTATTGTCAAATTCAGACTTAAATTGAAGAAGTAAGGAAAACAACTAAACCATTAAGGAATGACCTAAATCAAATTCCTTATGATTATACAGTGGAAGTGACAAATAGATTCAAGGGACTAGAACTGATAGAGTGCCTGAAGAACTATGGATGGAGGTTCATGACACTGTACAGGAAGCAGTGATCAAGACCATCCCTAAGAAAAAGAAACACAAAAAGGCAAAATAGTTGCCTGATGAGGGCTTACAAATAGCTGAGAAAAGAAGAGAGGGAAAAGGCAAAGGAGAAAAGAAAAGATACAGCCATTTGAATGCAGAGTTCCAAAGGATAGCAAGGAGAGATAAGAAAGCCTTCCTCAGTGATCAATGCAAAGAACTAGAGGAAAACAACAGAATGAGAAGAACTAGAGATCTCTTCAAGAAAATTAGAGATATCAAGGGAACATCTCATGCAAAGATGGGCACAATAAAGGACAGGAATAGTATGGGCCTAATAGAAGGAGAACATATTAAGAAGAGGTGGCAAGAATACACTGAAGAACTACACAAAAAAGATCTTCATGACCCAGATAACCATGATGGTGTGATCACTCTCCTAGAGCCAGACATCCTGGAATGCAAGTCAAGTGGGCTTTAGCAAGCATCACTATGAACAAAGCTAGTAGAGGTGATGGAATTCTAGCTGAGCCATTTCAAATCCTAAAAGATGATGCTATGAAAGTGCTGCACTCAATATGAAAGCAAATTTGGAAAACTAAGCAATTGCCATGGGACTGGAAAAGATCAGTTTTCAATCCAACCCAAAAAAAGGCAATGTCAAATAATGTTCAAACTACCGCACAGTTGCACTTATCTCACATGCTAGCAAAGTAATGCTCAAAATTATATTAGTATTGTTGTATGTGAACTGTGAGATTTCAGATGTTCAAGCTGGATTTAGAGAAGGCAGAGGAACCACAGATCATGTTGCTGGCATTCATTGGATCATTGAAAAAGCCAGAGAGTTCCAGAAAAAACATCTACTTCTGCTTTATTTACTATTCCAAAGCATTTGACTATGTGGATCACAACAAACTGTGGAAAATTCTCAAAGATATGGGAATACCAGAACACCTGTCCTGCCTCCTGAGAAATCTGTATGCAGGTCAAGAAGCAACAGTTAGAACTAGACATGGAACAACAGACTGGTTGTGAAAGGAGAACGTCAAGGGTGTATATCGTCACCCAGTTTATTTAACTTATATGCAGAGTACATCATGAAAAAATAGACTAGATGAAGCACAAGCTGGAATCAAGATTGTCAGGAAAAATATCAATAACCTCAGATATGCAGATGACATACAGTTATGGCAGAAAGTGAAGAAGAACTAAAGTAAAGAACTAAGCAAAAGTGAAAGAGGAGAGTGGAACAGTTGACTTAAAATTCAGTATTCAGAAAACTAAGATCATGGCATCAGGCCCCATCAATTCACGGCAAATTGATGGGGAAACAATGGAAACAGTGACAGAGTTTATTGTTTTGGGCTCCAAAAATCACTGCAGATGATGACTGCAGCCACGAAATTAAAAGATGATTACTCCCTTGAAGAAAAGTTATGACTAACCTAGACAGTATATTAAAAAGCAAAGACATTTCTTTGCCAACAAAGATCCATCTCATCAAAGCTATGGCTTTTTCTGGTAGTCATGCATGGATGTGAGAGTTGGACTATAAAGAAAGCTGAGTGTTGAAGAATTGATGATTTTGAACTGTGGTGTTGGAGAAGACTCTTGAGAGTCCCTTGGACTGCATGGAGATCCAGCCGGTCCATCCTAAAGGAGATCAGTCCTGGGTGTTCATTGGAAGGACTGATGTTGAAGCTGAAACTCCAATATTTTGGCTACCTGATGCAAAGAACTGACTCACTTGAAAGACCCTGATTATGGGAAAGAATGAAGGCGGGATCATAAGGGAATGACAGAGGATGAGATGGTTGGATGGCATCACCAACTCAATGGACATGAGTTTGAGTAATATCTGGTAGATGGTGATGGACAGGGAAGCCTGGTGTGCTTCAGTCCATGGGGTTGCAAAGAGGCAGACACGACTGAGAAACTGAATTGAACCGTATAATCATAAGTGATATGATTTAGGTCATTCCCAAGTATGCTAGTGGTTTTCCCTACTTTCCTCCAGCTAAATATGATTTTGCCAATAAAGAGTTCATGATCTGAGCCACAGTCAGCTCCTGGTCTTGTTTTTGCTTACTTTATATATCTTCTCCATCTTCAGCTGCATTGAATATAATCAGTCTGGTTTAAGTATTGATGATCTGCTGATATTCATATGTAGAGTTGTCTATTGTGTTGTTGCAAGAGGATATTTGCTATGAGCAGTGCATTCTCTTGGCAACTCTGTTAGCCTTTGCCATACTTCATTTTGTACTCCAGGGCCAAACTTGCCTGTTATTCCAGGTATCTGTTGACTTCCTACTTTTGCATCCCAGTCCTCTACAATGAAACCATGTGAAGTCGCTCAGTCATGTCTGATTCTTTGTGACCCCATGGACTGTAACCTACTGGGCTCCTCTGTCTATGGAATTTTACAGTCAAGAATACTGGAATCGGTTGTCATTTCCTTCTCCAGGAGATCTTCCTGACCCAGAAATCGAACCTGGGTCTCCCACATTGCAGGAAGATGCTTTACCATCTGAGCCATCAGGGAAGCCTCTATGATAAAAAGAACAACCTTCTTTTGGTGTTAGAAGGTTTTGTAGGTCATCATAGATACATTCAGCTTCAGCTTCTTTGACATTATTGATTGGGGTAGAGACTTGGATTACTGTGATATTGAATGGTTTGCTTGGAAATGTACAGAGATCCTTTTGTCTTTTTTGAGATTACACCTAAAGTACTTCATTTTAGACTCTTTAGTTGACTATGAGGGATATTCCATTTCTTCTATGGGATACTTGCCCCCAAGTAGTATATATAAGGATCATCTGAATTAAATTTGTCCATTTATGTCCATCACCTTGTCCAGTAGATGACATTTTGTCAGAAGTCTCTTCCGTTACCCACCCGTCTTGGGTGGATCTACACAGCATGGCTCATAGTTTCACTGAGTTAGACAAGGCTGTATCCCATGTGATTAGTTTGCTTAGTTTTCTGTGATTGTGGTTTTCATTCTTTCTGCCCTCTGATGAATAAGGATCAGAGGCTTGTGAATCTTCCTGATGGTAGGGACTGGCTGTGGGGAATCTGTGTCTTCCTCTGATGGATGGGGCAATGCTTAGTAAATTTTTAATCCAATTTTCTGTTGGGGCTGTGTTCCCTTCCTGTTATTTGTCCTTAGGACAAACTATGGTAGGGGTAATGGTGGTAAAGGTGACCTCCTTCCAAAGGACTTATGCCAGTATGCTGCAGCTCCCAGGGCTGTTGTATTCAGTGCCCCTGGCCCCACAGCAAGCAACTGTCCATGAATGCCTCTGCTGGGGACCCCTGAACACTCACAGGCAAGTTGGTTCCATCTCTTGTGGGGTCACTGCTCCTTTCTCCTGGGCCTTGGTGCACCACCAACTAAGGTACTACTAGTGGCTCAGATAGTAATGAATCTGCCTGCAGTGCAGGAGACCCAGGTTGATCCCTAGGTTGGGAAGATCCCCTGGAGAGGGGAATGGCAACCCCCTCCATTATTCTTTCCTGGAGAATTCCATTGAAAGAGGAGCCTGGCAGGCTACAGTCCATTGTGTTGTGAAGACTTGGACATGAGTGAGTGACTAATAGTTTTTCCAATGAACCACCTATATCTACATAGGTCTGGAGGAGTCTCAGCCATCAGGGCCATAGTGCAAAAGATGGATCAAGATGATGCATGTCCTTTGAGGCCTCACTTTGAGCACGAGAAAATGTAGTAAGAGAAAAAGATGATGAAGTGTGAGAGGATAGTCTTGTCCCATGATCCAGGCAAGACCCTGGGACAGGCTGCCAAGTGTGAGTTCTTAGCTTCTTGCAGGAAAGAAATCAAGAGTGAACTACAGTAAATTGAAGGAAGATTTATTCAGGTAAATACAGACAGTATAGGCCATCTCACTAGGTGAGAGATCCTGAAATACGGGGTGATTAGTTTTTATTGGCTGGGTCATTTCCTAGATGACTGAGTGGGAGTATTATTCTAATATTTTGGGGAAGGAGTACTGATTTCCAGGATTGAGCCACTGCCCACATTTTGGCTTTTATGGCTCCTTGAAACTGTCATGGAGCCTATGGGTGTGTAATTTAGCCTGCCAATGTATAACCATGAGTGTAATAATGAAGCTTCTTGTATACTTCTTGTATACTTGGAAATCAAGTTTACTCTGCTATGTCATTCTTTTACATAGGTCTTTCTACATGGGTCTGGAGGCATCTCACCCACCAGAGCCATAGTGCAAAAGATGGATCAACATTATCCATACCTTTGAGGCCTCACTTTGAGCACCAGAAGATGTTGTAAGAGAAAAAGATGGTGAAGTGTAGCCCTGTTCTCTTCCTGTCTCACTTTGTAATTTTTTTTAATATAAATTTATTTCTTTTAATTGGAGGTTAATTACTTTACAATATGGTATTGGTTTTGCCATACATCAACATGAATCTGCCATAGATGTACACGTGTTCCCCATCCTGAACCCCCCTCCTGCCTCCCTCCCAATACCATCCCTCTGGGTCATCCCAGTGCACCAGCAACGAGCATCCTGTATCATGCATCGAACCTGGACTGGTGATTCATTTCACATATGATATTATGCATGTTTCAGTGCCATTCTCCCAAATCATCCCACCCTCACCCTCTCCCACAGAGTCCAAAAGACTGTTCTATACAATTGTGTCTCTTTTGCTGTCTCGCATACAGAGTTATCATTACCATCTTTCTAAATTCCATATATATGCATTACTATACTGTATTGGTGTTTTTCTTTCTGGCTTCCTTCACTCTGTATAATCTGCTCCAGTTTCATTCATCTCATTAGAACTGATTCAAATGTATTATTTTAATGGCTGAGTAATACTCCATTGTGTATATGTACCACAGCTTTCTTATCCATTCATCTGCTGATGGACATCTAGGTTGCTTCCATGTCCTGGCTATTATACAGTGCTGCGATGAACATTGGGGTACATGTGTCTCTTTCAATTCTGGTTTCCTCAGTGTGTATGCCCAGCAGTGAGAGATTGCTGGGTCATACGGCAGCTCTATTCGCAATTTTTTAAGGAATCTCCACACTGTTCTCCATAGTGGCTCTACTAGATTGCATTCCACCAACAGTGTAAGAGGGTTCCCTTTTCTCACACCCTCTCCAGCATTTATTGCTTGTAGACTTTTGGATCGCAGCCATTCTGACTGGTGTGAAGTGGTACCTCATTGTGGTTTTGATTTGCATTTCTCTGATAATGAGTGCCGTTGAGCATCTTTTCATGTGTTTGTTAGCCATCCATAGGTCTTCTTTGGAGAAATGTCTATTTAGTTCTTTGGCCCATTTTTTGATTAAGTCATATATTTTTCTGGAATTGAGCTGAAGGAGTTGCTTGTAAATTTTTGAGATTAATTCTTTGTCAGTTGCTTCATTTGCCATTATTTTCTCCTATTCTGAAGGTTATCTTTTCAGCTTGCTTATAGTTTCCTTTGTTGTGCAGAAGCTTTTAAGTTTAATTAGGTCCCATTTGTTAATTTTTGCTTTTATTTTCAATATTCTGGGAGGTGGTTATCTAGGATCCTGCTGTGATGTATGTTGGAGAGTGTTTTGCCTATGTTCTCCTCTAGGAGTTTTATAGTTTCTGGTCTTACATTTAGATCTTTAATCCATTTTGAGTTTATTTTTGTGTATGGTGTTAGAACGTATTCTAGTTTCATTCTTTTACAAGTGGTTGACCAGTTTTCCCAGCACCACTTGTTAAAGAGATTGTTTTTTCTCCATTGTATATTCTTGCCTCCTTTGTCAAAGATAAGATGTCCATAGGTGCGTGGGTTTATCTCTGGGCTTTCTATTTTGTTCCATTGATCTATATTTCTGTCTTTGTGCCAGTACCATACTGTTTTGATGACTGTGGCTTTGTAGTAGAGCCTGAAGTCAGGCAGGTTGATTCCTCAAGTTCTATTCTTCTTTCTGAAGGTTGTTTTGACTATTCGAGGTTTTTTGTATTTCCATACAAATTGTGAAATTATTTGTTCTAGCTCTGTGAAAAATACCGTTGGTAGCTTGATAGGGATTGCATTGAATCTATAGATTGCTTTGGGTAATATAGTCATTTTCACTATATTGATTCTTCCAATCCATGAATATGGTATATTTCTGCATCTATTAGTGTCCTCTTTGATTTCTTTCACCAGTGTTTTATAGTTTTCTATATATATATGTCTTTTGTTTATATATATATATATATATATATATATATATATATATATATATATATATATATATTCCTAAGTATTTTATTCTTTTCGTTGCAATGGTGAATGGAATTGTTTCCTTAATTTCTCTTTCTATTTTCTCATTATTAGTGTATAGGAATGCAAGGGATTTCTGTGTGTTGATTTTGTATTCTGCAACTTTACTATATTCATTGATTAGCTCTAGTAATTTTGTGGTGGAGTCTTTAGAATCTTCTATGTAGAGAATCATGTCATCTCCAAACAGTGAGAGTTTTCCAATTTGGATTCCTTTTATTTCTTTTTCTGCTCTGATTGCTGAGGCCAAAATTTCCAAAACTATGTTGAATAGCAGTGATGAGAGTGGGCACCCTTGTCTTGTTCCTGACTTTAGGGAAAATGATTTCAATTTTTCACCATTGAGGATAATGTTTGCTGTGGGTTTATCATATATAGCTTTTATTATGTTGAGGTATGTTCCTTCTATTCCTGCTTTCTGGAGAGTTATTATCACAAATGGATGTTAAATTTTGTCAAAGGCTTTCTCTGTATCTATTGAAATAATCATATGTTTTTTATTTTTCAATTTGGTAATGCAGTGTATTACATTGATTGATTTGTGGATACTGAAGTATCCTGGCAATCCTGAGATAAAGCCCACTTGGTCATGATGTATGATCTTTCTAATGTGTTATTGGATTCTGATTGCTAGAATTTTGTTAAGGATTTTTGCATCTATGTTCATCGGTGATATTGGCCTGTAGTTTTCTTTTTTTGTGGCATCTTTGTCAGGTTTTGGTATTAGTGTGATGGTGCCTTCATAGAATGATTTTTGAAGTTTACCTTCCTCTACAATTTTCTGGAAGAGTTTGAATAGGATATGTATTACTTCTTCTCGAAATTTTTGGTAGAATTCAGCTGTGAAGCCATCTGGTCCTGGGCTTTTGTTGCTGGAAGATTGCTGATTACAGTTTCAATTTACATGCTTGTGATGGGTCTGTTAAGTTTTTCTATGTCTTCCTGGTTCAGTTTTGGAAAGTTGTACTTTTCTAAGAATTTGTCCATTTCTTCCAAGTTGTCCATTTTATTGGCATATAATTGCTGATAGTAGTCTCTTATGATCCTTTGTATTTCTGTGCTGTCTGTTGTGATCGCTCCATTTTCATTTCTAATTTTATTGATTTGATTTTTCTCCCTTTGTTTCTTGATGAGTCTGGCTAATGGTTTATCAATTTTATTTATCCTCTCAAAGAACCAGCTTTTGGTTTTGTTGATTTTTGCTATGGTCTCTTTTGTTTCTTTTGCATTTATTTCTGCCCTAATTTTTAAGATTTCTTTATTTCTACTAACCCTGGAGTTCTTCATTTCTTCCTTTTCTAGTTGCTAGTGGAGATTTAGGTTATTTATTTGTCTTTTTTCTTGTTTCTTGAGGTATGCTTGTATTCCTATGAACCTTCCCCTTACCATTGCTTTTACAGTGTCCCACAGATTTTGGGTTGTTGTGTTTTCATTTTCATTCATTTCTATGCATATTTTGATTTCTTTTTTTATTTCTTCTGTGATTTATTGATTATTCAGCAGCGTGTTGTTCAGCCTCCATATGTTGGAATTTTTAATAGTTTTTCTCCTGTAATTGAGATATCATTTTACTTCATTGTGGTCAGAAAAGATGCTAGGAATGATTTCAATTTTTTGAATTTACCAAGCCTCAATTTATGGCTTATGATGTGATCTATCCTGGAGAAGGTTCTGTGTGCACTTGAGAAAAAGATGAAATTCATTGTTTTGGGGTGAAATGTCCTATAGACATCAATTAGGCCTAACTGGTCTATTGTACCATTTAAAGTTTGTGTTTCCTTGTTAATTTTCTGTTTAGTTGATCTATCCATAGTTGTGAGTGTGGTATTAAAGTCTCCCACTATCATTGTGTTAATGTTAATTTCCCCTTTCATACTTGTTAGCATTTGTCTTACATATTGTGGTGCTCTTATGTTGATTGCATATATGTTTATAATTGTTATATCTTCTTCTTTGATTGATCCTTTGATCATTATGTAGTGTACTTCTTTGTCTCTTTTCATAGTCTTTTTTTTTTAATCTATTTTATCTCATATGAGTATTGCTAATCCTGCTTTCTTTTGGTCTCTATTTGCATGGAATATCTTTTTCCAGCCCTTCACTTTCAGTCTGTACGTGTCCCTTGTTTTGAGGTGGGTTTCTTGTAGATAACATATATAGGAGTCTAGTTTTTTGATTCATTCAGCCAGTCTTTGTTTTTTGGTTGGGGCATTCAAACCATTTACATTTAAGGTAATTACTGATAAGTATTATCCTGTTGCCATTTACTTTATTGTTTTGGGTTTGAGTTTATACACCCTTTTTCTGTTTCCTGTCTAGAGAAGATCCTTTAGCATTTGTTGGAGAGCTGGCTTGATGGTGCTGAATTTTCTCATATTTTGCTTGTCTGTAAAGCAAATTTGGAAAATTCAGCAGTGGCCACAGGACTGGAAAAGGTCAGTTTTCATTCCAATCCAAAAGAAAGGCAATGCCAAAGACTGTTCAAACTACCACACAATTGCACTCATCTCACACGCTAGTAAAGTAATGCTCAGAATTCTCCAAGCCAGGCTTCAGCAATATGTGAACCGTGAACTTTCAGGTGTTCAAGCTAGTTTTAGAAAAGGCAGAGGAACCAGAGATCAAATTGCCAACATCCGCTGGATCATCGAAAAAACAAGTGAGTTCCAGAAAAAACATCTATTTCTGCTTTATTGACTATGCCAATGCCTTTGACTGTGTGGATCACAATAAACTGTGGAAAATTCTGATAGAGATGGGAATAACAGACAACCTGACCTGCCTCTTGAGATACCTATATGCATGTCAGGAAGCAACAG
This sequence comes from Capricornis sumatraensis, assembly GCF_032405125.1. NCBI lineage: Eukaryota > Metazoa > Chordata > Mammalia > Artiodactyla > Bovidae > Capricornis > Capricornis sumatraensis. The sequence goes on along the minus strand of NC_091089.1, from coordinate 15,471,460 downwards.
TTAGAACTGGACATGGAACAACAGACTGTTTCCAAATAGGAAAAGGAGTATGTCAAGGCTGTATATTGTCATCCTGCTTATTTAACTTATATGCAGAGTACCTCATGAGAAATGCTGGGCTGGAAGAAGCACAAGCTGGAATCAACATTGCCAGGAGAAATATCAATAACCTCAGATATGCAGATGACACCATCCTTATGGCAGAAAGTGAAGTGGGACTAAAAAGCCTCTTGATGAAAGTGAAAGAGGAGAGTGAAAAAGTTGACTTAAAGCTCAACATTCAGAAAACGAAGATCATGGCATCTGGTCCCATCACTTCACTTTTTTTTAATTATTTCTTCTAGGTCCTTGTTAAACCTTTCTTGCATCTTCTCAATCCTTCTTTCCAGGCTATTTATCTGTGACTCCATTTTGTTTTCAAGGTTTTGGATCATTTTTGCTATCATTATTCAGAATTCTTTATCAGGTAGATTCCCTATCTCTTCCTCTTTGGTTTGGTTTGGTGGGCATTTATCCTGTTCCTTTACCTGCTGGGTATTCCTCTGTCTCTTCATCTTGTTTATATTGATGTGTTTGGGGTGGCCTTTCTGTATTCTGCAGCCGGATAGCTCTGCTCAGTTCTTTGTTCTGTGAGCAGGCCTGTCAGTGTCTTAAGTCAGGGCTCTTTGCGTGGTAGCTATCCCACAGTCTGATCTGCTATCTCAAGTTAGTTCCCTCAGATTGCCCTCGGGGCATTCAGGCCCAGTCCTTACTCTAAGCAATGTAGCCCACGTCTTCCTGCCCAGCCCCTGCTTGCTAGTGGTGGATGCAGGCATCTGCGTTGCTTCTCCGCTGGGGGAGTTACCATTGGGCATGTAATCTGTGGGTTTTAATTATTTATTTATTTTTCCTCCCAGTTATGTTGCCCTCTGTGATTCCAAAGCTAGCCACAGACTCGGCAGTGAGAGTATTTCCTGGTGTTTGGAAACTTCTCTCTTTTTTAAGACTCCCTACCTCTTTTGTCTCTCTTTTTATCTTTTATACTTTTTCCTACCGCCTTTTGAAGACAATGGGCTGCTTTTCTGGGTGCCTGATGACCTCTGCCAGCATTCAGAAGTTGTTTTGTGGAATTTACTCAGCATTCAAATGTTCTTTTGATGAATTTGTGGGGGAGAAAGTGGTCTCCCCATCCTATTCCTCTGCCATCTTAGGAAACCCCCCCGCCAACTTTGTAATTTAAAAAGGAACACAAAGGCTTCAGGGTTTTGAATTTTCTATCTAGTATCAAAATATTATTCAGAGCAAGTTATTTGAAGTTATATCTTGTTTCTATCTGTATTTACTTGCCAAGTGAAGTGACCTGGTTTTCTATGCTCACATGTTTGCCTTCATTTGCCTTCTTTTCATAATATGTATGAATTTTGTTCCCTATTGTGTTCCCCCTTTGCCTGGCAAAGTAATAAAGCCACTATTTCCTTCTCCAGTATAACTCTATCTCTGTATTTCTGTTTGGCATTGGTGTGCAAAGAGCCAAGATTCTGGCAACAATATGAAGGTTTTAATAAACAATAACTTGAATTAAATATACAGTCTATGAATGAGAACTGGATATTTATATTGTTGATTATTTTACCAAAAGTTCAGCCTCTCTGTTGGTGAGAAGCGCTAAATCAAGTCTTGCAGCTATAGTTTTGGGTGAAGTAGAAGAGAATAGCTCTGCTAAGTGAAAGGGTCCACAAGAGGCTAATATCCTCAAAACTGTGTGTCCCAACCTGGGGTGATTTGTGAGGAGTCTTATAGTCAAGGGAAGGGCTTGCTGATCAGTATCAGGGTATCTACAGGGTCTCCATTCCTTCAGTATAGAGTCCATCTGGTGTCAGGAGTGTCTCATGATCAGTAAACTGTGTGGCCTTCTCTCTGGAATGAAGACTGTTTCATTAGGTTAACATCTTCCATTTGGTGCGAGTTTTTTTTAAGGCTTCCCTGGTGGCTCAGAGGTTAAAGCATCTGCCTCCAAAGCGGGAGACCTGGGCTCGATCCCTGGGTCGGGAAGACCCCCTGGAGAAGGAAATGGCAACCCACTCCAGTATTCTTGCCTGGAGAATCCCATGGACAGAGGAGCCTGGTAGGCTACAGTCCACGGGGTCGCAAAGAGTCGGTCACGACTGAGCAACTTCACTCACTTCACTAATTCACTTAGTTCTGAAGAAGAACTCAAAGATATTGTTATGTATGACCTTTGAAAAGGAACCAGGGCCCTGTCTAAACCTGTAGTATGGTTTCTCACCACTCCTCCCTTGTCTCTATATCTCTTCTCTGATTCGTAACTGTTTGAACTTACTTATTTCCTACAAACAAGAGATTGGGGCACAGAAAATCTTCTGGGCTCAAGAGCCCCACAGGGTTCTATGTGGTTTCAATATCAAATTAAAATTATATACAATAAGATTTAAAATTTTAACCAAGTATAATGAAATTAAAAAGACACAGTAACACAAATTATCTTAGGTTATTTTCACAAAAGTGTTTGAGAAGTGCAGACTTCTCTGAAAAATCTCCTTAGAGAATCTTGAATTCCATGAATAGTAGGATATTTGGTATTTTAAACAGAGGAAGTTGTGATCCTATATCACAGTGAATACAGCTTAAGGGGGATTCATTTAATTGCCTCTCAAAATTCCTTACACTTTACTTCTTCCTTATAATAATAATTGACTTCAAAGATATTATAAATATTTTTGCATTTGTTTTAATTCCTCTTGTTGAATTGAAATTCATTGAAGTCTAAACAGATATCTTAATTTTTTTTTTTTTTTGAGAAGACAAAAATATTGTTTTGTAAATAGCATTTAAATATTTGGCTATATTTTTGCTTTGTTTGTTATATGCGTGTATTTTGTGTGCGCATGTGTGTGTTTGCCAATTGGATTGTATACAACGGTTATCTCTAATGATTAATTCTTATTTTTAAATGTCATACATATGATTTTGGCAATAAAATGTTGAACGGTAGGCCTTTGGTCAAAATGTTACTTATTATTTACATAATTATTTTACTGTGGAAAAATCAAACTGTACTTAACACAATGTCTAATACTTAGAGATACTCTATTTTAAAAATTAAATTAAAATGAATTTATCCACATTCAGTTCAGTTCAGTCACTCAGTCATGTCCGGCTCTTTGTGACCCCATGAATTGCAGCATGCCAGGCCTCCCTGTCCATCACCAACTCCCAGCGTTCACTCAGACTCATGTCCATCAAGTCGGTGATGCCAGCCAGTCATCTCATCCTCTGTTGTCCCCTTCACCTCCTGCCCCCAATTCCTCCCAGTATCAGAGCCCACATTAGACACCTTTATAGGAAATTTAATTTATTAAAAAAAATTGAGTAAGTGGCCTTTTCACATGGAAGAGTAGAATCAAAACTCTCCATATCTTTTTCATAGGTATCTTCTCTGGATTTGTGCACACAAAACCTATTACCGAGTCCAGCTTCACTCTGCTTGCCACATGATAGGCCAATAAATCCAAAGATGAGGCATTAAGACAAGGAATGTACCTTACTTAGGGAGTCAGCTGACTGAGAAGATGGCAGTCTAGCATCTCAGTCAATCATGTCAGGGTCTAGATGCCAGGTTCTTTTGCAGAGTCAGAGAGAAAGAAGCAATGAGGAACTAAAGTTAAAAGGCAGAACAGAGAGGGAGAGGCAATGGGAAAGTAAAGTGAAAAGGCCTTCAGTCTTACAAAACATCTCCAAGGCAAGTCCAGCCTTTGGAAGGGGTGTGTTAATCTCTTCTATTCACTGGTGAGCAGGGTCAGATTATCTCTATATGAGCTGAACACAGGCACTTTAGTTTATAGTCAGGCAGGGTCCTCTGAAGCAAGCTATTAAGTATAATTATAACAAAAGCATTATTCATTATATTTTGACTCTTTTTTATTTCTTCTAGGTCCTTGTTAAACCTTTCTTGCATCTTCTCAATCCTTGTCTCTAGGCTATTTATCTGTGATTCCATTTTGATTTCAAGATTTTGGATCATTTTCACTATCAATATTCGGAATTCCTTCTCAGGTAGATTCCCTACTTCTTCCTCTTTTGTTTGGTTTGGTGGGCAACTCTCCTGTTCCTTTACCTGCTGAGTATTCCTCTGTCTCTTCATCTTGGTTATATTGCTGCGTTTGGGGTGGTCTTTTTATATTCTGGTGATTTGTGGAGTTCTCTTTATTATGGAGCTTCCTCACTGTGGGTGGGGTTCTATCAGTGGCTTGTCAAGGTTTCCTGGTTAGGGAGGCTTGTGTTGGAGTTCTGGTGGGTGGTGCTGGGTTTCTTCTCTCTGGAGTGCAGTGGAGTGACCAGTGATGGGTTATGAGACATCAAAGGTTCGGAGGCAGAAGATAGGATTAGTGAAATAGAAGATAGAATGGTAGAAATAAATGAATCAGAGAGGAAACAAGAAATACAAATTAAAAGAAACGAGGACAATCTCAGAGACCTCCAGGACAATATGAAACGCTCCAACATTCGAATTATAGGAGTCCCAGAAGAAGAAGACAGAAAGAAAGATCATGAGAAAATCCTTGAGGAGATAATAGTTGAAAACTTCCCTAAAATGGGGAAGGAAATAATCACCCAAGTCCAAGAAACACAGAGAGTTCCAAATAGGATAAACCCAAGGCGAAACACCCCAAGACACATATTAATTAAATTAACAAAGGTCAAACACAAAGAACAAATATTAAAAGCAGCAAGGGAAAAACAACAAATAACACACAAGGGGATTCCCATAAGGATAACAGCTGATCTTTCAATAGAAACTCTTCAGGCCAGGAGGGAATGGCAAGACATACTTAAAGTGATGAAAGACAATAACCTACAGCCCAGATTACTGTACCCAGCAAGGATCTCATTCAAATACGAAGGAGAAATCAAAAGCTTTACAGACAAGCAAAAGCTGAGAGAATTCAGCACCACCAAACCAGCTCTCCAACAAATTCTAAAGGATATTCTCTAGACAGGAAACCGAAAAGGGTGTATAAACCCGAACCCAAAACAATAAAGTAAATGGTAACGGGATCATACTTATCAATAATTACCTTAAACGTAAATGGGTTGAACGCCCCAACCAAAAGGCAAAGACTGGCCGAATGGATACAAAAACAAGACCCCTCTATATGCTGCTTACAAGAGACCCACCTCAAAACAAGGGACACATATAGACTGAAAGTGAAGGGCTGGAATAAGATATACCACGCAAATAGAGACCAAAAGAAAGCAGGAGTGGCAATACTCATATCTGATAAAATAGACTTTAAAACAAAGGCTGTGAAAAGAGACAAAGAAGGCCACTACATAATGATCAAAGGATCAATCCAAGAAGAAGATATAACAATTATAAATATATATGCACCCAATATAGGAGCACCGCAATATGTAAGACAAATGCTAACAAGTATGAAAGGGGAAATCAACAATAACACAATAATAGTGGGAGACTTTAATACCCCACTCACACCTATGGACAGATCAACTAAACAGAAAATTAACAAAGAAACGCAAACTTTAAATAATACATTAGATCAATTAGACCTAATTGATATCTATAGGACATTTCACCCCAAAACAATGAATTTCACCTTTTTTTCAAGTGCTCATGGAACCTTCTCCAGGATAGATCACATCCTGGGCCATAAATCTAAACTTGATAAATTCAAAAAAATCGAAATCATTTCAAGCATCTTTTCTGACCATAATGCATTAAGATTAGATCTCAATTACAGGAGAAAAACTACTAAAAATTCCAACATATGGAGGTTGAACAACACACTTCTGAATAACCAACAAATCACAGAAGAAATCAAAAAAGAAATCAAAATATGCATAGAAACTAATGAAAATGAAAACACAACAACCCAAAACCTGTGGGACACTATAAAAGCAGTGCTAAGAGGAAAGTTCATAGCAATACAGGCATACCTCAAGAAACAAGAAAAAAGTCAAATAAATAACCTAACTCTACAACTAAAGCAACTAGAAAAGGAAGAATTGGAGAACCCCAGAGTTAGTAGAAGGAAAGAAATCTTAAAAATTAGGGCAGAAATAAATGCAAAAGAAACAAAAGAGACCATAGCAAAAATCAACAAGGCCAAAAGCTGGTTCTTTGAAAGGATAAATAAAATTGACAAACCACTAGCCAGACTCATCAAGAAGCAAAGAGAGAAAAATCAAATCAATAAAATGAGAAATGAAAATGGAGAGATCACAACAGACGACACAGAAATACAAAAGATCATAAGAGACTACTATCAGCAGTTGTATGCCAATAAAATGGACAATGTGGAAGAAATGGACAAATTCTTAGAAAAGTACAATTTTCCAAAACTGAACCAGGAAGAAATAGAAAATCTTAACAGACCCATCACCAGCACGGAAATTGAAACTGTAATCAGAAATCTTCCAGCAAACAAAAGCCCAGGTCCAGACGGCTTCACAGCTGAATTCTACCAAAAATTTCGAGAAGAGCAAACACCTATCCTACTCAAACTCTTCCAGAAAATTGCAGAGGAAGGTAAACTTCCAAACTCATTCTATGAGGCCACCATCACCCTAATACCAAAACCTGACAAAGATGTCACAAAAAAAGAAAACTACAGGCCAATATCACTGATGAACATAGATGCAAAAATCCTCAACAAAATTCTAGCAATCAGAATCCAACAACATATTAAAAAGATCATACACCATGACCAAGTGGGCTTTATCCCAGGGATGCAAGGATTCTTCAATATCCGCAAATCAATCAATGTAATTCACCACATTAACAAATTGAAAAATAAAAACCATATGATTATCTCAATAGATGCAGAGAAGGCCTTTGACAAAATTCAACATCCATTTATGATAAAAACTCTCCAGAAAGCAGGAATAGAAGGAACATACCTCAACATAATAAAAGCTATATATGACAAACCCACAGCAAACATTATCCTTAATGGTGAAAAATTGAAAGCATTTCCCCTAAAGTCAGGAACAAGACAAGGGTGTCCACTTTCACCGCTACTATTCAACATAGTTCTGGAAGTTTTGGCCACAGCAATCAGAGCAGAAAAAGAAATAAAAGGAATCCAAATTGGAAAAGAAGAAGTAAAACTCTCACTGTTTGCAGATGACATGATCCTCTACATGGAAAACCCTAAAGACTCCACCAGAAAATTACTAGAGCTCATCAATGAATATAGTAAAGTTGCAGGATATAAAATCAACACACAGAAATCCCTTGCATTCCTATACACTAATAATGAGAAAGTAGAAAAAGAAATTAAGGAAACAATTCCATTCACCATTGCAACAAAAAGAATAAAATACTTAGGAATATATCTACCCAAAGAAACTAAAGACCTATATATAGAAAACTATAAAACACTGATGAAAGAAATCAAAGAGGACACTAATAGATGGAGAAATATACCATGTTCATGGATTGGAAGAATCAATATAGTGAAAATGAGTATACTACCCAAAGCAATTTACAAATTCAACGCAATCCCTATCAAGCTACCAGCCATATTTTTCACAGAACTAGAACAAATAATTTCAAGATTTGTATGGAAATACAAAAAACCTCGAATAGCCAAAGCAATCTTGAGAAAGAAGAATGGAACTGGAGGAATCAACTTGCCTGACTTCAGGCTCTACTACAAAGCCACAGTCATCAAAACAGTATGGTACTGGCACAAAGACAGACATATAGATCAATGGAACAAAATAGAAAGCCCAGAGATAAATCCACACACATATGGACACCTTATCTTTGACAAAGGAGGCAAGAATATACAATGGAGTAAAGACAATCTCTTTAACAAGTGGTGCTGGGAAAACTGGTCAATCACTTGTAAAAGAATGAAACTAGATCACTTTCTAACACCGCACACAAAAATAAACTCAAAATGGATTAAAGATCTAAATGTAAGACCAGAAACTATAAAACTCCTAGAGGAGAATATAGGCAAAACACTCTCAGACGTAAATCACAGCAGGATCCTCTATGATCCACCTCCCAGAATTCTGGAAATAAAAGCAAAAATAAACAAATGGGATCTAATTAAAATTAAAAGCTTCTGCACAACAAAGGAAAATATACGCAAGGTGAAAAGACAGCCTTCTGAATGGGAGAAAATAATAGCAAATGAAGCAACTGACAAACAACTAATCTCAAAAATATACAAGCAACTTATGCAGCTCCATTCCAGAAAAATAAACGACCCAATCAAAAAATGGGCCAAAGAACTAAATAGACATTTCTCCAAAGAAGACATACGGATGGCTAACAAACACATGAAAAGATGCTCAACATCACTCATTATCAGAGAAATGCAAATCAAAACCACAATGAGGTACCACTTCACACCAGTCAGAATGGCTGCGATCCAAAGATCTGCAAGCAATAAATGCTGGAGAGGGTGTGGAGAAAAGGGAACCCTCCTACACTGTTGGTGGGAATGCAAACTAGTACAGCCACTATGGAGAACAGTGTGGAGATTCCTTAAAAAATTGCAAATAGAACTACCTTATGACCCAGCAATCCCACTGCTGGGTATACACACCGAGGAAACCAGAATTGAAAGAGACACATGTACCCCAATGTTCATTGCAGCACTGTTTATAATAGCCAGGACATGGAAACAACCTAGATGTCCATCAGCAGATGAATGGATAAGAAAGCTGTGGTACATGTACACAATGGAGTATTACTCAGCCGTTAAAAAGAATTCATTTGAATCAGTTCTGATGAGATGGATGAAACTGGAGCCGATTATACAGAGTGAAGTAAGCCAGAAAGAAAAACACCAATACAGTATACTAACACATATATATGGAATTTAGAAAGATGGCAATGACGACCCTGTATGCAAGACAGGAAAAAAGACACAGCTGTGTATAACGGACTTTTGGACTCAGAGAGAGAGGGAGAGGGTGGGATGATTTGGGAGAATGGCATTCTATCATGTATACTATCATGTAAGAATTGAATCGCCAGTCTATGTCTGACGCAGGATACAGCATGCTTGGGGCTGGTGCATGGGGATCACCCACAGAGATGTTATGGGGAGGGAGGTGGGAGGGGGTTTCATGTTTGGGAACACATGTAAGAATTAAAGATTTTAAAATTTAATAAAAAAAAAAAAGAAAAGCAAAAAAAAAAAAAAGACCAATGTATGTATATCACTCAGAGATGAAGTTTTAATTTCAAATCTTATAGAAAAAAAAAAAAAAAAAGCAACAAAAAGCAAATCAAAGAAACAGTTTCCAACATGGAGTCAGAATTGACTTCTCCCTGCCATAGACCCATTGGCTACTGACTTTGATAAAGTTGCCAATTAATAAGGAGAAAAATTACTTCTTGGGAAGAGCACTGGTAGCAGATAATATCCCTAAACTTATCAATGATAAAGGAAACCTGGAATTTCATAATTGTTGTAGACTTGAAAGAAAAATAATTATAAACTGAATATAAGGGAGAAAATAAAACCAAATTCTCTAAATATTTTGAACTATTCCAAACCTTCCGTTAGTAGGAGGACAAATAAATTTGAACAGGGACTGAAAAATACCTATTTCTTATATAAATTGCTAAACAAATAGAGTTGACAAGTGTATTCTCCTCTAGTTGTGTGATTTTCTAAACGCACTGATATGGAAATGGGAATCCAAATTCTTGCTCATGGAGCCAAAGAACGAACTTTGCAAACATGCAGACACTCATGGTCGCAAGCAAACAGGATTTATTTGAGAGAGGGAGAAAATACAAAGCTCTCAGCATAGGTGCTGAGATGGGTGAAGTGCCCCAAAAGGTGGGATGTACAGCAATTTTTATCCTTACTAGTACTGATTTGTACACTTTTCACTGGTTCTTACTTTTAGCATATGTCATTTCTAATCAATCAGCTTAAAGGTCGCAATGTTTAACTTGACATCTTTATGGCTTCTTTTATTCCTGGGATTCTTAGTTTTCTTAGGCATTAAGTTACCATACCTGGTGTCTCAGCCAGTAAAGCATCTGCCTACAATATGGGAGATCCTGGGTTCGATCCCTGGGTCGCGAAGATCCTCTGGAGAAGAAAACAGCAATCCGCTCCAGTACTCTTGCCTGGAAAAATCCCATGGATTGGGGAGCCTGGTAGGCTACATACAGTTCATGGGGTTGCAAAGAGTGGGACGCAACTGAGCAGCTTCACTCACAGTTCTCCATACCAGGGCCTTTTCTCATGATCCCAGCCATTTTATAATGGACTAGTAAAGATTAATTATCACCAGTTGTTTTTCCCACAGGCATATGGAACAGAAATTAATTGCTATGCTTTCCTGGATCTGAGTGCTGATAATTTATCAGACCAAGGGCACATTCCTCTGAGAGCCAGGAGTTTGGGACAAAGGGTATAGTTTCAGATTAATGGAGTTGGATGTTTATTGAAACAGGCCAAACTCTCAGAGTTCATACACTAACTGCCTAACAATTTTTACCTTAATATGAACTTCTCTTGAGTGAGCCAGACTGACTTATAATTATGTGACTTGAGCAGGTGAAAAGGAAATTATTTGGGACTTTCACCCTTCTCTAGTAGAATACCAGTGAAAAGTCATTAACCAATATCTCCATTGGAGAAGTCAGGAAATTAAATGATAAAAAAATTGAATTGAAAGTATTAAATTCCTGTGTTTTAAAACTTTTTCCTCTAAATCTATTTTATTTGTAACCAGAAAAATGTAAGATTTCACCTGTTAGTACAGAATGTCCAGTTAGCTTAACCTCAGATGATGGATGTTCCTTATGGAGTCATCATCACATTCTCATTTCTTCCTCCTAAAGGAACCATTTATAATTTATTCACACATATTGACTTATTCAAGCCATTAGACACCAGAAACTAGACAGTAAAGATAGGTGTTTGAAATGCCAGATCTTATAAAGCTTAAAAAATGATGAAAATAATACACAGTATAATGAATTTATGATTTTCTAGATGATATATTATTGAATTTTCCAACAACATAAAGGATTTAGAACTTTTGCCTAGAGATTTCTTCCCTCTGTAACTTATAGTGGGATCATGCAAAGTTATCAACATTACAGGGACTTCCCTGGTGGTCTAGTGGTTAAGAATCCTTGTAACGCAAGGTATAGATGTTTGATCCCTCATTGCTGAACTAAGATCCCACATATTGTGGAGCAACTAAATTCCTGTGCCACAACTACTGACCCTGCATGAGGTCCCACGTGCCACAACTAAGACTGGACACAACCAAATAAATAAATATCTAAAAAGAAGAAAATTCCATAATCAAGATATTTAGAAAATTAATTTGTTAACAGAAGACCAAGAAAAGGTTGTACCAATCTGTTTTTTATGTTTACAAAGTGTTATTTTCTCTTCAAAAACAGCTCCTTGAGGAAACACTGCTTAACAACATACAAACTGCCTTTACTTAAAGCCTGCTAATTCATTTCAATTAATAAATATATCTTGTTGAATTTTTCAATATTTTTAAATGAGTGCATTTTATTCACTTTAGCAAACTATTACATTACATACTAATTTAAGCAAATATCTTGATGTATTTGCAGCAAGGTATACAAGCGAATTATGTGTAGGATAACAGCTTATATATACAGTAGGATTTTGAATTAAAATTGCATGATGAGTAAAATAAGTAAGAGGATCTTACTTAATGAGTCTAAGAACAGGAGGTATTTAGGCTGAGGGAGTAGAACGTTAACTGATGAGGTATAATCAAAAGAGCTCACAGTCTAGGCAAGCAGACAGCCATGAGGGATTCAAATGCCATGTTTTCCTCTACCAAAAATAATTATTCATGTAGTTTCAATGCCAATGTGTTTCTAGACAAGGAATGCTCTGGCAGAATCTACTTGGAATTTTTCAACTGATCATTTGAAGTGGTTCTTTGATTAAAGCAGCTTTTGAGACATCTTTTCTGATTTAATTGAGGAAGAAAACTTGCTCTCAAGTGAAATTTTCCTGCAGTATATTATGATAGAAAGAAAACTGGGTGGGAAGAGTTACACATGGCTAGAGGTTTGGCTCTGGCAATATTTTGATACTTTGCATCTTAATTTCCTCATCTTCAAGATGAAGATGGTGAATAAAATTATATCTATATCTATTGATATAGCTGGGCTCCCTTGATGGCACTGTGGTAAAGAATCCTCCTGCCAGTGAAGGAGACGTGGTTTCAATACCTGGGTTAGGAAGATCCCCTGTAGAAGGAAATGACAACTTATTCCAGTAATTTTGTCTGGGAAATTTCATGGGCATAAGAGTCTGACAGGTTACAGTGCATGGGGTAGCCTGGAAAAGAGTCAGGAAATGAGTCATACACAACTTAATGACTATATAACAACAAATTGATATACCTGACATCCTTTACAAAACCATCCATAACATTTTAAAATAATTCTGCAATAAAAAAGTTTAGAGACTGTGAAGTAAGCAAATGACCAAATAAATGTGCAATGTATCAATTATATTTTCCAGAACACATTTTTTCATATAAAGGTAGATACCCACTAGTGGGTCCTGAAGTCAACTTAATGTATTCCATCACTATTTATCAGAAAGAAACATAATATAATGGATAATACAAGAGTGTGTGGCCAGAAGTAAGGACAAATTGTTTCTTGAAACTTTTTGTAGCCTACATATCATATATGTATGTGTGCACTGTGTATAGAGTAAAATATATTTCACATTCCCCATAGGTATCAATAATATTGGTGAGTTACAAAAATAAATTTTTAACCAATGTAACTTCTTACTATTCTAAGAGGTTCTAGCAAGTAATTCCAGATGTACAAGCTGGAATTTGAACAGGCAGAAGAAGCAGAGATCAAAACGACAGCATGCATTGGATCATGCAGAAAGCAAGGGAATTCCAGAAAAAAAATATATATATATCTTTATGCTTCATAGACTAAATTAAAGTTTGGCTGTGTGACTCACAACAAACTGTGGAAAACTCTTAAAGAGACAGGAGTACCTGAACACTTTGCTAGTCTCCAGAGAAACTTGTATGCGGGTCAAGAAACCACAGTTAGAACTGGATATGGAATAATGGAAAGGTTCAAAATGGGGAAAGGAGTATGACAAGGCTGTATGTTATCACTCTGCTTATTTAACTTCTATGCAAAGAAAGGATGTGCTGGATGAATCAGAAGCTCAAATTAAGATTACCAGAAGAAATATCAACAACTTCAGATATGCAAATGATATCTCTCTAATGGCAGAAAGTGAAGAGGAACTAAAGAGCCTCTTGATGAGGGTAAAAGAGGAGAGCAAAAATGCTGGTTAGAAATTCATCACTAAAAGAACTAAAATCATAGCATCCAGTCCAATCACTTCATGGCAAATAGAAAGGGAAAATGTGGAAGCAGTGACAGGTTTTATTTTCCTGGGCTCCAAAATCAGTGCAGATGGTGACTGCAGTCATGAAATTAAAAGATACTTGCTCCTTGGAAGGAAAGTTATGACAAACCTAGTGCATGCATAATCAGTCATGTGCAAATGTTTGTGACCCCATAGACTAGCCCACCAGACTCCTCTGTCCATTAGACTTTCCAAGCAAGAATACTGGAGTAGGTTGCCATTTCCTCCTCCAGAGGATTTTCCCTAACTAGGGATCAAACCTGTGTCTCTTGCATCTCCTGCATTAGCAGGCAGATTGCTTACCATTGCACCATCTGGGAAGAAGCATATTAAAAAGTGAAGACATCAATTTACCTACAACAGTTCATATAGTCAAAGCTATGGTTTTTCCAGTGGTCATGTATGGATGTGATAGTTGCACACTAAAGAAGGCTGAACACCAAATTATTTATTTATTTATTTATTTATTTATTTATTTATTTTGAATTGTGGTGTTAGAGAAGACTCTTGAGAGTTCCATGGACTGCATGGATATCAAATCAGTCAACTCCTAAAGGAAATCAATCCTGAATATTCATTGGAAGGATTGATGCTGAAGCTGAAGCTCCAATAATTTGGCCACCTGAAGGGAAGAACCAACTCATTGGAAAAAACCCTGATGCTGGGAAAGATTGAAAGCAAAAGAATAAAATGGCAGAGGATGAGATTTTTAGATAGCATCACCGACTCAATGGGCATGAATTTGAGCAACCTCTGAGAGAGAGTGGAGGACAGATGAGTCTGGTGTGCTGTATTCCATGGGATCACAAAAAATCAGACATGTCTTAGTGACTGGACAACAACAGCAGTAAGCAATTTATTTCTAAGTGGCTAATTTAATTACACAACATGAACCACAAATTATAGTTAAATGGAAAAAATACTTGTGTACATTTCTCTGGAATAAATTTGCCCAAATTTAGGTGTATTTCAATAAAAATTGCATAGAAGTGAAAATAAGGAGGCTCTTGACAATAAGAATGTAAAGAAGCTAAAAGATCCTTCTGGGCCTGCTCTGGTTAAACATTTGGTATTGGTAGGAAAAATCATTTACTAAAAGTCGTTTATAATTTCTGTGACTTTCTCATCTTTAAAATAAATAATCTCTGAAGTTTCTATTAGTTATGAAATTACATGATTACATGAGTTTTTATCCTCAATTTCTCACAGCTAAAATTATTCATCACTTATGCTTTCTCTAACTCATGTTATTTAAAACCCTATTAATTTGTATTACTCTTTTTTCTTGGTTGCTCCTTTGAATTTTCTACATTATTTTCAAATCTATAAGTTTAAAACATGTCTAGTGTTTCTGTCTTCATATAAATTTCCCTTATTAGCAGACAATGAAGTCTCCCAATCAAAGCAAAACACTTGGGGAAAAATTGGTACAAAATAGGTTTTCTCTTCCTTTATTTCGTGTGCATGTCTATGTTTGCATGTGTTTATGAAGACTCTGTCTTTGACCAACTGTAGTCGTGTTTTTCTTTTCTTTTTTTTTTTTTCCAACTGTAGTCATGCTTTTCTAAGTCCTCTTTTCAGGTAGGCCTTGACCTTGGACCCAGTACTTGCTAGGCTTACTGCCCAGTTATATCAAGAATCCTGCTAAATCATTGTAGAGAAATTCTCCTACCCTTTAAATCTGTCACCCTGACCTGTCTTCAGTAAGAATCCTTTAAATCTGTTTAGCAAGAATTCTCCTACCATTAAGGTCTCTTCTTAATCATTTTTTTCTAATCTACCAATGCTTCTTCCCATTTTCCCCTCTCATGCCTATAAAATTCCATTTTTCTTATTTTTTTAAGTCTCTTTATTTTTAATTGAAGGATAATTGTTTTACAGTATTGTATCAGTTTCTACCAAACATTAACAGGAATCAGCCATAGATTTACCCATGTTCCCTCCCACTGAACATCCCTTCCACTAAAATCCCACTTTTTCTTTTATTTAGAATTAAGTCCAGCTCTATACTGAGATCTCTTTAACCCTAGTTCCTGAGTAAAATATGTTTTTGCCATTTTACATTCTGGCTCTGGGTTCTTTAAACAGTGTACATACTTTAGAAAATGTTCAGAGCAGGAAGGCTCAGTCAGATTCAACAAATCTATAAAAGGCATTAGCTGAAAAATGCAAAGAAATAGAATCTAAAAACACTATGAAATAGAATCTAACACAGTAAAAGAAAGTCTGTTCACACATTGATAGTGTTTGCCTCCTCTCTTTCCATTAACAAAGGAAAAAAGAGAAAAAAAAAGTTATTTTCTGAAAGTATTACTTAATTTGACAGTTTAGGGGAAATTGTTGAAATGCAAATCAACATTCCTTATAGATAGCTTTAGGAATTAGAATATTTCAGATAAGTAAACTGAAAACAATGTTTATTAAGTGGAGGTTGAGACTTTGGAAAATGTTTTTAATAAATTTTAAAATAGCACTATCCTCTATCTCTTAGCCTTTGGCCAGTTTACTTTCAAGTAGAACACAACAGTCAAAGACCTGGCCTCATAGTGAATGACTGACTTAGTCAATCAAACTACACTGAAAGGTAGTTCAGACTCAGGAAAAATTAAAACAAAGTGAACAGACCCACTCCACCTTACTGAAAGCAAAGAGATATGCACCTACGTGACAAACAGTCTCAATATCCATTAGAGTTAAGTATTTAAGCTTAAATCTTAAAAATATCTTTTGACATTTTATCTTTCATATGTTCCATCCAGTCCCATAAATTTTTGGTTTTACCTTCAAAATATCATTCAAATATGTCTAGAATATTTCTCATATTACTCTAGTTCAGAATCTTATGTTTGTCTTGAAAATCTCTTACAATATATTCAAAACTGATTTCTTTGTAGCTATTTTCTTGCCTTGCATTAGAATATCCACAATGATACAATTATAATTTGAAAAATATCGTGCATAAGTCCTCAACTATTACAATAAAAATATAGTTGTTAACACATTTAATAGCATATATAGTCTTTCATATTGCACATCATACATTTTCAGCCCCAATTTATACCATGGTCCAAAGAGCTACTCTGTCTTGTTAGACTTCCTAAATTATTTTCCATTTATGAGCATGTCTTTATGCCATGGTATAGTATGGCCTTCACCTTCTCCTTCATTTTGATATCATACCAACAAAGATTTCCTTGGCCAATTTTTAGTGAGGCTCCTCTGAACCCTCCTCTAAACGAGGCCTTGACTTTTAGGGTACCATGTTTTTCTGGATATTGCCCAGGTTTAGCAAAAATTTTGCAAAGTCAGTTTAGAGAGAATTTCCCACAATTATTATCTGACCACCCTTATATCTGATCAAATTCATCATTCACCACCATCATCCTTCAGGCGATATCTAATTATCTTAGACTGCCTTCAACAAGAATGCTATTAAGTTTGTTTAACCAGAATTCTCCCTAGCCTCTTAGCAGTTTTTCCATCTGACTTTGCTCCTTTACTGTACATTCCTAATTGTCCTTTCTATATTTGAAACAGAGCCCAATACTGTGAGGAATTCTCTCTCTCCTATTACACTATTTCCTGCATATAATCTATTTTACTGCTTTAATTACTGTCCAGCTCTCCTTCTCTTTAACAATGTTGATAATGATCCATGTTTCCACTTGACTCCAGAGTGCTAACTAGTACAACCATGGAGTCAATGTTATAATTTTCAGTCAAAATATTTAAACATTGCATCTACTAGGTGCCAGTATGTGGGGTGGGGAGAAGTCTTCTCTGGTGGCTCAGATGGTAAAGAATGTGATGTGGGAAACCTGGGTTACATCCCTGGGTTGGGAAGATTCCCTGGAGGAGGGCATGGCAACCCACTCCAGTACTCTTGCCTGGAGAATCCCTATAGACAGAGGAGCATGGTGGGTTACATACAGTGCATGGGGTTACAAAGAGTTGGACATAACTGAGTGACTAAGCACATGTGAAAATAATGTATATGCTTATAGGTTAATCTAATTACTATAAATTGTGGAGAGATTTTTGAATACTGAGGAAAGATATATAATAAAACTGAAGGAAAGATACATAATTGTTTTAAGAACTGATATTTTATCCTTGATTCTAGACTTGAGAATCACAGGACCAGTGTCAGAAGTGAATTGATCAAAGATTTACCTATTACACTTATTTATATATTTTAAAAAAGCTAGTATATATTTAGATATGGAATTTGTGCTTTATTGAAAACCTGCTGCTTATTGCATAATTGATAAAAGCCCTCCAATTCTCAAACCCTCTGACATACCTTTGAAACTTGACCAAATAAGAGAGAGCCAGCTCAGCTTTTGTCCAGTACTTAAAAAATAATTAGAAAGACTGTTTTGTGAACATTTATTTTGCATTTTCCCTGATAGCTTAGTTGGTAAAGAATCCACCTGCAATGCAAGAGACCCAGGTCTGATTCCTGGATTGGGAAGAGCCACTGGAGAAGGGATAGGCTACCTACTCCAGTATTCTTGGGCTTCCCTTGTGGCTCAGCTGGTAAATAATTCACATGCAATGCAGAAGAACTGGATTTTACCCCTGGGTTGATAAGATCCCCTGGAGAAGGAAAAGGCTACCCACTTTAATTTTCTGCCCTGGAGAATACCATAGCCTGTATAGTCCATGGGATCACAAAAAGTCGGACACAGTTGAGTGACTTTCACTCACACATTTTGCATTTTACCAAGTGGATATCTGATGAGACTTTGAGGAGCCATTTTCCTTTGCAAAGATAACATGATAAACAACTTTTTAAAAATCTCCCCTAAATACTCATTAAACTAATAGTTAGAGATATGAAATCTGCTAAATACCTATTCATTCTTACCGAAGTTTAGATTTCATATATTTTATGATGTCCAACTTTACATTCTTAGACTTTTGAGAGTCTATTTATTTTGTTGAAGAGCCATTATGGGAGAAACACAGTAAACAGCTTCTCAAAAAAAAAAAAAAAAAAAAAAACACAAAAACGCTTCTCTTCCCTTTTCATAGATTTCAATTGTATTGGAGAAGAAAATGGCAACCCACCCCAGTATTCTTGCCTGGAGAATCCCATGGACAAAGGAGCATGATGGGCTACAGTCCATGGAGTTGCAAAGAGTTGGGCACGACTGAGCAACTAACGCACACACACACACAATTGTATTGACTTTATAATATCAAATCATTGGTTTCACTAATCTAATGGAAATGAAGCTCTATGTCTCCTTTCCAAATTTAAGTTTTTAAAAATATGTTTAATTATCTATTTGACTGCTTAAGGTCTTAGTTTTTTCATGTAGGATCTTAACTATGGCTCACAGGCTTTACAGTTGTGGTATGTGGGCATCTCACTATCTGTTTTATACAGATTCCAGAGTAGTTCTGGCACTTGGACTGTTCACTGGCACAGCATGTGAAATCCTAGCTTCCAAACCAGGGATTGACCCTGCATTCTCTGCATTGGAAGGTAGATTCTTAACCATTGAACCATCAGTGAAGTCCCAGAAAATAAACATTTTTATGCACATAAGTATACAATATTGAGAAATAAGTAAGAATCAATAGATCTCAAGTAAAAAGATCTACCCTAGCAAACACCCATGGAAATCAGACTTTTGCTTAGTAAGAGAATATCCATGAACAATGTGACTTAAGAGTATGTGAAAGCCTCCACCCCAAAACTGCCTCCCAGAAATCCTTAGTATCAAACTTCTTCGTTTCTTTATATATATATATTTTCCTTGTGGTTTGGTTTTTGGTGTTTTTTGCTTCTTCTTGTTTGTTTTTACTTATTTATGTATTTATTTATTTTTGGCTGTGTCTTCTCGTGTGATAGAAGAGTCTTAGTTCTCTGAGCAGAGATCGAACCCATGCACTCTGCAATGGAATTGCAGAGTCTTAACCGATAAGGAACAAACCAATATGTTTTACTCAGACATTGTTCTCCTAATTTATGTTAAGGAAACTATATATTTACTTGGAAACCTGTCTTTCTTCAAGATTCATGTCAATCGTTTTATCACCTGGGATGACCCTGGTGTCACTTTGAGTTTTGATTTCATTTTTCTAATTAACAGCTTGCTGATAGATATATAGCATAATTCTAAAAGCTAACTATGGGGGGCACTATTTTTTTCCCTCTTCTGATGTCTATGTCATAAGTTTTTTCTATCTGTTTTATACTTTAATAAAATCTTATCACACGAAAGCTCTGAGTGATCAAGCCTCGTCACTGGCCACAGATTGAATTTCTCTCCTCCAGAGGCCTAGAATCCCAGCATCTTTCATGGCTCAGGAACAACCTTTCAACACCTACCAGGAACACAAGAAATGACTCTACACATGGACATCACCAAATGGTCAATATCGAAATCAGATTGATTACATTTTTTTGCAGCTGAAGATAGGGAAGCACTATACAGTCAGCAAAAACAAGACTGGGAGCTGACTGTGACTCTGATCATGAAGTCCTTATTGCAAAATTCAGAATTAAATTGAAGAAAGTATGGAAATCTGCTAAACCATTCCGATATGACCTAAATCAAATCCTTTACAGTTATACAGTGGAAGTGACAAATAGATTCCACGGATTAGATCTGACGACAGTGCTTGAAGAACTATGGACAAATGCTAATAGAATTGTACAGGAGGCAGTGGTCAAATCCACTCCCAAGGAGAACAAAATGCAAAGGCAAAATGGTTGTCTGAGAAAGCCTTACAAATAGCTGACAAAAGAAAAGTGAAAGGCAAAGGAGACAATGAAAGATATACCCATCTGAATGCAGAGTTCCAAAGAATAGCAAGGAGAATAAGAAACCCTTCCTAAGTGATCAGTCCAAAGAAATAGAGGAAAACAATAGAATGGGAAAGACTAGATATCTCTTCAAGAAAATTAGAGACACCAAGGGAATATTTCATGCAAGATGGGCACACACACACACACACACACAAAAGACAGAAATGGTATGGACCTAACAGAAGCAGGAGATTTTAAGAGGAGGTGGCAAGGATACACAACAGAATTCTACAAAAAAGATCTTAATGATCCAGAAAGCCACGATGGTGTGATCACTCACCTAGAGCCAGATATGCTGGAGTGTGAAGTCAAGTGGGCCTTAGGAAGTATGGGGGTAATGGAATTCGAGATAAGCTGTTTCAAATCCTAAAATATGATGCTGGGAAAGTGTTGCAATCAATATACCAGCAAATTTGGAAGACTCAGCAGGGGCCACAGGACTGGAAAAGATCAGTTTTCACTCCAGTTGCAAAGAAATGCAGCACCAAAAAGTATTCGAACTACTGCACAATTGCAGTCATTTCACATGCTAGCAAAACAATGCTCAGAATTCTCCAAGTCAGGCTTCATCAGTACATGAGCCAAGAATTTCCAGATGTTTAAACTGGATTTATAAAAGACAGAGGAACCAGAGATCAAATTGCCAATATCTGCTGGATTATAGGAAAAACAAGCAAACTCTAGAAAAACATCTATTTCTACTTCTTTGACTATGCTAAAACCTTTGACTGTGTGGATCACAGAAAATAGAAAATTCTTCAAGAGATGGGAATACCAGACCAGCTTACCGTCCTCCTGAGAAATCTGTATGCAGATCAAGAAGCAACATATAGAATCAGATATGGAATAACTAACTGGTTCCAAGTTGGGAAAGGAATACATCAAGGCTATATATTGCCACCCTGGTTATTTAACTTATATGCAGAGTACATCATGTGAAATGCCAGATTGAATGAAGTACAAGCTGGAATCAAGATTGCAGGTAGAAATATCAATAACCTCAGATACGCAGATGTTACCACTGTTATGGCAGATAACAAAGAGAAACTAAAGAGCATCTTGATGAAGGTGAAAGAGAAGATAGATGGGTTAAAAGTTAATATTCAAATGTCTCAGATCATAGTATCCATTACCATCATTTCATGGCAAATATATGGGGAAACAAGGGAAACAGTGAAAGACTTTGTTTTGGGGGGACTCCAAAATCATTTCTGGTGACTGCAGATATGGAATTAAAAGACACTTGCTCCTTGGAAGAAAAGCAATGACAAACCTAGACAGCATATTAAAAATCAGAGCCATTACTTTGCCAACAAAGTTCCATATAGCCAAAGCTATGGTTTTTCCATTGGTCCACATACGGATGTGATGCACCATAAAAAGATTGAGCACCAAAGAATTGAAGCTTTTGAAATGTTATGTCAGAGAAGACTCTTGAGAGTTTTTTGGACTGTGAAAAGATCAAACCGTCTATCCTAAAGGAAATAAACACTGAATATTCATTGCAAGGACTGATGATGAAGCTGAAGCTCCAATATTTTGGCCATCTTATGTGAAGAGTCAACTCATTAGAAAAGACTCTGATGTTGGGATAGTTTGAAGGCAGGAGATGAAAGCGGATGTAATGATTGGATGGCATCACTAACTCAATGACATGAGTTTGAACAAGCTTCAGGACATGGTAAGGACAGGGAAACCTGGCATGCTGCCACCCATTGGGATCTCAGAGAATCAGACATGACTGAGCAACTGAACAAAGTTCCATTGTACATATGCACCACAACTTCTTTATTCATCTCTCTGTCAATGGACATTTAGGTTGCTTCCATTTCTTGGCTATTTTAAACTGCCCTTCAATGAACATTGGGGTGTATGCATCATTTTGGATATTGTTTTTCTCTGGATATATGCCCAAGTGTGTGATTTCAGGGTCATATAGTAGCTCTATATTTAGTTTTCTAAAGAACTTGCATAGTGTTCTCAATAGTGGCTTGACCAATTTTCATTTCCACCAACAGTGTAGGAGTGTTCCATTCTCTCCACACCTTCTTCAGCATTATTTTCTTGCAGATTATTTTGAAGCTAGCCATTTTGACTGGTGTGAGGTGATATCTCATTGTAGTTTTGATCTGTATGTCTCTAATAATTAACAACAAAATTGCCAACAAAGGTCCATCTAGTCAAGGCTATGGTTTCTCCGGTAGTCATCTATGGATGTGAGAGTTGGACTATAAAGAAAGCTGAGCACTAAAGAATTGATGCTTTTGAACTGTGGTGTTGGAGAAGACTCTTGAGAGTCCCATGTAGTGTAAGGAGATCCAACCAGTCCATCCTAAAGGAAATCAGTCCTGAATATTCACTGGAAGGACTGATGTTGAAGCTGAAACTCCAATACTTTGGCCATTTGATATGAAGAGCTAACTTATTTGAAAAGACCCTGATGCTGGGAAAAATTGAAGGCAGGAGGACAAGGGGACGACAGAGGATGAAATGGTTGGATGGCATCACTGACTCAATGGACATGAGTTTGAGTAAGCTCTGGGAGTTGGTGATGGACAGGGAGGCCTGACATGCTGCAGTCCATGAGGTTGCAAAGAGTTGGACACAACTGAGCGACTGAACTGAAGTGAACTAAATAATTAGCAATTAGCAACATGCCTCTTGGCCACCAGGATGTAGAGACATCTATTTAAGTCTTCTGCCCATTTTTTGATTGGGTTGTTTGTTCTGATGATATTAAGCCTCATGAGCTGTTTGTAAATTTTGGATACTAATTCCTTGTCTATGGGTTTTCTTTTCATTTTATTTTATTTTCATTGCTATGCAAAAGCTTTTGAGATTGATTAGGTATCATGTATTTACGTTTCAGTTTCCATTATTTTGGGAGGTGAATCAGAAATGATACCGCTGCAATTTATTTCAGAGAGTGTTATGCCTAAGTTTTCCTCTCGGAGTTTTATAGTGGCCAATCTCACATTTAGATCTTTAATCTATTTTGAGTTTATTTTTGTGTATGACATTAAAGAAAGATCTAAACTTATTTATTTATTTATTTTATGATCTAAACATCCAGTCCCATCAATTCATGGGAAATAGATGGGGAAACAGTGTCAGACTTTATTTTGGGGGGCTACAAAATCACTGCAGATGGTGCCTGCAGCCATCAAATTATAAGACGCTTACTCCTTGGAATGAAAGCTATGATCAATCTAGATAGCATATTCAAAAGCAGAGACATTACTTTGCCGACTAAGGTCCGTCTAGTCAAGGCTATGGTTTTTCCAGTAGTCATGCATGGATGTGAGAGTTGGACTATGAAGAAGGCTGAGTGCCGAAGAATTGATGCTTTTGAACTGTGGTGTTGGAGAAGACTCTTGAGAGTCTCTTGGACTGCAAGGAGATCCAACCAGTCCATTCTGAAGGAGATCAGCCCTGGAATTTCTTTGGAAGGAATGATGCTAAAGCTGAAACTTCAGTACTTTGGCCACCTCATGCGAAGATTTGACTCATTGGAAAAGACTCTGATGCTGGGAGGGATTGGGGGCAGGAGGAGAAGGGGACGACAGAGGATGAGATGGCTGGATGGCATCACTGACTCGATGAACGTGAATTTGAGTGAACTCTGGGAGTTGGTGATGGACCTGGAGGCCTGGCGTGCTGCGGTTCATGGGGTGGCAAAGGGTCGAACACGACTGAGAGACTGAAATGAATTGATTCTTTTTCTCTCCATATAAATTTCAATAATTTTTTGTTCTATTTCTGAGAAAATGCCATTGGTAATTTGATAGAGATTTCATTGAATCTGTGTATGACCTTGGGTAGAATAGTCATTTTTGACAATGTTGATTCTTCCAGTGAATGAACACTGTCTTTCCATCAAGATGTGTCACCTTCAATTTCTTTCACCAGTATCTTATAGGTTTCAAGGTGCAGGTCTTTTGTCTCCTTAAGTAGGTATATTCCTAGGTATTTTGTTCTTTTTGTGCAGTGTTAAATGAAATTATTTCTTGAATTTCTCCTTCTAACCTTTTATTTCTTGTGTATAGAAATGGAATAGATGTCAGCATATAAATTTTTCAACCTCCAAATTTACCAAATTCATTGATGAACTCGTAGTTTTCTGGTAGTAACTTTAGGCCCTCTGTGTATAGTATCATGTCATCTGCAAACAGTGACAGTTTAATTTTTTTTTTTTCCCAATTTGGATTAATTTTATTTCTTTTTCTTCTCTGATTGCTAGGGTTTCAAAAACTATGTTGAATAACATAGTTATTCAAAAAACTATATTGAATAACAATGGCAATAATAGACATCTTTGTTTTATTTCTGATCTTAGAAGAAATACTTTTATCTTTTCACTACTGAGTATGATGTTAGCTATAGTTTTGTCATATATGGCCTTTATTATGTTCAGGTATGTTCCCTCTATATTTACTTTCTGGAGATGTTTTTACTGCAAATAAGTGCTGAATTTTGTCGATTTCTTCTGCATCTATTTAAATGATCATGTGATTTTATTCTTCAGTTTTTTTGATGTGGTCTGTCACACCGATTGATTTACAGATCTTGAAAAATCCTAATAGCCCTGGGGTAAATCCCATTTGACCATGGTACATAATGCTTTTTATTGAGGAAACTACATCTATGTTCATCAGTGATATTGACCTGTAATTTTCTTTCTTGTGGTATCTTATTTTGGTTTTGTTATCAGAGTGATGGTGGCCTCATAGACTGAGTTTGGGTTTTTTTTTTCCACTGAAAATTTTTGGAGGAGTTTCAGAAGGATAGATGTTAGCTTTTCTCTAAATGTTTGATAAAACCCACCCATAAAGCCATCAGGTCCTGGGCTTTTGCTCATTGGGAGTTTCAAATCACAATTTCAATTTCAGTACTTGTGATCATGCTTTCTATATCTTGCTGGTTCAGTTGGTGAGACTGCACCTTTCTAAGAATTTGTCCTTTTTTCCTCAAGTTGTCCATTTTATTGGCATACAGTTGCTTGTAATACTCACTTATAACCCTTTGTATTTCTGTGATGTCTATTCTAACTTCTAGTTTTTCATTTCTAATTTTATCAATTTGTATTCTCTCCCTTTTTTTTCCTGATGAGTTTCACTAAAGGTTTATCAATTTTGTTTGCCTTTTCAAAGAACTTTTAGTTTCAATTATCTTCAGAGTTTTTCGTTTTTTTGTTTGTTTGTTTTTTTCCTCTGTTTCATTTATTTCTCCTCTTTTCTTTAGGATTTTCCTTCTACTACCTTTAGGCTTTGTTTGTTCTTCTTTCTCTAATTGCTTTAGGTTGTAAGGTTAAGTTGTTTATTCAAGATTTTTCTTGTTTCCTGAGGTAAGATTTTATTGCTCTGGACTTCCCTTTTAAAACTACTTTTCTTTCATCACATAGGTTTCAAGTCAATGTGCTTTCATTTTCATTTGTCTTTAGTTTTTATTTTTAATTTCTTCTTTGAATTCTTCAGTGATTATTAGTTGTTTAGTAATATATTGCTTAGCATACATATGCATTTGTGGTTTTTGCAGATTTTTTTCTTGTATCTTATTTCTAATCTGACAGCATTGTGATTAGAAAAGATACTTCGTAGGATTTCCATTTTCTTAAGTTCACCAAGGCTCACCTTGTGATCCAGGCTGTGGTCAGTCCTGGAGAATGTTTCAAATGCACTTGTGAAGAATACGTATTCTGCTGCCTTTGAACAGAATGCTCTATAAATATGTTTCCTTTTTTATTTTATGACTGAATGATGTCTCCAGTGATGGAAGTGAGGTGTTAAAATTCGCCACTCTTTTTGTGTTACTATTGATTTCTCCCTTTATGGTTATTAGTAATTGCCTTATATACTGAGGTGCTCCTATGTGGGTGCATATGTATTCACAATCTTTATATCTTCCTATTGATCCTATGGAATCTCCTTTTTTGTCTTGTTTTACAGTCTCTTCCTTTTTAATCTATTCTGTCTGATGTGAGTATTGCTACTCCAGCTTTCTTTTGATTTCTGTTTGCATGGACTACCTTATTTCATCCTTTAATATATTAATTTTGAATTCTATCTTTTATAGTATTTTATCATTTATTTTCTAATGATATTTTAGGAGTGTTTAACATCCATCTACAAATTGAAAGATACCAATTGTTTTTAATAACTAATTACTGTTTTGTGTATTCCTGAAGACAATCTTCAGGACAATATTAAATAGCTATATTGATAGTGCTCATATTTGATTTTTTTCTTGACCTTAATAGGAATAACATTTATTTTCACAGTAAGAAACTGGTGTTAGCAGTGTAATATATTTACCTATTTTATTATGTTATGATGTAGTCATTCAGTTCTGGTTTCTTGTAACTTCTAATAAAGAATGAGAAGTCTTTGTACTATTTCTAAGACTTTTTCAGTGTAACAGATTTTTTTTTTTATTCTGAGAACCATTATTATTGGTGATGCTCAATAATTAATTTTTAAATTAATTAATTATTACTTATTACATCTCCACAAACTTTCTTTCCTGGATTAAAATTATGTGGTTATAATGTTCTATTTTTTTTTAATTTATTAAAATACCCTAAAGTATTTAAGATTTTCAAATTATTACCTATAAGTAATTATCTACAGCTTTCCTTTCTGGATTTTCTTGATCAGAATTAGACAGAAATCATGTGCTTTGATTATGACATAGGAGATTTTTATTTATTTTATATGCTTTGAAACACCTTAAACAGAATTAGAACTATATGGTCCTTAAATAGCTGGTATAATATTTTGTGAAACAAGCTAGACCAGTTGCCTTTTTAACTGAAGTTGTTCTTTGAAAACTTTCCTCTACTTATTTTGTGTATATTTGTCTAGGTTTTCTAACTCTACTACGAGCAATTTTAGGAAACTGTATCTTCAACTTATCGACCTAGGTTTTCCATATTATTCTGAAAAAGTTACACACATGCTTAATTTTATAAAGTTTTAAATTTCTGTTATATCAAAAATTGTTTCTTCATTATAATTGTTCTATGTTTTCTGTCTCTATTTTCATTTGCTTAAATTACCTATTAGCTTGTCTATTTCTGTTGATGTTGAATTCTTTCCTATCTTACTATTACTCTTTGCTTACTAATACCCATGAAAAACAATTATACATTTTCCTAAATAAATTATCTTTTAAATTCTACTGAACACCTCAAGGAATTTTTATAAGAAATTAAATTCAAATTTTGAACGTTGCAGCTACCTGCATGGTGGAAATCTACATATTTGAAAATTAGTTTTTTAGCTAAAAGTATATCTAAAATGATGAGTAAAATTTTTTTCAAGTCAACTCTGTGATCATTATAAAAAAATGTCAAATATAAATAGTGATAGGACAAACGAACCTACTTATAAAGCAGAAAGAGACTCACCTTGGAAAACAAACTAATGGTTGCTTGGGAGAAGGGATAGTTAAGGAGATTGGAGTGCTCGTGTACACACTGCTATATTTAAAATTAATAACCAAAGAGTACCTATTATATAGAACATGGAACTCTGCTTAATATTATGTGGCAGCCTGGATGGGAGGGGAGTTTGGGGGAAAAGAGATGCATGCATATGCATGACTGAGTCCTTTCACTGTTCACCTGAAACTATCACAACATTCTTACTTGGTTATCAGTTCAGTTCAGTTCAGTTCAGTTGCTCAGTCATGTCTGACTCTGACACCCCATGGGCTGCAGCATGCCAGACTTCCCTGTCCATCACAAACTTCCAGAGCTTTCTCAAACTTATGTCCATTAGGTCAGTGATGCCATCCAACCATCTCATCCTCTCTCGTCCCCTTCTTGTGCCTTCAATATTTCCCAGCATTAGGGTCTTTATCAATGAGTCAGTTCTTCACATCAGTCCTTCCAATGAATATTCACGACTGATTTTATTTAGGATGGACTGCTTGGATCTCCTTGTAGTCCAAAGGACTCTCAAGAGTCTTCTCCAACACCACAGTTCAAAAGCATCAATTCTTTGGTGCTCAGCTTTCTTTATAGACCAACTCTCACATTTATAGATGACTACTGGAAAAACGATAGCTTTGACTAGATGGACTTTTGTTAGCAAAGTAATGTCTCTCCTTTTTTATATGCTGTCTAGGTTGGTCATAGCTTTTTTTCCAAGGAGCAAACATCTTTTAATGTCAAGGCTGCAATCACCATCTGCAGTGGTTTTGGAGCTCCCCAAAATAAACTCTCTCACTGTTTCCATTATTTCCCCATCTATTTGCCATGAAGTGATGGGACCAGATGCCATCATCTTAGTTCTCTGATTGGTGAGTTTTAAGCCAACTTTTTCACTTTCTTCTTTCACTTTCATCAACAGGCTCTTTAGTTCTTCGCTTTCTGCCATAACGGTGGTGTCATCTACATATCTGAGGTTATTGATATTTCTCCCAGTAACATTGATTCTAGGTTGTGTTCCATCTAGCTTGGCATTTAGCATGATGCACATTGCATATAAATTAAATAAACAGAGTGACAATATACATCCTTGATGTATTCCTTTCCTGATTTGGAACCAGTCTGTTGTTCCATATACAGTTCTTACTTGCTTCTTGACCTGTATACAGATTTCTCAGGAGTCAGGTAAGGTGGTCTGGTATTCCCATCTCTTTAAGAATTTTCCATAGCTTGTTGTGACCCACTCAGTCAAAAGCTTTGGCATAGTCAATAAAGTCAAAAGGTGTAGTCAACACTTGGCTATACCCCAATGCAAAATAAAAATTTTTCTAGGAAAGAAATAGGTAAAATAGATTTATCATACTCAATGTGGATAACTGCTTCTCCTTATGTCAGTTTGTTTTTCAGTGTTTTTATTAATGCATAAAAGTTTAGAGTGCGTACAAGTAGAGAAGACTTTTAAAGATCAGTGTAGTTGAGTCTTCCACTATAGTCTAAATAAATGTAATTAGGTATGAAAACAAAGAATATTTGTTAAATGCAACCTTTTTTTTTTTTTAATTTCTAAAATTTTTAGTGGATTTTAACAAACAGGATTTATTTTTACCCCATAGAAGGTAAGGTGATGTAAGGTGAACTCGCTCAGTTGTGTCTGACTCTTTGCGACCCCATGGACTGTAACCTACTAGGCTTCTCCGTCCATGGGATTCTCCAGGTAAGAATACTGGAGTGGATTGCCATTTCCTTCTCCAGGGGATCTTCCCAACCCAGGGATCGAACTCAGGTCTCCCACATTGGAGGCAGATGCTTTAACCTCTGAGCCACCAGGGAAGCCCTTACCCTATAGAAATGGGCACTATAACACTGCAGACAACACCAGATAATACCTGATGGATTTTATACCAAAGACACTTTTCCTGTATTAGTGGCCATAGCTTTAATATATTTGATGCAAATGCAGTGCTTGCTCAAGGTTTATGAAATATTCATTAAATGTATATAGTGTATAATGATCAATTTCATTCTCTGTGTTCATGCAAAAGTAATGGTGATGAATTAAATGAAATCATTTTCTTTAAGAAGCAAATCTATTTACTTGAACTCTTGTTTTACATGCACATATTTAACTTATATGCAGAGTACATCATGAGAAATGGTGGACTGGATGAAGCCCAAGCTGGAATTGAAATTGCCGGGAGAAATATCAATAACTTTAGATACACAGACGACACCACATTTATGCAGAAAGCGAAGAAGAACTAAAGAACCTATTGATGAAAGTGAAAGAGGAGAGTGAAAAAGTTGGCTCAAAACTCAAAGTTCAGAAAAATAAGATCATAGCCTCTGGTTAGATCGCTTCATGGCAAATACATGGGGAAACAGTGAGAGACTTTTATTTGGGGGCTCTAAAATCACTGCAGCCTTGAATATTCTTGAAACAGCATTGAAACACCCTGAATATTCATTGGAAGGACTGATGTTGAAGCTGAAATCCAATTCTATGTCTCCCTGACGTGAAGAGCTGACTCATTTTAAAAGACCCTGGGCTGGTGCACTGGGATGACCCAGAGAGATGATAATGGGAGAGAGGTAGGAGAGGGGTTCAGGATTGGGAACTCATGTACACCTGTGGTGGATTCATGTCAATGTATGACAAAACCAATGCAGCATTGTAAAGTAAAATATAAATAAATAAATAATAATTTAAAAAAAAAGACCTTGATGTTGGGAAAGATTGAAGGTGTGAGAAGGGGATGAGAGAGGATGAGATGGTTGGATGGCATCACCAACTCAATGGACATGAGTTTGAGTGAACTCCAGGAGTTGGTGATGGACAGGGAAGCCTGGCTTCCTGCAGTCCATGGGGTTGCAAAAAATTGGACACGACTGAGTGACTGAACTAAACTGAACTGAACTGAATTGCTATATATAAACTTTGATCTCTCCATCAGATACACAGATGAGATCACCCTTATGGCACAAAGTGAAGAGGAACTAAACAGCCTCCTGATGAAAGTGAAAGCGAGAGTGAAAAAGCTGGCATAAAGCTCCACATTCAAAAAATGCCATTCATGACATCTGGCCCCATCACTTCATGAAAAATAGATGGGGAAGCAGTTAATAGTGACAGACTTTTTTCTTTCTTGGGCTCCAAAATCACTGCAGATGGTGACTGAAGCCATGAGATTAACAGATGCTTGCTCCTTGGAAGCAAAGCTATGACCAACCTAGACTGCCTATTAAAAAGCAGAGACACTACTTTGCCAACAAAGGTCTGTCTTGTCATACCTACATTTTTTTCAGTTTACATTGCCACCAACAGTGCAATAGTGTTCCTTTTCTCCACACCCTTTCCAGCATTTGTGGTTTGTAGACTTTTTGATGAGGGCCATTCTGACCAATGTGAAGTGATGTCTCATTTTAGTTTTGATTTGCAGGTCTCTAATAATGAGCAATGTTGAGCATTTTTTCAAGTTTGTGTTAGCCATCTGTATGTCTTTGGAGAAATGTCTGTTTAGGTCTTTTTCCCACTTTTTGATTGGGTTGTTGTTTTTCTGTTATTGAGTTGTATGACCTATTTGTATATTTTGGAAATTAATCCTTTGTCAGTTGTTTCATTTGCTCATTCTTAGAGTTGTCTTTTTACATTGCTTGTAGTTTCCTTTGCTGTGCTAAAGCTTTATATATATATATTTATTTATTTATTTATTTATTTTAGTTGAAGGTTAATTATCAGGTCCCATTTGTTTACTTTAGTGTTGGTTTCCATTACTCTAGGAGGTGGGTCATACAGGATCTTGCTTTGATTTATGACATTGAGTGTTCTGTCTATGTTTTCCTCTAAGAGTTTTATAGATTTTGGTCTTACATTTAGGTCTTTAATCCACTCTGAGTTTATCTTTGTGTGGCGTTAGGAAGTGTTCTAATTTCATTCTTTTACATGTAGCTGTCCAGTTTTCCCAGCACCATTTATTGAACAGAGCAGATATATGTATACCTATGGCTGATTCTTGTCCCTGGGGATGGTCTTGCTCCCTGTCTCCTGTACAATGTCATGAACCTCTGTCCATAGTTCATCAGGCACTCTCTCTATCAGATCTAGTCCCTTAAATATATTTCTCACTTCCACTGTATAATCATAAGGGATTTGATTTAGGTCATACCTGAATGGTCTAGTGGTTTTCCCCACTGTCTTCAATTTAAGTCTGAAATTGGCAACAAGGAGTTCATGATCTGTGCTAAAGTCAGTGCCCACTCTTGTTTTTGCTGACTGTATAGGGCTCTCCATCTTTGGCTGCAAAGAATATAATCAATCTGACTTCAGTGTTAGCCATTTGGTGATGTCCATGTGTAGAGTCTTCTTTTGTGTTGTTGGAAGAGGGTGTTTGCTATGACCAGTGTGTTCTCTTGGCAAAACTCCATTAGCCTTTGCCCTGCTTCATTCCCTATTCCAAGATCAAATTTGCCTGTTACTCCAGGTGTTTCTTGACCTCCTACTTTTGCCTTCCAGTCCTCTATAATGAAAAGGACATCTTTTTGGAGTGTTACTTCTCAACGGTCTTGTAGGACTTCATAGAACTGTTTTACTTCAGCTTCTTAGGCATTACTGGTTGGACATAGACTTGGATTACCGTGAATACTGAA
The DNA here is from genome assembly GCF_032405125.1 of Capricornis sumatraensis. Taxonomy (NCBI): domain Eukaryota; kingdom Metazoa; phylum Chordata; class Mammalia; order Artiodactyla; family Bovidae; genus Capricornis; species Capricornis sumatraensis. The sequence continues at coordinate 15,439,146 of NC_091089.1, read as the reverse complement.
TGGTTTGCCTTGTAAATGAACAGAGATCATTCTGACTTTTTTGAGATTGCATGTAAGTACTGCATTTTGAACTCTTTTGTTGACTATGATGGCTACTCCACTTCTTCTAAGGGATTCCTGCCCACACTACTAGATGTAATGGTCATCTGAGTTAAATTCACCCATTCCAGTCCATCTTAGTTTGCTGATTCCTAGAATGTTGACGTTGACTCTTGCCATTTCCTATTTGACTACTTCCAATTTGCCTTGATTCATGGACCTAACATTGCAGGTTCCTATTGCTCTTTACAGCATCAGACCTTGCTTGTATCACCAGTCACATCCACAACTGGGTGTTGTTTTTGCTTTGGTTCTGTCCCTTCTTTCTTTCTGGAGTTACTTCTCCACTGATCTCCAGTAGCATATTAGGCACCTACTGACCTGGGGAGTTCCTCTTTCAGTGTCCTATCTTTTTGCCTTTTCATACTGTTCATGGGGTTCTCATGGCAAGAATACTGAAGTGGTTTGCCATTCCCTTCTCCAGTGGGCCACATTTTATCAGAACTCTCCACCATGACCCGTGCATCTTGTGTGGCCCTTCATGGCATGGCTTAGTTTCATTGAGTTAGACAAGGCTGTTGTCCATGTGATTATATTGTTTTGTTTTCTGTGATTGTGGTTTCAGTCTACACTCTGATGCCCTCTCTCAGAACCTACCATCTTACTGGGGTTTCTCTTACTTGGACTTGGGGTATCTCCTCTCAGCTGCTCACTTTAAATCTCACTATATTTCTATTTCTTTATTTTTAAATTTTAATTTATATTGGAGTATAGTTGATTAACAATGTTGTTAGTTTTATGTGTACAGCAAAGTGATTTGTTTATAGATATGCCTGTATCTATTCTTCTTCTTCTTTTTTTTTTTTCATTTAGGTTTTTACAGAATATTGAGCAGCATTCCATATGCTATGCAGTAGTTCCTTGTTGGTTATCTATTTTAATATAGTAGAAGGTACATGTCAATCCCAATCTCCCAATCTATCCTTCACCCTATTTTTCCTCCCTGGTAAGCAAAAACTTGTTCCCTAAGTCCTAGAGTCTATTGCTATTTTATAAATAAATACATGTATATCATTTTGGGGAATTCCTTATATAAGAAACATCATATGATACTAGTCTTTTTCTGTCTAAATTTCTTCATTTAATATGATAATCTCCAAGTCCATTCATGTTGCTGCAAATGGCATTATTTCATTCTTTTTAAGGGCTGAATAATATTCCATTGCATATATCTATCATGTCTTCTTTATCCATTCATGTGTTGATAGACATTTAGGTTGCTTCCATACCTTGGCTATTGTAAACATCATTGCAATGAAGATTAGAGTTTCCTTTCAAACTATGGTTTTCTCTGGATGCATGCCAGGAGTGGAATTGCTGGATCATAAGGTAGCTTTTTTTTAGTTTCTTAAGAAGATTCTATACTGTTCCCCATAAGGGCTGGACCAGTTTACATTCCCACCAGCAGTGTAGAACGGCTTTCTTCCACATCTTATCCAGAATTTATTGTTTGTAGATAGATTGATGATGGCAGTTCAGATTAGTGTGAGGTGGTCATTCATTGCAGTTTTGATTTACATTTCTCCAATAATTAGTGATATTAAACATCTTTTCAAGTGCTTCTTGTCCAGCCATAGGTATTCTTTGGAGAAATATCTGTTTAGGTCTTCCACCCATTTTTATTGTGTTGTTTATTTATTTTTAATATTGAGCAACATGAGCTGTTTGTAAAATTTGGAGACTGATATCTTGTTAGTTGTTTTATTTTTTCTCCCATTCTATTGCACTGTTTTGTTTCTGTGTTTGTTTATTTAGTTTTGTTTATGGTTTTCTTTGCTTTGCAAAAACTTTAATTTAAATAGACACTATTTGTTTAGCCTTGTTTTTATTTCCACTACTCTAGGAGATAGCTTGGAAAAAGTTGTTTTGATTTATGTCAAAGAATGTTCTGCTCGTTTTCTTCTTTGAGTTTTGTAGTATCCTGCTTTATGATTTCAGGTCTTTAATCCATTATGAGTTGATTTTTGTGCGTAATATTAAAGAATATTCTTATTTAATTTTTCACATGTAGCTGTCCAGTTTTCCCAACACAATTTATTGAAGAGACTGTATTTCCTTTATTGTATAGTCTTGCCTCACTTGTCATGGATTAATTGACCATAGGCACATGAGTTTATTTCTGGACTGTCTATCCTATTTCATTGATCTATATGTATGTTTTTGTGCCAGTACCATTTAGTTTTGATGACTGTAGCTTTGTAATATAGTCTGAAGTAAGGAAATCTGATTCCTCTGGCTCCATTTTTCTGTTTCAAGATTGTTTAGATATTTGGGTTCTTTTGTGTTTCCATACAAATTGTATTTTTTTTTTTTAATTCTATTTCTCTGAAAAGTGTCATGGGTGATTTGATAGGGACTACATTGGATCTGTTGATCTGTTGTTTGCCTTGGGTAGAATTATCACTTTGACAATATTGATTCTTCCAGTACAAGAACGTATTGTACCTTTCCATCTGTTTCTGTCATGTTTCATTTCTTTCTTTAGTGCCTTACAGTTTTCAGAGTAAAAGTTTCTTTTCTTCTTAGGTAGGTTTACTCCAGGCATTTTATTATTTTTGGTACAATGGAAAATGGGATTGTGTCTTTAATTTCTCTTTCTAATCTTTTGTTTTTAGTGTACAAAAATACAATGCAAGAGATTTTTGTGTATTAATTTTGTATCTTACAGTGATACAAACTTCATTGATAATTTCTAGCAATTTTCTGGTAGTCTCCTTAGAATTTTCTATGTAGAGCACCACGCCATCTGCAAACAATCACTGTTTTTTTTTCTTCTTCTTTTTCAATGTAAATTCTTTTTTTTTTTTTCTTCAAATGTTTTGGCTAGGACATTGAAAACTATATTGAATAAAAATGATGAGAGTGGATGTATTTGTGCTGTTTTTGATATAGGAGTGTTTTTGTTTTCTTTCAGTTTTTCACCATTGAGTATGATGTTATCTGTTGACATAGATAGCCTCACTGAGTTTTCCTGGTAGCTCAGCTGGTAAAGAATCTACCTGCAATGAAGGAGACCCCAGTTGGATTCCTGGGCCAGGAAGATGCCCTGGAGAAGGGATAAGCTGCCCACTTGATGATTCTAAGGCTTCCTCAGTGCCTCAGGTGATAAAGAAACCACCTGCAATGCAGTTGACCCTTCACTGGACTTCTGTTTGTTGGATGTTTTAAACCTTAGTTTAACTTTCAGTGCTTTTAATTGATCTGCTCATATTTTCTATTCCTTCTTGGTTCAGTCTTGGAAAGTTGTTCCTATCCAGAAATTTATTTCTCCTTCTATGTTTTCCATTTTTGAGGTGTAAAATTGTTGTAATAGTTTCTAATGATCCTTTGTATTTCTGTAATGTCTGTTGTAACTCCTTTTTCATTTCTCATTTTATTGATTTTAGTCTTCTCCATTTTTTTCCCCCTTGATATGTTTGGCTAAAGGTATCTCAATCTTGTGTAATTATTAAATGATTGAAATTTGACTTTACTTCTTCTAACATAGGGGTTTCCCTGGTAGCTCAGATGGTAAAGAATCCATCTGCAATGCAGAATAAACAGGTTTAATCCCTGGGTTGGAAAGAATAACTGGAGAAATGAATGACTACCCACTCCAGCATTCTTGCCTGGAGAATTCCATGAGCAGAGGAGCCTGGAGAGCTACAGTCCATGTCGTCGCAAAGAGTCACAACTAACACTTTTCTAAATTCCTTTCAGTTCAGTTCAGTTCAGTTCAGTTCAGTCGCTCAGTCGTGTCCGACTCTTTGCCACCGCATGAATCACAGCACGCCAGACCTCGCAGTCCATCACCATTTCCCGGAGTTCACTCAGACTCATCCGTCGAGTCCGTGATGCCATCCAGCCATCTCATCCTCGGTTGTCCCCTTCTCCTCCTGCCCCCAATCCTTCCCAGCATCAGAGTCTTTTCCAATGAGTCAACTCTTCGCATGAGGTGGCCAAAGTACTGGAGTTTCAGCTTTAGCATCATTCCTTCCAAAGAAATCCCAGGGTTGATCTCCTTCAGAATGGACTGGTTGGAACTCCTTGCAGTCCAAGGGACTCTCAAGAGTCTTCTCCAACACAACAGTTCAAAAGCATCTATTCTTTGGTGCTCAGCCTTCTTCACAGTCCAACCCTCACATCCATACATGACCACACGAAAAACCATAGCCTTGACTAGACGGACCTTAGTCGGCAAAGTAATGTCTCTGCTTTTGAATATACTATCTAGGTTGGTCATAACTTTTCTTCCAAGGAGTAAGTGTCTTTTAATTTCATAGCTGCAATCACCATCTGCAGTGATTTTGGAGCCCAAGAAAATAAAGTCTGACACTGTTTCTACTGTTTCCCCATCTATTTGCCCTGAAGTGATGGGACCAGATGCCATGATCTTCGTTTTCTGAATGTTGAGCTTTAAGTCAACATTTTCACTCTCCTCTTTCACTTTCATCAAGAGGCTTTTTAGCTCCTCTTCACTTTCTGCCATAAGGGTGGTGTCATCTGCGTATCTGAGGTTATTGATATTTCTCCCAGCAATCTTGATTCCAGCTTGTGTTTCTTCAAACCCAACGTTTCTCATGATGTACTCTGCATAGAAGTTAAATAAGCAGGGTGACAATATACAGCCTTGATGTACTCCTTTTCCTATTTGGAACCAGTCTGTTGTTCCATGTCCAGTTCTAACTGTTGCTTCCTGTCCTGCATACAGATTTCACAAGAGGCAGGTTAGGTGGTCTGGTATTCCCATCTCTCTCAGAATTTTCCACAGTTTATTGTGATCCACACAGTCAAAGTCTTTGGCATAGTCAATAAAGCAGAAATAGATGTTTTTCTGGAACTATCTTGCTTTTTCCATGATCCAGCGGATGTTGGCAATTTGATCTCTGGTTCCTCTGCCTTTTCTAAAACCAGCTTGAACATCAGGGAGTTCGTGGTTCACGTATTGCTAAAGCCTGGCTTGGAGAATTTTGAATATTACTTTACTAGCATGTTAGATGAGTGCAATTGTGCGGTAGTTTGAGCATTCTTTTGCATTGTCTTTTTTTGGAATTGGAATGAAAACTGACCTTTTCCAGTCCTGTGGCCACTGCTGAGTTTTATAAATCTGCTGGCATATTGAGTGCAGCACTTTCACAGCATCATCTTTCAGGATTTGAAATAGCTCCACTGGAATTCCATCACCTCCACTAGCTTTGTTCATAGTGATGTTTTCTAAGGCCCACTTGACTTCACATTCCAGGATGTCTGGCTCTAGATTAGTGATCACATCATCATGATTATCTTGGTCGTGAAGATCTTTTTTGTACAGTTCTTCCGTGTATTCTTGCCACTTCTTCTTAATATCTTCTGCTTCTATTAGGTCCAGACCATTTCTGTCCTTTATCGAGCCCATCTTTGCATGAAATGTTCCCTTGGTATCTCTAATTTTCTTGAAGTGATCTCTAGTCTTTCCCATTCTGTTGTTTTCCTCTATTCTTTTGCATTGATTGCTGAAGAAGGCTTTCTTATCTCTTCTTGCTATTCTTTGGAACTCTGCATTCAAATGCTTATATCTTTCCTTTTCTCCTTTGCTTTTCACCTTTCTTCTTTTCACAGCTATTTGTAAGGCCTCCCCAGACAGCCATTTTGCTTTTTTGCATTTCTTTTCCATGGGGATGGTCTTCATTCCTGTCTCCAGTACAATGTCCCAAACCTCATTCCATAGTTCATCAGGCACTCTATCTATCAGATCTAGGCCCTTAAATCTATTTCTCACTTCCACTGTATAATCATAAGGGATTTGATTTAGGTCTATAAAAAATCTTAAAATTCTGTGATTTTTGCTCCAAAAGAATATTCACAAATTCTTAAGAGTATACCAGACTACATCCTCTATAGAAAAATAGAAAGCTATAAAAACAGAAAAAAATCTCTATATAAAAGTAGCATACATGTTATATAAAGAATTGGATCTCCGATTCTGGTATGATGGTAGGAGATGCAATATAACAAACATAAAGTAATGCAGGTTACTTTAATTACAGACACCAAAACTAGTATATAGTAGGTTCTCAGTAAATATCAATTTTATGTGCAATTACAACAGATTTATTAAAAATCAATAAGGGATAATATTTTAAAATGCAAAAAAAATTATGTTTCAATAATGGACTTTAAATCCAAACTTAAGATGGTAACATCAGGTTTGATATTATTAAAATTTAACTCATTGTCATGGCAGGAAAAAATGAAGAACTTTTCCAGGATTCAGAGGAAAAGAAAGTTGATAACAATGATAAAATATTATAGTTTTTCCAGTAGTTATGTATGGATCTGAGTTGGACCATAAAGAAAGTTGAGTGGTGAAGTATTTATGTTTTTAAACTGTGGTGCTGGAGAAGACTCTTGAGAGTCCTTTGGACAACAAGGAGACCAAATCGATCAATCCTAAAGAAAATCAGTCCTCACTATTCTTTGAAAGGACTGATGTTGAAGCTGAAGCTCCAATACTTTGGCCACTGATGCGAAGAATGAACTCATTGGAAAAGACCCTGATGCTCGGAACGATTCAAAGCAGAAAGAGAAGGGGATGACAGAGGATGAGATGGTTGGATGGCATCACTGACTCAATGGACATAAGTTTGAGTAAGCTCTTGGTGTTGGTGATGGGTAAGGAAGCCTAGTATACTGCCGTCCATGTGGTCACAAAGAGTTGGACACAACTGAATGACTGAACTGAACAGTGATGAATGGAATGGTAGATGGAGGTCATAGGACTTCCATCCAACTCATTTTTCTTGCTATTCTTCTTAGAGAAATGGAGAATGAGCACGCTGTGTGTAGCATTGAATTTGATGCAATATATGGGTTCAATGACAGGTCAGAAGCCAGTTATTTCTGGAACAGGTGTAGGGCAGGTAAAAATTTTTTTTTTTCTCCACTCAACCCGTTAAGTGTGTACATTGGAGGGGGAGGAAATATATATATATAGGATGGTATATTGGAAAAAAATAATTGAGTCAGAAGCCAGAAGTGCTTAGTCTGAGGAGGATTTGACACCACACCAATAGTGTGGAAATAAAGAAATACCTGAAAAAAAAAAAAAAAAAAAAAGGAACCCAAATCAGACATTGGGTGATCCAGCCAGGAGAAACTTCCTGAACTGACAAATTCATGCTTAAGTATATGCTTTCACATGTTATACAGGAGAGAGTTCTTCCAGGAACCAATCTTGCCTAGAGAGGATCTGATTTCCAGAAAATGTTATTTCTATTAATTTAAGTAAGTAACATATATATTAGTTATGTTTTGAGCCTACATAAGAGATCTTAGTTTGCTACTAAGCATAGTTCACTAGGGCTTCCATGGTGGCTCAGATGGTAAGGATTCTGTCTGCAATGCAGGAGACCCAGATTCAAAGTTGGGAAGTTCCCCTGGAGAAGGGAATAGTAATCTGCTCCATTATCCTTACCTAGAGAATCCCATGGACTGAGGAGCCTGTTGGGCTACAGTCCATGGGGTCACAAAGAGTTGAACACAACTGAGCAACTAACACTTCCATAGTTCATTAAGATGCTTTTATTTATATGACTTAAATAGAGATGAATGAAACCTGAAGAGTGAAATGGGAGTCATTGGAGAAAGAATTTCCATGGCCTCAGTTCGTGTACCTTATATGTCAGATTGGGAGTCTCTGTTTGTGATGAGGGGAACTTGACACCGAGCATGATTCTCCAGGAACTTGCTAGGAACAGACCCTCCCATGCCCCCTACCTTCTTTTTGTAGAAAACCATTAGCTTCCAAGGCCTCCTTAAGTTCTGAAGAACAAAGTTAACCTGAGAAGTGATAAAACACAGAAATAAAAGAAACAAGTCAAGCAAAAAATAATAATAATAATAAGTGTTTATGGATAAAACTAACTCAAGGACCCTTAGATAATCCTCAGAGACTATAGATAATATCCTGATCCATATCCTTGAGTTCTTTTTCAGGTACTGAAACCTCCACAAAGTGGAGGAAGTTAACAGCATGCTGGCTACCAGCACATAGACCCCAGAATAGTCAGAACCAGAACGTTGATGATTGAGATTTCTGAAACATCATCCTATTATCTCATATCAACAAATTAGAGAATTGTGCATGAACTGATGAGGCATTCTGTAACTCTTTCCTTCACATTGTCTTTAAAAATATTTTCCCTGGATTTGAGATTGATTCAAATCAAATAGTGCAATAGTACCAAAGAAATTCTCCTACATGGTGAAGAACCTCATGTCAGGCTTCACAGCCTGGGAATCTGGCAAAGGAACTAGGAATGCCAAGGGAATATGGTTTTAAAAGTCAATGAGATTTGATTACAAGACTTACACAGGGTTGAGGGAAACAGAAACTCTACTCTTGGAGGGCACAAAGAAAATCTTGTGTGCACCAGGACCCAGAGTAAAGAAGTGACTTCACAGGAGACTGAACCAGACCTACCTGCTAGTGTTGGAGGGTCTCTTGTGGAGCTGTGGGTCAGCAGGGACAGGGGCACTGGCAGCAGCAGACCTGGGAGTTGCCCCTTGACATGAGTCCTCTTGGAATTGTCATTAACCCTATCCTACAGCCTGTAGAGTCAAGGACTAGGTCATTTCAAGTCAACCAACTAACAGGGAGGGAGCACAGCCAGACCCATCAACAGACAATCAGGTTAAAATTTTACTGAACACATCCTTACCCATCAGAGCAAGGCCCAGTTTTTCAAACCGCCAGTCTGTGCCATCAGGAAGCTTACACAAGCTTCTTTGCCTCATCTATCAGAAGTCAGACAGAATAAACAAGGGGAGCTACCATCCTGCAATCACTTGAATGAAAACCACATCATGGAAAGTTAATCAAAATGGAAAAGCCAAGGATTATGTCCCAGATGAAGAGACAAGCTAAAACCCCAGGGGAAAAAAAGCTAAATGAAAAGAAGATAGGCAGCCTTTGAGAAAAAGAATTCAGCATAATGATAATGAAGATGATCCAGGGTCTCAGGGGGAAAAAAAGTTGGAGAAGATGAAAGAAATGTTTACCAAATACCTAGAAGAACTAAAGAACAAAGAGATAAACCATACATTAGAAGGAATCAATACCAGAATAATGTAGGCAGAAGAACAGATAGATATGTGACTTGGAGGACAGAATGGTGGAAATCAATGCCACAGAACAGCATATAGAAAAAACGATCAAAAACAAAATGAAGACAGCCTAAGAGACTTCTGGGACAACATTAAATGCACCAACATACACATTATAGGGGTGCCAGAAGGAGAGAGAGAAAGAACCAAAGAAAATATTTGAAGAGATAATAGCTGAAAACTTCCCTAACATCGGGAGTAAAATAGCCAAGCAAGTCTAGGAAGCGTGGAGAGTTCCAGGCAGGATAAACTCAAGGAGGAACACACTGAGACACACAGTAATCAATCTGACAAAAAATAAATACAAAGATAAAATATTAAAAGCAACAGGAAAAAAAAAGACAACAAAAAATGAACTCCCATAAATTTGTCAGCTGATTTCTCAACAGAAACTCTATAAGTGAGAAGGGAATGGCATGGTATATTTAAAGTGATAAAAGGGCAGTATCTATAACCAAGAGTTCTTTACCAAGCAAGACTGTTCTTCAGATTTGAAGGAGAAATCAAAAGATTCAAAGAAAAGCAGAAGTTAAGAAAATTCAGCACCACCATACCCTCTTACAACAAATACCAGAGGAATTTCTCTAGATAAGAATCACAAAAGAAGGAAAAGATCTACAAAAAACAAACCCTGGATATTTAAGAAAATGAAAATAGGATCATAATATTGACAATTACCTTTAATGCAAATGGATTAAGTGCACCAGTGAAAAGACGGAGACTGCATGGATGGGTGAAAATTTGTCCATGTATATGCACTTTGCTTACCACATTACTCTACTTCAACCCCACAAAATGCATGTAATTATTTTATATTGTTGGATTAGTCGTGTTTCCATTATGGCATGCAATTTTAATTATCTTTTAGTTTTTGTCTAGCTACTGATTGTGAAAACTAATAAACATCTTTTACTATTGATTATATAACTATTATTCATTCCTGTACCATTATATGATAATAGGTCAACAGAACATTAAAGTATTCTAAACCATCATTTATCACTTAAATCATCATTTAATATAAAAATCAGTAATCACTTTTATTGTACTCCAGATGCAGATTACAGTAATGTTGGAATTGTTTTTGAAAACTACAAATGCCCAGATATTCTTTTTCTTTCTCCAGAACTCCAAATGTGATTCTAATGGGCAGCCATGTGGAAAAACAACTGGACTATATGATGATCTTTTACTTTTATCTGATTTATTTCACTTTTTCTACTTTATATTCTGTGTTCCCATTTCACTTAGTTTGTTTTCTAATTTCTCCATCTCTCTTTTTATTTTTATGCTTTTTCTCAAGCTTTTATCATGTGCAGTAGAAAAACTTTGTGTGTGTGTGTGTGTGTGTGTGTGTGTGTATATATATAATGTATAATATATTTTAGAAAACGTGAATTTTTGCTTATATAAAAATGTATGACATTTTGGTTATACTTGTTTGACTAAGTATGAATATAATGCTGTATTTCTAATGTATATTCACTGAAAATTTTGATATAATTCCATTGAATCTAGTATCTAGTATTATTTCTAGAAGTCTAGAGAGTTTATTACCTGTGGAGGTGCATGTTAAGTTGCTTCAGTCGTGTCCAGCTTTTTGCAACACTGTAGCCTTCCAGGGTCCTCAGTCCATGGGTTCTCCAGCCAGTAATACTGGAATGGGCTGTCATGCCCTCCTCCAGGGGAACTTCTTGACACAGAGACGGAACCCGCATCTCTTAAGTTTCCTACATTGGCAAGTGAGTTTATTACCACTAAACACCTGGGAAGCCTGCTTATTACCTTAGTGATTCAAAAGAAAATTTGAATAAGCTTGAAAAATCCAATTCAATTTTGAGACTATAGACACTACATTGTATAAAAGTAGGAAATTGATACGTGATATGTTGTTATTAACTAAAGTACAGAATTTGTTCAAATTTCATAAAACTTTATGTCAGTGTCAATGTTTTTTTCCATACCATATCAAGATTCCACATTGTAAATATTTGCATTGAATAGCTTTTGCTGTGTGTGATGAATTTTGATAAATTCTCTTTTCATTTTTATTCTTTAACAAATGTTTTCTGAATTTCCTTGCTATGGTTTCTTAGATACACCCATTATTTAAAAGCAGATACTTAATTTCAAAATTGTTGTTCAGTTGCACAGGCATGTCCGACTCTTTGCGAACTCATGGACTGCAGTATGACAGGCTTCCAAGTCCTTCACTCTCTCCAGCAGTTAGCTCAATGATGATGTCCAACTTGATGATGCCATCCAACCATCTCATCCTTTGTCATCCACTTCTCCCTCTGCCCTCAATCCTTCCCTCTATCAGAGTCTTTTCCAATGAGTTGACCCTTCACATCAGGTGGCCAAAGTATTGGAGGTTTCATTTCCTTGATGTTTAAGGAATCTCAAGTGTCTTCTCTAGCACATAGTTTGAAACATCAATTATTTGGTGCTCAGTTCAGTTCAGTTCAGTCGCTCAGTCTTGTCCAACTCTTTGCGACCCCATGAATCGCAGCACGCCAGGCCTCCCTGTCCATCACCAACTCCCGGAGTTCACTCAGACTCACGTCCATCAAGTCCGTGATGCCATCCAGCCATCTCATCCTCTGTCATCCCCATCTCCTCCTGCCCCCAATCCCTCCCAGCATCAGAGTCTTTTACAATGAGTCAACTCTTTGCATGAGGTGGCCCAAGTACTGGAGTTTCAGCTTTAGCATCATTCCTTCCAAAGGGTTGGAAGGGTTGGATTCCCAGGGCTGATCTCCTTCAGAATGGACTGGTTGGATCTCCTTGCAGTCCAAGGGACCCTCAAGAATCTTCTCCAACACCACAGTTCAAAAGCATCAATTCTTCAGCACTCTGCCTTCTTCACAGTCCAACTCTCATATCTGTATATGACTACCGGAAAAATCCTAGCTTTGACTATGTGGACATTTGTTTGCAAAGTAATGTCTCTGCTTTTTAATATGCTGTCTAGGTTTGTCATAACTTTTCTTCTAATGAGCAAGTATCTTTTAATTTCATAGTTGCAGTTACCATCTGCAGTAATTTTGGAGCCCAAGAAAATAAAGCCTATCACTGTTTCCATTGTTTTCCCATCTGTTTACCATGAAGTGATGGGCTTGGATGCCATGGTATAAATGTTTTTCAAAAATTATTTTTTTTATTTTAATTAGAGGATAGTTAATTTACAATGTTGTAATGGCTTTTGCCATACATCAACATGAACCAGCTTCGGGTATACACGTGTCCCCCTATCCTGAAGGCCCCTCTAACATACCTCCCCACTGTATCCCTCCATGTTGTCCCAGAGCACTGACTTTAGGTGCCCTGAAGCATGCATCAAACTAGAACTAGTCATCTAAAAACTAAACAGTCATTTCTCCAAAGAAGACATACTGCTGCTGCTAAGTCACTTCAGTCGTGTCCGACTGTGCAACCCCATAGACGGCAGCCCACCAGGCTCCTCCATCCATGGGATTTTCCAGGCAAGAGTCCTGGAGTGTGGTGCCAAAGAAGACATACAGATTACTAATAAACACATGAAAATATATGAGTTTTTTTAATGTTGAGTTTTAAGCCAGCTTTTTCACTCTCCTCTTTCACTTTCATTAATAGAGTCTTTAGTTCCTCTTCACTTTCTGCCACTAGTGTGGTGTTCTCTCCATATCTGAGGTTATTGATATTTCTCCCAGAAATCTTGATTCCAGCTTGAGCTTCATCCAGCCCAGCATTTTGTGTGATGCACTCTGCATATAAATTAAATTAGCAGGATGACAATATACAGCCTTGACATACTGTTTTTCCAATTTTGAACTAGTCCATTGTCCTATGGGCTTCCCAGGTGGCACAGTAGCAAAGAATCTCCCTACGAAGCAGGAGAAGCAGGAGACACAGGTTCAGTCCCAGAATTGGAAAGATCCTCTGGAAAAGAAAATGACAATCCACTTCAGTATTCTTGCCTGGAGAATCCCATGGACAGAAGAGCCTGGTGAGCTACAATATATGGGGACTCAAAGAGTTGGACACGACTGAACACATAAGCATGCATGATGGTCACACAGCAATGTGGATGTGCTTAATGCTACTGACCTGTATTATTCCATGTAAAGTTCTAATTGTTGCTTCTTGACTTGCAGGTTTCTCAGGAGACAACTAAAGTGGTCTGGTATTTCCATCTCTTGAAGAATGTTCCATAATTTGTTGTGATCCACAGTCACAGGCCTTAGCATAGTTAATGAAGCAGAAATAGATGTTTGTTTTTTTGGGGGATTCCCTTGATTTTTCTATGATCCAGTGGATGTTGGCAATTTGATCTCTGGTTCCTCTGTCTTTCCTAAATTTATCTTGTACATCTGGAAGTTCTCAGTTCATATACTGCTGAAGTCTAGCATGAAGGATTTTGAGCATTGCCTTGCTAGTGTGTGAAATGAGTGCAGTTAAGCAGTAGTTTGAACATTCTTTGGTATTTTCCTTCTTTGGGATTGGAATGAAAAGTGCTTCTCCAGTCCTGTGGCCACTGTTGAGTTTTCCAAATTTGCTGGCATATTGAGTGCAGCATTTTAACAGCATCATATTTGGGATTTGAAATAACTCAGCTGGAATTCCATCACCTCTAGTTCTGTTTGTAGCAATACTTCCTAAGGTCCCCTTAACTTTACACTCCAGCATATCTGGCTCTAGGTGAATAACCACACAAATCACTCTTGTCCAGGTGATTAAGACCTTTACTGTGTTTTCTTGCCACCTTTTCTTAATATCTTCTGCTTCTTTTATTTCAATACTATTTCTGTCCTTCATTTTGTCCATCTTTGCATGAAATGTTCCCTTGGTATTTCTAATTTTCTTGAAGAGATCTCTAGTATTTTCCATTTTATTGTTTTCCTCTACTTCTTTTCATTGTTCACTTAAGAATGCTTTCATATCTCTCCTTGCTATTCTTTGTAACCCTGCGTTCAAATGGGTATACCTTTCATTTTCTCCTTTGCCTTCCGCTTCTCATCTTTTCTCAGCTATTATCTAGGCCTTGTCAGACAACCATCTTGACTTTTTGCATTTCTTTTTCTAGGAGAAGTTTTTGACCACTGCTTCCTGCACATTGTTACAACCTCCATCCATAGATTTTTTTCTATGAGATTCTTGGCCACAGTAGTGGATATAATTGTCATCTTAATTAAATTTGCCCATTCTCATCCGTTTTAGTTCAGTTCAGTTCAGTCGCTCAGTCATGTCCAACTCTTTGTGACCCCATGGACTGCAGCATGCTAGGCCTCCCTCTCCATCACCAACTCCCAGAGTTTACTCAAACTCATATCCATTGAGTCAGGATTGCCATTCAACCATCCCATCCTCTGTCGTCCCACCCTCAATCTTTCCCAGCATCAGGATCTTTTCAAATGAGTCAGGTCTTCTCATCAGGTAGTCAAAGTATTGGACTTCAGTATTGATGAAGTTTCAACTTCAGCATCAGTCCTTCCAATGAATGTTCAGGACTGATTTCCTTTAGGATGGACTGGTTGGATCTCCTTGCAGTACAAGGGACTCTCAAGAGTCTTTTCCAACACCACAGTTCAAAAGTGTCAATTCTTCAGTGCTCAGCTTTCTTCACAGTCCAACTCTCACATCCATAAATGGCCACTGGAAAAAACCATAGCCTTGACTAGATGTACCTTTGTTGGCAAAGTAATGTCTCTGCTTTTTAATATGTTGTCTAGGTTGATCATGATTTTTCTTCCAAGGAGCAAGCTTATTTTAATTTTATGGCTGCAGTCACCATCTGTAGTGATTTTGGAGCCCAAAAAAGTAGTCTGTCACTGTTTCACCATCTATTTGCCATGAAGTGATGGGACTGGATGCCGTGATCTTAGTTTTCTGAATATTGAGCTTTAAGCCAGCTTTTTCACTCTCCTTTTTTATTTCATCAAGACTCTCTTCAGTTCCTCTTTGCTTTCTACTGTAAGGGTGGTGTCCTTTGCATATCTGTGGTTATTGATATTTCTCCCGGCAATCTTGATTCCAGCTTGCGCTCATCCAGTCCACAGTTTCTCATGTTGTACTCTGCATATAGCTTAAATAAGCAGGGTGACAATATACAGCCTTGATGTACTCCTTTCCCAATTTGGAACCAATCTGCTGTTCCCTGTCCAGTTCTAACTGTTACTTCTTGACCTGGATACAGATTTCACAGTAGGCAGGTAAGGTAAGGAGCTAAATGTTAGACAAATTAAAAAGTTAGACAAAGTCTTTTTTGAGATTGGTAGTTATTGATGTATTTTGTCTCAAAGTACACACTTTAAGCCTCTTAAAGCATAAAAAGTATTAGTGAGGTATTAATGACTTTGCAGAAGAAAAATCAGGATACATAAGTGAAAGGATTAATATATTCATCAAGCTTTCAGTTCCCTGCAGTCTCAGATAGGAATGAGGTTGGCTAAGAACTGAAGCAGAAATATCAGTATAAATCTGTCATATGCTTAAAATAGAGAGTAAGAGTCTTCCAACCTAAAATCCATCTGGGCCCTTTTCTTTTTTTTTCTTTTTTTTCACCATACAGGAGTACTAGGAAACTTAGATTTTCAAACAAGAAAAGGTCCTGTTGAAAATAACACATCTAAATCATTCTTAGCCATGAACAGGTATAACCAAAACTATCTTATGATGATTCTACAACTAATAAAAAAGTTTTAGAGCTGCATGAGTTTTGGGTATTTGTTCAACAAAATTTACAACTTAATTAGGGGCCTTCATAGGCGATGTTGCTGTTTGATTGAATCCCTTCAGTGACAGACAACAAACTCAGTTTTCAGCATGAGTCTAAGGTGCTGGTGATAGCTCAGTTAGAGACCTAGAACCAAAAGACATGAGGCAGTTCTTAGCACTGATATTTATTACAAGCATAAAGAACTGAGCTTTAAAATTTTCATTCATATATATATACATATATATATATATGCTTTATATATATAAAGCATGCACCATGGACTATAAAAATATAGCTGGATTTTGTATAATATAAAATATACAACAAATATATGGTATATAGTTCTTTCATTATTTGTTTTTCATTTTGAAGACATTAAAATACTGAGGTAAAATTGGTTTCCTTGTCATTTCTTCCAATTTGCTTTGGTTTTACTGTTTACAACAGCAGGGAACAAACAAATCCTTTTGAAAAATAAATGTTCACATATTTTGGAGTTGTTATTTGTCTTTTGGAGGCAAGTACCTTAAGTTACTGCCAGTGTTCCTCCTGAGAAACACACTTTTATTATACCACTTACCTTCCTCAGTGGGTATCTTATCCATTTTCTCACTGTTGCTCTTATAACTGTGGGCTAAAAATTAGCATAATACTTCCAGTATCACTGAACACTTCTTGGTACAGTGAGATGACCCAGAGCCCTGATTCTATGATTTTATATAGGTATCTATAACTTAATTAACTGTGTACTTGTTAAAATAATTTTTATAAATGCATATTCATTCAAATCCTTCTCTCACTAATTATTTTGTGTTGTTCTTGTTCAGTTGCTAAGTCAGGTCCTACTCTTTGTGACCCCATGGATTGCAGCACTCCAGGCTCCTTTTTCCTCCACTGTCTCCTGGATTTTACACAAATTCATGTCCATTGAATGGATGATGCTGTATAACCATCACATCCTCTCCCATCCCTTCTCATTTGGCCTTCAATATTTCCCAGCATCAGGGTCTTTTCCTATGAGTTGGCACATCACATCAGGTGACCACAGTATTGAAACTTCAGCTTCAGCAACAATCCTTCCAATGAATATTTAGAGTTTATTTCTGTTAGCATTGACTAATTTGATCTCCTTATTGTCCAAGGGACTCTCAAGAATCTTCTCCAGCACCACAACTTGAAAGCATCAATTTTTTGTGCTCAACCTTCTTTATGATCCAACTCTCACATCCATACGTGACTACTGGAAAAACCATAGCTTTGACTAGACTAAAATTTGTGGGCAAAGCAATGTCTCTGGTTTTTAATATGCTGTCTAGGTTTATCATAGCTTTCATTCCAAGGAGCAAGTATATTTTAATTTCATGGTTGCATCCACTGTCCACAGCAGTTTTGGCGTCCCCCAACATACAGTCTATCACTGCTTCCATTTTTTCTCCTTTTATTTGTCATAAAGTGATGGGACCAGAAGCTATGACGTTAGTTTTTTGGATGTTCAATTTCAAGCCAGTTTTTTTTAGGTTTTCCTTTCACCATCAACAACAGGCTTTTAGTTCCTCTCCATTGTCTGTGATTAGAGTGGTGTCATCTGCATATCTGAGGTTTTTTATTACAGCTTGTGATTTATCCACCTGGCATTTTGCATGATGTATTCTGGATATAAGTGAAATAAGCAGGGTGACAATATACAGCTTTATCTTACTCCTTTCTCAAATTTATACCATGTCAGTATGATGTCTGGTTCTAACCATTGCTTCCTGACCTGCATACAAGCTTCTTAAGAGACTGGTAAGGTGGTCTGTTAACCCATCTCTAAGAAATTTTCCACAGTCTGTTGTATTCCACATAATCAAAGCTTTACCATAGTTACTGAAGCAGAAGTAGTTGTTTTTCTGAAATTCCCTTGCTTTCTCCATGATCCAATGAATGTTGGCGATTTGATCTCTGGTTCCTCTGACTCTTCAAAACCTTGCTTGTACATCTGTAAGTTCTTGATTCTTACACTGCTGAAGCCTAACTCATCAGGATTTTGATGATAACCTGACTAGCATGTGAAATGAGCACAATTGTATGGTACTTTGAATACTCTTTGACATTGTCCTTCTTTGTTATGGGAATGAAAACAGACCTTTTCCAATCCTGTGGCCACTGCTGACCTATTGAGTAAAGCACTTTAACAGCATCACATTTTATGATTTTAAATAGCTTATCTGGAATTCTAGCACTTCGACCTGCTTTGATCATAGTAATTATTCCTAAGGCCCACTTTACTTCACACTCCAGGATGTCTGGCTCTAGGTGAGTGACGAGACCATAATGGTTTTTCTTACCACCTCTTCTTAATCTGTTCTTCCTCTTCGGAAAGTTCTTATCATTTATTTTGTGACAGTTACTTACTTCATTAAATTGATGGTCAAAATCTTAAAGTTGGAGACTGTTCCTTTGAAACTTTAAAGATACCTGCCCTAGTGCTGAGTCCGTATATTCATTCAAATTAAACTGTACTTGAAACTTCAACAGACTACATATTAGCTAATTCACAGCATCCTCCTAGAATTATTTTAGTTTCTTTTTGCATGAATAAGAACAGTTGAATTACAAGACAGAAAAGAAAGAGGACAGGGGACTGGCAAAATCACCTGTCTCCAATGCAGTTAACCTATGTTTAAAAAAAGCCTTCACTGTGAATATTCAGTGTCCATATGTAATTCACTCAATGTATTTACATTACATTTTGTGAAGGCTTAGAAAAGTTTGGTCTTTCTTTAAGAAATGAATACACCTCAATCAATATGTTAGAAATTTATTGTTCCCTTCAGCAAATCCA
This sequence comes from Capricornis sumatraensis, assembly GCF_032405125.1. Taxonomy (NCBI): domain Eukaryota; kingdom Metazoa; phylum Chordata; class Mammalia; order Artiodactyla; family Bovidae; genus Capricornis; species Capricornis sumatraensis. Next base: position 15,420,403 of record NC_091089.1, on the reverse strand, counting down.
CTTTGCAAAGGGCTCCTTAATACCAACCCAGCCTCCCAGTATATTTAATTGTTTCCAATTATTTGATTTAAAGGCCTTGGGAAATGAAGACAAGTGAAACTTAAAGTTAAAAGGCATGGATGGAGTCATTCCTAACTGAAGATCAATCAGAAAAACATTGCACATCTGGCAATGAGGATCTAAGTTAGAAGCAAGCTAAGGTTTAACTTGTAAAGGTTGTGTCCTCATAGGGCTCTGAAGGAGGCACTGATTATATTGGGTGGGGCTCCCCAGACCCCTCCATCTTCCCCACGGAACAGGGCTGTTCCTCAAAACCTATAATGAACTGCATCTTGGGTATTTAGCCTCCTCTTCTGTGTCCACAAAAAGCAGTTTCCTTTGTTTTATCCTCTGTGAATACATTATATGTCTTAAAGCCTTCCTTCTCATATTTTCTCTTTCCTTTTATTTTCCTCTCAGCACTTAATGCCCCAAATTATGAGCATTTTGCATCTTTTAAAGCTATTTAGGAAGCTTTTTAATGCTCTGAGAGCAGAAATTCTGATATTTTTATTAGATCAGGAAGACAGTTGAATGTCTTTTTGTCACACCCCTTTTATGTGGAGATGGGGTTCCATAGAGGAAGGTGTGATTAGGTCAGCTATAAAATATCCAAGAAAAAACCCCAGCTGTTTGCATCTGCAGTGGTAAGAAAAGCACTTAGGATTTCTTCTTCCGCGGTAGCTCAGATTGCTGTTACAGCTGACAGAAGGTATAGCTTTCTGAGATAAAAGAATATGAAAATGAAATCGCTCATTTGTGTCTGACTCTTTGCAACACCGTGGACCATACTGTCAGTCCATGGAATTCCCCAGGCCAGAATACTGAAGTGGGTAGCCTTTCCCTTCTCCAGGGGATCTTCCCAACCCAGGGGTCAAACCCAGGCCTCCCGCATTGCAGGTGGATTCTTTACCAGCTGAGCCATAAAGGAAGCCCAAGAATACTGGAGTGGGTAGCCTATTCCTTCTCGGGGGATCTTCCCAACCCAGGAGTTGACCCAGGGTCTCCTGCATGGCAGGTGGATTCTTTACCAACTGAGCTATCAGGGAAGCCAACAGGTTGAATTGATTGTGGTCAAACTGGCTCAATTTAGGTTGCATTGATTGTAATTTTGAGATTAATAACTTCTCCCACCTCAGGGAGTTCAACTGGAGAGAACTTTGAAATTATGAATGCTTTAATCTAATCTGGATACTGGGCCTATTAGAGCCAGAAGTCTTCACTCCAAGCTGTTTGTATAAAAATTCAGCTTGTCATTGGCAGCAGGTGACACACGGCTGTAAAGGAAGATTTAGCCATAAAAATGTTTACATTTTCTGTTAAGAGCAATTGACTTTTGCAAAATGACCCAAATCTACATGGTTTTCTCTCAGTTTCTAAACTTTAAAAATGGGAAGAAATCAGTTCTACATGCAAACTGGCCTAATAGAGTTCTCTCTCACTGTCAATTTTCTTTCTAAATAAAAATATTAGCTCATTATTAAGAATGAAAATAATGAAAATTATACTTGTGCACACTTTATAGTTTCTAATAAGCCCAGAAAAGCCAGAATAAAAATTAAAACTTAAACAGGAACTTAAATTTTGAAGAGAAACTGGTAATCAACAACAGTAGATATGGCCAAAGTAAACTGATAATCATTTTGGAATATTTTCACTTCATACTTTATATCAGCATATGCTACAGGCAAAAAATCTTGTTTCTCAGTTGATAAGCCATGACCAGCTCTTTGTGACCCCATGGATTGCAGCTTGCCAGGCTTCCCTGTCTCTCGCCATCTGCTGGAGTTCACCCCCAAATTCATGTTTGTTGAATCTGTGATGACATCCAATCATCTCATTTTCTGCCATCCTCTTCTCTTTTTGCCTTCAATGTTTCCCAGCATCAGAGTCTTTTCCAATCTTATTTAAGTTTAAATGCTTCATTGTGTGCTGTGCTTAATGTCTCAGTTTTGTCTGATTTTCGCAACCCCATGGACCTCTTTTACAGGCAAAAATACTGGAGTGGGTTGCCATTTCCTCCTTCAAGGGATCTTCCCAACCCAGGAATGATACAGCATCTCCAGTATCTTCTGCATTGGCAGAAATATTCTTTACCCCTGAGCCACCTGGGAAGCCCAAACTAGCTTCATTGCCATTTCTAAAACACAAGTTGATATTAATATAAAAAAATTACTGAGATGTACAAAGTATGCCAAATTTTCATTAGTTTGCAGATAAAACATAATTCAGGTACTTTTTCTGATTATATTTTGAAGCCATCTCTCAAAGACATTTCTCAAGCACTTTGTGTACAGCATGATTTTTGCATTCCATTGCTTTAGATATAAATATTTTTGGTCATTGATCTACTCATATAATGAGTCTGCATATGTTACTTAGAACTGTCTATTAGCTAAATTACATGGGAATCCCATTACATGGGAATCTTGTGTAAGTTGCTCACACAGTATATGTTCAACACTACAAAGAATTTGAGACTAGGGAGATAACCTTACCTTAAAATATCCCTAAATGTAAAGTTTGATTTTGTTCCCTGGGGCCAGGGATGGTTTAGAAAGTGAAAGATGACCTAGTTCATAAAGATGGAGGAAGTGAAAAGAGACCTAGATCAATTGAATTTCACTATCTAAACACATTATTGTAGAACAACTGCAGCTAATGAGAAAATATAAAATCAAACTATTGCAGCTTTCTTAAGACTATGGATTTTCTTTCAACTTTGATCATCACTCTCCCATTCCAGACTCTTCAGTCTTTAGAAAAAGACATGCTATAAAGAACATGAAGCCAAGGTACAGAAGCCAAATCCATTCACAGGCCACTTCTGGAGTAGCCAGCATGCTGAAGTGTACTCTAGAAGGAGATGTCACAGGCAGGTCCTAGAGGCTTCCTATCAGGTGTGTAAATGCTTACACTTTCCTCTTTTTTAAATAACTGATAACTCCTCCCTACAATCTAATTTTATAAAGTACATTATAACTTAGCCTTGTTTGATATTTAATATGAAGTATTACAAGTCTGACCAATATTAATGAAAATATGACCAGGTTATTTTTGATGGGTCAGAAGTCGATTGGTTAGTGCCAGAATGATAACCTGGCTGACAAATGCACTGAATTTTTCCAACAGGTGCAAGTCAAAGAAGTAAGAAAGACTGAGGAGCTAAGTTGGGAAATAGAAAAAAGAAAAAGAGCAGAGGAGATTTAAATAAATAGGGAAGCCCAAAAAACTGGGCAGGGGCTCCCTTTTCCCTTAATTATTGTGCATTTCTCCAGCCTTGTCATTTCACCAATAAGGAAACTTGGCTAGATGATAAAATAAATGAAGACTGGCTGTAGGTGATATTAGGGGAAAGAAGAATTAAGTTATAAGTATGTATAACATACGTATCGCCTGTTGTCAAGGAGTTAGCCACCCAAAGATAGCCAAGAAAATATGCAACTCAAAGGAAAGTAAAACTTAATAATACTGTGAGGAGAGTATTGAATAGTCTCCCAAGCTAGAATCTCTTAGACTTTGGGGAAACAAAAAATGTTGGGTACATTAATATTGAAAGAAACTAAAGGAAAGTTAGTCAAGACATAGAACTTGAAAATGGAGATAATATTACGCTCACTTGGATCTTAGCCAGATGCTGCATTTACTCTTTCATTCAATTTCCACTTAAGTGTACATAAGGTAAAGATTAATATTTCCATTTGTCAATGAGGAAGCTGAGGCCTTTAGATATTTAGTAATGCACCCAGTATCACCATGACAGGAACAGGATTGAAAACCTCATCTCTAGTCTTTCAGTTATGTCTTGGGACTCCTCATTCATTTTACATAATGAGAATTTCATAGACAGAGAAGCCTGGCAGGCTGCTGTCCATGGGATTGCAGAGCCAGATATGACTGAGTGACTTTCATTCACATATTATAAAAAGCAAATGAATATTGAACATTTTCTGAAGTTCTCTGACCTGTGCTATGGCGTTATAGGGGTATATTCCTGCAGGAGGAGAAGGAGATGGCAACTCACTTCAGTATTCTTGCCTAGAGAATCCTGTGGACAGAGGAACCTGGTGGGCTGCTGTCATAGGGTCGCACAGAGTTGGACACGACTGAAGCGACTTTGCATGCATGCATGCATGTATTAGAGAAGGAAATGGCAACCCATTCCAGTATTCTTCCCTGGAGAATCCTGGGGATGGTAGAGCCTGGTGGGCTGCCGTCTATGGGGTCATACAGAGTCGGACACGACAGAAGCGACTTAGCAGCAGCAGCAGCATCCCTGCAGGAACCTTGCCCAGAACTTAGAGAAGAAAGCAACACCATTGTGTTTGTAGAATCTCTTTGCTCATTAGGACATAAGACTTTCTCATGTGTCTGGCACTGATTTTTGTAGCTGAGAGGGACTCCCACTTTCTCAACCAAAGGAAATGTATTTTGGCTCTCTTCAGTACACTTGTTATTCTGTTACAGACAGCTTATTTTTTGTACCATCTCTCACTTTGCTCCTAATTAAGATGCATATAAATTTAAGATTTATACATCATGTCAGTATAATAAGGAAAAGAAGTGCTGGATATTATCTGAAGTTCACTAGGATTTTAAATTTCATAAATTCCAGATAATTGCTTTCAAGTTTTAGTTGGTCAAAGATGTCAGCATTAAGATTAAGAAACAGTGCAAAAGAAGAATTTCCACAAAATCACAAAGTACATGGAGACTCAGGATGGTCAAATTATATTCGATTCTACCATATTGCAGTATTTTTTTACCTTGCTGAAAGAAACAAAATGATAATGAATGTAGAAAATGCTTATAGACCAGGATGAAGGGTGCCAATTCCATTTGGTCCCTCATGAATTATCCATCCTTTGCTCCCCCTTCCAGAATATGGCATCATTATTTAGTATAGAACCTAGAGAGAGTTTTCCAGAGACCTAACATATAAAATTTGGCTTCTTTTTTTGTAGATTATATAACCATAGTTGTATGGGTTAATGACTAGACTTTCTATCCTGTTCCACTGATCTATATTTCTGTGCAATGAGGGCTACCTAATCAGTAACAAAGAAGTCAAAAATATGCAAGGGAGAAAAGACAGTCTCTTCAATAATTGGTATTGGGAAAACTGGACAGCTACATGTAAATGCATGAAATTAGAACACTCACAAAACGAAACTCAAAATGGATTAAAGACTCAAGTGTAAGTCTAGATAATTTAACATTCTAAGAGGAAAACATAGACAGAACACTCTTTAACATAAATCACAGCAACATATTTTTTAACCCACCATCTAGAGTAATGGAAAAAAAAAATAAATAAATAAGACTAAATAGATTTCTTTCCTTCTACTACCTCTGGGGTTCTCCATTTCTTCCTTTTCTAGTTGCTTTAGGTGTAGAGTTAGGTTATCTATTTGACTTTTTTCTTGTTTCTTGAGGTATGCCTATACTGCTATGAACTTTCCTCTTAGCACTGCTTTTATAGTGTCCCACAGGTTTTGGGTTGGTGTGTTTTCATTTTCATTCGTTTCTATGCATATTTTGATTTCTTTTTTGATTTCTTCTGTGATTTGTTGGTTATTCAGAAGCGTGTTGCTCAGCCTCCATATGTTGGAATTTTTAATAGTTTTTCTCCTGTAATTGAGATCTAATCTTAATGCATTGACACCAATCCACCACGGGTGTACATGAGTTCCCAAACATGAAGTATGTATGGCAAAACCAATACAGTATTGTAAAGTAAAATAAAGTAAAAGTAAAAATTCAAAAATCTTTCAGAAAAAAAGCACATCATGACAATAAATTAATAAGTAAATAAATTAAAATTTAAAATAAAAAAATAATAATCTTAATGCATTATGGTCAGAAAAGATGCTTGGAATGATTTCAATTTTTTAAATTTATCAAGGTTAGATTTATGGCCCAGGATGAGATCTACTCTACACCTAAAACAACTAGAAATGGAAGAAATGGAGAACCCCAGAGTTAGTAGAAGGAAAGAAATCTTAAAAATTAGAGCAGAAATAAATGCAAAAGAAACAAAAGAGACCATAGAAAAAGCCAACAAAGCCCAAAGCTGGTTCTTTGAAAGGATAAATAAAATTGACAAACCATTAGCCAGACTCATCAAGAAACAAAGGGAGAAAAATCAAATCAATAAAATTAGAAATGAAAATGGAGAGATCACAACAGTCAGCACAGACATACAAAGGATCATAAGAGACTACTATCAGCAATTATATGCCAATAAAATGGACAACGTGGAAGAAATGGACAAATTCTTAGAAAAGTACAACTTTCCAAAACTGAACCAGGAAGAAATAGAAAATCTTAACAGACCCATCACAAGCATGGAGATTGAAACTGTAATCAGAAATCTTCCAGCAAACAAAATCCCAGGACCAGATGGCTTCACAGCTGAATTCTACCAAAAATTTCGAGAAGAGCAAACACCTATCCTACTCAAACTCTTCCAGAAAATTGCAGAGGAAGGGAAACTTCCAAACTCATTCTATGAGGCCACCATCACCCTAATACCAAAACCTGACAAAGGTGCCACAAAAAAAGAAAACTACAGGCCAATATCACTGATGAACATAGATGCAAAAATCCTTAACAAAATCCTAGCAATCAGAATCCAACAACACATTAAAAAGCTCATACACCATGACCAAGTGGGCTTTATCCCAGGAATGCAAGGATTCTTCAATATCTGCAAATCAATCGATGTAATTCAATTAACAAATTGAAAAATAAAAGCCATATGATTATCTCAATAGATGCAGAGAAGGCCTTTGACAAAATTCAACATCCGTTTATGATAAAAACTCTCCAGAAAGCAGGAATAGAAGGAACATACCTCAACATAAAAAAAGCTATATATGACAAACCCACAGCAAATATTATCCTCCATGGTGAAAAATTGAAAGCATTTCCCCTAAAGTCAGGAAAAGACAAGCGTGCCCACTTTCACCGCCACTTTTCAACATAGTTCTGGAAGTTTTGGCCACAGCAATGAGAGGAGAAAAAGAAATAAAAGGAATCCAAATTGGAAAAGAGGAAGTAAAACTCTCACTGTTTGCAGATGACATGATCCTCCACATAGAAAACCCTAGAGATTCCACCAGAAAATTTTTAGAGCTAATCAATGAATATAGTAAAGTTGCAGGATATAAAATCAACACACAGAAATCCCTTGCATTCCTATACTAATAATGAGAAAGTAGAAAAAGAAATTAAGGAAACAATTCCATTCACCATTGCAACGAAAAGAATGAAATACTTAGGAATATATCTACCTAAAGAAACTAAAGACCTATATATAGAAAATTATAAAACACTGATGAAAGAAATCAAAGAGGACACTTATAGATGGAGAAATATACCATGTTCATGGATTGGAAAAATCAATATAGTGAAAATGAGTATACTACCCAAAGCAATCTACAGATTCAAAGCAATCCCTATAAAGCTGCCAGCGGTATTTTTCCCAGAGCTAGAACAAATAATTTCACAATTTGTATGGAAATACAAAAGACTTCGAATAGCCAAAGCAATCTTGAGAAAGAAGAATGGAACTGGAGGAATCAACCTGCCTAACTTCAGGCTCTACTACAAAGCCACAGTCATGAAGACAGTATGGTACTGGCACAAAGACAGAGATATAGATCAATGGAACAAAATAAAAAGCCCAGAGATAAATCCACGCACCTATGGGCACCTTATCTTTGACAAAAAAGGCAAGAATATACAATGGATTAAAGACAATCTCTTTAACAAGTGGTGCTGGGAAAACTGGTCAACCACTTGTAAAAGAATGAAACTAGATCACTTTCTAACACTATACACAAAAATAAACTAAAAATGGATTAAAGATCTAAATGTAAGACCAGAAACTATAAAACTCCTAGAGGAGAACATAGGCAAAACACTCTCCTACATACATCACAGCAGGATCCTCTGTGATCCACCTCCCAGAATACTGGAAATAAAAGCAAAAATTAACAAATGAGACCTAATTAAAATAAAAAGCTTATGCACAACAAAGGAAACTATAAGCAAGGTGAAAGACAGCCTTCTGAATGGGAGAAAATAATAGCAAATGAAGCAACTGACAAACAACTAATCTCAAAAATATACAAGCAACTTATGCAGCTCAATTCCAGAAAAATAAATGACCCAATCAAAAAATGTGCCAAAAAACTAAATAGACATTTCTCCAAAGATGTACGGATGGTAACAAACACATGAAAAGATGGTCAACGTCACTTATTATTAGAGAAATGCAAATCAAGACCACAATGAGGTACCACTTCACACCAGTCAGAATGGCTGCGATCCAAAAGTCTACAAACAATAAATGCTGGAGAGGGTGTGAGAAAAGGGAACCCTCTTACACTGTTGGTGGGAATGCAATCTAGTACAACCACTATGAAGAACAGTGTGAAGATTCCTTTAAGAATTGCAAATAGAACTGCCTAATGACCCAGCAATCCCACTGTTGGGCATACACACAGAGGAAACAAGAATTGAAAGAGACACATGTACCCCAATGTTCATCTCAGCACTGTTTATAATAGCCAGGACATGGAAACAACCTAGATGTCCATTAGCAGATGAATGGATAAGAAAGCTGTGGTACATGTACACAATGGAATATTACTCAGCCATTAAAAAGAATACATTTGAATCAGTTCTAATGAGGTGGATGAAACTGGAGCTTATTATACAGAGTGAAGTAAGCCAGAAAGAAAAACACCAATACAGTATACTAACATATATATATGGAATTTAGAAAGATGGTAATGATAACCCTCTATGCGAGACAGCAAAAGAGACACAGATGTTTAGAATGGACTTTTGGACTCTGTGGGAGAGGGAGAGGGTGGGATGATTTGGGAGAATGGCATTGAAGCATGTATACTATCATGTAAGAAACGAATCACCAGTCTATGTTTGATACAGGATACAGGATGCTTGGGGCTGGTGCACGGGGATGATCCAGAGAGATGACATGGGGTGGGAGGTGGGAGGGGGTGTTCAGGATTGGGAACTCATGTACACCCGTGGCTGATTCATGTCAATGTATGGCAAAACCAATACAGTATTGTAAAGCAAAATAAATAAAAATAAAAATTTCAAAAATTAAAAAAAAAAAAAACTAAATAGGAGCTCATTAAACATAAATGCTTTTTCACAGCAATGGGAACCATAAATAAAAGAAAGAAGCAACCCTCAGAATTAGAGTAAATATTAGTAAATGAAGAAAGTGACAGGGATTAATCCCTAAAATGTAAAAATAGTTCATGCAGTTCAAAATAAAAAACAACAAAAAATGAGTAATAGACATTTATCCATTCTCTGAATGTCTTATACAGATCACCAAAATTCACATGAGAATACACTCAACATCACTAGTCATTAGAGAAATGCAAATCAAAACTATAATGAGATATCATCTAAACTAGGCTCAAAGGCCATCATCAAAAAGTCCACAAGCAATAAAAGTTGGAGAGGATGTGATGAAAAGGGAATGCTTCTACATCATTGTTAGGAATATAAATTGGTACACTTACTATGGAGAACAGTATGAAAATTCTTTATAAAACTAAAAATAGAGATACCATATGATCCATCAATCTAACTCCTGGCCATGTATTTGGAGAAAACCATAATTTGAAAAGAAATATACACTCTAATGTTCATCACAGCAGTATTTACAATAGTCAAGACATGGAAGCAACTCAAGTGCCCATTAATAGAGGAATGGATAAGATGTGTATATACATATATACAATGAAATATGACTTAGACATTAAAGGGACAAAATAATGTCATTTTTGGCAACATGGATGGACATAGAGATTGCCACACTGAGTGAAGTAAGTCAGACAGAGAAAGACAAATATCACGTGATATTATTTACATATGAATATATGAAATATAAAAAATTGGGTTACAAATAAGCTTATCTACAAAACAGAAAAGTTTCAGATATAGAAAACAAATTTATGGTTATCTGGGTGTAAAAGGGAAGGATAAATTGGGAGGCTGGGATTGAAATATACACACTATTGCATATAGAGTAGATAACCAATCCACTGTATAGCACAGGGAATTCTACTCAATACTCTGTAATGGTCTCTATGGGAAAAGAACCAATAAAGAGTGGATATTTGTATATGAATAACTAATTCACTTTACTGTACCCCTGAAACTAACACAACATTAAATCAACTATACTCCAATTAAAACAAAAAAAAAAAGTCTTCCAGTTCAAGATGACAGAGTAGAAGATAGTGTGCTCATCTGCAAAAACACCAAAACCACAAGAAGCTGTTGAATAACCATTGACAGGAGGATGCTGGAATTCACCAAAAAAGATACTCTATGCCCAAGGACAAAGAAGCCACAGTGAGATGATAGGAGGGGTACAATCACGATAAAATCAAATCCCATACCAATCAGGTGAGTGACCCACAAATTGGAGAATAGTATCAAAGAAGTTCTCCCACTGCTATGAGAGTTTGGGTCCCTATGTCATGCTTCCCTAGGGATTCAATAAAGGGACTTGGAGTTCTCAGGGAATATGACACTGAAGGCCAGCAGAATTTAATTATGGGACTTCCACAGGACTAGGGAAAGCAGAGATTCCACTCTTTGAAAATAGAAACAAAATCTTGTGTGCACCAAGATCCAGGGGAAAGGAGCAGTAACACCACAGAGGCCTGAATCAGACATTGCCTCCCGTGGAGGCAAGTGTCAGAAGGGTCTCATAAAAAGAATGGGGGCAATGACAGCAGCAGTCCTGGAAGATGCTCTTTGGGATAAGCCCTCTTGGAGGTCATCAATAACCCTACCACAGAGTCCATGGTGCCCACAGTGTGGTTGCCTCAGTCCAAATGACTAAAATGAAGGGAGCACAGCCCCAACAATCAGCAGGTAATTAGATTAAAGATTCACTGGGTAAAGCCTCGCCCACTAAAGCAAATTCCACTTTTTCTCACCAGTACTTCCCATCAGGAAGTTTGCACAAGTTTCTTAGTCTCATCCACCAGAAAGTAGACAGAGGAAGCAAGAAGAACCATGATCCCATAGAAGTTAGAACAAAATCACATTACAGAAAATTAATCAGGATGAAAAAGCAATGCTACATTCCAGATGAAGGGACAAAATAAAATCCCAGAAAAATGACCAAATAAATGGAGATAGGCAACCTTCGGGAAAGAGAATCCAGAATAATGATAGTGAAGATGATCCAGGGTCTCAGAAACAGAATGGAGAAGATGCAAGAAATGTTTACCAAAGACATAAAAAAACACCTAAAGAATAAACAAACAAAGATGAACAGAATCCTAGAAAGAATCAATAGCAGAATAATTGATGCAAAAGAACAGATAAGTGATCTGGAAGACACAATGGTGGAAATCACTGCTATAAAACACAATGTAGAAAAAAGAATGGAAAAAAAAAAAAAATGAAGACAACCTAGGAGACCTCTGGGATAAGATTAACTGTACCAACATTTGCATTATAGGGGTCCAAGAAGAAGAGAGAAAAAAAGACCACAGAAGATATTTGAAGAAATAATAGCTGAAAGCTTCCAAGGAAATAGTCAACCAAGTCCAGGAAGCACAAAGAGTCCAAGGCAGAATAAATCCAAGGAGGAATACACCAAGACACATAGTAATCAAACTGACAAAAATTAAACACAAATATAAAAATATTTAAAAAATCCCATCTCCAGTGTATCTTCCTGATCCAGGAATCAAACCAGGGTCTCCTGCATTGCAGGCAGATTCTTTACTAGCTAAACTACAAGAGAAGCAACATATTTTAATACTGTGATTATGTAGTGATTATTCTGATGTGGCAACACACTCCAGTACTCTTGTCTGCAAAATCCCATGGACAGAAGAGTCTGGCCTGCTAGATCCCATGGGTTGCAAAGAGTTGGGCACAGCTGAGTGACTGAGCACACACACACACACAACTACTTTTCACTCAATGCAATTGTATCATGATTCTCAACAGAAATTAATAGAATTCTTTATCACTAAAGCTACTATTTAATAGAAAAAAATTGTAATCACCCTGCTGTACACCAGAAAAACTGTAAGTCAGTCAGTCAGTACAATTCACTCACTCAGTCATGTCCGACTCTTTGCGACCCCATGAACCACAGCACGCCAGGCATCCCTGTCCATCACCAACTCCCAGAGTTTACCCAAACTCATGTCCATCAAGTCGGTGATGCCATCCAACCATCTAATCCTCTGTCGTCCCTTTCTCCTCCTGCCCTGAATTCCTCCCAGCATCAGGGTCTTTTCCAATGAGTCAACTCTTCGTATGAGGTGACCAAAGTATTGGAGTTTCAGCTTCAGCATCAGTCCTTCCAATGAACACCCAGGACTGGTTTCCTTCAGGATGGACTAGTTGGATCTCCTTGCAGTCCAAGGGACTCTCAAGAGTCTTCTCCAACAACACAGTTCAAAAGCATCAATTCTTCGCCACTCAGTTTTCTTCACAGTCCAACTCTCACATCCATACATGACCACTGGAAAAACCATAGCCTTGACTAGATTACTTTGTTGACAAAGTAATGTCTCTGCTTATTAATATTCTCTCTAGTTTGGTCATAACTTTCCTTCCAAGGAGTAAGTGTCTTTTAATTTCATGGCTTCAGTCACCATCTGCAGTGATTTTGGAGCCCAAAAAGAAAGAGTCTGACACTGTTTCCACTGTTTCCCCATCTATTTCACATGAAGTGATGAGAACAGATGCCATGATCTTAGTTTTCTAAATGTTGAGCTTCAAGACAACGTATTCACTCTCCTCCTTCACTTTCATCAAGAGGCTTTTTAGTTCCTCTTCACTTTCTACCATAAGGGAGGTGTCATCTACATATCTGAGGTTATTGATATTTCTCCCAGCAATCTTGATTCCATCTTATGTTTCTTCCAGTCCAGCGTTTCTCATGATGTACTGTGCATATAAGTTAAATAAGCAGGGTGACAATATACAGCCTTGATGTACTCCTTTTCCTATTTGGAACCAGTCTGTTGTTCCATGTCCAGTTCTAACTGTTGCTTCCTGACCTGCATATAGGTTTCTCAAGAGGCAAGTCAGGTGGTCTGGTATTCTCATCTCTTGAAGAATTCTCCACAGTTTATTGTGATCCACACAGTCAAGGCTTTGTCAGCTATAATTCAATAAAATATGTATATATTAAGAAAAAGAATAAAAGAAATAAAAGTTTGGCTTATCTTTGGGTCTAGTCTATAAAATTTGAAAAACATAAGTCTCATGAATTTACTGTTTCACACTGTTAATTACACTCTGCAATGACCATATTCCAAACAACTTACTTCAGGCTTTATGGACATTCCCAATGAGAATATATGATTGTTTGTAGCAAAGCAAAATTTTTGGTTAGTATATAGATTAATAGTCCCACTGATACCTTTAAGAGCGTCTAAGATGGCTTGATGGTGTCACTGAATCAATGCACATGAGTTTGTGTGAACGCAGGGAGTTGGTGATGGACAGGGAGGCCTGGCTTGCTGCAGTTCATGGGATCGCAGAGTCAGCCACGACTAAGCGACTGAACTGAACTGAACTGAACTGAAGGTAAAGGAGATTAATTTTTTTAAAAAATGTTCAGAGGGAGGAGCTCTGAAAAAATTCTAAAACTTATTTATATCAAGTTTTACATACTTTATGTCCTGAAAAAGTGGGAACATTCCTGAATTTAGTTTTATCCCTGGACTTTGTGGTTCAAAGCTCTCTAGAAAAATCTGTGGATCTCTTTTTATTTGTATTTACTGAGACTCAGACCTGACCTCTTTGAGTTTTACATAGCCTGTGTCCTTCAGTATGCTGGTCCTGATGTGGCCCACTGCTCTTCTGATTTCCCTCTCAAAACTCCAGGAGTAATGTGTAGGTTCCCATGGTCTTCATTTGTAACAAAGGGAAAATATCCTTCATTAAGATACACAATTCCAGTGTTTAAAACTTAATAACATTACTTGGAACCACTAATAATTATTTTTCTCAAGAGTTGTAGTGAATTAAATTGATTTTAAAAAATAAATATGATCTTAATCATATGAACAGAATGGCAAAATATGTAACAATACAAATTTAGTAGGTGTCAAAGAGGGCTTCTCCAATAGCTCAGTGGTAATAAATCTGCCCACCAATGCAGGAAACACAGGTTCAGTTTCTGGGCCAGGAAAATCCCCTGGAAAAGGAAATGACCACCTATTCCAGTATTCTTACCTGGGAAATCCCACAGACAGAGGAGTCTTGTGGGCTATAGTCCATGGGGTCACAAAAGAGTTGGACATGATTGAGCAACTAAAACAACAGGTGTCAAGGAACACAATTCATGCTGCTCTTTCATTTAGAACACTGTACACAAAATCTCACCCTTAAAAGCCCATTCATGTCATCCATCCTGACAAAACTTCCTTGGCCCATGCTGACATGCAACCATGTTATTCATCATCTGTGACACTCATTTCACAATTATTCATCCACTTATCTGTAGCTTCTGATATTTTGTTAGCCAAATAATCTATGTAAAATGTTTAATGTACTTGTTCATCTGTTTCTTCTAAATATCCTGGCTAGAATATTTGTTCCTTTAGAGAATGAATCATGTCTAGCCCTCTTCTGTACTACAAATAACTCTAATGTTACTTGTTAATTGATTATTTTGATGAGGATTCTTTGAATAGACCCGCTTATTTTGTAGATGTAAAAATCCCATTTCTGAAAGCATGGCATCTTTTTTAATACTCTTTTCTCCTTCATCTTACTTTCTTAGGGAAAAATTAAAATTTGGGGCAAAAGCTACAGATTTAGGAGAAAAGTACAGGTCTTAATTCTTAAAACATGCCTTTGGTCTGTGAAGTGAAGTGTGAAGTGAAAGTCGCTCAGTCATGTCCGACTCTTTGCGATCCCATGGACTTCTCCATGGAATTCTCCAGGTCAGAATACTGGAGTGGGTAGCCTTTTCTTTCTCCAGGGGATCTTCCCAACACAGGGATCTAACCCAGGCAGCATTACAGGAAGATTCTTACCAGCTGAGCCACAATGGTCTGTACCTGACTTGAACTGAAACATGACTGAAAGGCCTAAATTCTTTAGGGAAGGTAAGAATAAGCATTATGCCATGACTATTGACAATGACATACTGAAGGAACTCATTTTATTCGAAAATACAGTCCATGACAATTGCCTACAATATTTGTAGCACCATTTGAGGTAAAGACCTTGGAATCTTAGGATTATATATATACACCTGTGAGTAGCAAATTCAAGCCCTAAAGAGAAGTTGAAATTTAGCAGAAATAATGTTAACTCTTCAACCTAAAAAAAAAAAAATTTAAATATCTGTCTAAGATTATTTTTCAGGAAATGAGACTGAAAACAAATCTCAAAAGTTCAGTTGACAATTTCTACAATATGATTGCTATAAAAATCAGCATTAGTTTACACTAATAAAAATACCATCTCTATCACACTTTGCTGTGTTATTTACCTATCAGCTCACACCTGGAGTACAGTCTTCAGTTCTAAATGAAATATGTAAAAAGATTATTAATACATTAAGGCAAATCTGAAGCAGGATGACCAGGATGATAAGAAAACTAGAAATCAAGTTACATGATTAAGAATTCTAGTAAATTATAGTTATCAATAAAAGAGAAAATTAAGAAAAAGAAGATAAAGAGGAGTTTTTTAAATGTTTGAAGCACTAATGTCTGGACAGAGCACTGTTTATGTTTTAAAAACAGTTGCTAGTCAGTGTATATTAAGAGAAGATTCAGCCAAAGAGAGAGATAGCCTGACAAATTGAGCTATACACAATGGGACCAGATGACTTCAGGTGAAGGACCCCCACTTAGGGTGCTATTCAAGCAAGTAATGAAGAAACGCTTAATAATCCTTACAAGGGATTCTAATTCTGCCCATAAGGAGGACATTGAGGTTGTTTCTCCTCATCTTGAGATATAGATTTAACAATAAAGGGCTAAGAAAGTGGACTTCACTTCCAAAATAAAACTTAAAGTTATCATTAAAACAGTCAATGCTTTTGAGGCATTCTAAATTTTTAATATGCTTAAAGATGTTTGTGGATGTCCGCACACAATATAGAGGTAACTTGCAGTATTAGAGCAAAAACACTATTCTCTTCCTATGGTGTGTTTGGCTTCATTATGCAGTAGCTATATCTCAGATTTTGGCTACAGAGATAGTATACACTGAGATAATTGTCAAGGCTTTTAAAATGTAATGGTGTGAGATTAATGCCTATGTTTCTTTCCTTTTTCACATGCTGTGCTAAGCACATGCCATCAAGGCTAGGGAGAGAAAGTAAACTTTATTCTTTGAAACCACAAGCAACATTTATTCTTGTATAGCTACTGAGAATGATGAGAGAAACCTATCATTTCCCACATTTATTTTTATTTTAGATGTTTATCTAATAAGTGTCATCTAACTTCTATTTTCCTTCATGAAGACGTCCCAGATATGATAAGGATTCAGTAAGACAAAAGCTGTTTTCAGCCTTATTGTCTCTTTTGTATTAACAAAGCGTCATTAAGACAGATAGCCCAAGCCAACTTCTTTCTATGATCAACCAAAGATAAATATTCTGTGTGTTATCAGCTGAAAAGGAAATTCTTTAATTTTATCAGAGACTGTAGTTGCTTAGCTTGAAACAAAAATCCATGGCTCCATATTTATTTATTTATTTATTTATTTATTTATTTTTATTAAAGCAGAGCAAAACTCTAATAGATCTCCCAGTTATTTCCCTCCTACATAAATCTGACTTAAACAGCAAATGCTAATTTTGGCTAGCAAATTATATACACATGGAAATATTAATTTTATATAAACTATCAGGGATTTTAATTAGACTGTAAAATTAAATTTTCTCATTATAATCATTTCAAATAAGTCATAAAAAGCTTAAATCCCAAGTTTATACACAAATATTTACCTAATATAGTGCACTTTATCATCTCATGCTGTGCTTCTCCCCATATCTTATCCTATTTCATACTTTATAGACTTCTCATTTCCTATATTCCTTACCCCTTAGTGCATAGTAATCCCCTATATTTTTAGTTTTTTATTTTTATATCAATCATTTGAGAATCATCTATTACATTGTCATGGCATTTAACTTTTGACATGAGCTATCCTATTTCTTTGAATAGATTGCAATACCTATAAGACTGGAAACCATGTTTTGCACTGAGAGGTGTTCTATGGGTGAGCAAATGGCAATAAAAAACAATGACCACATTTACAAGAGTTTATATATTTTGGTAGGGAGAGTCTTGGCTTTCTTCCCCCACCCCCACTCCAGTTCTGGTGTTTTTATTTTAGAAAGAAAGCATATTGAACTAAACACTGGAGAGCTACTGCTTCCTTGTTTTGTGATACTTCTATCCTGCATCTCCAGTCAAGATCAATCTTCATCCAGTCTGTGAGACCAAAAGAACTATCTTAGAGTCAAGATCAGCAATTGTAGTCCTGTTCCCATTTCTGTCCTGTTGCTGGATATGGTATGTCACATTCTCTCTCTTCTCCAATGCAGACTGCTAGTAGCCATCAATCTGAAGAATTCGTTCTTCTGCTGCCACCTACCAGTTTATTTCTCTGCTGCCAGCACACTGAGGTTGTGCCTGAATCCAAACTGCTGCATTTACCATTCACTCTACAGCTGCATTACTGGGGGAAGGGGAGTTTAGAAGGGCACTGACCCCAAAAGTTCTCAATACTTCTCACTCATCATCAGGAAAGGGGAAGAAGGAAAATTTTTTCTCTAGGTATTTTTGTTTGTTTGTTTTTGGTTTCATTTTTGGCTTCTGAAAAGGCTGGCAAAGAACAGTAATAGTGCAAGCAGTTAGAATATTTCTTTAAAAACAATTTTTTTTAAATGCAAAACATTATGGAATTTAAAACACTACATTTTCATTAATATAGAAAGAATTGTCACTAGAGTTCAGCAGCCACCCCAAAACAGAAAGGCAAAAGGGCAATTGGTATAAAGGAAATAAAATTCCACACAAAAATCCAAAACAAAACTAAAAACATCTCAAATTAAACCTGGACGACTAGGAGATTTCAACAGCAGATTTCTGTCCACTACTGAAACATTCCAAAATCCAAGCTTCAAAGGTGCCTAAATGTATCTTAAATGAAATTTTGTTTTGTTTTGTTTTTTAAGAAAAAAAAAAAAAAAAGAAAGAAAGCAGTACCTGGTTATAAATCCTGCAATATAGTACATTTAAAAAAATCCTAGCACAACAAAAACAAATTTTAAAAGAAATTAAACAAACAAATAAAAACAGTGGCAGCAGAGGTTACCTGTCTGAGCACCTACATTTTCTTAGGAAGGGATAGTGTTTCACCAGCCATATAGCCCACAAACCTTATCAAAAAGAGTGAGTGAGCCAGGATTGAGCATCAGGTGGCCAAATTATTGGAGCTTCAGCTTCAGCATCAGTCCTTCTAATGAATATTCAGGACTGATTTCCTTTAGGACTGACTGGTTTGATCTTCTTGCAGTCCAAGGGACTTTCCAGAGTCTTCTTCAACACCACAGTTCAAAAGCATAAATTCTTCAACTTTCTTTATGGTGCAACTCTCACATCCGTACATGACTACTGGAAAAAACATAGCTTTGACTAGATAGAACTTTGTTGGCAAAGTGATATCTCTGCTTTTAAATATGCTGTCTAGGTTTGTCATAGCTTTTCTCCCAAGGAGCAAGCATCTTTGAATTTTGTGGCTGCAGTCACCGTCCACAGGGATTTTGGAGCCCAAGAAAACCAATTCTGTCACTCTTTCCATTTTTTTTTTTCCCTACTTGCTATGAAGAGATGGGACTGGATGCCATGAATTTAGAGTCTTTTTGAATGTTGAGTTGTAAGCCAGCTTTTACATTCTCCTCTTTCACTTTCATCAAAAGATTATATAGTTATTCTTTGTTTCCTGCCATTTGAGGTTATTGATATTTCTTCTAGAAACCTTTATTTTAGTTTGTGGGCCATCCAGCATGGCATTTCACATGATGTGCACTACATATAAGTTAAATACCAGGCAGACACTTTAACATCTGAGCCATCAGGGAGGCCCTAGTTAAATAGCAAGGTGACAATACATAGCCTTGACGTACTCCTTTCAGAATTTTGAATCAGTCTGTTGTTCTATGTCTAATTTTAACTGCTGCATCTTGATCTGCCTACAGATTTCTCCGAAGATAGGCAAGGAGGTCTGATATTCCCATCTCTAAGAATTTAACACAGTTTGTTCTGATCCACATACTCAAAAGCTTTAGCATAGTCAATTAAGCAGAAGTAGATATTTTTCTGGATTCTCTTGATTTTTCTATGATCCAGCAATTGTTGGCAATTTGACATCTGGTTACTCTGCCTTTTCTAAATGCAGTTTGTACATCTGAAAGTTCTTGGTTGACATGCTATTTAAGCCTAGCTTGAAAGATTTTGAGCATTATATTGGTATCACATGAAATGAATGCAATTTTGAGATAGTTAGAACATTCTTTGGTATTGCCCCTTGGTATTGGAAAGAATACTAACCTTACACAGCCCTGGAGCCACTGCTGTGTTTTTCAAGTTTACTGGCAGATTGACTACAGCACTTTAACAGAATCATCTTTTAGTATTTGAAACAGCTCAACTGGAATCCCATCACTGCCACTGGCTTTGTTTGGAGTAATGCTTCCTAAGGTCCACTTGACTGCACACTTCAGGATGTCTGCCCCTAGGTGAATGACCACAGAATCTGGGTGATCTGGGTCATTAAGACATTTTCTGAATAGTTCTTCTGTGTATTCTTTCCACCACTTCTTAATTTCTTCTGCTTCTGTTATGTACTTGCCATTTCTGTCCTTTATGGTGCCCATATTTGCATCAAATGCTCCCTTGATTTCGCTAATTTTCTTAATGAGATCTCTAGCCGTTCAAATCTGAATTAAATTCACCCATTTTCATCCATTTTAGTTCACTGATTCTTAAAAAGTTTATGCTTGCCATCTCCTGTTTGCCCATCTCTTATTTGCCCAATTTATCTTGATTCATGGATCTAACATTCCAGGCTCCTATGCAGTATTGTTCTTTACAGCATCAGACTTTACCTTCACCACCAGATTCATCTAAAACTGGACGTTATTTCTGGTTTGGCTCAGCCTCTTTGTTCTTTCTGGAGCTATTTCTCCACTGTTTCCCAGTAGCATATTGGACACCTACCCACCTGGGGGACTTATCTTTCAGTGTCATATTTTTTATTTTTCCTTTTCATACTGTTAATGGACTTCTCAGGGCAAAAATTTTGAAGTGGTTTACCATTTCTTTCTCCTATGGACCAAGTTTTGTCAGAACTGTTAATCATGACCCATCCATCTTGGATAACTTTGCATGGCATGGATCATATCCAGGGACATATAACAAGGGGGAAAAAAATGCATGGTCTAAAGGTACTGAAATCATACAATCTACTCTCTGATCACTGTGGAATTACATTAAAAATCAATATCAAAAGATATTTGAAAATAATCCATATATTTTCAAGTTCAATATTATATTTACCAAGTTAGATCTTTGACTTAGCCACTGAACACCTCAAGATGGTTAAAACACTGAAAAACACAGAATTATTGCAGAGAAGAAAACATTTAAATGAGAAAATAGTATCAAGGGCATTTTCAAAATCCCATGTATTTGGAAATTAAATGTCCCTTTGAAATGACAGCTGTATCTAAGAACCCATAATAAGGAAAGTTAGACAATATCTGTAACAAATAAAAATGAATGAGAATTTTTCAGAATTTGTTGCATGCAGCTGAAGCTGCTCAATGCAGCTAAATACAAAGTGGAATCTTCAATAAGGTATGAAAACAAATAATGGACACTAGCATATAATTGTGTGAAATTTGAACAAAATATGTATTTTAGTTAATGATATTGTATCGAGTTATTTTCCTGTTTAGGGGCTGTTTTGTTTTTAAAACATAGTGTTTGTTTCCATTTTTATAATTGGATTAGAAGTTACAAGCCTCATTCCATTTTTTTAATTAGTAAAGTAATAAGCTTTTTAGCTTTCAGCAATAATACTAGATGCCAGAATAAATAGAAGAATATCAAAGTTTTGATTGAATATAAATTAGAAATCTATGATTCTATACATACTTAGTCAAACAATAGAACAAAGATATTATATTTTCTAGCTAAGCAAAACTTCATAAGCTTTCTAAAATATGTTTTATTGTATTACTATATATATATATGTATGTATGTATTAAAAAACTTTTCAACTACTCTTGATAAAGCCTTGAAAATGAACAACAAAGAAAGAGATGAGACTGGAAAACATAAAATAAATGAATTGAGAGCACTGAATATGAAGTAGAAAAAGTGAAACAAGCTAGATAAAAAAAAAAATCATCATATCATCTAGTTGTTTTTCAACATAGTTGCTCAGTAGAATCACATCTGGAATTCAGGGAAAAAACAGTACCTTGGGCATTTGCATTTTTCAAAAAATTCCAAGATAATTCTAATGTTCTTCTGGATTTAAAAAGTGATTACAAGTTTTCTTTTTTTAAATGTTAATATTTTTAACTTATGAAAGTATGCTAACACAATTACAGGAGACTTGGAAAATATAGAAAAAGCTTACATATAGTTCCACTATGTATAAAATATATAATAATTATTATTTTTAGAAGATAATTGCTTTAGTTGGAGTTTCAGTATAAAACTCTCAAAAAATAATAGAATGAATATACAGAGAAGCAGAAGAATGCAGTAGACCTGAAAAGTATTATGAACCAATTCAGCATAATAAGATTTATATGATTTTCACACAACAACAGGATACAAATTCTATTCAAGTTCCCATAGACTATAAACTAGGAGAAATTGGAAAATATCTAGTGACATAATACAGGATGAAAACATGTCATGGTCTAAAGGTATTGAAATCATACAGAGTCTGTTCTCTTATCACTGTGCAATTATGTTAGAAATCAATATCAAAAGATATTTGAAAACACCCACTTTTTTTTCAAATGCAGGGGGTTATTGCAGAGAAGAATGCATTTAAATGAGAAATTGGTGTCTAAATGAGAAATTAATTTTAAATATACTTTAAACAAATTCCATATATTTGGAAGTAAATGTCCACTTTTAAGTAATAGCTATATCTAAGAAGTCTTAGCAAGGAAAATTAGAAAATATTTGTAATAGAATAAAAATGAAAAATAATTTATCAGAATGTGTTGTATATCACTAAAGCTGCTCAATGCAATCAAACAAAATGTAAAGTAAGAAAAATAAAAAATGGACACTACCAAAAAATTTTGTTAAATTTGAACAAAATCTGTACTTTAGTTGATAATACTGTATCATTTGCCAATTTTCTGTTTGTTTGTTTTTTTACGACACAGTATTTCTTTATATTCTCAGAGTTGTTAGAAGTTTCACTCCTCATTCAAAATTTTTTGCAAATGACTAAAAGTAAATTTTCTAGACTTTTAGCAGTAATACTAGATGACAAAATATATGAAAATGAATCTTAGATTTGACTAAACATAAATTAGAAATCTATTATTATATTCATACTATGTCAAACAAGTGGAATCAAAATGTCATAATTTTTTGAACTAGGCAAAAATTCATAAACTTTCTAATATATATATGTATTATGTATACAAATGCTTTTATACTGTGCTTGAGAAACAGTAGCAAAAACAAGTGACAGATAATTGGAAAACATAAACTAAATAAAATGGGAGTGCTGAATATGAAGTAGATAAAGTAAAATAAACTAGATAATCATAGAGTCCAACTGTTATTAAACATAGCTGATCAGTAGAAACACATCTGAAGCTTTGGAGAAAAATAGCAACACCTGAGCATTAGTATTTTTCAAAAAATTCCAAGAAGCTTCTACTATGTTTCTATATTTTACAAGTTTTTCTATTAAATAGTAATTTTAGTGATATAAAATTCTATTATTTTATTTTGACAAATCATGTTATAGTGGTATTAAGTGAATAATAGCTACATAATTATGATAGTATTAATTCAGGCCATGCTTCAGGATTACATGAACCAAGAACTTCAAGATGTAGAAGCTGGATTTAGAAAAGGCAGAGAAACCAGAGATCAAATTGCCAACATCTGCTGGATCATGGAAAAAAGCAAGAGAGTTCCAGAAAAACATCTATTTCTGCTTTATTGACTATGCCAAAGCCTTTGACTGTGTGGTTTACAATAAACTGTGGAAAATTTTGAGAAAGATGGGAATACCAGACCACCTGACCTGCCTTTTGAGGAAGCTGTATGCAGGTCAGGAAGCAACAGTTAGAACTGGACATGGAACAAAAGACTGGTTCCAAATAGGAAAAGGAGTACCTCAAGGCTGTATATTGTCACCCTGCTAATTTAACTTATATGCAGAGTACATCATGAGAAATGCTGGACTGGAAGAAACACAAACTGGAATCAAGATTGCTGGGAGAAATATCACTAACCTCAGATATGCAGATGACACCACCCTTATGGCAGAAAGTGAAGAGGAGCTAAAAAGCCTCTTGATGAATGTGAAAGAAGAGAGTGAAAATGTTGGCTTAAAGCTCAACATTCAGAAAACGAAGATCATGGCATCCGGTCCCATCACTTTATGGGAAATAAATGGGAAAACAGTGGAAACAGTGTCAGACTTTATTTTGGGGGGCTCCAAAATCACTGCAGATGGTGACTGCAGCCATGAAATTAAAAGACGCTTACTCCTTGGAAGGAAATTTATGACCAACCTAGATAGCATATTCAAGAGCAGAGACTACTTTGTCAACAAAGGTCCGTCTAGTCAAGGCTATGGTTTTTGGTGTGGTCATGTATGGATGTGAGAGTTGGACTGTGAAGAAAGCTGAGCGCTGAAGAATTGATCCTTTTGAACTGTGTTGTCGGAGAAGACTCTTGAGAGTCCCTTGGACTGCAAGGAGATCCAACCATTCCATTCTGAATGAGATCAGCCCTGGGTGTTGTTTGGAAGGAATGATGCTAAAGCTGAAACTCCAGTACTTTGGCCACCTTATGCGAAGAGTTGACTCATTGGAAAAGACTCTGATGCTGGGAGGGATTGGGGGCAAGAGGAAAAGGGAACGACAGAGGATGAGATGGCTGGATGGCATCATGGACTCGATAGACGTGAGTCTGAGTGAACTCCGGGAGATGGTGATGGACCGGGAGGCCTGGCGTGCTGCAATTCTTGGGGTCGCAAAGAGTCGGACACGACTGAGCAACTGTACTGAACTAAACTGAACTGATGGAAGGGGCTATAGGTGTGAAAAACTAGATCTTGCCCTGGTAGACAGTATACATTAAAACTTTGATCCAGTTTTCCACTGATGGGTGTGGTTGGGCTCCCTCCTTGTTAATTGTGTGGCCTGAGGCAACCCAAGGTTGAAGTCTCCAGGCACTATGGTGCCAAGAAGACTTCTCCCCCCCATCCCAGGTGGCTTAGATGGTAAAGAATCTGCCTGCATTGTAGGAGACCCAGGTTTGATCCCTGGGCCAGGAAGATCTCCTGGAGGAGGGCATGGTAACCCACTCCAGTATTCTTGCCTGGAGAATACTGTGGACAAAGGAACATGCTGGGCACCAAAAGTTGGACATGACAGAAAGACTAAGAACAAGAGGGCTTACCCCAAAGAGCCCCTTCCAGGGCTTCTACTGCCAGTGACCCCACTCCTGTGGTGAGCCACTGCCAAAACACACTTCCACAGAAGAGCCTCTAACACTAGCAAGTAGGTATGGTTCAGTTTCCTGAGGGATGACTTCTTCTTTCCCATGGGTGTTAATGTGCACAAGATTTTGTTTGTGCCCACAGGAATGGAGTCCTGTTTCCTCCAGTCCTTTGGAAGTCCTATGATCAGATCATACTAGTCTTCAATGTCAGATTCCCTGAGGATTCCCAGTCCATTTTTCAAATTCCCAGTAAGGGAAACTTGACATCAGGCTCAGAACCTTGACAACAGTGGGAGAACTTCTGATATTATTGCTCTCAGTCTATGGGTCACCCACCAGTGAATACAGGATTTGATTTTATCATTATTGTGTACCTACTATCATCTCATTGACTCATTTCAAAGACTACTTCTTTGCCTTTGGATATGGGGTATCTTTTTTTTTGGTGGATTTCAGCATCCTCCTGTCAATGTTTGTTCAACAGCTCTTTGTGATTTTTGTGCTCTCACAGGAAGGGATGAGAACATGTTCTCTAGTCCACCATCTTGAACCAGAAACCTCTATAGCTTCTATTAAATGGTAGTTTTAGTGATATAGAATTTTATTCTTTTCTATTGACAAATTATGATATAGTGGTATTAAAATGAATAATACATAAGCACATACATACAATATTATTGTACATACATACATACATACAATAGTAAAAGATGTTTGTCAGTTTTCACAATTAATAGGAAACATAAGATAATTAGAATTCAAGCTATAATGGAAACATGATTAACCTAATAATATAAAGTAATTATATACAGTTTAGGGGGTTATTTAGAATGATATGGTGATATGTGCATATATGGACATGTTTTCAACCACCCAGCCAGTCTATGTCTTTTGCTTGGTGCATTTAATTTATTTACAAATAAAGAAATTATCAATATGTATCATCCTTAATTTTCTTAATGGTTTTGGATTCATTCTTTGTAAGTTTATTCCTTCTTGTGTTTCCTGCCTAGAGAAGTTCTTTTAGCATTTGTTGTAAAGTTGGTTTCATTGGATTGAATTCTCTTAACTTTGGCTTTTCTTTAAAGCTTTTAATTTTTCTGTCAAATCTGAATGAGAGTTTTGCTGGGTAGAGTATTCTTGATTTATTTTCTTCCCTTTCATCACTTTAAATATATTGTGCCATTCCCTTTTGACTTGTAGAGTTTCTATTGAAAAATCAGTTGATAACCTTATGGCAGTTCCCTTATATGTTGTCTTTTCCTTATTGCTTTTAATATTTTATCTTTGTCTTATTTTTTGTCAGTTTAATTACTATGTGCATTGGTGCATTCCTCCTTGGGTCTATCTTCCCTGTGACTTTCTGAACTTTGTGAACTTGGTTGACTATTTCTTTTCAGCTATTATCTTTTTAAATACTTTCTTCAGTCCTTTCTCTCTTCTCTTTTTGGGCCTCCTATATTGTGAATCTTGGTACATTTACTGTTGTCCCAGAGGTCTTTTATGCTGTCTTCATTTTTTTTTGTATATTCTATCTTGCAGCAGTGATTTTCATCATTCTGTCTTCCAAGTCACTTATTCATTCTGTTCTTCTGCCTCAGTTATTCTGCTGCTGATTCCTTTCAATTAAGTGTTCATCTCTGTTTGTTTGTTCTGTGTCTTTCATAAACATTTATTGTATGATCATCATTATTTTCCCAAGATCCTGGATCATCTTCTCTATCATATTCTGATTTTTTTTTTTTTTCTGGAAGGTTGCCCATCTCTAGTTAATTTAGTTGTTTTTCTGTTTTTATTTTTGTTTTTTCTTGTAGTTTCATCTGGAAGATAAAGCTCTGCTTTTTCATTTTGATTAACTCTCTGTGGTTGTGATTTTTGTTCTGGAGGCTGAGAGATTGTAGTAGGTTTAATTATTTACAACAACTCCACATATTAAGTACTCTATTAGGCCCACTTCACAAGAAATGTTTAGCAACTTGCCTGTTGTTTCACAGATATTAAAATTAATGGCCCTCATACACTATGCAATGTTACCTCTTTCATCTAGCCAATATTTCCCATTTTATACATATTTATTGTGTATATAACAATTTGTTTGTATTCATATCTTGATAGCCAAAAAAATAATTAATTGCCAAAAATTAGTTTATTCAAATGGCTCCCAATTTTCTGTAGGTTCAAGAACAAGCTTCTGATGTCTACATGCTTTTCTGCTTCCTATTGTCATTATGGCCCTCTTAAAATTACTTTAAACTGGACACAACTATTCTTCAGTTATCACTTCTGTGCCATCAATCCCTTAATCCATTCCATAGGCCTAGAATTACTAGAGCATTCTATTAATCTGACAACACTTGGTAAAATCTTGCTAAGGAAAGAAGGTACAGTATAAAGAGTATTCATGTTAATTGAAATGACAGTAGTAGTTGGACCTTCCAAGGCTGGAATATTTCTATCCAGTAGTCTATTTCATGCAAACTCAGCTTACACCTACCTGAAAGAATCAGGATCCATCATGCACTGTAACCCGGGCCCAATTCACATAATGTCTCAGAAAGAAGACAATGTTCCTTATTTACCCTTGTGTAAGGCCCACCTTCCACTTTCTTTTTTTTTCTTCCCCCAAGCATAATGATTTTTTATTTATATTTATTTTTTTTTCAAAGGCAGGAAAAACGGATTTCTTTAAATGAATAAATATATTACATATTCATAACTATGGTTAATATTTTGATATTTTTCTTCCCAGTTTTTTTTTTTTTTTCACTTTACAATATTGTATTGGTTTTGCCATACATCAACATGAATCTACCATGGGTGTACACATGTTCCCCATCCTGAACCCCCCCTTACCATCCCTCTGGGTCATCCCAGTGCACTAGACCAAGCATCCTGTATCCTGCGTCAAATCTGGACTGGCAATTAGTTTCTTCTATGATATTATACATGTTTCAATGACATTCTCCTTAATTACCCAACCCTCTCCCTCTCCCGCAGAGTCCAAAAGACTTCTGTACATCTGTGTCTCTTTTGCTGTCTCACATACAGGGTTATCATTACCATATTTCTAAATTCCATATATATGCACTAGTATACTGTATTGGACTATGGAATGAGGTTCATGACATTGTACAGGAGACAGGGATCAAGACCATCCCCATGGAAAAGAAATGCAAAACAGCAAAATGGCTGTCTGGGGAAGCCTTATAAATAGCTGTGAAAAGAAGAGGAGTGAAAAGCAAAGGAGAAAAGGAAAGATTTAAGCATCTGAATACAGAGTTCCAAAAAAGAGCAAGAAGAGATAAGAAAGCCTTCTTCAGCGATCAATGCAAAGAAATAGAGCAAAACAATAGAATGGGAAAGACTAGAGATTGCTTCAAGAAAATTAGAGATACCAAAAGAACATTTCATGCAAAGATGGGCTCGATAAAGGACAGAAATGGTATGGACCTAACAGAAGCAGAAGATATTAAGAAGAGTTGGCAAGAATACACAGAAGAACTGTACAAAAAAGATCTTCATGACCTGGATAATCACAATGATGTTATCACTCATCTAGAATCAGACATCCTGGTATGTGAAGTCAAGTGGGCCTTAGAAAGTATCACTACAAACAAAGCTAGTGGAGGTGATGGAATACCAGTGGAGCTATTTCAAATCCTGAAAGATGATGCTGTGAAAGTGCTGCACTCAATATGCCAGCAGATTTGGAAAACAGCAGTGGCCACAGGACTGGAAAAGGTCAGTTTTCATTCCAATCCAAAAAAACGGCAATGCCAAAGAACGCTCAAACTACCGCACAATTGCACTCATCTCACATGCTAGTAAAGTAATGCTCTAAATTCTCCAAGCCAGGCTTCAACAATATGTGAACCGTGAACTTCCAGATGTTCAAGCTGTTTTTAGAAAAGGCAGAGGAACCAGAGATCAAATTGCAACATCCACTGGATCATGGAAAAAGCAAGAAAGTTCCAGAAAAACATCTATTTCTGCTTTATTGACTATGCCAAAGCCTTTGACTGGGTGGATCAAAATAAACTAAGGAAAATTCTGAAAGAGATGGGAATACCAGCCCACCTGACCTGCCTCTTGAGAAATCTGTATGCAGGTCAGGAAGCAAGAGTTAGAACTAGACATGGAACGACAGACTGGTTCCAAATAGGAAAAGGAGTACTTCAAGGCTGTATATTGTCACCCTGCTTATTTAACTTCTATACAGAGTACATCATGAGAAACTCTGGACTGGAAGAAACACAAGCTGGAATCAAGATTGCCGGGAGAAATATCAATAACCTCAGATATGCAGATGACACCACCCTTATGACAGAAAGTGAAGAGGACCTAAAAAGCCTCTTGATGAGTGTGAAAGAGGAGAGCGAAAATGTTGGCTTAAAGCTCAACATTCAGAAAACGAAGATCATGGCATCCAGTCCCATCACTTCATGGGAAATAGATGGGGAAACACTGGAAACAGTGTCAAACTTTATTTTTTTGGGCTCCAAAATTACTGCAGATGGTGACTGCAGCCATGAAATTAAAAGACGCTTACTCCTTGGAAGGAAAGCTATGATCAAACTAGACAGCATAATCAAAAGCAGAGACATTACTTTGCCGACTAATGTCCGTCTAGTCAAGGCTATGGTTTTTCCAGTAGTCATGTATGGATGTGAGAGTTGGACTCTGAAGAAGGCTGCGCACCAAAGAATTGATGCTTTTGAACCGTCGTGTTGGAGAAGACTCTTGAGAGTCCCTTGGACTGCAAGGAGATCCAACCAGTCCATTCTAAAGAAGATCAGCCTTTGGATTTCTTTGGAAGTAATGATGCTAAAGCTGAAACTCCAGTACTTTGGCCACCTCATGCGAAGAGTTGACTCATTGGAAAAGACTCTGATGCTGGGAGGGATTGGGGGCAGGAGGAGAAGGGGACGACAGAGGATGAGCTGGCTGGATGGCATCACGGACTCGATAGACGTGAGTCTGAGTGAACTCCGTGAGTTGGTGATGGACAGGGATGCCTGGCATGCTGCGATTCATGGGGTCGCAGAGAGTCGGACATGAATGAGCTATTGAAATGAACTGAATGGATACTGTATCGGTGTTTTTCTTTCTGGCTTACTTCACTCTGTATGTGTTAGTTGCTCAGTCATGTCCTACTCTTTGCAACCCCATGGACTGTAACCCACCAGGCTTCTCTGTCCATGGAATTCTGCAGGCAAGAATACTGGAGTGGATTGCCATTCCCTTCTCCAGAGGAGTTTCCCAACCCAGGAATCGAACCCTGGTCTCCTGCGGGGCAGCCAGACTCTTTACTGTCTGAGCTACAGGGAAGGATCCAGTTTCATCCACCTCATTAGAACTGATTCAAATGTATTCTTTTTAAAGGCTGAGTAATACTCCATTGTGTATATGTAACACAGCTTTCTTATCCATTCATCTGCTGATGGACAGCTCGGTTGCTAAACAGTGCTGCCATGAACATTGGGGTACACGCGTCTCTTTCAATTCTGGTTTCCTCAGAGTCACTCATTATCAGGGAAATGTAAATCAAAACCACAATGAGGTACCATTTCTTGCCAGTCAGAATGTTTGCAATCCAAAAGTCTACAAGAAATAAATGCTGGAGAGGGTGTGGAGAAAAGGGAACCCTCTTACACTGTTGGTGGGAATGCAAACTAGTACAGCCACTGTGGAGAACAGTGTGGAGATTCCTTAAAAAAAATTGGAAATAGAACTGCCTTATGACCCAGCATACCCACTGCTGGGCATATCCACCTTCCACTCACAAATGTCCTTTAATAGAATCAGTTCCTTCCGCTGCTGATGAACAATTTAAAGAAAAAAAAAAAAAAAAAAACTTCTATGGATTACTGCATCAGCATAGAATCTTCATTAAGACAATTTAAATTATATCAAGATATAATGAACTATTCTGCTATATCCAGTATATTATAGTTTAGCCAGCTGTGTAATATATCATATCATTTTTCAATTCAACTACTTTTTCTAACTCTTCTCCCATGACTTTCTGCAAGCAGAAGGGACTGGGTTGGATGAACAGAAACATCAACCCTTTCCTGATCAAGCAAATAAAAAATGTATTGCTCAAGCACAGACAAGAAAAAGATGGAAAACTCAAAAAAGATAATTAAAGAATATTTAATAAAGACTATTTATAATGTTGAGCAGTACTAAGGGAGGCCAACAAAGAATGGTAAATCTAATAATAGCAAGGTAGCAATTTTAAGTGGAGATTGCTATTATGGACCAAGTGAGAACCATAGATAGGAGATGCTCATCCAGCAGAGGATAGAAACTCAGCCACGGCTGCAGAATCGCCCATCAACAAGGGAGAGAACTGAGGAATTAAAGACTCCAAGTGATACTTTTCTCCCTCCTTCTTATCTCTTCCTAGTACATTACCTGGCTGAACCAACCAGAAGTCAAGTGATAGAGGATCCAGTTGACAAAGTGTAAAGGGCCCAGATAATTATGGTTGTTATTATTGTGTTTTTTATTATTGTGTTCTTTATCAGATCAAAGGGATCTTGGATCTAACACCATAATCTTGGAAAAGCACAAAAAGAGAGAGTCTAATTGAAGTTCAATTCAGTTCAGTTCAGTCGCTCAGTCGTGTCCGACTCTTTGCGACTCCATGAACCACAGCACGCAAGGCCTCCCTGTCCATCACCAACTCCCGGAGTTTACCCAAACTCATGTACATTGAGTTGATGATCCCATCTAACCATCTTTAATTGAAGTGGATATGGTAATTAAAACAGAAATTTTCAGCTAAGACACTGGTTGAAATTGGGCATGCATTTGAGTTCAAATCATCCTGGAAATCTCATGAGTCTTATTATTAAATTTTTTTTTTCCTAAGCAACTTTTTTTTTTTTAAATTTTAAAATCTTTAATTCTTACATGTGTTCCCAAACATGAACCCCCCTCCCACCTCCCTCCCCATAACATCTCAGTGGGTCATCCCCATGCACCAACCCCAAGCATGCTGTATCCTGCGTCAGACATAGACTGGCGATTCAATTCTTACATGATAGTATACATGATAGAATGCCATTCTCCAAAATCATCCCACCCTCTCCCTCTCCCTCTGAGTCCAAAAGTCCGTTATACACAGCTGTGTCTTTTTTCCTGTCTTGCATACAGGGTCTTAAATTATAGTAAGAAAATTAGGTGTCTTGAGAAAAAGATTTTACTTGAATTAAGTAAATAATATGCATTTGTCTGAAACAATGAGCAGTTAAAATATTTGGAAAAAACTAATAAAAAGGGGGCATTTTTACTCTGTATTCAAACAACAATGTGATATTTTTGTGAAAATTGATAGATTAATGGGTTAAAACAGAAATATATGCAAAGTAAGAGAAACATCATAGTATTTAATACCTAACACATTATTTAGGAAATAATCAACTTTTCACCTAATCTTATACCTTATTCTAAAAGATTTTGAAAGAAATTAAAATTTCAAAGTAAATAATAATAAAATACAGAGAAAAATGCAAGTGACCATTTAACATGCTTATTCTTAATAGTTCACATTAACTCAGGATACTTGTGAAACAGGGCTGAGTTTCTAAAATTGCTTCTTGCTATTTCAATTTTGCTTTTGGCTCATAGCATTAGAAATAAGTAGTCTGTAAGAGCTATGACCAAAGAAGGGAAAGGTATAAAATATTCTAAGACACCCAAAACATTAGATTTCTTTTGTCTGAGCCTTTCAGGAAAACTAAATCATTTGTAATTGAGTTTTCAGAAACATTTCAACCATCAAATTTTTCCCCAAATGAAGTGACAAAATATAGACCTTGACAAAGTCAAATTCCTTTGGATGAATGACTTATTGCCATCATTTGACTGAAAAATATTTTTCTTACTTTTTCCAGTGAAACTTTCTTAAACTCCATAAAACTTCACTTTGAAATGAGTATATTACATATCCATTTGAAATGAATTTCTTATTGACATTAAAAAAAAAAAAAAAAACTGAACCACTATGTTCAAGGTTCTGAATTAGTTACCAATGTTATGCAAATAAACAATAGCTAAACATCTAAAATTTTTTTCCACAAATGATTTTAATATCCTGAGAGAGTTTTTAATCTCTGAGACCTTCTCCAGATAACCACTGACATCTCCTTGGGGATCTGGAATAATAGAGTGAACCCAACTTCCAAACAATTCTTTCTTTCAGTTCAGCTTTAGAAACAGTCTCATGGCACTTTAAACAAATAACACAAACCTACTGAATTCTCACAGCTATACACTTATAAGCCCCCTTTCCACAGCAAAACCCCCTCAAACTTCTTCTTTGTAAAGTTTTCTAACCTCACTAAAATAATCTCTTAGTGTTTATCAGTGTTTTACATCTATCAGGCAAAAACACCTCAACACTCGGCCCACACTATACTTTCAATGCACCAGTAAAGATAATTTTCATGATGATACAGGAAATTTTATTTAATCTACAAATGTCTAGGCATGATCTTGGCCTACCTTCTCAGCTCATATAACTTAATTATAATAGTAATCATAAGCTATTACTTTTTAATTCTGTGTATATGTTGTCTTTAACTATTAGTTAACTTCTAATTAATTTAATCTACATGGTCTTCTATGTTCTGGTATTTTATATACTTACTATTCACATAGACCTAAATTGGTATTATATTTTTTTAATATATATCTTTTTTGACTTTTCAAAAGCATGAAATTTATATCTCATCAGAAAAACATGGTGAAACAAACAAAATTATGAATAGTCAACAAAATAAACAGGAAAATTAGAGGTACTGAAGATTTGAAATTCATTTTTTAGTAATATTTAATCTCAAAACTTTCTCCTTCTTTTGTACTAAGGAGTCTTTCTTTTAAAATTTCTTTTTTTAATATAAATTTATTTATTTTAATTGGAGGTTAATTACTTTATAAGTTGATATTTTACCCATCATTTCAATGCTGAATATGTCTATAGGATAAAATGCTCCAATTATACTAAACATTTTTTAAATAAGTTCATAATCATAACATTATCTGATTTCAACAAAAAGTTGTTTCATGAATGTACTAATCTTGTGGCTATAAAGCTTACTATCAGATTCCGTTTGGTAACAGGAATTATTACTTCCTTATGAACAACCAATTAAACTCATCTACAATGTCTGTAGAATGAATCAAAATTCCTCAGCCTACTCTGGGATTGCCCATAACCTGAATAAATTTCTCAGTACATCTCTTCATAACTTAGCTTACACACCTGTAGAGAAGAAGAAGAGGAAGGGAGAAGGAAAAAGAGTAAAACATGGGAAAAAAAAAAAAAACCGCTATGACAATATCCAAACCCACCATTCACATTCTCACTCTTGTATTTTAACTTTTTTTTTTTTTAATGTGACCAGTCATCCTCATTCTTCATCATTTAAAATCATCACCTTTCCTCAGAGTTCATATCAAAATGTTTCTTCTTCATGAAAATTCTCACATACATCAAACTGATCAAATGATATTTATGCCTGGGAATATAGAGGAAGAAAGAGTTAACCTTAATTCTGGTATAACTTAGTGTTTTTTTTTCATGTATATTTGTCTTATTTTAGATGGAAAATACTCTGAGGGGCTAAATAGCCTATACTGTTTTTTAAACCTTATAAAGCACAAAAGATAGTTGCTTAATACATACATGAAGGTGAAACTGAAAGTCACTCAGTCGTGTCTGACTCCGATGAAGCTGAAACTCCAATACTTTGGCTACCTGATGACAAGAACTGACTCATTTGAAAAGACCCTGATGCTGGGGTAAGATTGAAAGTGGGTGAAGGCCACGACAGAGGATGATATGGTTGAATGGCATCACCAACTCAATGGACATGAGTTTGAGCAAACTCTGGGAGTTGGTGATGGACAGGGAGGCCCGGTGTGCTGCAGTCCATGGTGTCGCAAAGAGTCAAACACAACTGAGCAATTGAATTAAACTGAACTGGCCTATAAAGTCCATAGAAATCTCCAGGCCAGAATACTAGAGTGGGTACCCTTTCCCCTCGCCAGGGGCTCTTCCCAACCCAGGGATCAAACCCAGGTCTCCCACATTGCAGGCGGATTCTTTACCAGCTGAGCCACAAGGGAAGCCCAAGAATACTCGGGTGGGTAGCCTATTCCTTCTCCAAGGGATCTTCCTGTCGGGGTTCAGCCCCCTCAGGATCCAGGGGAACCTGAAGGAAAAATGGCATTGGTGATTGATTTAGAGAGCGATAAGGAAAGAATGTTGAGGATAAGAAAATAGAGGAGAGAAAGAGGCTGATATTCCTTGAATATAGAAAGGTAATAAAGTCTTAGAAGCCCAGGCAGAAAAGTGAATGCAGAGAGCCTCTGTGTTCCAAGGGATCAGCCTAAAAAAGAAAGTATGAGAGAAAAAAAGAGAAAAGAAGAAGAAAAACATGGGGTGACCAAGCTTCTTCAAGCGAGGCCCAATAGCTTTATTTTTAAAAGGTACTTCTATACCTTGTCTTATACATAGAGGGAAATGAAAGATGCAAAGTCATACAGAGTCAGCCCAAACATTACATCTGTTTTGTCTTTTTTGAAACCAGGATTTTTTCTGTAAACCTTTCCCATAAACAATATTGTGTACATTATCTTCTGGCCTTGGAGGCCTGTGAATATTTTATGACTCTTGATAAAGGCTTCTCAACCAGAAAACTTATTTTCCCTCAAAGTGTTTTTCTTTATATTTCTAATCTATGTCAAACCCAGAAAATATCAAACAGAGTTACATTCTCATGAAGCAAAGGTGCAGTGAGTTACAAGAAGGAACCAATTAGCTCAAAAGTCTGATGTGATTAATTTCAAGGCTACACTTGTTTTTCTTACTTTTCAACTATGTTAACTAATGCATTCCCAGGTGCACAGTGGACAAGAGATATGGGAACTTAGCAACAAGCATTGGCCCAATAATGAAATCCTACACCAGCACTACTCTAATAACTTTTAACTCTTTAAAAGGCTCTATGTTTTAGGCTTTCCATGCCTCTCACAGTTGGGAGGCTGTAAATAATCATATGCATAGCTGCAAGAGTCTGGATATACCTGCCAAGCAAGCTATAATGCTAACAGAGGGGTTTTGATTGGAAATATTCCTCTCATGTCCAGGAGACTTATTAGCTATAGCCCTAAGTTGATTTTCTCCAGAGAAAGGTGGTCAGGAAAAGCCCCCTGTTAATGTCAGAGGAGTTGATGAAAGTCATGAAATAGTAAAGCAGACAGATTCTGGTTTTGGGGTAGATGCTCGAGAAAGCCTAGGGAGCCCTTTGAGTTCTGAAGCCTTGCTTAACAGTTCTCTTCCACATGACCTTGTCATAGGTGGGATCTCCTGTGGTGGCTCCCGGCATCTTCCCAACCCAGGAATTGAACCAGGGTCTCCTGCATTGCAGGCAGATTATTTACAGGCAGATTATTGCAGGCAGGTAATTGAGCCATGAGGGAAGCCACCACATACATAAACCATAGCAATAAATAAAATCCCCCAAATTTGCATGAAAAAAGGGGTCAGCAAAGTTTTCTGACAAAGGCCAGAGAATAAATATCTTCAACTTTGCAGAGCCAAATGGTCTCTGTAAAAATCTGCTACAGTATATGAAAGCAACCATAAATAATTCACAAGTTAATGGGCATAATTATAATCCAATAAGATTTTCCTGATAATCACAACGATGTGATCACTCACCTAGAGCCAGACATCCTGGAATGTGAAGTCAAGTGGGCTTTAGGAAGCATCACTATGAACAAAGCTAGTGGAGGTGATGGAATTCCAGTTGAGTTATTTCAAATCCTGAAAGATGATGCTGTAAAAGTGCTGCACTCAATATGCCAGCAAATTTGGAAAACTCAGCAGTGGCCACAGGACTGTTTTCATTCCAATCCCAAAGAAAGGAAATGTCAAAGAATGCTGAAACTATCACACAATTGGACTCATTTCACACACTAGAAAAGTAATGCTCAAAATTCTCAAAGCCAGGCTTCAGCAATACATGAAACATGAACTTCCAGATGTTCAAGTTGGTTTTAGAAAAGGCACAGGAACCAGAGATCAAATTGCCAACATCGGCTGGATCATTGAAAAAAACAAGATAGTTCCAGAAAAACATTTATTTCTGCTTTATTGACTATGCCAAAGCCTTTGACTGTGTGGATCACAACAAACGGTGGAAAATTCTTGAAGAGATGGGAATACAAGATCACCTGACCTGCCTCTTGAGAAGTTTGTATGCACGTCAGGAAGCAACAGTTAGAACTGGACATGGAACAACAGACTGGTTCCATATAGGAAAAGGAGTACATCAAGGCTGTATATTGTCATCCTGTTTATTTAACTTCTATGCAGAGAATGTCATGAGAAACACTGGGCTGAAGGAAGCACAAACTCGAATCAAGATTGCCAGGAGAAATATCAGTAGAATCAGATATGCAGATAACACCACACTTACGGCAGAAAGTGAAGAAGAACTAAGGAGCCTCCTGATGAAAGTGAAAGAGGAGAGTGAAAAAGATGACTTAAAGCTCAACATTCAGAAAACTAAGATCATGGCATCTGGTCCCATCATTTCATGGCAAATAGATGGGAAAACGGTGGAAACAGTGGCTGACTTTATTTTTAGGGGACTTCAAAATCGCTGCAGATTGTGTCTACAGCGATGAAATTGAAAGACACTTACTCTTTGGAAGGAAAGTTATGAGCAACCTACACAGCATATTAAAAAGCAGAGACGTTACTTTGCCAACAAAGGTCTGTCTAGTCAAAGTTATGGTTTTCCCAGTGATCATGTATGGATGTGAGAGTTGGACTATAAAGAAAGCTGAGCACCAAAGAATTGGTGCTTTTGAGCTGTGGTGTTGGAGAAGACTCTTGGGAGTCCCTTGGAATGCAAGGAGATCCAACCAGTCCATCCTTAGTGAGATCAGTCCTGAATGTGTATGGGAAGGACTGATGTTGAAACTAAAACTCCAATACTTTGGCCACCTGATGCAAAGATCTGGCTCACTGGAAAAGTCCCTGATGCTAGGAAAGATTGAAGGCAGGAGGAGAAGGGGGCAACAGGTAATGAGATGGTTGGATGGCATCACCGACTCAATGGACATGAGTTTGTGCAAACTCCGGAAGTTGGTGATGGACAGAGAGGCCTGGCATGCTGCCATCCATGGGGTTGCAAAGAGTTGGACACAACTGAGAGACTTGGACTGAACTGAAAAGAGGTAACTGACCCAATGTGGCCATCTGGTTGTAGTTTGCTGATCTATTTTCCACAAGATTCTTCTTGATTTAAGTGAAATTTCCTTGAAGCAGAGACTGAGAGAAGAATCTGGGCTCATGAATAAAACCTAAAATTGAGGAATAAAGCAGCATAGGGAAAAATGAATGTCACCTCAGGAAAGTCTAGCCTTACCTCATCTTATGTGGAGAAGAGTGCCTCTGAAGCAGAACACTGCAAGTTATTTCCTTTTTAGGCAGAGGAATAGGTTTTTGCACAGGTTATCTATCAGCATTTGTATAATCTTTTCCCTGGCCACCCAAGGCTTCACCTCCACCTTTTTCAGTCCAGCCCCACCACTGTGCTTTGATGAGGCAACTGTGTTTCTGAGAGGTTGCACTTACACTTGCTGGTCCCTCTGTGGGAGCAGATCTTCCCCAAACACCAGATAATTAACTGTTCACTTCATCCAGTGCTCAAAGTTCATACTACTCAAAGTACACCTAAACACTCTCCCTTGTTAACTCAATGTCCATAGCCTACTTTATTTATCTTCATAGTACATTTCCTTACTTGATTTAGTACATATTTATTTATTGTTTCATTCCCACTAAAATGTAAACACCACAAGAGCAGAGATTTTCACTGTACTTTATTGATGCATCTTGAGAGTAGAAGACGCTTAGGCTTGTCCTGGTTGCTCAAAGAACAATTGTAAAAATTAAATACATTTAAAACTGTGCGTAAAGTTTCATCCAGAAAAAAATAATCTTGAGCATTTACCCTCAGAAAATGATTTTTAAAAAGTACATGTGTAAACACATATATTGATATTAGCATCGTATATCATGGGTTGTGTATGCTCAATCATGTCCACCTCTTTGTCACCCCATGGATTGTAGCTGGTCAGGCTTTTCTGTCCGTGGACTTTTCCAGGCAATAACTCCATG
This sequence comes from Capricornis sumatraensis, assembly GCF_032405125.1. Lineage (NCBI taxonomy): Eukaryota > Metazoa > Chordata > Mammalia > Artiodactyla > Bovidae > Capricornis > Capricornis sumatraensis. The sequence goes on along the minus strand of NC_091089.1, from coordinate 15,381,358 downwards.
TAACTTTTTTTCAAAACAGAGAAATTGTATCTTGTGTTTTTTCCTTAATGTACTGACTTCCAAACACACCAAATACGTTGCCTAAATGTTGGTTTAAAATGGAACAAGTTTGAAAATTAAAATAGCTTTAAATTTTTTTCCTCATGGAATTTGAAAGTATTTTAATTCTTCAAATTAATTGCTACTACATAAAATCTGTAGCATTTATTTGTTGAATAATCACATAAACTATTTGGCATCTGTTATATTGTCTCTCATCAAATAAATGTTGTTCTTTAACTTTCCTCATATTCCTACAAATACAAGTACAATTCATTATGTACTTTATACTCATTAAAGATGATCAAAATTTGTTAAATTCAGAAGCAAAAGAAACCCTTAAGTTTATCAGATGCCTTCATTTTATAGATTTTAGTAGTGAGTTTCAAAGAGTTTCTGTAACTTACACAACCTTATCTACATTATTACAGAGCAGATCTAACAAGAAATTTAATATCTAGCTTTATGCATGATGCTTTTTCCTGTCATTTCTTTGATAGAATGTTTGTAAATTCAGTGGTTAGCTCTACTTGGGGAGTCTTTAACTTGTGTTCTGAAGAAAAGGTATTCAATTCAACTATAGACTTCTTTTCTTCTTTTGGCAGCATCTCAGTATCATACAAACACACACACACACACACACACACACACACACCCCATAACATGTAAGTGCCATAATTTTTTTTATAAATTTACCCAAGAAAATTTCACTATGTAGTTACAGATTTATATATATACATACAGGTATCAAATCTGTGATTTGTAATAATATATATATGCATATATATATGAATTACAACAATATACTGTACAAAAACAAAGGAAGGAATATGCAAGTGTTTTTAAGACACAGAAAAAGAAGTCAACTTGGATGTATTGGGCAAGATAAGAAATCACCAAGAGGGATACCTAATGTAGAAGCTTCTGGCTAAAGAATGGAGGCTACTAACAGCAGATGAAGAAACTTGTATTCTTTCTAGTGGTTTGTTAAGATAAATTGATGACTGATTTTGTTGATAATATCCTTAATTATTTACACAAATTTACTCTGATGTAGATATTCCTAAAGATTGTCTGTGGTAAAGCTGAAGTCCTGTAGATCAGTTTGAAGAGTCCTTCATGTTATTCTTTCACGAAATAATGAAAGTCAAGGAGACAAACGGTAGAGTATACCAAGCCTCAGGTTTTGAGTCAGCCAGAAGAGGGCTCAAAAACAACCATAGGGGCATCATTTGCCTTCTCAAAGTCTTCATTTCTTCATCTGTAAAATAGGAAAAACAGTAGCTGTTTTATTACATTGTCATGGTTATTAAATGGGCTTCCCTGGTAGCCGAACTGGTAAAGAATCTGCCTGCAATGCAGGAGATCTGGGTTCAGTCCCTGGGTTGGGAGAGATCTTCTGGAGAAGGGAACAACTACCCACTCCAGTATTCTAGTATTCTGACCTGGAGAATTCGATGGACCTGTGCAGTCCATGGGGTCGCAAAGAGTCAGCTACCACTGAGAAACTTTCACCTCAATTATTAAATAAGATTGCTCACACAAAGTTGTAAGCACACATTGTTCTTTAATTAGAAAATACAACTGTGTGAATGCACCAATGAAATCATAACTAAATCTAGACAGAGAAGATGAGAAAACATTGAGAACATTTAAAGACAAGAACATATAAAAATTTAACTTCAAAGATAATCAGGCTTTCAACAATTGGATTTCACTTCTAGGTTTAGTGGCCTGTCATGTCTTTGAAAGTCCTTGAGATATAGTTCAACCTTATCATTTCAATTTCTGTAAGAAGGAGACAAAGGGAGGAAAGGCTGACCATCTCCTTTACATAGGCTTCAATTTGTTCTACATGAATTTTTTTCTTCAAATTTATTTACCAAAATTTAATTTCCCTAGGATAAAATTATTTGAGACTTGAAAATATAAAAAAAAAAATACACAATTTTCCTAAAAGATGATGCTGTTAAAGCATTGTATTTAATATACCAGCAAATTTGGAAAACTCAGCAGTGACCACAGAACTGGAAAAGGTCAGATTTCATTCCAATCCCCAAAAAGGGAAGTGCTAATAAATGTTCAAACTACCATATGACTGTGCTCATTAAACATGCTAATAAGGTTATGCTCAAAATCCTTCATGATAGGCTTCAACAACATGTGAACTGAGAACATACAGATGTACAACTTGCAGAATTTTTTTTTTCATTTACACAAAATTTCCTTGAATTCCTATACACCAAAAATGAAAAATCAGAAAGAGGAATTAAGGAAAAATCGCATTCAACACTGCAATAAAAAGAATAAAATACCTAAGAATTAACTTACCTAAAGTGACAAGAGATCTGTATGCAGAAAACTATAAAACACCAATGAAAGAAATCAAAGATGACACAAAGAGATGGAGAGATATATCATGTTCTTGGATTAGAAGAATCAATATTGTGAAAATTTGTATACTACCTAAAACAATATACAGATTCAATGCAATCCCTATCAAACTACCAATGGTATTTATTATAGGACTACAAGAAAAAATTCACAATTGATATGGAAGCACAAATACCCTGAATAGCCAAAGCAAACTGGAGCTATACAAATCAACATTCCAGACTTCAGACTATACTACAGAGCTACAGTCCTCGGACACTATGGCACCAGATACCAAATATATATCAAAGGACAGAAAGCCCAGAGATAAAAACACACACCTATAAGCACCTTATCTTTGAAAAAAGAGGAAATAATATACAATAGAGAAAAGATAGCCTCTTCAATAAATGGTGATGGGAAAACTGGGTAGAGCTACATGTAAAATAATGAAACTAGAACACTTCCTAAAACCATACACAAAAATAAGCTCAAAGTGGGTTAACGACTTAGATGTAAGGGCAGAAACTATAAAACTCTTTGAAGAAAACATAGGCAGTTATGTCTTTGCCATAAATCACAGCAAGATCCTCTTTGACCCACCTCCTAGAGTAATGTAAATAAACAAATGGGACCTATTTAAACTTAAAAGCTTTTGCACAGCAAAGGAAATAATAAATAAGATTAAAAGACAACACTCAGAATGGGAGAAAATTGCAAATATAACAGCTGACTAAATGATTAAGCTCCAGAGTTTATAATCAGCTCATACAGCTCATTATCATAAAAACATTTTAAACAACCCAATCAAAAAAGGACAGAAGATTCAAACAGACATTTCTTCAAAGAAGACATACAGATGACCAATAAACATATGAAAAGATGCTTAATATCACTAATTATTAGAGAAATGCAAATCAAAACTACAATGAAATATCACCTCACACAAGTCAGAATGGTCATCATCAAAAAGTCTACAAACAATAAATGCCAAAGAAGATGTGGAGAAAAGATAGCTCTTAAACACTGTTAGGGGGAATGGAAATTGATGCAGCCATTATGGAGAACAATATGGAGATCCCTTAATAAACTATAAATAGATCTACCATATGACCTAGCAACTCTGGACATATAACCTGCAAAAAACACAATTCAAAAATCACATGTACCCCAATGTTCATTGCAACAGTATTTGCAATACTTAGGATATGGAAGCAACCTAGATGTCCACTGAGAGATAAATGGATATAGATGATGTGGTACATATATATGCAATGAAATACTACTCAGCCATAAAATGTACAAATTTGAGTCTGTTGTACTGAGGTGGATGAAACTAGAGCCTGTTATACAGAGTGAAGTAAGTCAGAAACAGAAAAACAAATATCATATATTAATGCATACATATGGAACTTATAAAATTAATATTTATGAAATATTTGCAGGGAAGGAATGGAGATGCAGAAATAAAAAGTGGACTTGTGGACATAGTCGGGGAGGGAGAAAGTGAAAGTGTTAGTTGCTCAGTTGTGTCTGACTCTTTGCAACCCCATGGACTGTAGCCCTTCAGGCCCCTCTGTCCATGGAATTTTTCAGGCAAGAATACTGGAGTGGGTTGTCATTTCCTTCTCCAGGGGATCTTCCCAACCCAGGGATCAAACACTGGTCTCCTTCATTGTTGGCATTCTTTACCATCTGAGCCACCTGGCCAATCACAGGGAAGGGAGAGAATAGAACAAATGGAGAAAGTAGCATCAACACATATACACTATCATGTTTAAAGTGAATAGCTGGTGAGAAGTTCCTGTATAACACAGGGAGCCCACCCTGGCACTCTGTGATGACTTAGATGGGTGGGATGGGACGAGGGGAGAGAGAATCAAGAAGGAAGGTATATAAGTATAATTATGTCTGGCTTGTGTTATTGTATGGCAGAAACCAATACAGTGTTGTAAATTTAAAAAATAAAAAGAAAAAAGAAAACCCCTGCTTTTCTTTATGACATGGGTTACATTTTATCAACTTGTCTTAATTTTTTTTTTAACTGGATTAAACTGATTTTGGATGTATGGTGAGGGCATTTGTCCAAATAAATAGAATATCAATTCAGTTTCATTCAGTCACTGAGTCGTGTCTGACTCTCCTTCACCCCATGGACTGCATGCCAGGCTTCTCTGTCCATAACCAACTCCCAAAGCTTGCTCAAACTCATGTCCATCGAGTCGGTGATGCCATCCAACCACCTCATTCTCTGTCATCTCTTTCTCCTCCTGCCTTCGCTCTTTCCCAGCATCAAGATCTTTTCAAATGAGTCAGTTCCTCACATCAGGTAGACAAAGTATTGGAGTTTCAGCTTCAGCATCAGTCCTTCCAATGAATATTCATGACATTTCCTGTAGGATGGACTGGTTGGATCTCCTTGCAGTCCAAGGGACTTTCAAGAGTCTTCTCCAACATCACAGTTCAAAAGCATCCATTCTTCGGTGCTCAGCTTTCTTTATAGTCCAACTCTCACATCCGTACATGACTACTGAAAAGTGAATCAAATGCTCTGGCAATGGGATAGTGTAAAAAAAAAAAAAAAAAACCAGTGCTCTGTGGTTTACCAAGAATTCATACAAAAAACACTGCAGTTGTTCTCATGGAAAAGAAAACTGTGTGTCCAAAATCAACAATCACTATGTTTATAATACATGCCACCTCCAGATAAGAGCTCAATGAATTAAATAAGCACTTTTTTAATAAATAGTAATAGATTAATAGTTCAGTCTGTTTCCATCAAAGGTATGGATTTTTATTTTGTTAATTGACTTCATTACTAATTGAAAGTTGTTATTATTATTCTTTTTATTTTGTTACAGATTTTTATTTCCTCTCAATTGATACATTTTATATTTGTAATAATTCTAATAATCCATATAATATAACTGACATACAGTAGTTTCTTTAATTGCATTTTATTTCATTATTCTACTTATCAAAAAGCTTTACTGAATAATTGATTCCACATAGCTATCTGCTTATTGAGAGTTCTATTTTCTTTCAGTGTCATCCCAGGTCTTACATTTCTGAGAAAGACCTCTGAGTAATCCAACTATTTTTTCTTTTTAGATTTTGAGAATATTTCTACGATCAGTTCAGCTCAGTTCAGTTCAGTCACTCAGTCGTGTCCGACCCTTTGCGACCCCATGAATCTCAGCACGCCAGGCCTCCTTGTCCATCACCAACTCCCCAGAGTTCACTCAGACTCGCGTCCATCGAGTCAGTGATGCCATCCAACCATCTCATCCTCTGTCGTCCCCTTCTCCTCCTGCTCCCAATCCCTCTCAGCATCAAAGTCTTTTCCAATGAGTCAACTCTTCACATGAGGTGGCCAAAGTACTGGAGTTTCAGCTTTGGCATCATTTCTTCCAAAGAAATCCCAGGGCTGATCTCCTTCAGAATGGACTGGTTGGATCTCCTTGCAGTCCAACGGACTTTCAAGAGTCTTCTCCAACACCACAGTTCAAAAGCATCAATTCTTCAGCGCTCAGCCTTCTTCAGAGTCCAACTCTCACATCCATACATGACTACTGGAAAAACCATAGCCTTGACTAGACGGACCTTAGTCGGCAAAGTAATGTCTCTGCTTTTCAATATGCTATCTAGGTTGGTCATAACTTTTCTTCCAAGGAGTAAGCGTCTTTTATAATTTATTTCAAAGTTTAAATCTGTTCATTTTTCTCCAGTTTTAATTCTATTAATACATTGAAGACAGTTCTGATTTCTGCTTCTCACTCTGGCAGAAACTCATGTCTGATCGATGCCCTCACTGAGAATAATTAGAAGACCTGGATAAAATATTCTGAAAAACAATTTGAAAGTGTTAGAAAGCTTGCATGCCTCCAAGATCTGAAAGGCTAAGCTCCTTGACAAAAGAAAGTACAGCTAGATAAGCCTGACATTTGATGCTGTATTTTTCCTTGCAGCATTTTCAAATCAAAAGCAATGTCTAGTGTCTGAACAAGATTTTGGTCAGTCTGACATAATAAAACAGATAGCTGATTGAATTCAGATTCTGCCAGGTGGAGGAGCCAACTTAAACACCTAACATTTCATTGTGGAACTCTAAGGACCTGCATCCTTACAGTAAGTGAAAAGCAGTATTCATCAAAAGAGCATATTCAATCTTTTATCCAATCCCTGTTATAAAATAAAGTTAATTGTCCCTAATTCACACATGTCTAATACACAAATATCTACCAAGCAACAGTAGTCAGTGTTGCACTGGCATAGATAGACATACAGACCAATGAAATTGAATTGAGAATCTGGGAGTAAATATTTATGGTCAATTCTTTTTTGAGAAGGGTACTAAAACAATTCAAAGGGGGGAAAAGAACAGTATTTAGCAATTTATTCAACAAATATTGCTAAAATAGCTTGATATCTATGTGCAAAAAGGCATAGTTGAAACTCTACTGCACACACTATATAAAAATAAACTCAAGTAAATTTTAGAAGTCACATATCTGATGAGACTTGCATATGAAGAACTCTAATACTTAGTATAAAGATAACTTGATTTATAACGGGCAATAGATTTGAAAATATGTTTCTGCAAAGAATATATACAAATGATTAACAGGCACATGAAAGAAATGATCACCATCATTAGTCATCACAGAAATTCAACTAAAAACCACAATGAGATACCATTCCATACTCACTTGGTTAGCTATAATCAAAAATAATGTGTTGGAAAGAACTTGGAAAAAGTAGCATCTTTATAAATGGTTAGTGAGAATGAACTAAAGCTTTTGCCTTTGAAGATGAGGAAGGTTTAGTTTCAGGAAAGCCAGAGTGCTGTAGAGATTCCATTCTTGAAGGATATACACAAAACTTCATATTCCAAGACCAGAGCAGAAGCAACAATTTAAAAGGAGCTTAGGTTTCAGATCCACTTGATGATTTTAGAAAGCCTCCAGGGAAGGTGATAGGCAGCTAGAACTCACCCTGGGGCCATACAATATAGTGGAGAAACTTTGGGGGTGTTCATTTTGGCATGAAGACACAAGCACTTCCAAGTGGTATTTGGAGTTCTTCCTCTAGCTTATTAGTACTAGGAGCCATTTCCTCCTACCAGCTTGCCAGCACCAGTACTGGAATGGCATCAGGCCAAGCAATTAGCCAGGCAGGGACACCTTATCCACCAGCTGATTGGCTGTCTTAAGACCCAATGAGCCCATAGCTGCCCAGGACAAAGTCCTGTCTATCAGAGAGCTCAGGATTCATTTAAGGCAAAGAGTAGGACAGCACTAGCCCCTAGGCCTTGGCCCTGTCCAGGAGCAGTCAGATACCATGATCCAGACAACTGCAGCTGCACAGCCTACCAACAACCAGCAGGCTGGCATCAATTCAAAGATGCCTTGGATCCTTGCCTACCCTACTTACCAGCAAGCCAGAACTGGCTTTAGGACACCATGGGGCCCTTAGCCAGGTACCCTGTGATGTAGTCACACCCACTAGTGGGCCAACACCAACTTCAGTAAACCCTGGACCCCATAGACAGCAATGTAAGGAGTTGGGCCCACTCATGAGGAGGGCAAACTAGATTCTAGACTCCTTTTATCATACATGCTGGAACCTGACTATTCATGAGTGGGCCAGCAATTGACCTGGGTTTCTGCACCCAAATGCCTTGTAACCCAAACCAACTCACCAGCAGCTGGTAGCCTCCACAGAAATTAAACCCTTGACGCTAACCAGAATGGGGACCAACATGCTTACCAGGTCACAAATAATAGTCAGTCTGTCACACAGAAGGACTCGAGCCGGGCACATGTTGGCATCCCTAAAGCTCATAGCTCTGGTGACCAGAGGAGAGTGCTCTGCTGGGACATATAAGACATTTCTTTCAAAAGACCTCTTCTCCAAGCTCAGGATGTTAGGTAAAAGAAGACCAGGACACCAAAAGAATGTCTAACAGGCTTTAATGGTGAAGCGCTCCCAGACAGGGTTCAGTTCAGTCCAGTTCAGTCGCTCAGTCATGTCTGACTCTTTGCGACCCGATAAATCGCAGCACGCCAGGCTCCCTGTCCATCACCATCTCCCGGAGTTCACTCAGACTTACGTCCATCGAGTCCGTGATGCCATCCAGCCATCTCATCCTCGGTCATCCCCTTCTCCTCCTGCCCCAAATCTCTCCCAGCATCAGAGTCTTTTCCAATGAGTCAACTCTTCTTAAGAGGTGGCCAAAGTACTGGAGCTTCAGCTCTAACGTCATTCCTTCCAAAGAACACCCAAGACTGATCTCCTTTAGAATGGACTGGTTGGATCTCCTTGCAGTTCAAGGGACGCTCAAGAGTCTTCTCCAACACCACAGTTCAAAAGCATCAACTCTTCGGTGCTCAGCCTTCTTCACAGTCCAACTCTCACATCCATACATGACCACAGGAAAAACCATAGCCTTGACTAGGCGGACCTTAGTCAGCAAAGTAATGTCTCTGCTTTTGAATATGCTATCTAGGTTGGTCATAACTTTTCTTCCAAGGAGTAAGTGTCTTTTAATTTCATGGCTGTACTCACCATCTGCAGTGATTTTGGAGCCCAAAAAAGTTAAGTCTGACACTATTTCTACTGTTTCCCCATCGATATTTTTTTCCATGACGTGATGGGACCAGATGCCATGATCTTCGTTTTATGAATGTTGAGCTTTAAGCCAACATTTTCACTCTCCTCTTTCACTTTCATCAAGAGGCTTTTTAGCTCCTTTTCACTTTCTGCCATAAGGGTGGTGTCATCTGCATATCTAAGGTTATTGATATTTCTCGTGGCAATCTTGATTCCAGTTTGTGTTTCTTCCAGTCCAGCGTTTCTCATGATGTACTCTGCATAGAAGTTAAAGAAGCAGAGTGACAATATACAGCCTTGATGTACTCCTTCTCCTATTTGGAACCAGTCTATTGTTCCATGTCCAGTTTTAACTGTTGCTTCCTGACCTGCATACAGATTTCTCAAGAGGCAGGTTAGGTGGTCTGGTATTCCCATCTCTTTCAGAATTTTCCACAGTTTCTTGTGATCCACACAGTCAAAGGCTTTGGCATAGTCAATAAAGTAGAAATAGATGTTTTTCTGGAACTCTCTTGCTTTTTCCATGATCCAGAGGATGTTGGCAGTTTGATCTCTGGTTCCTCTGCCTTTTCTAAAACCAGCTTGAACATCAGGGAGTTCACGGTTCATGTATTGCTGAAGCCTGGCTTGGAGAATTTAGAGCATTACTTTACTAGCATGTGAGATGAGTGCAACTGTGCGGTAGTTTGAGCATTCTTTGGCATTGCCTTTCTTTGGGATTGGAATGAAAACTGACCTTTTCCAGTCCTGTGGCCACTGCTGAGTTTTCCAAATTTGCTGGCATATTGAGTGATACTTTCACAGCATCAACTTTCAGGATTTGAAATAGCTCCACTGGAATTCCATCACCTCCACTAGCTCTGTTCATAGTGATGCTTTCTAAGGCCCACTTGACTTCACATTCCAAGACATCTGGCTCTAAATTAGTGATCACATCATCATGATTATCTGGGTCATGAAGATCTTTTTGTACAGTTCTTCTGTGTATTCTTGCCACCTCTTCTTAATATCTTCTGCTTCTGTGAGGTCCAGATCATTTCTGTCCTTTATCAAGCCTATCTTTGCATGAAATGTTCCCTTGGCATCTCTAATTTTCTTGAAGAGATCTCTAGTCTTTCCCATTCTGTTGTTTTCCTCGATTTCTTTGCATTGACCACTGAAGAAGGCTTTCTTATCGCTTCTTGCTGTTCTTTGTAACTCTGCATTCAGATGCTTATATCTTTCTTTTTCTCCTTTGCTTTTCACCTCTCTTCTTTTCACAGCTATTTGTACAGCCTCCCCAGACAGCCATTTTGCTTTTGTGCATTTCTTTTCCATGGGGATGGTCTTGATCCCTGTCTCCTGTACAATGTCACGAACCTCATTCCATAGTTCATCAGACACTCTATCCATCAGATCTAGACCCTTAAATCTATTTCTCACTTCCACTGTATAATCATAAGGGATTTGATTTAGGTCATACCTGAATGGTCTAGTGGTTTCCCTACTTTCTTCAATTTAAGTCTGAATTTGGCAATAAACCCGGACCCAAACGGGGCAGGTCAAGGAAGTCTGCACACCCAGACCATGTTAGAAGTTTGTTTATATATGCACACTGCGAGGGATCGCCGGGTTAGTGGATGGGTGTTTGGATAGGTTGCCAGTTCGTGGCGTCGCAGGCTGATAGGTCTTTCTATGTGGCTGGCATGGGGCGGCTTTACCAGCTAAGTGTGCTGTCATTGGTCCCCAGGATCCAGGAGGATCCTTCCATTAGGGACCTTCTCACTGGCAGGAGGGAGAGGGGCGGCCCATCATGGCCCCTGGGATCCGACCTTACATTCTGACCCTTTTGATAGGATAAGAGGTGCCGTTATCTTTTCTGGCTACTTTCTGCTGAACTGGGGCATTGTTGGGGCTGGAGGTCATGGCCTGATCCTGGTGACCTTTAGGGGGCCTCAGGGTCTCTGGACGGGAGTTTGGAGTATGCAGCCACCATCAACATCCATCCAGTAGCCATCTGGGTCAGGTCCCTGACCCTCTGGAGGATGATCTGAAAAACACAAGGTCCTATTGACAGGATGAGGAACAAGGTGGTGAGGGGTCCGAGAAGTGGGAGAAGCCATTTTGCCCAAGATGACTTCCACCATCCCAAAAAGTCGGAATAGCCTGACTCGGCCTATCTAAGTCTGATGCTTTCTCTCAACTCTTGGACCTTGTTCTGAACTATCCCCGAGGCATTAATGAAAAAACAACAGTCTTCCCCTAAGAGCTGACAGGTTCCCCCTTTTTTGGCCATTAGCAAGTCTAGGGCCCTTCGATTTTGGAGAGCTACTCCTGCCAGAGAGGTTATCTGAGTCTGTAATGCCATCAGGGAGTCTGCCACCTTGTCCAGGTCTCGATTGAGGTCTGTGGAGAGCTTATAGTAAAAGTATGTGGCTGATCCCAATCCTCCTGCCCCCAGTCTTAAGGCTGTGAATAAACCTCCTGCAAGGAGCAGGGGAGCTGCAGCTAATGTCCTTCATCAGCGGTGGGGTGGTAGGATCTGGTCTTCCATCGCCTGTGGTGTCAGAATGGTCAGATAGGGCATAAGGAAAACTGGGGTGCAAGGCTGAGTCCAGTTGGGCGGAAAACATTGTAATAAGGTGGTCTGATTACAGAGAAAGAATACCCCGGGTTTTCTGCATATTGGAGGGTTTGGGGATAGGGGACCTCATCTAGAGCCATCACAGGCCACTGTGGTTAATGAGGTGTTGTTGGCCAGAATGCAAGAGGCATTGGCTGGTAGATACAGTACCTCCATGGTCAAGGGCCATTGGCCAGGTTACTTTTGTGGCATTTTGAGTGAGATTTTGGGCCTCTACCCATTTGCTGGGTATCGGTTGGGCAAGGAACGGTCGGGGTCTCAAGGGAAGACAGAGCCAACATGAGAGGTTTGGTGAGGTTTCAGTCAGGGTCTGATAGGTGTCATTGATGCTGGTGAAAATTTGGGATGAAAAATCTAAGGGTTTAAGTGCCTGATGAACTTGATCTAGGAGTTTGTTGGGCTCATGGTGTGGATCAGAGGCTTAAGTTGCTAACTTTATAAGGTCCTGTTGGACCTTATGTTGGGTTTGTTTTCGCCTCTGATCTTGGGCCCCCTTCCCGTCTGTCATTCCATAGTGAGTTAGCATGGTAAAACAGAGATCTTTGCCTCCAGCTTTATGGCAGTTAGAGGCTGAAGTTGATTTGGCTGTCCCAAGGCTCTTGGCCGTCCAATACCATTTACCTCCATGAGAGCATGGCTGGGCAGGTGGAGCATAACAGTCTCGGTGGACATAAGTGTAGGCTGTGAACCCAGTTCCCTAGCGGCTTCATTCTGTGCAGCCCTTGGGGCAGGGTGTAGGTTGTCCAGCTAGTATTATCATGGCCAGGAAGAATAGTGGCAAGACCATGTTTAGCTATAATACTAGAAGGAGAGTGATAAAAGAGAAGAAGTCAATTTGAAATTGCGTAAAAAGGAGGAAGGTCCCCTGTAAGCGTAGATCAAAAATTGACTGAAAGAGTCATAGTTGGTGATTGGGGTAGCCAGCCAAAGGTCCTGTAGTAGGGCCAAGATAAAGTCCTCAAGGCAGGCTAGGGTGAGAGACATATGGCCAAGTCAGTGTGCCCCAAGGGAATAGCACCCCAGAAGTAGGGAACAGATGATAAGGTAAGTAAGGGCCAATGAAATTCAGAGTGTGGGCAGCCAGTCCTGGGTGGGGGGCATGACAGCCAGTCCAATGGCGAAGAGTATAGCCAAAGTTATGATTAGCAACAGCCACAGCAGATGAGGCCAGTCAAGCATTGGACAGGGCATGTCACTCACTGGCAGGAGGCAGGGGTGTATTAGTAATGGTGAATTGCTGGAGCCGAGAGTCGCTAAGGTCTGACAGGAATTTGGAAGCCAGGAGGTCAGCCAGGCGGTGTGGTGAGAATATAGTTAGGGGTCGATCTAGAATTAGCTTTTTTGCATCTGCGTATAGAGAAGCTGCTGCTGCCAGGGCGCGTAGGCAGGGGAACCATCCCTGGGCGGTGGGGTCTAACTGTTTGGAGATAAATGCCACTGGCAGCATTTCAGGGCCTGCAGGCTGTATGAGGGCTCCAAAGGCTATGCCCCCTTTTTCATCAGTGTACAGGTAATAGGGGAGGTTGGGATTGGACAGGAAGAGCGGGGAAGAGGACAGCAAAGCTGAGTGGAGGTTGTAGAAAGCCTTTTTGACCTCTGTTTCTGAAGAAAGTGGTCCAGTAGGGGTGTCTTTTGTGGCTGTGTAGAGGGGTTTAGCCAGTGAAGCATAGTTGGGGAACCAGTGCTGGAAGAATCCTGTTAGCCCCAAAAAGGATAAGATTTGTTCCCCAGTGGAAGGGGGGCAGAGGTCTCGGAGAAGACTGAGTCTGTCAGTAGTTAGAGCTTTAGTTGTCAGGGTAATCTTTAGACCTAGGTAAGTTATAGAGGTCTGGGTGAGTTGGGCCTTTTATTGAAATGCTCGGCATCCTTTAGAGCTAAGGAAGTTAAGAAGAATAGTGGTATGTGTCTGAGAGAGAGCTTGTGAGGGGCTGCAGAGCAGAAGGTCATCCACATACTGTAAGAGGACACTAGGGGCCAGAGGGCATGTAGCCAGATCCCGGGCCAGAGCCTGGCCAAAAAAAATGGGGGCTGTCTCTAAATCCTTGGGGAAGGACTGTCCATGTTAGCTGGCAGGATTGTCAGGTTTCTGGGTCGGTCCATGTGAAAGCAAAGAGGAACTGGCAGTCTGGGTGTAAGGGAATAGTGAAAAAGGCATCTTTGAGGTCTATGACAGTAAAGTGAGTTGTACTGCTAGGGATGTCAGAAAGTAAGGTATAGAGATTGGGGACAATCAGATGGGCAGGGATTACGGCTTCGTTTATCAGTCGAAGGTCCTGGACCATTTGGTAGCCGCCAGAAGCTTTCCATACCGGGAGAATGGGGGTATTGCAGGGCGAGGCCCTGGCCTAAGAGATGGTCTATGATTGGCTTAAGACCGCTTAGGTGAGTCTGAGAGATGGGGAATTGAGGGTGGCTTGGGAAGTGGGAAGGATCACGTAGTTTGATCAGGATGGGGGTGTGATGGGTTGCTACCAGAGGGATTTCAGTGTCCCAAATGGTAGAGTCGACAATTGGAGCCTCAGGGGAGCAGAGGAGTAGGGGCAAGGTGAGAGATTGGGAAAGTGGAAGAGGTAAGTGAATGGTGGCCCTAAGTTTAGCTAAAATGTCTCGCCCTAGCAGGGGAGTGGGGCATGAAGGGATTATCAGAAAAGAATGAGTGAACAAGAAGTGGTCAAGCTGACAGGGCTGTGGCCCAGTCTGCAAGGGTAATGAAGATGTGCCATCTATACCCACCATTGAGACCTGGGAAGGATGTAAGGTGCCCCCGAAGGGGGGAAGAACCAAATAAGTAGCCCCCATATCTATCAAAAAATTGATAGACTTACCCGCCACTTGAAGCATTACCCTGGGCTCAGCTTAGGTTATGGGGGTCCCCGAGTCTGGGCGCTGTCAATCTTGATCAAAGGAGAGAAGTTCCAAGGCGAGATGTGGGGAGGAAATGTCCTTTTGGGGGCCCAGACCTAGGCCCAGTAAGGTCAGGGTCTGAGTCGCCTGGGGACAATCACTCGCCCAATGTCCCAGTTGTTTGCAATGAGGGCACGGCTTTGTCAGGGGCCAGGGGTTTGGGCATTGGCAGGCCCAGTGGCCCTCATGACCACATTTGAAGAAGGCTCCCGGTGGTGGCTTCTGGGGACCCACCCTCTGTCCTGTGGCCAGCTGCAGGGCTGCTACCAGTGCCTGAGTATGTCTCTCAAGGAGGTTAGCCTGGAGTCGGCTTTTTGTTTAAGCCTTGCCTTGCAGCTGGCTTCGGTGGCTTCTTCCTGGGCACTGTAAACCTTGAAGGCCATTTTAACCAGGTCTCAGAGTGGGGTCCAAGGCCCATCTTCAGGCTTGGAGAGTTTTTTTCTGATGTCTGAAGCTGATTGGGATATAAAACGGTTGGCTAGGGTAGTAACCCCTGCCGGAGAATCTGGGGCAATCCGGGTACAGGTGGTAAAAGCCTCTGTCAGCCTAAGAAAGGCTGCTGGGTTTTCATTGGGGCCCTGGGTCACTTCATCTAGTTTAAGTAGGTTTACTTCCTTAAGGGAGGTCGTCTCCATTCCCTCTAATAAGCATTCTATCATGTATTGAATGTTGGCCTTCCCTCTTTGTCCCTCTTGATAGGCCCAGTCTGGGTCTATGTCTGGAATAGCAGCCGCTCTGGGTGGCCGGGCTGGGTCTGCTGGGTTGGCTACATGTCTCTGGTCTGCTACCATTCTTGCTGCAGCCCAAATGGCCTTTCTTTCTTCTGGGGTAGTAGTGGACCCCAGGATGACAAATATGTCTTGCCAGGTGAGGGCATAAGATCGAGAGAGCTGGGTGAAGTTTTTGATGTATTTAGAGGGGTTGACCAAGTAGGATCCTAGCCATTGTTAAATATGGGCAAGATGTTGGACTAAAAAGGGCACGTGGACATGGGTGAGACCCTCTTGGCCAGCCACATGATGGAGAGGAAGCAGGGGAGCTGGCGGCAGATTGGCAGCGGTC
Source organism: Capricornis sumatraensis (assembly GCF_032405125.1). Taxonomy (NCBI): domain Eukaryota; kingdom Metazoa; phylum Chordata; class Mammalia; order Artiodactyla; family Bovidae; genus Capricornis; species Capricornis sumatraensis. Next base: position 15,365,745 of record NC_091089.1, on the reverse strand, counting down.
TGCAACCTTGTGTGTGAGCTGACTGATGAGTCAGAAAGGGGGGGCATGGAGGAAGGGGTGGATGTTGAGGTGAAGCCATGGGAGCAGCAAGAGGCATAGTCACAGAAGAGTTGGGCTGTGAGAACAGTGGTCGGGGAGACGATAAGGGGAGAAGGGGTGGATGGAGAGACAGAGCCAAGGACGGAGTCAAGGGAGCGGCGGGAGGCACAGTCACAGGAGAGTTGGATATGGAGGGAGTGGGTGAGGGCGATAGAGGGGAGGATGGTGTTGGGGAGGTCGATGAAGCCGGGCATGAAGGGAGGGGTGGATATAGAGGCGGCTTTATCACAGGAGGGCTGGGCTGTGAGGGTGGTGGAGGAGGGGGAAGACATGGGAGAAGTTGGCAAGGGCGATCGTTAGAAGAATTTAAGAAGGGGAACAGTGGGTATATAGGGTGGGACGGGAGTGCAACAGCCAGCAAGCCCATATGTAGGGTACCTCAGACCATTTTCCCATCTTCTGGCAGTAATTATCTAAGTCACGAAGGATGTTTAAATCGAAAGTTCCAGTTGGCGGCCATTGTGAGCCGTTATCTAAAGAATATTGGGGCCACGCCTCAGAACAAAGGAAGGTTAAGTGTTTGGAACGAATTTCTTCAGAGATATATAGAGTTCTGAGGTTGGCAAGTAAACATTCTAGTGGTGTAGACCAGGGCCAGTCGGGCTTGAAGGGAGCTGCCCCCATGGCGACTATGAAATGAAGGTCCTGGACCAGTCGTTAATGGGGCTGGGAGTAGTCCAGTCAGGCATCCCCGAAAGGGCTGTCAACCCAGCGAGGATAAGGCCATTCAGCCAAGATGGACGTCTCCAAATTGACAGGTGGCGAGGAAGCAAGCCTGGCTTGCAGAGGAGGGGTCCGGACGCGGCCGCAATTTACCAGAAGCGGGACACCCTAGGAATAATCACCACGGAAGCAAAAACCCCCAGAGCCCGACCGATGGAACTTACCCTGTATCCTGCCAGATGGTTGAATGGTCCCTGAGGGGTGACCTGGTCCAGTGCGGGCCAGACCTGAGGGGGCCGCAAATCCTGCTCGTTGCAGGATGGGCCCTCACCTAGGGCCCCACGTTGGGTGCCAAATGTTAGGTAAAAGACGACCAGGACACCAAAAGAATGTCTAACAGGCTTTAATGGTGAAGCACTCCCGGGCGGGGTTCCCGAACCCAAACGGGGCAGGTCAAGGAAGTCCGTACACCCGGACCATGTTAGAAGTTTGTTTATATATGCACGATGCGAGGGATGGCCGGGTTAGTGGATGGGGATTTGGATAGGTTGCCAGTTCGTGGCATCAAGGGCTGATAGGTCTTCCCATATGGCTGGGACAGGGCGGCTTTAGCGGCAAAGTGTGCTCTCATTGGTTCCCAGGATTCAGGAGCCTCCCTCTGTTAGGGACTTCCCCCGCCTGCGGGGGAGAGGAGGGGCGGCTCATTATGGCATCTGGTGAAGTGTGTTGTCATTGGTCCCCAGAATCTGGGAGGATCCTTCGGTTAGGGACCTTCTCGCTGGCGGGAGGGAGAGGAGGGGCCGCCCATCATGGCCCCTGGGGTCCAACTTTACACAGGAAATGTGAAAATACTTACCAAGTACATAGAAAAAAGCAAATTAGAGGAAATGAGGCAATAGAGAAATATGTTCCAAATGAAGAAACAAGAAAAAATTCCAGAAGATTTTATCTTTCAAAATGATAGGAGATGGTATTCCCATTTCTTTAAGATTTTCCACAGTTTGTTGTGATCCACACAGTCAAAGGATGTGGCGTAGTCAGGAAAGCAGTATATATTTTTCTGGAACTCTATCGCTTTTTCAATGATCCAGCGGATGTTGGCAATTTGATCTATGGTCCTTCTGCCTTTTCTAAATTCAGCTTGAAAATCTGGAAGTTCATGATTCACATACTGTTGAAGGCTGACTTGAAGAATTATGAACATTGCTTTGCTGGCCTGTGAGATGAGTGCAATTATGTGGTAGTTTGAACATTCTTTGGCATTGCCTTTCTGTGGGATTAGAATGAAAACTGACCTGTTCCAGTCCTATGGCCACTGCTGTGTTTTCCACATTTGCTGACATATTGAGTGCAGCACTTTCACAGCATCATCTTTTAAGATTTGAAATAGCTCAACTGGAATTCTATCACCTCCACTAGCTCTGACCATTGTGATGCTTCCAAAGGCCTACTAGACTTCACATTCCAGGGTGTCTGTCTCTAGGAGAGTGATCACACCATCGTGGTTATCTGGGCTATGAAGATACTTTGTACAGTTCTTCTGTGTATTCTTGCCACCTCTTCTTAATATCTTCTGCTTCTGTTAGGTCCATACCATTTCTGTTCTTATTGTGCCCATCTTTGCATGAAATGTTCCCTTGGTATCTCTAATATCTTGAAGAGATTGCTAGTTTTCCCATTCAATTATTTTCCTCTGCTTCTTTGCATTAATCACTAAGAAAGATTTTCTTATCTCTCTTATCCCCCATCAATGTGGATGGGGACTTCAGCTACAAAATTAAAAGACACTTGGAAGAAAAGCTGTGAAAAACCAAGACAGCATATTAAAAAGCAGAGCTATTACTTTGACTATAAAAGTCCATATAGTGAATTCAGTTTAGGTCAGTGGCTCAGTTGTGTACACCTCTCTGTGAATCCATGGACTGAAGCACACCAGGCTTCACTGTCCATCGCTAACTTCTGCAGCTGGCTCAAAGTCATGTCCATAGAGTCGGTGATACCATCCAACCATCTCATCCTGTTGTCCATTTCTCCTCCCACCTTCAATCCTTCCCATCATCAGGATTTTTTCCAGTGAGTCAGTTCTTCCCATCAGGTGGCCAAAGTATTGTAGCTTCAACTTCAACATCAGTCTTTCCAATGATTATTCAGGGTTGACTTTCTTTAGGATTGACTGGTTTGATTTCCTTGCAGTCCAAAGACTTTCAAGAGTCTTCTCCAGCACCACAGTTCAAAAGCATCAATTCTTCTGTGCTCAGCTTTCTTTATACTCCAACTCTTACATCCATACATGATGACTGAAAAAAACCTAGCATTGACTAGATGGGCTTTGTTGGCAAAGTAATGTCTCTGCTTTTTAATATTCTGTCAAGGTTAGTCATGGCTTTTCTTCCAAGGAGTAAGCATCTTTTAATTTCATGGCTGCAGTCACCATCTGCAGTGACTCTGGAGCCCAAAAAATTAAAGTCTGTCTGTTTCCATCATTTCCCCATCTATTTGCCATAAAATAATGGGACCAGATGCTATGATGTTCATTTTTTGAATGTTGAGTTTTAAGCCAATCTTTCAATCTCCTCTTTCACTTTCATCAAGAGGCTCCTTAGTTCTTCACTTTCTGCCATTACGGCGGTGTCATCTGCATATCTGAGGTTATTGATATTTCTCCTGGCAATCTCGATTTCAGTTTGCACTTCACACACCCTAGCATTTTGCATGATGTACTATGCATATAACTAAATAAGCAGGGTAACAATATACAGCTTTGAGGTACTCCATTCCCAAGTTGGAACCAATCTGTTGTTTCATGTCCATTTCTAACTGTTGCTTCTTGATCTACATACAGATTTCTCAGGAGGCAGGTCAGGTGGTCTGGTATTCCCATCTCTAGAAGAATTTCCCACAGTTTGTTGTGATCCACACAGTCAAAGGCTTTAATGTAGTCAATAAAACAGAAGTAGATTTTTTTTTTTTTTTTCTGGGACTCTCTTGGTTTTTCTAAAATCCAGTGGATGTTGGCACTTTGATCTTTGGCTCCTCTGAAGAAGTGAAGTCACTCAGTCGTGTCCAACTCTTTGCAACCCCATGGACTGTAGCCCATTCAGGCTCCTCTTTCCATGGGATTCTCCAAGCAAGAATACTGGAGTGGGTTGCCATTTCCTTCTCCAGGGGATCTTCCCAACCCAGGGATTGAACCTGGGTCTCCTGCATTGCAGGCAGACGCTTTATCCTCTGAGCCACCAGAGAAGCCTGCCTTTTCTAATCCCAGCTTGAATATCTGGAAGTTCTCAGTTCACAAACTGCTGAAGCCTGACTTGGATAATTTTGAGCATAAGTTTACTAGCAAGTTATATGAGTGCAATTGTGCTGAAGTTTGAACAATCTTTTGTGTTGTCTTTCTTTGGAATGGGAATAAAAGCTGACCTTTTCCAGTCCTGTGGCCACTGCTGAGTTTTCCAATTTTGCTGGCATATTGAGTGCTACACTTTACCAGCATCATCTTTTAGGATTTGAAATAGCCCAACTGGAATTCCATCACCTCCATTAGCTTTGTTCATAATGATGCTTTCTAAGGCTCTTTACTTCGCATTCCATTATATCTGGCTCTAGGTGAGTGATCACACCATCATTGTTATCTAGGTCATTGAGATCTTTTCTCTTCTGTGTATTCCTTCCAACACTTCTTAATATCTTCTTCAGTTAGGTCCATACCATTTCTGTCCTTTATTGAGCACATATTTACATAAAATATCCCCTTAGTTTCTCTAATTTTCTTGAAGATATCTCTAGTCTTTCTGGTTCTATTGTTTTCTTCTACTTCTTTGCATTGGTCACTGAGGAAGGCTTTCATATCTCTCCTTGCTATTCATTGGAACTCTGCATTCAGATAGGTATATATTTCCTTTCTCCTTTGCCTTTAGCTTCTTTTCTTTTCTCAGCTCTTTGCAAGGCCTCCATACAACCATTTTGCCATATATTTAGTCAAATCTATAGTTTTTCCAATAGTCATGAATGGACATGAGAGCTGAAAAACAAAAAGGCTGAGTGCTGAAGAAATGATTCCTGCAGATTGTGGTGCTTGAGAAGACTCTTGTGAGTGCTTTGGACCGAAAGGAGATCAAACCAGTCAATCCTAAAGGAAATCAACCTTGAATGTTCATTGGAAGTACCGATGCTAAAGTTGAAGCTATAAGATTTTAGCCACTTGATGTGAAGAGCTGACTCATTCAAAAAGACCCTGATGCTGGGAAAGATTGAAGGCAGTAGGAGAAGAGGACAACAGAGAATGAGATGGTTGGATGGCATCACTGACTCAGTGGACATGAGTTTGAGCAAACTCCAGTAGTTGGTGATGGACAGGAAAGATTTGGTGCTGCAGTCCATGAGGTCGCAAAGAGTCAGTCAGAACTGAGTGACTGAACTAAACTGAAATGAATCTTTGTGAAGTTTTCAGATTTTCCATTAAAATCCTTAATTTTTTACCCATTTCAGTAACTTGTCTTTATCCCAAAGCCCTTTCTATAAATCTTCTTGAAGAGAAAGCATTTTTGCACAACTTGGTTAGTACTGTGACAACACTTTAATATAGCAAATAAAATCATGACTGATATTTTAGCAGTATACATCAGAATTTTAGGAACACCATATAATTTCTAGGATATCTGTATCAGTAACATTTACCATACAATATAACTTTTTTGACAATTGAAATTTATCACTCATTTGACAATATTTTCCTGGAGGAGGAAATGGAAACCCACTCCAGTATTGTTGCCTGAAGAATCCCATGGACAGAAGATTCTGGTGGGCTACAGTTCATAGGGCTGCAAAGAGTCAGATACGACTGAAGCAATTTAGCACCCTTGTCATTCAGCATGCAAAATGAACCTAGTTAGCATAATATCTCTCTTTGGGATGTTTCAGGGGCCCTCTGAAGCATCACAAAGTTAGCTAGAAGTCAAAAGTTCTCCCTTAAAATGATTTGGGAAGTTTTGCCAACAAATATCAAAAAGGTTTAGAACACTAAATCAGGTAGGATTATAGGTCACTTTGAAACACTAATTACTTAGCCAAAGCAATGGTAAAGGATTCCAAAACAGATCATTTAAGATGTAAAGAAACTTAAATCTGTTATCAAAGGTAGTTCAACATCTGAAGAAGACATGTCCTCTTAACAGAGAGCAAAGCCAAATTCAAATGTTTGTACCAGCTTAAATTTAAATTTATTTAAAATTAAAAAATTAAATTTCAAACAGTCAGTCCTGACTAAGCACAAAACTCTTTTCTCAGGTTCTAGTTTCCAAAAATCTTATCACTTTGTGTGCCTATTACTTTGTTTTCCCATCCTGAAACAGCCACATGTAAGTCAGACTTACTCCCTTTTCCCTTCATAAAATGTAATCCCATTCCTCATACCTTCTTTACTGAAATTACACATCCTGCTTTCCTTAAGCAACCAAGAACTGACCTTTATATTAGCATTCTATAGATTGATGAGCATAAATACCAGTAATAATTTATTTATTAAAAGAAAAAAGCATTTGAATATCTCAGAATGGCACCAAATATGTTTCATTAGTACCGCAAAATCTCTTTAGTTTCTCTGTAAGAGAGGTTAGTTTTCAGTAATCAGTGTTTCAGAATCTTATTTTATTTGAAAATGATCTAGCTATTCAATAAAATTTTATCATTTAGTTTAGCACAACCCTAGAAATGAAGGTTACCAAAATCTGGAGAGAGTATTTTAGACATTCTTCCCCCCCCCCCAGTTTTTTTTTTAATTGTTAAATGTTTATTATTTTTAAATATAAATTTATTTATTTTAATTGGAGTTTAATTACTTTACAATATTGCATTGGTTTTGCCATACATCAACATGAATCCATCACAGGTATACACGTATTTCCCATCCTGAACCGCCTTCCCTCCTCCTTCCCTGTACCATCCATCTGGTTCATCCCAGTGCACCAGTCCCAAACATCCAGTATCATGCATCAAACCTGGACTGGTGATTCGTTTCATATACGATATTATACATGTTTCAATGCCATTCTCCCAAATCACCCCACCCTCTCCCTTTCCCACGGAGTCCAAAAGACTGTTTTATACATCTGTGTCTCTTTTGCTGTCTTGCATACAGGGTTATCATTACCGTCTTTCTAAATTCCATATGTAGGCATTAGTATACTATATTGGTGTTTTTCTTTCTGGCTTACTTCACTCTGTATAATAGGCTCCAGTTTCATCCATCTCATTAGAACTGATTCAAATATATTCTATTTAATGGCTGAGTAATACTCCATTGTGTATATGTACCACAGCTTTCTTATCCATTCGTCTGCTGATGGACATCTAGGTTGCTTCCATGTCCTGGCTATTATAAACAGTGCTGTGATGAACATTGGGGTATACGTGTCTCTTTCAGTTCTGGTTTCCTCAGTGTGTATGCCCAGCAGTGGGATTGCTGGGTCATAAGGCAGTTCTATTTCCAGTTTTTTAAGGAATCTCCACACTGTTCTCCATAGTGGCTGTACTAGTTTGCATTCCCACCAACAGTGTAAGAGTGTTCCCTTTTCTCCATACCCTCTCCAGCATTTATTGCTTGTAGACTAATGGATCACAGCCATTCTGACTGGCGTGAAATGGTACCTCATTGTGGTTTTGATTTGCATTTCTCTGATAATGAGTGATGTTGAGCATCTTTTCATGCGTTTGTTAGCCATCTGTATGTCTTCTTTTGAGAAATGTCTGTTTAGTTTTTTGGCCCATTTTTTGATTGGGTCAATTATTTTTCTGGAATTGAGCTGTAGGAGTTGCTTGTATATTTTTGAGATTAGTTGTTTGTCAGTTGCTTCATTTGCTATTTTCTCCCATTCTGAAGGCTATCTTTTCACCTTGCTGATAGTTTCGTTTGTTGTGCAGAAGTGTTTAATTTTAATTAGGTCCCATTTGTTAATTTTTGCTTTTATTTCCAGTATTCTGGGAGGTGGGTCATAGAGGATCCTGCTGTGATGTATGTCGGAGAGTGTTTTGCCTATGTTCTCCTCTAGGAGTTTTATAGTTTCTGGTCTTACATTTAGATCTGTAATCCATTTTGAGTTTATTTTTGTGCATGGTGTTAGAAAGTACTTTAGTTTCATTCTTGTACAAGTGGTTGACCAGTTTTACCAGCACCACTTGTTAAAGAGATTGTTTTAATCCATTGTATATTCTTGCCTCCTTTGTCAAAAAGTATGATTAGGAATTCCCTGGTGTCTCAGACAGTAAAGCGTCTGCCCCCAATGCCGGAGACCCAGGTTCGATCCCTGGGTCAGGAAAATCCCCTGGGGAAGGAAATGGTAACCCACTACAGTATTCTTGCCTGGGAAATCCCATGGACAGAGGAACCTGCTGGGCTAGAATCCATGGGGTCGCAAAGAGTCAGACTCAACTGAGCGACTTCACTTCACTTTTAAAGTATAATTATTCCTAATACAGCTTATCTAAAAATCTCTTATCTTATTTCCATTCTTCTTTCCTTACAGGTTTCTTTACTTGAGTTACTTTCCTTGCTGCCAAATTTGAATCAGATATAACAGTACATAATTTATACTTAACCTAAGCACAATAAAAATATAATGCTTAATGTTAAGGACTCAGACATGTCTATATCAAGTTCAGTTTAGTCACTCAGTCATGTCCAGCTCTTTGCAGTTTCATGGACTGCACCACTCCAGGCTTCCCTGTCTATCACCAACTCCCAGAGTTTACTCAATCTCATGTCCATTGAGTCGGTGATGTCATTCAATGATCTCATCTTCAGCCGTCCCCTTCTCTTCCTGCCTTCGATCCTTCCCAGCATCAAGGTATTTTCAAATGAGTCAGTTCTTCATATCAGGTGGCCAAAGTATTGGAGTTTCAGCTTCAACATCAGTCCTTCTAATGAATATTTCCTTTAGGATGGACTGGTTGGATCTATTGCGGTTCAAGGGACTCTCAAGTGTCTTATCCAACACCGTAGTTCAAAAGTATCCATTATTTGATGCTCAGCTTTTTTTAATAATAAAACATACCTTTGCAAATATATATATATTTTTTTAACATCAGTTATGGGGACCATGGTGAGGCGACCCAGAGTAGACATCTCTTCCACTTAAACTCTACAAGGACATGGAGCTGTGGTACCAGCAGAGGCCCTAATATTCATCTGCCTCTTTGGGGAGTGAGTCCAGATAAATTTAAATGAGTCTCCCCTGATTCTAGGATCTCCTGTTATTGGTTGATAATCCTAAATTTTATTCAGTGGAGAAAGAGTTTATCCTTGAATCTTGGTTTCAAGAAGAGGTATCTGGGTTACTCAGTTTAGACACTGAGAGGGTTATCTTTAGTCAAAGGACTGGGAAGAGTTTACCTCGTATAGGTGCTGAGTGGGTTGTCTTGAGTGTAAAAGGCACTGGGAAGATATTGCTTGAGTAGGTAAAAGGCACTAGGGTAAAAGGCACTGGGAAGACTTTGTTTGCATACTGAGTGGCTGGTTGTCCTCAGTTTAGAGACTGGGAAGACTTTGCTAAGTGAGGTGGGACTGAGTTATTATGGGGGAAGACTGACCCATTGTTTTTCCTTAAATTGGCTACCTTAATAGTAGCCAATAATTATTTCTAAATTATTTCCAATAATTGACTACCTTGTGAAAATAAAGCTGAAATGTTATGAGAGCTTCTGAGCTCCAAATTAGTAACTCTCTGTTAATAACTGGCAATGGCTTTCTCAGACTACTGAGAGACAGGAGTGGTACAAAGAGAAAGTGTTAGTCTCTTAGTTGTGTCTGACTCTTTGTGATCCCTTGGACTGTAGCCTGAGAGGGTCTTCAGTCCATAGAATTCTCCAGGCAAGAATACTGGAGTGGGTTACCATTTCCTTCTCCAGGGGATCTTCCTGACCCAGGGATCAAACTTGGGTATCCTGCATTGCAGGCAGATTCTTTATCGTCTGAGCCAACAAGGAAGTGGTGGAGGCAAGACCTCAGGCCTCAAAGTTGTCCCCATTGGGAAACCCACTCATGCAATTAACAAATTGCACAAGCAGGGACACACACCAAAATGTACCATTCTGTGATATAAGCAACTGTGGAAGCATTTTACTCCACTAGGATTATCTGAAACATGTAACAGGGTGCTGCAGTAGCTCTGAAGCAACACCAGAGAAGTTAAGCTTCCAAGCAGCATACATTGGACCACCAAACAATTGTGGCTAGCAATTTTATCTCAACAAACTGACTTGAAAATGGGGGGAAAAAGTTTCAAAATAAAAGAAAAAGGTATGACAGATTTTCAATATCCTAGCTGAGTAAACGTACATACAAAACTTACAAGTATTTACTTAATTGAAAATTAAAGGAAATCTCACCCTAAAAATTGAAGAGTCTCTTTTATTGCATATGTAGTTAAATTAAATTAAGGAGAAAAAATAAAATGATGGCATGATAAAAATATCTTTTAGTAATGCTGACTCTAAACAAAGGGCTTCTAGAGGGAAACTTCCATTTATCTGTGTCTTTGAAATCTAAATGTTCTAACCGAGCTTCCTATGACAGTGTGTGTGTGTGTGTGGGGGGGGGGGGGGGGTATGCATGTGTTTTGGAAACTTTGCTATTGTCACATTATTTTTTAAAAGTAAACTCACTGGATACTTGCTGGATATGTTACATTCTCACTCTTATGGGAAGCCTCATGTCTTAAAGGATTGAATCACTATTGATAAATAGTTTACTGATGGCCAAATGATGGTTACTCTTAAAATTGGAGAAGCTAACAAATTGGTGAAATATAGAGCGCTCTTATAAACAGCTCTTTCATTGCTAACAATAAAACAAAAATTCAAAATGCTGCTTCTGCTAAGTTGCTTCAGTCGTGTCCGACTCTGTGTGACCCCATAGATGGCAGCTCACCAGGCTCCCCCGTCCCTGGGATTCTCCAGGCAAGAACAGTGGAGTGGGTTGCTATTTCCTTCTCCAGTGCATGAAAGTGAAAAGTTAAAGTGAAGTCACTCAGTCTTGTGTCTGACTCTTAGCAACCCCATGGACTGCAGCCTACCAGGCTCCTCCGTCCATGGGATTTTCCAGGCAAGAGTACTGGAGTGGGCTGCCATTGCCTTCTCCAAAAATTCAAAATAAAGATAAATGTAATAATGAACCTAATAATGAGTTCCAAAGTAGGGACTCTCTCTTATAGGCTGATGATGGGTTTCTCAGACAACTGAGAAATAAGAGTGGTGGAAAGTGAAAGTGTTAGTCTTTCAGTTGTGCCTGACTCTTTGTGACCCCCTGGACTTTAAACTGCCAGGGTCCTCTGTCCATAGAACCCCCCAAGCAAGAATACTGGAGTGAGTTGCCATTTCCTTCTCTAGGGGAATCTTCCTTACCTAGGGATCAAACTAACCAACAATGAAACAAACATTTAAATAAAAGTAAATTTAATAACCTAATAATGAGCCCAAAGTAGGGACTCTCTCTTATTGGCTGGCAATGACTTTCTCAGACAACTGAGAAACAGGAGTGGTGGAAAGTGATCAAAATTGATGAAAAATGTCTTCTGATAATGAACCTAAGAACTTATTTTGTTTAAAAGAAGTAAGAGAGACTGGCTTAGGAAGTTTCATTTGTGGTCTTCACTCCCCTTTAATGGATCTTACAAAAAATAAAAAGAGGTTTAGAATAATTAATGTTAACAAGAAAAATTCATACTTACAACAGGTTGGAAATTTTAAAAGGAATTATCTCAAATGAATAAAGAAGTCTTTAGATGGTTATTGAAAACGAGATTAATAAAATAGGTATTTATATGATTAAAACAAGATTTGATATTACTACTATACCTAAGGTTTAATGAGCCATAAGGGACCATGGATCGTAGTTTTCTTGTGGCAAAGTGGCTTGTATAACTTGTGCAACTCAATGAAACTATGAGCCATGCCATACAGGGCTCCCCAAGGCAGATGGGTCATAGTGAAGAGCTCTGATAAAATATGGAGAAGGAACTGGCAAACCACTCTAGTATTTGTACCTAGAGAAGCCCATGGGCAGTATAAAGGAACAAAAGATATGACAGCAGAAAATGAGCCCCAGGTTGGAAGGTGTCCAATATGATACTGGGGAAGAATGCAGGGCAATTACTAATAGCTCCAGAAAGAATGAAGCAAGAGATACGCAGAATAACAGGCAAATTTGGCCTTGGAGTTCAAAATAAAGTAATACAAAGGCTAAAATTTTGTCAAGAGAACACACTGGTCATAGTAAGCTCCCTTTTCCAACTACACAAGAAACAACTCTACACATGGGCATAACCTGATGGCCAAATCGGAATCAGACCAACTATGTTCTTTTCAACCAAAGATGGATAAGCCTAATACACAAAATAAAACTAACACCAGTGGCTGACTGGCTCAGAACCTGAGCTCCTTATTGCAAAGGTCAGACTTAAACTGAAGAAAGAAGGGAAAACCACTAGCCATTCAGATATGATCAAAATGATCTCTCTTATGATTATAGAGTGGAGGCGACTAATAAACTCAAGGAACTAGATCTGGTAGACAGAGTGCCTGAAGAACCATAAACAAAGATTCATATCATAGTACAGGAAGTAGTGACTAAAATCATCCCAAAGAAAAAGAGATGCAAGAAGGCAAAGTTGGTGTCTGAGGACGTTTTGCAAATAACTGAGGAAAGAAGAGAAGCAAAAGATAAGGGAGAAAGGGAAAGATGTACCAAGTTGAATGTAGAATTCCACAAAAGGCAAGAAGATATAAAAATGCCTTCTTAAATTAACAATGCAAAGAAACAGAGCAAAAAAATAAATAAATAAATAAACAGAGCAAAACAATAGAATAGAAAAGACTAGAGATCTCTTCAAGAAAATTGGAGGTATCAAGGGAATATTATATGCAAGGATTGGCATGATAAAGGACAGAAACAGTAAGGATGTGACATAAGCAGAAGAGGTGGCAAGAATACATGGGAGAACTATACAAAAAAGGTCTTAATGATCCAGAGAACCATGCTGGTTTGGTCACTCACTAAAACCAGACACTCTGGAGTGTGAGGTCAAATTAGTCTTAGGAAGCTTTCCTAGGAACAAGCTATTGGAGGTGACAGAATTCCAGCTAAGCTGATTAAACTCCAAACAATGATGACAATAAAGTGCTGCACACAATATGTTAGCAAATATGGAAAACTCAGCAGTGGCCTTAGGACTGGAAAGGGTCAAGTTTCATTCCAATCCCAAAGAACGGCAATGCCCAAGAATTGCCCAAGAAATGCTCAAACTATCATACAATTGCTTTCATTTCACATGCAATGAAGGTTAGCTCAAAATCCATCAAAATAGGCTTGAACTGTATTTAAACCAAGAACTTTCAAATGTACAAGCTAGGTTTAGAAAAGACAAATGAATCAGAGATCAAATTGCCAACATTTGTTGGATCATGGAGAAAGCAGAGAAATTCCAAACATCCTCTTCTGCTTCATTGACTATGCTAAAGCCTTTGATTGTGTGAATACGAAAAAAAAAAAAAAAAGTAAAAAATCCTTAAAGAGACAGGAGATTACCATATGAGAACACATTAACTGTCTCCTGAGAAACCTGTATGCAGGTTAAGAAAGAATAGTTACAAGTGGACTTGGAACAACTGACTGGTTCAAAATTGGGAAAGGAGCATCACAAGGATGTATATTGGCACCCTGCTAATTTAACTTACGTGCAATGTGCATCTGACAAAATGCCAGGCTGGATGAATCACAAACTGGAATCAAGATTACCAGGAGAAATATCAACAACCTCAGACATGAGATGATACCACTCTAGTGACAGAAAATGAAGAGGAACTAAAGAACACACTGATGAAGGTAAAAGAGGAGACTGAAAAAAGTTGGCTTGAAGGTCAACATTTAAAAAATAAATAAAAAAAACTTAAGACCATGGCATCTGGTCCCATCACTTCATGGCAAATAGAAGGAAAAGAGTGAAGCAGTGACAGATTTTCATTTTTTTGGTCTCCAAAATCAGTGCAGCTGGTGACTGCACTCATGAAATTAAAAGACACTTGCTCCTTGGAGCAAACTCGACACTTGCAAACCTCGACAGTGTATTAAAAAGCAGAGTCATCAATTTGCTGGCAAATGTCCATATAGTCAAAGCTATGGTTTTTCCACAAGTCATGTATGGATGTGAGGGTTGGACCGTAAGGGAGACTGAATGCCAAAGAATTGATGTTTAGAACTGTGGTATTGGAGACGACTCTTGAGAGTCCCTTGGACTGAAAGGACATCAAAACAGTCAATCCTAAAGGAAATCAGTCCTGAATATTCATTGGAAGGACTGATACTGAAGCTGAAGCTCCAATACTTCGTTCACCTGATGTGAAGAATTGACTCACTGGAAAAGACCCTGATTCTGAGAAAGACTGGAGGCAGGAGAAGAAAGGGACTACAGAGGATGAGATAGTTGGATGGCATCACTGACTCGACGGACATGAGTTTGAGCAAGCCCCAGGAGTTAGTGATAGACAAAGAAGCCTGACTTGCTGCAGTCCATGGGGTCACAGAGTCAGACATGACTAACCAAATGAACTGAACTGAACTGTTTGTCAACAATAATATTGTAATTCCTGATTCATAACTAAACTTTTAAGTGCATGAGATCTCTCATCTTCCTGTTTATGTTATCTCTGTGTACACATTATACATGAGATATCACTATTTCTTAAAAGTACTATCAAAATTGAATTTATAAAGAGCTCTATTTAATTTCAATAAAAAGCACTACATTTAAAGAAACTGACCAAATGTCTCTCAGGTTCACATGAATTGGGAAATATTCAACACAAGTTGATATCTGATATTAATGCTTTAGTTTGTTGATTTAATTAATTTATACATGTTGTTAAGTCATCAAAATTAAATTCATTACTTTATTGTGCCTAAGTTTAACAAATAAGACCTTATTATATCTGTTACAAGGAAAGCAACTTTATATGATGAAACTTTAAAATAATTGTAAATAACATAAGAGCTTTGGGTTAAACTTTTTAAATAATTTATTTTCAATAAATCTACTTAAAATGACCTTTCCAGATATTTGGTGACTTATGTTCTTGAATTGTATTAATTAAATAATAGAAGTTTATTAAGTAGCTATATAATTTCAAAAATAGGATACTAAGCTATCAGTTACTAAATAGAAAAACTAAAGGCATTTACAACCATTAAAGAAAATATTTGGTGTCACCCTGAATTGTTCTCTATAATAAAACAAGTGTTTTATATAAATTATCACTAGTGTTCATGCTCACAAATCTATAGAATACCAATGTAAAAAGACAGTTAATAATTGCTTTCTTCTTAGCTTTTACTAAGAATTAAAGTTTTGGAAATTGAGGATTCTAATTTAAACATGTATTTAAAGTTATTATGAATAATGCAGTAACATTTCAGTATACAGTAGGAAAAACAATGTACATTTTCAATAAAAAAAATCATGAAAAATAGAATTGCATCTTATTGAGGAAAAAGAAAGAATGACCTGGTTAACTCTATTTGGATAAAAAGTGAGAAACAAGCTAAACACACAAAGTGATGCAAAATTGTGGAAAGGAACGCTGAGGAGGGAAGTTTTATGCATAAACTGGATTTACTAAATGTAGATTAAAGTTAATCTTTCTGCTAAAAGTGTTCCATTCTGATAACAGATTGGGTGAGTTTCTGTGACATTAAGTGATCTGTATTTGCTTTCTTTTAATCATTTTTTAACTTGGTTAAATGAATATTGTTGTATTCAATATGATCCCTTTGCATTTTTAAAACTGTTCTGATATTTCTAACAAACTTCCCAAACACTAAATAAAGCTTTTTTAGTTTCCAGGTAACTCTGGGAATCTTTGAAAAAATATCTCTGGGGGGCGGGATGAACATGGCGGCGCATCGGGGCCAGGGGCTCCCAGTTGTGGTCTCAGGGCTCGCCATTGCAGCTGGGAATGCTCGTTTCATGGGCTCCTGGGTCCCCGTCGATTGGCATCCAGCCAGCAGAACAGAGGGCTGTGGACCACAGAACTTGGGCTCTGGAGCATGCAAACTTCAAGAGTTGTTCAAGGGCTTCGTTGCCCCTGGGCGTGTGGAATCTTCTGCACAGGAATTGAACCCGTGTTCCCTGCATCAGCATTCTGAATTGGGGTCCTTCTTGGGGGCACACGCATCACTCAGCTGAGATGGATTCCAGCGAAGTGGATCCTGGGAGGTTGGTAGGACCTCTGAACTGGAGCCTCCCATCTCCTGACCTCTCCAGAATTCTGTAGGTCATCCAGAGGACCCAAGACATGGTGGTTACTAATAGACTTCCCACAGTACTTCTTCATTCCACGTGGACTCCTTCAAGGGCAGTGAGCATCGCAGCTTCCCTTGAACTTCGTCTGGATTTAATGACAACAGGCTCAACTTTTCATTCTCTTGTATGACTATGAGCAGTTTGACCAAGTTGAAGAAGATGACTCATTTGTAGTCTTCCTCATCAGCTCATTCCATCTACTGGCTTTAAAATCATTTAGTACAGAGCTCACCGTCTAGGTGTTCATCCAGTGTTTTATTTGCTTATCATGCAGGATCATTTTAAAAGGAAAAGTATGTGTGTATGAGTTAGAGCTCTGATCCCAAGAGTCCATGTAGAAGCTTCCCCTGAGAAATGTATCGTTTTTGCACCAATGCTACTGAAATGTGTGAATGTGGTATACCACGCATCCCAATAAGTGTAAACAGCTTCACATGCTACTTATTTGAAACGACCAGTACTCATGACATTCCATTCATCTGAGGACTAAATATAGCCAACTTAGGCTGTGTTTTCCAAATAGACTTTGAAGCATTCTTCACACAGTCCTTCATCGACGCCAGTTTTCAGATCGAAGAAACCCTTGCTCCATGAAGTTTGTGAACACATATACTCATGTTTTGTTTGAGATTTTAAAGTCATTCTTCAGTTTTGTTGGAGGAATGGTTCTGTATATGCCCCGTGGATCCCCAAATCCATTGATGTTCATGTGTCTTGGGGCTTCCCAGGTGGTTCTAGTGGTAAAGAACATGCAGAACATACCCATGCAGGAGACATAGGAGATATGGATTCAATCCCTGGGGCAGGAAGATCTCCTGAGGGAGAGCATGGCAACCCACTCCAGTATCCTTGCCTAGAGAATCTCATGGAGAAAGGAACCTGGTGAGGCCTAGTCCATATGATCCCAAAGAGTTGGACACAATGTAAGTGACTTAGCACAGCACATGATTCATTGTCATAGCTAATATAATGGAGATGACATAAAAAGAAGCACCAGTGGGCGAAAGTCAATATCCACCACTTTTAAACTTTGGAATGTATTGTGATATTTTGCATCCATATTTGTATGACTTGATAGTTGGAGAATTGATGCATATGAAGGCCTGATTGTGTTATATGTATGTTGAGGGAAGATATATTTTTATGTGGTTTGACATATGGGTCCCATTTCATTCGTAGACATCTGCATACTCATCACTTATCATCATTTTTTTTGAAAAGACCATTGTTTGGAAAGGTTGTTGTCTAACCATGAAAGATGCTTGAATTCTTGGGCTCCTTAGAGGAAGAATTCAACCTGGGGCCAGTGATGAGGCTTGATCACTCAGAGCTTTTGTGTCGCAACGTTTTATTAAAGTATAAAAGAGAGAAAGCTTCTGACATAGACATCAGAAGGGGGCAGAAAGAGTGCCCCTCTACTCATCTTTAGCTGGATGTTGTCTAGCTACTAGCAGTCTACTCATTAGAGAAAGGAATGGCAGCAGACCCCTCACCCACAAGATATATGGAGATGACCGTGGCACCAGGTGAGTCATCCTGGGCCATAAAACGATTGATATGAGCAAATAGATAGTTTCATTCACATAGATCAGGAGAACCATGTATGAGTAAAGCATATTGGTTTGTCAAGTCAGTTCTGAGCCTTTAGGCAGAACCTACTTGAAGATAGAGTCTAGGGTAAATACATAGTACATTCACATAGCTTAAGGCAAACCTTTCCATAAGAAAAATGCCTTGGTCAGCTCAAAGTATGAGAAAAGTGAAGTTCAGGTGGAACCAGGTGTCATTATAGCAACACAGAATTGTAAGAGAAAACCTCTTTTTAAATTTGTATCGAGAAGGGGAAAAAAGATAACAGCTTGTTTCCTCCTGCCTCGGAAGTGACAGATAACAACTGTCTGACACTTGCACCCCGTTTCCTCCCTTTGGAGACCCCTGGCCTTCCTGGCTGTTACCCTCTCAGTTTCATTCATTGAGTGTTTTCTGCCTTGTGAAACATTGGGCATAGAAGTATGTGTTTATTTAGGGGTATTTCATCCAATTTCATTTAAATGCATATGTGAATTAGAAAGTTTGACATGCTGTTGCTTTGTATACCGATTGGGAAATGTGAGTCTCCAAGTTTAATTTAGTTTTTCATGTTCATTTTTCTTTTTAGGGGTACAAAGAAAAATAATATGACTGTTAAGATCAGCTTTCGTATTTTTTGCCAAATATGAATTGAGATCACATTGATCGGAGATGAGTCTGTGCATGAAAGCCCTATTAACTAATGTTAATTGACTTCACTACCATGGGATGTTTTCATATCTATTGAGGATTTACTTCATGTATTTTGATTTTAACTTTCTGTCTTACAGCCTTGTTTGTAGATCAAAGCTATTTGAAATTGTCATCTGGTTTTCAGTGGTTTGTGAGGTTATTCATGAGTGGTTTATAAAACCGAATGGATTGTACGTAGCCATACTTTGTTGTCATTCTATGAATTTGAAGAATGTCTGAAGAATTTCTGCAGTTATGCCTTAAAGATTCATACAATTGATGTCCAATATTTATCTCAATAGACTTGCTTTCAATTTGTAGTTTCCTATGCGTATGTCTTTCTTTATGGATTTGGGTAGAACTTGTATTGGAACACTGAAAAATCTGTTATATCAACCGTGCTGACCTTCTTTCTGGTGGTCATCATTAAGATTTTCACGCTCACTGTCACTTTGTGCAATGCGATGGATCCTAGTGGAAACAGGTGCTGTTCATCCTACTTTTGTGAAGATTGAACTCATCGTAGAAAGTGGAATGTGTTGAAATATTTATGGTATAAATATATCTTGTGTATATAATTACCCAGATTACTGCTGCGTATTTGATTGCTAAGTTATAAAATGTATGAGATAGATGTGATCCATCAATGGCGATTGGATACATGGTGGAGAGGTATTTTGGTGATGCAAGAGATTTAAATGATGTGATCACAGTATGTATATTCCTTTTATGTGGATAATGGGTCTTGGATCCATGTTTGAAACATTACAACCTTGTCTTTTGTTATGCATGGGAAGTGTCAAAAACGAAGATGATGAGGGTACGTGCTTCAAGGGTAAGTATAGGGTTGAGGGCGTGACTATGATGTGGGTTAGGTTTAGGATGTGGATAGGGTGTCGGGTTAGGGTAGGGTGCCGGGGGCCAGCGTGAGGAACTCCGCCCATGGCAAAGGTCATGAGGAAGGAGGCTTGGCATACGCAAAGGCGTGATCAAGCCTCAGGAAACCCCCTTTTCCCGAGCATCTACCCCAAAACCAGAGTCTGTTTTATGCTCTCACCTACACCTCTGACTTTACGGGGGGCTCTCCCCCATAACCGTTTCTCTGGGAGAAGGAGTAAACGTGCAGCTCCAAGGCAATAAAAATTCTTGGGCGTGACAAGAGTGTTTCAGCTTACAGACTGCTCTGAAGGTTATCTAGCCCACCTGTATAGGTTAGTCTGGCCACATGTGATTTACAGCCTCCCAATCTGAGAGGCACGAGATGTTTTAGACTTACTAAAGGCAAATTATTTTGGGGAGTTATAAATTATTAGTATAATGGGTTGGTTAGGAATTATATCGGTGAAGGGTCTTTTCATTTGTTGTGTCAATAATTGCTGCTAATTCCCTGCTCTGGGTGGGACAAGGATGTCTCAGGTCAAACCTCTCTGCTGACAGACTAGCTTGTGTGACAGGATTATCCATACTCCTGCCACATGATTGTTTACTACCTCTTAACCATAAACAGCACAGAGTTTTGGAGTATTTTGAGAGTCTTAATTAGCATAGGGCTTTTTCTTCTTGTTGAGTCAATGATTGCCGCCAGGCCTCCATATCCTTAGGCACTTGGGAATATATTAATCAATGTATTTGGAATATAGCAAAGAAAATATAATAGTTTTTGATGTTAGCAATACTAGACTTTTTGAGCTAATGGATTTTCTCTTTTGTAATAGGTCACTGTACTTTGTTATAAATCACTGTGTCCTTGCTATGTAAGAATGTAACTTTATCATATCTTAAGACTAAATAGATCTTAAGAGGAGCATTGGTGAAAGGATTTTCATTTGTTGGGCTGATGTTTGCTGCTAAATCTCCATGTTCCCTACCCTTCTAATGAATATAACTAACATATAGGAGAAATAAGTATTAACCTTTAAGATTAATCCTGTTAACCTTGGGTTAAATAAACTCCTTTCTTGATTGTAACTCACTACACCCTCACCCTATAGTAATGCAGCTTTATTTGGAGGGTGGTGCCTGGTTTGAGAAAAAACACACTTGGAAAAAATAAGTTTTTTGGTTATCAGAAAGAAAGGATCATAAAATGTCAGCAGGTCTCACTCATGGCCAGAAGATGATGTAATATCCCTAAGACCTTTTTTTATACATTTATGTGAAGCACCTGATTTTGATAAAGGTCAGGATTCCTGACCCCAGCGTGACTCTGTATTCATCCCTATGTGTAACAAAAGGTATATAAGCAAACCCAAAAATAAAGAAATCGGATCAGTTTCCGGAAAGACTGAAAAAAAAAAAAAAAGAAATATCTCTGAGACATCTCAGATAGGAATGTTAAACTAAGGTTGTTGGATATTTTTAATTCTGAAATGTTGTCAATTAATTGAAAGTGAACTTTAGGTTTCAATGTATAGATAAATGTCACTAATATAGTTATTCAAAACTGTATTTGGAATCCTTAATATCCAATTTGACCTGCTATAATGTTATCACTAATAATCCTAGTTATTATCCTAAAATGTTATATGTTATAGAAATATCTAAGTTTCCTTCTAATTATATTATACTCAAAACTTTAATCATGCCATTTTGGGTTTTGTCCTTTATAAACTATCATAATCTGATACTGCTTTTACAAAATGAAGATTGCCAAGAAGACTCATAAAAATAACTTTTTAAAATAAATAGAAGTTTCTAATGGGCTTCCCAGTGGCTCAGTTGTAAAGAATCCACTGGCAATACAGGAGATGCTGGTTTGATCCTTGGGTCAGGAAGATCCCCTGGAGAAGGAAGTATCATCCCTGTCCAAGTATTCTTGCCTGGGAATTCCCATAGACAAAGGAGCCTGGCATGCTACAGTCCATGGGGCTGCAAGAGTCAGACATGACTTAATGACCTAGCAGAGCAACAAAGTTTCTGATAGCCTCGAGATAATGCCAGTGAATTGGACAAAAATGGAAAATTCTAATGAAGAATGTGATCATTTCATGTAGATCAGTAGAAGTCAATTACATGAGACTGAATGAATTGATAAATACAATTTATAGCTTTGACTTTGGAAAATATAGTAACTTGAATCTGTTTTCCAATAAACCTTTTTCTTTCATGGTGTGATCTACAATAGACATTTATCTTTTTCTATCTGATTCAGCCAGAATTTGGCTTCTCCAGTTGGCTCTCCTGTAGGCTTTTATGGTTTCTTGCAACTAAATTACAACTTGTTATATTAATCATTGTTTGAATCTGTTTTTTGTTTCCAAATTGGTTATACTCTATGTCTCTGATACACTGACTTTGTCAATGTTACTAGTGACATTACTTGTATCTATCTTATAAGACTGCTGTCTCTTAACCAGGCTTGCAACAAATGTAACAAAGACTATATGACTTGAAACAATTGATTAGATATATAGTTTTATATACAATCAATAATTGCAATAGTGTGATTCTAGGTATGGAAAGAAACAATAAGAGAGATATCTTCTGGGTCATAGTAGGGTAGAAGATAGAGGACACAGAGAATCTTTAATTTTCTACCAATGGGCCTAATCCAAAAATTAGCACCTTGTATGGCATATCAATATGAATTTTCACCTGATCTAAGATGAGCCTCCCACTGCTGTTGGACAAAATTTGGTTATGAAACGTCTCCCAAATATTGGCAGAATTCCAGACCGAGGAGGAAACCAAGAAATAAAATATTTAATTTTCATTATATGAAGATGTCATTGTCATCAGCAATTGCACCCCTCCTATGTGAGCTGGTGAGCCCTAAGGACACTCAGAAAGAAGAATACCTGTAATCTAGCAGCAGTCAGATTGTAACCACTCCCTAAAGTGAGCCCCAAGGGAGCTCAGACTATGGAAAACAGAATACTAGCCCTGATAGCTGAGATGCATATGAAAGGAATGATTTCAGTTGACCCAGACTCCTGCATCTTCCCATACATAGGAAAGCACTAAATTCCTTATCTTGGGATATCTATCTTTTCTTTTTTACAAAACAATAATCTTTTGAAATTCAGGATACCTGAACTTTTCTTATAAAAATTCTATGCAACCTGGATCCTCACAACTGCACTCATCTCACAAGCTAGTAAAGTAATGCTCAAAATTCTCCAAGCCAGGCTTCAGCAATACGTGAATCGTGAACTCCCTGATGTTCAAGCTGGTTTTAGAAAAGGCAGAGGAACCAGAGATCAAATTGCCAACATCCCCTGGATCATGGAGAAAGCAGGAGAGTTCCAGAAAAACATCTCCTTCTGCTTTATTGACTATGCCAAAGCCTTTGACTGTGTGGATCACAAGAAACTGTGGAAAATTCTGAAAGAGATGGGAATAGCAGACAACCTAACCTGCCTCTTAAGAAATCTGTATGCAAGTCAAGAAGCAACAGTTAATAACTGGATATGGAACAACAGAATGGCTCCAAATAGGAAAAGGAGTACGTTAAGGCTGTATATTGTCACCCCGCTTAGTTAACTTCTATGCAGAGTACATCATGAGAAACGCTGGACTGGAAGAAACACAAGCTGGAATCAAGATTGCTGGGAGAAATATCAATAACCTCAGATATGCAGATGACACCACCCTTATGGCAGAGAGTCAAGAGGAGATAAAAAGCCTCCTGATGAAAGTGAAAGAGGAGAGTGAAAAAGTTGGCTTAAAGCTCAACATTCAGGAAATGAAGATCATGGCATCTGGTCCCATCACTTCCTGGGAAATAGATGGGGAAACAGTAGAAACAGTGTCAGACTTTATTTTTTGGGGCTCCAGAATCACTGCAGATGGTGACTGCAGCCATGAAATTAAAAGACGCTTACTCCTTGGAAGAAAAGTTATGACCAACCTAGATAGCTTATTCAAAAGCAGAGACATTACTTTAACGACTAAGGTCCGTTTACTCAAGGCTATGGTTTTTCCAGAGGTCATGTATGGATGTGAGAGTTGTACTGTGAAGAAGGCTGAGTGCCGAAGAATTGATGCTTTTGAACTGTGGTGTTGGAGAAGACTCTTGAGGGTCCCTTGAACTGCAAGGAGATCCAACCAGTCCATTCTGAAGGAGATCAGCCCTGGGATTTCTTTGGAAGGAATGATGCCAAAGCTGAAACTCCAGTACTTTGGCCACCTCATGGGAAGAGTTGACTCATTGGAAAAGACTCTGATGCTGGGAGGGATTGGGGGCAGGAGGAGAAAGGGATGACTGAGGATGAGATGGCTGGATGGCATCACGGACTCGATGGACATGAGTCTGAGTGAACTCCGGGAGATGGTGATGGACAGGGAGGCCTGGCATGTTGCGATTCATGGGGTCTCATTGAGTCGGACATGACTGAGCTGCTGAAATGAATTGAACTGAACTGAACTGAACTGAACTGAACCTGGATCCTCCAGCTCACTCCTCAGCGAAGTTCTGTCAGGGTCACTCACCATGCTGGTTCCCAGGCTTAACATCCTAAAAATTCCCACCAAATAAAACATAACTCTCAATTTTTAGGTTGTGAAAATTTGTGTAAGTTGACACTAATAAAAGCTTTAAATTTAGGGAGATGCTTCTTAAGGTCAAATTATGAAGTAAATTAAGATTTTATTCAGTATCCAACCACTGGTTTTTATATTTCTAACCCTAGTCTCTATATAAAAGTACCTCTTGATGTTCCTTGACTCCTTGGAGTTAATTTCTCAACTCCTGTCACCAGCTAGGTCTTGACTTACCTTAAGCAAAGTTTTGACTCCAAATATTCACTTCCATCCTACATTTTACCTCAAGGATCTTATTTGTAAATTATTATGTGCTGGTGTGTTTTCAAAAATATACTATATATAAAGAGAGTAGAGACTACTTCACGTTTCCAAGTTTCCATATATGTTCTTACACAAACACAAGAAAAACTTCGTGAATTTAGAAAAATCTGACATTAGTGTAGTTCAGTCTGTGGGAAATATTTGTATTGGGCTAATAAATATATGACCAAAATCTTTTTCATGGATGTGAACATTTTTTAACAGAATACACTAGTAGTTATCATTTTCATGTCTTCATGAGAAAAGTGGTAGATAGGGAAAGAGAAGAAATCTTACACATACACACATGATGTACCTATGGAATCATTTCAATTCAGTCGCTCAGTTGTGTCTGACTCTTTGTGACCCCTTGAATTGTAGCACACCAGGCCTCCCTGTCCATCACCAACTCCCGGAGTTCACTCAAACTCACATCCATCGAGTCAGTGATGCCATCCAGCCATCTCATCCTCTGTCGTCCCTTTCTCCTCCTGCCACCAATCCCACCCAGCATCATAGTCCTTTCCAATGAGTCAACTCTTCCCATGAGGTGGCCAAAGTAGTGGAGTTTCAGCTTCAGCATCATTCCCTCCAAAGAAATTCCAGGGCTGATCTCCTTCAGAATGGACTGGTTGGATCTCCTTGCAGTCCAAGGGACTCTCAAGAGTCTTCTCCAACACCACAGTTCAAAAGCAGCAATTCTTTGGCACTCAGCTTTCTTCACAGTACAACTCTCACATCCATACATGACCACTGGAAAAACCATAGTCTTGACTAGACGGACCTTAGTCGTTAAAGTAATGTCTCTGCTTTTGAATAAGCTATCTAGGTTGGTCATAACTTTTCTTCCAAGGAGTAAGCATCTTTTAATTTCATGGCTGAGTCATCATCTGCAGTGATTTTGGAGCCCCCAAAAATAAAGTCTGACACTGTTTCCACTGTTTCCCCATCTATTTCCCATGAAGTGATGGGACCGGATGCCATGATCTTCATTTTTTGAATGTTGAGCTTTAAGCCAACTTTTTTGCATTCCTCTTTCACTTTCATCAAGAGGCTTTTCAGTTCCTCTACACTTTCTGCCATAAGGATGGTGTCATCTGCATATCTGAGGTTATTGATATTTCCCCCAGCAATCTTGATTCCAGTTTGCGCTTCTTCCAGCCCAGCGTTTCTCATGATGTACTCTGCATAGAAGTTAAATAAGCAGGGTGACAATATACAGCCTTGACGTACTCCTTTTCCCATTTGGAACCAGTCTGTTTTTTCATGTCCAGTTCTAACTGTGGCTTCCTGATCTGCATATAGGTTTCTCAAGAGGCAGGTCAGGTGATTTGGTATTCCCATCTCTTTCAGAATTTTCCACAGTTTCTTGTGATCCACACAGTCAAAGTTTTGGCATAGTCAATAAAGCAGAAATAGATGTTTTTCTGGAACTCCCTTGCTTTTTCCATGATCCAGCGGATGTTGGCAATTTGATCTCTGCTTCCTCTGCCTTTTCTAAAACCAGCTTGAACATCAGGGAGTTCACGATTCACGTATTGCTGAAGCCTGGCTTGAATTTTGAGCGTTACTTTACTAGCATGTGAGATGAGTGCAATTGTGCTGTAGATTGAGCATTCTTTGGCATTGCCTTTCTTTGGGATTGGAATGAAAACTCACCTTTTCCAGTCCTGTGGCCACTGCTGAGTTTTATAAATCTGCTGGCATATTGAGTGCAGCACTTTCACAGCATCATCTTTCAGGATTTGAAACAGCTCAACTGGAATTCCATCATCTCCACTAGCTTTGTTTGCAGTGATGTTTTCTAAGGCCCACTTGACTTCACATTCCAGGATGTCTGGCTCTAGGTGACTGATCACACCATCGTGATTATCTTGGTCGTGAAGATCTTTTTTGTATAGATCTTCTGTGTATTGTTGCCACCTCTTCTTAATATCCTCTGCTTCTGTTAGGTCCATACCATTTCTGTCCTTTATTGAGCCCATCTTTGCATAAAATATTCCCTTGGTATCTCTAATTTTCTTGAAGAGATCTCTAGTCTTTCCCATTCTGTTGTTTTCGTCTATTTCTTTTCATTGAGCGCAAGGAAGGCTTTCTTATCTGTTCTTGGTATTCTTTGGAACTCTGCATTCAGATGCTTATATCGTTCCTTTTCTCCTTTGCTTTTCATTTCTCTTCTTTTCACAGCTATTTTTAAGGCCTCCCCAGACAGCCATTTTGGTTTTTTCCATTTCTTTTTCATGGGGATGGTCTTGATCCCTGTCTCCTGTACAATGTCACGAACTTCTGTCCATAATTCATCAGGCACTCTATCAGATCTAGTCCCTTAAATCTATTTCTCACTTACATTGTATAATCATAAGGGATTTGATTTAGGTCATACCCGAATGGTCTAGTGGTTTTCCCTACTCTTCAATTTCAGTCTGAATTTGGCAATAAGGAGTTCATGATCTGAGCCACAGTTATCTCCTGGTCTTTTTTTTTTTTTTTTGACTGTATAGAGCTTCTCCATCTTTGGCTGCAAAGAATATAATCAATCTGATTTTGGTGTTGACCATCTGTGATGTCCAAGTGTAGAGTCTTCTCTTGTGTTGTTGAAAGAGGATGTTTGCTATGACCAGTGCATTTTCTTGGCAAAACTGTTAGTCTTTGCCCTGCTTCATTCTGTATTTGAAGCCAAATTTGCCTATTACTCTAGGTGTTTCTTGACTTCCTACTTTTTCATTCCAGTCCCCTATAATGAAAAGAACATCTTTTTGGGGTGTTAGTTCTAAAAGTTCCTGTAGGTCTTCATAGAACTGTTCAACTTCAGCTTCTTCAGCATTACTGGTTGGGGCATAGGCTTGGATTACTGTGATATTGAGTGGTTTGCCTTGGAAACGAACAGAGATCATTCTGTCGTTTTTTAGATTGCATACAAGTACTGCATTTCAGACTCTTTTGTTGACCATGAAGGCTACTCCATTTCTTCTAAGGGATTTATGCCCACAGTAGTAGATATAATGGTCATCTGAGTTAAATTCACCCATTCCTGTCCATTTAGGTCACTGATTCCTAGAATGTCGACATTCACTCTTGCCATCTCCTGTTTGACCACTTCCAATTTGCCTTGATTCATGGACCTGACATTCCAGGTTCCTATGCAATATTTCTGTTTACAGCATCAGACCTTGCTTCTATCATCTATAGAGTACCCTCTCTCAAATGTTGAAGAGATTGGTGTATATGTGGCAAGGAGAAATTCATGCAGTATATAACAGTGTCAAGCCAGAGAAATATTGTTTATTGCTACTTTTTCCTGAATTAAGGTTGATTAAGTCATTTATAGATTAAAATAAACTTTTTAAGATTTATTTATTTATTTTATTTTTTGGCTGAGGTGGGTCTTCATTGCTGCATGTGGACTTTCTCTAGTTGAAGCAAACAGGGGCTACTCTTCATCACAATGCACAGGCTTCTCATTGCAGTGGTTTTTTCTTATTGTATAGCACAGCCTCCAGGCACATGGATTTCAGTAGTTGCAGAGCTTGGACTCAGTAGTTGTGGCTCATGGGCTCTAGAGTGCAGGCTCAGTAATTGTGGCACATGGGCTTTGTTGCCCCATGGCATGTGGGACCTTCCCATACCAGGGATGAAACCAATGTCCCTTACATTATGAGACAGATTCTTAACCACTGCAACACCACAAGCCTTTTTTTTTTTTTTTTTACTACAGATATGGTCCTGAAGTTCAGTAACATTTAATAATTTGCAAAATCATAATAGCTAGTAGATCCAGTTTTCTAATATTCGTTATAGTATCTGTTTACTTGATGTCTTGCTGCTGCCCAGCCTCTAAACAATCTTTCCCAGTATACCTTTCTTTCATAAAGTACAGACAGAAGAAAAGATTATTTTTTAAGGTTTGTTTTGAGTTGCCTAGATAAGTAGTTGTACCAAAAATTACACAGGAGTTCCCCTAAATCCCTTACCCTATCCCTTTACTTCTTTATTTGGAGCTCTGTAGTGGGAACAGCATTCAAAAAGAGCAGAACACATGCAAAAAATGGTTTTCATGTCAGAAGCTCATCTATGAATAGACGAGATGGGCAATGATAACATGTTCTGGTCACTTCACTGCAAAAATTTAGATAACTTTTATTATTTTCACCATCTCATCAAAAGCTTAAAACACATTCATCCAGGCAAAATCAAAATGATTTAATAACTCAGCTAATCTGTGCCTCCTAGATAATAAAATACATAATTACTAACAAAGGCAATCTGGGATCCAAACAGTTACTAGTGAAACATAACAGAAAAAGTGGGTTGGGGCAAAGATATGGGCTCTGGATTAGTAAGGTAGATGGGTTTTGAATCCAGGCTGGAGTTCTGATTAGCAGCTATGTGATCCTTTAAGAGTCATTTAGTCTCTGGGGGCCAAGATATCTCTTCTTTATACAGGAATAAAAACGTCTACTACCTAAAGTTTCTGTGATTGAAGATGTATAAAATACTTGGCTTACAATTGTTTCACCAAGTGCTAAGTTTGCTTATATTAAAGTAAACCTCATGGAAGTGTGCGATTACTCTTCTGTCAAACATAAAATACTGTTTCAGATTTACTGTAAAAATATTTTCTACTTGGCTTTTATTATTTTATTTCCAAGGAGAAGTAATGACAACATTAACAACTGACTGTATACAGTTCACAATTCAGTCGCTCCGTAGTGTCCAACTCTGCAAACCCATGGACTACAGCACACAAGGCTTCCCTGTCTATTACCAAATCCTGGAGCCTCTTTAAGTTCATGTCTGTCAAGTCATTGATGCCATACAACCATCTCATCCTCTGTCATCCCCTTCTCCTTCTGCCTTCAGTCTTTCCCAGTATCATGGTATTTTCCAATGAGTCAGTTCTTCTCATCAGGTGGCCAAAGTATTGGAGTTTCAGCTTCAGCATCAATCCTTCCAGTGAATATTCAGGACGTATTTTCCTTTAGGGTTGACTGGTTTGATCTGCTTGTAGTCCAAGGGACTCTCAAGAGTCTTCTCCAACATCACTGTTTGAAAGAATCTATTCCTCAGCATTCAGCTTTCTTTATGGTCAAAGTCTCACATCCATACATGACTACTGGAAAAATCAAAGATTTGACAGACAGATTTTGTCAGCAAAGTAATGTCTCTGCTTTTTAAATGCTGTCTAGGTTGGACTGCAAGGAGATCCAACCAGTCCATCCTGAAGGAGATCAGCCCTGGGTGTTTTTTGGGAGAAATGACGCTAAAGCTGAAACTCCAATACTTTGGCCACCTCATGCGAAGACTTGACTCATTGGAAAAGACTCTGATGCTGGGAGGGATTAGGGGCAGGAGGAAAAGGGGATGATAGAGGATGAGACGGCTGGATGGCATCATCAACTCGATGGACGTGAGTTTGAGTGAACTCCGGGAGTTGCTGATGGACAGGGAGGCCTGGTGTGCTGTAATTCATGGGGTCACAGAGTCGGACATGACTGAGTGACTGAACTGAACTGACTGAACTGAAGGTTGGTCATGGAGAAGGCAATGGCACCCCACTACAGTACTCTTGCCTGGAAAATCCCATGGACAGAAGAGCCTGGTGGCCTGCAGTCCATGGGGTCGCGAAGAGTCAGACCCGACTGAGCAACTTCACTTTCACTTTTCACTTTCATGCACTGGAGAAGGAAATGGCAATCTGCTCCACTGTTCTTGCCTGGAGAATCCCAGGGACAGGGGAGCCTAGTGGGCTGCTGTCAATGGGGTAGCACAGAGTCAGACACGACTGAAGTAATTAGCATCAGCAGCAGGTTGGTCATAGTTTTTCTTCCAAGGAGTGTCTTTTAATATCGTGGCTGCAGTCACCATCTTCAGTGATTTTGGAGCCCAAGAAAATAGTCTTTCACTGTTTCCATTGCTTCCCTGTCTATTTGCCATGAAGTGATGGGACTGGATGCTATGATTTTAGGTTTCTGATGTTGAGTTTTAAGCCAACCTTTTCACTCTCCTCTTTCACTTTCATCTTTGCTTTCTGCCATAAAGGTAATGTCATCTGCATGTCTGATATTATTGATATTTCTCCCTGTAATCTTTTTTCCAGCTTTTGCTTCATCCAGCCCAGCATTTTGCATGATGTATTCTGCATACAAGTTAAAATCAAGGTGGCAATATAGAGCCTTGATGTCCACCTTTCCTATTTGGAACCAGTCAATTGTTCCATGTCCAGTTCTAACTGTTGCTTCTTGACTTGCATACATATATTTCAAGGGGCAGGTAAGATGATTTGGTATTCCAGTCTAATGAAGAATTTTTGTTGTGATGCACACAGTCAAAGCATTTAGCATAGTAGCAGCAGAAGTAGATATTTTCCTGGAACTCTCCTTTTCTATGATCCAACAGATGTTGACATTTTGATCTTTGATTTCTCTGCTTTTTCTAAATCCAGCTTGAACATTTGGCAGTTCATGGTTCACATACTGCTGCAGCCTTGCTTGGAGAATTTTGAGCATTACATTTATAGCAGGTGAGATGAGTGCCATAGTGCAGTAGTTTGAACATTCTTTGCCATTGCCTTTCTTCGCAATTGGAATGAATACTGACCTTTTTCTGTCTTCTGACTACTGCTGAGTTTTACAAATTTGCTGGCATATTGAATGCAGCACTTTCACAGCATCATCTTTGTGTGTGTGTGTGGTTTAACTTTCTTTATTTTTAATTTTATTTTTTTTACTTTACAATACTGCATTGGTTTTGCCATACATTGACATGAATCCACCACAGGTGTACATGAGTTCCCAACCCTGAAACCCCTCCCACCACCCTCCCCATATCATCTCCCTGGGTCATCCAGTGCACCAGCCCCAAGCCTCCTGTATCCTGTATCGAGCAGTAGCTCAACTGGAATTCTATCCCCTCCATGAGCTTTATTCATGGTTGATGCTTCTTAAGGCCTACTTGACTTTGGACTCAGGATGTCTGGGTTTAGGTGAGTGATCACAAAATAATGGTTTATCTGGGTCATATCTTTTTTGTATAACTCTTCTGTGTATTCTTGCCACCTCCTCTTAATATCTTCTGCTTCTCTTAGGTTCATATCATTTCTATCCTTTATTGTGTCCATTTTTGTATGAAATTTTCCCTTGGTATCTCTAATTTTCTTCAAGAGATCTCTTGTCTTTCCCATTCTGTTGTTTTCCTCTATTTCTTTGCATTGATCACTGAGGAAGGCTTTCTCATCTTTTCTTGCTCTTCTTTGGAACTCTGAATTCAAATGGTTATAGTTTCCCTTTTCTACTTTGCCTTTAGCATCTCTTCTTTTTTCAACTATTTGTGTGGCTTCCTCAGACAACCATTTTGCCTTTTTTTCTTCTTGGAATGGTATTGATCCCTACCTCCTATACAATGTCATGAACCTCTGTCCATAGTTCCTCAGGCACTCTGTCTATCAGATAATCCCTTGAATCTATTTGTCACTTCCACTGTATAATTGTGAAAGATTTGATTTAGGTCATACCTGGATGGCCTACTGGTTTTCCCTACTTTCTTCAATTTAAGTCTGAATCTGGCAAGCTCCCAGTCTTGTTTTTGCTGACTGTATAGAGTTTCTCATTCTTCGGTTGCAAAGAATTTAATCAACTTGATTGTGGTATTGAACAACTGGTGATTTCCATTTGTAGGGTTGTTTCTTGTGTTTTTGGAACAGAGTGTTTGCTATGTCCAGTGTGTTCTCTTGATGAAACTCTGTTAGCCTTTGCCCTGCTTCATTCTGTACTCTAAGGCCAAACTTGCCTGTTACTCCAGGTATCTCTTGACTTCCTACTTTTGCATTCCAGTCCCCTATGATGAAAGGGACTTTTTTTTTTTTTTTTTTTTTTTTTTTGGTGATAGCTTTAGAAGGTCTTGTAGGCCCTCATAGAACCATTAAACTTCAGCTTCTTTGGCATTAGTGGTTAGGGCATAGACTTGGATTACTGTGATATTGAATGGTTTCACTTGGAAATGAACAGGGATAAGTGGTAGTAATCAGATGTGCTAAATTGTTTCTTACAATCTTTATTGATTAAAATTTTTCCTCCTGCCTCAATAAAACTTGTACTCCAAATGA
Source organism: Capricornis sumatraensis (assembly GCF_032405125.1). Lineage (NCBI taxonomy): Eukaryota > Metazoa > Chordata > Mammalia > Artiodactyla > Bovidae > Capricornis > Capricornis sumatraensis. Next base: position 15,333,489 of record NC_091089.1, on the reverse strand, counting down.
CAACTATTGAATAATAGATCCCTCAATGAAATATTTTTACTGACTGAAGGATGATTTTTATCATTTATGATTTTTATCATTTTATCATTTTTATCACAACTTCCTTTTAGTCTCCACTAATGAGTTTTTTGTGGTTGTGTTGTGTTGCATTTTTTAGTCTGTGTCTCTAAAATTGCACATTGGAAATTATGTCTCATAATTCAGTGGCTGAAAGAACAACCCATGGATTTGAAACATGATGGTGGCATACAATATAAAATTGCAGCATTGCAAACAATCACAGTTGACTAGTGCTTTCTATATAATTTAATTCAGGCATCCTAGTGGGTTTGAAGTCTTCAGGGAAGGGTTGTGTCTGCCTCTTTTTCTCATTTCTAATCATGTCATTACAAGAAAGGTGAAATGTGATTTGATGAGCTTGTTGACATTTCTTTTGAAATATAAAACTGAATATCCTAACATGGACTTATCCCTGATATTAATCATAAGCTATTTAAACTCAGTTGGCATGACTAAGTTTATTGTGAGGCAAATACATCAGTTGATGCACACACAAAAAACAGTTGATAAGGTATATACTCAACATTGTGGAAATTACCACAGAAAGAAAAGTCATTCTCCAACTTTTAGGATGTCTCTGAGATTAGAAAACTAATTAAGAGCAAGGGCAGTTTATATGCCAAAATTATTTGGAAAGATTCTTACATGCAATAGTTCTGAGGAAGAAAAAAAATAAAGGGTGTATTAGCAGTTGAAATACCCTGTGAGGAGTGCTTCTTAAAAGTGATAAAAGATTCAGTTAGAGAGGAGAGCAGAAAATTTAAGGAAAGATGTGATAGAGTAAAGTAATTAAGTTGAGAGATAGTTTTTTGTTTTTTGTTTTTTTTTAACTGTGAAAAGAGGTAACTGAAGTTTTCTGGCCAAGTCAGAGAGATTTATAAAGAAAGATGGGAACGAGATGAGCTATCACAGTGGTCCTTTAGTTAGTGAAGAGAGGGTTCATTAAGTTCCCAGGCAGCTAGAATCCATATGTAGTATTCACACCTATATCCAGTCTTAGTATAAATACTTGAAATATTAATTATTATAAATTTTAAATAAAATGTATTATGATGAGGTTAAAAAAACTGAGTTTTATTATGATTCTATTCCAAGCTAGTTGTGTAATGTCAGAAAAATTTGCTAATTTATCAGGTTGAATTTTCTTATCTATAAAGTGAGAAAGTAGAAAGGGAAGTCTTTAATACATGTTCTATCTATAGAAAACAAATAAGTAATAAGTGCCTCATCACTGCACTATTGGTTTCTGAATTTTTTACTTACCTAATTTATAATTGTTTAAATCTGCTCTTTGGAACTCAATGAGGATCTAGGAGGCTGAAGTATTTTTCCCACAAAGAAGAAATGAGGGACACAGGAAGCCTATTGTTCTTGGGAGGGCTTCGCAGCGTCCTACTTGGTTTTATGACTGCTACCAGATTTGCTCACAGGAAAACTTTTACATTTTCTGTCTCAGCCTGCATCTCTCTCTCTTTTGTTCAAGTAGAATTCCCTTCATATAATGTCAGCAAATGTTTTGGTGTTTTTTGTTTTTTTTAATTAATTCAATCAAAAATGAATGGCTCCTATGCACACAGTAGGGAATAAGTCACATGTGGTTTCTTCTACCATAGAGCACACAGGCTTTTAGATATGAGAAAGCAAGGCAAAATTAGATACACAGATTATATATAACCATAGTATGCATGCAAAATTAGGAAAGTACACCAAAGTGACTGAAAAAATCTATAACTGACAGTATATCGGAGGGGCCTATTTAGAAACAGTGGCAAGGGAAAGTCTGTCTAAGTAGTTAAAATTTGAGCTGAGACCTAAATATTGAGAATGGTCATCTGTGTGAGCTATCAGAAAAAAGGAATTCCAGGCAGATGGGCTATATTTGCAAAGTCAGGAAAGATCTTGGCATGCTGTAGAAAATGAAAGCTTGTTGTAGAAGAACATAGTAAGCAAATAGAATGATCTAGGCAAGGTTAACAAGTAGGCAACATAAAGACCAAGCAGGGTTTTTATAATCCATGTAGGTTAGAGGAAAATCTTATAGATTAAAATGTTAGAAACCCAATTCAAACTAATCAAAATGATAAAATAAGATATATTAACTCAAATAACTAAAAATTCCAAAGACCTCTCCCTTTCACTGATTCTCAGGCTAGCTTTAATAATTATTTTTTTTTCTTCTCAACCACCTTAACCATTCATATGTACTGGGAAAGACAATTATCAGCAAATGTTATCTTACTCCTTCTTTGCATTCTCAGCAGAGAAATTTCTTTCCATTCTCGCCAATAAATATTATTATTAGTCAAGCTTTGGTTATATATTTATCCATAAACATTTATTGTGGCCATAAATGTGATACATGCTGGTTGAGCACTCATGGCTCAGATGATGCTAGGCATAAAGTCAGTCAGGCTCCAATCATATGAATTGAGACAGAGGAATGGATAAGTTCCCAGCAAAGGGGAAAATACACAGAAACATCTGCATGTGTTTACATAATAGGTAGGACGGAAGATACTATGGGAATATTTATCATAAACCATATTTCCACTGCTGCAATCTTGAAGAAGACAGTAAAGCTCCTTAATTCCACAAGGACATTATCAGGATATCCAAAATGGTTAGAAGTGTAATTTAAGATCATTCTTTGTCTGCTTGTTTCATAGAATAAAGTTTTACATGGGATATAAATGCTGTGCATAGGCAGCATTGATTATAGATAAGCTTTTTGTTTATTTCTTTAACATTCTAAACATAGGGCCTGCCCTTGGGACAAGACCATTATAATGCAGATGGTGTCAATATTTGGGGATGGTAATTAAGTAGCCAGGAAAGGAACAAGTTTTAGGAGGTTTGAATCCAATATTTAGGGAAAATCCTCACACTTCTTCTGCTTCTGACTCATCAGGAAATTTGGAATAATGCCTTAACACCTCTAATCTCATGTATTCCCAATCTCACAGGGATGAGGTTAGAATTAGATGTGCAAAAATTTAAGAGAAATCCCAATCAAGAAAAGCAAGAGACTAGAAGGGGTAGCTCTTACTCTGGATGAAAACAGAGCCCAGTGGGAAGAAGGAAGTCTCCTCTTATTTCCTGGAAAGGACTCAGCCAATGAAAAACCATGGATTCTTTGTTTACTAGAATCTTCCCAACTTTCTTTTAACCTCTGTAAAAGAATCATCCTTCCCTTTCCATGTGAGAATTTCCATGTTGACACCTTGTGAGAAAGGTCTCATCATTCTTGCAGACCCCGAACTGCAATTCTCTGCCAATCCTGAATAAACTGATCTTGGCTGGAGAAATATCTAGCAGTCTATTTATTTTAGGTCCACATTCTGTTCATAAAACAGAGAAGATCTCTGAAGGTTCCAGTGCTAGTCAGCTGTGGAAAGAGAGTAAAACAGCCAAGATGGCACGTTCAGGCTCTCTTGCCCCATAATTCATAAATAATGACTAAGTAACTGCTGAGATCAAAAGTTATGACCAACCTAGACAGCATATTAAAAAGCAGAGATATTACTTTGCCAACAAAGGTCCGTCTAGTCAAGGCTATGGTTTTTCCAGTGGTCATGTATGGATGTGAGAGTTGGACTGTGAAGAAAGCTGAGTGCCGAAGAATTGATGCTTTTGAACTGTGGTGTTGGAGAAGACTCTTGAGAGTCCCTTGGACTGCAAGGAGATCCAACCAGTCAGTCCATCCTAAAGGAGATCAGTCTGGGTGTTCATTGGAGGGATTGATGTTGAAGCTCAAACTCCAATACTTTGGCCACCTCATGCAAAGAATTGACTCACTGGAAAAGACTCTGATGCTGGGAGGGATTGGGGGTAGCAGGAGAAGGGGGCGACAGAGGATGAGATGGCTGGATGGCATCACCAACTCGATGGACATGAGTTTTGGTAAACTCTGGGAGTTGGTGATGGACAGGGTGGCCTGGCATGCTGTAGGTCATGGGGTCACAAAGAGTCAGACACGACTGAGCAACTGAGCTGAACTGAACTGCTGAGATCACTTACAGCACTGTGCATCCACATCACGATGTACCAGCTTCAACATCAGTCCCTCCAATGAACACCCAGGACTGATCTCCTTTAGGATGGACTGGTTGGATCTCCTTGCAGTCCAAGGGACTCTCAAGAGTCTTCTCCAACACCACAGTTCAAAAGCATCAATGCTTCGGCACTTAGCTTTCTTCACAGTCCAACTCTCACATCCATACATGACCCCTGGAAAAACCATAGCCTTGACTAGACGGACCTTTGTTGACAAAGCAATGTCTCTGTTTTTTTTAATATGCTTGGTCACAGGATATTTTGTGCTGTATGCATATATGGGCTCTACCTAAAAAGTGTCTGGATTGCTTTTGAATCATGACTCTGTCTTTGGGTCAGCCAGGAGAGGAGAATATATAGTGTATCTCCTGCTGTGGCTGCTGCATCACCTAGGAGAGAGGCTGTGTTATGATTGTTGTGCCAGCCAGGAAAGAATAAATATGCCTGCAATTCCTACAACTCCCTGAGTCTCCTTCCAGCCTCTTAACTCATACCTTGCCTACCCTGTGTTCAGTGAACAGTGTGAAGAGCAATACAATTGGCATCATGAGCAGGATCAGCAACACAATTGGTGTAGTCAGCAGGATGAGAAGCAATACATCAGCGAATAGGTACGGTGTCCACAACTGAGCCTGTTGTCCCTCACTGCTTTTCTTGCCCAGCCTAGAGTTTGAAGGTATATCTTTGTCCTGAATCTGAGTTTATGCCCTCTTTGCATTTGATGATTCCCACTTTATTAAAGATTTATTTTAAGGTTTCATCTTTACTGTTAAGACCTGTTCTCTATGTGAGTAATCATTTGTATAGGTCTAATTTTGAGATCAGACTGTTTAAACCAAGGGTGACTGAGAAGCCATGAAGCCATTCCTACTGGAACAGGGGCTGCTCCAATAACTATGCTTGCTCAGCCATTGGTCCACTCCCCTCTTCTTTATGCATTTATCTGTTGATGGACATTTAGGTTACTTCATTATTTTACTGACTGTAAATAATGCCACTATGAACATTGAGGTCCATGTAGCTTTTTGAATTAGTGTTCTTATTTTCTTCAGATATATACCCAGGAATAGAAATGCTGGATAATATGATAGTTCAATTTTTAGCTTTTTTGAGAAACCTCCTTACTGTTTTCCACAGTGGTTTCACCAGTTTAAATTCTTACCAACAATGTTTGAGGGTTCCATTTTCTCTACATTCTCACCAATAATTTTTTTAGTACATTTTTTAATGATAGTCATTTTGAGAGGTGTGAGGTGATATCACATTGTGCTTTTGATTTGCATTACCTTGGTGATTAAGTGATGTTAAGCATATTTTCATGTGCTAGCTGGCCATCTGCATTTCTGCTTTGGAAAAATGTCTATTCAGTTTTTCTGCCCATTTTAAAAATCAAATATTGTTTTGCTTTTATCTTGAGGTTGAGCTCATTTTATATTTGGAAACTTCAGTCTTTCTTCATGCAGATTTCTAACTAAAATGGACCCGTCTGATCAAAGACAATTTAGAATATCAATGGCCATATTGGGGAAATTCAAAATTTCCCAACTTAGTTTCCTTAAGGAGAAATTGGACTACAACAGCTAAAAAATCTCTAGGACTGAGTGGAATGCTTATTTTGATTGCTATTTTGAGGATTACAAGCTTTGTCAAGAACCTAAAATTGTCTCTGACAAAATAAAATTTTAAGATTAATTGAGGCAAACAAATAATTAAAGAAAGATAAAACAGGTCCTGAAGCCTCAGGTGCCTCTTCCTTGGCTTAAATGTCTTAAGCTCCACTTCTAACACATTATTTCTTTTTATTCCAACTTCTAATGACCAGACTCACCCTCCATCACCATCTTCCTACATTTCACTTTATGTTCAATTCTATTAGTGTATTTATTTTATTAAACTTTCCCTTTTCAATGAAACTCTCCCCAGTCCTTTTCTTCTGAAGTTGCCAGAATCTGTCTTAGACTTGAGAATTCTAAGAAGTTAGAGGCTAAAACCTTAATTTTTTAAATTCCCTGAACTTAAATGTGAGCATAGTCAAAAATTTTCCAAAAGTATCTAAAGTCAAAAATTTTCCCAAAGTATATATATGACAGTTGAGCACCGAAGAACTGATGCTTTTGAACTGTGGTGTTGGAGAAGACTCTTGAGAGTCCCTTGGACTGCAAGGAGATCCAACCAGTCCATTCTAAAGGAGATCAGTCCTGGGTGTTCTTTGGAAGGAATGATGCTAAAGCTGAAACTCCAGTACTTTGGCCACCTCATGAGAAGAGTTGACTTATTGGAAAAGACTCTGATGCTGGCAGGGATTGGGAGCAGGAGGAGAAGGGGATGACAGAGGATGAGATGGCTGGATGGCATCACAGACTCAATGGACATGAGTTTGAGTGAACTCCAGGAGTTGGTGATGGACAGGGAGGCCTGGCGTGCTGCAGTTCATGGGGTCACAAAGAGTCGGACACAACTGAGCGACTGAACTGAACTGAACTGAACTGAACTTTTATATACATATATATATATGTATGTATGTATGTGTATATATATATATATATATATATATATATATGCTGAGAAATTTAATGTAAGTTACTCAAACTTAGTGACCTGGTTTCTCTGACTTATATCAAGTAAATCATTCTTTTGTCAGTGAAGGCCAGGCCCAGTATTGGATGAAAACCACTAACAGAAAATCATGAAAGACCTCTAGAAATACAACCAGGAGAAAAGCCTGTTACCTTATTATATAACCAGGCTCAAAAAATTGAGAAGTTATTCCTTTGAGCAATTCCTAGGGCTTTTTCAAAAAAGTCTGTTAATTGGAATAAAATTCAGGCTTCTACACAAAAATCTGATGAATTTGTTCATGACAATTCCAATTGACTACACATAATTTTTTTCAGAAAATTCTTGTATTCCTTTGGATGTTTACTGCACCTGTATAGCTTTTAATTCTATATTGATTAATAGGTTGAACTGGGACATTTACCTTCTGGTAAAATAGTACCAGGATGTAATGGAAAACTCTGTTTACTCAAGATCTAGTTAATCTGCCAAACCAACACTCTTGTACTCTAGATGAATCATCTAAAAAGAAGACTATCAAAATTCTTAATCTTTAACTGTAGAAAATGAAGATGCCTAAATAAAATAAAAACCCTCCTAATTTCTTCTATTATTGCAAAAATCTAGGAAATTATAAAATAAATTGTTACAAATTTTATGACTACAGGCATCATCAGCCCTCTAAGCAGCTCAGGAATACAAGGGTTCTTCCCAATTCTCCCTCTTAATTGGCTTGGAGAAATGCCTCTCCAGATTGAGGATGAATTTCTTCCAACCATAACTGACAACAGTGCCATACTCTCAATGCTCAACACCACTAGTATAAAATAACCCCTGCTTCAAAGTACTAAAACATTTCAAATAGTGGAGATCTCTAACTTCAATAGGTTCTTATATCTGAACCTATTTCCTTTTGTTACGTCCTTTGAGAGGTACACTCTTTTCTCTTCAGTTTATCTACCCTATCCATTTCTTTCTCACAAAAGGGGAATGAATTTTAGAATTTAATATTAGTCATCAAAGTAACCAACCAGGTGAATTAAATGATTCTTTGACACATTTTATTTCCTTTATCCATGACTGTACTACAGCTGATTCTGAAGACACTCATTATTTGTCATTAAATCAGCTGCTAACTTTCTTACTGGCAAAATTTTCAACTGTTGGCAAAATTCATGGCATACCTCCCATAAAGACTTTAAAAGATCCCTCAAAACCTCTTTCAGGAGTTTATTCATACCCTATAAGTTTATGAGCATAACACCCATAGTAGAGGATTGCAGTGCTTGAAGTCCCATTATCTCTTGTATTAACATTTGTAACAACCTCCCACCACCATTTTACCAGAGAAAGATGTTGATTAAAAGGGGGTAAATGTAAAAAATAAATTAATAAGTCAACAAAAATCTCAATTAAATAGTATTGGGAGATCTTTTATGACCTGCTGTTACAGCAAAGCCCAATGGATAGAAAAAAAGACTCCTCTTCTTCCCTGGAAAGGACTCAGCCAATGCAAAGCCTTGAACAGTGTTTACTACAGTTTTCTCAACTTCTACCTTCCCTTGCAATCAACACAAGGAGTTTCACATGGCTCAACATGGTTGCAAACCCTGAAATGCAATTTCTTGCTGATCCTGAGCAAACTTGTTTTTGCTAGAGAAATATATTGCAATATGTTTATTTCAAGTCAACAGATGTAATACAACTTTATTATGCTCAACAGAGTAGTGGATACAATGTAAACAGTAAAGAAATGTTACCCATTATTATTAATTGTTAAATGATGCATTGGTATCTGAAAATCCCTAAAGTTTTTTTTCAAGGCCAAAAGTCATGAATTATATGTTATTTTTTTCTATAACTCAGCAACATTTGGTATAAAGTATAGATAATAACATTTATTAATACAAAGTATTAATTTAAAAAATAAATTACTGTGAATCTAAAGAATGCATTAGAGAATATTGAAAAATGAAATATAGAATTATTATCACAAAATTATTTATGAAATTGATCATACCTTCTGTTTCCTTTTAGAGTTCCTTTGTTACCCATGATCCTTAGCTTAATATAATATACTGATTACCACATAAATATTTAAGTTGTTCTCTATGAAATGAGAGACTGTAAGGGTCTAAATCTTCCAACCTTTTCCTTATTCGAAAGGGACTACCATAATTCACTGTACATATTTCCTCAGTATCTGCCATATGCTCAAAACAAAAAGGAGGTAAATTATAGAACAACACATACAAAGATATGAGATATGACTAGAGATTCAAGGTGAATAAAAAAATAAGTTAACCAAGTAATATATGAACATAAGTATATCACTTATCTACATGCTTTAGATCACAAATGAAAAATGGATTCAAGTCAGTGGAAAATAACAAGAGCTAAAAAAGCCAGTTTTGGATTCATAGGAATGATGAATTCTCATCTGACATTAAAGGAAGGTATTGAATTTAGAAAGAAAGAGAGACTACTGAAAGGGTACAAACACACACAAAATAAAAATCTTATATCACAGTTAAATAATAGATGTTATTAAGTAATAATATGAGAATTAATATATTATTACAGACATACCACAAAGCCATCTACCTGAAGCCTCTTTCTCACATTGTACATATTGCATTGTTTTAACTAATAACTATAATAATGAGATGAGAAAACACTAGCCACCCATTTTTATTGTGCACATAGTCTGTCTTTCCAATAAACTAATGTGAGTTTGTTCATCTTAGCACTGCTTACATTCTATCAGCTCCATGCTCAAACTCAAATGTTTCCATCATCTACACAATGATGTCCAGAGTACTTGTCCTTGCATTCCAACTCTTCAATGCTCTAACTCTAATCTACCTTTTCTAGAATATCTCTCACTGTCTCTAGAAGTGTCCTGGCATCCAATCTAATCTAATATCACTTTTACTTCTCAAATTTTCTCCAGTAACATAAAACTTATTTTAATTTCATCTTTTCTGTTGTATTCTTTGGATAATCCCAGACGGAAATAACAGCTCACATTCTTCAATGTACCTAGGTTTATTTATTGCATTCTTCTAGTCTTTAAAATATGTACACTACGTTTTAGCTAATTCTGTACATTTTGGCTTCCCTTCTAGTATGGGTGAGAACCAACACATTATAAATATCCCAGGACTAAACATGTACTTTATTCCTCAGCATATGTTTAGGAACTGAACTAAATCAAATCAAGTATATTACAGAGTGGGGCCAAGATGGCAGAGTTAGGAAGACTCTGAACTTCTGTCTTCTCAAGGAAATTCCAAAATTACAACCACTTTCTGAAAAAACTATCAATGAGAATAGCCTGAAAGCTATCAGAAAAGACTTTTCACAACTAAAGTAATAAAGATGGAACTACAACAAGATAAGAGATAGGAGCAGATTCATACCCTCAAGTTGGTGACTCACAAATAGGAGCAATATTATAATACTCCCCCCAAAGAATAAAGGATCTGAACCCTGTGTTGGGCTCCCCAGCTTAGGGTTCTGCATCAGTAAGGTAAGGCCTTAGAACAACTGGCTTTAAAACTCAGTTGTGCTTATGTTTGGGAGCACTAGAGGGCTATAGCAAAAAGGAGACTGCATTCTTAGAAGGCTCACACAAAACCTCACAATCTCCAAGTCCTAGCACACAGGCAGGATAGATCCAGGCAGGATAGAGCCAGGATAAATCCCTTGGAGAATTTCCTGGATAAGCAGGAAGCAACTAGCACTCTCTTTAAAGATGGAGATGCTGGCAGCAGCCATTTTGGAAAACTCATTTTACTATGATAACACCAGAACCATTATGTAACTCTCCCTCTAGCTTATTTTCCCTGGGGACACAGCTGCTTCCTACCCCTCTATCAGGTCTTCAGCAGTCCCAAGGCTCTCAGTTTAGGTAGACAGTCACATGGGCAACCAGTGCTACCTATCAGTGCATCAGCATCAGAACCCAGCCCCTGAATCATGCGCATGCTATATGGAGCCACAGCCTCACCTTGCAGCAGGCCAGTACCAATGTTAGGCCCCACTGCTATACCAACAGCCACAAAAGACCCAACAGGCCCTTTATTAGACTGACACCATTGCCAAGTCTTCCTCAGCTAGGTGGAAAGTCATGTGGGGATGCAACCCCATCCTTCAGTGGGCTGATATCTTCTCAGACTATACCAGCAACAATGCAAGATGCCTATACTTCCCTCCAGCATAGACACCTTGTGATTAAATGTACTGGGAGCAGCTCCACCTACCAGCAAGCCCACAGTAGTCAGTTCCACCACACAAGAGCTTATGTAGCCTACATGGGAGGGCCACAGAACACAGTGCTATTGATCAGAGGGGAGCATGCTGTTGGGCCCTACAGAACAGCTACTGCATAAAGCCTTTTCTCTAAGATTTGGAAATGTAACTGACCTAGTTACTAAGTAAAATTAAACATAGAAAAGTATACAAAATAAAGAGACAGAATGATATGTTCAAAACAAAAGAATAAGAGACAACCTCAGAAGAAGAACTAAACAAAGTAGGCCTAAACAATCTATCTGCACTTCCCAGGTGGCTCAGTGGGTAAAGAATCTACCTGCAGCACCAGAGATCCAGGAGACATGGACTCACTCTCTGGGTTAGGAAGATCCCCTGCAGGAGGGCATGGCAACACACTCCAGTATTCTTGCCTGGAGAATCCCATGGACAGAGGAGCCTGGCGGGCTATAGTCTACAGAGTCGCAAAGAGTCAGATATGAATGAAGTGACTGATGAGCACACACATACACACAAGGAATCTATCTGATACAAATTCAAGGTAATGATCATGAAGATGCTCACAGAATTCACAAGAATGGATGAACAGAGTGAAAATTTCAACATAGTTAGAAAATATAAAGAGGAACCTGAAGAATCCAACTGACATAAAATACACCAGAAAGAATCAACAGTAGATTAGATGACTAGTGGAAATCCCTCAAGCTAAATGGAGATTTTTAATAAGGCTATTTTAAGAGAAATCTTGGGTAACATCAAACACACTAATATTCACATTATCAAGATCCCAGAAGGAGAAAAGTAGGAGAAAAAGGTAGAGAAATTATCTGAGGCAATAATAGCTGAAAATTTCCCTAACTTGAGAAAGAAAACAGACATTCACATCCACAGAGAACCCCAAACAAGATGAACTCAAAAAAGTCTAAACCAATATGTCTTATAATGAAAATGGTAAAAATTAAGGAAGACAGAATCTTAAAAGCAGCAAGAGAGGACTTTCAAGATGGCATAGAAATAAGACAGGGAGAACTTACCCTCTACAAATACATCAAAAACTCATCTGCATGCAGAACAGCACCTACAGAACATATTCTGAACACTGGCAGAGGACTGCAGACTTCCAAAAAGGCAAGTCAATTTCCTCAGAATGAAGTAGGGCAAAAGATAAAAGATAAAAAGGGAGGCAAAAGATTTCAGAATGGTGACCTGAGCCTGGGGAGGGAGTCATGAAGGAGGAAAAGTTTCCACATGCTAGGAAACCCCCTCATAGGCAGGGTCATGGGGGAGCTTCAGAACCTCAGAGGAAACTACAGTGATGAGTTCAGAGACAGGTGCTCTGAAGGCAAAGCTGAGAACACTTACCAGACAGATTGTTGTGGAACAGCACTTCCCAGCTGAGAAGCAGCTCACATCAGGCTCAGGCTTCAGGACTCAAACCTCGGAAAGAGGACTGGGTTGGCTTCCATGAAGATACTGAGGGAGTCAAGGGAAAAGCATGGGCCCACCAGAGAGGCAAAAGATCATTTCCAGGGGTACTCTGTGATTCCACATGCCCACAGACACAGGACCCCACCTTAGTGAATGTTGAAGGGGGGTTAAATAGCTGCAGTCTGTAGCTCCAGGGATAGAGAAACCAGTATAAATGCCAGAGGTGGAAGGCAGCGGGCCACTATAGTCCCGGCCCCAGGGTTTGCAGCTACTGCCAAGCTGTGAACTGGGGTGAATCACTGCCCACATCTTCCTGGAAGCCTGAGCAGCTTGGCTTCACAAGGGTCCCACAATGCAGGGCCAACTCCCCTGGGGTAGTGCATGACATGCCTCAGACTATGGTGACCTCTTGCAGGTCCCAACCATGGTGGGCACTCCCCAGACACGTCAACTGTGTCTGCCATAACCCCCATTCCCCTAAACCCAACTGAGCCAGTGAACCCTATTAAGTGCTACTCTTATCCCCTTGTGTCTGGGCAGAGAACAGACACCAAAGAGTTAACTACAAGCTGAGGTAGGCCCAAAACCAAAAGGGAACATCAGGGGCTGTGACAGTCAAGAAAAGAAGGAGGAATCACCCTTGCAGCTGCCTGAGACTGTGTACTTTATGGGCAACTGTGGACTTCCCTGGTGGCTCAGATGGTAAAGCGCCTGCCTACAATATGGGAGACCTGGGTTCAATCCCTGAATCAGAAAGATCTCCTGGAGAAGGAAATGGCAACCCACTCCATTACTCTTGCTTGGAAAACCCCATGGATGGAGAAGCTTGGTAGGCTGCAGTCCATGGGGTCGCAAAGAGTTGGACACGACTGAGTGACTTCACTTTTCTTTCACTTTGTAGACTTTGAGAGCAAGTATAAGCTGGAATAAAGCAAGATCCGAGTCTGAGCTAACCCCTCAGTGCCCAAAACAGGTCCAGAGACCTTCCTACAGATATTGGAGTACTTTTCTGAGTAGGCAAATCAACTGGAGCAGGAAAACAGAGGAATTACATGGACATCCTTCCCAGTACCACTCTCTATATATCTACCCCCACATTTTCTTTTTCATATTTTTTTAATGTTCTTTATTATTCCTTTACTTTTTACTTTTATAACCTTTTTTCTTTTCTAAATATCTTATTTTTATTTTTTAATTTATTTATTTTAATTGGAGGCTAATTACTTTACAGTATTGTATTGGTTTTGCCATGCTTCAACATGAACCCACCACAGGTATACATGTGTTCCCCATCTTGAACCCCCCTCCCATCTCCCTCCCCTTACCATCCCTCTGGGTCACCCCAGTGCACCAGCCCCAAACATCTTGTATCATGCATCAAACCTGGACTGGCAATTCGTTTCATATATGATATGATACATGTTTCAGTGCTATTCTTCCAAATCATCCCACCCTCTTCCTCTCCCACAGAGTCCAAAAGACTGTATCTTTTGCTGTCTTATACATCTGTGGGTTATACAACTGTGTCTCTTTTGCTGTCTCACATACAGGGTTATCGTTACCATCTTTCTAAATTCCATATATATGTGTTAGTATACTGTATTGGTGTTTTTCTTTCTGGCTTACTTCACTCTGTATAATAGACTCCAGTTTCATCCATCTCATTAGAACTGATTCAAATGTATTCTTTTGAATGGCTGAGTAATACTCCATTGTGTATATGTACCACATCTTTCTTATCCATTCATCTGCTGATGGACATCTAGGCTGTTTCCATGTCCTGGCTATTATACAGTGCTGTCATGAAAATTGGGGTACACATGTCTCTTTCAATTCTGGTTTCCTCGGTGTGTATGCCCAGCAGTGGGGTCGCTGGGTCATAAGGCAGGAACACTTTCTAACACCATACATAAAAATAAACTCAAAATGGATTAAAGATCTAAACATAAGACCAGAAACTATAAAACTCCTAGAGGAGAACATAGGCAAAACACTCTCCAACATAAATCACAGCAGGATCCTCTATGACTCCCCTCCCAGAATACTGGAAATAAAAGCAAAAATAAACAAATGGGACCTAATTAAAATTAAAAGCTTCTGAACAACAAAGGAAACTATAAGCAAGGTGAAAAGACTGCCTTCAGAATGGGAGAAAATAATAGCAAGTGAAGCAACTGACAAACAACTAGTCTCAAAAATATACAAGCAACTCTGCAGCTCAATTCCAGAAAAATAAATGACCCAATCAAAAAATGGGCCAAGGAACTAAACAGACATTTCTCCAAAGAAGACATACAGATGGCTAACAAACACACTAAAAGATGCTCAACATCACCCATTATCAGAGAAATGCAAATCAAAACCACAGTGAGTTACCATTTCATGCCAGTCAGAATGGCTGTGATCCAAAAGTCTACAAGCAATAAATGCTGGAGAGGGTGTGCAGAAAAGGGAACCCTCCTACACTGTTGGTGGGAATGCAAACTAGTACAGCCACTATGGAGAAGACTGTGGAAATTTCTAAAAAAACTGGAAATAAACATCCTATTTTTTAAATCAATTCATTTTATTTTTCATAATTTTATAGTATTGCTTAAACTGCATTTTAGCCATGTTTTTTAATTTAAATTTTTGTGAGTTTAATAATATTCATTTTCACTTAGAGGTTTGACTATTGCTATGATTGCTCTCTCTTTTTGACTCCTGTTTTCATCCTTTTTTCTCTATTCTTTTCTCATTGTAATTATGTAAGTATTTTTGAGTGTTCTTACCTGTTGAGTGCTAAGTGTTGAGTTTCACCATTAGTTTTGGAGTTTTATCTTCTTTGCTGTGTGACTTGTGGAGACTTGGTGTTACAGTAAAGTGTTGGTCCTAAACCATCAAAATGGGAGACATGAGTCCAGGACTTTGGGCCACCAGAGAATTCCCCGACCCCATGGAACATTAATAGGTGAAAGTATTCTCGAAGGCCTCCATCTCAACACTAACACCAAGTCCCAACCAAAGGTCAGCAAGGTCCAGTGGAAGATGCTTCATGTCAAAGCTTTAGACTGCCCATTGGCAGAAATACTTCCCAAAGACCTACCAAACCAAGAAACCCAAAACAAACTACTGGGCATAGCATTTCCTTTCGGGGAGAAAAGATCCAGCTCCAGCCACCAGAACACAGACACCCCCAACCAGGAAAGTTTCACAAGGCACTGGTCAAATCCCATCCATGGGAGCACACACCATAATTAGGAGGAAAGTCTAGTCAAGGCTATGGTTTTTCCACTGGTCATGTATGGATGTGAGAGTTGGACTGTGAAGAAAGCTGAGCACCGAAGAATTGATGCTTTTGAACTGTGGTGTTGGAAAAGACTCTTGAGAGTCCCTTGGACTGCAAGGAGATCCAACCAGTCCACTCTAAAGGAGATCAGTCCTGGGTGCTCTTTGGAAGGAATGATGCTAAAGCTGAAACTCCAGTACTTCGGCCACCTCATGTGAAGAGTTGACTCATTGGAAATGACTGCAATGCTGGGAGGGATTGGGGGCAGGAGGAGAAGGGGACGACAGAGGATGAGATGGCTGGATGGCATCACTGACTCGATGGACATGAATCTGAGTGAACTCTGGGAGTTGGTGATGAACAGGGAGGCCTGGCGTGCTGCAGTTCATGGGGTCACAAAGACTCGGACACGGAGCAACTGAACTGAATTGAACTGACTGATAACTTTCCAGCCTGCAGACAGGAGACTCCAAACACAGTAAATTAAAAAAAAAAGAAGAAGAAGAAGAAGAAGAGGCATAGAAACATTCAGCAGATGAAGGAACAAGGTGAAAATACACAAGATCAAATAAATGAAGAGTAAATAAGCAGTCACCTGAAAAATAATTGAAAGCAATGATGGTAAAGTTGATGGAAATAAGAGGGAAGCACAGATAAATAGACTAGAGGCACAGATTGAGAAGATATAATAAATGTTTAACAAGAAACTAGGAGAATTAAAGAAGAGACAATCAACAATGAACCACACAATAACTAAGATTAAAAATATATTAGAGGGGATAATAACATAATAATTGAAGCAGAACAATGGATAAGTGAGCTGGAAGAAAGAATGGTAGAAATAACTGAAACAGAACAGAATAAAGAACAAACAATAAAAAAAAAAAGAAAGAAAATAGTCTCAGAGACTTCTGACACAACATTAAGTGCATTAACATTTGAAACATAAGGACTCCAGAAGAACAAGAAAAAAAGACAAGCTATGAGGATATATTTGAAGAGATTATAAAATGCAGAGACATCACTTTGTCAACAAAGGTCAGTATAGTCAAAGCTATGGTTTTTCCAGTAGTCATGTACGGATGTGAGAGTTGGACCATAAAGGAGTCTGAGCCCTAAAGAACTGATGCTTTTGAATTATGGTGCTGGAGAAGACTCTTGAGAGTCCCTTGGACTGCAAGATCAAACTAGTCAATCCTAAAGAAAGTCAACCCTGAATGTTCATTGGAAGGACTGATGCTGAAGCTGAAGCTCCAATACTTTGGCCACTTGTTGTGAAAAGCCAACTCATTGGAAAAGAGGCTGATCTGGGAAAGATTGAAGGCAAGAGGAGAAGGGTGTGACAGAGGATGAGATGGTCGGATGGCATCACCAATTCAATAGACATGAGTTTGCGTGAATTGCAAAATGTAGAGAAGGACAGGGAAACCTGGTGTGCTGTAGTCTGTGGGGCAGCAAAGAGTCAGACATGCTGAGTAACTGAACAACAGCAAAAATAATTGAAAAATTCTCTAAAGTTGGAAAGTAAATAGCACCCAAGCCCAAGAAGGCCAGAGACTCCCATATAGGATAAACCCAAGGAGAAACATGCCATGACACATATTAATCAGATGAACAAATATTAAACACAAATAAGTAAAGTAGCAAGTGAAAAGGAACAAATAACACACAAGGAGATCCCCATAAAGCTAACAGCTCATCTTTCAACAGAAACCCTGGAAGAAAGAAAGGAATGTCAGAATATACTTAAAATGATGAAAGGAAAAAAAAAAAAAAAGCCACAACCAAAATTACTCTCTCAGAAAGGATCACATTCAGATTGGAAGGAGAAATCAAAAGCTTTATACATAAGCAAAAGTTAAGAGTATTCCCCACTACTCAACCAGCTCTATAACAAATACTAAAGGAACTTGTCTAGAGAGGAAACACTAGAGAAAGAATATGCCTTATAAAACAACCCCAAAATAATAAAATAAATGGTAATAGGATCATATATATCAATAATTACTTTAAATGTAAGTGTAATATATGTTCTAACCAAAGGCCACAGATTGGCTGAGTGGATAAAATTAAAAGACATATATATATATATATATATATATATATATATATATATATATATATATATACCCACCTCAGACCTAGGAACAGATACAGACTCAAAGTGAGGGGTTGGAAAAATATATTCCATGCAAACAGAAATCACAAGAAAGTAGAAGTAGAAATATTCATATCACATAAAATAAAATTTAAAATAAAGACTATTACAAGAGACAATGGAAACTATAATGATCAAGGGATAAATCCGAGAAGAAGATATAGTCATTATAAAGATATATGCAGCCAACATAGGAGCACCTCAATACATAAGACAAATACATAAGACAAAATTGAAAGTAACACAGTAATGGGGGACTTTAATACACCGCTCACACTGATGGACAGATCATTCAGATAGAAAATTAATAAGGAAACACAAGCTTTAAATGATATCTTGGACCAGGTAGATCTAATAAGACATTTCATCCAAAAAGAGTAGATTTCTTTTTTTTTTTTCTTTCTTTCTTTCTCAAGTGCACATGTAACATTCTCCAAGATAGATCACAGCTTGGGTCATAAATCAAATCTTGCTAAGTTTTAAAAAATTTGAAATCATTTCAAGCATCTTCTCTGACAGTAACACTGAAAGATTAGATATCAACTACAAAGGAAAAAAAAAAAAAAAAAAACATAAAAACAAACATATAAGCCTAAACAATACACTTCTGAATAGCAAACAGATCACTGAAGAAAAAAAAAGAAAAGAAAAGAAAAATACATCTAGAAATAAATGGCAATGAAAACAAGACAATTCAAAACTTATGAGATGCAATAAAAGTGATGCTAAGAGAGAAGTTTATTGCAATACAAGCTTACCTCAAAAGCAAGAAAAATAACAAATACACAACCTAGTCTTACACCTAAAGTACAAGAAAAAGAAAAAAAAAACTCAACTTTAGTAAAAGGAATGAAATCATAAAGATCCAAGCAAAATAATAATAATAAATGAAAAAATATATATAAAGGAGGCAATATCAAAGATCAGTAAATATAAAAGCTGGTTCTTTGAGAAGACTAATAAACTGTTTGAGAAACTGTTAACCAGACTCAAGAAAAAAAGGGAGAAGACTCAAACCAATAAAATTATAAATGAAAAAGAGACGTTACAACAGACAACACAGAAATGCAAAGGATCATAAAAGACTACTGTGAGAAACTATATGCCAATAAAATGGACAACTTGGAAGAAATGGACGAATTCTTAGAAAAGTATAAAACTGTACCAGGAAGAAGAAGAAAATGTGAATGGACCAATCACAAGCACAGAAATGAAAACTATAATAAAATCTTCCAACAAACAAAATTCCAGGGCCAGATGGCTTCACAGGCAAATTCTACCAAAAGTTTAGAGAAGAGCTAACATCTATCCTACTCAAACTCCTCCGGAAAACTGCAGAGGAAGGAGAATTCAAATTCATTCTATGAGGCCACCATCACATGGATACAAAAACCAAACAAAGATGCTACCAAAAAAAATTAAATTACAGGCCAATATCACTGTTGAATGGAGATGCAAAAATCCTCAACAAAACTCCAGCAAACAGAATCCTACAGCACATTGAAAAGTTCATACATCATGATCAAGTGGGCTTTATCCCAGGGATGTAAAGATTCTTCAATATATACAAATCAATCAATGTGATATACCATATTAACAAGCCAAAAGATAAAAAACTATATGATCATCTCAATAGATGCAGGGAAAGCTTTTGACAAAATTCAGGACTCAATTTTGATTAAAAGTCTCCAGAAAGTGGGCTTCCCTTGAGGCTCAGCTGGTAAAGAATCTGCCTGCAATGCAGAAGACCAGGGTTCAATCCCTGGGTTGGGAAGATCCCCTGGAAAACAGAAAGGCTATCCACTCCAGTATGCTGGCCTGGAGAACTCCATGAACTACAGTCCATGGGGTCGCACAGAGTCAGACACAACTGAGTATGCCACAAAGTAGACATAGAATGAACATACTTCAACATAATAAATTCCATATGTAACAAACACACAGCAAACAATGGTGAAAATCTGCAAGCATTTTCTCTATAATCAGGAAAAAGACAAGGGTGCCCACTCTCACCACTATTATATATCAACATAGTTTAGGAGTCCTAGATACAGCAATCAGAGAAGATAAAGAAATAAAAGGAATCTAGATTGGAGAAGAAGTAAAACTCTCAGTGCTTGCAAAGGACATGGTACTATACATAAAAACCCTAAGAATGCCACCAGAAAATTACTAGAGTGAATCAATGAATATAGTAAAGTCACAGGATATAAAATTAATACCCAGAAATCCCCAACATTTCTAGGGATTAACAATGAAAAATCAGAAAGAGAAATTAAGGAAACAATTCCATTCACCATGACAACAAAAGGAATAAAATACTGTGGAATAAATTTACCTAAAGAGACAAAAGATCTGTATGCAGAAGACTATAAAGCACTAATGAGAGTAATCAAAGATGACACAAACAGATGGAAAGATATACCATGTACTTGGAATGAAATAATCAATATTGTGAAAAGAACTATACTATCAAAGTTCAGTTGCTCAGTTATCTCTGACTCTTTTGGACCCCAAGGACTGCAGCATGCCAGGCCTCCCTGTCCATCACCAACTCATGGAGCTTGCTCTAACTCATATCCTTCAAGTCAGTGATGCCATCCAACCACCTCATTCCCTGTCATCTCCTCCTCGTGGCTTCAGTCTTTCCCAGCATCAGGATCTTTTTCCATGAGTCAGTTTTTCACATCAGGTGGACAAAGTATTAGAGCTTCAGCTTCAGCATCAGTCTTTCCAATAAATATTCAGGACTGATTTCCCTTAGGAATGACTGGTTTGATCTCCTTGCTGTCCAAGAGTCTTCTCCAACACCACAGTTCAAAAGTATCAATTCTTTGGCGCTCAGCTTTCTTTATGTTCCAACTCTCACACCCATACATGATTACTGGAAGAAAACATAGCTTTGACTAGATGGACCTTTGTTGGCAAACAAATGTCTCTGCTTCTTAATATGTTGTCTAGGTTTAATATATTCACCAGAGCAACCTATAAATTCACTGTAATCACTAGCAAACTACCAATGGCATTTTTCATAGAACTAGAACAAATAATTTCAAAGTTTGCATAGAAACACAAAAGACCACTAATGCCCAAAGCAATCTTGAGAAAGAAGAATGCAACTGGAGGAATCAATCTTCCTGACTTCAGACTATACTACAAAGTGTCAGTCATCAAGACAGCATGGTACTGGCACAAATAGAAATATAGACCAATGGAACAAGATAGAAAGCCTGTAGATAAATCCATGCATCTATGGGCAACTTATCTTTGACAAAGAAGGCAAGAATGTGCAATGGAGAAAAGACACTCTATTCAAGTCCCAGTGTTGCTGGAAATCCTGAATAGCTACATGTAAAAGGCTGAAATTAGAATACTTCCTCACACCATACACAAAAATTAACTAAAAATGGATTAAAGAACTTAATGTAGGACAAAAACTATAAAACTCTAAGAGTAAAACATATTGAGAACCCTCTTTGACATAAATCACAGCAAGAAGCTCTTTGATTCACCTCCTAGAATAATGGAAATAAAAACAAAAATAAACAAATAGACTTAAACTGGAAAGCTTTTGCACAGTGAAGGAAACTATAAGCAAGGTGAAAAGACAACCCTCAGAATGGGAGAAACTAATAGCAAATGAAAAAACTGACAAAGATTAATCTCCAAAATATAGTCAACTCATGCAGCTCAATACCAGAAAAACAAGCAATCCAATCAAAAATTGGGCCAAAGACCTAAATAGACATTTCTCTAAAGAAGACATACAGATAGCTTGTAAACACATGAAAAAATGCTCAGCATGGCTCGTTATTAGAGAAATGAAAATCAAATCTACAGTGAGATACCATTTCATGGCAGTCACAATGGCCAATATCAACAAATCTACAAACAATAAATGCTGAAGAGGGTGTGGAGAAATGGGAACCTCCTTGCACTGTTGGTGTGACTATAAATTGGTACAGTCACTATGGAGAATAGTATGGAGCTTCCTTAAAAAAACTGAAAATAGAGCTATCATATGATTCAATAATTCCACTACTGAGCATATATCCTGAGGAAATCAGAGTTGAAAAAAAGACATGTACCCCAGAGTTCTTCTTGGCACTCTTTCTAATGTCTAGGACATGAAGGCAATCTAGACATGAAGGCAATCTAGAGATTCAGCAATAGATTAATGGATAAAAAAGATGTGGTACACATATACAATGGACTATTACTCAGCTGTAAAAAGGAATGTACTTCAGCCCACTTTAATGAGGTGAATAAATCTAGAGCCTATTACACAGAGTGAAGTAAGTCAGAAAGAGAAAAACAAATATATATTAACACATATATATGGAAGCTAGAATGATGATATTAATTAACCTATTTGTAGGACAATAAAAGAGAAGCAAACATAAGGAATAGACTTATGGATACAGTGGGGAAAGGAGTCGGTGGGATGAATTGAGAGAGTAGCATTGCAACATATACATTACCACATGTAAAATAGATAGCCAGTTCCCACTTTGCTATATGATGCAGGGAGCTCAAATCTGGTGCTCTGAGACAATCTAGAGGGGTTGAATGTGGCAGGAGCTGGGAGTGTGGTTCAAGGGGTAGAGGACATATGTCTGATTCATGATGATGTATGGCAGAAACAAACACAATATTGCTATTATCTTCCAATTAAAAATAATAAAATTTTAAAAGCAGAAAGAGAAAAGCAACTTTACATTCTCATAACACCATCAGCTGATGTTTCAGCAACAAGTTTTCTGGCCAGAAGGAAGTGGTATGATACATTCAAAATACTGAAAGAGGAAAAAAAAAAAAACACACAGTCAAGAGTATTCTACCTGGTAAAGTTATCATTTAGGACTGAAGAATAGATAAAGGGTTGTTTACCAACCAGCAAAAGCTAAATAGTTCACCACCACTGAAATGTTAGTCTCTCAGTTGTGCCCAACTCTTTGCAATCCCACGGTCTGCAGCCCACCAGGCTCCTCTGTCCATGGGATTTTCCAGACAAGGATACTGGAGTGGTTTGTTTACCATTTGCTTCTCCAGGGGATGTTTCCAATCCAGGGTCTCGAATCGGGGTCTCCTGCACTGCAGGCAGATTCTGACCACCACTAAACCAGCTTTAAAAGAAATGTTTTAGACACTCTCATAAGCAGAAAAGAAAAAGCCACAATTAGAAATTTGGAAAATGTAAAGGGAAAAATATCACTGGTAAGGGTAAACATCCAGTAAAGGGAGTAATTCAATCTGTTATATAGCTTGTAAGAAAGTTAAAGGATAAAAGTAAAATCCTCTGTATCCAAAATAAGTGGTTAAGGGAAATAAAAAAAAAAATATTTCAAACATGTAATCAAAAACATTCAAAGTCAGTAGGGGAGTAAACATGTATGGTGGTTAGACTTTATTGGAACTCTTTTGAACTATGGTGTTGGAGAAGACTCTTGAGAGTCCCTTGGACTGCAAGGAGATCCAACCAGTCCATTCTGAAGGAGATCAACCCTGGGATTTCTTTGGAAGGAATGATGCTAAAGCTGAAACTCCAGTATTTTGGCCACCTCATACGAAGAGCTGACTCATTGGAAAATACTCTGATGCTGGGAGGGATTGAGGGCAGGAAGAGAAGGGGATGGCAGAGGATGAGATGGCTGGATGGCATCACTGACTCGATGGACATGAGTCTGAGTGAACTCTGGGAGTTGGTGATGGACAGGGAGGCCTGGCGTGCTGCGATTCATGGGGTTGCAAAGAGTCGGACACGACTGAGCAACTGAACTGAACTGAACCGAAGGGTTCTTCAAGCTAAAACTATATATATCATCATGGTAAACCACAAGGCAAAAACCTATTATAGATCCACATTAAAAAAGGAAAAGGAATTCAAACATAAAACTAAAATAGAGCAAAGGAGAACAAAGGAACAAAAAAGAACTACAAAGAAAAAATTAATGAACAAAATGTAAGTACATACCTATCACTAATTACTTTAAATATTAATGAACAAATGCTCCAATTGAAACACGTAGAGTACCTGAACAGATTTTTTTTTTAAGATGTATATATGCATCCTATAAGAGACTCATTTTACATCTAAGGAAACAGAGTTTGAAAGTGTGGAGCTGATAAAAAGAGATTTCATGCAAATAG
The DNA here is from genome assembly GCF_032405125.1 of Capricornis sumatraensis. NCBI lineage: Eukaryota > Metazoa > Chordata > Mammalia > Artiodactyla > Bovidae > Capricornis > Capricornis sumatraensis. The sequence goes on along the minus strand of NC_091089.1, from coordinate 15,309,541 downwards.
AAACAAAAAGAAGGCTGAGGTAGCAATGGTTAAATCAGACAAAACAAACTTTAAAACAGAAACTGCACCGAGACATTCCATAATGATAAATAGATCATTTAACAGGAAGATGTAACATTTTTAAGTATATATGCAACCAATGTAGGAATACCTAAATTCAAAAAGAAAATGCTAAAAAAAAAAAAAATAAAAATGGGGGAGATGTTGACAGTAACAAAATAGCAGAGGGGACTTTAAATCCCCACTACCTCAATGGACATATCATCCACACAGGAAATCAATAAGGAAACAATTGTCTTAATTGATGTATTATTATAGACAAAATTAATACATAACTATAGAATATTCAATCTAACAGTAGCAGAGAACATATTCTATTCAAGAGACCATGGAACATTCTCTAGAATAGATCACATGGCTCTTCAGAAAACTAGTTTCAGTAAGTTTAAGACTGAAATAATATCAAGCGTCTTCTCTGACCACAATAGTATGAGACTAGCAATCAACTAAAAGAAAAAAAAATGCAAAAAACACAAACATATGGAGTCTAAAGAACATGTTAATGGATCACATAAAAAATCAAAGAGATGATCAAAAACTGCCTGGAGAAAGATGAAAACAGAAATAAAACAATCATAACTAGCTTGTACATGTCCCTAAAGATAAGTGTACAAAGAAGTTATTAATTTATTTGAACACCAAAGATCTAGAAAGAACATATATTCCCATCAATAGAGACCTTATTAAATATATGATAGAGCAACATGCTACAGAAAAAAAAAAAAATCAAAAAGCTAAAGAAATAGGAAAAAAAAAAAAAGTGAGAGAGAGACAGAGATAGCCCAAATAAAGTTAGTAATGAAAGAGGAGAATCTATAATTAGTACCACAGTAACACAGAAGGTCATAAGAAGCTATTATGAGCAATTATATGCCAGTAAGGGCTTCTCAGGTAGTGCTAGTGGTAAAAACTCACTGCCAATACAGGAGACATAAGAGACACAGGTTTAATCCCTGAGTAGGGAAGATACCCTGGAGGAGGGATGGCAGCCCACTACAGCATTCTTGCTTACAGAATCCCCATGGACAGAGGAGCCTGTCAAGCTACAATCCATGTTGCAAAGAGTCAACATAAAGTCAGAGATATTTTCATTGAGGTCTCAATAAAAACTAGATCCAATGTCTGTATGGTAGACATATCACAGTTGTAGTTTCATTTTGACATTATGGATATTGATGAGCTCCTTAGGATCAGGATATCAATCTTGGAAAAATTTCTTATTCAAATGATCTGCAATCCTGAGGCTGCTGAGTGAGACACAAATCAACCTCTGTGAATATTTCTTGGGCTTTTAGGCTGCTCTCAGATGGAAAAAGTGGTAGGAATGCTCAGCTTGCAGTATCCTACATCCCCATTAGATCCATTCCCTGATGGAAACAGGACTAAATTATATTGAATGGTCTAAACAGACTAAATGTACAAGTTGTTATTTAATTTATAAGACTCTAGATATCCTATGTTAGTATCTGAGAAGGGCCATAGTAGAAGAAACCATAAAATACAGGATATGCATAAGTGTGCTGATGTTGAGTCAAGAAAAATAAAACATAATAAAGATATGGTAAGGATATAATCTATGAATTTTAGAAGTTTTTATCTGAAATATGAAAAGGAAAAAATATACTATAGTCAAAGGAGATAAGACAGATAGGGAGACTGGTTACAGTATTGATGGTCCCAGGTGATTCTCATGTATGGGTATGTGTGTGTGTGTGTGTGTGTGTGTATATGTGTGTGTGTGTGCGCGCACGCGCACGCGCGTGTGTAAGTCACTCAATCGTGGCCGACTATTTGTGATCCCATGGACTAATGGACTATAAATAACCAGGCTCCTCTATCCATGGGGTTTTCCAGGCCAGAATACTGGAGTGGGTTGCCATTCCCTTCTCCAGGGGATCTTCCTGACCCAGGGAGCAACCCAGATCTCCCACATTGCAGGCAGATTCTTTACTATCTGAGCTACCAGGGAAGCCCCATTCACATGTATGCTGCTGCTGCTGCTAAGTTGCTTCAGTCGTGTCTGACTCTGTGCAACCCCACAGACGGCAGCCTACCAGGCTCCGCCGTCCCTGGGATTCTCCAGGCAAGAACACTAGAGTGGGTTGCCATTTCCTTCTCCAATGCATGAAAGTGAAAAGTGAAAGGGAAGTAGCTCAGTGGTGTCCGACTCTTCGCGACCCCATGGACTGCAGCCTACCAGGCTCCTCCGTCCATGGGATTTTCCAGGCAAGAGTACTGGAGTGGGTTGCCATTGCCTTCTCCAATTCACATGTATAGGCCCAAATAAAAGCATTAAGCAAAGCAGGGCAAATGGCCCTAGTTATGTGCTATCTATTCTTGATCTTGGTTTTAAGCACACATGCTCTATGAGAAGAATGAAAGGGTAACTGACAGCTGTAAAAGTTCTCCAGTGGCAGCTAGTATCTGACAGGCCTGATGATTACATTATAGGAGAAGGCAGACTCAAATCTTGAGCTAAAACCTTAATTTCTTCCAATTAATGAGTATCTAAGATTTTTCATTATTTTCTCATGAAGACTGGCACAGTAGGTATTTCTCACACTGTTTTATAGAGGAGGAAAGCAAGTTTCAGAACAACTTGCTCAAAAATTGAGAAAAACAAAGCTCCAAATATGAGCTCTCAGCTGAAAAAACCTACACATTTTCCAGCTATGCCAAGCTGCCTCTAAGTCATTAAGAATCCTACCTAAGTGATTAGAGGTGATTTTCTGAAGTTGACAAGAACTGGGGGTAATGGAATGAAAAACTTTTACAACAGGAAAGATGCTTATATGTAATAATGGTGTCACCAATACAGCAAGATTACCTGCTCAAAGATAATAATAATAGAGAACAAAAGTTTCAGAAAGCTATAATTCTGTTGATGAAATGTGACAGTACTAATAATATAAAATTTTTGCTTTAAAATACCTAGAAACAGCATCTTTTCAATAAATATAACCAGAAATATGTTCACAGACACTTCAAAAAACGCAACATGAATTTCTTCCCCTACAGTAATTAAATGATTGGCTAATTCATTTTTTTCAAAGTTCTTTAGTATTCTTAGAGTATTATGCATATTTTTTTATTTTATGGAATAAATTTCAATAAATATGCATAATTTGAATAGCTTGCCATCTGATCTGAAAATAAAATAAAACTACCTGACATCTGTTGCCAGTTGTACTTTCAACTCATTATTCCCAGGTTTTCTTTTCAATGCTATCTTGCAATTTTCAGTTGTCCTAAATTCATGCATTTTTAAATTATAATTTCTCTCCCCGTTCTCTATTGTCCCACCTTACATTGTATCAATTTTATAACACGCAACACATTCTACCCTGCATCTTAGGTCTTTTACATATGACTTTTTTTTTCTTTTTTTTTTTTTTTTGGAGGGTTATAAACGTTTTATCTCTATCTTATCAGTTACATTTTATAATCTTTTTCTGAGAAATAATGTTTTATTTGAAATAAATTTTCATTTCTTTTTCAGCACACCACTAGCCTCCAAAGCATTTTACCAGTACACAGTTATATTTGCTATTTTTGAAATATCCTGAATCTCTTTATGACCAGATTATGTTGATCTATATATCTGAGCAATTTCAAAATCACAGAGCACTACTTTAGTTTCTCAGAGATAGGCATTTTGATGGCTCATGATGTCACCATACTAGTTATGGCAAATATTTAATTTGTGGCCAGTGCTTTAATGATGGGAGAGCCGTGGAGGTCATCTGACCCACTCTCACAATGTTACAGCCAACAGGAAACTACCTAGCACAAAGCTGGAGCTACTTACCCTGGGATTTAGGGATGCATGGATTCAGATAGTATTTTACAAGAGTCCTGCTAGTGTTCTTTCTACATAATACCATAGAATTATACAGGAGACCATTCACTCTAAAAGAGATAAATCTATCATATTAGGTTAATCCAAGGGTAATGTGTCAGGTATGTGGAAGATTGTTAGTACCACAGAGCAGAATTTATTCAATTTACTTTCCACTGCAGCAGCTTTGAGCTTATCCCTGAATTATGTCACATGTAATCCATTGCCAAAGCCAAATAGCACAGTGAAAAGTGGAAGGATTCTGAAAATAATTATCTCTATTTGCCAGCATGAGAGGGAAAATCTCTAGGACTCTAATAATTTGACACAAATTTAATTGATGGGGAAATCTCCCAAATTCTACAGAAGAGAGGTTTTCAGGATGACCTCCAGGCCCTGGAGAACAGCACAATGCTCAAAGTGGAAATGCTGGTGGTCTGGACCAGGGTAGCAGCTTCAGACAGAAAGAAAATGGTATTGGTTGCAATGTGAGTACTGTCTGCAGTGCTAGGGGGGTTGCAGCAGGAAGCTCATTGTAACTTGACTGAAGCATTACTGGAGTCCAGAGCATCAACACAAGAAGCAAAATTGTCTATTTAGTGAGAGAAATTGCCAGTGTTGACAACAGTGCACTCATGTGCATGTGAGTAATGTTCTTTGGGACCTCTTGGTTGGAAATGGAGATATGGGAGAACTGAAAATGATGGAACCAGAAGCATTTAAGGGCAATGACTACCGATTATGACCTAGAGTAATAACAGCTGTCATCCTTAATTTGTGTGGCCAGAAAGATAATAGCCCATTAGAGATGAGGTGAAGCAAAATGAAATTTTACAAAACTAGCTAATGAAATATGATACTTTCTTTCTTAGTTTTTCTGCATTATTTTCTAGAACTCTTCAATCCTCACTTCTATGAAGTGTCAAAAACTCATCTGATCTACAAATGGCCAGGAAATCTGAATTCAGATTCTTAGAAATGCATCCTTTTCTAAACCCCTGACTTTACCTTAAACTAAACTATCCACAAGGCCAATTTCTTTCTTTGTGATAGTTCTTCTTGTGAAATGCAAATGGCAATATATATTTTTTTTCAGACAATCTGAACAAGAAGTACTAGAAAACTACTTGTGCATTGCCTGTGTGCTAAAACCACCTCTGTGACATGGTATAAAATGTTCTGATTTGTCTGTAGGTTGAACTGCTGACAGTTATTTGTCAGGCACCTCATCAGTCTTATTATCTGTAAAGTGAGGATGTTACATTAACTAGATTTATATGATATCTGCAAAGTCTTAAAGCTTTATCACTCATATGTTGTTTAAAGCATGAGATTATGTTAAATAGCCTTGCAGGACTGTGCTACTCTTGGGACTTTCAGGACTGCAGGATACCACAGTGGGAGAAGGCAATGGCACCCCACTCCAGTACTCCTGCCTGGTAAATCCCATGGACGGAGGAGCCTGGTAGGCTGCAGTCCATGGAGTCACTGAGGGTCAGACACGACTGAGCGACTTCCCTTTCACTTTTAACTTTCATGCATTGGAGAAGGAAATGGCAATCCACTCCAGTGTTCTTGCCTGGAGAATCCCAGGGACAGGGGAGCCTGGTGGGTTGCTGTCTATGGGGTCACACAGAGTCGGACATGACTGAAGTGACTCAGCAGCAGCAGCAGCAGGAGCAGCAGCAGCAAGCTCACAGAAGTTTCTGTGAAGACCTACAAGACCTTTTAGAACTAACACCCCAAAAAGATTTTCTTTTCATTATAGGGGACTGGAATGCAAAAGTAGGAAGTCAAGAAACACCTAGAGTAACAGGCAAATTTGGCCTTGGAATACGGAATGAAGCAGAGCAAAGACTAATATAGTTTTGCCAAGAAAATGCACTGGTCATAGCAAATACCCTCTTCCAGCAACACAAGAGAAGACTCTACACATGGACATCACCAGATGGTCAACACCAAAATCAGATTGATTATATTCTTAAAGCCAAAGATGGAGAAGATCTGTACAGTCAACAAAAACAAGACCAGGAGCTGAGAGTGGCTCAGATCATGAACTCCTTATTGCTAAAATCAGACTTAAATTGAAGAAAGTAGGGAAAACACTAGACCATTCAGGTATGACCTAAATCAAATCCCTTATGATCATCCCTTATGATCAGAGCAAAAGTATGAAAATAAATGAAGTAGACTATAGCAAAGATCATACAAAAAAGCAAGAGAATTTCAGACAAACATGTACTTCTGCTTTATTGACTACATCAAAACCTTTCACTGTGTGGATCACAGCAAACTCTGGAAAACTCTGAAAGAGATGGGAATACCAGAGCACCTTACCTGCCTCCAGAGATATCTGTACACAGGACAAGAAGCAACAGTTGGAGCTGGATGTGGAAAAACATACTGGTTCCAAACTGGGAAATGAGTACATCAAGGTGTATATTGTCACCTTGTTTATTACATTTCTGTGCAGAATACATCATGTGAAATTCCAGGCTGAATGAAGCACAAGCTAGAATCAAGATTACTGGGAGAAATATCAATAACCTCAGATAAGCAGATGACATCACCCTTATGGCAGAAAGCGAAGAGGAACTAAAGAGCCTCTTGATAAATGTGAAAAAGAAGAGTGAAAAGACTGGCTAAAACTCATCATTCAAATAACTAAGATCATGGCATCTGGTCCCATCACTTCATGGCAAAACAGGTGGAGAAATAAGGGAAACAGTGACAGACTTTAATTTCTTGGGCTCCAAACTCACTGTGGATGGTGACTGCAGCCATGAAATTAAAAGACACTTGCTCCTTGGAAGAAAAGTTAAGACAAACCTAGACAGCATATTAACAAGCAGAGACATTACTTTGCCAACAATGGTCCATCTAGTCAAAGCTATAGGTTTTCCAGTAGTCATGTATGGATGTGAGAGTGAGCACTGAAGAATTGATGCTTTTGAACTGTGTTGTTGGAGAAGACTCTTGAGAGTCCCTTGGACAGCAAGGAGATCCAACCAGTCCATCCTAAAGGAAATCAGTCCTGAATATTCATTGGAAGGACTGATGCTGAAGCTGAAGCTTGAATACTTTGGCCACCTGATGCAAAGTACTGACTCATTGGAAAAGACCCTGATCCTGGAAAATTTGAAGGCAGGAGGAGAAGGGGATGACAGAGGATAAGATGGTTGAATGACATCACTGACTCCATGGACATGAGTTTGAGCAAGCTCTGGGAGTTGATGATGGACAGGGAAGCTTGATGTGCTGCAGTCCATGAGGTCACAAAGTGTCAGACACAATTGAGTGACTGAACTGAACTGATAGCAAAGATCATTAAAACTAAAAGCTGTTTCTCTGAATAGATAACAGTGACACACCATTATTAGCCAGACTCATCAAGAAATAAAAGGAAGAGACTCAAATCAATGAAATTAGCAGTGAAAAAAGAGAAGATACAATGGACAACACAGAAATACAAAGAATCATAAGAGACTACTATGAGCAACTATATGCCAATAACATTGGCAACTTGGAATTAATGGACAAATCCTTAGAAAAGTGTAACCTTCCAGAAGTAAACCATAAAAAAAGAGAAAATATGAACAGACAAATCACAAATACAAAAGTCTTAAGTATGATAAAATATCTTCCAACAAACAAAAGCCCGGGGCCAGATGGCTTCACAGGCAAATTCTACCTAAATTTTAGAGAAGAGCTAACACCTATCCTGTTCAAACTCTTTGAGAAAGTAGCAGAGGAAGGAAAGCTCCCCAACTTGTTCTGTGAGGCCACCATCACCCTGTACCATTTGTTCTTTATTTCAAAGTTGTTTCATTTATTCTAGATACTTGTATATTTGTATCAATTTTAGAATCAGATTATCAGTTTATATTAAAAACCTGCTATAATTTCAAAAAAATTCTCACCAACACTTGGCATGTTCAAACTCTTTGATTTTAGACACTCTAATAATGTGTGATTCATATCTCATTGTGGTTTTAATCAGCATTTTTCTAATGACTAATTGCACAGAAAATCTCCTCAGTGTCCCTTTCACAGAAAATCTCCTCAGTGTCCCCGGTTGCTTTTGCTAAGTAGGCCTAAAATATACTTGAGCACTTAAATATAATTATCAACTAAGTCTTTTGACATATATGGGCACACTCAATACAATTAATGTGCTTTAGAACAAAAATATAATGGCAGCATATTTTAATTGTATTACATTTACAAAGCTGTTTATCCAAGTATGATAATATAGAACACCTCCATATAGACTAGTGCTGTTTAAAAAAAAAAAAAAAAAAAAGGCTGATCCTCATTTTGGTTAATCCCATAGCTCCATTTACTTTAGCTGGTGTCTAAAGGAAGTGTCGCATATGTCCCCGGGTTTTTTCCTACCTTTCTTTGGAAGAGATAAAGACTTTCATTTCAATACCATTTTACTAAATAAATCTATCCAATGAAAAGATATAGTGAAAATTAAAAAGAAAATAACAGATAATAATATAAAATATGTGCTAAGTCACTTCAGTCATGTCCTACTCTATGCAACCGTATGGACTATAGCCATCCAGGCTCCTCTGTCCATGGGACTTTCCAGGCAAGAATACGGGAGTAGGTTGCTGTGCCCTCCTGCAGGGGACCTTCCAGACCCAGGGATCAAATCCAAGTCTCTTATGTCTCCTGCATTAGCAAGCGGGTTCTTTACCTCCTGGGAAGTGGTAAAGAGCACCACTTGGGAAGCCCCAAAACAAAACAGGTAATGAAAGAGACTAAAGTGAGAAATAAAATCATAAAAGACAATAAAAGGAGGATTAAATTTTAAAATTGTGATAGAAAATGATAGAGGGAACAAAATATATTTAGAAATAGTTAAAGAATGTGGGCATGAACCATTTTAAGGATATAACATAGCCAGTTTATAAGGATTCCTAGAGGAGATTAGCCTGCCATAGCGAGAAGAGTGAGGAATATGAGGAAATCTTTTCACATACCATCCATTTGAACTGGAGTCAACTGCCAAAGCTCCTTTAGCTTCAGGTTTTGCTCCTGTAAATGGATAACAGTATCTGTCCTGAATGAGTTTTATGAAGATTAACCAAAATACAGCAAGATATGTGGAGATCTTGGTGCCAAGTCATTATGTTCCTTAATCTGCGCCAGATGATCTGTTAGAGAAACTTGAGAACTTAGAAAGAAAGAAGAGAATCCACTGACAGAAAAGTTTGAGTTGAAATGTGTTGGGCAAAAGCAGGCATTTATTCATGTTTTATAAACATGATCTTACAAACATCATACAGAGCTGGCACAAAAGAACAGACACCATCTCATACACCGTGCTTCCTTCCAAACCACTTTGATTAAGTTACAACATCAGAACAAATCAGTTACTAAGTTACACAGTTCTTCAAACATAGACATCTCCCCACTAGAGTGGTTAGATTGGCTAATAAGACAAACAATTAATTTATATGTTTAATACAGTGCAGAATTTGTAACAGAATTCAAGATCACACTGATATTGTAATACCATATAAAACAGAATTTTCAGAAGATAATGCAATCACTGTGTCTCTGCCTGCTTCAATTCCGTTCTAGTTTTTCTTCTCTCTTTACTTAACAGTAACTACAAATAGTTTTAGTTGACTTTTCACAGTGAAAAACACTTTAAATTTTAAAAAGAAAATTATTTACAAGTTAGTTATTGTCACTTTGTAATTATCTGCCGTTGGCTTTATTGTCCCTCTTCCAACAACCATACTTTGCTTGGTACCATCATTAACTTCTGGCAACTGTGAAGGATACTTAGGGTTTACTTTTTTTAATGTTTCAGGGCTTCAAAATATATTATATTTCTTGGCCCATGGTACCAAATATACAAACATAAAAAGGCCATATGATTTACTCAAACCGTATACTGACTACAATTCATTTCACAGAAATGCTGAGTGGACAAAGATGCTGTGACATGACTTTGTGATGGCATGAAAACAATGATTGGAGAATAATCTCGTTTAATTCCAAAATCATTTTAAAGCACAAAAGAGAGGTTGATTTCAGGTTGATTTCAGATACAGAGTGTAAAACATTTCCTACTTTCAGCATAATCATAAAAAGTATGTATATGTTGTTTGGAAAATGTATTGTCATAGATTTTACAAACACTGTGATATCAAACACATTCTCAAAAACTGCTAGATCACTGACACAAAACCTGACTCAAAATGTAAATTTTTCAGTAGACTTCATTTCTAACTTGCATATTTAAAAATCAGCTGTACCTGAGTTTCACTCTTACTTTTCTAAACACTCAAATACAGTGACATTGAACCTCAAGTAAATTCTTTCCAAATAATCACAGAGCCCTGGCACTGGAAAGCAGTACAAGATACAAGTCTATAAACTGGTCCACAGACAAGAGCTCAAGACAAATTAGCCTAGAAAAGATAGTGAAACATACTTTGCTGTGTTAATTTGGCAGCATAAATATGTTATATATGAACATATGCTAAGTGTATTAGGCTTGCCGTATGACTATTTTCTATAATTTGTTGGTTAAAGTAAAATTTTCTATCTAGCAGTGACTGAAACTTTATGACTTTTTGTCTTCATTTCTTTTGAAATAGTAACTTAGTCCTCTCTGGGAGAGAACAAGCAAATGAAGACTTGGTCACCCCATGACCTCTCTGTGTGCAAGGGATACACTTGAATGTACACTTGGAAACTAAACATATTTCCTCTAAGAAAATTGCATTTCTAACTGGATTTCTAGCTGAAGTTTATTTGTTCACTTATTAGCCAACTCAACAACTTCACAAAAACATATAGGGCTTTCTTAGGCCACATTGAGTCTTGTCACAAGAAGAGAATAATGCAAGGCCATGGGTCTTATGTGAGATTATATTTTACATCTGACTCACATGTAATCACAGAGGGAGGAAATCATATTTTGGCTACAGTGTCCTCAACTCAGCCCTTTAATAAAATTATTTCTCATTTTGTTCACTGTTTTTTTTTTTTTTTCAACAAACCTAAGTTACCTCTCTTATGATAAAGTTGTGCCAAGTTATTACAAACCAAAGAACAGTAATCATATATTTTTATAATCAGGAAAACTACTTGTAAATGACATATCAATAATTAATAAAGCAATCTAGAATATTTCTTTAATATCTTTGGGTTTAAAGAAAAATTTACTTCTCCATTTGATGAACAATGGGTGAATTTTCATAAAAGAAGGCATCCTTTTCATTTCTAAATCCTAATAATCACATTGATTTTTAGTGATGTAGTCCAATGAGACCATCACCACATCCATAATTTGAGACTACAGAGCAGTATTCCTAAAATGCTCAAGTACTTTTATTTATATCACTGGTAACCTGCAGGGGAAATTGAATATCTTATGAAAATTTATCCAGATTCTCTAATAAAGAGGAAATGATCATGATACACATTTACAGTTACTTTCTGCTAATTAAATTCATTTCTAACAACAACAAAAAGTTTGCACTCACATGTCAGGGAAAAAAAGGAAAATTTCTCCTTGCCTAGTGAAAATCGTTAAGTTCCAATTCATCACGGCTAGGGTGCTAACCATCACAGAGCGCGTGCCACTTGGCGATTTGCCTTCTGGGATAGTCACAGATCTCCTTCCAGTGCTCTCCACCGGCTCCTTCTGCTGCTGCTCCCAGGACCAACCGCCCAATCACCTCATTTCGGGATCCCCTTTCAGAATCCAAAACCAGAAATTCAACACTTATCTCTTCTAGACCCTCACAAGGAATGTCAAAGACAAAGAGTTCATTGAACACTGCATTGGGGGTGCATTTCTTCACATGCGTCTTCTTTTTAGAGATTCTCTTTTTGGCATGGTACAGGTTCACTTTGACATAGGGATCTGCAAGGATACACAATAGACAATGTACCGGCAGAACATGGCAGGAACTCTGATCTCAAGATAACGGGGCCCTTAGATATTACTGCATACTGACAAAATGTGATCATAATGAAAATGAGTCAGAATGAAGATAAAGTATGGATGAAGCTTGGCTTCTCTTTTGTCAACAAGTTGAAAATAAGTAAGAATGCAAAACATGAGAGATAACAGAGGATAGGAAAGAACTGTAATGGCAGGATGAAGAGATGACATAAAGGGAAAGAAAAGAGAACGTTCCAACAACACATTCTGATTACTAATAACTCATTCCCAAGAACGGAATAGAAGGAAAAAAACATTACACAGCATCTAACCTTACTGAGTTGTCTGACTTTGGGTAAGTCTCTCTACCTCTCTGCTTTCTCCTTTGAATGGGGCAGTGTGCATTTAGAGTTCACAATGGCAATGCCTTTTTCAGTTTTAATTTTTCTGTGGTCCTTTAATCACCTGCTGTGTTTGTTTCCTGTTACCCTGTATTTATATTCCTTGTGTCACATGTATCCTGTGGATTTTAAGATAATGCTACTTTGTCATATATTTAATTACATTATTTTGTCCTATTCTGGTTGCATGAATCCATTTTAGCTTCCTAACCTATATCTTTAAGATCATGTTTTCCGCTTCCATTACTTAATTATAAAATTATAACTAATAATAGCTCTAGGTGATATTGAATGAAATATATATATTTCATTATACATATGAATGAGTATATATATGAATGAATTTTTATATATATGAATGATATATATATATATATATATATGTATATACACACATATATGTATATATCCAGTCTTTACAATCCCCTTCAAGGTAACTATTATTATGTCCAGTTTGTATGGAGTTTAAGAAACATAACCAAGATTACTGTGCTAAGAAACAGAAGGGTTAGGGTTTGAACTCAGATCATTTTAACCTATAGGTCACATGTTCTTCTCATATAGCAAAGTTTGTGTGTGTGTGAAACCTTGTCACAAAACTAAAAGCTAATTCTTAAAATAGACAATAGATACATGATAAACTGAAGGAAAGATAATAAAAACAGTAGAAGTGTAAGGGTAGGCAGGCTCATTTAAAATACTAAAATTAAGAACTTCTCCTATAACAGTTTTTTTCTCTTTATGCTTCAACTTTATTCAATCAGACATCTATCACATACAAACTGTCTTGTATTTTAGTTTTCTTCTTTTTGTTAATGGCATTGACTCACACTTTATTCCATAAAATGAGAAACAGAAGAATAATCACATCATTTGTAATTGTGAATAAAGGGTGAATAAAAATCATAGGCCAGTGTTGTTAACTGTTTTCCCCAATATATAGCTCATTTTTCATTGAGCCTATGTTTTTCAAAGCTTTCTTACCTGAAAGTCCAGACACATCAGATTTAGGCAGGTGCCGAGCTTTTAAAACAACCACAGTAAGAGTATTTGTGGTGGACTGATAGCAGAGAGAGATCAATAACTCACCCCGTCCAGAAGATTTCTAAAAAAAAAGAGGTAAGATATAAAAATGCTTTTAGTATTCTTTAGTTTTGAAACATATACTTTTATCAACATTTAAAGTGGTATAACAGTACTGTTATTTAATGTAAATTTCCTTAGTTTACTTTAGTGTGCTAAAGAATCAGAGTAACTAAAAGTATGTATGCAGTGCCATCACCTCCTAAGAGCAACTATCTGCCATCTTGTGGACTTTTTAGGTACTGCAGAATGTCAAAATTCATAATGAGCCACACTCGGACACGACTGAGCGACTTCACTTTCATGCATTGGAGAAGGAAATGGCAACCCACTCCAGTGTTCTTGCCTGGAGAATCCCAGGGATGGGGGAGCCTGGTGGGCTGCCGTCTATGGGGTCGCACAGAGTCGGACAAGACTGAAGCGACTCAGCAGCAGCAGCATCACTAGAAACGTTTTTAAGGGGGATATTTAGAATATAGCTTACAGAGAGGTATTTTTAATTTTTGCCTTTTAATTAACTCTCCATTTTAATTAAGTTGTTAATGGTAATGAATATTATCTAATTATTTTAATATATCTGTATATGGGAAATTGATTCATGTTCAGTTTGATTTTATTTCAAATCCTTTAGAACAGACATTATTAAAATTCGAATTCAGAAAACCTGAAATTTAGTCTGACACCCACCATTCTCTTCGCCCAGAGGGCTGATGGAGTTAAAATACTCTTCCCCAACCCTACCCCAAATCTTTCTTTAATCCAAGGAATGAGCTAAATATTGGAGAGAATTGACTCGGAATTTTTAATGCTTTGTCTTTGAATAGTATCATAGAATTTATTTTTTACATAAGACTTAGATCTTGTTTTACTTTAACATTAGATACGATGACCAAGTAGTCAAAGTACAAGTTCTAACTGAAAGTAACAAAAAGTAACTTGAGGTTTGATTATAGCTAAGAATGATGGCTGACTAGAGCTCCTAAAACTGCAATATATATTTATAAAAAGCTACTATGGGGTAACTGTGTGAATGAGCACTCCAAGAAAAAGAGTAGGAAACAAATCTTTATTCCCATTGTGCTACTAAGCAGCCTGGTGTATCAAACTACTTAATAATTCTAAATATTGACTCTCATTAATTTGAACAGACACAGGTGAGGATGTGGTCCAAACAAACTTTATGGTATTCTATAAAATTATCCATTATAGACACCAGTTATTCTGAAACACCACAGCTGGGATCAAATCAGTTCCATATTTAAGGGAAAAATACAATTAAATTTGATTAATTGATGTCATCATTTTCTAATAATTCTAGAACTACAAAAGTAGTGTAACTACAAAGGCAGAATAACTCTTGTTATACAACACAAAGGTGAATATAATTCAATATAATGATGTACCTCTTCCTCAAGAAGCAATTCTATGAAAAGCCAATACAACTTCAAATACTCAGGATGAATTGATTTAATTTTCAATTTTAATTATGCTAAAGTTCAGACAGTAATGCGTCTGCCTGGAATACGGGAGACCTGGGTTCAATCCCTGGGTCGGGAAGATCCCCTGGAGAAGGAAATGGCAACCCACTCCAGTACTCTTGCCTAGAAAATTCCATGGATGGAGGAGCCTGGTGGGCTACAGTCCATGGGGTTGCAGAGTCAAACCCGACTGAGTGACTTTACTCTTCACTGAACATTGATACATATTTTTTAACTTGTAATGAGCAAGAAATATTTGTCTGCATTTTAGTGGCAGTCTTAGTGAAAATACTTGTGATACGAATTCATAAAAGTTATATAAATATTACTTAAATAAATCCATAAAGTGTCCCTATTTATTTTATATCATTGATATATTTTAAGCATTTCAGTAGTGGGTTAAATTCTCTTTCATCTATCTGTCTCCCTACTCCCGTTTGATTATGATCAATAATAGTTAAACATGGCAAAGGTGATATGTACAAGACATCATTTTAATAAAAACCCCCTTGATACAGAAAAGATTACTTATAAATATGTTTAAAGACTAAAAATTAATTACCCTAACATTTCTCTTGGTAATCTCTCTGTTCATTAGCATTTCTCCATTAGTTAATTCAATTCCTGCTAGAGGAATCAGGACTTCTCCAATGACATCATCTCTTGAAAACCTGTCAAAACTCAAGACTGTGAAGTGCAAGGCCAGCTCCTGGATCTGGGTGTAGGGTATCCCATAGAATGTGAAGGTCTCATCGAAAGCCGGGTCCAAGGTCTTTCTCAGAACTCTGGTTTTTACTTTATGCTTCTTCTCTGGAAGAATCATCATTTTGATGTACGGGTCAGAGGTCATTGACTGGTCATCCATGGCTGGCAAGCCACGGGCTTCCTTAATATTTACCACAAATGCTTTCTTTTCAAAGTTGTACTCTAAGGAGAAGAAGAGGGTTCCCAGCTTCTCCTGTTTCTCATCTGAAGTAAGAGAAGTGCTGGAATTTAAGCTATCGGGGGAAACTACCTCTTTTCCCCCTTCTGAAGAGAGTTTTGGGGTCACGCTGTCCAGGTCAGAAGGACTGCCAGCTTTGAGATTTGTTTTGGGAAAATTGCCATTTAGATCTCTCTTCTCAAGATCAAGATGCAATGAATTCTTTGGCACTGCTGATTTATTCTTTACTTCATTTTTCTCATCAGCTCCGAACTTCTTTTTGCTGTTCAGGCTTTCAGGGTAAATGTCAACTCCCTTTAGCACATGCACAAATTTATACGGAGGAGTCTTGCTAGGCTTGGATGACTTTCTCTGACAGCATATCCATGCAAACAGAGAGACTGTGAAGACCAGGCCAAACGCACTGAAGATCCCCACCACTGTGGGGATTTCATCTGAAAAATCAAATGACCAATAACATGCATTAAAGGAGCAGAGGTGGAAACACCCTATTTGAAAAGCATCCTAAAGCTGGCAATTGCTGTATGTTGCACAGATTGAATTGCTTTCCAACTGTTCTGGGTGAATTATGTACCTATTTCATATAACTTTCAGGAAAAAACTGAGATGTGACATATAGAGAATAAACAGAAAATCCTTCCTTGTAGTAATTTTCAGAAATAAAATGAAAGGGTGAACTTTGGTTGAGGCTAAGGATGGGAGAATACTAAATGATCATGACCTACCTTTGTTTTCTCACTTAACATGAGACAAATAGAGTCAAATACATGAATCAGTACTCGTAATATTTTCATTGATAGTTTGAGGCTTTCCAGAAGCATCAATTCTTACTATGTAATTCTAAGCCACATTCTTCAAATGCTGAGAGAAATGATGGAACATTATCTGCAATTATCACGAACATTAATAATTTCTATCTAAATTACAGGGAAATAAATGTACACATATTAGGCAGAAAAGAACAAAAAGGTGAACAATAGAATATTAATATTATACAACTTGTAAGACTACAAACTCATATACCTACCCCAAATTCTTCAAATAAATATTGAATTATCCAAAGTATAAAATTAATTATCTAGATAGGATTTAACTCAAAGAATGGTTATAGATGAATCATCGTTCTCTAAAATGTAATGAAAAGAGTGAGCAGAAATAATTTAGAGTTCAATTTTATCCATAACTGATTTTTTTCCTAGCACATTTCCACATGGCAAATGGTGATCAAATTGAAATTGGCATTCATTCCTTGAATGAGGGCACATTAATTACTGACATTATGTAACATTGATTATTCATGAACCTTATCATGTTCCATATGTAAGCATATTCTCCAACAAATGATTGATATCACTGTGTAAGTAAAAGCAGTATTACTATATATGGATACAGTGAATTGAGTCAATGTTTAATATGATCAAAATTAATATAACTAATGTAATAATATCTGCCTTTGGCTCCATTTCATTCTATTTTTTAATCCCAAGTATGAATAATAAAGTTAAAAGTCCCAGTCAGGAAAAGGTTAAGGCTTGTTTAACTAATCCCTGAAAGAATAGTCTTTTGTTTTTCTGCTCCTCAATCCCTCAAACTTCTATTTCATAATCACAAAACTGAACTCAAATAATATATAATTAGGAAATGACAACAGCAAAGGTACCAAAGAAGATAAAACAGGAAACACATCAATGAAAAATATTCTGTAGTTTAATTATATCAGTGAACTGAATTGTGTAGAGATGAAAAATACACTTTGAATTCACGAGATAGAAAAAGCAGTGGATGCTACAGAAAGAAAATGAGGTGAGAGCCAAAGACCATTAGCTAAACTTACTATCAGCTTTTCAGTTTTTCCTTCTGTTTAAGTCTTTGTGGGGAGAAAAAGCAAACATACAAACAAAACACTTCTGGACTTTCTAATCATCCAACTCTAGGGAGCAAAAGCAAAGTCAGGAACTATTCTTTAGTCAATGAAGAAAGAAAAAAAAAAATTAAATGAATAGTAATTTTTTTTTTCTAAATAGACTTATGGCCCATACCAGAACATATTTTTAACTAGCACAGCATCTGAAAATTCCTCAGTATTCAAAAATTTCTGATTTTCAATCAGAAGCTGGGAATACATATCATATTACAACAATATAAACTCAATCAGTCAAATGGATAGCTGTGAAAGAAATTCCTTCCTGAGTATGATATCACATTGTCTCATTTAATATTAATGTCAAATGGCAAAATATACAAAGGTTCATCTACTCCCTATGTATTCTCTAATAAGATCCTAAACTTTTGAGAGCAAAGATCTGTCATTTCACTCAGTTTCATAACAAACTTCTGTAAATTTCCTGATATTTCTGAGTATATGTAAAGCAAAACTCTAATCTCTTGCATTTGTAATATAATGGAACCTAAAATAACACTTTTCTATTTGAAGAAATACCTCTGATATTTTCTCTTGTTCTTTTTTCACTAAAACAGAGAAGGAGAGTAAGGGTGTTAAGCATAGATATAAGAAAAGGGAAACTGAACTGGAAAATGTAAGTCTTAAGTATAGTTTCCAGTAGTTTTTAGCCAACTGACCTGCAAATTTTCCCTTATCTCTCCTGTCTCTGGTTACCTCTGAAATAGAATGGGCTCAGCTAATTAATTTTGAATACTCTATTTAACCCTAGCATCGTAGGATTCTGTCTTTCACTAGTAGCGTATTTCAAGAATACAAGAAAAACAGCAGAGAAAAAAACACCTTATGGTACATTCTGCACTAAAACATACATTCTAAATGCCCTAATAGTTAAGTTATTTTATATTGAGATCAAACTCTTATGTAATCACAGAACCATTTGGCTTCCCCTAATTAGTTAAATACAGGTTTTCATGCAAATAACAATCACCTACAGAATTAATGAAACCAACAAGCAAAAAGATCTCTTTTCTTTACTTAGCACGTGCTGTAATTTACAGGGATACCTGGATGACTAGCAACTTCTTGGATGTAAAATCACGCTAGCATAAAGCAATTTTAAGGAGAAAAATAATCAAGAGAGAAACCACAGCGATAAGCCACTATTGCCGTTTTACAATTCTCATGTTCCTTTCAGTTTACCTGGGGAATCTATAATCAATATCCCACGGAAACACACACACACACACCCAGCGTATTTAAGGAACAATCGCAGTTGTAAGTTGAGTAACTTGCTTACCAAATTCTTCCCGGCTGGCAGAGATCGGAGCCATTTTTTGTTGCGTATTCTGTCCGAGGTGCTGAACGGAAACCCTCTGGCTTGGTTCACTTGCCTCGATCTGAAGGGTCAGGGGCTTTTCCTAGTGCTGGAAACAACAGTGCAAAGCTCAGGGGACCTAAGCCGGGAGTGGGGAAGAGGCAGCGAGGGAGGTCCACTCGCCCTCACACGGTGATTTTCCAGCCCTGTTCCTGTTTTGGCTCGTTAGAGAAGCTTGTCTCCGAGACTCTAGACGTGGCTGAAACACGAATTGACGCAATCCTGACGCTACAGGGTTGAAATCAGCACCTCCCTCCTCTCTCCAAGCCACTCCTCTCCCCCTTCATTCTTTCTTCCTCCCTTCTCTCCTGGGATTTCAGCACACATTCATCAATTATTTTAACTGTTGGACTACTGGAGATTAGTTTGCTGTTCAGTGGGGGCTCAGAGACGCATAGAGACGAGTCCTGAAACTCATCAATGTCAATTCCTAACGTAAAAATCTCCTGATCATCTAGATCAGTGAAAAAATGTCTGTGTTATCAGAATAATATAACTTACAGAAGCGATTTGAGGGAAGAGCAAGAAGAGAAATTTCTACATCAATGATCCCTTGTAAAATGAAAATCTATACTTTCTTGCTATTTAAATTTTTCTTTGATATAGTACACCTATATTAGAAAATTTACTGCACATTGATTCATTTGAAATAAATTTTCCTATCATTATCACTTATTTTCTAATAAATTATTAGTCTAAACATTTTGATGATTCTGTTGCTCAATGTTTCTCTTAGCTCTCTTCCTTTAATATTTGACTTTTGACCAGCTAAATTACTTAGGAACATATGGGAATAATCTCGTCTGTAGTCAGACTCACTCTGATATGACTTTTGCATGTATTGAGATTGTTTTGGAAATGATATTTCTCGTTAAAATCTCTGACTTCTAACAGGTTTATTCAAAATAGTTACAAGAATAACATCACAATCTAAAATGACATCAATAATTATTGGTTATTTTCAAAGGAAAACATATTACTTTTCTAAACTACTGATATCCCCAGAGTTGAGGAACTTGGAAAATACGTTGTTAGATTCTGATTAATTTTAATCTGAAGAGTGTGCCTTTTTAAAGCAAATGTTAACAATTTTCCAAAGAAGAGAACTCAGGCTGTAACTTCAACTGTCAATTATTGCTCCACAAGGAATTCCTCTGCTCTGGAACTCAGTGAAAAAATGACATTCAGTGTGTTCTGGGATGGGGGAGGAGTGAGTATCGGGTGGGTCTCAGAAAGCTACTGTAAAATGACAGTTTCCTGCGTACTGGCAAGCAGCTGGCTCTGAACGTCAGGACTGTGTCTGGGGAGAAATTGGCTCAGTCCTTTTGCATCATGGAAAATTTTATAAACCTAAGTCCCTCTTCTTTCCTTTTCTACTCACTCCCACATACTTGGCATTTTAACATACTCCTAACAGATTTTTTTCTTTACTTTATATCTTCTTCCTATGAAAACATACAAGCTAATTTACTGTATTCAATTTTTCCATTATCAAAGTCTGTGTTTTCTGGCCTCATTGTTCCATTTCATTCAGATAACTTGCTTCCTTGATTTTGCATGCAACTGGTGAGACTGTCCTTATGAATAAATATCCATTAGATAGATGAAAGAGTGAGTGACATTTATTTGTGATACATTTACGGTATGAGGTTTATTAAAATATGTTTTCTACCTAAGTTATTAATAGCAAATGGTTATACTCACTTGTAAACACGAGTACTTTATATATGTGTTTGACACAAATTACTATCTATGTAGTTTTACCTTCTGGTGGTAAAATGCTATCATCTAAAACCTGTCTAGATTGTTCAAACTCTCCTTAAATGACCCCTGCTGCTGCTTCCGCTAAGTGGCTTCAGTCATGTCCGACTCTGTGCAAACCCATAGATGGCAGCCCACCAGGCTCCACCGTCCGAAGTCTCTTTAAACAGAACCCCACCCTACCCTGGGTTGTCTCATTTCTGATTACACATTGTGATAAAATTACATCTTGCCCAGAGCTAATGCTATTTTGAATGTAGTAACTCTTTCATTGTTTGCTTTAACTGAAAATCAATGTTATTAACTAAATGTTAGATGTTTTCTTCATTTTCATTTGAGAAGCAGCATATTAATCATTGTCTAATCTCTTCAAACAAACTTCCAGTAGCATCAGATGAGGAGTGGGAAGCTGACCCAATTTAGAGGAAACCCTGTAATTCCTTATGATTAAGATTCACACCCTACCACCATATTACATTGTTCACTTTAGATCCAGCAAACAAGTAATCAATTCTCTGACATAAACAATACCATTCTTGCAACATTGATTTGAGAGGAGGGGTTGTTGCTAGGTAACCACTTAATTGCTACCCAAAACACACAGTCTCAAGTAAGTCCCTGCCCTGAGAAAGGCAAACCCATCTGTACAAGTGGCATTGTTTACTTCAGAGTGATTCTTTGACTGATGAAGTGCTTCAGTGTTTGCCCTATTTTATTTCTGATTACGAATATGTGTACGGATATGTAGATATGGGGCTTCCCAGGTGGCTCTAGTGGTAAAGAACCTGCCAGCCAATGCAGGAGATATAAGAGACACAGGTTTGGTCCCTGGGTGAGGAAGATCCTCTGGAGAAGTAAATAGCAACCCACTCCAGTGTTCTTGCCTGGAAAATCTCATGGACAGAGGAGCCTGGCAGGCTACAGTCCTATATAGGGTCACAAAGAATTAGACATGATTAAAGCGATTTAGCATGCATGTACGTACACTTTGATAACCAGTGAATAAAACATTTGAATTCAATTTGGTTTTAAGAAATCTAGTTGATTTTAAACATAGATAATTAAATGATTATAATATTTTTAGTTCACTTTATTTACTTTTTTATTTTAGTTTAATTTATAAACTTTATATGGTTTATTAATTATATAAATAAGTCTATATTTTCTCTATTCCTTACCTTAAAAAATATTATTGGCAAATGTAAAGAAAATTTCAAAAGGTTGTGAAAATGTTTCAATGATTGTAAGCATTCAGTAATTTTTCATAGTACTCAGATTAATAATACAAAGGCATTTTACTGGTCTGTAGGTAGAGTAAAATGAAGTATTGATAATGGATAATGCTTTTAATGTTTCATATCATTCTCTTAAGAATGCAAGCTCTAATGTTAATGGGATAGGTTTGTATTCCAAGCACACCCAAGTTAAAATCCTACAAGACAAATGCTTTCCCAATTAGCATTGCAGAAATTCCTTCAAATAAATGATTTCTATATGTGTTTTTCTTCAAACTGTTCAGCACTTACTAGGTACCAATTTAACCTGGTCTCTGATAGCTCATGATTGAAACGCTCATTCAGTTCAGATCAGTTTAATTCAGTCGCTCAGTCATCTCTTACTTTTTCGACCCCATGA
Organism: Capricornis sumatraensis; assembly: GCF_032405125.1. Taxonomy (NCBI): domain Eukaryota; kingdom Metazoa; phylum Chordata; class Mammalia; order Artiodactyla; family Bovidae; genus Capricornis; species Capricornis sumatraensis. The sequence continues at coordinate 15,287,146 of NC_091089.1, read as the reverse complement.
ATCACAGCACACCAGACCTTCCTGTCCAGCACCAACTCCCGAGTTTACCCAAACTCATGTCCATCAAGTCGGTGATGCCATCCAGCCATCTCATCCTCTGTCATCCCCTTCTCCTCCTGCCCTCAGTCCTTCCCAACATCAGGGTCTTTTCCAATGAGTCAACTCTTCGCATGAGGTGGGCAAAGTATTAGAGTTTCAGCTTCAGCAGCATCAGTCCTTCCAATGAACACCCAGGACTGATTTCCTTTAGGATGAACTGGTTGGATCTCCTTGCAGTCCAAGGGACTCCCAAGAGTCTTCTCCAACACCACAGTTCAAAAGCATCAATTCTTCGGCACTCAGCTTTCTTCACATTACAACTCTCACATCCATACAGGACCACTGGAAAAACCATAGCCTTGACTAGACGGACCTTTGTTGGAAAAGTAATGTCTCTGCTTTTGAATATGATACAAAAAAGATCTTCATGACCCAGATAATCATGGTGATGTGATCACTAATCTAGAGCCAGACATCTTGGAATGTGAAGTCAAGTGGGCCTTAGAAAGCGTCACTACGAACAAAGCTAGTGGAGGTGATGGAATTCCAGTTGAGCTGTTTCAAATTCTGAAAGATGATGCTGCGAAAGTGCTGCACTCAATATGCCAGCAAATTTGGAAAACTCAGCAGTGGCCACAGGACTGGAAAAGGTCAGTTTTCATTTCAATTCCAAAGAAAAGCAATGCCACAGAATGCTCAAACTACTGCACAATTGTACTCATTTCACATGCTAGTAAAGTAATGCTCAAAATTCTCCAAGCCAGGCTTCAACAATACATGAACCGTGAACTTCCTAATGTTCAAGCTGGTTTTAGAAAAGGCAGAGGAAGCAGAGATCAAATTGCCAACATCCGTTGGATCATGGAAAAAGCAAGAGAGTTACCGAAAAAAACATCTATTTCTGCTTTACTGACTATGCCAAAGCCTTTGACTGTGTGGATCACAAGAAACTGTGGAAAATTCTGAAAGAGATGGGAATGCCAGACACCTGACCTGCCTCTTGAGAAATGTGTATGCAGGTCAGGAAGCAACAGTTAGAACGGGACATGGAACAGCACGCTGGTTCCAAATAGAAAAAGGAGTACGTCAAGGCTGTATATTGTCACCCTACTTATTAACTTTTATGCAGAGTACATCATGAGAAACGCTCGACTGGAAGAAGCACAAGCTGGAATCCAGATTGCCGGGAGAAATATCAATAACCTCAGATATGCAAATGACACAACCCTTATGGCAGAAAGTGAAGAAGAGCTAAAAAGCCTCTTGATGAAAGTGAAAGAGGAGAGAGAAAAAGTTGGCTTAAAGCTCAACATTCAGAAAACGAAGATCATGGCACCGGTCCCATCACTTCATGGGAAATAAATGAGGAAACAGTAGAAACAGTGTCAGACTTTGTTTTCTTTTGGGCTCCAAAATCACTGCAGGTAGTGACTGCAGCCATAAAATTAAAAGACTCTTACTCCTTGGAAGAAAAGTTATGACCAAGCTAGATAGTATATTCATAGTATATTCAAAACCAGAGACATTACTTTGCCAACTAAGGTCCAGCTAGTCAAGGCTATGGTTTTTCCTGTGGTCATGTATGGATGTGAGAGTTGGACGTGAAGAAGGCTGAGCGCCAAAAAACTGATGCTTTTGAACTGTGGTGTTGGAGAAGACTCTTGAGAGTCCCTTGGACTGCAAGGAGATCCAACCAGTCCATTCTGAAGGAGGTCAGCCCTGGGATTTCTTTGGAAGGAATGATGCTAAAGCTGTAACTCCAGTACTTTGGCCACCTCATGTGAAGAGTTGACTCACTGGAAAAGACTCTGATGCTGGGAGGGATTGGCGGCAGGAGGAGAAGGGTTCGACCGAAGATGAGATGGCTGAATGGCATCACGGACTCGATGGATGTGAGTCTGAGTGAACTCCGGGAGATGGTGATGGACAGGGAGGCCTGGCGTGCTGCGATTCATGAGGTCGCATCGAGTCAGATACGACTGAGCGACTGAATTGAGGTTGGTCATAACTTTCCTTCAAGGAGTAAGTGTGTTTTGATTTCATGCCTGCAATCACCATCTGCAGTGATTTTGGAGTCCCAAAAAATAAAGTCTGACACTGTTTCCACTGTTTCCCCATCTATTTCCCATGAAGTGATGGGAACAGATGCCATGATCTTCGTTTTCGGAATGCTGAGCTTTAAGCCAACTTGTTCACTCTCCATTTTCACTTTCATCAAGAGGCTTTTTAGCTCCTCTTCACTTTCTGCCATAAGGGTGGTGTCATCTGCATATTTTAGGTTATTGATATTTCTCCCGACAATTTGATTCCAGCTTGTGCTTCCTCCAGCCCAGCGTTTCTCATGATATACTCTGCATAATTTAAATAAGCAGGGTAACAATACTCCTTGACATACTCCTTTTCCTATTTGGAACCAGTCTGTTGTTCCATGTTCAGTTCTAACCATTTAACTTAGACCAAAAATAAAAGCTTATAAACTTTCTTCTTTTCTTCTTTCAATGTATCCTTCTTAAAGATGTAATACCTTTTAAGTTTTACCTAAGTAGGGAATTTATGCTAGTAAAGATGATAGAAAAGAGCGTTGCCCTCATGATGCTTACAGACTATGAAAATAATAGCCCTTCATTTAAAACTGGGAAGAAACTTTTAAGATCATAATTACAATCTTACTTATTTTGCTTGGTATTTTCTACCAAGCTTGGTTAGCACTATTCCACAGCCATCACTCTCTATCCCTTTCATGCCATCTTTATCTATCCTCTTCTTCATAACTGCAGATTCAGTATGATATACTCAGATTTGTGTTCTTCCTTCTCCTATGAGCTGTCCACAAGTTCTATCCTATTTAACAGAGTTTCATTTTTAACTACGAAGTTTCTGACAACAGCACTCATGCATTCATATTAATTTAAATTTTTATACCACTATCTCTAATTAAATCCTTTACATCAGGTTGACATATCCTTGGTTACATGCCAACAATTCCCCAAAGAGATAAACCAAAGCCTTCCACTAATGCTCCCTCCAAATATTCCACAAGTTTTACGTTTATTCATTATCTTCCTGGCACCAATGTTTTCATTTCCCTTGGCTTCATTTTTGTCAGCAAAGTAATGTCTTTGCTTTTTAATATGCTGTCTAGATTGGTCATAGCTTTTCTTCCAAGGAGTAAGCTTCTTTCAATTTCATGGCTGCAGTCACTACCTGCAGTGATTTTGGAGCTCAAGAAAATAAAGTTTGCCACTGTTTCCATTGTTTCGCTATCTATTTGCCATGAAGTGATGGGACTGGATGTCATGATATTGTTTGTTTTTTATTTAATTAATTTATTTTTAACTGAAGTATAATTGCTTTACAGAATTTTATTGTTTTCTGTCAAACCCCAACATGAATCACCCATAGGTATACATATATCCCTTCTGTTTTGAACCTCCCTCCCATCTCCCTTCCCTTTCCACCCCTCTAGGTTGATACAGAACCTCTGTTTGTGGTTCCTGAGACATACAGCAAAGTCCTACTGGCTCTGTTTTACATATGGTAATATAAGTTTCCATGTTACTCTCTCCATACATCTCACCCTCTCCTTCTCTCTCCCCAAATCCATAAGTCTATTCTCTATGTCTGTTTCTTCATTGCTGCCCTGTAAATAAATTCTTCAGTACCATTTTTCTAGATTCAGTATACATGTGTTAGTATACGATATTTATCTTTCTCTTTCTGATTTACTTCACTCTGTATGATAGGCTCTAGGTTCATCCGCCTCATTAGAACTGACTCAAGTGTGTTTCTTTTTATGACTGAGTAATATCCCATTGTGTATACGTACCAAAACTTCTTTATCCATTCAACTGTTGATGGACATCTGGTGCAGTAAACAATGGGATACATGTGTCTTTTCAATTTTGGTTTCCTCAGAGTATATGCTTAAGAGTGGGATTGCTGAGTCATATGGTGGTTTTATTCCTAGTTTTTAAGGAATCTCCATACTGTCCTCCATAGTGGCTGTATCAACTTATGGCCTCACCAACAGTACAAGAACGTTCCCTTTTCTCCACAACCTCTCCAGCATTTGTTGTTTATAGACTTTTTGATGATGGCCATTCTGACTGGTGTGAGGTGATAACTCATTGTAGTTTTGATTTGCATTTCTCTAATAATGACTGATGTTGAGCATCCTTTCATGTGTTTTTTATCTCTATGTCTTCTTTGGAGAAATGTCTGTTTAGGTCTTTTTCCCACTTTTAATTGGGTTGTTTGCTTTTCTGGTATTGATTTGTATGAGCTGTGTATCTATTTAGGAAACTGATCCTTTGTCAGTTGTCTCATTTGCTATTATTTTTTTCCCATTCTGAGGGTTGTATTCTCACGTTGCTTATAGTTTCCTTTGCTGTGCAAAAGCTTTTAAGCTTAATCAGGTCCCACTTCTTTACTTTTGTTTTTACTTACATTACTCTAGGAGGTGGGACATATGGGATCTTACTTTGATTTATGTCATCGAGTGTTCTACCTATGTTTTCCTCTAAGAGTTTTATAGTTTCTAGTCTTACATGTAGGTCTTAAATCCATTTTGAGTTTATCTTTGTGTATGGTGTTAGGAAGTGTTCTCATGTAGCTGTCCAGTTTTTCCAGCACTCTTTATTGAAGAGGCTGTCTTTGCTCTATTATTTATTCTTGCTCTTTTGTCAAAAATAAGGTACCCATAGATGCATGGGTTTATTTCTGGGCTTTCTATCTTGTTCAGTTGGTCTATATTTCTGTTTTTGTGCAGTACTATATTGTCTTGATGACTGAAGCTTTGTAGTATAATCTGAAGTCATGAAGGTTGATTCTTCTAGTTCCATTCATCTTTTTCAAGACTGTTTTGGCTATTCAGGGTCTTTCTATATGAATTGTGAAATTTTTTGTTCTAGTTCTGTGGAAAATTTCATTGGTAATTTAACAGGGATCACATTGAATCTGTAGATTGTGTTTGGTAGTATAGCCATTTTCACAATATTGATTCTTCCTACCCAGGAACATGAAATATCTCTCCATCTGTTTATGTCATCTTTTACTTCTTTCATCAGTGTCTTATAATTTTCTATGTACAGTTCTATTGTCTCCTTAGGTAAGTTTATTCCTAGATATTTTATTCTTGTTGTTGCAGTGGTGAATGGGATTGATTCCTTAATCTCCCTTTCTGATTTTTCATTTTTAGTATATAGAAATGCAAGTGATTTCTGTGTATTGATTCTGTATTCTGCAACTTTGCTAAATTCACTGATTACCTCTAGTAATTTTCTTATACTCTCTTTATGGTTTGCTATGTACAGGATCATGTCATCTGCAAACAATGAGAGTTTGATTTCTTCTTTTCCAATCTACATTCCTTTTATTTATTTTTTTCCCATGATTGCTGTATCTAGGACTTTGAGAATTATGTTGAATAAGATGGTGAAAGTGGACCCCCTTGTCTTGCTCCTGATCTTAGGGGAAATGCTTTCATTTTTTCCACCATTGAGAATAATGTTTGCTGTAGGCTCATCATATATGGGCTTTATAATTTGAGGTAGGTTTCTTCTCTGCCCATATTTTGAAGAGTTTTAATCATAAATGGGTGCTGAATTTTTTAAAGGGTTTTTCAGCATCTATTGAGTTTCTCATATGGCTTTTGTCTTCAATTTGTTAATATGGTGTATCACATTGATTGATTTGCATATATTGAAGAATCCTTGCATCTCTGGAATAAACCCAACTTGATGATATATGAGCTTTTTAAAGTGTCATTAAATACTGTTTGCTAGACTTTTGTTGAGGATATTTGCATCTATGTTCATCAGTGATATTGGCCTGTAGTTTTCTTTTTTTGTTGTTGTATTTGTCTGGTTTTGGTGTCATGGTGGTGGTGGCCTCATAGAATGTGTTAGGAAGTGTTCCTTCCTCTGCAGTTTTTTGGAAGAGTTTTAGAAGGATAGCCATTAGCTCTTCTCTAAATGTTTGATAGAATTCTTCTGTGAAGCCATTTCGGCCTGGACTTCTGTTTTTTGGGAGATTTTTTATCACAGCTTTAATTTCAATCCTTATAATTGGTTGTTCATTATTTCTAGATCTTCCTGGCTCAGTCTTGGAAGACTGTACTATTCTAAGAATCTGTCCATTTCTTCCAGGTTATCCATTTTATTGCCATGAAGTTGTTCATAATCGTCTCTTAGAATACTTTGTATTTCTGCATTGTCTATTGTAACATCTCCTTTTTCATTTCTAGTTTTGTAGATTTGATTCTTCTCTCTTATTTTCTTAATGAGTTTGGCTAAATTTTTTTTTTAATTTTTATTTTTTACTTTATTTTACTTTACAATACTGTATTGGTTTTGCCATACATTGACATGAATACACCATGGGTGTACATGCGTTCCCAAACATGAACCCCCCTCCCACCTCCCTCCCCACAACATCCCTCTGGGTCATCCCCGTGCACCAGCCCCAAGCATGCTGTATCCTGCATCAGACATAGACTGGCGATTCGATTCTTACATGATAGTATACATGTTTCAATGCCATTCTCCCAAATCATCCCACCCTCTCCCTCTCCCTCTGAGTCCAAAAGTCTGCTATACACATCTGTGACTTTTTTGCTGTCTTGCATATAGGGTCATCATTGCCATCTTTCTAAATTCCATATATATGTGTTAGTATACTGTATTGGTGTTTTTCTTTCTGGCTTGCTTCAATCTGTATAACCGGCTCCAGTTTCATCCATCTCACCAGAACTAATTCAAATGTATTCTTTTTAATGGCTGAGTAATACTCCATTGTGTATATGTACCACAGCTTTCTTATCCATTCATCTGCTGATGGACATCTAGGTTGTTTCCAAAAATCTGCAAGCAATAAATGCTGGAGAGGGTGTGGAGAAAAGGGAACCCTCCTACACTGTTGGTGGGAATGCAAACTAGTACAGCCATTATGGAGAACAGTGTGGAGATTCCTTAAAAAATTGCAAATAGAACTGCCTTATGACCCAGCAATCCCACTGCTGGGCATACACACCGAGGAAACCAGAATTGAAAGAGACACATGTACCCCAATGTTCATCACAGCACTGTTTATAATAGCCAGGACATGGAAACAACCTAGATGGCTAAAGTTTTGTCAATTTTATTTATCTTCTCAAAGAAACAGCTTTAAGTTTTATTAATCTTTACTATTTTTTTTCTTTTTTTTCATTTATTTCTGCTCTGGTTTCCATGGTTTCTTTCCTTCTGCTAATTTTTGAATTTTTTGTTCCTCATTTTCCAGTGGTTTTAAGTGTAAAGATGTTTTAAGTGTCTATTTGTTGTTTTCCTTGTCTCTTGAGGTAGGATTGTATTGCTATAAATTTCCCTCTTAGAACATCCCATAGGTTTTGAGTTGCTGTGTTTTCATTGTCGTTTGTTTCTATCAATTTTTTTTATTTCCCTGTTGATTTCTTCAGTAACCTGTTGGTTATTTAGAAATGTATTGTTTAACCTCCATGTGTTTGCATTTTTTACAGTTTTTTTTTTTTCTTGTAATTCATATCTAGTCTCACAGCATTGTGGTCAGAAAAGTTGCTTGATAACGATTTCAGTTTTATTCAACTTACTGAGGTTTGATTTGTGATGCAAAATGTGGTCTATCCTGGAGAATGCTCCATGGGCACTTGAGAAGAAGGTGTATTCTTCTGCATTGGGTAGAATGTCCCAAAGATATAAATGAGATCCATCTCATCTAGTGTATCATTTAAGACTTGTGTTTCCTTATTAATTTTATGCTTTGATGGTCTGTCCATTGGTGTGAGTGGGGTGTTAATGTCTTTTACTATTGTTGTGTTACTGTCAAATTCTCCTTTTATGTCTGTTAGTGTTTGTCTTATGTATTGAGGTTGGATGCTATTTTGGGTGCATAGATGATTACAACTGTCATGTCTTCCTCTTGGATTGATCCTTTGATCATTATGTAGTGTCCTTCCTTGTCTCTTGTAATATTCTTTATTTTAAGGTCTATTTTATCTGATATGAGGATTGTTATTCCAGCATTCATTTGCTTTCCATTTGTATAGAATATATTTTTTCCATCTTCTAAAGTGCCCAAGTGTCTTTAGGTTTGAAGTGGGTTTCTTGCAGATAGCATATATATGAGTTTTGTTTTTATATCCATTCAGCTAGTCTGTGTCTTTTGGTTTGAGCATTTAATCCATTTACATTTAAAGTAATTATTGATATATATGTTCCTATTGCCATTTTCTTAATTGTTTAGGGTTTGATTTTGTAGACCTTTTTCCTTTTCTTGTATTTCCTGACTATATAAATCCCTTTAACATTTGTTACAAAGCTGGTTTGGTGGTACCAAATTCTCTTAACTTTTGCTTGTCTGAAAAGCTTTTGATTTTTCCATCAATTTTGAATGAGATCCTTGCCAGGTAGAGTAATCTTGGTTGTAGATGTTTTCTCTTTCAGTACTTTAAATATATCTTGCCATTCCCTTCTGGCCTGAAGGGTTTCTGCTGAAAGATCAGTTGTTAAATGTATGGGGTTTCCCTTGCATGTTACTTGCTGCTTTTAATATTCTTTCTTTGAGTTTAGTCTTGTCATTTTTTACTGGCACGTGTATTGGTGTGTTTCTCCTTGGGTTAATCCTGTATGGGACTCTGCACCTCTTGAACTTGACTGACTATTTCCTTTTCCATGTTGGGGAAATTTTCAACTACAATCTCTTCAAAATATTTCTCATACCCTTTCTTTTTCTCTTTTCCTCCTGAGACCCCTATACTTCAAAGGTTGCTGCTTTTGATACTGTCCCAGAGGTCTCTGAGACTATCCTCAGTTCTTTTCATTCTTTTTACTTTATTCTGCTCTTCAGAAGTTATTTTCACCATGTTATCTTCCAGCTCACTGATTCGTTCTTCTGCTTCAGATATTCTGCTATTGATTCATTCTAGACAATTTTTAATTTCAGTAATTATGTTGTCTCTGTATGTTTATTCTTTAATTCTTCTATTTGTAATTTATTCTTCCATTTTGTTTTTAAGGTTTTTTATCTTTACTATCATTTTGAATTCTTTTTCAGGTAGTTTGCCTATTTCCACTTCATTTATGTGGACTTCTGTGTTTCTAGATTGTTTCTTCATTTGTGCAGTATCTCTCTGCCTTTCCCTTTTTTTTTTTTTTTTTTTTTTACTTATTGTGATTGAGGCCTCCTTTTCCCAGGCTTCAAGGTTGGATTCTTTATTCCTTTTGTTTTCTGACCTCCTATGTTTGGTCCACTGGTTTGTGTAAGCTTCGTATAGGGTGAAATTTAGGCTGAGTTTTGTCTTATTTTGTTTTATTTTTCCTCTGATGGGCAAGGCTGAGTGAGGTGGTAATCCTGTCTGTTGATGATTGGGTTTGTATTTTTGTTTTGCATGATGTTTGGATGCAGCATTCTGCACAGGGTGCTACTGGTGGTTGGGTGATGATGAGTCTTGTATTCAAGTGCTTTCCTTTGGGGACTTCTCACTGTTTGATACTCCCTAGGGTTAGTTCTCTGGTAGTCTAGGGTCTTGTAGTCAGTGCTCTCTCTCCAAAGGCTCAGGGCTTGATCTCTGGTCAGGAATGAAGATTCCACAGGTGGTTTGTTATGGCACTAAGTGAGATTAAACACATACCCAAAAATGAGATACCAAAGATGAACTCCAGACAAATGGCAGTTACAAAATTAGGCAAATAATAATTAAAATAATGGAATATACCCATATACATAGACATCCATAAGCAAAATCAAAACAGTCCAACAAAAATAAAGTACAGTGGATTGATCTGGTGAGCAAAGGAAACCAAAAATAACATCTACCAGTTAAGAACACGACTAACTAAAGCACAAACTGGAAAACAAAACTAAAGTACGATGTCAAGTAGGGAATAAAGTAATGAAAACAAAACTAACAAATAAGTTGAGAGGAAAGGAAAGAAAGAAAAGAAAGCAAAAATAGAAATGCAAAGCTAAACAGAGGTAGATAAAGAAGATTTATATACATTAAAGATTAACTGCAAGGGAAAAGAACAGTAGGAAAACCAAATAAATGAATAAATGTAGAAAAAATAATAATAGGTTTAAAAAATTAAAATTAAAAATTAAAAAAAAGAAAAGAAAAAAAATTTTTAAAAGGAACACTCCACAGAACTGCAAAAGGCCAATGTAGGGCACAGGTTTATAATATACAAATTGTGATTTTAAAAAAATAAAGAAACTCAAAAGCTTAATTAGATTTCATAGTGCCAATAAAAGTGACAACTACAATGGGGTGGGGGAAAGGAAAAAAAAATTTTAATGAAAAAATCCAAAAGAAACTACAGAACAAATTAAAACATAAGGATAATAAATGTTTATCTTGAGTCACTGCTATCAGGGTCCTTTCCTTCACTGGCAGTCATAGTCCACCACACCTCCCTAGGGTGCCCTCCAACACTGTGCTGGTCTCTGGACCTGCTGTGGAGGCAGCTGATATTCTAATCTGGTCCTACTCCTCTGTGTTCTAGCTATGTCCACAGCTATCAGAACTATTGTGTTTTCTTTTGCAGGAGCTTTCAAAGCCCTTTTATATATTTTGCAGGCACAAAATCTGCCTAGTTGACTGTGTGGATTTAATCTGCAGCTTATACAGCTGGTGGGAAAGTTTTGGGTCTTCTTCCTTAGTCATAGTGCCCCTGGGCTTCAGCTGTAGTTTTATTTCCACCTCTGCATGTGGGTCGTCTACTGGGGTTTGCTCCTGAGGCTGCCTGGGAGGACTTGGGTCTGCCTCAAGGAGGGCCAGGTATGGAGGTGGTGTAGCTGCCTGGGTTGCAGGGATTATGGCAGCACTAGGTACTCAGGGGAGTTGGTGGCTAGGAAAGCAGGAAATATAGTGCTCTAGAATGGTATGGTAAGGCAACCAGTATTGCCCAATACACTCCAGTATTCTTGCCTGGAGAACCCCCAGACAGAGAAACCTGGCAGGCCACCCTCCACAGGCTAGCAAAGAGTTAAATATGGCTGAAGCGACCCCACAGACAATTGTTTTTGTTGTCGTTGTTGTTGTTGTTGTTGTTGTTTGCCTATGGCAGCTCTGCCCCAGTGAGAATTGAACATAAAGATGGTGTAGCTGCTTGAGTTTCAGGGACTCTAGTGGTGCCAAGTGTGCAGGGATATGGACTTCTTCAGCTGCAGGACTTATGGCCCTATCAGAGTATTTTTTCGAGTCCCTGGTAGCTGGCCATCAGAAGGCCTCTTTGGCTAGTCTTTCTCCATAGCTCTGCTGGTACAGGCACTTAGAGGGCCCCATTGCCTGGGGTCCTTATCTGTTGTTTGGCATGTCAGGCACATAGACAGGACCCCCTGACTGGGGTCCTACTCTCTAGATTGGCGTGTTAGTCACTTAAAGGGTCACCCTGGGTGGGGTCCTACTCTGTAGATCAGTGTGTCAGGCACTTAAAGGGGCACGCTGGCTAGGCTTCTACTCTGTAGATTGGTGCATCAGTCACTTAAAGGGTCACCCTGGATGGGTGGTGTGGTTCAGTGTATCAGGCACTTGATGCGCCAGCCTCTCTATTGTTCAGCTGCTGATGCTGGTGTGTGGGGAGAGAAAGGCTATGATGATGGCTCCATTCCCTACACATGACTCAGCAGTATCACCTTGCTTCCATGGCTGCCTGGCTTTCCTCCACAGGCATTTCTCACCACAGTTTCCTCCCTCACATCCCCTCTGTCCATCTCTCCACAGTTAACAGCATCCCTTGCCCTGAAATTGCTCCACAATCCCAAACTCCAGCTCCCAGCCACTGTGCCTTCTAGAGGACCTGTGTCCTTGTCCAGGGTACATATGGCTGCAGCAAGGACTGTCTGATTCTCATTCCATTTAGGTTGCCACAGATCAGCTGTTTCACTCTCAGCCTTGAATGTTTCTTCTCCTCTGACTCAGACAATTGCCCTGCTGTGGAGACAGGACCACTGCATCAGTTTCTTCACCCAGTGAGGGCAGGTCCAGTCCTAGTAACACTCTGGTTTTTCCTCATAGTTCCTTCATCCTACGGGGTTTTGCATGGCTCTGTATATTCTTTTCCACTAGTCAGGTACTCCTGTCTGCTTTCAGCTGGTGTTCTGCACGCATTTCTGTATCTGAAGGTATACTTCTGATGTATCCATGGAGAGAGATGTATTCCACATCCACCTATCCCTCCACCATCTTATTCTCCCTATCTTAGTTTTTTGAATGTTGAGTTTTAAGCCAGTTTTTTTTTCTTTAACTCTCCTTTTCCTCTTTCATCAAGAGGCTCTTTAGTTCGTCTTCACTTTCCGCCTTAAAGGTGGTGTAATCTGCATATCTGAGGTTATTGATATTTCTCCCAGTAATCTTGATTTCACCTTGTGCTTCATTCAACTCAGCATTTCACATGATGTACTATGCATGTGAGCTAAATAAGCAGGGTGACAATATACAGAAAAATGGTAGGTAATTCTTTTTCTACTTATAAGTAGATCTTTAAGTCGAACAAAAAGGTATTTGGAAGATAATACAGGATATTTAAAAATTAAAAATTTATAACTATACTAGGAAGATATGAAACTTTTACATTTCTACATGCTCATTAGTACAGTTTCAAAAATCTATAAAGCCAAAGTTGGTAAAACAATGTGAGAAATAGACAAATCCACATACAGAGGAAATTTTTTTCAAAACTTTTTCATAACTGAAAGAAACAGATAAAAATCAGCACAGATGCACAGTATCTAAACAAATTAATACATTTGAGCTAGTTCAAAATACCTAGTAATTTTTAAAATATGGAACATTTAGCAAAATTTATCACGAGGTAGCCATTAAACAAGTTTCAAAACACCTCAAAGGACTGAACTAATTCAGTTTGTTCTTAAATCTTAAATCACAGAGATTAAACAGTAAAAAGTACAGCAAACTATCTAGAAAGCCTCCTATTATTTGAAAACTAAGCAAAATACATGTAACATGAGTCATGGAAGAAATCTCAGTAGAAGTTAGAAAAAAAAGTGAATTGAATGATAATGACAATATGTCATAATAAAATTTGTGGAATGAAACTTAAAATATGCTAAGAGAGTATGTGTTCTTAAAGGCATGTGCTAAAGTAGAAAATCTTCTGGAAAACAATAATTTAACTATTCATTGTGAAAAATAAAAAAGAAAAAAATTCTATGTAAGAAATGTTGATAAAAAAGTGATAGAAAATACCATTTTAAAAGCAGTACAAATGAAACAACAGAGCAAAAAAGACAAGCCATCGACCAGGATTTAGAGAATATATTTGCAATATGTATTTCTGATATAGGAATTACATCCAGAAATTTGTAAAGAAATATCAATTTTTAAAAGACAAACATTCCAATTAAAAATGGATATCAGCCTTCTTACAAGCATGTCACTAAGAAAGATACATCTTAATGACTAATGATCAATGGAAAGAGTTTTGCTGCAGCAGCAGTCATCAGAAAAAAAGAAAAAAGAAATATAAAGAAATTCTCTGGCAATACACTGGTTAAGACTCCATACTTCCACTGCAGGGGACATTAGTTTGATTAGTGGCCACGGGACTAAGATTTCCACATACCACATGTTAAAAAATTAAAATCTCCCAAAAGGAATAGAGGAAAAACTCTTGAGAGACCCTAGGATTACAAGGAGATCAAACCAATCAATCCTAAAGGAAATCAACCCTGAATATTTACTAGAAGGACTGTTGCTGAACTTGAAGCTCCAGTACCTTGGCCACCTGATGTGAAGAGCCGACTTATTGGAAAAGGCCTTGATGCTGGGAAGGACTGAAGGCAAAAAGAGAAGAGAGTGGCAGAGGGAGAGATAATGAGATAATATCACCGTCTCAGTGGACATGAATTTGAGCAAACTCTGGGAGATAGTAGAAGACAGAGGACCCTGATATGCTGCAGTATGGGGGTCCCAAAGAGTCAGCCACAACTTAGCAACTGAAAAACAAGAAGGGATAGTACTACATACCCACCAAAAGGCCTAAAATGGTAGGGGAAGTTGATATAAAATATTGATAAAGATATGGGGCAAGAAATTTATTCAGTTTCTCTGCTTTTATATTGTTACAAATATATTGAAAAACTGTTTGAAAACATTTATTAAAACAGAACATAGAAATGTACTATGTCCCTGCTATTCCACCCCTTGTTAAATTCTAAAATGAAATTATTACACACAAATCCCAGAATATTCATTAGCAACATTATTTTCAGTAGCCAAAAATTGGAAATGACTCTCTTTTCCTGTAATACTGAATTGAATACTTTATAAATTAGAATAAATGAGCTTCCTTGATAGCTCAGCAGGTAAAGTATCTGCATACAATGGAAGAGACACAGGAGACATGGATTCAATCCCTGGATTGAAAAGAATCCTTGGAGAAGGAAATGACAGCTGACTCCACTATTCTTGCTGGGGAAATCCCATGGAGAGAGGAGCCTAGTGGGCTACAGTTCAATAGAGTTGTTAACAGTTGGACATGACTGAGTAACTAAGCAGACAAACACATTTGTTGTTGTTTATTTCCTCACTCATGTCCGACTCATTGTGACCCCATGGACTATAGCATGACAGGCTTCTTTATCCTTCACCATCTCCCAGAGTTTGCTCAAACTCATATCTGATTTGGTGATGCCATCCAACCGTCTCATTCTCTGTCATCCCCTTCTCTTCCTGTCTTCAGTCTTTCCCAGCACCAGGGTATTTTTTAATGAGTCAGATCCTCCCATCAGGTGGCCAAAATATTGGAGTTTCAGCTTCAGCATCAGTCCTTCCAACAAATATTCAGGACTGATCTCTTTTAGGATTGATTGGTTTGAGGTCACTGCAGTCCAAAAGACTCTCAAGAGTCTTCTCCAACAATACAATTCAAAAACATCAGTCCTTCAACACTCAGCCTTCTTTATAGTCCAACTCTCCATACATGACTACTGGAAAAACCATAGCTTTGACAAGACAGCCCTTTCATTGGCAAAGTAATGTCTCCGCTTTTTAATATGTTGTCTAG
The DNA here is from genome assembly GCF_032405125.1 of Capricornis sumatraensis. Taxonomy (NCBI): domain Eukaryota; kingdom Metazoa; phylum Chordata; class Mammalia; order Artiodactyla; family Bovidae; genus Capricornis; species Capricornis sumatraensis. Next base: position 15,272,069 of record NC_091089.1, on the reverse strand, counting down.
GTTGGTCATGGCTTTCCTTTGAAGGAGCAAATGTCTTAATTTCATGGCTGTGTTCACCATCTGAAGTGATTTTGGAGCACAAGAAAACAAAGATTCTCACTGTTTCCATTGTTTCCCCATCTATTTGCCAAGAAGTGATGGGACTGGATGTCATAATCTTTGTCTTTTGAATGTTGAGTTATAAGCCACGTTTTTCACTTTCCTCTTTCACTTTCATCAACAGCCTCTTTAGTTCCTCCTCATTTTCTGCCATAAGGATGGTGTCATCTGCATAGCTGAGGTTATTGATATTTCTCCCAGCAATCTTGATTCCAGCTTGTGCTTCACCCAGCCTGGCATTTTGCATGATGTACTCTGCATATAAATTAAATAAGCAGGGTGACAATATACAGCATTGATGTACTCCTTTCCCAATTTAGAACCAGTCAATTTCCATGTGCAGTTCTAATTGTTCTTTCTTGATCTGCATACAGATTTCTCAGGAGGCAGGTATGGTGGTCTGGTATTCCCATCTTTTTAAGAATTTTCCAGTTTGTTGTGATCCACCCAGTCAAAGGCTTTACCATAGTCAGGGAAGCAGAAGTGGATGGTTTCCTGGAGTTCTCTTGCTTTTCTGATGATCCAACGGATGTTGGCAATTTGATCTCTTGTTCCTCTGCCTTTTCTAAATCCAGTATGAACATCTGGAATTTCTCAGTTCATATACTGTTGAAGCCTAGCTTGGAGAATTTTGAGCATTACTTTGTGAGCGTGTGAGATGAGTGCAATTGTGCAATAGGTTGAACATTCCTTGGCATTGCCTTTCTTTGGGATTGGAATGAAAACTGACCTTTCCAAGTCCTATGGCCACCACTGAGTTTTCCAAATTTGCTGGCATATTGAGTACAGCACTTTCACAGAATCATCTTTTAGGATTTGAAATAGATGAGCTGAAATTCTATCACTTCCACTATCTTTATTTTTAGTGATGCTTGCTAAGGCCCACTTGACTTCGCATACCAGGTTGTCTGGCTCTAGGTGAGTAATCACACCATCGTGGCCATCTGGATCATTTTTTTTAAATAGTTCTTCTGCTTATTCTTGCCACCTCTTCCTAATATCTCTGTTTCTGTTAGGTCCATACCATTTCTGTCCTTCATTGTGCCCATCTTTGCTTGAAATGTTCCCTTGGTATCTCTAATTTTCTTAAATAGATCTCTTGTCTTTTCTGTTCTATTAGTTGTCTCTATTTCTTTGCACAGGCACATACACTAGAATATTATATAGAAATGAAGGTGAACAAGAGTCATGCTACATGTAGCAAAGACAAATCTTGTAAATCTTATGTTGAATGAAGGAAACCAGATACAAAAGTGTAAATTCTATAACATCTACATATGCAATTTAAAAAGATAAAAGGTAACCGATGTTAACAAAAGTCATATGGTGATTATCTATGTAGGAAGCAATAAAGAGATGGAACACAGCAGATCTGTGTTCTTTTTTATTATTTTATTGTAGTTGATTTCAGTTCAGTTCAGTCGCTTAGTCATGTCTGACTCTTTGCTACACCATGAACTGCAGCACACCAGGCCTCCCTGTCCATCACCAACTCCCGGAGTATATCCAAATCTATGTCCATTGAGTCATTGACGCCATCCAACCATCTCATCCTCTGTCGTCCCCTTCTCTTCTTGCCTTCAATCTTTCCCAGCATCAGGGTCTTCTCAAATGAGTCAGCTCTTTGCATCAGGTGGCCAAAATATTGGAGTTTCAGCTTCAACATCAGTCCTACTGATGAAAACCCAGGGCTGATTTCCTTTAGGATGGACTGGCTGGATCTCTTTGCAGTCCAAGGGACTCTCAAGAGTCTTCTTCAACACCACACTTCAAAAGCATCAATTCTTTGGCGCTAAGCTTTCTTTATAATCCAACTCTCACATCCATACATGACTATTGGAAAAACCATAGCCTTAACTAGATGGATCTTTGTTGACAAAGTAATGTCTCTGCTTTTTAATATGCTCTCTAGGTTGGTCATTACTTTCTTTCCAAGGAGTAAGCGTCTTTTAATTTCATGGCTGCAGTCACCATCTGCAGTGATTTTGGAGCCCAGAAAAATAAAGTTAGCCACTGTTTCCACAGTTGCCCCATCTATTTGCCATTTAGCTGATTTATAATGTGTTAATTTCTGCTGTGGTGATTCAGTTATACATATATATATATATACATATTTTGTTATATGTATATTATTTTCATTATGACTTATCATGAGATATTGAATATAGTTTTCTGTGCTATACAGTAGAAAGGATCTTATTGTTTATTCATTCTATACATCTTAGATTGCATCTCCCAATACCACCCTCCCATGCTATCTTTCTGCCTTGCAACAGAAATCTGTTTTCTATATCCATGTGTCTATTTTTGTTTCATTGGTTCATTTGTGTCATATTTTAGATTCCAAATATAAGTGATATCATCATATAGTATTTGTTTTTCTCTCTCTGACTCATTTCAATTAGTATGGTCATTATTAATTATATCCATGTTGCTAAAACTTACATTATTTTGTTCTTTTTATGACTATTATAGCATTGAATATATGTACCATATTTTCTTTATCTACTTATCTATTGATAAACATTTTGGCTCTTGTGAATAGTTCTTCTATGAAAATGAGGGTTCATGTATCTTTTTGAATTAGTCTTGTCTGGATATATGCCCAGCAGTGAATTTGCTGAATCATATGCTTTTATCCTTTTAGTCTTCTGAGAAAACTTCATACTCTTTTCCATAGTGACTGTACCCAACTTACATTCCCCAAAACAGTGTAAGAGTGTTTCCTTTTCTCCACTTTCTGTCTAGCATTTGTTATTTGTTGACATTTTAATGATGGCCATTCTGACCTCTGTGAAGTGGTACTTCATCATAGTTTTGATTTGCTTATTTCCTAATAATTAGTTGTGTTGAGCATTTTTCCTGTGTCTATTTGCCATTTATATTTTTTCCTTTGGAGAAATATCTACTTGTTCTGATGCTGATTTTTCAATTGGGTTGTTTGCTGCTGTTGTGTTCTATGAATTGTTTGTATATTTTGGAAATTAAGCCCTTGTCAGTCACATCATTTACAAATATTTTCTTCCATTATGTATGTTGTCTTTTATTTTATTTGTGGTGTCCTTTGATGGGTAAAAGCTTGTATGTTTGTAGGTTTCATTCTTTATTTTTATTTATATATATATGTATATATATTTTGCCATGGCGACTGACCTAAGAAAATGTTGGTACAGATCTTGTGTCAGAGGATGTTTTGACTATGATCTCCTCTAGAAGTTTTATAGTGTCATGTCTTATGTTTAAGTCTTTATATGATTTATGTAAAATAAATAAATAAATTAAAAGTTTACCTAAAACTCTGTGTGTTTGTGCACTTAACATTGCTGCATATTTTACATGAGCTTTTATATTTTCAAGGATATATACACAAACAAATTAGGGTAGATATTCAAGTAGATGCATATAAGGAAGGAAACTAACTGGCAGTTGGACTTAAAGGAGAAAAGTAAATTAACTTAGAGATAGACTGCATAGAACTTGGAGAAGGCAATGGCATCCCACCCCAGTACTCTTGCCTGGAAAATCCCATGGACAGAGGAGCCTGGAAGGCTGCAGTCCATGGGGTCGCTGAGGGTCAGACACGACTGAGCGACTTCACTTTCACTTTCATGCATTGGAGAAGGAAATGGCAACCCACTCCAGTGTTCTTGCGTGGAGAATCCCAGGGACGGGGGAGCCTAGTGGGCTGCCGTCTCTGGGATCGCACAGAGTCAGAAACGACTGAAGCGACTTAGCCAAAAACTGAGTTTTCTTTTAAACTTTAACTTTTCAACTATCCAGTCAGTTTAATTCTATCTCAGAGTGAAAGATCTGCAGTGTCACTTTGGATTTACGGTAACACACCAACTCTGACCTATTTATTTATCCAGGTGCAGATATTACAAAAATAGGTGATTAGTATGACAATTGACAGTACTAGAAATTGGTCCTGAAAAAAAGATTATAAAAAGAAAATATATGTGAAAATGTAAACTTGTTTAACTTCTACATAAAATTAATATGAATTTTGAATGTTTTTCCCAATGTATTACCAAACAAATTAACAGATGAAAGTCAGAGATTTCACCTGGCAATTCTAGGAATTTTATAGCAACTTTGAAGCTTTATTTTATATATATAATGCATTTAGAGTAAATTTCCAGAGCTGGAACCATTACTTAGAATCTGATTGGAAAGGTAGGATTGGGGAAATTTAGCACTTCATGAAGTTTAAGCTTCCTTCCAATTTTACTATACTAAGAAACAATTCACTACCCCAGGAGAAATAGCTGTAATCTCCATGTAAGTGAACCCATCCTAAATGAAGCACCTTATCCACTCTCAAAAGTCAGGTATAGCAATACAAATGTTCAAAATAAAAAAATTAATGATGAAATATGTCTTTATATCCTCATTATTGTCTTATTGCAATTTTTTTAACCTTACAGCATGGGTCTCCAAGCTATGGAATCTAATCAGGTGAAACTGTTCTAATAATGTAATAATGATAGAAATAAAATGCACAAAACATGTAATGACCGTGAATCTCTGGCTCAGATCATGAGCCCCTTACTGCAAAATTCAGACTTATATTGAAATGGGGAAACCCACAAGACCTTTCAGGTATGGCCTAAATCAAATCTCTTATGATTATACAGTGAAGATGATGAATAGACTCAAGGGATTAGATCTCAGAAAGAGTGCCTAGAGAACTATGGACAGAGGTTCATAACATTGTACAGGAGGCAGTGACCAAAACCATCCCAAAGGGAAAAAAAAAAAAAATGCAAGAAAGCAAAGCAGTTTTCTGAGGAGACCTTACAAATAGCTGAGTAAACAAGAGAAGCAAAAGGTAAAGGAGAAAAGGAAGGATACACCCAACTGAATGCAGCATTCCAGAGAATAGCAAGGAGAGATAAGAAAGTCTTGTGAAGAACAATGCAAAGCAATAGAGGAAAGCAATAGAATGATAAAGACTAGAGAGATCTTTAAGAAATTGGAGATATCAAGGGAACATTTCATGAAAAAATAGGCACAATAAAGGACAGAAATGGCAAGGACCTAACAGAAGCAGAATAAATTAAAAAGAGGTGGCGAGAACACACAGAAGAACTATACACACACACGAAAAAAGGTCTTAATAACACAAATAAAGGTCTTAATGACCCAGACAATCACAATGGTGTGATCACTCACCTAAAGCAAGACAGTCTGGAGTATGAAGTCAAGTGAACCTTAGGAAGCATTATTATGAACAAAGACAGTGGAGGTGATGGAATTCCAGCTGAGCTATTTCAAACCTTGAAATATGATTATGCTATTGTGGCTCTGCTGGTAAAGAATCCACCTGCAATGCAAGAGACCTGGGTTCAATCCCTGGGTTGAGAAGATCCCCTGGAGAAGGGAAAGGCTACCCACTCCAGTATTCTGGCCATGTTAGCAAGGTAATGCTCAAAATGCTTCAAGCTAGGCTTCAACAGATACATGAACTGAGAAATTCCAGATAAACAAGCTGAATTTAGAAAAGGCAGAGGGACCATAGATCAAATTACCAATATTTGTTTAAACATAGAAAAAGCAAGGGAATTCTTAAAAAAAAAAATCTATTTCTGCTTCATTGATTACATAAGAGCATTTAACTGTGTGGATGACAACAAACTGGAAAATTCTGAATAAAGTTTATTTAACTTATATGTAGAGTACATCATGCAAAATGCTAGGCTAAATGAATCACAAGCTGGAATCAAGATTGACGGGACAAATATCAACAACCTCAGAAATACAGGTAATACCACCATAATCACAGAAAGCAGAGTAAGATTCTCTTGATAAAGGTGAAAGATGAGAGTGAAAAAGCTGATTTAAAACTCAACACTCAAAATCTAAGATTATGGAATCTGGTTTCATCACTTCAGGGCTTCCTTCATAGCTCAGTTGATGAAGAATCTACCTCCAATGCAGGAGACCTGAGTTCTATTTCTGGTTTGGGAAGACCCCTGGAGAAGGAAATGGCAAGCCACTCCAGTACGCTTGCCTGGAGAATACCCATGAACAGAGGAGCCTGGCATCACTTCATGACAAACAGATGGGGAAAAATTGGGAAAAGGGGAAGACCATTTTCTTGGACTCCAAAATCACTGTGGATGGTGACTGCAGCCAAGCCATTAAAAGATGCTTTCTCCTTGGAATAAAGGCTATTACAAACCTTCAGTTCAGTTCAGTTCAGTCGCTCAGTCATGTCCAACTCTTCGCGACCCCATGAATCGCAGCACGCCTGGCCTCCCTGTCCATCACCATCTCCCGGAGTTCACTCAGACTCATGTTCATCGAGTTGGTGATGTCATCCAGCCATCTCATCCTTAGTCATCCCCTTCTCCTCCTGCCCCCAATCCCTCCCAGCATCAGAGTCTTTTCCAAGGAGTCAAATCTTTGCATGAGGTGGCCAAAGTACTGGAGTTTCAGCTTTAGCATCATTCCTTCCAAAGAAATCCCAGGGCTGATCTCCTTCGGAATGGACTGGTTGGATCTCCTTGCAGTCCAAGGGACTCTCAAGAGTCTTCTCCAACATCACAGTTCAAAAGCATCAATTCTTTGGCACTCAGCCTTCTTCACAGTCTAACTCTCACATTGTCACCCTGCTTATTTAACTTTTATGCAGAGTACATCATGAGAAACGCTGGACTGGAAGAAACACAAGCTGGAATCAAGATTGCCAGGAGAAATATCAATAACCTCAGATATGCAGATGACACCACCCTTATGGCAGAAAGTGAAGAGGACCTAAAAAGCCTCTTGATGAAAGTGAAAGTGGAGAGTGAAAAAGTTGGCCTAAAGCTCAACATTCAGAAAATGAAGATCATGGCATCTGGTCCCATCACTTCATGGGAAATAGATGGGGAAACAGTGGAAACAGTGTCAGACTTTATTTTGGGGGGCTCCAAAATTACTGCAGATGGTGATTGCAGCCATGAAATTAAAAGACGCTTACTCCTTGGAAGAAAAGTTATGACCAACCTAGATAGTATATTCAAAAGCAGAGACATTACTTTGCCAACAAAGGTCCATCTAGTCAAGGCTATGGTTTTTCCTGTGGTCATGTATGGATTACAAACCATAGCAGGTGTTAAAAAGCAGAGACATCACATTGATTACACATTTCCATCTTGTCAAAGCTGTGGTTTTTCCAGTAGTCATCTGTGGATGTGAGAGGTGGACCACAAAGAAGGTTGAAAGTGAAGTCGTTCACTCGTGCCTGACTCTTTGTGACCCCATGGACAGCGGCCTGCACCAAGCTCCACTGTCCATGGGATTTTCCAGGCAAGAGTACTGGATTGGGTTGCCATTTCCTTCTCCAGGGAATCTTCCCGACCCAGGGATGGAACCCAGGTCTCCTGCATTGTAGACAGACACTTTACCATCTGAGCCACCGGGGAAGTCCACAAAGAAGGTTAAGCACCAAAAAAACTGATGCTTTCAAACGGTGCTGCTGGAGAAGATTCTCAGCAATCCTCTGAACAGCAAGGAGATCAAAGCAGTCAATCCTAAAGGAAATTAACCCTGGAAATTCTTTGGAAGGACTAATGCTGAAACTGAAACTCCATTACTTTGGCCACCTGATGTGATGAATCAACTCACTGGAAAATGCCTTTTTGCTGGAAAAGATTGATAGCAAGAGGAGAAGGAGATGACAGAGGATGAGATGGTTGGATGGCATCATTGACTCAGTGGACATGCATTTGAGCAAACTCCAGGACATAGTGAAGGAGAGGGAAGTCTGGTGTGCTGCAATCCATAGTGTGGTAAAAAGTTGGACACAACTTAGGATGAATGACAACAACAAAAAAATTGTACAGAGGCCCTCTGTACACCATAATTCTGTAACATGCAAAACATTTTATTTATGATCTATTTCTGTTGTTTTAATTTAAATTTTTATTTCATTATGCAATATGACTTTTTATAACAAAAATGTGTTGGAGATTGATATATTAAAAATCTTACACTGTCATTCTCTCAGTTACTTCAAAACTCTGAACAAGTAATCTATAATATTTATTTTTGATGATTTTTATCCATCTAAATGACAGCATGATTTCATTACAGCAATGAACATTTCCTAAACACAAAACCCAAGCATTATGTTTATAGTTCTTTAGTAGGAAGAGTTTGTAAAGACCACTGAGGACAGTGGGCACAATGTTTATCTCTAAATAAAGAAGAATAAGGATAAAATGCAACAGTCAAAGCGAGCTACAATATAAAATTGATATAATTCCACTAGTTAAGTCTTAGTATTGAATGTATTTAGTATTTGCCTCAGAATATCAATAGACCTAAATGAGAATATTAAGACACAGCATGAAGAGTGGTAGGTATTTTCCCCTTTGCTATTTACCCACTTTTATAAATATACCTCTAGAGTGAATTCCACAGTTGATGTAATTGGTAAGCACATAGGCCACTGAAAGAACCTGGTAATTCTGAATCAGCTGGGCTATGTTTATTTACACTGCCTACATTTTTGTTAATTCTTTGACCTTATTGTGACCATAAACTTTGCTGGTTTCCTCTCTAACTTGGCACAGAGAACTCTGGTAGCAAACCCAAATGATGGAGAAGAAAGGAGAATGAATCCATTGTGATATTTAAATCTATTGCAATGTTTTTGAAACTCTTTGAAGACAAAAGCTCTATCAAGATACCTGAGGCTCTAAGAAATGCTTATCTATTCTTTATGCATTTTCTACACTATAATTTCCAAAGGCATTCTAATCAATTTAGTAACCCTAGGGCACAATGTTTTTCAAATTACTTAACAATCTGGCAATAATAAGTAATACTTTATTTCTATTTTTATAAAGAACAATTTCCTTCCCCTTATAATACAAATCTTTTATTATTTATTGTCTCCTCAAGATCAGTTGAACACACAGCTCAAAATTTACAGGTAGTTCTTTATATATGTTGCATCATCTGATGACTTTGTTTGAGAATATATAAAGTATCTACATCCGTCAGTGGATCTGCAGACATAATGACTGGGAACATGTGAATCATCAAATGGAGCTTCTGGCTTCTATGAGCTTCTCATTTCCCACTTGCACTAATGCATCTTCCTCTCATATAGCTGTGATTTTAATAAGATAATAGAATCACATAATTTTTAGTGCTGGAAGAAACTGCAGAAGTCTCTACCCCCTTCTTTGGAAATATTGGTGAGGGTATAAACACTGAAGCTACTTAAGAGTTTGGGTACGTAGTCACATATTACAATAGCATCCATTCTGACCCAGTCTTTCTTTTTGATCCAACATATTTTCTATTCAAAATAACTTTTATAATTTTTGTACTTGATGAATTCAGTACAGTTCATCTGTCTCTTTTACTGAACAGCAAACATTCAAAGAAATGGAAACAATTTTAAGTGATGTTTACAGTTCTAATAAAATGCTGAGAAAATATTTTACTTTTAAGACATTTGAATACTTGTTAAGGTATTTTTAAGACCTTTGCTAGCTATGTATGTCAGAAAATTAGACATATTCTATAATTAATGTCTAATATTATGAAAGGAAAAATAAAATCCATTTCCTACATGATGAAAATCAGCTGAGAGAGCCCAATCTTCTGCCTAATGTTCCACTAAAAACTGGCCCTATTATCATCAAAAATTAAAATGCTCCTTCTAGTTACAGACATTGTTCTCTTTGATTCTTTGTGTGCATTGATATTCATGAGATCAATACGTAATTTAGTATCAGTATGTTTAATCATAGTCAGCCAGAGTCCTCTGTTTAGCTGAATCTATAAAATGTGCTATAATGATTCTAAAATGTTCAGGAATCACTGCTTCTGTGCATACAGAATCTTGTGTTAACTTACTGATAGCAACTAGAAGCAGACCATCTGGTGGCAAAAAAAAAAAAAAAAAAGGTTTTAAATCTATCCCCCTTTCATGCTTGGTTCATTGATAGTGTTTCTCTAGAGAAGAAAATTGACTTGACTTTCTTTCTGTACCCTAACAACTAAAAATGCAGTTCCTTTAAACTCCACAACATCAATAACCATTGTTCTTCAGGCTTAAATAAAACTATCAAAACTATGGAGCAGTGAACTAAGTTTCCTTGTCATATCAGACCTCAATGAAATCTTTTAAGTAAGAACTCCTTAGTCTAAATGCATATCATGAATAATAAGGAGTGGTGCTAAAATGTTTGAACCTCAAGTTCAGCCACTCAGAATGAAAATCAATGTTCAACATAAAACTATAGAAAATTTCAAATATTAACTAGTATTTTATTTGGATAAGAATAGATGCACATGGGCACACTTAGCTGAACCTGAGTGTGTGTGTGTTGACATAGGGCTTAGAAAGATAGCCTTCTTCAACATAATACAATTTTTTTAAAGTGTGTGAAACGGTAGAGGAAACAACCATGTCCACTCTTACAGGGATCCATTGTTATATTACCGTGGTATATTTTTTAGTCCTTAACATATCTTCTTGAACCCTATATTGAAATATGTCACCAGAGATGTCTCCACTTGCCTCCTTGTTCTTCTTGTGTTTTAACCCAACTTGTTAACTCCTTAATGCACATGGAAGAATTAAGCTATATGTTTATGAAGACCCACTCCTTTCAATACTCAGGACGGCTATGCTGGACCTAAGGCAGACCAATGTTCTGGGCAGTCGCCACCAGAATTATGTAGCCTCATCCAACTCTCCTTAGAACATGGTTTCATAATTCACCTTAAGGTCTCCACTTCAACAGACATACTGGATAAGATCAGGCTTTCTATTTCTTCTCACTGAACAAGGTACATCCAAGAGGGGACTATGTCATGAAAATACCTTTTTCAGTAGCCAATGCTGAAGTGTTTAGCACTCACATGGGCAGGGAGCCTAGGAAACTTCTAGGAGAACTTTTGAGCCAGTGAAAAGAACACAACACCCAGGACAAATTGCAAACAGGGTGGAGAGACCCCAGACTGAGATCTGACTATCCCTAATTTGGATATCTCATTTTTCACATTCTAGGGAAAGTGAAAATTAGCCAAGATGGCATGGTCAGGCTCTCTCACTCCATGGCCTCTCACTTTTGCCCCATGTTTTGTAAATAATGATTATGTAACAGCTGAGATCACTTATACCACAGTACAGGCACATCATGAGGTTTATGTGACAGCTGGGACCACTTACAGCACTGCACATGTGTGTCACAACATACTCACTTGGTCATGGGTTATTTTGTGTAGTATGTCTGTTTGAGCTTCATGTGAAAGCCCTGGCTGCTACAGCATTGGGGCTCCACTGGAGCTGCATCATGGTTACGTTTTATGAGGTTGGTTATGGCTATTCTATGCCTCCATTATGTTTATCTTATGGCTGCTGCTATTGCTGCTGCGTCAGCCAGGAGAGAATAAACATGTCTGCAGTTCCTACAACTTATCAATTCTTCTTCAAGCCTCTTAGCTTCTGCCTTGCTACCCCAGGTTCAACGTACAGTGCAAAAAGTGTGAACAGCAAGAAAATCAGCGTCACAAAGGGGAACAGCAAGACACACATATATTCAGTTCAGTTCAGTTCAGTTCAGTCGCTTAGTCATGTCCGGCTCTTTGCGACCCCATGAATCGCAGCACGCCAGGCCTACCTGTCCATCACCAACTCCCGGAGTTCACTCAGACTCGCGTTCATCGAGTCCGTGATGCCATCCAGCCATCTCATCCTCATTCATCCCCTTGTCCTCCTGCCCCCAATCCCTTCCAGCATCAGAGTCTTTTCCAATGAGTCAACTCTTTGCATGAGGTGTCGAAAGTAGTGGAGTTTCAGCCTCAGCATCATTCCTTCCAAAGAATCCCAGAGCTGATCTCCTTCAGAATGGACTGGTTGGATCTCCTCGCAGTCCAAGGGACTCTCAAGACTCCACTCCAACACCACAGTTCAAAAGCATCAATTCTTCAGCGCTCAGCCTTCTTCACAGTCCAACTCTCATATTCATACATGACTACGGGAAAAACCATAGCCTTGACTAGCCGGACCTTAGTCGGTAAAGTAATGTCTCTGCTTTTGAATATGCTATCTAGGTTGGTCATAACTTTTCTTCCAAGGAGTAAGCGTCTTTTAATTTCATGGCTGCAATCACCATCTGCAGTGATTTTGGAGCCCAAAAAAATAAAGTCTGACACTGATTCCACTGTTCCTCCATCTATTTACCATGGAGTGATGGGACCGGATGCCATGATCTTAGTTTGCTGAATGTTGAGCTTTAAGCCAACTTTTTCACTCTCCTCTTTCACTTTCATCAAGAGACTTTTTAGTTCCTCTTCACTTTCTGCCATAAGGGTGGTGTCATCTGCATATCTGAGGTTATTGATATTTCTCCTGGCAATCTTGATTCCAGCTTGTCTTCCTTCCAGTCCAACATTTCTCATGATGTACTCTGCATAGAAGTTAAATTAGCAGGGTGACAATATACAGCCTTGACATACTCCTTTTCCTATTTGGAACCAGTGTGTTGTTCCATGTCCAGGTCTAACTGTTGCTTCCTGACCTGCATGCAGATTTCTCAAGAGGCAGCTTAGGTGGTCTGGTATTCCCATCTCTTTCAGAATTGTCCACAGTTTATTGTGATCCACACAGTCAAAGGCTTTGGCATAGCCAATAAAGCAGAAATAGATGTTTTTCTGGAACTCTCTTTCTCACTCCATGATCTAGCAGATGTTGGCAGTTTGATCTCTGCTTCCTCTGCCTTTTCTAAAACCAGCTTGAACATCAGGAAGTTCACGGTTCACGTATTGCTGAAGCCTGGCTTAGAGAATTTTAAGCATTACTTTACTAGCATGTGAGATGAGTGCAATTGTTCGGTAGTTTGAGCATTTTTTGGCATTGCCTTTCTTTGGAATTGGAATGAAAACTGACCTTTTCCAGTCCTGTGGCCACTGCTGAGTTTTCCAAATTTGCTGGCATATTGAGTGCAGCACTTTCACAGCATCATCTTTCAGGATTTGAAACAGCTCAACTGGAATTCCATCACCTCCACTAGTTTTGTTCATAGTGATGCTTTCTAAGGCCCACTTGACTTCACATTCTGGATGTCTGGCTCTAGATGAGTGATCACACCATCATGATTATCCAGGTTGTGAAGATCCTTTTTCTACAGTTCTTCTGTGTATTATTTCCATCTCTTCTTAATATCTTCTGCTTCTATGAGGTCCAGACCATTTCTGTCCTTTATCGAGCCCATCTTTGCATGAAATGTTCCCTTGGTATCTCTAATTTTCTTGAAGAGATCTCTATTCTTTCCCATTCTGTTGTTTTCCTCTATTTCTTTGCATTGATTGCTGAAGAAGGCTTTATCTCTTCTTGCTATTATTTGGAACTCTGCATTCAGATGCTTATATCTTTCCTTTTCTCCTTTGCTTTTCACCTCTCTTCTTTTCACAGCTATTTGTAAGGCCTCCCCAGACAGCCATTTTGCTTTTTTGCATTTCTTTTCTATGGGGATGGTCTTGATCCCGGTCTCCTATACAATGTCATGAAACTCATTCCATAGTTCATCAGACACTCTACCTATCAGATCTAAGTCCTTAAATCTATTTCTCACTTCCACTGTATAATCATAAGGGATTTCATTTAGGTCATACCTGAATGGTCTAGTGGTTTTCCCTACTTTATTCCCTACTGAATTTGGTAATAAGGAGTTCATGATCTGAGCCACAGTCAGCTCCTGGTCTTGTTTTTGTTGATTGTATAGAGCTTCTCCATCTTTGGCTGCAATGAATATAATCAATCTGATTTCGGTGTTGACCATCTGGTGATGTCCATGTGTAGAGTCTTCTCTTGTGTTGTTGGAAGAGGGTGTTTGCTATGACCAGTGCATTATCTTGGCAAATCTCTATTAGTCTTTGCCCTGCTTCATTCCGCATTCCAAGGCCAAATTTGCCTGTTACTCCAGGTGTTTCTTGACTTTCTACTTTTGCATTCCAGTCCCCTATAATGAAAAGGACATATTTTTGGGTGTTAGTTCTAAAAGGTCTTGTAAGTCTTCATAGAACCGTTCAATTTCAGCTTCTTCAGTGTTACTGGTTTGGGCATAGACTTGGATTATTGTGATATTGAATGGTTTGCCTTGGAGACGAACAGAGATCATTCTGTAGTTTTTGAGATTGCATCCAAGTACTGCATTTCAGACTCTTTTGTTGACCATGATGGCTACTCCATTTCTTCTGAGGGATTCCTGCCTGCAGTAGTACACATAATGGTCATCTGAGTTAAATTCACCCATTCCAGTCCATTTTAGTTTGCTGATTCCTAGAATGTTGACATTCACTCTTGCCATCTCTTGTTTGACCACTTCCAATTTGCCTTGATTCATGAACCTGACATTCCAGGTTCCTATGCAATATTGCTCTTACAGCTTCCAACCTTGCTTCTATCACCAGTCACATCCACAGCTGGGTATTGTTTTTGCTTTGGTTCCATCCCTTCATTCTTTCTGGAGTTATTTCTCCACTGATCTCCAGTAGCATATTGGACACCCACTGACCTGGGGAGTACCTCTTTCAGTACCCTATCATTTTGCCTTTCCATACTGTTCATGGGGTTCTCAAGGCAAGAATACTGAAGTGGTTTGCCATTCCCTTCTCCAGTGGACCACATTCTGTCAGACCTCTCCACCATTACCCTCCCATCTTAGGTTGCCCCGCGGGCATGGCTTAGTTTCATAGAGTTAGACAAGGCTGTGGTCCTAGTGTGATTAGATTGATTAGATTTCTGTGAGTATGGTTTCAGTGTGTCTGCTCTCTGATGCCCTCTTGCAACACCTACCATCTTACTTGGGTTTCTCTTACCTTGGGCATGGTGTATCTCTTCACGGCTGCTCCAGCAAAGCACAGCCACTGCTCCGTACCTTGGATGAGGGGTATCTCCTCCCACCACCCCTCCTGACCTTTAATGTGGGATGGTTCCTCTAAGCCCTCCTGCACCCGGGCAGCCACCACTCCTTTCGCATGAGGTTGCTCCTCCTGGCCGCCACCTTGGCCTTGGGCATGGGGTTGCTCCTTCTGGCCACTGCCCCTGGCCTTGGGTGCCACCTGGCCTCGGAGGCAGGGTGGCTCCTCTCAGCCGCCACCCCTGACCTTGGACACAGGGTATCTCTTCCTGTCCATCGCCCCTGACCTCGGACGCCAGTAGCTCCTCTCAGCTGTCCTGCGCCATCGCAGCCTGGCACTCTAGGCCGCTACCCCTGACCTCGGACGTGGGGTAGCTCTCGGCCGCGCTTAGTGCGCTGGCCACTGCCGCCGCCGTCTGTGCTTAGTGCACCACGCAGGCCACCGCTGCAACCTGCGCTTACTTATACTTGAAGTTGGTATGGCCTTAGGTAGAGTTAAAGCTGGAGCACTGAATCAAAAAACAGCAATCATGGTCTACTGAGGCAGGGAAGAGTGTAGAAGCAGGAAGTTCCAAGTTGCATCATAGTTCTAGGCAATTTTTCTATTCAGAATGAGGCCTACTTTCAAGGCAAGAGGGGGATGACAGAGGCCTAAAAGCCTCAGTTAAGTTTGGGGGCATCAGGATAAAATACTAGTCTGAAGGAGGTCTAGGGGAGCAGGAAAAATGCCTATAAATTTCCAGAGAGTGGGAGGAAAGGCCAAAACCCATGCCTCTGGATTAGTATAGTGGATTTAGGCCCCCAAAAATAAAGCCGTAGAGGTGTCTGGTGATTTCTCTGGGGCCATTTGCAAGGGTAGTAGCTAATCAGTAGAAGTCTGGCCACTAACTTTTATCTACTTTATTTTTGCATAGTCTCTGTGACCGTTAGTCATTCAGTTGTGTCCAACTCTTTGCGACCCCACGAATTGTAGGCCACCAGGCTTCTCTGTCCATGGAATTCTCCAGGCAAGAATACTGGAGGGGATTACCATTCCCTTCTCCAGAGAATCTTCCCCAACCCAGGGGTCAAATCCTGGTCTCCTGCATCACAGACAGATTCTTTATCATTTATGCTACAGGGAAGCACCTTGCATAGTAGATACCTTCTTAGTTTTTGATTAGTAGATTTCCAGGAAACTTTTATTTCCTGGAAGTAAAATATTGCATAGGAACCTGGAATGTCAGGTCCATGAATCAAGGCAAATTGGAAGTGGTCAAACAAGAGATGGCAAGGGTGAACGTCGACAGTCTAGGAATCAGCAAACTAAAATGGACTGGAATGGGTGAATTTAACTCAAATGACCATTACATGTACTACTGTGGGCAGGAATCCCTCAGAAGAAATGGAGTAGCCATCATGGTCAACAAAAGAGTCTGAAATGTAGTACTTGGATGCAATCTCAAAAACGACAGAATGATCTCTGTTCGTCTCCAAGGCAAACCATTCAATATCACAGTTATCCAACTCTATCCCCAACCAGTAATGCTGAAGAAGCTGAAGTTGAACAGTTTTCTGAAGATCTACAAGACCTTTTAGAACTAACACCCAAAAATATGTCCTTTTCATTATAGGGGACTGGAATGCAAAAGTAGAAAGTCAAGAAACACCTGGAGTAACAGGCAAATTTGGCCTTGGAATGCGGAATGAAGCAGGGCAAAGACTAATAGAGATTTGCCAAGATAATGCACTGGTCATAGCAAACACCCTCTTCCAACAACACAAGAGAAGACTCTACACATGGACATCACCAGATGGTCAACACTGAAATCAGATTGATTATATTCATTGCAGCCAAAGATGGAGAAGCTCTATACAGTCAGTAAAAACAAGACCAGGAGCTGACTGTGGCTCAGATCATGAACTCCTTATTACCAAATTCAGACTGAAATTGAATAAAGCAGGGTAAACCGCTAGACCATTCAGGTATGACCTAAATGAAATCCCTTATGATTATACAATGGAAGTGAGAAATAGATTTAAGGACCTAGATCTGATAGGTAGAGTGTCTGATGAACTATGGAATGAGGTTCGTGACATTGTACAGGAGACAGGGATCAAGACCATCCCCATAGAAAAGAAATGCAAAAAAGCAAAATGGCTGTCTGGGGAGGCCTTACAAATAGCTGTGAAAAGAAGAGAGGTGAAAAGCAAAGGAGAAAAGGAAAGATATAAGCTTCTGAATGCAGAGTTCCAAATAATAGCAAGAAGAGATAAGAAAGCCGTCTTCAGCAATCAATGCAAAGAAATAGAGGAAAACAACAGAATGGGAAAGAATAGAGATCTCTTCAAGAAAATCAGAGATACCAAGGGAACATTTCATGCAAAGATGGGCTCAATAAAGGACAGAAATGGTATGGACCTAACAGAAGGAGAAGATATTAAGAAAAGGTTCCAAGAATACACAGAAGAACTGTACAAAAAAGATCTTCACGACCCAGATAATCACAATGGTGTGGTCACTCACCTAGAGCCAGACATCCAGAATGTGAAGTGAAATGGACCTTAGAAAGTATCACTATGAACAAAGCTAGTGGAGGTGATGAAATTCCAGTTGAGCTGTTTCAAATCCTGAAAGATGATGCTGTGAAAGTGCTGCACTCAATATGCCAGCAAATTTGGAAAACTCAGCAGTGGCCACAGGACTGGAAAAGGTCAGTTTTCATTCCAATTCCAAAGAAAGGCAATGCCAAAAAATGCTCAAACTACCGAACAATTGCACTCATCTCACATGCTAGTAAAGTAATGCTTAAAATTCTCTAAGCCAGGCTTCAGCAATACGTGAACCGTGAACTTCCTGATGTTCAAGCTGGTTTTAGAAAAGGCAGAGGAAGCAGAGATCAAACTGCCAACATCCGCTGGATCATGGAGTGAGCAAGAGAGTTCCAGAAAAACATCTATTTCTGCTTTATTGACTATGCCAAAGCCTTTGACTGTGTGGATCACAATAAACTGTGGACAATTCTGAAAGAGATGGGAATACCAGACCACCTAACCTGCCTCTTGCGAAATCTGTATGCAGGTCAGGAGGCAACAATTAGAACTGGACATGGAACAACACACTGATTCCAAATAGGAAAAGGAGTACATCAAGACTGTATATTGTCACTCTGCTAATTTAACTTCTATGCAGAGTACATCATGAGAAACGCTGGACTGGAAGAAAGACAAGCTGGAATCAAGATTGCCAGGAGAAATATCAATAACCTCAGATATGCAGATGACACCACCCTTATGGCAGAAAGTGAAGAGGAGATAAAAAGCCTCTTGATGAAAGTGAAAGAGGAGAGTGAAAAAGTTGGCTTAAATCTCTACTTTTAGAAAACGAAGATCATGGCACCAGTCCCATCACTTCGTGGGAAATAGATGGGAAAACAGTGAAAAGAGTGTCAGACATTTTTTTGGGGGAGGGCTCCAAAATCACTGCAGATGGTGACTGCAGCCATGAAATTAAAAGACGCTTACTCCTTGGAAGAAAAGTTATGACCAACATAGATAGTATATTCAAAAGCAGAGACATTACTTTGCTGACTAAGGTCCACCTGTTCAAGGCTATGGTTTTTCCTGTGGTCCTGTATGGATGTGAGAGTTGGACTGTGAAGAAGGCTGAGTGCCAAAGAATTGATGCTTTTGAAGTGTGGTGTTGGAGAAGACTCTTGAGAGTCCCTTGGACTGCAAGGAGATCCAACCAGTCCATCTGAAGGAGATCAACCCTGGGATTTCTTTGGAAGGAATGATGCTAAAGCTGAAGCTCAAGTATTTTGGCCACCTCATGCGAAGATTTGACTCATTGGAAAAGACTCTGATGCTGGAAGGGATTGGGGGCAGGAGGTGAAAGGGATGCCCGAGGATGAGATGGCTGGATGGCATCACGGACTCGATGGACGTGAGTCTGAGTGAACTCCGGGAGGTGGTGATGGACAGGGAGGCCTGGTGTGCTGCAATTCATGGGGTTGCAAAGAGTCGGACATGACTGAGTGACTAAACTGAACTGAAAATATTTTTTCTTGATTTTATTATATATTAATATATTAAATATTAAATATATAAAATATTAATATATTAAAATATTATTTTTTACCTTTATTTCATTTAAAGTAATAGTTCAATTTTTGAAAAAGCTCCTAAAAATACTTGATTAGTCTACAAGGTTGATGGGAATGCAGCATATCAGAAGCCAGACCTAGGTCTTGTTTAGGTTAGCAACATGGTTCACCTCCAAAGATGAATTGTAGTATGGCAGTACACTTTGCCACTGGCTAGTGAAAAATGTATTTTCGTAACAGAATCCCATCTTGCTCTGTTCAGTGAGACGGAATAGCAAGCTCGCTTTTGTAACAGGTTTAGGAACTTACATAGCCTCTTCAGAAGTGGCTATCTAGAAAAGAGAAGAGCAAGGGGACAAGTAGGGGCTTCAGAGAAGGTACACAGAATACTCATAGAGGCAGTACAGAATGATGAGTTAGTTGAGTATATGGGCTGATGTATGTTGTGCCTTTAGGAACTAAGGTTGAAGAGCAGACTTCTATATGTGACCACTGGAATTGCAGAGGATTTGATTAGACTCTGATTTTACAAGAATATGTATGTGAGTTCTTCACCCAATCACCTGACCTAATCCAATTTCCATGAAGAGGGCAAAACACATCATAGATCACTTTACTATTTTCTTTATCTGTCTTTCATGAACCACAGATAATTGTAGCTGTAGCAGTTCATGAAGTATTTATTTGTTCATAAGATCCTTAAGAAAATTCAATATCAATAATATAATTGCAGTGGGGCAAACATACACATCCTGTCCATGTGAGTGATATAGCATGTCACTGTATTTCCCTCTTGTTTCACCCTACTGCTAAGTATTGGAACTCTATCTGACATATAAAATATGCTTAATAAAATGGTCAATGTTATTAAATGCAATATCATGAAGAAACTTCTTCCATCTTCAGACATCTTATATTAACTCATTAAACTTAGTGACTGAATAACAACAATTCCAGAGGATCTTCCCAACTCAGGGGTCGAAACCATGTCTCTTACATCTCATGTATTGGCAGGCAGATTCTTTACCATTGTGCCTCTCAGGGAGCCCATTTATGTGTAACATCTATAAAACTGGTGTTTGTATGTGATATTGTGATATAATTATATATATATTTAATCTTAGTCCATGGTTTTTGGCAAAAAGGCTTCTAAAACCTTTGGAGTTTCCTAATTGATAGAGATGGTAAGAGCATCCTATGTTACACAAGTTTGAAAAAGAGTGCCTAAAATTTTTAGAATGAATGATAAGTGCCTTGGTAAGTTAATCAGATTTGGCTGAGGAATTCATTGGCTGAAGAACTACTAGATAACTTCAGGAAGAGGGCTGGTCACCAGAAAGTCCAACCACAAGATTAGAAGGTTGGAACTTTCAACCCTATTTGCAGACCTTTAGGGAGGACAGTGAGTTCCATTATCAATGACCAATGATTAAATTGACTATGACTATATAATGGTAACCTTGTAAAAAACAAAAACAAAAGAACTCTAAACAGGATTTGCAGAGCTTCCAGAATAGTGATAACATTTAGGTGCTGGGAAAGTGACTCACCTGGAGAGGACAGGGAGGCCTGCATTCCTTTCACCATACCTTGTCCTATGCATCTATTACTCTAGATAGTAAGTAGCAGAATTGAATTGAATTGTCGATCACCCAGTTAGTATTGAGAGTTGGAGAATCGATTAGTGTGAATAAAATAATCCCCCATACATTTGGTGTCAGAGCGTTGTGAAAAGAAATGGAACAATTTATTTACCTATGTCTGTATTCAGGTGGCCATTGCAATGTTAACCATGGCAAGGTTAACATTAAAGCCTTGTCTGCTTATTGGAGAACCCCGTTTAGATCTGCGTCAACAAACACATTGATATCACTTATTGAACATGGTCACTGGGCCTATTCCCTCATAGCTCAGTTGGTAAAGAACCTGCCTGCAATGCCAGAGACCCGAGTTCAATTCCTGGGTGAGGAAGATCTCCTGGAAAAGGAAGAACACCCAAGTATTCTTGCCTGGAGAATCCTATGGACATAGGAGCCTGGTAGACTATAGTTCATGGGGTTGCAAGAGTTGGACACAACTTAACAACTAAACCATCACTGGGCCTATTAGAGATTCTAACAAAGAATAAACTCATCAGTCTTCAGATTTTCATGACCTTGGTGGAGAAGATGGATATAAATTAACCTGGGTGGTAACTTGGAATAGTAGAAAGAGTGCTTGGCCAGTAGAGCAAAAATAGACTACCTGTTCACCAAACTTATGAGCAGTTTTTCTTCCTGGGAACACAACTAGATGACATTCCCCAGTCTTTTGGGGGAATTAAACTGAGCTCTACAAGTTTAACATGAGTGGAAATAATGCATGCCACTTCTGGGGCTGGACTGTATAAATCTTCCACATTTTTTTTTTTTTCTCTTATACTTGCTTGAGGCAGATAGGGATGATCTCTTTAAAAACTATTGATAAAGTCTGTGTCCTTAATTCACACTTGGAGAAAATTGCAAAAATTAGAAGGACCTACTTTGGACTCTAAGTGAAAGACTTTAATCATATGCAAGCTACTATAAATTTTGGTATTTGTTGTAACAAATATTAACTAATATAGCTAGAATTTTGAAGACTTGAAAGACTCAGATTTTAGTATGAACCATATCATCAGATGGTGATGAGGTTTAAACTCATATGAAGTATTTAGTCTTGCCATATCTCAGCATCCTCATTTGTAGAATGGTACTAATTATGCTTTGTCGGCCATCATATAAGATGACTACATAGTCCTAATAAGATAATGGAACTGAGAAAACACTGAAAAGCATGGCATATGTTACGTGTACAAGTCATTATAAAATAATTTGGGGATGCCCAGACCTCTTAAGTGACCAGTAATTTAAATTGATACTTCCACTCTGAACTAAATATCTTGCTTCTTAAACATACAAGTGATTTCATGCACAGTTTCTGAAATTCTTACTAGTACAGATGAACTGAACTGAACAAATGAAACTACGTTCAGATGTTCTGAAGAGAGAGTTAGCACATGGTCCCATTTAGTCCTACCTCCCACGCTGTAATATGGAGATATTCTCCTGTGTATGACTATTCAAAGGGAAAACACTAAGCTGAAAGCCAGTCAATCATAATCTTATCTATAATTCCATCCACTCAGGTCTAAATTAGATTAACTGCACTGAGAAAAACACCAAAATGTAATGTAAGTACTCACCAAGATGACTCTGTATGGCCTGACTCTGAAAATCCAGATCATTGCTTTCAAATTAATTAATCTACTTTTCTATTTTCTAACAATAATTTACATATATAGAGTTACATATACATAGTTTAATGTATGTATTTTTGTCCTGAATGGCAATAATATTGTTTTAAATTTTCTATGAGATGTATAAAATGTTTCATGTCACAGAGAATCATCAGCTTACAGTTAAAACTCACATGATGAGCAAGACAAAATAAATTATTTCTGAAGCATCGTTGTAGAGGTTCCAAAATTTCATCTTGCTCATTCCAGTCCCTTCAACCTCTTTTGCCAATACCATTAGAGTGCCCCAAACTCACATTTCTAAAATGCTTCAATGTATTTTCAATATATCATTTGAAATGCTTTTAACTTTATAAAAAAGACATTATGTTATATATAATATTTTCAGGATAACCATTTCCATTTAATGTTTTGTGGCGACAGTTCATTCTTATGAAGTTACACGATTCTAGTTGGTTTGTTTGATGATTATTTACTGTGGTAGGCAGAAAAATGGCAACCAAAACATCCCAATCCTAATAACCAGAGCTTGAGAATACGTGAGGTTTTGTTTGTTTTCCTTTTGTTTGTTTCCTTTTATAGTGGCCCTGATTTGTCATTTGTTTTATATATAATAATGTGTACATATTAACACCAAACTCCTAATTTATTCCTCCTCTGGTTTTCTCTTTGGTAACCATAAATTTGTTTTCTATGTGTGTGAATCTATCTCTGTTTGGTAAATAAATGTATTTTTGTCTCTTTTCCCTTATCTTTCACATATAAGTGACATCATATGATATTAGTCATTCTCTGGCTTATTTTACTTAGTATGACTATCACTATGTCCATCTATGTTGCTGTAAATGCCATTATTTCATTCTTTTTTTTTTTTTTTCTCTCTTGTTTTCCGTCAAACCTCAACAGGCGTCAACCATAGGTATCCATATATACCTTCCCTTTTGAACCTCCCTCCCATCTCCCTTCCCATCCCACCCCTCTAGGTGGGGTCTAGAGACACTTTTTGAGATTCCTGAGGCATACAGCAAATCCCCGTTGGCTCTCTATTTTATATATGGTATGTAAGTTTTCATGTCATTCTTTCCATACCCTCTCCTTCCCTTTCCCCATGTCCATAAGTCTGTTCTCTATATCTATTTCTCCATTGCTGCCCTGTAAATTAATTCTCCATTACTGTTTTCCTAGAGTCTGTATATGTGTGTTAGAATATGGTTTATGAATCAAGGCAAATTGGTAGTGGTCAAACAGAACATGGCAAGAGTGAACGTCGACATTTTAGGAATCAGCAAACTAAGATGGACTGGAATGGGTGAATTTAACTCATATGACCATTTTATCTACTACTGCAGGCAGGAATCCCTTAGAAAAAAAATGGAGTAGCCATTAGTCAACAAGAGTCCAAAATGCAGTACTTGGATGCAATCTCATAAACGACAGAACGACCTCTGTTCGTTTCCAAGACAAACCATTCAGTATCACAGTACGCCAAGTCTATGCCCTGACCAGTAACACTGAAGAAGCTGAAGCTGAAAGATTCAATGAAGACCTACAAGACCTTTTAGAACTAACACCCAAAAAAAGATGTCCTTTTCATTATAGGAGACTGGAATGCAAAAGTAGGAAGTCAAGAAACACCTGGAGTAACAGGAAAATTTGGCCTTGGAGTACAGAATGAAGCAGGGCAAAGGCTAACAGAATTTTGCCAAGAGAACGCATTGGTAATAGCAAATACCTTCTTCCAACAACACAAGAGAAGACTCTACACATGGACATCACCAGATGGACAACACCAAAATCAGATCCATTATATTCTTTGCAGCTAAAGATGAAGAAGCTCTATACAGTCATCAAAAACAAGACCAGGAGCTGACTGTGGCTCAGATCATGAACTCTTTATTGGCAAATTCATACTTTAAATTGAAGATAATAGAGAGAAACACTAGACCATTCAGGTATGACCTAAATTATATACCTTACAATTATACAGTGGAAGTGAGAAATAGATTTAAGGAACCAGATCTGATAGACAGAGTGCCTGATAAACTATGGATGGAGGTTTGTGACACTGTACAGAAGACAGGGATCAAGACCATTCCCAAGAAAAAGAAAGGCAAAAAAAAAAAAGGCTGTCTGAGGAGGCCTTACAAATAGCTGTGAAAAGAAGAGAAGCAAAATGCAAAGAAGAAAAGGAAAGCTATACCCATTTGAATGCAGAGTTCCAAAGAATAGCAAGGAGAGATAAGAAAGTTTTCCTCAGTGATCAGTGCAAAGAAATAGAGAAAAACATTAGAATTAAATAGAATAAAAACACAGAAGAACTATACAAAAAAGATCTTCACAACCCAGAAAATCATGATTGTGTGATCACTCACCTAAAGCCAGACATCCTGGAATGTGAAGTCAAGGAGGCTTTAGGAAGCATCACTACGAACAAAGCTAGTGGTGGTGATGGAATGCCAGTTGAACTATTGCAAATCCTAAAAGATGATGCTATGAAAGTGCTGCACTGAATATGCCAACAAATTTGGTTAACTCAGCAGTGGCCACAGGACTGGAAAAGGTCAGTTTTCATTCCAATCCCAAAGGCGATGTCAAAGAATGTTCAAACAACCACACAAGTTGCAATCATCTCACATGCTAGTAAAGTAATGCTCAAATTACTCCAAGTCAGTCTTCAACAGTACATGAACCATGAAATTCCAGATGTTCAAGATGGATTTAGAGAAGGCAGAGGAATCAGAGATCAAATTGCCAACATCCGTTGGATCATAAAAAAAAAAAAAATGTTCCGGAAAAACATCTACTTCTGCTTTATTGACTATTATGCCAAAGCCTTTGACTGTGTAGATCACAATAAACTGTGGAAAATTATTCAAGAGGTGGTAATACCAGACCACCTGACCTGCTTCTTGAGAAATCTGTATTCAGGTCAAGAAGCAACAGGTATAACTGGACATGGAACTACAGACTGGTTCTAAATCTGGAAAGGAGTACATCAAGGTTGTATATGGTAAGCATGCTTATTTAACTTATATGCAGAGTACATCATGAGAAACACTGGACTGGATGAAGCACAGGCTAGAATCAAGTTTGTCAAGAGAAATATCAATAACCTCAGATATGCAGATGATACCACCCTTATTGCAGAAAGCAAAGAAGAACTAAAGAGCTTCTTGGTGAAAGTGAAAGAAGAAAGTGAAAAAGTTGGCTTAAGACTCAGCATGCAGAAAACTAAGATCATGGCATCTGGTCCCATCACTTCATGTCACATAGATGGGGAAACAGTGGAAAAAGTGACAGACTTCATTTTTGGGAGCTCCAAATTCACTGCAGATGATACTGCAGCCCTGAAATTAAAAGATGCTTGCTCCTTGGAAGACAAGTTATGACCAACTTAGACAGCATATTAAAAAGTAGAGATGCTACTTTGCCAGCAAATTCCATCTAGTGAAAGCTATGGTTTTCCCAGTAGTCATGTATTGGTGTGAGAGTTGAGCTATAAAGAAAGCTGAGCCCTGAAGAACTGATGCTTTTGAACTTTGGTGTTGGAGAGGACTCTTGAAGAGTCCCTTTGATAGGAAGGAGAACCAACCAGTCCATCCTATAGAAAATCAGTCCTGAATATTCATTGGAAGGACTAATGCTGAAGCTGAAACTTCAATACTTCGGCCACTTGATGTGAAGAACTGATTCATTGGAAAAGAGCCCAATGCTGGGAAAGATCGAAGGCAGGAACAGAAGGGGACAATAGAGGATAAGATGGTTGGATGGCATCACTGACTCAATGGACATGAATTTTAATAAACTCCTTGACTTGGTGATGGATAGAGAGGCCTGGCGTGTTGCAGTATATGGGATCGCAAAGCATAGGACACGACTAAGCAACTGAACTGAAATGATAGGTTTTGAATTGTCATGTTTTAATTGTCATTTGATTTCCCTTTGATTTCTTCAGTAACCTGTTCGTTATTTAGAAATGTATTGTTTAATCTTCTTTTTGTGTCGTTTACAGTTTTTTTTTAAGTAAATGATATTAGTCTCACAGCATTGTGTTCTGTGCTTGATAAAAAAAATTTTTAATTTAATTTTTTAATTAATTTAAATTAATTTATTTTTTTTCCTTTACAATACTGTATTGGTTTTGCCATACATCAACATGAATCCACCACAGGTGTACATAAGTTCCCACTCCTGAACCCCCCTCCCAGCTCCCTCCCCATAAATCAATAAATGTTTATATTTTTATAAAGACATAATTGTCAAACTATTATAGGTCACAGTAAGAGAAGCACAGTTTTTCTGAAAACAAAGATTCAAGCTCGTGTGTTTTCCAAAGTCATAAAGTTATAACACAAATAATTTTTCTGAAAACAATGCTTCACCACCTCCTAGAACTTGCTCAAACTCATGTCCATCAAATTGGAGATGCCATTCAACTATCCCATCTTCTGTCATCCTGTTTTCCTCCTGCCTTCAATCTTTCCCAGCATCAGGGTCTTTTCCAATGAGTCAATTCTTCATATCAGGTGGCCAAAGTATTGGATCTTCAGCTTCAGTATCAGTCCTTCCAATGATTATTCAGGAATGATTTCCTTTAGGATGGACTGGTTTGATCTCCTTGCAGTCCAGGGGATTCTTAAGAATCTTCTCCAACACCACAGTTCAAAAACATCAATTCTTTGGCATTCTGCTTTCTTTATGTTCCAACTCTCACATCCATAGATTTCTACTGGAAAAACCATAGCTTTGACTAGATGGATCTTTGTCAGAAAAGTAATGTCTCTGCTTTTTAATACTGTCTAGGTCGGTCATGGAGCTTTTCTTCCAAGTAGCAATCGTCTTAATTTCATGGCTGCACTCACCATCCGCAGTGATTTTGGAGCCCAAGAAAATAAAGTTTGTCATGATGGTTTCCATTGTTTCCCCATCTGTTTGCCATGAACTGATGGGACCAGATGCCATGATCTTTGTTTTTTGAATGCTAAGCTTTAAGCCAGCTTTTTAACTCTCCTTTCACTTTCACCAAGAGGCTCTTTAGTTCCTCTTCACTTTTGCCCATAAGGGTGGCATCATCTGCACAGCTGAAGTTATTGATATTTCTCCCAGCAATCTTAATACAGCATAAATGTTTTTTATCCTTATTCTCTTAATACAGCATAAATGAGTCCATCCTTATTTAGTTGATAGCACTCTTTGGTGGATGGTTCAAAATACTGAGGCTGCATCTAATATATTGTTGCAGAATATGAGTTAAATAATAATGATAATAATAACAATGTGCATTTTCCTCATTTTATTTGGTTTTGTTTTTCCTGCTATCTAGCTTCAATATCTGAAAATTCATTTAGCTATCTCTTAGCTAAGCAAAGGTGTGGCAGAGTAATAATGTATGTGCTTACCAGAAAACCTCAAGCAGTGCGTCGTTTGGCCCCCCTCTGAATTTAGAAGCAGAGAAGTAGTATTGCCTGAAACAGCCGTGGGCTGAAAGGCTCTGCTTTCTGGAATTCAAATAAGGAAAGTATAACTGATTTGAATATCCAATGCTCAAATCAATTAATTTTTTGATAAAAAGCTTTCAGCAACAGGAGTGTATAGAATTTACTCTCTTGCAGCAACATATATTTGCTAAAGTTACATACTATCTGGAGTGATGTATGTGCTACATATTTCCTAGAAAGCTGTGGCTATATGTATATGGGTGTTAAAGATGTTGAAATTGGAAGAAGAGGCAATGGTACCCCCAGATGTTTTCTAACAGCTTTCATTTGATTTCTATAAAGAAACCCTAAGGTTGTACCTTTGGGGTGTACCTTTACTCATTTATCTTCCAGTTGTACCTGTATAAGAATTTGGGAGGATTCCAGCATCTTTTAGTTAAATTGCAATTAGATATTTACCTTACCATTTTGTATAAGCAATGAACGTTGATTGAATGTAAATTCATTCCAATGTATTCCTCTGCCTTCAAGCTCAAACATAAAGAACCAAATTACTTCAAGGCGGAGCTCAATTCACAAAAAATGAGCATAAGGAATTCTGCTGTAAAGGCAAATGGAAATGTCATGACCCCATGATATCCTCAAGGCCCTGTTAGAGGAAAAGGTGGCTTAGACTACAGTCAAGGAATACAGAGTCTCCACATATCAGTGATTCAATAACCTGTTTGGATTTTACTTTTAAATTAGTGACCATTTATATTACAATTCACTGGAGAGTGTTCTTTTGATGATCTCATCTCTATATAAGCAAGCTGCCATTCCACCCTACAAATCAGGAAATTAATAATCAGTAACACGAACAGAAGTTAAGTCAGACAGAGAGGAAGAAATATGATATGACATCACCTATATGTAAAATCTAAAAAGTAATGATACAAATGAACTTACAAAGGAGAAAAAGACTCACAGACTTCTAGAATGAGCTTATGCTTGCCAGGGCGTTGGATCGGGGGAAGGGATAGTTAACAAGTTTGGGATGGACATGTACACTGCTACATTTAAAATAGATAACCAACTAGGCCGTACTGTATAGCACATGGAACTCTGCTCAATGTTATGTGGCAGCCAAGATGGCAGGGGAGTTTGCGAGAGAATGGATACATGCATATGTATGGCTGAGTCCATTTGCTATTCAACTGAATCTATTTATTATGTTAATCAGTTATGTTGTTGTTCAGTCACTCAGTTGTGTCTGAATCTTTGCAACCCCATGGACTGCAGCACACCAGGCCTCCCTGTCCTTCAGTACCTCCAGAGTTCACCCAAATTCATATTGACTGAATGGGTGATGCCACCCAACCATCTCATCCTCTGTTGTCCCATTCTCCTCCTGCCTTCAACCTTTCCAGCATCAGGGTCTTTTCCAATAAGATGGATCTCCGCATCAGGTGGCAAAGCTTTGGAGCTTCAGCTTCAGAATCAGTCCTTCCAATGAATATTCATGAATGATTTCCTTAAGGATTGACTGGTTTAATCTCCTTGCATTTCAAGGGACTCTCAAGAGTCTTCTCCAATACCACATTTCAAAAGTATCAGTTCATTAGTGCTCAGCCTTCTTTAGGAGAAGGAAATGGCAACCCACTCCAGTAATCTTGCCTGGAGAAATCTATGGACAGAGGACCCTGGCAGGCTACAGTTCACGGGTTTGCAAAGAGTCAGGCATGACTGAGCAACTTTCACTCACTCACTCAGCCTTCTTTATGGTCCAACTCTCACATCCATATGTGACTAATTGAAAAACCATAACTTTGACTATACTGACATTTGTCGGCAAAGTGATGTCTCTGCTTTTTAATACGCTGTCTAGGTGTGTTATACCTTTTCTTTCAAGGAACAAGCATCTTTTAATTTCAAGGCTCCAGTCACCATCCACAGTGATTTTGGGGTCACTTTTTCCATTTTCCCCTTTCTATTTGCCATGAAGTGATGAGACCAGATGCCATAATCTTAGTTTTTGCATGTTGAGTTTTAAGCCAGCTTTTTCACTCTTCTCTTTCACATTCATCAAGAGGCTCTTTCCTTCCTTTTCATTTTCGGATGTCATCTTCATACCTGAGGTTACTGATATTTCTCTCAGCAATCTTCACTAAAGCTTGTGCTTCATCCAGCCTGACATTTCACACAATGTACTCTGCGTAGAAGCTAAATATGCAGGATGACAATACACAGCCTAGAGTTACTCCTTTCCCAATTTGGAGCCAATCTGTTGTTCTGTGACCAGTTCTAACTGTTGTTTCTTGAACTGAATATAGGTTTCTTAGGAAACAGTTAAGGTGGTCTAACATTCCCATTTCTTTAAGAATTTTCCAGTTATTTTTGATCCACACAAAGTCTTTAATGTAGTCAATGATGTGCAAATAGATTTTTTTTTTTTTTGCTTTTCTGGAATTCCCTTGCTTTTTCTATGATCCAGTGGATGTCGGCAATTTATTTCTGCTTCCTCTGCTTTTCTTAAATCCAGCTTTTACATCTGGAAGTTTTTGGTTCACATGCTGTTGAAGTCTAGCTTGACGAATTTTGAGAATTACCTTGCTAGCATATGAAGTGAGTGTCATTGTGTAGTAATTTGAACATTCTTTGGGACTGGAATGAAAACTGAGTTTTCCAGTCTTGTGGCCACTGCTGAGTTTTCCAAATTTGCTAGCATATTGAGTGCTTCACTTTCACATCATCATCTTTTAGGATTTGAAATAGCTCAGCTGGAATTCCATCACCTCCACTTGCTTTGATCATAGCAATACTTCCTAAGGCCCACTTGACTTCACACTCCAGGATGTTTGGCTCTAGGAATGGTCACACTATGGTGGTTATCCAGGTCATTAAGAGTTTTTGTGTAATTCTATGTATTTCTCCCACCTCTTAATATCTTCTGCTTCTGTTACGTCCAAATCATTTTTGTCCTTTATTGCATCTATCTTTGCATGAAATATTCCTTTGGTGTTTTCATAAGAGATTTCTAGTCTTTCCCATTCTATTATCTTCCTCTGTTTGCATTGTTCAGTTAAGAAGGCTTTCTCATCTCTCCTTGCTATCCTTTCCAGTTCTGCATTCAGGTGGATATATCTTTCTTTTTATCCTTTGCCTTTTGTTTCTCTTCTTTTCTCAGCTGTTTGTAAGGTATCCTGGGACAACCTTTTGCCTTTTTGCATTTCTTATTTTAGGGGATGGTTTTGATCACTGCCTCCTGTACAATGTTGTGAACATTTGTCCATAGTTCTTCAAGCATTCTGTCTATCAGATCTAATCCCTTGAATCAAATTGTCACTTCC
The DNA here is from genome assembly GCF_032405125.1 of Capricornis sumatraensis. NCBI lineage: Eukaryota > Metazoa > Chordata > Mammalia > Artiodactyla > Bovidae > Capricornis > Capricornis sumatraensis. The sequence goes on along the minus strand of NC_091089.1, from coordinate 15,240,968 downwards.
ATTGTATAAGGGATTTGATTTAGGTTATACCCAAATGGCTTAGTGGATTTTCCTACCTTTATCAATTTAAGTCTGAATTTTGCAATAAGGAGTTCATGATCTGAGCCACAGTCAGCTCCTGGTCTTGTTTTTTGCTGACTGTATCTTCATCCATGCCTTCTCCATCTTCAGCTGCAAAGAATAGAATCAATCTGATTTTGATATTGACTATCTGGTGATGTCTACGTATAGAGTAGTCTCTTATTTTGTTGGAAGAGGGTGTTTGCTATGACCAGTTTGTTCTCTTGGCAAAATTCTTTTAGCCTTTGCCCTGCTTCATTTTGTATTCCAGGGCCAAATTTGCCCGTTACTCCAGGTATCTCTTGACTTCCTACTTGTGCATTCCAGTCCCCTATGATTAAAAGGACATCTTTTTTTGGTGTTAGTTATAGAAGGTCTTGTAGGGCTTCATAGAACTGTTCAACTTCAGCTTCCTCAGCAATAGTATTGGGCCATAGATTTGAATTACTGTGACATTGAATGCTTTGCTTTGGAAATGAACTGAGATCATTCTGTCATGTTTGAGATTGCACTCAAATACTGCATTTCAGGCTTTGTTGGCTATGAGGGTTACTCCATTTCTTCTAGGGGATTTTTATCCACAGTAGTAGGTAAAATGATCATCTGAATTAAATTCTCCGTTTCCAATCCATTTTAGTTCACTGATTCCTAAAATGTAGTAATTCACTCTTGCCATCTCCTGTTTGACCACTTTCAACTTATCTTGATTCATGGAGCTAACATTGCAGGTTCCTATGCAATATTGTTCTTTTCAGTGTCAGCCTTTACTTTCACCACCAGACATATCCAGAGCTGGGCATCATTTCCACTTTAGCTCAACCTCTTCATTTCTTCTGGAGCTATTTCTCCATTCTTTTGTAGTAGTGTATTGGACACTTACCAACATGAGGGGGGAGTTCATCTTTTAGTGTCATATCTTTTTGATCTTTTCATATTGTTCATGGGGTTCTTAAGGCAAGAACACTGAAGTGGTTTGCTATTCCCTTCTCTAGTGGGTTGTGTTTTATCAGAACTTTCCACCATGACCCATCCATCAACTATACCTCAATACAAAATAAGAAAGTTTAAAAAATAAGTAATACACAATTGAAGAAAAAAATGAGATGAGATGGTCCCAAGTATGGGAACAATGGCATTCCCTATCAATTACCTCCTGTCTTTGGAGTAGGGAATGGCAACCCTTTTGAATATTCTTGCCTGGGAAATTTCATAATGGAGCCTGGTGGGCTATAGTCCATGGGGTCACAAAGAGTTGGACATAACCTAGTGACTGAGCATGCATTATTGTCTTTCACATTAATCAACTAGATTTCTGTTATCCTAGTTATTATGATTTGCTGAAGAGGGAGAATTATTTGGGACCAAAAGATGCAGGGCAATGTGAAGCTCTTATCTTAGAGTTTGATTTAAATATAAGTTTTTCAAATACTTAAGAAATTAATACAACTAGTTTTTAAACAAAAAAATATATTCACATTTTTTTGCTGACAGAGCTCATTAAACTTTATTTAGGAGCAATGTAGTTATAACAATGTAGTTATAACATTTATCTCTGACTACAATAAGAAAACAATAGCAGCTTTTATCCCTAATTATGGATTATGATGCTTTCTTTTTTCAAAACCCAAAATCAGATGTTTGCTTTTAAAATACCTTAATTTTTAATGCTTAAATTAAGACTGCATTGAGATATAAGCTACTGTGTCAGGAGGGAAGCACAATCAGTATTTAGAGAAACAAATGAGCAAAACAGCATGATTATTCCAATTAGTAGAAAAAAAAACTTTGCTAAGGCACTTATTCTCATTTTATATGCTATATTACAACTTTGCACTGAATAAATTTAAATATACAGTTTAAAAAAAATCCATGAACCACTTAAGATATAGGCTAATTAAGTGGCTACTGTTCAGGAAATGGTCTTTACATATGAATAAAATGAAGCTGCCCAGGAAATGCCACTATGAAAGTAGTCATTTATCATGATTCAAACAAAAATTAGTCTAGCAAGAAGATCATACAATTATTCTCTTTTTGAGTGAATAGCTAGTTTTTAAAAGGCCTTACCTAACATTGCAATAAGGTTTTAAGCAGCAATTTTCTTAGTGATATTATTTATCATTTGAAGCAGATTTTCTCAATGAAGTTCTATAGAAAATATTATTTCTTTTTTAAATCAAAAGTGAGTTGCATGTCTAAATGTACTTCTAATCAGTTATTAGGTGAGTAAGACAAGTTTTAAGATCATAAGTCCAGCTCATAAATATACTTTGATATTTAAAATTTGTTATAATTTTATTAATTTTAGATCCTAAGAACAAAATAAAAGCTTTTGAACTTAAATGATAATGCATTAATGAATAGAATTTCAAACACCAAAATTTTCTACTGAGATTTAAAACTAAATTTATAAATTAAACTTAGGTGTAATCCCTCCATTTTATGATTAATGAAGGTCACTGGGTTGTCTATATTTGGAACTACCTGTCAGAATGCTGATATCATGACTATGCCTTTTCAGACAAAAAGAGAGTTTCCTTTAAACTTAGTGATGCTCTCTAGGATACTTAAAGAATAAACAAATAGAGATTAACAATGTGGTAACCAAAATAAAAAATACATTAGAAAGTATAAATCACAAAATAAATGAGATAGAAGAACAAATAAGTGACATGGTTGACAGAGTGGTGAAAATCACTTCCCCTAACAGGAAAAAAAGAAAGAAAGAAAAGAAAAAGAATAAAAAGAAATGAAGAAAGTCTGAGAGACCTCCAGGACAATACCAAGTGCACCAGCATGCATTCACATTATAGGGGTCCCAGAGAGGAGAGCAAGAGAGAGAGAAAGTGAATGACAAAATATTTGAAAAGATTATAACTGGAAACTTTGCTAACATGAGAAAAGAAACAGTCATTCAAGTCCAGGAAGTACAGAGATCCCCATATAGGTAAATCTAAGGAAAAATATGCTGAGACACAAACCAATCAAACTGACAGAAATTAAAGACAAGAAAAGTACTAAAAGCAACAAAAGAAAAGCAACAAATAAACATACAAGGGAATCCTCATAATGGAAGCAGCTGATTTTTCAACAGAAACTCTGCAGGCTAAAAGGGAGTGGCACAACACATTTAAAGGGATGAAAGAGGAAAACCAACAGCCAGGAATACTACACCCAGCAAGGATCTCATTCAGATTTGACAGAGAAATCAAAAAGCTCACAGACAAGCAAAAACTAAGAGATATCAGCACCACTAAACCAGATTTAAAACAAATCTTAAAGGAACTTCTCTAGGCAGGAAAGAAAAGGCCATAACTAGAAACAAAAAATATGAATGGGGAAGCTCACTGGTAAGGCAAACAAAAAGTAAAGATAGGAAATCATCCACATACAAATATGATATCAAAACCATCTATTATGGTAAGAATACAAATGCAGGCTATTGGAAATGTACTGGAATTTAAGAGACCAGCAACTTAACATCACTTGTCTATATGTAACCATTCACTTCTCCAGAGGATCTTCCTGACCAAGGGATCAAATCTGGGTCTTCTGAATTGCAGGGAGATTCTTTAGCATCTGAGAAACCAGGGAAGCCATATATATATATATATATAGATATATATATATATAGATAGATATATATAGATATATATATATATATAGATATATAGATATATAGATATATAGATATAGATATATATATAACTATTCCAAAACCTCTTGGGAACCTCAAACCAAAAATCTACAGTAGATACAAACAGACACACAGAAAAAGCAATACAAAAACAACACTAGTCATCAAATTATAAAAGAAGTGAACAAAATGGAAGGGAAAAAAAGTGAAAACAATTCCAAAGCAATTAACAAAAAGGCAATAAGAACATTCAAATCAATATTAACCTTAAAACTAAATGGTTAAATGCTCTTTATGTTCAAAAAACAAAGACTGATTGAATGAATACAAAAATAAGACTGTTATATATAGTGTCTACAGAGACCTAATTTAGATGTAGGGACAAACAAACTGAAAGTGAAGGGATGGAAAAATGAAAATCAAAATAAAGCTGGAGTAGTAATACTCATATCAGGCAAAAGAGACTTTTTTAAAAAATAATTAATTTATTTTAATTGGACAATAATTACTTGACAATATTGTGACAGCTTTTGCCATACATCAACATGAACTGGCCAAAAGTATACATGTGTTCCCCCATCCTGAACCCACCTCCCACCTCCCTTCTCACTCTATTCTTCGGGGTTGTCCCAGAGCACCAGCTTTGGGTGCCTTAATTCATGCATTGAACTTGCACTGGTCATCTGTTTTACACATGGTGATGTACATGGTTCAGTGGTATCCTCTCAAATCATCCCACCCTCGCCTTCTCCCATTGAATCAAAAGTCTGTTTTTTACATCTGTGTCTCCTTTGCTGCCTGGCACGTAGGATTGTTGTTATTATCTTTCTAACTTCCATATATATTCATTAATATACAGTATCTGTCTTTTTCTTTCTGACTTACTTCACTCTGTATAATAGGTTCCAGGTTCATCCACCTCAGTAGAATGGACTCAAATGCATTCCTTGTTACAAATGAGTAATATTTTATTGTGTGTATGTACCACAACTTCCTTATCCATTCAGTTCCCAATGGACATCCAGGTTGCTTCTATGTCCTAGCTATTATAAATAGTGCTGCAATGAACATCAGGGTACATGTGAGACTTTAAAATAAAGTCCTTTACAAAAGACAGGAAGGAAATTATGCAACAATCAAGAGATAAATCCAAAAAGAACATAGAGCAATTGTAAATATATATGCACCCAACAGAGGACCACCTCAACATATGAAGCAAGTGCCAACAGTTAAATAAGGAGAAATAACCCCCAACCCTCATCAATGGATGGATCATTCAGACAGAAAATCAATAAGGAAACACAGACCTTAAATAGGACATTAGTCCAAGTGAACTTAAATTATATTTATATGGCATTCCATCCAAAAGCAATAGAATATACTATCTTTTCAAGTACACATGGAACTTACTCCAGAATATAACATCTTGGGCCATAAATCAGACCTTGGTAAAATTAAGAAAATAAAAATAATATTAAGCACCTTTTCCAACCACAACACTATGAGATTAGAAATCAATTACAGGAAAAAAATGTTAAAAAAATAAACAAACATGAATGCTACAACTATTTTACCAAACACTGTAGAAATCAAAGAGGAAATAAAAAAATTACCTAAAGACAAATGAAAACAAAAATGCAGCAATTCAAAACCTAGGGGATGCAGAAAAAGCAGTTTTAAAGGGAAAAGTTATAGCAATACAATCTTATCTTTGGAAACAAGAAAAAGCTCAAATAAACAGCCTAACATTACACCTAATGAAACCAGAGGAAGAAAAATGAACAAAACCCAAAGTTAATAGAATGAAATAGATCATAAAGATTCGAGCAGATATAAATAAAATAGATGAAGAAAAACAATAGAAAAAATCAATGAAACTAAAAGCTGATTCTTTGAAAAGGTAAATAAAGTTGGTAAGTCTTTAATCTCATCAGGAAAAAAAAAAGAGGGATCAAATCAATAGAATTGAAATATAAAAGGAGAAGTTACAGCAGATGTCACACAAATGCAAAGGAGCATCAGAAAAAATAAACAACTATATACAAATAAAACAGACAACTTAGAAGAAATGGAAAAATTCCTGGAAAAGTACAACTTTCCAAGACTGAACCAGGGAGAAGTAGAAAATATGAACAAATAAATCACAAGGACTGAAACTGAAACAGTGATTTAAAAATTCCCAACAAACAAAAGTTCAGGACCAGAAGACCTTTCAGGTGAATTTTATCAACATTTAGTTAACGCCTATCCTTCTGAACAGTGTCCAAGAAATTTCAGAGGAAGGAAGACTCCCTTGCTCATTGTAGGAGGCCATCATTACCCTGACCCAAAACCAAGCAAAGATACAACAGTAAAATACGTGTGTGTGTGTGTGTGTGTGTGTGTGTGTGATTGATAGGCATAGACACAAAAATCCTCAGCAAAACACTAGCATTCTAATTCCAATAATACATTAAAAAGATCTTACATCATGATCAAATGGGACTTATCCCAGAGATGCAAGTATTCTTTGGTAATGTTAGTCACTCAGTCATGTCCAACTCTGTGTTTCCATGGACTATAGCCTGCGAGGCTCCTCTGTCCATGGAATTCTCCAGGCTAGAATACTGGAGTGGATAACCATCCCCTTCTCCAGGGAATCTTCCCAAACCAGGGCTCAAACCAAGATCTCCTGCATTGCAGGTGAATTCTTTACCATCTGAGCCACCAGGGAAGCTCAATTCTTTAATATCTGCAAATTAATCAGTGTGACAGACAACATTGACAAAGTGAAGAATAAAAATCAAGATCCTCTCAATAGACGTAGAAAAAGTTTTGACAAAATTCACCATACATTCATGACAGTATCCCTCCAGAAACTGAGCATATAATAAAGACCATATATGAAACCTACAGGGAATATTCTTCTCAAAGGTGAGAAGCTGAAAGCATTCCCTCTAAATTCAGGAACAAGGGAAATATTTTTTCACTTGTATTCAACATAGTTTGGAAGTCCTACTTATATAAATCAGAGCAGAAAAAAATAAAAAGAATACAAATTGGAAAAGAAGAAAAACTGTCACTGTTTGCAGATGACATGATACTACATATAGAAAATCATAAAGATGCTACCAGAAAACTGCTAGAGCTTATCAAAGAATTTGTTAAAGTTGCAGGATATAAATTTTATATACAGAAATTTCTTGGGTCCCTATATACTAACAACAAAAGATAAGAAAAAGAAATCAAGGAAACAATCCCATTCTCAATTCCAACAACAACAACAAAAAAAAAACCATAGAAGTAAAAAACTTGTTTTCAGAAAATTATGAGATGCTAGTGATAAGAACTGAAGATGACACAAACAAACGAAATGATATGCCACATTCTTGGATTGAAGAATCATTATTGTCAAAATGACTAAACTATCCAAGGTAATCTACAGACTCGATGCAATTTCTATCAAATTATCAATGGCATTTTTCACAGAATTAGATAGAACAAAAAATAAATACAAGTTGTATGGAAACACAAAAGACTCTGTATAGCCAAAGCAATCCTGAGAAAGAAAACTGTATCTGGACGAATCAGGGTTCCTGAGTTCAGACACAATGCTACAGTCATAAAGCAGTATGATACTGAGAAGAAACAGAAATATAGTTCAGTAGGATAGGATAGAAAGCCCAGAATTAAACCCACACAGCTATGGCCAATCAACCTATGGTAAAAGAGGCAGAATAAACAGTGGGTAAAAGACAATCGCTTCAATAAGTGGTGCTGGAAAAACTGCAGAGCTGCAAGTAAAAGAATGAAATTAGAATATCCTCTAACACCATGCACAAAAATAAATTAAACTGGATCACAGCTTTAAATGTAATGTTGGACACTATTAAAACAATTATATTAAAACATAGGCAGAATACTTTTTGACATAAATCCCAGCACTATCTTTTTGGATCCATGTCCTAGAATAATGAAAATGATAACAAATATAAACAAAGAACTACCTTATTATCCAGCAATTCCACTCCTGAGTATATATGCAGAGAAAGTTATAATTCAAAAGATGCATGCACCCTAATGTTCATTTCAGCACTACAGTACAATAGCCAAGAAATGGGAGCAACCGAAATGTCTGTCCATTGGCAGATAAATGGATAAATAAGGTGTGGTACATATAGAAATTGAAAACCTCTTAGCCATTAAAAAGTAATGAAATAATGCCTTTTGTAGCAACATAGATGGACCTAGATATTATCATAGTAAGTAAATCAGATAGAAAAAGAAAATATCATATGATGTCACTTATCTGTGGAATCTAATTTTTTTTAAATTATATAAATGAACTTAACTACAAACAGAAACAGATTCACAGATTTTGGAAACAAATTTAAGTTTACCAAAGGGGAAAGTTGAGAGGAAGGGATAAATTCAGAGCATAGGATTAACATACATATGCTGCTGTTGCTGAGACCCCACAGACGGCAGCCAACCAGGCTTCTCCATCCCTGGGATTCTCCAGACAAGAACACTGGAGTGGGTTGCCATTTCCTTCTCCAATGCATGAAAGTGAAAAGTGAAAGTAAAGTCGCTCAGTCGTGTCCGACTCTTAGCGACCCCATGGACTGCAGGCTACCAGGCTCCTCCGTCCATTGGATTCTCCAGGCAAGAGTACTGGAGTGGGGTGCCATCGCCTTCTCTGATATATAAAATAGATAACCAACAAGAACAAGTATAGCACACGAAGTCTACTTAATATTCTGTAATAATCTATATGGGAAAAGAATCCAAAAGAGAAGGAGCATATGTGTAAGCATAACTGAATCATTATACTGTAAACCTGAAACTAACATTCTAAATCAACTGGACTCCAATTTTTTTTTTTTCCACAAAATTACCAATGCTCTGATAAAATTTGTCTTGACAAACATACTTTTCAGTGCTTATTGTAGAAGTGCATTAAGTATCAGGAGTTGACCAGGGGAAAAGAGAGGTACAGAACTGTAGAATACTGACCATAATTTTTCTTACCCAGTGAGAAAAATTAAAGTTGTTTTTAGATTCCACATTAAACTCAAGTGTTGTTGCTATCGTTCAGTCATCCAGCTGTGTCCAGTTCTGTGACCCCATGGACTGCAACACCCTAGGCTTCCCTGTCCCTCACCATCTCCTGGTGTTTGCCCAAGTTCATGTTCATTGCATTGTTGATGTCATCCAGCCATCTCACCCTCTGACACCCTCTTCTCCTTCTGCCCTTGATCTTTCCCAGCATCAAGGACTTTTCCAATGAGTCATCTGTTCACATCAGACACCAAAATAATGGAGCTTCAGCATCGGCATCAGTCCTTTTAGTGAATATTCAGGGTTGATCTCCCTCAAGATGGACAAGTTTAATCTCCTTGCTGTCCAAGGGACTTTCTGGAGTATTTTCCAGCACCACAATTTGAAGGCATTGATTCTTTGGTGTTGTGCCTTCTTTACAGCCCAGCTCTCAAGTACACGTGTTTATTAGAAAAGAGCGGTATTGTGATACAATTTCCAAATTAGCTCACAGCAAGCAAAAATAATGACTATACAGAAATAACGACTAAAGTAACAATTCCTAATCTTTGTTTCAGGTCTTCTTTCAACTCTTAAAAATTGTGTACAAAATGTGTGTGTGTGTGTGTGTGTGTTCAGAGAGAGTTCAGAGCTCCAGTTAAGTTTTCAAAGAGAAATACTACCACTCCCACCACAATATACCTCCGAATTAGGTATAGAACATTAGCCAAAAACTAAATACTTGCTTTTGATATAATGGGAAAAGCATGGGTGAAATCAGGCAGAATTCATCCTCTGCCCCCAGCTCCACAGTTTTAAAATAATGAGCTATTCACTTCTTCTCAGGGTCTCCAGTGCAGAACCTGCTAGCAACTATGGTGTCTTTGTGAGTATTGTAAAAAGGAGCATTTTTTCTCCCAGACTGAGGCAAGCCCATGGCAAGAACAGAATGGAATTCATCTCAATGGGACTCATTTTCTGTGGGATAAAACCTATATGGCCATTATTAGTAACAGGAGAATAATTTATTCAAAATACTTTTATTAAGTGTTGGGCTCAGTCTTAAGTATTGAGGAGGCAGATGTCAACAAATTAGGCAAAAGGACTTGCTGTCTTGGAGCATATATTCTGGGTAGTGGTAGTAGGTTGAGGGACAGGGTAGTCAATTGTTAATAAGGGATAACATTTAAAGAATGTCCTGAAAAAATAGAGGGCAAAAGAGAGTTTGCAATCGACTAACATTTTCTTTGGCATATAATAGGGACATGGAGATAGTGTTTTATATTTTGAAATTGTAATATAGAATATTATTGGAGAATAGGAGGTGTCAATTCTAAGAAATGCAAAGTGTTCTTATATGCTGGCCATGCTCCTCTATTCATGGAGTTCTCTAGGCAAGAATACTGGCATGGATAGTTATTCCCTTCTCCAGGGGATCTTTCTGACCCAGGGATTGAACCCAAGGCTCCTGCATTGCAGACAGATTTTTTGTATAGTCTGAGCCACCAGGGAAGTCCTACTACTACATTGCAGGTTGTTTTAAAATCATTAAAATGACACAATGCTCTATATTGCAGCCTATATACAATTCAAAATGACACCTTCTACCTTTCATACTTTGTCTCTGGAGTTAGCTAGTTCCACTATAGGAAATAGGATTCTGAATCTGTGTTCAGAAAGTAGAATGGACTCATATTCTAACACATTATCTTCCTCAGTCCTACTGACAGCACAGCCAGGCTGGTAGACAAATGTGCAATATCTTCTAGGATAAGGAATCTTTGTGACACATTGTTTGCCTTCCTGGTTAGGCAAGAAGGTATTTAATAGAACTGTCACTCATTTTTACAAGAGAAGAGAAGTGGATGAAAAAACTTGTTCACTATTCCTTGAAACTACTATTTACTTAAGACTATAAAACTCTAGCCGTATCTTATGAAACAGAGGATGAGATGATAAGAGAGGATGAGATGGTTGGATGGTATCACTGACTCAATGGACATGAGTTTGAGCAACCTCTGGGAGTTGGTGATGGACAGGGAAGCCTGGCTTGCTGCAGTCCATGGGGTCCCAAAGAGTTGGGCACGACTGAGTGACTAAACTGAACTGATCTTATGAAACAAATTTGCCTGCTAGCAGATTTACAAATGAATCCACCTGCCAGTGAAGGAGATGCTGAAGATGCAGTCTCAATCCCTGAATCAGGAAGATACCCTGGAGGAGAAAATGGCAACCCATTCCAGTATTCTTGCCTCAGAAAGCCTGTGCACAGAGGAGCCTAGAGGGCTACAGCCCATGGAGTGGCAGGAGTTGGACATGACTGCCTGACTCAGCACACACACAGATTTATAAGCAGAGGTGAATGTTCATTTATTTTTCACAACAAAAAAGAGGGTGTGTCAGTCAATACTTCTATTTCTATTTCTCCTGGAAGCTCTGCAGGAAACAAAGAGATTCACATTCACATTAAGTTACAAACTTTGCCATATCACTGAGACACAGTTGGAAAGGAAGAAGAAAAGAAGCAGATCTCTTCCATTACATTATTAGCTTCTATCTTGGAGCTCTAACTGTAATTTGATCCTTTTCTGGGAAGGAAAGGAAAATAATTGCACCATTCCGGTTCATTTAAAGAGATATTTTGTTCACAAAATGAGACTTCATAAGTATCTCTGTTTACTGTCCAAATCCCAGAGTAACAATAAAATTATGGTTATAGATATGCATTGGCCATTCTGATGACACTCTGACTTCCCAGCAGAGCTAACTGTATTTTTCCTCCATAATGACTCTCTACCTCTTCTACCATTTTTAGCTCAGAAGTCTTTATTTTTTGTTAATTTAATTTATTATTACTTTAAAATGCATTTTAGAGCATATTATTATTTTGGAATGTATTTTATACTCATATTGAATTATAATTGGTTAACAATATTGTATTAGTTTTAGGTATACAGCACAGTGATTTGGATATACATATATATATATATGGGTTTCCCTGGTGGCTCAGACAGTGAAGAGTCTGCCTGCAATGTGGGAGACCAGGGTTTGATCACTGGGTCAGGAAGATGCCCTGGAGAAGGAAATGGCAACCCATTCCAGTATTCTTGCCTAGAAAATCCCATAAACAGAGAAGCCAGGCAGTCTACAGTCCATGGGGTTCCAAAGAGTTGGACATGGCTGAGCAACTTCACTATTTAGCCTCTCTCTCTATATATATATACATGTACATACATATATTCCTTATAAGATTCTTTTCCCTTACAGGTTATAGTAAAATACTGAGTACAGTCCCCTATGATATAGAGTAGGTCTTTGTTGGCTATCTATTTTATATACAGTAGTGTGTATATGTTAATCACAAGCACCTAATTTATCCTCCTCTCTCTCAACTTTGATAACCATAATTCTGTTTCCCATTGCTGTGCATCTATTTCTGGTCTGTAAATAAGTTCATTTGTATCTTTTTTTTAGATTCTACATGTAAGGAAAATCATATGATATTTGTCTTTCTCTGGATCACTTCACTTATTATGATAAGCTTTATGTTCATCCTTGTTGTTGCAAATAGCATTATTTCATTCTCATGCCTGAGTATTTTATATGTATACCACAGCTTCTTTATCCACTCACCTGTCAAAGGACATATAGGCTGCTTGCCTGTCTTCTTGGCTATGGTAAATAGAGCTGTAATGAGAATTGTATTGCCTGTATCTTTTCAAATTATAATTTTCTCTAGATAGATATCCAAGAGTTGGATTCCTGGGCCATATGGTAACTCCATTTTTAGTTTTATTTGTTTGTTTGTTTTTAACAAGGAGATCAAACAAGTCAATCCTAAAAGAAATCAATGCTAAATGTTCATTGCAAGGACTGATGATGAAGATGAAGCTCCAGTATTTTGGGTTCCTGATGTGAAGAGCTGACTCACTGGAAAAGACCCTGATACAGGGAAAGATTGAGGTCAGGAGCAGATGTGTGGATGGCATCATGGATTCAACAGATATGAGTTTGAGCAAACTTCAACAGGTAGTGAAGGATAGGAAAGCCTGGCATTCTGCAGCTTATTTTTCTACATGGTGTTAGAGATTTTTCTAAGTTCATTCATTTACATATATCTGTCTAGTTTTTCCCTCACCATTTGTTAAAAAGACTGTCTTTTATCCACTGTATATTTTGCCTCTTTTGCTGTGGATTAATTGGCCATAGGTGCATGGGTTTATTTCTTGGCTTCTTATCTTATTCTATTAATCTGTATGTCTATTTTTAGTCAGTACCATACTGTTTTCCTTATCATAGCTTTGTAGTATGGTTTGATATCAGGAAGCCTAATTCTTCCAGCTCCATTTTTTTTTTTTCTGTCAGGGTTGCTTTTTTTTTGGGGGGGGGGGGGGAACGTCTCTTAAAAATGTCTTTAAAATCTCCTAGAATCTGGCCGTCCCAAACTTTCCTCCAGGTGGTTATTCAATTAAATAAAAAAACTTATCGGTCATCTATTATGTACAAGACATTCTGAGAGATAGATTGATAGAGAAACAACATGACTTTTGGCCTAGCAATGCTTACAACCTTCTCTCTTAGTCTAGATGCTTAAATTTTTCCAAAATTATAATTGTCTTTTGTCTACAACAAATGAAATACAATCAGATTTTAGACTTGTGAAAGTATATGATGACGTTGTTTAATTTCTCGAAAACATTTCACTGGTTATATTTTATAAATCAGACAAGTACAGTAATTTATATTAGACAACATCCATTATTTTGATATGGCATATCTATTAGTGGGCCATCTAAATTTCCCTTGGAAATCAGTTTGTCAACCAAATGTGTGAAGTCATATACAAAATTAGAACTTCAGTTTAATGTTAGTTTATTTGGAACCTATAAATATTTAACTTTCTAAATAAACATGCGCTCATTTGTTCAACTGTAGAAAAATGACAGAGACACAGATAGATAAAAGATAGATAAACAGAGAGGAAGAGAGAAAGAAGGGGCTTCCCTGGTGGCTCAGATGGTAAAGAATCTGCCACAGTGCAGGAGACCTGGGTTTGATCCCTGGTTTGGGAAGATCCCTCGGAGAATGGAAAGGCAATCCATTCCAATATATTCTCCTGGAGAATTTCATGGACAGCAGGCCTTGGTGAGGTACACTACATGGGTTCTCAAAGAATTGAAAATGACTAAGCAGAGAGACACATTTTATTGTCTGCTAGGAAGCATACTAGGAACTATAGATACAAAGATATCAAGCCTTTATGGATTTTCATAGTGTATGTATTGAGAGTCTTTTCCCCTGAAATTACATTTAAAATACAGAAAATATATTTAGTAGAAGGATAATGGCTGAGGGGGGTCCTGGGAGACACAGTTGAGTGGGGAGCAGTGTGCAAAGCCAATCTTAACTGCATTTCAATATTTTGCAACTTTGGTTTAACTTTACAATCTTCAAGATGCAACAAATTTAAGTTTAATGTGAAGATTAGAGGAGACTGACCAGGAGCTGAGAAGTGGATGGAGAGTTGGCCTCAGAACACAGAGATCAGCCCTGAAACACTGAAGTGGGGGTGCTGAGTCCAGGATCCCAGACCGCCAGAGACCACCTAACCCAGGGGGTATTAATTACTGACAGCTTCCATAAAAGCCTACACCTGTACACAGATTTGGTATCACCCAGTTTCCAATGCATTCACAGCAGGACACCTCACCCAAACAACAACAAAAATGCAAAAAGAACCATTAACACACAGAAATCACACAGACACTCCAAAATATACCACTTCACATAGCCTGGCCCTTCCCATTAGGAAAAAATAAATTAACATTCTCCTACTAGAACACAGGAACAAGTCACCCCTAAATAGATCAACACAAACCATTGAGCCAACCTTTCCCACTGAAGACAAAAACCAGAAAGAATGAATTCTACCCTAACATCTAGGAAAAGGAGACTTCAAACGAACGAAATTGTGTGTGTGGTGGGGGGTGGGGGTTGGAGGTGAAAATACAAGAAATACAGCACAAATGAAGGAACAAGGAAGAAACTTACAAGAACAAATAAACAAAGAGGAAATAGCAAATACTACCTGGAAAAAAAAGCCTTCCTCAGTGATCAATGCAAAGAAATAGAGGAAAACAACAGAATAGCAAAGACTAGAGATAGCTTCAAGAAAATTAGAGATACCAAGGGAACATTTCATGCAAAGATGGGCTTGATAAAGGACAGAGATGGTTATGGACCTAACAGAAGCAGAAGATATAAAGAAGAGGTGGCAATAATACACAGAAGATCTATACAAAAAAGATCTTCATGACCAAGATAATCACGATAGTGTGATCAGTCACCTAGAGCCAGACATCCTGGAATGTGAACTCAAGTGGGCCTTAGAAAGCATCACTACGAACAAAGCTAGTGGAGGTGATGGAATTCCAGTTGAGCTATTTCAAATCCTGAAAGATGATGCTGTGAAAGTTCTGCACTCAGTATGCCAGCAAAATTTGGCCACAGGACTGGAAAATGTCAGTTTTCATTCCAATCCCAAAGAAAGGCAATGCCAAAGAATGCTCAAACTACCACACAATTGCACTCATCTCACATGCTAGTAAAGTAATGCTCAAAATTCTCCAAGCCAGACTTCAGCAACACATGAACCGTGAACTTCCTGATGTTCAAGCTGGTTTTAGAAAAGGCAGGGGAACAAGAGCTCAAATTTCCAACATCCGCTAGATCATGGAAAAAGCAAGAGAGTTCCAAAAAAACATATATTTTTACTTTATTGATTATGCCAAAGCCTTTGACTGTGTGGGATCACAATAAACTATGGAAAATTCTGAAAGAGATGGGAATACCAGAGCACCTGACCTGCCTCTTGAGAAACCTATATGCAGGTCAGAAAGCAACAGTCAGAACTGGACCTGGAACAACAGACTGGTTCCAAATAGGAAAAGGAGTACATCAAGGCTGTATATTGTCACTCTGCTTAACTTCTATGCAGGGTACATCATGAGAAACGCTGGGCTGGAAGAAGCACAAGCTGGAATCAAGATTGCTGGGAGAGATATCAATAACCTCAGATATGCAGATGACACCACCCTTTGGCAGAAAGTGAAGAGGAACTAAAAAGCCTCTTAATGAAAGTGAAAGAGGAGAGTGAAAAAGTTGGCTTAAAGCTCAACATTCAGAAAGAGTCTCCTAGTGAGGGTGAAAGAGGAGAGTGAAAAAACTGACTTAAAAGTCAACATTCAAAAAAATAAGATTAGGGCATATGGTCCCAGTACTTCATGGCAAATAGATGGGGGAAAATGGAAACAGTTGAGAGACTTTATTTTGGGGGCTCCCAAATCACTGTGGACCCTGATTGCTGCAATGAAATTAAGAGACACTTCTTGGAAGAAAAAGTATAACAAACCTAGACAGCAATTTCCATCGAAACTATGCTTTTTCCAGTAGTCATGTATGGGTGTGAGAGTTTCACCATAAAGAAGGCTGAGTGCTGAAGAATCGATGCTTTTGAACTGTGGTGCTGGAGAAGCTTTTGAGAGTCCCTTGAACAGCAAGGAGATCAAACCAGTAAACGAAATCAATCATGAATATTCATTGTAAAGACTGATGCTAAAGCTCTAATACTTTGACTCTCTAATACTTTGACTCTAATACTTTGACTACCTGATGCGAAAAGCTGACTCACTGTAAATGACCCTGATGTTGGGAAGGATGAAGTCAGAAGGAAGGGGACAATGGAGGAAAAGATTGTTTGATGGCGTCACTGACTCAATGGACATGAGTTTGAGCAAATTCTGGGAGATGGTGAAGGACAGGGAAGCCTGGCAATGTGCAGTCTATGAAGTCATAAAGAGTCAGACACAACTTAGCAACCGAACTGAACTTAACTGAACTGAGTCTCTGCCCTTGGCTATAGTCGCACCTTGTTCTTTAGTTTGTTTCTTTTTTTTTTTTTTCCATACCACTATCCTTTTCATCTTCATCATCTGTAATTCCATATCTAAACATCCATCAAAATGCTGCTGTAAACTCACTCTTCTATAATATTTTACAAAGAGTCTGAATTGTAAGAATATCTATCTGATGTAATTGTGCATGATACTTTGTCTGAATCTCCTATGATAATATCCACTTCAAGTACATTGTAACTTTATTTACATCTGTAATTATCTCTGTAAGATTGTATAGTCTCTCAGAATACAATTTGCATCTGATCCACTCAGAACTCTTTGATTGAATGTGCTCAATAAATATTTCTTGTTGGAGTCAATGATACAAAGTGCACTTTTGGTTGCCTAAAAATTGCCTGAGGAGACTTAAAGATTTCTGGGGCCCACACAAGAGATCCAAGTTTAGTAGTTCTAGGCTCAGCTACAATAATTTTGGTTGTGCAGGTCTACAAGCCAAAGATTATTCATTACTACCCCTGACACACACCAGGAGAGACACAATATTTGAGGATGGGTTTAGAGTCATAACATTTTCCTTAAAGAGAGGGGTATAGACTGTAGGCTAACACTAGCTCCATCTGAGCAAGACATTATTTGGGGACTAATAGCAATGGTATAAACTAGCCCTTGTGGTGGAAGAAATAAAACACTGTATACCATGGTTTTCTCTGGGAAGTACATAGGAGGTACTTTCTCTTTACACATGTAGGTCAGGCAAAATTAGATTTTTTCAGCTGATCTTGGAGTACAACTGATATGAGACAGACTTACAGGAGAAAAAAACATATGTTTCATGAGACACGAGACCTTGTAAGGAAATGAATATTTGACAACACGGAAAAACCTATATTATTTTATATTAGGTTGAACAAAGAGATGACATTTTAGAAAATGATGCAACTGTGTGTGGAATCTAAAAGAAGAGAACTATTTTAACAAGATCTGCTTGCACAGAATTCTCTCCATTGTGACTCCTCATAGAAAAATATTACTTTTATATTTCACATGGGAGTTTTAATCTAAAGTTTTCAGGAAGAAAAGGGAATATCCTTAGAATACTCTTGTGCATCTTCTGCCTTTCAATTATCTTTAGCTCAAAACAATTCTGATGTCAAAATGGTGTATTTTGGTAACATATTCTGCCAACTTGCAAACACTTTTGTTACATTAGCAATTCATCACAGTTACCATGCATTCTCTTTGTCATTCTGAACCTGTTCAAAGGAAATTAATACAGTATATTAATTACCAAGAATACTAGATAACAGCAAGTGAGAAATTATCATAGGCCTTATAACAGAAAATGAATTTAAAATGTTAAAAAGTTAGGTAAAATGAATCATATATACCAAAATACATCAAATTATTGAAGAGACATATATAAGCTCTCACGTAATTCCTCAGAAAGTTGATCTTCATGAAAAATGGGCCAAAATTGTTGATGTAATGTACGATTAATGGAACAAGGAGTGCTGATATCAAAGTAATAAAAAACAACTTAAGAGTCAAACAGATTTCCCAAGCTCATGATGATCATTGTCTAATTATCAGTTGAAAAGAAAAAGAAAAGCGAGGAGTTTTCACAAAGATACTACTGACATTGAAACGTGATGAAGAGAAAATGACCTAGGATACCAATACAGTTTTGATGAGTGCTATGTGTTCATGCATTCTAGCAGCCTTTTAGCATTTACATTGACAGTCTTTATTAATAAATCAGATGCTACTTACTCTACCAAGTGGAGACACTGTGATATTCCTCATGGTCAGAACATAATTCATATGCATTACAAAGTTGATTGTGTTTGCATGTTCAATAGCTTGTTATAATTGAAACAAATTTTAGGCAAATTTTACTTGCTGTTTCTTGCTATCTTTGATCATTAATACAGTTTATTCACATCCTTTAGGCAGGTTTAAATTAGAAATTCCTTTTCCAAGGTAGTTTCAAATAATGGTTACTTAGTAATTAATGCTGCTGCCATCTATTCTTCGGAGAAGGCAATGGCAACCCACTCCAGTACCCTTGCCTGGAAAATCCCATGGATGGAGGAGCCTGGTAGGCTGCAGTCCATGGGGTCGCTAGGAGTCAGACACGACTGAGCGACTTCACTTTCACTTTTTTCACTTTCATGCACTGGAGAAGGAAATGGCAACCCACTCCATTATTCTTGCCTGGAGAATTCCAGGGTTGGGGGAGCCTGGTGGGCTGCCATCTATGGGGTCGCACAGAGTTGGACATGATTGAAGTGACTTAGCAGCAGCAGCCGCTGCCAACTATTCTTGGTTTTATACTTGCCAGAAGGAAACAGAAACCTCTTGCTTCCTAGTGGAGTAAAATATATAGTATATAGCTGTAATTTTCTGTGATATGGCCACTTTGTATAATGCAACACAAATTGCAGGCAAACGCATGTTGACCCCAGGTTCTTACTGGCCTTGATATGTGGGCAGGACTGGTTTCCCATTCCCACATAGACTATGAAAGGAAATTCAAGGATAGATCTGTTAGAGAGCATAAGCTTTGGTCAAAGATAAAATAAGAGTTGGAGAATTTGACATTCTGAAGACAGTATAATATGGAACACAGGTTATTTGTGCAGCAGAAAACCTTTGAAATCCTTTTGAGAATTTACTTGTGTAGTACTAGGAAAACCAAGAGAAAGATAACAGAGTAGAAGCAAGTCTGCTCATCTTTTCCAGCAATAACTACAAAATTGCAACTTGCTGCTGAACAACCATCGATAGGAGAATGTTGGATCCCATCAAAAAAAGATGTACCACATCCAGAGTTAGAGAAGCCCCAGCAAGATGGTAGGAGGGGCAAAATTGCCTTTAGAATCAAACCCCATACCTGCCAGAGATGTTCAGAGGGCTCAAACAAAACCTTGTGTGCACCGGGACCCAGAGACTGCACAAAGGCTGAGCCAGATCTGCCTTTGAGTGTTTGAGTATCTCTTGTGGAAGCACGGGTCAGCAGTGGCCTGCCGCAGGGGCAAGGGGCTCTGTGTGCATCAGACCTGGCTTACACAGCATGTGGCATTGAGCCTTCTTGGAGGAGATCACCATTAACCCCAAAGTAGAACTGTGGAGTAGATGACCCATAAACTGAAGAACAACTATATCAAATAAATTCTTGCACTGTTAAGAAAGTTCTAGGAACTACAGCATATTTCACAACCTGAGGATCTGGCAAAAGGACTGAGAAACTCGAAGGAATTTGACTCTGGAGGCCAGTGGGATTTGATTACAGAATTTACACAGGACTGGGGAAACAGACTCTTGGAGGGCACAAACAAAACCTTGTGTGCACTAGGACCCAGGAGAAAGGAGCAGTGACCCCACAAGAGATTGAGCCAGACTTGCCTGTGAGGGTCCAGGAGTCTCTGGCAGAGACATGGGTCAACAGTGGCCTGCTGAGTATCGAATACAGCAGTGCGTGCACAAGACATTTTGAAGGAGGTTGTCATTATCTTCATTATCCCTACCACAGTTTAGTCTCATGTCAAACAACAGGGAGGGAACACAGCCCCACCCATTAACAGAAAATTGAATTATAGATTTACTGAGCATGGCCCCACCCATCAGAACAGGAACCAGTTTCCTCCACAGTCATTCTCTCCCATCAGGAAGCTTCCATAACCTTTTATCCTTATCCATCAACCAGGAGACAGAATAAAAACAACAATCACAGAAAACTAATCAAACTGATCACGTGGATCACAGTCTTGTCTAACTGAATGAAACTATGAGCCACAACAAGTAGGAACATCCCAGATGGACGGATCATGGTGGAGAGTTCTGACAAAATGTGGTCCACTGGAGAAGAGAATGGCAAACCACTTCATTGTACTTGCCTTGAGAATCCTATGAACAATATGAAAAGGAAAAAAGGTATGACACTGAAAGATGAACTCCCCAGGTCAGAAGGTGCCCAATACTCTACTGGAGAAGAGTGGAAAAATAACTCAAAAAAGAATGAAGAGACAGAGCCAAAGGGAAAACAATGCCCGTTTGAAGAAGGGACTGGTGATGGAACCAAAGTCTGATGCTGTAAAAAAAAAAAAAAAAAAAACATTGCATAGGAAATTGGAATGCTAGGTCCATGAATCAAGGTAAATTGGAAGTGGTCAAAGAGGAGATGGCAAGAGTGAACATTGATTGACATTTTAGGAATCAGTGAACTAAAATGGACTGGAATGGGTGAATTTAATTCAGATGACCAGTATATCTACTGTGGGCAAGAATCCCTTAGAAGAGATGGAGTGGCCATCATAGTCAACAAAAGAGTCTGAAATGCAGTAATTAGGTGCAATCTCAAAAATGACAGAATGATCTCTATTTGTTTCCAAGACAATCTGTTCAGTATCATAGTAATCCAAGACCATACCCCAACCATTAATGCCAAAGAAGCTGAAGTTGAATTGTTCTATAAAGACCTTCAAGATCTTCTAAAACTAATACTAAAAAAAAAGATGTACTTTTCATTATAGGGGACTGGAATGCAAAAGTAGGATATCAAGAGATACCTGGAGTAACAGGCAAGTTTTGGCCATGGAGTACAAAATGAAGCAGTCCAAAGGCTAACAGACTGTCGCCAAGAGAATGCCCTGGTCATAGCAAGCACCCACTTCCAACAAAACAAGAGAAGACTCTATACATGGAAATCACCAGGTGGTCAATATTGAAATAGATTAATTATATTCTTAAAGCCGAAGATGGAGAAGGTCTATGCTGCTGCTGCTGCTGCTAAGTTGCTTCAGTCGTGTCCGATTCTGTGCGACCCCAGAGACAGCAGCCCACCAGGCTCCGCCGTCCCTGGGATTCTCCAGGCAAGAACATTGGAGTGGGTTGCCATTTCCTTTTCCAATGCATGAAAGTAAAAAGTGAAAGTGAAGTTGCTCAGTCGTGTCTGACTCCTAGCGACCCATGAACTGCAGCCTACCAGGCTCCTCTGTCCATAGGATTTTCCAGGCAAGAGTACTAGAGTGGGTTGCCATTGCCTTCTCCGGAGAAGGCCTATAGTGTCAGCAAAAACAAGACTGGGAGCTGACTGTGGCTCAGACCATGAAAGCCTTATGGCAAAAGTCAGACTTAAACTGAAGAAAGCAGGGAAAACCATTAAACCATTCTGGTATGACCTAAATCCAATCCCTTAGGATTATATGGTGGAAGTGACAAATAGATTCAAGGGATTAGATCTGATAGAGTGCATGAAGAACTATATACCAAAGTTCATGACACTGTACATTGTACATTGTACAGGAGTGATCAAGACCATTGCCAAGAAAAAGAAAGGCAAGAAGGCAAAATGGTTGTCTGAGAGGCCTTACAGACAGCTGAAAAAAGAAGAGAAGCTAAAGGCGAAGGAGAATGGGAAAGCTATACCCATTTGAATGCAGAGTTCCAAAGAATAGCAAGGAGAAATAAGAAAAACTTCCTCATTGATCAATGCAAAGAAATAGAGGAAAAATAGAATGGGAAAGACTAGAGATCTCTTCAAGAAAATTAGAGATACCAAAGTAACATTTCATAGAAACATGGGCACAATAAAGAGCAGAAATGGTTTGGATTTAACAGAAGCAGAAGATATTAAGAAGAGGTGGGATGAATACACAGAACTATACAAAAAAAGATCTTAATGACCCAGATTATCAGGTCGAGAGTGCCCTCTGGCGGCCATCCAACGTCAGAGGATGGCCGATCAAGCTCACATAAACTATGAAGCTTCCTGGGGATCATCTTGACTCTGTAATCTCCTACAAAGCTCTTCTGATCCATCGAACCATGAGACAGGGCGCTCAGGGCCGGTGCACTGGGATGACCCAGAGGAGGAGGGAGGTGGGAGGGGAGTTCAAGATAGGGGACACATGTACACCTATGGCTGATTCATGTCAACATATGGTGAAAACCACAATACTGTAAAGTAATTAGCCTCCAATTAAAATAAATTAATTATTTTTTAAAGCCCTTCTTAAAATTATTTATCACACAATCTGAAACTGTTGGCTTAGAGGAACTTCCCACAATGTTGACAAATGCAATCTACCTGGCAGGGTTTTGAGGAAATCTCTTAGACGTCAACTGAAGGAGTCAGTTGACAGAAAAATAACCAGTAACCAATAATTTCTCCCTTCCTGTGTATCCTGCCCTGAGTCGGTGGTGCAAAGACAAACAAGGGTGGTGCTTCTCAAAAGAGGAGACCATTCAGATGCCTGCTTGGCTGCGTCCCAGGGGTGGGGGGAGGGGGGAGACTTAGGTGCCTTTTTGTGTTGGCTGCTGCTGCTGCTGCTGCAAAGTAGGGTGCGACTCTGTGCGACACCATAGACTGCAGCCCACCAGGCTCCGCCACCCCTGGGATTCTCCAGGCAAGAACACTGGAGTGGGTTGCCATTTCCTTCCCCAATGCATAAAGTGAAAAGTGAAAGTGAAGGTCACTCAGTCGTGTCCGTCTCTTCACGACCCCATGGACTGCAGTCTACCAGGCTCCTCCGCCCATGGGATTTCCCAGGCAAGAGTACTGGAGTGGGGTGCCATTGCCTTCTCCGCTTTGCACTGGCAGAACAGTATAAGTCCCTGATCCAGATCTGTCTCGCAGGGAAGGGCTGGGTCCCCCAGAGGCCAACACTGCCTTGAGCCATATGAGGTCACCGTGGAGCCCCAAGCTAGGGCCCACTCGGACTTCATAGCCACGAAGGCTGTGAAGCCACACAATTGAGCCTGAAGTGCAAGCAAATCAGGCCGCACACTCATTCACATTCATTTTTTGCCTGCCTTGCCGCTCTGCAGTGGGAGATTAAAGATGCCTCTTAGCCTTGCCGCTCTGCAGTGGGAGATTAAAGATGCCTCTTAGCATTGGCAGGTCGGTATAAACCCCCAACCTACACCAGCCTGGAGGGGAGGGATCAAATCCCCCAGAGCCTGGCACGGCCTTTCAGCCTTATGAAGTCGTCACGGAACCACAGGTTTCAGGCCCTCTCAGCCTTTGTAGTCCGAGGACTGTGGCGCTCACTTTCACTTCCTTCCATCATTAATCATGCATACACAATCACTCGAGGTTATCACAATACCTCCCTTTTCCTGAGTCCTCAGGGCTCCCTATCTGATTCTTCCGTCCTGGGAGCTCCAAGGTGATCAGTCTCCTCTTCTACCCGTTGGGGTAGGACCTCCTAACTGGGGACCGGCCCTGGGGCCTTATCTTATCCTCTGGCCATTCCTGGTGAGTTGGTCCGTCCCCTCAATGAGTCCGGTGGGGACTCAGCTGTCCGGAGAGACCGATCGCGGGTTCGAAAGAGAACCCGGAGCCCTTCAGGTGGCACGCCTCCTCGTCTGTCTCGGGGCTCCTCTGCTCCCACCCGGCCGGGCCACCAGTCCAGCAGCTTAAGGGGCCGGCATGGTTGGAATCTCTCTGGGGCTTCCAGAAATGTTGCAGACACCAGTACTTGAGAAACCAAGCACCACACTTGGAGAGTTGGAGAACTCAGGTTTATTACGCTAGTGGGCCCAGAGGAATTAACACTCCAAGCTCTGAGCCCCAAACAAAGGGGCTACAGAGCGTTTAGACATGGACAGGCATGATTAAGTGGGTTTGCAGGGGCTAGGGCGATTGCAAAGAGTAGGACAAGGGTGAGCGAGTCCGCAGTTTCTGAGATCTACATGACCTAGACTTTGCAAGGAGCAAGCTGAGTTACAGAGGCAGAAAGAGCAGGAAGTTATGTAAAAATTTTAACTTTTCCTCCGTAGATGATATGATTCCTGTTTGTAGATGATATGATTCTATACATGTGTGTGTACTAGGTCACTTCAGTCATGTCTGACTCTTTATGACGCTATGGACTGTATCCCGCCAGTCTCCCCTGTCTTTGGGATTCTCCAAGCAAGAACACTGAAGTGGGTTGCTGAACCCTTCTCTAAGGGATGTTCCTGAACTGACTGAATCCATCTCGCTTACATCTTCTGCATTGGCAGACAGGTTCTTTATCACTAGCACTGCCTGGGAAGCCTAATACTACATACATCAGTTCAGTTGCTCAGTCACGTCCAACTCTTTGCGACCCCATGGCCGCCATCAAGGCAGGCTTTCCTGTGCATTGCTAACTCCTGGAGTTTGCTCACACTCTTGTCCAATGAGTCGGTGATGCCATCCAACCATCTCATCCTCTGTCTTCCCCTTCTCCTGCCTTCAATCTTTCCCAGCATCAGGGTCTTTTCCAGTGAGTCAGTTCTTCACATCAGGTGATCAAAGTATTGGAGTTTTAGCTTCAGCATCAGTCCTGAACCCCTTCAGCAGGGGCCCCACTGTGCAACCTGATTCTCATTTCATCCCAATGCTGCCCACTGGGGAGTCTCTAAGCTACTCTATGCCCGCTACACAGAGAGGGTGCTTGTTCACACACTCCTCCCAGGAGCAGTCTTCTGGTGGGCTGGCTCCTCCAAGGAGGAGCCCCTCCTAGGCTCACCTGGGCAGGTACCCCACAGGGCTCAGCACCCAGGAACCGTGTACAGAGACCTCGTTGCAGAGCACCCCCCAGTCCACCTGTTGGTCAGGTCTGACCCTGAGCCGCTCAGAGCAGGACCTGAACTAACAAACAGCTGCTCCTAAACAGGTCAATGATCCTGGGCTTCACTATGCAGCCTCCCTCCACCGAGTCTTCCACAGACTTCCACTGAACCTGGACCCTGGGGCCCTGTCTCCACACACCACCCCTTTTCTCCCTGACACCTGGGTTCCTCTCATTAGGAGAAGGTCTTCTTGAAATTACCTCTCACTCGTGGGCCATGTAAAATGATTAGAAAACAAGCCAGAGCTCCTGTCCCATGGCCATCCTGACCCTCAGGACCCACACCTGTTCCTTGCACCTGGCGGGCACAACAGGACCCATTTTCTGCAACTGTGAGCCCCTGATGGGGAGAGTGGGCTGACCTGACCCGGCCAGCCAGCCCTTCCAGCCCAACCCAGTGCCTGGGTTGAGGTTTCTGTAAGTGGATGTAAGAGTGCCTGCAGCTGGACTCCATGCCATATGCGGTTGGATGTGTGGAGCTAGGCTGGCAAGAGGGCCTTGCAGGTTGCTGTTTGTGATCAGCTCTTTTCTAGACCAGGTAAGGAAGTGGTGTGTCACCCGTACCTGCTGTTGAATGTCTCCCCAGGCAGGGAACGGGGGTGAGGAAGCAAGAGAAAAGGCAGTGGAAGCCAAGATTGGAGGGGTAACTCAGGTAGGGAAATGGAAGCTTCCTGAAGAACTCCCTGGGTCAAGACCATCCTGCCTGGCCTGCAGGAGCCAGCTTGACAAGGGTGCTGTTGCTGGGGTGGTCCAATCCCTTTCCTCCAGCCTGTGAGGTCTTTGCTCATATTCAGGTGTTTTACCTGGGAAGGGGGTAGATGAGGTTCAGGAGCAGCTAGCCTGGGGCTCAGCCAAGATTTACTAGAGATGTCTCTGTGTGGTTCCCCAACTTCCCACTGAGGATGCTCCCTGTGGGGGAAGGTGGAGGAGGGGGTTGTGTAAGGTGGTGGAGATGGTGGAAGGGCTGCTGGCTGCATGTAAGTCCCCACCCCTGACCATCTGCAGAACTGATCATCAGTGCAGCAAGTAACTTAACTGGGTTTTCACCTGTGTAATTGGTGGATTCTTAATTAGCAATGTGAACAGTGAAATTAAATGTTCTCAGTCAGGACCATGTGTATAGGTGTCAGAACCTGGGGAGGTGTGTGCAGCTGGCACCCTAGAGATGGGCTTCAGACTTGACCGCTTAACATTCTGGGGTCCAGCCACTGCTTTAGCATTTCTGAGGGCCCAGTGCTCACTCCAAGGATTCTGTAATCTGGCCTCCATCTGCTTTTAGTGAGACCCACACTTCTAGCATCTTACAGAACAGGGTCTGTGTGGTGGTTTAAAACAACAAGAGTTCATCCCCCACCCAGTCCTGCAGACCAGATGTCTGAAATCAAGGTGATGCAGGCATCCAGGGGCTCCAGGATGGGGTCCTTCCTGCTTCTTCCAGTTTCTGGCACTCCAGGGGTCCCTGAGCTCGTGGCCCCTTCCCTCCCATCTGTGCCTTCATCTTCATGTGGCTTGTTCTCTATGTCTTTCTCCCTTTTGTCTCTTACAAGGAACCTGCTAATTGGATTGAGGGCCACCCACACCCAAGATGACTTCACCTCACCATCTTTAAATTCATCTACAAAGACCCTTTTCCCAGATACGATTTTATTCACAGGTTCTAGGGGGACACATCTTTTGGGGTCACCATTCAACCCATTGAACGTGAAAATCACTCAGTCATGCCTGACTCTTTGTGACCCCATGGGCTGTAGGCTGCAAGGCTTCTCTGTATATGGAATTCTCCAGGCCAGAATATTGGAGTGGGTAGCTGTTCCCTTCTCCAGGGGATCTTCCTAATCCAGGGATCAAACCCAGGTCTCCTGCACTGCAGGCAGATTCTTTACCATCTGAGCCACCAGGAAGTCCATTAATTGTGTATGCTGCTGCTACTAAGTCACTTCAGTCGTGTCCGACTCTGTGTGACCCCATAGATGGCAGCCCACCAGGCTCCCCCGTCCCTGGGATTCTCAAGGCAAGAACACTGGAGTGGGTTGCCATTTCCTTCTTCAATGCATGAAAGTGAAAAGTGAAGTCACTCAGTTGTGTCCGACTCTTAGCAACCCCATGGACTGCAGCCCACCAGGCTCCTCCATCCATGGGATTTTCCAGGCAAGAGTATAATTGTGTATAAAATCTCCTAAAACTCTCATTTTAGGAGATTACCAAGTTCCCATATAGACCGGCCTGTTAGCCCCCAGGGTGACATGGGGAGGAAGTGGATGGACAGATGCATCTGACCTGGGAGAGGGGTCCAGGCTGGAAATGTCACTGGAATCATCACCAGGAGGAAGAGAAAAGGCCAGAAGGGGACAGGTGGGTCACAGCCGACCCCATGCAAGTAGCGGTGGTCTTTTGGAGGCAACTCAGAGTCAGAAGGACGGGGCTTCAGGTGCTCAGCTTCATTCTCTTGTTCCTTTGTAAAACACGGTGTCAGAGTTTGAGATGCCATCAGGAGACTTCTGAGCCCAGTGCTGCTGTGGCTTCATCACAGGGGCTTCAGGCCTTCCCGTGTCCCCACTGGAATCCAAGACTTCAGGGAACCCTCTGCCCTCAGGACTGGTCTCTCTCCTTCCAACCAGCTGCTTGTTGGAGGCCCACATAGGCTCACATTCTCCCATCTTGATTCCACCCCCAGAGCCTGAGGAGTAGTCCAGTGTATAGAGGACGACTCAGTCTTCATGCTCCTGTTGCTTGACATTTTGGTGGAGTCTATGTCTTGGCCATTGTAAATAGTGCCTCCCTAAAAACAGCAGTGCATGTGTCATTTCAAATTGTGATGTTTTCCAGATCTGAGCCCAGAAGTGGGGTTGCTGAATCCCTTGGCTCCTCTGTTTACTTTTTTCAGGAATTTCCATGCTGTTTTCCATCATGGCTGCACCCTTGGGCATCCCCACTCAGAGTCTAGGAATATCCCACTTTTCCTACATCCTCTGCAGCACTTATTCTTTGGAGATCTTTCTGACAAGTGAGAGGGGATTCCTCAGTGTAGACTTGATTCAGTTCAGTTCAGTTCAGGTCAGTTGCTCAGTTGTGTCCGACTCTTTGCAACCCTAGGAATCGCAGCACGCCAGGCCTCCCTGTCCATCACCAACTCCGAGTTCACTCAGACTCACGTCCATCGAGTCCGTGATGCCATCCAGCCATCTCATCCTGCCCCCAATCCCTCCCAGCATCAGAGTCTTTTCCAATGAGTCAACTCTTCGCATGAGGTAGCCAGAATACTGGAGTTTCAGCTTTAGCATCATTCCTTCCAAAGAAATCCCAGGGCTGATCTCCTTCTGAATGGATTGGTTGGATCTCCTTCCAGTCCAAGGGACTCTCAAGAGTCTTCTCCAACACCACAGTTCAAAAGCATCAATTCTTCAGCACTCAGCCTTCTTCACAGTCCAACTCTCACATCCATACATGACCACAGGAAAAACCATAGCCTTGACTAGACAGACCTTAGTCGGCAAAGTAATGTCTCTGCTTTTGAATATACTATCTAGGTTGGTCATAACTTTTCTTCCAAGGAGTAAGCATCTTTTAATTTCATGGCTGCAGTCACCATCTGCAGTGATTTTGGAGCCCCC
Organism: Capricornis sumatraensis; assembly: GCF_032405125.1. Lineage (NCBI taxonomy): Eukaryota > Metazoa > Chordata > Mammalia > Artiodactyla > Bovidae > Capricornis > Capricornis sumatraensis. Next base: position 15,212,125 of record NC_091089.1, on the reverse strand, counting down.
AAAAATAAAGTCTGACACTGTTTCCACTGTTTCCCCATCTATTTCCCATGAAGTGATGGGAACAGAGGCCATGATCTTCGTTTTCTGAATGTTGAGCTTTAAGCCAACGTTTTCACTCTCCTCTTTCACTTTTATCAAGAGGCTTTTTAATTTCTCTTCACTTTCTGCCATAAGGGTGGTGTCATCTGCATATCTGAGGTTATTGATATTTCTCCCGGCAATCTTGATTCCAGCTTGTGTTTCTTCCAGTCCAGCGTTTCTCATGATGTACTCTGCATATAAGTTAAATAAGCAGGATGACAATATACAGCCTTGATGTACTCCTTTTCCTATTTAGCATTAATTTAATAATGAATGGGTCTTCCCTGGTGGGTTCAACAGTAAAGAGTGCCTGCCATGAAGAAGATGGGAGAGATGCAGATTCAATCCCTGAGTTGGGAAGATCCCCTGGAAAAGAAAATGGCACCACACTCCAGTGTTCTTTCCTGGAAAATTCCATGGACAGAGGGGACTAGCAGGCTACAGTCCATGGGGTTGCAAAGACTCAGACATGATTGAGCAACTGAGCACAGTAATGATTGAGGGGGATTGTCTTTCCAGGTGCTTGATTCATGCATAGCTAGACATATATATGTTCTTTTTCAGGTTCTCTTCCCATAAGTTATTACGGAATGTTGAAGAGGGTTCCTTGTGTTATGCAGTGCGTCCTTGGTGATTTTATGAAGAGTAGTGTGTGTATGTTAATCTGAACAAGCTCATTTCTCCCTGCCCTCCTCTTTTCCTCCTTGGGAACTGTAAGTTTCTTCTTGGGAACCATAAGTCTGTGAGGCCATTTCTCTTTGGTAAAGAAGTTTATCTGTCTCCATTTTTAGATTCCACCTAGAAGTGAAACCATATGATTCTTGTCTTGCTCTGTCTCCCCTGCTTCTCTTAGAATGATCACTTCTACTTTCCTCCCTGTGGCAGGAAATGTCATTGTTTGATTCTTTCTAATGGCTGGATAATATTGTATTATGTCTAGGCACCCCATCTTCTTTATCCGTTCATCTGTGTTCTGCAGTTAGATTGCTGCCATGTCTTGTGTATGGTACCTAGTGTCGCTGTGATCATAGGGCTGCAGGCATCTTTCCAAATTTTGGTTTGCTCCATATCTACACCCAGGTGTGGTATTTCTGGATCCTGTGGTACTTCTATGTTTAGTTTTTGTTTTTGTTTTTTAAGAAAGTTCATACTCTTTGTCTAACGGGTGTACCGATTTACATTCCCATCAAGAGTACAGGGGGGTTCCCTTCTCTCCACATCCTCTGCAATATGTATTGTTGGAGATTCTCTGAGATGCCCATTCTGACTGGTGTGAGGTGAGAGCTCACTGGACTTTTGATTTGCCTTCCTCTAACCCTTAGTGAGACTCAGCATCTTTTCAAGTGCTTAACGGCCATATGTATGCCTTCTTCATGAAATGTCCATTGAGATCTTTGGCCCATTTCCTATTGGGTATTTTTGTTTTATTTTTGATATTGAGCTGCCTGAGCTGTCTGTATATTTTGGAGATGACTTCTTTGTAGGGATCTTTGCTTTGAATTTTTTTTTTTTTTCCTATTCTGAATGTTGTCTTTTTCTTTCATTTGGGGTTTCTTTTGCTGTGAAAATGTTGCTAGGGTTAATCACATCCCTTTGGCCTATTTTTATTTTATTTTTTGGGTGTGGATCCAAAAAGAACTTGCTGTAATTTACAACAAAGGGTTTTCTGCCTATATTTTCCTCAAGCCTTTTAGAGTGTCCATCCTCACATTAAGGTCTCTAAATCATTTAGAGCTTATTTTTGTGTATGGTGTTAGGGAGTGAGAAATGGACTATTTCCTGCTGTATCAGTAAACAAGGATGTCATAGTCATCATCAATTGCAGCCCTCCACTGACAGCCAGTGGGCCCTCTCAGGGAACTCAGGAAGGAGAAGAGTGTCTGCCCTCTAGCAGCCATCAAACTGCAGACACTCCCTAAGGTGAGCCCTGAGGAAAGGAAGCTCAGGATGTAAAAACAGGATGCTGGCCCCAGACAGGTGAGGTGCATATAAAAGGGGTGATTTCAGTGAGCCCTGACTCTTGCATCTTCCCATACACAGAAAAGCACTAAATTCCTTGACTCAGGATATCTGGTTTTCTTTAACTATAATCTTTTGATTTTCAGACTACCTGCCCTTTATTACAAACTTCTGTGTAACCTGGCTCCTCCCTTCACCTCCTGGGAGCAGTTCTCTCAGGGTTACTTGAGATGGTGTCTCCTGGGCTTGAAGTCCTAAAAATTCCCTCCGAATAAAACATAGCTATCAACTTTTAGGTTGTGAATATTTTTTAAGTCGACAGGAATATTGTAATTTTGTTTCCATTTTCATTGTTGAAAGAACCTCCACGCTGTCTCCGTTGGCTTCCCTGGTGATGCTAGTGGTAAAGAACCCACCTGCCAACACAGGAAACATCAGAGATATGGGTTCGATAACCTGGATGGGGAAGATCCGCTGAAGGAGGGGATGGCAACCCACTCCAGTATTCTTGCCTGGAGAATCCCATGGACAGAGGAGCCTGGCAGGTTACAGTCCATGGGGTCAAAAAGAATCAGACACGACTGAAGTGACTTAGCATACATGCACACTGTCTCCATTGTAGCTGTTCCCAATTGACATTCCAGCATCCGCGGAGGACAATTCTCATTTCTCCACACCCTCTCCAGCCTTGGATTCTTTATAGAGTGTTTGATAATGGCCATTATGACCAGCGTGAGGTGATACCTCATTATAGTTTTGATTTGGATTTCTCTAATACTTCGCAAGGTTGACATCATTTTCTGTGATTTTTTTTTAAAGGGTATGAGTGAAACATCTTGCAATTGACTCTTGTGTTTTGATGAACACTCCTAGAACATTCGTTGAAGGTAGGTGTTGTTTACTCACGAGCCCACAGACCTTCTGAATATTAAGTGCCCATCAGCTCAGCTTTCGACATTGTTATGGAAAATGGCCACAAAGCGGCAGCATTTTTTCATGTCCCTTTCTTTTTTCTTTTTGTTTCTGTGCAATTTCATTTTGCTCTTACATTGGAATAGAGTTGATTTCCAATGTTGTGCTTGTATAAGGCGAACAGGAACTTAATTCAGTCATGCATAAATGCATATCTATTTTTTTCAGGTTGTTCTTCTCATGTACAGAAGATCCTAAAAAGCACTGAAAAGCAAGAATCAGAGAAGAGAATAAAAATGCAGCAAGAAGTGGTGGAGGTGTTGGAAAATCCAAAAAAATGTCTCTACAAATTTAAAGCACAGAAATTGAATTCCAGAAATCTTTACAGTGAGTGCATTTTCCCTAAAAAAATGCCAGAGAAGCCACCCACCATGCCTATTGGCTTTGATTTTGAAATGGAGAAAACAATCAAACAGCAAGAGGCAAAGAGAGTATTGAAAGATAAACACTTTGAATTTATGTGAAGCCTTGCCCTTATCGTATCTTGTTAGGTGTTGTGGGTGTTCCCAATAAGTAAGAAATTCCACTCATTGTCCCCAGGACTCCTGCCTTTGTTTGGAAGAAGAGAACCCCAAAACCCACCAAAGAGGATGAGGAGTAGCCAGGAGTCATGACCTCAACAATTGTGCCATTCAGTTCAGTTCAGTTCACTCAGTCATGTCTGACTCTTTGCGACCCCATGGACTGCAGCACGTCAGGCCTCCCTGTCCATCACCAACTCCAAGTTTACTCAAACTCATGACCATCAGGTTGGTGATGCTATCCAATCATCTTATCCTCTGCTGTCCCCTTCTCCTCCCGCCTTCAATCTTTCCCAGCATCAGGGTCTTTTCAAATGAGTCAGTTCACATCAGGTGACCAAAATATTGGAATTTCAGCTTCAGCATCAGTTCTTCCAATGAATATTCAGGACTGATTTCCTTTAGGATAGACTGGTAGGATCTCCAAGGAACTCTCAAGAGTTTTCTCCAACACCACAGTTCAAAAGCATCCATTCTTCAGTGCTCAGCTTTCTTTATAACCCAACTCTCACATCCATACGTGACTACTTGAAAAACCATAGCTTTGACTAGAGGGACTTTTCTTGGCAAAGTAATGTCTCTGCTTTTTAATAAGTTGCCTAGGTTGGTCATAACTTTTCTTCCAAGGAGCAAGTGTCTTTAAATTTCATGGCTACAGTCACCATGTGCAGTGATTTGGGAGCCTAGAAAAAAAAGTCTGTCATGATTTCCACTGTTTCCCCATTTATTAGTTATGAAGTGATGGGACCGGATGCCATGATCTTAGTTTTCTGAATGTGGAATTTTAAGCCAACTTTTCCATTCTCCTCTTTCACTTTCATCAAGAGGATCTTTAGTTATTCACTTTCTCCCATAAGGGTGGTGTCATCTGCACATCTGAGGTTATTGTTATTTATCCCAGCAATCTTGATTCCACCTTGTGCTTCATCCAGCCAAGCATTTCTCATGATGTACTCTGCATATAAGTTAAATAAGCAGGGCGACAATAAACAGCCTTGATATACTCCTTTCCCTATTTGGGACCATGTCCAGTTCTAATTGTTGCTTCCTGATATGCATACAGATTTCTCAAGAGGCAGGTCAGGTGGTCTGATATTCCCATCTCTTTCAGAATGTGCCAGTGCCACAGTTTGTTGTGATCCATAGAGCCAAAGGCTTTGGCATAGTTAATAAAGAAGAAATAGATATTTTTCTGGAACTCTCTTGCTTTTTTGATGATCCAGTGGACGTTGGCAATTAGAACTCTGGTTCCTCTGCCTTTTCTAAATGCAGCTTGAACATCTGGAAGTTCATGGTTCACGTCCTGTTGAAGCCTGGATTGGAGAATTTTGAGCATTACTTTACTAGCATATGAGATGAGTGCAATTGTGTGGTAGTTTGAGCATTCCTTGGCATTGCCTTTCTTTTGGATTGGAATGAAAACTGACCTTTTCCTGTCCTCTAGCCACTGCTGAGTTTTCCAAATTTGCTGGCATATTGAATGCAGTGCTTTCACAGCATCTTCGTTTATGATTTGAAATAGCTCAACTGGAATTTCATTACCTCCACTAGCTTTGTTTGTAGTGATGCTTCCTAAGGCCCACTTGAGTTCACATTCCAAGATGTTTGGCTCTAGGTAAGTGATCATACCATCTAGGTTATCTGGGTCATGAAGATATTTTTTATATAGTTCTTCTGTGTATTCTTGCCATGTCTTCTTAATATCTTAGGTCCATACCATTTCTGTCCTTTATTGAGCCCATCTTTGCATGAAATGTTCCCTTGGTATCTCTGATTTTCTTGAAGAGATTGCTAGACTTTCCCCTTCTATTGTTTTCCTCTATTGCTTTGTATTGATCGCTGAGGAAGGCTTTCTTATCTCTCCTTGCTATTCTTTGGAACTCTGCATTCAAATGGATATCTTTCCTTTTCCCCTTTACTTTTAGCTTCTCTTCTTTCCTCTGCTGTTTGTAAGTCCTGCTCAGACAGCCATTTTGCTTTTTTGCATTTATTTTTCTTGGGGATGGTCTTGATTCCTGTCTCTTATACAGTGTCACAAACCTCCATCCATAGTTCTTCAGGCACTCTGTCTATCAGATCTAATCCCTTGAATCTATTTGTCACTTCCACTGTATAATCGTAAGGCATTTGATTTAGGTCATACCTGAATGGTCTAGTGGTTTTTCCTACTTTCTTCAATTTAAGTCTGAATTTGGCAATAAGGAGTTCATGATCTGAGCCACAGTCAGCTCCTGGTCTTGTTTGTATTGACTGTATAGAGCTTCTCCATCTTTGGCTTTAAGAATATAATCAGTCTGATTTTGATGTTGACCATCTGGTGATGTCTATGTGTAGAGTCTTCTCTTGTGTTGTTGGAAGAGAGTGTTTGCTATAACCAGTGCATTCTCTTGGCAAAACTATGTTAGTCTTTGCCCTGCTTCATTTTGTACTCCAAGGCTAAATTTGCCTGTTACTCCAGCTATCTCTTGAGTTCTTACTTTTGCATTACAATCCTCTATAAGGAAAGGAACATCTTTGGGGGGTGTTAGTTCTAGAAGGTCTTGTAGATCTTCATAGATCCATTCAATTTCAGCTTCTTCAGCATTCCTGGTTGGGACATAGACTTGGATTTCTGTGATATTGAATGGTTTGCCTTGGAAATGAACAGAGATCATTCTGTCATTTTTGAGATTGCACTCAAGTACTGCATTTTGGACCATTTTGTTGACTATGATGGCTAAAGCAATTCTTCTAAGGGGGAGTCTTGCCCACAGTCATAGATATAATGGTCATCTGAGTTAAATGCCCCCATTCCAGTTCATTCTAGTTCAGTGATTTCTAATATATCAATGCTCACTTTTGCCATCTCCTGTTTGACCACTTTCAATTTACCTTGAGTCATGGCCCTAACATTCCAGGTTCCTATGCAATATTGCTCTACACAGCATCAGACTTTATTTCCATCACCAGTCAAATCCACACCTGGGAGTTGTTTTTGCTTTGGCTCCATCTCTTCATTCTTTTTAGAGTTATTTCTCAACTCTTCTCCAGTAGCATATTGGGCACCTACACATCTGGGGAGTTTATCTTTCACTGTCATATCTTTTTGCCTTTTCATACTTTTCATGGGGTTTTCAAGGCAAGAATACTGAGATGGCTTGCCATTCCCTTCTTCAGTGGACCACATTTTGTCAGAACTCTCCACCCTGACCCGTCCGTCTTGGGTGGCCCTACATGGCATGGCTTATAGTTTCATTGAGTTAGACAAGGCTGTGGTCCATGTGACCAGTTTGCTTAGTTTTCTGTGATTGTGGTTTCTGTCTGCCCTCTGAGGGCTCAGGATAAGAGGTTATGGAAGCCTCCTGATGGGAGAGACTGACTATGGGGGAAATCAGTTCTTATTCTAATGGGTGGGGCCTTGCTCAGTAAATCTCTTTTTTTTTTTTGCTCGGTAAATCTTAAATCCAGTTTTCTGTTGATGGGAGTGACTGTGTTCCCTCCATGTTGTCTGACCTGACACCAGACTATGGTAGAAGTAATGAAGATAATGGCGACCTCCTTCAAAAGTTCCCGTGCATGCGCTGCTGCACTCGGTACCCCCGATCCAGCAGCAGGCCACCTCCAACCCATGCCTCCACCAGAGACTCCTGGATCCTCACAGGCAAGTCTGGGTGAGTCTCTTGTGGATTCACTGCTCCTTTCTCCTGGGTCCTGGTGCACACAAGGTTTAGTTCAAGTCCTCCAAAAGTCTGTTTCCCAGTCCTGTGTAATTTCTGATGGCTCTATGGTGGATTTAATGGCAACCTCCACCAGGAGGGCTTATTCCACACCCAAGTCTGCTGCACCCAGAACCCCTGCCCTTGTGGCAAGCCACTGCTGTGGTATCACCTGTACCTCCACAGGAGATATTCAAACACTCAAAGCCAGGTCTTGCTCAATCTCTGTGGTATCTCCTGGTGCACATATGATTTTATTTGAGCCCTCTAAGCCTCTCTGATGGGTATGAGGCTTGATTCTAAATGTAGATTTTCCCCTCCTACCATGTAGATGGGGCTTCTCCTTTGTCCTTGGATGTGGGTTTTGTTGTTTGTTTGTTCGTTTGTTTGGTGGAATCCAACATTCTCCTGTGGATGGTTGTTCAGCAACAAGTTGTAATTTTGCAGTTTGTAAGTTTGCAGAAGAAGATGAGTGTACGTCCTTCTACTCTGCCATCTTGTAGAAGATATGCATATGAATATATGACGTCTTTATTCATTCAGCTGTCCGTGTACATTTGGGTCACTGCCATGTCTCAGCTGTTGTAGATGCTGACGCAGTGCACACTTGTGTGCACTGTTGGTGTTGTTCAGCCACTACTTCTATCTTGCAAAATCGAAACAGTCCCCATGAGGCACTCAGTCCACATCCGCCTCCCTGACCGCCTGGCACCCTGCATCCTGCTTCCTGTGTCTGTGGAGCCAACTGCTCTAGGGGCCTTGTGTAAGTGGACTCAACCATCATTTATTCTTCTGTTTCTGGCTTATGTCACTAAGCATAATGCCCTCAGGGTTCACCCACATTGTAGCCTATGTAAGAATTGCCTTCCTTTCAGGCTGGACATTTATTGTGTGGATGAACCATGGTCTGCTTATCTGTTCCTCTGTTGAGGGACACATGGAATATCTACACTCATCTCTCACATCTTGCAATATTTGTGGAATAACTTCAAAGAGTCCCATGATCCAAAAGTAATTCACCATTAACTACTTTATAAACTTTTTTACTTTGAAAACCACTAAAGTTCAGAAGGGAAGAATGCATATGAGCTTCACTTGTGTTTAGGAACGAACGCTTTAGGGTATTCATTTTATTCCCCATGTGTCTGCTATGCGTGTGTGTGTTCCTGTTAGTGGACATGTGCTGCTTGTGTGCACGGTGTGTGGAGATGCACATTGCATAAATGTGCACGGGGCAGGGGTGGTGGTGGTAGTGGGTCATGGGCTGGGGGCTTGGGACCAGAGGTGGGCAGGTGGGTGCAGGTGGAAGCTCCCCATGGGTTCTCTGCTCTGATGGCATCTATGCCCCACCTCTGCCCTCATTCTCCACTTGGATGCAGCATGGTACCCTGTGGGCATCAGCCTCATCACAACGTCACCTGGGCGGGAACCTAGGAGGTGTCAGCACCTTCTTCGCCAACCTGCAGGGAAGTAATACTTGCACACACTGCACCCCTAACTGACCATCAGGTTAAACGGACCTGCTTTCCCTGCCAGACCGTATGGGACTGTCCTTCTTGAGTGACTGGGGCAGTGCCTCCTGCTGGAAGCCTGGGACATGCAGCTGGGCCACTTCCGGTCTGTCCTTGCAGGACCCTGGGCTACACTCCACCAGGCTCTCCCCTGTGCCCTGACCACCACGTGGCTGCAAAACCTGGCCACAGTTTTTGTTTTACCTGTTGAAATGTTTAGTGACAAAGCTTTTGTTCTGTTTCCTACGGTGGGTGAAGTGTGGAGCCCAGGGATGTTTTCTTCAAGAAAGGTACATCCTAATTCCCACACACAGATGAGCCCCCTGTCCATCGATGACCCCAGGTGTGTGACCTGTACCTTCTGGGAACACAGTCCTAAGCTACTTTGAACCTGACCAAGTTCTGTCTACATGGTAGATTCAGACCTCTCCAAGTCCTGTCCACACTGATTATGTTTAGATGAGACCATGTGCTTCTACAATGAAACCATTTGCATCTGACCAGGTTCTCTGTGCAATAGGACATGGAGACCTGGGTAGAGACCCGGTCTGTCCTACATCCTGGAAAGCTCCATGTCTGCGTCTGAATGTCAGTGCTCAGATGTCTGGTGTCTGGAGCCGAGGTGGGTTTCTCTGGGAAACCATGCTCTTCTCTGAATGGGGTTCCATGGCCCTCCCAGGGGTCAGTGCTGAGGTAGGGCTCTTCATCTTTCCCTCTGACAAGTTCAGCTTCCCTGGGGCTCATCAAGACACCTCAGACAGGCTACCTGGTTGTTGTCATTCAGTCTCTAAGTCATGTCCTACTCTTTGTGATCCCATGGACTGCAGCACACAGGCGTCCCTGTCTTCCACTATCTCCTGGTGCTTGCTCAAACTCATGTCTGTTGAGTTGGTGATGCCATCTCATCCTCTGCTGTCCCCTTCTCCTCCTGCCTTCAATCTTTCCCAGCATCAGGCTCTTTTCCAGTGAGTCAGCTTTTCCCATTGGGTGGCCAAAGTATTAGAGCTTCAGCTTTGGCATCAGTTCTTCCAGTGAATATTCACAGTTGATTTCCTTTAGGATGGACTGGTTTGACCTCCTTGCTGTCCCAGGGATTCTCAAGGGTCTTCTCCAACAGCACAGTTCAAAAGCATCAATTCTTCAGTGCTCAGCCTTCTTTAGGGTCCAACTCTCACATCAATACATGACTACTGGAAAAACCATAGGTTTGACTAGATGGGCATGGCTTGTTTACACATTGGGGGCCCACTGACCACAGCCATGTTTTCCTGACCAAGAGAAAGTGTGACCCCAGGTGAGGGGGCAGTCTGGGGACTGTGTGAGTCTTACCCCATCTGTGTGGGTCAGAATGATGTGCAGAGGGAGACCATACACCCAAAGATAAGACAAAGGGAAGAATACATGTGAGCTTCATTTGACTTGTGCTTAGGAATTAATCCTTTAGAGTATCATTTTATACAGTTCCATGCCTATTCTCTGTTACCCCTGTGAGGTTCCCCATCCCTGGGGTTCCTGGAGATTCCTCAGGTGAGATACCTGGTAATTATTCCAATTCACCAGCACAAGCATGGCGAGAAGGGAGCAGATTTACCTGGGCAACTGATTGCAGGGCACATGGATCAGGGAAAAAAAACAGTGGGCAGCAGAAGAGGTTGCTCCTGTGATCTCCTTCCAGTAGACCGTCGGTACTCAGCAGAGACCAGACCTGCCCCTCGTCTTCCAGCCCAACATCTGGCATATTTTCATAGCACCCCAGTGGGACAACAAAAGACCGAGACCCCAGAACTGAGGTAGTGTGTTTAACATTATCATGACAGTGATAAAAGCAGTTAGTATCACATAGTACTGAAGGGAAAAGAGGACTTCTCTGGACAAGTGTGGGGGAGGGAGACTGACCCAACACTTCTACCTACCAAGCCAGGAGATCATAGGAACTCACTCATTTCCACCATAGGGCCCAACCAGCAAAGACCTGGTGTCCTAACCAAGGGTCTTGACACCCCAGGTGCAGGGTCTGGGAGGGGGGTCACCCTGGAGTCTGTGGATGTGTGACCCCAGGTGCAAGGTCTGGGAGGGGGGTCACCCTGGAGTCTGTGGATGTGTGACCCCAGGCGCAGGGTCTGGGAAGAGGGGTAATCCTGGAGACTGTGGACATGTGACCCCAGGCGCAGGGTCTGGGAAGAGGGGTAATCCTGGAGTCTGTGGACTTGTGACCCCAGGTGCAGGGTCTGAGGACTGTGTGGGACTCACCTCATCCACATGGATCCTGTACCCGGAGACCCTACATGTGCTCGTTACCTCAGTGTGTCTTGTTCCCTCTGAGATTTCCAACATCTGAATTGAGGATGTTGCCCTGATTAACCTGTGGTCTTTTTCCTTCTCTTCATATTGTGGCATTCACATGAGGTCAGGCACCTTTGAGTGAGTTGCTGCTCTGCATTCTGCTGGGTAAAAGAAAACCTGTGGTGGTGTCATATTCATGTCATAGCATGTCATATATCTAACTCACAGGGTCACTGCTGTCTGGTTGCATATAGACCAAGTTCATGTGATTTGTAATTTATTGTTATTTTATATCGGGGTAGAGTTGATTTCCAAAGTTTTGTTCAAGTGTACATGAACTTGATTCAGTTATACATAGATGTATATCTATTATTTTTCTGTTTTTTCCCTCATATAGGTTATTACAGTTTGTTCAGTAGAGCCGCCAGTTCTATTCAGTAGGTCCTTTTTCATTATCATCTTGTATGCTGCTGCTAAATCACTTCAGTCGTGTCTGACTCTGTGCAACCCCATAGATGGGGGCCCGCCAGGCTCCTCCATCCCTGGGATTCTCCAGGCAAGAACACTGGAGTGGGTTGCCATTTCCTTCTCCAATGCATGAAAGTGAAAAGTGAAAGTGAAGTCTCTCAGTCGTGTCCGACTCTTCACAACCCCATGGACTGCAGCCTACCAGGCTTCTCCATCCATGGGATATTCCAGGCAAGAGTACTGGAGTGGGGTGCCATTGCCTTCTCCATCATCTTGTATAGTAGTGTGTATATTTTCATCCCAAACTCTTAATTTTGTGTCCCTTCTAATTTTCCTTTGATAATCATAATTTGATTTTCTCAGTCTGTATGTTTCTAGATTAGTTCATTGGTATGAAGTCATAGATTCCACCTGTATGTGATATTTGCCTTTTTCTCTCTGAAAAGTATTTATAGTATAATTTCTTGGTATATCCAAGCTGCTGCCAACATCTTCTTTTGTTCTGTTTTATGGCTGAGTAGCATTCCAGTGTATAGATGTACCACACAGCCTTCATTTTTCTGTCAGTGGACATTTTGGTGGATTCTGTGTCTTGGCTATTGTAAACAGTGCTGCCCTGAAAATCAAGGTGCATGCGTCATTTTGAATGGTGAATTTCTCTGGACCTAAGCTGAGGAATGGGATTGCAGGATGATACAATACCTCTGTGTCTAGTGTTTCAAGGAAACTCCATGCTGTATTCCATCATGGCTTTACCATTTGCATTCCCACCAAGACTGGGGAGGATTTTATTTTCTGTACATTCTTTGCAGTAATTATTCTTTGTAGATCTTTTCGATGATGGCCATTGTGGCCATTGTGAAGTGATAGTTCGTAGTTTTATTTGGCATTGATTTAATAATTACTGATGTGGGCTATCTTTCCATGTGCTTTTGTTATTATTTTACATCTTACGAGACCAATTTACCTCTTCAATCAGGCTTCTTGAAAGTTGGCCCTGTTTGGAATTTTTTTCCAATGACTTATCCCAGGACATTTCTTGAGGGCAGGTGTCATTTACAGCCCTCTCTGATTTATGACTATTATGAGCCCTTTCAGTTCAGTTCAGTTCAGTCGCTCAGTCGTGTCCGACTCTTTGCGATCCCATGAATCGCAGCATGCCAGGCCTCCCTGTCCATCACCAACTTCCAGAGTTCACTCAGACTCACATCCATCATGTCAGTGATGCCATCCAGCCATCTCATCCTCTGTTGTCCCCTTCTTCTCCTGCCCCCAATCCCTCCCAGCATCAGAGTCTTTTCCAATGAATCAACTCTTCGCATGAGGTGGCCAAAGTACTGGAGTTTCAGCTTCAGCATCATTCCTTCCAAAGAAATCCCAGGGGTGATCTCCTTCAGAATGGACTGGTGAGCCCTTTAGCATCTGGTTTAAGGTGTATATATTGATCTGAACCAGCTAATTAGTCCCTGTCCCTCCACCTTTCTTTTTTGGTAATGTTGAGTTTCTTTTCTAAGTCTGCAAGGCTGTTTCTCTTTTGTAAAGAAGTTGTTTGTATCCATGTTTAGATTCCACAGGAAGTAATATCCTGTACTTGGCTTTCTCTATCTCACTTACTTCACTTAGTATGATTTCTCTAGTTTCTTCCCAGTAACTAGAAAGGGCATTATTTCATCCTTCTTTATGTCTGAGTAACATTGCATTGTGTACCTGTACCCCATGTTCTGTCTTCATTCATCTGTCCTTGTACGCTTAAGTTGCTTCTGTGTCTTGGTTACTGTACCTAGTGCTGCCATGATTGTTGGGTGCAGGCGTCTTTTTAAATTTTGGTTTCCTCTGGGTCTACACCTAGGTGTGGGACTGCTGGCTCAGTGGGTACTTCCATGTTTAGTTTTTTAAGAACCTCCATAATGTCCTCCCTAGTGGGTGTACGGACTGACATTCCCCCCAACAGTGTAGGAAGGTTCCCTTTTCTCCACACCCTCTGCAGACCATTTTTGTAGGGTTTTTGATGTGGCCATTCTGATCAATGTGAGGTGATACCTCATCGTACATTTGATTTGCCTTTCTCTAAGAACTAGTGATGCTGAGCATTGTTTCATGTGCTTTATGACCATCTCTATGACTTCTTTGGAGAAATGTGCATTTATTCTTTGGCTGATTTTTTATTGGGTTGCTTGTTTTTTAGTTTGTTTTTTTTGTACATTGAGCTGTACTAGTGGTTTGTATGTGTTGAAGAGAAATTCCCTATAGGTATCTTTGTTTGCAAGAGGTTTTGTTTTGTTTTTCCCATCCTGAAGGTTGCTTTTTTTCTTTTACTGATGGTTTCCTTTGCTGTGCAAATGCTTTTAATGTTTATAAGGTCCCATTTGTTTATTTTTATTTTTATGATTCTACAGGGTGGATCAGAAAAGAACTTGCTGCATTTTATGTTAAGGCATGTGCTCTTTTCCTCAAGAGTTTCATACTGTCTGTCCTTTTGTTTAGATCTTAATCTATTTGGAGTTTCTTTCTGTGTATGGTGATAAGGAGCATTCTGATTTCATTCTGGTTTTCACTGCTAAGGAACGTGCCCGGTGTCTGCAACAGTGGCTGCTCCCAATTTCCATTCCCAGCATCAGCGTAGGAGGGTTCCGTTTGCTCCTCACCCTCTCCACCATTTATTGCTTGTAGAGTCTCCATCTGTGGCCATTCTGACTGGTGTGAGGTGATACCTCCTTGAAGTATTGATTTGCATTTCTCTCATATTTAGCGATGCTGACATCTTTACATGTGATTTTTTTTTAAACAGTGAGTTAAACTTACTCATTCAAATTATCTTCTGGAATGCCCGCTCCGTTTTTAATAATTTTTTCTGTTCGCCTCCCTTTGGACATTTCTTGAGGACAGATGTTTTTTACTTACAGCCTGCAGGCCTTGTGAATGTTAAGCGCCAGGGAGCAAAGGTTTCAAAGTTGTTGTTACAGAAAATGGCCACAAGGTGGCAGCATGTTTTTATGCTCCTACCCTGGTTACTGGGGAAACCAGAGCCTTAGGGTAAGTTCTGTTCCTGGATTGTCATTTAGAGTGGAATGCACTAGAAGAAGCACCGAAGGCTCGTGTCTCATTCCTTCTTCCTTCCTTACCCCTAAGCCCTGGACACATCCCAATTCCTGCAACACCACTCTGTGGAGGGTGCTTTCATCATAGGTGGGCTGACCCTAAGGAAGGAAGCGGGAGGTGGGAACCCTATCACCCGGAGACATGGAGCCCAGGGGACTTTCCAAAGCTCTTCCAGCCCAGAGGCTCCACATCCTTTGGGTGCAGTAGGTGTAGTTTCACTGCAGGAGGACCCACCAGGATCTGATGGGCCGGTGCAGAGGGACGCAGACACGCCAGGTCCATGGAGCAGGGTTCATTAGCTGGCACATCCTCCCCACCTCCCTCAGCCCCAAGGCAGGCCAGCCAAGGGACCCAAGCCTGCTCAGGCTTCAGGGATGTGGCAGCCCAGGTCACTGAGGCCTGAAGGGAACAGAGTCAGCATACAGGAGACCCTGGTTCGATTCCTGGGTGGGGAAGATCCCCTGGAGAAGGGATAGGCTATCCACTCCAGTATTCTTGGGCGTCCCATGTGGCTCAGCTGGTAAAGAATCTGCCTGCAATGTGGGAGACCTGGGTTTGATCCATGGGTTGGAAGATACCCTGGAGAAGGGAAAGGCTGCCCATTCCAGTATTTTGGCCTAGAGAATCCCATGGACTGTATAGTCCACGTGGTCACAAAAAGACACAACTGAGCGACTTTCACTTTTCCTTTTGTAATTTGAATTTTGTATCGGTGTATAGGTGACTTACAGTGTTGTAGAGTGTGCTTATTTGTTTCAGGTGTACAGCAACATGATTCACTCGTGCATAGCCATGCACAGGTTCTTTTTTGGGGTTCTCTTCCTGTATAGTTTATTATGCAGTGTTGATTAGGGGTCCTCGTCCTAGAGTGGGTTCTTGATTATTCTGCAAAGAGTCGTGTGTGTGTGTTCATCTCCACTGTCTCATTTCCTTTGCCCACCAGCTTTCCTTTTTGGTAACCATAAGGTGCATTGCTATGCTGTGAGTCTGTTTCTGTTTGGTAAACAAGTTCATTTGTATCCATTTTTAGGATCCACCTCCAGAGATATCATATGATACTTGTCTTCCTTCGTCTTACTTCACCTAGCGTCATCATCTCTGCTTCCTTCCTTGATGCTGGACATGGTGTGATGTCACCCTTTTTATGGCTGAGCGATATTGCTCTGTGTGTGTGTGTACCCCATCTTGTTATCCATTCATCTGTCCTTGTCCACTTAGACTTCATCCATGTCTTGGCTGTTGTACATTGTGCTGCCATGAACATTGAGGTGCACCTGTCTTTTTAAATTATGGTTTCCTCTGAATCTGTGCCCAGGAATGCGATTGCTGGGTCCTATGGTACTTCTCTGTTTAGCTTTTAATAAACCTTTGTCCTATGCTCCTTCATGGATTTAATGACTTTCTTTCCCACCAACAGAGAGGAGGGTCCTTTTTCCTCTATTCTCTCTCCAGCATTTATTGTTGTTGATTTTCTACACTGAACATTCTAACGTGTGTGGTTGATGCCGCAGTGGACTTCTGATTCGCAGTTCTCTAATACTTTCAGATGCGAAGCATCTTTTCATGTGCTTCATGGCTATCTCTATGTCCTCTGTGGAGAAAGGTCCATTTAAATCTTGTGCCCCTATTTGACTGGGTTGTTTGTTGGATATTTAGGTGCATAAGCTGTTTGTATGTTTTGGAGAGAAATTCCTCGTGAGTGTCTTTGTTTGCCCATATTGATTCCATTATGAGGTTTATCTTTTTGTTGTGTTTATGATTTCCTCAGCTGTGCCAGTGCTTTTATGGGGAGTTAGGTCCTATTTATTTATTTATTTTATTTATTGTGATTCAAAGAAAAACGCTGCATTTTATGTCAAAGTGTGTTCTGCTTTTTCCCTTAAGAGTTTCATATTATCTGTCCTTTGTCTTAGGTCTGTAATCTATTTGGAGTTTATTTTGGGGTATGCTGTTAGACAGTGTTCTAATTTCATTCTCATAATCATTTCATAAAAAACCTGCACACTGTTCTTCATAGTGGCTGCTACTAATTCACCTTTTCACTAACAGTGTGGGAGGGTTTCCTTTTTTCCACACTTTCTCCAGCATTTATTTTTTGTCAACTTTGGGACAATGGTCATTGTGAACCATGTGAGGAAATACCTCATTGTAGCTTTGATTTGCATGTCTCTAATCTTTAGTGACGTTGACATCGTTTCATGTGATTCTTTTAAAGAGTGTGAGTTAAATTTACCTCTTGAAATTGTCCACTTGAATGCCTGCCTCATTTTGATTTTTTTTTTTTTCAATGACACCTAGGATATTTCTGGAAGGCAGTTATTTTCTACTTGCAGCCCCTTGATCCTTGTGCATATTAAATACCCAGCAGCATTGCTTTTCATGGTGGTGTTAGACTGAAAGGCCAGGAGGAAGGAGCACTGCTTCATGTCCCATTCTTCTCCTTTTTTTTCTTTCCTGTAATTTCCTTGTTATTTTATGTTGGAATATTGTTGATTTCTGATGTGTTTGTTTCAGTTGAAACAATCCATGGTTCAGTTATGCCTAGATGTTTTTTTTTTTTTAATTCTCTTTGGGTTTATTTTCATGTAGAGGTGATTACAGTGTGTTCATCAACTTTCCTATGCTATTCAGTAGTTACTTTTTGATCATCTATTTGATATATATTAACATGTATATGTTAATTCCAAACTCTTAATTTCTCCCACTTGTTTCTGAAGGTGGGGGCCTCTGCAGAGGGCAGCAGGCACTCCAGGTTCATTGTGGAGGCACCCTGCCTGCCACACGCTCCCAGCTCCCTCAGCCTCAGGACCCAAGCTAACCAGGCTCCAGGGTTGTGACACCAGCCCAGGTCACGTGGCCTGAGGGGAATAGAGTCAGCATTTCTTTTTCCATATTTTATTTTTACCCTACAACTTGAACAGAAGTGACTTGTAATCTTGTGTTTTTTTGTTTTTTCTTTTTTCCTTTTCAATCTACTGCATCTTGATTTTCTTGGTGACCAAAAGTTCCTTTTCTAAATCTGTGAGGCTGTCTCTCTTTGGGAAAGAACTCCATGTGTATCCATTTTTAGATTACTCCTAGAGGTGATATCACATGATACTTGTCTCTCCCTGGAATGACCATCTCTACTCTGCTTCCTGCGGCTGGTCTTGGCAGCAGTTCCTGCTTCCTTATCGTTGAGAAGTTTTGCATTGCGTACATGTGTCCATCCTCTGTTTCCATTCATCTGTAATTTCTACATTTAGCTTGCTTCCCAGACCTGCCTACTGTACCTTGTTGGGCCGAGATTGCAGGGGTTCCCATGTCTTTTAATTTTACTCTATTTTCTCTGGGTTTATGTCCACGTGTGGGACTGAGCCTGCAGTGAAAACAGAAAAAAGAAGAATTTGTCACAGTAAAAAGAAAAAAAGAAGAGAGAAATTAGTTTTTCTCTTTCTCCCTCCTGAGAACAAAGAAGATGAAGAGAAGAGTAAGCAGACCTGAATATTCCTAGTTCTTTTTCTTTTTTTTAGCCATTCCTGCTCTGCATTTCTGTTACTAAGTTTGCTTTCCTCCCCCACTAACTGCAGAAGCTACACTTTGCACTTATTTAAAGTCTCCTCTCTACTGGGAGCAATTAAATCATACTAAGGATAATCAGTCTAATAACACTAGAAAACTAGGCTGGGTGCCTTGTAGACAATGCCAGTATATAGTTTCTCTAAAAAAATAAGGATCGGTATGGAACAAACTAAGTCAGATGGCTTAGGTATATGCTGGGCTACACATAATGGAAGTTCTTGACTTTAGCTCTTACTGATGACCTTGTTGTTATTGCTAGCTATATTGTTTTCTATGTTGTCTGTTTCAGAACTGTTGTCCCAAGCCTATTATACAGAGGGAAGCATGTCAGAAAGAGAAATGCCAGTGCAGAATATTAATGCGTACGTATGGAATTTAGAAAAATGGTAATGACGACCCTATATGCAAGGCAGCAAAAGAGACACAGATGTAGAAACAGACTTTCAGACTCTGTGGGAAAAGTCAAGGGTGGGATGATTTGAGAGAACAGCATTGAGACGTGTATATTACCGTGTGTGAAATAGATCACCAGTCCAGGTTCGATGCATGAGACGGCGCTCAGGGCCGGTGCCCTGGGAAGATCCTGAGGGATGGGATGGAAAGGGAGGTGGGAGGGGGCTGCAGGATGGGGGGGTGGGGCACATGTGCACCTGTGGCTGATCATGTCGTTGTCTGGCAAAAACCACTACTATATTGTAAAGTAATTATACTCCAATTAAAATAAATTAATTTTTTAAGTGTTGTCCCTTACATTACCAAGTGTGTGATGAAATGGTTATATAATGTCCCAAACTATGTTCAGATTCATTACCCTGAAGGGCCTCTGCCATCTACCTCTACAAAGATTAATCATAGCCATTGAAGCTGCTGACCTTTAACACCCCCTGGAAGGAGTTCAGGGTGAAAATTAGGAATGAGGCCCTCTGTGCTCCAAACAAAACACCGCAGAAGAGGCCCTCAGATAGTTAGACACTTTGGGGAGGATATTTTTATGACCCCCGATTCTTGTATCTTCTCAAACCTAGAGAAACACTAACATCACTGACAGTGACGGCCACTTTGTCTATTAAGGAAAAAAAAAATTGCAATTAAAGTCAAAATAGAGTAGCTACGGAATAACTAGGTGACACTATGGTGTGGTTTCAGACAAGTCCTTGTGTTGTTGAGAACTTGAGTTTTCTGAGCTGTGTCAGACTTAGGATGCCATCAGCCATTGTGAAAACCAAGTCTGCTAGCAGTAGGTGACTGCAGTCTTACTTTTGAAAGGTCTCTTCTTGTAACTGTTATATGTTTAGACAAGGAAATTTCTCTGGATCCTATGTTGACAAGAAAAAAGAAAAAAAAACGTGTAATGACCAATAGCCACATTAAAGGTTAAGACCTACGTCAATAAACCTAGGATACAACTGGATACCTGGCTGCAAGTCCCCTCAAAGTGTTAAGTCTAAATTAGGATTGAAGCTCCAGTTCAGGCTTAACTTTTTCTAATTTGTCTATTAATGTTCAGGTTGTCATTCCTCCAACTATTTCTGAGTCCTAATGGCTCCAGCCCTTTGGACAGGATGACCCAAGCTCTGACCCTATCTGGACCACAATCAAAACCATCATCAAACATAACCTGGTTCTTACTCCTTCTTTGAGCCCTAGTTACAATAACTTTTATGGATCTATGACCTCTGTTTTCTTAAACTACCTGTAAAGACTTGTCTCCTCCAGATGACAGCAGATTCACTGTCAAGATAATAATGATGAAGAGAAAAACCAATGCCCCCAAAGAGATTACAGCCACTCCTCCAAAAAGAACCTTCAGGAATAACTACAAAAGTCACACTGGATCCTCTTAATAAAATGGGATGAGTGCTCTGTGACCCCAATTAGACAGGGTCTATGAGCCCCATGTCAGCACTGAAGAAGTTATAAAAGATTGACCTTCTGTCCCTCATCACCCCAATAAAGATTTCTTGGGGTTCATGTCTCTCAAGGAAAATTTGAAGTAGGAGATAGATTGGCCCTTGGGCTGAACAGGTGGTGATCATCAAGCAGACAAAACTGAGGTATTGTCCTCAGCCAGACAAGAACAAGAATGACGCCTATATCCCTTTCTCCATTGATATGCTGCTGCTGCTGCTGCTGCTGCTGCTAAGTCACTTCAGTTGTGTCCAATTCTGTGCGACCCTATAGACGGCAGCCCACCAGGCTCCTCCCGTCCCTGGGATTCTCCAAGCAAGAATACTGGAGTGGGTTGCCATTTCCTTCTCCAATGCATGCATGCATGCTAAGTCGCTTCAGTCATGTCTGACTCTGTGTGACCCTATGGACAGCAGCCCTCCAGGCTCCTCTGTCCAAGGAATTCTCTAGGCAAGAATACTGGAGTGGGTTGCATTTCCTTCTCCGTCTCCATTGATACGGAGGAAATAAAATGACGGGGGAATTTGTTGCAGTGAAAAGGAAAAAAGAAGTGGAGGAGGGTGAGGCGTAAGGTTTTTTGGTTTTTTTTTTCTTTTCTTTCCAGAGAACAGAGAAGATAAAGAGAACAGTGAGCAGGCCTGAGCATTCCTAGTGTTTTGTTTTGTTCCTTTAGCTGCTCATAACTCTGCATGTCTGTAACTTAGTTTGCTTTTCGGCCCCCTAACTCTGCAGGAACTACCCTTCACACCTATTGTCCATTGTTTACCCTTACAACACCACTCCCCTGGTAGTTACAGATCAGAAAGAAGGCTGCAGAGCCACCGACCTGCCAGCCTCAATTACTGGGTTACTATGCCAGCCTATGACTGTTTTTGAGAAGATTCTAATACACTTGTTCATCACCAAGCCCTCATGGGGAACCCTTGCCTTGTATGAGCCCTAGACTCTTCATGGCGGGGGCACAGTTCTTGAGACACAAGCCTACTGTGTTGCCCTCTCCACTGCCTGAGGATTAAAGCCACCTTTCTATTTCCTCCAAGTTCTGTCTCCATCTCCGTATTTTTTTCATTCAGCTTCAGTGGACAGAGAAAGCCAAGATTTTGGCCAGTAACACTTGTATGTTATTTTTAAGTGACCCTCCCTACATTCTCCTAAGTACAGAGCAAACAACAGTGCAGAAGTTTCCTTTCTCTCCACACCCTCTCTAGCATTTATTCTTTAATATGTTCAGGGCCCATCTGATGAATGTGAGTAATTACCTCATTGGACTTTTGATTTGCATTTCTCTAGTCATTAGGGATGCTGAGCATATTTTCATGTAGCCTGCTGTCTGTAGGCTTTTCTCAGAGAAATATCCATTTGATCTTTGGCCCATTTTTTTTTTTTTCTTTCTTGGTTTGTATGTATTTTTGATCTTGAGCTGCATGAGCTGTTTGTATGTTTTGGAAATAAATCCCTGTGTCTCTTCTTTTGCAAATATTTCTTCCTGTTTTGAGGGCTGTCTTTGACTTTCTTTGAGGGTTTCCTTTTGGTGTGCAAAAGCTTTTAAGGTTAATTCAGCCCCATTTTCTGATTTGTGGTTTACTTTTATTTTTTTAAGAGGAAGATCCACTTAGAACTTGCTGCATTCATGTCAAATTGTGTTCTGTTTATATTTGTCTGAAGAATTTCATAGCATCCATCCTTACAACTAGATTTTTTAATCTATTTGGAGTTTATTTTTGTGTATGGTGTTAAGGAGTATTCTAACTCATTCTCATTTTCATGGCTGAAGGAAGCTTCTCAATGTCCTCCATAGTGGCTGTTACCAATTTACATCCCAAGCATTGGTGGAGGAGGCTTCCCTTGTGTCCATGCCTCTCAAGCGGTTATTGTTTTTAGAGTGTTTGTCCATGGTCTTCTGACTGGTGTAATGTGATCCCTCGCTGTAGTTTAGATTTTCATGTCTCTAATAAATAGTGATGTTGACACCCTTTCTTGTGATTATTTTAAAGGGTGTGAGTTAAACTTACTTCCTGAAATTGGCTTCATTAATGCTCGCCTTGTTTTGAATTCTTTTCTGATGACCACACCTAAGGCATTTCTCCATGAGATGGCTGGATGGCATCACGATTCAATGGACCTGAGTCTGAGCAAGCTCCGGGAGTTGGTGATGGACAGGGAAGCCTGGCGTGCTGCAGTCCATGGGGTCGCAGAGTCAGACACGACTAAGTGCTGAACTGAACTGAACTAGGAGGGCAGGTGTTTTTTTCTTTGTGAAATGAAAATATCTCTTGCCATATTCATGAACAAGAAATGTCACAGTCATCAGAGATTTCTGGCCTCCAAATGTGAATGAGGGCTCCCCGAAAGGTGATCCAGAGGATGCTGCCAACCCCCATGGCAACTGCTGAGGAGTGGGGGGAATGCAAGAAGCAAGGTGAACTAAGAAAGAGGATTGGCCCCAGACAGCTGAGAGGCATGAGAAAGGAATGGATGCAGCGAGCCCAGAGGTTTGCATCTTCCCATGCATAGAATGCTAAATTCCTTAACTGGGTATCTGATCTTTGCTGTTCAGACTGCCTGCCCCCTTTGTTGCAAACTTGTGTACAACCTGACTCCCCCCTCTTGCCTCCTTGGAGCAGTTTTCTCAGAGTTATTGAGATGCTGTCTCCAAGGCTTGGAGTTGTAAACATTCCCACCAAGTAAAATAACTTTCTACTTTCAGCTTGTGACTGTATTTTTTCAGTTGACAACTTACAGACCTTGAATCCTTGTGAAAGTTAAACCCCCAGCAGTACAGCTCTTCACGGTGCTGTTACAGAAAATGGCCACAAGGTGGGAGCACTCCTTCATACCACATTTTTTTTTTTTTTTTAACTAATCTCCTTGTTACTTTCTATTGGGATATAATTGATTTATAAAGTTGTGTTTGTTTTAGATGTATAGGAACTCGATTCAGTTATATTAATACATAGACGTCTATCTACTCTTTTGGTTTCCTTTTCACATATGGATGATCACAGTGTGTTCAATAAACTTCCCTGTGCTATTCAGTAAGTACTTTTTGATTGGGGGCAGGAGGAAAAGGGGACGACAGAGGATGAGATGGCTGGATGGCATCACCGACTCGATGGACGTGAGTTTGGGTGAACTCCGGGAGTTGGTGATGGACAGGGAGGCCTGGCGTGCTGCGATTCATGGGGTCGCAAAGAGTCGGACACGACTGAGCGACTGAACTGAATGTGTGTATATAATATGATATATTATAGATAGATAGATAGATAGATTTAAGGGATTGTTAATTCCAATCCCTAAATTATCCAGCCTGTATCTGGAGGGCAACAGGCACTCCAGGTTCGTTGTGGAGGCACCCTGCCTGTCACATGTTCCCAGCTCCCTCCGCCCCAGGATGCTCCAGCCTTGGGACCCAAGCTAATCAGGCTCCAGGGATGTGACACCAGTCTAGGTCACTATTTCCTGAGGGAAACAGAGTCATCATTCCTTTTTTTGCTTTTTCTGTTTTCATCTCATCATTTGAACTGAAGTTTATAGGTGAATTGCAGTCTTGTGGGTGTGTGTTGTTGCTGTTGTTTTTCTTCTACCACAATTAGTTTCCCTTCTATTAATACATACTGAGGTTTCTGTGTTTTTTTTTCCATATAGGTTATGTTAGGGTGTGGAGTAAGTGTCCTTGTGTTAAACAGTGGGTCCTTGGTCATTTATTTTATAAATAGTAGTGTTCATGTATTTGTCTGAAGCAACTCTGAAGAAACTCATTTTTCCATGCCCCAGGTCTTTATATCTTGGCAATTATAAGTTTCTTTTCTAAGTCTGCAAGGCTTTGTCTCCAGACAAGAAGTTCAATTGTATCTATCCATCTTTAGATTACACCTAGAGGTGATATCATGATACTGATACTTGTCTCTTCTGTGTCCCTCACTTCACTTGGAATAATCATCTCTACTTTCTTTCCTGTGGCCAGCCTTGGATTATATCCTGCTTCTTTACGGTTGAGAAATATTGTATTGTGTACATGTACCCCATCGTCTGCATCAACTCAACTGTGCTTCTACAATTACCTTGATCCCCAGTCTTGGTTATTATACCTTACAGGGTCAAAATCACAGGGTTAGCCATCTTTTAAAAAACATTTTGTCTGTATTCTCGCCCCCACCCCAGTCCAAACATGAGATACAAGCCTGCTCAGGCTCCAGGAATGGGATAGCTACCCAAATCAGGGAGGGTGCATGCAGGGAATAAATTAGTCATTGATTTTTTTTTCTTTGTTTTCTTTAATTTCATGCTGAAGCTGTCACATTTGTAGTTTTGTGCTTGCCATTAGTGTGCAACCACCCGATTCAGTTATGACATGTATATACAGCATGTCTGTTCCTTCTTGGATTCTTTTGCCATAGAGATTATTACAGAAGCTCGAGCAAAGTTCCACTTACTGAACATCGAGTTCTTCTTGAGCATCTATGACAGCTACAGATTTCTGCATATATATGGAAGGAAGGAAAGAGATAATCCTTTTGGATTATCTATTATACCTACAGATTCTGTGTATATGTAAGTCCCTACCTCCAAATTCATCCCTGCCCTTTCTTTTTCTTTTTTTTTTTTTTTTTTGCTGGCACCCTCTGTGTTTAAATTCTCAGAGCCTTTTTAGGCTGTAAGTTCGTCCCTTTGTATCTCTTTTTAAATTTTTCCTACAAGGAACATCAAAGGCTGTTGTCTTCCTCAGTCTGGCTGACTTCACTTAGTGTACAATCCTTCAAGGTCCATCCTCCTAGAGACTAGTGCCATAATTTCTTAATTTCAGCGGCGCTTTTTTTTACTCAGCAAGGCTGAGTAATGGTCCATTGTCTATATGGAACACATTTTCTTAACATTTAATCTGTCAGTGGACATTTTGCAGGCTCTGTTTTGGCTGTTTCGAGTATAGCTGCAGTGAATGTTGGGGTGCATGTGTTTTTATTGAATGGTGACTTTCTCAGGATATCGACCCAGGTGAGGGGATGTCTGATCCTAGGATTAGATCTCTTGAGAGATTTTTTTTTTTTTTTTTTTGACATGCGGAGGCTGTGCTTTCTAGTGGCTGTTATCAATGTCCATTTCCACTGAACATGTATTGGGATTACCTCACCTCCTAGCTCTCTCCTGCTTTTATTGTTTGTTGCCTTCTGAGGATGGCCAGTCTGACTGGTGGGATTTGATTTCCCCTTGTTTCGATTGGTATTCCTGCAGCAATTAGGGATTCTGTGCATCTACTCCTGGGGTGGAGGTTTGCTTTTTTTTCCTTCTTGTTTTCTTTACATTAAAGGGCATGCGGGAAATTTTACTGTGGCAATTGGCTTCTTGAAACTCTGTTGTGTTTGGAATTTATTTCTGCAACCCCCGCCCTGGGAGGTTTCCTGAGGGCAACTATCATTAACAGAAACCCCAGGCCTTGTGAATTAGAGGTGCTGGTCAGCCTCCTTGGTCAAGTGGTAGTTACAGGAAATGTTTACAGGCAACTGCAGTTTTTAAAGCACATCTCTGATTCCTGGGAAAGTCAGCATCCTGGACTGTGGATTAGAGTGAAGTGTACCTGAACAAACCCCAAAGGGCCTGTGTTTCACTACTTTCCCCCCATAAAGCATCACACACACACACACATGCACACACACACACACACACACACTCTGGACTAATTACTACCAGGCTCCTGCTGAGTGTGCTTAGGTGCCTAGGAGGCTGCACACCAGAAAGCAGGCTTAAACTGGAATGCCCAGCACCAGGGTACATGCAGGGTTTGTAATATTTGCTCCCCAGTCCCTGGAGGCCGGGATTCCACTGGGGAATCTGGTCTGATCCAGAACATAGCAGGCAGTAGATGTTTAAAAGGGTTCAGTAAAGCGCACCCTGCCAGGCTGTGTCAAACTCACCCCAGTCCAGGAAGCAGCCCCAATCAGGGAGGTTGAGGGGAATAAAGTAGGCACTGCTTCTCTTTCCTTCTCTTTAATATCATGCCGATGTTACGTTACAGTATAGTCGATAGTGTGATTGTTGCTGTATCAGTCACTTCAGTCGCTCAGTCGTGTCCAACATTTTGCGACCCCATGAGTCGCAGCACGCCAGGCCTCCCTGTCCATCACCAGCTTCCAGAGTTCACTCAGACTCACGTCCATCAAGTCAGTGATGCCATCCAGCCATCTCATCTTCCATCGTCCCCTTCTCCTCCTGCCCCCAATCCCTCCCAGCATCAGAGTCTTTTCCAGTGAGTCAACTCTTCGCATGAGGTGGCCAAAGTACTGGAGTTTCAGCTTTAGCATCATTCCTTCCAAAGAATTCCCAGGGCTGATCTCCTTCAGAATGGACTGGTTGGGTCTCCTTGCAGTCCAAGGGACTCTCAAGAGTCTTCTCCAACACCACACTTCAAAAGCATCAATTCTTCGGCGCTCAGTCTTCTTCACACTCCAACTCTCACATCCATACATGACCACTGGAAAAACCATAGCCTTGATTAGACGGACCTTAGTTGGCAAAGTAATGTCTCTGCTTTTGAATATATTATCGAGGTTGGTCATAACTTTTCTTCCAAGGAGTAAGCGTCTTTGAATTTCATGGCTGCAGTCACCATCTGCAGTGATTTTGGAGCCCTAAAAAATAAAGTCTGACACTGTTTCTACTGTTTCCCCATCTATTTGCCATGAAGTGATGGGACCAGATGCCATGATCTTCGTTTTCTGAATGTTGAACTTTAAGCCAACTTTTTCACTCTCCTCTTTCACTTTCATCAAGAGGCTTTTTAGTTCCTCTTCACTTTCTGCCATAAGGGTGGTGTTATCTGCATATCTGAGGTTATTGATATTTCTCCCGTCAATCTTGATTCCAGCTTGAGTTTCTTCCAGTCCAGCGTTTCTCATGATGTACTCTGCATAGAAGTTAAATAAGCAGGGTGACAATATACAGCCTTGATGCACTCCTTTTCCTATTTGGAACCAGTCTGTTGTTCCATGTCCAGTTCTAACTGTTGCTTCCTGGCCTGCATACAGATTTCCCATCTCTTTCAGAATTTTCCACAGTTTATTGTGATCCACACACTCAAAGGCTTTGGCACAGTCAGTAAAGCAGAAGTAGATGTTTTCCTGGAACTCTCTTGCTTTCTCCATGATCCAGCGGATGTTGGCAATTTGATCTCTGGTTCCTCTGCCTTTTCTAAAACCAGCTTGACCATCAGGAAGTTCACGGTTCACGTATTGCTGAAGCCTGGCTTGGAGAATTTTGAGCATTACTTTACTAGCATGTGAGATGAGTGCAACTGTGCGGTAGTTTGAGCATTCTTTGGCATTGCCTTTCTTTGGAATTGGAATGAAAACTGACCTTTTCCAGTCCTGTGGCCACTGCTGAGTTTTCCAAATTTGCTGGCATATTGAGTGCAGCACTTTCACAGCATCATCTTTCAGGATTTGAAACAGCTCAACTGGAATTCCATCACCTCCACTAGCTTTGTTCGTAGTGGTGCTTCCTAAAGCCCACTTGACTTCACATTCCAGGATATCTGGCTCTAGATGAGTGATCACACCATCGTGATTATCTGGGTCATGAAGATCTTTTTTGTACAGTTCTTCTGTGTATTCTTGCCACCTCTTCTTAATATCTTCTGCTTCTGTTAGGTCCATACCATTTCTGTCCTTTATTGAGCCCATCTTTGCATGAAATGTTCCCTTGGTATCTAATTTTCTTGAAGAGATCTCTAGTCTCTCCCATTCTGTTGTTTTCCTCTATTTCTTTGCATTGATCACTGAAGAAAGCTTTCTTATCTCTTGCTATTCTTTGGAACTCTGCACTCAGATGCTTATATCTTTCCTTTTCTCCTTTGCTTTTCACTTTTCTTTTCACAGCTATTTGTAAGGCCACCCAATTCAGGTATAACATATCAATGAGATATGTCTTTTTTTTTTTTTTTTTTTTTTTGGCCATAGAAGGTCAAACAGAGTTGTGAGCATCAGGTCCTGGTGGCAGATGTATCTCAGATACAGTTTTCTGTGTATACAAAGAAGGAAGATGGGAGATAATTTCTGTGGATTCTCTCCTGAAGCGAAGTGAAGTCATTCAGTCATGTCCAACTCTTTGTGACCCCATGGATGGTGGCTCCTCTGTCCATGAGATTTTCCAGGATTCTCTCCTACAGATACCAATTTCTGTGTATAGGTTAGAGGTACAGATTCCCATGAACATGGGAAAGGAAGGAAGGAAGGGAGAAAGGAAGAGGATAATCCTTGGGGATTATTGATTACACATACATGTTTCTATGTCTGTGTTCAGATCTCCTAATTCATTTTCTGGCTTTTCACATTCTTTTCTTTTCACTTTTTTTTTATATTTCTTGGAACCCTTCGTTTGTGTTTGAAATCTCAGAGTTTCTTTGGGCTCAAAATAAGACACTTTGTATGTCTATTAATAATTTGCCTAGCAGGTACATCATACACTATTGTCTTCCTATGCTGGCTGACTTCTCTTAAAAATGATCCTTTAAGGTCCATCCGTGTGGATACCTGTGGACACGTGACCCCAGGTTCAGTGTCTGGGAGGGGGTCACCCTGGAGACTGTGGACTTGTGACCCCCCGCCCCAGGGTCTGGGGGTGGGGTCACCTTCGAGAGTGTCCACATGTGACCTCAGGTGCAGGGTCTGGGGGTTGTGTAGGTCTCACCCCTCTGCACGAGTCAGGATGGTGTGTACCTGGAGACCCTCTCTCTCCCCTTTTACTGTAGTGTGTCTTGTTCCCCTGAGATTTCCAACAGCTGAGTTGTGGTGAAGGAAAGGAAGCATATGTTGCAGGTTCTGAGCAAGGGAGCCAGGGCAGACGGAGCTTAAAAGGCTCACGCTCCCTGAAGGCTTTCATGGGAAGTTTAAAGACAAGGTTAGGAGGGGGTTATGGAGTGGGTTATCCGCTCAGGGACCTTCTCCTGATTGGCTGGTGGTGAGGTCATCGGGAGTCAGCATCATCACCTTCTGGTTCTAACGGGTTTGGAGTCTGTGTGCTTGTGGGCAGCATGCAGTCAACTTTTCCACCTGGTGGGGATTTGAGTGTGTATAAGACAGCTCACAGGACACGGCTCAGAACATTATCCACAGCCCTTGAGAAGGAGCGTAGGTCCTTGACTTTGTTTAATGGCTATGTTACTGTTTTCTCCTCTTTGACAGTTTTCCTTTCTTTCTGCATGTCCTCACTTCTCTGGTTAAATGCACACTTTGGATCTCAGATAAGCCAGGGAGTCTAAAGGTTTTCTACAGACAGGAGGCAGGTAGAGGACATGGTATGTTTTCCCTTAAAATTTGATGATTTTTGGATTAATGGATTAATCAGTGCTTCGTAGGATCTTCTCCTCTTGTTTTATTCCCACCTCTTCCCAGGAAGATCAATTTCAGTGATTAAACTGAAGAGGAAAAGTTAACATTTTGCCCAACCTCCTGCTCCTTCTCCCTCTGTAACTCAGCTTGCTCCTTGCAAAGTCTGGATCACATAGGTCTCAGAAAGTGGGGACTCACAATAGTAGGAACTGGAAGTTATTGCACTCACCCTTGTCCTGCTCTCTGCAATTACCCAGCCCCTTCAACCCCGCAAACCCACTTAATCATGCCTGTCTGTGTATAAAAACTCTGTAACCCCTTTGTTTGGGGCTCAGAGCTTGGAGTGTTAACTCCGCTGGGCCCACTAGCGTAATAAACCAGAGTTCTCCAACTGTCCGAGTGTGGTGCTTGGTTTCTCGAGTACTGGTTTCTGCAACAAAGGACAAGGTAGGGACTTCCCTGGTGGTCCAGTGGCTAACAGCTGGCGCTTACAATGCAGGGGACCCAGGTTCAGTCCCTGGTCAGAGAACTAGATCCCACATGCCACAGCTAAAAGATCCCTTGTGCCTGAACAAACTGACCCCGGAACAGAAGATTAACTGTACTTAAAACAAGATTACACTGGTCAGACCACTGATGACCAATTTGAAGGTGACTGACAGAGCTGACTGTGCTGTTTCCGCATGTAGCCCCTCTGTCCCATTCCCACCCACTCCCCCCCCACCCCAATCTATAAAAGCTCTCATACCCTGCTTGTTGGTGGTGGGCACGGCCTTGCACAGATGTCCACCACCCAACTCTCCACAGTTTCTGGCATCTAAAATAAAGCCCACAGTTCTTTCTGCCAACCTGGACTGTTTATTGGCTTTCAAGAAGAGAGCAGCCAGACCCCAGCTACTCTTTTCAGTAACATGCTGATTCACAATTGTTTTAATAAATAATTAGGTATTGATTGGGCTTCCCTTGTGGCTCAGCTGGTAAAGAATCTGCCTGCAGTGCGCGAGGCCTGGGTTCAATCTCTGGGTTGGGAAGATCCCCTGGAGAAGGAAAAGTCTACTTTCCCCTACTCTACTCCAGTATTCTGGCCTGGAGAATTCTATGGACTGAATAGTCTATGGGGTCGCAAAGAATCGGACACAACTGAGCAACTCACTTTCACTAGGTATTGGTTTAGGCTTATTTTACTGTTAACTTTCAGTGTATGCATTCTAATATAAGCTTTATGTAAAGGAGAAATGTTTCTTGTTACTAATATAAGCAGTATTGCTTCTATTAATTATAAATTAAGTTTAGTTCAGTTGCTCAGTTATGTCCGACTCGTTGTGACCCCATGCACTGCTGCATACCAGGCCTCCCTGTCCATCACCAACTCCTGGAGCTTGCTCAAACTCATGTCCATTAAGTCAATGATGCCATCCAACCATCTCATCCTCTGTTGTCGCTTTCTCCTCCTGCCTTCAATCTTTCCCAACATCAGAGTCTTTTCCATTGAGTCAGTTCTTCACATCAGATAGCCAGAATATTGGAGCTTCAGCTTCAGCATCAGTCCTTCCAATGAATATTAAGGACTACTTTCCTTTAGGATTGACTGGCTTGATCTCCTTGCAGTCCAAGGGACTCGCAAAAGTCTTCTCCAACACCACAGTTCAAAGGCATCAATTCTTCAGCACTCAGCTCTCTTCATGGTCCAACTCTCACATCCATACATGACTACTGGAAAAACCATAGCTTTGACTAGATGGACCTTAGTCAGCAAAGTAATGTCTAGGTTGGTCACAGCTTTTCTTCCAAAGAGCAAACCTCTTTTAATTTGATTACTGCAGTAACTATCTACAATGATTTTGGAGCCCAAGAAAATAAACCCTGTCACTGTTTCTGTTGTTTCCCCATCTATTTGCCATGAAGTAATGGGACCGGATGCCATGATCTTCATTTTTTGAATGTTGAGTTTTAAACCAGTTTTTTCACTTTCTTTCACTTTTATCAAGAGGCTCTGTAGTTCCTCTTTGCTGTCTGCATATCTGAGATTATTGATATTTCTCCTGGGAAATCCTGATCCCAGCTTGTGCCTCCTCAATCTCAGCATTTTTCATGATGTATTCTGCATTTAAGTTAAATAAACAGAGTGACAATATACAGCCTTGATGTACTCCTTTCCCAATTTGGAACCAGTCTGTTGTTCCATGTCCAGTTCTAACTCTAACTTCTTGACCTGCATACAGGTCAAGTGCTGCCTGTCAAGAGGCAGGTCAGGTAGTCTGGTATTCCTATCTCTTGAAGAATTTTCCACAGTTTGTTGTGATCCACACAGTCAAAGGCTTTGGCATAGTAAGTAAAGCAGAAGTAGATGTTTTTCTGGAACTTTCTTGCTTTTTGATGATCCAACAGATATTGGCAATTTCATCTCTAGTTCCTCTGCCTTTTCTAAATCCAGCTTGGACATCTGAAAGTTCTCAGTTCACATACTGTTGAAGCCTTGCTTGGAGAATTTTGAGTGTTACTTTGCTAGCATGTGAGATGAGTGCAATTGTGCAGTAGTTTGAACATTCTTTGGCATTGCCTTTCTTTGGGATTGGAATGAGAACTGACCTTTTCCAGTCCTGTGGCCACTGTTGTGTTTTCCAAATTTGCTGGCATATTGAGTACAGCACTTTAACAGCATTATCTTTTAGGATTTAAAGTAGCTCAGCTGGAATTCCATCACCTCCACTAGCTTTGTTCATAGTGATGCTTCCTAAGGCCCACTTGACTTCAGTCTCCAGGATATCTGGCTCCAGTGAATGATCACACCATCATGGTTATCTGGGTCATTAAGATTTTTTTTTTTTGTATAATTCTTCTGTGTATTCTTGTATAATTAATAAAGTAGTCTGATATTAAGTAGTTGTTTGACGGGATGCAGCCACAGTGTATCCAGGAAATTCAAAGCGGGGACAGAGTCAACGAGGAAAAACTTATTTATTTAGAAATATAAAGAGAGATTAGGAAAGAATAGTGTAGTAGGAAAATTAGTGGAGAAAAGAGGCTGAATAACTTGGTTTATGTGGAAAACCAATAAAACTCTGAGACAAGAAATTTGCACCATCTACGTAGGCCACTGGCACCCACTTGAATAGCCTTGAGCTCCCTCTTGTGTGGGTCTTAGAAGCCAGGGCAAATAAGTAGACACTGTGAGCCTCCACGCTCCAGATGGGAATTCAGCCAGAAAAGGGAGAAAAGACACGGGGGAGCTAAGCATTGGTGCCAGACCCACAACTTTATTTTCAAAAGCAGCTTATATACCCAAAGTTGTACATAAAGAAATAATGGAATATGCAGAGTTATGCAGGGGCAGCAATCCTGACCCTTATTGAGACCAGGCTTTCCTCTTGCATATCTTCCCGTATACAAAAGGTCCCAGGTGGTTTTACATCATCTTCTGGCCAGGGGGCCTGTTAACATTTTTATGGCTCTTTTCCTAGATAAATATCTATTCAACCAGGAAACTCTTTTTCCCTAGAAGTGTTTTTTCTTTAATCTGCATCACCCTTAAAGTACTAAATAAAGTTACATTCCTGTGGAACAAAGGTACAGTGGGTTATAACAAAGAAAGTACTTAACTCAAAGATCTAATGTTGCTAATACCAGGTCTACTACCTGTTATATATATATATATGTATGTATGTATACTAACTATACAAATAAAAGATATGAAAACTTGGCAGCAAGAATTGGCTCAACAAATGAAACCCTTAATCAGTCCTATTCTAATGATTTTGACTCCTCAGAAGCCCCTACATTCCTAGGATGTTTTAAGCTTCCTGTGCCTCTCGCGGTCAGGAGGCCACAAACAATCACATACACAGCTGTAAGAGTCCGACAGGCAGGCTAGAAAGCCATCAGAGGGGGTTTTGGATTGAAACACTCTTATTATGCCCAGGAGACTTATTATCTAAAACCTCTAAATTAACTTTTTCCAGAAAAAGGTGGTGGGGGGAGAGCCCCCTGTTAATGTCAGAAGAGTAGGTGGAAAGCATAACACAGTAAAGCAGGCAGACTCTGGTTTTGGGGGGTAGATGCTCGGGAACAGGGGCTCTCCTGAGGCTTGATCCCGCCTTTGCGTATGCCGAGCCTCCTTCCTCATGACCTTTGCCATGGGCGGAGTTCCTCACGCTGGCTCCGGGCAGTTGTTGATGTATTTATAGGTGATTGTGTGGTTGACCTTGAATGCTTTCTTCATTGATGACTGCTTTTAAGCTGACTGTGGTATTGTATATGCTTATTCTCTAGAGATGTTTCTTGTTGTTTAGTTGTCCAGTCATGTCCAACTCTTTGTGACCCCGTGGACTCATGGCCTACCAGGCTCTGGCCTGCCCTGGCCTACCAGGCTCCTCTGACCATGGAGATTATCCAGGCAAGAACACTGGAGTGGGTAGCCATGCCCTCCTCCAGGGGATCTTCCCGACCAGGGATCTTTGAGTTTCCTGCACTGGCAGGCGATTCGTTACTGCTGAGCCTCCAGGGAAGCCCAGAGACATTAGTACCCTATAACTAAAAACCTGTGTCTAAAAACTTATACCTTTTAAGACAACACTGAAAGTTATGTTAAAAGTTATGTTTTTAAGTAATATTTAAAGTTGAACTAAAGTTCTTTTCTGGAAAACCAGCTATCACCAGGCTTATAAGGCTTATTAGCTTTACTCATAAATGATAGAATGAGTTTGTTCTTGTAAACTGTCTATAGCAGCTCCTCTGGCTCCAGGATATTTAACTTCTTTTATCATCCTTTATGGCACTTTATCCATAGCACCAGCTTTAAATCTCTATCTCCTACACGTAGATACTAAGTGAGTCTTTTATTTGCTTATGAGAGTTGAATCTGGTAGGAAGTTTGCTCTGATTTTAGCCTAAGTGTTGTGAGGTTTAAAATCTCCCCTAGGCTTCACTTAGTCCATTGAAGAACACTTTCCAGGATGCTCATCTTGTCAGGACTTATCTCCTCTTGTATGTTAGGAGCTTATTAATGGGTTATGAAGTTATTGATATTGGAGGGAGTGACTGTGTGTGTTTCATGACTCAGTCAAGCTCTCTATCCTTTATTTACCATTAATTCTCCTTTTTTTTTTTTTAATTTCTTAAAAACTTTTGTATAAGCTATGTTCCTGGGGTACAAAACACAGCCTACATCTTCCCCTCCCTTGGGCTACGCCTTGACTGAACATCTGATCATTATGGTAGTCATGCTTTCTTCTGTTCCTCCCCAGGGTTCCCTGAGGATGGGGTTTACCAGAGGGTCGATTATCAGCCAGGCTCCTCTAGAGGAGAGTGAATCACCACCAAGTTCTTTGACTTTTAGGCTGATGCTCATCCTATTCTGGTGAATAATTTTGTTGTTATAATTATGTGAATATAGGGCTAAGGGAACGACAGAGGATGAGATGGCTGGATGGCATCACTGACTTGATGGACATGAGTCTGAGTGAACTCCAGGAGTTGATGATGGACAGGGAGGCCTGGCGTGCTGCAATTCATGGGGTCGCAAAGAGTCGGACACGACTGAGCAACTGAACTGAACTGAACTGAGGGCTAAGCATAGAGGGATATCTAATCCCAGGGTGGATCTTCCTTGTGGTGTAATCATAAGTGTTAAAGTCAGCTTCATGGCTTATTTATGCTTTTTTATTACTTTATTTTTTAATTTAAAAACTTGTCTTCCACTTTTATTGATATGCAATTGACATATAGAGACCTTATAATTTTAAAATATACACCATAATAAGTTGACTTACATACACGATGAAATGATTATCACAAAAAATTTAGTGAACATCCAATCTTATATAAATACATTAAATAAATATGAAAAATAGTTTTTCTTTGTGTTGAGAACTCAAGATTCTCTTAACTTTCATATGTAACATACACAGTGTTAAATTTATTTCATAGTTCATTTTCTTTTAACTGTGGATTTTTACAACTTCACTAGGACTTAACTTTATTTTGAGGTAATCCCATGCTTTACACTGTATTTCTACTGATATAAATTAATCTTAGGACCAAAGTGGCTGGCATGCAATGTGCCAACCCTAATTAGTTAATATAACTTCCTCAGATTCCCTCTTGTGTGTGCTTGGTCTCTCAGTTGTGTCTGACTCTTCACAACCCCATGGACTATAACCTGGCAGACTTCTCTGTCCATGGGACAGGGATGAATACTGGAGTGGGTTGCCATTTCCTCCTCCAAGGGATCTTCCTGACCTGGGGATAGAATCTGCATCTTCTGTGTCTCCTGCCTTGCAGGTGGGTTCTCTACCTGCTGAGCCTCCTCTTGTGGCTTACCTTTCATCCCTACTGTTTCCCACAGGGCAGGGTTACACAAGGCATAGTTTTTTGTGCAGCTGGTGTCTGCTTCTTCTAATCTTCTATGTTTAGAGACCATTCTCACCAGATGCAGATAATTGCATCTGTAATTATACCAATATTAGACATTAGTAGACTAAGATCATGGCATCTGGCCCTATCACTTCATGGCAAATAGATGGGGAAACAGTGGAAACAGTGGCTGACTTTATTTTTCTGGGCTCCAAAATCACCGCAGATGGTGACTGGAGCCATGAAATTAAAAGACACTCCTTGAAAGGAAAGTTATGACCAACCTAGATAGCATATTCAAAAGCGGAGACATTACTTTGCCAACAAAGATCCATCTACTCAAGGCTATGGTTTTTCCAGTGGTCATGTATGGATGTGAGAGTTGGACTATAAAGAAAGCAGAGTGCCGAATAATTGATGCTTTTGAACTGTGATGTTGGAGAAGACTCTTTAGAGTCCCTTGGACTCCAAGGAGGTCCAACCAGTCCATCCTAAAGAAGATCAGTCCTGGGTGTTCATTGGAAGGACTGATGCTGAGGCTGAAACTCCAATACTTTGACCACCTCATGCAAAGAGCTAACTCATTGGAAAAGACCCTGATGCTGGGAGGGATGGGGGGCAGGAGGAGAAGGGGACAACAGAGGATGAGATGGCTGGATGGCATCACCAACTCAATGGACGTGAGTTTGGGTGAACTCCGGGAGTTGATGATGGACAGGGAGGCCTGGTGTGCTGCGGTTCATGGGGTCACAAAGAGTCGAACATGACTGAGCAACTGAACTGAACTGAACTGAGACTGGAACTTGTTTGTTTATGGGGTTATTAAATCCATCCAGGTATTTACAGGGCTTCACTTTAATTATTAAGCTATATCACCAGGCTGAGTAGGACTTTGTATGTATAAGTTTTAGCATTTAAGTGATATATTGCTATTCAGTGTAGTAGTTTGAGTTAAATTAAAATCAGAATTGAAATATTTAACATTTTTTTCTTTTGAAGATTATTAAAATGTACTTTATTGCTTATTTTGTTTGAGGTACATGACAGTTCCAGAGTGATGCATTTTTTTACACACATTATCTTTTTTATTGGGGTATAGTTGCTTTACAATGAAGTGAATCATTGTGTAGCTGTGAATCAATGAAGTGAATCCCCATCCCACACCTCTAGGTCATCACAGAGCACAGAGCTGAGCTCCCTATGCTACACAGCAGCTTTCCACTAGCTGTCAGTTTTACAGATGGTAGGGCATATATGTCAAAGGTACTCTCTCAGTTTGTCTCACCTTCTCCTTCCCCTACTGTGTCCACAAGTCTGCTATCTAAGTCTGTGTCTCTAGTGCTGCCCTGCAAATAGGTTTATCAGTACCTTGAGCCAACATTTTGCTTCAGGAGACAAGGACACGGGGGCTCACATGTGGTTTCGTTAGCTGGAGCACAATTAGCTCCTTGTGCCGTCTACTTCTTGCCCAGAGGCCAGAGACAGACTGGTCTGGAGGGGGAAGGGCATTTATTCAGCAAAGCTGACTGGAAAATGGGACAGCAGGGAAGGCAAAATTGTGATAATTTAAAGTGGCTCTGCATGGTGGCTTTTGTTAAAAAACCAAAACAAAAACCCAGTTCTAGGAGCCTCTCCAGGAACCAAGGCTGCAGCTGACACAGAGCTGTATTAAACCCACACACACCACTCTTGGCACGTCACCATGTGACATTTACATGGAGTTTGTTAATTCACTGGGCTTCCCTGGTGGCTCAGCTGGTGAAGAATCTGCCTGCAATGCAGGAGACCTGGCTTCGATCCCTGGATTGGAAAGATTCCCTGGAGAAGGGACCAGCTACCCACTCCAGTATTCTGGCCTGAAGAATTCCATGGACTGTATAGTTCATGGATAGAAAAGAATCGGACATAACTGAGCAAGTTTCACTTTCACTTTGTCAATTTATTACAACTGCTACACTCAACAATGCTTTGATATATCACAGGTATCTCTGCCACTTGCTACTGTAAAATCACATAGAATCTATAGTGATACAACTCAGTTTAAGTGTGGCTTTCCATTAAACAGCTTCAATTTATTCATCCATATGATAAACTTTTAACCATGATCAGAGTTGGCCTACCCAAGATATTTTTACAAATCAAATGAAGTAATTCATTTTTAATTAATTAATTTTTGTCTATGCTGGGTCTTCACTGCTGCTGAGGCTTTTCTCTAGTTGTGACAAATGGAGACAGTTCACTAACTGTGGTGTGTGGCCTTCTCCCTGCAGTGGCTTCTAATGTTATATAGCAGGGGCTCCAGGGCACAGGCTCAGTAGTTGTGGGGCACAAGCTGTTACTCCATGACATGTAGGATCTTCCTGGACCCAGGGATCAGG
Organism: Capricornis sumatraensis; assembly: GCF_032405125.1. Taxonomy (NCBI): domain Eukaryota; kingdom Metazoa; phylum Chordata; class Mammalia; order Artiodactyla; family Bovidae; genus Capricornis; species Capricornis sumatraensis. The sequence continues at coordinate 15,174,018 of NC_091089.1, read as the reverse complement.
CCCATGTTCCCTGTACTGGCAGACAGACTCTTCACACTGGACCACCAAGGAAAACCGTGAAGTAATTAATACACAAGAGAATTTTATAGAAGCCATACATGCAAGCAATTGCAGTAGCTGGAATTCTTCAGAAGGAAGTAATGAGCATATTGTTTCAGTTTTATATTTAAAGCTTTGCTTGCATAATAGTTTAAAATCATTTCTTAAAATCACAGCAATATACATGCCTCTAAGCAGGAACTTGATGTAGTGTAATGCTGTGGAGAGATAGCAAGAAACATACACATTAATCAGAAATGTCATTAGTGGCTGTTTTCTCTGGGTAGTGGAATCACAGAAAATGATTCAAACTTTGTTTGCTTTGCAGTAAGTTATGAATTTTCCCCCATATATGTATAACTTTGATAACTTTTAAAAAGGAGATTACTTGGGGAGGGGAGAAAATCAATGATTCCCTGTAAAACAGCATTTAGATAGCTCTCCCCAGAATTTTCATTCTACAGAATTCCATTATTCGAGGCTTGCGGTAGAACAGTAAGTGCAAGGCCATTCCTGAGTGCTATCAGAAAAGTATTTTTAGCAAAATTATTGCCTTTCCAAGTAATCATACCTGCAAAAGAAAAGGATTTCTCTTCCATTTCCCGTCATTATAAGTTTAAATTAAATTCTGTCTTCTCTTTGTTTCCTTTTTCTCTTGTCCATGTTGTTTCTCTGTGGCTTAGAAGGGGATCATTCTGTCTCTATGGAAACTCTCAAAAAATACAGAAAGAATTGGCCAAGTTAGAACAAACACAAACAGCGAAATCCATTTCATAGTCCTTTTGTGGACTGTGATTGTCCAGTCCATCTCTTTCTTTTCTGGTTCTGATGCTGAAATGCTTAATCTCTTGTTTTGCATGGCCTCAGCCACCTCTGAGACATGGTATCTCTCAGTCCTGAGGAGGAAGGCTTTGCTCCCTATGTCACAGCACCAGCAGGACAGTTGTTCTCATCCCCACTAAAGTGTAGGGGGGTCCGAGGTAAAGGAAACGATGCTCTACTTGCTCTGTTTAGTTCTTTTCTTTCTCCTTGATGGAAGCTAAGGCTCTGTAAATGCTATTGTAATCTATTTATTTTATAACAGCTACTTAGCAAAAGGGTTTAGCCTTTCTTCTCTACTGAATCTCAAATGAGAGCCTTTAAAAATATAACTTCTCTTCTCTCTTGAGGTAATGCAATAGCAACACATATATTGATTCGGGATATGACAAACTCTTGGACAGTTTTTCTTTTTTATATCCTGTTTTCCCTGCAAAAAGTCATCAAGATGCTTGAAGAAGTGGTAGGTGGTTGGTGAGAGTGTGTGTGTAATTAGCATACACTTTTCCCAGATGGACTTATAAAAGCAACAGTATCAATGAAATTATTTAATACGTACCATTTTCTAAAATATGTGCTGTTGAAGACCAGCTCAGTGGACGGACTGAGTACAAGCTCGAAAGCACTTCCCAAAGCCACACTTGCAAGAAAAAAAATGTCATGGTAAATGTTTGGTGGTCTGCTGCCCGAACTGATCCATTACAGCTTTCTGAATCCCAGTGAAACTATTACATCTGAGGAGTATGCTCAGCAAATCAATGAGATGCACTGAAAACTGCAAGGCTTGCAGCCAGCACTGGTCCACAGAAAGGGCTCAATTCTTCTCCATGACAATGCCCCACTGCACATCACACAATTAACTTCAAAAGTTGAACAAATTGGCTATGGCGTTTTGCCTCATCTGCCATATTCACCTGACCTCTCACCAATCACCTAACACTTCTTCAAGCCACTTGATGACTTTTTGCAGGGAGAATGCGTCCACAACCAGCAGGATGCAAAAAAAGTTGTCCAAGAGTTTGTCATATCCTGAAGCACGGATTTTTTTTTTTTTTTTTTGACTACAGGAATAAACAAACATTTTTCTCATTGGCAAAAATGTGTTGATTCTAATGGTTCCTATTTTGATTAATAAAAATATGTATGAGCCTAGTTATAATGATTTAAAATTCACAGCTTGAAACCACATTTATGTTTGCCCCAAACTAATACATGGACAACAGGCATATAATAAGATGCTCAGCATCATTAATTATCAGAAATACAAATCAAAATCACAGTGAAACACCACCTCGCACCAGTCAGAGTGGCCATCGTCCAACCCTTCTCATAGACAGGACACAAATCAGGGATCTTTATGTATCTTTGTACCTATTTGTGTCTTTCATTCATAAAAGAGATTAATAGCAGAGAGGCAGAAAGTAGCATGATGTTTTGAAAGGTTCTTAATTCTCACCAAATGAGAATTTCTAGAAAAGCATTTATTTTATATAAAACTGAAAGATGGTATTAAATGAAAAATTATGAAAAGGAAGGAACTGAAGAAGCTCTGATGCAAACGTTGTTGAATTCTTTTGTCACTCTCAGGGAGAGAGTATTAAATGTTTAATGGCATTTTAATGATGATAACTTTGGAATTAGATTTCTCCAGCAGTGTTAATGCTAAGGGAGGCTATTTAATACACTTTTAAAATGTCATGTAGGTGAGATTTACATAAATAACAGCAGTTATATACGCATGCAGATAACTAAGATTTGCTTTGCTAATGTACATCACTGTAATTCACAAAACAATAGATTAAAACATTTGTGCAACTAATATAACAGGCAAATTAGCTAGTTGGCTTGGGATTGTTAACTGGAAAATTGCTGACTAGATCTAGATATGGTAAGGTATTTTAAATTAGTGCCTTCCTTTATCAGATAATTTCAATAATTTGAGGACGTGAGAAAGAAGCAGCACATCTTTTGTCTTCAATAGTTCATGATTGCATGAAAAGGATGACGAGTATTCTACATCCGAAGGAGTGGAAAGCTCTTAGTCCTCGGAGCAATAAGCAGTATGATGTAACTCTGTTCCCTTGGGCACGTGGAGCTTTAGAACTTCTGTAAACCCAAGTTCAATGCTGTTCCTTTGCTTAAGTCTTACATCTCTGAGTAAGTTAATCTTCACGCTACCATCAAGGAGCATGGGTAAGCAAGTTTCATCTAGAGAACTAGAGTGTATGTCCACAGAATTTCATGTAGAAAGAAAACAATCCCTCAGATCCATGAGACTGGCTATTACATGGAAGTTCCTGAGCATGAATGTGTGTGATTTAATCTGCTTCTCAAACCCAGGACACCTGAACACTTGCTCGAGATCCCCAAGGAAAAGAGAGGTCATGAAAGGATAAAGCAAGCTTCATCACCAGCTCCTTTTTGATGGTCCCTTGTCGTAGACATTACAACATGGAGAACATGCCTACATCAGATGGTCCCCAGAGCCCAGGACCCCAGCAGGAGGGCCATAACCACAACCAGGGGGCACTCAACTTGGAATATCAGGCCTTCAGTCTCTACCACGACTCCCAGCATGCAACAAATAATTAAAATTGTGGAACAGATGAGAGTATCACCCTCATGACAATAAGAGATGATCTGGAGCAAAGAGCTTGGAAGAAGGAAACCATGCTTGTCTGATCAGCTACTAGGGCTCATCCCTGTAAAATGTGAGAGTCGGTGGCCTTATTCAGCACAACACACACACAACGTACACATGGAACACACACACGGAGAACACATACACAGCACATGTACAGAACACAACACACACGCACAGAAATTGTTTCATGGGAGTAGAGCAAGGGGAGGGCCTGGGTCCCTTTGGGCTACTATAACAAAAGACCACAGCCGTGGAGGTTAATAAACAATAGATGATTCTGGAGGCTGAAGGCCAAGTGTGGTTCAGGTCAGGGGCAGGGTCAGGGTCGGGTCCATGTGGACCCCACAGGGAGAAATGGGGAAGGGCTCCATGGTCCTTCTGTAACAGCACTGACCCCATTTCTGAGGGCTCCTCTCTCATGATAAGTGTCTCCCCTGGGCCCCACCTCCTAATACCATCACATGGGCATCAAGATCTAACACATAAATCTGGGGGAGACACAAACATAGCAGGAGCTGAAGTGAACATTCCTGGGCCATACTTTTGAGGTATTGCTTTTTCTGTCTTTTTCCTTAACAAGATCAATTTGAAAGCCTGATGTGATCAGCCAGGATTATTATTCTTTTTAAATTAAAATTAATAGAAATGTTGCATCAACTTTGCCTACTTGGAATAAACTACCCTTGATTGTGGTGTATAACTATTTTTATACATTGTTGGGTTCTATTTGCTAACATTTTGATGTGGGTTTTTTCGCTTATGCTCATGAGAGATATTGGTCGGTTCAGTTCAGTTCAGTTCAGTCGCTCAGTGTGTCCAACTCTTTGTGACCTCATGAATCGCAGCACGTCAGGCCTCCTTGTCCATCACCAACTCCTGGAGTTCACTCAGACTCACGTCCATCGAGTCGGTGATGCCATGCAGCCATCTCATCCTCGGTCGTCCCCTTCTCCTCCTGCCCCCAATCCCTCCCAGCATCAGAGTCTTTTCCAATGAGTCAACTCTTCGCATGAGGTGGCCAAAGTACTGGAGTTTCAGCTTTAGCATCATTCCTTCCAAAGAAATCCCAGGGCTGATCTCCTTCAGAATGGACTGGTTGGATCTCCTTGCAGTCAAGAGGACTCTCAAGAGTCTTCTCCAACACCACAGTTTAAAAGCATCAGTTCTTCAGCACTCAGCTTTCTTCACAGTCCAACTCTCACATCCATACAGGACCACTGGAAAAACCATAGCCTTGACTAGATGGACCTATGTTGGCAAAGTAATGTCTCTGCTTTTCAAAATGCTATTTAGGTTGGTCATAACTTTTCTTCCAAGGAGTAAGCGTCTTTGAATTTCATGGCTGCAGTCACCATCTGCAGTGATTCTGGAGCCCAAAAAATAAAGTCTGACACTGTTTCCACTGTTTCCACTGTTTCCCCATCTATTCGCCATGAAGTGATGAGACCAGATGCCATGATCTTAGTTTTCTGAATGTTGAGCTTTAAGCCAACTTTTCACTTTCCTCTTTCACTTTCATCAAGAGGCCTTTTAGTTCCTCTTCATTTTCTGTCATGAGGGTGGTGTCATCTGCATATCTGAGGTTATTGATATTTCTCCCAGCAGTCTTGATTCCAGCTTGTGTTTCTTCCAATCCAGCGTTTCTCATGATGTACTCTGCATAGAAGTTAAATAAGCAGGGTGACAATATACAGCCTTGACATACTCCTTTTCCTATTTGGAACCAGTCTGTTTTCCCATGTCCAGTTCTAACTGTTGCTTCCTGACCTGCATACAGCTTTCTCAAGAGGCGGGTCAGGTGGTCTGGTATTCCAATCTCTTTCAGAATTTTCCTCAGTTTATTGTGATCCACACAGTCAAAGGCTTTAGCACAGTCAATAAAGTAGAAATAGATGTTTTTCCGGAACTTTCTTGCTTTTTCCATGATCCAGCGGATGTTGGCAATTTGATCTCTGGTTCCTCTGCCTTTTCTAAAACCAGCTTGAACATCAGGAAGTTCACGGTTCATGTATTGCTGAAGCCTGGCTTGGAGAATTTTGAGCATTACTTTACTAGCGTGTGAGATGAGTGCAACTGTGCGATAGTTTGAGCATTCTTTGGCATTGCCTTTCTTTGGGATTGGAATGAAAACTGACCTTTTCCAGTCCTGTGGCTGCTGCTGAGTCCGTAGTTTCCTTTCATTTTTTAGAATTTACCTTTGGGTGTGCTGGGCCTTCACTGCTGTGTGGGCTTTTCTCTAGTTGCAACAAATGGGGGATACTCTCCATTTCTGGTGCATGGGCTTCTCTTTGAGGTGGCTTCCCTTGTTGTGGAGCACAGCTCTAGAGCACAGGTTCAGTCGTTGTGGTGTGTGGGCTTAGTCACTCTGTGTCATATGGAATCTTCTCGGACCAGAGATCAAACCTGTGTCCCCTGCATTGGCATGTGGGTTCTTATCCACTGTACCAACAGGGAAGTTCAATATATGATTTATGTTGTTTTAAATTTATTAAAGTGTGTCTGTGGCCCAGAATGTGGCATGGTATATCTTTGTGAATCTTCCATTTGAGCATGAGAATAATGTATGTTCTGTTGTTGCCATAATTCATAGATGTGAATTGTATCCAGTTGATGAATGTTATTTTTTTTTTAATATTTATTTATTTGGCCATGTTGGGTCTCATTTGTGGCATATGGGATCTTCATTGTGTTATGTGGAATCTTTTGTTGCAGCTCACAGACTCTCTAGTTGTGATGTGCAGGCTCAGTAATTGGGGTGTGGGCTCTAAAGCATGTGGCTTCCACAACTGTGGCAATGGGCTTAGTTGCTCCATGGCATGTGGGATCTTAGTTCCTGAACCAGGGTTTGAACTCATGTCCTTGGCATTGCAAGGTGGATTCTTAACCACTGGGCCACCAGGGAAGTTCCTAGACGTTACTGTTGAGTTTTACTGTGTCCTTCCTGATTTTCTGCCTGATGATCTGTCCATTTCTAATAGACAGGTGTTGAAATCTCCAGCTCAGATAGTGGATTCATCTATGTCTTTTGCAATTCTATTAGTTTGTCCTTCACACAGTTTGTCCATTTCTAGTTCATTCACATGAAGGATTTTTATGTCTTCCTGATAATTGATCCTTTCACCATTATTTAATGCCCTCTTTATCCCTAACACCTCTCCTTGCTTTGAAACTTGTTCTCTGTGAAATTAATAGGCTACTCCTGCTTTCTCTTAACTGCTGTTTACATGCGGATTTTCCTTCATCTGATTGTCTTCATACTCAGTGTGAGTTTTCTATAGACAATGTGTGACTGAGCCAGCTGTTTTGATCCAGCTTATAATCAATTATTGGTCACTTAGATCAGACTTTCAAAGTGTTTACTGATGTAGTTGCATTAGTATCTACCATATTTGTTACTGTAGTTTATTTGTTGCCCTTTTACATCTAATTTTTTGACACTCTTCCTGCCTTTTGTGATTTTACCTGAGCATTTTGTATGACGCCATTTTCTCCCTTTTATTAGCGTATCACTTAAATATTCAGTTCTACTTTTTATAGCGGTTGCCCTAGAGTTTGCATCATACATTTACAGCTAACCATTGGCCACTTTAAAATAATGTTGTAATCAAAAGAATTGATGCTTTTGAACTGTGGTGTCGGAGAAGACTCTTGAGAGTCCCTTGGACTGCAAGGAGATCCAACCAGTCCATTCTGAAGGAGATCAGCCCTGGGATGTCTTTGGAAGGAATGATGCTAAAGCTGAAACTCCAGTACTCTGGCCACGTCATGCGAAGAGTTGACTCACTGGAAAAGACTTTGATGCTGGGAGGGATTGGGGGCAGGAGAAAAAGGGGACGACCGAGGATGAGATGGCTGGATGGCATCACTGACTCAATGGACGTGAATCTGCGTGAACTCCGGGAGTTGGTGATGGACAGGAAGGCCTGGCATGCTGCGATTCATGGGGTCATGAAGAGTCGGATACAACTGAGCAACCAACTGAACTGAACTGATAAATACCTTAAAATAACAAAACAATCCTTGTCCCTTCCTTCATTCCCTCGAATCTTTGCTGTCACTTTTAAAATTTATATACAAGCATGTTTTTGTTGTTGTTTAGTCACTAAGTCATATCCGACTATTTGTGACCCCATGGACTGTAGCCTGCTAGGCTCCTCTGTCCATGGGATTTCCCAGGCAAGAATACTGGAGCAGGTTGCCATTTCCTTCATCAGGGGATCTTCCTGACCCAGGGATCGAACCTACATCTCCTGCTTTGGCAGGCAGATTCTTTACTGCTGAGTCACCTGGGAAGCCCATATACAAGCATCAGTTCAGTTCAGTTCAGTCGCTCAGTCGTGTCCGACTCTTTGCGACCCCATGAATTGCAGCACACCAGGCCTCCCTGTCCATCACCATCTCCCAGAGTTCACTCAGACTCACGTCCATCGAGTCTGTGATGCCATCCAGCCATCTCATTCTCAGTCGTCCCCTTCTCCTCCTGCCCCCAATCCCTCCAAGCATCAAAGTCTTTTCCAGTGAGTCAACTCTTTGCATGAGGTGGCCAAAGTACTGGAGTTTCAGCTTTAGCATCATTCCTTCCAAAGACATCCCAGGGCTGATCTCCTTCAGAATGGACTGGTTGGATCTCCTTGCAGTCCAAGGGACTCTCAAGAGTCTTCTTCAACACCACAGTTCAAAAGCATCAATTCTTCGGTACTCAGCCTTCTTCTCAGTCCAACTCCCACATCCATACATGACCACAGGAAAAACCATAGCCTTGACTAGATGGACCTTAGCAAAGTAATGTCTCAGCTTTTGAATATGCTATCTAGGTTGGTCATAACTTTTCTTCCAAGGAGAAAGAGTCTTTGAATTTCATGGCTGCAGTCACTATCTGCAGTGATTTTGGAGCCCAAAAAAATAAAGTCTGACACTGTTTCCACTGTTTCCCCATCTATTTCCCATGAAGTGATGGGACCAGATGCCATGATCTTCATTTTCTGAATGTTGAGCTTTAAGCCAACTTTTTCGCTCTCCTCTTTCACTTTCATCAAGAGGCCTTTTAGTTCCTCTTCACGTTCTGCCATAAGGGTGGTGTCATCTGCATATCTGAGGTTATTGATATTTCTCAGCAATCTTGATTCCAGCTTGTGTTTCTTCCAGTCCAGCGTTTCTCATGATGTACTCTGCATATAAGTTAAATAAGCAGGGTGACAATATACAGCCTTGAAGTACTCCTTTTCCTATTTGGAACCAGTCTGTTGTCCCATGTCCAGTTCTAACTTTTGCTTCCTGACTTGCATACAGATTTCACAAGAGGCAGGTCAGGTGATCTGGTATACCCATCTCTTTCAGAATTTTCCACACTTTATTGTGATCCACACAGTCAAAGGCTTTAGCATAGTCAATAAAGCAGAAATAAATGTTTTTCTGGAACTCTCTTGCTTTTTCCATGATCCAGCAGATGTTGGCAGTTTGATCTCTGGTTCCTCTGCCTTTTCTAAAACCAGCTTGAACGTCAGGGAGTTCACAGTTCACGTATTGCTGAAGCCTGGCTTGGAGAATTTTGAGCATTACTTTACTAGCATGTGAGATGAGTGCAATTGTGTAGTATACACAAGCATATATAAGTATATAATACATGCTCAGATAATTGAATATATTATTGGTAGTCTTATTTAACAAAATATTATCTGATAGATACATGAGAACTTAGAAAAATAAAAGTTTATTTTTGACTTCACTTATTCTTTCCTCAATGTTCTTTCTTCCTTTATGTAGGCCTGATTTTCTGATTTTCTCTCTAAACAACTTTTTCCTTCTATCTAAACAATTTATTATTTTCCTTCTATCTAAACAATTTATTATTTTCCTTCTCTAAACAACTTACTTTTACCATTTCTGCCAAGGCAATGAATTCACTCAGTCTTTGTGTGTCTGAAAAAGTCTATATTTCTCCTTCATCTTTGATAGACAGTTTTGCAGGATATAGAATTCTAAGTTGGTCATTTTTTTCTCAACACTACATATTGAACTCTCTTCTTGCTTTCATGGATTCTGAGAAATGAAATGTAATCCTTAGCTTTGTTCCTCTAGGGTGTTAGAGAATGATTAAAGAAAATTCAGGAAATACAAACAAACTTTAACCCTTCATGAAGCAAAAAGTCTCCATTTGGAAAATTGCAAAATGGAGGAGAAGGCAAGAAGCTTTTCTAAGAAAGAATGAAGAACAAAATGGAGATGAATAGAAAACTTCTTATTGGCTGGGCAACATAGTCAATCTTGTTTAGACGAAAAGGAGCAGGCAATAAGTGTAGAGCCCAGAACTAGCTTGGCCTTTGGGGATTGACTGACTGGATATGCAGTGTTTCTGGTCAAGAGGAACATGTCCAGAGACACAAAAATCATGTAGTTCCAATTTGCTGCCATGGTACCCTAGGCAGGAGCAGCTCCACCTTGGACCTAGAAAGTTATTTCAGCACCAGACAAGTTGCTTTGTTTTTGTTCCCACTCCCCCCACCCCCCACCCCCCGCCCTGCTGTCTCTCAGGATTTCTTGTTTGTCTTTGGTCTTATGTAGGCTGAGCATAAAATTCCAGCCAGTATTGTTTCATAACCCTAAAAACGAGGATGTCATACAAGTGCTGCACTCAGTGTGCCAGCAAATTTGGAAAATTCAGCAGTGGCCATAGAGCTGGAAAAGGTCAGCTTTCATTCAAATCCCAAAGAAAGGCAATGCCAAAGAATGTTCAAAATACTGCACAACTGTTTATTTCACATGCTAGCAGGCTAATCCTCAGACTCCTTCAAGCTGGGCTTCAGCAGTATGTGAACCAATAAATTCCAGATGTACAAGCTGAATTTAGAAAAGGCAGAGGAGCCAGAGGTCAAATTGTCAGCATCTATAGGATCATAGAAAAAGAAAGAGAATTCCAGAAAAACATCTACTTCTGTTTCATTAACTGTGCTAAAGCCTTTGATTGTATGAATAATAACAAACTGTGGAAAGTTCTTGAAGAGATAGGAATATAAAACCATCTTACCTGCCTCCTGAGAGACTTTTATGCAGGTCAAGAAGCAGCAGTTAGAACCAGACATGAAACAGTGAACTAATTGGGAAAGGAGTATATCAAGGCTGGATATTGTCACCCTGGTTATTTAACTTATATGCAGAGCACATCATGTGAAATGCTGGACTAGATGAGTCACAAACTGGAATTAAGATTACTAGGAGAAATATTAGCAATCTCAGATATGCAGATGATACCATTCTAATGGCATAAAGCAAAGAGAAACTAAAGAGCATCTTGATGTAGAGTGAAAGAGAAGAATGAAAAAGCTGGCTTAAAACTGAACATTCAAAACTCACCATTTCATGGTTACTACCCCTTGAAAATTAAAAGACATTTGCTCCTTGAAAGAAAAACTATGACAAAGCTAGCCAGCATATTAAAAAGTAGAGACATCTCTTTGCTGACAGGGCTGCATCTAGTCAAGCTATGGGTTTTCCAGTAGTCTTATATGGATGTGAGATTTGGACCATAAAGAAGGCTGAGTACTGAATAATTGATGCTTCAAACTGTGGTGCTGGAGAAGACTCTTGAGAGTCCCTTGGACAGCAAACAGATCAAGCCAGTCAATCCTGAAGGAAATCAACCTTGAGTATTCACTGGAAGGACTGATGCTGAAGCTCCAATACTTTGGTCACCTGATGCAAAGGGCCAGCTCATTAGAAAAGACCCTGCTACTGGGAAAGGCTGAAGGCGGGAGAAGGGATAACAAAGGTGGTTGGATGGCATCAGTGACTCAGTGAACATGAGTCTGAGCAAAAGAAACTCCTGCACCATCCGGGAGACGGTGAAAGACAGGGAAGCTGTTGTCCATGGGATTCCAAAGAGTCAGACATGACTTAGTGACTGAACAATGATAAATTATTTCATATATTTCATTTGTTTCTTTCTCTCTGCTCCTTCAGTTAGGCTCTGATGATCCCCAGGTGGGTTAGGTTCTCCTGCTAACCCAGTCGTGTCTGACTCTATGCGCCTCCATAGACGGCAGCCCACTAGGCTCCTCTGTCCCTGGGATTCCCCAGGCAAGAACACTGGAGTGGGTTGCCATTTCCTTCTCCAATGCATGAAAGTGAAAAGTGAAAGTGAAGTCACTCAGTCATGTCCTACTCTTAGCCACCCCATGGACTGCAATCTACCAGGCTCCTCCGTCCATGGGATTTTCTAGGCAAGAGTACTGGAGTGGGGTGCCATTGTCTTCTCTGTCTTATTCCTAGGCTTCCCCAAGTGCAGCCTTATTAAGAAGAACAGAGTGCTCTCTCTTTTGGAGCATAAAGAGTTTTCTCATTGATATTTTATGTGAGGACCTGGTGACCTGGTTGAGCTCCTCAGGGAAAACCCCACAGTCTTGTGGGTGTCACCCCCACCATTATGTCCCTTCTGAATTTTTTAACACAGGTTGTCTCCCCTGAGCCTCTGGCAACTCATATATTATAGTTCAGGCTTTCCTGCCCCAGGACTGGCTCCTGTGGTAATTTCCACTTGTGGAGTCTCCACTCCAGATGTTTTGTTCTCCCATGTGGGATGCAGGAGGGAAACAGAGGTGGGTAGTTCCCAGGGCAGCTAGCCAGTGAGGAAACCTGAGTAGGTTAGCCTCTGTAAAGTGGTTTCTCTTGAGGTCAGGTATGGCGAAGGCCTGGAGCATTGGGAAAAATGACACTCAAACATAAAAGTGTCATGAAGTCCTTGGACCTTATAAGCAAAAGTAACATTCTTTAGTGCCAATAAAAGGTGCACATTAGGTTTTGACTTGATTCACTGATCATTGATCCTTGAGTTGAGAAGATCCCATGGAAAATGGAATGGCTACCCACTCCAGTATTCTTTCCTGGAGAATTCCATGAATAGAAGAGCCTGGTGGGCTACTGCCCACATGGTCTCAAAGAATTGCACGATTAAAGTGACTGGCACACTTTTACTTCTTATCCAGTATAATGGAGCAAGATGTCACCAGTGACACGTTTTCAATGTCATTTATATTATAATAACATTTAAAGTTTGTGATGGACAGGGAGGTCTGGCGTGCTGTGATTCATGGGGTTGTAAAGAGTTGGATACGACTGAGTGACTGAACTGAACTGAAAGTTTTGAAAATGCAATTTTGTTAGTCAGACTTCATCCTCCCTACACTCAGAAACCACACGTTGTAAGTATAAACTAGGAGGACATTTGTACGAGTAATTCGAGGAAGCTTGAGAATGTGACTGTGTTGTCAAGTTGTGATGAATTCCGTGTCAGACAAGTGTGTGTGTGACTTGCAGATGAGATATTCAAGGCCACATAGAAAGTCAGTTCAGACACTGTCTTGACTGAGGCCTTCCCAACAGGGTGATTCCTAAATGACAGACTCTGAAGAATAAGTAGTCTATTCCTTGGAACCACAGAACGTCTGTCTCCTCATCAGATGTTTGTTTACATAACAAATCGTTGCCTGAGATACTGAGCCATCCTGAATCCTTGACATACTGTTTTTGTGCAATATAGAAACTCACAAGTGTTTTCTTATGTGACTGTACAAGCCACCTAAAATATTTTAGCAGGTTCAAGGCAAATTCTGCTTTCACCTGGCTCATTCATTTTGGAGAGAGAGATCTGTTTTTAAGGCAAAGTTTGAATGGTGCATGAGACCAGAATCTCTTTTTTCTTTAAAAAAATTTTTTTTTGGAGTATAATTGCCTTACAGTGTTCTGTTCATTTCTACTGTATAGCAAACATAAAGGTTTACACATTTCAAAAACAGAGGGGATTCAAAATTTAAAAAAAAGATATAGTTATATATACAGCTGAATGTATATGTATAGCTATATCCCCTCTTTGTTTGGATTTACTTCTCATTTAGGTCAGCAAGGGGGACAGAGAGGTGGGATGATTTGGGAGATTTGGATTGACATATACACACTACTGATGCTAAGAATACAATAGATAATTAATGAGAACCTCTAGTACAGTACAGAATCTTTTAAATTTTTCTTTATTTGCTTATGGCTGTGCTGGGTCTTCATTGCTCTGTGGCCTTTTTTTTCTAGTTGTGGTGCATTGTGGCTTCTCTTGTCCTGGCTCCAGGGCTCCAGAGCACCGGCTCAATAGTTGTGGCACTGGCTTAGTTGCTCTACAGCATGTGGGATCTTCCTGGACCAGGGATCGAACTCATATCTCCTGCATTGGTAGGTGGATTCTTTACCACTGAGCCACCATAAAGCCCCTAGGATTGCTCCAGAACACTCTTCTCTTGGCCTTTAACACACGCTGGGGATCAGATTGATAGACTGTTTAAATAAATTTAAGTTTCTTTTTCTTGGGGTAGGGGAAGTTGATACTGCTTCAAATATCTTCTGAAGTTAGGCTTTAAATTTCACATTCGTATATCCCAGGAGGTAGGCAGGACTTTCCAATATATGACAGTAAGGGTCAATCACATTTAAATTCATGCTTAATCATAACATGCTTACATTGTGGAAATTTGCATAAATTATTAATTATAGCTCATTAAAATTTTTCAAATAGCAACCCACACCAGTAGTCTTGCCTGGAGGGCTACAGTGCATGGGTTTGCAAAGAGTCAAACAGGACTAAGCGACTACACTTTCACTTTCTCAACTTTTCTCAAGGCAAAAAAAAAAGGAAAAAATCTAGTTGTATTTTGTTCATACTCTCATAAATTCAGTGTCTTGTTAAGATCTGTTGCGATCTACCTTGGTCTTCATGGTCTGAATTTCTGCAGCTTCTTCTCAAAATGCCTCCAGCTGTCACCAGAGCTACTCTTGATCGCTACTCAAAACTTGCCCCCTCCACTTTTAGCAGGAGTGAGCATACGGCTTTAAGTTAAAGGGTCCAGAGACCTCAAGCCAGGCTCCTCAAGAAGTTTATAGCTGGTTTTTCGGGGGCCATAAACCTAATCCCAGAACACCAACCAAGATGACAACACATCCAGGAGACAACTTCTCCAGAAAACCCAGGAAGCAAGCTCCCAATATCAGAGGCGAGTTGTCCTATTCCAGTCTGCTCTCCCGAGTTCTCTCCTTGCACCCTCACTTTCTTCTGCATTTACTTAAGAATCTAGATTATTAACAGATACTCAAACCTCTTATTTACAACATGTATGTGTTTCCCATTTTTAATTTTTCTTGTGATGCTTTGAATCACTCCTTTGTGTGTCTTTTGATAAAGGTGCACGTTCAGGATAATGTTTTTACTTGTGTTCCTTTGAATGACAACCAGCTTTATTTGATTCTAGTTCATTGCAGTAAGAAAGTTGGTTTCCTGTGTAATTGGAATCAAGCAATAAGTGCTTTGTAAATGACAAAACACTGGGTCAAGTGGCCAAAAAAATAAAACTCCCATCAAACCTAGACATGAAGATGTCTTCCTAAACAATAACAACACTTGGCAACTTTGTAGCCCATTTTTAAAGAAATAGAGCTTGGGAACCCTTTCAGTTCAGTTCAGTTCTGTTCAGTCGCTCAGTCATGTCTGACTCTTTGAGAACCCATGAACCACAGCACGTCGGGCCTCCCTGTCCATCACCAACTCCCAGAGTTTATCTAAACTCATGTCCATTGAGTTGGTGATGCCATCCAGCCATCTCATCCTCTGTCATCCCCTTCTCATCCCACCCTCAATCTTTCCCAGCATCAGGGTCTTTTCAAATGAATCAGCTCTTTGCATCAGGTCACCAAACTATTGGAGTTTCAGCTTCAACATTAGTCCTTCCAATGAACACCCAGGACTGATCTCCTTTAGGATGGACTGGTTGGATCTCCTTGCAGTCCAAGGGACTCTCAAGAGTCTTCTCCAACACCAATTGTTCAAAACAATTCTTCAGCACTCAGCTTTCTTCACAATCCAACCCTTACATCCATACATAACTACTGGAAAAAGCATAGCTTTGACTAGACGGACCTTTGTTCACAAAGTAATGTCTCTGCTTTTGAATATGCTATCTAGGTTGGTCATAACTTTTCTTCCAAAGAGTAAGTGTCTTTTAATTTCATGGCTACAATCACCATCCCCAGTGATTTGGACCCCCAAAAAACAAAGTCATCCACAGTTTCCCCATCTATTTGCCATGAAATGATGGAACCAGATGCCATGATCTTAATTTGCTGAATGTTGAGCTTTAAGCCAACTTTTTCACTCTCCTCTTTCACTTTCATCAAGAGGCTCTTCAGTTCCTCTTCACTTTCTGCCATAAGGGTGGTGTCATCTGCATATCTGAGGTTATTGATATTTCTCCTGGCAATCTGGATTTCAGGTTGTGCTTCTTCCAGCCCAGTGTTTCTCATGACGTACTATGCATATAAGTTAAATAAGCAGGGTGACAATATACAGCCTTGACATACTCCTTTTCCTATTTGGAAGCAGTCTGTTGTTCCATGTCCAGTTCTAACTGTTGCCTCCTGACCTGCATATAGGTTTCTCAAGAGGCAGGTCAGGTGGTCTGGTATTCCCATCTCTTTCAGAATTTTCCACTTTTTATTGTGATCCATACAGTCAAAGGCTTTGGCATAGTCAATAAAGCAGAAATAGATGTTTTTCTGGAACTCTCTTGCTTTTTCAATGATCCAGCAAATGCTGGCAATTTGATCTCTGGTTTCTCTGCCTTTTCTAAAACATTTCAGTGTGATTTTATATTGGAATATAAGTGATTTCTGAATTTATGTGTGTTTCAGTTGTACAGGAACTTGATACATTCATGAATGAACATTTATCTATTCTCTTTCAAATTCTTGTTCCCATCTAGGTGATCACAGTGTGTTCAGTAAACTTCCACCTGCTATTCAGTGGGTCGTTTTGGATCATC
This sequence comes from Capricornis sumatraensis, assembly GCF_032405125.1. Taxonomy (NCBI): domain Eukaryota; kingdom Metazoa; phylum Chordata; class Mammalia; order Artiodactyla; family Bovidae; genus Capricornis; species Capricornis sumatraensis. The sequence goes on along the minus strand of NC_091089.1, from coordinate 15,157,668 downwards.
TATTGGATATATATGTGTGTGTCTATGTTAATTCAAATCTCTTCATTTACTTCACCTTTACTGAAGATTGAGGGCTCCTGCAGAGGGCAAGAGACACTCCAGGAACATTGTGAGGTCATATTGCCTGCCACATCCTCCCAGGACCCTGAGCCCCAAAGCAACCAATCCAGCCTGGGACTCAAGCCTACCCAGTCTCCAGAGATATGATAGCAGCCAAGGTAACTATGGGGTGAGGGGAATAGAGTCAGCATATGTTTCTATATTCATTGTGTTTATCTAGTTATTTGAACTTGAGTGTATAGGTGAATTACAAGCCAGTTTTTTTTTTTTTTTTAAATTCATAGTCACTTGATTCACTCACACATTGATGTCTATATGGTGTATTTCAGGGATTGGTCCTGTATGGATTATGACAGATAGTGGAGTATTATTCCTAGTGTTACCCAGTAGGTTCTTGGGGCTTATTTTCTAAACGGTAGTGTGCACGTTAGACAAGTAGCTTATTTTTATGTGCCCAACCCCTTTCTTCTCTGCTAACAGTAAGAGAGATGAGTTTTTTCTAAGTCTGTGAACTGTTTATCTTGGCTCAAAGAGCTCCTATGTATCCATTTTTAGATTCTACTTATAAGTGAGATCATATTCTATTTGTCGCTCCCTGTCTCTCTTACTTCACTTGCTATGATCATCTCTACCTTCTTGCTGGTGCCTGAACATGGTATTGTTTCATTCTTCCTGTTGGCTGATTCCTATACCATTATGTGTATAGAACCCATTTTCTTTATTCATTTCTGTGTCCTTGTCCACTTAGGTTGCAGCTGTGGCCTTCCTTTGGAAACTGATCCAGTGGGGATGGCATGGGTACCCTTGTCTTCAAAAACCTTTCTTTTTCCTGATTGTATGACCAGGTACACAATTGCTATTTCCTCAAGCACTTCCATGTTTCATATTTTAAAGGTCCTCCATATTGTGCTTTCTAGTGGATGAACCAATGGAGATTTTTTAGTAATCCAATCCAAATTAATTTCTTGATGGGAGTTTCTATTCCTAAACTTTTCTCACTTTTATTTTTGCAAACCTTCAGTCTTGATTATTTCTTGTATTTGTAGCCATCCATCCACTCTTTCTTTTTCAAATGAGGTACAGTTGATTCACATTACTCTATTTGCTTTGGGGTACAACAGCATGATTCAATATTTTCATGGCTATATACCACTTAAAGTTACTGCAAAATCTTGGCTGTATTTCTCTCTGCTGCACCTGGTATTCTATTATTTTTCTTAAATTATACATAGTGATTTTTATTTCTTAATTTCTACTTCAATCTGGCAAGACAGGACAACCAAATCCCCATAGGCATCCTTTGTGTGTGTGTATGTTAGTCACTTAGTCATGTCTGACTCTGTGACCCCATGGACTGTAGCCCACCAGGCTCCTCTGTCCCTGGGATTCTTCAGTCAAGAATACTGGAGTGAATTGTCATTTCCTTCTCCAGGGTATCTTCCTTACCCAGGGATTGAACCTGAATTTCCCACATTGCAGGCAGAATCTTTACCATCTGAGATATAAGGAAGTCCACACACAGGCATCTGTTTGTTCCTGGATTTATGAGTCTCTCTCTTTCATAGATAAGTCCATTTGTGTCTTATTTTAGATGGAAATTAAATGTTATTTTCTATGGCAGTTTTCTCTGAGTTTCTGACAACTTCATAGACACTCTTGCCTCTTGCTGGGCCATGGGGGACCCTGCGACACAGCCTTCTGCATGCCCCTTCAAGAGTAGGTACTCTGCCTCTTGCTGGGCCATGGGACACCCTGGGGTCACTCCTCCCCCATGCCTCAGCAAGAGTAGTCAGTCATAATAATAAAAAAAAGCACCATTTTCAACTGTGTAAATTTAAAGGAATTTCCTATTAGATCAGGTGCAAGACAATGATGTCTATTCTCACCATTTTCTTTCAAAAGAGTTTTGGAAGTTCTAGTCATGGCAATCAGAGAAGAAAAAGGAATAAAAAGAGTCCAAATTGAAAAATAATAAGTAAAACTATCACTGTATGTAAATGACATGATATTATACATGTGTGTGTACTAGATCACTTCAGTCATGTCTGACTTTTTATGACCCCATGGACTGTATCCCGCCAGTCTCCCGCATCCATGGGATTCTCCAAGCAAGAATATTGGTGTGGATTACTGAACCCTCCTCCAAGGGATGTTCCCAACATAGGGACTGAACCATCTCTCTTACATCGCCTACATTGGCAGGCAGGCTCTTTAGCACTAGCACCACAGGGGAAACTTAATACCATACGTAGAAAATTCTAAAGACACTTTCATAAAACTGAAAGAGCTAATCAATGAATTTAGCAAAGTTTCAGGATATGGAATTAATACACAGATTTCTCTTGCATTCCTATCCACTAAAAATGAAAAATCGGAACAAAATTAAGGTAACTATTCTATTTACTATCACATCCAAAAGAAAAAAAAAAAAAAAAAACACCTAGGAAAACCTTACCTAATGAGGCAAAAGATCGATACTCAGAAAACTCTAAGATACTGATGAAAGAAATCAAAAATGATACAGACGGAGAAATATAACATGATTTTTAATTAGAGGAATCAATACTGTCAAAATGATTGTACGACCCAAAGTAATCTACAGATTCAAAGAGATCTCTACCAAATTACTAATGAGATTTTTTTTTCAAAACTAGAACAGATTTTTTTTTTAACAATTTGTTTTAGAATAGAAAAGACCCCAAATAAACAAATCAATATTGAGAGAGAAAAATGGGCTGAAAGAATCAAGCTTGCTGACTTCCAACTATGCTACAAAGCCAGAGTCATCAAAACTATATAACACTGGCACAAAAACAGACATATAGATCAGTAACACAGGATGGGAACCCAGAAATAAACCCACATACTTATGGCCAATTGATCTATGACAAAGAAGGCAAAGAAGGCCATTGATCTATACATGGATAAAAGACAGTATCATCAACAAGTGGTGCTGGGAAAACTGGACAACTGTATGTAAAAGAAAAAAATTAGAATAGTCTCTAATATCATATACAAAAATAAATTCAAATTAGATCAAAGATCTATGTATAAGGCTATATACAATAAAGCTCTTAGAGTAAAACATAGGTAGAACATACATTGCAGCAATATATACATTTATATATGTCTGCTAGAGTAATGAAAATAAAAGAAAACAGGCAAATGGGACCTAATTAAACTTAAAATCTTTTGCAAAGCAAAGGAAATCATAAACAAATTGAAAAAACAAACCAGAGAGTGCTAGAAAATATTTGTAAATAAAGTGATTGATAAGATATTAATTTCTAACACATACAAAGAGCACATGTAGGGCAAAAAAGGACTGATGATCTAAATAAACATTCCTCAAAAGAAGACATACAGATTGCCACTAAAAATATGTAAAGATGCTCAATATCACTAATTTTTTAGCAGTTCAGTTGCTCAGTCAGGTCCAAGTCTTTGTGACCCCAGGGACTGCAGCAAGCCAGGCTTCCCTGTCCATCACCAACTTTCAGAGCTTGCTGAAACTCATGTCCTTCAAGGCAGTGATGCCATCCAACTGTCTCATTCTCTGTCGTCCCCTTCTTCAGTCTTCAATCTTTCCCAACATCAAGTTCTCTTACAATAAGTCAGTTCTTCGCATCAGGTGGCCAAAGTACTGGAGTCTCAGCTTCAGCATCAGTCCTTCCCATGAATGTTCAGAGTTGATTTCCTTTAGGATTGACTTGTTTTATCACACAGTCCAAGGGACTCTCAGGAGTCTTCTCCAACACCACAGTTCAAAGGCATCAATTCTTCAACACTCAGGCTTCTTTATCATCCAGTTCTGACATCCACACATGACTACTGGTAAAAGCATAGCTTTGACTATATGAACCTTTATAAGCCACATATGTCTGCTTTTTAATATGCTGTCTAGGTTTGTCAGAGCTTTTCTTTCAAGGAGCAAGTGTTCTTTTAAGTTCATGGCTGCAGTCGATACCTGCAGTGATTTCGGAACCCAAGGAGATAAAGTCTGTCACTATTTCCATTGTTTCTGATCTATTTGCAGTGATGTGATGGTGTGTATGTCATGATCTTCATTTTTAGAATGTGAAGTTTTAAGCCAAATTTTTCACTCGTTTATTTCACCTTCATTAAAAGGCTCCTTAGTACCTCTTTTCTTTTCACCATAAGGGTGGTTTCATCTGCATATATGAGGTCATTGATATTTCTCCCAGAAAAATTCTAGCCTTGACTGTACAGAACTTTGTTGGCAAAGAGATGTATCTGTTTTTTAATATGCTGTCTACATTCCTCATAGCTTTCATTCATGGAAACATTTTTTAAATTTAATGTCAGCATTTTTAATGTTGTTAGGCTTTTGCCCAGCTGTTTCACTCCTTGTGGAGCTAAAAGTAATTGCCCTCTGCTCTTCCCAAGTAGTATATTGGGCACTATCTGATCTGAGGGACTCGTCTTCCAGTGTCATATATTTTTCGTTTTTCATACTGCTTATGGGGTTCTGGCAGCAAGATTACTGGCATGGTTTCCCATTTCCTCCTTCAGTGGACCACATTTTGCCAGAACATTTCAAATGACCTGTCCATTTTGGGTGGCCCTGCATGTCGTGGCTCATAGCTCCACTGAGTTATGCAAGACCCATTTCCACGACAAGGCTATGACCCATGAAGGGGCAGGAAGCTCTTAGAATTACCTTCTTTTTAATGCATTCTATTTATTCCCCTCAGCTAAATTCTAAATGTAATTTGTCTTTTTTTATTCACTGATATATTTCACACATGTAGAATAGCAACTTTTATTTCTAAAAGATTCACAATAATTCTTTATATATTGTCTTTTATATAATAAATAATTATTTACTATATAAAGAATTTAATATTTATTATATATAATAGAATTCATATTTATTATATAAATAAGTAATTCTTTATATATTGATATATCATGTCTAAATCATTATGACAGTGATGATTTTTTAATAATTTTCAGAATTCACAAAATGACAAATTATTTACTATAGAGTACTTATAATTAAAAGAAATATCTGCCAATTATGTTCTTTATGATCTCCTCAACTTTCTGTCTATGGTAATTCCAGAAAAGTGCAAAATTTTATCTCAGCATTTCGTATTACATTTCTTCCTTGTGTATAAGTCAGTAATATGTGAACTCAGCCAACTACACAAACTGTTCAGTCATCCAAGTACTTATCAGGTGCCTGATACTGCAGTAGGCCTGATGGAACACAACACATGTGCGTCACACAGCAACACACTAAATATTTCTGATACACATTAAAGGAATGAATTGAAAAATACTGATATAAAGGAAATGGTAAATTTTTGAAATTTATAAAAGATTTCACATTATCAAATATAGATGTCAGTTTCTATAGGCTCAACATATAAAAATGAAGAACATGGGCTACAGAGAGAAGAGATATATAAACATTAAAATCATCTAGTGAATGTTATCTGGCATTATAAAAAAATACTTCCTGGGCACTAAAACAATATGCTCACTTTTCATAAACTCCTAAAAATTAAAAGCTTAAACAGAATTGACAAACGTTAAACCAGACTAATCAAAAAAAAAAAAAAAAAAAAATGGAGGAGAGCCCATAGAATATAATCAGTAATGGAAAAGGAGAAGGTACAACAGATTGCACAGAAATTCAGTGAACTATAGAGACCACTGCAATGAACTACACACCAATCAAATAGAAAGTCTAGAAGAAATGGACAAATTCTCAGAAATGTGTAATACCCCAGTACTAAATCAATAAGAAATAGAAAAGATGAACAGACAAATTACCAGTAAGGAAATTGAATCAATAATTTTAAAACTCCCCAAAAAATGAAAGTCCAGGGCAAGTTGGTTTCATAGGTGAATTCTACCAATTTAGAGAAGAGTTAATACCAATATTGCTGTAATGACTCCAAAAATTTGCCATGGAGGAGATACTTCCAAACTCAATCTAAATGCCACCATCACCTTGATATCAAAATTACAGAAGTTACCCCCCAAAAGAAATTACAGTCCAATAACTGTGATGAACATAAACACAGAAACCTCAACAAAATACTAGAAAACCAAATCCAACAATACATTAAAAGGACCAGACACCATGATCAAGTGGTCCTTTTCTTAGGGACACAAGGCTTTTCCTCTACCTACAAATCAAACATTGTGATACAACACATTAACAAATTGAAGGATAAAAGCAGTGTGATTATCTGAATAGATGAGAAAAAAAGAGCTTTTTGACAACATTTAGCAACCCTTTAAGATAAAAACAAAACGGAACAAACTGCTCCAATAAATGGACATAGATAGAACTTACTTAAACATGATTAAGCTCATGATTAAGCTCATATACAACAAACTCAAAGCAAGCATCATTCTCAATGGTGAAAATTTAAGATCAGGAATAGGACAATGATGTCCATTCTCACAATTTTTACTCAGCATAGTTTTGGAAGATCTAGTCATGGCAATCAGAGAAGAGAAAGAAATAAAAAGAAACCAAATTGAAAAATCATAAGTAAAACTATCACTGTTTGTAGATGATATGATTTTATACATGTGTGTGTACTAGGTCACTTCAGTTCAGTCACTCAGTCGTGTCCGACTCTTTGCGACCCCATGAATCACAGCACACCAGGCCTTCCTGTCCATCACCAACTCCCGGAGTTCACCCAAACTCATGTGCATCGAGTCGGTGATGCCATCCAGCCATCTCATCCTCTGTCGTCCCCTTCTCCTCCTGCCCCCAATCCCTCCCAGCATCAGAGTCTTTTCCAATGAGTCAACTCCTTGCATGAGGTGGCCAAAGTACTGGAGTTTCGTCTTTGGCATCATTCCTTCCAAAGAACACCCAGGGCTGATCTCCTTTAGAATGGACTGGTTGGATCTCCTTGCAGTCCAAGGGACCCACAAGAGTTTTCTCCAACACCACAGTTCAAAAGCACTAATTCTTCAGTGCTCAGCTTTCTTTATAGTCCCACTCTCACATCCATGCATGACCACTGGAAAAACCATAGCCTTGACTAGATGGACCTTTGTTGGCAAAGTAATGTCTCTGCTTTTTAATATGCTGTCTAGGTTGGTCATAACTTTCCTTCCAAGGAGCAAGCAGCTTTTAATTTCCTGGCTGCAATCACCATCTGCAGTGATTTTGGAGCCCAAAAAATAAAGTCTGACACTGTTTCTACTGTTTCCCCATCTATTTGCCATGAAGTGATGGGACCAGATGCCATAATCTTAGTTTTCTGAATGTTGAGCTTTAAGCCAACTTTTCACTCTCCTCTTTCACTTTACTCAAGAGGCTTTTTAGTTCCTCTTCACTTTCTTCCGTAAGGGTTGTGTCATCTGCATATCTGAGGTTATTGATATTTCTCCCAGCAATCTTGATTCCAGCTTGTGCTTCTTCCAGCCCAGACTTTCTCATGATGTACTCTGCATATAAATTAAATAAGCAGGGTGACAATATACAGCCTTGACGCACCCCTTTTCCTATTTAGAACCAGTCTGTTGTTCCATATCCAGTTGTAACTGTTGCTTCCTGACCTGCATACAGATTTCTCAAGAGGCAGGTCAGGTGGTCTGGTATTCCCATCTCTTTAAGAATTTTCCACAGTTTATTGTGATCCACACAGTCAAAGCCTTTGGCATAGTCAATAAAGCAGAAACAGATGTTTTCTGGAACTCTCTTGCTTTTTCCATGATCCAGCGGATGTTGGCAATTTGATCTCTGGTTCCTCTGCCTTTTCTAAAACCAGCTTGAATATCTGGAAGTTCATGGTTCATGTATTGCTGAAGCCTGGCATGGAGAATTTTGAGCATTACTTTACTAGCATGTGAGATGAGTGCACTTGTGTGGCAGGTCACTTCAGTCATGTCTAAAGCATTATGACTCTATGGACTTTAAATTGTATACTTTACTGTATACTTTAAATTAGATAATGCTTGCAAATTGCTTTGTACAGTGAACACACATGGTAGATACTCAACAACTGTCACTATGGTGTTATTATTGTTGTTAATTGAATCAAACCTTGTGCTCTTTTTACTGAAAACAGTTACTGTCTGTATATAAGTACAAAACTAGGGGAGCACATTTGAGGTAGTTACAATGGCCCAGCATTGTTGGAAGAGGGCTGCAGGCATAGGGAGGAGGAAGGAAGAAATGAAACAGTTCCTGGAGGGTGCACAGAGAAGGTGCTAGAATGGAGGTGCAAAAATGTGGAGGATAGCTTTGCGTAGTTGGAGGGCTTGAGTCAGTATGTTGAAAAATAACTCCATGGAATTGAATTCACTCAGCATTCACTGAAGGCCTGCTTAACTCAAAGCAAAGATAAATCTGATTTTACTGTAAGGTCATTGCCCAGAGAACAAGACATGTAAATTATACCTGTTTGAATTTGGAGTGAAGAATCCAGGTGTGTGTGGTGAGGAGTTAGGGGACGCTCTCATCCTAGGAAGTGGTATAAAATATCAAAACGAAGCAGCGGGAAGAACTAGAAGCCAGGTGGGACAATCTGTATATATAAAATACATAAATAAAACATTAAAAGGGAAATTTAAGAATTGCCAGAGCAAACAAAGGGTAAAAACAAGTATGAAAACTGGGATATGGAACCAGAAACTGGGAATGTGGGAGGTATAAATATGTTTAAACAAGTTGGGAGGAACTGGGTGGGGTGGGGTTGGGAGAGGCAAATATTTTTTACAGTTCTTTGTGCTCATAGAAGAACTTTATGACAAATAGCATCACACTTTTTAATTAACACAATGTACCTTTTCATTATAAGTTGACTTTTAAATTTATAATGTTTTTTTATTGACTAAAGTAGATAAATTTGATGAAAGATTTATTACTGAATGATTGTTCACAATCTCTCACCCATGCTTCCTTCTCTTTCTTTGCTTCTGTTTTGTGGGGAGGTTTCCTGCTTCTTGGAATGTCTTCCAGGTAGGGAAAGTTGACTAATGCATATCACAAAGAGGAAATGACAAGAAGCCAGAGGGTAAATTAACTGATACAATCAAGGGCTAAGAAAAGGGAGGGAGAGAGAAAGCAAGATGAATTGCAGATGAGGAGTTTCAAAGATCTGAGAGGGGATGTGAGTAGAGAGAGACTGGGAACAGATGAGCGGATTCCAGAGTGAGAGGGAGATGCTGGGGTTAGGGCCAGGGCTCAGAGATTTGCAAAGGGATTGACAAGATGGCACTATGGGTTCCCAGCTGGAAACCCGTTAGTGTTCTTCCAAGAGACAGAAGTAAAGTGTGGAATTGCTTTTTGATTATTTCTGGTTGCTGCCTGTCTGGACAAAAATACACTGTAGGCTACATGTGTCTTTTATACATATAGAACTCAGTGGGCTTTATTTGCATGATACTGATAAATGGAATATTTCCTACCATGAGTTCAGTTGCTCAGTTGTGTCCAACTCTTTGCAACCCCACGGACTTCAGCACACCAGGCTTACCTGTCCATGACCAATTCCCAGAGCTTGCTCAAATGCTTGTCCATTGAATTGGTGATGCCATCCAACCATCTCTTATCAGTAAACAAAGAATGTCACAATCATCAGTGATTGTAGCCACCAGGGAAGGTGAGCTGGTGAGCTCTAATGAAACTCAGGAAGAAAAGAATACCTGCCATCTAGCAGTCATCAGATAGCACCCACTCCCCACAGTGAGCCCTGAGGCAACTCTGGGATGAGAAAATATAGAATCCTGGCCCCAAACAGCTGAGAGAAATGATTTTATCATTCAAAGATTTTATCATATCAAAGAAATGATTTCAGTGAGCCCAGGCTCTTGCATCTTCCCACATACAGAAAAGTGCTAAACTCCTTAACTTGGGATATATGGTTTTCTTTAATTTACAGTAATCTTTTAGCATTCAAACTACCTGCCTTTTGTCGCAAAACCTCTATGTAATCTATATCCCCTTCGCGCCCCTCCCTGCCGCCCCTGGTCCCATGCCTCCTCACCTCCTCAGAGCAATTCTTCCTGGGTTACTTAAGATGCTGCCTCCCCAGCTCGAAGTCCTAAAAATTCCTGACTAATAAAAAGTAACTGTCAACTTTTATGTTGTGAATACTCTTTTAATTTCACAATACCATTCACTTTTACTTCCATTTCTTCTTTTGCTATGCAATCATTTAAAGGAACCATAAAAAAAAAAAAAAAAAAAGATGTGTTAGACATTTTCTTCAAAATGGTCTGTGTCAAATAGCTTTCCTTAGAATGAGTATGCTTCCTACCACGTACACATTTGCTGGGCCTGCATTCCAAAAATGTTGCAAGAATACGTGCACAGCTGGGTTGCCCCATGACACAGCAGCTGCATGATGTGTTGCCATTATGAATCTGCAGGAAATGGGCTTTGCATGTGGAGTGGTCTTCCTGTCTTTCCTCATGAGCAGAAACATATCATTAGGGAGGAGCTGCTGGGTCAGCACTCAGGGTGGATGTGGTGATGACTAGAGGTTCTGGAGCTCTTTCCTGGACTAGGGCTGGAGGGTGGGAGCAAAGGTACAAGGGTGCCAACAACCAAGTCTTCAGCACAGATCTCTGTTAAAGGAGTGGGGTCTGGGGACATATGGTGCTGAGCCTTTTGTACCTCCAGAGATCCTCAACTAGCATTTGTGTGGTTAGAGGTGAGCAGCTAGAGGGCTAGCCCTGCTTAGGCAGACGTTCATTTAACAAGGAAGAGCCAATTCTGACTCCTTGTTTGATCTGTTTCTTTGACTTTAAACTTTGCTTTTTGTTGCTTTTGTTATTATAATCATACATAATGGCCTGAAGCATCAAAGAATTGATGCATTCAAACTATATTGCTGAAGAAGACTCTTAAAATCCATTGGACTGCAAGGAGATCAAACCAGTCAATCCTAAAGAAAATCAGCCCTAAATCAACTGAGTTATTTTGTCCACCTGATGTGAAGAGCCTATGCATTGGAAAAGTCCCTGAAGCTTGGGAAGATTGAGGGCAGGAGAGAAGGGGGCGACAGAGGATGAGATGGTTGGATGGCATCACCAACTCAATGGACATGAGTTGGGGCAAACTATGGGAAATAGTTAAGATCAGAGAAGACTGGCATGAGGCAGTCTACAGGGTCACAAAGAGTCAGACACGACTTAGGGACTGAGCAACAACAAATGATGGCCTTTCTCAGGGAACCCTGCCCCTCTGCCTGACTGTGGCTTTGTTCAGCTCACACAGAGACAATCTCATTCTGTCCACCTGTGAATGACTGCAGGAAAGAAGATATTAACACATCCTCTCCTAGTTTACAAAATAAACGGCCTTTATACTTTGTTTCCTCACCTCCCTTCCCCTCCCATCTCTGTTCTATAAAAGAAACTGGCATCCAGACCCTGATAAGATGGTTATTTTGAGACGTGGGTCTGCTGTCTTATGGGTCTGCCAGCTTTCAGTTAATTCCAATAAGTCTGTAGACTTAATGGCCTGATGTATCATGAGCAGAACAAACTTGGACTTGGTAGCATTCAGGCGTGCTGAGGGAGGGCTCAGGTTTTGCCCTGACTGCATCATCAAAAATTTAGGTAAGGTTTTTAGGGGCTTCCTTGGTGGCTCAGTGGTAAAGAATCCACCTGCCAATGCAAGAGACGTGGGTTCAGTCCCTGATTCTGGAAGATCCCACATGCCATGGACCAACTAAACCTGTGTAAGACAAATACTGAGCCTGTGTCCTAAAGCCTGGTAGCTGCAACTACTGAGATCACATGCCATAGAGCCTGTGCTCCACAAGGGAGAAGCCCCTATAATGAGAAGCCCACACATGGCAACTAGAGAGTAACCCCTTGCCTGCAACTAAAGAAAAGTCCATGTAGCAGCGAAGACCCAACACAACTGAAAATACGTAACTCAATAACATTATTTTTTAAATTAGATTAGGTTGTTACATCAAGTCTACCAAGAAATTTGATTCCATCAGCCTGTAAATGGAAGAGGGAATGTGAAAAACTAGGCTTTACTAGAGAGGAGGTTAGCGGTTTCCTTATAATGTAGCAGATCCTATTTTCTAGAGCAAGGTGAACCAGCTAAGGCTGAGCTGAAGGATGGAGGCTGGATCTCTTAATTTGAAATTTTCCTTCTATAATCCTTCTCTGCTTAGGTTTCATTAGAGTTTAAGAACTATGGAGAAAGCCACCTGCATTATTAATAGGTTGCATGTGTGCATGCTAAGTCACTTCAATTGAGTCCAACTCTTTGCAACCCTATGGACTGTAGCCTATCAGGTTCCTCTATCCCAGGCAAGAATACTGGAGTGGGTTTCCATGCCTTCCTCCAAGGGATCTTCCTATTCAGTTCAGTTCAGTTCAGTCACTCAGTTCAGTTTGAAACACCGTGGAGTGCAGCACAGCAGGCCACCCTGTCCATCACCAACTCCCAGAGTTTACTCAAACTCATGTCCATTGAGTCAGTGATGCCATTCAACCATCTCATTCCCTGTTGTCCCCTTCTTCTCCTGCCTTCAATCTTTCCCAGTATCAGGGTCTTTTCAAATGAGTCAGTTCTTCATATCAGGTGGCTGAAATATTGGAGTTTCAGCTTCAACATCAGTCTTTCCAATGAATATTTAGGACTGATTTCCTTTAGGATGGACTTGTTGGATCTCCTTGCAGTCCAAGGGACTCTCAAGAGTCTTCTCCAACACCACAGTTCAAAAGTATCAATTCTTCAGTGCTTAGCTTTCTTTATAGTCCAACTCTTACATCCATACACGACTACTGGAAAAGCCATAGCTTTAACTAGAGGAAACTTTGCTGGCAAAGAAATATCTCTCCTTTTTAATATGCTGTCTATCTTGGTCATAACTTTTTTTCCAAGGAGTAACTGTCTTTTAATTTCCTGGCTACAGTCATCATCTGCACTGATTTTGGAGCCCCAAAAATAAAGTCTGCCACTGTTTCCATTATTTCCCCATCTATTTGCCATGAAGTGATGGGACCAGATGCCATGATCTTCGTTTTCTGAATGTTGAGCTTTAAGCCAAGTCTGAATTTGGCAGTAAGGAGTTCATGATCTGAGCCACAGTCAGCTCCCAGTCTTGTTTTTGCTGATTGTATAGAGCTTCTCCATCTTTGGCTACAAAGAATATAGTCAATCTGACTTCAGTATTAACCATCTGGTGATGTCCATGTGTAGAGTCTTCTGTGGTGTTGTTGGAACATGGTGTTTGCTATGATCAACACGTTCTCTTGGAGAAACTCTGTTAGCCTTTGACCTGCTTCCTTTTTCACTCCAAGACCAAATTTTTCTGTTACTCCAGGAAGCTCTTTACTTCCTACTTTTGCATTCCAGTCCCCTGTAATGAAGAAGACATCTTTTTTGGTTGTTAGTTCTAAAAGGTCTTCACAGAGCCGTTCAGCTTCTTCAGCATTACTGGTTGGGGCATAGACTTGGATTACTGTGATATTGAATGGTTTGCCTTGGAAATGAACAGAGATCATTCTGTCGTTTTTGAGATTGCATCCAAGTACTGCATTTTGGACCCTTTTGTTGACTATGAGGGCTACTCCATTTCTTCTAAGGGATTCTTGCCCATAGTAGTAGATATAATGGTCATCTGAGTTAAATTTACCCATTCCAGTCCATTTTAGTTCACTGATTCCTAAAATGTCTATGTTCCCTCTTACCATCTACTGTTTGACAACTTCCAATTTGCCTTGATTCATGGACCTAACATTCCAGGTTTCTATGCAATATTGCTCTTTACAGCATCGGACTTTACTTCCATCACCCATCACATCCACAACTGGGTGTTGTTTTTGCTTTGGCTCCATTTCTTCATTCTTTCTGAAGTTATTGCTCCAGTCTTCTCCAGTGGCATATTGGGCACCTACTGACCTGGGGAGTTAATCTTTCAGTGTCATATCTTTTTTCCTTTTCATACTGTTCATGGGGATCTCAAGGCAAGAATTCTGAACTGCTTTGTCATTCCCTTTTCTAGTGGATCACGTCTTGTCAGAACTCTCTGCCATGACCCATGCATCTTGAGTGGCCCTACGTGGCATGGCTCATAGTTTTATTGAGCTAGACCAGACTGTGGTCCGTGTGATCAGTTTCATTAGTTTTCTGTGATTGTGGTTTTCATTCTGTCTCCCCTCTGATGGATAAGAATAAGAGGGTTATGGAAGTTTTCTGACAGCATCTAATGTAGAGCTACTCCAGCCATATGTAGGTTAGGATGTTAGGCAATGCATTGCCAGAGGTCACTTATCCTGGGAGTGTCCAGTTTAACCTATTGACTGAAGACTTCTCATTTGCTAATGACTTTGCCAGGCTCTGGGGAGGTCAAGAATGAATACCACATTGTCTGATGCTGGTGGTCCTGATAGCTCCTTAAATGATCACAGAAATATAGACTCATACATTTCAAAAGTGGAAAGAGCATTGACCTAAAACATTTAGATTTAATTTCAGTTTGACCATTCATTAACTATGAGGCACATCCTTTGACTGCTCTTTTATCCTGTTTCCTCAGCTGTAAAGCAATGATTTATCCTGGTTAAACAGTCATTGAACATATTTAATAAGATAATGTGTATTAATGGGACTTCCCCGGTGGCTCAGATGGTAAAGAATCTGCGTGTAATGTGGAGACCCAGGTTCTATCCCTGGAAGGGGAAGTTTCCCTGGAGAAGAAATTGGCAATACCATTTCAGTATTCTTGCCAGGAGAGTTCCATGGACAGAGGAGCTTAGTGGGCTACAATCCATGGAGTTGCAAAGAGTCAGGCACAACTGGGCGACTAACACAATGTACCTTAAAATATTTTATAATTTGTATGGGACCACCACAATGTGGAAGAGACAGCCTAAAATGACACAGCCAACTATTATCAGATGTCAATATAATGCTCAAGTGTTATCGTTAAGAGATAATTATGTCTTAATTAAATCTCTTAATATCTCGAGATAATTACTAAAAATACTCTAATAATAATAATGTGCTCAGTTGCAGCCAACTCTTTGCAACTCTGTAGCCCACCAGGCTCCGCTGTCCATGGAATTTTCCAGGCAACAATACTGGAGTGAGTTGCCATTTCCTTCTCCAATAATAAAAATATTGAGTGCTTTTTATGATTAGACATTCTGTTCATGCTTCATCTGCATAATTTCATTTATAACAACAGTAGTTTTGAATACAGAACATGCAACTATTTTCAAATTGCTCCTACTTTATAACTTTATCCAAAGCTGTTAGAACTCATGAGTATTATCATATTTTAGATAGCTGTATTGGAAATGAAGGATATGTGGGCAAATTTTCACACTGATATGATAAGAAGGAAGAGGATCTTGTTTCAAGTTTATGATGCCATAAACCTATAATACTTAAATTATACTCATGAGTTCCGTATTAGAAAGTCATGCAAAATGATTTCAGTATGAGTCATAGATTCAGGCTAAGAAGTCATGACTGTGACAATTATGATGACCAAAGGTTCTTCCTTGATGGTGGAGCTCTCCAAAAACTTTTTATAATCCACTTTAGTTACAAAGTCTTATTCCATAACCCATTTCTGTTTGCTGGGCAAGTCTAAGAATTGGTTATGGAATAAGAGTTTGTAACTACTATAGAAAAGGTAAATTATTATAGTCAATCTCATGTCCTGCCAAAGTGTGTACAGATAAACCAACACTTTCAAACAGGTTTGGCCAAGAATTTCGCTTGTGTTTTTCCATAACCCAAACGTACTTCGTGGCAAACCCAATATTAAGGCAACAAGCTTGTGGGGGCAAATATGGAAATTACCAAGAAATAGGATTAAAATAGTGTTGGAAGGGTGATAAGAGCAAAATTCACTGAGACAAAATATACTTTGGGGAATATTCATTCCTTTGATTCAGACTTCAGATCAGTCAGAGCTCCAAACGAATAGATTATGTAACTAGAAGCAAATGTCAGGGGGGGAAAAAAAAAAAGTTATGACAAGTCCAGACCTGATGGAAATCTGAGATGTTCTGATCTTTGTATGATTTCATTAGCTTATTCACTTCAGTGTCATTCACATAAATCATTTATTTCTTTCAATGAGACTAATAGTCTTGCCAATCTCACATAATCTATAACCTAAAAAGTGGTGTTTAGCAGCACCTTTAAAAATTCCTTTTTCAATTAAAAGTTTTACTAACTTCTTTTTGGAGTCAAGTGTCCAATACAAAACTTGGAAACTGAAGGCAGATGGAGCAGTCTTCTTCCCCGATAACGTCCACTTTCTGTGGCCTTGGCCCTTATCATCTTTTAGCTCTTTGCCTCCTTCCTGAGTACTGAGACTTCCTCACTGCTTAGAACTCTTGGGGTCCCAGCTTCACTCAAACTCTGGAGTAGAGGAGATGATTCCCCTTCTACAGGCCTGATACCCTCCATGCTTGGTGTCCAAGATGAATGGGGTCTGTTCCTTTGCCTACCTGCCCCTGAATTTCCTTGAGCTCCCAGACCCAGGATCCCAGCATTCACCTCATATCCAGTTCATGGGACCCACTGTTGACTATTCTCTGTCCTGGCAGGTTGGGTTTTTGAGAAATGGAGTATTTGCTGCCATATCAATTAAAAAAAAAAAAAAAAAAAGGACATCACAGTCATCAGAGATTGCAGTCACCACAGATGGTGAGCTGGTGAGCCCTGAGGAAACTCATGAAGGAAAGAGTATCGCCATCTAGCAGTGACCAGACTACACTCACTCCCCACAGTGAGCCCTGAGGAAACTCGGGATGTGAAAACAGAATGCGGGCCCCAGACAGCTGAGATACATTCCAAAGGAATGATTTCAGTGAGCCCAGACTTTTGCATCTTCCCACATATTGAAAAGTGCTAAATTCCTTAACTGGGGATACTGATTTTCTTTCATTTACAATAATACTTTGACATTCAGACTATCTCCCTTTTGTTGCAAAACTTCTATATAACCTGGCTTTCCCCCATCACCTTGTTTGGAACAGTTCTCTCAGGGTTACTTGAGATGCTGCCTCCTGGGAAATTCCCACCAAATAAAATGCAACTCTCAACTTTTAGGTTGTGGGTTGTTTGTTTGTTTTTTTTTTTTTTTTCCAGTTAACATGTTCTATCCTCATAGAGAAGGGGAAGGAAGAAAAAACCACATTTTGGGTAATTCAGTAATTCTACAGAAGATCAACATTGAGACACGAAAGTTCACTTTCAGTTTAGTTCAAAAAACAGTAAGTAGGTATCCACAATGAGCACATATTATACCAAATTACAAAATGATACATCTAATTTCTGCCCTGAAAGAGACTTAGGGGGAAACAAATATGCAAAGATAGCACTTTGATATAATTTCTAAGTATATAATAGAGGTGATAGTAATCAGTGAATGATTAATCAATGAATGTGATAGTAATCATTAATTTTGAGTACTTACTATGTGCCAGCTATTGGGTTGGCCAAGAAGTTTGTGTGGATTTTTCCATAATATGTTATGGAAAACCCAAAAAACTTTTTGACCAACTCAATATTATGCTAAAAACTTATCTAGAAGTCTTTACTGTGATTGGAGAGGAAGGCATGGGCTAGATAATAAATGGTCTTGGACTCATGTAAACCCAGTTAGGACTTTGAGTGTGTGTGTGCTCAGTTGTGTCTGATTCTTTGTGACAGTTTTGGACTGTAGACCACTAGATTATTTTTTCTATGGGATTTCCCTGGCAAGAATGATGGAGTGGGTTGCATTTCCTTCTTCAGGGGATCTTCCCAACCCAGGGATCGAAACCATGTGCCCTGTGTCTCCTGCATTTCAGGTATATTCTTTACCACCTGAGCCACCAGGGAAGCCTTACTTGACAGGTAGCATAATGGAGACTCATTGAAGAATTTGAAGAAGAATCAAGGCTGGGTCAGATTTACATTGTGAATACAACAAGCTGTGGCTTAAAGGACAAGACATGGAAGACAGATCAGGGCAGAGATGATTAAGATCTGAGCCAGGGCAATAGTTTAAGAGGAAAAAAAAGAGAAGGTTGTCAACTCAACATATCTTAAAACTAAAATTAGTGAGATCTGTTAAATGATAGATGTGACAGTGGATGAAAATAAAGGCATCAAGGATGTGGCTTTGACTTTGGCTTCCTAGTAGATGGGGAGTATATGAGGAGAAACATGTCTGGGAGAATGATGTGGAAATGACGTGTCCAGTTTTGGACACGCTGAATCCAGAGTGGCCATGGTCAAACAGTGGAAATGTCCATAAGAAGTTGGATTTGGCATTTCAACGTCTGGGAGAGGCAAAGGCTGGAGACTGAGTTGTAGAAGTCTATGCTGTTTCCTTTCCCTCCTCCCTAGTCATCCACGCATCGCACTCACAACCCCATATTGCTGTCGATACATTCCATGAATTGTGACTAATGGACGGGAAGACCTGAGCAACAGTTTCCTCCCTCTCCTCCTCATTTGACACAAGCCTAAATAAGGCTATCATAGTTTGAAGATAATCTGGATTCTCTGGTTCGATCCTGTGATAAAACACATCTCTGCCTCACACTTCATCTAACTTTTCTCTGCCATGTCCTTCCTTCCCCCTAATCATTTAATATGAGATCAAATCTGAATCTGTATGTGAATCAGGCATGTAACTTAGTAGTGAATGTCAATTGGTTTCAGGTCTTTTATCTACTCAAAGGAAAAAGAAATACAGAAATTCATAGAAGTGTAAAACAAAAGTATTGATACCTCCATTTGGAGTACCTTAAATGATTATTTAAGTACTTTAAATAATTAAGTGATTATTTATCATCCATGTATGTTTTATGAAGGTTGAAACTAAAATGTGTTCCTTTTACTAGGCATACACCATTGACTGAGATGTAGTAGGAACACACTAGATAAGAGAGTAAATTAAGGCATGTTATGCGATATAATAATCCATTTATAGGAAAATGATCACAAGGGTAATAGAGGGTTGAGTGACGCATGCAACTGTGGCCACAGGAGTCCAAGAATATATCACTAGATCCTTGAAGGAAATGCATCATTGTAAGTGTAGTTTCACCTGGTGTGCATGGTGAGTGAATTCGTGATTCATGATGCATTCTGAGGCTGCTCTGAAAAAGGAGTCTCTTTGCATGCTTTTGTCATGACAAGTTTTAGGAAGGTTGTTGACTTTCTCAAACAGCTGAGCCACAACACCCTGGATATATGTTCCCACAGTCTTCCAACCACAGCATCCATGTTGGGTTTATCACTTGGCAACAAGATAAATACTCTGATGAGGTGTTACACTCCCTAACAAAGCTCGTTTCATGTACAAACTTTCTCACACTCATGGCTAGCCCAGGGCAACATCTCAAAATAGGTGAGGCTTGCTTTCTGTTTTCCTGGATTCTGGAAGTGTCACTCTCTGTAGCCTAGCCTCAATCTCATTAAAAACCTTCTCATTCTCTTGCTTATCTTCTTCACACACCCCGAAACTCCTTCCCTGACCATGTCTCCATCTACTCCATCAAAATCCTCTCTGCAGGAACTTGAAAACATGTATTATCTCTCCAGGAGACATTAGCATGCCATATTTTATTTTTATTGCTAATTGTAAAAAGAGATGTTTATTCTCTTGGAAAGATACTTCAGGGAAATTATGTTGGAGGATGTTTTAGTCAAGGTGACCCCAAATTCACACTACATGGCTAACTACTTTCTTATACACTTGGTCCTGCTCCCAGCAACAACTATTTAAATTTCTAGAGTGAATCATGCTATTTAAACACACAGGTTAATTTGTTCTAATGATCTTTGTTATAAAAACAGTGTTGTAATATATTTAACTGAAAGTCTTTTATAAAATAAGATTACTATATGGAGTTTTGTTTTTTTTAACAATTTACTCTCCTTACAATGTTATGGGTTGTCTGGACTTTTTTCTTTTCTCATTTTGTTCCAGTGATATTTGTTGGAATAATCTGATATTTGTTGGAAATGTCTGAGTTCAGCTGGTGTTCAAGTTGGGGTGTTCTCCATAGCTTTTCTCTCTCTTGATGTCTTATCTGAAAGGGCTGTTTTACTTTTTTGGCTATGCCTTGCATGAGGGATCTTATTTCCTGGACCAGGGATCAAGCCTGTGCCCCCTAAAGTGGAAGTTCAGAGTCCTAACCACTGGATCACCAGGGAAGTCTCACTATATGGACTTTTGTGTCAAACGGGACTTCCTTTTTGACCTACATTTACATTATCCTTTGGATAACTTCATTAATGACATTACTGCTGGGGGAGATACATCTTTCTAAATTGTACAGTCCCCGATTACCAGCAAATCACATGGAAAGGATAAGTGGGAAGAGTTAGTGTTTGTTCACTTAGCATGGAGAGAACAGAAAGACATCAAAATGTGTTGAGGATGAATAAGTCATTTAACAAGCATTTAGTGGGAAGCAATCTGAGCCAAGTGTCTATCCTGGCCATCAGGAAAGATGATTGTGGTTGTGGAACTCATCATGTTTACCCATCTGGCAGGAAGACAGACACTGAATAGTTAACTGCAAGTGCTATTGAATCACAGTTGAATGTGTGTTTTGAAAAAAAGGACACTGTATGTCATCTCTAAATTAGAATATTAGAACCTTATTCATAAAGTTGTTTTCTAATTTTGGGTACTATTTCTACATATTTTTCTACTTTATGCACACTTTATTGTAGTGCTACTAGAAAGAAAATGAACACTTCAATATACTATGATAATATATTTCTGATTTTAAAATAAATGCATACCAATTATAGTACATGTGAAAATTTCTGAAGTAAATGAAAAAATGACAAATATCTATAAAGCCATAACCCAGAGAGATCACTGTTTACATTTTGACATATTTCCTTCAAATCATATTTCTGTACATATTAAATATATATATAGTTGATGTCTTACTATATATTTAATTTTGTATCCTTCCTTTTTCCACTCAAGATAATTGCATACACATTTCTTAGAAGATAAGAAAATAAGGTGAAAGATATTCTGCTCATTTTATTCTTTACTCCTACAGAAATGATCTGTCCTGTAACTGTTACATGTACTATTTCAGGGTCACTAATCTTACCATAAGACCTAATCAAACATATTTTACAACAGTAAGGAACACTTTGTAGAAGTTGTGCTCTTCAAACTGGTATCCTAAGATGTGTCTCATCCTTTGGGTTCTTTCTCTTCCAGACTTCTCAGCTTTTTCTTGGTAAAACATCACTTTTTACAAGTTACTTCCCTTCTCCAGGGTGTGCAGTAGGCTGCTTTTAGATTGGGTTTCCCTGGTGACTTAGTGGTAAAGAAACTGCCTGCCAATGCAAGACACATAGGAGATGAGGGTTTGATCCCTAGGTCAGGAATATTCCCTGGAGAAGGAAATGGCAATCCACTCCAGTGTTCTTGCCTGGAAAATTCCGTGGACAGATGAGCATGGTGGACTATAGTCCATGGAGTTGCAAACAGCTGGACAAGACTTAGCAACTGAGCACCCAAGCACACCTTTAGATTAGCTCTCAACTCCATCTAGCTTTAAAGGGCCCTCTGTAAGATGCTGTCTTCTTTCCTCTCTCCAGCTCCTGGACACTGACTGCTCCAGGCAGACCTCAGCCAGCCAGTCAGTGTGCTCCCCACGTTGTAATTTCAGTGTCTTTCTTTTTCAATTTCCATTTTTAAAAATTTATCTCAACTGTTTCCTTGAGGTCCTCACACACAGTTTTAATGTTTTCCTCTCCTCCCTATAACACTTCCTACCTTGACCCTATTCAATTTGGCTCTGAATCATATATTGCCTTTTACAACTTTCTCTAATTGCTTGATTGGTGAATGTCTTTTTTTCGGATGTTGAGCTTACCAAATTGCTTTGATCTAGGCAGGGCGGGGACTTCCACACCTGGACACCAGCAATCACTCTGTTATACCAGCTAACACCATGGGGCACTTGCCATGTGAAGAATAATATGCTAAGTACTTGACAGACAGTAACTCATTCATTCTTCACAAAAGTCTGTGTCTTTTAGGAATGCTTTTGGCTGCTAATGAGGACCCGAGATGGCTCACAATGCCTAAACAATACAGATTTATTTATAATCTATTATGACAGTAACAAGAAGAACAAAAACTGAATGTAGGTGGTTTCCAGCATTGGCTAGGAACTCGGATGTCAGGGTTCTGGTTTGGCATCTCTACAAGTCTTTCCAGCTTCCCGTGGTTGCGATATGGCTATAGCATTTCCCCATATCATATCCTCACACAACCCTGCTCAAGGTCGGGCAGGAGGTGTGATGTAGGGCAGGGGGTTCTCTTTGCATATCTCCCTCTTATCAGGAGAGAAAAATTTCCCCAGCAGACTTCTCCCACATCTCATTGACTAGAACTGGGTTATCTCTCCGCCCTCTAGATGAACAACTAGGTCCTTCTTCCCAAGATCAAGAAAGCTCTGAATAATACTGAAAATCAGGAAGAAAGATGTGAAAAATGAACTGCTCTTGCGTTGGCAATGAAATGCTCCAGCTGTGGAGCATGTTAGGAAATGTAAGCTTAGAGAACCTGAGGTTTTTGCACAAGATTACCCACTCCAGTATTCTTGCCTGGAGAATCCCTATGGATAGAGGAGCCTGGTGGGCTACAGTCCATGGAGTTGCAAAGAGTCAAATGCAACTGAGCGACTGAGCACAAGGATAGGACATGCAACTAGTAAATAGCATCTTTGTTGTTGTTTAGTCACTAAGTCGTGACCGATTCTTTTGTAACCCCATTGACTGTAGCCCACCAGGCTCCTCCATCAATGGGCTTTCCCAGGCAAGAATACTGGAGTGGGATCTATTTGTTACTCCAGGGGATCATCCTGATCCAGGAATCAAACCCTCTTCTCCTGCACAGGCGGGTGGATTCTTTACCGTCTGAGCTACCAGGGCTTCCCACTAAATGGCATGAAGATGTTTCAAATCAGACTTTTGGAGTCTCTCAAAATCCACATCTTTGCTCACCACACTATAAGGTCTTTCTAGAGAGTTTTAGCATTTTATTCAGTTCATCAAAAAATATTCAGTGTCCATTTGATGCTCAGCACTGTTCTTACTGCTGAAAAGGAATGAAGTATATAACCTAGTTAGTGACAGAATCTCAACCCAGGTGAAACAGCTGGAACACACAAGGTTAATTAATTAATAATCATACATTTTTATGTTGCAAGTTCAACTTGAAAGGCTATGGTTCTATATTGCAGGAATTCACCGAGTTTGGTAGAAGTCAGACTGGACACTATGGAGTGTGAATCAAATCATACAGATTTGATTCAGTGGGAATAAATTGGCTTAGGAGACTGTTGTGCTGCCTATGTGTGGTTAAAAAACAGTTGAACAAATTGAAACAGGAGAGGCCTAGACCACTAAGCAATAGCACCCACTAAAAGTTCACTGAGGCAGAGAAGTGGCTATGAAATTTTATAAAAGGGTCAGTGGTTGCCTGCAAGTTTTCTGTGGTCTAACGGAGAAACCGAGGATTTGAAAGATCACTCTTGAAGTGAAATTTCAGCTCTTTTTCTTTATGTGACCTGACATCTTCCAGAAATTAGTAAACCGAATAATTTGGCTTTTGATGGCCAGATACAGATTCTGAAGAACACACCTATCTCACTGTCCCTTTAATAATAACGAGGGGTTTGAGTTAATTCTGGTGGTTCAGGTGGTAAAGAATCATTCTGCAGTGCAGGGAACCTGGGTTCGATCCCTGGGTGGGAAGATCCCTTGGAGAAGGGAATGGCTCTCCTCTCCAATATTCTTGCCTGGAGAATCCCATATACAGAGGAACCTGGAGGTCTACAGTCCATAGGGTCACAAAGAGTCGGACACAACCGAGCAACTAACACTTTGGGTTAAGTCAGCCTCCTCCTTTTTGACCAGAGACTCACATTAGCAAGAAGAGCTAAAGATAAGTCTGGCTCTGTGGACCACAGTCAAGCTAAGAAGATCACACAGGGCTCAAACTCACAGGCTTGGTTTCAACGACACCCCAGATTGTCAACTCAGCTCTTCAAGTGGAGACATGGGGCTTGCTACACCAGCAGAGAAGAAGCACGGTGCTTTTACCTCTTTTCATCCCTATTGCTTTGGGGATTTCCTATGCATAAAAGTTAAGTGTGCCACTAGAGATTATCTTACTAGGTGAGGTAAGTCAGAAAGAGAAGGACAAATATCATATGATATCACTTATATGTAGAATCTAAACTGTGGAGTGAGTGAACATCTGTGGAACAGCTTCAGACCTAGTGATCAGACTTGTGGTTGCCAAGGGGGAAAGAGGAGAGGAAGTGGAATAGACTGGGATTTGGGGGCTGGCAGATGCAAACTATTGCATTTAGAATAGGCCTTACTGTATAGCACAGGGAAAGTATATCCAATCTCCTGGGATAAGCCATAATGGTGTTTGTGTACGCTCAGTCATCTCTGACTCTTTGTGGTCCTATGGACTGTAGCCTACCTGGTTCCTCTGTCCACAGGATTTTCCAGGCAAGAATACTGGAGTAGAGTCCAATTTCCTACTCCAGGGGATCTCTCTGATCCAGGGATCGAATCTGCCTCTCTTAGTCTCCTGCACTGGCAGGAGGATTCTTTACCTCTAGTGACATCTGGGAAGCCCATGATAGCAGAATATAGAAAACAAACCAAAAAACTATGTATATGTGTAAAGCTGAGTCACTTTGCTGTGCAGTTTTAAATCAACTATGCTTCAATAAAGAAACAAAGTGAAGAGAAGAAAAGCTATCTTTACAATGTGTTGTAAACACTTTTCAATAAGCTCTAACAATATGAACATTTAAAAACTCAGCTTCTCTTTCATTACGCATATCTTTTATCTATTTTTACTCCTCAGATTCCTTTGGTTGTATCTAAAAATCTAGTAATTTTCAGAATCATATTTTCGACATCACAAATTCCAATTAACACCTTAAAATAATTTACCCACTTAAAAGTTAACTTAAAGCACACAGTGGATTTTCACTGTTTAGTTAAAGATAAGATTTATGTTCTAAAAAAGGGCAAATGAAACATTCTTTGGGTGTGATTTGTGACAGGAGATTAGGGTGGAACCCAGAATTATTTCAGAAATTATAGCTTGAGAAAATGTAAGAGGGTTTAAAATAGAGAATTTATAAGGAAGAAAAGTGGTTGGTTTGTTTGGTTTTTTCTGTTCCCAAAGAATTGCTTGGGGGCTGTCTAGATTCAAAAGACAAAGGATTCCATTACTTTTAAGTATTGCAAAACGTCAAAAGATAGAAGAGATATTGTAGAATTTCTTACTAGGAGAGCAAATTATAGCGGGGACTATTGAAACTAGGGCTGACAGATTTTAGCTAATTTTAACAGGCATGTATAGGTATTGCCAAATTCTTAAGTTTCTGAATGATGTCATCTTTCCAACAAATTTCTTAAATGATGTCTTAGCAAACAAGCATTTCTATTCTAATGATGTCTGAGTAAAATGTTGAATCACTCAAAGGATACAGATAGAGAGAGAAAAAAAAAATGCCATGTGGGAGGGGCAGAGCTTTATAAAACCAGTCATTGCCATGTCTGAACTCTAACAACACTCAGAAGACCGTTTCCTGTCAGGCAGAGAAGAACCAGGTATTTCAGTCATTTCTTTATCTCTATCTATGAAATAGGGTTTCATTTTGCATACTGGTATTATTAATATAATGAAAATTAAACTGTGGGATGTTTTCAGAGGATGAGTAAAAATTTAATGGTGTTTTCTTGTTTAGTTGCTTGTTTACAAGAGAATATTTTGGTTCAAGATTTGAATTAAATTAACTTAGACCTGATCTTAAATCTCAGAGACCAGCAAATGCCTATGTAACATTCATCAAACCAAAAAGTACGTTCTGGTTGTGATGCCAGTTTTACCAAACAGCTCAGAATGTGTGTATTCTTTACTAGTTAGTATTTGGCACTGAATTTAATGAAAATAGCCAGACCAATTAAAAAGGATTATTTTAGTAACTGAAAGTAATTTATAAATTGTGTATAAATATGATAAAGACAAAAAGAGGACTCAGTTTTCATCTTAACCAGAAATTAAGCAAAATCTGGGTGGTTCAATTCAATACCAGAATATACTTACTGAATTTAGTTTGATAATTGGTCAGTTTATTGAAAGAGAAAGAACAGCCCAGTTAGTTGCTGGATCGGACTGAAGTAATAGTTCAATAAATAATTTAATATCCCATAAACAAATAACTTCATTATGAACAGAATCAAATACAGAAAAGGTTTTTAATTTTGTGAGGGCAAAAGTTGGTAATTTGGAATAGGAAATTTCCTTGAAGTATTGTTTTTTCTGTGTCATTCATTTTTCTGGTCAATTTCAAAATATTTACACTGTGTTACTGCAAAAAAAATTCATTTAAAAATGCTACAGCAAACTCAAATCTAACGTTCGATGCCAGTGAGCAGAAGGACTGTGGTTGTGGGTCTGAGCTCTTTGTCGTCTGTGCCAAGTTTCAGTGGCATGTTTGTCAACTTGTGCTGCAGGAACTGACACAAACATCACAGAGACCAGTCCCACATATGCTTTTCATCCATTTGTTCCTCTAAAGATGATATTAAATGTTAGTTAGGAGCATAATATCTAGAAATTGTTGAAGTTGTGTAGCTCAATCTAGTGTTAAGAAATCCACAACAGGTGTTTCCTGTTCTGAGAGGTTCTGATGTTACTCAGTGACTTCCATTTTACATGGTCTTAGGCAGATTCCCATTTAAATGCAGGGTGGATGTGTGGTAGAGTCAGAAGACACACACACTCACACACACACACACACACACACACACACACACACATTATATATATATATGGAGAATCCCAGGGACAGAGGAGCCTGGTGGGCTGCCATCTATGGGGTCGCACAGAGTCAGACACGACTGAAGCGACTTAGCAGCAGCAGTAGCAGCATATGAAATATATTCATAGATTTCTACGAATATAAACTTCTCAATCCTTATTTGAAACATCTGTAGGAACAGCACTAGAGCTGGGATCAGAAGCTAGTCTAGGCTTTGAAACTAGCTGTGCTATGGACATCATATTCTCACTGGTATAACAGGAATTACTAGCTTTATCAGACAAGTAATTATGCAAGTTAAATAAAACAGTAAGGCTGAAGGAATTCGGTAACTGTGATATAGACATAACACATTATTTTTTATGTTAAACGCAGTTAATTGCACCTATCTTTAAATGTTTAAAAATAGACTTTAAATGTTTTTAAAACAAGTAAATACATCTGGGGTGATTTAATTTTGTCCTTACTCATTTTTTAATTTTTTTAAAAAATAGTCACAGTCAACTGAAATTCTAACTTGGCATTAAAAGCCCTTACCGTCTTGATACTTAAATTTTGTTAGTGTCAAAGTGACTAACTATTCAGGTCATTATAAAGAATTGGGTATAGGAGGGGCCTACATTAATTAATTAATTAATTGATCACACGGTGCAGACTGTGAGATCTTAGTTCACTGACCAAGGATTGAGCCCATGCCCTCAGCAATGAAAGTTCAGAGTCTTAGCCACTGCACCACTAGGGAATTCCCAGGCTTAAGCTTATTTTTCTAGCTCTGATTCTTTATTTTTTCATACACAATAGAGTAATATTTATGCTATTAATTCTCTGTTTCTGATATGTTTTTGAGACAATTTGCAAAAAATGATCTACCCAGGAATAATTCATTATAAAGATGATTTAAAATGTAGAAGGAAGAGGAAACAAATTTGTCACCCAGGTTAATCTGATCTCAGTGATGAAGCAAGCAAAAAAGAAACTGACTTTTAATAACCTTAATAAACCTTCTAGAAGTATCAAAAACTGGCTTCCTTCCTCTTTTTATTTCCTTTCTCTAGCATTTCTCAAACCAGTAGCTGGGTGAAACTCTTACACAGAGTAATTAAACTTCAGCAGGTAAAGTGTAAGTGACATTGAATAGAGTAGGTTTCTGAAGCTTCAATCCCTGCACCATTACATACAAACTCTGTGAACTTTTATAAGTTACTTAACCTCTCTGGGCATCAGGATGTAACCTCTATGTACCTCACGCTGATCCTGTGAATATCAAATATTAAAGGAGACAAGAAGACATGAGAGAGTTTCAGGGACAAATTTTATTGAATTTACTATTTTGTCTTGATAAAATACAATTGGATGGTAACTCACACGAGAAATTTTGATACAAATGGCAATCACTTTCTTTACAAGAAATGTTCATGAACCAAATGTTCACATAAGACACCCATGGACTAGGGAGCCAGGAGCCTGGAGACCCTCCTGAGGGAGCCCACGGCTATAGAGCGCCTGCTACAGGGCTGCTCCCAGAGGCTCTGCAGCCACTGTCCCCAGAAGGCTTCCTGTGGAGTGATGAGTGTCAGCGTCACTTGGTATATTTATAGATTTTGGTAAGTACAGGGTGTGTTTGAAGCCATTATGAAAACATAAGATACAATCTGTTGGCTAGAACCAGCAGGTACCCACCCACACCCAGGTGTGTCCAAGCATCTGACTGCATGTGAGTCTTAGGTCATGGAAATGTATCTGTCATTTATCTTCAGATGGTGGATGGTGTGTGTGTGTGTGTGTGTGTGTGTGTGTGAGTTCCATATATCCAGGACCACCCTTGCAGGGGGACCTGGTGTTGACTGCCCTGCTAGGGGTGGTGGGAGGAGGGGGCCTTTCCAGCACTCCCAGTAACAAACTGCTCAGCACAGGGGAATTTTGGAAGAAGAACTGTGGTGTGTGAGTGAGTGGAGGGGGCCCAGGAATGGGAGATAGGGTGATGTGAAATGCCCACTCTTGAAAGGTGAGTCTAGGTCACTTCTAGAAAGGAGTTTGACCATCTCCACTGGGGCCAACAAGAGTATGAGTGCACGTGGCATGCATTTAAATATGTGTGTATTTGCCTCTAGTGTGTACGATGGTGATGGTTTAGTCACTAAGTCGTGTCCACAGACTCTTGTGACCCTGTGGACTGTAGCCTACTAGGCTTCTCTGTCCATGAGATTTCCCAGGCAAGAACACTGGAGTGGGTTGCTATTTCCTTCTCCAGGGGATCTTCCCAACCTGGGCATCAAATCTGAGTTTCCTGCATTGCAGATGGTATTCTGCATTTCAGGTGGATTCTTTACTGACTGAGCCACCAGGGAAGGCCCTCATGTGTGTATCTGTGTGTCTGTATGTGTGATGTGTGTTTGTAGGTACAACACTAAGGTTGAGAGTATGACCCTGGAGGTACCCACCCACCTTCAATATCCAGGCCTGTCCCTTACAGTTGAGTGACATGGGTCACTTTTCTGATTCTCTCTGGGCAGTAGCTTTTTCCTTTGTAAGCACAAGAATAGCGTGCCTTTCTCACAGGGTTTGTGTAAGGATTACCTGGTTCGTACAGGTGAAATGTTGAACACAGCATCTGTTGTACAGTTAAGAATTCAATCAGGGCTATTTATTCTTATTGCTGTTATTATCATTATTATGAGGCGGAGGGTCACCACGCATCACAGGACTGTTCCCTGTATCTCAGGATCAGCTGTATAATTTGCAGGATCCATTGCAAAAGGGAAATGCAGGCAGGACACTTTGTATAAAATCATTAAGGAATTGCTGGGTTGTGACAGCAGCTCATTGCACTGAGAGTGGAACATTTTGTGGCTGCACAGGTCCCGGGGTCACAATGCTTCTGACCCTATTCAGTGAAGGGAGAACAGAGGGGGAACCCCTGCCCTGTGCAGGGTACAGCCTGTACTATGCTGCTGACATCCCTCAAAATGTTGACTCATCTTTTAGAGCTGTTGCTTTTCTTCATTTTCTTTCCAGATTGAGACAATGGAAGAACTTAATGTGGCAAATACAATCTTTGCCCTCAATTTCTTCAAGCACCTGGCAAATACAAGCGCCAACACCCAGAATATCTTCTTCTGTCCCTGGAGCGTCTCCTCCACCATGGCCATGGTCTACCTGGGCGCCCAGGGAAATACTGCAGACCAGATAGCCCAGGTAAGTTTCTGTTCAAGTTCCCAACTGGGACTGAAGGATTCCTGAACTTAATTGCAGAACTGATCTGATTATATGCTTGTGGTATCTGGACTAAAACAAAGTCAGTGGCTTGTGGAATCTTAGTTCCTCCACAAGGGATTGAACCAGTGTCATCAGCAATCATCACAAACCATTACAGCACGTGTTACTTAGATTCAAATCTATAAAAGAGCCAAACCACAAAAACTCTCAATGGTTGATATAGCAGGAGGATTACCAGAGTTTCCTACAATGTTAGAAATAGTTAATAGTGACCATATCTGTCATCTGATAATGTTTATATTTTTCAGAGGATTTGTGTGCTTTATCTCTTATGGGTTTTAAGACAAGTGTCACTGACGGATGAGCAGTGGGACTGAAGCACCTTTCCCAGGGGTTCCTCTGGTTTCTGCTCTGTCATCTCAGGCTCCTTCCATTTATGTAAAGAATTCCTCTCAGTGGTTTTGAGAGTTCTACGAAGAGGGAAAAAAAAAAAAAAAAAAAACTGTCCCAGAGCTCAGTCTCTGCACTCTGGGGGAGGCACAGGGAACACCATGACTTCAGAGGGCCTCAGCCAACATTCTCCAACCCGTGAGCTCATGTCAACAAAATGGGGCTGACGGGATGGCCAATCCTCAACGTCAAGGTGGTCAGGGGTGGGACAGCACTGTGGGGGATTTCTGTCAGGGCCACTGGCCTCCTTCCTTGGTGAATGGACACCAGGTCAGTCAGGAGACCCTTTCTTTGAGTCTGGGACTGTGGAAACACGTTGAACTAGTTTGCCTGTACACAGCAATCAACCTATGGGATGAATGCAGCGCTATTAAAATTCACGTGATCCTTCATGTCAATGTAGGGCAAAAGCCACTACAATATTCTTAAGTAATTAGCCTTTAAGTAAAATAAATGAATTAATTAAAAATAATTCATGGGATCCTGTCTTCCCTGGGTCCGTGACCAGACAAGGTAATTATACCATTAAAATTCCTTCCTAGTCCCGTTTATATAGACATTAGCACTGAATGCTATGAGTACAAGCTCTGGTTTCCCACAAGCAGGGATGCTGCTTTCAGTCACACCAGAATGCTGCTGGCTACTGTTGAGTTTCTCGTAAGAATCGCACCCGAGTGTGTGAATACAGATAGATGGATACAGTCGTCCAGGTACATGGTGACCCATTTAAAGCAGGACTTGTTTGGAGTGGCTCACACAGAGTGTTAGCCAGTCTCACCGCAGGAGGAAAAAGGATGGGAGCTTTGCTCTCTGTGTTTGTGGCAGTTTAAACATGAAGACTTAAGACAAAGCCCCATTGCTCAACTCTCTGATACCAGCCAGATTTTGTAAAACACCTTCCCCTTTATTTTCTTTGCCTTGGGAAAAAAAAAAAAAAGAAAAAGGCAGTGAACTCCATTAAAAACTTTAGAAAACATCAAGGACTTCATTTTTTATTTTTATTTAGTTTTTGGCCATGCTGTGAGGCATGTGGAATGTTAATTCCCTGCCCAGGGCTCGAACCCATGCCCCCTGCATTGGAAGCATGGAGTCTAAACCACTGGATGACCAGGGAAATCTTTTACAAAGTGCTCTAGGTGCTAAAAGTAAAAACCTTGATTTTGATACCAGAGGAAAAGTAACTTATTGGTCACTCAGGTACAACACAGTTTTTCTGTGTTTGGAAAGTATTTTCTGCACATGGCACAAGGATTTTATATGCAGGAGTTTTCTTGTAACTCTGCTACATGGGAAGAAGGTGAAAGCCTGGACTTTGGGGACAGACCTGCCTGTCTTTGGTTGATGGCTTTGCTACTTACTAGGTGTGCAAGTGAAGACATTTAACTGCTCTGATCCTCAGCTTTCTTATTTTTTATTTTATTTTTTAAGAACAGCTTTGCTGATTTATAATTCACATTCCATAAAATTCACCCATTTAAAGTTTATAATTCAATAGTTCTTAGTATATTCACAAGAATTGTACAGCCATCATCACAATCTAATTTTAGAATATCTTCATCTCCCCTAAAAGAAACTCTGTATGGTCTATGCCTATACAACCCTGGACCTTTCTGATCGTGGAAGCTAAACAGGGCTGGGCCTGGTTAGTACTTGGATGGAAGGCTTTCTGTACCTACGACCTATATTAATTTGATCATACGTAATGTGGATGATTAACCACATATTTTGTACATTAGTTACAGACCTCTCAAACACCATTTGATAACTCAGAAGAGTCTAGTTGTAACTGTCTTATTTTTAAAATGTAAATGAAAATGTGTATTGGGCAAGATGGATATGAAGATTACAGTTAACTGGAGAGGTACATGGTGGAACTAATTGTTTTCTTAGCTGATACTTACAATGCCCCATCCAGGCATCTGAATATTTTAGGAATTTATCCACAGAATATAAAATCCTATGAGGTAGGTGCTCTGATTACCATACTCACTTTACAGATGAGAAAATCAGGGCAGGAAGAGGCCACATAAAGTTTGGAACAGGTGTAGTTGGTAAGGCTGGAGTGGTTGTAATGGAAAAAAGGGTAAATAGAATAAATATATACCCTCTTACAGAGCACAAACAATGTGAGATTTGCAGGAGTATTTTTACCCAGCTCTTATCTTTAGGATAAGGCCACAGACCGGCCCAGGGCAGGCCACCTCTCTGGGCAGGGTGCCTGCCTCAGCCTGGCTCAGGATCATTTCACATGCCCCACACCTGCAAGGACTCTTGCCTTGACTCAAAAGGGCTTCAGTGCTGCCCAGAGACCCTGACTTATGGGTCAACTTCCTTAAAAGTAGGCCAACCAGAGAAGCTCTTACACAAAATAGTCCCCCTTGTGCAGCAGCAGTCAGAGAGTATTCTGAAAACCGCTTCTTTTCAAAGAGTATTAGGTAGGAACTTATAACATATGATCTGAAGAGCAGAGAAAGATCCCAGAAACCCTAACACCTCTCCTTCCAGCCTAGAAATTCACCATCTGCTGGACAAACTTGCATTCCTTCACTTGGCAGAACCTCCACCATCAACGCATTTACCAATAAGCTCCTCCCAGCCTGGGGCCCTATAGGGCTGGGACCCAAGAGATGCTGGAGGTAGGGACGGGTGGGTGGCAGCAGGGCCAAGCTGAGGAGTCTACAATATTGGAGAGGGGACCTGAGTACCTTCCAGGGCAAGTCTGCACCTGCCAGCTTCACTGTTAGCTGGATCTGCCACTTACAACATAAAGAAATTCACACTGGGACTTACCCTGGTGGTCCAGTGACTAAGACTCTGTGCTCCCAATGCAAGAGGGCCTGGGTTTGATCCCTGGTGGGGGAACATGTGGAAACGAAAGATCCTGCATGCCTCAACTAAAGATTCTGTCTGACTCAACCAGGGGCAGCTAAATAAATCCATAAATGGAAATAAATATTTTTAAAAAGAAATTCATATT
Organism: Capricornis sumatraensis; assembly: GCF_032405125.1. Taxonomy (NCBI): domain Eukaryota; kingdom Metazoa; phylum Chordata; class Mammalia; order Artiodactyla; family Bovidae; genus Capricornis; species Capricornis sumatraensis. The sequence goes on along the minus strand of NC_091089.1, from coordinate 15,124,130 downwards.
TTCATCTCACTCCTGCCATCTGCCCCCAACATGGACAGAAGTGGGGGATTTCTTCCTGTGTGGAAATGTTTAAATGATCCCTGGTAATACTGAGCAACCTGTTTTTGTGCTTAAGATAGCTGTGGCTACTCATTTTTGACAGATTAGAAGGGTATAAAGGGCTCCCCTTGTAGCTAAGTCAGTAAAGAATTTGCCTGAAATGCAGGAGACCCTGGTTCGATCCCTGGGCTGGAAACATCCTCTGGAGAAGGAAATGGCAACCCACTCCAGTATTCTTGCCTGGAGAATCCCATGGACAGAGGAGCCTGGCAGGCTACAGTCCATGGGGTTACAAGAGTCGGACACGACTTAGTGTCTAAACCACCACAGAAGGGTATATCATGTAAGGCCACTGAATAGGGAGATGAAAGGTCAGGAGTTAACCTTAATACTTCTTTCAAGGCAGTTTATGAGTTGGGTGATAATTTAATTAAAATGTTATAAATCATCTCATAATAAAAAAAAATATTGTCAAAATGGCCAGTATTTGAATTAGTATAAAATAACTCATGCTAATTCCTATGAAGGGAATCTCACTGACTTGTTGCCCAGACACAAAGGCAGGGAACTAGACGCAGGACCACTAAGAGGTACCTGATAACCGTTGGTTTAAAAGCTAAATAATGCAGCAGAAAAATGTACCCAATTTTCTCGAATTCCAATTGTAGGTGCTTCAGTTTAACCAAGTTGGAGTCCACAAAGACACCCCAGTGACCCCACAGAGTCTCACCAGTTGTGATTTCATGCAGCAGATCCAGAGGGACACCTATCCTGATGCTATTTTGCAGGTATCTGACTCATCCGTTCCTAGTTCTTTTGTGTTTTGCTTCCAGAAACTTCTTATTGTAAAGTCACAATATTTATGAAGAAACCTAGTACAACATCCACTTTTCACAGTAGAAAACTAAGACTCACAGTCCTTGAGTGAATATCTTATGGTCACTCTGATAAGGAAGGGCAGAGCTGGGGTAGAATCCAGGTTTTATGACTTCCAGGTCAAGACTGTTTCTAAATTCTGTCACATCACTCTGCCATTAGTTGGGTATGTATAATTTATTCTAAAGCCATCGTAGAGACTCCTAGAATACATGTGTGAATGCAGATTCCCAGAGTCAGCGGTGACAAGTAATTGAGGAATGGAGATGGCCAGGCTTGGTGACTGCAGGAGACGTCTCTGACCTTCACATATCCTTTATCTCCTCTCTGTCTATCTATCCAGGGCCTCCCCGATGGCTTAGTGGTAAAGAATCCGCCTGCAATGCAGGAGACGCAGGACATGTGGGTTCAGTCCCTGGGTGGGAAGATCCCCTGGAGCAGGAAATGGCAATCCACTGCAGTCTTCTTGCTAGAAAAATCCCATGGTCAGAGGAACCTGGTGGGCTACAGTCCAAAGAGTCTCAAAGAGCTGCACACAACTAAGCAACTGAGCATGAGCACACATCTATCTATTGTCGTCATTATGATCATCATCTACTATCTATCAGTATCTATCTGTCTGTCTATCTATCTCCCTATCTGCTGATCTATCTTCATCATAATTAGCAACTGAACAATAGCAATCTATCTACCTATTTATCATCATCTACTGTCTATCTAACTATCATCCATTCATCTAATTTATCTCAGGTTAATAATATCTTTTCCCAGTAATTCACTTCCATAAACACCAGCCATCCAGCTACATTATAAGAACCTGGAGTAGATGGGCTCCTGTTGGTAAACAACTTCCACTATCACACCCCTGAGTTGAGATATCTCTCATGGTATCTCCTTCCTGGGAACGCTGATGCTCCACCTGCCTGTCACCCAGGGAATTACAGACTCAAGATGGAGAGAGGGCCTCTTCAATATAGCGATTCTGCCTGGTGTGGGTGGACAGCGGGTGGTTCATCTTCAGGGCTCTGACCTCGACTTCACCCAGCCGTTTCTGTGACTAAGCCCTGCGTCTGTCATTGTGCTTGCAAACTTCAGGTTGAGGATTGGAACTCCCCTCGATTTTATGTTTTCTAAACTCCAGATTTTCCATTGCACAGACTACCCCTTAATTATGCCATGGGACTTGTTGAAGTTAAATAAATATTTAAAGAACATTTCTAAGGTAACATTTTAATATAATAAAAATTGCTTAGTGACTTTATAGTTTAGCTAAAGTATCAAAGGAGCCTGACTTTTTCTAGGATCTCAGTTCTGTCACAGTTAAATCCAATCCATAGGCAGAGCAAAATCTGAAACAAGTAAAAAATTGTCTGATAAATTTTAATGTACTACATCCATATCAACAGTATTTCCTCGGAGTTACCTTCAAAGTGACAAAAAAAATGTATATTTTAATACATCATTTTATTGATATCCTAGAAAAAAATACTATTGCTTCAGAAATATGGTGTTTAGGAGTCCTGAGTTATATAAAACGAAACCCTCCTTTTCTTTTAAGGCACAAGCTGCCGGGAAAATCCATTCATCCTTCCGTTCTCTCAGCAACGCCATCAACACGTCCACGGGAGAGTATTTATTGGAAAGTGCCAATAAGCTATTTGGAGAGAAGTCTGCAAGATTCAAGGAAGTGAGTGAAACCTGCGATTTAAATGGCAGGGCCCCAAACTTGCAATTAGGTCACTTTCGAAGCTGTTTTCTGTGAGTGATTCCCAGTGGGTCAGAATTCCACTTGGGCTCGCTAAGTCTCCCCGAGTCCATGGGACAAGATCCAACGCAGCCATGCTTACGCTCCCTCCGTGGGTGCTTCCTCTTTCTACTGTAAAAATCCCACGTGTAAAGTCACAAGTCAGGAGGTGGGCACAGCTATTCCCAGAATCGCTAACCCCACGCCCAGCCTCTCCTGTACTCTGTTCATAACGCACAGTGTGCAGGAGAACAAACGCAGTCTGGACTGGACTGGGGCGGGGGGCGGTTAAGAGAGCGCATAATCAGCCCCCCAGCCACCCTGCTACCTGTTCTTCAGGCTCCCCAGTCTTAACAGGAAACCTGTAATTTACAATTACACCACTGCTTGTGGGGTATCCAGGAGAAGGGCATGGCAACCCACTCTAGAATTCCTGCCTGGAGAAGTCCGTGGACAGACGGAGAGCGGTGGTCCACAGTCCATGGAGTCACAGAGTCGGACCCGACTTTGCGACTAACACTTTTCACTTTCACTTGTTGGCTGTATATTCTGTGTACCCTTTATCATTATTGTTTTCACTTTAAAGGAATACATGCAACTCTCCAAGAAATATTACTCTACAGAACCCCAGGCAGTGGACTTCCTAGAATGTGCAGAAGACACCAGAAAAGAGATTAATTCCTGGGTCAAGACCCAAACTAAAGGTAAAACCAAAGAAATAGTTTCTGCTCTTCTTTCCAGGTAGAAAACTGATTTTTTTTTTAAGTCCTTAAACTTAACCCTTACTCCCAACCTTAGTTATTTTGGCTAATGTAACCTGATACTTGTTGAGCTTTGTGGTGTTTTAAGTGAGAAAAAAAAAAAAAAACAAAAACGGAGGCATCCTAATAGAAGATATATATTCAATACTTCAATAATCTGGTTTTGGATTATTACCTTAGAATAGAATGTAAGAGGCAGATCTTTTCTAACATAGGAAATATCAGTATTGAAATAATTGTGACTTTATGTTTACTATGAACAAAAGCAAAGAACAAAGGCACAATTGTCAGCTGAGTAATTGGTGTGAGAATATCAGCAATGGAAAAAGGAGAGATCATAAAATTTTAACTCTTTCTTCTATTGCACCATTCAGAATCAGTATGTTGTCATTTTCTTTCAGTCCCTGCTTTATCTCTCATTGATCATCTAAGCTATTTCTACCTTGGTTACACATATCCTCAGTTCTTAGCTGACTCATCCAAGATGCCACTATCTGTTAGTGGTACATCTGGGGTTCCCTCTTCTTCTGAGCCTTCGTCTAATTCTGGAATTCTTCAATTTAATGCTCAAAGAGTTTGATAACTTAATGCAGAAAACATATTTTCACTTATCTCCTATGTTGATTTATTTACTATTAAATATGTTTTTATTTGGCTATGATGGGTCACCGTTGTGGCATGTGAAATATAGTGCCCTCACCAGGGATTGAATCTGGGCCCCTGGCATTGGGAGCATGGAATATTAGCCGCTGGACTACTAGGGAAATCCCTACATCCTATGTTTAAAATATTATTTCAAGCCATAGTATGCTATCCTGCTTTCTTAGCTACCATAATAGAAAAACTTGTATTAAGTTCTGTAGAATTGAAAAAAAGTATTATCGTTTCTCTGAAAATAGTTGACCTACTTCAGTTCTTCATTTCTAGATTTTTAAATTACTGTTTTAAAAGACTGACACACCACTGACAAAAAGAAAGCAGAAAAAGTGAAGATTTAACAGAAATGAAAGTCAAAGCAGATTGCAAAATTAAAGAGACACATGAAAGCTTTGCTTTTTTGAGAACAGCAAGAATTTCTCTTCTTTCTAAGCATTTGTGGTGAATGGCTATAAATCAATCAGTGGAATTGCAAAAATGCCAAATAGTCATTTGGACTGATTTTTATAGTAATTTGAGAAAATATTCCTTTATTCCTTGTTATGATCAAATACTATGTGTCACAAAGTTAAATAACGTCCCAGCAGATTTCCAAGTGAAATGAAGTGAAGTCGCTCAGTCTTGTTTGACTCTGTGACCCCATGGACTGTAGCCCACCAGCCTTCTCCATCCATGGAATTTTCTAAGCAAGAGTACTGGAGTGGGTTGCCATTTCCAAGTAGTAACCAGGCATTTTTATTGCTAGGGGGTATATTGAATGAAGATATTGAATAACTGTACTGAAACTGGTCAGACTACAGTGACCTTTTCGCTTGAGTCCCTTATCTGTCGGTAGAAATGGAAGATGGTGGAATTCTGACTGGCTCTCAAGCACTGTGACCTTGGAAAGGTTATTAATATCTCACTATAGTGTCCATTTGTGTGGTTGTTCAGTTGCTAAGTCTTGTCCGACTCTGCCACCCCATGAATTGCAGGGTGCCAGGCTTCCCTGTCCTTCACTATCTCCTGTAGTTTGCTCAAACTGATGTCCATTGAACCAGTGATGCCATCTAACCATCTCATCCTCTGTTGCCACCTTCTCCTCTTCCTGTCAATCTTTCCAGCATCAGGGTCTTTTCCAATGAGTCAACTCTTCCCATCAGGTGGCCAAAGTATTGGCGCTTCAGTTTCAGCATCAGTCCTTCCAAAGAATATTCAGGGTTGATTTCCTGCTTGTGTAAAATGATACTAATAATACTTCCTTACTAGAGTGGTTGTGAGGTTAAATAAAGTAATGTGGTTGAAATATTGCAGAGCAGGTATTCACTATAAATAGGCTATTTCTTAAACTAACTTAAAAAAAAAATTCACACTCATATTATTATTTCTGGGAACCTTTTTGGGCTCAATCATTCACTCCCTTCTCTGTGTTGTCACAGTTCTCTGCATTATTCAGCTCTCTTATAGAACTTATTGCACTTTTTTTTCCTAAATGATTTAGAATGTTGCTCCAATATTCTAAGCCTCCCCAGGACAATTCTTCCTTTCTTACTTAATGGAATCTGTGCCATTCCTTATGTAGGTCTAGCACAACTTCCAAAACATTGTTTTTGGGTGAATCAGTGAGGCCCATGGGCTGTCTAGACCAGATCTAGAAGAAGCCCCTAGTGACTTACTGGGGAAATGCACTATTATATTCCTTGTTAGTGTTAGTCACTAAATTGTGTCCATCTCTTTGTGATCCCATGGACTGCAGCCCACCAGGCTCCTCTGCCCATGAAATTCTCCAGGCAAGAATACTGGAATGGGTTGCCAATCTCTTCTCCAGGGGATCTTCATCACTCAGGAACCAAACTTGGGGCTCCTGCATTGCTGGAATATTCTTTACCATCTGACCACCAGGGAAGCCCAATTATATTCCTTGAGTCTCTTTTTCACTCCCATCTGAATGAACTAACTTCATGTAACTACAAAACTTTGAGAAAACAGTATAAAAGGAATTTAAAATTTTCTGGGACTTTTCTGGTGGTCCAGGGGTTAAGACTGCACTCTCAAAGCAAGGGATGCAGGTTCAATTCCTGGTCAGGGAAATAAAATCCTACGTGCAGCACAGCGTGGCCAAAGGAAATAAATTTAAAAAAGAAACTTAAAAAAAAATTTCCAAGTCTGATAGTAATTCTAAATCATAATTATATTACTTCTTCAGTTTCTCTTGAATTTTGTAAACCTGAAAATTTTGGTCTTGGTTTTACTTATTATTTAAATAAATTGTTTTTTTTTTGTTTTTTTGTCAGGTTTTTCTTTTTTTTTTTTTTTTATTTATTTTTTTTTTTTAATTAAATTTTAAAATCTTTAATTCTTACATGTGTTCCCAAACATGAAACCCCCTCCCACCTCCCTCCCCATAACATCTCTGTGGGTGATCCCCATGCACCAGCCCCAAGCATGCTGTATCCTGCGTCAGACATAGACTGGCGATTCAATTCTTACATGATAGTATACATGATAGAATGCCATTCTCCCAAATCATCCCGCCCTCTCCCTCTCTCTCTGAGTCCAAAAGTCCGTTATACACAGCTGTGTCTTTTTCCTGTCTTGCATACAGGGTCGTCATTGCCATCTTTCTAAATTCCATATATATGTGTTAGTATACTGTATTGGTGTTTTTCTTTCTGGCTTACTTCACTCTGTATAATCGGCTCCAGTTTCATCCATCTCATCAGAACTGATTCAAATGAATTCTTTTTAACGGCGAGTAATACTCCATTGTGTACATGTACCAAAGCTTTCTTATCCATTCATCTGCTGATGGACATCTAGGTTGTTTCCATGTCCTGGCTATTATAAACAGTGCTGCGATGAACATTGGGGTACATGTGTCTCTTTCAATTCTGGTTTCCTCGGTGTGTATACCCAGCAGTGGGATTGCTGGGTCATAAGGTAGTTCTATTTGCAATTTTTTAAGGAATCTCCACACTGTTCTCCATAGTGGCTGTACTAGTTTGCATTCCCACCAACAGTGTAGGAGGGTTCCCTTTTCTCCACACCCTCTCCAGCATTTATTGCTTGCAGATTTTTGGATCGCAGCCATTCTGACTGGTGTGAAGTGGTACCTCATTGTGGTTTTGATTTGCATTTCTCTGATAATGAGTGATGTTGAGCATCTTTTCATGTGTTTGTTAGCCATCCGTATGTCTTCTTTGGAGAAATGTCTATTTAGTTCTTTGGCCCATTTTTTGATTGGGTCGTTTATTTTTCTGGAATTGAGCTGCATAAGTTGCTTGTATATTTTTGAGATTAGTTGTTTGTCAGTTGCTTCATTTGCTATTATTTTCTCCCATTCAGAAGGCTGTCTTTTCACCTTGCATATATTTTCCTTTGTTGTGCAGAAGCTTTTAATTTTAATTAGATCCCATTTGTTTATTTTTGCTTTTATTTCCAGAATTCTGGGAGGTGGATCATAGAGGATCCTGCTGTGATTTATGTCTGAGAGTGTTTTGCCTATATTCTCCTCTAGGAGTTTTATAGTTTCTGGTCTTACATTTAGATCTTTAATCCATTTTGAGTTTATTTTTGTGTGCGGTGTTAGAAAGTGATCTAGTTTCATTCTTTTACAAGTGGTTGACCAGTTTTCCCAGCACCACTTGTTAAAGAGATTGTCTTTACTCCATTGTATATTCTTGCCTCCTTTGTCAAAGATAAGGTGTCCATATGTGTGTGGATTTATCTCTGGGCTTTCTATTTTGTTCCATTGATCTATATGTCTGTCTTTGTGCCAGTACCATACTGTTTTGATGACTGTGGCTTTGTAGTATAGCCTGAAGTCAGGCAAGTTGATTCCTCCAGTTCCATTCTTCTTTCTCAAGATTGCTTTGGCTATTCGAGGTTTTTTGTATTTCCATACAAATCTTGAAATTATTTGTTCTAGTTCTGTGAAAAATATGGCTGGTAGCTTGATAGGGATTGTGTTGAATTTGTAAATTGTTTTGGGTAGTATACTCATTTTCACTATATTGATTCTTCCAATCCATGAACATGGTATATTTCTCCATCTATTAGTGTCCTCTTTGATTTCTTTCATCAGTGTTTTATAGTTTTCTATATATAGGTCTTTAGTTTCTTTGGGTAGATATATTCCTAAGTATTTTATTCTTTTTGTTGCAATGGTGAATGGAATTGTTTCCTTAATTTATTAAGAGAAAAATTTGAAAGTGACTATCAGCATCTCTGCAGAGTATGATAAATGTGGATGCTGAGCTTGATGGTGACTCAAAAGACTCAAGAAATCATAATGACTTCGTAATTGTTAATCATGAAACCTAAACATATATCATATTTTCTGTAGGCAAAATCCCAAACTTGCTACCTGAAGGTTCTGTTGATGTAGACACCAAGATGGTCCTGGTGAATGCTGTCTACTTCAAAGGAAGGTGGAAGACTCCATTTCAGAAGAAATTCAAGGGACTTTATCCTTTCCGAGTGAACTCGGTATGAAACAATGACGACAAATTGAATTTTCTTAACGTAGAGTTTAAGGCCTTTGAAAAAATAGAGAAAGAATAATTAGGGACCACTCATTGATACCCATACATGATTTGCTATTAATACTTATAAGTTATGCACACTGGATATTTTGTTGACTATTTCAGGTTACTGAATAGCAACTCAGTAGTTTTCTGAGAGGCCTTATGAGTAGTGGTGAAGATCATGGGCTTTATAATTACACAATCTGGACTCACATTTAGGCTCTACTACTGACCAATTATGATGTTACTTGTGGTTCATGCACTCCATTTTTTGATTTGTGAAACTAGTATGATAATTTCCAACCCAAAAGATTGTTATAAAGATTCAGTGAAATTTTGCAGAGTTCTTGACCCCTAGTAGGTACTGAACAAATGTTTTAGTATTATTATAATTATAACTGTCCATCTTATTACTAATGGGTACTATCTTGAAAATAACAAAATAGATCAGAATCACTATGAGAATATGCAAATAATAAATTTTTGTTTTTAAAATATATTTTGACATTTCTAAACAAATTTTAAAACAAATTTTTAATTTTTGAAAAACATATTTCTTTAGCATAAAAGCATAACCCATTCTCTTTTATGTCTGATTGTAAATCTTTGACATCTTACTATCAACTTTCATATTTTACTTTTTAATTACTTTAGACTCAGCGCAAATCAGTAGAGATGATGTTCCTGAATGAAAAGCTAAACATTGGATACATAGCAGACCTGAAGGTCCAGATTCTAGAACTCCCATATGCTGGCGATGTCAGTATGTTCCTGCTGCTCCCAGATGAAATTGCTGAATCTTCTACAGGCTTGGAGTTGGTAAGAATTCCAGCTTCCATTGTTTTAAACTTCTGGGGCCAAACTCACCTTTGCACATGTCTGCTGCTGTTGCTATTTAGTTGCTAAGTCAGGTCCAACAGTTTGAGATCCCCTGGACTATAGCCCACCATGCTCCTCTGTCCATGGGATTTCCCAGTCAAGATTACTGAAGTGGGTTGCCGTTTCCTTCTCCAGGGGATCTTCCCTATTCAATCCACCTGCGTTGGCAGGTGGATTCTTTATCACTAATCCATCTGCGAAGCGCTTGCATATACCTACAACTCCAGGAGTTGGTGATGGACAGGGAGGCCTGGTGTGCTGCGATTCATGGGGTCGCAAAGAGTCAGACATGATTGAGCGACTGAACTGAACTGAACACCTGAGGAAATGGTGTGCAGTTTGAATACGTGAACTGGTTTGAGAGGAACTGTGCCAGCTTTCCCACTGCCATTCATCAGTCTTAAACACATGTTATACATGCTATCTTCTTGCAAAATTTTTACCAACTGTTAAATTTTAATATTACCTAAAATATAGTGAAGTCATTGGTTGTCAACATTAGAGGTTGCTGTCCTTCTCTGCTAAGCATTTATTGTTTTTTTTTTTTTTATGTTTTGGATTCGTAGCTGGAAAGTGAAATCACCTATGACAAACTCAACAAGTGGCTCAGTGAAGACACCATGGCTGAGGATGACGTGGTGGTGTACATTCCCGAGTTCAAATTAGAAGAGCGTTATGAACTCAAAACCATTCTCACAAGCATGGGCATGGGCGATGCCTTCAGCCAGGGCCGAGCCAATTTCTCAGGCATGTCGGGAAAGAATGACCTGTTTCTGTCCGAAGTGTTCCATCAGGCTTCAGTGGAAGTGAACGAGGAGGGCACTGAGGCTGCTGCTGGCACTGGGGCCATCATGACAGGAAGAACAGGCCACGGAGGCCCGCAGTTCGTGGCAGACCATCCTTTCCTCTTCCTTATCATGCACAAGATAACCAAGAGCATCCTCTTTTTGGGCAGATTTGCCTCACCCTAAATTGAAAGTTTCTGTTTCTGCACAGGAAATTGTAAAATGAGTGTAAGCCTCAGGATTTATGCAAGTGCCAAAACTTCTCTGCATGTTTCTGTTTTTCTGAAAAACTTTTATTACACACTACCTAGATAACACAGACATAGCGTGACATCTGTGAATCATAACATTACCCCCCTATCAATCATTTGGCCTCCTAAAATGGGATGATATCTCATTTAGTTCTTTCTAACTCTTGGTTTATTTTATAGCATTAATTTTCACTGTATTATTTATTATTTTATATAATGTTTTTTTTTTTATTATGGTCACTGTCTAGTATAGTTGATACATTTACAGAAGCCAGTTATCACTTATTTTTCTTTCTAAGGAAAAATATGTATTTGTGGGCTTCCCTGGTGGCTCAGAGAATGGAGAATTCACCTGCAATGCAGGATACCCAAGTTCGATCCCTGAGTCAGAAAGATCCCCTGGAGAAGGAAATGGCTACCCACTTCAGTGTTCTTGCCTGGAAAATTCCATTGATAGAGGAGCCTAGCAGGCTACAGTCCATGGGGTTATAATAAGTCAGACATGATTTAGTGACTAAGCGTGCATGCATATGTATTCGTTCTTATAATGAAGGATAAGTAGGTGGCCTTCCATGACCTTTTGTAATAGAAACCTAGAAGAAAGCATTGAACAACAGGGAAGTACATATTGTGTGCATTTCTAAACAAATGTCTAACATTATGTATCACATACACATGGCTGTAACTTATGTAAGGTTGCTAAAATATAGAAAATAAACCTATTTTCACAAACCATTTGCTTGTTTACATTCTACTAGGTCTTTAGGTTATAAGACCTCCTTATCTTGTTTCTCAGAAATCAGTCATCACCGCTCATCTGTGAGAACCAAGCAAACAGAATAAAGGAGCCAAGGGAATAACCAACTGCTTTGCAAGGGGCCCCAGTGTTGGGGGTAGGGTGGAGTTGTGTGAAAAATTGTTTAGAACTGCCTTCTCACAGCAGAAAAATGTATAACAATTCAAAATGATAGTTTGGGTCAGAGTCCTTTGGGGACCCCTGTATTCAAATCAGGACATCAGGAATAAACACCAAGTCTAGTGGTTGCAGACATAGCATCAAGGTCATAATCACTGAGTGAGTTGACAGAGAGTTCAGAGGGGTAGAGATGAGCTGGGCACAAGGGTGGAAGGAAAATATAAGTCAACTTATTTTAAGGGTGTTAGCTTCAAATAGCCCTGAACACTTTAGAGTGGATCAGCAGCAGAGAAGAACGTAATTTAAGTCTTGAGAACTAAGGAAGATCTAAGGATTAGGGAGTCTGACGTGGCTACAGAAGTGTGGCTGGATACTGAAAATGCATTCCAGGCTTTGACCTCTTTATGATGAAAGCCAGGGATGGGTGACCCACTGGAGCATGGTGGCTAAAGAGGTAGCCTCATAACTTTGACTTAACTGCACCCAAATCCCAGTTCAAACACTTATGTGTCCTCTTAATTATAAGCTGGGAATGATACTTCTTCATGCTTCAGTTTTCTTTCATTGTAAACTTTGGAAAACAGTGCTTTTCTCATAAGTTTGCTCTGATGGTGGTATGATTTCATATCTAACAAGAAATTAAACAAATTCTTAGCATATAAATACTAGTGATTATAGTCATTTTCTTAGTTGGCAATAAAACTGTCTCAATGTCAGATGATCAAGCATAGCATCCCAGAAAATTATTCAGTTAATTTTTAAGGCTTGAATTATGGTTTATTTCCTCGAAATCAGACATTCTTAAAAACTATAGGTTCTTCCTTGCATTCTCCTACTTACTTTTAGATTCATTTAAAAAATGTATATTATCAATTCATTCAGCAAGGTAATAAGTAGCAACTTTCTGAATCATTGTGAGGTTCTGAGTCTTAAGATATATATCACCTTCATTACTGAATTAGAGCATGAGAACAGAATTCTAGGTTCAAAGTATCCTTCACACTTTGTTGTTGTTCAGTTGCTAAGTTGTGATCAGTTGTGTCCGACTTTTTCCTACTCCATGGACTGCAGCATGCCAGGCTTCCCTGTCCTTCACCATCTCCCTGAGTTTGCTCAAGCTCATGTCCATCTAGTAGGTGATGTCATCCAACCGTCTTATCCTCTGTTGCCCTCTTTTCCTGCTCTTCACTCTTTCCCAGCATCAGGGTCTTTTCCAATGAGTCAGCTCTTTTCATCAAGTGGCCAAAGTATTGGAGCTTCAGCTTCAGCATCAGTCCTTCCAATGAGTATTCAGGATTGATTTTCCTCACGATTGATTGGCTTAATCTCCTCGCAGTCCAAGGGACTCTCAAGAGTCCTCCAGCACCACAATTCAGAAGCATCAATTCTTCAGCGCTCAACCTTCTTTATGGTCCAACTCTCACATCCATACATGACTACTGGAAAAACCATAGCTTTGACTCTAGGGACCTTTGTGGACAAAGTGATGTCTCTGGAGTTTTGCCTCTTGTAGTTTTAATAATTTTATTTTTGCTTTTGATGCTGTTCTTAATATTTCATCACATTATGAGTGCTTTAAAATGGTTTTCAAAATTTAGTTTATTCATCAGGAGATGTTTTCCATTTGGATACCTGTGTCTTGCTTTAGTTCTGGGAAACTCTCAGCCACCACTATGGCCTGAATATTTGTTACCCTCACTCCAACACAAGTGTTGAAACCCTAATCCCTGATGTGATGTTGTTTTTAAGGGGGCCCTTTGAGAGATAATTGGAATTAGAATTGGTCATGAGGGTGTGTCCCAGAATGTAATTAGTGTTCTTTTGTAACCGGAAAGGGTTAATTTGGAATTCACAATGAATCTACTCTGCGATTTTAACCCTTACATTGTCGATTTTGTTATTATAGGCATATAATGGTCTGCCTCAGGGAGATAACCTGATTCTGCCCACCTGTGAAAGACTGTGACATTCTTAGATTCATTGTGTTGCCTTAAATTCTTTGTATGGCAAATGGCAGGGACCTCCCTTGTCTGCTGCTTACTGGTGGGGCCCAGATATTCACATTTTGGGAGGCGGGCATCACAGGTAGATGTGGCATCTTTGGTTTCAAATGACAGGAGATATTCCCTTTCACACCACCTATGAAATCACAATTGATACTTTTGAGCTGTGGTGTTGGAGAAGACTCTTGAGAGTCCCTGTGAGCCAGGAAGTGAGCCCTGACCAAGTGCCCAATCACATCGGCACCCTCATCTCAAACCTGCAGAGTCCAGAACTGTGAAAAATGGATGTTCTCCAGGCATCCAGTCAGTGGTCTTGTTACCTGACCAATGGTTGAATAAAGCAGCCATTATCCACACAATTGTCTGGGCTCCACCCTATTTCCTTTCTTCTTCTGGATTCCCATTTGAATAGTACTAATGTACCTAGAGTTCTTTTCTTATCTTCTAACAGATTTTAAATACCGAATACATTCCTGCAATCTTAACATCAAATATTGCAAAAACAAAAGCTAGAGCAAAACTCTGCCTTTACACCAGTTCTTCATTCATATAGCTCCTATTCCTTCATGCTCAGTAGGAATATTGGTCCATATTGCTAAACATACACCAGGTGGGCCACAACTAACAACAAATAAACAAATGAGCAAAATTCTGCTGATAGTATTATATTGTTGACTTAGGATAGCATTACCTCTTTCCTTGCCCCCTCCAAACAGTCATCAAAACAATGCAAAACCAAAATTTTATCAATATAGCTAGTATGTATGTGCTGTGCTTGGTCAATTCAGTCTTGTCTGACTCTTGGCAACTCCGTGGACCGCAGCCTGCCAGGCTCCTCTATCCATGGGATTCTCCAGGAAAGAATACTGAAGTGGGTTGCCATGCCCTCCTCCAGGGGATCTTTCTGGCCCAGGGATCACACCTGCACCTCTTATGTCTCCTAAATTCACAGACGGTTCTTTACCACTGGTGCCACCAGGAAGGCCCGCTAGTGCCACCTGGTAAGCCCATAGCTAGTGTCGAGATGGGCTCAACAACCAGGGTTTCCAAAAGCGTGATATGGTGGGAGAATGAGAACTGAGACACAAGAATTCAGAGAAAAGCGAGGATCAGGGGACCAACACCGCTTCAAGGCGAAGGTGCCGAAACTGAGTCCAAGCCAGCTTTGTTATACTTTCAGCCGTGAATGAAACAATATGTGGGGAGTTAAGCTATAACTCACATGGCCTTCAGGGCCAAAGAACAAAATGACCATTAACCACTGAGTAATTGGGAAACAGTAATCAATAACAAATCAGTAACTAAGACTAATATTCTTATCTATAGATTTTCCACCAGAAACGTAAAACATGTGACTCTGAGACACCAGTTGAGAAACAGTCTGGGGTCAGTTTTCTGACCCCAGGATCATATCTTGTTTTCAAGATTATGAACTGTTCCCTCTAGACTTATTCCAAGAGCCTCATGCCTTATAGCATCCAGTTTAATCAATAATTATACATTTCTTTTGCGGCCCTTGCTGAGGCCTGCTTTTCTTTTATTCTTCCTGTCTCCTACAAGCTAGTATATCAATATATAAAGATTCCATTTTATTAGTTATCTATTTTTGGCTGTGCAGTGCAGCCTCTGGGACCTTTGTTCCCTGATAATGGATTAAACCCATGCTCCCCGCAGTGGAAGTGCAGAGTCTTAAACAGTGGACTGCCAGGAAAGTCCCTAAAGATTTTAAACAGGAGGTCAGTGAGAAAGGAATCTGGAGAAGGTTTGTGGGAAAACATGAATGAGACTTAGTCTGTGGTTTAAGAGAAGAGGTTTTAGAGAAGGTGAAACAATTTCTTGTCTGATCCCCCCCAAACCAATATGGATACATTGAATGTAATGCAAATTACTAGATCTATGCAGTGATATAGCCTGAGTCACTCTCTGGTGAACCACTGGCAGTCGAGATGGACAATCCCTCCATCTGGAGCTTCCGTATGATGCATGGGTGTGTGTGTGCATGTGTGTGCTAAGTCGCTTCAGTTGTTTCTGACTCTTGGCAGCCCTATTGACCATGACCAGCCCTATTGACCAGGCTTCTCTGTCCATGGGATTCTCCAGGCAAGAATGTTGGAATGGGTTGCCATGCCCTCCTCCAGAGCATCTTCCCATGCCCTCCTCCAGGGGATCTGACCCAGGGACTGAACAAACATCTCTTAGGTCTCCTGCACTGGAAGGCGGGGTTCTTTACCACTAGTGCTGCCTGGGAAGCCTTGAGATTTTCCTGACCCAGCGATCAAACCTGTGTCTCCTGCATTGGCAGGAGGTTTTATACCAGACCCAGTAACTGCCTCTAAAACATCCATCCAGACTCCATGTCTCTGGAGTGGGGACAATGGACATAAACTAGTTGGAGTTGTGCTTGGGGGTTGACACCAGCACCCAAATGAGAAGAACAGAAACGTTTCCTGGATACTTCACCTAGTAACTTGTCAGCAATTTAACAGGAAACAGTTCACCTATAATAATCTCCATATCATTGCTCTTAATTATTCTACTAATTTAAAACTTTCTGTTTTTGTAGGAAAAAAATATCCTGGGGAAGCCACGAATTGCTGCCAGTTGGCAGACTAGGGAAAACATGATGCCAGGAAAGTGTAAGTTACAATTTGTCATAATTCCAGGCTCTGTATGCAGACAGTCATGGAAAATGTGGGCAATTAAGTAATTGAGGCAAAACCTTATCTATCTTTCTTTTTATTTGAGCTTCTGGCCAAGATAAACTTGAAAGGAAGAGTGTATGGGCTTGTAAAACTGAATCAGAGGGTGGGGCTAAGAGAAGGATGGTGCTAAAATTGCTAAAAATTACTCCTACAGTTCAGAGTTAATTAACTCAGCCACAGTCTCTTACTAAACGAACCCACTGCCAATTCTGCTCCAGTGGAAGAAAACAAGGTATTGTAAATATGTCTCTGTTTAAAAATATTTGTTAATGTTTTCTTTCTTCACTGAAGTGCCTAGCTAAAAAACAAGTTACCAAGACTTCCACAGAACAGAAATGATAGTTGAAGGCCAACCCCCAAGAATTCTGTGTAAGTCTGAGAGATTTAACACTGAGCTGGTTCAAAGATTGTGCTGGAAAAAGACTAAGCAGGAGAGCACCTTCATTTCCAAAGATGTGAAAGAGATGGTTTTGCCATGAATTGTTAAACTATGAATGATGTTTTCTCCAGTCACATTTTTGGATTTGCTACCCTTGTATCTGTCAACAGGGGCAAAAAGAAATAGGATAGTCTCAGAATGATTGAACCAAAACCCTTCTACCCCTTCAAAAGACTGGACTTGGCAACATAAACTTGATCTCACTCATTTGTGTAGGGAACTATTGATTTGACTCTTTACCCACTACCCCTAACCAGCTTCAAGTCTTGGCCACCATTCCAAGGGCCATTAACTTTCCTCTCTTTCATGGAATAATCTAAACCCCTAACCTTACACTACATGCTTATCAGAAACCCTGCCAGACTATTAATTCCCATAGAAATGGCTTTAGGTAAACTTAGAAGCACTGGGAGTGTGGAGAGGTTATTTTCTGATATGCATGGCTCCACCAGGTAGGCAGTATTAGCACTGCTGGAAACTCAGGAGGCCTTGAATATCCTCTCGTGGAAAAGGGGAGAAGAGTCCTTCCTGCTCCCTCCTCCAGCTCACCATCATCCCTCCTTTTTGCCTCCTCCTGCTTATCCTCTTTCATCACCCAATCCCTCCTTTTTACCATAAAACCTTAAAAGCAATAAAATATAGTGACAAAAGCATTTGCATTTAGGTTCCAGAGCCCGGGATTGCGATGATAGCTTTGCTGTTAGATAACTATGCATGTTAATCAGCACATTTAACCTCTCTGGGCCTTAGTTTCCTAGCAGATAAAATGAGGCAATTTGGTTAGAAGGAACGGAAGATTCTTTCCAATTCGATTTGTTGGGAATATGTGTATCTATGATGAGACATTTTGATGTATGCTACTATCCTTTTCTTATTTCTATATTTCTTTAGTTAAGCCCCTTTACAGATTGAGATTTTGCATAAATGTGTTATTTATAGGTATGTATATTTATAGGTATATATGCTGATATGTCGGAGAAGGCAATGTCAACCCACTCCAAGTACTCTTGCCTGGAAAGTCCCATGAATGAAGGAGCCTGGTAGGCTGCAGTCCATGGGGTTGCTAAGAGTCGGGCACGACTGAGTGACTTTACTTTCACTTTTCACTTTAATGCACTGAAGAAGTAAATGGCAACCCACTCCAGTGTTCTTGCCTGGAGAATCCCAGGGACAGAGGAGCCTGGTGGGCTGCAGTCTATGGGGTCACACAGAGTCAAACACGACTGAAGTGACTTAGCAGCAGCAGCAGCATACTGATATATGGGCTTCCCTGATAGCTCAGTTGGTAAAGAATCTGTCTGCAATGCAGGAGACCCCAGTTTGATTCCTGGGTTGGGAAGATCCCCTGGAGAAGGGAATGGCTACCCACTCCAGTATCCTGGCCTAGAGCGTTTCCTGGACTTTAAAGGAAATCAGTCCTGAATGTTCATCAGAAGGACAGATGCTAAAGCTGAAACTCCAATACTTTGGCCACCTGATGGGAAGAATCGACTCATTGGAAAAGACCATGATGATGGGAAAGATTGAAGGTGGAAGGAGAAGGGGACAAGAGGATGAGATGATTGAATGGCATCATCAACTGTATGGACATGAGTTTCAGTAAACGCTGGGAGTCGGTGATGGACAGGAAAGCCTGGTGTGCTGTAGTCCATGCGGTCACAAAGAGTTGGACATGACTGAGTGACTGAATTGAACTGAACTGATACTCATATATGGAGTAGTAAATGGCAACCCACTGAAGTATTCTTATCTGGAAAATTCCATGGACAGAGGAGCCTGGTGGACTACAATCCATCGGGTCACGAAGAGTCAGTCTGGGCAACTGAGCATGCATACTGATATATCTATATACCTCCTGAAAACTGCAGAAGAGCAAGTCATTCTGAAAAGGGAACATTTGACTTCTGACCTAGACTTTAGTCTTTACTTGTAGTTGCCCCTGAAAAGATCACTCTCCATCCCTTGAATGGATAAATTATTTCATGAGAATTTCATCCCCAAATTCTGCATCTTTCGGAAAGCACTTTTCACTACTGGCTTAGCACTTTGGTACTTTTTTTTTAAAGGTGAGAATTGTTCTTCTTGTATGTTCTGGGCTGCATCTGATATACTAATGATGATATTAATAAGAGAGTTAATGAAGTTGAAGATAACTGGCTATTAATTTCCACAAGAAATTAAATTTCATCAGAGAGAATTATCATTTTCAGGGATTTGTTACAAGTATCTAAACTCTAGAATAATCATAAATCATAAGTATAAAGATATAAGTCCTCAGCCCTAAAATAGTAATTTCTCCTCTCTTCCCTTCAAGGTGATTATGCTTTGGCCATGGAGCCAAGCATTTTCCATATGAAAAAATTCATGAGTTCTTAAAAGATAAAGCATAGGGGACTTTCCTGATGGTCTAGTGGCTAAGACTCTCTGCTCCCAAAGCAGAGGACCTGAGTTTGATGCCTGTTCAGGTAACTAGATCCCACATGCCTCAACCAAAGACCCTACATGCCACAAATAAGACCCAGTACAGCCAAAAAAAAAAAAAAAAAACTGAAAAATAAAAGATAAAGCTTAATATATAGGCAGTAAACAAAGCATCATTTAAATGGACAGAGCTATAAAGCAAACAGGGAGCTTATCTCCAAGATGGCACTGGATCTGTCAGGAGAAAGTGCTTATATTCACTTTGACAGTTGGTAAATTTCAAACATTTTATGAGGGTATAGAGTTATTACAAAACTAGAGTTGTTGCTCTTTTTATTAAAATATGTTAGCCTAGAATAATCATCAGCTTCTGCAATAAGTAAGTGATGATGATGCTTCCGTATTATCAACTAGAGGTGATTTAGGGGCTGAGAAGCTGTTTGGTTAAGGGTAAGCCTATGACTAGGAGGGGTTTCAACAATTTTCGCTGTTAATTCAAATCATGATAAAATCAAGTCTTGATTCAACCATTTAGCTAGAACAATCTCCTGACTTTCTAAAGTTCTCATTCTAGGTTTCTCAGAGAGCCAGATGATATCAGTGCAAGACCAAGTTCTACACAACAGTGGCCCTAATGGGAATCTCTAGACCTAGGAATTCGGCTTATTTTAAATTATTTAATCAGTTTGAGAAATTATTTGGCTATAAAATGATAATAGTTTGAACTCACTATTTCTTAGATAGCAATCCAGTCTTAAAAAACTTAAATGAAAATATCAGAGTGATTAGAGGTGAAATTTAGAAGCTGAATGCAATATTTTAAAAATATGAGAAAGCTTGAGTTTCTCTGTTCATTAAGATCGGTTTCAGGGAGACTCAGTGAGTGAGAATAAATACGAGAGAATCTTGACTTCTCTACTTCTCTATAAGCATTTCCACTAAACTGTGAAAAATTTCAGGTGTAAATAGATTTTTTAAAACGGTAACTAGAACCCAAACTATTAACACTTTAAATAAAAAATAAGTATTTTTAAGTTTCCAATTTGTGCAAAGTCCTGAGCTGGCTGCTAGTTGATGCACAAAGAAGAGTAAGGAAATTTTGCTCTCAGGGAACTTATCTTAGAGTTGAAAAGTTATAAATATATAAAAACAGAACTAGCAGTGTGATGAATGCCAAGCAAGTGGTGAAATTTACTTTATGGGACTTTGGAGGCAGACATGCTCCTGTGAACCCCCAAGTTCAGAAAAAGCTTCCAGAGGAAAAGATCTGAAGCAAAATTGGGTTTCAACTTCTTATAAAGGAGGATAAAGGCTCTCCAGGA
The DNA here is from genome assembly GCF_032405125.1 of Capricornis sumatraensis. Lineage (NCBI taxonomy): Eukaryota > Metazoa > Chordata > Mammalia > Artiodactyla > Bovidae > Capricornis > Capricornis sumatraensis. The sequence goes on along the minus strand of NC_091089.1, from coordinate 15,103,830 downwards.
ACCAGGATATCATTTATCAAGATGTGAACAAATAAGGTTAAAAAGTATCAAAACAGGGTTAAAAGATAAATGAGAAAGAGTACAAAGTCAAAAAGGTGTATAATTATTCCTCATTTACTGGTTAAGTCAGCAGGTATGTATTGTATTAAAAAGAAGCACTTGGCTGATTCCACTACCATTTATATTCTGGCTTTTTCAACAGGGAGCCACTAACTGACCAGGATCCAGGTATTCTCTCAGGAGTATCAGCTGTAGAATTTGAGGGAGTTCTCTTAAACTCTCTGGACTTCAGTTTTCTAATATTTAAAATAATATTGGAATTATGTTCATTCAGTTCTTATGAGAGTATGGATAAAAGATACACAGATTATTGTTGTTGGTATTTAGTTGCTAAATTGTGTCCAACTCTTTGTGACCCATGGACTGTAGCCCACCAGACTCCTCTGTCCATGGGAATTCCCAGGCAAGAATGCTGAAATAGGTTGACATTTCCTTCTCTGGGGGATCTTCCTGCTCCAAGGATTGAACCCATGTGTCTTGCATTGGCAGGCCAATTGTTTACCACTGAGCCACTGGGGAAGCCCCATATAGATTTTACATTGGACAGTACATTCTTTTGTCATTTCAATGAAGTGTGATAAAAAAGATGGTTGTGTAAGCCAAAAAATCCACGTACAAAAATAAAATAAATGGAAAGGATTATTAACACGATCTTTAACTGCTTTATTTTTCTTAGATCTTCCCATTGGACTCTCTAGCAAAATCTATCAACCGATTTGCTCTGGAGTTTGGCAAAAAGCTAGCTGAATCTGCTGAGGATAAAGATATCTTCTTTTCTTCCTGGGGCATCTCAGCTACCTTGGCATGGTGTATTTAGGCATCGAAGGGACCACTGCAGTGCAAATGGCCTAGGTGAGTAAGAAAGATCAACTATCTTCTATTGTCTTAAAATGAAATGTTTCTTTCTTTTCTTTCTTTTTTTTTTTTTTTTTTTTGGCTTTCACTTTCATTCCTCTCCTGAAACCCGAATAATCCACATTCTACAATCATGTCTTCCAAATTAAAAGACACATAAATTTTCCAGACCTTAAAAAATAAGTCTGAGAGAGTGAATCAATTGACAGCTGTTTCTAGGAAAACCATTTAAGAACCCCTGCTCTCTGGCAAAATTAGTTGGAGGGATGAGGTTATCAAGTCTGGTTCAATGTTTTAAAAAAATTATTTTGATTATTAAAATATTTCAAGAAAATCATGGCTCATACTTTAACAGCGTTAGTCATCATCCTTCTAATCTTAGAAGGATTTTCTTAAAAACACAAATAGAGGACTTCTTTGTTGGTCCAGTGGTTAAGAATCTGCCTTCCCAGGTAGGGGACACAGTTTCTCAGGGAAGATCTCACAGGCTACAGGGCAACTATTGTAGCCTGTGAGTCTAGAGCCTAGACTCCAAAATAAGGGAAACCTCACTTAGAGAGTAGCCCCCAGTCTCCTCAACTAGAGAAAGCCTGCATGCCCGTGCGAAGCAGCAAAGACCCAGTGCAACCAACAATAAATAAATAAAATAATAAATTGATTTTAAAAGACACAAATAGAAAAATCAGGTGAATTCTGTTCCTCATGCTTTGTTTGATTGTTACTTTGTTCAGTCCCTGCTTGTCTGGACAAATCTAACGAATCCATGAAGAGCATTAAAATAGCAGAACAGTGTTATTGTATAAGCAGTTATTAATTTGATATAAGTATTCTCAAATCAGTGTGTATATGGGCATAGCCTTACATATCAAAGCAAAAGTGAAAGCCACTCATTAGTGTCTGACTCTTTTCGACCCCCAAGGACTGCAGCCCGCCAGGCTCCACTGTCCATGGAATTCTCCAGACAAGAATACCAGAGTGGGTTGCCATGCCCTCCTCCAGGGGACCTTCCAAACCCAACGATCAAACCCAGGTCTCCTGCATTGCAGGCGGTTTCTTTACCATCTGAACCACCAAGGAAGACCTTATATAGCAACACATATAATCTAATAGCCATATATATACGTGTATCTCTGCCTGTGTAAACATAAATGTGTGCGTTTAAAAAAAAAATAGAAGCAAATCAATTCAGCTCTATATCATACAGCAATCAAAGGCCAAGTGACAGAATTCCCACCCAAGAGGGTGGCCTCCATGACAAATGTGGAAATGGGACAGATAATAATCCTGAATGAGAGAGGCAAGGTGCATATTCTGTCAGTTTGAACTGAGAATATCTCCTTAAGCTTGTAATTTACAAGATATTTAATGGCCTAAAAAAAGTAATAACAGAATTTTGGTTCACAGAAATATCCTAGTTTACAACTAATTAATAATAGGCTAATTATGAAAAGGTTTAACTATGAATGTGATAGATTTAATCTTAGATAAATTCCAATTTGGGTCCATTTCATATAAATGTATTGCTGGATGTTGCCTACCCTTGTTTTATTTCAGTGCTACTTAAATATTAACAGCTTCAGTTTGAAATTAATGAATTAACTCAGCTCAGTTCAGTTCAGTCGCTCAGTCGTGTCTGACTATTTGCGACCCCACGAATCGCAGCATGCCAGGCCTCCCTGTCCATCACCAACTCTCGGAGTTCACCCAAACTCATGTGCATTGAATCAGTAGATGCCATCCAGCCATCTCATCTTCTGCCATACCCTTCTCCTGCCCCAAATCCCTCCGAGCATCAGGATCCTTTCCAATGAGTCAACTCATTTGGCATGAGGTGGTCAAAGCACTGGAGTTTCAGCCTCAAGCATCAGTCCTTCCAATGAACACCCAGGACTGATGTCCTTTAGGATGGACTGGTTGGATCTCCCTGCAGTACAAGGGACTTGCAAGAGTCTTCTCCAGCACCACAATTCAAAAGCATCAATTCTTTGGCGCTCAGCTTTCTTTATAATTGAACTCTCACATCCATACATGACCACTGGAAAAACCATAGCCTTGACTAGATGGACCTTCGTTGGCCAAGTAATATCTCTGCTTTTGAATGTGTTATCTAGGTTGGTCATAACTTTCCTTCCAAGGAGTAAGCGTCTTTTAATTTCATGGCTACAGTCACCATCTGCAGTGATTTTGGAGCCCAGAAAAATAAAGTCTGATACTGTTTCCACTGTTTCTCCATTTCCCATGAAGTGATGGGACCAGATGCCATGATCTTCGTTTTCTGAATGTTGAGCTTTAAGTCAGCTTTTTCATTCTCCTCTTTCACTTTCATCAAGAGGCTTTTTAGTTCCTCTTCACTTTCTGCCATAAGGGTGGTGCCATCTGCATATCTGAGGTTATTGATGTTTCTCCCAGTAATCTTGATTCCAGCTTGTGCTTCTTCCAGCCCAGCATTTCTCAGGATGTACTCTGCATAGAAGTTAAATAAGCAGGGTGACAATATATAGCCTTGACATACTCCTTTGCTTATTTGGAACCAGTCTGTTGTTCCCTGTCCAGTTCTAACTGTTGCTTCCTGACCTGCATATAGGTTTCACAGGAGGCAGGTCAGGTGGTCTGGTATTCCCATCTCTCTCTGAATTTTCCACAGCTGATTGTGATCCACACAGCCAAAGGCTTTGGCATAGTCAATAAAGCAGAAATATATGTTTTTCTGGAACTCTCTTGCTTTTTCCATGACCCAGCGGATGTTGGCAATTTGATCTCTGGTTCCTCTGCCTTTTCTAAAACCAGCTTGAACATCTGGAAGTTCATGCTCACTTATTGCTGAAGCCTGGCCTGGAGAATTTTGAGCATTAATTGACTAGTGTGTGAGATGAGTGCAATTGTGAAATAGTTTGCACCTTCTTTGGCATTGCCTTTCTTTGGGATTGGAATGAAAACTGACATTTTCCAGTCCTGTGGCCACTGTTGAGTTTTTCAAATTTGCTGTGAGTGCAGCACTTTCACAGCATCATCTTTCAGGATTTGAAATAGCTCAACTGGAATTCCATCACCTCCACTAGCTTTGTTCATAGTGACGCTTTCCAAGGTCCACTTGACTTCACATTCCAAGATATCTGGCTCTAGGTGAGTGATCACACCATTGTGGTTATCTGGGTCGTGAAGATCTTTTTTGTATGGTTCTCTGTGTGTTTTTGCCACCTCTTCTTAATATCTTCTGCTCTGTTAGGTCCATTCCATTTCTGTCCTTTATCGAGCCCATCTTTGCATGAAATGTTCCCTTGGTGTCTCTAATTTTCTTGAAGGGATGGCTAGTCTTTCCCATTCTTTTGTTTTCCTCTATTTTTTGCATTGATTACTGAGGAAGGCTTTCTTATCTCTGCTTGCTCTTCTTTGGAACTCTGCATTCAAATGGGAATATCCTTCTTTATATCCTTTGCTTTTCGCTTCTCTTCTTTTCACAGCTATTTGTAAGGACTTCTCAGACAGCTGTTTTGCTTTTTTGCATTTCTTTTCGATGGGGGTGGTCTTGATCCCTGTCTCCTGTACAATGTCACGAACCTCTGTCCATAGTTCTCCAGGTACTCTATCAGATCTAGTCCCTTAAATCTATTTGTCTCTTCCACTGTATAATCATAAGGGATTTGATTTAGGTCATACCTGAATGGTCTAGTGGTTTTCCCTACTTTCTTCAATTTAAGTCTGAATTTGGCAATAAGGAGTTCATGATCTGAGCCACAGTCAGCTCCCGGTCTTGTTTTTGCTGACTGTATAGAGCTTCTCCATCTTTGGCTGCAAGGAATATAATCAATCTGATTTCAATATTAACCATCTGGTTATGTCCATGTGTAGAGTCTTCTCTTGTGCTGTTGGAAGAGGGTGTTTGCTATGACCAGTGCATCCTCTTGGCAAAATTCTTTTAGTCTTTGCCCTGCTTCATTCCACATTCCAAGGCCAAATTTGCCAGTTACTCCAGGTGTTTCTTGACTTCCTACTTTTGCATTTCAGTCCCCTATGATGAAAAAGATATCTTTTTTGGGTGTTAGTTCTAGAAGGTCTCGGTAGATCTTCATAGACCCATTCAACTTGAGCTTCTTCAGCATTACTGGTCCGGGCATAGACTTGGATTACTGTGATATTGAATGGTTTGCCTTGGAAACAAAGAGAGATCATTTTGTCATTTTTGAGACTGCATCCAAGTACTGCATCTCAGACTCTTTTGTTGACTATGATGGCTACTCCATTTCTTCTAAGGGATTCTTGCCCACAGTAGTAGATATGATGGTCATCTGAGTTAAATTCATCCATTCCAGTCCATTTTAGCTCACTGATTCCTAAAATGTGGACATTCACTCTTGTACTCAGGTCAAATCCCTATTTGACCTCTTCCAATTTGCCCTGATTCATGGACCTAACATTCCAGGTTCCTATGCAATATTGCTCTTTACAGCATCGGACTTTGTTTTCATCACCAGTCACATCCACAACTGGGTATTGTTTTTGCTTTGATTCCATTTCTTCATTCTTTCTGGAGTTACTTCTCCACTGATCTGCAGTAGCATATTGGGCACCTAACAACCTGGGGAGTTCATCTTTCAGTGTGATACCTTTTTGCCTTTTTATACTGTTCAAGGGATTCTCAAGGCAAGAATACTGAAGTGGTTTGCCATTCCCTTCTCCAGTGGATCACATTTTGTCAGAACTCTCCACCATGACCAGTCTGTTTTGGGTGGCCCCACACAGAATGGCTCATAGTTTCATTGAGTGAGACAAGTCTTGGCTGCTCGCTGCTCCAGCACTGCGCAGCTGCTGCTCGTACATCAATCCCACCAATATCCCAAGCTTGGGAACATGATACACTTTATGCTCTGGTGACAATTTTGCCTTAGCTTGCTGGGAATTTCCTGACTTTAGTATCTGAAAGTCTCAGTCCTAGACAAACCAAGATAGTCAGTTGCCTGGACTAGTAATAAAAGATGAAGCCTAACTTCCTAAACTGACATAGAAGCTCAGCGTTACCTCGGGGGTCTTGCCTGTCTCTCCACTTCAACTCTAGTCATTCTCTGACTCAAAATTAATGCTCAGGAATTCTAAGTGGCACAGAATCCTGGAAGATTCCTGTGCTACCTCATGACCCCACACACCTGCTCCTGTGTCCCTGCAGTCTGAAACTGTCCCCTCTCCTGCCACTCCTAGCCCCTTCATGGCCACTGGATAACAACTCAGGGCCTCCCTCAGGGATAAGAGCCTTCCTACTTGCTCTCAAAGCCCCTTTGGAAACCTTTACCTTGGCACTCACCACGTTGCTCCTAAAATTAACAATTCTTCGGTTGTTCATTGAAGTCCCTAACTTTCCCACTAGATTGAAAGACTCAAGTGCAATATTACTACCTTTTTCAAGTTTCTGCTTTGAATCGCTAACACATAACCGCTTTGCATATAGTAGTTGCCCTGAACATTAATGTTTATTGAAGTGAATTGAGGAAGCTGGCAACCCTAAATTCTCAGTTCTTTTTTTCATTGAACTAGTGACTCAGAAGCCATGCTGAGGCAGGAGTGACTGTTTTCCCTAACTTATGCCTGATTTGGATTTATCCAAATGTGAGTCTGGTTTGAGAATTATAGATTAACCTGTATTTACAGAAAGAAACTATTTGCATTGTTCCAGATCATATGAGAAACAAATGTGATTGTACAGGCAAAAGCACATTGAAATACACAACACAGACTCAACATAGTAGCTGTGCTAAGTCACTTCAGTCATGTCCAACTCTGCGACCCTCTTGATTATTGCCCACCAGGCTCCTTGGTCCATGGGCTCCTCCAGGCAAGAATACTGGAGTGGGTGCCATGCCCTCCTCCAGGGGAATCTTCCTGATACAAAGATTGAATCCATGTCTCTTATGTCTACCTGCATTGACAAGCAGGTTCTTTCCACTAAAAATGGAAGCAACTATAGTGTCAGAGCTGAACTAAATCTCAGCTCTCAAATTCCTACCCTCTGCCTGCTTGGTTCTCTGGAAGACAGGAGGGGGCCTTATGGACAGCAAGGCAGGGAATGACTCATGTGCTGTCTTTCACCCCAGCAAAGCCTTTCAGAGCTGAGTAGAGAGTAACTGTCATGCTCACAAGATTGGTTTGCGTAAGGGTCTTGCCATCTTCCCCATACAGGCTGACACACTCAAGGAGGATGACAGAATCCATTTCACCAGATCACAGAGCTGTCCAGATCTCCCTATGGTGATAGAAATGTACCATAATTCCGAGGGCTGCCATAGCAAATGACCACAAACTGTGTGGTTTAAACCAATGGAAATATAGTCTCTGATAGTTCTGGTGCTTTCCTAGTGGCTCAGTGGTAAAGAATCTGCCTACCAGTGCAGGAGATGCAGGAGACACAGGTTCCATCCCTGAGTTGGGATGATCTCCTGAAGAAGGAATGACAACCCACTCCGGTATTCTTACCTGGGGAATCACATGGACACAGGAGCCTGGCAGGCTACTGTCCATGGGGTCACAAAGAATGAGACATGACTTAGTGTGAAACAATGCAACAACACAATTCTGGCTGCACATCTGAAATTAAGGTGTTAGCAGGGCTCTGTTGTTGTTCAGTCGCTAAGTTATGTCTGACTCTTCACAACCCCATGAACTGTGGCACACCAAGCTTCTACTCCTTTGAAAAATTTTAGGAAAGAAGCCATTCCATGCCTCTCTCCTAGTTGCTCATGGTTGCTGGCAAACCTTGGCTTATAGAAGCATCTCTCTGATCTCTACCTCTGTTGATCCATGGTTTTCTTCTTTTGCTCTCCTTTGTCTCTGTGTTTTCACAGTCCGTGTATCTGTTCTGAATTTCCCTTCTTTTATAAGAACACCAGTCATTGAATTATAGCCTCAACCTAATCCAGTATGACTTCATTTTAACTTGATTCTATCTGCAAAGAGCCTATTTTGAAATAAGATCATATTTACAGGGACTGGGGGTTAGGAATGAATGTATCTTTTGGGGAGGACAAAATTCAGCCCACAAGAGTAATATTCTCCTCCAAATGCATAACCTAAATATTATCTTGAGGAAGCATCAGACAAATCTGAACCGAGAATTAAGCATTCTACAATTGTTTTTTCCCAAAAGTATGAAGGTCATGAAAGACAAAGAATGAATGAGGAACTGCCTCAGATTGAAGAAGACTAAAAGGAAATGATAGCTAAATGCAACTTGAGCCCTTGGATTGATTTCTGGTCTAGAAAAAAAGGACACTGTTGAAACAATAGATGAAATTTAAACAGGGGATGCCCCTGGCAGTCCAGTGGGCATGGGATCTTGCCTTCCAAAACAGGAGGTATGGGTTTTATCCCTGGTTGGGGAACTAAGATCTCACTTGACTTGTGGCCAAAAAAACAAAACATAAAACAGAAGTGGTATTGTAACAAATTCAGTAAAAACTTTAAAAATGGTCTACATTAAAAAAAAAAAATTTAGAAGAAGAAATCTAAATAGATCTGTTGATATTAAAAATATTCTATCAATACTGACTTCCTGGTTTGAATCCTTGTATGTTACCATTTAATAGTATTTCATAATCATCAGTTTTATAAGTGTGGCATTTCACCAGGATGTAACTAGATCATTTGGAATCTGCCCCTTTGCTCCTGGAGGAAAAATCCTGAATCTCCTACCTGATGATGCTGTGGATCCTACAACCATAATGGTTCTGGTGAATGCCCTTTACGTTAAAGGAGTCTGGGAACATCAATTCTTAGGCCAAAATGCCACAGAAAAGTCTTTCAAAATAAACAAGGTAGGAGCCTGTTAGTAACCACTATGCATTTTATAAGATATTGCAAATGAAATTCTATTTTAAATTCATTATATCTGAATATATGTTCCTGTAAACTATGGCTCTTTACTCAGGCAGGGACGACTGACTTAAAAGCCCCAGTTTCATCCCATCTGGACGTTACCCTTTCATTATTTTATTCTCTGAAAATAGACCACGCACATATTTTATCACTCACCCCTTGCTGCGACTATGCTAGTGTAGGTGAGGCATTTACTGCATTTATTTCCCTGGTTAGAAATGCAGCGTGGCTAAGTGACTAGGTTCATTTCAATTTTATTTATTTTGGTTGCATTACAGTTTCTCTAGTCAATAGAGAATGTCCAGTGTTTTAATGTCTAGTGTTTGTGTGTGCGCCTGTGTTAATTGCTCTTTGTGACCCCACAAAGACTTTGTGACTGTAGCCCGCCAGACTCCCCTTTCTATGGGATTTTCCAAGCAAGAATACTGGAGTGGGTAGCCATTTCCTCCTCCAGGGGATCTTCCTGACCCAAGGATCGAACCTGGGTCTCCAGCAGTGGCAGCCGGATGCTCTATCGCTGAGCCATTGGTGAAGCCCCAAGTGACTAGAGCTGTGCTTCAGTTAGAAGGCTGCCAGAACCAAGATTCCAGTCTTCACTTACTAGTTCTGTTCTTGTTCTACTAAACTAGCAATATCTTATGCCAAACTCTTACTTTTCCAGAAGAAAAATAAATAGAAAACATTGTAAAAGCTCATCTCTTTCTTTAAGGTTGCCCTCTGGGCTGGCACACAGAACACTTGTTTTTCTAGTAGGAATTTACTTCAGTAACAAGGGAGGTTAATGGAAGGTCACAGATACACCCAAGGGCTGCGTCTCGGGACTTGAGTGGAAACAAGGATTCAAATATTGTCAGGATCCATTCTTTATCAGTACCTTGACCACCTGATATGAAGTGTTGTGCCCAGAGTCCGAGTCTCCAAAACTGAGAGAATAAGACGTCTACAGCAATGCAAAAGCATAAAGGGGTTTATTGCTAGCTCGAGTTAGGGCCAAGGTCTCATCCAGCACAGTGGAATCCGACAAGAACCCTGAGCTCTGAATCACATATACTTTTATATAGACGGTTCTTTGTTTCTGTAACAGCATAGCTGATTGGTTAAACCATACGCGCGCAGGGGACTTTTAAACCTCGCATCCCTATCTGGATTTGCTCGGGTCTGGCGTGGGCAGGGGCCTACGGGGATTTTTCTGATTGGTCTATCTACACTGCCTGCGGGAGTTCCCAGTGCCTCAGCTTTCCTAAAGACTAAACCTCAGGCCTAGCCTGCCCCTTACAGCCTGTCCTGGCTTCAGTTTGGTCCTAACAGAAGAGCTGACTCATTTAAAAGACCCTGATGCTGGGAAAGATTGAAGGCAGGAAGAGAACGGGACTACAGGGGATGAGATGGTTGGATGGCATCACCAACTCAGTGGACATGGGTTTCAGTAAACTCCGGGAGTTGGTGATGGACAGGGAGGCCTGGCATGCTGCAGTCCATGGGGTCGCAAAGAGTTGGACACGACTGAGCGGCTGAACTGAACTGAAGTGATTTTCTATCTTTTCAACTCTGTTTCTCCCATCCTTCTTCTCTCAATCTGAAGTCTAACCTCCATTCTAGAGACGAGTTTGATAGGTCACATTCCAGATTCCTAGGTAAGGAACTGATTGGCCAAAGTTTGTGCAAACGTTTTAGTCCTGGGTGGATGATCTCACTTAAACAGTGCTGCTGAGGACATATTATTCTAACCATATGGTTGTGTGCAATAGGCAGTTTTTAGATAATCAGTGGGATAAGGATGGAGAAGGGACTGAATTTATAATCCAACAGACTAGAAATAAGCTGGATAGTTACTTGGCTTAATAAAATCACTAGGACTTTTCAGCTGCAGGTGATAGGAAAGCATTCCAAACTAGCTCCAGTGACATGAGAACTGTATTAGTGTTAGCTCAAGAGCTTCTCTGATGGCACAGTGGTCAAGAACCTGCCTGCCAATGTGGGAGATGTGGGTTCGATCCTCTGGTTGAGCAGATCCCCTGGTCAAGAAGATCCCCTGGAGAAGAAAATGGCAACCCACTTCAGTATTCTTGCCTGGGAAATCCCACAGACAGAAGACACTGGAGGGTTACAGGCCATGGTATTGCAAAAGAGTTGGACGTGAATAAGAGACTAAACAACATCAAAGCAACTAAGAGGAACCAGGAGTGTGACCTCTAGAGACTCAAACATAATCTGTTCTCTCTGCCTCTACCCCTGACCCATTATTATTCTTTGGAAGGAATGATGCTAAAGCTGAAGCTCCAGTACTTTGGCCACTCATGCGAAGAGTTGACTCATTGGAAAAGACTCTGATGCTGGGAGGGATTGGGGGCAGGAGGAGAAGGGGGCGACAGAGGATGAGATGGCTGGATGGCATCACGGACTCGATGGACGTGAATCTGAGTGAACTCCGGGAGATGGTGATGAACAGGGAGGCCTGGCGTGCTGCAATTCACGGGGTCGCAAAGAGTCGGACATGACTGAGTGACTGAACTGAACTGAACTGAAGCCTGATTTTGGTCAGACCACATTTCTGAGCAATTCACATGCAATAAGTGGTCTGTCTGTCTTTGCCCTGTGCCTAATTTTCATGTGTGCCAGATTGTTTATATTTCTGCTTCCACTGCCCTACTAGTGTTTAGAAAGATTTCTAGATAGTGTCATAAAATTTGTGAAACTTGAGAGGATGGTAAAAATAAGACCAAGTGTGAATATTAAACTATTTGAGTTACATTATTATAAGAGAAGCCTTTTTTTTTAGAAAATGCAAGTTCCTGACCTGAAAACATTGTCACTTAATGCACATCATTTACATATGTGTCTTTGATAGCAATATTTGGATCTAGAAAACTTCAAAGTAGCAAAAGCATGTGCTTTAAACAAGCATGTTATTTAAAAAGTCAAACATTGTTTTGTAGTCTATATATGTACACCTGTGTGGCGATGGCACCCCACTCCAGTACTCTTGCCTGGCAAATCCCAAGGATGGAGGAACCTCATAGGCTGCAGTCCATGGGGTCGCTAGGAGTCAGACACGACTGAGCGACTTCACTTTTACGCATTGGATAAGGACATGGCAACCCACTCCAGTGTTCTTGCCTGGAGAATCCCAGGGACTGGGGAGCCTGGTGGGCTGCTGTCTATGGGGTCGCACAGAGTCGGACATGACTGAAGTAACTTAGCAGCAGCAGCAGCATGTGTATATACATATATATTTATTGTTTCAAAATTTTAAATATGAAGAGAAAAAGCAGCTTCAAAATTACTATTTAAAAAGTTATTACTCTTAAGATAGAAGGATTTTCTTTTCTTTACTTTTCTTTCTTTTTTTCCATGATTTATAGCTACTAGTTTCATACTGGTGTGATTATAGACATTTTATTTTATCTCAGATTTTGTTTTCGAAGGATTGTGTGCTGTTAATAAAACTAATTTAACAAATTAGCTATTAAATTAGTTTATTAATTAATAAACTAGTTTTAAACTAGTTAATAAAACTAATAAAATATTTTTTTTTGTTCCCTGGCATACAATATGTCCTAGAGTATATGCTTTTGTGTTGATGACATCTAAATGTATATTTATATTAATATATTTGTGTATGTAGTTGCTGTCATGCAAATTATCACAGAAGCACTTCCATTTCAAGGTCTAAACCTATATCCTGAGAACTATTAATCTGCAAAATGATATGTCAGCAGGGTTAAGGATCTCATTATAAACAAAAAACTTCCAAATGTGTGTGTTTTATTACCTTTGGTAATAGGAGTGATTGTAATTCATCTATGTAATATCTAGAGGTCTCACTCAACCTCTATTTCTTAATTGGAAATTACTGACTCTTTCTTCATCAGCTGCAAATTGCAGCTGGAAACAGCGATCACCTATAAGAAGCTGAGTGAGTAGACTAGTGCAAACATGATGGAGATGGGCAACGTGCAGTTAAACCTTCCCAAGTTCAAGCTGGAAGAGACTTATGTCAAGTCAACTTTGAGAAGTATAGGGATGAGTGATGCCTTTAACCAGAGCAAAGCTGATTTCTCAGGAATGTCCTCAGAGAGAAACCTATTTCTGTCCAATGCTTTCCATAAGTCTTTTGTGGAAATAAATGAACAAGGTATAGAGGCTGCAGCTGGTACTGGGAGTGAAGTGAGTGTAAGAATTACACTCCCCTCCATCAAATTCAGTGCAGACCACCCGTTCCTCTTCTTCATCAGGCACAACAAAACCAACAGCATTCTATTTTATGAGAGATTCTGCTCCCCCTAAACCCTGCATCTCTCATCAAACAAGAGCATCTTAGTGTGAAAAATACACATATGATCGAAAACACAATTCTAATAAAACCAGTTTGTAGTCTCTTTCTTATGCATAAATATTAGCAAAATTATTTTGAAATAATATATTCTAGTGATCCTATGAGGCTTATATAGCTAGAGAGAATGGCTAATTTAATTTTTTTTAACATTTTATTTTAATGTGACTTTTATTTACCTTTCAGAAATTCGGTTATTCAATCAAATGCCTTACAATGCTTGACCTACCTGGTCACTATATTTCCATTGTCATTTATATTTCACATGCATCATTTAGTGAAGAAAAATCTTTATACAGGTGATATAATGATATCACTGATTAATATGTGAATTTAAAAGTATTCTAAAATAAAAATTTTATTAGAAAGAATTATTAGGGTAAAAGTCACATTAACATCTTTGCTTTTAAAAATCTTATAAACTAGAAGAGTAAATTTCTAGTTTATACAAATGCATATTGTCAGGTATAAGAAGATATTCTTGGTAAAATTTTATCTCCACAAAATTGCCTTTGTTTTTCCAACTCCTACTAAAAATGCTCCTACACAATGGCTTATTGGTAGTCTCATCAGCTCTTATTCTAATTTTAGAGACTGAGTGTATCATTCTAGGTTGCTTTTTTTCCTTTTAATCTACTGAGTGAAAGATATAATCTACTGTGGATCTGACATGAACAGTGTATAAAATAGTACAAGAAAACATGTTTTCTGTATAAAATCTTGGTTTGGTATCATAGAATTTTTTAAAAAGAGATCCTATACTTTGGGCTTCCCTAGTGGCTCAGATGATAAAGAATCTGCCTGCAATACAGGAGAACTGGGTCCTTTGCTTTAGCTCCAAAGAAGGGAAATTGTAATATATATGACATTTTATCATATCATCATGAAACATTTTGCCTCTACCCATAGCACCTCACATTAAGTAACAACAAAAGAAATCCCTGTGTCTGTGTTTTGCTAAGTCACTTCAGTCGTGTCCGACTCTGTGCGACCCAATAGACGGCAGCCCACCAGGCTCCCTCGTCTCTGGGATTCTCCAGGAAAGAACACTGGAGTGGGTTGCCATTGCCTTCTCCAATGCATGAAAGTGAAAAATGAAAGGGAAGTCGCTCAGTCTTGTCCGACTCTTAGCGACCGCATGGACTGCAGCCCACCAGGCTCCTCCGTCCATGGGATTTGCCAGGCAAGAGTACTGGAGTGGGGTGCCATTGCCTTCTCCCGTGTTCTATCGCACTAAAAGTCCTTAGGCTTTAAGTATCATGTGGACTCAAAAGAAAAGTAGGTTAACAAGTGAACACGGAGCCTGGAAACCAAGCCAAGATAAAGGAAGACCAGAGTGACTCTGTCAGAAGCTGACAGTCTAAGAATATTCAACATAATATTTTCCAAACAAACAATCGGAAAAAGAATGATACTAGAAACTGCAGGTTAGTAAAATGCATTCAGGCAGTCATTCATTTAAAAAATGGTCACTAGACATCTATGCTGTATCAGTTGATATTTGGGGCATGAAGACTATGCCTCTGAACACAGACGGATCCTGGTCCCCTGTCTCCAGGAGTCATGGAGCTTACAAACTCGAGGGGGAAATAGACTCAAAGTGGATGCTAGTACAAAGAATGATTGCAAAATAAATTGCAGTCATCCTGGACACACATGTATGTGTGTGCACTCATCAGGCTTTTTCAATAATGAGGCTTAAAATATTCCCTGATATTTGTTTTTCTCCTTTAGTCCAAATGTATATAGCCTGTCTTTTTAGAAGTATCATAGACTTTAGAACAATAAATAATAATTATGTTCTGTTAATCTCCCTTTTTCCCCCAGGGAAAACAAAACTATTAACTAAAGAGCATATGGGCTTCCCTGGTGGCTCTGGTGGTAAAGAATCTGCCAGCCAATGCAGGAGATGCAAATTCAATCCCTGGATCGGAAAAATCCCCTGGAGAAGAAAATGGCAACCCACTCCAGTATTCTTGCCTGGGAAATCCCTTGGACAGAGGGACCTGGGGGGCCACAGTCTACGGGGTCACAAAGAGTCGGACAGGACTGAGCAACTGAACAATATGTTCAATAATATAGACATTCGTGTAGTGGCTAAAAACGAAACTAGACAGACTGGAATCTGGATTTTTAAAGTGCTCTTCCATAGGCTTACTAAACAAGGCGTATTAAACAAGCTGGGCATGCGTGCTAAGTCACTTCAGTTGTGTCTGTCTCTTTGTGACCCCATGGACTGTAGTCCACCAGGCTCTTCCATGGGAGTTCCCAGGCAAGAATACTGGAGTGAATTGCCATTTCCTTCTCCAAGGGATCTTCCCAACCAAGGGATCTAACCCCACAACTCATGTCTCCTGCATTGGCAGGGAAGTTCTTTATACCACTTAGCTCCATCTGCGGAGCCCTCTAAATAAGCAAAAGAAAAGTGAAAGTGAAGTGTTCAGTCCTGTCCGACTCTTTGAGACCCCATGGACTGTAGCCTCCAAGTTCCACCGTCCATGGGATTTTCCAGACAAGAATACTGGTGTGGGTTGCCATTTCCTTCTCCAGATCTTCCCAACCCAGGGCTCGAACCCGGGTCTCCGGCATTGTAGGCAGACACTACCATCTGAGCCACCAGGGAAGTCCTAAGACTAAGGCAAATTAACCCAGGAAAGCAAACCTAGGCCCTAACGGGCGAGGCCTTCTGCAAACACCCTCAGAGGACCAGGAGCTAGCCTCCGCCACCAATCTGTCTGCTCTCTCGGGCCCGGGGAAGGGAGATACACGCGAGGCTCAGCCTCCGCCCACGATCCAGCCGCTGCACAGGCCGGGCCATCTCTCGGAGTTCTGAGTCACCGCAGGAAGCCTGGCCCGAACTCAAAGCGGACGTGAAGCATCCACCGAGCTGGAAGAGCCGCCGCCGCAGCAGCAGGAATCTCCCAGGTACCCGGTCTCGGGGGCTCCCGAGCCCTCCGGATCCCCTGGCGGATGCCTCTAGCCTGGAGCTGCAGCGGAGAGTTGTAGGGACGGCGGGAGGCCGGAGGCAAGGCGGGTCAGAAGGTGGAGAGGACCCGGGGAAGGCCCGCGGGGGCATCCGGGCAGGAGAACCGCGGGGTTGGGGTCGCCCCGGTCCCCGCCGCACCCGCGGGATCCCGGCACGCTGCCTTGGGGCCTCAAGGGTGACTCTCCAAGGACGGGACTCGGAGGCCCGAGGTCCGGAGGGCAGACCTCCCTGGGTCACAGGGTGGTCCCCGCAGTGGAGGCGACCTGGGCCTCCACTGCGCTGCGATTTGCCGGCAGGGAGGGTGTGGCCGGGAGCCCCGCCGCGGCTGCGGTTTCCGGAGGAGGACTGGCGGGAGCCCTGCCGGGGGAGGAGGGGTGAAGGGTGAGAGGGGGGAGGGAAGCCTGTAAGCTCTTTAATTACTATACTGAATTTCCATTAATAGTTTTGTTTTCCTGGGGCAAAAACGGTTAATAGACCACGATTATTATCAATTGTTCTAAAGTCTGTGATACTTCTAACAAGGTGGGGGAGGAGGGGAAGAAGGGAGGGGGCTGGGGCTGGGGGAGGGGGAGTAGGCGGGGGACGAGGGGGTGGGGCGGGCCGCAGCGGGAGGTCTGTGGCGCCCACCGCAGCCTCGCTTGGAAAACTCCTGGTGAGTGAAACCTCCGGTGAGCTCAGGGAGGTGCCGGGCCCCCAGCTTATCGGGTGTAACCAGCCCCGCTACCCTCCCCTCCTCCACATTCTTCTCTGTGTTCCTCCTCCCCTATGTCCCTCCCTTCTTTATTTCTGTATTTCTTCCTCTTTTTTTTTTTTTTTCCTTTAGCATCTGTTCATCTGTTCTTATTCATGGGCTCCTTTCTCTGTGTTTTACTGCAATTGGTCGCTCAGTCATATCCGACTCCTTGCCACCCCATGGGGTCTTCCCCGCCAGGCTCCTCTGTCCATGGGATTCTCCAGGCAGGAATGCTGGTGGGGTTGCCATGCCCTCCCTCCAGGGGATCTTGCCGACCCTGGCCTCCCATATTACAGGTGGATTCTTTACCAGCTGAGCTACCAGGGAAGCCCTCTCTCTCACGTGAAACAAACAGCTTCCTCCCCGTCTCCCCATCCTCAGCAGTCACAGTGTGGATTGCACACGCCCCCATACCCCCAGCTCCCTGGTTCCTGCTCCCACTAACTCTGCTGAGGGATTTGAGGTCTGAACTGCCACCCCCCACGGCTCCCCGGTCCAGCCTGGGGTGCTACATTCTTCTCCATCCTCCCCACTTCCCTGGTCCCTCACTCATGTCCAGTTCTCCCAGGACATCAGGATTGCTGGGTCCCATTCTCTTGGCTTTTCCTCTCACTATCTGTGAAAATTGGAAATTACCCAGAACAAAGTGGATTTTTTTCTTTTTTTTTTCCTCTTAGGCCTCCAACTGTACTTTCTGATTCCATCCATTTACCTAGAGGTTCCTGGAGTGTGGATGCAGACTAAGGGCTGTCAATCTCTCGCTCTAGAGCTTCCTCTCCTCTGAAGTCCCCTCCCTTTGTTGATAAACACCCTCGGGCTCTTTGTTACTGGAGCCCTTGAAATGGAATGTTCCACTCATCTCAAATGGAATGCAGCACCTTCCCCATTCCAAGCTGACTTGTATGACTTCCTGTGGTTGGTGTCCCACCCTTTGGATGGATTAGCTAAGAGCCTCTGCCTGGGACTCTGTCCTCCTCCTTGTCCTCAGGTGATCAGCCCCCCAGCCTGGCAGTTCCATCTTCCACTCACTGTCTAGTGCAGACGTTTCCTCTGTGTTGGGTAGTCTCTAGTCAGCAGCAGGGGTCCCCAGTTTTGTTTTTTTTTTTCTGCACCAAACCATGAGCCACAATCTTTTTCTAAAACTCATATAAAGCCTTTGTTTGAAAACAGTGCCTGGCTTCCTAGATCATAGCTCAAGTCCCAAACTCTCAACCTGGTGTATGGGGCGCCCCCTTCCTGTCTCGGGCACTGTGCCTCCGGTAGGAAGCTGCAGTCACCTGCTCCCTGGGCCCCACACAGACCACGCGCTTCCTGTGCATTCTGTGCACCGGCTGGCCTGACACTCACTGCCTTCCCGGGCTTCTGCCAGTCTTTAAGGACCAGCTTATTGCTCCCCTTCTCCTGGGCTTCTGAAGAGATTCCTTTCTGCTTTACTCTTAGCTTCCTTAGCACTTTGTTGTTTATCCTGGTACAGAGTACAAGGCCAGCTTGAAACCAGGCATTTACGCATGTGTATCTCCCCAAGGGTGGGAGCTCCCAGTTGTTGCAGAAACCAGTACTCGAGAAACCAAGCACCTCACTTGGAGAGTTGGAGAACTCAGGCTTATTACGCCGGTGGACCCAGAGGACTGAGGACACTCCAAGCTCTGAGCCCCAAACAAGGGATTACAGAGTTTTTATAGACAGACTATAGTGGGCAACACTAGCTGTTAACGGGCTGGTTTTAACTAAGGGGTTACGTGTGAGCGGGGACAGCAGTCAAGATAGGGAGGGGAATGCCTGACCTTTACACGGACAGGCAGGATTAAGCAAGTTTGCAGAGGCCGGACAGCTGAAAAGAGCAGGAGGAGGATGACTGAGATAAGCTCCAGTTCTTAGTATTTTAAGTCCCCACTTTCTGAGACTACGTGACCTGCGTGATCCATACTTTGCAAGGAGCAAGCTGAGTTACAGAGGCAGAAGGAGCAGGAAGTTACATAAAATTTTAACTTTTCCTCTTCATAGTCAGGAATTAGGGCCTTTGTTTTTCTTTTTTTTAATCCTCCAAAATCTTATAAGGAAAGTTCGACATAAACGCTTTTTGGACAAATTCACTTTTGTATGTATGTATGGGTTGGATGTATGTATGGCTGGATAGCTCAGTCGGTAGAGCATCAGACTTTTAATCTGAGGGGCCAGGGTTCATGACCCTGTTTGGGCGTCTCTGTTTTTTGTGACCTTGTGGCGCAATGGTAGTGCCTCTGACGCCAGAATTTTGGGCTTCCCTGGTGGCTCATATGGTAAATAATCTGTCTGCAATGCCAGAGACCCATGTTCAATCCCTGGGTGAGGAAGATCCCCTGGAGAAGGGAAAGGCTATCCACTCCAGTATTCTGGCCTGGAGAATTCCAGGGACTGTTTAGTCCATGGGCTCCAAAGGAGTCGGACACGACTGAGCAACTTTCACTTCACTTCACTTCATGGGTTGGAGGTGGGGAGTGGAGTAGGGAGGTGACAGGCATTCTGCCCCAGGAGGAAATGATGCTGAATACAGTCAGTCTTCTACTCTATCAGAAGTTCTGCTTCCACAGAACCCACAAGAGACTGAAAATATTTGAAAAAAAAAAAAAAACAATTCCAGGAAGTTCCCAAAAGCAAAACTTGAAGTTGCACCCTCTGGCAACTATTTACATAGCATTTTACATTGTGTGAGGAATTATAAATAATCTAGAGATTATTGAAAGTAGACAAGAGAATGTGTGTAGTTTATATGCAAATACTACCCCATTTCATAGAAGGAACTTAAGTGTCTTTGGATTTTGGTATCCACGGGGCTTGTGGAACCAGCCCCTCATGGATATTGAGAAACATCTCCTTGGAAGCAGAAGGCTTGCTTTTGTGACTGAATCTGCTAGTTTCTTCTGAGACCTGAGAACAGTATTTAATTGTCCTGACATTGTTCACCTGTAAAAAGAAAACAAGTTTAATGCCAATCCATTTTATTGGCTGGAAGTAAAATCTTTTCGCTGGTGTGAGCTGGGACACATCTGAGAGGTGCACTTGTGTGTGAGTGTGTGCAAGGGTGTTTCAGTGTTTGGGGGACATGATGATGGAAAATACTCAGCCGCTGACTAGCACCCTGATGTTGAAAAGGAATGGACATGAGGAGATGAGGAAGAAAGGGGAAATGTAGAAGAAACCCGAAATAGACGTTTACAATTAAGAGCAGTTGAAATGTAAAGAGGAAATTAATGTGATATTCCAGTTCATTCCTTTGCCTATGCAGATTGGACAACTGCATACTCACAGACACACACAGACACGTGTGCAGACTCACTCACCAGCATAAGCTTATGCCAGCCTCGCCCTGGCTCCTATGACACAAAGAATGTTGCTCACCATCCAGTTCTGCGAGGATCAGGTGTTTAGCTGCTGCAGTCACTGGCTGCCAGTGTACCCTGAACAAAATTCAGAATGAAAAACAGGATAAGCCACTCTGTACTTCGGGAAAACGGGCTCCTTAGAGATTTCACTGGAAATAAATTAATAAGCCGAGATCTTGCGTCTTCCCCTACATCACAAAGCACTAAAAACACTAGCTGTGCCCTCTGGTCCTCGTGACTAGCAGTGACCTTTTACTGAGCTGAATGGCTGACTGCAGGCATTCTGTAGCCCAAATCGTGCTTTTCTGCCTGCCCCCTCGGAGCTATGTCAGAGAACTTATCTCCCTTACTATAGTCCTCAGTGAGATCCTGAGTAAAACTTAACCCCACCTTAATGTCATGCTCTGCATTTTTCTGTTTCAGTCCACAGTCCAAAGCTTCTTTGCTCCTGTAAAATCCAATCCAAATTTATTCCTGCCTTTCGTCTCCAGGTGCCCAACTCTCTCCTTCTTTGAATCTCTTTGGTGCCATTTTCTGATAGGTGCAGTGCTATCAAGTTTCGATATCTCTCTTGGCTTCCCTGGTGGCTCAGCTGGCAAAGAATCCGCCTGCAATGCGGGAGACCCCAGTTCAATCCCTGGGTCGGGAAGATCTCCTGGAGAAGGGAAGGGCTACCCTCTCCAGTATTCTTGTCTGGAGAATTCCATGGACAGAGGAGCTTGGTGGGTCCAGTCCATGGGGTCACAAAGAGTCTGACATGACTGAGTGAATAACAGTTTCCTGCCTCCTAGGTTTTTATTTTCTGACCAGAAGTGGCGAGGAGGCAGGCTGGGTCCTGCTCTGTGTTGAGACTTGCCCATTGCAGGTACATCAGCCTTCCAACTCCGGCAGCCCTCGTGTTGGAACCTAGCAGCTGAAGAGTCTGGAGAGACTTACTGAACTGAGGGCAGAATAAAACAACATTTTGTCCCTCTATTAAGTGTGTTAACTATAGAGCACTGTTGTATTTTCTTGGATGACGTTTTAATACTTTTTTCCCGCCAAACTTTAAGGAATCTGTACTGGATGGGACAGTATTATACTTACCGGGTGAATGTCACACTTTTTTTTTTCCCCCAACCATGCTTTTGTTTCTTTTAAGCCAAAGACATCTTCTCTTGAAAAAATTTCTTAGAAGCTTCAAAGGAACCATTCAACAGTGAGGAGGCTCTGGTTGAAATGTTGCCCTTCCCCCCACCCCCTTCACTTTCCCCTTCTGTCTGACCCCCTTCAAAGCTTAATGAGATTCACTTTCAAGACGGCTTCAGGAAGCCCGGTCAGTCCACCAGGAGACTGAAAGATGCTTATAAAAATGAACAAACGTGTGATGACCCTTATCTCTAGGTAGAGCTTCCAGTACTTTTGGTTTTGCTTGTTTGCTAGTTTTTCAAACTGGAACATATTGTTCTTGCATCACCTTAAAATTTTTGAGTTAAAAAGATACACATACATTTTTTAAAAAGATCACATAATAGAAAAGATGAGCTTATAGGATTATGGGTGACTATTTGTCCTTTTATTTTCAAAGTGCTCTCAACTGTAAGAGCAAAGAGACTCAGGGAAACTGACATGAGTTGATGAGTTTTATTAATTTACTGACTAGGTGTCCAGGTTTCAAGAAGGTTTAATAGAAATAAATGCACATTTTATAATTTTTTTCTAAAATTATAATAGCTGCAAAAACTTATCACAACTGGCAGAAAGGTGCCTGCTGACATTTTTCTTGCCCTGTCCCATGGAGACCATCTTCCTTGATGATTATATTTTAAAGGGCTGGCTTCTAGGGCCCTGAGAGAGAGTATCTGGGGTTGTAAAATAAGAAAGAGCCTTTTCAAAATGTTTAGCTGCCAAGAAGCAGAGAAAAAACTTACCGATGACCAATTGCCTAAAGTAAGTTCTTTAAGGAAAGGGAGGTCAGGGATCAGAGGCAGGAAGAAACTTGTCTGCAGTTTAGTTAAGCTGGGGGAAGGTCAAGGCTGGATCTATAATGAGTGCCTGATTCAATCTGTCCACCTGATGACTTGATATCTGGGCTTCGTATCCCATCTGCATTCCCAGGGGGCCCATTTCACAGCTCTCAGTCCAATTTCAACAACACCAGTGGAAAATGATGTGTGTGTGTATATATATATATATATATATATATATATATATATATATATATTATATATATATATATATATATTTTTTTAGTCCCTCAGATTTAAAGTCCTTTTTGTGTTTTTCTAGGAAATTGCATTTTGGGCGGGCTGTCCCAAACCAACCCCACAAACCTGTTGAAATCTATCCAGCTGTTTTCTTTTTCTAAAAATTTTGACTGCACCCCATAGCATATGGACCTTAGATCTGAGACCAAGGACCAAACGCACACCCCTTGTATTGGAAGATGGAGTCTTAACCACTGGACCACCAGGAAAGTCTGTTTCTGGCTGTTTTCATGTGACATAATATGGGATTGGAATTAGGATGGAGGGGAGGAGGGCTTTTCAAAGCCCATGAACTGAGCAAGATGATTAACTCAATCCTCTGTGCCTGTGGTTAGAACCAACAGAGAAACAACAATAACAACAGAGTTTGGGGGTTGGGGGCAAAGAAAAAACATGTTTACAAATAGTTTTAATGATGGAAAAAGTCCTCTAATGGTGAATAAAAAGGAACAGAATACTACAATTGTAGAGATATTATATATGCAACTATGCCAAAGCCTTTGACTGTGCAGACCACAACAAACTCTGAAAAATTCTTAAAGAGATGGGAATACCAGACCACCTGACCTGCCTCTTTAGAAATTTTTATGCAGGTCAGGAATATCAGTGACCTCAGAGGGAGAAATATCAATGACCTCAGATACGCAGATGACACCACCCTTATGTCAGAAAGCGAAGAAGAACTAAACAGCCTCTTGATGAAAGTGAAAGAGGAGAGTGAAAAAGCTGACTTAAAGCTCAACATTCAGAAAACGAAGATCATGGCATCTGGTCCCATCATGTAATGGAAAATAGATGGGAAACAATGGAAACAGTGGCAGACTTCATTTTTGGGAGCTCCAAAATCACTATAGATGGTGACTGCAGCCATGAAATCAAAAGATGCTTGCTCCTTGGAAGAAAAGCTATGACCAACCTAGATAGCATATTAAAAAGCAGAGATTACTTTGCCAACAAAGGGCCATCTAGTCAAAGCTATGGTTTTTCCAGTAGTCGTGTATGGATGTGAGAATTGGACTATAAAGAGAATTGATGCTTTTGAACTGTGGTGTGGAGAAGACCCTTGAGAGTCCCTTGGACTGCAAGGAGATCCAACCAGTCCATCCTAAGGGAAATCAGTCCTGAATATTCATTGGAAGGACTGATGCTGAAGCTGAAACTCCAATACTCTGGCCACCTGATGCAAAGAACTGACTCGTTGGAAAAGACCCTGATGCTGGGAAAGATTGAAGGAAGGAGGAGAAGGGGCCGACAGAGGATGAGATGGTTGGAGGGCATCACCTACTCTATGAACATAAGTTTGAATAAAGTCCGGGGATTGGTGATGGACAGGGAAGCCTGGTGTGCTGCAGTCCATGGGGTCTCAAAGAATTGGACAAGACTGAGCAACTGAACTGAACTATATATGCAACTATGTAAGAAGATGTATGACATTTTTATTTATAGAAAATTGTTAATAACTCATAGAATGTTACTTAAAGATTATGCCAGAGACACAAAACTGAGGGAGACGATCAGCAATAAGCGGTTTATCTTACACTTCTGGAGGTCAAAGGTCTATAAGAGGTTGGCAGAGCTACATTTTTTCTCTGGAGGCTCTAGGGCAGAGTCCAGTTCCTTGCATTTTGCAGCTCCTAGAGGCTGCCTGCATTCTTTGGTTTCTGACCCCAAGTCATCCTGATCTTTGCTTCCATCCTCATATCTCCTTTTCTGCCTCTGACCCGCCTGCTTTTTTTTTTAATATTGATTTATTTGGCTGTGAATAAATCACAGTTTGGGCACGTGGGATCTTGTTTTCTGACCTGGGATTGAACCTGAACCCCCTGCATTGGGGGCACAGAGCTTAACCACTGGACCACCAGGGAAGTCCCTTGCGGTCCTCTTATAAGAAGCCTGGAACTACACTGAGCTCACCCGGTGATCCAGGTAACGCTCTCCATCGTAAGATCCTTAATTCAGACTCAAGCACAGGTTTCTGAGATTCAAAGCGCATGTTTGAGGGTGCAGCTACTTTGCTGACCACACCCAGCATCCACAGATGGGGCACGAATGAGCAGGTGACTAGTGGAGGGCATGGCTGATGTGCCTGTGTTTGGCTTTTGATACAGACCTCCACTGATGGATGCTCTCTGCAAAGCAAATGGCACTTTTGCCATCAACTTACTAAAAATGCTGGGTGAAGAGGACCACTCGCGAAACGTGTTCTTTTCTCCGCTGAGCCTCTCCTCCGTCCTGGCCATGGTCTTAATGGGGGCCAAGGGGAACACGGCGGCCCAGATGTCCCAGGTATGTGGGCTTCCTCTGCTTTCACAGGGCTGCTCTGTTCCTGCCTCACACCCACTGATGGACCCCAGTGAGGCTGGGAGGGGCACTGGACTAATGGAAAGAATGCACACCTGAAAGTGGAAAGAACTGTGTGAGAGACATGTCCTGCCAGTGTTCATGGGAGACGCTGAGTGCTCTTTGCTGCATCTGTGATGAGCAAGGGAAACTACAATTCTGTTCCACAAAAAAGCCAAGAATTTCAACTTCGTTCAATTTTAAACTTTTGCTAATGTTATATTTCAAATGGAAATGCAACTGTGTAAATGAACTTTTTGTTTAATGCATTGTTTCTAGTGTAAGGTTATACATAAGTGGAAAAAGTGTGGCACAAAAGGGGACTTCTGGAATTTTTAAGATATAATCTATCTATCTATATATTAGATTATTATATATATAATATATAGAGAGAGCTCAGCCATATATATATGTATATGTAATCAGTCAATCAATATATAATCTGATTGACCTGATATGCTTTATATATGATCTTAGCTATCAATGAAGTGGGCTTTCCAGGTGGCTCAGTGGGTAAAGAATCAGCCTGCCAAGGCAGAAGATGTAGGAGACCGGGTTCAATCCCTGGGTCAGGAAGATCCCCTGGAAAAGGAAATGGCAACCCACTCCAAGATTCTTGCCTTGGGAATCCCATGGACAAGGGAGCCTGGTGGGCACACAGAGTCGGAGACGACTGAAGTGACTGAGAACACACACATGCACCATGGAGGCAGTGGCTGTTGCTTTAGGGAGGTAGACTCCCTGGTGAAAGTGTCCCAGAAAACTGTCATATACGCATCATATTTCCATATCAGGGTACACGGACCCTCCTCAGAATCAGTCCGCACCACAGCTGAGTCCCTGGTGGCTGTTTCTTTCAGCTCCCTGGAGGAGCGGGGCTTTGGGCTGGTGTTGTTGGGAGAGAAGAGAACAGCCTTAATTCTCACTCTGATTTGACATTTAAATCCCATCTAGACTGGAGGACTTCTGTGGAATTCCCAATGAAACATTCCCATGTCTATTTCTGCTCATTCTTGTATCCTAGTTCAGTTCAGTTCAGTTCAGTCATTCAGTCGTGTCCAACTCTTTGCAACCCCATGAATCACAGCACGCCAGGCCTCCCTGTCCATCACCAACTCCCGGAACTCACTCAGACTCATCCATCTAGCCATCTCATCCTCTGTCGTCCTCTTCTCCTCCTGCCCCCAATCCTTCCCAGCATCAGAGTCTTTTCCAATGAGTCAACTCTTCTCATGAGGTGGACAAAGTACTGGAGTTTCAGCCTCAGCATCAGTCCTTCCAAAGAAATCCCACGGCAGATCTCCTTCAGAATGGACTGACTGGATCTCCTTGCAGTCCAAGGGACTCTCAAGAGTCTTCTCCAACACCACAGTTCAAAAGCATCAATGCTTCGGCGCTCAGCTTTCTTCACAGTCCAACTCTCACATCCATACCTGACCACTGGAAAAACCATAGCCTTGACTAGATGGACCTTAGTCGGCAAAGTAATGTCTCTGCTTTTGAATATGCTATCTAGGTTGGTCATGACTTTTCTTCCAAGGAGTAAGCGTCTTTTAATTTCACGGCTGCAGTCACCATCTGCAGTGATTTTGTATCCTAGGGGTTATTCCATATCCGTGTTTGTTCTATTCAGTCTCCCTCCTGAGCGCTGCCTTCCTGGCATAGATAAACCTGCTAGAGTAGGGCTGTCCACTTGGGGGCGATTTGGCATCCCTGGGACAGTTGACAAGGTCTGGACTGTGTTGGTTGTCATCCCTGAGAGGTGCTGCTGACATCTAGTGGACATAGGCCAGAAATGCAGCTAAATATTCTAGTGTGTGCCGGACAGCCTCACAGCAAAGTGGTGGTGGTGGTTTAGTTGCTAAGTTGGGTCCAACTCTTGAGACCGCATGGCCTGTAGCCCACCTTGGGATTTCTGTCCATGGGATTTCCCAGGCAAGAATACTGGAGTGGGCTGCCATTTCCTGCTCCAGGGGATCTTCCCAACCTGGGGATCAAACCCACCTCTCCTAGGTCTTCTGCATTAGCAGGCGTATTCTTTACCACTGAGCCCCCAGGTTTGTGGCCCCAAAAGTCTATATTTCCAGGTTGAGAAACTCTGTGCTAGATGGTCAAACCATCTAGGGTGGTTTAAAATAGAATCCTTTGTTATTTTCAGCGCAGAAATTTGTTTGGGAAGAGCTCTTTGAGGGAGAAAATGGCATGTTAAAAGTCAGTGTTCTTGTCTTCTATCACCAGGCACTTTGTCTGAATGAAGGTGGAGATGTCCACCGAGGTTTCCAGTCACTCCTCAGGGAAGTCAGCATGTCCGGCCCGCAGTGCCTGCTCAGAACTGCCAACAGGCTGTTTGGGGAAAAGACATGCGATTTCCTGCCAGTAAGTAGTGCTCCTATATCGATGAAAAAAGACACTGAAAATAAAACAGAAATTATGGAAGAGCAGAAATAAAGTATAGTTGTGCTGCCTTAAAAATGTGCTTAGAATCATACTTCTGTATTTGAGAATTTTATGATTACTTCTGAACTGTGTCCTTTAAAAAATGACTGTTTCTGATATATCATACTCCCAGATGTCAATTTCAATTTGTCCATCTTCTTGCACCCACACCTGCCTTTTCCCCACCCCCATCTCAATGACCACAACCCCTAACCCTTGTCTCCTCTTTACTGGGCACTTTCTGTGGAGCTGACCATGCAAAGTCTCTTAAATTTGTCCCCTCTTCTGAATCATCATCGTCATTGCCTGTGTCCAGGTTCTCACACCTTCTACACTGTTATTTTAATTGTTTTCTATCTGACCTCTCTTAAGTCCAACCTGGTCCTTGCACACCAGTGATAGAATCAATTCAGTTCAGTTGCTCAGTTGTGGCCGACGCTCTGCGACCCCATGGACTGCAGCACACCAGGTCTCCCTGTCCATTACCAACTCCCGGAGTTTACTCAAACTCATGTCCATTGAGTCAGTGATGCTATCCTACCATCTCATCCTCTGTCGTCCCCTTCTCCTTCCACTTTCAATCTTTCCCAGAATCAGGGTCTTTTGCAGTGAGTCAGTTCTTCGCATCAGGTGGCCAAAGTATTGGAGTTTCAACTTTAGCGTCAGTCCTTCCAATGAATATTCAGGACTGATCTCCTTTAGGATGGACTGGTTGGGTCTCCTTGCAGTCCAAGGGACTCTCGAGAGTCTTCTCCAACACCACAGTTCAAAAGCATCAATTCTTCAGTACTCAGCTTTGTTTATAGTCCAATTCTCACATCCATACATGACTACTGGAAAAACCATGGCTTTGACTAGATGGACCTTTGTTGGTAAATAATAGAATAGTCTTTCTAAAATTAAAATCTGTTCCTAAAAAATAAGATTTTGAATCTGAGTATTTCCTATTTACTGCAGTGTATAATTCCAAAGGTCCCTAGTCCAGTAAGAGTCTGCCATTATTCAATAAGTGAGATCCAAAAAATTGTGCTCTACAATAAACAGAAGGATGTTATTTTAAGATTAATGAAATGATCAGGGTAAGTCTGGCCATCTTAGCAGTCAGCAGTTCCAAGGATTATTATGTAAGACTCAAATATAACCTTGTCCTGGCTGCTGTTGGGTGCTACCCAGTACAGACTGCCTGCTCTGGGGTTCAGTATCCTTGGAGATGATTCTGAGTCCTTCAGCTAGTTAGATTTTCTAGGATAAGTACTTGTGATTCCAGGAATCTCCTGGTTAATGGATGTTCATTTTTGAGTATCAGCCAAATTTTTGAATATTGTAATTGGGGAATACTGAGGACACAGAGGATCATTCTCCACTTTTCATGGTCGCTTGGGTTCTTCTTCTCTCTGCATCTTCTTTCCTCCATAGAAACTAGAATGTTTGAGGACAGGAGATGGGCGGAGGATGGGAGCCAATTGCCAGGCACATTATATCAGAAAACAAGTTTTCGTGAGGTGAGTTACCTGTGGATTTTAACGTGTTGCATGTAATGCCCTTCCTGATTTGACCCCAATTTACATTTCATGGCTTATCCCTTGCTCATTTTTTCCCTAATTCCCTACACACACACACAAATCAAATAGGTCAACATGGAGTTGAAGTGTTTGACAGGAAAGTTAGCAGGCTGTTTTGTGCATAGCTGCCACTGTCCATATTCTCAAAACATCTTGTAGCTCTCTGTATATATATATTTCTCTCTCCGCAGACTGTGAGCCATCTCAGGTCCAAAGTCTTGTCTTTACCCTGGTGTCCTGCACCTGGCACAGTGCCAGTGGTCTGTACATTTTGATTAATTACACAAATGAGTTTTAAAGTACAGAGTGCCCTGTATAAGCATTTATGCCAGAAACATGTTAAGAAAAAAAAAAAAATGTTTTCACACTTTTAGGGGAATTTTGCCAAGTAGAATATGGCCACACTTGGTATTCTGCATTTGTAGGCTTTTAAAGAATCCTGCCAGAAGTTCTATCAGGCTGACCTGGAGGAGTTGTCCTTTGCTGAAGACACTGAAGAATGCAGGAAACACATAAACGACTGGGTGATGGAGAAGACGGAAGGTGAGCGGTTTTCATTTCGGGAAAGGTGGTGTTATCAGGGAGACAGAGCCAAGACTGCCCAGATGTGACCTCCTCGGTGTGACCACTCTGACGCTGTTTCCAGTAGCCTATATGTATGTTTGCTGGGTTTTGAAGCAGGTAATGCCATTCTGACATGCACTGGAGCGTTCCAGGCTTCTCTGTCCATGGGATTCTCCAGGCAAGCATACTGGAGTGAGTAGCCATTCCCTTCTCCTGGGGAATCTTCCAACCCAGGGATTGAACCTGGATCTCCTGCAGTGTGGGCAGATTCTTTATTGTCTGAGCCATCAGGGAAGCCCCAGTGCCAATCTGGTATTTTTCTTGGGCTTATGAAGTGGTGATTTCTGAAAAATGCTTAAACCTAGTGTTAGTCTCTGCTTCAAGATTGTTGTTTAAAGACAGATACTACACTGCATGTGTGCCCCACATGAAACACCATCCCCCTGAGTCCAGAACGGCAGAATTCCAGCCTTTTTTCAATATCGAGAGAGAGAACTTTTGTAAAAGAAATGTTTATTCTCCCCCAATAGCAGTAACTTTCTCTCATATTCTTTACAGGTAAGATATCAGAGATACTAGGGGCTGGGACAGTCAGTCCTCTGACTAAGCTGGTCCTGGTGAATGCCATCTATTTCAAAGGCAAGTGGAATGAGCAATTTAACAGAAAGCACACAAGGGGAATGCCCTTTAAGACTAACCAGGTAGGAAAACATTTTGCAGACATATTGCTACTTTCTGAAGATTGTGAAGGAATGGAAAAAATAATTTATTTTACCCTTTCTTGATTCTTAATTTATTTCTGAATGAATTTCATGTCCCCTGTATATTTCTTATTGGAATGGGAAAGAGAAATACCAAAATAATTGTTATATTGATCTTTTTCCTTGGTCAAATTGATCTGTCTCTGGTTATGTTATTTGGATTGAAAGAAAATTTCTTCTAAGCCTTGGAGTTACTTTTGTATTATCCTATCACTGAGTGTATTCAGACTTTTTCTCGCACTTGTCAACGACAACTATGACTATTGCCTTAGAATTCATGCTGTACAATTCGGAATACAAGAAAAAAAAGTGCTAGCAAATGTTCAAGACACCTTTGTTTTTGCTTATTTTTGGATCTTTTTTAAAAAAATAAAAAATTTTACATACTTAAGATGTACAAGATGAGGATTTGCGATACACAGTGCAATGATTACTGCAGTGAAGCTAATTAAAATATCTTTTGCTCACATAGTTGCCATGTATTTTCTTGATGACAGCACCTGAAATCTACCCTCTTAGCAAATATTCAGCATTCCATATTATTATATTATTGTTATATTAATTATGTGTTTGATTTTTAGACTTCTATGCCTAACTTTAAAAAACTTTTCTCCATTCAGTTTTGAATATGATAATGGCTGAGGTCAATAACTCTCAGCTTGGAATTTGACCTCTATCCACTTGATAATAGCATATTGCACAAAAATTTACATGCCCAGAAAACATTTGTTGCAGTCTTTAAAAATGGTGGACTCTGGACATCTCATCAAGGTTTTTTCTTCAAGAAAAGCAAGGCCATAGCACCAATTATATAATTGAGCAACTTTTCAGAGTAAAAGTGTAACTCCCTCTGGCCTATATACCTTTTCTAAATAAATCTTCCAGTGCAAAGACTTGAATATTAGTTCATTTTCCTCTTAACTTCGAGAAATAATTTTTTAATTAAAAGGTCCCTGTGAGTGCTACTCTATTTATCTTTTAAAAAGAAAGAAAAGCACAATTTCTTCAGAGAATAATATAGAGAGTTTTATGTCTCTATTCATCAATTTTTTCTCTCCCACATGGTAGTACTTGATCTGCTGGGACAATGGACGGTTATTACTCAACACTACTATGTACTAATGAAGATTTTGCATCAATCAGCATAAATGCACAGAAATAATAATTATATGTAATTATATGTAATTATATGTTATGTTCCGTGGGCTTCCCTGGTAAAAAATCCACCTGCAATGCAGGAGACATGGGACTGACCTCTGGGTCAGGAATATCTCTTGGAGAAGGAAATGGCAACCCTCTCTAGTATTCTTGCCTGGAGAATCCCATGGACAGAGGAGCCTGGTGGGCTACAGTCCATGGGGTTGTAAAGAGTCAGACATGACTTGGTGACTGAATGACCACAAGGGTTCTGTGAATTAGATATACCAGTTCTTAGTACCCTGTGCTCATATTTCAGTGATTTGATTTTAGTTTCATATTTTTATCAGGAGAAGAAAACAGTACAGATGATGTTCAAGCAAGCCAAGTTTAAAATGGGGCACGTGGAGGAGGTGCCTACCCAGGTTCTGGAGCTTCCCTACGTGGGGGCCGAGCTGAGCATGCTCATCCTTCTGCCTGATGAGAACACGGATCTTGCTGTGGTAAGCCCTTGATGCTGAGTCTGAGTGTCTATGGATCCAGCCTGCGTGTGTTTTTTTTAAAACTTTTTATTCTGTATTGGGATATAGCTGATTAACTATGCTTTAATAATTTCAGGTGAACAGTGAAGGGACTCAGCCATATATGTATATATACGCATGCATCCATTCTCCCCCAACCTCCCCTCCCATCCAGCTGCCACGTACCATTGTGCAGAATTCCCTATGCTCTACATTAGGTCCTTGCTGGCTATCTGTTTTAAATGTTAGCAGTGTTTACATGTCCACCCCAATCTCGCTAACTATCTCTTCCCCTGTCCTTCCCTGTGGCAATCCTAAGTAGTCTGAGCTCATTTTTAAAAGTGTATCCACTGGATTGCATTTGAGGCATTTCCAGTTTACGGCTGTGCTAAGTGAGTAAGTGAGTGATAGTCACTCAGTTGTGTCCAACTCTTCGATGGACTGTAGCCTGCCTGGCTCCTCTGTCTGTGAAATTCTCCAGGCAAGAATACTGGAGTGAGTTGCCATTTCTTTCTCCAGAGGGTTGTTCTAAGGAGTGCTAAATGAACACCACTGCATGACTTTTGGTGAACATGTGTGTGCATTTCCGTTGAGTGTACAACTAGGAGTGGAATTGCTGGAATAAACAAATTCTGATGAAGCCTAGAAGAGAGTTCCAAAATTAAGAACATTATTCTTTATTCTGAAGGGAAGGGCTAGTTGAGAGCCCAGTAATTATTAAACAAAATAATAGGAAAAAGATAAAGATGGCTCTGAGCAGTGTTCCTCAAACATTAATGTGCATGTTAATCTAATGGGATCCTGTTAAAATGCAGATTCTGATTTAGGGGTTTTATGGCCTGAGATTTTGCATTTCTGACAAGATTCCAAGTGCTACAGATGCTGTTGGTCATAAACCCAATTTTGAGGAGCAAGAGTCTAAAGTAGAGGTGAGGAATTTTTCTTAGACAGGAGGAAAAGGACATTTTCCTATGACAGGAAAAGAGGGTTCAGGTTGGGGGAAAGTAAATTTATAAGGTGGGAGGTGCAGGAGTGACAGCATGCTGGTTATCTGGCTCCTGAGGTGTCGGGGAAGCCCTCATTTATAATGTTTGCTGATTTCTGTGGTGTAAATACCTGCATCATGGCCAAGTTTAGGCTCCCAAGGGTTTAACAGTTGACTTTTGCAGAAGATGCAAGCTAGCTCCAGCACACCAGTGCATGCCTCCCTACCCCTGTGAGGATAGGGCCTGCCTGATTTCCTTGGCTTCTCTATTGAATCAGGAATCTCCTGGCATAAGGCAAGGAAGAGATCTGTCATGGAAACTTTAAGAAAATGAGATGCAGACATAGAGACGAGACCTGTGGACACAGCGGGGATAGGAGAGGGTGGGATGAACTGAGAGAGTAGCATGGAAACATGCACATTTCCACAGGTAAAGCGGGTAAAGTAGGTAGCCACTGGGAATTTGCTCTATGATGCAGGGAGCTCAAATTGGTGCTCTGTGACACCCTACAGGGTTGGAACAGCGTGGGAGGTGGGAGGGAGGTTCAATAGGGAGGGAATATATATATATATACACACATACGTATGGCTGATTCATGTTGATGAATGGCAGAAACCAGTGCTACATTATAAGGCAATTATCCTCTAGTTAAAAATAAACTAATAAAAAATAAGTGATATTTATATCATATGAGGTATTAATCATTGCTATAATGGCAATTATATTTCAATATATAAATGTATGACACTAACATGTACATGTCAAATTTACACAATGTTTTATATCACATATATTTCAATTTTTTCAAAAGCTCCCCACCCCCCCAAAAAAAGAAAATTAGGAGAGTCTAGGAACAGAACTGACATCCAAACATCTGCCACTGGAGAGGAGCTCTCACTTGGACTTCTGCTGGTGGGGGGAAGATGCTCCTCTGTATATTTTCCTTGTTAATAAACGAGAATGAAGGCTGGATCTGGGAGGGTTCGAAGCTACCCCCAGAACAGGCAGAGGGCAAGCAAGGATGCCAGAAGCAACAGTCTTGTGGAATTTCCCATCCTGCCCTCCTCCCCTGGAATCATGGAGTTCTCCCTTTTTCATTCAGCCAAGTTCTGAGTCATGCTTTTTTCTCTTTGGTCAACAGTTTCTCAAACTCATGGTACTATATTGCATTTGATGTTGTTCAGTTGCTGTCTTGTATAACTCTTGCAGCCCCATGAACTGCAGCATGCCAGGCTTCCCTGCCCTTCATTATCTCCCTGAGTTTGCTAAAACTCATGTCCATTGAGTTAGTGATGCCATCCAACCATCTCATCCTCTGTAGCCCTCTTATCCTCTTGCCCTCAATTTTTCCCTGCATTAGGGTCTTTGCAATGAATCAGCTCTTCCAATCAGGTGGCCAAAGTATTGGAGCTTCCACTTCAGCATCAGTCCTGCCAATGAATATTCAGGGTTAATTTCCTCTAGGATTGACTGGTTTGATCTCCTTGCAGTCCAAGGGACTCTTAAGAGTCTTCTCCAACACCACAGTTCAAAAGTGTCAGTTCTTTGGCACTCAGCCTTCTTAATGGTCCAACTCACACATCCATACATGACTACTGGAAAAGCCATAGCTTTGATTATACGTAGTTTGCTGGCAAAGTGATGTCTCTGCTTTTTAAAACACTGTCTAGGTTGGTCATAGCTCTTCTTCCAAGGAGCAAGCGTCTTAATTCCATGATTGTAGTCACTGTCCACGTTGATTTTGGAGCCCAGAAAAATGAAATCTGACACTGTTTCCCCATCTATTTGCCATGAAATGATAAGACTGGATGCCATGATCTTAGTTTTTGAATGCTGAGTTTTAAGCCCGCTTTTTCACTCTCCTTTTTCACCTTCATCAAGAGGCTCTTTAGTTCCTCTTCACTTTCTTGTCATTAAAGTGGTATCATCTACATAAATACAATAAATTGGTTATGAGAATTTCCTAAACTAAAAAAACAACTTGACATTAATTTGGTCCAGATAGTTCAAAATAAAACCCCATCTTTGTCTCAGGTGTTTCCTAGCTGTTGCTCTCTTGTATCCATAAAACAGGGAAAATGAAAGAAATAGAGGGAAAATATTGGTGTGTTTATAAGAGGAAATATCCTGTAGATTATCCTGGAACAGAACTCAGTATCAAGTCACAGGTCATGAGGGGGAGGGGCTAATGAGCCAATAGGTGGGTGCTGCTGCTGCTGCTGCTGCTGCTAAGTCGCTTCAGTTGTGTCCGACTCTGTGCGACCGCATGGATGGCAGCCCACCAGGCTCCCCCGTCCCTGGGATTCTCCAGGCAAGAACACTGGAGTGGGTTGCCATTTCCTTCTCCAATAGGTGGGTGGGTACCAGGCTATTATCGTCTAGCTTTTAAGACTTAACTCTTCATTATTTCAGGTGGAAAAAGCACTTACATATGAGAAGTTCAGAACCTGGACGAGCCCAGAAAAGCTGACTGAGGAGAAAGTTCAAGTTTTTCTTCCCAGATTAAAGCTGGAGGCGAGTTATGACTTGGAAGCTTTTCTTCGACGTTTAGGAATGACTGATGCTTTCGAGGAAGCCAAGGCAGACTTTTCTGGAATGTCAGCTAAGAAGAACGTGCCCATGTCCAAGGTTGCACACAAGTGCTTCGTGGAGGTCAACGAGGAGGGCACAGAGGCAGCCGGGGCCACTGCCGTGGTCAGGAACTCCCGGTGCTGCAGAATGGAACCGAAATTTTGTGCAGACCACCCTTTCCTCTTCTTCATCAGGCACCAGGAAACCAACAGCATTTTGTTCTGTGGCAGGTTCTCTTCTCCGTAGGAGGTGCAATTGCTGTACTTCTCTCTTCTCGCTTCTACACACTCTGCCTTACTCCAAATTCCAGTGGCCAGACTGATGCAGTGGTTTGACTGCTGAAATAAAATGCGATTATGGTTAACAGATCTCCCCCTCATAGAGTTGTTGAGAGGATTTAATGGGTTGATAAAGAGCGTGGGGGCTTCTCTGGTGGCTCTGATGGTAAAGAATCCACCTACAATGCAGGAGACCCAGGTTTGATCCTTGGATGGGAAAGATCCGCTGGAGAAGGGAATGGGAATCCACTCCAGTATTCTTGCCTGGACAATTCCATGGACAGAGGAGCCTGGTGGGTTACAGTCTCTGTAAGCAAAGAATCAGACACTACTGTGACTGACACTTATACACTTTTAGAGTAGCATATGATATCATTATTGGACAAGAGTTAATTGCATTTTTATGTACCTAAGAAACAACAGTTAGAAAATGTAATTACTTTTGCACTAAAAATATAATGTTCTCAGGAATAATGATTAACAAAAGCTAAGTAAGACTGTTAGACACTAAAAATTATAAAGTCCTATTGATACCCATTAAAGATGACCAAAATAAATGGACATATTCCATATCAAGAATGATCTTGAGTTAAAAAAATTGTCAGTTCTCCTCCACTTGTCCTATAGATGTAATTCTAATCCAAATTCCAGCCATGTTTCTATGGAACTTGACAAGTTTATTTTAAAAGGTATATGAGTAAGCGAAAGGTCAAAAAGATATAACACACTATAAAGAAAAAGATCAAGTTGAAGAGCTCTGGTTCTATTAAATAGTAAAGCTTATTATAAATATACTGGTAATATACTGTGGTATTTATTCAGGGATAGACATACCAACTAATGGTATAGAATAAAGAGCCCAGAAGCATACTTAATGCATGTATGAAAATGTGAAATAGAAACGAACTGGTATTAGAGGCCAGTAAGAAAATGACAGCCCAGTATAATGTTCTGTGCAAACTTCCTTATTTAAAAGAAAAAAATGAGACTTCCCTGGTGGTCCTGTAGTTAATAATCTGCCTTCAAATGCAGAGGATGCAGGTTCGATCCCTGGTCAGGGACATGCTCTATGGCAACTAA
The DNA here is from genome assembly GCF_032405125.1 of Capricornis sumatraensis. NCBI lineage: Eukaryota > Metazoa > Chordata > Mammalia > Artiodactyla > Bovidae > Capricornis > Capricornis sumatraensis. The sequence goes on along the minus strand of NC_091089.1, from coordinate 15,067,159 downwards.
ACCCACAGTGAGTCACACAACTAGAGAGAGCAGCCCCCAAACTAAATTAATTAATTAATTGGGGAAAAAAAAGAGAAAACAATTATTGACAGAGTAAATACTTAGTGAGAAAAGAAAAATTTATATGCTTTACAATAAAATATAGCAGAATACCCTTTGACTTTAGGGAAAAAGAAGAATTTCTTCATCAATATATAGAAAAATAAGACAAACAATGGACAAAATCAACTACATGAAAATATAGGTTAAGTTTAAAATTACCAAAATACAAGCACAGAACAGGAGATGATAGTTTAATAGATTTAACTGCTAGAGGATAAATCTCCAAAGTGTGAAATAGTTCCATGAAAGAAATGGGAAGAAAAGCAGCAAACGACCCAATAGAATAGTTGACAAAGACTTGAAACGGAGAACTCACAAAAGAGAAAACAGAAAAGGTCAGTAAACACATGAAAAGATGCTCAGTGTCATTCATAAAAGGAAACAAATTAAAATAGACATTAGAGGTCAGAGGGAGATGTGACCACGGAGGAAAGCAGAGAGAGTCAACGTTGCTGACTTTTGAGGATGGAGGAAACGGGACCAGCCAAGTGTGGATGGAGAAGCTGGAAGGCAGGGACATGCATTCTGGCCCGGAGCCCTGAGACAGGGGTGTGCCTCTGCTGGGACCTTGGTTTTAGCCCAGAGACCTGCACTGAACTTCTGACCCGCAGAGCTTTGAGACAGTGAATGTGTCGTGTTTTACTAATAAGTCACTACATTTATCACTTGGAAATGAATACAGCATTCAAGACTGGTTCTTTTCATTGGCAAATAACTGAAACACATTTCTGTCTTAGTGAAAAGCAGTTTATTATCTGATATCAAGTTTGGAAAAGTGTGTGAGGAATAATCAGAAGCATAGACCCAAGTGTCTTAGGTTCTTTCTTCATCTCGGGTTTTATTGTTTCTCTGTGTGTCAGCTTCCTTCTCTTTCCCCACAGAACTTGAAACAGAGTTCCACCCTTTAACCCCAGTATGGCCTGGCCAAATTTTGCTCCACAGCTGTCCATTACAGAACAAACAACGGGGCAAAGTGTCTGGAAACCACAGAGATGAACCACAGAGATGAACACAGAGACAGTTACTACAATAACTGCTTGGAAGACTGATCAGGTGTCTCTTTTCTGCCCAACCTATTTTGCCTTTAATTGAACAGTGATGCTTCTTAGTTCATGGCCTCCTCCTGCCAATTAAAGATTGACAAAACTAGAAAAATGATTAATTTGAAATAATGTTGATCAGGCTGTTTAAAAGCATTTGAATCATCAAAACTATCATAAACTAGGCTCATCAAATGTGGTGGTTTTTATTGCTGACAGATTGCTACAATCTCAGTGGCATGAGTAAGGGTTTCCCAGATGGTACAGGGGTAAAGAATCCACCTGCAAAGCAAGAGACCCAGGTTTGATCCCTTGGTTGGGAAGATACCCTGGAAGAGAGCATGGCAACCCATTCCAGTATTCTTGCCTAGAGACTCCCATGGACAGAGGAGCCTGGTGGGCTACAGTCCATGGGGGTCACAAAGAGTCGGACAGACTGATCGACTAACACTGAGTAAGAGATCTCTGTCTCATAACATTGTAGGTCAGAGACTTGTCTGCCCTGTCTTAGGTTTTACAGGGTCAAAGTCAGGCTGTCAGTCAGGCTGCCTCCTCGGCAGAGTCTGAGGGAGAATTCATTTCCGGGGACTTTCAGGTTACTGGCAGCACTGAGCTCCATGTGCTTGTAGGAATGAAGTCCCTGTTTCCTCTTTGCTGTCAGCTGAGGGCCTTTCCTGTGGCTTCTTCCATTTTCCAAAGCCAGCAATGGTGGTCCCCCATCCATCTGATGCTGTGGTAAGGAAGGGAATCTTCTATCCACTGTTTTAGGTTTCCAGCTGAGACTCGTTAACAAAAAGATTAACAAGAGAAAATCAGTTTGTTTATTTTTTGTTTATTTGGCTGCACCAGGTCTCAGTTGCAGCACATGGGATCTTTCAGTTGCTGCATGTAACATCCAGTTCCCCGACCAGGGATCAAACCGGGACCCCTGTACTGGGAGAATGGAACCTTAGCCACTGGTCCACTAGGGAAGCCCGGAACAAAAGCTTATTGATGTATGTATTTGTATGCACTGTTACCAGTTATTCCACTTCTAGTTAGAAACCCTAGAGAAACTCTATGTTCCAGAGACATGTAAAATAATGCTCATGGCAACACTATTGCAAGCAGCTAAGGAAAAACTGTTAAAGAAAGCTCAAGAAACCTAGGAGGACTTCCCTGGTGGTCCAGTGGTTAAGACTGTGCTTTCAGTGCAGGGTCGGTTTTGGTCCCTGGTCAGGGAAATAAGGTCACACATGCTATGCAGCATGGCCAAAAAAAAAAAAAAAAAAAGAAAAGAAAAGAAAAGAAATAAAAAGTTAGAAAAACAACCCTAGGAAAAATACTGAATTATTAAAATGAATAGATTATGTTTTATTCATACAAAGGATCAGGGTTATGACCTTCTTCAGCTCTGGGGCACCAGCCACATTGTCAGCACCTTTGATACAGAACACAATGTACAAGCTTCTACGATTTTTTGCAGAACACCATATATTAGGGAAAATGAATTAATCACAGCCATCAGCATAAAATGGTCCAGAGCAAAGATATCATGTGTCAATTGCATTTGTACAAAGTTAAACAACAAGCAAGTTCAGTTCAGTTCAGTTCAGTCGCTCAGTCATGTCCGACTCTTTGCAACCCCATGAATCGCAGCACACCAGGCCTCCCTGTTCATCACCATCTCCCAAAGTTCACTCAGACTCACGTCCATCGAGCCCGTGATGCCATCCAGCCATCTCATCCTTGGTCGTCCCCTTCTCCTCCTGCCCCCAATCCCTCCCAGCATCACAGTCTTTTCCAATGAGTCAACTCTTCGCATAAGGTGGCCAAAGTACTGGAGTTTCAGCTTTAGCATCAGTCCTTCCAAAGAAATCCCAGGGTTGATCTCCTTCAGAATGGACTGGTTGGATCTCCTTGCAGTCCAAGGGACTCTCAAGAGTCTTCTCCAACACCACACTTCAAAAGCATCCATTCTTTGGCGCTCAGCCTTCTTCACAGTCCAACTCTCACATCCATACATGACCACAGGAAAAACCATAGCCTTGACTAGCTGGACCTTAGTCGGCAAAGTAATGTCTCTGCTTTTGAATATACTATCTAGGTTGGTTATAACTTTTCTTCCAAGGAGTAAGCGTCTTTTAATTTCATGGCTGCAATCACCATCTGCAGTAACTGATCATTTAATTGTTTAAAGCAACATATATGTAGTAAAGCCATAGAGAAAAAGCAAAGGAACAGTTTACACAAAATACAGGATAGTACTAAATCCAGTGCAGGGAAAGAGTGTAATCAAGTCAACAGGAAGCTTCAGAATTATACCCAGTACTCTGTTTCTTAAGCTGGATAGTGACTACTAGAATTTTATTTGACTTAACTATTAATCTTTAAATATGCATATATGTATATCCATTGTGTGTATTTGTGATACATTTCACAATAAAAATTTTAATAAAAGAATGGAGAAATTATGGTATAGTTTGATGCCATAAGAACAACAGCCAGCTAAGAGAAACAAGACTATTACAAATTTAATAATGGAACTAAATGTAACTTCCTTATTAAAAGATAGAAATCTCTTACATTGAAAATAAAATATGGTGTTTTGTCAAATATTGTCTTCCATTAGCATATCTCAAGCAAAATGACATAAAATCTGCAAAGATATATCAGGCAGATTTAAAGACAGGAACAACAGGAGTCAAGCTATTAATACCAGAAAAATCAGACTTTAAAGAATGAATTAAAATGGAAAAATGCTGTCATTTGATATAGAAAAGGTACGATTCATAGTGAAGATGCAATTTAAATTTCAATGTGCCTCTTTCAAAACGGGACAGAAGAACACACAAAAGAATAATAATTAAAAAACTGATAAAAAAGCAAAAGACTATACCATACTTCACAATAAGACCCATTTTTGTACATTTTCACACCTCTGAAAGTAAGATATATCTTGATATAATTGTCACGGTCCATACATGTTTCTTTTAGTCAAGGTATCTATTATTTTTTCATTTCAAGTTATTTTTGGTGTTGTATGTGTTGAGAATAGTCGCCATTAATTTTAAAGATTATATCTGACATTGAGAACATTATTGTAAATGCTAAAAATTATTGAAGTGAAACAATGATGTGGAATTTGATATTAGAGAAGTGAATATCTAGGTTTGGAGGAATGAGTGAAATTCCCAATTTTCTTGCAAAGCAACGTTGTAGGACCTAAGAAAGAACAAGTGGGTGAGTGTGTTACAGGGTGGCACTTCACACACCAACATCGAAGCTTGCAGGAAGAGTGTCAGTAGCTTGAAAGAAAAACCTCCCGAAAATAGCACTGTGTTTGTTCATGTTTGGTAATGCCCACATACCAAAATTCTTGCCAGCATAATAAAGAATACTGTTGTGAAAAATTAGCATCTATGGTTTTAAGCCCCATAACCATTTAAAAGAACCAGATTCTAAAGTTTTTTAAGGTTTCTTTATTTTGCAAATGTTGCATTCTATCAATACATATGAATAAGATATACCAAAAGATATGTCTAAACACAAAGGAACTTTTTACATATTTATCATGAAATTTCAAGTGAAATAAAGTAGTGCTGCTGTTGTTGTTGTTTAGTCTCTAAGTCGTGTCTGACTCTTTGCAACTGCATGGACTGCAGCACGCCAGGCTTCCCTGTCCTTCACTATCTCCTGGAATTTGCTCAGACTCATGTTCATTGAGTCAGTGATGCCATTCAACCATCTCATCCTCTGCCCCCTTCTTCTCCTCCTGCCCTCAATATTTCCCAGCATCAGGGGCTTTTCCAATGAGTCGGCTCTTCCCATCAGGTGGCCAGAGTACTGGAGCTTCAGCTTCAGCATCAGTCCTTCCAATAAATATTCAGGGTTGATCTCCTTTAGGATAGACTGGTTTGATCCCTTGCTGTCCAAAGGACTCTCAAGAGTCTTCTCCAGCACCACAATTGGAAAGCATCAATTATTGTATCATAATTCAGTCAGCACATGTTTTAATTCCTTAGCAAAACATGAAATAATAATGCATTTTAGTGAGATCATTTTAGTCTTCTTGTGCCGTTACCTCTGGTGGAGTGAAGGTCCTAAAGATGAAACAAAGGGATGCAAAACAATATAGTTACAAAGTATCCTAAGTATCAGGAAAAGAAGTAGAATAAAGGAGGCAATGAGAGGATCACCTGGGAGACTTACTTAGATGGCCAAAGAGGGAAGATCTCTTTGAGGAAGTACCATCTAAGATTTAAATTTTGAGTGACAATAACCATGCTGTTAATGAGCAAAATGTACCAGGAAGAAGAAACAGCAGGTGCAAACTCCTGATATTGAAAGATGCTTATTGAAGGAGCACTGGAACAGTGTGTGAGGGAAGTTTTGAGCCAGAGTAGGAGGGGTGAAAAGGAAGCAAAATGAAGCAGGGTCAGTCATGAAGGGTGGGTGTGTCACACAGAAAAATTTATATTTAACTAATAATACTATTGGTGTGCTTCCCTGGTGGCTTAAAATGTAAAGAATCCATCTGCCAATGCAGGAGCTGCAGGAGACGCAGTTTCAATCCCTGGGTCCGGAAGATCTCCTGGAGAAGGGAATGGCTACCCACTCCAGTATTCTTGCCTGGAAAATCCCATGGAGCCTGGTGGGCTGCTGTCCAGGGTGTCATAAAGAGGACACGAGTGAGTGACTAACACTTTCACTTTCTTTCATTAATGCTATTGGCACCTACTAAAAGGGTTTTAAGTAGAAGACTTAAATCATCTGCAGTTTCTAAAAATGATTTGGATTGCTGTATGGAGAATAAAATAGGGCAAACATAGAAACAAGATGTCCAGTTGGGAGGTAATTTTAACAGTCTTGGCAAGAAATGAGGGCTGATCTGGCTAGAGTAGTAGAGGAATATGCTTAGAAAAGGGAATGCATTAGAGACATATTTTAGAGAAGTTATCACAGGTCTCAGTACGGAACAAAATGAACCAGGATACGTGTTGGGGTGGGGAGGGCAACTTAAGCTATGGAAGGGTCTGGGATGAGTTAAGGAACAGAAGGAGGTGCTTTCCCTGCAGTGGGGAAAAGCTGACGGCGGAGCAGGGTTAGGCAGTTTTAGGTGGCATGGGGACCAAGTGTCCCATTTTGAACTGGTTAACCCTGAGATTCTTGCAACATTTATGAATAGTTGGCACTCCATATCTGTGGAATTCAATCTGTGGTTGATTGAATCCATGGATGTGGAACTTGTAGCTCATGAAGGCCGACAGTATGTGTTATTTCAAGAAGGTAGCTTCATAGCTGGATCTGGAGCACAGAACAGTGTCAGATGATGCATGGCCAGGGAAGTGGTTGGGGATGCAGAACCCTAGGTGGAAAGAATATAAATTGAGAGTCCTTTCAGCAATCCTTCCGTAAGCCAATTATCTCGTTTTTCAACCGCAGACTCCTTCTTCTTGGATGGTGTGATCTAATTTCATAAATAACTCATCAACTTGATTTCTGTTGTACATGCCAGTTTCCATCCATTACCTTCAGATTCTGCAGGAGAGCCTTCTCAGATTGCCCTTCTCTGAGTATTTTCCATGCCACTTCTTTTTGTTTGATCTGAGGGTTCATCTCTATAGGCTCTATGCCTTTTACTTAAAATTAAAAAAATTTACTTATTCTTGAAAAATGTGTCATCTGTATATCTGAAAAGCAGATTAAGCCACAAAACTCCAAATATTTTACAACTTTTAAAAGGCTGAACTGTCTGAATGTCTCACCTGTTGACTGATCTTAGGACTTCTCATATTAAGCAGTGTTTGGAAAAAAGTCATTTTATCTTTGGGGATTTCTATCTTTTCTCTTATCCCTAATGTTTAACTCTGTGGGCTCCAAATTTTAAGATGCACCATGTTTTCATCAGCCCTTCATCTTTTTTGAAATTTACAGCCTTGGCCCCTGTGTTCCAGGTCATATGTCATCAGACAGATCTGATGCAGAGGGCATAGGTCTGCACATGGACCTCTGACTCTGCAGCTGTGAGGCAGTGATGAGGTGGGTTTCAGCAAGTCTATGGCTTAATGAGTATAACACAGAATGGACCTGAGATAGCAGGACAAATGTTAGGCCCCAGGACCTACTGAACTTGAATTTCAGTCCTAGCTGTGTGTGCTTAGTCGCTCAGTCGTGTTTGACTCTTTGCGATCCCATTAAGTCCTCTGTCTGTGGGATTTCCCAGGTAAGAATACTGGAGTGGGTAGCCATTCCCTTCTCCAGAGGATCTTCCCAGCCCAGGGATCAAACTCGGGTCTCCTGCATTGCAGGCAGATTCTTTACTCCTAGCACCACCTGATTAGAGCTGCCTCAATCACTGGGCAAAGTTGGATTTGCAGGGAGAAGCAATCGGCTCCCAGGATGTAGAAAGGCAGTTGCTAAGAATTTGGAAGTCACTAACGAATTCTGGGACCTTGAGAAATTTACCGCATGTCTTCTGGGTTCCCGCATGTCTTCTCCTCCTTTGTAACATGAAGGGGTTTCCCTGAATAATCCCTAAGAGACTTCCAGCTCTATTGCTGTCTACCAAATGTGCAGCACAAGACTATTTGGGGCCACACACGTGACTTTCTGCATTGAGATTTTTCATTACTTTGTAAGCTTTTGTTATTTCAAAGATGACTTTCAGTGTTAGAAATCTAAGTTGGTTCTACCGGGCTTGTTATAGTGACGCCTTTTTTTTCATTTCAGTCAAAGACTTTGATGACAGTTTTCAGTAAGAGCCCAGCAAAATAAAATCACGTTTTCTGTTCTTACATTTGTTTCATCTTCATCTTTTGTCAGCGGAAATATTGCTATTTGTCATTTTAACATTTTCCAGGGGCACTGCTTTCCTCATCGGGGATCTTTGAAGTTCCTCTCATCAGAATGAAGGCATCTGCTAATAGTTCTCCAGGGCTGCGGCTTGTGTCAGAGACAGGGGTCTAGGCAAGCCTGCTACGTGTTAACCAAGGGCTCCAGGCAGTCTCTTCGCTTCCTGACAAAGAGAGCGACATTTGATTAGAGGACCAAAATTTGGAGGAAAAAGCTGCCACAGGGCTCAGAGGCTCACGCGGCTTTTGTGCAGTTCTTAGAAAGTAAGATTATTTATATTCACAGAACTGCTAAGCCTCTTTCAGGTAACACCTGGAAGTCCAGGGTTTGGGGGCAGGACAGCTGATCTGGTTATGCTTCCTGAGAAGTACAGCTGATGACTGAAGCTTGCCAGAAAGTCCTTCCATTGGGAGAGGCCTTGTTTATCCAATAGGTCACAAAGCTTTATCGATGATTCTTTAGAAAATCTTTCTAGCTGTCTCTGCCAAGACCAGTTCCCTCAAACCTTAATTAGTTATTGTTTGTTCAGTTGCTAAGTCGTGTCCGAGTCTTTGTGACCCTATGAACTGTAGCAAGCCAGGCTTCCCTGTCCTTCACTATCTCCCGGTGTTTGCTCAAACTCATGTCCATTGAATCAGTGATGCCATCCAACCATCTCATCCTCTGTCTGCCCTTTTTCCTCCTGCCCTCTATCTTTCCCAGCATCACGGTCTTTTCTAATGAATCGACCCTTCACACCAGGTGGCTAAAGTATTGGAGCTTCAGGTTGCATCAGTTCTTCCAATGAATATTCAGGGTTGATTTCCTTTAGGATTGACTGGTTTGATCTCCTTGCAGTCCAAGGGACTCTCAAGAGTCTTCTCCAGCACCACAATTAGAAAGCATCAATTCTTTGGCGCTCAGTCTTCTTTATGGTCCAGCTCTCACATCCATACATAACTACTGGGAAGATCACAGCTTTGATTATCCTCAGTCAGGGCACAATGCAAGTGTGTTTTCAGAAACACAGGTTGGAAATTGTGTTTGTTTTTTCCTCTTATTCTGGTTGAAACTGGGTGTGTTCTGGTTTGAAACGATACTTGTTCTGATCTGAAATCAGATTTGTCTTAGAAAACCCAGAAATTTTGAGACTTCTGCTTTCAAGGGAGGTTGCAGCAAGGTTGATTTCCTTACCTTCAGGTAGACATCACAGACAGAAATATTCATAGGGATGAATGGAAGGGATAAATAAGTTTTATTATGGCTAAAGATGACTAGTGAATAAAAAGGGGTTTACTGGAAAGTCACAGAGATTCAGTATTTGAATAGGGGGAGCTTTTAGGAATAATCTAAATCCCACCCTTATTTTACGGTTTCCCTGGTGGCTCAGACAGTAAAGCATTCACCTGCAGTGAGGGACACCTGGGTTCAATCCCTGGGTTAGGAAGATCCCTTGGAGGAGGGAATGGCTACCCACTCCATAATTCTTGCCTGGAGAATTCCACGGACAGAGGAGACTGGCAGGCTACAGTCTATTGGGTTGCAAAGTGACTAACACTTTTCACTTCTCCTTAAAACCCTGGTTTTAAGGAATCTAAGACCCAGGGAGTTTGTATAGCTTGTCCATCATCCAGAAGATCACCTCACATGTTATATCAGTTTATTAAATATTTCTGGATTAAGTGTTCAGTAGCACAAATCATGGTGGCAGTCCTGGACTGTGGAAGGAGAAGAATGGGAAACATAGACCTGTATTCAAGCATCCTTGAATTTTAAACTCCTTTTCTAAGTCCTAAGACTTTCACCACCAGAAATTGTGATTAGAGAGCTGTTTTTGCCCTCCTTTCTCCATTGATAGAATATCATCTATAGGAAAACAAGAGATGCCTAGGCATCATCCTTGATTTCCACCTCTCTGGTTTCCCAATTAATTAATATCTGATTGGTTAAAAACCCTGCCTGTTTCATAAATTCATGTGCTTCTCCCACCCTGCCAACGCTTCACTAGTTCTGCTCCAGTCTCATCCACTCTTTCCTGAATTTAATCCTTAACTTGTTATTAGGGTCATACTTCCAAAAAATAAAGATTGTTCAACCACTCTCCATTTTTCAAAGCCCGTATGATAAAATCCAAACTTGTTCAAGTGACATGACCAGTTATGATCTGCCCCCTAATTAATTTTTTTTTTTTTTTTTTGGCTGTGCTGCATGGTATATGGAATCTTATTTTCCCAAAAAGGGATTGAACCCACACCCCCTACAGTGGAAGTGCTGACTGTTAACCACTGGACCGCCAGGGAAGTCCCCTCACTAATTCTTTACTCTCATTGCTTCCCTTTTTTCTCTCGCTTATACTTCAGCTACAGTGAACTTGGTAGCCTGATTCATATTCCATGTGGCTTCATATCTTTGCCACATTTGATGCTTCCTGCCCGCTTATTGTCATCTCCTATTTGCCCCCTGGATCTGCCCATCATATGTACCCTGCAACCTGGAGAACTTCTCAGATGCGGTTCCCAGGTAAAGGTGAGACAAGAGGAACCCAGTCATCTGAAAGTGATAAAGATTCACTGTCCAGTCTGGATCTTTCTGTAACTGGCTTCCCCTTTCTGTAACTGGAGTGTAGCTGTCCCCACTTTAAAGATGGGAAATAAAAAAAAAAAAAAACACCTTATTCAGTTTAAAATAATGAACTGGAAATCATATATCCAACAAGCAGCAGAGGATTTAACCTTGCGTGATTTACCATTCCCATTAGTTCCTCTCATCAGTAAGGGGTAGCAGTGACCCCTGTAGCAGGCTGATGGCCCCACCGCACGGCACATGCCTTCTCTTTCTTTCCAAATGATAAGCAACTTTCCTTATGCTCATTTATATACTAAGATTGTCCATATGGAGAGTCATTTTTGACTCTGACTCTGGACTGGAAATAAAACTTTTATTACAGAAGCACTAGTTGTAATTATACTTCAAATCTGCAACTGTTTAAAGGCCAATTACAGATTACGCTGCTCACAATAGCCACTTTCCTAGATTGTAATTTCTCTTAGGCGCTCATAAAACAGACTGAAAACAATTCCAATATGCTGCCACTTGGTGTTGCTATTAGCCTGTATGTAGGTAACTGAACCACAATTTCCTTTTCACATATTCTAGACAGATGACAACTTGTTTATTTTAAAGAAATACTTTTGAGCTAAACTAGAATAGATATATTAGAATTCAACTAAAATATTTGCTTTTTAATTTTATTTTTCAAAAGTTAATAGTAGTCAACTTTGAGTTTATTTCCAGAGACACTTCTGAACAAATAAATCTTGTCTAATTAAAAAGCCTCCTTAATTACATCCATCATCTTGGTGCACTGAGCAGAAATTACAGAACCAGAAGGAATTCTTAAAATGTTGTTAAAGGCCAATCAATACAAAGTGAATGGAACATTAAGAATTGATTTCTTACAACTAGTGGTTTGATTATTAGAATTGTTCTAGTTTTCTTGTGCTGAAGATGTTGTAAGAATTTGGTTCCATTGGAGTGGCTTAGAAAAATAATATTGATTGAAAAATTGTGTGAAGCCATTGTGTTAAGTGACATTGCGTTTAAAATGTTTACATTTTAAAATATAATCATCTTTATCATTATGATAGTTTTAATCCTCCACTTTTGTTTAATGTTTTGCAACTTACAAAATATGTTATCCTGATGACTCTCATGAGGTCAAGGGCAAAAGTAAAAAAACTCAAGGAAACCAAGGGAAAAAAATTAACACCTGTGAGTTGTACTCTTGGTTATAATGGATTTATAAGTCTATCAAAGTTTCTTAGACACATCTTGATATTTGACTTTATATTTTCTCAAGTAATTGCTAATATCAGATATTTCATGGCTTAAAAACAAAGGCAACAACATAAAAACAAAGGCAAAGAGAAAGTGAATGACCATGTCCAATTTTTCAGTTCTACAGGTTATAACCTTTAATTCAGGATCAGACACTGGCTGGGTGAGGAATCCAGGCCAACCAAGATACACGAGTGTCCACTGCATCAAGACTGTCAAATCTTGATGTTAGTGCAGATTTCTCCTTGAGGGCTAAACCTCAATAGCAAACTGCTTATTGGAAACTGTCCAGATGCCTGCAGGCATTTTCAGCTCAGCATATTTCAAAGCAAAGACATTTTCCTATTCTGCATCTCCTGTACCCTACACAGCCTCCACCTCAATTGCCTCCTGTAATTCCAGGAGGAACCACTGAATGACAGCATCATCTACTCCATCCTCCAAACCAGAAATCTAGAAGTCATCCCCAAATTTGCCCCCCTTCTTGTCTCCTACCTCCAGCCACTCTTGTCTTCCTCTCTGTTTGTCCTGTGAATACTAACATCTCTGTTTATCTTCATCTTGCCAAACCCATGGCTAAAGATCTAGTTCAAATTCTTATCTTCTCTCTCAGGAAAGGACTATTTCCTAGTTCTGGTTTTTCTTCCTTCTCTCTCAGATTGTTGTCAGTAGCAGTCAAGAAAATCTAATTGAGTCACACCCCTATTCAGACTTTTCCAGAGGCTAACCATTAACTCTGCGAGATGGTGAAGGACAGGGAAGCCCGGTATGCTGCAGTCCACGGGTTCACAAAGAGTCCGACAAGACTTAGCGACTGAATAACAACAACCATTAACTATACAATGGAATACTCCCTTTTATGTCACAAAGAGAGTCCTTAGTACCTGCCCCACCTAATGCCGCAGTCCTCCGTTGACTAAGATTTATACTACAGCAGCACTGAACTTCCCAATAAGTGCCATGTAAGTTTTGGTCGAATTAATAAAGAAGTAAGTGACAGTGTCATTTGTGCCTAATGAACCTGCTTGCCAACTCTGCCAACTGTCACATCACCATTAAAGCTTTCTTTTGGGGGTCCTGACCTTTTTACTGGGTTAAAAAATCCTCACAAAGGTAGGGAACAGACTTGTGGACATAGAGGGGGAGGGATAAAGTGGGATAAATTGTGAGATTAGTTTTGACATATATACACTGTGTGTTTGTTGTGTCTGACTCTTTGCAACCCCAGGCACTATAGCCACCAGGCTCCTCTGGCCATGGGATTCTTCAGGCAAGAATACTGAAGTGAGTTGCCATTTCCTCCTCCAGGGGATCTTCCCGACCCAGGAAGTGAACCCATGTCTCTTATGTCTCCTGCAATGGCAGGCAAGTCTTTTACCACTAGCACCACCTGGGAAGCCCAATATACACATGACCACATATCAAAGAGATACTTAGTGGGAAGCTATGGTATACCATAGGGAGCTCAGCTCGGTGCTCTATGATGACTTAGAGAGGTGAGGTGGGGGAGTGGAAAGGAGACTCAAGAGGGAGCCGATACATGTATGCACAGAGCTGATTCACATTGTACAGCAGAAGTTAACACAACATTGTAAAGGAATTATACTCCAATTAAAAAAAAAATCTTCAGAAAGGAATGATCCAGTGAATGTGTGAGTGCATGAGAAAAGCCTTGAGATTAGCAAGACTTACTAGTTGCTACATGCACTTTTAGTGATCCTGCGAATGAGCCTCACTACACAGAGATGAATCCTGTGTTTAGAGTCTGGGATACGGCCAGAGGGTACTGCTGGGACCCTGGACTTTCTTCACCAGGTGTCTTGGGGCCACTGACGGGAGGAACTCAGCCTGTGTAATTCTCACAGCCACAGACGCCTCGATAACCTTGGGTAAGTTATTTGACTTCAGTTTCTCCCAAGCAAAGTTAAAATAGCAACATTAACCTACCCCCCACAGGCATGTTAATAAGTACATTTTTCCCCAATGTGCAATGCACAAATTTTCATTAGTCATAGGGCTACAATAATAGTTAATTGTCCCTAGTTCTCCTTGTTATTTACTGCTCACTCAAGCAAAAGATGTTACTGAAGGGACTGAGTTGGTGGTGGGGGTGGGAGGGAAGTTGCAAAATATGCTGATGTACTAAATAAGTGGCAAAGATAATATAAAATGCAATCCAGACTGCAGAAGACCTTCTGATTTCCAACCCAGCTAATCAGTCGAGATTCTATTGCAAACTCATTTCCTTATCTCTTATCTATAAGTCGGCTCTTCTGCCAAGGACTTAAGGACTCAATTTATCATCTCTCTAAACAGGTCCTTTGGCTGCCAGTGTGCCTTGGCCCTGCCTCTATCCAACTGATTTAAAGCAAAATTGATCCTGACTCACAATATTTTTGCTCTGGATTTTAAATGTAAGTATCTAAGTACTCAAGGAATAGACAATGCAGCACTTACCCTGTGTACATGTGACTTTTGCTCCCCCAATCTCCTTTTTTGAATAATGATTTCAGAGTTCACCAAATGTATCATACCACAAAAGACCCAACTTCTCTCCTTCTATCAGGACTTAGGAAATAAATAAATAAAGACAAGGCAAAGGAAACTTTTGGAAGGAAGAGTGTCTAGAACATCAAAAATCAAAGCAACTCACCAGGGTTTATATCTCCATTGAACCGTCTCAATATTTCCATGACACTGATCAGTCAGTTGAAAGACCAACTGCACTGTTTGGTTCTACACAATAAAGACAGAGAAACAAGTCAGTAATTGTACTGAGCTGCTCAATAGAGCAGCTGAGAAATAAAACTGCCTGTAATGTGGGAGCCCTGGGTTTGATCCTTGGGTTGAGAAGAACCTCTGGAGGAGGAAATGGCAACTCCCACTCCAGGATTCTTGCCTGGAGAATCTCATGGACAGACGACCCTGGCAGGCTATAGTCCACAAGGTCGCAAAGAGTCAGACATGACTGAAGCAACTTGGCATGGCATGGCTCAATAGAGATAAATCATCAGGGCATCTCGAAAGTAGAAATAGGTCATTAAAAACATTTTAAAAGTGTGAACCAACTAAACATACTGTGTATCCAGTCCAGTTTTATACTAAACTGGATATATGTCTCCCAAGTGCCTGGAACTTTCCTTTTTAGCTTAGGAATATCTTTCTTATCATATGATTCTCTCACTTGATGTTTCATTTCTCAGATTTATAGCCCCTTCCACCCTGTTTTTGCTCTTTTCCTCTGCTGCAAGTTAAACAAAAATCATAATGCTCTAGAATCATTAATGTTTGAATTTTTAGATGTTAGGAATAATATAAATAGTGATTCTGCAAATGAGAAAACTAAGACTTGAAAGGGTTTCCCAAGACACACCCTTAAAGTTACAAACTTCTATAAGATTCATTCAAGAAAAACAAAATCAGATTTGAAGGGGCACGTTTAACTTTATTTGGAAAATAATATTCATTCTAATTTTCAGTTTAAATAAAATACTGGTCTGTTAAATATGTGTTAAACCATATGGATCGACAATTTGGGAGATTTAACATTTTTCAGTATGTTACGGATGAATGTTAAAAAAAGTGAAATTGTTAGTTGCTCAATCATGTCCGACTGTTTGCCACCCTGGGGACTGCAACCCAACAGTCTCCTCTGTCCATGATATTTTCCAAGCAAGAATACTGAAGTGGGTAGCCATTCCCTTCTCCAGGGCATCTTCCTGACCCAGGGATTAAACTCAGGTCTCCCAAATTACAGGCAGAGTCTTTACTGTCTGAGCCACAAGAGAAGCTCATGTTAGATATATTCAACACTAAGCTGTGAATTTCAGAGTATGATTATATCATAGTAGTTGAATAGTCACAAAGATAGGGTATCAGGTACAGTTTATTTATTTAGTACCTGTTAATTCAGTGCATGTCAAACATCTGTTAGATTTATCTTTCTTACTGCTGCCGCTGCTGCTAAGTCGCTTCATTCGTGTCCGACTCTGTGCGACCCCATAGACGGCAGCCCATCAGGCTCCGCTGTCCCTGGGATTCTCCAGGCAAGAACACTGGAGTGGGTTGCCATTTCCTTCTCCAATGCAGGAAAGTGAAAAGTGAAAGTGAAGTCGCTCAGCTGTGCCCGACTCTTTGCGACCCCATGGACTGCAGCCCACCAGTCTCCTCCATCCATGGGATTTTCCAGGCAAGAGTACTACTCTACATTTAATCAGTCACAAAGTCAATTTGTGATTTTTCTGCAATGCCTTCTGTTCTTCATTCCTACTATATTTCCTCCTTAGATCAAGGGTTGGCAAACTTTTTTAGTCAATGACAGATAGTGAGTATTTCAGGTTTGAGGGGCTAAACAGTCTCTGTCATGACCATACAGCCTTACCACTGAACCACTGAAGAAGACAAAAATAATATGTAAGTGAATATAACCATTTTGGTAAAACTTTATGAACAGTAAATGTGTGCAGATCTGTCTTAGAACGTTTTACTATTGAATTTTATCTGGATTACTGCAATAACCCTAGTGTATATCTTTCATTCAATCCTTAATAATTCGAATCTGATCATGCCATAGCCTGCCTAAAACCCTGTTGCCTACTTGAAAACGTCCAGCCTCTGTTGTATGTTGTATAAGACCATCAAGATTTCATTTCTATTAAACAGTCCTAACTCATCTCTCCTTATACACAGAATTACATTATTCATTTTATGAAAACTGGACTGTGTGGAGTTCCAGAAATATGTAATGAAGGTGCCTTCCAGGTCTTTGTGCATGTTGCCTTTTCTATCTGGGTTGTACTCCCCTATCAAAATCTCTGACTTTTCTAAATTTTACACATCCTTTAGCCCTCATCTTAGATGTCACTTCCTTCAGGAAGCTTTCCTTATTCCAAGACTGGAATAAGTGTGTCTCTCATGTATACACATTAAAAAAAAAAAATCAGATTCATTGTCACATAGTGTTGTAATAGTCCTTTCTCCCATACAATATAAATTATGAGGGCAGAGAACTGTTTATACATCACTGCATCCTTGGACCCGTCATTGCAGCACAGATTAGGAGGTAAAATAAATGTCTGTTAAATGGGCCCATGTATATGTTAATACTTTGGAGAAGAGTACAAATGTAATCTACCCAGAATGGCAAAAATAATAACTAATGGATAACACTCGAAAGTTTGTGAATAACTTTCACATGTGATGACTCACTTCATTAAGCTTCTTGCTCACTTTAAGTAGGCTTTTCAAAACTCATCGCTGTTTACTGCTGAAAAACAGAAAACAAAGGCAATGAAACTAAGACACTTGTCCAAGATTAAAGACTAAATTAGCATCATGTTAGATTTTTTTTTTTTTTTTTAACACAAATCTTTCACTTTTTTTGTAATTTTATTTTTTGGCTGCGTGGCATGAGGGATCTTACTTCCTGAACCAAGTATCAGACTGGCGCCCCCTGCCTTGGAGATGCAGAAATCTTAAGCACTGAACTGCCAAGGAAGTCCCAAAATATTTTGATTGTTATACGGCGTGAATCTGAGTGAATTCTGGGAGTTGGTGATGGACAGGGAGGCCTGGCGTGCTGCGATTCATGGGGTTGCAAAGAGTTGGATACGACTGAGCGACTGAACTGAACTGAACTGAGAAAGTTACTATCTGTCATTTCTTTTTTTTTTTTTTTTAATGTGAACCATTTTTCAGTCTTTATTGAATTCATTACAATATTGCTTCCATTTTGTGCTTTGGCTTTTTGGTTTCTGGCAGCCATAAAGTAAAACATAAGATGGAAGTAATATTGTGGGATCTTAGAATGTGGGATCCTAGCTCCCTGACTAGGGAGCAAACTCACACTCCCTGCATTGGAAGGCCAAGTCTTAAGTCCCAAAGTTACTATCAGTCTTACATCAGGATAAAACCTTTAGAAGATTGCAATTTAATATTAATATTATTCAAGGTGGCACTGAATTTACTTCTCCATAGAATCTGTGTCTAATGTGGACATAAGTTACTATCTATCTGAACAATAAGAAGATATTTCCACCAAACGTGTCACAGTCTGACTACCCTCCAGGCTGGGCCCAGAGTGCTCCAGTCAAGTTCGCACTGTTTTGCCAGTTAACTACTGCAGAACTAGCTAGAAAAGGACAGCTCCTAGCTGGCCACGGTTCTTGTGAATAATTCATTAGGACTGCCACCAGCTGGGGAACATCCCTCTTCCACTGATTACTTGCTTTCATCCACCCATTTATCTTCATTAAAGACTTTGTTTCCTCTCAACAACTTGTCTCCAATTTTCCCATTTAAATCTATTTTTTCCCCTGGCTTTGAGGTTTTAGGTACACTCTTTTCCTTCCCATATCAATGATAACCACAAACTCCCTGTGCAATGAAAGTTTAAATCCTAAACTCAGTCTCGCTCTTGAGACACAAACAAATGTCACAACGTTCAGTATTGACTTCATTAGCATAAGGTATAGACTAATAGAAAATTAGCCCTCTGATCAATTATTGTGACCCTTAAATAGACTTTTTCTGACTGAAGATAATAACTATTAGTCTTCCCCTGCCAAGGACAAGTTTCAATTTACATAGCTCAACTTCTAAACAAGTCAATTAAAAGCATTTTGGCAAGTGAATGTTAGATTTTTCACATTCCAAAATTATTTTAAAAATACACACTCAATAGTTGATGTGAATTTTATTTTCCTTTCCTCTGTATTTCAGTGATATTGAATGGAAAATAATAAAGGTTACTTGGTTTTGTGTGGTTAGTTTTAAAAATATGTTCCTGGTTATTATGATTCTGGCACCCTGATCTTTTTGTTAAGCACTGAATTCTAGTCTTAGGATTTTACTAATAATTCAATTAGTGGAAAAATTGCCACCTGTTAATTTCTGAGCTCATTCCTTTCAATCATTTTCAGATAATGGGTACCATGTTGCCAGTATCCAATCTCCTATGAGTTTTGAAAAAAAATCATTGTAAGTTAAGTTTCTTGACTAATTTCCTTAATAGCTCAGGGCATTTGTCATTCAGACCTATTGCTTAATACATGTCATGTTTCCCAAGCATTTTCTCACTTATTCTTTATAAATAGCATTTTTTACAAAACTTCATTAGTTCCTAATTGTTGAAATTTATCTTCTTCATTACACCTGCTAAATACCAATTTTACAATGAGTTAATTTTTCCTGGTATTTTAGAGTTGTTATTATATCTTATATCCTTTGTTTATTACAGGATTTAAATTATTCCAGTATATTTTACCTTTGGTTTTGAAAATAGCTAAAAAGTCCTTTGTGCATACATACTCCATAATGACTAAAATTGAACAGTTTGAGAATAAAGACTTTTTTCTTCATTAGAAGTTATGTAGTAACATTACATCTACATCCTGCCAAGGAAAGCATTAAACAGGTTTGGCTTCTGAAGCTTATAACTCATTGAGCTTTTGTTTTAGACATATTTTACCATCAATCAAACAAGGTGGACTACCCCAGCATCCACACTAGAAGTCTGCCTTACTAAACTTTGGTCCTAAGTATTTACATTTTAGGCTTCCTTGGTGGCTCACTGGTAAAGAATCCTCCTGCCAATCTAAGAGATTCTGGTTTGATCCCTGGAGGAAGAAGATCCCCTCGAGAAGGGAATGGCAACCCAGTCCACTGTTCTTTCCTGGGAAATTCCATGGATAGAGGAGCCTGGCAGGCTACAGTCCATGGGGTGACAAAAGAGTCCTACATGACTTAGTGACTAAACAACAATTACATTTTAATTCTTTAAAGGTTACTTAGGCCATAAATACTGCACAATTGCACTCATCTCACATGCTAGTAAAGTAATGCTCAAAATTCTCCAAGCCAGGCTTCAGGAATACGTGAACCGTGAACTCCCTGACGTTCAAGCTGGTTTTAGAAAAGGCAGAGGAACCAGAGATCAAATTGCCAACATCCGCTGGATCATGGAAAAAGCAAGAGAGTTCCAGAAAAACATCTATCTCTGCGTCACTGACTATGCCAAAGCCTTTGACTGTGTGGATCACAATAAACTGTGGAAAATTCTGAAAGAGATGGGAATACCAGACCACCTAACCTGCCTCTTGAGAAATCTGTATGCAGGTCAGGAAGCAACAGTTAGAACTGAACATGGAACAACAGACTGGTTCCAAAGAGGAAAAGGAGTACATCAAGGCTGTATATTGTCACCCTGCTTATTTAACTTATATGCAGAGTACATCATGAGAAATGCTGGACTGGAAGAAATACAAGCTGGAATCAAGATTGCCGGGAGAAATATCAATAACCTCAGATATGCAGATGACACCCCCCTTATGGCAGAAAGTGAAGAGGAACTAAAAAGCCTCTTGATGAAAGTGAAAGAGGAGGGCAAAAAAGTTGGCTTAAAGCTCAACATTCAGAAAACGAAGATCATGGCATCCAGTCCCATCACTTCATGGGAAATAGATGGGGAAACAGTAGAAACAGTGTCAGACTTTATTTTTTTGGGCTCCAAAATCACTGCAGATGGTGACTGCAGCCATGAAATTAAAAGATGCTTACTCCTTGGAAGAAAAGTTATGACCAACCTAGATAGTATATTCAAAAGCAGAGACATTACTTTGCTGACTAAGGTCCGTCTAGTCAAGGCTATGGTTTTTCCTGTGGTCATGTATGGATGTGAGAGTTGGACTGTGAAGAAGGCTGAGCACCGAAGCATTGATGTGTTTGAACTGTGGTGTTGGGGAAGACTCTTGAGAGTCCCTTGGACTGCAAGGAGATCCAACCAGTCCATTCTGAAGGAGACCAACCCTGGGATTTCTTTGGAAGGAATGATGCTAAAGCTGAAGCTCCAAGACTCTGATGCTGGGAGGGATTGGGGCCAGGAGGAGAAGGGGACGACCGAGGATGAGATGGCTGGATGGCATCATGGGCTCGATGGACGTGAGTCTGAGTGAACTCCGGGAGATGGAAATGGACAGGGAGGCCTGGCGTGCTGCGATTCATGGGGTCGCAAAGAGTCGGACACGACTGAACGACTGAACTTAACTGAGGCCATTTTTTGGTCTGGGTGTACAGTTTTTAGTCTTTCATATTTTAGTGTTTTCATCTGTAATTTTTATCTCTATTTCAAAATTTGCATCCAAAATACGTTTGAATATGAAAAAAATAAATATTTTGAATTTAATAGCTATCTGCCAAACTGAACTTTTAATTTCTCTCCTCTTGTTTGTACACCATCAGGGTCACGGTCTGAAAGCCTAAGTGGGACTTTCACATTTACAGTAAGAGTTTGCAGAACCCCTGTAGGTCCAGGAGTAATTGATAGGGTTTTATGTTAGCGTTAAAAATGACATCCAAGGTCAAAAACAGAAAACTAACACACGACTGTATAACACAGAGAGTCCATTTCCTTTGTTAATTTCTACCTCTCATCAACCAAGAATTAGGAGTATGGAGCCACTCTCCACCCTGCTCATCTTCCAATGCAGTTTCAAGCCTAGGCTGATGGCTCTGCTGGCTTCCCTGGTGGCTCAGCTGGTAAAAAATCTGGCTGCAATGCAGGAGACCCCAGTTCGATTCCAGGGTTGGGAAGTTCTTCTGGAGGAGGGCATGGCAACTTACTCCAGTATTCTTGCCTGGAGGACCCCCAAGGACAGAGGAGCCTGGTGAGCTACAGTCCATGGGGTCGCAAAGAGTTGGACATGACTGAGCGACTAAGCACAGACGGCTCTGCCTTGTGGACAAGACTTCATCCCCCTTGGGGTCCCAGATTCATTCCCCCTTTGGCTGCAGGTTAAAGGTAGGTCTCACCCAGAGCTTTTACCAGAACTTCAGGCCCGCCTGGCTCTTGATTCACACCAGCGATTTCCATACAAGTCTGTCCCTTTTGCCCACCTTGCCTCCTTCCCAACCCCCTCTCCCCACCGCCTACCAGCTCCCATGTCCTTTTTCCTCTTGTTCTCCTTCCCGCAGCCCCCCTGCCAGGCGCAGGGTCCAGCCTCTCCATCTGGAGGAGCAGATTCTGCTTCCCTCACAGCTACTCTCAGAATTAACGGTTTCACTGAAAACAAACAAGAAAGCCCACACTCAAAACACAGACACACACAACACTCACTCCCCTTCCTTCACTGAGCACAAGGCGAGACGGAAGAGCCACGGTCTCATCTTCCAATCTTGCTTGTTGGACGGTCTTATATTCTTCCTCTTTCCAGAGGGTGGACATCAGTGTGTTCAGCTGGCCACAGGGGAGCGCTGAGAAACCTTCACCACCTCCACAGCTGCTCGAGATGCAATGTTTGGATGTCAAGGAAGGACGGGCGTGCTTAGTCACCTCAGTCGTGTCCGACTCTCTGCAACCCTATGGACTGTAGCCCACCAGGCTGCTCTGTCCATGCGGACTCTGGCAAGAATACTAGAGTGGGTTGCCATGCCCTCCTCCAGGGGATCTTCCTGACCCAGGGATCAAACCCGCATCTCTTTTGTCTCTTGCCCTGGCAGGTGGGTTCTTTACCACTAGTGCCACCTGGGAAGACCATGATGTAAATAGACCCCTTCCTCTTCTACCAAATCACCTCCGACTCCCTCCCCTTCAAATCCTGGTTCTTTAGTTTGGCAGGGTCCAAAAGATATTTAATCATGGAGTCCTGAAGGCACATGGACACTCAGTATGAGGTCATCTAAACTGAGGAGGTCTCCCTGAGGTAGCACCAGTCTATCTACTTTGCCCATTCTGCCACTGGGTGACCTGGCCAGGTCTCCTCACAGAGTTCCTTGCAAAGTCTCTGTCTCCTTCCTTCATCTCCTGCATCCATGTCCAACCCCCCGAGGTGTTTCTTTTCATCCTCCTCATCCTTTTCAGTGCATTGTGGTCCTTCAGGGTGGTCTGACCGTCGCTGATGGCTAGTTATTGCCTGGCTTTCAGGTCTCGATTCTCAAATGGCTTCCAAGCTGTGGAGTGAGAAATCCTGGATGAAATGTTACAATCATTTATGTCATGTCAGAAGCATTTCAGCTGGGATCTCAGAAGTCCTTGGTGCACAGGAGGTGGCTCTCACTGCCCTCATTCTAAGGCATTATTCTCATCAAAGCTGACTGCTACTAGGACTTGGTCTTTTGAGTCTAAGTACTTATCACATAGAATCAAGACAATTCATGTTGAGGCCAATCCTTCCTTGACAGTGGGGAGGGGCTGTGGAACTTTGAAAACTTTTTTGATGGTAAGTAGCAGGCCTAGACTGGCATACAGGGATATTTGGGGGCCTTGCTATTAATATCTTAGAGTGGTTGGCAGGTGTGTTATTTCCTGAGATGCCGCTGGGTGGAAAGTGGGTTAGGGACTCAGGCACAGCTGGATGTCAACATTGTTCTAAAATAGAGAAGGGCTGTTGTGATGAAGCATGAAGCAGAACACAATGGAGGAGTCTAGTTTCAGACGGAAGCTGCTGCTGCTGCTGCTAAGCTGCTTCAGGCGTATCTGACTCCGTACGACCCCATAGACAGCAGCCCACCAGGCTCCCCCGTCCCTGGGACTCTTCAGGCAAGAACACTGGAGTGGGCCGCCATTTCCTTCTCCAATGCATGAAAGTGAAAAGTGAAAGAGAAGTCGCTCAGTCATGTCCGACTCAGTGACCCCATGGACTGCAGCCTACCAGGCTCCTCTGTCCATGGGATTTTCCAGGCAAGAGTACTGGAGTGGGGTGCCATTGCCTTCTCCCAGATGGAAACTAGTCTTTGATATATTAGAGAGTTGACTCCTCATAGAAAATATATTCCAGGACTTCCCTGGTGGTCCAGTGGCTCAGACACCGTGCTCCCAATGCGGGAGACCCAGGTTCGATCACTGGTCAGGGAACTAGATGTTGCATGCTGCAACTGAGACCACACACAGCCAGATAAATAAATATATTTAAAATATATATCCTGCTCTGGGTGTCAACAAGAAAAATTTAAATTACTCCTAAATTATGTGGTCTTGGAAAAGTATACATGTCAGACTTGTATGAGGATGTGTGGTAGTTTATTGGGGCCTAATGCCCAGCACCTCTGGGTGCACCTCTGAGCCTTCCTTCCCTCAGATCTTACCCCACCAGGTGGCTGGAGAATGTTAGTTTTGTCAGTAATCACAGAAATCAGAACTGATCTCTTGAGGTCAATAAAGGCTCGCTTTCTCCCTCCCCTCAACTTCATATTGTTATCTCTGATACAGTATGTTGCTCATTAACAAATTGCATATAATCCAGTTACCCTGGTAGTTTGGGCATTACTCAAGGAGTGGCTCTGTATGTAAACTGAGATTCTAGAATGCTTTGGCATGCAGTGCCAGTATTTGGACATCACACTGCAAAAGAAAGACCATTGTCTCTCACTGGGATCTAGAGGAAACTGTTTCTAGGCTGGAAACTGTAGTCTCTTTATCTCCTAAAACTACCAGCCACACATACCAGTTGGAGAAGGAAATGGCAACCCATTCCAGCATTCTTGCCTGGAAAATCCCATGGACCGAGGAATCTGGTGGGCTACAGTCCATAGGGTCACAAAGAGTCAGACACGACTGAGTGAGCACACGCAGATATCACCAGTGGCTATTATTGAAGAGCACTTTAATTTCTGGTATTGAAAACACTTTTAATTCTCTTTCCTTGGAGGAACACCACTCAAACTGACCCTTTGGATCTGAAGGAACCCAGGCAGGATGCTCATAGTCTAGGGAAAAAAGGAAAACATTGTTACAAAGAGAGAATTGGAGTTCAGAAAAAAATTCATCTGGGTCATAAATGGGTGGGTACTTCATGATACTGTTCAAGACATATCAGTAACTAAATCACAAAAATAATTTTATCCCTGACAGTTTTCTTCTCATGTGGTTCTAGCCAAAGAAACCAAATTATGTTATGGAAACCAAAAACCAAATTATGTTATGAAATAATCCATGAGGTTTTTATTTCAATATTTTGTGCTAGCAAATTCATGCAGCTTCACATTGAATCTGCTGTACCAAAATCTTTATTAATGTAGATTATTAGATGAAATTGTTCCAGTTGCTTTTCGTTTTACTAATAACAGAATTCAGAAACTGGCAAGAAGGATAATTTATGGTGTCAGTCATTGCTAGATCTAGCTCTCAAACGATTTCATCAGGTTCGGTTTTTATTCATTTCTGGGCTCTGCCTTCTACTGGGTAGCCTTTGCTCTCTGATTTCATGCGGTGGCCCCCAGTATTTTTAGGCTCATGTATTTCCAGATTAAAGTCAGCAGATGCAAGAATGTAGTTCTTTTCCATTAGTAAGAAAAAGCCTTATGCGACCAATGGGCCAGGGCTGGATCACACAGTCATGCCTATGTTCATCAGTATGTATGGGTGAGCTCTCTCCTCTGACGGTCAGACATGAGTCACTTGCCCACCGGAGCATGGAAGATGGATTGGAAATAGAAGATGGATTGGAAATGGGAGAGATGTGGTTTCCCTATAGAAAGTTCAGAGTACAGAAGCGATGATTTCCAACCATCACTCTGCTGTTTAGACTGGGCACCTTGGACAAAGGGATAAAGAGAAGCGAGGGCTACTAGAAAACAGGGTTCAGCCCTTTTCATCCTTCCTTCCCTGTCAATATCACACCTTTGTCACTCAGACATGATTAGACAGAAGCTTACAGTTTTCCTTTTCTATTTTCTGTTGCACATCAGTATGATAGAGGAGATCCAAGAAAAATCATCTTACAAATGTACCCAAACGAAAAGAACAAACCCCATAAAACTAACTGTGGCAGGGGAGAGTAAGAGGGTGAAGCTAAAATCCAGTAACTGGGGCTGCCGCCTTAGAGGCAAGAGGCTGGGATGGTCCCAGCCCTGTTTGCTCTGCCCCAGGCAGGGCGTGAGGAAGGCTTTTGAACACTCCTCTTCACACTCAGCACATCTGTTTGCCTGAGGGCCCCACGTCCTGGGGAAGCGCCTTGACAGACTCTTCTCATCCTCCTCATGAACGGGGAGCATGGCTGCAGAGCCAAGGAAGGCAGATGAGCTTGTTGTCTCCAGAGGGGCCCTGTCCTTTTGACTTTCGTCCCCTGTAAGGCAGCCTTGATGGCAGTGTTTTATTCGACTGTTTGATGCGTTCCTGAGCAGGCAGCTGTCACGTGTAGGGGAGTGGTAGGAGCAGATAGACCCCCTGGAAAGGGAGATTCATTTTTCATGTGACTGTCTTTAGTGATTAATTGGGAAGGGAACCCTGTGTCTTCTCTCTCCTGTGCCCTGTATTCAGCTGGGGGCCTGGGGCTCCTCTGCCTGCTGATTTCTGGCCTGACCTGTGTAAGACCACCAGGACATGCCCAGACTACAGACTCTGATTGTAGGGAAGAACTCGGACCTAGGATAGATGGTCAGTGCTGACTTGCTCTATCACCTGGGTCCTCTCCGGTTTTATTATATCAAATTATAATGTATATTTCATGTATATATTTAAGATTTGACTGAGTATTTGCCAAAGTGCCTACTGTCTCCAAAATTTTAGCTGCATCTCCCACATGGCGCTAATGGTAAAGAACCTGCCTGCCAACGCAGGAGACCTAAGAGGTGCGGGTTTGATCCCTAGGTAGGTAAGATCCCCTGGAGAAGGGAATGGGAACCCACTGCAGTATTCTTGCCTGGAGAATCCCATGGACAGAGGAGCCTGCTAGGCGAAAGTCCATGGAGTCAGACATGACTGGAACAACTTAGCACAATGTTCATTGTGTCATGTCCTGGGCATTGTACTCAGTCTTTACATCCATGAGCCTACTTTATCCTCACTTCAACCTTTCCAAGTGTATGTTATTTCCGTCTCCTCACAGATTAAGATACTGTCTCCCAGAGAAGTGACATGAGCTGTTCTAGGTTACTTAGCGCAAAGAGGCAGAACCAAGAAACAGAGCCAAGATCGCTTGGATTCCAAAGTCCATGGCGCCCTCCTAGAGGAAGACAATATCTCGGCCAGTGATGCATGAGTTCATGACATTTTAAAATTCATGCATTAATTTATGACAATCCTTAATCAAATCTATCTAAAGTCAAATAAACCGGGGACAATTGGCTCCCTTAACTTATTAATGCTTATTAGTGATACTGAGCAGGACCCTGTGGGGCTCAGGGCACAAAAGCCTTTCTGTGTCTCCAATTTCTTGATGATAGGAAGCAGGCTTCATTCAACCTCCAGGACCTTCCCTGAGTTCCTGGAGCGGGTTTAAACAGTTGCTAATTAGGGAAGGGAGGGGATGCAGAGACCGTCTGGAGAAACAACAGCACAGCTCTGTGGCAGGTCCTGGTTCCCCGTCAACGGATGGTCATAATATTACCATTGAGTTGTTTTGCAGATGCTGAAGCCCCCACTAGGTGCGAGAAGTTACCTGTCTACTGCCCACAAGCACATGGACCCCAGACGGGTTGAAACCAGAAGGCTGATGATGGTGACTCCCAATTACCTCATCACCAACCGATCAGAACAGTGTCCATGAGCTGATCACACCCTGCCCTCTCATTAGTATAAAACTTCTCACTACACCTTCGGACTGGGACACACAGTTTTGAGGGAATTAGCTTACTGTGACTCCCTTTGCCTGGCAAAGCAATAAAGCTCTTCTTTTTCTGTGAAAGTGAAAGTGTTGGTTGCTCAATCATGTCCAGTTTGCAACCCTCATGGACTGTAGCCTGCCAAGCTCCTCCATCCATGGAATTCTCCAGGCAAGTATACTGGAGTGGGTTGCCATTCCCTTCTACAGGGAATCTTTCCAACCAAGGAATCAAACCTGGGTCCCGCTCACTGCAGGCAGATTCTTTACAGTCTGAGCCACCCAGGAAACGTTTTCTACATCACCCAAAACTTTGTCTCTGACACTTAATTTAGTGTAGGGTACAGAGGTTGGATTTGGCTTAATTAGCTTATCTTAAAGAGGAGAATGAAGATACTATTTGTACTGTAATAGGAGAAGTTAAATTAGCTGAAGTTAGAAGTGTGTGGACACAAGCTGACACACTGTTGGCATGAAACAACTTACAGTTCTTTTCTCCCTCGATTAAACAAGGATCAGGCTCGAAGAGAGATGCCGTCACTTTGATATTGCTGTGCTGAGCAATCTCAATTGGGTTTCTAATAATCTTTTATTAGGGTTTGTGAATGAAAAGATGAAGCCAAGGAACAAGTTCAGTCTGAAATCGAATATGGCCTAGACATGGCTCTCAAATCAATGGCAAAGAAACTTCTGAGAGATTATATTTATTCACTGAAAGCCCTAAGGGCATGACTAGAATGTGTGGGAGGAAACCAGAGATGTCAGCTTCATAAAAGAAACAACTTTCTAACAATTTAAGCTGCTCAAAGGATGAACAAAGGGCTTCAGAAGGCAATGTGTCTTCTGACATCCTCTGTCTTCAGACAGCACCGACCGAGGGAGGTCCTTTGTTCGGTGGGGCTGCACCTGAAGACCTTTAAGAACTCTCTCAGTGCGGACTCTGTGCCTCAGAGATGCTGTGAATCTGCTAAGATCTAATGGCTGTTGTGGAGAAGCCAAAAACTTTCGGCTGTATGTTTAATTTTTATATTCATTTATTTTGGGTTTTTTGTTTTGTGTTTGAGTGCTTCTGTGTACTAAGCCCTGGTCTAAGCACCAGAGATATAAGATACATAAAATTTCCTCCCTTTGATGAATTAAAATCTAGAAAGAGAGAAACACATGGAAAATAGAAAGTGTAATAATGCTTGACTAATGTTACATTAGAAGACACTGTAAGGTATAACAAAATGTAAAAGTGGAGGTAATCAGAGCTTTCTGTTTTGAGTTTAATAGCTTATTTTCTTTGTTAGTTTGGCCTGCTGTCTGATTTGGAACATTCTGATTCAGTCACTAGCTTTTTCTGTACCAGTTCTCCATATCTGCTCTGTAAATTGCAATCAGAGGGAAAAGACACTCCTCAGCACCACTTCAAATGAAAATTGACTTCCTGCAGGTAAGTCTACCTGGAGGTACAACTTGAGATTCAGCAGTGCAGGTTGTGGTTGAAATAAGAAAGTGTGAGCTTAGCCTCAGACAGGAGGTAAATGGAGAAAAGAAGACTAAACAGCAATAAACTATAGTAGGGGGACTTCCTTGGTGGTCCAGTGGATAAGAGTCCACCTGCTGATGCAGGAGACACCAGTTCGATCCTTGGCTGAGCAGATGCCACTTGCCCCGAAGCAACTAAGCCCGTGCGCCAAAAGCACTGAGCCCGCATGCCTAGAGCTTGTGCTCTGCAACAAGAAAAGACAACACAATGATAAGCCCATGCACTGCAATGAAGAGTAGCCCCTGCTTGCTTCAACTGGAGAAAGCCCACATGCAGCAATGAAGACCCAAGACAGCCCAAACAAACAAAAAATCTCAATAGCAGGAGATCACTGGTCCACACATATTTTTGGTTTGTTTCACTTCCACCAACAGAATCAAAGCATCTACTGACTGTGGAATGACACAACTTTGAGGATGCAAACCACAATTCTGAAATTACTCCTTAAATTGATTTAACACATTAAGAAAAATCTAAAATGAGTTATTCTCAGACAAGGTGAGACAGTTGCTGTCATGACCTCCTTCTGACCATTGCTTAGAAGAGGCTTTCAGATATGCTCTACGTCACTTCATCGGTTGGGGAAACACTTTCTCTTATTTTCATATTCTGAGAACATCCAGTGAGAGGGACTTATTCTTGTTTGCCCAGCATGCATTACCCATGGGCTGAGAACAAAACCTATAACTTAGTTATGGAAAGCTGCACAGGCTGCACAAATTTCCTTCTTACTTATGTGCCCCAGGATAAGTCCACACTGATGGTCTCGTTGTCCCTTGTACATGTCAGTTGCATACATAAATTGAAGACTTGTACATGCTTTCTCTTCCACCTAGAATATTGCAGGAAAAAAAAAAAAAAAAGATTGCCTGTCATATCAGTAAATAAAGGATCTAGCCACCACATTAACAACCTCCCAGATGGTAAGACCTGAAGGGACTCATCATGGAAATAAGAAATGCCTGCCATCTAGCAACCATCAGATTGCAGACACCCCCAGTGGTGCAGCTTAAGGGAACTCAGGATTTGAAACCACAGGATGCTGGCCTCAGAGAGCTAAGGTGCGTATCAAAGGAATGATTTCAGTGAGACTAGAATCTTGAATCTTCCCACACACAGAAAAGCACTAAATTCCTTAATTTGAGATATCTAGTTTTCTTTTACTAACAATGATATTTTGTTCCAACCATATTGTGTTGTTGCAAAAACTCCCATGTCTTGACTTTCCCTCTTCCTCTCCAGAACAGTATTCTCAGCATTTATCTGAGAAGATGTCTCCAGAGCTTGAAGTCATAAGAACGTCTGTTGATTACAACATAAGTGTCAAGTTTCAGGTTATATATATATTTTTTTCAGTCAACAATACCTTTTAAACTTCCCTCATTCTTCTAGGCATGGTTATTACTTTTCTATCCTTTTTGCTTCCTTAAATCTTCCATGCCCATGTTCCATTCATCACTCTGGTTTCTGCTCAAATATCGTAGAAACAGTTCCTGTCTGTAGCACACCAGACTTTACCTCTGGGAACTCTATGTATCTTTATTCCCAAGACTTACAAAGTTCTAGTAATTTGCCCAGAATTATTCAGAATTTAGAAATAGGAACCCAGAGGTCCTGTATATATATATATTTTAAAATCACATTTAGATAGTGATACTATTTTATTTCTTTAATATAACAAAGATCCACTTCCAGGTGTACTGAGTAAAAATGTTTAAATGTAGCTGCTTTTAGGGTCAACCACTCATTATTAGATATTGGTGGTAGAGCTTCAGATTTCACACTGTTTTTCATATTCCAAAAAGCATGGGACATAGACTAGATTACTAACGTAAGGATAGAAAGAATAAGGCAATTGGGGCTGCATTTTCCAAAAGGCATTTCCAAAGAAAATACAAGCATTGATTTTGTGGTCACTGGATTTTTACCAGCAAGCACAATTTTGTGTTAGAAAGTTTAAAAGAATAGGAGGGAAAATAACTGACAAATACATTTCACTGATGATGGTCTAGCTGCGGATAGACAAATAGATATGAATTAACTGCTTTTAAATGGTTATGGGACATGCTTTAAAAGGACTAATCTGGACAGAAATCAGAATCTGCCTTTTCAATCTTTTTTTTTTTTTTATTTTGTAGACATTAGAGATAAGATAGAGTAAAAATACTTTTAAGCTAATGGGTGGCTGGAAGGTAAGTAGGAGCAAATTCCAGTAATTTGGTTAGGTCATCCATCCCAGTTTCATGAGTGCAGTTGAAAAGTCCTAGCTGGTATTCAAACTGATTTTAAAAATATTGACTGGGATTTCTCTCGTGGTCCAGTGATTAAGACTTCTCCTTCCAAGGCAGAGGGTGTCAGTTCAATTCTTGGTTGGAGAGCTAAGATCCCACATGGCTCGTGGCCGAAAAAACCAAAGTATAAAACAGAAGCCATATTGTAACAAATGTGATAAAGACTTTAAAAATGGCCCCAGTCAAAAAAGGCTTTAAAAAATATTTCCTCTGTTTGTTGTTATATTATGAAAGTAATCAGTGTAAGATTCAGAAAAGATCAAGTAATCAAAGAAGAGTAAAATAAAAATCACCACCAGAGGTCACCCTTGCAAACATTTTTCCCTTGGTATAAACTCAAGGACTCCACTACTCATGGGTTCCCAGCTCTAGCTATAGGGTAAGATGGATACCCTGAAAATAGCAATCTTTCCCATTCTTTCTATAACATTTGATCCTTGATCAAAGTCAAGGGTCATTCAATATACCTTTGAAATTAGGCAAATATGGGTGCTGTCCATTGTGTAGAGGGAAGGATGAGAAGCTATGTCATGGGATATGTAAATGCAAAACAGGTCAGTGAGTGGCAGAGTGAATACAATCCAGGCTTTTCCCCTTTCACAGGGCTGGAGGTATTGTCAAAGGCAAGTTTCCGTTTTAAAAGTCTTTTGGGTTACATTTCAATGAGAAATATGTCAAAAAAGTAGCCATTGAGATAAAGGGTATTTGCTTCATATATTGCAACCTAAAGGAAATAACTGTATCTTTAGAGTCATAGCTATATATTTTATAAATATCTCTGATAGCCACATTCCCCTAACTGTTCAATATCCTTTCTGATGAAGCAGAGTCAGTTCACTTTGGGTTTTCGAACTCTTGCTTGTTACTGTGAAGACACCCTGTGGGTTAGAAGGATATGCAACCTTTCAAAGTTGCCCTTAAAAAAAAGTGTGAGTTTTATACAAGCAAAAGGAAAAAAAGGTGGTTTTGTTCCTTTTGAAACTGTTGGTCTCATAGTTTTAGGCTTTGAAGTTTGTGGCGGTTTTGTTGAGGTGAGTGGTGGTCTCCTAACATTCTTTGGTTAACTTTACTGGATGCTCCATGATCAAAAGTGGGCATTTGTAACCTGTTTCAAACAGGAGTTTGGCAGAATGTCTGATAAATTTGTATTTGAATCGACTGACCTTGATCCATGAGATTATCATCACCACTCACAGCGGCTACAGCAAATAACAACCCCTCACTGGCCTCTCTACTACCACACTGCTGTAGGAAATGACTTAAAGTCCACAGGAGGATGCTGCTATGCCATTTCTAATGACCTTCATAGCATTATAGTCACTTTTTTATATCTACAAAGCACAAAGTAACGTTATCACACTAGGGTTTACTATAAATCCTTTTCTTAACCAAATCTGCAGGTACCCCATTACTTTTTATCAATAAATCTTGAATATTTAATAAACTAGAAGAGTTCAAGAATGAAACGCTGGAGTTTTCATCTTAGGCTGTGCATATTTTCAAGTTGGTTCCCAAGAGCTTTTAAAAATTGTCTTGGTGTTTGAGTATATTAAACTAGACTTATTTTCAAAAGTTCAAGTTTTAATTTTTTCTTGAAAGTCTCTTAAATAGCAAGAAAATTTTAGTTGAATTCAAGTTTACTCTCTTTATAAATTTATTACTGTCTATAACATTGTGAGTCTGAATAGTGAAGAAACTGAATGAATAAACAAATAAATATAATTACAAAATACAGAAAGAAGGAATTATTCTTTCTCCTCCCCAGAGACTACAAGACCACTAAGAAATCAATGAATAAACATTTAATGAATACCTACTTGAAAAGATCACTTTAGAAGTTGTTGAAAAAAACAATAAATAGTATAGTTACTGTCAGTAAGACAACCATTTAAAGTAACCATACTTACATGGTAGCTCAGACAGTAAAGACTTTTATCTACGATGCAGGAGACCTGGGTTTGATTTTTGGGTTGAGAAGATCCCCTGGAGAGGGGAAAGGCTACCCACTCCAGTATTCTTGCCTGGAGAATTCCATCGTCGAGGAGCCTGGCAGGCTACAGTCCATGGGGTCACAAAGAATCCAACATGACTGAGTGACAAACTTTCACTTTCACAAGTATTTAGACATAGTAACTTACATTTTCATTTGTAAACCATTTACTGAGTACCTAAAGGGTTTTGGACACTGAGAAGAGCACTGTGGAATCAAAAATAACAATAATGATAATATTGATATAAGGAAGTAAATATCATACATTGAGAGACTTTTATGCACCAGGCACTTGTCAAGCTTTCTTCATCTTGTGTTTTCCAATTTTTAATTTCCAGGACAGGCAACTAGAGAAATTAATTCTCTAATACAAATGTTGAGATCTATTCACAGAACAGGAAGCTAAATTACGATCTGTTTGGCTCAGAAGATGCTTCACTTTTTAATACGACTTCTGATACAAAGACATAGAAAACAACGCTGCTTTCCTTCAAAGATCTCAGGTCATAAAGAGGATGAAGAAGTGAAGTGAAGTCGCTCAGTCGTGTCCGACTCAGTGACCCCATGGACTGTAGCCTACCAGGCTCCTCCATCCATGGGATTTTCCAGGCAAGAGTACTGGAGTGGGGTGCCATTTCCTTCTCCAGAGGATCTTCCTGACCCAGGGATCGAACCTGGGTCTCCCACATTGTAGGCAGACGCTTTACCATCTGAGCCACAAGGGAAGTCCAGAGTTACAAAATGATATAATAATTGGTATGATGCAGGCATGTCTATAATATAATATGCATGAGGGAAAAGGGAGCTCTTACATATCTCATGTGGTTCATTTGCAGAAAAAGATGACGATGTTCATTTCAAGTTGGAGGATGAGTAAGAGTTCACTATATAATCACAGATGAAGAAGGTGTGCAGTTCAAGGGAACAGGGACAGAAGAGTGTGACGGCATGAAGGGACATGCACGTGGTTCAGTGAACCTTTGTGCAGAGTGAATTTGTAGAATCAACAGGGAACTACACTAGAGGAAATTCTCTGAGAACATGGGGGAGGATCAGAAACCCGCTAAGGAGTTTGCACTTTATTCTGTAAGCAATGCTCTACTCTGCTCTGATGCTCATTTGTGTCTGACTCTTTGCTACACTATGGACTATAGCCCGCCAGGCTCCTCTGTCTGTGGGCAAGAATACTGGAGTGATTGGCCACTTCCTCCTCCAGGGGATCTTCCTGACTCAGGGACTGAACCCGTGTCTCTTATGTCTCTGCACCAGCAGATGGATTCTTTACCGCTAGTGCCACCCAGGAAGCCTGTAAGTAATGGGGAGACATTAAAGTTTGTCTGGACAAATGATCCACATTAGAAGCTGTGTAGAGAATGAATAAGAACAGGAAGAGGAGTTGAAATATCCTAGGTGAGAAATAATTAAGGACTCAACTAAAACAGGCACATGCAGCAGAAATGAAACAAGCTGAAGGGATGGTCAGTGGGTTAAACCACAAGAGACCCCCTGAAGGAAGTGTATGGAAGCATGTGCCCCAGGGTGGTGGTTTGAGGGCCTGATTCATGGGTGGAACTATAGAGTCTGGGAACACTGAAAATGGAGGAAGATTTAAAGGCAAGTGGGCATAAATAGTTCAGTTCTAAACATGCTGAGTTTCAGGTACAGGTACATTATGGCACATTTAGATTGATAAGTCTAGTAATGATCAGATATCCATGGGTGCTTGCAAAAGAGAAAAAAGATTCGTGACCTTATTAACAATGTAGGTCGTGCCTTAGTCACTGGCTTCAAAGTGAATAAAGACTAAGAAGAATAGATGTAATTAGTGATCCTCAACTTTTAGAGGGGAGATAAAGAAAGGATCATGGCATCTGGTCTCATCACTTCATGGGAAATAGATGGGGAAACAGTGGAAACAGTGGAAACAGTGTCAGAGTTTATTTTTTGGGCTTCCAAATTACTGCAGATGGTGACTGCAGCCATGAAATTAAAAGATGCTTACTCCTTGGAAGGAAAGTTATGACCAACCTAGATAGCATATTGAAAAGCAGAGACATTACTTTGCCAACAAAGGTCCATCTAGTCAAGGCCATGGTTTTTCCAGTGGTCATGTATGGAGGTAAGAGTTGGACTGTGAAGAAAGCTGAGCACTGAAGTATTGATGCTTTTGAACTGTGGTGTTGGAGAAGACTCTTGAGAGTCCCTTGGACTGCAAGGAGATCCAACCAGTCCATCCTAAAGAAGATTAGTCCTGGGTGTTCATTGGAAGGACTGATGCCGAGGCTGAAACTCCAATACTTTGGCCGCCTCATGCGAAGAGTTGACTCATTGGAAAAGACCCTGATGCTGGGAGGGATTGGGGACGGAAGAAGGGAACAACAGAGGATGAGATGGCTGGAAAGCATCACCAACTCGATGGACCTGAGTTTGAGTAGACTCCGAGAGTTGGTGATGGACAGGGAGGCCTGGCGTGCTGCGATTCATGGGGTTGCAAACAGTCGGAGACGATTGAGTGACTGAAATGAACTGAACTGAAAGGCTAGGGTTTCCTTGGTGGCTCAGTGGTAAAGAACCCACCTGCCCGTGCAGGAGATGCAGGTTCAATCCTTGGATCAGGAAGATCCCCGGGGGAAAGAAATGGCAACCCACTCCAGTATTCTTGCCTGGGAAATCCCACGGACAGAGGTGGACTACAGTCCCTGGGGTTACAAAAGAGTCGGACAAAACTTAGTGACTAAACAACAACAACAAAAGATGGAAAATAATAAAAGAGCAAAATAAGGAGCAGCTAACCTGGGGGGAGGATGCTCAAAAGACTCCTCATCTAGCTATTCTTAACAGGCTTACATTCTGTTGGCGAGTGGATATGAGAAGATGAAGAAGATGTGATTTCTGTCCTCAAGGAGCAGATAGTGCAGCAATGGGGAAGGAGTGGTGCCAAAAGGTCTAGGGCCACAGCCTCTGATGCTGCAGGAAGGTAAAGTCGAAGATGCACTGGAAGTTTATTCGATTTGGCCATTACAGATTATTCTAGGGAATAAAGGTGAGCTCTCTATGGAGAGGAGGAGTGGCAAGCGTGCCAGTGGGCCCTGTATAAGATCAAAGTGGCCTTATCTAGGAGTTCCTTGGTGAGACCCAAATCTATTACCTGTGAGGGGTTCACCTGAGTCTGCCTTGCATTTCTCCCATGGGACTCGGGGGATGAGGGGAAGCAATGTAAACATGAAACTCTGGCCTTCTGTGCTGTGAGTTTTAAACTAAGTTCATCTGAACTCATTGTATCCTTCCTGGCCGCACTTGTGGAGTGTGGTGGCCACCTGTTGCTACTGCTTAAGGCGTTGACTGATGGCTTGACAAAGTGAAAGAGTAGGAGGAGGGGAGGTCTATTCTGGGGTGGGCTTGGAAATGGGAAGGGGGTCTTGGTGAGTGTGAAGAGTATTGTGAGTGTGGGCTAGGAAACATTAATTGCCTGGAAGTTATTAAAAATAGAAAGGTAGTATGTTATGGGGGCTCAGATGGTAAAGAATCCATCTGCAATGCAGGGGACCTGGGTTGCATCTGTGGGCTGGGAAGCTCCCCTGGAGGACTCCTGGCAACCCATTCCAGTATCTTTGCCTGGAGAATCGCATGGACATAGGAACCTCGTGGGCCACCGTCCCTAGGGTTACAAAGAGTTGGATGTGACTGAGCAGCTAAGCACAGCACAGTCTGTCTCCAAAGGCTTTGTGGAGGAGTTAATACTTAGACTCAGTCTTAATGATTTAAATATGAATGGTGATGTAAAGTGATGGGAGCTCCTTTCAGGGCATGTGAGAGAACAGAAGCTGAAGTAAAAGCTGGAGCTTGAGACCAGGTTGATGGGGGTTACCATGGGACATGGTAGGTGGGTGGGAGGTGAGTTGTCCAGTTTAATTGATAAGAGCCCAGTGGAGGGATGCTAGGAATGGCCCATTGAGGCCAGCATCCAAGAAGCACACAAGGTTGAGAGCACTGTGCATTAATCATGGGTTAAAAATTTAACTTTAGCATGTGAGCCATTGGGAAAAAGCTAGGAGCCTGTTGGAGGGAAATGAGGAATACGGCACTTATTTTTGTGAAGTTTTTGGTTGAGTTCAATGTGTGTTTTGAGATCCAATAGCTACTAGCTACTTATGTTTCTGGTGTCCTAACATCTAAACAGGATGTTAAAGGGATTTATTGTAATGCCCATCTATAAAATGGAGAACTGCATCTGAGTTGGGCCTCATTAAGAATAAACTCCAGTTAAAAGTAACTGTTTAGGAACTGAGATCTTTGTAAGACAGACATTCAGCCATAGGAGGAGTTTGCAAAGAACTCTGCATGAATTAAAAAAGTTGTTTTAATACAAGAAAATGTTTCTAGTGCCAGTTTTTGGTTTAGCATCTGCTCTGTAGAATTTTTTTCTTTTTATTTGTTTATTTACTTACTTATTAATTTAATAAGACTATTGTCCTTCCTTTAAAATTTTGCCATCTGTCTACTTTTCCTAAGTAGAGAAGTCAACTAAATGGTCTGAGAATTTTCTGATTGATTATTGATTTTTTATTTGTATGAATATTAAGGATAACATTTTAATTTTAACTAGGGTGCATATTTTCCTGAAAGGTGTTTTCCTTTTTTTTTTTTTTTAATGACTTTGGGTTTCTTACATTTACTGTAGGATAATTCTTCCCTTCATTTTATTCATCTTCTGGAAATGTCATTAGTGGAGAAACCTAAAAAGGCAAATGAAGATGTCTAGGGAGGCAAGTCGCCCTTGTTTTTCCTCTGGATAAATTATACAACAAGGTTACTCTCCCAATTAGATAATGTCTTGGGAGATAACCAGTCACTTTCTAAACACAAGCACATCTGAATTTTAAAATGTTAGCTTTATAAAAAGTGATGCATTTTCAATCTCTGGGCTAAGTATATAAAGTGTAGTTTGCTAATATGGGTGTAGAAAATCCTATAATATAAGTCAAGAGACTTCTGCAGTGGTAACTATAAATATACACACACACTTACTTATTCATTTAATAAGACTATTGTCCTTCCTTTAAAATTTTGCCATCTGTCTACTTTTCCTAAGTAGAGAAGTCAACTAAATGGTCTGAGAATTTTCTGATTGATTACTGATTTTTTATTTGTATGAATATTAAGGATAACATTTTAATTTTATATGCTTACATATATGCTTACATATATAAAAATTTGCTTTGACATTTAGTTTTCTTTTATTGTTGAGTTATTGTCTGAATGTGTTTCCTTCCATGTTCCTCCATTAGTTTTTGACTATAATAACTCCATTAATGTTACTATTTTTGAGGGAAGAAGGGGTTCAGAGAGAGAATCTCATGAGTTTTGTCATTGTTAGGTTAGATGGACATATGTTTGTCTAGGCCTGGAAATTTCCAAATTTGTAACTTCTGATCTCTCCCAAAGGGTATTCACTTTTTTTGTAAGCATCTAATGAAGTAAATACAAATTTTAAAAAATTCAGTGACTGAGATATGACTGATATTAATATTAATAAATATATTTGTGTGTTTAATTAAATCACAACTTATAAGTAAGGCTCTTTTCAATTAAAAAACTTTTCTGATTTCTTTTTTTAACCTTAATAAAGATATTAAAATATACACTTTCCAAACTACCTTTTTAAATGTCATTTCTAGAAATATTTACATAATTTCAGCAATATAAATCATAGTCTTCATTTAAACTAACACTGCTGGCTCAGGAATATGGAATACAGTATTAGTTTCTGTAAGAATGAATTGACTTCTATATGAAATAAGGCTTCTCAGTATCAGCCCTGAAGAAATATATTGGTTACAGCTAAAATGTATGGTTATGCTTATGCTAAAACATACCGACATTATAAAACTGTATATTGGTTTCGGTAACAATGTATTCTTTCCAATGGATTCATGTGGCTTTCAGCAAGAATGTATCGATTTCATTAAAATGTGCTCCTTGAGATAAACAAAAATTCAGTTAAAATGCATTGGTTTCCGTTAAAGTTCATTGACTGAAGTGAAGAACATTACACTGCTATTGGGTTGCCCGAGGGTTTGGTAAGTATTGAATAGAGATGTATACATCAGTAATAATAAAGGCTGGGGAAAACAAAGATACTGCAAACCCTATAAAGATGTAAATATCCCCACACATTATTAGATTGAATTTCCTGGCAGGCACTGAGAGTTGGCTCAGGTACTTTTCACAAAGTCACTCCAACCTCATTGTATTCCAAGTTCATGGGAACTCAAGAACTTAATGCAGGGACACTTTGGTTTTCCCTTGATTTAAATGACTCTCCAGGAGGCTATTAGGCACCCAGGTTGCTCTTCAGGCCACATGATGTCTGAAAATTCCCACTTAAAAAGTAGAGGGTGATCCTTCAATGAGTTAATGCATTTTTTTTTTTTTTTCCATAGGACCTAAAATGTTTGCAGAGACTAGGACACGCTCTGGGAAAACGCCCAACAATTTTGTTCAATCCTACATTGCTTCTTCATACTGGTTGTGGAAAAGGCAGAAAGAGAAGGAAGAGAGATCAGATAAGTACAGTTAACCATATTTCTTTGTATTTTGGTTTGTAAACAAACCAAAGAGTACCTAAGATTCCTTGGGGAAATTACATTTAAACACTGTTAATTATAAATCCATCTAGCTTTCATGCAAGCAGAATGTAGATACATGAATTTCACATGGGAAACATTTTTCTCATTGTTATCATTTTATTGGATTAAGACCAGAGCAAAAAAAAATAAAAACATGAACAAAAATAAAAATTAATTTAAATCACCTGATATTCTATCATTTGTGAAAAAGCACTGTTTGTATTTCAGTTCAGTTCAGTCACTCAGTCATGTTTGACTCTGCGACCCCATGGACTGCAGGACACCAGGCTTCCCTGTCCATCACCAACTCCTGGAGTTTACTCAAATTCATGTCCCTTGAGTCAGTGACGCCATCCAACCGACTCATCCTTTGTCGTCCCCTCCTCCTTCCACTTTCAATATTTCCCAGTATCAGGGTCTTTTTCAAATGAGTCAATTCTTCCCATCAGGTAGCCAAAGTATTGGAGTTTCAGCTTCAGCATCAGTTTTTCCAATGAATATTCAGGACTGATTTCCTATAAGATTGATTGGTTTGATCTCCTCGCAGTCCAAGGGACTCTCAAGAGTCTTCTCCAACACAACAGTTCAAAAGCATCAATTCTTCAGCACTCAGCTTTCATTATGGTCCGACTCTCACATCCATACATGATTACTGGAAAAACCATAGTCTTGACTAGATGGACATTTGTTGACAAAGTAATGTCTCTGCTTTTTAATATGCTGTTTAGGTTGTTTATAACTTTTCTTTCAAGGAGCAAGTGTCTTTTAATCTCATGGTCACAATCACTCTGCAGTGATTTTGGAGCCACCCCCTCCCCACACCCGCTCCCTGCCAAATAGTCTGTCACTGTTTCCATTGTTTCCCTATTTATTTGATATTAAGTGATGGGACCAGATGCCATGATGTTAGTTTCCTGAGTGTTGAGTTTTAAGCCAAATTTTTCACTCTCCTCTTTTACTTTCATCAAGAGGCTCTTTAGTTCTTCTTTGCTTTCTGACATAAGGGTGGTGTCATCTGCATATCTGAGGTTATTGATATTTCTCCTGGCAATCTTGATTCCAGCTTGTGGTTCATCCAGTCCAGCACTTCTCATGATGCACTCTGTATATAAGTTATATAAGCAGGGTGACAATATACAGCTTTAACATACTCCTTTCCCAATTTGGAACCAGTCTGTTGTTCCATGTCCAGTTCTAACTGTTGCTTCTTGACCTGACTATAGATTTCTCAGGAAGAACGTAAGATGGTCTAGTATTCCCATCTCCAATCTCATGGACAGAGGAGCCTGGTAGGCTATAGTCCATGGGGTTGCAGAGTCGGGCACAACTGAGTGACTTTACTTTCACTTAAGAATTTTCCAGTTTGTTGTGATCCAAACAAAGGCTTTGGCATAGTCAATAAGGCAGAAGTAGATGTTTTTCTGGAACTCTCTTGCTTTTTCAATGATCCAATGGATGTTGGCAATTTGATCCCTGGTTCCTCTGTCTTTTCTAAGTCTAGCTTGAACCTCTGGAAGTTCACGGTTCATGTACTGTTGAAATCCAGCTTGGAGAATTTTGAGCATTACTTTGCTAGCGTATGAGATGAGTGCAATTGTGTGGTAGTTTGAAGCTTCTTTGGCTTTGCATTTCTTTGAGATTAGAATGAAAACTGACCTTTTCCAGTCCTGTGGCCACTGCTGAGTTTTCCAAATCTGCTGGTATATCGAGTGCAGCACTTTCACAGCATCATCTTTTAGGATTTGAAATAGCTCAATTAGAATTCCATGACCTCCACTAGATTTCATATTTAGCACCTGTTTTTCATGACCTTCCCAGATGGGGCTAGTGGTAAAGAATCCCCATGCCAACACAGGAGATGAAAGAGATGCGGGTTCAATCCTGGGCTCAGGAAGATCCACTGGAGGAGGAAATGGCAACCTGCTCCAGTATTCTGACCTGGGAAATTCCATGGACAGAGGAGTCTGGTGAGCTACTGTCCATGGAGCCACAGAGTTGGACATGACTGAGCACCCACACATTTAACATGTTTTATTCTTCATGCCTATCAATATATTTATCTCTTGTAAAATAAATTGGAAGTTATATGAGCTTTGTTCTAAATTGCTTTTTAACGTGTATACAAAATAGCATTAAAATAAATATACAACTAAATGAATTATTATAAATTGCATATCTGACCAAGCTGCCCTTTTTATTTCCCTCGGCCTCCCTGGTGGCTCAGAGGTTAAAGCATCTGCTTGCAATGCAAGAGACCTGGGTTCGATCCCTGGGTCAGGAAGATCCCCTAGAGAAGGAAATGGCAACCCAATCCAGTATTCTTGCCTGGAGAAGCCCATGAACGGAGGACCCTGGTGGGCTACAGTCCACAGGGTCGCAAAGAGTTGGACACGGCTGAGCGACTTCACTTCACACTTCTTCACTAAACTTTAGACAGGTTTCATCATGACTATAGACTCTTTTCTTAGAGCATTTCCTTTTTCTTTGCAGCATGTGGAATCTCAGTTCCCTGACCAGGGATCAAACCCATGGCCCCTGAAGTCTTAACCACTGGACAGTCAGGGAAGTCCCTAGAGCACATTTACTTTAGAAATGTTGTGATTGTATATTCTTTCTCTCTTTTGAGATGGAAATCATCTTGTTATTGTTGT
Organism: Capricornis sumatraensis; assembly: GCF_032405125.1. Taxonomy (NCBI): domain Eukaryota; kingdom Metazoa; phylum Chordata; class Mammalia; order Artiodactyla; family Bovidae; genus Capricornis; species Capricornis sumatraensis. The sequence goes on along the minus strand of NC_091089.1, from coordinate 15,024,742 downwards.
TCAGTCACTAAATCATTGTGTCCAGCTCTTTGTGACCCAATGGACTGCAGCATGCCAGGATTCCCCATCCTTCACCATCTCCCTGAGTTTTCTCAAATTCATGTCCATTGAGTTGGTGATGCCATCCAACCATCTCATCTTCTGCTGCCCATTTCTCCCCTTTCCCTCCATCTTTCCCAGCATCAGGGTCTTTTCCAATGTTCATTCCAGCACTTCATACTTATTTCTAACTTTGTTTATCACTAGCCTGCACAAAGGTCCTGTGAAAAATCTAAACTTTATCCATTCTATATACACAATTTGGAAAACTCCAGTGAAATTCAGATTCTGAGCAGACAAGTAACATGCCTACTATCCCATGCTCTGTGATTATAAATGTTAAGAGACTAGAGACTTTGCTCCTGGTCAAAGTGAAGCTGAAAAACTTTCTGTCATGGAAATATTCTGCTTTCTGATTCAAAACACAAATATTTCTGTGTTGCTCAAGTTATTAAAACAGTCTACATGAGATGGAATCCTCTGTTCACCCACTCTGCCCATGAACACTTTGTAAATTAGAGATGGAATTCAGAAACCCATTGAAGCGTATGTAGAAAGAACATTCTGCTGATCAAGTGGGCAGGCAGGGGAGTTGCCCTCTGCTACCCAGTCCATCATAGCAATAGAAGAGTTCTTTGTAAGCCACTCAACCTTCACATTCTCAAAGTCTTGGTCTCTTTGTTCACAGAAGCTCCAGCAGAAGAATGTTTCTAGTGAAGGAGCATCAGTGATAACCAAAAAGGGCAGTGGGAACCAAAGGGGGAGTTCAACCTTCATTTCTGTGAACCACCTACACTTGCTGTTGTTTATACAGTGAACTATTGACTGGGATGAATGTTTCCATGAAAGGCCATTCTTGTAAAATCTCATCAGAATTTAAACCCTTCAGAGGCTGACCCACTTGCATCTCACTGCTTAGTTTCAGATTCTTTCTTGACAGTTAATTACAAGAAACCTGAACTGCTGAACCATGGGCCTGGCTGACTGGTTCAAATTCTCCAACAAAATAAATTTAGCTTTACTTCATTGGAATTAAAAGGTTGAAACTTTCATCAAACAACTGGATTCTGCCCCCTGCTTTGAAAACTGAACCAGGTTTTGAGACATGATTTTTGCTTTTTTCTTTCCCCAATACCCAGTTGCTGGAATAGTGATAGAGAAACAGAAGACATTCAAGTGAAAATAAAACCATACTTTAATTATTGGAGATGCTGTTCTGAAGTTCCTCTTTCAAGAAAAATGCACAGTATTTCTTCATGGGAAATGAGCAAAGTTTGAGATGGGTCAGGTGTTTGGGTCTGTAATTTGTACTGGGCATTTTCTCCTATCACAGGCCTAGAGATTAGAAGCAGCAGAGATACAATGAGCAGGCCCTGCCATCCTTTCCAGGTGCTCAGCTCTCCCTGGGATCCTAATTACAGACTCTTTGCATGAAGAATTCTTTTTGAAGGTAAGGAAAGTGCTGTATCCAGAGGATGCTAATAAAAGTGAGTTGAGAAATCTGTTTCGAGGCTGTCTTACTTTTTAGGTCTTGTCTTTCAGGGGAAAGAGAAGACACATTTATTATTAAGGACCTGATATATGTCAACCTTTGGGTTTAGTGTTTTCTATTTGAGACCTGAATTTCTCCAGTTCTCTGATTGTAAGAGAATAAATGAGGTCACCTTACTGCATAAGTGAAAGTTGAACAGCCTTTTATATTATGAATATGTACAAAGTATGGACCATTAAAATTTGTTTTTTTAAATTTTGGTTGTGCCATGCAGCATGTGGGGTCTTGGTCCCCTACCCAGGAATCAAACCAGCACCCCCTGTATTGGAGGTGAAGTCACTCAGTTGTGTCTGAGTCTTTGTGACCCCATGGACTGTAGCCTACCAGGCTCCTCCCTCCATGGGATTCTCCAGGCAAGAGTACTGGAGTGGGTTGCCATTTCCTTCTCCAGGGGATCTTCCCGACCCAGGGATCGAACCCAGGCCTCCCACATTCCGGGCAGATGCTTTAACCCCCCTGTATTGGAAGTGTGGAGTTTTAACCACTGGACCATCAGGGAAGTTCTCCCTTCCTTTTTTTCTGGCCCATTTAAAAGGCTTCTTCCCCTCCGGTATCTATGAGGAGTCCTAAGAGGTGTTTCTCAAGTTCTCAGTCATGATCATGATCTCAGAGCTGTATACTATGTATGGTATACTAAGACTAATCTGAAGGTAAAACTTCGGTCTTTTCCCACCACAACATTTGCCATAGGCTGAATGCCTGTCCCCTCCCTGGTCCCCCACATATATGAGGAAACCTAACCTGCAATGTAATGGTATTAGGAGATGGGGCCTTTGAGAGGGATTAGGTCCTATAGGAGAAGGCAATGGCAACCCACTCCAGTACTCTTGTCTGGAAAATCCCATGGGCGGAGGAGCCTGGCAGGCTGCAGTCCACAGGGTTGCTAAGAATAGGACATGACTGAGCAATTTCACTTTCACTTTTTACTTTAATGCATTGGAGAAGGAAATGGCAATGCACTCTAGTGTTCTTACCTGGAGAATCCCAGGGATGGGGGAGCCTGGTGGCTGCTGTCTATGGGGTCGCACAGAGTCGGACACAACTGAAGCGACTTAGCAGCAGCAGCAGCAGCAGGGTCCTTATGAAAGGAAGTTCAGGGTGCTCCCTTGGAACTTCTGCCCTGTGAGGATATAGCAAGAAGACTCTCATCCACAAAGTGGGTCCCCAGGAATTATGTCATCCCCTGGTTCCTTTATTTTGACTTCCCCAACCTCCAGAAACCGAGAGAAATAAACTTCTGTTGTTTATAAGCCACACGGCCTACAGTAGTTTTTATAGTAGCACTAACTTGAACTGTGAGGAGATCTAACCAGTCCATTCTGAAGCAGATCAGCCCTGGGATTTCTTTGGAAGGAATGATGCTAAAGCTGAAGCTCCAGTACTTTGGCCACCTCATGCGAAGAGTTGACTCATTGGAAAAGACTTTGATGCTGGGAGGGATTGGGGGCAGGAGGAGAAGGGGATGACAGAGGATGAGATGACTGGATGGCATCACTGACTCGATGGACGTGAGTCTGAGTGAACTCCGGGAGATGGTGATGGACAGGGAGACCTGGCGTGCTGTGATTCATGGGGTCACAAAAAGTTGGACACGACTGAGCGACTGAACTAAACTGAACTGAACTGAACAGACAAAGATATTGTCTTCATGTATTAGAAAGGAAAAGAGAGAGAGAGAGACAAAGAGGATAGAGGTATTGAAGAAATATCATCAGGCCATGCATATTTGGTATACCACTCAAATTTTGCATTCTAAGTATAAACATTTTTATACTTTATCTGGTAACAAGTGTTTCATTACCAACGTTGATTAAACATCCTCCTTCATCATAATGGAGGAACAATTCTGAACTGTAGCTTGGCAGAAACTGTATTTTTTTTTTCCTCTTTCTTTATTTTTTAGACTTCATATATGTAACTGTGAGAATTTGTCGTTCTCATTGAACCTATACTTTCAAATGTTTTGCTCCCAGAGGATTCTGCCAAGATATTCACAGAAGAAAACAGAACTATAAAGGTCTGAAAACTCATTGATAAATATTTTCCCTATGGCCTAAGGCCTAAATCTCAGTAATAACAATAATCATGTTTAAGGAGTAGAGCAATCTTCTTGTAAAATCAGTAACTCTCATTTCAGTGGACAGGAATGTTCTCTGTCCTTGATACATCTCATTTCTTTTCATTTTGGTGAACAATTATAGCATTCCATCTTTCTGACTGAAAGTAACTTGAATGAAAAAAAATAGCATTAAACATTAGAGAAAAAGTACCTCAGAAATTAATAAAAATATGACGTATTTGAGAAAAAAATTTACATAAAACACTTTTATTATTTCTGAATAAAGTAGTATGTTCCCAAATTTATTTAAAACAAATTACTTATCATGACTAAAATTCATTCAAATCAACTCATTACATATTGCTTGAATAGTTACAATATGGAAGACACTAGGGTGTCTGCTTCAAGAAATAAGAAAGTAAACCAGTATGCAGAATTTCCATAATATTTCTGTTACTGAAAATGGTGTGGTCTAATGCCCAAACTTGTGTAGGAAGTGCATTTACATAAAAATGATAAAAAGCAAATTTGTCAAAATTCTGTGAAAACATCTAAGATTAATGATAATTTCCTATTTATTTATGCATTGTGAGAAAATTCTATATTTTTCAAAAGCAATTAATGTCATAGAAGGGGAGTGTTTATTCAAAACATAAGACTAGTTTGCAAAACAAACTGAGATTAGACATGAATTTGTGCTGCTATATATATAATAGATAACCAACAAGGACCTACTGTATAGCATAGCGAACTCTACTCAATATTCTATGACAAACCTATATGGGTAAAGAATCTGAAAAAGAATGATTATGTGTACATGTATATAACTGAATCACTTTGTTGTATACCTAAAACTAATGTAACATTTTAAAATCAACTGTATTCCAATAAAATAAAAAAAAAAATAAATTTAAAAAAGAATTGAATTTGTGTATAAGTGGTTAAGGTCTTACTTGCTCTTTGTTTGTCTTTGTAGACTGGTATTATTGACTGTTATATTTAAGAAGCAGTTTCAGTTCAGTTCAGTTCAGTCGCTCAGTCGTGTCTGACTCTTTGCGACCCCATGAATCGCAGCACGCCGGGCCTCCCTGAGAAGCCATTTAAGAACAACATAATTCAAAATTAAGCATTAAAAATTAAAGCATTGCAAACACATACCCTCCCCTACTCCTCTTTACAGCTCAAACCATATGACCTGAATCTGGGAGACAGAGATTCCTCAATCCCTTCTTTTCCATTCAAATTTTATGTTTTAATTTTTTCTGGTCAAATGCAGAAGGTGAGTTCAAGGCACGGTATCATCATTTGCCCAAGAAATTTCCTCCATTCATTGAATTATTTACCTGCAATAACTTATTCATTCCATTTATCACTGCTGCTGCTGCTGCTAAGTCGCTTCAGTCATGTCCGACTCTATGCAACCCCATAGACAGCAGCCCACCAGGCTCCCCCGTCCCTGGGATTCTCCAGGCAAGAACACTGGGTTGCCATTTCCTTCTCCAGCTCAGGAAAGTGAAAAGTGAAAGTGAAGTTGCTCAGTTGTGTCCGACTCTTAGCGACCCCACGGACTGCAGCCCACCAGGCTCCTCTGCCCATGGGATTTTCCAGGCTAGAGTACTGGAGTGGGGTGCCATTGCATTTATCCCTATTACCAACTTTTATTCCCCTTTTCCAAGATTAGCAAATTATTCTACTGTCTTTGTTTGTACATGCTTTTCTAAAGATGCATATTTTGTGTTCATGCGTTTACGACTTACATAAAGCTATTGGGTCAATTATCATGTTCTGTTCTTTTTAAAAGGTTACTGTTACTCAGCATTGTGTCTATCAGATCCATATCCACGTTGCTCAACAGGCATCTACTTTGCTGCTTCTGTCTGCTCCACAGTACCCCATGGAGGGTATCCACCAACTTTTATCCACTCTTCCAGCAACCAACTCTCCCGATCTTGCCTCCAACTCCATAATTCCTTAAATTGTGCTGCAATAAATACCCTTATACACATCCTCTTAGGAGTCTGTGTGAGAAATTTATTGGGATATAAACCCAGGAGTGGTTTGCTGGCTCACACTGCAGGCTTATGCAAAATTTAACAGAAGGTGCCAGATGTTCACCATGGGGCTCCTGCAGTTTACAATTCCACCTCCAGTGCTTGAGGCCACCTCCAGTGCTTGGGGTCCCCTGTGTCTCCATAGTCCCATCAATTACCCAGCTTTCTAATTTTTAACTAATGTAATAGATGTAAAGTGATACCTCTTTGCTTTAATTTGCACATCTCTGATTTCTAGTAAGTTTGAGCATCTTTTCCTATATTTATATACCTGTTAACTTTTGAGTTTCCTAGTTACATATTCTTTGTCTGTTTTTCTATTGTGGTTGCTGTCAGTTTCCTGTCAATTTACAAAGGTTACATGATATTTTCTAAATATTATTTCTTTGCTTGCTATGGCATGGATTGTTCTCTTCCACTTTTCCATCTGTTAAATCTGTCCATGGTATACGACCTTGAATAGAAATCTTTCATTAGGATACAACCAAACTTATCATGTATATATCTTATGGTTTTTATTTTTGAAAAAATTTTTGGTATTTCTTTCTTTTAAATTTATTTTTTATTGAGATTAACATTAAACATCACATAAGTTTCATGGTAACATTATATTTTACCTTTTTTTTTAAAAAATGGGGTATATTTTTGAAGTTCTAATGTCTTCCTTTACAAATATATACACATATATATGTGTATATATATATATATATTTTTAATATTTTTATTAACTTTACAGCTTTTTGTCTCTCACATTGATTGTTAATCCATATAGTATGTGTTGTAAGGTAAGGATTCAGTTTTTTCCCTTTAAGGTAGGTTTGTATTTCAATATGTTCTTTTAAATTTCCTTATTTTTGTGAAATCATTTATCAAATACTGCATACAAAACGTGTGTGTGTGTTTCTGAGCTCTCTAGTCTATTCTGTTGGTCTGTTTATTCGTCTATACGTCCCATACAGTTTTCATTATTGTAGTTTTGTAATATGTCAGTACTGGGTAATATAAAACTCCGCCTCTTCCTTCTCTTTTTTTAATGCTGAATTTCTTATGGACATTACAGTTTTTAGACCAAGTTTACAAATTCCTCAAAAATTCCAATCGCAACTTTGAAATCTGTCTTAATTTTCTGTTGCTTTAACAAATTACTACAAACAGTGGCTTAAAACAGCACAACTTTCTTGCCTTACAGTTCTCCAGGTCAGAAATCTGACATGGTCCCACTTGACTTAAGTCAAGTGTCTCCAGGGCTATGTTCTCTTCTGGGGGCTTTAGAGGAGAAACTGTTTCTTTGTCTTCCCCAGCTCTCAGAGGACACCCACATTCCTTAGCTCATGGTTCCCTTTCTTCATTTTCACAGCTTGTAACACAGTATTTCCCTGACTTGGCTTCCATTGTTACATTTCCCTCTGACCACAGCTGGGGAAGATCCTCTACTTTTGAGGCCTCCTGTATAATCCAGGGTAATCTTCCAGGCTGATAACCTTACATTTATCTGCAAATCCCTTTTGCCTCATAAAGTGACATATTCACAGATCCTGTGGACTAGAACACAGACATCTTTGGAGAGTCATTATTCTAACTAACCCAGGAGTGCACTGTATTTGCAGATAAATTTGGGGCATATTTAAGGAGGACAACTTCTCTTTACACAGATAGTCACTGTGTGCTGTAAAAATTTTAACATCTTTCTTCATAGGAAGTTTTGCGTATCCTTGTTTAATTCCCAGATTCTCTATCATTTTTGTTATGACTGTAAATAGTTTCTTATTTTAAATCTCAGTATATAAAGTTATTATTTGTGTACAAAAGAGCTATTATTCTTGTAATTGACTGTGTCTGGCAGGCTTGTCAAAACTCTTTATTAATTTTAACAGTTTTTCTATTGACTCTTTCAAACTTTTCTATCTTCCACATTTCTCTAAACCAGACATCAGTCAATTATGACCTTATTGCCAAATCTAGCCTGCCACCTGTTTTTCCTTTGATAACAAGAAGTAGTTAGTATTTATTAATATAAGATATGTTTAAGAGTTACAAGTGGGCAGGTGAGAGATCTCTGCTCTACTACTTATTTTTGTAAATAAAATTTTATTGGAACACAGCCTCACTCATTTATTTATATATGATGTGTAGCTGCTTTTGCTCTGCAGTGGTAGTTTACCACTTGTGATCAAGACTGTAAGTGAACCACAGAGTGCCCAAATATTTATTAATATCATTTCAGAAAAAAAGTTTTCTAAGCCCTGCCCTAAGCCTCTTGTTTTATCCACATGCTTCACACAAGAGGGAGGAGATTGTGTATTTAATAGTGTTAACAAGTAGCCAAAACCCTAAATATTATCTCTGCCTAAAATCCATTAATTCTTCTAGTACTTTCTGAAATCATGTAAATTCAGGGTTACAAGGGTTAACACGTCTTTTCTTTAAAACTGGGACTCACTCTGTGCTGGGACTCCATCTAGCTGTAAGGGATTCCCTGGTGGCTCAGTGGTAAAGAAACCACCTGCCAATACAGGAGATTTCAGTTCAATCCCTGGGTCAGGAAGATCCCTTGGAGAAGGAAATGGCAAGAATCCCAGGATTCTTGCCTGGGAAATCCCATGGACAGAGGTGCCTGGTGGGCTAATGTCCATGGAGTCGTGAAAGTCAGACATGACTTAGTGTCTCATGACAGGCGGCTCATGCATGCTAGGCTGTAAAGCATAATTCTGAAGCATAGGGCAAGTAATGCCATGATGGGAGCCTGAATAGTTCATTGATGAGATGAGACGACCAGATACTTAGATCCTGGGGAATCCCACTGAAATGGAAAATTGATCGAACTGTCACCTTTGCAACACTGTGTAGAGTTGCCCTGCTCTCTGATTTCGGGCAGCTAAATTTGTCGCGGAGAGGTGTTTGAGACAGTTATCAGGAGTGACACTGCTCCGAAGGATCTGGAGTCTACTTTCTACGCCTCCTCAAGTGATCTCATATTGAAGGACCCTCTTCCTGCATTGCTAAGTGTGGCATAATCGGAAATCATAAATGAATTTTTAATAAATAATTCTCTTAGTTAAAAAGAGAGAGAGAGAGCTTGAAAGAAAAGACCTATGGGACAGACACATAGAAAAAAAATGTTCATTCACTTTAGCTTGGCATTTAAAGTCTTCTAAAATTTGCCCATGCATTAGTCCTTCCCAAACGTGGCTGCACATCAGAATCACCAGGGTGCTTTAAAAATTACAGGTTCCTTGAGCCTTGATTCTAAACCTACTGAATCAGAATCTCTGGAGGTGTGATTGTACAGTCTTTATTTTTTAAAAGCTCGCCAATAGATTCTTCTGTTTCTAGCCCAGCACTGTTCTAAAATACTTTATCAATCTTGCTGTCCATTACTACACCTCAAATACTTCTGTTTTTGGAAAATTGATTTATTTGTCTTTCCTTTACAGGTTTCTTTTTCCTTCCAATATCGAATCCCCTTAAAAATTCCTTCAGCCTTGTTCATCTACCCCATTCAAGAATAACCAATGTATCACAAATTTTTCGTGATTCTCCAGATAGGTGACTTTTCCTTCCTGGAGTTCCACTGACAATCTGTGCTGCTATTATGAAGTTACATAAACTTTTAGTCTCTGTTCCTTGAAGTCAGGGGAATTCCATGAATTAAACAACTTTGTATCTGTCATAGCTCCCAGCAGTGACTTGAAGCAGGGTTAACTCTATTCTATTACTTAGTCTTTGAAACAGGCAGAACTTCCAGTACAAATCATAAATATGTGATTAAATCAGGAATTTATGTGGGGTGGTGCTGGGAGAGAAGCTCAAGAGGGTGGGGATATATATGTACTTATGGTTGATTCACATTGCTGTATGGCTGAAATCACCACCACATTGTAAAGCAATTATCTTCCAATTAAAAATAAATTTAAAAATTTGGGGATTTAATGTTTCCTTAGAATACAGTTTTATGTCTAGGGGAAATTAAGGGGCAAAATTACTTTGAAATCCTTAAGAGTGGTACATAAAGAATGCAGTGCTACTAATTTTTAGGGCTCAGAGTGGGGAGAAGGGTCTGCACATTAGTCTGTAAGTTGGAAATCTGTGATTCCGTTAGCCACTATCAGTGTCATCCTACACATCACCAAAAGCCCCCCAAAAAGGTAAAAGCAGCCAAATGCTATATTTAGTAGTAATTGGCCTTTTAGAGCAAAGCTAGTGAAGGTGATGGAATTCCAGTTGAGCTATTTCAAATCCTAAAAGATGATGCTGTGAAATGCTGCACTCAATATGCCAGCAAATTTGGAAAACTCAGCAGTGGGCCACAGGACTGGAAAAGGTCAGTTTGCATTACAATTCCAAAGTAAAGCAATACCAAAGAGTGTTCAAACTACTGCACAATTGCACTCATCTCACATGCTAGCAAAGTGATGCTCAAAACTCTCCAAGCCAGGCTTCTACATGAACTGTGAACTTCCAGAGGTTTAAGCGGGATTTAGAAAAGGCAGAGGAACCAGAGATCAAACTGCCAACATCCTCTGGATCATCAAAAAAGCAAGAGAGTTCCAGAAAAACATCTACCTCTGCTTTACTGACTATGCCAAAGCCTTTGACTGTGTGGATCACAAGAAACTGTGGAAAATTCTAAAAGAGATTGGAATACCAGACCACCTGACCTGCATCCTGAGAAATCTGTATGCAGGTCAAGAAGCAACAGTTAAAACTGGACATGGACTGGTTCCAAATTGGGAAAAGAATGTGTCAAAGCTGCATATTGTCACCCTGTTTATTTGACTTATATGCAGAGTGCATCATGTGAAATCCTGGGCTGGATGAAGCACAAGCTGGAATCAAGATTGCAGGGGGAAATGTCATTAACCTCAGATATGCAGATGACACCATCCTTATGGTAGAAATCGAAGAAGAGCTAAAGAGCCTCTTGATGAAAGTGAAAGAGGAGAGTGAAAACATTGGCTTAAAGCTCAAGATTCAGAAAACGAAGATCATGGCATCTGGTCCCATCACTTCATGGCAAATAGATGGGGAAACAGTGGAAACAGTGAGAGGCTACTTTTTGGGGCTCTGAAATCACTGCATATGGTGACTGCAGCCATGAAATTAAAAGACACTTGTTCCTTGGAAGAAAAGTTATGACTAACCTAGACAGCATATTAGAAACACACTGCCAACAAAGGTCCATCTAGTCAAAGCTATGGTTTTTCCAGTAGTCACGTATGGATGTGACAGTTGGACTATAAAAAAGCTAAACTCCAAAGAACTGATGCTTTTGAACTGTGGTGCTGGAGAAGACTCTTGAGAGTCCCTTGGACTGCAAGGAGACCCAACCAGTCCATTCTAAAGGAGATGAGTCCTGAATATTCATTGGTAGGACTGATGTTGAACTCCAATACTTTGGCCATCTGATGGGAAGAACTGACTCACTTGGAAAGACCCTGATGCTGGGAAAGTTTGCAGGAGGGAGGAGAAGGGGACGACAGAGGATGAGATGGTTGGATGGTATCACTGACTTGCTAGACATGAGTTTCAGTAAGCTCTGGGAGTTAGTGATGGACAGGGAAGCCTGGTGTGCTGCAGTCCATGGAGTCACATAGAGTCCAATGCAACGGAACTTAACTGAACTTGGCTTTCAGATGGCACAGTGGTAAAGAACCTGCCTGCCAATGCAGGGATGCAAGAGACACAGGCTTGATCCCTGGGTCAGGAAGATCCCCTGAAGAAGGAAACGGACTTGTAATTAAATGACAAAACAAGAAGCACAGACAAGTGACTAGCAAAAGCTTCACTCAGAGGGAACACTGTCTGCTTTGAGAATGTCATACCTTTGCTACTTTGAGAGGAAAATTTTGATTCAAAGTAATATACAGTCCCCATCATTGGTTTCTTTAGGGATCAAAACATGTTTATTTTAGAGAATGAGCATAAGATCAATAGCAAAATATATTTTGCCAGAAAACAAAATTTAAAGAGAAGCTCATTAAAGCAGCCAAAAGAGAATTTTCTGAAGACATCTATTTTCTCCTGTATTAATTTGAAAATAATATATGCAGGCTGATTTAACTGGTCTTCAGAGACATTTTTCTGATTCTTTTAAGAGCCTCTCATAAGGGTGAAAACTTTATTTTACAGATGTCTCAAATTTTTGTAGGTCATAAATTAGTATTTTATATTTAATTGAATTAGGTAATATTTAATCTCCATTAATATAGTTCTTATCAAACTTGATCATACTGAGAGACAAATATATCACTTTTATTTACTAATCAAGTCATTGGAATTACTTTGTATGGTACAAATATGTAACAAACCATAATAAGTCTTATCATCCTAGTAATGTCTTCACAACAGATCCTACTTTGGGGAATGATATGTAGAAAATGATAGTTTATATTTAGCTTGAAACTTGTAGAGAAAAAAAATTTGCTTCAATGGAAAACTAAGCCTGTTTTGAGCACAGACTTTTCAGTTATCCAAATCTGATTCTGTGGGGGCTCTGTGCTTTTCACTGCCTTTTATATATTTTACAGTTGCAAAAGTTGTAGATTACTGATAGCAATGCGAAAGGATTCTTGTCTACAAACATGTACATAGATTCTGTCTGGTGGGTCTGACCTTCGTCCCTCCATGAAAAAGTTAGTTTCCCCCAATTTGTAAATAGATTTCAACATTTTTTTACTGCATATAAATTTGCGCTTCTTTCACTTCTCTTTGAAATTGCTTATAACATCGTATTGTTTCCTTCATTAATAATGAGTTACTAGAAGGATGGGATGGTGGAGGTGGGAGGGAGACTCGAGAGAGGGGACCTATGTATATATACAGCTGATTCATGCTTTTGTACAGCAGAAACTGACACGGTGCTGTAAAACAATTATAATTCAAGTTAAAAAATAAACAAAATTTAAATGAGTTAAGCAAATCTTTAACTCGTACATATTTTCTATTTAGATGAGAGTCATGATTTTACCCTATTTTTTGAAAACTCTCCTTTTCCAATGTCATTCTCAAATGTCATCTCTTTAAGATACCAGAGTGGTATCTTTCTGTCCTGGCTGAATATTAAATCATATTCATCGTGGCTCCTATTCTGATATCCTCTGGTGTTGCTGCTGTTTAATCTGTCATTTTCCTTCTTGAGTGTTCACAGGTGTATGTTTTCCTTTCTCATCTTAGCTAATGCTTCTCTATATCCTCTGCAATGTTGAACATAGTATGTTACCCATAGTAAGTGATCAGCTTGATAACTATTAGGTGAATAAATAATAAGTTTGGGGTTTGTGTTTCATGCATTATCAGTATCTTCTCTGAGGCCTTTGGCAAGTGTTAAAAGATGTGTGGATTCATATCACTGATTGCAAATATCGCTGGACTCCTACTCAACTAGGAAAAAGGCAGCTGGATATTCTTGATGGCTTTTTATTTTAATTTTTCCTATTTTTTCATGTTATTTTTGTAGAGGAGCAATAGTCAGTGAAAAAACAAATTTATCCTACTTTTGAACAAGTTTCAGTCTTTTTGGCTGTTTTTGATCTTAAATTACCTAAAGGACTTTCAGCTCTGAAGTGGCCTTCGCCCAAACTTTGAATGTCTGACAGTCTCCAATCCGAGGCTGTATGTGGAGAAGGAACACTTCTGAGAAGCAATGGTACATACCTTTTAGAAACCTAAAGGAATGATAGTTTGTATGTGTTCAGCTCTTAATAAAATATTATGCGTTTTCATATTTGGCCTTCAAAATAACATTATTAAAGACAAATATACTACTTTTCCTTTTTAAAGCTCAGCAAACTGACACTTAATCAACTGATTCAAGATTTCCTGGGACTTCCCTGATGGCTCAGGGGGTAAAGAATCGGCCTGCAATGCAGGAGACTCAGGTTCAGTTCCAGGGTCGGGAAGGTCCCCCAGAGGAGAAAATGGTAACCCATTCCAGTATTCTTATCTGGATAATCCCATGGACAGAGGAGCCTGGTGGGCTACAGTCCATGGTGTTGCAAAGAGTTGGACATGACTGAAGTGACTGAGCATACTTCTGACATCCTGATGCACTCTAATTCCACTAAACCAAGCTACTTCCCATACCAAGGAAGGTCTTATCCTTTGGTTCATCACTTCATGGAACAGGCTTTCCAGTATATTATAATGCTGTGGATCCATCCAACCACAGATTTTACATTTTGCCTAGAGTATTTTCTACAACTTTGTAAAGATATAAACATAATTATTGGTCAAAAATGTATGTTTTTTTAAAAACATGGATGAGGGTCTCGATAAAACTCAGATGTTAAATTCTTCTCCATTTGTTTTTTAGAATCAGAAACTTAACTATATGACTATTTCACATAGAAAATCTGTTCAGAGTTCTTGCTTTCCAGAGCCTGTGCCAATCATGTTAGACTGGTGATGGGAAATCCTGAATCTGCAAGAGTGCAACACATCTATTGTTGGTCTTGTATATCCTTTGAGAATTGGACCATAAAGAAGATCGAGCGCCAAAGAATTGATGCTTTTGAATTGTGGTACTGGAGAAGACTCTTGAGAGTCCCTTGGACAGCAAGGAGATCAAACCAGTCAATCCTAAAAGAAACCAATCCTCAATGTTTTCTGGAGGGACTGATGCTGAAGCTGAAGCTCCAATACTTAGGACACTTGATGGGAAGAGTAGACTCATTGAAAAAGACTCTGATGCTGGGAAAGATCAAAGGCAGGAGGAGAAGAGATCGACAGAGGATGAGATGGTTGGATGGGGTCCCCAATTCAATGGACCTGAGTTTGAGCAATCTCCAGGAGATAGTGAAGAACAGAGAAGCCTGGTGTGCTGCAGTTCATGGGATCACAAAGAGCTGGACATGACTTAGTAACTGAACAGCAACAACAGCGACATAGCCTTTCCTGGATTCTGTTGCATCTTAGAATCCAGACCTTTGGGATCAGAATCACTAGGAGCAGGGTCTGGAAGTTATTTTTACAAGTGTCCCAGGTGATTCTGATGCACACTTTTGAGTAAACACTGATCTAGTAAATTTAACTCAGGAAATATCTAAGCGCCTGGGAATGACACTTCACAGGAGTCAGAGAGCTATAAGAGGTTGATAAGTGAAGGCACGGTGGTACAGAAAGTACTACTTTGCTTTTAATGTACTTGACTCTCTCTTCATATCTCCTCTGAGGTGAGTAGGGGGGCCAAAAGTAAAAGCAACCCTGGATCATTCTTCATAGCTCCCTAGAAGCATGTTCTTTTATGGACTGGTAGACTTATGAATTACTGGCATAGCACTAAGTTCATAGAACCCTGAATTAAACATTGAAGGGGCCTGTAAGCGTTTTTAAGCTAAAACACTAATTATGAAAATGATGGAAATAAATTATTATTTAGAAGAACAATGAAAGGAAATAATTATTTACTAAAGCATTTTAATTTGCATTTGTGACCTTTGTGACCCTGTTGTCTGAAGCCCACCAGGCTCCTCTGTCCATGCAATTTTCCAGGCAATAATATTGGAGAGGCTTGCCATTCTCTTCTCCAGGAGATTGTCCCAATCCAGGGATCAAATCACGGTCTCCTGCATTACTGGCAGATTCTTTACTGTTTGAGCCACCAGGGAAGTCCTGTTAAAAAGAGTGTACTGAAACTCAAACCTTCAGCTGGATGATATTAAATAAGAAGAATAAATGGAGAGTATTTCTTATTTCAGGAAGAAAAGATGGAGCATTTTAAGAAATGCTTTGTCATCACTGCCCTGCACAAAATCTTGCAATAAATTTTAATCACACTCATAATAAAATTCAAAGTCCCTGCCATTAATCCAAAGACGCTTCATGGTTCAGCCTCTGATCCATCTCTAACCTCATCCTCTTGAGTTCCCTATCTTGGTGACGTTCCCCTGCTCCCCTGTCTCGACTCTTCGCTCTGATAATCATGGAGTTTCCTTCCTTGTGTTCTCGGGTCTCTATCAATACTGTTTTAAGAAGCCTTTCTAGTCATCTTACCTCCTGTCATTCTCTGTCTCCTTACTTTGCTTTCAGAGCATTTAACCTTCATTAAAATGCTCTTCAGCGCCTTTAACCCTGAGCACTCCCCAGACTCTGACTTCTTTTTATATATCTATTTGCTTATTGGTTTCAACTCTTTTATGTATATGTGTGCCATGAGGAAGGCGCCTTGATTTTTCCATTGCTATACCAGTATTTGGCTCATAGAAGGAGTTTAATCCATATTTATTAAAAGAATAAATGAATGGATGCTCATTCATCTACTCTATAAATTCAATGAGATCCCAATAAAAAACTCAAAGGAGTTCAAAGTCTTGGTCAAATGATGAAAAATTCACACATACTAAAATTTAGAATATGCATACATTTTGAAATAGAAATTCTGCTTGCAAGAAATTATTCTAAAAATAATAGAATGAATGTTCAGAAATATCTATTCAAAGATAATCATCACAGAATTATTCATAAGGTTAAAAATATAAAATTGTCAAGTTAATAGATCAGAGCTAGGTTATATACTTTATAGTTCATCAAATTCAAAGATAACCTCCTTGACAGAGATAATACAATGATAAGTAGAAGTTGTTATCAGTAGAATATAAAACATAAGACTATTTAAAATACATGATTATATGTTTATTTACATGCATACATAACAGGTCTAATAAGAAACATGAATATATTTACAATACTTATTTCTTATTGGTGGGAGAAGGATGATCTGCTTTTAAAACTTTTCCTTTTTTTAATTAATTAATTAATATTTTAAATTTATTTTAATTGGAAGCTAATTACTTTACAATATTGTGGTAGTTTTTTCCATACATTCACATGATTCAGACATGGGTGTACCTGTGTTCCCCATCCTAACTCCCTCCCACCACCCTCCCCATCCCATCCCTCAGGGTCATCCCAGTGCACCAGCCCTGAGCACACTGCCTCATGCATCGAATCTGGACTGGCAATCTATTTCATATATGATAATATACATGTTTCAGTGCTTTTCTCTCAAATCATCCCACCCTCGCCTTCTCCCACAGAGTCCAAAAGTCTGTTCTTTACATCTGTGTCTCTTTTGCTGTCTTGCATGTAGGGTCATCATTACCATTTTTCTAAACTCCATATATATGTGTTAAAGTACTGTATTGGTGTTTTTCTTTCTGACTTACTTCACTCTGTATAATAGGCTCCAGTTTCATCCACCTCATTAGAACTGATTCAAACGCATTCTTAATAGCTGAGTAATATTCCACTGTGTATATGTACCACTGCTTTCTTATCCATTTGTCTGCCGCTGGACATCTAGATTGCTTCCATGTCCTGGCTATTGTAAATAGTGCTGTGATGAACATTGGGGTACACGTGTCTCTTTCAAGTCTGGTTTCCTCAGTGTGTATGCCCAGCAGTGAGATTGCTGGGTCGTATGGCAGTTCTATTTCCAGTTTTTTAAGGAATCTCCACACTGTTCTCCATAGTGGCTGTATTAGTTTGTATCCCCACCAACAGTGTAAGGGGGTTTCTTTTTCTCCACACCCTCTCCATCATTTATTGTTTGTAGACTTTTGGATAGCAGCCATTCTGACTGGCATGAAATAGTACCTCACTGTGGTTTTGATTTTCATTTCTCTGTTAATGAGTGATGTTGAGCATCTTTTCATGTGTTTGTTAGCCATCTGTATGTCTTCTTTGGAGGAATATCTGTTTAGTTCTTTGGGCCATTTTTAATTGGGTCGCTTATTTTTCTGGAATTGAGCTGCAGGAGTTGCTTGTAAATTTTTGAGATTAATTCTTTGTCAGTTGCTTCATTTGCTATTATTTTTTTCCCATTCTGAAGGCTATCTTTTCACCTTGCTAAGAGTTTCCTTTGTTGTGCAAAAGCTTTTCAGTTTAACTAGGTTCCATTTGTTTATTTTTGCTTTCATTTCCATTATTCTGGGAGGTGGGTCATAGAAGATCCTGCTATGATTTACATCGGAGAGTATTTTGCCTATGTTTTCCTCTAGGACTTTTATAATTTCTGGTCTTACATTTAGAGCTTTAGTCCATTTTGAGTTTCAAATCCATTTTTGTGTATGGTGTTAGAAAGTGTTCTAGTTTCATTCTTTTACAAGTGGTTGACCAGTTTTCCCAGCACCACTTGTTAAAGAGATTGTCTTTTCTCTATTGTGTATTCTTGACTCCTTTGCCAAAGATAAGGTGTCTATAGGTGCACAGATTTATCTCTGGGCTTTCTATTTTGTTCCATTGATCTATATTTCTGTCTTTGTTCCAGTACCAAACTGTCTTTATGACTACGGCTTTGTAGTAGAGCCTGAAGTCAGGCAGGTTGATTCTTCCAGTTCCATTCTTCTTTCTCAAGACTGCTTTGGCTATTCAAGGTTTTCTGTATTTCCATACAAACTGTGAAATTATTTCTTCTAGCTCTGTGAAAAATACCATTGGTAACTGCTTGAGAGGGATGGCATTGAATCTATAGATTGCTTTGGGGTAGTATACTCATTTTCACTATATTGATGCTTCCACTTATGAACATGGTATATTTCTCCATTTTTGTGTCCTCTTTGATTTCTTTCATCAGTGTTTTATAGTTTTCTGTATATAGGTCCTTTTTTTCTCTCAGTTCAGTTCAGTTCAGTCACTCAGTCGGGTCCGACTCTTTGAGACCCCATGAATCACCACACGCCAGGCCTCCCTGTCCATCACCAACTCCCAGAGTTCACTCAAACTCATGTCTATTAAGTTGGTGATGCCATCCAGCCATCTCATCCTCTGTCGTCCCCTTCTCTTCCTACCCCCAATCCCTCCCAGCATCAGGGTCTTCTCCAAAGAGTCAACTCTTTGCATGAGGTGGACAAAGTATTGCAGTTTCAGTTCTAGCATCAGTCCTTACAATGAATACCCAGGACTGATTTCCTTTCGAAAGTCTATTCTAAGTTAGATCTCCTTGCAATCCAAGGGACTCAGAGGAGTCTTCTCCAACACCACTGTTCAAACGTATCAATTCTTTGGTGCTCAGCTTTCTTCACAGTCCAACTCTCACATCCATACATGACCACTGGAAAAACCATAGCCTGGACTAGACAGACCTTTGTGGGCAAAGTAATGTCTCTGCTTTTCAATATACTATCTAGGTTGGTCATAACTTTCCTTCCAAGGAGTAAGCATCTTTTAATTTCATGGCCACAGTTACCACCTGCAGTAATTTTGGAGCCCCCCCAAAATAAAGTCTGACACTGTTGCTACTGTTTCCTCATCTATTTCCCATGAAGTGATGGGACCAGAGGCCATGATCTTCGTTTTCTGAATGTTGAGCTTTAAGCCAACTTTTTCACTCTCCTCTTTCACTTTCTTCAAGAGGCTTTTGAGTTCCTCTTCACTTTCTGCCATAAAGGTGGTGTCATCTGCATATCTGAGGTTATTGATATTTCTCCTGGCAATCTTGATTCCAGCTTGTGCTTCTTCCAGTCCAGTGTTTCTCATGATGTACTGTGCATAGAAGTTAAATAAGCAGGGTGACAATATACAGCCTTGACGTACTCCTTTTCCTATTTGGAACCAGTCTGTTGCTCCGTGTCCAGTTCTAACTGTTGCTTCCTGACCTGCATATAGGTTTCTCAAGAGGCTGGTCAGGTGGTCTGGTATTCCCATCTCTTGAAGAATTTTCCACAGTTTATTGTTATCCACACAGTCAAAGGCTTTGGCATAGTTGATAAAGCAGAAATAGATGTTTTTCTGGAACTCTCTTGCTTTTTTGATGATCAAACGCATGTTGGCAATTTGATCTCTGGTTCCTCTGCCTTTTCTAAAACCATCTTGAACATCTGGAAGTTCATGGTTCACATAGTGCTGAAGCCTGGCTTGGAGAATTTTGAGCATTACTTTACTAGCATGTGAGATGAGTGCAATAGTGAGGTAGTTGGAGCTTTCTTTGGCATTCCCTTTCTTTGGGATTGGAATGAAAACTGACCTTTTCCAGTCCTGTGGCCACTGCTGAGTTTTCCAAATTTGCTGGCACATTGAGTGCAGCACTTTCACAGCATCATCTTTCAGGATTTGAAATAGCTCAACTGGAATTCCATCACTTCCACTAGCTTTGTTCGTAGTGATGCTTTCTAAGGCCCACTTGACTTCACATTCCAGGATGTCTGGCTCTAGGTGAGTGATCACACCATCGTGATTATCTCGGTCGCAGAGATTTTTTGTATAGTTCTTCTGTGTATTCTTGCCACCTCTTCTTAATATCTTCTGCTTTTGTTAGGTCCACACCATTTCTGTCCTTTATCGAGCCCATCTTTGCATGAAATGTTCCCTTGGTGTCTCTAATTTTCTTGAAGAGATCTTTAATCTTTCCCATTCTGTTGTTTTCCTCTATTTCTTTGCATTGATCACTGAGGAAGGCTTTCTTATCTCTTCTTGAATAGAGATTAGACTCTCAAGAATACGATATTGAAAAAAAAATCACAAAAGTTACAAAGAAATATGAAATTTGCTTTAAAAATAGGGTCTTTTTTTGCAAGTTAATAGTAGGTTTTAAAAATGAAAATTAAAGGAGTAATAAAGAACTTAAAAATAAGAAAAACTTAAAAAGTTTAAAAATGATAATAGTAAAATATATCTAGGAATTTTTCTGGAGCTGTTGAGGGCAGTGTGGTGTCAGTTCAGTTTAAGATAGTTTCTTGTTCCAGCTTATACTTCTTCTCAAGGTCTATAGGTCCCTTCCTATGTAGCCAGTGCCAACTACAGGGTTTTAATCTGTTGCACCTGTCACTTTCAAAGCGGTTCCCTCTTCTTTATTTTGTCTTCCTCTGTTTGCAAGTTTCTTCAGTATCTAACTTCCATCCTGACACAAGGGGGCGGAGATGGTCGTTTATTTAGGCTCAGTTGTTCAATTGTGCTGCAGGGAGGGAGGAACACTGCAAACAAATAACACTGGTGTGTGTGGGGAGTGCTCGCAGTGTCTGGGCCACACTGGGTTTGCCCCCACTCACGGCGTGTGTGCTTTCCTGGTCTACACTGCTCAGGCTCCAGGTTGCTGAGCAGCGGAGCTGTCTAAAGTGGGCCCTGGGTTGCGTGTACTACCCAGGTCTAAGCCACTCAGGTTCAGGTTCCTGGTACTCCACAAAGGCACAGACTTGGCTAGGCCTGCGTTTTGTGCCCTTCCCAGGTCCCAGCAGCTCAGGGGACCAGCCGATTGGCGAGCACAACTCCCTAGGTGGGCGGTGCATCTTATCACCTCCCCGGTCCCAGCAGCTCAGTTTCCTGGGTGGCAGTGGGAGCACCGTCTCAGGTGTACCATGTGTCTCTTCTGGGGAGCTGATCTCTGGCTGCTACCCTCCTGGCCAATGTCAACCGTCTAGGATCCCAGAATGACTTGGGTAGCAACTGGGAGCCTGCTCACAGTTTGGTAGAGGATCCTGGTCTCGGGGCTGAGTTTGCCCATTGCCTTCCGGCTCTGGCTGCTGCCCACATGCCTCCCTGCCTGTGGTGGGGGGTGGGCCGGTCTGCAGACCCCTAGCTCTCCTCTGGTATTTGCTCAGCCCTTTGTTCTGTAAGCAGGCTGGCAGTGCCTTAGGTTAGTTTTTTGTGGGAAAGTTCTCTCTCTCTCTTTCCTCTTTTTTTTTTTTTTTTCTCTCTCTGTCTGGCTATCCCACGGGTTGAGTTGCTGTCTCACGTTAGCTCCCTCAGATTGCCCCCAGGGCATTTAGGCCCAGTCCTTACCCTAAACAATGCAGCCTGCGCCTCCCTGTTCAGCCCCCACTTGCTGGCGGTGGAGCGAGAGTCCGGGGCTACTTCTCTGCTGGGAATTGCAGTTAGGCACATCATCTGTGGGTTTTATTTATTTATTTTTTCCTCCCAGTTATGTTGCCCTCTGAGATTCCAAAACTCCCCACAGACCCGCTGGTGAGAGGGTTTCCTGATGTTTGGAAACTTCTCCTCTTTTACGACTCCCTCCCTGGGACAGGTCTCTGTCCCTAACTCTTTTTTCTCTCTTTTTAACATTTATATTTTGTCCTACCTCCTTTCAAAGACAATGCGCTGCCTTTCTGGGTGCCTGATGTCCTCTGCCCATGTTCAGAAGTTGTTTTGTGGTATTTGCTCAGCGTTCAAATGATCTTTCGATGAATTTGTGGGGGAGAAAGTGGTCTTCCATCCTATTCCTCTGCCATCTTAGGACTACCCCAAAACTTTTCCTTTCTTACCATAACAATTACTATTTTTAAATGAAAAAATTACTTCGGTTAAGAATATTTAATCTAGTTAGTTTATTGTACAGATGGAAAAAGTGGCCTCAAGATATAAATTGTGTGTATGTGTGTGTGTGTGTACATACACATGTGCATGTGTGTGTGTGTTTGTGTGTGTGTGTGTAGGCTCCTCAGATAGTGCTAGTGGTAAAGAACCTGCCTGACAATAGGTTTGATCCCTGGATAGGGAAGATCCCCTGGAGAAGGGCATGACAACCCACTCCAGTATCTTGCCTGGAGAATCCCATGGACAGGGGAATCTGGCAGGCTATAGTCTAGAGGGTTGCAAAGAGTCAGACAGTACTGAAGTGACTTAGCATGCACACACGCACACGTGTGTGTGTGTGTGTGTGTGTGTGAGTGCATGTGTGTGAATACACATTGAAGGAGGAGATAAAGATGTTTTCAGAACATAATCCATCTAGAAAAGAAAAGCATGTTTGGTTTAACTGAAAATTTTCTATTCATAAACCAAAGAGTCATTTTTTTCTGCACCTCAAGCTTAGCTATCAAATTGTCTTATGGCATGACACTTGATCCAGAGGCAGATATTCTCTGCTAATAGAAGGTATCTATCACAGAATATTAACACAGGAAAATGAAACCACACAAGCACTCTTTTTAGATAGGTCTCAGTGAATCTACTTGCTCATTTCAATCCAAATCAAACCTATCTTAAAATATTAATGCAAAGATTAATCTACACAAATACAGAGTCAGCCTGGAGGGAGATTAAAGAGAATACAAGAAGATGGCTATTGAATCTCAGGCATGAAATTGCAGTGTCTGGGTGTGAGCTCTTACAAGGTAGCTATTTGCATAAACCAACAGGCACAGTGAAACACTATTTCTCAAAAGATAGCAACATCAGTAGTTCCCTAGGTCTATTTGCTGCTGATAAAACAGGCATTTTTTTCTTTAAACTTAAATGTCTTTTTGCTAAACTTTTTTGTTTCAATTTCATTCCTGGATATTTTAAAACTGAATAATGTACATGCTAAGTTGAAAGAGTCCAACTAGTGGACTGCAAGGAGATCAAACCATTTCCTAAAGGAAATCAGTCCTGAATATTACATTATTCATTGGAAGGACTGATGCTGAAACTGAAACTCCAATACTTTGGTCACCTGATGCAAAGAACTGACTCATTGGAAAGGACCCTGATGCTGGGAAAGATTGAAGGCAGGAGGAGAAGGGGACAACAGAGGATGAAATGGTTGAATGGCATCACTGACTCAATGGACATGAATTTGAGCAGACTCTAGGAGTTGGTGATGGTCAGGGAGGCCTGGCATGCTGCAGTCCATGGGGTTGCAAAGAGTCAGACACGACAGAGTGACTAAACTGAACTGAACAGTTCTTTTGTTTCCTTAGGTAAGTTTATTCCTAGATATTTAATTCTTTTTGTTGCAATGATAAATGGGATTGATTCCTTAATTACTCTTTCTGATTTTTCATTTTTAGTATATACAAATGCAAATGGTTTCTGTGTATTGATTTCCTATCCTGCAACTTTGCCAAATTTGCAGATTAGCTCTAATAATTTTCTGATGCTATCTTTAGGGTTTTCTATGTACAGTATCATGCCATCTGCAAACAGTGAGAGCTTTACTTCTGTTCCTATCTGGATTCCTTTTATTTGTTTTTCTTCTCTGATTGCTGTAGCTAGGACTTCCAGAAATATGCTGAATAATAGTGGTGAACACCTTTGTCTTGTTCCTGATCTAAGGGGGAATGCTTTCAGTTTTCCACCATTGAGAATAATGTTTGCGGTAGTCTTATAATATATGGTCTTTACTATGTTGAGGTAGGTTCCTTATATGCCCATTTTTGAAGAGTTTTAAACATAAATTTGTGTTGAAATTTGTCAAAGGCTTTTTCTGCATCTATTGAGATTACCATATGGTTTTTGTCTTCCAATTTGGTGTTCCTGGTGGCTCAGATGGTAAAGCATTTGCCTGCAATGAGGGATACATGGGTTCGATCCCTGGGTCAGGAAGATCCCCTGGAGGAGGAAATGGCAACCCACTGCAGTATTCTTGCCTGGAGAATTCCATGGACAGAGGAGCCTAGCAGGCTATAATCCATGGGGTCACAAAGAGTTGGACACAACTGAGCAACTTCACTTTCGCTTTCTTCACTTTTTTTGTTAATATAATGTATCACATTGATTGATTTGCATATATTGAAGAATCCTTGCATTTCTGGAATAAACCCAACTTAATCATGGTTTATGAGCCTTTTGATGTGTTACTGAATTCTGTTTGCTAAAATTTTTTGTTGAGGATTTTTGAATCTATGTTCATCAGTGATATTAGCCTGTAGTTTTCTTTTTTTTGTGTTGTCTTTGTCTGATTTTGGTATCAGGGTGATGGTGCCCTCATAAAATGAGTGAAGTGTTCCTTCTGCAATTTTTTGAAATAGTTTTAGAAGGAAAGGCATTAGCTCTTCTCTAAATGTTTGATAGAATTCTCCTGTGAGAATTCTATCTGGTCCTGGACCTTTCTTTTTGGGGAGATTTTTCTTTTTTTTTTAATCACAGCTTCAGTTTCAGTGCTTGTAATTGGATTGTTCATAATTTCTATTTCTTCCTGGTTCAGTCTTGAAAGATTGAACTTTTCTAAGAATCTGTTCATTTCTTCTAGGTTATCCATTTTATTGCCATATAGTTGTTCATAATAGTCTCTTATAATCCTTTGTATTTCTACATTGTCTGTTGTAACTCTCCTTTTTCATTTCTAATTTTGTTGATTTGATTCTTTTATTTTTTTCTTGATGAATCTGTCTAAAGGCTTGTCAATTTTATTTTCTCGAAGAATCAGCTTTTAGTTTTATTAATCTTTACTATTGCTTCTTTCATTTCTTTTTCATTTTTTTCTGGTTGGATCTTTATGATTGCTTTCCTTCTACTAATTTTGGCTATTTTGGGGGGTGGTTGTTGTTCTTTTTCCAGTTGTTTTAGGTGTAAAGTTAGATTGTCTATTCAATGTTTTTCTTGTTTCTTGAGGTAGGATTGTATTGCTATAAACTTCCTTCTTAGAACTGCTTTTGCTGCATCCCATAGGTTTTGAGTTGTCATGTTTTCATTGTCATTTTTTTCTAGAAAATTTTAATTTCCCTTTTGATTTCTTCAGTAACCTGTTGGTTATTTAGAAATGTGCTGTTTAATTTTAATGTATTTGTGTTTCTTACAGTTCCCCCCCACTCCTGCCCTCCTTGTAATTGATATCTAGCTCATAGTGTTGTGGTCAGAGAAGATGCTTGATTTGATTTCAATTTTCTTAAATTTACTGAGGTTCGATTTGTGAAACAAGATGTGGCTTACCTCTAGAATGTTCCATGTGTACTTGAGAAGAAGGTGTATTCTTCTGCATTTTGATGGAATGTCCTACAGATATCAATGAGATCCATCTCATCTAATGAATCATTTAAGACTTGTGTTTCCTTATTAAACTTCTGTTTTGATGATCTATCCATTGGTGTGAGTGGGGTATTAAAGTGTCTTACTAGATGGTCAACACAGAAATCAGATTGATTATACTATTTGCAGCCAAAGATGGAGAAGCTCTATACAGTTAGCAAGAACAAGAATGAGAACTGACTGTGGCTCAGATCATGAACTCCTTATTGCCAAATTTAGACTTAAATTGAAGAAAGTAGGGGAAACCACTAGGCCATTCAGGTATGACCTAAATCAAATCCCTTATGATTATACAGTGGAAGTGACAAATAGACTCAAGAGATAAGATCTGATAGAGTGCCTGAAGAGCTATGGACAGAGGTCTGTGACATTGTACAAGAGGCAGGGATCAAGATCATCTCCAAGAAAAAGAAATTCAAAAAGGTAAAATGGTTGTCTGAGGAGGCCTTACAAATAGCTATGAATAGAAGAGAAGCAAAAAGCAAAAGAGAAAAGGAAAGATATGCCCATTTGAATGCAAAGTTTCAAAGAATAGCAAGGAGAGATAAGAAAGCCTTCCTCAGTGATCAATGCAAAGAAATAGAGTAAAGCAATAGAATGGGAAAGACTAGAAATCTCTTCAAGAAAATTAGAGATACCAAGGGAATATTTCATGCAAAGATGGGCTCTATAAAGGACAGAAATGGTATGGACCTAACAGAAGCAGAGGATATTAAGAAGAGGTGGCAAGAATACACAGAAGAACTGTATACAAAAGATCTTCATGACCCAGATAACCACGATGGCGTGATCACTCACCTACAGCCAGATAAGCTAGAATGTGAAGTCAAGTGGGCCTTGAAAACATCACTATGAACAAAGCTAGTGGAGGTGATGGAATTCCAGTTGAGCTATTTCAAATTCTGGAAGATGATGCTGTGAAAGTGCTGCACTCAATATGTCAGCAAATTTGGAAAACCCAGCAGTGGCCACAGGACTGGAAAAGATCAGATTTCATTCCAATCCCAAAGAAACACAATTCCAAAGAATGCTCAAACTTCGGCACAATTACACTCATCTCACACCCTAGTAAAGCAATGCTCAAAATTATCCAAGCCAGGCTTAAATAGTACATAAACTGTGAACTTCCAGGTGTTGAAGCTGGATTTAAGAAAGGCAGAGGAACCAGAGATCAAATTGCCAACATCTGTGGGATCATTGAAAAAGCAAGAGAGTTCCAGAAAAACATCTACCTCTGCTTTATTGACTATGTCCAAGCTGTTGACTGTGTGGATCAAAACAAACTGCGGAAAATTCTGAATGAGATGGGAATATCAGGCCACCTATCCTGCCTCCTGAGAAATCTGTATGCAGGTCAAAAAGTAACAGTTAGAACTAGACATGGAACAACAGCCTGGTTTCAAATTGGGAAAGGAGTATGTCAAATCTATATATTGTCACCTGCTTATTTAACTTATATGCAGAGTACATCATGTGAAATCCTGAGCTGGATGAAGCACAAGCTGGAATCAAGATTGCTGGGAGAAATATCAATAACTTCAGATATGCAGATGACACCACCCTTATGGCAGAAAGTGAAGAAGAACTAAAAAGCTTCTTGATGAAAGTGAAAGAGGAGAGTGAAAAAGTTGACTTAAGACTCACCATTCAGAAAACTAAGATAATGGCATTTGGTCCCATCACTTCATGGCATATAGATGGGGAAGCAATGAAAATGGTGAGAGACTTTATTTTTTGGGGCTCCACGATCACTGCAGATGGTGACTGCAGCTGTGAAATTAAAAGACGCTTGTTCCTTGGAAGAAAATTTATGAACAGCCTAGACAACATATTAAAAAGCAGAGACATTAGTTTGCCAACAAAGGTTCATCTAGTCAAAGCTAGGTTTTTCCGTAGTCATGTATGGATGTGAGAGTTGGACTATAAAGAAAGCTGAGTGCCAAAGAATTGATGCTTTTGAACTTGGTGTTGGAAAAGAATTTTGAGAGTCTCTTGGACAGCAAGGATATCCAAACAGATCATCCTCAAGGATGTCAGCCCTGAATATTCATTGGAAGGGCTGATGCTGAAGCTGAAACTCCAGTATTTTAGACACTTGATGGAAAGAACTGACTCATTTGAAAAGACCCAGATCCAGGTAAAGATTGAAGTCTGGAGAAGGGGAGAGTAGAGGATGAGATTGTTCGATGGCATCATTGATTCAGTGGACATGATTTTGAGTAAACTCCAGGAGTTGGTGATGGACAGGGATGCCTGGTGTGCTGCAGTCCATGGGGTCGCAGAGTTGGACATGACTGAGTGAGCTCCAGGAGTTGTTGATGGACAGGGAGGCCTGGTGCGCTGCAATTCATGGGGTCGCAAAGAGTCGGACAGGACTGAGCGACTGAACTGAACTGAACTGAGCAAATGAACTGAACCAAACTGTGATTTGCCTGGAGCACAGGCTGCCTCGGTACCTCTGCTTGGAATCATTCCTGACCCCATGCTCATATCTGTACACTGGCAAAATTCCTGATTCAATGCCTCCTGCTCGGTGAGGCCTCTCTAGACAGACCAGTGCAAAGCTGGGACAGCCTTGGTGACCCTCCTCTTTCTCTTTTAAAATTCTTGCTTTTAACATATTTGGGGAAAAAATTCTATTTTTAAGTCCATATAAAAATTTGCAAATTTCTCAGTCATGTAAGATTCAATTCTTAAAATTTATCTTTGTAATATAAGGGACTTTTCACTGTTTGCATTACCTTTTTATTCCATTTAATTTTCTCTTACCTTGTGCTTAAATTTTATCTTTAATATCCTTTTCTCCCTTTATCATTCTGCATTTATTTTCTTTTCTTACCCCACCCTCTTCCTCTCTTTCTCTCTCTAAATAATTCTAAAATGACCCAGGTATCTTTATCCAGAGAAGTGCCAGTAACTAGACATTCTTCACCACAGACAGGAGCTATTGGAGGCAGCCTTTCTCTTCCCCACCATGGTCTCCATAGCTTCTCTCCAGTGCCTCCTAATGTAGGTGTTAGTCCATCTAAGGATGCTCTTCAAAAACCTCACCTAGTGCGCCCCACCCCCCCCCCGCCCAAGTTTTCCTGCTGATTTTAATTCTATTTGTGTGCCTGACACTTTTGATTTTCTGGAATAGTATTTCTGCCTAAATGTTCACACTGTCTGGACTTTGCCTAAGCAATATGCATTTCAAATCTGCTGTCTGTTGTATATGCTATGAAATTGAGAGAAATGGCCAAGAGAAAAATAGTATGTGGAAGTGTGACAGGTCACACCAGAGAGGAGACACTTCAGGCAAGAGCCTGGTCTGGCAAGGTTTGTCCTGAATAAGGAGTGAAGTGATGCTGAGTTGCCAATGGGTACTTAGGGAGGAGAAGTATGGTTCTTCTGCTGATGCCCTTCTTTCCAAGCTGGTTTCATTTTTCTTCTGGTGGCAATAACAGCATCCTCCAGGGCTGGTCCCAAAATCCTGCCTCTCATGGTAATGTTTGGAGGAATCTGTTTAGAGTAGCTTTCTTTTTTCTTTTAAAGGGACAGCTACAAGTTTATTTGGAGGAAATCTTAATTTGTTCAGGATTTGTATTTGGCAATCTTGATCTGCTTGAAATATCATATCTAAGGAGAAGAAAGACACATTTTCTTAGACATGGATTTTGTTCCTGGGAAAGTTCTCATAGTGAAGAAGTCTGGGCTCCTCTTATGTCCAAGCAAGAGTAAGTCTAGGGCTGGCCAGTGTCCCTGAAGCTCCAAGATTCATATTTCAGATTGCTCATGGGAATATCAGAATCATACATGCTTCCCTCCCAGATGTCTGTATTTCCAAAGGGATTTTTCCCACCACTGAGCTAGCTCCCCCTTTTATTTCCAACCTGTTTAGAAGCATCTCACATATAGTAAGAAAGATAATTTCCAGTTTTCAATAGCTGCGTGACTTTTCTTGTCTTTTTTCTTATGTGTATGGCACATAATTGGAGAAGGAAATGGTAACCCACTCCAGTATTCTTGCCTGGAGAATTCCATGGCATATAATATCAACATCACTGTGAGCTTCCCAAGAACAAGGGTTATGCTTTCTATCTTTCACCTTCCCATGGTCTCTATTTCAATAAGCTAGACATAATAGGCATGGAGAATGTTATCCCTTTCATTAGCCTCTGTATGTTCTGATATTTTCAGTTCAGTTCAGTTCAGTCGCTCAGTCATGTCTGACCCTTTGTGACCCCATGGACTACAGCACGCGAGGCCTCCCTGTCCATCACCAACTCCCGGAGTTCACTCAAACTCACATCCATCGAGTCAGGGATGCCATTCAGCCATCTCATCCTCTGTTGTCCCATTCTCCTCCTGCCCCCAATCCCTCCTGCATCAGGGTCTTTTCCAATGAGTCAACTCTGTGCATGTGGTAGCCAAAGTACTGGAGTTTCAGCTTTAGCATCATTCCTTCCAAAGAACACCCAGGACTGATCTCCTTTAGGATGGACTGGTTGGATCTCCTTGCAGTCCAAGGGACTCTCAAGAGTCTTCTCCAACACCACAATTCAAAAGCATCAAGTCTTCGGCTCTCAGTTTTCTTCACAGTCCAACTCTCCCATCCATACATGACCACTGGAAAAACCATAGCCTTGACTAGATGGACCTTTGTTGGCAAAGTAATGTCTCTGCTTTTGAATATGCCCCCTAGGTTGGTCATAACTTTCCTTCCAAGGAGTAAGCATCTTTTTATTTCATGGCTGCAATCACCATCTGCAGTGGTTTTAGAGCCCCCCAAAATAAAGTCTGACACTACTTCCACTGTTTCCCCATCTATTTCCCATGAAGTGATATTTTACTCTGTATTATAAAAGTAAGAGAATGTCATCATGTGAACAGTGTCTTGCATGTTGTGTCAATTAACTTTTTCTCTGTAGTAAACAACCACAAACCCTCCAGAGCATACGACAGTGACATGCATTTCTCACACATCTCTGGGTTTCTCCCATCCAGGCAAGGCTTGCCCCCAGGGATCTGCTGATTTGGACTTGGCTTACTGAGGCATCAAGGTTGGCTGGGGCACTCTGGCTGCTGAAATTCAGTTTCAAATGTCTGTCATCTGCCAGAGGCCAGCCTGCTCATTGTGCAGGTGGATGCATGGGAGATAATAAGCCCTAAATAGATCTCTTTTCAAGCCTCTGTGTGTATCACATCTGCTAACGTCTTATTGGTCAAAGTGAGTCCATGGCTGGGCCAAGGTCAAGAGTCATGGCAGGTTGCCCTGACCACAGTGGGAATAAGAGTGCACGAGGAATTATCACAAATCAGGGTCAGGGACTTCCTGGGAAGTCCAACGGTTAAGACTCCATGCTTCCAGTGCAGGGGTTGCGGGTTTGATCCTTGGTCAGAGAACTAAGATCCCACATGTTGCCCAGGGTGGCAACAAAACAAAACAAAACAAGTGTCAGGGTCAAATGATGCTGTGTCCACATATGGTGTGGGCTACTAGTGACTAGTTACCAAGGACAAAATTATGGATGTACACATCAGGCAAAGCTGACTGTAGTCATTCAGTGCCCGTAACACTCTGTTGGGCTTCCCCAGTGCCTCAGTGGTAAAAGAATTTGCCTGCAGTGCAGGAGACGTTCAGCAGACCCACGTTCAGTCCCTGGGTCAGGAAGATCCCCCTGAGAAGGAAATGGCAACCCATTCCAGTATTCTTGCCTGGGAAATCCCATGGACAGAGGAGGCTAGTGGGCCATAGTCCATGGGGTCTCAGAGAGTTTGACATGACCTGGTGACTAAACAACAGCAATGCTAACACCCTCCCCACTGACAATGGCTTCACTGACTCGTGCTTAGACAGGCTCCTCAGGCTTCCCCAGTCAGTCAAACCCCTGTGTGGCCTTTCATCACTCTTTGGACTCATTGATCCAGACACACAGACATTCCCACTCCTGTTTACACATGCCTCTTCAAGTCTCACTTTTCACTTAGTCTTCAAGACACAGATCAAGAATCATTTTCCCCATGAAGCTTTTCATGAGTTTCATGGTAAAACATTCTCATCAATTTGCTAAATCCCCACTGCTCTTAGTATCTCCAGCACAGAATGCAAGTATAATCAAAATAAACCAGTGTGGACATGTCAGTTCCAAACTCCCAATCTCTCTCCCCTTCTCCCTTCCCCACAGTAACCATAAATTTGTTCTTTAAGTCTGTGAGTCTGTACATGCTGCTACAAATAAAATGGATAATAAATAAAGGCCTACTGTACAGCACAGGGAACTCTGCTCGAGGTTATGTGGCAGCCTGGATGGAAGGGAGTCTGCGGGAGAATTGATACATGCATATGTATGACTGAGTCCCTTCCCTGTCCACCTGAAATGATCACAGCATTGCTAATTGGCTATACTCCAATATAAAAGAAAAACTTAAAAAAAGGAAATGTCTTCCCATGAAAAAACTTTCAAATTAAAAAATAATAAAAATATAAAACATGTAATTATAATCTATTTGTTCTGACCTCTATGTATTTGTATAATCTTTTTTTTGTCTTTTTGTTATTTTATATTTTTGTCTCTTTTGTAATAGATTAATTGCCCATATATATGTAAGCTTAGAAAGTAAAAGTGAAAGTGAAGTCGCTCAGTCGTATCCGACTCTTTGTGACCCCATGGACTGTAGCCTACCAGGCTCCTCTGTCCGTGGTATTCTACAGGCAAGAGTACTGGAATGGGTTGCCATTTCCTTCTCCAGGAGATCTTTCCAACCCAGGGATCGAACCCAGGTCTCCCACATTACAGGCAGATGCTTTACCATCTGAGCCACCAGGGAAGACTCAAAGTAAAGTCGCTCAGTCGTGTCCAACTCTTTGCGACCCTGTGGACTGTAGCCCACCCTATGTAAGCTTATGTATGTGTAATTCTTAACTATCCAGATGGAATGCAAGCTCCTTGAAGAAGTGGGAAAAACTATACCTTTGGAGACTGGAAATTTGAACTCTGATGTTGACTGTGCCATTACCTAGTTAAGGAGCTGTTTTAGTCTGTATCTGGGCTTGGCAATCATTAAATGGTAGGGCTGGAGCAGATGGTACTTCACTGTAGATCTTAGGTTTCTTTTCTGTTCATAAACTCATAGCAATGAGGAATTTTTTTTATGTGGATCGTTTTTGGAGTCGTTATTAAATTTGTTATAATGTTGCTTCTGTTTTATGTTTGTTTGGTTGTTGTTGTTGTTGTTGTTTTTTTTTTTCCAGGAGGTATGTGTGAACTCAGCTCTCTGACCCGGGATTAAACCCCTGCACTAGAAGGTGAAGTCTTAACCACTAGACCACAGGAGAAGTCCCTAACATATACTTTTTATTCATTGATAAAATAATTAACTTACATGCATGATGAGATATATGAGGCCAAGACAATTCCAACCTCGTACTGCAGGCAAAGTAGAGTTGAATCCAGTGCAGGGAAGAAAGTTGCTCAGTTGGGAAAACTGCTGGCCTATAAATGCTGTGGTTAGTTCAATGATCTTTTATCAGCAATCGTCACTTAAAGTCATTAGAAACTCAGTCATTCTTCTTATGGCCAAATTTTAATCCATCAAATTCTCAAGCTAAAACTGCATTCTATTTTTAGTCAATGGATTCATTATCTTAAATTGGTGAAAAATGGATTTTCCAGATCAAAATAGCTGTGTTAGTTGCTCAGTCGTGTCCGACTCTTTGTGAACCCATGGACTGTAGCCCACAAGGCTCCTCTGTCCATGAGATTTTTGAGGCAAGAATACTGGTTCAGGTTGTCATTGACTTCTCCAGGGGATCTTCCTGACCCAAGGATTGAACCCAGGTCTCCTGCCATTGTAGGCAGCTTCTTTACTGTCTGAGTCACCAGGGAAGCCCGATCAACATAGAAGTCAGATCAAGTGGGGAGCAGGTGGTGACCACAGGTTGGGGGGCAGGGCACTGCAAAGTTATAGGGAAAGGAGTGTGGATGAAGAGAGAAGGTAGATAGGGATAATGTTACAGTTTCAAAAAAATAGATAAATAAAGACAATTTTAGGGAATTCTCTAGTGGTCCAGTGGTTAGTACTCAGCACATTCACTGCCATGGCCCAGACTGGATCCCTGGTCAGGGAACTAAGATCCTGCATGCCGTATGGCATGGACAAAAAAAAATAAAAGTTAAAAAAAAAAAAAAGAGAGCGTCTCTCAATAGTTATAGCTCTGGCAATTTGTAAGGTTGCTTGTAAGGGCAAAGATGGTTTCTCAATGGTTTCTAATTCAATAGAACTACTCATCAAGACAGAGGAAACTTGCATTCTATCACTTGATCTCTTTTGAAGGTGTGGCTCTTTCTCCCAACTATTACATACTTCATAAAGTTAAATACTATCATTTCATGTCAAGTAGGACTGGTGAGACTGGTTTCAGTTTGGGACAGTTTCATGCTAAATGGAGCCTGGTAGGATTTCCCCTTGCTCTCCTTGCAGGCAACACACCATTTTTGATTGTTTAGGATCCTATGACGTGTACTACAAACAAGAGATGCATTCTTATCTATAAGCAGAGGCTGCCTGATAAACTGCAGGGATGAATAATTTATAAGGTAGCAATAGGGAAAGTGGCATTTCACACTTCTTTCCATGTGAAATGTCACATGAATTCCAAACAGGCTAAACACTTTAGCAGGAAACCTACAATTGCTGGTAAAGGAAAGCGAGTGCTCCATAAGGTGGTCATTACGGTATTACTCAAGAAGGATTCTTGGGACTTTCCTGGCTGTCCAGTGGCTAAGACTCTGCACTCACAATGTTCGCTCCCTGGTCAGAGAACGAGATCCCACATGCTGCAACTAAGATCTGGTACAGCCAAATAAATATACATATAATTTTAAAGGAAGGATTCTAATCCAAGTATTCCTCTCCATTGATTAAACATGAAAACAAACAACAATTTCTCAAATCAATGTTATAAAATAATGATTATAAACATGGAAATAGCATCAATAAGGCAAATAGGCCTTTAAAGCAAATAGGCTTTCTTCCACTCAATTTCAGTCAATTTATAGTAAACAAATTCTGAAAAACTCCATTTTCTAATCATGCAGGAAGTCTTCCATTAAAGGAGAATCCCAAAATAGAGTTTGACAGATTATTATGCATCATATTACATGGTTTAACATTAGTCCATTTAATCAGAAAATCCAGTCAAAACTGCATCTCTGAATTCAAATCATCAAGCCATTCCTAGCTCTTTATTTGTAAAGATGGTTAGCAAGATTAAACTGAAACAGGATTCACAAGATCCAAGTTTTGAAAGTAAGATTGCATTTTAATTTTATTTGATAATTAATATTTAGTTGATATTTTGGAAGGTCAACATTTGCAGTTATCTTATTAAATTCTTGATTCATTACTTAATCTGGCTTGTAGTAATATATCATTTCTTAAAGAACATTAAAGAAAACTAGATTCTTCAAAGAAATCTGTTAAGCATCCTTATTTATGAAATGTTATAATTTCTGGGAGATAGAAAAATATCAAGTTATTACTTTTTTCTCTATGGACCCATCATTCAACCTATATAGGTGGAGGGCAAGAAGTAACACCTTAGAGAATTGAGATGATGAGATGTGTGCGTGCAAAGTCACTTCAGTGGTGTCCAAGTCTTTGCAACCCTATGCACTGTAACCCACCAGGCTTGCTGTCCATGGGATTCTCCAGGCAAGAATACTGGAGTGGGTTGCCATTTCCTTCTCCAGGTGATCTTCCTGACCCAGGGACCAAACCCACATCTCCTGTGAATCCTGCCTGTCAGTATTGTTAGGTGCTGACTGAAGTGACTTAGCAGCAGCAGCAGACTATTGCCCAACAGGAATTCAGAGAGAAGAGATCAGCCTGGCCTGGAACAGTCATGGAAGGCTTTCCAAATGGCCAGAAAGTTTGTTATTTAGTTCTCAACTTTTCTCTTTCCCTCTCTGGTTTACCAATAATCACAGATGATTATACCAGCAAATAGTTTCTGTGCCTCATCTTATCCATAAGGCCACCAGCCCAAATATGGCAACATATTTATAAATGGTAGCCTTGCACTCAGTCAGACATTTGTAAGGCATCCTAAAAGCCCCAGCTTGAGCGGACTTCATAAATGTCTCCCCACTGTGAAAAGAGCGCCACACAATCTCGCTCCTTAGCCAAACGCACAAGGTCACTCTTGAAAGGCACCTAACTTGCCTTTGTTTACAGAGCCATTAAGTGACAGTGCCAAGAATCATATCCATGTGCTTTGCTTCAGAGCCTATTTACTTAGTCCAAAATGCCATATTGTAATCACCAGGAATTTGCCTGTCTCCTGGGAAAGTAGTCTTCGAGAGCATCAGCTGCACTGTGTCTTATTCATTTCTGTGTTGTCAGTGCCATGCCTCATCAGACACTTAATAATAACTACCTGCTAAATAATTTCATAAATCTTGTGTCATGAAGGCAGAGGACTCAATCAGGAAAACAGAGTCCATAACCGGTGACATCAAGAGAGGATGTCTCATGGGGAGAAGTGGCTGAAAAAGTCCTAGAAAGGCTAAACAGACAAAAAGGTGAGTGACTGTTTGTTGAGTACAGCGTTTCAGTTTTCCAAGATAAAGAGAGTCCTGGAGACGGTGGTGGTGGTTGCACAATATGAATGCACTTATAATCACTGAATTGTCACTTAAAAATGATTCAGATAGTAAATTTGATGTTGCATGTGTGCTCAGTCATGTCTGACTCTTTGTGCCTGCATGGACCATAGCCCGCCAGGCTCCTCTGTCCATGAAATTTTCCTGGCAAGAATACTGGAGCAGGTGGCCATTTCCTACTCCAGGGGATCTTCCTGGTCCAGGGATCCAACTGACGTCTTCCCTTAGGTCTACTGCACTGGCAGGTGGGTTCTTTACCACTAGCACTACCTGGTGTATTTTACCACAATAAGAATTTGAGGGGGAAACGGGGGCAAGAATTCAACCTAGAAGTTGATATCTATCGAAAGTGAACCAGCTTCAGGTCTAGGGGGACAAACGGGAAGACTGTGTTGCCAGAGCTGAGGGACCCGGGTTATCTGGCCAGCTAGGACCCCAAAAGGAGGGACCCTCTAGCCAGAGCAGGAGACACAGAGGACAGAAGGCTAGTGTCAGTGCCGGAGAACAGTGCCAAGGCAGGTGCTGGCTTCTCTTCACTGCTCTATGTTCACCCCATCCGCCAAATCCAAGGGGAAGCCGGTTGCCAATGTAGTCGGAGTGATAGCATTTGCAGAGATCAGGAGCAGTAGGGTAGAGAAGGGATTATTAGGGCAAACATGCACAAAACGGGCACAGGTGAAGGTACTTCAGGCAGCAAATAGTGGCATCTAAGAGATGGTGGAAACAGTGGGTGGGGAGTAGACGAAATGAAGATGTTCTTTAGGTTGGGAATGCTGTCTGACCATGAACTTGGGAGTACAGGGACAAATACTGCAGTAAATAAAGTGAGGCCAACTTGGGGGAGATCTTTAAATGGAAGAGTTTTTACATAACGTCACTGAATGTTTGGAAATAGAAAGCACTGAGGGCATTCTTCAGTTAGACTATAACTAGACCATGGACTCATTGTGCATTAGAGGTAAGTCAACAGTTTCCCAGCGCAAATCCTCAGAATCAAGTAATAGACTGTTGCAGTGTCATCTCTCATGACCTCATTCTTCTAGAGCAGGGGTTCCCAACTTCCAGGCCACGGACTGGTACCTTCTATCTGGTCAGTGCTGGCATTAGAAGAGAAATAAAGTATACAACCTGGAGAAAGAAATGGCAGCCCACTGCAGCATTCTTGCCTGGAGAATCCTATGGACTGAGGAGCATGGTGGGCTACAGAGCGTGGCACAGAGTCAGACACGACTTAGTGACAGAGCACACATAAAGTGCATAATAAACGTAATGTGCTTGAATCAAAACCACACGTTCCCCACCTCCCATCCCTGTTCCGTGGAAAAACTGTCTTCCCCAAACTGGTTCCTGGTGCCAAAAAGGTCGGGGACTGCTGTTCTTTGTGAGGGACGTATGACTATTGACCCTATTTTATAAATCAGGAAGTTGAGGTTAAGAGAGGTCAGGTAAGTTTCAAGGACACTCACCTGGTAAGGGGCAGAGCTGGACTTGAATGAGGCCCTTAGACTCCAGAGAACACGTGCTCCCCACAGGATGTCCTGCTTTGGTTTCGGCACACTCAGCGTTCCAGTTGCTATATTTGGAGATCTCTGAAGACAGATGGCACAGTTGTCGGTAGCTTGGTCCAATGATTAGTCACTCCACAATCAATACGTGATTTTTAATTTTAATTTCCAAATGACTTTTTCTCCCCGTGCTTCATTCCTTTATCCAAACTAGAGAACAGCTGCTCTGAGAGTGGTATTTATCTAAATTCCATCTCTTTCCTTTCTACATGAAACCACTTCCTATGCTCTGAGGTATGAGAGTAAAAACGGATTCATTCAAACTGAACAATCTTTGCCCTTGGGAAACTTGAATACTTTGAGAAGTTAAAATCCTCTTAGGAAAATTCTACCCATTCCACCTCCTTGTTTCTCCTAATTGGTATTTTGTTCTTATCAGGAGCACTTTCTGGTTTCTAGTTTCTTTCAACATCAATTGCATGACTGCTATAGCTTTTATGATTTTTCCCTCTACTGCACTGCTGTGGTTGGGAAACCTTTTGTTTATATTATTTTTTGGCCATCAGGCTTCTTTGACCAGGGATTGAACTTGCACTCCCTGCATTGGAAGTGTTTAGTCTTAACCAGTGGACCACCAGGGAAGTCCTGAAAAGCATTTGTTGACTTACGTGATTCTTCAAATGAAGCATGGGAGGGTTTCTTTTTTCTTTTTTTCATTTTCCCTTACATCTTGAAGCCTTTAAAATTCTAATAGACATGAGATGTGAGCAGTTCTTGCCTGGATCTCCACCCAGGACTCAAGTAGATTTTCTCCTCTTTGTGAAATTCTCTGAGGCTTGCATGCCTTGACAATGCTGCAAGCAAAACTTGTTCTTTCTATATAAAAAGAGAAAGGTATTTAGAAATACTTGAAGAAATAAGAAAACTGCTCAGAACATAGTTTATTAGGGGTGCACTTGGGGTGATTCTGAGTTGGCCCCAGGGAAAATATGAACAGTCATAGTTCTCCACCACTCCTTCTGAACAAAATCTTCTTTAGGACAGAGAACATATCTGGGAGCACATTTGGTGTACTATTACACATCCAGAAAGTAATTAATTATAATATTTTAAATGGTTGTGAAGGGCAGCCTGAGGCACCAGTGCTTTTGGAAACAGATTTTGCATATCTACTAAACTGAATGGCATGATAGCTCATTTCTAAAAATATTGGTCTTGGAGGAATCATTCTATCCTGACTTTACTCTTCATAAGGATGACTGAAACTTTCTGGCCTTCCCCAGTGGCTCAGTGGTAAAAGAATCTGCTTGCAATGCAAGAGCCACAGGAGTATCTGGGTTCGATCCCTGGATTGGGAAGACCCCCTAGAGAAGAGCATGGCAACCCACTCCAATATTCTTGCCTGGAGAATTCCCATGGAGAATCCCCAGAGGAGCCTGGTGGGCTACAGTCCATAGGGTTGCACGTGACTGAAATCAGAGTGGTACATGACTGAAGCGACTGAGCACGCACACACTTAAACTTCTCCAGTGACAAGAGTTTCTTTTCATTTGCAAATATCTAGAGGTTAGGTACCAGGATACATTATTTACTGTGAAAAGCTCACAATTTCACCACAGGATGTGTTAGTTTACTTAGTTTATCTGATTATCAGCTATAGAGTGTGATCCTAATCCTATAAATATGTGCTGATGTAGCCTTAGGGGCAGGAAAAAATAAGTCATTCAACATGTACATCATTAGTCTGTTCTGGTCAAGACAGTTTAGATCACAGGTGTAGGGGAGGAGCTTAAAGAGAAAGCCGATATTGATCCTGATTGGGGGGGAGGGGGGCGCCACTGGAAGTAGGCTTGAAGAGATTTCTGGGTCTCAAATCTGGAGAGGGCCCAGGCAAACCAGGTGCTGATTGCTGTTTTCCTCCAAAGAACTTACAGTCTTATTGGAAAGAGTAACAACAATAAAAGGTGAGAAATAAAAATAAAGTGCTCCCAGTGGTGAGGAGGGAGAAATGTGTTCCAGCTGAAAGGATTTGGGGCCAGGTGAGTGTAAATGCCCCTACAAACCTGGGGGCCTGGAGGAGAAAAATTCAATGAATGGCATTTTGGTAAGATGAGACTTGATTAGGTCAAGAAATGTCATTCTCCTAGGTGTCCTTAAAAATAGCCAAAATGATAGAAAGCAAAGAGAGATAATGTTGTTATTACCAAAAACTTGGAAAGAGAACAAATCTTTTGAGAGAAACTGCAAGTAATTTCTGCTGAATAGAGAGACTTGGGGGCCAAAGTGAAGGCACATCCAAGGGCGTTTCACAATGTCCCCTTCTGAGAAGTTGGTGCAAGCTTGGAAGTTAAAGAAGCAAATCTTGGCAGAGCTCCCTGGATACTCCTTAACCTGGGAGGGGTAAGGATACACTGTAGTCTGACCCAGAACACATTACTTCCACATTACCATCACTTCCACTGCTGGGGATTAAGGAGCAATCTAAACAGGATAAATGTGAACATCCAGAGTTTGTAGTGAGGTTTCACTGAGCAGAGTGTGGGGTAATGCTTTCCTCTGGGCAGTGGCCCTTCCCCTGGAAAGTAGAACTTCCTCCTGAGCTAGCAGCCTTCTAAGGAGAATCTGGTGTGTGTGCCTGTCCTGGAAACCAAGATCAACCCCACAGAGAGAAACCTAACAGCTGGCCTTGACTGTCCAAGGTTCTGAATTTCTCTTAGGCTGCTGGTTTCATTAAACTGACTTCCCAGGAGGCGCTAGTGGTAAAGAATCTGCCTATCATTGCGGGATATGTAGAGACACAGGTTCAATCCCTGGGTGGGGAAGATCCTCTGGAGAAGGAAATGGCAACCCACTCCAGAATTCTTGCCTGGGAAATCCCATGGGCAGAGGAGCCTTGCCGGCTACAGTCCATGAGCTACAGTCCTTGTGGGCTACAGTTGCAAAGGTCAGACATGACTGTGCACACACACACAGAGGGTCTGGTAAAGTCAATTTAAAAACAAATAAATAAAAGCCTCTCAAGCTTAAAGTTTGAGAGAAGATTTTTAACAGCAAGCAGATGGACAGTAAGGATCCAGGGGAGCATCCGCCCACTCTATTTACATGCAAACGTGAGGCTAGAAGAGACCACTTCTCTCTCCAAGAGGTACACATAGAAAACAGTCAACAGGAGGCCTTCCTAAAAGATTTTACAGCTCAAATAAGGAGAGGGACTTAGTACTCAATCCCCAGGAAAAGAGCTGGTTTTGAATATTTACTACAGGATATAAATTATATTTGGGCAATACTTTCTTTATGATCTCAGTAAAATATAAGACAAGAGGGACTTTTATATAAGAGTGAAAGATGACACAGAATCGCAGAAGACCGAGGTGAAACTTGAGCTGCCTGAAAGTAAAAAAAAAAAAAAAAGAAAGAAAGGATGTAAAATAACTTGAGAACATTAAAAATGCAATTGTGAAATTTAAAACTGCTTTAGAAGTTGTAAAATAACAAAACTAATACTGCAGAAATTTTAATTAGTAGATAGCTTGCTTGAAGCAGCTAACAAACACAACAAAATGGAGAGAAAAACATGATTGATGAGAGAGATGCAATGGATTGAACTGACTTGGATTTCTTATATGTGCATGTCTGATGCTTCTGAACCAAAAACTAAAGCAAATAGAATTATTTACACAAACAAAATTAGCAAATTTTCTGAACTGAAGAAAAACTCAATACTTCATATAAAAAGAACTCAAGAACTATCTGGAAAAAGCCATGTAACATGGAACATTTTCTGAAAAGAGAGCAAAATAA
Organism: Capricornis sumatraensis; assembly: GCF_032405125.1. Lineage (NCBI taxonomy): Eukaryota > Metazoa > Chordata > Mammalia > Artiodactyla > Bovidae > Capricornis > Capricornis sumatraensis. Next base: position 14,983,430 of record NC_091089.1, on the reverse strand, counting down.
AAATTTTCTCTCTATGAACATTTGATGCTTCAAAAATAAAATGTAAAGAACACGAGAAGAAGAGCTTTCAAGGATGCTGATGAAAAAACTGTTAAAAATGAATAACTTTCCTTTATATTAACAAGATAATTTGTTTAAGTGTTAAAGATGTAATTCATAATAACAAAAATAATAAGCAGCTAGTAGTAAACCTAAGAAAAAAATGTCTATATACTTTAGCATTTTTATCCATACTACTATAAATTTTGAGTGAGTGAATTCAATCTAGAATAAGTAGAGGTTAAGTTCCTACTATTAGATGCAAAGATTCAATAATGCACAGATATCAATTTTCCCCATAATGAGTGCAATACCAATTAAAATCTGAGTAGAAATTTTTTGGCTCTTAAAAATGTGAAATTATCCTTCTTTAAAAAAGAGGAAAAATATTTGGGAAATATTTGGAAAAAGGAATAATCAAGAATGTTTTTTCTACTGTCATATTAAAATGAATAATTTTCATTTTATGAAAAAATTGAATTTTATGAAATTTTATGAAAACTTCATTTTATAAAAAATGAACAATTTTTTAAATGAAAATTAAATTTAAATTTAATTTAAATTTAAAGGTGACTAGATAGAGAAGTCAAAAATTAAAAACAAAAACTAGAACCAGGAACAAATATAAAAAACTGCATAACTTAATTGATATTAAAATTAATGGGAGAAAATATAAATTACTTATTAAATAATACTGAGAATGTTTACTACTAGGAAAGAAAAGCATTATTTCTTTATCCTATGCCACAAAATTAATTCCATATTAATTGGAAATCTAACTATACACATTAATACCATAAATTAATGAACATAACATGGGAGTAAGCATATCCACACATGAGTGTCAATTTGACTACAAGACACATTAAAATCTTTTATATATTTTTTAAAACATATTAAATTAGAGCCAAGAACACAGAAAGAAAATATTTAATGAACATATGAAGAACTATTGAAATCCATATGAAAATCTTTAACATCTTAGAAAAAAATTTAAAGGACATATAAAGTTGATTTACAAAGAAGTAATAATAATAGAGGTCAAAAATTGCAGGGGAGTATACTCATTTTTCACTATATTGATTCTTCCAATCCATGAACACGGTATATTTCTCCATCTATTAGTGTCCTCTTTGATTCCTTTCATCAGTGTTTTATAGTTTTCTATATATAGGTCTTTAGTTTCTTTAGGTAGTATATTCCTAAGTATTTTATTCTTTTCGTTGCAATGCAGAATGGAATTGTTTCCTTAATTTCTTTTTCTACTTTCTCATTATTAGTGTATAGGAATGCAAGGGATTTCTGTGTGTTGATTTTATATCCTGCAACTTTACTATATTCATTGATTAGCTCTAGTAATTTTCTGGTGGAGTCTTTAGGGTTTTCTATGTAGAGGATCATGTCATCTGCAAACAGTGAGAGTTTTACTTCTTCTTTTCCAATTTGGATTCCTTTTATTTCTTTTTCTGCTCTGATTGCTGTGGCCAAAACTTCCAGAACTATGTTGAATAGTAGCGGTGAAAGTGGGCACCCTTGTCTTGTTCCTGACTTTAGGGGAAATGCTTTCAATTTTTCACCATTGAGGATGTTTGCTGTGGGTTTGTCATAGATAGCTTTTATTATGTTGAGGTATGTTCCTTCTATTCCTGCTTTCTGGAGAGTTTTTATCATAAATGGATGTTGAATTTTGTCAAAGGCCTTCTCTGCATCTATTGAGATAATCATATGGCTTTTATTTTTCAATCTGTTAATGTGGTGAATTACATTGATTGATTTGTGGATATTGAAGAATCCTTGCATCCCTGGGATAAAGCCCACTTGGTCATGGTGTATGATCTTTTTAATGTGTTGTTGGATTCTGATTGCTAGAATTTTATTGAGGATTTTTGCATCTATGTTCATCAGTGATATTGGCCTGTAGTTTTCTTTTTTTGTGACATCTTTGTCAGGTTTTGGTATTAGGGTGATGGTGGCCTCATAGAATGAGTTTGGAAGTTTACCTTCCTCTGCAATTTTCTGGAAGAGTTTGAGTAGGATAGGTGTTAGCTCTTCTCAAAATTTTTGGTAGAATTCCGCTGTGAAGCCGTCTGGACCTGGAGGACACTAATAGATGGAGAAGTATACCATGTTCATCGATCAGAAGAATCAATAGAGTGAAAATGAGTATACTACCCAAAGCAATCTACAAACTCAATGCAATCCCTATCAAGCTACCAGTGATATTTTTCACAGAACTAGAACAAATAATTTCAAGATTTGTATGGAAATACAGAAAACCTCGAATTGCCAAAGCAATCTTGAGAAAGAAGAATGGAACTGGAGGAATCAACTTGCCTGACTTCAGGGTCTACTACAAAGCCACAGTCATCAAGACAGTATGGTACTGGCACAAAGACAGAAATATAGACCAATGGAACAAAATAGAAAGCCCAGAGATAAATCCGCACACATATGGACACCTTATCTTTAACAAAGGAGGCAAGAATATACAATGGAGTAAAGACAATCTCTTTAACAAGTGGTGCTGGGAAAACTGGTCAACCACTTGTAGAAGAATGAAACTAGATCACTTTCTAACACCTCACACAAAAATAAACTCAAAATGGATTCAAGATCTAAATTTAAGACCAGAAACTATAAAACTCCTAGAGGAGAACATAGGCAAAACACTCTCAGACATAAATCACAGCAGGATCCTCTATGATCCACCTCCCAGAATTCTGGAAATAAAAGCAAAAATAAACAAATGGGATCTAATTAAAATTAAAAGCTTCTGCACAACAAAGGAAAATATAAGCAAGGTGAAAAGACAGCCTTCTGAATGGGAGAAAATAATAGCAAATGAAACAACTAACAAACAACTAATCTCAAAAATATACAAGCAACTTATGCAGCTCAATTCCAGAAAAATAAACAACCCAATCAAAAAATGGGCCAAAGAACTAAATAGACATTTCTCCAAAGAAGACATACATGGATGGCTAAAAGACACATGAAAAGATGCTCAACATCACTCATTATTAGAGAAATGCAAATCAAAATCACAATCAGGTACCACTTCACACCAGTCAGAATGTCTGCGATCCAAAAATCTGCAAGCAATAAATGCTGGAGAGGGTGTGGAGGAAAGGGAACCCTCCTACACTGTTGGTGGGAATGCAAACTAGTACAACCACTATGGAAAACAGTGTGGAGATTCCTTTAAAAATTGCAAATAGAACTGCCATATGACCCAGCAATCCCACTGCTGGGCATACACACCGAGGAAACCAGAATTGAGAGTGACACATGTACCCCAATGTTCATCGCAGCACTGTTTATAATAGCCAGGACATGGAAACAACCTAGATGTCCATCAGCAGAGGAATGGATAAGAAAGCTGTGGTATATATACACAATGGAGTATTACTCAGCCATTTAAAAGAATACATTTGAATCAGTTCTGATGAGATGGATGAAACTGGAGCTGATTATACAGAGTGAAGTAAGCCAGAAAGAAAACCACCAATATAGTATACTAACACATATATATGGAATTTAGAAAGATGGCAATGAGGACCCTGTATGCAAGACAGCAAAAAAGACACAGATGTGTATAGTGGACTTTTGGACTCAGAGGGAGAAGGAGAGGGTGAGATGATTTGGGAGAATGGCATTGAAACATGTATAGTATCATGTAAGAATCGAATCACCAGTCTATGTCCGATGCAGGATACAGCATGATGATTGGAGCTGGTGCACGGTGATGACCCAGAGAGATGTTATGGGGAGGGAGGTGGGAGGGGGGTTCATGTTTGGGATCACATGTACACCTGTGGTGGATTCATGTCAATGTATGGCAAAACCAATACAGTATTATAAAGTAAAATAAAGTAAAAATAAAAAGTTAAAAAAATTGGAGGTTAACTATTTTTATATGAATCTAATAAAATGTAGTCCATAGCATCACAAAGAATCAGACACAACTGAGCAACTGAACTGAATAAAATATAATTTTAAAATATCTTTATTTTTCATTCATGATATTAATGCATGTTTAAAATACTGAGAATTGTTGAGGACATGGAGAGAACTCTGGTTAAAGCGTCTGCCTGGAATTCAGGAGACCTGGGTTTGATCCCTGGGTCAGGAAGATCCCCTGGAGAAGGAAATAGCAACCCACTCCGGTACTCTTGCTTGGAGAATCCCATGGAGGGAGGAGCCTGGTAGGCTACAGTCCACAGGGTCACAAAGAGTCGGACATGACTGAGCGACTTCACTTTCACTTTCAAGAAGATTATGGTACACATTTATCATAGACTATTATGTAACCATGAAAGATGTAGTTTCAAAGGCCCTAATAGCTAAATTAATGTACTGTAAGTTAAAACCATGTTGCATATCTTCAAAATTTTCTGTGAGATATTTTATTTAAATAATATAAAATTATACTACTTTTATGAAAACCAAAGAGTTTACCCCACCACGATAATTCCATAACACAATATTTGTAGCAAAAATAGTTTATAATAACTACTTGAGGAATTCTGATTTTCTCAGGAATACTACTTATTATAACTTTTGAGGAAAAAAAAAAAACCTTAAAAATTACAGTTGCTGTATTTTCAGGTCAAGATTTCAACATGAGCTGTAGTTCATCTTACATCAGATTTGTTTGTTCTAATGATGATGCTTTACAAGAACTGTTAAAATATAGAGGATGTGTGAAGAATTGCTCAACTTGGTCAGAAGAGGGAGCTTATAGATAACAAAAAAAGCATAAATACGCACTCTTATCAGAAATGAAGTGAAGTAAAGTCGAAGCACTCGGTCTTGTCTGACTCTACAACCCCATGGATTATCAGTCCATGGAATTCTCCAGTAGAGTATTATTTCAAGTCCATATATTTACTGCAAATGAAAAAATATGTAACCACAGAATATTTCCATGATAGCTTAAAAACATCTGTTTTGTCTTATAATTTGATGAAATATTAAACTTACTTTCATTCTTAAGAGGATTTCATGTCTCACTCTGTCCTCATACTATTTGCACATTTGACCTCTGTGTTGCTGATAAAGTGAAAAGCTGGCTGATGGAGATATATATCTATGTTGGTTTATCCTTTTCTCTTGCATGCAGCAAAGTTGGTAAGTGAGCCAAGGAACAAGATGGTGCACAGCAAGAAGTCATGAAAACTAACTGCTGAGTAAAAATTTATTATATGTTATTTAATAAAAAGCTTCCATGATGGCTCAGCAGGTAAAGAATCTGCCTGCAATGCAGGAGACACAGGAGATGTGGGTTTGATCTCTGGGTCAGAAAAATCCCCTGGAGGAGGAAATGGCAACCCACTCCAGTATTCTTGACTGGAGAATCCCATGGACACAGGAGGCTCGTGGGCTATAGTCCAAAGGGTCTCATAAAGTGACTGAGTGATTGAGCACACAGTTAAGAAAAAAATAGGGGCAAAGTTTTCTGTTCAAAATAGTTCATTAAGGATAATAAATATAAAAAGTGAAAATATATCAATCTAATTCAAGGGGTTTTTTTTGTATCAATACTCAAAATTTAAAACTAGTATTAGCTTTCTAGTTTCCAGTAGTGTGCAAAGTTTTCATAAACCTAACCATGTTAGAGGTGTGATATTAACAGTAAACTATAGCAAACCAAGAACTAGAAGAGACTTCTCCAGAAGTCCAGTGGTTAAGAATATGCATTCTACTGCAGGGAACATGGATTCAATCCCTGGTCAAGGAATTAAGATACCACACGCACAGTGGCATGACAAAAAAAAAAAAAAAAAGAATAAAGCTTTGTTATTATCATAAACATATGATGGTGAGGAGTATAACTCAGAGTACAGGATGTAACAATAATGAAGATAATCCTTTTTCAATTAGTGTTCATGAACACAACTACTGCATTCAATTCTTGTCTCTATGTGTTGAGCTGCTAAGCTGCTAAGTTACTTCAGTCGTGTCCGACTCTGTGCGACCCTATAGATGGCAGCCCACCAGGCTCCTCCATCCCTGGGATTCTCCAGGCAAGAACACTGGAGTGGGTTGCCATTTCCTTCTCCAATGCATAAAAGTGAAAAGTGAAAGTGAAGTCGCTCAGCCGTGTCCAACTCTTTGCAACCCCATGGTCTGCAGCCTACCAGCCTCCTCCGTCCATGGGATTTTCCAGTCAAGAGTGCTGGAGTGGGGTGCCATTGCCTTCTCTGATGTGTTGAGGGAGAAGTAAACAACAACAACAACAACAACAAAAACTGAAGTAGATGCATACCAGAGTCATAAGTAACACTCAAATTTGGAAAATAAATCGAAAAAATTCCAGGTATAGGGTGAATTCTTAAGTTAGTTACCTTGAAGAGAGAATTTGAAATGGTTACTCAGTGTTTTTCAAATATAAGATGGTTGATAACACCCAGGGGCTGGGACCAGATGTTTTCTGTCCTTCAAGTGAAAAAAAAAGATGAATTGTTCATTTCAGTGACTACTGCAAAGGCGAAGAAAGAGAATAATCAGGGAGTGTATGCTTCTGCTCTGTGGTGTGGATCAGTGCTAATCTGGCATGAAGCCTGGACCTAAACAACCTTAAATGGGTCCTATTATTTGTATGCAGCCTGGCTTAGATTGTCCCAAGCCTTTCTTGAATTTATGTGTGCTGCTGAATTAATTTGACAAAAAATGTTTGGTGTGGTCTAGGTACGCTATCAGGTGGCAAGAATAATTGAAGTTTCTTACAATATAAGGCAGGAAGAAAGGGCTTGGGAGAGGATTTTCAGGCAATCCAAAAATAGAAGGAAAATGGGGTATTTAGGAAGAGAGAAAATGGACGACTGATATTCACATTGATAAGCGGAAAAGATATTCTATTTCACTCTTTACCTTCTTCTTATCAGTAGTCAACCATTTATTTTCACTGTTTTAAGAGATGAAAGGGCTTCCCCCATGGGTCAGTGGTAAAAGAATCTGTCCGCCATGCAGGAGATGTAAGAGATGACAGTTCGATCCCTGGGTGAGGAAGATCCCCTGGAGGAGGACATAGTAACCCACTCCAGTATTCTTGCCTGGGAAATCCCATGGATGGAGGAGCCTGGCAGGCTATGATCCATGGAGTTGCAAAGGGTTGGACACTACTTAAGTGACAGAGCACACGTATAAGAGATGATAATTTCTCTAGAGGAGGAACAAAGAATTCTTATAGTTGCATTTTAAATACTATCTAAAGGGAGACATTTATTTTATTGTTGGTATATTTTCATACATATCTCCACCCTAAATATGCCCACATTTCATGTACATGTGCTCTCTAAGTCTATGACTTCAAACAGTTATTTAAAAGCACCATTTATTAAACCCTGACCTCATGCCAACCTTTGGGTGACGTGATGGATAAAAAGATGAATGACCTACAGTTCTAGAAGCTCACAGCCTCACAGAGGAGTAGGACACATCAACACACATTTCGAATCTGCTGAGAACTAGGTCCAAGGTTTAGTGATAAGAGATAGGAAGCCATGGAAACAGGATCAGGCAGGGATGGGCAAGAGCAATCTCAGCTCTAAAATGATCTCTCTCAGGGAAAAAAATCTTTTGTTTGCTTATCACCTGAGTTCACTTGACTTGCTTTTCCTTTTCCTGTCATAGGACTTCAGACAGGATTTAACATGAAATGGGAAAAACTCTGCTTTCAGTTCAAAGACTGGGTTTTCGACCGGTAGCAGTTCCTTGGTTTCATTATGTCCCAGAATCCTTATTTCTAATTGTAACTGATTGATTTTGTGATGTCTACATCCTTCCAAGTGGTTAGCTGCTCTTTTCTGCATCCTTTCCTGATATGTTCTACACGACTAAGTTTGCCAGTCAAACAGCATTCTGTGGTTCCTTGTTAACATACCTGCAGCATTTCAAGACATAAAGAAGTTAAAAGTTGGACACAGTTGTAGAATGTTCCATGCTGCTTGGGGCATTCTTTTAGAAAGAAAGTCAGCTGCAGTTTTGGACTCTGAATTAGTTGCAGTCTCTATTGGTGACACAGAAGATAAAGATTCTGCCTGCAATGCGGGAGACCTGGGTTCGATCCCTGGGTTGGGAAGATTCCCTGGAGAAGGGAACAGCTACCCACGCAAGTATTCTTGCCTGGAGAATTCTATGAACAGAGGAGCCTGGCGGGCTACAGTCCATAGGGTCACAAAGAGTCGGACATGACTGGATAACTTTCACTTCACTTTTATTGATAATACAACTCTACTTGGACAATTTTAATGTTTTTAAAGAAATACTTTATATCTAATTTTTCTTATAAGAGAGCTTGCTTGACAACTCCAAATTTTAGAACTTTTTTTTTTCTGGAGGACAATTTTATGACACTTATTCTTTGGCCTTACGGAAAGTAACACGTAAAGTAATAAGTTGTGAGCCAAACTAGAGTTTGCTTGGTGTCTCTTCAACAGCCCCACAAAGCTATTCAGCCCTCACATTGCAATTAATTACATAAACAAAAAGGAAATTTGAGCTCCTCACTATATGACATTTCTTGGAAGAGTGAAAAAAGATCACAGGAGGTCCAGTGTTTCTTCCACATGATGTCAGGACTGTCCCTGTGCCAGACTTTGCTCCTCCTCGGGGGTCTCCCTAGAATGACCTGGAATCAGGTTGAGGGTTGTGACATCAGTCCCTCTGGGTCACTGGTCACTGCTGCTGCTGCTAAGTCACTTCAGTCGTGTCTGACTCTGCACGACCCAGTAGATGGCAGCCCACCAGGCTCCCCCGTCCCTGGGATTCTCTAGGCAAGAACACTGGAGTGGGTTGCCATTTCCTTCTCCAGTGCATGAAAGTGAAAAGTGAAAGTGAAGTTGCTCAGTCATGTCTGACTCTTTGTGAACCCATGGACTGCAGCCTACCAGGCTCCTCCATCCATGGGATTTTCCAGGCAAGACTACTGGAGTGGGGTGCCATTGCCTTCTCCAGTGGAAGCTCGATTACACCTAACTTTACCCATAGTCTAAAGCAAGGGAGAGCTGATAACCGAAATGACTAGTCTTAGGATAAATTTATTTTCTCTTTTTATCTCAAATCAAAAATAAATGTTCTCTTTTTACCTGACAAATTACTTCCTATGCATTTAGAGTGTATGCATTTCTCCAGGGACTTCCTGCATTTTAAAATGAGCACTTGAGAGATCTGTGCATATATATGTGCCCATATATGGCTTCTTGTTTTATCGTATCAGGGAGCTGCCTGTTTCTGAGTAGAAGAACAATGGATAAATGCCCCATGGCAGGTAACTGGTGCATGTCTCGTGATTATTTTGTTGGAGACCGAATGTGCTTGTATTCCCATTTATTTTATGCAGAGGAGCAAGGTGCTTGCTTTCCAGAGATCTTCCCAGAAGTTCTCTGTAAATATCTTCTGTGAAAATTCCAAATGGGTAGAATGATCATTTCATCCTTAGGAGCAGGAAGCTGGGCATCTTCACTGATGCTCTGAGTAACTCCGTCTCTACTGTGGCAAAGTGCTATTATCTACACTCTAATTTGTAACTCATTGTAAGTTTGCATTCAGGAACTTCCTTTTATGGTTGCTTCAACTCTGAAGAAGGGATTCAGTTCAGTTGCTCAGTAATGTCTGATTCTCTGCAACCCCATGGACTGCAGCACACCAGGCTTCCCTGTCCATCACCAACTCCCAGAACTTGCTCAAACTCATGTCCATCAAGTTGGTGATGCCATCCAACCATCTCATCCTCTCATCTTCTGATTGAGAAACTGTAATTCAGTATTTAAAAGAAAAGAAAAGTTACCTGGTGAAATCTATGATCAAAAAATTGAGGAAAAAGTCCACAAAAACTGTATCAGCATGAAATACAGATATACGTTTCCTACAAGCTGCTCCCTGGTTACTGGCCTATGAAGACAGAGATGTTCTGAATCCCCCAAATCTGCAGTAAAATAGAGTTTCAATCCCTGCCATTGTTCAGTTCATTTTTTCAGAGGCCACAGATAATAATTTTGATGGGGTCAATACTACGGTAAGTATTATGTATCCATGGGAGAACCTGGGTTAGTAGGTGAGGGAATGAAGCACAATGCTTAATAGATTGTGGTTATTTTTTCATGAACCAGATTAGGGGAAAAGAGCAATTCTGAGTGACACTGAAGAAACAAAATTAAAAAGACTTCTTCCCCGTGTTTTCTCATATCCTGCAATTGGCCCTGGCTGGACATTACGGTTTGTAGTAATGCGTGTGACATTGTTCCCAGTGACATTCTGGCCTAACCCAGGGAAGGAAATGCTGGCAATCTGTCAACAGAGCTAGCCTTCAAGTGTTCTGCTGTTACAAACCGAAGTTCTGATTGGCACCTGAACTTTAGAAGGTTTATTTAGTGCTACAGAACTTTAATGTTTTCAGGTTACCCTTCAGTTCACAATTTTCTATATGTTTTATCCAGTGACCCATTACATACTTCTGTTTAGTCCCCTAATCCCCTTGTTCTTGAGGGTGGCCTCTGCTCGTGACTTTCTGTAAGCCTGGACCTGTGTGTGTTTCCTGGAAGCTTGGAGACAGGCAGGCTGAGGGAGCACCCCAGTTCTGGCTCTTCTGGCAATGGGATCCTTACTCCACATCCCATCTGACTGCTTCCTTTTTTTCCACCTCTGCAAACTTAGATCTATTCACCACTTAGAGGCATCAATTACAAATACTCTAAGGTACTCATTCCCTCTTCCATTATCTTTCTACCATTTCTCTCTGGCTGCTACAGGCATGGGGAGTTTCTCTATCATGGCTCCTACTTAACACCTCACTGCTCTTGAAATGTGAGGAAATCACACTGGTTTGCCATTGAAACTGATGCTGCCGTGCCAGTGTTCTGATAATGGGCTCTCATGTCAAGTGTGTGCTTGTGGAGTGAAGAACTCACAGATACAGGCATGGGTTGTGATGTTTCCACAGAGTCAAGGTAGAGACAGAAGACTTGTGGAAAATTGAGATTAGGCTGGCAAGTAGATAAGGAAAGAAAAAAAGAAACACAACCTTGTTTCAGTCTTTCTGTTTCAACTGACTGCTGGTTTAGGCAGCCAACTTGCCACCTGCAGTTTTATTCACTTACAGAAGACACTAAGCCTCATAAATTATCTTAGAGAGTGCCGCATGAGGAAAAGCCTTGGAAACTAGTGAGCAAGTTACTGTATGTAGACAGTGATGTCATGGCTAAGAGATGGAATGGAATTAATATATACCATAGGCCTGGCCTCTAAAATATTTTTCATAATCCTTTCCTTGCTCTATCTTCTTGCACCGTTGAAAGAGAAGAAATCCAAGATGGCGGAGTCACGTGGTAAAAGGATCCCAGATCCCTGTTCAGTTCAGTTCAGTCGCTCAGTCGTGTCTGACTCTTTGCGACCCCATGAATCACAGCATGCCAGGCCTCCCTGTCCATCACCAACTCCCGAAGTTCACTCAGACTCACGTCCATCGAGTCATTGAGGCTATCCAGCCATCTCATCCTCTGTCGTCCCCTTCTCCTCCTGCCCCCAATCCCTCTCAGCATCAGAGTCTTTTCCAATGAGTCAGCTCTTCACATGAGGTGGCAAAAGTACTGGAGTTTCAGCTTCAGCATCATTGCCTCCAAAGAAATCCTAGGGCTGTTCTTCAGAATGGACTGGTTGGATCTCCTTGCAGTCCAAGGGATTCTCAAGAGTCTTCTCCAACACCACAGTTCAAAAGTATCAATTCTTCAGTGCTCAGCTTTCTTCATAGTCCAATTCTCACATCCATGCATGACCACTGGAAAAACCATAGCCTTGACTAGACGGACCTTAGTCGGCAAAGTAATGTCTCTGCGTTTCAATGTGGTGTCTAGGTTGGTCATAACTTTCTTTCCAATGAGTAAGTGTCTTTTTATTTCATGGCTGCAATCACCAACTGCAGTGATTTTGGAGCCCTAAAAAATAAAGTCTGACACTGTTTCCACTGTTTCCCCTCTATTTCCCATGAAGTCATGGGACCAGAGGCCATGATCTTTGTTTTCTGAATGTTGAGCTTTAAGCCAACTTTTCACTCTCCTCTTTCACTTTCATCAAGAGGCTTTTTAGTTCCTCTTCACTTTCTGCCATAAGGGTGGTGTCATCTGCATATCTGAGGTTATTGATATTTCTCCCAGCAATCTTGATTCCAGCTTGTGCTTCTTCTAACATAGCGTTTCTCATGATGTACTCTGCATAGAAGTTAAATAAGCAGGCTGACAATATACAGCCTTGACGTACTCCTTTTCCTATTTGGAACCAGTCTGTTGTTCCATATCCGCTTCTAACTGTTGCTTCCTGATTTGCATATAGGTTTCTCAAGCGTCAGGTCACGTGGTCTGGTATTCCCATCTCTTTCAGAATTTTCCACAGTTTATTGTGATCCACACAGTCAAAAGCTTTGGCATAGTCAATAAAGCAGAGGTAGATGTTTTTCTGGAACTGTCTTGCTTTTTCCATGATCCAGTGGATGTTGGCAATTTGATCTCTGGTCACAGAGATCCTGAGTCACACTAAAAATAACAGAGTCCTTGGTGCAGCAGAAGAGAGGTTCATGGCAGAAGAGGTTGATTGGAAGTGCCTAATCTCCTTCACTTTCTGACCACACACTCTGGGGCAAATAGTACACCTCTGCACCGGTTGCTCAGTCACGTCCAATTCTTTGTAACCTCATGGACTGCAGCCCACCAGGCTCCTCTGTCAATGGGGATTCTCCAAGCAAGAGTACTGGAGTGGGTTGCCATGCCTTCCTCCAGGGGATCTTTCCAACCCAGGAATCAAACCTGAGTCTTCCACATTGCAGGCAGACTCTTTACTATATGAGCCACCAGGGAAGCTCAGGGCAAATAGACAAGTAGTCAAATGCTTAGTTAGTGTCTTGCACTAGCAAATATTGGGGTGAGATGAGAATGTCAAGGACTACCAAGGAGGATTTGACCTGTGGCATGCGTTTCCCATGGAGATGGTATATACTGGTGGATCTGTAGAGTGAAGAGGAAAGAGAAATACTGACAGAAAACTTCTGAAGTCCTTAAAGGGCCAGGTGCCTTTTTTTGGTGGCTGTGCTGTGTGGCATTCGGCAATTTAACCCTCACAACTGCCACTGCTCTTTCGGGTCCAGAACGGTAGACTCCCATTCCTTGGTCATAGAAGACCTATTTGAGTTGTGCCCCCAAGATTGAAGAATTGGAACCCGGGTTTACAAGTGTGAAGAGGGGAGAAAATAAGAGCTAAGACAAATAAGAAGCAAAGAATAATGGCTTCACTGGGCTCACTTAGGTGGCGCTAGAGGTAAAGAAGTCACTGGTCAAGCAGGAGCTGTAACAGATGTGGGTTTGATGCCTGGGTTGGTAAGACCCCCTGGAGGAGGGCATGGCAACCCACTCCATGACAACCTATCTCCCTGCTTGGAGAATTCCATGGACATAGGAGCCTGGTGAGTTATAGTTCTTAGGGTCACAAGAGTTGGACATGACTGAAGCAACTTAGCACACACACACAACTCTTAGAAGAGAAGGGGAGAGTCACGTCCACAAGCCATAGATCTGGGGTGTGGTAGACACTGTTACTCTGGGACCAGACATAAGGAAATGTCCAAATAAATAATGTGTTTGTGTATTTCTTACCCATCTGTCAGTGACTAAATATATAGGGTAGAGCCTTGGCAAGGACTACAAAGTCTTGTAGGAGAATGCAACAGTGAGAAAAAGGAAAAGATACAACAAAATCTAGTGTTTTTCCTCCATCCATGGTATTAAAAACAAATTTTTATTCCTTTCCCTACATGTGTGTTGAGGGAGAAAGCTCTGTCTAAAAATTAGCTATAACATTATCTATAAATTATTTCAATAAGCTAGAAAATTATTTCATTCCTCCTTTGGAAAAATTGTTGTTGGGCTTGTGTAGTGGTGTGAAATGGGTTTATAAAAGTGTCTGAGTTTTACTAAGGATGTGAGAAAAATGAATTTGATCTCAGGGGAGGTGCTCTGACGAGTAAATTCAGAGAATAATAGACAGTAGGCTGACACGGGTCTTGAGACTTAGACCAACGAAAAGTGGTTTACTTGGAGTTGCTGCATAGGAAACAGACCAGTTCAGGAGAGGGAAAGAGGATGATAGCTTGGCAAGTTAAGAATTGCCCAGGAAGAGCCCCTGGGGAAGGAAATGGCAACCCATTCCAGTATACTTGCCTGGAAAATCCCATGGACAGAGGAGCCTGGTGGGCTACAGTCCATGGGATTGCAAAAGAGTCAAACAGAACTTAGTGACTAAACAGCAACAACAACAGCAATAATATGAGACAGGGTGAAAAGTAAGAGCAATTCAAGGGAAAGAGCCTATTTGTTCATTTTTGTTTGTTTGTTTGTTTTTTAGTAGCTTTGGTCAGAGACTTTTGTCTTATCAGAGGTAGAAACAGGGATTGAAATAGGAACTGAACAACAAACTCACTTTCCATGTGATGGGCCCGTGTATAGTGGAGTAATCATGACTTGACTCATGACTTACTCATCTTGTATGTTGAGCTATATTCTCACTGACACTGTCAGCTTCACCCCATCAGCACCATGGCTTCCATTTTTATTTAGCTTCTACTGTTTAGGGAAATATGTTGAGAATATTTCCGTCTGTGATCTCACTAATCCTAAAAACAATTCTAGTAGATAAAAATATTACTGTTGTTGTTCAGTTGCCAAGTTGTTTCTGACTCTTTGCAACCCCCTGAACTGCAGCGTGCCAGGCTTCCCTGTCCATCACCAACTCCCGGAGTTTGTCCAAGTTCAACAATATGACTGATGTTCATCAGTATCTGTTTCTGTGTTTTTCTTTCCTGAGCACAGAGAAGGTTGCCCTTCTAGCCTCCTCCTGGCTGAGTGTGGCCATGTGCTTATTTCTAGCCACTGGAAACAGGCCTGGTATGTGTCTCTCTCAGGCTGAAACTCAGTTGTCAGTGGGAGATTCTGCTCCATCCTAGGAGGACACTATGTGTTGAGGTGGCAGGGTCAAAATAACTAGGTGACTTAGAACCCTGAGATGCCTTATGGTTCCACAGGGCCTTGGCATGAATAGGAAATACCAATATATTGTTTAAAACCACTGTGTATAAAGGGCATCCTTGGTGGTTCAATGGTAAAGAATCTTCATGCCAGTGCAGGAGACATGGGTTCGTTCCTTGATTTGGGAAGATCCCAGATGCAACTAAGCTTGTGAGCCACAACTATTAAGCCTATGCTTTAGAGCCGGGGAGCTGCAACTGCTGAAGCCCATGCACCCTAGAGCTCATGCTCCACAACAAGAGAAGCCGCTGCAATCAGAAGCCTACCCACCACAACTAGAGAGTAGCCCGTTTGCCAAAACTAGAGAAAATCTCCTACAGCAAAGAAGACCTAGTGCAGTCAAAGAAAAACCACTGTGTGGGACTGTTTGTTATCATAGCATCATCCAGACGCCACTTTCTACAAGCTGTAGCTACCCATGAATTACAGATGAGAAAACCAAAGAACCTTCGAGAAATAAGAACCTTACTTGATATTGCACATTAGGTTGTTGAGCTGGAGTATGAATGTGTCTGTTGTTGTCTTCAAAACCTGGTGGAGGTAAAATAGTATGGATAAGTTAACCAGCTAACTGGGATCTACTAGGCTGATAGCAGCATAAAAAATGGCAAAAAAAAAAAAAAAAAAAGAAAGGCGAAGCAAAGAGGCAAGCCCTTAGGGATATAAATGCAACCAGTTTTGAAGAAGAAATCCTTGTTTGTTTGTTTGTTTGTTTTTTAAGGCAGCATCTGAAGTTATCAATACAGGACACTTGGAAAACTTCTTGGAAATGACTTAGTTTTTTCCGGAACCCTGTAGATCTATGTCAGCATTTTATGTTCTTTCTCTCATGAGTTATTCAAAAGTTTACAGACACCTCTGCTGCCAAGTATGGAATATAGAAGAAAATACACAATGGCCACAAAGGATCCTTTGCCATTGTCTGGCACTAGCATGGCTCATTCATTCATGCTACGCTTGAAAACATTAGGAGCTAAGGCCACCATACTTGTGGTGAAACACCTCACTGTGGATGGACGCACTGCTAATGACCTTCCAGCAGGAACTATGACTCGGAAGGCATTTCTCAGTTTCCAGTGCAGGGTGACTGGTGTGTTTTTCTGCATCCTGCTTAATGCTGGAGTACTTCTGTGTGGTGCTTTCTGAGGACAGAGCGGGGCTCTGTTTTATTAAATACTGTGGATATGTATGGTTCACAACAGCAGATCACATGAGCACTTGGTTAACCCGTCAGAGGAAAGGCTATGTGGGGGAAAATACTACAAACTCCCTTCAGACAGTTTCAGTCCTTTGTTGTTGTTTAGTTTCCGAGTTGTGTCCTACTCTTTGTAACCTCATGTGCTGCAGCATACCAGGCTTCCCTGTCCTTCACTATCTCCCAGAGTGTGCTCAAACTCATGTCCATCAAGTTGGTGATGTCATCCAACCATCTCATCCTCTGCCACCCCCTTCTCCTCCTGTCTTCAGTCTTTCCCAGCATCAGGGTCTTTTCCAATAAGTCAGTTTTTTGCATCAGGTGGTCAAAGTATTGGAGCTTCCTTAGCATCAGTTCTTCCAATGAATATTTAGCATTGATTTCCTTTTGGATTGACTGGTTGGATTTCCTTGCAGTCCCAGGGACTCTCAAGAGTCTCCCTCAGTCCTTCAGCATTTCTTTAATCAGGATGGTTTCCTTCTCATGACATCTCATGGTTTCCCATTTCATCTCTTTCAAGAATGATGCACAGAGCTTCCAGCTCCCCTTCCTTCAGGAGCAACCATCAATGTGACTCAGGAATGAGGTCAGAGGGGGTTTATTACAAGATTTCAACCTCTTCTGTGGAGACCCCATCTGGTACTCAGCACACACTAGGTTCTCAGTCAGCACTGGACGAGAGAACAAGGAAATGACCAGCTCCTGGACTTGCTCAAGCTCAGATGCCTAAGAAGCGCCTTAAGACCCCTCCATTTCTGCTTTTTGAAATGTGAACTCTTGTCTCTAGAACAGTAAGGACAATAAATAATTGTAATTATTATAATACAAACTATGAAAGGGCTGAGGTTAGCTGGTTGACTCCAAAGTAGAACACCAGTGTCGTAATCTTGAGCCATTTTACCACGTGATCCTGCCCGGGAGAAGTGGGTTTGGGGAGAGGACTGTGTGCAACCCTTTCCTCTGTCCTGCTATCTGGTCTCCAAACCTGCCTGCGTAGAGCAGTCTAAGCTCCTTCAGGAAAACACTCCGCAGGCAGGGTGTTTCCATGCCAGGCTTTCTGTGGACTATGAGAAGCAGGCTTTAATACTTTTTAATGGTAAAATTTAATTAAACTAAAAGTACCTCAGGGAAGAATAATGTATGCAAACTTATCACAAAATCAAGCACCATGGTGAGAAAAAGTGAGAGCTTAATGTGGATGAATTCCAAAATATTTGGCTTAAGCAAAAAAACCAACTTGTTCTGTTTTTCCCAGTAATATGCTGTGTGAGTCTTTAAGCAGTTGGTTGTTTAATAATAATAATCTTCCAGCTTATTTCTCCGATCAGCCCGCCTGTGACAGTCCTTCATTCTCGGTAAACACCCTGATACAATCAGTCTGCTGCAGATGCTTCGTATTCTATTGCCACGGCATAATCATTTGGGGAAATCTGTGAAACTAATGCAAAATCTCACAAAGCTATTCAGAAATATGGATTGAAAATGGAAGGCTGGAAAAATAGCTTGTCATAGCCCATTAGCAGCTACACACGCTATTTAGGGAATTATTTTTCAGATGGTTCCTTTTTGCACATAAAAAAAAAAAAAATTCCAAAGTTGTTTGTTCTTGAAGAACAATGGGAACATTGATCACAGAATGTGAAGTCAGATTTGCCAGGCAAATATTAATATTTCCGCTGGAATACAGGATGTGGTTTGATTTAAGGTTAGCCTGTGCATTTTTCTCAGACAGAAACAGTATTTCTGGTGTTATTTTTATTGAGAAGAGAAGATATTCCTGTGACTAGAACTGAATGGTTTAATTTCATTTATCTTTGAAGATCAAGATTCTGTACTGAAGGACTGGCCTCTACTTCATCAGAGCGCTTATCAGTTTGTCCTTTTTTCCATTTCTACACTGTTTTTAAATGTTTACTCACAAATTTTGCTTCTTTCCAGCATCCTTTAACATTGCTGTCTTTCTCAGACTGTTGAATTTATTTTCTTCATTTCCCAATCAATGATGTTAGCTTCATATTTGGTTACACTATTCTCCTCTGAGATGCTGGCAGTTTGACTTGTTTTTCTCAACTCTTGGTCAAGAAAACATCCGGTTTTTGTTTTGTGTTTTGTTTCTTCTCCCCATACACCAGGAAAGAAAAAAAAGACATCTGATACATCTCACAGTCACTGTGAGCCCACTAACACACTTGGGGCTTTCTACTAAGAGCTTTTGTATACAGCACTGTTTCTTATATTTTAGATGATGGAAAACTGACATTAAGAGGTATTGAAATGCTTGTCTAAAGCTTACCCATGGAGTATATTGCAGAATCAGCATTCAAAACCATTCTGACAGTCAGGCTCTTGGTCTTTCCACTCACACAAGATACCCTAGAATGGTCAATACCTTCCTACCCTGGCCAATCCTCTAAGAGCAGAGCTAGAGAAAGTGATAAGAGTGGGCTGTGTAGTCAGTTGGACCTGGAACCACTTAATCACTCTGCCACTTATTGCTTTAGCAATTTACTTCCAGTTAAAATGAGAACCATCTTTCCAATTTAAAATGGAAACCTAGGAGGTTGTGGTGGTCCAGTGGTTAGGAATCTGCTGGCCAATGCAGGGGACACAGGTTCGATACCTGGTCCAGGAAGATGCCACATGTCTTGAAGCAACTAAGCCTGTGTGCCTCAGCTACTGAATCCCTCACACCCTAGAGCCTGAGCTCCATAAAAAGAAAAGCCACCACAATGAGAAGCCTGTGCACCTCAATGAAGAGTAGCTCCCATTCACCACAACTAGACAAAGCCCACATAGCAGTGAGGACCCAGCACAGCCAAAAATAAATAAATAAAATAAAATTGAAAACCTAGAAGAAAATGTAGCACAATACATAGCTATTCATAAGAGCAAACACATGATATTATTAAATTTATGACTCCAAGTGTAGTGAGCATATTTATCCTGAAAAAGAGTCATGAATTATTTTCTTTGATTTGACTATTTCTTTAAAGCTCAAAATTTCTACTCCCCACTGCCTCCACCCTCCACACCCCAATGGAAAGCCAATACTTATAGGCTGCTTAAAGGGCCTGCAAGTTTAGACCTCTAGGCTATTAACTGCCTGTGTGAGTTATGAGAATTAACACCTTCTGCTTTGTCCTCAGCACCAGGAAGAAGGGTCAATGCTGGCAACCAGGAGGGCTGCATCATCCTGAAGCCCTGTTCTGCCGACAGAAACAAGGCTGCCAGTGACACTCAGCTTCAACTGTGGGTTGAGTATATGTGGACCCAGTATGTGTAGGGCAGATGTGTAGGAAAGAGCTAGATGATCTTGACTTTGACCTTTGCTTCTGGAAACCCACATAGGCATAAGAAGATGCTGCTGGCTTCCATAATGTCTCCTGGGACACTCTTTAGACTTTCTAGAACATGTTGACATTTGTCATCCTCTCAAGTGTGAATTCCTCTGGACATATTCACAGATAACCATCAAATCTGGAGTAGGGATTTATATTTATAAGAAGCACTTAAACATGGGATAAAAAATAAATTTCAGGATCCTAACATGAGCATTTCCAAATGGGTTCTCCTTGCCAGTATCTTCAGTGAAGCCTTCTGAATCCCACTTTGGAAGAGTAAAAGCGTCCCTCATTTTATCACTCTAAACTCTTCAGCAGAGGATTACTAAATGGAATAAAATATAAGTTTATTGTGTGAATGAACCAGGGTGATTCTGATTCAATTCATGACACTGAAAAAAAATGTATTTATTTTGGGCTGTGTTGGGTCTTAGTTGTAGCTTGAGGGATCTTTCATTGTGGCATGTGGGCTATGCAGCTGCGTGGATTTAGTTGCCCTGTGGCATGTAGGATCTTAGTTCTTTGACCGGGGTTCGAACCCATGTCGTCTGCATTGCAAGGCAGATTTTTAATCACTGCCCTCATAGTGAATGTCTTGGGCCCAGAAAAGTATATACAATGCAGGCTTCTCAAGAAGGTTAGTAGAAACAAGTATTCCTTCCTTAAGAAATGTGGGGACTTACTCCACTGGGTTACCACTTAGGATCATTTTTTAAAAGGGCATCATTGGTATCTAAGTGGTACAAATTGCACAAGTTCAGCTAGCAGACAGCTCTTGGTTTCTCCAGCAGGAAGATTCAGACCTTCTCTCCATGTTTCAGTGACATCTTTTTCTCTAGACCCAGAAAAGTGATATTTACAGCCAAGCCTTTCTTGAGAAACTTGTAGAGTATAGCAAATGAAACTATCCGGGGTGTCAGGGATGTTCCTGGCTCTGCCTGCTTCTCTCTTCCTTCCCCTTTCCTAAATAAGCAGCATCATTTCTCTAAGACGTTGTCTCTTAAAGAGTGGTGAGAATAATACCTGTCTTGTGGAGATTTTCTAATGATTAGGTAGAAGAAAAACTTCTAGAGCCTTGAGCCTCCAGACTGAATGCATTATATAAAAGTAATTACTTAGTGCGAACAGCTAGGAGGTAATTTGTTCTAGTCAGATGGTGCCCCGGGTATTTATTTTGCATAAATAGAGTGAGCTTAAGGAAACCCCTGCCATCACCTCCTCTTATGCTCTTATTTTACAGATAAAGAAAATGCATGATTCTGTCATAGTATGAAATGAAGTCAGTTAGGCTAAGTGTCCAGATTTCCATACTTGATCTCATCCAGCTGATCTCCTCTCCCAGGCCCCGGAACGTTGCCCACCCTGGAGCACTGGAATGAGGAACAGCCCCCTTCGTTAACAACCTCTCCTGAGAATCCACTGACTTCGAGGAAAAAAACCCCCCCCAATAAATCAGATGTCAACACCAACTCATCTTTCTCCCCTCCACCACTCCATTTCTCTCCCTGTCTCCATAAAATGAAAGCTTCTGCCTGAACTTCAAGACACTTGCAGATTTTACAGTGGGGATGTTCTTCCTTCTAAGTCCTGTCTGGACTTGAACTGGTCCCTTCACCATATAGGAGTAGTCTCCCCCCACATACACACACCTGCTCCAAAGACCTTCCTCCTCCTGTTGCAATAGCTTTTTTTTTTTTTTTTTTAAATAAACCTATTTCTTTCCTTATCTAAGCCCAGGTTTGTTTTCACTTGATATTTCCACTCAATTCTTAGAGCAGACACTGCTGACACATGCTTTTTGCACTGCTCATTTTATCCTTATATGCACTATTGGAGACCTTTCACCAATCTGGCTATTTCCCTAAGTATACAATAAAACTACTTGGTAGACAACTTGTCTTATGCACATATTTTTATATCTTCCTTCATACTCAGGACTACACTCTGCATCAGGTAGGGACTTAATAACTATGTTTTTTAATAGTTTATTTGCTTTTCTTTATATAATTAATGTTGAAATGTCCAGCATATTAGTCATATATGGGTGTGAGAGTTGGACCATAAAGAAGGCTGAGAGCCAAAGAATTAACATCTTTGAACTGTAGTGCTAGAGAAGACTCTTGGACTGCAAGGAGACTAAACCAGTCAATCATAAAGGAAATTAACCCTGAATATTCATTGGAAGGACTGATGCTGAAATTGAAGCTCCAATACTTTGGCCACCTGATAAGCCAACTCATTGGAAAAAAACCCTGATGCTAAAACAGATTGAGGGCAAGAGGAGAAGAGGGCAACAGAGGATGAGATGGTGTGATGGCATCACAGACTTAGTGGACATGAGTTTGAGCAAACTCAGGGAGACAACGAAGGACAGGGAAGCCTGGTGTGCTACAGTTCATGGGGTGGCAAAGCATCAGACATAACTTAGCGACTGAACAACAACAACATATATTTAATGAATAAGACTTTTGATCAAGTGTAGAAAAATATGTATCACAGTTCCTCATCTTCAAGAAAGCACGATTTAGCTGAGGAGCTAAGAATTTTTGTCAGGCACTTAAGAGTTAAATGACAAAAGCAAAGCTATATATATTCCAAGGAATGAGAAAGATGTAGCTTCCTGAGGTTAAAGACTTTCAAGAAGAGATTTTCAGTAAACCTTGAGCAAAACTAAGAGGGAGAAGACAGGGCTCATTCTAGGCAGGAGGACTGCCTGAATAAGGACTGGAGCTGGTCTGGCCAGTAAGCCATCATTTAAGAAGTGGATAGACAGAAATTCTAAAAGTTTCGTGCAGCTCAGATTGGAAAAGGGCTTGATTTTTCACTTAGCATACCTTTAAACCAATTTATTGACTCACTGCAATTAATTATAATTCTATCCAATTAATTACATATTGAGTTTTACTGGGCTGGGTATGATCAGGATTAAATATATGAGATGAAATGGATACAGGTGCTTTTACTGCATAAAATATGGTAAGAACTTCTAGGAGTTCAGTTGTAAAGAGACACTCTGCCTATTGACACAATATCTGTCAACAATACTTCCTCACATTTCTATTTTGATTGAAAACTACCATGACATGATTCTTCATAGTGAATGAATGGGAGAAGTACCTCTCACAGGAGTTTTCCCCAAGATCCCTTCTCTGTGTCTCCTCCTGCAGTGGAGGGATGGTTTTCCTTTAAACTCCCTGACAGTATGCAAGAAACTGAAAATCTTCTGGATTAGTCTACCTCAAAGACTGATCTGCTATCCGAATCATCTTTTCTCTATGGCAGGTTTTTTTTTTTTTTTTTAATCTCTTATTACAGTCTTGGGACACAATTTTGCTTTTGGGTACGCTTATGTAGTCTGTCTGATAGATACTAAAAATGTAGTCTGTCAGGTAGATACTAAAATTGACAGTAATGGTTCTTTTCTATGGGACTAAAAATAGCTAAAAGTATAGAGAGAAAGAATAGCAACCATAACAACAACAACAACAAAAACCTGCTTGTAAAATAAGCTTTGTGTCTTGAGGATACACTCCTCATTGTGTGTGTGTGTGTGTGTGCCTTCCACGTCTCATTTTTTGAGAAGCAGTAATACCTAATTATTTTCTTTTAAAATAGATTTATGACCACTGAGGGGGCCACCTTTCTATGGAGAGACCAGGGGAGTGAGTCATGAGAGCACAGTTGTTCAAGGAGCTTAATTAGCAGAGAAACCAAGCCAAGTGTGATGGGATGGACAGAAGTTCCTCCTTCTTCTCTCTACGATGGCTTACCTTTTTTTGTTAGTTTAAAGAGATTCCAAAGTCTGAATAATAGTTAAATTTAAAGACACACTCTGCTTGACTGACACACCAAATCTTTCTATTAACTGCTAAAGCTGTATCAGATTAATGATCTAGTACACTTGTGTGAAATGCATACAGTGATAAATTAAATGTGCATTTTAACAAAGATATTCTCATAGGCTCTGGTAGAGTTTAAGGAGAAATTCCTGCATAACATATGAAGAGTTGAGGTGACTGACAATCCTGTTTGTTTTAGCACTAACTTTCTTCACGCATCTGTGAGATGTCTGGGGGACATTTTGGATGCTCACGGAGAACCAATGTACAGTTTTGTTTCATTGTCTACAGAGAAGTTACAGCCTCTTTAATTCTCTATTATTCAGCTCTCAGAGACCAAGGCTTGAATGATAGCAATTTAGTTATCACGTTCTATTTCCAGCAGAATTGTTTGTAGTTTAGCTCAAAATATCTATCTTCTTAATTTTAACTGGTTTTGCCAGTTGCCAGTTAAACCAGATTGCAAGTGAAAATGAATATCATCAACACACTTAAATATTTCTGTGCGGGATACAAAGCAGACTGTGGATGATTACAGACTACTGGAAAACGTGTTTCCACAGAAAGTTTCTTGGAAATTGCTAGGAGTGTGTTAAACTTTAAAATCACTCATAAATGTGTGCTCCAAATTTTAGTAAATTAAAAAAAAAAGGTGCATTCTGCTTTAAAAGTACAGATCTTCAAGTGTATTAGGTTATATCCTGATAAACCATGTTAAGTTGAAATGTCTTTAATATACCTGTTCTATCAAACATAGGCTTAACACAGCCAACCTTAAATATGCCCAGAACACATCCACTAGCCTATAGTTGGGCAGCATCATCTAATGCACAGGCTATTTTATAAAACAGTGTTGAGTATCTCCTGTAACTTATTGAATACTGCCCTGAAAGTGAAAATCAGAATAGTTGTCTGGGTACACAGTAGACGTAAGCGTGCTAGTTATTTAGTCTCATGACTGGAAACTGTGGCTCATTTTGCAAGTGTCACAAGAGAGGATCATACCACATATCACTAGCCCAAGAAAAGATCAAAAGATCACAATTCAAAGTAGCAGTCATACTGAATTGCCTTCACACTATTGTAAAGTTAGAAAATCATAAACAATTTTAAGTTGGAGACCATCTATATATATTATATATAGGATAGTGAAACTATTCTGTATGATCCTATAATGATTATAAAAATGGATATATGTTACCTATGCATTTGCCAAAACTCATAGAATGTATAACACCAACAGTGAGCCTTAATGCAAACTACAGACTCTAGACAATTGATGTGTCAATGCAGCTTCATTGATTTCATTAATAACAAGCGTACCACTCTGATGGGGGAATCTTGATAGTGAGGGAAGCCATACACACTGGGGATGAGGGTACCTGGAAACCTCTGTAAAGTGAAAGTGAAAGTCGCTCAGTCATGTCCGACTCTTTGCAACCCCATGAACTATACAGTCCATGGAATACTCCAGGCCAGAATACTGGAGTGGGTAGCCTTTCCCTTCTCTGGGGGATCTTCCTGACCCAGGAATCGAACTGGGGTCTCCTGCATTGCAGGCAGATTCTTTTCCAACTGAGCTATCAGGAAAGAGCTAGCTTTCACTCAATTTTGCTGTTAACCTAAAACTGCTCTAAAAAAGAAAGTCTATTAAAAAATAAAAAAGTATATCATGTAAAGAGAGTAATAGTCTTTAAGGCAATGATTCATATATTCCACTACCATTTAAATATAGTACATGTAAGATTTGTGTTGTACACTAGATAACTTTGATAGCTGTGTGTCATCATTATAAAGCCTCCCAATCACTAAACAGTCACTCATCACCCCTTCATGATCTTCCTAAGCCCTGCCCCAGGTTAACCACTTCATCCCTTTTCACCAGGATTATAGTTATAGCCTGATGGGCCACTCTCCTTCCACCATCCCTTTCCTAATGAATTTAGAATAATCTTCCCAAAATGTTTCTGATAATGCACCTTCCTTTTCAAGATCTTTAAGACTCACAAATTGCAAAAACAAGTCAGACTACTCAGTCCACACATGCATGTTCTATACCATTACATGCTCAGTCACTCAGTCAGTCCAACTCTTTACGACTCCACAGACTGGAACCCCGCCAGGCTCCTCCGTCCATTGGGTTCTCCAAGCAGGACTGGAGTGGGTTGACATGCCCTCCTCTAGGAGACCTTCCTGACCCAGTGCCCTAACCCACATCTCTTGCATTGGCAGGTGGACTCTTTACCACTGCACCATCTGTGAACCCTGCCTGGACCACTAGCCCCTCAGAATGTCCAGTCTTTTTATCATCCTCTAGCCCTTTCTCCAGTAATAAATCTGCACACTAGCTTCACCTTGATATGTCCCCTTTGGCACATTTGTTTTCAGATTGCTGTATATTATTGCCTTATCATCAAAGGTCCATATAGATGCTACCGATAAAGGTCCGTATAGATGCTACACACACATGCACACACCATAGCCTTGAGGGATGGCATTCACAATATTTACCTTCTGCACAGCTTCTACCCACTGATCAGGTTAGGTTTATAATCTAACTGGTTATAAACACTCAATAAGTTCTGGTCAAATGGCCAGCCTGCAGCCTTTAGGTAATCTCTTGGTTGGTTTCCTTTGAGTCTTTTACAAAGGGCTCAGACCGCTTTCACACTACTACCACCCTCTGTGCTCCCATAGCACTTGTGTGTTTCTCTATCATGGCTTTAACCACATTCTGTTAGAATCACACTCTATTATGATTTCCACACTCTGCCACATACAATGTCTAGTATATGTAGACATTCAGTAAATGTTTGCTGATGGACTGATTGAATTACAAAAATGAATTGAGCCCAAAGACCGATTTTAATCATCTTCCCATAACTGTTTATAATAATTGCATCCATAAAGTGCTAGAAAAAAAAACATTTACCGAATTAAACTGGAGTGCTTGTTCTCTAATTAAATCTTACTATTTTTCATTTAATAATATCAGTGATGATGGTGATAATGATGATACCAAACAACTGTATAACATTCACTGTAGTGAAAGCTATGCCTGGCATTGTATTAAGTGCTTCGCATATACTTACTTAATCCTCATATCTACCCTGTGTGGGGGGCTTCGCTGGTGGCTCAGGGGTAAAGAATCCACCTATAATGCAGGAGACAAAAGATGTGGGTTTGATCCCTGGGTTGTGAAGATTGCCTGGAGGAGGGCATGGCAACCCACTCTAGTATTCTTGCCTGGAGAATCCCATGGACAGAGGAACCCAGTGGGCAATCCATGGGATAGAAAAGAATCAGACAGGACTGAAGCGACTAAGTGTGCGCCCTGTGTGGTGGTTCTGACTTGTGGATGAGAACTCGGAGATTTAAGCAAATTTTCAGGCAACTCGTCCATGCCGTGGCCACATTTCTGTCCTAGGCAGTCAGACTCCCAATCCAATGCTCTCTTGCTCTGAATTCATTTTTGATGAAAGCGCATTTTGATCTAATGAACTTATGATATATAGACATTGTTTTCTCTTCCCAACTGTCTGTTGTACTTACCTCTAATGCTCTGACTCTGCCCCTATATCTCTACAGAATATTCTACATCAAAAGCTTGTAAATAACTTTCGTAGACCTCCAGCTGTTGCCCACACACTAAATAATTTCTTTTTCCACCTTCCATGAAATTATGTTTTTCTGTCTCCATTTTGGTGTTGGCCCCTCCCTGATTTCCCAGCTGAGGTCCTCTCATGGCGGTCGGCTCCTCCTTCCGTCTGCCTGGGCCACTCCACTTCTCACTGGCCTCTTTATTCCTCAAGGCATCTGCTGCCACCAATTCCCCAATATCTTTCACTCTCATCCTAACTCCCCAATATCTTTTACTCTCATCCCACATTTCAGTCTCAAGCCTCAAACGGATGTTGGCTTTTCTTTCACAATTTAAAGAAAGCACCTAAAGAGTTATCACTATCATCTTAAATCATGCTCTCAAATGTTGATACCTTCATTATATTAATAACATGCAGTCCATGGGGTCGCGAAGAGTCGGACAGATTGAGCGACTTCACTTTCACTTTTCACTTTCATGCATTGGAGAAGGAAATGGCAACTCACTCCAGTATTTTTGCATGGAGGATCCCAGGGACGGGGGAGCCTGCTATCTATGGGGTCGCACGGAGTCAGACATGACTGAAGCGACTTGGCGGCAGCAGCAGCAGCATGACTGGCCAATCCAGTGTTTCAGATTACGTATCGGTTTCATTTCTGTTTTCCTTATGGGATTGCTAGCTTTGTTTTGAACATAATCCTTGAGAACCTGGTTGACACCTGTTTGGTTAAGAGACAGGATAGCCAGAACATAATTGTTTTCAGTCTAAGGATCAGCACCTGTGCTTTGTCACTCAGTCGTGTCCGACTCTTTGCCACCTCATGACTGTAGCCCACCAGGCTCCTCTGTCCATGGGGATTTTCCAGGTGAGAATACTGGAGGGAGTTGACATGCTCTGCTCCAGGGCATCTTTCAAACCGAGGGATCAAACCCAAGTCTCCTGCATTGCAGGCAAGTTCTTTACCATCTGAGGCACCAGGGAATAATGTTAAATAACCAACAAAGCAAAACTTTATAAAGTCTCTCGGAAGCCAGCCCAGTGACCACATCTCTTTGCAAACTTCTATCTGTGGTGTGAGATGCTTACTGTTTAGTAACCCATGTTTGTGCATGTGTATTTCTACATTTCTGCCCCCATCCACCCTCAACATCCTTAAATGATAGCAGAGCATCTCTTATGGGTTATTTGCTTCTCTGGATTTGATTCTCACTTAAGAGTGCCCAGAACTTGTTAAAAATGAGGAACTTGGGGTTGTGTTAACTGACAGGGGAGGGAGGAGGTTGGGTTTCGTTTCACAAATTGAGCTCTCTAATGTAGTACTAGGTTACTCCAGTCAGAAATATGATTTACTTCTTCTTTTGGGTTGTTCTTTTAAAAAGTTGCTATCAATGACATCCAATGTCACTGCCTGATAGTAACATGAAGTATCAGATTAAATCAAACAGTAGTGTCTAATTGTTTTTGCAAATGGACAACTGAAGTCACTTATATTCTGTGCAACTCAACTTTATAGAGATTTAAATAGAAAAGGTGATTCTCAGGAAAACTGATCTTTTCAAGTTTCCTGAGCTACTTGTGCAACATAGAAAGTGTTTAGCTCTTCATCCATTTGGCTCATTTGACCCAAATAAGAAGGATGGAAAAGACATATATTCTTAGAATGTGACACTGCCACCTGCCACCTGTCACCTGTCACCTCCAGGTCAGGGTCTTGAGCTGCTCTCTAATACAAATTGAAAAAGAAGTCAGTGAACCTTTACCTTCTGCAAAATGTTATTTTATTTAAAGCTTTACAGCCACACTCCTGGATGGGGGAGTTCATGAATGGCAGCTGCACTTGAAAATTTACCTGGGAGCACCGAAATGAAAATCACAGTCAGCCATCACCTAAAAATTGTTTGAGTGCAGGACTTAGGCAAGAGGTTTTGAATTCATGATTTATTTTCTCTTCTGGCGGCAGATAGTGCTTCATATTCCATTCTAGACTAACACGCAGAGCTATGTTTAAAGGTCTGGACACACCAACTGTTAAAATATGAAAACACTTCGCTACCAGTTGATAAAAACCACCACAATATTGTAAAGTAATTAGCCTCCAACTAAAATAAATTAATTAATTAAAAAATAATCAGTGTACTCAGCCCCCTGAGCAAAGTCCCTGCAATCAAAGACCTTCCCTGGGGACCCCAGGGCATGACCACAATGCATCAAATAAAAGGAATAATCCTGACACAAAAGGATTCTTAGATCCTTAGGCTCTGCATCAAGACCAAGGCCTGTGCCATTCCATTGTTAAACACTTTAAACATTGTGCCCAAATGAGAAGAGGAGAACTTGAGCGGGTTGGCTTCTATACAAGATCAATAAACTTCTCTGGTGGCTCAGATGGCAAAGAATCTGCCTGCATTGTGGAAGACCTGGATTCGATCTTTAGGTTGGGAAGATCCCATGGAGAAAGGAATGGCAACCTACTCCAGTATTCTTGCCTGACAATGCCATGGACAGTGGAACCTGGTGGGCTGCAGTTCACGGGGTTGCAAAAAGTTGGACACAACTGAGTGACTAATACTTTCACTTTCAATTTACGAAATACCCCTTTTCATTAGAGGCTTTGAATCTTTTACAAAACTGCAGTGGATAATAGGATCTGAGTCTCCTGTCTCTCATTATAGGAGTTAAGTGATAAATTTCTTAATTTTGGGGGGAGTACCTTGTTTTCTGGGAATGTAATTTGCTTCTCAGGAAATCTCATTTCTTTGAATCTGACAGAATGAATGCATTAGAGTACAGTTTTCTTTTTGCTTCATCTTTTAGGAGTTCCAGGATTAAAATTGACACTCGTTGAGCAATAAAATTTTGCGAGCTATTTGGTACATTTCTTGTTCATTAAGGAGATGTAAGAGATGTGGGTTTGATCCCTCAGTTGGGAAGATCCCCTGAAGGAGGACATGGCAACCAGTATTCTTGCCTGGGAAATCCCATGCACACAGGAGCCTGGTGAACTACAGTCAATAGGGTCGCAAAGAGTTGGACATGACTGAAGCAACTTAGCAAATGCACTTGGTACATCTCTTTTTCCTAGTAAATGATTTCTTTATTAATTTAATTTTTAATTTATTTTAATATGATTTCATGTTAGTAGCTACATCAAAAAATTGTTTTTAGGTGGGGAGATAGTTAGCAAAAATATAAATGCATGAAACATGCCCTGTGCTCTACTGGGTTAAGTGCTTTGGGTACCTTGAGCTGCAGAGTCACAGCTGTCTTTCACCATGTACTCCTGGATGTCTCCAGACTTACATCAGTATGCATCTAAATTCAGAACTAAAGTTTCTTATTGTTTATTCATTTATTTGACTGCAGCATCTTAGTTGTGTCCTTTGAGATCTGGTTTCCTGGCCAGGGATCAAACCTGGGTCCCCTGCATTGGGAGCTCAGAGTGTTAGCTACTGGACTACCAGAGAAATCCTAATGTGTCTTATTGTTAAAGATGAAATGGGTGAGAATAAATACTGGAAACACATTTATTTGTCCATGTACTTTACTCAAGAGTCCTCTGAGATTTGTTCACACCAAAAATTGACTGGGCTAGAACCAGGGAAAGAAAATTTTCAAAGGACCTATTATTATTGTTTTATGTTTTGTCTTCTGTATTGAGTTACTCTATCCATGTAGATCCAGCTAGTCTTGGTATTTACTTAGTTCATGGACAATTACAATCTTTCCAGTTACTTCCTTTTCCTACCTTCCTAATAGTCAGTCACTGCAGCATGTCTATTTTGCAGAATTAGTCAAGGCAGAAAGAAGTTAAATTCAAGGTTGTCATCCTTGCTAAAAGTGATTTATAGCTAATCTAAGAATAAGTGAAGTGGAATGCAACATGTTGAGGAGACCAGTTAGAGTGAATATAGGTTTTAAATTTTCTGCATGTGTCATTTTTAAGAACATTATTATTTTTAATCAAATATACCTTTAATGATAAACTCAAGTGAAAACCAATCCTATTTTAATACATTCCAACAGTTTATGCATTCTATGAATTTAGAGACAATATTCTTTTTTTCTTTTTATTCTTTGTGATTCCCATTCTTTGTTTAGCACTTTATACATGGTATGCGGTCTGTGAATGTATACTCAATTTTATTTTACTATAAAGTATGCACTGTGTGTTTTGCTCAATGGGGAACTACTGAATCCCTTTCATTTTTCTCACAATTTTTCTGTATTTTAAATGTTTCTTATTTAAAGTTCTGCCATTCTACCAATCAAATAAATAGTCATTATCATCATCTATCCTACCCAATCAATCAATAATATTTTATGTGCTGTGTGCCAAACATGTTTCCAAAAGTATACATACATAAAAAGATTTTTTGTCTCCTGATAAATACGCTTTACCTTTCAATCTGGAAGATAGTTGTGTCAGTAAATATTTTTCTATACAATGTAGTAAAATGAAACAGAATATTGAAAAAGTGCTACAGGAAGAGAGGGAAGAGATCAACTTTGTTCTCAGTAATTAGGAAACTCTTCACAGAATCATTGATATTTGTGCTATAATTCAAAGTATGAATATGAATTTCCTGGGTCAAAGGAAAAAGGGCAGACAATGGCACTCCAGATGAAGAAACTACTTTGTTCAATGATCTGATTTAAGAAACCTTGAAATGTTCAAGATGCATGGTGGGGAGAGGGGGGGAGTCAATGTGGACAGGTGGTAAAGTGCTCTTATACAGGACCTTCCCTACCATGCTGTCTCAGTCAGTTTGGGCTGCCATTACAGAAACACCCTATTCTTCGTGTTAAACAACACAATTATTTCTTACAGCTCTGGAGGCTAGAGGTTGGAGACAGTAGGTGTCAGTAGGGTCAGGTTCTTGCAGAGCACCCTACTCCTGGATTGTAGATGGCTGTCTTCTTGTTGCATCCTCAAAAGTGAAGTAAGAGAGAGGGGAAGAAAACTCTCTGTGTTTCTTCCTACAAGGGCATTAATCCCATTGACCCCCAGTTGTCCGTAGTCTTCAAATACCATCCCACTGGAGGTTAAGGTTTCAACATATGAATTTTAGGGGGAAGATACAAACATGCAGTCTGTGTGTGTGTGTGTGTGTGCTCGGTTGTTCAGTAGTGTCTGACTCTTTGTGACCCCATGGACCGTAGTGTGCCAGGCTCCTCTGTCCATGGGATTCTCCAGGCAAGAATACTGGAGCTGGTTGCCATTTCCTCCCCTAGGGATCTTCTTGACACAGGGATCAAACCAGATCTCCTGTGTCTCCTATATTGCAGGTGGATTCTTTACCACTGAGCCTCCAGGCAAAGCTCACACAGTCTGTAATACATGATAAATAACTTGAGTGTTCAGTTCAGTTCAGTTCGGTAGTTCAGCCGTGTTCGACTCTTTGCGACCCCATGAATCGCAGCACGCCACGCCTCCCTGTCCATCACCAACTCCCGGAGTTCACTCAGATTCACGTTTTTGGTAGTAAAGGCTAGCTAACAGAGATGGCTGACCAAGCAACAAAATTGTAGCCATCAAGTTGTGTTTATATGCACGATCCAAGACAAAGGGTGAGATGACTCACTTAGGTTTTATGTGTCCATTTAACCCATGCACAAGGCACACTGCAAAAATATGGAAATTTGTGATTAACAAAGTCGAAATAATATGTTCTTCAGCTTTACATATAACTAAAAGGGCTCCTATTTAGATAATACCAAATAAATAATATTCATGATGAAAAATTGAGACTGTATTTTACTATTCATTAAAACATATGATCTTGACTTCTTTATCATTTTAGATTATCATGGAAGCACTGATCTCTATGTGCAATGCCACAAATTTAACTTACATCTAAAAAGTATTTATGCTAGACTTACATGACATCTGCTGAGAAATCTAAATTACCAATTGACAAAGATCATTCAGATAGGAAAATCTAAATCTATATAGAAAGCTGAAAGGAGTAGGGCAGAGATGATAAATCATCCATTGGTGTCAGAGAGAAGTGCCTGCTTCCGTACTGTTGGTATGTCATGTGGTTCAGGCTTGAAATACAAAGCTAATAATTTTGCTTTATATATAGCATCCATCCATGAAGGAACTCAAACAGCATTTATGTAATGGTTTCTCACAATATTTCAGGGGAATAAAGGATAACCTATGACTGTAATTTATGGATCAGCAGTGATTGCTAGAAAAGTACTAGAGAGGTTGCAGCACCAACTTGTTTGGCACTTGGTGCAACAAGCAAGTAGGACCAGAGAAGGTCACGGTAGGTGGGTCAATGGCAGAAAGCAACGTACTGTGTGGGCTTCACAGGTGTACCAGTGGTAAAGAATTTGTCTGCCAAGCAGGGAGACTCAGGAAAGACCCCTGGAGAAGGAAATGGCAACCCACTCCAGTATTCTTGCCTGGAAAATCCTAGGGACAGAGTAGCCTGATGGGCTATTATAGTCCATGGGGTGGGAAAGAGTCAGGCATGACTTAGCAACTAAACAACAGCAACAACAGCAACAATAACAATTTACTTGTAAAGTGTCATTAGAAATGGGGATCAACAAAGCCAAAATGGCTGGCATTCTTATCCTATTTGAAATAAGGAAATATATGAGAAGCAAATTATCTATCCCAAATTAAAAATCACTAGCTTTTCAG
Source organism: Capricornis sumatraensis (assembly GCF_032405125.1). Taxonomy (NCBI): domain Eukaryota; kingdom Metazoa; phylum Chordata; class Mammalia; order Artiodactyla; family Bovidae; genus Capricornis; species Capricornis sumatraensis. The sequence goes on along the minus strand of NC_091089.1, from coordinate 14,949,688 downwards.
GCCCAACAATTTGTTTAATGAGTTCCATCGTATTAATTTTAAAAATAATTTCTTTTGATGTGGACCATTTTTTAGTCTTTATTGAATTTGTTACAGTATCGCTTCTGTTTCATGTTTTGGTTTTTTAGCCACAAGGCATGTGGAATCTGAACTCCCGAAGAGAGTTCAAATCTGCACCTGCTGCATTGGAAGGTGAAGTCTTAATCACTGTAATGCCAGGGAAGTCCCCTCCAACATATTATTTATTATATATTGCATTCCTTTTTGTATTTACAATAGCAAATCTTTTTTTTTTTAAATTTTACTTTGTATACAGGGTGAAAACAATTTAAAATGGAAATTTATTAGGTCAATATTAGTGTACTTACATATTCTTGTAAATAAGGAAATGAAAAAGGTAGGAGAGTGTTTTATGATTTAAGTGCTTTTCTGTAGGAATTTCAATGTATTCAGACATAAAAGTGTATTTTTTTAAAAAGATCTCTCCAAAAGAAAAATAGGCAGGATTATTCCACACTCTTTACATGAACAGAGCCACGAGCAGATTGGCTATTAAATAGATTAATAGATCATTAGTCATTAACAGTTTGAGAATTCTTTTTCCCTTCTCCCATGATTACTTGTGTCTATATGTGTGTGATGATGTTTCTAGGAAAAGGGTGCCTCAGTGTATCAATTATTTGAGTGTTCTGAGTCCTGATTTTTTTCAGGCACAGTGCCGAAATCTTTACACGCATCATCTCGTGTAAAACTTAAGATAATGTTCTCCCCAGTTGATATCATTGTTTCCATGGACACAAGAAAAGTAAAACACAAACCATGGAATTTAGTAAAGTAGCCTTAGACCACATACCCACTGACTGGCGGAGTCGGGATTAGAACACAGAGTAGCCTGACTCTGAAGGATGTGAGTTTAACCAGGATCCCACGATTCTTCTTGGCTCTGCCTAACCTTTCTGGGGAAAGATAAAAACAGAGAAGAGAAGGTCTGGATTCCTACCCTCTGGGAGCATGTGCTTGCTAATCACAGCTGTGGATGGGGAATGGTCACACCAGGAAAGTACTGACGGGCTTCAGGGGACTCTATCTTAGTCTTCTGGGGGCAGCACCAACCCAGCAGGATATCACTCCCAGGCTAAAGCCAGAAGGGATGACAGCTCTGGCTGTAGGGCCAACACTGCTGACAAACTAAGTGGAGAGAATTAGTCCGCTGTAGGCTCCTGGGGACATGGAGTGATTGCGACGCGTGGGACTCCAGTCACGACCTCTTAGAGCATCGGCCAGAGTCTACTGTTGGTGGTGCTGCCACTTACATCCCTTAGCTCTTCACCTGGAAAGTCTGGGGGAGTAGACTAAGAAAATGGAATTGATGGATGGACAACAGGCACATAAAAAGATGCTCAACATTGCTAATTAGAGAAATGCCAATCAAAACTATACAGGGAGTTACCACTTCACATTGATCAGAATGGCCATCATTAAAAAAAATCTACAAAGAACAAGTGCTGGAAGGGAACCCTCCTACACTGTTGGTGGGAATGTAAATTGGAGCGGCCACTATGGAGAAAGGTATGGAGGTACTTCAAAGACTAAAAGTTGTATTATATGAAGTCACCATATAATCCAGCAATTCTACTCCTGGGCATACATCGACAAAACCATAATTCAAAAAGATACATGCACCCCTTTGTTTGTAGCAGCAGTATTCACAAAAGCCAAGACAAGGAAACCACCTAAACGTTCATTGGTAGATGAATGGAAAAAGAAGATGTGGTATAAAAAATGCAGCCATAAAAATGAATGAAATAATGCCATGTGTAGCAACACAGAAAGGCCTAAAAATGATCCTACTAAGTGAAGTAAGTCAGAAGGAGAAAGGCAAATACTGTATAGTATCTCTTACATGTGGAATCTAAAGTACGACTCAAGTGAACTCTTCTAAGACACGGAAACACAGACATACAGAACAGACTGTGGTTGCCAAGATAGAGGGGGAACCGGGGCTGGATGGATTGAGAGTTTGGTATTAGAAGATGATTATATGTAGAATAGACACTGTTCTATATAGAGGCAAGCGGTTATATATGGAATGGCTAAACAATAAGGTCCTGCTGTATAGCAGAGAGAACTACATCCAGTATCCTGTGGTAAACCATAATGGAAAAGAATATGAAAAAGAATGCACATGTATGTATAACTGAACCATCTCACCATACAGCAGAAGCTAACACGACATTGTAAATCAACTATACTCCAATAAAATAAATTTTTAGAAAAGGAAGAGGAAAGAAAATGGAGTTGATTCTGTAGGAGATGAGGTGCCCTTGGAGATACCAGCAGCGAACATTTCTGGCTGTGAACTCTCTGGTGATCAGAGGGAATAGATTCCAGAGGACACACGGGTTGGGAAGGGCTAAATCTACTATGTCAACAGCGTGTGAATTACTGCTTCATGTGAATTACAGCAAGGACCTAGACAGGAGTGGACGGAGAAGAGCAGTCACATTTAAGGAGACTTTGAGGCTCTAAATGAGTTTTGGATTTTGAGAGCTGAGAAGAAAAGGTACGCAGGACTTAACTTGCAGGATTTCTCTTCTCCAATCCATCTTTCAATTGGGGCCAGACAAACGACAAGTTTCTAAAACTTGTCGTAGATGAAATTCACCTGCAGAATAAAATACAAATTGCTCAGAGGATTGTGTACAGGCTTTCAAGTGCTGTTTCCTCTCTCCCTTTCCACTCCAATCTCCAGCCACAGACCCTGACTTTTCTCAATGGGCATCTTTTGCTTTTTCTGGTCAATGCCTTGCACACACTGGTTCCTGAAGCCAGGAACACCATTTTCCCCGTACCCCGTAGTTAAGATTCTGTTCACTCCTTCTGAGCAGCTTATCACACCTCCTGTGGAAACCTGTTCCTGATCTTCTTATTTTATATAAGAGAAAATAAAGGAACTTTTGATGTCGTTCTAAGGGTTTCAAATGTAATATTTCAAAATCCAAATCTATTCTTGTTCTTTCCTGGCTGAAACATCTCCGGACTCCTCTTTTCCTAGAGAACAAAGTAAAGCTTTACTTCATACAGAAGAGTAAATGTTTGGATAGCATAGCATTTATCAGAATATTTTAAGAAAATATTTTTATAATAAAAAAATGAACTGAGTAGAGACACTGAAATACAATATTCAGGGCATTAAACAATTGAGGTCTTAGACACAAAACTTTTACACTTTTTAAATTTAATTTTTATTGCTGCATAGTTGATTTACAATGGTATTGGGTTATTGTGTTATTTTCACAATTGTGTTATTTGTGTTAACAAAAAATATTGTTATTTTCAGGTATACAGTAAAGTAAATCAGTTATACACACACATATCCACTCTTTTAGATTATTTTCATGTATAGGTCATTACAGAGTATTGAGGAGAGCTCCCTATGCTATACAGTAGGTCCTTATTAGTTATCTATTTATATATATTTTTTGAACCACATGGACATCACCAGATGGTCAACACCAAAATCAGGTTGATTATATTCTTTACAGCCAAAGATGGAGAAGCTCTATACAGTCAGCAAAAACAAGACCGGGAGCTGACTGTGGCTCAGATCATGAACTCCTTATTGCCAAATTCAGACTCAAATTGAAGAAAGTATGGAAAACCACTAGACCATTCAGGTATGACCTAAATCAAATCCCTTATGATTATACAGTGGAAGTGAGAAATAGATTTAAAGGACTAGGTCTGATAGACAGAATGCCTGATGAACTATGGACAGAGGTTCGTGACATTGTACAGGAGACAGGGATCAAGACCATCCCCATGAAAAAGAAATACAAAAAAGCAAAATGGCTGTCTGGGGAGGCCTTACAAATAGCTGTGAAAAGAAGAGAAGTGAAAAACAAAGGAGAAAAGGAAAGATATAAGCATCTGAATGCAGAGTTCCAAAGAATAGCAAGGAGAGATAAGAAAGCCTTCCTCAGCAATCAATGCAAAGAAATAGAGGAAAAGAACAGAATGGGAAAGTCTAGAGATCTTTTCAAGAAAATTAGAGATACCAAGGGAACATTTCATGCAAAGATGGGCTCAATAAAGGACAGACATGGTATGGACCTAACAGAAGCAGAAGATATTAAGAAGAGGTGGCAAGAATACACAGTTCATACACAGGAGAACTGTATAAAAAAGATCTTCATGACCAAGATAATCACAATGGTGTGATCATTCACCTAGAGCCAGACATCCTGGAATGTGAAGTTAAGTGGGCCTTAGAAAGCATCACTACGAACAAAGCTAGTGAAGGTGATGGAATTCCAGTTGAGCTATTTCAAATCCTGAAAGATGATGCTGTGAAAGTGCTTCACTCAGTATGCCAGCAAATTTGGAAAACTCAGCAGTGGCCACAGGACTGGAAAAGGTCAATTTGCGTTCCAATCCCAAAGAAAGGTAATGGCAAAGAATGCTCAGACTACCACACAATTGCACTCATCTCACATGCTAGTAAAGTAATGCTCAAAATTCTCTAAGCCAGGCTTCAACAATACGTGAACCATGAACTTCCAGATGTTCAAGTTGGTTTTAGAAAAGGCAGAGGAACCAGAGATCAAATTGCCAACATCCGCTGGATCATAGAAAAAGCAAGAGAGTTCCAGAAAAACATCTATTTCTGCTTTATTGACTATGCCAAAGTCTTTGACTGTGTGGATCACAATAAACTGTGGAAAATTCTGAGAGAGCTGGGAATACCAGACCACCTGACCTGCCTCTTGAGAAACCTATATGCAAATCACGAAGCAACAGTTAGAAGTGGACATGGAACAACAGACTGGTTCCAAATGGGAAAAGAAGTACGTCAAGGCTGTATATTCTCAGCCTGCTTATTTAACTTTTATGCAGAGTATACCATGAGAAACGCTGGGTTAGAAGAAGCACAAGCTGGAATCAAGATTGCCGGGAGAAATATCAATAACCTCAGATATGCAGATGACACCACACTTATGGCAGAAAGTGAAAAGGAACTAAAAAGCCTCTTGATGAAAGTGAAAGAGGAGAGTGAAAAAGTTGGCTTAAAGCTCAACATTCAGAAAACGAAGATCATGGCATCTGGTCCCATCACTTCATGGGAAATAGATGGGAAAACAGTGGAAACAGTGTCAGACTTTATTTTGGGGGGCTCCAAAATCACTGCAATGGTGATTGCAGCCATGAAATTAAAAGATGCTTACTCCTTGAAAGGAAAGTTATGACCAAGCTAGATAGCGTATTCAAAAGCAGAGATATTACTAAAATTTTAGTAATATCAGAGAGATATTACTAAAATTTTAGGACATTCTAATATGGAGACTCTAGCAAATGGGAATACTGGGAGACCATGGGAGCTATCTGTGGGCTTCCCTGGTGGCGCTAGTGGTAAAGAACCTGCCTGTCAATGCAGGAGACATAAGAGATTTGGGTTTGATCCCTGGGTCAGGAAGATCCCCTGGAGAAGGGAATGGCTAGCCACTCCAGTATTCTTACCTGGAAAATTTCATAGCCAGATGAGACGGGTGGGCTACAGTCCTCGAGGTTGCAAAGAGTCAGACATGACTAAAGCGACTTAGCACACATCACTGAAGCTATCTACAGTTGCTGTTAGTCAAAAGGAAAAAAAAACAAAACAAAACAAACACAGTCCTTATTTGCAACAAAACAGCGGGCAAATTAGAGTTTCATAATTATATCCAGTTTTTATATAAAATAAACAAGTTTTCTTGAGCTGCTCAAGATTTGTTTTCCTTCTTTTCAGAGAATATAACTTATCTGCTTCCCTAGTGATGTGATAGAAATAAACAGTGAACTGGAGATCCTGAAGCACTCATTCAGATTCTAAACCTTTCTAGGATTTTTTTTTTTGCCTAGAGTAATGGTAGAAAACCCAGCCTAGCCCAGACTCTGATGTGTTCTGCATACCTTCTAGTCAATCTTTTTTCTTTCCCAGAGCTGTTTCTTTGTGAAATGAGTCCTCATTATTTATGTAAATTGGTTTTAAATGAGAATGTTTAACTAAAAGATTTGATCTTAATATCATGACAGCTGCTATAAATACGGATGTTCGGGCTGCGTGGTCTTCTTTCTTGTAATACGTTTACTTTTCTGATTTATTATGGTTTTATTTTTAACATCTTCCTGAAAGGAAGGTGTGCATTTGTAGTTTTTGTTAAAGCTTCTAGGCTATGAATTAGGGTAAAGTGATAGAAATAACCACAAAAACGGAGCTCTTGAAGCACTCATTCAGATTCTAGATCTTTTGACATTAATTGAAACATTAGGTAGGCTTAACTCTTTACCTGTTACTGAGGAGTGAATAATGTCCATATTTATTTTCTAGGGCTATGTAACACAAACTGTGTGATGAAAACAACTGATGTTTATTGTCTCACAGATTTGGAAGCTGGAGTCTGAAATCAAGGTGCCTACACGGCTGGTTCGTTCTGAGAGCTCTAAGGGGAAGGTTTGCTCCCGGGCTCTCTGGCTCGGAAATGTTCCATCTTCCTGAGTCTTTTCATGTCACCTCCCCTCTGTGTGTCTGCCTCTGTGTCCAAATTCCCCTTTATACAAGCACACCAGCCAGACTGGATTAGTGGTGTGTGTGTGTGTTAGTCGCTCAGTCGTGCCCGACTCTTTGTGACTCCATGGATTTCAGCCCACCAGGCTCCTTTGTCTGTGCTGGAGCGGGTAGCCATTCCCTTCTCCAGGGGATCTTCCCAACCCAGGGATTGAACCGGGGTCTCCTGGGTCCATGGTGGAGCAGGTAGCCATTCCCTTCTCAGGGGATCTTCCTGACCCAGGGATTGAACCCAGGTCTCCTACATTGCAGGCAGATTCTTTACCATCTGAGCCACCAGGGAAGCCACCAGTCAGACTGCATTAGAGGCCCCCCCTAACAACCTCACTTTAACTTCCTTATATCTGTGAAAACCGTGTCTCTAAATAAGACGTGTTCTGAGACTCTGGGATTTAGGACTCCAATATGCGGAATTCAACCCGTTACAATGTCCAACATCTTTCCTCTCAGCTTTAACATTTTGCCAAGGCCAGATATATGCTAGTATGTATCCCTGAGGTTATTTTAGTGAGGGAAACACAAACGCACCTGGGTTCAGCTGAACGGAAGGAATTTGTTAGTTCACAGAATCCAGAAGCAGGAAATGAGAGAGACACCAGCCAGTCTCTCAAATGCTGGGAGAATTCTCTCTCCATTTTGCTCAGCTTTGCTTTGTATCTCCTCTACTTTCCTTCATTATAGGTTGACTTCTTCCCTAACAAAAAGTTTGATGGCCAGCATCTTCAAGTCTTCCAAGGGTAAGGGAGGGGAGTTTTAACAATCACACGGCAGACACTCAAGGGGTCACCTTGGACCAGGTGCTTCCCCCAGACTGTGCCCCTGGAAAGGAGAAGCTGTGGCTCCATCCACAAGGTCAGGTGGGGGTTCAGTTCAATCGCTCAGTCGTCTCTGACTCTTTGCAACCCCATGAATTGCAGCACACCAGACCTCCCTGTCCATCACCAACTCCCGGAGTCCACCCAAACCCATGTCCATCAAGTCGGTGATGCCATCCAACCATCTCATCATCTGTCATCTCCTTCTCCTCCTGCCCTCAATCTTTCCCAGCATCAGGGTCTTTTCCAATGAGTCAGCTCTTCTCATCAGGTGGCCAAAGTATTGGAGTTTCAGCTTCAACATCAGGTGAGAGGAGGGCTGGTATTTCCAGGGAGAATGGTGGTCAATGAGGGAGGGAGTTTCACAGAAGTTACTACTGTTATGCCATTTAAAAATATGTCACTGGATTTCCCTGGTGGCCCAGTGGTGAAGAATCTGCCTGCCAACGCAGGGGACATGGGTTTGATCCCTGGTCGGGAAGATTCCACATACCCAGGGATTACTAAGCCCATGCACCACAATAACTGAGCCTGTCCTCTAGCACTCAGGAGCCTTAACTACAAGCTCATGTGCTGCAGCTACAGAAACCCGTGAACCTAGAGCCAGTGCTTTGTAAGACGAGAAGCCACCGTAATGAGAAGCCCGCATACTACAGCCAGAGAAGAGCCCCTGCTCGCTGCAACTGGAGGAATCCCAGGGTGCAGCAAAGAAGACCCACTGCGGTCAAAAATAAAAGTGAACAAACATAAAATAAAAAAGAAAAACGTGTCATTCCCATTGATCATCTGAGCAGGTGAAATCCACTTCTTGTTGAGACATTTGCCTGCCTGGTACAAATCAGGGGGATCCATGCTGGAATAATCAGCTTGGCTGTGGAGGTTAAAATGAGCAGGTATTAGAAAACAGCAAGTGCGAATGCAGAAAGGGTACCTCAAGAAGGGAAGTTACACTGTGCAAGGGGCACTTGGGGATGAAGACGAGTGTGTGCTAGGCTGAGGAACACACTGACCTGATCAGATATGATGAAAGATGCCAGAACAAAGGGCAGGCAGGGATGCTGAAGGATGCCTGATGGACGCACATTGCCCTCTACTGACTGGTGTCCGCCTGCTCCTCTAAACTTACAGAAACTGTGAGTAGGACCTTATTTGGAGATATGGCCTTTGCAAATAGAATCAAATTAAAAGGAGGTCCCCACTGGCTCACCCTAATCCATTAGCTGCTGTCTTTTTAAGAGAAACCAGAGGGAGATTTGGACACCCAGGCATCTAGGGAGAATGCCGTGGGACTATGAAGGATGGTCATGGAGGGATGTAAATATTAATATAAGTGAAGGAATCTGGAGGGTTGCTGGCAACCACCAGAAGCTACAGGAGGCAAAGAAGGATTCCCTCGACCCTAGAGCCTTTGGAAGGAGCACACCCCTGTCAACACCTTGATTTTGTACATCTAGCCCCCACAACTGTGAGAAAATTAATTTTTGGCATTAAATTTGCCACCCAGTTTATAGTCATTTGCCAGGATGGCCCTAGGAAAGTACCACAGATAGCGTACTTCAGTTTTAAGCAGGAGCCTGTGAACACAGATATAATTCCTTTGGAGGAGGCTTACAACTTGTCTAGAAGTAAAAAGTTCAAGCCACTTAAACAATTAGAACCCAGAATTAAAATTCTGCAGTGGAGGTTTATGACCAGTGCTGCTCCATTATAATGTTCTCTTTGGGGATCTGCTCAATTAGACTCGGGGAGTTGCTAATTTACACTTCTGTGTTGTCAGATAGTCTCAGCTTTCAAGGTTGGAATCAAAGATGTATTGTTCAGAGAAGAAAACCTATATCAAAGACAGAATTTAATCAGAAAAATTGCTCTGAGAGTTCAACATAAGGCTTTAAGACACAATAAAAAGCAGAAATAAACAACACAAAGCCTTAATTTTCCTTCTCTTTATACCTTCTCTTTCTTTTTTTTTTTCCTATAGGCTTTAATGTTTTGTTAATTCCAGAGTATTGCCCGATTTGGATGGGAAATATCAATTTCCTCTACTGAAATTATTCAGATTGCTTCTCTAAATGTCAGTCGTATTGGGCTTTCCCTGAAAAAAAAAAAAAATGCTGTCAGGGAAGCAGTTTGCAGATCAAGTATAAAACAGAAACCAGGAGGCTATTATTAGCGATGGAGAAGGCAATGACTTGCTGGTTATATAAGTGAGAGGACTGGTAGCATTCTGGGAATGAGGAGAGAAATGGAAAATTGATCAGTATGGAAGATCTGGGCTGTTTTCTCATTATCTCTGTTTTTCCACAAAAAAAGAAAAAAAGAAAGAAACCCCCTCCCCCCCCCCCCCCACACACACACACACAACAGCCCAGAATTGTGCTCTGGCCATTCTGCCTGTCTTCTGTCATTTGAATCCAATCCACCAAAGAATCATATTTGAAACGTTTCAAGGTTGATTGTAAAATCCCAAGCTCAGGTCAGTGGACACAAGTGAGAAATAAGAAGTCCAGCACCTCTGTATGGAAATATATTTATATCACACCTTGCTCTTGCTGTGTTACGGTTTATAAAATCACAGACAACCCTTTCTCAAGTTTTTGTGTATTTCTTTACAGTTCATAGCAATCTGAATATTGGTGTATGATTTCTTTTCTAATTAGATTTTTTGGCATGTGAACATGCAGGACTGCTTTAGTTCTGGCCCAGGGTTTTGTTTTTGTTTTCCTCCATTTTTTTTCTTCTTCTTCTTTTGTTTATTTTTTATTCAGCAGCGCTTTGGTGCTTCTGTGGTCATTTTCTTACCCTTGGCCATGACATACTTAGTTAATTTCTGGCAGACTCTTGCCTAATGCTTGTCAAGTTCCATTTCTCTCTGTGTGTTTTCTGAGTACATAAAGCTCAACCATCACTCATTGTTTTTTGAAGATAATGTTGGTTGTGAGCCTGGAACGACTTGAATAAACTTGCAATAAATGACCCAATCCAAATGCAGAGAACAGTATGCACAGGCAGAAGCGATAACCAGTGCATGGAGACAGTATCAGTAAAAGCTGTCAGCGCCCAGCAGAAGCACTGAGAACTGCCACAGGCAACTCCTCATAATAGAACTTTTGCGGGAAACTGTTTCTTTTCGGTGACATTGTCCTTAACAGCCTCCAAACACTCTCCCTCTGAAGGCACTCCACCTCCAATCAAAAATTGAAATTCTAAATGGGCAGATTGAAATACTTTACAGCAAACCACTCAATTCTTAATCTCCTGAAAATTAAGGAACCAAATCTCCAGCTGGGAGAGATTCATAGCAGCAGCTTCCAAACAAGGTCATCTTCACGTTCTCTTTCCTCAAAGCACGCTCCTGTCTGCTCGCTCATATAATTAAGGACAAAAGGATGCTAGGTGCCAGCTTCCCAGGTGGCTCCAGTGGTAAAGAACCTGCCTGCCACCACAGGGGATGTAAGAGATGTGCGTTCTATCCCTGGGTTGGGAAGATCCCCTGGAGAAGGAAATGGCAACCCATTTCAGTATCCTTGCCTGAAAAATCTATGAATAGAGGAGCCTGCTGGGCTACAGTCCATGAGGATAGAAAGAGTTGGACACGACTGAAGCAACTTAGCACACATGGATGCTAGGTGAGTGGTACATGGAAATGAAGTCATATGTGTCATCTGATTGTACAGAAAGGATAATAAGTGAAGCCTGATAAAAATCCTAGGACTGTAATTTTGGTTCTACTGGTTTATCCCTAGATATGACAGAGGAACCTAGGAATGAGTTGTTTTTAGTCTGAGGAGTGTGCTAGCCTAATTTTCCTAATCAGTCCAGCATTTGCTGAAGCACATACAATGTCTTGAACTGGGAAAGTTCAAGAATTTGCTCCTAATAATTTTTTAAAAATTGTATATATATGTTTTAATCTTGAAATATTTGGATGACTAGGGGAATAAAAATAAGCTCTATCAAATAAACAATAAATGGTACAGTCTGCTGTTGTGTTTTAATTGCTAAGCTGTGTCTGACTGTTTGTGACCCCAGGAACTGTAGCCCGCCAGATTCCTCTGTCCATGGAATTTTCCAGGCAAGAATACTGGAGTGAGTTGCCATTTCCTCCTGCAGGGGGTCATCCCTATACAAGGATCAAATCTGCATTTCTTGCATCCCCTGCATTGGCAGGCAGAGTCTTTACTACTGAGCCACCTGGGAAGCAAATGGTACAGTTACTCAAAAATAAATGAAGTAAGTAATAGGATGCCCTGTTTCTGGTCTGTGAATCTAAGCAGAGACATGATTGAGCTCACCAGACTCCTGACCAATGAAAACTACAGGTTATAAATTTGTGTTGTTTTAAGCCACTGAGTTTGGGAGAATATGGTAAAGCAGCAACAATAAACTGATGCAATAGTCAGTGAGTAGTGTGTTCTGGCTGAGTTGGTGACCTGATCTGAGCTGGTCTGTTTCTGGGGTGGCTTGTGCACCTGTGACTCACTCACAGGGGACAGGATGTTCTAATAGGTCAGGCCTGACTCTGACCCATTAGATGTCTATTTCTGGAACCACATGGATGAAAGGTTAGGGAGGAATGACTTGTCAGAGCATGCTCAGAGCAACTTTATAGAGGAAAAGACGGTGAATGTTGGGCAGAAAAATAGCATATGATTCCCATGGGAGCGCCAGGGTTCATCTTGAGAACAGATGGGCAGCCTCCTGACCACTACAGTTGAAACCTCCGTCTGTCCTATGGCTCAGGAAACACCAGAGTTGAGTTTCAGCGAATAATCCCCTGTGGACCAAAGAACCTGGGGTGTGCCTTCTGCAGTTGGAGACCTTCATTAGGAGTATGCATCACCATCACCTCTGGAACTTGGTAAAAGTTAAGATATTTAGAGCCTGCCCCTGGCTTAATACAGTATGTCTGGGTGTGAGGCCTGAGCACCTGTATTTTAAAATTATTTCACAGATGAATCTGATGCAAGCATTAGTCTGGAGTAGAAGATGGGCTGGAAAACGTTTCCTATGAAGGGGTCAAATAGTAAATATTTTAGGCTTTGTGGGCTATGTGGTCTCTGTAGCAAATACTCAGGTTTGTCATTATCAAGGGAAGGTAGCCACAGACAGTTTGCATAATGGATGTGCTGACCATGTTTCAATGAAGTTTTATTGGCAAAGGCAGATGGTGGGTTGGATTTGGCCCTGGGGCTGTAATTTGTGACTCCTGGTCTAGAGCATGAGGATCTGTACTGAGAAGCAGACCCAGAGGGAGAGCAGAATGCCTATGAAGTCAGAGGCTGGTAAGAGAGATCCCAGCACCTGGTTGGGTGGGACAAGAAGGATAAACCCATAATTTGCTTAGAGAAAAAAAAAAATGCACAATGAAAAGCACACATTTCTAAGAAAACACAAGTATACAGTTAGCAGTCCTGTGCACTTGACCTTATATTTTCTTTCTCCAGTTAAATTCATGCTGTTGCTGTTGAAACTAAGTCATGTCCGACTCTTTCGTGACTCCATAGACTGTATCCTGCCAGGCTCCTCTGTTCATGGAAGATAACTTTACCATGATTGATGGAGGTAATAGAGGTGACCAAAACCTTTCAAAGTTTCTTTGTGACTCTTTGGTTCAAAGTTCTCCAGGCAAGAATACTGGAGTGGGTTGCCGGTTCATTTTCCAGGGGATCTTCGTGATCCAGGAATCAAACCCATATCTCTTGCTCTGCAGGCGGATTCTTTACCACTGAGCCACTTGGGAAGCCCAGTTAAATTCATAGTTTGGAGTTAAAAACCAAACCAAACAAAAATACTGCATTTAAAAATAAGAAGAAGTGAAACTTGTCATTTGCATCACACATGGATGAACCTGGAGGACATTATGCTAAGTGAAATAAGCCAGACAGGGACAAACACTGCATGATTCCACTTACATGTGGCATTTAAAACAGTCAAACTCACAGAAACATAAAACACAATAATGGATGCCAGGGGGGTTGGGGAAATTGGGAATTGTTTAATGAGTATAAAGTTAAACATTATACCCATGTTTAACTAGTGAGGCAAGATGAATCAATTCTAGAAACATAGTACCTACAGTAAACCACACAGCATCCAGGCATTTCAAAATTTAAGAGAGTAGACTTCATGTTGTGCTCTCACTGTAAAAAAATAAAGAAAGAAACTTTGGAAGGTGTTGGGCACATCTATTACTTTGATCGATCATGGTAAATTTATCACAGGTGTTTGCATATGGACAAAATCATCTAATTGCATATATTAAATATATACATTTATTTGCTTATCGACTATACTTAATAAAATGGGTTAAAATTTAAAAATGAAATTATGATGTCAGATTGTTTTAATTACTTATCTATACATGGGTGTTCTTTGGAAGGAATGATGCTAAAGCTGAAACTCCAGTATTTTGGCCACCTCATGTGAAGAGTTGACTCATTGGAAAAGACTCTGGTGCTGGGAGGGATTGGGGGCAGGAGGAGAAGGGGTCGACAGAAGATGAGATGGTTGGATGGCATCACCGACTCAATGGACGTGAGTTTGAGTGAACTCTAGAAGTTGGTGATGGACAGGGAGGCCTGGCGTGCTGCAATTCATGGGGTCACGAAGAGTCGGACATGATTGAGTGACTGAACTGAACTAATACCCGTTTTGTCCTTCACAAGTTTAGAGGAGTAAAAACTTGAACAAAGTGGATTTGAAAAAACTGAAGAATAAAGATAAAATTAGAGAAACAAAATATATTGTTTGTTTGTATTTGGAATTTAATATTCCAAGAAGAAAGAATTAAATTGTTACTTAAATTATCTGTTACTGCATGGAAGAATCACAAAGTAAGGGCTATATAAAAAGTATAGACTTAAATGTCTTTTTGACCCCATGGACTCTAGCCTACCAGGCTCCCCTGTTTATGGAATTTTCCAGGCAAGACTACTGGTATGGTTTGCCATTTTCTTCTCCAGGGGATCTTCCTGATCCAGGGATTGAACCCAGGTCTCTTGCACCGCAGGCAGATTTTACTGTCTGAGCCAACATGTAAGCTCAAAGGTATAGACTTAAATGTTAGGAAAATTGAACAGGTTTCAAGTAGGTTGCCACTGAAAACAAGTGTGGATTCTCTTTTATTTATTTTTTTAAAAAATTAATTTATTTATTTTAATTGGAGGCGAATTCCTTTACAATATTGTAGTGGTTTTTGCCATACATTGATGTGAATCAGCCATGGGTGTACATCGGTTCCCCATCCTGAACCCCCTCCCACCTCCCTCCCATCCCATCCCTCAGGGTCATCCCACTGCACTGGCCCTGAGGGCCCTGTCTCATGCATCAAACCTGGGCTGGCGATCAGTTGCACATATGGTAATATACATGTTTCAATGATATTCTCTCAAATCATCCCACCCTCGCCTTCTCCCACAGAGTCCAAAAGTCTATTCTTTACATCTGTCTCTTTTGCTGTCTCATATATAGGGTCATCATTACCATATTTCTAAATTCCATATATATGCTGTATTGATGTTTTTATTTCTGACTTACTTCACTCGGTATAATAGGCCCCAGTTTCATCCACTTCATTAGAACTGATTTGAATGCATTCTTTTTAATGGCTGAGTAATATTCATTATGTATGTGTACCATGGCTTTCTTAGCCATTCGTCTGCTCATGGACATCTAGGTTGCTTCCATGTCCTGGCTATTGTAAACAGTGCTGTGATGAACACTGGGGTACATGTGTCTCTTTCAATTCTGGTTTCCTTGTGGACTTCCCTGGTGGTTTAGAGGGTAAAGCATCTGCCTGCAATGCAGGAGACCTGGGTTCAATCCCTGGGTCAGAAAGATTCCCTGGAGAAGGAAATGACAACCCACTCCAGTACTCTTGACTGGAAAATCCCATGGATGGAGGAGCCTGGTAGGTTACAGTCCATGGGACCGCAAAGAGTCTGACCTGACTGAGTGACTTCACTTTCACTTTCGGTGTGTATGCCCAGCAGTGGGATTGCTGGGTCATATGGCAGTTCTATTTCTAGTTGTTTAAGGAATCTCCATACTGTTCTCCATAGTGGCTGTACTAGTTTGCATTCTCACCAACAGTGTAAGAGGGTTCCCTTTTTTCCACACCCTCTCCAGCATTTATTGTTTATAGATTTTTTGATAGCAGCCATTCTGACCAGCATGAGATGGTACCTCATTGTGATTTTGATTTGCATTTCTCTAGTAATGAGTGATGTTGAGCATCTTTCCATGTGTTTGTTAGCCAACTGTATGTCTTCTTTGAAGAAATGTCTGTTTAGTTCTTTGGCCCATTTTTTGGTTGGATTGTTTATTTTTCTGGAATTGAGCTGCAGGGAGCTGCTTGTATATTTTTGAGATTAATTCTTTGTCAGTTGCTTCATTTGCTATTATTTTCTCCCATTCTGAAGGCTGTCTTTTCACTTTGCTTATAGTGAATTCTGTTTTATTTAGAAGTTGTTGGTTAGTATTTGTGTCTTAATTTCACCATTCTAGGCCAGTGACCTTGGGCAAGTCACTTAACTTTAAATAATGATGATCTTAATGATATGATATTATTGATAATGATTTTATCTTCTCACAAGTGGGTTGTGAAAAATCAGAGACCATGTTTAAATAAAAATGTTTTGTAAATGGTAAAAAGAAAATCATAAAATATGGGTTGTTAAAATATGATAACTAAACTCTCTTGGATGTACTGGAACTGTTATCCTTGGAAGAGTTCTATTCTATTCTGGTAATTCAGGGATTCATTTATTTTCAGAAATGCATTTTTTTCTAAGCTTTGAAATGATGCTCACGCATATAAAACAATGTGCTGTAGCATTATCTGCATACTTAAAATGGGAATATTCTCACTTCACGATGAATGTGAGGGTGAGAAGCTAGCTCAAAATATTTATGGCATGTTTAAGGCTGATTAATCTTACAAATCTCACAAACCTGATCCGTTTCACAGTTTCTAAGCTAAAATAGGATGTATGTTATTAAGCTATAAAGGTCCTGGAATGGAATTTTCTCAGGTTTTCATATTTGTATATGAACAAGAATAAGAAATGGCATTTTGCTGACAGGACTTTAGCTTATACTTTGCTTTCTGTAAGCACTGGTGGGAAAGAGTTGGGTCTGTATGTGGGTCAGTGGTTTAACATTTTCCCCAATAATTTGGATATGTTTCATGTTCAGTGTGGGGTTTTCAGTTTATAATTGGCAGAAGAGATTGTAGTTTTCTTGGGTATAGCGATGAGGTGGGAACAGTATATTAATAGATTCTGTGGAGTGGTTTCACAGCAGCTCATTCTAGTCTTCCCCCTGGATTCAGGATTCAGGCTGATCACAGGAGTGAGGGTCCAAGGCTGTTGGAATTGTATTTAGGAGGGGATCAAGATGCTTTTGACAAAAATAAGTGCAACTGTGGTACAAAATCGAGGAGATGGTTATTCCCATCACTTCTGAATGGGAAGGGCTCAACTCTTTGATGAGTCTCTAGACACCAAGTGTAAACTATTGTAGAATATGGATCACAGGGAACCCCATGTACTGCTAGTGAGAGCATATTCCAGAGTAATGCTCTCTGTACATGCATGCTCAGTCAGCCGTGTCTCACTCTTTGTGACCCTATGGACTGTAACCTGCCAGGCTCCTCTGTCCATGGGATTTCTCAGGCAAGAATACTGTGGGTTGCCTATGGGTTTCTGCTTTCTTCTCCAGGGGATCTTCTTGGGTCAGGGATTGAACCCACATCCCCTGAACTGGCAGGTGAATTTTTCCCATGGAGCCACCAGTGTGCCTCATGAGTGTGCTACCTTGCACACACAAAAAAGGAAAACTCAGGTATCAAGAAGATGGACTTGAGGTTGCTAATCAGCCAAATTTAAGATAGGAAGATTAACCTGCACTAACCAGGTAAGTCCAATATAATCATAAGGGTCCTTAAAAGTGGAAGAGGGGCAGAGTTTAGAATCAGAGGAGAGTGACTATGAAAGAATGGTCATGGAGATGCAAAGACACTGGCTTACAGGGTGGAGAGTGGGGGCTGTGAGCCAAGGCGTGCACATCGCCTCCAAAAGCTGGGAAATGCAAATGAATTCTTCTCTCAAACCTCAATGCAATCCTACTTTCTTGATTTTTTTTCCCAGTGAGACCTGTGTCAAACATCTAATTTACAAAACTGTAGGATAAGAAAATTGTGTTGTTCTAAGCCACTGAACTGTGGTCATCTGTTATGGTAGCAACAGAAAACTAAGGTACTCACTGTGTATTTGTTATTATGCAATCATACACCTATATAATGATACACCCTCAAATTTAAGCTGATTGCAGCTGTTGAGTGTCTTGTGTCTCTTTTTGTAGTGTCCACTTGGTTTTAAAAGGCATTGATTTTTGAACTCAAAAGAGAGGTTTCAGAGTTAACTATTTGAAAAATATAGAGTACTTATTAGTCATTCCAAAATGAGGGGAAAAGTCAATGTAAAATATTAATATTTCATGGAAAGAACAAACCTCAGGCTATTTTCAATAATTAGGAAAAAAGTTCTAAAAGAGAATTAACTTTTTATTTTAAGTTAATATTATGTAGTTTTAGTCAGCACTGTGTTAATTTTGTTCAAGCTACATGGTAACCCAAACAAATTCTTTTTGGTCTTGACTGAGAAAGTTTTGGGAATAATGTTATTAGACAAATTTGTCAATAATAGCACTGATTGGTTATAAAGAAAGTTTTCTTTTTCCTTTAGTATGGAATGTCTGAAAGTAACAAAGTAAGTTTTCCAAGAAATTGTTCACATTATGATTTTTTCCTAAATTTTGTTGCTATTCAGTTGCTAAGTTGTGTCTGACTCTGCGGCCCCATGGATTGCTGCAGGCCAGGCTCCTTTGTTCTTCACTATCTCTCAAAGTTTGCTCAGATTCATGTCCATTGAGCTGATGATGCCATCCAACCATCTCATTCTCTGTCATCCCTTTCTCCTCCTGCCCTCAATTTTTCCCAGCATCAGGGTTTTTTCCAATGAATGGACTCTTCGCATCAGGTGGCCAAAGTATTGGAGCTTCAGCTTCAGCATCAGCCCTTCAAATGATGACTGGAATACTCAGGGTTGATTTCATTTAGGACTGACTGGCTTGATTTCCTTTAGGATTGACTGGTTTGATTTCCTTGCAGTCCAAGGAACTCTCAAGAGTCTTCTCCAACACCACAAGTTGAAAGCATCAGTTCTTTGGCATTCATGTGTGTAAATATGTGTTGAGAATTTCTGGCCAGTGAATGTGGCCTTATGAAGCATCTTAAATGACTGTTACACATTCTAGGTTGAATACTGAGGTACTATGCCAACAAAATGACATAGATATGAGGGGTTTGAAGTGATCCGCTCCAAGCTCTGACAACTCTCTGAAGAGAAGCAACATGACATAACCAGTTAACATCAAAGAACAGACAGAAGTCGCAACCAGGTGGGATTTCACAGGCAAACACAGGTTAACTGTCCTCTGCTGCTGTTGGAGTATCCATTAACGGATGAACCACTAGACAACATTGCTTAAATCTTTTGAGAGATTCAAAAATAGAACCTGATATTTAAGTAGAGTCATGTTTTAACACATGCTATGGGGGAATAGAGCAACTGAAGTGCTGAAAATTTTTCTGGCAGACTTGGACTTATTTTGAGAGGGGAGGTTTAAGTGCATGTGTGTTTATAATATTGAACGGCTGTTAAATTAATAATTAGTGAACCTCCTGCTGAAAACTTTTAGTTTTCATCTCTTTCAGAGATGCTTTCAGCTCAGCTTCACATGTTAGCAAGTCAATTTGTATGCTTTTCAGATTTCTTATCAGAATGATTTTATTACACTGTGTTTCCAAGTTTTTTCTCCTTCAAAAATTATACCTACAACTTGCACAATGGAGAGCTGTGTAACTGGTACAAAGGAATCCTAGCACTCACATAGGTTCAATAATTCTGAATATTCCTCAATGTCGTGTGTAATCCTTTGGAGTATTATCAGTGGTTAACATGGCACCTAGATATTCAGCACCAGTCATTCAATTCAGGAAATGAAAATTCATGGATACTTTCAAACTAACTGGATATCTTGTAAAGAGTTATACCAAATGGGTGTGGTGGTATTATATGGTAATATAAGAATTTTAGCCATTGAACCAAATTTCTATATTGGTGTTACCAGTCGAAATATATTGAATGGGTTTTTGTGTGCTGAAGTATTGGGTACATTTACATATATTTGCATATATGCGTCATTTATCCCAAGTTACTCCACACAGCTATATCTGTTCTGACTTCTGTTTTTAACATTGCAAGCAAATTGTACACAAAATATACTTATTTGTGCAAATTACATACAAATATGTAACTTCATTTTTTGTGACTAATCTTGTCCTCAACCTCTATTCTTGCTGAAAATGTCTGATCCTACCTACTACACAGGTTAACTGTCACAGGGGTTGCAATCTCTCTTGTTTTAAAAGTTAATCATTTTGGATTCTTTACTCAGTTCTTCAAGGGCTTCCCCAATTGATCAGCAGGTAAAGAATCTGCCTGCAATGCAGGAAACACAAAAGACATGGGTTCAGTCTCTGGGTGGGGAAGATCCCCTGGAGAAGGAAATGGCAACCCACTGCAATATTCTTGCCTGAAAAATGCCATGGACAGATGATCCTGATGGGCAAAGGGCCAAAGGGTCACCAAGAGACAGTACTGAGTGACTAAGCATGCACACATGCACTCGGTTCTCTCAGATGTTTTCCTGTCTCCACTCTTCCCACAGTGCATCTGGTTGCAGAAGGAAGTACATATATAATATGATGGATGGGTGGAGGATGATGGGGAGTGGCCTGCCAGAGTGTCCAGAGCTGTTATCATTCCTAGTTGGCTTCACCCTCTCAGTCAGGGTCCTGCTGTTCTGTGCTGACTCACAACCCATCTGTCTCAGGTTCACTGCCTTTGGCTCCACCCTCAGCTGCATCCACTTGGCTGACCAAGAACCCCCTGTTGGATGCTATGCCCATGTGCCTCTGAGGAGGCAAGGGATCTTCCAGGCTCTGTCCTGAGTGTAATAAATATCTTACCCAGGGTCTATACCCACCCCCAAAGTATCTCTCTTGTAATCTCTCTTTTGTGATTCAGTTCAGAGGCGTTGGGGGAGAGAAGATGATAAAGTCTCACCTCGTGCCCTCCTCTCCTCCCTGCCCGCCGTGGTCCAGATCCAGAACCTATAGTGGCCAAAAGAAATTTCTCCCTGTGAGCTGCAGGCTTCCCTCATCTTCCCCTTGGCTGATATTGTTATGTCTTTTCACAAAGACAAAATGTAAAACTGGGATTCCCAGGTGTCTCGGTGGGTAAAGAATCTGCCTGCTATGCAAGAGACATGGGTTTGATACCCACTCCTCTGGAGGAGGAAATGGCAACACACTCCAGTATTCTTGCCTGGAGAATACCCAAGCACAGAGGAGCCTGGAGGGACTACAGTCCAGAAGGTTGCAAATAGTCAGACATGACTTAAGTGATTGAATATATACACATGCAAGCATAAAATTATGCTCAGATTTGTAAGTTTTGCTCATATTGTGAAAAATAGGTTTTTTTTTGGGGGGGATGGGCTTTTTATATAAAACCTGCCTGCATAACTGCAACCAAGCCAGACTTTCAACTCACTGTTTCATAAAGGAAAACAAGGATGCCTAAGGAATTCTAGGTAGAACTAGGTCCTTTTGTTCTAAGTTGTCTCCAAAGATGTGGAGGAGCCAAAGGGATGCAAATTTATGCTTATTCTAACAGTTGCAAGGAAAAGAATGTCTCCATCCCTCTGGGCGTATTCTACTTCTTAGAGTCAAAGTTGGGATTTTCCATATATGGTGGCCACAATGTGGCCGTTGGTCGGTGTGTTTTATCTGACTTTATTTTTACCTTCAACATTCTAGCAGAGAAGACAAAGAGTACTTTTTGCAAGGACCGGGTGAAGGGCAGATTGCTCCCTCTTGTGTGGTGAATCTCTGGTTTCCAGGACACCAAGGTCACAGCTGGTTCCCAGATTTCTGGAACCTGGCTTGGACACAGGGCAGGTTGGCCCTTGGCGTGTGTGTCACTGGGAGAATCTGAGTCATAAGGAAGAGACCTGAAAGGATGCACTGGAGATAGGTTCACAGGAGGAAGAGGACAAGGAAGTCAGAGCTGGGTCTTTCCCTGAGCTAGTTTGCAGATAGTGCAGCTGGGACTGGAGAGATGATGATCCAAAGGGGTGGAAATGCTCAGAGAAATTAAGGAGAGAGACTTGGAGCAGATAGCTGTATCAGCTTACAAGACAAATCAATCATATCTACCTTCATGACCACCAGAGGAAGGAATCCATGGGTTGAGTGCCTTGTGAAATATTGTTGCATCCCTTGGGAGTGCTGGAAATGAATTTCTCACCACTAGATGGATGAGCAGGCCTCCCTGGTAGCTCAGCGGTCAAGAATCCACCTGCAGTGCAGGAGTTGCCGGAGATACGGGTTCAATCCCTAGGTCCCTAGGTCGGGAAAATCCCCTGGAGGAGGGCATGGCAACTCACTTCAGTATTCTTGCCTGGAGAATCCCACGGATAGAGGGCCTGGTGGTTACAGTCCATGGGGTCACAAAGAATTAGAAATGACTGAAGGGACTGAGCATGCACATGTGCAGAGATGGATGAGCACTATGTCCACCTGCAGTGCAGGAGTTGCAGGAGATACAGGTTCAATCCCTAGGTCCCTAGGTCAGGAAAATCCCCTGGAGGAGGGCATGGCAACTCACTCCAGTATTCTTGCCTGGAGAATCCCACGGATAGAGGGCCTGGTGGTTACAGTCCATGGGGTCACAAAGAATTATAAATGACTGAAGGGACTGAGCATGCACTATGTGCAGAGATGGATGGCTACCTATAAATACGGGAGCACCAGACTCATACTTTATAGGAGGCGGTGTTTACCTGAGGTCCCTGAACTGCTAGGGAACCCACTGATTGTAGTAAGGAGTAAGTTTACCCTCAACATGGCTCATAAACTTGCGCACATATGCCTTGGTGCATTTTTGTCTCAAGAGATATTCTGATACTTTCAGAAGATTCTCAACAGAGTCCCTGTTTCTAAACTACCCAGGGCCATTACATTACAGAAAATGCTACACATACAGGCAACTTCTAACTTAGTACATGAAAACTCTTTCCTGTTTCCCAGAAATTCCAATGGAGAAAGCAATGTCACTGCTCACAGAATTCATTTTCTAGTTTCATGAACCCCTTTAGTGATAAAATGCAAGCAAAAATGTAATGCCCACTTCAAAGAGAAAAAACAACAAAAACAATCAGAAAAGCGGACAAAAGCCTGCCTTGGGCCTCCTGTGAACGTGCTTGCAGGACCTTTTACTATTAATATAAAAAAGTGAGGAATTAAGACAGCTTATTAAAAAGCAGAGACATCACTTTGCCGACAAAAGTCCATATAGTCAAAGCTATGGTTTTTCCAGTAGTCATGTATGGATGTAAGAGTAGAACTATAAACAAGGCTGAGTATTGAAGAATTGATGCTTTCAAACTGTGATGTTGGAGAAGACTCGAGAGTCCCTTGAACAGCAAGGAAATCAAACGAGTCAATCATAAAGGAAATCAACCCTGAATATTCATTGCAAGGACTGGTGCTGAAGCTGAAGCTCCAATACTTTGACCACCTGATGCCAAGAACAGTCTCACTGGAGAAGAACTTGATGCTGGGAAAGACTGAGGATAGGAAGAGAAGGAGGCAACAGAGGATGAGATGGTTGGATGGCATTACTGACTCGATGGACATGAGTTTGAGCAAACTCTGGGAGATGGTGAAGGACAGGAAGGGCTGGTGTGCTGCAGTCCATGGGGTCCTAAAGAGTTGGACATGACTTAGCAATTGAACAACAGCAAGCAATATCTTTAAGTCACTGGGATTCCTTACAGTGATCCAGCTTCGGAAAATTCATTTGTGAGTCAAGGAGCATGTGTGAGGACAAGCAGTAGTGTACAATAAATAACCTACTGTAGAGGGCAAGTTTCTGTAAGGAATTAACGATTCGTCCTCAGGAGGACTTTACTTACTATAAAAACCAGAGTGCCTTTTGCTATTATCAGGCTGATAGTTACAGGGAAATTGATTCCCTTCACAGAATTTCCTGATGGTCTCCATAAACCATTAGACGCTCCTGGCCTTCCCCTCCTTGTTTCAGTAGCTGCTCTGCACTGGTCAGCATCATGCTCTCGGCAGCAATTAGCAGTAATAAGTAGGAGCTCCCACAATTGATGGTGTAATTCGCCTGGACGGCGTGCAAGCAGCAGTTATGAAATGCTTCACCAAGCAGAGCTCTTGTCCTCAGTGCCTCCCTCCCATCAATTATCCAGGTAGCAGAGCTTAATGGAGGCACAAGGCGGGGCGGGGGGGCGGGGGGGGCGGCGAATAACAGGAGCGCAGATGCAGAGCTTGCTGTCCTGGTCGAAAGGACCAGACTTCACTTAGTATGATTGCTGTGAATCGCTTCTTCCACAGCCCTAACTGATGCTTCTTCTAAACCAAACCTGCAAAGGTTCTGAGGAACAGGGGCGTTGAGAGGGAAGGAGGATCCTGTGCATTCTCCTTGCCTTACACCTGTCTTTCTGCAACAGTGTTTCTGATCTCTAGCATAGCCTTCTGATTCTTTTTTAGAATTTCCCATCTCTCTGCTTACATTAGGGGCTTCCCAGGTGGCTCAATGGGAAAGAATCCGCCTGCCAATGCAGGAGGCATAAGGGATGTGAGTTCGATCCCAGCACTGAGAAGATTCCCTGGAGAAGGGAATGGCAACCCACTCCAGTATTCTTGCCTGAAATACTCCAAGGACAGAGGAACCTTGCAGGCTAAAGCCTAAAGGGTATCAAAGAGTTGGACACGGCTGAGTGACTGAGCATGCATGCTGCTTACCCAATTATACCCATGTTGCCCAATTATTCCTGCATGTTGTCTACTTGGTTCCTGAGAGCTCCTAGCACATTAATCATAATCGTTTTAAATTCCTGCTATTTTAATCTCGGCCCTTTGTGAGCCTGGTTCTGATGCTTGTTCAGTCTCTTTGAATTGTTTTTAGATTTTAGTATGCCTTGTGATGTGTTTTTGTGGTGAATTCCAGACAGGAACTCTGGTAAGTGTTGGTATATGGCATCATTAACTGCTTGTAGTCAGATTTTCCTCTTTTGAACGACCTTTCCTAAGTTTCTTCTGATCTGCTTCCCCTTCTTTGTTCCATGGTTTGAGTACATCTAAGATTTGTTGCTCTGCTCTGTCTTATAGGCTTAAGGGAACAGAATGAAATCCTTCAACTTTCCTATTTCCATTTTTCAACATCTCCCCAAGTTGCATAGAATAGGAAAAGTGTAAGGCTGAATAAAAAATTAGATACAAAGTTCCTCAGAGTATTGTCAGAAGTTATAGTTGATTAAAATTTGAGAATATTACTTGTAAAAGATTGTCTACCCTATGGAGAAAAAGACCCAGAATATGAATTCATAAATAAATAAAATGAATAATCCCATTTCCCATAAGAGAAAGATAAAAAATGTTTTTTTTTTTTTTCCTTAAAAGAAGTCAAACTGCAAAGGAGGAGAGTAGGACCAATTGTGAATTTAAATGAATGCCCAAATATTGCAATTATAATTGCATTTCTTATAGAGTGAAATATTTCTTAAGGATTACAGATTAAATTTAATTTCAAACCTCTGTAAGGATAATTTATTAAATAGAAGGTGCCATTTTAAAGGGAATTACTTCAGTACATATATGTTTTTTCTCTTTTAGATTCTCAAATTATGCACAAGTTGTTTCTGGATTGAACTTTCAGAAGAGTCTAAACGCAAACACTTTTAAAAACAATGTGTAAAAATATGGTTTGGGAGACAGAGGCAGGAGAGTAGATAACACCAGTTACCAAGTTGAGATTTTAAGATTCTCAAGTGTAAGATAACATTTATAAACCAACTGAGAATTAACATTAACAGCTCTTAATAGTAGCAGCTAAAGCTGAAACTCCAATACTTTGGCCACCTGATGTGAAGAACTGACTCTTTGGAAAAGACCCTGATGCTGGGAAAGATTGAGGGCAGGAGGAGAAGGGGACAACAGAGGATGAGATGGTTGGATGGCATCACCGACTTGACGGACATGAGTCTGAGCAATCTCCAAGAGCTGGTGATGGACAGGGAGGCCTGGTGTGCTGCAGTCCATGGGGGTTGCAAAGAGTCAGACATGACGGATTGACTGAACTAAATAGTATCAGCATGAGAGTGGAGCTAGTTATATTAAATATTATATAATTCAGAGCATAGTTACCCTTAATCAATGTTCAAAAATACAACTGTAAAGGATGGGATGCTATTTAGATGTAATGAAGTGGCATAATAATTGTCAAAGTACTGGTACCTGTCCATTTATTTAACAATAGTCTGCATACCTCTAGAGCCATCTTTCTGTCTCAAAGTTTGAAGAAATTTTTCTAGAATTCATTTTGTTGAAACTCTGTAACATGAGAATTGTTGCTGCTGTGGCTGTTTAGTCTCTAAGTCTTGTCTAACTCTTTGCAACCCCATGACACTAACCTGCCAGGCTTCTCCATGCATGGGATTTCCCAGGCAAGAGTACTAGAGTGGATTGCCTTCTCCTTCTCCAGGGAATCTTCCCAACCCAGGGATCGAACCTGTGTTTTCTGCACTGCAGGTGGATTCTTTACCACTGAGCCACCAGTGAGCCCATATGAATAATTATGTCTGGCAAAATTTGTACATATTTTTCATGTAATGAAACTTTTATTTCTGGGATTGATAGCAAAAAGACTCTAACCTGTATGAACTGAGCATGATCTGCTATGAACTTCCTCACAAATAGACTACTTCTTGAATCCTAATTATCAGTTGGTTCATTTGTGTTACTGTTGAACAACATGATGTTCACAGTACATGAGATAAATGACACTCTTAATTTTCAGAAAATCCGGATGTTTGAACTTTACATTACTAAAGATTCAAATTGGGCTTTTTCTTTGTAATCATGTCGCCCTGCATGCTTCTTCTAGATTCTAGATCTCAACTCACTGACTTTCCTTGAGTTTCTGCTTTTCAGCTCTGTTTTTGGGAAAATGCCACTGGTGTTTCACTATTCTACTGCACTTTGGGGATGATTAATAATTCTGGGAAAGGAGATGTCAAAGCCCAGAGAGCAAGTTGGGAGCTCTTTCAAAGATCCTGGGATCGACAACAGAGAAGCATTTTTAATTAATTAATTAAATTTTTGCCACACTGAGTGGCATGTGAGATCTTAGTTTCCTAACCAGGGATCAGACCCATGCCCCTTGCAGTAGAAGGATATTTTAAATATTTATTAGAAAGTAGTCTTCACTTACTGAAGGAACATTTCTTGTCCCAAGTTTTGGGAAAGTGGGGTGGTAGAGGGTGATTAGCTGTTCTTGCTTTTAACCTTGATAAATCATAGTTCTCTTTCCAGGGTTAACTCTCATGTAAACCATGTTGGGCCAAGTTGGTGAAATTCAGGAGGGAATTTTGATTTTGTTTTTGCCCTGAGTTCTTATTACGATCAGGTTATGATCATGGGCTTCCCTGAGGGCTCAGAGGGTAAAAAATATGCCTGCAATGCAGGAGACCCAGGTTCAGTCCCTGGGTTGGGAAGATCTTCTGGAGAAGGGAATGGCTACCCACTGCAGTATTCTTGCCTGGAGAATTCCACGGACAGAGGAGCCTTGCAGGCTACAGTCCATGGGGTCACAAAGAGTCAGACATGACTGAGCGACTAATACTTCATTTCACTTGTGACCTCATAGACAAAAGATCCTTTAAGAAAGAGTGTCTTAAAGTTCCTATGAGTTACCTTGTGGCTCTGGATTTGTTGCTCATGGTTCTATTAAGTCGTTTTACAAACACTTCGAGTTGCAATTTGTTGGCCTCAAGTTCTAGATGAAAGTGAGCCTCAGAAGGTAAAATATGAAGTCAGAGGGCTGTTTGACGGCTCCATGGGGCCTTGGACTCTGACCTGGAACTACACAGTGTTCACTTCAGGCATGGCATGTCCTGTGTTTATGACCTTTCCCAACTTCTTTTTGTCAAAACTTCTGTCCAAGAAGCATTCCCTCAGGGCTGATTCTGCTGGTGGATAGTATGCTAAACTTATAAATAAATCCAAGCTAGTGTTGTATTGAGTGCTAATCAGATCATCTACCACATTTTGGGATAAGTAATTGCATTTTAACATAGACATTCTTCAGGTAATTATCAATATAAACGAGTGGATCTGAGGCTTGATATTAGAGTCACCTGGCCAACTGGTGAGGCAGACATTTGGAGGGGGACAATTTGGGACTGTCAGGGCCCTTCAAATTGAAGTATGTGGTAGGGAGTCCTTTGGAAATTCAAGAGGACTGGTCTCAATAAGGGTGTTTCTACCCTTTTGCATGAATATTATTCAGAAGATATACATAGGAACATCTGTCTCTTCCAGTACAATGTTACTGTTTTGTCCCATTTCACTGGGATTTAAGGTGTGGTTATACCTCCTGTGTATAATCCAATTATTTCACTTAGGGCTCCTGTTCCAGTGGCCTCACCACTTTCACTGGCCATGCCGGGGCTTTCAGGAGCAGAACATGTCACCGTGCATCTGGGTCTCAGTGGTCTCGCCTGTAAGGTAAAGATGGTGGCATTCAATGGTCTTCCTGTTTCCTTTCAGTTCTAATGCTCAGTGTTTCAAAGTTTGCCCGCCTTCAACTGACTGATAATCCATCCCCAAATGTCTTCACATTTCTGGGTGATGGAATGAATGATCTCTGCTTGGAGATTCAAGATTGAGAAAATCTGATTCTAAGAACCTGAAACTCTCAGTTGCAGTAATCCTAGCTCATCTCTGACCTTGAAAAGCCATTCCTTGGGGGCCGTGAAACTCATTACTTGAAAGAGGTTGGCTGTAGCTCTAGTTTCTCTGCCTTTGGAAGAAATAAAGTTCTCTTGCCTCATTTCTAATCTTCTTTTCATGATAGCACCAGAAATCTTGCTTTCATTTACTCCTCAGAAAAGATCTTTCCTGTCTTCCAATATTCAGTCACCTCTGGGTCTGATGGATGAAGAATCAAGTTCTTGTGCCTTTTGCGCTTCCAGAGGTAGTAAATGTAGTTTACTGGGTCCGCATGCCATAGATATAGGCACCAGCAGACAGAGCAGGAAGTGCAACATGAAGCTCAGAGAGTTCATTTGCTCTTTTTCATGATAATGTGGTTTTTACTGCCAAGGGTAATCTTAACGCCTCTTTCACTGGACTTTTTTTCTCTTCCTCAGATCTCTACTCTATATTTTAAGCTGCTATATATTCATATAAATCCTCAGTTTTCCTTTCTTTGAGCTTAGTGCATTGAACACTTTTACTCATGCATAAAAGATGGCCTGAAAATTCCCATCCTGGCGGCATAAGTGTTTATTTAGAGGTGATGCCTTCAAGAAAGAAGCAGTTAGTTTTGCTATATGATCTGGTTCAGTTATTTTTCCTTCCATCTTCTTTGTTTTTCAGGAATTAAAAAAGGAATTAAAGATATTACAGAAAGAGTATTCCTTGGTAGTTAATTTTAGATATTTTGTGAATAAATGGAATATATGAGTTTTAAAAAGAAATAGAACTATGGGGTATGTATTGTATACAAATCATGTGTTATGAGAAAATTCATTGCAAAATTGATCTAAATACTGCTGAATGACTAATTTTAAATTCCATGCAATCTAGATATGAAACAGGCAATTTAATCACAAATTTTCTATATTTTGATTTGGGATTTCTGTATAATCCTTAGAGTAAAAATCAATCATTTAAAATTATTCTTATAAATTGCCTAGTTATATATGTGTGTGTGTGTATATATATATATATATATATATATATATATATATATATGCTGCTAAGTCACTTCAGTCGTGTCCGACTCTGTGTGACCTCATAGACAGCAGCCCACCAGGCTCCCCCATCCCTGGGATTCTTCAGGCAAGAACACTGGAGTGGGTTGCCTTTTCCTTCTCCAATGCATGAAAGTGAAAAGCGAAAGTGAAGTCCCCCAGTCTTGTTTGACTCTTAGCGACCCCATGGACTGCAGCCCACCAGGCTCCTCCATCCATGGGATTTTCCAGGCAAGAGTACTGGAGTGGGGTGCCATTGCCTTCTCCGATATATATATATATATCAAAAGAGAAATATTTTTGCCTTATTTTGTAGCTTTAAAAGTTTTCATTTCTTTTATACTTTTTCATTTCTTTTATACTTCCAGTGTTCTGATTTCTAAAGAAAAGGTGAATAAATGAAGATGTTTTATATTAACATGATACATTTTAAAATAATTTTTGTTCAAATATAAGACACTTTAAGCTGAAGCTTTGTTTTTTAATAATGAATAATAATTTTTGAGTTACTGTTAGGTGAAGTGAACATGTTAGTCAATCTGTTGTCTCGTCTGACTCTTTCAGACGCCATGGATGTAGCCCACCAGGCTCCTCTGTCCATGGAATTCTCTAGGCAAGAATACTGGGGTAGGTAGTCATTCCCTTCTCCAGGGGATCTTTCCAACCCAGGGATTGAACCCTGGTCTCCTGCACTGCAGGCGGATTCTTTACAGTCTGCGCCACTAGAGAAGACTCTGTTAAGGTGGACACCATTGTTGATGTCCTCTGAAGTATACCTTTAAAGACCAGACTAGAAGTTTCCCCTATAGAGTTTTTTTATAGATGAAGATAAACATTCAGTTGTTTCCAACTGCAATTACGTGATAACCTATATGTAGCTATCAATCAGATGAGCTTTCAGCATGGTTAGATGTGAAGTGCTCAGGAAAGAGGCTGGGAAATGCCCACAGAAACCATGGGCTGACTCAGACCAGCTTATTTATAGCTTAGGAGGCTGAAACACTGCCTCTGGGGTTTACTTCATATAGCCCTGCTGCTGTTTCACATTGGTAACCCCAGATCAAGCCAAGAGCCACAGTCACGCAATATCTCCCTGCTGGAAGAATGTGTATTTCCCATTCTGCCCCCAGACTGTCTCAAAAGGATAGGGTTTTTCCTTCGTGGTTTACAATAATTAATATCCTAGTCCATACACACATGCACACACACAAAGCCAAACTATTAATGTGTCCCTTTTCTGTTTTCACTTATTTGTCAGGCCATATTCTTTTTACTTATATCTTTTATTGAGAGGAAAAAAGGTTTGAATAATTGTTTTAGATGGTGCAAAAATCCCATTTTGACACCTGAAGATTACCTAGAGTAACTGAAAATCTTTCAAATGGACTGAAAGATATATATCTTTCAAATATATATAGGCTCTTAAATTGGACCTATATATATATATATATAGGCTGTTAAAGATATATATATATAATATTCCAAACATATATAGGCTCTTAAATTGGACCAAAATATGATAGTGTCATACAACATATAGGTCCCATATAGACATTTCTGGTGCATTTAAGCATCTCAGTATAGAAAAAAGTACACAACATTTAGCAGAGATGTGCTTAACCTTGCAACAGACTTCTCAATGACTTTGAAGCAGTTGAAACAACTTTGGAAATTTCTGGTTTAGAAATAGAAGGATACACTATCATAGAGTCATCTGTCAATAGAAATCTAATATTGATCAGATACACTGTATTTTATAGAGACTGACAGCTTATAACAAAGCAATTCCATCAATTAATTTATACATAATCACAGGGATGCTGAGAGTAAGGATTTTCAAAAGTCTCTGAGTGTGCTGAGACTGCGTATCATTATAGATGCTGCTGGGAGTAAATAGGCATGAGCTGAAAGATTCTTTTAGGCAAATGATTCACTGCCTGATGGAAGGATTCTTATGATCAGTGCTGTATTTTCGGTAGTGAAGTGTTACTTTCAATATGTCTCCTATAGCTTGAGACACACTTTAGCTCATTCTTTTCCCATTCTTTGGAAAAGAAGCAGCCACAATAGCAGTTAATCATGATCTAGCTATAGACTTAATAAGGGGGGGGGGGGAAGTCCTCTCCTGATACAGTTTGCCCACAAACCTTTCAAAGCAGGCAGCCCAGAGTTGCCTAGAGTGAATGATATCAGAATCCAATGCAATGTAGATGCAATAATTCTTTATTTCAGCACACCTATGCACCAGGTTAATATAGCTATCATTTGTCACAAAAAGCTTTTGGGAAACTATTTGCAAGTTTCTCCCTTTAGCTAGAAACTTACTTGGCTAGAAGGAAAATTTCTGGGGAGGGTGAGGAGTAACTAATCTCCATTGTTCCTTCAGAAATGTGCTCACCCTGCATTCTCTTGCATTAAAATAGAAGAAAAGAGAGCTGAGTAATTCAGGTGATCTGCCTGGTCCTCAGGGGTTGGAAACCTATTAGAGAAGCCTTTACAGTTTTTCATAACTGCAGCCCTTTCAAGAGTTCTCCAGAGAGTTCCTTCTGACCACTGCTCCCCTCAATCTCCACTCCCCACAACCCACTTATAAAGTGATTTTTTTTAATGTCCTTAAATTTCTCAGTCCTCATTTGTAATGCACTGATCAAGATGTTTTTGAAGAATGAATGCAATATTTTATTCCTAGGAGAAAATAGCCTAGTCAATTAAAATAGTTAAAACAAAAACTTCTTAAGGAAATCTGGTTTGCTTTTCTAATTAAGAACTAAACTTAGATGGTACTGATGAATTGATTTTCAGGGCAGCAATAAAGACACACACAGAGAAGAGACTTGTGACCGCAGTGTGAGAATGGGAGGCTGGGGGAATTGAGAGAGTAGAAATGAAACCCATATGTGACCGTATGTAAAACAGATAGCCAGTGGGAAGCTGTTGTGTGAGACAGGGAACTCAGCCCAGTGCTCTGGAACAACCTAGAGGGGTGGGATGGGGTAGATCAGAGGGAGGTTCAAGAAGAAGGGGATATACCTATGGCTGATTCATGCCGATGTATAGCAGAAACCAGCACATGTTGTAAAGCAATTATCCTCCATCTAAGATTAAATTTTTTTAAAAAAGAACTGGACTTATACTGCTATGGCATTTTTCAGCTTCTTGTAATTTCTTGCCCATTTTCTAGTTCCTCTACTAGATTCTAAGTTCCATGAGGTAGTATATATCCTATTCATCTTGCATCTCTAGATGCATATAAAATTAGTCGATACTTATGCGTTTGTTAAATAACTGGAATAATAAATGAAACCAAGAAATAGGACATATGGGGAAAGCATTGTGAGAGCACAATCCATAATTCTGTCCCTGATCTAGAAGCTTCTTGGAATTTGACCAACCAAATATAAAATACAGAAACTTGCTCACTCAGATTAAGGATGACTTTTTTCCCTGAGCCAGGCTTATTTTTAAATTATTTTTAAATAGGCAATTATGCAAACAGTTCAACATGAAAAAAGACCTGAAGACAAGTCAAAGGTTTTACTGCTACCTTCAACTTTACTTACAGCAATATTCCAAAACATTAATTCAATTAAAATAAATAAATTTAAAAAAAAATTCAGAGAGCCCCGTGGTGACCTCAGCCATTTATTTGTATAGTTTCAACCCTTGCCTTATGAAACGTAAGCTTTGGGAACCCTCATTGTACAAGTTTTTGAAGGATAGATGGGTAATATTTTTTAAAAAACATAAAAAACTAGCCATCTGTTATAAATTTCAAACCATCTATCACTTAGGGATCTTATGTTGCAAAGATTGATGACACCAAATCATAACTCCATCAGTTACTTCTGTTAGGTTTTCTAGCCTCTTTCTTGTTAACTGTTACATTAAAAAAATGTTAAGCAAAATTTTTTTTTCATCAGATATTTTATTCGAGAACTTCCTAAACATTGCATGTTCAGTCTGATGTAATGATGTGAAATCTGTTATTCTGCAAAGATGCTCACATGTGGTAGTGTGACTTACTTGAAAACACCATCGTTTCATCTTTTTTCCCCCAAGGGAAAGGGAGAAATAACTGAATACTATATGCTAGATATTAAGAGTACTTCATGCCTGTAAAACTTGATGTTGTCCTGGAATACTACATCAGAATAGCAAGAAGGATGTTGTGCTCATCTCAGACATTTGGAGAAGTTGCTGCTGAATAGAGTATTGCAGGGGATGTGTTGAAGGAGGCATTATGATACCTACTGTAATTAGAGTCAATGTACCTGGACAGTAGTGTCGGGGTTCCTGCCAAGTCCCTGAGAACTTTTTTAACTGGGACAAAGTAAGGGCAGATCAGAGGCAGAGAGGACAGGTATGGGCACAGAGCTTCCAGATGGGCCAGGTCTGGGGGACAGCAGAGTTGAATAGACTCTGTAGCCCAGAGGCATTCATAGATAGGGAGTGAGAGGGGGAAAAGGATCTATATCCGTGTGTACATAAGTTGCATAGATTTTCCAGCTTTTAGAAATCGGGCTTCTTTCAAAAACTCAACTTGATTCAACTCTGCTCAGCTAACAGAAACTTCTCACGATAAGCACCCCTGCTTTTCTGATACATAATTTGAGGGGTGTATGATCTCATCTCTCCTGAAGAAACAAACACTGATATGAGCTAATGATTCCAACACAGTCAAACAGGCTCTAAAAGATGTGTGAGCAGAGGGCGGCGGGGGGTATCAACAAGTGAGAATTGGGTCCCGATGGTCCCTGCTGAGCAAAGGCCACATGGTGGCAATCACAGCTGGATTCACTGCTCCACACTAAGTCCTCTTTTTTTTTTAATTTAAATTTATTTTTAATTGGAGGATAATTGCTTTACAATATTATATTGGTTTCTGTCATACCTCAGCATGAACAAGCCATAGGAATAGGTATGTCCCCTCCCTCTTGAGCCTACCTCCCATCTCCCATCCCACACTAAGTTCTGTACTTTGAGCTGGAGAAGCAAGGCTGAGGAAAGCAAGATGTACCCTGGAGGGGACACAGTTGTACCCACCGAGCAGCCGAATACTCCGGTAAATGCTACAGCTGTGGTCACCGCCACACTGCAAGCTTCGTGGCCATAGTCCCAGGAACACCCAGAGATGACTGGTGATGAAAATACCCACTAGGCTGTCAGCTACAGCAGACAGGACCTTCAGTGGTTTGCTGAGTTTTGTGGCCAGCTTCCCACAC
The DNA here is from genome assembly GCF_032405125.1 of Capricornis sumatraensis. Taxonomy (NCBI): domain Eukaryota; kingdom Metazoa; phylum Chordata; class Mammalia; order Artiodactyla; family Bovidae; genus Capricornis; species Capricornis sumatraensis. The sequence goes on along the minus strand of NC_091089.1, from coordinate 14,915,075 downwards.
AGTGCTTCCTGTTGCTTAGTCACGTCTGAGTCTTGCGACTCCATGGACTGTAGCCTGGCAGGCTCCTCTGTCCCTAGGACGTCCCAGGCAAGAATGCTGGAGTGGGTTGCCATTTCCTTTTTCAGGGGACCTTCCTGACCCACTAAGTGAACCTTCTTCTCCTGCATTGTCAGGCAGATTCTTTACCACTGAGTCACCTGGGAAGCCCCCACACAGTGCTAGGTACACAATAAACTCAATATTTGCTGAATATGTTAATGAGTGAAGGCCCCGTGGGGATACAAAAATAACTACTGAATTATGCTGAGGTGTTTTATTTTTGACCAATATCAGCATCAGCGTATATTTGGAAAAAAACATGAGTTACTTAAATTTTTTTTCTTTTAACCACTAGGGAAAAATAGCTGTCTTCTGCCTGATATTACTCCAATGTGTAATTGCTATATTCTTGAAGCTTAAAAAATTACATCCAATGGGAAAAAATGTATATAAATAATGAAATAAGTTTTGTGTAAGAGATGATTAGAGCTCTTCCACAAAAAATATGTATTTTGTAATTTTTTCCTTCTGAAGAAATTTTCTGCTTAATATATGATTGGTGTCTAGATGTAAATTTAAATCTTTTGATATTCCCGAAATATTTTGAGTTTATCCCATTAGTAATAATGAGAGTTCAATGGTTGTAGAAGCCTATTCACTAAATTCAGAATGCTCTCCTTTGGGGAGTTTTGATTAGATTTTAATAAGAATGGTGAATTAAACATGATTATTAAGGGACCCTTTATGTTGTACATTAATATGCCTCAAGATAGTCAGGTGTATTTTGAGTATTTTAAACATAGATAAAATTAGAGAGCAGATGTAGTCTCAACTCGGCTATTACCAAAACTGATGAATTTCTATTTACTGGTTTGAAAATATATTTCTTCATTGCTTACATACTTCATAATTATCAACAGATGTGTTTTAATAAGAATGGATTATTTCAACCAGAGTAAATAATTCATTGAGTTATAAATGAAATATATATTCAGCAAGCCAAAGTGAAAAGACTAACAAATCTGGGTCCCCTCCACACCCTGATGCTCCAAACTGTTTACAGGTTGCCTCAACATTCAAATCTATAAACCATTTAGTGCTTGATAACTCCTGCTGAGGCAAAGCTTTGCCGATGCTGAGTAATAGATTGTTCAGCCACACAGGAAAATACATCAGAGTTAAGGAAAAAGGATGGTTTAGTTTGGTGTTAACAAAAACTCCCCCTTCCCTCAATCCCATCTGCAGCATTTAAACACTGAAAGCTCTTCCTTTTTAGTCCTGGGAAAGAACCTGGTCTGCCTTGAAGAATTATATCTGTAATACACAAGAGTTAAAGAGTTACAAAATTCATGAAGGACAAAGAAATATTTGAAAATAAGAGCAACTCTTTACTAGAGACTATCACACTAAGTGAAGTAAGTCAGAAAGAGAAAGACAAATACCATACGATACCACATATATGTAGAATCCAAAATATGGCACAAGCGAACCTCTCCACAAAACAGAAACAGACTCATGGACATAGAGAAAAGACCTGTGGTTGCCAGTGGGGAGCCGGTGGGGGAGGGATGGATTAGGAGTTGGGATTAGCAGGGGCAAACTATTGAATTTATAATGGATAAACAATAAATTCCTACTGCATAGCACAGGGAACTGTATTGATCTCCTGGGATAAACCATAATGGAAAAGAATATAAATAAGGAGTGGATATGTGTACATAACTGAATCACTTTGCTATACAACAGAAATTAGCACAACAGTGTAAATCATCTATAATAAAAATTTTTAATAAAAAATAAGATAAACTCCTTTCTTGAGTTAATTCTGATATTTTTTGATAGTGAAATATATTTGCCTTCATTTAAATTTATAATACTTTAAATATTAAACCTGAACTTTGCAAATCTGATGGCTTGTGGGACAGTGCAGTTGATATTATGGATTATAAATGAAATTATATATTTCTTTCAGCAAATTTTACTTTAATCCTTGTACAATAACACTGCTGCTGCTGCTGCTGCTAAGTCGCTTCAGTTGTGTCCGACTCTGTGCAACCCCATAGACAGCAGCCCACCAGGCTTCCCCGCCCCTGGGATTCTCCAGGCAAGAACACTGGAGTGGGTTGCCATTTCCTTCTCCAGTGCATTAAAGTAAAAAGTGAAAGTGAAGTCACTCAGTCTTGTTTGACTCTTAGCAACCCCATGAACTGCAGCCTACCAGGCTCCCCTGTCCATGGATTTTCCAGGCAAGAGTACTGGAGTTGGGTGCCATTGCCTTCTCTGACAATAACACTACTTTACTATTTTACTTAATTGCATTTATAGTTCTAATTTTGGATTGGATAGATGTTGTGATTAATTCTGCTTCAAATATACCAACTACTGTCTGGTATGTAATTGAAAAGTAATACTGTTAAATAAATAATTATATAAATTTCAACACATGGTACATCATGTTCTAGCAGAGAGAACCAAATTGATTTAATGGTCAATTAAGTTGGTTGGGAGTGGGGGTGGTATAAACAAAATAGAAGGTGACAAATACTTGGTTTAGGTTATAAAGTCCGAATCAGGCTCAAGAATATAACTTTAGCTTTCTGATTCCTTGGATATATCTCTATCCGTAAAGAATACTGACCACACAGTGAAAATGCCTTTAACTATCACATTCAAAAGCCTACAAATTCACCAGTGGGTTAGTGAAAGGAGCCCAGCTAGTGGTGTGAATGCAAAGGGAACAGGCTCACTGGTGCCCATTTTCATTCAATCAATGAAACAAGGAAATGTGGGGCCTGCCCATTCCTTTCCCATTAATCTATTTTGTATGTGTTTTTTGCCTTTGTTCCCTGATGCCACGGTGGTAAAGAATCCACCTGCCAATTCAGGAGATGCAAGAGACACAGCTTTGATCTCTGGGTTGGGAAGATCACCAAGAGTAGGAAATGGCACCCACTCCAGTATTTTTGCCTGGAAAATCCCATGGACAGAGGAGCCTAGTGGGCTATTCAGTCCATGGGGTCTCAAAGAGTCAGACATGACTGAGTACATGTGCACACACAAACGATCCAGGGAAGTTGAATCAAGCTAGTGTATAAAGTTTTTCCTTACGGTGAGTTTTGCTTTGTGCTGTGTATAAAGCAAAAGTGTGTTTCACCGGCTTCAGGGAAGAATAGAAAACAATAAGAAATGAGCAAACTCACCTTGTTCTATTTCTCTTACCATGATAACAAAGTTGATGTTTATAACTTGTTTTTTGTGTGCTTTTTTTTTTTTTTAATGTGCTGCAACTGTTACTATGACGAGTAAAAGTGTTAGTTGCTCAGTCATGTCTGACTCTCTGATACACCCCTGGACTGTAGCCTGCCAGGGTCCTCTGTCTATGGAATTCTCCAGGCAAGGATACTTGAGTGGGTAGCCATTCCCTTCTCCAGGGAATCAAATCTAGGCATCCTGCATTACAAGTGGATTCTTTACTGTCTGAACCACTAGGGAAGCCCAACTGCTACTATACTGTCATTTAATTTAGGGCCTCTGTGGCTCTCACAGTTAGGAAATGAGATATCTTGGTTAATGAGCTAGCATAGTTGACATAAGTGGTGATGTTCTTTCCTCTTTCATTGTTGACTATTCTTCTAGAGGCACTTTCACTAGTCTCTGTAACTACTGGGGCAGCCTCCTAACTCGTTTCCCTGTTCCCAGTCTTGATTTCCTCCAATACCTTACCTTCAAAACATCCAGAGTGATTTTTAAGTGCAAGCTGAAAGTGACAGTGAAAGTGTTAGTCACTCAGTAATGTCTGACTCTTTGTGACCCAACGGACTGTAGCCCACCAGGCTCCTCCATCCATGGGATTTTCTGGGCAAGAATACTGGAGTAGGTTGTCATTCCCTTCTCCAGGGGATCTTTCCGACCCAGGGATTGGACCCATGTCTCCTGCAGTGCAGGTGGATTCCTTACCATCTGAGTTACCAGGGAAGTCATAAGTGCAAGTTCAGTTCAGTTCAATTCAGTTGCTCAGTCGTGTCTGACTCTTTGTGACCCCATGAATCACAGTATGCCAGGCCTCCCTGTCCATCACTCAAACTCATGTCCATCGAGTTGGTGATGCCATCCAGCCATCTCATCTTCTGTCGTCCCCTTCTCCTCCTGCCCTCAGTCCCTCCCAGCATCAGGGTCTTTTCCAATGAGTCAACTCCACATGAGGTGGCCAAAGTATTGGAGTTTCAGCCTCAGCATCACTCCTTCCAATGAACACCCAGGATTGACCTTCTTTAGGATGGACTGGTTAGATCTCCTTGCAGTTCAAGGGACTCTCAAGAATTTTCTCCAACACCACAGTTCAAAGGGATCAATTCTTTGGTGCTCAGCTTTCTTCACAGTCCAACTCTCACATCCATACATGACCACTGGAAAAACCATACCCTTGACTAGACAGACCTTTGTTGGCAAAGTAATATCTCTGCTTTTCAGTATCCTATCTAGGTTGGTCATAACTTTCCTTCCAAGGAGTAAGTGTGTTTTAATTTCATGGCTGCAATCACCATCTGCAGTGATTTTGGAGCCCAGAAAAATAAAGTCTGAAACTGTTTCCACTGTTTCCCAGTCTATTTCCCATGAAGTGATGGGACCGGACACCATGATCTTAGTTTTCTGAATGTTGAGCTTTAAGCCAACTTTTTCACTCTTCTCTTTCACTTTCATCAAGAGGCTTTTTAGTTCCTCTTCACTTTCTGCCATAAGGGTGGTGTCATCTGCATATCTGAGGTTATTGATATTTCTCCCAGCAATCTTGATTCCAGCTTGTGCTTCTTCCAGCCCAGTGTTTCTCATGATGTACTCTGCAAATAAGTTAAATAAGCAGGGTGACAATACACAGCCTTGACGTACTCCTTTTCCTATTTGGAACCAGTCCGTTGTTCCATGTCCCGTTCTAACTGTTGCTTCCTGACCTGTATACAGGTTTCTCAAGAGGCAAGTCAGGTGGTCTGGTATTCTCATCTCTCTCAGAATTTTCCACAGTTTATTGTGATCCACACAGTCAAAGGCTTTGGCATAGTTAATAAATCAGAAACAGATGTTTTCTGGAACTCTCTTGCCTTTTGGATGATCCAGTGGATGTTGGCAATTTTATTTCTGGTTCCTCTGCCTTTTCTACCAGTTTGAACATCTAGAAGTTCACGGTTCACGGACTGCTGAAGCCTGGCTTGGAGGTCAGGGGCAGCAGCCGAGAGGAGCTACCACACATCCAAGGAGTGGCAGCTGAGCAGGTGCAGGAAGGCCGAGAGGAGCTACTCCACGTTCAAGGTCAGGAGGGGCGTCAGTGAGGAGATACCCCTCGTCCAAGGTAAGGAGCAGTGGTTGCACTTTGCTGGAGCAGCCATGAAGCAATACCCTAAGTCCAAGGTAAGAGAAACACAAATAAGATGGTAGGTGTTGTGAGAGGGCATCAGAGGGCAGACACACTGAAACCAAGGAACTAGCCAATCTGATCTCACAGACCACAGCCTTGTCTAACTCAATGAAACTAAGCCAATGCCATGTGGGGCCACCTAAGACAGGAGGGTCATGGTGGAGAGGTCTGACAGTATGTCATCCACTGGAGAAGGGAATGACAAACCACTTCAGTATTCTTGCCTTGAGAACCCCATGAACAGTATGAAAAGTGCAAGTTAGATCACACCAAACCTGCCAATTGTTTCCACTATATTTAAAAATATCTTGGTGAAACTGAAACCCCAATACTCTGGCCACCTGATGTGAAGAACTGACTCACTGGAAAAGACCTTGATCTTGGGAAAGATTGAAGGCAGGAGAAGGGGACGACAGAAGATGACATGGTTGGTTGGCATTGCTGACTCAATGGATGTGAGTTTGAGCAAGCTCTGTGAGTTGGTGATGGACAGGGAAGCCTGGCATGCTGCAATCCATGGGGTCACAAAGAGTTGGACATGATTTAGTAAATGAACTGAACTGACATTTCTTCCCAAGGCCTCTATATCCCTTTAAAGCCCAACTTCTAGGTGGTCCCATTGCTCTCATTTGTGTCCACTCTATTCCACTAACAACCTCAGTCACATGGTCTTCTGAATATTCCTTCGACATGCAAGTCTATTCCTTATTCAAGTCTTTTGTACCATAGGACAACAGGGCTTTTTCTTGCTTGGGTTCTTTCAGGTGAAAGCAGAGTGCAGATTAACAACAAAATCTACGACATTACACTAAGAGGTTGCTTGCCGCGGCCAGCACAAGCAAGAGTTGCACCTGCACAGGGAGAGAACGGAGCGTCCCCGCTAAGAAAAATAAGAGAGAGACAAAAGATGGGGTTGAGAGGATCAGACCACAAATGGCTGATGCCTTTCTTTATTAGGCTATATTATTTATAGGATAATGTACGTGACTTAAGACATGTACAGGATTATTTTTTAACTTCAGGATACAATCACTAGACCCCTAGACCCTTACCATTGTGTACAGAGTATAATAAGTAATCTATCTTCTATGACATGTTGCAGGACACCCTGACCTTAAGGGCTGTAAAAACTCTTCAAGGGTGGCGGGACAGGGAGCTTAGGAACAATGCCTAAGGCTCTGCATACCTGCTGAGCAGCTCCCAAGACTTAACCCTTCACGGGCAGTCCCCCGCAGTTGCTTTTTTCTAACTTTAATTATTATATGAGGAAGCCATTCCCAAAATTATTTTGTCCACTTATACGAAATTGCTACAGTCATTGGAGTTTTATGCCTTCGAGCATTCACAACTTAATAATAGGAATGCTATTTGTATTTTTTAAAATTCATTATTATTTCTATAATTTCCTCTATACCTACCTCCACAGGACTTTGGATTAGCTTTTGGAAATGAAGTCCATTAGAATTTCAGAAAATGTACTTAATTTAGAGCCTTCATCTTTTATTTCATCAGCAGCAGTTGGCGTGTGGTACCATGATACTATAATTACCAACATGTTCAGGTTAGGAGTGAAATTCCTGGTTTGCCACCATTTTATTTCTCTCTGTCTCTTATGGTCTATCTGTTTATCTACCTACCAATCTATTTATTTATCTACTATCTACTTTAGTATCAAATAAATAACAACTGTTGTTTAGTCACTAAGTTGTGTCTGGGTGTTTGAGACCGCATGGACTGTAGCCCGCCAGGCTCTCCTCTGTCCATGGGATTCTCCAGGCAAGAATACTGGAGTAGATTGCCATTTCCTTCTCCATAGGAACTCCCTGACCCAGGGATGGAGCCTGCATCTCCTGCATTGGCAGGCAAATTCTTTAGTGCTGAGCCACCAGAGTGGAGAAGGCAATGGCACCCCACTCCAGTACTCTTGCCTGGAAAATCCCATGGACTGAGGAGCCTGGTAGGCTGCAATCCATGGAGGCATGAAGAGTTGGACACGACTGAGTGACTTCACTTTTCACTTTTCACTTTCATACATTGGAGAAGGCAATGGAAACCCACTCCAGTGTTCTTGCCTGGAGAATCCCAGGGATGGGGGAGCCTGGTGAGCTGCCATCTATGGGGTCGCACAGAGTTGGACACGACTGAAGTGACTTAGCAGCAGCAGCAGCAGAGCCACCAGGGAAGTCCCAGGTAACAATAATCAAGTTTTTAGAACATCAAGTACATACTAAGGAGAAAAAAATAAAATTCCTTGGACTATGTCCTCACCAGTAAAGTTGATTAAGTGTATGGCTTTATTTTCCACATTCAACAGAAGAAAACTGATGTTTGCCTGGTGCCAATCTCTTAGGAAGATCAGTCAATTCATTTGATAGCATCTGCGAAATGTTCTCAACACCCCAGCACAGGATATTCTCCAAACATGATATATTATTTTAATCACCATTGCTATCTCTTCTCCATCTAGTCAAGCATACTGTTTGCCATCCATCTCACACTGATGTTGTAGGGATTAATGAGATAATATCTATAAGGTACTTAAAGCTCCTTGGAATCAGGGGGTTATGTATGTACAAGGGAATCTGATTATTATTAACCCAATACATTATGTTGCCACTTCACTTTCCCTTTGCATCAAGAGTAAATGTAAATGATGTATCAAATTCACAGTGATACAGCAACATAACAGTAACTTGCTTTGGAAATTGGAGTGTGTGTGTGTGTGTGTGCGTGTGTGTGTGTGTGTGTGTGTGCATGCTTGAAATGTCATTTAAATCCAGTCTCTTGGGCAAACACATTTGCATTCTGAACTATTTTGGTTAAGCTTTAACTTGAGGAGATGTAATTAGACGTTTCAGACCTCTGTTTATGAAGCTAAGTGTTTTGAACCACACACTCCATTAGGAAGAAAATGTAATAAAGTGAGATGCAAAATTATTTTAGTAATCTTGTGGTAAGAGTTAATTTAAATGTTTTCAGTCAGTTTTACTAAATCTATTCACATGTTAGCAATAAAAGCCTGGGCGGATGTTTCATCAACCTTATCAATATTACCTTTCCCCCTTCTCATAAAACATTTCCTCTTTTAAAGAAATTTAGTATTCTTCAAATTAAAACCTGGATTTTGAGTCAGAAACAGGATGTGAGGGTACTAGCATCAATCAGAAGCACTTTGTGTATAATGAAGAATTAGAGCTGTGCTTTGAGAAATACACAAGGAGGGTTCTGTGTAACAGACAAGAGCATTCTATCACAGCTTTCGTACCAGTGCACTCTGCCATCAACCTCTGCCTCTCTGTCATTCTGTCTTTTAATCCCTCTGTTGTCTCTATCTGCTCCTTTATCTATATCTCTTCTTTTTTGTTGGCTGCCCCGTGTGCTTGAGAGATCTTAGTTCCCTGACCAGGGATTCAGTCCTGAGTGTTCATTGGAAGGACTGATGGTGAAGCTGACAGTCCAATACTCTGGCCACCTGATATGAAGAACTGATTCATTGGAAAAGACCCTGATGCTGGGAAAGATTGAGGGCAGGAGGAGAAGGGGACGACAGAGGATGAGATGGTTGGATGGCATCACCGACTCAATGGACATGGGTTTGAGTAGGCTCTGGGAGCTGGTGATGGACAGGGAAGCCTGGTATGCTGCAGTCCATGGGATGGCAAGAGTTGGACACGACTGAGAGACTGAACTGAACCAATACTTTCTCTACTTTCTTAAATTATTTGGAACATAATAATTTAATATTTTCTTGAGAAGTCAGAATTGACATTTTGGATATCGATATTCTATTACTTGTGTAATCTGTTGATACCTTCTCTTGACGATGTAGGGCCTGTTTCCTGTTCGCTAAATGGTCCCAGGCACCTGTACTTTTAAAGTGTGTACTTCTCTTACTGTCATGTTCAGATGTGATTCAGTATGTGTGTTTGTGTAAGACTACATGTTCCTAGGGGCAAGGGGTGGATCTGTAGTTTTTTTACACAACTCTAAGTACAGAGACTTCCCTGGTGGCTCAGAGGTTAAAGCGTCCACCTCCACTGCGGGAAACCCAGGTTCGATCCCTGGGTCGGGAAGATCCCCTGGAGAAGGAAATGGCAATCCACTCCAGTATTCTTGCCTGGAGAATCCCATGGACGGAGAAGCCTAGTAGGTTACAGTCCATGGGGTCGCAAAGAGTGGGACACGACTGAGCGACTTCACATTACCTCGCCTTAAGTACAGAGACAGAGCTTGCCCAAATAAGTTGTAGATTTCTTTTGATGGCAAAATATTTTTAAAAAGTAATGTTATCTGTTAATTCCATGTTTGAACAAAAAGGGAATGCTATTAAAGTTAATGTAAGTTAATAATTTCATATTACTTTTTCCTTGTATGTAATTAAGCCTTCAGTGGCATGGTTTTCTTTTTTTTATTTTTTCTTTTCTTTTATACGTTTTTCTCTGCACCTGAGGCATGCGAGATCTTATTTCCCTGACCAGGGGTTGAACCTGTGCCACTTATATTGAAAGTATGGAATTCTACCCAACCACTTGACCGCCAGAGAAGTCTTCTTCACTGGCACATTTTAATCCACAGCATATTTGTATCAGTGGAAAAACAATCTGAAGGAATACATTTGTAAGTTACAGGTAATCTGTGGACACCTCTGCTACTGATGAGAAAGCTCATTTTATTGCCTCAAATGTATTTGGCTGCTGAATCTCCTCCCATCTTGAGTCCCCTTTCTCATGCTGTCTGCAGCTATGGAGAAACACCAGGTGTGATATTGTCATATGGAGAAATTGCTAGGCGTAGTAAGGTCCCATTCAAACAAGGCTGCCATGCATTTTGATCTAGGGGCAAATGGGGGATTTTGACTGGAAATAGGATGGATTTCTGGGAATTACAGAAATTTGCAGAAATTACAGAAATTTTAGCCCATTGTTTCCTTTGATTTCACAGAAGAAAAATGTGTCAGTGTCCACTCGGGATGGCTTGATGTCCCCAGTGGAAATCTAAACTAACATACCTTCCTTTCTGCCCCATCTGCTTGCTCATCTGGCTTCACAGGAATTAGGACTGGGGGGCCCTGGGGATGGTCTGGTCTCAAGCTGAACATGGGTCTGTTTCCTCAAGGGGGCCCTGACTCTAAACGTCAGAGGTGATGGTGCTTTAACATGGGACTATGTTTCTTGGGATGTGAAGAGCCCTACAACAGGGGAGCATGTTCTCTAAGGAGATATTAGCTTGGGGATCAAATTTTGCTGATTACCCAGTTTGGTCATCCAGATATCCAACCTACGGGACTTGCGCATGTAAGGCAGACAGAGCCGCCCACTGACACACTGAGATTCCCATCAGCAGCAGGGCAGGTTCTGATGGACTGCAGGAACTGCAGGGCTCCCTGCGTCAAATTCTGTTCACTCCTGCCATCCTTCCCCTTCCTCCACCAAATCCATTCCATCTTCTTTGTTTTCATTTTTAAAATACAGTTACGGCGTAAGGGGTGTCAAGCAGAAATAACAGGGATTTAAGCAAAGAAAACTGACAAAAGCTGCCCAGGGAGAAGTTTGCCTGAAATATAAATTGTTTGGGGGGCCTCTATCAGTTTTCCTGCTGGTCTCAAGCTGTCACTTTGGGTAATTTTCACTCTAGTCATAAGGAGGTTAGCTAAACAGCCAGCAACTAAGGATGAACGAAGCGGAGAACGAGAGAGGCACGTGAGGTCCCTATGAGCTCTGAGCACCCCCACACACAGGGAAGGGGTTCTGCAGCTCCCCTATGTGCACACACATACACACACCCACACCACACACGTGCACACACTGCACATTCCTCCTCACACCACAGACACACTTCACACACATACACACACATCACACACTTCTCCTCACACCACAGATATACACACACAGTCATAGCCCCGTATACCACACACACATACACACACAGACACATAACATACACATACACACACACTACACATTCCTCCTCACACCACACACACACACTACCACACCCCCATATACCCTATACTCCTGTCATACCGCAGATACACACACACACACACACAACCACAGCCACCCCTCCACATATACACAAAGCACAGTTGCTCAGAATTCTCCTTTTCTTTCCTTAAGTACACAAAGTGATGAGACTCTTTCCAAGAGTTCTCAGCTGTGAGCAAAGAGAGAAATCAAAATCCTTTTCTCTACAGTTTTAGAGTCTGAGTTAAAAAAGATGGATGGTTTTCAGTTCTTCACCTAAATATCACCAGCCTTCCCCTTCCCACCGTCTTTCTCCACCTATTGGTCATCATTAGTGTGCGTTACCTTTGCCTGTGGGGCACAATGATGCCAAACTTCCTCCATTAATCAAGCAACAGATGGAGAATCAGGGTCCATGAATTTGGAGAGCTGGAATCCTTTCTTTCTATCCCCTGAGATGTGTGTACATTACCCAGAGGCAAGGCTGGTGGCTCTTCTGGCATGTGTGTGTGTGTGTGTGTGTAGTAAGGTGTATTTAAACAGTTGAGCAGAATATTGACTATGTACTTGCAAAAATGTGTCTTAAATATAAGCTTTGCTTAGCATACCATGTATTCTAATACCAGGGCTTAGCTAGCGAACATTCTTCTTCCTCTTGTGTATTTTTGAGGCTGACTTGGAGGCTGAACTGAGAGTGCTGTTTTAATCCTTATGGAGACTCATAATGTGATAAACACCAAATGGAGTTGTAGAAATAAATGCTCGGGGATGGCTTCATTCAGTTTAACTCCTGGGAAGCAGGAGTGGAACATGTGCTTCTCTGGGTACGAACAGACCTCATGCAAGTACTCTTCAGTAAAGACAGCTGACCAAGTCAGAGTTCTCCAGAGAAACAGAGCCAATAAGATGTGTGTGTGTGTGTGTGTGTGTGTGTGTGTGTGCGTGTGTGTGTGTGCATGTGCATGCATGTGTGTCTATATGTGTATATACTAAGATGCTTCAGATGTGTCCAACTCTTTCTGACCGTATGGACTGTACCCTGCCAGGCTCCTCATGTCCACGGGATTCTCCAGACAGGAATACTGGAGTGGGTTGCCATGCCCTCCTCCATATATGTCTCTCTCTCTAGAGAGAGAGAGATTTATTTTAAGGAATTGTCTCACATGATCATGGGCTCTGTCAAGTCTGAAATCTATCAGGTGGCCCAGTAGGCTGGAAACCCAGCAGACAGCTGATTCTATGGCTCAAATCTGAAGGCCATCATGCTGAAGTCTCAGGAAAGAAGCATGTTACAGTTCAAGGTTGAAGTCTATCTGCAGTAGAATTCCCTTTTGCTCAGGGAAGTCAGTGTTTTGCTCTAGTTAGACCTTCAACTAACTGGGTGATACCCACTCAGATTATGAAGGGCTTTTCTCAAAGTCCACTGATTTAAACACCCATGTCACTCAAAGTCAGCCTCACAGAAACATCTAGACTAAGTCTGACCATGATATGGGTGCTGTGGCAGAGCCAAGTTGATGTCTAAAATCAGCCATCACACTTACTCTGACCCAGATGATGGTGGGATCCATCAAGGTCATATTTCCTTCTTAAATGCACAGACTTTAAGTATATATCCACATGGGTTTTACATGCATATATACACCTGTGTGTAACCATATCCTCTCATAAAGTTCTCTTGTGCCCCTTTCCAATTAATCCTTCCACTCCCAAGCCTAACCACTTTCTAACTTCATCCTTATGGATCAGTTTTGTTGACTCATGAACTTCATAGAAATAGGACTACATTGAGTTGTTTGTGTGTCCTTCATTTCACTCAATGTGTTTCTGGACTTATCCAAAGGGCTCTCATAACTTTGATCTTTTAATAACAACAATAATAAGAATATGGGGATGTCTTTGTCCTGGTTGCTATGAGTTTTGCTTTTGTTTCTTATTTTGTGTCTGCCTGTTCCACCAATTCGCTTCCCTGCTGATGCCATTCTGTGCCTCCACACCCTATACCTTATTTCTTTATTGCTAACTGCAAAAAACAAACAACAAACAAACAAAAAAACCCTCCCATTTTATGATCTGCAATTGCTCCAAGTTCACGCTTTAAGTATGCGTCTTCAGTTGTTCCATTTAGTTGAAATGTTGAGGTGCTTTCCACCAGCTTTTAATTTACAGCTCTCAGTACCTAGAAATGTCCTCTTTTTTTCAGAGCCCTCTTGGCTATCTGTTGTATAGAACAACAGTAGGTGGAATTATATAGGTCACCACTTTGTCTGCCTGGGGGAAATGGCTTCTAGGTTGAGTACTTCCTAAAAAGCAACTCTACACCAGTGGAGAAGCCATTTGTTTTTTAAAAAGTGCTATTCTCTCAATGCACTAAAATCCAACATCTTTGTCATTGGTTTTAAACTTTGACTGCTGTCAGGTCCATTCTGGGGGTGGGGGGGTAGCACATGCTTGGATGACTTGTAATCTTTCAGAAAAGCTACAGTGGTGCTGGAGAAGGAGCTTGCAACCCGGTCTTTTCAGTCTGTGAGCTAACACTTCGTTCTTCATGTCAAGACTGATCAGATCTTGAGCTCACACCAGCATACGTCAGGGCAGGATACAATTGTACGCTGACTCCAAAAAGTCACAGCGACTGATGCTCCCTGGGGAGCCTCCTGATTTGCTTTGTGAGGACAGGTGAGAAAACCTGCTCTCAGGCCTTTGGAATCATCTCTGATTCTAGAACCATGCTTGCAACCACTGCACTAGAGAAGGACACCCCAAGGCTGACAAACACATATTTCACTGTGTATCGCTGCTTTGGTAGCCAGTCGAGTAGCAAAATATAAAGTAATTCCCACAGAAGTCAGGACGATAGTCAAGGCTCAAGTGTATTCAGATGCTCAGGGCCTTTGCTGGCAATTTTATGGGTATTTCCTTGAGTTTATTCGTATTTCCATATCCGCCCTTGTTTATGCTTTTTGAATTTACCCTGGGCTGAACTGTCAGAATCAATTCAGCAGGCAGACCAACACTGTATCTTTAACATCAAAAAGGGACAATTTTTTAAGCCTTAAGGATAAAGAATGTTAATGTGCTAAGAGAAAGCAAAGGTGCTGATGTTCGCAATACAAACTCAGGGTAAACACAGCTCCCCATTCCCACCTTTTGGAACAAAGTGGCATAGATGGCAGAAAAATTGACAGCACGCTTGTAGTGTAAACATCATGACCCGTTGAAAAGCCTTTCAAGGAATGCCGAGTGAGAGCCCCACCTGAGGGGAAACTCTGTTCTCTAAACACAGTCTCTGATTCTTTTTGTTTTTCCTTCCCTTCTCCTTAATCTCTTTTCCCTTTTATCCTCCTCTCCTCTTCTTTATTCCTTACTTTACTTCTTTCAATAAGTAGGTGGTTGTACCAAGCATCCTTCCAGCTATAGACGAGACTCACAGGAACTAAGACTGAGCCCTCATGGAACCTCCTTTTATCCCTCTTCTTTTTTCCCCTCTTTCTCTCCTCCCGACTGATATCTTGCCACACAATTGGACTAAAACTAGAGTAGCCTAGTAGTCGCAATGGGGTAGCACCCAGTTTCTGCTGACAACCACAGGGAAACCTTGTGAAAGAAGTCTGAGCCTGCGCTGGGAGCACAGAACAAAAGGGCCACTGAAGCCCCTTGCTTACAACTATATCTTGTAGTGACAAGGAGTAAGGCAATGGGTTTTGCATCTCCACCAGGTCCCCATATACCACGAGGGCTCTTGTTAGCTGGTGATTCCACTTTCTGGATGCCAGTGACGATATGCTAAAGCACCAGCAATGCCAGCCCAGTGGTAGCAATCGCTGTTTCTGAGCATGTCAGCTCAGAAGCGGAATCATGAAAATGTTATGATAAGACACCGAAGCTGCCTGGCTCACTCAGATACCTTTTTATGGCTTTTAATTATTTTATATATTTGCTTCCTAGATATCTTGAAATCCTTAATCAGAACCCCAGATGCTTCTGCACCAGCCCTCACTGCACCCTGAAGACCAGATTGAGATGAATTTTCATGTTGGTCCCCAGTGCAAGTGAATCTGGGAACCTCCGTATTTGTTGGACTATTGCAAACTTTCACTGCGAACATTTCAGTTTCTACACTGACCAAAAAAATGACTTGGACTTACACACACTGAATATCAACTTTTCTTTTGTCTTTCTAACACCTGGCCCAGGTGTACACACAAGTACTTCACTAATATATGTATACTTAAATAAAATTGGAATATTATCACATACTCCAAGTTTGATCTTTCTGTCTGTTCTTGCTTCATGTTCGACTTAACATGAAGAAATTCACAAAGGCAGATAAATCTTTCTCTCCAAAAAAAAAAAAAAAAGAGAAAAGAAAACTGGTGAAGGCGTCTAAAATTTTTTATTCTATAATGTTTTATAGGCTTGATGCCTACACAAGTTTGGCATGTACTGACACATGCCTCTTCTGTAGTTTATATCAGAGGCTATTAAAATAGTTGGCAAGATCTCACTTCCTTAACACTGTTAAGAATATTTCAAATGCATAACACTTTTACTACAGAGTTTTATTAATAAGCTTAAATAACTAAATATAATTATATTAGTGGTTAGTATAAGATGCTCATAATACTCCACACCTTTTCTCCTCTGCCTGATTCTGGGAGTGTCATTGCTTCATTCATGTTAGCTGAGGATGTGGTGAAATTTTCCATTTGGGAATCCTCCCTGGCACTATTATGGAGAAATACAACTGAGGCTTTATTTCCTCCCATTCCAGGACCCAAACTCAGTACCTGCTGGTCATCTATAGATTGCATCTGTGAACTAAGAAAAATTGTACCAGACAGAGTTAAACAGGCAAAGAGGACTTTATTCAAGACTAGTGAAAGAGATGACAGAAGATGAGATGGCTGGGTGGCATTACCAACTCGATGGACGTGAGTTTGAGTGAACTCTGGGAAATGATGATGGACAGGGAGGCCTGGCGTGTTGCAGTCCATGGGGTTGCAAAGAGTCAGACACGACTGAACAACTGAACTGAACTGAACTGAGTGCAAGAGAAGAGAGAGTCTGAACTGGACTCTTTTGTAATCAAAGACAGATGAGCGGACTTTTAAATGCTGGGATGAGCTAGTGGTAAAGTAATGGAGGACATTAGTCGGGAGGTTGGTCAATGTGATTAGACTATCTGTGTCTGTTAATTGGTGCCCTGCAGACAGGGCTGGGGAGATAGGGGTTCTATCTTTCTTGATGATGCCATTTCAAACGAATGGCTCCCAGGGCCCTTGAGAAAGACATCCATGGGTTGCAGAGCTGGGAAGAGACCTATAGAAGATCTATCTGCATTTCAAAGGGATAGAGAAAAAAATCTGTAATTATGCATTTTTTAAAGTAAATGTTCTAAGAATAGAGAAGTCAAGGTCCTAAAGTCAGGCAGAGACCTTTATAAAATTTTCTTAAGCTGAAGGAAGCAGAAAGCTGTCTTGGTAAAGCTCTTGGTAAAGGGGTGTCTTTCGGCTCTTGGTCTACTTCATTAAATACTTGTTGGTTTTGTGAGCAAGGAATATAACTCTAGCTTCTCTTTTCCCTTGCGGCGGTCACATTCTCCTCTCTGATCATCACCTTCTGTCCTTCTTGCCCAGTGCACCTTGAGTTTCCCTGGAAAATCTCTTCACATTCTCTCTAATGGTGCATTTATTTATTAGCCTATACCTCACTTTCTTTCTATAAGAGTGTGAAGAGGCTCAATCTCATTATCTCTAGCCTTTATGGCCTGAATTTTGCTTCTGGGTTCCTAGAGGACAAAGACCGTGTCATGATGGAGTTCCGATTTATACACATCAATGGGTCAGTAAGCATCACTTTGCCCCCAGCAAAGAAGAGCTAGTTCAGTGACTCAGCGACAAGGCAGTTTGCACTAAAAATCAAAGAAAATGTGGATTTTTGTGCTGGTCTAAACTACAGATTGCAGAAGAGTCTGTTCCTTGGCATTTTCCTTAGTCTGAATATTTACTGTGCATATGTTAAATGTCAAGTGGAATTCACTCGAAATTTCAGCTCCAAAGAAAGCAAGAAATCAAGTATCATTATCTACAGAAAACAGTGAAAAGGGAAGCCTACAATAGTGAGGAGACACTGGATGATTTGAAGTCTGAGGAAAGCAAGTGTCAATTTTGTAAGCAAAGAAAAAGCAAGCTCAAATAGATTTAAGCCAATCTGAGAAGAATAAATAAAGAACCAAAGAGAAAATAATCTTGAAATGGCTTAGGATGGAAGACTGTGCAGATATAAAGCTGAGTCAACTTTCTCGAAACCAGAGTGTCCTGTGACTTTTATCTCACAGAAATCCAGAGGAAGCCAGAAATCTGCATTGCTTTGCAGTTCTAAGGGCAGTCACTTGCCTAACTGGGGGTGAAAAGAAGGAAAAATAATGGACAGAAGCTCACAAAGAAAGTCTACTAATAAAATATTTAGGTAGTACTCAGGAGAGGAGAGCAGGAAAATATTGCTTGCAGCACTAAACTCTGCTGGCCTTATTTTGCAGGAGTCCTGAGTTCCCAGGTAGGAGTTCAATGGCTGGGTTAATGGGAGAAAAAACATGTTGACTTACAGTGCAGGTGTTTTGCAAAAACAGAGAAAATAACTGTTGACTTCTGAGTTGTGGCTGCTTTAACAAAATATCATGGATTAAGTGGCTTAAAAAATAGAGGGTTTTTTTTTTTTTTTTGTAATAATGTAATGTCCCATCACTTCATGGCAAATACATGGGGAAACAATAGAAATAGTGGCAGACTTTTTTTTTTTTGGCTTCAAAATCACTACAGATGTTGACTGCAGCCATGAAATTAAAAGACACTTGTTCCTTGGAAGAAAAGTTATGAGCAACCTAGACAGCATATTAAAAAGCAGAGACATTACTTTGTCAACAAAGGTCCTTCTAGTCAAGGCCATGGTTTCTCCAGTAGTCATGTATGGATGTGAGAGTTGGACTATAAAGAAAGCTGAGCCCTGAAGAATTGATGCTTTTGAATTGTGGTGTTGGAGAAGACTCTTGAGAGTCCCTTGGACTGCAAGGAGATCCAACCAGTCCATCCTAAAGGACATCAGTCCTGAATATTCATTGGAAGGACTGATGTTGAAGCTGAAACTCCAATATTTTGGCCATCCAATGCAAAGAACTGACTCATTTGAAAAGACCCTGATGCTGGGAAAGATTGAAGGTAGGAGGAGAAGGGGACGACAGAGGATGAGGTGGTTAGATGGCATCAATGACTCAATGGATATGAGTTTGAGTGAACTCTGGGAGTTGGTGATGGACAGGGAGGCCTGGTGTGCCGCAGTCCATGGGGTCGCAGAGTTGGACATCACTGAGCGACTGAACTGAACCGAACTGAATGTAGTGTCCTGGAAGTTAAGATCAGGATACTGGCATGGTATCTGGGTTTCTAGGTGAGAGCCCTCTTTTGCATATGCAGATGGTTACCTTCTTACTGTGTATTTCTGTGGTGCAGAGAGACATTTTCTCTTCAATGTGTCTCTTATAAAGGCACTAATCCCATCCAGAGGGCTCTGCCCTCACAACCTGATCACCTCCTAGTGCATGTACATGCTCAGTCACTGTAGTCATTTCCAGCTCTTCGCAACCCCACAGACTGTAGCCCAACAGGATTCTCTGTCTATGGGATTCTCCAGACAAGAATGCTAGAGTGGGTTACCATGCCCTCTTCCAGGGAATCTTCCTGACCCAGGGATCAAACCCAGGTCTCATATGTCTACTGCATTGGCAGGTAGGTCCTTTACCACTAGCCCCACCTGGGAAGCCCCTAATCTCCTCGTAGAGCTCCCAACTCCATATATAATCACACTGGGAATTAGGGCTCCCACACATGAATTTTGGGGAAGGGGGGTAAACATTCAGTCTCTAGTACCTTGTAAAATAAACACAATGGGCTAAACTATTGAATTAGGTATATTATTTGATGGCTGGGCCCAGAATAGATCCTATTTTATCAGTAGTAACTAATAATACAAATGTACTATGTTCTCAGTCGCTAAGCCATGGCCGACTCTGTTGCAACCCCATGGAGTGTAGCACACCAGGCTCTTCCGTCCGTGGGATTTCCCAGGCAAGAATACCAAAGTGGGTTGCCGTTTCCTTCTCCAGGGAATTTCCCTGATCCAGGGATCGAACTCACGTCTCCTGCTTGGCAGGCAGATTTTTTAATGTAGTTACTTTAAAAAAATATATATTTTTACTTTATTTTACTTTACAATACTGTATTGGTTTTGCCATACATTGACATGAATCCACCACGGGTGTACATGCGTTCCCAAACATGATCCCCCCTCCCTCCTCCCTCCCAATAACATCTCTCTGGGTCATCACCGTGCACCAGCCCCAAGCAAGCTGTATCCTGCGTCGGACATAGACTGGTGATTCGATTCTTACATGATATTATACATGTTACAATGCCATTCTCCCAAATCATCCCACCCTCTCCCTCTCCCTCTGAGTCCAAAAGTCCATTATACACATCTGTGTCTTTTTTGCTGTCTTGCATACAGGGTCGTCATTGCCATCTTTCTAAATTCCATATATACGTGTTAGTATACTGTATTGGTGTTTTCCTTTCTGGCTTACTTCACTCTGTATAATCAGCTCCAGTTTCATCCATCTCATCAGAACTGATTCAAATGTATTCTTTTTAATGGCTGAGTAATACTCCATTGTGTACATGTACCACAGCTTTCTTATCCATTCATCTGCTGATGGACATCTAGGTTGTTTCCACGTCCTGGCTATTATAAACAGTGCTGTGATGAACATTGGGGTACATGTGTCTCTTTCAATTCTGGTTTCCTCGGTGTGTATGCCCAGCAGTGGGATTGCTAAATGTAGTTACTTTTTAATGGATGTTTTCTTTTTGTCCATTTTCAATGGGAAAGGAGTCGGAGTGCTCAGTTTAGGTCATCCCATCTGTCCAGTCATGAGTAACCATGGAAATAGAAGGATCAAACCTTCAGGGCAGCATGCAATCAGATATCCAATGTTTTCATTTTATCAGTGATGCAGAAGGAACCAGGAAATATTAAGAGAATATCCTAAATTCAATTAGTACGTGACAGATCTAGATTAGATCCCAGAACTTTTGATGCGGATTCCCAATCCAGTGGATTTGTTAGCTTTGCTTTTCTTTATTCCACAGTGCAGTTTGGGTTCTGTCACCTGCCTGCGTGTCCCTCTAGCAAATTTATTTGGAATATTTCAAAGAATGAGTAAATTTCTCACAGTACCCTGATATTCTCTTCAGAGGGGATGCGTTAATTTTTTTTTTTTTTTTCTGAATATGAGTTCCATTGTGAGGAAAACCCTTTCTACCGTTAGTTGTGTGCTTCTCAGATATTCCTGCCAGTTTCCAGTCTTTTCAGCCACTTGCAGTTATAAAGGACGTCTCTCTTGGCTATGAACATTTCAACATTTCTGGCTGAAAGCTTTCATCCTTTTCTGCAGAGACTGGGCTTGCAGATCCACCTATAAGCTGTTTGGAGGTAGTGATGTGAGTTCTCTGGTTTCTCCCGGTCCCCTGGTTGGCATGAGGGGGAAGAGGAAAGAGAGAAGGATTATGCTTATGGCTATACAGGATGAGTCATCTGTTCTCTGAGCTGCCAGAGCTCTACATTTATGTGACCAGCTCACCTCTTGGTTGATGAGGTTGGCCTCCTCTTCCTCCTGCTTTTCTCATGCCTAGAGGCCATCCCACGGCTTCATGATCCTGGGGACTTCTTAGGCCCTTTAACTCTCTTGGAAGCTACTATAAGGTTTTGAAACCCTGCCTCCTGCCTTAGGTTTCCTCAGCCTGAGCTGAAAGCTTCCTCTGTACTTGTTCTTTCAGTCCTCCAAACTGTAAAAGTTCTTTCCCGACTCACTGAACTTCCAGATGGGCGCATGTCCTCTTTTAATTGTACGGCTTCCGATTTTTAGGCAAGAGAAAGGTCATTTGTCGCTAACCCAGTGGAACTGTTTGGGCATCTTCTCACCTTACACAACAGGGAGGAACATCTCTAGAGGGTGCTCTACAAACTTACATTCACTCTCCCAAAAAGCCCTCTTCTCAGTAGCCTACGATGCTTTTACACCTGTGTTCCATCAGCCAGATCCGGCAGTCCAGGAGGACAGAGCAGCAGACTGCAATGCCCACTTTGCTTAAAAATGCATCTTTCAGAATCCGCTGTAATGAAATTGGAATATGGAGTATTTAGCAACCGCACCTTTTAGTCTCAACTGTTGTGTCAGTCAGTCAGTGTTAGTCACATTGTTGTGTCTGATTCTTTGCGACCCCAAGGACTGTAGCCCACCAGGCTCCTCTGTCCACGAGATTCTCCAGGCAAGAATACTGGAGTGGGTTGCCATTTCCTTCTCCAGGGGATCTTTCCAATCCAGGGACTGTACCTGGGTATCCCGCATTGCAGGCAGATTCTTTACTGTCTGAACCACCAGGGAAGCCTCAAGTGTTGTGTGGTTGACTATTATTGGAAATATATTTTCTGTCTATACCCCCTGCCTATATTCATTTGCCCTACTCAGGAAGTTTAGCTTTTATTTATTTATTTTTTCCCTACTCTGACGACAGCCTGTGTTTCCATGACCATTCCTCCATTCTGTGTAAAGGCTCAGTTCAGTTCAGTCACTCAGTCGTGTCCAGCTCTTTGCGACCCCATGAATCACAGCACACCAGGCCTCCCTGTCCATCACCAACTCCCGGAGTTCACTCAAACTCACGTCCATCAAGTCAGTGATGCCATCCAGCCATCTCATCCGCTGTTGTCCGTTTCTCCTCCTGCTCCCAATCCCTCCCAGCATCAGAGTATTTTCCAAGGAGTCAACTCTTTGCATGAGGTGGTCAAAGTACTGGAGTTTCAGCTTTAGCATCATTCCTTCCAAAGAAATCCCAGGGCTGATCTCCTTCAGAAAGGACTGGTTGGATCTCCTTGCAGTCCAAGGGACTCTCAAGAGCCTTCTCCAACACCACAGTTCAAAAACATCAATTCTTTGGTGCTCAGGTTTCTTCACAGTCCAATTCTCATGTCCCTACATAGGATACTGAAAGAGGAACTCCTCAGGTCGGTAGGTGCCCAATATGCTACTGGAGATCAGTGGAGAAATAACTCCAGAAAGAAGGAAGGGATGGAGCCAAAGCAAAAACAGTACCCAGTTGTGGATGTGACTGGTGATAGAAGCAAGGTCCATTGCTGGAAAGAGCAATATTGCATAGGAACCTGGAATGTCAGGTCCATGAATCAAGGCAAATTGGAAGTGGTCAAACAGGAGATGGCAAGAGTGAACATTGACATTCTAGGAATCAGCCAACTAAAATGGACTACAATGGGTGAATTTAACTCAGATGATCATTATATCTACTAATGTGGGCAGGAATCCCTCAGAAGAAATGGAGTAGCCATCATGGTCAACAAAAGAGTCCGAAATGCAGTACTTGGATTCAATCTCAAAAACAACAGAATTATCTCTGTTTGTTTCCAAGGCAAACCATTCAGTATCACAGTAATCCAAGTGTATGCCCCAACCTAGTAACTCTGAAGAAGCTGAAGTTGAACGGTTCTATGAAGACCTACAAGACCTTTTAGAACTAACACCCAAAAAATATGTCCTTTTTATTATAAGGGACTGGAATGCAAAAGTAGGAAGTCAAGAAACACCTGGAGTAACAGGCAAATTTGACCTTGGAATGCAGAATGAAGCAGCACAAAGACTAATAGAGTTTTGCCAAGAAAATGCACTGGTCATAGCAAACACCCTCTTCCAACAACACAAGAGAACACATGGACATCACAGGATGGTCAACACTGAAATCAGATTGATTATATTCTTTGCAGCCAAAGATGGAGAAGCTCTATACAGCCAACAAAAACAAGACCAGGAGCTGACTGTGGCTCAGATCATGAACTCCTTATTGCCAAATTCAGACTTAAATTGAAGAAAGTAGGGAAAACCGCTAGACCATTCAGGTATGACCTAAATCAAATCCCTTATGATTATACAGTGAAAGTGTAAGGGCTAGAGTGTAACAAATTTTATATTGATGAATGCATTATTGCTGTAAAAACAAAACTTACTTTCTATTTTGCTAGTTTAGAGCATCAGTACTTGCATACTCCAAGATGTATTTCTGACAACCTGGACAAATTTCATAGTGAACTTTGAGGACTATAGATATGAACATTTCATATTTTTCTGCAAGAGATTGATTGACTGCTCCTAAAAATAGAATACTGGGGAGAGAAAATGTCAGAAGTCATCTAGAGTAGTCTCTTGCTTCCAAGTACTTAAATTTAGACCAATTGCAGTTTAAACTTGTTCTTTTTTTTTTTTTTTTTTTGTATTCCTATATAATGGAGATCCCGAAATCATCTGTGTGTTGGTTCACTCAAGCATTTCTTCTAATATCTAATGTAAAGCTTCCCTTCTGTGAGGTAAGCTCATTTTTTTGAGCTTTATCTTAGTTTGTGTTGTTGCCATTCTTTGACATTTCTCCTAAACTTGATTTCAGTGGTGGATAAAAGTAATCATCTAAACTCCCCTCGGACCTAATATCATGCAGGCCTGAGGCAAAATGGATCTTTTCCAGACAGCTTCTAAGCCTTATGGAAACTCAGGGAGAGTGACAGAGGGCTGATAGAGTGCCGGCTGTCTGATGCCCCCTACTCCCTCACAGACACATAGAAGGAAAAGTGAATGTCTCTTTAAGAGAAAAACCAACATAAATTAATGCAAGCATGTGGAATCTAGAAAAACAGTACAGATGAACCTACTTACAGGGCAGGAATGGAGATGTGCAGTAGAGACGGGATGTGTGGACCCAGGGTGGGGGAAAGGGGAGGGTGGCGTGAATTGAGAGATTAAGTTTGGCATAAATACACTACCTTGTGTAAAGGTGCTAGCTAGTGGGAATCTGCTGGAAAGCACAAGAAGCTTATCTTGGTGCTCTGTGAGGATCTAGAGTGGTGAGATGGGGGGTGATGGGAGGGAGGTGTAGGAGGGAGGGGCTATATGTGCAGATATACCTGACTCACTTCATTGTACAGCAGAAACTAACACACCACTGTAAAGCAATTATATTCCAATTTTAAAAAAGACAGAGAGAAGAGGGAACCAAAAGGCAGAATGAGCAAACAAGAAGGAGACAGAACTGAAGATATCAAGTGTCTGCAAGACTGGCCTCTCGCAGGGACAGCAGCAATTTTCCCCACCCCCTGCAGAAAGTGGTGTTCAGGCAGAACCTACTGGAACTTCACTAACATCTCACTGCTCAGCCTCCATCCTATCCTGTTAAATGATGTTCCCTAAGTATCCTTTTCCAGAGGTGAGAAGAAGAGATACCCAGTCACAGGCAGCCATTCCATTGGCATTTTTCACTGCTAGTAAATCACTATGGATGATGACTGCAGCCATGAAATTAAAGGATGCTTGCTCCTTGGAGGAAGGCTATGACAAACTTAGACAGTATATTATAAAGCAGAGATATTACTTTGCCAACAAAGGTCTGTCTAGTCAAAGATATGGTTTTTCCAGTAGTCATGTATGGATGTGAGAGTTGGACCATAAAGAAGCCTGAGCACTGAAGAATTGATGCTTTTGAACTATGGTGCTGAAGAAGACTCTCGAGAGTCCCTTGGACTGCAAGGAGATCAAACCTAACCCTAAAGGAAATCAGCCTTGAATATTCAAGGACTGATGCTGAAGCTCCAAAACCTCACCTGATGCAAAGAGCTGACTCATTGGAAAAGACCCTCATGCTGGGAAAGATGGAAGGCAGGAAGAGAAGGGGATGACAAAGGATGAGATGATTGGATGGCATCACCGAATCAATAGGCATGAGTTTGAGCAAACTTTGGGAGACAGTAAAGGACAGAAAAGCCTGGCATGCTGCAGTTCATGGGGTTGTGAAGAGTCAGATAGGACTTAGTGACTGAACAAGTGTGGGCAATGAATAGATCACATCTGATTGAAGGAGGATAAAAGTAAAAGGCTGCAGACAGGGAGATAAGAGGGTGATCTGTTGAATCTTGTCATGGAAAAGCAAGCTGAGCATATGTAGAGAAATGTATGAATAGAACTTTAAAAACAGAGGTGTAAGGGGAATACATTTGATATGGAGTTATGAATGAGGTGAGTTTACAAACTTACAGAACTAATTATTTTTGGTAGCTTAGTTTTGCTAATTTTTAAAAGGGTCATTGATACTCATATTAAATTAACAGAAAATTTTAATGTATTTTTGATATCTTAATACAATGACCTAATTTTTCTTTGGCAAGCTAAAAATCATTTATGTTAGCCCGACATGGAAGTGTGATTATATTTTCTTTTTTAATAGTCATGTGTTCTTTTCTCTTTTTTCTTTCTTCCCTTGTTTTTTGTTCATGTGTGGCTTTCATTCTGCCAACGTTATTGCCTTGGGAGAAAAAAAGCTGGATATTAAGAATGATTGGCCATTCTTTAGTATTTAATAGTTTAGAATCACATACACCTAATGAAACAACTCATACAGTTTACTTGCCCCAAAGTTGTAATTTTATACCCCAAGAAGTTCCTTTTTTGGGGTAATAAAGGCATAAGAGGCTATAGTAAGGAACCCTTAGTGTGTTAAATTTTTATTATTTCTCGACAAGGCAAAATTACAACTCCTATTTCTATGGCACCAGAGAGAATTTAAGACCTCTATGCCTACATTTTTAAAAGGTTAGGAAGAACTGTACACAGTTGACATTTCAGGGTATGATCAAAGTGTGGCTAAATCTTTAACATGTACTTTAAATGTGTCAGATACACCATCCCCAGCTCACTGTAGCATATAAACTTCCCTACAAACTGCCTGACATTATCGGACCAAGTGATTTCACTGTTCAGTGTGTCCCACTTTCTGCTTGTCAAGCCACTCTATTTAGCATTATGTCTGCTAAGGAGGACCTATTTCACACTGGTAACAGATTCTGTCTACACTTATCTTTCAAACACCTCTATCATATTTTAGATATTTTAAGTGATTGCCATCACCCTTTCTTTGGTGGCCAAAAAGGAAGGCAACAACAAAACATGTAACATTTTATGTCCTATTGTGTCTGTTCCGACTCTGTATTTGAAAATTCTGAGAATTCACTGTGAAGTTCAAATTACTAACATTGTGTTTTCATTCCAAAATCAAGTTGTCAAAATGAAGAAGGAGTTTTGGAATGATAGGAATGAATGCTATTAGGAAAAAAGATCACAAGTTCATGTGTGTTTAAAAAAAACCGACCTAGCCCAGCCCACTTTGGATAAAATGCACTAAGATAGCTGTTCGAATTTAAGATATCAAGATGGCACAATGGACTGAGACTGCTCGGGACTTAGACTCTTAGCCAGATAACAGCAAATCCTGAGCATTCTTTTATATACAGATTTCTGTCCTTTGGTGAAATGATGTTTCTTCAAACGGGGGAAAAAAAGTTTGTTGTGAGAACACTGAGGCTCAAATGTCTTGGATATTGCTTCTTTTTCAGGGTGGGGTTATTTTGCTTAAATTGCACAGGAATTGTTGAACACCATTTCTGTAGTTCGTATTCTATTTTATTGTGAGCCAAATGATACCTTTCTTTGGAGATGACAGACAGGCAGCACAATTGAGGAAGCACCATTAAGGAAGGCGCTGTTTGCTGGAAAGAATTACTGAAGGACTGAGTGGAAAACCCAGAGCCTGTCAAAGCAACTAGGCATCGTGGATGACACAGGGGCTCTACTGAGCTTCCTTCACTCTCATGTAGTAACCTGATGTTCAGCTGCAAAGACTGTTCAGTGTATGAAAAAGGAAATTCAACTCAACATATATTTACTAACAGGCTGTCCTGGAAATGCAGTCATAATCAGTATGAGGCTTTCCAGGTGGCTCAGTGGTAAAGAATCTGCCTGCCAAAGCAGGAGACGCGAGTTCGATCCCTGGGTCAGGAAGACCCTCTGGAGGAGGAAATGTCATCCCACCCCAGTATTCTTGCCTGGGAAATCCCATGAACAGGGGGGCTTGGTGGGCTGCAATCTATGGGGTCATAAAGAGTCAGGCATGACTGAACAAGGAGCACCATCATTATGAGCCAAAAAGAAAGTTTACTAAGCTGTAGACGTTATCCATAGAGCTTAAAATCTAGCATATTTAGTATATTTTCCATGCGCATGAGCCACTATATGCTCATGAGACACACACAAACACAAAAACATACTAAACATCTGTCTTAGCATGGGTTAAGGATGGGTTAAGCAACAGAAATTTATTTCTCATGGTTCTCTAGGCAGAGAATCTGAGATCAGGATGCCACAAGGCTCGGTTTGGGGGAAGTCCTTTCTCGGGTCGTTCAGTTCAGTTCAGTCGCTCAGTCGTGTCCGACTCTTTGCGACCCCATGAATCGCAGCACGCCAGGCCTCCCTGTCCATCACCAACTCCCGGAGTTCACTCAGACTCACGTCCATCGAGTCCATGATGCCATCCAGTCAGCTCGTCCTCGGTCATCCCCTTCTCCTCCTGCCCCCAATCCCTCCCAGGATCAGAGTCTTTTCCAATGAGTCAACTCTTCTCATGAGGTGGTCAAAGTACTGGAGTTTCAGCTTAAGCATCATTCCTTCCAAAGTAATCCCAGGGCTGATCTCCTTCAGAATGGACTGGTTGGCTCTCCTTGCAGTCCAAGAGACTCTCAAGAGTCTTCTCCAACACCACAGTTCAAAAACATCAATTCTTCGGTGCTCAGCCTTCTTCACAGTCCAACTCTCACATCCATTCATGATCACAGGAAAGACCATAGCCTTGACTAGACAGACCTTAGTCAGCAAAGTAATGTCTCTGCTTTTGAATATACTATCTAGGTTGGTCATAACTTTTCTTCCAAGGAGTAAGCGTCTTTTAATTTCATGGCTGCAGTCACCATCGGGTTGTAGGTGGTCATTTTCTCACTGTATCTTCCAGTGATGGAGAGGTCATGAGAGACAAGGTCTCCTGCATCTGGGAACTAACCCCATTGGTAAAGAGTCTACCTTCATGACATTATAGTCTGCCAAAGGCCCCATCTCCTGATATCATCATTCCTTTGAGGATTAAGATTTCAACACATGGATCTGGAAAAACACAACCCTTTATTTGGGCACAACACTAACGTTTAAAATGAAGAAGGCACATTTCATTTTAGCTTAGGAAGTGATACCAAGCTTATCTTACTTCTTGTTCCCTGTTTCTAGCAGAGGCCTATGGAATGAGAAGATGGACTTCTACCTGTGAGTACAGAAAGTGCAAACTTCCCCAACTGGGCCACTAAGAACGATCATGAGAAAGCCTAATTTTTCTCATTTCTTGTCCTTCATATTCTGGCTTTTAGGGGATACAAAGTCAGTATAACAACCTATGGTTCAATGTATACTGCATCTTGAAAGGCAGGGAACCAACTTTTAAACTCGTCTGCCCCTGAGTGAGCCCTGGGAACCAGTTCCACTGCTACACAGCCCAGTGTTTTCTCTGTGATGCAGCGCATAGGAAAACCAAGGGATCGTATGTCCATGAGTCCTCTGTTACTTCTTTGGCACAAGGTGGGTCTGTTGGCCCCAGGATATATTATGCAGGAGCTGATAGCAATAAATTGTGCAATTTGTGAGCCCTCACGGAGGCACTGCAGACAGGGAAGAGAAACCCTAGCCAGAATCTGCGTCGATCTGAGTAAGAATACTTCAGCATTGCTTCCAGGGTGAAAGGATCTGTTGCAATCAATTTGCTACCAAGTAGCCGACTGAGAGCCTCAAGAGGTGACACCATGTTGAGGACTCAGAGTTCTCAGCTGCTGGCAGGTCAATTACTCTTCCATGGCGGAAGCTTTGGAGAGCGATCAAGGTCACCTTGAAGGAACTCTGTATATTCTCCATGCCTTCCCCCACGACTGCTCCATGTCTGGGCCCTTACTCAGGGAATGGAATGGATAATATGGAGGCTGACTGACATCACAAATGGGTGCTTTTGTGTATCTTGAGTTCAGTGTTCATCTCTGGCATATGCTCTCTGAGGGACACTGATGTGATACACAAAGATCCACACACTTTGTGCCCAGTCCCACCAGTCCATCCAAAGAAATCTTGCTCAGATGTCCTTGTCTTTGCTCTTATCTATGCCTGCTTAGTTGTTCAGTCATGTTTGACTCTTTATGACCCTGATGAAGCCTGCCAGGCTCCTCTGTCCATGGGATTTTTTTCAGGCAAGAATACTGGAGTGGGTTGCCATTTCCTCCTCCAGGAAATCTTCCTAACCCAGAGTTTGAACTCACATCTCGTGTGTCTCCTGCATTGCAGGTGGATTCATCAGGGAATACTGCTCTTACTACAATATTACAACATTGTTATCCAGAGCATTTTATAAAACTCAGCCCACAGGGTCAGTTTCTCCTCCCGAGTTTGTCAGGGTCACCCCCCTTCCCATGCCCCAGGGGATTGGTAGTTTCACAACTGTCCATTTTCAATCTGCACCAGTATTCCAAGCTGGCCCATCCATGAGGTTCATATTTGTTTTTCTGTCTCAGGTTATAGGGAACACTCACGCTTCTTCCCATTTCCCACACTAGCCATACAAAGAAGCCAAGAAAAAGTGTCAATTCAAAACAGGCAGATGACACAGGGTCTGGGACACCGGTTTGATTATTTATTTATTTTGTTTTCTGTCAAACCTGCTTGTTTTGAATCCAGAATTTTCTATGGTTTATGACATATGGTGCATCTCTGCCACCTTGTGACATTTCCACCTCCTGACGAGCATCTCTACTTGACGTCCCATTCCTGTCTCACCATATGAGAGCCTAGTGACATGCTGAGGAGCAGTCTGGGAATGGTGAAGAGTTCTCTGCTTCAGAAGACATGAACTTGCTCTGCAATCCTAGAGCTCTGCACCATGACTTTTGATTTGAGGGTCTTGACAGAAAGCCCACCCAGTGCTGTATCTGCTACAGATTCCTGGTGAACCACAGAATCTCCCTGACATGTAACCCAAGCTACAGGATGGTGTGTGCCCCAGTCTGAAGGCATTGCAGAGACCTTTCTTGTTCTGAGTCCTGCTCAAATTTTGCAGCCTTCTAACTCCTCCAACAAATGAGTCAAGGCTCTGTCTCTAAATGTGGCAGATCTGGTCTTCAGAATCCAAAGATGTTTACCAAGCATGGCCCTTCTTTCTTAGTGATAGAAAGTATAAGGCTTATAAACTTCCCTGACATTAGAGGGGTGTCTGGCCATGTCCCCAGTCATGGGACCCCTCTAATTCTCAGTGATGGGGCAGACTCAGGAATCTTTAAGTGTTCTCTGATGCACCTTCTAGCAAACACGGGCACCCAGAGTGGTTGTTCTGCATCTTGTTCACATGATGCAAAAAATGCAGTGGATTAGTGAGGTGCTCTGAAACACATGGGGCACTCACGTTCCCTTTGGACTATATTTTGATGGAAACCAAGACCGGCATCAATTATTATAACTTAGAGAGTTCTGCATAGGAATTGACTAATTAAATATTAAAAAAATTGCAAAAACAAAATGAGAATATTGAATTAATATTGAGTAACTTCACCATGGACTCTGTCCTCTCAGGTGGGGAAAATAATAGAAGTTCTGGTATTAAAACTTGGAAGATTGAACTTCCCTGGTGGTCCAGTGGTTAAGATTCCAAACTTCCAGCAAAAGGGGCATGGGTTTGATCCTTGATCTGGGAACTAAGATCCCACATGCTGCACAGGGAGGCCAAAAAAAAAAATAAATAAATAAATAAATCTAAAAAGATACCTAAAAAACTTAGAAGGTGAAGGTGGAACCACAATATAGGATGCTTGCCAGATGGTACGGTGTCTCAGGTTCTCAGGGGCCCCCAGAAAGCTGGGGCTCAGATCTCTAAGAAAGATGTTACTGGGCCAGTGATATCTCTGAAGCTGGTTCTAAGGAGGGAAAAAATTCTGGAAACGAGCCACATGTTCTTCAAGGACAAAGGTCCATTGCTAGAGTGTTGCTGGCAGAACCAGGGAAAATCCAGAAGAAGTATGTTCCTTTTTCCTTGCCCAGCCCTCCAAATAAATCCAAGTCTGTCCAGTTCTCAAAAATCCAGATGTAAAATCCCTGGCTGCTTTATAAACTAGATTTATACAAGTGCTCTACTGGCCCTGGAATAGGTGAGTGCCCTGTTCATTCACTCGTTCAACAATTCCTTCTTTCTTTCTGAAAGTTACTTGCTGCATGCTTCAAAAGCTAGTTGCTTTGTGCTGAAGACTCTTCAATACACATATTCCCTTCAGTGAAACCAGAGCAGCCAGAGTTAGATGGATAACAGGGTGGAGAAAGTTATAACACAGGCCAACAAGGAGGGTTTCAGTGAGAAGTGTTCAGCAGTTTCAAATACTAAAAAGAGTTATAAATTGGTAATTTAATTGAGTACCAAAACCTCTAAAATTATATATTTGTTTTCACTTGGAGAGACCTTCTTACTATTCTCAAGGATACCAGACAGTTGTTGTTCAGTCACTGACTTGTGTCTGACTCTTTGCAACCTCGTGGACTGCAGCACATCAGGCTTCCCTGTTCCCCTGAGTTTGCTCAGACTCATGTCCGTTGAGTCTGTGATGCCAATACAATAGTGCATATTGTAGATGCATAATTAGTTGACAGTTTCTCAGAGAAGAAGGAAAATAACTTTTTAAAGAGATACAATCAGCCTAAGAAATAAGAATGCAACTTGGAGCAGAATTCATAGAAATTCTAATGGAGAGTCTACATAAAACACACAGTTTTCACTAGTTATCTATTTTAAACATAGTTTCACATAGGGAACTCTACTGAATGCACTGTGGTGACCAGGCTGGGAAAGGAGTCCGAAAGGGAGGGGATATATGTAAAAATAGTCTGATTCACTTGGCTGTAGAGCAGAAACTAACACAACATTGTGAAACAACTATATTCCAATAAAAAGTAACTAAAAAAACACACACACAGTCTGAAGAAAAATGCAAAATAGCATGTGAATACAGTTGAAAAATGAGTGCCTCTAGTCTGCAGTTAATTTAGTCATTCTGGGACTCCTAAGAGATATTACTTTGCTTACATAGTGTTTGGTTTCCTGTGCTTTGTTTGACTTATTGTTAATTTTTGATTTATTTTTACAATTATCTTAATTAAAACATCTTTTACTTACCCACCAGGATCAGGCAGAGTATAATTTGTAAAAACAAATAGGTATGCATGTGTCCCACTATGGAGACGGGGCTCCTGGTGAGACGCAGGACGGAGCGCACTGATACAAAAAGAGCGGCCTGGAGGAGGCTGGAAGGGGTGGTTCAGAGTGAGAGGAGAGCCCCCAGGCCAGCCTCTCACCGGAGAAGGCTTTGGAGGATGTCCTTTACCTTAGACAAAACAGACTCTGTGGTTTTCCCTCAGTTGGTTGGGAAACCTCTGCTTCTGGGGAACTCTATGCAGCAATCCCTTTGTTAGCTATTCTTGCTGCAATCTGTCTTCCAGGACACACGAGGCACTCTCCCAAAGAACGTGGTCTTCACTTTGCAGAAGCAAAAGAGGCATCAAAATAAATATTCTCAGGGACTTCCTTGGTGGTCCAGTGGCTAAAACTCTGTGCTTCCAATGCAGGGGGCCTGGATTCCAGCTCTGGTCAGGGAAATAGATCCCACATGCTGCAACTAAAGATTCAGCAGGTTGCAACTAAAATTTTCAACCAAAAGATCCTGCATGCTGCAATGAAAAGCCCACATGCTGAAACTAAGACCTGGTGCAGCCAAATAAATATATAAATTAAAGATAAACAGAGGTCTCCCCTGCTGGTTCAGAGGTAAAGAATCTGCCTGCCAATGCAGGAGATTCAAGAGATGCGGTTTGGTCCCTGAGTCGGGAAGATCCCCTGGAGTAGGAAGTGGCAACCTACCCCCCTATTCTTGCCTGGAAAATTCCACTGATAGAGGAGCCTGGCCGGCTACAGGTCATGGGGTCACAAAGAAAGAGTTGGACGTGACTGAGAGACTGAGCACACGGGTGCACAAATAAATAAGTAAACAAACATTCTCACACTGACTCTTTGTCACTGGGTTATTGAGGCCTTTTCACTTATTTTGATATAATTGATAACCTGTATAGTAAACTTGGGACTACTCATGTCCTGAAATATTATAGACCACTTGTATCTGATTTGCAACATCCAGTATGCAGAATAAGTTAATGAAAGTTTTGATGATTTATCTTAAGGAGGAGTTGAATGTAAAGCTTTCTGACTTCCTCACGTTGGTCTGAAAATTAGGCATTTTCTTCAATGAATTGCCTTATTTTTTAAATGTTGCTAAAAAAAAAAAAATGTCAAGTTCAACATTGCACAGGAATGAATTCTTTACTTATACTGATAGCCTTTAATAGGAACCATGTACCAAAGTATAAAATCTTTGATGTTGACACATATTTTAATAGTAGAAGATAATTGCTTTAAGACTATTAAAGAAGGAATATAGGGGAAAGCCAATTTTCTTTGTAGTAGTTTTAGAGAAGAGGCAGTTATAAAAGTGGATGTCATGAAAAAAGATGTTTGTGCCACTTGCTTCAATTATAACATGTAAGTGTAGAAAAACCTGGAGGACAAAAACACATACAAGCCCAAACCTTTCTGCAATCACTTGCTCTGATGTTCAGTGAATACAACCATTGTACAACTTTTCCAGACATTGTAAGGAGTGTTAAGCATACCCTTGTTAGAAGTGATTTTTTTGAAAAAACATCATTAATTGAAACCCAGACCCAGTCTCTCCTTCAATGGCACTCAATGACTTTGAGGCTAGGTGGGGCTTCCCTGGTTTCAGAGATCTAAATAAAGTGGGCTGATTGCAGGTCCATGTCTGGGACAGTCCACGGTCACCTCCACAATTTCTTCAAATTCTCAAGGAGCTTTCTTAGGATCATCTCATGCTGAGCCTGCACACACCGTCTAGGGTTTTTTCCCAGCATTCCCAAGAGGTGATTCTTAGCCTCACCCCTGGTTTCCATATGTGTGTGCATGCTCAGTCTCTAAGTCTCTGTGATCCCATGGACTGCAGCCCAGCAGGCAAGAATACTGGAGTGGGCTGCCATTTCCTCCCCCAAGGGATCTTCCCCACCCAGGGATTGAACCTGCATCTCCTGAGTCTCCTGCATTAGCAGGAGGATTCTTTATCACTGAGCCACCTGAGGAGCCTGGTTTATACACACACACACACACACACACACACACACACACACACACACACACACAACGCCTCTGGCAACAAGTGTTGATTAGATTTCACTTTTTTGAGGATTATTGGAGTCACAGGGGGTTCATGCCACCTGCTCTTTTCTCTTTTTCCCTCTATTCCTCTTCCATCTTTACTGCCCTTTCTCTATCTCCTGTCTGTTTCCAAAGGATGGGAGAAAAAGAGAGAGAAGAAATCTCCATTTTAAACTGCATCAGCTGAGTTCTTTGCCCAAAATTTGGGGTTCAGGGAATGTCTATCTCTGGACTTTTACTAAACCCTTCCCACCAACTAAGGAGTTCTTACTATAAGAAGTCTTCTACTCATTATGAGACTATACAGATTTAGTATATAGAGAATACAGATTTACATCTCAAAAGTTTCTACAACTCTGATTTATTTAGTCCTCAAAATACCAGCTTAGATGGTGGGAAGCAGTGGGAGTTTCATATTTGAGATGAGAAAAACCAGTTCAGAGTATTAAGACTGGAGATTTCTTATCTGTAAGAGATAGGAGAGTGAATCACTCTTGATTCTTTTCAGTCACATCTGGGAATGGTTACAAGCATGTTTAGCATTTTAACAATGAATAGTTTTGTACCATTATATTTATAAATATATAATACTTCCTGAGGATAAATTTTAAGAAGAGGAATTGCTAGGCCAACAGTACAATTTTTTTTTTTTTTTCCTTAAAGCTTTTGCATATTTTGCCAAATTGCCCTCAGAGAAATTATACCAAGTTTTACTTTTTGTTGCACCTTCCCTAACAAGTACTAGGTACTATACTTCATTTTTCAAGTTTGACAGCTAATGAAAAAAAAACACATTTTATTTTTATATGTTTAGTTATTTTTAATTGCTGTGAGGTTGAATACCTTTTTATGTGGTTATGAGCTGACTTCATTTTTCTACTAGATTGATCATCTTATTGATTTTTTTGGAATATTATCTTTGTTTAGAAGACTGGTAGTCTAAATTTTGAATCCAGTAAGTGAAATATTGTTTCAATAATATAATTTATTCCTTGACAAGTAAGAGATACTCATGAAAATATTTGCCTGAAAGATTCCATCACGAAATCTTTGACTGAATTCCCTTCTCCCCTCATGTCGCTTTTCTCTTGTATTCTTAAAGGTGTGTAATGAGAACCATGTACCTTGTATTATTTTCAGGATTAATAGACTCAGGGCACAAGAGATGCAGCATTTGGAGCATGAAGAATTACTAACTAGCAACACCATTTTGAGGAATGTTCTCGCATTCCCAGTGCTTCATTGCTTCATTGAATAGTGAGCACAGAAACTTGGTTGGAGGCAGATGCTGTGCTCACACATATTACAAATGCAAACAGTTATCACCAGAGTGAACAGAGAGAAATGAAACACACACACACACGCAAAGGAAAATACACAACGTTGCTTCATGGAAAGAAATAATGCACGGAATTTGAAAAACGATGTCTTTTTAGGAAGTGTTCTCTCCAGCTAGGGCCATGAGCACGGAGTCACTCCACCGTGTCCAGTTCCATTCCAGCAAGAATACTGGAGTAGGTGACCATTTCCCCCTCCAGGGAGGAGGGCTTCCTGACCCAAGGATCCTTCCTGACCTAAAGATCAAACACAGGTCTCTAGCAGTTTCTGAATTGCAGGCAGATTCTTTACCACTGAGGCACCTTGGAAGCTCCCATCTAGGGCCAGTAAACATAAGTACACTGGATGATGGCATGAAAACTTAAAAAAGCAAAATAATCCTGCCCACTTCTGATAGTAGTCAGTGCTAGAGTCTGTAGGACTAATTCAACATGCAAAATGTTATCCTGAAGTAAATGTTAAGTTTAATTTAAAGAAAGACTACAATAAATATATAATATTATATAATAATATATAATATATAATATTTATTATAAATTTTGGTTCGAATGAAGATTTGTGTGCTTTTCTGGGGAGAGGTTTCTGTATTTTATTATAACAGATTCTCAAAAGCGACATGAACACTGTTTCTTGTCTTCACCTTAATATTTTAATATTCTCCACTGTTCTCTTTGGAGTGACCTTTCTTTCCTTTGTTCTTCTGATGTCAAAATACCATTCTTTCCAAAACCCCACCTTAAAGATTACCTTGTTGATGAAATGATTTTTAACTCAGTCATCAATAGTACTTGTTCTTCTGGATATAAGCAGAACTGTTTCTGCTTCTATTAACAACAGCAATGAAGTCACATTTCCTTAATCATTTTGCATGGTGGTCAAAGTGAGCCAGAGGCAATATTTTATTCCATCTCTCCAGCACCTTCCTAACCTTGTTTTGGATCCTCTGTATCCAAAATTTAGGTGAAGTGAAGTGAAGTGAAGTGAAAGTCGCTCAGTCGTGTCCGACTCTTCACAACCCCATGGGCTGTACAATCCATGGGATTCTCCAGGCCAGAATACTAGACTGGGTAGCATTTCCCTTCTCCAGGGCATCTTCCTGACTCAGAGATTGAACCCAGGTCTCCCGGATTGCAGGTGGATTCTTTACCAGCTGAGCCACAAGGGAAGCCAAGAATACTGGAGTAGGTAGCCTATCCCTTCTCCAGCAGATCTTCCTGACCCAGAAATTGAACCAGGGTCTCCTGCATTGCAGGCAGATTCTTTACCAACTGAGCTATCCGGGAAGCCCTGATAAAATCGTTTAGGTGATGACAGCAATTCGTCTCCATATGTAAGACTGACTGAAGAATCTAGCAGATGGGTGGTTCTTGTCTTGTGATTGATGCTTCACTTTCTAGTCTTTATTTGTTTGTTTGTTTTGTTTTGGTTTTCAGGAATTTATGTTCTTACCCAGGGCATTCTGTGGCTGCATTCTGGGTTTTGACATTGCTCTCATCATTCCTCCCCAGACTCCATGCCGTATCACCATTGGACACCTGAGAAAACTCTAGATGAGGTTCTCTGCATTGCCTTTATCATTCTTTGAATCCTAGAACTTCCAAAGTGAAGGCAGAT
This sequence comes from Capricornis sumatraensis, assembly GCF_032405125.1. NCBI lineage: Eukaryota > Metazoa > Chordata > Mammalia > Artiodactyla > Bovidae > Capricornis > Capricornis sumatraensis. The sequence continues at coordinate 14,877,372 of NC_091089.1, read as the reverse complement.
CAGATGACCAGTGAGCTGGAATTGCTGAGAGAGAACACTGCAGATTCAAGGCACAATTATTGTCCCATTTGCAGATGCATTCTGTGATATTTCCCTTCAAATGAGCATTTATTCCAAGTCGTTATTTCCTTGAAAAATTGAATATTATATTTCAAGCATTTACAGATGATCAAATGAATTATCATCATCCCTACTGTTTGGAAGGAACCTGTCATGGTCTTAGTGAAGTGAGTGAAGTTGCTCAGTCATGTCCGACCCTTTGCAACCCCATGAACAGTAGCTAACCAGGCTCCTCCGTCCATGGGATTTTCCAGGCAAGAATACAGGAAACGAGACAATAATTGTACCTTGAATCTGCAGTGTTCTTTCTTAGCAATTCCAGCTCACTGGTGACTCTAGTGCAGAGAAGAGACTCAACTGGTCATCCTACCTGCCTTCACTTTGGTTTATTATTAAGCCAGAAATATGATGTAAACAAGTCCAAGTCTCTGTCTTTGGGAACCGAAACTGACATCTTGGAATCATCTTGATTATAGAAGAAATGAAACAAATGGCTGGGTGATACCATTATGTCTTAATATGTTTTTCAGTTCTGCTTGACCTGTAATATGTTAGTAAGTAAAAATACATTGAGTAAAAAAAGATAAAGTTGATATTTATTGCACTTTTCTATAGTAAAGAAATATTGCAAGAGGCCATAAAGAGATTTTCTTTTTCAGTGCTTTATGGTGAGAATATTATTTTGTAGCAGGTAGGGCAAAAGATTCAGAGTTCAAATAGTTTTAAGCCTCTTCTGTTTATTGCTTTGGTGATCTTAGGCAAGTTTCTTAAAGACTCTAATCCTCAGTTTCCTCATCTTCATAGCAGGGGTTACTCCATCCTCTCAAAGTGTCATTTATGAGAATGTAATGTTGACACATCAGCCTTTCCTGGTAGCTCAGTGGTAAAGACTCTACCTATCAGTGCAGGAGAGGCAGATTTGATCCCTGGGTCAGGAAGATTCCCTGGAGAAGGAAATGGCAAGCCACTCCAGTGTTCCTGCCTGGCGGCTGCAGTCCATGGGGTCACAAAGAGTCAGACATGACTTATCAACCAAAGAACAACAAATGTTGCCGTGTATGTGAAATAATTTAAAAAGACTAGAATAGTGTTTGCAACTGCCATTTGAGGACAATTATAATCGACTATTTTTGGTCTCCAGATACTCACTAGTCTTTTCTGTCTGGGGTGATGTGGTGTACTTGGACAACAAATATTTGAAATGAATCGAAAAACTTGAGTTCAGGAGGTAAGGATTTGGACAGCAACTGTTTATTGTTTCTGCCATCCCAGCCAATAATTAATCCCCGTGCAGTGCTGAGGAGTCTTACTTGGGGGAGGATTAACCTTCGACTTCACACCTCTGTGCTGCTTGGGAAATCAGATTTGCCACACTAAATGGAATCATCACAATGGCGATAGCCTTTTTTTTTTTTTTTCCCCAGGCTGTTTAATTTATTCTGCATAACTAGCCACTTTCTCCCTCAGGGGAAATTCATAAAAGATCTCGAGCCTCTGATCTTTCCTGTTAAAGGGGACAGAGCGAATAAGTCATGGACAAGCCTCCCGGTGGGGTTACATGAGGCTGCACCTACAGAAAACCTTATTTGAGGATTATCAGAACACAGCATCTGTGCTTCGTGTTCCTAAATTCCAATGAAGCATCATGCATCCCTTAAAAATTTGGTTTTGGTTTGAAATCTTGGTCTTTCTTGTTTTATTTTTCTTTCTTTCTTTTTTTTTTTTCATCCCTGGGCTGCCCTGGGTCACATCATGCTTTAAGAAAATAAAAAGGCTTCGTTAGTCAGGCAGTATCTGTAACAGATGTCAGTTCAAACTGAGCACCCTAAAGAGAAGCCAACTACACCTTTGGCAGGCAGAAATGAATACATTCTGAATCCAACAAGACAAACGTGTCCAAAGGGCTATTCTAACAGATTTGACTTCACACTGTAAAGTGCTCGAGTGAATGCGACAATAAAGGGTAGATGTATATTTCAACACCCTAGGAGTTCATTTCTGTCAATCAATGGCTGGAATTTACTTTGTGGATATTACCTAAAGGTGTTTTTGAATCACTGGACATTTGGAAGCCTGGTTTGAAACATGCATTTAAATAGAAGCTGAATGTCTTAAAAGCTTTCTGACCATTTGAAGCTGTTATTCAGAAAATAACACTGCAAAGTAGTAGAGCAATGCCACTGGATTTTCAGAGGGGGAGAGGGAAGCTGAACAACACTGAGTGAATTGTTCCACTAGTGTGTGTACCAAGGAAACCACAGAACAGATGCTGAAATTCTCCAATGCTCACTGTTGTGCACTCTACCACTATGTGATACTTAATCATGAAGGAATTGCATGAGGAAGAAAAGCTGTGCAGCCGCTGTGATGGGGAAGCAGTAGTGATTATAGGAGGACCACACCAAGCTGGAGCATGGACAAACACAACTACATGGATCTCGGGGAGGACGATTTATTCCATGCATTGAGAGACCCAGGCACTATATTAAGCATGGGGGTGTCACTGGTGTCTCAGCTAGCAAAGAACCCGCAAGACAATGCAGGAGACACAAGAGAGGTGAGTTCAATCCGTGGGTTGGGAAGATCCCCTGGAAAAGGTAATGGCAACATGCTCCAGTATTCTTGCCTGGAGAATCTCATGGGCAGAGGAGTCTGGCAGTCCATAGAGTTGGATAGAGTAGGACGTGACTGGGCAACTGAGCTTGGATGCATCCTAGACTCAGCAAAGTTTAATACCAAGCCCCCAAAGAATTGAGCTTATCTGCAGTACTCTTGCCTGGAAAATCCCATGGACAGAGGAGCCTGGTAGGGTGCAGTCCATGGGGTCACTAAGAGTTGGACACAACTGAGCAGCTTCACTTTCACTTTTCACTTTCATGCATTGGAGAAGGAAACGGCAACCCACTCCAGTGTTCTTGCCTGGAGAATCTCAGGAATGGTGGAGCCTGGTGGGCTGCTGTCTATGGGGTCGCACAGAGTCGGACACGACTGAAGTGACTTAGCAGCAGCAGCAGTAAAGTAATAGCTTGCCAGAATAAAATTAACACTCTTCAAAAGAGGAAAACAAAATCCAGACTAGACTCCACAGTACAACACACAGTTAAAAATTATGAAGAAACAAAGAAGAAGGCAATCTGACTCATGGGTGGGGGAGGGAAGAATAGTCAATACAAACAAACCAGACAAGATAGCAAAGTTGAGAGTAGCATACACAGACTTTAAAACACTTCCATGAGTACTACAATATGTCTAGGTCTAATAGTCTATGGAAAATGTTATATATATTTATATAAAATCTCAGAAGAGTCCTTGCTTCAGTGAGATTCAGCCAATAATTTAGTGAGCCCTTTAGAAAGTGCTGACTTCGTTACCGGACACTAAGAATAATAAAATAAACACGAACAAAGTCACCTTCTGCCTTTATGCAATCTAGTAGGGATCAAAATTAAGCATACAATTCTCACTGTGTGTTAAGAATGCTAGGATAGCATGAACATGCATTGCACTAAAGCAACAGGGATCTGATTTGCTTGGAGGCAAAATAAAATTGGAAGGAGGGAAATAACCAAGATTTTTCTAGAAAGCTACCCACAAATTCCTATATTCCATGCCTGTAGTTTGCCTTAAATAGGTACTCCAAAATTTTTTTCAGAGAGCTAAGCCCATCCCTTATCCATTAAATGGCAAATTGAATGTATTATTTCTTAATGGAGAAAGTGAAAGTCGCTCAGTCATGTTCAACTCTTTGCGACCCCATGGACTGTAGCCTGCCAGGCTTTCCTGTGTATGGAGTTCTCCAGGCAAGAATATTGGAGTGGGTTGCCATTCCCTTCTCCAGGGGGTCTTTCCGACCCAGGGATCAAACCCAGGCCTTCCACATTGCAGGCAGATTGTTTACCATCTGAGCCACCAAGGACGCACTCTTAATGCAAAAGGGATGGTGAAAAAATAACTAAATGCTAGCGCTGCATTCCAAGATTCTCACCTGAAGAAGCAGCCCATAAACTCTAAAGAGGATATGGCATAAGCAATCATTAGTCAACCAGAAACAGAACATTGTAAACCACCTCTTTGAGACAGAAATGTGAAATCAGTAGCATAAGTGTATCCCTAAGTAGAAAATGATCTTTAATTAAAAGAAGATTTCTGAGCTGCTATAAAAAACTATCGTTGACTGGATGGCTTATAAACAAAAATTTCTCATCATTCTGGGGGCTGGGACCTCCCAGATCAAGGTGCTGGAAGATTCCATATTTGGTGGGGGCTCACTTCCTGAACCTTAAAGAACCAATTTCTCACTGGGTTCTCAGACAGAGGAAGAGGAAAGAGCTCTCTGAGACTCTTAAGAGCATTAATCCCATTAATGAAAGCTCTATCCTCATGACCCAATCAACTCCCCAAAACCCTACCTCCAAATACCACTGAACTGGGGAGTAGATTTCAATGTATGAAATTTGGAGAGAGGTGGGGAAAATTATAAGTCTATCACAGAAACTATGAAGGAGCCACTAAACTAAAGGAATAGTCTAAACTATTTGGTTTGTTCAGGTAAGTTTTATAAATTGTCTTCTCTGAGCTGATGAAAAAGCTAAAGGATATAGAATATTTATGACCCAAGGCACTGAACAAATTGCCCATTCCCTGATTAATCAGTTTGAGGCAAAGACAACAAATAAGATTAAATTTGTGGGTGTTCTGTCATTTATCACAAGTTACAAAACTTCTCAGTTGAGGTTTTTTAATTTAATGGAAGGAGTTAGGGATCTTGGTTTCAAATTATTTGACTTTTATCTTTAAATCTAGAAAATAGCTCTTTAAAAATTATCTTTATACAGACTTAAAGTGCTATGAAAATTTTAAAAAATGTTATGAAAGTATAACACGATTTAGGGACTTGTAAAATTTCTGACAATTTAAATTAAAATCATTTAAAACTTCTAGTAATAATAGACGTGATAAAACATCTGTCGTAGGAGATTGTGATAGCTATTGTTAATCAGTTACAGAGTGAATCAACATGCAAGGTCATTTGCTTTTTTCCCTCTTTAAATTTTATTTATTTGTTTACTGAAGTAATAAGTAAATAAGAATTTATTTGCTTGTTTTATTGACGTAGAGTTTTAGATTATACTAGTTTCTAGTGTAAAACATAGTGATTAGATATTTTTATAGATTTCCCCTTCTTTTTCTTATTATATACAGAACAAGTTCCTTTGTTTCACGTACTATCTGAACTCCACAAGCTTCTGATATATGAGATTGCAGCATGATTTTTGGGTTTTTCTCTGCAGTGGATTAAGCAAAGTTTTGTTCCAGAAACCCATATCCTGATTCCTTGCAAAGGATCCTGTAAACTGTGGAATTTTACCCTCTGGAGTCCTGGGATGATTTTACAGTCGCAGTACTTAACGTGAAGGGATAGGGGCGCCTCATTTAGAAAAACATCTTGGCACAGGTTTTATTTATTTGTTTTTTTCTTACTCTCTTCCACACAACACTTGCTGAAACACCTCTGCTCCACAAAATTTTCCTTTCTTTGCCTTGTACATTATTGTCTGTACTGCTTGGACAGTTAATCATTATCAGTTCAGTTTAGTTGCTCAGTCATGTCTGGCTCTTTGCAGCCCCATGAATCGCAGCACACCAGGCCTCCCTGTCTATCACCAACTCCCGGAGTTCACTCAGACTCACGTCCATCGAGTTAGTGATGGTATCCAGCCATCTCATCCTCTGTCTTCCCCTTCTTCTCCTGCCCCCAATCCCTCCCAGCATCAAAGTCTTTTCCAATGAGTCAACTCTTCCCATGAGGTGGCCAAAGTACTGGAGTTTCAGCTTTAGCATCATTCCTTCCAAAGAAATCCCAGGGCTGATCTCCTTCAGAATGGACTGGTTGGATCTCCTTGCAGTCCAAGGGACTCTCAAAAGTCTTCTCCAACACCACAGTTCAAAAGCATCAATTCTTCGGCACTCAGCCTTCTTTACAGTCCAACTCTCACATCCATACATGACCACAGGAAAAACCATAGCCTTGACTGGACGGACCTTTGTTGGCAAAGTAATGTCTCTGCTTTTGAATATACTATCTAGGTTGTTCATAACTTTTCTTCCAAGGAGTAAGTGTCTTTTAATTTCATGGCTGCAGTCACCACCTTCAGTGATTTTGGAGCCCCCAAAAATAAAGTCCGACACTGTTTCCACTGTTTCCTCATCTATTTCCCATGAAGTGATGGGACCAGATGCCATGATCTTCGTTTTCTGAATGGTGAGCTTTAGGCCAATTTTTTCATTCTCCTCTTTCACTTTCATCAAGAGGCTTTTTAGTTCCTCTTCACTTTCTGCCATAAGGGTGGTGTCATCTGCATATCTGAGGTTATTGATATTTCTCCCGGCAATCTTGATTCCAGCTTGTGTTTCTTCCAGCCCAGCGTTTCTCATGATGTACTCTGCATATAAGTTAAATAAGCAGGGTGACAATATACAGCCTTGACATACTCCTGATAGATAGAGTGCCTGATGAACTATGGGATGAGGTTTGTGACATTGTACAGGAGACAGGGATCAAGACCATCCTCATGAAAAAGAAATGCAAAAAAGCAAAATGGCTGTCTGGGGAGGCCTTACAAATAGCTGTGAAAAGAAGACAGGAGAAAAGCAAAGGAGAAAAGGAAAGACATAAGCATCTAAATGCAAAGTTCCAGAGAATAGCAAGAAGAGATAAGAAAGCCTTCTTCAGTGATCAATGCAAAGAAATAGAGGAAAACAACAGAATGGGAAAGACTAGAAATCTCTTTGAGAAAATTAGAGATACCAACAAAGATGGGCTCAATAAAGGACAGAAATGGTCTGGACCTAACAGGAGCAGAAGATATTAAGAAGAGATGGCAAGAATACACAGAAGAACTGTACAAAAAATATCTTCACAACCCAGGTAATCATGATGGTGTGATCATTCGTCTAGAGCCAGACATCCTGGAATGTGAAGTCAAGTGGGCCTTGGAAAGCATCACTATGAACAAAGCTAGTGGAGGTGATGGAATTCCAGTGGAGCTATTTCAAATTCTGAAAGATGATGCTGTGAAAGTGCTGTACTCAATATGCCAGCAAGTTTGGAAAACTCAGCAGTGGCCAAAGGACTGGAAAAGGTCAGTTTTCGTTCCAATCCCAAAGGAAGGCAATGCCAAAGAATGCTCAAACTACCACACAATTGCACTCATCTCACATGCTAGTGAAGGAATGCTCAAAATTCTCCAAGCCAGGCTTCAGCAATACATGAACCGTGAACTTCCAGATGTTCAAGTTGGTTTTAGAAAAGGCAGAGGAACCAGAGATGAAATTGCCAACATCCGCTGGATCATGGAAAAAGGAAGAGAGTTCCAGAAAAACATCTATTTCTGCTTTATTGACTATGCCAAAGCCTCTGACTGTGTGGATAACAATAAACTATGGAAAATTCTGAAAGAGATGGGAATACCAGACCAGCTGGCCTGCCTCTTGAGAAATCTGTATGCAGGTCAGGAAGCAACAGTTAGAAGTGGACATGGAACAACAGACTGGTTCCAAATGGGAAAAGGAGTATGTCAAGGCTGTATATTGTCCCCCTGCTTATTTAACTTACATGCAGAGTTAATCATTATAGTAACTGTTTTGTCTCCTCCCTCCCCAGAAAGACTATCTTCAGAGACTTATTTTGGCCCTCTGCTGACTTCTTTAACAAAATAATTATAGATACACAAGTGGCAGAGAGAAAGAAATCTGCTGGGCTTCCCTAGTGGCTCAGTGGCAAAGAATTCACCTGCTAATGCAGGGGACATGGGTTCGATCCCTTGTCCAGGAAGATCCCACATGTCAGGGGGCAACTAAGCCCATGCACCGCAGCTGTTAAGTTTGTGCTCTAGAGCCCGTGCTTTGCAACAAGAGAAGCCACCGCAATGGGAAGCCTGTGCCCAGCAATGAGAGAGTAGCCCCCACCCACCGCAACCAGAGAAAAGTCCTCACCGCAACAAAGACCCAGCACAGCCAAAAATAAATACATTAAAATAATAATAATCTGCCCATGAAGCCACGGGACCGGGGTCTGCATTTTCCCTTTTGAGTTGTACTAACTGTAAACAGCCGCCCCAGTGAATGCTCCCGCCCAAGCTTCTCTAAGAAGAAGCGGTTTGTAAGTAGGCAGGAACGATGGACATGATGTTGTTTCTATTATCCTGGGTCTTCATCAGCTTTGTCTGCCAGCAATGGCTAAATACCAAACCTCCAAAGGGTTTACGCAAAAGAAAAGAAGAAAGAAAATGGAGAAAGCAGTATATTGATAATACATATTCCCCAGGGTTTGCCTCACGCACTCTTCTTAAGAATGGTAAAAATATTACCTGATATAAATGTTCACCCACCTTTTGCCTCCAGACTTCTGTACTTAGAATAAGGTTTAAAGAAAAGTTAGCACGAGTACCGGCCCCTTCTAAAGAAGTTTTAACAGACTTGGCAAACGGCACCATTGTCTAAAATTAATTTTTATTGGAGTTTAGTTGCTTTACAGTGTTGTATTAATTTCTGCTGTACAACAAAGAGAATCAGCCTTGTGTATATATAAATATGTCTCCTCTTTTTTGGATTCCTCCCCATTTACGTCACCACAGATTACTGAAAGTGTTCTTTGAGCTATACCGTAGATTTTCATTGTTGTTCAGTTATCTGACTCTTTGCGACCCCAGGGACTGCAGCACACCAGGCTTCCCTGTCCTTCACTACCTTCCTGAGCTTGCTCAAACTCATGTTCATCAAGTCGGTGATGCCATCCAACCATCTCATCCTCTGTTGCCCCCTTCTTCTCTTGCCTTCAATCTTTTCCAGCATCAGGGTCTTTTCCAAAGAGTTGGCTCTTCACATCAGGTGTTAAAAGATTCTCACTCGTTATCTCTTTTATATACAGTAGCGTATCTATGTTAATCCCAGTCTCCCAGTTCATCCTGTCCACAACTTCCCCCCCTTGTTGTCCATACATGTTTTCTCTATATCTGTGTCTCTATACCATTTTTCTATATTCTACATATATGTGTTAATGTGCAGTATTTGTTTTTCCTCTTTCTGACTTGCTTCACCCAGTGTGACAGTCTCCAGGTCCATCCATGTCTCTACCAATGCCTCAATTTAGTTCCTTTTTATGGCATCTTAAGACCTCAGGTGATTACTGATTTTAAAGCAAGTGAAAATCACACATGCCATGAAAACAGATGCTATGGAAAAACAAAGCACTGTGAGCACTAATGACCCCAGAGCTTGCAGGTCTCCAGTAGCCTCTATATCAGGTCAGTTAATACAGGAGGGGAGGATTGTGTTGCAGGAACTGCTGCTGAATCTTCACAAATGAGCAGGAGGACCCAGGCTCACCATGCTCACCTCCCCTCCCAGCGCTGACGCCAGCTCATTCACCATGCAGGCCAGGCAGCTGGTGTCAGAAGCATGGCTTTGTAAACATCTCTACTTTCTAAAAGAGAACATAATTCTGCTCCCCTCCTGTATTTCTTCACTTATAGCTGTCTGAATTGAAAAGGCAGATGTTTTATTTGGGGAATTGACTGCAAGGGTGATTGCTTTCAGGTGAAACAGTTAATGAATTAAAATTTAGGGAGCAGGGAAGTCTACTTAGGGAATCAAACTCTATCCTAAATGCGGGGAGAAAGAGCTCCACTTGTTGTTCTTGGGAAAGATCTCTGGATAATTACATAATTAGGAGAGGAGGAGGGTGGTGAAATAGTATCGATTAGCTGTCTAAAATTTGCCCTATTACTAAACCTGAAGCCAGACATTTTGTTACTGAAATAAAACTTGTTGTACAAGGTTGGGGCCCCATGCAAAGGCAAGTACTATAGGCTGTGTATTGTACTTCACAGTGGCCCCAACCCCTGGGACCTCAGCTTCTTTTAAACAAAGTCTCTTTTATTTGAAAGCTTCTCTGCCTTAATCCTACCTCCTACCCCAGACCCCTCAGCATCTTCCCCTAACCCTTTATTGAAAAACATCCTCAAGAATAATCTTGACCCGCCATTTGGGGCTGCATCCCCCACTCAATTTTACCCACTGCAACTTCATTTCTGTCTCTGCTATTTCACTGGATGCTCTTGTGGGAAAGCCCAGTGACCTTCCTCCCACAGAGCCTCTGAGCATCCTTCAGCCTTCACACCCTGAGACTTTGTGACAGAAGCCCTCCTGACCACTCCCCCTTTCTGAAAACCCATCTTTCCCTGGTTTCTCAGAGCCCACATCTTGGCAGTGATGCCCCCATGTCTCTTATTCTCTCTGCATTCCAGCAACACGCTCAGAGTAGTTCTGAATAAATATCTGTTCCATAAATAAGAAATGAAGGAGAGAGTGAGCAAAAGAAAGATTGAATTCAACCTCTAAAGGGAATATGGGAGAGGGGGCCATGATCCGCAGACAATTGTTTTGGAATGAAACTTTGGACACTGTGTCTGGATACCACCCACCCCTCACATTCACAGAACCTGGGGCAAGGGTACCAACAAAAGCCTCAGACCCATAGATCTTTCATCATCTCATTGATAGCTTGGGCTTGTACCAGGAGAGGACTGGCATGCCCACCAGGGCACCAGGGCTGGTGTACAATGTCAAGTTTCTTCCACCCTTTCAGCCCACCCCTGCTGGCAGCTGCCCCAAGGACACCCCTCCAACCAAGGGTGAAGAGACAGCATCTGATTGCACCCCAGGAGGGAGAGGCAGTGAAGAGGCCTGGGCAGGCTATGGAAGCCAGTTTGGGGACTTTGGGACAGGAATTTGGAGGCCTGGAGCAAGATCTAAAGAAGAAGAATTGAGCAGGTTCTGGAGGAAAAGTCCGTTATCCTGCTAGGAGAATGTGTTAGGAAAAACCAGCAAAGCGGTCCCCTAATATGTCCTAGGCAAGGACCCGGGGGGGATGTGTGGGACTGGTCTCTACCATCTTTCCGCATTTTTATTGAGGACTCTGAGGCTCCCCTTTGGCTGTCCTTAGGAAACTTCAGAATTGGGTTTAGAAACATAGAAAAGGTTCTTTTTCATCTGTCATGAGGGTGTGTATCTTAAAGAATCAGAGGTGCTCTCGAGGGCCCATGGTCTCAACTATGTCCTGGTATCACACTTCATATACTTTTTATAAGATTTTATATATCTTATATACATTGCATGCTCAATCTCTCAGTTCTGTCTGAGTCTTTGTGACCCCATGGACTATATATAGCCTGCCAGACTCTTCTGTCCATGGAGTTTTCCAGGCAAGAATACAGGAGTGGGTTGCATTTCCTATTCCAGGGGATCTTCCTGACCCAGGGTTTGAACCCACGTCTCCTGCATCTTCTGCATTGGTGGGTGGATTCTTCACCACTGAGCCACCTGGGAAGTTCTTTCACCCAACCCCGCCTCATATTTACACCAAAACTGTTCCCTCAAGATGGCTTCTGGGTCCAAGTGTGTCCACTAAGCAAGCAGTCCAAGACAAAGTGGGCACTGTTTTTCCTTAGGCCAGCTCGGCCCCAGGAAAGGGTTACTCTAGGAATTCTAGGTCGAGAATATATATCCTATATGTATTCTATTCCTATGCTTTTTAGTTGCTTCTCTGACTTTTTTACATTATATCTTAAAAGAAAATAATAGATGATGGGCACAAGGAAGATACCAGACAACATTCAAGCAATATTGTTTTTATGCACTGCTTGGAGGCTGCTCAGGGCCAAATGAAGGAAATTTTACAAGCAAAGGTTGTGGAAAAGAGATGGAGAACTTAATCAGACAGAGGTTTAATTAAAAACTAATGAAGTGAGGAAACTGGGCTTACCCAGGATGAAAATTATTTCATTGTCCGTTAGCCTGTTTGTTCATTATCTGAGCTGGTATTTTCAACTTACTCATATGCATCTAGAGAAAAATAATACTTTATTTAGGAAAATTAATCATGTATACTACCAATCTGCATCTATTTACACACGTGCATTCATTCATTTCACGTTACAGCATGGCAAAAATTGGGAAAGTTGTGAATGTTGTGTGTAATTTGATGCTACTAATTGAATATTTATGATGAAAATGCAAGAAAACCTCCATGTGTTAGACTTGAAAGAATCTGTGGACTTTGAAAATTATTCCTTTTGGGCCTGGAAATATGCAAAAACTCATGAAATTGCAGACACTCGCTCTCCTTCTCTTCTCATCTCCAGCCACACAACCCTTGAATTATGTGCCATTCTGGCCCTTAAATACATCAACCACTTCTACACATCTGTGCTTCTGCACATGCTAGTCTATTTATCCTTAGAAATTCCTTCTCCCTTTATCACTGAATAAGATTGTGCTCATTCTTCAAAGTATAGATCAAATGTACCTCACTTGGGAAGTCTCCCCGCCCCCCCCCACCTCCCATTCTACCATCAGAATCAATCATTTCCTGTTGTTGCCACAGAGTATGATGTAACTTATGTCACTGGGTTCTAGCACCGTTTGTGTTACTAGCTGTGTGATTTTGGCTAAATTTTGGTCCCTTAGTTTTGTCATTGGTAAATTGGGGGCAGTGATAAGTTATACCTCAGGATGTCCTTCTGAGGTTTAAATTAACTATGAAAGAAAATTCAACAAAGGATTTTGAAACAACATCCAGGATAATGTAAATGCCCATGAAATGCTAGCTGTTATTATAATATGCTTTTATTATAGCATATCACATAAATGGTTATAACATCTATTTGTCTATTCATTAGCTCACTGGAACTTTGCCTTTTTATTTCCAGTTCCTTGATGTTTATCACAAACTGAGCTTTCAACAAATTTTGTTGAACTGCAATACAGAAACCCTAAACTTCCTTAGACTAAATGTCTAAAATGTTACAAAGCAGTGAATTTCTTTGTATGAGTTAGCTATTGTATAAAGAAAGCACAAGTAGATTATTTTACCAAAATTGTAAAAATGTTTACAACTCAAAGGCCTGGGAAAATGGCTGATTTAACAGTTTTCATTATACAATAATTATATTAAAGACAAAGTAGCAATGTACAATTCCCTAGTCAATGACGGATTGACAATGGCTCTGAATTATGCACTATTTTACATAAATTGATATTGCATTTTTTCCACAAGCATTTCTAGAAAACTGACTCAGGAAGGCACAGAGTCATTTGTTAATGGACAGTTTGTTATCTTGCAATAATAGACTGAAGACGTGAATGTCCCATGTGGAGGTCTTTCTGGGTCAATTAGCAATGGGTAATTTGAGTACCAGATATCCTGGTTCTATGGAAGCTATGCTCCATGTTAAGAAAGAGTAGAAAATTCTTAGCTATACATGTAATACATATATGCAAAACAATCATTGTATATAGCTGGGCAAGTGGCAAGGTTGTCCCTGTGTTTCAGTGGAAGAGGAGAAGAGGACCTCGACCAGAATTATCGCCAGCAGGCAGGAGAGGAATCAGGAAATTAAGGCACAGCCTCATGAAAAATTACATTGCATCATAAGCACAATTCCACTATCCCTCAAGATGCTTCCATGTTATACCTGGTCCAAAACGTGTTGCTGATGAAGGGGTCTGCTGAGCACCCTGCTTCCTCTCCCTCCCCACCCAGACACCAGTGTTGTTGTTCAGTCATTCAGTTTAGTATCTGATTCTTGGACTGCACACCAAGGACAGGCTTCCCTGCTCTTTTCCAACTCCTGGAGCTTGCTCAAACTCATGTCCATCAGGTCAGCGATGCCATCCAACCATCTCATCCTCTGTTGCTCCCTTCTCTTCCTGCCTTCAACCTTTCCTGGCATCAGGGTCTTTTCCAGTGAATCAGCTCTACATATCAGGTGCCTAAGTATTGGAGCCTCAGCTTCAGCATCAGTCCTTCCAATGAATATTCAGGGTTGATTTCCTTTAGGCCTGACTGGTTTGATCTCCTTGCTGTCCAAGGGACTCTCAAGAGTCTTCTCCAGCACCACAGTTCAAAAGCATCAGTTCATTGGTGCTCAGTCTTCTTCATAATCCAACTGTCATGTATCTACATGGTATATCACAAAAAAAGGGGAGAATTCCATGTTTTGTTTTCATTGAAACCTCATTGAAACCTGTATCTGCTGCAGTGATGGTGTTTGCTTCTTCAGTTGCAGAAAGCTCTGGGTTAACAGAAATTTGTGCACTGTTATCTGTCTATGGCATGAAATTAGAGGCTTGTTTGTGGAGGTCATTTACTTACTGGAAAACTGGAAACTAACTAAATATCCTACAACATAGAATTGATCCATTGGTGGCGGTTAGTTGCTAAGTTGTGTCCCACTCTTACAATCCCATGGACTGTAGCCTGCCAGGCTTCTCTGTCCATGGGATTCTCCAGGCGAGAATACTGGAGTGGATTGCCATTTTCTTCTCCAGAGGATCTTCCTGACCCAGGGATCAAACCCAGGTCTCCTGCAATGCAGTCAGAATTTAGTTGATCTGTTATATATATATATATATGGCTGGGATCTATACAGAAAAAGATTGTACAAGCATTAAATATGAATATATATGTTTCCTACCATGGAAAGGGGTTTAAAGTGTTAGGTGAGAGAAAGTCAGTTGTCGATTGAAAAATGCTACAGAATTTATGGTCTATACATATTTTATAGGAAAACCTTGGAAATATATACAACAGAAGCCAATAGTTGTTATCTCTAGGTAAAAAGATTTTAGGTAACTTTTTCTGTTTGCTCGTCTTCATTTTCTCAACTTTTCTATTGGTGTATTATTTCTGTAATGAAAAAATATGATAAGTATGTAGCATACCAACAAAAAGAAAAGTGTAATTTACTTAATATTTTATTACATAACCTGGATATAGACACAATTTAAACTATGAGTATTTTTAAGTTCCTTTTTCTCCACTCTTCATTCACAACTCACCCCCCCAACCCCCGCCACATACACTATGTAAGGGAAACACTATACTAGATTAAGCAAACTAAATGAGCAGATGTGGATGAAAATTTTGCAATAAATTCCATGTGCGGAAGCTATGGAGCAAATCTACAATGGTGTATGGGCCAATTCAAGACTCAATTAACAGAAAATTTGCAATCTGGTCAAAATAAATGTTCAAATAAAATGGTAATAAGCCTTACACTGTCTCATAACTAAAAATGAAATTTCATAAAAGAGAAGGAATATTTCAAAATTTCAACTTTCCTTCCAACTTTCAGTAGGGTCAGAGAAAAATTTTAATGACCACACACAGCTGATATTTGATAGATAAATTTCATCATGCCCCTAACTCTGTCATGAAAGGAAGTGGTACATCTGTGGCCCTGGGTCTAGTGATCTGATGGAAATCAGGCTTCAATCCATTCACTCATTGTTAGTCACTCACCCAGCATACACTGAAAGCCTCTAATGGGCATAGTACCATTTTACAGTCCGGAGGAGGATTAACATCATGACCATGGACATTATCATCAAGGAATTTTGAAAGAACCCGAAATTTACATGTGCAACAGTTAAGCGGCAATGGAGAGGTATATGTTCTTATACATCCAGACAACTGGTGCAGACACTTAGCAAATGGCTTAAGGAGATGTGCAGGGAAAAGGAACTTTTACTGAGAACAGACTTGTGGACACAGCGGAAGAAGTAGAAGGTATGACAAATGGAGAGAGTAGCGCTGATATATATACTCTGCCATGTGTAAAATAGATAGCTAGTGGGAAGCTGCTGTGTAGCACAGGAAGTTCAACTTAGTGCTCCGTGGTGACTTACAGGAATGGAATGGGAGGAGTGGAAGGGAAGCTCACAAGGGAGGGGGAATACCTTTACTTGTAGCTGACTCATACTAACATTTTTTTGTCTAAATTCTTTTTTAATCAGAAGTTTTTCTTGAATTAGATCCACTTTTTAAAGTAGTATTATCTTAATCAGAAACAGATGGTTGCATAAATTTAGACTCTTCTTTGTTAACAATTTAAAGAAATCTTTTCTTAATATGAAAAAACCAAAGCAACTAATAGTTAAACTTCAAAAATTAATTTCAAACAACTGGAAATTATAAAAAGGCATGCTTTTCTTCCCCCTTGATAACATCATTAAGTAAACTGTGATATTAAAATACCTCTGTCGAGGGTTTACTTATGCCACAAAGCTATCTCATGTTACATCCCAAAGAACTAAAAAAGAGAATAATTACACTTGGGCAGATTATATAGGTGAGAATATTATGTGCTATACTTGTAAATTATTTCTTGATTCTGTAAAAATACATGGGAGTGGAGCTCCAAATTTAATGCAGACAAAGTTTTAATCTTCTCTTGGACTATTGGATTGAGAGGTAGGAAAAGGTATGTAGGGATAAAAAGTAATGTAAATAGCTGACTTAGAGATAAAATATTTACTGTGTTATGCTTTATTTATTCATTAAACATATTTATAGAAAGTTTGCCATGACTTTGGAACTCCTCCAGTGTTGCTGATGCTTATTCTGTGCCCTGTATACAACTTTATTATTCCATTTGTCACAGTATGGCATTTATCTCTCTCCCTCACCAATCTCAGAGAAGGCAATGGCACCCCACTCCAGTACTGTTGCTTAGAAAATCCCATGGATGGAGGAGCCTGGTAGGCTGCAGTCCATGGGATTGCTGAGAGTTGGACGCGACTCAGTGACTTCACCTTCACTTTTCATTTTATGCATTGGAGAATGAAATGGCAACCCACTCCAGTGTTCTTGCCTGGAGAATCCCAGGGACGGCGGAGCCTGTGGGCTGCCGTCTATGGGGTTGCACAGAGTCAGACACCACTGAAGCAAGTTAGCAGCAGCAGCTCACCAATCTGTATGCTCTTGGAGGTTCTATGATACCCTCTACCCCAGTGAAATGCTCAGGATATAGTAGGAGTTGAAGGATTTATTCAACAAATTAGGTAAGAGACTATAGAAGGTACATTTCATTGGGCTATAAAATTAAATCTTCAAAATAGTGTATATAGTATGTTTCTGTATAAAGATGTTGGAGGAGAGAACTTTTGAATATTTTTAGAGAACACCAAGTGATTAAGTCAACATATACAAGCTACTCTTATGTATTTGTTAGGTATATTCACCAGATTATTTTCATAGATGTATATTAGCATTTCCATGTGGAAATTGAAGGAGAGAATTAAAAGTATAGAATTGTGTTTTCATTACATTTTTCTTAATCTAGTGCATATTTGGTAATATTTTGATTTTCTAACCATCAGTGAGATGAGATGGTTAGATGGCATCACTGACTCGACGGACAGGAGTTTGAGTAAGCTCCAGGAGTTGGTGATGGACAGGGAAGCCTGGCATACTGAAGTCCTTGGGGCCGCAAACAGTCAGACATGACTGAGTGACTGAACTGAAGTGAATCATCAAAAAGACATATTAAGCACTCACATGTTTGTGTTCATTTTATACACATATTACATACAAATACACATATATGTGTCTTAATTTTTTTTTTTTCCATTCGCAAAGCCATTTTCACATTCTTTAAGGAAGGATCATTCTATAGATCACCAGAGAAAGAAAACATACTCCTTTTACCATGTTAGTTCCTTTTAAATGACTGAATTGTACTGATGGTAAGAAGTTGTTTCTGGGATACTGTCCAAAACAGACCCAGTTACCTTTTAACTTATCACCTTTTAAGGGGCTTTCCAAAAAGGATGCTGGCTTTTGACAGAATAACACTCTTTCAGATTTCTTAATCTCAACCTCTACAAAAATGTATTGCCTCAATTTTTCTTTCACTTTAAGCATTTTACCTGCTTATAGCCCTCCATTGGGGGGTGGTATTTGACTTTTATGGTCAAGAAAATTACATTTTCTTACATTAAATCTTGGCTATGGCAATATGAGTAAACAAATTCATTTCCTAGCAGATCAGAAGAAGAGCATGAATCACAACTATAAACACTTGAGCCTAAGCCACTGGTTCTTCTTATTATTATTTTAAATTCAGATTCAACACTGTTACGGAAAATACAAACCCAACTCCTTAGTATCAAACTTATCAGTATTAGATGGAGTTCATTGTATTGATACTAAAAGTGCCCTTGTGAGTAAGTATGCAGGGTTAGTTCAGCACTGTTCTGACAAGAAGTCTTACTTGGCATCCCAGCAAACACAAAACAACCCCAACAAAGGAGGCAGACATCATTTTCCATCAGCCCACCCTAAATGAAGGCAAGAAAGCAAGCTGAAAATTGGTAGAAGAGTTGATTTCACTACATGTTTATGTTAATAGGGTATTTGACTTTTGAATGCTTCATAAACCTTGTTATGCTCCATGCTATCTGAGGGAGTAAAACAGCTGGAACTCTGCCAGAAGGCTTAATTGGAATCAGCTTAGCAGGGGCTGACAAGGTTTCCCAGTGTTTAGTTTCGAACTTATTATAAAAATGCAAAATTATGTGCCATTTATTTTCTATTCTTCTTTGGCTTATGCCTGTAAAGGTAAGACTCAGCTGAGTTAGGAAATAAACTTATTTTTCCCTTGTCTGCCCCAGGCCGTGCTCTGAATCCTCCAGCAAGGGGACCATCTCTTCAATTACCCATGGCCTCCCTTCAGCTGCAACAGAGAATGTCACAGAGGTCTCCCTCTTCATTCATTTTCATTATTGGCTAAATGATCACACAGATGACCAACCCATGATCGAGCTACTGAGCTGTGTGGTCAATCTGTCCACAACGTGGAGAGCAGGGCCACAGAAATGCGGTCAAAAATGGCCCTGGGGTGCTCTTAAGATTCTGTTTCTGAAGACTCACACTTGATGTTTAGTCGCTAAATCATGTCTCACTTTTTTGTAAGCCCATAGGCTGTAGCCCGCCAGGCTCCTCTGTCTATGGGATTTTCCAGGAAAGAATACTGGAGTGGGTTGTCATTCCCTTCTCCAGAGGATCTTCCTGGCCAAGGGATCGAACCCTCGTCTCCTGCATTGGCAGGCGGGTTCTTTCTCTCTGAGCCACCAGGAAGCCCTAAAGTCGCACTTGGTATTGGTCAAATACCACAAATAGGCTCTCAGTTTTATCTCATATCATGAGAAACAGATGATTATTATGCTTTCT
Organism: Capricornis sumatraensis; assembly: GCF_032405125.1. Taxonomy (NCBI): domain Eukaryota; kingdom Metazoa; phylum Chordata; class Mammalia; order Artiodactyla; family Bovidae; genus Capricornis; species Capricornis sumatraensis. The sequence goes on along the minus strand of NC_091089.1, from coordinate 14,858,237 downwards.
GCCAAGTTTTCAGGAATTGAGTGCTTATTATTTTGTTTTATAGTTGAGCTTCTCGGCTTTGATTAGCCCTAATATTTCAGCCTGTCTACATGTCTAAGCCAAATTTTCACTCTTTTATTTCGCTTTCATCAAGAGGATCTTTAGTTCTTCTTCACTTTCTGCCACAAGGGTGGTGTCATCTGCATATCTGAGGTTATTGATATTTCTCCCGGCAATCTTGATTCCAGCTTGTGTTTTTTCCAGTCCAGTATCTCTCTTGATGTACTCTGCATATAAGTTAAATAAGCAGGGTGACAATATACAGCTTTGACGCACTCCTTTTCCTATTTGAAACCAGTTTGTTGTTCCATGTCCAGTTCTAACTGTTGCTTCCTGACCTCCATACAGATTTCTCAAGAGGCATTCTTAATAAACCTATTCACATTGCTTGAATACATGAATGTCTGTGTAGTCTTTAATAATGCAATAGACCTTGAACATCTATGAGAGGGTGTACCATACTCAGGACAATGTCCTTGGCATTTGGCTATTAAGAGAGACTTGGTCATGTTTCCAGAAGAGTTTCGAAAGATTAACAGGTTGGAAGCTACCCTGATGGGTTGGCTGAGGAGTAAAGAAGAGAGAAGGATGAAGGAAGCCAGTGTACACAGTTCTTTCGTAAAGTAATTAAATAAAATAAATAAATTTAAAATAAATAAATTTATATTAAAAAAAAAAGAAGTTTGGCTTCAGAGGGAATAAGAGAGATATTCATTCAAAGAATGTACAAATGTATGCTCCTGTATATACACAAAGATGATTAAAAGTCTTCTGCATCAGGTATGTATTTTTTACTTTCCCTTTAAATACTTTTAAACAATTGGACAGTTGTTTTTATTGCTCCTTGTAGATTTTTGTAGCTATAAAATATGTAAATTTTTTCTTCAATCAATGGAAGCTAACCTAAGGCTACAAATACTTTGCAAACTAAGGCAAGACCAAGAGAGCTCTTGGTGAAGGTATAAGTTTTAATCTTTTAAAAGTGAAAATAAAACTTAAATTGAAATTCATTTTTTTCATGCTTAAATTTATTCTTTAATTTTTTTTATATTTTTATTTTTACCTTATTTTGCTTTACAATACTGTATTGGTTTTGCCATACATTGACATGAATCAGCCACGGGTGTACATGAATTTCCAATCCTGAACATCCCTCCTACCTCCCACCCCATATCATCTCTCTGGATCATCCCCGTGCACCAGCCCAAGCATCCTGTATCCTGTATCAAACGTAGACTGGCGATTCGTTTCTTACCTGATAGTATACATGTTTCAATGCCATTCTCCCAACTCATCCCACCCTCTCCCTCTCCCACAGAGTCTAAAAGTCCGTTCTATACATTTGTGTCTCTTTTTTAACATGTATTTTATGAAGCAATAACACAGTTTGAGGGGGGCAGGAAATAGAGGGTCTGCCAGTGACAGCATTTTCTCCTGTTTTCTCAGCAGTTTATTTCCAGCCCCAAATTCTGCACTTGGGCCAATAAGGGCAGAACTGTATCTAACGCTAAAAACCTTCTTTATTTTATTTTATATTTTTGGCCATACCACACAGCTTGTGGGATCTTAGTTCACCGACCAAGGATCAAACCCATGCCCCCCGGCATTGGAAATGTGGAGTTCTAACCACTGGATTGCCAGGGAAGTTCCTACAAACCTTCATTAGAAGGTAGTCAACTAGCCCACAATCATAACTTGAGCATTGCATTATAAGGATTTCACCTTCGTTCCCAATGCCTTCCAGGGCATTCCTTCTAAAAACCTAGTCATGTTTCTTAGAGAGCTCCTATTAAAGACATTTCCCCCATCTCGTTATATATCCAGTGAACTTCAGCTCCCTTCCTAGGATAGCCTTCTGAATATTTGACCATCTCCAGCCAAAAAAAGAGAAAAAATTGTGATTTTCCTTACAACACCCAGATGTTTGGATTTGGGTTGATTAACTCTTTAAGCATATACTCCTTTACTCATCTCTCTCTGTTATTGCATCCCCTAGTTTCACATTCTGCAGGAAGTTCTAAGATCAAATGATAAGCTGGCTGAGGATGATGCATGTCTAGGCAAGAAATAAAATGCAAGATCTCCTGATTTCAGCCACTATGCTTACGGTACTTACAACTAGACTTAGATGAATGATTAAACTACATCAACAGTACATGGAAAAACTGTACAGTAAATATAAGGAATAATTCAACTGTCAAGAAAGGAGAGTAACAGCAGAAATGAACACAATGCTGTGAAGCAACTATACTCCAATAAAAAATTAATAATAAAAAAAGAATGGATAGTACATGGCAGGGATGGGGGCGCACCTTCAAATTACTCTGACCATAGGAATCAAGAGAAGGAAACAAACAGAGAATCTAAAAAGCAGAGAAATAAGAAGATTATGCTCTTCTTCCTGCGAAACACTATTGTGTTGTTTGTGCCCTTTTAAAAAAGCATAAGCTAAAGGCCTCCTTACTGAGACCTTTGCCTGACATGGCCATTAAAGAAATGGATTATAAAAGAGCGGAAAACGCCAGCCCTGGAGGTTCTCTGAAAATACTGGTCAGGGGGGATAGGAATTGGAAAGCAAAGAGCGTTCGTGCTGAATTTATCTTCTCTGGTGCAAAGGCTTTTCTGCCTCCTTTCCCGCTCAAGCCCATGGGTGGAAGCAATGAAATTCACTGACATAACTGGGCCAGTTGCTTTTTATTTCATGTACGCTGTGAGGAATACTTGAAAGCAATCATCTGTGCTCAGTAATTGGCTGATAAAGCTCAATATCCTCAGCAATTACAGTCCCTGTTCATTCAGGAAATCCGCCATACATCATTTGAAAGCAGGGCAAAATTGTAAATTATTACAATACGAACCTGCGTAAAGCTAGTAGAACATACTGTTCCAGTGTGAGGAACACAGATTTCAATACCACATGGAAACTGTAGTCAGGGGAAACACAGGTCACGACAGTTTCTCAGGAACAGAGGAGGAGAGTGGTCCAGGAAAGAGGGATGGGTGCAATGAACCTGGCTGATTCCCAAAGCAAATTCACTGGCAGGGACATTCACCCAGGAAGGAGTTTTCAGGGGGTTAGGATGATATTTATGAAAAGAACAAACCACGACAGATACCCATTTTGAAAGACAGTAGGAGAGCATTAGCCTGAATGTACCCATTGAGTACAGGATGGGGATGCATAAACAACCAAACCATTAAGTGAGTAGGTGCCTTCTAAGAAGAGGTCACAGCATGTGTGAACATGAGAGACAATGTGAATAAGAAGCACATAATTTCTAATGCAGACCTAGTAATGCAGAATATTTTGAGCTGGGTAGCATGTAGTTGGGGCTTCCCAGGTGGCAGAGTGGTAAAGAATCCACCTGCCAATGCAGGAGATGCAAGAAACGTGTTTGATCCCTGGGTTGGGAAGATTCCCTGGAGGAGGAAATGGCAACCCACTCCAGTAATTCCAGTATCTTTGCCTGGAAAATTCCCTGGACAGAGGACTCTGGCAGGCTACAGTCTGTGGGGTCACAAAGAGTTGGACACATCTGAGCAACTGAGCACACATACAGCATCTTGCTAAACTCAATTTTTCGTTTTACAAGTCAAATATCTAAGGCATGAGAAGCTAAGAGACTTGTCCAAGGTAAGGGAGGCAGAGCTGAAATTAAAACTTTTGTCTTTTGATCTAAGATTCTGCTTCTTTCCCATATGTATGCGGACTTACCTCTCATTTTTGTCCCTATGTATTAGTTGGAATTGTTATGCAGGAAATATTTACTCATTCAGGTTGTTGGTCACCAGACATGTTTTATAGGTCAACATTTCCTAAGTTCTGCCTCTACTTCATTTCTAGGGCTCTCCCATCAGCAACCATCAAGGATCCTTACATGTTAAGATATCGTGAGCGTTATTTTGTCCCTGAATCCCCCATCTGGTCTTTGTATAAGCACAGTCATTGGGTATCTGCTATTTAGAATCAGTCTCACTAATTCTATCACCATATTGGCCCATAGAAGAGAGACACCATGGAGAAGGCTGTGTTCCCTCATTGACATATTTCTCAATGAATTGATAAAGTAGGGTAGTTTGGACCTTCTAGGAACAGGGTGTATTTGTGCATGTGTGTGTTCATGTGTGTTTAAGTTTGCATGGGTGATTTGGCATGATATATCTACTCCTGCATTCCTATTTCCCCAACCACTGGATTCTGTCCTCTATATTATGCCAGGGATGATCTGGCATCTGACCCTAACTAAATTCTCCAGTATTCTTGCCTGGAGAATCCCATGGACAGAGGAGCCTGGTGAGCTATAGTCCACAGGGTTGCAAAGAGGTGGGCATGACTGAAGAGACTAAAGCATGCATTCTGTCTCCTGTACTAGATGAAGCTTTTTGAGTCCTGGGATTATGTATGATCCAACTGTGAATCAGTTCCTGGCAGATAGAAAGCACTAAATAACTGTTGATTGAATAATGAAATCGAAGAGGTCTACTGAGTTTTAAGTGCTTTGGCAAATATCCACTGTTTATTATTCTCAAAATGTATAACTGTCTTCCTTTATATGGTCTGCAATAGCTCTCAATAATCTCCCTCTTTCTGCCTATCTCTCTGACATGGGTCACTGATCTGCAGTGTGGTATAGAGACATTTATATTCCAATGCAGCTATGACTGGAAGAAAATAACTCGCAGGATGAGTTCAATTTGGGGGAAAAAGCTGTCCCCAAGTGGGAAGACGTTATTAACTAGTATGTTCTATTTTGGAGTGTTGGGCCATCCTGCTGACTTCAGCAACACAAGCTTTGCTTCCCAGGGCTCCTGTGGTATGTATGCTCCTGTGATGTAGGTCATGGTCAGCCATCATGGACCAGGCTGGCATTTGAATTCTCCGTGGAGCTCAAGGGCCATCATTTTCACAGCCTCATATGTGGTCTCCATCGAGTACATAACATAGTACAAGAATTTCATGAGGGTGAGTGCTTCTAACCTTCTGCGCCTTCTGGGGGTGATGGGGTCTCACTGCAGGGAGGTGTGGGTTCTGTTAAATAGTGATGAATGTCAGCAAATAAATTCTGAGACACGATGGAGAAATGAGGACTTCCCTGATGGCTCATCTGGTCAAGAATCCACCTGCAATGCAGGAGACCTGGGTTTGACCCTTGGGTTGGAAAGATCCCTTGGAGGAAGGCATGGCAACCCACTCAGTATTCTTGCCTGGAGAATCCCATGGACAGAGGAACCTGGTGGGCTACTGTCCCTTGGGATGCAAAGAGTCAGACTTAACGGAGCAACTAACACTTTTGGTCCAATGGAGAAACAAAATCTTTAAGAAAGAGCTAAGAGGTATCTTAGAAGGAAATCACTCAGGTCAAATAGAAGGAATAGGACAGGATTAAGAAGAGAAAAATGGATGCCAAACCCAGACACCATCCGCACTCTGTTCTCCGTTAGTGATCTGCCAAAAGGAAACCAAGGACAAAAACAGACACAGCCACCTCTTCCCCACCGCCAACCCGCCCCCATGCCCCACACCCCTGTATCCATGGTGGCAGAATGCACCCAGAAGGAGGGTGGGCTGTTGTTATCATTTTTTGTATCAGAGACTCGACACTGTGGATTTTGGCTTTTGATATCCACTGGGGCTCCTGGAATCAATCTCCCTGGCATACTTAGAGACAACTGTACTTTCACATCTCCCTTGTGTCAAGAGGTAGTCTTGATACACAGCCCCTGTTTGAGTTTCCTGAGCCATATTGCGAATTCCCGTTGGCTATCTATTTTACACATGGTAATATAAGTCTCCATACATCTCACCCTCTCCTCCCCGCTTCCTATGTCTATAAGTTTATTCTCTATGTCTGTTTCTCCACTGCTGCCCTGCAAATAAATTCTTCAGTACCATTTTTCTAGATTCCACATATATGCATTAGAATATGATATTTATCAATCTAGAGGAGTGGGATGGGGGTGTTGAGAGGGAGGTTCAAAAGGGAGAGTAAATGTATACCTATGGCTGATTCATGTTGAGGTTTGACAGAAAACAACAAAATTCTGTAAAGCAGTTATTCTTCAATAAAAAATAAATTAATAATAATTTAAAAAGAGGTGGTCTTGAGATGGTTTTCTGGCTGAAGAGATGTGAGACATGTCTTTGAAAAGTTTCTAGGAAATACTTATTTTCCCCCTGACCAAAAGGAAGCATCTCTGGCTGTTGACTTGCCAGCCTCCTTCACCCATCCCTTTCCCCATTTCTTGCCTTCAGATGTGGTTGTGTTGCTTGGAGCTGCAGCAGCCATTGTCACATCATGAGGTAACAAGTTTAAAGAATAAAGGAAACACTAAAGATGATAAGCCAGGAGGCTGTGAAAAACCTGGATGGTTAACTTCAGGAACAGCAGTTTAAACTTTAGGAATTGCTCATCTATACTCATATGGTGTCTTTATCTATTTCTTTTAAATTAAAAAATATCAGTAAATATAGTATGCCACATGCTCTTCTTGTAGGATCTCAGCAAAACATTCAACTTTCTGGGACCGAAGTTCCTCTAACTTTATTAAAAGATAATAACAAAGCCTCTTGTTCTTCACAAATATAAAAAAATAAGATAAGCAAGTAAAAATCTGGATAAATATAAAATATATCTTCCCAAGGGGATTAAATGTATTCTATATGAATATCCTGATTTGGGAACACAAGATTTCTTTATTGATATTATAGAATGTCATTCACATTTAGAAAGCAGGGACTCATGATACATTCATTAATATACCATTTCTTTGTACACTTTGAAATCTTTAACAAATTATTAATAGTTAACCTTTCTGTTTCCTCAATGGTCAAATTAGATATGTAATGCTTTTCCTACCTATGTTATGGTGTTGTTTTGAAGACTGAAGATGGCAAAATATTTGGAAACAAAAATATGGTGATATGTAAACATATATTGTTAATATATCATTAGAGAAATTGATGTATGAGACTAAAATACCCCTGTGCTCATGCTCAGTCACTCAATCATGTCTGACTCTTTGCAACCATTTGGACTATAGCCTGCCAGACTCTTCTGTCCACGCGATTTTTCAGGCAAGAATTCTGGACTGGGTTGCAATTTCCTCCTTTAAGGTATCTTTCTGACTCAGGGATTGAATCCATTGTGTCTCCTGCATTGCAGGCAGATCCTTTATCCAATGAGCCATCGGGGTAGCCCAGAATGCCCCTACTTATGTCTCATATAGAGTTTAAATACTGAAGAATTCGTTAGTATTAACTTGTCCCCCTGAAGGGAATTCTTGTTTACAAGGGATTTCTTTTTGTATATGTATTTTCAAATATATATTCTCAGGCAGATGAGAGAGTCAATTCAGTTCAGTTCAGTTGCTCAGTCATGTCCAGCTCTTTGTGACCACATGGACCACAGCACACCAGGCCTCCCTGTCCATCACCAACTCCCAGAGTTTACCCAAACTCATGTCCATTGAGTTGGTGATGCCATCCAACAATTTCATCCTCTGGCGTCCTTCTCCTCCTGCCCTCAATCTTTCACAGCATCACGGTCTAGATGAGAGAGTAGGATTATTTTAAATTTCAAAATATTCCATCATTTTAACATACTATTGGCAAATAGATGGGGAAACAGTGGAAACAGTGTCAGACTTTATTTTTTGGGGGTTCCAAAATCACTACAGATGGTGACTGCAGGCATGAAATTAAAAGACGCTTACTCTTTGGAAGAAAAGTTATGACCAATCTAGATAGCATATTCAAAAGCAGAGACATTACTTTGCCAACAAAGATCCATCTAGTCAAGGCTATGGTTTTTTCAGTAGTCATGTATGGATGTGAGATTTGGTCTGTGAAGAAAGCTGAGCACTGAAGAATTGATGCTTTTGAACTGTGGTGTTGGAGAAAACTCTTGAGAGTCCCTTGAACTACAAGGAGGTCCAACCAGTCCATTCTAACGGAGATCCAACCAGTCCATTCTAACGGAGATCAGTCTTGGGTGTTCATTGGAAGGACTGATGCTGAAGCTCAAACGCCAATACTTTGGCCACCTCATGTGAAGAGTTGACTCATTGGAAAAGACCCTGATGCTGGGAAAGGTTGAGGGCAGGAGGAGAAGGGGACGACAGAGGGTGAAATTGTTGGATGGCATCACCGACTCAATGGACATGGGTTTGGGTGGACTCCGGGAGTTGGTGATGGACAGGGAGGCCTGGCGTGCTGTGATTCATGGGGTTGCAAAAAGTCAGACACAACTGAGCGACTGAACTGAACTGATATATTATTAATAAAGTAGCAGCTATATTTACTTTAAAATTAGCACCCAGTGATAGAGTGGCACAAGGAATCTTAGGGAAATTTGAGAGAATACATATAAGAATACAGAAAACTAGAGAGATACTGAACAGAATAAAATATAACAGTAATTTTTCTTATGAATTTATCTTTGTCATAACAATTTGTGAAAGGAACTTAGATTGTTTGTCCTGAAAATTGTTTTTAATATTTGTATCCAGAAATTAAATACTTAAATGCTATTTTATGTGGGAAAGTTAACAGTCATTTCAATTTTCCTGAGGCTAGAATGGGAAATATATATATATATATCAGTGTCTGTGTGTACGTACGCATCTATCTAAGCATTCTGATGTTTACAGGTAAGTTTCTGTTCTCGAAGGTTGTGGCGGTTTTTATGAAATGGATTAGATACTTAGATTTCCAAATGTTTGGCTGGATTAGAAGTCTAGGTGACCTTCTCAAGTCTGTTGGTCCTTTCGTAGAGCACTATGGCGTACAGACTATTTCCTCAATGTGAGTGTGATCCTGTTTAATGGGTAATGTTATACCCATGTCCCAGCGCCTTGTGATCCTTTCATATAATTGGTGTTGCTTTCGGTGTGGGCTGACAATGTTCTACAAGAGAGCTGAAGCTCCCTCCAGCACTGTCCTTTCCAGATAGAGGTGTTTCTCCAGATTTAGCTGTCCTTTCTTCCAACAAAGCTGACAGCCCTTGCTCTGTCGATAAATGTTATTTTTAAACTGTCCCTTGCTTTCTGTTACAAGTTTGGATAAGGTCTTGACCACTAGGACAATTCCTGGATGCCGCTGCCTGTCTGTATTCTTATTAGATGACTTCTGGTAAAGTCTCTACTTTTTTATTACCCACCTTTCTGCTTTACACTCAGCAAGCTTTGTCATTGGTAGGGACAAGAAGTTAGACTAGATTGAGAACATTTATCTTCTCCAAAATCTAATGAAACTTAATCCCTACAATATTATTATTCCCATTGTTATAGAAAATGACTATAGTTTATACATTAGAATTCAGACTTTCCTTTTGACACCAGTGAGTTCATGGTACAGGACTGTTGCCCTCTACTGAGGAAAAAAGATCAGGGAAAATGCACCTGACCCTTTTCTGCTGTGATCTGGGTCATTAAGCCAAGGTACTATCATTCACTCTTCCTAAATGGTCTTGTTGTTTTGGATGACTATACTCAGCTTCCTGGTTTTTCATTCCAATTTGATTCCAGCCCCCAAATAGACGGGGTTCAGAGCTTAAACACAGGTGCAGTGAGCAGTTATCAGACACTCTCACAACTGAAGCAGAAAGTGTCCCTTTGTCCTGAGCCTTCCCCTGAGGCAGACATACAGGTGAAGCAGGGTTCAAACCACACAGAACAACTTGCTGCTCTGGTTTAAGCCCTCCCCTATTTAAAGTGAGAAATGCTGCTTTGAAGCCTCATTCTTGTACATTTTCCAAACTTTCTTACTTTTATTTATCATTCCTATCCGCTTTAACCACAGGAAGTCTTGGCTGAACCTAAGAGAACCTGAGGAGGAGGAGAGCAGATTAAACGCTAGTGTAAATGTTGAGAGTTTGGCATGTTTTAAAGTCTATTACTCTCACTGCCATTGTGGGGGATTATCCTCGAGAGCTTCTATAAGTGCCAAAGGGAATTATACATATACAGCCCATCAATGTTAATGGGTGAATAAACCTTACAGTTTGTTAAGCAATGTAAAATCTATTAGAGAAGGGTGAATGGGTTAATGTATGTGTTCAGTTCTGAATTTACCTGAATCAAACTTCTTAATGGACTACTTATTTTATGGTTTTCTGCCAATCAATAATTAAGTTTCAGTGTATGCACCCTTAAGCAAAGCAACTTACTTATCAGTGGAGTTTGGGAATTGACATAAAATAGTCTGTCCAACCAAAGAAGTGTCTCTGCTGCCATCATCACCACAATTCCCACTAGAATGGGTAGAATTCTGTTTATTAATAGAACTGAAAAGTAACCCTGGGACAAAGCCAGCTTTAGATGTGCAGTATTAATTTTACAACTGATGGCAGTTTGTATAAGAAGCAACTACTAGGCCACACATTAGTGATTATTGCTGCTAATTTTGTGGTTTATGGAGCTTAGTTTTAATTTTTATATCCTACCAATGAAGCATATTAGATATTCATATAAGTTATTTTGCATGGGACATTACAAGGCAGACATAATTTCCTTGACAATAACCTATTTGTGTCTGAAAAGAAAACTGTGATCAAGATTTTTAAAATCTAAAAAAAAAAAAAATTCTTTCTTTTCTCCATCAATGGCAATAGGAGATACATTTCTATAATGTACATGCAATTTATTAATAATTTCCAACATGTGTGCTATTTTGCCACTATTACATCGTTCTAATTTAAGAGCACTGGCCATGTTTCCATGTCTAGTTGTAAAAGACTACAACATGATTGAGATAACTTTCCTTTGAGGAAATTAGCTTTGACTAAAATGTGCTACTACCATTTTTAATACAAACTTTCTTAAGAGCTTTGGATATTAATAGGTGAGATTAAAACTGACTTTGTCTAAAAGGAAATTGCTCCAGCGTTGATATAATTTTCTCAGAGAATGCAAGACATACAGAAAACAAATGGAACATTTCTTTTTATGTGATGAATGGGTCTTGGTTTAAGCTTCGTTTCTATTAGCCAAAAGGGTCCCTAAGGCAAGAGGAGTGAGATTCCTCGCTTCTCCCCGCTCCTCTGGAAATTCACCCAGGAACAAAGAAAAGAAAAAGAAATGGAAACAAAAAATTGTATTCTATGAACCTTGGAGACATCTCTAACCCCAGTTCACAGTATGGGAATAGAGAGAACTGATAATGAAGAAATAGTAAATGACTCTCTGGGGTACAGTGAGATCAAACCTAAATGTCTACAGAGGGAAATACTGTCAGTTTACTCCATGGGATGCTGAAAAGACTCAGGAATTAGAGGTCCACATATTATAGGATGGAGAAGGAGGAGAGGGCTGAAAACAAGGGCTGTTCCAGGGCTGATCTAAGAAACATGTGGATCCCCTTGAGGCCACCCTCACTACCTCATTAGGCATCATCTCCTTTGTACCCCCACAGCTAAGTGTTCTTTTTTTGAATTATAGAGAGTTCAGAAAAACAACACAGAAAAGAGAAGAGATAAACACTTTAAGCATATGATACAGGAACATTTCTTAGAACTGATCATGTTCATTTTTGGATAATAAGACCTCTCTGAATGCCAGCAAAATGAGTAGAAATACACAAACACTCCTCATCATAAAATTTCAGATTACACAACAAAGAAACAATGGTGCTCAAAAACATTCCATGTGATCATGAGAGCCAACCACATTCCTGATCACAGGAGGAGGAAGACTTAGAACAGGAGTCAGGGAGGTGTGAGCTGCACCAGTACCATGGCCAATTTTGTCCCTAATTTGTGATTTTATATTTATGAGAAGCTTCATCTTATTGAACTGCTGGCATTTTGGAAGGATGGCATTTGCCCAAGGTCTCTGATTCGGATACTCATTGCATGAAGGAGTTTATCTCCATGACCAATATTAAAGAACAAACAAAGGCCACGATTATATAGATCTGACAATCAGATAAGGAAAAATAAAGATAAAACATGCTAAAATGTTAGGCTACCCCTCAGGGGTTTAGCTTCATCAGTCGGGACAAGTAGGCTGAGAGATGTCTGAAATAGGGCTCAGACTAGAGAATCCAGGGAGAGAGACGGTCAACAACAGATCAGTTTCCTTACTCTGAGGCCAGTGACCCCAGGATAGGTTTTCCAGTTCTCGCTGATTATTAACCTCTCTAAAGTTTTCTCAAATATATTTAAAAAATGAGGCCTTTGGGGTCAGCCCTTCCCGTTCAGTCTTCTTCAGAAGGAAGAACAAACTGTTCTTGGCTTCCTCCTCATTCTCTTCTCTCCCTTTCTCTTCTCTAATCCATCCCATCAGGAGCTCACAATTCCACACTAGTTTTTTACAATTTTTATTGGAATAGTTGATTTTCAATGTCATGTTACTTTCAGGTGTACAGCAAATTGAATCAGCTATAGGTACACACATAGCCACTCTTTTTCAGACTCTTTTCCCATATAGGTCATTACAGAGTTTTAAGTAGAGTTCCCTCTGCTGGACGGTAGGCCCTTATTAGTTATCTATTTTATGTATAGTAGTGTGTGTATGTTAACCCCAATCACTGAAACTGCTCTTAACAAGGTCAGAAATCATATTCAATTTTTCAGCAGCGTTTTCTTTCCTGCCATTTCTTATTTGAAATATGCTTTTCTCCTTGGACGGTGAAGCTACATCCTCCTTGTCAGTCCTTTTTCCTCGCTGGCTGCTCCATCTTGATCACATTTTTGGCTCTTTTTAAATATCAGGCCATGATAGAGAAGCCCTGCAATCCGTCCTATACACCTTCTCTTCTCCCTGCATACTTTTCTCAGGCTCATCCAGTCTCAGGGCTTTAAAGTCAAGCGCTACACTCTGACTCTCCAAGTTCATCCCCATCATCTCCTTTTTGCTCAAGCTTGAACTTGTACAGCCATGCAGCCACAGATGCCTCCACTGGACAGCCGAATAAGCCTGGCATGGCTAAACTTGCATGAGGTTAAGCACTACAGTCTCTCCCTTGCATCACTGTAAAAGCTCACCGTGGTCTCCCGCCTTCATTTTTGCTTCTATGAGTCCATTTTGCATATTGCAGCTGAAATCATAGCCTAGAGCATGAACCTTCTCTGCTTTGATATTTCTTTGTCCTGCCACCGCAGTCCATACAGGGTCCAAATTCTTTCCCATAATCTCAGTGTGCTGGTCCTGATTTCCTCCTAGATTTCACCTCCAGTCACCTCCCTTGACCACACTCCAGCCAACTCACTTTCATTCTGATCCGCCAAGCTCACTAAAAAGACAACTCTGTTTCCTGTGCAACTCACAGCCCTTCTGACACCAAATATGTTGGCTTTTCATGCCAAGAAATTCTTTTTTTTATTGATGTATATTTGTTTTACAATGTTGTGTTAGTTCCAGCAGGACAACAAAGTGAACCAGCTATACGTGTATACATATCCCCTTCCTCCTGCGCCTCCCCCCGCCTCTTGATTCCACCCCTCTAGGTCATCACAGAGCACTGAGCTGAGCTCCCCGTGTTCTACAGCAGGCTCCCCCAGCTATCTACTGCACATGTGATGATGTATATGCGTCAGTGCTCCTCTCCCAGTTTGTCCCATCCTCCCCTTCCGCCACTGTGACTACCTGTCCATTCTCTACATCAGTGTCTCTATTCCTACAGTGCAAATAGGTTCATCTGCACCTTTCTTTTTCTAGATTCCATATACATGTGTTAATATATGATGTTTCATACCAAGCAATTATTACACTAACTACCTGGAGTAAGCACAGACTCTACAGAATTTAAAGGACGCATCCCACAAGACTGTCCCCCCTTGAGACCCCGATGGCAAATTCAGGGCTTCCCTAATTCTCACCAACCAGCTATAAGTTGGTGGTTCCCGCAACTCCCGCCTTGGGTCTCATAATTTGCTAAAGTGGGTCCCTGAACTCAAGGAAGCACTTCACTAGGGATTATGGGTTAATTATAAAGGATACAACCTAGAGGCAGCCAGCTAGAAATGATGCATGGGGCAAATATACAGAGAGGAAGGTGCAAATTCTCTGCCATTCACTTTCTCCCACCCTGTCCATTTACATCTGTGCAAATATGCTACTAGGCATCAGGATGGCATGAGGGATGTGAAGGATATTAGCCATGTGCAGTGAAGCTGAGATGCTATGAATGCATAAATCGACATCATGCAGCGTGACTTAAAACTGTGCACTGCTTCCAGTCACTCTGCTATTCCTACTTTTCTTCACGGACCCTGCTCTATGGGTTATTATTCTTCCTTCTGCTCTACATGCTTTCTACTCTGCAGGCCCCCAAATCAAGTCTTCTTCTACTTGAGTCTCGGTGAGACACAGCTAGGTTTCCGATTAAAACAAACAAACAAAAAAACTACATTGCTGTTAACGATGCAGCTTCCCTTATAACCCCAATTGTTACTTGTTTTCCTCGCACCAAGACTCTTTTCCTCAGTGTTTTAACTGGTTCCATTTCAGGCCGTGGATCCTGCTTTGTTTTCTTTTCTCAGACTTCTCAATTTATCCAGCCTCTAGCTGCCCCTTACTTTGCTGATGCAAATGTCTCCTCATACACCCTCAGAAATTCACACTGAATATCTGGATGCATTAAAAAAACAAAACAAACAAACAAACAAAAAACTTCTTTAAAAGCATTTAGGAAAAAAAATCTACACAAAAAATACCATATTGATAGTTTTTGTAGTCTAAAGATGAGATTTTGGATAATTTCAACTCTTTTGCAAATATTTAAAATATTTTTTCCCTCAAAGGAAGTTTTTATAGCAATCATGGGTTTCACCACTTGGGAGAAGAAGCATAACATCCAGACCCTTTGTGAGCAGGTAGATAAATATACTTGCTTTGGGCATGTTACATAAATGGTAATAACTTATTGAAAACTTTGATGGTGGTGTTTAATCAGTCAACAACTCTGTAAAATTGTACTAATATTTCCATTTAACAGAAGAAGAAAATGAAATTAGAAAGATTATATAATTTAACAAGTATCACCTAACTAGGAAGGGGAAGGGAGAGGGAAATGACACCCCACTCCAGTACTCTTGCCTGGAAAATCCAATGGATGGAGGAGCCTGGTAGATTACAGTCCATGGGGTCACGAAGAGTCAGACACGACTAAGCGACTTCACTTTCACTTTTCACTCTTATGCATTGGGAAGGGAAATGGCAACCCAGACCAGTATTCTTGCCTGGAGAATCCCAGGGACAGAGGAGCCTGGTGGGCTGCTGTCTATGGGGTCGCACAGGGTAGGACACGACTGAAGTGACTTAGCAGCAGCAGCAGCAGGAAGGGGAAGAGCCAGGATTCAAACCAAGCTCCATCAGTCCCCAAAGTCCACTTATTTCCACTTAAGTTTTAAGGAACTGGAGTATTTACACTGACTATGTAACGTATATATAATGTGTTCAATGAATATTTAATAGATGAATGCAGTTAAATTTACTCTCCCTGGCATAAAAATATGATAAACATTCTGTAATTACCAGTTCATCTTTTAATTCTTCTGTTCAATAGTTTATCAATTGTTTCTGGCATGAACAAGAGAAAATATTTGCAAATGATATGATTGACAAGGGATTGATCTCTAAAATATACAAACAGCTTATATAGCTCAATAGTAAAAAAACAACCAAGCAAGAAAAAAAAAAAAAAAAAAAAAAAGCTCAGATCATCTAAACAGACATGTCTCCAAAGATTTACAGGTGGCCAAGAAGTGTATGAAAAGATGCCCAACATCACTAATTATTAGAGAAATGCAAATCAAAACTACAATGAGGTATCATCTCACACTAGTCAGAATGGCCATCATCAAAAAGTCTACAAGTCATAAATACTGGAGAGGCTGTGGAGAAAAGGGAAACTTCTGGCACCGTTGGCGGGAATGTCACTGTGCAGTCACTGTGGATAACAGTATGGAGTTTCCTTAAAAAAAACTAAAAGTAAAGCTACCATATGATCCTGCAATTCCACTCTTAGGCATACTTCTGGAGAAAATCATAATTTGAAAATATACATGCCCCCCAGTGTTCACTGCAGCACTATTTACAGTAGCCAAGACGTGGGAGCAACATAAATGTCCATTGACAGAGGGAGGGATAAAAAAGATGGTATATAGATACAACTGGAATATTTCTCAGCCATACAAAGAATTGAATGATGCCATTTGCAGTAACATGAATGGATTTAGAGATGATCGTACTAAGTAAAGTAAGCCAGACAAAGATAAATGTCATATGATATCACTTATGTGTGAAATCTTTAAGAAAAATTGATATAGATGAACTTATGTACAACAAAACAGAAACAGATCCACAGACACGGAAAGCAAACTTAAGGTTATCAAAGGGAAAATGGAGGAGGGATAAATTAGGAGTTTGGGATTAACATATGTACATTACTACATACAAAACAGATAACCAACAAGGACCTACTGTATATCACAAGGAACTATACTCAATATTTTATAATAACTTATAAGGGAAACAATCTGAAAAAAAAAGATATATATGCATGTATAACTGAACCACTTTGCTATGTACCTGAAACTAATACAGCGTTATAAATCAATTATACATCAATAAAAATCAATTAAAAGAACAGGACAGAAAAAGAAATGTTTTCTCTCACAAGGGGTGCAAACTTCCTATTCTGTCAATCTTGAATCCTGTACATGAGCTTCCATCCTGAACCACAGTGGGGTCTCCTTTGTTCCCCAACCCCACCCCACACAAACTGTACCTTTGCTACTCTTTTCCCATACTAAGTACTCCTGCCTGGAGACTTACTAAATTCCTAAATTCTGCCACACCTCAACTAGAATGAATTTGACCTTGAAGGGTCCGCTGTATTCATTGCCCTGGTTCTTACTGGTATCTCCTATTTCTGAAATCCTACCATATTTATCTGTGTGTGCTGCCTTCCTGGAACTCAAAAAGTGGTTCATTTTGTTATTCTTCTTTTGTGTATGAGAGTATTTTACCCTTAACAACTGTGAGAGTGTTATTCACTTGTTGGTATCTCAGGGACCAGCCAGTTAAAGGATGCTAAATGAGAGTTAAGAGACTTGGACGATGCTGAGCAGCTCTGGAAACAGAACCCTGAAGCAGGTGGAGTAGGCCAGCAAAGCTTTCATGTTATTTCTTTTCTTTTGCACAGTCCGAACAGACAGTGGCACACATTATATTTCTTTGTGTCTTCAGGATACCAGCATGCTGCCTGGAAAATAGCAAGTAATCAATAATATTCATTTAATTTGACTCAATTAAGGACACTTTGGTAGAGAAGGTGAATTTCCAGAGCCACCTGACTAATACAAGAGAAGCCTTGATAGGCTCTTAGGAAAAGAATGACATTCTGAGTGCATGATTCCTTCCTATTAATAGCATGTTTTTAAAAAGAAGGAAGAGAGGATGGAAGAAACAAGGTAGAAGCAAGTGCCTGGATGAAAAACCAAATAACACAAATTTTAAATTGCCTCACGAGAATTATAGAAAGAGTCTGCTTCTGCAATGATTTAGTCATATCATTTTGATTTCTGCCTTTAGAACAATCTTGCTGGGTGCAAGAGATAAAAATTTGGGATGTATCTCAAAGAAAAGGCATTGATTTATTCACATAAGTAGGAATCATAATTCTTTAGATAGTACCAACTCTATACTATAAGAAAGCAGGAAAAATCAAACTTGAGATTTCTAGTTTTATATTTATTTATTTATTTTTGCTGAAGACAGTCTTATAATTGCTCAGCTAGGTTTTATGTAGTAAAGGAGAAAATCAATTATTTTCAAATTATTTCAGAAGTTTCTCATAGAAGTCATCAAGAAACAAACGCTAGTACAAGCATAATTTTACTGAGATTGAAAATATAGGCAGAACACAACTGTTTCAATGCAGTTAAAGGAAGTTTTGAACAGGAAGAGTAAGCGAAACGGGAGCAGGCAAAGGAATTAAATGTAACTTAGAAAGTCTGGAAATATGATCATGCACGCAAAAAGTTATACCAGAATCATAGAACATTGCAATTGAAAAGGACCCCAGAGATAAACATCCAGACCCACACGTGGGAAGGATTTGACCAGGATCAAAACCACCCTTGTGGGGCTGGAACCAAAAAGAAAGGAGGTTAGAACACTTTCGTGGGAGTTCAGAACCACAAATTTTAGTATTTATAGTGCCTGATACTGCAGATGGTGACTGCAGCCACAAAATTAAAAGATGCTTACTCCTTGGAAGGAAAGTTATGACCAACCTAGATAGCATATTCAAAAGCAGAGACATTACTTTGCAAACAAAGGTCCGTCTAGTCAAAGCTATGGTTTTTCCAGTGGTCATGTATGGATGTGAGAGTTGGACTGTGAAGAAGGCTGAGCACCGAAGAATTGATGCTTTTGAAGTGTGGTGTTGGAGAAGACTCTTGAGCATCCCTTGGACTGCAGGGAGATCCAACCAGTCCTTTCTAAAGGAGATCAGTCCTGGGTGTTCTTTGGAAGGAATGATGCTAAAGCTGAAACTCGAGTACTTTGGCCACCTCATGAGAAGAGTTGACTCATTGGAAAAGACTCTGATGCTGGGAGGGATTGGGGGCAGGAGGAGAAGGGGACAAGAGAGGATGAGATGGCTGGATGGCATCACTGACTTGATGGACGTGAATTTGAGTGAACTCCGGGAGTTGATGATGGACAGGGAGGCCTGGCGTGCTGCAATTCATGGGGTCACAAAGAGTTGGACATGACTGAGTGACTGAACTGAACTGAACTGATAATGAATGCAAAGAGATAATTTCTTTTATAATAGGTTTCTTCCATCTCTGTGAGATAAGTAGATTAAGACAAAGGATATGTACTACAATATGAACTTCTTGAGGTCAAAGTTTGCATAATGTCTCTTTCTGCATCTCCACCCCCATAAATATAAGGTCCAAGGCATGTCAAGAGTACCTGGATCCAATAA
Source organism: Capricornis sumatraensis (assembly GCF_032405125.1). Lineage (NCBI taxonomy): Eukaryota > Metazoa > Chordata > Mammalia > Artiodactyla > Bovidae > Capricornis > Capricornis sumatraensis. The sequence continues at coordinate 14,839,258 of NC_091089.1, read as the reverse complement.
TCACTGACTGCTTATAATGTTAATTATCTTAATTATAGGGTATACGTATATGTATCAATGAAAGTGAAAGTCACTCAGTTGGGTCCTACTCTTTGAGATCCCATGGAGTGGATAGTCCTGGAATTCTCCAGGCCAGAATACTGGAGTGGGTAGCCGTTCCCTTCACCAGAGGATCTTCCCAACCCAGGGTCGAACCCAGGTCTCCTGCACTGCAGGCGGATTCTTTACCAGCTGAGCCACAAGGGAAGCCCCCGAAAATGGATAAACTGTTGCTATCATGGATTACATTGGGTTAGTCACTAAGAGTTATGTCCAACTCTTGTGACTCCATGCACTGTAGCCTGCCAGGTTCCTTTGTCCATGGAATTCTCCAGGCAAGAATACTGAAGTGGGTGGCCATTTCTTGCTCCAGGGGATCTTCCTGACCCAGTGATCAACTCATGTCTCCTGCATTGCAGGTGGATTCTTTACCACTGAGCAACCTGAGAAGTCCTCGGTTACACTGGGTATGCCCCCAAAAGATATGTTGATGTCCTCATGCTCAGACCTCAGAATGTGACCTTATCTGGAAACAGAGTTGCTGAAGCTGTAATTACTTAAGATGAGGTCATAGTGGGCTTGTCTGATGGCTCAGCTAGTAGAAAGGATCTGTCTGCAAGGAAGGAGACCACCTGCAATGCAGGAGACCCTGGGTCAGAAAGCACCCAGGAGAAGGAAATGGCAACCCACTCCGGTATACTTGCCTGAGAAATCCTCACTATAGCCCATGTGGTTTAGGGTGCTTTTTAAAATATATGTATACATATATATATATATTTACCTGGCTGTGTCAGGCCTCAAGTGCTGCATGCCAGGGCTTCTCTATGTCCTGTGGGATCTTTCATTGAGGGTCTCTAGAAGTGGCAAACAGACTTAGCTGCCCTGGGGCATGTAGGATCTTAGGTCCCTGACCAGGGATCAAACCTATGTCCCTTGAGTTTAAATAGGATTCTTAACCACTGGACCACCAGGATGGAAGTCCTGAGGATGCTTTTATTTTATCGTATAACTGAAAAAGAAACTGAATCCCCAAGGAAAAGCAACATGCTTAGGGTCACAGTGGCTGAGTCAGGAAGCAAACACAGGCAGTCTGACTGCAGAACTCATGGTGGCAGGATGTTACACAATGTCTGCTTGCTAAATGAAATTCATGCTTGGGCGTGTAATATTGCTCTACAGTGCATGGGAACATGTAAAATAATGTATTTCTTCTGATCATAATTTAAAACAAAAAAAACCTCTTGCAATAGGTTTTATGACCACCACTTGCCTCTTCCACTTTTCATCAGTTACTAATCAGATGATCAATTCTCACCCGGTTATAATACAGTACTTTGCAGCTAATGATTTTTTTAAACCTTTATGTGTAGAACCAAGGAAACTAACTTCAGTGCTTTGAGCAGCTGTGCACCTCTAAAAAAAAAGCTATTTCTTTTTTTCCGTAAAAGACCACTGCAAGAATCTAGCAAGTAAAATAAAGACACCCAGGACAACTTACTGCAATTGAGTGGCTAAGTTTTCTTTTGGAAATAATAAATAAGTGGGTGAGATTTTGAAGATCTCCTTATCTTCAATTGAGATGTCTGTTCACGAGCATCCCAACTGAGGAGACTGGGTCAACTGCTTGGCCAGGAATCCCTACCTCCCACCCCATATAATACAGAAGAAATTCGCCAGTAATTTTGAAGGTATAAGAAATTTTCTGTCTAGTCACTCCCTCTAGATGCAGGGAAGTGGTCTTCTTTGCGGGAGCACCGGTTTCTGAGTTGTGATCCTCAGGTTAGAGCTGAAGGGAAGAAAGCAACCATAAAACAATCTCTACTGGTAAAGTGGCTCCCTGTCATTACCCAGTTAAGTGGAGAGATGCTCTGATGAGCTGGCCGAGCATTACATGAGCAGCTGGGGAGCACGACCAGAGCAGCTTCTGGTGTCCTTTTAAAACATCAAAGGGCAAGCTACTGCTGGAGCACTTAGCCCTTATTGCTCATATTTAAACATGTTAAAATCTAACTACTGTTGAGGCCATAGGAGTCTTAAGCCTTGAAATGAAATAATTCTTCCCGGTGCAGAGGGACGGCCTCTTAGGGAAAGGTTGAAAGAGAAAGTTAAGCTCCACTTGGCAAAGGTCAAGCCGTTTAGAGCTTTGTCAGGTGCAGACGGCCTTGCAGATGTGACAATGTCCTCAGGCAGAAGTGAGGTCACGAGGCTTGTGCATTTCACCTGAGTGGACTGTTGCTTGCTGCTTGATGGGAGCATGGTGACAGCTGATGTGTGTTTATGTGTATACAGACAGTGAGGTCAGCAGTGGGGCTTATTAATTAGAGAACATATAAGCTGACACAGAGACCAAAATCATCTAACAGAAATAAAAACGTCAATGCCATTCTTCCACATGGAGAGGCCGCATCATGCTGGAATTTGGCTGGCTAGCTGGGAACCATCGGCAACTCTGTTGGCTTCACGGGGACCTGTTTTTCTCAATATATAGCATGAGGAAGTGGTACCTTTGGATTCCTGGCCTCTTTGATTTTGTGAAATTGTGGCACAAAATCGAAGGCCACACAGCAGAGAGGAAGGAAGTGGTCACTGGAGTCAGCAGAACTGTCATGAAATTTTAGCTTAATTGCTAACTCAGTGACATTGGGCATGCTACTTAAACTCTAATCTCTAGTTTCTTCATTCATAAAATAAAGGTATTTATGCTGACTGCAGATATATTAGAAAATTAACAGAAATAGTGAACAAAAGCAATCAGCTTATACCTGTTGATAAATGGTAACTGTGATCACATTTATCATACCCTGTAGACCCAGAGATAAAACCCATTGCATAAAAACAAGTCTCTGAGCTGCAAGCCTCAGGAATGTCAGAACATTTAAAAACATTTTTTTAAGTGTGGTTTAGATGAGCTTCTAACATAAAGCCTGGCTGACTCCTGGTTTCCATAAGGAGGTGGATATTGAAAGAATGCAGGAGTGAGAGAATGAATGAATGAATGCTAGCTCCATACAGTCCATGGATCAATCACCTGGATCTGTCTGGAAATGACCATTCATGCAAACCTTCCCAGCAGCAGTCATGATCTGGTGAGATAAATGGGATGTAATTATTCATTAAAACACCCTCTTAAAAATTAGGGTACTCTTCCAACAAGGAACATTTTGCATTCAAATTTTCCAGTAACACCCTCTGTCTAACATCTTCCTTGTAATGTATTCCTTTAAAATTATGACCCCACTTTAAAGTGGAGCAAGTTCAGTTCAGTTCAGTTGCTCAGTCGTGTCCGACTCTTTGCGACCCCATGAATCGCAGCACGCCAGGCCTCCCTGTCCATCACCAACTCCCAGAGTTCACTCAGATTCACGTCCATCGAGTCGTGAGACTTAATTAAATTTTTCCTAAGGTCATTCAGTTGCTGCTGCTGCTGCTAAGTCGCTTCAGTCGTGTCCAATTCTGTGTGACCCCATAGACGGCAGCCCACCAGGCTCTCCCGTCTCTGGGGTTCTCCAGGCAAGAACACTGGAGTGGGTTGCCATTTCCTTCTTAAATGCATGAAAGTGAAAAGTGAAAGTGAAGCCGCTCAGTCATGTCGCTTTAAGCGACCCCATAGACTGCAGCCTACCAAGCTCCTCCCATGGGTTTTTCCAGGCGAGAGTACTGGAGTGGGTTGCCATTGCTTTCTCCAAAGTTCATTCAGCTAAGAACTAGTAAAACCAGGATTTAAAACTTAGATTTCTGATGCCAAAGCCTCTGATGCTGACCCCTGGATTATATTGCCTAAAGTTTAATCTCAAGGTGTTCTCATATTAGTAGGAGAATGAAGACATGTGCACACATATACAAGAGGGGAAAACAGTTAAGGACTATAAGAGCACAGAGGAGAGATGGCTCCATCAGGTGCCAGGTAGATTAGCAGACAGCCTTCATATGTTTTCTGATCTTTGAGCTTCGAGTGATAAGACAACTTTTTATAGTGAAAAAATGGAAGGGGAGAGGCCTTTAAGCAAGTAAAATATAAGAAGTGGCATAAAGAAACATACATAATTCTTTATGCCATTTCTTATATTTTACTTGCTTAAAGGCCTCTCCCCTTCAGACAATAAAGAATCTGCCTGCAACGAAGCAGATGTGGGTTCAATGCCTGGGTTGGGAAGATCCCCTAGAGGAAGGAATGGCTACCCACTCCAGTAATCTTGCCTGGAAAATTCCAAGGACAGAGAAGCCTGGTGGGCTGTAGTCCACGGGGTCACAAAGAATCAAATATGACTGAGTGACTTACACACACACATGGCTTAGGTTTGGGGATAAAATGGCTTAGTGGTCAAGAACAAAGACATTGTTGGGCTCTCAGGCTCTCTGACCCCAAAGAACCTGAGTTAAGTAAGACTCTTGGCTGCCAGTGAAGGCAGCTCCCCTTCTTAGGAAGGCATGGTCAGCAGTGGAGCCTCATGGACCTCTGGAAGCCATGGCTTGAAGACTAACAGGTTGTTTGTTCTCCTTTCTAGATATTGAAGTTATTTCTCCCTATTAAAGATGCACTTTCTCAGAAACCTGGTGATCTTAACTACCAGAAACACCCACATTTAACATTTCACTTTTCAGACACAAGTGAAATACTTAGCAGATAATGTCTCTCCAAAAATCTTGTGGGTAAAGAATAACAATCCCCTAGCTTAGGGGAAGTATTCATCTCTAAATCAGTGAAGTCTAGGCAGGACAGCATGGTCTGGTAAGAGCAGAACTCTTTGGTAAGGCTCTTGTCTGTGGCTGGAGGGCAATATCATGGCTAATTAATATGGACTCTCTCTCAGTAAGGATGCAACATTCACCATCATCTTCTTATGGGATGGTGACATCATCATCACTGGTTTTACATCTGTGGCTTTGATAAAATACAAGTCATGACATAAGAGAAAAATAAGGATTCCAAAATAACAGGGAAGACCCTTTTCAAATTAAGTAAAGCTTATATGGGCAAGTCTCTTGTAAAGACAGACCCTTAGGAGATGTTTATGGTATAGTGTGTGATTCAGACTGTGTTATTGATTACTTCAGACTTCCCTGGTGGCTCAATGGCAAAAAATCTGCCTGTAATGCAGGAGACAAAGGTGTGATTCCTGGGTCAGGAAGAGCCCCTGGTGAAGGAAAAGGCAACCCATTCCAATATTCTTGCCTGGGAAATCCCATGGACAGAGGAGCCTGGTGGGTTACAGTTCATGGGGGTCACAAAAGAGTTGGAAATGACTTAGCGACTGAAACGACAACTGACTAATTCATCTGCCTTCTTCATTCCAGTTCAACTGGTGTTTTTATGACTCAGGTCATCAGAGTCCAGGCCCAAAGAAGTTTTTAACATAAAGACAATGCCTGCACTGGCTACCAAAAGGATGATATACCTATCAGGAAACGGAGCCTTTGGGAGGTGATTGGATTATGAGGGTGGGACCCTTGTGAATGGGATTAGTGACCTTGTAAACGAGATCCCAGAGAGCTCCCTCGCCCCTTTTACCATATGTGGGCATAGTGAGAGGATATCATCTATGAACCAGGAAGAAAGCCTTCCCCAGACACCCAATCAGCAACACTGTGACCTTGGATTTCCCAGTCTCTAAAACTGTGAGAAATAAATTTCTGTTGTTGATAAGCCAAGTCTATAGTAATCTGTTATAGCAGCCCAAACCAAGACAGTGCCTCACCTGCTTCTGTAAATTAAGCCTTTCTGAATCACTGTCCTATGAGCGATAGAAACAAGTACCTGCTAGTAAGGTGATCAACCATCCCAGTTTCCCCAGGGCTCTACTGATAGTCAGATTGAGAGTCCCACCTCCCAGGAAGTTCCTCAATCCCAGGCAAACTAGGCTGATTGGTCACCTTATTCTACTCTGGCTGCGCAGGAGGCTAAGAAAGCAAGTGTCATTATCCCTAGGGTAGACGATTTCTTACAACACAACAGAGGTACTCAGCTGTGCCATACTTCCAGGAAACGATGATGGTTTTAGTCAGCTTCTCACTAAATTACTAATAGGGGCTTAAGGTATCAGAAAAAAAAAATCATGATATATTCAGTGTGTGCATGAGTGCATGCATGCGTGCATGCATGCTAAGTTGTTTCAGTCATGTCTGACTCTTTGTGATCTCAGGGACTATAGCCCTCCAGGCTCCCCTGTCCATAGGATTCTCCAGGCAAGAATACTGGAGGGGATTGCTTTGCCCTCCTCCAGGAGATCTTCCCAACTCAGGGATCAAACTGGCATTTCTTATGTCTCCTGCATTGGCAGGCAGGATTTTTTTTTTTTACCATCAGCGCCACCTGGGAAGCCCCTGTGATCCTTAGTAGGCATTTTTATTTTTACTTTTGGTCAATACAGATACTATCCATTTGATCACACTGGCTGGTCCATGGGTGGTCATGATATTCAAGCCAGGATGATCACAGACTCTGGGTTCTCCAGTCTGGATTGGATATCCAATTGTTTTGGGCTGCATCTGAGTCTCTCACTTTGCCTACAACAAGGAAGAGACCAGAAACTTCTTAACACAGAAACTGAATGAGTTCATTCTATGGAGAGGAACAGAATCAAGGATAGAGAGACAGTGAGAGATAAAGAGGAGAGAGAGCAAGAAAGGGAGGGGAAAACCTACAACATCTTGTGAGTCCCTGAGAGGATCCCCCCCACCCACCTCGTATTATCATATTAAGAGCTCTAATAAAGTCTTTTTCCTTAAGCTAGTGTGGGTTGGCTTTCTTGCCTTACAACCAAACAAATCCTTACTTGCAGGATTTATATTCGTCCAAGGTTTCATGCTTGTATCTGGGAATGCTGGTAAAGACACAAAGGCTGGTTGCAGATACATGCTGCCTGAGAGTGTAGTAGAGGGAAAATAATTAGAATTACTACAGTTTTGGATGTTTGAACGGCAGGCTCGCTACACACAAAATTATCACTTGCTTTAAATTATGCATGTGTGTTGGTTTATTACTTCTAGATTTAATTTATTCCCAATTAAGTTGTCTATTCACCAGCCTAACGGTTATATATTCCACTTTCTAAACACCTATATTTGCTTGTTTCTCCATATCTCATATAAAAGTCTCAAGTCCTATGCGTAATTCTTAGGCTCATTTACTCCAGTACATCTTCCATTAGTGCTTGCTGAACAGGAATTACATCTATAATTAATTGTTTTCCTTATTTTGAGTCCAAAATGCCAATAATTTAATATCTCTCTTTTGTTATCTAAATCCTCAAGTCTCTATCTTTGAGGACTCTCTTTTCTTAAGATGTGCATTAAAATAAAATAATACTATTTTCCTGGGCTGATATAAATGGTTAGTTTTTAAGCACTGAGAAGGAAAGAAAAAAACAACAACGAGAGAACATAGTAAAGTTGGTAACAAAAACTTGCAACCTTTATATTGCTTAGTTATTTTAAAACAGCTGACAATAACATTTCCAGGTACAATCTGCAGAGTACACAACGCATCAGCAGATAGTCAAGCATAGATTCTGTGTAGGATAAACAATGCTCATCAGGATTCTGGTCCATGGGAACAAGCTTACCATCACTGTTAGCTGGCATGCCCTGGACCCCCAGCTGAGCAAGTGTGAGCTGTGGTACATAGAAGTGCTCCTGGATGGATGGTCCAGCACTGCAGGTCATCTCTTTCCTAACTTAGGTGTCAAGTCCCATAATGTGGGCTATTCTTTCTCTCCCTTTTATTGGCCACACCATGTGGCATACAAGATCTTAGTTCCCTGACCAGGGATCGAACCCCTGCCCCCTGTATTGGGAGTGCAGAATCTTAATCACTGGACCATAGGGAAGTCCCAAATGTTGGATATTCCTGATTCAAGTCACTGATGATCAGACAGAAGGGGAGTAGAAAAGTAATAAGAAATTCAAGATCTGGTTGTCTCCCCTGGAATTCAAAGAAGCCCTCTTTTCAGCTTCTGCTTCATTCCTAGAACTTAAAGATAAAGTTTAAGGTAGACATGCAGCCATCATCGCTGCAAAGCACTTAGAGTGCTTAAGCCCCCAAAGTCAGTAACACACATTTTTTTTCCTTCTTAGGAGGCACATGCATATATGAATTTGGTAAATATTATATGTATATTGCATTAGTGATGTACCAACAGTCTTTTAATATATTTTCAGGCAGACTTTATTTTTAGGGCAGTTTTAGGTTTTATAGCAAAACTGAATGGAAAGTATAGTGATTTTCCTTATATCCCCTAGCCTCACACAGGCACAGTTTGCCCCATTATCAACATCCTACACCTGAGTGGGGCATTTGTCATATTTGATGAACTTACACTGTCTTTATCACCCAGAGGCTATAGTTAACATCAGGGTTTAATCTTGGTGCTGTACATTCTGTGGGTTTGAATAAATGTACCCACCATTATGGGCTTCCCAGGTGGCTCAGTGGTAAAGAATCCACCTGCCAATGCAGGACGTGAGTTTGATCCCTGGGTTGGGAAGATCCCCTACAGAAGGAAATGGCAACCCACTCCAGTATCCTTGCCTGGGAAATCCCTTGGACAGAGGAGCCTAGTGGGCTGCAGTCCATGAGATTTCAAAGAGTTGAACATGACTTAGCGACTAAATGACACCAAGGCATCATATTAACCAAGTGGTTTCACTGCCCTAAAAATGTGGGGTTCCATCTTATCATCGCTCCCTCCCTACTAGTCCATGACAACCACTGATCTTTTTGCTTTCTCTATAACTTTGCCTTTTCCACAAAGTAACATAGTTAGCATCATACAGTATGTAATCTTCTCAAATAGGCTTCTTTCACTTAGTAATAAGCATTTAAGTTTCTTTCATGACTTTGTTGTTGTTCAGTTGCCCAGTCATTTTTGACTCTTTGTGACCCCATGGACTGCAGCATGCCAAACTTCCCTGTCTTTCACTGTCTCCTGGAGTTTGCTCAAAATCCTGCCCATTGAGTTGATGATGCCATCCAACCATCTCATCCTCTGTTTCCCCTTCTCCTCCTGCCCTCAATCTTTCCCAGCATCAGGATCTTTTCCAATGAGTTGGCTCTTCACATCAGGTGGTCAAAGTGTTGGAGTTTCAGCTTTAGCATCACTTCTTCCAGTGAATATTTAGGGTTGATTTCCTTTAGGATTGACTGGTTTGATCTCCTTGCTGTCAAATCATGACCTAATATATCATGACTTGATAGTACATTTCTTTATAGCACTGAATGATATTCCATTGTCTAGAGATAGCTCAGTTTATTTACCTATTCGCCTCCTGACTGAGGGACATTTTGGTTGCTTCCAAGTTTGGACATTTACAAACAAAGCTGCTATAAAGATCTGTGTACAGGTTTTTTGTGTGGATATAAGATTCAATTCTTTTGGGTAAATACCAAAAACATGATTGCTAGATTGTATGTTAGGAAATTAAATTTTGTAAGAAACTATCAGACTGTTTCTAAAGTGGCTGTACATTTCATTGCATTTCCACCAGCAATGAATGATTTATAATTTGTTATATCTTTAATTTGTTCACTCCATTGGGTCTTCCTTAGGTCTAAAAACTTAATGATGTCTCATTCTGCTTATATCCAACATGAAGTGAAAATCAAACCCTCTGCCTTCATTTCCTCCTATCACTGCCAAACTGTTTTAAAGAAAAATCTGTCTGTGTTTTCTCCCTTCCTGTTTACTACTTTGCAAACCAACGTTTATCTGGGAATTTCTTTCTCTGTCAAAGAAGAAAATAATAGAAAGCAATGATATTTTAGGTACCAATTACAACAGATTACCAGTTCTCACTCTGTCACAATTCCCTTCTGCCTTGGACATTATTGAGCTCCCGTCCATGGAAATTCTCTTTTGCCTTGAGGACACTCTATTTTTCTGATCCTCCTTTATAACTTGATCTTTGCCCTTTTTTCAGCCTGTAAAATATTTGTTCAATCACTAAGTCATGTCTGACTCTTTGCGATCCCATGGATTGAAGCACGCCAAGCTGTCCTGCACTATCTCCCAGCTGTAAAATATAATTCCCTTCAATATTTTTTCTTCACATTAACAGTATTGTTTGTATTTTTTATTGTTATGTTTCAATTATTGCAAGTGGCTCAGATGGTAAAGCATCTGCCTACAACGCAGGAGACCCAGGTTTGATCCCTGGATTGGGAAGATCCTCTGGAGAAGGAGATGACAGTCCAGTACTCTTGCCTGGAAAATCCCATGGATGGAGGAGCGTGTTAGGCTACAGTCTATGGGGTCACAAAGAGTCGGACACGACTGAGCGACTTTGCTTGGTCTTGGTCTTGTGGACTAACCCAAATATATTTATCTCTAGATCTAGCGATCCACCAAATTCCAGTTTTACTTCTAGGATTAAACACTCAGATGGGCCCCCAGATATAAGACTTAGTGCCCCCAAATGAATGGACACTTTTTTCTCCTAAATCACTTTTTACTCTGTGCCTTTTATTTCTACAGAAGCTACCATCACCATCATTTCTACGCCATCTCAACCCTCCAGGAAACTGGGCATGGAAATCAACATTAATTTTTCTTTTCTTTTGATTCCACACACTGAATCAGTTACCAAGTTAAGTCATGTATGCTGCCATATGCTCTTTTTTACTCTCCTCCCTTTCAAATGCTCCTGGTTCTTTATTTCTCATCTGGACTTCGGCAAGCACCCTTCCATTCAGTGATTCACAGGTGCGAGTCTTGGCAGAATGTGGGGGCAGAAACAAGGCACGTCCTGTTAAAGATTTGTGGAGATATTAGCTGGCAAAAGCAGGCATGTGTGGTGGGCATATCAGACGTTTTGTGAGTCTTGGCCATGACAATGACATGCGTGATGTTCTCCCACATCTAGATCTCACTCACACACTACGGAGGGAAGACAAAATGATCCACCTGGAGGAAGAACATTTTAGATTTTCTGTTTATACTTATCCTGTTTTCAAAAAAGGAAGAAAAAAAAAAAATAGGAGAAGAGGGAAGCTCGGTGTGCTCTGATGACCTAGCGGGGTAGATGGGAGAAGGGTAGGAAGCAGGTTCAAGAGGGAGCGGATGTATGTAGACATACAGCTGATTCACTTTATTGTACAGCAGAAACTAACACGATATTGCGAAGCAATTATACTCCAATTTTTTAAAAATCTAAAGAATAGGACAATATAAGAGTTACTAGCATCTCTTCACTGCCCCTCTCCCTTCCCATTGGGGGTAGTCTCACCTGTTACCTGGCAAGGTGAACAGTGCTTCCCACTTTTTCAGCAGGGCAGTGCTTTATATTTCAATTTAGGCATACCTTGATAATGGATTCACAGATTATTTTATCTAGCTTTAACTAAATGTACCCTCACAAAATAAAATGCTTAACACTGCCACTAACTTTCAGGAGATAATATGAGTAATATTAACAAAAAACATGGCAGGACTGATCTTTCCATTCTTAAATCAATTCTGTCAGTCATATTACGACAGCACATAATTAAAATCTAACCAGATAGGACATGAAATAAGTCTCAAATACTCCACATTAACAAGAAGACTTTTGGAATTTGGCTATATTTCCACTTTAGTTGAGGGAAAAACCTCCATTCAGTGTATATTGTGCCTTGAGGTACTAACTAAAGATAGTTTGTGCCTGTCATGATCAGTAAGATACACACACAAAAAAAGCCTAAATATCATGATTAGTTACATAAATATACATGTGCAAGTGTGTGTAGGTGTACAGTGAGAGTGAAGGCTTCCTTGGTGACTCAGACAGTAAAGAATCTACCTACAATGCAGAAGACCTGGGTTCGATCCCTGGGTCAGGAAGATCCCCTGGAGAAGGAAACTGCAACCCACCCAGTATTCTTGCCTGGAGAATCCCAAGGACAGAGGAGCCTGGTGGGCTATAGTTCATGGGGTCACAAAGAGTCTGACATAATTGAGCACTAACACACATCAAAAGTTTGTAAATGTGTATCTGAAATATTATTCATTTCAGCTTTTAGATGACTATTTCAAAATAAATTACAGCATAAATGAAGTAAAGATATGAAACTTTAAACTTTTTAACTGAAAATATATATGAAGCAAAATGTCTGGGGACAAATCTTCACCAGCTCAGACATGGAAACTTTCCACAAGTCCACAAGTAAGCAAATTCATCACTTAGATTAGCACCCATATTTAAAATTTATTTTGCGTTACATTTAGAATGGAGCAATTTTTCTTAAATAGTATCTATCTTTTTGGTAAAAACAGGTCACTCATTTAAAAGTTTTAATATAATAAAAGAAAAATAGGAAGATATTATCCTTCTCAAATTGAGGTATGAATCATGTGGGAAACATTAACTAGACAGTATTTTTTTTTTTTCTGGCCATGCCATGTGGTTTGTGGGATCTTGGTTCCCCAAGCACGGATGGAATCCCCTGGTTCATGAGAGTGAAAATGACGAGTCCAAACCACTGGTCCACCAGTGGCTTTCCCGATGAACTGTATTCTTAATAGATGCTATTCTTTTCCTTTTGGTCTGCAGTTTTCTTCCACTAATCACTGTTCTGTGTATTTGTGTATGGTTTCATTGTATAAAACTACAAACACATATCAGTCACTTAGCATTTAGCATTAGAGAAAACGGAACACACAAAAAAGTAAAAACCTGGGATTCTAAATCTAAATTCAAAATATATGAACTGATACTACATTTTCCCTTTAAAAATGTTTATATTTCCCAGTTCTGCCTGGAAACAATGACGTATCGAGGAGCAGTGAGTATCCCTATGGTCTAGACTGTGGTCTCTAAATTCTCTTGAAAAGTTACTGATTTTAAATACTCAGAAGAGAAAGGATTAAATGATCCTAGAACATCTTACTGCACCAAAAAATTAAAAAACTTATCAAAGACAAAATCAGAAGGATTCCTGGGCCAACACAACAACAATGTTATTAGCTATACTCAAATTGGTAGATGATACTTCAAAAAATCTCTTTGATGACTTGGAGGATCTGAGAAAACTAACTTAATTTTCAAAACTCATAAACAAAAGGAAATCATCAAGAAATAATTTGATCTTACTGTATGTACTGTACCACAGAGTAATGTAAAACTTTTTGATGATTTTTTTTAATAGAAAGGCCAGCTATTAGAATATTAATGGAAAAATGGATCCAATCAATGATCAACAAGCTACAAAGCCAGTGGGGATTTTTATAATTCATAAATCAGGCTGACAATTCTAAACCAACTGATTAATCTTAACAAAGACAGCTAGACACTCTATACCTTTTGATGCTATTCAACAGGAAGCACACACCACCACCTATGGAGTATTCTTCCTAAGACAAGCAAGATAACCTTCAACAACATTAATCAAAGGCAATAAGCAAAACCTAGAATGTTGAAAACTCTATAAAGGACAAATATCGCACTTTCTTCAGCCAACAAATTTCAAGAAAAAAAAAAAAAAGAGTAACAGAAACCTTAGATTAAAAACTTGAGAGGCATATCAATCAAATGTTTTCTGGCTCAAACAAAAAACTCCAAGCAAAAGCAAAACCAAATACAATTATGAGAAAGATGGGGAATTTTGACTATTGCTTTGATAATGTTTTTCAGTCACTCAGTCGTGTCTGACTCTTTGCAACCCCGTGAACTGCAGCACACCAGGGCTCTCTGTCCTTCACCATCTCCTGGAACTGCTCAAATTCATGTCCATCAAGGTGGTGATGCCATTCAACCATCTCATCCTCTGTCATCCCCTTCTCCTGCCTTCAATCTTTCCCAGCATCAGGGTCTTTTCCAATAAGCCTGCTTGCATCAGGTGGCCAAAGTACTGGAGCTTCAGCCTCAGCCATCAGTCCCGCCAATGAGTATTCATAGCTGATTTCCTTCAAGATTGACTAATTAGATATCTCCTTGCAGTCCAAGGGACTCTTAGGAGTCTTTTCCAGCACCACAATTTGAAAGCATATTCTTTGATAATGTTAAGAAATAATTAATGGTGTGCGTCTTATAATGGTAATGTGTACATTTTAAATAAGTTAATGTTGGTACATATACTTTCTGGAATCTCAGTTCTGTTTCCTATTGTCTCTTTCTGCTGGTAGGTGGCTTTTCTTTGTTCTGTTCTTTGACTGAAAGATACGCCTTCAGTTCTCCAGGCTTTCTAGACATGTGTCTAAATCATCCACTTGTAGGGGTTGTTCTTGGTGGGGTAAATGGGGGTTAATTCAGCTTCCAACTATTTTTGGCTCCTGTGGATTTCCCTTACATGCTTGCAACCTGGTTATTTCAGAGAAAGTTTGTTACATTTTATTCAACATGTATAGGTATTCTGCAGTAGAAAAATTTGCTGGTTATCTAATAATCTGAAACCCTGCTGAAATGTCAAATGGTGTTCTTCTTTACTTCTTAGTTAGGGCCATCTGCTGATATCTGGGGAGTTTGACATACCCTGTAAATGTTTCAGTTAACCTACATTATAAATTACTACAAAAACAAACAAAAATATATATTCAGTTTCTCAAAATCCAGGATAATGTCATTTGTAAGTTAATGTTTGTATCACTGATTTAGTTGCTTGGAAAATCATTAACAATTATTTTTCTTGAAAAATATGTGTAATATGATAACAATTTTACATGGGACTGCTATTTGCAAAAGACTCTTTCACATGAAATGCAGGGTTTTTGTATTGATGCATTATTGACACATTCCTTTTCCTCCTTTTACTTTGCTTATTGAAGAATGGTTTCAGTTCAGTTCACTTCAGTCGCTCAGTCATGTCAGACTCTGCGACCCAATGAATCGCAGCACACCAGGCCTCCCTGTCCATCACCATCTCCCAGAGTTCACTCAGACTCACGTCCATCAAGTCTGTGATGCCATCCAGGCATCTCATCTTCGGTCGTCCCCTTCTCCTCCTGCCCCTAATTCCTCCCAGCATCAGAGTCTTTTCCAATGAGTCAACTCTTCGCATGAGGTGGCCAAAGTAATGGAGCTTCAGCTTCAGCATCATTCCTTCCAAAGAAATCCCAGGGTTGATCTCCTTCAGAATGGACTGGTTGGATCTCCTTCAGAATGGACTGGTTGGATCTCCCTGCAGTCCAAGGGACTCTCAAGAGTCTTCTCCAACACCACACTTCAAAAGCATCAATTCTTCGGTGCTCAGCCTTCTTCACAGTCCAACTCTCACATCCATACATGACCACAGGAAAAATCATAGCCTTGACTAGATGGACCTTAGTCGCCAAAGTAACGTCTCTGCTTTTGAATATACTATCTAAGTTGGCCATAACTTTCCTTCCAAGGAGTAAGTGACTTAATTTCATGGCTGCAATCACCATCTGCAGTGATTTTGGAGCCTCAAAAATAAAGTCTGACACTGTTTCTACTGTTTCCCCATCTATTTGATGGTTAATTTTAGCCTACAGAGTAACTGTTAATTTAGGTTTTTTATTTTTGTCCATTTCTAAACTATTTACCCTGGAAATCTGGTTGAAGCAATCTTGTAATTCTAAACTTCCTTATGAAATATAGAACAATTATCATTGTATTCAAATAATGAAAGAAACAAAGAGAGCACTTCATTAATTTCAGCTTGTGATTCTTGGTTTTCTGAACTGAACCATGAAGGGGTTTTGTGGATTTGTAAAAGACCTTACAAATGTAGTTTTTCTAATTCCAGAATGGAACATGCTGACTGACATGTAGAGGAATGCAGCAAGCTTCATTGAGTGAATGACAGCTTTTAGTCTACAGTTAGCTTTAAAAATGCCTCTGAATAATTTACCATCAGTTTATATTCCCACTGTAGTAAAACTGCTATTATCAGATCCTTCCTCGAGAATTGGTGTCCCTTAAAGCCGAGCAAAGAGGGCAGCTCCAGCCGTGGGACGTGTGACACTGTTTGCGGAACCAAAGGGTGGACACAGGAAGGATCGGCGGGCTGGACTCCCGTGGACCTCGGTGTGTCTCCCGGTCCTGGTCAATGGAGCCCCAGCGTGGTCCGGTTCCTACTCATGGAACACACCTCTTCTGCATTCCAGGAGTGGGCTTGAGCCTGTCCTGTCAGTGTGGAGTGAGTAGCCAAGCTTGCGCTTGCTCAGGGATTTGCAGGGTTCTGGGGTAACTCAGAGTAAGGAGCCCGCTGGCTGCATTCCTGCCGCTTACCCTGAACATCGCTGGAGTGTGCGGAGCCCTGAGCCGCTGGTGCTCTCGGGTCCCCATGCTGAACGGGGCCCGAAGCCAGCGAGAGCCCATCCACACAGATCCTATAGCCCGGCATGCACAGCGACCAAGAGACAATAGTTAGTCCACGAGGGAGCTAGTAATCCGTCAGAGCAGATTAACTGGGGAAGAAAGACAGACCTGCTTTTCATGTTAATGGCTTCAATTCTGAAGAACAAAAGAGAAATACAAAGTGCTGTTTATTGCAAGATTATTTTTCTAAATGGGTCATTTTTCTGGGTATCTCTTGCCTTTGTTTCTTAAGCTCTTTTTAGAGAGATAATTGCATATGACATCTTTGCCATATGTGAATCTGCAAGAAGATCACACAGACACACACAAACCCACATACACACACACCTTCAACACCATCCTGCAGCACAATCACGTCTTTTCTTAAGGAAGCACATTACATCGTCATAGAGATGACGGAGGAGAGGAAATTAATCCAATTCTGTGGATGAGAAGAATAAAGGGATGGACTTGCCTGGTGGTCCAGTGGTTAAGAATCCCCCGGCCAATACAGGGGACACGGGTTCACCCCTGGTCTGGGAAGATGCCACATGCTGCAAAGCAACTGAGCCCGTGTGCCTAGAGCCTGTGCTTGGAAACAAGAGGCGCCACTGCAATGAGCCCAGGCACCTTAACAAGACAGCAGCCCCTGCTCACCGCAGCTAGTGAAGATCTGCACACAGCAACAAAGACCCAGGGCAACAAAAATAATAACTAAATAAAAAGAAGAAGAAAGGGATAATGAAACAAAATATTTTCTTTTTTGGTCCGAAGAGGAAAATACAGACTGCCAAAAGTATCTTTTAAAATTAGGAGCATGGAAAAGAGTGGGTGATGCAGATGGTAGTCTAAGACTCAGCAAAGGAGTCGTCCCCCTAGGGTTCTCCAGAAAACAGTCTTTAAGCTCCTTGCTGCTCATCTGTGGAAGCAGGAGTGGGGCAGTAGTCTACCAGCAAAAATATTCATCTCCTTTAACACTAGTGCACGCCTATTGTTATACTAGGACAGACCTGTGTGATACAGGTGAGAGGCACAGTTAACCCTCACTGACAGAGCTAAACAAAGCAGAACACTATGAAGCCACTGATAAAACCATTTGAGATATGCTTTGTTTTCCTCTAAGGGTTTCCTGATAGTTCAGTTGGTAAAGAATCCACCTGCAATGCAGGAGACCCGGTTCAATTCCTGGGTCAGGAAGATCCGCTGGAGAAGGGTTAGACTACCCACTCCAGTATTCTTGGGCTTCCCTTGTGGCTCAGCTGATAAAGAATCCACCTGCAATGAGGGAGACCTCAGGTTCCATCCCTGGGTTGGGAATTTCCCCTGGAGAAGGGAAAGGCTACCCACTCAAGTATTCTGGCCTAGAGATGGGGTCGCAAAGAGTCGGACATGACTGAGAGACTTTCACTTCCACTTGTTTTCCTCTAGAACACTTTCTCCTGCCGTCCATTCCCACTGAATACAATCACCACTGTCTGTGGATTATAATGATTGCAGAGACCTTCAGTCCAACATGGTAATCTGCAAACACTTTCCTGTTCTGGAATGCCTAGAACATTCTGTGAATGAAGCTTCAAGCAGTGAGCATTCATTATTATCCAAACATTCTAAGCTGTATCTCATAGTTTAAATGGAATGTTAAAGTCAAATTAATTTGCTGGTCCTTTCTGTTTTCTTCACTCTAAGAAAAGCACCAAATGTTAAACAAATAGCACATGGCTGAGAAAAAAATAAGTGTGCAGTTCCTGAGACAAGTGATGCTCTGAAGAAGTGGGTTGATTGCGGAGGTGAGGGGAGGAGGTGGTGGGAAGGATAAGAAATAACAGCTATTTCATCTTGACCCTTTGGGACACAGGTGTTGTCATGTCAAATGGCCAGAACCAGAAAGTCTGTGGTTTGGACTTTGTAGGTCCTCATAGCAATAATTGGCACCTGCAGAATCTATCATGCATTGGACAAAGTTCTCATAATAATGCCTTTAATCCTATGGGGGTTGCTAGGCTATTATTGTACCTATTTTACAGATGAGGAAACTGAGGCTTAGAGTCTAAATATCTTGTACATCATTAAACAGCTACTAAGTATGAGAATCAGGATTCGTATCCTGGAGTCTGGTTCCAAGATATATGCCCTTATCCACCACTGTGGACTACATTTGTGGTGATCAGGACCATGTGACTCAAGACCACAGCTTCTTGATCTGAATTCTAGTTGGGTGAACTCTAGCCTCTAATAGCACCTGTGGCTTGGCGATAGTGGTCTATTCGCTAACTCGTGTTTGATTCCTGCAACCCCCTGGGCTGCAGCCTGCCAGGTTCCTCTGTCCATGGGATCTCCCAGGTGGGAATACTGGAGTGGGTTGCCATTTCCTCCTCCAGGGGATCTTCCTGACCCAGGGATTGAACTCACACCTCTGCCTTGCAGGAGGATTCCTTACCACTGAGCCACCAAAGAAGCCCTTCACCTGGGGCTTACATTATGCCAGTTGCTAGTTCCAGGTTAAGTAAACGTAAGTGTTAGTCGTTCAGTTGTGCCCAGCTCTTTGTGACCCTGTGGACTGCAGCCTACCAGGCTCCTCTGTCTGTGAGATTTTCCAGGCAAAGATACTGGAGTGGGTTGCCATTTCCTTCTCCAGGGGATCTTGCCAACCCAGGGATCGAACTGGGTCTCCTGCACTGCAGGCAGGCTCTTTACCAACTGAGCTACAAGGGAAGCCCAACACACAGAATTTTCGTATGTCTTGAATGAACGCCTATCTACTAACTTTCCATGCATCTGCATGTTACTGCCTGTGTCCTGTACTCCCATGCAGACCCACTGGGTTCTGTTCCTTCACCTAAGACCCCCCAGAGCCCCACAGGACACCTAGCCTAGTGTGGACTCTCCGTAAAGACTGAAGGTGTGTAGGACATCGGTACCTACTGCTGACTACTTAACTTCCCCAGTGAAGGGTTTTGTGTCCCAAATGTCTAGAGAGAAGCCTAATTTTGGAACTTCACTTTAAACTGACTCTTTTGAAGTTTCTTATTGAAAAGGGTCTCCGTTTCCAGCTCATTTTCCGCGGAGAGGATACAAAGAGGAAGGCATGGAGACAGAAAGCCCAGGTCCCCACTTGACTGACGTTCCTGCTGAAAATGCTAATAAGCCAGCCCAGGGACTCCAGCCCTTGGTACATTTCCTGGATTGGTTTGAAAGGAGTGGACTGACCCTTGTAAATGAGTTTAACTTGCTTTTTCACATGGATAGAAACTGTCAGTTTTCTGTCATCTAAGCTGCCCTCGGTAGCTCTTCATGTTCCATGTGTCGGGAGACACGGTTTTCTAAAATTTCTGATTTCGTAAAACCTTAGGAGGGACCTTTTCCTTTCCTAAGAAACATGCCACTGTGATGGACACTGAACCAGGCTCCTTCTTCTCCACTTTACCTTTAGCTCATTGCCAAGGTCCCTGTCATCTCCTTGCTTCTTTCTAAATGTCTTTAATTTCTTTGAGAAATGGGAAGGCTGAGCCTGCTTTTCCATCTGCATTTGTCACTGTGCAGAGAGGAACTCAGGAGAGGTTACCTGGGCTGAGGGACAGTAACCTTCAAATCTGTTGAAAAACTGCCTTAGGAAACCTCTGTGAAGGCAAAAATGTCACGAGAAGCAGGTTACTGCTCCGGGGTCGGGGTGACATCAAATGGGGCAGCTCTGACCCTCTGATCTCCTTTCGTCTGTCCCAGCCTGTTACTGTGATTAGCAATTTCCTCTCCCTGAGGCTTAGGTCCGACCCTGTAGAAAGTTCCAGAAGCCCAGACCTGGAGACATTACTTGTGACACCCAGAACCACAGGTCAAAGCTCATAGAATCTTTTTCTGTCCCATTCTCAGTTTTGCGAAGACACCATGAAGGCGCATCATATACACGGCTGCTGAGAACAAAAGCTATTTTCTCCGTCTCTCCTCTGTTTTCTACCCCCTGCTTTAAAAGAAATAATATCTGATTACTAACAAAGAGTGCCTTCTCTTTAATGCACCCCACACATTGCACATGTGAAGGGACCCTACAATTTCAGGGAAGAAAAAGAGAATTGATGTTTTCAGGCATGAGGGCCAATAATTACAGTGATTTTCTATTCCTTGGATCTCTGATTGTCAATATCTTTGGATGGCTTCAAATGCCATTTTGCAGCTTCAGATATAGCTTCAGTGATGCTTTCTAACATTCCAGTAAGTATTGACAATTTATCTTTGAACAGATGACAGTGTTAGAGCTTTATTCAAGTGGGAGAAAACAAGAGCCATTTTACACTGGCTTTCTAGAAAGAGAGGACTATTCCAGGCAAACAGCTTTGGCTATGGGGTCACGTGTACTGGAGAGAGGCAGTTGTCCATGGTGGATTAAGAGCAGACAGCACTGTTTCCTTGGAAGGACTCGTGTATAAGGGTCCAGAAGCAATAACACAATGCAGGTGTTTATCCCCTTTAAAAATTTAGGGGAAAGTGAGAAACGACACCACTGTTAAGGAACGTTACGCGTGCATGCTAAGTCACTTCAGTTGTGTCTGACTCTTGCGACCTCCATGGACTGTAATCTGCCAGGCTCTTTTGTACATGGGATTCTCCAGGCAACCCATTTCCTTCTTCAGGGGTATCTTCACGACCCAGGGATCGAACCCTGGTTTCCTGCATTGCAGGCGGAATCTTTTCCACTGAGACACTGGGGAAGCCTCGAGAAATGTTAGAGGAAAGAGCAGAACAACTCCAAATGCTATAAACTGCCCTCAGTCTCAAGGACTTCTCGGCTACTGCCCACCCAGAGACTGAGGGTGACTGCAGGTTTCCAAACTGCGGACCTGTTTGTTTGGTTGACCCTATCCCATTCACCAGTCAAGCCCCTTAAATGCTTTCCTCTCCAGATTCTCTGGTTGGTTGATGTGGTTCGAGTGAAGAAACACTGGCCTATTCTGTTTTCACTACTCGAGGTACAACTAAACCTACATAAATGTACTGTGAATATTTTATGATGAGTTATATTGCCTCACCTTGGCAGTGAATTTTCCAGAAAATATTGTCAAATGACAGAGACAATTTTGATGCTAATGTTAACTAACTTTTTGGGTTTTTTGGTAAATTATTTTGGGAAACACAATTGTTAACATTCCTTGGTAATAGTCTCTATTTCTTTTATTTACTTTTTTCCTCAAGAGCTTTCACTTATATTTAGAGTCCCTGAATCCAAAGAAACTCAATCTTTTCCTGTTTGTGGATATTTTCACCCTGATTTGTGATTTTATGGCAAAATGACTTACTTTACAGTATAGAAGTCATTAACAACCCTGCTTTGATTTTTATCATATTTCTCTACTTGCCCATTCCCCTACCCCCACCTTCATCCATGAAGATTATCCTTGTGTTGTTTTGGTGCATTTGCGTGATACCAGGCTTCCCTGGTGGCTCAGACAGTAAAGAGTATGCCTGTAATCCAGGAGACCTGGGCTCAGTCCTCAGGTTGGGAAGATGTCCTGGAGAAGGGAATGGAAACCCACTCCAGTATTCTTGCCTGGAGAATCCCATGGTCAGAGGAGCCTGGTCATGGCTCTCATGGGGTCACAAAGAGTCAGACACTACTGAGTGAGTGACTACTACTACTACGAAGGCTATCGTTATTAAGAGTTCATCTGCTCCTCCTGCTTATTCTTCACCCAAGTTTTAATCCTCTGTTTGTGACAACATAATCATTTCCATAGCAACCAATTCCAAGACAAGGATTAGCCTTCAGGTGGCCAATAAGCAACAAGGAGCTGATGAATTCTGAAGGGAGGGAGTGCCATTTATATGCAAATCTTAAAAGTGGTGAAGGAGAGTGGGGAGACACTGGAAAAAAAAGAACTAAATAATAAATAGCATTGTCTTAGACCTGAAAAGGCTTTTCTCCCCCCTTATTCTAGAAAGTCAGTGGGCCTTTTGCTGCAGCTGCAAATTGATGTGATCTTTCTTTCCTTCTTTTTTTCTTGCTTCATTCATTCATTTTTAGTTTCAGAGCATTAGACTTGCTATGCCAAATGTGGCTGTTAAAGGAGGGGTGCTTAGGATGTCTACGTCCTTTTGAATGTCCTCTGTGGGGAGGGATGAAGAGAGGATCTGTTTAGTGATTGTCTCTACTTCTAAAACAACCTTCAACTGCCACATATTTGTGTTTTTAAGAATGCTTTTCTTGTAGTTTATTTCTAATCACATAGCATTGTGATCAGAAAAGATGCTTGATACAATTTTAGTTTTCTTAAATTTACCAAGGCTTGCCTTATGGCCTAGCGTGTGGTCAGTCCTGGAGAATACTTTGTGTACACTTGAGAAAAGTGTACTCTGATGCTTTGTGGTGGAATACTCAGTAGATATCAATTAATTCCAACTCCTGTAAAGTGTCATTTCAGGCCTGAGTTTCCTCATTAGTTTTCTGTCCAGATGGTCTATCCACTGATGAAAGTGAGGTGTTAAAGTCCCCCACTGCCATTGTATTACTGGTGATTTCCCTCGTTATGTTTGTTAGCATTTGTCTTACATATTGAGGGGCTCCTATGTTGGATGTATATATATTTATAATTGTTATATATTCTTCTTGGATCAAACCCTTGATCATTATGTAGTATCCTTCTTTGCCCCTTATAACAGTCTTTGTTTTAAAATCTATTTTGTCTGATATGAATGTTGTTACTCTAGATTTCTTATGAATTCTATTTGCATGGAATGCCTTCAGAGGGACTCTCCAGGCTTCATTCTGAATGTAGAGGCACTGTGGCCATACCACCTTGAACACACCCAATCTCATCTAAATGTAGGGGCAGAAGATTACAGTGAGATATCTGGGGCCTTCCTGACTCACCTTAAAGCAGCAAGACATAAGTGGAAACTTTGTGAGGTTCTGATTTGGGGAGGAATATTCTATAAATATCAATTAAGTCACTTAATTAAGAACTGTGGTATTGGAGAAGACTCCTGAGAGTCCTGGACTGCAAGGAGATCCAACCAGTCAATCTTAAAGGAGATCAGTCCTGGGTGTTCTTTGGAGGGACTGATGCTGAAGCTGAAACTCCAATACTTTTGCCACCTCATGCAAAGAACTGACTTACTGGAAAATACCCTGATGCTGGGAAAGATTGAAGGCATGAGGAGAGATGGTTGGATGGCATCACCGACTCAATGGACATGAGTTTGAGTAAATTCCAGCAGTTGGTGATGGACAGGGAGGCCTGGTGTGCTGCAGTCTATGGGTCACAGAGTCAGACACGACTGAGTGACTGAACTAAACTGAACATCTAAAGTGTCATTTAAAGCCTGAGTTTCCTTATTAATTTTCTGTCTGGATGGTCTATCCAGAAACTATCCAGAGATTATCCAAAATATGTCTGCATGAGACTTTCATGAAGAGAGATTTTGGAAAAAAAGAAATCTAATGATGGATTAATAAGTTTTTAGGAATTTCAGAAGTAAAAGAGGGAAAGAAAATATCATTGCTATTCTCTGGTTACTTGAGACCTTGTCACTCAATTCTAGTTACTTTTTTTTTTTTTTTTTAATAAACAAAACTAATTTATAGTCTTTATTTCCAGATTTTTCTGAATCTAGAACTCAGACCTATTACCAATTCCTCATGTTTTGTAAAATGTTAGAGCAGCAAAGATACATGCAAATAACTCACCTCAAAGTTGTGTCAAATAAAGATTGTACTGGACAGTTGCACAAGCAAGAAAGCTTCATTCAAGACTACTGCAATAATGGAGAGATTTTAAATCTCGGTTAAAATGATGAGACTCAAAGACATTATCATTGTGGGGCTAGTTTTGGGTCCCACTGTGGGTGCTACACCTGTGGCCATGATGCCAAGAGTACCTGCACAAGTAACAATATTACCCCTGGAAGTCTTTCCTACGAATTCAGAGCAGCCAGAGGTCACTTAGCTATACAATAAAGTGACTCCAAACAACATAAAAGTATTGAGTGAGTTCCAAACTATCCAGAATTCAACATCCCCTGTTGTTCTCTTCAGTTCAGTCGTGCCTGATGCTTTGTGATCCTATGGACTATATAGCTCACCAGGCTCCTCTGTCCATGGGATTCTCCAGGCAAGAATATTGGGATTGGTTGCTATTTCCTTCTCCAGGAAATCTTCCCAACCCAGGGACTGAACCCAAATCTTAATTCCCTTGGCTACTTCCAGCTTCCCCAACAGGAGGGAAAGTGAAAGAAGGATGTAAAAGTGAGAAGAGGATTTGGTTGGAACTGCAGACTTTTGCAAAATTTATCATGTGAAGCTGAAACTTAGGCTCACCTCAGGGGCCTTAGAAGGAACCCCCGTAGGTGAGGGGCTCTGAAGTTTACTTACTCTTTGTTAGCTGCATGGCAAATTCACTCCTATCTTTATTTGGACTAATGCAATCCATCAATTTTTATCTCAGTGCCTCAATTTTATCTTCTGAATACATTTCAAACCTTCAACACTTCACCCTATTCCTCCAACCCCCTGTCATTTATAGATTCTTGCCTTTGCCCTTCCGATGTGCACCTCTCTTAGATGTGGAAGTATTCAGTGGACCAGGGGAACTAATCTCCTGCCCCAAACTGTAGCTAACTCTGCGAATATGGATATATTACCAATAATTCTTTGATAAGAACTTTTTCTTATTAATACATTCTCAGATTCTAATATAGTAACTGATATGTGGTAGGCATTCAGTGCATTAAACAGATATGTAGTAAGCACCTCTGGTGATGGGGAATTCAGCACAAACCAAGATGGTGGCCTTGTCCTCTTGAAGCTGACGTTACAATGGAGAGGCAGAAACTAGCCAATGTGATTTAACACGTAATCAAATAATTAGTTCATTTTTGATAATTATAGCTATAAGCACTATAATGAAAAACTCTAGCTGGGGACTTTCTTGGTGGTCCAGTGGTTATGACTCTGCACTTCCATTGGGAGGGACACAGGTTTGATCCTGATTGGGGAACTAAGATCCCACATGCTGCATGGTGTGGCCAAAATATATACAAAAATTAAATCATATTGAATAAATTTTCCTTTCTTAAAAAAAAAAAAAACAGAAAAGTGGTGGAGGACACAGGTAGACTGGAGTTTTGGTTTATTGAAAGTCTCAACTCTGCGTCTTAGAGGCTTGCTTATAAAATGGGTTGTTCAGCATTGATGAAACCAAAGGTCCTTTCTTGTGCCATCATTTTCTGATTCCTTGATGCAGTGGAGGAAATGAAGTTGGTTTGTGCTTCTAGGAGATTTTGAGTCATTTTTAATCACTACATTCAGCCAAAAGGCTGTTACAGGAGCCTCAGAAATATTCTTAATTTTCATCAATCAGAAGTGTCAGTGTTAGTTGCTCAGTTGTATCCAACCCTGCGACTCCATGGTCTATAGCTCGCCAGGCTCCTCTGTCCATGGATTTCTCCAGGCAGGAATACTGGAGTGCGCTGCCATTTCCTTCTCCAGGGGATCTCCCTGACCCAGAGGTCTTACCCAGGTCTCCTACATTTCAGGGGGATTCTTTACCATCTGAGCCACCAAGGAAGCCAAACACAGCAAGCAAACGCAGCAGGGCAATTTTATTCTAATCATCTTCTTTCTGTCTTTGTCCACTTAACTTAAAAAAGCAAATAACAGAAAGGGTGAAAAGGAACATGGAAAACAGGAAAAATGCACTATTTCTGTTGACACTCCCAATAGTGGCGGTTTTCCCAGGGGTAAGAGGAAAGCAAAAGTGCCTGAGACCAAAACTGGTACGCAGAACACACCAAGACATCCTAAAATCTATTTGTAAAAAACTATAGAAAAATGAACAATGAGTATGAAAAAAATTCAAATCAGTTAATAATAAAGATGCTGAGCCTCATTAATAATCATAGAAATGATAACTGCAAAGACAATGAATAATCTGATTAGAAACATAAAATTAAAAAAAATCTGACAGTCATGAAGGTCATTGAGGAAATATAGAAATTAAACAGTTTTGGAGGTTGGGGGAGATTTACACAACTGCTTTCAAGAATTCTCTAGTTCTCAGAGACTATGGTTGTACATCATGTATGGTAGCAATTTCCCTTCTAGGAATAACTCTGAGAAATCCTTACACACTGCACACGTGGAGACGACCCCCAAAGCTCACTGTGGCATTGTTGACCTTGCTAGTATAACAGAAATCTGAAGTCATCAACATCCCCAGTAACAGAAAAATAGTTATCCTAATATTGGTGTTTTTATAACATGAAACACCATCCAGCATTTAAGTGAACTTTGCAGATAAATCTAAAAAGTACATAATTTTAAGCAAAACAAAACAAAACCCCAAAAACATTTAATTTGCAAAGTGAAACATAAAGAATCACACAAGTTATGTAAAGTTTTAAAGCATCCAAAATGATTATATATATATATATGTAGCTGTATCACACACACATGAATTATGGAAGCTAAAATCAGGAACCAGATTATAGGAGGCAGATGGCTGGGAACTGGTAAGCACATAGAGGGCTTCATCTCTATCTGAATGGGTGATTTTCTTGAAATATAAAAGCAAATATGGGACAGTGCTAAGATTTAATGAAGCTGGATTGTAAGCACTTGGGTGCTTCTTTTATTTGTCTGTACTTTTGTGGCCACCTGATGCAAAGAGCCAACTCATGGGAAAAGATCCTGATTCTAGGAAGACTGAAGGCAAAAGGAAAAGTTGGTGGCAGAGAATGAGATAGATAATACCACTGACTCAATGGACATGAACTTGAGCAAATTCCAGGAGACAGTTAAGCACAGCAGAGCCTGGCATGCTGCAGTCCATGGGGTCACAAACAGTCAAACAGGACTTAGCAATGAAATAACAATTTTCAGAATGCTTGAAGTGTTTCAAAATGAAAAAGGAGAAAAGATCACATTTCTCTGTGTTATTTGGTACCCATTGCTGCTGGGAGAGCCTTCTCGAGCCTTCAGTGCTACATCTGCACAGAGTGTGGTATGAAGTACCCCCAGTTTGAATCAGGGATCTTCCATTGTTGGGGGCAGAGCCTCCCACCTACTTCTATTTGGAACAAATTATTTTTTGGATGAGGTACCCCCAGCTTGGATCAGGGATCTTCCATTGTTGGGGGCAGAGCCTCCCACCTACTTCTATTTGGAACAAATTATTATTTGGGGATAAAGCAACTGGAAGCCTTTTTGCTAATCCTACAAATCCTTCCAGGGACCCTGCATGCCAACCCAGTTGCAGGTGAAACATCTTTAGGCTGAAGACTGGGTTCAAAATCAAGGAAAGGGCTGGGAATGGCTCTTCTAAGAAACTGGTGGTGAAATGAAAACAAGAGAGTATTAACCTGAGTTGGCAAGAAAAACATTTTGTTTTGAGAAAAGACTTGATATTATTTGTAGACAAAAATAACAGTAATTGCAAGCAAAGCTCCATCTGTCAGAAGCATATTTCATTAATGGATTAACAAGAAAATTGCCTGGAAAATTTTCTTGCCAATAAGAATTTAAATTAGAATATTTGCAGAGAAATAAGTGAGGGCATTTTTAATCTTTGAAAGGGACTGAGAGACTTCTATAAGAAAAATAACTAATTTGGTCACTCTTCAGTCTAATAAATGTTGAATTATATAAGTAAATTCCAGTAAAAATAACATAAATCCAAACCCAACATTTTCATTGAAATTAATTCGAAGCAAATATCTGCTTGGACAGCTGGCTTAGAACTGAATAAACATTTACTTGAAAGTGTCACGAACACGCTACGTTTTATTTATTAACTGTTAACTCCTTGTTGAGACATTCAGAAACAAGAGGTTCCTTGTGCGGACCAGAAGTGCTATGGCACCGCGCGGACTGCAGAGGGCACTCTAGGGAGCAGTTAAGAGAGTGATGGCAGCCATGGATGACAAGGTGCAGATATAAAACTCAACCCATAGTTTTATTTGAAATTAGTTCCTTAGAGAAGAAGACATTTCTGCTTTCATTACTTCAGCATCTTACTGAAGAGGTATAGTGAGTGTCACAGAAGTGGGGCCCACATAACGTACAAATGGCTAAAAGAGAAACGTCTAAATGATGACCTAGGTGGCAGTAGTGGTAAAGAACACGCCTGCCAGTGCAGGAGATATGAGATGCGGGTTCCACCTCTGGACCGGAAAGATCCCCTTGCGGAGGAAATGGCAACCCACTCCACTATTCTTGCTGGGAGGATCCCACGGACCCAGGAGCCTCGCGGGCTACCGTCTATGGGTTGTAAAGAGTAGGAGACAACTGAAGTGACTTAGCATGCATTACACTGATACAATTTTTAGGATCTTAACTGGGAAAATATTTGTCTAACTGGACCTATTACTTTAGCACAATATAGACAATGATTGGGCTTCAAGGGTGGTTTAGCGCCTGCCAAGCAGGTGATGCAAGAGGCATGAGTTCAATCCCTGGGTGGGGAAGATCCCCTGGAGGTGAAAATGGCAGTCCACTCCAGTATTCTTGGTGGGAAAATCCCGTGAAGAAGGGAGCTTGGCGGGTTACAGACCATGGGGTCTCACAAAGTCAGACATGACTTAGTGACTATCCCACCACCACCACAATAACTAACAACTACTGAAATAATAATAGCTCAAAAGGAAATTGTTCCAAACCTGGCAGTATCAGGGGAGAGAACAAACCCAGCACCTGTCAGGAAATGAGCAGGTTACTTTGCTTAACTCTTTATGGCAATTTTATAAGTACTATTTTTTTTTTTCTATTTAAAAGTTGAAAAAACAGGTATGGATGGTCAGTCTGTTGCTTAGCATCACACAGATGACAAATGATGGAGCTGAGAGTGGGAGTCAGGACAAAGCCATGGGTCTTGTTCTTTACCCTCTTACTTTTTTATTTTTTGCTTTGTATAATGTTCAGAATGCATGTATCTTTTTTTTTTAATTTTTAAATCTTTGGCCATAATTGTTGACTATGATCTTTGACTAAAGTACAAATTTGAATTTTCATTTTTTTTAATGCTGTTTATCTTTTATAGAGACAACTGACCATATTCTTAACCAGCCATGGGTCATAACCTACTTAATGGAAGCATCCAAAAGGGGAAGTGAAAAGATTTTCTAGGCACAAGAACCAGTGTTGAGTGAAAATAAAGGCCATGAGAGAATCTGTAGCATGCTGGGAAGTAGAGACAATTCTATATGACTAAGTCATGAAGCCTGGAGAGAAATAATTATGGTTTCTTGTTTCTTCTGTCTTAATTACCATGAAGAAGAAAAAAAAAAAACTTGAGATGTTTCTTGAGCAACGGAATGGAATGGAATGGAATAGGATAGAACAGAGCACAACAGAATAGACTGGAACAGAACAGATAATTATAGCCACACGCTTTCTCTTGTCTCTAAGAAGTGTCCTGGTATTGCCTAGTTGGAATTTCCTCTTCCTCTCGCTTCATTATGGACAGCCTGGAACAAGGGCATTGAGAACTGTCAGAAGAAGAAATAGGCAGATCCTGGAAGGTGGACAGAGGAACAACGTGGAGGGTAGCCTGTGCAGGTCAGGGTTTTGGAAAGTTTGAGAAGTGGGATCCAGGCATGAGAAGAAGAATGTGGGGAAGTCCCAACCGTCTACCTGAGATGGGCAGCAGCAGGGCTAGGCTTGTTAGTGAGGCCCTTGTCCACCCAGTCATGGCATTTTTCCTGTAAGATTACAGAAAAATCACTGTATCTTCTCCTAGGCTACTTTAACAAGGAATAAAACTTGTACATATTTTAATTAATAAACTCTTTCACACATTTAAAATGTATGGAAAAACATATACATTGTTTTTGCATACATTTTAAATTATTAGGAGTAGTTGTTTACAAATCTATTTTCTACTTTTCCCCCAGAAATATAAGTATTCTTTATTACTCTGATATCCATTAGGGAGTCAAGTTCTTTATCAGAAATGATTCTAAAAAGTTTACAATAATTTTAGCAAATGATTTTGATTTATCTTCAAAGTTGATTAAAATAAATGTATCCAAGTAGTCAAAATACTTTGTACATTAAAACCTAAAAGAGAAGGGAAGACATTCTCCTGCCTATAGATATAAATACCAATCCACATGTTTGAGCTCAACTATGCTTCAATGCACTAAAAATTACAGATACCATGTAGAATTGCATTCAAAGCTTTTAATCACTTTCTCAACATCAATACATTTTCAAAGAAACTGGCTTGGGATAAAAAATCAAACATGGGAAAGTCATTGAATTTCAATCAGCAATTCATTACACAAAGTTCAAATGTGGAAGCAATTACCACTAAGTTTTCTTAGAACTGAGTTTTATCAGACAAATACAAATGACTATAAACAGTCTTAAGCCATCTTATGGCCTTTAAAGAAATCCAACTCCTATCAAAAATGTACACATTCCGTTGACTGTTACTCCACCTGTGAGTTTTCTAAAGGAAGTGTTCCTCCCTGTTATCAGACACAATCCTTTAACTACTTGTCAATTCTGCTTTTTTTTTTAATTTAAAGAGAAAGTGTGATTTCTCAGCTTCACGTATGTTTAAGCTCATCTCAGTGGCATTCCTGTGAAATTCAATAACTACCTTAATTCAATGTGTGCACACCTATTTGCATAGAATCTGAGAAGAATCGCTGAAAACGATGAAAAATCTGAGCCAGGAATGGATAGCATTAGTTTCAAGCAGAAACCTATACATTTTAAACTATACATAAAAATGTGTTCCTAAATTCTGAGAGCAGCTGCACAGTTTTGAAATTACTTCGGGGTAAAAATATGTAGAAGTGGAAACATTTATTTGTACCCGTTTTGTAAGATTTCACATATAAGTGACATTATGTGATATTTGTCTTTCTCTGTTTGACTTCACTCAGTATGTCAATGTTTAGGTTCATCCATGTTGCTATAAATGGCATTCTTTCATTCCTCCTATGGCTGAAGAGTATTCCATCGTGTACCACATCTTGTTTGTCCATTACTCTGTTGATGGACATTTAGGTTACTGCTGCTGCTGCTACTGCTAAGTCGCTTCAGTCGTGTCCGACTCTGTGCTACCCCATAGACGGCAGCACACTAGGCTCCCTGGGGTTCTCAGGCAAGAACAGTAGAGTGGGTTGCCATTTCCTTCTCCAATGCAGGAAAGTGAAAAATGAAAATGAAGTTGTTCAGTCGTGTCCGACTCTTCGCGACCCCATGGACTGTAGCCCACCAGGCTCCTCCATCCATGGGATTTTCCAGGCAAGAGTACTGGAGTGGGGGTGCCGTTGCCTATGTCCTGGCTATTGTAAATAGTGCTGCTCAACACTCTGTAATGACCTTTGTAAGAAAGTAATCTAAAAAGTGTGGATATATGTATATGTATAACTGATTCACTTTGCTGTAACCTGAAACTAATACATTACAAATCAAATTAAAAATGCTCCAAATTAAAAAAAAAAAAGAAAAAAAAACCATAAAAATATGTAGAAGTTGAAAAGAAGGCAAAAAGGATAGGTGGCATATATTTTAAGTGTTGCATGGAGGTGAACGCTGCCCAAGAATTAAACTGTCTAGACAGTTTAACCAGCTCTTTAGTCTTGACAAAAGGGCCCAGATGTAGTGTAGCTCAGTGTTAAAGTGGAGTTACAAATAATTTGTCTAATAGACCAGATCAGCACAAAGTTTATGGCCCTTTGGGACATGTACCAGTTTTAGATCTAATTCAAGAATCTTACCATCTCATAAATAACCCAGCTTCTAAAATGTTATCTGAATCAGTCATAACATTTCACTGTCTTTCTATTAATTAATGAGTTAAGTAGAACCTCTTACATGTGGTCATATTATATTTGTGCAAGAGATAGAATTTTATCTTTTGGAAAATTTTAATTTCAGTCTTACTGGAACAATCAGAATCAATGATAAAGATAAGATAAAGATAATTATCCAAGTAATATTTTCTATAGAAAGGAACGTTTAAGATTGGATGGAAATTAGGGGGAATAAAAACTCCATTCCATAATGAAAACAAGAGAGTTGGAATATGAATATGGAATATGGAAACAAGAGAATTTGTCTGATTTGAACTTTACCACAAATGAAATTTTTGTTTCTATCCATCATTTAATTATTCCAGAGTGTCTTATTTCTTTAAAAAGAAGATATCTAATACAAGTAGCTCTACATTTCAAAGAAATAGAAAAAATGAAATAATTTTAGTCATAATAGAGCCACATGCATGTAAAGCTAAACATTATATAAAATGAGATTTAATGGGTGATAAGGTAGAATGCTAAAACATGAAGAAGCAATACTATGCTTCAAAGCTAGTAATAATTTGTTGGGTGCTGTCTAAATGCCAAAAGATGTAAAAACAAAATGATGCGACTGAAAAGGGCTTAATTTCCAAAATATATAAACAGGTCATACAACTCAATGAAAACAGCAATGACAAAATCCCAAACAACCCAATCAAAAAATGGGCAGAAGACCTAAGCAGACCTTTCTCCAAAGAAGACATACAGATGGCCAATAGGCACATGAAAAGATGCTTAATATCCCTAATTATTAGAGAAATTTAAATTAATTTCACAATGAGATATCGCCTCAAACCAGTCAGAATGGACATCATTAAAAAGTCTACAAATAACAAATGATGGAGAGGGTGTGCACCTCTAGAGACTTCCTTGGTGGATCAGGTGGTAAAGAATCTACCCACTGATGCAAGGAATGTGGGTTCTGTCTCTAGGTCCTGGAAGATCCCACATCCTGAGGGTCAGTTAAGCCGATGATTCATAGCTACTGAGCCCACCTTCCCCAGAGCCCCAGCTCCACAACAAGAGAAGCCATCACAGCGAGAATCCTGTGCAATGCAGTGAAAAGCAACCCCTGTTTGCCACAACTGGAGAAAGCCTGTGCACAGCAATGAAGACTCAGTGCAGCCAAAAATAAAGACACTGAACAACAACAACAAAAACTTCCTTCAAAGTGATTTAATATATTTGAGTGAATATAAAGAAGCATCTAGTAGGTACCAGGAATGTAAGCGGTCCTTAATAAATTACATTTACAAATTCTATAAAGAGATAAGGCACCTAATAGATGATAATAAATAAGAAAGTGAAGATCATGAATGGTTTTGAGACTTTTCAAAAGAAATATTAAGATGATATAAAACCCCAAAACCCCAACGATAATTGGAACACAGGCTTCCTATCACTGAGGCCTTTGATGGTTTATTATTTTCTCAATGTGCAGGAAGTTAATGCTGGATATACACTCATATTTTTCACCTTTATATGTTCAAATGTGTCAGGATGTCAGGAAATGGATTTTGACTATCAAATTGAAGTGAAAGTTCAATACTTTTATTATTATAATTGTACTTTATTCTGTATATGAAAAACATATTTGTAAAAATAGAATAATTACATATTTGCTTGACTCATAAAGAGCAGGGTAAAAGCAGACCATTAAGTATTTTCAGTCAAATATTAACATTATATCAAAAGCTATGACAAAAAGGAGATTTCTATTTAAAGCAACAATCAATTTTTTTTTTTTTTCATGAGTGTTGCTTCTGTGTAGAAACCTAAAAGTGGATGGTATAGATTTTAGACACTCAGTAAAAGGTAGGTATAAATGGAAATATTTTAAAACTTAAAGATTTCAAAAACAAAAAAGGAACTTGGGTTATGTCTAAAAAATAAATAATACACATAACAGAAAAAAACAAAGTGAAAACTGCACAAAAGTAGCCCAAGGCACTTTGTGTAAAGTAAAAGACTTTATTTTTCAATATATAAAACTACATTTTTTTTCTTTGCTTTTGGTTCTGGGATTTTTTCATGTGTACTTTCTTACCAGTTGCAAAATCTCCCCAAATATCATTATCATTATAATCACCATCATCACCACCATCAAATCCCTTGATGAAAATCAAGTATATATTGCAAATTTTTACATGTACCTCAGTGTATTTCGCTGGGGGTAGATATCAGTTTATATCTACTGTATGCTGACACACAAAGTAGCAATAAGGTGGTTGAAGTGAAGAAATGAATCTGTCTCCATGATCATAGGTAAAACGTGAACAATAGCAGATCTCAGAAATATTTAAAGAACGTCATGAGTTTTGCAAACCATCTCATGTGGATCATGGTGTTTTGTCTCCCAATCACCTCAAAATTATTTTTAAAATGTTGACAGTTTCAAAAATGCTTTAGTAAGAAAACGTATTTTAAATCTGTTATTTTGTAGAATAGCAACAGAATGACTTTTCTGGAAAGTGCCCATAAGCAATTGAAAAGTGAAAAGTGAAAGTGAAGTCGCTCAGTCGTGTCCGACTCTTTGCAACCTGTGGAGTGTAGCCCACAAAGCTCCTCTGTCCATGGGATTCTCCAGGCAAGAATACTGGAGTGGGTTGCTATTTCCTTCTCCAGGAAGAAGGAAACAATTGAAACTCACTCCCAATTAAAGGCAGAAAAAGTATCAGTACTTTTATCAGGGAGTCAAAGGTTTCCTGATATTGCTGACTTAGAGACTGCTATTACAAGTGATTAACATGTCACTTTGGACAGACCATATGCTAAAGCTATGTGAAATCTGCACATGGGCATGGGATGGAAAGTGGAAAGAAGTCTATGCTAAGAGTGGGAGGAGACAGAGGTTCACACTGGCCATGTCTGTGTAATGCCTGTTAAGTGCTTGAAGTTCAAGGAGACTGTTCCGCTTACCAGAAGGGCAACACACGCTTTGGTCTGCGTCTACCTTTTGCTTCAATTTTTCTAAGCTGAAGGAAATAGAGACTAGAAATTTTCAAAGTTGGACAAAAAAGATAAACTGTTATCAGTGGTATCAGCAATTTTAAAAAGACAAACAAAGAGTTAAAGAATGTGTATGAATAGCCTTCTCTTCTTGATTTCTTACTCAGAATAGCAGGCAAGACTGAATTAATTTGTTAGAACAGATTTGACCAGATAAAATAGAAAGAGTTGAGATTTGTGGCCTCCTATGCTATTCTTGATTGATTTAGATGGTATGGCATTTGTATGGTTAACTTCTCAATCTGTTCATTCATTTAAAAATATGTGTTATAGGGTTACAACAGTTGTAGGCTTTTGTTCAGAGTTTTAGGAATACAGCAGGGAATGAAATAGGCAAAAAGTCCTGGCCCTCATGAACTTTAAATGCTAATGTAGCAGTGCAAGCAGAAAACAGATACATAGTGTATGAGATAGTGATAAATGCTACAGATAATCAAAGCAAAGTTGGTAGGAAGCATTAGAAAGAAGACTCATGAAATTTTAAATAGGACAGTCAGGGAAGACCAACTGGCTAAACTGACCTTTGAGCAAAGACCCTCGAGGAGGTGAGAGGGCAAGCCTTGTGAATGCAAGAGCCACAACAGAGGGAAGGAATGGTCAACGTGAAGTGAAGTTAGGGGAGAGGAATGTTCAATGACACGAAGCCCAGTCTTGCAGAATGTTGCAGGCTATTTGATGATTCTGGGTTTTATTTTGCAGGAAAATGGAACCCAAGGAAGTATTTTCAATGGAGGAGTGAGATGCCTCAACTCATACTGATCAAGCTCATTCTGGTTATTGGATTGAGAGCAGATGGCAGAAGCAGAAAGATCATTTTAGGAGGTTCCAGTAACTCACAGGGGAAAATGGAAGCTCAGCCCTAAAGGGTGTGATGAGTAGCTGGACTCTAGGGAAGGTATTGAGAAGGTGGAGTTGTCAGGACTGATGGATAGATGTGTGAGAGAGAAAGAAGGCTGCATGGGTATCTGGAAGGTTGGATCTACAGTCAACCCAAATAGGGACCTTAAGAGAAGTGGGTTTTGAGGGGAAGATCTAGAGCTCAGTATCAACATACTAAGTTTGATGTGACTACTGCACATGTAATTGGCTGTTCCCAGTAGAAAAGTGAAGCTACATGTCTGGAAATCAGGAGAGAGGTCTGGGCAGAAAAGACATAATCTGATGATCAGCACTTAGATGACATTTAAGGTACAGTAAAACTATATGTGATCATCTTAACTGTGAATGTAAAAAGGAAAGGAAGAGATTCCAAAACTGAGACTGGAGTACTCCCAAGGTAAGGGGTCATGAGAGATCATAAGGAAAACCAGGAAAGGATGGAATGAGAGGTATGTTTCCAGGAAAAGGAGTTTCCACAGTGATATCACACATTTCTTTCTTCTCCATTGAAAGCATCCTTGGGGAACTGAGATTATTACACCAACAATTTTGAAACTTTGTAAGTCAAGATTTCTTGGTGTACAAACTGGATGGGAGAAGAGAGCTCTGGACGTATAAAAATGTATTGCCTTCCCTGGTGGCTCAGTGGTACAGAATCTGCCTGCCAATGAAGGAGATGCAGGTTTGACCTCTGGGGGCTGGGGGAGAATAGGGGGTGGGGGCAGGGGAGGGGAGGAAGGAAGATCCCCTGGAGAAAGAAATGACAATCCTCTCCAGTATTCTTGTCTGGAAAAGCCCATGGACAGAGGAGCCTGGAGGGTTACAGCCCATGGGGTCGCAAAAGTGTTGAACATGACTTAGTGATTAAACAGCAACAAATTGCACTTTGGGGAGCCATGAAATCTGACTATCTGAGCAACTAAAATGGTCTTTTAAGATCTGTTTAGTTTTCTTCTCTTTATGAAAGGCAGATTTCTATAATATTTTTGTGAGGTCAGCTGTACGGTTCACTGTGCCCTCAGTTAGAAAACTCTGGAAATTACAGTCTTCTGAGCACCTGGAATGTGGAGCTGACAGGCTGACAACTATTGAGAAGTGACAAGAATCCCTGAAATATTAAATGTTTCTTCACAGACACTTCCTAAGGGCTGAACATATGTTTTTCTATTGACGAAAATGCATTTGTTTCAACCTCAGATGTAGCTACTTCCAAAGTGTTCATCAGTAAGGACAGGGAAAAGGGAATTTCAAAATTTTGTTTAAAAATTGGATATAAAGCAGGAAAGTACAAGTGAAAGAATACTTTACTTTTGTTAACTTATTATGAAAATGTTCAAGTATACAGAAAAGTTGAAAGGATTTTACAGAGGAAATTTTTATGTTCGCCACCTGAATTTTACCAAAAAATTTTTAATATAATTCTGTATACATTCTTCTATTCATTCATCAATCTATCTTTTTTTTTTTTTTAAATGCATTTCAAGGGTACCTTGCCAATATTACTTTTCTTCTAAATACTTCAGCTTGTGTGTCATTGGGTATTTGTTTTTGTATCTACGTTTGTGAATAAAATTACCTTAGAACACAAATATGTATTCTGTTTAAGAAGAGCAGATGAGGGACTTCCCTGGCAGTCCAGTGGTTGAGATTTCGCCTTCCCAGGCAGTGGGTGCAGGTTCAATCCTTGGTCATGGTGGGCTAAGATGGCACATGCCTCTCTGCCAAAAGAAAAAAAGAAAAACATAAAACAGAAGCAATAGTGTAACAGTTTCAATAAACACTTTAAAAGTGGTCCACATTAAAAAAATAAAAAATAAAGTGCACGTAAGATGATTGACATTTATTTACACACCACCTAGTGTGCACCAGAGATTTGCCATATGTCATTTTGCTTCAAAGTTTTACTCTGAGAGGTATTAGCTCCATTTTACAAATGAGCTATTAATATTCATATGTGCTTTCTACTACACTTTTCTGTTTCCCAGAGCTTCCTTCTACCTGTAGGTAGTGGGGTTAATCAGGGTTACCCAAGACATTACAGACTCAATGGACATGAGTTTAAGCAAAGGAGATAGCGAAGGACAGGGAAGCTTGGCGTGCTGAAGTCCATGGCATCACAGAGACTGGGACATGACTGAGCAACTGAACAACAACAGCAATAACAAACGCTTTCATTCCTGGTTAGCTTCTCCTTTGCCTTCTTCTTGCTTTTCCAGTTGTTTCATTTTCTTGAGTCTTGTTTGAGACTAGATGACACTAGCCTATCAGTTCAGTTATGGCAATGTTCTATGAATCTTAGTGTCCTAATATATTTTTCCTGTGACAAATAATATATGTACTCTGAGGCAAGCTCTCTGGAGACACCCCTGTCTTTATCTGAAGGAGAAACTCAATGGTGAGAATTTTAGGTGCTCCTTTAATTTGGATGGGTTGGAACTGTATTTCAGGAGGCAGGCATTGCAAGCAGCTGCAGCCTGTGCACTAAGCGCAGGCGGCTGCGGCTTGTGCACTAACCGTGGCCAAGAGGAGCTACCACAGGTCCGAGGTCGGGACAGAAGTCGGGAGGACCCCATGCCCGAAGGGTGGCGGCCAAGAGGAGTTACCCCACATCTGAGGTCAAGGGCAGCGGCCGAGAGTGCCAGGCTGTGACAGCGCAGGAATCGCAGAGAGGAGCCACCCACGTCCGAGGTCAGGGGTGGCGGCCAGGAGGAGCCATCCCGCGCCTGAGGCCAGGGGTGGAGGCCTGGAGGAGCCATCCCGCGCCTGAGGCCAGGGGCAACGACCGGGAGCAGCAACCCCACATAAAAGGAGCAGTGGCTGTGCGGGCACAGGAGGGCCTAGAGGAGCCATCCCACGTTGAAGGTCAGGAAGTGCAGCGGTGAGTAGATACCCTCATCCAAGGTAAAGAGCAGTGGCTGCACTTTGCTGGAGCAGCTGTGAAGAGATACCCCATGCCCAAGGTAAGAGAAACCCAAGCAAGATGGTAGGTGTTGCAAGAGGGCATCAGAGGGCAGACACACTGAAACCATACTCACAGAAAACTAGTCAGTCTAATCACACTAGGACCACAGCCTTGTCTAACTCCATGAAACTAAGCCATGGCCATGGGGCAACCCAAGACAGGTGGGTCATGGTGGAGATGTCTGACAGAATGTGGTCCACTGGAGAAGGGAATGGCAAGACACTTCAGTATTCTTGCCTTGAGAACCCCATGAACAGTATGAAGAGGCAAAATGATAGGATACCGAAAGAGGAACTCCCCAGGTCAGTAGGTGCCCAATATGCTACTGGAGATCAGTGGAGAAATAACTCCAGAAAGAATGAAGGGATGGAGCCAAAGCAAAAACAATGCCCAGCTGTGGATGTGACTGGTGATAGAAGCAAGGTCCGATGCTGTAAAGAGCAATATTGCCTAGGAACCTGGAATGTCAGGTCCATGAATCAAGGCAAATTGGAAGTGGTCAAACAAGAGATGGCAAGAGTGAAGGTCAACATTCTAGGAATCAGCAAACTAAAATGGACTGGAATGGGTGAATTTAACTCAAATGACCATTATATCTACTACTGTGGGCAGGAATCCCTCAGAGGAAATGGAGTAGCCATCATGGTCAACAAGAGTCTGAAATGCAGTACTTGGATGCAATCTCAAAAATGACAGAATGATCTCTGTTCGTTTCCAAGGCAAACCATTCAATATCACAGTAATCCAAGATATGCCCCAACCAGAAATGCTGAAGAAGCTGAAGTTGAACGGTTCTATGAAGACCTACGAGACCTTTTAGAACTAACACCCCCAAAAGATGTCCTTTTCATTATAGGGGACTGGAATGCAAAAGTAGGAAGTCAAGAAACACCAGGAGTAACAGGCAAATTTGGCTTTGGAATGTGGAATGAAGCAGGGCAAAGACTAATAGAGTTTTGCCAAGAAAATGCACTGGTCATAGCAAACACCCTCTTCCAACAACACAAGAGAAGACTCTACAAGTGGACATCACCAGATGGTCAACACTGAAATCAGATTGATTCTATTCTTTGCAGCCAAAGATGGAGATGCTCTATACAGTCAGCAAAAACAAGACCAGGAGCTGACTGTGGCTCAGATCATGAACTCCTTATTATCAAATTCAGACCTGAGTTGAAGAAAGTAGGGTAAACAGCTAGACCATTCAGGTATGACCTAAATCAAATCCCTTATGATTATACAGTGGAAGTGAGAAATAGATTTAAGGGCCTAGATCTGATAGATAGAGTGCCTGATGAACTATGGAATGAGGTTCGTGACATTGTACAGGAGACAGGGCCAAAGACCATCCAAATGGAAAAGAAATGCAAAAAAGCAAAATGGCTGTCTGGGGAGGCCTTACAAATAGCTGTGAAAAGAAGAGGAGTGAAAAACAAAGGAGTAAAGGAAAGATATAAGCATCTGAATGCAGAGTTCCAGAGAATAGCAAGAAGAGATAAGAAAGCCTTCTTCAGCAATCAATGCAAAGAAATAGAGAAAAACAACAGAATGGGAAAGACTAGAGATCTCTTCAAGAAAATTAGGGATAGCAAGGGAACATTTCATGCAAAGATGGGCTCGATAAAGGACAGAAATGGTATGGACCTAACAGAAGCAGAAGATATTAAGAAGAGATGGCAAGAATACACAGAAAAACTGTACAAAAAAGATTTTCATGACCTGGATAATCACGATGGTGTGATCACTCATCTAGAGCCAGACATCCTGGAATGTGAAGTCAAGTGGGCCTTGGAAAGCATTGCTACGAACAAAGCTAGCGGAGGTGATGGAATTCCAGTTGAGCTATTTCAAATCCTGAAAGATGATGCTGTGAAAGTGTTGCACTCAATATGCCAGCAAATTTGGAAAACTCAGCAGTGGCCAAAGGACTGGAAAACGTCAGTTTTCATTCCAATCCCAAAGAAAGGCAATGCCAAAGAATGCTCAAACTACTGCACATTTGTACTCATCTCACATGCTAGTAAAGGAATGCTCAAAATTCTCCAAGCCAGGCTTCAGCAATACGTGAAATGTGAACTTTCTGATGTTCAAGCTGGTTTTAGAAAAGGCAGAGGAACCAGAGATCAAATTGCCAACATCCACTGGATCATCAAAAAAGCAAGAGTTCCAGAAAAACATCTATTTCTGCTTTACTGACTATTCCAAAGCCTTTCACTGTGTGGATCACAATAAACTTTGGAAAATTCTGAAAGAGATGGGAATATCCTACCACCTGACCTGCCTCTTGAGAAATCTGTATGCAGGTCAGGAAGCAACAGTTAGAATTGGACAAGGAACAACAGACTGGTTCCAAACAGGAAAAGGAGTACGTCAAGGCTGTATATTGTCACCCTGCTTATTTAACTTCTATGCAGAGTACATCATGAGAAACGCTGAACTGGAAGAAACACAAGCTGGAATCAAGATTGCCGGGAGAAATCTCAATAACCTCAGATATGCAGATGACACCACCCTTATGGCAGAAAGTGAAGAAGAACTAAAAAGCTTCTTGATGATAGTGAAAGTGGAGAGTGAAAAAGTTGGCTTGAAGCTCAGCATTCAGAAAACGAAGATCATGGCATCCGGTCCCATCACTTCGTGGGAAATAGATGGGGAAACAGTGGAAACACTGTCAGACTTTATTTTTGCGGGCTCCAAAATCACTGCAGATGGTGACTGCAGCCATGAAATTAAAAGATGCTTACTCCTTGGAAGAAAAGTTATGAACAACCTAGATAGCATATTGAAGAGCAGAGATATTACTTTGCCAACACAGGTCCATCTAGTCAAGGCTATGGTTTTTCCAGTAGTCATGTATGGATGTGAGAGTTGGACTATGAGAAACCTGAGCACCAAAGAATTGATGCTTTTGAACTATGGTGTTGGAGAAGACTCTTGAGAGTCCCTTGGACTGCAAGGGGATCCAACCAGTCCATTCTGAAGGAGATCAACCCTGGGATTTCTTTGGAAGGACTGATGCTAAAGCTGAAACTCCAGTACTTTGGCCACCTCATGCAAAGAGCTGACTCATTGGGAAAGACTTTGATGCTGGGAGGAATTGAGGGAAGGAGGAGAAGGGGACGACAGAGGATGAGATGGCTGGATGACTTCACTGACTCGATGGACGTGAGTCTGAGTGAACTCCAGGAGTTGGTGATGGACAGGGAGGCCTGGCGTGCTGTGATTCATGGGGTTGCAAAGAGTCGGACATGATTGAGCGACTGAACTGAACTGAACTGAATATATATATTTATTTACTACATTTATATGCACTTGGAATGGTTTCTAGACTGTTGTTCATAGTTTCTAAACTTATTACTTTTCCATATCCACCACTAGACACTCAGATAGCTCTGATCTGGTTCAAGACAGTATCTGAGATTTTCAGAATCTTCAGACCTACTCAAGATGCCTCCACGAATGCATATTTAGTATCCATACAAACAATATACCCAGGATTCTGGTCTCTATTCCTTGATCTCCTTGTGTGCATGCATGCGTGCTAAGCCCCTTTAGTCTTGTCTGACTCTGTGTGATACCATGGACTGTAGCCCTCCAGGCTCCTCTCTCCATGATTCTCCAGACAAGAATATTGGAGTGGGTTGCCATGCCCTTCTCAAGGGGATCTTCCCAACCCAGGGATCGAACTCACATCTCCTGTGGCTCCGTGAGCTCCTCATTTTCAGTGAATTATTTTTCCACATTCTGACTCCCTTAACAGTGGTCATATCCTTCTTTGTTTATCACAACAAATTCATGACTTTTTGACCTTGATTTTAAGAATTCCACTCATTGACTATCACCTTCCATCTCTCTCACCGCATCTAATTTCCACATTCCCCCAAGCCTTCAATTTATTGCTTTGAAAGCTGTTACATTCCTAACCATTTCTTACACCTGTGGTCCACTCCTTTTTCTCATCCACTGGTACATGGTCCATATTCGAAATTACTCCTTTACCTTCTCTCCTACTAGTCTGGGAGAAACTCAATCCTGGTATAGACTTTCTTCCTACCACTTTATCTCTGGTACCCAGAAAATATCCTGGCAGCATCTAGAGGCTTTGTAAATATTTGATG
This sequence comes from Capricornis sumatraensis, assembly GCF_032405125.1. Lineage (NCBI taxonomy): Eukaryota > Metazoa > Chordata > Mammalia > Artiodactyla > Bovidae > Capricornis > Capricornis sumatraensis. Next base: position 14,796,226 of record NC_091089.1, on the reverse strand, counting down.
ATGGAAGAGTGATGAGTGGTTGATGGGGGAATTATACCTTCATGTAAGATTTACGTTGAATCTTTCATTTTCTCCAGGATGTTCAGAATTACTGGGGATGATACGGGAGAGACCAGATATTATGGCTTAGTACCTCTTGGTCTGCTGTTTTCTATGTGCCATTCAACTGCAACTTCACTGTACAAGGGTTCCTGCCAATGGCTGGAAGCTCAACATCCTGGAAGCTCTGAGAAAACACCCCCTCTCTTGGCAGTTGCTCAGGGGCCCAGGGGGATCCTCTCAGCAGTTCATCTCACTTCTATTGGCAGTAGCTTCCTGGAAAATCTTGGGCTGCTAATGTAGACAGTTCCAAGAAATTCCTAGTAAAAAAGCATACAGTGTTTCTGGTGTCCACTCAGGGGTACTTTCCTCCTCACAAAGCTTGTGGCTACATTAAATCAGCACAGACCAGGGTTCCTTGCGGGCAGCTCTGGCTTTTTCAAAGGTAAGTAATTTTATTTTTATCTTGCCTTTCAAAGAAAAAGTCTTTAAGTTTCTCAAAGTGCTCCTGGGGAAGGAATGAGTGTGACTGCACAACACGCAGCAGCATCCCATCTGTCTCCTCTTCCCAGTTTTGGTGGAGGGTGACCTCTTATGCTGTTCGAGAGAGTTCTTTGCAGATCATAATCTGTGGAGCCCATCACTCCTTTCTGGCACTCTCTAAACTCAGGTATCAAGGAAAGTTCCCATTGTTTTTCCCCTTCTATTCTCTGCCCACTGGACTCAGGACCTTGAGATTCAGCAGTAGTCCTGGGTTTATCATTCCTCTTCCTCCAAAAGCCCTCCACACAAAGTGAAAACATACAAATAGAACTGGACTTGTCAGCTCTAGGTTAAAATCTGTGTACAATATATTCAGAATTCTATCTCACAGGTAAAAAGTTTGAGCACCGCTTCCTTCCTCTAGACTAGAGAAGTTTCCCAAATTTCCCTAATGAAAGAATCACAATACTTGTTAAACATCTAAATACACAGTAGTCTAGGATCAACCCCTGGAGGTTAGGATGCTAGTTTATTTGGGGGAAGAAGAGGAGGGCTGGGAGCTCTCTTAATGATCACAGATGATTCAAATAACCAGGCAAGTTTGAGAAGTTAGATCAGAAAGTAGGAACGCTGTTATTTTGATCATTCATTTTCCCATTCAGCCACACTGTCTGGAGAATGGAAAAGGTGTCCCATCTTTCCTGTTTTTCTGTCTTTGTTACCAAATGGACTGAACCTATGTAAAAAGTGAATGACTGGAGGAAAAAAAAATAAGAGTCAAATAGTTGAAATATTTCAGAAACTCAGTTTCAACCCTAGATAAATGTGAATTCATTTCTGTCTTAGTAAGTTTAAGCTGCTATAACAAAAATGCCATAGACTGCATGGCTCATAAATAACATTTATTTCTTAGTTTTGGAGGCTGGGGAGTTCAGATCAAGGTGTTGACAGGTTCCATGTCTAGTGAGAACCTGCTTTGTCATTCATGGAAAGCCATCTTTTTACTATATCTTCATGTGGTAGAATAAGCAAAGGAGCTATCCAAAGTTTTCTTTTCTTTTCTTTTTTTGTATAAAAGAACTAATAAGAAAGGTTTATATGTAAGTAGAATAGAGTGGGGGTAACGGTTGATCTTCGATTGTAATCCCCTCTATCTATTTTAGCTTCTAACACTGTAGTTTTCTTGTAGCAGAGTTACAAGGTTTTCAACAAGTCATACCACTTGTAATTTTCAAATACTATTCCACTGCCATTGTCTTTTTTAATGTTCTCATCTCTTCCCTGGCATGTCTGAAAAACCTTGTTACTGGATTTGCTCCATCTTATCTCCTGCATATCCATCATTTAAACAATGACTGCCTGAAACAGCTGGCTATGCACTGCCTATGGGGAAAAAACTGATTTCCTCAGTGTTGAGTATAATACTCTTGCCTCCCTACCACTTATGTAGTTTATAACTGCTTAAATATTGTGCTGCTAGACTTACACATCTTCTGCAGAGACTGCGTCTCACCTGTGTATTTCTAGTACTCAGCACGTAGATTCTTCTGGAGAAGGAAATGGCAACCAACTCCAGTATTCTTGCTTGGAGAACCACAAGGAGCCTGGCTTGATATAGTCCACGGGGTCGCAAAGAACTAGACATGACTTCATGACGGAACAATAGTTCCCCTCATAAGAGTGCCATTCTTCTGACCTAATATCCTTCAAAGTCGCTACCTCCTAATATCATCTCATTGAGCATCAGGATTTCAAAGTATGAGTTTTGAGGGGACATATTCAGTCTATAGCATTCATTTTTTATTATTTAGGCATTTTGACACTAGCATAAATGATTTCAAACATTGTGAATGAAAAGAAAATTAAAAATGCAGTCATCATGGAATAGGCTCAATGCTTTTCAAAATATACAAACAGCTCATACAACTCAACAACAAAGAAACTGACAACCCAATTGAAAAATGGGGAGAAGGCCTAAATAGATATTTCTCTAAAGAAACACAGATGACCAACAGGCAAATGAAAAGATATTCAACATCACTAATTATTAGAGATATGCATTTCAAAACTACCATGATATACCACTTCACACCAGTCAGAATGGATATCATTTAAAAAAAAAAATCTATGAGTAACAAATACTGGAGAGGATGTGAAGAAAAGGGAACCCTTCTACACTGTTGGTGGGAATGTTAATTGGTGCCCCCACTACATAAAACAGTATGCAGGGTACTCAAAAAACTAAGAATGGAGTTGCCATATGATCCAGCAGTCCCGCTACTGGACATATACCCAGGCAAATGTGTAATTCACAAAGACACATGCACCCTTATGTTTATAAGCAGTAGTCACAAAAGCCAAGACGTGGAAACAACCTAAATGTCCATTGATTGATGAATGGATAAAAAAGATGTGGTACGTATATACAATGAAATGTTACGCCAAAAAAAGAATGAAATAATGCCATTTGTAGCAACATGGATAAACCTAGAGATTAGTATACTAAATGAAGTAACTCAGAGAGAGACAAATACCATATGATGTCACTTATACGTGTAATCTAAAATATGATGCAAATAACTTCTTCACAAATCAGGAACAGACTTACCCATAGAGGAGAAACTTGTGGTTGCCAAGGGGGAAGGGTAGAGGGGAGGCATGGGTTAGGAGTTTGGGATTAACAAATGGAAACCATTACATATAAAATGGGTAAACAACGTCCTACTGTATAGCACAGGGAACTTCATTCAATATCCTGGGGCAAGCCATAATGGAAAACAATAAGGAAAATAATGCATACAGATGTATAAGTGAATCACTTTGTTGTACAGTAAGAATTACCACAACACTGTAAATCAAACATACTTCAATAAAGTAAATTAAAAAAAAAGAATACGATCAATGCTTGATCAAACACACAGTGTTCCAGGAATATGAGAGAGAACTCTTGATTGATGTAGGAGAGAATGCAAAGCCTCCATAGCATCTCCTCTCTGCTAATCTGAATGCTAACTGAACATTTAAACACAATCCAAAAGGAGACACTGACTTCTGTTTGTGCCTTGCTCAACAGAGTTTCTAGAAAGGAAATAGATTTTAGATTGTTTCAAAGTGGGAAAATGTGCAAACAATTTGGAGACAGTGGGGTTAATGCAAGCCTTGGAAACAAGTTGCTCTTCCCCTGGACCACAGTGCTAATGACTGGTGAAGAGAGCAATGGCCCAGCTCAGAGGGGAATCAACAGGGGGCCTGGCAAAACCCAAACCTCTGCTGACTCCAGAAGCTTTTCATTTTCTTCACTTACTGCTTCCTAATAAATAATGGATAGTCCATTATTGGGGCAGTCAACACTCCAGGCTGCAATTTGTTTTGTGCCAGTGGATTTGAATTACTTGTATATGTCTTATAATGTGGGATAAACAAGTAATACATATACACATATATTCAATGACTATTTATAGAATATATATGGATACATATGTATGCATATGCATATGTATAACACATCATGAATAGCAAAATGGTAATTACTTGGGTAGACTGTTCTACTGTTTGTTCAAAGAGCTTTCTACATATATTGCTTCACTTATTTAACCCTTGTAAGACCTTTGTAAGGAAGGGATTACAATTATGTTCATTTTCAGAGGTGGAGATGAAGGCTTAGAGAGGCCAATGTTCTCTCAAAATGAGGCACACTCTGATAAGTGGTTGAGCCAAGATTCAAATTCTCTTGTTCTGAGTTAAGGTTTGTGCTCATTCTTTGGTAGTCTGTCTCTAATCTTCTATTAGCTAACATCGTCACAGTTATCAATTCAGTCGACACTCAGTTGTGTCCAGCTCTTTGTGACCCCATGGACTGCAGCACACCAGGCCTCCCTGTCCATTACCAACTCCCAGAGTTTACTCAGACTAATGTCCATCAATTTGGTGATGCCATCCAACCGTCTCATCCTCTGTTGTCCCCTTCTCCTCCCGCCCTCAATCTTTCCCAGCCCAGGGTCTTCTCCAGTGAGTCAGTTCTTCATGTCAGGTGGCCAAAGTATTGGAGTTTCAGCTTCAGCATCAGTCATTCCAATGAATATTCAGGACTGATTTCCTTTAGGATGGACTGGTTGGATCTCCTTGTAGTCCAAGAGACTGTCAAGAGTCTTCTCCAACACCACAGTTTAAAAGCACCAATTTTCGGTGCTCAGCTTTCTTTATGCTCAAAATCTCACATCCATACATGACTACTGGAAAAACCATAGCTTTGACTAGATGGATCTTTGTTGGCAAAGTAATGTCTGTGCTTTTTAATATGCTGTCTAGGTTGGTCACAGCTTTTCTTCCAAGGAAAAAGTGTCTTTTAATATAATGCCTGCCATCACCATCTGCAGTGATTTTGGAGCCCCAAAAGATAAAGTCTGTCAATGGTTCCATTATTTCCTCATCTATTCGCCATGAAGTGATGGGACCAGATGTCATGATCTTAGTTTTCTGAATATTGAGTTTTATGTCAACTTTTTCACTCTACTCTTTCACTTTCATCAAGGGCTCTTTAGTTCTTCTTCACTTCCTGCCATAAGGGTGGTGTCATCTGCATATCTGAGGTTATCAATATTTCTCCCATTCCAGCTTGTGCTTCATACAGCCTTGCATTTCTCATGATGTACTCTGCATATAAGTTAAATAAGCAGGATGACAATATACAGCCTTGATATACTCCTTTCCTGATTTGGAACCAGTCTGGTATTCCAATCTCTTGAAGAATTTTCCAAGTTTGTTGTGATCCACACAGTCAAAGGCTTTGGCATAGTTAATAAAGCAGACGTAGATGTTTTTCTGAAACTCTCTTGCTTTTTCAATGATCTAACAGATGTTGGCAATTTGATCTCTGGTTCCTCTGCCTTTTCTAAATCCAGCTTGAACATCTGGAAGTTCACAGTTCACATACTGTTGAAGCCTGGCTTGGAGAATTTTGAGCATTACTTTCTAGTGTGTAAGGTGAATGCAGTTGTGCTGTAGTTTGAACGTTCTTTGGCATTGCCTTTCTGTGAGATTGGAATTCTCTTGTTCTGAGTTAAGGTTTGTGCTCAAACTTTGGTAGTCATTTGCTAATCTTCTATTAGCTAACATTGTCACAGGATCAATCACAAAGAAACCACACAGGAATAAACTTTCCTACCACTCTTTCTATTGTTGAGTCTGTTCTTTTTAACATGAAATCCTTCACTTTTCATGAAGGGTTACTTAACCTTCTGTTAGGTCGAGAAGGAAATGGCAACTCACTCTGGTATTCTTGCATGGGAAATCCCATGGGCAGAGGAGCCTGGCAAGCTACAGTCCACGGGGTTGCAAAGAGTTGGGCATGACTTAGTAATTAAATGAGCAATCATCTTTCTTCATTCTTTTCTCATTTTTATAAGAAAATATGTTAATATGTTAATACTGGAAAGAAGGGGTACAATATTGAGAGTGAATATTTTCTCTTGTAGTATTTCACTTCATTTAGAGACAACATCTTAGCCAAAAGGAGTGTGTGTGTGTGTGTGTGTGTGTGTGTGTGTGTATGTGTGTGGTGTATTTAGGAGTGATGGGGGGGACTCATAGAAACTTCCACATAAATTTTTACCTCCTTTCTTTGTTCTTAGGACCAGCTCTGACGTGCTATGATGGTTTCATTCTTGAATAAGGATAGGTAGAAGGTCTAAGTCTGATAGAAATATGGAAAAGTTTATTTAAAATAATGAAAGTGAAGTGGCTCAGTCATGTCCACTCTTTGCAACCTCATGGACTGTAGCCTGCAAGGCTCCTCCACCCATGGGATTTCCCACACAAGAATGCTAGAGTGGGTTGTCATTTTCTTCTCCAGGGGATCTTCCTGACCAAGGGATCAAGCTTGGGTCTCCAGCATTGCAGGCAGACTCTTTGCTGTCTTATATAAGACAGTACAGAAACTAGCAACAATATGGTAAAATTCTCCACCACATCACACACAACATTTTGGAGGTATCAGTGTTTTCAGACCATATCTTATCGGAATGTGTGATTAACACAGAATTGTTATCTTTGCTTTTCTTTGTGAAGGGTTACATAAACTTGTGTTAGTATCAGCTCTCTGCAAGTTAGAAAGTAAATTGAATGATTAAATTAAGTAAACTAATTTAGATTCTCCTCTTAACTCATGCATATTTACATATGTTAGTGTTTACTAATTAATAGATTAGATGCAAGTTAGTTTAAATCAAGAAAATTGCTCACATATTCATTTAATTTTCAATCCTTAACTACCTCCCTATTTTTAAGGCAGTGATGTAAAGAATAAAGCACAGAATAAATGAGGATTAGAACAAAGAAAAAAGGAGATGATACAAAGAAGAGAAATTTTTTAGAATATAGGTCCTCCCCCCAAAAAAAAGTATGTGTGTGTATTGATGTTTATTAGATATAATTTCTCTAAACAATAATTTTTTAACAAATATTTAATTATATTCAGTTCAGTTCAGTTTAGTTCAGTCACTCAGTCATGTCCGACTCTTTGCAACCCCATGTACCGCAGCACACCAGGCCTCCCTGTCCATCACCAACTCCTGAAGTTCAATCAGACTCATATCCATCAAGTCAGTGATGCCATCCAGCCATCTCATACTCTGTCGTCCCCTTCTCTTCCTGCCCCCAATCCCTCCCAGCATCAGAGTCTTTTCCAATGAGTCAACTCTTCGCATGAGGTGGCCAAAATACTGGAGTTTCAACTTTAGCATCAGTCCTCCCAATGAACACCGAGGACTGATCTCCTTTCGAATGGACTGGTTGGATCTCCTTGCAGTCCAAGGGACTCTCAAGAGTCTTCTCCAACACCACAGTTCAAAGGCAACAATTCATCAGCGCTCAGCTTTCTTCACAGTCCAACTCTCACAGCCATTCATGACCACAGGAAAAACCATAGTCTTGACTAGACGGACCTTTGGCAAAGTAATATCTCTGCTTTTCAGTATGCTATCTAAGTTGGTCATAACTTTCCTTCCAAGGACTAAGCATCTTTTAATTTCACGGCTGCAGTCACCATCTGCAGTGATTTTGGAGCCCAAAAAAATAAAGTCTGACACTGTTTCCACTGTTTCCCCATCTATTTCCCATGAAGTGATGGGACCAGATGCCATGATCTTCATTTTTTGAATGTTGAGCTTTAGGCCAACTTTTTCACTCTCCTCTTTCACTTTCATCAAGAGGCTTTTTAGTTCCTCTTCACTTTCTGCCATAAGGGTGGTGTCATCTGCATATCTGAGGTTATTGATATTTCTCCCGGCAATCTTGATTCCAGCTTGTGCTTCTTCCAGCCCAGGGTTTCTCATGGTGTACTCTGCATATAATTTAAGTAAGCAGGGTGACAATATACAGCCTTGATGTACTCCTTTTCCTATTTGTAACCAGTCTGTTGTTCCATGTCCACTTCTAACTGTTGCTTCCTGACCTGCATACAGATTTCTCAAGAGGCTGGTCAGGTGGTCTGGTATTCCCATCTCTCTCAGAATTTTCCACAGTTTATTGTGATCCACACAGTCAAAGGCTTTAGCATAGTCAATAGCTCATTAGGTTGAATTAATTCAATCTTAATATTATCTAGCTGACCTCTCAATGAAAATGACACACATGCAATAATACCGAGGGCATATTCTGGGGTTTATGACTTTTTGGCACTTATTCCTTTGTGAATGCCTGCCTCCAAAAATTATTGAAAAGTATATCTTATGACTATTAATATAAAGACAAATATGTTAAAATTATATATGAAAATGATTTCATTAAATTTTTCCTTCCTGGATAAAGATGGGTCTCTAGATACAAGATGGTGCAAATAAACACCACCAGGATACTACATAAATTTCCTGGGTCCCTTTGTAATTAAAAAAAATGTGAAATGTGAAAGTTGTTCAGTTGTGTCCAACTCTTTGCAATCCCTGGACTATACAGTCCATGGAATTCTCCAGTCAAGAATACTGGAGTGAGTAGGACTATATAGTCCTTGAAATTCTCCAGGCAAGAATACTGGAGTGAGTAGGACTATACAGTCCATGGAATTCTCCAGGCAAGAATACTGGAGTGTGGAGCCTTTCCCTTCTCCAGGGGATCTTCCCAACCCAGGGATTGAACCCAGATCCCCCACAAAGAAGGTGGATTCTTTACCTGCTGAGCCACCAGGGAAGCCCAATTAAAAAAATAGTAAATATTAAAATATATTTACTACTACTTTATTGTAAAGTTAACTATATTAAAATGTATATTAAAACATTTTCATAGAGCTAAAAGTTCTTTCATTTTCTTCTGATTTTTAAGGAAATTGAATTTTTTTTTTTTTTTTGGATCAATAAAAGTATTATGGGCCCTTGGGACTTAATTCCAGCCCTATTGGATAAGATAGCCATGAACACCCTAACACAGCTTTAGCTAATGTGATTTCTTCTGGAGCGCAAACATGCAATTTGTTTTTCCACTAATTTTTGTGCCCATGTGTATGTGTGTTTGTGTGCCTTTAAAGCATTACAGGCTCTTCAGTGAATTGGGAGTTATTATTGTTCAGTTATTCAATCGTATCTGACTCTTTTATGACCCATAAACCAGGCAAGAGTACTGGAGTTGGTAGGACTTGTATATCACAGTATTATTGCCTGTGACCCATGGTGTTCGCCAGGTTCCTCTGTCCAAGGATTTTCCAGGGTGGGTTGCCATTTCCTACTCCAGGGCATCTTCCTGACTGAGGGATCAAACCCATATCTCCTGGGTCTCCTGCACTGGCAGGTGGATTCTTTACCACTGTGCCACCAGGGAAGCCTGCAAGTTCTTACTCAGCATCAAATTATATCTCTTGAGTAAAGTTTTTCCTGAATCCCTAGGTAGAATTAATCACACCAAGAAGTTCCCTCAGTACTTTGTATATAACTTTACAGAACTGAAGAGAAACCTAGAAACTATCCTTGTAAACACTTTGTATCACTTACCGTATTTATTTATTTATTTATTTCACTTACCATATTTATTTTCAGACAAACTTTCAGTTTTGGAATAATTTTCGATTTACTGCAAAATTGCAAAGATACAGAGAGTTCCCATATACACCTCACTGCTTTCAGCTATGCCTGACATCGTTATCTTAAATTATTATGACATCATTATCTGGAATTATTATGATGCACTTGTCAGATCTAAGAAACCGACCTTAGTACTTGACTATGAACGCCAGGTTTTATTCTGATTTCATCGGGTGTATGATCAGGTGATTCAATATGGCTGTTTTGTTCTCTGTGTAGCCCCTGCTCCATGAGTCTCTGCTCATTCACATGATTCTCCAACCCTTCAAATTAAAGGGCTTAATCAGTTACTGCCTACAAGCTTGCCTACTGCCCCAGTCACTGGTTTCTCTGGTAACTTATGAGCCAGCCTGACGTCAACCCTCCTTTTGAATGTAGCCTCCTTCTTCCCAAAGTAGCGAAGACTACTGCTGTGTCTTGTCTGTGGTCTGCTGTACAGGGTGGGGTGTTTCCCCAGCACTTTTGTTTCAGATGTGTAAGGTCCCCTACCCAATAAACCACTGATAATGCTGTTCTTTTCTCTGGATTATTTCTTAGGTAGTGAGGCTGGGCAATTACAAGGCTTGCAAGTCTGTGGGGGTGCATACCAACATCAGGTTTTCCAATAACGTGTTTTTTAATTTTTTTTTCTTTTCCAGGATCCTATCCAGGGCCCCCTGTAGCATTTAGTTATCAGGTTTCTTCTATCTCCCTTGGACTGTGAGAGTTTCTCTGGATTTTTCTTGTTTTACATGACCTTGATACATACAAAGAGGAATGACCAGGTATCTTGTGGATTGTCCCCTCAGTTTAGGTTTGTCTTTTTTTGGCTGTTAGTTTTTTTTTTCATGATTAGACTAAGGCTATAGAATTTTTGAAGAAATATCATCAGAGTAAAGGATGCTCTCGATTTTGGAGGTGGTGCAGTGGTTTAGAATCTGCCTCCCAGTGCAGGAGACACAAGCTCTATGGGTTTGATCCTTGGGTCAGGAAGATCCCCTGAAGGAGGAAACAGCAACTTACTCTGGTATTCTTGCCTGGAAAATTCTATGGACAGAGGAGCCCTGTGTCCATAGGGTCACAAAGTCAGACACCGAGCTCACACACACACAAATGCTCTCATCATTTCATATCAGGGGTCCCACATTGGTTTGCAGCTGTTTATCAACATGTTTGCTTCTTCATTAACGATAGGGTCCTGGCTTAAACTGAATGTACTTGTATTTCCTATATTCACTAATGTATTTTTTAACAGCACATTAATTAGTTCTCTCCCTTACTAGACTGAAAGTGAAGTGAAGGTGTTAGTCACTCAGTCATGTCCGACTCATCGTGACCCCATGGACTGTAGCTAGCTTCTGTCCATGAGCAAGAATACTGGAGTGAGCAGCCATTCCCTTCTCCAGGTATTGAACCCAGGTCTCCGGCATTACAGGTAGATTCTTTACCTGCTGAATCACCACTAGTTCTCTCCCTTGCTAGATTAGGAGCCCCTTAAAACTAGACTTGCCTTGCTCATTTGTTTCTCCATGCCCTCTGCACTAAGCCCAGTACGTGGTGTAAAGAAATTTCAAATAAAGCTTTTGAAATTCATGTTAAATTAATTGTTCAGTCTTTTTTTATAGCTATTTTCAAGGGCCTGCTAGGTTTAATGTGCTCACACAAAGAAAGTAGCTGGCAAGGCACAGACTCTTTTACTTAAGCTGATAAATGGTTATACTTTGTGGTAAGTACAAATAAGACTCAAATTAATGCTCTTTCCTGTTTATGGACATTAGTCCAACTTGATCTTCACAGAACAGAGACTTACTGAAGCTGTATTGAAGCTGTCTCTTTTAATGGTGCCCCCAGGGTCTGGACTAGGATTTCTTATTCATTAGAAGTTAACTCCTTCACTAGCAGACACTCTGAGTGCTCCTGGCTTAGAGTGAACCTGGTCTAGCAATTTATGACACCCGGAACTAAAATGGCAGATAAAAGAGGAAGTGACACGAACAGGCTCCCAATTAGAGAGTTGACACAGGTGATTGACAACAGGTCTGCCGAAAACAGGGCACAACCTAAAGGCCTTTAACAGGCAATGTTTACATATATTATGAAACTAAATGTAATAGGAATTATTACAATTTTTGTTTAAAAAGAAATTTTAAGGGTTTAATTTTGGGGGTTTTGAGACATACATAGTATTTACAGGAAGCAATGTTAACACTGACATGCAAAGTAGAACACAAAGAATATCCCCAATCCTACCCACTCTTTTTTTTTTTTTCTATTTGCATGGGTGCTGTCTAAGAGAGATGGACAGATTGACAGTGTCAGAATAGAGGGACAGATAAAATGTGTATATGCTGGTCTTTCAACAAAATTGGGTTATTCCATACACATTATTTTGTAGGCTTTCATGGTTTATGTAAGCAATGAACACATTTTTTGATATTCAGCTTTCTTCAAATAATTAAGGTTTATTGAAAGCTTAGATGTTTCAAATTTTCAGGCTCTGTTTCAAATTTCAATGGAGTAACAGTGAAAATCAGTTTGAGTTAAAAAACTAGAGTAAGATTTTTTTTTAAATGACCAATTTATTTAAACAATTTAATACTCCACTTAGTACCACAGTCTACAAATATTAAAAAGCAGTGTTTGTTGTTTAATATTTTTATTTTAATGTTGACGATTTTAATATTGAAGATATTAAAAATGTCTTATGGTGGACCAAAATTAACACTGGTGAAGGGCTTCCTTGGTGGGAAGAATCTGCCTGCCAATTCAGGAGAGACGTAGTTTCAATTCCTGGATCAGGAAGATCCCCTGGAGAAGGAAAGAGCAACCACTCCAGTATTCTTACCTGGGAAATCCCATGGACAGAGGAGCCTGATGGGTTATAGTCCATGGGGTCATGAAGAGTTGGACGGGACTTAGTGACTAAACAACAATAACAACAACAGAAAGAATGACAGCCAGATATATTTATTTTTTATTCATCATGAGTTTCATCCAATTATTTTGGTTTCTCCCCTTACAATTTATCTCTTAAGCTCTTTATCACGCATTTTTATAGTATGTATAGTCACTAATTCATGATTTCCATAAGGCTCTGTAAACAAACAATACAACAACAGTAATAGTAACATTTTAGTATTGTGTTTACCAAATGTGAAGGACTAGGCTAAGATTTTTACAAATAATAACTTACATAATCAATACAGTAGCACATTGGTCTAGGTATTATCTATCCCTTTTCACTGATGAGAAAACTGATAGTCCAGAGAACGTTCTAAAGGTCACAGAGATAGTAAATGACACAGTACTTAGGACTGAGGACTTTAGATCGACACAGTCCCAGACTTTTCCACAAGATTGTCTATACTGGCTCTGAAAACTCTACTGCCTTTCTTCCCATCCTCGTTGAAAATATGCTTTCTACCTATTGCATCATCTGTTAGGAAATGTATGTGGTTCAATTTAATGCCCAAGAGGTGGTGAGTGTACTCTATGTTTATTTTGCTTCTGATCTCATAAAAACTAACCACTCAATTTTCAGGACCTCTCACTTTGTGAGTCGGCCCACACTCTGTTAGTGGTGCGTGCTCTTCTCTAAATAAACCCACTTCTTACTTATCGCTTTGTCTCTCACTGAATTCTTTCTGTGACAAGATATCAAGAACCCAAGCTTCATTAAGTCCTGAGGCCAGTAAGCAATCTCAGTTAAAAGACTGTGGGTTCAAGCTTCAGTCTGAATTGTATGGTTTCACAAATATTTGCTCAATTTCTCCTTATCCTATGAAAACTATTCTGATTACTTCAAGTGAAAAGAATCACACATTTTCCTGCACAGACTCAAGTCTCAGTACACCTATTTTACTTTCCTTTGTGTACATATACGTGATTCTCAGGTCATTCAGTTCAGTTCAGTTCAGTTCAATTGCTCAGTCATGTCCTACTCTCTGCAACCCCATGGACTGCAGCATGCCAGGCCTCCCTGTCAATCACCAATTCCCAGAGTTTACTCAGACTCATGTCCATTGTGTTGGTGATGCCTACCAACCATCTCATCCTCTGTCATCCCCTTCTCCTCCCACCCTCAATCTTTCCCAGCATCAGAGTCTTTTCAAATGAGTCAGTTCTTGGCATCAGGTGTTCAAAGTATTGGAATTTCAGCTTCAGCATCGGTCCTTCCAATGAATATTCAGGACTGATTTGCTTTAGAAAAGGCTGGTTCGATCTCCTTGCTGTCCAAGGAACTCTCAGGAGTCTTCTCCAGCACCACAGTTCAAAAGCATCAGTTCTTCGGCACTCAGCTTTCTTTGTAGTTCAATTCTCACATCCATACATGACTCCTGGAAAAATCATACCTTTGACTAGATGGACCTTTGTTAGCAAAGTAATGCCTCTGTTTTTTAATATGCTGTCTAGGTTGGTCTTAATTTTTCTTCCAAGGAGTAAGCATCTCTTAATTTGATGGCTGCAGTCACCATCTGCAGTGATTTGGGAGCCAATAAATAAATAAATATATAAAGTCTCTCACTGTTTCCATTGCTTCCTCATCTATTTTCCATGAAGTGATGGGAAAAGATGCCATGAATGGCATCACTTAGTTTTCTGAATGGTGAGTTTTAAGCCAACTTTTTCACTCTCCTCTTTCACTTTCATCAAGAGGCTCTTTATTTCTTCTTCACTTTCTGCCATAAGTGTGGTGTCATCTGCATATCTGAAGTTACTAATATTTCTCCTGACAATCTTGATTCCAGCTTGTGCTTCCTCCAGCCCAGTGTTTCTCATGATGTACTCTGCATATAAGTTGACAAAGCAGGGTGACGATATACAGCCTTGATGTACTCCTTTCCTTATTTGGAACCAATCTATTGTTCCATGTCCAGTACTAACTATTGCTTCCTGACCTGCATACAGATTTCTCAGGAGGTAGGTCAGGTGGTCTGGTATTCCCATCTCTCTCAGAATTTTCCACAGTTTATTGTGATCCACACAGTCAAAGGCTTTGGTGTAGTCAATAAAGCAGAAATAGATGTTTTTCTGGAACTCTCTTGCTTTTTTGATGATCCAGCGGATGTTGGCAATTTGATCTCTGGTTCCTCAGCCTTTTCTAAATCCAGCTTGAACATCTGGAAGTTCACGGTCACGTATTGCTGAAGCCTGATTTGGGGAATTTTGAGCATTCCTTTACTAGCATGTGAGATGAGTGCAATTGCATGGTAGTTTGAGCATTCTTTGGCATTGCCTTTCTTTGGGATTGGAATGAAAACTGACCTTTTCAGATCATTACTACATTGTGAATAGAGCCTGACTTGACTTTTCAGTAAGAGAATCATGAAACAGTCCTTATGGGTCTATTACTAGTGCAATTGCAGCACCTCCAGACCTTTAAAATTGTCTCCTCTCAACTATTTCTTTAAGATGTGGGGCTGCCTCATATCTACTTGGCTCATGTAAACAATTTCTTTCTGTCTATGTGGCATCTTCCATTTTATTTCTCACCATTACCTGCATAAAGATGGAGCTGAGGTTGTGAAGATGGTGCAAAGGGCCAATGTAAACGACAAAGCAATATACCAAACTCCCTGTCAGTACTGCCCTAGGAGCTGTCTCCTGCCATCTTGGAAGCCATAGTGAAATTCTTCTAACATTGCTCATGCTGAAGCCTTTCAACCTTTGTCTATAGTCTCTGAAAGCAATAGTACTTGAACTTCTAATTTCTGCCCTCTAAGATTTAGGTGCTGTAGCTCTTTCAGTTTTTAGCAACCATTCCTCTGATTCTGAAATTAAGTATAAGTTCATAGGGAAGGGGTTGTATGATCATTTAATCCACCTTCCTTGATCTTCCTTCAAAATAGTTTGATTCTCAGACTTTGTTCTCAGATCAAACTGCTATGGTTTGATCCTTTCTCCTGAGATTTGAGCTATTTTGCTAAATGCTTCTCAAGCACACATGCAACTAGATTATTGGCAGAAAGACCCTCTGGTCTTCAAGGTATGCTCAGATATCCATGAATACTGGGATGCCCTCTAAAATTACTTTATGACTCATTCTACCATTCTGTCATGATTTATCATGTGTCTTTCTATCTGAATATTCTATAAAGTCTTTGAGAGCAGGCAGTAATTTCTGTATCTGTCCCAGAATTAGTGTCATGCTTTGTACAAAGTAACAGCTAAATAAGTCACTTTTTAATGAATGCAGCTGGGTCATTTGTAACCTGGAAACTTTTCTCCCTATGCAGTTAACGTAAGTGTTGACTTCAGTGTTCAAAGAGCTCCATACAGCACAAATAAAGTACAAATAAGTGTGGATGGCCAGCAGGTTCTGGAACTCTGTCAACACGTTTCAGGATGTTTATTCAAATCTGCCATTTTCTCCATGCATACACAAGCACACTCAGGGTTGATGTGCCCTGGGAGAACTGGCATTCATCAAGGTTTCTAAGCCATTACTTTTTCTATGGACCCTAGCTGATGCTTCCTTCAGAAAATGTGAAAGGCCTGCTAATTTCTTCCAGGGAAAGAGCAACAGAGGCACAAAAGTTGGAACCTGAAAGGTCATCCTGTGGAATATACAAGGGCGGGGGTAACTCCTCAAAATAAGAAAGTGAAAATGAATTCATTAGATCATCAGTGTTCCACTGATAATTCTTAATAAATATGGATATTTTGTTCCCACTGAAAAAAAAAATTTAATTAAGCATTTTCTGTTTTGAGTGATTAAAATCTCTATCCTTTTAAAAAATATCATGGATAAGAATAATAAATAATGATAATACAGGTGGCTCAGTGGTAAAGAATCCACCTGCCCATGCAGGAGACGTAGGAAGATCACCTGGAGAAGAAAATGGCAACCCACTCCAGTATTCTTGCCTGGGAAATGCTATGGAGAGAGAAACCTGGTGGGCTACAGTCCATGGGGTTGCAAAGAGTCGGACACAACTTAGTGACTAAACAACAACAAATTCCTTTTACATTGTTATTGAGTTTCCTCAGGACAACTAGGAATGAGGAACTTCTGGAGGCCAGAAGTTCAAAATCAAGGCTTCATCAGGGTTCTCTCTGAAGGCTCTAAAGAAGAATACTTCCTTGCCTGTGCCAGCACCTGCTGACTCCCAGCAATCTTTGCCATCCCTTGGTTGTAGGTTGCTGTTGTTGTTCAGTCGCTAAGCTATGTCCAGCTGTCTGACCCCATGGACTGCAGCACGCCAGGCTTCCCTGTCATTCACCACCTCCCAGAGTTTACTCAAACTCACGTCCATTGAGTCAGTGACGCCATCCAACCATCTCATCCTCTGTTGTCCCCTTCTCCTCATGCCTTCAATCTTTCCCAGCATCAGGGTCTTTTCCAGTGAGTCAGCTCTTCACATCCAGTGGCCAAATTATTGGAGCTTCAGCTTCAGCATCAGTCCTTCCAATGAATATTCAGTACAGATTTCCTTTAGGATGGACTGGTTTGATCTCCTGGCTTCTCGGTGCGTCACTACAATCTCTGCCCCCATCTTTACATGGTTATCTTCCTTCTGTGCATCATCTCCTCTTATTATAAGGTTACTCTTCATTGAACTTAACTCATTACCGGACTGAGTTTTTGGTTAGATATGAATTTAGAGGAGACACTATTGAAAAGCAACTTCAGGGTTCTGTGGCCAGAACTAGGAAAACAAGCATTTCAATCAACCCAGAGTCCACATCCTAACGGACTGTAAGCACTCTACTAGTAGCTCAAAGGGCTTCTTGGTGAGAAAAAGCCTTTCCTCCATCACAACACTTTACTGCCAACGGCAGGGAAGTGCATAAATCTAAGATGACTACACATGGGAATGCTTTCCCATAGTTGAACGGTCCACATTTTCTGCAAACATATGTAGCATCTGTGACATTGAGACATTCAGCTTCTTTTCTGGGCCCCTCCCTGGGAATCCATAGGAACATCTGGGAGCAGACAATGTGCAAAAGACTCAAATTTCATGTGAACGAGGCGACATGGGATTGCAGGCCATCAACAGGGGGTAAGGAGGGCACAATATGTGAGCAGATTTATACTGATCAACTCTTTAAGATACGAAATAGGAATCTCTGGAGTGTAAGTTTTTCTGAAAAATCTTTTTCTTTTTTTTTTTTTAATTTTTACTTTATTTTACTTTACAGTACTGTATTGGTTTTGCCATACATTGACATGAATCCACCATGGGTATATACAAGCTCCCAATCCTGAATCCCCCTCCCACCTCCCACCCCATATCATCTCTCTGGATCATCCCCATGTACCAGCCCCAAGCATCCTGTATCCTGTATCAAACATAGACTGGCACTTTGTTTCTTACATGATAGTATACGTGTTTCAATGCCATTCTCCCAAATCATCACACCCTCTCCCTCTCCCTCAGAGTCCAAAAGACAATTCCAAGGGAAGTTCAAAGCAATCACATTTTGCAAGTAATTTACATGAACAATTTAGGTGAGGTAGGGGGTACCTGAAGAGTTGAGAAAATGGCCTTCTTTCTTTTTGTAGCCTTTGTGGCAGGAAGTTTTTTGTTTTGTTTCGTTTTGACCTGCTTGATCCCAGAAGTCCTCCAGTTTCTCAGGATATCTTGTATCCAACTGCTCAAGGATGAATTAGGAAGGCTCAGGAAGCAGGTGGTTTGGAGGTAAAAATGTTCCATGTTTTGTTTGTTCTAATTATTTGCTTGCAGCATGTGGAGAGAGAGTCAATTAGGCACCTAGGATACAGACCACCAAGATCTTTGTAGATTCAGACTCGCACTTGCATCCTAATGGGACACAAACAGGAAGCTATTTGTTTCAGGGATCCTAGCATTTTAATTGCCACCAAATCTAGTCCCTTCTAGAATGGAAAGCAAGAGCTCTTTAATTGCCCTCAGGATCTCTAAATAACCATTGAGAACAGGAAGTGAAAAGTATGGACTCCAATTCCAACTGCAAAAGCAATAACTAATGAGAAGCAAGAGGCTTTGTTTATTTTAGTAGTTTGTTTGTTTGTTTGTTTGTTTTTTTGGCTCCGATGAATGGCACTGATTGGATAGTCACTGTGGATTTCACAATGTATTTTGATGTATAACATTGGCAGGAGGCTTCCCAGGAGGCTCAGGGTTACAGAATCCACCTGCCAATGCAGGAGATGCAGGTTTGATTCCTAGGTTGGGAACATCCCCCGGCAATCCACTCCAGTATTCTGGCCTGGGAAATCCCATGGACAGAGAAGTGTGGTGGGCTATAGGCCATGGGGTCGCAAAAAGAGTCAGACACAATTTAGCCACTAAACAACAACATAGCTTTGGCACATTAAATGTGTAGTGTAAGCATTTTTTGTATAATTTTATGCAGTGGAAAATACTATGAAATGACTGATTTATAATAGCAAGTTATCATGTCCTATGAAATATTTTCCAAGATTAAATATAAAACAAATATTTTACTTGAGAAAAAGAGAATGTATTGTTGAGCAAGAGAATGCTAGCTTGGGGGACTAGATGCTAGTTTGGGAGGCTCTTCTTCATTGATATTTGAAGTGTTCATTTTCACAAGATGGTTGTACTTGGGTTTGTACGCGTTGAGTCAAATATAGCTGGGTCTAGGAGTGGATCAGAACAGTCCACATGGACACCTGTATATGAGTCCAGACTCAGATCCAAGCAGAAACCTGGTTTAGCTGTGAGCACCTATTTGCTTCTGTACACTTGGCCAGGGTTCTGCTACAAGAAGATGTATCTGGGGTTGCCAGTACCAGTATCACCTAGAGACACCACAGACATACATGAAACATCTGCCATCCATCTCATGTATCTAAGGACAGGAGCTTGTTTTGTGGATTTATCTAGGAGAGCTATTTTAAATCACACCCACTTTCTCCTGCCACTCAGTAGACTTCTGCGCGGTGGATCTAGATACCACTCAGAGTGTTCAGAGGAGGCAAACCAATATGGATTTTAACTCAAGTGGTTGGGGACCATTGGGTTGATAAATATATATATATATATATTTTTTTTAATGCACGCATAAACTGGTTTTTCAGTGAAGCATATGCTGTGGATACCTGCCTGTATCTCCTTGGGTCACCAACTCCCAGTACCTGTAACTCTTTGCCTGAAGTTTTACTCGAGTGACAGAGCCCAGGCTGCTCAGGCATGTGACAGATGAACCTGCAGTGAGATGAATCCAGAACTCTACCCCCAGCACCTCCTCACCAGGGGCTAAAGAAGCCGGAGGATTAACCTGCTGCAGTTCTGCCCCCGGGGATAACTCTGAAGTGCTTGTCCTCACCAGTTTTCTGAGTGCTTTGGTGGGAGTGAGCATCAGTGGAGCACAGTGGCAATCTGGTGGATGATACAAATTCTATTTTTTACCTTCCCTCTGGTGTCATTACTTTGGAGCTATTACTTTGCCAACAAAGGTCCATCTAGTCAAAGCTATGGTTTTTCCTGTGGTCATGTATGGATGAGAGAGTTGGACTATAAAGAAAGCTGAGCACCGAAGAATTGATGCTTTTGAACGGTGGTGTTGGAGAAGACACTTGAGAGTCCCTTGGCCTGCAAGGAGATCCCACCAGTCCATCCTAAAGGAAATCAGTACTGAATATTCATTGGAAGGACTGATGCTGAAGCTGAAACTGCAATACTTTGGCCACCTGATGTGAAGAACTGACTCACTGGAAAAGACCTTGATGCTGGGAAAGATTGAAGTCAGGAGGAGAAGGGGACGACAGAGGATGAGATGGTTGGATGGCATACCTGACTCAATGAAAATGAGTTTGAATAAACTCCTGGATTTGGCGATGGGCAGGGAGGCCTGGTGCGCTGTAGTCTATGGGGTGGCAAAGAGTCAGACACGACTGAGCCAGAGAACTGAAATGAACTGGTGTCTCTCTTCCCTGCTCATTTCCTAGGGTTTCTTGGGATCACATCCCCAAACGCATCACTTGAATGTGAGTGTTGTCTCAGGCTGTGCTTCTGAAGAGTTCAGTGTAAGTCAGGGGTCTCCCGCTTTTTATTACCTTGCCAGATTCAGAACGCTGATTAGACATGCATTGAAACAGCGCCTGTTATATGCTCAGACGTGTTGGGAGCTGCACATACAGTGTTCCTGATTCTCTTGCGTCCATCGTGATGGGACACAGTGCTTGAGCAAGTCACGTTCTTAGCCTGAAATCCTAACCCAATCTCCACGCGTCTCACTCACTCAAGTTAAATATTTATGAGGTGCATTTTGAGAAATAACAAACAGGAACGCACCACTTAGCAGGACTTTCTCCTCTGTCATCAAGTGTCTCTGGCCAGGCAGCAGTGGGACTGCCAGTGTGACGCTCACTTGAGGCCCCGAGTTATTCGCTAAAGAGGCAGTTAGAAATCAGAGAGTGCAGGAAACCTCGGGCAAGGCTGGTTCATTAGTGCCTCTGCTGATTAATCAAGACCAGGCTGTCACTCTGTTAAATGCCTCGAGGTGAAGTTGGAGGCAATCAGCGCCGTGGAAACTGCTTGATTGCTTCTCAAAGTGGCAGGTTGCTTTTGGACACGGTGCTTGTTCCTGTCGGAGCTGCATGGTGACCTTGAATGGGGACAATGACCCCGGCTCCAAATGCAGAGCGGATGGACACACTCTCTTGGAGTCGGTTATGCAAAGCCAGTTACACATGAAGAACCAGCCTCAGGATCCCGGAACGCAATTATGTTTTGGTTTCATAAACGCAGCTCAATTATTGCATTTGTCTTCCTTTTGTATTTAGCTTGGAACAGGCACTCCCACTAAATGTGCCAAACGCTTTATTTTTGTCTCCGTTTTCAGAGTGTACATGAGGAAAATGAAGTGTGCTCTCCCTCCCACAGTAAACAGCCACATAACTGTAATAAGGAGCTTTCTGAATAATTTATAATTTGCAAACAAAAATTCATCTGATTATGCTGAAATGACAGACACTCTGCATAACAATGTGTGTTATCAAAGAGAGCTTTTTTTTTTCTTCTTTCTTTTTCCTACTCTGGTTACTGATTATTTACACAAACTGAAGAGAAATCACTATGTACACTATTACCTTTAAATTATTTCTTAATATACCTTTTAATCTTTCAAAGCTATACAGGAACAATATAATTATTCTCTGCCAATCACTGATGATGATGCATTCAAAGCATTTTCCTAGGCGGGTGAGCAAAACACACGTTCAAGAGAATAGGCAGTTCAATGCTTCTTTTTCCTAGGTAATGGGTGTTTCTGGTTTATGTATCATCAGTGACTCATGACTATTTTGTGCTCAATAAAAAGGAGATGATACATACATTTTGCTCCGCGGTTACACCATTCCTTCTTCTCTCCTCTTGGCTTAATATTCAATGTGAAAATGATGGAGCACTTTATTTATTTCAAGGCAAAAGTCTTTGATTAAAACTGATGATTTGGGAACTTCCCTGGTGGTCCAATGGTTAAGAAACCACCTTCCAATACAGGTGATGGGTGTTTGATCCCTGGTCAGGGCACGAAGACTCTGTACACCATGGGGCAACTGAGCCCATGAAAGATAGCTAGAGAGCAGCACACTGCAAAGAAAGATCCAGTATTCCCAGTCTAAGACACAAGATAGCCAAATAAATATATGTTTAAAAAATATTAAAAAAATAACTGATGGTTTGGTTGGAACCATACTGGGAACTAATCAGAAGATACAGAGAGCAGAAGAGATAATGTGAATGTGTGTGCTCAGTTGCTCAGTCGTATCCGACTCTTTGAAACCCCATGGACTAGAACCCACCAGGGTTTTCTGTCCGTGGGATTTTCCAGGCAAGAATACTGGAGTGGGTTCCCACTTCCTCCTCCAGGGAATCTTCCTGATACAGGCATGGAACATGCATCTGTTGCATTAGCAAGGGGATTTTTTTTTTTAACCATTGAGCCACTTGGGAAGCCCCAGAAGAAGTAATACCCCTTCTCCAAAATGCTGGGCAAAGACTGTACACTCTGAAGGAGTCTGAAGTCTGGCATAAAACTATAATGGTGTGGATGAATCCTCTGAGGGATTTTCCACTTACATTTAAATTATACAGCCTCATATTATGTGATTCCTCCAGAGGTACAAGTCACAGCAGAGTTATAACATATAACCTCTTATGTTCTGAGAACAATGATTCTTTTTTTGAGTGAGTTCATCTGTTTCCTCCAATAATCTAGAATACCAACCCATTTCCCCCACCAATTTTTGATTATTACCGAGTTTTACCCCATGTCGGTTTTTCTATTGTTGGGAAAGGAAAATATTTTCTGCTACTCTTTGAGGTTCTTCTGGCTGGTTCAAGAATTTAACTGACATGAGACAGATGAACAGGAGAAAATCCAATTTTAATATGTACAAAAGGGGCCCTTGCAAGAAAAATGAGACTCAAGGACAAATCAGGCAATTGAGGCTTATATGGCATCAGAAAGAAGGAGAAAGGGGTAGGGGTTTGGGACTACCAAGATGAGGGACAGACCTGTAGGGAAACAGGGAAAAACAAATGTTTGGTAAATAAATGTTTACCATACTATTGAGGGACAATGGGATATAAAGAGGGCTTTGATCAAACAGGGTTTGCTGAGTTTCCCCTCACCCCCACCACCATCAATCACACTGAGCTCATATTCCCTACAGTTGGCTCTGGTGACCACCCTCTTCTTGGGATGGGCCCCCTTTTAGGCAGTTTATCAGGTAAAGCTCTTCCTGAGACGTTGTTTCTCACGAACAACCAGGCTAAATTAATCCTCATGCCAAAGAGTCAAACTTTGCACTCCTACCACATGTTTCGCCAGAATATAACGAGACTTGGTAACTGGGTTAAATAAGTATGCACAGCATCATTCATGTGTCAAACAACTATTCTCCCAGAACACTACCAAATTCTGGAAGACTTTCAGTTCAGTTCAGTTCAGTCATTCAGCCGTGTCCGACTCTTTGCGACCCCATGAATCGCAGCACACCAGGCCTCCCCGTTCATCACCATCTCCCAGAGTTCACTCAGACTCACTTCCATCGAGTCCGTGATGCCATCCAGCCATCTCATCCTCGGTCATCCCCTTCTCCTCCTGCCCCCATGGAAGACTTTAAGAATATTAAAAAAAAAAAAATACAATATAATACTTCTGCATCCTAGGACTTGAGAATGCACTTGCAAGCAACACAAAATTACTTAGCATTAAGCCACTGATTCCTAATATTTGCAATAAGAGAACTTATTTTTAACAGCCTCAGTTGGGAATTTTCACATAGAAATGGGTGTTCAGGTGGCAACTGCACTGCTCATCAGGTTAGAACCCAAGAACGTGTGAGAAAGCCACTGTCGAGATCTGTAAGGTGTAGGTCACCTGGAACTGGACTTTCTTTTCGGAGGTGCAAACTAAAGAATATCACTCATCATCAGGCTCTATAAGGGTTAAGTCACTAGAGACTGCGATTGCTGACCTGTAAGAAACCCTGAAAAGAGCTCAAAGATGAGATCAGAAATGAGGCTCTCTGTGCATGGCAATAATCCAGCAGAACAATCCATTAGATGGTATTTTCAGGAGAAAATTTTATGAACCTAAATTCTTGCATCTGCTCATACCTAGAAAAGCACTAAAATAATTAACAATGACATCTGTTCCTTATGACCAGCAGCAACCTTATAGCTATGTGAGTGCTTGATTGCATGAACCCACTTCACCAAGATCACATATATACTGACACCCTTTCCCAGTACTTTGGAGCAGGTCCTCTGTGCCAGGAGGCTCTCTCCTGGGCTACAGTACTCAGTAAACCCCCAATAAAACTGAACTCACAGCTCTCGTGTTGTGCTTTTTTTTTTTTTTTTAGTAGACAGAAAAATATAGACAAACCTTTAGATCAAGCAAGGCTCTAGACATCATTTGTGAACCCAGAGATTCTGAAAGTTGTACATTCTGCTTTCTCTTGGAAGAACATCTGAGTGACCCCAGAGGTCAGCTGGTGAAGCCATCACCACTTTGGTAAACTGTCTGTGTCTTTCTCATCTCAAGGTAATAATAAGTGTGGTTACAGGAGGAGTACGGGCTGTCTGCAGAGTTAGTACTTCTTTCTTACAACCTGGCAGCGTGCTGAAAGGGGAGGATGGTGATATTTACAAGTGCCTCCAGTGTGTTGGGTCTGGGCTTAAACAGGTGGTCTCGAGGCAGCGCTGTGAGTAGAAGTGGGGTCTGGTTTGACTGACAGCACTTGCAGGCTCCTATTATGCCACCAACAGGGACCTAAACTCTCAGTCTAAAATCATTCTGCACCAATATTGTCTTTAGAAATTCCATTATGCTAACATTTCTCCATGGATATTTTCACTAATATTTCTTACTTGGAAACCAGACACTAGTTCTCTTTAACTCCTTAACAGTTGTCAGATGATGAAACTTTTTATTCCATAATAACCTGGGGTGGATTAAACTATGCCATATTTCCCAGTCTCCAAATCATCCCATCTCCTCTATATTAGCACACTTCGTAATGGTTAGGAGAAGGCAGACAACCCACTTAGAACTTTCCAAATGAGAATGTCAAGAAAGAAGACACATCTATGTTGAGCAATGGCTAGTGGCATCTCTCTGAGTTTGAAGAATCTGACTGTGCAATAAAGAAAGGACTTTCTTGCCTTGGTTATAATGATTTAGATAATACATTCATGAATTTTATTTGCCTTTATCTGTCATGGGTTTCAATTTTTAGGGAGAGGAATATTTTCCCAGTACTGTAGTATGTGATGAAACATGTCAAGAGGTTCAGAATTATCCTGTCTATAAGAAAAGTACCAAAGAAATCCAGACATGACCAAGGAGACTGTTCTTTGCCTCTTTGTGTTGATCTTATCTGAGCATCTCAAAAGCAGCCCCCAGAGGGGGTTGATGTTGGCCTGATGTCAGTTCTCCAAGGCAACAGATGCTCCTCAAATGAATGGTTTATGGTTTTGATTCCTGTATTACAGTTTAGTTGTATTTTTGGTAGGACTACAACTGACCTTGTGAAGGCCAACAGTGAACAGGATGGAAATGAGCCAGACATTATCATAATAAGACCTCTGGAAACAGACATTTCATTTAGAAAATTGGGTCCTGAATATACTTTACACAACTCTATTTTTTATTATCTCAACATTGTTTCTATATACATGAGGATGTGTGCCCAGCTGCCAAGATGGGTCCCACTCTTTGTGACCCCATGGACTGTAGCCCACCAGGCTCCTCTGTCCATGGGATTTCTCAGGCAAGAATACTGGAGTGGGTTGCCATTTCCTTCTCCAGGTGATCTTCTCAACCCAGGAATTGAATCCAGGTCTCCTGCATTTGCAGTTCTATTCTTTACCACTGAATCACCTCCATATACACAGGAATGGACTAATCAAATGTTTCCATAATGATTTTTCACTCAAAGTTAGGGTGATGCTAAAGGATCTAATGAAAATTCAAGTCTTGAACTTTTATTAATTTTTAAAATTCTCATTTCTATTGACCACCAATGGAAAAAGTGTAGCATCCCAAACAGTTAGAGTTAACAGTAATCCAAATTTTTTAACATGTGTTTCTTCAAAACTTTATTTGGAATAAACATGAAATAAAATAGAAACATATTCTGTGAAGGGAGAGGTAAATGGGAAAGGCAATAAAATGGAATACAGGGATAAAATGGAAATTTACAAATTATTTCATATTTAGGTTTTTCTTTTCATATTTGAGGTTTATGAATCTTTCCTCCCATCAGAAAGGAAGCACCCCAAGGTTAGAGTCCTTGGTCACGTAAAGGGGTTGGCTTTACCTATGAGGACTTTTCCTACCCAGAAAAGAAGTTTGGAAGAAGTAGGGGACTGAAAGGGGATGAATATTTTTGTGAAAACAAAATAAGATCTCATATGAATGGTCCCTTCGCAGAGCACCTCGTGCATCACAGAAATGAAGGAGCAGTGTGTCCTTCCCTACAAGAGGAAAAAGCCTTCTGGGTCAAAGAAGCTCTCGTTTCACCTTTGGAGGTTAGTGAAGAAGATCTATTTCTCCAGTAATTTAATCTTTATCTTTCCCGGCAAGGGCAAAGTTCTTTCTGGTCAGAGAAGTCTTCATTGATAGAGGCTTTTGCTATTTCAAAGCATAAATGAATTGGGACAGAGTTGTGTGGCTGCCCTTTCCCCATTTTTTTTCAGTCAGTGGCAGCGATGGACAGGAGATCAGAAAGGAGAGAGGATCAGGCAAGAACAAGCGGAATCATATTCACAAATGCGGTAGCCACCACTGCTGACTGAGCTTCTATAATACACAGAGTGTCATATGCAGCATTTTACTTTTTCAAGCACCACCACAAGGCTGGTGTTGCTGCTTGTATCTTACAGATGAAGGGGACTGAACCCCAGAAAAAATCATAAATAGTATAAAAATCATACATTCTTCATTCAAGAAGCAGCTAGGATTTGAACTGGATTTGAACTGGAGCCTGTTGGACCCCAGGTTGGTATGATGTCTATGGTGTTTTACTATTATGCTTCCTGCTAGTTCATCCCTGCTACACAGGAAGACATCTGGCCATCAAAATGGCAGCGGGTCCTTGAAAGCTCTTGAGGCTTCCCTGACCTCCTACATCTACTAGAGGTAGATACCCAAGAGAGTGCCTCTCACAGCTGGGTGTGACTTACTGAGAGCAAGATAAGAACAAAGAGGAAGAGAAAGAGACAGGCATCGGAAGAGAGGAACTGGGCAGGGGCCACGGGGGTGAGGAGTTTGGGGAGACTTGACTGACCATCAGTTGTAAGTTTTCCGTGATGTGTCCTAGACTAAACTCACTCCTAATTGGCCCCTTCATTGTTAGCAAGAGATCATGAGGAAGTCTGCCATATTCCCATTTTTTAATGTATTACATGTTGCTATTAATAGATATTCTATATTTTGCCCACATAGAAAGAACGGAGCCCAGCAGCTGCATTACTGACCCCATTCCTCACAGGCATGTGCACACCCAGTCTCTGGAGTTTGCTAAGTTCTGATCCCCCTCTCCAATAGCACTGAGACATGAAGCTGAAACAGAGCATGGGATGGAGGACTCGAGCAGTGAAATCAACCCTGAATATTCATTGCAGGACCGATGCTAAAGCTCCAATACTTTGGTCACCTGATGTGAATAGCTGACTCACTGTTAAAGATCCTGATGATTATGCTGGGAAAGATTGAAGGCTAAAAGAGAAGAGGGCAGCAGAGGATGAGACGGTTGGATGGCATCACTGACTCAATGAGTTTGAGCAAACTCCAGGAGATGATGATGGACAGAGAAGCCTGGCGTACTGCAGCTCATGGGATCACAAAGAGTTGGACACGACTTAGCGATTTAACAATTCCTGTCAAGAAAGACAAAGACACCCACAGGTGGGTTTAGTTCACAAAGATTAAAGTCTCATTTATCTACTGGCCTGCTCAGACCCACCCATTCAGCTTTATTGTGGTTCAGAATGAGGTCTCTGTGGGTGCTAAGGAGCTTCCTTGGGGTGTTATGGGTCCTTCCCAAGAGCTGGTTTCTTGAGGCCAAAGTACTGAAAATGAGGAGGAGGCTGGGAAAGAAGTGCAGAAACCTGTGGTCAGGGACATTATCTCTTTTGTTTTTGTTTACACTATAAATCTTTGTGCTGGAGAGAGGAGTAATGGGGACAAGCATTTGATCAGTAATCCAGAAAATCTTGCGGAGGAGGAAGGAAGGGGAGTGGATTCCAAAGTATAGCTGCTGAAGGGATGTTCATTCCACCTTGATCAATGGTCCATCACCAAGGGACTGTGATGCCCAGGATGGTGCTGGCCAGACACGTTTTCCACCATGATCTACACTGGATCCCTACTAGCTAAACCAAAGAAACATACAAAAAAAAAAACAAAAAAACAAAAAAATGTATGCATGCTAAACAAATACTGTTGTAGGCCCCTAAACTCATCATTTCAACTAGAAGGATCCTTGCCATAAAGAGATACTGAGGTGATCACCATTATCAACAAAAAGGACAGATTAAGTTTGACAAAAAGATTGAGTGGTTGAGAATTAATATGTTCACAGATGTGTATGTGTATAAATCATATATATATATATATTCATATGTAGATAGACGAGGTACATTTTATAAATATATACTCACCTCCCCACTGTAAATCTATCTTAGAACAAAAAAGTTTCCTAAACTCCATTGATAAATGCATAATCATATTTAATACCATATTTAAGGCAAATAAACCATTTTAAATGACACTATTCTAAATCACTCTTGAAAATGGTACTGATGAGCCTATTTTGCAGGGCAGGAATAGAGACCCAGACTTGTGGGCAAAGGGTGGGAAGGAGAGGTGGGATGAACTGAGAGGGGAGCGCTAACATACATGCACTACCGTGTGTGAAACACATAGCGAGTGGGAAGCTGCTGTGTTGCTCAGGGAGCTCTGCCCAGAACTCTGTGATGACCTGTAGGGGTGGGATGGGGGTGGGGAAGGAAGCTCAACAGGGAGGGGATATATGTTTACTTGAGGCTTCCCTGTTGGCTCAGTGGTAAAGAATCTGTCTGCAATGCAGGAGACTCGGGTTCAGTCCCTGGGTTGGGAAGATCCCCTGGTGGAGGGCATGGCAGCCCACTTCAGTACTCTTGACTGGAGAGTTCCATGAACACAGGAGCCTGGGGGGCTACCGTCCATGGGGTCAGGCACTCCAGAAGCGCCTAAGCAGCAGCAGGAGCAGCATACGTATGCTTATAGCTGATTCACACTTTTGTGCAGCAGAAACCAACACAACACTGTAAAGCAATCACACTCCAATTAAAGAGAATCACAACAAGAAAATCCCTCTTTATCTCATCTTATTTTGAGATTAGACATTCAGTTACAATATTCAACAGGAGGATCGAGTTTCAGAATGCAGGAGTGACAGGTGTAGGAAACTCAGTTATTTGATTTCAGACATAAAAAGATATATTCTTACACAGATCACGGAAAGAAAATATATTTCATTTACAGCTGCAACTTGTTAAAAAACCATAAAAACAAAAGAGCTGTCTCCAAAGATTAACCCTGCCCTGGTCTCCCAACAGCATGCTGATTCAGAAGATTCCCTGCTGCTAATAACAGAGGAAATACGGTAAAGAGGGGAAAATATTAGACTTTGCCTGGGAGGACTTGAATGAGGGGGAACAGGAACTGAGTTGGGGATGGGAGGAGAATTTGGTTCACAGCATGTCAATGATTCAATTTCAAATAGACCCATTTCATCTTTTGCAAACATAGCATTCTCTCTGTGACAAATATGGGATAATCTCTCCATAACTCTAAACCATTAGTTTAAGGAGGTTCCTTTTATTGTGACATGAAATTAGGACTTTTCTACTATCACAAGCGAGTGAAAGTATTTCCAGGACAAATTGGAAGCAATCTTGAACAGCAGGCAAACATGCAAGTACAAAACTCTATGCCTTTTAATAGAAAATTAGTATCCAATAATAGTTCAACTGTTCTACTACAAAATAAAGGAAAATAACAATTGTATATCTTAGGCATAACTTGGATGGAGGCATCTCAGCTCTCCAGTGCCTTGTGTTTCAGAGGGAAAAGAAAGACATGTCTGTTGACAAAGTGTTAACAAAGCCATCAAAAGATTTGAAATAATATATGTAGATGCCTCCACTGTGTAGATGTGAAAATATGATGTTTTAACATAATTTTATGTGATTTTATGTTAAATGTATTAAAGAAAATCAGACAGAATGCATGGAGAGAACTGCCGCTATTACAACCGTGCGCCTACCCATAATAGTTTTTACTCACTGTCTGGACAAGAAGTTCATTGCTTTGTTAGTATGCAAAAGAGAATGAAATTAATTTTCAGCAAGAATTGGCTAATATACAACTGAATCAATTTTACTGCCTGATACAGCACTTGTATCTATGAAAATGATGAAAATCATGACCATTGTCCATCCACCCACTATTTCTCCCACCTGTTCACTCCAATAACTGTTAGAATATATATCACCAGTATATATAAGTGGAATTTCCCTTAAAATGTAACTTTTCCTCTGGAAAATTTTCCATTAAATTGCATTTAAACCACTTTTCAATTGTAGTTGTAATTATTTGAAAGCAAGCATTTTATGTGTATTTTTGCTTTGTCTTTGAGTGTTTGCTTTGAAACATGAAAGTGGGGTTTTCTTTCCCCTTGAGGGTAGTTTAATGCTAGAAATAGCCTTAAAATCTTTTCTTTTTCTTCTTGTTTTTTGATTTAGTAGAAATTTCCTGTGCTTCTGTCACTGTTTTGACCTTTAGGGCAGTTTGTTGAAGTGAAAAAAAGAAGGATTTTATAGAATTTTGTAGAAAACAGATTTTTTCACCAAACTTGGAATATCACAAATGATTATTAAATAACATCTCAGAATTTAAGAATTTTAATACTTATTGATTGGAACCTATATGCTCATGGTGATGCTAGAGTTATCCAGGGCCTTAGTGTGTGTTTGTCTTTAAGGTATTTATATTTAATCCATAGAAAAGTAGTTCATCAAATATTAAAAAGCAGGTGAACTCAACTCTTCTATACTGATGCTAGAAGCTAAGCATAATCTGGAAAAACAAGAACAACATTGGGTGGAAATTGGGCTTCATGGAGGAAACAGACCTATTTTAACTCTTGAACTTCTTTATTATTTATTTTTTAAATAACTACAAGAGATGTTTTATATAAATCTATTTATATAAGTGATACAGTTGTATAATTTGAATAGGTCAGCATTCTGAGCCACTGGACTATGAGCCTCCTCAGGCAGGAGCTGTATCATTTATTTTTATTTTGTTAGTTTTTCTTTAACTTTTTCTTTTGTATGGGGATAGAGCCGATGAACAATGCTGTGATAGTTTCAGGTGAACAGTGAAGCAACTCAGCCATACATATGCATGCATCCATTCTCCCCCAACCCCACGCCCATCCAGGCTGCCACATAACAGTGAGCAGAGTTCCCTGTGCTCTACAGTAGGTCCTTGTCACACTGAGTGAAGTTAGTCAGACAGAGAAAAAATATCATATGGCATCCCTTATATGTGGAAACTAAAAGGAAATGACACAAATGAACTTTATTTACAAACTAGAAACAGACTCATGGACTTAGAGAATGAACCTATGGTTACCAGGGGGAAGGATAAGGGGAAGGGATAGAGAGTTCGGGGTGACCTGTACACCCTGCTAAATTTAAAACAGATAAGCAACTGAGCCATTTACTCTTATCCTGAGGAACTGATCTTGAGATGGTGACATAGTAGGTATGCCATTAATATTTGAAGAATAGATGTGCAAATTAATATTAAAACATGGTTTCATTAGATATTTATAATTTTAAATGAAAGTAACTCACTTATGGGGTCACAAAGAGTTGGACACAACTGAGCAACTGAACTGACTGACTGACCTCATTTACAGTTACAGGGCTTCCAGGGTGGCACCGGTGGTAAAGAATCCTCCTTTCAATGCAGGAGACCCAAGAGCCTCAGATTCGACCCCTGGGTAGGGAAGATCTCCTGGAATAGGAAATGTCAACCCATTCCAGTATTTTTGCCTGGCAAATCCATGAACAGAGGAGCCTGGTGGGCTATAAGTAGCAAAGAGTTGGACATGACAGAGCAACTGAGCAACTCGTTTATAGACTGAACAACCCAACGACCACACACTACAAAGGGACATCACCATACAATAATGCTATTTGGGTTGTTTCTTTCAGTTAGACTTTCAGGGCAGTTGTGCAGAATTTCTTTTCCAAAGATGGTCTCAACAATGACCTCCTTCTTGTACGCTCTTCTGTCATATGACCTTGCCTCTCCTTCTTCACCCTTCTTCACCTGTGCTGGTCTGGTAGCTGTTTTGACAAGAGATTATGACATATCATATATAATTGAAGGTGAAGAGATAGGCCAAGGGGCACTGAGGTGCTGGATGTGTGAATGAAGTACCCGCACTTGCATGGATCCTCAGTTCTACTTGCTCCATGTGGACTCAAGACAAGCCACTCAGGGACTTCCCTGGTGGTCCAGAGGCTAAGACTCCTCCATGTTTCCAATGCAGGGGGTAGATGTTTGATTCCCTAGTCAGGGAACTAAGATTCCACATGCTATGTGGCATGGTCAAAAATATGAAGAAGAAGACCACTCAACTGAGTATTTCTTAAAATCCTGACTCCCCCCAAATCACTACTAAATTAAAACGGTTATCCTAAGATACTAAATTGAAGGGTATTGGACATGCAACAATGAATGACCATGGCATTAGTGAAGAATTTATAAAATAGTATACACCTTAATCAAAAACAATCTTGCTCTTGTAGAATCATCTTTCAAGCTTATTTGCAAGTTAGCTGGTTACAAAGTTATTTGTTACAAAAAAAAAAAAAAAAAACAAAAAACAAAAAAACGTTGACCATGTTCTCAAGGCAATCATTAATTTGCTTGGCATCCTGAAGAGTGACCTGTGAGTTACTGTTTCTAGGAGTCAAAACATAGTCGTGGTAATCTTTCATTCAATATCTGAATAATGTGCTCATATAGATATTTATTTTCTGGATCACATCTATCATATTATCTATTTTCTTAGATCTAGTTTTGTTCTAGCTTGGGGTCATTTCAAAGGGATTAGCTGTCCTATTTTCAATGTATAATCATCCTTTAAGATTCAAATAACATTTACATAATTTCTTATGTTTTCTGAAGTATGTTAAAATAGATTTGTTATTTAATCCTTACAACATCATTTTAAATATCATATATCATTCCACCAATCAGACTTAGATAAGGACTAAATTATCCCAGGGGTAGTGGTAGGCTTGACTGTCAGCATGGAAACATATTCTCAACATAATCACAACACAGGCTGTGTCTTCAAGAAACCCATCATTTACAAATTCCACTTAATAATAAATAACGTATAAAAAATTTAGAAAGAACTGAAAACTGAAATTCTGGTCAATTTCCAAATTGCAGGTTCCTTTAACTGGAGTTCATGCTACTTTCTAACAGCCATTTGGACATAGAGTTTGCAGAGTGTGTTACATGTTATTTTAGTTAATTCCCATGATGACATTTTCAGGTAGATAGTAGCTTCCCTCTCGAAGAAAGATGAGGTTGTTGAAAATAAGTGTTTTTTCCTAAGATTTGACAAGTAATAAGGAATAAAGCTGATACTCAAAATTAAGCCTCCTGACTGCAAAAATACTGCCGTTTCTGTATGTCTGTCCGATATCTTTCTGGAGCAAGTTATGCAAATCTGGACTTAAGACTATAGGATAAGATGATTCTAGACTAGGTTCAAATCTTGCACACAGTTGTCCTGAGAGTCAGCTGACTTCCTGGCAACATGACCATGGGCCAGATACTTAACTTCATTTTACTTTAGTTTCCATATTTATCATAAAATTACCTCACGAGGTGTTTGTATAGAGATTGAGAAATACATATAAATCTCCTAAAATAGTTCACTGTACAGGAAACTAACTTAGTAAGTGTTCATTATTATTATTATTATTTCAGGACTCTTAGACCCAATCAATTACCCATCAGGAGAGAACTGGTCAAAGAGCCTTAGCACGTGATCAGTTCTTTGTTGTTATCAATGTGTTGTTGTTCAGACTCTCAGTTGTATCTGACTCTTTGCCACCCCATGGACTGTAGCCCGCTAGGCTCCTCTTGTCCATGGAATTCTTCAGGCAAGAATACTGGAGTGGGTTGCCATTTCCTTCTCCGGGGGATCTTCCCAAAGCAGGGATCGAACCGGTGTCTCCTGCATTGGCAGGTGGATTCTTTACCACTGAGCCACCAGGGAATCCGACTGCAATATATGGACTTCCTCAGGGTCTCCACCACCCATTGGGGATGCCATGTATTTGGGGAGGTGAATTTGACACAGCTAAAATGTGGCGGCGGCAGCAGCCGGCACACTAACTCTGGCGGAGAGCTACCCCACGTCGGTGGTCAGGGGTGGCCGCCGAGAGGAGATACCCCACATCCGAGGCCAGGGGCAGTGCCCGAGGCCAGGGGCGGTGGCCGGGAGTAGCAGCCCCATGCCCAAGGAGTGGTGGCTGTGCAGGCCCAGGAAGACCTAGAGGAGCTATCCCACGTTGAAGGTCAGGAAGGGCAGTGGGAGGAGATACGGCTCAACCAAGTTAAGGAGGAGGGGCTATGCTTTGCTGGAGCAACCGCCTGAAGAGATACCCCACGCCCAAGGTAAGAGAAACCCAAGTAAGATGGTAGGTGTTGCAAGAGGGCATCAGAGGGCAGACACACTGAAACCATACTCACAGAAAACTAGTCAGTCTAATCACACTAGGACCACAGCCTTGTCTAACTCCATGAAACTAAGCCATGCCTTGTGGGGCCACCCAAGATGGGTGGGTCATGGTGGAGATGTCTGACAGAATGTGGTCCACTGGAGAAGGGAATGGCAAACCACTTCAGTATTCTTGCCTTGAGATCCCCATGAACAGTATGAAAAGCCAAAATGGTAGGATACCGAAAGAGGAACTCCCCAGGTCAGTAGGTGCCCAATATGCTACTGGAGATCAGTGGAGAAATAACTCCAGAAAGAATGAAGGGATGGAGCCAAAGCAAAAACAATACCCAGCTGTGGATGTGACTGGTGATAGAAGCAAGGTCCGATGCTGTAAAGAGCAATATTGCCTAGGAACCAGGAATGTCAGGTCCATGAATCAAGGCAAATTGGAAGTGGTCAAACAAGAGATGGCAAGAGTGAAGGTCGACATTCTAGGAATCAGCGAACCTAAATGGACTGGAATGGGTGAATTTAACTTAGATGGCCATTATCTATGACTGTGGGCAGGAATCCCTCAGAAGAAATGGAGTAACCATCATGGTCAACAAGAGTCCGAAATGCAGTACTTGGATGCAATCTCAAAAACGACAGAATGATCTCTGTTCGTCTCCAAGGCAAACCATTCAATATCACAGTAATCCAAGCCTATGCCCCAACCAGCAATGCTGAAGAAGCTGAAGTTGAATGGTTCTATGACCTACAAGACCTTTTAGAACTAATACCCAAAAAAGATGTCCTTTTCATTATAGGGGACTGGAATGCAAAAGTAGGAAGTCAAGAAACACGGGGAGTAACAAGCAAATTAGGCCTTGGAATGTGGAATGAAGCAGGGCAAAGACTAATAGAGTTTTACCAAGAAAATGCACTGGTCATAGCAAACACCCTCTTCCAACAACAGAAGAGAAGACTACACATGGACATCACCAGATGGTCAACACTGAAATCAGATTGATTATATTCTCTGCAGCCAAAGATGGAGAAGCTCTATACAGTCAACAAAAACAAGACCAGGAGCTGACTGTGGCTCAGATCATGAACTCCTTATTGCCAAATTCAGATTTAAATTGAAGAATGCAGGGAAAACCTCTAGACCATTCAGGTATTACCTAAATCAAATCCCTTATGATTATACAGTGGAAGTGAGAAGTAGATTTAAGGGCCTAGATCTGATAGATAGAGTGCCTGATGAACTATGGATGGAGATTCATGACATTGTAGAGGAGACAAGGATCAAGACCATCCCCATGGAAAAGAAATGCAAAAAAGAAAAATGGCTGTCTGGGGAAGCCTTACAAATAGCTGTGAAAAGAAGAGAAGTGAACAGCAAAGGAGAAAAGGAAAGATATAAGCATCTGAATGCAGAGTTCCAGAGAATAGCAAGAAGAGATAAGAAAGCCTTCTTCAGCGATCAATGCAAAGAACCAACAGAATGGGAAAGACTAGAGATCTCTCAAGAAAATTAAAGATACCAAGGGAACATTTCATGCAAAGATGGGCTCGATAAAGGACAGAAATGGTATGGACCTAATAGAAGCAGAAGATATTAAGAAGAGATGGCAAGAATACACAGAAGAACTGTACATAAAAGATCTTCATGACCCGGATAATCACGATGGTGTGATCACTCATCTAGAGCCAGACATCCTGGAATGTGAAGTCAAGTGGGCCTTAGAAAGCATCACTATGAACAAAGCTAGTGGGGGTGATGGAATTCCAGTTGAGCTATTTCAAATCCTGAAAGATGATGCTGTGAAAGAGCTGCACTCAATACGCCAGCAAATTTGGAAAACTCAGCAGTGGCCACACGACTGGAAAAGGTCAGTTTTCATTCCAATCCCAAAGAAAGGAAATACCAAAGAATGCTCAAACTACCGCACAATTGGACTCATCTCACACACTAGTAAAATAATGCTCAAAATTCTCCAAGCCAGGCTTCAGCAATACGTGAACCGTGAACTTCCTGATATTCAAGCTGGTTTTAGAAAAGGCAGAGGAACCAGAGATTAAATTGCCAACATCTGCTGGATCATAGAAAAAGCAAGAGAGTTCCAAAAATCATCTATTTCTGCTTTATTGACTATGTCAATGCATTTGACTTTGTGGATCACAATAAACTGTGGAAAATTCTGAATGAGATGGGACTACCAGACCACCAGACCTGCCTCTTGAGAAATCTGTATGCAGGCCAGGAAACAACAGTAAGAACTGGACATGGAACAACAGACTGGTTTCAAATAGGAAAATGAGTACTTCAGGGCTGTATATTGCCAGCCTGCTTATTTAACTTATATGCAGAGTACATCATGAGAAGTGCTGGGCTGGAAGAAGCACAAGCTGGAATCAAGATTGCTGGGAGAAATATCAATAACCTCAGATATGCAGATGACACCACCCTTATGGCAGAAAGTGAAGAGGAACTAAAAAGCCTCTTGATGAAAGTGAAAGAGGAGAGTGAAAAAGTTGGCTTAAAGCTCAACATTCAGAAAGCGAAGATCATGGCATCGGTCCCATCACTTCATGGGAAATAGATGGGGAAACAGTGTCAGACTTTATTTTTTTAGGCTCCCAAATCACTGCAGATGGTGTCTGCCGCCATGAAATTAAAAGACACTTACTCCTTTAAGAAAGGTTATGAGCAACCTAGATAGTATATTCAAAAGCAGAGACATTACTTTGCCAACAAAGGTCCATCTAGTCAAGGCTATGGTTTTTCCAGTAGTCATGTATGGATGTGAGAGTTGGACTGTGAAGAAGGCTGAGTGCTGAAGAACTGATGCTTTTGAACTGTGGTGTTGGAGAAGACTCTTGAGAGTCCCTTGGACTGCAAGGAGATCCAACCAATCCATTCTGAAGGTGATCAACCCTGGGATTTCTTTGGAAGGACTGATGCTAAAGCTGAAACTCCAGTACTTTGGCCACCTCAAGCGACGAGTTGAGTCATTGGAAAAGACTTTGATGTTGGGAGGGATTGGGGGCAGGAGGAGAAGGGGACGACAGAGGATGAGATGGCTGGATGGCATTACTGACTCAATGGACGCGAATCTGAGTGAACTCCAGGAGTTGGTGATGGACAGGGAGGCCTGGTGTGTTGCGATTCATGGGGTCATGGAGGGTCAGACACAACTGAGCGACTGATCTGATCTGATCTGAAAATGCAATTCTTCATGGTGTAACCCTTAAGGAAGGCTCATAGTGTGAACCTTAGGAAAGCTGTTTTTAGATGGGCAAGAGGAAAGCTTTCACTTCCAAAAGGCAGTCCTGTGAAATTCCCTATTCTGAATTGTATTTCCCATTCAGTTGAAAAATAGATGATTACAACAGAGCTTTTTGGAATCCCTGTGCCTTCTGAATGAATCTGAATTCCACAGGCAGGTTAAACACAAGCCTTGCAATTGCCATTCTATGACTTTTGTCCTCTACAGCTCCTATCAGAAACTGCAAGACATGGTGTCCTGGCTTCCTGCTCCTGACACTTGTGTTTTGTGTGGTATGCACACTAAAGACTGCTGACAACTTGTAACCTGAGAACCTAGAAGTTCTCATGAAATATACTTATCTCTCTTCTTCTGTGTCTTCTCCTGCACATTGATTCTTACAAGAAATATCATATTGTATCCAGACTTTTTCTCCTCATATGATTTTCAATTTTCAAGAAAAAATAAAAGGGAAAGCTACACTGCATTTGTTCTGAAATTAAACAAAGGTCTACATGCAAGAGATTATAATTCAGAGAAAAGTTACAGTATTTTTGTTTGTTTGTTTTTGGCACTCTTTGTTCACTAAACTGGAAGATTGCAATTCAGTATCTTTACTTTGGTTCTTACTCTAATTCCTTAAACTCTGGCACCTACCCTATTTCAGTGTTTAAGAAACTGTTTCTAAGTCTAATTTTAGCATATTCACAGATTCAATATCTGAGCCCATCTTTTGAAAAATGTTCAGTTCAGTTCAGTTCAGTCGCTCAGTTGTGTCTGACTCTTTGCAACCCCATGAATCACAGCACACCAGGCCTCCCTGTCCATCACCAACTCCCAGAGTTTACCCAAGCTCATGTCCATCGAGTCAATAATGCCATCCAGCCATCTCATCCTCTGTCGTCCCCTTCTCCTCTTGCCCCAAATCCCTCCCAGCATCAGGGTCTTTTCCAATGAGTCAACTCTTCTCATGAGGTGGCTAAAGTATTGAGTTTCAGCTTTAGCATCAGTCCTTCCAATGAACATCCAGAACTGATTTCCTTTAGGATGGACTGGTTGGATCTCCTTGCAGTCCAAGGGACTCTCAAGAGTCTTCTCCAGCAACACGGTTCAAAAGCATCAATTCTTCGGTGCTCAGCTTTCTTCACAGTCCAACTCTCACATCCATATATGACCACTGGAAAAATCATAGCCTTGACTAGATGGACCTTTTTTGGCAAAGTAATATCTCTGCTTTTGAATGTGCTATCTAGTTTGGTCATAACTTTCCTTCTAAGGAGGAAGCATCTTTTCATTTCATAGGTGCAATCACCATCTGCAGTGATTTTGGAGCCTAAAAAAATAAAGTCTGACACTGTTTCCACTGTTTCCCCATCTATTTCCCATTGATGGGACCAGATGCCATGATCTTCGTTTTCTGAATGTTGAGCTTTAAGCCAACTTTTTCACTCTCCTCTTTCACTTTCATCCAAAGGCTTTTTAGCATAAAAACTCTCCAGAAAGCAGGAATAGAAGGAACATACCTCAACATAATAAAAGCTATATATGACAAACCCACAGCAAACATTATCCTTAATGGTGAAAAATTGAAAGCATTTCCCCTAAAGTCAGGAACAAGACAAGGGTGTCCACTTTCACCGCTACTATTCAACATAGTTCTGGAAGTTTTGGCCACAGCAATCAGAGCAGAAAAAGAAATAAAAGGAATCCAAATTGGAAAAGAAGGAGTAAAACTCTCACTGTTTGCAGATGACATGATCCTCTACATGGAAAACCCTAAAGACTCCACCAGAAAATTACTAGAGCTCATCAATGAATATAGTAATGTTGCAGGATATAAAATCAACACACAGAAATCCCTTGCATTCCTATACACTAATAATGAGAAAGTAGAAAAAGAAATTAAGGAAACAATTCCATTCACCATTGCAACAAAAAGAATAAAATACTTAGGAATATATCTACCCAAAGAAACTAAAGACCTATATATAGAAAACTATAAAACACTGATGAAAGAAATCAAAGAGGACACTAATAGATGGAGAAATATACCATGTTCATGGATTGGAAGAATCAATATAGTGAAAATGAGTATACTACCCAAAGCAATTTACAAATTCAACGCAATCCCTATCAAGCTACCAGCCATATTTTTCACAGAACTAGAACAAATAATTTCAAGATTTGTATGGAAATACAAAAAACCTCGAATAGCCAAAGCAATCTTGAGAAAGAAGAATGGAACTGGAGGAATCAACTTGCCTGACTTCAGGCTCTACTACAAAGCCACAGTCATCAAAACAGTATGGTACTGGCACAAAGACAGACATATAGATCAATGGAACAAAAT
Source organism: Capricornis sumatraensis (assembly GCF_032405125.1). Lineage (NCBI taxonomy): Eukaryota > Metazoa > Chordata > Mammalia > Artiodactyla > Bovidae > Capricornis > Capricornis sumatraensis. The sequence continues at coordinate 14,755,780 of NC_091089.1, read as the reverse complement.
AGAAAGCCCAGAGATAAATCCACACACATATGGACACCTTATCTTTGACAAAGGAGGCAAGAATATACAATGGAGTAAAGACAATCTCTTTAACAAGTGGTGCTGGGAAAACTGGTCAACCACTTGTAAAAGAATGAAACTAGATCACTTTCTAACACCGCACACAAAAATAAACTCAAAATGGATTAAAGATCTAAATGTAAGACCAGAAACTATAAAACTCCTAGAGGAGAATATAGGCAAAACACTCTCAGACATAAATCACAGCAGGATCCTCTATGATCCACCTCCCAGAATTCTGGAAATAAAAGCAAAAATAAACAAATGGGATCTAATTAAAATTAAAAGCTTCTGCACAACAAAGGAAAATATACGCAAGGTGAAAAGACAGCCTTCTGAATGGGAGAAAATAATAGCAAATGAAGCAACTGACAAACAACTAATCTCAAAAATATACAAGCAACTTATGCAGCTCAATTCCAGAAAAATAAACGACCCAATCAAAAAATGGGCCAAAGAACTAAATAGACATTTCTCCAAAGAAGACATATGGATGGCTAACAAACACATGAAAAGATGCTCAACATCACTCATTATCAGAGAAATGCAAATCAAAACCACAATGAGGTACCACTTCACACCAGTCAGAATGGCTGCGATCCAAAAATCTGCAAGCAATAAATGCTGGAGAGGGTGTGGAGAAAAGGGAACCCTCCTACACTGTTGGTGGGAATGCAAACTAGTACAGCCACTATGGAGAACAGTGTGGAGATTCCTTAAAAAATTGCAAATAGAACTACCTTATGACCCAGCAATCCCACTGCTGGGTATACACACCGAGGAAACCAGAATTGAAAGAGACACATGTACCCCAATGTTCATCGCAGCACTGTTTATAATAGCCAGGACATGGAAACAACCTAGATGTCCATCAGCAGATGAATGGATAAGAAAGCTGTGGTACATGTACACAATGGAGTATTACTCAGCCGTTAAAAAGAATTCATTTGAATCAGTTCTGATGAGATGGATGAAACTGGAGCCGATTATACAGAGTGAAGTAAGCCAGAAAGAAAAACACCAATACAGTATACTAACACATATACATGGAATTTAGAAAGATGGCAATGACGACCCTGTATGCAAGACAGGAAAAAAGACACAGCTGTGTATAACAGACTTTTGTACTCAGAGGGAGAGGGAGAGGGTGGGATGATTTGGGAGAATGGCATTCTATCATGTATACTATCATGTAAGAATTGAATCGCCAGTCTATGTCTGACGCAGGATACAGCATGCTTGGGGCTGGTGCATGGGGATCACCCACAAAGATGTTATGGGGAGGGAGGTGGGAGGGGGTTTCATGTTTGGGAACACATGTAAGAATTAAAGATTTTAAAATTTAATAAAAAAAAAAAAAAAACAAAAAAGAAAAAAAACAAAGGCTTTTTAGTTCCTCTTCACTTTCTGCCATAAGGGTGGTGTCATCTGCATATCTGAGGTGATTGATATTTCTCCCGCCAATCTTGATTCCAGCTTGTGCTTCTTCCAGTCCAGCATTTCTCATGTTGTACTCTGCATAGAAGTTAAATAAGAATGGTGACAATATACTGCCTTGACGTACTCCTTTTCCTATTTGGAACCAGTCTGTTTTTCCATGTCCAGTTCTAACTGTTGCTTCCTGACCTGCATATAGGTTTCTCAAGAGGCAGGTCAGGTTGTCTGGTATTCCCATCTCATTCAGAATTTTCCACAGTTTATTGTGATCCACACAGTCAAAGGCTTTGGGATAGTCAATAATGCAGAAATAGATGGGTGTTTTTGGAACTCTCTTGCTTTTTCAATGATCCAGCAGATGTTGGCAGTTTGATCTCTGGTTCCTCTGCCTTTTCTAAAACCAGCTTGAACATCTGGAAGTTCAAGGTTCACTTATTGCTGAAACCTTGCTTGGAGAATTTTGAGCATTACTTTATTAGCATGTGAGATGAGTGCAACTGTGCAGTAGTTTGAGCATACTTTGGCATTGCCTTTCTTTGGGAACGGTTCAGTTCAGTTCAGTTCATTTCAGTCGCTCAGTCGTGTCCGACTCTTTGCGACCCCATGAATCGCAGCATGCCAGGCCTCCTTGTCCATCACCAGTTCCCAGAGTTCACTCAAACTCATGTCCATCGAGTCGGTGATGCCATTCACCCATCTCATCCTCTGTCGTCTCCTTTTCCTCCTGCCCCCAATCCCTCCCAGCATCAGAGTCTTTTCCAATGAGTCAACTCTTCGCATGAGGTGGCCAAAGTACTGGAGTTTCAGCTTTAGCATCATTCTTTGCAGAGAACACCCAGGACTGATCTCCTTTAGAATGGATTGGTTGGATCTCCTTGCAGTCCAAGGGACTCTCAAGAGTCTTCTCCAACACCACAGTTCAAAAGCATCAATTCTTCAGCCCTCTGCTTTCTTCACAGTCCAACTCTCACAGCCATACATGACTACAGGAAAAACCATAGCCTTGACTAGATGGACCTTTGTTGGCAAAGTAATGTCTCTGCTTTTGAATATGCTCTCTAGGTTGATCATAACTTTCCTTCCAAGGAGTAAGCACCTTTCAATTTCATGGCTGCAGTCACCATCTGCAGTGATTTTGGAGCCCCAGAAAATACAGTCTGACATTGTTTCCATTGTTTCCCCATCAATTTCCCATGAAGTGATGGGACCAGATGCCATGATCTTCGTTTTCTGAATGTTGAGCTTTAAGCCAACTTTTTCACTCTCCTCTTTCACTTTCATCAAGAGGCTTTTTAGTTCCTCTTCACTTTCTGCCATAAGGGTGGTATCATCTGCATATCTGAGGTTATTGATGTTTCTCCTGGCAATCTTGATTCCAGTTGTGCTTCTTTCAGGGAAGCGTTTCTTATGTTGTACTCTGCAGAGAAGTTAAATAAGTAGGGTGACAGTATACAGCCTTGACGTACTCCTTTTTCTATTTGGAACGAGTCTGTTGTTCCCTGTCCAGTTCTAACTCTTGCTTCCTGACCTGCATATAGGTTTCTCAAGAGGCAGGTCAGGTTGTCTGGTATTCCCATCTCATTCAGAATTTTCCACAGTTTATTGTGATCCAGACAGTCAAAGGTGTTGGCATAGTCAATAAAGCAGAAATAGATGTTTTTCTGGAACTCTCTTGCTTTTTCCATGATCCAGCAGGTGTTGGCATTTGATCTCTGGGAAAGGTTAAGTACCTTTAAAATGTATGCAGGTAAATGAAGGAGGCAGAAGAAATAAATAATATATAGGGATATAAAGGTGAAGCAACAATTTGCAATGAGTAGCACACAAATTTTTAATCCAGCTACACTTCATACTTAAAGTTTCTACTAATCACCTTAGTGCATTCAGATTATTAATGCTTACAGTTGTTCATTTTGACAGGAATAAGGGAAAAAAAGGAACTAACATAATCTACTAAAAATAACAATTCTAAAAGTTCACATTTAATTCAATTTATTTTGTTGCTTTTCAACATATGTTTATTGAGCACATGTTGAGCATATGTTTGTTGAGCATAGGAAAAATTTCCTATTTTTATTCTAGGAATTACCTTGAGAACAGGAAGCATAAGGATTATGAAGATAGAACAAGGCACTTGAGTGCATGAGGTTTACAGCAGAGTAGGGAATACAGACATAGAACCAGTATTCTGGTGTGATGAATGGATGAATGTTAAATGGCAGTGAAGGTTAAGGAGCTATAAGGACACAGAAGAGAAAAATTCAACCTATCCAGAGGTTAGGGACACCATTCTCACTCCATGCCTGGGATGTGAATTAATAGGCTGTTTCAGTCTTATATTCAGACTCTTGCATCTTCCTATATGTAGAAAAGCACTAAATTCCTTAACTTGGGATATCTGCTTTTCTTTAATTTACAAAAAAACTTCTAACTACCTGCCTTTTGTTGCAAAACTTCTGTATAACCTGAGTCCTCCCCCACTCCTCCCCACCTGCCTCCTCCAAGCACTCACTTCAGGATTATTTGAAATACTGTTTCCCAGGCTTGAAGCCCTAAAAATTTCCACTGAATGAAACATCACTCTCAGTGGCAGGATGGGTTGGGAGATGGGAGGGAGGTTCAAGAGGGAGGGGACGTATGTATGTATATCTATGGCTGGTTCATGTTGTTGTATGGCAGAAACCAACACAATATTGTAAAGCAGTTATCTTCCAATTAAAAATAATTTTTTTTTAAAAAGTCAACTTTTTTAGGCTACATGTCTTTTTTCAGCTGACACTCTTACAAGAGAAGTACAGTGCTAGTCTCTTCTCTACCGATTCCTATTTCTTCACTGCATTCATCACTTCTTGATGCCACAGTATCACATATTTGTTCATTTGTGTCTGTCCTCTTCACTAGAATTAACTTCCAGGAGATCAAGGAGTTAATTTTATTCACTGATGTGTTTTCAAGACCAGAATAGCTTCCCAAAGTCAACTGTCAATAAATAGTTCTTTAATGATGCATGAATAATTAGAAAACTCAGGCTGTGTAAATTTTTTCCTCCAATATGAAAAGTTTCTCAACATTTTATATAAAATCTAATCCCTAGGAATTAAAATTAAAATGTAAGGCAAATTTTAGATTTAACAGTAACTGGTCCTTGCCCCCTGCAAACTTTCAGTGTATTTAGATATGTTATGATTATTACTAAAAAAACATTTTATGAGAACTACAGAAAGTGCTTTTCAGCAAATGAAATGAGTTCAAAGAAGAATTGAAAGTTCTAAGATATAAAGTCACCTCTTACAAATTTCACTCCATGGGCCTTGATTAAAGCCAGCACATTCTCCTGGCTCTATTATAAGACTGAAGAGACTCCTGGGGTGGATTAAACTTTTCATACACTGAGTCATTTCTGGATCCTTCTACAGGGTGAATTTCTTGGTAAGGACATTTCAAAGGAAAACATTTATTTTCTCACCTGGTTCACTGTTTCTCCAACTTTCTCTACTGGAATAAACAGTATATAATCCTGGTGAATGCTAATGTAAATGGGTATAATTCAATTTAATTCCAAATATGTAGTGTCTTCACCTATCTTTATTTTTTAATTAATTTTTATTGAAGTATAGTTGCCTTACAATATTGTGTTAGTTTTTGATGTACAGCAAAGTAAATCAGTTGTACACAGACATATAAACCCTCATTTCTGGATTTCCTTCTCATTTAGGTCACCGCAGAGCACTGAGTCAGGTTCCCGAGCTATACAGTAGGTTCTTATTAGTTATTTATTTTATACATAAGATCAATAACTTTGACAGGCCTGTCACCCTGACCCTGATTCTGGGAAAGATTGAAGGCAAAAGGAGAACAGGGTGGCAGAGGATGAGATGGTTGGATAGCATCACTGACTTAATGGATGGACATGAATCTGGGCAAACTTTAGGAGATAGCAACAGGGAGACCTGGCATGCTGCAGTCCATGGAGTCGCAAAGAGTTGGACGTGACTTAGCTACTGAACAGCAACAAATCAGTAGCGTATACATGTCGATCCTAATCTCCCATTCATCCCACCCCCCCCCCCAACTTTTCCTTCTTTGGTATCTTTCTTTCCATTCTCCTTGTAGAAAAGGTTCTCTCTAAAATTTACTCCGACTTATAAACATTGAATTTAACTTCCTGAACCCACCCCATCCCAGGTAAGGCAATAGCTTATAAACAGCTCATCTGTTAGAGGATCGTTTCAGTTCAGTCGTTCAGTCATGTCTGACTCCTTGCAACCCCATGGATCTCAGCATGCCAGGCTTCCCTGTCCATCCCCAACTCCTAGAGCTTGCTCAAACTCACATCCATCGAGTTGGTGATGCCATCCAGCCATCTCATCCTGTCTCCCCTTCTCCTCCTGCCCTTAATCTTTCTAAGCATCAGGGTGTTTTTCAATGAGTCAGTTCTTCACATCAGGTGGCCTAAGTATTGGAATTTCAGCTTCAGCATCAGTCTTTCCAATGAATATTCAGGACTGATTTCCTTCAGAATTGACTGGTTTGATGTCCTTGCAGTCCAAGGGACTCTCAAGGGACTGTTAGAGGATACCTGTCTGAATTTTCTCATTGGTCTGCTCTAGGGAGCCAAGCATCCTGATGGTGTTCCCTAGAGCTAAGTGAGCAGATTTGCAGAGAACAATGTGCAGTAGTTTGACAAAGGCTGTGTGTCTGAGACCTGAGCTCGTCTGTAATCATCACTGCCTGGAAGGCTTGTTAAACAGATAGTTAGGTCTCTTTCTAGCATTTAAAATCAATAGGTCCAGGGTCTGCAGTCAGTTTTCAGATGGTGCTAATATGGCGGATGGAGGGCTTCATTCAGAAAACCACCTCCACCTTGATGGCCAAATTTGCATTGCCCTCTTTACACTTGGCAATTAATTCTCTTTAGATTTCCCTGTGAATACTCAAAGTTCCACTCCAAAAGCTCACAGAGCACTTTGTCAGTTCAGGATCTGGAATACCGAGTAAAATCTGACCTTTCCTGTGCTTATGACCTCAGCTTTGATTCTGAATACAAGTCCTTCATGAGAGATACTTCATACTGTGATAGGAGGCAATTTTTTCATACAAATGTCGACTATCCTAAACTCCTAAAAGAGTGGCCTAAAAACTCTATAAAGAATGCTATTTCCCCCTACAGTGCCTATTTTGATGTGGTGGGGGAACAGTAGGAAAATCTAATATTTCAAAGCACAAAAGAGCTACTAATTACTTTTGATTGCTCTGGGAATGTGGGAAGTCACCCACCATGACATCCTTCTTGCAGAGAGGAAGAGAGGCAAGGAAGGAGGTTTGGGGCCCACGTATGATACAACATATCTCTTGAGCTCACTTGGGTATGCTGCCGCATTGAGTCACAAAGAAAGGACTGAAAAGTGGGTCAGATTCCCACCTCTCTTACTGGGAAGTCATCCTTGTATGGACTGCTTGTGAAGGTGTATGTGTAAGTGCAGACGTAATCAGCCTTTTGTGTAAGCTCCTGAGTCTCCTGGGGAAGGAATTTAGGCCAGGCCTACCTTAGGGGAAATCAAAATTCCAAAAAAAATAGCCCTTATTCCAGGTAGGTGAGTGAAATGCATTTACCCTTATGAGGCTGGAGTGAAGTGAGGGTAGAAAGTGGATCCATGCTCAGTAGAGTGTTAAGCGTAGGGGCACTCTTTATTGCCAGTGGAAGATACAGAGCCAGTGCCTATGGCACTGTTAAAAAATGAAGTGATGGCAGAGACCAGTGCCTTATTCCTGCCTGGCTAAAGTTCATTCCAGCAAGTTAGGCAATTCTGCATTAAAACTTCAGACCTAGAGAATATCATTGAATCATGTGTATAATTTAATGAAGTGCATAACCATCAGTAAACTAAATGATTCCTGAGGAGTGTAAAGCTGGGAGCAGGGCTTAAAGTTAATATCGTTTCTAAAACTGTTCATCTAGATTCTTTTTGTGTAGCAAATCAAATCAATCAACCAATCCATCAAATCAGTCAGTCAAATTGTTGGTTACTTGACTCTATGGCAGAGATTCTAGACTTTCATTTACTAATTGCAGTACCTACACCCGGCCATTCCCTACTGTGGAGACACTGCACATGCTGAATTTATTTTGAGGCAAACACAATCATTTTGTACTGCCTTGTTTTTAAAGTAAAAATGTGTTTGCATTACGGAACCACTGTAGCAAAGCACTTCTATTAAAATAGCCCTGCTGCTTGTATTTAATGCTCCTGGACTGCTGGGTGACTCAGAGGGGCTGTGTGAAGCCCATGAAGGCATTAGAGTAATGATTAAAGATCAAGGGCTTTCCAATTATCAAGTCACACTTCGTAGACAATAGGCTGAGAGAAATGAAGCGTGGCTTCGCAGTCTCATATTCTGAATCAAAGATTTTCAGAACAAGGGAATGACGCCTGCTTCTTATACAAGACACTGGCGTTTGTCAATACATTTGAGAAAGATGCTCAGCAAAACTGTCTAACCACTCCCTATGTGCTTCCAAGCTTTAAACAGTTAATAGAAAATGTTTATATGAAATTTCTCCCTGTGATAAATTCAAAAATCCGGGGGTACATTTGCAAGATCACTCTCAGTCCCATTCCAAATCTCTTATTCCAAAACAAGGTAGAGTACACAGCCCATCAATGGGGTTTCTTTGACAGCTTAAGACAGTAAAGAATCCACCTGCACTGTGGGAGACCTGGGTTCGATCCCTGAGTCAGAAAGATCCCCTGGAGAAGGGAATGACTACACATTCCAGTATTCTTGCCTGGAGAATTCCATGGACAGAGGAGCCTGGGAGGCTACAGTACACAGGGTCACAAAGAGTCAGATAGGAATGGATAACTAACACATTGACTTCCACTTCCACCCAGCCCACCAATGGGAATCGACTGAAGCTTCAATTAATTAGCATTTTGTTTCTTCTGTGCTTAATGTTAGCAAAGAGGAAGTTCACAAGAAAATAAGCTGTAAGAAAGGATTTTTTTCTAAAAGACTGACTTCCATGGTATTTCCCGAGGTCAAATAGACACAGACCAGTCTTCTTTATTCATTCTATTTACATCTACACTACTGTACTGTGATTCTCGAGCCGTCAAATGATCTCCCCAAAGGCAGTGCACGAATGCTCACTCATCTTAGAAAGATTCAATTATATTCACTGGACAGCATCTGCTAAGGCAGAAAAGGGGGCTAATGTGTTTTAGGAAGATTTCCAGCAGCCAGAGAGGAAGGAAAAAAAGACATGGGTGGGTAGTCGCATTTTCATAAAGTGGTAAGCACCATTCATTGTAAAGAACTGCAAAGCTCTCAGTAAGTGTTTCTTTCATAATATTATATTTCAAATAAAAGATGGGTTAGCATCAGTTAATTGGGGCCAGATCATCTAAAAGATTGCTGTCAGTTCACACTTGCTTTCTTTTTCCCTTTTCTTGATTTTGGCTTAGCTGGGTCTTCCTTGTAGGCTGCAGGGGCTTCTCGTGTTGCAGAGCACAGCTTCCAGGGTGTGCAGACTCTTTAGTTGTGGCTTGTGAACTCTCTAGTTGTCCTGTGGCATGTGGGATTTAGTTCCCCAGCCAAGGATCGAACCCAGGTCTCTGCATTGGAAGGCAGATTCTTAACCCCTGGACCACAAGGGAAACCCCCAGGCTTACTTTCTAACCTGATTTTGGAAGACATGACCACTCTTGGTATATCAATGGGAGGAGCTTGTTTCAAGGTCTCCACATGCATTTAACCCATATTTAGGTTTCTGTTTCTTCCATTCAACAAGGTCTGCAGACAATGATACTTTTGAAAATTCTCCTCCTTGCCAACTTAATCAGATCCAACCACCAGTCACTGCATTATAACTAGGTGTGTGCACCAAGAACTTTCATGCACCTTCATTATCTTAATCCTCATACAAAAAAACACCAAGCACATGTCTGAGACAAATGAATCTTTGAGAAGTAATCTATCCCAAACCACTTACAAAATAAATGACAAAAGGGGAATCTGATATAGGAGTGTGAGAGTGAGTGTGTGTGTGTGTGTGTGTGTGTGTGTGTGTTTTCCTATAATTTTGCTGTTTACTGTCCTACATCACTCACTCAAATATAGTACCTTGGGATTTGGGAACAAAGATCCTCTTTTCAACCATAGACCCCCATCCTGGTGGGTCTTCCAGGCTACTTCTCCCTTCCAAAGGCATAGGGCTAAATTAAAGATTTTAAAATTTAAAAAAAAAAAATAGAATCAAAAAAAAAAAAAAAAGGCATAGGGCTTCTCTCTACTCAGCCCAGAGAGTCAGGGTTGAATAGCTCTTCCCTGTCTTCATAAACATATAAGTCATATATGAGGTTTTCTATGGTTCTTGCTTCTATGGGCACATCAGTGGTGTGTGCCTGTGTGCACAGTCACTTCAGTCCTGTCTGACTCTTTGTGACCCTAAGGACTGTTAGCTTCCCAGGTTTCCCTATCCATGGGATTCTCCAGGCAAGAATACTGGTGTGGGTTGTCATGCCCTCCTCCAGGGGATCTTCCCTTCCCAGGGATCAAACCAATGTCTCTTATGTCTCTGCATTCGCAGGTGGGTTCTTTACCACTAGCACCACCTGGGAAGCACATACCAGTGGTATGCTTAGTCCCTCAGTCTTGTCCAACTCTTTGCAACCCCATGGACTGTAGCCCTCCATGCTGCTCTGTCCATGAGATTCTCCAGGCAAGAATACTGGAGTGGGTTGCCTTGCCCTCCTCCAGAGGATTTTCCCAACCCCCAGGGATTGAACCCCGGTCTCCCATATTGCAGGTGGATTCTTTACCATCTGAGCCACCAGGAAAGCCCTATCAGTGGTGAGATAGCCTCATTGCAGCCTTTGAATGCCTATTAAATCCCTGTCATCAGGGCTCTGTTCATTCTTCTGATGAGAACACAATGCTACTTAGCACCCTCAAGAAAGAAACTTGAATTGCCTTGGTTATGCTCCCCTGGTCTAGAATGCATTCTCATAACTTGATTCAATATTATTGAGAATCCTTTGTAAACTGAAATAGTTCTGGAGAATGGTGATACAGAAATAACTAAGATACTTTCAAACTCAGAGGGAACACAACTAATAACCAATAATCGTGGCCTATTAAGGGCTATTCAAAAGCAGAGACATTAGTATGCCGACTAAGGTCCATCTAGTCAAGGATATGCTTTTTATTGTGGTCATGTGTGGATGTGAGAGTTGGACTGTAAAGAAGGCTGAGCGCCAAAGAATTGATGCTTTTGAACTGCGGCATTGAGAGTCCCTTGGACTGCAAGGAGATCCAACCAGTCCATTCTGAAGGAGATCGACCCTGGGATTTCTTTGGAAGGAATGATCCTAAATCTGAAACTCCAGTACTTTGGCCACCTCATGTGAAGAGTTGACTCATTGGAAAAGACTCTGATACTGGGAGGGATTTGGGGCAAGAAGAGAAGGGGATGACAGAGGATGAGATGGCTGAATGGCATCACTGACTCGATGGATGTGAGTCTGAGTGAACTCCTGGAGTTGGTGATGGACAGGGAGGCCTGGCGTGCTGCGATTCATGGGGTCGCAAAGAGTCGGACACGACTGAGCGAATGAACTGAACTGAACTGAACTGAAGGGCTTAAACAAAGGCAGGTTTGGGATGTCATATGGAGACATATATCATGATGTGATTAATTCTGGTTAAGGGAATTTCAGAGAGGGCTTAAGAGAAAAAGTGACAATTGATTTGATCCTTGAAGGATTAGTTGGCTTTACTAAGCATAAAACTAGGGACAGAGTTGTGCAGGAAGAAAAAAATTATTGAAAAAATGAGGGAGCCTGAGAAGTTGACTAGGGATTGATTTGCAGAATGGATCATTTTCCTTCATTTAGACAACAGTTCAAGTCATTAAGAGGCTTACTAAGAAGCTTCAGCATCCTCTCTTGGGGTATCCACTGTACTTCAGACTCCAGGGCACTTGTAAAAATCATGTCCTTGAAGCAGCTAGACACACCACATCTTCCTGCTCTCAGGGACCACATGTGTCTTATTGACTGTTTAATATGCAGCGCCACACACAATGCCTATTACAGGATAATGCCAAATGAACATTTATTAAAATAATTAATATGCAAATAAAGCTAAATTGAAAAAGATCTTAGGAAAAGCACCGTTGCTGTTTTTTTTTTTTTTTCTGTTCATGTATATTTCACAAATTCTAGTTGGTTTCTAGTTCTTCTGATCAATGTATCAATAACCAATTTAAAAACATTTTTGGATAGTCCATGTGCTATTTATCTTTGCTTTTTTGCATTGGAACTTGCCATTCATATATTCTAGTTTAATAGAACACAACTTAACCTTAATTTATGCTCCTCATTGCACCAGACAGCTCCAGCTTTATTTGTTAAATATAGGCACAATGAAGAAACACTTTTTCCCTATACACTCAAGTACCAGAATTGTGGTTCACTAGGAACAGGTGACGGAGAAGGCAATGGCACCCGACTCCAGTACTCTTGCCTGGAAAATCCCATGGACAGAGGAGCTTGGTAGGCTGCAGTCCATGGGGTCGCCAAGAGTCGGGCACAACTGAGCAACTTCCCTTTCACTTTTCACTTTTCATACATCAGAGAAGGAAATGGCAACCCACTCCAGGATTCTTGCCTGGAGAATCCCAGGGACAGAGGAGCCTAGTGGGCTTCTGTCTATGGGGTCGCACAGAGTCAGACACGACTGAAGCGACTTAGCAGCAGCAGGAACAAATGATGAAATGCTGGTTAAAGTATCTGATTTATATATGCTGTGGGACCTATTGTCAACAAGGTACTTATTAAACAGAGTCTTTTAATAAATGATATTCCCCACCTCTATTAGCATTGCCCTCTAGATAAACACAATAGGATTTCATTATCTAGTGTATTCAGAGAATAAACTGTCACACACAAACAAAACTTCCAAAGAGCTAAAGCATGTCTTTTACAAACTGAACTTTTTTTCTCAATTGTTATATATTTTTTAAAAATGACAGCAAAAGTACTTTTAAAAACTCTATCATGCAGTCTTGAGTTTTAGTCATAATTGTGCCTATTCTTGATTCAAAATTATGGCTATGGATGAGTTATTGTACAGTCCTATATATAGTAGGTATTGTCCATGAATATCTATTTCCTCCATCAGTAAAGAGCTCTGGATTGAATACCTCCTGTTAATGAGTTTCCTGCTTCTTCTATCCTTTTCCTAAGTTTATTTGTAATTTGCCAGTTTCTGTCAATTAAATTTCAATACATTTTAATTGAAATCAAACAGCAGACATTTAATAAATAGCATATTCCAATCTGCCATGTTGGAGGATTCAGGATTACCTATGGACTTCCCTGGTGTTTCAGACAGTAAAGAATCTGCCTACAATTCAGGAGGCCTGGGTTCAATCACTGGGTCGGGAAGACCTCCTAGAGAAGGAAATGGCAACCCAATCCAATATTCTTGCCTAGAGAATTCCATGGACAGAGGAACCTGGCTGACTGCAGTCCAAGGGGTTACAAAGAGTCAGACATGACCAAGCGACTAACACTTTCATATATATAAATACCCACATATATATTTCATACACACACACACACACATATATATGTATATAAATATATAATGTTATTGTCCTCTGTAACCTTGAAAAAACTGAGGTATATTATAAGCAACTTAAATCTCCTTGTTTGGAGGCTTCCCTTTTTCTTGTGAGCAAAATCTGTAAGCAATAGTTTGTTTTTCCCCTACATGTAGTTTTTTTTTTTTTTTTTTCCTATTTTATCTAGGTTCAAAATGTGACCTTTAGGTAAGTCAAATGTTATTATTATAACTTACTCATCTAAATGTTGTTGTTGTTGTTGTTTTCTCTCTTTCTGCTTGGAATTTAAAGATGTGGCTCTGTTTATCTGAGTTCTCACCGAGTGATGGGTAGACAGTGGGCCCAGTCCTTCCACACAATGTGATACTGAGAGCTGATGGCATCCTCAGAGAGTTTCCACAGATTATCCTGACAACTTCCATGCTGGGAAGGAGGTAGGTGAAACTAATAAGGATGATGATGATGGTGATGAAAAGAGCAGGAATGATAGGTAATGTTTAGAATATATCATAGTTTTGGGTCAAACTATGAGATACTTAAAGGCTTCCTTGGTGGCACTAGTGGTAAAGAACCTGCTGCCAACGCAGGAGACAGAAGAGATGCAGGTTCAATCCCTGGGTCAGGAAGATCCCCTGGAGAAGGGAATGGCTACCACCTCCAGTATTCTTGCCTGGAGAGTTCCATGGACGAGGAGTCTGGTGGACTATAGTCCATAAGGTTGTAAAGAGTCAGCCATGGCTGAAGTGACTTAGGAGCAGCAGCATGAGATTTTTATGTTCACACCTATCACACATCTCTCATGATTTCACATCACTTGTTATTGAACTGCTAAGTCATGTCCACTCTTCTGTGACCCCATGGACTGTAGCCCACCACGTTCCTATCTATGTCCCAAATCCCTGTCCATCAGATTTCCCAGGCAAGAATCTTGGAATGGGTTACCTTTCCTTCTCCAGGGGATCTTCCCTATCCAGCAATCAATCCCATGTCTCCTGCGTTGCAGGTGGGTTCTTTACTGCAGAGCTACCAATGAAGCCCAATGAACCGACTGGCATCAAGGAGAGCCCCTATATTTTCTACTCTTCCAGATAAGACAGAAATAACCTATTATAAAATTTAGCCAATTTAGTAATTTCAGTGGTCATCTCTGGGATGACACCATTTGTTGAAAATCCCTCTGCCAACCTGTGTCAACTATAGTTGAACAGAAAAGATGGCATATCACATTAGATAGAGGGGGCTTGGAATAGTACTCCTCACTGTCATGAGTTTCTTAACTTTAGCAGAGGAGGGAGATACACAAAAATGTCCTATAGTATTTGGATCCTTACTCTCACACTCCACTGCAGATTCACATACAATAAAAGAAATGGAAAATATAGATGCAAGTTTTGATGATGGTGTGCTTCTGCAGGCTGTCACTGAGCGTGGGGAAGGAGCAGGGGGCACCATGAGGGAAGTCATGGGTTGGGCAGCACACACATGGGGCAAGTTGTAGCACACAGCTGATTCTCACAGGATATACCAAGGAAAGCCATGAAGGACTGAGCAGCGAGTGCTGGTGCCAGTCAGAAGGGGAGGTAGACAGAAGGACTACTCGACTCCCAAGAGCACCACAACAAATTGCTTCCGCTAGGAGAACAGGCCATGAGATGGGCAACTTGAGAAATCAGAGGTTGAGGCAAAGATTCCTAGATGCTCAGGACTAGATAGGAAAAGTTACATCTCCTTGGAGATGAGTGAGGACTCAGGGATGGGCATTCAGTCCAGAAAACTCTCACTCAATGCCCTGATAGTAAGTAAGCCCTCTAACCAACCAGTTTAGAAATTAGCACAGTGGACAGCAGGCAGGGATGTTGATACAACTGGGTTGAAATCCACACTTGACCAAATTTAAATCAAATCATGACAAAGTGAGATGAATGGGCAGGCGAGTTTAAGTGGATGCTGTTGTTTTTATCCTGTCAGCATTGGAATATAGGTCGAAATGCTTTAAGTTGAGTTGATAAATTCAAAAAGGAAAGCTGTCATTTTGTACACTTGTGTAGAGAGAGTCTTAGGTCAGCAGAGATGACCTGGTCCTTATTCTTGTTCTCTCACCCCAGCCAGCCCATGGTGTGAGATTGGGCTGGTTTTACGCTTTGGAATCATCAACATTGAGGACCACTGGCAAAAATCCATCCTGCAGTGTATTTAGGCATCATGGATGGAGTTCATTTTTATGAAAACTACATTGGGCAAAACTATTTAATTGTGTAAAATTTATTTTGGTGTGCTAGTTAATGATACATGAGGACTGTACAGATGGTGCTCCACCTGCTAAACAAGTGTGGATTATGATATATGTTAAGGGGAGTCAGGCCCAGCTATATTCTGCCATACATGACCAATATTTTTCTGAAATGGCTGATAGATCCCTGCCAGATTTCCAGCAGTTTGAAGTTGAAAACGTTGTAGATGGTCCATTTGATACTGGAAACTATTACATGCTTTCCTTTTTATATTTTTTAAACAGAACATTTTCATTTTTAATCATTGTTCATATCAAACATTCTATGTCTTCTTTTGTCTCGAAGGATGAAATACAAGAGGTATAATGTTAAAGGACATTAGTTTTTCTTACACAGATGGGATAATTTTTCCTGGTTTTTTTTTTTTTTTTCAGTTGAAGGAATTAGAAATCTATTTAATTCACATTTGTGGGTTTTTGCTTTACATTGCTGATACTTTTGGGCTTCCCTTGTGACTCAGCTGGTAAAGAATCCGCCTGCAACGTGGGAGACCTGGGTTCAATCCCTGGGTTGGGAAGAACCCATGGAGAAGGGAAAGGCTACCCCCTCTGGAGAATTCTGGCCTGGAGAATTCCATGGGCCAGGATTCCATACATAGTCCATGGGGTTGCAAAGAGTCAGACATGACTGAGGGACTTTCCCTCACTCACTCATTCACTCACTCACTTGCTGATACTTTAAAAGCTAACAGATTTATTGAGATATAATTCCTATATCATAACATTAACCCTTTTAAAATGTACAATTGAGGGCTTCCCTGGTGGTCCAGTGGTTAAGAATCTGACATGCAATGCAGGGGACAACAGGTTTTATCCCTAATCTGGGAGGTTCCCACATATCTCAGGGCAACTAAGCCCATGAGCTGCAACTATTGAAGCCCAGAGGCCCTAGAGCCCATGCTCTGCAACAAGAGAAGTCACTGCAGTGAGAAGCCAGCACACCACAGCTAGAGAGTGGCCCCTGCTAGTGGCAACTAGAGAAAGAGCAAATACAGCAACAAAGACCCACACAGGGAAAGTCGCTCAGTCGTGTCCGACTCTTTGCGACCTCGTGGACCATACAGTCCATGGAATTCTCCAGGCCAGAATACTGGAATGGGTAGTCTTTCCCTTCTCCAGGGGATCTTCCCAACCCAGGGATCAAACCCAGGTCTTCTGTGTTACAGGTGTATTCTTTACCAGCTGAGCCACAAGGGAAGCCCAAGAAGACTGGGGTGGGTAGCCTATCCCTTCTCCAGCAGATCTTCCTGACCCAGGAATCTAAGTGGGGTCTCCTTCATTGCAGGGCTATTCTTTGCCAACTGAACTATCAGGGAAGCCCTAACAAAGACCCAGGTCAGCCATAATAAATAAATTAAATTAAATTAATGTATAGTTCATTATTAGTATATTCATGGAGTTGTGCAATTACCAATGTTATTTAGGAAAGAACTTTTTCACCATCCCACAAAGAAACTTTATATTCATTAGCAGGTACTCTCCATTCGCTTCTTCTAGCTGAAATGATTATTTTTCATTTCACCTCTAGAGATTTTTCCGATTCTCAACATTTTATATCAATGGAATGACACAATATATAGTGTTTTATAAAAGTTTTTTTTAAAATTTATTACAGTGTTGTCAAGGTTTATCCATGTTGAAGCTTGTATCAGTACCTCATTTTTATTATTTTTAAATGATTTTATTTATTTATTTTTGGCTGTGCTGAGTCTTTGGTGCTGCATGGGCTTTGCTCTAGCTGTGGCGAGCCGTGTCTACTCTCTCGTTGCGGTGCCCAGGCTTCCCATCACGGTGGCTTCTCTTGCGTGGAGCACAGGCTAGCAGGTGCATGGGCTTCAGTATTTGCAGCATATGGGATCTTCCCAGGTCAGGGATCAAACCTGTGTCTCCTGCATGGGCAGGCTGATTCTTTCCCACTGAGATACCAAACCCCAGTACATCATTTTTAAATTGTCAGATAGGATAGCTTACAGGAGGCTGTTGTATGGATAGAACATATTTTTTATCCATTCATCAACCGATGGACATTTACATTGCTTTCACTTTTTGGCTATTATGAATACTGTTGCTATGAACATCTTTTTGTACACGTTTTTGTTTGAAAATACATAGTCGGTACTCTTGGCTATATACTTAAGAGTGGGATTGCTAGGTCATATGGTAATTCTGCGTTTAACTTCTTGAGGAACTGACAAGCTATTTTCCATGATGTCTATACCATTTAATATTCCCTTCTGCAACATAATGAGAGTTTCAATTTACTTACATTTTCTCAAACACTTGTTATTTTTAGAAATTATATTGCAGTGGATGTGAAGCGGTACTTCACTGTGGTTTTGATTTCCGTTTTCCTAACGATTAATGGTATTGAGAAACTTTTCATGAGCTTGTTAGATGTTTGTATATCTTCTAAAAGACATTTTTCGTCAAGGTTTTTGTCCATTTCTTCTCTTTTTTTTTTTTTTGTTGTTGTTGAGTTCTAAGAATTCTTCATGCATTCTGAATACTAGACCCTTATCAAAAGAATAATTCACAAATATTTTCTACCATTCTGTGGGTTGTCTTTTTCATTTTCTTGATAATGTTCTTTGAAGGATGAAAGCTATTAATTTTGAAGTACATTTCATCATTTTTTCTTTTCTTATTCATGTTTTCAGTGTTATATCTAAGAGTCTGTTGCCTTATCCAAAGTCACAAAGATTTATAACTCTATTTTATTTTAAGAGTTTATAAGTTTAGCTCTTATATTAGGATTTTGATCCATTTTGAGGTAATTGTTGTATATAATGTAAAAGTTCAACTTCTTCTCTCTTTTTTTTTTTTTTTTTTGCATATAGGTTTCTGGTTTTCCCAGAAGCATCATTTGTTGCAAAGACAGTTTTTTGCCAACATTGAAATGTCTTAGCATCCTTGTTGGAAATCAGTTGACCCTAAATGTAAAATTTTATTTCCAGATTCTAAATTATGTTCCACATCTAAACTATGCCAATACAGATGTTGAAAAGTCAGTTTTTCGGTATACTGGTGCCAAATCATATCTCAGAGACAGAATTTTGAGTGAAGTAGAAGAGAAGAGCTTTATTGCTTTACCAGAAAAGGGGGTCACAGTGGGCTAATGCCTCGAGGAACTGTGTGTCCCAATCCAGAAGGATTTAATGAGGAGTTTACACAAACAGTTCAAGGGTGGGTGGCTGACAGGATCAGGATGCAGGTCTCAGGAAGTCAGTCTCCTAGTTTCCATGAGCTCCCTTGGCCCCTTTAATGTTGCCTCAGCTTTCTGGTTGCTCCTCCCTTGATTAGTAAGTGTTCAGATCTGCCTCTTTAGAACTCTGGGAAGATCCCAGAAGCTAGAGTCTTGCCTACAAGAAACGGAGGCGGGGAGTCCCTGCCCAGGAGACCCACAGGGTCCTTGTCTGCTTTACTACCATCCTGTCTTTATTACTGGTTTTGAAAACAAATAGGAGGAAAAAAAAGTCACAAGTAAAGGTGCATTTATTCTCTCCTTTATGTTTACTTATGTATTTCCCTTTATTCTTTATTGTGTATGGATTTATTTTACTCTCTGGTTTTCTTTTATTTCAGCTTAAGTACTCTTTTTTAGTATTCTAGGTAGGCCAGGTCTGCTAGTGACTCATTTTATAAGTTTTTAATTATCTGTGTATGTCTTATTTTCTCCTCTCATTTTTGTGGACACAGAATTCTCAGATGGTGGTATTTTTCTTTCACTACTTTCTTTCAATTTCTATTGATAAGTCAACTCTTAAAGATCCTTGAAATGTATAGTCATAGGATATCCAGTCATTTCCATTAATCGTTATCTTTGGTGTGTCCATAAGGTTGTTTCTGGAAGGGTTTAGCATTTGAATTGGTACATTGGGCTTCCCTGGTGGCTCAGTGGTAAAGAATCCACCTGCAATGCAGGAGACATGGGGAGGGGACCCGTTTTCAATCCCTGGGTCAGGAAGATCCCCTGGAGAAGGAAATAGCAACCCACTCTAGTACCTTTACCTGGAAAATCCCATGGACAGAGGAGCCTGGTGGGCTGCAGTCCCTGGGATGGCAGAAGAGTTGGGCATAACTTAGCAACTCAACAACAACAAATTATGTAAGCAGATTCCCCTCCCTAGTCAGACTTCAGCAATACGTGAACCATGAACTTCCTGATGTTCAAGCTGGTTTTAGAAAAGGCAGAGGAACCAGAGATCAAATTGCCAACATCTGCTGGATCATGGAAAAAGCAAGAGAGTTCCAGAAAAACATCTATTTCTGCTTTATTGACTATGCCAAAGCCTTTGACTGTGTGGATCACAATAAACTGTGGAAAATTCTGAAAGAGATGAGAATACCAGATCACCTGACCTGCCTCTTGAGAAATCTGTATGCAGGTCAGGAAGCAACAGTTAGAACTGGACGTGGAACAACAGACTGGTTTCAAATAGGAAAAGGAGTACATCAAGGCTGTATATTGTCACCCTGCTTATTTAACTTATATGCAGAGTACATCATGAGAAACGCTGGACTGGAAGAAACACAAGCTGGAATCAAGACTGCCAGGAGAAATATCAATAACCTCAGATATGCAGATGACACCACTCTTATGGCAGAAAGTGAAGAGGATCTAAAAAGCCTCTTGATGAAAGTGAAAGAGGAGAGTGAAAAAGTTGGCTTAAAGCTCAACATTCAGAAAACGAAGATCATAGCATCTGGTCCCATCACTTCATGGGAAATAGATGGGGAAACAGTGGAAACACTGTCAGACTTTATTTTTTTTGGTCTCCAGAATCACTGCAGATGGTGACTGCAGCCATGAAATTAAAAGATGCTTACTCCTTGAAAGGAAAGCTATGATCAACTTAGATAGCATATTCAAAACCAGAGACATTACTTTGCCGACTAAGGTCTATCTACTCAAGGCTATGGTTTTTCCAGTAGTCATGTATGGATGTGAGAGTTGGACTGTGAAGAAGGCTGAGTGCTGAAGAATTGATGCTTTTGAACTGTGGTGTTGGAGAAGACTCTTGAGAGTCCCTTGGACTGCAAGGAGATCCAACCAGTCCATTCTGAAGGCAGCCCTGGGATTTCTTTGGAAGGCATGATGCTAAAGCTGAAACTCCAGTACTTTGGTCACCTCATGCGAAGAGCTGACTCATTGGAAAAGACTCTGATGCTGGGAGGGATTGGGGGCAGGAGGAGAAGGGGACAACAGAGAATGAGATTGCTGGATGGCAACACGGACTCGATGGACATGAATCTGTGTGAACTCCCGGGAGTTGGTGATGGACAGGGAGGCCTGGCGTGCTGCGATTCATGGCATCGCAAAGAGTCGGACACGACTGAGCGACTAAATTGAACTGAACTGAATGTGGTGGGCATTCTGCAATCCCTTGAGGGTTTGACTAGAGCAAAAAAGTGGGGGGAAGGAGAATTCATGCTTTCTGCTGGACCGAGTTGGAGGAACGCTAGTCTTCTGCCTTTGGACTGACATTGACTCTTCAGCCTTCAATGCACGCTACCAGCGACACATCTGGTCCTTCAGATCCTCAGGCCTTTGGACTGGGAGAGCCACTACAACACCTGCTTGCCTGGGTCTCCAGTTTGCAGATGGCAGATTGTGGGAGTTCTCAACATCCAATATCATGTGAGTCAATTTCCTAAAATAAATTATCTATCTACCTACCTAAATGTATGTTTCTATATGACATTCATTCTGTTTCTCTCACACATCCTGACGAGAACTGATTTTGGTATTAAGAGTTATTCTAGAAGAATTTTTCTCTTCAATAGACAATTTTTTAAAGTAGTGTTAAGTTCATATCAAAATTGAGTGGGAGGTGCAGAGATTTCACACATAACCCCAGCTCCCCAGGCATGCACAGGTTCTCACATTATCAACATACCATACCACACCAAAGCGGTACATTTGTTACAACTGATAAACCAACACTGCCATATAATCACCCTATGTCTACAGTCTACTTTAGGTTCATTCTCGAGGTTATGTATTCTACGGGTTCAGACAAACTCATAATGATATGCCTAACTATAATAGTATCATACAGAGCAGTTTCACTGCCCTAAATAACCTCTGTGCTTTACCTATTCATTCCTCCGTTGCCCTGGCAACTGCTGATCTTTTCAGTCTCTTCATAGATTTGCCTTTTCCTGAATGTCCTATAGTTGGAACCACACAGTATGCTGCCTTTTCAATTGCTTTTTTTGCTTAGTAATATGCATATGTTTCCTCCCTGTCATTTCATGGCTTGATAGTTCATCTTTTTAGCACTGAATAATATCTAACTTTCTGCATGTACTATAGTTTATTTATTCATTCATCTAAAAAGAAAAAAAAAGGACATCTTGGATGCTACTGAGTTTTGGATTACGAATAAAGCTGCTATAAACATCCATGTGCAGGTTTTTGTTGGACATATGTTTTCAGCTCCCCTTGGTAAATACCAGGGAACTTGACTGCTGGATCATATGGTAAGAGTATGTTTAATTTTATAAGAAACCACCATATTGTCTTGCAAAGTGGATGTACTCTTTTTCATTCCCACTAGCAATAAGTTAGGATGTCTGTTGTTCCACATCGTAACTGACAATTGGTGTTCTCAATGTTCTGGATTTTGGTCATTCTAAGTGTGTAGTGGTACCTCATTGTTGTTTAAATTTGCATTTTCCTGATGACACATGTGGAATATCCTTTTTCACATGCTCATTTGCCACATGCATACCTTCTTTGGTGAGGTATTGGGTAATAAAGCATTTGGCACACTTTTAATTGGGTTGTTAGTTTTTTTATTGTTGAATTTTATAAGTTCCTTATATATTTTGGATAACAGGGTTTTTTTTTTTTTTTAATCAGATAGGTCTTTTGCAAATATATTCTCCTAGTATGTGATTTTTCTTTTCATATGAGTTTCCTTTTTTAGTCTGTTCATATGATAGATTACATTATTTGACTTTTGAATGTTTGAAGCAGCCTTGCCTACCTTGAATAAATTCCACTTGGTCATGGTGTATAATTCTTTTTATATCTTGTTGGATTCGATTTGCTAATATTTGATTGAGGATTTCTGCATCTATATTCATGAAAGATATTTGTCTGTAGCTTTCTTTTCCTGTTCTATCTTGTTGGCTTTCATGTTAGGGTAATGCTAGTCTTATAGCCTGAGATAAGAAGTATTACATCTACTTCTTTCCCCTGAAAGTGATTGTAGAATATTAGTATATATTCATGCTTGAATGTTTGGCAGAATTCACTAGTGAACATGCCTGGGACTGGCACTTTCTGATTTTGAAGGTTATTAATTATTGATTTAATTTCTTTAATAAATACAGTCCTATTATGTAATCTGTTACTTCTTTAAGAGTTTGGAAAATGGTGTCTTTCAAGAAATTGATCCATTTAATCTAGGTTATCAAAGTTGTGGGCATAGAGTTGTTCACAGTATTCCTTTATTCTCCCTTTAATGTCTATGATACAGTCCCCTTTTCCATTTCTAACGTTAGTAATTTGCATCCTCTTTTTTTCTTAGTTATCTTATTGATAAACTTTCAAATAACCAGCTTTTTTTTTCTATTGATTTCCTATTTTCAGTTTTATTGATTTCTATTCTAATTTTTATTATTGCCTTTCTTCTTACTTTACATTTAATTTTTCTTCTCTCTAGGTTTCCAAAGTGGATGGTTAGATCACTGATTTTATATCTTTCTTCTTTTTTTCTAATATGTACATGTAAATCTATAAAATTTCACTTCTAAGCATTGCTTTACTGTATCACACAACTTTTGATAAGTTGAATTTTCATTTCTATTTGGCTCAAAACAGGTTTTAATTTATTCTGAGATTTCATCTTTGTTTCATGTGTTATTTTGAACTGAGTTGTTTGATATCCAAGTATTTGGGGATTTTCCAGCTACCCTTCTGTTACTGAGTTCTAGCTTAATTCCATGTGGTGAGATTATAGATTCTATGTTTCCTATTCTATTAAATTTGTTAAGGTGTATTTTCTAGGCATAATGTGGTCAGTCTTCGTGAATGCCCCAGGTGAATGTAAAGAAGAACGTGCAATATGCTGTTGTTGGACACATTTTTCTATAGATGTCAATTATGTTCAGTTTATTGATGGTGCTGTTGAGTTCAGCCTTGTTCTGACTGATTTTATTTCCTGCTGGATTTGTCCATTTCTGATGGATGACTGTGGAAGTGTCCAACTATCACAGTGGATTTATCTGTTCCTCTTTGCACTTCTATCAGGTTTTACCCCAAATATTTTGATGTGTTGTTGGGCACACACACGTTAAGGATTGTTATGTCTTCTTGAAGGACTGACACCTTTATCATTAAATAACGTTCCAGTTTATCCCTGATAACTTTCCTTGCTTTGAAAGTCCACTTGTCCACTCTGTCTGAAACTGGGCTTCCCCGATGGCTCAGACAGTGAAGGATCTGTATGAAATGCTGGAGACCCATGTTCGATCCCTGGGTCAGGAAGATCCCCTGGAGAACCATGGACAGAGGAGCCTGGTGGGCTACCGTCCATGGGGTCACAAAGAGACCAGACATGACTGACTAGCATTTTCACTTTCTTTTGATGAACATTAACATGGCTTATTTTCCTCCATTTGTTTACTTTTAATATATCTATCTTTATACTTAGAGTGGGTTTCTTTTAGATATCAGATAGTTGCCTCTCACATTTTGATCTACTCTGACAATCACCGTCTTTAATTGGTGCATTTAGACCAGTGGAATTCAAAGTGATTATTGATATAGTTGGATTAATATCCAACATATTTGTAAATGTTTTATAATTGTTGCCTTGTTCTTTGTTCTTTTAAAAATATTCTTTCTTTGCTTTTTGTAGTTTCAAGTAAACACTTTAAATGATTCAATTTTATCTACTTTCTTATAGTAATAGTTCCCCTTTTTTTCATTTTCTTTTAGATGGTTACCCTAGAGTTTGCAATATATTCATTTACAGCTAATCCAAGTCCACTTTCAGATAACACTATACCGCTTTATATGTACTGTGAGTACCTTATAATTACAAAATAGCCCTAATTCTTCCTTCATGTCCCTGTTTCACTGTTGTCATTCATTCCACCTCTATATAAGCACACATAAGCATATATGCACATAAGATATGCACATAAGCATGCATAATTTAATACACTGCTGCTGTTGTTAAATTGGGAAAACGATTATTTCTTAGATCAATTAAGAATAAAAAAAAACTATGACCCACCTCCTAGAGTAACAGAAATAAAAACAAAAGTAAATGAGTGGAACCTGATTAACCTTGAAAGCTTTTGCACAGCAAAGGAAACTACAAGCAGGGTGAAAAGACAACCCTCAGAATGAGAGAAAATAATAGCAAATTAAACAACTGACAAAGGATTAATTTCCAAAATATACAAGAAGCTCATACAACTCAATACCAGCAAAACAAACAACCCAATCAAAAACTGGGAAAAAGACAGAAACAGACATTTCTCCAAAGAAGACATATAGATGGCTAACAAAGACATGAAAAGATGCTCAACACTGCTCATTATCAGAGAAATGCAAATGAAAACTACAATGAGATATCACCTAACACCAGTCAGAATGGCCCTCATTTAAAAGTCTATAAGCAATAAATGCTGGAGAGGATGTGGAGAAAAAGGAACACTCTTGCACTGCTGGTGGGAATGTAAATTGATACAGCCACTATGAAGATGGTATGGAGAGTCCTTAAAAAGCTAGGAATAAAGCCACCATATCACTCAGCAATCCTACTTACTCCTAGGCATATACCCCGAGGAAACCAAAATTGAGAAAGACACATGTATCCCACTGTGCATTGCAGCACTATTTACAATAGCTAAAACGTAGAAGCAACCTAGATGTCCATCAACAGATGAATGGATAAAGAAGTTGTGGTACATATACACAATGAAATATTGCTCAGCCATAAAAAGAAACACATTTGAGTCATTTCTGATGAGGTAGATGAACCTAGAACCTATTATCCACAGTGAAGTGTCAGAAAGAGAAAGATAAATATTGTATTCTAACACATATATACAGAATCTAGACAAACGGTACCAAAGAACTTCTTTGCAGGGCAGCAACAGAGAAACAGACATAGAGAATAGACTTATTATGGACATGGGGAGAGGGTGAGATGTATGGAAAAAGTAACATGGAAGCTTACATTACCATATGTAAAATAGATAGCCAAGGAGAATTTGCTGTATGGCTCAGGAAACTCAAAAAGGGGTTCTATATCAACCTAGAGGGGTGGGATGGGAAGGGAGGTGGGAGGGAGGTTTAAAAGGGAGGGAATATGTGTATACCTATGGCTGATTCATGTTGAGGTTTGACAGAAAATAACAAAATTATATAAAGAAATTATCCTTCAATAAAAAAATAAATTAAAAAGAAAAAAATAAGAAAACTGAATGTTTTATCTTCATTTATTCCTTCTCTGAACTCTTAATATGTAGACTGAGTTTCTCTCCTGTATCACTTTTCATTCTCTCTAAATCTGTTTTTTATCATTTCTTGCAAAGCAGGTCTACTAGCAACAATTCCTTCAGTTTATGTTTATCTGAGAAAGTTTTATTTCTCTTTCACCTTAAAAAAAATAATAATTTTGGCTGTGTTGGGTCTTGGTTGCTGCATGAACTTTTCTATCTAGTTGCAGCCAGCTGGGGCTACTCTCTAATCTCAGTGCATGAGCTTCTCAACGTGGTGGTTTCTCTTGTTGCAGAGCATGGGCTCTCAGATGCAAGAGCTTCAGTAGTTGTGGCTCCTGGTCTCCAGAGAACAGAATCAGTAGTTGTGGCATATGGGCTTAGTTACCCTGCAGCATGTGGGATCTTCCCAGATCAGGGACTGAACCTATGTCTCTTGCATTGGCAGGTGGATTCTTTACAACGGAACCACTAGGGAAGCCCCTCTCCTTCACTTTTGAAGGATAATTTTGCAGCATACAGAATTCTGGGTTGATGACTATTCTCTCAACACTAAATATTTCACTTCACTTTCTTTTTGCTTGCTTAGATTCTGAGAGGTCGGATGTAATGCTTACCGTGTTACTCTGTAGGTAAGGTGCTTTTCCCTCTGGCTTCTCTCAAGACTTTTTTATTTTTTTAAGTTTTAATGTCTGTGGATATTTGGAAATTTGATTTGGAGAAAATGCATAAAATGTTCAGAGAAATTAAATATAAAATATAATCAATTCACTCCTTCAGTTTTGTTCGACTCTGCAACCTCATGGACTACAGCATGCCAGGCTTCCCTGTCCATCACCAAACCCAGAGCTCACTCAAGCTCATGTCCATCAAATCAGTGATGCCATCCAACCATCTCATTCTCTGTTGTCCCTTTCTCCTCCCACCTTCAATATTTCCCAGTATCAAGGTCTTTTCCAATGAGTCAATTCTTCACATCAGGTGGCCAAAGTATTGCAGTTTCAGCTTTAGCATCAGTCCTTCCAATGAATATTCAGTACTGATTTCCTTTAGGATGGACTGGTTGGGTCTCCTTGCAGTCCAAGGGACTTTCAAGAGTCTTCTCCAACACCACAGTTCAAAAGCATGAATTCATCAGTGCTCAGCTTTCTTTATAGTCCAACTCTCACATCCATACATGACTATTGGAAAAACCATAGCTTTGACTAGATGGACCTTTGTTGGCAAAGTAATGTCTTTGCTTTTTAATATGCTGTCTACATTGGTCATAGCTTTTCTTCAAAGGAGCAACAGTCTTTTCATTTCATGGATGCAGTCAACTTACACAGTGATTTTGGAGCACCCCAAAAATAAAGTATCTCACTGTTTCCATTGTTTCCGCATCTATTTGCCATGAACTGATAGGACCAGATGCCATGATCTTAGTTTTCTGAATGCAGAGTTTTAAACCAGCTTTTTCACCCTTCTATTTCACTTTCACCAAGAGGCTCTTTGATTCTTCTCCTGTTTCTGCCATAAGGGTGGTGTCATCTGCATATCTGAGGTTATCAATATTTCTCCCAGGAATCTTGATTCCAGTTTACATTTCATCCAGCCCAGAGTTTCTCATGATGTACTGTGCATGAAGTGATGTCGCTCAGTCGTGCCCGACTATTTGCGACCCCATGGACTGTAGTTTACAAGGTTCCTCTGTTCATGGAAATTTCCAGGCAGGAGTACTGGAGTGGATTTCCATTTTCTTCTCCAGGGGATCTTCCTGACCCAGGGATCGAACCCAGGTCTCCCGCATTGCAGGCAGACGCTTTACCATCTGAGCCACCAGGGAGTTAAATAAGAAGTGTGACAATATACAGCCTTGATGTACTGCTTTCCTAATTTGGAGAAAGTTTGTTGCTCCATGTCCAGTTCTAGCTGTTGCTTCTTGACCTGCATACAGATTTCTCAGGAGGCAGGTCAGGCAGTCTGATATTCCTATCTCTTGAAGAATTTTGCACAGTTTGTTGTGATCCACACATCAAAGGCTTTGGCATAGTCAATAAAGCAGATGTAAATGATTTTCTGGAACTTTCTTGCTTTTTTGATAATCCAGTGGATGTTGGCAATTTGATCTCCGGTCTCTCTGCCTTTCCTAAAACCAGCTTGAACATCTGGAAATTCACAGTTCATGTACTTTTGAAGCCTGGCTTGGGGAATTTTGAGCATTACTTTGCTAGCATGTGAGATAAGTGCAATTGTGGGGTAGTCTGAACATTCTTTGTCATTGACTTGTGATTGGAATGAAAACTGACCTTTCTAGTCCTGTGGCCACCAGTGAGTTTTTCACGTTTGCTGGCATATTGAGTGCAGCACTTTCACAGCATCATCTTTTAGGATTTGAAATAGCTCAACTGAAATTCCATCACCTCCAGTAGCTTTGTTCATAATGATGCTTCCTAAGGCCCACTTAACTTCAGACTCCAGGATGTCTGGCTCTAGATGAGTGATCACACCATCTTGATTATCTGGGTCATTAAGACCTTTTTAAATATAGTTCTATATATACTTTCCACCTCTTCTTAATATCTTCTTCTTCTGTTAGGTCCATATCATTTTTGTCCTTTATTGTGCCCATCTTTGCATGAAATGTTCCCATGGTATCTCAACTTTTTTTAAGATATCTCTAGTATTTCCCATTCTATTATTTTCCTATATTTCTTTGCATTGATCACTGAGGAAGGCTTTCTTTTCTCTCCTTGCTATTTTTTGGAACTCTGCATTCAAATGGGTGTATCTTTCCTTTTCTCCTTTGCCTTTAGGATCTCTTCTTTTCACGGCTATTTGTAAGGCCTCCTCAGACAACCATTTTGCCTTTTTGCGTTTCTTCTTCTTGGAGATGGTCTTGATCACTGCCTTTTGGACAATGTCACAGACCTCCATCCATAGTTCTTAAGTCACTCTGTCTAACAGATTTAATCCCTTGAATGTATTTGTCACTTTTACTGTATAGTCATAAGGGATTTGATTTAGGTCATACCTGAATGGTTTAGAGGTTTTCCCTACTTTCTTCAATTTAAGTCTGAATTTGGCAATAAGGAGTTCATGATCTGAGCCACAGTCAGCTCCTGGTCTTGTTTTTGCTGACTTTATAGTGCTGCTCCATCTATGGCTGCAAAATATATAATCAATCTAATTTCAGTATTGACCATCTGGTGACATCCATGTGTAGAGTCTTCTCTTGTGTTGTTGGAAGAGGGTGTTTGCTATGCCCAGTGAGTTCTCTTGGCAAAACTTTGTTAGCCTGCTTCATTTTGTACTCGAAGGCCAAATTTGCCTGTTACTCCAGGAATCTCTTTACTTCCTACTTTTGAATTCCAGTCCCCTACAATGAAAAGGACATCTTTTTTGTGTGTTTGTTCTAGAAAGTCTTGTAGTTCTTCATAGAACCGTTCAACTTCAGCTTCTTCAGCATTACGGCTCAGGGCATTATTGTGATATTGAATGGTTTGCCTTGGAAACACATTTTTCAATATTATGAAGAGGAGCTATACTACAAGGGCTGGAGGAAAGGTGATGGCAAAGGGGCTTTCTGAGACACTAGAGAAATGAGGAACTTTGGGAACAGTGATGGCTAGCATCCAGTCCTCATGCTGAGTACAGGTTCCTTTGTTACTAAGTCCTTCCTCTTCATCCCCTCTTCAGTCTCAGTGTTCAATAAAGCCTTTTTAAAAATATATGTAACAATTAAAAATCAGAGCAAGCCCCATATCATCTCTGTCTAGAATGAAGACAGGAGGGCCAAGATCAGGATTTGGACCAATGTGAGATCTGAGAGGAAAAAGAGGAGCTTGTGTAATATACTCAGAGGTGATGGAGATAAAGCCTGAAGTTGAAGACTGACAAGTGATGAGCAGATTATAAAATATACACTATCCCTAACATCCAAATCCAAAGAAAAATTAGAGAAAAGATACATTTTTAGAACTAAATGTGGGATGGGTTTTGAAGTTACCTATTTGTAAATGGAAGCTAAAAGTAAGTCCTGCGCTGAAATGGTTTTTGCTGAATTTGCAGAACGAATTGAAAAGGAAGATGGTTATACAATGCTTTTTGACAATATGTAGAAGCAGGGAACTATGTCTCAAAGTTGTAATACCAATTACAGAAAACAAAAACAAGTGCTCCTGACTCTTAAGCGCTGTCATGGTACACAGGACAGACAAGCTCCTGATTTGATGCCCCTGGTTCCTCTGTTCTCTTGGGAATATGTCTAAGGATTCTTATAGGAACTCACTGACTCTAGCCAAAGAGTTTCAGACGCATCTGTGTTGTCGCATGGCAGCCTTGATCTGTGCATTGTTTTTTTCTAGCAATCCCAGGCTCACGGCATTTCTCAGAATGACCCACTGAGATGATCACCAGTATGAGTGCATGTTAAAATGCTCAATCTTGTCCAGCTGTTTGCAACCCCACGGACTATTAGCCCACCTGCCTCCTCTGTCTATGGAATTTTCCAGGCAAGAATACTAGAGTGGGTCGCCATTTCCTTCTCCAGGGGATCTTCCCAACCCAGGGATGGGACCCATGTCTCTTGCATCTCCTGCAGTGGCAGGCAGATTCTTTACCACTGTACCACCCGGGAAAGCTGATGACTGATGGTCAGTCCTTTTTGTAATGGAGACTGGGTCCCTGTGTACCAGGTTACCACCATTAACATTTCTCAACCCCCATGGGACAGATTACTGATGCATTTGTGTTCTTTGTGACCTTGTCTTATGCTTTACAATCCATGGTGATGAATTTATAGAGTGATGTGACTATGTATAAATCCTGTAACAGAGATAAATGGGCATTAGATGTTGACAAAGCAGAGAAAAAAGTATTGTTCTCGACGCTTTTTGTTAGCAAACGCATGATTTGCCATAACTCTTTTTTAGTGACTTATCTATAAATCTTCTTTTCTTATTTAATAAAATGCCCCTGCAGCTCGCCCTGGGCTGATACCATGTTTTTGTAATACATTATTAAAGCTATGTCAGGTTCAAGATGCAAAGTGCTTGGGGCTTCTGACTACTATTCTTTCCCTTCCAGCTCCGAACAATACTCAAAGAGTTCTAAGGATGCACATATAAGCTCCCTTCTGTATTGTTCTTCACAACTTACTCAGGAAGCAACCACGGCTACCTAAAGCTTTGTTGGTGGATATGCTTCTTTCACCAAGTTTTCTCAAGTGTTCAGTGAAGCTTAGGGAAAATTATTTTTAAAAATGAACTGTAGGACATGAAAAAATGAGAGTTTTTTTTTTCTCAAAACTGAGTTTAGAAGGATCATTTACACAAGGGCCCTGGATCTAAAAATGTTCAAATGTTACTATTATTCTGTAAGTCACTTGCTGACTGGCTTTAAGGAGCCACGTCCTCTTTTTTATTTTCTTGTTTATGCCCCATAGAAGGTCTGTTATTCTCATGTTTTCAGTCATGTTCTGTTTCTTTCTAGGCTAAGGCAAGAGGGTTGGTTGACAGAAATAATTCCCAGCGAGTCTGTCTGCTGTACGTGGACTCTCCTGGTGTTTTAGTCACTAAGTTGTGTCTGACTCTCGCGACACTGGGGGCTGGAACCTCCCAGGCTCCTCTGTTCATGGGATTCTCCAGGCAACAGTAGTGGAGTGAGTTGCCATTTCCTTCTCCAGAAGATTTTCCTGACCTAGGAATTGAACCCGGGTCTCCTACACTGCAGACAGATGGGTCTCCTACATCACAGACAGATTCTTTACTTACTGAGTTACGAGGGATGTCAGTGGACTTTCCTAGTTATAATCAAGAGTAAGTTGGCAGGGATTTCCCTGGCGGTCCAGGAGTTAAGACTCGAGGCTACCACGGCAGGGGGCATGGGTTCAGTCCCTGGTCTGGGAACTACGATCTCCTACGCTGTGAACTGGCAATCAGCCCTCTTTAGGTTCGTGGCCTAATTAACTCTGTGCCTGCTTCCTGTGGCCCATGACTACTCCCAGGTCTTCCAGGATGAAGTCTGGCACCAATTTACCAAAGTCAGAATGTTTCTAAATATGACAGGCTTAGGACCTTACCATATGCGGTGGTGGGTTAAGGCGCCAATACTTTTTTTTGCTGAGGATTCATTATGGTGTGATCTCTTTTGTGCTACGATTCCCACTTATCTTCTGTGAAACTTATAAGCTATGTTAAGTCATGTTGAGTCCTTTAAAATGAAGTCATAGTGGCCAATCAATAACTTCCATATTAGCTGTTTCAGAAGGGCTGTTGTGGGACTGTGAGTGCCTTAGAGTGACAAACTCAGAATATTACTTGACACGAGTGTGTTTGATGCCTAATGTACATCATTGGAACAGAAGGAGCAACTGATGAAGTCAAGACTCCCTCCCCTGGGGTGACTGCTGCTTCCTTAAAAAGAGACCGTGAAACTGAATGACTTAAAGTCGCTTCACTGAAGGACCTGCATCCATGCAGCAGAAAGATGCTACTAGAGGCCCTGTTGGAGCAGAAGGTGACTTTCTCTCACACTTGTTGCCAGACTCATTGCTGGACTGGAGCCTGCGTTCCCAGACATCGGCTTTCCAGATTTCTTGGAGTAGACCTCACTCGCTCTTCCCTATCTTGACTAATCTGCATTGTGTGCTGACTGTATGCAATAAATTGCTTCTTGGCTACTGTTTCATCTATTTCTGATCCCATGATTCTTGCCTGTCCTTATTTCTGCGCCCTGTGTCAAACAAGATCTCCAAGGGTCTGTTACACATAGCTCTTTGGGAACCACTGAACAGGTGAGAGATGGATATTGTTTTGGCTTTTGAAGACCAATACCAGTGCAAAGGTCTGCATAGCATAGCAGCTGTCTGCATTATATTTTAAAATAGAGAGTCAACTTGGCCTATATTGTATTTAGATGAGAGGAAGAGATGGTTAGGGAGTTTGGGATGGACATATACACACTGCTATATTTTAAATGGATAACCGACGAGGACCTTCTATACCTACCGTATAGCACAGGAAACTCTGCCCCGTGTTGTGTGGCAGCCTGGATGAGAGAAGAGTTTCGGGGAGAATGGAGATATACGTATGGCAATATCCCTTCCTTGTCCACCTGAAACTATCACAACCTTGTTAATCGGCTATACTCCAATATAATTTTTTTTAAAACTGTTTTTAAATGATGAGTTGAAAACCAGGTTGAAAACAGAGTCTAAAGCTGGATAAGATATATCTGAAGGTGCTACTAATAATGGTGATTTTTATTAATAAGTAGAAGATACTCTATATGTTTTTACATAGGCAGGTGACTTAATTGGAATTATTCCTCAGGAAGATAAATTTAACAGTTAATGAGCAGGATAATTCAGGGAGAAAATAGACAGGAAGGAAGGTTTTTAGCTAGGAGATTTTAAAAGGTCAGGCAAGTGGTCATAAGGACCTGACCCTGGAAAGTAAGTGATTTTTATTAGCTAGAAGGAGGCAGAAACTAGAGACCTTCTGGTAAATCAGGGAGAAGAATTCTAGGTAAGTTCAAAAACACCAAGCAGAAAATAATGAAGGTAATCAAACAGTTCTGTCATGCCATGTAAACATGTCACTCCTCTCAAAGCCTGTTATCCTAATATTACATGACAGTGTCCTCTGGGTTATTTTTTTCCTTTACAAGAAGTTGCAGGAGCTGATAAACCTATGACTAATTTAAAATGTAATTGTTGTCCTATCTTCCTCAGACATAGTTTGTGTTTCATTTCCTTAAAGCAAACAGTATAAAGAATTACAGTCAAGATCAATATTAGGAAGCTGATTCTTAGAAATCAAGAAGAGCTTAAGAAAGAGCCCTAGCTGGAAGCCCAATGCGATCCTCAAATTCCCACACCACATGAATGTGTCTTGCATCATGGGTGAGACCTTGTGCGTGGTCTGTTCTGAGACTGAGTGAGGCTTTCTCATCCTGACGTCACTGAAGGACAAAAAGCAAACCAAGAAGATATGTGTCACTGAAAGGGACGGCTGGGTTAATAGATCATTGGAAATTTATTTTGAGAAGACATTTTATAAATCACAGAAGATTTATAGATATTTATAAATATATAGATCTATGAGCATTATATAAAAGTTATAGAAACTATTGTATACATTATGTACATTTATAAAATTATATTAATTTATACATTCAGATGAAATTATATGCAATTCTATAAATTTATAAATCATAGAAGTGATTTCATAAATCTCAGTACATGGGAAACACTTAGCCCAGAAAAACTGTTACTGGAAATAAATCTCAGGCTATGACTGGGCTTCCTGAATGTAGACTGGGGCTCCCACCAAAGAGCTGTACCATCCTCTTATACATTCCCACTTGAAATCAGCTATGTCAGAAAACTTCCTCCAGTTTACTGACATCACTTTCTAAATAACCTTGTTTCCACCGTTACTGAGAAGTGACTGCTTCTCTGATGACTCAGCAGTAAAGAATCTACCTGTGACACAGGATTATGGGTTTGATCCCTGGGTGGGGAAGATCCTCTGGAGGAGGAAATGGCAACCCACTCAAATATTCTTGCCTGGAAAATCCCATGGAGAGATGGGGTACAGTCCATGGGGTTGCAAAGAGTTGGACATGCTTAAAGTGACTGAGCATGCATGCAAGTACGAGAGGCTGACTAATCAATCATTTTAAAAAATGTATTGAGTACCTATTCCATGAAAAGAACATGCATTTTATGATAAATGACATGCCATCATTAAAAACTTAATTATTACCCATTGCCCTGAAAAATATTAATCATCATTATTATTTTTAACCAGAAATAAGAGGCGCTGTTGTGGAATGACTTGCTTTGGGACTTATAGGTGTGAGTAAACATCACCCCTTTGGAAAGGGCATGAGTCATTGCTGCTGGGATTCACCTGCAATTCAGAAGGACATAGTATGGTGCTTAAAACAGGCCTTCAAAGTATGCCATATATTCCAATATCTGAAATTATTATCCGATTAAACAAAAGTATCAGCAATATTTGGTAGAGAAAGTGATTCAGCGGCTTAGTTGCTCAGTCATGTCTGACTTTTTGTGATTGTACCCCACCAGGCTTCTCTGTTCATCAGATTTTTCAGGCAGGCATACTAGAGCAGGTTGCCATTTCCTTCTCCAGGGGATCTTCTCTACTCAAGGATGAAACCCATGTCTCCTGTGGCTCTTGCATTGGCAGGCAGATTCTTTACCACTGAGCCATCTGGGAAACTCCTTGGTAGAGAAAACAATGTCAAAAGGAAATAAGAAGTAGAGAGGGAAAGAAGGAAAGGATCATACCAGCGGAACTGCCCACTCTGGGCCAGACTCTAAGTATAAATCATTGCCTCTCATTCTTAGACAGCCCTAAAGGGTAGTTGTACTTATTTTTATTCATATTTTATTGAGGGGGAAACTAAGGCTCAGATATGAACTTGGCAGTCTCACAGATGATAAATAGTAGGTCAAGATTTGAACTCAGATTTATTTTACTCTAAAACCTTCATTTTTTGTTTGTTTTAGAAATCTTTTTGCTAACGTAAAATGCAGTTACAGAAAAGCACAATAACAAATTCATAGCTGAGTGAAACTGTACAATTTTGTAACCACTATCCAGGTCAAAAAATAGAACCTTGCCACTTGCTTCAGACACCACTTTCCCTCTCTCCAAAAGTAACCACAGTAAGAGATTAATAAGAAAATAGAACAATTATAACAATATACTGTAATGAAAGGTCAGTGAATGTAGTCTCTTTCTCTTTCAAAATGTCTAATTCTACAAATAGGATGACCTTTCCATTGTAACCAAACACTTATCGTAAACTTTTGCAGCTTGAAATGGCAACCCACTCCAGTGTTCTTGCCTGGAGAATCCCAGGGATGGGGGAGCCTGCTGGGCTGCCATCTATGGGGTCGCACAGAGTCGGACACGACTGAAGTGACTTAGCAGCAGCAGCAGCAGCAGCAGCAGCATGCAACATCAAACCCAGCACAAATGTCTTTTTCCTTCTTCACAGTTTTCATTGATAGAAAATTTGTTCTTACTTAGCAATTTCATTTTATGATTTTTGTCTTTCCTTCTTAAGTCCAAGAATTTCCACCTTCTCACTTAAAGGAAGCACTGTATGGCTTTTTCTTTTTTTTTGTCATATCCAAATTACCAGAATCATTACTCTTGCCCTTGATGGCCATTATTAAATAAAGTAGGGATTACTTGAGGGTCTTCCCTGGTAGCTCAGACAGTAAAGAATCCACCTACAATGCAAGAGACCTAGGTTTGATCCCAGGAGTGGAAACAGCTATTCCACTCCAGTATTCTTGCCTGGAGAATTCCATGGACAGAGGAGCCTCACAAGCTACAGTCCATGGGCTCACATTTAATAGTAGAGTAAGAATATGAATTTCAGCTTCTTTGCTTTCAAAATCCACACTCTTTCCATTATACTGTATTACCTTGGTACGTATGTTTCTGCTTCACCCAGTGGAAACTTTCGTGGATTGTTTGCAACAATTCTTGCATGTCTTCCTTTTATGTCTTAAAATTAAGTTCAGATTTCCTTATTTGTGAAATGTACACAAGCATGCCTGTCTCTTAGTACACAGCACATTTTTAATACATTTTAGCTTCCTTCTACAGGTCAGAGAATCTCCAACACTCTTTAAAGAGAAAAACTTTTAAGGACTCTTCTTATTTATTTGTGTATTCAATTGCATGAAATGTACACGGGTACCCAATTCAGATATGCAACAAATTATATGCTTTCTCTTAAAGAATTATTTGCTTTCTATTATCTAGTATTATTTCCCCCTTTTCTCCCCATGGTATATTTTTTTATTTGCTCCAACCTACTTAATTTAGGAAAATATGGGGAAGGGAGACTAAAAATGCAGAATTTGAAAAGCAATTAAATAGATTTAAGCACACTTTAGAATTGTGTCTTTCCACTGTCTTGAGCAAATTTAAAGTGAGTTTTTTGTTGTTTTTTTTTTTCCCCTCCTCATGCAGATTGTCACATACTGTATTACAAGCAGAATTCAACTTCTGTGAAATGCTGGAACTGAGTGTTTGGGTTGGGGGATGCTCAGAAGATAGGCAACTATGATTAAAGAGCTTTGTCAAATGCTAACTTTGAACATGCTGCAGTTCGATTTTTTAATGTAATCATGAGCAGAAAATAGCGTTTTCTCACTCCATGAAGTCACACCTCTCTTTGTCAATGGAATAGTTGATAAATCAGTGAAAACAAAATTAAATGTAAATTGAGCTCTCCATCTGGCCACTGTGACACCTTTTAATTCAAGTCAAACAACTTGTCTTTGAGAAAGTCTTTTTCTGAAGTACACTGGATTGACAACATGGTAAAGGGGCCCTTTTATGGTTCAGTATAACATTTTAGGAAAAAAATTCCGAGCAGGACCAAAGAAGAATACAAAAAGGGGACTGTCTGGTTAGTGAGCTTTACTCTGAGACAGAAGGTGTGTTTGTGTTTAAAGAATATAAATATTTGTTAGGTACCCAAACACAATACTTTTGCAGTGTGCTGATTTTCCTTATGTCTGGGCTTTTTTTGTTTTCCTTTATTTCCTTCTTGCTGTTATGTCATTGATTTTAAAGATCCCAAGGGAGAGGGGAGGGAAGAGTAGAAGAAAAAGGAAACTGGTAACAATTTCAGGAACCTGAGAGACAAGTGGCTAAGGGATTCAACTTTGGATTCAGCCAGACCAAGGTACTAAGTCCAGCTGGGCTATTTATTAGCTGAACAGGTGGTCTCTTCACTTCTGTAGCCTTGCTTTAGAAATAGAGGTCACAATACAGGTAAAAGCTGGGTACTGAACAACTGATACTTTGGAACTGTGGTGCTGGAAAAGGCTTTTGAGAGTCCCTGGGACAGCAGAAGATCAAACTAGTCAATCCTAAAGGAGATCAATCCTGAATATTCAATGGAAGGACTGATGCTAAAGCTCCAATACTTTGGCCACCTGATATGATGAGTTGAGTCATTGGAAAAGACCCTGATGCTCAGCAAGATTGAACGCAAGAGGAGAAGGGTACAGTAGAGATTGAGATGGTGAGGTAGCATCATTGACTCAAAGGACATGGATCTGAGCAAACTCTGGGAGATAGCGAAGGACAGCCAAGCCTGGCATTCTACGGTTCATGGGGTTGCAAAGAGTTGGATACAACTCAAGGACTGAAAAACAAAAACAGTATGTCATACAGTAAGCACTCATTAAAAATTAATTATTTTTAAGGATTACGGACTTCCCTCGTGGTCCAGTGGTTAAGAATCCGCCTGTCAATGCAGGGGTCATGAGTTTGATCCCTGGTGCAGGAAGATCCCACATGCCTCAGGACAACTAAATCTATGAATCACAACTACTGAGCCCCGCAATGAAAAGTCCGAGCATCACAACTAGAGAGTAGTCCCTGCTCACAAAACTAGAGGAAGCCCATGCAAAGCAACAAAGACCCAGCACAGCCACAAATAAACACATAAATAAATTTAAAAATAAAAAATTTAAAAATTAGTTATTTTTATCTGTGCTTGTTTTGAGGACTAGGTTAGAATATCTACTTCTTTGGCAGTATATTTTAAGCTATATATATTTTTTTAGGGGGGGATATGGTTGTCCATCAATATTGAGTGAACTCATTTTGTTTTTAGTGATGTATCTGATGACACAGAATTAAATGAAACACGACAGCTACTCTCTTCACAGCTGAACACTAGGTCATTTGGAACACACACACCATGTTCTGAGGAGAGTCACTTGAATTTCTTCTCTTAAACACACCTGGTGGGTTTCCAGAGGGAAGATAAAAATGCAGTTCTCTGAGAGTTAAGGAGTCCCCAGACAATGATCATTTCTATTTACAATTCTAAAGAAGAGTTGGAGCAATGTGCATAAGATGTCCTTTATTGAGATGAAAGAATGCAGAACTGACACAGGTTAGAGGCTCTAAAGTCAGAGATGGAGATGGAGTTTGAATGAGAGATATTTATTGGGGATGAGTGTGTGCAACGAAAAAGAAGGAAGGATTGGAGAGAAGAAGGTGAACGTCATGCGAGCTTGACAATCTTCACCAACCCAGCAAGGGTTCTGGACCAATATGACCTGTTTGTATCATTTGAGATGGCCTGACCTGTTCACTTCTGCTTTTACCACACGTGGGCAGTCGTGAGAAGGTGTGCGCTCTGGGCAAGGTGGATTTCAGCAGGTCTGGAGGGTGCAGGTCTGGAGGGTCCTGGAGGGCCCAGCGCTGTAGGCTGCCAGCTGTAACCTGGGGCTGGGAATGAGCCTTTTTTCAAAAGGGGATCTGGCTTGGCATCTCCCTGTTTGCCACAAAGACGCTGACACAGCACCACCGGGAATGTGAGAACTGTAAATCCTGATCTAGTGGACCTGGATGAGTAGAACCTAAACATTATGATCATAATAATTAATATTCTGGGTAAGGAAAGGACACCAAGCAGGTTTCCCAAGTGGTGCCAGTCATAAAGAACCCACCTGCCAATGCTGGAGACATAACAGATATGGGTTTGATCCCTGGGTCGGGAAGGTCTCCTGGAGGGCATGGCAACCCACTCCAGTATTCTCGCCTGGAGAATCCCATAGACAGAGGAGCCTAGCAGGCTATAGTCCATAGGGTCAAAAGAGTCAGATATGACTGAAGCAGTCTGACATGCATGCAGGTATTGGATTCTTTCGCTTAGTAATGTGCATTTAGGATTCCTTCATGTCTTTTTGTAGTTTGATACCTCATTTCTCTATAACACTGAATAATATTCCACTGTCTGGATGTATCAAAGTTTAGTTCTGCATTCACCTGAAGGGCATCTTGGCTGCCTCCAAGTTTTGGTAATTATGAATAAAGCTGCTATTATCTTCCATGTGAAGGTTTTTTTGTGAATACAGGTTTTCAACTATTTAGAGTGAACATCAAAGACTGTGATTGCTAGATCATATGACAAGAGTATGTTTAGTTTTGTTAGAAATGGCTGAACTATCTTCCAAAGTGGATTTTTTTTTGCATTTCCACTGGCAGTTATGAGAGGTCCTTCCTGCTTCTCCACAGACTCGCCAGCATTTGGTGGTGTTGGGGTTTTGAATATTGGTCATTTTGATAGATGTGTAATGATACCGTGTTGTTTCAATTTGTATTTTTTCTGATAGCACAAAATGGGGAGCTTTTGGTTACTTTTTGAATACTTTAAATCGGTGCTCCTATTTAAGTAAGTTTGGTAAGTTCCTACTTCATTCTGGAACTACATTGTCTAAACTAAAAAAAAGAAAAAGCAGTTAAACTAGACCTCATGAATTATTTTAATATTCTGTGGTTCCTAAATGCATCTCACCAGTGCTATCCACATATGATTTTAGCCTCTAGCATGTAGAGAAAGTTGGCATTTTCTATTTCTCAAAAAATTAGGAATAAGCAAATAAATCCTCCCCAGCGCTCCCTTCGGTTTCCTGGAACACTGAGCTGCGTGTTTATAAGGACCCTGCTGTTTAGTTGCTAAGTCCTGCCGGGCTCTTTTGCCACCCCAGGGACTGTAGCCCACCAGACTTCTCTGTCCATGGGATTTTCCAGGCAAGAATACTGGAGTGGGTTGCCATTTCCTTCTCCAGGGGATCTTTTTTATCCTGCGTTCTGGTGGATTCTTTACCACTGATCCCTCTGGGAAGCCCATTTATAAGGAAGACTGTCCTTTAAATTTTTGCTTTCAATTTTTTGCATTAATGAGGACAAAACTCTGGCAAGAATTAGATGATGAAGCTGAAATCCAAAATGATAATAAAACAGGACTTCAAATAAAGCTCACAGGCATCCATGATGGAAAATAAGCAGATCTGTTTCTGAATTTAGATTCTTTGATTGTTTCTAAATGCATATTGAAAAAGAAACCCCAAAGAATTTATAGTTACTATCTTTTATTCAACAAATCATGTTGGAGTGGGTATGCTGAAATTTGGCATTGCATTACTTTTCTCTTAAAATTTCTAACAGCACTGTTAGTATCAAATATCCCTTTTTCTCTCCTCTTTACAAGAGATCAGTATTTTCCTGAATTTCTCAAATTCCTTATGACCTTTACCCCATATTTCAGTGTCATTCCTCTCCTAAATGTGACTAGGATATTCTTTTCTAGCATTTTGACGGACAAGGCAATCCATTTTGTTGTCTACCCTCTATATCAAAGTGACAGAAGATTCAGTGGTTTAACAGCTGGAGAAATTTTCATTACATGAATGAGATTTAGATAGCACTTCCATTAATAGTACTTAAGATCAATGTCCGTAAACATAGCATTCCCAAGTCAAAAGTTTGTTGTGTGTTTTAACACTTTATAGCCACAATGTTTTTCTTAATCAAACTGCCTGTCACACAATTTGGAGTGAAAATTAGATAAATAAATGTTGAGATAATTTATTATTAGAAACTCCCAGTGAGTAACTGGAGATGACAGTGCGATACACCTAAAGAAATAAAGTAAAACAAATTAATAAAATGAAACAAAATCAATTAAAATATAGATTTTCAAGAGGCCAGTATGCAGTTTCTTTACCTACTAGTCAGTGCTTGCAGAATTCACAGCTAATTTGGAGAAGTAAAGTGTACACTAAGATCATGGCATCTGGTCCCATTACTTCATGGGAAATAGATGGGGACACAGTGGAAACAGTGTCAGACTTTATTTGGGGGGCTTCAAAATCACTGCAGATGGTGACTGCAGCCATGAAATTAAAAGACGCTTACTACTTGGAAGGAAAGTTATGACCAATCTAGATAGCATATTCAAAACCAGAGACATTACTTTGCCAACAAAGGTCCATCTAGTTAAGGCTATGGTTTTTCCAGTGGTCATATATGGATGTGAGAGTTGGACTGTGAAGAAAGCTGAGTGCTGAAGAATTGATGCTTTTGAACTGTGGTGTTGGAGAAGACTCTTGAGAGCCCCTTGGACTGCAAGGAGATCCAACCAGTCCATTCTAAAGGAGATCAGTCCTGGGTGTTCTCTGCAAAGAATGATGCTAAAGCTGAAACTCCAGTACTTTGGCCACCTCATGCGAAGAGTTGACTTGTTGGAAAAGACTCTGATGCTGGGAGGGATTGGGGGCAGGAGAAGGGGACAACAGAAGATGAGATGGTTGGAAGACATCACTGAGTCGATGGACATGAATTTGAGTGAACTCCGGGAGTTGGTGATGGCATGCTGCGTTTCATGGGGTCACAAAGAGTCGGACACAACTGAGCTACTGAACTGAACTGAACTGAAAGTGTACACAAGAACAATTTTTAGTCACTTCATCCATCAGTCTAATCTTTCTTCCAGCTAGTGGGATTCAGGGCATGTGTGCTGTGCATGCTAAATCGCTTCAGATGCGTCTGACTCTTTGTAACCCTATGGGCAGTAGCCCACCAAGCTCCTCTGTCCATGGGGATTCTCCA
Organism: Capricornis sumatraensis; assembly: GCF_032405125.1. Lineage (NCBI taxonomy): Eukaryota > Metazoa > Chordata > Mammalia > Artiodactyla > Bovidae > Capricornis > Capricornis sumatraensis. The sequence goes on along the minus strand of NC_091089.1, from coordinate 14,713,449 downwards.
GACAAGAATACTGGAGTGGGTTGCCATGCCCTCCTCCAGGGGACCTTCTTGACCCAGGGATTGAACGTGTGTCTCTTACATCTCCTGCATTGGCAGGCCTGTTATTTATCAAAAATGTACCCCTGAGGCACGTGGATTAGTTTGAGCTGAAAGTAAGCAAGGCTCCCAAGACCCAGGAAGAACCTTTGTGCTTTCATCTAAAACAATTTAACTTAGGAGGCTTATCCCAGGAAGGAGCTAGGATGCCATCACCACAGATGACCAGAGTAAAGTACCAACTAGGCGTGGTAGGTAGACAGAGAAGAATCTAGCAAGGCTCAGTTTGATCAAAGTACTCTCTGTGTCCCATTGTCTTTGGATGGCCCAGAAATCATTTGTTCACCAAACATTAGCTCTGTTATCTTTCTGTAGATTCTCTTGCTTCTGTTTGAAGTCCAAGGCCCCTACCGCCTTCTCCTTGCTGCTGCTGTGCTAAGTCACTTCAGTCGTGCCCGATTCTGTGTGACCCCATAGACGGCAGCACACTAGGCTCTAGCTTCTCCTTAGTGCAGAATAATATATATTCCACCTTGCCTTGGGGCTTCCTTCGTGGCTCAGTGGTAAAGAGTCTGCCTGCAATGAAGGAGGCTAGAGTTCAACCCCTGGGTTGGGAAGATCATTTGGAGAAGGAAAAGCAACCCACTCCAGTATTCTTGCCTGGGAAATCCCATGGACAGAGGAGCCTGGCGGGGTATAGTCCATGGGGTTACAATGGAGTCAGACACAATTGAGCGACTAAACAAATTAAAACAACATTTTGCCTTGCTGTCTGAGGAATTCTTCATGGTTATGGGGATTCCCCGTGTGTACATAATAGATTTGATTTTTCACCTATCAAAATGCCTCATTCCCTGTAATTGGCAGTCAGAAGAATTCAGAAGGAGAGCAGGAGAGTCGGCTCCTCCATGTTACCTACAACGTTTTTGAACAAAGCAAAAGTAATCCAGAACTAGAACCTTGTTTTAAAATTCTGTCTTTCAACAATGTATAGGGAACTATACTCAATATCTTATAACAACCCATAATAGAAAGAAATCTAAAAAATAATACATATACACAGAAGCAGATATATGTGTGCATATATATATATATATATATATACACACATACACACAGGTTTATTTGTGTGTATATACGTGCATATATATATATATATATATATATATATATATATATATATAACTAAATCAATTTCTTGAATGCCTGAAGCTAATACAACATTGTGAATCAACTATAATTCAATAAATTTTTTTTAACTTTAAAAATACATATTCAGTGAGCCCATGGAGCACAACTAGAGAGAAGCCTGCGTGCTGCAGCTAAGATTCTGTGCAGCCAAATAAATAAATATTTTTTAAAAAACATTAACTGAATAAAAGAACTCCTTTATTTGGTCATTCATATTTTTTCAGATATACTGTAAATCAGCTGCTGCTGCTAAATCGCTTCAGTCATGTCCGACTCTGTGTGACCCCATAGATGGCAGCCCACCAGGCTCCCCCGTCCCTGGGATTCTCCAGGCAAGAACACCGGAGTGGGTTGCCATTTCCTTGTCCAATGCATAAAAGTGAAAGGTGAAAGTGAAATCGCTCAGTCATGTGCGACTCAGTGATCCCATGGACTGCAGCCCACCAGTCTCCTCTGTCCATGGGATTTTCCAGGCAAGAGTATTGGAGTGTCAGCAGTAGTCCTCAAATCTTATTCATCTATACGTGTCTTTTGCATACACTAGCGGTCCCATCTTGTGCATTTACAAAATTATTAAAGTGAAATGCGACTGCTTTTGTATTAAGTAAGAAATACAATGTTCAATTTGGTGATGTAGTGATATTGCTTTCTGAATTAAATGTCTCAAAACATTTTTTTAATAGAATTTAAGATATACTACTTTTTCTACTGAAGTAAATTGTTTCATAGTCTGTGTGCCAAGACCATTTTTGATCTCAAAGATTCATTATTTTAAATTGATACAAAACAAAAACAAACTGACTTCTACCTTAAATTCAATGCCAAAAATTATTAAAACCAGTTATTTCTACTGTTATAGAAATAGTATTTATCTCAGTGTGCGTGTGCTAAGTCACTTCAGTTGTATCCAACTCTTTGTGACCCCATAGACTATACCCCGCCAGGCTCCTCTGTTCATGGGATTCCCCAGGCAATAATACTTCACTGGGTTGCCAGTGCAACCATGCCCTCCTCCAAGGGATCTTCCCTACCCAGGGATCGAACCCGCATCTCCTGCATTGCAGGTAGATCCTTTATCACTGAGTCACTGGGGAATCCCTTCATCTTTTAGTATCCAACCCCAGATGCTCTGGTAAAATCTAAGGAGTATTCTCCTGATGTCAGGGAATACAACATTTCCTAAATTTCCAACACTCTCTGGTCTTCAGCACAAAGAACTCAGCACGATAGCTGTGAGAGATGCACTTGGAGACTCCACTGATGAGATGAATGAGATAAGACACTGCAATGAAGGGTGAGTGACTTTAAAATATCATGAAAAAATCAGGGATTTGTATAGCTAGAGCACCACACCGCATGGGCCTCAAAAAGAGAGGCAGAGGCAAGCGATAGAGGAACATGATCTCATGTGTTCTGATAAAGGTGGCTCAGGGAGTGCTAGGGAAAAGAACATATCTCTCAGTTAATTGACGTGATTCACAAAATAGTCGATAAAATCTTCATAACATAAATGTTGAGTGTAATCTCAAGCCAAGATATGTGGAAAGAAGAAAGATAGTTATGTTCCCACATGCTCCTACCACCTTATATCAAAGCCTGTCTGTTAGTTTCATATCAGGTCACATGTACATTCTCATGAATAGTGTGTGATGGAGGGAGGGAGAAATTGATCTCTCCTTTGTTAGTTTATGTGGTTAAGTCCCTAGTAGTTCCTTGACAAATACATGAAGATATTTCTTAATCAGACCACTGTCAGCAGTCTGTACATGTTTGTTATGCTCTCCAAGGTTGCATAATTAAACTTTTGTTGATTTATTTGATGGAGATAGTCAGTCCAAGAAAATCAAACCCAATAGTTAAGTTTTGCCTATGATTTCATAACTTTTTAAAGTGAGACAACTTAGCCAGATGATTTTGATTATAACTGATACTTGAGTTTCTTGACTTCCTACTTTTGCATTCCAGTCCCCTATAATGAAAAGGACATAGTTTTTGGGTGTTAGTTCTAAAAGGTCTTGTAGGTCTTCATAGAACCATTCAACTTCAGCTTCTTCAGCGTTACTGGTTGGGGCATAGACTTGGATTACTATGATATTGAATGGTTTACCTTGGAAACGAACAGAGATCATTCTGTCATTTTTGAGATTGCATCCAAGTACTGCATTTCGAAATCTTTTCTTGACCATAATGGCTATTCCATTTCTTCTAAGGAATTCCTGCCTGCAGTCATAGATATAATAGTCATCTAAGTTAAATTCACCCATTCCAGTCTATTTTAGTTTGCTGATTCCTAGAATGTCGACGTTCACCCTTGCCATCTCTTGTTTAACCACTTCCAATTTGCCTTGATTCATGGACCTGACATTCCAGGTTCCTATGCAATATTGCTCTTTATAGCATCGGACTTTGCTTCTATCACCAGTCACATCCACAGTTGGGTATTGTTTTTGCTTTGGCACCATCCCTTCTTTCTTTCTGGAGATATTTCTCCACTGATCTCCAGTAGCATATTGGGCACCTACTGACCTGGAGAGTTCCTCTTTCAGTAGCCTATCATTTTGCCTTTTCATACTGTTCATGGGGTTCTCAAGGCAAGAATACTGAAGTGGTTTGCCATTCCCTTCTCCAGTGGACCACATTCTGTCAGACATCTCCACCATGACCCGCCCATCTTGGGTGGCCCTACAAGGCATAGCTTAGTTTCATTGAGTTAGACAAGGCTGTGATCCAAGTGTGATTAGACTGACTAGTTTTCTGTGATTATGGTTTCAGTGTGTCTGCCCTCTGATACCCTCTTGCAACACATACAATCTTACTTGGGTTTCTCTTACCTTGGATGTGGGGTATCTCACCACCGCCCCTCATGACCTTGAACGTGGAGTAGCTCCTCTAGGCCCTCCTGCGCGCATGCAACCACTGCTCCTTGGACATGGGGTTGCTCCTCCCAGCCACCGCCCCTGGCCTTGGGTGTGGGGTTGCTCCTCCCGGCCACTGCCCCTGGCCTCGGCCAGGGGGGCTCCTCTCAGCTGATCCTGCACCATCGCAGCCTGGCACTCTCAGCCGCTGCCCCTGACTTCGGACGTGGGTTAGCTCCAAAATTTTGGAGGGGCTCCAAAATCACTGCAGATGGTGACTGCAGCCATGAAATTAAAAGACGCTTACTCTTTGGAAGAAAATTTATGACTAACCTAGATAGCATATTCAAAAGCAGAGACATTACTTTGCCAACAAATGTCCATCTAGTCAAGGCTATGGTTTTCCCTGTGGTCATGTATGGATGTGAGAGTTGGACTGTGAAGAAGGCTGAGCACCAAAGAATTGCTGCTTTTGAACTGTGGTGTTGGAGAAGACTCTTGAGAGTCCCTTGGACTACAAGGAGATCCAACCAGTCCATTCTAAAGGAGATCAGCCCTGGGATTTCTTTGGAAGGTGATGCTAAAGCCAAAGCTCCAGTACTTTGGACACCTCATGCAAAGACTTGATTCACTGGAAAAGACTCTGATGCTGGGAGGGATTGGGGGCAGGAGGAGAAGGGGACGACAGAGGATGAGATGGCTGGATGGCATCTCTGACTCGATAGACATGAGTTTGGGTGAACTCCGGGAGTTGGTGATGGACAGGGAGGCCTGTCGTGCTGCGATTCATGGGGTCACACAGAGTCGGACACGACTGAGCGACTGAACTGAACTGAACTGAAGTGATACTTGAGTACACATTTCCTGTTCTATTGTTGCATCTGGATACAATGTTGGGCAGTGGCTATTTCAATCTTTTCTCCTTGTTTTCCAGATGTTTATTCAGTTAATTTCGTTTTTCACCTTCTCTTACACTGAAAAATGAAGCTTCAGACAGCCTTATGTGCAGAAGTAAATCTGATCAACTACACTCATCCATGCCACTGAAGTCACTTGAAAAATACTGATTCTTATGTCCTTAAAGTTCTCATTAGATCAATTAACAAAATTTTAAGCTCACATCAAATACTATCTTTAATTTCTGACAAATGGGTTTCAAAGATCTTAGTGTTTGCCCAGTGTAAATGAAGGTAACAAAGAAACTCTGTTCTTCCCTTACATAAACTGATTCTGAAGTTCCAGATTTCCTAATTAGATGAGATAGAAGATTTTACCTCTTTCCTGAATTTCTTTATCAGGAACTGAAAATAGCAACATCAGATTATGCCAGCAATAGCAGTAATTCAGAAAACTGATTTTGACCCTGACAACTGTATTAAAAAAATATATAGAAGGAAAGGAAACTGAGTGGATAACAGTTTCTAATTTGCTTTGGTAATAGGCAAATAGACTGATTTTCTTCCCCCACCCCCCTCCCACCCCCTGCAATTTTCCTTAGAAATGGCAAAGCTTTTTACCATTACTAGTGATGTAGCTTTTGGAGCAGGCAACAGTCTGACAGGAGCTAATTTCTCTACTTGAAAAAAAAAAAAAAAAGCAAAAAATAAGGGGCAAGCATATGTTTTTGCATTTTGGCACACAGAAGTGAGGCTGGAAAGCTCTGGTTTTCAGCCATTTTCCAAGCGACTTCTCTACTGTTCTCAATCTGCATGTTTCCACCATGTGCCTCTCCCTGGTGTGAAATTGATTAGTAGCAGCGTGAATCTGTCACCCAGAGTTACAGTGACTAAGATTTAGGGGGACTTCAGCTTATTTCTGTTGATGCTGTACTGTGCCCACGCAGCCCTTCAAATGTGACCTGGGTCTAGAAATGATGTGATTTGATGTATCAAGGTCTTCAGGGACAGAGATTTCTTTTTGAGAAAAGAAATCAAAACAATTTCCACCCCCTAGTTGTCCTCAAACAAAGACTGAACAGGTCAGGGAGATTAAAGTGCTTCTCAATAAGATAGTGAATATCTACAGAGCTAGATCGGAGGAAGAGAATAGAAAATGTGAGATAACTACCCAACAGCCACTTAGAAGGTCTTTCATTTGCATAACACTAAACCTTTTCAAAATATACACTACTTCAAATTCCTTGAATTTAGGGACCTTTAAACATGTCTTCCATCATATATTATGATTTACATGTAAAAGTACACATCAGAGCTCTAAGTTAAGACAATGAGTTAGTTTAGATGGCTTTGGGATTGATGTCTATCTTTGAAAATGGTAAATGGTTAAGTTCTAACAATGTCTTCTTATAACTAAACAAAAATATCCAAATTGTGAATTTAATCTTGCAATAAATGTGCATAAAATCCATATGATTAGGTTAAATAAATCAGGAGATATATAGCTTCAAATTAATGCTTAAATATACTGAAAATTTTAATACACGTGGTTGGTTGTTTGCTTAAATCTTAAAGCTTTGCTTTATTATTGGATTCTATTTATATAAAAAACATAGAAAAGAGGGAAAGAGGCTATATCAGTTACAAAATAAACACTTTCTTTAATTCTTGAAAATATTTTCATAAAGCCTCAGTACAGCTCCTGTAAAGATATTATATCAATATCACTGCCTGCGTGTATAATAAGTTGCTTCATTCATGTCTAACTCTGCAATGCAACTCTTTGGGACCCTGTGGACTGTAGCCCACCAGGCTCCTCTACCTACAGGGGTTCTCCAAGCAAGAATACTAGAGTGGGTTACCATTCCCTCTTCCAGGGGGATCTTCCTAACCCAGAGACTGAACCCTGGTCTACTAGACTGTTACACAATTCAGGTCAACCTCAGTGTTTGCATCTGATGCGATATGTTTGCAAATATGAAGACTTAGGCATACAAAGTAATAACTACACATATGAAAACTTAAGACAATCTAAGTATGTGCTTTTGAAAACTTAGGTGACTTCCATCAACCAAATACAAACATGTTTGTGGACTTTAAAGAGAATAAAGGTGAGGCTGGCATCCAACTTCATGTATAGCAGTAAGCAGAGCACATTGGGGAGATTTATGGAGAACGTGTAGGTGTTTGAGAGGTTGATGACTCTGAAGAGGATGCTAGGATTCTGGGCTTACCACTTCTGACTCATGTCAGTTTTGTCCCAAGAATATGGTACTGAAGATCATGTAACTCTCACCGTGCACATATTAATACTCAGCATGGAGGATAAACAGGGTGCTATTTGGATATTCAAGTATCTTATGCAAGGAGGTAGAGCAAGGAACCTTCTTCTAACTTCCTTCTTACACAGAAAGTGGAAGGTTGGGAAGGAGTCAAGTTAAGGAAGGAGACTGTTCCTGCTGGCTTAAATGGTAAAGAATCTGCCGGCAAAGCAGGAGATCTGAGTTTGATTCCTGGTTCGGGAAGATTTTCTGGAGAAGGGAGTGGTTAGCCACTCCAGAATTCTTGTCTGGAGAATGTCTTGGGCAGAGGAGCCTAGCAGGCCACAGTCCATGGGGTAACAGAGAATCCAACACAACTGAGCAAAGAATACTTTCACTTTCCCTGTTCCCAGTGAAGCTATGTTGGAAGTGGAACATCCAGAGGAAGACTCCAGGTCTTGCAGGGTCAGATCCAGTCAGAATATTTGCAGCATGGCCTGTTGTTCAATCATTTCTTGTAGATACTTTCTCTTCACCTGGCTTTTTTAGTGAGATGCTCCCTCGAGTTATTTTCAGGTGCCTTTTTCACTCACGTTTTAATTTCTGGGCTCTTATCCAGCTATGAAATCCTCCACTTTCAGCAGAACATAACCCTGATCTTGCTAATGTCACAGAGAACTCCAAATCATATGAGCTCTGGGGTGAAAGGGGGAGTACAGAGCTCATAAAATTCTTACCTTCATTAAGAAAAAGAAAGAACATGATGTAGCACCTTTTTTCTTACCCAGGTTTTGTTCCATAGACTGCTAATAATGATACTTTAATATGGGAACATTGGCAAGCATGACTTTTTCTCCCCTGCAATGCCTGGTTATTATTTACTATTTTAAGGACGTAGAAGGTAGTAATTCAAATACACTTTTAATCCTTTGAAATGAATTAAAATAACTTAATGCTTTAACCTGAGAAGGAAATGGCAATCCACTCCAGTATTCCAGCCTGGGAAATCCCATGGACAGAGGACCTGGCGGGCTATGGTCCATGGGGTCGCAAGAGTTGGACATGACTTAGCGAGTAAACTAATTAATGCTTTAACCAGCATTCCACAGGAGGAGGCTTGTATAGAAGGACCATAGAATATCATCCCTGGTTTTATTAAGAGATATAGAACAAGAACATTAGCAAAAGTGGTTTTATGTAAGGCAAAATTTTCTCCAGTTCACCTTTAGTCTACAAAGTGATATGTTTTATGAAGATAGAATCTTTTAAATGTAATTCTAAGCTCTTTTGTTCTTATAGTTTTTTTTTTTTTTTTTTTTTTTTTAAGAAAACATCATTTGCACTTTTAGGAGTGAAAGTGAATTCTCATAGTAAAGTAAATGTAAATGTTTTAATTAACGTATGAGACTAGCACTTGGCTAATAATTTACAGTAATCATATGGCTTTTGGTTTCTTGAATCTTGTTTCTCTTCTATTATATCAGTGAAAAGTAGAATTCACTACTCTCAGGCAGGAGATCTGAGTTTGATTCCTGGTTCGGGAAGATTTTCTGGAGAAGCGAGTGGTTAGCCACTGCAAAATTCTTGTCTGGAGAATGTCTTGGGCAGAGGAGCCTAGTGGGCCACAGTCCATGGGGTTACAGAGAATCCAACACAACTGAGCAAAGAATACTTTCACTTTCCCTGTTCCCAGTGAAGCTATATTTCCACAGCTAGTCTCCTCTATTATATGAAACCTAGCTTTCATTGCCCAGGGCAATAATTTTTATCTACTGAAGAAGTTTTAACTATGGGTTATTATGGGAATTTCTTTCTTTGCTTGACTTCTATAGACCCAGAAAAGTTTAAAACATTAGGGCTTATATTCCTCAGTTCTACTTCTAGACTTTCTGAATATTCTATTTATATGAGTCAGCAGAGGCAATAATTCATATAATATATACATTATAATTATCAGTTGTATTATCATATGTCCATGAAAAATTCATATCAATTATGAATTTTTCAGATTAAAACTCTATAAATTCTTTTCCATTTCACCGATAATTTGGAGCTCATATTTTAAATTACTCCTGACATTTCTGTGACTTCTTTTCTCTTATTAATGGTCTCGATCATCTGAAAGTCTAGCTGTGTCATGAATGTATCAAAGTGCACTGAATGAATGCTTGACCAGCCTTCTCTTTTGCCTTTTAATTTGATAAAGTTGAATTTGCTGAGTGCTTTCCTTGTAGAGTAAGCTGTGTGCTTTCTCTGCTCTTTCACTTGCACTCACTCTCACTCCAACCATCTCTCTCATTCTCTTCTTCCTCCAGCATATTTAGTTGCCACTTTTTCAGGCTTAAGATGTTCAGTTAGCTTCAGAAAATATGCAAAATGAAGCGTGATCTCTGTGGTCAGTATATTTTGCTTGTTTCGTGTCTCACCTCGTTACCTAGTAAAAGTTCTAAGGGTATAGAATTAAAGGATATGATGTTGAAGAACTCCAGAAAAACAAAATGATAAAAAAAATTGTGTATCTTCTTTTATGTTAAAAAATAATATGTCCCTGCCACTTACTTTCCTTGAATCAGTTTTCAAAGAGTTATAATGGAGAAGCAAACAAAAACCACAAGGAATATTTATGGTGTATCTGAGCCCTGGAGGATACAGAGCCCCACCTTCTGAGGATGAAGGCACCATCTCTGGTCCTCTGATTCTCCCTCCTCTGGCTGGGCACACAGAAGGGGCAGGTAAACACTCAGTGGTGCTTCCTCTAGCTGCTGGACAGTAAGGATGACCTTGAAATAAAAGGATGCTATACCTTGAAAAAGACTATCTAAGTGGCACACTAAAGGAGGCCATTCCTTCCATCAGGCATATCTTGACTCCCATTACCACCTTTCCAAGGGGATGCTTTCAGCTCACCATGCTCCTTGACTGATGTTTCACTCCCTTCCACATCTACATTCTACTCCTTTGCTTCAGATTACTTAATGAACTACCTTATTACCGCCTGGGCTTGGCCTTGTTGTTGTTCAGTTGCTCAGTCGTGTCCGATTCTTCAAGACCCCATGGACTGCAGCACGCTAGGCCTCCCTGTCCTTCACCATCTCCCTGAGTTTGCCCTAATTCATGTCCATTGACTCGATGAAGCCATCTAACCACCACATCCTGTGTTACCCTTTTCCCATGCCCTCAGTTTTTCCCAGCATCAGGGTCTTTTCCAATGAGTTGGCTCTTCAGGTGGCCAAAGTGTTAGAGCTTCAGCTTAAGCATCTTCTTCCAAAGAACATTCAGGACTGATTCACTTTAGGATGGACTGGTTTGATCTCCTTGCTGTCCAAGGGACTCTCAAGAGTTTTCTCCAGCACCAGAGTTTGAAAGTATCAATTCCCATGGAGGTTTTGCTCATTTCCCATTTCTGTTTTCTGACCCTTCTGACCATTCCTTAATGCCTTTGACAGCACTTTGACTATCACACACACACACACACACACACACACACACACACACACGTCAGTATACTTGCACTTTCATTTATTTACAGTCTAGAAATATAGACACGAATTTACTTTACCTCATATAACTTTCCATTTCCATTTTTCATCTGTTTATTCACTATGAATACGATGGTTTTAAGGGAGTTATCTTTTATTACTTTTCCTTTTTATGTAAAATGAGAGTTTCAGATTTTGTGTTCACAAAATCAAGATTTATAAAGCAGATTAAAGTGTGCCATAAAGGCAGAACTGTACATCTACAGAGAAGGTGCAGGGCTGTTACTAATATTTGTGAACATTTGTCCTGAATGGCCAGGTCACAAAGATGCTTCCTGCCCTCTTTTCCTGGTCCTCCTCACTGTACCATTGATTCCAGACTGTTCCAGGAACAGAAACTCAGATCCTGGACCTGCCCAGACTTCAGTATCTCTTCACCATCGTGTAGAAACCTGGCTACACCCTGGCTTTGCTCTGACACCCTCAGCTGGGTTCTGGTATAGAGGGTAGGCTTCCCAAGTAGCTCAGATGGTAAGAAATCTGCCTGCAGCATGGGAGACCCAAGTTCAGTTCCTGGGTCTGGAAGATCCTAGGTTGGGAAGAAGGGAATGGCTACCCACTTCAGTATTCTTTCCTGGAGAATTCCATGGACAGAGGAGCCTGGCAGGCTACACTCTATAGGTTGCAAAGAGTCAGACAGGACTGAGCAACTAACACACACATACACAGATACACATATAGTGTGTATTTTTTGAGCATTTTGACCCTTGACATTTTCTTACATTGTACTCTGAATCATTCATGAATAGGTTCAATTGCCAGAAAAGAAAAACGAAAATAACTGTAAAATAACTGTCATTTCATAAACGAATTCTGGGAAGAGGCAACTGAGGGTTGGTATGGCAACTTTTTGAAATTGTCAGAGACACGGCTCATTTTAGTTTCTCAGTCAGTTCAGTCACTCAGTCCAACTCTTTGCAACTCCATGGACTGCAGCATGCCAGGCCTCCCTGTCCATCACTAACTCCTGGAGCTTGCTCAAACTCATGTCCATTGAGTCAGTGATGCCATCTAACCATCTCATCCTGTTTCTGCTCATCCTCAAAACTTTCCATAGATGATGGAGTGTCCATCTTTCCCCGTTAAGATTCTCAGTCCTTCAACAAATTATAGCTCATTCTTTGTCTTCAATCTTAGAATGTTAATGTAGGAAACTGTATTTGCACTGAGACACTCCTGACCTCTCCAAGTGTCATCTCCCAGAAGGGTATAATCAGTTCAGTACATGCTTTCTGTTCCCTTGGCACATGACATCACGACACAATGGTGTGGCATGGTTCACAATGAAGGACATCTAACAAATAGAAGCAAAAATGCCAAAGCTTATAAATTTTCTTGGAAAAAAATCAGTGAAATGAAATAAAATTTAAAAGTCTGGGTCTCAGGCTTCTGGTTCTGGTCAAGGTAGAGTAAGAGTGAAAGTGAAGTTGCTCAGTGTGTCCGACTCTTTGCGACCCCGTGGACTGTAGCCCACCAGATTCCTCTGTCCATGGGATTCCCCAGGCAAGAATACTGGAGTGGGTTGCCATTTCCTTCTCCAGGGGAATCTTCCTGACCCAGGGATCGAACCCAGATTTCCCACATTGCAGGCAGATGCTTTAACCTCTGAGTCTCCCGCATTGCAGGCAGATGCTTTAATCTCTGAGTCTCCCGCATTGCAGGCAGATGCTTTAACCTCTGAGCCACCAGGGAAGCCCAGAGTAAGAGAGAACAGATTTATTTTACTACTCAAACAATAAACAAGGTAAAAATATATGAATTGATGGCTTTCAAGAAATTGGATAGCAGGCAAAAAATGACAGTGATCCTTGAGAGAAACAGATGAGGTGAGTCCTCTGATCCAACATACTGCCCAGGACGTTTCTAGACTGCAGAGTAGGGAGGGGGCACCCACCCAGTGCCTATTCTCAACTGACAGACTAAAAACCTCAAAATCGAAGGGATATTATGTAAACTACTGAAAAGTGTCTTGTCTCAGTAATGGGTAATTTAACCCTAGAGCAAATGCTGCTTTGATTCCCACCTACCACATCTTAAGAGCAAGACCTGAAAAGATCAAATTATTTCCAAGTAACTTAATCATGTCACAAAGAAAGTACAGAAAAGCTTTCAGAAATACAAAAATATTTAAGCCCCCAACCTGGTAGAATTTACAAAGTCTTGCAAATTACTCAGATGCAAGGAGGCAGAAAAACACTAACTCTAATGAAGAGAAAAACCATCAATCAAAACTGGCCCAGAGATGACCCATGATAGAACAAGAACATGTAAACAGTAATTATGAAAGTATTTCATATGTTCAAGAAGCTAGAGGAAAGACTGAACGTGTTAACAAGAGATGTGGATAATTTTTAAAACACCCAAATAGATTTTTCTAGAGATGAAAGCTGAAATGTCAAAGATAAAAAACCCAGAGATAGCATTAATGGTGGATATATCAGAATAGGGGCCAAAAGAGAAGTGAACTTTTAAGAGGTAACAGACACCATCTAAAGTGAAAATACGTAGAGAAGCAGACTAAAATAATTAACAAGAGTCAATGAACAGATAGAGATTTAAGAGACCAAATATATGTGCAATTGGACTTCCCAAAATAGAAGGGAAAGGAAAATTAAGTAAACAGCATCTGAAATTTTCCAAACCTGAGTAAAATTAAAACCCACTAATCCATGCCCAATTATAATCAAATTGGTTAAAACCAGAGAAAAAGAGAACATTTTAAAAGCAGCTGGAGGGCAGGGAGAACAGTCAATACCAGGGAAACAAAGACACGGCTGATAGTAGTTTTCTCATTGGAAACAATGCCGGTGAGGAGACAAAGTACCAACACCTTTAGGTTACGAAGTGAAACAAAAAATCCTGCTAATCCAGAACTGATTATTCAGTGAAAATCGTTTTTAAAAATGAAGGTGAAATAAATTTTTTTTTTTTCAGACACCCAACAGTTGAAATAATTAATCTCACTCTGAATTTTTAGAAAACGTCCTTCAAACAAAAGTAAACAGATAACAAGACAGAAATCTAGATACATATGAAGGAATGGAGGTTAATGAAATTGTAACTAAATGGATAAATATTAAAATGTTTTATTATAGCTTTTAAAACTATGTGTAGCTATCATATATGAAAGGAAAATGGATGACCCCCAAAACACAAAGGCCAGGAGGGAAGAAATGGGATTGCATTGTTATACATTACACTATACACAAAGTGTAATCAGGAGTTATGTATCTGAGGATTCAACCACCATAATTCAAAAATATTTTGGAAAAATAATTCTGGGAAGTTCCAAAAAGGAAACTTGAATTTACCAGATGGCTGCAACTCTTTAAGAGCATTTTCATTGTATTTACAACTACTCATATAGCATTTGTATTGCATTAGGTATTATAATTAATCCAGCAATGGTTGAAAGTATATGGGAGGATATGTGCACATTATACGCAAATACTATGCTGTATTTTATAACAAACTTGAGCATTCTTGGACTTTAGTATTTGTGGAGGGTCCTGGAACCAATCCCCTGTGGATACTAAGGGACAATTGTAGTTTAGTATCACTTGAAGGTGGGCTATGGTAAGTTAAAAATGTATATTGTAAACCCAAATAATTATACTGATATATAATTATATAATTATACTGATAGTTCAACTATAAGGAGAAATAGTTAAAACGTATAGCATTAAATCAAAGAAGGGCTGAATGAAAAGAAAATAAAGAATCATTAGGACAAGTGAAAAACAAAAAGCAAGATATTAAGGATGGTACATGTAAATTCAACCATACACACAATTATATTAAATGTAAATTGTTTAAATACTCCCACACCTTGCAGAATTTATCAGATTACATAAGCAACAAGCAACTTCTAGCTACATGCTACTGTAAAGAAACCCTCTTCTTTTTTTTTAATAAAGGTACAAATAGTTTAAAAGGATAGAAATAGAGAAACGACTAAACAAAACATTCACTAAAAAAAGAAAGCTGAGTGGCTATCTTAAATCACAGATAAAGTCAATTCAGAGCAAAGGATTTTACAAGGGATAGATAAAATCATTTAATAATGATTTCATTAAAAAAAAATAACAACTTGAAATCCTTATCCATACAATAACAGTGTCAAAAACTGATAACTGACAAAAGAAATAGACAAATCACAATGCTTGGCTCTTTTGGAAAAACTCCCACAGATATAGGCAGAAAGATTGTCCAGTGTGGATATCTGCTGTCTTAGCCTTAAGTTGAACCTGGTGATATATCACTTTTGATTGGTTGTATGATCTGCTTGCTTTTCTCCCCCTCACAGATTATTCCCACTTCTCAAAAATTAAATCAAATTAACAGGGCCTGCTATACAAAACTGGAGAAGGCAATGGCACCCCACTCCAGTACTCTTGCCTGGAAAATCCCATGGACAGAGGAGCCTGGTGGGCTGCCATCTATGGGGTCGCACAGAGTCAGACATGACTGAGGCGACTTAGCACCAGCAGTAGCAGCTATACAAAACATACATCTTAGACATTTCCTTAAACTGTAAGCATTCTTTGAACAAGGGTTTTGACAGATCCTCAGACAACAGTTTATGCTCCTGTGATCAGGGATATTTTCCCTTGTATTTAGGATTGGCAATATCTTCAGATATTACATATCTTGAAATTCAGATATGAAGGTCACAAGGTGTTTCATCAGAAATGGAAAGGTTAATATTGATCTTCGCAGAGTAAAAGCAGTTTCAGGAGGAAGAGATGTGTTGTGAAAATCCCAATGTTGGTATCAGAGAGGTACGTATTATGAAAATGCCTGAAAAAATAAGAAAAGATGGTTTCTAGCAAATGTACACTAAAAAGAAAGAGATGGCATACAGGAAAATAAATGAAAATTCTTAGTGTTTAAGTGCATAAAATATCACCATGATCCCTCAGACAGTCATCAGTCTGGCTCAGTGGAAGAGGAATGTGATGGTTCATTCTGTCTCTGCAGGCTTGGAGGACGCCAGGATACCTGCGGGAGAGGAGGGCTACACGCATCAATAGCTGCAGCAACACCCTTCTGTGGCCTCTGATAACTAAAAAACGTGGCTTTATTGACCATTCTGGGAGGGGCAGAAGTAGAAGTACAAATGGGACAAAAGAACATTGAATTTGTAGTCACCTCTTCTAGTATAGAAATCTCTAGAGCGTGGGGGATGTCAACACATGGTTGCGGTAAGTCCCCTGCTTCCAACGTTAATTTGGGCAAAGTATTTTAAAATCAGTTCTTCTATCCACAAAATGGTGTGTGTGTGTGTGTGCATGTGTGGAGAGGTGTGTGTGTGAGTGTTGTGTCTTTCAATCAGATTACAGCTTCTACAAACTGAAAACTGTTAATAATTGAACTCTTGGTCAAACTGGGGAAGGTCAACACAGCTTTTAACAGCTTAGATTCACCTTTCTAGCCTTTGAAACCTTTTCAGGGAATTCACTTACATATTCAAAACTATTGCTTGAGTTGCCTTCAGTGTGTCTGGCACGGAGATAACGGCTATAAACATCACTGCCTTTAAGGATATCCCATGCTCTGTCTTGGCTTTCATTGTTACTGAAGGACATGGACTTGCAGATATGAAGGCCTTCTAGAACCATCACTGACGTCCTCTTTTTCTAGCAGGATACACCGAAAGTATTCACAAGGTGACTGAACTAATAAATGAACAGGTGAGAGCAACAGAGTATTCCCACTTCCTCTATTTGACCTGACACTTGAAGATCAATACGGGTTTCTCTTTCCACTTAACTACTTCTTCCCTTGAATGTTCTGTTGTGTTCCCCTAATACAGGTGTACATATATATGTGATAAGAGGAACTGTTGCTTTAAAAATCAAGAACAAAGAATTTTCTCTCCCCAAAGTTTTTGTGTAGCCCCTTAACTCTCAGTGACTCTTATTTCCCTAGCCACCAATAGTAATTTGGTCTTTCCATGGTTTTTAATATATTTTTTTCCATCTCCCTGGAGCACTTTGAGAATTACCTTCTTTTATGTCGGATTCTGTAAAAGGCACCTTCAAGGTCCGAGGAGGAAAGGTGCTGTACATAATACAAGTAATCTCATAACGATGCATCATAGGAATATTGCCAGAAATAATTGAACACTGTCTGTAAAATATGGTGAGCTCCTCAGAGGACAGGTGCGATTGCAATTTTCTTCTATGTAGCTAAGCTTTCTGGCTCATAAAAAAGTATATATCTCCTTTTAAATGCCCATTTTTTTTTTATTTGCAAGTATCATGTCTCTGGGTGTTGAAAGATGTCTGAAATAAAGGATGAAAGTAGAAAAAAACTTTAAATGGTAGTTGAATAAATTTTACTGTTGGTGGCAGAGCAGAAAGTGCACCACTGTAAAAATGAAGATACATGGGTTCTAATCTCCTTTCTGTCCCTGGATTACTGTATACCTTTAGGAGAGTGCCAGACCTCTTTGGACCTGAAGGTCTCCTTGTGTGAAGCCAAAGATGGAGATGGTGAGCTTCAGGGTCCCGTCCTCCATTTTTTTTGATTCTGATTCCACTTCTGTGATGTTTCTTGGGGATAGAGACCACAGTTTTGTTTTGTTTTGTTTTGTTTTCCATTTCTTGATTCCTAGTCATGAACACAGCCGCAGGTAAGTGCTAGACCCTACGTAAACATTTGTTGAATGGATGTCTTACAACATGTAATTGGTGATAGATATTTGTGAGTCAGATCCGGCAGGTCCAAGGTTTCACATCAGAGACAACACTTGTCTGTTCAAAAAACAACTGAGGAGTTGGTATCATTAAGCGATCCTCTTGGGGAAAGCAATAAAAGCTGTCAGACTGTGTCATATGGACCGACTCCCAACAGATGCTGTGCTGAGGAGTCTGGGAAAGAACCCCATGAATTACATTCTAAAATTAACTGCAAAATTGTATGCATTTCTGGCTGTCAAGTGGAAATGGGTTTGTGTGGTTGGTTGTGTTGCTGTGTTTGAGTGAACCCAGTTGGAAGGTTTCCGGGTCACCAGCATGCCGGGTGAAGGCTTGCCACAAGCTTGTGGTGAGATTGCTACAACCCTATTCAGCAGTGAGTTAGTCTAGAGTACCATTTCAAAATCTCCAAAAAAAAGAATACTGCAATTTGGAGGCTGAGTGAAGCATACGCTATTATGTTTTGAGATGCTTGGAGAAGAAAATGTCTGCATTCATTACAACTAAATTTTAGGGTCTAGATTAAGAAATATATTTTAGTCTTCTGGGTACAAAATGTAAATAAGAAAGACAAAACAGTAGCAAGCAAAAGGCTGGGCACATTTCATAGCTGACAGTCTATATGCTTTTGTTTCCCATTATTTTCCTTATTTTTCAATTTGCTTTATCTCTAAGGGACTGAGGAAAATCATCACTAGGAAATTGCCACTGGAAGAAAGATTAATCTTGAGAATATAGGAATACCAAAAAGACTTGGATTTTAGGAAATCTAAAATAGAGTATTTTATACAAAGAACAAAGCATTGATGACAGCAAAATATCAGAAAAAGAATAAAAATCTGTTTGACAAGCATGCATTGAGGGTGCATTTTGTTTCTTTGTTTCTTAATTTTTATTGCTGTAAACCAAGGTTTACAATATTGTGTTAGTTTCAAGTATGGAGCAAAGTGAATCAATTATACATATACATATATCCTTTCTTTTTTTAGATTCTATCTCCATATAGATCATTGCAGAGTACTGAACAGAGTTCCTTATATCTATACAGTAGGTTTTTAGTTTGTTTTTAAAGGAGATATGACTGGAAAAAGAGGGATTTAAAATCACTTGGAGAGTGTTCTGAAGGATATACTCCTGAACTCCATCATGAGAATTTCTGAATTAGAAAATCTGGCTTTTGTTTGCTAGATTTTTTTTATAGTTTTCCAATATAAACAGCTGCCACATCCATGTAATGTTTACTAATATCCTACAAGGAGCTTCACAGGTGTAGACCAACCATACTTGGATTAAATGCTATGAACAGCTTGATCTGTCCTTACTCCTGTCCACACTCCTGGAATGTGGCCTTGATTGAAGGTGTGAATAAAGAGAATGTATGCTGGTCACAGCTAATCTGTGTGCTTCAGTTCACCCTATTATTTCTGGTCCATTTCATAAATCTTATTCTCTATTGTAACTAATTGCTCTCCTTCTTTCTAAAATTTCCCAGTCATGAAGGCAGATCATTCTGAATATATCTTTCATTTAAAAATAGTCATTCTCATGTGATGATTTTAGAGTAAACCTTAGTAGAGCCTGAGAGATTATTTCTTCCTTTATTAGAGTGTATGCTGGACCTCATTTGTCTACTAAGTAACGGTGATCTAAAACATAAAAGTCTCGGAATCACAGATATATGGGATGCTGCTGCTGCTAAGTCACTTCTGCTGCTGCTGCTGCTGCTATTTCACGTCAGTCGTGTCCGACTCTTAGCGACCCCATGGCCTGCGGCCCACCAGGCTCCTCCAACCACGGGAGTTCCCAGGCAAGAGTACTGGAGTGGGGTGCCATTGCCTTCTCCAATATGGGATCACTATTTGATGTATGTTCAAATAGTGATAGAATAAACTGAATGAGATAGATGATTCAATGAACAGAGATGCATCAAAATATCAGTTACTGATGCTTGAAAAATCAGAGTATGAGGTAGATGATAGTCGATGATTCTAGTTGATTTCTAATACTGCAAGTGAATGATAACTTCTGCCACCAGTTTGTCTTTAAAACACCTCAGAAGAGTCCCTATATATAAATGGAGGCCACGGCATAATATAGCTGCATAAAACCTCCCTTCATGCCAAGATGCTAAAGCGAATCATCTGTTTTCCTAACAGTTCTATTTCAGCAGACCATGGTCTTACCAAGAAATGCCCTGTTAGCAAAGATGTCATTCCACAATGATCTCTAGTTGAAGGAAGAATGATAGAGCACAGATTGCTGCATTTATTGAAGAATAGCATTTTCCCTTTATTTTTTAAAGAATTTGGAATCTCTGTTCCATCTTCCTCTAATGGACTGAGTTTTGATTCAAGGTAAAATCTCATCCACGTAGGGAATTATACACTGGAAAAATATTTACAAAAGGCACTGTAATTTTTCCAGCTAGAGTACATTAGGTTTTCTCATATCCAGGCACTTGAAATTGATACACTGAGATATTTCCTTTACCCCAGATCACAGTATAACATCGTGTAGTTTACAAATTCTACCTTGGGGGTCAAACTATTTGTGGTAGAGAAACTAAAGATGGGTTGACACTTTTGGGGCAATTTACAGACCAAACGTCTTTAGTGCCCTTGGTTCTGCAGGAATAATGAAAAAGATATGATGAAAAGGTAGTCCCCTGCTTGACATTCTTCCACAGCTTCCTGTCACCTTGGATTTAATTCAAATCCTCTCCATGGCTTACGAGGCTTTACTGGATCCTGGCCTAGATTCTCTCTTGGACTTCATCTTGTACCAGGCATCCTTTTTATTACTTTCCAGATATACTTGCCTTCTTATTGTCCTTCACACACATCAGTCTCATTCCTCCTTCATGGAATTTGCCCTAGTTCTTTCCATTGCTGAAATGCCTTTGGCATATTTACTTGGTGAGATCCTTTCTATTAGACAGGTTTAAATGTCTCCTCCTCCGAGAAATCTTAAGACCACCCATTCCAAAGCAGTCTCGTGACACTCAATGACCTTGCCCTGCTTTAAAAAACTTTTTTTTTAAACTGTTTTCCCATGGGTTCATTATTTCTTCCCCCTCAGGAGAATGTAAACTCTATGAGATCAGGCTCGCTGCTTCGTGGCTGTACCCGAGGTGGTACCTGGTGAAAACTGGCACTGACTCTTTGTTGAATGAATCCCCAAATGAATAAATTAAGTGACATTTCAATCTAAGGATAAAATAAAGCAAGGAAATGTCCTGTTTTCTCTTTCTCTCTCTTCATGTACTCATGCTTTAATTTCACATTTAAATTCCATGAAAGGCAATATCAAGGGTAGTTTTAATTAGCTTTAAACAAAAATGAAAGATGGAGAAAGCAGAATGTAGAGTTTTTTTTCCCACCCACCACCCCCCCCCCCTGTCCATAGAGCCCACACTCAGGGACTGCAGACTATTTGCAGCACAGATTGATTAAGATTCCAAAAGTCTGGCATTTAACATGAGCTTCCACATTGGTTCTATAAATCTCATGACCTGGAGAGGGCTTTCAAATTTATCATGGATACTTCTAGACTACTTTGATGTCAAAGAGATGAAGTAAATATAACCAACTCAAGGAGCCTGAAGTGATATGATACCAAGGAGAGTCTCTGTTATTGCATTTTAGTTGTTCTAAGAAAAAAACCTGGTTTTGCTGAGATCCAAAGTTTTCCAGATACTTCCAGTTTATATGATTGCCCTAACTGGTAACCAAAGACATCATGACCCTATCATAAAAACAATTCACTGGGGGAAATAAAGCCATAAAAGTAGTCAGAGATGCTAATGAAAAAGATTTCCATCTTCACATATGTGGTGGACCAGATAATCTTAAAAACTGTGACTAGGAACTCCGACGGCTTTCCAAGTGGCTCAGTGGTAAAGAAACTACCTGCGATGCAGGAGACGCAGGTTCGGTCCCTGCATCAGGAAAATCCCCTGGAGAAGGAAGTGACAACCACTCCAGATTCTTGCCTGGAAAGTTCCATGGACAGAGGAGCCTGCAGGACTATAGTCCATGGGGCGTCAACAGAGTCAGACATGATTTAGTATTAATAACTAAACAAAAACTGTGTGTGTGTTAGTGTTTGCATTCAGTTGTGTCTGACTCTTTGGGACAACAACAGTAACTCCAACAAATGCTAGATAAATTACTAAATCAATAAATAATTCATTTCAAAGTTTTTGAAAAAGTGGTTGAGAAAGAAAGTTTGGAAATTTTCCGTGGCAAGATCCCTTCCTGTTCTGACATTCTTTTCCTATACATTTTTAATTCATTCACTTAGATGCATAAACTTTCTTGTTTTCTAATATAAAGGCTTCTAATTTCTTGGTATCATTTCATGTCTATCATTTCATTGTGTTTGAAGTCTGAAGTTACACAATCTTCTGCCCTTATGCAGTGGAGATAAAGAATGTCAAGGCATCACTATTTTTACTGCTATGCTACCTTTTTGAGTTACTAGCTAGCATTTTTGTGTTACCATATATGCTTTAGAGTCAACAATTAATCCTCAAAACAGCTCTTCCAGGGAGGCCTTCAAAAGATTTTATAAATACTAATGAAATTCATAGCACGGTTCCTTAGCAAAGTATGCAAATGATTTCCCTATTGGATGACTATGATTCTACATCAAGTTTCAACTTCATAAACAGAGAACAGTCAATAGCATATGTACCAATTAAGCTTCTGTTCCTTAGTTTTACTGTGATGTATAATTGTTTATTAGCTCTAATAAGATGCTTTGCCAGGATGAGAAGTGTCAATTTTATAAAATTTATTGAGTGAGGCTTAGACTTGATTGGGAAAAGTAAGAGTGGAACAGAACTGACAGATATTTGTGAAGTGCAGGCAGATTATCTCTTACTTTCAGACCCTGATAGAAGCAATAAATCAAATAGAATTTAGTACAATAAGGAGAAGCTCTCACCTAATGATAATAGTGATATATGAGCCAAATGGATGAAGAGGTGAATCCTTAGCTGAAATTTCATCGTTTAGATAATTAAATGTTACCTAAACATAGACACCAGAAAACATTTGCACGCTGGCTCATTGCCTAAAGAGAATCGTAAATGTGCCAATGCCACACAGATTTTATAGACCTCCCACAAAGACATGGCAAAATTACAAAATATTTCTTATTGAAGATGTTTCTGTGAATGGGTTTTAAAAATCTGACTCTACTGTGTCCCTCACACATACATTTTTTTTGGCCAGGACTTTTTAAAGCAGGAGAAATCACTGAGTAGTACTCTGTGAAGAAGCCAAGGGAAAGAGGATGAAAAGAAGGAAACAAAGACAGCTTGCATCCACTTCTTCGTTCCGTGTGCCTTCTCGTGCTCTGCAAAGTGGCCTCGACTTGGGTGCCAGGCTGTGCATGGCCTTCATCTTTGCCTGTCTCTCAGCCTGGGCTACTGACAACAAGAACAGCTCTCTCACTGGGTGTTGTAGTCTGTCCCGGTTGCTGCAACAGAATATCATAGACCAAGCTGCTTGTAAACAACAGAAATTTATTCCTGTTGACTTGAAGTCCAAGAGTCAGGTGCTGACCATTCCAGTGTTTGATGAGACTCTCCTTTTTTACAGATGGCGGTCTTCTTGCTACAGCCTCCATGAGCAGAAGGTGACAGGGATTTCTTCAAGGTCTTTATTATAAGGGCCCTAATCCAGATTGTGAAGCTCTAATCCATCTTTACATTCTCCTCACCATCCCAATGCCTCCCTCCCAATATCGTGACATTGGGGATTAGGTTTCAATCTGTGAATTTTTGTGGGGCTCATGACATTCAATCTGTAGCACTGGATTAGTGTGAGAATCCCAGATAACGAATAGGAAGGAGCGTTATCAAACTGTAAGGTAGCACGTACGGAGTGTCTGTTAGACCTTGTTGAAATGATCACATCTCAAAAAACTGGGATTAATGCTTCTTGGAAATTCACATACTGCTGAATTTGAACTATAATAGTCAAATTGCTAAGGGGATTTCTGAGTAATTAAATAGTTCTGATATTTGTTACATGTGTATGGCCACACACATACACACACACATCCCTAACTCTCAGAAATACACTACAAGATATTTTACAATAGGCTATAAATGAAGAGGCCTATTACAGATGAGATGGAAGAAGTAAGGTTTCTGAGATGGGCCTCCTGACCCCAGCTGTCAGGAGGTCAAGCGGACTCAGAGTCCTGCGGTATGGCTCAGTCAATGCTATATTCTTACACCTAGCCACACTGAGAAGCTAGCATTTCACTTGCTGTCCTGAGAGCAAGTCAGACAACATTTCAGTGCAGGCAAGGGAAACTAGTGTGACTCAGTGCTAAATGCATCTTTGAAGAGTCCTTTCATTGGTGAGAGTTTCCCAGGTGGCTCAGTGGTAAAAGATCTACCACTGAGACACGGGAGGCAGGAGACATCAAGAGACACAGGTTCAGTCCCTGGCTTGGGAAGATGGAGAAGGAAATGGAAACCCACTCCAGTATCCTTCCCTGGGAAACCCCAGGGACACAGGAACCTGGCGGGCTATAGTCCATGGGGTCACAAACAGTCAGACATGATTGAGTGTACATGCATTTTTTTTTTTTCTCCATTGGTGATATTCTGGACCAAAAACTTATCTTCCCTCACTTCACACAAGGCTGACTGGTCAGCACTGAGACTACAGACACCATAAAATTTTTCTTAAAAAACAGAAAGATTACTAAAAAGAATGGTCTGTGTTTCATATCTTGGACCTTTGGGTAATGAAATCTTTGTCTTTTATCTGCTTTAATTCACCTACTTTGGCTGGAAGAACTTTTTTCAAAATGAGCTCACATAAAAATATGGCATCAAAATTAGGGCTTAATCTAAATCAAAACATAAATGACTGAAAGCAAAAGATAATTTCAAAAGTCTACATTTAGGTACCACAGAATTCTGTATAAGTAGGATGCATAATATCCTAAATATTCGGAGAAAGCCACAATGTATTATGGAAATAAGCTTGGATAAAACAAGTCTCACTTGAGAGAAATGAAATATATGTCATATATCTCAATAGATGTCTGGAAGACTGTATGACTATGTCCACAGAACTGTCTGCGACTGAAATTTAAGGGAAAGGACTCATTTCATATGAATCTGTAGGTGTTGCAAGATTCCATTCGGAGTATTGAAAGTTCCTTTATGTCTTATACTGTCAACAAAAGTTCCCATGGTTTATTATATATCGTAGCAGAAAGGCATCTTTTTCCAGATTGTTTTTGTGTTCAAATAGCAATATTTCTGGCCCTCTAGGAATGACATGTTGTTTGGATTACTGAACTCCAGAGGTGCCTCTGGACTTGGATAGAAGATAGAAATTTAGTAGGCAATATATTTTGCCAGACTCTTTGAAAATTGGAATGTCATTTCAGAACTTTATCAGAGAGCATGTTGGATCCTTGAGATGGACATCATAAAATTAATGAACACATGGCTATATCTCATTTGTCTGCCTTCTACTAAATGAGAAAACCAGTGATCCAATTTTAAGGAAATGTTATTGATCACAGAAGAGTTTTTTTTTAACGCTATCATTGACTTAAATAATAAATACTTAACCTGCTGAATATTCACATTTAATTATAGTCACACACGCACATTGATTAAAATATTATCTTTTCCCCAAAAAGAAAGATACCATAAATGTAAACACAGAGTTTGAGATGCTCCTGTTACCAGGTACATGAGTAAGTGTGTTAGTGGCTCAGTAGTATCTGACTCTTTGCAACCCCATGGACTGTAGCCCTACAGGCTCCTCTGTCATGGAATTCTCCAGGCAAGAAATCTGGAGTGGGTAGTCATTTCCTTCTCCAGCGGATCTTCCTGATCCAGGAATGGAACTCTGGTCTCCTGCATTGCAGGCAGATTCTTTACTGTCTGAACCACCAGGAAAGGCCATAGAAATGCTTCTTTGTGTAAACTAAAGCATTTTACCTTGATTAAAGGGATTAGTGGCTCTAGAAAGTGAAAAGGGACTGAGTTTGTTTTGTACCTCCCAAGCCTTACATTTTACAGTACCATCTAGTTCTGTGTGGACATGGAATCTAACCTGTTGTACAGAGACATTTGCTTAGAGTGCTCTGTTACCAAGACCATTGATCTATTTTCCTCCAGGGCAATTAGCTTCATTCTGCTCAAAAGCCACACAGACTGCACCTCTGATCAGGATCACTTATCTTGTAAACATTTGTCATGTGTCACAGAAACAGTTTGGAGACAGAAGGGGAGGGGGTTGGCACTATTTCCTGATAGGAAAACGAACTCAGACACACCAGCTGACAGTAGGTTGGGAGACTTATGAGGGTGAAAACCAGAAGGGATATTAGAGACCATCTCTTCAAGCCCTCCCAGAAACATCATTTTTGAATGAAGAATTATGTAATGTGCAGCACATAATATGCAGAAGCAATCATATGATAACTACATAATAGATCTCATGTCTTTAAATCTAATGCATTAGAGATACCAAGGTTTATTGGAGGGTGACAACCCCAAGCATGTTTAACTAAGAAAATTGAGAATTCAGCTCTAGTGTCCTAGTTTAAAGAAGTATTGACTTCAATATATTACTCTGTCTATTCATGATTTGATGGGTCTATGAAAATAATATAAATCTATTCCTCATGAAGCCATAATAATACATAATATGTGTGATTATTATGGATCATGATAGTGATGAAATGTATATCTTTTATAATACCAATGTTAAAATGCAAATTCATAAATCATTTCAGCTTCATGTTTTCAGTAAGGAGATCATTAGCACAAAGTAGAGAAAACAAGGGCTTCCCTGGTGGCTCAGTGGTAAGGAATCTGCCTGCCAATGCAAGAGAAGCAGAAGTGGGTTCAATCCCTGGGTTGGGGAAGATCCCTTGGAAAAGAAAGTGGCAACCCACTCCAGTATTCTTGCCTGGTGGGCTACAGTCCATGGGGTCACAAAAGCATCTGACATGACTTACAGACTAAACAACAATAACAACAACAAAGAATAAATAAAATAAACCATTTTTTAGAAAATATATATGTGGTAAATGCTGTAAAATCTTGTGATTTTATTTTTTCAAAGTAGGCATTTTGAATTGTGACTATTTTTTTTTTTTTACCACTTCTCTCACTATTCCCAAAAGCTATGGTCATGTGTGTAGTAGAATTAAATAAAATCAAAAGACAATTACTGAAATGTTGTACATAGCAAGACCTACTTGAGAGTAGAATCCTATATTGCTTATTTCAAATATTCTTATTTAATAATATTTACTGTGCACCTAATAGGCATACTATTGGGTAAGGTATTGAAACAGAGGCAAATTTGTTTACTTCATGGCATCTGCTGCTGCTAAGTTGCTTCAGTCGTGTCCGACTCTGTGTGACTCCATAGATGGCAGCCCACCAAGCTCCTCTGTCCCTGGAATTCTCCAGGCAAGAACACTGGAGTGGGTTGCCATTTCTTTCTCCAATGCATGAAAGTGAAAAGTGAAAGTGAAGTCGTTCAGTCGTGTCCAACTCTTTGCGACCCCATGGACCGCAGCCCACCAGGCTCCTCCATCTCACGGCATCTAGGAAGGAGCAAAATTTACATCTCACCCAGTGTTTGTCAGAGTAACAAGAAGAGGATGAAAGGATTTAAGATATATCTGCTATATCGGTGAAGGATCTGCCTGCCAACGCAGGGGCTGCAGGTTCGATCCCTGGGTTGGAAAGATCCCCTGAAGCAGGAAATGGCAACCCACTCCAGTACTCTTGCTGCGAGAATCCCATGGACAGAGGAGCCTGTCAGGCTACAGTCCCTGGGGTCACAAAGAGTCGGACACAACTGACACTGCTGAGCACACACACACCTACACGCCAAGGGACATCTGGAGTCACCAGCAGGTGGAGGAGTCAAGAAAGGATATTTCCCGGGAGCCTCGGAGGAGGTGCAGCTCGGCTGACACCTTGATTTAGAACTCCTAGCTTCCAGAACTGTGAGAAAATAAATTTTCCTGTTTTAAGGCTTCAAGGGTGTAGTATTTGTTGCAGGGTCTCTAGGGAACTAGTACATCCCCTCTCATATTTTCACTCCAATTGAACTCTTTTGGCAACTTAAAGCCTTTGAGGTTCAAAGGTGATGGATGCTCTCATGGTAGAATTTCAGAATTTACACGGGTTCTTTTTGTGGTCCTCAGGCATGGAGGGAACAAGTGTTTTCATTGACTTGTAAAACCTCCCCTGATGATGTGTTTGTGTTAGATTATGAGAAACTCATCTCTAGAGCTTTGACTATGTTGATTATAACAGTAATAGTGATGACAAAAGTAATGTGCTATTATTTAGGCAGCTCCTTGCCCATGAAAGATATTAAAATTAAAGCTCACAATCGCTATTATTTTTAAATATGGATGAAACTGGAGAATAGAAAAGTTAAGCAACTTTCTCAGTGTCAATAGCTATAGTGTGAGAAAGCCTGTGCTTATGAAAATTATTCTATGGTTCCTCAAATTCTTTTTGGTAAAAAACATCCTCTTGTACAGTTCCATGCTTTTTCTTTGCACTTCCTCATTCCATTTGAAATGAACTCAAATCTCTCAGACCTGAACTAGAATAAAAACCAACTCCTCAGTCCTGAAAATGTCCACTAATTAACATAAACCTATCTCAAGAC
Organism: Capricornis sumatraensis; assembly: GCF_032405125.1. Lineage (NCBI taxonomy): Eukaryota > Metazoa > Chordata > Mammalia > Artiodactyla > Bovidae > Capricornis > Capricornis sumatraensis. The sequence goes on along the minus strand of NC_091089.1, from coordinate 14,685,279 downwards.
TTTTAAAAGAATAATGTGTATCTAAGATATCCACAATGAATTAACTGCCTATTAAGGTCAATGATATGAAATTGCTGACCACCGGGTAATTTCGATATGACAGTTATACCTGGTCCACTTTAATGTTTTCAACCTGTTAGTGTCAGACTTCTAGCTTTACCACTCTAAATATACTCTTAAAGATACACAGGTAACATCCTAATTACAAAATGTGAGAATTAACTTTTCAGTTCTCTGGATATAAAGAGTAGTTAAATATCTGTTTAATACTACTCAACAGTAGTAATATCTTTTGAGTGTTGTCTAGGTAATCAGTACAGGGTTAAGCATTTAACCGTTTCAGAAGAGATCACGTGCTTTCCCCACAAATATAAGAAGATGGAACTGAAGCTTGGGGAGGTTGTGTAAATCACCCTCCATAACCAGCAAGCCCAGTATCCAAAGATGGGCTCATTTCACTAGGATGTTCTTGATGGCTGTGATACAAGTCTTCCTAGTTTTTGACAAAATTGAGCACTTCCATTTTGAATATCGGAGAAGGCAATAGCACCCCACTCCAGTACTCTTGCCTGGAAAATCCCATGGACGGAGGAGCCTGGTAGGCTGCAGCCCATGTGGTCGCTAAGAGTCGGACACGACTGAGCGACTTCACTTTCATGCTTTGGAGAAGGAAATGGCAACCCACTCCAGTGTTCTTGCCTGGAGAATTCCAGGGATGGAAGAACCTGATGGGCTGCCGTCTATGGGGTCCCACAGAGTCGGACAAGTTTGAAGCAACTTAGCAGCAGTAGCAGCAGCATTTTGAATATATTTCTCTCCTGATGTCTATGGGACCACCCTCTGTTTTCTTTCGACCTATGGTTGCTATTCACTTTCTCTTTGTAAATCTTCTTTCACTGCCTAACTTTTAAGTGTCACTTTTCCCCCAAGGTTTTGTCTTTGGCTCTCTTCTCATCTCGCTTGTCTCTTCTCACCTTTTTTATTTTACGCACTCTTCTTATGGATTCAATTATCACTTGTAATGTGATAACTTTCAAACCTCCACCTTGAATTCTCTCCTGAGCTTCAGATGTAATTCACTGTTGGGCACTGCTCCTGGATCTTAGGCTACTCAACTCAAATATACACATCTATTCATACCCCAAACTCCTCCACAACTTTGTTTCCTTATTTCCTATCCTGATGGAAATACGCCCACTGAAAAATCATGGAAGGAGAGGTGAATTCACAGAATTATTTGAATTTCTCACCCTTGTTTCACTTTCTCCTCTACTTCATCAAGAACAATAATTGCTAAGTTGTATAACTGTTACCTCCAAAATAATGGTCAAGTCTCTCTCCCTTTCTCTATCCTCAGTTCAGTTGCTGTTCTATGAGCCCCCAGCAGCTGCTATGTGGACTTTTGAAGCGGTCTTTAGCCTGGTGACCCTGTTCCTGTTATGTCAGTTTGAGTGACCTCTCCTGACTCAGGCCACCCTCCATTGAGAGCTCCATTCAGAAGGTTACAGGTGGGACACCTGGACCCATTCAAGGCAGCTAATTATGCCATGTTCTGTGCCTCCCACAGAATACCTGGTATAAAATTACTATTTGCTGATAAAACACACTGATTCTTATTTTCTTTGTCAATTTATAAAGCTCTTCAACATATCATAAAATATTTGTATCATTATTATGATAACTTTGCAGGTTAGGCATATAATCCCATTTCTACTTTATAATACAAGTAAGGCAATACAGGCTCAGAATGTCTAACAGGTGTTCCTGGGAGTTCCCTAGTGGTCCAGCGGTGAAGACTCAACACTTCTAATACAGGAGGTGTGGGTTCAGTCCCTGATAAGGGAATTAAGATCCCACATGCCCCGCAGTGCAGCCCAAAATATAAATAAGTAAATAAGTGAATAAATAAGAGGTTTTCCCAGATATGTGAACTACAGAAATGGGATTGAACTCAGATTTTCCTGGTTTGTAGCCAGATTCTCTTTTCTACCTCCATCCACTAGTAAGTGAACCTGCATTTGTCTGTGCACCGCATCCCCAGCAGCAGCTTTCTCTGACTTAGTCAGGGTCTGTGAACGAAGGCCAATTCGCAGTGTGACTGATATTACAATCTATTTTTAAGTAGCTGTCACTGTGGAGGTTTCAGCTTTGCCCATTGGTCGCACAGTGAACTGTGAGCCCCTAAAGCCCTCAGCCCATCTTTGATCTGAACCATCTTCCTCTAGAGTTTGAGGGCTGTGATGAACCAGAGCAGGAGTTTGGATTGTAAAAGTGTTTCCAATGATTAAGGCTTGTTTAGCCTTATCATTACAGTTGTTAGTAGGTGATGGGATTGTTTATCCATTTGGCGTGGCTGAAGAAGAACCCAGCCACAGTCAGTTTAGGCTGTGATGTTTGCCTGTCTTTGTTTCAACTCTCTGTCAGTACTTCGATTTCTGCTGCTAACTCTGTTTTAGTCCTTCAAGAATATTCTGTTCCAAATTTAAGACTCTGTCACATTTACGGACCACAAAACCCTTCCTGATTCCTCACAGAGGAGCTGAAATATAAACTGGTAGATGTTTCCAAAATCAACTTTATTAAATATTAATATAATAATGTTGAGTATATTTAATAAATGCATTTTATATATAACAAAATATATGCAATTACATTTATGATATATATTGGTTACATTATCATATAATTTTAAGTGAATTAAATATGAAATACAGAAAATAAAAATACATCGTGTATGTGTGTGTGAAGTCACTCAGTTGTGTCCAACTCTTTGTGACTCTATGGACTGTAGCCCATCAGGCTCCTCTGTCCATGGTATTCTCCAGGCAAGAATACTGGAGTGGGTAGCCGTTCCCTTTTCCAGGGGATCTTCCAGACCCAGGGATGGAATCCAATTTCTTATGTCTCCTGCATTGGCGGGTGGGTTCTTTACCACTAGTACCACCTGAGAAGCCCAAACATATAACATAGTGAGTACTTTTCTGAATATAAGAAAGAGTAAGAAGCAATTTATATTAATATATTAGAGGTACACAGACTTTGGAGTAGGACAAGATTGTGATTCTGTCAACTAAAGACTGTATGACTTTGTGTATTCACTTAACTCTGTGCCCTTCTTCCTTCCTTTGCCATTAGAAATAACCATCCTCTGGTAAGAAATAACATTTTATCATTAGAAAGAACTATCTTATAGGGCTGTGACAAGGACTAATAATATAATTTAAAGCACCTACATTATATCCTGCTGCCGCTGCTAAGTCGCTTCAGTTGTGTCCAACTTTGTGCGACCCCATAGACGGCAGCCCATCAGGCTCCCCCGTCCCTGGGATTCTCCAGGCAAGAACACTGGAGTGGGTTGTCATTTCCTTCTCCAATGCATGAAAGTGAAAAGTGAAAGTGAAGTCGCTCAGTCATGTCCGACTCTTAGCAACCTCATGGACTGCAGCCTACCAGGCTCCTCTGTCCATGGGATTTTCCAGGCAAGAATACTGGAGTGGGGTGCCATTGCCTTCTTTGACATTATATCCTAGCATACATATAACTATTATGATGTTCATAAGACAGTAAAAAAGTATAAAAGGTTCAGAAACCACGATGAACAAAAATAACAGAAATGAAGACATCAAATAAATATGGCTAAGCCTCTGTAATAACTCTAGTAATTAAAGCCATTAGACAATGGAACTTCTTTTTGTGATAAAGTGGGCAACCAGTAGTTGTAAGGGTTCAAGGAAGGCCTGTTTTATGTTTGTGGGGAGGAAAAACCTACAGATAAAATCCCTTAGTTAGGTGGGAAAATTAGCAAGACAATCGTTGAGGTCCCTTTAAAATCTAATAAATCTAATATTATTTGATTATAAAATTGAGATCCTGACAACATAGGGTAGTATTTAAGTCTATTAGTTATTATATTGTTGTGTGATTGAATTTAACAGTCTCTTAGAGTCATTACAAAGAGTGAGTCTGATGAGGAGTTAATGGAGAGCTCATTTAAGCTGAGAGAATTACCCAGAGTGCTAAGAAGGATGAAGAACGTTGACCAGAAGGAGGTCTTTTGTTCCTTAGAGAAGAAATGGTTAAAAATGCTGAAAAGTAACTTTGCCTATTTTAATTTTCTTGATTCAGACTTTTGCTTAGTCTTAGTCAAACTTAATTTGAAGATCTAATTAGTAGTGATTCTTGAGAAATCTCAGCTTCTGAAATGTAACTGGAAGGTAAACATTGCTGCTATACTCTGTTTCCCAGCTCCCAAGTAGCCCTTTGTATTATTTCTCTGCTGAGGAAGTGTTTGCTGCATTAGCAGTTTGGTAATGGCAGCACCCTGGAGAATGTTCTGGAACATCTGGAGTCCGTCAATTAAATTTCAAGTGTGCAAGGGGATTAGAAGGTTGAATTCTTTTATATTCAGGATCACTTCCCTTAAGGAAGATTCTAATAAGACTTGTTCTGGAAGCAGCCACTAGGGTTTTCTGTGGAGACCCAAAGAGACTTAGTTCAATCAGTTCAGTTCAGTTGCTCAGTCATGTCCGACTCTTTGTGACCCCATGGACTGCAGCATGCCAGGCTTCACTGTCTATCACCAACTCCCAGAGCTTACTCTAACTGATGTCCATCAAATTGGTGATGCTATCCAACCACATCACCTTCTGTCATCTCCTTCTCCTCCTGCCCTCTATCTTTCCCAGCATCAGGGTCTTTTCCAAGGAGTCGGCTCTTCACATCAGGTGGCCAAACTATTGTAGTTTCAGTTTTAGCATCAGTTCAGGACTGATTTCCCTTAGGATGGACTGATTGGATCTCCTTGCTGCCCAGGGAAATCTGAAGAGTCTTCTCCAACATCACAGTTCAAAAGCATCAATTCTTTGGCACGCAGCTTTCTTTATACTCCAATTCTCACATCCATACATGACTACTGGAAAAACCATAGCTTTGACTAGACAGACCTTTGTTGGCAAAGTAATATCTCTGCTTTTTAATATGCTGTCTAGATTGGTCATAGCTTTGCTTCCAAGAAACAAGTGTCTTTTCATTTCCTGGTTGCATCATCTGCAGTGACTTTGACTTTGGATCCCCCCAAAATAAAATCTCTCACTGTTTCCATTGTTTCCCCTCTATTTCCCATGAAGTCATGGGACCAGATGCTATGATCTTAGTTTTCTGAATATTGAGTTTTAAGCCAACTTTTTCACTCTCCTCTTTCACTTTCATCAAGAGGCTCTTTAGTTCTTCTTCACTGTCTTCCATAAGGGTGGTGTCATCTACATATCTGAGGTTATTGATATTTCTCCCAGCAATCTTAATTCCAGCTTGTGCTTCATCTAGCCCAGCATTTTGCATGATGTACTCTGCATATAAGGTGAATAAGCAGGGTGACAGTACATAGCCTCAAGGTACTGCTTTCTCAATTTGGAACCAGACTGTTTTTCCATGTCCAGTTTTAACTGTTGCTTCTTGACCTGCATACAGATTCCTCAGGAGTCAGGTCAGGTGGTCTGGTATTCCCATCTCTTTCAGAATTTTCCACAGTTTGTTGTGATCCACACAGTCAAATGTTTTAGCCTAGTCGATAAAGAAGAAGTAGATGTTTTTCTGGAACTCTCTTGCTTTTTTGATGATCCAGCGGATGTTGGTAATCTGGTCTCTGGCTCCTCTGCCTTTTTAAATCCAGCTTAAACATTTGGAAGTTCATGGTTCATGTACTGTTGGGTCCTGGCTTGGAGAATTTTGAGCATTACTTTGCTAGTGTGTGAGATGTGTGGTAGTTTGAACATTCGTTAGCATTCCCTTTCTTTGGGATTGGAATGAAAACTGACTTTTCCAGTCCTGTGGCCACTGCTGAGTTTTCCAAATTTGCTGGCATATTGAGTGTAGCACTTTCACAGCATCATCTTTTAGGATTTGAAATAGCTCAACTGGAATTCCATCATCTCCATTAGCTTTGTTCAATAAAGCCACCTAAGTTCATCAGGATTCTTAGAGAGTCAGTCTCTTCTTAAAGACCTTATGAAACTGCAATTCATCTAGAAAATTCCCCAACTCATGGGAAGCAGACTGTGGTCCAGGTAATGTAATTGGAGATATTCCCTGATCACTCTAGAGATACAGATTTTTCAAAAGCTTTATATTGTCTATAGTGTCTTAAACCCTACATTTAGAGAAATTCCCCTGGTATAATCGATTTTATGCAAATTAAAGTGTATATAAAAGCATACAAAACACTAGGAAAGTGTGTGTGGTACTCAGGCATTCACATATGTAACACAGATTTACCAAATCAAATACTTGCTTAACTAGACTGACCCATGGACATAAAGGTCAGTTTCTTTGACTGGGCATAGTTAGAAGAAAGTGTAGAAGGAATATTTGAGCAATAAGAGAAACACGTTGGTCCATTACATAACCAAGGAAGAAAGGATCAGAAGAGGTAGATGTTGGGAGATATATGATTCCCTTATGTCATGATTTTTCACGTGATCATTGTGGCCAGGTTAATAACAATCATCCATACATTTTAAATTTCCCCAACAGCTGCCAAACTATCCTGGATTCAAAGTACCTGCACAAATTCACTAGCAACAAAAGTCTATGGACAGTTAGCTGCAGAACTAACTTCAATCATCTGAAGCCAGAAAATGAGTACAGGGCATGTATATACATACACTCTGAAGTCAAATTACTGAAGAAGTTCTGTTCCACAACAAGATCAAATATGAAGGTGGGATGACATGCCTTCCAAATAAGGTCGCAAAGTTGAGAGAGGTATGGGGTAGGACTCAGAGCTGGCTCATGCTCCAGGTGGAATGAGAATGTCTATTCTGCGTTTTCATCAAAAGAACACTAATGAAACACTACTGGCAAATGATATCCTTAAGATGTATCATTTTATTCAATCCCCACCGTAGTCTAAGAGGTAGTATATTATAGTCTCATGAGAGGGAGCATCATATGTGTTCGAGGGGCGTGATTAACAGTATCCTGGGTCATTGCCTGGATTTCTATACCATCTCTTCTACTTTCCATCAGTGTAACCTTAGGAAAATTATTTAACTGCTCTGTCTCAGTTTTCTCATGGGGATGATAATTGTTTTGAGTATTAGATCAGCTAATGTATGCAAAATTTTCAGAACAGTGTGTGTACCAAGCACTCAATTAATATTCATTATTATTCTGAGGCTTCTTCCTTCTTTCCTTTCTAACATAAAGAACTTAAAGCTTATATGATTCAACTTGATGAAGATCATATAGTCATTGACAGAACCAGGATATCTCTTTTCTAACATATACACATATCCATTCTCTCCCAAACTCCCCTCCCATCCAGGCTGCCATATAACATTGAGCAGAATTCTATGTGCTATACAGTAGGTCCTTGTTGGTTATCCATTTTGAATAGCATTTATAAATATCTATTTATAGTAGTGTGTACCTGTCCATCCCAAATTCTCTAACTATCCTTTCCCCTCCCCCTCCCCCTGGAAACTATAAGTTCACAACCAGGATTTGAATTAAGCTGTTTATGACTTTAATAAATGTCTTTCCAGAATTTCATTGTTCCTTCTTTTTGTTAATAAATAATGAACCTTACTTTGAAATCCAGATTATTATGTATGGACTTAACTAATTGATGTTTTGTATAGTAATTGTTTATTGAGTGTCTACTATGTGTCAAACACTAATTTAGAATAGGGAATGTTATAGCAGCCTAAGGAAGACAAGGTAATATATTACATAATAAGATGTAGGAAAGAGATAAGGATCAATTTCAGAATCTATTGCTGGGGAAGCCTGACTTAGAGCTGTTAGAGCTTTTTTTTTTTTTTTCGCATCACAGAAACACATCTGTGTGTTTTGATCTTGTTTCTTTTCCTACCACCTTGCTCCTCAACTCAACACCACGTCAATGTTTGAAAGAAAATAATTTGCACAATCATTGCTTCTGGTTGCACAGAGCCTTGTCTCATGGTGAGAGGTGATAAGTGGAGAACAGTGAGAAGGAAAACACCTCTTTACTAAACTGTGCTTCTGCCTTAACCCTTCCAAGGCATAACACTGCCTAATTAGCCGACCAGCACTTACCACACTAACTCAAGCGTCCCAGGACCCATCGCCTAAGCCATGCTTCGTTTGTATTTTCTTTACTAAGCAACAAGCCTGCCAGCTTGAGGTGTCTGTGTGATATGTAAATGATGCCCTGAATTGTTTTTATATTCTGCCTGGCACTTGGAGAGCAGTTTCAGGGCTGTCATCTCTGCTGAAAGATATCAAACCTCAGATGTCAAGGAAGATTCTCAATTTAATTCAGAAAAGCTAGGTATTTGCTTCCCGGCTCCACAGATTTACATCAGTGTGTTTGATGTTTCTTCGATGATGTAAAGGCTGCTGCCGCTACTTTCGCCTTATAGAATCTGAGGGTAATTAGCCTCAAAGGACGAAAGCATTTGAACATGTGGCTGAGTGTGTAGTGGGGCTATGTGTGTTCAGGTGTACAGAATGTTAACAGCGCAGAAGTATGTAAAGGGGGTTTGGGGAGGAGCCGTGGCTAGAAAGAGGAGGAAGTTTACAGCTTCATCTCTCTTTTTACTTAAGTCTGCATGGAGAGCTCTGCCATAAACAATCCTAAATCAAAAGAAACCTTCCCTTGGGAAGAAGATACCCCAATCTGGGGATGGCTCCCAGAAATCGCCTTGTGTATATGATTCCAGGCTACCTTGGGCTGGTCCCTATGCCTCCGTCTCAGGCATGCTGGCCTTCCTTTTGTGACTGTGGAGCCCAAACTCTTTAGGAATATAGGTGTGGGGGATGTGGGGCCCCAAACTGGACCTCCTTCAGGAAGGCTGTAACTGCTCATCTCTCTCTCGACACTCCTCTAGAGTTTAGAGACAGTGTCGTATGATACAGTAACCTCAGTTATTGCTTGACCATCATTTTAAAAAGACTTTTTATTTTGTATTGGAGTATAGCCAATTAACAGGGCTACCCAGGTGGCAACAGTGATAAAGAACCTGCCTGCCAATGCAGGAGACATAAGAGATGCAGTTTCGATCCTCGGATTGGGAAGATCCCCTGGAGGAGGGCATGGCAACCCACTCCAGTATTCTTGCCTGGAGAATCCCATGGACAGAGGAGCCTGGCGGGCTCCACAGGATCCACAAGATTGCAAAGAGTCAACACAACTGAGGTGGCTTAGCACACACATAGTCAGTTAACAATGACTGTGATAGTTTCAGGTGAAGAGCAAAGTGACTCAGCCATACATATACACATCCATTCTCTCCCAAACTCCTCTCCCATCCAGGCTGCTGCATAGCAATGAACAGAAGAGGTGCCTCTGCTATACAATAGGATCTTGTTGGTTGTCCATTTTAACTATAGCAGTATGACCTTTATTTTTATATGCTTAGACTCATCTCTCCAACTAGGTATAAAAGACCACGAGAAGAGAGAATGTTTTAGACTTCTCTTTCTCAAAGAGTGAGCACATGCAGGCAACCAGTGAACTCTCGATTCTTGATAAGCCAAGTCTCTATTATTGCAACTTCTACCTTTTCTCAATACATTTTCATCTGTACCCATCACTGATGACTTGTGTAAATATAACTCAGAAGGAATCAGAGCAATCACAGTGTTCTTTGGGGACTTTCTGAAAAGTTCCTCAGAGGGAGGTGTGACAGGCCCTTCCAGCCACACACAGTGACCTGTCTTCACCTATTGCAAACACATGGGGAGAGCAGGTACTCTCTGACAGTTGTCTGCAGTGTAGAGGTCTAACAGTGAATAGATTCTAAATCTACTAAAATTAGTAAAGATGGTCCTTCTTGTGATGCACAGAAATTCTTGGATAGAGAAGAGAAAATCTGGGATGTGCCAAGAAGACAAGGTGAATGTGTGTGTGTGTGTGTGTGTGTGTGTGTGTGTGTGTGTGTCTTTCTCACAGGAATGTCTTTAATTGCTGCAAAGCTAACATGTGAGTTTCAGGGGTAATCCTTGCTTACCTCCAACTGTATGAAGGTACATATAGTGCTGTTTGTGATGTTGCAAGACTGTTTGGGAATATTATCATCAAGGTTTTCACCATGGCAACTGTGGTGGCTTTGTATGCGGACAGAAAGGGACAAGAGAGCTTAGAACAAAGAAGCTCAACTCTTTAATTTCAGCAAGGATGAAGGATTATTTTCATCTGTGTTATATAACTACATTAGGACTCCAGGCACAAGGCTGCACAACTATTAGATCTACTTTCACTTCTGACTCTCAGAAGGTCCTTGAAATGAAAATTAGCAGAACTAATATTAATTTTTTAAACCAACATCCTTCCAAAATTTTGATAATTGACTAGCTCTGACCAGCTATTTTCTATGTTCTTAAGAACTCTTGAGTGATGGTGTTAGGGGAAGCACGCTAATTGAAACCTCCCACCCTGGCCAGGCACCATAGTAACAATTTGCATGAGTTGTTTTACGACAGGAGGTCCTGGTAAGGAACAGGGAACTAGAAAGCCTCCACCAACCAGAAGAGTTCAGGAAAGGTCAAAAGGAGACAGCACCTGTCTGATCACCTCCCCAAATCCTTCTCTCTGGCATCCTTCTTGGCTGAACAAGGCATGCACCACCAGGAAGGACTCAGTCAGAATGATTGGCTAAGGACAACCTGGAAACTAATCCCAGCACCATAAAACCAGAGACTGCAAGCCATGTGACAGAGCTGTTCTCCTGGGTTTCCTTTCCCTACTGCTTCCTAGGTGCCCTTTCCCAATAAAATCTCTTGCTTTGTCAACAGATGTGTCTCCTCGGACAATTCATTTCCAAGTGTTAGACAAGAGCCCAGTTTCAGGTCCTGGAAGGGGTCCCCTTTCCTGCAACAATGGTCCCAGTAGCACTGTTGAGAGATGCTGGTGAAGTAAACATTATTTTCCTTCTGGAGGACCAGAAGTTGCTACTCAGATTTATATGTGGGATGTTTGGGGTGGGCTGTTTTAAAGTCAGGATCAAATGGTAGGTGGGAGCATAGTTTAACAAAATTGTAACACATGTAGATAGGCTGTAGAGTTGCTGGGGACTGCTATGTACTCTGGTCTCAAAAATACAATCCCTACCTTTCACCTAGAAGAAAGGATGCTTGCAGCTGTATTTGCATGTGGAGGGAATGTTGTAATATTTGAGATTTCAGCCACAGATTCAAGGTTAATATGAAGTCATTTGACAGAGAGAACTGCTGTGCTGTGGTCTGCTACACTTTCAGCTGGCCTCAAAGCTCAGCAGCAATGTCAGGAAGTCGTTATTGCTTCTCTTTCTTTTTCCTGCTGGTGTCTAGCAGGTCCTCTGTCTGGACAGCAGAGGCTGGTTGCACTAAGAACAGCCACTAGACTTACAAACATTGCTGGGCTGAGTCCGGTCAATAGGAATCGCTCTCCAGTGTTTAGTGTCATTTGTAGACAACCCCCAAAAATCAAAAAGTCAAGGACTTTCCTGCTATGAGTTTACCTTTTGGCATTTAAATCATATATTCACCATTTTCCAACAATAGGTACGCTTCAGCTTGACTATGCTCACTGAAAATTTTAGAGACCAAAACTGGACTGGTGATTTTTCTCAGGTTTCTGGCCAACAACCAACACTTTCTTTCATAGCAATACTTCTGCTATTGCAGCCGAAGTTGCATATTTGTCTTAAAAATAACTCCATCATATTACTGATTCATATCAACCTGGGATTCCTTATGATTCCTAGGCCTTATAAAATATATTAATAAATTTACTCTATACCTGGGGACATCTGATAGAATAGCTATTATTTTTTTGACAAACACTTTAAAGTTTGAAGTGAAGTGAAGTGAAAATCACTCAGTCGTGTCTGACTCTTTGCAACCCCATGGACTATACAGTTCATGGAATTCTCCAGGCCAGAACACTGGAGTGGGTAGGTTTTCCCTTCTCCAGGGGATCTTCCCAACCCAGGGATTGAACCCAGGTCTCCCCCATTGCAGGCGGATTCTTTTTTTTTTTTTGCAGGCGGATTCTTTACCAGCTGAGCCACAAGAGAAGCCCAATAGGTTTGGCTATGCCTAGTCTGGATGGGAAATACTAAGATAAAGTATGCATAATAGGAGTGCACCATTTAATGGGAAGTATTTTTATTTCTTCAAAATTATGAAATATATGTACACATAAAAAGTACGCAAAACATAATAAAACCTACAGATGGATTAAGTGAAGGAGGAAATAGACAGAACAGGCTCCATCTTGAAAGAAGGACTCCATCTTGGGCTGGACTGTGGACTTTGACCTATATGCCCAGTATTTATGGAAACGACATACCAACTGGAAAACCAGACCCATCCCCCCCACCCCATCCCCTGCCCAAATAGAAGAGCCCCAGGGCTCTTATTTATCTAGACTCTCCATCGCCTAAAAAAAAATACACTAATTATCTGTGTAACCGAATAGAATCATAAATTCTATTATGCTTATTGGGGTATGACCACAGGCGTATTGATAACTGGCCACTGTTAACTACCCAGGCTTAAGGCATACAAATCACAAGTCTAAGGCATATGAATCATGGGTTAACTTTGATTGTATCTTTCTTTTCCTTTGTTCAGACTAGTTTCAGAGAATTTGGGCAGGTGGGTTTGAGCACGTATACTTAGGGTATAAAAGGTTTTCCCAAAAACTGGTCAGGGTCCTTGGTGAAGAAGAGACTCTGCCTTGGGCCTGCTGGTGTAATAAACTGCATTCCACTATCTGCATCGTCCTCCTGAGTGAGTTTCTTTCCCGGAATGAGTGGCTATAACATAAGGAACAGAATATTATCAGGTTTTACTCCAGAATCATCCTTTGTTTCTTTCATATAACAAGTTCCCTTTATCCCCAAATTCACTGTAATCCCTAATTTTATTACTGAATAATATTCCATCATACAGATATACCAATATTTAGCACTTTACTGAAAAAGGTGGTGCCGTGATAAAAAATCTGGCTGCCGATGCAGGAGACACAGGTGATGTGGGTAAAATCCCTGGGTCCAGAAGATCCTCAGGAGAAGGAAATGGCAACCCACTCGAGTATCTTTGCCTGGGGAATCCCATGGACAGAGGAGCCTGGTGGGCTACAGTCCATGGGGTCGCAGAGTTGGACACAACTGAGTGACTAACACAAACATAGTGTTCCATCATATGGATATACCAATATTTATCATTTTACTAAAAATGAATATTTAGGTAGTGGAAATTTTTGCTTTTATTCATCATCTAGATTCCAGGCCAGAATACTGTGGTAGGGTAACCATTCCCTTCTCCAGGTGATCTTCCCAACCCAGGGATCCAACCCAGGTCTCCCACAATGCAGGCAGATTCTTTACCACCTGAGCCACAAGGAAACCCAAGAATACTGGAGGGGTAGCCTATCCCTCAGAGAAGGCAATGGCACCCCTCTCTAGTACTCTTGCCTGGAAAATCCCATGGACGGAGGAGCCTGGAAGGCTGCAGTCCATGGGGTCGCTGAGGGTCAGACCCGACTGAGCGACTTCACTTTCATTTTTCACTTTTATGCATTGGAGAAGGAAATGGCAACCCACTCCAGTGTACTTGCCTTGAGAATCCCAGGGATGGGGGAGCCTGGTGGGCTGCCATCTATGGGGTCGCAGAGTTGGACACAACTGAAGCCACTTAGCAGCAGCAGCAGCAGGATCTTCCCAACTCAGGAATCCAGCCGGGGTCTCCTGCATTGCAGGTGGATTCTTTACAAAATGAGCTATCAGGGAAGCCCATTTGTATGTAAATTTATCTCTCAGTTCAGTTCAGTTGTTCAGTCGTGTCCGAGTCTTTGCGACCCCATGAATCGCAGCACGCCAGGCCTCCCTGTCCATCACCAACTCCCGGAGTTCACTCAGACTCACATCCATCGAGTCAGTGATGCCATCCATCCATCTCATCCTCTGTCATCCCCTTTTCCTCCTGCCCCCAATCCCTCCCAGCATCACAATCTTTTCCAATGAGTCAACTCTTTGCATGCAGTGGCCAAAGTACTAGAGTTTCAGCTTTAGCATCATTTCTTCCAAAGAAATCCCAGGGCTGATCTCCTTCAGAATGGACTGGTTGGATATCCTTGCAGTCCAAGGGACACTCAAGAGTCTTCTCCAACACCACAGTTCAAAAGCATCAATTCTTCAGTAGTTTTTGCCCTTCTTCAAAAGTGTGGTCCCACTGGGAGAATGGAGGTAGGATATGGCTGGTCAGTCAGGCTTTTCTAGTGGAGCCAATCACTGGTACTTGATTCAGTTTTTTTAAAGGTGAGATAAAGAGATAAAAAGCAAACCAAAACAAAAACAATCTATAGAAAACATACTATGGGCCAAAGAAACACTTCTATCAGCTTGATTCCACTCCCAGTGCTCTGATTTATGTGCTTTTGACCAAAGCAAAGTGAGTGAAGTTACTCAGGCGTGTCCGACTCTTTGTGACCCCATGGACTCTAGCCCGCCAGGCTCCTCCGTCCATGGGATTTTCCAGGCAAGAGTACTGGAGTGGATTTCCATTTCTTTCTCCAGAGGATCTTCCCGACCCAGGGATTGAGCCCGGGTCTCTCGCATTGCAGGCAGACGCTTTACCGTTTGAGCCATCAGGGAGGCTTTGACCAAAGCAAGCACAGGCCTTAATCAGACAGGTCCAAGTGAGGTTGAGTGAGAAGTGCTAGCCAGAAAATGTCAAGAAGTGATGGGGATCTGGAGGAGAAGGAATGGGCACTGGAATTGAACAGTGTTCCTACACAATTCTGCTTTAGACTCATTGTCTCCATTTAGCCTACATGGTTATAGATTATTACAGAAATAAACTAAATAAATCAAGAAATTAAATCATTTCTAGCCATCTACACTGCTACCTAGACAAATACTCAGGGTGAAAACAAATACTGGCCTGAATGTAGGGTTACTGATTGCTTACTGGATCTGAACACCTTCAGAGAATTCCCTTTGTCAGAGCATTTGTCCAACAACAGACAAAATGCTTTTCTAGAAGGAGTTCAACATAGCATCAGTTCTGCTGTCCATTATCAATAAAATAATTTCTCCCTGAAGAGCATCCTGAGATGTCTTCTGGTTTAACTTGTCTCCTGTGCATCTTATTTTTCTCTCCCACTCTGCCTGCCCTCATATCAAGCAGACGCTTTGAACTGGATCGGCCAAGCACTCTGTCAGAAGGGAGAAAACTCTTTCATTAGAGGCTAACACTCATTCTGCAGAGAAACATACATGCACTTATACACAAATCCTTCCAAACAAGTCTGCCTTATGTAATTAAAGGGAATGTGTATCAAGTGTTAATTATAAAATTACTGTGCCCCTCTGAGTGCTTCCCAATTAGCAAGCAAGCAGCACAAATACCATCATGCCACAGGCTGCCCTTCCTATACCATGAGCTTTAACAGTTTATTTTCAGCCATTCAGTTATCTATTAATTATGCATGCATCTCTATCCATTTGCCATTTCCCTGGATGATTGGATATGTGCCATATTATGAAGGTTATGAAAGTGAGGACATGAAATTCATAAATACCTGGGCCCCCAAATTTCTCTTACCACAAGCACCTATATCAGGAAGCATCACATCCCAGCAAAAGGCTCGGGTTCCAGTCATTCAGAGTAACCACAGTGCTTGGGAGTATATCTTAGTGTTTTTTATCACGGGGCATAAATACCTATCCATGCCATAAATCAGGAGCTTATGCTTTCAGAATCAGAATCATTTGAAATAAACCAGACTGCTGGAAAGAAATTTAGAATTAGAAAACTTGTATGATTCTTTGAGCCCCACATTTTTACTATCAGATGCTTTGGTACTGTTTGTCCCAGGTGTTAGAATGACTGACAGGCTGATTTTCTGAAAAAAAAAAAAAAAATATTGGTAAGCTGATAGATATTCAAAGTACTTCTCCACTGCTGAAAGATCCTGAATCTGCAATTTCAACACAAAGCAGATATATCTTCTTGGCCTTTATCTAACCATTCAGGGCTGCTTCACGATGAACTACAGGTCTTCCTTGACTTATGATGGGGTTACAACCCGATAAACCCATTGTAAGTTGAAAATATCCATAGGTTGAGAATGCATTTAATATAACTGACCTACCGAACATTATAGCTTAGCCTGCCCTATCTTCAGCGTGCTCAGAACACTTCCATGAGCCCACGATTGGGCAAAAACCATCAAACATTTTCCACCGGGAAAAAGAGAATGACTGTCTGACTGAGTATAGAATCGTCGTAAGTGTATCAGTTGTTCGCTCTTCTGAGCCTGTGGCTGATTCAAAATCATGCTCCCCATCACTGCTCAGCATCTGGAGAGAGAATTTTACCTTCTATCACTAATGCAGGAAAAGACCAGAGTGCAAAATTTCCAGTGCAGTCTCTATTGAATGCATGTACTTTTGAACCACTGTAAAGGCAAAAAAATCCTATCATAAATTGGGACAATTTATATTAATAAACAAGTAGGCCATAATTGGATTGAGGGACTTCAAAGGAAATTATTCATATTTAGGAAATAATACCCAACTGCAGAAAGCAAGACAAATAATACTTATAATTAAAAAAAAAAAAACTAGGAATATTTGAGGAGCTTTAAATGGCTCCTGGATATTTGTCATCTGATCTAAAGCTGATGCATGATTTTTGTTACTTTAAGGTTTTTTTTTTAAATCCATTTGTCTAACAGGCTTCACATGTTCAAAACATCTTTGTAATAAGTACAGGGAGGTGAAGTTCCAGGTTCTTTTACTGATAAACCACATCAAAGGCTCTCACACTTTAGTGTCCATCAGAATCACCCAGAAAGCTTGTTAAACACTGAAGGGCTCAGGGCTCCACCCAGGCATCTGATTCAGGCCTGGGATGAAACCAGAGTCCAGGAAATTACATTTGCAACAAGGTCTCTGGTGCTGCCTTCTAGACACCACACTTGGAGAATCACTTCTGTAAACATAGCCTCCATTTTATCAGGACTGTCATCTCTATTGCTTAGGCCAGTACCACAGTTGGCGCTCAACAAGCAGATAACAAGTAAATAGTACCACTGAAAGCCATCGAAATGCCTGCACACTTTTATTACAAAGAAATTTTAACAAGACATCTCAGAGTAGAAAATCATCTGCAGTGGATACCAAGAAACAGTTCATGAGAACCTCAGATGCTAACACTAAAGCAAAATCCTGGTCCTGCCTTATTAACAAAATTTATTGCCACTAGATTTTTTATTACAATGTTTTCAGCATTTTTATGGGTTTGCCACATTTGATTTTTGTTCTCCATTTAACTTAGATTTCAGGGGATCTGCTTTTCCCTTCTCAACTCGGGGAGAGGCACTGATTCCTTGCAGAAACAACGAATTTGCCAGTATCTTTATTACTGATTTTTCTTTTTTCTTCCCATTGGAAGTATTTACTCCCACTTGCAGAAGTGTCCCAAGCAACAACAAACCATTTGTTACAGGTAACATACAAAATACAATTTTCCATCCCTGGACTAAGCTTCTTCTGTGATCGGCAGAGGCTGCCACCCTGGGCTAGGCAGTGTGGGAAGTCCTTTGTGTGTATAACTTCATTTATGTATTATGATACTTTTAACTTAGGAAAAAATTATATAAATATAGCTTATTTACAATAAACCTTTAAATACAAATATTATTTTGAAACTGTTAATGTCTATGGAGTGGGAAATGGCAATCCTCTCCAGCATTCTTGCTGGGAGAATTCAATGGACACAGGAGCCTGGCAGACTTCAGCCTATGGTGTCACAATGAGTTGGACACGACTGGGCACCTGACACTATGTTTAATTAGAAGGCCTTCCACTGTCATCATTTATAGACACAGAAGGGGAACCAGCGTGATGGATGCTATATGTGCTGTGCCCTGGTTGAATTCAGTTGTTTTACAAACAAGAAAGCTGAGATGACTTTTCTGTAATCACTAAATTGGTTGCATGGGGTAATGGAGAAAGCAATATATGATTAATAAATGTTAGAAAAAATGGTAAAAAAAAAATCAGTTAGTTGAGTTGCATTTACAATCTATAAATCTGCTTTGTAGGACAGTATCTTATTTCTCCCCTAACTGCTTCATTGAGTCCTGTTCAGAGATGCATTTTTATTCATCACCTACAAATGAAAATCATATTGTCCGTATTAACATTAGATAAATTTTTAAATGTCCGGGTGGAAGCAGAGACGTGACAGGAGAGACAAGCCGACTGCGGTGGTCTGTGGTAAAGCGGAGGTTGGAGCCCTAGGTCAGAAATGAAACCAAGCACGTTTAATTCAAGACATGATCTCCAGGTAATTACTGTAGACACTTGTTTCTACCTTTCCTTCCTCAGTCCTCACGCCACACTGATATCGTTGCACACACTATGACAAGCTGATGGTTTCATAGGGGGGTGAGAGAGATTTAACTAAAAACAAAGGGACAGCTCTGGAGGTCTATGTGAAGAAGGGGTGATGTGTTTTTGAGTGATGGGAGACGTGGTAGCAAAGTGTTGACTGCTAAAGATGACCCAATAAGATTGCCGATAAGATCGCCATCCTCTAATTATCCAAAAAGTTGCTAATCTCGGCACTATGGTGAAGGGGCTTTGCAGATGGAATTAAGGTCATGGGCTTTAGAGGTTCAGGTTCTAGATGGGTAGATTCTTATGACCTTGAAGAGAGTGGAACTGTGTCCAGCTGAAGGAAGATGAAGAGATAGTCAGAGAGATGCAATAGAAGGGGAGAGACTGGAAGTCATGGATAAAATATGACCTGTCTGACAAAACTGGACACATCAGGCTTCAAGATTTTAAACGGTATTACAAAGCTGCAGCAATCAACATGGTATCGTACTGCCACAAAAACACATACAGAGAGATCAATGGAACAGAATCAAGAATCTAGAAATAAATCCAGGCATATATTGTCAGCTAGTATTTGACAGGATAATCAAGAATAATCAGTGAGGATGATTTCTTCAATAAAGAAAAGAAAACTTTATATGTTGGGAAGACTGGGTATTTGCCTGCAAAATAATTAAATTGGACCTCTATCTTACATCTCTAACAAAAACCAACTTAAAACAGATTAAATATGCAAATGTAATTCCATGAGACTGTAAAACTCCTAGAAGACAATATATGGGGGGATAACTTCTTGGCATTGGTCTTGGAAATGATTTTTTGGATATGATACAAAAAGCATGAACAATCAAAGCAAAAATCAAGTGAGACTTTATCACACTAAAAAGCAACTGTACAACAAAAGACACAATCAACAAATGAAAAAGCAACCTCAAAACAGGAGAACATGTTTGTAAACCATATATCTTATGAGGAGTTAAGATTCAAAGTTTATAAGAAACTTACACAACTCAGCTCTTAAAAAAAAATGAGCAAAGGATAAACCAGAATAGGAAATTTCTAAAGAAGATGTGTACATAGCCAATAGGTATGTTTAAAGATGCTGAAAATCAAGGGAAATGCAAATCAAAACCACAAATTATAACCTCACACCCATTAGAACAGCTGTGGTAAAAGAGATGAGATAACTGTCCAATATAGACATCATGATTTCTCTTATTTCTCAACATTCCTTTACTCATTCCATCCACTTAATTCCTCAAAACTAAAATTGAGGCTATATCCTTGTTTTTCCTTCACACCCCACATCTAAACTTTGGATTCCCATTTTCATATAAAAATATAACCCAGAATGTATCAAACAATGTTCAAACTACAGCACAACTGCACTCATTTCACACAATAGCAAAGTAATGCTCAAAATTCTCCAAGTCAGGCTTCAATAGTACATGAACCATGAACTTCCAGATGATCAAGGTGGACTTATAAAAGGCAGAGAAACCAGAGATCAAATTGCCAACATCCTTTGTATTATCAAAAAAGCAAGAGAATTCTAGAAAAAAACACCTACTTACACTTTATTGACTATGCCAAAGCCTTTGACTGTGTGGATCACAACAAACTGTGGAAAATTCATAAAGAGATGGGAATACCAGACCACCTGACCTGCTTCCTAAGAAATCTGTATGCAGGCCACGAAGCGACAGTTAGAACTAGACATGGAACAACAGACAGGTTCCAAATAGGAAAAGGAGTATGTCAAGGCTATATATTGTCACCCTGATTATTTAACTTATATGCAGAGTACAATATGCAAAATGCAGGGCTGGATGAAGCACAAGCTGGAATCAATATTTCTGGGAGAAATATTAATAACCTCAGACATGCAGATGACACTGCCCTTATGGCAGAAAGTGAAGAAGAACTAAAGAGCCTCTTGATGAAAGTGAAAGGGGACAGTGAAAAAATTGGCTTAAAACTCAACATTCAGAAAACTAAGATCATGGCATCTGGTCCCATCAGTTCATGGCAAATAGATGGGAAAACAATGGAAACAGTGACAGACTTTATTTTCTTGGACTTCAAAATCACTGCAGATTGTGATTGCAGCCATGAAATTAAAAAAACTCCTTGGAAGAAAAGCTATGACCAACCTAGACAGCATATTAAAAAGCAGAGACATTACTTTGCCAACAAAGGTCCATCTAGTCAGAGCTATGGTTTTTCCAGTAGTCATGTATGGATGTGAGAGTTGGAGAATAAAGCAAGTTGAACACTGAAGAATGGATGCTTTTAAACTATGATGTTGGAAAAGACTCTTGAGAGTCCCGTGGGCAGCAAGGAGATCCAACCAGTCCATCCTAAAGGAAATCAGTCTTGAATATTCATTGGAAGGACTGATGTTGAAGCTGAAACTCCAATACTTTAGCCACCTGAATGTAAAGAACTGACTCCTTGGAAAAGACCCTGATGCTGGGAAAGACTGAAGGTAGGAGGAGAAGGGGATGACAGAGGGTGAGATGTTTGGATGGCATCACTGACTTGACTGACGTGAGTTTGAGTAATCTCCAATAGTTGGTTATAGACAGGGAAGCCTGGCATGCTGCAGTCCATGGGGTCGCAAACAGTCAGACATGACTGGGTGACTGAACTGAACTGCACTCACTTCCCCTGACTTGAGCAAAGGTGCTTCTCATTATAGGATCCACACCAAGGACTGAGAGGAACAGGCATTGAGAAATGCAGAGACTTCTGTATTGGCATTACACTGTTGCCAAAACTTTCATCGGGACCTTGAAAACAAAGAAAAAATATTACAGGTTTATCCTAAGGGAACTCAGCCCCTGTTCACCCATAGACCCAAATGGAAGAAACCACCTCTCTTGTCTGTGTGGTCTCCTTCCATCTATTCCTTGGTTCCACTCTTTCTTTCCTCTCTCCTCTTCTGCATTTTCTCTAGTCCCTCTTAATTTATTCTGCCTTTATGTTATCTTTCAGTTTAACACTTAATTTTTTATAAAACAGATATTATCTAAATCCCATATATATATATATATTTTTTTTTTTTTGCATTTTTCTGACCCTTTAGAGCCAATGTTCAAAAGGCTAAATAACTATGTTATTCTATGTATGGTCCAAGAAGCTTATATTTGGGAACTAAACTGTTTCCTTTATATTTATGCATCCAAAAATTTTCCCCTAAATTTAGGTAAAATAAATGAAGAAGGACCCCTCAGTGAGCAGGACACTGTCAAATACAAACTCCCTTACTGACATTTTCTTTTCCTTTTATTGGGGTAGGATATGACACAGGTATGAAAAGTAACTGCGGCCAACGTGGGCTAATGAGTATATTAATATTTATAAGGTGATCATTAAAGCATTAACCTTAATTTGAATGATAATGCTATGGGCAGACTTGCCACTGTATTCATTTCCACACTCAGACTTAATCCCTTGTAAAAAGCATTGCCCAAACCAACCCTCTCTTCAACTGAATATGAGGAACAAAGGACTTTGCTAATCACCGCTGGAACATGATCTTGAATTGATTGCACTGTGGGAAGACAGTCTTACTTTTATATATTATCATTGTTTGCTTAATACCTAAACCATTAAAAGAGAGCGCATTAGAGAAATATGCATTGCACTTGTACTAAAACACACTTGTTGGAAATCCTTGTCTCAGAAACTGTTTCAAATAATGAAGAAAAGTGAGGCTTTGATGATATAAGGCAATTCATTTTAGAAATACATGACAGAAGTGCTGGAATAACTTGAAGTGTTATTTAATTATTGGTTCACTGAAGTTACGTATTACAATAATAGCTGTTGCATGTAGCATCATTATTTTAAATTACTGGTGGTATAAACATATTTTTATGAGTCCATAAAAAAGTAAATTCCTTGTACCAGGGGTTATTAAAACTCATACTATCCTGTACTTCTTATATATTTGTGAATGCACTGGAGAAACAATTGCAATTGTATACATTTATGCAATTTTTCCAATTTTTGTGGTATTTAATTATAAACTCTTTCTTGGCCAGTTATTTAGATAAGAGTACTGTACATCTGAGATCCAAGGGTATAGTCTTCCGTGCATATTACTCATCATTAAAATCAAGAGGATGATTTCTAACTGGTTTGTAGTTGTAAACAGTAAATGCTCACAATTACATAAAGTGTCTAACAGTGCTTGGAACATAGAGGTTGCAAATATTACCTACCATCATCACCACTGTCATCATTATTATTGTGAGTAGTATTATATTCTATATTAACATTTATTTCATACTCATAATTTAACACTTTTTTCCCTGTTCAGTCTGCAACCACATTTCACTCAAAGTGATTTTAAGTCAGGCGTTAGGTTTTAGTACCTCAGTCAGTTCCAATTCTTTCTGACTCCACAGACTGTAGTCCACTATGCTCCTCTGTCCATAGCATTTCCCTGGCAAGTGTGCTGACATTCCCTTCTCCAGGGGATCTTGCCAAAATAAGGATCAAACCCATGTCTCTGGCATTGTAGGCAGATTGTTTACCATCTGAGTCAACAGGGAGATTCAACTTTAAGACAGAGATCGTCTATATTGCATTTTACTTGGAACCTGTTCCAAGGTGCTGAGCATACCAAAAGTGTTCAATTTAATTCAGTTCATCAGATGACCATAAAATATTGGATTTTCCCACTGTGCATTTATAAGTAAGGACAAGCTTCAATTAGGGCTTCCCTGGAAGCTCCGAGTGATAAAGAATCCTCCTGCAATTCAGGAGACCCTGATTCGATTCCCAGGTCAGAAAGATCTGCTGGAGAAGGGATAAGTTACCCACTCCAGTATTCTTGGGCTTCCCTGGTGGCTCAGCTGGTAAAGAATCCACCTGCAATGTGGGAGACCTGGGTTCAATCCCTGGGTTGGGAAAATCCCCTGGGGAAGGGAGTGGCTACCCACTCCAGTATTCTGGCCTGGCTACCGCATGGACTGTATAGTCTATGGGGTCACAAACAGTTGAACACAAGTCAGTGAAAAGCTTCATTAGGCTACACAATGTCCTCTTCTGTTCTGTCATGTGGTCCACTGATTGCAGTAAGCAGAGTAACATGGAAACATGGAAAAAAATCACATCTGCTGTGACATTTCCGACATCTTTGGTCCCCCTTCCAGTGTGATGTGAAACTTCTGTTCTATTTGATGGTCGGTCTCTGAGCACAGTGCTTTGGTACTGACCCTTGCCTTTCTCTGATCCTCTTCCGAGGCTACAATAAAGTTCTGGAAATTGCTGATATTCATACTTTCCAAATTAAAATGAGCTTCACTCTAATTCAGCAATTGTAATAATAACAGAAGGGCAGAAAGAGTTCTTTCTCCATCACCCTTTTCCTTCAGGCTCTCAGAAAGTGTCACAGATAGTAGAAGACTGCAGATAGAGCCACAAGAATATAGACTTAGGCCATAGCAGTGTGGGTGTTATCACAGGACTAATATTGTCTATTAATTATTGATCATTTGCCAGGAATTTTGAGATATACTATGCATATTATCTAGCTCATTATCACAATGACATTTTGTAAGATGAATATTATTACTCAGTTCGGAGAGGTTGAATCACTTGCCCAAAGTCATATGACTAATTAAGAGGCAGAGTTGGGACTGAGAACACAAGTCATTGTAATTTCAAAGTTCATTTTCCTTCTACTTTGCTGCGCTGCACATCTATTTCAGGCAGTTATCTGTTTTAATATGTTTATACCTTTACATGTCTGTAATTTTATGACTCCAATTGTACTTCCAATCACATACATGACTACAGATTTTAACTTCATTTTATTTTTATTTTTTTACAATGAAGACTTTAGTGTTTAGAAGAGTTTAAGGTTCACAGAAAAACTGAGGGAAAGGTACAGAAATTTCCATGTATCCCCTTCTCCAACACAGATGGTCTTCTCCATCATCAACCTCCCCTACCAGAGGGATGTATCTGTTACGACTGATGAATACACATTGACACATACATCATAGTCACCCAGAGTCCATACTACTGCTCTGAAGTTTGATTTTGAAGCTCAGAAGAGTCAGTTATGACCTCCTCCCTCATCTCTCTATTCATTCATTATCATCTCTCTATAACTTCCTCTACACGTCTTATAAAAATGAACACTCCTCTTCATTTCCACAAATAACTCTTCAGTATCTACGTTTGTCTACTTAAGGCTTTCCCAGCTTTCGGATTTTGTTCTCTGAGGACATAAGGCATTCTAGTTTTCTTCCAGAATGCACATCTCCTCTATATGCATGAATGGCACACCTGACCCTTTCAATGTGAATAGGAGGGTCTGAATGACACCACTTAAGCAAAGTCCTTCATTTTAACTGATCACTTATTGTTCTTTTAGAATTAAATGTGTCTCAAATTCTCAGTCCATATCTTAAACTCTATACTCCATCTCAGACTTTCTACCAGGCTTTCAACCAAATGTCTCTCATTCAAGTATATTCTTCACGTGTGCTTGCCAAGTTGCTTCAGTCATGTCTGACTCTGTGCGACCCCATGGACTGTGGCCCATCAGGCTCCTCTGTCCATGGGATTCTCCAGGCAAGAATATTGGAGTGGATTGCCAGCCCTTCTCCAGGGGATCTTCCTGACCCAGGGATTGAACCAGGGTCGTATTGCAGGCAGACTCTTCTGTCTAAGCCACCAGAGAAGCTCTCCAGCTTCCCAAATCAGGTAATGTCACTCTATCCAATAAATACTGAGTCACTTTGCCCTTTCTTTCTGTCTTAGATGTGCTATTTCATCTAACCCCTAACCCAAATAATTTTGCTTTTAAAATGTCTCTATCTCTTCCAAGATCATTTATTTAACTCAGGATTTTATCATAATTTGGAAAAATCCTTTAAATTACCTTCACACTGCTCTCTGCCCTCTTCTCCACATTTCACAGATAGAATCTACTCATTCCGTTGATAACTTTTAGCTCCAATTTCTTTTTCTTGTTTCATCTATTGACCATATTTTGATTGCCTTCTTCCTTATTACTCTTTCTATTCTAAACTTTATACTTTGCTCAGAAAAAGTCTTGCCCTGTTAAGTTCATATTTTTTTCTATTGTGATGCTCATCTTCTTTCCTACATCTGTTAAAACTGTCATTCTTCAAAGTTTATGTCAAATAACTCCTCAGTAAATTATTTCCTGATCTGCCAAGAAGAATTCAAATTTCTCTCTGCCGTGATTCTGTAGCAATTTTCACATAGACTCTAATATTATAGCAATGTTTTGTTACCATTTTATTTGCAACTTAGTGTATAAGCTCTAAAAATTCTAAATAAGAAAGTATAAAAATTGTAATAGTCTTCTCATTTTTTTTTGCAAGAACAAAAGTACAGGTTAAAGTACATACTAGGTACTCAATAATTGCCAGCAACATATGTAAAAGTCCTGATCCTGGGAATCAATCAACTTCTAGATAATTTTTTACTATAAAAACTTTTTTATAGTGTTATTTACTCACTGTTTTCTCTAGTTCATTTCTCACTCTGATGAACATATAGGAGAAATCACAGGCTTTGCATGCATTTAAATTCTATCTGTATAATTTATAGCTAACAATGTTGGGCCAAATTATTTAACTTTTTGACTGATGTTTTCTTCTTCTGAAAGTTTGAAGTTTCATTACTCTGAGGGTTAAATGAGAAATGTATGTGACCTGTATTATAGGACCTGCTACCTATGTCTGCTTTGTAATCATAGCTTTCCTTCCTCTCTTCCTCTCCTTATTCATTCAAAAATCCAGTTCCCTATGACTATTATATCAATGCACTGAAATTGTCCTAACATTTTCCCAGTCAGAAATTCTGATTTTCTGTCTTGATCTCTCCAGAATTTTATAGCTGATCATTTAAAACTTTGATCATTTAAAACTCTCTGGTTTTCTAGAAGGCATATCTCATGAATTACTCTTACCATTTCAAAGTGATGTGACTAGCAATCCATACACACCAGTAATCAATAATATTTTCACAATTGATTAGCAATGTTAGAAGATGACATCATGTGCTTTCTCCTCTGGGCAGAGTAGAAGCAACTACATTGCATGAGGCCTGAGTCTCCTTTTTCTCTGAAATTCCTGCACACTCTAAGGTCCAGAGTTCATACTCCTGGCCTGGCCATTTTAGAGAAATGGAGGGGAAGCAGTAGACCGAAGAGAACTACATTTATTTTAAAATGTTATCCCATTAACAACATATACTGAACACTTATTTTTATAAAATGTGTTAAAACAGATTTAGGTTTACTCTTTATTTTTTAACATGATATCTATTTATTTCACTCTGAAACATTTATATCAATCTTAAATTCAAATAGAAAATCAGGCTTATATACATGAAATCTACATAGTTAAATGGAGAAATGACTATGACTCAATAGTAGTAGTCCAAGCAATTTTTGTTTATCCACTTTCTCTTGTTAAAAAAAAAAAAGAAAGCTTTCTTCTTATCAAAGGAATACAGTCTGTGGATTTAATACATAGTGACTCCAGTTAATAATACTGCATTGCATCCTTGAAAATTACTAAGAGTAGGTCATACATGTTTTCAACAAACACCACCCCAGCAACAGCATGGTAACTATGTGAGGTGATTGAGGTGTTAACTAACCTTACGATGGTAGTCATTTTGCAATAGATATACACATAACAAATCATTTTATTGATCACTTTAGACATTCTAAATGTTATACATCAGTTATATCTCAAAAAGTTGGAAATAATAGGAAAAAAACACATGTAAGAAATAAAAAGAAATTTAAGTCTAAGACAAGTAACAGAGTAGGTTGTATTAAAAATGTTGTGCTGTGTAAGTTTGTAGAAGAGCAATAGTGAATTAGAATACAGTGGACTATTGTGCAGTCTAACTTAACCAGAAGAGAAATTTCTAAATATTACTTTTCATGACACTGATGGCTATAGTTTATTAAGTATTCACCAGGTATTTTAATTCACTTCTGCATTTCATCCTAATAAAAACCTGTAATGTAAGTGTTATCATAGTTTTTTAAATTAATTAATTTATTTTAACTGGAGGCTAATTACTTTACAACATTGTGGTAATTTTTGCCATACATTGACATGAATCAGCCATGCGTATACATGTATCCCCCCATGCCGAAACCCCCTCTCACCTAACATGCATGTTATTGTAGTTCAGTTCCAAGTTTTGTCTGACTCTTTGTGACTTCATGGACTGTAGCCCACCAAGCTTCTTGGTCCATGGGATTTTCCAGGCAAAAATACTGGAGTGGGTTGACATGTACTTGTCCAGGAGAGCTTCCTGACCTGGGGACTGAACCCACATCTCCTGCATTGATTGGCAGGAGGATTTTTTTTTTTTTACCACTGAGCCGCCAGAGAAGCCCAGGGTAAGCATTGTCAGTCTAAATAACTCACTCAAAGTCACAGAGTGAGTGAAGTTCTCAGGACCTTGAACTTGGGTTGACCTCAATGGCCAGGCTCACAGCAGCACTGTGGTTTTCTCACTTTGACTTAAATTTGAGTCTACCTGAGAGTACTTATAGCCTTCTTCTGACTTTCCTATCTATATCTCACCTTCCCCAGTTTCATATAATGAAAGGCAACTTAAAAAGAAAAGAAAAAAAAAAACAGTTTGTATTTTAAGTACCAAGTTTGTCGACAGGCTTCTTTATCAGAAAGAAGCCAATTAGGGTTTCAAAGAGAAACTTGAATATGTTGGAGATGATGGTTAGGCTTACGATTCATTCCCCCTAATTCACAATGCAGTAGAAATGTCACCACAGATGATTGAGGCTGAAGGGGCCACAAATGTCACAGAGTCCAGCCCCCTAATTTTATAGAAGAGGAAATTGAGGCCCAAAGAGGTTAAATGACTTGCCTAAATTACTTGCAATGAACAATAGCAAGAGAAATTACTATTGCAAATATGTAGTATTTCAGGTTTATTATGGATTTTTGTAGGCTTGCTTAGGAATATAACTATTGTTTATATCACTGCATTTGCAGGGAAGTATGTGGTAAGAAGTTAAAAAGAAAAAAAATCACTACAACCTCATCCACTGTAGGAAAAAAAAAATAACTGAGTAGTTGAAGCAGGATTAGAACAGTAAGGAGAAAAGAAACAGGGAGGTTGAAGAAGGTGAGAAAGAAAGGAAATGTATAATTCCAATGAATGACTGATGTGCCATAACTAGTGCTACACACATAGTTTTGGGGTTTTTTTTTTCAATCATTGAAAAAGTAGATTTTTATTAAACGGACTAAGCTTGACACAGAAGAACTTGTTCTTGGAAGAACAATGCTGCTGCTGCTGCTGCTGCTGCTAAGTCGCTTCAATCGTGTCCGACTCCGTGTGACCCCATAAACCGTTTCAAAAGCTATATTTTTTCAGACACAAAGTTTCTGTGAACATTCTAGACTGTGCAGCAACAAATAATTTAAGTCTAAATGAATATATTAACTCATTTTGAAATTTAATGCATAGCAAATGTTTAACACTTGCAAAGTACTAACACATATGCCTGTATATTCTTTTCTGGTCTTTACGTTTTCATGTCTTGCCCCACTAATTTAATACATCATTTCATTTCATACGCAATTTACCTTGAACAAGTTTATTTTTAGCTAAGGAGCAAGGAAATTCATAGTTTGGGCACTTGCTACTCACAGCCCTTACAACATTAATGGGAGGAAGGAGACAACCGCAGAGAACAAAACCACCAGAGTACCTCCAGGAGTGTACATTGATGCGGCCAGTGTTCATAATCCAAAAAAGGATGTGAATGGCTCCGAAGAGCCTGTCTGCACCCTGGCCTCTTCTCCCACAAAGCCATAAGCAGGAAATACTCTGTTACTGCCTATGCCGGATTGGTAATGCCTCCTTGCCTGCCTCCCCTGCTGCAGGTAATGGCTCACCCATCCAATTACCTTCTTTTGTCTTCTCAGAGTTCAAGATAAATTATTTCAACCTCTTTGCAGGGGGCATTTGAAACCCAAGTTATTTTTAGGAAGAAACATTTTTTTTTTTCATGTAAGATGCAGAAGTTGTTGCTCCTCAGGCAGCTGAGGGAAAATGAAAGGCACTTCAAGTCCTTTTAAAAGGCAGATTCTGATGTTTAGCTTGAGATCAAAGAGAAACTCAGGAAAGGAGGGGAAGTGGAGGGGAGACCAACATACACAGCACTAGACCCTTTGAAGGCACTGCCATTACATTTCTGATCTTTGAACTTGGCAACTTATTACATGAGGATGAGCAGAATTCACTGCAATTGTGAAGCTAATAACCAGATAGCTTGCACGGTGTGTACCAACCTTTAAAACAAAAAAGAATACTACATTCTTAAGGATGATTAATGCACACAGACTTTTTCTTACACCTGTAAACAGACTGAAGCTCTGGTGGCCCAGCTGTAAAGAATCCACTTGCAATGCAAGAAATGCAGCAGGTTCGGTTCCTGGGTTGGGAAGATCCCTTGGAAAAGGAAATGACAACCCACTCCATTTTTCTTGCCTGGAAAATCTCATGGACAGAGGAGCCTGGCAAGCTACAGTCCATGGGGTTGCAAGAGTCAGACATGACAGCGACTAAACAAACAGATTGAAAGAGATTAAAACGGTTTCTGGTATTTATGGAGTCAAAACCATGGCTTTTGGGACTTCCCTGGTGGCTCAGGGGATAGGAACCCATCTCCCAATGCAGGGGACACGGGTTTGACTCCCGGTCCAGGGAGATCCCACAAAGCTCAGGGCAACTAAGCCCATGTGTCACTAACTACTGAGCCTGTGCTCTAGAGCCCAAAAGCCACAACTACTGAATCTGAGTCTTGCCAAGTACCAGAGTCTGTGTACCTAGAAGAGTCCATGCTCCACAGAAAGAGAAGTCACCACAATCAGAAGTCCACTCACCACAACTAAAGAATAGACCCTTGTGACATAACTAGAGAAAGCCCTTGCACAGTAATGATGACCCAGCACAGCCAAAAATAAATTTTTTGATATATATATATATATATATATATATATATATATATATATATATATCAAAAACAAAATCATGGCTTTTGGAGGAACATCTTGCAATTCTTCCAGCCTACATGGCATCTTTTTGGTGAAAGTGTGAAAAGTGTTAGTCACTCAGCCTTGTCTGACTCTTTGCAATGCTGTGGACTGTAGTCTGCCAGACTCCTCTGTCCATGGGATTCTCCAGGCAAGAATACTGGAGTGGGTTGCCACGCCCTCCTCCAGAGGATCTTCCCAACCCACGGATCGAACCCAGGTCTCCCACATTGCAGACAGATTCTTTACTGTCTGAGCCACCAGGGAAGCCCATTTTTTGGATACAGCATTGCATTAAACACTCAACTCTGGACTCTCTACCTGGATTTGAATTCCAGTATCTTTTACTTGTCAGCTGTGAAAGCTTGAGCAACTTGTTTAACTTCTCTGTGCTGATATTTACTCATGGATATAAAAAAGGTTAATAGGATTAGGGCTGATTTTGAAAGGTTGCTATGGGGATCAAATAAGTGCTATATCTTAAGTTCTCAATAAATATTAGGTATTATTATTCATCACATTCTGCAGCAAGATGATTTTCCTTTTGAACAACTTCGTTTATCAACAGTGTTACAAAGCTGCACTTATTTCCTTACCTAAACATACTCAGCTGAATGTATAGCTTAAACTATAATTCTGCACTAAGTGACTTATAAGCGATGTTTTACATCTAACAGGAATCCTGGTACCTAAGTCCGGACACACCACACACGGCTCTTAAACTGAAAGGAAACTGATTTCTCCCCTCTCTGATTGCTCAAATTCTAAGAGATGAGACTGAAAAACAGAGGTTTTGGGCAAAAGGCAGGTTACTTGGGGCTTGTCCGCATTCCTCATCAGTCAGGGAGACTGCTGTAAAGTTTCTCAGCACCTGGTATTGATCTCAATTACACCCCCGATTGTTTCCTAAATTTATCCTACCCGAAGCGATAGAGGCTGGGAATCCATCACATTTTATCGCCTTGACTATAGGGACACCCACAAGATACAATTTCAAAGCAATGTGCGCAATGTCAGGTATTTCATAGTGCTATTTTATTCCATGGAGAAAGAAATGACTGTGAGAACAAGCACTTATTTTATTACTTCCCATCTCCATCTTCACCTCTGCCTTGGTTGATACATATTTATCTTCTGCTCATATGTTAATGTATGTTTTTTCTTCTTTATTTTCTCTTTAAGTGGCTCTGCAGACACAATAGACACTGATGAGATTCTTAAATATGGTAAAAGTGTTTAAAGGTAAAGGAAGGATTCAGGACTCTGATGTTAAGCATGCATTAAGAGGAAAGTGATATTTTCATTGTGTTTTCAAGTATTTGAACCAATTTTGATTAAACCTATAATTCTGGGGTAATGATTTTTGACTTATTCAATCTGTTTGCCATCTACTAGATATAAATGCTGGCATTTTGGTTTGGATGCAAGTTTAAGCTTGATATATTATTATAGTAATAGCACTTTTAAAAGCTTCAAAATTATAAAATTAAAATAATATTGCCTACAAAATAATCCTCTTAGGTGTTATATGGTAAACTTTGATCTGTGTCCTTTAAGTTTATACTAGATGAATGTTTTTATGAACCACATTAAAAGTATTTCTGTTTTGAAGGGAACCTCAGTTTGACTAAAATTTGTTTTATTCATTTAGATCTTTTAAATATCTTTAGCTTACATTTGACCTTGGGTTATGTTCATAAGTCACATTCAGAAGAAGAAGATTTTCTACCATTGGAGGTACACAAAATAATGTGTTTCAGGGTCTAAAAGCAATTCCAAGAGAGACAGTCCATTAATTTTTTGGTCAATGGCAGCATTACTGAAATAACAGAATAGCTTCTGAAGGTGACTATCTTGTTAGAGAGAGCAAAAGTCACTTGAGCATATACATTTTGGAAGAGTTGTTGAAAATATCAGTGTCAGTACACCTAGACCTCTTGAGCTCCGTTTACAACATAATAGTCTGTTTCTAAAATGGGATAGACCTTTCAGTTCGAACAAACAGTAAAATTATTATCGTTCAGACACTAAATTGCTAGTGAAAATGGCACTTCCATTAACAGTCCAAGATGCAAAATACGTCTTTTTAATTTTTTTTTTTTAAATTTTAGGTGTTTTAGTGCCAAACAGACAAAATATTTGCTGAGTGCTACACTATCAAGAACACTATATGAGGAACTATTCTTGGGAGGGAGAGACATAAATTATTTTAGGAAAGCAACTCTGATTTTACAAACTTATTTTCTCCTTCCTTAAACTTGAATTGTACCCGCCACAATTGTGCCACTTATCTCAATATTTAAATTATGTGTTTAGGTTTCTGCACCTTCCACTAGATCCTGGAGTTTTTTTTAAATTTTTTTAGAACAGGGATCCTATATTATTTATTGTGGTACCTGCGGATCTTATGCATTGCTCAGCCCATAGTACATTCTTCCTAAATACTTGTTAACTGAGTGAATGAATGAGTTAGTGAACACCAGTTATTTGAGCCAATTTATTTCTACCTTCAAAGAGAGAAATGTAATATAATACATCACAAACAGAATATGGAAAACAGAACTTTAGGATTTTCTGCATCATATACTTCAGTTCAGTCATTCAGTCATGTCTGACTCTGCGACCTCATGGACTGCAGCACACCATCTTTCCGTGTTCATCATCAGCTTCTGGAGCTTGCTCAAACTCATGTCCATAGAGTTGGTGATGCCATCCAACCGTCTCATTCTGTGCCGTTCCCTTCTCCTCCACCTTCAATCTTTCCCAGCATCAATGTCTTTTCAAATGAGTGAGTTCTGTGCATCAGGTGGCCAAAGTATTGGAGTTTCAGCTTCAGCATCAGTCCTTCCAATGAATATTCAGGACTGATTTCCTTTAGGATGGACTGGGTGGATCTCCTTGCAGTCCAAGGGACTCTCAAGAGTCTTCTCCAACACCACAGTTCAAAAGCATCAATTCTTTGGTGCTCAACTTTCTTTTTAGTCCAACTCTCTCATCCATACATGACTACTGGAAAAACCATAGCTCTGACTAGATGGACCTTTGTTGGCAAAGTAATGTCTCTGCTTTTTAGTATGTTCTCAGGTTGGTCATAGTTTTTCTTCCAAGGAGCAAATGTCTTTTAATTTTATATTGTCAAATACTTACATGTCCCTAGGTTCTTCAAAATGAAAAAATTCACATCATTGATAAGAAATTACCTGTTTTTGAGATGAAACAATTCACTGTATAGCTCATGACTTCTGAGAGGAAAAATGAAATACTGCATATAAAAATTAGGGAGACTTCCAATCTCAGTTTTGACATTTAAACAGCTTGGAAGTCATCACATCTATCCTTAAAGCAAGTAAAAGATAAACAAACTGGAAAATCACTGGCTGTTCCTGTTCTTTCAGAGAAACATGGTTAACAGCATAAGTTGTTGTTGTTGGTCGCTAAGTCATATCTGACTCTTTGTGAACCCATGGAATGTAGCTCGCTAGGCTCCTCTGTCCATGGGATTTCTCAGGGAAGAATACTGGAGTGGGCTGCCATTTTCTTTGCCAAGGGATCTTCCCGACCCAGGGGTCAAACTTGCATTTCCTGCATTGGCAGGGGGTTTCTTTAATTGTTGAGCCATCACGGAAGCATAAGACATCACCAGCATAAGACACCACCTCGAAATCTGGAGTAACAGGTGAATTCAGAAAATCAAGGTCAAGATATGCTGGAGGCAAGGTGTCCACTAGCTTGAGGTGAAAAACTTCAAGCAAGGAGCAGGAGGCTTGAGGAACCCACACGGTTACATAGGTTTTACCTCCAGAAACTCTTGCTTCTGTTTTTATCACCAGGTTCTAAGGGCTTCATGGACCTGGTGGGAGATGAGGGAGAGAAATCATCAAAGGACACCCAAAGTGTTCTGCACGACAAAGGCCTGATTTCTGGGGGAAAACATTTAACCAGAGCATCACCCAGCTGGGAAAGGGCATTCTCCGCACTTTAGACACTTCTTGCTCTATGTAAGAGAGAACATATTCTAACACCAGAGAAACACTTGTGAAAATCGCAAGTCTGCCCACTGCAAACTGTAATGTAACCACTAGATTACAGAAAACTTCCCCCCACTCATCTGTTACTGCCAAAATAATAGGGCTCAAGTAGGATAAGTGTGCACTACAATAAGATAGACTCCATCTGAGGAGAAGTACACAGAGAAACCCAACCTTGAGAGGACAGAAGGAAATGTACAGTGCAGGGGTTGGAACCTTCTGACACTTAACACCTCTAGCAAACACCAAACACAGCTGCATCCCTAACCAGACTGACACAGAGCTTCACATTGAAGGTCAATTAACCTCACTTCATCTTATTCAACACAAAGTAATCAGCCTTCAACAAGAACAAAAAAATAGTTACAAAGGCTGTCAAAAGGCAAGGAAAATTATTCCGAAGAGATAATACAAATATCAGAACAAGATTCAGATATGACATAGAACTGGAATTATCAGACAGATAGTTGAAAATTAACTGACCTGCCTCTTGAGAAACCTGTATGCAGGTAAGGAGACAACAGTTAGAACTGGACATGGAACAACAGACTGGTTTCAAACAGGAAAAGGAATGCATCAAGGCTGTGTATTGTCATCCTGCTTATTTAACTTATATGCAGAGTACATCATGAGAAACACTGGGCTGGAAGAAGCACAAGCTGGAATCTAGATTGCCGGGAGAAATATGAATAACCTCAGATATGCAGATGACACCACCCTTATGGAAGAAAGGAAGGACTAAAGAGCCTCTTGATATAAGTGAAAGTGGAGAGTGAAAAAGTTGGCTTAAAGCTCAATATTCCGAAAACTAAGATCATGGCATCATTTGCCACTTCATGACAAATAGATAGGGAAACAGTGGCTGATTTTATTTTGGGGGGCTCCAAAATCACTGAAGATGGTGACTGCAGCCATGAAATTAAAAGACTCTTACTCCTTGGAAGGAAAGTGATGATATTACTTTGTCAACAAAGGTCCCTCTAGTCAAGGCTATGGTTTTTCCTGTGGTCATGTATGGATGTGAGAGTTGGGCTATAAAGAAAGCTGAGCACCAAATAATTGATGCTTTTGAATTGTGTTGTTGGAGAAAACTCTTGAGAGTCCCTTGGACTGTGGGGCGATCCAACCAATCCATTCTGAAGGAGATCAGTCCTGGGTGTTCATTGGAAGGACTGATGCTGAAGCTGAAACTCCAATACTTTGGCCACCTTATGCGAAGAGCTGACTCATTAGAAAAGACCCTGATGCTGGGAAAGATTGAGGGCAGGAGAAGAAGGGGACGACCGAGGATGAGATGGTTGGATGGAATCACCGACTGAATGGATAAGAGTTTGAGTGAACTCCAGGAGTTGGTGATGGACATGGAGGCCTGGCGTGCTGCAGTTCATGGGGTTGCAAAGAGTTGGACATGACTGAGTGACTGAACTGACTGACTGATGAAGAATAGTATGTTAAGAGATGTATTAGAAAAAGCATACGGCATCAAAGGATGTGTAATACATTCAAAGAATTGAAACTCTAAGAATCAAAAAGAAATGCTGGGAATCAAACACACTGAAACAAAAATGCAGACAATCTCCAAAGGGTGCATCTGTGGACTCAATATGACCAAAAGAAAATTTAGTGAGCTTAAACATGTATAAATAGAAATGTCTCACCTGAAATTCAATGGAAGAAAAATTAAACTATTTAAAAATTTCAGGGGTATTTCAAAAGGTAGAACATATGATTAATTGGAACACTAGAAGAAGAAAAGCAGAACAGTGAGGAAGAATTATTTGAAGTAATAATAGCTGAGATTATTCCAAAATTAATGACAGACACCAAGCACAGAGAACACCCAGCAGGTTATTAAAAAAACAAAAACAATGAAAATCCCAACCTACATTGAGGCATATCACGTTCAAATTACAGAAAATCAGAGACAAAGAGAATATGTTAAAAGAAACCATAGTGGAGAAAAGCACATAAACAAAAAAAAAAACTTCACTTTAGAGGAACAAGTATGAGAATTACAGAGGTCTTTTCATTAGAAACCAGACAAGCAAACTATGGAGTGAAATATTTAAACGGTTGAAACAACAACAATAAGCTACCAGAATTAATTACACAGTGAGATTATACACTAAAATTTAAAGAGAAATAAAAGAAATAATAGATCAGTGATGGTCGATCATTTGGATCCATGAGAACTGGAAAAGCATCTGTATACTCCACCACTGCAACCCTACTTCTTAGAACAGTGATCAGGACAGAGTGACCATCATAGGAACTGGTTAAGAAATTAATGGAAATCAGTGATAAGAATATTCTTAATGTCCAGGCAGAATAACATACAACTTTTTCAGATTAAAAGGGTTTGATTTGAAGTTTGGAGGCATCCTGTGAAAAATAATTTACTAATGAGTAGTCTCCAAAATCTCTGGCTAATTATTGTGGATTTATGAAGGCACTGGAAAAGTGTGGTCTGCTTACCACTTCCACCCACTAGTGACTTTAATAAATATAATATTAGAACATGCTGTATGTGTGAAATATGCATGAATTAATTTTAGTTTAAAATTTTGGTTTTGGAGAATGCTTTCTTCAGAGGACTCAAATTAGCATAATTAACATAACATTAGCTTTTCATCAGAAGAGACTTCGGTTTTATTTTACTCTGATCTTAGCCTTCAAATCCCATGCAGGTTCCAACTGCCTTTTTAAATAACTATTATTATTATTATTAATGACCTTTGGAGCTCTCTGTCATCTCCCTGTCTACCCATTTCTATCACTACATTTCCATTTGTTCTGGTTTCCATTTATCTTTCACTACCTTTAACATACATGTTTACCTATTTAGTATTTTTTTTAAATTTCCTTTTTGTTCCTTGCATTTTTATTCAGTCTTCCCATATGTAGTTTTACCCATATTAAGTCATCAAGTCCCTTCCTAACTCACCTGTAGAACCTGCTGATATAATCCCACGAATAACTAAAGATGAAGGTAAATGAAATGTTTATACATTTGTCAGCCTTTTTCTTCTCCCTCAATGCATGCATTATTGCTTTTATGTTTATGTTTCTTATGCATCTTAAGTCATTAATTCCAGGTACATAAAGAGGAGTCATTCCGTCCTGATAGCCCAGGGTTGTAAAATGTGATTGCCATAAGGATGAGCTGCTCAGATCTTTGACTACAGTGAGAATGATTGACAGAGGGCTGGAGCATCAATAATTTCAGTGGAGGCTTTCCTCTGCAGACTAGGGTCCACCATGGGAGAGGCAGTCACAGAGCTAGGCTATTAATCAGGGTTTTTGACCTGCATGGAGCTGTTCTTGTTGTTGTTCAGCTGCTAAGTTGTGACCAACTCTTTGAAACCCCATGGACTGAAGCACATCAGGCTTTCCTGTCCTCCCCTATCTCCCAGAATTTGCTCATAAATATTAAGTAGCCCTTGTGAAAATGAAAGTCCATAGACACTGGGTCAGATACATCTTTGAACCCATCAGTGGTCATTTCTCCTGTCCTTGAGAATATAATTGGAACTGATATGCTTGGCATTTGGCGTTGCCACCACATTGGTACTCTATTCTGTCAGATAAGAGTTATTAGAGCAGACAGGCCAAGTGAAATGTTCTGAACTTGCATAAACCCTTACCTTCCAATCCCTACCCAATCAAGATCATAAATTTAAAAAAAGTCCCTGTGGAGGATTGTCCCTATTTAATCGCTAAACTTTTACGACCCCATGGAATGTAGCCAGTTAGGCTCCTCTGTCCTTGGGATTTCCCAGGTAAGAATACTGAGGTGGGTTGTCATTTCCTACTCCACGGGATCTTCCCGATCCAGAGATTGAATCCATGTCTCTACTGAGCCACCAGATGGCTATTATTAAAAACTTAATTGACACAGAGGTGTTAGTTTCTGTGATATCTTCCCTTGTCACTCTGACACTGAATGAATCCTGGAGAATAACTCCAGGCCACTACAAACTTAACCAAGCAGAAGGCCTGGTCATCTTGCTTTGACAGATGCAGTATCATTGCTGGAGATTACAGAGGCCTTAGGTATGGTCAATGGTCACTGATATAGAGAACATCTGAAGGTACCCAGTCTCAGAAAACGCTGAAATGGTCTTATAATGGTTCATTTTAAACATTAACTCAGAGAAAACACTTCGAAAAAATAGGTGTTGTCCTTCAAGATGCGATGTGTATATATCAAAGCCAAGATTTCTACATCGGATGATGTTCTCTGTAGGATCCGATGACCCTAGGGTGGAAACAGTTCTCACAACTTGAAACTATGCAGATGGGAAGTTATGGCTCTTCAAAGGGATAGACTCCATCTGTATTAGCATTTTGATTGGCATAGCAAACATCACAGCCCTGGTGGCTTCAGTTCAGTTCAGTTCAGTTGCTCAGTCATGTCCAACACTTTGCGACCTCATGATCGCAGCACGCCAGGCCTCCCTGTCCATCACCAACTCCCAGAGTTCACTCAGACTCGCGTCCATCGAGTCCATGATGCCATCCATCCATCTCATCCTCGGTCGTCTCCTTCTTCTGCCCCCAATCCCTCCCAGCATCAAAGTCTTTTCCAATGAGTCAGCTCTTTGCATGAGGTGGCCAAAGTACTGGAGTTTCAGCTTTAGCATCATTCCTTCCAAAGAAATCCCAGGACTAATCTCCTTCAGAATGGACTGGTTGGATCTCCTTGTAGTCCAAGGGACTCTCAAGAGTCTTCTCCAACACCACAGTTCAAAAGCATCAATTCTTTGGCGCTCAGCCTTCTTCACAGTCCAACTCTCAAATCCATACATGACTACTGGAAAAACCATAGCCTTGACTAGACAGACCTTAGTCAGCAAAGTAATATCTCTGCTTTCCAATATGTTATCTAGGTTGGTCATAACGTTTCTCCCAAGGAGTAAGCATCTTTTAATTTCATGGCTGCAATCACCATCTTCAGTGATTTTGGAGCCCCAAAAAATGAAGTATGACACCGTTTCCACTGTTTCTCCATCTATTTCCCATGGAGTGATAGGACCGGATGCCATGATCTTCGTTTTCTGAATGTTGAGCTTTAAGCCAACATTTTCACTCTCCTCTTTTACTTTCATCAAGAGGCTTTTTAGTTCCTTTTCACTTTCTGCCATAAGGGTGGTGTCATCTGCATATATGAGGTTATTGATATTTCTCCAGGCAATCTTGATTCCAGCTTGTGTTTCTTCCAGTCCAGTGTTTCTCATGATGTCCTCTGCAAATAAGTTAAATAAGCAGGGTGACAATATATAGCCTTGACGTACTCCTTTTCCTATTTGGAACCAGTCTGTTGTTCCATATCCAGTTCTAACTGTTGCTTCCTGACCTGCATACAGATTTCTCAGGAGACAGGTTAGGTGGCCTGGTATTCCCATCTCTTTCAGAATTTTCCATGGTTTATTGTGATCCACACAGTCAAAGGCTTTGTCATAGTCAATAAAGCAGAAATAGATGCTTTTCTGGAACTCTCTTGCTTTTTCCATGAGCCAGCAGATGTTGGCAATTTGATCTCTGGTTCCTCTGCCTTTTCTAAAACCAGCTTGAACATCAGGAAGCTCACGGTTCATGTATTGCTAAAGCCTGGCTTGGAGAATTTTGAGCATTACTTTACTAGCATGTGAGATGAGTGCAACTGTGCGGTAGTTTAAGCACTCTTTGGCATTGCCTTTCTTTGGGATTGGAATGAAAACTGACCTATGTGCAGGCAGCGGTGGCAGCGGCTGGTGCACTAAGCGCAGCCCGGAACTACCCCACGTCCGAGATCAGGGACAGCGGCCTAGAGTGCCAGCTTTGACAGCACAGGAATGGCTGAGAGGAGCTACCCCGCATCTGAGGCCAGGGGCGGTGCCCGAGGCCAGGGGCAGCGGCCAGAAGGAGCAACCCCATGCCTTAGGCCAGGGCGGCGACCAGGAGGAGCAACCCCATGCCCAAGGAATGGTGGCTGCCCGGGCGCAGGAGGGCCTAGAGGAGCCATCCCACATTGAAGGTCAGGAAGGACGGCAGGAGGAGATACCCCTCATCCAAGTTAAGGAGCAGCGGCTGCTTTGCTGGAGCAGCTGTGAAGAGATACCCCACACCCAAGGTAAGAGAAACCCAAGTAAAATGGTAGGTGTTGCAAGAGGGCATCAGAGGGCAGACACATTGAAACCATACTCACAGAAAACTAGTCAATCTAATCACACTAAGACCACAGCCTTGTCTAACTGAATGAAACTAAGCCATGCCCATGGGGCAACCCAAGATGGGTGGGTCATGGTGGAGAGGTCTGACCGAATGTGGTCCACTGGAGAAGGGAATGGCAAACCACTTCAGTATTCTTGCCTTGAGAACCCCATGAATAGTATGAAAAGGCAAAATGATAGGATACTGAAAGAGGTACTCCCCCGGTCAGTAGGTGCCCAATATGCTACTGGAGGTCAGTGAAGAAATAGCTCCAGAAAGAATGAAGGGATGGAGCCAAAGCAAAAACAATACCCAGCTGTGGATGTGACTGGTGATAGAAGCAAGATCTGATGCTGTAAAGAGCAATATTGCATAGGAACCTGGAATGTCAGGTCCATGAATCAAGGCAAATTGGAAGTGGTCAAACAGGAGATGGCAAGAGTGAGCGTCGACATTCTAGGAATCAGCGAACTAAAATGGACTGGAATGGGTGAATTTAACACAGATGACCATTATATCTACTATTGTGGTCAGGAATCCCTCAGAAGAAATGGAGTAGCCATCATGATCAACAAAAGAGTCCGAAATGCAGTACTTGGATGCAATCTCAAAAAATGACAGAATGATCTCTGTTCATCTCCAAGGCAAACCATTCAATATCACAGTAATCCAAGCCCTGGTGGCTTACACTACAGAAATGTATGTTCTCATAGTCCTGGAGGTTAGGAGTCTGAGATTAAGGTATCAGGGTTGGTTACTATGGAAACCTTCTTCTTGGTTTACAGGTACCCACAGTCTTCTATTCTCACAGAGCCTTTTCTTCTCTGTGTGTGGAGAAATAGACATATCTTTCTGGTGTCTCCTCCTTTCTTTTAAAAACACCAGACTATCAGATTAAAGATCCACTCTTATGGC
The DNA here is from genome assembly GCF_032405125.1 of Capricornis sumatraensis. NCBI lineage: Eukaryota > Metazoa > Chordata > Mammalia > Artiodactyla > Bovidae > Capricornis > Capricornis sumatraensis. Next base: position 14,643,681 of record NC_091089.1, on the reverse strand, counting down.
CCTGTTTAACCTTAATTAACTCCTTAAAGGCCCTATCTGTATATGCAGCACAACAGGAGATTAAAGCTCCAATCTATTACTTTTGAGGGAGCACACACAGTTCCACCCATAACACCTGGCACAGGACACATCAAAGTCCCTACTGCATCCCAAGGTATGGTCTCCCACAGGGGTCTCTAGACTCACTGTGTCCAAGAAGAGAAGTCACCCAACTTGATAGAAGTAATTTATCACAATTAACAAGAAGAGAAATGTGAGAGGCTGGAATACAAGTTGAACCCTGGTGATTCACTTGGGCTCCTATCAATATAGTTTTGCCCCATAGTGACTACGAACTGAATCCAGATGAAAAGGGGTGTACTCATCAGCACCCTCACTTCAGATGCAAAATACCCACCACCAAACCTTTGTGTAAAACTTTATATCCTCACATACACAAGGATGTTCACTGTAGTATCATGCTTGATGGCATAGAGTTGGAATCAGTGCGGGGTTATAGCCTTGTTAAGAGAAGAGACAGGAAAAAATGTGTTGAATGTACATCATGGAGCATCACACAACAATGAGAAGGAGCAGAGAATTAGCTGAACACATAGAAAGACCTTTAAAATGTAGTGCTTATGAAAGAAGTAAAGAAAATAAGATGCTCAAAATAATAGCAGTAATGAAATCTAAAAGACAGTGTACAGTTTAAAAAATATAAAAATACACATGCAGTATCAGAATGGCAGCCTATTGTTTGGGAGGTTGAGAGGGGAGAAAGTATGCATTTAGAAATAAAAGAGAGAAAAATCGAAACAATTTTCCTGCCTACCAACTACATTCTAGTGGTCACATCTTTAGGTATACAACACTCCATATAAAATGCTGCTTCTAAAGCATCCTTTATTCCAACACTTGCAACATCTGAGTTCATGGTGGACTGAGCTGCCTGGCAGTCCTAGACATCTCAACACATTTTCCAGATGAATAACTGGTTTCAGGCAATGACTCTCTACATCCTGTTTCACCAACTGCTTATCATCCACTTTCACTATTTTGTACAGATTGTTGACCAGTCCCTTGTGGCTTTGGTTTTTCTGCTTACAATTCTCCCATTCCCATTCCTATTAACTTTTCCAATGCTTGTCTGGTTGCAAAGAATGAATAATTTGCACGTAATGACAAAAAAAATGCCTTTTTAAAAAATGCTTTCTGTCAGTTATTGCTAGTCATTAGTTTTCATAAGGAGTTAAGCTATAAACATTTATAAGAAAGACTCATTAGAAGAAAGTAATATTGCTGCTTATAGGATTATATTGCTAAAAATGTTACTATCAAACAAACACTACCCTCAAATCATTAATTTTGACAAAATATTAATCTGCTGCTGTTGTTTAATCGCTAAGTTGTGTCTGACTCTTTGTGACCCCATGGACTATAGCCCGCCAGGCTCCTCTGTCCATGGGATTTCCCAGGCAAGAATACTGAAGTGGATTGCCATTTCCTACTGCAGAGGATCTTCCTGATCCATGAACTGAACCCACGTCTCCTGCATTGGTAGATGGATTCTTTACCATTGAGCCACCAGAGAAGTCATGAATATCCTAGTCCCCATTTTAAACACTCCTAAAAGACCCAACAATTTTGCACTAGGATCCCATCATTACGGTATGAAGAGTTATTGTTAACAATTATAACCTAGGAACATTTTAGGTTCGAGATGATCCCTGTTTATATACTGTGCAGTTACAAAACAAAATATGACCTCTATGAAAATTCACCCTCTAGGATTAAATATGAAGTTCAATATTCTCTCTTTGGCTAATTTGTAATTCCCTGAGAAGTTTAACTAGGCTTCTTTTTTACTTGCATGAGCATAAAATTTCACATTCTGCTCTGAAATTAAAAATTTTCATTTAATACATTCAACAAAGGAATCACATAACTATTGACCCAGGTTAGTTGGAGAAATAAAGAGAATCCAAGATAATAAAGCAAAAGAGTACAATAGTAGGAAAAATTAAAAAAAAAATCTGATGGATAATACTACTTTTTTTTTTTTAATTTAGAGGAGTCAAATAGTTCTTAACCCTAAGCTGAAGAAACTCTTCATCAAAGTTAATTTAGCTGTACTCAGTGTCTTCAAATTAAAACAAAAAGTTAATTTGCATTTGGTGAGATGAAAAATCAGAATTATATGAAAATCTCAAAAGAACTGACTGATTTTCTCCTGGGGTGATCTTTTTTTTTTTTTTCTTTTTTAAACTAGATTCTTAGTGGATCTTAATCTGCTGAAGCTGCCCAGTTTTTACAAGTTCGTTAGTACTATTCAGTTTGGAATGAAGTTAATTCAATAGCTAGAAAATAATGATAGGAAATCATTCTTCATCTTCACTTGAAGTAGCTTTACTGCAGACAGAACAGCATGAGACAATGAACAATGAATGGATTAGTAATCAGGGATTTTTCCTTCTGAATTCAGCTTTGCCTGAAATTAACAAAGGAAGAACTCTAACTCTCTGAGTCTCAGTGTCCATGTCTGTTAAATAATCACACTGGCTATGTCCTAGACCCTGAACCTGAGATTCAAGGTACCATGGTCTAACGTACTCCTTGCGGGGTGAGGTGAGGAAAAGGAGGATGGCATCTCAGACAGGAAATTACAACTACTTGACATTAATGACCTTCCATCTGAAATTTAGCATTTATTTCAATTTTGAGTATAGATATAAACCACAAAGGTATCAGGAGTACCTGTGATTTTATCAACAATAGAAATGACGGTATTTCATATTACATTAAGATACTATAGATATTTCACACTGTCATTTAAGTTCATCGCTGCTTCAAAATTATAATAACCATTAGACCTACTGGTATATCCTGTCATTTTTTTATTAGTAAAGATAAATAATAATCTACACATATTTTAATCATTCCACATATTTTACATTATACATTAAAATATACTATTTTGTAAAGAAGTCCAAAACCTCACAATGCAAGGCAAGTCTACTAAAGATAGGGGACCTCTAGGCTAGCTGAAGACAATAATCTCTTTCACCTCCAACATATCCTGCTAAATTCCATAAAAATGATGCTTTGTTTATTCAAGATTGAGGGGAAATAATTGGAAATAATGAATGTTTCATATTTTATAGATTTTTTTACATGAACTTCTCTGGTCAGGTGACAAATTCTTGTAATACAATCCTCTTATTCTGTTCTGGCTTTTTATGTATGGACTACATACAAGAAACAGCAGTTAAATGCAAATCAAATTGTAGGCTTTATGTGAATGGCCCTGTAAGGAAACATTTACATCCAAAACAAGTTTCCCCTATAAACACTAGACGAAAAAGAGAGCATTTGTTTTTTTTTTTTAAGCTTGCATTTTTATTTATAACATGTCACTTTCTAATTGCTTTTTTAATTAATTTATTTATTTTAATTGGAGGCTAATTACTTTACATTATTGTTCAATTGGGCCTCCTTCCATTCTTTTCCCACCACATCAATCAAAGAATAGAGCTAATGGTGAGCAAAAAAGACTCTTGCTCCTTGGAAGAAAAGCTATGACAAACCTAGACAGCATATTAAAAAGCAGAAACATCACTCTGCTGACAAACATCCATACAGTCAAAGCTATGGTTTTTCCAGTAGTCATGTATGGATTTGAGAATTGGGCCATAAAGAAGGCTGAGTGCCAAAGAATGGATGCTCACAAACTGTGGTGCTGGAAAAGACTCTTGAGAGTCCCTTGGACAGCAAGGACATTAAACCAGTCAATCCTAAAGGAAATCAACCCTGAATATTCATTGGAAGGACTGGTGCTGAAGCTGAAGCTCCAATACTTTGGCCACCTGATTCGAAGAGCTGACTCATTGGAAAAGACCCTGATGCTGGGAAAGATTAAGGGCAGGAGGAGAAGAGGATGACAGAGGATGAGATAGTTGGATGCCATCACTGACTCAATGGACATGAGTTTGAGCCAACTCTGGGTGATAGTAAAGGACAGGGAAGCTTGGCGTGCTGCAGTCCATAGGGTCACAAAGAGTTGGACATGACTTAGCAACTGAACAACAACAATGACAACCTTTGCACTTACACCAGAATCAGAACTTCTTCCCTTGAACTTATAGGAAGGAAAATATAAGATCAGGCAGCAAGGAGACTTTTAGCAGAGTCAAAATTAAGATGTGGGGTTTGGTCCGACTGTTGATTTTAAAGCACAATAACAATGCCCACTGGTAATACAGCCAGGTAACAAGCCTACTTGCTCTAATGTATTTTGAGTATTTGCTATGCATCTGGCACAGTTCCAAGTACTTGGCATCTATGAACTCATAAAATCTTTACAACAAACCTACAAGGTGATGCAATTTGAACTTTACTTTGCTACAAAGAAAACAGATATAGAGACTTCAGGTCAGTTATTCAAGTTCACAAAAACATTCAGCAGCTGGGACTGGAGGTTGAGCTTAGGTCCTCTGATCTAGCCTGTGATTTTAACATACCTAGCTCATGTGCTCACCAGTCAGACTAGCTGCTTTCCTGGAGTGGGGACAGAGAGGCAAGAGCGTAGAAACTCACTCCACCCAATTCTTCCAAGCTGTTTTAAATTTCTTCAGCTGCTGCTTTTAGTGAGGGTATGCAAAGTATGGGCTTATGGTTTCTCATCCCAACATTAATAAAAAGATAACCCTCATGAATCCTAGACCTAAATTCAAAATGCAAAATATAAAACTTTTAAGATGACAACATAGGAGAAAACCTAGACATTCCAGGGCATGGTGATATCTTTTTAGATACAATACAAAGACACAGTCCATAAAATAGCCAATAAGATGGACTTCATTAAAATTAAAATTTCTGTGTAAAAACAGTATCAAGAGAATTAGAACACAAGCCAAAGGACTAGGAGAAAATATTTGGAAAAGACTTCTGATAAAGGGTTGTCAACAATAATATACCTTACCTCCCCAAAGATACACAGGTGGCAAATAAAAGAGACTCCACATTATATGTTATTGGGGTATGAAGGGTGAGAGATGAATAAGTGGAACACAGAAGATTTTTGGAGTAAAGAAAATACCTTGTATAATATTAGAATGATAGATTTGTGTCATTATGCATTTGTCCAAACCCTAAGACTATACCACACCAAACATGAAATGTAAGATAAACTCTGAACTTTGGGTAATGACGTATCAATGTAGGTTCATCCCTGTAAAATATATATATATACTATTCTGGGGAGTGACGTTGCTAAGAGAGAAAGCTATGCATATGTGTGGTCAGGGGTTTCAGGGGAAATATCTGTTCCTTCCTCTCAGTTTTGTGTGAACCTAAAATTTGCTGTAAGAAAATAAAGTATGAAAAACAAAGATAAAAATGATAACCTCTCTTCTCACCAGACACAATTAGGAGAGTTTTCTATAGCAGCATACCTAAGGAATCCTATTATGCAGTAGTTTCAGCCCAAAACAAGACATTTTAAATCACTATAATATTTTGGACCATGATCTTTATTTTTCCAATGTTGACATTATCTATATTATTAATGTAAAACAATAAATATAGAGGTGTCACTAATGTATATTGGTTGGGGTCAGAGGAATACAGAAAAAAGAACTAGGTACTATTCATTATTTATGCAATATCTCTAAGACTCAGTTTCTTTATTTGTTAAAGGGGTTTCCCAGGTGCCTCAGGGGTAAAGAATCCACCTGCCAATCCATGAAATGCATTGTATCAATGCAATTCAATCACTGGGCCGGGAATATCCCCTGGAGAAGGAAATGGCAAACCACTCCAGTATTCTAGCCTGGAAAATCCCATGGACAGAGGAGGCTATCGGGCTATAGTCCATGGGGTCATAAAGAGTCAGACAGGACATAGCTACTAAATAGCAACAATGCCTAATTCAGGGTATTTTTAGAAGGATTAAGCCAAACAAAACATGTTTCCTGATTAGCAGAACATCTGGAACATTAACAAAAAACTCAATATTAACATTATTATCAATATTAGATTAAATAATAACCCTTCTGTAAGAATTGGTTGGGGCTTTACTTTTCTTTGTTTTTGCTTTTCCTTTTTTGATGATATAAACAGCATTCTCATTCACTTCTGCTTATTCATACTAGCCAACTAACCAAGAAATGGACTTGGCCATATCAACCTGATCCGTGGAATCCTAATTTAACTCAAGTCACAGTTGGAGTGGGTACTGTAATTTTTACTGAAATGGTGCTGTGTCTTGAAAAGGGTGGAAGACAAAATATCCAATATCTGAGGGGGACAGTTAGAATAGTAACATATGTTTCTGTAATATGACCTGTCTGGTAGAGGAGATGGATAGCAAATTGTTAGCTTCTTTTTTAACACCTAAGCCTGGTTCTTCTTCAGCAGGAATCCATCATCAATGAATAGTCTCATCATTTTAAACTAATGGGGTAAGAATGAAAGGGAACATATTTTCAAGGTTTTCTAGCTGCTAAAATACAAACACTGAGATCACAGGGATTCAAATGGCTACATTTGCAAGAACGCTTTATCTGATGGATTAAACAAAATGGGAGATGTTTATCTAGAAAACAAGCTACTGATTCTTTCAAGAGCAGGCTCTTGGCAATTTGCCTTCGCTCTGTTTTGCTCTGAGTTACTGATGCTCTCTGCTTACTCTCTATTCTCTGCTGCCTATCTGGAAATACCCAGCTTTTCCTCTAAATCCAAAGCAGAGGTCTGATGTTCAATGGGGAAGACACTTTTTAAAAAGCAACAAATAATACAACAACCCACTTCCACAATTGGACTGATTAAAGTGTTTTAAATTCTATAATCACTCTCACCATAAGCCAGAGCAGATTTTTTAAACAGACGTAAACTAAGTGACATATTTCCGAGTAACAGGAGCTACAAAATTCAGTGGTTGTAAGACCTGGAAAACAAATTTTCTGTATGAATATTGCTTCAGAGTCAAAAACAAAACCAAAAACACATGTCCCCAGACAATATCATTTCACATTTCTGGGATCAAGATTAGGAATATTGTCCTCTGTGCCATAAATGTCATGTTGAATAAATCCATCTGAACCTTTCAAATAGAAACTGTTCTGAAAAAAATAATCTAAGCATCTGAAGACGAGACCTGCAAGTGCTTTCCACGCTGCACATGCTGTGGGGCCGGGTGGGTGCGTTGAGTGGGCGGCTCTTGTGTTTGCTGCAGACAGATTGCAACGGCCCGACTCTGAGGGTGTCTACACTACGGCCATCATTTCTGATGTAGATTGGTAACTGCCCAGCATGCTGTCTTGAATATATTCCTTTTTACTAATCCCATCCAATGTTTTCATAGCCACAATCATATTAACAGTGGAGAGGCAGTGTGAATGCCAAAGTATATTTTGAGTTATTAAATTGATTTATATCTTCAATATTTCCTAACAATTATTAAGGCAAGAGAGAAGGAAAAAAAAAATCCTTAAATTCGGGATTAGTACACTCTCTTCTGCCTAAAAGAAAAGGTTCGCATTTGATCTCTTCTCCAAGTTTTGTGAAATTTTCCTAAAAATTCCCACCAAAGAAAACATAACTCTCAATTTCTAGGCTGTGACTATTTTTTAAGTCAACAATCATATTACAGAGGTAGAAGCCTGAACTGAGGCATCTTGGAGTGTTGTAACAAATTGCCACAGACCAGGTGGCTTAAACAACAGAAATCTATTTCTGAGATTTCCAGAGGCTGCAAAGTCAAAGCTCAGGTTCTGGTGATAGTCTTCATTCTGCCTGCAGATGGCCATCTCCTGGTCTCTATGTTCTCACCTGGCAGAGAGAGAGAGGCGGGAAGGAGAGAGAGAAGTAAGCATAAATTCTTTCCTTATAGGTAGTCATCCCATCATGAGGGCTCCAACTGTATGACCTAATTATCTCCCAGACCCCATGCCCAAATACTAACACTTTAGGGATTAAGGTCTCAATATATAAATTTTGAGGGAACACAAATGTTCGATTTGTAGCAGAATCCTTTCATAAAGAAAAAAGTGGGCAACTTGATTTCCCCAAAGGATAACCTGGAAAGTTCGATCATACATAGTGGTTTGCTAAAAATCCTTCTGTACACAGTAATTCTCAGAAGAGCTACTGGTAAATTACAGTTTTCACTTGCAAATACAAATAAACATGATTGCATCTAATTGCAAACTAGCAGAAACATCCAGTAATTTTCTTTAGCAATGCTCTGTTAGAAAGCCAACCTGGAAGTAATCAATTGCATTATTCTAAGTTAGATTTATAAGGATTCACTTCCAATGCAAGCCTACAAATGTTATATTTTTCCTTCTGACTTTCCACTTTAAACTACACAGGTAAAGTCTAAATTGTGTTAACCTACTACCAAATATTTTAAATAACAGTAATTTATTTTGGGAGGTAGAATCTGAATATTCTAGGAATCTTAGTATTTTTATGATTTGAGCATGTTTTTATCTAAATGAAATGGTAATTATGAATTAATATATTGGCTCTGATTTCTGCTGATGAGCTCAGTTCTATGCTACCTAGATTCAAAGATCTGATTTGCTCTGTATAACAAATGAGCTGGATTGTACAATTAAGTTAAAATAAAGGGATCTACAACCAGTGTTTTGGTAAAATATATAAATGGGCTTCCCTGCTGGCTCAGATGGGAAAGAGTCTGCCTGCAATGCAGGAGACCCCAGGTTCAATCCCTGTGTCAGAAAGATGCCCTGGAGAAGAGAATGGCTACCCACTTCAGTATTCTTGCCTGGAGAATTTCATGGATAGAGGAACTGGGCGTCATAAAGAGTCAGACACAGTAAGGGACTAACACTTCCACTTTTTCTCATAAATAAATCAACTTACTGGGTAACAGGTTTTGTAATTATAAAATGCTTTTACAGAATTAACATTTCTCTTAAAAATTTTATTTTACAATGTTTTTGTCCCCCTCAAAAGTATATGTTGCAACTCCGAAAGATGATGGTATTAGGAGGCAGGGCCTTTAGAACGTGCCTAAGTCAGGAAGCTTCCCTGGTGGCTCAGATGGTAAAGTCTCCCTCTCCAATGAGGGAGACCTGGGTTCAATCCCTGGATTGGGAAGATCCCCTAGAGAAGGAAATGGCTACCTACTCCAGTATTCTGGCCTGGAGAATTCCATGGACAGAGGAGTCTGGCAGGCTACAGTCCACGGAGTATCAAAGAGTAGGACATGATCGAGCGACATTCACTTAAATCATGAAGATGGAGCCCTGATGAGTGGGATTAGTGTTTATGAAAGAGGATCTAAAAATCCCTAGTTCCTTCCACCATGTGAGGATTCAGTGAGAAGGCACTGGGCACTGGCCATGAAGTGGGAAGAGGCCTTTTACCAGAACTGGACCATTCTGGTGACTTGATCTTAGAATTCCCAGTCTCCAAAACTGTGAGAAGTAAATTACTGTTAGATACAGTTTCTATCACTGCCCGGTGTATCGTATGTTCTTTCAGTACAAATGAACTGAGACACTTGTAAAATTAGCCCAACTTTTATCTATTAATTTTCAACAGACAGTTAGAAACAAAGAATCAGATCCAACTGTATAATATCAGCTTTTCTTCCCACACTGTAACTCTGGACCACAAACTTAGCCTTATCAGGATATTTTTAAAATTTACAATTTTAATTTAACAGAGACACTTTTAATTTAAACATCTCATGACGTGAAATTCACAATAAGGAAAAAGACATAAAACTAACCTTTTGAAAAAATTTTTTCTCATCTTTCCAAAGGGCAGAAGGAGAAGGGGGTGACAGAGGATGAGATGGTTGGATGGCATCCCCAACTCAATGGACATGAGTTTGAACAAACTCTGGGAGATGGTGAAGGACAGGGAAGCCAGATATGCTGCAGTCGATGGGGTCACAAAGAGCCAGACATAGCGACTGAACGAAGTTTATTGAGACATTGTTTATGGTCTATGTGTGTGTATGCATATGTATATAGATGTAATCTCAGAATGTGCTTTTGCAAATATTTCTAGTTCACAATGATGTGAGTTTTCTGGAGGATTCTCCACTCTTTCCTCACCCCACAGGAGAGCAAAAAGAATAGGAGAGTGGTATGAAAGATATCAGCGCACAAAAGACATCCACATTTATCTAGATCATAGGAAGTGAATGGACATCTGCCAAGGAATAACAGAAAGTGGAGGCAACTACTCAAAACAAACAGGAAAGAGCTTCAGTGAAGGATTTAGTTGAACAGCCAGTAGAACCTTTCAGAGGCTCTAAGATCGAAATCAACTGACTCCCAAGGACAAAAGTAAGAACAAGGATTCAGCAGAGTGACAGTTGAAATAGTCTATGTAGAACAACTGTGCTGGTTGGCTTTCCACACCTTTCTCCACTTTTCCCCTCCCTCCTGGATCCTCATATGTATTAAACTCAGAGAGCATTGTAAAAATTGCTACCTGGAGAGCCTAGTTTCTAAATAATATTCTGCTTCGAATAAAACTAGGACTTATTGGTGATATGATTGATATAAGAGACACAGAAGGAAATGATGAGTTGTGTCAGGGGAAAAGTGCTAAAAATTAAAAGAAGAAACAAGAGATAAAGGTATTTCAAAATGTAAAACCCAGTCAGCATGAAAACCTTCCAACAGACTAAATCTGTAGAGAAAATGAACATATAATGAGTAATAATAGTAATGTATTATAATTTATTTAATACAATTCCATAGTTGATAATAAAACAAATGAGAAAGCAAATTAACCAATAAATAGATGCAGAAGACATTATATATTTAGGTAAGTCATTTTACAACCATTAGAAAATAATTATTTCAGGCCAGGATTGTCAACAGCTTCTAAAATTACTCAATACGATTTCATTTGGAACAAGATACTTATGTAAGTCCACAGTATATCACCTCATACTATTCAATACTTGCAAGTCAAAGACATTTTTTGAAAAGAGCATGAACCAAAGAACTGAAGGTAACACCATCTATAATGAGTCAAAGCATCACCTTCTGATGTGATGCACTAAGAAAGAAAAAATGTCACCTGTATATAGTCCTACAAAATATGCATGACCTGAATGCATGGGGATTCATCAGACAAATTTGAGAGAGATTCTAAAGAACAACTGCCTGTGAATGTTCAAAACCATCAGCAAAAGGCAAAGAAAGGTTAAGGGGCCTGTCCAAATTAAAGCAGATTTAGATCTTGAAGCAAACAGGTGGTGGGCAGTTTACAAGACATTATTGGGAAAATCATCAGAATTTGAACACAGACTCTGTATTAGAAAATAGCATATCTATGTTAAATTTCCCAAATTTGATTATTTTTCAGTAAGGAAAATGTTTCCTTTAGAAACATTAGAAAATACACGGGAACACTGAATTATTTAGGGGGTAACAATTTATGATGTCTGCAATTTACTCCTAAATAGTTATATCGACATAAGCTTCCCTGGTGGCTCAGTTGGTAAAGAGTCTGCCTGCAATATTGGACACCCAGGTTTGATCCCTGGGTGGGAAAGAACCCCTGGAGAAGCAAATGGCAACCCACTCCACTATTCTTGTCAGGAGGATTCTATAACCAGAGGAGCTGGTTGGGCTACAATCAATGGGATGATGAGTTGGACACGATTGAATGACTAACAGTTTCAATTTCATATATCTATGTAGATATATAGCTATGCTAATTTTGTGCATATATATATATATATATATATATATAAAGATATATGAATGGGAGCATGAGCACAAGACAGAGAAAGCAAAAGTGTCAAAGTCTTATTAATTGGTGAATCAAATAGTATCTAGAATTATTTTTTGTAGTATCCTTGTAACTTTTCCATAAATTTGAAATTGTTTCAAAGAGGAAAAAACCAGGTTTAACTCATTTCTTTAAAAGTCTAAAAACACCAGATGAAGTAATTACATTAAACAAGACAAAAGAAGGAAATAAAGGGAAAGTTAGCAGCAGGAAGGATAAGAATACTAAATTACCTTCTGTGATGGGGGCGTTACCAAGCGATTGTTCAACACAGAGTAGTATAAGCAGAAACTAGTGCAATAACCATGGGCTTTCCAGGTGGCACTAATGGTACAGAATCCGCATGCCAGTGCAGGAGACTCTGGGAAGAATTCTGTGGACATAGGAGCCTAACAGACTACAGTCCATGGGGTCGCAAAAGAGTAAGACACAACTTAGCCACTAAACAACAAAGCAATGGTAACCTTGCCCTCTAATGGAAGATGGCTTTGCCTGTGTATGCAGTGGTGTATATCATACTTCTCTAGAGAGAAACCCTTATCTTAGCTATAAACACCATCAGTTCAATTCAGTCACTCAGTCGTGTCCAATTCTGTGTGACCCCATGAATCACAGCATGCCAGTCTTCCCTGTCCATCACCAACTCCTGCAGTTCACTCAAACTCTTGTCCATCGAGTTGGTGATGCCATGCAGCTATCTCATCCTCTGTCATCCCCTCCTCCTACTGCCCTCAATCCCTCCTAGCATCAGAGTCTTTTCCAATGAGTCAACTCTTTGCATGAGATGGCCAAAGTACTGGAGTTTCAGCTTCAGCACCAGTCCTTCCAATGAACACCCAGGACTGATCTCCTTTAGGATGGACTGGTTGGATCTCCTTGCAGCCCAAGGGACTCTCAAGAGTCTTCTTCAACACCACAGTTCAAAAGCATCAATTCTTCAGCACTCAGCTTTTTTCACAGTCATTTCCATACATGACCAATGGAAAAACCATAGCCTTGACTAGACGGACCTTTGTTGGCAAAGTAATATCTCTGCTTTTCAATATACTGTCTAGGTTGGTCATAACTTTCCTTCCAAGGAGTAAGCGTCTTTAAATTTCATGGCTGCAATCACCATCTGCAGTGATTTTAGAGCCCCCAAAAATAAAGTCTGACACTGTTTCCAGTGTTTCTCCATCTATTTCCCATGAAGTGATGGGACCAGGTGCCACGATCTTCGTTTTCTGAATGTTGAGCTTTAAGTCAACTTTTTCACTCTCCTCTTTCACTTTCATCAAGAGGCTTTCAGTTCTTCACTTTTTGTATATCTGAGGTTACTGATATTTCTCCCATCAATCTTGATTCCAGCCTGTGCTTCCTCCAGCCCGGCATTTCTCATGATATACTCTGCATATAAGTTAAATAAGCAGGGTGACAATATATAGCCTTGATGTACTCCTTATTCTATTTGGAACCTGTCGGTTTTTCCATGTCCAGTTCTAACTTTTGCTTCCTGACCTGCATATAGGTTTCTCAAGAAGAAGGTCAGGTGGTCTGGTATTTCCATCTCTTTCAGAATTTTCCACAGTTTACTGTGATCCATGCAGTCAAAGGCTTTGGCATAGTCAATACAACAGAAATAGATGTTTTTCTGGAACTCTCTTGCTTTTTCCATGATCCAGCAGATGTTGGCAATTTGATCTCTGGTTCCTCTACCGTTGACCATACATTTACCTGTTTTTTAACTTTATAGAAATGGAATAGCACAGGATATACTCATGAATGTTTGGTTTCTTTCACTCAATAATATTTTATGAGACCAGATTCACATTTATGAAAACATATAATGTTTCTGAAACAAGCTTACTCTGCACATTGATTGTTATTAATGCACCCCTCATATGAATACACCACAATATGCATTTCCTATTTTATTGTTAAAGGATATGCATGTGTATTTTAACATTTCTTGATTAAAATAAATCTTCCAATTAGTAACATCTTACAGTCGCTGTTGTTCAGGTGACACGGTTTACATTTTTCTCAGATGAGTGAAATTAGCTGTTTATTCTTCATGGTATCAACAGGTAGTGCCAACTCCTTGCTATTTCAATAAATAAGCAATGGCAGAGCAAATGAGGAGTCACAGTGCCCTAAAAGTTGTCTAAAACTATTGGGGCTTCCCTGATAGCTCAGTTGGTAAAGAATCCAACTGCCATGCAGGAGACCATGGTTGGATTCCTGGGTTGGGAAGATCTCTTGCAGAAGGCATAGGGTACCTACTCCATTATTCTTGGGCTTCCCTTGAGGCTTAGCTGGTAAAGAATCCACCTGTAATGCAGGAGACCTGGGTTTGATCCCTAGGTTGGGAAGAACCCCTGGAGAAAGGAATGGCTACCACACCAGTACTCTGGCCTGGAGAATTCCATGGACTATACAGTCCATGGTTTTTCAAAGAGGTGGACACGACTGAGTGACTTTCACTTTCACTTTTTTCATTGTATAGAAAATGTCCTATTGAGCATGGTCATTAGAGTGAGAAGGTACCAGCATCAAAATTTTCAAAATGTGTGTCAATGGGTTAGAAGAAAATACCAGAAATAATAGTAGCACATTCTTTTAAGAAATTCTACATTAGCAATGCTCTTAATGGTACAGTATATTTTAAAGTAAAAGACAAACTACAATGGCTGTCAAAGGGGTTTGAAAAGCATTTTGGAAAAACTTTGGTAAGTTTATTTTTTGAATTTTTACATTGTATGCATCATGGCATGATAAATAATAAAATATCTTCAAAAATGTCTAGAGAGATGATTCAATTCTTTGAAGTAAAATAAGATATATATATATATATAATAAATATAGAAATATTCTGTAATAGCTTAAAAAGTAGAATACTTTGGAATATTTAGAAAAAATTATAGTTGACTTCACTTACTCTTAAGTAAACAATATGATTATTATTTAAAAAAATAAAACAACATGAAAATCTTTACTGGGATTCAAATATACCATATTTTAAAATATCTTTTTATCATCTTCAAGTTGGTTTTCACACATATTAGAAGAGAATCTCATCTGGAAAAACTTTAATTTTGTAAATACAGCATTTTATATAAATGTGTTAAATATTTTATTCTATTTTGTGTCTGTTGGCAATAGATATAACTTTAATAAATTTTCCTGTGTTCAGGTGGAGCCCTGTAAAACTCTGAAATAAAGTATCTCCATGTTTTTTTCTTCCTTTTTTTTTTTTTTATAATCCTTGTGGTACAATAAGATGCTTGTTTCTAAGCAGCAGTGTTAAACAGCATAAGAGTAATTATTATTGACACATAATGTAATTACCAATAATGTATTGGGTTCAAATGAAGAGAAACATTTTAATCTTCATATGAAGCAATTGATGTGTTTAGCTCTCATTTGTGTTAATGGCAAGTATTCCCATGAATCTCAGTGTCAGCAGAAGAGAAATATACTCTAAAGAGCTCTCATCAGAAATTCAAGCTGTTTTATTTAGCAGAAAGAAGAACAGAACTCCCCAAGAAAGACCTATTTTTTAAATGAAAAGCGATTTCTTCTCCATAAGGCATAAGCAAAGATCCCCTCCCTTCCAAAATGTCCTGTGTACTCTTTTCCCTTTAAGAGGACTTGATTCTTTTTCAGTTTCTTGTACAAAATGAATCTTCCCTCTGAAGAAATAAATCATCTGAGCAGAATTGTTCCCCAAAATGTGCTTGTTGATGACTACAAAAAAAGGAATCTTCTACATTTAAACCAAAGAAGTGGACAGCACATTATCCGTAGATTCTAGCTTCTTTTTTCCCTCTGTGCTTGTTTTCTGGTGGAAATGAAAGAATAATTATTTTTCCCATATTTATATCACGACATGCAAAAGCACAGATATTAGAATAAAACTATAGCTTTCCAGATGTCCCTTTTGGTATAATATTTCCTGAAAACAAGATTTTATTCCAGGTACATTCTATTTCAAAAGCAAATCATTTTTAAAAAAAAAATTATTTATCTTCAGTTCAGCTCAATAGCTCAGTCATGTCCAATTCTTTGCGACCCCATTGACTGCAGCACACCAGTCCTCCCTGTCCATCACCAGCTCCCAGAGTCTACCCAAACTCATGTCCAATGAGTCGGTGATGCCTTCCAACCATCTCATCCTCTGTTGTCCCCTTCTCCTCCCTCCTTCAATCTTTCCCAGCGTCAGGGTCCTTTCAAATGAATCAGCTCTTCTCATCAGGTAGCCAAAGTATTGGAGTTTCAGCTTCAACATAAGTCCTTCCAATGAATATTCAGGACTGGTCTCCTTTAGGATGGACTGGTTGGGTCTCCTTGCAGTCCAAGGGACTATCAAGAGTCTTCTCCAACACCACAGTTCAAAAGCATCAATTCTTTGGTGCTCAGCTTTCTTCACAGTCCAACTTTCACATCCATATATGACCACTGGAAAAACCATAGCCTTGACTAGATGGACCTTTGTTGGCAAAGTAGTAAGTGTCACTTAATTTCATGGCTGCGATCACCATCTGAAGTGATTTTGGAGCCCCCCAAAATAGTCTGCCACTGTTTCCACTGTTACCCCATCTATTTGCCATGAAATGATCGGACCAAATGGCCTGATCTTAGTTTTATGAATGTTGAGTTCTAAGCCAACTTTTTTACTCTCCCCTTTCACTTTCATCAAGAGGCTCTTTAGTTCTTCACTTTCTTCCATAAGGGTGGTGTCATCTACATATCTGAGGTTATTGATTTTTCTCAGAAATATTAATTCCAGCTTGTGCTTCATCCAGCCCAGCTTTTCTCATTATTTGTTTTAATGGGAAGCTAATTAGTTTACAATATTGTGGTGGCTTTTGCCATACATTGACATGAATCAGCCACAGGGGTACATGTGTCATTAATGTTTTAAGCCATATCCAAACTGACTTAATGACTAATTCAAGCAAATATTTAAAATAAAACAGCTTGATTCATTTTAATTATTTAAGGTATTTTGAATAATATTCAAATATAAAAACAACCCAAAATTCATTTTTTGGAGATCCTTCAGGGAATCATTTTATGACTACATTAAAATTTGTAATGAACATTTTGTTTGCCTATAAGTAAAACAACAATACTTTGAAAGTATCCCCAAAGATTGGTGAAACTGGAAATATTAAGAAACAGAATACTGAAGAATATATTGTAAAAGAATATTTAATATCTTGGGAAATATCTACATCTCTTACTAAAGAAGACCAACAGAGTACAAATTAATAAATAAAATAAGTTTCAAATATGTAGCACCAAGTATATGTATTTATATAATTAGCTTTGAGGAAGAGGAGAAAGCTTGAAATACAATGAACTATTAAATGGTGGTATGCTGGGATCACAGCTGATCTCAGTTTTGCCTGCATGCATGTCTATATTGTACAAACCTTATAGAATTAATGCAAACTGCTACTGCAATCATCAAAAGAATGTCTTAAAATAATTTCGTGTAGGTAAAGTATTGCTGTTGTTCAGTTGGTAAGTCATGTCTGACTCTTTGTGACTCATGGACTGTTGCCAGACAGGCTCCTCTGTCCATGGGATTTCCCAGGCGAGAATACTGGAGTGGGTTGCCATTCCTTTCTCCAGGGGATCTACCCAACACAGGAGTCGAACCCATGTCTCCTTCATTAGCAGGCAGATTCTTAATCAGTGAGCCACTAGAGAAGCCTGTAGGTAAAGTATACCTTTTGCAATATGTTTTACATATGTAGTACAGTGGAGTAACATATTTTTCTCAGATACAGTAGAAAAATGAACTTATCCCTTCTGAGATGATCACATTTTCATTAATGACCCTCAAATAGTGTGGCAATATTATTGTTTTCCTTTTGAAATAAAAACTTCCACTTAAAATAACATTATTCTCTATAAAATTATATATAATAATCCCAAAATATTTAAAAAGAAATATAACCCTTCCAATGCTCTGGAATACACCATACTGCTCACCTGTTTATGAAGTAGTGCAAATGGAAGGACAGAGATTAACTGATTCCCTCTGAGATTAGATAGTGAATTTTACTTGCAAGGATATCTTGTTTTCCTTCCATTTGAGAGATGTTTCAAGCTGATTAGTGAAACTACAATAACAATATAATACCTTCTGTCAGAAAGCTTGCTGAATCCTGTTTTTAAAGACTTAAATTGCAGATCTTTATTAGCTTTGCCAGTCTGTTCTGACAGCTTGATATTAGAGTAGACATTAAAAATAATAATAATAATTAGAAGATACTTTTTGACCTTGGGCCAAAATGAGAAATAAGATTTCCTTATTTAAATTATGGATATTATACTTTTCAGAGAATTTGTTAAATGTTTCTTTGAATTACATGGAAAAGCAAAAATACTTTATGCTTATAATGTTTACCATCCAGGGGCCAATCTTCTCACCTAATAAAAATATATTTTTTATTAAATCTCAATGTAATTACATGGTAATAAAAAAAATGTGGGGCCATCAAACTTTTAAATGACTCTAATAACAACATATAACTGAGTTTTGTAATTTTTCCAAAGGAAAGATTGTGATTCTGGATGAGGTGAGGGTGTGATGAATAAGAAAACTTTATGCAAAGTCAAATTCATTAATCATATGTTGGAAAAAAAGGCAGAGTTGCAGTAGAAGTCTTTCATAAAAGTACAGAACAAGATGAGGCTTCCCTGGTTGCTCAGTGGTAAAGAATCTGCTTGTCAGTGCAGGAGATTAGAGTTTGATCCCTGATTCAAGGAGATCCCCTAGAGAAGGGAACGGCAACCCATTCCAGTATTCTTGCCCGGAAAATCCCATGGACATGAGAGCCTGGTGGGGTATAGTCCATGGTGTCACAAAGAGTTCGACATGATCTAGCAACTGAGCATATTTCTCATTTAGCTCATGACCCTATGTATAGAAGGAAATTAGCTTTCAAAAGTAAATCTTGTCATTCCTCAATTTTTTTTTTTTTTTTAAGATGGAAGACTCTCTCTGTAAAACACAAATTCTGCTTTCCCAGGCAGAATTGACAGAGAATCTCCTTTTCATGGAGACTCTGAAGTAGAAAGATTTTTGACATAGTCCAATCAGTATACTCTCAACTAGTTCTACTTATCTGAAATTAAAATACAGCAGGACAGAAGAACAAAAGTTCTTGGGAATCCTGTAACTTTCACTGACTATCTTTTCTTGCATGTAATCTACTCCCCAAGAACTGAGAAGAAGAATTCACAGGAGTAGCAGGATGAAAAGACAGCTCAAAGGAGGGGGAAAAAATCAATGGGGGAAAAAAAAAAATCAATGTGAAAGTTGTAAAAGCTACACCAATTAGCTCTCTAATATATGGCCTTTTGAAGTGCCAAAGAGGATTTTTAAGTGCTACTTTTTATTTTTATTCGAATGGACTCACTGCTAATGGTACGGAAGCAATCATGTGAAACCAAAAAGACAAAACCCCAAAAAGAGCCTTCAGAAGCTAAAGAAGTATTTATAGTTTATATAATGGATCCTTTATAATCATACACAGTTTTTCTTGCTTCTTGTGGGCCAACTTTCAGTATATGTGAACATGTGACTCTCCAAGGCGTCTTAATCTCTTGAACAGGGCAAAAGATCAGAATACAGGCCATAATTTGGATCATTCTCTGATATTCTGGAATATACTCATATTCCTTTACTCTAACACAGTATCAGTAAGGAGTTTAACTTTTCGATAAGAGTACTTTGGGTCACAGACATCATAAGAATGAAACCTTATTATTATTCTTCAAACTCCATTTAGGTTCTCTCATGTCTGATGAAGAGTATATATAAGCAGCTGAAAAAAACAGTGTTTCTTATTCACTGTAAATCATGCTCCCCTAATTAAACTCTTACTTATGAAGATGAAAAAGATGAAAAAGTTATACTAGGGATAATAAACTATGCTCAATGTCTAAGTAATAACATTCATTTATATCATCTTTACCATAGTTCAACACTGTTCTAAGTGTTTGCTACTTTGTCAATTCCTTTAATCCTTACAACCACCCTTTGAGGCAGGAAATATCATTATTATCCCCATTTATGGATGAGGATGCAGTCACACAGGGAGTCGATAACTGGCCCAGAGTCACATGAGTAAGTGACACAATCGTGTTTCATACAGGCTGTTTGGCTCTGTGCTCTTAAGCATTCAGCTGCTTTTCAATGAAATGTCCTTTGATTGCTAAAAATCATATGGATTTATTTTATTTAGGTTAGAATCACTAAAGTGGCATGCTGACAACTATGTGCCTCAGAAATCCATGGATTCTCAGCAATCCCACTGCTGGGCATACACACCGAGGAAACAAGAATTGAAAGAGAAACATGTACCCCAACGTTCATCGCAGCACTGTTTATAATAGCCAGGACATGGAAACAACCTAGATGTCCATCAGCAGATGAATGGATAAGAAAGCTGTGGTACATATACACAATGGAGTATTACTCAGCCATTAAAAAGAATACATTTGAATCAGTTCTAATGAGGTGGATGAAACTGGAGCCGATTATACAGAGTGAAGTAAGCCAGAAAGAAAAACACCAATACAGTATACTAACACATATATATGGAATTTAGAAAGATGGTAATGATAACCCTCTATGCGAGACAGCAAAAGAGACACAGATGTATAGAATGGACTTTTGGACTCTGAGGGAGAGGGAGAGGGTGGGATGATTTGGGAGAATGGCATTGAAACATATATACTATCATGTAAGAAACGAATCGCCAGTCTATGTTCGATACAGGATACAGGATGCTTGGGGCTGGTGCACGGGGATGATCTAGAGAGATGATATGGGGTGGGAGGTGGGAGGGGGGTTCAGGACTGGGAACTCACGTACACCCATGGCTGATTCATGTCAATGTATGGCAAAACCAATACAGTATTGTAAAGCAAAGTAAAGTAAAAATTAAAATTAAAATAAAATAAATAAAATGGTAAAAAAAATCCATGGATTCTAAATCACTATATTGGAAATAACAGAATTGATTAAAAAAATATTTGTGCTATTTACACTAAAAGTTTCACAGAAGTGACAGGAAGAGAGCAGGAATTAAATAATCACCTGTTGAAGAAGTAATTAAATAGGGAAGCCCTGGTGTGTGTGGTTAAAACAAGAAAAGGGATGTTCTGTCCTTTTCCAACTTTGGACCACTGTCTCTGAGCCTAAGAAGTAGTACAGATTACCTGGAGAGAACCATCTCTAAAACTACGGTAGACTCCTCATGAGGAACCACGTAAGGAAGAAGACAATCATGCCAGCTATCTGAAGGGTCTAAAGAAAAACACGCCAACTTGGAATTCTACATCCATTCAAATTTTCCCTCAAAAATGAGAGAGAAATACTATCAAAAGCAGATAGAAACTGAGTGCTTTCATCACCAGCACATCTGCCTTGCAAGAAAGGATTTTAAAGTTTATTAGGCAGATGATATATGTCAGAAACTTTAATCTACACAAAGAAAATAGGAGTTAGAGAAGGCGTAACTGAATGGAAATAGGATATTTTACTTTTCCTATTTTGAATTGATATAAAAGGTGGCTATTTGTCTGCAGTCATAATAACAAAGTATGGATGATTATTATATCATATGGATAACTGAAATGGATGGCAACAATAGAAAATGTGATGGGAAGGAAGATGGGAGAATTAGGGATTCTTTCTTGTAAGGTACATGGACTATTTGAGAAGTGATACAGTATTTTTCACGGGTAGACTTAAATTAGTTAAAATATATATATATTGTAAACTATAGGGGAAACAGCTATATTTTTTAAACTATATTTCATACACTGTTGATAAAGTAAAAACATACAAATGCACAAATAAATAAAAGAATTAAGAAAAAGTAGGATTCGGATGGAAAAGCAAATACAAATGCAAAGAATAGAGTTACAAACATGGTAGTCATTAATCCAAATATATTAATAATTACATTATGAATTTCATGATATAGATATAAAAAGACAGACTATAAAAAGTGGATAAATAAACAATACCCAATACTATGCTGTATAAGGAGCCATATTATTTTCAGACAATGAAGACATTAGAACAAGAACATTATCATTTACACAGCCAGCAAGGGAGTGTAAAAATATCTGAGACCAAAACATGTAGAATTGAAAAGAGAAACAGAAAAAAGTGCTAATGTCATTGAGCCTCAATATCCCTTTCTTAATAAGTAAATAGGTGGGAGCTAAAAATCAGTAAAGTATAGATAGCTTGATATTATAAATTAACTTAATTCTAACTAACAATAAAAGAATACATTTTTCTCTAGCCTACATAGAACATTCACAAAGACATACAACAGGGGAATTAAACTAGAAATCAATAACAAAAAGATAGTTGAAAAATCTTCAAATATAAGAAATTTAAGAGACATATGAATCGATGAAAATATCTCAATAAAAATATAAAAAAAAACTATGAACTAAATTAAAACAAGTAAAATATAAAAATCTGTGGAATGCAGTGAAAGTAATGCTTGGGGGAAATCTTATAGCATTAAATACATACATTAGAAAAGATATAAAATCAATAAACAAGCAATCACCTAAAGAAACTAGAGAAATAAAAGCAAGTTAAGCATAAATCAAATAGAATAAAAGAAATAGCAAAATTGGAGTGAAAATCAATAAAATTGAAGACAGGAAAATAAAATATATATTTTTTAAGTTGGTTCTTTGAAAAGAAATAAATATATATATAAAAGAAATATATATAAATATATATAAAATAAATATATATATAAAAGAAAAAATTAATATATCTATAGTCAGATTAAGCCCCCTACTCTCACACACACAAAAAAATTTAGAATATCATATGAATATCATCTCTCTCCACACCAATTTAGTATTACTCTGAAGCCCTACCTACAGCAATTAAGACAAAAAAAAATTTTAAAAACACTGTGGATTTGAAAGGAAGACATGGCTGTATTTTATTTGCATATGAAATTATTATCTATACAGAAAATCCTAGATAATCTACAAAATTCCTGTAACTAACATGTGATTATAGCAAGTATGCAAAACAAAAGATATATAATATTTATTAATAGTTTTTCTGTATACCAGCTGTGAACAATTGGAATTTAAAATTAAAAGATAAAATTTACAATTGCACCAAAAAGAGAAAAATAATTAGGGCAAATCTTGTTTGTAAAAAATCTATAAAACATTGATGAAACAAATCAAAGAGGACCTAAATAAATAAATACAAAGTTTTATTTAAATACAGAGTTTTTCCATTCTCATGCACTGGAGTATATTGCTATTGTGTCAATATTTACCTATTTGGGCTTCTTATTTGGGCTTCCCTGATAGCTCAGTTGGTAAAGAATCTGCCTGCAATCTGCCTGCAAGGAGACCCTGGTTCGATTCCTGGGTTGGGAAGATCCCCTGGAGAAGGGAAAGGCTCTCCACTCCAGTATTCTGGCCTGGAGAATTCCACCGACTGTATGGTCCATGGGGTCACAAACAGTGGGACACAGCTGAGCGACCTTCACTTCATTTACCTATCTGATGTGTAGATTCCATGTACTAACAATGAAGGTACCAATAAACTATTTCTACAGACTCTAACGTTCATATAAAAATGGAAACAATATAGAATATTCAACACAATACTGAAGTAGAACAGCAAAGTTGCAGAACTCACCCTCATGAATGGAGATGTGCAGCTACAGGTACCAAGGGTCATATTAGTGAAAGAAACAACTAATGAAAAGAACAGGTCCGTGTGGTAATGAGTTCCAGTTGGAGACATTAGTTTGAACTCACGCTTAGCTTAATATAGAAACTAAAGGCTACACATAGAGATATTTATAGACATGTGCACATACACAGGTTGTGTACACACCTGTATTTCCTCGATCTCCCTGCTTTCATTGTTGTTCTGTCGCCCAGTAACGTCCGACTCTTTGCGACCAGATGTGCTGCAGTATGCCAAGCTTTCCTGCCCCAGCTACTGCTACTGCTAAGTCACTTCAGTCGTGTCTGACTCTGTGCGACCCCATAGACGGCAGCTCACCAGGCTCCCCCTTCCCTGGGATTCTCCAGGCAAGAACACTGGAGTGGGTTGCCATTGCCTTCTCCAATGTGTGAAAGTGAAATCGCTCAGTCGTGTCTGACTCTTCGGGACCCCACGGACTGCAGCCTACCAGGCTCCTCCGTCCATGGGATTTTCCAGGCAAGAGTACTGGAGTGGGTTGCCATTGCCTTCTCCATTCCTGCCCCAGAGTTTGCTCCAACTCATGTTCGTTGAGTTGGTGATGTCATCCAACAATCGCATCTTCTGTCGCCCCCTTTTCCTCCTGCCCTCAATCTTTCCCAGCATCAGGGTCTTTTCCAATGAGTCAGCTCTTCACATCAGGTTGCCAAAATATTACAGCTTCAGCTTTAGCATCAGTTCTTCCGATGAATATTCAGGGTTGATTTTCTTTAGGATTGACTGGTTGGATTTCCTGTGTTTGATCTCCATGCTTAGAGGGCCTAAACTAAATGGCCACCAATGATAATGAGCACATGTAGTGCTGCAGTCTCGGTTTCTATTACCATCCTTAACTAAAGGAATTCAGGCTTGCTGGAGACATGAGCCTAGAGTATCTTGTACTATCTTATAATGCCAGAAAGTAAGAAATTGCTAGCAAACAAACACAATGAAAGGGATTTCAAAGGGAAACAGGAGCCAAGTCAAAAAGGTCCCCCCCCATTCCAATATAAGCTTTTAACAATAAGGAAAACAGGGTGTGGAGTATATAGGAACTCCGTGTACTATTTTTCACATTTTTTTCTTTAAATCTAAAGCTATTTTAAAATATGTAAATTATTGTTATTATTTAAGCAATCACTGCAGGGAAATTGTATTTTGGTTGAGATTATATCTCAAAACCTGAACATGCATGAATGCTATAATTAGAAAAGGCTACTTAAGAAAACATAATTACCTAGAAGGAGTCTATATTATGTGTAGGCATACAACTACATCCATGTCACCTTTGGCTTCTAATTACTATATTTGCTTAAAAAGGACTATTCAATAATATATTCATTGAGATTATTAAAAATTAATAGTATTTTAAAAGAAAGAAAACCGGTGATTATGTAAGTGTTCCTCAGACCATTCAAATGAAATTCTCAGATTTCTATTGACCCCCAAGCTGGGTCTTGGCACTTGTTCCCCCCTGAATTATCTGCATAAGAGTAGAATAGAAATAACCACCTTAATTAAGATCACATTATTTCTTTTTTGACTTAATATTTTATTGTCAATCCTTTTAATAAGGCTATCCTAGAGTCATAGCTTCATTTTAATGGGCATAGGAAAAGATGAGAAGGAATATGACTTAGATAGCAATTAGATTTAATATGTAATAAGAGAATAATTAGTAGCAGCCAGATCCCTGTTACTATACTTTACATAATTTCACACCCCTGGGAAATCAAGCCTTTCCAGATCTATGGCATTCATACTGGTTCCTTACATTTAGTCTTTTACAATCTACATGCTATTAGTCAGATAGCTAGTTCTGACAGGGACAAAAACGCAGTAACAACAAGAAGCAGAAAGTAGCAGGAAATAAGGCCCATCTAAAGTGCCCCATGCAGTGGTTATTCCAGACTTTCCTCTTTGTATCTAGTTGACAAATTCTCTTATCCTACTATGCCTACATTTACTCATCAGTAAAATGCACACAGGCCTTGAGCCTAACTTAAGTGTGTTATCTGTGAATTAACCTACAAAATATATGTGAAACACTCAATATACACTGTGTTTTCTATCAGTGTCAAATACTGGAATTTCCTTAGATTTATCAGGATTAACTACTAGCAAAATATTGGGATAAAACAGAAATTGGGGGCCAAAATCAGGAGTATTAACTCAAAAAAAAAAAAAAATACATGAGAAGTTGATAACATTAAGAAGGGTTTCACACATAGTGCTAGGTTGCAATCTCTTTATTTCTCTAGATTCATCTTCTTTTTTTTTAACATTTATTTATTTGACTGTGCTGGGTCTTAGTTGTGGCACTGGGGTCTTCAGTCTTCTTTGCCACATGGGGAATCTTTAGTTGTGGTTTGCAAACTCTTAGTTGTGGCATGTGGGATCTAGTTCCCTGACCAGGGATTGAACCTGGGTCCCCTGCATTGGGAGCACAGAGTCTCAGCCACTGAACTACCAGGGAAGTCCCTGTCCTTCTTTTGAAAAGTAAGTTTAGTAATGAGTAAAAGGTAATACACCTAGGCTATTTTAGAAATTTTACAAAAAGTAAAATAATATGGAGGCAAAAAAAATGAGCAATCACACATACTCATACCACCCAGAGATATCCATATATAAAAGTTCATGTCAGCCAGAATGCTGAGGTATAAATAAACCCCCACATCACAGTGACTCAGTGGAATATAGGCTCATTACCAACTGTGGCTACAATTCCTTGGGGAGTAGAGGGTTCACCTTTGATCAGCCAAATCAAGTGGCTCAGGATCCCTACCTTCAAGAGGATAAGTCATGTGATTCTATCATATGTTGGGAAAAACTAAATGATACTATCTGATGCTCCTTGGAAGAAAAACTATGGCAAACCTAGACAGTGTGCTAAAAGGCAGAGACATCATTTGCCAACAAATGTCTGTATAGCCAAAGCTATGGTTTTTCCAGTAGTCATACACGGAGATGAGAGTTGGACCATGAAGAAGGCTAAGAGCCGAAGAATTGATATTTCTGAACTGTGGTGCTGGAGAAGACTCTTGAGAGTCCCCTGGACTGCAAGGAGATCTAACCAGTCCATTCTAAAGGAAATCAATACCAAGTATTCACTGTAAGGACTGATGCTGAAGCTGAAGTTCCAATACTTTGGCCACATGATGCAAAGAGCTGATTCATTGGAAAAGACCCTGATGCTGGGAAAGATTGAAGGCAGGAGGAAAAGTGAGGGACAGAGGATAAGATGGTTGGATGATATCACCAAATCAATGGACATCAGTGAGCAAACTCTGGGAAACAGTGAAGGGCAAGGAAGCCTGGCATGCTGCAGTCCATGGGGTCGCAAAGAGTCAGACATGACTGAGTGACTGAATAATTATCTGGTGTAACTCTTTCAACTTATTTCTATTTTATGTATATTTGCACTTATGCTTGTTTTGATCTCTATTTAAACAAAGTTGAGAACATACATTATTATAATTTTTAATTTACAACCTTGGGGAAACACACTCACATATATATATATATATATATATATATATAGTCAATGATTTACAAGTATTATGCAATCAGATTTGTTTTATAAAGATTTTGGAGAAAACCTCTCTGACAAGGTGACATGTAAAGGATGATCAATGACTGGAAAGCAGTGAGAAGAGAGGAATGCACATAGTTTCCAGGATTTGAGTTCTCCAAGCAGAATAAATAGCAAGTGCTGAGACTCTTGAGATGTGAATTGCTTGGGAAGTAGAAAGAAGAGCAAGGAAGCTCCTGTAATGAAAGTGAGGAAGGGGACAGCATCATATGGTGCCCAGGAGATCGTGGGGTGAAGAGGATGCCCTATAAAGATAACATAAAGCCTTGTAGGCTGCGACAGGACGTCAAATTTTATCAAGGGAGAACCCAGCAGAAGGATTTGGGCAGAGACCCTATGGAAAGGTTTGAATTGCATTCTTTGATTTCTAGTGGCAATGAATTTTTCATAAGCATATTGTATACATTAATTTTGAATATTTGTAAGCAAATTTTATTTGGGTCCATTAACTACTTTCATCATTTTTGGATTTTTTTTTTCTTTTTTTGGCTGCACTTTGCGGCATGTGGGACCTTAGTTCTCCAAGCAGGGACTGAACCCTTACCCCATGCATTGGAAGCACAGAGTCTTAACCACTGGACTGCCAGGGAGGTTCTGATTTTTTTCTTTTCATTTTTATATTTGTCTTTTAATTTTTTGTCTTGTATGAATTAAAGTCTACAAACTTTTTCCATTTTATTTGTAATTTATTTCAATATAATTTATCTATATGCTCTTTAAAGATTTTTATATAATGGAAAAGATTTCATCTTCACTTAATTCCAACAAATAGAATTCCTTTCTTTATAATTCAGAAATAAAACACTGTAAAGAAGATAAAAATCACTCAGAATATTACTTCAAAGTGATGACAAAATAAGATTTTAAGGCTAGCTTTTGATACATATTATTTTTGAATTATTATTTTTTAAGCTGATTTTTGCCTCACTCTATCAGTGGGACTGCATGTTAGTAACTGGGAGCCTTCTGGCTGTGCAAGTCTTTCTTCCACAAAGAAGCCATCAGATGATTTGTGGGAAGAATTCATATAATTAGTTTTCTGTTTTGTTACTAAGGCAAATTATATGCTTTATACTGTTCCAGAACAATTGGAAATATCACAGGTTATATGTCTGTTTAAATGTAATTTTGACAGTTCTGCTATTTTCCTGCTGATTATTCATCCTAGTATATATGGCAAGCATGATCTACCTTGCCTTCTTTTCTTGATAGCATAGCAATTATTACTGATAATTTAAACACTGTTTCATTATTTTGATTTCTAAGAACCTACTAAGTTGAAAGAAAATTCAACTGATTAATTTGGTGTAAACTGGAAGGATCATGCTCTCTCAACTTACTCAAACCGCCTTTTCCATTTCCCAGAGACACTGTGTGCCCTTGTTCAAATCCATTTTTCATATTTCACTTTACATGTATTTGCAAATAGCATATGCGCATGTATTAGTGCACTTATGTTTTATTTTCACTGTGTTTTAACTGGTAAATACTTTCATATGACAATGTTTTCTTATTTTCAATTTTATATTTTGGTGTATCATCATAAATTTTAATAAATTATCTATAAGCAGTCCATAATATTTTATTTTCTTTTTAGAGTTAAGAGTTTGAAAAAGTATATATCAAAAACCTTGATGATATTTAGATATCTTATACCAAGTAACAGTTTTTGAATCTGATTACATTGTGATGGATATTCTTCTGTTTTTGTTTAGATTCTAAGTCACATCCAATTCTTTGCGATCCCAGGGACTGTAACCCTCCACACTCTTCTGTCCATGGAATTTCCCAGGCAAGAATATTGGAGTGGGTTGCCATTTCCTTTTCCAGGGGATGTTCCCAAACCAGGGATCAAACCCACGTCTCAAGGATTGGCAGGTGGATTCTTTACTGCTGAGCCATTAGGGAAACCCAAATCCTTCTGGAGGAGATGCATTAAACATACAGGTAAAATATGACATACAAATTAAGGAGCTCCTGATTCCTCTGAAAGAAAATCATGGATTCCTTTATGTCCATTTGCCAATGTTAAGGACCTCTGCTCCAAACCTAATTTATATGGTACCTGCTTACTCTATCAAATCTAGAAAAATTAAGCATTAAAATCTCCTACTGTGACTAAGAGTAGTCAGACTTTTTGTGCTTCTAATAACTGGGGCATATATAAACAGATAATGCACTGCATAAGAATTGTGCACTGCATAAGAATTTAAGCCTAGTATACTGTGCCTTCTCTAGCATTAGTGTCTGCTATCAAGACATACTACCCCTTTGTTTTATTTGCAGGCTCCGTCACTCAGTCGTGTCTGACTCTGTGTGGCCCCATGGACTGTAGGCTGTCAGATTCCTCTATCCACAGAATTTTTCAGGCAAGAATACTGGAATGGGTTGCCATTTCCTTCTCCAGGGGATCTTCCTGAGCCAGGGATTGAACCCATGTCTCTTGCATCTCCTGCATTGGCAGACAGATTCTTTACCACTGTGCCACCAAGACCTTTGTTCTGTTTAAAATCATCTTATATCTATTTATGTGTGCTAATTTTATGTTTCTCATTTTCTCTAATTTTTAAAGAACATGAATAGTGTTTTAGTTGATTTTTTGGCATATTTTATGTATAATCACAGAATGTGCAAATAATTTAATCTGCTCATTTCTAGCATGTAAGTCTTTCATTTCTGCCTTTTTATCTCATTGCATTCAGCTATCATTTACATAATATTACCTAATGATTATAAAACCAGGTAACTGTTTAACTGTTCTGATTTTAATGGGTTTGCCTTATTGTTAACTCTAAGTTTAATGGTAACTATCACTTTATTCTGCTGCAGTTATTATACATTTATATGAATATATAATTTTAAAAATCAGGAGTATTAAATTAGCCTATTCTGTCAATTTGTTTAGTTTGCTTTTTTCTCTGTCCTTTTTTTAAAAATCCTGAACTCTGAGTGTATTACTGTGGCTTACAGAAATTTATAAACACACGTATAGAAAAAGGAGCTCTCTTCCCTTTCTCTGCCTCTTTTCCACAAATATACAGCCATCACTGCTGCCAATTGGAAGCAAAATCAACTGAATGCACTTTTGTTATTATCAATGCCTGCTTCCTTCAATTTGTTATCAATCATGCTACATCAACACATTCCAAACAACACTGCAGTTGACACTATTGATATTACATATGAATGAAGGAGTGATTTGATTGAGAGCATTGACAACCCACAGAGCTCCTTCTGATACAACACAGCCAAAAACAAGAGTCTCTAGATATTTCCCAGAGATGCTGACAATTCTCCCTGACTGGCAAAATAGCCTTTCACGTACCCTGCTCTTAATAAACTCTTCTGCATGAAAGGCACATCCAGTTGGGAGAATTCACAAAGCAGATAATGAACTCACCAGGTGTTTGGGTTTGAAGGCTCTTCACTATCTTATTGCTTGTTTTGAATGTAGTATTCTTATGTTTTAAACATTTAGGGTAAATTATCATGTAGAAGACTTCATTTTAAGAAAACACTAATTTCGTCAGGTGTATAGTGAAGCCGCTCCTATATAATTTTAACGATGCAGAATGTGACCAGTGTCACTTTTAAGATTATGGTTTACATTCTTTCCAAAACAAAAATAACACCCAATAGGACATTTGTTATAAAAGGATAATTACGAGACACTAAGCTTCTCTTTCTGGTAAAGACTTAAGGAGTCTCTTTTTCCATCGTATCTAACACAATGTTTTCATTGGGTGGTTGTTGCTATTGTTTAGTTGCTCAGTCATATCAGGCCCTTTTGAAACCCCATGTACTATAGCCCACTAGGCTTCTCTGTTCATGGGATTTCCCAGGCAAGAATACTGGAGTGGGCTACCACTTCCTACTCCAGGGGATCTTGGCAATCCAGGGATCACACCCTTGTGTCTCCTGCATTGGCAGGAAGATTCTTTACCATTGAGCCACCAGGGAAGCTCCCTTTAATTTCATAGAAACACTCATTTTATAATTATTAACTTATTTCTCCTCTTTTTGCATAATATGAATATATATTCTAGAAGCAATGAACTGGTTTTTAATGAGTTCCCGGGCTTATCTTCTGGTGTCCTTTACAGGTGAACAACAAAATAAAAAAGGATACAGCTTTGTAAACCAAAATGTTTACAGATTTATTGTTAATTATTGCTCAGTTCACTATTTCACTGTTATTTAGTTCCTTGAAAGTGTCCTGTATATGTAACAATGCTTTTTTGGGGGAACAGCTGATGTATATGTCCCAGAAAATAAACTATCCTAAGAAGAATCCTGGCCCCATCATTGATACCTATGGAGATAAAAAGGCAAGGTTGCTTACACTCCATCAGAGTAATACCTCTTGACTCAGCCTAGCCAGGTAAGCTAGCAGACAAGCCACTGAGCCCTGAGGGTTTTAAAAGCAGGATGCAGACAGATATTTGAGCTGCATTATTCTCAAGTTTATAAGCTCAGGGAAAGAATCAATCAGAATTTAGGGTTTTATTTTAAAATTTCATCCCGCTTAGACTGTTTGTAATGGACTCTGAACATGCCCTGAAATAGCTTGTCCTGCTGTTCCACAAAGTAAGCACTGATGTTATGGGAAAAAGTAATTCTCACAGCATGTGAGCACAGTTTATCCAGCAAGTATATACAACTGGGCTCAAATTTTGAGAATTAGCATTTGAGGCAACGTTGCCCGATTGTCCATCAATCTCATAAACTTTTCATCCCTTCTGTATTTGTCAGATCAGTCCCTTGCAATATAATTGTTCACATAGAGAAATGGAAATAAACAATTACAGAGATGAAACTTAAATCCAGGCCTATTTGAGGTTAAACCTGTGAATTTCCTAATATTTCAATCTAGACAGGGGAACCACAATTCCTTTTTTATTTTTTGATTAAAGACATTATATCGCACAACTCCATGCTCTTTGTTCATCTGGGAAACTTCTTTTTCCAGGAAGTTTTCTTTTTAACTTGAGTGCTTTTTTTGTTTGTTTGTTATAATAGGATTGATTAACAACACTTTCCTTCTGCCACTGTCCAAGCCCTGATGAATGCAGGAATCAACAGTCAGCTGTCCACAGAGCGACAGAAAACTGTACATTACAGGAAGCCCTGAGCACCTGTTAAGTGGACTATCGACAGGCGGATTTTCACTCGGCCATATTCCAGGTTATCCTTGGTGACTGTTCCTTCTCCATCCTACAGTAGTAGCAGTGATGAATGAAACCTTTTAGGCTAATAAACTCTTAGCAAATAATGAAATTATAAAAACTAGTCTTTATCAACATCATTTTTCTTAAAAATTAATCTTTACATTATTATAATTCCAATGCACGAATGCCCACTGGATGCCAACACTTTATAACACTCATAAAAATATACTCAAAAAGAATGTATCTATAACCGAATTACTTTGCTGTACGACAGTGATTAACACAACACTCACTGTGAACGATTCTATTCCAATAAAAAGATAAATGAATAAAATACAATCAAAAGTGGGTTTTGTCATCCCAGGTGTACAGATGAGGGGACTGAAATGTGGAGAGGTCAAATCCCTCTGCCATCATCCGTTCCTAGCTGGTGTTTTAACACACATTCAAGTCCAGATCTGTCCATGGTCACGGCCTATGCTCTTCCCACTTAACCTGGCTACCTATGAAAGCAAATAATAAAATTCAGGCATCGGGAGAAGAAGGTAATCATTTAAGCAGCCATCTAAAATATAAATACTAAATACCTTTCATTTGCATTTTGCTGTGACTCATGTATAATCTCATTTAATTCTCTAATCTATAGTAGCTAAAGCTAAGACTATAAGGAGGAAAAGTGCAGAAAGATGGAGTGAAAAGAAAGTGCCTGCTTTGTATGGAATCACTAAGGGAAAGAAAGGTCACATTGCCAGCCAGTGCTGTGCTGTCTGTCATCAGGTTTTATAATACGGTGTAAACACTAGGGTCTGTGACACTGAACAAGGAGGGAATAGCTTATTACCTCCAGAAATAGCACAAATGCCAAGCAACTTTAACTGGCTTAGCCTTGGGAAATTTCTCCATTCTCTAAGAATGTAAGGTCACATTAAATTATTTAGAAACTTATGGCTTGAGTGTATTAAAAAAAAAAAAAAAAAGAAGGCTCTGTGCATTGTTTTGATGGTTGAGTAAATATTTGCATGTTCCTGAGTTCAAAGAGTCCTAATATTAAATTAGTTGCTGATTATGAAAAAAACAAACATAATATTCTATTAAAAGAAAAGAGGAACTATACAAAAACCTACTTGGCATATTCCTCTCAATTCAAAATTAAAGAAGCTATCTCCCAGGCAAGGTTGTCTACGAAGTGTCACTCCATAGGGAAGATGTGAAATGAAATTATAAATCCCCAAACAGAGATTTTATTACAGTGGAAAACTTGACAGAATCTTAACTACAGAAGCAGAATGCAGCAAAGGCTAGGATAAACCTAACTCTATGAGATTCTTAAACCATTAGTACAACAGAGGGAAGAAAATATTAATTCAGATTAATATTATGTTTATTCATACCACTTAATGACTATATTTTCCTTTTGTAAAATGAACTTTGAAAATTTTCCTTGAGGTCCTGTGTGCTTTCAAACAACTCTGAAGAAAGTCTGTGACTTGGGAAAACTTTTCTATTTAAAATAAAGGCTGTTTTCTTTCTCTGGGGAAAAAGAAAAAGCTCTCAAACTTAGACATGACATTTTCTTCAAAAAAAGGAGGCGGTGTCTATGAAACCTCCATGTCCTTACTTCTATCATCCATATGCTTCCCATCTAATCTCACGACAACTCATTTGGCAAGGCAATGTTTATCAAACTTTAGCAGTGGGATTCTGTGTTACAATGAAGCTGTGTATAGAGACCTGATAAATAAAATGAGTCAACCAGATGGCTAAAGACCAGAAGTCGGAAATAGGAGCAAAGCCCATCTCTGATGGTTTCCACCCCTTCCTCCTCAGTATTGGGGAATCTCCAAGAAAACCATTAGCATAAAGCCTCCAACCATACTGTTAACTGGCTTTGATTAATCGATGTTCCCTTCCATTTCTTATCATTCAACAGTTTCCATGTTTCTAAATTCCTGACACTTATTAACCCTCTGGAATAAAAACAACACCACCCAGAATAGTAAGCAATAAGTCACATTTTTATGTTATAAGGTTAACTAAAAGTTTTAAATTTTTTTGATAAAAATATAATAATAACAGTAAGTGCTACTACTAAGTACAAATACACAAGATGATGTGTACCAGTACTGTATCAGTCAGGGTTCTCTAGGGAAACAAAATCAAGATGTGTGTGTATGTGTGTATCAAGAGGTTTATTTTAAGGAACTGACTGATGTGATCATTGGCTCTGGTAAATCTGAAGTCTATATAGCAAGCCTGCAGAGGAACTGAGGTTGCAGTCTATAGGTAGAATTTCTTCTCTTTCGGAAACTTTCAGTTTTATTCTTTTAAAGCATTCAAATGATTAGATGAGGTTCATTCATATCATGGAAGGCAGTGTTCTTTACTTAAGGTCAATTAATTGCAAATTTTACCCACACCTACACAATGCCTCCATTGGCCCCTGTGGTTCATCCCTGTGTCCATGCAGACGGTATCAGTGTTGAGCTGAACAGTAGCTGCATTCCATATGCATAGATGACCTAGACTAGACACATCTGTATACCAGGCATCAGCGAAAATTTTCCCCCTCCCTCTCTATAGGACGGAAGGGTCATCACAGGGATGGGGTGGGGGATTTGGAAGGTCTATACATTCTACAATGACTATATTTTTCCCCAATGAATTAGCAGTAAATAATCCTGCAAATGTGGGAGATGCAGGAGATATGGGTTTGATCCCTGGGCTGGGAACATCCCTGGTGGTGGA
Source organism: Capricornis sumatraensis (assembly GCF_032405125.1). Classification (NCBI taxonomy): domain Eukaryota; kingdom Metazoa; phylum Chordata; class Mammalia; order Artiodactyla; family Bovidae; genus Capricornis; species Capricornis sumatraensis. The sequence goes on along the minus strand of NC_091089.1, from coordinate 14,608,652 downwards.
AATGACACCCTGCTCCAGTATGTTTGCCTGGAGAATCCCATAGACAGAAGAGCCTGGCAGGGTACAGTCCATGGGGTCACAAAGAGTGGCACATGACTTAGCAACTGAAGAACAATAAAATATCCAAGCACACTGTTTTGGATTTTTCTACAGTTCAGGCAGTAAGAGGAGCCAATAGGTATCAAACACTTAGAGTCATGCCTGCCTTAAATGCTTTACATGTGTTAACTCCTTTATCATTCATAACAACCTTTGGGGAAGTTACTATTATTATTTAAATTTCACGGAGGCATCAAATGGTTTAGTGGTCCATGTTTGCATAGATAAGTTGATGTTCAGTCATAAGTCATATCTGACTCTTTGAGACCCCATGGTCTGCAGCACACCAGGCTTCCTTGTCCTTTACTATAGATAAGTGGTGGAGTAGAAACGCAAGCCTAGGTAGTTAAGTTAAAGACCTGATCTCAACCCTTGTCAGGGAAATTGCAATACTCAAGCTTGGAACTGTGCTTAAATGAAATCTCTCCCACAAACGGCTCAAGGGAAGTATACATTAAAAAATCTAATCTAGAAGTATAGCTAAGAAACATCATGACATATTTTCTAATGTCCAAGAACATTTTTCCTTGAATTCTTTTGAAACCAATAGGATAAGAAATGGGTTTTCAAAAGTTGAATGTACAGTTAGAGTTGTAAACATCTTACTGTAATTCTTTTAAAAATCTTAAGCAACCTGTTTTGTTCTTTTGAACTTTAGAATCACTGAATTCCTAAATGTCCTTAATTTCTGATTTATATAGTATTTATATAGTAAGATTCAGAGAAGGCAATGGCAACCCACTCCATTACTCTTGCCTGGCAAATCCCATGGACAGAGGAGCCTGGTAGGCTGCAGTCCCTGGGGTCGCTAGGAGTCAGACACGACTGAGAGACTCCACTTTCACTTTTCACTTTCATGCATTGGAGAAGGAAATAGTAACCCACTCCAGTATTCTTGCCTGGAGGATCCCAGGGATGGGGGAGCCTATTGGGCTGCTGTATATGGGGTCTCACAGAGTTGGACACGACTGAAGCGACTTAGCAGTAGCAGTAGCAGTATATAGTAAGATTACATGCCTTTCTTCTCAGATTAAAACTAAATGATAACCCATGTGGCTGTTCCATTACTCATCTGTATGTCATAGTAAATTAATTATACTGCTACATGGGTTTGGTCTAAAAGTAAATTTGACCAATATAAGGAATAGACTGATACTGACAATCAGGTTTTTTTTTTTCTGTTATACATATATTCTACACCAAGTAACTAATATTTATTAATCCAAATATAAGTCTAAATTGCATAACTCATGTTACACACTTATCCTCAGCTTATTAATTTCCAAATCTGTAGTTGTTATCATGGCTATTTCTGACCTACAAGTATTTCTACTTAATGAGGGCCTTTGGTGTTAATTTTGATAACTCTCAGCTTGCTGCATGAAGAACAAACTTCGTCTTTAATGAGACTCACACAGAGTTTGCTTCATATAAAGGAAAAAAAATAAATCTCTTTTCATTTTATTAAACTAGGCTATAAGAATCCTTTCATGTATATCATCTTATTTTTTAAAAAATAAAAATAAGGGACATTACTTCTTGAGCAAAGTTGGAAAGAATCAGATTCTTTTTTTTTTTTAAGAGTGTGTTACAGTGTTCTCCATACCTGCCAAGTATGTCACTGTATTCTCAGTAACTTGTATTTTAACCAAACTCTACAAAACAGTGAGTTGCCCAAAAAGTTTACTTGGGTTTTTTTCCATAGGATCTCATGGAAAAACCTGAATGACCTTTTTGGCCAACCCGATACAACTAGGAAATGACCTCTAAAGATCATTTAGGCACACATAACCTGTAGCCATGTTTTATAGCCTGCATACAGCCATCCTGATAGCTCAGTTGGTAAAGAATCCACCTGCAATGCAGAAGACCCTGGTTCAATTCCTGGGGTGGGAAGATCCACTTGAGAAGGGATAGGCTACCCACTCCAATATTCTTGGGCTTCCCTTATGGCTCAGCTGGTGAAGCATCCACCTGCAATGCAGGAGACTTAGGTTCAATCCCTGGGTTGGGCAAATCCCCTGGAGAAGGGAAAGGCTACCCACTCCAGTACACTGGCCTGGAGAATTCCACGGGCTACAATCCATGGGGTCGCAAAGAGTCAGACACGACTGAGTGACTTTCACTTTCACTTTTCATACAGCCATCAGGGAAGTGCCCAAGAAAATGATTCTCCTGTAGCACTAATTCATGTTAGGGTTAATGGTGTTTTCTGCCCTCATGGTGCAGAAAGGCCCTGGGAGTATTGCACACAATGCTGAAATTCCTCCTGTAACATTCCTGAGAGGTGCTGATCCAGTCTTTCTTCTCCACTCAGGGTCTCTGCTCTTGTGTGCCCCTCTGCTTAGAATAATTGTGACCTTTGCAGACTTGGGGCCTTAACTATCTTTAGGTCTTTGTTCAAACACTACTTTCTCAGAGACATTCTTGGATAAGTAAAAGAATGAAAGAAAACCCAAGCAGCTCTGCTATGCCATGGGTAAGGAATTATGTTGTTCTGCAAACAAACTGCAGAGAAGACCACTTGTACTAATTTGCTAGGGCTGCCCTAACAAAATATCCTGGGCTGACACAAAGAAGATCCAACCAGTCCATCCTGAAGGAAATCAGTCCTGAATATTCATTGGAAGGACTGATGCTGCAGTTGAAACTCCAATACTTTGGCCACCTGATGCGGGGAACTGACTTATTGGAAATGACTGTGATGCTGGGAAAGACTGAAGGTGGGAGAAGGGGGTGACAGAGGATGAGATGGTTGGATGGCATCAATGATTTGATGGACATGAATCTGAACAAGTTCCTTGAGTTGGTGAGGAACAGGGAAGCCTGGCGTGCTATAGTCCATGGGATCGCAAACAGTGGAACACAACTTCGCGACTGAACTGAACTGGCATAAAAAAAATTATTTTCTCACCATTCTGGAGGCTAAGATTCTGAGATCAAGGTGTTGACAGATCTGGTTTCTCTAGAGGCCTCTCTGCTGGATTTGCAGTTGGCTGCCTTCTGCTGTGTCCTAACAAGGTTCTTCTACTGTGTATACATATCCTAGATGTCTCATTCTGATCAAAATTTCTCTCTATGTAAAGATGCAGTCAAACTGGATTAGGACCCACCTTAGAGGTCTCATTTTAGCTTAATCACCTCTTCAGTGGCACTATAAAAATTGGGGGGCTTCACTAGCGGTTCAGATGGTAAAGAATCTGCCTACAATACAGAAGACCCGGGTTTAATCCCTAGGTTGGGAAGATCCTCTGGAGAAGGGAATGGGAACACACTCCAGTATTCTTCCCTGGACAACCCCATAGAGAGGAGCCTGGCAGGCTACAGTCCATGGAGTTGCAAAGAGTCAGACACAACTGAGTGACTAACACTTTTACTTTATGTTTTTCTATGATTTAATGTGGGTTAAGGCTTCAACATGTGAACTTAGAGGGGACACAATTCAACTCACAATACCATTCTTTGCCCACAGGATGCTTTCTGGATTCTTACAACTCAACACCCTCTTCTGTCTCAGCACTTGTTTTTGCAGCATCAATCCCATGCCCTTTGCTGCACAATATTTAACTGAACTTATCTGAACACGCATGCTGATTTACTGTAGCCGATGAGAGACTCCGTCTTTCAGGTTTCTACTGCCATGAGCGTGACTAACGAATGGTCTTGGCTGTAGTGCTCCAAGCCCTCTGTTGTATCTGCACCAAGGTGACATCCCCTTGGCTGCTCCTAGCTGGTGGCAGAGTGTGGCAAAGGTCCTAAGGCAGGAGCTCTCCTAGGAGGTGCAGTGCTCTTCTGGCTGGAGATGCTGACCTGAAGATCTCACACCAGTCTCATTAAACTGTCATTGAACGGCACTGCAGTCTAAGACCTTCTGTTCTTTCCATGCCCTTCACAGGCTGAGAGCTATGCTGTAGGTTCATGGCTTTCCATTCTCATTTTCCCTCCCAGGCACTTGCCCCAGTAACCTCTTGCATGTCTAATCATCTTGACATCTTCAAGCTTGGAGGATTTGGACAAATTGCTTCCCCACATGTGAGTGAGTGATAGACATCTCCTCTCTGCTGAGTACATGACTTAATCATAAAGAATAAATTCCAGAGTGGAAATGCTAGCAGACAAGCGAGAATATGTATTTCAGAGACTCTAAATACCGCTGAAATAAGGCAAGGCTTACCACAACATGAATTTAGTAAAAGTGTATCTCAAATGTCTGGATAAACCATCAAGTGTTTTAAAATATGGTGTTAAGTTCCACAAAATTTTATTCTGAACACAAGGATATTTTATTCATCTTGATAATGAAGCTGGAGCTTCCTAGGTGGTGCGGTGGTAAAGAATTTGCCTGCCAATGCAGGAGACACAAGAGACATGGGTTTCATCCCGGGTCAAGAAGATTACCCTAGAGTAGGAAATAACAACCCACTCTCATATTCTTGTCTGGAAACCCCATGGATAGTGTAGCCTGTTGGGCTACAGTCCAAAGGGTAGTAAAGAGTTGGACACGACTGAGTGACTGAGCATGCACACACACACTTAAGCTAAACATATGTATATTTCTCTATCAAAATAATCATGAACTGGGGTCTGGAGGGACAAGTCCACATAGTGGGATAAGAGCTGCCCACTCAGGCTTCAATAACTCTATCAGCAGGCACAAAGTGGGGCCTATCCTCAAAGAGTGACAGTCTCACCACCATTGTCTACTTGGAGACCAGCCAGAACTATTCTCACTAAGCCTATTACCTGTTTATGTCAATCACACAAGGAGTTCTGGGCTTCCAGGTTTCCTTTCACTGCACACATTTTAATCATTAAACATCTCTGCACATCCTTTTTTAATGTCCTTGTCTTGCATCTTCACTAACTCCTAAAGTCTCTCCAGTGAGCCCTCTGGAAATTATGGTCTATAATAAATAAAACTCCCATGTTCTCTTCTCTAAAAACTACCTTTGACTCACTCTCAATGAAACTTAAATCTCTCTTAAGGATGTGCTGCCTCTGTAGGCAATCAGGTGAAAGCTGTTTCATCATCTCCTTTGGCCTGTATCTCAGTGGGCTAACATTGGGGTAAATGTTCTCCTTGTTTCTCTGCCGATTTCAGACTGTAATCTTTCTACGATCCTAAAACTCTGCGACATTGATGATAAGGCCACTTCTTCTTTGGACACACATTTGCTGTCACTCACTAGAACTGCTCCAACTACAACAGTCTCCTTAACTTTCCTCAAACTCATTGGAAAACCCCATTCTCAGGGTCTTAATACTTTCTATTCCCTCTATATAAGATGCCCTTAAATGTCTGTATTGCCTAATTTGGTCTGCTCCCTTCTTGTACTTAAAAACTTATTACCAAATTTCAAAGAAACTTACCCTGACTACAATATTTAAAATTGCAACCAGCCTCCATTGCATTTTTTAAAAATAACCCACTGCTTTTTATTTTTATTCCATGTCACCCATTTTTATCTGTATCTTCCATTAAAAATTTAAATTTCAATGACAGAGATCATATTCTAGACTGCTATACAACCAGGGCCTGCTATATAGAAGATACTAAATAAATATATGGGGCCTCCCTGGTGGCTCAGATGGTAAAGAATCTGCCTGCAACGTGGGAGAGCCAGGTTTGATTCCTGAGTTGGGAAGACCCCCTGGGGAAGGAAATGACTACCCACTCCAATAATCTTCCCCAGAGAATTTCATGGGCAGAGGAGCCTGGTGGGGTCATGGAGTCACAGAGCTGCACATGACTAAGTGACTAACACTTTCACTTTCAAATAAGTATTCACTGAATGAGTACAGTAAATTGAATTTATTGAAATTATAATCTTTCATCTCCCCAAAGAAGGTTAATTAGTATTCTTTTAAGAATTTATCATTGTTTTCTGTCTTATTCTACATATCTAGTTCTTTCCTATATGCCTGATATACTACTAAGAATACATACATGAAAAAGCCCAATTTTTTACCCTGAAAAATTTCTTCCTAGTTATACAGAGAGAAATATACACAGATTGTCATAACCATCAGTTCAGTTCAGTCGTTCAGTCGTGTCCGACTTTTTGTGACTCCATGAATCACAGCATGCCAGGCCTCCTTCTCCATCACCAACTCCCGGAGTTCATTCAGACTCATGTCCATCGAGTCAGTGATGCCATTCACCCATCTCATCCTCTGTCATCCCCTTCTCCTCCTGCCCCCAATCCCTCCCAGCATCAGAGTCTTTTCCAATGAGTCAACTCTTCGCATGAGGTGGCCAAAGTACTGGAGCTTCAGCTTTAGGATCATTCCTTCCAAAGGAATCCGAGGGCTGATCTCCTTCAGAATGGACTGGTTGGATCTCCTGGCAGTCCAAGGGACTCTCAAGAGTCTTCTCCAACACCACACTTCAAAAGCATCAATTCTTCAGTGCTCAGCCTTCTTCACAGTCCAACTCTCACATCCATACATGACCATAGGAAAAACCATAGCCTTGAGTAGACAGACCTTAGTCGGCAAAGTAATGTCTCTGCTTTTGAATATGCTATCTAGGTTGGTCATAACTTTTCTTTCAAGGAGTAAACATCTTTTAATTTCATGGCTGCAGTCACCATCTGCAGTGATTTTGGAGCCCCTCAAAATAAAGTCTGACACTGTTTCCCCATCTATTTCCCATGAAGTGATGGGACCGGATGCCATGATCTATGTTTTCTGAATGTTTACGTTCTCTGAATCAGCTTTAAGCCAACTTTTTCACTTTCCTCCTTCACTTTCATTGAGAAGCTTTTTAGTTCCTCTTCATTTTCTGCTATAAGGGTGGTGTCATTTGCATATCTGAAGTTATTGATATTTCTCCCAGCAATCTTGATTGCAGCTTGTGTTTCTTCCAGTCCAGCGTTTCCAATGATGTACTCTGCAGGGTGACAATATACAGCCTTGATATACTCCTTTTCCTATTTGGAACCAGGCTGTTGTACCATGTCCAGTTCTAACTGTTGCTTCCTGACCTGCATACAGATTTCTCAAGAGGCAGGTTAGGTGGTCTGGAATTCCCATCTCATTCAGAATTTTCCACAGTTTACTGTGATCCACACAGTCAAAGGCTTTGGCATAGTCAATAAAGCAGAAATAGATGTTTTTCTGGAACTCTCTTGCTTTTTCCATGATCCAGTGGATGTTGGCAATTTGATCTCTGGTTCCTCTGCCTTTTCTAAAACCAGCTTGAACATCAGGAAGTTCACAGTTCATGTATTGCTGAAGCCTGGCTTGGGATAAATATTTATGCATATTTAGGTTTCAATTGCCTCTAGCAACTCAGTGGAGGATAGATTTGAAGAGGGCAAAATCAGAAAGAAACAAAATAATTAGAAATGTACACAATTACCCAAGTGAAAGGTGATGGTACCTCATGTGAAATTTATTAGCAGAGATGGAGAGAAGCAGGCAGATAAAAAATGTATAAGAGGCAAAATTAGGAAATATTTTATTATTATATTACTATTATATTTAAAGTGAGTAAGAAACAAAAGACAAAGAAAGGGGTATTAGAGAAGTCAGCTGAGAGGGAAAAATGAGAAATTATCATTTTATCTGATGAATCTTGATGTTTATGTGAGATAATTAAGAGAATATATCCAAGGATATTGCTCTGAATATAAAGTTTTGGTAGAGAGGCCTGGGATGGAAAAATACAGTTGGAAGTTCTCAGTAGGTCTGTGGCAGTTTAAATCATGTGAATAAGTGAGATCGCCTGGGGTAAAATATCAAGTCAGAATAACAGGGAAGCAAACAAGAATACTGTGGGAACAAGAACTCGGAACTTTAAGAAAGGGGAATCCTCTAATAGAGAACATAAAATATCAGAGGCCAGTCCCTAAAACAGACAGCACAGTGCGCACTGTGGTGTGATATAAACCAAGAGCTTAGAAAACATTAAGAATAAAAAAATAAGCAGCATCCCCCAAAGTAGCAAAGGAGCTCAGTAACTGGTTTCAAAAGTGGGAGACCACCAATGAAACCAAAGCAGTTTCAGTACCATGGAGAGAGTAGAAGCCTGCGTGCAGGGCACTGGAGCATTCAGTGTAAGGAGAGGCTGAGCAGGGTGGCAACATAGCTTTTGTTAATTGCAGGTGGAAGTAGGAGCTATAAATGGAACAGTAACTGACTGGGGGAAGCGGGGGAGGGGAGATCTGGCCTTGGCACTAGTGGTAAAGAATACGCCTGCCAATAGCAGGAGATGTAAGAGACACCAGTTGGATACCTGGGGGAGGAAGATCCCCTGCAGAAAGGCATGGCAACACACTCCAGGATTGTTACCTGGAGAATGCCATGGGCAGAGTAGCCTGGAGGGCTACAGTCCATATGGTCACAAAGAGTTGGACATGACTGAAGTGACTTAGGACAACACAGCACAGCTGGCTGGGAAATGGCTAGCGAGGCTTTAGCACATTTAGAGTCTAAGAGGAAAAGGTAGAAAGGAGAATGTTGAAGATACAGTAGAAAAACTAACAAACTGAAGCTTTCTGGGTGCAAAGACTCAGAGCAGGGGTGAAGAGCTGAACTGCAGGGGCTAAGAGAGACCAAAGGACTACTGGTGATCTTAGGTGTGGATGGAGACTTCTGTGAAAGCCTGGAATATTCACAGACAGGAATAGAAGAGAATGATTTGTCGGGGTTGTTTACTTGTGAAGTTGAGTCTGACTCTTTTGTGACCCCATGGACTACAGCCTGGCAAGCTCCTCTGTTCATGGGATTTTCCAGGCAAGAATACTGGTGTGGGTTGCTATTTCCTTCTCTCAAGAATCTTTCCAACTCAAGGATCAAACCCGCATCTTCTGCATTGGCAAGCAGATTCTTTACCATCTGAACCATCTGGAAAGCCCAAAGAGAATGATAACCTAGAACAAATAATCAGAATGAAACCACAAATTTCTTGGGGAAAAAAACTTGCATGATTGTGTAATATCCTCCAATAATCCTTAGCCATTTGCACCTACAAATGATAGGGCGGACACTGCCACTGATTCTGAGTTAGAATTTTACTAGGAAAATACAGTACAATAAAAACAACAAAGTAACTGAAAGACCTGAGGGGAACTAGAACTGATGATCAGCTGTGTGCTCTGGAAGAGACTGAGAAGACAGGCCAGGAGGGGTGGACAGATTCAATTTAGTTCAGTTGCTCAGTCGTGTCCAACTCTTTGCGACCCCCTGGACTGCAGCACGCCAGGCCTTCCTGTCCATCAACTCCCGGAGTTTACTCAAACTCATGTCCATTGAGTCAGTGATGCCATCCAACCATCTCATTCTCTGTTGTCCCCTTCTCCTACCACCTTCAGTCTATCCCAACATCAGGGTCTTTGCAAATGACTCAGTTCTTCACATCAAGTAGCCAAGTACTGGAGTTTCAGCTTCAGCATTAGTCCTTCCAGTGAATATTCAGAACTGATTTCCTTGAGGATTGGCTGGTTGGATCTCTTTGCAGTCCAAGGGACTCTCAAGAGTCTTCTCCAACAAAAGCATCAATTCTTCCAGTGCTCAGCTTTCTTTATAGTACAACTCTCACAACCATACATGACTACTGGAAAAACCATAGCTTTGACTAGATGGACCTTGTTGGCAAACTAATGTCTCTGCTTTTTAATATGCTGTCTAGGTTGGTCATAATTTTCCTTCCAAGGAGCAAGCGTCACTTAATTTCATGGCTGCAGTCACCATTGGCAGTGATTTTGGATCCCCCCAAAATAAAGTCTGTCACTATTTCCACTGTTTCCCCATCTATTTCCCATGAAGTGATGGGGCTAGATGCCATGATCTTCGTTTTCTGAATGTTGAGCTTTAAGCCAACTTTTTCACTCTCCTCTTTCACTTTCATCAAGAGGGTCTTTAGTTCTTTGCTTTCTGCCATAAGGGGGGTGTCATCTGCATATCTGTGGTGATTGCTATTTTCCCTGGCAATCTTGATTCCAGCTTGTGTTTCAGCCAGACAGCATTTCTCAGGGACCAAGAATCTTCAGGTTTCTTTCAACCAAAGGCAGAAATGAGTTGTGTTAAATTATGAGAGAATTGGAAGGATGAGAATATAAGATATAAAAGAGGGTTGTGGGAGTAGAATTTCTCAGGTAAATCTATTCCAGAGGATTTTATATTCAAGGAATTGTCTGATAAGAAAAGGGGTAAATTTTATGAGACTTAAGTATGTCCATGAATTTGATGATAAGCAGAATTTTCAAATCGAATGAGAATATAGAAATGTCCTAGTTTAATTTCCACATAAGGAATCTGAGAGAGAGAAATCATTTGCTTAAAGTCACATAGCAACTAGAAAAATGTGGGTCAGAGAAAGTTCCTTCTGAAGAATAGGGTGCTGTACTTAGTCATTCAGTCTTGTCCAGCTCTTTGCAACACCACAGACTATGGTCCAACAGGCTCCTCTGTCTATGGAGATTCTCCAGGCCAGAATACTGGAATGGGTTGACATGCCCTCCTCCAGGGGATTTTCCCAAACCAGGGATCGAACTCAGGTCTCTGATATTGCAAGCAGATTGTTTACTGTCTGAGCCAATATCATCTCATTACCCAATATTCAGGAGTATGTTAATATCTTCTGATTCTTTTTTTCCTCTGGAATTTAGGAATCAAGTGATTGAGGTAAGTGGTAGAATCCTTGTAAACAATACGTCTTAGGAAAAATAAAGAATGGAAAGTAGTGAAAATTTGCCTTTCTTTTGCTCATGAATTCATTCTACCTTCGTCATTAATATTCTTTTTTCTCTCTCTCCACACACCTTATAAAGTAATCAAGTTGTAAGACGTGTCTGGATGGAATTTATTATTTTCTTTTATTACTTTAAAATACTAGTTAAAGAGAAAAAATCTTATAATTGTATTATTAAAAGGGAAACCATCTTAAGCTTCCATATTGAGTTGTATGTATTTTTATAGTGTTGCTGCAAATATTTCCTGCACATCTCCCGTGTGGAATCAAAGGTATTCTATAATTTCACAGTTGGTGTGCTGATGTGCCGATTATTTGTCTCCTGTAAAACAAAGGTCTACTTTAGAGGCAGTGTTAACAAGCAATGCTGTGCACACATTTGCACTCGTTATTAGCACTTTGACAACAGGTGCCTTGTCTCTGCAGAGAACAGAGAACAGGTGCCTCGAGTCCCCGAGCTGACTCTCACAATGGGATTTTAGCTAGATTTCAAGAGATGAATAAAATTGCCTCCTTACCACCTGAAGAAGGTAATTCATAAACACATGCCAAATGACTGCTACTAATTCTGCATAATCAATCGTCAGACCTGACTTCAGCACATTTTGATGCTCATTAGGGAGTGAGGTACTTTTTTAGAGTAATAGTATGAATAATGTAATGGAATCTACTGAATGAGTAATAAATTTTGGCCGAGACACTTCCCTCCCATTATTAGATAACTGCGTGCATGCTAAGTCATGTCTGATTCTTTGTGACCCCATGAACTGTAGCCTGCCAGGCTCCCCTGTCCATGGGATTGCCCAGGCAAGAATACTGGCGTGAGTTGCCATGCCCTCCTCTGGGGGATCTGCCCTGTCTCTTACGTCTGCTATATTGACAGGTGGGGTCTTAGGAAGCCCCATTAGATAACTATTATATATTAAATCATAAGTAGCTTTAGAAAAGTCAACAGGGGGTAAGCCTAAACATGGAAATAATTATAACTCTATATTAAAAGTTTACAGTAATACATTTATTTCTTATGAATTTAAAGTATATGCATTTATGAAAGTATTTGAGGTAGGTGACACTCAGCTTGATATGAGACTTAGAATTTGGGAAGTATATTACAGGTGGAAGGAGAATGGAGATACAAAAGATAGGAGTGTATTTGGGAAATAACAACTAATTTTGAATCAATGGAATACATGATAGAATGTGCACAAAGTAGGGACAGAGAGAAAGCTAAGACTGAGCGGCAGGCAGGCAGGGGCTTGGTGCTGAAGTAGTAGTTGATTAGGCATAAAGCCAGAACAGTAGTCAATCAAGGGCAATATTAAACACAAATACCATTACACACAAAAGATAAGCCAAATATTATAATTCACCAATCATATTTTCTTTATACATCATAGGAATTATGGTGAAACTATTTTCTTACATAATATGATTAAATTACTGTCATGTTCCAACAAATGAAAGTACACATATTTATCTCAAGAGATACACTTCTTGAAATGAAATCATCTGGCTTCTTCTCAGCTCTTAACCTATTGGATTATTATTCAGTATTTTAAACTCTTGAACATCATCAGTGAAACTCTTTCCCATTTGCTTATATACAAATATACTATATGCAATCATTCCTTCAATGCCTTTTTTGAGCCTGTGTTTCCAGCGGAATCTAGTATTATTTCTGCCCCTTCTTGAGTTATACTGTCAGTCTAGTAGCTCTCCAGTAACCTCATTCTGAGTTATGATGACTGTCCCTGCCACACACACACTTGTCTTCATAAGAATGACTTTTTCCCTTTGTCTCCACCTGTCAAACCCTACTGAGATCAAGCTCCAGGAAAATGTTACTCTTTATATGAAGTTCTAATTAGCCAGGGAGAATTAGTCTTCCTTTTCCTCTACAGATAATGCGTAACCCTTTATTCTAACACTAGAATTGTTATCTTCTTTTTAAAATTAGTACATACCACCCAAACCTCCTACATTAGATGCTAAGTTATTAAAAGAGGTCAAGTCCCGGGCTCTGCTATGGCCCCCAACATAGGCATAATGTATATAAGGCATTAGACATCCATATTGGATACATATATTCTGTTGTACACTAAAACACCATGATCCTGTTTATGTGTTTCTCTGACATGATTTCTCCATTGATTCGTCCTCTATTCCAGTACCCTTGGCTATTCTGTTAGTTTTTACGGGCAGGAATCATAATTTCAAGTCTTTTAGTCTCTATCATGAGCACTGAATGATTTAGAAGGCAGAAAGTGTTTAATAAATCTCTGTTGAATACATGAAAGAGGGAAGTATGTACAGGAGTCAGTTAATGAAGGATAAAGACTTAGAACAGGGATGCATTGACCACCACTGTCCTGAGAAATACACTCAGAGCATAGGCCAGTCCTCAGCAATATAATTTTTCCCACTATGCAGTTTTCTTTCTGATCAGAGACGGTGTGTTTTTGGTAAGGAATGGATCTGCCAGAGTAAATCCCGCCCTCTCCATGTAAAAAAGGGAAAAAAAGGAAAGGGAATTCTATGAATGAACTACTTAGCTTCGGTAATGTTACTAATTATAAAGATAAGTATGGCAATATAACCCTTTTAAAGCAGTAAGAGAACCTCAGGATTATTTATAACTCATCCTTTATTCAGAAAAGGCACCTGTGAATGAAAAAAGTCAAGCTACCCACCTGAGTTTCAAAGAAAATTACAATAGAATTGAGACAAAAGTCATGGTTTCCTAACTCACTATCCTGGGCTCTCTCCATTATAGGAATGCTAACTTTATGGCATTAGTGATGAAGTAAGTGGAGAAGGCAATGGCACCCCACTCCAGTACTCTTGCCTGGAAAATCCCATGGACGGAGGAGCCTGGTGGGCTGCAGTCCATGGGGTCGCCGAGAGTTGGACACGACTGAGCGGTTTCACTTTCACTTTTCACTTTCATGCCTTGGAGAAGGAAATGGCAACCCACTCCAGTGTTCTTGCCTGGAGAATCCCAGGGACGGGGGAGCCTGGTGGGCTGCCGTCTATGGGGTCACACAGAGTCGGACACGACTGAAGCGACTTAGCAGCAGTAGCAGCAAGTGATGAATATTGCTTAATTTTTGTATTTCCTGAATAAGTGATCAAATTTTAGTATGTATGTACCATACAATTACCAAGCATCTTTACAAGGATCTATTTTTTAAAGCTTGAGATTGTTTTCTTCAGCCGTGCTGCATCTTCACTGCTGCCCTTGGGCTTTCTCTATTTGTGGTGAGCTCAGGCTTCTCAATGCAGTGGCTTTTCCTGTTGCCGAGCATGGGGCTCTAGGCTCATGGGCTCAGTAGCTGTGGCATACAGGCTGAGATGCTCTGAGGCATGTGGGATCTCCCCGGACCAGGGATGGAACCTGTGTCCCCTGCATTGGTAGGTGGAGTCTTATCCACCATACCACCAGGGAAGTCCAGCTTGTGAACTTTATGATACAATTTTCTTGATACAACTGGGCTTCATGTAACATTTTTGCAACAAACTTTCTGATCTGCCCTACAGCATTTAAAAGGCAGTGAATGCAAAGTAAAATTTCAGAGTAAATACACCCTCAATTCCCAAGGCAGCATCTTAAAAAAAGGAAAACAACCGAAGCCACAGGAGAAGCCTTTAAGAGGCCTGTGCTTTGTGGCCCTCATGGTCTCTACACTCTCTGAGATTCCTGGGGGAGCAAAGCCATTTGCGTCAGTGCCTCTGGGGTGACACAGTCCCTAAGAGCAGGGGAGAGTGCTGCTTTGGATGTTGCTCTTTGCTCTCTCCAGAGCCTCAAGGAGACTTCTTAGCACACTCACAACAATAACAGAAGGAATCAATTCAACTTTTGTGCTTGTGGAAAAGATTCGGAGATAGGGACTTGTGTAAAAACATTTTGGTTTCACATCGCTAGAATCTGTTATCATACAGAATGCCGTTCTGTTAGTAAGGTCATCAAAACAAAGTACCACAATCTGGGTAGCAACAGACAGGAGCAAATGGACTGGCTCCGATGGCAGCAAAGGATCATGGGGATTTGACTTTAGACTTCTTGGCCTCACATGGGTCCACTCAAAGGTTCAAGGAAGCACCCCTTCCCACCAGCCATGCTGATTAAACCATGCTAGGCTGGATTTGATGGGTTTGGGGTCTTGGCCAAATCCTGGCCCCCAAAATGGCCTTCTTCCTAATCTCGGCATCCCATTAATTCCAGGACTAGAACAATTTTCTTCTTTCCCCCAGAATCATCCATTTTCCGATGACAGGCTGAGTGGCAATTCTTTTCAGGAAACAACTTCTTGTACTCTGATAAACTCTCCACCCAGGAAAATCCATTTTCCTTTGCAGAGTTGACACAATCCTATGAGAATCCTTTACTGAAGAATAAAAAGCACAAATGGCAGCCCTAGGTGACCTGAGCACTTCCATACAAAATCAAGAGAGGAGGTGATAACTCCTCCCAAAACACCACCTAACTGTTGGAGGAGGTCACCTCAGGAACCACAAAACCTGGGTGAAAAAATGTGTGTATTCAGAAAAATTCATCATGTTATTAATTTTTGAGAAGCTATATATATATGTATATATGTGTGAATATATGTGCATATGCACATACATACAGTGTTCATGCAATGAGACAAAATAATTCTGAATTTTCCGTCGGAGATACCCAAGTCTGACCTTGTTTAAAACAGATGGAGTCAACCCAGGCAGTGAATCCTGGGAGCTCAGCGCAATGACAGGATTTGTGCTTGAATTGTTCTTTACGTGGATTTGATCAAATGGCATTAATGTGATTTGAACTCTGGAAATCCAGCCAGAGCCTAGAAAGTCTTTTGCTCCATTCCCCTGCTACCTGAAATCACTGAGTTGAAAACGCCTCCAGTTCTAATCCATTAACGTTAACAACTTTCAGAGCCATTAGCGCTAACAACTTCCTCCGTCACAGTTTCTCATTGTAACCCCCTGTGAAGAATTTATGCAAAAAAAAGTGGATCAAGGGAAAATAAACAAATCCAAACCTCGTAGCACACTGACAGGAGTGAGGAGGGTACAGTGTGGTCAAGGCTTGGGAGCACGCGCATCGTGCTGAGTGGAGCCTTGCAGATCCTGTAGACCGTTGCCCGGCAGGCTCCTCTCTCCTTGGAATCCTCCAGGCAAGAAACACTGGAGTGGGATGCCATTGCCTACTCCAGGGGATCTTCCTGACCCAGGGATCAAACCCACGTCTCTTGCATTGGTAGGTGGTTTCTTTACCACTGAGCCCCCTGGGAAATCCCTGACTCCTATTACTCATAGACTTTCTGGGTTTGGATGCTCCATGGACCAGTGTGGCCACAGCTCCTCCTTCAGTTGTTCCTCAGGGTGCGATGGGATGGGTGTGGGACTGTCTCTTGCTGGGATTTGCTTGCAGAGTACAATTTATTATTTGTATTCCCTTCTCTCCTTCAGGGGTCAGATATCTGTCTTCAGAACACAGACCCTCCTCTCATCTCCCACCATATTCCCTGCTTTCCTATTTTGGACCTAATTTTATATCTTTCAAACAGAAACCAAGAGCCATCATTTGTGAAGCGGATGATCTTCTTTAGGTGCTTCCCCAAACCTCCAAACATATAACGTGTCCTTCTATATATGGTTTCAGAATATCTTGGCAATTCACCAGGAAAATGGCAGTCACTTTTACAGTTAAGGGAGCATATTCTCAATTCTACTTTAGAAATAGTATAAAATATTGGACTATAGAAACAGAATGGCCCATGGTCTCTGAAGTCATACTGCCTGACTTCAAATCCTGGATTATCTGTGACTTAACAGCTGTGTAACTTTGGACATCTGTGTTCCCATCTCTAGAATGTGGGTGGGAACACTACCTACCTGAAATGTAGCAAGTATGAAGCTCTCAGCCTGATACAAAGGGAAAACTGTAGTATTTCTATTTATTATTTATTACTATTCCATCTTCGTTGAATCTTTAAGTTTTAATCAATCTGTAGACGCTAAGGCAAATTGTATTCACATTGACTTACAGAAGCAAAAGAATCCCTCTGAGTTGGCCTATACAGTGGCTGTAAGCTTGCTAATTACCGAAGCAGACTGGTGAGTAATTATACTTTCAGCCTCTCTCAGATAGTCTCAGGGTCACTTTGGAAAGGCAGAATCCACAGAAAAGGGAATAATGGCCAAGAGAAGAGAGCTGAACACCTGAGTTCTAGGAGGGTCAGTAGGAAAGGAGACGCTCAGTATTTCTGAGAATCTAAATAGAAGCTGGAGCAGAGGTAAGAAGGAAACCAGATATGGGACAGTCTTATAGAACACAAGATATAAATAAGTGAGAGTCAATTATTAGGCAGGTTGATAAGAAGTCCAGGGGTCTCCAAGGAGAGAGCGGTCTGGAATTCTCAAGGAGGAAAGGAAAATATTTTTTTCCCCTCTACATTCCTTAGGATTATATAACAATAATGTATCCTGCTTGAGGACAGTTTCTGGAAAAAACCTCCTGGCTAATCCTATAAGATTAAAATGTAAATTATGGGACTGGGTCTAGTAAGGTCTTTACAACCTCCAGACATTCTTTTGATTCACTGCAATAACTAATTAAAAGTACATAACTCCATTGCTAACACTAGTGAAGGGGTACCCTTTCTGTCCCCTTCTGATATCTACGTCAGAAGCTTTCCCTATCCCTTTTATGCTTTAATAAAACTCTATTACACAAAAGATCTGAGTGGTCAGGCCTCATCTCTGGCCCTAGATTGAATTCTTCTCCTCTGGAGGCCAAGAATCCCGGCGTCTTTTGTGGTTCAGCAACGACTTTTCATAAGGGTGAGAAAAACTGTTTCTCTGGCAAAAATTCAGATGAGTTAAGTTGCCTGCCAAAGTCACGCCTCCACTCTAAGATGGTAACCTTTGCGTACCAGTGCAGGGGACAGTACCTATTCGGCATGAGATGGGCCATTCACACTTTTTTTTTGTCCAGACAGCACGTGTGCTAGCCTAATCTCACAATTTTAGAATGTAAGTCATTACATGAGTAATTTCTTTGTGTGTAAGATTCATTTTGACATTTTGTTTTGAAATAATTGAGGCTTACTGGAGAGGTGCAATCTTTGTGGATCACTCGTTCAGCTTCCCCTAACACTAACACCTTACATGCCTACTGTGCAATTACTGAAACCAGGAAATTTAATAAAAATGCAGTCCTATTAAGTAATCTACAGGGCTGACTTGAATTTTGCAAGTTTTCCCACGATCAGTATGGCAAAATGTAAAAATATTACCATATTTTTCTTTGTTTGGGCGGCAGAAATAGGGAGAGTGAGTCCCTCTGATTTTGTGGTTCCCTTTTTTTTGTGTGTGTGGTCCTTTTGGGGTCCTGTCTTTTCTTTACCCAATCTTTTTAAAAGCGGCTTCTTCCTGCCTGCCTGCTTTTTTTTCACCCCCAGAACTAAGTACTTTGAAGATATCCTTTCAAACCCTGTGTCCTTCTTTATTGGCCACATAGCTTGTGCAGTCCAGTTCCCCAACCAGGGATTGAACTTGTGGCCCCTACAATAGAAATCTGGAGTCCTAACAACTGGACCACTAGGGAATTCCCTAACCACATGTACTTTTTAACACCTTCCCTTGACTGTAATTTATTTAATTCGGTCACCTGGGGTTTGCACATTCAGACTCGGGGCAGGTTCAGCATTTTTGGCTGTGGTTTTCAATCACTCCTTGCCCTGTCAACACCTCCCCTCTTCTCTCTTCCATGCAGTTTCTCTGCATTTGCCTTTCTTCACAGCAAAGCCTGGCAATGAAGTGGGGATGGGAGTGAGCAAAAGAGGACAGATGCTAGGATTTAAGGATTAAAGGGCAAATGCTAGAATTGAAGAAATATAATGATTTAAATATATGAAATTTTCTTTTGAATTCTTCATGACCTACTAGCTAAAGGAATTTTCATTTGAATGTTTAATAGAGAGGATACTTACTGTTATGCAATGAACATCTGTCTCTCTTCAAAATGCATATATTGTAATCCTACCCACAAGGTGATGGTACTGGGAGATGGACACTTTGGGAGTTGATTAGGTCATGAGGAAGAAGTCCTCATGAATTGGATTAGTGCCCTTATAAAAAAAAACTCCAGACTGGGGGAAGAACAAGTGTTATGGAGGAACAGAAAATAACCATTGTGTAAGTTCCTTTTTTGTTTCAAATGATAATAAGCTAGTTTAAAGCAAAACAAAACAAATGACAGCCTCCAGAGAGCTCTCTTTCCTTTCTCCATGGGAGGATATAAGGACAAGTGGGCAGTCTGCAACCCAGATGATGGCCTTATCAGAAACAAAAGATGCTGGCACTCTGATTTCAGATTTCCAGCCTCCAGGAGTGTGAGAATTTTTTTGTTGTTTATAAGCCACCCAGTCTGTTATAATTGCTTATAGCAGCCTGATCTAAGACACCTAGTTTGTTGCAAATGGCATTTGAAGCTAAAAGTTAAAGTTCCAAGGTCTCTGTTCATATATATCACATTCTACAATTTTTCAGTCATATTAGTTTTAGTGTTATCCATAGTGACCAACAAGAGTTATGGACTCATCCTTTTTTTTCACTGACAGTTCAAACAGTGTGTCAGGAAAACTGTCTCCTGAGTGGACTGTGTACATCCCTCAACTGTGGACGATTCTGATTATCACCTCGAGTGGTGGTATGGTTGACCTGTCCTTTGGCACCATTAATTTTCAGATCATCTCTAGTGCACCATGAAGATGATGAAAGCTTAAAAGCTTGAAGCCACACTGTACATGACTTCAGGGCCGTAAGCAAGTCATGTTCATGACTGTACAGTCTGTCAAGCATTCCAATACTAGCAAAGATCTTCATATTTTTATTGCCAACTATTTAACATGAAATAGGATGAAAAGGGTCGCAAGATAGTTCACAAAGTCCATTAGGAAAATCTTAATCTTAACCAGTTTGGAGATATTTTTTGTTCCTAGTGTTACTTTGTTGTTGATGTTGTTTTTTCAAGTAAATGCTTCTCCCATTTATGTTCTCTGTAGGACTTTGGTTCCAACTCTCTCCTTTTAAAAGTGGTTCTCAATACATCCCTACTCCTCTTTCAACTTACATCAATAATTAAAGGAGTGGATTTCTTTTAGCTCTATAAACTGAAATTGAAATTATATCAACTATTGGCCCATGAAACATTCCCTTGTGTGCTTAGAGAGTTTTAATGTAAGAAGGAATTGAAGTTTCAGAATTTCAAAAGTTATCTCTGTGCATTAGCATCTGTCTTCCAGATCCTTTATTTTCAGTGTTTCATACACTAACTTTTTCGGTGGTTTGTTTAAGATTACTCATCACTGTGGCCATCTAGTCTCAAACTTAGATCTTCTGTCTTATTTTTCTAATCTTCTGCTCCATTGCCTCTTTAAGTTGTTTCTTGTCATTGGTTACTCCAGAATCTATATTCTTGTTTTGAGATTAAGTTTTAGCTAAGAGTTCTGTAAGGTTTAGAAAATTATACCAACTCTGCCATTTGTCAATTCATTAATGCAACTTTTATTAATCAAAGTGATGTAGCATTAACGGATAGAAACAGAGGATGCAGTCATAATAGCTACTCTAAAGAAAACTAATCCAGGAGAGTAGGGAAAAAAATATTAGACTACTACAGAGAGAGCTATCATTGAGGTGTGGACAAGGTAGTGTGCAATGGCAGAGAAGGTGCAGCAAAAAGATAACCTAAGCTAGCCAGAGGGGGTCAGGTGAGCAATCAGAAAGCTTACAATGGACGTGGCTTTTGAACTGAGTCATGAAAAATCAGTATGATTTCAATAATACAGTCCTTTATCCATCTACTAACATTATACTTTTGGCAAAGATCTCTCATCTTAAAACATCATTTTTTTTTTTTTTAATCCCATATGTCTTTCTCCTGTGACCATCCTATTTCACTTTGTCTCATCAGGACTCACCTTCTTGGGAAAACGGTTTATATCTGCACTTTCTATTTTCTTAACAACCAGTCACTCATCCATCACAGCTATCCAGGCTGTGCTCCGGCCACTGCACAAAAAACTACCTGTCAGCTCTCATAGATGACATCCTAATTGCCAAATTCAATGGCAACATTTCTCTCCTCTTTCATTTGACCTTTCTGTATCATCTGGCATAGGTTATCATTTCCTTTCGTGAAACTGTCATCTGTTAACTTTCTTGCTATCACTTTCTCTAATTTTCCCCATTTCTGGAGGGTCATGTGAAAAGTTTTCTTTAGGCAATTTCTCTTCCTCCTCATACTACTGCTGCTGCTGCTGCTGCTAAGTTGCTTCAGTCGTGTCTGACTCTGTGCAACCCCATAGACAGTAGCCCACCAGGCTCCTCTGTCCCTGGGGTTCTCCAGGCAAAAACACTGGAATGGGTTGCCATTTCCTTCTCCGATGTATGAAAGTGAAAAGTCAAAGTGAAGTCGCTCAGTTGTGTCCAACTCTTAGCGACCCCATGGACTGCAACCTACCAGGCTCCTCTATCCATGGTATTTTCCAGGCAAGAGTACTGGAGTGGGGTGCCATTGCCTTCTCCGTCTCATACTACTAAAGCTAGATAAACCTTAGCTTTTAGAAGACAGAGCTAGGGTTCCCTTGATTCACTAATTTGATACTTTAGTAACAGCTAAGTATATGATA
This sequence comes from Capricornis sumatraensis, assembly GCF_032405125.1. Taxonomy (NCBI): domain Eukaryota; kingdom Metazoa; phylum Chordata; class Mammalia; order Artiodactyla; family Bovidae; genus Capricornis; species Capricornis sumatraensis. The sequence goes on along the minus strand of NC_091089.1, from coordinate 14,587,169 downwards.
CAAATCTGTAGAAATGAGGACTGAACTTGTGTTTCTCTGGTGTGGAAAGTCAGTCTGTAGAGATATCATAATTCTGATACCAGTTGATCCATATGTAGTGTCTATAAGGGATCTACCCTAAGTAAGATTCTAAGAATAAAGAGAATGTGTACATTACTAGTTAACAGATTATATGCCAATATCAATTAGGGGTTATATTTCTTTTTTCCTTCCTCTATTAATATTCATGGCTGCCTTCTCGGTTGGGCAGAGATAATTTTATTTTGGCTTATCTATCTATATTTGCTTTTGTCAAATCCATTGGCTCTTTGGTTTTTTCCTGTTTGCAATATTTCCAAGAGTAACTATAAACTCAATTCCTGTACAGTCTTCAATCATGTAATATTTCCTTCTTCTGTGTCACTAAGAATGGTGTTGAATTAGAACAGGATGATGATCCATCCTAATAGAGCCTCATTAGACATTTCTCCCAAATTTGGGTGAGCCTGTTATTAAGTCCCCAGAGACCCAGCATCCTCTTACCCACATTTCATCAATAACTACTTTAACCAGATGGTCATTATTTTCAAATTTCCCACATTTCTTTCCTTCATTTTTCTCTTTAAAAAACAGCCATCTATAACCCATTATCAAAGGCTCATTGATTTTTATGTCCCTCCCTATTTGTTAGCAGGCCTTTATTTTCTCTGCCTTCCTTTTTCTTTCAATATTTAAAAACTCAGTAACTCAGTCGGTGTGTTCCCCTCTGCCAGTCCTCCTCTCTGGAAGTTTCTTTTCTCTGATGCTATTTTTCATTTTTTAACAGCCTTTTGTTTATTCATGTATTTAGTAACTTCCATGGCAGACACTAAACTGTTGGAAGGTAAGAAAAGTATGTTTTCTATGCTTTTAAAGTGAGTGCTTTATAAATTATGCCTTTTTTGAAGTGATAATGGGTGATAATCAAAAACATCTTCCATGAAATTATTCCCCTATGTTTTTCAGCCTTTGGTATCTCTTATTTTCAGCAGTATTAGCAAACTACTGTGATAGGGAAGGGGTTAGAAGAGCTGAGAATATTTAGCTGTAAGAGTCCATTTTAGAACTTTGCTTTTTCTTTTCATCTTGCTATTGCAACAAAGATTACAGCCACTGGTAATCATGTACCTAGTGAAAGTGAAAGTGCAAGTCAGTCAGTTGTATCCAACTCTTTGCTATCCCATGGACTACAGCCCATGGAATTCTCCAGGCCAGAATACTGGAGTGGGGAGCCTTTCCCTTATTCAGGGAATCTTCCCAACCCAGGGATCGAAACAAGGTCTCCCTTATTGCAGGCGGACTCTTTACCAGCTGAACCACAAGGAAAGCTTAAGAAGACTGGAGTGGATAGCCTATCCCTTCTCCAGGGGATCTTCCCAACCCAGGAATCAAACCAGGGTCTCCTGCATTGCAGGACGATGCTTTACCAACTGAAATAGCAGGGAAGCCCAATCACGTACCTAAGTGCTGCAGAAAATGTTCTCCACATAACCAGCTCCATCTGCTGCGTTTCAAACTTATACAATTTTCATTTTGCCTCTTGAAATATTTTAGATGCTAACATCTTTTATTTAGAAATTTTTTTTTTAAGTGAAGGGCACTACTGCACACATTAAATAAAATGATACTTACAGGAATACACCAAAAGGGTGTTGTAGGAAAGTATGGATTCTTCAGTGAATTATTGCATGCCTCTAACCTGCTCAGAGATACTAAGGGAACATTTCACGCAAAGATTGGCTCAATAAAGGACAGAAATGGTATGGACCTAACAGAAGCAGAAGATATAAAGAAGAGATAGCAAGAATACACAGAAGAACTGTACAAAAAAGATCTTCATGACCCGGATAATCACGATGGTGTGATCACTGACCTAGAGCCAAACATCTTGGAATGTGAAGTCAAGTGGGCCTTAGAAAACATCACTATGACCAAAGCTAGTGGAAGTGATGGAATTCTGGTTAAGCTGCTTCAAATCCTGAAAGATGATGCTGTGAAAGTGCTACACGCAATATGCCAGCAAATTTGAAAAACTCAGCAGTGGCCACAGGACTGGAAAAGGTCAGTTTTCATTCCAATCCCAAAGAAAGGCAATGCCAAAGAATGCTCAAACTACTGCACAATTGCACTCACCTCACACGCTAGTAAAGTAATGTTCAAAATTCTCCAAGCAATACGTTAACCGTGAACTTCCTGATGTTCAAGCTGGTTTTAGAAAAGGCAGAGGAACCAGAGATCAAATTGCCAAGATCTGCTGGATCATGAAAAAAGCAAGAGAGTTCCAGAAAAACATCTATTTCTGCTTTATTGACTATGCCAAAGCCTTTGACTGTGTGGATCACAATAAACTGTGGAAAATTCTGAAAGAGATGGGAATACCAGACCAGCTGACCTGCCTCTTGAGAAATCTGTATGCAGGTCAGGAAGCAACAGTTAGAACTGGACGTGGAACAACAGACTGGTTCCAAATAGGAAAAGGAGTACATCAAGGCTGTATATTGTCACCCTGCTTATTTAACTTATATGCAGAGTACATCATGAGAAACGCTGGACTGGAAGAAACACAAGCTGGAATCAAGATTGCCGGGAGAAATATCAATAACCTCAGATATGCAGATGACATGACCCTTATGGCAGAAAGTGAAGAGGAACTCAAAAGCCTCTTGATGAAAGTGAAAGTGGAGAGTGAAAAAGTTGGCTTAAAGCTCACCAATCAGAAAACGAAGATCATGGCATCTGGTCCCATCACTTCATGGGAAATAGATGGGGAAACAGTGGAAACAGTATCAGACTTTATTTTGGGGGGCTCTAAAATCACTGCAGATGGTGATTGCAGCCATGAAATTAAAAGATGCTTACTCCTTGGAAGAAAAGTTATGACCAACCTAGATAGCATATTCAAAAGCAGAGGCATTACTTTGCTGACTAAGGTCCATCTAGTCAAGGCTATGGTTTTTCCAGTGGTCATGTATGGATGTGAGAGTTGGACTGTGAAGAAGGCTGAGCACTAAAGAATTGATGCTTTTGAACTGTGGTGTTGGAGAAGACTCTTGAGAGTCCCTTGGACTGCCAGGAGATCCAATCAGTCCATTCTGAAGGAGATCAACCCTGGGATTTCTTTTGAAGGAATGATGCTAAAGCTGAAGCTCCAGGACTTTAGCCACCTCATGAGAAGAGTTGACTCATTGGAAAAGACTCTGATGCTGGGAGGGATTGGGGGCAGGAGAAGAAGGGGATGACAGAAGATTGATGCCTGGATGGCATCACTGACTTGATGGATGCAAGTCTGAGTGAACTCCAGGAGTTGGTGATGGACAGGGAGGCCTAGCGGGCTGCGATTCATGGGGTGGCAAAGAGTCGGACACGACTGAGCGACTGACCTGACCTGAACTGAACTGAACCTGCTTAGATGGTAAATAATCCACCTGCACTGTGGGAGACCTGGGTTTGATCCCTGGATTAGGAAGATCCCCTGGAGAAGGGAAAGGCTACCTACTCCAGTATTCTGACCTGGAGAATTCCATAGGCTGTATAGTCCAGGGGGGGTCACAAAGAGTTGGTTACAACTGAGTGACTTTCACTTTTATTGACTTTTATTTGAACTTAATATGAGAAAAGGGGCTTCCCTGGTGGCTAAGAGGTTAAAGCATCTGCCTGCAATGCGGCAGACCCGGGTTCGATCCCTGGATCAGGGAAGATCCCCTGGAGAAGGAAATGGCAACCCACTCCAGTATTCTTGCCTGGAGAATCCCATGGACAGAGAAGCTGGGTAGGCTACAGTCCACAGGCTCGCAAAGAGTCGGACACGACTGAGCGACTTCACAAATAGAAGCCTTTCTTACAGTATTGGGCTTCCTAGGTGACTCAGTGGTAAAGAATCCTCCTGCCAATGCAGGAGACCCAGGTTAGATCTCTGAATCAGGAAGATACCCTGGAGAAGGGAATGGCTACACACTCCAGTATTCTTGCTTGGAGAATTCCATGGGTAGAGGAGTCCATGGGGTCTCAAAGAGTTGGACGTGACCAAAGGATTAACATTTTCACTCTCACTTTTTTTTTTCTTACAATATTAAAATTTTAAGGGAAGAACCAAATCATACAGCTCTATAAAGATTATACTCAGAATTCTGATTTAAAATTAAATGACAGTATAAATATATTTTATTTGTATCTACTAAATCAGAGACACTTCAGTTTATTTTTCCCTGTACTCTGAAACATTATATAGGCCTTATTATAAATACTCTACTTCCTGTTTCTGTATGAAAAATGTGAAATTAACTGTGAGCTAGTAGTATTATATTGACTGCCCTCTTTTGTTCCCCTCTTTGAGCATTCTCTTTATGGTTCTCAGTATTTGCTGATTACATCTATTCTGTTACTCTTCAGGGGTATTAGAGAACTTCTCATCTCACAGTCCCATTAAGGAAAATTTTCCTAAGAAGGGAATGTGAATGTATACATGGAAGTTTGAAAAATTAAGTCAAGCCCAGCCTTAAAAAGCTACTCACACAGACGTTATCTCTATTACCTCTATTTTTGAATTTTCACATACTTTTTTTTTTTTCATTTTGGGAATAGATGTTTTTCTGGAATGATCTATCCATTCTTTTGGTTCTTGTCACCTTCAGAATCTAAAGATGGAGAAACTGATACCAGAATTTCTATCTCACAGTAAGACTTGAAAACTCATGGGAATATATTAAATAATTGCTTTCATATACTGAACAATAACAGGTAGAACAGGACTGTGGATCTGAATGAAAGGACCAGACAGAGTGCATCCTCTGATGACCATGGCTTTCAGTCTGAATCTACTCCTTGGACTCTGGCACAGGGAGTGGTGCTCAAGGATATCACAGGAAGAAGGCTTCTTTGAATACAGAGATCAGACACTGGGGAAACTGGAAACTGTGGTGCACAAGGACAGAGGGAATGGATATATATACCAATATATACTGTGGTTGTCTCTAGTCTCTGAAAACCAAGCTGTGAAAACATTGGTTCCAGGAGAACCTACGCAACTTGGCTTTATTAGAAACATGCTAGTTCCAGGAAAACTGGCATGGAACAATCATCAGGAAACTAAATTTAAATCATTTCCAGATCTCAAAAGGGCTTAAAGATAGCCGAGTGCCGATAAATCTATAATGGAGAGACCTTGTTAAACACTGGCATTAAGCAGGGAGACAAGAAGGACCACACTTCAGTGGCAGGGATCAACCAGCCCTGGAATAAAAACTACTGAAGACAAGCTCTGATAAAGTCTACAATAAATAAGCCTATCAATAAACAAACTCAACTGGCCGATAAAAGACAATTCTATTCTAGATGGAATTAGCAGACTAAACTTTAGAACAGTATCAAAGATCAATGAACAGGAAGCCATTGAGATAGAAATCATCACACTGAGCTATTCAGTTGAGAGGGGGAAAAAAGCCTGAAATGTATAAACAGAAGCTTTGAGTAATGTGGGATCTTATCAAGGTGGATAGAATTGGAGTTCCAGAAAGTAGACGGTGCAGAAACAAAATTGAGTAAATAAGGGTCATTTTTTTTTCCCAAGATTAGATGAAAAACTTTAACTTAGATATCTAAGATATTTAGTCACATGCATTCTGTCAATGTGATAGAATTTATACTCCTTTAGCATTCTGGGAAAATATATGTAAACATAAGATCAATGTATAAAAATCCACCATATTTTTATATACTGGCAATGAAACTTTGTTAACTGAATGATTTAAACATACCACTTATAGTAGCTTACAATAACATGAAAAGATGAGATACAAGTTAAAATTACAGGTGCCAGACCTGTACAATAAAACAACACAATGTTGTTGAGATATATCAAAGAAGACCCAAAGATACACCATGGTTGTTAGTTAAGATGTTTGCTTCCTCCAAAAAGATGAGCTCATAGAAATTCTATTTAAAATGCCAACAGGCTTTAAAAATTGTAATTAACTAACTATAATTATTTAGTTATATTTTAAATATTTAAATATGTTTTAATTGAATATATTTATTAATAATTAATTCATTACATTTTGTAGAGTAAGGGAGTAGGGCTTCCCAGGTGACTCAGTGATAAAGGATCCACCTGCCAACACAGGAGACATGCGTTTGATCCCTGGGTGGGAAAATCCCCTGGAGAAGGGAATGGCTACTCACTCCAGTATTTTTGCCTGGAAAGTCCAATGGACAGAGGAGCCTGGTGGGCTATACTTCATGGCATTGCAAAAGCAGGACACAAATCAGTGATTAAACAACAACAACGGAGGAAAGCAGTAGAAAATGAGCAGCTGATTCTAAAAGTTGTATATTCAAAACTAGGTCACAGGAACAAAAGCTGTCCACTGTAAGAACTGATGAGGGAAAGGTCAGGTCAGCGTAGACATCTTAATATATTTAATTTACATTTTTAGAAACTTGTGGAAAGAATGGTAATAAAACTTTCTAGATATCTGCAGATAATTTTTTTAAATATTCATTTACTATTGGAGACCATTTTCCACATTCATAATTCTCTTTGCATATTTTTAAGCATAAGCCTCTGTAACAAGCATTGTACATGGAGAAATATGATACACAAATGGGAATATAAACTCTGAATATTTCCAATTTGTCCATTTTAAAGGGTCTATATAGTGCTATATGTAAAGCTATTTACTTTATTCACAATGAATGTGACATTAATATTTCTATTTTAATAAAAATCATTTGTATGTGGGCAAATCATTCTCTCAGTTCCTATAAAGACTACAATCTCAAGACCAAATATTACTTATAAGTAGCAGTAAGCTAATATGAGCTTCCCAGGTGGTGCTACTGGTGCAGAGCCTGCCTGACAATGAAGGAGACACAAGAGATGTGGGTTTAATCCCTGGGTGGGGAAGATCCCCTGGAGGAGGGCATGGCAACCCACTCCAGTATTCTTGCCTGGAGAATCCCATGGACAGAGGAGCCTGGTGTGCTATCGGCTAGGGTTGCAAAGAATCAGATGTGACTGAAGGAATTGAGCACATATGCATTAAGCTAACATACCACCAATTTACACTTGGATATTGTTCTAGAAATGTCTTTTGTTGGCTTACTTTTGATTCACAAGGAAAAATTTGGATTTGCAGTGTTAGATGTTTGAAGGAGACAGAAACTTAAATATTCATCTACTGAAGTAACAAGATAACAATCAGAAAATTTTCTAAAATATTTCCAGTAAATTATGGCTACATAATGAAAACAATACATAGATATTACTTTACAGCTTTAAAACCAGTAGACTAGAAATATGAGTCCCTATATACTACCTGCCCACCTACCCTTGACCAGGTAAAATTGTTTTATTTATACTTGAATTTACAAAAGCATTCTGCGATTCACTCCTTTGTTTGACCTGTATGATTTAATATTTTTCCCAGTAGCAATTATTTCCTTTGACTGGAAACAAAATGAATTAATTATTTTGGATGCCCTGCTATAAAAATCTATATTTATTTCTGACTATTGGGAATAGAGAAAATATCATAGCGTCAAGTCTGTTTTTTTTTTTTTTTTTGAATCGGTAATTAATAATTAGGCAGAATCTCTGAATTAGCTCAGAAATATTTTTCACTGTTATAATGTAATTAGACATATCTTAGGAGTATATCAACCTTTAAATTATTTATATTATTTTATTGCATGTACAAAACTGGCCTTGTTTCTCAGGTATTAGCTTTTGAATTATCAGATTTGTGGATCTAATTGTAAAGTCCGATTATTCATAATTATACAAATTCCCGCTGAATTCATTAGATTTTATTAAATGTTTATAACTGAAGAAACAAAACTGAAAATTGTCTTCTTTTAAGGTAGTGCTTTCAAAAACCATTAATCAGTATATTATATTGTAAATGACATTAGCAAATAGAGATTGCAAGTAAGAACAATAATTTGTTTTCCATTGGATATTTTATGTTTTGATGAAATAGAATGAGAGCTCTATCAAATTACATTATAGGAATCAAACAGTGTCTATTAGATGTTAGTCTACATTTTGCGAAATTATTTGGCTAACGTTGTTAAGTTTACTACTATCATGTTTTAAGAACTAAGAAAAAGCATAACAGCTCAGAAAGAAATGTTATAGGTTGATTTTTAGAAAAGATGATGTGTGGATATGTGTGTCCTTCTGGGTATTCATTCATTTGTTGCTGTTCAGTTGTGTCTTTAATAGCTTTACGACTCTTTACGACCCCAAGGCCTGTAGCCCTGCCAGGCTCCTCTTTCCATGGGATTTCCCAGGCGACAATACTGGAGTGGTTGCCATTTCCTTCTCCAGGGGATCTTCCTGACCCAGAGATTGAACGTGTATCTCTTGTGTTTCCTGCATTGGCAGGTGGATTCTCTACCACTGAGGCACGTGGGAAGCCTCATTCATTCATTGATGGCTATTAAATATGTCCAAAGTATCACTGGTTCATTAAAGAGGTTATGCAGATAAGCATCCTTCCCACAAAAACCTTATAGAAAGTATATTAGTTTTTTTTTTTTTTTAACAAAAGAAATATCATCAAATAAAAATTATTTACACAGAATTGCATAAAGAGTAAATGTCAGGAACAGGATTTGACACTGGACATGTTTGCAATGTCAAACTGAGCTTAAAATCTTAAATTATACTCTTTGGATAATTCTTTTATCCCAAGTTTTCCTCCCCTAATCAGTTCAGTTCAGTTCAGTCGCTCACTCGTGTCCAGTTCTTTGTGACTCCATGAATGGCGGCACGCCAGGCCTCCCTGTCCATCACCAACTCCAGGAGTTCACTCAAACTCATGTCCATCAAGTCGGTGATGCCATCCAGCCATCTCAGTTTCCTCCTGCCCTCAATCCCTCCCAGGACCAGGGTCTTCCAATGAGTCAACTCTTTGTGTGAGGTGGCCAAATATTGGAGTTTCAGCTTCAGCACCAGTCCTTCCAATGAACATCCAGAACTGATCTCCTTTAGGATGGACTGGTTGGATCTCCTTGCAGTCCAAGCGACTCTCAAGACTCTTCTCCAGTACCACAGTTCAAAAGCAGCAATTCTTCGGCACTCAGCTTTCTTCACAGTCCAACTCTCACGTGCACACATGACCACTGGAAAAACCATAGCCTTGACTAGATGGACTTTCGTTGGCAAAGTAACGTCTCTGCTTTTGAATATGCTATCTAGGTTGGTCATAACTTTCCTTCCAAGGAGTAAGCATCTTTTAATTTCATGGCTGCAGTCACCAACTGCAGTGAATTTGGAGCCCAAAAAAATAAAATCTGACACTGTTTCCACTGTTTCCCCATCTATTTCCCATGAAGTAATGGGACCAGATACCATGATCTTCATTTTCTGAATGCTGGGCTTTAAGCCAACTTTTCCACTCTCCTCTTTCACTTTCATCAAGAGGCTCTTTAGTTCCTCTTCACTTTCTGCCATAAGGGTGGTGTCATCTGCATATCTGAGGTTATTGATATTTCCCCGGGCAATCTTGATTCCAGCTTATGCTTCTTCCAGCCCAGCATTTCTCATGATGTACTCTGCATATAAGTTAAATAAGTGGGGTGACAATATACAGCCTTGAAAAAACAATAAAATTTTGCCAGATTCAATCTGAGCTAATAACTCGAAGAGGAGGCAGGTCAGACCATCACCAAATGTTAGTAACATGTATAGACAGTATAAATATTATGTACACTTGGATTTTAAAATTCACTTAGTAAATATTTGCTGAATACCTGCTATGTACAAGGCATTTATGAAATATAATAAATATTTTAAAGTATTTATAGTTAATATATGGATCATATTTTAGTTAGCTAAAATTTTCAAGAACATTAAAATGATGTAAAATAGTTTAGAAACCTTTCTCTTTTCTTGTCTCTTAAAGCCATTTCCACACTGGAGGAAACCAGACATAAAATTTTGGTGTATATTATTCCAACTACTTTCTGTAGTTTTACCACCACATAAACAATATTTGCATTCATTTAACATTTACACTGAATTTATATGCATATATACATATGCATACACAAATAAAATCATTAAATAAAATCATGTTTTATTTTGTTTGGTTTTCTGAGACTTGCTTTTTCTACTTAAAATACACCCCTGCTGTCTTTCCATGTCAGTACATAGAGTCTATCATTATTTTAAACTTAGTGTTTTTAACAGCTTCATTGTAACCTTCTATGAGAGTATGTCAGAATGTTTCCAGTTTTTCACTATTCAGTATGGGGCTGAAATGTATGTGCTCATTACCTGGTGACTACAATTCTTACTTCATAGATTCCTGGGGTTTGACCAATGTGACTGGCAGGACACACAACCCACAAATGGAAGAAGGCTCTCAGAAAACATGAGAAATTTCCCACAAATGAACTCTGAGTACTGCAAGTCCACACAAGAACCAAGCTAGTTCTAAAATCATCATTCACAAAAATGCAGCTAGCCATGAGTACTGTTATCTCTTTTTCTAATTTACCCAGGAAACCTGACCCGAACCATTATCTAAAGTAAGTCAGTTTCTGCATCATGGCTCCTCTGTATTTTGTACGTGGTTGTAAAGTACTGGTCACATAATTTGCTCCTTTTTTTATCTTTTAGACAATTCTTTTCTATTCCTTCTCCTAAACTATTGCATTATTCAGGGTGAGAGTTGCCTTCTTTATCTGAGTTTCCCAAACACTAAGAATAGTGCCTGTGCATAGTGGTTCTCACAAAATGACTGAATGGTTGTTGAATGAATGTGTGTTACATTCACCAATTCTTTAAATTATTTTTATGAAAAGGAATACAGTACTTTAATATTATGCAAAACTATAATAATTTGGTTAATCATCAACATTTGATCTATCTATACACATTTAGAAAGTTGGTAACAACCTGAATCAAATTCATTGTTTTCCTTTTCCCAGGAATAAACATATCGCTTATTCTTATGAAACAAACTATGTGTTATGAACAGAAAGAAGACACTTTGTAGTTTGCCAATGCTAGTACATTGATATTTAGATACCATTGATCTATTGAATTCTGGCATACTAAATTTCAGTTTCAACTCCTATTTCTAAGTTTCCACCTCAATTTCCTCAAGGCTCGGTTTTCTCTTCTTGAAAATGAATATAACTATACCTATCTAGTATAAGTAATGCATGTTTTTTTTTTTTGAAATATAGCTGAATTGTATGTCATGTATCACAGTTTCTGACACTTAAAGGTTATAATATTAATATAAAAACTGTTATTAATTAAAAATAGTATAGCATTATGGATAATAGTAGTAGGTTAGTAAAATTAAGAATAATACTTGTTAAGCATTATTATTATTGTTAAGTATACATTAGTAATTGTTCTAAGTTCTTTGCACATGTTAACTCATTCTGTCTTTATTATAACACTTTAAGGGTAGGCACTGCTGCTGCTACTGCTGCTGCTGCTAGGTTGCTTCAGTCCTGTCCGACTCTGTGCGACCCCATAGATGGCAGCCCACCAGGCTCCCCCGTCCCTGGGATTCTCCAGGCAAGAACACGGGAGTGGGTTGCCATTTCATTCTCCAATGAGTGAAAGTAAAAAGTGAAAGTGAAGTCACTCAGTCGTGTCCAACTCTTTGCAACCCCATGGACTGCAGCCTACCAGGCTCCTCTGTCCGTGGGATTTTCCAGGCCAGAGTACGGGAGTGGGGTGCCATTGCCTTCTCCGAGGTAGGCACTATCATACCCTTATTGTATAGATGAAATAACTAGCTCTCAAAGAAGTAAATAAGTTGACCAAGATTATACAGTTAAGTGCAGAAACATTAAACAATAAGTGCAGGCTTCAAATTTAGGAATCAGGTACTGAAGAGGATATGGAAATAATGACTGTCATTGCTATGTGAATATTTCCAACTATTGCCCTTCAAGCCTAAAGATAATTCAGTTAGGACCAACAAGGACCTATTATATAGCACAGGGAACTCTGCTGAATGGTATGTGGCAGCCTTGATTGGAGGGGAATTTGGGGGAGAATGGATACATGTATACGTATGGCTGAGTCCCTTCACTGATCACCAGAAACTATCACAACATTGTTAATTGGCTATAACCTGCTACTGCTACTACCTCGAATAGCCAAAGCAATCTTGAGAAAAAAGAATGGAAGTGAAGGAGTCAACTTGCCTGACTTCAGGCTCTACTACAAAGCCACAGTCATCAAGACAGTATGGTACTGGCACAAAGACAGAAATATAGATCAATGGAACAAAATAGGAAGCCCAGAGATAAATCTACACACATGGATACCTTATCTTTGACAAAGGAGGCAAGAATATACAATAGAGAAAAGACAATCTCTTTAACAAGTGGTGCTGGGAGAACTGGTCAACCACTTGTAAAAGAATGAAACTAGATCACTTCCTAACACCGCACACAAAAATAAACTCAAAATGGATTAAAGGTCTAAATGTAAGACCAGAAACTATAAAACTCCTAGAGGAGAACATAGGCAAAACACTCTCAGACATAAATCACAGCAGGATTCTCTATGATCCACCTCCCAGAATTCTGGAAATAAAAGCAAAAATAAACAAATGGGATCTAATTAAAATTAAAAGCTTCTGCACAACAAAGGAAAATATAAGCAAGGTGAAAAGACAGCCTTCTGAATGGGAGAAAATAATAGCAAATGAAGCAACTGACAAACAACTAATCTCAAAAATATACAAGCAACTTATGCAGCTCAATTCCAGAAAAATAAACGACCCAATCAAAAAATGGGCCAAAGAACTAAATAGACATTTCTCCAAAGAAGACATATGGATGGCTAACAAACACATGAAAAGATGCTCAACATCACTCATTATTAGAGAAATGCAAATCAAAACCACAATGAGGTACCACTTCACACCAGTCAGAATGTCTGCGATCCAAAAGTCTGCAAGCAATAAATGCTGGAGAGGGTATGGAGAAAAGGGAACCCTCTTACACTGTTGGTGGGAATGCAAACTAGTACAGCCACTATGGAGAACAGTGTGGAGATTCCTTAAAAAATTGCAAATAGAACTGCCTTATGACCCAGAAATCCCACTGCTGGGCATACACACCGAGGAAACCAGAATGGAAAGAGACACATGTACCCCAATGTTCATCGCAGCACTGTTTATAATAGCCAGGACATGGAAACAACCTAGATGTCCATCAGCAGAGGAATGGATAAGAAAGCAGTGGTACATATACACAATGGAGTATTACTCAGCTGTTAAAAAGAATACATTTGAATCAGTTCTGATGAGATGGATGAAACTGGAACTGATTATACAGAGTGAAGTAAGCCAGAAAGAAAAACACCAATACAGTATACTAACACATATATATGGAATTTAGAATGATGGCAATGATGACCCTGTAAGCAAGACAGCAAAAAAGACACAGATGTGTATAGTGGACTTTTGGACTCAGAGGGAGAGGGAGAGGATGGGATGATTTGGGAGAATGGCATTGAAACATGTACACTATCATGTAAGAATCGAATCGCCAGTCTACGTCCGATGCAGGATACAACATGCTTGGGGCTGGTGCACAGGGATGACCCAGAGAGATGTTATGGGGAGGGAGGTGGGAGGGGGGTTCATGTTTAGGAACGCATGTACCCCCGTGGTGGATTCATGTCAATGTATGGCAAAACCAATACAGTATTGTAAAGTTAAATAAAGTAAAAATAAAAATTAAGAAAAAAGAAAGAAAAACAAAAGTTATTCAGTTAGAAGGATTCTGTTACCTACTATTTTTCAGGAAAAAAAAAAAGTATAAAAAACCTTTAAGAGATCCCTTAAACTTTATCTCAACATACATACAAACTTTAGTACATGTGCAATGATTTCCATATTCTCATTCTATGAAGGGCTTGATTGTAACGTGTAGTGTGTGCTGGTGCCAGACAATTTTCAGCTGAAAATCCCTCCAGAGGCAGCCTCAGCTGCAGAGAGCATACTCACCCAGGCTCCTCTTCACCTTTGCCCGAGCAGCACAAATACAGGGGCTGATCCTTGTAGAATCATTGTTCACCTCCAGAGCTCCCTATGGGATCAGCCAAGGCTGTCATTAAGCCTGCATTGATAGCATCACTGGCTCAATGGACATAAGCTGGAGTAAACTCTGGGAATTGGTGATGGACAGGGAAGCCTGGTGTGCTGAAGTACACGAGGTTGCAAAGAGTCGGACACTGTTGAGCAACTGAACAGAACAGATAGCTCTCCTTCTCTTTCTGCCCAAGTGTTCCTTTCCTCACTTTTCCAAAGTTGGAAGACCCTACAAGCACCTGTTAATAAACATTCTGCACAGTGAGCATTAAACATTGTGAGTCATGCGTCTTGAAATAGGCTGTCCCCTTGTCTTCAAAGTCAATATATTCTCCTAATTTTCTTCACAGTCTCATCTTCCGTCACTGAAGTCTTAAGTGTTGTTCTATATTAGGATTTATCCAAGACGCTCTCTACACATGATCCTCCTAGGCCTGAATGAGTGAATCTTGTTCAAGTTCATGGTTTCAATTACCACGCACACACTGCTGAGTTGCAAAACTACATCTTCAAGCCACCATTTTCCTCCTGTTTTCAATATCCACAAGTGGAACTCTACTGGGTCTACTGGCAAACTTTTTCTGTAGAGGGCCAAACAGTAAATATGTTAGGTTTTGTGTCATACAGCCATTGTTGCAACTACTCAAGTCTGCCATCAGAGCAGCCACAGACAGAAGGAAAATGAACAGTCATGAATATATCTCAAAAAACAAACAAACAAACAAAAAACCTTATAAAACAAAAAACAGAGTGTAGGCTAGATTCTGTTTGTCAACACCTGAGCTAAATTATTAGTCTTCCCAAATCTTTCCCTAACTTGTACTTCCTTCATATCTCAGCTTAGATATTAATTCTCTCTGGAGATCTCTATCTCTGCTTCCCCTCTGTATGTTTCCCTCTACTTCTTCTATCATACTTTAGTTATGTATTTACCTGTCGGCCACCCCATCAGCTTGTAAACGCCAACAGAATAACAAGCCAGCCTATCTTAATCATGTTTGTATCCCTAGGATTTGCAATGTTTGGGCCAAGACAGGCACTAACAAGTATATCTAGATGAATGAAAGCATATTAAAAATATGGATTTGGGAATAAGCTATATGTATTTAGGAGGAGGAATTGATGGGTATGGGTAGCTATTCGGTGTGAGATATGATTATATTTTCCTAGAATATACATAGAATCAGTAAATTATTTTGAAAACATTTGAGTCTCCCAAAACTTAAGGCTTCTCAGGTTTTAAACAACCTTAGGAATTATATACTTTAATGATGAACTGGACTCACATTCTATTTTAGTTCTGCATGATTGAAATGAGCAATGCACTTCCATCAGTATAGCATGTCTAATGAGTTTCCAGTGTAGGTTGTAGGTTGGTGAACATAAAGGAAATTGGTCCCAAGACCTGCCTACCTGCCCAATTTGGACTCAGTCTAATTATCCCTCCTCATGCAACCCTTCTCACAGCCAAATGCTTCACTGCAATTACTCTCACAGGCATTTTTTTTTTTCTTCCTGCCTCTGAATCTTTTCATCTGTTATTATCACTCCCTGAAGTGACCCCTCCCTCTGTTCTTCATTTGGCTTCTTCCTTCTCAGCCTTCAAGTTTCAGAGGGGTTTCCTCTGGTTAACTAATTACATGGATACTGAAGTTCTCACCTCTCTAACCCCCTTTCACTGCACTGGATTCCTGTTTAGAATTAATTTTAAGCTGCTAACTGTTGTATTATGTGTTTACTCACTAAAAGGTAGTCTGTGATATGCTGGGTTTAAATTCCAGTTCACCAGCTACTGGAAATTGGCAATGCTACTGAAATATCACGGGCCCCAGATTTTTCTGTAATGTGAAGACAATGATGTGCTTAACCACTCGGGTTTAGGTGAGAATTGCAAGAATTAAAGTCTTTTGAAATTTTTCTGGAAAATAACTCAATATAGATTAGCTATGTAAAGCACTAATAATGATTATTACTATTACTATTTCTATTATTATTACTATTTACAATATTGTTAAAAGTTATTATTGATATTTATTAATGATCAACAAACATTAACAAAATATTATTATTAATACTATAACAAAATAGCTAGTATTTATGATTTATCTCCCTCATTGGATTAAAAGGATCTGTTAGACAAGGACCATATGTGATTTTGTTCAAAGCTATATACCTAGTGACTGGCACTGCAGTGACTGTTACGAGTGAGGCAGTCCTAGGAGGCGTCTCCCTGCTACCAGTGGTGAAAATCCTTGGGCTAGCCAGTGTCCAAGGCTCGACCAAAAAGCAGAAGCCTACAGATGATTATGTCTTGCTCAAGTCAGCAAGGATGGAGTAGGAAATTGAACTTGAGATATGTATTCTACTCAGGCTGGCCCTCTGCTAGTTTTATTTTACCAATGACTAAATATTTAGGAGATTTTTGACTGCCACGCCACACTTACCATTTCTTTACCATTGTTCATTGGCAGAGCAACTGTGCATAGACAGTCTTCATTTCACACATTGGTTCCACTAAAAAATTTGTTCCCATGTCTGTGTTTATGACCACAGCTTTCAGGACCTGCCCCCACAGATGCCAAAATACTCTGATGCTCAAGGGCCTTATATAAAATGTTTGCAATACAGTCATCCCTCTGTACCTGTGGGTATCATATCCAGTGATTCAACAACCCACTGATCCACAGGAGGACATGGAGCCGGCAGATACAGAGCGCCAACTGTGTGAAGTGGCTTTGATGAGCCACTGCTAGTGGCCACTATCAGAGGTAGGCCTCCACTAGCTTCTTCTGGTGTGAACATCTGTAGATCTATAAAATTTCACAAATAGTACTTAAAATTAAAAGTGAGGAAGAGAGCACTCATGGAGAGCGGGAACTGTGTAGTTCATATAAAACCAATAAAAACATTTCTAGTACTACGGGATGGATAGTTCAAACTACATATGAAATGATAAATATAAATGTGAAATATTCTACTGATGATAAAACAGGCACTTAATTCCTAAGAAAATTATTGTGAAAATACTGCATAGATACCAGAGGAAAAACAGCTTATCTGTTTTGGAAAACAAGGCTGTTACATTTACTTTCAAGTATCCTGGTAAACAAACACTCAAGGTTACAACTTACAATGTATTTTTACGGTAACAGTATTTCCCATTAAGCCCAACACAATAAATCTTTTTAAGGCTTTTTTGGATGTATTTTCCTCTGAGCTGTATTTAGCCTTGAACAAGGCATCCTGATGGAAAAAAAAAAAAAAATAGAAATTGATGTTGAAAAACAAGAGCTTATGAAATCCCATTTTATCTACAAAGAGACAGCAATGAAAAGGGAGAAAAAACTTATTACAACCAATGAAAAATTGTAACTCCTTTGCTAATAAAAATTCCTTTTATTGTATTAACACACTGTCAGAACACATAAACCCATTTCATATAGCAATCAATTCTAAAACAATTACAAAGCCTGCAACACAGCTCTGGAAAAGATCTTAAGAGTTCTCCTGGATGAAAAATTCCCTAAAAATAACAGAACAACATTTTGAAGGGAAGAACCTAAGAATTACTTTTCCTATGGAAAATTATTAAAAAAAAAAAAAAATATATATATATATATATATATTTAGGGCTTTTAAATAGCAAGTTAGAAAACTCTGATTCACATAAAAATAGAGTTCATCTTTAACATTTAATATTCAGAGGTAATTTCTGAGTGCACGTGGGTACACAATTATTTGTTCTTTCTTTATGCATGTGGCCACTGGGAGTTGCTTTAACTGACTTCTGTTTCCTTTTCACATGCTCCAAACTTTTCTTTCCCTTCCCTTCCTTTTCCATTTCCTTTCTGGCACTATGAGAGAGACAGCTCCCTCATCTTGTATTTTTCCAGCCTCAGGCTAGAATCAGTCATTTTTCCTAAATGACCTTGCCTACACTTACTGGAGAATTGTGTCTGGAAGCTAAGAGCTGAGTGTTGGTTGTACTCATTGCCACTGAGATGCCATTGTCTTTATTAGCCTCTCTCAGTGGACAGAATTAAAAAAAAAAAAAAAATGAGTGTACACACAACCATACATAGGCACAGATCTAAAGTACCCAATGCTAATCCAGTACCTCAGGGTTCATTGTAGACCTCCTCTCTCACTCATTTTTAATGGTTATTTTTCCTTTTTTCTTTTAATCTGACAGTAAGAAACCTGGCTACTATAATCTGTAATCTACTGGCTTATTTGATTATCCCTAGAATACATGTGAGGCTTCCCAGGTGGTTCAATGGTAAAGAACCCACTTGCACTGCAGGAGATATGGGTTCAATCCCTGGGTTAGGAAAATCCCTTGGAGAAGGGAAGGACAACCCACTCCAGTATTCTTGCCTGGAAAAATTACATGGACAGAGGAACATGGCAGGCTACAGTCTATAGGGTAGTTAAGAGTTGGACATGACTGAGCTTGTATGCAGGAGAATACATGTCGTTTCAGAACTGCTAACCCATACTCTTGTGGGAATCAATTTAATAATTAATTTACACTATTTATATATAGTTCTCTTGTCAGTAGCCTTATTTAGTGAAAACATTGCTTCCAAAGTTACTTAAGTTAGTTTCTTCCCCTCCCCATTTCCTTCACTGAAGTCATATCATACAGTTATAATGTGTTTAGATTTATATGTCACCACTATATTCGGCTTCCCTGGTGGCTCAAACAGTAAAGCATCTGCCTGCAATGCAGGAGACCCGGGTTTGATTCCTGGGTCTGGAAGATACCCTGGAGAAGGAAATGGCAATCCACTCCAGCACTCTTGCCTGGAAAATCCCATGGATGGAGGACCCCATGTGACCATGGGGTCACAAAGAGTCGGACACCATTGAGTGACTTCACTTTCACTATATGTATTCCATGCTAGGATCCCTTGACATACAGGTTGATGTTTTTAATTCTGCATACATTAAAGTCCTCTCTGCAGTTTTGACAAATGCAAGGAGTAATATACCCAGTAATCCAATTTCATACAGTATGGTTCCATAACCCTAAAAATTCTCCTTTGTAATCAATCTATTCTTCTCCACCAACTCCTCTGATGGTTTAGAAACTTACTAATTTTAGTTTTTTCCTATTAAGAGTGGGGACAATACTCTGTATTCTGACCCTCTTCAAACTGATTGCAGAAGTCTGGCCGACTTATTGCTGATAAAGGTTTCAAGGCAGTTCAATGGAAAATTATATTATTTTCAACAAATTATACTGGAAAAACTGGAAATCATATACTCTTTAAAACTAACCATTATTTCATACTATTTTCAAATGTTAACTCAAAACAAAATATAGATCTAAATGTTTAATCAGAAACTATAAAATTCTTAGAATACAATCATTAAAAGTTTGTCATAGACACTGTTTTCTCAGAACACAAATAAAAAAACCAAAATATGTATCTATAGATATGTACAGATAGATAATTGCATATCTATATCTGTAAACTTGATTTCATGAATCTGAAGTCTGTTGCTTTCTTAAATACATTATAATAAAAATGAAAAAGCAAGACACAGATTAGGAGAAACCATTTATAAGACAGCTCAGATCAAGAATGTGCATGCATGCATATGTTCAGTACACACATAAGTGGCCAATAAACACATGAAAAAAAAAGCACAGTATTATTACATATGAGAGAAATCACAGATTAAAATCTCAATGAAATACCACTATGGACAGATTCAGTTCAGTTCAGTAGCTCAGTCGTGTCCGACTCTTTGCGACCCCATGAATTGCAGCATGCCAGGCCTCCCTGTCCATCACCAACTCCCGGAGTTCACCCAAACTCTTGTGCATCGAGTCAGTGATGCCATCCAGAAATCTCATCCTCTGTCGTCCCCTTCTCCTCCTGCCCCCAATCCCTCCCAGCATCAGAGTCTTTTCCAATGAGTCAACTCTTCACATGAGGTGGCCAAAGTACTGGAGTTTCAGCTTTAACATCATTCCTTCCAAAGAACACCCAGGGCTGATCTCCTTTAGAATGGACTGGTTGGGTCTCCTTGCAGTCCAAGGGACTCTCAAGAGTCTTCTCCAACACCACAGTTCAAAAGCATCAATTCTTCAGTGCTCAGCTTTCTTCACAGTCCAACTTTCATATCCATACATGACCACTGGAAAAACCATAGTCTTGACTAGACGGACCTTTGTTGGCAAAGTAATGTCTCTGCTTTTGAATATGGTATCTAGGTTGGTCATAACTTTTCTTCCAAGGAGTAAGCGTCTTTTAATTTCATGGCTGCATCACCTTTTGCAGTGATTTTGGAGCCTCCAAAAATAAAGTCTGATACTGTTTCCACTGTTTCCTCATCTATTTCCCATGAAGTGATGGGACCGGATGCCATGATCTTAGTTTTCTGAATGTTGAGCTTTAAGCCAACTTTTCCACTCTCCTCTTTCACTTTCATCAAGAGGCTTTTTAGTTCCTCTTCACTTTCTGCCATAAGTGTGGTGTTATCTACATATCTGCAGTTATTGATATTTCTCAATCTTGATTCCAGCTTGTGCTTCTTCCAGTCCAGCATTTCTCATGATGTACTCTGCATATAAGTTAAATAAGCAGGGTAAAAACATACAGCCTTGACGTACTCCTTTTCCTATTTGGAACCAGTCTGTTGTTCCATGTTCAGTTCTAACTGTTGCTTCCTGACCTGCATACAGATTTCTCAAGAGGCAGGTCAGGTGGTCTGGTATTCCCATCTCTTTCAGAATTTTCAACGGTTTATTGTAATCCACAAAGTCAAAGGCTTTGGCATAGTCAATAAAACAGAAATAGATATTTCTTCTGGAATTCTCTTGCTTTTTCCATGATCCAGCGGATGTTGGCAATTTGATCTCTAAACAGATTAGAGTTATTAAAATTAACTTTAAAAACTCCTACAGGCTTTCTGTTGTCAAGGATGTGGACCAACTTGAACTCTCATATACTGCTAGTAGAAATATAAGTGGTACAACCACATTGGAAAATAACTTGGTAGCTATTACTACAAAAAAAGAAAACTACAGGCCAATATCACTGATGAACATAGATGCAAAAATCCGCAATAAAATTCTAGCAATCAGAATCCAACAACACATTAAGAAGATCATACACCATGACCAAGTGGGCTTTATCCCAGGGATGCAAGGATTCTTCAATATCCACAAATCAATCAATGTAATTCACCACATTAACAAATTGAAAAATAAAAACCATATGATTATCTCCATAGATGCAGAGAAGGCCTTTGACAAAATTCAACATCCATTTATGATAAAAACTCTCCAGAAAGCAGGAATAGAAGGAACATACCTCAACATAATAAAAGCTATCTATGACAAACCCACAGCAAACATTATCCTCAATGGTGAAAAATTGAAAGCATTTCCCCTAAAGTCAGGAACAAGACAAGGGTGCCCACTTTCACCGCTACTATTCAACATAGTTCTGGAAGTTTTGTCCACAGCAATCAGAGCAGAAAAAGAAATAAGAGGAATCCAAATTGGAAAAGAAGAAGTAAAACTTTCACTGTTTGCAGATGACATGATCCTCTACATAGAGAACCCTAAAGACTCCACCAGAAAATTACTAGAGCTAATCAATGAATATAGTAAAGTTGCAGGATATAAAATCAACACTCAGAAATCCCTTGCATTTCTATACACTAATAATGAGAAAGTAGAAAAAGAAATTAAGGAAACAATTCCATTCACCATTGCAACAAAAAGAATAAAATACTTAGGAATATATCTACCTAAAGAAATTAAAGACCTATATATAGAAAACTATAAAACACTGCTGAAAGAAATCAAAGAGGACACTAAGAGATGGAGAAATATACCATGTTCATGGATTGGAAGAATCAATATAGTGAAAATGAGTATACTACCCAAAGCAATTTACAAATTCAATGCAATCCCTATCAAGCCACCAGCCATATTTTTCACAGAACTAGAACAAATAATTTCAAGATTTGTATGGAAATACAAAAAACCTCGAATAGCCAAAGCAATCTTGAGAAAGAAGAATGGAACTGGAAGAATCAACTTCCCTGACTTCAGGCTCTACTACAAAGCCACAGTCATCAAGACAGTATGGTACTGGCACAAAGACAGAAATATAGATCAATGGAACAAAATAGGAAGCCCAGAGATAAACCCACACACATATGGACACCTTATCTTTGACAAAGGAGGCAAGAATATACAATGGAGAAAAGACAATCTCTTTAACAAGTGGTGCTGGGAAAACTGGTCATCCATTTGTAAAAGAATGAAACTAGATCACTTTCTAACACCACACACACACAAAAAACTCAAAATGGATTAAAGATCTAAATGTAAGATCAGAAACTATAAAACTCCTAGAGGAGAATTTAGGCAAAACCCTCTCCGACATAAATCACAGCAGGATCCTCTATTTTCCACCTCCCAGAATACTGGAAATAAAAGCAAAAATAAACAAATGGGATCTAATTAAAATTAAAAGCTTCTGCACAACAAAGGAAAATATAAGCAAGGTGAAAAGACAGCCTTCTGAATGGGAGAAAATAATAGCAAATGAAGCAACTGACAAACAACTAATCTCAAAAATATACAAGCAACTTATGCAGCTCAATACCAGAAAAATAAACGCCAATCAAGAAATGGGCCAAAGAACTAAATAGACATTTATCCAAATAAGATATACTGATGGCTAACAAACACATGAAAAGATGCTCAACATCACTCATTATTAGAGAAATGCAAATCAAAACCACAATGAGGTACCACTTCACACCAGTCAGAATGTCTGTGATCCAAAAATCTGCAAGCAATAAATGCTGGAGAGGGTGTGGAGAAAAGGGAACCCTCCTACACTGTTGGTGGGAATGCAAACTAGTACAGCCACTTTGGAGAACAGTGTGGAGATTCCTTAAAAAATTGCAAATAGAACTACCTTATGACCCAGCAATCCCACTGCTGGGCATACACACCGAGGAAACCAGAATTGAAAGAGACACATGTACCCCAATGTTCATCGCAGCACTGTTTATAATAGCCAGGACATGGAAACAACCTAGATGTCCATCAGCAGAGGAATGGATAAGAAAGCAGTGGTACATATACACAATGGAGTATTACTCAGCCATTAAAAAGAATACATTTGAATCAGTTCTGATGAGATGGATGAAACTGGAGCTGATTATACAGAGTGAAGTAAGCCAGAAAGAAAAACACCAATGCAGTATACTAACACATATATATTGAATTTAGAAAGATGGCAATGATGACCCTGTATGCAAGACAGCAAAAGAGTCACAGATGTGTATAATGGACTTTTGGACTCAGAGGGAGAGGGAGAGGGTGGGATGATTTGGGAGAATGGCATTGAAACATGTATACTATCATGTAAGAATGCTTGGGACTGGTGCACGGTGATGACCCAGAGAGATGTTATGGGGAGGGAGGTGGGAGGGGGGTTCATGTTTGGGAATGCATGTACACCCATGGTGGATTCATGTCAATGTATGGCAAAACCAACACAGTATTGTAAAGTAAAATAAAGTAAAGATAAAAATTAAAGAAAAAAAAAAGAAAGAAAAAAAAATTTAGACATGCACATACTATCATTCTTTGGTATTTACCTCAAACAAATGGAATTTATGTGTAGAAAGATGTATATATCAAAGCTCATAAAGCTTTCACTTCAATAGTTCAAAGCTAGAAACAAATTACCTATCGTAAGACCAATAGGTTAACTAATTGTGGTATATCCATACTTTTTTTTTTTTTTTTAAAGAGCTGGGGGGTGGAGGGTGGGGTGCACTACAAACCATTGATAACAATGGAAGCATCTCAAAATGTTTATTCTGATTGAAAGAAGTCAGAAAACAATGTATGTATTATATATTTATATTGGAGAAGGTGATGGCACCCCACTCCCGTACCCTTGCCTGGAAAGTCCCATGGACGGGGGAGCCTGATAGGCTGCAGTCCATGGGGTCGCGAGGATTCGGACATGACTGAGTGACTTCACTTTCACTTTTCACTTTCATGCACTGGGGAAGGAAATGGCAGCTCACTTCAGTGTTCTTGCCTGGAGAATCCCAGGGACGGGGGAGCCTAATGGCCTGCCGTCTATGGGGTCGCACAGAGTCGGACACAACTGAAGTGACTTAGCAGCAGCAGCACCTCATATACAAGTCGCTCATACACGTATCCGTGTATATATATATACATGCCACACAATTGCATTTACAAACAATTCCTCAAAATGCAAACTAACCTGTAGCGACAGAAATGTATCAGTGGTTGCCTGAGGAAATTAGTACTGAGTACAAAGAAGGTTTTGAGGGTGATAAAAATGTTTGCTATCTAGATTGTGGTGGTTTTACATATTATACACCTACATATCAATAAACTGTACAATTTTCTGTACTTCTAATATGCTTTATTAAAACTGTTCACATTAAACACTTTATTATAAACTTACCAAGTAGGCGACAGGTACTGGAGGGCGGAAGCTGGACCTCCAAAATCCCAGCGGCTCTTGGGCCATCACCAAGATGGTGGCTCCCAGGTTCCGGTTCTTTACCTATAGCAAGTGGTTTGGTGCCCAGAGCCCTACAGGAGTCTTGCCCCTTGGGTTGCAAGAGGCCCACTCTGGTGCTCAGGGGCTGCCAGCTGAAGCAGGAGGCTCCTGTTCTAAAATCTCTCCCCAAAAGGGGGACAAAGATGGAGCTCCTGGGGCTCCTTCCACGGTGGCAAGGACAGCCGCATTCTCCAGAGTCCCTCTCAGTTTAGACCCCCGGCCTGCTGACTTGGTGCATCTTGCAGGGCCCGTACTGGTGCTGCTGGACCAGCTTCACTTCCAGCGAGGAGGCTGCTCAATGACTGTACTGGGGGCCAGAGCAGCCCAAACTTGGGGCGCTGGCTGCAGAGCGCATGGGAAGCTGAGCGCCACGCCCAGCACTCCAGAACCCCGCGTTTCCTCAGCACAAGCTCTGCCCTGATGGGTGGACCTAAGCAGCTTCGCAGAGCATGTCAGCTCGGCCTGATATCCAGTCCGCCTGGTACCACTGCTGTCCTGAGCCGGGAGGGGCAGACATGTGCGCAGAAGCGTCAAGAGTTTGCAGGAGTTCTTACACCTGTTGCTCAGGTCAATGACTTCTGATCCACAGGTTGACTGGAAAAGCTGTGTTTGGAATCACTGTTCCCCTGTTTACAAGTACACGTGGATGCAAACCGGGAGAGTTCACTGGCAGTGCTGTTTGGCTAAACAGTTACGACACCGCCCTTGGAATTGTATCAATTCTTTGTCGGGCAGCGAGATGATTGGGTAAAAAGTATCCGAAGCTCCTCACTTAAAAAAAAATATACTGGAGGTCACGTCTGATCAAAAGGTACAAGAGTTGTTTAAAGAAGTTTTCTCCAAAGAAAACATACAGATGGCTAACAAACACATGAGAAGATGCTCAACATCACTCATTATTAGAGAAATGCAAATCAAAACCACAATGAGGTACCACTTCACACCAGTCAGAATGGCTGCGATCCAAAAATCTGCAAGCAATAAATGCTGGAGAAGGTGTGGAGAAAAGGGAACCCTCCTACACTGTTGGTGGGAATGCAAACTTGTACAGCCACTATGGAGAACAGTGTGGAGATTCCTTAAAAAATTGCAAACAGAACTGCCTTATGACCCAGCAATCCCACTGCTGGGCATACACACCGAGGAAACCAGAATGGAAAGAGACACATGCACCCCAATGTTCATCACAGCACTGTTTGTAATAGCCAGGACATGGAAACAACCTAGATGTCCATCAGCAGATAAATGGATAAGAAAGCTGTGGTACATATACTGTATAATGTGGTACAGTAATGGAGCATTATTCAGATGTTAAAAAGAATATGTTTGAATCAGTTCTGATGAGATGGATGAAACTGGAGCCGAGTTTCATACAGAGTTTAATAGAGTGAAGTAAGCCAGAAAGAAAAACACCAATGTAGTATACTAACACATATATATGGAATTTAGAAAGATGACAATGATGATCCTGTATGCAAGACAGCAAAACAGACACAGATGTGTAGAGCGGACTTTTAGACTCAGAGGGAGAGGGAGAGGGTGGGATGATTTGGGAGAATGACATTGAAACATGTATACTATCATGTAAGAATTGAATCGCCAGTCTATGTCCGATGCAGGATACAGCATGCTTGGGGCTGGTGCACGGGGATGACCCAGAGAGATGTTATGGGGAGGGAGGTGGGAGGGGGGTTCATGTTTGGGAACGCATGTACCCCCATGGTGGATTCATGTCAATGTATGGCAAAACCAATACAGTATTGTAAAGTTAAATAAAGTAAAAATAAAAATTTAATAAAAGAAAAAAAATAAAATTAATTAATTAATTAAATAAAAAAGTTTTCATCTTCCGAATTAGTTCTTAAACTTATGACAAGATTCCTAGATACATGCTGCAGAACAAATAGCGTTCTAGATGGTCTGGAGGGTAGGTGAAGTAGGTATTAATCGCAGACAAGTTACAAATCCTGAGAGTGTTTGAGTTGTTGGAACACATATGGACTTTCATTTGTAATGCTGGAAAAGATATCATTACACCATAATATGGCTTCAGCTCTGATGAAAAATCCTGGTGGTTCAAACAAACATCCATCCTTCATTCTCCAGATGTAGGAAGGAACTTATACCTCTCCTTTTGCACATCAGAATAACAGAGAAGGGCCTAGACTCTAGGCTCCACACTGTAAGTAATTCATTAGTTTTGTAGGTTAATAAATCAGGTGTTTATGTGCTGATGGAGTATTTTATTTCCTGATCTGTAAACATCAGCTACCATCAGTTCAGTTCAGTTCAGTTGCTCAGTCGTGTCCGGCTGTTTGCGACCCCATGAATCGCAGCACACCAGGCCTTCCTGTCCATCACCAACTCCCGGAGTTCACTCAAACTCATGTCCATCAAGTCAGTGATGCCATTCGGTCATCTCATCCTCTGTCGTCCCCTTCTCCTCCTGCCCTCAATCCCTCCCTGCATCAGGGTCTTTTCCAATGAGTCAACTCTTCACATGAGTTGGCCAAAGTATTGGAGTTTCAACTTTAGCATCAGTCCTTCCAATGAACACCCAGGACTGGTCTCCTTTAGAATGGACTGGTTGGATCTCCTTGCAGTCCAAGGGACTCTCAAGAGTCTTCTCCAACACCACAGTTCAAGAGCATCAATTCTTCAGTGCTCAGCCTTCTTCACAGTCCAACTCTCACATCCATACATGACCAATGGAAAAACCATAGCCTTGACTAGATGGACCTTTGTTGGCAAAGTAATGTCTCTGCTTTTCAATATGCTATCTAGGTTGGTCATAACTTTCCTTCCAAGGAGTAAGCATCTTTTAATTTCATGGCTGCAGTCACCATCTGCAGTGATTTTGGAGCCCCCCAAAATAAAGTCTGGCACTGTTTCTGCTGTTTCCCCATCTATTTCCCATGAAGTGATGGGACCAGATGCCATGATCTTCGTTTTCTGAATCTTGAGCTTTAAGCCAGCTTTTTCACTCTCCTCTTTCACTTTCATCAAAAGGCTTTTTAGTTCCTCTTCAATTTCTGCCATAAGGGTGGTGTCATCTACATATCTGAAGCTATTGATATTTCTCCCGGCAATCTTGATTCCAGCTTGTGCTTCTTCCAACTCAGCGTTTATCATTATGTACTCTGCATATAAGTTAAATAAGCAGGGTAAAAACATACAGCCTTAACGTACTCCTTTTCCTATTTGGAACCAGGCTGTTGTACCATGTCCATTTCTAACTGTTGCTTCCTGACCTGCATATAGGTTTCTCAAGAGGCAGGTCAGGTGGTCTGGTATTCCCATCTTTTTAAGAATTCTCCACAATTTATTGTGATCCACACAGTCAAAGGCTTTGGCATAGTCAATAAAGCAGAAATAGATGTTTTTCTGGAACTCTCTGTCTTTTTTGATGATCCAGTGAATGCTGGCAATTTGATTTCTGCTTCCTCTGCCTTTTCTAAAACCAGTTTGAACATCTGGAAGTTCAACTACCATAAAAGACTATAATTTCCTGGGTTAATCTTTTTTTTTTTTTTTGCAGTACACAAAAAATTAAATGTATTTCCTCTCCCACCCTTCTTGCTCTAATTTTTGGAGTTGGAGGAACAATAGAAAAGAAGTAGTATGGGGACTGTGATTACTTTATATCAGGTATGTATCTCCCTGATCTTATCAGTTTTTTATTGCTGTTCTATAATAAAATTAATAGCTTCTCTAGGAGATCAGCCCTGGGATTTCTTTGGAAGGAATGATGCTAAAACTAAAACTCCAATACTTTGGCCACCTCATGCGAAGAGTTGACTCATTGGGAAAGACTCTGATGCTGGGAGGGATTGGGGGCAGGAGGAGCAGGGGACGACAGAGGATGAGATGGCTGGATGGCATCACTGTCTCAGTGGACATGAGTCTGAGTGAACTCCAGGAGTTGGTGATGGACAGGGAGGCCTGGCGTGCTATAATTCACGGTGTTGCAAAGAGCTGGACACGACTGAGCAACTGAATGGAACAGAATGTCCACATTAGGAATGCAAAATTTAGAATTTGGAACATGAATTTCTGATTTTTTTCATTATTTAGGAATTAAATATAGTTTTCCTTAAGAAGAAGAAACCATAGTTGTCATTGAAAATTACAGTAGAAATAATTTGTCAAAGAAAAGAACAAAAATCATTACTTGACTTTTCATAAGTTTCTAATTCAGCTTTCCAGTCTCTCGCCTGTTTCAGTAGAGTTAAATTTATTCATCACCATAAAAAAGAGGAAAGTATCCAGTGAAAATGACTGAAGTATAAAATTCATGTCATTAAATTAATACCAACTTGGATACAATAGTTCAACTTTCCAAAAACTAATGTTACTCAAACTGAATAGTATAAATAAAATTAACAGATAGTAGTCTAGCTGTGGGACAGTATCGAGCTAGCTAATGCAGAAGCTAGCTAATGTAGGCCTTCCCTGATGGCTCAGTGGTAAGGAACCCCCCTGACAATGTAGGAGACAGAGGTTTGATCCCTGGGTTAGGAAGATCTCCTGGAGAAAGAAATGACCACCCACTCCAGTATTCTTGCTTGGGAAACCCTATGGACAGAGGAACCTGGCAGTCCATGGGGTCACAAAAGAATTGGATGGGACTTAGTGACTAAACAACAAGAACAAATGCACTTGTAATTAGAGTTTCGAAAGGAGAGTGGGAAAAAGGAAAAAAAAAAGGGGGGGGGCGGGATCAGAGGAAAAACAAAAATTACTTGTTTCACTTGTTAAGTATTAGAAAGAGAGAACTTTAGTGTTAAAGATGCCATGCTATACTCAGTCACGCAGTCATGTCCAATACTTTGTAACCCCAGGACTCCAGCCCTCCAGGCTCTTCTGCCCATGGGTTCTCTAGGCATAAACACCAGAGTGGGCTGCCATTTCCTCTTCAAGGGAATCTTCTGGATCCAGGGACTGAACCCTGGTCTTTGTGCCTCCTGTATTGGCAGGCAGATTCTTTACCACGGTGCCTCCTGGGAAGTTCAGTATTAAAGTTAGTAAGTCTAACTAGTAAGTGTGATAAGTATTAGAACTAACGTATTACCTGCCTAAGCTGCTTTACTACCACACCTAATTCATCTTCAGAGGCATCTCCAATATTACTGCCTCCAGTCTCGCAATAGACATCAATGTCTGGTCATTGTTTTCATTCACTAATTTTACAATATGACACTGGTATCATTGCCCACTTTACAATTTACTGCAAGTTTTATATACATGTCTGTTTCTGCCACTATAAAGCTAACTGGGATAGGGAGACTGTCTTGTTTAACTTTATTTATCTAATATCTAGTACTGTGACCACTCATGGTTACTCTTAAATGCTTATTTGTCAAGTAGAAGAAAGAATATAAGATTCAAACTGATAAAACACAGAGAAGGAAAAATGCTGAGGACTTAATAGTATAAACCCCCAATGGATATGAGAAGCTACTGTATAAAGGAGAAACAGGGCAAATTATTATGTACCTTTTATACATTATTCCTGTGATCCCTTGAAGTTGATTTAGGGTATCATGGAAAACAGTCCACATTTTGAGCTGGTGGAGAGCATGGCTTGTGAATCAGAACATATGGGTTGTTTAGTGTTTCTGTCTAAACATGTGTTTCATTGGAGTTCATCTCTTTTTTCCTATCTGATAAGAAGTTAAATTGGTTAGCATGGGTCTCTCATCTATTATGTGAACTTTAATCTACTTTGGGGTTAAACTGTTTTGTCTTCTCATTTTAAAATAATTTAAAAGCAATTGTCTCTACTGTGCAATAGGACAGCTCACACATGGGAGCCTTGTTGACCCACAGAGAATGTAGTCGGTATCCTTGGAGGCTTCTCCACTTGGATAGGGATATCTCATGAATGTGGAGTCATTGTCTGAGATTTTCCTTTTGGAGTAGAAGGGCATGGTTTAAATGCCCCTGTTTGTCTTTTAGGGAATTCCCATGTCACGTACTTAGTTTCACTACAAAATGTGAGACTGGAATTTTTGGGGTGCATTACCATCCCTTGCTTCCTGTTTTAGGTAAATCACTACACCACACTTGGGCCATACATGTGTACCTTGCATGACGTGTACAGTTAAAAAAAGAAGGAGCATAAAATGGCCTGTTGGTGAGAATGCTAAGTATCAGGTGGAGTGTGGACTGCTTGCCATTAGATGTTCTTCCAGCTCTAGAACTGTATGATGTTCAGGGATCAGGAATCTCAATGAAATAATGGACATGCATGTGTGCTTACTTGCTCACTCATGTCCAACTTTTTGTAACCCCATTAACTGTAGCCCACCAGGCTCTTCTATCTGTGGGATCTCCCAGGCAAGAACACTGGAGTGCACTGCCATTCTCTTCTCCAGGGGATTGTCCCGACCCAGGGATCAAGCCCACATCTTCTGCATTGACAGGTGGATTCTTTACCTCTGCGCCACAGTGTCCTCAAATAATAATGCTGACTGAACAATAATTTTTAGAGAGTACTAGTATCTAACACTAGTGGGCATTAGGAAGGATCACTATGAAGAAAGCTAGTGGAGGTGATGGAATTCCAGTTGAGCTATTTCAAATCCTAAAAATTGATTCTGTGAAAGTGCTGAAGTCAATATACCAGCAAATTTGGAAAACTCAGCAGTGGCCACAGGGCTGGAAAAGGTCAGTTTTCATTCCAATCCCAAGGAAAGGCAATGCCAAAGAATGCTCCAACTACCGCACAATTGCATTCATCTCACACGCTAGCAAAGTAATGCTCAAAATTTTCCAAGCCAGGCTTTAGCAGTATGTAAACCATGAACATTCAGATGTTCAAGCTGGGTTTATAAGAGGCAGAGGAACCAGAGATCAAATTTCTAACATCTGCTGGATCATCGAAAAAGCAAGAGAGTTCCAGGAAAACATCTACTTTTGCTTTCTTCACTACACCAAAGCCTTTGACTGTGTGGATCAAAACAAACTGTGGAAAATTCTTCAAGAGATGGGAATACCAGACCACCTGACCTGCCTCCTGAGAAATCTGTATGCAGGTCAAGAAGCAATGCTTAGAACTAGGCATAGAACAACAGACTGGTTCCCAATTGGGAAAGGAATACGTCAAGGCTGTATATTGTCACCCTGCTTATTTAACTTATATGCAGAATACATCATGAGAAACGCTGGGCTGGAAGAAGCCCAAGCTGGAATCAAGATTGCTGGGAGAAATATCAATAACCTCAGATATGCAAATGATACCACTCTTATGGCAGAAAGCGAAGAAGAACTAAAGAGCCTCTTGATGAAAGTGAAAGAGGAAAGTATAAATGTTGGCTTAAAGTTCAGCATTCAGAAAACTAAGATCGTGGCATCTGGTCCCATCACCTCCATGGCAAATAGATGGGGAAACATTGGAAACAGTGACAGACTTTATTTTTTCGGGCTCCCAAATC
Organism: Capricornis sumatraensis; assembly: GCF_032405125.1. Taxonomy (NCBI): domain Eukaryota; kingdom Metazoa; phylum Chordata; class Mammalia; order Artiodactyla; family Bovidae; genus Capricornis; species Capricornis sumatraensis. Next base: position 14,555,051 of record NC_091089.1, on the reverse strand, counting down.
ACTGCAAATGGTAACTGCAGCCACGAAATTAAAGACACTTGCTCCTTGGAAGAGAAGTTATGACCAACATAGACAGCTTATTTAAAAGCAGAGACATTACTTTGCCAACAAAAGTCCATCTAGTCAAAGCTATGTTTTTTCCAGTAGTCATGTATGGATGTGAGAGTTGGACTATTATTAAAAAAAAAAAAAAGAAAGAAAGCTGAGTGTCGAAGCATTGATGCTTTTTTTGAACTGTGGTATTAGACAAGACTGTTGAGAACCCCTTGGACAGCAAGGATATTCAACCAGTCCATCCTAAAGGAAATCAGTTCTGAGCATCCATTGGAAGGACTGATGCTGAAATTGAAGCTCCAATTTTTTGGCCACCTGATGCAAAGAGCTGACTCATTTGAAAAGACCCTTATGCTGATAACATTGAAGGTGGGAGGAGAAGGGGATGACAGAGGATGAGATGGTTGGATGGCATCACTGACTCAGTGACACGAGTTTGAGTAAACTCTGGGAGTTGGTGATGGGCAGGGAGTCCTGGTGTGCTGCAGTCCCTGAGGTTGCAAAGAGTCAGACACTACTGAGTGAGTGAACTGAATTGAACTGAGTATCTAACACTTAGCGGCTAGAATTTTTTAAATGCTTTTAAATTCTAACAAAACATGTGCTTATGATACATTTTCTTTCTTCCCTCAACATAATGCTTGTGGCATGTATGTTTACTCTTCAGAGATTCCATGGAGACTTGGCATTATGGCTTATTTTTGCTTTGTTCCAATACTTATATTTTTTCTTTTAGTAATTTTAGTTCTCCCAGGCAACACATTTATCACTTTATTCAAAAGTATAACCCTTGTGTTTAAAGTGGTTGGTTCATTTTTTGCCGTTATCTATGTGTCCAAGTACACCGGATACATCAGTCACCTTTCTAATGCGAACATTGCATGGGAGGATATAATTTACTAAATATTAAAGGTCTTCAGGTATTTCTTCACGTTATATTGCTTAGAAACATAAATTCTAAAAGCTGGAGTGATTTATCTACTGGTCTCATTTTTTGTTAGTTGCTCAGTCGTGTCAGACTCATTGTGATCCCATGGACTACTAGGCTCCTCTGTCCATGGAATTTTCCAGGCAAGAATACTGAGTGGGTAGCTATTCCCTTTCTCCAGGGGGTCTTTCTGCCCTGCGGATTGAACCAGGATCTTCCGTATGTCAGGTAGATTCTTTACCATCTGAGCCACCAGGGTATTAGGGAAGCGAGAGGAAAATGACTTGTGCTGGATCTCACGCCAGTTTGCAGCAGTCCTGGGGTAGCTCGTTCCTTCTTTATGTCTCTTTTGCCATCACAGATAAGTTTGGGTTTCCCTATAGCCTTGTGGACCAAAGAAGACACTGTCTCTGTTCCCCCATTCACAGAATTGTTTGGATGAATAGGAAGCTTTCTTGGCAATGGGTGAACTCAGGCTTCTGTCTTTATCACAGAGAAATCTGCTTTTGCAAACTGCGAATCACTGTGAAGCAGCTGCTTGCACATAGAACACCTGGCTCGGTGTCTGTGCTTTGGCACCTTCTCCCCACCTCCAGTTGCAGTTCTAGTTAGAGCAACAGTTTTTGACTTTTAAAAGGAAGCATGGTTCTATCCAGTAGCATCCTCCTCTTGGAGAGAAGTCCTTTTTTTTGTATTCCCTGTGTTGTAACAACGTGTAAGAGCCTGTCTTTATGTTCTCTTTTGTCAAGTTGTAGCTAGCATCTAAAACAGCACTTACTCTTTCCTATAGTAAGCCCATCACTGTGGGAAAGACATACACAATTCACTTTTATATCCCATTGGAAGTATATACCCTAGCCAACTGGCAATTGTTACAGTCTCACAACTTAGAGTTTTCAAGCAGCCTCACTATGACATGCCCTGTTTTGCTCTTGGACACGGTGGATTGTCATCATAGGAATTCATACTGCAAAAGAAATCGGCATTAAGTATAATATGGCCTAAATAGAATACAGAGTTTTTGTCGTCTGGAAACTTGTGTTTTTATGAATGCTACTGTCTAGCAGAAAACATATTATGCCACAAGGTATTCCAACTTTGCTTTGAAAAGTTGATGAAACCAATTAGGTTGATGAAAATGTTATTTTTCATCACCAGTTGAGGAAAATAGAACACACAGAGGGACTAAGCAAGTTTCATTGAAAAATCTCATTCAGAGTACAGAGTGTTGGTAGCTTTCATGTTTCCTTAAGGCAGAGGTTAATAAAATGTTATCATTTCTCTAAATGAGATTGACAAATGCAACAATTTCCCTTTTCATCATTATTGTGTCTGGCTCTTTGCAACCCTATGGACTGTGGCCTGCCACGCTCCTCCATCCGTGGACTTCTCCAGGCAAGAATAATGAAGTGTGCAGCCATTCCCTTCTCTAGGGGATCTTCCCAACCCAAGGATCGAACCTGGGTCTCCTGCATTGCAGGCAGCTTCTTTACCATCTGAGCCACGAGGGGAGCCCAAAATCTATCCATACACATTTTCACTAGCATGATGGTGGTTAGTCAGTAAAGCAATTCAGATGTGCATTTTGAGGTTTTGGAAGCAAGGTTGGGGTTTGAATATATGACTATATGTTTGATGATACTGTGTTGCTTAAAGATTGAATGAGTTCTCAAGTCCTATCCTGCCAACTGCCTTTCTTCCAGTGACATCTTCAAGGGAATTTTATAAAAGGATAAGAGTGAGTGAGAATCAACGTGTGTTTTTGTCAACTAGGTAGGTACCAAATTCTAGGGAGCAGCCTGAGACACATGCTTTTAGGTTGGAGGCCAACATGGGCTACTAGTTCTCTTAAGGTTTAAGTCTCAGTTTTGAAAAACTATAGCCCTCTGGTTCCCCGCACCATCTTGGAACTTGAAGGAATCACCAGTGTGCTTAAGTGTTCAAATGGAGAAAAACAGTCAGAAATATCTTTCTTAGGATGGTAGACTTGTGTCAGCTTATCTCCATTTTTTTTTAATGGGAATGGAGAGGAAAGAAACCATTGTTTTCTTTTTTTTTTTTTTTTTTTTCATCGTTTTCTATATTAAGGCCTTCTTGGGTCTTCGCATCTCATAAAGGGAGGCAATAGGTGGGTCAATAGGCAGTTAGAGGCTAGTAAATTCAGATGGTTTCTATACTTGGATATATATGACCTCAAATAATATTCCATATTCTGAAAAATTAGGTTAATGTTTTATCTATTTTAAGAAAATGCAGTAAATGAATGCTATGTGGCAGAAGCTGATGGAGAGATGTTTTTCTGGAGTAGAGAGCCTCCCCATTCCTCCTATAGAACCACTCTGAATACCATACTAAAACTGATATTCAAAAGAAACATTTTGTTATTCCTTCCTTAGAATAATAGTAGTATAGTCATCTTACATTCTGTGTAGTGTACTTTGCTCATGAATGCGAGGTAGCTTCTGAGGATTTCTAAAATTGCATAAATACTTTAATGTTTCCAATAGTTTCCTTCCAACTCTTTGCTCTGCAGTTTACATTCATTGCCCTCAATTCTCTGTTACTTCTCTACATCACTAATAACTGGAAAAAGTTAAAAAAAGAAGTCTTGAAGTTAATAGTACTAAATAACTCTCATGCAAAGCACAACTCTTTTCTATTTTACTAATAGAAGAACCTCTCAGATCTTTAACATATATTGTTTTATCTCAGTTTACACAGCAGTCTAACAATCAAGATTATACAAGATCTCAGCCTGTGGGCAATTAGGATGAACAAATAAGAAAGGGGAGATATACAGAGTATTCAATAGGAATAGCAATGAGTAGCTTAATAGCTGGAAGATAAACCCATAAAAAGCACATGTAAGAATCCTAGAAATCATGGAGTTCAAGTCAGTTCCTATAGGAATAAACCAACCTGAGGAGCAATTGACTCCAGATTATCAGAGAGTTTGATATACCCAATATTGTCTTTAAAAAATCTGTAAAATCTGAAATACAAATACATAATCATTTAATTTCACCTCTGTCTTAGAAATCACCTGCATGTAGAATCATATACTAATATTAAAAATAAAAATTATTAGTATATTGTAAGTGTTTCTTGCAATTTAAATATCAATTTTGAAAAAGTATAGTTTTCTGGTTCCCCACACCATCTTGGAACTTGAAGGAATAGCCAGTGTTATAAGTGTTCAAATGAAGAAAAACACAAGTCTACCAATATTTCATGGTATAAGGTTTAGTTATTTGTAACAAGTGTGGCTAACTCTTTAATTCATCATTCTAAATAGATGAGAAATTGTGTTTAAGAGTAAAAAAGGGTGCTTCAGAAGAATAATAATGAACATAGGGGCCTAACAAATAAGCCTTTGTTCTAATCCTGGCTTTGATACTAAAATCTTACACATTTCAGCCTCTTTACCTAGTATCATCCTTGCAAGCATTTAATGCTTATTCCCATCATTTAGAGTTATTTTGATCATTAAGTGATAATTACTAGAGGCTCTTTGGGCTGCCCACTGAGTAATCTAGAGTAGAGGAATAATAGCTCATGGATATAGCTTTTCCAATTTATCTCTAACTCAGTAATATAGGCCTTCAGAAGTAAGCCCTTAGAACCAATCTCATAAAAATCAACTTCCTTATTAGAGTGTCATGAACAAACACAAGGCACTGAGAAGCTGACTCTTCCTCTGGCACCCTCTGCTCTTGAGCCTGCAGCAGGCAGCAGCATCTCACGGCCCGGCACTGTCCAAGATGGAGGTTGCGGAGGACACATGCAAGTTGGGAGACTCCTCTTTGGGAAGTGACTTGGAAAATGCTTATTTCCCAAATTCAGTCACTTATCCCAGGAAAGAGTCAGACTGAACTACAAGCCATCATCCAGGCAGATGGTGTCCCTGGTTGTGTGCACCAGCACAGCCTTGCATAGCGACTAAGACCCAGTTCTCTTAGCTCTTTTCCACTAGGTGTTGAGGCTACACTTCAGAACAAGCCAAGGTTGTTCCATCGCAAACAATATCTCTGAGAAAGGGACATTACTTTCAATGTCCAAAACCAAAACATTTTCTCCATTCAGCTCCATTACTTTGCCTAATGCAACAATATTAGAAACAGCAGGAATTAAAACAGTATTGCTATCAGTGATTCTTAGCAGTGCAAGGTTGTCAGTATTCATTTTGTTTGTTCTTGTCTTCCATAAACAGTTTGCACTTGTTCTTGCTTCTTTTGACATGTATTAAAGTGATAAAATAACAGATAGTTTTTCAAATTTACCCAAGTTCCATGATAAATGTTAGATCATTTCTGTTTGACTATTAATTGTTTAAAATTGTCCTGTTTTCTTGCTGGATCGTCAAAACGGGGTAGAGATTTACAGTGGGTACAGTTGGACCTGTTATGTAATTTTGCTTTTCATCTTATTAAAGACTCAGTTTTTAAAATAGAATCCAACAATTTCAGTCACATATTAACGTATTGCTTTATATCCTGGACATGCTTACAGAGCAGTTAACATACCCAAATGACTGTGTGTCTAACTTTCGGTCAAACACTGCTGTCGAAGTGACAGTTTTTCATTTGCAAAGTTAAGATGCCCCATTCTTAAACAAAGACCTTTATCTCAATTACAGGACAATGAGAGCTATTAGATTCAATCATACAGTATCCTGGTTGCTGAATATCAAAGTTAAAAAGCTAATTGAGTCACCTAAGGACACAGGCGTGAAAGCAAGGGGAAAACAGACTCAAGGATAAGCACATCGCAAATTCCAGAAAACGTCCAGCTTCTCAGAAGTGCTAAAATGCACATTAAGATAAGTGCTATTAAAATATTGGGCTTTCCTGACAGCTCAGTAGGTAAAGAATCCACCTGCATTGCAGGAGACCGTTCGATCCCTGGGTTGGGAAGATCTGCTGGAGAAGGGTTAAAATATTAAGCATAAATTTCTACCAACCTTCTTAAATCTACAGAGACATCATAGTAAAGGAAGGGGATGTATAAACCTCAGGAAGAAAGGGTTCTCCATATTATTCTTTTCACTATCAATTTCTGTAATGCATATCATTGTAGATAAATTGGAATTAAAGAAAGAAAACACTATCTCTGTACTCCTACAATCTAGGAGTAGATATTCTTTGTTAATGTTTTGGCAAACAATGCTATTTGAGAGCTTATTTTTCATTTATCATTTATACTTAAAAATTTGACATCTTTAGAAATATGTACATACATCATAATATTTTGCTATATATTACTTTGTCTTTTGTAAACATCATTAAATTTTTAAAAATTTCTTGAAACTATAATTTTATGTATTTGGATAGCTATTTCTTCCACTGGTTTGCTAATATAAACCTAAGAATCCCTGTGCACACATTGATATGCACAATATTTCTAGAACTATAATAATAGGTCAAAGAATATTAATATTTCAGGTTTTGGGGGCACATATTGGACTTTTTCTCTGGAGAGCTTATGTGCATTTATGTTTCCATTGGACAAAAAATACTTTACCACTTATTTACCTTCATTAGATCCTATTAACATTTCCTTAGACATTATTTTTTTTAATCTTGGTGTTGCACTTTATGATTCATATTTTTTAAAACTTATTAAGATATGTGTTACAACCCAGTACTTGGTCCATGTTAGTGAATGTTCCAAAATATGTATCAGTTCAGTTAGGATCAATCTTTCAGTTGGGTCCGACTCTTTGCAACCCCATGGACTGAAACACAACAGGCTTCCCTGTCCATCACCAACTTCCGGAGCTTACTAGAACTCATGTTTATCGTGTAGACATGCCATCTATGGATGTCATCCATCTGTCTCAGCCTCTGTCATCCACTTCTCCTCCTGCCTTCAATATTTCGCAGAATGAGGGTCTTTGCAAATGAGTCATTTCTTCGCATCAGGTGGCCAAAGTATTGGAGTTTCATCTTCAGCATCAGTCCTTCCAATGAACACTCAGGACTGATTTCCTTTAGGATGGACTTGTTGGATCTCCTTGCATTCCAAGTGACACCCAAGAGTCTTTTCGAACACCACTGTTCAAAAGTATCAATTCTTCTGTGCTCAGTTTGCTTTATAGTCCAACTCTCACATCTATACATGACCACTGGAAAAACCATAGCTTTGACTAGAGGGAATTTTGTTGGCAAAGTAATGTCTCTGCTTTTTAATATGCTGTCTAAGTTGGTCATAGCTTTTCTTCCAAGCAGTTAGAATCTTTTAATTTCATGGCTGTAGTCACCATCTGCAGTGATTTTTGAGCCCCTCAAAAAATAAAGTCTGTCACTGTTTCCCCATCTATTTGCCATGAAGTGATGGGACCAGATGCCATGATATTAGTTTTCTGGATGTTGAGTTTTAAGCCAACATTTTCACTTTCTTCTTCTACTTTCATCAAGACACTCTTTAGTTCTTCTTTGCTTTCTGCCATAATGGTAGTGGTCATCTGCATATCTGAGATTATTGATACTTCTCCAGGCAATCTTGATTCCAGCTTGTGATTCATCCAGCCCAGCATTTCACATGATGTATTATGCATATAAGCTAAATAATCAGGATGACAATATACAGCCTTGACCTACTCCTTTCCCAATTTGGAACCAGTCTGTTGTTCCATGTCCTGTTCTAACTATCGCTTCTTGTACTGCATACAGATTTCTCAGGAGGCAGGTCAGGTGGTCTGGTATTCCCATCTGTTGAAGAATTTTCCACAGTTTGTTTTGATCCACACAGTCAAAGGCTTTGGCATATTCGATAAAGCAGAAATAGATGTTTTCCTGGAACTCTCTTGCTTTTTCGATGATCCAACAGATGTTGCCTATTTGAACTCTGGTTCTTTTGCCTTGTCTAAATCCCATTTGAACATCTGGATGGTTCACATACTGTTGAAGCCTGACTTGGAGAATTTTGAGCATTACTTTGCTAGTGTGTGAGATGAGTGCAATTGTGCAATAGTTTGAGCATTCTTTGGTATTGCCCTTCTTTGGGATTGGGATGAAAATATGTATACTAATTGCATTCCTTGATGGGAATTGTACAAGACTGTTGTTTCATATCCTCACCAGGGTTTAGTTTAACTGATTCTGGTGTATGCATAAAGGAATATCACTGTGGCCTTAATTTGCTTGCTTATCTTAGGTTACAGTTGTTTTTGAAAGCAGAGCCTAAGAAAATAACTTATATGCATGATGCCATCCATGAAAGTAAGGATGAAGGACATTTGGGAGTGATTGAAAAATGAAAACTCAATGTCAGTGTGTGTTACAAAATCACCTCTGTGGGAAACTGGGGCTTGTCCAGGACCTTCTGAAGAGTGTAGAGAATGCCACTCAGTATTGTCTGTTCAAGGATCCATGAGAAGGACATTTATTCATTGACCTCTAGTCTTCCTTTGGCAGAGGGTTACTCCAGCCTCCTTGTACTTCCACACTTGCTCAGCAGGCTTTTACTAGCATTCATGACTTTGGAGTAACCCTCTGGTAGATGGAAACACATGACATCATCTTAAGGCATGATGCTGTCTAAGCAGGGTTGAAACACATGGATGAATTTAGTGATAAAATAGGTAGGGAGGAACACAATGCAATTTCAATGATAAGTAATGAGTAAATCAAGTTCTGTGTTTATAGACTATCTTCTATAAAATGAAGCTTCTTGCATGTTGTTTATGATATCATTTCTGTGTCATTTACTTTTAATTTGTAGAAACATTTTGTAAATTGCAGTTGTAAGCACTTTATCATTTACTCGTATTGCAAATATAATCTCTTCCTTTCACCTTGCCTTTCTATTTCTTATGAGTTTTTGGAACAGAAGATCCTCTTTTGATCTAGTCTAATTTATCAAGCTTTGTATTTGTAGTTATTTATTTTCATGTCCCACTTAAAGATTATTTTCCTATCAAATATTTATGGAAATATATTATTAATAGAAGGCTTTTGCTTGTCTTTTATGATTAGCTATACAATCCCCTTTTATTGATTTTTTAGGTATATCATAGACTGCATGCAATACATATATTACATATTAATATATAATGTTAGTTAATATTGCATGCTACATATCAATATGTAATATTAATTAATTTAATATTAACATTAATATTGCACGTGTTAATAATTAGTACATGCAATATATATATTACATATATACACATATATCATCTGTTCAGATTCCTCCTTCTCCTTCTTTAGAGATCCCTTCTATATTTTCACACCTGAATAATTGGTAGCCCTGAAATTAGTTATTTTCTGACAAGACCCAGATTTCCTTGCCACAATTATTTTGACTAAATTATTTCAGGCTTGTTCTAAATTATTGTTTGTTTGTTTGTTTTCTGGTAGTGGATGCTATAAAGCAAAAAGATTGGGTTCTACCAGTGGCTGTATTTTCCTTTGTGTTTAAGAGATAATGAGGAGAGAATTGAGGGTGCAGGGGGGGAAGGGAGAGGGAGAGAGAACTGGAAACATTCTAGTCCTAGATTTTCACATTTCCAAGGCGACCATCCTGTCTCTCCTCATATTTCATTCCTAAATTTGGTTAACCAGTGAATCCCCTTTCCCCCGAATCTGGAGTTAGATTTCTATCAATTACAAGAGCAAGATTTCTCTGTGTTATTTTCTATTAAACAGAGTAGATTACTAGAAGTAAACACATTGCTTATAACACATTCACATTTTAAATTTATATTTTATAGCTAATGTCCTTCCAGAAGGTCTTTCATAATTTGATTTCAATCAATTGCATATGAGTAATTTTTTTTCCTTTTACAGTTTCAACCATATACATTATTAGCTTTTTTTCCCCTTTTATTTTTTCTAAAACTATTAGTCCTTTTAATCTGTGATTATTGCAACATTACCCATTGGCTCAATAAAGGTAGGAAGAAGCAGATGAGTCTTGGAGAAGAAGACAAGCCAATGGCTAGAACTAAAGAACTGTCAGATTAGGGAAGGTCTTTTTGTTCCACAGTCATTTTAATTTTCTTCCCTGACTTAAAGAGTGAAGTTTGAAAGTCTTTGGTCTAAAAATGAATGGAGGAGTGTGGTTAGGACTGGTTGGGATTGACCAGTATGACTGTGCTGGTGCTCAGTGCTCCTGGTAGCATATCTGGAGCAGTATAGGGGCTGTTATACTCCCTTACGGTTACCAAAGCACAGTCAGTTTTTGAACATTTAAGTAATACTTAAGAGATTTTGAAATTTTACAATGCTTATTTCATATGGAGATTTAAAAATAACTCCTGTCTCTCGTCTGATATATTTCCTCTCTGCTCAAGACTGTGGCTTCCCTGGTGGCTCAGTCAGTAAAGAATCTGCCTGCAATGCAGGAGACCACCTGCAGCACAGGAGACCTGGGTTCGATCCCTGGATTGGGAAAATCCCCTGGAGAAGGAAATGGCAACCCACTCTAGGATTCTTGCCTCCAGGAAAACCCATGGACAAAGGAGCCTGATGGGCTATAGCCCATGGGGTTTCAAGAGTTGGACACAAATTAGTGACTAAACTACCACCAAGATATGTTTTACATACATAATTTTAATAAATGAATAGAATGCAGAGGGTTCAGTTGGTCTCATGGTTCAGTTCAGTTCAGTTCAGTCGCTCAGTCGTGTCCGACTCTTTGAGACCCTGTGAATCGCAGCACGCCAGGCCTCCCTGTCCGTCATCATCTCCTGGAGTTCACTCAGACTCACGTCCATTGAGTCAGTGATGCCATCCAGCCATCTCATCCTCTGTCGTCCCCTTTTCCCCCTGCCCCCAATCCCTCCCAGCATCAGAGTCTTTTCCAATGAGTCAACTCTTTGCATGAGGTGGCCAAAGTACTGGAGCTTCAGCTTTAGCATCATTCCTTCCAAAGAACACCCAGGGCTGATCTCCTTTAGAAGATCTCATAGGTCTCATGGTAGGCTCTGCTAATAAAGCATCTAAACAATTGCAAACATTAATTGAATGCCTGCATGTTTAAATGGGCCACAGAATTGAAAATTGATAATTATAATGCTTTCACAATAGCACTAAGAAGTAAGTACTATTAATTTATTCCCCTTTTACAATATTCTTTTTTTTTTTCAGCATTCCAGACTAACTTCATAGAAATAGATATTCACTTTACAACAATAGATAGAGAATCAGAAGTAACTGTGCTCTTGTCTGAGAAGGGAAGAATGAGGATATTAATTTCTATAAGAGATAGAGGAATGTCAAGACTCTTATGACCCTGAAAATGTCAGGTAGGGACACTAAGAATGAAATATAGCACAGAACAGATCTGGGCAAGTGTCTTAGTGGAGAAGAAAGACATCTGATAAATGAGGTAGAAAAAGAAAATTATTTCTCAGGAATATGATATTCAACAGGTAGAGAATCCTGAGTTGAGAACCATAGGTCTGCTAGTTAGTTGAGAATTTTTGCACACGTTGGTTGGCTTTCTTTGCCTGCTCTTAAATTGATATGTCAATGAAAATGAATTTGAGCTAACTCAGGAAGGTAGTGAAGGACAGAGAAGCCTGGAATGCTGTAGTTCATGGGGTCAAAAAGAGTCTGACACAACTTATCGACTAAACAACAAATTGATACATCTTTAAAATGAAGAGGGTAATGCATATTGTTTTAACTTAATGGGGGGAACAAAAGTATATACATATAATTTAATCGTTTATAAATGCAAAGCAGTGTGAACTAAGAAGATGATGTTCAGTACTTAATTAGAAGATATTTCCTGATTTGGTAGTCTGGAGCTACAGATAATTAACAACTTCTGACAAGATAAACAATATGATTCCATGACTGTTAATTGAATTATGTCCATGTGTTTGTTACTTCCTTTTGTTTGTCTACATCAATTTAAGTTCACAATAATAGATACATTAAAACTCTTTACCACTCTGTGTCTGCTGGTTAAAGGTTTAATTAAGTCAGATTGAATGCAGTTCAATTAAGGCTTTTTATCTGGCTGCTGTTTGTTTGCTTGCAGGCATTTTTGCTAATGTTTGTAGTGAAACTGGATACTGCCTGTAGGTTTTAGGTATGGTGATAGCAGTCAGAACACTTGGACCCCTAGGTTCATTTCTGCCAATTAGTGATATCTCGCTGAGGCATACACTTGGGGCTACGGTAAAAAAAATAGAGTGAAAGAAAAACAAAAAACTAAAAAATAGGAAAAGAATGAAGCTTCCAGTTTTCAATAAACAGTATTTCATACATAACCTGCCTTTGTTATGGAAATCTGAGAGGGAGCAAAGAGATTTGACTTTGAGATCTGAAGACTCAGGATGGTTTAATGGAATGGGAGGTACTCAATATAGGTCCTAAGATTCTCAAAATTCTGGAATCAGGTGGGGAAGCAGTGTATCAGTTTTTTTATCATTCATCAAGTATGAATTCAAACATACCATTTTATATTCCACTTGAAATATTGAGTCAGTGTCAGTAGAGGAAAGAAAACCCAGTAATAACTTGGTCTTTTTTTTTATTTCTTTAGAATGAATCTTTGGGTAGGTGCCGTAAATCATTTCATGGCATATTTCATTGAGGGCACTTGAGTTTCAGTTTGTTTTATACAGTCATAGCTTTTTGTGGCAGCCATAGGCCATGAGTCTTAGTCTTGACATGACGAGTCTACAGGGAGAAGGATGTAGTTTGTGTTACAGATGTCCTTAAGAGAGTTCCCAGCTGTGTACTCTGCCTTTAAAATGGATGCAAAATTAAACTTACCATAATGACTTCTGATGGAGTCAGGAAGAATCAGTCTTAAGCTATACAGGTACTACAGAAAAAATGACATTTAAACACTCATAGGAGATTTCTGCAAAGATGGAGAATTGCGAAAATGAACATGAAAAGTCTGTCTACTCCATCTTTTTTCATCTTTAAAGGAAACATTACGGATGTTACAAGCTTCTGAAAAAGGAAAAGAAATCCTCACACAAAGCCAGAATGAATGAGGGGAGTGAATGCTTTTCCAAAATTTTTAAATTCAAACAGAAAGTTTTAGAATCATCCAAAGATATTAGATGCTACGAAGAGAAATCTAACTTAGGAGACTCTTTATACCCAAAAATCATTTTTTATTTTTAGGGTTCAGTTCAGTTCAGTCACTCAGTCGTGTCTGACTCTTTGCAACCCCATGAACTGCAGCATGCCAGGCCTCCCTGTCCATCGCCAACTCCTGGAGTTCACTCAAACTCATGTCCGTTGAGTCGATGGTGCCATCCAGCCATCTCATCCTCTGTCGTCCCCTTCTCCTCCTGCCCCCAATCCCTCCCAGCATCAGAGTCTTTTCCAATGAGTCAACTCTTCGCATGAGGTGGCCAAAGTACTGGAGCTTCAGCTTTAGCATCAGTCTTTCCAAAGAAATCCCAGGGTGGATCTCCTTCAGAATGGACTGGTTGGATCTCCTTGCAGTCCAAGGGACTCTTCTCCAACATCACAGTTCAAAAGTGTCAATTTTTTGGCGCTCAGCTTTCTTCACAATCCAACTCTCACATTCATACATGACCAATGGCAAAACCATAGCCTTGACTAGACAGACCTATGCTGCCAAAGTAATGTCTCTGCTTTTCAATATGCTATCTAGGTTGATCATAGTTTTTCTTCCAAGGAGTAAGAGTCTTTTAATTTCATGGCTGCAGTCACCATCTGCAGTGATTTTGGAGCCCCTCAAAATCAAGTCTGACACTGTTTCCAGTGACTGTTTCCCCATCTATTTCCCATGAAGTGATGGGACCAGATGCCATGATCTTCGTTTTCTGAATGTTGAGCTTTAAGCCAACTTTTTCACTCTCTTCTTTCACTTTCATCAAGAGGCTTTTTAGTTCCTCTTCGCTTTCTGCCATAAGGGTGGTGTCTGAGGTTATTGATATTTCTCCTGGCAATCTTGATTCCAGCTTGTGCTTCTTCCAGCCCAGCATTTCTCATGATGTACTCTGCATAGAAGTTAAATAAGCAGGGTGACAATATACAGCCTTGATGTACTGCTTTTCCTATTTGGAACCACTCTGTTGTTCCATGTCCAGTTCTAACTGTGACTTCCTGAGCTGCATATAGGTTTCTGAAGAGGCAGGTCAGGTGGTTTGGTATTCCCATCTCTTTCAGAATTTTCCACAGTTTATTGTGATCCACACAGTCAAAGGCTTTGGCATAGTCAATAAAGCAGAAATAGATGTTTTTCTGGAACTCTCTTGCTTTTTCAATTTTTAGGTTTAGAGAGAGATAACTCCATTGTTCCACCCAAGAGTGGGATTGGTAGATGTTGCAACATGGGTGAATCAACAGATACTGCTCACAAGTCTCCTGTGTTGGAGGGTATTCAGCTGTATCAGGGTCGAAAATGGAATTGCTCCTTTAAAAATCATTGTCTTATCATAGTAGGGGCTCTTTCATCACAGGCACACTAGCAGTGATAGAAACAACCCTTGGGAGAGCTTCTGAAGACTTTCAGTGTAATAAGGAATAGTGAAGCAAAAGCACTGTTCAGGATTGTCTTGACCTTTGTTTCAGAGTTCTGGAAATTACCCCAGTAATGGTGGAAACATTGGCCTGTGGAGGGTGAAGAGTGCAGTAGTGAAGAATTATACTCATTTCAGTTCAGTTCAATCACTCAGTCATGTCTGACTCTTTGCGACCCCATGGACTGTAGCACGCCTGGCCTCCCTGTCTATCACCAACTCCCGGAGTTTACTTAAATTCATGTGCATTGAGTCGGTGATGCCATCCATCCATCTCATCCTCTGAATTCCCCTTCTCCTCCTGCCTTCAATCTTTCCAAGCATCAGGATGTTTTCCAAGACCATACTCAATGCAAATGTTTTTACAAGTTTAAACCTAAGGTGGCACATTATTATCAATGCATGTGAGATTATGAAAACGTTCTAGCACCCTACCTTCTAACGAGGTTAATTAATGGTTCCTCTGTAAGCCCATGCTGCTTTCCTCTGAGCTGCAAAGGTTGTTTGGCTCCATTACACGTACCAAATCCAGCAGCAACCTGTGTGTCTGGAGGTACGACTTGGACCAGGCTTCCTAAAAGCTGATTCTCCAAGGTTCTGCAAAACACAAGCAGAAATCAGAGCAATATACTAACTGCTTATATATAAACAAACGGGTTCCTGATCTCGTCTTAAAAAGGGTTCTGGCCAGAATTTCTAACTTGACTATAAGCTGTGTCATGGTCTTGTGTGTTCACGTCTGGCTTTTTGCAACCCCATGGACTGTACCCCATCAGGCTCCTCTGTCCATGGGATTTTTTTCAGGCAAGAGCATTGGAGAAAGTTGTACTCTTGCCTGGAGACTCCCATAAATGGAGGAGCCTGGTAGGCTGCAGCCCATGGGGTCGCTAAGAGTCAGACACGACTGAGTGACTTCACTTTCACTTTTCACTTTCATGCATTGGAGAAGGAAATGGCAACCCACTCCAGTGTTCTTGCCTGGAGAGTCCTAGTGATGGCGGAGCCTGGTCGGCTGCCATCTATGGGGTCGCACAGAGTCGGACACGACTGAAGTGACTTAGCAGCAGCGACAGCAGCTATTTCATACTTCAGGGGATCTTTCCAACTCAGGGATCAAGCCCACATATCTTACATCTCCTGCATTGGTAGGTGGATTCTTTAACACTGCATTACCTGGGAGGCCTGTTTTTGTACTTAAGCAGATGCTTTAAAATGCTTTGTTTGATGACTGTTTTGGTAGAACATTTTTTCATAGTTCAAAAAACCTAGTATCTCATATTTGTATGCTCACTAATTTTTTTCAATTAAATTAACCTAGTGAATTAGGACGTGTTTATTATTTGATTTTTTATATATGTTACTATCAAATCTCAGAGAATTCAATGACTAAAACTAGTGTGAGGCATTGGACAGTAAAAGCTCCCACATTATATCCATCTTCGTGCTATCTTGCCTTTTGTGATGTTAATTCTAGGTCTTTTAAGGCTTAAATGCATTTAAGTAAAAGAGGATAGGTTACTAGGGAAGTAAATTACAGAAGATACACTCTATCTGCAACATTAAAAGAGAACAAAGTGACTGAAGTACATAAAACAGATATTAAACTAAAAGATAAATGAATATGAGAAAATCACTATATTTTATGGCTTCCTTAACCTGAATTGTTCTTTAAATACCTACTGCCCCAAATGGGCCTTTATCAGTTGTCTTCTTCAGTTCAGTTCAGTTCAGTCGCTCAGTCATGTCCGACTCTTTGGACCCCATGAATTGCAGCATGCCAGGCCTCCTTGTCCATCACCAACTCCTGGAGTTCACTCAGACTCATGTCCATCGAGTCAGTGATGCCATCCAGCCATCTCATCCTCTGTCGTCCCCTTCTCCTCCTGCCCCCAATCCCTCCCAGCATCAAAGTCTTTTCCAATGAGTCAACTCTTTACATGAGGTGGCCAAAGTACTGGAGTTTCAGCTTTAACATCATTCCTTCCAAAGAAATCCCAGGGCTGATCTCCTTCAGAATGGATTGGTTGTATCTCCTTGCAGTCCAAGGGGCTCTCAAGAGTCTTCTCCAACACCACAGTTCAAAAGCATCAATTCTTTGGTGCTCAGCCTTCTTCACAGTCCAACTCTCACTTCCATACATGACTGCTGGAAAAACCATAGCCTTGACTGGACGGACCCTTGTTGGCAAAGTAATGTCTCTGCTCTTCAATATGCTATCTAGGTTGGTCATAGCTTTTCTTCCAAGGAGTAAGTGTCTTTGAATTTCATGGCTGCAGTCACCATCTGCAGTGATTTTAGAGCCCAAATTGATAGCCTATTTTAAATCTCTGAAAAAAGCTTTGGAAACTAATTTATTTATAAAAATATTTATGTACAGTTAAAACATCATCCTTAAACATACATACATTCACACCAACTCCAGTTATAACAGTAAAATACTGCAGCAAGTAGCACATAATTGAAATCTGAAATAATTCAATTGCTTAAATACAGCACGGTATTATTGTGACTTAGATTCAGACATGGCTACACAGCTAGCCTGCAAGTAGTTCTCTGGATTTGGGAGGCAAATGTCAATTATTTTAAATCCGAAGTCATAGGATTTATTATAATAGTGTTATTACAGAGTTTTACTGCATTTGTATACAATTTCATCTTTAACATGATTTTTAATAGTGACTATAGTATAATACTCATCTTTTTAAAATTAAATAATGTATATTTAAATAAAGAGCTGAGTTGAGTATCTATCTTCCCAATATATAAGAAATATTTTTAATTTTGTTCAGCCTTGTAGAAATGGTACAAACATATTTATAAAAGGTTTAGTTACATATTCAGATTGAAAACATTCATATACTACTTATTAAAGAACATACATAGTTGACAATAGTTGTAATTGATGTCTTGTTGAATATTAAGGACTTAATATAGGATGAGATACTTGGGAATAGAGTAAATAGTCAAACATAAAACTTTTATTGCAACAAAATGCTATTTCTTTCTTATAAGTGAACATTTATAAGAACACACTGACTTCAAGTATTTTTCTTTATTATGTAAAATATTTTTAAATTCCATGCTTTCTGAAATATAATACCTATTATGAAGCTATAAATTTCTATTTTCTACCCTTGTGCCAATATATATAAAATGGAATTTTGTAGACTGGGATGAAGACAATAATATCAATTTTATTTTTTTAATATAAATTTATTTATTTTAATTGGAGATTAATTACTTTACAATATTGTATTGGTTTTGCCTACATCAACATGAATCCACCATAGGTATACACATGTTCCCCATCCTGAAACCCCCTGCCTCCTTCCTCCCTGTACCATCCTTCTGGATCGTCTCAGTGCACCAGCCCCAAAGGACCCTTCAGAAAAAATAAAATCTGCTTTTGATTTTAACCTCATTTATTCTGTTTTTACTCTTCCATTAAAAATGTTTAGGTTTATATCTAAGGAGCATTAATATCAGTTCACACCTATGTTATTTGTTATTGATTTTATGCCAATATTTGTACTTGGAAGGATAAATCATGAAAATAAGTCCCAATATATGAACTAAAAGTAAAAAGTATTTGGTACTCAAAATTGTCAAAACTGGAGCTTTCCTGTTTTCTTAAATCAATTTAATTACAAAACAATTAGTTGAATGGTTTGAAACTGTATACTCTAATTAGATGATATGTATAATAAAAACTAAAACAAATAATTTCATAAAGATTGCTTTCTTTGATACTAAAGGTAGAGTTTCAAACTGATAAAACTAAAACATTTACACTAGAATCAGAATTCATACATTTCAAAAATTCTGCCATACATGATAGTCTTCTAACTCATTCATTTTCAAACTTCTCTCAGGTAGTGATTTTGAAATTTATGGCAATAACTTTCAAAATTTAGGTTTCTTTATAAGGAGCTATCTAATTTATAAGAAGAAACCGGAATTCTATGATATATATAATGTACTCAGCCTGGTGATAACGTATTTTGAATGAACTATTTTTATAGTGTTGTAGTGAAAGAGAGGAGAATAAAACAGCAGTTGATTAAAAAAGCACAGACTCTGCGCATTTCTAAATGTGTTTTGTGGCCTGGAAAATGGAGAAAAAAATGGTCAAATGTCTAAACGAGGAAAATTCAGGTTTTGAGAATTTTGAAAAAAAATGTTACTTCATCAAAATAATAATATATCCAGTGACTAATTCTTAAGTTAACACTCAGAAGAATTTTTCAATTTCAGGTTTATTCTTATTCCTGTAGTCCAGAATATATTGAACATTGAGATGAAAAATATTTATATGCACGTGTCAGAAGTATGAAGAGATCCTAAATTTAACTTATCTGCTCATAATTTGTTTTAATGTCAATATATCGACACCATAAATATAGCATCATTTAACTCCTGTAAGTTAATAATACAGAAATTATTGAGAACTCCAGAATCACTGAAGAATGAAATTACATGAAGAAATCACATGAAGAAATGTGAAGCTAAATCATTTTGTTTTTATGGTCTTGTTGTTGTTCAAATAGACAATAATGTATTAAAACATATAAAATTTAATTTTGTGATGATTGATTTTCATTATTAATAAACTTAATAATAGATGATTCTGTTCAAATACAACCAAAACAGATTATTTATATTTAGAAGCATAGAACATAATATCATACTAAATTTTGGACACAGCTAATAGCTGTGTGTTAGTTGCTCAGTTGTGTCCAACTCTTTGCCACCCCATGAACTGTAGCCCACCAGGCTCCTCTGTCCATGGAATTTTCTAGGCAATAAAACTGGAATGGGTTGCCAATGCCTTCTCCAGGGGATCTTCCTGAACCAAGGATCAAACCTAGGTCTCCTGCATTGCAGGCAGCTTCTTTACTGTCTGAGTCACAGAACATAATATAATACTAAATTTGGAAACAGCTAATAGCCATAATAACTTCAAAACAATCGATAAAACATTAAAAATCCATGTTCTTTTTATCAGTGTTTGAGTTGTAAACATTTGCTTCTAAATGAAAAATACATCTAACTCAAAAATTAACATTAATGTCCATGACTTTCAGTTCAGTTCAGTTCAGTTCAGTCGCTCAGTCGTGTCCGACTCTTTGCGACCCCATGAATCGCAGCATGCCAGGCCTCCCTGTCCATCACCAACTCCCGGAGTTCACTCACATTCACGTCCATCGAGTCCGTGATGCCATCCAGCCATCTCATCCTCTGTCGTCCCCTTCTCCTCCTGCCCCCAATCCCTCTCAGCATCAGAGTCTTTTCCAATGAGTCAACTCTTTGCATGAGGTGGCCAAAGTACTGGAGTTTCAGCTTCAGCATCATTCCCTCCAAAGAAATCCCAGGGCTGATCTCTTTCAGAATGGACTGGTTGGATCTCCTTGCAGTCCAAGGGACTCTCAAGAGTCTTCTCCAACACCACAGTTCAAAAGCATCAATTCTTTGGCGCTCAGCTTTCTTCACAGTCCAACTCTCACATCCATACATGACTACTGGGAAAACCATAGCCTTGAGTAGACAGACCTTAGTCGGCAAAGTAATGTCTCTGCTTTTGAATATGCTATCTAGGTTGGTCATAGCTTTTCTTCCAAGGAGTAAGCGTCTTTTAATTTCATGGCTGCAATCACCATCTGCAATGATTTTGGAACCCCCCAAAATAAAGTCTGACACTGTTTCCCCATCTATTTCCCATGAAGTGATGGCACCAGATGCCATGATCTTCATTTCCTGAATGTTGAGCTTTAAGCCAACTTTTTCACTCTCCTCTTTCACTTTCATCAAAAGGCTTTTTAGTTCCTCTTCACTTTCTGCCATAAGAGTGGTGTCATCTGCTTATCTGAGGTTATTGATATGTCTCCCGGCAATCTTGATTCCAGCTTGTTTCTTCCAGCCCAGCGTTTCTCATGATGTACTCTGCATATAAGTTAAAGAAGCAGGGTGACAATATACAGCCTTGATGTACTCCTTTTCCTATTTGGAACCAGTCTGCTGTTCCATGTCCAATTCTAACTGTTGCTTCCTGACCTGCATACAGATTTCTCAAGAGGCAGGTCAGGTGGTCTGGTATTCCCGTCTCTCTCAGAATTTTCTACAGTTTATTGTGAAAAATACATCTAACTCAAAAATTAACATTAATGTCCATGACTTTACACATATCTAAGATAATGGCTATTTCATCAAAATTTGGATGATAAACACAAAATTGGATGGTTTAGGTGTGCTCTTCATTTTTTTAACAAAAATTTTAATGAATTAATTAAAGAGTATTGTTGTTTAGTTGCTTAGTTGTATCCAACTCTTTTGCAACCCCATGGATTGTAGCCTTCCAATTTCCTCTGTCCGTGGAATTCTCCAGGCGAGAATATTGGTATGGGTTTCCACATCCTCCTCCAGGAGATCTTCCCAACCCAGGGTGCAAACTCACATGTCTTATGTCTCCTGCATTGGCAGGTGAGTTCTTTACCAGTGGGGCCACCACTATCAGTGTCCATAATCTCAATAAATTAAAATAATAACCCTGGGCTTATTGAGGGTAGAGTGTTGATAAACAATTGAATTATAGTAGCTAAAGATCCAGTACTCTTTTGCCTGGAAAATCCCATGGACAGAGGAGCCTGGTGGGCTGCAGTTCATGGGGTCACTAAGAGTCCGGCACGACTGAGCAACTTCACTCTCACTTTTCACTTTCATGCACTGGAGAAAGAAATGGCAACTCACTCCAGTGCTCTTGCCTGGAGAATCCCAGGGACGGGGGAGCCTGGTGGGTTGTCGTCTATGGGGTCGCACAGAGTCAGACACTACTGAAGCTTCTTAGCAGCAGCAGCTAAAGATCACACTAGAGAGAAATGTGAACTAAAATTTGTATTGAGTATTTGAAATGAAATAGTGACACTAGATCTGTAAAGCTGCAGAGAGCAGCATCCGGCCAAATTCAGATAACCACTCGGCATTTTGTGTTCTCAGACCAGTGGATGTATGAGAAAATGTAAAGAACTGGGCAACTTAGTAAATTTTGATGTGAGGAGTATTTAGCTGAACATCTGATGACTGATTGGTTCTACTCTCTCTCTCTTTCTCTAATCATTTGAGTTTTGAATTATTAAACTGTTTTCCAAGTATAGCTTATTGAATTGCTGCTTCTGATGTTTTCGAATGTGGTTTTTTTTTTTTTTTTGAGGGACAGGACAGGGGCCCTAATAATCAGATTTGTACTGTCATGTTCCTTCAGTGATTTGAGCAAAGAGGAGGAACACATCTAATGTGTTGTTTTATTTTCCAAGTGAGATCCAGGCACTGTTGCCTCCCCGTCAGGTCTAGACTTTTTCTACTATGTGACCATCCCTTTCTCCCCTCCCCACTTTTTTATTTTCATCATTTGAAGCCTGGAGCTCTCAAAAATATTTTGCTGAATGTCTGTTCTCAAAGTACCATGAGACTACTTGATTCTAAGCTGTGCCTAAATTTTTAAAGTTTAGAAAGATTCTACTTTAAATAGGAAATAAAGAAAACAAGCTTTTTAACAGGAAAGCTTTTAAATGAAATCATTTTGTTATTTCTTCCCTAGGAAGCTTAGTACTTTTCCAGAGTCCCTCGTCACCCTGGAGAGCTCCATATTATTCAATACTGGGGATTAAGGTAGTTTAGCTGCTTATGGAAATGCAAAGATTAATTGGAGGAGGTGTCTATAAACCCCATAAAAGCTTAACTCAAATTTTGTCAATTAATTCATGGCCTTATGAAATGAAACGTGGTATGTAAATCAGCAAAATAGAGAAAGAGCCCGTTAATAGAGTCCTCACGGTCTGCAGAGTTCATTTCTCAAAGTGGCCTGAAGCAAGGCCAGCATGACTGGGCTGGGCAAATGATGGGTTCAAGGAGGAACATGCAACGAAGAAAGGTACAGGAGTAATTAACCGGGCACAGAGAGAGGCTGATGTCTAGACTTTCAAAGAAGTGGCGTGCTCACCCATCAACGATTCAGGGGACATGCGGCTGTGTGGGTGGCTCGGTTCCTCTGACTGCCAGTGAGGGAGTCTGGGGGCCACTGGGGACGCAGAGATACGAGGCTGTCAGTTTGGTAAACAGAACATTTCACTTTCTACTTAACTAACACATGGCAGAACCCAGGGCCGAGTCTGCTGTGTACCCTTGGAGAGGACCACCCAGATTATTCAGGATTTCTCTCTCTCTCTTCTGCCTAAAAGAAAATAGAATGAATAAGTAAATAGATGCATAGCTGTTAAACTAGAGGTACTGCTGGTTTCAGTCTTAATGAGTTCTTTCTGTGTGTCGTATCTCATGCCCCCTCTCCCAAAACAACGCTGTGTTTCAGTTAGATTTTCCTTGACGAGCTGTCTCCTTTCTCAAATCTGAGTAGCAATGCAGAGCATGTGTTCCTGGGTGCATAGCAGTCAGCCTTCGGCCACTTACAGGGGCTTGTTTGTCAAAGTTCACAGCTTAGCAACATTTACTGCTACTCTAACTTTCTCTGCAATGTTATGGTTGTAATTATTTGGTGTTATTCTGGGAGTTAATTGCCAGGAAACAAAATTAAGGGAGCATGTCTGATCCTTTCCCTCCTCTGAGACTCCTGAAAAAAGAATTGAAAAGAGGTGAGCCTTAATATCAATCCAGCATGGACCATTTCTCTTGTCATTGGTCTCGTTGAAGGAGCTCACTTCAGGAAAGTCACAAAGAGGTCAGAGATTTTAAACTGCTAACTTAGAGTCACATTAGAACTTCCAAGGACTTTCAGTAATTTGCTGTGGATATACTGGGAATCTCACTCATTTCTCTGTCATGAGATTGCAGAATAAAGCCCTGGTTTGCATTGTGCTAATAAGACAGCAACTCTTCGAGAAGGATCTAATTGAGGCATTTTAGTAGTGATTTTATTTTAAAACCATTATATGCTACATTACTAGAAAAAGATTTTAATCATTTGAGATCATTAAATGACATCATTGATAAAATTTAACCGAACTGTGATTCAGACTGTAGAGTGTGTGGAATACATTTCTGGATTGTTAAGCCTGAAAGAGGATCACCTCAAACAGGACATTAAATTCAGAAGGGTGTGTGTCATCACTCGTGTATCGATCATCCTGGAGTTACTCAGGGTTTACTGAAAAACGGGAAAAGTGTCACATCAGCTCATCCTCCCCTGTGAAGAGAGAATTTTTTCTTATGGCCTAGAACAGCTATGCCCTGGTACCACCTCAGTCTGTTTGGCCTCGACCCTCCATGTCAACGACAGAGGGGCCCTCTGAGCAGCTCAAAGCTGCAGTGGGTTCTTGATCACGCTCAGCTGCTTCTTCCTCCTTCAGCTTCGTATCTGTCACGGCCTGAGCTCCTCTTAATAACCCAATGTTCACTTCACATCCCAACAATTAGAGAGGAAACTATTTGTCTTAATTGCCGAACCTCCAGCAGATGTTTCTGTTAATAGTGTTAAGACATCCTCATCTAAACTATTGCTTTAAGATGGGAAAACACTGCCTGGTGCTAACATTTGAATTGTTATAACTTTAAAAGTGTTCCTTTTCTACTCTGAAGGGCAAATACACTTAAAATTAAGGCATCATTGCTTAATATAGCAATATCCTAAGAACTCACGATTGATTTTTTAAGTGTTTTGCACAATGATAGAATTTGTCACATGTCAAACTAGCATTAATACTACTGGGAAAATTCTCCTAAGACATAATTTTAAAATATTGACACCTCAGAGAGGAATAGAATCATTTCTTATAAATAAAACTTTAGGACAGTCTTAAACTTCTTTGGCTAGTAAAGGCTTTTATTCAGGCTATAATGTAAATTTTACAGTACAGTATTTTCATGGAACTCACTAACTCAATGACTATGAGTTTGAGCACACTCAGGGAAACAGTGAAGGATAGGGAAGCTTGGCGTGCTGCAGTCCACGGGGTCGCAAAGAGTTGGACACGACTTAGTGACTAAATGACCACAGCAGTAACTTTTACCAACTGCATATCCAATAACACACTGAGTTTTGTCATGTTTTAAAGCTAAACTTCCATGTACAGTTCTCCTCTCAAAAAACATTTTACTTTGTAAACCATGTAATAGTTAAGAGCATCAAAAGAAAGTCACAGGTTCATCACATTCCTGATCAAGAGGGAAGTTTTTCATTTCCAGATGCTTGAAATTGTCCCTCCTCTGCCTGGCCAAGGACATCAACCTAGCAACATAAGACTTTATGATCAGGCTGAAACATTTTAAACCATTTCTTTTCTTAATTTTTAAAAATCTATCACCTTTGAATTGAAGCCTAGCTATATAAAATTGGTTACCTCTAAGAATTTATTAACCGCATTGCCTTTTATCTTGACCTTTGCTTATGTAATAATAATAATAATGCTGTGCCAAATTATGTGTGCTCACCCAGTTTCAGGGAGGACATCTATGAATCTGATGGAACTCTTGGTCACCCTCATGAAGCAGTAAACTCTGCAAAGGAAGAAGAAAGAGGCCGGAGAGAGGAACTTCTCTCTTCTCTCTCACTATCAGTATAGATTTGCATTCAGTGGATTGCCAGTTCAGGTGGAGCTTGGGTTATGATCTGATGTGACTTAACAGACCATTCAGCTTCTCTGAAGTTGATTTCCCTGATCTTTAAAGTATCA
Organism: Capricornis sumatraensis; assembly: GCF_032405125.1. NCBI lineage: Eukaryota > Metazoa > Chordata > Mammalia > Artiodactyla > Bovidae > Capricornis > Capricornis sumatraensis. Next base: position 14,529,928 of record NC_091089.1, on the reverse strand, counting down.
TTAATTAAAAAAAATATATTGGAAAAGCTTAAAAAAGTTAATTTATGAAAAAGATATCCAAGCTCTAAATTATGATATAAATATTAATTTACATAATATTAACACATCAGTATTGTATCTAAATACTTATATAAATATTAGATATTATTATTTCTCTTCTGTCACATATTACCAATCACTGGTATTTAGAATGAGTCCTAACTATAGCCTATGTGTCTTCTGTGTTAATAGTTCCATTATTAAGAGTAGACTGATCTTTTTTTGGTGTGCTCCTGTGCTTTCAAATAAGACATCTAATATCCTAGTATGATAACCTTTCTTTCACAACATGTGCTTGCCTAGAAGAAGATATTTTCTAAGACTAAGATGGATTAACCAAATCATGTGGTAGCATCTGGTAACAAGGTAGTGATGCAGTTAAGAAAATAGATTATTTTTGAATCACTTGAGATTTATATTAATATATATGCACACTTATGCCTTTAAGTTTCTTTGAAATCTTACCAGGCAATTGGTGAACATTATTATATAAAATATAAACATTATTATATAAAAAGATTGTATAGGAAAATACAAATCATGTATTTATATACATATGACCAGGATATAATTTACTTTGGATAAAGGTATATTGATATGCAATTGAAGGGTATCCAGGAGAGAGAGCAGCAGCCGTAAGGTAAATTTAAAGGGAATGACAATCAAATTATGCTGCTGCGTAGTCACTCATTCATGTCCAACTCTTTGTGACCCCATGGACTGTAGCCTGCCAGGCTCCTCTGTCCATGGGATTTTTCAGGCAAGCCTATTGGCGTGAGCTGGGCTACCATTTCCTCCTCCAAGGGATCTCCCTGACCCGGGGATCGAGCTCACATCTCTTTACTTTTCCTGCACAGTAGGCAGATTCTTTACTTGCTGAGCCAATGGGGAAGATTAATCAAATTATGGTCAATGGCTAAAATATTAGAATAGCTAAAGTAAATAGTAACAACACTAAATGCATAAAACCCAGAGGTATCTGTGGATGGTTGAGAGCCAGGAAAGTTCATTACCCCGTGGATTTTGTGATAAAATTCTCACTAGCATCACATTACAAGTGTTTTGTTATGCCAGACACATGGTGCATGTTAGTTTCATGGACTACAGTGGTGTGGTCCTGGTTGGTTTTTGGACCAGCAGCACCATAACCTGCAAAGGTGTCAACTATGTTGAGACACTGCTGATAATCCTGAGAGGGGGTCTAAAGTGTGGTGTAGTCAATCGACTATGGTCAGGCAGGCACAGTACCTCACTGGTTGTGGCCTCCGTGACTGTAAGATGAAGAGGTCAACCCCTTCCAGAAGTCAAGGATCTGGTACAGAGCAGTATCTCTGCATCAGAAACAGTCTGTGATAGAGAATGTGTTACTGTGCTCAGGCAGAAAGTTCGTTTTTTTGTGTGTGTGATGCAGGCTCAAACAGCAACTCAATTTCAGTTGGTCTCATCAGAAAAAGGGCACTTAGCTTGGGCATTTGCATGAAGAATCCAGATGGTTCGATCAGTAGCTGTGATTAGTTTCTGCAGTTCATGGCCCCAAAAAGGAGAGTGTTATCTGCCAGTCTGTAGCTTTCCAAGTGGCCACTGCCCAGGCTTCAGTGAAATTGTAACACATTTTATCAAGGTGAGTATTGGCCAGATATATAAAAAATGGCCATGAGTTCTGTTCACTGTGAAGAGTGAATGCACCATTTTCTGTTTTTCACTGCTAGCATTGAGGTTAAGCAGATGCACAGAAGCCAAGTCGGTGCCATCAGTTTTCAGCTCAGCCAAACCATCAGTGAACCAGGCCCAGACATTTAGGGGAACCTCTGTGAATCAATGGACTCAACACTTTCCCATAAGGCATTGGTGTGGGGAATGAAATTATTCCCAAGGTGGTTGTTGCCACTTTTTCAGTAAAGTAGAGAGACGGGGGCCCAGGCCAGAACAGCTACTTTGTTGAGTGTAACATTTCCAATTGTCCAGTGAGGCTTGTTGGATTCCTCCCACTGTTAGTTATTTAGTCCAAGTTAACCCATACCAAGCAGGAGGTTGAGGCAGCTCAGCAGTAAAACAATCTGTGCAGGTTTGATTCCTGGGTCGATGATTCCCCTGGAAAATAAAATAGCAACCCACTCCAGTATTTTTGCCTGGGAAATCCCATGGACAGAGGAGCCTGACAGGCTATAGTCCAAGTGGTCACAAAGAGCTGGTCATCACTGAATACATATTCATGCAACTTATATCCAAGGCAGGCATTCGGCTTCAGCATGAACCCAATGGAGAGCTAATAGCCACTTTTCAAAAGGAGTAGTCCTGGCAGTCGACTCGTGGATCCAGTGAGGCCAAAATCCAGGCAGGGGTTGCCTCTGCATTGAGGATGCATCCTTTTGACTAAGACCTAGTTGGCAGTCATCAGTCATAGAGACTCAAAGCTCAAAGGAGGCACTATCACTGTGGAGGCACAGAGACGGAGACTGTGCCAGAGTTTCATGGATCACTTCTGATACAGACACCTGGTTTGGGTCCACACAAAGGATGCTGATATATACGTTGTTCGATAGAAAGATCAAGGAGAGTGTCAGTGTTAAGCATATTTTGTTTCTAGTACCCAGAGACTGAGAAGATGCTGGGTACCAGTGTGGTGGTAAGGGGCTGATGAGCAGCAATTTGTCCTTAAAAGACTGTTGCTGTTTATTCTCTAAGTTGTGTCCGACTCTTTGCAACCCCATGGACTGCAGCACACCAGGCTTTTTCCCCTGTCCTTCACTATCTCCTGGAATTGCTCAGATTCATGGCCTTTGAGTTGGTGATGCTGTCTAACCAGCTTATCCTCTGCCACTCTCTTCTTTTGCTTTCAATCTTTCCTAGCATCAGGGTCTTTTTCAATGAGTTGTCACTTCACATCAGGTGGCCAAGGTATTGGAGTCTCAAGTTTCAGCATCAGCCCTCCCAATGAATATTCAGGACTGATTTCCTTTAGGATTGACTGGTTTGATCTCCTTGCAGTCCAAGGAACTCTCAAGAGTCTTCTCTAGCACCACAGTTCAAAAGCATCAGTGCTTTTAATTCATTCACATTGTCCCAAGACATTTAAGTTGTCAGCCAAGTACCTGCAATATGTCAGGGTCTATTAGTTACTTTTGCAGGTGGTGGTGTAATAGCACAGTCAAAGCTTTTGAGACCAAGTTCTGCCTTGCCAACGAACAAGATGCCATGTGCATGATGAAAGCTTCAAACATCGAGGGAAATGGCCCTTGTGCTAAATCCCGAACAACCGCTGATTGCAAATGAAAGGGAGGTTTCCGGAAATGATTTACATGTTGCATTTTTCCTGTACTTTTCCTGATCTGGAAAATCTCCCCTGCCATTTATATTCTGGGGAGGTACACACACATAACACCAGTTCCTACTCTGGTTCTAGGTGAGAAAGAGCAGACCACCACATCCCACCATGAGGTCACGGAGGCTTTTCTTCACTGCTGTGCTCAAACCTTTTACTCGAGTCTGGATGCCTTTTCTGTCTGTGGTCTGGACAGTCCTGTGGTTGGGGCGAACATATCCATTAAAGCCATGACAGATGGTCTCCTCGCTCAAAGTCCCCAGATACACAGAAGGGTTCATACGGTCTTTGATCTTTCTAGGGATAATGGAGATGCCAGCCTCTCTTCTAGTCATCTTTGTTCACCTTAGAACCAGCTGAGGTCAGGGGAGGGATAGGAGGGGTTGGTGACACATAGGAAGAAAGTACTACCTTGCCATTGCAATTTGTATTTACTTTTTGTTTTGAGTCTCATGCTGATAGCTTGTGAGTCAACCAGTCTTCCAGTATTTGAGCCTGCTCAATGCTCTGCTTTGTACAGTAAGATCTCCCTTGCTGTTTCAGCCTTCAAAGTCTCTGGCTCAACAGTTACATCCACATTCTACTTTTGAATGAGGTTATGGAGTTTCTCGGAGAAGGCAATGGCACCCCACTCCAGTTCTCTTGCCTGGAAAATCCCATGGATGAAGGAGCCTAGAAGGCTGCAGTCCATGGGGTCGCTGAGGGTCGGACACAACTAAGTGACTTCACTTTCACTTTTCACTTTCATGCATTGGAGAAGGAAATGGCAACCCACTCCAGTGTTCTTGCCTGGAGAATTCCAGGGATGGGGGAGCCTGGTGGGCTGCCATCTATGGGGTCACACAGAGTCGGACATGACTGAAGTGACTTAGCAGCAGCAGCAGCATGGAGTTTCTGCTGACAAGCTTGGTTCACAAGAGGTGACTTTCTCTGAGGAGTTCACCTACATCTGAAGCATCTCCTGCCCCATTGTGAAGGTAACAGTGTTTGAGCTCTCTCCCCAGGCTAGAGAGATTTTTCAGGATGCTGAGGCTGACTTCAGGAATTTCTCTGGATTTCTTTGGGTCAGTTTCTCATTCCATAGGCGACACCTTCATCGGTATTGAACACTCAATCCCAGGCAGTCAGGGCACCAGAATATTAATCACTGCCTCATCTGTGGTTTCCTGCAAGAGTTTGTTTCAGGTAAATCTCCCAAATAGAAGCAAAGCTCCCTTATAACAAGACCTGCTGCACAGAACTCTGAGACTGTTTACCACCTTCTCTGAGTGGATATGAGATTGCCATAACAGACATGATAGATGCAGGAGCTGCAAGACAACTCAGCTGTTTCCAGTCTTCTTTAACAGGATTATGTGCCCAGCCCCCTCATCTCACCAGTGACAGACGAAATTCTGATGATTCTCTTGGTTTCCTTTCATAGTTGTCATGCATTTCCCCCACTTTATGCTCACTGAGGAAGCACATTTCTGTAACTCTGGTCCTAAAGCAAGAAGGAGCCTGCTGTTCATCTAGGACACATTTTAGGGAAAGTTGTTGCAACTGATGATAAGAAGGCAGTTTTTCCTTAACTGCCAGGGGGATTAAGTACTATGCACCCATTCTCATAATCTCAGGAAATTTCAGTTGGAGAGCAGGTCCCTGAATTTTATCTGGCTTTATTAGTTGACAGGACAGATTGGCAAAGAAGCCCCACCCAAAGAGTAGTTAGGGCAGTCGTCACTGGGGCACGGTTCAGGTACCTCTCAGGTTCTCTGCCTGTAACCCAGCCTCCCCCTTCTTTAACTGGCAGTAAAGTACAGAACCCTTTAATCCCCACTGGACCACACAATTTTGTCAAAATGTTTTCTACTGTTTCCCGAGGATTTACCTTAGATCTCATTTTTTTTTAATTTAAATTTATTTATTTTAATTGGAGTCTAATTACTTTACAATATTGTATTGGTTCTGCCACACATCAACATGAATCCGCCACGGGCGTACACAATCTCATTAACTGACCCACCAGATCCTAACACTTTCTTTTTCAAAAAGCCATATCACTCTCATAATTCCATCTTCATCATTAAATCCATCAAGGAAGTGGAAAAGTTTATGATTTTATTCTACTTTCAAACACACAGTTCGTATACTCTGCTTTAAATGGTGGCAGTAGTAGTCACAAACCCCAGGTTGGGGAAGAAAGATGGGTTATTACTCAGCCGAAATAGTAGCGAGAGCATGGGCCTGTCTGTGCCAGTTCTTCAGCCTCGGTTACTTCAGGTGCTAAGATAAGGACCAGAGGCCACCTGCGCTAAAGTGCATTACAGGAGAGGAACCCTGAGGTTGGGATTTCAGATCTTTTCTAAATATTAATAGCATCAGCATAACTGGCCTTTGCTCTGGAGGAAGAGGTTATCTCTATTATACTAGAGAGTAAGAATATGTATCCTTTGCCACCAAAGAGTGCACGTCTCTATTTCTGAAGGCTGATGCTGGACCAGCAACCTTGTGAAAACAGCCTGGAACAAAGAACAGTTGGCACTTGGCTTCTTAGACTTGCAGAATGTGACAGACCCTCGGAGAACCACCTTCCAACATTGAATAATTCAATTAAAAACCAACTCGAGTGAATTTGGTAAGATTAAATAAAGCTTCTGTTAGAAGTAATCACCAGAATTTTCAGCTCTCATTTTAACAAAATATATTAGTTCAATTGCCTCACATTGTCTCTTTTCAGCATCTAGGCTTCAGTAGTAGCTCAAAACCCATTGGTTGCACAGATCATTTTATCTCAGGTTGAGGGTCCTCAAGCTCTCCCAAGAGGGCATTTGGGAGCCTAGAGTGTTTATAATTTTAGTTTGGCCCCAATATTAGGGGAACTTTTTAAAAGTAAAATGCCGGTTTTAGAAATACACATCGCAAGGACATGTTAATAACAAACAACTCAAAAGTCAAGGAAACAGAACACTTGGTTCATATGCAAACAGTACTAAAAGAACCTTTTAAAAGACTCAGTCTAGCCCATGTTGTGGCATGTACATAAACTTTGTCCTTCCAGGCTAGTCAGATTGTATTTCCTATGAAAATCTGTTCCACAAAAATGACAAAAGGTGACAGGCAATGTCTCTTTAAGATGCTTATGCTTAACATGACTCAGAGCCTTAAATGCTCAGTTTGAGGGATAGCAGTGTAGTGAGGCCTCATGCCCCATTTCCTCCTTCATTAATTTTTGCTAAGGGGGGTTTCTGACATGAAGGGGAGAAGTCCTAGGGCTGCGCACAATGCTTTGCCCATATTGTAATACAAAGCTGCCAGATGCTTCCTCCAAAGGAGCAATGAAGGTCAATGGGTAAGTGTGCTTGTTGTGAAGCATTTTACTGACTGCATCATACCTGCCGCGTCAGCAGTACCCAGGCTCACCTCTGAGGTTCTGCAGAGGGAGGATAAAGGAAAGGTGAATTTCACATGGTAATTTAGTGTGAGAGAATAGCACTCAGGGAATAATAGTGCTGCTGAGAACTCTTTATGCCCTTATATAAAGGTCACTGCGTAAGGGGTATCCGGCTCTCTTTTTCTGATATACCTTCAGAAGGAACAAAAGGTGTGTTTTAGATGCAAGATGCATTTTTCTCTGGTTTATTATCCTCCTTGGCACCTTCTGAATATCCTATTTTTCTCCCCAGCTAATCCAGGAAACTTGTTTCCTTGATGTTAAAGAAATATTCTATAAAATGATCGTCTGTAAGTGTGCTTGTCTGCATATGTGTGTGCACTTGTGTTTGTGTGGATTCATTTGTGCTTGAGGTTGTGATCAGAAAGCTTGGGAGCACTTGGGAAGTTTGGTTTCCCAGGTCTGTCTGTCTGCAGTGATTGGGATTATGAGGATTGTCCTGCATTCCTTCCTTTGTCTCCTCGGCTCTGGGATCTCTTGCCTTCACTGCCCTGCTCTCTGGTTTATGGCCTGAGTTTCACTGAGATCAAGAGACTGGATATTAGTTATGAAGCAGAGGATGTGCCTGGAGCTACAGAACCAATTAAAGTGAGTTGAGTAAGATTAAATAATGTTCAAGGTGCAGGAACATTTACTTAATGTAAATACAGATACTATGGTAATTGACTAAGTTCTTTCAAATCTGTCTTTCTGCATATCAGTGTGACTGACTGCAAATGGCATAATGAGACTGTAATTTTTATTAGTATATATGCTCATTGTCATTTCCTGGGCATGATTTAAGTGCCAAATTATGAGAGTCCACGGGGTGAGGCACACTTCAGGGGTCTGAACCAGGATTGATCCCAGGAACCAAGCCAAAGGATTAAACAGAAAAGGGTGAAGCAAAATCCTGAGATGCAAGTTAGGCAAGAGAAGTTTCAAAAATGGAGATGGCATTGTCAAACAGAGAAAATGGAGTGTGAGCCTCAGCCTTGGGCAGGATTTAAGTTTGACCTTTGTCAACAAGTAAAGCAAAGAATAATACAGGTTTGTTTTGTTTTAGCTTTTGTTATAGCTAGGGCCTAAATTTATTTTCTTGCCTGAGTAGGGAACCCATGACAGTGAAAGATTTTTCTGAGTAGCACTGGAAAAAAAAAAAAAATCAGGGTTTTCAAAATGTTACAAAGAAGCTATGCTAATGTTTTTGCCATTTAAGTTTTAAAAACTAAAACTTCTAATAAAGCAGAGTTCATAGCTGGTTAAACTTTCTATTATTTATGGGTAAAGAGCATGTTTTCAGTTGAGGTTGGAAAAACCAAGGTTACACAGTGTCCTTGGTGGTTTATGATTTTTGACTGTTGGAACCAATTGTGAAGAAACACGACACTTAGTTTTATTTGTCACTCATGCTAAGTTTGTCACTTACTTTTATCATGTCACTTTTGTCATTTAGTGTTATCATGTCACTCATAAATGAAATTCTTTAAAGAATCACAAGAAGAATGAAATGAAACAGGAGGAGCATTTAGGCCATGTTATAGGTTGAGTTTTCTAGAAGCTGATGCTAAAATGGGTGTTGGAATGCTAATCAGGGATCAGTTCCTTTGAAAGGAAGAAAGGAAAATAATATTTGCAAGGGAGAAGTCAAATTGCAGTAGAGACCTAACAAACTTTAGCCAACCGGGGTGGGTTCTCAAATTTATATTGCTGTTGAAGTGTTCCACATCAGACTAGCTCAGGCACACCCGTTACCCTTGCCTTGTTTGTAGATTGCGTCACAGAAACAGGGTGCCTCCAGAGAGCTGGCTCTCTGAAACTAGGGCAGACCCTAAAGTTGCTGGTATTTGGACTCTGTCTGCTAAGCAAATAACCCATAACTAGGTAGCAAGTCCTAACCTACTAAATGTAAGATACAACCCAATAAAACATTTTAAAAGATATTTTACAGATGAAAATACAGAATATCCAGAAATTATAATCGTATACATTATTATGGGGGAGTATATTTCATATGTCATCATTCACTGGGAACTGTAAATTAAAAGCACACACATGCACTCACACATCAAATCACTACACAGCTATATAACAACTATTAACAATCATGACTGCTCCCAAGAGTTGGAGAGGATATGGATCAAAGAAATGCTGGTAACGTCTGATGAGATTTGTAAAGCTACAACTATGGAAAATAGTTTGACAGTTTCATCAAAAGCTATAACAACAACAACAAAAAAGCAAGCTACCATGTGGCCCATCAATTTCACTTTTCATATTTACCCAAGAGTAATAAAAATAGCCACACATATGTGTGTATGGATGCTTATGGTAGCTTTGTTCATAGTAGGCAAATACTGGAAATCTGAAAACATCCACAAAATTCATCAGGAGATGAATGGGATATGAATCATCAGTGCAAAAAAGCAAAAACTTGATAAATGCAATCTCAAAAAATATGATATGCTGAGCAAAAAAAAAAAAAAAAGTGCATACTGTATGGTTCTATTTATATGGAAACCCTAGAAAATTATCTAATTTATAAAAAGACCCTGATGCTAGGAAAGATTGAAGGCAGGAGAAGGGGATGACCGAGGATGAGATGGTTGGATGGCATTACTGACTCAATGGACATGAGTTTGGCTGAACTCCAGGACTTGGTGATAGACAGGGAGGCCTGTAGTGCTGCGGTCCATGGGGTCGCAAAGAGTTGGACATGACTGAGTCACTGAACTGAACTGAACTGATAATGGCAAATCTGGTCAATATTTTCCCCAGGCTGAGAGTTAAGAAGGGGTTAACTAGAAAGGAATACACATTAAATGAAGACAATATTTTGAGCTAAGGGAAATCTATATCCTGATTTCATTAGTATAAACGTTTGTTACAATTTGTCAAACTTTATACCTAAATTAGGTATTTTAGTCAAATTATACTGTAGTAACATGGAAATGGCAACCCACTCCAATATTCTTGCCTGGAGAATCCCAGAGACAGAGGAGTCTGGTAGGCTGCAGTCCATGGGGTCGCTAAGAGTTGGGCACGACTCAGCGGCTTCACTTTCGCTTTTCACTTTCATGCAATGGAGAAACAAATGGCAAGCCACTCAGGCATTCTTGCCTGGAGAATCCCAGAGACAGAGGAGCCTGGCGGGCTGCTGTCTATGGGGTTGCATAGAATCGGACACGACTGAAGCGACTTAGCAGCAGTAGCAACATTATCTAAAATGATATTATCTAATATTTTAATCATATTTATTATGATACTATTGCATGCTATAATGTCCAGTTATTTAAAGCGTACAATTCAACGTTTTTTAAGTATATTACAGAGTTGCACAACCATTGTCACAATCTAAGTATAGAATATTTTCATCATCCTAAACTAAACTCCATACCCATTAGTAGTATTTTCTCTCTTGCCTCATTTTTTATTTTCTTTTTCTCAATATATAGAATAAAAGTATGCATGAGTACAGTGTAGTTCATATTTACATTGTTTTTTTTAAGAATTTACTTATGATATTAAAATTATTGGTAAATCTAAAAGCTATATAATATTGAACTTTCTGAACGTATCATAATTTATTTAAACATTTCCCCATGATGGGATATATATATTATTTTTTGAAGGCTTTTGAGAAAAGCAAACAATGAGATATATAACATATTAACAGCTTTTTGTTTGTTTAAATGAAGATTATTATATTAATTTTTTCACTTCTTATTAATCTAGAATATGACCCCAAAGAATGATAATAATTAATAAAGAATAATAGACATGAGCACAGACTGTTCAGAACTATTTACTTTTTTTCTATAAATACTTCTTTTAGTACTAAATTTGTGATCATGGATTGGGTCTTGGACAGGGCTTTCAAAATGAAGAAGTAAGAGAAAACCATGAATTTTTTAATCATTTTGTCATAGATAAATTTCGAAGTGGAAAAAAAATAGCAAAACAGTAGAAAGTTATCTCTTTGCCTTCTATGGAATCACTGCATACCCCCAACATATATTATGATTTGAAGAGGTGAGAGTAACAAAAAATCAAAATGCAAAATGAGATCGCTTCTCTCCTTTACTTGTCTGGTGCGTAGTGTCTTAGGAGGGATCCTAGATGGACTTGGGGGGGAGGCGTGTATCATCTATACGACCTCACCCTAGTCACAAAGAAGGGAGGTCCTAAGATGCTGTGCTTTTGTGTCTACCTGCTTGCCTTTAGTAACATGGTGGTTTTCTGCTTGAGTGATCTCAGTTTACTAGACTTTTTCATATGAATCTTTTTTTTTGATTGTTAAGGAACTCTATGCCTGCTGCTACTGGCACAATACTATTTTGACAGTATGAACCATAATGAGCATTTGATATTTTTTCCAGGATATGTGGCTAAAGAATGACTTCTGTAATCAAGTGGATGAAGGCCTGGGAAAATCTTGTCACTTGGAGAGGTAGTGAGTCATTCTTGAAAAATAAAATCAACTATTTTTAAATAAATGCAAGATAAACTTGACATTGCTATCTTATTTGCAAAGACAAATAAGATGTCAGCCATCTCTTTTAGAATTGTCCCACTGGGGGAATAAACATTCTCTGATTTATAAGATTATTTGAGATGTCAGTTAGATCAATCTTTTAATTCATGTGTTACATTTGGTTGCAATTTTAATATGCTTTTCTTGTTGTTGATAGAGGTAGGGCAGTAGGTAATTTAATCTATGTAAAGAACTCCTGTTTGTTGATTAGTATTCATCTCCTTGAAAAATTAACACTTTCATCTAAAGGACCAATCCAAATCTGTTCTGTGTGACTAACTATGAATATTAAAAATTAACATATGTCTAAGCATGCATTTATAATCTTAGCCCTTAGAGAATACTGTTTGTAGATTTGTTGATTCAAAACACCTTTCACTGTACAAGTTTTCTCCTGGTCTAGCTTCCAGAGACATTTGTAAATATTGAAAATATATAAGGATTCCTTGGATTCCTTAAAATATTTCCCTATGCCACAAATACATTCCAAAACTAAATTGTAAAATTTAACAGTCTGTTCTTTTTCCAAAATACAAGGGCCCTGTGGGAAAAAATGATGGTATTCTGGGAATAGGAATGCCTTTCTGGGGAAAAAAATAATAATAAAACCCATGGTATGGGTTAACAAAAGATAAGACCAGTCTGGAAATTTGATAGATCTTCATACTCCTCGAAGGAAGATCTCTGGAACCTCCAGATTTCATAGACTGTAGGATTATTTTCTGGGGCTTCCCAAGTGGTGCAGTGGTAAAGAATCTACTGCCAATGAAGGAGATGCAAGATACCCAATTTTTATACCTGGGTTGGGAAGATCCTTGGAATAGGAAATGGCAACTGATTCCAATATTCTTGCCTAGAGAATCCCATGGACACAGGAGCTTGGGAGGCTGCAGTCCATGGAGTCACCAAGGCTAGGGCACAACAGAGCATCCACACATAGGAAGACTTTCATTAATGAGAATTAACAAGCTTTTGTTTTCTTTAGGAAACTGAGTGTTGAGTGGATGAAATCAATATCCTTTTAGTATCTTAAATTCAGGTACCTCTAGTGATAATATCTTGCCTCAGAATTTGCCTTAATCAAAAATGGTGTCATTGAAGCTAATTGTCACAGTGCTGTCAGGGGACACCTTGATATAGCTCCTGCATATTTAGGGACAACAGTCATTTTCCTTTGCTGGGGTCATTTGTCCTGTTTGATCTTGGAGGCATTTTCCTTTACCTCCCTCAGATTACTTTCTGTGTTATTTCTGAGGACTTCTCAGATTTTCAAGTACATCAACTGTGACAACTGGGGAAATGGGTAAGGTACATATTTGCAATGGGGCTTGGAGAGGAATTCAGATTAGATGTCAGTAGATATGGGGTAGGCACTCGGGACATGATCTGCATTTTACATAACCAACCCCCTTGATTCTGATGTAGGTGGTTCACAGACCACTCTGGAGAAGCAGTGTTTTCCGTATGTCGGGTCTGTATTTTATCTTTCCAATTAGGACTACCAAGTTCTTAAGAGTGCTATGTGAAGAACTCAAGGCACCGTCCATGGTTGGCATTGAGGATACATTTCTAAATGAATTCCTGCTTGATCCATCTTCACCAAGAGCCACACTTGCTGCCTACTTCTGCCCTGTGGGTCCTTCTTATTTAAACGTCTTCCTTCCTTCCTTCCTTTCTTCTACCCTTCCTGCAGCCCTTCCTCCTTCCCATCTGCCTGCGTGCTTTGGTGGAGATAACAGGAGTAGTTTTTGTAAGCCATGAAACTGTATAGAATTCCTTCCATACTCACTTTGTAGATGGTTATTGGGAAATTTACCATTCAGAGGTCATCTATCTTTCTCCGTTGTATTCCATTCAGAGAGTTTATCATAGGAAGATGATTTCTATCTCGATAAAGAAGATGCAAATACCATGACTTCTATTAAAAATTAGGCGGGAGGACAGAGGTAAATTGAATAATTTAAAGGTGCTATTAGTTTGTTCGATTAGAAGTTCACAGCTTAACTATATGTAGTCTTGTGTGTTGAATGCAGGTTTTAAGGAATAAGAATGAGTTACAATACACTTGATGCAAGTTAAATACAAACAATGGCATGTCATGATAAGCTTAAAAAGCACTGTGTATGAACCATATTCTAAAAATATATCAGTACAATTAATTTAACAGATTGAATTTCTCACATGTCCTAAAAAAGGCAACATCCAATAGAATATGATGTTTAACCTACAAAGAAAAAGAGCAGTGAAATTTAATTCAAGTTTAACTCAGCTCATGTGAAATGTATAGTTATTAAAAAAAAAAAAACTTGAGCCCTTCTCCAAATCCTTTTTAAAAATAAATATTGATGCTTATTTGCAGTATAAATTGTAGCTGTTACTATTGAATTTATATAAAACTTTATATAAAATATTCCTTTTGAGTTCTGTAAATACCAATGTTATTTGTAGCTGAAATTGGATAAATTGAACTGAATGTTCAATAATTTAGAACTCTGAAAGCTACAAAATTTTGTGAGGAATATTCTAAACTATCCATATGATATAAGTAAGTCAATAAGATTTAAACCAGTCCTTATACAGGTCTGGGTGAACATGTAACATGAGAAAAAGTTAACCCCTTTTGGCTGAAAACTTTTTGATGACTTCTCATTGTTTTTAAGATAATGTACCAAACTTTTAACAAGGCTTTCAAGAAATCGTGTCTGTTGGACATAGCCTCACTGCCTGCATCTCATTCCTTTCCCTCTTGACATCTCTCTTGCACCCCCAAGCACTCTCACTTTCCTTCATTTCATCAGAAGAGCCATTCTCTTTGCTCAGAACCTTTGCCGATCAATTTCTTCTGCTTGGAATAACAGTTCATAACTCCTGCCCACGCCTCCCTGGCACAAAATTCCCTTTCCTCCACCCTTCCCTGCTCAGCTCCGGTGCCTGCCCCCCTTCCCGCCTGCCCCCCTTCCCTGACCCCTCTGTGGTGACCTGCGATCTACTTCGACGAAAGAGCTTTATTGCAACCCTTCTAATTATCTGCTCAATTGCCTGTTTCCTTGGCCATGAAAGAGCTTATTCCTACCACTCGTCTTCATTGTTGTAGATGTAACAGAGGGTTTCACATGGAGAAAGTGCTCAAAATGGTGAATAAAAAAATTAGATGCCTGAGTCCCCCGAAACTGTATATCTGAAAAGGTATATACAGCCTGCCTTAACTCGGTAGTCCCCTATCCCTGGCAGATGGCCAGGCTGCCTTTATTCAAATCATTCCTGCAATAGTTAATTATTTTCAACTAGTGGATTCCTTTTGCCCTCACAGAAATTGCCTTTTTTTATACCCTCTGAGCTATGAGATACAATCCTTTGCATTATTGAAATCAATGAAAATAAATGTTATAGAAAAGATATACAATTATTTATGAATTATCTTTGCCTTTATTACTCATCCAAACACAGCCAGCTCATCAACAGAACCAAGATACTTGCAAAGTAAATGTATTCAACTTGGATCTTTTTCCAAATTTTAGTCAAATAGAAAACATAGCTTTATACATTTTGTCCAAATGAATGCATGTTTGACAAGGTAGGAAGATATAACAGTATATAGCTTGCTTTATAAAATTTAAAGCTAACATACTGTTGAATAAAATATCTTCTGAATGTTTTCTCTCCTAAAGTGCTATTTGCTCTGTCCCCTGTCTGTCCTGACCTAGTGATCTCTTTCTGGAATTTCCTTCTTGGTTAACCCTGGCTTTTGTGTCAGCCTGTAGAATTCTTTGTACTTCTGTAGCTTCTCTGACAAATTTCTCAGAAATGTGTTCCAGAGGCAAAACTCTTTATTTCCTTGGTAACAGTCTGTTGTGAAGGGCAGAGAATGAGTGATGGGAAGAGGCAGGGTTCGTCCTCCAGAATTCCCAGGTAATGAAAGGAGCATACATGTTCACCTCCGTATATATACATGAAAGTGAACGTGAAAGTCACTCAGTCGTGTCTGATGCTTTGCAACCCAATGGACTATACACTCCATGGAGTTCTCCAGGCCAGAATACTGGAGTGAGCAGCCTATCCCTTCTCCAGGGGATTTTCCCAACCCAGGGATCAAATCCTGATCTCCCATATTGCAGGCAGATTCTTTACCAGCTGAGCCACAAGGGAAGCCCAAGAAGACTGGGGTGGGTAGCCTATCCCTTCTCCAGTGGATCTTCCTGACCCAGGAATCTAACTGGGGTCTCCTGCACTGCAGATGGATTGTTTATCAACTGAGCTATGAGGGAAGCCCATATATATATAGATATCCAGTGCATATATATATATATATATATATATACACACACACACACATATCCAGTCCAGTCTGTGCTCAGTTGTATCTAACTCTTTGTGACCCCATGGACTGCAGACTGCCAGGCTCCCCTGTCAATGAGATTCTCCAGGCAAGAATACTGGAGTCAGTTGCCATTTCCTTCTCCCAGGGATCTTCCTGACCTAGGGCTCAAACTCACATCTCTTTTGTTTCCTGCATTGCAGGCAGATTCTTTACCTGCTGAGCCATCAGGGAAGCTGCCGCCCCCCACCTCCCATGTATATATATGAAAAGATCTCCAGTCACTCAGAGGGTAAATAATCTGTCTGCCTATATAGGGGATCCAAGTCCGATCCCTGGGTCAGGAAGATCTCCTGGAGAAGGGAATGGCAACCCACTCCAGTATTCTTGTCCGGAGAATCCCATGGACAGAGAAGCCTGACAGTTTACAGCCCATAGGTCGCAGAGGGTTGGACATGACTGGGCGACTATCACTTTCACTTTCACACATATATATATATGACATATATAAGTGTGTATATCTATGTATATGTATATATATACACACACAAATATCTGCTTTAAACCATAAAATCTTTTCCTTCACTCACACAAGGCTCACTGCTGGTCAGCAAGGCTGGATCTACACCATGAAGATTCGCATGGATCCAGGCTCAAAGAGGAGTGATCATGACAGTCACAGTTCCAAAGAGAAATATCTCCAGATTCTTTCTTAGGCAGTTAAGCGTGTTGGCCTTAAAAAGCACTTTACATGGCTAACACCCATTGGACAGAAGGAACCACATGGCTCACCTATCTCCGAGATAGAGATGGAGAGGCAGGAATACTTGCCAAACCGCAGTAGTCACTATTTCAGATATAAATGAATCTCTGTGTCTTATTATTTTTTTTCTTTTTAGGATGCCTTAGTCCCCAGGGAACTTTGTGGCTTGACTCGGTATAAACACAACCTGTCTTTATTGTTTTCATTCCCCAAAGCCCTACGTTGTTCCCCTACATCCGTTGTTGCCTCCATGGTGATGGTACCTCAGAGGATAATTGGGATGTGAATTAACCAGGACTGTGAAATTTGAAAAGTGTAAGCTATTTGAGGCATGTTGTTTTGTTCGTTTCATCTCCTTTTTTGGGAGAAGGGGATGAAAGGAATTGCCCATTAACATGGTTTTTAAAATTATGCTTGTCTTTAGTTTGATTATTTCTTATAAATATTTCAATTTTTATGTTACATAATTGAAAATTGTAGCAAAATGTATTTCTAGCTCTACTGAGGGCAGTGAAATTCCATCTGAGTATTTGCAGTATATCTTCTGATGTCTTAATTTAAACATTATGATTTAAAAAGATTTCCAGTTTACATCTCACTCCAGCTAATATGGTACAATTTTAAAGGATGCAGTTTGGGACTGATAATGCTTAACATAATTCACTTTCTACTTATTTATGTTTAAGTATTAATTTATGTCTGCTAGTGAGACCTACATGTGAACAAAATAGAGCTATTTTTTTTTCAAATGGGTGTTGAGTTCTTTGAGAACATTTGATAGCATTTCTATACAGCTAAGGTGTTTTTAATAAAATAAAAAGTAAACAAACAAATATGCTGATCACTTTAATTTTTGGTAGGAAGATGAAGAATATAAAGGTCATAGTAAAGTGATAGGGGATGCTGATGATAAAAGATGTTAACATCTATTACCAACATTAATCAGCGTCCTTTATAGCTGAGGCACCCTAGGTTCATTCCTTAGGTCATTTAGCAGTCATAGCTGTCAATGGAGTAGGCATCTATTATCTCTGCTTCACAAGTGAGGAAATGGAAGCCAATGAAGTAAGCAGTCATCACAGTAGCGGATTACAAGAGCAGACTCAAATCAAGATGGACTGGACCCTTGAGCTTTGTGTTTTTCATTTCACATTATTCCCAATTTCAGTATTTCCAGTGACATTTAACTGGGAAATCTATTCTCTCCTTATCTGAAACCACAGAGTGAAATAACAAACTGTACGAAGTACTATAGGAGTAGATGCTAGCGGGATAGTTATGAGATCAACCTCATCAAGGACCGCGGGGCCTCAAGTCTAAATGACTCAAGCAGGAGACTAGCCAGACAGCAAGTGCAGTCACAGTGGTGGCACCCTCAGCAGGAAGGATGCAGCCGCTGGGATACTGATGAGTTCACAAAACAGGGCCTGCAGAGAACCAAGGATGCTGTCTCCTCTCAGTGATTCCCATTACCGCTGAATGCAATTGAGGAATCGTAGAGACCTTTGTCGTTGTTGTCGTTCAGTCACTAAGTCGTGTCCGCTTCTTTGTGACACCATGATCTGTAGCCTGCCAGTCCAGTACTCCTTTGTGGTAAAGAATCCCACGTGTGATTGAATCCAGGTCTCCTGAATTGCAGGCAGATTTTTGACCGCTGAACCACTGGACAGAAAGAAGTCAGTGCACCACCAAGAGCAGCAGAAAGGGTCTCAGAGCTCTTCCACAGTTAGGAAGAGTCACACATTCCAGGCAGCCCCGAGGGAATCCTGTTACCTGCCTGGCAGGGCTGACTCAGGTGTCAGAGGACCACCAACGGTGCTGAGATCTTGACGTTGGTGACAGTGGCTACCAAACCAACTCCAGAGAGATAATAGGTGTGATGAGACAAAGCCACACCTCTAAACGATGATGAGTGTGTGGTTTTACAGAAACCTGGGTCTCCTGCTTCATGAACAAGTGCTTATTAAAAAAAAAAAAAAAAAGATTTGCTGCTAAGCCATGTTGAAGCCACGGTGAACAGCAGGTGTTGGTGCATGTTTGTAGCGTCACCAGCTCATACTCTGTGGTATCTCAGAGCATCAGTGCACACAGTGGTGGTGGTGGAGGCAGGGCTTCCCTTCTTAGCAAATGCAGGAAACGTGCATTTAACCTGAGATGTTTGGTTGAAACAGTGATTGAAAAAACTGAAAACTCTTCTTAGTTCCTGATGAGAATCTGTTTCTTCTGAAAATGGAATGGGAGGAGGCGTAGACTGGAAATGAAGGACAGAGACAGATTCACTATAAAACGGTGCTTATTTTACTGAGGACAACAGTTTTGTGTCTTTTTTCTTTTCTTACAAAACAGGTTAAGAACTTAACTTTTCCTAGCGATCACTTTATATAATGCCTAAGCCACATTTTCCCCTTATTCAAAGCATATTTATTTTCTGTGCAGAAATAGCCACGGAAAATTACTGAGGTGCTCAAAGGGGGAAGGTGAAGAAAATCAAGTTGGGTTATTCAATGATGAAGATTCAGTCTGTTTCCTTTTCTTAAACCTTTTCTTGCCTTTTGTCCAGTTCAATATTCATTAACACCTACATTAAAGGATAAGAAGGCAAAAGGAGATAAAAGGAAATTCTTCCCTTTCAGATACTATTAATCTTTTAGGTTATTAATCTTTCATTAATGATACCTCTGATCAAAACCATGTTTAACCTTCCCCTTTGCTGGCAAGCTGGTGGTTTTTCTCAGTGTGTCAGGTATATTTCTGTTCTACAATATCTTGCAGTTGGTTACTGTATCACAAAATTAAAGTTACTTTACAGGCTCCTATATCTAATGTTGTTTATTTCTGAATATGCATGTCACTCTGATTATTTGTGATCTGCTATTATTTATGGGGGGTTCCCTAGTAGTTCAGTCAGTAAAGCATCTGCCTGCAATGTAGGAGACCTGGGTTCGATCCCTGGGTTGGGAAGATCTCGTGGAGAAGGAAATGGCAACCCACTCCAGGATTCTTGCCTGGAGAATCCCATGGACAGAGGAGCCTGGTGAGCTACAGTCCATGGGGTTGCAAAAAGTCAGACATGACTGAGCCACTAACGTGCATCATTTATGCTAATGACTTGTTATCATCATACTGTTTTGTTTCAGCTGGTGGCTGTATGAGATATCTCTATTTTTTAAACAGTGTTCTTTGGATGTCATACTTTGAAATCCTTTTAATAGCTGCTAGAAAGATAACAATGTCAGTTGCTGATGTGCTCAGTTGTGCCCAACTCTTTGCGACCCCATGGACTGTAGCCCTCCAGTTTCCTCTGTACATGGAATTTTCCAGAAAAGAATACTGGAATGGGTTGCCATTTCCTTCTCCAAACACTGTCAGTTATTTGGTACTAAAACAAAAGACAAGCTATAACATTTAATATAAAGATACAGTGAACCACAAAATAGGTATGTTTAATCTTAGTCAAGAAATTTCCAGACCTGTAAGGAAATTCTTTTGCCTGGGTTCCCTGTTCCTATGGTTTAAGGGCTGCCTCTCATGGACTCTGTGCCCCTCATCCACGGTCCTTCCTACAGTGTGCAAGTCTCACCCTTCTAATTAAGTAACATGTGGTAGGAGAGGAATAAAATATGTTGCTGCTGATGATTTGGCAAAATAATTAATTGTTATAATGAATATTTTGCTGCCAGTGCCAAACACTGTGTTATTTGCAATGAATGCATTATTTAGTCCTCACAAGTGATATATGAGATTCGTATCATTATTGTTTGCATCTTATAGATGAGACAACCGGAGGTTAAGAGAATTTAATTAATCAAGCTGGTGAGGGGTAGGATCAGAATTTAAACCTAGGCAATCAGATTTCTGAGCACATGCTCTCAGCCACTATGCCAAAGAGGCTGAAATGCATGTTAAGATCGTCAAGGCGTTCTGTGGAAGTGATGAGCATGTGAAAACAGAGTGAGGCTAAAGGACCTAACCTTAATGAGATCTTCTGACCACTTTTGCTACAAACACTGTAGCAGTCAGCACAGAGTCTAGGAAGAGAAAAGGCCAAGAACAAGGATTTATCAGTATCCAAGCAGCATTTTAAAGACGATTATCTGATTCTACCCATGACTGGTGTAGGCAAAGCCTTCTTGGTACTAAATGTCTCTAGAGAAGACAGTGACCTTTCTTCAGGTTACAGATGGTCCTGGCCCTCCTCCAGAGGGCATCTTTCCCACTGCCTGCTTGTCAAGCCATGTCTCATATGCACGTTCGTCTCCAAATTGGCTATGAATCAAGATCCAGTAACCTATGCAGATGAGTACTTTTGGATGAAAATAAATGGACACGCTGGCTTGCAGATGATGCTATTGCATTTTTGATTGTGCTGCTCACCCCAGTGGAAAGTGTGAACTCAAGTTTCTGGGTCTGAGCAGAGGAGTTTGGGTGCTGTTGCCTGCTAACTCAGTTGCAATCCTTCCTATTTGTAAAAGCTTTATCACATGGAGAGGCCCATGTTTTCTGGCCTTTGATGTTTCTGTAGGCTATGGGTACAATCAAATGTGTTTCTAATCTTACAAAAACAAATAAACAAACAAACCCAGAACTTAGGAAATGCAAAATTGGTTTAGGTACTCATTCCACTCTTGAGTGGGGCTCCACGCATCATCCGGTTTATGCCCAAGTCTGCTTGTCTACCCACACATTTCAATTTAAACCTCTTATTGAAATGCCCTTGGTCAGTCCTTTTGAACAAGCTTAATCATTTTCATAAAAGAAGATGTCTATCAAGATGATATTTTGGCCTGGAACATTGGTTCTTCAATGTGGCTAAAATTAAAATAACTCCAAGGAGTTTTCCACAATACTGATGGCCAGACCACATCTCATAGCAATTCTTTCAATATCTCTGGGAGATAAGCTAAGCTTTCTAAAACTTCCAGGTAATTCCAGTATACAGGCAACTGTGAGAAATATAGATCATATTAGACAGATAGGAATATTGTTGTTTAGTCACTAAGCTGTGTTAGACTCTTTTGAGACCCCTTGGACTATAGCCTGCCAGGCTCCTCTGTCCATGCGATTTCCTAAGCAAGAATCTGGAGTGGATTGCCATTTCCTTTTCCAGGGGATCTTCCCAACCCAGGGATCAAACCTACATCTCCTGCAGTGGAAGGCAGATTCTTTACCACTCAGCCACCAGGAAAGCAGAAATGAATTTATCTTAAATTGTTACTAGTAATAGATTTCTCCTTTTATAAACTAAAAACTGAAACTGACTAAACTTCATTATTTTTTATTTACTCTTTTAAGGAAGTTAAATGTGAAATAAACATAATCAAACTAGAGCTTTAATTAGATTTTCCAATTCTAATATTTTTGTTTATTTGTTTAGCTGTTCATTTATTGTATTCATTTGCAAAGTCAGTTTTGGGAAACAATTTTGAATGAATTTATAGTAAACTAACGGACATATATTACTGTTGTAGCTGGCACAGCCTTTCTTTATAATTCTGATAGAACCCTATTAGTAACACCTGCATCTCTAATGCTAGATTATGAGTACATTTTCATAAAAATTTAATGAAATTATAAATGATTTACACATGCATGTTTATATATATGCATTGCTGTTTTTTAATTAATTATTGTGATACATTTTCTACATTGTGTAATATTTTTATGGAAATAAAAGGCAGCTGCTTTTCAGAATTCCAGGTGATGTTTACATCCTTGGCTATTCAAATAGTGCCTTTTAGAATTATGTGAAGGGAAGTGACGATGAGGAATTATTTTGATTTTGTTTTTGTTTTGTTAGTGTTCAAGATCTTTCTTGAAAAAACATTTTCATATGCCCTTTTGTAGATTTCCTTCTTTTCTATTTAAAAATCACACACACACACACACACACACACACACAAATGCACACACACACACACCCCTCCAGGTCTCAGTTATGAAATCTAAGAATAATTGATAGTCCATGATTCCTTCCAGTTGGGTAAACCACAAGGTATATTTCCTGGGGTTCTGAGACCTCAGCTTTATAAGCTACCTCCTCTTAAGGTCCATGTGAACTCATCATCAGCTAAGACATTGACTTTCACATTCTCATGTTTCATAACTTCCTTGCAAGACTTGCCAGTGTTGGCCATCTCCTTCCTCAGTGTCCACAGCACTGTCCTTTCCTCATTCTCCTCTGAAAATACTGTCTTTTCAACTTACTCCTCTTTCTTCTTTTCTTGCTGTACAAGCATAATGATCCTTAGTTTACCCTTCTTTCATGCAGGTTTTGTTCATCTAATTCAGTGCAGAAAATTGTCATGTAGAAGACCTAAAACCTCTTTTTCTGTTTGTAACTCCCGTATTCCTCTAGAAATTCATACCTATGTTTACAACTGCTTTTGGAAAGCCAACATCTACAGAGCTCTTCTGCTCTCTCTGCACATAAATTTTTCTGAGAATCATTTACTAAGTTAAGCATAAAGTACATAATATGCATTGACTAATGCTCTCTGTTCTGATGCATGGATGTTGCGTATACCAATGTTCACCTACATTAAGATACAGTGGAAGAGTAATCCAAGACTGGGAGCACCCAGTCCCATCTTAGTCACTGCACTGTATAACTTTATACATATCTAACTACTATTACTGATATGAAAACTGTGGTTGATTGGCAAAAGGAACTCTGAATGGATAAGTCTCACCTTGAAACTACTAGTATTATCTTAGAGAGTTAATGTTTATTTCCTCCCTTTGAATTTATCTTGTATTACCTTTTCTGTCATTTCTGTGAACCACGATGGTTTAGCTTCTCCTCAAACTTCCTTTCCCAGGTAGAACTGATTGGACCTTGTACAATAAGACATACACTCCAAAAGTTCTTGGAAGTATTTTGTTCATTTCCTTACTTGAAAAGTGCTCACAGAATTGCCTTCTTTACTGGCTTCTGCAGGAAATGCCCCTCATTTCAACTGGGCTGAGTGGGACATGTGAGGTTTTAGTTAGTGGGCATTTCCAAGACCATTACTTTTCTGCCAGACGGTCCGCTGCCCTCTCACGCCTCTTTAATTTGCTAAAGTGTTAGCAATTAGCATTGATTTGCTTAACGAGGTACCAAGCCAGCACATCAGCCTTTATAAAAAGAGAAACTCAGACACTGGGAGATCTTTATTTTCAACTTTTTTGTCTTCTTTTGCCAAAATATGCCACAAGGATTTCTGGCTTGCACCTTCAGTTGCATGTGAAATTATGGAAGAAATCAGATAGCCAGATAACCAAATAACAGATAGGAAATACATGTGCATTGGCAAGGAATAATTAGTGTGAAAAAATTTAAAAGTTATACAATATCAGTGTTCCCTAAAAGAATGAAAGGAATTATATTACTCTGAAAGGAAAACATTGCAACATGCTTTTTATCCTCAAATAGTTAAATGATCTCTGTCAATCCCCTTAAGCAGATTGTCACTGACTTCCTAATTGTAAATATATTTCTCCCTGGCCAACAGCCAACCTAGCACCACATGATATTCTCCTTTATTTAATATCTATTTAGTGAGCTGCACTTATGTACAAAGCATTATGTTTCAAGGAAATTCTCTGGGGTTTTCCACTTCCTTAGCCAATTCCTTTTGCTTCCTTGGTCAGCTCAGTTCAGTCATTCAGTTGTGTCCGACTCTTTGCAACCCCAATACTGCAGCACGCCAGGCCTCCCTGTCCATCACTGGAGTCCAACTCCCGGAGTTTACTCAAATTCATTGAGTCATCCATTGAGTTGGTGATGCCATCCAACAATCTCATTCTCTGTCGTCCCCTTCTCCTCCTGGCCTCAATCTTTCCCAGCATCAGGGTCTTTTCAACGGAGTCAGCTCTTTGCATCAGGTAGCCAAAGTTTTGGAATTTCAGCTTTAACATCAGTCCTTCCAATGAACATTTAGGACTGATTTCATTTAGAATGGACTGGTTGGAACTCCTTGAAGTCCAAGGGACTCTCAAGAGTCTTCTCAAACGCCACAGTTCAAAAGCATCAATTCCTTAGTGCTCAGCTTTCTTTATAGTCCAACTCTCACATCCATACATGACTACTGGAAAAACCATAGCCTTGATGAGACAGACCCTTGTTGGCAAAGTAATGTCTCTGCTTTTGAATATGCTATCTAGGTTGGTCATAACTTTTCTTTCAAGGAGCAAGTGTCTTTTTATTTCATGGCTGCAGTCACCATCTGCAGTGATTTTGGAGCCCCAAAAATAAAGTCTGCCACTGTTTCCACTGTTTCTCCATGTATTTGCAATAAAGTGATGGGACTGGATGCTGTGATCTTTGTTTTCTGAATGTTGAGCTTTATGCCAACTTTTTCCCTCTCTTCTTTCACTTTCATCAAGAGGCTCTTTAGTTTTTCTTCACTTTCTACCATAAGGTTGATATCATCTGCATATCTGAGGATATTGATATTTCTCCCTGCAATCTTGGTTCCAGCTTGTGCTTGCTTCCTCCAGCCCAGTGTTTCTCATGATGTACTCTGCATAGAAGGTAAATAAGCAAGGTGACAATATACAGCTTAATGTACTCCTTTTCCTATTTGGAACCTGTCTGTTGTTCCATGTTCAGTTCTAACTGTTGCTTCCTGACCTGCATACAGGTTTCTCAAGAGGCAGGTCAGGTGATTTGGTATTCCCATCTCTTGAAGTATTTTCCACAGTTTATTGTGATTCACACAGTCAAAGCCTTTAGCATAGTCAATAAAGCAGAAATAGATGCTTTCTGGAACTCTCTTGCTTTTTTGATGATCCAGCAGATGTTGGCAATTTGATCTCTGGTTGCTCTGCCTTTTCTAGAACCAGCCAAACATATGGAAATTCACAGTTCACATATTATTAAAGCCTGACTTGGAGAATTTTGAGCATTACTTTACTAGTGTATGAGATAAGTTAAATTATGAGATAGTTTGAGCATTCTTTGGCATTGCCTTTCTTTGGGATTGGAATGAAAACTGGCGTTTTCCAGTCCTGTGGCCACTGCTGAGTTTTCCAAATTTGCCGGCATATTGAGTGCAGCACTTTCACAGCATCAACTTTTAGGATTTGAAATAGCTCAACTGGAATTCCATCACCTCCACTAGCTTTCTTTCTAGTGATGCTTCCTAAGGCCCACTTGACTTCACATTCTAGGATGTCTGGCGCTAGGTGAATGATCACACCATCATGATTATCTGGGTCATGAAGATCTTTTTTGTACAGCTTTTCTGTGTATTCTTGCCACTTTTTCTTAATATCTTCTGCTTCTGTTAGGTCCATACCATTTCTGTCCTTTATTGAGCCCATCTTTTCATGAAATATTCCCTTGATATCTCTAATTTTCTTGAAGAGATCTCTAGTGTTTCTCATTCTATATTTTTCCTCTATTTCTTTGCATTGATTGATAAGGAAGGCTTTCTTATCTCTCCTTACTATTCTTTGGAACTCTGCATTCAAATGGGTATATTTTTCCTTATCTCCTTTGCTTTTTGTGTCTCTTCTTTTCAAAACTATTTGTAAGGCCTTCTCAGACAGCCATTTTACTTTTTTGCATTTCTTTTTCTTGTGGATAGTCTTGCTCCCTGTCTCCTGTACAATGTCACTAACCTTCACCCATAGTTCATCAGGCACTCTGTCTATCAGACATAGTCCCTTAAATCTATTTCTCACTTCCACTGTATAATCATTAGGGATTTGATTTAGGTCATACCTAAATGGTTTAGTGGCTTCTCCCACTTTCTTCAATTTCAGTCTGAATTCGGCAATAAGGAGTTCATGATCTGAGCCACAGTCAGCTCCTGGTCTTGTTTTTGCTGACTGTATAGAGCTTCTCCATCTTTGGCTGCAAATAATATAATCAATCTGATTTTGGTGTTGACCATCTGGTGATATCCATGTGTAGAGTCTTCTCTTGTGTTGTTGGAAGAGGGTGTTTGCTTTGACCAGTTCATTCTCTTGGCCAAACTCTATTAGCCTTTGCCCTGCTTCATTCTGTATGCCATGGCCAAATTTGCCTGTTACTCCAGGTGTTTCTTGACTTCCTACTTTTGCATTCCAGTCCCCTATAATGAAAAGGATATCTTTTGGGGGTGTTAATTCTAGAAGGTCTTGTAGGTCTTCATAGAACCATGCAACTTCAGCTTCTTCAGCATTACTGGTTGAGGCACAGACTTGGATTACCGTGATATTGAATGGTTTGCCTTGGATGAACAGAGATCATTCTGTTATTTTTGAGATTGCATCCAAGTACTACATTTCGGACTCTTTTGTTGACCATGATGGCTACTCCATTTCTTCTGAGGGATTCCTGCCCACAATAGTAGATATAATGGTCATCTGAATTAAATTCACCCATTCCAGTCCATTTTAGTTCACTGATTCCTAAAATGTTGATGTTCACTCTTACTGTCTCCTGTTTGATCACTTCCAATTTGCCTTGATTCATGAACAAAACCTTGTCTTTAAATTAGCTGCCATGGGGCCTTTGGATGCTCTGTATCAAAGAAAGACTATTTTCCATTTACTTTCAATGGTATGGAGACAAAGATGAGGCTACCTTTCATCACCTATAGGAAGCTCAGCTGGTAAGTGGTTGTGCCTCAGTTGTTCACCAGACAGTATTCATGGCCCCACAGAGTATATTATTTTAATGATTTCATACACAGTATTAACGAGAAATTACTAAACAAACAAATGAAAAAGACAAAAGAAATATTCCTTGCCTTTCAGTGGACTAACCCTGCAGTGTTTTCCTATGGAGAGGAGGTCATTGAACAATAGGCTCATTGTTTGCAAATTCAACACCCAGAGATCTCTCTTT
This sequence comes from Capricornis sumatraensis, assembly GCF_032405125.1. NCBI lineage: Eukaryota > Metazoa > Chordata > Mammalia > Artiodactyla > Bovidae > Capricornis > Capricornis sumatraensis. The sequence continues at coordinate 14,502,724 of NC_091089.1, read as the reverse complement.
TGGTTTGTTGTTTGTTTTTTGGATGTGGAAAGATTACCTCAGAAGATGGATTACTGGCAAAATATAGTAGTTACCTAAAAAATATTATGCTGTCAATAAAACTATTACTTGATACATTAAAAATAATAATATTATGATCATACTAAGAGAAAATGCTGCAGACAGAAAATCAGGAAAACTCATAAACAGTGTTCAACAGTAATGTGGAGGTAAAGAAACTCAAGGCACTAGTCTGGGTCACTGGACTATACTTTTGACTCCTACTCACAACCTTTCCTACCTACTAGGGATCTATCTCCCATTTCTCTGCCCAGGCAGGTAGATACCTGGCACCAACTACTGGGAGAAAGAAAGGGGAGAGAGTCTTTTTTAATTGCCCAATTATCCAATCTATCTATGTAACAATCCTTCATCTACAAATTCAGTCTAAAAATAATTGATAACATGCTAAGTTGCTTCAGTCATGTCTGACTCTTTGTGACCCTGTGGACTGTAGTCCACCAGGCTCCTCTGTCTATGGGATCTTCCAGGCAAGAATACTGGAGTGGATTGCCATTTCCTTCTCCAGGGGATCTTCCCCACCCAGGGATCGAACCTGCATCTCTTAAGTCTCTTGCACTGAGAGGCAGGTTCTTTACCACTACCACCACCTGGGAATTGATAGTGCCACCTATAATTGATAACAAAAGCTTATAAAAATTCAGAGCGAAAACAGTAAGACTGATTGACAATCTTGAGGGCTCTACAGCCAGAACACTGGTTTTGATACTTTAAATCATGATACTTAAGTCAAGCTGAGATTTACTATCTCAGTTGATCATAGAGTTGCCTTCACTAGATTATATTTTAATGTTAACCCCCTAAGTTTATTGAAGAACACTGCACCTCAAAAACTTTATCAAAATCAGGAGTATACTTGCCACGAAAGTGTTAAGGACCTGTCCTCTGTGTCCTTCCTGTCTTCTTTGTAAGGCAAGGAATGTTAACAGGAAAGTGCTGAGAGCATCCATGCTTCCTAGAGTAACTGGCTTTCAGTCCCTTGTATGATTATGCAAGTAATCATCTTTCTTTTCACTTTGGCTGCCAGAAAGATCAGAGTGAAATTTGAAACCTCAATAGAACAATTAGGTTTGACCTTTTTTGTCTGCCTTTTAAAGTCTTCTATTCCCTGGTTTCTATTTTTCTTTTTCTACTCTGTCATTATTTTCTTGAAAGCATTTGAATGATGTAATCTATGAAATAGGCAGTGTAGGCACCTCCATTTTCCTGAGGAAAATTTTTTCTATGTGTTGATTAAATGACATTTCCAAGATTTGATTGATAAGCTAAGAGTTACATATAGATTTGTTCATACAAAATCATGTTCTTTTCACATGAAGCCAGGGGTTCTCAGTGGGACGAGGTAAGTGGGGCTGGTGGTGATGTTACTCTCCTTGAGACATTTCACGGTGTTTGGAAATAAGTTCAGTTGTCACAAACGTGGGGAGGATTGATACTGGCATCTAATGAGTAATTGTACAATGTACAGGTCAAATCTCCCTTTCCCCTAAAGCAATTATCCAACTCAAAATGCCAGTAGTGCTAAGATTGAGAGATCCTGCATGACAATTAACCCTCTTCGAAACTATTTTTAAGAGTTTTTGTGTAAGTTATCATGCCTTCCTTCTCTTTTGTCATTTTACTTTCAGCACCTTTGTCAGTTGTCTTAGTATGTGTTAGTTGCTCAGTTGTGTCTGACTCTAGACTCCATGAACTGTAGCCCACCAGGCTCCTCTGTCCATGGGACAAGAATATTGGAGTGGGTAGCCATTCCCATCTCCAAACTATCTTCCCAAACCAGGGATCGAATCTGGGTCTTCTGTGTTGCAGGCAGATTCTTTACTGTCTGAACCACCAGGGAAGCCAGTTATCTACATTTTTTTAAATATTTTTTTAAATTGTACTCTTTTATTAATTAATTTGATAGCGTTTTTCTCTTTTCATTTTATTTAATTCTACTTCATGGTTTACTTTGTACATGGTTTAGTAAGAAAACGAATTTATGAAAGAGGAATATAAAGTATTTCGGCCCATGAAATTGAGAATAATACCTATGGTGATGGGAAGTGCACAAGATCCTTCTTTATCTGTAATTCACTAGATTAGGATATTGTTTCTCTAGCAGGAATCCCAGCTCCTTGATTGTGATCTTCCAATTAAGCTCATCTCCTTCAATGTTTAATCTCCAAAGAATTGCTTTTACCTTACTACCTTATAAAGGACACAGATTATTGAAAATGACTTCCAGTCTAATTTCCTCACAAGAATTTATCTTCTTGAAAGAGGCAATATAAATCATTTGGGAAAAATGCCTTCCTTTCTGTGCTCTACAAAAAAAAAAAAAAAAAGAAGAAGACGAGAGTGATATTCTGTGTTGAAACTATAGTAAGCCAAAGACCCTGACACTAGGAAAGATTGAGGGCAGGAGGAGAAGGGGACAACAAAGGATGAGATGGTTAGATGGCATCACTGACTCAATGGATATGAGTTTGAGTAAACTCCAGGAGTTGGTGATGGACAGGGAGACCTGGCATGCTGCAGTCCATGGGGTCGCAGAGTTGGACATGACTGAGCGACTGAACTGAACTGAACTAAAAGCATAGATAGGTTCTAGAGAGAAAGATGAGATAGATAGATGAGGATTTTTTTTTTTTTTTAATGCTGGTTCAGTGTGAAACCAGAATAAGGTGATCCACCCTTGGACTGGTTATTTTGGGAAGTGCTCCTGACAAAATGATTCATAAGCTGGGATCTGAGGGTAGGGGAGAAGCTGTAGATCTTCACTGAAGGGTGCTGGGAAATGCTTTTCAGGCATTTGTGCTTGACAGTGAAGACACTGAGGTGACAAAGCATTGGTGAAATTAATAAATGGAAAAACGCTTATTGTGACTGGAGTTTGGTAAGGAAGCACCAGGATTTGATTTGACAGAACTTGGAAATGGTCTGTCTTGGCGGCAAAGAGGACTATCAACAGTAACTTCCAGACATCCAAGTGCAGTGACTGGCTGGATAATAGTGCCAGTTACTGACCTGACAAAGACCAGAGAGAGATGTACCCAAGAAGATGAAGTGGGCAGTCTGGGGTATGTTTTGTTATGTTTGTTTGGCTATTTTATTTCTCTTTTCTGTGTTTTATTTTCTTTCTCTTTTCTTCTCCTTTTAGATATCAACAGGGATATTTTCAAATAGGAAATTAGTTATACGGGTTTGACGTTCTTTGAGGCAATTAGTCTACAGTTTAATTTTATAGTCCTTGACATACAGTTTCTATTATAGCCATGGAAATGGATAACACACATTATCGAGAAAAAAGTTTCCAAAAGCATACTGACAACTCAGAATGGAGTCTTGAGAAATTCTAATGTTTAGAGCTCAAAAGTAGGATGAGAAGAGAAAGAAAATTAAGAGGTAACCGGAAAAGCACATTATCTGGTGATCTTACCACTGAAGCCGGTAGCAAGTAGTAAGTGATTAAATATAATGTATTTAAATAACAAAAAACTTTATAGTGTAAATCTAGTCCCACAAATGAAGAATCAACCTCTCTGTCTTGGTTGACAAGTTATTTTCCAGTTAAAAATAATAATATTTCTTCATTTTACTGGTAATAAATCTGTAGGAGGTCTAAAGATGGAAATAAAGCTGGACTGAGAGAAAAAGGAAAAGCAGATTACTGCTTAAATAGTAATCTGGCAAAATATATTAGTGACAATTTACAAGCCAAAAGGAAATTATAGGAAGATATTAATCATAGGTTATCTTACTATTCACATTTTTTTTGGTGAATGGAAGTTTATACATTGAAAAATGCATAACCAAGTTATTTATGTATGTATGTGTCACTAAAATATCATAGAGTTAAACCCATACTTTCTGATATCTGGGATTTTTAATCCATAATAGCTGTTTGATATCATACTAGCCATCCTATATCAATCTTGACTGATGCTTTGATGTGTTTTCTTTTTTTTTTTTGAAATATACATGGTTTGACTGGTGCTGTACTTCAAAGAGAAATCAGTCTTTTAATGGAAAAAAGCTTTTTCCTTGTTTAGAGGTAAGTATGTGAAAGTCCTAGACAAGTATAGATAAAAAACAACTCTCAAAGTGTCAGAAGATCAGACAGAGGAGCAAACCACATAAAACTCAGATGTTTAAATCCCAGTCAGCTTCCAAGTGAATATTTCTTTGCCCACTTCATTTGAAAACTTTCAATCTTGGGTTGAGAAGAAGGGAGTAAGGCAGGGTTTTCCGAGTTTGCCGTTACATAATGATTTCCGATTATCCTGAAGAGATTTTAGAACAGAAGCTCAAGCATTTCAAAATCTTTGCAACTTCACACTCAACAAAGTTCATGACCCAGGTGAAATAAGGGTGGATAAGGGGTAGAAACTGAGAGGTTAGGAAATGTTTATCATTTTCCAAAATTTGTATATTGGTCAGTTCTGAGCTTGGGATGCTTTTTTTCTGATTCTTACTTACAAGGATCATTATTCTGGTCCCTCAACAGGAACCAAAAAAGCCTTAATATTATCTCCTGAACATTAGAGCAAATCAAAGCATCTTACTATTACAAAAGAATCCTTATGCATCAAAGAGTGTAAAGTATCAATTTTATTTTTGAAGCAAGAAGTATAGGTAAAATTTTTTACCTAACATTTTAGGAGTCAATCAAATAGTGTGTGTGTGTGTGTGTGTGTGTGTGTGTGTGTGTTTCCATCAGGCAGGTAGAATGCTTAGACAAATTACTTATTCAATCATTTTAATATATCCTCATATCAGTTATTTACATTTTAAAAAATTCTTGCCATGTGAATAGTTGAAATAGTTTAAAATATGGCCATAAAATTATCCCAATTAAATATCAGGAAGGTTCAATATGTATATTTTGACTTTTACTTAACAGGTGGCTGTTCATCCAAAGACTCGACTCTAGAAACTAAAAATGTTCTTAAAGAACTTTGTTTGGACATCTATGTATTATTGCAGGTGTATTCCAGCAGCAATATCTGAAGTATAGTTTTAGGATAAAACTACCTAAAGAGGTGTAATTTGTCCTTACCTGTTTCATTATTTATGTCCAAAAAACACTGGCAAAAAGGAGAACTTAATTATGGTGAAAATTATGTGGAAAATAGGGGGATGTTTATACAAATATCATTCTAATAATAAAAATATGGGTAGTGTATGTTGGTAGTCTAATCTGTGTTCCCAGAGGCTGTTTACTCTCTATCAAAAAACCCAAATTAGGATGACTACCTTCCTTTCATAGAGCTTGCTAGGGAAATTAGCAAAATTCACCTTATTGGTTATACTGAGGCTATCATATCATTGAGGCATTGTGGTAATGTTAGTTAAGGCTCCAAATTCATTACCTAAATCACACATGCTTCAGATTTTCCATTTAATGCAAATGTCGACCTTGACTGTGAATCATTGAGACCATTCTGCTGCTGCTAAGTCACTTCAGTCGTGTCCAACTCTGTGCGACCCCACAGATGGCCAGCCCACCAGGCTCCACCATCCCTGGGATTCTTCAAGCAAGGAAACTGGAGTGGGTTGCCATTTCCTTCTCCAATGCATGAAAGTGAAAAGTGAAAGTGAAGTCTCTTAGTAAGTGTCCGACTCTTCGTGACCCCATGGACTACAGCCTACCAGGCTCCTCCATCCATGGGATTTTCCAGCAAGAGGACTGGAGCGGGGTGCCATTGCCTTCTCCGGAGACCATCCTATGGAAGCAAAATACTCCTACATCTATACACAAAGATATTCTCTTTCAAATGCAGACATTATAGTAAAGCAGCCACACCCAACATCAACAACATTTTTCTTCTAGGAGAGCCATGGCTCTAAAGAAGTTTAAGTAATATTTTTAAAAAAATCTTAATATTCACAGGATTTTAATTCTTTTACTTTTTAAAAGATTTTTAAAATTATCATTTTTTTTTCCATTGGAGTACCTTGAAATACAAACAGGATTTTATTGAAACTATTAGCCAAAACTAAAACACTGAGAGACAATAAGAAGTTAAGTGAAAACGAGCTTCAGTCATTCTGTGATCAAAACTTGTGTTTTCCTAAGAGAACAATTAGGAACTGATCGTATGGAAGGAAAAGCCTTGAATGAAAGGCCATAACAGTCCATTGCTTTTGAAGAATAGAGTGCAAATATATCTGGGGCCCTGCCAACCTCCCAGTTGAAGATAAAATTAGCTATGCCAAACAAATGTCTAACTTTCTCCTGTGATAATTTTCTTTACAGGGAAATGACCTGGCGACATGGATGTTTAAAATGGATTCTCCCACTTGACTGTTTTATTTATAGTGCAATAGAGTACACATCTTTAAATTTAATGCTTGTTGAATTGAAACAACAAAGCCAGATCTATAAAAAGAGTGCACAAGCCAAAGACACCGAGTCAGTAAGGTATTATTTTACCACTCCTTAAGAAATGTGAACTATATTACATCATGGAGAAGAGTGAAAGGTAAGAGAACACTGAAATAACAATGAACCAAAGTGAATTTACCTCTTTTCCAGCCCCATAGATAATAACTGCAAAATCACATTACTACCTTCTAACATCTGGCCCTGAAATACTTCCTGGGCACCTGGAGTAGTAAAGATCTGGTGTTGGGTTTTTGTCTTCAGTTAATTCATTAAGCTGCAAGGGGCTGAGAATATTAAATCTCATCAGTCTCATAAAGTTGTCACCAGTGTTAAACAATAAGTATGTTTGGATAGGGAAGCACTTTTTTTTTTTTTTCCTTCTAGAAAAAAAAACATTTTCCTTTGAGGAGTTGGTCTTTATTTTTTAGCAGAGCCAAGAAATGGGTTCTATCTATCAAGTTATATTTTACATAGGATATAAAATAATACTTATAATAATTATAATAAATTAAACAGTTTACTGTCTACTAATAAATTTGTTTTTGTAAGTTAAAAGTAAGATGTAGACTAATATTTAGTCCAGACAGAGATAATATGTTGGTGAGAATGTAGGTTAAGGATTCTGTTCAGGGAAATGAATTCATAGCCTATTTGCAGCTACAGAGATAAGGCCTCATTTATGTAGCAAGTATATATAAAAGTAAGAGAGATACTTTTTTTTCCCCTATCTTGTAGTACTAGATCTTGTTTATGTATGCAATTCCTTTAGCATCCTTTTGATGTAAGTGAAGAATCCTGATATCAATATAGCACTTGGTTTGATGTCGACAATTTGAATATGAGCATGTATTCTCCAACTCTGTGAGTATGATAATGTTATTTGACTGTTAGAAAGTAAATGATTAGGCAGCAGGCCTGTAATGTGAAGCCTTCTCTATTATCTGGCCAGTTCTTAAAGCAGAGGGTTCCTGGAGGTTAACAGTCTATACTTGAGGATTAAACTAAGTGTTTTCACTGATTGCTTCAGCAGTACCTGATAGGATAAAGACCTCAGGGAGTGCAGTATGTCCAAGAGGCTTTTATAGAACTACAGGCAAACTGATTTTTAATCCCAATTTCTAAATCAAACCAAGACAATTCACATCCTCATGTAATGGGATACAGTATGCATTTACTATTCCGCCACAAAGGTATTTTTAGTTCATGAGCCTCATCCCATAATCTAGTGAAATGGGACTGGAATTTAACAACCAACATGAGACACTTCGTGAAATAGATGATGAATGGTATCATGAGAATTGCCTTCTGAGAGAAAAGAGGGCGAAAGAGTTAAAAACCTAGCTACCTATAAGACCAAGGGGATTTCACTGACAAATCCATCTAAAAATCCCAAGCTAAGACCAGTCTTTGAAATTTCTGAGAATGATGTGGACTGAAATCAGGAGTCTTCGTCAGAAAGTGAATGATAAATTGCTATACGTCACAGACCCTGCCCCTCAAAAGATGGGGTCATTTCCTCCGCTGTTTAGAAACCCTTTTCTTTCCTCTGGTCTCCTTGCTATGTTGTGAGGCAAAGGAGCCCTAAAATAACTAGATAATAAAGAACACCCTTACATGGAACCCCTAGTTACAGGAATTCTTGTGTGAACTTAAGGTGGGTCAGGTAGAGGCCCACAAAACACGTGTAGCCGACGGCTCAAGGGAACAGATGTCTCAGTCAGATCCCAGAGCCGGTTACCTGACTTGATGAAATGAGCAGGCTTTTGGGTACTCAGCCGTGGACTGGTGAGCAGAGTCACAGTCCACTGATTGCCCTACCTGATGAGGTGGCTCACGTGATAAGAAACCACTTCAGTGACAACAGGAGAGAAATCACTTAGAAACCGCTGTAAGTAAAATGCCCCAAGGACAAGAGTCCACACACGACTTGCAAGTGGATTGTATTGGACCTCTATTAGGGACGCTGGGGAGCTGCAAATGGGTGTTAACTAGGATTGACACCTATTTTGCTCTCAGATTCACTTAACCTCTAACCGTAGCAGCTTTGAAGAACACAGAGAGAAGTTAGAGAGCTGATGCAGACATAATGTTACTATTTCTGGTCAGGCTGGGCCTTTTACTACTCTTGACATGCAGAATGGACAAAATACTGCGTGGTCAGGTCTCATTCCTTAATCCCCTTTAAGCAGAGGGGGCCATCAAAATAAATGTGAGCCAAAACATCTGGTAATTCTTTTTTTTTTTTTTTTTTGAGGATTGGCTTATTTGTTCAAATAAAATGTGTCTCATCGATTATGGGAGGACTCGGAAATTTTCTCGAATTAGGGGATGTCAGAATATAGAAGAGAATGCAAATAAATAGCTGTGTGTGTTACTGACTTACCAGATTTTACTTTCATTTTACCTGATACAGTATTCTCAGAACATAGAGTAAATGATTTTCTTGTGTAAAATGCATGCATGCTCAATCTCTCAGTCATGTCTGACTCTTTGCAGTTCCATGGACTATAGCCAGTCTATGGGATTATCCTGGCAAGCATACTAAAGTGAGTTCCCATTTCCTCTTTCAAGGGATCTTTCCAACCCAGGGATTGAACCCAGGTCACCTGCAGCTCCTACACTGGAACTCTTTACCTACATTTAACTCTTTACTGAGTCACCTGAGAAGCCCAACCCCATCATGTACACTACTATTATATTAGACACTGAGCTTTGCATAAGGTATTTGGGATTGTTATACCTTCACTGCACCCTGAACAATCAAATTAGTGTTAAATGTGGCTGTGGTCTCTCTCATGAGTATTGTTATTCTTTATCTGTCAAATCTTAGTACATCTCTTTGGAATTTGAGCTAAGAAGAACCAGTAATTATCTTGGAATTTTTTGAAAGATACAAATGCCCAAGTATTGCTTTTATTTCTCCAGATCTCCAGATATGTTTCTAATGAGCAGCCATGTTTAAAAACAACTGGACTTTATGATGATCTTTTATCTAGCTTGTTTCACTTTTTCTATTTCATATTGGGTACTCTCATTTAATTTACTTTATGTTTTCCAATTTCTCCCTCTCTTCTTTTTCGGATGTTCTTAAGTTTTTATCAAGTGTAGTTGAAAAGCTTTTGTATACATATATATAAATAATATGCAAAACATATTTTAGAAAGTTTATGAATTTTTGCCTAAAAAATTTATGACATTCTGATTCTACTTGTTTGACTTTAGTATTGAATAGAATGCTAGATATCTAATTTTAAAAAATGGATAGGCAACAAGCAACAAAGGTTTTCTGTATAGTACATGAACTATAGTCAATATCTTTTAATAACCTATAATGGAAAATAATTTAAAAAATAATATATATGTATAATTGAATCACCTTGCTGTGCACCTGAAACACTGTAAGTCAACTATGCTCCAAGTAATATATATATATATATATATATATATATATATATATATATAAAGAAAAAAGAAAAGACAAAGTAAACAAGAAAAGACTGCTGTTATTATTGGATATTAGATTAAGCAATATATATGAGTGGGTGACCCTGGCTATTGGGGCAAAAGGGTGCAGGTAAAAACTAAAAATGGGGGTGGGGCATACCGGATGGAAAGACCCCTCATCAGTAGAGTGCATCACAGCGTTTCCATGCTGTCACCGAGGGCAAGAAAATGATGCTGTTGCCCAGATCAGGTGCTGAGGAATGCGTGATGCTGGGAGAAGCATCCAGAGCTGCCTTTTCTGGACAATGCACGTTGAATCCCTGGTGCTTTATAGGCTCCCAAGAAATACTTCATCTGGGTAATCTGAAAAAAAAAAAAAGAAGTGGCACAGCACCGGCTAATTAGCTCCTTACCAGGAGCTGACCAGCTAAATGAAAGCAGTACCTAATACTGGGTGGCAATTGGGTTTCCAGGTGTTTTCTAAAGAACACCAGAAGCTGGATGTCAGTGCAATAATACCTGAAATATCCTGGGAAAAAGTTGTTTTTAATTGTAAATGCAGAAAATATGTTTTAAAAGAACAAAGGTGATATATAGACATTTTCAGATAAAAATAGAGATTCCACTAACAACTGTTATTGACTCAGTGATATATAAAAACATGTATGTCCTTTAAGGAGAAGGAAAACTATCCCAGGTCTAAAGTGGAATCATGGGCAATGAAATTAGCAAATGTGTGGATAAACCTGAACAAATGTTGACTGTATAACATAAAAAAATAATAAGGATGTCTACTTTGCAGGGCAAAAAATTTATAAAACTATAAACATGCAGAATCGTAATATTTAAGCTGGAAGGGATTGATCAAAGTTTTTTATTCCAAGAATATGAACACCCTAGGTAGGCTTTGCAACCTAGAATTTAAAGATAACCTTTAAGGAACTGAAAATAGATATCACAAGTTGCAAAAGAGTAAAATGTAAAACAAAAATAGTGAAAGTAGATAAAATGAAATCAAAATCATTAGAGTAGTTATATCTGAATGTTGTGATTAGAAGTAAATATTTTCATACATTTTATCATTTTGATGTGTGATTCAAAGTTTTTAAATAGAACATATTCCTTCTATAGTGAAAAAAATAAATTTATTAAAAGTTATTGAGGACTTGGATGTTCTAGGTAGTGAGTGAACTTTTACTTCAGGGATTAAAGATTTTAAATCAATATGTCAGTCTTATTTCCACATCACAAGGAAAGTGGGTAGACTATCCCTTCTCCAGGGGCCTTCTAGTCACAGGAATCGAACTGGGGTCTCCGGCATGGCAGGCAGAGCTAGCACTAGAGAGCAACATTGTTTGTACAGCACTACTGTAAGGGGGTTCTCTGGCTTTATTATTTCGTATTCATGAAAAGCAAATCATGTACTGAAATGGTACATACAGATATTGATATGATATTCTGTTATAGTCTATAACCTTGCATTTCAAAATGAAGATTTTAAGTTTGACATTGCTTGTCTCTGTATTGTTAGAATGAGTGTTCATGGATCTCTATCATATACATTCACTCATTTTACTGTGAATTCTATGTGATCATGCCTATAACAATCACTGGGATTTAAAAAAAAATAATTACCTTGAAAGGACATGACTGTCTAGTAAGGTAACAGAAATATAAGTCAATAGTTGAATTATGTGTAATGATTTCTTTAAAAAATCATGTCCTTTGCATACTATAGTAAGATATTTCGTTCATTTATGATGCATTACTGAGGTAGCATTTATAGGAAAATGAAGTAGAATATTCCAGAAGAGAATTTTTCCATGACCTCAACCAAATTTTTAAGGAATATAGCCTAAACATTTTTTCTAGATTATTTCTAATATGTTTTGTATATTGAGCTTTTATAAAGTTTTTCATATTATGTAATGTAAAATGTAATTTTTGTATTCATATAATTGCCTTTATTGGAAAGATAATGTCCCAGTTTCAGATGATTCTATTTTGAGAAAGATACACGTCCTGAAATTTATGTTATAAATTAATAAAATAAGTTACAAAATATTTTATATTTCCTTTATGATAGACATCAAACTGACAGCTCTTAATGATTTATTTCAAATTAATCTTCAATTTTCAGAAAGCAAACTGAAGTTCAGAGATTGAATCAAAGACAAAAAGGATACAAATTCAGATGTTTATAATTTAAAGCTTTCTTTATCATGATAGTGTACTGCTATGAATCTTGAGAATTTACCATGTCCATGTTTTCCAATGTGAAAGGTGTCATGGATTAATTTTTTCCTCACTTGACTCCCTCTATTCCTTTGATCATTAAATGTGCTTTTTGTTTTATCTTTGGAAGTAGAATAATATTTACAATATTCCATGAATTTGTAAAGTGACTTTATAATTTTAGGACATCACTTCATATCAAATATGATAAGTATGTTTGCTTACCATGAATTAACTGCTCTAAGAATTAAAGTTCTACTGGTTTGAAATTTTTCTTGGTCAGTTTTTGTGCTAGTCATTCTAGTACATTAAGAACATGTCTGGTGGAAGTGGTCTAGAAATATGTTAATATACTGATGGGATAAAATATTCTAGATGGTTTTTTCTCAGTAATAGTGGCAGTAGTACTACTAGTAATAGTAAATAGTTCATTAAAATGGGTTGTGCATGAATTCAGCCCTTATTTCTTAAAATTAAATATGTTATTTTTTAGTTTTGAGTAGCAGAAATAATAACTTCTAAAAGAATGTTTATAATGCTTTTTTCTGAGTGACAAATTCAAACTAATTAGGTAGGATTAACCTTGATACTTGCATAAGAAGCAAAGAAATAAGAACTCATGGCTAATTTTTGTTGGCAAGATTTACCAAATGTGGAAATAAAATAGATTTGGCATGAGAGAATGAACATCTGTAAGTGGCACAGTGTTCTTAGTCTATCTGGAATAGCTTACTATGATGAAAATGTATAAAGTGACTTACTCAGAATGAAATGCCTTCCAATTTTTGACATAGTTGGCCAGGCTGAGATGAATTAGGTTATATTGGAAATAGAACTGAGAAATAAACAGAGTGAGACATGCTGCAGAAGGTAGTTATAAAGGTGTAGACATAAAGATACATTGGAAAAGATGACTTTGAATTACTTGGGTATAATTCTACCTAGAGAAACAAACATTTCTTCTCACCATATTATTAGCAAGATATGTTATTTCAGGTTTTATATATGAACTATGAACATACATATGTACACACACACACATATATATATGACCAAAAATTCATGTATGTAAAATAAATATACACACACACACAAACAAAAAGAGAGAAGGGGGAGAAAAGAGAGCTATATAGGTATAAAATCACTATACCTTCCTGGAAATAGTATATATAATATGTAGATTTTGTAAATTAAGATGAATCTGGCAAACCCTAGAACATCACAAAATAGAATGAGAAAAACATCAAAAAGTTAAAATGTTACACTAAAAAAAATTCAGTTCTTACAAAAAAATAAGCAAAAGAGTAATAGAGGCACAAAAGTCAAGAAACAAATACAGAGCAAAATGTGAAATCAGACAAACTTGCTTCTAACTATGTCAGTAATAACCTTAAAAATGAATAGGTTCAACACTCAAAAAACACAGGAATTGTCAGACTGGGTAAAAACTAAAATCTAACTTCATGGTCTCTACAGGAAACACTCTTTAGACTCAAAGATACAAGTAATATGAAAATAGAAGGATGAAAGATATGTCATGTATCATAAAATTATAATATTTGTAAATATATGTACACTTTAAGACAGGTCCCAAAATACATGAAACAAAAATAAGGCATGATTAAAGGGAGAAATGCAAAATTCAACAATAATTTTTGGAGACTTAAATACGTTACTTTCAATGATGGGTAGAACAAGTAGGAAGATCAACAAGTAATTAGAAAACTTGAACAAAATCATACAAAAAATACTCTTAAGAGGACATTCTGCCCAACAATAGTGAGTACATATTTTAATGTGCTGCTGCTGCTGCTGTTAAGTCGCTTCAGTCGTGTCCGACTCTGTACGACCCCATAGACGGCAGCCCACCAGGCTCCCCCGTCCCTGGGATCCTCCAGGCAAGAACACTGGAGTGGGTTGCCATTTCCTTCTCCAATGCATGAAAGTTAAAAGTGAAAGTGAAGTTGCCCAGTTGTGTCCGACTCTTTGTGACCCCATGGACTGAAGCCTACCAGGCTCCTCCGTTCATGGGATTTTCCAGGCAAGAGTACTGGAGTGGGGTGCCATTGCCTTCTCCTAGGCTTTCACTTTTCACTTTCATGGTTTGGAGAAGGAAATGGCAGCCCACTCCAGTGTTTTTGCCTGGAGGAGGGTAGGAATGGGGGAGCCTGGTGGGCTGCCGTCTATGGGGTAGCACAGAGTAGGACACAACTGAAGTGACTTAGCAGCAGCAGCAGCAGCAGCAGGCCACTTTAAAAAGCCTCAATACATTTTAAATGATTTAAATCATACAAAAGTGTGTTCTCTGATTATGTTAAAGTGAAATTAGATAGAAATCAGAGAAGTTCACAAATATGAGGAAATGAAACAAGACTACTAATTAACCAGTTAGAAAATAAATCGCAAAAGAGACAAATCATAAGAGAAATTTTTAAAAGTACTTGAAAATGATTAAAAATGAAGGCATACAATACCAAATTTATGAAATATAATAGAAGCAGTTCATACAGGGAAATTTAGTTTGTAAAGCTGTAAAGCTCTACATTTAAAGAAAAAGAAAAAAAATTCAAGTCAGTAACATAACCTCCTACCTCGTTACTGGAAGGAAAGAGGAGCAATGAAACTAAAGGAAGTAGAATGAAAGAAATAATGAATATGAGGATATAAATTATTGAAATGAAGATAAAAAAATAAAGTCAATAGAGCAAAAAGATGCTTCTTAGAAAGAACTGACTGACAGAATTGATAAACCATTAGCTAGATTGACCAAGAGAAGGGAGAGAGAGCAAGAGAAAATTCACATCACTAGAATAAAATGAAAGAGAAGTCATTACTGCTAATTTTATGGAAACAAAAATAACTGTAAAAGAATGCTTTGAACAGTTATGTGTAAACAAATTAGACAAATTGGACAAAATGAAAAAATTCTCAGAGAGACACAAACGACTCAAACACACACATATAGCTCTATGCATATTGTATTAAAATGTTTGAAAATAAGAAACAAGGAGAAAGGGCAGAAAGTTGGAGGAGAACCAACACACATTAGATACAGAATGGCAAATGTAAGTATACAGCATATCCAACTTCTAATTAGAAATCTTGCAAGTTAGAAGACATCATTAAAGTACTGAAAAAGAAAAAAAAATCCATCTAGAAGTCTTTAAGCCATAAAGTTTTTTTTTTTTATTAATACATGTATATCCACAAATAAACCTGAGAAACTTTCTGAAAGCAATCATACATTACCCGAAATGCTAAGAAAATGAATGAAAGTAAGGATGGAACATGATCGACAGAGCGCTAGTTTAACAGCATCTTTGAGAAGCTGACATATCAGAAACGCCTTGCCGTGATTAAGGTTAAGGTTAAGGAAATGAAAATGTCCAAGTAAAGAAAATTAACCCCATTGAGTGTCCTGACCATGTGAAGTCTTCATTTTTTACTTTTTAAAGAAGAGCAATAAGGTCATTATAAAATTTTAAAATAATAATAACAGATTGAATGTGCCTTTTAAACTTTCTTCTTTCCTAAAATGTCAATAAACTTCAAAAAGATAGTCTTAAAAATTATGAAAGGGATAAACCAAAATAGAAAGAGAATGTAAGAGGATATATTGCTAACCAAATGTTGGAAGTTGAAAAGTGTGGGAGTCAAGTAGTACCTGAATTAACAGACTGTTGGAACCTGAAATTTGTCAGCCATGAGAAGCCCGAGAGTAGACCAATATATGCCAGAAAATAGAAATAAAAATATCTTTTAAAGTGGGATGCATATGCCGCATATGAGATAGTGCTTGAAAGTGTTAGTTAAACATTTATATGTGAAAGAGAGATAACCGTATCCCTTTACTTACTAAGTCTAGTACTAGCTACTACTCCTTTCACCAAAATATAAAACCGAGGTTAGTTCACTGAAAGGGCGAACGAATCTGTGTCATGGTGAAATGTGTAGATAGGAAAGAGGAAAGATCAGACATCAAACACTTAAGGAAGATATTGGACATGAAGGATATAAAGGAAATGAATAACAAAAGATAGTTCAGAAGGGTCATGAAAAAACAAAATGAGAGGAAATCATAAATACGTATATAAGTAATATCTTCAAAAAGAGAAGTGAGTATATTGTATATTTAAAACAATAAATAAATTTATGTACAAATATTCATAAAAGTGATTTTGATTAACAATGTGACATCAGTTGAGAAAGATTAAAATGTGAGAAGATAAATTTGAGTAAATCTCTCAGAAAAATGACAAAATGATCAAAAAATTATAAACCCAGTATCTGAAATTTTCAGAAACAAAGATGGAAAAAGGATTGAAATTATGATAAATATAATGCAGAGAGAATTTCTATAAGTGACTCTTTTTTATCCTTTTCATATAAACTCATGCACTGAAATTCCCATTGCTGCCTAGTTACTTCAGTGCCTAGTCACTTCAGTAGTGTTCGACTCTGTGTGACCCCATAGACGGCAGCCCACCAGGCTCCCCTGTCCCTGGGATTCTCCAGGCAAGAACACTGGGGTGGGTTGCCATTTCCTTCTCCAGTGCATGAGAGCAAAAAGTGAAAGTGAAGTCACTCAGTTGTGTCCGACTCTTCGCGACCCCATGGACTGCAGCCCACCAGGCTCCTCCGTCCATGGGATTTTCCAGGCAAGAGTACCGGAGTGGGGTGCCATTGCCTTCTCCAGAAATTCCCATTAATCACCACAAAATAGCCCAAACCAGCCAAACCAAAAACAGACAGGTAGCTGGTTATCACCCCTCTTAAAGAGGTTCTGTCTTACATAAGGTTTGCTAGAGGCACATATGGGACAAGGATCAATGTACAAGTGAGTTATTAAGAGGGTATTGATAGTACAAATGAATTCATAAAGAGTTGAAGGGAATATATCAGGGGAGGAACAGAGGCCAAGCATGCTATGAGTTTAGGGAGTGTCCCCATCAATCACTGCGGATGATGACTGCAACCATGAAATTAAAAAAATGAAAAGATATTTGCTCCTTGGAAGGAAAGCTATGACAAACCGAGAGAGACTATTAAAAGCAGAGACATCCTTTTGCAGACAGAGGTTTGTATAATCAGAGCTGTGGTTTTTCCAGTAGTCATGTACAGATGGGAGAACTGGACAAAAAAGAAGGCTAAACATTGAAGAACTGATGCTTTTGAACTGTGGTGCTGGAGAAGACTCTTGAGGGTCCCTTGGAGTGCAAGATCAAACCAGTCAGTCCTAAAGGAAATCAATCCTGAATGTTCACAGGAAGCTCCGATACTTTGGCCACTTGAGGTGAAGAGCCAACTCACTGGAAAAGATGTTGATGTTGGGAAAGATTGAAGGCAAATGGAGAAAAGGATAGCAGAGGATAAGATGGTTAGATAGCAATACTGACTCAATGGACATGAATCTGAGCAAACTCTGGAAAACAGTAGAGGACAGAGGAACCTGCTGTGGTGCAGTCCATGGGGTGCAAAGAGTTGGACACGATTTAGTGACTGAACAACAACAAAGGGTCTTAGGGATGGTTTCTTGGAAGAAACCTTCAGAGATCCAGAGATCAGAGATCAAACCTCTTGATCTGGATCTCGAAGTGTCAACAGGATTATTTCTAGTAGTTACATTATTTTTCTCATTCTTTTACTCTCAAAAATTTTCCACACCATAAACATTTAAAGTTCTGCAATCTGACCTCCTGGAGCACAGCTCTCCTAAAGCCCATCACTCATAGTTTAATTGATAAATGACCCAATGATTCTTTGCTCAGCTATTTTTGGAAATATCAGTTTCTCTGCAGGATTATATATATATATATATTCTGGTCATATGCAACTCTTTAGTCCTGCCCTGGCCTGGCTCTCTTTGTGCCCACCAAATCTATCTTTTACTCAGATTGTTTATTCTCTATTATTTACTTTGTGTGTGTCATTTACTAAGGTTTCATCTCCTGCCCTCTCCTCTGCATCCCTGTGTTTGATTTTCCTCCCTGAGCAGTCTTTCCTTGTGCTTCAGGAGTCTTCATAATGATCAGTTCTAATATTTTTAAGCTTAACCCTGTTCTTTCTCTGAAATTTTGCTTTAGTTCTACACACTACACTTTAAAGAAAGACTCAGTCAAAGGACTAAAAGCACATCAAGTGATGTTTAACATTGGGAAGAGAAAGAAAGTTCAATGTGACATGAAAAGTGCCCATAATTATTGAGGGGTCTTTTGGGGAAAGAAGGATTGGATTTATTTTTTATTTCCACAGGGAATGGCTAGCACCAAAGCCTAGCATTTTTAAGGAGACACATTTTTGAATCAGTGTGAGAAGGATGTTTGAAAAAATTGGATTTTTCTAAAGTACATTGAATTGATAGGAAAATAAGGAATTTTCCTGTCCTTAAAGATGTCAAACACAAGTTGAATGACAATTTGTCAGGGTGGTGTTGACAGGGATTGAAGTGTCAGGTAAGGATAGACCCTTATAGGATTTAAAGCCATTTGTAACTTGGACATAATCTGCTATGATCCCCTTGGATTTTCCATTGTTCTTCAAGTCAAGCATATCTCAAACATAATTCATCACGTTCCTGTTTAAGCTGGCTTTCCGCATGACTTTCCACCCGCCAATAGAACTGTCTTCCCACAGATCGTCATGCACGTTTGACACTTCAGCACCATCGCTGGTTCATTTTTCTCTTTTGTTTCTCATTTCTAACCAGTCTTCCAGTCCAGTCAGTTTTCCTTAAGTAAAACTTCTTTGATTTATCCTTTATTCTTCCCATAGTAACTGTTGTGATTGAGAAACTTACCTAGAACTCTGGCATAAGTTAATTTTATCTCATATCTCCATGCTCTCATGGAGCATTTTTGGCTCCAGTGTCCCTGTTCCCATACTCTATTGTGTAGAACATCCCTCATGAACTTTAAAAACTTCATTTTCTGTAATAAATAAAGGGGGATATAAATATTAACAACTCTACAAGTAAAATTAAACTCCTTTAAACTTAGACCATACTAAGTATCATTTCATCAGCTTCCCTTTTAAGCAGTGTTCCATTATGTTAAAAGTATAAACCTTCCATTAAGCACTGTTTGATTATTCCCTAAGATGAAGCTCCCTTTCTATTAAGAATTGCAAGAACACTTTTTCTTGAATACATCTTTCTAATTATTTTATCTATGCTTTAGTTTTAATACTTTTGTTTTTTTATCTCTTTGTAAAAACAAACAAATTTCTATTTTTCCCCAGAAAGCAGCTCTCACTTTTTAATACCCTATATATATACTTCTTTTGACACTTAACAGTATATCACTCTATTTTATATATCTTGATTGATATGCTTAATATATGCTGAAAAAATTAACCTTTTGAGAGCAATACTCCTGTACTAAGCACAGTGTCCATATTTCAAAACCATTTGTTTGAACATATATATAAGCTTCCCAGGTGGCGCTAGTGGTAAAGAACCTGCCTACAAAAAAGGAGATGAAAAAGATGCCGGTTCAATCCCTGGGTGGGGAAGGTCCCCTGGTGGAGGGCATGGCAATCCACTCAAGCATTCTTGCCTACAGTGTACGCATGGTCAGTCGCTTCAGGCATGCTCAGTCGCTTCAGTCGTGTCTGACTCTTTGCAACCCCATGGACTGTAGCCCACCAGGCTCCTCTGTCCATGGGATTCTCCAGGCCAGAACCTGCATCTCCTGCCTTGGAGGCAGATTCTTTACCCACTGTGCCACCTGGGAAGCTCTCTATATATGCATATGTATATATATAATATATATATATATATGTATGTATTATAGTTACAGGTTTAGCACACTGTTTACATAGTTTTTGATTGATACTAAGTGAATCAGGCACCAGCTACCCCTTTACCATATCAGGTACAGCTGAGGCAATCAGTGACACCACTTGCTCAATATCGTTCACTGAAATATTTTGACTTGCAATCATTAGGGCTTTGTGGCTCCACATTATATTAAAAACCCACGTATAAATGAAAGAGTCAGGATATATGATTCTATCTCCTACTTTGCTAATTTGGTTCTCTTTTGATCCGATGAATAGCAACACAAAAATCTTACTGATACAGGGGGAGAAGACATTTAGTTTCTGGATTGCTTTGTTTTATTTTGGTGGTGGAAGACCCCTCCACCCCATCGTGATGGATCTTAAGCATGTCCTCTAGCTGGAGGTCTTTGGGATGATCCCTACATCAGTGACGTGGGAAGCACACAAGTTGGCGCCCTCGCGGAGGCCCACCAGCTAGGGCTCACTTGGCTCCTATGGAGCACCACTAGCAGTGCTTGGAAGCACAGATCTCTTGAAGTCCTGGGCAATCCCCACATCACATACTGGAAGGATGTTTCCATCTGATGCTAGGAGGTATCACAGGACTAGGATGTAAGAGACTTCTTTACTGCTTAGAGGAGGGTCACCATGGCAAGCAGCTTTTGTATATATTTCCTCCCTAGTTACATTACCCTGTTGTCCATCTTGTCCAAATGTGGGTTGGAAAAGAATATCCAGACACAGAGTATTGCAGGAAAGAGTGAGTTTGTTAAAAAAACAAAGAGCAGAGATAATGTGATAACCTCCTGATAGATCAGGGAGAGTTGACACTTTTCAGGGGTGAGTAGTCAATTTTCATAGCCTCAAGACAAAGAAAATTCCTGCTGGAAGTTTGGCATTAGGTGATTGGTTGGGGTGCTACAGGATGAGCACTGGGATGGGCATTTTTGCCTAATATGGAGTTAGGAAGCCTGCTGGTGATGGTTAGTGGGGGGGAAGCTTTTGGCAACAGTTACAGAGGGCCTCAGTCAATTTCAGAGGTGACCTTGGTTCTGGGTTCTGTGTCTGTGGCCTTGGGGCGGGACTCCACATCATGAGTGATGTATTTTTCAGTTTCTGGCTTATTCTTTTCTCTTTTGGTTGCACATCAGCTGGTGAGGTACCCCAGACTCTGGGATGCAAGAACAAGGCAAAGAGTGATGTTACTGGGGGAAGTGTTGAGCTGGAGGTGGTACTGCATGCTACCAAGCACTGTTCTCTCATCTGGCATCCTGGGCCTCAGCCTGCCCCAAGTCAATCTGACCAAAAATAATTACTTTAACAACAACAGGATCAATACTCCCAATATATATGTAACTGTTCTTCATTCTCAATTTTTGAATTTTTAATTGAGCAAATATTCTTTAAAAGGTGAACACATGGAAATGAAAAATTCCAAGAAATACTGTTTTTATATAGACATGCTAAACTGTTCAGAGTTTCAGATTCTCCACCTTTAAATAGGCCATGTTTGTTACATTCTGTGGCCAACGAAATGCATTAAATTGAACAGGAATTTTAATACATGCTTCAAGAAGACTGGTAATTTTCTTTCTTTTCTTTTTGCTTTTGTTTTTCTTCTGATGTTGGTAGAAGTAATCAACTCAATCCTTGATTTTTGAAATAACTTTAAATCCAAGAAAATTATTTTCTTAAATATAAGTTATTGGCCACACAGATCTATAGAAAAGGGATCTTTTTTACTACAGTTGGATTGTAATATTAAAGTTGAATTAATATTGTGTTCTTCAGCTTCTAGACTGTACTGTTAATAATTCATAGTATCCAGTATACCTCCTTTTAATTCAGTATCCCCAGGACATTTACTTTATGGACTGAATCTGAAAGTAGTTTCTTACTGTCTGAGGAATGAATTAACTATGAATGGGAACTGATCTTTTAAGTTAACTTTAGGCTTATTTTTTCCTCTTTGTCATCCAGAAGGTAAGGAAATGACAAAGGTCTACTTTCTCCTGTTGGTCATTACTTTCATCTTTTAAAAAAAAATAGAAATACATATTCTATGGGTGATTAATATATTGTTTAATGTAAAAAATCGTTATCCTAACTAATCTTTACTTGTCTTTGGTTTTATCATCTTTTAGTAATTTTACCCTCAAGAAAATTATTTTAATTTCTTCGTTTTCACTGTAGTTCTTAAATGCCCATGGTGTCCAAAGAGTTCCCCAAGGATGTGTTGCTTAAAAGCTCCTTTTCCTTTTCTTTCCACAAATGTGAAGATATGGAGCCTTAGGGGTTTTTCTTCTCCCTCTAAAAAAACTACTCAAAGTTCTTCATTTGATTGTATAATTGTGAAGATGATTAACTTCACAGTAGCAGCAGAACTTTAATCCCAGCACATGAATAGTACACTTTGATGTTATTTATGACAATAATACAACACCATTCATTTAAATATCATAGGAAAATCAATCGACACAAGGGAACATATGAGCGTCCCTCTTGGCCTGATTATAATAAGTATGGTATGAATTTAATGAGTTTAAAACATTAAACATATTTTCTTTAAGTAAAGATTTATTCTTTTGTTCTCACGATATTAGTAGCTTTTATAGTATTTTTCTTCTAAATTATTTTTATCCATTAACATTTTTGTTAGGACAACTTTATCTTAGTACCTTTATAAATTATGAAAATCCTAAGAAAATATGTTCATCATCAAACATAAATAATATTAAAATCAGTGTTCTCTGAAAAACCACTTTTTGTCCAACTGTTTAAGTTCTAATACTTTCTATGTGTAAACTAAAATGATCATTATGAGGTCAGTATCTTATTTTTTAAAGACAAAATAAAAAGAAAAGTTCACATTGGACAGCAGTTCTTGGGATTTGGGGACCAGAAAATGTTAGAAGAGGCCAACTTGAAAAAAAATTTCTTAAAATAGAAATTTTAAAGAATGGATTTTTTTAAAATGGAAATTTTGGTATCATCTTGTCAATAATTTTTGAAAAAGATATAGCAAAAGATTTTTCCAGAATGCTGCTCTTTTGATAGTTGAAGTAAAAGGCAGTGTTGATATCTTATTGTTTTAATCTAGGAAGAGTTAACAGGATTAAGTATGATTCCCAGGTGGTACACCCGGGGATCCACCTGCAATGCAGGAGGTGCAAGAGATGCAGGTTCAATCTCTGGGTTAGGAAATGCAATCCACTCCAATATTCCGGCCTGGAAAATTCCATGTCCAGAGGAGCCTGGTGGACTACAGTCCATGGGGTCACAGAGTCAAACGTGGCTGAGCCACTGAACATACACACACATGCACACACACACGTGCACACACACAAGAATAAATTATATTGATGCAAATATCCCGAGAATAACTGGTGCAGGGAAAGGAGTAAGTGTTTAGGAATCAGTTGAAATTTGGAACCTGACTCCAGTTTGTTCTATAAGAATTTAGTGTCCTTGCTGAGACTCAGTTTCACCACATGAAAACAAGATAATCATTAGAGATATCTGTGTGTGTGTGTGAGAGAGAGAGAGACAGTGTATGTGTGTCTGTGTGTATGTACATAACAGTGATCTTTTCTAGCATGCTCTAAGGTGTTTCTCCCAAACCATAGCTCATTTGCAAGATTTTTTAATAGACTATTTTTAGAGCTGCTTTAGAGTCACAGCAAAACTGAGTGAAAAGTAAGAGTTCCTGTGGCCTCGTACTTGCCGAGTGTCCCCTATTGTCAACATCTGTGTCGTTGGAGCATGTGACTGTGTCTAGTGTCCATTTAAGAAATTGTGACGTTTTGTGGATCCTGAATTACTAGTCTCTTTGGTTGAAACAAAGATGACATAATCTTCTGCAGCATGACACTTCTGGCTTGTATTATTTATTGGTGACTTCTGTTTAAAGAGCCTGTTTGCTGCTGCTGCTGCTGCTGCTAAGTCACTTCAGTCGTGTTCGACTCTGTGCGACCCCATAGACGGCAGCCCACCAGGCTCCCCCATCCCTGGGATTCTCCAGGCAAGAACACTGGAATGGGTTGCCATTTCTTTCTCCAATGCATGTACTGGAGTGGGGTGCCATTGCCTTCTCCGAAAGAGCCTGTTTAGTAACATTTTAAAAACCACAATTCTGTTTACTGCAAACTATTTTCGATACAAGGTTTGTTTTCAGGCAATAAAATGTTTTGATATCTTTAGCTTGGTGAAAATAGAAAACTCTGTTAGTGTAGCTGTTTTGTTTCTCTTTTACATCTGACTTATTGAGGCCATATTTAGATGTCTAGTCACCTGGCTGCCGACAAGCTTATCACCTCTCATTACCAGTGGGGGCTTTCTGCATGTTTCCAGGCATAAACAACACATGCAGGGCAACAAAGATGTTCCACAAAATAAAAATATCAACAGTAACAAAATACAGGCATGAAACCAAGTAGATATTAAATCAAGTACCTGAAGTTCCTGTTTATAAATAGAGCTTAGTATGTACTATTAGATTTGTTTTATAAAAACCATTTAAGCTTTATAACACTTGATTATTTAAATTTTCTTTTTTAAAAAATAGGGTATTTTGAAAAACTCAAAGATTTGTGTTTTTGAGCAGGAGACAGTATTTGATAAAATGTTCATTTTATCGAAGCTAATTGAAAATTAAGTCATAAGTCACTATGAATTTACTTACATAAGATTTGTGAATTCTGAAATTAATTCAGAGCCCTTATGTGTAGCACTGTTCTTGGTACTAAAGGTAAAGTATCTTAGTCTTTCATGATTTAACATATATATTTTTAATATTTAATTTATGCCCCAGGCACTGTACTATGCACATGATATTAATAGTGGACTTTAAAAATAATTCTGTTCAAAGGGAGCTTACATTCCAGGGTCTAAAGGGAAACAGCAAATAAGCATATAAAGATATCAATATTTTCAGAGAAAGAGATGAATGCATTGAGGAGAATATAATAGAATGTTGTGACTGAGGGAGCCAGGAATGAGTTGAGGCTTCTTTATGTGGAGTGAATTGCATAGAGTGGCCATCAGGGAAGATATTATCAAGGTCCAGATTAAGGACTATGGACTTTATTCCAAATACAATGAGAAGACACGGTGATATTGTGCTTAGGGGAGAGGAATTATCTTTTTAAATGGCTGATATTTAAATGGTTGATATTTTTAAATGGCCACCCTGGCTTCTGCAGATTAATGGAATGTAAGGGGGAGTTTTAAAGAATAGAAGAGACACTAATTAGGTGATAACTGCAGCCATCTTTGGGAGGATAATGGTGCCTTGAGTCCTGGGTCGCAGCAGCAGAAATGGAGAGACGTAGGCACCATGCATTTTGAAAATAGAATTGACATAACTCGATGCTGATTCGGATTTGAGAAAGAGTAAAGAAAAAAGAAAAATCAAGAAGAGCTCTCAGGATTTGAAAACCGAGGAAATACTATTTCCATTTGGTGAGTTGGCAATGGCCTGTAAGAGGATATGTTTCAGTTTGGCAACAAAAATTCTGATGTGGACACAATAAATCGCATCTCTGTGGAGATTTCTAGTTGGAAGTTAGAGAGATGAGTCCAGATTTCAATGAACAGAATATAATATTGCAGTTTAAATCTGGAGAAAGAAGACATTTTGTGAATTTATTTTGATAAATCTTTCTTTAAAGTTCTAATACTTTTCCCTACTTTGGTATCAAAATATCACGGTCTTTGAAATAAAATGACTTAAGCCAAAATCTTCAACAACAGATAAGTCATTAAGAACTTTTCCATGTGTCATAAATTCATTGTTAATGTATTGTTAGAGAAAGGCAGGCGAGAACATATTTACTGCTGAAACATAAGACATTTTCCTAAGGAAAATGAATTGTTGAAAGGAAGTGAAATATATGCAAGGGCAAGAAATTCTTTTGATCTTGATTTGGATGGATCTTTTCTGAGCTGCCAAAGGGATTATTAAATAGCACCTCAAGTTTACAAGAAAGATAAAATGTAGGTTCTACACATTGTCCAAAAAGCTTTTACATTTGGATGTTATCGATTCATTGCTACTATCTTGGTCAAACCTGCATTAAGAAAGGTATTTTCCCCCAACTGCATTTACTTTCTTAGAATCTAGACAATCTTTAAGCTTTGAAGAACTCAGTTTAGAACTCAGTTTATAATGTATGGACATAGATTAGAAAGCCTGGGAAGGAAGTATAAAATTAAATTTATCACGGATTCAACTGCACTGAAAGAAAGCCCCCTCCCCCACAAAAATAAACAAACAAACAAAGAAACAAACAAAAGAAAATCAAACAAACATAGATTTGCAACTTCTTTGAGTATATATTGTCTCCAGTTTAGAAAGCACAATCCTTCAGGGCAGTGACCCAGTTCCATCAAATCCTACCCAAGTGTTACTATCAAACGAGTGAGTATGCTCAAATGTTATTTTGATTTTCATTTTCAGGTCATAGAGAATTACCAATCCTCTGGAAACAGTAAATCTTATCTTTATGACTTGCTTAATGTGCATTTGGATTTCTTCCCACCCTGTGGAAATGTGCCTTGCGAGACTTCTAAAAGAAGCCAGGTGCAGAAAAGCCAACCAAGGTTTGCTGCCCTCAACTTGAGCCCTCAGGGAGGTGTCATAGATTTTCAGGTTATTGGAAATCAATGCTAATCAGAATTCTTTACAAAGTGGCAGAAATATAACCTGGAGCTGCCTCGCAGAAATATCTAGATTTAAGTTTAACAGTTCCCTCCATTGAACTAAATATTGTCTGGAGAGAGATTTTTGATTGCAATTATATTTCAAAGGAAGATTCCTACCCCTTGAATCTGTATCATATTTCTAAGAGTCTGTGAATCTAAAGAACTAATCATTCCTAATTGATAGGACACAGAAAGTAGTAAGATTTGCTTTGAAGTAACATTCAATTGATGTTTTCTGAATCTGTGATGCTCTAGCAACAATGCCTGTTCAAAAGATAACATATGGGTATTTGAAAGCATAATTGACCTGGATCTCTACTATCACAAGTAATAGAAATCCTCAATGGTAGTCTTTCCTGGAAATGAATATACTCCCACACACAAGTAGGCATGCACAGGCCCTTTAGGAACTGAAGCTTTCCCAGTGATATTGTTAAGTTCCAAAGCCAGCGGCCCCCAAAGAAGCTGGATTACTTTTCAAGTCCTAGAATGTTGTCATTGTTCAGTCTGTCAGTCATGTCCGACTATTTGCAACCCCATGGGCTGCAAGCACACCAGGCTTCCCTGTCTTTCAAAAAGCAAAACCAAAACTGATTACCCAACTTTAAAATGGGGTTTTGAAAATTAAAGATATTTTACATTGGTCAGTGCTCATATTACAGAGCTGAATACATTTAACTTTCTAATTCTGGAATAACTCTGGTGCAGGGCCTCACTGTACTGGTTTCAAGCACAGTGTATTGTTTCTAAGCATGTAAATCCCTTGGCTTTCAACAAAGTAGTTCTGAAGGAAATGAATTCTTATTAAATCTAAAGGCATTCTAGAGTGGTGTAATTGCTGTGAATTATAAAAATGTAGATATTTACATTTCATTCTTTATGAATAAGAGAGGAAAATGCACATTAAATCTTAGTCTTGTTCAGGTACTCTTGTGGTGATATATTTATGTTGCAGAATTACACTAAAAGCCATAAATAGGTGGGAAAATCACCAGAATGACTTCAAATATAACTTAATTGTGGACATGCTTGTAGGAGAAACAATTTCTAACAGCAAATACAGTATCTATTAATACCACACCATTTTTACTTGCTCTTTATGTCCTAAGATGTGTCACAAAAATTTTCTTAAAAATCTCATATTATATACAATGCTGACTTTTAAAAATTGAAGTCCAATATGAGCCTAGGAAATTTTAGAATGTTAATATGAAGCATAGTCTGTATAGACACAGGGTTTCCTAATAGTGGTTCCTTAAATGTTTTGGAGGTGATGAGCACTGCATTGATGTTACTGCTTCTGGCTTACAGCCTCTAGCTCTGAGGTAACAATGTGGGTTATTTCTGTCTTTTGGTCAATATTATATTTGAAAGATTCAAACATACTGTTTTATATATAGTTGTAGTTCATTCTCACTGCTGTATAATGTTTTGATATGTGAATGTATCAATAGTGCATGTGTTGTCTGTAATGTTGAAGGCCATTTGAATGACTTCAGGTCTATGGATATTATGAACAATGCCGCTACAGACATTCCTGTGTAATGTGTCCTGGTGCCTGTACGTACTTCTATAAGGTGTATATCCATCATTGAAATGTGTAGATTACAAAAGGCTACATTGCTAAAATGTGCCAGATTATTACCCTTTTTTTTTTTGTCCAGTTTATATCTCTGCTAACAGTATATGAGCTATAATTGTGCCATGGTCTTGCATTTTCTCAAAATTCTAAGACTTAAAATGTTGCCAGTTGTTTTGTGTGTGAAATGAAACTAAAAGTTGTTTTAGTTAGCAATTATCTGATTAATGTTCAAAAAGATCATGTATTTTCTTTTTAAATTGATCTTTTCCAGTATTTATGAAGTACTTTTTTTTAATGGAGATTGTCATATTTTTAATTCATATTAATTTGTTAGATTTATTTATGTTTTCTGAAATCTTTTCACTAGTGTTACAAATATCTCCCATTTTGGACTTGTCTTTACATATTTGTTACTCTATTTATCATGACTTTTAATAAACAGAGTTTCTTCTGTTTATCAGATATCCCTTTTATGATTTATACTTTGCTTAATCATTTAAAAAGAGATCATCCCAACCACATGATCCTAAAAATGTTAACTTCCCTGCAAAAGTGTATTTTACTTTTATCTCTTTGTTTCATGCAGAATTGATTTTTGTTAATGATATGAAATAAGGTTTTGTTTAAAAACTTGTTTTCTGTATAGATACATTGACCCAGCATTATTAAATGATCCATAATTTATTCTCTATTCTTCAATGGAAATTCCTTATATATTACATGTCAAGTTTTATTTATGTCTATTTCTAGGCTTTCTATACTGCACTCTGGTTATTTATCTCTGCCATGAATCAGACGGATTTTCACCAATTTGGCCTTATAAAAATTCTACAAATCAAGAAGAGGTTGCCTTCTACAATAAGAGTGTTTTACTATTCTCAAACCTTAGCCTCCTCATATTCACTTTATTGTCAACTTTATATGTTCACAAAAATATCCTTCTTGGGACTTTCCTAGTGGTATAGTCATAAAGACTCTGCTCTCCCAGTGCAGGGGGCCTGGGTTGCATCCACGGTCAGGGACCTAGATCCCGTGTGCCACAACTAAAGATCGTGCATACTACAGCTAAGACATGGTGCAGCCAAATGAAAATTTAAAAAAAAAAAAAATTCTTCTTCTTAATTGGAATTGCATTGACTTTTAAATCCATCTGAGTAGAGAGAATAACAAATTGTAACTTGCTATTTATTAAATAGATATACATGGATATTTAATATAAATGATATAAAAAGCAGAAATAATATATAATCACATATATTTATAGAGATTCTCTTTAATATAGCTAAAGTAATTTTATAGTACTTAAACTTTCTGATAACTTTTGAGAAGAGTTACTAAGATGATGCTGTGAAAGTGCTACACTCAATATGTCAGCAAATTTGGAAAACTCAGCAATGGCAACAGGAGTGGAAAAGGTCAGTTTTCATTCTAATCCCAAAGAAAGGCAATGCCAAAGAATGCTCAAACTACTGCACAATTACACTCATCTCACACACTAGTAAAGTAATGTTCAAAATCCTCCAAGAGAGGCTTCAGTAATACATGAACCGTGAACTTCCAGATGTTCAAGCAGGTTTTAGGAAAGGCAGAGGAACCAGAGATCAAATTGCCAACAATTTCTGGAAGGATTGATGCTGAAGCTGAAACTCCAATACTTTGGCCACCGGATGGGAAGAACTGATTTATTTGAAAAGACCTGATGCTGGGAAAGATTGAAGGCAGGAGGAGAAGGAGATGACAGAGGATGAGATGGTTGGATGGCATCACTGACTCAACGGACATGAGTTTGAGTAGACTCCGGGAGTTGGTGATGGACAGGGAGGCCTGGCGTGCTGTAGTCCATGGGGTCACAAAGAGTTAGACATGACTGAGCAACTGAACTGAACTGAACTCATGACTTCTGACTTTTGTCTCAAATCTTTTGAGAAAAACAATTGGATAAAAGGGGAAATCATTTTGTTTGATTCAAGTAAGTAATGTAAAAGATCATTTTGATTCTCACACATTTTCTGAGGCTATGAGAGCATGACATGGGCTTCCCTGGTGGCTCAGACTGTAAAGAATCTCCTTGAAAAGTGGGAGACCTGGGTTCAATTTGTGAATCAGGACGTTCCCCTGGAAAAAGGAATAGCTACCCATTCCAGTATTCTTACCTAGAGACTTCTACGGATGGAGGAGCCTAAAAGGCTACACTCTATGGGGTCACAAAAAGTCAGACAGGACTGCATGACTAACACTAATAAAATAAGATAATAGATGTAAAAGATAATAGATGTAAAATGCCTTGCCCTATACTAATGCAATATTTGTTTGAAGATGTTATTTTTGTCAGTTTTAAGTGGAGTTATCCTTCTTTTAGAGTCAGTACTCTAAATTGTTCCATTAAAGTTAGAGATAATGCACTGGAACACACATCAGCTTCCAACCCATCTTTGTAATAGCATCTCTAACACTTGCCCTTTGACCTGCTAGAAAGGGTTTTCTGATATACTGTATATTGGTGATACATAAAACATTGCCAATGCATTAATTATACTTTCCTTCTTATAAAAAGAGTTTAGTTTTTAAGTTGATTTTAAATTTCAAGTTGACCAATAAATTTAAATTTATTTAGAATGTCATCTGAGCATAGAGTCCTACAGTCATGGTAACTAAAAGTATCTTACATTTGGGTAGGTAACAATCAAGATCTGTTGCTTTATTTTCAGTAACTTTGGCTTGAACTCTCTTAGAATTCATAATTTCAGTTGGTAGTTTCTAAGAAATATTTGTAGTTTGCATTAGTTTCAACTGATGATAGAATATTACATAAATGGACTGCATCACCTGAGCTATAAACAAATATCAAAAATATTATTTAGATATAAGAGAAATTATGGGTAAACTCATGCTGTCAAAGCATATCACATAAATTCAAAGTAACAGCCAACATACCTGTGTGAGGGCATCCTTACAGCATCAATTCCATATGTTTATGAGTGAAATCACTGCACATAAATGTTCATATCAAAGGTAGTATTTTACTTTTGTAGCTGAGATATGTTAGTGCCCTTTGGTTTGGTTTGATTTTCTATTTTACCTACCTGCATTATGATTTGGGGGAGGGAGGAGGAGAGAGGATATATAAGTTTACACTTATTATGTTAGGTAACTTCATCTCATTCTAAATGTGCTTCCCTCCCTCTCTCTCTAACCCTTATATTTGAAATGTTGAATGTAGCATTTTTCCTTCTCTTGCCAAGAGACTTGGGAACTAAAAACATGCAATTCCAAGCAAAAGATAAGGAGAGAAATGAAGTATTTTTGAGCTGAAGGGTATCATTAACTGAGACACCACTGAGATTGCAACAGTTCAACACCACCATGTCAAACAAACAAACAAAAAAAGAGTTCAGATACTGTGAAGGAATCCATCTTTAAAGGAAATTAGAAAAAATCCTGAAAAATGATATAACTTTTCTGGTTGATAGTACAAATCATGAATAAATCATATACTGCTAGGGAAACATGAAAATCGGTTAGTATCTAGGACGTTGGATGCTGAATTCTTAAAGGAAAAAAAAAGTGATAAACATGTCCCTTGCATTTCCTACAGCAATAGAAAGAACTAATCATTGAAATTGTTGACTTCTATTGTACTCTAATAGGAATATGTTGTTTTCTGAAGGCTAGATTACTCATTTATGTTTTAGAAATTTTTTCACTGTGGCTTTGGTCAATGTCTTTTTATAATCCCCAGATGATTGTGTAACAGTATCAAGCATGTCCACAGATTTATTGCATATCTTAAACCAAAACTTGCTCTCAGTTAATTATTGAAATTATTTATTGATAATTAACTATTAATTTCTCTTATCGACATTTTTTACTTTCTAAATTATTACACAACCAAAGGTATTCATTTTTCACATACAAAGAGCAGAGAATCTTGATATTTTACCCATCCAGGAAGGGGTCAGAGATAAGCAAAAATCTCACAGGAAAGTGAGATGAAAATGCTGGAATAATTTCAATATCCAACAACTAGTAAACATAGAATTCCCTAATTTTATTTGTAATTAGATTAATTCCTATTATTTCATAAATAAAAGTACCTGTATATACACATGTATGTAAACTCAAATCCAAATTATGAACTTCCCACAGCATCTGCATAGGCCTTTTTTTTGTTGCTTTCACTCTCTTTTCTCCACTCTTAGATTTGAAGCTCTTTGATGCTTTCTCTTGACCCTATTCTTAAGCATTTGACATAGTAACCAATCATCAATAGACTATATATTTGGAATAAAATGAAAACAAGAGCTGAAAATGTTCCCATGACCGACACAGCTCATTATGACAGAGTTGAAGATGTACCTTTTTGACATAAATAGATGGAAGTTGAATAAACTCCAAGGCTTGGTTTGAAGCCATACCTTCTTTCATTATTTCTTATTCTTGCATAGAAAACTCCAAAAATTAAGCTTCTATTCTACAACTTCTCCTAAAAACTATTATCCTCCTCAAACTATTTCAAAAATATGCAGAGGAAGGAAGACTTCAGAGCTCATTCTATGAGGCTAGCATCCCCCAGATACCAAAACCAGACAAAGATATCATGAGAGAGAAAATTACAGGCCAATATCACCAATGGACATGGAATCAAATGCAAAAATCCTCAACAAGATATTAGCAAACCAAGTGTAATAATACATCAAAAGAATCATACAACATGATCAAGTGTATTTAACTCAGGAATACAAGCATGGTTCAATGCTTGGAAATCATCTCAGTAGATGCAGGAAAAAGCTTGCCACAAAATTAAACTTCCTTTACGATAGAAAGTCTCTAGGAAATGGATATAGAGGAAACATACCACAACAAAATAAAGACTTACTATAATGGCATACACAAATGAAGGTATCAGTCACTCAACCATATCTGACTGTTTGCGATCCCATGGACTATAAGCTGCCAGGTTCCTCTGTCCATGGGATTCTTCAGGCAGGAAAACTGGATTGGGTAGCCATTCCCTTCTTCAGGGGATCTTCCTGATCCAGGGATCAAACCCAACTCTCCTGCACTGCAGGCAGATTCATTAACATGTGAGTCACTATACATATATATATATATATATATATATATATTACATAACATATGTATATAAATATATAACAAACCCACAGATAACCTCATACTCAATGGTAAAAGCTCATTCTTAACAATTATATGCTATTCCTAGTGACAGAAATAGATGCCCAAACATAGAAACAGAGGATCTGAGTCTCATTGTTAACAGAGAAATCCAATAAACAACCCCAGACAGACACAGTACCATATTACTATTGAGGACCCAAATGATACCTTAAAAAAAGACCCCTTTACATGGGATAACTTTAATAAGTTTCCCTTCTTTGGTGAAAAAATAAGGAAATAAAATAATCAAAATCAGCATGCAAGTGGGAAAAACACTTTTTCCAACAATATTGTTGCTGTTCAGTTCCTAAGTTGTGTTTAACTCGTGACCCCATGGACTGCAGCACAGGAGACTTCCCTGTCCTTCACTATCTCCAAGAGTTCGCTAATACTCATGTCCATTGGGTCAGTGATGTCATCCAACCATTTCATCCTCTGTTGCCCCCTTCTCCTTCTGCCCTCAGTCTTTCCTAACACAAGGGTCTTTTCCAAAGAGCTGGCTGTTTGTATCAGGTGGCCAAAGGATTGGAGATTCAGCTTTCAGCATCAGTCCTTCCAATGAATATTCAGGGTTGATTTCCTTTAGGATTGACTGGTCTGATCTCCTTGCTGTCTTTGATTTTCCATCAAAGATTTATGTATGCAAGTAATTTTGATGCCATACTTTATATAACAGAAATAAGTATTTTGGGATATGGAGAAGAGGAAAAATCTAAAGATTGCATATGACTGTCAAGGAATATTTTAAAAAGAGGTACCATTTCAGGTGGGTAGACAAGTTAAGAATGTGTTATTTGTAGGAAGAGAGGAGTCATTTTCCTGCTAATGCAGGAAAAATTATGTGCTTTTGATATAAAGTTTGTGCATAATTTGAGTACTCATTCACCTTTACAAATCATTTAAGTGACCCTACTTTTCTAGGGGTTTCCTTAACTTTTGAACCATGAAATCTGAGTGATTAACAGTTTGAAAGAATTAATTTACATTTCCAAACTGAGACAGAGACATAGATTCTTATTTTCATTTAGCAACTTACTCCATTAAAATGGACCCCAGCCTTTCAGAGATCACTTCATGGCTTTGTCCTTTTTCCTGCTGATGCAAGTTGCCTCACACTGAATTTAAGGAGACTCAAGGTAGGTTAATTAAATTTGCTGAAGCTCTTTGCAAAGCCACATTGGGGGCAATTTAATTTTTCTTTTCTGTTTAGCTGGTTCAGAAAAGAAATTCAGGCACAACTGTATAAAATACTGTTTTAATTAGATCCAAAGAGAAATGTAGCCTTGGACTCTTACTAAAGTTCCTTAAGTATGAAAAATAATTTTAAAAGACACAGTAACTTTGTTTTCTAAAAGTGAACATATTTGTAAAATTATTTTGCACTCTTTGTGAGAAAAAAGGTAATGAGTCAAATTTTGTTTCTTTTATTAATTTTGATCAGTAAACAGAGTCTCAAAGCAAGGCAGGATAATTTTCAGAAACTCCTACAATAAAAAAAGGAATCAGAAATGAATTCACATCTCAAAGTGTTAAAAATTTCGAAACAACACAGGAGAGCCACCCACTACGTATCAAAATGAATTTCTGAAGAAATATTTGAGTGCATCTTTAGGCATTAACATAGTTTGGTCTCTTCTTTCTAAAGTATGTCTACCTGTCTATTAGTCGTTCAGTCGTGTCCCACTCTTTGCAACTCCATGGACTTTAGCCCGCAGGCTCCTCTCTCCATGGAATTCTCCAGGCAAGAGTACCAGAGCGGGTAGCCATTCTCTTCTCCTAACCCAGGGATCAAACCCCTGTCTCTTGCATCGCAGGCAGATTCTTTACAATCTGAGCCACTAGGGAAGCCCTTTCTAAAGTATATTATTTATTTTTAATAAACTAAAAACTTCAGTAATAAAAGTCCACAGTAAAGAAATTCAGTGCTAAATATTATAATCATCTCTCACATCCCTTCAGATGTCTATTATCATTGAAGTTGTCTTTTTTCATTGAGATTGGTGAATGATATCTGTGCCTTGACAACTTGTACTTTCTTATCCCTACACCCAAGACAGAAACACAGATCTGTATGTCTGATGAATTACAAAACTCTAATTTTATGGTTTTAGTGTATAAAATTGACTTGTCCAGTTCAGTTCAGTTGCTCATTAAAATCATCATGAATTTAGAACACCTTCACCATATCAAGGCACTGTGACGGGACCAAAATATTGGCTGTGATTGTATGCACCATGGCCAGCCTAATTGTTTGAACAAAGTCAGTAGCTTTGCCCCTGGTTTAAACACCCAATGTAATACATAGTCAATGAGTGTATTCAGTTTAGTTCAGTTCAGTTGCTCAGTCGTGTCCGACTCTTTGAGACCCCATGAATCAGAGCATGCCAGGCCTCCCTGTCCATCACCAACTCACGGAGTTCACTCAGACTCACGTCCATCGAGTCAGTGATGCCATCCAGCCATCTCATCCTCTGTCCTCCCCTTCTCCTACTCCTTGCAATTCCTCCAAGCATCAGAGTCTTTTCCAATGAGTCAACTCTTTGCATGAAGTGGCCA
Source organism: Capricornis sumatraensis (assembly GCF_032405125.1). Taxonomy (NCBI): domain Eukaryota; kingdom Metazoa; phylum Chordata; class Mammalia; order Artiodactyla; family Bovidae; genus Capricornis; species Capricornis sumatraensis. The sequence goes on along the minus strand of NC_091089.1, from coordinate 14,466,821 downwards.
AAGTACTGGAGCTTCAGCCTTAGCATCATTCCTTCCAAAGAAATCCCAGGGTCGATCTCCTTCAGAATGGACTGGTTGGATCTCCTTGTAGTCCAAGGGACCCTCAAGAGTCTTCTCCAACACCACAGTTCAAAAGCATCAATTCTTTGGCGCTCAGCCTTCTTCACAGTCTAACTCTCACATCCATACATGACCACAGGAAAAACCATAGCCTTGACTAGACAGACTTAGTCGGCAAAGTAATGTCTCTGCTTTTGAATATACTATCTAGGTTGGTCATAACTTTTCTTCCAAGGAGTAAGCATCTTTTACTTCCATGGCTGCACTCACCATCTGCAGCATTAGAAATGACACATTCAAATACAGACAGATTAGCAAGAGAGAGAGGATAGATTTCAGAAAAAGTTTACACATTTACATATACTAATAGATTCTCTCTTTTGTCTTTCATAGTCATACATACCCATAAATACATACATAATACAGCCATATATACATACATACCCATATTCTGCTTTCACCTTACCTTGTGTGAATAGGGCTACAGTTTGACTGTTAGTAATACTTATTAAATTCACTGGATAGATGGATATGTAGATAGAAGTATATATATATGTATATGTATGTATAGATGTGGATATATACGTGAAGATTTTTTTGAGTAGCTGCTTGAATATATCAGTATAGACATGGTTTAAGACAATAGATTTCTATTATTTCTCAGATATTAATTTCTCATAGTTCCCATTAATTTCATTCACTATTTCATGCTTATGAATGTAGTTAAAACTTGTCAAAACAAAGCATAAGTAAAATAAATTTCATCTGAAATTCCTGTTAATTTTTGAAAACCAAGACTCAGTCTCAGCATTCCATGTTCTTCCATGGGATTTGAAGCCATGTGTACACTGCATAGGAGAAGGCAATGGCATCCCACTCCAGTACTCTTTCCTGGAAAATCCCATGGGAGGGGCCTGGTAGGCTGCAGTCCATGGGGTCATTTAGAGCGACACGACTGAGCGGCTTCACTTTCACTTTTAACTTTCGTGCATTTAAGAAGGAAATGGCAACCCACTCCAGCGTTCTTGCCTGGAGAACCCCAGGGACGGGGGAGCCTGGTGGGCTGCCGTCTATGGGGTTGCAGAGAGTCGGAGACGACTGAAGCGACTTAGCAGCAGCAGCAGTTCACTGAATACATGCTTCATCACCTAAAGCCCATGCAATGCAGAAACAGTTGCTCAACCACTCTGGGATGCAACATCCAAACCTGTGAAAAAGAAGATAACTCATACTTGCCCCAAACTCTATATTATTAGCACTCGTTTCACTCACAATCACTTATTCTCATATTCTTATGTTTAATTCTTACACAGAATATACACATTTGTAATTATAGATGCATATTTATACCTTTCAGTCTATCTCTCAAATTAATTTTCAATTCATTCAATACTAAACCACTAGTGAATGAAGGAACAGAAAGTATCCTATTAAAACAGAGAAGAAAATTTAAAAAATGAGCTGACTTGTATGAGTTTTAAGTTTATTTTTATGTTTATACTTTTTTTTGCTCCTGGGGAATGGGGAATTATCTAATGAATATAATCGAAAGAGATATTGGTAGCACATCCTGGTAACAATTGTTTAAGTTTCCACCTCATCTTGGTTTTAACATTACAAAGGCGCAATGGCCAAAAACAACTCCTAAAATCTGTTTTCTTAATTGTTCACTGTTCACTGATCAATGCAAAGAAATAGAGGAAAACAACAGAATGGGAAAGACTAGAGAGCTCTTCAAGAAAATTAGAGATACCAAGGAAATTTTACATGCAAAGATGGGCATAATACAGGACAGAAATGGTATGTACCTAAGAGAAGCAGAAGATATTAAGAAGAGGTGGCAACAATACACAGAAGAAATATATAAAAAAGATCTTCATGACTCAGATAATCACAGTGGTGTGTGTGATCACTCACCTAGAGCCAGACATTCTGGAATGTGAATTCAAGTAGGCCTTAGGAAGCATCACTATGAGCAAAGCTAGTGGAGGTGATGGAATTCCAGTTGAGCTATTTCAAATCCTAAAAGAAGATGCTGTAAAAGTGCTTCACTGAATATGCCAGGAAATTTGGAAAACTCAACAGTTGACACAGGACTGGAAAAGGTCAGTTTTCATTCCAGTCCAAAGAAAGGCAATGCCAAAGAATGTTCAAACTACTGCACAACTGCACTCATCTCACACACTAGTAAATGCTCAAAATTCTCAAAGTCAGGCTTCAACAATATGTGAACTGTGAACTTCCAGATGTTCAAGTTAGATTTAGAAAATGTAGAAGAACCTGAGATCAAATTGCCAACATCTGCTGGATCATCAAAAAAGCAAGAAAGTTCCAGAACATCTATTTCTGATTTATTGACTATGCCATAGCCTTTGACTGTGTGGATAACAACAAACTGTGGAAAATTCTTTAAGAGATGGGAATACCACACCACATGACCTGCCTTCTGAAAAATCTGTATGCAATTCAAGAAGCAACAGTTAGAACTGGGCATGGAACAACAGAGTGGTTCCAAATTTGGGAAAGGAGTGTGTCAAGGCTGTATACTGTCTCCCTGTTTATTTAAAGTATATACAGAGTACATCATGAGGAATGCTGGACTGGATGAAGCACAAGCTGGAATCAAGATTGTCAGGAGAAATATCAATAACCTCAGATATGGAGATGACACCACCCTTATGGCAGAAAGTGAAGAGGAACTAAAGAACCTCTTGATGAAAGTGAGAGGAGAGTGACAAAGTTGGCTTAAAACTCAACATTCAGAAAACTAAAATCATGGCATCTGATCAGATCACTTCATGGCAAATAGATGGGAAAACAGTGGGAAAAGTAAGAGACTTTATTTTTTTCGGCTCCAAAATCACTGCAGATGGTGACCGCAGCCATGAAATTAAAAGACGCTTGCTCCTTGGAAGAAAAGTTAGGAGCAATCTAGATAGCATATTCAAAAGCAGAGACATTACTTTGCCAACTAAGGTCCGTCTAGTCAAGGCTATGGTTTTTCCTGTGGTCATATATGGAAGTGAGAGTTGGACAATAAAGAAAACTGAGCACTGAAGAATTGATGCTTTTGAACTGTGGTGTTTGAGAAGACTCTTGAGGGTCCCTTGGACAGCAAGGAGATCCAACCAGTCCACCCTAAAGGAAGACAGTCCTAAATATTCATTGGAAGGACTGATGCTGAAGCTGAACTCCAATACTTTGCCACTTGATGCAAAGAACTGACTCATTTGAAAATACCCTTATGCTGGGAAAGATTGAAGGCAGCAGGAGAAGGGGACGACAGAGGATGAGATGGTTGGAATGCATCACCAACTCAATGACATGAGTTTGAGTAAACTCTGGAGTTGGTGATGGACAGGGAAGCCTGGCATGCTGCAGTCCATGGGGTTGCATAGAATCAGACGCAACTGAGCGATTGAACTGAACTGAGCATCATATCTGTAAAATCTCTAGGACTGACTTTATTACTTTGCCTTTGTGAATTAAGTTTGCTTTGCTATGTCTCCAGTTTTTCATATTGTCTTTTAAACAGTATACTATTTAGCTATGGCCTAATCACCACCTGTCACTCATAGGGTATTGTCTTTATAGGGAGAGTTCATCTCTGTAACCCTGGAAAGTTGTGGAACTGAATTCAGGCTAGATGAGAAAGAGACTTCAGGTTTATGTATTAAATTCTAATATATTTTGCACAAAATAATTTGTCAGGTGTTCACGATTAAGATATCCTTATCACGGTTGACAATGAAAGTGTTAGTCATTCATTCATGTCTGACGCTTTGGGCAACCCCATGGACTGTAGCCCGCCAGGCTCCTCTATCCATGGAATTCTCCAGGCAAGAATACTGGAGTGGCTAGTCATTCCCCTCTCCAGGGGATCTTCTCAATCCAGGGATTGAACTAGGGTCTCATGCATTGCAGGCAAATTCTTTACCATCTGAGCCACCAGGGAAGTCTTTGGCTACATTTAAGGGGCTATCTGATTTCAAGCTCAGTGAAAACAATTGCAACAATTTTTTTTTTTTTTATGAATTGCTACAAATGACTTACTTTTCTTATGACCTTGTATAAATCACTTAATCCAAGAGTTACTGTCAAATGTTTTATATAATTTTATTATACTCAGACTTTTCCACTCATGTCAAATTAAAGTTTCAAGTTGAATACACACACACACACACACACACACACACACACACACACACACACCCACTGTTGACACAATATTTCTCCAGCAAAGATGGGTTTATTAGGGATTAGCAGATAGTTGCAGTTCGGGGTTTACAGCCAGGGTGAGCCACAATGCCTGTCCCTGCAGGGGAAAGCAAGGAGATCCTTTCCATATAGAAATGAAAAGGAAGTTGGGAGGGCTATGATGAACTAAGCATCCATGGCTTTCTTTGGCTGAGCCCTTGCCAGGAGCAAAGGGGAGTCTTTATTCTCATTTAGCTCCACTGCTATCACAGGGGATGAGAGTTCCCCTTTATGGTGTCCCAACACTGTTTAATTGAGGTTTCACTTTATTAATTTTTACAGTAATTTCCATAAGTTAAAAGAGACTGTTTATCTAAGTAATGGCTTTCTGAGAAATCAGAATAACTATGTTAAGTCAACCTGGACAAGTAATTAAAATTGAAACCAACACAACTTTTTTTTCGCATTCTAAGAAATTTCTGCTTAAAACCAGGCATGCCATTTTAAGGCAAAGCTATGTTGATATTTTTATATCTATACAGAGAATATTTTGAACAATAGTTTTCAGTCACTTTGCCAGTAAAATGGCAGAAACGCCATTGATCTAGTGAAATAATTTTGTCTCATTTTCATAAATGCTTACCATTTATTTGCTTAAGGTAGTAATAATCTGATGATATGAAAATAGTCGATTAAAAATCATCCATATTTTCTTTAGGCTTACCTTCATAAATCATGAAGAATAGGGTGTGACATTTGCAAAAATTTCACCATTATTTTGTGAGTGAAGTTAGCAAGAGACAACATTATTTTTTGCTGTTATAATTGCATATAAAATATATAAATATGAAACGTAGATTTGTTATAGATAAATTTTGTAATATTCTTGGGTGTGACTTTGTACCAACAATGCTGCAATTCCATTACTATGTTGGAAGGGATAAAGACTGCTCTAAAACCATTTCTTATTAAATTCCAGAAAGATAATATCTAGGGAAGAATATATGTTTTCACTTATTTTCCTTATGCCAAGTGTGTTATAGAAGATATAGTAAACGTGGGCTGTTAAGTGCTGAACACTCATAATGAATTAGTTTAAAATGCATTTTGAACTTTGAGAGATAAAAAACATAGCTACAACTGTATTTATAACCATTTGAGTGAGTGACATGCATTTTCAGTGCTAAACAAAAGGCAATAAAAATCAACACTAGTATATTATTTATGCTTAAGTATTAATTGCTTGGGAATATAAAACATCATTATTTATTTTTATGCTGGATAACTGAAGTGGAAAATTGAAATAATTCTCACAAGCAGAATTCACATTTACTTCAATTATGTGGGCACTTCAGATGAAAATAACTTTTATGTTATAATCACTACATCCTTCAAGTTTATTTTATGTCTTGGTGCAACTTTAATATGTCTGCTCCAATTCTATGAATGTTAGAGATTTTTTATTTTTCCCTTAGCGCAACATATTGTACTTTGCTGAATATGTTCTAAAATTAAGTAGGGAAATCTTAGGTATCAAAAGGCATTGAAAGAAATAGGTTAATGGTTTCAAAATTATCACAAGAAGGTGTAATTCTGTGGTGACACGTACAAATAAGCATCTTAAAAATAATCTTTTTCAAATGGACTCTTTTAAGGTCTTTGCCTAAAGTATCTCATGCAGTTAGATCGAAATTTAGAAGTAAGCATCAGCAGTTACTTGGCAGAACATGTGCTTTAAAGATTTCCTCCACAAGGCACAATGTTGTACAGCTTTACAAAGACACAAATAGAATCTAAACCTTAACTTGATTTGTGACTACTGACAACATCTAAGCACAAGAAATAAAGACAATACACTTCCCTCAGTTGTTGGAATGCTTAGTGTTAATTTTGTGTGTATGTAATTTTTTCTTATCTTGTAACATTAAGGTGTTCCTCCATTATTTTCAATTTTCCCTGTATCAAATTTCAATGATATTAATAATTGAGGCACATTTTTTTGCTAATCCACTTTTTCATGCTTGGCCCTATCTGGGATAAAGGATACATTTTCTCCCAAATCTTGGGAGACTAGTTTACATTGATGTCCAAGTGTTCTTATGCAAAATAAGATAAATGAGTGAGCATTAACTGCACTATTTTTACTTAGAACTTTAAAAATTGAGAGACTGGTTAAAAACAAAATTGTTATAAATGACTGCGTTTTGGAGGAGAAAAATATACATTAGAATATTCAGTGTTTATTCAATCAGTATGCCTCAATTAATGACTGCAGTACACAATAAATGTTAGTATATCAATCAGGTCACCAAAGAGAATTGCATTATTAACATTCATTAACTTTGTAATAGATAACTTAATTGTACAAATAACCCAAAGCTATGTAATTAGGATGTGATTATATTCCCATTTCTTTATGACAAAATGAACTTATAGTTCAAGTAACTGATGCAAGTAAAAAGGAAAATGTAAAATGAGGTTATAAATCAACTATTAAATACGTACTCAATTGCTATTTACTAGATATAAAAGGATGTTTTAATTCTCAGTGTTTTATAATGGTTTTCTACTAAATAACTTCACAGAATTGAGCCCAATAATAGTCCCTTGTTTCATCTTAGAGACAAATGTTCCCTCTTTTTTCATTATTTGGGAAAGATGGGACTGTTTTCTTGTTGCTTTAATCATATTCATAGACTAAAATAAGGAAAACTCAAACTTTAGAGTGTACTGCCTTTTCAGCCTTTATTATAAGTCTTAATTTCTTATAGGAGAGAAGTATTCATTTATGGACTAATTTAGTCCTAACTCCTTCCTTGAACAAAGAGATGTTGAGGATGTCAACATCTGATAAAGGCTGATGAAACCTGAATTCTTGGTTTCAGGTGAAGTGCTTGTGTTCACCTAGTGTCTATAAATGTACTTCAGCATTCTGGAATGGGACACCCAGATTAATTAAAAAAAAATACTTATTGGGAATACAATAATTAGTACACTCTTTCTTATAGTCAAGTGTGGCAAATAGTTATCTTTGCACTCTCAGTTATCCACAATTTAGAGTTTTCTGTGCTTTAGGTTGAATAAAGAACTAGTTTGACAAATAAATTGAAGCCAGATAAATATCTTAACTTGGATTTATTAACCATGGAACAAAAGGAATTAATGAGTAAAACTTTCTTAGATTACTGAATGAGAACAGCAAAGTTTAGTAGTACAATCATATTCTAACATAATTTCTCTTCGTGCTATCCTCCATTACCTGTCTTTTTGTAATACACAACTTTGCTTAACATTGTTGTCATTCAGCTGCTCAGTCATGTCCAACTCTTTACGACCCCATGGACTGGAGCATGCCAGGCTTCCCTGTCCATTACCATACTCCTGTAGCTTGCTCAGACTCATGTCCATTGAGTCGGTGATGCCATCTAACCACCATATCTTCTGTTGTCCCCTTCTCCTCCTGTCCCCAATCCCTCCCAGAATCAGGGTCTTTTCCAGTGAGTCAGCTCTTCACATCAGGTGGCCAAAGTATTGGAGTTTCAGCTTCAACATCAGTCCTTCCAATGAACACTCAGGACTGATCTCCTTTAAGATGGACTGGTTAGATTTCCTTGTAGTCCAAGGAATTCTTAAGAGTCTTCTCCAACACCACAGTTCAAAAGAATTAATTATTTAGTGCTCAGCTTTCTTTATAGTCCAACTCTCACATCTATACATGACTACTGGAAAAATCATAACTTTGACTATATGGACCTTTGTTGGCAAAGTAATGTCTCTGCTTTTTAATATGCTGTCTAGCTTTGTCATAGCTTTTCTTCCAAGGAGCAAGTGTCTTTTTAATTTCATGGCTTTTTAATTTCCTTTTAATTAAAGTGTCTTTTTAATTTCATGTCTTTTTAATTTCAGTCACCATCTGCAGTGAATTTGGAGCCCAAGAAAATAAAGTCTGTCACCATTTCCATTGTTTCCCCATCTATTTGCCATGAAGTGATGTGACCAGATGCCACGATCCTAGTCCTCTGAATGTTGAGCTTTAAGCCAACTTTTTCACTCTCCCTTTCACTTTCATCGAGAGGCTCTTCAGTTCCTCTTTACTTTCTGCCCTAAGGATGGTGTCATCTGCATATCTGAAGTTATTTATATTTCTATAGGTGAAATAATAATCTCTTTCCAATACTTATTTGAAGATGTTTTACATTTCAAATCTTCCTGGAGAGTCAGCCCAACTGTTATACTATCTCCCTTCCATTGGAATCCGCAGGTCCACTTTATGAAGAAGAGATGATGTGTACTCCAAGTCTCCAATATACCTGATGTTGAGCTACCATTTGGGGTTTCCCTGGTGGCTCAGCAGTAAAGAATCTGCCTATAATGCAGGAGAGGCAGGAGATGCAGGTTCAGTCCCTGGGTCGAGAAGACCCCCTGGAGGAAGACATGGCTACCCACTCCAGTATTCTTGCCTGGGAAATGCCATGGACGAGGGGCCTGGCAGGCTACAGAACATAGAGTCACAAAGAGTTGCCACGACTGCAGCGACTTAGCATACATACAGTCAGGCTACCATTTACCAGTAATGCTTCTCTTTAAAGACAGTTTTCCATATCTTTGATTTTTCCAAATCATGTTTATTAATTTTCAACACAGAGGTGAGTATTTGGAATGGCTATCAAGATATGTTCATTTTAATATTCCCTGGTGGTTCTAGAGACAAAAATTCTAAAGGTTTGAAAATCTAATTTTAGCCCTAATGTTACATAAGCACTTATTTAGCATACTTTACTATTGTAATATTTTATTTTAGAATTTTAACTTTTTAAATAATAAATGTATACAGTAAGATACACATGCTGTAAGTGTACACAATGATTTTTGCAAACTGAAGACACGAGTGTGACCAGATAGAAATAAGAATTAAATCATTGCCAATATCCAGAGTGAGACAAAGGAACATAGAAGCATCACTTTCAGAATTGATTTAGTAAAATCTTCTGTTGTTTGCAAGCTTGAATGGAGAAATGGTATGAAGAGTGAATGAATTTCACAATGATAGTATTTATTTCATTTTGGGGTTTTCTTCTTCTAGTTTCTGTTTGCTGAAGACAACAAATAACTCACCAGCTTCTCATTTAACCCCTGAGACTCTCAGTTAATTCCCTGAGAAAGTAAAACCATAAGTTGCTTCGGTTTTGTTTTTTTTCTCTTTTTTTTTCTATTTTTCAGTTTTAAAATTACTCATTTTTTGGGAAATAGAGTTCACTTTTATTCTGAGTGAGTTTTGCCATAACATGCAATTTCACTTTGACCCGTGCAAACAGAAACATACCTTGAGAACTAAGTTACTGACTATAGCAGGTCTATTTATAGCAGCTTTTTAAAATACCTCTTCCATCATTCAGAGTTCCTCAACCATTATCTTATCTCAGCTCTTTATTAATTTTCATATTGCTAAATCCACACTTTACTACCTCAAATGCTGTTTTCAGTTTCTCCAGCTACTGATCTGCTTACTCTTTTGCTTCCATATGGTCCTGCTGTTTTTGCTGATTTAGTCTGCACTGTTTGAGTCTGTGAGTTATGTCTTAGGTGTGTATATGAACAGGTTAATCCCTCTGTCTAAGCACACTGTGTGGTGGCGTTATTAGAAGGAGCTTTGGGATGCTGGAATTTGTGGGACTTGCATTTAGAAGATATAGAAATCACCAAAATCAATCCCACTGGGTGTAAATCTAGAGTACTTTCAGTTCAGCTCAGTTCAATTAGTCGTGTCCGACTCCTTGCGACCCCATGAATCGTAGCACACCACGCCTTCCTGTCCATCACCAACTCCTGGAGTTCACTCAGACTCATGTCCATCGAGTCACTGATGCCATCCAGCCAACTCATCCTCAGTCGTCCCCTTCTTCTCCTGCCCCCAATCCCTCCCAGCATCAAAGTCTTTTCCAATGAGTCAACTCTTTGCATGAGGTGGCCAAAGTACTGGAGTTTTAGCTTTAGCATCATTCCTTCCAAAGAAATCCCAGGGCTGATCGCCTTCTGAATGGTTGGATCTCCTTGCAGTCCAAGGGACTCTCAAGAGTCTCCTCCAACACCACAGTTCAAAAGCATCATTCTTCGGCGCTCAGCCTTCTTCACAGTCCAACTCTCACATCCATACATGACCACTGGAAAAACCATAGCCTTGAGTAGACAGACCTTAGTTGGCAAAGTAATGTCTCTGCTTTTCAATATGCTATCTAAGCTGCTCATAACTTTTCTTCCAAGGAGTAAGAGTCTTTTAATTTCATGGCTGCACTCACCATCTGCAGTGATTTTGGAGCCCCCCAAAAATAAAGTCTGACACTGTTTCCACTGTTTCCCCATCTATTTCCCATGAAGTGATGGGACTAGATGCCATGATCTTCGTTTTCTGAATGTTGAGCTTTAAGCCAACTTTTTCACTCTCCTCTTTTACTTTCATCAAGAGGCTTTTTAGTTCCTCTTCACTTTCTGCCATAGGGGTGGTGTCATCTGCATATCTGTGTTTATTGATATTTCTCCCAGCAATCTTGATTTCAGCTTGTGTTTCTTCCAGTCCAGCATTTCTCATGATGTACTCTACATATAAGTTAAATAAGCAAGGTGACAATATACAGCCTTGACATACTCCTTTTCCTATTTGGAACCAGTCTGTTGTTCCATGTCCAGTTCTAACTGTTGCTTCCTGACCTGCGTACAGATTTCTCAAGAGGCAGGTTAGATGATCTGGTATTCCCATCTCTTTCAGAATTTTCCACAGTTTATTGTGATCCATACAGTCAAAGGCTTGGCATAGTCAATAAAGCAGAAATAGATGTTTTCATCTTGCCTAATTTCCCTTCACACAAGTTTTTACTGCCCAATCTGACTGTGAGTTTTGCCAGTTCTGCCACAAGGATGATTTCTCTGTTTAGGAGCAGGTCTTTCATGCAAGCCATTTTTCTGTTTTAAGAGGTTTTTTTTTTTTTTTTTTTTTACTAGAAAAGGATTCCGGATTCCTTCTAACTTGCTTTTCTTAATGAGAGACCACCTCAGTAACGTGGATGGAGATGTGATGCAGAACAGGGAAAGCGGCACCCTCTCTTTCCCCCACCCCATTTCCCACTTGATTACAAATAGTTGCTGCTGCTGCTGCTAAGTTGCTTCAGTTGTGTCCGACTCTGTGTGACCCCATAGATGGCAGCCCACCCGGCTTCCCCGTCTCTAGGATTCTCCAGGCAAGAACACTGAAGTGGGTTGCCATTTCCCTCACCAATGCATGAAAGTGAAAAGTGAAAGTGAAGTCACTCAGTCGTGTCCGACTCTTCACAACCCCATGGACTGCAGCCTACCAGGCTCCTCCATCCATGGGATTTTCCAGGCAAGAATACTGGAGTGGGTTGCCATTGCCTTCTCCAACAAATAGTTGAGGCATTCTATAATATGCACTATCCTGACCTTTGTCAAACTATCATATTGACTCAGATGAGTCAGTAGCACAGAAAATTCCGAAAAACAGACAATTCCACAAAACAATTCTGAACATGTTAGTGACATCAGAAAACTTCAAGACTTACTTGGTTTTCGCAGGCTGCATTCAAGAACACTCCCTCTTTAAAGTCCATTTCAGTCTCATCTGTGGTTATTCCTTCTCACATACTAGGCTTCAGCCAGATCAACCCTCTCATCATCCCTTGAGGATCCTTCCTGTTTCTGCACCTCCAAATGTTTGTTCCAAATCTGATTTGGGCTTTAAGTATCTTTCCCTCACCATCTTCACTTATCCAAATTCTATGTCTTTTTTGTCTTCCTTTTCAAGTGTGTGTTCTCTCCAGCTTCAGGGATTATCTTCTTTGAATTTCTTGAGCACATTTTTTCCCATTTCACCATACTTTCTTTGTTCTCATAGATTTGATTACACAAGTCTTGGTTGACCGCAGGCAAATCCCTTCCATAATTTCTAACACCTAGCATAGTTTTTGGCATGTGGTGAAATTCAAGAAGTATCACGGCATATTGCTTATTAAAAGTTTCTTTCTTTCAGATTACACTGTCTCTGAAATGCAGAGACATTATTTTTTGATCAGTGGCATCTTGCAGTCACAGTGGCTGAGGGATAAATGTGAGCCAAGTGTCCTTGCTTGGGCTTCCTTGGTGGCTTAGAGGGTGAAGAATCAGCCTGCAATGTGGGAGACCTGGGTTCAATCCGTGGATCAGGGAATGGCTACTCACTCCAGTATTCATGCCTGGAGAATCCCATGGACAGAGGAGCCTGGAGGGTTACAGGCCGTGGGATCACAAAGAGTCAGACACGATGAGTGAGTAACACTTTCAATTGTCCTTGCCTGCTATGCATGTGAGAACACAGTTAAACATCATATTTTCATCACTTCAATCAAGTTGTGTTTATTGTTGTCACTTTAACTATGGATATTAATTACCATTTAAATCTTCTAAAGATTACAAAATGCTTTAGCACTGAAGCAAAAAGTTATTGTGTTCAAAGAAAGGGAAAAAAGAGAGCAATGGGGCATCACCTTGGTAATAGCAAAACAAATTGTTTCCACAGGGAAAATGACAGCTCTTCCATATTGTCCTGCAAAGCTACCTCCCAGTGCTTTATGGACACCACGAAAGGAAAATACCCTCAAGCCAATAATGTTTAACTGTCACTACACATGGGAAATGCTTGCCAATCCATGCTAGGGAATGCAAACTGAACATAGTTTAAAATTGCAAAATTCCTTTGAATTGATGAGGAATCTGTAATATAATGAAAGGATTATGCAACCAATTAATTCATTATCAGGATTATTGTTAATGTAAGCCAGCTTTGAATTCACAAGGTTTCTTCTTTATTAGTGATTCATAAAATAATAATGGCAAATCTTTTAATTGATGGCTTATTAAAATCAAAGGTGAAGGAATGTATACTACAAGAATGAATCAAAACATGCAAGGATAAGTGGTATATTCTCATGTTGATAATATAATTATAAAATTATATTTATAGTTCTGCAAATCCTTAGTTCAGGTCATACTTTGGGCTATACTTCTTCTCATCAGAAAAAAAATATAGGAAAATCAGCAGTTATTTGGACTAAAAAATCAAACTTTTCTTTTTGAGATCTAGTCTGTTCAGTAACACACACACACACACACACACACACACACACACACACACACACCACCCCTGTGTGTATACATGTATACGAAATATGATTGTGGACATACTTTGTCAATAATTGATTGTACTGTACCTTTACAACATGAACTAGAGATGAGTCATATTTTCCCCTTAATGTGAACATTTATAAGACAGGAGATGTTCCTTTATAGATAATATGCCTATTTTCTTAGTGGCCCAATATATAAAATAGATAAGCACTGTCCAAACCCCCCAGTTCAGTGCCCTAAACCTACAGAAAACAGCTGGTAACTATTTCACAGTGGACTTCTCTGGTGGCTCAGCAGTAAGGAACCCTCCTGTAAATGTAGGAGATTTGGGCTTAATCCCTGGGTCAGGAAGATCCCCTGGAGAAGGAAATGGCAACCCACTCCAGTAATCTTGCCTGAGAAATCCCACAGACAGAAGAGTCAGGTGGGCTACAGTCCATGCGATCCCAAAGACTAAGTGACCAAACAAAACTGTATCACAACTAAAATACTCTTCATGGGGAGATGAATGATAGAAAATGAAGTTGACAAATACTTATTTGATATATTTATAATAAAATACATTTGTCAAGGGTTATCTCTGTTTATAAAGTTGAACTCAACTTGGTTTTTCCCTAAAATTGTGGCCCCACTGAGAATTCCTTGTGTTTTCACTCCACTTGCATTATAGAGATGAAACATTCTCCATTCCCCCTATTTAGTGCTAATATTTATGTTTCCTTCTGAAGTTGGTGCTCACTTCAAACTTGTGGGGGGAGGATGGATCGTGTATTACTTTATGGGTGTAACCAAAACCAAATCATTTTAAAATGTCACTCTGCAGGTAATCTCTTTACAATTCAATTTTTTCTTCTGTGACTGAGGTAAATGAAATAAACTGCTAAAAGGTGAATATTGTCACCCTGCTTATTAAGCTTATATGCAGAATCCATCATAAGAAATGCTGGTCTTGATGAAGCACAAACTGGAATCAAGATTGCTGGGAGAATTATTAATAACCTCAGATATGCAAATGAAACCACCCTTATGGCAGAAACTGAAGAACTGAAGAGCCTCTTGATGAAAGTAAAAGAGGAGAGTGGAAAAAGTTGGCTTAAAACTCAACATTCAGAAAACAGAGATCATGGTATCTGGTCCCATCACTTCATGGGAAATAGATGGGGAAACAGTGGAAACAGTGACAAGACTTTATTTTGGGGGGCTCCAAAATCACTGCTGATGGTGAATGCAGCCATGAAATTAAAAGATGTTTGTTCCTTGGAAGAAAAGATGAACAAACTAGACAGCAGAGAAATTACCTTGCCAACAAAGGTCCATTTAATCAAAGCTATGGTTTTTCCAGTAGTCATGTATGGATGTGAGAGTTGGACTATAAAGAAAGCTGAGTGCCAAATAATTGATGCTTTTGAGTGGTGTTGAGAAGACTCTTGAGAGTCCCTTGGACTGCAAGGAGATCCAACCAGTCTATCCTAAAGGAGATCAGTCCTGAATATTCATTGGAAGGACTGATGCTGAAGCTGAAACTCAATACTTTGGCCACCTGATTGAAGAACTGACTCATTTGAAAAGACCTTGATGATGGCAAAGATTGAAGGCAGTAGGAGAAGGGGATGATCAAGGATAAAATGGCTGGATGGCATCACCGACTCAATGAACATGAGTTTGAGTGAACTCCGGGAGTTGGTGATGGACGTGGAGGTCTGGTGTGCTGCAGTCCATTGGTCGCAAACAGTCAGACACGACTGAGTGACTGAACTGAACTGAACTGAATAGGTGAATAGTTTGAAAAAAGAAGAACAGTTCAATTTCTCTGAAATTTCAGGTAGGAGGAGGAGAAAATAAGGAGAAAAAAGAGATTGCTAGGACCTTAAAGACCTGCATTGCACCTTAAAGACATTTAAGAATGTGCATGTGTGCTGTGCCTGCTAAGTCACTTCAGGCATGTCTGACTCTTTTCTACCCCATAGACTGTAGCCTACCAGGCTCCTGTGTCCATGGGATTCTCCAGGTAAGAGTATTGGAGTGGGTTGCCATGTTCTCTTCCAGGGCATCTTCCCAACCCAGTGACTGAACCCATGTCTCTTACATCTCCTGCATTGGAAGGTAGGTTTTTTACTACTAGCATCACCTGGCTCATTTAAGAATGGAGGTGTCAAAAAAAAAAAAAAAAAAAGAACGGAAGTGTCCAATAAAAGATGCTATGCCTCTGCAGAACATATCCATCTCCCCATCAGTAGTCACTCTTCCTTTCTCAGGCTGCATTCTTTGTCCCCTCTTTTAAGCCATAGTCCATCTCGGCTACCTCAACGATCCTCAGTAAATGGCATGTTCTACATAGGAAGGTGTGTGTCTGGAAATGAAGGGATGTGGCTTCATATGTGAGTCTAAGGTGAAGGGCTTAGAGCTGACTATTCATAAGCTAAAATGATTCTGTAGCAGTGGAAAAAATATTCCAGAAGTCATCATGTGAATGTCAGCCCATCTGTAGAAATCTTAGGGTAGACACTGAACTTCTACATGGTGTAGGACTCCAGTGGTTCGTGATCAGGGAAGCCCAGAATATTGGAGTGGGTAGCCTATCCCTTTTCCAGGGGAAATAGAACTGGAGTCTCCTGCATTGCAAGTGGATTCTTTAACAGTTGAGCAACCTAGTAGGCCCTGAGATTAATAGATTGGAGCTGAATTTGTGAGTGTCAAAGGCAAAGAAAAAAAAGCTTAAAAGACATCTTGGTTGTATTTGCATGACAGGGGCAAGAAATTAGGCTGAATTGGCATAGCTGTATCACCTATTTGTCTTGATATGGGCAAGGTGACTGTATAGTGATCAATTAAACTGATTACATAAATTGACCAAAATTCTCATGACTTCGTTTGATAACCTGCAGAACCAGACGGATATTTAGATTATACTCAGTAATTGAAAACAGCTAAAATCACTGCAGATGGTGACTGCAGCCATGAAATTAAAAGACACTTACTCCTTGGAAGAAAACTGATGACCAACCTAGATAGCATATTCAAAAGCAGAGATATTACTTTGCCGACTAAGGTCCGTCTAGTCAAGGCTATGGTTTTTCCTGTGGTCATGTATGGATGTGAGAGTTGGACTGTGAAGAAGGCTGAGCACTGAAGAATTGATGCATTTGAATTGTGGTGTTGGAGAAGACTCTTGAGAGTTCCTTGGACTGCAAGGAGATCCAACCATTCAGAAGGCGATCAGCCCTGGGATTTCTTTGGAAGGAATGATGCTAAAGCTGAAACTCCAGTACTTTGGCCACCTCATGCGAAGAGTTGACTCATTGGAAAAGACTCTGAGGCAGGGAGGGATTGGGGGCAGGAGAAGAAGGGGACAACAGAGGATGCGATGGCTGAATGGTATCACTGACTTGATGGACGTGAATCTGAGTGAACTCCGGGAGTTGGTGATGGACAGGGAGGCCTGGCATGCTGCAATTCATGGGGTCGCAAAGAGTCAGACACGACTGAGCGACTCAACTGAACTGAACTGAAAATTATAACTATTTCTAAAAATCTCAACCAACTATCTCTGTCTTGCTTTTAGCTAGCTTGGATGATACCTGATTTAAGATAATAAGTATGCCACTTTCATATTAAAATTATATACCAATTAAATCTAAACCTTCTCAATTTTCTAATCACAAATTCTCTCCTCTCTTTTCAATCCTGTCACTTTCTGCTTCACTCAAAACTTCAAATATTTAAGGAATAAACTTTATAATTTTTCTGTAGTCTTGGTTTTTAAGTATAGGGAAAATTTTACTTGGACCTAATTAAACTTTTATCAATGTAAATGTATTTTTAGGGTACAGTGAAAAACATTCAATGAGAGTGACATATTAAAATGAATGAATTCTCTCTATGACAGTAGTTTATTCAAAATATCTTAATTGATTTAAGATTGACTGACAGGTTGGAGGAGCATCTGCTTGCTGGTGACTGAGGTTAATTTTAGAGTTCCATTATTCATGCAATCTCTCAGCATCACCATGTAACTTTCTCATAATTCTTGTGTTTGACTTCATATGTGAAATTAGTGTCCTTGTTGATAGTGAAGCACAGATGGTAAATTATCTATTGTCCCAATAGTTCTTTGACTAATTTAGACTTAGTATGCAGTAACTTATTTCCTAGTTTTTGAATAATTAAATTAATTGCATGATTGGCCTTTTTCAGGATTCAGTGCTATTTTAAGTAACCTCTTTCTGATTTTTAAGACTAAATTCTTATTCAAAATTAAAGAATGCCACTGTTTAAAGGAAATCATTAATATTATTTGAAATGACATTTAATACCACAGGTTTCATTAAGGAACCAATTTACATATTCTGGTTTCTGTTAATACTACATAGTCAGACTTAAATAAACTTGCATATTTCTTTCCAAAAATGTGATTCCTGCCAAGTGGCCACGAGTTAGCTTATTATAATTCACTCTTGTGTGTTTATTGTATGTATGTGTGTGTGTGTACTCTGTGGTCATCCCTGTAAGTATGCTGAGGTTCTACATTTTTTCTTCCATGTGTTGTGTTGTTGAGTCACCAAGTCCTCTCTGTAACACCATAGACTGCGGCTTGCCAGACTCCCCTGTTCTTCACTATCTCCTGGAGTTTCTTCCGTATGTGGGTTGGGATAATTACAGCTTCATCAAAGGGAGAATCATATGAGAACTAGTGATACAATGACAAAAACATTTAAATATGCTATGTTTTGGCATTTTAGATTAGACCAGATTTGAACTGAGCTATTCCTCTCAGGGAACCAAAAAGTATAAAATAGTTTTTCCTTTCTTGGAGGACATAACTGGTTATTACTTAAAGTAGCAAGCAACAAATACAATATTTTAATAACTCTGATGTATATTCTTCATGATACTTTATCATTATGTTGTTGAAATTTAGCCTTGAAAAATAAATATTAATGAAACTCATGATGGAAAGAGATAAGGTATTATTAAGAAGATATTAAAATTGGGTATGTAATTATAGAAATGTAATGTTACTATGAGGTTATTGATATTTCTCCCGGCAATCTTGATTGCAGCTTGTGTTTCTTCCAGTCCAGCGTTTCTCATGATGTACTCTGCATAGAAGGTAAATAAGCAGGGTGACAATATACAGCCTTGACATACTCCTTTTCCTATTTGGAACCAGTCTGTTGTTCCATGTCCAGTTCTAACTGTTGCTTCCTGGCCTGCATACAAATTTCTCAGGAGGCAGGTTAAGTGGTCTGGTATTCCCATCTCTTTCAGAATTTTCCACAGTTTATTGTGATCCACATAGTCAAAGGCTTTGGCATAGTCAAGAAAGCAGAAATCGATGTTTTTCTGGAACTCTCTTGCTTTTTCCATGATCCAGCGGATGTTGGCAATTCGATCTCTGGTTCCTCTACCTTTTCTAAAACCAGCTTGAACATCAGGAAGTTCACAGTTCACATATTGCTGAAGCCTAGCTTGGAGAATTTTGAGCATTACTTTACTAGCATGTGAGATGAGTGCAACTGTGCTATAGTTTGAGCATTCTTTGGCATTGCCTTTCTTTGGGATTGGAATGAAAACTGACCTTTTCTAGTCCCGTGGCCACAGCTGAGTTTCCAAATTTGCTGGCATATTGAGCAGATGGTGATTGCAGCCATGAATTTTTTTTTCTCTCTCTCTTTTTTTTTAATTTTTATTTTTACTTTATTTTACTTTACAATACTGTATTAGTTTTGCCATACATTGACATGAATCCACCACAGGTGTACATGCGTTCCCAAACATGAACCCCCCTCCCTCCTCCCTCCCCATAACATCTCTCTGGGTCATCACCGTGCACCAGCCCCAAGCATGTTGTATCCTGCGTCAGACATAGACTGGCGATTTGATTCTTACATGATAGTATACATATTACAATGCCATTCTCCCAAATCATCCCACCCTCTCCCTCTCCCTCTGAGTCCAAAAGTCCGTTATACACATCTGTGTCTTTCTTTCTGTCTTGCATACAGGGTCGTCATTGCCATCTTTCTAAATTCCATATATATGTGTTAGTATACTGTATTGGTGTTTTTCTTTCTGGCTTACTTCACTCTGTATAATCGGCTCCAGTTTCATCCATCTCATCAGAACTGATTCAAATGTATTCTTTTTAATGGCTGAGTAATACTCCATTGTGTATATGTACCACAGCTTTCTTATCCATTCATCTGCTGATGGACATCTAGGTTGTTTCCATGTCCTGGCTATTATAAACAGTGTGCAGCCATGAAATTAAAAGACGCTTACTCCTTGGAAGAAAAGTTATGACCAACCTAGAAAGCATATTCAAAAGCAGAGATATTACTTTGCTGACTAAGGTCCATCTAGTCAAGGCTATGTTTTTTCCAGTGGTCATGTATGGATGTGAGAGTTGGACTGTGAAGAAGGCTGAGCGCCGAAGAATTGATGCGTTTGAACTGTGGTGTTGGAGAAGACTCTTGAGAGTCCCTTGGACTGTAAGGAGATCCAACCAGTTGGAGATCAGCCCTGGGATTTCTTTGGAAGGAATGATGCTAAGGCTGAAGCTCCAGTACTTTGGCCACCTCATGAGAAGAGTTGACTCATTGGAAAAGACTTTGATGCTGGGAGGGATTGGGGGCAGGAGAAGAAGGGGACAACCGAGGATGAGATGGCTGGATGGCATCAGGGACTTGATGGACGCGAGTCTGAGTGAACTCCGGGAGTTGGTGATGGACAGGGAGGCCCGCCGTGCTGCGATTCATGGGGTCTCAAAAAGTCGGACACGGCTGAGCGACTGAACTGAACGGAACTGAATGTTACTGTGATGTATATGTAAGAATAAAAATAATAACAGTCTGTAAATATATTTTAAAAACTTTATGTCAGCATATTGATTTAAAAGATGATAATGAACATGTTTGAATAGATATAATGATAGAAAAATAAGATATAAAAACATAATTAAGATATTGCTACATGCACTATTTCCCTTTTCAACTTGAAAATTGGTCATCATTTTGATATAATTTGACATAGGGATTTTTATTTTAAATGCTCTTTAGTTTGTCATCTTTAAAATTAGCTTAATGGAGAAATATTATAAGGAATATACATAAAAATAAGGTAATGCCAATAAGATAAAAATCATAACATTCCCATTTCTAATATGTTTCATGTATGCAGGTTGGGATACAGAATCTAAGATACATAAAGGACTATTGGCTCCTGAAATAACATGTAAAAATATTTTACAGTTTACATATGTAAAGACTTCTCTAAAAAATAACTATTTTACTCTTTTGATTGATTTAAGCAAGAAACCAGGATTACCAATTTTATGTGTGTAAATGGGTGCTAAATCTCTCAGTCATGTCCAACTGTCTGCAGATCCATGGATGGTAGCCCATCAGGCTCCTCTGTCCATGGGATTTCCCAGGGAAGAATACTGAATGGCTTGCCATTTCCTGCTCCAGGGGAACTTCCCTATCCAGGGATCGAGCCCATGTCTCCCGTATCTTCTTCATTGCAGGTGGATTCTTTACCACTGAGCCACCTGGGAAGCCTTTTTAAATATATAGAATATCCCCCTAAAAATATATGAATAAGTAAATTAATTACCTTTCATAAAGATATTTCAGTATGTTTATTATAATTTGGAAACAAGGAGTCAAATAGGGCACTCTAGCTTATTAATAAATTAATCTTTCTGATCATTTTAATATTCCTTGAATAGCAATAATATATTTTAATGAAATAAGTTGTACTTAGTATTTAGATGATGTACAAAGAGAAATCTGTAAATTGACATTTTCAGTGATAATTTTTCATTGTTATTAAAGATATAAACATTTTTATTAATTCAAGCATATTAATAAGAGATTAAATTTTATTTCTATAACCCTGTCAGCAGTTACTAGCTTTTTAACATTTTTTTTACTAAGTTGAAATACATATAACATAAAATGTAACATTCTAGTGTGTAAAATTCAATGATAGTGTTTTCACAATATTGTATAACCATCTCCTCTATCTAATTTCAAAACACTTCATTATCCCCAAAGGAAAACCTATAACTGTTATGCAGTTTTTCCCCATTCCTCTGCCACCATTGCTGACTAGCAACTACCAATCTGTCTTCTGTCTCTATAGATTTTACTGATTAAAAATGTTTCATACAGCACTTTGGTGGTTCCTCAAAGTTAAACACAGAATCACCATATGACCCAGTAAGCCACTCCTACTGTATATTTAAAACAGATAGTCAAGCAAATGCTTGCACAGACTAGTTTATAGCAGCACTATTCACAGCAGCTAAACAGTGGAAATAACCAAAATGCTCATCAGTGATCGAATGTACAAACCAACTGTGGGATGTGCATATGATGAAATATTATTCAGCCTTAAATAGGAATGAAATATTGATATATGCCACAATAAGGATGAAACACTGAAAACATTATGAAAGAACCATGCCACTACTACAAAGGCTCACATATCACATAGCTTTTTAAATAATTGTGATAAGAATAGTTAACATGACATCTGACTTAACACACTTTTAAGTGTACAATACAGTATTATTTTCTTGGACTCCAAAGTCACTGCTGATGGTGACTGCAGCCATGAAATTAAAAGCTGTTTACTTCTTGGATGAAAACCTATGACAAAATCAGACAGCATATTAAAAAGCAGAGACATTACTTTGCCAACAAAGGTCCATCTAGTCAAAGCTATGGTTTTCCCAGTAGTCATGTATGGATGTGAGGTTTGGACAATAAAGAAAGCTGAGAACTGAAGAATTGATGCTTTTGAACTATAGTGTTGGAGAGAACTCTTGAGAATCCCTCGAACAACAAGGAGATCAAACCAGTCTATCCTAAAGGAAATCAGTCCTGAATATTCACTGGAAGGACTGATACTGAATCTGGAGCTCCAATACTTTGGCCACTTGATGTGAAGCGCTGACTCATTGGAAAAGTCCCTGATGCTGGGAAAGATTGAAGACAGGAGAAGGACGACAGAGGATGAGATGGTTGGCTGGCATCACTGACTCGATGGACATGAGTTTGAACAAACTCTGGGAGATGTTGAAGGACAGAAAGCCCCGGTGTGCTGTAGTCCATGGTGTTACAGTCAGACACGACTGAGTGACTGGACAATAGCAACAACAGTATTATTCATTATAAACATAGTGTTGTACAGCATATTTCTAGAACTTAATATATAGTGTAACTGAAGGTATCAACATATTTCAAGATGTACCTGTTAAATAAGTGTCAATAATTTTATATCAATTATACAAATAAATATGTAAGCATGTATATATATTTGTATGTCATTATTGGCATCTGGTCCCATCACTTCATGGGAAATAGATGGGGAAACAGGGGAAACCATGTCAGACTTTTATTTTTTTGAGCTCCAAAATCACTGCAGATGGTGATTGCAGCCATGAACTTGAAAGACGCTTACTCCTTGGAAGGAAAGTTATGACCAACCTAGATAGCATTTTGAAAAGCAGAGATATTACTTTGCCAACAAAAGTCCACCTAATCAAGGCTATGGTTTTTCCAGTGGTCATGTATGGATGTGAGAGTTGGACTGTGAAGAAAGCTGAGCACCGAAGAATTAATGCTTTTGAACTGTGGTGTTTGAGAAGACTCTTGAGAGTCCCTTGGACTGCAAGGAGATCCACCCAGTCCATCCTAAAGGAGATCAGTCCTGGGTGTTCATTGGAAAGACTGATGCTGAGGTGGAAACTTCAATACTTTAGCCACCTCATGCGAAGAGTTGACTCATTGGAAAAGACCCTGATGCTGGGAAGGATTGGGGCAGGAGGAGAAGGGGACAACAGAGGATGAGATGGCTGGATGGCATCACTGTCTCGATGGACATGCGTTTGGGTGAACTCCAGGGGTTGCTGATGGACAGGGAGGCCTGGCGTGCTGTGATTCATGGGTTCACAGAGTCGGACAGGACTGAGCGACTGAACTGAACTAAACTGAACTGAATTGGCATATAATTATTATCAGCAAATATATATTACACAAGGGGAAAAATAAAAACAAGATTCTCATGACAATATAAACTATGTATCAAAGGTTTCATTCAGCTCATTAATTAATGAGGGAATTATTAAGATGTTAAAATGGATTCAAAAAGCATTTGAGGAGCTGAATATTTATAAACAATTAATAAATGATGTTTGCTGAGTTAAACTCAAAACTGGTTAACATTCAGCAGTCATAACAGTAAAATGTGGATTATTTGGGGATAAAACACATGTGCATTTTCACTAGACAAAAATCTGTAAATTCATGTTAACCTCTGAAGAATTATGAAGTATCCTAGTCAACAGTTAAGTGAACTAGAAACATAGCCCACAATAGCACCTAAAGAACCTCTAGTAATTTTTTGTCTATTTCTAAGTTTCTGATAGGTTTTCTACAAATAGAGTTCATCCTGTCTAATGTATATATTGTAAAATGCTTCAGTTCAAAATTTGAAGTATTTGCTATAAACAAAAAAATAGAATTTGAATAGATTCAACAGAATTCTCAACAGTTGTTTCTCTAAAATATCTAGTTCATTTTTTCAGGAAACAACATATTTGTCCTTAAGGCACAAAACAAGAAAAAGAAATGTAGATAGTCTTGATCAAAAACTCTAAGGTATAATGTACACTGATAGAACCTATTAAATAATACATTGTTTATTTTTCTTTAGATGAAATAATTCTTGCTATCATTTATTTTCTTATATTACAAAAATCTTTGCATTCATTTGCATTCTGCTAATCACCTAAATGGGCTTCCCAGGTGGCCCCAGTGCTAAAGAACCCACCTGCCATGATAGGAGCTGTAAGAGATGCAGCTTTGATTCCTGGGTTGGGAACATCCTTTGAATATTAAAACTTAGCTCATTTCCCGTCCAATATATATGTCAGCTCCCCTGGAGGCAGGAAAAGGCAACCCACTCCAGGATTCTTATGTGGAAAATTGCATGGACAGAGGAGCCTCGCAGGCTATAGTCCATGGGGTTGCAAAAGTTGGACATGACTGAGCATATGCACACACATAAACACATACACACACATATATATGTCAGCTAAATTTTCCCATATCAATGTAATGCAGTATGTATTCTCTTGAACTCATTTAATATAACTGCATACTTCATTGTCTAGAATTCATCTGTTATAATGTTTCAAAGACATAGTTATGTGATAAATTGCTTTTTATTCTCAAATGAAATGTTTTTACAATAAGTGAAAATTTCATTTCCCCCAATTGACATACACTTTTTTACTTCTAAAAATAAAATTATGAATGAATAAAAAGGAAATTTAAATTTATTTGTGTATTAAAGTCACAGTCTTTACCTCACAATATCTTTGAATACTTACCGAATAAATTATAAAATATGTTCATTCACTTAACAAATATTTATTTATTTATGTAACGTGAGTTATGTGCCAGATATTGTTCTAGGCTGAGAACATAAAAGACCAAAGCTCAAAACTACATTCCAGTGCATGGAGACATACAATATAAAATAAAATATTAATTAAAGAGTATATCAGATAGTCCTGAGTATAAAAAGAGAAAACAACTGGGCAAGTATCAAGGATTCGGATTAGATGCCTGCTATTTTACTTATATATTTATTTATTTTAAACTAAAATGAGCTTTATTAATTTTAAATACTTTTGGTTTATAATATTATATGTTTCATATTATAATATAATTATTAGTATTTTTATGGATTATATTCCATTTAAAGTTGTTATAAAGTAATGGCTGTATTTCCTTGTGCTATATAATGTATCCTAGTATCTTATTTATTTTATGCATAACAGTTTGTATTTTTTAATCCCTTACCACTGTCTGGCCCTTTCCACCTTTACACCACCCCACCTGTGACTGCTTATTTGTACTCTACATTTGTGAGTCTCTCTCTTTCTGTTTTATCTATTTATTTTTTAATTGTACATATGAGTAATAACAGAGTATTTATTTTTCTTTGTCTGACTTATTTCACTAGGAGTTCTGTTGTTCAGTTGCTAAGTTGTATCTGACTCTGCAATTCCATGGACTGCAGCACACCAGGCTTCCCTGTCTTTTACTATCTTCCAGAGTTTTCTCAAACTCATGCCCATTGAGTCGATGTTAAAATTCTGTCTGCAACAAAATAGATGAATCTAGAGGGTATTACTCTTCACATATCCTCTAGACTTATCCATGTTGTTGCAGATAGAAGAATTTCATTATTTTATGGCTGAGTAATATTCCAGTGTGTGTATGTATATGTATGTACACACAATATATATACCACATCTTTGCCATTTATCTGTTGTTTGGCACTTGGGTTGCTTACATATCTCAGTTCTTGTAAATAATGCTGCTGTGAACATTGGAACATTGGGTCCATGAATCTTTCCAAGTTAGTGCTTTCATTTTGTTTGGATATACAACCAGGAATGGAATTGCTGGATTGAATTGTAGTTCTATTTTTAGGTGGTCAGGGTAGATATCATTGAGGAGGTATATTGTGATTCATAATGAGAAGTATATATTTGGTCTTCCTTCCCATTTCTGACACTGAGTTCCTAAAATACTTGGAATGTCCTAAGAACTGAGAGTCCTAAAGGTGTCTTTTGTAATGCTAACGAGGTGACTTCAGGAACTCCTCTAAAGATGGGGGCTGGTTGCCAGTGGAGCCAATCAAGTGATCAGAGGGGTGGAATTTTCAGTCTCAAATTGTGGCCTCCAAGCAAGGGAAAGAGGTTAGAGATGGAGTTCAATCATCAATGGCCAATGAATTAATCAATTATGCCTATGTAATGAAGTTTCTGTACATACTCACAAGGACAGATTCAGAGAGGTTACTGGTTTGTGAAAATGTGGAAATTTGGGGTGAGAATCATGCTAAGAGAGGGTATGAAAGCCTGTGCCCTTTCTCTGTACCTTGTTCTATGTAGCTGTTTCCTCTCCCTGTTTCTGAGTTATATCCTTTTATAATAAAACAATGATCTAGCAAGTAAAATATTGCTGTGTCTTCTGTGAGGTGATCTAGCAAATTAATTGAATCTTAGGAGGGGGTCACAGGGGTCTCCCATCTGTAGTCAGTTGGTAAGAAGCACGGGTGACAACCTTGATTTGGTGACTGGCGTCTGAAGTGGGGAGGAGTAGTCTTGTGAGAGGAAACCTCCAACTTGTGCCGGAAGCCAGTGTGAGGAATCCCGCCCGTGACAAGGTCATGAGGAAGGAAGCTGACATATGCAAGGCGTGCTCAGACTTCAGGGACCCCTCTGGATATTCCTAAGCATGTACCCCAGCAAAAATCTGCCGGCTTTTGTGCTCTGCTTTTCCGCTTTTCTGATATTCTCTGGAAAAAAGTCAATTCAGGGTTTTAGTCTTCTGCATTTGAAAGGGATGTTTCAGTTAAACCCCTCTGATAGCTCTCTAGCCTACCTAACAGGTTCCCCAGACCTCTTACAGCTTGTGAATTGCTTACAGCCCCCCAACCGCAAGAGGCACAAAGCTTACAGCTTGTGAATTGCTTACAGCCCCCAACCGCGAGAGACATCTTAAAGATACAGAGCCTTTTCTAAAGAGTTAAAAATTATATTGGTAGAGGGTTTTCACTGTTGATTCAAGGATTGCTGCCAGACCTCCTTATTCTTTATCT
This sequence comes from Capricornis sumatraensis, assembly GCF_032405125.1. Taxonomy (NCBI): domain Eukaryota; kingdom Metazoa; phylum Chordata; class Mammalia; order Artiodactyla; family Bovidae; genus Capricornis; species Capricornis sumatraensis. The sequence continues at coordinate 14,439,707 of NC_091089.1, read as the reverse complement.
TTTAGGCACCTGGAAGGATGTTAATGTAAGCAGGATGTAGAAAAAGATACATAGTAGTTTTGATGTTAGCAACACTAGACTTTTGAGTTAATTGCTTCTCTTTTGCTGTAAATCACTGTACTCCCTCTACTTGTTATAAGTTGCTGTATCCTTGCTGTGTAAGAATGTAACTTTATTTAGTGCTTTCTGAGAGTGGCACCAGACCTTGGGAAAATCAACACAAATAAGTCTTGTGGTTGACAAACCCTTATCAGAAAAAAGGCTGTAAAATGTTAAATTGGCCCTTTTGGCTGGAAGATGATGTAAATTACCTAAGACTTGTGTATACAATTAGGTATGCAGAGAAAAAAGCCTGGTTTTGATAAGAGTCTGGACTGCTAACGCTGCATAACTTTGTGTTACCCATTGATCTCCATGTTTTACCAAAAGTATAAAAGGCCTTCTGAACAATAAAGGATGGACCAGATTCTCAGACCAGTTTCTCGGACTAGTCTCGGCCTGGTTTCTTGGGAATCTGGCTCCCCCCGTGTCTCTCTCTCTCTCTTTTTCTCTCCCTTTTCTTCCCTCTGCTCTTTACTTTAATTTCAGGCTGAATTTCCATCTGGGGCGCGGAGGCTCGCCAGGTCTACTTATTTGCCCTGGTTATTAAGATCCGCGAGAAAGGGAGCTTAAGGCGAGGCACCCTTAGATATTCAAGCGGGCACCGGTGGCCCAACGTAGATGGTGCAAATTCCTTGTCTGGAATTTTATTGGTCTTCCGCATAAACCAAGCTATTCAGCCCTCTTTCTCCACTTAATCTTCCTACTGCACTACAGTTTCTTAATCTAATCTTATATTAATAAATAAACAAGTCTTTCCACGCCAACGCCGTCCACCCTTCGAATTCCCTGGATCCACCGGGGCTGGACCCCGGCAAACTTGCAAATCCTCTACCTGGTAAATAGAGTCAGAATTGAGGTGAATTTTAGGACACGCAGCAGGAGTCCAGAAAAGCATTGGACTTGTGAGGGAACCTCTCACTCCTCATATTTCTACATTGGATTTGGGTGTTCAGATCCCTTTAGTAGGTGACCTTTCATTTACTTAAAAGACCCAAAGTAAGTGAAGGAATGGGCTACAAGAATATGCAGGGAAACTGTACAGGAAAACACTAATTAAAAAACCACACGGTAGGAACAGCCTTTGATGACTATGAGTGGGTAGATAAATTCTTGGTCAATAAATAATTGGTTTTTACATCTTTAAAGACGGAATAATCATTGAAATTTTGTTCAATAGCACATCAGCAATAAGGAAATTCAGGAAAAAGTGGATTTGGATTTTAACCCATAAAATAGCATATTCTTCTAGCCAGGAGTAATGCCCAACTTAACCATAACAGATGTCAAAGCAGTCTCACATTCAACTCGTTAAACAGTTCTTGGAATGACACTAATTTGGCTTTGGGAAAGGCAAGTCTAATTTTGACTCATTATACTGCTGGTACTACTTTTCTGCATTCTGAAAAATAACTGCAAGAGGACATCTGAGGATAAAGAGGGACTTGTAGTCTTTTTCTGTAAAATACATCAGGTCTTCTTGGTGCCATGGTGGTGTGTATCATATAAGTAAACAGAGAATATGATGTCCATGCCATAATTTATTTTTGAAAACATAATCTGCAAAGAACTCCTTTAAGTCAGTTTTAGTCCAGATGAATGGATGTTAGAGATTATATATCCAGTTCATCTCTGGTCATATTATCTAGTGCTGCTCTTCCTGTCATGTTGTGAAAATTTAATTAACATTTTTGAATGAATGAAATAAAATTCAAATGGAAATTGTCATATACTTCTTCTGAATGTATTTTTTGGCAAAGCTAGATGATAAATGTATAAAACAACAGAGGTGTGAGAAAAATCTATATCAATGGCAAATACTCAACAAGGAAATCTGCTAATCTTTAAATGAAATTTTACTTTTCATTCAATCTCCCTTAGTCTGTTAACTATTTTAGAGCACTAAGTACCTTGTATGTCTCCCTCACCATATTGTATCACTTCATAACCTTGAAAAGGACTAAATTTACTTTCTGATTTTTAAATAAGGGTTTCTTTAATATTTTTTCATTTAAACATTTTAACTTCAGATAGTGTGAACTTACTTTCAGGCTTGTTTATGAAGGATATTAAGAGGCATGATTAAAGAAGACCAACTGAGTTACCTAGAACTATCAAATAGCCACCATCCTTTAATTCTATACATATGACAAAATATATACCTTTGTTTCAGTAAGTCTCAATTAATGGATTCTTTTATGAATTCTTATAAGCTGTAACTGTATATTTTAGATTCACTTTTAATTGATATAATATAATTTATATTTCACCATGAATGGAATACTACAGGGGAAAGTTATTTGGCACTAATAAAGAAAATGGGCTTCCCAGGTGGCACTAGTGTTAAAGAACTTGCCTGTCAATGCAGGAGACATGAAAGACTCGGGTTCAATCCCTGAATCTGGAAGATCCCTTGGAGGAGGGCATGGCAACCCACTCTAGTAATCTTACCTGGAGAATCCCATGGACAGAGGAGGCTGGCAGGCTATACAGTATTGAGCTGTAAAAGATAAATTTTTAGATTTAACTTTGAGTAAACTCAATAAATGTGTCTCTCAAATTACTTTTAATAATAAAGAGCTTAAGGCATTATTATAACAGGTCTCCAAAACTTTCACTTTAAGAAAAAAAAGCAAAAAAAAAAATAATAATAATAATTCAAGTCCCTTAGTGACAAGGACTTCTTCTACACAACGGAAATATCCAGGAGAAGTCAACATGTTCTTCCCTGTGGCAAAACAAATGGCCATATAAGAAGCGGACATATAAAAGGACTTTTGGTTCTGAAAAGCCAGACTCACTGGTAGCACTAGGAACAACTGGAGGCATAAATTTGGTCACTGAATTACTTTCTTTTTAAGATTTATAGGTTTCATGGAAATGAATCATCTTTCATTGCTAATATTTGTATTTCTCTTTATCCCTTGAAATATATAGATTATCAATTCATCAATCTTTTGAAAAGTCCAAACTTCGAATTTGTCAATTTTTTTCTACAGTTTGTTCTATTCTCTTTCATTTTTCTCTTTATTTCCTTCCGTTTAATTTATTTGTGCCTAATTGATGTTTGTTTGTAAATAGTTCTTTTATTTGATATCAGCATTTAAAGGAAAGATTTCCCTTTTAAGGACTGTTTTAGTTGCATCCCAAACATAGTTTGATTGCTGTTTTAATTTTGTTGTGACAAGACAACATACTCTAATGAATGCAATCTTTGTAAGTGTGTTGAGGCTTGTTTAATAGCTCAGCATATGGCCTGTCTTAGTATGGGGTGTAGTGTTTTCAGAATATAAGTTTGGTCAAATGTAAATGTAACTCTTCTGCTTCATTACTGACATTTTTATCCACGTGGTCTTTCGATTACTAATAGATGTCTATTCAGTCTGCAAGTACGATTATAGATTTGCCTATCTCTGCAAATAATTTTGTCAATTTTCATTTCATGTGTTTTGAAGCTTTGTTATTACAAAAGAAAGTGGAAGTGTTAGTCACTCAGTCATGTCTGACTCTTTGCGACCCTATAGACTGTTGCCTGTCAGGTGCCTCTGTCTTTGGGATTTTCCAGGCAAGAACACTTGAATGGGTAGTCTACAGGCGATCTTTCTGAACCAGGGATCGAACCCAGGTCTCCTGCACTGCAGGCAGATTCTTTACAATCTGAGCCACCAGAGAAGCCCTTTGTTATTATGGGCATACATATTTAAGATTTGTATACCTCATTGACGAATTGACACTTTTGTCATTAAAATTGATATTTTTAAAAATTGTTTTAGTGTAATGCTTGTTGGATCATGGAAAAAGCAAGAGAGTTCCAAAAAAACATCTATTTCTGATTTATTGACTATGCCAAAGCCTTTGACCATGTGGATCACAATAAACTGTGGAAAATTCTGAAAGAGATGGGAATACCAGACCACCTAACCTGCCTCTTAAGAAATCTGTATGCAGGTCAGGAAGCAACCGTTAGAACTGGACATGGAACAACAGACTGATTCCAAGTAGGAAAAGGAGTACGTCAAGGCTGTATATTGTCACGCTGCTTATTTAACTTATATGCACAGTACATCATGAGAGATGCTGGACTGGAAGAAACACAAGCTGGAATCAAGATTGCTGGGTGAAATATCAATAACCTCAGATATGCAGATGACACCACCCTTATGGCAGAAAGTGAAGAGGAGCTAGAAAGCCTCTTGATGAAAGTAAAAGAGGAGAGTGAAAAAGTTGGCTTAAAGCTCAACATTCAGAAAATGAAGATCATGGCATCTGGTCCCATCACTTCATGGGAAATAGATGGGGAAACAGTGGAAACAGTATCAGACTTTATTTTTCTGGGCTCCAGAATCACTGCAGATGGTGATCGAAGCCATGAAATTAAAAGACTCTTACTCCTTGGAAGAAAAGTTATGACCAACCTAGATAGCATATTCAAAAGCAGAGACTACTTTGCCGACTAAGGTCCATCTAGTCAAGGCTATGGTTTTTCCAGTGGTCATGTATGGATGTGAGAGTTGGACTGTGAAGAAGGCTGAGTGCCGAAGAATTGATGCGTTTGAACTGTGGTGTTGGAGAAGACTCTTGAGAGTCCCTTGGACTGCAAGGAGATCCAACCAGTCCATTCTGAAGGAGATCGACCCTGGGATTTCTTTGGAAGGAATGATGCTGAAGCTGAAACTCCAGTACTTTGGCCACCTAATGAGAAGAGTTGACTCATTGGAAAAGACTCTGATGCTGGGAGGGATTGTGGGCAGGAAGAGAAGATGACGACAGAGGCTGAGATGGCTGGATGGCATCACGGACTCGATGGATGTGAGTCTGAGTCAACTCCGGGAGATGGTGATGAACAGGGAGGCCTGGCATGCCGCGATTCATGGGCTCGCAGAGAGTCGGACACGACTGAGCCGACTGAACCGAACTGAATGCTTGTTGTGCTTCTCTGGTGGCTCAGACGGTCAAGAATACACCTGCAATGCGAGAGACCTGGGTTCGATCCCTGGATTGGGAATATCCCCTGGAGGACGGCATGGTAACCCACTCCAGTAGTCTTACCTGGAGAATTCCATGGACAGAGGAGCCTGGCGGGCTACAGTCCATGGGATCACAAAGAGTCAGAACGCGACTGAGCAACTAAGCACAACACTTGTTGCCTTGAAGTCTGTTTTGCCTTACATTAGTATAACTGTACCAGATTTTAAAAATTTTTATCGGAGTATGGTTGATTAACAGTATTGTGTTAGGTTCAAACAGCAAAGTGAATCAGTTATACATACACATATATCAACTCTTTTTAAGATTTTTTTTCCCATATTGGTCAATATAGAGTATTGAGTAGATTTTCCTGTGCTCAACTATAGGTCCTTATTTCTGATAATATATCATTTGGTACCTTTATTAATAGTCGTTTTCATATAGTAGCTCTTACTGCTAAGGTGGTTCCAGAAATTTATACTTTAACTAGAATTTTTGAATGTTTTATCTTTAAGTGTATTTTTCTATTTATTTGTCTTATCATGGCTTTGTTAAAATTCTTAGAACTATGTGATATTTTTAAACAAATTTGAAATAATGTTAGCCAATATTTCTATAACTATTTATCTGTCCTTTCCCTACTTTCTGCTCACTTTCTCTAACGCTTGTGTTAGTTGCACTGTTTTACACTGTTACAGACTATTGAAGTTTTGCTTATTTTTTCTCAGTTCTTTCTTGAGTGGCAAGGTTTTGATTGAATAATTGCTCTTGAGATTATTGAACCTTTATTTTTGCCTTGAATAATCAGTTGACTGTTCCACATAATGTATTTTTTGTTACAGATATTTTATTTTTATATCTAATATTTGCAAATACCAGTACTGTTTGCAAGTGACTTATAGTTCTCTTCAAATTTCCCATTTCTCCTCTCATTTTGCTCATCATTCTCAACAGTTTTTAAGACATCCTTGAGATTATTTAAAATCTTTGTCTTCTGATGTAAGAATCTTCTGTGGTTCTCTGTGTACATTGTTTGATCACATCTTATCATTTTATTGTATAATAAGTATCATAGATGTTTCCTAGTGAAGAACCTGAATATTTTTGTCTTCCTCTGTAAAGTGTTAATTTCTCTTCTAGCAGAAATTACCTTATTGACAGATCACCTTTATAATGTGGAAGCTTATTTTTATGCTTGCTTCAGTTGGAATATTCTGGATATTTCCAGTTATCAGTTCTGTGAAATGATTGTTAATCCTAAGGCATGGTTCCTTGATGGTTTCATTGGAAATCTCAAGTATTTATCCAGCCCCTCAATTATTTAGGCTTGAATATCAAATTATAGTTTTTCTAGAATGGAGAAAGTATTGAAATCTCTGCTCAATCTTCTTAGCCTCTATCTATGACTTTTCTCAGGACCTCTTGGATTAATGTCCTTCAAATGTGTAATTTATGAGTCAGCCAAGATTTCAAGCCAGTTTTGTACATGGTGGGGGCGTGGTGGGGGAGGGGTGTTCCCTTGTGGCTCAGCTGGTAAAGAATACATCTGCAATGTGGGAGACCTGGATTCAATCCCTGGGTTCGGAAGATCCCCTGGAGAAGGGAAAGGCTACCTACTCCAGTATTCTGGCCTGGAGAATTCCATGGACAATATAGGCCATGGGGTCACAAAGAATTGGACATGACTGAGCGACTTTCACTTTCACTTGTACATAGGGACTTTGAGCGTCCACACTGTGGCATCCTCTGTTTGAGGATTTCTTGCCTAAATTCATAGCCCACTCTGCTTCACCTGAATCTGTATTTCTATTTTTCAGTCTAATAATATTCTCATTTTCTGCATAAATTATATTATTGAGAACCATGCAGACCTGTGAGTATTTCCAGGTGTAATTAGATAAAATTTGAGTCTTTAAGCATTGTGAATTCTGTCCCTCAAGGCCCTCAGGTTCTACTTGTATGCATTGTAGTACTTTCAGACAGCTGATTTTTAATGTTTTTTTTTTTTTTTTTTTTAAGAAATTTTACTGTCATTGGTTAGAACAATAGTCAGTCCTAAAGGAAATCCTAGTCAATCCTAAAGGGAAACAACCCCGAATATTCTTTGGAAGGACTGCCAACTGATGTGAAAAGCCAACTCCTTGGAAAGGACCCTGATGCTGGGAAAGATTGAGAGCAGGAGGAGGGGACAATAGAGGAGGAGATGGTTGGATGGCATCACTGACTCAGTGGACATGAGTTTGAGCAAAGTCCAGGAGGTAGTGAAGGATAGGGAAGCCTAGTGTGCTGCAGTCCATGGGGTCGCAACAAGTCAGACTCTACTTAGCAACTGAACAGCAACTGAATAGTATGCTACAAACTACTCAGTCATTACTATAAGCAAGAATCTAATGTACATGATTGAAAGAAGGAGAGAGAGTATATGTTTCTAAGTTTGTGCCATTCTCATTGAATTACTAGTAGTTTGCAGTCCTATTGGGTAAAGTTTTCACATTTGGTTGATAGACAAGTTGGGCAAGGAATTTTATTTTAATCATGTCTTTTCTAAATTTTTGGAATGCCGTGTGTAGAAAAGACAAGATAACGACTTTCTCTCCATCCAATCACAAGTTCATTTTCCCATAATGGCTTAAGCAAGCCTTATAAAAAATTATGGAGTAGTTTTACAAACATTTATGGCTTTTGCAAATAAACTGCTGGGTGAATTCATTTTGCAAGTGTAATTATTATGATGAAAAATATAATTGAAGATTTTAGTCATATCCTGAAGGGAGAGAGTCTTATTCAAAATATATACTTTTCTATGATTTAAAAATCAGGCTCATATTAAATTTTCATTGGCAAAAATTGGGAAATTGTCATTTTATCTTTTACAACTACCCTTTTACAGTCTAATATCAACAGCAAGTACTTTGGTAGTTCTCAAAATGTAGTCTAATTGTAAGTGCTGGTTAAAAATGCAAATGTATAGAGCCCAGAATTTTGAATTTATAAGTTCTTTAGATTAGTCTCCTATACAACTGGTTTAATGGCAGATTATTATCCAGATTAGTGACAAAATTGTGATTAATCTTCAAATTACTTTCTTTCTCAAGGAGCTTCTAAAATTTTTCATGTCTTATTAATAAAATATGGAAACAATAACATATAAGCCCACCTTAAAAATAGGAATTAAAGTCATGTGGCTTCTGTGGAGCCTACATAATGTTTTAAAAAGCAAGTCAAAAGATAGGAATGCTAAACTGTGATCCGTCATGTAAGCTAACCCTCTTATTTTATGTTAAATCTTGTTCTTTATGATCACAACACAAAAGTACCACATTGGCCAAGAGGTCAGGATTAGCAACATAGCCAATAATACTTTATTTTATTAATTTATTTGTTTCTGGCCACACTACCTGCCCTGCAGGATCTTAGTTCCCTGACCAGGCATCAAACCTGTGCCCTCTGCAGTGGAAGTGTGGAGTCCTAGCCACAGGATTGCCAGGGAATTTCCAAAGGCAACAATATTTTAATTACTGGACCACACAAGAAATGATGAGAGATAGGAACCAAGAAATGATGAGAGATAGGAACCATATAATATAGTATTAAATAATAACAAAGTATTCAAAGTAAACCCAGGACAACAAGGACAACTGGCATGTGGTGCAGCCTAAAAAAAAGCGAGACAGAACTCTGAAGACTGACTCAGGAGGCCACAGGAGGGTGAAACAGCCTTTGCTGCTTAGTTGCTAAGCTGTGCCCACCTCTCTACAACACTATGGACTATAGCCCACCAGGCCCTCTAAGGATGGGATTCCCGGGCAAGAATATTGGAATGGGTTGCCCTTTCCTTCTCCAGGGAATCTTCCCAACCCAGGGATCTAACCTACATCTTCTGCATTGGCAGGCAAATTCTTTATCACAGTGCCCATCTGGGAAGCCTAAAAAGAGCCCTATAAGCTCCATATTCTTCACCTCAGCCCATTAGAGGGAGGGCATTGGGAATCTGATTTGGGTTTAAGTAATAAAGAATCCTCCCAACAATGCAGGAGATGCAAGTTTGATCCCTGGATAAGGAAGATCCCCTGGAGAACGAAATGGCAACCCATTCCAGTATACTTGCCTGGGAAATCCCATGGGCAGAGGAGCCTGATGGGCTACAGTCCATGGGGTCAAAAAAGAGTAAGACACGACTTAGCAACTAAACAGCAACAGGAATACAGATCATTTAAAAAAAAAAAAAAAGTGAAAGTGTTAGTCACTTTTTTCTGTGTTGTGTGGAGCATTTTTGAGCCTTTTAATATCCTTACTAAAATTCATTTGAAGACATGAGGTTTTAAGGAAATTAAGAAGGTGTAAGGCAATGGCAACCCACTCAAGTACTCTTACCTGGCAAATCCCATGGACGGAAGAGTGCAGTAGGCTGCAGTCCATGGGGTTGCTAGGAGTCAGACACGACTGAGCAACTTCACTTTCACTTTTCACTTTCATGCATTGGAGAAGGAAATGGCAACCCACTCCAGTGTTCTTGCCTGGAGAATGCCAGGGACGGGGGAACCTGGTGGGCTGCTGGCTCTGGGGTCGCACAGAGTCGGACGTGACTGAAGCGACTTAGCAGCAGCAGCAGTAGCAATTTTTATATAGAAGTTTTGTTGTTTCTTCTTCTTCTACTGAAAGACAGCAAAGCTTCTTTAAAAATAAATTACAATATATGGGAATGAATATATGGAAGTGGCATAATTCTTGGCTCCAGAGTGTGGTAAAAACAGTAATTTCCTGAGTCTACATTCATTGTCATGCCACCTGCTGTCATGCTAAAGCGTATGTGCATTTCTTATAGGTTCTGTCCTATGGACTATACTCACCCACTTGTTATATAGAAGCAGTAAAAACTTCATGTGAAAATTGGTGAAATCCATATAAAACTTCTAATTCAGTTACTAGCATTAGGTAAATGTTAATTTAATTTTGAGAAATGTGCATGGTTATGTAAGATGCTAACATCAGTAGAATTCATAAAGATATATGGGAACTTGCTATACTGTCTTTAAAACTCCCAAAAATCTAAAATTATTTCAAAATAGAAAGGCTTAAAAATGTATCATGTAACATTGAAGGAAATTTAGTTGGCAAATTTCTGATAATTTTCTTCAAAAAAATAGGAACAAATCTTCACAGCTGTCTTTCAGTCCATTTTCCCCCTTGAGTACCTTTTAAGTCAATGATTGCCCCCTGGTCCTCTTGATGCTCATGAAACAGGCACTGGATAAATGCTTGCTGGATGAGTCAGTCCTTTTGATGTATTTAAAGAACCTTTCATTATTGGGATTTTTATTGCCTTGAAAAGTGCTCCTAAAATTTTCTTTTGACTCACTTAAGTTTGAATTGCTTCTGACCTGCCACATTGTGTGCTTTTTGGTTCTCTTCATGAAAGAAAGCTGTGATGGTTTAAACACATACTCACCGCACTAAGTCACCCATTTCCTCCTTCAGCTCTCAAAATGGATTCTTTTAACTTCACTAGCTGTCTCCCCCTACATGGTTTTTATTTTACTTTCTAGTCTTTGATGAGAAATGATAAAAAAGGTAATCATTCTTTTAACTTAATGCATTTCAATATAGGTCAAAATAAGATAAATTGGGTCATTGAGCAGAGAAAATAGAAGAGCCTCTTGGATGCAGTAAGACCTTAGGTCGTTTCGAAATTTTCCCTGTATCTTCTCAGGAGTTTCCATTATTTGGTCATCTAGGTGACTGTTATTTTGTATGCTTGATGTGAAAGCTTATATGCATACATATGCTTGTTAAATTACTGAAGTTTCAGTCCAAATCTTTTTGTGTGTTCTTGATCCATTCACTCACTTCTCTGCTTCTGTTGCTATCCTAAAATTTCAGTTATTTTCTCTGGCTCTCGTTTAGAAAAAAGAAAAACTTCTTTCAGTCATTGAACTCAACCACTTAAAAGTACTCAGATCTCACAATTTGTAAGAAAGGCACACTCTCCTATCTGTGTTTTCTGCATCAAAAGCAAACAAACAAACAAACAAAAACTCTACAGCAGTTTATATGCACTCTCTTGTACTCTAGCAATTTCCAAGTCTTTAACTCTCTAGCATTTGCATCACTATAATTCTACTGAAGCCATTCTTTAAAAAGTTGTTTACTTATTAGCAAGCAAATTCCATACACAGTGTTCCTTCTCATTGATGTCTCCAGATAACTGGACACTATGGAACCTGAGCTTCCATGAAACCATTCTCCACTTACTTTGATGACATTCCAACCTGAAACTATTCTGACTTCCTCAACTGCTGCCTTTATCTCCTCTGGTTGTACTCTTTCAGCCAACTTTTTTCTGGGTTCTGATCTTGACTTTCTTATTATTCCTTGTCTGTACTCTTTTCTTTGTTTGACTATGCATGTTATTACAGAAAAACCCAAATGAACTTTTCAGCCAATTCTTCAGTTTTACTAATCACCTATACATATTGAAATCACTTCCTTCCTTGATTTTGCCCTTGAGCAACAGTCTTACGTTACTGAGCTTATGGCTATATAGTTTAACCAGGATCTTCCATAAATATTTCAAACAGATTTCCAAAATTATACTCATTCTGCTCATTCTGCAAACTGATCCTCTCCCATGTATTTCTGAGTGTCAGAGATATCAACACACTCCTTTTTATAGTTTCAGTCTTTCTCTTAAGCTCACTTTAACCAATTCTATATTCAAGATCTGTCAAGTCTACCAACTTTTTGTTGCCCTTTGTGTTTCCACCTCCACTAAGCCTCGCCAAGCACTCACAGAAGTCAAAACTCGAAAGGGTTTGAAATAGCTTGATAAATAAATGGATGTCTGCATAAAGGGAAGATACTGAAGAATCAGGACAAGGAAAAAATGTAGCAATACTTGTCTAGACATGTGAGAGTAGGAGGTAAGTTGACTGAGGGGTGATCAGGTCAAGAAAGATAAAAGTTGGTCCTGAGTTTTAGAATCCTTCGTGTTTTTAATTGATGTCCTACATTGATATTATGTTTTCTGCAACCTAGATTAGAATTTATTATGTGTGAACTAGTGAACCAAATTTTAAGCTATCCAGCCTTTAAAATTTTGTCCTTAGATACTAAAGTTGAATTAAAATCCTTTAGACTCATTCTTATCCAGATATAATTACTTGGGTTTGAGAACCCCCTTCATTAAATTGCTTCTGTAAGGTCTAGTTTCTATGTCTTGGAGTTTGACCAATAGCCTTAAAAGTCCAAATACCACTTACCTATAGAGTAGGAATTTTTAGCCTGAAGCCCCTTGGATCTGTAAACTCTAACATTGCATGCATTTCTGAATGACTGTGGAAATATGTATGTTCCTGGGTGTCTGCTTGACTATATTAACAGACATTTAAAGATGCAAGAAATCTGAAAAAAAGCTGCTGAGTTTTATCAATGTGAGTAAAGCATTGGACATATTTTAAAATATAGATCTGATCACACCCTATTCCTCTCTTTTATAACCTGTTGGGTTTCCCTAGGCTTTTAAATGAATACTGTTCATAATAGCCAGGATATGGAAGCAACCTAGATATCCATCAGTAGACGAATGGATAAGAAAGCTGTGGTACATATACACAATGGAATATTACTCATCTGTTAAAAAGAATACATTTGAATCAGTTCTAATGAGGTGGATGAAACTGGAGCCGATTATACAGAGTGAAGTAAGCCAGAAAGAAAAACACCAATACAGTATGCTGTTGCTGCTGCTAAGTTGCATTAGTCATGTCCGACTCTGTGCAACCCCATAGACAGCAGCCCAACAGGCTCCTCTATCCCTGGGATTCTCCAGGCAAGAATACCAGAGTGGGTTGTCATTTTCTTCTCCAATGCATGAAAGTGAAAAGTGAAAGAGAAGTCGCTCAGTCGTGTCCAACTCTTAGTCACCCCATGGACTGTAGCCTACCAGACTCCTCCGTCCATGGGATTCTCCATGCAAGAGTACTGGAGTGGGTTGCCATTGCCTTCTCCCCAGTACAGTATACTAACACATATTTATGGAATTTAGAAAGATGGTAATGATAACCCTATATGCAAGACAGCAAAAGAGACACAGATGTATAGTACAATCTTTTGGACTCTGTGGAAGGAGGTGAGATGGGATCTTCTGAGAGGATAGTATTGAAACATGTATATTATCATATGTGAAACAGATCACCAGTCCAGGTTTGATGCATGAGACAGGGTGCTCAGGGCTGGTGCACTGGGATGACCCAGAGGGATGGGATGGGGAGGGAGGTGGGAGGGGGGTTCAGGATGGGAAAGACATGTAAATCCATGGCTGATTCATGTCAATGTATGGCAAAAACCACTACAATATTGTAAAGTAATTCACCTCCAATTAAAATAAATAAATTAAAAACAAATAAATGAAGACCAAATCCAAGGAATCTGACCTATGATACTTGAATGATATGTCGAGTTTTAGATATCTATATTAGGTTTGCTTGTCTTTTTTTCTGGACATGTGGCTTATGACTATGTAATTTCAATTCCTTTAGCAAACTACACTTCCTCGCATCTCAGGGTCTTGATTGTTTTGTGAGGAAAGGAACTGTCCCATTATCATTTTCCAACCTGCTTTCACCAGACCTTTCTCCCAATTATTTTCTATCTCACTTCTCATCTCAGCTTAAACATTGCTTTCTTGTTAAATCTTTCCTGACCATTCTGACAAAATGGATTTCATTCATTCATATGTTCATAATTGCCCTCTATTTTTATATCATAATGTTTATCACAGTTTATAGTTATAAATTTGAGTCCAAATTTTATTTAAGTTTATTTATTTTTCTTGTGCAAGATCAGGAGTGCAGGGAAGTGATGGTTAATTTTCATTGTATTGTTTGTAGCACCCAGGATGAGTCTGGCACTCAGTACACGTGCAGTACAGGTTTTTTGAATGGATACATTCTTTGATGTAGTATCTTGGAGTTCCTCTTTGGAGTGCCTAGTAACTTTCATACACCCTACAGCATCCTTCATGGAATTTTAGTACATGGAAAATCCTAATTAAATAATTGTTGACTGACTGAAAAGATGCTTTCCCAGCAAAGAAATGTTGCTTTCCTTCATCACCCTAGTCATGTGTGCTTCCTGATTTTACATATGGAAAAATGCTAATCACTATAATTTCTAGGTCAGTTGTTTAAAAGGTATTACCCAAATGACGAACACTAATGATCATGCTTAAGTCTTTATGAAATTCACACCTTTTCCATACCTCCCAAAGGTATGGCATTTGTATACATGAAATATGTGGAGACGGAGCATTTGATTCCTCATGTTCCTTAGCCAGTGTGAGTTGATATGCAAGGAGCATAATGGGACCATAGAACTTTCTGCACATTTTAAAGAATTATATGCATGTGCCTCCTTGATTGTGAACTGATATATGGAAGCAATAAATACTGACAGAACACTTAATTGCTTAAAACCATCGTCCTGGCACAGTGAGCCTTTCATAATTCTTGATAATATGTTTTTGATTACTTATTGCTTGAGTGCCATATCATAAGAACTCATGTGAATGGAAGCATCTGCATGTACTTAGGTCATATGCCATTTTATAATAAGTGAGCAATAAACCAACCGGATCACACTGGAGTTACAGTTTTTAAAGATGATACATAAATATAGAGAAATGGATGATACATAAATATAGAGAAATTAATATTTTCACAGTTATGCTTCTCTAACATTGTGAAGCATATTATTTTCAGCAATAGATGCCTTTACTGATAAGGTGAAACTTGTTCAGAACACTCACAACACTATAGTATTTGAACAATTATTTTTTGTCTCATAGAAATGACTTCAGGAGTGCAATCTATTCTGATAAATTAGAGAAAATGTAAGAAATGAAAACCCACAAGAGATGTTTTACCTGTTTAAAAAATCGTACTGTAGTTTGACAATGTCTCATGGCTAAACTCAGGGTCCCAGGAAGTACTGAACTGATAGAAGGTGGTTAGCAGCTATACTCTCACAATGAGGCAGTTGTCAGGATGCTAGAACTTCATTTTTTTTTTTTTTTTACTTTATTTTACTTTACAATACTGTATTGGTTTTGCCATACATTGACATGAATCCACCACGTGTACATGAGTTCCCAATCCTGAACCCCCCTCCCACCTCCCTCCCCATAACATCTCTCTGGGTCATCCCAGTGCACCAGCCCCAAGCATCCTGTATCCTGCATCGAACCTGGACTGGCAATTCGTTTCTTACATGATATTATACATGTTTCAATGCCATTCTCCCTAATCATCCCACCCTCTCCCTCTTCCACAGAGTCCAAAAGTCTGTTCTATACATCTGTATCTCTTTTGCTGTCTCACATACAGGGTTATCATTACCATCTTTCTAAATTCCATATATATGCATTAGTATATTGTATTGGTGTTTTTCTTTCTGGCTTACTTCACTCTGTATAATCGGCTCCAGTGTCATCCACCTCATTAGAACTGATCCAAATGCATTCTTTCTAATGGCTGAGTAATACTCCATTGTGTATATGTACCACAGCTTTCTTATCCATTCATCTGCTGATGGACATCTAGGTTGCTTCCATGTCCTAGCTATTATAAACAGTGCTGGGATGAACATTGGGGTACACATGTCTCTTTCAATTCTGGTTTCCTTGGTGTGTATGCCCAGCAGTGGGATTGCTGGGTCATAAAGCAGTTCTATTTCCAGTTTTTTAAGGACTCTCCACACTGGTCTCCATAGTGGCTGTACTAGTTTGCCTTCCCACCAACAGTGTAAGAGGGTTTCCTTTTCTCCACATCCTCCAATCAATGTAACTCACCACATTAACAAATTGAAAAATAAAAGCCATATGATTATCTCAATAGATGCAGAGAAGGCCTTTGACAAAATTTAACATCCATTTATGGTAAAAACTCTCCAGAAAGCAGGAATAGAAGGAACATACCTCAACATAATAAAAGTTATATATGACAAACCCATAGCAAACATTATCCTCAATGGTGAAAAATTGAAAGCATTTCCCCTGAAGTCAGGAACAAGACAAGGGTGCCTACTTTCACTGCTACTTTTCAACATAGTTCTGAAAGTTTTGGCCACAGCAATCAGAGCAGAAAAAGAAATAAAAGGAATCCACATTAGAAAAGAAGAAGTAAAACTCTCACTGTTTGCAGATGACATGATCCTCTACATAGAAAACCCTAAAGACTCCACCAGAAAATTACTAGAGCTAATCAATGAATATAGTAAAGTTGCAGGATATAAAATCAACACACAAATAATGAAAAACTAGAAAAAGAAATTAAGGAAACAATTCCATTCACCATTGCAACGAAAAGAATAAAATACTTAGGAATATATCTACCTAAAGAAACTAAAGACCTATATATAGAAAACTATAAAACACTGGTGAAAAAAATCAAAGAGGACACTAAGAGATGGAGAAATATACCATGTTCATGGATTGGAAGAATCAATATAGTGAATATAAGTATACTACCCAAAGCAATCTACAGATTCAATGCAATCCCTATCAAACTACCAGCGGTACTTTTCACAGAGCTAGAACAAATAATTTCACAATTTGTATGGAAATACAAAAAACCCTCGAATAGCCAAAGCAATCTTGAGGAAGAAGAATGGAACTGGAGGAATCAACTTGCCTGACTTCAGGCTCTACTACAAAGCCACAGTCATCAAGACAGTATGGTACTGGCACAAAGACAGAAATATAGATCAATGGAACAAAATAGAAAGCCAAGAGATAAATCCATGCACCTATGGACACCTTATCTTTGACAAAGGAGGCAAGAATAAACAGTGGATTAAAGACAATCTTTTTAACAAGTGGTGCTTGGAAAACTGGTCAACCACTTGTAAAAGAATGAAACTAGAACACTTTTAACACCATACACAAAAAATAAACTCAAAATGGATTAAAGATCTAAATGTAAGACCAGAACTATAAAACTTCTAGAGGAGAACATAGGCAAAACACTCTCCGGCATAAATCACAGCAGGATCCTCTATGACCCACCTCCCAGAATATTTGAAATAAAAGCAAAAATAAACAAATGGGATCTAATTAAAATTAAAATCTTCTGCACAACAAA
This sequence comes from Capricornis sumatraensis, assembly GCF_032405125.1. NCBI lineage: Eukaryota > Metazoa > Chordata > Mammalia > Artiodactyla > Bovidae > Capricornis > Capricornis sumatraensis. The sequence goes on along the minus strand of NC_091089.1, from coordinate 14,422,503 downwards.
GAAAACTATAACCAAGGTGAGAAGACAGCCTTTGGAATGGGAGAAAATAATAGCAAATGAAGCAACCCTGACAAACAACTAATCTCAAAAATATACAAGCAACTTTATGCAGCTCAATTCCAGAAAAATAAACGACCCAATCAAAAAATGGGCCAAAGAACTAAATAGACATTTCTCCAAAGAAGACATACAGATGGCTAACAAACACATGAAAAGGTGCTCAACATCACTCATTATGAGAGAAATGCAAATCAAAACCACAATGAGGTACCGTTTCACACTAGTCAGAATGGCTGTGATCCAAAAGTCTACAAGCAATAAATGCTAGAACCTTATTTTCATTGTGGTTTGATGACAGTTGCCCAGTGTGGTGTGTAGTAGCTCTAGCAAAGACACCTACCTAGGTAATACCACTTAATTGAGCTAAGAATCGAGGAGTATGATCTTGGACTTTCAAAAGTAAACACATCTCATTGATTATCTCACACTCAGTGTCCCTGTGGCAACAGAGCTGAAGCTCCTGCCTTTCAATCAGGACTTAACAGTGGCAATTCATAGCAAAGATGAGACTGAATATGAATATTGAAAAAAACAGGAGCTAGATGTGCTTTTCCAGAATAAGATAGTTTAGAAAGTAATAAATTGTGCTGTAGATTTTACACACACTATCTGAACTCTTTACAACAAACTTATGCACTAGGAACTATTACTGTTCAATATTACTATCTAAATTAATGTAATGAGGCTCAGAGGAGAGTTTTTTAACTGGCCTTCAGCCAGAGTTGACATGGCAGTACTTTGAATGTAACCTAGTCTCAGAATTAAAAGACCAAGCTTCTAATCACCCCACAATCGATTGAGATGAAAACCAAGGTGGTCGTTCATGAGGATGACTGTCCAGTCTGTTTGGGAAAACTATTTTTGAAACCACATGGTCTAAAAGGCACATGATTTTTTTTTTTTTTTTAATAAGTAGTAGACCCAGAGCTATTGAAGTTTGGGTTTGGAGAATTAAGATAGAATGGGAACTAGTAAATCTTCTTAGCATTCTTATCCTTCTTTCATTCCCCTCTTTCTCTTGCCATTCTACACATACCAAAATGAATGAACCAAACCTATAAATCCCATAAAAAGCTACCCTTAATCTGTCCCTCTTTTAGTATGCTTTTAAAAAAAGGCCAATAGCTTTCAGTGAAATATGATATGGACTGAAGCAGGGAGCTCTGCACAGTTTTTAGGATTTGGCTTTGCAAAATCTGTTCATTATTTTCTCAGGAGTGGGAAGGACATACAATGAGTCAAATTCATCTAGTGCATAAACAATTCCTAGAATGCAACCTTTTTCTGGGAAGTAGACTGATACTGCTATATCTCCAATATACTTTAATGTAATATTACCAAATAGCTATTTTTATCCTATTGTCAAGATCATTAATAGGAAAAGTACCTATATTATTGATGCTATGATTTAAAAGTATTTTAATATGTAACTTTTAAATTTTATTTAAAAATGAAAATAGTACTGAAATATTACTAAAATTTTGCCACACGGGATCTCTATTGAGGTGCACAGACTCTCTAGTTGTGGTGCACAGGCTCAGTTGCTCCACAACAAGTGAGACTTTATTTCCCTGACTGGGGATTGAAGCCTGCGATCCCTGCATTGCAAGGCAGACTCTCAATCACTGGGCCACTAGGGAAGTCCCCAAATTTTGAATTTTGCATGTTAGAATTGCTCAAAGTATAGAAAAACTTTCCATCATCTCATAGCTGAATTGCTAAATTTTATAACTTAGTAATTTCAATCATTACAAGATTGAAATAGCCTCTAAGGTCCCATAAGAGTCAGACACAACTGAGTGACTGAACAACAGCAAAGCATTTCACACAACTCTCTTTTCTAGAACAAAAAGTGAAATCTTAGACCATTAAGTGACTTTCTCTAGTATATTCATTTTGAAAGAATTTTTGGCAAATTCAGAACTGGAATCCAGTACCCTGAGTATATTTATTATACTGAAGTAGGCTTCAGTTGTTTCATTGGGTATAATTGTCTTTCTTTGGCATATGTTAAATTCTTATTTTCCATATTTTTTTAGAAGCGACACACATTGTATATGAAGGGAATCATTATGTTTTATTTTTGTGAATTTCCTTATTTACTTGTGCTGATTTTGATATTCCCATATCTGAAACAAGATTTTTTCCAGAGTGCAAAATAACATGAAAACATGGTGAGTTTTTTCTTGACTTGTTTTTGTCCATGATTAGACTATCTTTTCAAAATTCTGGAACTACACTTGAATCCTGTCAGAAATAAATGAACAGCCTCAATGAATACTTTAGTCTCCTTTGAGCTCTTTGAATTAGATTATCCCTCTCTGCAACTTTCAGTTCAAATGGAAAAAGCCACAGGAGATGCAACTAGATTGTTAATAGTAGAAGTGGTCTCATTCAAGTACAATTGTACAAACATTCCTCACATGATAGTTTTCAAATTGACTTTGCAAGATATATGGTAATTTTTCTAGCTATGTATGTGGGAAAGGTTGTAATTAATACCAATAAAGGGAATCATTCATTTAAAGTCAGTCTTTCAGAATGGGCAATTCTTTATTTATGACTTTTATTGTATAATGGAATATAAATTGGATTCAATAGTGTAAAGTGGAATTATTCTGCAGTAGTTTTATTTGTCTTTCTTTTCTGTATAAATATACTAATAAAGAAATTTTTCATTTGAAATGTTGACTGTGGTATATACAGAATATCAAATAATTTAGGTGAATATTTCACTAGAGAAGTAAAACAATGCTACTTATTTATTTATCATCTGAAGCATAATTATTGACTCACTTTACAAAGTCTGACAATATCAGAAACTTCTGACTGTTTCAACATGCAAACTGGTATTGATAACTAGAATATTGTCCAAAGCTGTATTTAAACTATTAAAAGTGGGAAATTGTGAAACCCAATTTTGAAGTTCACATAGATATCTTTCTTTATCAATTTATTTATATAGCATATATATTTTTTCTCTATTGATTGTTTCTTTGTAGAGTTTATATCACATAAGGTCATAAATTAAATAACATATTATGATAGCCTCTGAATAAATGAACATTCTTTTTTCTTTGTATATGTATTTTATTTGATTTTAGGGAATCTGTGTATGTGTATGTGTGTGTGCATGAAAGAGGGAGAGAGGATTTTCATAGATACGTACACTAATTTGGATAAATAGACTGTAAAAGAAATGATTCTGATACAATATTTGCTATAACTTACAGCTAATTTTACAAATCTATTTGATATGTTTTTATGATGGTATAAGGAAAGAGGGATCTGTGGAATAGACCAACAAGTCATGTCGACTCTTTGGAACTATTTGGACTGCAGCCCATCAGTTTCTTCTGCTCATGGGATTTTTCAGAAAAGAATACTGGAGTGGGTGGCCATTTTCTCTTCCAGGGGATCTTTCTGACCCACGGATTTAACCTGCATCTCCTGCATTGCAGGCAAATTTTTTACCCGCTGAGGCATTCAGTCAGTCAGTCAGTTCAGTCACTCAGTCGTGTCTGACTCTTTGCAGCACCATGAATCGCAGCACGCCAGGCCTCCCTGTCCATCACCAACTCCCGGAGTTCATTCAAACTCATGTCCATCGAGTCGGTGATGCCATCCAGCCATCTCATCCTCGGTCGTCCCCTTCTCCTCCTGCCCCCAATCCCTCCCCGCATCAGAGTCTTTTCCAATGAGTCAACTCTTCACATGAGGTGGCCAAAGTACTGGAGTTTCAGCTTTAGCATCATTCCTTCCAAAGAAATCCCAGGGCTGATCTTCAGAATGGACTGGTTGGATCTCCTTGCAGTCCAAGGAACTCTCAAGAGTCTTCTCCAACACCACAGTTCAAAAGCATCAATTCTTTGGTGCTCAGCTTTCTTCACAGTCCAACTCTCACAGCCACACATGACCACGGGAAAAACCATAGCCTAGACTAGAGAGACCTTTGTTGGCAAAGTAACATCTCTGCTTTTCAATATGCTATCTAGGTTGGTCATAGCTTTCCTTCCAAGGAATAAGCGTCTTTTAATTTCATGGCTGCAGTCACTATCTGCAGTGATTTTGGAGCCCCAAAAATAAAGTCTGACCCTGTTTCCACTGTTTCCCCATCTATTTGCCATGAAGTGATGGGAACAGATGCCAGGATCTTCGTTTTCTGAATGTTGAGCTTTAAGCCAACTTTTTCACTCTCCACTTTCACTTTCATCAAGAGGCTTTTTAGTTCCTCTTCACTTTCTGCCATAAGGGTGGTGTCATCTGCATTTCTGAGGTTACCGATATTTCTGCCGGCAATCTTGATTCCAGCTTGTGCTTCTTCCAGCCCAGCGTTTCTCATGATGTACTCTGCATATAAGTTAAATAAGCAGGGTGGCAGTATACAGCCTTTAGGGAAGCCCATTAAAGAAGCAATCAGAACAAAATTTCCTTTATTCAAACACTTACAAGAGGAACTAAAATTACAAAAACCATAGAGTACCTACTATGTTCCAATCTCCTTACCAGATAGTGTGTTATATTACATCATTTAACCTTTCCAACTATATTAAGGTGGCTTTATTTCCACTCTTTAAAGAGAAGGAACTGAGAATTAGATAAACAGACCAACTAACTTGCTTTGTGATGCCAAAAAGACTGATGAAACATAGGATCCAAGGCCATGCCTGTTTGACTAATGAATCAGCTGTCATTCCACCTTATTTAACTGATTGTATATTCTGACACTTAATGGTTCAGTGTGGGGAAGCTATTCCCTTCTACTTTAAAAAAAAAAATTGTTTTCCATGTTGTAATGATTGCTTCATTTCTGTCAACACCATAAAATGTCTTAAAACCTGAAACATTAACAAGATTAGGTATACTTTTTTGGTTTGGTGAGCAAAAGTATCAAATATATAATGCAAATGAGTTCTAAAATGCCATGTGAATGGAGATAGAGAAAAACAAGAAGAGTAATCCAAAGCGAATAGGAAAAAAAGCAACTTTCAAGGCAGAGAAGAGTGAAACAACAATGTTTATTACACATGGCTCTTGGAGAAGGGTCTGGAAGCATGGGACTACATACTACTCTCCTCCATCCATACAGATTTGTTTGTTTGTTTGTTTTTTTCCGAGAGAACTCTGCAAATCTGAGTGCTCTGGGTCAGGTTATATCAACTGTGCAGACCTCCTTGTTTGAACTGGACAAATGTAAAGAGATTTGACTTTTGAGCACAGACAATGAAAAAAGAAAGATCCTATTAAATCCTGCACAACAGTGCAAAACTCAGGGCCTTATTAAAGTTTCCTTACTCAAGGAACTATGTAATACTTCCACAGGGAAACAAAATATCAGACAAAATCACAAAAAAGAAAAGCTGTCATTATCAAAAGAGACTTTAATTTAAAGTATATTAATAAATGCACCATGAACTCCCAAGACAGAAAATGTACCAGGCAGCCACCCGAAAGCTGTTCTTTTCATACTTTAGACTCCTGCACCACTTTTCAAGTGGTTGTGAAATTTTCATTGTTGATGACAGTTATTGCTCACCTTCCTAAAATTGGTCTTTAAAATGACTTTGTGCTTTAATGCAGACGGAAAAATCCTTCATTCCGGTGATCAGTTCCAAAGCCTTAGAAACAGTGCAATCAATCACATATAGTGCCTGATTAATGTGTCAGGCAATAAGAGTAGCTATAGCTGTTTCAAGGCCACTGACAGAATTTGCAACCTGAGTCGCCTGTGGCTCTGGGTAAATCAAGGGTCAGCAAAAGTGTCCACTTCTGCACCGATTATTTGAAACAGAATATCAGGTTAGAAAGATTGAATATTGATTTAGCAAGCACTTTTAAGTTATTAATGATTTCTATAATTCTGATAATGAAATTTTATTCAATGACAGCCTTTTAGCTGTATGCTTTACTTTTCTCAAGTTACTTTTCTTTATCATGATAAACTGACAACTTCCATAAAATCAACAAATTCCTTGGAAAACAGCCCAAATTATCAGATACTCTAGTAATCTTTTTAAAAATATTTTTTAAATTAAATATATATATATCTTTTTAAGACACAAAACATGATGATATGATATACATATAGATAGTGAAGTGATTTCTACAGTCAAGCTAACTAACAGATCATCTTCTCAGATTGTTACCATTTCTTTTTGTAATGAGTGCATCTGAAATCTACTCTCTCAGTATATTTCCAGTATTCAGTACAGAATTATAAACTACAGTAGTCATGCTTATCCTACAGAAATTCAGGTTTGACCAGCATCCCCCGATTCTGTCTGTTCATCCCCAAACTCCTGCAGTCCCAGCTCCTGATAACACCTTTCTGCTCTCTGCATCTATGAGTTGTTTTTTTTTAAAGGTTTCACATATAAATGAGATTATCTTCCTCTATCTGGCTAATTTCACTTAGCAAAATGTCCTTTATGCTCATCCATACTGTTGTAATTGGCAGGATTTTCTCATTTCTCAAGGCTGAATAATATGTAGTGCTACTCTCTCTTCTTCATTCATCTGTAGGAGGACACGGGTTATTTCTGTATCTTTACATTTTGGTTATTGTGAACAATGTGGCAGTTGAACATGGGAGTACAGATATTGCTTCAAGGTGACTAATTTCATGATTGTTGAAGAGTTTATTTAACAGAGCATTTCTAAGAAGAACATTGTGTTTGATTCTGACAGCTTACTACACTGAATACTGTGACATTTCTTATGAACAATGTCAAGGGAAAAAAAGAAAAAAAAAAAAAAAACTTTACATTGTCATGGGTTTAGAACCAAATTAAGCCAAGACTAGGAACAAACAAAACTCAAAATAAAATGAACAAAAGCAAAAGTAACATAAAAAATACATATAAAAGCAACAGTTAAGTTTGAAACATCTAAATAACAGAAATATCAAGATTATTTATTACTCGAATCATTTGCTAAATTTTTCATCATTTTTATAGACTTTAAATCACATAATATACACAATCACTTATTTTTATTGCTCGATTTTTTTTCTGTCTTTAACTTAGCTTTTATTTCATTTCACTAAAAATGCTTATTTTATACTTGATATTCATCAGGCACTCTGAAATATTACATGTTAGCTTCCAAGGCCAATGACCAAATATTAGATTTTGTGCATATAACATTTCCTGTAGAGAGATCAGTTAGAACTTAATATTACAGACATATTTTGACAACAAAAGAAACTAATCATTAAGCACTGACAATCCCTATTGTTATTCTAAATCCAGGTGAATCAATAAGAAGTTTTACATCCTGCTTAGAGAAAGAGCAATAACCTTTGAATCAGTGCTGCACATGAAGCAGTAATTAGGTGCTCACTTTTGGAGAGGTCGAACCATCACCAATTGTACAAATGCCTGCCTCTGAGGCTGTATTCATTAACGTAGTAATGAGCTGTTGAAACAGCAATGCAGAGCAAATCTACAAGGCAGGGAGACTAATTGGCTTAGGATATTTTCTGCTACCCTGCTGTTAGAGAGACAGACACTTCTTTATACTCAGTGGACATTTTGAATTCCATTATTGTTGAAACAGGATACTGTGTTTCCAGGTCTCAGATTCATGAATTTCTGAAAACTTAAATTGTGGATCCCTGAATGTTTTCCAGAAATTTAACCAAATTGCCCCATGAAGCTTCCTTGGTGTTTTCTGGGGACATCTTTTTGCTGAACAAAACAGGGTTATGGATCTCATATTTACAGAAGGCCCTGTGCATAGAACGATCTCATCTGTTTTGTCCTCAACTGTAAAATTCATTAACAAAGCCTACCTTGGATCTGTTACACTGCATGGCTGGAGGTCATTACAACAATGCTGACAATCATCTTGTAAATCCAAGACATCTAGTGAGAGTTTGGTCTTTCCAGGTGGCGATTGTAATAAAGAACCCACTTGCCAATCAGAAGATGCAAGAGATGTGGGTTCGATCCCTGAGTGGGAAAGATCCCCTGGAGAGGGCATGGTAGTCTGCTCCAGGGATTTGCCGAGAGAATCCCATTAGCAGAGGAGCCTAGCAGGCTATAGCCATGGGGTTGCAAGAGTTGGACATGACTAAGTGACTAAACAACAACAGCACTCTTTAATTATTTCATTAAAATTTTAATAAAAGATGAATAGCTTGCCTAAATTATCCAGTTTTGCCTTTGTCTTTAAATATAGTTAGTTATCATGACACTACTGAAGTGATTTGGCATGCTCACACGCAGTGAAAGTTCAAAGAAAAAAGTCAATATCATTTCTGCAGCATTCACAGATAAAAGAAGACACCTTAAAGAAGACACAACTCTGATGATGGCTGAATGCCAAATCCTTGGCATTATTATTATGATGATGACATCTCTTAATAATGACTGACAGCAGCTTTGTTCCTGTATCCTGTTGAAGTATCTCATCTGGTCACATGAATTCCTTTGGATGCTTACATTTTAATAATAATTTATTTCCCTGCAGTTGGGCATTTAGAAACCAGTTTGTTAGGAGCTAAATTCTTATATGCAAAGTCTGAAGTCTGTTTCACCTCTTTATAATACATCCTCCCTTTTGCATCTAGAGCTCCTAGGTGCCAGTTACTTCTCCATCTAAGAGTCAGATAGTTGCTCCCTATCACTTATCTCCTTTTCTTTCTCCCAGTCCAAAGTGCCTATTTTTAAATCACTTCTTTCCCTTATTAATGTCTAGATTGATTTCACATTTACTGATCCATAGCTTATGATAAACATTGTGCTGTAGGCTGTAAATCAGTTCCATAGATCATGGTCACAGTGCTTGAGAAGCTCATAGCCTTGTTTTCTATGTGCAAGGATGACATAATCCAGTGGTTATTCTCCAGGAGTCTCTAAATTTGCACAGAGGAGGTCATTACCATACGTTCTGGTGTAATGGATTAATGCTCTTCTGCACTGCTAAGAAGGATGGCTTCCTGCACAAGTGTTCTAATCTCTCTTTTACCCTGATAGCATGGTCTTTCTGGGTTTTTTCAGATTTGATGCCTTTGGCCATCATCCTAGATAGGTCATTATAGACTGTGTGTAATGGGAATATTGAATGCAACTAAAAATGATTAAATAACAACATTATGTTGCAGGCCACCATTAGACCTTGATGTTGCCTCATCATTAACATGTTTCTTGTCACTTTTCCTTTGTATTATATAGCAATAATCTGCCAGGGTTTATTTTGCTTATTAATTACGCTATTTGCTGACTTGATGAATGCTGAAATATTTTAAAGGCTAGAATAGAAAGAAAATTAAATAACTGGAGAACCAACCATAAAATGCTTCCTTTTGAATTTCACTAATTAGATAACTCTGTAGCTTTTGCCTTCAATTGTGTCCTACAATTCAAAGTCATCTTTATCACAGTACTTTTAACAAGTAGCTCTTAGTTGCAAGATTATAAGAGAAGAAAAATTGGGAATGATTTCTAGGTCGAATTCATATTCTTGACTATTTTCATCTCTGATCAGTTAAATTCTAATTTGTTGAGTCACTTGTTTTTGTGAAAACATTGGCATTTAAGTTAGATGTTTCTCAATTCTTTTTTCAATTCTTTTACTGTCTATATTGTATAATGTTTTTATCTCTTAAGCCTCTGATGCTGAGATCCTGTTCATTAAAAATAACTTTTATAAATCAATAGAACTCTTCCTTCATGAAGTAAATGTATATGTAAGCCACAAGTCAAAGAAAAGCATATTAATTGGAAAAGATAAAGCAAAATTATATTTGGTGTTAATTTTATCATGAGTGTGTGTAGTTTTAGTTGCTAAGTTGTGTGTGACTCTTTGTGAACCCATGGACTGCAAAATGCAAGCTCCTCTGTCCATAGGAGAGGAAAACTTAAGGGAAGCCAGAGGAGAAAGCTGTTATCTCAAGTATGTGAATATTATACCTACATTTATCATGTTTTAATAAAAGCATCTCTCTCAGTAAAATATCAATTCATTTTCTTCCACTGATTATACTGTGACTCCTATATTTCACTACTGAAATACACTGATAGAGGTAATTTCATTAATTTCATCTGTTTGTAATTTTATGTTTATATTATTTCATGGTAAATAGTCACTATGTTGACAAGTGAGATGTTGAATCAGAGTTTGTGTCTGGGTTTTCTTCAGGTCAACATTAGCACTCTTTGCAATTCCCTTTGCTTCCCTTAAAAGGAAATTATTAGTTATGCTTTACAACTCTCATATTGGACTGCGGTACCTAATCCAGCATATCAAGTGGCATTCCAGTTAAACCTCCTTAATCCTGCTTTTATCATATCACCCAAAGCAAGGTTATTGACTGGACTTAATGGGTTAGTACAACATAAGTTCTCTGACTTAATAGGTTAGTAATACATGAGGTCGCTCTTTCTAGTTTCTGAACAGAGATGATTCATATAGAATAACTATAAAACAGAATAGATTCTGTCATATTAATGGGATACCTGTGTAACACACAAAATAGGAAATAATTTTAAACCTTCCCAAGGAGATTTGTGGGATTAGTGATTCTGTAAACCAAGAAGACAAAACTCCCCTTTGTCTTGATCGGATTGTATAGGAAATCTCTCTATAGCTGGGGGCCTCTCTATCCTTTCTGAATGACTTATAGAGCTCAAGAAGGTGGCCTGTGATGGGAATGAGGAATAAAAACGAAAAGGCCCAGCAGTACATCCTGTCATGAATATTTTCTTTCAATTGCCACTCTAGGAGTGGGGTATTTCTTAAAATAATCTTTCACAGCAGGATTTATTTTAATAACAAGAGTAGTATACATATATAGGTAAATTCCACAGCTATTCATGACATTTAGGAAAACTTCTGACTTCTTAGGTGTTGTCAGTAGTTAAAATATGTAGATCAACACTTTAAATGTCCTGAGCAGTGCTCTAAGCAGATAACCCATATCAAACAGAGAGGCTTTGTGATAATTCATTAAGAATAATACATAGTAGATAATTTAGACAATATTATAATAATGTTAATAATGGTGATAAAAATGATTATGATGAAAGAAATGGTGATAATTATAAGAATAGTTATCTATTTTTTAAATAAGAAAAAAATATTTAAGTTTGCTTGTGTTGTTTAAATCTAATTATTTAAATGTCAATACATCACATATTTTACCATACATGGCTGCATGTCCTTACATGTTCCCAGCTCATGATTAGCCAAAACTTAACCTATCCACTTAGATTCATTATGCATTTTGATTCTAATCTTAGAAAAGTTTCAAAGCCCTACAGTTGACCATTAACCAAACAAAACAAACAAAAAAACAGGGGGGAAAAAAATCTTCACTTCCCTGGATTTCACAGTTCCCTCTGCCTCTGTTTCTTCTCCCACTTTATGGTAAAAATTTCCTAATAATTGTTCGTCCTCACCCTCTCAACACCCTTAACATTCTGTCTTACATATAACTTCACTTCAACTTGTGTTTCCAGCATGTCACAAATTGCCTGTTGTTCTTTATTTTCTGTCTACAAAGTCATAGGAGAAGCTTCATCCATTTACTCAATGTCTAGGAGCATTTTATGGGTGCCTCCCTGAGAGCTCAGTTGGTAAATAATCCAGTATTCAAGGGAGGAGATCCTGGTTTGATTCCTGGGTTGGGAAGATCCATTGGAGAAGGGATAGGCGACCCACTCCAGTCTTCTTGGGCTTCCCTTGTGGCTCAGCTGGTAAAGAATCTGCCTACAGTGTGGGAGACATGGAATAGATCCCTGGGTTGGGAAGATCCTTGGAGAATGGAAAGGCTCCCCACTCCAGTATTCTGGCCTGGAGAATTCCATGGACTGTAAAGTTCATGGGCTCACCAAGAGACAGGACACTACTGAGCTACTTTCACTTTCAGGAGCATTTTCTATTCTCTCCTTAACAGTTTCTTTGTCCTTTTCGCACAGTCTTCACTTTCATACTTTGTCTTTTGCCACCCATCACACTGCCCGCTGTTTTAAAATCTTTGTTACTGTCATTTTACTTTTAAGTTCGAAAAATTCGTTTCTTAGTAAACAATCTTGACTCTTCTGTTTTACAGATTGATATGTTCATTCAAGTCAGCATCGCAGACCTAACACATCCCAGACCAAACGTTTGAATTTCTTCTAATCTGTTCTTCATCTAGGGTCCTGATCTCAATGAATGACATCATCATTCATTTGCTTGCTCAATTATAAGACTAAACAGCGTTCTTGACTCTTCTCTTCTCTAGTAACCAATGTCCAATGAATCACAAATCCTACTGGCTCAACTTTAAAAGTATTTTCTGCATATGACTAACCTCACATTTATTCTACCACCTCTGCATTGGCTGAATCCACAAATATACCCTTACTAGGCAAACAATTTTTCTTTGCAATTCCCTAATTTTTCTATTTCCAAACGTATTCTACAATTAGTCTCTTACACATAAGGTAGCCAGTGTGATCTTGTAAAAATAATTTATAAAAGGTAATATTTTTTAAAAAGTAAATATTTTTTCACTGCTGTTATCAAAGTTCTCTAGATATCCTTTTAACAAAAAGTAAAAATAAGATTCTTATCATGGTCTCAAAACCTTACAAAAGCTAACCTCTGGTTGCCTCACCAAGTACATTTCTATATTTCATTTCTTCTTGCTTCAGTCAGTGCCCACACTGCTCTTATTTGAATATGATGAGTTCCTGTTACAGCCCAGGACTCGGCACCTCCTTGATAATGCTTTTTCATAGATACTATCATGACTTCTTCTTATATTCCTTTTATTCTATTTTGCTCGTGAATTGTAACTTGAGAAGGGACCTTCTTCACCACCCTCTCTAAAAGCACACACATCTAACTCTGTATCTCCTTAGTCTTCTGAATTTTTTTTTCACTGTATTACTATTATTTCATATTATGTTGTTCACTTTATTTTGCTCTATTTTTCATTCTCATAAGAATATAAACTCCACTGCAAGAGTGATTGTTTCTGTTTTATTCTAGGCTGCATGTCCAGACTCTAACAGAGAGTCGTTCACGTAGTGAGTACTCAGTGGATATTTGCTGCGTAATTCTTTATATAAAATTTTAAATGATGTAATTAATAAATAAAATTTATTATAAAAATAATAAATAATAGTAACAAACAAAATTAGCTTTGTTGTTAAACCCATCATCACCTTCTACTCCTATTTACTACCTAGGTTTTCCCTATTTAATCATATCTGACTTAATTCCCAACTCTAGTCTTCTTGCTATCCTGCCAGCATCAATGGTGCCCCTGCTAGAACGATTTGCCTTCCTCAGAAGGCTCACTTTGAGACAAAATCTCACTTCTGTAGGGCTTCCCAGGTAGAGTTAGTTGTAGAAAATCCACCTGCCAATGCAGGAGACCTAAGAGATGTGGCTTTGATCCCTGGGGCAGGAACATCCCCTGAAAAAGGGCATGGCAACCCACTCCTGGAGATCCCCATGGACAGAGGAGCCTGGCAGGATACAGTCCAAAGAGTCGCAAAGAGTCAGACACAGCTGAAATGACTTAGCCCTAGCCCTCATGCTCTTGCTTCTGAAATCTGGCCTCCACTGGACACGTGAGGCATTAGTTTCTATTCTGTTATTAAGCTGTACTATTACTTGTCAATACTATTATAATAATTAAATGAAACAAGGCACATACAAGTACTCTGTAAACTAAAATGGCCCTAGGAGATATTATTTATATTATTTAATTAGTTATATGCTTTATTATTTTCTATCAGCAGCCACAAACAAATGTCTTTAGTGAGATAGGCTTGCATAGCAAAAATCTAAATCTTTCTTTTAATGATGACCATTAAGTAAGATATATGTTATTGAAGCACTTTGCATAGTGTTTTGAATAGCTAGTTCCTTTTCATACCGTTTATGCTTCATACTTGTTCTACTTTCTCATCTTCTTGATAATTATTGTGCAATAGAAGCTAGACATAATTCTGAACTTTTTTCCCGTTGGAATTTTGTAGAATTGATGCTCATCAATTCATTTATTATCGAACTTCCACCATAAGTTTACCTGATTCGGCAGTCTACATAAGTGTAACTATAATTTATTCTACCTTTTTTAGAAATGTATTTTACTCTCAAAAATATTTTCCTTTGGCAGTTTTAAATTTCCTTTAATAAAATAGTAATAATTATCCAGCATCTGTAATCTCTGCTATTTGACCATGTCTATAACTATAATAGTTTCTCTTATAGGAAAATGCTTAGCATTATAAATGCTACATAATTTCTCATATCAAGATTTACACATTTATTTCACTACTTTAATAAGTCATGCCTACCACCAATGACAGTAGTACTGAATCAAATACAAAGATTTTTTGGTGTGCTGTGATATTTTACTTTAACATTATATAATGAAACATATTCAGTAATTTAAGTTCATTTTCCATTATTGCCAAAAGCAGATATTTTAATTCACTTACCACTGTCTCAAGTATTCTGTTTGCAAATGTGAATTTCAGGTAAAAGTTAGCAAACAATTCCTGTTCCATGAGAACCAATAGACCAAATAAAAAGGGCATGCTCATAACTCAGTTGCCATAAAAACACAATGAAATAAATTAGATCAGAAGATGGTATATGAAAAAGTATTTTGATTTAAAAGTCTAGAGACTAGAGTCTTTATTCTAACTTTATTTTTAATTGTAAGTATGATATTGAAAAGCTCATTCAGTGATCAGAGATTTCCAGTGAGATATTTAATCATTGAGTCAGATAATTCAGTTTTAAATCTGAACTCTAAAGCTTGTTATCTTAGTTATTTTCTTCAGTCTCTGTATTATCATCTGTAAAACGGGAAGAGTGTGGCCTATCTTATTCACACCTTATACAAAAATGAATTCAAAATGTATTCAAGACCTAAATGTAAATCCTGAAACCATAAGACTCCTAGAATTGAACATAGGCAGAGCAGTCACTGACATAAATCATAGTAATATTTTTTGGTGTGATCTCACTCCTAAGGCAAATAAATAAATAAAATAAAAATAACCAAATGGGATTGAGTTAAATTTAAAAGCTTTTAAACAGCAAAGAAAACCATTGACAAAATGAAAGGACAATTTACTGAATGAGAATATTTGCAAATAATATGACTGATAAGGATTAATGTCAAGAATATATAAACAGTTCATACAACTAAATATCTATAAAACAATCTGGTTAAAAACTAGACAGAAGACCTGAATATAATTTTTTCCAAAGAAGACATACAGATGACTAAGAGCTACATGAAAAAATGCTCATTGCTAATCATTAGAGAAACGCAAATCAAAACCACAATGAAATATCACTTCACATTTGACAGAAAAGCTATCATCAAAAAGTTTAAAAATGATAAATCTTGGTGAAAATGTGAAGAAAAAGAAATCTTTTCTTGTACAGTGTTGGTGGGAGTGTTAATTGGTGTAGTCACAATGAAAAACATTATGGAAGTTCCCCAAGAAACTAGAAATAGAATTACTATAGTGAGTGAAGTGAATGCGCATAGCTCAGTCATGCCCGACTCTTTGCAACTCCATGGACTATACAGTCCATGGAATTCTCCAGGCCAGAATACTGGAGTGGGTAGCCTTTCCTTTCTCCAGGGGATCTTCCAACCCAGGAATTGAACCCAGGTCTACCACATTGCAGGTGGATTCTTTACCAGCTGAGCCACAATGAAAGCCCATGAATATTGGAGTGGGTTGGCAATCCCTTCTACAGCGGACCTTCTCGACCCAGGATTTGAACCAGGGTCTTCTGAATTGCAGGTGGATTCTTTACCAGCTGAGCTATCAGTTCAGTTCAGTTCAGAATAGTCTCTCAGTTGTGTCTGACTCTTTATGACTCCAAGAACAGCAGCACACCAGGTTTCCCTGTCCATCACCAACTCTGAGAGCTTACTCAAGTTCACGTCCAACGAGTCCGTGATCTCATCGACTGTCTTCCCCTTCCCCAGCCATCTCATCTTCTGTCGTCCCCTTCTCCTCCTGCCTTCGATCTATCCCATAATCAGGGTCTTTGCCAATGAGTCAGGTCTTTGCATCATGTGGCCAAAGTACTGGAGTTTTGGCTTCAGCATCGGTCCTTTCAGTGAATATTCAGGACTGATTTCATTTAGGATGGACTGGTTGGATCTCCTTGCAGTCCAAGGGACTCTGAAGATTCTTCTCCAACATCACAGTTCAAAAGCATCAATTCTTTGGCACTCAGCTCCCTATATAGTCCAACACTCACATCCATACATGACTACTGGAAAAACCATAGCCTTGACTAGACGGACTTTTGTTAGCAAAGTAATGTCTCTGCTTTTTAATATCCTATTTAGTTAGGTCAAAACTTTTCTTCCAAGGAGCAAGTGTCTTTTAATTTCATGACTGCAGTCACCATCTGCAGTGATTTCGGTGACCACCCCCCCTCAAATAAAGCCTCTGACTGTTTCCATTATTTCCCCATCTATTTGCCATGAAATGATGGGACTGGATGCCATGATCTTAGTTTTCTGAATTTTGAGTTTTAAGCCAACATTTTCACTCTCCTCTTTCACTTTCATCAAGAGGCTCTTTAGTTCCTCTTCACTTTCTGCCATAAGGGTGGTGTCATCAGCATGTCTGAGGTTATTGATATTTCTCCAGGCAATCTTGATTGCAGCTTGTCCTTCATTCACCCTGGCATTTTGCATGATGTACTCCTCATATAAGTTAAATAAGCAGGGTGACAATATAAAGCCTTGACATACTGTTTTCCCAAATTTGGAACCAGTCTGTTGTTCCATGTCCAGTTCAAACTGTTGCTTCTTGACCTGCATACACATTTCTCAGGAGGCAGGTCAGGTGGTCTGGTATTCCCATCTCTTTAAGAATTTTCCATAATTTGTTGTGAGTCACACAGTCAAAGGCTTTGACATAGTCAGTAAAGCAGAAGTAAATGTTTTTCTGGAACTCTCTTGCTTTTTTGATGATCCAACAGATGTTGTCAGTTTGATCTGCCTTTGCTAAATCCTGCTTGAACATCTGGAAGTTTATGGTTCACATACTGCTGAAGCCTGGCTTGGAGAATTTTGAGCATTACTTTGTTAGTGTGGGAGATGGGTGCAATAGTGTTGTAGTTTGAACATTCTTTGGCATTGCCTTTCTTTGGGATTGGAATGAAAACTGACCCCTTCCAGTCCCATGGCCACTGCTGAGTTTTCCAAATTTGCTGACATATTGAGTGCAGTACTTTCACATCGTCCTCTTGTAGGACTTGAAATAGCTCAACCAGAATTCATCACCCCCTCTAGCTTTGTTCATAGTGATGCTTCCTAAGGCCCACTTGACTTTGCATTCCAGGATGTCTGGCTCTAGGTGAGTGATCACACCATTGTGGTTATCTGGGTCATGAGTTCTTTTTCCTATAGTTCTTCTGTGTATTATTACCACCTCTTCTTAATATCTACTGCTTTTGTTATATCCATAGCATTTCTGTCCTTTATTGTGCTCATCTTTGCATGAAATTGTCCCTTAGTATCTCTTATTTTCTTGAAGAGATCTCTAGTCTTTCCCATTCTACTTTTTACTCTATTTCTTTGCATTGGTCACTGAGGAAGGCTTTCTTTTCACTCCTTGCTATTCATTAGAACTCTGCATTCAAGCGGGTATATATTTTCTTTTCTCCTTTGCTTTTCGCTTCCATTCTTTTCACAGCTATTTGTAAGGGCTCATCAGATAACCATTTTGCCTATTTGCATTTCTTTTTCTTGGGGATAGTCTTGATCACTGCCTCCTGTACAATGTAACAAATCTCCATCCATAGGTTTTCAGGGCTCTGTCTATTAGAGCTAATCCCTTGAATCTATTTGTCACTTCCACTTCCGTATAGTCATAAGGGGTTTGATTTAGGTCATACCGAATGGTCTAGTGGTTTTCCCTACTTTCTTCAGTTTAAGTCTGAATTTGGCAATAAGGAGTTCATGGATCTGAGCCATAGTCAGTTCTTGGTCTTGTTTTTGCTGACTGTAAAAAGCTTCTCCATCTTTGGCTGCAAATAATATAATCAATCTGATTTTGATATTGACCATCTGGTGATGTCCATGTGTAGAGTTTTCTATTGTGTTGTTGGAAGAGGATGTTTGCTATGACCAGTGCGTTCTCTTGGCAAAACTCTGTTAGCCTCTTACCTACTTCATTTTGTATTCCAAGGCCAAATTTGCCTGTTACTCAAGGTATCTCTTGACTTCCTACTTTTGCATTCAAGTCTCCTATAGTGAAAAAGACATCTTTTGGGGTGTTATTTCTAGAAGGTCTTATAGGTCTTCATAGAACCATTCAACTTCACCTTCTTCAGCATTACTGGTTGTGGCATAAACTTGGATTACTATGACATTGAACAGTTTGCCTCATAAATGAACAGAGATCATTCTGTCATTTTTGAGATTGCATCCAAGTACTGTATTTCAGACTCTTTTGTTGACATTCTAGTCCATTTTAATTCATTGATTCCTAAAAGGTTGATGTTCACTCTTGCCATCTCTTGTTTGACCATGTTCTATTTGCCTTGATTCATGGACGTAACATTCCAGGTCCCTATGTAATATTGTTCTTTATAGCATCAGACTTTACTTTTATCACCAGTCACTTCCCCAAGTGGATATTGTTTTTGCCTGGCTCCCTCTCTTCACTCTTTCTGGAGTTATTTCTCCACTGATCTCCAGTAGCATATTGGGCACCTACCGACCTGGGGAGTTCATCTTTCATTGTTCTATCATTTTTCTTTTCATACTGTTCATGGGGTTCTCAAGGCAAGAACACCAAAGTGGTTTACCATTCCCTTCTCTGAAAGTGAAAGTGAAGTAGCTCAATCATGTCTGACTTTTTGCGACCTCATGGACTGTAGCCTACCAGGCTCCTCCATCCATGGAATTTTCTAGGCAAGAGTGGTGGAGTGGGATGCCATTTCCTTCCCCATCTCTAGTGGACCACATTTTGTCAGAACTCTCCACCATGACCCTTCCATCTTGGGTGGCCCTACATGGCATGGCTCATAGTTTCATTGAATTAAACAAGGTTGTGGTCCATGTGATCGATTTGATTAGTTTTCTGCAAGTGTGGTTTTCATTCTGTTGGCCCTCTGATGGATAAGGGTAAGAAGCTTATGGAAGCTCCCTGATGGGAGAGACTGATTGAGGGGAAACCTGGGTCTTGTTCTGATGGGTAGGGCCATGCTCAGTACATCTTTAATTCAATTTTCTGTTGATGAGTGGGACTGTGTTCCCTCCCTGTTGTTTTACCTGAGGCCAAACTATGGTGGAGGTTGAAGATAATGGTGACCTCCTTCAAAAGGTCTCATACATGCACTGCTGCACTGAGTGCCCCCAACCCTGCAGCAGGCCACAAGTGTCTCTGACCCACACCTCAGCCAGAGACTCTTGGACACTCATAGGCAAGTCTGGCTCAGTCTCTTGTGGGGTCACTGCTCCTTTCTCCTGGGTCCTAGTGTGCACAAGGTTTTGTTTGTTCCCTCCAAGAGTCTGTTTCCCCAGTCCTGTGTTAAGTTCTGGCAGCTCTATGGTGGGGTTAATGGCGACCTCCTCCAAGAGGTCTTATGCCACACCCAGGACTTCTGCACCCAGAGCCCCTGCGCCAGGCCACTGCTGACCTGTACCTCCACAGGAGAAACTGTGTTACACAGTTCTGTCTCAGCCTCTGTGGGGTCTCTGGGTCCTGGTTTGAATAAGGTATGTTTGAGCCCTCCAAGTATCTCTGGCGGGTATGGGGTTTGATTTGAAGTGCTATTTCACCCCTCCTACCATCTTGCTGGGGCTTCTCCTTTGCCCTTGAACATGGTGTATCTTTTTTGGTGGAATCCAACATTCTCCTATCAATGGTTGTTCAGCAGGGAGTTGTAATTTTGGAGTTCTCGCAGGAGAAGATGAGCGCATATCCTTCTACTCTGCCATCTTCCTCCACCACACTCATAAAGTGGTTTTTCTTGCAGGAGCCTGCAATCCTTCATCCCTCAGTAACCTTAAATTCTCAAGCACACACCTCTGTGAGGCTTAAGCCAGGGAACTAAGGATGGAGGGGAGAAGGAGTAAGGCCCATGCGGGACAGCTAGGTTGGATCAACATTGAGCTATCAGGGAAGCCCAAATTATGATATAGCAATTCTACTCTTGGTTATATTAATATATCCAACAAATGAAAATACTAATTAAAACAAATACCAGAACCCCAATGTTCATAGCAACATTATTTACAATAGTCATGATATGGAAAAACTCGTGTCCACAAATCTATATAATATTTCCAATGGAATATTAATTACTTAAGGCTTCTCAGGTGGTTCAGTGGTAAAGAATCAGACTGCCAATGCAGGAGACACAGGCTTGATCCCTGGGTTAGAAATATGCCTTGGAGAAGGAAATGGCAACCCACTGCAGTATTCTTGCCTGGGAAATCCCATGGACAGAAGACCCTGGCATGCTACAGTCCACGGGGTTACAAATAGTCAGACACAACTGAATGACTGGGCATGGCACACATGCACTAATTCCTCTATTTGCGGTCATGTGGAAGGACTTAGGGTGTATCATGCTGAGTGAAGTAAGTCAGAGAAAGGATGACATATATTGTATGTTATCCTTATGTGGACTCAAAAAAAAAAAAAAAGTAGAACAGTTGAATGTGTATGTCAAAACAGAAAAAGACTCACATGTATTGATTAAAAACAAACTAGTGTTACCAAAGGGGAGAAGGATTTGGGGAGGGAAAAATAGGAATATGTGATTAAGGGATCCAAACTAGTATATATAAAATAAACAACAAGGATACATTGTACAGAACAGGGAAATATAAAGATTATTTTTTAATACCTTTAATTGGAATATGAACTATAAAATATTGAATCATTGTTCCTAATATATACAGGAAATTAATATATTATCAACTATATATACTTAAATTTTTAAAAAGTGAAAGAAAACAAAAGTTGATAGTAAGTTGGTGAGAGAAGAGTTGTCAATTTTATTATATGATGAAAAGTATCATTTAATGGCATAGGTAGGCTCAGGATCTCACTGAAGCTCTTTTTCTACAAAGGAAGTTCTCTGGATTTTGCTTCAGTTCTTTGACTGGATGCAATATCAAGGCCTAATAAAGTTCCATTTCTACATCATCGTTATGCTCCTAAGTGGGCACTAATTTAAATCCTCTGGTTTCAGGCAAATTAGAATATCCCTGAGATTCAATTTTGTTTTGTTTTGTTTTTGATATTTTAAAAAGTACTGGGTAGTGTTGCCTGGTGATTTTCCTTTTTTCTTTTTTTCCTGTAGCTTCAACTTACTGCCTCTCTGAATATTTTTTTTGTTGTTGTAAATTTTTATTGGCAAAGGGATAAAAGGCAGAGGAAGCCAGATAGCAGAGTATTTCTCTATGAGAAATGCATATTTCAGATCATGCTGACCTCTTTTTGTCTCCCAGTTGGAGCTGTGCTGGCCTTGCCATGGGATTTGTGCTGCTAAGTATTAAGGCTGAATCAACCAAACCCTCAGAGGTTTTGCCATTTCAGTGATAATGACCTTGAATCTCGCAATGATTCTAAATTTTCTATGGTCACTTAACACCCCCAGGCTTTTCAGCCACACAGTTGAAATAATACTTTTAGAGAGGCTTAGTCATCCTTTTAGGACTCTGAGATATATTTTATGGAAAGCAGTCGCATTCGCATCTTCTGACCCCAAAAGATAGGAAATACACGTTCAGATTTTAGTGAAAATAAGTCATGTACACCTGGACCTGCCCTCATCGACCTCAGTGCAGTGGATTCACTGGATCAACCTGCCCACTCTGTTTGCTCTGTACAGCATATGGAAGGATGCTCTTGGCTAACTGTTGTCACTGCTCATGTTCTGCGCTCTACTGTGTTGGTCGCCTCTGCTGTCATCAGTTAGCTGCATGTTTGTTGAGAGTTAGTAACATTTGTTCCCAAACTGATAAATAACTGCTGTTCTTGTTATTGCCGTTACATAACTTAATTAAATCTTACATGAACCAAATAAAGAGAATCAATTTTCCCATTAAAAAATACCAAATACTTTTGGAATTCTTGAAAAGTCATGACAGTAATTTTAAAATGATAAAAACCAGTTGTGGTATGCAACTATTAAAGAATAAACACACACACACACACACATACTAACACACACTACTTTAAAGAATGCTCAATTGGAAACAGTAAACAAAGAATTAAGGGTAAGTTATGCTAGGAAGATGACTCAGAACTCCAATCAGTGTTACAAAGAAAAAGTCTCGCACATTGCATACAACATGGTTATTTTCTTAAATTATGCATAGATAAATGTTCTAAATTAAAATATTCAAGGTCTCAGTATATTTTTCATGATTCTCAAATTCAGCTGGATTTTTGTAAACTATCTGTTTTTACCAATCAAAGATATTTTTTGACAATAAGGCACTACTGTAAACACAAGTGTGGAACAATGAAAGTAAGAAGAGACTGAGACTACACAGTACAATAACAACCATATTAAATAAATCTATTTCTTTTAAGATAGTAAAGCTATAGAATTGGAGAAAAAGTTTTCATCAACATTAACTAAATTCAGTACATACTTACAATGGATAGTGCATTTTTAATACTGCACTGTCCTTGCAAATTCCTGCAAAGATAATTCTGGATAGTTATGGAAAGGGAACCACAAATATCAGATCTTTGGTAATACCATCCTCATGCTTTTATTTTTTAGCAGATTTATATATATTTATATATATATATATATATAAAATATATTAACATATATACACACAAAATATTCACATACATGTGTATGTTTTATATATAATTTCTGCATTCTACTAGAGCAGATATATTTGTTTGGTATTTCTTAAAACTCAAGTTTAAATATGAATTAAATGTAATAAAAATCCTATAAAATACTACCAAAACATTATTTCAATGATTCAAGAATACTCACAAAAATCTTAAGTATATTCAATAAAATAATCACTGTTTTTTAATTATAGTTTATAATGATAACACTCATGAAAATAATAAACATGCGTCACATCTACAAAAAGAAAGCCATTAAGGTTATGGTTAATTAATTAGAAATAATATACAAATTCACAAAATATTAAAATCAATGTACCATGAAAATATTTGTTTAGGCATTAAAAGGAGGTCAGTATACCCCCTTGGAATTTAATTGAGTGGAACATGAGAAAAACATATATCTGCAGTTGAACACACATTTATATAAGAGCAAATAATATTTTTCTTACTCAGAATCAATGAATGGAAAGATTAAAACAAGTTCTTAATTTCTACCCATTTGATTCAATGTCTGACTCTTTGCAACACTATCGACTGTAGCTCGCCAGGCTCCTCTGTCCATGGAATGATCCAGGAAAGAATACTGGAGTGGGCTGCCATTTCCTTCTCTGGGGGATCTTTCTGACTCAGGGATCGAATCCGGGTCTCCCATGTATCCTGCATTGGCAGGAGAATTCCTTAGCATTGAGCCACATGGAAAGCCCATTATAACACCATATTAAATGATAATTTCTTCTGGTGTAAATAATAGTGTTTAGTTAACATTACTTTTCTTAGTGTTATTTTTTATTTTTTAACAAACCAAGAGCTTCCAAAAGGCAAAAAGACATAAGAGCTTAATGATGAGATAACTGTAAATTATTTTTCTTAGTTTGTAATGAGTTATTTTCAGTATCTTGTGAATATTATGAAACTTCAGAAGCTTCCACTTAGCATTAGTTCTATGTTTTGGAATGCATTTTTGAATTATAGCATATATGCAATGGCACCACACTCCAGTACTCTTACCTGGAAAATCCCATGGACAGAGGAGCCTGGTGGGCTGCAGTCCATGGGGTCGCTATGAGTTGGATACGATTGAGTGACTTCACTTTCACTTTTCACTTTCATGCATTGGAGGAGGAAATGGCAACCCACTCCAGTGTTCTTGCCTGGAGAATCCCAGGGATGGGGGAGCCTGGTGGGCTGCCATCTATGGGGTCGCACAGAGTCGGACATGACTGACGCGACTTAGCAGCAGCAGCACATACAGGCTAAAAGAACTTTCAAAGAAAGTTCAGAAATATACAGTGGTATAAATTCTTGAATGCTGAGCACAGCTGTGTAACCAGTATTCTAGTCAAGGAAAATAATATTCTATTAACTCATAATGGCTCCTGTTCTATTGGAGTCACGACCCACTCAAAAGTAACCACTACACTTACTTCCAACACTAAAAATTAGATTTTCTTATTTTAAAATTATATATAAATGGAACCATGCAGTTTTTAACCATTCTGCCTTTATTCTCTTACTTATTGTTTGGGATAGATCTATGTTGCTATGTTGAGTGCTAGATCATTAATTCCCATTATTGTGTAGTATGCTATTGTCTACTGTTTGGAGGCATTTTCTCATTTCCAAATTTTCACCGTATCTTCTTGCATATTTTTAGTGACATTTCCCATACAGAGTTAAAATGAATGTTATAACTGGCATACCAATGTGCTCAATAAATTGACATAAAGTATTTGACACTCGTGTCTGTGTATTATTTATGATAATATTATAAAAAATATACTGTGTATGTTAACCTTAAAAATATTTTTGTATTGGACTAGGTAGCACCAGTTCTTCAATATTATTATTCTGATTAGTAGCATAATGCTAGTAGCATGGGAAACAATCTCTGAAAGAAATCAGAGTATGTGCCATAACTTATTTACACTAATTAGGGAAGTCTCAGATTTATCTGATGTGCTAGATGATAACAACCCCAAATGTTCTCCATCTTACATGAAATATTGATTAGAAAAGATGTTTTACTTCATTTATAAGTTAATTAATATAATATTTCTGTAGACTTCCATTGTTCTGTGGTGTTTTTGAATGATTGCATTAATTAAGCAGCAAAACTTCATCTGTAACTAATCAATGTGGGAAATTGTGCCTTCATTTTTATATGAAGAGGTCAGAAATAAAGGAAGAACACTAACATTACTGAATTATTTCACTTTAATTTTCACTTTTGCTGGAATTCAAGAATTAAATTTTATAACAAGCTATATGAACAGGGGACTGGTAGAGGGTTTTTCAAATATACAACTAGACATATAAATGAATGGAGCTGATTATGGAAGTAGTGTCCATAAGCAAAAATACAGGAAAAGCAAGTTTATAATATGTAACTGATGATATTTTTGGAGCATCTCATTTCATTGGAGGGGTTGAGCTATTAGAGGAACTATGCTAAGAAGTCTGGTTCTTATTTATAAAATCATTAGGTTTTTCTGTTATTGAATAAAGATTTCCATTTCTATCCTCTCCTGCCTTAAAGCTTATTAACATTCACAGCTTTGTCAAGGTTATAGAAAGATTAGTATTTGAATTAGCTGAAGTAGGCAAAAAAAAAAAAAGCTTAATTTTTCCTTTTTTTTTTTTTTTTTTTTTTTTAGTATGTGAACTTGTTCAGGAAATTATTATTTTGTTTAAGGGAAAATAGTTTTCCAAGGTGCACTCTAGGGACTGTGATGGGTAATTTCTTTATGGTTGTAATGAGGCTAAATACAAACTAGTGAAAAAAACCAAAATATTTTGTATGATAACTAACATTTCATAATCAACTTGAAAGAAACAGAATTTTGCTACAGAAAAGGGTAGCAAAAATGTTAGTTGCTCAGTCATGTCGAACTCTTTGTGACCCCACAGACTGTAGCTAGCCAGACTCTTCATCCATGAAATTCTCCAGGCAAGAATACTGGAGTTGGTTGCCATTCCTTTCTCCAGGGGATCTTCCCGACCCAGGGATTGAACTTGAGTATCCTGCATTGCAGGCAAATTCCTTACCATCTGAGTCACCAGGGAAGCCCCAATCAACTTGAAAAATAGTGTTTTGCATTTTATTACATTTGCATTTGTTCTGTTAAAAACAAATTCAAATCATATACACACATATATAAATTCATCACTTATCCTGAATGCTAGTTTCTGATAGCATTTAACTGGCCAGTCACTTATATATTATTGATATTTTAAGAAATAAATTGACTGCTTACTACATGAACATTATTTTGTTATGTGCTAGGATTGCTCAAAAAGGAAAATACATGTTTTTCTTACTCTCAGGTTTCCAAGATATTGTTCAAAGAGATGGTTACATAATCAGATAATTATAATGCAGTTTGTAATGATGCAGTCCAATAATGGAGCTATGGACAAAGGTTTCATAAGTCAAGTAGACACATTAGAAAGTGTTTTCTAGAAGCACTATCCCCAAACTGAGTGTTCACTGCAGGAATAATAGAGGGGTTAATGGAAACTGGTTCTGGTATTAGACACACAGATTCATATCCCAGATCTAACAATTTAACGCTTACAATACCTAGTGGAAACTATTGAATCTTTGTTGCCTCATCTGCAAATGCTGATAAATCACATTTCTGTAGCAAGAATCAGAGGGAATGAAGCATATGAAGAACTGGGCAAAAAAATAGTACTTAGTAGCTACTTAAGATGAGCCAAACATCCTTCTCAGCTCATTTCATGGTTAATTTATATAATTCATTCAACCCATCTAAAATAGGAAGTATGATTAGTCCCATGTTGCAAATCACGTAATAGAGGTACAGAAAAAGATATACAGATGGCAAATAAGCATATGAAAAGATGCTTCCCATCATGCATATGTCATCAGAGATTTAAAATTACTGATACCACAATTCACCTATTAGAATGGCCCAAACCAGAACTCTGACAGCAAAAATCAGAAGAGGATGTGGAGCAACGGGAACTACCACTTATTGCCGGTAGGAACACGAAATAGCACAGCCCCATGAACTCAGTCTTACCATACAATCTGGTGCTTGTACTGATACTTCTGAGTATTTACTCAAAGGATTAAAAACTTTGTTATTGGTGTTCAGCCACTCAGTCATGCCCCACTCTTTGTGACCCCATGGACTGCAGCACTCCAGGCCTCCCTGTCCTTCACCATCTCCTGGAGCTTGCTCAAACTCATATGCATTGAGTCGATGATGTCATCCGACCATAACGCCCTCTGTCGTCTCCTTCTCATTCTGCCTTCAATCTTTCCCAGCATCAGGGTCTTTCCAATGAGTCGGTTCTTTGCATCAGGTGGCCAAAGTATCGGAGTTTCAGTTTCAGCATCAGTCCTTTCAAAGAATATTCAGGACTGATTTCATTTAGGAAGGACTGGTTTGATGTCCTTGCAGTCCAAGGGGCTCTCAAGTCTTCTCCAACACCACAGTTCAAATGCATCAGTTCTTCAGCACTCAGCTTTCTTTATGGGCCAACTCTCACATCCATACATGACTACTGGAAAAACCATAGATTTGACTAGACAGACCTTTGTCAGCAAAGTAATGTCTCTGCTTTTTAACATGCTGTCTAGGTTGGTCATAGCTTTTCTTCCAAGGAGCAGTCATCTTTTAATTTCATGACTGCAGTCACCATCTGCAGTGATTTTGGAGCCCAGGAAAATAAAGTCTCCTATTGTTTCCCCACCTATTTGCCATGAAATGATGGGACAGAATGCCTTGCTCTTCATTTTTTGAATGTTGAGTTTTAAGCCAGCTTTTTCACTCTCCTCTTTCACTTTCATTTAGAGGCTCTTTAGTTCCTCTTCTCTTTCTGCCATAAGGGTGGTGCTATCTTCATATCTGAAGTTATTGATATTTTGCCTGGCAATCTTGATTTCAGCTGTGCTTCATCCAGTCTGGGCATATCTCTCTACATATACGTTAAATAAGCAGGGTGACAATATACAACCTTGATGTATTCCTTTCCCAATTTTGAACCAGTCCATTGTTCCATGTCTGGTTCTAACTATTTTTTCCTGACCTGCATATAGGTTTCTCAGGAGGCAGGTAAGGTGATCTGGTATTCACATCTCTTGAAGAATTTTCCAAAATTTGTTGTGATCCACACAGTCACAGCCTTTAGCGTAGTCAGTGAATCAGAAATAGATACTTTTCTGGAATTCTCTTGGTTTTTTGATGATCCAGCAGATATTGGAAATTTGATCTCTGATTCTTCTGCCTTTTCTAAATCCAGCTTGAACATCTGGAAGTTCTCTGTTTATGTACTATGCAAACCTAGCTTGGATAATTTTTAGTCTTACTTTGCCAGAGTGTGAAATAAGTACAATTGTGCAGTAGTTTGAACAGTCTTTGGCAATGGCTTTCTTTGGGATTAGAATGAAAACACCTTTTCCTGTCTTATGGCCACTGTTGAGTTTTCCAAATTTGCTGGCTTACTGAGTGCAGCATTTTAATGACATCATCTCTTAGGATTTGAAATAGCTCAGTTGGAATTCCATCACCTCCACTAGCTTCATTCATAGTGATGCTTCTTAAGGCCCACTTGACTTCAGAGTCCTGGATGTCTGGCTTTAGGTAACTAAAAACTTATGTCCACAGAAAAAATTGCACACAGAAGTTGAGAGCAACTTTTTCATAACCACCAAAAATTGGAAGCAGCCAAAATGTTCTTCACTAGGTGAATAGATAAATAAATCATGATGCATTTGAACAAGAAAATATTATTCAGCTCCGAAAAGAAATGATGTAACAAGCAATGAACATTAAATGCCTATTACTGGACAGAATTTAAATCCTTATTATTTAGAGAAAGAAGCCAATTTTAAAGGCCTACATACTGTATAATTTCAACCATATGATATTCTGGGAAAGACAAAACTATGGAGATGGAAAAAAACATCAGTGCTGACCAGTGGTTTGGGGATATGGGATGGGAGATTAATGGGCAGAGCACAGAGCATTTTTAAGGCAGTGAAAATATCCTGTATGATATTGTAGCAATGAACACATCATTATATGTTTGTCTTAAACCACAAAATGTACAACATGAAGAGTGAACTCTAAGATAAAATGTGGACTTTGGGTGATTATCTTGCGTCAATGTAAGTTCATCAATTATAACAAATATGTCACTGGTTGGGGATAATGATAATGGCAGAGAATATCCATATGTGGGGCAAGGGGTATATAGGAAATCTTGGTACCTTACTCTCAATATTGCTGTGAACCTAAAGCTGCTGTTATTAAAAAAAAAAAAAGTAGAATGGCATTATTAATCTTATGTTTTCCCTTAAAAGATATTTTGTGATTAAATTTGAGAATAAACAGGATCAGAAAAAAAAATAGAGATAAAGGGGACTTAGTTTAATAGAAGAGAGCCTGAATCTAGAGGCTGATTTTTAATTGATTCACTGCATTGCTTTCAGAACCTGTCATGTAACTAAGATATGTATTATTGATGATGATGATGGTGACAGTGATAGATGGTTAGGGATTAGCTTGATCAAGAAAACGAAGTGGGGATGGTATTAGTGAAATGTTTTCCTCACAGATAGGAGACAAGGAGCAGAGATGTTTACATAAGAGTGAGATGTGTCTGAAATTCCTGGGAAGTGGAATGGTGGTTGGGGGATGATATATCTTACAAGTGCAAGCGATCTCTTATGTAAATATCAAGGAGTTGGGATTTACTGTGAGTGACCAGATGTTTTATAAGGAAGATGTAATGTAGTCATAGTTAGCTTTCTTTAAATAGTTAAGTTAGGAGACTCGTAGATGATACATTTGAGAAAAAAAATACTGGAAGCAAGGCTTCCTTTTAGTGAGCTGTTGCAGTACTCTATGAAAGAAGAGAGAAATGAATAAAGTAGAACTTAATAGGTGAAGAAATGTCTTAAAATTTTTGGAGAGAAAATCTATCTGGCATATGGTGGAGTAATGACAAGTGATAGCTTTTTAGAGCTGGACCTCATACCCTTTTTTATTGAAATCTGCTTCTGTCTGAAATCCACTATAAGTAGACACTGTTACATTGCCAGGACAAAGATGATTTTGATGATGATTTACACATGCCAGTATTTTTCTAGTTTTGTGGATGTTAACTTGTAATAATGATCAAAATATTAGTAATAATGGTTAAAGATATTTTGAAAACATTAGCAAAAATAGATATCTGTCTTGCAAAATTTGTGGGTTCTTTAATATCTTAAAGTACATACAATTGGCTATATCTTCCAAGCTTCTTTGGTAGTATAGTTGTTGCGATGGTGGTGGTGGTCGTGGAAGTGTGTGTATAGTTCTAAGAGAATTTCATAGAATATTCTTGGGGAAATCATGATAAATACTCATTGGAATATAATTCACTGTTATAATTTATCATCTGTTCTTTATTTGGTTAGGATATTTTTTTCTCAAGTTCCTTTTACTAATAGTATTGCTTTTTCTTCTCTTCCCCAATTAAATGTCACCTTCTTAGAGAAAAAAGAAAAGTTATCTTGATTATCCTGTTAGTCCAAACCACCTTTCCTCCCAGATATTTCACATAATTTTACTCTATGCTTTTTCTTCCTAATATTTCATTAGCTTTTCTATTCATTATTTGCTTATTGTCTCTTAGGGACTGTGCCTTTCAGTTTTATTGTGATATTTCTAACACTTCAAACAAGGACAAGGATAACATAGGAGGAATCTAATGAATATTTGTTGAATGTTCTAAATAGTTAAAAATATCTTTATTTGTAAAGCACAAAGTAACTTTCAAACTGCAAAAATGTGTCTCAGACTCCTATCTCCTATGAAGATTTTGAAGCATCAACTAATTATCCACAAATGCTTAATTTAGTTACTCTTACCAAATAATCAAGACACTAGGAAACTGGGTTTGTTCAATGTAGTATTTCCTGAAATGTTCAGTTTAATGAATGATGTTCCATTGTATTGTTAATTAATGTATCAAAAATGTCAACTTTTTTGATACATTATTTTAACAGAATCACTTTTTTCAAATAATGGATAATAAAATGAAAATTTTGAACAGAAAAATTTTTCCTGAGTACTCTTTGACCTGAAAATGCTGATTTTAAAAAATCTTCTGAAGATTGCTACGGGGTGATAAATTTTTTTTCTTAACTGAGCAGTGGGGACACATTGTTATACTATGATTTTCACTACCCAAGAGTCTTAGAAATTATTTGCAGTGTGGAAAATACAAATTGATTTGATTTTTATGGCATATGAGGTGCCCACGTTTCTCTCTCCAAAGTTTTGAAAGACGTTTGTGATTTGAAAAAGTTGACAAGCAACATATTACAATGTAAAACAGCTCTGAGTCTCCCATTTCTCATGCTCTCAAACCCTTAAGAGTATTGTAGTGTCAATGAAAGTCTACATCAACTTTTTAGTAAGATATGTGCTAATGTATGTGCTAACAGGTAAAGCCACATCTGAGATGTTTCAGGATGGCATTTCCTGGAGCTATTACATTACAGTCTCTCTTGTCTCCAAGTTCTGTATAAGATGTTAACTTTAAGAAAAAAAGCATTAGCAAAAAGGTTATAAGTAACTTTAGGTCATTCAAAAATCCTATCTCATATTCTGGCCACAATGGCTTTATATTGTCTATTTAAGTTTAAGTTGTGTCTGATTCTGACACCCTGTGGTCTGTAGCAGCCAGGGTCCTCTGTCCTCCACTGTCTCCCAGAGTTTGCTCAAATTCATGTTCATTAAGTCAGTGATGCTATCTAAACATTTCTTCCTCTGCTGCCCCCCTCTACTTTTGCCTTCAATCTTACCCAGCATCAGGGACTTTTCTAGTGAGTCAGCTCTATGCATTAGGTGGCCAAAGGATTGGACTTTCAGGATCAGTCCTTCCAATGAATGTTCAGGGTTGATTTTCTTTAGGATTGACTGATTTGATACCCTTGCAGTCCAAGGGACTCTCAAGAGTCTTCTCTAGCACCATAATTCAAAGGTATCAGTTCTTTGGGACTCAGCCTTCTTTATATTGCCTACTTTTAGTGAAAAAACAGGGTGTTATCATTGAAAAACTAATCCACAAAGACTTGAACTATGTTCCTAGCACTACTCTTGTTTAGGTGAGTTGGAAAAGTCATTGAGACACTGATGCTTGTCTCGATGTGATCATCCACAATTTAGAAGAATAGATGATTCCTTATCCACTACATTCCTCCATGAATCTAAGGGCTGAATGATGATGACTGATGTTCATTCACTCAGTTTTATGTTCCACATATTTGTTCATTTGTTTGTTTGTCTTTTTAGGTCACATCATGCAGCATGTGGGATCTTAGTTCCCATCACCAGGGATCGAACACATGCCCCTTGCATTGGGAGTGCAGAGTCTTAACCACTGGACCACAGGGAAGTCTTATGAGTTCTATATTGTAGAAAGGTCACTTTAGTGGTATGAGGGAGATATGTTCTTCAAACTGTGACGTGTCTTAGAACCAACTTGGAATCTTGTTAAAATGAAGATTTTTCATTCAGCAGATCTGGGGTAGATTCTAAAAAATCTACATTTTTAGCAGGCAGCCAGGATATAACTGTGCTTCTGGTAAAGGGAGTTCACCTTGAGTGACAAGAATATAAGCACAGTGCTGTGAACGAATGATGCTAGGAGAAGGATGCAGTATACGCAGTGCTTAGAACTGTCCATGGTAGAATGCCTAGTGTGAATGAAGGCAATGGGCAGTGGATACAGAGAAGAGAACAGAACTCAGGTCCTACAAACCCTTCAGCAGATGGTGAATCTTCAGCAAACCTCAGCCCTGTAAATAAGAATAAAATATTTGACCATTTATTGGAATCTCCACATACTGCCTCAGGCAGAGACGCTTGTAATACCTCAGATTGCTGCTCAGTTTTTCTAAAGTGAGTTCTCTGCAGTGTTTCCCGACAGAGGGTAAAAATCACACTTTAGATACTAATATGTCTTTAATTTACCACTTTTAACACTTCTAATGTTTTAACGAGGGTTTCCTCAGTTTTGGACTGTCTGATGGCAGTAGAAACTGTAGTTAGAAATACTTGTGATGTGTGAATATTTGATACTGAGAATTGTGTAAATAGAATCTATAATGGTCCCCACACACTCATCCGATGGATTTGTGCTAAACTACTTTCCACGTCGCTCAGTGGTAAAGAATCCACCCGCCAAGCAGGAGGCATGGGTTCAGTCCTTGGGTCGGGAAGATCCCCTAGAGAAGGAAATGGCAACCCACTCCAGTATTCTTATCTGGGAAATCCCATGGACAGAGAAGCCTGGTGAGCTACAATTCATGGGTTACAGAGTCAGGTATGACTCAGCGACTAATCACCACCACCAGCAGCTGCTCTTTTTGTTGGTCTTATGTTCATGAATGTGACCAGTGTGTGCTTAAGAAAGTAGAAGGTGGTTAGGGAAGCCACTGGCAGGGTTCCGAAGATCTAGTCTCAGATATGAATAATCTGTCTTCTCTCCTGAGGCTTTGTTTTGATGATGTGTTTTATTCTATCCCGTGGTGACCCTCTGGATATCTTATGGCTATCTAGGGGTGAAACAATATTTTTTAAGGTTCATGTAGATATAAGAAGTCCTCGAGGTTTGATATCACTAGGCAAAAATTTATGAATAGCCTTGTCAACCATTTTTCAATGAAACAAATTAAACCTGATTACCCAACCTGTAGAGGTACAGGAAAGGCACGCTTTCTTATATTAATTTAAGAAACATCTGTTTTTAGTCATTTAATGATTGTGATTTACAAGGTAGCCTAACTTTCAGACTAGCACAGTCAGCCACACTAATCATAATTTTTACTTTAATCTCATATGATGAAACATGTAGATATTTAATACTCACTGAGTTTTTCTTCCATTAAAATATATATATATCCAAAGTGGCATAATGTCTATCTTCATTTCACACCATTTGCATTTGGATTACATGGAATTTGGGTGAGGCATTAAGGTTCAATTCATTACCATTTCCTGCAGGTGCTGTGCATCTTTTTAAAACACATGTTTAAATCTTTTGGTTCATCTATTTCCAAGCAGCCTTAACATTAGAAGACAAGTGAGTCAGAAAAAAGAAGCTTGAGGTTGATTTTAAAGGCCCTAAACTCAGAGGTAAGTAGAAATTCTTTCCAATGTCTGTCTTTTTATTCCTTCCTTCCTTTATTTCCTTCTCTCTCTCTCTCTCTCTCTCTCTCTCTCTCTTTCTCTCTCTCACACACACACACACACACACACACACACACACAAAATCACTATTGCTCTTCCTTTTTTCTCTTGTCTGGTTCCTAAAGAAGGAGTAAGGGGATATGATTTCTAATCCTGGTACCTTTGGGGCAGAGTAGGACACAGATGAGAAAAGCAAGCTAGGATATAAGGGTCAAATTGGTTAAAAAAAAAAAAAAAACAACTCTGTGATTTCTTCCTATCTGCTTCTCCAATAGCAAAATGAAACTCGAAAATGGATGATTAATAAAATTACAAATATCTATTCACACACATATACATGCATACAAATTAGGAAATAATTGCTTTTGCTTGCAAAATTGACAGGCTTTATTTAGCTTGAATACTTTGGTGTTCAAAATCATTTAAACTTGGCATTTAAATTTCAAACTCAAACTTTTTCTCATGTGCTTCATCTCCTTTGCATACTAAGTCCTGGGATATATCAAATACTGCATGCCACCTCTAAGTAGAATATAAGATGGCTATTAGAAGCTCAGGTCTTAGTCCATTTAAGGATTTAATGATGTGTCAGAAGCTGAAATTGACTTAAATTTGTGACAAGGACTGTATCAGAGGAAATCTGTGAATAGATCAGATTCAGAAGCAGCGAGAACTTTTCTCTTTCCTCATTCCTTCCATGGACATTTGCCTCATCTGTGTCCTGCCCTGCCCCAGGGGTGCCTGTCAAAGCACCTCCTTGGCTGGTTGGTTTTCCTTGTTGGAAGCATTAGATCTCTTGTCATCTCCTGAAGAATGCCATGTAGCACCCTTGACTGAGGCATAATGAACGGATTGCTAGTGTCCCCATCAACTATTAAAAGTGCGATATGAAAGGGGTTTGAATTCTTGATGCTTCAGTTTGTTTTTTGGTTTTTCACTTGTAAAAAGGTGAAACATACCCATCCCACACTTCTATACATGCTTAACCAGTAGTACTCTATCTGAAAGTGCTGGTGAAGTTCAATTTTTTATTTGCTGTGCATTCTTCAACAAATACTTTATCTTTTATTTATATATTGTCCCATGTGCTTGCCCCTTGCCTACAATAGTTCATTTTCTATCACTAAATTTTATATACTCTTCTAAGATCTAGAGTACTTCTCCCTCCCTCTGACATAAGGCTTATTCTCATAGTCGTAGAGAAGAAATGTATTGCCTTCCAAATGACACATTTAGCATAAATTTGACAGTCAACATATGATGTGTTATTCTGGAAGATGGATATTCTTTAAAATGGTAAAATGAATGTTTTACAGAAATTATACATACTCATTAAAATAAATTAGAATACATAAAATAATTCATAAGTCCTTAAAATATCTAAAACCCAGTCATTAAATATAATTATCAAGTTAACATCAAGATAACATAATGGTAGATATATCAGATAACTCCATGTGCAGAAAGGGAAAATAAGAGGTAGATGGATGATAAATAGATCTCTTATCTATGCATACATGCCTATGAGCTATATGCATAGATGAGTTTCCTAAAATTGAAAACTATTCAAAATTATGTTGATGGGGGGACAGAATAAAAATGTAGCAAAATAAATTGCTAAAATTATGATAAATGTTTCTTCACAAAATAAAGACATTAATTCCTTTAACTTTTACTGATTAAAAAAAAAAAGTTTACTAAACATAGGAAAAGCAAGAGAATTCCAGAAAAACATTTACTTCTGCTTTGTTGACTCTACTAGAGCCTTTGACCTTGTGGATCAAAACAAACTATGGAAAATTCTCAAAAAGATGGGAATATCAGACCACCTCAGCTGCCCCCTGAGAAACCTGTATGCAAGTCAGTGTGGGAGACCTGGGTTCAGTCCCTGGGTTGGGAAGGTCGCCCGGAGAAGGGAATGGATACCCACTCCAGTATTCTTACCTGGAGCATTTCATGGACAGAGGACTCTGACAGGCTACAGTCCATGGAGTTGCCCAAGAGTTGGACAAGATTGAGTGACTAACAAACAAACAAAAAAAATTACCTCAGGGATACTAGTTTAATTCTGGCTAGAACAATAATTCATTATCTGATACTTTTTATAATAAAGATTATATTTTTCATGATATATAGAGACTTTATAATGATTTTCTCAAGAAATTCTTAACATGTTGGGAAGACTCTTTACAATAAAACCATTTGAGTCTTTTTGTTTCACTGAAACTTATTTGATGACAGAAACGGAAGAAAAAAAAAGATAAAATTTTTGCTATTGTTTCTTTGAAAAATAAGAATAAGGATTAAATACTAAAATGAGATTATAATAGGAAGTGTAGCTATCTGAAAAATTATGAAACCTAGCCAATTTTCAGTAGGTGACATTCATCAGGAAGGGAAAAGGGAATTTCTGTATCAAGAATACATTGAAGTAGTTTCCTGTGTATTGCAAAGATGTGCCGTGCCTCTCTAAACCAATTCCACTCCTATAGCCTGAATCTCTTGTACAAAAGTTACCTAAAACTGGCCCTTCCCATGTCCCGCTTCACCCCACCCCCAGCTCACAGATCGCCCTCCTTCAGGGTCAGAGTCCACTGCGTATGCGAACTCACAGCTCTCTGGTGATCTGTCGGTCAGAACAGATCCTGTGTTCTCTTCTAAACCTTGCGCTTCTTTTTTTCCATTAAATTGTGAGTTTTCTAGCAGCAAACATCCAAGGCAATGCATTCCAGAATGCAGAAATTACATAAATAATTATCACATATTTAAGGGATCAAATAAATATGTGATGTCATGAAGCAATATTGTTTCATTTCTAATGATTAAGTAAAAATATATTTTGTGAAGTATTTAATTCAAGGCTTCTCTCTCACACAAAAAAATTGGTTAGACCTCTAAGATATGTTTTAGTGTTTTAGAGATGGCTAATTAATATAATAAAGTATATACAATAATGCTTATAATAATCTATGAATACATAAATATCAGTAGTGGTCTGTTAATAACCTGCTTCAGTAGTTTCCAAATATCCATCTCTCTCTTAAGGCACAATGATACTTCCAGATCTGCAGTCACTTTGGACCAACTGCATTCCTCTAAATATTTAATTTACAAAGCTGTCATAAGCTTTACAACCACATGGAAAGACTTAAGGTGTCACTCATTTTTATGTAAAGCATGATTATGACAAGAAAATGAAGAGCTTCCAGTGTATTTTTGGCAGATTGGAAGCAACAAACTTCATCTGCAGCTAATGAAGAGATAGATTGAAAACCACGCCAAGAAAGGATGCAAGCAGTTGATACAGAGAGAGCAGAGGTGGAGCAGACAGGTGGTGTGGACACAGCAGGAGCTGATGATGGATGGACTACTGAGGGTGGGACTGATGGTGGAGAAATAGGACCAGATGCAATAAGAGTCAGATGTATTTCAGTACCAGCTCCTACATTTTAGGACGGAATCAAAAACCTAAATGTGGCCCGTATGGTTGATACAGGAAAGTTGTCAGCACTTGAAAACAATGCTATACCTCTGTCTTGGTGAGCAAAATATTCAGCATTAGCCTCCAAGACTGATAAAGTACTTCTACATTTTTATTGTAAAACATATAGAAAATCTAGTTATTTGTAGGAATTTAAGAGAGTAATTTATGCAGCTAAAGAAATGAA
Source organism: Capricornis sumatraensis (assembly GCF_032405125.1). Taxonomy (NCBI): domain Eukaryota; kingdom Metazoa; phylum Chordata; class Mammalia; order Artiodactyla; family Bovidae; genus Capricornis; species Capricornis sumatraensis. The sequence goes on along the minus strand of NC_091089.1, from coordinate 14,384,727 downwards.
TATGCATTTTCTATGGAGCACAGTAATATAAAGAGTAGGATAAAGAAAGTGAAAGTCGCTCAGTCAGGTCTGACTCTTTGCCGCTCCATGAGCTATACAGTCCATGGAATTCTCCAGGCCAGAATACTGAAGTGGGTAGCCTTTCCCTTCTCCAGGGGATCTTCCCAACTCAGGGATCGAACCCAGATCTCCTGCATTGGACAGACATATAAGAGAGAATGACTGTCTTTAACTAGTCCCCCTTGATATGTCACCAAAATCGTGACTCAGTCTTTTATGCAATGAAATACATCAATATAAAAGATTTCAAAGTCACAGTGTGGTAAAAATACTAAGATCCTTCATATGTATGCAATTTTATTCCTCAAGAGAAAAGTAAAAAAAGAAAATTGAATGTAACTGTCTCTTTTTTTCTTATTTCCTTCTACAAAAGACTTTAAATAAAATTATTTAAAGTATTTGAACCACCAAAATATTGTTTAAGCCCCAAATTAAAAATCAGTTTCAAAAATTTATCTTATTTCAAGACATTTAAAATTAGCTTATAGAATATATAATATTTATCTGGACTTTTGGAAACTAAGAACTTTGTTGAAAGTTTCAAATATAGTTACTGTTACAGCACTAACTCATAGTATTCTTATATATTTTCCCCTCCTGTTATAAAAGAGCTACCTAGAAAAGCAACCTTATATTTTTATATAGATTCTAAATACCTGTAGATCACTAAATCATGTGAATCTGGCTCTTGATTACAAAGACACAGAATCTGTGAAGGCAAAAAATCTGTAGATATGCTCTTTGCTCCATTATCTAGAGGCATAAAATGCCAGTCAGAATTTTGAGTGATCATCTTGATGTAAAATGAAAGGTTCACATAGGTGAATACTCAGATTGCGTGTTGGCAATATATGTCAGTAGATAAAAAAAAATTAATGTAGCTTATGAATATAGAAAGATAATTGATTTAGGAACTGGAAAGCAGTTCTGGAACACCAGGGATAGAGTATAGCAGAAAAAGAATGTGCGGCATGAATTCTAATTCCAAGCTTTCCCCCTAGAATGTAAACACTATGAGGTCATGCTTTTTTCCTAGCTTGTTTACCGTTGCATTCCCAGCACATAGGAAAGTTCTTGCTGTGTAGATGGCTCTCAACAATATTTTCTCTTAAAAATTCTGTAGATCAGAGGCTTATAATAAGGGACATGTGTGTGCCCAAACATACACGTACACACACACACACACACACACACAAAGCCCATGGGGTAAAGAGTTAAGGATCTGATGAAGACCACTGTGGCACCTGAGAAGTGAACTGAAGCTCCAGTATGGCTGGGACTGGATGGCAGGCTCTGCCACACTGTCCGTCAGGGAGATGGGCAGAAACATCATGAGGACACTTTCTGTGCACAGATGACCTGTCCTGCTTGCGTGTGTGCATGCTCAGTTGTCCCTGACTCTCTGTGACCCCACGGACTGTACCCCACCAGGCTCCTCTGTCCATGGGATTCTCCAAGCAAGAATATTGGAGTGAGTTGCGATGCCCTCCTCCCTGGGATCTTCCCAACCCAGGGATCCAACGTGCGTCTCACCCCAACATCTCAAATCACTGACGATATCAGAGCTGTATATCTCTCATATGGCACAGGAGCACTCTGTAATGTGCTCTTATTCAGCCTCCTTACCAATATGTGGATTCTCCAAAGCCTCTGGACTCAGAAGCCTGTTCAATTTCCTTTGAAGCCAGCCAAGAGGTAAAAGAAAGTGAAGAGCTGTGGGCAACTTTTTCAGATCTATGTTCTAGGCGTGTAGGTGTCATTCATATTCCACCGACATTCCACTGGCCAGAGCACAGTCGCGTGGTTTTAACTACAGAGCAGTATGGAAGAGACAGTATATGCACCCAGAAAAAAAGAGAATATGGGGTTGATAAAGCACCACATTTATCCTGCAAGCATCTGCTCATCTGTTAAAACTGATTTCACTCTATATCACAGAGAAGATGTTCATTCCTTGCAAAAGGGACACACCCCAAAGTCTAATGTAAGCAGTCATTTTACCTAGCTTTAAATTCAGGCTTTCCAGATGACACACACTCCTTCTAGCCATATCCAGACACAGCTGATGCTTTTGGGTTTGAGCCATAGCACAGATATTAAGTAGACAGTACAAAGGGTAGTATACCAGCAGCCCAACTCCCATCTGGAGTAAAAGAATGAAAGACGAGGAAAGGACCACCAACACAGTAGTCATTGGTCCACAGCTAGCTGAAATCCTCTGGATGGACATTGCAATGATATCCTGCCTCTGCAGTGGGGAGTGGTATGATCCCTCATAGAGAATGGTTTTATGTGCATGTGAGAAGAATAGCAATTGGCACATTCAAGAGTTACATTTGTTCTAAGAACACCTGGGTTACACAATCAGTACTTCACTGTATTTTCAGTCTCTCACTTCTCAAAAAGAGCTTGGTCAGGACTGTGAGCGGCTGTGTCCACTAAGAGAGCCCCCTATTTGCAAGGAGACTCTCATAGCATCACTTTTACCACTATTGACTATCCCAGCTGTCTTCCCTGTCCATCCCGACAAATAATTCATCTCTTTCCACTCAGGGCAAAGGACATATTGTAAGATGATGCAAAGAAGCTTTCCCTAACAATTTGCTCCTGAAAACAAGGAATTAATTAATATTTTGATCTTCCCAAGTTACATGATATTAAGGAGAAATCAAACAAGATAACCTAACTTCAAGGTCAGTAAATTTGTGATTTTACAAATTGCAGAATTCTCTAAATCACAGAAGCAGAAGTAGAAACCTACCAGTATCTGTTATTTATTTTGTTTCTGTGTTTAAACAACTGTAATCATCTTGCAATCCCCATGTATTTCTGATTTATTCAATATAGTCCTTGAAAACCTGTGGGGATTTTTAAAATATTTTAAAGTATTTCATACTTTCAAGCAATGAAAGCTTTGTGCATATATTGTATTTTTACAGAATTTTTTATCCAGAATACTTTGCTGTTGTACATGGGCAACGTTGGTTTGCAGTCTAAGGCAGCCTTCTAATATGTTTCCATAATCTGCTGTCTTTTAACTCAAATCCAGATTTGCTGTTATGCTTGGCATATCACTTCAACTTGATGTAATACTATTTATCATTATTCTTTGATGTTAAGTCTCTAGCTTTGCATTCTCTTCATGTACCTGGACAAGTTGCTTTTCTTGTCTTTTTTTTTTTTTTTTTTTAAACAGGAGACAACGTCTTTGTAATTATATCAAAAACAGTTGTTTCAAGGAAAGATTGTTTCCCTGATGTCTGAATTAGGCAAGGAAAATGAACATATAATGTTTAAATTCTACTTCCATTTTTGAGAACTTTATATATTACACCCTTAGAATTAAATGTTTGATATCTTTCATTTGCAAAAAATATATATATATATATATATATATATATATATATATATATATATATATACCCTTAGTGTTATTATGTGAAAGTGAAAGTTGCTCAGGCATGTCTGACTCTTTGCGACCCCATGAACTATAAGGTCTATGGAATTTTCCAGGCCAGAATACTGGAGTGGGTAGCGTTTCCCTTCTCCAGGGGATCTTCTCAACCCAGGGATTGAACCCAGGTCTCCCACATTACAGGCAAATCCTTTACCAGCTGAGCCACAAGGGAAGCCTTTAGTGTTATTATGGTTAACTACTATTTGTTTCCTGATTTATCAAAACCATGTGTAAATTCTTGCTTTAATTATGTCCACTGAGACATTTATTTTGCTCCTGTTTTTCTACATCTTGTCTTTTTAAAATATTGTTAAACTAATGTCAACTTAAGCCCCTATTAATTGATAAATAATATATACATATACATCTTCTTAAACATACCTGTACATCGTTCATTCTTGGTGCTGCTGCTGCTGCTAAGTCGCGTTAGTCGTGTCCAACTCTGTGCGACCCCATAGACGGCAGCCCACCAGGCTCCCCCGTCCCTGGGATTCTCCAGGCAAAAACACTGGAGTGGGTCATTCATTCTTAAATCCTTCTAAATACGTTTTGGTTGTTCAATGTCCTTTACAAAATGATGCTGATTGTGAAAATGAGGTGAAATGAAAATTTCACTCATTTCACCATTACTTTATTAAATGATACTGATTATGACAGACTCAGTTTTTCCTTTTCTCCCTTCCTCCTTCTCTTCCTTTATTCCTTCCTTTTCCCTTCTGTCTTCTTTTCCATCCATGCAAAATAAAAAAAGTAGCAACACTACTTAGATCCACCTTTTAAACTCCTTTTTGCTCTAAACTTGGATTTAAAAAGAAATGTCACAGTTTCCCTGGCACTTTCATCAGTGTCCTGAACACAGTGATGCCAGTGAATCTTGAATCAATGAGTGAGTTGTACACTCTCAGAGAGAACAAGGTGAGTATAATCTGAGAAATTTCAGACAAGGGAATGAAAGGGACGTAGATACCGCTAGCACTCAGGCTCAGGGGAAGCTGCTTGATCTGTAGGCACAGTAAGTTCCTGTGCCTGAGTATCCTAATTACCACCTAGCAGCTTCTCTGGTGATTCCTGCTCAGCACCCAAATGAACTCAATGACCCCATAGTTCAAATTCAGTGTTTAGAACAGTCCTGCATATTCTGTGCTGCACAGCTAGTGATCTGCATACAAACTGCTGAGTTAGAGGAACATTAAAAAAAATTTAATCCAGCACATACTTAAGCCCCACCTGAAAACCTAAAGGAAAAGTACCAGTTATAGAAAAGGGGCAGCAGACTGTTTTGGATCTGTCTTGCTAGTTCAAATTCAGTAGTATACTGAAAAAGCGATCAAGTGTGACCTTTGGCAGCACTTATAAGGTGGAGCTTAAAGATTGTTCTCTAATTGTTTCAGTTTTGGCAGTAGGTTAAGAAAACATCAAACATAAAACAGATAAAGTGATTAAACAACATTTTGGCCTGCTGAAGAGCTATTTTTGTGGTGCATTTGACTCCATCTATAGGTATCTGTCTAATTTCCATGAAAATAGGAGTGGGAGTCCTTCGAGAAAGTACAGAAAAATTGTGCAGACACTATAAACCACATAACAGAGTGAACTCATCACCTGTCATCCACCCCACTGAAGCAAGGTGCAAATTCAGTTTTAAGGAAAGCTAACACTTTTATTCTATTTTGAAGCAATTTCTTACCCAGCAGATGGGTGACTCTGTCCTCCCTTATATTTCTTAAGGTGCAAATTAATTTCTGGCTCAGATAGTAACTCAGACTTGTGCGAGGAAATTGTAACAGTAAGGTCTAATCTCTTCTTCTCAGGAAGGTAACTGAGTCTATCATAGACATACTAGATTCCAGAAATGTTTGCAATTGTTTAAAAAATTTACCTCTACTTCTAGATTATTCCCCTCAAAATGAATATATTTTATTTCCTCATCGTACATTGCTATTTATTTTCTTTGTGGTATTGACGAATCAAAAGCAGGAATTTTTGGTGGGAATTTTTTATGCACTGCTCGTATTTGTGAATTGATGTGGCTGATGCAGTTTTGAATTAAGGAAAATACATATCATTTACACTTCAATAAATATTTACCCCGTTTGCATTTGTTGATATAATCAGCTACTGACAAGGCATATTCAAATAGCTATTCTTCATTCTGAGTAAATTTAATACATATAATTTTAATCATAAATTTAAAAGGATTTTTTTTCAGTGGAATTTCAAATGAGACATCACTCGCTTTATATTGAAGTAGGAGGATTGTAGGGGTAGAAGATCTGCAGGAGTATCTGTAAGTAGATGCTGTTAGATATTGTGATATTAAAAACAAAATAATTTTCCATGAGTTGCAAATTTAGAGTTATGGAATCTTGATGCAATATTTAGGTTGATGTTATGGGAAGGGAGGTGGGAGGGGGGTTCATGTTTGGGAACACATGTAAGAATTAAAGATTTAAAAAAAATAAAATAAAATAAATAAAATAAAATAAAATAAAAAATAGAAAGCCCAAAAGTGGAAAATCAGATTATTTCAAAATTTTGTATGCAACGGAGAGAAAAACATAAATTACAGTGGAGTCAAGCCTGTATTAAAATGTATGGCACCAAGCAGACCTTGTCACCCTATTAGCTCTTCTTCTTAGGAAAATGCATGGTTTTTTTAAAAGCTGATGCTAAGTCGCTTCAGTCATGTCCAATTCTGTGCAACCCCATAGACGGCAGCCTACCAGGCTCCCCTGTCCCTGGGATTCTCCAGGCAAGAACACTGGAGTGGGTTGCCATTTCCTTCTCCAATGCGTGAAAGTGAAAAGTGAAAGTGAAGTTGTTCAGTCGTGTCCGGCTCTTCCCGACCCCATGGACTGCAGCCCACCAGGCTCCTCTGTCCATAGGATTTTCCAGGCAAGAGTACTGGAGTGGGGTGCCATTGCCTTCTCCAGGGGCTTCCCTGGTGGCTCAGATGGTAAAGTGTCTGTCCAGAATGCGGGAGACCCAGGTTCAAGCCCTGGGTTGAGAAGATCCCCTGGAGAAGGAAATGGCAATCCACTCCAGTACTACTGCCTGGAAAATCCCATGTGATCCATGTGATCAGTTTGGTTAGTTTTCTGGGATTGTGGTTTTCATTCTATCTGCCCTCTGAAGTATAAGAGGCTTGTGGAAGTTTCCTGATGCAATGGACTGACTGTGAGGGAATCTGAGTCTTGCTCTGATGTGCAGGGCCGTGCTCAGTAAACATTTTAGGGCTTCCTGGTGGCTCAGAGGTTAAAGCGTCTGCCTGTGCTTTAAATTGCCTTCAAATTGGATGAAGTACATCTATCCTATTATGTGAGAGATACATTTGTTATGAATAAATTTAAATTGATAAATGCCACTCACCTGTTTACAAACTTTATCTGTTACTCTTAGAATAAAAGTTTAGTTCCTGAACACTGCTTGCGTCATCTAATCTCACACCCACTCCCCTTACCATGTTCATAGTCACTCTGCTCCAATCACTTGGGTCTTTCAGTTTACCAGGGATGTTCAAACTCAATGTCAGTTTCTCAGAGAGATTTTCGTTAAGTCCACTAGCTTCAATAATATTTTCCTATTCTCTCAAAACCATTCTTCATCATACTTACTATAACTTACACTGAAGTTTTACATATTTGTTTGTGTAATGGTCTGTCTCCTCTGTTACCTCTTTTCCATAATGGATTATATCCGTTGGTTTTTCACTATAAACAACAATAAAAATCATACCTGGGTAAGTATGCCTTAAATATGTATTGAATACAAATTAGTAGTTTACTATAATGTTACTATATGTTATAAATAACATATTACAAAAGAATAACTGAATCGTTATTTTCTCCATTTGTAGCTTTCAGTTTTAGCACACAGTGTGCCATACACTCTGTCCAAATGTTCCATTGAACTTTTATCAATGTTAAAACTTAATTCTGTAACAATTGGGTGTGCTAAGTCGCTTCAGTCATGTCCAACTCTGTGCGACCCCATAGACGGCAGCTCACCAGGCTCCCCCGTCCCTGGGATTCTCCAGGCAAGAACACTGGAGTGGGTTGCCATTTCCTTCTCCAATGCATGAAAGTGAAAAGTGAAAGTGAAGTCGCTCAGTTGTGTCCGACCCTCAGTGATCCCATGGATTGCAGCCTTCCAGGCTCCTCCATCCATGGGATTTTCCAGGCAAGAGTAGTGGAGTGGGGTGCCATTGCCTTCTCCGAACAATTGGGTATAAATAGTATTAGGGCAGGATTTTTTAAATGAACATAACATGATTGCAACCTATAATGATGTACTTCCTTCTTCAAATAAGTGATAACATTAAGGTGATTCTAAGAAAGATCACTGTCCTCAGAACATAGATAAATTTTGTGTTGTCAGTCTCTGAGAGTGTAGCCAAGTGGAAGTCAGGGGATCTACTCAGTAGAAAAAAGTAACTGATGATAATCATGAACACCTTTATAGACATGGTAAAGATTCAGTTGTGTATGTTATAACTGTTTATGTAGCATTCTTTTGAATTTTTAATATTTAATAATGTGTTGAATAATAATCTAGCTTTTGAAACAGAATGAAAACCATTGTCTATATGATCTGGGAACCTTCATTAAATAAGAATTTGGAGCTTCATTGGTCTGATAAATGCTGTAGGTATGTGATTTATTTTCAAGATTCTTTCCATAAATATTAATGAAAATAAGAACAGAAAGCCTCAGGCATGAAAATTATAAATAGATAAGAGAATATACCAATTTGTCTTGTTTACCTTAGTTTGAATAATGGAAACTAATATTTGTTTAGCTTCTGCTAAGAGTCAAGTTACTGTGTTGGGTGTTTCCTTAAACTCTCTATTAATATGTATATAGGAAGATTGAGATACATATAGCTTCATTTTTCAGATGGCCAAATTAACTTTAAGGTTTAAAAGATAAACTAATATTCCCACATATACAAAAAATTATATCCAATAGAAACAACCTAAAACAGTTGTCTTGTTGCAAGGTGACAATTCTTTCTTTCTTGCCTTATTTACTTCAAATGACTAATTAAAACAAAATGGATGATTTTCATTTTGTAACCCTCTGAATGGAGTTCCACAAAGAAAAGTTACCTAAAACATTTAAATAGAAATGATTGTTCCTAATCTTAATATTAATATTCTTCAAGTATTAAAGTTCATTTTTAAATGCTTCTTAAATAATATGAATTGTCCAATAGCTATGCAAAATAATCTCTATTGACTAGTTGGTAAAATAGCACCCATGCAAACAAAAGATTTTCTTTATCAATAATACTTTGAAAATGTCACAGATCATTAGCATCATTGATTTTCTTTCTTTCCTTCTTTCTTTTTTTTAGGGCATTCTCAGAACAGTCTTAGGACAGTTGGGTCAGTAGTGCCCATTATTAAGAAAAGGAATGTAAGATTCTTAATGGTTACATAATATGAGTGTTTAGCAAATATGAGATTAAAAAGCATTATTTTCTACCACAATAGAGCCCATGGTTTTTACCTTATCTTATGTTCCCTCTCCAAATAGCATTATCTCTTTAAGTGAAATTTGAACTAGCTCCTAAGTATCAATGGAATAAACCTACTATACTATTCCCCACTACCAGATGGGTCACAGAGAGGTTCCTAAAATGTGTGTAAATCTAGACAAATGTATGCATAATGTTTTAATGACTAAATTCGAAAAACACGTGAAGAGTAATGCTACCTTCCACAGCTGACTTCTGCCTGCCAAATCTAAAATTAAGAGTAAAGACCACTGCAGTGATCAATATATCTTTTGTGTTTTTCTAGGATCATTCTTGCAGCAACCCTATGCGATTTTCATATCCTCTCAATATGGCATGTGAAATATCAAATGAATAGAGTAATGACAATCCAAGCACTGGGGAAGAATATGATTTAGAAGCAATCTGGTGTTTCTTTCAATTGAACTGTGCTTTTAGAACAATAGTCTTGTCAGTCACTTACTCAAGTTGATTAAAATAAAGAAAGAAATCTGCCTTTTATTATATTTACAGAACAAAGGAACATCTTTGCAGTCAAGTACTACTGAGACTTCATAAATGGCAAGTTAATTCTTGAGATTGCATTGCATATTTGAGACATTTAATTCAGGATTTTCCTCCAGCTCCTTATTTTCTAAATTCAGTACTAAATCCTTCACAAAACAGTTTAGCCAAATTGCTCATAGTTTGATATCTCCAAGTCTTTTGTGCATACTCTCTTTAAGAAGCTACATTAATATATCCACTCCTTCCCCATCAGTTGTAACTCCCAGAAAAAGAAATTAGCTTTTGTATATGGTAACTGGGAATACTGTGTATTTTCTATTATAAGAAAACAAAGGTTTTTTGACTCCTAAAGTTCTTGGGTCTCACTTTGGTCAATGTTGATGGAAGCAATAGAAAATATTAAAAATCAAGGAAGATATCATATAAAATGAAACTTCTTTGCATAATATTTTAAATTGTACTTTAAATATAATAACAGGATTGATGAAGAATGTCATTAGCCAATGCTGTAGAGGCTACTAATTATTCATTCTGAGAAATATCTTGATTAGAAGTAAAAGACTGAAAGAGATGGATTAGCACACATTAAATTCTATAATACAAAGGAGCTCACAGGGAACAATCATTAGACTGTTTTACTTTTTCTTCTCTTATACAACTGCACATAAGCGCACATAACACACACATAAGCACCAAATAAAACACAGGCCAGAAAAACTTAATTCTTGCACATCAAGATAACATTGCTTAAAATTTATTATGAACTTTGTATTCAGAGTTACTTTTTTTCAACAAATGATGTTAGGAAAATTGGATGTCAGTGTGAAAAAGAATGAAGTTGAATCCTTACTTTATTCCATACACAAAAATCAACTCAAAGAACATTGAAGATTTAAATATAAAACCTGAAACTAAAAGTCCTGGAAGAAATCATAGGAGAAAATATTTTGATATTGGTCTTGGCAATAGTTTTGTTGATATATCCCCAAATGTACGATCTACAGAAGGAAAACTAGACAAAAGAGTCTATATTAAAACACTTCTGCAAAGCAAAATAAATGATAAAAAAATTAAAAAGCAATGTACAGAATGGGAAAAATATTTTCAAATCCTGTATCTGATAAGGAATTAATTTTCAAAATATAAAGAATGAGTACACCTCAATAGAAAAGAGAGCAAAAAGAAAACAAACAAACAAAAAAAAACATGCTACCCCTTTTAATATATTTATATTTTTGTGTTTGCCTCTATATCTTACTATTAAGGCAACATAATGTACAATTCAGTTATCGTGGTCAGACTATTTTCAACATAAAATGGACAGCTTGACATCTGAGCAATGACGATGTATTTAAACATTGATATTTATTCTATGGTAAAAAAAAAAAAGTATAGATTAGAATTTAGTAACCAGAAAATAGAATCTTAATAAATACATTAAAAATTCAGAATTTGTGGTCATCTGTATGCATAAAGCTAATGCATATTAATCTTAAAAACACTGGAACTATTCTAGTATTTTCTTCAATTTTAGAATCTGCTTTTGAATACTCATTGTTTAAGCAACATTTCATATTTTGGGGGATAATTTAATTGTTTTGAATAGCCTTTTGCTCTAAATCTGGCAAACAAGGTGAGCAATCACATTGAGAACATCCATTTGGAGTTTAAAATTAGGTATGAATTTAAAGTGATTGAGATTGATTTTGTTAATTTGCCAGTAAAATATCTCTGAAAGTGTTTCTAAAAGAGGGTCCCCCATGAGATTTTGAACTATTGCAGCAAGTGGAAAGTAAGATATATCTCTTAAGTCACGATTTTGCAGGACAATTGGTATATATGTATATTACATTATCTGGAGGAGAACATGGAAACCAATTCCAGTGCTCTTACCTGGACAATTCCATGGACAAAGGTGCCTGGCGAGATGCAGTCCATAGGGTCACACAGAGTTGGACATGACTGAAGCGACTAAGCAGGAGCAACAGCATATTGCATTATGCTGCTTCTAAAAAGTTTATCAAAATTTGGCCTCTGTCATTAAAAGTGTAAAATATTAGACACTGATATTTATTTGTATTTTTGTACTTTTTATTCTTCTAGATAATAATTTCTTAAATATAACTTAACTGATATATGTGTTTGTAACTCTGTGCAACTCTATAGATGTAGCTTGCCAAGCTCCTCTGCCCATGGGATTCTCTAGGCAAGAATACTGGAGTGGGTTGCTATGCCTTCCTCCAGGGGATCTTCCTGACCCAGGATGGAACGAACCCACGTCTCTTAAGTCTCCTGCACTGGCAGGCAAGTTGTTTACCACTAGTTCCACCAGGGAAGTCCCATCTATACATACACACACAGAAAAATGTATATGTAACATATGTATGTGTGTGTGTGTGTCTTTATTTTACATATTATATATAATATACACATACAACTATATATAATAATTAATATAAATCTAATAATTTTTTGTAAATTTTATATATACATATACACACACAGCTTTTATATATACAACGTGCAGGTTTGTGGTATGAAACTATGGAAAGAAAATAGTTTCTTAGATTAAGATAATTTGTGTGTCATTATGTCATTTGCTACCTTAAACTGAACACAAAAAAATGTTTATACTACCAGCTTTTTGTATTCATCCATTCAGCTTGGTAAATTGCTTTAAATCATTGAAAAAATTTTTTTAATGTGTAATCTGAAGAACACATATTTTTCACTAGTTCAAACATTACAAAATGAAAGAAGTTTTTTAGATTCACTCATTTTAAAATACTGGGCTTATCTTTATATAAAAGCTCTTACAAAGGAAAAGGCTATGGAATGGCATTTAACCTGTATTTTGTTAAATTCAGATTTTAGGGGAGAGTAGAGTAGATTTTAGGGGAGAGTAGAGGATTAATTATATTTGAGTTAATCATTGTTTAAACCTTCAAAATATTTTCAAGCCTCACTATTAGACTCTGATCCAAGGGAAAAAAAAAAAAGTCATAGGGGACTGTGAAATCTAGTTTTATTAAAGGTAACTTCTCTAGCTCATCTTTCATTTTTTTCTCTGTTTTTTCACTCATTCTGTAATTCCATCTAGAAAATGATACACTCAGAAAATCTTGTATAATATCATTCTATAAGAACTTGAAAACTTCCCTTTACAAATTACTCTCTCCTTTTTTCTGCATGACTATGCTCTGTGGACATAAATGTTCATGTTTTCAACGTCAATTTTATTGAGTTCAAAGTATTTTTGTCATTTATCAACTTGCAAACCCTTATTTATAAAATGTAATGGAAAACCACCAGATATTGTATTGGTACATCGATAATCACATGTAAGAGACAGAACTTTTTTTTTCTGTTAAATATTAAATTATCCTATATGCTGTCTTTCTTGCAGCACTATTATGTAGATATTTGACTGAAATATCAAAAACATTTCTATAGACATATATTGAACACGCATATAATAGTGATTTGCCTCTTCAAATTTTTTCATATATTCTTTATCTCCCACATTTAATAATTCACAAATTTCTGTCATTCTTTTCAAATATATCTCAAATCATTTTCTTGAGTCATTTCATTGTTATTAGGTTAGCTTAGTATCTTATAATTTTCACTTCAAGAATTTTAAGTCTCTCCTCTCTACTACTTCTAGTTGGCTCACAATATTGTGACTAGAGTTATATTTCTGAAACACAAATCCAATCTTATCATTATTCTAATTAATAATCATCATGGTAGAAAGAATAATCCAAAATCACTGAAGACAATGACTGCAGCCATGAAATTAAGGTGCTTGCTCCTTGGAAGAAAAGCTATGACAAACCTAGACAGTGAATTGAAAAGCAGAGACATTACTTCGCCAACAAAGGTCCATCTAGTCAAAGCTATGGTTTTTCCAGTAGTCATGTATGGATGTGAGAGTTGGACCATAAAGAAAGCTGAGCACTGAAGAATTTATGCTTTTGAACTGTGGTGTTGGAGAAGATTCTTGAGAGTCCCTGGGACTGCAAGATCAAACCAGTCAATCCTGAAGGAAATCAGTCCTGAATATTCACTGGAAGGACTGATGCTGAAGCTGAAGTTCCAATACTTTGGCCACTTGATGCGAAAAGCCAACTGTTTGGAGAAGATCCTGATGCTGGGAAAGAATGAAGGCAGCAGAAGTGGGCGATAGATGAGGAGATGGTTGGATGACATCACTGACTCAGTGTACATGAGCTTAAGAAAACGCCAGGAGTTGGTGAAGGACAGGGAAGCCTGTCGTGGTGCAGTCCATGGGGTTGCAAAGGGCCAGGCATGACTGAGTGACAGAACAAGAAGAAAAAGAAAGAATAAAAATCAAACCCAAAATCAGATACTCAGACATTTTACTCTCTTTTTACAAAATAATGTTCTACATTTACAAGTTGTACGGTGAACATTTGTCCAAATGTTTGTTTACTCTTAACAGATATGTTGGCCTGCCTAATCCTTCACACCCTTGTTTCATGAACAATATCTTAGAAGTACTGTTGCCTTCCCTTATCATCTTTACAAAATCCAAGATATGTTATACATAATCTTCATTGAGATTTCAGCCTGTTTTTTTTTTTTCAAGTAAAATGTATATGATTCTCTTTTAAAGCAACATCAATCTGTTTTTGCCAAGGTTTCATATCCTAGAGACACCTCAGAATTTACATATCAGATGAGCTAATTTGTGGTGAGAAATATAAACTTTACTGATCAGAATAAAAATGCCCAGTGATGAGTACAGTATTCTATTTGTGTCCTTTTAAAGAAACTATTAGTGTCATTAGTATCAACTACAAACCTACATGACTTGCTTCTCTGCATCAAATACTGTGATTTAGTTGAACTAGTCTGAACATTTAATTTATTGTAGTTTAAGTTGGCAAGACATCTGGGAAATTTAATTCTGCTTGCATATTCATCTCCTAAATTCAAATATGAGAAGTGAATTTCACCTCTGTATGTATAATTCAACGTCCACAGTGTCTGATTCATGAATGTCCAAAAAGACAAATTGTTCTCATCTATCAAATAGGTTTTTGGCAAGGAACTGGCAGTGAAACCAAAAGACCTGCCAAAGTTTGGACTTTGCATAACTTTGTGCCGCCTCCAGACTCTACTGTAATCTGTCACCAGGTGTCATTTTGAATGTGTTTCCTTTAGGACTAGCATGGATTCATATTGGCAGAAAAAATATAACATTTATTATTGTTATATTTTATATCCTGTTCAAACGAGTGAGAAATCAACCAAAGCAGTGGTTTTGAAAATACATTTTCAAAGGTGATACTTATTAGGAGAGATATTTTGGTTCAGAGCTCAATTAGTGTGCATATTTATTAAACATTATTTGGCATGGGGAGATAATGGGAAGTCTTGGTTAATGATTCACCAGCTATCCAACTAATGCTGGTTAAGTGCTGGATATTTTTTAACACAAAGATAGCTACTTTTATGTGCTTTGTCTAGCTGTGAAAACCTCACTTTTCATGCAAGCAAATTGAAGCATATCCTTAATTGACTATCCCAGGAATCAACTAATTGGGGACAAATCTTGACAATGATGGAATATTTCTTCCTCAGCATTATATTGGGTTAGCCAAAAGGTTCATTTGAGTTTTTTTATAATATCACGTAGAAAAATCCAAACCAACTTTTTGGTCAAGCCAATAATTGGTATAGCTTTTAGTTGTACTGAGCTAAATATATTATCAGTAGCAAAGATGATATGCAGACATAAACCATATGTTCTCAGTATACAGAACAAGTATTAATGAGTCACAAGTACTTAGACTTCTGAGTTAAAATATCACAACATGAGCATTCTGACATTTATTTACATCACCTCAAGACTCCGTTTATGAAGTACCTAATTATGAATGGTAATTTCTAAGCAATATAGGTAGTAAAGAAGACAAAGCCTTTAATCTGTGAAGCTTTTGGTTTAGGGATAGCCAAGCTTTGTTAGGGCTTCTTTGGTTGCTCAGATGATAAGGAATCTGCCTGCAGTACAGAAAACTGGAGTTTGATCACTGGGTCAGGAAAATCCCATAGAGAAGGAAATGGCTACCACTCCAGTATTCTTGCCTGGAGAATTCCATGGGAAGAGGAGCCTAGTGAGCTACAGTCCATGGGGTAGCAAAGAGTTGGACATGGCTGAGTTACTAACACACACAAACTTTGTTAATGGAAATGTACAGGACAATTGACAGTAAAAAAAAAAAAAAAAAAAACAAGATGTGCCTTTAATGCCAGAGTTAAGTGAAAGCAGATCAGGACTCTGCTGTTGAACAAATACTCCCTCACCTGTGTGGGGACCCTCTGAATTGGAAGCCCTGGGATTTTTTCAGATTCCAATGATTTTTAAAAATTACCATTTAATTGTTTCTACTAGTACATGCTCCAAGGGCATCTTCTCAGGTGAACTTCATTACTATCACTCTGAATTTGCCCATCTCTACATTTCAAGCAGAGAAGGCGATGGCACCCCACTCCATTACTCTTGCCTGGAAAACCCCATGGACCGAAGAGCCTGGTAGGCTGCAGTCCATGGGGTGGCAAAGAGTCGGACACGACTGAGCGACTTCACTTTCACTTTTCACTTTCATGCATTGGAGAAGGAAATGGCAACCTACTCCAGTGTTCTTGCCTGGAGAATCCCAGGGACGGGGGAGCCTAATGGGTTGCCATCTATGGGGTCGCACAGAGTCAGACACTACTGAAGCGACTTAGCAGCAGCAGCAGCAGCAGCTACATTTCAAGTTGGTGATCTGCCCTATGATCTCAGTTCTCTGATGCAGCCAGGATAGTCACTGATTTTCAGTTTCATGTTTCACAACCTTTCCTTGTTGTGAGAATGGGAGTGATGACCTCCATGCATGTTAAGGTATCAAAGATGAAATAGGAAATCCATGAATCTTTTTGAGATCTTTATACAAAGATGGTCACTGGAGAAAACTAAGTTAATTTATGTTAGTAACCCTGAGAATTAATAAAGCTCCTGATATTTGTTGAAAACTCAGGAGCCCCTCAAATTTAGGTAAAAGGCTTTAGGCTCATAGGGCAATTGAGAGTGAATATTAATGTAAAAAATTGAACTATGTGAGTATAATGTATTATAAAGTTTGGAAATGTATGTGATCAGTAAGAAATCAATTTCAGTAAATGAAAAAAATTGTAACTTCCTATTTATGCTTAGCATCATTTAAAATTAAGATAAAAATGTGAACATATACAGAAAAAGAAAGTATAAAAACATTTCAAATTTGACATCATTATACAGTTTATATTTTGAAAATTATATTTGAAAACATTTTCACAGCTTGTTTTGTATTTATTACTTAATCGAGTCAAGTTCTGATTGAATAACAAGGGAAATTCTTTGGATCATTGAATTATGTTATTTCTTTATAAATCCACACCTAAATTTAATTAGCATTTTTTTAAAAAATGTATTGGAAACATTCATAATGCCTTCTAGGTTTCTATGTGGAATGATACCTTCCTGTCTTATTTCTGTTCTATGTGTTCTTGGTTCTTAAGAAATCTATGGAACTGCAGCCAGAATGTGAACGTCATATATTACTAGAGGGACTTCCAAGAAAAAACTGTATAAACATTTACTTTCCTAATGACACCGTTCCTTCTTACTTAGAGCCATAATAACAATCTAGTTCAGGTTCAAGTGAGTCCCCAGTCTGAACATACAGCTGCTCATTATTATTGAACCAATAAATAGATTTTGATAGAAATTTTTCCTTTTCAGTTCTCTTTGAAAATTATTTTAGATATTTGTAAATTGGGGGCATTTGAATTTCAATATCTCTATAAAGGTAGAGACTGATTTGGACTTATATTTTTAAATACATTAAGTTGTACTGTTATCACTGAAGTCTAGTATTACTTCTGAGCTTTTTTTAACAAGTGAGTCAAACAATTTTGTAGGCTGATACCTATCCAATTAGTCATTACCCAATTCAAATTAATGCATTCATCTATTAAAGTAACCAACACACTAATTGAGATAAATTAGACCATAAGCTAAACTATTTATGAAAAGCATCAGCTAATAATTTATAATTCAGTTCCTGACAAATAATGGATCCTTTGTTTTCAAGGGAAGTATCTTTTAAATAATCATTAAATTCAGACTTATAAAATTAATTAAAATAATACAGGTCATTTCTTTCACAAGGTTTTTTTTTTAATTCCTTTTAAACAATTAGCTAATAAATGTCTAATCATAATTTCTCTTAAGGCCATCAACAATTTAATAATAATCAAATATAAAGAAATAGAATATTCCTTTCAGAGAGGAAGATGTTACAAAGAGAATTTTAAAATTTTATTTATTTGGAGGAAAATTGCTTTACAATGCTGTGTTGGTTTCTGCCACACAACAATGCAAATCAGCCATAATTATACATATATCACCTCCCTGCAAATCAGCCATAATTATACATATACCACCTCCCTCTTGAGCTTCTCTCCTCTCCCTCAACCCCTCCCCTCTAGGTCATCACTGAGCACCAGGCTGGGCTCCCTGTGTTACACAGCAGCTTCTCACCAGCTATTTAGTTTACATATGGTAGTGTATTTATGTCAATGCTACTTTCTCTGTTAATCTCACTCTTTAATTC
This sequence comes from Capricornis sumatraensis, assembly GCF_032405125.1. Lineage (NCBI taxonomy): Eukaryota > Metazoa > Chordata > Mammalia > Artiodactyla > Bovidae > Capricornis > Capricornis sumatraensis. The sequence continues at coordinate 14,366,520 of NC_091089.1, read as the reverse complement.
CCCCACTGTGTCCACAAGTCCATTCTCCATATCTGCATCTCCATTCCTCCTCTGCAAACAGGTTCATCAATAATATTTGTTCTAGATTCCATATACTATATTTGTTTTTCTCTTTCTAACTTAACTCACTCTATGGAACAGGCTGTAGTTTCATCCACCTCACTGGAACTAACTAAAATTCATTATTTTTTATTGCTGAGTAATATTCCATTGTATATATGTACCTAGGAAGTGGAAGCAACCTAGATGTCCATCAGCAGATAAATGGATAAAGAAGATGAGGCACATATTAACAAAGAGAACTAACTTATAATCTTAGTATCTGAGAGATTCCCATTTAACTTCAGTCAAGGTACATGTGGAAATCATAAAATTCAAGCAGAATTTTGTCAAGAAATCACCAGCAGGAATATGTGAATGGATGCATTCTATTATCCTTCAAGATAGTAAGTTCGTTTTTCAAATGATGCCAGACACTAGTCTATATTTCTGGAAGTTATCATTGAGACATACATTCTGGTTATCTTCTGATTGAATTTTAGGCACTAGTAAATTCTGAAATAGATGGGAATACCAGACCACTTGACCTGCCCCTTGAGAAACCGATACACAGGTCAGGAACCAACAGTTAGAACTGGACATGGAACAACAGACTGGTTCCAAATAGGAAAAGCAGTACATCCAGGCTGTATATTGTCACCATGCTTATTTAACTTACATGCAGAGGACATCATGAGAAACGCTGGGCTGGAGGAAGCACAAGCTGGAATCAAGATTGCCAGGAGAAATATCAATAACCTCAGATATGCAGATGACACCACCCTTATGGCAGAAAGTGAAGAAGAACTAAAGAGCCTCTTGATGAAAGTGAAAGAGGAGAGTGAAAAAGTTGGCTTAAAGCTCAACATTCATAAAACGAAGATCATGGCATCCGGTCCCATCACTTCATGGCAAATAGATGGAGAAACAGTGGAAACAGTGGCTGACTTTATTTTTCTATGCTCCAAAATCACTGCAGATGGTGATTGCAGCCATGAAATAAAAGACACTTACTCCTTGGAAAGAAAGTTATGACCAACCTAGACAGCATATTGAAAAGCAGAGATATTACTTTGTCAACAAAGATCCCTCTCGTCCAGGCTATGGTTTTTCCAGTGGTCATGTATGGATGTGAGAGTTGTACTATAAAGAAAGCTGAGTGCTAAATAACTGATGCTTTTGAATTGTGCTGTTGGAGAAGACTCTTGAGAATCCCTTGGACTGCAAGGAGATCCAACCAGTCCATCCTACAGGGGATCAGACCTGGGTGTTCATTGGTGGGAGTGATGTTGAAGCTGAAACTCCAATACTTTGGGCACCTGATGCTAAGAACTGATTCATTTCAGAAGACCCTGACTCTGGGAAAGATTGAGGGCAGGAAGAGAAGGGGAAAACCGAGGATGAGATGGTTGGATAGCATCACTAACTCAATGGACATGGATTTGGGTGGACTCTGGGAGTTGGTGATGGACAGGGAGGCCTGGTGTGCTGTGGTTCATGGGGTCGCAAAGAGTCGGACATGACTGAGTGACTGAACTGAACTGAATTTTATATGAAGTTCAAAATCATGAAGATATCCCTAGCAGTGAAGGTGACAAATCATAATTCCAAATATGGCTTAATGCCAATCCTCATCTCTAGTGCCAAGAGCTCTTTTATGCCTGCCACTCCTACTAGGATATTGCTACATTATCCTAGTCAAATCCTCCCCTCCCCCCTCCCCCCGCCCCCGCCTTTAACAATGAAGAATCAAGAGGATTGAAATCCTATTTCTGAGCTGGTGTGCATGGGTCCCGATGCTGCTAGGTTTAGTTCCTGTAATGGAAGAGGACTGAAGGAACTCTCCAGTAGCACCAGAAGAAGGTTCCTCCAACCTGTTAGGAGGAGGGTTAAATCTACAAGGTTTGGAACATGCGATGTTGTCTCTTGCTCTGCTTACAGAATGGTAAGCTAATATGAAGAAATAGGTTTTAGCCTTAGCCTTGGCCAAAAGACCCAAGAGCTGATATGCTGTGTTCATGCTGACACCACAAGCTAGAAAACTTTGTCTTGCCTTTTCAGGAATCTTTAATGATTTCACATCCTTTATTCTGAATGTAAAATAACATGATCCAGAAAACAGCAGCTTTAACATTTGGGCACAATTGACAGTAGATTGAGTGGATAGGTGTGCATATGTCAGATGGGTTAATTTACATGAATTACTCTAGGAGAGCAATCCTATCTTATTATTTGGGATTAGGACAAGTTAAGGTTCAGGGCTCTGAAAATGCATCCTATATAGCAAAGGATGGAGTACTTATAAATAGGAGAAGAAGATATAAGTAAGAATTATTTGACCTTAAAATATAACATTAGGAAGTCGAGTAAGACATGAGTCTTCCTGGATCCTAAACACAAATCAAGATTCTGCCTAAGATCTTGCTACCTAAATTATGATCTGTGGGTCGGCAGCAATCTTAGTATCTACCTGAAAGCTTGGTAGAAAGACATAATCTCATCAACCAGAATCCAGTTTAGAAATATGCTGAGGTGATTCATATGCATATTAATATTAGAGAAATTAAAAATTATCACTCAAATTATGTTCAGTGATAAAACTTTTGTCTGAGTGACAGTCTATGCCAGGCTTCCTAAAGCTATTCTGGTGGGGGGAAGGGGATCTCACTTGTGTTTGGATTCTAGAAGATTGGTATTATGTCAGTATCTAGCCCAGCATTAGTAGTGATAGTTTGAGTTCAACCAGAGAACATGTGGTCCTTGTGTTACCATTATGCTAAGCAGATGTTTGTGTGCTTATTACATCACTTCAGTTGTGTCTGACTCTTGTGACCCCATGGACTGTACCCTGCCAGGCCCCTCTGTCCATGGGATTCTCCAGGCAAGAATACTGGAGTAGGTTGCCATACCCTTGCCCAGGGGATCTTCCCAACCCAGGGATGGAACCCACATCCCTTATGTCCCCTGCATTAACAGGAAGGATCTTTACCACTAGTGCTGCATGGGAGGCCCAAGTAGATGTTATGAACAATGACAAAGACTAACATTGACTGGATTACTCTTTTAACACCCTCCACTTGCACTAAAAATCTAACTTACTATTCTCAACCACATAATAAATATTTACTTGCTGGTCATCAGTTCCACAGATAGGTCAAATACCATTCTTATATGCTGTCTACCTCAACTTTTAGAAAGATGGGACTAAGTGTAGCATCTACTTGGGACTTACACAAGTCCACAGTTCACAATACAGGCTCTTTTTGTGTCATAATAATGATTGATGTGATTGAGAAATGATTGAATTATTGATAAAATTTGATTTAATATGTGTGTGCACATAAATGAGTTACTGGATATGACACTAAGTAGAGTCACTTTTAATCCCATCCATTACATTATTCTGATCAAGATTATATAATTAATCAGTTGAACAATTGTAACTGTTCTTGATCTTTTCCTTTATCTAAGTACTTTAATGCTAAGTGTTTTATACAAACGTCCTTATTTAATTCTATAAACAGCCCTCAAGTAAGGTATTATAATAATAACTTTTGTATAAGTGAGCATAAAGAAGTGAAATACTTCTCTAAAGTTATACAGCTAAAGAGTGGTGAATGAAGACTAGAATTCAAGGCTTATTCAAGAGGCCATGGTCTTAAACACCAAAAAAATAACATAGATCTTAATACAGTTTTGGAAGTTGTTTTTCCCTGGTGGCTCAGATTGTTAAGAATCTGCCTGCAATGCAGGAGATCCAGATTCAATCCCTGAGTCAGGAAGATGCCCTAGAGGAGGAAATGGCAACCCACTCTAGTATTCTTAACTGGAGAATCCCCATGGACAGAGGAAACTGATGGGCTTCAGTCCATGGGATTGCAAAGAGTCAGACACAACTGGGCGATTAACTCTTTGATATTACACTAGGTTCTGGACTGAGACGTGTGCAGCAAATATCTTGTTTAGTGACTTTCAATTCAGTTCAGTTCAGTCGCTCAGTCGTGTCCGACTCTTTGCGACCCCATGAATTGCAGTACGCCAGGCCTCCCTGTCCATCACCATCTCCCGGAGTTCACTCAAACACACGTCCATCGAGTCAGCGATGCCATCCAGCCATCTCATTCTCTGTCATCCCCTTCTCCTCCTGCCCTCAATCCCTCCCAGTATCAGAGTCTTTTCCAATGAGTCAACTCTTCGCACGAGGTGGCCAAAGTACTGGAGTTTCAGCCTTAGCATCATTCCTTCCAAAGAACACCCAGGGCTGATCTCCTTCAGAATAGACTGGTTGGATCTCCTTGCAGTCCGAGGGACTCTCAAGAGTCTTCTCCCACAGCACAGTTCAAAAGCCTCAATTCCTCGGCGCTCAGCTTTCTTCACAGTCCAACTCTCACATCCATATTGACCACTGGAAAAACCATAGCCTTGACTAGATGGACCTTTGTGGGCAATGTAATGTCTCTGTTTTTCAATATGCTATCTAGGTTGGTCATAGTGACTTCAGGAAGACATTTGTGAAGGTATAAGGGAGAAGGCAATGGCAACCCACTCCAGTACTCTTGCCTGGAAAATCCTATGGATGGAGGAGCCTGGTAGGCTGCAGTCCATGAGGTCACCAGGTGTTGGACTGGACTGAGCAACTTCACTTTCACTTTTCTCTTTCCTGCATTGGAGAAGGAAATGGCAACCCACTCCAGTGTTCTTGCCTGGAGAATCCCAGGGACAGGGGAGCCTGGTGGGCTGCCATTTATGGGGTCACACAGAGTCAGACAAGACTGAAGTGACTTAGCAGCAGCAGCAGCAGAATCAAGGGCTTTAGAATAGGGCAGAAGGTAAGAAACACTGCAGTCATTCTGCAACATCCATAGGGATAGTGGTTACAGGATCCTCTGTGGACACACAAATCCTCAGATGCTCAAGCCCCTTAAATAGAACTGCATAGTACACCTGGCTCCCTATAATTGTGGGTACCCTACCCACAGACTGAACCAACCACATCCTTGTCAACACTTGTGGTTTTCTTTTTAATAGCCATCCTAAGAGGCGTGAGGTGATATATCATTGTAGTTTTGATTTGCACTTCACTGATGATTGGTATATTTATCATGATTTCACACAAGCTATTGGTCATTTGGATGTCCTCTTTGGAAAAATGTCTATTCATGTTCTTTTCCCATTTTTAATCAGGTTATTTGATTTCTTTGTCATCAAGCTGGACGAGTACATATGTATATATATATATATCAGTTTAGTTCAGTTGCTCAGTCCTGTCCCACTCTTTGCGACCCCATGAATCACAGCACGCCAGGCCTCCCTGTCCATCACCAACTCCCGGAGTTCACTCAGACTCACGTCCATCAAGTCAGTGATGCCATCCAACCATCTCATCCTCTGTTGCCCCTTCTCCTCCTGCCCTCAATCCCTCCCAGCATCAGAGTCTTTTCCAATGAGTCAACTCTTCGCGTGAGGTGGCCAAAGTACTGAAGTTTCAGCTTTAGCATCAGTCTTTCCAAAGAAATCCCAGGGCTGATCTCCTTCAGAATGGATTGGTTGGATCTCCTGTAGCCCAAGGGACTCTCAAGAGTCTTCTCCAACACCACAGTTCAAAAGCATCACTTCTTCGGCACTCAGCTTTCTTCACAGTCCAACTCTCACATCCATTCATGACTACTGGAAAAACCATAGCCTTGACTAGACGGACCTTAGTCAGCAAAGTAATGTCTCTGCTTTTGAATATGCTATCTAGGTTGGTCATAACTTTTCTTCCAAGGAGTAAGCATCTTTTAATTTCATCAGATAGTAATCCCTTGTCAAGAAAGCTGAGCACCGAAGAATTGATGCTTTTGAACTGTGATGTTGGAGAAGCCTTTTGAGAGTCCCCCAGACTGCAAGGAGATCTAACCAGTCCATCCTAAAGCAGATCCGTCCTGGTTGTTCATTGGAAGGACTGATGTTGAAGCTGAAACTCCAATACTTTGGCCACCTGATGTGAAAAGCTGACTCATTTGAAAAGACTGTGATGCTGGGAAAGATTGAGGGCATGAAGAGAAGGGGATGACAGAGGATGAGATGGTTGGATGGCATCACCGACTCAATGGACATGGGTTTGGGTAGACTCCGGGAGTTGGTGATGGACAGGGAGGCCTGGCGTGCTGCGGTTCATGGGGTCGCAAATAGTCAGACACAACTGAGAGACTGAACTGAACTGCACTGAATCCCTTGTCAGATACAATTTGTGATATTTTCCCCCTTTCTGTAGGTTGCCTTTTCAATGTATTCTTTCATTGGCTGTGCAGAAGCTCTTTAGTTTGATGCAAAGCTCTTTGGTTTGTTTATTTACATGGATTTTCAATGGAAAAATTAATAAAACTCTTACTTATTCTCACAAGTGAAGTAATCCACCTTAATTCAGTTGTTTTTCAGTGGTTCAGTTACACATGCAGAAGGTAAAGATTCACATATTGTAAGCAAGGCCTTCAGGGCTGAGAGCAGGAGCAGATTATTTTAAAGAGAGTTGTAGAAGTGGGCAGATCAATGTCTCTGCTAGACTGGTCAGTCAATATATTTGGTATCCTCTGCTTTGGCTTTAAGCCTCTAAAACAATTTAAAATTAACATGCATTTTTGATTCTCTATTAACTTTGGTGTCAGTATTCTATTTTTGGTTAGGTAATATTGTTTCTGCAGGAGAATTTTAAAACTTGACAACTTGATGAGTGGCACATTTTAAGGTAGAATGTAAGTAGCTCAACACTGAAAGGTCCACTCCAATATTGCATTTAGGTTTAGATATGGTCATAGGTAGGCCACAGATCTGTACACTGTGCTTGCAGAATTTGTGTGTGGGAGTGTGTGCTAAATTGCTCAATCATGTCCAGTGTTTTGCAACCCTGTGGACTGTAGCCCACCAGGCTCCCCTGTCCATGGAATTTCCCAGGCAAGCATACTGGGGTGTGTTGCCATTTTCTTCTCCAGAGAACATTCCACACCCAGGGGTCAAACATGCATTCCCTGCATTGATAGGCAGATTCTTTACCACAGAGCCACCTGGGAAGCCCTTGCAGAATTTAGAGACTTTTAACTTAATGGTAATAACCTAAATTGCAATCAGCTATGTTTTAAGAAAGAGATCCACAGATTAACATTGTTTTGGCAAACTAAATGATTGCAGAAATGTATTTTAAAATTTTATAATCATTCAGATTTTCAACAGCTTTTGCTTTGTTACTGTTTTCCTTTGTACAGCAAGGCATTGGGTTCTATTTATGGAGAAAGCTTAAAAATATTTTTTTCAGTATTTTAAGTGAGAGAAATGAAAATTGATGTACTCAAACCAGCAAGGCAGTTAAACATATAAAATCAACTCACCATGAAGCTACTCTATATCTTAATAAATATTAAAAACATCTTCAACTATCATTGATATCATATAACTATGATATTAATTTATCATAGATAAATTATCACAAGTTATCTAAACAGAAAATTAACTGTAGCTGCATTCACAATCCTTTATGTTATTATCCTGAATATTAGCTGATATTCTAACTAAAAAGGGTGATCAGTTTATTTAGACATTCTCACATTGACCTATCTTTACAAAATAATAGAAATACCACACAAAGAAATAAGCAAACCCTGCTATCATGCAGCCAGTATTTATGCTTTTACAGTCAGTATTCCAAGTATTTGGCTATGTACCCTTTGCTGGTTCTTTACTTGCTGCACTCTGCTTCATCCATAAAACAAAAGATAATATATTCTGTCATTACAGAATGAAATAATGCTACTAGGTAATAGAGTCTGAAATGTTTATAAACCTATAAATGAAGATGGCACCATTATTATGAATGAATATAATCAAATGCTTTCATGATAATTGCTACATACATGAATAGCATAACCTAGCTATTTTTAGTTTCTTAGTTGCGGGTTTTATAATCAAGGAGAAACCATCCGTGCTTACAAGCAATAATTTTCATATTACAAAGGATGTTCTTTTACTTTCTTTTCATGTCAACATTAAGGCAATTATCGTAGGTTCCTATGGTTCTTTATGAAATCAACCAGATTTTATATCATAACATATCTAAATTAACCATCTTGAAAAGTAGACTAACTATTTATGGAAACTACCCAGTCAACATATCAAGTCAGGTAGGATCCTTACTAATTATATGCAATGCAGGCATGCTGAGTGCTAAGTCACTTCATTGTGTTGGACTCAGTGTGACCCCTTGGACTGTAGCTTGCTAGCCTGGGGATTCTCCAGGCAAGAATACTGGAGAGGATTGCCATGCTCTCCTCCAGGGGAATCTTCCCAACCCAGGGATCAAACCTGTGTCTCTTATGTCTCCTGCATTGGCAGGAGAGTTCTTTACCACTAGCAACACCTGAAAAGCCCAATCACATGCCATGATCTTGGACAAATTCCCCAATATTTTATAAAATGTGTGAAGGAGTAAGCTCTGCTGTGGGGAAGGGAATCTTACAAGGCTGGGGTCAGCTAGAAGAGATGAGGGGCTTTGAGCTTTGATTCTGCTATGATGTCAGTGTGAGACCCCATTGAGGTTTGCCTTCAGGAAAGGACTACTTTCCCCAGGGTGGGGAGTGAGTTCAACTTTCAGCACTCAGCAGCTGTGGGAATTGGAGACTGCATGAATTGAAGGTGAGCTAGCTAACTGGAAAAGACCATGATGCTGGGAAAGATTGAGAGCAGGAGAAGAGGGCAGCAGAGGATGAGATGGTTGTATGGCATCATCAACTCAATGGACATGAATTTGAGCAAACTCTGGGAGATAGTGAAAGACAGAGAAGCCAGACATTCTTCAGGTCATGGGGTTACAAAGAGTTGGACACAAATTAGCAAATGAACCACAACAGCAATAAATTGTAGAGGCACCTTAGCCTGGTGTAGTATCCTTATTGCAACCGTTGACATCCAGTCACTAGAACAGGAGTGATCCGGGTGCCAGATAATCACAGGAATTACCTGGGAGACCTTGGCAACTGTGAAATATTGCCACTCCCATCCACAGAGAGGGCAGAGCTTGGGTGCTTCTCCAACATCCAGATAAAGATGTATACTCGGGTCCCCAGAGCTGGTTGTTTAGTCATTCCACAGTAAACAGTCTGGATAATTTTCAGATATTCCTTAGTGCAATACAGTTTTTTAACTGAACCGGTATGTTTGTCCACTGAAAAAATTATAGACAACTAATCAAGCCAGACATAAATAAAGACATAAAGAATTGCAGGTTCACAAATTGAAGCATGGATAGGCAGATAGATTGACACATACATTGAACTCTTTGTTGAAAACTTAAGAATGAAAAGGAAATGATAGTAAAAGTATAGTAAATTTTTGGAATTATTTAAATAATAATAATCATTTTGCATATCTTTCCTTATGTGAATATGTGTGACTTAACTCGGATTGCATGATACATTATTACATATATCATTTCTAAACTCCCTTTTCTAAAGGTCCGGTTCTCCAAACATTTAGTTTGGTCTTCCCTTGATAGTGGGTGGAAACATAAGTTAAATGACTTTTTTTTTTTTAATGTAACTTCAGTGGGGAGAGGGGAGTAATGGCATTATATCAAAATAAGTGACCTGGGCTCTGGGGCTGTGGTCTTTATGGAAAGTTCTCACAGCATTTTTTGACCTTAAGCAGTAGGGATTTATGAGTCCTTGGTCTCTGCTTGGCTACTCTACAAGGCACTTCCTTTCATGTCGAGTAGCAAATAGTAAACACAACCTCAAAGGAAAGAAATCAAGCTTTATACTGTGACATACACACTGGATTTTTTTTTTTCACTAAAAATGCATAGGGAAGAGAATTATTATGCATGGCATTATTTTCAAAACAGAAAACTCATATAATATCTATTGGGGTATTCTCTAGACTTGTTCTAAAAGAAAATGCTCCTCTCTTTCTTTTTTTTTTTTTTAAGTATTAACAAAGGAAATGATTTCTGACTGTCTTGTTACTATAGGAAACTGAATTTTCAGCAGGAGAGAAATAGGATTGCTTTCATTACTTTAATTGTATGACAGTTTTCCCAATGCAGAAAAGAATTGACTTCCAAGGCTTAAAAAGCACTCCTACAGAGCACTCCTGTGTAATGAAAACTCCTTGTCACATTGCAAATGCATATGATATTGCCCTACCTTTCAGAAAGGTGTGAAACTTTCTACAGCTGTTTCGCATAAAGTATTGTGATGCTGGGTAATTTAGCTTTTGAGATATTTTATCCATAAAAAAGGTGTTTTTTGAGACAGAGTTATAGGTAAGCCAACTGTATTCATTCATATTTACTGTTTGCTTTTGTGGAATGCAAGAATGATTTGCCCAACTGTGTAATGAATTTTATTCCAAGTTTTCCCTAAACTGTCTGCACTTACCTTTTGAATGGGATAGATGACTTATATAAAATCTGCCATTTATGTGCAATAAGGTAAAATGCTTGCAATGAAATTGGTCTGATTTTACTACTAGGAAAATATTTAGTTGGGGGCAGGTATCTGTTGTATGTTTGTAACCTCACTTTTCTTTTTCAGGTGTTGTTTTTATTACCACGCAGTAGTAGTGAAAGGGTAAATTGTAAACATTCATCATCTAAGCATTGCATTTATTGATTTTCTTGTATAAAGCACTTTGCATACTTAGTGATATATCTAAGAAGCCAACAAAAAGGAAAGGTTATAACTGTTCACTGATTATGAATCTCCCATGAGAGTTTAAAAAACCCCTGTAACAGTTCATTAATAGGAGAACACTCATTTAACATGCTTTATATTCATCATCTGTGGCTTAAAGAGATGAACAATTTTGTGCATGCTAACACATTCATGCCTTTCCTTACTGAAGAGCCTCCATGTCTATTTCTTATTTATGCACACACTGTCGTTCTCAAACAAGGTGACTGTTTATTTTAGGTGACAATGATTTCCTGATATTTTAAATTTCTATAACATAGTCAGATACTGTGAGTAGCTGTGTACCTTTTACTTTATTATATTGGCAGCTGAAGCAGTAACATAGCAATCTAAATATGTAAACAAAGGCTTTTTTCTTGCAAATGGATTTACATGAATATATGACTAGGCTTCATGAAAATAGATTCCTATTTAGTTTTGAAAATTCATTTAATTACTGTGTATAATGGATCACAGTAGAATTAAGTTTAAGTATTGATTAGTGATTGATAGGTATTAGGGCTAAAAACTACAAAAAGTTAGTTTTTACTAACAGAAAGTTGTTAACAAGCTGCATCCAATATGATTATCATCTTTTAACACACCGTTAAAGAAAAAAAAAACCTGTTTAATGTTCTCAAATCATGCAAAGTATACTTTTTGAGTGTATTTCTCAAATGCAATTTGAAATCTATATAAATAAGGTTAAACCGTGGAAATTCATATATCCTAAACTTCACCAACTCAGGTTAACAATAGGAAACTAATGTTAATCAACATAGTAGGAGTAGCTGAGAATGAAACATCCTCAGGTTGTAATTTTGGATCCGTCATATTTTCTTTGACTTGGGGCAAATGGACTTCCTTTATTTTGTCTCGACTTTATACTTTGTAAAATGGTAAAATATTTCTCTATTTCATATAGTTCTAGATTTTAGTGTAGGCCCTCTGAAAGCAGAAATGCTGCCTAAATGGAAGTAATAGCACTCTTAATAAAAACCATAAATGCAATAAGCACACAACTGAAAATAAGAGTCTAGTGCATTGCTTGTATGAAGTGTGAAACCAAGCTAATTTAAATTCTGTCCATCTTTTCTATCGGACATTGCAGCATGCATAAAATGTCAGGGCACTAATTTACATTCTATACATTCTCTGAAAAGGTCAGTGTCCAGTGCTATGCCACTTACCCAGGAGCTTGTTTTCCAGAAACTTCATTTCTCTGTAACAGAGTTAAATGTGAGAAAAGATGTGATCACCTAAAATAGCTCTTGTTAGGCCTACATATAGAGCTACGCTGTTGTTTCTGTCTTTATTCAGAATCTTAATGATGAGAGATAGGTTAACATACTATTGTTTGCAGTCTTGGCTATTTTATTCACAATCCACAGCAAGTAAGAAACAGTCGGGCTCAAAGAGTGTGAGAATGATGACACCTGGAAAACTCAACTCAGGGATAGCAGCAATGTCAATTTGACAGTCAGGTATCAAAAAATCTGACAGAAAAGTTCTTTTAAAAAATTGAAGCTCAGGGTGAGTTTTCCTGCTGTTGACCCTGAATCTACAACAAATTAAAAAAAAAAAAAAAAAAGGAAACCATCTTTGATGTCCTTTGATTATACTGTTTACTTATTTATTTTTGTTATTTTTTTCTTAATATAAATTTATTTATTTTAATTAGAGGTTAATTACTTTACAATATTGTATTGGTTTTGCCATATATCAACATGAATCTGCCATGGGTGTACACATGTTCCCCATCCTGAACCACCCTCCCACCTTTCTCCCCATCTCGTCCCTCTGGGTCATCCCAGTGCACCAGCCCCAAACATCCTGTATCATTCATTGAACCTGGACTGGCAATTTGTTTCACATATGATATTATACATGCTTCATTGCCATTCTCCCAAATCATCCCAGCCTCACCCTCTCCCATAGAGTCCAAAAGATTGTTCTATACATCTGTGTCTCTTTTGCTGTCTCATATGCAGGGTTATCATTACCATCTTTCTAAATTCCATATATATGCATTAGCATACTGTATTGGTGTTTTTCTTTCTGGCTTACCTCACTCTGTATAATAGGCTCCAGTTTCATCCACCTCATTAGAACTGATTCAAATGTGTTCTTCTTAATGGCTGAGTAATACTCCATTGTGTATATGTACCACAGCTTTCTTATCCATTCGTCTGCAGATGGACATCTAGGTTGCTTCCACATCCTGGCTATTATAAACAGTGATGTGATGAATACTGGGGTACACATGCCTCTTTCACTCTGGTTTCCTCCGTGTGTATGCCCAGCAGTGGCATTGCTGGGTCATACACCATGACCAAGTAGGCTTTATCCCAGGGATGCAAGGGGTTTTCAATATCTGCAAATCAATCAATGTAATACACCACATTAACAAATTGAAAAATAAAAGCCATATGATTATCTCAATAGATGCAGAGAAAGCCTTTGACAAAATTCAACATCCATTTATGATAAAAACTCTCCAGAAAGCAGGAATAGAAGGAACACACCTCAACATAATAAAAGCTATATATGACAAACCCACAGCAAACATTATCCTCAGTGGTGAAAAATCAGAACCATTTCCCCTAAAGTCAGGAACAAGACAAGGGTGCCCACTCTCACCACTACACAATTTTGGAAGTTTTGGCCACAGCAATCAGAGCAGAAAAAGAAATGAAAGGAATCCAAATTAAAAAGAAGTAAAACTCTCACTGTTTGCAGATGACATCATCCTCTAAATAGAAAACCCTTAAAACTCCACCAGAAAATTACTAGAGCTAATCAATGAATATAGTAAAGTTGCAGGATATAAAATCAACACACAGAAATCCCTTGCATTCCTATACACTAACAATGAGAAAACAAAACGAGAAATTAAGGAAACAATTCCATTCACCTTTGCAGTGAAAAGAATAAAATACTTAGGAATATATCTACCTAAAGAACAAAAGACCTATATATAGAAAACTATGAAACACTGGTGAAAGAAATCAAAAAGGACACAAATAGATGGAGAAATATACCATGTTCATGGATCAGAAGAATCAATATAGTGAAAATGAGTATACTACCCAAAGCAATCTATAGATTCAATGCAATCTCTATCAAGCTACCAACGGTATTTTTCACAGAGCCAGAACAAATAATTTCACAATTTGAATGGAAATACAAAAACCCTCGAATAGCCAAAGCAATCTTGAGAAAGAAGAATGGAACTGGAGGAATCAACCTGCCTGACTTCAGGCTCTACTACAAAGCCACAGTCTTCAAGACAGTATGGTACTGGCACAAAGACAGACATATAGATCAATGGAACAAAATAGAAAGCCCAGAGATAAACCCATGCACCTATGGACACTTTATCTTTGACAAAGGAGGCAAGAATATACAATGGATTAAAGACAATCTCTTTAACAAGTGGTGCTGGGAAAACTGGTCAACCACTTGTAAAAGAATGAAATTAGAACACTTTCTAACACCCCCATACACAAAAATAAACTCAAAATGGATTAAAGATCTAAATGTAAGACCAGAAACTCTAAAACTCTGAGAGAAGAACATAAGAAAAACACTCTCCAACATAAATCATAGCAGTATCCTCTGTGGCCCACCTCCCAGCAACTATATATGAGAAACACATGTCTTAGTTGTCAAATATAACATTCCTCCAGTATTTCTACAATATTTTTTATAGTCATGTTTGGGGTTGAACGCATTTATGATGTTAGAATTTGCCCTAAATTTACACATCTCTGTCTAGAATATGGGCTTCCTTGGTGGCTCAGATGGTAAAGAACCCGCCTACCATGTGGGAGATCTGGGTTCGATTCCTGGGTTGGGAAGATCCCCTGGAGGAGGGCATGGCAGCCTACTCCAATATTCTTTCCTGGACAGTCCCCATGGACAGAGGAGCCTGGCAGGTTACAGTCCATGGGGTTGCAAAGAGTCAGACACAACTGAGCAGCTAAGCAGAAACACGTCTAGAATATAAACCTGGTTCAGCCCAGAATTGTTTAATAGTTGGTGTAGGAGTGGGAGTGAGGAAGTGTTTCCTATTGGGTCCTGTTATCTTTCAGATGAACTGGATCACAGATAGAATTCCCTAAGGTAAATTTGTTACATCTATGCTAAATAAGTCAGAATGGCAGAGGTAGGAAAAAAAAAATGGGGTATATAGATGACCTTCAACCCATGCACAAACCTTTACTGTAGGAAAGTTCATCTTTTCCAAATATAATCTGTGAGTGCTTGCATGAAAATCACTGCAATCATATACTGAAGATGTATATTTGACACCTCCCTAGGGAGAGAAAGAAAGAGAGAAACAAGTCAGAAGCATCTCAGATCGCAATTCAGCTCCAAGAACATTGTGACATGGCCAGAAGGGAGATCTGGAGCAAAATTTGGGAGTTAAATTCAAGCTTCCCTGGTGGCTCAGACAGTAAAGAGTCTGCCTGCAATGCAGGAGTTCCAGGTTTGATCCCTGGATCAGGAAGACTTTCAGGAGAAGGGAATGGTAACCCACTCCAGTATTCTTGCCTGGAGAATCCCATGGACAGAGGAACCTGGTAGGCTACAGTCCAAGAGATCACAAAGAGTCAGACACTACTGAGCAACCAACATGTTTAAGCTGAACTCTCCCTTTCCACATGGTCCCATCTTATAAATTACCCAGCCCTGTGGAACTACTTTGTGAACAAACTCCTAATTTGCTTTTGTTGCTTCAATTTTTTTGCCAGCAAACTCTCTAGGCAACGGTTATTAATTTCTTGCATTTCTGTGCCAGCGTCCTTAGCACATTTCTTACTTAAGCATTGCCCCCTATCAACCTAACCCACATAAAAACAGCCAGATAAACATTTCAAAATGTAATTACGAATTCTGTTCTTGTCACTCATGTAATAAACCTAGCATGTTCCTTTAAGTTTGTGTAAATATTTATTCTCCATTTACTAGATTAATTTCATTCGGACAGTTAGATATGCAACAGCTTAAATAGAGGACCAATGTTCTGCCAAACTCAAAATTACCAAAGAAAGAATAAAACAATACTCTGTAACTACCAGAATATGTCTGATCAATAGTGGGTCATTCATTCCCATTTATATTATATGCATGTTATTTGTTTGGTATATATCTTATGTATGATGAAAAGATTGCAACTGCACATAGTTCTAATCAATAAAAACACAGAACATTCAAAAAAATGACCCATTTATTTCCATTATGTATACCTCATTCTAATAGAATACCACCCTTGATCGCTAAGTATTTTCTTCTGTATATTTTGCCAGTTCCCAACCCAGCATCCTGAAAAACATGTTGGGAGTTAAAAAACGAAACAAACCTTTCCCTCAGCTTCAATATCTCAATACTCCAGTGTTTTCTTTCTTTGTTTCTCTTTCTTTCTTTTCTTCTTTTCTTCTTTCCTTCCTTCCTTTCTCTTTCTTCTTCATCTTCTGTCTGCACCTCCTCATTAGGCTTCAGTTGGAAAAGAACTTAAATTATTAAAATATAAAAATAAAAGACCGAGACCACAGACAATGTGTCTATTGTGTTTACTGCTTGAAGCCTAACACCTGAAACAGTGCCTAGGACACAGTAACCTTTCTCTGTGTTCAGAGTCCCCAGTGAATGAATGAACCTAGATGCTGTTCTGCCAGATTCCCTTTTGAGAATTTTTGCCCAAAATTGCGGAAAGAACTCATCATTCAAGAGTCGGTATTTCAAATGAAAGGTCATTGTATAGAAAGATTAAAAGAGATTGATAATTTCCAATGATGGTGCAACTCAAAGTAATGTGGAACACACTCTATTAAACAAAACAAACAAACAACAAAAAAAGATGGAAAGTTAATTTAGTAGGAAATAAATATGGAATACTTCTGGATTCCATTAACTGATTGGCACTGGAAAGACCCAAGAAGTCTTCCAATGAATCTTTTTGTGTCCTTTACTGATCGAATCACATGTCTGTGGATTCCCGTGAGTACCTATTCTGAATTTACATGCTGCATCTCACCTATAAACAGTCACATACTTAGTGATCAAAATGTCAAATTAACAGTTAGGTCAATTCTTCTAGATTGAAAATGAAAGTCACTCAGTTGTATCTGACCCTTTGTGACCCTATGGAATATAGAGTTCATGGAATTCTCCAGGCCAGGATACTGGAGTGGGTAGCCTTTCTCTTTTTCAGGGGATCTTCCCAAGCCAGGGATCAAACCCAGGTCTCCCACATTCCAGGCAGATTCTTAACTAGCTGAGTCACAAGGGAAGCAAATTATATTTGTAGATTGGTAGTAAATTATATTAAGTAAGTGTCTCTTTAGGCTTTCCTGGTGTCAATAGTGGTAAAGAACCTGCCTGCAATGCAGGAGACCCAGGTTCAGTCCCTGGGTTGGGTAGATCCCCTGGAGAAGGCAATGGCATCCCACTTCAGTATTCTTGCCTGGAGAATCCATGGACAGAGGAACCTGGTGGGCTACAGTCCATGAGGTCGCAAAGAGTCAGACATGACTGAAGCCACTAAAACTACAATTAAGTGTCTCTTTGAATTAGAATGGAAGACATAATACTGCTGAAAATACAGGCACATCTGGTTTCATTATGCTTTGCTTTATTGGATTTCACAGGAATTGTAATTTTTAACAAATTGCATTTTTGTGGCAACCTGCAACTTGCAAGGCTATTGGCGTCATTTTTCCAACATCATTTGCTAGTTTGTGTCTGTGTCACATTTTCATAACTCTCACCTTTCAAACTTTTAAATTGTTGTTGTATTTGTTATGTGCTCTGTGATCAGTGACTGTTGACATTATACTTGTGATTATTTGGGGGGGCAGCACAAAACATGCCCAAGTAAGATGGCAAACTTAATCCATAAATTTTATGCATGCTCTGCTCCACCAATTTGCTGCTCCTTGCCTCTCTCCTGAATCACAACATTATTGAAATTATGCCAATTAACAGCCTTACAAAGACTTCTAAGTGCTGAAGTGAAAGGAAGTGTGACACCTCTTTCACCAAAATCAAAAGTCAGAAATAATTAAGCTTAGTGAGGAAGGCATATTGAAAGCTGAGATTGCTAAAAACTAGGCTTTTTTGTGCCTATTTTCCAAGTTGTAAACACAAGGGAAGCATTCTTGAAGAAAGTTATATTAGCTACCCCAGAGTACACAAGAATAGTAAGACAGCAAAACAGCCCTATTGCTGGTACAGTTAAGGTTTTAATGGTCTGGATAGAAGATAAAAGCAGTCAAGATTCTCTTCAGACAAGCTTAATTCGGAAGAACTTCCTGTTTTTCAGTTCTGTGAAGACCAAGAGAAATGAGGTAGCTGCTGAAGAAAAGGTTGAAGCTAGCAGAGGTTAGTTTATGAGGCTTAGGGAAAGATGCCATCTCGACAAATGCAAGGAGAAGCATCAAGTGTTCATGTAGAAGCTGCTGCAGGTTCTCCAGAAGAGCTAGCTAAAATAATAAATATGGTTACACTTTCTGGAGTAACAAATGCAGTAGCCATCTTGGTCAACAAAAGAGTCCAAAAAGCAGTATTGGGATGGAATCTCAAAAATGAAACAATGATCTCTGTTCGTTTCCAATGCAAACCAATTGATATCATGGTAATCCAAGTCTACGCCCTGACCAGTAACGCTGAAGAAGATGAAGTTGAACAGTGCTATGAAGACCTACAAGACCTTCTAGAACTAACACCCACAAAAGATGTCCTTTTCATTATAGGGGACTGGAATGCAA
Source organism: Capricornis sumatraensis (assembly GCF_032405125.1). Classification (NCBI taxonomy): domain Eukaryota; kingdom Metazoa; phylum Chordata; class Mammalia; order Artiodactyla; family Bovidae; genus Capricornis; species Capricornis sumatraensis. The sequence goes on along the minus strand of NC_091089.1, from coordinate 14,348,009 downwards.
AAGTAGAAGTCAAAAAACACCTGAAGTAATAGGCAAATTTTGCCTTGGAGTACAGAATGAAGCAGGGCAAAGGCTATTAGAGTTCTGCCAAGAGAACACACTGGTCATAGCAAACAGCTTCTTCCAACAACACAAGAGAAGACTCTACACATGGACATCACCAGATGGTCAACACCAAAATCAGATTGATTATATTCTTTGCAGCCAAAGATTGAGAAACCCTATACAGTCAGCAAAAACAAGACTGGGAGCTGACTGTGGCTCAGATCATGAACTACTTATTGCCAAACTCAAAGTGAAATAGAAGAAAGTGGAGAAAACCACTAGACCATTCAGGTAAGACCTAAATCAAATCTCTAACGATTATAGTGGAAATGAGCAATAGATTTAAGGGACTAGATCTGATAGATACAGTGCTGGATGAACTATGGATGGAGGTTCATGACATTGTACAGGAGACAGGAACCAAGACCATTCCCCCAAAAAGAAATGCAAAACAGCAAAATGGCTGTCTGAGGAGGCCTTACAAATAAATACCTGTGAAAAGCAGAGAGGCAAAAGCAAAGGAGAAAAGGAAAGATATACCTATTTGAATGCAGAGTCCCAAAGAATAGCAAAGAGAGATAAGAAAGCCTTCCTCAATGCAAAGAAATAGAGGAAAACAATAGAATGGGAATGACTAGAGATCTCTTCAAGAATATTAGAGATACCAAGGGACATTTTATCCAAAGATGGGCTCGATAAAGGACAGAAATGGTAGGGACCTAACAGAAGCAGAAGATATAAGAAGAGGTGGCAAGAATACACAGAACTGTACAAAAAAGATCTTTACGACCCAGATAATTACGATGGTGTGATCACCCACCTAGAGCCAGACATCCTGGGATGTGAAGTCAAGTGGGCCTTAGGAAGCATCACTATGAACAAAGCTAGTGGAGGTGATGGAATTCCAGTTGAGCTATTTCAAATCCTAAAAGATGATGCTGTGAAAGTGCTGCACTCAATATGCCAGCAAATTTGGAAAACTTAGCAGCAGCCACAGGACTGGAAAATTCAGTTTTCATTCCAATGCCAAAGAAAGGCAATGCCAAAGAATGCTCAAACTACAGCACAACTGCATCATCTCACAGGCTAGTAAAATGATGCTTAAAATTCTCCAAGTCAGACTTCAGCAATATGTGAACCATGAACTTCCAGATGTTCAAGCTGGTTTTAGAAAAGGCAGAGGAATCAGAGATCAAATTGCCAACATCTGCTGGATCATCAAAAAGGCAAGAGAGTTCCAGAAAAACATCTATTTCTGCTTTATTCACTATGCCAAAGTCTTTGACTGTGTGGATCACAAAAATCTGTGGACAATTCTTCAAGAGATGGGCATACTAGACCATCTGACCTGTCTCTTGAGAAACATATATGCAGGTCAGGAAGCACCAGTTAGAACTGGACATGGAACAACAGACTGGTTCCAAATAGGAAAAGGAGTACACCAAGGCTGTATATTATCACCCTGCCTATTTACCTTCTATGCAGTGTATATCATGAGAAACGCTGGGCTGAAGGAAGCACAAGCTGGAATCAAGATTGCCAGGAGAAATATCAATAACCTCAGATATGCAGATGACACCACCTTTATGGCAGAAAGTGAAGAAGAACTAAAGAGCCTCTTGATGAACGTCAAGAGGAGAGTGAAAAAGAAGAGAGTGAAAAATTTGGCTTAAAGCTCAACATTCAGAAAACTAAGATCATGGCAGCTAGTCCCACCACTTCATGGCAAATAGATGGGGAAACAGTGGAAACAGTGTCAGACTTTATTTTTCTGGGCTCCAAAATCACTGCAGATGGTGACTGCAGCCATGAAATTAAAAGATGCTTACTCCTTGGAAGGAAAGTTTTGACCAACCTAGACAGCATATTGAAAAGTAGCGGCATTACTTTGTCAACAAAGGTCTGTCTAGTCAAGGATATGGTTTTTCCAGTGGTCATGTATGGATGTGAGAGTTGGACTATAAAGAAAACTGAGCACCAAAGAATTGATGCTTTTGAACTGTGGTATTGGAGAAGACTCTTGAGAGTCCCTTGGACTGCAAGAAGATCCAACCAGTCCATCCTAAAGGAGATCAGTCCTGGGTGTTCATTGGAAAGACTGATGCTGAAGCTGAAACTCCAATACTTTGGCCACCTGATGTGAAGAGCTGACTCACTGGAAAAGACTCTGATGCTGGAAGGGATTGGGGACAGGAGGAGAAGGGGACAACAGAGGATGAGATGGTTTGATGATATCACCAACTCGATGTACATGGGTTTGGGTGAACTCCGGGAGTTGGTGATGGACAGGGAGGCTTGGCGTGCTGTGGTTCATGGACTCTCAAAGAGTAGGACAGGACTGAGCAACTGAACTGAACTGAAGCAACAGATTATAATATAGACAAAGCAGCCTAGTTTTGGAAGAAGATTCTATTCAGGACTTCATAGCTAGAGAGGAGAAGTCAGTGCCTGGCTTCAAATCTTTAAGGATCAGATTGGCTCTCTTATTAGGGACTAATACACCTGGTGACTTTAAGTTGAAGCTAATGTTCATTTATCATTTAGAAAATCCTTAAGTCCTTAAAAATTATGCTAAATTTATTCTCTGTCCTCCTTAAATAGAAGAACAAAGTCCAGATGAACAAAGTCCAAATGGAAGAAGAAAGTCCAAAGTCTATTTACAACATAATTTAGTGGATATTTAAGCCCAATGTTGACACCTACTGCTCAGGAAAAAAAAAAGATTCTCTTCAAGATATTGTTGCTCATAGGTAATGTTCTAGTCACCTGAGTTCTGACAGAGATGTACAGCAAGATCAATGTTGTTTTTGTATCTGCTAACACAGCAACCATTCTACAGCCAAGGAGTCATTTCTACTTTCAAGTCTTAAGAAATACATTTTGTGCAGCTATAGCTGCCATAGATAGTGATTCCTCTGATGGATCTGGGCAAAGTCAATTGAAAATCTTGTGGAAATAATTCTAGATGTGATTAAGAACATCTATGATTCATGGGGAAAGGTCAAAATATCAACATTAGCAGGAGTTTGAAAGAAATTTATCCTGCCATCATGGATGACTTTGAGGGGTTAAGGTCTTCACTGGAGGAAGGAACTACAGATGTGATGGAGATCGCAGGAGAGCTGGAATTAGAAGAGGAAATCATAGAGGTATAGCTGAGTGGCTACAATCTCATGATGAAACTTTAATTGTTGAGGAATTGCTTCTTGTAATGGGAAAAGAAAGTGGCTTCTTAAAATGAAATCTTCTCTTGGTGAAGATGCTATGGAGACTGTTGAAAAAGCAACAAAGGATTTATTACATCAACTTAGTTGACAAAGCAGTGGCAGAGTTTGAGAGGATTCACTCCAATTTTTAAAGAAATTCTACTGTGCATTTAATGCTATCAAACAGCATTGCATGTTACAGATAATTCATTTGTGAAAGGAAGAGTCAATCAATGCTTCAAATTTCACTATTTTAAGAAATTGCTGCTGCCACCTCAGCACTCAGCAACCATGCATCTGACCCATCAACATCCATGAACATTGAGGCAAGATCCTCCACTAGCAAAAAGGACTGTGACTTGCAGAAGGCTCAGATGATGGTTAGTATTTTTTAGCAACCCAGTATTTTAAATTAAAGTATGTACATTGTTTTTCAGACATAATACTGTTGCTGATTTAATAGACTGTGGTATACTAAAACATCAATTTTAAATGCAATCTGAAACCAAAAATTTCATGGGACTCATTGCAATATTTGCTCAATTGATGTGATCTGCAACTGAACCTGCAATTTCTGAGGTCTGCCTGTTATCACTTCCTTGTAGATGAAATTAAAATTAGCAGTGAGTGGAAACACATGCTAGTTGAGGCAGCATAATGAAGATAAAGCAATGAGTGCAATGGATAAATAATTAGAACAAGATCTTCTGGATTTTCATCTCAGTTCTGATGCTTCCTAACAGTGACACCCTGGGGAATTCACTTAGTCTCCTTAGGTTTGGTTTTTACCAGTGTAAAATAAGGGTAAAAACTACTGTGTCTACCTAACTGAGGCTTTGGGGAGATCAGGGTTGATAATATCTGTGAAACAGCTTTACGAAATGTATAGTTGTCTTTAAATCATCACTTTTATTATAATCATTATCATAAAGCACTCTACTGTGTACAGAGCAGAACTTCTGTACCGAAACTGTGTCTTTTGTCTTTTAAGTCAGAATCTAATGTGAGCTTCACCTTTGTATTCAGTGCTAACTGAAGCAGCTTATCCCCGGAGTCTGCAAAGTCAAAGCAGAGTGTAAGGAACTGCAAGTACAGGTCTGAAACCCTTCTAAAGATCAGGGAACTACAGAGAGTCTAGTTCAAGGCAAAGCTGCCTCTTGATCACTTTCTCTGGGGAGTAAAAAGAAGAAAAAAGAACAAGGAACAAGAAGGAAAGGCAAAAAGACACAGCCGCCCAGAATGGAAGTCTTGATATAATAATGTCTGAGACTGGCTCCTTGAGAGTTTAATCACTGCTTACTTAAGGAGGAGGCAAAGGAAGCTGTCACCTCAGCCTCTGAACACGAAGGTTAAAAACCTGCCTCAGCTTTTGGTGGCAATTAATCCCGTTGTGTTCTACTCGTCAGAGATACTCTGGGGAGGGTGGGGGCAAGGACTTTATATGTGAGGAATTTTTCTCACTGCTGTATGTGTAGATTCCAAGTATCTTGTATTTTCAGCATTGTCTCCTCCATTCTACTTCAAAGTATCCATCGTAGTGGATAGTGACACTATGGCTAAAGACTACTTATACAAAAAGAAAACATAAAATAATAGCATCCAACTTCTTAATTACAGATGCAATGTGTTTTGACGCTCAGTTGGCATTCTGAAGCATTTCTGTGGTACCGTCCATGAAGCCTGAATTTAAATACTGTGGCTCATTTGAAATGTGGGGCCCAGGGTGATTTAAAATCAGAAATGAATTCAATTGCACCAGTGTTTCTTCTTGCAGCAAATATAAGGTTAGGAGCAAGGACTTAGCTTGGGAAAAATAAGAACCTCTTGACCTACCTCAGCCCATAACAAATCAAAGCAGAGCTAGTTTTATTTCCTTGTTCACTTTTTGTTGATTCTAAGCAAAGGCAAGGATAGAAGGAATGGTTTGATTTTGGAGGGCTGCACACTTCCTAATTGTCAATGATTTACCACATCTTTAAGCAATCACCCAGTGTCACGAAACAATTTATGCCTTTGCTGTATATAGCAAAGTTACAAGGAAAAGTAATTGCAACAGTAACTACCAGTGGCCAAAGTCACATACTGCAATACCGCAGAAATGTTGGAGATAATTTATTTATACCCTTTCAAATTGTAGATAAAAGAAATGAGATACAGAAAAACTAAATGCCTTACAAGGTCACAAAACTGATTAATGTTGAAATAAGGACATGAACCAGTTTTCTGACTCCCATATCAGTGAAGTTCCCAATTTGCATCATCTCCCGCTTTTCTAAAGAAACAGTTCTATATTGATGCTTCCAAACAAGAGCTCATTGCTCTATAAACATGTCACATGTATTAAGCTGAAAGAATAAACTATTTTGGGAATACATTTTTGCATATTTCCTGTAGTGATACGTCCACAGCAAGTAGTGAAAAACTCACTTGATGTCTTTCAAAAATATCTGTTGTAAATAAACATCCTCTTCTGAGTTGCAGAGACAGATTATATGCCATCCTAGGTTTGCACATGGACATTCCCAGTGTTATAATATGGGTACCTAACAACTGAGTTTTTGCCAGCCTTGCTCTCATGAACAATCTTTAGCAGGCCTGGAGGAGAAGATGAATGAAAGCAGATGCAGTGTCCCAGGCTCTTGCATCTGCTCCCCTGGTACCAGGCCCACCTATTTACAGCACCCTCCTATCTGATGGTAGAAACCAGATTCTAGATCAGGAAATCTCCAGGGAGCAATAATTTGAATCGAATAAAGGTCAAGCTGTTTACAGGAATGTAAATGTGAAATTATCTGCTCATTTTATTTTATGGACCCATTCAAACACTGCCTTGGGAAAGAGAACAGGAGATTACATCGCAAGTATGCTTTATTAGGTAGAACATGGAATTTGGGAGCTGAAGATCCAGAAGGAAATCCAAGTCCACCATTGTTTACTGTTCTTTCTCATGTATGGTGGCAGATACACAGTGAGGTGAGTCTGATGAGTCATACTGGATATAATACCTCCCCCTTGAGTGTAGGTGGGATCTGTGAATTGCTTCTCCTTCATAGAACAGGGGACCCCAACCCCTAGGACTAGTCAGTGGAGCAGGTCATGAGCAGCAGGTGAGTGAAGGAAGTTTCGTCGGTATTTACAGCTGCTCCCCATTGTTCATGTTACCATCTGAGCTCTGCCTCCTGGCAGATCAGCAGCGGCATTAGATTCTCATAGGAGCACAGCACACTTCAGGTGTAGAATATTGCAAAGGTGATGGGGTGTCAATCCCAATTAGGTTACATTATGTAAGACTCCAATGCCGCAGAGCGGACAGATTCGCTTCTGGCCTTGAAGACCTTTGGTAGTGTGATGTGAGAGGGCACGGGAGCGAGTCATGAGGTGAAGAACTGAGGGCAAAAGGCAGCTCTAGAAGCTGAGTGGTCCATGCAGCATGCCAGAAGACAACGGGACCTGTCATAGAGCTGCAAGTTATGCCAAGAATCGCATGAGCTGGGAGAGAACCCTTAACCCCAGAAAGAAACACAGCTTGACGACCTCTTGCTTGCAGCTGTGGGACACTCTGGAGGATTCAGCCAAGCTTTGTCCTAACTCCTGACCCACATAAACAATGAGATAATAAATATGTGTTGTATTAAGCAGCTCAGTTTGTGGTAATTTGTTAAACAATATAAATTGAATATATCTGTAAAACTTGTAGATCAACTTCTTAGAATAACTTGTACATAGTAAAACTCAATTGTTAGTTATCAATATGGTTAATTAGTAAAAATTAACCTTTATTTGAAAAATAAAGGACTAAAACCACACAAGATCTGTAAAGTCTATAGTTTATAATTTTTAATATGTAAAAGTGCTTAACCATTCTTAAGCTTTGAGAAATTTGTTAAGTCTTATAATTGCCAAACCAAAATGAAAAATCTAATTAGTTTAAAGATTTAGAAGATATTTTATTATTCAGTCAATGTATATGAATTCCACTGTTCTATATTTTGATATATCTAATCTTTGAGATTGAAATCACAGATTTTCAATGTAAATTATTTCATGAAAATTATTTTGAAAGAATCACATTAGTCTTGATAGATACTTGTGAATTAATTATTGGGGAAGAGTTCATGGATAGAAACCTGGACTCTCTAAATATCAGCTCATGCTTGGATACCTCTCAGGAATGGTGGTGCAAACACCACTCTGTTACGTGGACTTTGAAGTCAAAGTCCAGGTTCAAGTTCTGTTGCTACTTTTTATTTGACTTGGAAAGTCATTTCACTTCTCTTGGGACCTCAATTTCTCTAACTTCAAAATGAAAATATCTTTCATAATTACTATTGATGATCATGAAGATACTTTCTAAACTGTAGCTTTCTATAAAATGCTAGTTATAATTTTGTTATTTTCTTTTTACTGCCCTTTTATAAACATAAAAATGACAAATGAGGAAGAAAAGGTGAGTCCTTGATGTATTCTTATTTTCCACAATCTCAATAATGTAGTTACCATCTTGTCCTGTGATAGTCATTTTTAAAGGAAGTTCTGTTAACTCATTTTATTTTCTTTTTTGACAGTTCTTTCTGAAGCTCTCACAGCTATTTTCCTTTCCATTTCTTCAGTTTCTTTCATTCAAGTGAGAAATTCCATCAAAAGGATCAAAGAAAATATCAAACATGTAAGAATTAGAGTTAGATGATCAGCACATTTCCAAGATTTCTGCCTATGTCACTATAACTGGGAAGTGAGCATCTAGGAAATTGCTATCAAAATCACTGATCAAGTTTTGAAGAAATTAATTCCACTACATATTAAAATCTGTGATACAGAATCCAAGCTTTCATAACTCCTCAAAATCAGCAAAGCATATACTATAGCATTATATATATTGTAACAAGTATTAGCATATTTGGAGAGCACAACGTCTATTTTAATGAGTGGCTGATAGTCTTAAAAATTACTCAATAACTTTGATTTAAGCATCTAAGAAGAAATTTATAAACATTGTCCCTAAGGAAGAAAACAGTAAATAATCTTCTATCAAAAAGACTACATTTCTTAAATGAAGGAATATGTAACTTTGGAGAACAAGTAATGACCTGTTTGCTTTTTGTTTTGTTTTTGTTTTAATTAATCCCAGGATCCTGAGAAGTTATTGCAAAGCTCAGCACATTATGGCAGTTAGGTGAATTTTGTGACATAGAAGTTGTAAGCACAGGTCTTATTATTAGATGATCTGGGTTTCACAGTATGATTTAGTATGGACTACTGATATTCTCTTAGCCTCAAGTTGATCAAATATAAAAAGCTGATAATATTATGTTCTTATAGATTATTGCAAGGATTAAATAAGATAAGGCTTATCAGTTGCCTGGTCCTGTATATGGTACATAGTAAACAAATATAATCTTGGATCGTAATGGAAAAAGTATTTGCTTAGATATTTCCATTTAGATAATTCTTGTATTGGTTAACATTAGTCTCAGTACTAGATTTTAACAGTGATTTAAAGAGAGAGTTGTATCATTGACATATATACACTATCGTGTGGGCTGTGTGTGTCTCTCTCTATATATATATATTGCTGCATAACGCAGAAAGCCCAGCCTGATGCTTTGTGATGACTGTCTAGAGGGGTGGGATGGGAGAGGGGAGAGAGGCTCCCTCCAAGAGGGAGGGGATATGTGTATACTTATGGCTGATTCAAATGTTGAATGGCAGAAATCAACATAACATTATAAAGCAACTTTCCTCCAATTAAAAAACAAATGTAAAAAATGAAAAAAAGTTGTTAATATTTCAAAAAGAGAGGAGAAAGATTGGAAGGTGGTGGTTTACTTGGTTGCTTGTGTTTCCTCTGACCCACATTCAAAGGCAAGCCACCGAGAATTGTCTATGCTCCATGATGTCTCAACCCAGACCCCTTTGGTGCATCTTCATTCCCCAAATCAACTCAGTCTTAGGTGGATTCTTCACCTACCAGCTTTGATGTTTTTGTTGTTGTTTAGTCGCTAAGTCATCTCTGCTCTTTTACGACCCCTTGGACTGTAGCCTACCAGGCTCCAATGTCCATGGGATTTCCCAGGCAAGAACACTGGAGTGGGTTGCCATGCCCTCTTACAGGGGATCTTCCTGACTCAGGTACTAATCCCCAGTCTCCTGCATTGTGGGCAGGTTCTTTACTGCTCAAGCACCAGGGAAGTGCCACCAGCTTTGATGATCATACCCAATCAGTAGCAAGGATAAAATTGTATCAGAAAGGCCAGTCCTTCCCTAACAGCACATTCCTTGAAATTTGCACTTTCCACTTTCTTTCATATCCCGTATTTTAGTTCTTAACCATCCCACCACAGCTGTTCATATTCAAGGGATCCTGGGAGTTGTACTCTTTTTCAGAGTAAATCTATCTGTGACTAAAAATCTCAGTTTCTCTTACTTTAGAAGAGGAGGAGAATGAATATTAATGGGGGGTAAACATCTGGATCACATCTGCTGCACAAATGTAACCACTGCAATTGTTGTGTACTACTAGTAAAGATTAAATAACCAGGTCATCTCTCTGCTAGGCAATTTTCAACTTTTTAAATTGAAAAATAGTTGGTGTACAATGTTGTTTTAGAGTTTCTGGTGCATACCAAAGTGATTCATATATATATATATATATATATATATATATATATATATATATATATATGGACATATATATATTCTTTTTCATATTCTTTTCCATTATGGTTTCTTAGAGGATATTGGATATAGTCCCCTGTGCTATATAATGGAATATAGTAGAACCTTATTGTTTATCTGTTTTATATCAGTCAGTTCAGTTCAGTCGCTCAGTCATGTCTGACTCTTTGCGACCCCATGAACCACAGCACGCCAGGCCACCCGGTCCATCACCAACTCCTGGAGTTCACTCCGATTCACGTCCATCGAGTCAGTGATGCCATCCAGGCATCTTATCCTCTGTCGTCCCCTTCTCCTCGTGCCCCCAATCCCTCCCAGCATCAGAGTCTTTTCCAATGAGTCAACTCTTCCCATGAGGTGGCCAAAGTACTGGAGCTTCAGCTTTAGCATCATTCCTTCCAAAGAAATCCCAGGGTTGATCTCCTTCAGAATGGACTGGCTGGATCTCCTTGCAGTCCAAGGAACTCTCAAGAGTCTTCTCCAACACCACAGTTCAAAAGTATTAATTCTTCGGCGCTCAGCCTTCTTCACAGTTCAACTCTCACATCCATGCATGACCACTGGAAAAACCATAGCCTTGACTAGACAGACCTTTGTTGACAAAGTAATGTCTCTGCTTTTGAATATACTATCTAGGCTGGTCATAACTTTTCTTCCAAGGAGTAAGCATCTTTTAATTTCATGGCTACAGTCACCATCTGCAGTGATTTTGGAGCCCAAAAAAATAAAGTCTGACACTGTTTCCACAGTTTCCCAATCTATTTCCCATGAATTGATGGGACCAGATGCCATGATCTTCGTTTTCTGAGTGTTGAGCTTTAAGCCAACTTTTTCACTCTCCTCTTTCACTTTCATCAAGAAGCTTTTTAGTTCCTCTTCACTTTCTGCCATAAGGGTGGTGTCATCTGCATATCTGAGGTTATTGATATTTCTCCCAGCAATCTTGATTCCAGCTTGTGATTCTTACAGCCCAGCTTTTCTCATGATGTACTCTGCATAGAAGTTAAATACACATGGTGACAATATACAGCCTTGACGTATTCTGTTTCCTATTTGGAACTAGTCTGTTGTTCCATGTCCAGTTCTAACTGTTGCTTCCTGGCCTGCATACAGAATTCTCAAGACGCAGGTTAGATGGTCTGGTATTCCCATCTCTCTCAGAATTTTCCACAGTTTATTGTGATCCACACAGTCAAAGGCTTTGGCATAGCCAATAAAGCAGAAATAGATGTTTTTCTGGAACTCTCTTGCTTTTTCCATGATCCGGCGGATGTTGGCAATTTGATCTCTGGTTCCTCTACCTTTTCTAAAACCAGCTTGAACATCAGGGAGTTCATGGTTCATGTATTGCTGAAGCCTGGCTTCGAGAATTTTGAGCATTTCTTTACCACCATGTGAGATGAGTGCAATTGTGCAATAGTTTGAGCATTCTTTGGCATTGCCTTTCTTTGGGATTGGAATGAATACTGACCTTTTCCAGTCCTGTGGCCATGGCTGAGTTTTCCAAATTTGCTGGCATATTGAGTGCAGCTCTTTCACAGCATCATCTTTCAGGATTGAAACAGCTCAACTGGAATTCATCACCAACACTAGCTTTCTTTCTGGTGATGCTTCCTAAGGCCCACTTGACTGCACATTCCAAGATGTCTGGCTCTAGATTAGTGATCACACCATCATGATTATCTGAGTCATGAAGATCTTTTTTGTACAGTTCTTCTGTGTATTCTTGCCACCTCTTCTTAATATCTTCTGCTTCTGTTAGGTCCATACAATTTCTGTCCTTTATTGAGCCCATGTTTGCATGAAATGTTCCCTTGGTATCTCTAATTTTCTTGAAGAGATCTCTAGTCTTTCCCATTCTGTTGTTTTCCTCTATTTCTTTGCATTGATTGCTGAAGAAGGCTTTCTTATCTCTTCTTGCTATTCTTTGGAACTCTGCATTCAGATGCTTATATCTTTCCCTTTCTCCTTTGCTTCTTGCCTCTCTTCTTTTCACACCTATTTGTAAGGCCTCCCCAGACAGCCATTTTGCTTTTTTGCATTTCTTTTCCATGGGGATGGTCTTGATCCCTGTCTCCTGTACAATGTCACGGACTTCATTCCATAGTTCATCGGGCACTGTATCTATCAGATCTAGGCCCTTAAATCTATTTCTCACTCCCACTGTATAATCATAAGGGATTTGACTTAGGTCATACCTGAATGGTCTAGCGGTTTTCCCTACTTTCTTCAATTTGAGTCTGAATTTGGTAATAAGGAGTTCATGATCTGAGCCACAGTCAGCTCCTGGTCTTGTTTTTGTTGACTGCATGGAGCTTCTCCAACTTTGGCTTCATAGAATATAATCAATCTGATTTCGGTGTTGACCATCTGGTGATGTCCATGTGTCGAGTCTTCTCTTGTGTTGTTGGAAGAGGGTGTTTGCTATGACCAGTGCATTTTCTTGGCAAAACTCTATTAGTCTTTGCCCTGCTTCATTCTGCATTCCAACACCAAATTTGCCTGTTACTCCAGGTGTTTCTTCACTTCCTAATTTTGCATTCCAGTCCCCTATAATGAAAAGGACATCTTTTTTTGGGTGTTAGTTCTAAAAGGTCTTGTAGGTCTTCATAAAACCGTTCAACTTCAGCTTCTTCAGCATTACTGGTTGGGGCATAGACTTGGATAATTGTGATATTGAATGGTTTGCCTTGGAGATGAACAGAGACCATTCTGTCATTTTTGAGACTGCATCCCAGTACTGCATTTCGGACTCTTTTGTTGACCATGATGGCTACTCCATTTCTTCTGAGGGATTTCTGCCCACAGTAGTTGATATAATGGTCATCTGAGTTAAATTCACCCATTCCAGTCCATTTTAGTTCGCTGATTCCTAGAATGTCGACGTTCACCCTTGCCATCTTTTGTTTGACCACTTTCAATTTGCCTTGATTCATGGACCTGACATTCCAGTTCCTATGCAATATTGCTCTTTACAGCATCAGACCTTGCTTCTATCACCAGTCACATCCACAGCTGCGTATCGTTTTTGCTTTGTCTTCATCCCTTCATTCTTTCTGGAGTTATTTCTCCACTGATCTCCAGTAGCATATTGGGCACCTAATGACCTGGGGAGTTCCTCTTTTGGTATCCTATCATTTTGCCTTTTCATACTGTTCATGGGGTTCTCAAGGCAAGAATACTGAAGTAGCTTGCCATTCCGTTCTCCAGTGAACCACATTCTGTCAGACCTCTCCACCATGACCCGCCCGTCTTGGGTTGCCCCACGGGCATGGCTTGGTTTCACTGAGTTAGACAAGGCTGTGGTCCTAGTGTGATAAGATTGACTAGTTTTCTGTGAGTATGGTTTCAGTGTGTCTGACCTCTGATGCCCTCTTGCAACACCTACCATCTTTCTTGGGTTTCTCTTACCTTGGGAGTGGGGTACCTCTTTAGGGCTGCACCAACAAAACACAGCCACTGCTCCTTACCTTGGATGAGAGGTATCCCCTTACCACCGCCGTTCCTCTCCTTCAACATGGGATAGTTCCTCTGCAGCCCTGTACACCACGAGCTGCAGAGTCTTGCAGGATCCTTTTACCAAGGAAACGGCCTCCCTCCACGAGCCACTCAGTGCCTGCTAATCACAGACTCCTTCCCTACATGCTTTTCCCTTTGGCAACCATAAATTTATTGTCTATGTCTGTAAGTCTGTTGCTGTTTCATATATAAGTTCATTTGTGCCATATTTTAGATTCCATCACATAGTAAATATTGTATAATATTTGTCCTTCTCTTCCTGACTTACTTAGTATGATAATCTCTATGTCCATCCATGTTGCTGCAAATGACATTATTTCATTCTATTTTTTATGGCTAAGTAGTATTCCATTGTATACCTAGATATAGATAACATGCCTGTCAATGGCTATTTAGGTTACTTTCATGTCTTGGCTATTGTAAATAATGCTGCTATGCACACTGGAATGAATATATATCTTTTCAAATTAGAGTTTGATCTAGATATATGTTCAGGAGTAGGAATGCTGGATCATATGGCAATTCTATTTTTAGTTTTTAAGCAACCTCCATACTGTTTTCCATAGTGAGTTCACCAATTTACATGGCCATCAACAGTATAGGAGGCTTCCGTTTTCTCCACACCTTCTTGACCATTTGTTCTTTGTAGGCATTTTAGTGATGGCCATTCTGACAGGTGTAAATGACACTTCATTGTACTTTTGATTTTAATTTTGACTTGCATAATTAGCAATGCTGAGCATCATTTCATGTCCCTGTACGCCATCCATATGTCTTCTTCAGAGAAATGTCTGCTGCTGCTGCTGCTAAGTCTCCTCAGTCGTGTCCAACTCTGTGCAACCCCATAGATGGCAGCCCACCAGGCTGCCCTGTCCCTGGGATTCTCCAGGCAAGAACACTGGAGTGGGTTGCCATTTCCTTTTCCAATGAATGAAAGTGAAGAGTGAAAGTGAAGTCGTTCAGTCCTGTCTGATTCTTTGCAACCCCATGGACTGCAGCCTACCAGGCTCCTCCATCCATGGGATTTTCCAAGCAAGAGTACAGGAGTGGGTTGACATTGCCTTCTCCAGGAGAAACGTCTATTTAGGTCTTTTTCCAGTTTTTGATTGTGTTGCTTGATTTTGGATATTACGTTGTGAACTATTAGGCAATATTAAGTATATTTATGTAGAAGACAATAGCTCACCACTCCAGTACTCTTGCCTGGAAAATCCCATGGACAGAGGAACCTGGTGGACTACAGTGCATGGGGTGGCTAAGAGTTGGACACGACTGAGCGACTTCACTTTCACATTTCACTTTCATGCATTGGAGAAGGAAATGGCAACCTACCCCAGTGTTCTTGCCTGGAGAATCCCAGGGATAGGGAGCCTGGTGGGCTGCCATCTATGGGGGTCGCACAGAGCCAGAGACAACTGAAGTGACTTAGCAGCAGCAGCAGCAAGAATATTTAAATTTAAGTGAACACTCTGAAGATTCAGGAGAAAGGAGACAGGCCTTCTTCCCACTAGAAGAATATTGAAGAATGTATGACTATCTTTATTTTTACATATGTGGCAATGATACAAAAAGGAGAGGGAAAGCCCTACTATTGAGCATATTTTGGGTATTGGCTGTATCACTTCTGCAAACGCTCCTTTGATCAAGCCCAAAATCATAGGACTGGAAAGTGGGAAAAGCAGTGAAGTTCCATGGTAAAAGCAGAGAGCACAAGTATTTGTGGTCAATGTCAGTCTAGTGTAAGAGCTCCTGTTGTCAAAACATAGTCTACTTCCTCTCCTCTACCCTCATATTAGGAATATTCTTTCATCGTATTAAGGCAGCAAGTTTAACAGGCATTTCAGTACTTATCTATGTGGAATGGGGAATTGTCTGGGCCAGGTTCCAGAGAGGAAGAAGCAGTCAGGTTTTTACTGAATCTGGGTCCTGTTGTGCTGTATGTTTACCATGTACTCTAACTCTATCCGAAGAGAAAATTGAGAGATTTATGGAAGAAAAGTCTTCTTCAAAATGAGTGCCTTATAACATTTCCTATGGACTAAATAATCATGTTATTGTAAATAGAAAGTAATTTTAGTCATGAAGTGAGGTTTCCTTTTGCCAAAGAGAGGCAAGATGGAAAGAGCACAATTTATAGCATTCACTTTTTAATGATAATAAGGTTATATTTGGATAGAGTAGCTGCACCCATATATATATATATATATATACCATGATGTTCAGGAAAGAAAAACAGTAATTATGTGTATATTGTGCTACTGTCCCATTAGGAAATAGAAAATCACACTCCTAGAAGAGCTTTCAATTAACACCACCTATATATTATCATATATCCAGCTTCTTATAGTGCCATTGATTGTTAATAAGGTACAATTAGTCCTTTAAGTATGTGGTTAATATTCTACTATTTAAAGTAATTCATATGCATTACCAATGAACTGTTATTTAATTAGTGCCAACTTAGTCCGTGGCAACAATGCAGCTGAAGCTTTCTCATTTCTGTGAATATATTCAGTTTTCTCTGTCTCATGTCCAAAGAAGACTTCAGCTTCTATAGTGATACCAATTTAAAGAAATGTCAATATGTTCAGAAATATGTTATAGCATATCATTTTAAATATATTATTTTATAAGTAAAACATTTATTTAGAAATAAAAATATATTTTATAATTTAGAATATAAAATATTTTACAATATACATTATTTTTTTTAATTCAAAAAGAAGTTTTGAACAATGTCTTTGCTTCCTTTTCATCCTTAATTCATAAACTGCAACTAAAGAAAGCAAACTAAATTCTATAATTAAAAATCAATAAAAGTACAACAAGATAATGTTACGCCTTCAGAAGACAACGGCAAGTTTAAAAGTTAAATGAATATAGCAAAGAAAAGTATTTACTTGAACCTGAAATAGTGTGAATAAATTATTCCTGAAATATATTTATTTCTCAGAGGGAAAGTAAGTTACTTGGCAAAGGGCAGAGAAGAGCAAATGTATATGGTCATAAAATTTTCATATTCTATTGATATAGTTGACATAAGCCAAGCGTTGAAATCTAGGGAATGAGAGCTCTGAATTCAAGCTTCTGCTATTATCTTTTCAGTTCAGGTCAGTCATTCAGTCATCTCTGACTCTTCACGACCCCATGGACTGCAGCACGCCAGGCCTCCCTGTCCATCACCAACTCCCAGAGTTTACTTAAACTCATGTCCATTGAGTCGGTAATGCCGTGCAACTGTTTCATCTTCTATCACCCCGTTCTCCTCCTGCCTTCAATCTTTTCCAGCATCAGGTTCTTTTCAAATGAATTAGCTCTTTGAATCAGATGGTCAAAGTATTGGAGTTTCAGCTTCAGCATCAGTCCTTCCAATGAATATTCAGGACTGATTTCCTTACTTCCTTTCAATTTATACTTCATTTCATGGCAGATATTATTATTTATATATATCTAGCATGAAGGCTGACATGAAATATGAAAGCCTCCTGGAAGGGATGCTGCTGCTGCTGCTGCTGCTAAGTCGCTTCAGTTGTGTCTGACTCTCTGCGACCCCATAGACGGCATCCTACCAGGCTCCCCACGTCCCTGGGATTCTCCAGGCAAGAATACTGGAGTGGGTTGCCATTTCCTTCTCCAATGCATGAAAGTGAAAAGTGAAAGTGAAGTCACTCAGTTGTGTCCGACTCAGCAACCCCATGGACTGCAGCCTACCAGGCTCCTCCGTCCATGGGATTTTCCAGGCAGGAGCACTGGAGTGGGGTGCTGTTGCCTTCTCTGCCTGGAAGGGATAAAAAGTTTTAAATGCTGGTCACTATCACTAGGTTTTTAGTCTTTATAGGCACTTTGTTTTAAATCAGGCATGCTGATTTCTTGATTGATTTTACTTATTTCCAAACATCTGTATCTTTACAAATATGTACATATAACTGTTATTCTGAGTAAGTAGAAAATAGGATGAAATTAGAAACTAGTCTTGTTTGCTTCTTAGATGAAAGTTAAAAATACAATGCATTTTGACCACACCTTTCCCTCCAACTGCTGCTGCTGCTGCTAAGTCACTCCAAAATCCCCCACAATTCTTCTAAGACAAATGAAATGGGCAAAGAAGTGTACCTGTAACTAACAACACGGTAGCAAATCTTTATTTTTTTATATAAATTTATTTATTTTAATTGGAGGCTAATTACTTTACAATCTTGTATTGGTTCTGCCATACATCAACATGAATACGCCACGGGTGTACACATGTTCCCCATCCTGAACCCCCCTCCCACTTCCTTCCCCAAAATACATTCTACTGATTCTTTTGAGGTCTTGTTTTTAGTTGTAGTCCTGACAAACTCATTTATAGCCACACTATAGTGATCTGTGCAAGTTTTAGGTTTCTATCTCACAATTTTCTTTACTATATATCTTTTTTTTAAAAAAATATTTTGGTGCATCAGTTGAATTCTCCACTTTAACTTTTTGTTGCAGATCATGAAGTTGATCTCATTAAAGACATCAGGGAAAGTCCAGGATAAGAGATAAAACCCATAGGACATTACTGCATACATGTGCACCATATCAGAGGAGAACAATTTTCTTCAAGTGTCTTAGGGTCCCTGGTTAGGTCTCAAAATTCAACTGACAAAGACAGATTAGCAGGAGAAAAGCATATATATTTATTTAATCCATGGAAGTTTAACAAGACACAAGAACTTATGACTATAAAGAAATGAAGCCTCAAAGAAATTGTTGAAATTTAGTGTGTTTATGTTGGATTTGATGACAAGTGGACCACTGTGGAGAAATATGGCGGATCTAAGAGTGTGAGGAAAGTGCAGCAAACAGGGGAAGCACAGCTCGGCTCATTTGTCTAGAGTCTACTCAGTGTTCTTTCATCTTCAGAGGTAAGGATGCTTCTTTCCCTTTCGACGGGGTACAGCGAGGCACCTGCCACTTAAAATCTTTGTTAACAAATTCAGGAGAGAAAAGGGTGAAGGAAGGTCAGAGCAAAATATTCAGGAAGTTTAAGTTGCCATATTTTGAGGTAGTGGGTCCCGAACTCCATCAATTAATATAGACTTTATAAGCAAATGGGCTTCCCTGGTGGTTCAGAGGCTAAAGCATCAGTCTGCAATGTAGGAGGCCCTGGTTTGACCCCTGAATCAGGAAGATCCCCTCGAAAAGGAAATGGCAACCCATTACAGTATTCTTGCCTGGAGTCCCATGGATGGAGGAGCCTGGTAGGCTACAGTCCATGGGGTCACAAAGAGTTGGACACGACTGAGCGATTTCACTTTCTCTCTTCTTTCATGTAAGCAAATTCTTGGCATACCTAGAAAAAGAATACATAAAGTTACTTGAATTTTATGAAGGGCATTTCAGTGCAGAAGGTTTTGAGGCTGGGTTTTGAAGACAAGTGGAAAGGTGGGAAACAGAGGCCCTTGAGCTCATGCAGAACTAAGATGCTTCTGTTCACACCCCATTCCTGTCCTCTTGTTCACTTAGAGGTAAGCATACTTTTTTCCTCCCCTTCTCTCCTCAATTTACATATGCACCCACTCACTCAACAAATGACCTCTTTTTTTCTCCTTTATTGTGATGCTTTTAACCTCAGAACAAAGAATAAATAATTTAACTTCTACATCTGCTGTATTGGGCTAAAACCAAAAGTACTGAAATTAACTTTAAAATAGCCAAAAGGTGTAAAGAGAAAGACACATTTTAACCTTCTTTATATAAATAGTTATGGGATTTTTTAAAACATAAAAATCTCTAAAATGTAATACAACTCCCTCAAAGGAAAGGAATGTGTGCATATGTGCACAGATATAGTGTATATATATATATATGTGTGTGTGTGTGTGTAAATAAATAAATATATATATATATATATATATATATATATATATATATATATGCATATATTTAACAATGTGGTATATCAGGGTAGTCCCTGAAAGGGTGTAGCACAGTGGACAACTCAAGTAGCCAATTCAACTAGGGCCATGCTACAAAGGATAAGTTCACCAGGTAAGAGGTTATTTGGGGCTCATCCTTTAAATGTGTCTTGGCATACCATTAAAGACAAGAAAATAATACTGAGTTTACTGATTTTAAGAAAAGTGGTAGCCCCAGTAGTCCTCTTACAGGATCAGAATGTAAATGTGTTATTTTGGGGAGTGACATTTGTTTTCATATCTTGGATTTATCAGGTGATTTAAACAGAATGATTTTAGTTTGTCATTTAAATGCATGAAAAACAAATTCATCTTTTCCTACCTTTAGGAAAACGTTACAAATTTTGAGACATGATAAAAATGGTAATAATTTTCTTTCATAAATTGTTATTAGAGAACGAAGTTTATCCTTTGAAGATAAAACATTTTTTTGCACCTATGTGTCTGGTGCCAGAAAACTGAGAAAAATATGTAGAACATTCTATTAAAATTTCTATTCTTTCTACTAGTCTTCATGAGTGCATATTTTTGTCTTATGTTATCCTTATTTCCTTTTCTCCTTTAATCTGCTAGCTGAAAAGTATTGAGGACAATTACCTGCTGCAGGACATGAAATAGTTAATAAGTTCTTGGAGCCTGGTGTACTTAGGCTAGGTGAAAAAAGCAGTGAGATGTTGGCAGAGTCTGGAAAATAGTATTCCTATGAAGAACTCCACATTCCCAGATGGCTAACAGCACTGAAACATGTGTCCATATTCCACAGGAGGTTTTTCAGGCCTGTTGATGTTTCCGGACGACTGGTGTCAAAATAACAACTTTAAGTCATGGAGAAATACTGTAATCTGTGCAAATCATCTGTCTATGAAAGGTGCATTTATGGTGATAGAGTAAGTAAACTGGATATTTTAAAAGAAAATATGGATCTTGTGCATTTATTCCAAATTTAGTATCATAGTTTATATAGTTCTAGATATTAATTCTCCTCCAAAGAGGTAAATACATGTTCTTCTCTTGAATTGCCATCACACAGCAAAAATAAATAGTCCTCCCACTCGCAGAGTGGGTATAATGGTTAAACCCTGACTTAGAAAGATTTTCCATTTCAGAGATTAACCCAGAGTCCTCTCCATTCAGTAACATTTAAAACTGTCTTGTCTTTCTCCTTTTCTTTCTTCTCTCTCTACCATCTTTATCTTTTCTCATTTTTTTTTTTCATGTTTCCGAATGTTTGAGTTGAGAAGTTGTGTAGAATGAGCTAAAAGAAATTTAACGACAGGGAAAATGTGACTTGCTAAGACTAGGTTTCCTAATTTTAATTTTCCACATTTATTTCTAATCATTTCTTAATTATGGCTTATGAAAATGTAATAATTTTACAGAAAAATCCAGTATATTCTAGAAAACTACTGCTAATGCTATTACATAATTTTAATGCCATTTTAGAATTTAGGTTTAGCTAACACCTTACTTAGTTTCAAAGTGAGAGACTGCGGCATTTACAAAGTAGAACGAGAATTTCCAGTAGATATCTTCCTTCAGACAGAGATTGAGTAAAGCTTCTAATTCTCTGAAAGTGTGGGAGGGAAAGCAATGAAAGATGCTGTTGAACTCAATGTTGTCCTGAAGTCTTTGTCACAGATGCTAAAAGGAACCTTGAGCACATAGCTATATTTTATTGTTTACATGGTGGAATGGGGAGAAACTACCAGTCAAAGTTTTCCAGCATTATCAGAGCTTGTAATGCTGTTTTATAATAAACATTCTGTGATGCAAAGCAACGTATGATGTCTTCATTTTTTATGTAATGATGAAGAAAGGAATTCAATATCTAATAAGATAATATGCATTAATATGTAAACACCTGTGACCAGAGCAAATGTGGATGAAAATGGTACAGGACCTCGGTTCCACAAGTCCAGAGGGTCGGCTGTAATTAATCTGTGGTTCATTCTGGGAATTAGAATTGTTCAGGACATTCCAGAAGATTCTGATGTACAGCCAGTGTTGAGCTGAGTGGTGTAAAAAACATGAAGAATTCCTTCAATGGTGACAGCCAGGAATCCATGGCTGATACTCGTGACTCCAATGGGGCAAGCTGTCTTCTATCACTGATATGATTATCTGAAATGGTGATATCTTAAAGGTATTTCTAATAAAACAATGATGCATAATCTTCCTTTGCTTTTTTAAAATGTTCATATTAAACTCTATAATAATGTCTGTGTGTTTATATGAAAATTAATTTATGTTTGATTATCACATGATATACATGTCACCATAATGCCGTAAAGGCTATCAGAAAATTGAAGAGGGCACACATCCTAAGATGTTTCTTATTCTAGTTGCCACGACTGTATCATCGATAGGGAAAGCAGAAATACCCCCATTATCTCTGAAAATCAGTGTTCAGGTGGTATTCTTGAGAACTGTAGGGAAAAACTATTGCATTAACTGAAAAACGTATGCCTTTCTAGAAGTGGGTTATCTACGGAAAACATTACTACAGTCACTTTTTTTTTTTTTTGCTTGCTTTCACTCATATAAAAGTAGTCATTGTATTTTCAGTTCCTCATTTTATACATACCTAACTTGTTTTCTTACATTTGTTTTGTCTGAATGAATACCGTGTTTTAAGGGCTCATTTCCAACTTGAACTATATATTATCCACAACTTTATGTTTAAAATAGTAGGATTATATGAAAGTCTTATTTTATTGATTTCAGTATGGAAGTTTCTTTGATTTTGCAGCTTGGATTAACCCATGCCAAATCATGGACATATTTGACATGTTACATTAACAAGATGTAGTTCATTAATTTGAATAAATTTGTATATGTATGCATGAATATATATGGAAGGTTACACGCAGTTTCAAAGTTCTATATACCTGTATTTCATATTCCTCATTTTAGTAATGTTAATTTCCTCAGTAATTAACATCATGTGGTTAATTGTCTCTTCGATACGCTATGTTCCTAAGTAAATGTAAAAAACAGTCTGGCAGATTGTCATGCACATGTGTATCCTTCTTCCAAAGATGAAGGACCAGAACTGAAATAGATTTCACCCTGAGATCCTAGCTTAAAATGAACTGCAGTGTTCAAGACTGATTTTTATCTTGGACTTGATCCTAAGTGGTTTCTAGTTTACTTATCATGGAAAAAATACATATATGCAAATTAACGGAAGAAGCCTCAATACTTGGCAGATTGTAGTCATTTTTAGTGTTATCAGTTATTCTCGACATCAGTATTGCATTGTTAATACCTTTGTGGTTTATAACTTTGTGGTTTATAACTTTGATTTTTATTTGCTCTCTCCTGCAGAATGTGACAACTGCAGAATGATCTGTTAGAGGTTCCCACTTTAGAAAGAAAGGCTTTGTTTGAAATTCCTCTCAAACAGTTGTTTGACAAGTTAACTTGTCATTCACTTGTTGGTTCACTAGTGGTTTGTTGGTTTGCTGTTGTCTTATTTTCCTTCAATTTTGTGAAGTATTCACAGTATATGTTAAATGGTAGCCTATGTAATAGATTTGATGAAGTGAACTTTCATTGGAAACATTAAGGTCTCAGTAGAATACTCATCTGGAGATTGAAAAATATAACTCTGGCAAAGTGAAAGTGTTTTTTGTTTTTTTTTTTTTTTAATAAAATAGGGAAAATGTAGGCTTTTGAGTCAGACAGGGTTACAAACTCCAGGTCCCCAGAGTCTAAGAATAAACTTAACTTTGGCAAGTTTTGTAACAACTCTAATCTTAATTTCCTCAAAAGTGAATTATGGAGAATAGTATCAGCTTTATGGCAGCTTCCCTGGTGGGTTAGATAGTAAATAATCCACCTGCAATGCAGAAGACCCATGTTTGATCCCTGGGTTGAGAAGATCCCTTGGAGAAGGGAATGGCTACCCACTCCAGTATTTTTGCCTGGAGAATTCCAAGGAGTTTTTGTGAGAATTAGAGATAATGTAAAATGTCTGCTACTTGGTAAATTTGCAATAAAGGATAATAAATAATATGTATCATGCTACCATATGTATTTAAACATTACAATTGCTACCTGAATATGAAAAGTTATGATTGGTGAATGTATGCCCATGTATATTTTGCTTAAATGCTAATTCTGAAGTATGCCTGCATATATTTGGTTTAAATGATAATCTGTACTTAGATTCATGGGTATATATTTCCATTTATTTTGTTTGTACTCTAATCCTTTCTAGAAACAGAATCTTAGGGCTTTTTAATTATATGTTAAATATAATAGTACTACTTTTAAATAGCTCATGAACAGATTGAAGATTTTAAAATATTATTTAAAACATTCATTATTTAACCCTTTTACATAAAGTCCATGTATGGCAGGTTTTATTAAGTTATACATAGTAAATATTCATATTAGTTGTCACTCAGTCATGTTGGACTCTTGATGACCACGTGAACTATAGCCCACCAGGCCTCCTCTGTCCATGGAATCCTCCATACAAGAATACTGGAGTGGGTAACCATTCCCTTCTCCAGGGCATCTTCTTGACACAGGGATCGAACCTGGGTCTCCTGCATTGTGGGCCGATTCTTTACTATGTGAACCACTAGGGAGCTCCATTCATTTATTTAATAACTATTTATTAAGCACTTATCTATGAAAAGTTTTGTGCTTAAAAGTCCTATGTGACTTCCATTTTTGCTTGATAAATAGATATTGACCAACAAAGAATGAAATTATTGTGTCAAAAGCAGAAGAAATATGTGTATATGTGTATATATGCACATATGTATATGTATGTGTTCTTGGTATAATCCCATTGTTAGTTATTACAAATATCTTCTTCCACTTACAGCTTTCTTTTTTACTTCATAAATGATATCTTTTCAATGTAGTTCAATTCATCGCTTACTTTCCATGTATTCATTTAGAAGCCTTTGATTTACCTTTAATACAGAGATCATATGGATGTTATACTGTTGTTGTTTAGTTGCTAAGTTGTGTCCAGTTGACTCTTTTGAGAGCCCACGAACTGTGGCCCACCAGGCTCCTCTGACTATAGGATTTATCAGGCAAGAATATTGAAGTGGGTCGTCATTTCCTTCTTCAGGGGATCTTCCTGACAGAGGGATAGAACCCACATCTCCTGAATTGCAGGTGGATTCTTTACTGCTCAGTCACTGGGGAAGTCCCACAGAAATTATAAACTTGACTAAATACTATCTAGCTCAATACTATCTAGAACAATTGTGTTCAACATATTTCTTCACCAGTTTTTGCTCACAACTCCTCCATATGTTGAATTTCTGTGGAATACTCAGGCTATAACTATCCCACTTACATCCATATGATTCACTCACCAACTTCAGGATACAAACACTGCATTCTGCTTCCATGCATTCACACAGGCTTATGAACCAACACACATATGCTCTCATCTGCCACACTCAAGCACAAACTCAGATGCTTACTCACTCCAATACTCATACACAAACACAAACCCCCACTCTGATAAATACATACACACATAGTTTCTCTAGTTTAGAGCAAGTGATGGATTATTACTCTTAATTTTTCTTTTAAAATTTTAAAGATTCATTTACCTATGAAATCACATCGATTTTGAAAGTTGCTTCTGTATTGGAAATCTATTTCTTCACACACTTGAGTGCATCCACTGACATTGTCAGAGAAGCCATTATGGAAAAAGCATCAGCTATTTTCTAAAATGGCTTTACTCTGAAGAAAAGAGTATTATTGGGACATGAAGCAGAAGGCAAAAGAAAGTGTTCATGCATGACATTTGCTACAAATGAGTAAAACTGAATTAGAGGCAGTTCCCAAGTTATACCATGGATGAAGTAGACTAATGACCTTTCTTGAGAACTGGACAACATTTTAAAACATCTTCCATAAAGGAAAGTATACCATGATTTACAAAGAACTGATTTACAGGTTGATGTTTTTATATAGAAATAAATATGTCCAAAGATACACTACTTATGCTCTCAGAAGTATTCATTAAATACTTAGCAAGCCTACTTCTTTGTCATTCAGCTTGGAATATTAATTATCAAGGTGTTATTTATGAAGGGGAATATCACAATAGAAAGTAAACAGGGGTATAAGAACAGGGCATGTGCTTTCTGAGCTCAAGAAAAGATAGATGTCAATTTCTATTCTTAAAACATCCCCTGTGTTCATATCTCTGCCTGTTCTCTTGAATTGACGGTAGGGATTTCATGACAGGTGTAAACAGCAAGGTTAAACAGGAGCAGCAATTCGGCCAGCATTTCCTGGTAGATTGTTCCTGGAATGTTTGCCTTTGTTCTGCTGTTTGCTCTTGGTTAAGAGCTGGGCTCTGCAGGTTCACCAGGATATGCCCTAGAGTTTGTTGTCCTTCCAATTTGTCACCTGACAGCACGGATTGTACAGTGTAATTAAAAGTCAAAGCTCGCTTTTGGGATATATGCTCTGATGAAGGAGCCATCTGAAATTAGGACTTAAATAATGATGGGTTCAGGGACGTGGAGGCCAGTATTTGTTATGCATTTTAATAACAGAAGTTTGCAGCTAATTGGAGGCTAACTAAACCCCTTGGACATATTTCAAGTCACGTCAGTTAACTTTGCTCCCCAAGGAACCTCATAGGACATGCAGCTTAGCACTGCTTTTTTCTATCTTAATTACCACATTGAGTTGTGCTAATATAGATTTACTTTGGAGACATGTTTTTCACGATTATAACCAGGCAATATTGTTGGCATTTGTTTTCAATTTTTTGAGCTCAGAATTTCACCCAGTAAGAAAAAAATAGTTGTCAATTTACAGATAAATTGAAATGTTTTGAAGTCACTGAAATACCATTCAAGTATGCAATTGGTATAAATGTATATTTATTGAATATTGAGACAATTTCAAAGTGTAAAAATGGCAACTCAAGTGAAGAAGGAATTCATAGGGCCTGGATTCCATCTTAGGCCTGTTCATGCTGATCATGCTCAGCCACCTTTCCAATGGACTCTGAACTCTATGTTCAGTGCCTATGAAAACAACAACAGAAGGATAAGGCCTCCTCCAGACCAGGGAACCTTGAAGATCATATCTAGGTTACTCATCGCCTAAGAGAAAACATATATTATCACCCCTTCCTCCAGGCAGGCCATTAATTTTTCTGTATCTATTGAAGTGTAACTTTGTTTTTATTGATTATTGGCTAATTGTTTGACTGTTTGAGCACATGAGCACATAGCACGTGAATGATGGGGTTACTGGGATTGTATTTTCCTTGGTTTACGTCAGTCTCAAGGAATTTGGAGTGGTGGGTTCAGACACGTACCCATGCGGTATAAGATTTTCACAAATGCTGGTCGAGTCCTTGGCTAAGAGGAGACTCTGCCTTGGGCCCGCCGGTGTGATAAACTGTACTCCACTATCTGCATTGTCCTTCTGAGTGACTTTGTTTCCCGGAACGCATGGCTACAACACAAGTGTTACTTCAGAGATTAGATTTACGTATTTTCATGGTTTGAATATTCAGTTGATTCTAAGCCAATGATGTGGCTAGATTCAGCTTATAAACTCATGCTCAGATAGAATGCACCAAATTATTTTTTTGCCATGATCTTAGTTTTTATGATGTTGAGCATTTTTAAGATTTGTTTTTAATTCGAGGATAGTTGCCTTTACAATGTTGTGTTGGTTTCTGCCATACATTGACAAGAATCAACCATAGGTATACGTATGCCCCCTCCCTCTTGAACCTACTTCCCACCTCCCATCCCATCCTCCTCTTCTAGGTTGTCACAGAGCCCCAGTTTGAGTTCCTGAGTCATACAGCAAATTCCAGCTGGTACAAATGGTAGTGTGTCTGTTTCCAAGCTACTGTTTCCCTCCCTCTCCTTCACCTCTGTGTCCACAAGTCTGTTTTCTATGTCTGTTCTCCATTGCTGCCCTGCAAATAGGTTCAGTACCATCAGTAGCATCTCTCTAGATTCCATATATATGCACTCATGTGTGACATTAGTTTTTCTCTTTCTAACTTATATCACTCTGTAAAATAGGCTCTAGGTTCATCCACCTCATTAGAACTGACTCAAATGCATTTATTTTTATGGCTGAATAATATCCTATTGCACATATGTATCACAGCTTCTTTATTCATTCATCTGTCAGTGGACATTTAGGTTGCTTCAATGTCCTAGCTTTTGTAAACAGTGCTGTGATGATCATTGGAGTACATGTGCCTTTTTCAGTTATGGGTTTCTCAGGGTATATGCCCAGTAGCGGGATTGTTGGGTCATATGGTAGTTTTTTTCAAGGAATTCCTTTTTTTTTTTTTTTAAAGGAATCTCCATACTGTCTTCCAGAGTGGCTATATCAATTTACATTCCCACCAACAGTTCAGGAGCGTTCCTTTTTCTCCACATCCTCTCCAGTGTTTATTGTTTGTAGATGTTTTGATGATGACCATTCATTCAATGGCCATTCAATGTGAGGAGAATGCACCCAACTTTTAAATAATAGAGAAAGTTAGAACAAGTTAGTTTAACCTTGAGGAGCACTGTGTACTCTTTTTTAAAGCAGAATTTTTGTCAGGTAATTGTGTAAATTTCACTTGCAGCTCAGTTTAGTCGCTCAGTCGAGTCCGACTCTTTGCGACCCCATGAATTGCAGCACGCCAGGCCTCCCTGTCCATCACCAATTCCCGGAGTTCACTCAGACTCACATCCATCGAATCCGTGATGCCATCCAGCCATCTCATCCTCTGTCATCCCCTTCTCCTCCTGTCCCCAATCCCTCCCAGCATCAGAGTCTTTTCCAATGAGTCAACTCTTCTCATGAGGTGGCCAAAGTACTGGAGTTTCAGCTTTAGCATCATTCCCTCCAAAGAAATCCCAGGGTTGATCTCCTTCAGAATGAACTGGTTGAATCTCCTTGCAGTCCGAGGGACTCTCAAGAGTCTTCTCCAACACCACAGTTCAAAAGCATCAATTCTTCGGTGCTCAGCTTTCTTCACAGTCCAACTCTCACATCCATACATGACCACAGGAAAAACCATAGCCTTGACTAGACAGACCTTGGTTGGCAAAGTATTGTCTCTGCTTTTGAATATGCTATCTAGGTTGGTCATAACTTTTCTTCCAAGGAGTAAGCGTCCTTTAATTTCATGGCTGCAGTCACCATCTGCAGTGATTTTGAAGCCCCAAAAAATAAAGTTTGACACTGTTACCTCACCTGAAATTCTTAAGATATTTTGTCAAGTAATTTGCAAAACAGTCTGTGAAACCTCAGGAGCTAACATAGCTGAAAGAAAAACAGATTTCCTGGAGTGCAAATTTCGATTATATGACTCAATTTATATTTTAATTTTGATGAATATTTTTAAAACTGTTTTTGTGCTAAATTTTTATAATTTTAAATATTTTTTTTTAACTTAAAATACTTTGCTTCTATTGCAAAAATAAAATGTTTTGGCCTAAAATTATATTAAGATAGTAGTTCAACTGAATTCTTTCATCATTGTTTTATAATTTGTTAATATAGAATTACGATATTTCACCAGAAGTCATGTGTATCATGAGACTCAGGAATCAGGCATCACTTCCTGTGAGCCCCTGATTTCCTTCCTTTACTTCAAAAAACTAACAAGAAGGGAATAATGTATGAAATTAAAACCGATAAATGCATTAGTTCTTACATTATGATGTTATTATTTCATTCTGTCCTTAAGCATGTGAAATAAAATATTTTAGTAGTGTTTCTATATATCAGAGTAAACTCTTGGTTATAGGGTAATTAGGTATAAGCAGAATAGGTTGGGCTTCCCTGGTGGCTCAGATGGTAAAGAGTCCATCTGTAATGCAGGAGACCCAGGTTCTATCCCTTTTGGGAAGATCCCCTGGAGAAGAGAATGTCAAGCCACTCCAGTATTCTTGCCTGGAGAATTCCATGGACAGAGGAGCCTGGCAGGCTACAGTCCATGGGGTCACAGAGTCAGACATGACTGAATAGGTTACTGTGTGAAAACAGGTTACACAGAATAGGTTACTGAATGAAATAAAGCACTAATTTAAAACAGACACACACATACACACAGACACACACTACTAAAATAATGTAAATCTGTTCAGTATATTCACTAGTGTGAACAAGTGAATAATTCTGTCTGCCATTTCTAATCTGCACACCCAGTAAAATCCTTCCGAAATAACCACAAAGAACATGGCAAAAATTGAAAGAAAAAATGGATTTCAGAAATACATATATACCTGTATTCAAATACCACCTCAATGTGTGTTTGGAAACCATAGCCCTTAATGTTCTACTTTCTCATCTGGAAAATAATGACCTAAAATACTCGGTGTAAGTAATTGTTAACGCTCTAATGAGGTGCTAATGCAAAACTCCTGGGTAATATGTCAGTCTCTTTTTCTCTTCTAGATAATAAATATTCTCTATATAAAAATACGAACTTCAGAAATTAGAGGACTTTTAAGAGACTTATTTTAGTAAGCCATTTTTCAAAATGACTGTACCTAAAATATTGTGTATAAAAGGCTGAAAAATATCTTTTATTTGAAAGTTCTCCAGCCAAGGATTTCTCCCACTTCAGTGGTGAGTAGCAATCACAAAGCTTCTGGTACTTAACAGGATTATCTCAGGCTGAAATTCTCTCATCTGTCCACAATTGATCTGGAGAAAAGATCATTTCTTTTTCAGAAGCACTTTGCACACTCAGACACTATTATTTGAACACTTCTAAAATATCTACAATTCTGGCTCAAAAATACTATTTAAAAAGTCAGAGAATAACAGCTTCACAAAAAAAGTCATAGCGACAACCAACAACACAAAACAAAACTGATACCCTTCCTGATTTCAGAGACTAAAATACCAGGGTTCAAAATTAAGGAAATGGGCAAAGGTATTTTTTAAAAGTTACCTGTGGTCATGGAAAAGTTTTAAAAAGTCACTGATATTTTGGATATTTTCAGGTTTTGTCTGATAGGAGTGCAATAAAATATATATCAGGTTTTGAATCAAACAGGTCTGGGTTTGACTGGTGGCTCCTCTGTTTATTTCATATTTAGAAATTTGTTCAATATTGCCTATTTTTGACTGTTATTCTGAGAATTAAGTAGGATTATGTAACTCTGGGCTTCCCAAGTTGGGTAGTAGTAAAGAATCTGCCTGTCAAAGCAAGACACGTGGGTTTGATCCCTGGGTCGGGAGATCCCCTGGAGGAGGAAATGGCGACCCATTCCAGCATTCTTGCCTGAGAAATCCCATGGATAGAGGAGTCTGGTCAAGTATCTTTCCTTAATATACATACACATTTAAAGAGTAGACAAAATCTTGGAAGAAAACAAGACTATGCCTATATTATTAGATTTGGATAATTCCAAATAATATAAAACATTTCATATCTCATTTTTCTGGCAGGATATTCCAAAAAAATACTGAAATGTCACTTCTTTGAAGTTGAGGACCAAAGAAGTGATACTATAGCAACATTTTTAATTTACAAGCAACAGGTTCTGTCTTGTAAATTCAACAGATACTCATGCAAAAAACTATTGAAATTTAACATAAAGAAAAAATTAAATTTGACCTTAAATATAATTGTACATTTGATCAGAATACAGTGACAAAAGATGAAGAAAGATAGGAGCCAAGTCAGATAAATACCTTTGGTGTAAGTGTATACCAATAGCTATGTATTTATTTTAATAAAATAGACAATTAAAGAAGGAAATGGCAACCCACTCCAGTATTCTTGCCTGGAAAATCCAATGGATAGAGGAGCCTAGCAGGCTACAGTTCAAGGGGTCGCAAAGAATTGGACATGACTGAGGATGAGATGGCTGGATGGCATCATGGACTTGATGGACGTGAGTCTGAGTGAACTCAGGGAGATGGTGATGAACAGGGAGGCCAGGCGTGCTGTGATTCATGGGGTTGCAAAGAGTCGGACACGACTGAGTGACTGAACTGAACTGAACTGAACTGAAGCAATTTAACACGTACATATAAATAAATGTGTTTATTTTTGCATGTGAGATTCTGGACAGTGGAGTTTGAGACAAACTCTAAACCACATAACTGATATGAGGCACTATAGCTCTGAATTGAATTATTATAAATAGGACAAAAGTGCAAACTGAGCTTTCATTTACACAGAAACGCTCTCCATGGTTTGTTCTGGAGCAAAAAGATATAGCATTTAGGAGGAAATGGCAAGGTTGATGTTGTTTCAGTTGGCAAACAGGATAGTCATTATAACCCTGCATGGTACCATATATTAGATATTTTAAAAAGCATTATATTAGAGTGTGTTGCTGAGTAAAAAGGTGAAATTTTGAACTGAGTTTAATTTTAATTAATAGTTCACAAATTTTTTTAAGATACATAGTGGTTAGTGTTTTCAATACAAACATGCTATAGACATGGTAAGAGGCCAGCTTTATATTTCTATGTAATTACTTCAATGGATTATGTGTATCATATATTTTT
This sequence comes from Capricornis sumatraensis, assembly GCF_032405125.1. Classification (NCBI taxonomy): domain Eukaryota; kingdom Metazoa; phylum Chordata; class Mammalia; order Artiodactyla; family Bovidae; genus Capricornis; species Capricornis sumatraensis. The sequence goes on along the minus strand of NC_091089.1, from coordinate 14,316,118 downwards.
TAAAGTGACAGGGTTAGAATTGAAGCCTGTGGACTGAAGAGTCAATATATCAAAATATATAAGCTTGAATATGAACCCATTTTCATCAAAGTGACAGATGGTTTCTAGGCCAATTCATTTCATCAGTGATGTTATCAGTGCAATTCCAGCAGAGCTGTACTGCCTGAGGATAACTCTCACAACTGCTTTGTGTATTTTTCTGAAAAAAATAAATTCATTAAAGAGTTTTCAGATTGCTGTAACTTTAAAAAACATATTTGTTGGTAGAGTGCTGTTATTTTCAATTGAATATTAACTGAATTTCATGGTAGTGTTTTTGCCAATTAAAGGTACAGTGTATCTACTCTGCTAATCAAGCATTGTAGCTAAAGCATGAGAAAGCTTTACCTTTTGCATATATTTATATAATCATGCTGATGGAACCCTAGGAAGAAAATCTAGAAATTGTACATCTTATTCTATACTCTCAGTTGATTTGTTATTTTTTAATTAGTAAGTATTAAATATTTTAAATGATAAAAATATCGAGTTGATAAAAATTTCATCAGCATGATAAAGCAATATATATGTGTGTGTATATATATATGTATACCCACATATTAATATATATTCTGCTATATTTGCTGAACAGACTTTTTTCTGGTTAACCATATTATTTCCTCAAAGAGGATTGTGAATAGGTCCCAAGTTGATTGACTAGGAATTGTAAGGAATAAAACACTGAAATGTATAAAAGGAATCATTATAAGCATGGATTTATATACATACATTATATCCATATCTGTTTAACTGTCTGCAAGGAATCTGTATAAACACACAAATATACTTACATATATATCTAGTCAAGGCTATGGCTTTTCCTGTGGTCATGTATGGATGTGAGAGTTTGTACTGTGGAGAAGGCTGAGCACCGAAGAATTGATGCATTTGAACTGTGGTGTTGGAGAAGACTCTTGAGAGTCCCTTGGACTGCAAGGAGATCCAACCAGTCCATTCTGAAGGAGATCAACCCTGGGATTTCTTTGGAAGGAATGATGCTAAAGCTGAAACTCCAGTACTTTGGCCACCTCATGTGAAGAGTTGACTCATTGGAAAAGACTCTGATGCTGGGAGGGATTGGGGGCAGGAGGAGAAGGGGACGACAGAGGATGAGATGGCTGGATGGCATCACTGACTCGATGGATGTGAGTCTGAGTGAACTCCAGGAGTTGGTGATGAATAGGGAGGCCTGGCGTGCTGTGATTCATGGGGTCGCAAAGAGTCGGACTTGACTGAGCGACTGAACTGAGCTGAACTGAACACATATGCATGTATTATGGGCTTCCTTCGTGGCTCAGATCATAAAAAATCTGCCTACAATGAGGGAGACCTGGGTTTGATCCCGGGGTCAGGAAGATCCCCTGGAAAAGGGAATGGCTAATCATTCCAATATTCTTGCCTGGAGAATCTCATGTATAGAGGAGCCTAACAGGTTGCAGACCATGGGATTGAAACAAGTTGTACAGGACTAAGCTGCTAACATTTTCACTTTCACTATCACATAAGCTCCTTGGAAGAAAAGCTATGACAAACCTAGACACCATATTAGAAAGCAGAGACATTGCTTTGTCAACAAAGATCCATCTATGGTTTTTTCAGTAGTCATGTATGGATGTGAGAGTTGGACCTTAAAGAAAGCTGAGCACTGAGGAACTGATGCCTTTGAAATGTGGTGTTGGAGAAGGCTCCTGAGCATCCCTTGGACTGCAAGGAGCTCAAATCAGTCAATCCTAAAGGAAATCACTCATGAATATTCATTGGAAGGACTGATGCTGAAACTGAAACTTCAATACTTTGGCCACTGGATGGGAAGAATTGACTCCTTGGAAAAGACCCTAATGCTGGGAAAGATTAAGGTGGGAGGAGAAGGGGACAACAGAGGATAAGATGGTTGGATGGTATCACCAACTTGATATATATGAATTTGAACAAGCTCCGGGAGCTGGTGATGGACAGGGAAGCCTGGTGTGCTGCAGTCCATGGAGTCACAAACAGTGGGACAGGACTGAACTGAAATGACTGATGAGTTCAATTCAATCACTCAGTCACATCCAACACTTTGAGACCCCATGAACCACAGCACGCCAGACCTCCCTGCCTGTCACCAACTCCCGGAGTCCACCCAAACCCATCTCCATCGAGTCGGTGATGCCATCTAACCATGTCATCCTCTGTCTTCCCCTTCTCCTGCCCTTGATCTTTCCCAATATCAGGGTCTTTTCCAATGAGCAAGCTCTTTGCATCAGGGGGTCAAAGTATTAGAGTTTCAGCTTCAACATCAGTCCTTCCAATGAACACCCAGGAATTATCTCCTTTAGGATGGACTGGTTGGATCTCTTTGCAGTCTAAGGGAGTCTCAAGCATCTTCTCCAACACCACAGTTCAAAAGCATCAATTCTTCGGTGCTCAGCTTTCTTCACAGTCCAACTCTTACATCCATACATGACCACTGGAAAAACCATAGCCTTGACTAGACAGACCTTTGTTGCCAAAGTAATGTCTCTGCTTTTCAATATGCTATCTAGGTTCGTCATAACTTTCCTTCCAAGGAGTAAGTGTCTTCTAATTTCATGGCTGCAATCACCATCTGCAGTGATTTTGGATCCCCAAAAGAATAAAGTCAGCCACTGTTTCCACTGTTTTCCCCATCTATTTCCCATGAAGTGATGGGACCTCATGCCCATGGTCTTAGTTTTATGAATGTTGAGCTTTAGGCCAACATTTTCACTCTCCTCTTTCACTTTCATCAAGAGGCTCTTTAGTTCTTCTTCACTTTCTGCCATAAGAGTGGTGTCATCTACATATCTGAGGTTATTGATATTTTTCCTGGAAATCTTGATTCCAGCTTGTGCTTCCTCCAGCCCAGCGTTTCTCATGATGTCTTCTGCATAGAAGGTAAATAAGCATGGTGACAATATACAGCCTTGACGTACTCCTTTTCCTATCTGGAACCAGTCTGTTGTTCCATGTCCACTTCTAACTGTTGCTTCCTGACTTGCATACAGGTTTCTCAAGAGGCAGCCAGGAGGTCGGGCATTCCCATCTCTTTCAGAATTGTCCACAGTTTATTGTGATCCACACAGTCAATAAAGGCTTTGACATAGTCAATAAAGCAGAAATAGATGTTTTTCTGGAACTCTCCTGTGTTTTCGATGATCAGCGGATGTTGGCAATTTGATCTTTGGTTCCTCTGCCTTTTCTAAAACCAGCTTGAACATCTGGAATTTCATGGTTCATGTACTGCTGAAGACTGGCTTGGAGAATTTTGAGCATTACTTTACTAGTGTGTGAGATGAGTACAATTGTGTGGTAGTTTGAGCATTCTTTGGCATTGCCTTTCTTTGGGATTGGAATGAAAACTGACCTTTTCCAGTTCTGTGGCCATTGCTGAATTCTCCAAATTTTCTGGCATATAGAATGCAGCACTTTCACAGCATCATCTTTTAGGATTTGAAATAGCTCAACTGGAATTCCATCACCTCCACTAGCTTTGTTCGTAGTGATGCTTCCTAAGGCCCACTTAACTTCAGATTCCAGGATGTCTGGCTGTAGGTGGGTGATCACATCATCGTGATTATCTGGGTCATGAAGAGGTTTTTTGTACAGTTCTTCTGTGTATTCTTTTCACCTCTTCTTATATCTTCTGCTTCTGTTAGGTCCCTGCCATTTCTGTCCTTTATCAAGCCCATCTTTGCATAAAATATTCCCTTGGTATCTTGAATTTTCTTGAAGAGATCTCTAGTCTTTCCCATTCTATTGTTTTCCTCTATTTCTTTGTATTGATTGCTGAGGAATGCTTTCTTATGTCTCCTTGCTATTCTTTGGAACGCTGCATTCAGATGCTTATATCTTTCCTTTTCTCCTTTGCTTTTTGCTTCCCTTCTTTTCACAGCTATTTGTAAGGCCTCCTCAGACAGCCTTTTTGATTTTTTTTATTTTTTGTATTTCTTTTCCATGGGGATGGTCTTGATTCCTGTCTGCTTTACAGTGTCACGAACCTCTGTCTATAGTTCATCAGGCACTCTGTCTATCAGATCTAGTCCCTTAAATCTGTTTCTCACTTCCAATTATAGTCATAAGGGATATAATTTAGGTCATACCTGAATGGTCTAGTGGTTTTCTCCACTTTCTTCTATTTCAGTCTGAATTTGGCAATAAGGAGTTCATGATCATGGCCACAGTCAGCTCTCAGTCTTGTTTTTGCTAATTGTAGAGAGCTTCTCCATCTTTGGCTGCAAAGAATATAATCAATCTGATTTTGGTGTTGACCATCTGGTGATGTCCATGTGTAGAGTCTTCTCCTGTGTTGTTGGAAGAGGGTGTTTGCTATGACCAGTGTGTTCTCTTGGCAGATCTCTATTAGCCTTTGTTCTGCTTCATTCTGTACTCCAAGGCAAAATTTGCCTGTTACTCCAGGTGTTTCTTCACTTCCTACTTTTGGATTCTAGGTCCTTATAATGAAAAGGACATCTTTTTTGGGTGTTAGTTCTAGAAGGTCTTGTAGATCTTCATAGACCTGTTCAACTTCAGCTTCTTCAGCATTACTTATCAGGGCATAGACTGGAATCACCATGATATTGAATGGTGTGCATTGGAAACAAATAGAGATCATTCTTTCATTTTTGAGATTGCATCCAAGTACTGCATTTCAGACTCATTTGTTGACCATGATGGCTACTTCATTTCTTCTGAGGGATTTCTGCCCACAGTAGTAGATATAATGGTCATCCGATTTAAATTCATCCATTCCTGTCCCTCTTAGTCCGCTGATTCCTAGAATGTCGATGTTCACTCTTGTCATCTCCTGTTTGACCACTTCCAATTTGCCTTGATTCAAGGACCTAAGATTCCAGGTTGCTATGCAATATTGCTCTTTACAGCATTGAACCTTACTTCTATCACCAGTTCCATCCACAACTGGGTGTTGTTTTTGCTTTGTCTACATCCCTTCATTCTTTCTGGAGTTATTTCTCCATTGATCTCCAGTAGCATATTGGGCACCTACCAACCTGGGGAGTTCATCTTTCTGTGTCCTATCTTTTTGCCTTTTCATACTGTTCATGGGGTTCTCAAGGCAAGAATACTGAAGTGGTTTGCCATTCCCTTTTCCAGTGGAATACATTCTATCAAACCTCTCCACCATGACCTGTCCATCTTGGGTGGCCCCACACACCATTGCTTAGCTTCATTGAGTTAGACAAGGCTGTGGTCCATGTGATCAGATTGGCTAGTTGTCTGTGATTGTAGTTTCAGTCTGTCTGCCCTCTAATGCCCTCTCTCAGTGCCTACCATCTTAGTTGATTTTCTCTTACCTTGGATGAACTGACTGATCACACATGTATTGTACCCCTCTCTAGTTGTCTGTCTAGATATCTACCTATACTTGCATATATAGAGAGAAAAGGAACATATTCTTTGCTCTGTTTGGCTACATTTTTATTTTGAAGTGTTACTTACTTAGGAGTTAAAGAACAGCAGTTGATGTCCCACACTCCCCATTTTATCTGTCATGGGTTTTTTATTCTAGTCTTTATCAGAACCCTGTTACTCTTCTCCTTGTACTGTCAGTCTAGCATTTAGTGATGTGCACCTACTGTTTCTCACCCCTAGTACTGACCTGGTAACTTCCCTGGACTTCACTGTGTCTATGTCGATGAAAATGGTCCCTTTATCCATTGCTCTTCAAAGGACCTAAATTGAGGATGCCATCTGTTTTCTGCCAGGTTGCTCATTGATTCAGGGAACCATTAAAAGGTTTTCATCAAAAGAGTGACATAATCTGACATAAAAAAGGATTAATGTGCAGTTGTACTGAGAATAGATAAAGAGGGTATTGAGGTGACAGGGGTTGAATTGAATTACTTAGAATGCTGCTACAATAATCTAGGTAAAAGACAGTGTTGTAACTTCATTTTAACTGTGGAGGTCATGAATATAGTCATATTTAAGGGTATTCATTGGAGCATCTTAAAAATGAATCATTAAAATATGGATGTGAGATGTAAGAAAAAGAATGCAATCAGTGAGAAAACAGAATGTTTGGTCTGAAAATGTGGAGGCTTGCAATTTCAAGTAGTTGAGATGGATAAAATTATAGGAACTCTGTAAGGATATAAAATATGGGGCTAAATTTACAACACAGTAAGTTTGAGATGACTAATACATTTGAGAAAAGATTAGGTGTAACACATTGTAAGTCTGAATGGACAGTTGCTGAAATATGAACAAAAGTACACTTTAAATGTAATTAGTAAATGCAATTAGTACAAGTTGTGGTATTTGCACTCTAAAGATGGTTTCTCCCATTTTGAAAAGAGATCTAAGCTTGTAGTGTAGCCATCTTATCTGATTATTAAATTGAGTAAATTGCATATTTGATTGTTACTCAAACAATACTCTCACTTTTAGAAAACCTATGAGATAGCAAATGTTTATGATGAATTTACATCAATGTGTTTATTGTTAGAAATAAGAATCAGATATTTCTTCCTCTGAGATTTTAGAAATATAGGTGTTAACTGCTCTATTTAGTGTGGCATGGATTCCATGCAAGAGGCAGAACTAGAAGGAATTGGCAATATGGAACAGAAGTCAGAGAACTGGTTAGCCATTATAGGGTTAGCAGTGAGTTTGGATGGATATGGTTATGAATGGACAAAATGAGATCCTAAGAATGCTCAAACTACTGCACAATTGCACTCATCTCACAAGCTAGTAAAGGAATGCTCAAAATTCTCCAAGCTAAGCTTCAGCAGTATGTGAACCACGAACTTCCAGATGTTCAAGCCGGTTTTAGAAAAGGCAGGGGAACCAGAGATCAAATTGCCAACATCCGCTGGATCATCGAAAACACAGGAGAGTTCCAGAAAAACATCTATTTCTGCTTTATTGACTATGTCAAAGCCTTTGGCTGTGTGGATCACAATAAACTGTGGACAATTCTGAAAGAGATGGGAATGCCCGACCTCCTGGCTGCCTCTTGAGAAACCTGTATGCAAGTCAGGAAGCAACAGTTAGAAGTGGACATGGAACAACAGACTGGTTCCAGATAGGAAAAGGAGTACGTCAAGGCTGTATATTGTCACCATGCTTATTTACCTTCTATGCAGAGGACATCATGAGAAACGCTGGGCTGGAGGAAGCACAAGCTGGAATCAAGATTGCCAGAAGAAATATCAATAACCTCAGATATGCAGATGACACCACTCTTATGGCAGAAAATGAAGAAGAACTAAAGAGCCTCTTGATGAAAGTGAAAGAGGAGAGTGAAAAAGTTGGCCTAAAGCTCAACATTCATAAAACTAAGACCATGGCATGAGGTCCCATCACTTCATGGGAAATAGATGGGGAAAACAGTGGAAACAGTGGCTGACTTTATTCTTTTGGGGATCCAAAATCACTGCAGATGGTGATTGCAGCCATGAAATTAGAAGACACTTACTCCTTGGAAGGAAAGTTATGATGAACTTAGACAGCATATTGAAAAGCAGAGACATTACTTTGGCAACAAAGGTCTGTCTAGTCAAGGCTATGGTTTTTCCAGTGGTCATGTATGGATGTAAGAGTTGGACTGTGAAGAAAGCTGAGCACCGAAGAATTGATGCTTTTGAACTGTGGTGTTGGAGAAGATGCTTGAGACTCCCTTAGACTGCAAAGAGATCCAACCAGTCCATCCTAAAGGAGATAATTCCTGGGTGTTCATTGGAAGGACTGCTGTTGAAGCTAAGACGTCAATATTCTGGCCACCTGATGCAAAGCGCTGACTCATTGGAAAAGACCCTGATATTGGGAAAGATTGAGGGCAGGAGGAGTAGGGGATGACAGAGGATGACGTGGTTGGATGGTATCACTGACTCGATAGTCATGAGTTTGGGTGGACTCCGGGAGTTGGTGAAGGACAGGTAGGCCTGGCGTGCTGGAGTTCATGGGGTCATAAAGAGTCGGACATGACTGAGTGAATGAACTGAACTGAACTGAACTGTACTTGAGATGAAACGATTCTGTATATTGACTGTAGTAAAGTTTTTTCATGTACACACACATCATAAAATTATGTAAAACTAAACACACAAACAAATGAGTGCTTATAAAATTTGTGAGAAGTTAATCAGACCAATGGATTATTTGAGTGTCCATTGCCTGATTATAACGCCATTTTATAGTTATGTATAATGTTACCAGTGTCATCCCTGCTGGCTTAGTGGTAAAAATCTGAATCTGTCTGCCAATCCAGGAGATATGGCTTTGATCCCTGGGTTGAAAAGATCCCCTGGAGAAGAAAATGGCAACCCACTCCAATATTCTTGCCTGGGAAATCTCATGGACATAGCGGCCTGTCAGGCTTCAGTCTATGGGATCGCAAAAGACTCAGACATGACTCAGCGACTAAAGAGCAACAAAAATGTTACCATAGAGAAAACTAAGTAAAATATCTTTTTATGTTTTTTATAACAATTGCATATAAATCTAGAATCATCTCAGAACAAAAAGGTATAATAAAATAGGTTAAAATAAATAAAACAATACATTGAGATGAACCTCTTGTTAATGATATTTGATGAATAAGAGGAGCACTTAATTGTTTCTATTCAATACTCCAGATGTTCTCAGATCTGGAAATTAGACAAATTTCTCTGGGTCATAATATGAGACTAAGCAGAGTCCTATTTGCCTGTCTATCCTGAAATGACACAGAAACTATATTTTGGAATTAATTGTCTTTTTTAGTAAAATATTACAAATTTGAGCTTCTAAATGTTTTTGGACTGTTTTAACTTTATATTTATTTTAGCTTTGATGGTAGACATAATTCTGAGATGGCACCTAAGACTGTTGCTACAGATAAACACACGTCTTCCCTTAGATATCCAATAAAACACTAACTTAGGTGCTACTGTGAAGAGCACAAATAAGTGAACATTATTAAGGTTACAAATAAGTGAAGGTTATATAATTAAGGTTACAAATAAATGAACATTCAGTTCAGTTCAGTTTGGTCACTCAATCATGTCCGACTCCTTGTGACCCCATGAATCGCAGCAAGCCAGGCCTCCCTATCCATCACCAACTCCTGGAGTTCACTCAGACTCACGTCCATTGAGTCCGTGATGCCATCCAGCCATCTCATCCTCTGTCGTCCCCTTCTCCTCCTGCCCCCAATCCCTCCCAGCATCAGAATCTTTTCCAATGAGTCAGCGCTTTGCATCAGGTGGCCAGAATATTGACGCCTTAGCTTCAACAGCAGTCCTTCCAATGAAGGACTCTGCATGAGGTGGCCAAAGTACTGGAGTTTCAGCTTTAGCATCATTCCTTCCAAAGAAATCCCAGGGCTGATCTCCTTCAGAATGGACTGATTGGATCTCCTTGCAGTCCAAGGGACTCTCAAGAGTCTTCTCCAACACCACAGATCAAAAGCATCAAGTCTTCAGCTCTCAGCCTTCTTCACAAGTCCAATTCTCACATCCATACATGACCAATGGAAAAACCATAGCCTTGACTAGACGGACCTTAGTCGGCAAAGTAATGTCTCTGCTTTTGAATAAACTATCTAGGTTGGTCATAACCTTTCTTCCAAGGAGTAAGCGTCTTTTAATTTCATGGCTGCAGTCACCATCTGCAGTGATTTTGGAGCCCAAAAAACTAAAGTCTGACACTGTTTCCACTGTTTCCCCATCTATTTCCCATGAAGTGATGGGACCGGATGCCATGATCTTCATTTTCTGAATGTTGAGCTTTAGGCCAACTTTTTCACTCTCCTCTTTCACTTTCATCAAGAGGCTTTTTAGTTCCTCTTCATTTTCTGCCATAAGGGTGGTGTCATCTGCATATCTGAGGTTATTGATATTTCTCCAGGCTTCAGCAATACGTGAACCATGAAATCCCTGATGGTCAAGCTGGTTTTAGAAAAGGCAGAGGAACCAGAGATCAAATTGCCAACATCTGCTGGATCATGGAAAAAGCAAGAGAGTTCCAGAAAAACATCGATTTCTGCTTTCTTGACTATGCCAAAGCCTTTGACTGTGTGGATCACAATAAACTGTGGACAATTCTGAAAGAGATGGGAATACGAGACCACCTGACCTGCCTCTTGAGAAATCTGTATGCAGGTCAGGAAGCAACAGTTAGAAGGGGACATGGAACAACAGACTGGTTCCAAATAGGAAAAGGAGTACGTCAAGGCTGTATATTGTCACCATGCTTATTTACCTTCTAAGCAGAGGACATCATGAGAAACGCTGGACTGGAAGAAACACAAGCTGGAATCAAGATTGCCAGGAGAAATGAACATTAAGAAATGAAGATTGTCTTCTGTGTTCCTGACTTAACTAGGCAACCTCTTAAAAGAGAATGAGTGTTTCCTGACAAAAGAGATTTGTGGTATGGGGAATTCTACTTGAAGAAAAGTCTTTCTCTTTTTCAGGGTTTGAAGGTGGAATGTACATGGAACACATTGTCTTTACGAGCTTATAGTGACCTCTGACCAAGAGAATGAGCCCTCATTCCTACAACCACAAGGAACCAAATATTCCTAAAAGACTTTAAAAAACTGTTGAGATCACAGCTTCACCCAACAAACTGAATGAGCTTAGGAAACAACCCTGAGCAGAGAACTCAGTGATGCTTTGCCTGGACTTCAGTTGGACAGAGTTGTGAGACAGTAGATGGATATTATTGTAAGCCACTAATTTTATAGTAATTTGATATGAAGTAACAGAAAAGTAATACAGTCTTACTGTACCTAACGTTTTTGAATTCACATTGCATTAGCTTAAAGAGAAGGAATTTCCTGGTAACCATGTGAAAGACAGGGTGCTGTTCACCTGAGGGGCAACTGGGACCTGATACAAGTACTAGTACAGCACTACCGGCTACCTCTTGTTGTTGGCTTCACTGTCTCAGTAAATTTCTTCCACATAGTGTATGTGCTTAGTCACTGGGTCATGTCCAACTCTTTGCAACCACACGGACTGTACCCTGCTAGGCTTCTCTGTCCATGGGGCTTTTCCAGGCAAGAATACTGGGGTGAGTTCCTATGCCCTTCTTCAGGGGATCTACTCAACCCAAGTGATAGAATCCAGGTCTCCAAGCACTGCAGGTGGATTCTTTACCATCTGAGCTGCCACATTGAAAGTAACACCATGACTGACATCTTCTGTTTGACACCATTCACAGTTTCAACACCTGTGAAATTATTGTGTCAAAGATTTATCAGTACATGGCCCCATCAGAATTCTGAGATGTCTGCTAATACACCCAGGGATGCACATACATCTTCCTCTAGGTATTCAACAAAACTGTAATCTATTTGGCACACAACCACTAGTCAAGTGTGGCTTTAGGGAAGATGACTGGTTGACAACAACCTTGAGAACAACATAATGTTTAGCTTACAAGCAAGATCCTGGGCCAAACAATCTGTTTCTAGAAGTACAGGAAAATGCCAAGCAGAGAAAAGAGTAGAAACAATAGAAGCAACAAATATTCTTTAAAATATGTCAACTAATATCTAATCCCTGAAGATACAGCATGCAGACATTCTGCCTTCAGTTCAGTTTAGTTCAGTTGCTCAGTCTTGTCTGACTTGTTGCAATTCCATGAATCACAGCACACCAGGCCTCCCTGTCCATCACCAACTCCTGGAGTTCACTCAAACTCATGCCCATCGAGTTGGTGATGCCATCCAGCCATCTCATCCTCTGTCATCCCCTTCTCCTCCTGCCCTCAATCCCTCCCAGCATCATGGTCTTTTGAAATGAGTCAACTGTTTGTATGAGGTGGCCAAAGTATTGGAATTTCAGTTTTAGCATCAGTCCTTCCAATGAACATCCAGGACTCATCTCCTTTAGGATGGACTGGTTAGATCTCCTTGCAGTCTAAGGGACTCTCAAGAGTCTTCTCCAACACAATTCAAAAGCATCAATTCTTTGGTGCTCAGCTTTCTTCACAGTCCAACTCTCACATCCATACATGACCACTGGAAAAACCATAGCCTTGACTAGATGGACCTTTGTTGGCAAAGTAATGCTTACATGGTGCTTATTCTCTAAAGAGTGCAGATAGACAATGCACAAATTAAAAGAGTTCATGAAATAAATATTAATAAGTGCTAGGAAAAAAAATGATAGGATTCAGAAATGCTGTTGTGACAGAAATGAGTCCATTTTCTGTTCTGTGTGCACAGTCACTGAGTCACGTCCCACTCTTTGTGATCCCATGGACTGTAGGCTGCCGGGCTCCTCAGTCCATGGAAGTTTTCAGCCAATAATACTGTAGTGGTTTGCCACTTCCTACTCCAGGGGATTGCCCCAACCCAGGGGTCAAACCCATGTCTTTTATGTCTCCTTGCATTGGCAGGTGGATTCTTTATCACTAGCATCACATGGGAGCAGTTTGCAAAGATTGCATTTTGAATTATGGCTGAGAAATTATTTATTTACGGGCAAATTTTTCAGGATCCAAAGACTTGTGAAGGAATTGAATTTAATATAGGCAATTTCAGTTGCAGATCTCTAGCTTCCAGCTTTTCCCTAAGCTTCAGTCAGATTCCAGAAATTAGTGGAGTCGTCTTTATAAGACATGAAAGTTTATGTAATTTAGGGATTAGGAGTCTAGATCTGGAGTCAGTTCACCTTGATCGCAGTCTTAGCTTAAGCAATTCCTATCTCCTAGGAACTGCCTGGGAAGTTCATTTAACTCTGCCTCAAATTTTCTCATTCTAAAATCAGCATAATTGTACTTATTTCATAGGTTTGCTATGAGCATTGCATGAGATGATTGATATGTGTGGACCACATTGAAAGGCACTTGGTACACGATGGTGGTGGTAGTGATTTAGTTGCTCAGTCATGTCTGACTCTTGTGACCCCATGAACTGTAGCCCACCAGGCTCCTCTGTCAGTGGAATTCTCCAGGCAAGAATATTGAGGTGAGTTGCCATTTTCTTCTCCAGGGTATTTTTTGACCCAGGGATCAAACCTGGGTCTCCTGCATTGCAGATGGATTCTTTACTGACTGAGTCACCAGCAAAGCGCTTGGTACACAATAATTGTTGAAAATTTGATAATTCTTGTAATTATAAGCATGGTTCCAATTTATTCTGCATACTTATGATGACTGAATATTAAAATGTTATCCAAAACCATTTCATTTATGTGACTCAAAACAAAATAAAAAAATAATAAAATATAAAGTAGATTCAACCAACTCATATGTATGAAACAAGTATTCACCTTCACTAGAATACAAATAAATGCTTATTTTAAAATGAAGAAAAAAGTTTATTTTTACTAACTTTTTAAATAACAAGTATGGGAGATATTATAAAAGAAAGAACAATCTTAACCAACATCTTCTTAACTAACATCTAATAAAATAAAAAGGTTTAAGTTATGACACATTTATAGCAGAGAAAAAAATAGTAGTTAAAATAATATTTATTATGCAAGTTCAAAATTATGAACCTATAATTATGTTGTAATGGTGAAGATAAGCAATTAAATTATACTATTAGAAATTCAGGTTGATCCAAAATAATTGAAAATATAAATAGAAAAATATCAGTTGGGAAATAGTCCAAAATGCTATTTGTCTCTAAGGAATAACTTTTTGCCATTTTTATATTTCATGCTTTACATTTTATAACTGGTTTATATTATTTTATACTAAGAAAAATATTAAAACATTAATCTAAAGCATTTCCTTATAATACATAGGACTCCAGACATTTTGATCGAATTCACATCTACTTTATTTACTTGAAGGTCAAGGTATTTCATGGAAGTCCTTTATTTCCAATTTTTTATTATAAGATGGAAGTTATTCTAGGTATTTTAAGCAAGGTAGAAATAAATGAAGGGAATTAGGCTTATGAAAACGGTCAGGCAAGGCTGCACAGATAGACTGCTCCGTGGACCTATAGAACTGAGGCACCAGGGAAGCAGCTTCTGAAGACAACTGCCTCTCACATGCAGAGGATGGAGAAAAGATGTTTGCAGTTTCAATTTTGAGATCAGAGAGCCACAGCCACAGCCACCCCCAGTGCTACTCAGCACCTACAGGGACATAGATGTGGTTCTGGTATGGCTTTATTGGTCATTAAGAGAAAATTTCTGTCCTTTATTGAGCCCATCTTTGCACAAAATGTTCCCTTGGTATTTTGAATTTTCTTGAAGAGAACTCTAGTATTTCCTGTTCTGTTGTTTTCCTCTATTTCTTTGCATTAATTGCTGACGAAGGCTTTCTCATCTCTCCTTGCTATTCTTTGGAACTCTGCATTCAGATGCTTATATCTTTCCTTTTCTCCTTTGCTTTTTGCTACTCTTCTTTTCACAGTTATTTGTAAGGCCTCCTTAGACAGCCATTTTGCTTTTTTGCATTTCTTTTCCATGGGGATGGTCTTAATCCCTGTCTCTTGTAAAATGTCATGAACCTCATGCCATAGTTCATCAGACACTCTATCTATCAGATCTGGCCCCTTAAATCTATTTCTCACTTCCACTCTATAATCATCAGGGATATGATTTAGGTCATACCTAAATGGTTGAGTGGTTTTCCCTACTTTCTTCAATTTAAGTCTGAATATGGCAATAAGGAGTTCATGATCTGAGCCACAGTCAGCTCCCAGTCTTGTTTTTGTTGACTGTATAGAGCTTCTCCATCTTTGGCTGCAAAGAATATAATCAATCTGATTTTGGTGTTGACCATCTGGTGATGTCCATGTGTAGAGTCTTCTCTTGTGTTGTTGGAAGAGAGTGTTTGCTATGACCAGTGTGTTCTCCTGGCAAAACTCTATTAGCCTTTGCCCTGCTTCATTCTGTACTCCAAGGCCAAATTTGTCTGTTACTCCAGATGTTTCTTGACTTCCTACTTTTGCATTCCAGTCCCCTATCATGAAAAGGACATCTTTTTTGGGTGTTAGTTCTAAAAGGTCTTGTAAGTCTTCATAGAACCATTCAACTTCAGCTTCTTCAGCATTACTGGTTGAGGCATAGGCTTGGATTACTGTGATATTGAGTGGTTTGCACTGGAAACGGACACAGATCATTCTGTCATTTTTGAGACTGCATCCAAGTACTGCATTTCAGACTCTTTTGTTGACTAGTCCTGGGTGTTCATTGGAAGGACTGATGCTGAAGCTGAAACTCCAATACTTTGGCCAACTCATGCGAAGAGTTGACTCATTGGAAAAGACTCTGATGCTGGGAGGGACTGGGGGCAGGAGAAGAAGGGGATGACAGAGGATGAAATGGCTGGATGGCATCATTGACTCAATGGACATCAGTTTGAGTGAACTCTGGAGTTGGTAATGGACACGGAGGCCTGGCGTGCTGCGATTCATGGGGTCACAGAGTCAGATATGACTAGTGACTTAACTGAATGGAACTGAAGAGAAAATTTTCATGTTTCTTCTGCAATGTTTTCCATATGCAAGTCAAATATCTATTATTTTTTTTAATAATCATCCTTGTAATAACTCTCAAAAGGGTTATTTTGATAAAGTTGTGTCCATTAACAATCATATTACATCTTAGTCAATATCAGATATTACAAGTAAAATATATTGTTTCTGTGATTAGTTGCTCAGTTGCATATGACTCTTTTTGACTCCATGGACTATAGCCCACTAGGCTCCTCTGGCCATGGGGGTTAGAATACTGGAGTGGGTTGCCATGCCCTCTTCCAGGGCATATTCCCAACTCAGGGATCGAATGCAGGTCTTCCGCATTGCAAGTGGATTCTTTACCATCTGAGCCATCAGCAAAAACCTAGAATACTGGAGTGGATAACCTATCCCTTCTCGAGGGGAACTTCCCAACCCAGGAATGGAAGCAGGGTCTCCTGCATCACAAGTGGAGTCTTTACCAGCTGAGCTCCCAGGGAGGCCTGTAAGATGTATAGATTAGTATAAAGATTTTTTTAAGTAATTTCATTTAAATTATAGTAGTTCCAGAAAAACTGCATTATGCAGATATTTGACTAATTCAGTCAAAATGTAATAAATAGCTTTTCTCTGACATACACTGTATTGAAATTTTTTCTCAGCTGTGCTTTTATTTTCCTCATTTCCCTCTTTGACTTATTATGCTTCTCTCTTCTACAGTTCCTTCCATATTTTTCTTTAATTCTCTCCACGGAACACTCCCAAGAAAAGGCCTTGGAAACCTCTTCATTTTCCAGAATCACAGGATGAATTCCTTATACTTTATCACTAGTACCACCAATAGACTCTTCACAGTCGTCCCCTTCTACTGCAGGTAGCTTTATCAAATTTACTGTATTCTGAGTTCTCCCTTGTGTTTAGGGCCCTTCTATGTATAATGCCCTTCCTAACAAGTAAACTTGACCTGAGGGTGGCAAAATTCTCACCTTCCATGTTAAACTTGTGTGATCTGACTAAATAAAATGCTACTTGACCTCCATACAAAATATAACATGTTTTCCATTCTTCTTAACTTTGGACTAAAGGCAATATGGCTAACACTCCACTGATTTCCAAGATTGGTTTGGCTTGCTGATCAAGTGTAAAGATGGCTATCTCCTTCTCCATTGCTTCATGTCTACACATGAGGTCAAGAGACAGGAAAGTTTTCTCAATAAACAAGCTCTACTCTTCAGTCACTGGGCTTGACAACAGCCATCTCCTACTAGAGCCACCTAATATACTCTCGCAGCCATTGGCATCAACACATTCATTGTTTCATTCATTTTTATTGACATTAAAATTACATATAATTTTAAAGATATTTCAAATAACTTATGTAACTTAATATTCACAGGCTTGTTACTGGCAAGGAAGTTTGAGAATTATACTATAAACATGATATGTAAATTTTTAACATTTTCTAAGCATTGTCACATTCATAATTGGTTTATTAAAAATTTACTATGAGAATACATTAAAATCATGTATATTTATACATGCTTAAATTATCCTCAACATAAATGAGCTTCCATTCTTTATACATTTTCTTGCAAAGATGTTGCAATCTACTAGTAGTTCTAAAACCTCTATCTATGTGTACCAAAACTGTATTTGGTTATATGCCATAAGACTTTTTTTTTTTTATCATGGTCACCGTGTGCATCTTGGGGGACTTATAGTTTCCTGACCAGGGATCAAAACCATGCATTGGGAGTATGGAGACTTAATCACTGGACCACCAGGGAAGTCTCTGTTGAGATTTTTATTAATATGTGGCATTATTTCAATACTGCAAAAATTTTTATCCAAATATAATTTCTATCAAATCATACATATGGGTCAACAACAACAAAAATAGTTATTGAATGTCTACTAAGTGCTATTCCAGGTTCTGATATTTTTCTTTAGAACTATTTTCCAAACTTGTAGAAATGTTGCTGTTTACCTCAGTTCAGTCAGTTCAGTCACTCAGTTGTGTGCAACTCTATGCGATTCCATGCACTGCAGCATGCCAGGCTTCCCTGTCCATCACCAACTCCTGGAGCTTGCTTAAACTTATGTCCATCAAGTCGGGGATGCCATCCAACAATCTTATCCTCTGTCACCCGCTTCTATTCCAGCCTTCAGTCTTTCCCAGCATCAGAGTCTTTTCCAGTGAGTCAGTTCTTTGCATCAGGTGGCTATTTACTTACATAATGCTTATCGCATTCTCATAGTTCTGAGAGATGGGGAAAGTAGGATGTCATATTTTATGGTAACATCCATTGATTTTATTTTTCTTTATTCAGCATCCCAGATTCCATTCTCTAAATTGTGAATCAACAGTTAAGTGATGTCACCCTATTTTTCCACTTTTGTGTGTGTGTGTGTGTGTGTGTGTGTGTGTACCACTAAATAAAACTCTGGAGAGACGAGTTACTTCTATATTGTTCAAGTCATTGTAACATGTACAGAATTTTAATTATTACACAGAATGCAGATTTCCCCCAAGGGCACCAACTGTGGGAAACGTTTAAATGTAATCATAGTAAATCTTCTTATCCTTATTACTTAAAATATCCATCTTTAAAACTTTGGGTTTTCCTGAACTACTATTCCATCCAGATCTCACTTCAGAAAAGTCATGCACAAAGAGAACAATAATAAAAGGCATCCAAAAATTTTTTTTCAGTTAAAAGTTATGAAGACATTTTCATAGTCTGCCACTTACCATTGTCTCTGCAAGCCAAGGACATTTTTTATGATTTTACAGTTACCTAATTTATTGTTTATATTATAAGGAAGTTCATTTATTCTCCAAGAATCTGAGCTTTAACTATCTTGGTGAGATTTTTATGATTCACCCAACAAATTAAAAACATTTCAGGAAGATTGAACAATGAAATAGAGAAGTAAAAGGAGTTTGAAAAATCAGAATATAGGATATAGTTCAGATAAAACTTCCCTGGTGGCTCAGACGGTAAAGCATTTGCCTAAAATGTGGGAGACCCGGGTTTGATCCCTGGGTCCAGAAGATCCTCTGGAGAAGGAAATGGTAACCCACTCCAGTATCCTTGCCTGGAAAATCCCATGGATGGAGGAACCTGGTAGGCTACAATCCATGGGGTCGCAAAGAGCTGGACACAGCTGAGTGACTTCACTTTCACTTTCAAAGCAATATTAACAGCAATATTAATATATTAATATTAATATATATATATATAATGAGCCATCTATCTTTGATTTATCTTTTTAAATAACAACAATAACCCATGGGAAAGTTCTAGTTTTTCTTATCAAGCTATTCAAACACAAACAGAAATGATAAATAGAATAAACAATAATTTAGTATATTCATTTTAATAAATGCTAATGATAAATACCAGTCCATTCTAAAGGAGATCAGTCCTGGGTATTCTTTGGAAGGAATGATGCTGAAGCTGAAACTCCAGTACTTTGGCCACCTCATGTGAAGAGTTGACTCATTGGAAAAGACTCTGACGCTGGGAGGGATTGGGGGGCAGGAGGAGAAGGGGACGACAGAGGATGAGATGGCTGGATAGCATCACCAACTCGATGGACGTGAGTTTGGGTGAACTCCGGGAGTTGGTGATGGACAGGGAGGCCTGGTGTGTTGCAATTCATGGGGTCACAAAGAGTTGGACAGGACTGAGCAACTGAACTGAACTGAATGATAAATAAGCGCACAACACACAAAAAGCAGATACTTTTAGTTGAAAAGTAAGCACTTCCTAATGTTATTAGATTTAAAGACTCTGTGTTTAATCTCCACAAAATCATTTGAATTGCATAAAATATAAAATGTTAAATTTTTTCATGACTCTGAAGAATCATAAAACTACAGCTAGAATATGTAGTGTTATGTTAATAACCTTGGGTAGGAGGGCAACCAATGTCCTCCTGTTTATCCATTAAAGGCAAAAATTCCCAAGCCTTTTCAAAAAATAAATTGCACTTCCATTTCTTATTTATTAGCTGAATTTTGCAAAATTCTAGGTCACCTGGTAGAATTAGTGCATTTATTTTAATGACATATGTACAGAAATATATGAAAGATAAAAATTCTGTAAGCATTGTTGGGTCTTAGAAATGGTATTCCTGACAGCAATCTAGTAATCAAGCTTTGCAAAGCTGTGACTCAATTTTTTTTTTTTTCCTTTTATGAACCTTTTCAATTAGATATAAAGATTTTGGTTTTGCTTCACATGGTGGTTTTTAAATTGATATTTCATCATTTTTGTATTACTGGACTGGCTTTGGGTTATTTAGCATTTATTAATAATTTCCATCTTGACCTTTCCCAGGCTTTGCTATTTATTAGGTGTTTTTGCACTATTGCAGAGATGACTGAACAGAATTGGGGAATTTTATTTATTTTTTTTTTTGCCCCTTTTTAAACTTTCTACTTTAAATTATTTTTACATTGACCTTTAAAGGTGGTCTGTAGCTATGATTTGAAAGTTCTGTTTAAAACCACCCTGCTGAAACATCAGACAGTCCCCAAAGTTCAGAACAGATTGGCCAGCTGATGGCAAAGAGCAAATGAAGCCAGGCAGAAGAGAGGGGTGAGAACAGAGAAAGGGGGCAAGAGATGTCAGGGTCCACAGAGGTCTGTGGCATATCCATCATGACTATTTGTTTTATAAATGCTTACTGACTTAGGAAAGCAGGAAGCTCACTGTGTGTTGGTAAGTTGTGTTTGATGGAAAATACATCTGAACACATCTGGGTATATATGCAGTGAAAGTGAAAGTGTTAGTTACTCAATCATGTCCGATTCTTTGTAATCCCATGGAGTGTAACCTGCCAGGCTCCTCTGTTCAGGGGATAGTGGGTATTTTATTTTTACAAAGGATCACCCTGTTTTCATTTAGTTAATTTCATAAATTAGGGCATATTTTGCTGTCGTTCAGTTGCTAGTTTGTGTCCCACTCTTTGTGACTCTATCTCCCACAGTTTGCTCAAACTCAGGTCCATTAAAGTGATGATGCCATCGATGATGGGAGAGTGATCTCATCTTCTGTCATCCCTTCTCCTGCCCTCAGTGCTTCCTAGGCTCAGGATGTTTTCCAGTGAGCTGTCTCTTTGCATCAGGTGGTCAAAATATTGTAGGTTCAGCTTCTCCATCAGTCCTTCCAATGAATATTTAGAATGTCTTTGATCCAGATTAAAATCTGAGGAATCTTCAGATTTTAGGGTTGCAGTCACTGATTGGGTTATATCTTATTGGTTACAAAATGGCTTAAACAACAGAATCTGTCTGACCTGAAACATGCAGGTCTCTCTTTAATTATTTGTGGCCAATAAAAGCATAGCCACACCTAATTGTGTTCTTCAGAATCCCATAAAATAGTAGAGGAATGCTCTTCTCCATTTGGAATTTTTCCTGACTGCTCATATTTCACCAACGCCTTGGCATCTTCAAGAGACTATCTGTTACCTGCATTTTCTGACATTTCTTTTCCCTCATTAAAGTGTCATCCAGAGAAAGATGAAATCTCATTTTTAATGAAGCAGCAAAATGTAGCTGATCATATGTAACAAAATAGTTTGACGTTTATTGAGCCATTTAAAATAAGAGGCCATCATCGACTGAGATGAACTATAGTGTAAATAACCCATGTGTAGCCAGAAAGTGGTCAATTATGTGATGGATGGTGCCAAAGTATTCAACTTTTATCACAATTTTTTTTTCCAAAATTTTAATCCATTTGCCTTCTTTATTTTTCTGTCTTTGAAGCTTCAAGAACATACGTTACATCAAGCTTGAAAATGTGCTGTTGAACCAGGAATGCTAAAATATTTGCTAAAACTGAAGTATGTATGTGGTATCTTTGTAAAAATTACATAACTAGTTATTTATGTGGATTCTGAGTTTCCAAAGTGGATTGTCCAAATGTTGCTAGTATATTCTACCAGCTATTGTGCTAGATATTTAGGAAGACACATATATATAAATCACAGTGGCTTCTGTACGGAGCTTCTGTCCTCAGGAACATAGTCGAGGGGCTGCATTAATCCTCCACTAGTATTTTCTCTTTCATGAAGAGTTAATGTTGGGTATTAACTCTGGGAATGTGGTTTGTGGGAGGTGTATGTGTGCTCCGTCATGTCTGAATCTTTTTGCATCCTCATAGACTGTATCCATAGACCACACAGACAATAGCCTCCAGGGTCCTCTGCCTATGGGATTTCCCAGGCAAGAATACTGAAGTGGGTTGCCACTTCCTACTCCAGGAGACCTTGCTGACCCAGGGATTGAACCCATCTCTCTTATGTTTCCTGCACTGGCAGGTGGATTCTTTACCATGGCACCACCTGGGAAGCCCATGAAGGGAGGTAAAGGTCATCTATATTTGACTGAACTGATTGTCCTAATGGCAGAAAAGACATCAAACGTTCTTTGTCATTGCAGTTATATCTTCTTTTTAAAAAATAATTTATTGAGGTGATTCAAATAGCATAAAATTAACACTTTTAAAATGAGCATTTAGCTCATCTACAATGTTGTGCAACCACTGTCTCTATCTAGTCCCAAAACATTTCTATACCTATTAAGTTTCTCCTCATTGCCTTACCCCTTGAACCCTATCAGCCACCAATCTGAGTTCTATCCCTATGAATTCATCTATTCTGGATATTTCACTTAAATGCAGTCACACTATACATGAACATTTTGTGTCTGACTTCCTTCATTTAGTACGCTTCATAAGCTTTTGTTTTCTATGAGTTGTTGAATTATATTCATCCTCAAAATGTTTTAGGGTGGACATAAAACTAAGACTATCTGCTAACAGTCTATCTGCTCTTAGTGCAGATAGAATGGTCCAAATCCCAGAGTTAGGATATAGTGCATATTATTTAACCTTTTTGGACCATGTATTCTTGCATGTAACTAAGAGAGAAATATCTGTCTATTAGGATAATTTGGAGGCTTCACAGGTGGCTCAGTGGTAAAGAATCTGCCTTCCATTGCAGGAGATACAAACGTTGCGGGTTCCACCCCTGGGTCTGAAAGATCCCCTAAAGGAGGAAATGGCAACCCAGTCCAGTATTCTTGCCTGAAAAATCCCATGGACAGAGGAACCTGGTGGGCTACAATCCATGGGGTTGCAAAAAGTCAAACATGAATGAGCACACATATACACATTAGAATAATTTTAGGAAATAAATGACGATGTGTAAAATGTCCCAGAACAGAATAGGCCCTCACAGGAGGTTTACTTTGCTTGGCTGTAGCAGAGACAAAATTGTTGCATTCTCTTCACAATTCAATGATTTAAGTGATATTCATTTAGAAATATTTCTGTTAATATCTATAGCCATGTAGGTAAGTAACAATAAATATCACTCATTTTGCATATATAAATGCTGTTGTTATTTTGAATCCATATCTATGAAAATATTCTAATACTTCTATATCATAAATTTCAGTAAAATGATAGATTAATGAAAATTACCCTTTAAAAAATCACAACCCCTCCATGCTTCGGTTGAGGCCCATTTTGCATGAATTGTGATAGTCTTATTCATTCTCTTCTACTTTACAATATTTTTCTATTAACAGTGATGAAATTGTTCCATGGAAAGCAATGTACTTCTAAGGACGGAAATTTCAGCAAAGCAAAGTCATGCTAGACCATGCAGTTGTTTCTGCCTTATGTGGAGACTGCTATTCAAAATTACACACACAGTTAAAACTGCTTTCACTCAAAACTGAAAATTTTAGTTTATAGGCTTAATTGGAACATCAAAGGCAACAGATTTTTATTTTTACAAACTGGAGATCTGATGTTTGAATATGAACAAGGTCAAGGCTCAGCTAATGTTTTTATGACTCCATAATAATTCAGAGACAGAGGTCTTAAACACACACTGCAAAAATCAAGAACTTTTATCTGTCCTTATCAAAGGGAGCTTGTCACTGACTAAAGCAAAAAAGTAAGGGACTGTTTTCTGGAAGTTTTAAATAAGCAACTCTTTCCAGTGTGTACAGGTATTTGTCTCTTTGCTGACTTCTTGTTCTTATTGGACAGTTCCTTGATTAAATTTCATTTCCATTGCTTCCTTTTCCCTTATTACTCTATTTTAGTTGATTCCTTAATAGTTCATGACCCATTAGACCCATTATATTTGTGGAAATTTTATCTGTTCTATGTCATTTACATGATAATATTGAAATGTTTTACCTAAAATTCCTTTGAAGTTCATGAGAAATGAAATATCTTCTTATAGACTGTTCTATAGAATTTTATTATGGTCATTCCCTAAGGAATACTACACATTCTCTCTCTGTCTCTCTCTTTCATAAAGAGCAAAATAAAGTTTCACTCTTTGATTTCTTACCTAAGAAAACATAATTTTCCTCTTAGTTCAGTTGTGGACTATCACTTCACAAGTCAGTTTCTAATGAAATGTTATTTCTGGGGGATGAATGACCACCTACATCAAATTATACTTCAAAATAAAAATCCCTTCATAAAGTATTTAATAGGTTGATTTTTAAAGCTTGGAAAATAGTTATGAAACTTATTTACTGTTGGCATTTACTCAAACCTCTCAGCTCAAAATTTTTGTTTCTAAAATAGAAATAATAGCAAGCAATATGATTGTATACAGTTAATAATATAAATAAATTGTGTGATATATCTTCCATATGTATGCACCAGATGCATACATATTAAAATATGTTAATTTTATCCCCTGGAAAAATATTTTATATATTCCACTCCATACTTCATTAAATTATCTATAATGATAAAATAAATGTACTGATTTAAAGTAAAACTTCAAAGAAAGATTATGCTAAAACTCAAATATCTGCATACTTATGCACTTGTCACCAATCTAAAAATTATTTAAAGGTTAGTTTTCTAGTATAATTGCACAGCTCAGAGTTTAAGGTCATCATAATGCTAGAGAGTTGAAAAAATAGTCTTCTAGCCTTGACAGATACAAGAGAAAGGAGAGGACTAATTTGAATTGTATATAAATATGAAATAAAATAAACGGTCTCTTAGATGGTACACAAGCAACAAGATCAGTTCTGATGTACCAAGTTAGGAGGGGAAAAAAAAAATTATTAAAGAATTAAGCTGTCACTTTGAATTGTAGCCAGAGAATGTTCTCCCTTCACTTTAGATAAAATTTTCCAAATCGAGAAAAGTAAGATATGAGTCTGAACTGGGCTAACAATAAAGCGAGATTTACCAGAATTCCATGAAAATTAAATTATCTAACATTTTATACACATGTATAGAGGACAATTGGATTCCCAGGTGGCTCAGTGGTAAAGAATCTGCCTGCAATACAGGAGACGCAGAAGACCTGAGTTCAATCCCTCGGTCAGGAAGATACCCTGAGGAGGAAATGGCACCCTACTCCAGTATTCTTGCTGGAAAAATCCCATGGACAGAGGAGCCTGGAAGGCTATAGTCCACGGGGTAACAAAAGAGTTGGACCGGACTTGAGCATACATGCACAGAGGACAAACTTAATACCGAAACGCACGGAAAAATAATACAGTTTTACTGACATGATTCCTATCTTACAGATTCTGGATTTTAATTCCAAGGGCATTTTACAGCTGTATCCTTAATGGAGCACTATCATAATCACAGGAGGGGAAAACAAAGATCACGCTGCCAAAATTGACTTGTGTGATGACGTGCTTATCTTCCCATAGTCAGCTACCTTCTGCTTGTTAACATTGTTGTGGAGGGCACCGCAAAGCCCACCAACCAAAGGAAACCCCACCGTATTTACTGCAATCCAGTGAGAAACGGAGTCGCTGGATGCCGGTAGTTCCACCCCACAACCATCAACATTCTGAAACTCAAGGAAAACACAAACGTGACCCGGCTCAGACAAGTAAGGCATGAACAAATGTTTCACATTAACTGAGTTGAAGGACCTGGCTGAAAATTACAAGGGCTGCTTCGGAAAGCAATGACTCCCATTATGGAAGAAATAGGTGTCCAAGAAAAGGAGCTTGTCAGAGATTCGTGTGTGGTTGAAGGAGGTAAGGCCCCTCATCCTGATCACAACCCCCTATCCTGGACACAAGGCTTCATCCAACACAGCGCTCTGGGAGGAGGAGTCAAAGCCAGGAGTCGGAGGGTATACTCATCTGAAATCTAAGAAGCAATGACCTCAAGCCATTTTTCTATGAAAAACCAGGAGGAAAACAATCTCACCTTTCTCCCTGAGTTCAAAAACACCCCATCGGCCTGGCACTGCCTAATTTGAATTCATCGATTGCACATTACAGAGCACGCGGGGACATTTATACCGACAACAAGGATTATTTCCACATTAGGAAAAACAGGCTTGGGATACAGGTACTTCTAAATAACAATTCCTGTGACATATATTCTTTGAGTATGCATCTTCCCTGCCTTCCACTTTGTGGGCAGGTGAGTTAGGGAGTTCCTGTTCTTTAAACACGGATGGGACTGGGCAGTGCTCCATTTCGCTCTTTTCCCCTGCTTCAGTGATAATATAATTCATAGGAAATTCTGCCTCGACGCTGCTCTGTAGTATTTTCTAATGGCTTGCTACACTCAGAAAAAGCGCACAGTTTTATTCAAGTCCTTCTGTTGTGGAAAAAAATAAAATAAAATTGAAGTGGAAAGAGCAGAAGGAACGATATATGTAGCAAGCAAGCATAAATATGTCGACAGAGGGGTTTAAGAGAAAATGAAGTCAGCAGGGCTTGCGCCACGCGCTGCCATTATAAAATATAGGGCAAATCACCAGCACCCTATGTTTTGCAGGTTTCCATTAAGGGAATCTTTGTGTGTGAGTAAATGGCTTGTAAATTCAAGCCTTTTTGTGTGGTTTAACTCTAAAAGGTGACTGTTTTATATCATGGGTTTTATGCTAACGTGTTGGTATGTTTTTTAATGGTAAACTAAATCAGAAAAAAGGTCCAATGGAGAAGAATTGATTATATAATCTATCCCAATTTCATCATTTTCTCTTTGGATATAGGATATATAGTCTATACTTATAAACAGCTCTCAATTTTTTTTTTTTTTTTTTTTTTGCTTTTAGTCTCTGAGCCTTCCTGGAGGAGCTATAAAGTCATTTACATTCTTTTCCATTTTTTTCATACTTTAGTTAAAAACTCCTCATGGTGAAATTATTGCATCTCTCTCAAAATGAAATATAAATTACTCATGTATAAAATTCATTGAATTTATCTGTCAAAGTTTAAAGAATTTGTAAATTATGAACCATAATTATAATTAATACAAGTATACACTGTATAGGTTTAACTAAAAAATCTCACAACTGATGCACATAAATTTCATTAATATAAAATGTACTAATTGTAATTTATAATTAAAAGAAAACATCAGTCAGTCAGTCAGTTCAGTTCAGTCGCTCAGTGGTGCCCGAGTCTTTGTGACCCCATGGACTGCAGCATGCCAGGCCTCCCTGTCCATCACCAACTCCCGGAGTTCTCTCAAACTCAGATCCATCAAGTTGGTGATGCCATCCAGCCATCTCATCCAGGCATCCCCTTCTCCTCCTGCCCCCAATCCCTCCCAGCATCAGAGTCTTTTCCAATGAGTAGGAGTAATAAAAAATTATGTGACATATTCAAAAGCACATTGGTGAACCCAAATACTGGAATCTTAGATGAGCTAAAAGAACAGTGCTATTCTTGGGGCTGTGGGTGCAGAAAGGGAGATATATGTTTTTCAAGCATTGTGTATTCACTAAATTTCCTAAGTGTGTTTTTCAACTTTAGTGAATTATCACTGATGAATAAAAGGCTTCCCTGGTGGCTCAGTGGTAAAGAATTTGCCTGCCAATGATGGAGAGAGGGATTTGATCCCTGGTCCATGAGTCTGGGTGAACTCTGGGAGTTGGTGATGGACAGGGAGGCCTGGCCTGCTGCGGTTCATGGGGTCACATAGAGTCAGACATGACTTAATGACTGAACTGAACTGACTGAGTTATATAAGTTCATTACGTAGTTTGGATATTATCCCCTTGTTAGATATGTGTTTTGCAGTATTTTCTCCCATTCTATAGGTTTTGTGCATTCATTTCCTTTTCATTTTCTTGAGTGCTTCCTTTGTTGTGCAGAAGGATTTCAGTTTGATACAGTCCCACTTGTTTATTTCTGTTTATGTTGCCTGTGCTTTTGGCATCATATCCTAAAATGTCTGAACTCTTCCCTGGGGACATGTCACCTCCTATAAACCATGTGTTCTTTGTATCCACAGAGTGCAGAAGGTTTACAGAGAAATCCTGTGCCTCGTGGATTTTTCTTGCAATAAAATGTTACCAGTAGTATTTCTTTATTGTTTAACCTAACCTTGGACAGTGTATGTGACGTTTTCTTGCTCCCTTTTTCTCTAAGAACTTCCCGAGGTGCTTCCTATAGCAAGTCTCTGACGACTCTTGTTATTTTACCTCGCTTGCCACTCTTTGATGTGTAATACATTTCAGTTGAACTCTTATGGACAAATCGGGATTCTGGATCTTCACTTTCTATGTAAAGACTCATGAGTTTAGTCAGTTAGAGCTCTGCTTATTTAATTTTTACTCTTCTAACAGACTTGGAGAGGATTATCTTGCCTTTCAAAAAGTTATTTCAGTTTGGCCAAAATTGCTTATTATGTGACTATTCATAAAATTTTAGTTAAGATTGTGGTGGTCTAACATTTTCCTTCCTGATAACTTAAGATCATAGTACAATATGGAAACAATAAATAAATAGAGAATAAGAGACATCCTTAAGAAAAATGCCAGGGATCCCCTAAATTCATTGTTTTAAGTATTATAGGGAAAAGTGATGAGCAAGGGGAAAAGCAGCATGATCTGACCGTGGAATGTTTAGCCTGCAGTCAGCCTGTTCCTGGAGTGGACTCCTAAGGAGGGGCTGGGCACCAACGCCAGTATTCTTTCCTGGAGAGTCCTATGGACAGAGGAGCCTGGAGGGCTACAGCCCATGGGGTCATAAACAGCTGGACGTAACTTAAGCGATTTAGCACACACATATACTAGCCCAAGCTGAGGCTGGGTGAAGTTCAGGGACCTGAGGAAAGGAGAGAAGCTAAAATAAAGTTTGCTTAGCAAGCATTTTGTTCCAATTGATCCATGAGGACAAAATAGTTCAGCTAATAATTTATGATGCAAAAAAATGGGAATTCAAAGGGTCTGTGTCTGGCTTTGTCACAGAAAAGCAAGAGGACATCCATGAGTCTAAGTCACGTGCGGAAGGGTGGTTCTCGTAGTGAGACACTTCCTGGGAAACAAGGGTATGTGTTTCAGTGGAGGAGACAGTTCTTTAACAATTTTTGTTTCCCAGGATTGGAGGGCTCGGGTATAGTTCATCATTGTCATGCCTCAAATGACCTTTGTGGTACTGACCAAATGATGTACACTCAAGACAGGAAAAAAATAAAATAAGTACAGCAAAAAGAGCACAGAGAAGGACACACACACACACACACACACACACACACATATGGGTTAGACTCTGGGAAGAGGCTCCCATGTTGTGGTGGTAATATACATCCACAGGTTCTTGGATTTTTCTTCCATCAATAGTGTGCAGCACTTAAGGACTTCTAGACACTAGAACAAAGATGAAGCCTTGACATACAAGTTCAAAGACTAGGTCATAAAAGTGGTGGTTTCTGGCTTGTTCTCTCTCTCTTGGATCAGTCACTGTGGGCAAATACAGCTATCAGAAACTCATTTTGGAAAGGGGAAATAAAAGGCTTCCTGACATTAGCTAGTGAGGAGATGAGGTCTCCAGCCAATGGCCATATGGGTGAGCAATCTTACAGCGTCTACCATCATCAGATCTCCAGATGGCCACAGTTTTGGGCGACATTTTAAATGCAATCTTATGAGACCCTGAGTCGGAAGTACCCAATTTAGCTGCAGTTGAATCACTGAACCTCTGAGATAATAAATGTTTAAACTGCTAAATGTGAAGTAATTTATTACTCTGCAAATAACTAATCCAAGCCCTTTGAAAAAAAACATTGTATTTTTATTTTCTGTACTGGATTTGCTAGTCTTATCCCCCAAACTATAACATAATGTTCCTGAAAGCAAGAACATTTGTTTCTATTTTCCAGAGCACTTACAATTCCATTGGTCTTGTATAAAAGTGTTCAAAAAATTCTTTTTTATCGCATGCATATTAGGAGAGCCAGGACCAAAATCAAAGTCTAGAGAAGAGTAAAAACATAAAGCAAAAGGAATAGACAGAAACAGGACAGAAATAGGAAAACAAATATGCACATGAAAATGTGGGAAAATGTTCAAAGTCAATAAAATGTGTATCTTTGATTATAATTGTTTCCAAACAGTTCATATTACTTTTGTTTTACACTGAGGCTTTTTGCATTTTGCTTTGTATCAGTTACTTTTTTTTTTTACTAGCCTAAATTTCAACAATAAAAATTCAAAGAGCCAATGATTGCTCTCAGATACAATAAGCTAGTAGGTAAAAATATCTATAGTCACTATTGAAAGCTGTGTTGTTTTAGCATAAATTAACATATAAATTTTTAGCTGTAATTGCCTCTCTTAATGTTGTTGGGTTTTTTTTTAGTGGAAAAATCATAATTTTAAGATCATCGTTGATAATAATCAATAAATCAGTGGCATTTTATAAGAATGAGCTTAGTCGCTCTTGCATTTCTGATTCTTTGCGACCCCATGGACTGTAGCCCACCAGGCTCCTCTGTCTGTGGGATCCTCCAGGCAAAATATTAGAGTGGGTTGCCATTCCCTTCTCCAGGGGATCTTCCTGACATAGGGATCAAATCCAGGTCTCCTGCATTGCAGGCAAATTCGTTACCATCTGAGCTACCAGGAAGCCCCATAAAGGGGCCCACAATGTGTGTGTGCATGCATACATACTCACTCAAATCTGACTTTTTGCAGTCCCATGGACTTTAGCCCATCAGGCTTTTCTGTCCATGGGATTCTCCTGGCAAAAATACTGGTGGGTTGCCATTTTTCTTCTCCAGAGGATCTTCCTGATCCAGGGATCCAACTCAAGTCTCTTGTGTTTCCTTCATTAGCAGGCAGGTTCTTTACTAGCTGAGCCACCAGAGACGCCCTTTATGAGAACAGAGGAGCAATAACTTTGCAAGTATTTCCTTAAGAACAAAGGAGGTTTGCCTGTGTTTGCACTGGAGAATAGCATTATGTTTGGGGACTGACTCACATTTTTTTGCTCCTAAAGAACAGTAGAAACAACTCCGGTGCAGGGTTGGGTTGGGGATTGACAGGGTAAGAGTCGGGGTATTGAAGTGACCCAGCTCGTTTGATATGTATAGAACTTCAAATTTCTTTTATTTCCACAAACCTTACAATTAATTCTTGGTTATCTCCCTGTTCTCATTTCTGTTTTTGTTTGTTTTTCTTTTTTTTTTAATTTAAATTTATTTATTTTCATTGGAGGCTAATTACTTTACAATATTGTATTGGTTTTGCCATACATCAACATGAATCTGCCACAGATGTACACGTGTTCCCCATCCTGAACCCCCTCCCACCTCCCTTCCTGTACCATCCCTCTGGGTTGTCTATGGCCATACCACTCTGAACACACCCAATCTTGTCTGTTGTCATTTCTTAATAAGACCTTATGCAAAGAGGTTAATGAGGAAAATTGTGTTTTCTGAAATGATTAGGTGAGCAGCATAGATAGAATAGAAAAAATTGCTACCTCTGTTACAAACAGAGCAATCTTAACAAAATTGCTGAAAATGTTAAAGACAGATAATTTGAGCACATTCTGAGAACTCAGACAAGAAAATAAATATAAGTAGAGAAAGGTCTTGAGAATCCCATGGACTTCAGGGAGATCCAACCAGTCCATTCTAAAGGAGATCAGTTCTGGGTGTTCTTTGGAAGGAATGATGCTGAAGCTGAAACTCCAGTACTTTGGCCACCTCATGTGAAGAGTTGACTCATTGGAAAAGACTCTGATGCTGGGAGGTATTAGGGGCAGGAGAAGGGGATGACAGAGGATGAGATGGCAGGATGACATCACGGACTCAATGGACGTGAGTCTGAGTGAACTCTGGGAGTTGGTGATGGACAGGGAGGCCTTGGCGTGCTGCGATTCATGGGGTCACAAAGAGTTGGAGAAGGAAATGGCAGCCCACTCCAGTGTTCTTGCCTGGAGAATCCCAGGGACGAGGGAGCCTGGTGGGCTTCCATCTATGGGGTCACACAGAGTCGGACACGACTGAAGTGACTTAGCAGCAAAGAGTCGGACATGACTGAGTGACTGAACTGAACTGAACTGAGAGAAAGGTCATTACCTAATTTCTAACCATCTTAACTTGTTTCAACTGTATCTATTTTGAGTGCCTTAATAAAGGAAAACTGCTGGAAGTAGGACACTGTGGAATGTGTAGGATGAGCACTACACTAAAATAAACGTGCCCAGTGCGTTATTATATTATTAACAGTATTGGGCAGGTAAATTCCCATGTACCTGGTTGCTTTCCTAGAACTAACCTAAATGTGAATTTACATGTTCATCTAATTAACATTGTGGATGTGTGCTTTGTGGAAGCTGAAGTGGTAAATGCAAAAAAAAAAAAAAAAAAAAAAAAACACACAAAAAAAAAACCAGACACAGAATACTTTGTGTCTTGGTTTTTGCTTTTAGATCAAATTTTCCCATAGAAATGACCACATGTTTGTCTCCTGTTTGACTTCCCTAGTAACTCAGATGGTAAAAAATCTGCCTGCAATGCAGCAGACCCAGTTTCAGTCTTTGGGTCATGCAGCTCCCCTGGAAAAGAGAATGGCAAGTAACTCCAATATTCTTGCCTGGAGAATTCCATGCACAGAGGAGCCTGGCAGGCTACAATCCATGGGGTTGCAAAGAGTTGGACATGACTGAGTGACTAACAACACTTGGCTCCTATTAGAACTTTGTGCTCTTTCTGCTTCCTGTCTCCAAGGAAAGATCCAGCATTTCATTTGGCCAGAGTTCTAGAGAGTGGATTGAACTAATTCAAGAGAAGAGTAGTTTGGGGTTTGCTTTGCCCTGGGATTTGGATTTGCATGTTCGAGGATCTTTTCCTCCTGAGTTTTGAAGTCAGTCAGGCAGAGAAACAAGCCTAGCTTCAAAAATCTGTGCTAGCTGGAAAGCATGATGAAATATGGAGCTTTGTGAAGGGTGCTGGGAACATCCCATGTGCATGATCTTTCCATAGCTCAGTCCAGAAATTAATTTCCAAGTTCATGTTCTGGACCAGATTTTTCTCACTATCACAGGATAGTTATACTAATATTAAAATAGGCAAGATTTGTTTGTGATCTTAGAGAACAAGAAAGTGTTCAATACTATGCTGATATGGCAACCCTAAACTTAGCCTAAACATTAAGTTTTCTCAGTCATGTTTATTCTCAAACATAAAAAAGTATACTACCAACCGAAGTTAGTGTTTCAGTCTGAAGTTCATTATAGAGCTTCTATGTTAGGTGGGGAAAAACTGAAACAGCGATTGACCCCAGAAGGGCTCCCCTAGTGTCTCAGTGGTAGAGACTTTGCCTGCAGTTCAGGCAATGTGGGTTCAATCCCTGGGTGGGGAAGATCCCCTGGAGAAGGAAATGGCAACCGCTTCAATATTCTTGCCTATAAAACCCCATGGGCAGAGGAGGTTGATAGGCTATGGTCCATGGGGTCAGAAAGAGTCAGACAGGACTTAGTGACTAAACACACAAACTATTTCATTAATTAATTTCAGATGATAGTTCAGAGCATATTCTTGCAGAATCTAATGATGCCATTTGAGGACTATTTTCCTTCTCTGCTATAACCCTGAAGCTAAACGCACATTTTTCTTACTGACTAGTTTCAGTAGCAAGGTCAAAAGGTAGCTAAAGCCTATCTCTCTATGAGAGAAAATTGTCTCTGATCAATAGTTCCACTCGAATCTTTACTCTGTAATGTATATCAGATCTCAAGCCACAAGAAGCTGAGTAACCTGCTGTCATCCACTGCATGGCCGGGAGCCAGTGAGGCACTTACTGACGCCCTCTCTCCTCACTGCCAGGCTTTGAAGGCAATTTATACATCTGAACATTTGGAGATTTTTTTTTTAACTTCCCCTACAGGAAAGAAGTTTCACTCCAATATTGTTACAAAAGCAAGTCATTCAAGAACCCAGTAATTTTTATTTGTTGATCAATGATATCAAAGTGTTTATCAAAATGATTTGTAGTATGAATTATTCTACTCCAAGAAGTACAGTGTAATTAAAAATAAACCTGGAAAGGTAGTATTAGAATATAGTATAATCCAAAATGATTCTATATGATGCTACACTTTATTTCATTCTTAATAGTATATATTACACAAAATCAAAAGTAGCATTTATTGTTGATTGAATGAAAAAGCAGAAGTTTAAATTATGAGAGATTTCAAGTAGTTTCGGACAGGCTAAAGTAGATAAAATGCTAGTTAAATCTCCAGACAATATTTGGAGGAGGAAAGTACAATTTAACTGGCAAAAGAGTATATATTTTGAATACAAATGAAAATTGTACACCCACTTCCTCTGTCTCACCAAGGATAAAGCAAATGTTTTTGCTGAGTATTACTCAAAACTTGCTTCAGTGATCACTTCTAAGTCATCAAATTTATTTATTGTA
Source organism: Capricornis sumatraensis (assembly GCF_032405125.1). Classification (NCBI taxonomy): domain Eukaryota; kingdom Metazoa; phylum Chordata; class Mammalia; order Artiodactyla; family Bovidae; genus Capricornis; species Capricornis sumatraensis. The sequence goes on along the minus strand of NC_091089.1, from coordinate 14,281,998 downwards.
ATAATGGAAACACCCAGTGCCAGAATTTGCTTGTGAAAAATAATCAAATAATTTTCTGTGGAAATAATTATTTTAATGACTATCTAAATCTGATATATCACCCTTATTTCATACTAACTTCTTTAATAGTTAAAATGGTCATGGTATAACATGGAAAACTGTATCTAACTCTGAATAAAAATTACTCACTATCTCCGCTGCTCTTTCTGGTCCCTAAAATGTGAGAAACTACCCCCTTTTTAATGGACAGAGGAAAATGCTTCATTTCTTCCTCAAAGTTATTTTTGAAATGTCATTCAACTTTAACTGGCAGGTTGCATGACCAGCCAGGTTTCTTACTGTTGATTCAAAGAGTGATTCTAATAATTTTACTTGCTGTACCTGAGTATACATGTAATCACTTCTTATTTTTAACTTACGATGAATTCAGTGGAAGAATAAGATATTTCCTATTTCTCTAAAATTATTGATACAGTGTGGTATTTTAAATAGTTGTGATGATTAAATAATGTTATAATGTGATGCAGAGTATTTTTTCCACAAATCTCATTAGTAAATGATATCTCATTGTATGAATAACCCAAAATATGTGGATCTACTAAAGATGGACATTCAGTATATTTTTTCTGTGTGTGGGTATATGTGTCTATACCCACAAGGGTTTACATGTGTGTACTTATATAGGTATATGTTTTTAATATGTGTATATATCTATCTATATAAATAAACATAGTTAGATATACGCAGATATAGATCTATCTGTCGATCTATAGGCTTCCCAGGTGGCTCAGATGGCAAAGAATCTGCCTTCAATACAGGAGACTTGGGTCTGATCCCTGGGTCAGGAAAATCCTGTGGAGAAGGGAATGGCTAAACTCATATTCTTGCCTGGAGAATTCCATGGACAGAGGATCCTGGCAGGCCACAGTCAATGGGGTCACAAAGAGTCAGACATGAGTAAACAACTAATACTTTCACTTTTTCATATATGCCTATATTTAACTGTTGGCTTGTAGTATATGTGCATGTTCAACTGTACTAGGCAGTGCCTAATTGAATTTTAATGATTCTATATCTTATCACACTCCTATCAAATGTGGATGACAATCCCATGGATACTCAATCTTGAAAACAATTGTTTTTAAAAATAATCAGATTTTAAGGTTTGGGCCATCAGTTCAGTTCAGTCACTCAGTCGTGTCCAGCTCTTTGCGACCCCATGGACTGCAGTACGCCAGGCCTCCCTGTCCGTCACCAACTCCTGGAGTTTACCCAGACTCATGTCCATTGAGTTGGTGATGCCATCCAGCCATCTCATCCTCTGTCATCCCCTTCTCCTCCTGCCCTCAATCTTTCCCAGCATCAGGATCTTTTCAAATGAGTCAGCTCTTCACATCAGGTGGCCAAAGTTTTGGAGTTTCAGCTTCAACATCAGTCCTTCTGATAAACACCCAGGACTGATCTCCTTTAGAATGGACTGGTTGGATCTCCTTGTAGTCTAAGGGACTCTGAAGAGTATTCTCCAACACCACAGTTCAAAATAATCAGTTCTTCAGTGCTCAGCTTTCTTCACAGTCCAACTCTGACATCCATACATGATCACTGGAAAAACCATAGCCTTGACTAGACAGACCTTTGTTGGCAAAATAATGCCTCTGTTCTTTAATATGCTGTCTAGGTTGATCAGAACTTTCCTTCCAAGGAGTAAGTGCCTTTTAATTTCATGACTGCAAGCACCATCTGCAGTGATTTTGGAGCCCAGAAAAAGTCAGCCACTGTTTCCACTGTTTCCCCATGAAGTGATGGAACCAGATGCCATGATCTTCGTTTTATGAATGTTGAGCTTTAGGGCAACATTTTCACTCTCCCTCTTTCACTTTCATCAAGAGGCTCTTTAGTTCTTCTTCACTTTCTGCCATAAGGGTGGTGTCATCTGCATATCTGAGGTTATTGATATTTCTCCTGGCAATCTTGATTCCAGCTTGTGTTTCATCCAGCCCAGCATTTCTCATGATATACTCTGCATAGCATTTAAATAAGCAGGGTGACAGTATACAGCCTTGACATACTCCTTTTCCTATTTGGAATCAGTCTCTTGTTCCATGTCCAGTTCTAACAGTTGCTTCCTGACCTGCATATAGATTTCTCAAGAGGCAGGTTAGGTGGTCTGGTATTCCCATCTCTTTCAGAATTGTCCACAGTTTATTGTGATTCACATAGTCAAAGGCTTTGGCATAGTCAATACAGCAGAAATAGATGTTTTTCTGGAACTCTCTTGCTTTTTCCATGATCCAGCAGATGTTGGCAATTTGATCTCTGGTTCCTCTGCCTTTTCTCCATATGATAAATGTAAATTTTATTTTGCATTTCTTGTTTACCTAATAGTTGAGTGTACTCATGTATAGCGATTACTTATATTTCCAGTTCCATGAAATTATAGCTATACATTTGCTCAGTTTTCAGCTGGTTTGCTTGCCCTATTTCCTGATTTGTAGAAAGATATTTAAAATATATATATATATATCCTGGATATAAATATAAATAATTTGGTAATAAAATAAGTTCATTGTATTTTACTTTTTTGTGGATTATGTTCTTTTGTGATATTCATTAATAAGTATAAGTTTTACATTTAAAATTGTTGAATTTATTATTTCCCTTCTTTAAATTTATCTTCCTTAAAGCAACCTTTTAAATCTCATTATAAAAATATCATATATTTTACTCTAGAAGTATTTCTTTTATCATTTATATTTAAACTTCCCAAATTATTTCAGTTGTTATGTGTATTGAAAATGTCAGTTCATTTAAACTGTGTTAAAATAACTGTTATATGTGCTGTGTTAGTCGTGTCCCACTTTTTGTGACCCCATGGCCTGTAGCCCACCCGGCTCCTCTGTTCATAGAATTCTCCAGGCAAGAATACTGGAGTGGGTTGCCATTCCTGTCTCCAGGGAATCTTTCTGACCCAAGGATAGAACCCAGATCTCCTGCATTGTAGGCAGTTTCTTTACCATCTCAGCCATCAGGGAAACCCAAGAGAACGGTTATACATGATTTGAGTTCTACTACAATTTTGTTTTCTGTCTCATTTTTCCCCTATTCCTTTCTTTCCTCATTTTGTGCTGTTTATTTGGATTGCATTTTCATTCAGTGTTCAATTATTTTTTCTTAATTAACATGAGAGTTATGCATACTATATTTTTATTATTTTGTAGTTGCCTATAAAATTTTAATATTATTATTTAACTTAAAAAATTTAAGCATAAATAATATCTTTTTATTCTTTCTGGATAATACAAGGACCTGAGAATTAGAACACTCCAAACTCCCTTCTCTCCCTGCTTTGCCCACCCCACCCTACAATAATTCAGAGCTGTTCCCTTTTAATACTGGATTTAATTATTTCTGTCTTGTCTTCTTTGACCACAAAACCTAAATTTTATTTTCATCATTTGCATTCATGCTATGTTTAACATTTACAGTATTTCATACATTTAATATTTTCTTCTTGGTTCACTGAGACCCAACTTCTAGAATCCTATATATTGACAAACAAACACAGGCAGATGCTGATTCCATTGTTTATTTGTCATTTCTCACTGCTTTTTAAAAAATTTCCAAATGTTTAGCCACGCCTTTTAATTTCCCATTGTTAATATATTATACAGGGTGGAATTTGAATTAACATTTAGCTCCCTGGTGGATCAGATGGTAAAGAATCTTCCTACAATGCAGGAAACCCAGGTTCTATCCCTAGGTCAGGAAGATCCCCTGGAGAAGGGAATAGCAACCCAGTCCATTATTCTTGCCTTGAGAATCCCATGGACAGAGGAGTCTCTGGATGGGCTACAGTCCAAGGGGTTGGAAAGTGTCAGACATGACTAAGTGAATAACTACTTCTTTCCCTTACCATTTTGGGGAAAATGGAAATAAAGCTAGTATTTTGGGAAAGTTTCCAGAGAATTACTTGTTGTATAAGATGCCAATATACATAAATTATTTGATAATTTCAGAAAATAAAATAATTAGGAAAAGGTAATATACAAGTTCCCTAAAATATTCAGATGACCGATTGAGACGGGACTTATGAATGGAAGAGGTAGCTTATACAATTGTTGTTCAGTCACTAAGTTATATCCCGCTCTTTACAACCCCAAGGACAGCAGCCCACCAGGCCCCTCTGTTCATGGGATTTCCAAGGCAAGAATACTGGAGTTGGTTGCCATTTCCTTCTCCAAGGGATTTTTCCTGACCCAGAGATTGAACCCGAGTTTCAGGCATTGGCAAGTGGATTCTTCACCACTGAACCACCTGGGAAGCTCCGTATACACAGTTAGGGATCAGCTACACACAGAGCAATGTGTGTAACTATGGCATATCAAGAAAGGTAGAAACACTACAGTTTATGAACATTAAAAATAACTCTTTATATATTTGAAGACCTGTCACGATGAAGCAAATTCATCAGTAAACAGAATTTTCCTTGAGTTGATTGGTATTTTGTTTTACCGGGCTATCATACCTACTCCTGATTTCTTTACCTGACAGTGACTATTGTCAAGCTTAAAGGATGTCAAGGTTAAAGGACAGGATTTTTGAAAACCCACCATATATGTTCAGAGGGAAATAGAGTTGAAAGTTAAATGTTGCTCATGGAAAAAAAATCAGTCTTTTAATTTTCTGCCCACTAAAGTGTTGCCATCTGATGTCATTTTAATACGCAGTTAACCAGAGGATGGAAATGTTATGATTTATCATGACAGGGTAAATAAAGCAATAAGAGCAAATCTAATTTAGGCATGCATCACTGAGCATGTCTTTTCACTCCTGCTTGATAGCTACCCAAAATGATCCAATGAAACATGAAAGGCGAGATGCATGAAAAGTGGGAGACTTTGGAGCACTAAAAGCCTGTTGTGTACTTAGGGGTTCTACAGCCTTCTCCTAAATCACTCACTGCTGGCTGAGATCTGAGAAAGGCTTCTCACGAGCTTCTTAAGCATTTACACTTCCCGCTGCTCTGTGAATCATTTAAGACAGCTGACTCTTCTGTTAGGAACCGTAGACGTGAAATGTATTTCTACTGTTGACTAGCAGGGGGTTCCTGGACAAGTTCCTTAACAAGCCATGCCTTCATTTCTACTTCTATATAATGGAAATACAGATCATGTCAAATGAGTAGCATTTTGGAATGTTTAATGAGATAATACATGCAAAGCATTTATAGCATTGTCTAGTAATTATAAAAGATCTGTAAGTATTAGTCATTTGATTAATATTAGTCCTAACTGTTGTATTAAGCTTAAGACTAAAAACTGCCTTAAATAACTGAGGTCACTAAACTTAGCACCTTGTTCTCAAACAGGAAAATAATATGAAAACATGCAGCTTGTCTCCCAGGCTGCCAAGTAACTAGATTTAAGAGTAAATATTTAAAACTCCACATAGAGCATATGTAACTCTAATGGTCTCACTCATTCAACCTGTCTAGGGTCAGTGTTTATTTTGAAACATCCAGAAGGTGGCTTAAGTTTTCATTTGATTTGCATTCTCTCTCTCAACTCTCACTTACCTAATAGTTTTCTTTTCAAGATTTTCCTGATTGCTTAATTTATGTTCCCAAAGACTAAGAATGAAGCATTATCATGGAGCAACAACAAAAATAGAAAGAAATAAAACTTTTTTTTTTTTAAGAATTTGACTTTATTTCTGGACCAACATACTCAAACTCCACATAGATTTTAAAAACCCTGGTGACTTCCTCTTACAAAAGGCTGTGCCTGGAAAATGCATAGTGAAAACAGTTTTCCAAACAGTCCAAATTGTGTTACTCTGGTGGTGGTGGTTGTTCTTATTGAGAGTTGAGGGCATATCTGTGGCTTTTTCACATAATACCAGTGATTGGAAAATGTGATACATGATATTTTCAGGGAATCCTATGGCATTAGTGTTGCAGCTTGAAAAGAAAGGTAGGGTGATAGAAGACGCAGAGCAATTGAAGTGTCATGCTCCCTGAGCACCGGGTGTTCATTTGTACATCTGCTTAAGAAAAGTATTACTGACTGCAGTTTTCACAGAAGAAATGGAGGTTATGGAAGTTATTTAAGGTCACACAGCCAGAACTTGAACCTAAGTTTGGACTCACATTAACTACTGCCAATTCTAGTTATGTTAATAATATTTCTGTTGAGGAGCCCGCTTTGCTACTGGACAGAAAACCACAGAAACCTGTGTAACCAACTTAAATGAGTTTTCTATCTTGCAAAAGTATTATTTCACAAGATCTCAATTTGTCTCCTGCAGTTGTGGTTGAGCTAATGTTTTAGTTCCAAATAGATGACTTACTTTACTTCCAAAGTCTTAATAACCTAAATGCCACAAACATTCTCGATTCACCTAATTTGTTACCAGTTATTAAAACTTGATGCTTAATGTCAGGGGAATGTGTTTCAAAATAAAATTTGAGAACTAGTTCCATTTATCAAGAAAAGGTTTGAAAATACAAAGTAACTGAAATCATGCCTGCATCAGACACATAATAAAGCTCAGGAAGGTTTTCAAAATGAGCATCTCAGAAAAGGAACTGAGAGCAAATGCCATCCACCATAGCTTCCCCTGTGGCTCAGGAGTAAAGAATCCACCTGCAGTGCAGGAGAGGCAGGAGACACAGGTTTGATTCCTGAGTCAAGAAGATCCTCTGGAGGAGGGCATCACAACCCACTCCAGTGTTCTTGCCTGGAGAATCCCATGGACAGAGGAGCCTGGTGGGTTACAGTCCTTAGAATCACAAAGAGTCAGACACGTCTGAAGTGACAGCACTCACGCACGCAGTCCACTACAGTGTGTTGGTACTCTGTCACATTCTCAAATATAGAATGTCCTTAGGTGCTCAAAAGATGCATTTTACTAGTATATTTATATATCATATTGCAATGACATCTACACTCTGGGGGCCTGGCAGATTGGGTTTTCCATTCTTGCACAGGACTTGGCACAGGATAAACTACTCATGTTTCCTAAAGAAACGAATGTGTGACTCACCAATGAATGATGAATTTCTTGAATATAAGACTATGAGCAGATTATTTTGCTTTACTTTTCTATGTCTTTGATATGCTTTACCACCAAGCTTCTATTATTTTATATAGTGATAATAATATTTATTTTAAAGATAATAATATTTATTTTAAAGAGTAAATTTGCTTTGAGAACTGAGAGTTTAGGGTGAATGTCACTGAGGAGATTATGCACATATACCCAACATTTCAAACCCACGGAAGCTGTGATGCTTGTAGCTCAGTTTCCTCCCCAAATCGCCTCATTAGCATTCCACACCAGAGATGTTGCGTGAAGGCGGTCTTCTGTTTCCTAACAGAAATATGAAAAGGAAAGGAGATGAAAAGAACAGTAAGAAGGAAAACACTTCATTATGAGAAGAAATCCTTGGTTACAGTTCTTGTTCCTTCCAAGAAGAATTTAGGCATAATTATGAAAACATTGAAAATGTATTTTAAGACTGTTTTCACTCTGCAGGCCATTTGATGATGACTGTGAGGTTTACCCTGAAAAAAATTTAATAAGTTACTCAATCAACAACACAAGATCAAGCATAATGAAACATTTTTTGTATTTGTAAACTTCTAGGGGTATTTTGTAACATCACTTTTCCTATCTTCCCCAGATTTACTGTCCCCTGCCTCATTATTGAAGAATATCATGGTCCAATATTTTGCCGCTGTCTTTGGCGAAGCTCTTATACTCCAGGAATTCAACAAATTTCTCTGTGTGTGCATATAGACTATTGTTTCTCTGTGTGTGCTTCTTAAAGTGAAAAAACAAAAATATTCTTGTTTATTACTTAGTGTTAGTTAGTGTTAGTCGCTCAGTCGTGCCCAGCTCTTTGCGACCCCATGGACTTCAGCCCACCAGGCTCCTCTGTCCATGAGATTTTCCAGACAAGGATACTGGAGTGGGTTGCCATTTCCTTCGCCAGGGGATCATCCCAACCCAGGGATTGAACCCCAGGTCTCCTGCACTGCAGGCAGATTCTTTACTGACTGCTACAAGGGAAGCCCTGTTTATGACTATATTTATTTAATTTGGCATTTTTACCACTAGTGTTGACAATTAAGTACTGAAATCTTTGTGATGAGTGAATGAGAGAAAATTCTGCCTCCTTTGATAAAAGGACCTTGCATTTAGATTCTGGAAAATTGTATGGTCATCAAACATATTTCTGAATTTAAATGCCCTCAGTGCTTCTGTAAAATGGAAGATTGAATTGTTTAAAGTCACACAGCTAGGAAGTGCCAGAGCTCTGTTTCCAACTGAGGCCATGGGGTTAATGTGTTTTGTGTTGTGTTTCAACTTAATCTAGTAACATAACTCTCCCCTCGCAAAATATAGTATTGTACAGTTTGAAGTAGTTGAGGGACAATTAATCCTTTTATTGCCATCACCAAATCTCTGAGAGACTATGTGTATAAATCCTGCTAGTTTTCATCAAAGCAAATTACTGGTTTTTGTGATTTTTAGGAGACTACAGATTATTTTTGACCAGCAGAATGATGTAGAATACAAGAGTCTGTTGAATGTAAGATTTAATATAAGTTCTCTGATATGGAAAGAGCATTGACTCACTATAATCCCTGGGTTCCTATTTTTCTCTATCATTTTTTCTCTCTTCCTATTTTTCTCCCTTGTCTCTCTTGACTTCTTGCATCACATGGTATCTGTGTTTGCTCAGAGAGTAAGATCTTCATGTCTGACTTTCAAGAAGTGTGCTCACTAACCCACCATTATTTGTTCCTGCAAAGCGTGGTAGGTCCTGCATGATAGGATCATGAAAATTGTTCATAGATTTAGAGAATCTAAGGTCTAAACTGCTAAGTCAAACCTAGGTTTATGCATCTCCTACTATGAGAATCAGTGAAATCTAGAATTGGTGTTTACTTTCCTCACTAAAATGCAAGAATATTTCCTGGAGTGTTCTGGTCAGTTGTCATTAGTAGGTCCCTGATATTCTTAGCCAATGAAGTATGCCAATTAGATAAGATATGGACTGAGCTTCAAAATCTCTTCCCTTTCTCTCTCAATGCCTTCTTTATTTGGTGTTGCATATTTCCTCAGAGTTCTTATAAGTTCTATATCCTTGATGGATACATACACACTAAAATGTATTTAAAAATTTGATAAGCCTACTATACCATAGATTTGAATCTAGTTATGTCAATATTAACTAAATAAAAATATATAAAATTGGACAACATTTATATGGAAGATCAATGCACAGAAATAATCCTGTAACTCAGGGGACCCAACCTCTGAGATCTATTGCCTGATAATCTGAGGTGGAGGTGATATAATAATAATAGAAAGAATAATGAATAAATGAAATGAATCATCCCCAGACACCCCCCTCCTCAGTTTATGGAAAAATTGTCTTCCACGAAATGGCTGCCAAAAAGATTGGGCACCACTGTTGTAACCCAAAGATTTAGATTCTACCCAATGTTGCCATTAGGGATAAGCTGTTTCATTCTTCTGAATTTCATTCTGCTTTTCAGTGTGATGTGAAAAGCAAGATAATATATTCATTCTATAAGTTGTTGTTGAGTCATATGAGTTTATGTAAACAAATGTCCTAAAAATGTTATAAATGTTTATAACATTTTCCTTATTAATATTCTTCTTGTTTATACTTTGGCTCTTTCTGTAAAAGTTTGAAGTGGCTTATGAAAATATACTAATAACACAAGGAAATATAAATAATATTTAGACATTCAAAACAAAGAATAATAAAAATCAGGTGTTTAAGGCCAAGATGAATGCATTATTACTATTAATAAAAGCATAGAAAGAAAGAAATGAGGGGTAATTTGAGTTCTTCCATTTTAAAAGCATTTTACTTGCCTTACTTTGTTATGGCTCTATTTTCTTCACCTCTAGGTTTGCACAACCTGTAACAAACAAAGACTGATTAATGCATCAAATAACAGCTTTATGTTTTTTCAATTCTTCCCTTGTATTGATGAAGAATAGTTATTTTATTCTTTTATTTTTATAGTAGAGGAAAAATCAAGATCATGCTAATTCCTAATAGCTTAGGATTTAATATCATGAAAAGTACTCAAATAAAACTACCAACAATGCATTGATCAAACCACATACCATTTTATTAATATGTGGTATGAATTGAATGATGCCCGTTTCCAGAAATGTTAACAATTGCAAGGGAAATAGATGAGAGTTTTGTGTTGTTGTTTTTTTTTTTTAAACAACCCATAACAGATGTTTGCAAGATTTTTTCATCCTACTTAGAACATTATAAACATATGGAATGGTCTATCAGGCACAATTGCTGAGGCAAAACACAAGGATCATTCAAGAAACAATTAGATTCTATTCTAAAGAAATGGAATACTTTAAAGGATGAGTCCTGATGGGCCTATTGTCCTGATGAGCAAATAGCTCTAGCTAAACCCTTTAAGATCCTATCTCCATTTGAATGTAAATATCACCACAATCTACTCATATCTAGATTTGGGAGATTTTTCTTCTTTGCAAGAAAGGAGCATGTGTTCACACTAGGCTACAAAACACCTACATGTAGTAATTTTGTTTGCATTCTCTTTGATGTTAAAAGAAAGGAAGAAAATTCTCATCATTTTAATATCTTCATTTTGGAGGTAATGTTTAATGGGGCTAAATGGTGATTTTTTTTTAAAGAGTAAAATTTTTGGAGTACTTTAAGGCATATACTCTGAACTGTACTAGGACATAATTAGGGAAATATATTAGGGGATAAAAAGTTAGAAACATACAAGAAGTAATTCAACATAATAGCATATGCAGAATCTAAGAAAATAAATCTTTGGAATTCCAAGCCCTCTTTAAAGCAGTTTGTCCTCAGCCAATTGGTATAGCATGACTTAACTCGGCCCTGAGAAAATTGTATTTTATTTTATTTATTACTTTGGAAAGTACCCGTCTGTCCTTACTGGGAAAGACAGTCTCCTCCCTGTAATCTTTTGACTCTCTGGGTGCCTGCATAAGAGCGGTCATCGAGCCTGGAACACTTCCTTACCTAGAAATAAAGGGCCCTGTAGTCTGAACTGGGCTTATTACCTGCTGTAGAAATAGCTTTCTCTGTTCCAGACCCATGTTCTCATATTTATCCTCAGCGTGTGCTTCTTTTGGTATCCGGCCAGTCTCATTAACACATTAGTTCCCTGCATGGCAGGAACCAGGTCCTTTGCCTGCTGTGTAAGAGGGGTGAGGGCAGAACATCACTCAAAAGGCTGCCGGGGGAGACCCACTGGCCCCGGGGGACTGCCATTGACTGCTGAAGGCAATCCTGCTCGGTCTCCTCTCCGTGTGACTAAAGCGTTGTTTCATCCACTGTGTAAGTCTTGCCTTCCTTGGCTATCCCAAACCATCCAGTGGCTTGACACCCTGGTTCCTGGTGGCAGGCATTGTTATGTTCTTAGCTGTCCTCCATGCGGTGGGACTCCTCCCTTGGAGGTGGAAACAGGTATTACTGGCTTGAATTCCACAATACTAATATCACACACACTTTTCTTTCTTTCTTTGTCCCAATGTACTTAAAAATAATTTTTTAGAACCCTATAATTTTTTTACGCCGTACGACTGAGCAACTGAGCACAGAAAACAGACGATATTTGATCTTTGTTCTGTATCTACCAGGCATGACAACTTCGTTGAAGTATTTTTGTGCAGTGAGTGTGATAAAAATGAATAATTTTGTGTTTTCCAAAAACAAACATAATATTTGAATGTATTTTTCATACTACATGTAGCACTAGCTTCCTAAGACTCAGCTATGCTCTCCAGGAGTTGTTAATTATTCCTGCGCTTTTCTTGTTGAGGATTAACTTATCTAACTCTTAAGATCAATATACATGATTGATGTGTTATTTCAGACAGCCATGATAGATATATCTTGAGAAAACTATTCAGTAATCAGACAAAAGATATTTGCTGTTCAATAAATCATGAAGACAAATCAAAGTTATTTTAATAACTATCATTCCTACATATCATTCACATGATAAATGGTGACCCTCAAAATGGTAATAATTTGTAATATATTCTGAGTTCTTCATGTTGTTGCTTAGTGAAGTTGCCAAAAAGACCAACATAGGCACACTGGAAAAGCATGAATTATATTTCCCAGGTAATCTTAAATTGACCAACTGAGGACTTGTGTTTAAGTATTTAAGAATAGAGAAAATAAATGTTAGTTTTATCTCATCAATAAAAATTGCTAGTGAATGTGTGTCTCCCTATTAGAAGTAACCCTCTTGAGAGAAGACTCTATGACCTAATTGACTCTATATCTCTGACAGATAACTGATTATCAAAAAGGTTTATGGACTAAAAGTTAATTGTTAACACAAATTTGCTTTATTGATGTATTCTGCTGAAGTATGCACTTTTATTAAGCTTCTACAAATTAGATGTTAATTGTAGAATGGCAAAATTTAAGACTATCCTTGAACATTTGATTCTCACACAATAAATCTACTTTGGCTTAATGAAATATGGTCCTGTGAGGCCTCCTAGTTTCAACACACACAAATTCATCCACTAGGTGCTCTTTAACTATTAATTGTTGTACATCATTCACGTTCACGTCTGTGAATTTTTGGCTTACTGTTGACAGTGAAAACTCACACACACAAACATAGAGGAAAGCATGGAGATTTTTCCAAGATTAAATCTTCAAAGCCTTGTAGGAGATACATCTATTGGATTGGCATATATATCTTGACTGCTCTCAAACATAATTTCTATTTTAAAAATGATAATTTTATGTAATATGATTGCTTATTTAGCTAGATTTAATAAACATATATTGTGTACATAATAATCACATAAATTTGGGTCATGTGGTAATTGTGCTATTAGGTTAAATTTGTTTTTCTGTCAATAAATTTGGGCCTTTATTTTTTTATAGTTATAAATTCCTCCTGAATTATAATAGTATAAGAAAAGCTTTGCTATGTAATTATTTTTTGTAACCTAATGATGAATTTATTAAGTGTTTTGACATTCACCATTCACACAACTAAAAGATTGTTCTACATTAGTTTTCTTAATATACTGAAATATGGTATTTAGTTCCAAATATGAGATAGTGCCATGAAAATTAGCCAGATTAAACTGAGCAGGTCATATGAGTGCATTTTAAAATATGATGCCCCACTGAAAAGTTTAAAGAAAATTTTGTTTTTAATAAAGTATGTGTGTGTGTGTGTTATCACTCAGTTGTGTCCAACTCTTAGTGACCACGTGGACTATAGCCCACCAGGCTCCTCTTATTTTTTTTTTAAATTTTTATTTTACTTTACAATACTGTATTGGTTTTGCCATACATGACATGAATCCACCACGGGTGTACATGCGTTCCCAAACATGAACCCCCCCTCCCACCTCCCTCCCCATAACATCTCTCTGGGTTATCCCCGTGCACTAGCCCCAAGCATCCTGTATCCTGTATCAAACATAGACTGGCACTTCGTTTCTTACATGATAGTATACATGTTTCAATGCCATTCTCCCAAATCATCCCACCCTCTCCCTCTCCCTCTGTGCTGTCTTGCATAGAGGGTCATCAATTAAAATCTTAAATTAATATATTTACAAGCTTAGAATTGTTAGCAAAATAAAAATAAAAAACCCAATCAAAGTTTGCAACATTAATGTGATCTCACAGATTTATTTTTGGTGTCAGAGGAAGGCCACAATTCAGTTACCATGCACAAGGTGATGCCGCCAGCAATGACCAAGGAGATAATGATTCATTTCAGTTTGGACATCCATACTATCTGTATGCACGTTAATATGTGTACCAAAGAGGTGCAAAACTCATAAGTGTATTTCTATTAACTTTTGTACAGTGAGCATATTCATGTATCCAGCATTCTGATCAAAGCGCAAAAAATACCAAGTGCCCGGGAACCCTCTCCCCCACAACACCAACAAAAGATCCCTTCCACTGTTATGAAGGGTAAAGACTATTCATTCGTTTCATTCATTCACTTTTGACAGCGTAAGTTAGTTTTGACTGCTTTCATACTTGATATAAATGAATCATACAGTATTCAAGCTGTGTCTGGTTTCTTTCACTGTAAACTGTGCCTGTGAAATTCATTTATTTTCTTGGTGTTCAGTTTGTTTTCTTGGTGTTCAGTTTATGTCTGTTATCTGATTATTTGTTTATTGCCCTATCACACTAGGGTGTCTAAGTCATGATATTTTCCTTGTTATTAGTAATTTATGTTTTCTTCTATATGTGATCAGTCTTGCTAGGGGATTATCAATTTTATTAATAGTTTCAAACAACAAAGTTTAGCCTGGATCCATGCTCTCTGCTCTGTTTGTGTTTTCCATTTAACTAATATCTGCTCTTGTTTTTACTTATTCCTCTTTTCTAATTTCGGTTAATTTGACAGACTTTTCAAAAATCCAGCTTCATGAAGTAAATGTTCAATCATGAATTATTATAAAAGCCTCCAAATTCATCAGGTATTTTCAGATCTTCATATATACAGATATGTGTTTATGTGTATTATATGCTTTATATTTCTCTCTAAACGATTTACAATTTCACGAGGTTTGATGTGTCATATCCACACTAAAGTTCTAATTTCTGTAGTGATTTCTTTTACCCATGAGTTAATCAGTAATATGCAGTGTACTTTCCAAATAATTGGGAATTTCCAAGTTATCTTTGATTATAGATCTAGAAAAAGTACCAAGAATTATACGAATGTTTTGACATGTATTGAGACTTCCTTTACAGCTTAGCAAGTAAATGTTTAGTTTTTTAATATTGCAGGTGCAGTTAAAAGCAAATGTTCTATATATATCAATTAGTCCATGGTGTGTATTGTCATTTTTCACTTCTGTGTTCTTGTGTATGTCTGCTATTTCTCTCAGCTCTTTCAAGAGTATTGTTAAAATCCCACTGAATATGGATTTGTCTTTCATTCAGTTCTCAGGTTTGCCTTATATATTTTTAAGATAAATTATAAGGAAACAGTAGTATTTCCTCTCCTAGCATTTAAGTTGACTGATAAAAATATAGCAATAACAGCTTTCTTTTGGTTAGTGTTTTCATGATTGAATTTATTTCATGCTTTTTGTTTTTAAGTTCTATGCTGGTGAGCCATATATAGATTTGTTTTTGTTGTTCTTTGATTCAGTTTGACCGTGCTAGTCTTATGATTACTATTTTTAGTCTATTTATTTTTAATGTAATTCCTTATATATTCATGTCTATATTACTGTTATTCATTTTGTCTTTGAACCTCTATTTCATGTTTTCTTCTCTCCTGTTCCTTTCATGTTAGATATTTTAGAGTCAATATTTTCTCTCTATTATTAGTTGCACATTATTTTATGAGTTCTTAGTGTTTATCATGCAGATTAACATATAAATACTTTATGAATATTTGATTAACTGCCCTTGAATAATAATATCACTTTCATTAATTCCCCAGTAAAGTAAGAACTGTACAACATGTAACTCCATTTACTCCCTTTTCTTTACTCGTGCTGATTTAGGCACTTCTGCTTTACGTGTATTTGGGTCTTCATAGAAGAACATTATTGTTGCTTTAAATACACAATATTAATTTTCTTGTAATGCAGGTATGCTGGCTGGAAATTCTCTTTGAATTTCTCTGTAAACTTTTCGTTTTACTTTTATTTTTGAAAGATATATTGGTTGACTACAGTTGACCCTTGAACAACATGAGTTCGAAAGGTATGGGTTCACTCATACCTAGATTTTCTTTTCAAGCAATATGTGCTACAGTACTCCATGAACCAGTCAGTTGCATCCATGGACATGGAACCACAGGTATGGAGGGCTGACTGTAAAATTATATGTGAATTTTTGAATGTGTAGGGGGTTGGCACCCCTACACCCACATTGTTCATAAGTCAGCTGTATATAAAAGCACAGTTCTGGCCAATATTTACTTAAGAAGGGCACCAGAGGGCATGAATACTGCAATATGTCTTCGTTGGGAGTCCAACTCTGGAGACCTCCTCCGTGACATGTTTCTTATTTGGGGGAATTTCTCTGCCACTAACTCTTTAAATATCATTTCCTCCCCTTTCTCTCACAAATTTCCATCTGGAACAGAAATCGCAGGCATACTATGCATTCTCTCTGTGTCCAAAATTTCTCTTTTCTGTAATTTCCACCTTCCTTACTTTCTTTTCTTTAGTATGTTTCTCTTCTGTTGACATGTATTCCAGAGCACTAAACTTGTGTTCTGCTGTGTCTAACCTGTTGCTAAATCCATCTGAGTTATCAGTTTTAAAACTTTAATCTTTTCAATTCTAGACTTCCATTATATTCCTTTTGAGTATTTCAATTTTCCAGTATAATTTATCATCCCTTTACCTTCTCAATCTTTTCATTTATTTTCTTGTAACAGTTTGATCGTAGTTCCTTTAATCTTATGTTTGTTAACTGAATATCTATAGGATTATCTCTGGCTTTGTTTCAATCATCCCTTTTCTTCCCTTGGTTTTGGATTTTATGAACTGGAGCTTGCAGTTTGGAAAACATATAGTTCTAGCTCTGATTTATCTTCCCATGAGAAACAGTCCTCTCTGTGTCTTCAGATGAGCACTTAGTGTTGTCTTCGAGATGGTATATTGAACATTAAATAAAGTCAGTCATGATCTCCTCAACAAGATTAGACTTGTTATATTCTGCTTTACAGAGGCTTTCTGTTGAGCTTCTTTTGCCTCCTCATCCTCCTTACAGCTTTAGAGGAGAAATCTATACATTTGAAGGCATCATGTTTCCATTTTCTCTTCCCAGTTCCCTGAGACCACCAAAAGCTATGCTCATTTTTCTCCTCTCAGCAGCAGACCACTCTGAGAGCATAGCTAACATTTTCAGCCTCCCACATAAAGGCTTAGTCAGCAAATCCTCTCTGGGAATACACTTCTGTGAAAGTCAGCTCAGTTTTCAGAAGGTCCCTTCTCTCTGGAAAACTGGCATCTCTAATTATCCTGGTTTCAGCAATTTCCTGATGTCTTAAACATGATCTTTATATTTTATGCAAATGTTCTAGTTGTTTATAGTGGAAGCATTGGTCTCCCATATTTAACTCTTCTTTATCAAAAGATTTAGGTGTCACACACTCTTGACTGCCTGCTTACCCCATTCCTCAAGGATTTCTGTAATTCCATCTACTCTTGGACAAGCTTGTTACAAACAATAAGAGTGTTTGTTTGGTAGGCTCAATCTCCCACTAGACTGTATGCTTTTAGAAATATTGTATTATTCAACTGTGTATTCTCAGTATCGAGCACTTGGTGTTTGAGAAATGAATGAGACTTTTTCAATATATTGCTGAGTCAAATGGATTTTGTTAACACTTTTGAAGTTATAACCTTAATATCTTCAGTTCAGTTCAATTCAGTCACTCAGTCGTGTCCGACTCTTTGCGATCCCATGAATTGCAGCATGCCAGGCCTCCCTGTCCATCACCAACTCACGGAGTTCACTCAGACTCACGTCCATCGAGTCAGTGATGCCATCCAGCCATCTCATCCTCTGTCGTCCCCTTCTCCTCCTGCCCCCAATCCCTCCCAGCATCAGAGTCTTTCCCAGTGAGTCAACTCTTCGCATGAGGTGGCCAAAGTACTGGAGTTTCAGCTTTAGCATCATTCCTTCCAAAGAAATCCCAGGGTTGATCTCCTTCAGAATGGACTGGTTGGATCTCCTTGCAGTCCAAGGGACTCTCAAGAGTCTTCTCCAACACCACAGTTCAAAAGCATCAATTCTTCAGTGCTCAGCCTTCTTCACAGCCCAACTCTCACATCCATATATGACCACAGGAAAAACCACAGCCGTGACTAGACAGACCTTAGTCGTCAAAGTAATGTCTCTGCTTTTGAATATACTATCTAGGAAGCCAAATTTTCTATAATTATATATGACATCCCCATGTTGGTCATTCTGAGATATATTCATCCTAGAGCAATCAGATAGTAAGAATAATACAATTGTTAACACGTGCTGTTCACAGTTACTTCAGTTGTGTTTTAACAGAAATTTTTAACCATAACTTCCTCAAAATTGAGGAAGCAAATTTTTTCTCTGGATTCCACAATAGCTCGAGCATTATCACTTGACATCCCGTCATTGATAACTCTTAACAAAAACATGGTACCCTGAGTAGGGAAGTATCTACAGAACAAGATAGCCTAGCCTAGCCTAGCCCTTCTCCAGCAGATCTTCCTGACCCAGGAATTGAACCAGGGTCTCCTGAGTTGCAGGCGGATTCTTTACCAAACTGAACTGCAAGGGAAGTCCCAAAGAACAAGGTACTCTGAATTTTTTTATTTCATTTTACATGGCTTCCCTGCTGGCTCAGACAGTAAAGCGTCTGTCTGCAATGCAGGAGAACTGGGTTTGATTCCTGGGTCGGGAAGATCCCCTGGAGAAGGAAATGGCAACCCACTCCATTACTCTTGCCTGGAAAATCCCATGGACGGAGGAGCCTGATAGGCTACAGTCCAGGGGGTTGCAAAGAGTCGGACATGAATGAGCGACTTCACTTCACTTCACATGTATAGCTTACTGATTTACCAGAAGAATAAGTAATATATTTTTAAGTAAAATGTTGTTGAAGACATATATGTTATTTGTATTTTTACTATTTTTTTTCCATTCTACAACATAGAAACTTAACAATGGAAAAGACATGTAATAGTTATAGAAGTAGAACCACACGAACATGAAAAAGTTGAAAAACTGTGTGAGTTGCTAACACTGACCCTTGTAGAAACTTAATAGTTTAAAAAATTTTTTGAAGGTGTCTATGAATGAATATGATAAATAGATAATGCCTACTATCCAGTATAATTTTTGAATGATCTTTTTGAGGCTCTTCAAAAGCAGAAATACTATGTTTTTTCAGTTGTTCAAATAAATATATGCATTCATAGTTAAAAACAACCAGAAAAATTAGATGAATATCAAAGAATTTTTCTATTCTTTGGATCATGATAACATTTTTCTAAATTTTAACTTAGAATTCAAAATTATAGTTGAATTTTGCTGCTCACAGAAGGTAGGATTCACCTAGCTATGGCCATGCTTTTTGAGGGTACTCTGTGTGGTTAATTCCCTGTTATGAGTGCCATGTTACACTCATCGTAATGTATATTGTGGTTTTATGGATTATTGTTTTCATTATAAGGACACTTTGAAATATTGATTAAATTTTTATTATGGTGGCTTTTATCTCTATTCTTTGTTGGCTATCTTATTTTGAATAACACTCCAGGGCTTATATTAGATACATATTTCATGCAGCATCCCAGACTTTTAATGTTAAAACGCTATAGAAAGAAAAAACTCACATCGCATTTTCATCTTTCCTTTCTTCTTGAGTAATTTCAAAGTGATTAATATGCAAACATATATGGAATTTACCTCATGCACTTTGATTCATCTGTTCATAACTGTGACAATGCATTCAAAGGAAACCATGTGACAGAGAATGTATTTGAGAAAAATAACTCAAGAAAATAAAAGAAAGGGTATTTGTGACAAATATGACAGCTCTAACTTTCAAAGGGAAATGAAAGTGGGGACTTGTCCTTGAAAACTGGCATCATGACCTTTTATTTTATAACCATTTTCTTCATGTTTAATGAGATTATGGCATATTTTCTCAGGTTAAGGAAAAATAATAGCTTTAGACATTATCTTTGACCCTCAAACTATAGAGGGGCTATGAATAATAATGAAGCAAGGGATAGACAGCATTTTAAAATAGCCTGCTATGTCTCAAATAAGGCATTTAACTATTACTGCCAATAGTCACTTCTTGTAAGTGAAATATTTAGCATAAGTCATTTCAAAATGGATATTTTTTTAAACTTTGATACAAAACCATAGGGTTAAAAGGGGTATTGCAACTTGTTAGTCCAAGTACTGATTTTGCAGAAAAGAAACTGAGGGCTGGAGAATTTCCAAGTAAACAAAACGTTCTGATTCAAAATCAGTTCAGTTTAATTACTCAGTCGTGTCTGACTCTTTGCAACCCCATGCAGCACGCCAGGCCTCCCTGTCCATCACCAACCCCTGGAGCTTAGGCAAATACATGTCCATCGAGTCGGTGATGCTATCCAACCATCTCATCTTCTATCATCCACTTCTTCTCCTGCCTTCAGTCTTTCACAGCATCGGGGTCTTTTCAAATGAGTCGGTTGTTTGCATCAAGTGGCCAAGGTATTGGAGTGTCAGCTTCAACATCAGTCCTTCCAATGAACACTCAGTACTCATTTCCTTTAGGATTGACTAGTTTGATCTCCTTGCAGCCCAAGGGACTCTCAAGGGTCTTCTCCAACACCACAATTCAAAATCATCAGTTCTTCAATGCTCAGCTTTCTTTATGGCCCAACTCTTACATCCATACATGACTACTGGGAAAACCATAGCTTTGACTAGATGGACTTTTGTCACCAAAGTAATGTCTCTGCTTTTCAATATGCTGTCCAGGTTGGTCATAACTTTTCTTCCAAGGAGCAAGCATCTTTTAATTTGATGGCTGCAGTCACCATCTGTAGTGATTTTGGAGCCCCCTCCCCCAAATAAGGTCTGTCACTCTTTGCATTGTTTCCCCAACTATTTTCCATGAAGTGATGGGACCAGATGCTATGATTTTCATTTTTTTTTTTTAATGTTGAGTCTCCTCTTTCACTTTCATCAAAAAGGTCTTTAGTTCCACTTGGCTTTCTGCCATAAGGGTAGTGTCATCTGCATATCTGAGGGTATTGATATTTCTCCCAGAAGTTTGACTCCTGCTTCTGCTTCATCCAGCCTAGCATTTTGCATGATATATTCTGTATATAAGGTAAATAAACAGTGTGACAATATGCAGTCTTGACGCACTCCTTTCCCAACTTGGAACCAGTCTGTTGTTCCACGTCCGGTTCTAACTGTTGCATTTTGACCTGCATACAGATTTCTCAGGAGGCAGGTCAGATGATCTGATATTCCCATTTCTTGAAGAATTTTCCACAGT
This sequence comes from Capricornis sumatraensis, assembly GCF_032405125.1. Classification (NCBI taxonomy): domain Eukaryota; kingdom Metazoa; phylum Chordata; class Mammalia; order Artiodactyla; family Bovidae; genus Capricornis; species Capricornis sumatraensis. The sequence goes on along the minus strand of NC_091089.1, from coordinate 14,260,903 downwards.
TTGTTGTGATCCACACAGCCAAAGGCTTTCACATTGTCAATAAAGAAAAAGTAGATGTTTTTCTGGAACTCTCTTGCTTTTTCGATGACCCATAGGATGTTGGCAATTTGATCTCTGGTTCCTCTGCTTTTCCTAAATCCAGCTTGAACACCTGAAAGTTCTTGGTTCACATACTGTTGAACCCTCACTTGAAGAACTTTGAGCATTACTTTGCTACTGTATAAGATGAGTGCAATTGTGCAGTAATTAGAACATTCTTTGGTGTTGCCTTTCTTTGGGATTGGAATGAAAACTGACTTTTTCTAGTCCTATGGTCATTGGTGAGTTTTCCAAGTTTGATGACATATTGCAGCACTTTCACAGCATCATCTTTTAGGATATGAAATAGCTCAGCTGATTCATCTTACTGATAATAATGATTGATAAATGCTAATAGACCATAATGTTTATAGGAAACGTGAGTCCTCCAAAATATTAATTCAAAAATGCAGATGGAAAATCTATTGAGTCTTTGATAACACTATTTACTTTCACAAACAAATTCATGTAATTTTATCTCAACTACATATAATTTTAGGCAACAAAAGATAGCCTTACACACTAATAAAATTAGCAATAAAAATAATGGCACATATTATGATACATGAAACTCATCTGCAAGTTATGGAGAAGAAATGGTGGTCACAGTCAGTGGACTCACAGAACCACTTAACACAAAGTGTTAGTTGCTCGATCGTGTCCAACTCTTTACGACCCCATGGACTTTAGCCTACCAGGGTACTCTGTCCATGGAATTCTCCAGGCAAGAACACTAGAATGGATAGTGAAACCCTTCCAGGATATCTTCCTAACCCAGGGATCAAATCTGGTTCCCCTGCATTGTAGGCAGATTCTTTGCAACCTGGGCCGCCAGGGAAACTCGAAGCATATAATACATCCCTCCAAGAGAAATGGCCTTTCTTATGATAAATCTTAATCATCCTTCTTCAGTTCAGTTCAGTTCAGTCCCTCAGTCAGGTCCAAATCTTTGCAACCCCATGAATCGCAGTCCACCAGGCCTCCCTGTCCATCACCAACTCCCGGAGTTCACTCAAACTCATGTCCATCGAGTTGGTGATGCCATCCAGCCATCTCATCCTCAGTCATCCCCTTCTCCTGCTGCCCCCAATCCCTCCCAGCATCATGGTCTTTTGCAATGAGTCAACTCTTTGCATGATGTGGCCAAAGTATTGGAGTTTCAGCTTTAGCATCAGTCCTTCCAAAGAACACCCGGGACTAATCTCTTTAGGATGGACTGGTTGGATCTCCTTGCAGTCCAAGGGACTCTCAAGAGTCTTCTCCAACACCACAGTTCAAAAGCATCAATTTTTTGGCTGTTAGCTTTCTTCACAGTCCAACTCTCACATCCATACACGACCACTGGAAAAAACATAGCCTTGACTAGACAGACCTTTGTTGGCAAAGTAATATCTCTGCTTTTCAATATACTATCTAGGTTGATCATAACTTTCCTTCCAAGGAGTAAGCATCTTTTAATTTCATGGCTGCAGTCACCATCTGTAGTGATTTTGGAGCCCCAAAAAATAAAGTCTGACACTCTTTCCCCATCTATTTGCCACGAAGTGATGGGACCAGATGCCATGATCTTCGTTTTCTGAATGTTGAGCTTTAAGCCAACTTTTTCACTCTCCTCTTTCACTTTCATCAAGAGGCTTTTTAGTTCTTCCTCATTTTCTGTCATAAGGGTGGTGTCATCTACATATCTGAAGTTATTGATATTTCTCCTGGCAATCTTGATTCCAGCTTGTGCTTTTTCCAGTCCAGCGTTTCTCATGATGTACTCTGCATAGAAGTTTAATAAGCAGGGTGACAATATGCATCCTTGACGTACTCCTTTTCCCAATTGGAACCTGTCTGTTGTTCCATGTCCAGTTGTAACTGTTGCTTCCTGACCTGCATATAGGTTTCTCAAGAGGTCAGGTTGTCTGGTATTCCCATCTCTTCTTAAATGACTTTAAAAGAAATTTTTATATTGGAAAAACATCCAAAGCCATTATATAGACCTCATTTGGTCAGAGAAAAGGAATAGAAATACATAGACACATTTCTAATTCTCTAGATTATGTTTATTAAATTGTTAGTTCTGAACATCTGGCTTATATGTATATAGGTATATACACAAAAACATAAATGGAAAAAAGGATATTTTTAATTTTTATTTTGCCATATTTAAGAATTTTCAAATTTCCAACAGTGTCATCTTCTAGGGCTATGTGATATTATTTCTTCAACATGACCTTGATATGAAACTTCAATAAATTAATAATATTTTTGTTAAATTAAAATGTATCAACTATAGCATTTAAAATTATCATCTAAATTATCTAATTAAATTTAAGAAAATAAATCATTTTAGAAAATATAATACTTTGCTTTGAAAATTTAAATATCCAATTCTATACAAGGTTGGCTGATTGGCCCACAATTTGCCAGTTATAGATATAATTGTTTTCAATTGCTGTCTCTTTCATTCACACATAATCACAGATTCCAAGTATGTGTGCACTGAAGAATTAACCAATTTTAAAAATAAAGCCCTTAATTTATTTCTTTTCAGGGCATGTGTATATATGAAATTCTAATTGCAAGTCCAAAATGTTTTACATCCATTGAAGAACATTTAATCACCTGGAAGAATACTTCCTATACCATAGAATAATAAGCTACAGCTGGTCTCAAAATTTGTATCTATACAGCTGGCTTTATGAAGACCAGTTTAACTGAAGAGTGGTTCTCACTTTAACACAGAGCCTATTTATTTTTCTGTTGTTATTATGTTTGTTTTTTAACTTTTTATTTCATATTGGAGTATAGCCTATTAACAATGTTGTGATAGTTTCAGGTAGACAGCAAGGGGCTCAGCCATACATATACATATATCCATTCTCTCCCAAACTCCCCTCCCATCCAGGCTGCCACAAAAGATTGAGTAGAATTCCCTGTGATATACAGTGGGTGCTTGTGCTACACAGTAGGTTCTATGCAATGATCCATTTTTAATATTGTAGTGTGTACATGTTCATCCCAAACTCAACTATCCTTTCTCCATAACAGTTCCCCTGGCAACCATAAATTTGTTCTCTAACTCTGTGAATCTTTTCCCGTTTGGTAAATAAGTTCAGTTGCTCAGTCATGTCCAACTCTTGGTAATCCCATGGAACCCACCATGTCAGGCCTCCCTGTCCATCAGCAACTCCCAGACTTTACCCAAACTCATGTCCATTGTGTCGGTGATGCCATCCAAACATCTCATCCTCTGTTGTCCCATTCTCCTCCGGCCTTCAATCTTTCCCAGCATCAGGGTCTTTTCAAGTGTCAGCTCTTCACATCAGGTGGCCAAAGTATTGGAGTGTCAGCTTCAACATCCGTCCTTCCAATGAACATTCAGGACTGATCTTTAGGATGGACTGGTTGGATCTCATTGCAGTCCAAGTGACTCTCAAGAGTCATCTCCAATGCTACAGTTCAAAATCATCAATTATTTGGCACTCAGCTTTCTTTATAGTCCAAATCTCACATCCATACATGACTACTGGAAAAACCATAGCCTTGACTAGACATACCTTTGTTGGAAAAGTAATGTTTCTGCTTTTTAATCTGCTGTCTAAGTTGATCAGGACGTTCCTTCCAAGGAGCAGGCGTCTTTTAATTTCATGGCTGCAATCACCATCTGCAGTGATTTCGGAGCCCCACAAAATAAAGTCGGCCTCTGTTTCCATTGTTTCCCCATCTATTTGCCAAGAAGTGATGGGACCAGATGCCATGATCTTTGTTTTCTGAATGTTGAGGTTTAAGCCAACTTTTTCACTCTCCATTTTCACTTTCATCAAGAGGCTGTTTATTTTTCACTTTCTGACATAAGAGTGGTGTCATCTGCATATCTGAGGTTATTGATATTTCTCCTGGCAATCTTGACTACAGCTTGTGCTTCTTCCAGCTCAGCATTTCTCATGATATACTCTGCATATAAGTTAAATAAGCATGATGACAAAATACAGCCTTGACATACTCCTTTTCCTATTTGGAACCAGTCTGTTGTTCCATGTCCTAACTGTTGCTTCCTGACCTGTATACAGATTTCTCAAGACGCAGGTCAGGTGGTCTGGTATTGCCATCTCTTTCAGAATTGTCCATAGTTTATTGTGATCCACACAGTCAAAGGCTTTGGCATAGTCAATAAAGCAGAAATAGATGTTTTTCTGGAACTCTCCTGTTTTTTCAATGATCCAGCAGATGTTGGCAATTTGATCTCTGGTTCTTCTGCCTTTTCTAAAACCAGCTTGAACATCTGGATGTTCATGGGTCACGTATTGCTGAAGCCTGGCTTGGAGAATTTTGAGCATTACTTTACTAGCATGTGAGATGAGTACAATTGTGTGGTAGTTTGAGCCTTCTTTAGCATTGCCTTTCTTTGGGATTGGAATGAAAACTGACCTTTTCCAGTCCTGTGGCCACTGCTGAGTTTTCTAAATTTGCTGGCATCTTGCCTGTAGCACTTTCACAGTGTCACTTTTATGATTTGAAATAGCTCAACTGGAATTCCATCACCTCCACTAGCTTTGTTCGTAGTGATGCTTTCCAAGGCCCACTTGACTTCACACTCCAGGATGTCTGGCTCTAGGTGAGTGATCACACTACCGTGATTATCTGGGTCATGAAGATCTTTTTTGTACAATTCTGTGTATTCTTGCCACCTCTTCTTAATATCTTCTGCTTCTGTTAGGTCCATACCATTTTTGCCCTTTATTGTGCCCATCTTTGCGTGAAATGTCCCTTGGTATCTCTGATTTTCTTGAAGAGATCTCTCGTCTTTCCTGTTCTATTGTTTTCCTTTGTTTCTTTGCATTGATCTCTGAGAAAGGCTTTCTTATCTCTCCCTGCTTTTCTTTGGAACTCTGCATTCGAATGGATACATCTTTCTTTTTCTCCTTTGTTTTTCACTTCTTTTCTTTTCACAGCTATTTGTAAGGCCTCCTCAGACAGCCATTTCGCTTTTATGCATTTATTTTTCTTGGGGATGGTCTTGATCCCTGTCTCCTGTACAATGTCACAAACCTCTGTCTGTAGTTCATCAGGCACTCTATCAGATCTAGTCCCTTAATCTACTTCTCACTTCTACTGTATACTCATAAGGGATTTGTTTTAGGTCATACCTAAATGGTCTAGTGGTTTTCCCTACTTTCTTCAATTTGAGTCTGAATTTGGCAATAAGGAGTTCATGATCTGAGCCACAGTCAGCTCCTGGTCTTGCTTTTGCTGACTGTATAGCTTCTCCAACTTTAGCTTCAAAGAATATAATCAATCTGATTTCAGTGTTGGCCGTCTGGTTATGTCCATGTTTAGAGTCTTCTCTTGTGTTTTTGGAAATGGGTGTTTGCTGTGACCAGTGTGTTCTCTTGACAAAGCTCTATTAAACCTTACCCTGATTCATCTGTACTCTGAGGCCAAATTTGCCTGTTACTCCAAGTTTCTCGACTTCCTACTTTTGCATTGCAGTTGCTTATATTAAAAAGGACATCTTTTTCGGCTGTTAGTTCTAGAAGTTTGTAGATCTTCATAGAACCATTCAACTTCAGCTTCTCCAGCGTTACTGGTTGGAGCATAGACTTGGATAACTGATATTGAATGGTTTGCCTTGGAAAGGAACAGAGATCATTCTGTCATTTTTGAGATTGCATCCATCTACTGTATTTCAGACTCTTTTGTTGACTAGGATGGCTACTCCATTTCTTCTATGGGATTCTTTCCCACAGTAGTAGATATAATGGTCATCTAAGTTAAATTCACCCATTCCAGTTGATTTTAGTTCGCTGATTCCGAAAATGTTGGCGTTTTCTCTTGCCGTCTCCTGTTAGACCACTTCCAATTTGCCTTGATTCATGGACCTAACATTCCAGGTTCCTAAGCAATATTGCTCTTTACAGCATTGGACCTTGCTTCTATCACCAATCACATCCACAATTGGATGTTGTTTTTGCTTTGCCCCTACCTCTTCCTTCTTTCTGGAGTTATTTCTCCACTGAGCTCCAGTAGCATATTGAGCACCTACCAACCTGGGGAGTTCATCTTTCACTGTCCTATCTTTATGCCTTTTCATACTGTTCATGGGGTTTTCAAGGCATGAACACTGAAGTGGCTTGCCATTCCCTTCTCCTGTCGACCACATTTTCTCAGTACTGTCCACCATCACCCATCCATCTTGGGCGGCCCTACATGGCATGGCTTAGTTTCCCTGAGTTAGACAAGGCTGTGGTCCACGTGATTAGATTGGCTAGTTTTCTGTGATTGTGGTTTCAGTCTGTCTGCCCTCTGATGCCTTCTATCCATGCCTACCGTCTTACTGGGGTTTCTCTTACTTTGGACATGGGGCATCTCTTCATGGCTGCTCCAGCAAAGTGCAGCTGATGCCCCCTACCTTGGATTTGGGGTATCTCCCCTCAGCCGCTCGCCACTCCAGGGTAAGTTAATTTGTATCATTTCCTTTTAGATTCTGCCTATGAGGGATGTCATATTATGATATTTCTCTTTCTCTGTCTGTCTTATTTTACTCAGTATGACACTATCTAGGTCCATCCATGTTGTTGCAAATGGTATGATTTCATTCTTTTTAATACAGTGCCAACTTCTTGCTGGATTGATGTCCTACCTAGCTAAACTCTTGACTGCTTTGCCGTAATGGAATGTTGACAGAGACAGCGACAGAAAGGAAACCATTATTGCCACTAGTGGTCAGATGTGATCTAGAGCAGCCACAGAGCAAATCTAAAATGAATAGCATACAGAGGAAGAAAGACAGAAATGTGCTTCTTATACTTTTCAAACCTTATAGTTAATGGCCTTTAGGACATCAGAGAGACTTTCTAGAATTAGCTTTTTTTTTTTTTTTTTGACATAACATAAATCAACCCAAAGTAGCAGTAACCTTTGTAATCAGGCAGCTTGCTGAAATATAAAACACCTCAAAACCACCCTGATTAGCAGACAAATACCTTCTGTTTCCACAGATGCTAAGTACTTATTGATTTAGTTTTACCTGCTAGTGGTCATTAAGGCCTGAAAAAAATAATGACCACAACACCATAAATCATTATCATGGTGAAGCATTGATTAAGTACCTGCCTGAACATGAAGGCATTTGGTGAAAGCATACAAGACCCATCATGTAAAAATATGAACAGTTGGAGGATGTGATGATGAAAGAGATAATATGATGCAGATGTGGATAAAGTGGAAAGCAGTGCCTTAAAGACCCTGTGTGAAATCATTCGGGTCTCATGGAAGAAGAGCAAGCACACCCAGTGTGTCAATATGTGGTAGTGTTTGCAGGGCATTTATCCAGGTATATCTTCAACTATGATGCTACATGAAAAGTAGATCTGTTTTCAATACTCTGTGCATCTCCACAGAAAATATTAGAAATATATTTGTATCATATTTGGCATTTTTTGCTTGTTTTTAGATATTCTTATATTCTTAAATTGTCTAGACAATTTAAAAATATGAATGGGATGAAAATTTTTGCTTTGGTTAATTATTGGGCTATTGTTTAGTATTATTATTTTGTTTTGGTATTGGTTAGTGGGATCTTAATCCTTCAGATGGGTTTGTCTAAAATCTTCCGGCTTCCTTCTCATCACAAGCAAGGAGAGGGTCCTATGAAAATGACAGGAATAGGTCAGTTAGAATGAATGAAGGAATTCATTTTCAAAGAGGTTAACATAACTTTCAAAACCATGAAAAATTGCAAAATATCTTATCTGGGCTACCCCTCACATGATTTTCCCTTGACAACCTGACGCTAAAAAGGAGCCATATGGCAACTTGGCCTTAATCTTCAGAGAAGCCAGAGGGCCCTCATAAGGGCAGGAGTTTTTCTTTCCACTCAGCACCCTCATTGGCAGGTGCAAGGCCACACAACTTTGAGCTGATTGAAGCAAAGCAAAGCTAACAATTTGCTCCCCAAATCAGACTCACTTTAGGCTGCCACTCAGAAGAGAAGTGCTTTTTGCTGAACAGAAAGGAAGTTAAACAGATGCAGTCCTCGGTGACAATCAAGAGAGACAACACTCATGCAGGAGAAAAAGTATTCTAAGGGCAAGCCGACATTCAAGCCACTGCATAGACATTGAACCCATAAACTAAATGAAGCATTAACCAGTTATACAATTTCAATTTGAGTTTGGGGATGAGGGAAACATTTTGTACTCTTGACTCAAGGAAATATGCAGACAAGACTGAAAATGGAAATCAAATCCTTGCAAACGAGAGTTTCACCTTCTTTGGACATGGTTAAGAATTTGACCTTCAATGATAACCAGTTATAAATATCATGGGAAGAACATAGTAGGGAGAAACATTTTTATGTTTCAGAAACAAATTCCCTGATTCATGATTAAAACAAACTAGTGGGTAGAATCATAATTCTGTTTTCTAAAACACACTATTAGTTACAAAATTATTTGCAACACTTCCCTAGGTTATATATATATATATATATATATATATATATATATATATATATATATATATATATATATATATATATATATATGTTCAAACACATTGAATGGCTGCTATATGCCAGGTACTGAATTAGACACTTGGTGCATAAAGGAGGTAAGGACCTGCCTTTATAGTAAAGAAGCTTATGTTCATAGAGAAGAATTTAAATTAAGCCAGCATCAGCAGACAATAATGGAAGTGATGGTGAGCCAATTTACTGATATGTTTTACTTAATGATTGCTAGATCTAGGCACCAAGTCCATGTCAAAATTTATAAAATGATTTTAATTTCTGCTATTTAAAACACCATAATTATTTTAAACAACATAAATGAAAGCAGCCTACCATTCCAGGGTCCCAAAAAATTTCTCTAATGGCAGGGATTAATTATGTACAATGTTACATATCTTGGTTTTTTTTTTTTTTAATTCTAAAATATTAACTCTATTTTTCTTAAAAGAACTCTCCTTAAGATACCTGCACAGACTCTCTAGGGACCATAAATGTTGAGCTGGAAAACAGAGAAGGATATTTCACTTGGGCGTGAAGCAGTGAATAGGAAGAAGTCTCTTCCCATAAACTAGTTTCTGGGACCTAAATAAAGACTTTTTCTTGGAGGAATCCAGACCAAGAAACGAAATTATCACCTTCTTCTTGACTGAGGACAGAAACTAATGTCTGTTTTAAGAAAGCAGCTAAAGGTGAAAGAGCTTGGTTTACAAAAGTAATTGTATCAGCCGAATTTAAATATGTTAGGTAAACTTATCTAATACAAGTTGGGATATGGAAAGTAAGCAGAGGTCTATAGTGGACTGAGAATACAGAAGGAAATATTTTTTGCCATAAAAACAGGCAGGAACCAGATAAACTTAATTGAGATTATGTTTCTCAGAACCCAGAAATTCAAACAGAATAAGCCTTCTTTTGGTCTTCTATGTCTTTTCCACTACAGTGCAAGTTTTCCTGGAAATTCCTTTTGTAAACATCTGTTACACACTTGAAGTCAGGTACGTTGTACGTTCAGGCTGGTGTTCTCTCTGGATAAGCGTGAAGTCAACATCCATTTTATCAGCTTCAAAGGACAAGCCTGTAGCGTTTGGCAGAGCCTGGGAGGAAGAGAGATGCTGAACTAGTTTGGGATATTTTTATTCTTTTTCATGTCAAGGAATGCTGCCCCAGGGTCTCATTTATGCTTTTATAACCTCAGTTCCTTACAAAACACCTCAGTTCGATTATACAGTAACCACTGTGCTGAAAGATCTCTAATGGCATTCAAATGGATCACTGGACACTCTTCAGTGTTATTTTATTTGAATTCTCAGCATCATTTGACCCAGTTAACCACTTCTCCCTTTCTGAAGTTTTTCTCCCTTTACTCAGATAACATTATATTATTCTTGTTCTCTTTACTTTCATCAGATTTTCTTTTAAATGTTGGTGTCCCTAATTATACATCATGGCCTCTTCCCTCTCGTTATGCACACTTATTTGGCTAATTTTTGTAGCCTGATGATTCATATTTGTCCTTCAAGAGCCATTCAGTCCAAGTGTCACAAATTTTGGAAACCTTCCCTCTTGTTAGGCTCCAGCTTGAAGTGGAGTGTCTCATAATCATTATTACCCTCTAAAATGCCATGTCATTATGTACAAATCTCTTAGGACACCAGGGTGGATTATAATTTTGCACTATACTATTTTTCGTTTTCTTGTTTTATTCACCAGATTTTCAGACTCTTGAGTCAGACATCTTTATCTTATTTTTCAATATAGCCCACCTTGTTCCCAGAATTACTGAAAAAAAAGGTAATGTTTGTTAAATAGATAAATCAATTAAAAATGAATAAATTGCCATATCTTATTGTCAAAACAGAGTGTCTGACTTTCCTCAAATATTATGCAAGTTTAAGAAATATTAGCATTTTCAATAAATTTTGAGCACAGAGCAGCATGTTTTATCAATATATTCTGCTCTGATACACACAATTAAACATATATATTTTCCTGTGAGTATGATTATTGTAAATGTACATAAAGTATTTTTCACTGTATTGCTCATTGCATTTATCTGAAAATCCATGCTTCACATAGGCAACGAATAACTTACATGAAAATATTTTACAGTTCCTACACAAAACAATATTGATAAAGAAGTAAGAAGTTCATTGAATATATCTCAATTATGTATATTATGCTGAAGCAAGAGATCAATTTTTAAAGCCTTTGAAGAAAAAAAAAAAAAAAAAAAACTGACTAAAAACAGACCAAATAAGGTAGAGGACAACTGTTTCTCACATTTAAGCAGGGGAAAGCTATAAAAATAAGATTGAGTTGGAAATTTTTTTCATTTAACTACTGAATGAAAATCAGCCCCAAACTTTCTATTTGTAGAATCACATAAAAAGAAAACCATACAATTTGTTGATACCTACGCCTGAAGAGAGCAGAATTGTTAACAGAAAGCCATAGCCAATTAAGCCGTATGTCTTAGGGGGTAGAACACCTGAGAATGTCCAGGAATTTCACTGCAAGTGTCTCTGTTACAAGCATTTTCACCAACTACATAATTGGTCATGAGACAATTTTTCTATGAATAAGAATATAACCAATTGACAGTTTTTGGTCTGACAGTTTGGTTTCAACTGGTTGAAACGCGTTAACATATCTTCCAGTTAGCAACGTTATTGCCTTCATGGAGCTGACAGGTGATTACGATTAACCCCGGGAGTTGGTTTCTTAGTTTGAAACACACCACATTAGAGGAGGAAAAGAGCAAGGGCCTTGAGGAAAGTCAAACCCACATTTCCCATAGAACTTGGGACATCTATCAAGGAATATATGACAGTACGCGAAAGACAAACAGCACTGTAGAGGCTTTCACAACTCAGGGTGAAGCTCAGTTCCAAACCTGCACTCAGTGTTTGGAAACTGATGCCTCTCCTAATGGAGGAAGAAATTTTACCAGAAAAAGTGAGATATCCAATGAGGAGCAAAAGTATATATATTGCTATGAAGGAGACAGTTGAAAGACAAGGACTTCCAAGTACAATGCATAAAATAAAATCGCCCAGTATTGGGCGATAAATGTCCAGTATTGCCATGACTCTACACACACTTAAAATTATTTAAATAGTTTGTATTTCACCATGAAGTCTTTGCCTATTACCCCATTCTCATATGTCATTGTGTTCTTTTGTAATGCCTCTCTTGCATTTTTCATTGTTATCTTTGGTGGCCAAATGGTTTTATGCCCAGGTAGTGCTAGTGGTACAGAATCTGCCTGCCAATGCAGGAGACATAGGAGACATGAGTTTGGTCCCTGGGTTGGGAAGATCCCCTAGGGGAGGAAATGGCAACCCACTCTAGTATTCTTGCCTGGAAAACCCCATGGGCAGAGGAGTGTGGAGCTGCAAAGAGTCAGACCCAGCTTAGCGACTGATCACAGTTAGTTATATGGAAAAAATAGATGTGACAAAAATTCTTTCATCAAAGATGTCTATGAAAAAGAAGCTCATGGTGAAAGTACTTAGAACTGGAGCACTGGCATCCTGAGACAAATGTAAGGTGGCATCTGGGTGGCAAGTGATGCAGAGTATGATTGCCTCATGTGTAACAAAGAAAGATGTCCAGAGCCGAAGGACAATCAACAATGTGTATAATTGAAATCGACAGAACAGGGTATTATTCCTAAGTGAAGTTCATAAATAGTCAGCTCATAAGAACCATTTTTACAGTGTACATCAGCGACACTGGTTTAATGCAAGACATCAAAGGTATGAGCAGATGAAGGGAGGTTAAATTATACTTATTTTAGAATCAATGACAGAAGAAAGATGATTCTGCTTTCAGTTTTGTTGTAATATATTTAGGCCATTGGATGAAAATCTTGCATATTTCTCTTTGTTCAAAAAGAAAATGGTACTTGTGACTAAAATAAGAATTCAAGGGTAACAAACGGTCCAAAAGGGTCCTTGGCTGTGTACAGATACATATAAATAGAAAGAGGACACAAGCAGAGGCAAGAAAACTAAGCTACATCATCCAGTGTATTTCAGCATTTAAGAGCAAGAACAGTTCTGAAGATAGCCTAGATATTAAAAATGATAAGTGAAAGTGGCTCAGTCATATCCTGTCACTTTGAGACCCCATGGACTATACAGACCATGGAATTCTCCAGGCCAGAATACTGGAATAGGTAGCCTTTCCTTTCTCCAAGGAATCTTCAGAACGCAGGGATCAAACCCAGGTCTCTCGCATTGCAGGCAGATTATTTACCAGCTGAGCTGAAAGGGAAACCTAAGAACATTGGAGTAGGCAGCCTATCCCTTCTCCAGCGAATCTTCCCAATCCAGGAATAGAACTGGGGTCTCTTGCATTGCAGGCAGATTCTTTACCAACTGCCCTATGAGGGAAGCCTGGCCTAGATAATGGCCTTAGGAAAAAAAAAAATAATAATAACATGGAATAGGCAGTGCTTCACACTTTATGTGTGAGGACAGGACCAAGAGAATCCCCTCAATGAATATTTTTGATAACTGGTTGTGCCATAGGAGATATAGTTACCCTTGTTTCCTAGAGGGTTGACAGAACTATCTTCAGGAGAAAGAAATTTGGAAGAAATCATAAATGAATCTCAGTGTGAGCCTCTTCATCCAGTTTAGAACACCACCTCCTCTGGTGCCTGTGGTTTTTAGGAGGTATCATTCCACTAAGTGGGGGAAGGCAATGGCACCCCACTCCAGTACTCTTGCCTGGAAAATCCCATGGACAGAGGAGCTTGATTGGCTGCAGTCCATGTGGTCGCTAGGAGTCAGACACGACTGAGCAACTCTGCTTTCACTTTTCACTTTCCTTCATTGGAGAAAGAAATGGCAACGCACTCCAGCGTTCTTGCCTGGAGAATCCAAGGGATGGAGGAGCCTGGGGGGCTGCCGTCTATGGGGTCACGCAGAGTCGGACACAACTGAAGCGATGTAGCAGCAGCAGCAGCATCAGCTGCATTCCACTAAGTACCCTTTACTTCTAAGAAAACTGCTGTTGCCAACTGAGACTTTGTTATCCTGCACAAAACTTAGAAATATTCTTTACTAAATTCTACATTATACACACATTTAAAATCTTCATTCTTAAGGAGATAATCAGAAGTGTAAAGGAAAGTAAAATATAGAAAACCAATTCAGTTCAGTTCAGTCGCTCAGTCGTGTCCGACTCTTTGAGACCCCATGAATCACAGCATGCCAGGCCTCCCTGTCCAACACCAACTCCCGGAGTTCACTCAGACTCACATCCATCGAATCCGTGATGCCATCCAGCCATCTCGTCCTCTGTCGTCCCCTTCTCCTCCTGTCCCCAATCCCTCCCAGCATCAGAGTCTTTTCCAATGAGTCAACTCTTCTCATGAGGTGGCCAAAGTACTGGAGTTTCAGCTATAGCATCATTCCTTCCAAAGAAATCCCAGGGCTGATCTCCTTCAGAATGGACTGGGTGGATCTCCTTGCAGTCCAAGGGACTCTCAAGAGTCTTCTCCAACACCACAGTTCAAAAGCATCAATTCTTCAGCGCTCAGCCTTCTTCACAGTCCAAATCTCACATCCATACATGACCAAAGGAAAAACCATAGCCTTGACTAGATGGACCTTAGTCGGCAAAGTAATGTCTCTGCTTTTGAATATGCTATCTAGGTTGGTCATAACTTTTCTTCCAAGGAGTAAGCGTCTTTTAATTTCATGGCTGCAATCACCATCTGCAGTGATTTTGGAGCCCCCAAAAATAAAGTCTGACACTGTTTCCACTGTTTCCCCATCTATTTCCCATGAAGTGATGGGCCCGGATGCCATGATCTTCGTTTTATGAATGTTGAGCTTTAAGCCAACTTTTTCACTCTCCATTTTCACTTTCATCAAGAGGCTTTTTAGTTCCTCTTCACTTTCTGCCATAACGTGGTGTCATCTGCATATCTGAGGTTATTGATATTTCTCCCAGCAATCTTGATTCCAGCTTGTGTTTCTTCCAGTCAAGCGTTTCTCATGATGTACTTGGTAAATAAGCAGGGTGACAATATACAGCCTTGACGTACTCCTTTTCCTATTTGGAACCAGTCTGTTGTTCCATGTCCAGTTCTAACTGCTGCTTCCTGACCTGCATACAGATTTCTCAAGAGGCAGGTCAGGTGGTCTGATATTCCCATCTCTTTCAGAATTGTCCACAGTTTATTGTGATCCACAAAGTCAACGACTTTGGCATAGTCAATAAAGCAGAAATAGATGTGTTTCTGGAGCTCTCTTGCTTTTCCCATGATCCAGCGAATCCATGCTGGCAATTTCCATGTTGGCAATTTGATCTCTGGTTCCTCTGCTTTTTCTAAAACCGGCTTGAACATCAGGGAGTTCACGGTTCACATATTGCTGAAGCCTGGCTTGGAGAATTTTGAGCATTACTTTACTACCATGTGAGATGAGTACAACTGTGTGGTAGTTTGAGCATTCTTTGGCATTGCCTTTCTTTGGAATTGGAATGAAAACTGACCTTTTCCAGTCCTGTGGCCACAGCTGAAATTTCCAAATTTGCTGGCATATTGAGTGCAGCACTTTCACAGCATCATCTTTCCGGATTTGAAACAGCTCCCTTGGAATTCCATCACCTCCACTAGCTTTGTTCATAGTGATGCTTTCCAAGGCCCACTTGACATCACATTCCAGGATGTCTGGCTCTAGATAAGTGATCACACCAGCATGATTATCTGGGTCGTGAAGATCTTTTTTGTACAGTTCTTCCATGTATTCTTGCCACCTCTTCTTAATATCTTCTGCTTCTGTTAGGTCCAGATCATTTCTGTCCTTTATCGAGCCCATCTTTGCATGAAATGTTCCCTTGGTATCTCTAATTTTCTTGAAGAGATCTCTAGTCTTTCCCATTCTGTTCTTTTCCTCTGTTTCTTTTTTTTTTTTTTTTTTATTAAATTTTAAAATCTTTAATTCTTACATGTGTTCCCAAACATGAAAGCCCCTCCCACCTCCCTCCCCATAACATCTCTGTGGGTGATCCCCATGTACCAGCCCCAATCATGCTGTATCCTGCGTCAGACACAGACTGGCGATTCAATTCTTACATGATAGTATACATGATAGAATGCCATTCTCCCAAATCATCCCGCCCTCTCCCTCTCTCTCTGAGTCCAAAAGTCCGTTATACACAGCTGTGTCTTTTTTCCTGTCTTGCATACAGGGTCGTCATTGCTATCTTTCTAAATTCCATATATATGTGTTAGTATACTGTATTGGTGTTTTTCTTTCTGGCTTACTTCACTCTGTATAATCGGCTCCAGTTTCATCCATCTCATCAGAACTGATTCAAATGAATTCTTTTTAATGGCTGAGTAATACTCCATCGTGTATATGTACCAAAGCTTCCTTATCCATTCATCTGCTGATGGACATCTAGGTTGTTTCCATGTCCTGGCTATTATAAACAGTGCTGCGATGAACATTGGGGTACATGTGTCTCTTTCAATTCTGGTTTCCTCGGTGTGTATACCCAGCAGTGGGATTGCTGGGTCATAAGGTAGTTCTATTTGCAATTTTTTAAGGAATCTCCACACTGTTCTCCATAGTGGCTGTACTAGTTTGCATTCCCACCAACAGTGTAGGAGGGTTCCCTTTTCTCCACACCCTCTCCAGCATTTGTTGCTTGCAGATTTTTGGATCGCAGCCATTCTGACTGGTGTGAAGTGGTACCTCATTGTGGTTTTGATTTGCATTTCTCTGATAATGAGTGATGTTGAGCATCTTTTCATGTGTTTGTTAGCCATCTGTATGTCTTCTTTGGAGAAATGTCTATTTAGTTCTTTGGCCCATTTTTTGATTGGGTCGTTTATTTTTCTGGAATTGAGCTGCATAAGTTGCTTGTATATTTTTGAGATTAGTTGTTTGTCAGTTGCTTCATTTGCTATTATTTTCTCCCATTCAGAAGGCTGTCTTTTCACCTTGCTTATAGTTTCCTTTGTTGTGCAGAAGCTTTTAATTTTAATTAGATCCCATTTGTTTATTTTTGCTTTTATTTCCAGAATTCTGGGAGGTGGATCATAGAGGATCCTGCTGTGATTTATGTCTGAGAGTGTTTTGCCTATATTCTCCTCTAGGAGTTTTATAGTTTCTGGTCTTACATTTAGATCTTTAATCCATTTTGAGTTTATTTTTGTGTGCGGTGTTAGAAAGTGATCTAGTTTCATTCTTTTACAAGTGGTTGACCAGTTTTCCCAGCACCACTTGTTAAAGAGATTGTCTTTACTCCATTGTATATTCTTGCCTCCTTTGTCAAAGATAAGGTGTCCATATGTGTGTGGATTTATCTCTGGGCTTTCTATTTTGTTCCATTGATCTATATGTCTGTCTTTGTGCCAGTACCATACTGTTTTGATGACTGTGGCTTTGTAGTAGAGCCTGAAGTCAGGCAAGTTGATTCCTCCAGTTCCATTCTTCTTTCTCAAGATTGCTTTGGCTATTCGAGGTTTTTTGTATTTCCACACAAATCTTGAAATTATTTGTTCTAGTTCTGTGAAAAATATGGCTGGTAGCTTGATAGGGATTGCGTTGAATTTGTAAATTGCTTTGGGTAGTATACTCATTTTCACTATATTGATTCTTCCAATCCATGAACATGGTATATTTCTCCATCTATTAGTGTCCTCTTTGATTTCTTTGGGAATAGGACGGGAAGACCACTCTCTCCCTCACTAATTCCTCAAAAGAACATTTCAACGCTGAGCAAACTCCACAAAACAACCTCTGTAGGCTGGCAGAGGACAGCAGGCAACCAGAAAAGCAGACCATTGTCTTCAAAAACAGATTTTTAACCTTTGCTCTTAGGTTTTTGTTGTCAATTATGTTCATTTAAAAACCCAAACTTCACGACCCAAGTTTACCTGAGAGCGAGATTACTGGCTTGACCACTCTCTTCTCCTATAGACTCTCCTTTTTCTCCACCAGGTGGCCTCTGTCTCTTTTCTCCCCCATCTCTTCTCTATCCAACTCTGTGAATCTCTGTGTGTTCCAGACAGTGGAGAACACCTAAGGAACTGGTTACTGGCAGGATTTGTCTCTCTCCTTCTCATTCCTCTCTCTTATCCTCCTGGTCACCTCTGTCTACTTCCTCCCTCTCCTCTTCCCTGTATAACTCCGTAAATACCTGAGCGGGCCAGACTATAGAGCGCACATAAGGAAGTGACTACTGCCTAGCTTGCTCTCTCCTCTTTTGATCTCACCGCATCTCATTCCAGTTACCTCTAACTACTCCCTCCATCTTCTCTTCTCCTTGTAACTCAGTGAACCTCTCTGAGTGTCCCTCAATGTGGAGAAACTTTTCATCTTTAACCTAGATGTTTTATCATCGGTGCTGTATAGATGGAGAAGTCTAGAGGCTACTGTAAAAACTGAAGACCAGAAGCAGGAGGCTTAAATACAAAACCTGAAAACATTAGAGAACTCTTGAATTCAGGGAACATTAAGCAATAGGAGCTCATCAAATGCCTTCATACTTACACTGAAACCAAGCTCCACCCAAGGGCCAACAAGTTCCAAAACAAGACATATCACTCAAATTCTCCAGCAACACAGGAACACTCCCCTGAGCTTGAATATACAGGCAGCTTAAAATTATTCCAAAACCTTTGATGTCTCATAACCCATCACTGGTCACTCCACTGCACTCCAGAGAGAAGAAACCCAGCTCCACCCACTGGAACTCCAAGATAAGCCTCCCTAACCAGGAAACCTTGACAAGCCACTGATAGAACCCCACCCACAGTGAGGAAGCTCCATAATAAAGAGAACTCTACAAATCACCAGAATATAAAAAGACCACCCCAAACGCAGCAATATAACCAAGATGAAGAGACAGAGGAATACTCAGCAGGTAAAGGAACAGGAGAGTTGCCCACCAAACCAAACAAAAGAGGAAGAAGTAGGGAATCTACCTGAGAAGGAATTCCGAATATTGATAGTGAAAATGATCCAAAATCTTGAAATCAAAATGGAATCACAGATAAATAGCCTAGAGACAAGGATTGAGAAGATGCAAGAAAGGTTTAACAAGGACCTAGAAGAAATAAAAAAGAGTCAAAATATAATGAATAATGCAATAAATGAGATCAGAAACACTCTGGAGGCAACAAATAGTAGAATAACGGAGGCAGAAGATAGGATTAGTGAAATAGAAGATAGAATGGTAGAAATAAATGAATCAGAGAGGAAACAAGAAATACGAATTAAAAGAAACGAGGACAATCTCAGAGACCTCCAGGACAATATGAAACGCTCCAACATTCGAATTATAGGAGTCCCAGAAGAAGAAGACAGAAAGAAAGATCATGAGAAAATCCTTGAGGAGATAATAGTTGAAAACTTCCCTAAAATGGGGAAGGAAATAATCACCCAAGTCCAAGAAACACAGAGAGTTCCAAATAGGATAAACCCAAGGCGAAACACCCCAAGACACATATTAATTTTCCTCTGTTTCTTTGCACTGATTGCTGAAGAAGGCTTTCTTATCTCTTCTTGCTATTCTTTGGAACTCTGCATTCAGATGCTTATATCTTTCCTTTTCTCCTTTGCTTTTCACTTCTCTTCTTTTCACAGCTATTTGTAGGGCCTTCCCAGACAGCCATTTTGCTTTTTTGCATTTTTTTTCCATGGGGATGGTCTTGATCCCTGTCTCCTGTACAATGTCACAAACCTCACTCCATAGTTCATGAGGCACTCTATCTATTAGATCTAGGCCCTTAAATCTATTTCTCACTTCCACAGTATAATCATAAGGGATTTGATTAGGTCATACCTGAATGGTGTAGTGGTTTTCCCTACTTTCTTCAATTTACATCTGAATTTGGTAATAAGGAGTTCATGATCTGAGCCACAGTCAGCTCCTGGTCTTGTTTTGTTGACTATATAGAGCTTGTCCATCTTTGGCTGCAAAGAATGTAATCAATCTGATTTCAGTGTTGACCATCTGGTGATGTCCATATATAGAGTCTTCTCTTGTGTTGTTGGAAAAGGGTATTTGTTACGACCAGTGCATTTTTTTTGGCAAAATTCTATTAGTCTTTGCCCTGCTTCATTCCACATTCCAAGGCCAATTTTGCCTGTTACTCCAGGTGTTTCTTGACTTCGTACTTTGGCATGCCAGTCTCCTATAATGGAAAGGACATCTTTTTTGGGTGTTAATTCTAAAAGGTCTTGTAGGTCTTCATGAAACCTTCAGTTTCTTCAGCGTTACTGGTTGGGGCATAGACTTGGATAACTGTGATATTGAATGGTTTGCCTTGGAGACGAACAGAGATCATTCTGTCATTTTTGAGATTGCATCCAAGTACTGCATTTCGGACTCTTTTGTTGACCATGATGGCTACTCCATTTCTTCTGAGGGATTCCTGCCCATAGTAGTAGATATAATGGTCATCTGAGTTAAATTCACCCATTCCAGTCCATTTTAGTTCGCTGATTCCTAGAATGTCGACGTTCACTCTTGCCATCTCTTGTTTGACCACTTCCAATTTGCCTTGTTTCAGATACCTGACATTCCAGGTTCTTATGCAATATTGCTCTTTACAGCATTGGATCTTGCTTCTATCACCAGTCACATCCACAGCTGTGTATCATTTTTGCTTTGTCTTCATCCCTTTATTCTTTCTGGAGTTATTTCTCCACTGATCTCCAGTAGCATATTGGGCATCTACTGACCTGGGGAGTTCCTCTTTCAGTATCCTATCATTTTGCCTTTTCATAGTGTCCATGGGGTTCTCATGGCAAGAATACTGAAGTGGTTTGCCATTCCCTTCTCCAGTGGACCACATTCTGTCAGACCTCTCCACCATGACCCGCCCGTCTTGGGTTGCCCCGTGTGCATGGCTTGGTTTCATTGAGTTAGGCAAGGCTGTGGTCCTAATGTGATTAGATTGACTAGTTTTCTGTGAGTATGGTTTCTGTGTGTCTGCCCTCTGATGCCCTTTTGCAACCCTACCATTTTACTTGGGTTTCTCTTACCTTGGGCGTGGGGTATCTCTTCACGGCTGCTCCAGCAAAGCACAGCCGCTGCTCCTTACCTTGGACAAGGGGTATCTCCTTACCACTGTCCTTCCTGACCTTCAACCTGGGATAGCGCCTCTAGGCCCTCCTACGCCCGCGCAGCCACTGCTCCTCGGGTTGTTCCTCCCGGAAGCCACCCCTGGCCTCCAGCGTGGGGTGTCTCCTCCCGGATGCGGGGTAGCTCCTCCTGGCTGCTGGCCCTGACCTTGAACTTTGGTAGCTCCTCTCTGCCATTCCTGCGCCGTCGCAGCCTGGCACTCGGCTGCTGCTCTTGACCTCGGACGTGGGGTAACTCCTCTCCGCCGCACTTAGTGCGCCAGGTCAATTACAACTGCTTTAATAATGAGTGAGTTCAGAGTGCCTATTTTAGAGCTCCATTCATTTATTTGGCTATGCCGGGTCTTACTGGCTGGCATGCAGGGATTTTGCTGTGGCACGTGGGATCTGAGTTCCCTGACCAGGCTCCTTGCGTTGGGAGCATGGAGTCTTAACCAGTGAACTACCTGGGAAGTCCCTCAGAGATCCTGACGTACAGAAACATACAGGTTGACTGTGCTTTCTCCTTTAGGCAGAGAAGGTGTTGGATAAGAAAGGACAGCTTTTGACATTTGTTGCATGGGAATTAAGTGTTATGTGTCTCTTTTCAGAGGTTTCCTAGGGTTAAAAAAGAGAAAATAACTTTGATTAGGTACAATCAGATTGTATTAGGCTTTAAATATTATCTAATCCACACATATTCTCACAAAAGCTTGTCCTTGAATTTTCATAGTGGCATTATTCATGATAACTAAAAAGGCAAAACAACCTGTATGTCCACCTCCTGCTGAATGGATAAACCAAACATAGTATACCCAATGGAATATTTTTCAGCCAGGTAAAGGAGGTACCAGTGGATGCTGGAACAGAGCTGACCTTTGATCATGTTATGCGAGATGAAAGAAGTCAGACCCCAGAGGCTACATATTGCATAACTCCATTATTTCAAATCTCCAGAATACAAAAATTCATAGAGACAGAAACCAGATTAGCAGTTGCCTGGGGATGGAGGTAGGAGGAAATTCAAGGATTTATTGAGCGGGGGAGGCTATGGATATGTTCTGAAATTAGAGAATGGTGATGATTGTACAACATTGCAAATAGACTAAAAAACACTGGATTGTATAAAGTGTTCAAAATGAAAAAAATTTAAGTTATGTGAATTTTATCTCAAAAACTAGTGGTAAAATACAATCTAATCCAATACTCAGGATAAAGCTGTGAGTTAAACATTTTAAAGTTAGCTGTTTTAAAATGAGAAAGATAAAAATTTATTCTTGGACACTGTACTACGAAATAGGATAGCTGATTGCAATCTATTTTATCCCCTTTATACCACAATGCTTCCTAAGATGAATCATAAGCAACTTTCTAATGAATTGGGTCAGAGTCAATAATACATAATAAAAATACACACTTCCTTATTTCCTTACTATATTGTCCATCAGTATATTTCATAATACATATTTATTTGAAATTTCTAGCATTCCTTCAAGTTGAATTCCATCATATTATCTGTTACTGAGTTTCAAATTCCTACAGGACGAGCATCATATATATCCCTTTTAAAATTACCCAAAGAACATAATCAAGGACTACTACATATTTTTTATATAAAATACGGCTACTTTTCCTTGATAGGTGTTATTTTAAGGGTTTAATGATCCCCTTAATTCATTTGCTTTTATAACATTTATATAACTGATATTCTTTTAAAGTATGTTGGTTTTATTTACAATAATCAAACAGTATGGTATTTCAAACATTAGCATTTTAATGTGCAAAACTTTTTAAAGTAAAAGTAACATGTTATCAAAAATTAGGCATGTATTTCTTATTTTAATATGTTTCTTTTTTAAATGTGCAGATGTTTTTTGCTTACAGTCTATCATTTCCAGTTTTGAGAGATGCACTTGACCTTGGAAATATGTTCTTTCTCCTGTTTTGCTCTTTGTAGAATAGGATAACATTGAGTTCCCAGGAAGTGATGGTAATGTCAAAAATTACAGCCTCATAAAAGCCTTAATTCTCACCATAAAAATAATATATAAAGTAGAGAACTATGAGGGTGCCTCACATATTGCAGTGTCAGGTTTAGGAGCACTACTATAAAATTTATAACACCTATCTATTTGATAGTGGGTAAGAGTGCAAGAAAGTGTTGCTCAAATATAACTAGGTTATAAACAAGTGAATGCTTTGGTGGGGGAAATGTTTGGGGCATGTTCTGTGGTAAAAATGAATGTTAAACAGCTGATGCTTAAAAACCCTGTTTCCTTAAGATGCATCTCTAAAAATTAAGTTTCATCATCAAAACATAACAAGTCGAATTACAAAATACAGCTTCACATATAGATATTGTGGGGTAGAGAACTGTGATTAAACAAAGAGACAAAGACAAAAGATGAGACGGGAATTCACTAAATATGCTATTTGGGTGACCTAAACAGAAGTGGGCGTGCATAGAAGCATCTACAAGTGAGGTGCACCACGTGCCAGATCAGGCCAAATGAACTCAGCTTGACTAATGAGAAGTCTCAGGCCCCAGGTTTTTCAGTTGGATCTTGTTCCACTAGGTTCTGTTCCCTAGCATTTGAATTTGGGGTGGAATGAACATTGTATTGGTTTTCTGTCTGATCTGTGCATGGTTGGAACACAAGCCAACATTTTCAAAGTGCATGACACTGAATAGGCAGGTAGGGCTGTGCTGGATGAATTAACATTGACCCACTCCTCCATGTGGGTAAAACAGGGCTGGTTCTCAATACATTCAGCAATAGCTCTTTTCTTTCTAGGCCTTTCCATTTAGACAAATGTCTCTGTTGATTTTTTTTTCAACATTTTTTTGACCATTTTTAAGCAAACTATGTGGGCCAGGATAATTACAAAATTTACAGTTTTGCTTTGACAGGGTCGTCTGCTTCGTGTGAGTTTTTCTTTCATACCCACATTATTTTGCTTTGTTTAATCAAATATTTCATTAAGAAAAGAAATTCTTTTTACTCTGCATATGCTTTATTTTGCCTACTTTTCTGAAAACTATTTTCTCCCAAATCATGAATCTTTTCATGTATAATATCTACACCCCCGCATCCGACCTAGGCAACAGCTCATGGATGTCCATAACCTATCTCAGAGATGAATGAGATGGGCATCACTGGAGAAACAACAAACAAAGAAAAATCGGGACTTCCCCCATGATCCAGTGGCATCCCACTCCAGTGTTCTTGTCTGAAGAATCCCACGGACAGAGGAGCCTGGTGGGCTACAGCCCATAATGTCGCAAAGAGTCAGACTCGATTGAAGCGACTTAGCACCATGGTGAGCCAATGGTTAAAACTCCTCTGAATTCCAATATAGGTCCAATCCCCACTCAGGGAACTAAGATCCTACATGCCTCCCACTGCAGCTAAATACAAGCAAAAAAAAAAAAAAAAACACCTATTTCCCTTATGCAGATTTTGTTAGGAAAAATACTGTCACCCCGTTTGGTTGAAAAAAATATCTAGAAATGTTCTGACTATCTGGTGAGAGTTTTTTTGATTCCTATGAGATGGCCTCTTTTTCTCGCCTTGTGTCCACAAACAAGAGTGTCTCCATCCCTGGCTCCTTCTGTTGCTCATCTCGCAACAAGCCAGAGAGATAGGATAATATAAAGTCAACCTTGTGAATGCAGATCAAAATGACCCAGGAGTCTGGATCCCTGATGACTTCACTAAGCCATTGGATCAATGAAAGCTGATCTCCCCTTTAGAGCTATATATTGTCTCACATAAATTAATTTTCATATTTTAAAGCCAGTTTAAATATAATTCTCTGCTACTCCAAGAGCAAATAATCTGAGAAATATAGTCCATATTTATATTCTAGTATTTTTTGCATATTTTATCATAAAACAGTCACAACATCATATTTATTATTTCAACAATCAGAATTTTTATTTTAGGAACTCCAGTTGGCTCTTGTTCTCTATGGTCACTCTCTGGGCCTTTTCTGAGCGTGTTTTGCCCTGTTAACGACCATAATGAAGAATGAACTGCGTTTCCAGCTTGTTCTGTTCCAGTGAGTGGAGTCCTAGTATTCACCATCTCTAACCTTCTCATGATCCCATTGGTATAATATTTAATGTCACAGACATTTTCTCAGTATATTATATTGCTGACTTTAGTCCAACACACTCAATGGATAGCCGATTCCAGTGAGTTACAGGCTTTGTCTTCCAGGGTCTTGCAGTCTAGCAAAAGATGCTGCTGTAGCTTTTTCATGCCTTTATGGCATTGTTGACTGACATACCCTGAGCTGTCTCCAGGAGACCACAGAAACTATTTCACAACTGAAGCAAAAAAGAAAACCTTAGAGTAAAATAAGAAAAGTATATTTACTGTGATCATTATTATCTGTAAAGAAACAGGATAAACTATGACCTTTCTGGTCTATCAATAGCACGAATTTAGGGAGGGCCTCATCGAGCAGAACTGAGGATTCATGTCAATGGTGCTTGTTTCACAGAGCTGGGCTTGGCGAAGCCCTCTGCCCCGTGCACCTGGGTACAGGTTTAGTATGCTGCTGAGCTCTTGTTTTGCACAGGAAGGCAGTCATGGAACACATGCCATTGCGAACACCTGCTCTCTAGCCGTATGAATATTTGTGAACAGCGCAAAAATAGGCAGAGAGTAGGTGCAGATACAATTATTGCTACGGATTTGTAATTTTCAAAGGAAAATTGCAGCTTTCATTACTGTCATCTAAATATAGATGAATGAGTGCAAAATCAGCAAAGGAAGTTTTTGGTGTTATATATGTATAAATTAAGAGTTTGCCTTGGAAACTACATTTGCCCATTTTCTGTCTTTTTCTTACGTTATTGCAAATTATTTCAGAAGATGGAGATTAATGAATAGATTCTAAAACTACATGAATTATGTTTTATTCCCCGATGTAGTTTATTTAGTCATTTTAAATCAGAAATGATAGTAACACTGAGAAATAGAAGTAATTTTATATATATAAAGTAATACCTCTCTCTTTAAGTGTAGTTATCCTTGCATGATGTTGAATAGCCAACAAAAGCTATAGCAACTCTCCAGAGAAAAATAAACAGGCACACCAGATCGTGTATGCACAATTTTAGGGTATTATGGATTAATTCAATCTATTTAATAATTATTATGTTAAGTAGCCTTCCCTCCCTAAAATATAAAGTAAATAAAGGGAAAATATGAAAAGAAAATCTAGAGGTGAGAGTGACTGAAAAAACTGCTTTTTTGGCCTCTTCTAGTAAATGACATATTCTTAGGGAATAGAACTTTTCCTTGTATTTAATTAGGAACATAACTAGCAATATATTCAAGTTTTTATTCTGAAATGTGTAAATACAGAGGAATTCAGCAAATAGATGCTTTTCATAAACTTTAAAGTGCTTCAGATAGTATATATGTGTGTATAATATATTTAATTATACATATGCATATATTGTGTTGTTTAGTTGCTCAGTTTGTGTCCGACCCCATAGACTGTAGCTCACCAGGCTTCTCTGTCCATGAGATTCTCTAGGCATGAATACTGGAGTGGGTTGCCATGCCCATCTCCAGGGGATCTTCCTGACCCAGGGACTGAATCTGTGTCTCTTGCATTGGTAGGCAGATTCTTTACCACTCAGCCACCAGGGAAGACCCATATGCATATATATAATAATATAAAATTTTTCTTAATAATCCTTTTCCTATAAGCTAGTTTAAGTACTTTAGATATTCTTCGGAGGATTCATTAATTCGCCATAGTGTTTTGGCTTCTGCTTGGTTGCATTCAGAAGCCTATATATAGTGGCTTAATGAAAAAAAAAAGTTTTCTCCTCACTTCCAGGAAACCCATATGTTGTTGGCAGTCCAGAATTGGCCATGTGACTCTATCACAGACTATTTCAACCCCTTTTGATGTGAAATTTGTCAAAAGTCTTTGACAAGAGACTCAACTTTTCACATCTTTCTCCCAGTCACAGTGGCGCAATCTTTGGTCTGAAGGCAGGAAGGAAAACATAGGAAAAATGAAGATGATTGACTTTGGTGACAATTACTTGCTGGTCAGAACTGTGTGACTAAGACAGCCCTGAAGCCAGGAAACATACTTGGAGGTAAGTGCATTGCTGTTCTAAACAAGTCTATGGTCTTTAGGAAAAATGACTGTAAGAATGGAAATCCAAGGCAACTAGTGGTTTCTGTAACAATCACTAGTATTTTCATTATATTGCTTATTCAGTCACTTTCTACATAATGCCTTTGGAATATACTTTTTACTACCCAGATGAACTTAAAATTATAATGAATGTATTTCCTAAGTCAATAATAATAAGAGAATGATTTATATATGAAAGGTGTGAAGGGTGTGTGAAGGAAACGCCTAATTCAAGTGGACAAGTGAGAGTTAATTAGAGGGCATGTCACCCAAGTAGATTTTGGACACAAAGAATGAGGAGGCAGGCTTTCCTGGAGGTCATTATAATGTTAATCTATGTTTATGGTGTGCTCACTTGTTTGTCAGACCCTGTGACTGAATGTCTTAGGCCTTAGTTATGTTGCCTTATTTGGCTCTCAGAACAACTTTACAGGGAAAGTACTAGAATTAGCCTTATTTTAAGATGAAAAAGCAGCTGTTCAGAGAAGTCGCGTAATTGTATCAAGAACCCTCAGATATTAATATATTTTGCTGAGAGTTTAACACAGGTCTCTCCAATGCAACATTCACACTGTTAACCATTATGTAGCACTAATTTGTCTGTAAGCACAAGTGTGGAAACCTAGAAAGCACTGCTTTGGCAGGTGGGGAATTACACACAGTTTCGTGTTGCTAAAGAATAAGTTGACTCAGGAAATCTCAAGACAGGTGTTTAGAGAGGAAGCACTAGCTACCTTACTGAATGGTTTAATTCAGGGGAGTCCTAGGAGGACTTGTCAGAAGACTATCATAGAGCAGGGCTTTTTGAGCTTTAATGTACATAGAAACCACTGGGAGGGATGCTTAAAGCCCAGATTCAGACGAAGGGGATTTAGAGTAAGGTCCATAACCCTGCATTTCTTTCTAAAACATCTTCCTGCCCAGTGACACTTGAATGCTACTGATGCTGTGATCTGGAGTAGGCAGGTCATCAATCATTCTGGAGTTTCTGAAGAGTGGATTTTGAGGCATATTATTGGGAGCTCAAAACATATTTGTTGGAGAAGCTTAAAGTTAGGAAAATCCATTAACAAGGTATTTTGGGTGCATTGCCACATTAGTGAGATGAGGAAATGATGAGAGATCAGCTGTAGAAACTGCAGTGCATGTAAATATAAGCTGTGGGCTACGAAGGTGAAAGAGACTAGGCTGAGGGAATTGAGGATAACAAGAAGTATATGAATTGCTCTTTCTTTTTTAGCAATGGCATGAAAGGTACTGATGGCAAAGCTTTGAAGAATTCAAACAAGGAGAGTCAGTTCCCTATTATCCAGAAATCTCTGGCTTCTTTGCAAGAGGATAAGAATTGTTTATGTCTATTCTAAACAAATCCTTCTTATTTATAAGTAGTACTTTCTGCACATCGACTGTAAAGTAACACATTTTTACCATGGCTGTTCAGGGTAGACCACTGCCATAGTTCTAAAGAAAATATACACATAAAAGTTTCAGCCAGGAGATGATGAATCTCACAGCTAATGTACCTGGGCTGAGCAAATTTCTGGTAGGACAAATAGAAACACATTAATTGTAAACTAGCTTATTGAAGTGCATAATTGGATAATGGCAGGATAAATGGGACTATATGAAACAGATTCAGTAGCATAATAATTTTTACTTTGCGTAATGTGATTCAGGTGAAATAAGCCTGAAAAACAAGAACAAAAACTGTTGCTTGGCCAACAGGGGCTATGCTGTTCTTTTTTATTTATGCCAAGTTTTAGAGTTTAATGAAGACAAAAAGAGTATAAATGTCTCAAGTTGTGCAATTTGGCTTCAGTATAGTCATAACTTCTCTTAATTAAAATATAACAAGGCTAAAGCAGAATCTGCCATTTCAACAACATCCATACATTCATTCATTCAGAAAAATATTTACTGAATGTCTACCATTACTGGATACTGTGGTTTTAGAGTTGGGGGAAAAAAAAAAGCTGGAATGAGACCTCTGCTTTCATGATGCTTATATTGGAGTGTGGGAAGGAGGAAATAAACTATAAATTAATAGAAGAATATTTTCAAATAATAGTAAAGAAACCAAGTAAATAAAGTTTAAAAAGTAACTTGGGCAGGGAATTAATTTTTTTGTTGTTGTTCAGTCGCTAACTCATGTCTTAATATATCTTTTCTAAAATGTATAAAACACGTTTTCAGAAAATTGCTCTGTAAAGGAAAAGAGAAAAGTAAAGTCATAGCTAGAGTTGGGGTGCAGGCCTGGGGGATATTTGTTGCCCAGATGGGGTATAATAAGTCTTTGTTGCTGTTGTAACTGCATGCATTGGAGAAGGAAATGGCAACCCACTCCAGTACTCTTGCCTGGAGAATCCCAGGGACGGAGGAGCCTGGTGGGCCGCCGGCTATGCGGTCGCAGAGTCAGACACAACTGAAGCAACTTAGCGGCGGCAGCAGCAGCTGTTGTAACAGTTGCTAAGTCATGTCCAACTCTTTGCCACCCATGGACTGCGGCAAGTAGTCCTTCACCATCTCCCAGAGTTTGCTCAGACTCGTGTCCATTGAGTCAGTGTCTCTCAATAGAAGAGAATAAGTGACGTTTTACAGAAACATCATCTTCTATTGACATCACTGTGCACACTAACTGTGATACTGTTATACTATAATTTATACAACATTTTGATGATACTTGATGTCTTTATATAACACCCTATAATATCAGTTAGTGTAAACACTATGTAAGTATGTTCTTATGAACCTTTAATTTTTGTTTTGTTTGTTTCTATAAACTAACGCTGGTATAGCAGATTGTGGATAGTCTTTCAGCCGCACAAGACTGGCAAAACAAACGATTATTACTTTGAATGTTACTTTTTCATGAACCTGCCTGCCAAAGGGTCAGTTAAAAATTTAAATACAACACCCAGATTACTCATGTTTTGCCAGCAGCATCCTGGTTATTACACCCATATTCGAGATGTTTCACTAACTTCCAGTTATCCAATTTGAGGAAACGGTGTCCTGCTTTTAATTTTTAATAACCAACTCCTGTGGATTTCAGCATGTGATCTGTGGGTAACAAAGTGTTAGAATCTACTGACTTTAAGAGGGCACTTACAGTTTTATAAGGCAGTAAATGACATAGTTTCCATACGTGGATATTTCACTGCATGTTACATTATTGAAGACAGAGCTGCTTGGAGGTTCATCTTTGAGCCTCTGGCCATAAGAGAAAGTTGTGAGTGTATTTTCGTTTGTCTGTCCCCCACCTCCCAGGACACAATTTAAACTTCTAACCCTTAGATAAGTTTAATATTGAGAGAAATTTAGTATTTCATTTTATGATTAAGATTCTAAACCTGATTTTGAATGTCAGGTGGGTTAAATACTCTCTTTCAGGATAGTTTATGATTCAACTTAGATTTTGTATGCCAGTTGTACAAAACTTACCAACTGTTTGTACAACAGTTGGTCTCCACTGTTCTTGGGGATCTAAGAAAAGGAACATTTTTATTGTACTTTGACAGCTGTTCTAATGCATGAGTTATCTAAAGTAAATGTGAAGATACTAATGCAATTGAAGACTTGACTATACATTTTTGTTTGTTAATATGTAGAGAATACATTAATGCATATGAATAAATGATATAATAAAATGTATTATTTACATTTGTTTTTCATACATTTTGAACACAGTGCAATTTCATAAATTTGTAATAGATTTTTTCTGGCATTACCATGAGAAAATCATTAGTTAACCTTATTAATTCAAGAAATAGATATCCAGTGAACATTATATGCCAGGCACAAACAGGGAGTCATGGGTGATGCCAGATAATATGAACAACTCTTCTCAGGAAATGAAAGGGGAAAAAAAAAAACCCAAAACTATAATAAAAGCCATGAAGTGCTATACAAGAGCAGTACAAACAAACCATTATAAAATTTCGGGGAAGAGAAAGGTTCCTTCTTTACAAGAGCAAAGGCCTGAAAACCGGAGAACATGTAATACTTCTGCAGAATAAAAAGTAACCCATTATGTAGCATTTTACTCTGAGTGTGTGTTAAAGGAAGTAGCAACAGATAAACCTGAAAAGGCAGGACAGGAAGGGATTATGGAGTGTTTTGTGAGACTATAGATAGGAACAATGCCTTGTAGGCAACAGGAAACCATTAACTGGTCCTGAGTAATGTAACGTAGTTCTTTCAGCATTTAGGAATATTAATCCTCACCACTGGATAAAATGAATTCAAAGAGGATTATAATAGAAAGGAGGTAAAAAGATCTGGTACATTTCTTCTCATATGATTTAATTTGGACAGAATCGGGGTGTGAAAGTAGTGGAAGAAACGGAGACAGATCATGGTGGAGGAAGGCACAGGGTTTTAAATGCTAGTGGATAGTAGGGAAGATTCTCGCAGGCCTCAGAGAATGACAGCAGAGGCAACAGGATGGGAATTTCAAAAGGAAAGCAAATAGAGAGGGATAATCAACAGTGATTTGGCATGATATAATTAAGGCTTGGTAGAACATCCAAATCACAAAATACGCAGCAATGTGAAAAGTTAGCTTGAATTTAGGGAGTGATTTTGAGTTGGAATATATTGGATACTATGAAGAGGGCAATGGGTGAAGTCACACGAGTGGATGCAACTAATTGAAGTAAATGTATAGAAATCTGACAGTAAATGAGTAATCGCAGGGCATTCTCCCTCTGTTTCTAGTGCGCTCCCTCACGTGAAACAACTCGACACAGTCAGGCTCAGGGTGGGTTAGACCCACAACTCCGAGCGTTTTTGCCCCTTTGTGATCTTTTTCCCTTGAATAAGAGTGGGATGTATAGAATCTCAATTTAACTCAGCAGACCTTCTGGTTTTTGTGGTGAAATACAAATTTTTCTAGCTGTAGGAACAAAGACAGCATAAGTTGTAGATTAATGAATAAATATCTTCATCGAGAAAGAAAAGTTTAGTAATTTGTAAAGAGAGTCTATGTTTTTACCCATCCATTTCAAAGTAATTTTAAATCAAATTAGAAAAATAAAAGGAATACAGGTAAACATAGGTTTAGAGTCAAACCCAATTAAAATACTTTCCATTCTCAGTTAGCCTCAACTCTTATGGGTCACCAATCTTGCAAATTTCAACTACATACAACCTTCTATTCATCCTTACTAAAAACATCCTTACTTAAATTCATGTCTGTAGTTTTTCTTTATCTGAAGATTTTCAGTAGCTTCAAATTAACATTCCTGCCTTCAGTATTTTCCCTCACATTATGAGCTCCACACTATTTGCAAAACTATCTTACTAAAATGCTGATCAGAAATAAGCTCCATGAATTCAAGGTTTTATCTGGTTTTGGTTTTTGTCATTACTGATTTCCCTGGCACTTGGCAGGATTCATATGCTCAATAATTATAACTGAATAAATATGAATACATGATATTGAATAAATCATCTTGTTTCTTTTGCTTAAATATTTCAAATGAATTATCTCTGACTCATGGTCCTAGTTGAGAAGGCTTTTTATGATCTAATTCCTGCCTCAGCCCTCTGTCTGATTTCAGTGTAGCTCACCTTCTTTTTCCGTGTATGGTCCACCCATAACATATGTAGGAGGCAGAGAAGTGTTTGTAATTTCACCCTCATTTCATGTTTCACAATTCCTCAGTTTTGAACAGAAAATTCTGTACTCATCTTTAAGTTGACTGCCTGCAAAGATAATACCAACCCGTCTTTCAACATCAGGGGTTCATGTTTCTTTGAAACCCTCATCTAACCCATATCAGTAAAGTAAAACTAAGTGCCAATTTCTATTATGCCACTAGTCTACAATCTTAAAATGTGCATTCACCTCTTACAGACCTTGCAAATTTTCATTGCATTTATTTATGTGCATATATCTTTACTTTTCATGCTGTAGTACCTTTATCGAAGAAACATAATTTTTTAAATTTATACACCTCCAGGTTCTAATACAGTACTTGACACAGATGAAGCTGGGCTCTTGTAAGTTGCTTTATGAAAATTTCACTACTATTTAGATGGCTATGAGTCTCCTGATTACTAACTATGACACAAGGGAGGTCTTAACCACTTTGTGACACTCTGCCGGTTCTACTATGAGGCTATTAATAACTCCTAATTCAAAGAGTATTTTTAAAGGTCACAAAAGACATTGCTTAATACCTGACATGAAACAATAGCTCAACAATACATGTATTATTATTTTGCTAGAAAATCACCAACTTGGTGTGAGAATGTTTCCTTATTTGTATAAGTTAAAGGTAACAATGCCTACCTCAGATAATTTACTGTGAAGATAAAGTGAGTAGATTACTTTGAAATGACTCTTTAAATAAATGTTATTTTATAACTAAAATAAGTGAAATGAAATTTGTAAGCAGAAATGTTAGTGTTATCATGAGAGTCAAAAATTTAATACTTGTGGCTCAGCTGGTAAAGAATCAGCCTGCAATGCGGGAGATCTGGGTTCATTCCCTGGTTCGGGAAGATCCCCTGGAAAAGGGAAAGGCTACCTACTCCAGTATTCTGGCCTGGAGAATCTCAAGCACTGTATAGTCCATGGGGTCACAAACAATGGGACACGACTGAGCAACTTTCACTTCACTGACAAGGGTAGGTAGCATCATGTGGTGGAGTGTAATCACATGAGAGAGAGTCAGAACTAAGGACAGGAGGGGAAGTAGCAACAAAATTAGAAACACAGATCAGGCCCTGTGGTGTGTTGACTTGAGTAAAGAACATATTTGTCACGCACATGGCAGTTCTCTCCAAATATTGAAATAAATTGAAGAGACACTAAAGTAGTTTCTGAACCTCACCCCCAACCCATGACAGTTTCAGACTACAGAGTAGGCAACTCATTTGAGCTTAATATAAGGAAGCGTTTTCTAAAAATTTGGTTTATACAAAGAAGGAATCCACTTTTTCATATGGGGATGAGAATTTCAAACCACAGGCTAAACAATCAACTCTTCAGATGGCAGAGTGTTAATCTCTGAAATGAATCCTTGTTAGCAAAATGAGTTCTAATTTTTCTATAGTTTCATTAAATTATTTTGCTCTTTTGATTAAACTTCACTTCTCAGTTTAATTTAAAAGAATAAACCACTGCTTCCATTTTCTTACAAATATGCAGTATTGGAGTTAGCTACTTACAGCGTCTTCTTTTCACCTGCCGTTGTCTACAGGATAAGCAGCATGACCAATGTTCTGGGAGAAAAAAATTGAGGCCACTCCAATTTTAGAAGATCTAGCTTTGAAGTTTTTTAAGCATGAGTTTATTTTTTTCTCCTCTTTCAGAAGCAATGCCCATCAAAAGAAGCCTGCTTTTTTTCAAGCTTTCAAATGAGTTTTATAATTATTATTTTCATGAATGATTAATCCCTAGCATAAGAAAATTAAGAGGATGCAAATAAGCCTATGGAATTAAATAAAGCAAAATGTTGCTTGGTGCAGCAGCAGCTGTTGAATATTTCGCAGAGTCCCTGATCCCTGATGTGGGGTTGTGCCAGGTCTATGATGACAACTGAAACACACATTTTTCGAGCCCCAGTGGGACATCTGATCAATGTTCAAGTGGCAGACAAGCCTCATTATTATGGTGTCCGGCAGGTGTGGGCATTCAGAAGGGGGCTGTCATTAAAATATTTTGTATGTATCTGCTAATTACATTTATCAGTTCCAAACAGCAATATTGTCATCCCTGTAGCATTTGTCATTCCCATAGAAGGTAGCAGGGGTACAATGAAAGATAAAATATTTTCCTGATCATGTGAAGTGGTGCTGGAATTCTGGGAAAGGTATGATAAGAAAATCCATCCTTTTCATCCAAAATGTCATTAGGAAAAGGCAAGGTGAGTCAGACAGCAAAGTCTGACAAGGACAATTGTTAAATGATTGTGTGTGTCTGCATGTGCCAAAATCTGTGTTCTTATAAAAATTGGTCTTTTTTTTATTATACACAAGCTTTCTTCACTGTCCAAATTAATAATGACAATTTACTTGTATTTCATTATCTAGTTTATAAAATATGTGGACATATACCATGTAATACATAATGAAGGCTATACATTTCATTTCATAAATTTGATACTGTTAATAAAAGAGTTTAAATGATGTGCACAAACACCAAGAGATCCCAAGAGTAGACCCAGAATTTCTCTTGGGACTTCTGATTCTGACGTTTAAGGCCACTCTCAGCCTACCCACGTTGCATCTTTTTTGAACTTGTTACCCGAACTTTAAATTGAAATAAATAAATAGAAAACATTAGAGAAGAAATAGAGCAATATAAAGCTTTGTGTGGTGTAATTGGATTTGCCCTGTGAACATCATCAATAGTCAATTTGTTTTATTAGTTCTAAGATGTGCTCTGCAATCAGTTTTATGAACCACTCTATTGGTTTTTAGATACAACAACAAAGCCAAATGTCCAAACAGCTATCAGCAACATAACTTCAAATTTTATATCAGCTTCCCCTTCAACACTTTCTTCTGACCCTCAGCTAGTTATAAGAGGGGATTAAAAACAAATGTAAATTTTTAAAAAAATTCTTACACTATGAAGCAGCTAGACGATGATACTTAAAATTTTGACTGCAAAAGAATGACTTACCGTGCAAAATACAATTCTTACAAAAACACTTACAAAAATCACTGTATTTAAAAAATAAAGGAAACTTTAAAAATTAATTGTTATTGTTGAGTTTCTAGGTCGTGTCTGACTCTTTGCAACCCCACAGACTGTAGCGCACCAGGCTCCTCTGAGCATGGAATTTCCCAGGCAAGAATACTGGAGTGGGTTGCCATTTCCTTCTCCAGGGGATCTTTCTAACCCAGATTAAACCCACATCTCCTGCACTGACATTAATATTTTATATAATAAAATAATGTCTTTGATAGCTTCAAGTTTTAGGTTGTTTTTTTTTTAATTTGTAGACATTTAAAATATATTTCTCTCTACTAATATTAGAATCTAAGTTACACAGCAGTTCTACATCCATGGACATCCCATTTACTTTACACTTTGTGTGCTAAGCTGAAAGTTAAATTAATTCTTTTTTAAATTCAATTAAAGGGACAAACTGAACATATTAGTCTTATTGTGTCTTTCATATTTTTATTACTTTACTCTTTTTATCCATATTGTTAAAGACAATGCGTTTGGGAAATTAACCCAATATCCAAAAAAAAAAAGAGAGAGAGAATTGTCCTTTCTTTTGCCCTTGTCCTTACCCAGTCCTTCTGTAGAATGATTGTCCTGAAATGCAAATCTGTTGATTCAGCCACCAGTTCAAAATCCTTCAGTAGCTACATATCGAAGATGGTATAAATACCAGTGTCCTAACCTAACACATAAGGCCCTTTACTCTCTGACCTGTTGCTTCAACGACAACTTCTTTCATTGTTTGCCTTTTCTGCCAGGGCTTTCGCATTTCTCATATAACTAGTAAACTGCCTTTGAGTGGCAAAGGAGCTAGTGCATTCTCAATTCTCATACCCCTTTACTCCCATAATACTAGAATTATTAGCTGGTGCATGGCTGCCTATGAAATACTACATTTCCCAACTTCCCTTGAGGCTAATCAGCCTTGTGCTAGGATTCTGGCCGACAGGATATGTGCAGTTGTCATGTGGTCTACGTCTGAAACTCCTGAAGAGGCAATGGGCATGTATCCTTCAGCCCTCTGTTTCATCACTGCCTCCTTCCTGCTGTTTGAAATAGGATGACTGAGGGTCACACCAGGATCAGACAGCAATTGTTCATCTGGAGAAGCCAAGGTCATCAGGAATTTGTAATGTGGAGTACAGACTAGCCCAGATCACTTCCTTCCAAGATCACTTTAATAGAGACAAAAATGTCATTCTGTTTTGTTTAAGTCATTATAATATTCAGGTCACTTGCTGCAGAACCTAATTCTAACCATATATCATTTTTCAAGATCAAGCTCAATTTTAACGCTATGAGAGCTAATAATATTAGACTGAGCTACGTACAATTGCAATTTCTTTAGATCAAAACCCATCAAATATCCTCAGTTTCATATGGTCCAATTTAATACTGCTAATGGCAGTATTTTTTACTGTATCTTTTATAATCTTGTAACAATTTATATCTCTCTCAATTATACCATCTCATATCTAGTATTGTAATTAGATCTTTACATTCCTATCTCTGAAATAATCATGAGAGTTTTAAGAGAAAACACAAGACTTATTCATTCTCAAATTCTGAAATTAGAGCATAATTACTGGTTCTTAGGGGCATAAGTCTTTTTAATGGGAAGAATGAATCAATGAAATACAGTAATTCTATGTTGTACCTATATAACTTTTTAAATTCTTAGCCTTTTTGAGATTGATTTTTATATATTTCCACAGATTATTAAATTTTCAATTATGCCATTTAATTATGTCTTGCTTACTTGATAGGGGCTATGGTTGCAGAAACAGATAAGTGGTGTTTCTTTGTGGTTATGGTACTAAGCAGTACTAAAAGACTTAAATAAATCCTAGGTGAGTCAACTCCTTCTCAACCAGTAGATCAAGGGTCTTTGTTTCTATAAACCTGAAGATTTCTGGCAAGTTAATTTATTTGCCAATACAGTTTGGAAAAGGAAGATGAGTGATTCAATCTCTCCAAACAAAAGCAGTGAATCCATTATACAACATTAATATTGTTAATAGTCAAAGCTATGTATTTTCCAGGAGTCATGTGTGGATCTGAGAGTTGGACCATAAAGAAAGCTGAGTACCAAAAAACTGATGCTTTCGAACTGTGGTGCTAGAAAAGACTCTTGATTGTCCCTTGGACAGCAAGGAGATCAAACCAGTCAAACCTAAAGGAAATCAACCCTGAATATTCATTGGAAGGACTGATGCTTAAGCTGAAACTCCAATGCTTTGGCCACCTGATGTAAAGAGCCAACTCATTGGAAAAGACCCTGATGCTGGGAAATACTGAGGGCAAGAGGAGAAGGAGGCAGCAGAGGATGAGATAGTAGGACGGCATCATCGACTCAATGGACATGAGTCTGAGTAAACTCTGGGAGATAGTAAAGGACAGGGAAGCCTGGTGTGCTGCAGTCCATGGGGTTTCAAAGAGTCAGATGGGACTGAGCAACTGAACAACAACAATGCTGTCTAGGGTATTAGAGCTTAAATCTCTCCTGAAACCACTCTTGAGAAAGGCTGTCTTAGATTATTGAGAAATTAGCTAAGTATAATTTCAATTATTTTCATAGCTATTGGTAAGACTTTTTAATTTTGCATAAATTATGGTTTACTTTTTTATGAAGAACAATATCCTATATTCTATCTTCTACCTTGATTCAACCAGTCTAACATGAGACCTAGAAAGGGATATCTACAGTTTTACAAAAGTAGAAATAATAATGCAATAGTACCAATGCTAGCATATTACACTGCAGAGAAATGCAGACGTGAGTTTGATGATGAACACAATGTCATTTTATGATGCCCATGGTGTATTTTACAAGCAAACTGCAAGTGACCCTCAGCCTTTTAGGTGTCTCCTTTCCAGGTAGTATGTTAGAATTTCAAGGAGAGAAGTATGAGCCTTTTCTGCTGACCCTTTCCACTATACATCACGCAACTGCCTTCATTTATATAAAAATAGTTACATGCATTGATTTGGACAAACTGCAGAAAGATCTGAGGTGTTGCTTTATTAACCACCCTATCCCTCTCTCTGTAACTCCCTTACTCTTTCTGCTGATTGGCAACATGTGGGAATAGTCCAGTGTTAAGTTAAACCTTTAACTGATAAGAAAGTCTTCCACTGAACCCACCAAAAATCCATCAGGAGAAAGAGAAAGAGAGATCGAAAGAGTTCTTTACAAGCATAGTGTTTTTAGAAATATCTTTAATAATCATCACTCTTGTCCTCTCTTCAAATAGTAAGTAGTGAATATTTTCTTCATTTTCTTCATTATTTCTCATACAATATACATAGCTCTAATCTATTTGATAAAATTTGCAAAATGCACTTTTTAGAAGTTTCCAAAAAAATTTAAAACCTGGTGAAAAATACTCTGTTTGCACAAATTTTTCATAAGTTTAGTTCAGTTCAGTTCAGTCACTCAGTCGTGTCCGACTCTTTGAGACCCCATGAATCGCAGCACGCCAGGCCTCCCTGTCCATCACCATCTCCCGGAATTCACTCACACTCACGTCCATCAAGTCCGTGATGCCATCCAGCCATCTCATCCTCGGTTGTCCCCTTCTCCTCCTGCCCCCAATCTCTCCCAACATCAGAGTCTTTTCCAATGAGTCAGCTCTTCTCAGGAGGTGGCCAAAGTACTGGAGCTTCAACTTTAGCATCATTCCTTCCAAAGAAATCCCAGGGCTGATCTCCTTCAGAATGGACTGGTTGGATCTCCTTGCAGTCCAAGGACCTCTCAAGAGTCTTCTCCAACACCACAGTTCAAAAGCATCAATTTTTCGATGCTCAGCCTTCTTCACAGTCCAACTCTCACAGCCATACATGACCACAGGAAAAACCATAGCCTTGACTAGACGGACCTTAGTCGGCAAAGTAATGTCTCTGCTTTGCAATATGCTATCTAGGTTGGTCATAACTTTTCTTCCAAGGAGTAAGTGTCTTTTAATTTGATGGCTGCAATCACCATCTGCAGTGATTTTGGAGCCCCAAAAAATAAAGTCTGAAACTGTTTCTACTGTTTCCCCATCTATTTCCCATGAAGTGATGGGACCAGATGCCATGATCTTCGTTTTCTGAACGTTGAGCTTTAAGCCAACTTTTTCACTCTCCTCTTTCACTTTCATCAAGAGGCCTTTTAGCTCCTCTTCACTTTCTGCCATAAGGGTGGTGTCATCTGCATATCTGAGGTTATTGATATTTCTCCCAGCAATCTTGATTTCGTCTTGTGTTTCTTCCAGTCCAGCGTTTCTCATGATGTACTCTGCATGTAAGTTTAGGGCCCACCCAAATCAGGGAACACAAGTCTAAATGATAATACTTTGAATTAATAATTTTAATTTAATTTTATTTGGTTTACAGTAACCCTTTGTGCTGGAGAAGGCAATGGCACCCCACTCCAGTACTCTTGCCTGGAAAATCCCTTGGATGGAGAAGCCTGGAAGGCTGCAGTCCGTGGGGTCGCTGAGGGTCAGACACAACTGAGCGACTTCACTTTCACTTTCGTGCATTGGAGAGGGAAATGGCAACCCACTCCAGTACTTCTGCCTGGAGAATCCCAGGGATAGGGGAGCCTGGTGGGCTGCCGTCTATGGGATCGCACAGAGTCAGACACGACTGAAGTGACTTAGCGGCAGCAGCAGTAATCCTTTATGCATGTAAAATCTGCAGCTATTTGCTTCATAGAGTTTGGTTCTCTTTTACATGTATTTCCAAATTCACAACTGATCATTGTTTCTCAATTAGGTCTTTAAGTTTCAGTCTTTGTGTGTCTGTTTTAACCAACTGTCCCTGTTTTAGAGGCTGACGCAGGATCTGATTAGATGATCTGATTAGCTGCAGTGAGAGGATGGATGCTGGCAGTTTGAGAACAGAACACCAGGTGTTTCTTAGTGGTTGCTATGGAAAGCAAACAGACAAACAAAGCAAACATATAAAATGATCTCGAAAATCTTCTAGGTAGAAAAACTTTATTTCTAAGATTATTTCACCTTGGTCAGAAAATATTCTTTGTATTATTTGTTTTTGAAAACTATTGACATTTCCTTTGTGGTCCACTTTATGATAACATTTATGAACAATTATTTCATACTTTAAAAGTACGTTCAAAATTGTATATAAATCTACAATGGGCCTATTCATTATATAATTTAAGTCTATATTCTTTCTGTCTTTTAAACATTCACTGGATAAGGGAGAATTGCAATATTTAGCTTTTAGGGTATGTTCTTTGTTTCTCTTTTTATCAACTGTTTTGTTCTGTCCTATAAAAATTGTTGCTGTGTTATGAACATATACAAGGCACGACTCTGAGAGCCCTCATCAAAACCATTTCTAAGAATCTGAGAGTTCAGATGAACTTCTGAGTCTTCACAGCATTAAAGAAATAATAGTAAATTTTTTAAATCTGATGAAAAATAACATTTCACAGAAACAAGAAACTCAAAATATAACACACACACACACACACACACGGAATTGATCTGTAGGTTTTGTTTTAATTGTTTTCTGTTGCTTTACAT
This sequence comes from Capricornis sumatraensis, assembly GCF_032405125.1. NCBI lineage: Eukaryota > Metazoa > Chordata > Mammalia > Artiodactyla > Bovidae > Capricornis > Capricornis sumatraensis. The sequence goes on along the minus strand of NC_091089.1, from coordinate 14,219,836 downwards.
AGTTTTTTTCTCCTTATGTATTACTCCTATAATCATAATAGCATGTGCCCATCTGTCATTTTTCTGTGCTTCGTGTCTGCTTTTTGACTGTGTACCCTATTTTTCTATTTTCTAGAAGAATTTATAGATTTATTTAACTCTTTTTCTTATTCTGATGTTACTTTCCTTAATTTCCATGTTAATGTTTATCTCTTTGACTCTATTGTATATATTTTCAATTCTATTGTATAGATTCTATTATATATCTTCTTTCAGTTTATACATCCTCAGGTTAAAGTATAGATATTCTCTAATTTTAGGTTTTACAGCTTTCATTTCTGGAAGTCTGACTTAGCTCTTATCTCCAACTGATCAAATTTCTTTTCATAATTACAATGGCCACTCATACCACTTTTAACTTCCAAACCTCACAATTATTTTATAATTACTGATGATTATATCTTATCTTTGTAGGTCTAATTACGTGTTTTTTGTTTTGTTTTAAATTTCATTATGGAGGGTTCACTCAGAGAACTACTAGAATTACACGGAACAGGAGATCCACTCTACTAATCTGATCTGCTGGCGGTAGGGGGACCGGTAAAGTAGACCTAGTTCATCTGTTTCTTCTGCGTCCAGTGATGAACCTGATGACTTAGAACAGGGGATTGGGGGAAAAAACAGATCAAGTGAGTGCATGCATAGAAAACTGGCATCCTCTCTGGGCCCTCCTGTCTCCCAGGCTCTATACTTGCTGCTATGGGTGAGCTACAGCAGGAGAAATTGGCATTTTTGCCATAGTAACTTGCAGGCTCATTGCCAGGATTTGTAAAACCAAAACCCCAAAAAACTAAAACAAGACATTCCATGGGACCAGGAGCTTTGAGATGGGCTGCTGTCAACCAAATGAGTAGAAGATGCACCAAAACTTGAATGAGCCTTTCTCACCTCTTTTAAGAATGAACTTCTAATGCTCTACTTTCAAATCTCATGCAAAATGCTTTTGTGTCCAACACTAACCTAAAGTGTAGAGAAGGAAATCAGGGGTCCTGATTTCTTCTCACCCAAGTTGGCATGTTTAAAAAGTCAGCAGAGTTAGGTACACTGACTTCCATTCATGATACTTGTTTACTTGCGTTTCGTGGGTTTTGTTTATATATCATTGGTTTTGCTGCTTTGTCTTGGGGGCTTTTCTGACGCTTGGGTTGTTTTGCAATTTAGCATTATGGTTTGGGCTTTAGAAGTAATAAGAATTCTGAATTTGAATGTTTGGATTTTGATATTTTTCCCTTTTTCTTCACTTTATAAAAAGTCAAGACTAAAAACAGACATATATGTGCACTATTCTTATTTCTACCTTACCCGCTGAAGATGCTGTTCTTTAGGGATTCCAGCCTAATGTACACTGCCTTTTTTGACCTCTAAAGCCTCTCAGGCTACTGACTTTCTTTCTGAATGCAGCCTGATAAATGCATTAAAAAATATGCTCTATTTTACCAGTGGTTGCACTTCCCCTGTAACTCGTGATAAAGAATCCACCTGCCAATGGAGGAAACTCGAGTTCAGTCCCTGGGTCAGGAAGATCCCCTGGAGAAGGAAATAGCAACACACTCCAATATTCTTGCCCGGGAAATCCCATGGACAGAGGAATCTGGTGGTCTATAGTCCATGTGGTCGCAAAGAGTTGGACAAAACTTAACAGCTCGGCACAAACAATTAATGTTTAAAGTTCCATTTATTTTTTAAACAGTGACTTTTGTAAATATTTTTGTGAAAATTGTATTTGGTTGTAAGCAACAACAACAGTGATTAGCAGATAGTCCCATCTTTAAAAGGCACTGTTTTATTCTTCCTCTGTATTAGAACTAGATTTTTCTGACTTCCACAGAATCTCTTAATTTGTCAACAGTTTATCAATAAATTATTTGTCACCCAAGATTAGCAAATCAAAAAGTCACCTCTACCCAAATGTTGGAGGAACAAAGGAGGGATGGTGTTGCTACAGCCCAGTGTCCAAAGTCAACTATGGTATCTGGAATCACAGTGGTCTTGTCCAAGAGGAGTTAGAGACACCAAGATACCACTTGCTACCAATGATTCAAAGCAGAAAGAGACAAAGAAAAAAGTTCAAATTCTACCTTTCTCCAGTTTTCTAACACTGCCACCCATTGCCCTAACACAACCAGAAGTTGGTGGGCCCAGCAGCTCAGGCCTGGAGCCTGCACATTTTTGCCTTCTGCCTTAGGGAGAAGAGAAGAGAAAAATTAAGAAGTGAATCTTAGGTCAAAACAAGCCCAACAACCTGAGCAGAGCTTTAAGGCTATTTTCTCTTGATGCAAAAAAATGAAAGATATTGGCCTCTATCTGGAAATAATTCTGTGAAGCAGTACATTTTACATTTGTGACTTCAAAATTTAGTATAATTATTTCCATTTTACAAATGAGGGGGGAAAATAAACCCATGAGATTAGAAAAAGTTAAATATCTTGCCCGAGTTCATTTGGCTAATTAAAATAGTCTGAATTAAAACTTATTAACCTTTCAACTACACTATCTTTGGTTCTTCCTTTTCTTTCTGGCTAACATCAACAAATAACCCCATGTCCAGATGACTGGTATTTACCCATTGACACAGCATCACATTCAAGACAGAAAGGCAAGTTGTATCTGAAACTCCAGTAATATATGTATAAGACCTTGTGCTTTTCCCAGCTTCATTCTTGGGATACTCTCTGGGGAGATTAGGAGACCTTAAAGACAAATAATGTTTGTTGTACAGGTATTTGCATCTACAAACACCTTTGATCTTGACTGCATATGCAGATATCTGAAAGAAGTGAGCAGTGGTGTCTCCTAGTAATTGGGATCCTCCAGGGATTTAATTAAAGCGGCATCCAACTTCATCTGCCTGCCACATTCTCCAGAGGCTGGTATCTATGCTGAATTGCATAGCAAATCTGCCAGTTATTCCCAGGAAACAGTTGACTATGGGGAGTCAGCTTCTATTCCCTAGTGATGGGTAAGGAGGATGGGGAGAACCAGAGTTTCTATTTTCATCTTTATTATGGTTTTCCTGTTCCTGTGAGAGCTAGACAGTCAGCCACCCTCTCAGTCACAGACATTGCATCTCTTGACTTTGTGTCAGGCTTGATCTACTGAACAAGCATCCCTGTAACAAGTAATCTCTCATTTGATTGGCCTGACCTAGTCTCTTTCATAAGAAATGTGATAAGATCATCACAAAGGTTCCTTTCAGCTATGAAAGCCCGTGATGCTGAGGCTGAAATGTGCTTTTAAGTGGTGGTTAATCTATAAATAATAGTGCATAAATACTACTCCTGTTACTACCATCTCTACTCCTAAAAACAATGATGAAGTAATCTCATCTTTAAATCATATTTGTAGTATATACATCGCTTTCCTCAATATCATCTAATTTTATTCTTCCAACAATACTGCAGCTCAAAAACACTAAAGGCCAAAGGGAATGAGCTGATGAAATGTCTTGAACCTTATGAGCATGAAATGGAAAAGAGACATCTCTGTTATATTGATACCAGGAGTAATTATTTATCAGAATAATGGATGAAGACAGGAACATTTCGTCTAGTATGGATATATTTTTTAAATAACATGAATATATTATTATTGACTTTCCAAAATAAATTTGTACTTGGACTCATATGTCATAGGCCCCATGTTAGCTCTTTGCTCTCCTTTGAAGATCCCACTCCCTATTCTAGGTTTTCTTGGCTGCCTCCCACTTTTAGTGTATACAGCTTTTTATCATGTCTTCACATCACTTATTATTATTTGATGGTCTTGTACCTATCAACTATCTGTCTTAATTGTTACCTCACTCTTCTGTACAATAAACTCAGTGAAAGTTTCTCTAATGAAACGTTCTACAGTTCACTGCTGTATTTCCAGAGGATAAAATAGGATATGACATAAAGCGGGAAATCAACAAATGTTTATTGATTTAATTACAAATCTATTAAATGTATAATAGAAAAATACTACTGAATCATTTTGTATAATCCTTATTTTATAAAACGACTTGACTTGCTGTAACTAAACTTTTCTAAGAAATGTATCACTACCAAATATAAAAGGTAAATAGTTCTTGTAATCTGGAGTCACCCACTTTTCTCTTTTGGAAAGCCTAAAATCAAATGGATTACCCAAACTGGGGGGAGGGGTGGGCAGGGCACAGGGGCAGACAAGCTTTTATCTAATATCTACGGAGTTTCAGTTTTACAAAATGAGAAAGTTCCGGGGATCTGTTTGACAACAACATGAATACATTTAAGACTATTAAACCATACAATCCCCACAGATTTATATACCACTTCTATTTGTCTTGTTTAAAATCATTTCATTACTAAAATCCTCTGTATCTTTTCAGCACACGTTAAAATGCAAATGCACTTAAATTATGTGTGAGGATGGAGATGAACATACATCCTCAGATTAGAAAAGTACTTTCATGGCCCAGGAGATCACAAATGGATTGCAACAGGGCAATGACTATGTCACATGAGACCACAACTTACTCAGTACTAGCATCACAAAATTTTTTTACTTTACAATACTGAAGTGGCAAAATTATCCACCAACTTAAAATATAGTTCCCCATTGTCTTCAGGATAAAGTTCAACATTCTTGATCTGCCTACAAAATCTGGGCCCTTCACAATCTGCTTCAGATTTGTGTCAAACTCATCAGCTACCATTAATGCACCCACTTGTCCCAGACAGTTCAGCATTCCACCTACAAACAGCATAGGCCAGGCAAGTTTGCATTTCAAAATCCTTTTTACTCAGCTTCCTTCCATTGAAAGAATATCTTTTAATTCATTCTCCTACCTTTTAAACCCTATTTAAAAGGATCTTCCTTAAATCACTTATTTGGAAACCTTCCCTGATAATGCTGCTGCTGCTGCTGCTACTGCTAAGTTGCTTTAGTCATGTCCGACTCTGTGCGATCCCAGCGATGGCAGCCCCCAGGCTGCCCCGTCCCTGGGATTCTCCAGACAAGAACACTGGAGTGGGTTGCCATTTCCTTCTCCAATGCATGAAAGTGAAAACTGAAAGTGAAGTCGCTCAGTCATGTCTGACTCCTAGCGATAATACTCCTCACTATTCAGACCAACTCTATAGCACATTTGGTCACTTCCTATCAGTCCCTCAGAGGCTCAGCATACTAAAGATGGGCAGATGGATGAGCAATATTAGGCCTACTCAGAAACTCAGGACCCCCAAAACTAATTTTTTCTTTCACCAGTAGTCCTTCTTCAAAAGATTCCCTTGATGGGTTATTTCTGCAGCAGACACCAGCTTGCTTGTAAAGAATGAATTACCTCTGAGTGGAGCATATTGCTCTGTATGGAATTATTGTCGTTGTTCAGTCACATGGTCATATCTAACTCTTTGTGACCCCATGGCCTACAGCATGCCAGGCTTCCCTGTTCTTCACCAGCTCCTGGAGTTTGCTCAAACTCACGTCTACTGAGTTGGTGATGCCATCCAGCCATCTCATCCTCTGTCGTCCCCTTTTCCTCCTGCCTTTAATCTTTTGCAGTATCAGGGTCTTTCCAATGACTTGGCTCTTGGCATCAAGTGGCCAAAGTATTGGAGCTTTAGCTTCCGCATCAGTCCTTCCAATGACTATTCAGGGTTGATTTCCTTTAGGACTGACTGGTTTAATCTTCTTGTCCAGGGGACTCCCAAAAGTCTCCTCTGGCACCACAGTTCAAAAGCATCAGTTCTTTGGTGTTTCAGCCTTTTTTATGGTTCAGCTCTCACATCCATATATGACTACCGGAGCAGAGGATGAGATGGTTGGATGGCCTGACTGACGCTATGGACATGAGTTTGTGTAGGCTCTGGTAGTTAGTGAAGGACAGGGACGCCTGTTGTGCTGTAGTCCATGGGGTTGCAAAGAGTCAGATGTGACTGGGTGACTGAACTGAACACTGAGCAGTGGATAAAAATAGTTTTGACTAGATGCACCTTTGTCAGCAAAGTAATATCTCTCCTTTTTAATATGGTGCCTAGGTTTCTCATAGCTTTTAACCTTATGGAATAAAAGTTGAGTTTACAAGTCACAACAGAGATAGCTAATATTAAATTTGAAGTTATCCATGTTGCCAGAACATAAATATCTCTTCCATCTATACACCATGTACAACCTATCAATTGTCTGTGATACTAATAAGTGCTTTGTGTAAGAAAGCTTTTATGTATATGTGTGTGTTTGAAAAGGTTGACATAAAGCTCAATATTCAGAAAATGAAGATCATAGCATCTGGTCCCATCACTTCACGGGAAATAGATGGGGAAACAGTGGAAACAGTGTCAGACTTTATTTTTGGGGGCTCCAAAATCACTGCAGATGGTGATTGCAGCCATGAAATTAAAAGACGCTTACTCCTTGAAAGAAAAGTTATGACCAACCTAGATAGCATATTCAAAAGCAGAGACATTACTTTGCCAACAAAGGTCCGTCTAGTCAAGACTATGGTTTTTCTAGTGGTCATGTATGGATGTGAGAGTTGGACTGTGAAGAAAGCTGAGTGCCGAAGAATTGATGCTTTTGAACTGTGGTGTTGGAGAAGACTCTTGAGAGTCTCTTGGACTGCAAGGAGATCCGACTAGTCCATTCTAAAGGAGATCAGCCCTGGGTGTTCTTTGGAAGGAATGATGCTAAATCTGAAACTCCAGTACTTTGTAGATATCCCTTTCTAGGTCTTATGTCAGACTGGTTGAATCAAGGTAGAAGATGGAATATAAGATATTGTTCTTCATAGAAAATAAACTGTAATTTATAAAAAATTAAAGTCTTATCAATAGCTATGAAAATAATTTAAATTATACTTAGCTCCATCCAACCAGTCCATTCTGAAGGAGATCAGCCCTGGGATTTCTTTGGAAGGAATGATGCTAAAGCTGAAACTCCAGTACTTTGGCCACCTCATGTGAAGAGTTGACTCATTGGAAAAGACCCTGGTGCTGGGAGGGATTGGGGGCAGGAGGAAAAGGAGAAGACAGAAGATGAGATGGCTGGATGGCATCACTGACTCGATGGACATGAGTCTGAGTGAACTCCGGGAGTTGGTGATGAACAGGGAGGCCTGGCGTGCTGCGATTCATGGGGTGCAAAGTGTCGGACACGACTGAGCTACTGAACTGAACTGTATGTTTGAATGTCTGTACATTTTTATTTTGATAATCAAGGAAATTCTGACTTTCATATTTGGTTTATGTGCTATGAAACAGAAACAACACACAACAAGGAGCCCAGATTTGTTACTGAATTACTGAACAGAAACACCTCAACACAGAATTCTCTGGGCATTTTAGAAAAGAATGTGGACTTTTCAAGAAGCAGAAAAATAGCCACACAAACGAGTTGTTTTTCAGTCTCATTAGAATTGGAGAAACCTTCGATACTTAATGGTTGTGGTTGTTTAGCCACTGATTTGTGTCCAACTCTTTTGTGACACCATAGACTGTAGCGCACCAGGCTCCTCTGGCCATGGGATTTCTCAGGCAAGAATACTGGAGTGAGTTGCCATTTCCTTCTCCAGGGGATCTCCCTGACCCAGCGTTTGAAGCCGTGTCTCCTGCATGGCAGGTAGATTCTTTACACTGAGCCACCAGGAATGCCCTGATACTTAAGTAGAATTTAATAATATTATTGAATGTTTTAAAATTCTATTATTTTTATAGTAAGAGATTAGTCACCCCTAGTGATGTGCATCTAAAGGTGGTTTTAATTTGCATTTATCAAATAATTAATCATATTGAATAGTTTTTCATGTGCTTATTGGTTTTTGTCATCTCTTCTTTGGTGAAATGTTCTTTCAGAACCTCTATTCATTTTTAATGAGTTGTATATTACCTTCTTGTATTTTTAAAGTTTTATTAACATAACGATTATTTGTTACATGGACATATTTACCAGTATTATATAACAGGCTGTGGTCTGTTTTGATTTTCTTAAACATCTTTGAAGGAGCAGAAGTATTTGATTTTGATTAAATGCACCATAGAATTCTGGGGAGGGGGGCGGATTTATGCCTTTTGTGTCCTAAGAGATACTTGTCTAGCCAAAAGTCACCCATGTTAATTTTCTACTATTGTATAACAAATCACACAGTCTTAATATTTTTAATCAATGTCCATTTATTAGTTGGGTTAGTTAGAAGTACTGATATATTGTTTCCTCCTTCTCAGCTCAGAACATCACAAGGGAAAAATCAAGGTTTTAGCAAGGCTCTTTTCTCATTTGTAGCTGGTGATTTTCTTCTAAGCTCAAGTGTGTGGCAAAATTCAGTTCCTAATTATTTGTAGGACTGAGCACCCTATCTCCTTGCTAGCTATCAGCTGGGGATCACGCTCAATTCCTTGAAACTACCCAAATTCCTTGCCTCTGGTCTCTTCTGTTTCCAAAGTCAGCATTGGAGAGTCTTCCTCCCATCAAATCTCTCCCATGTTTAAAATGTGTTTCTCCAGGAAGAACCCAGGCTTGCTAGATTAGTGTTCAATAAATACTTGGGGAAAGGTGTATGGACACAGAGGAGTGGATATCTCTCAGATTCATTTTGGGTTCTACCCGTTACATTTCATAAGATTTTCTCCTATATGTAATTCTGTAGATTTATAGTTCTATTTTTTAACTTTAGGACTGTGATCCATTGTAATTATTGTAGAAGTTCCAAGGTAAGGGATCACATTCATTTTCTTTTAGTGGATATGGATATACAACCTTTCCAGTATCATCTGATGAAGATCCTTGGGTAGGGAAGATCCCCAGAAGTAAAATGGCAACTTGCTGAAATGTTCCTGCCTGGGAAATCCCACAGACAGAGCAGCCTGGTGGGCTATAGTCCAGGGGATCGCAAAGAGTTGAACATGACCTAATGATTGAATAACACTTTCCCATTTAATTAACTTTATACATCAAAAAATTCAAATGACTATATATGTATAGGTCTATTTCAAAACTTGATTCTTTTCTATTTATCTATTCTATTGCTACTTTAATATTTCACTGTTTTGGATGCAGTCATTTTATATTAAATCTTAAAATCAGGTGGTTCATTTCTTCTTCCTTTTCAGAAGTGTTTTGACACTTCTACATCCTTTACATTCCATAAGAATTTTAGAATTATCTTGTTAATTTAACAAAAGTGCTGAATTTTAAATTGGAATTATATGGCATCTATAGGTCTATTTGGAGGGATAGGATGTTTTAGACTATTGAGTCTTACAATCTATAAGTATAGTATATAGCTCTCCTTTTGTGCAATTACTTTCAGCTATTTTTTTTCAGTTGTCACTGGTCAATTTTTAAAATTTGTTAAATTTATTCTGAGTATTTCCAATTTGTTAAAGTCATTATAAATTGATTGCTTTCTAAGTCAAATGTCCTGTGGTTTCTTGTTAGTATATAGAAATATATCTGATTTTTGTATGTTGCTCTAGTATCTTACTTATTTCCTTAAAAGTTCCTGGTAGTGTTTCTATAGATGACTTTAGCTTTTCTATAGTCTATCATGTTTGCAGAGGCTTACTATTTACTTTCCAATTTGTATACCTTTTATTTATTTCTCTCTTTTTTTTTTTCCTTTTTCTTGTTTCCTTAACTAGGAGCTCCAGTAGCATGTAGAATAGAATTATAAGATATTCCTACATAATTTAGTATGATGCTAGTTATAAAATTTAAAAAGATGATTTCTTATTTACAGAAATAAATTCCTCTCTCTTCCTAGTTTTATCTTTTTTCCTTTTATAACTGATGAATTTTTCCAAATACCTTTTTTGTACCTATTGAGATCATACAGTTTTTCCTTTCTAATCTATTCATATGGTTAATTGCATTATTTTTAATATATCAAACTGTTTCTCTAATGAACTCTTGTTTGCTTGTAATGTAATCTTAATCATGGTGCAATCTTCCTCATCATATGATATATATACATATATACACATATACAAATATCCATATATATGGATTTACTTCATTAATAGTCTCAATAATATTTGCATTTAGTTTCTTGAAAAAAATGTTTGTAGCTTTTTTTTGTTTTTAATAGCTTTGGCATGTGTCAGCATCAGGGTAATTCTGTAAAATTAGATGAGAAACTTTTTCTTGTCCTCAGTTTTCCAGATGATTCTTGTAGAATTGCCATTATTTTTCTTTAGGTATTATGTTGATTTACCCCATTGAAAACAATTTGAATCTGAAGCTTTGTTTGTGAAAGAAATTAAACTATAAATTCGATATATTTAGAAGATAGAAAACTACTCAGTTTATTTTTTCATTAGTGAAATTTGGTAGCTTATAACTCACAAATATACCTTTCTCTAAGATATCAAATTTATGGGCATACAGTTCTTAATGCACATTTATTTTCCATTTACTACAGAATCTACATCGCAGTCCCATTGTACATGTCAGCTATTTTTAACTTGTATCTCTTCTCCTTGTATTCCTAATTAGCCTCAACAGAAGTTTACCACATTTATTCATCTTTTCCAACTAGCTTTGGGTTTCATTCATTTTCTCTATTATTTTAAAGCTTTCTATGTTAATTAATTTAGCAACATAAAACAATGTATGTTTATTATGTCCGTTTCTATGATGACCTGAATGGGTAGAAAGTCCAAAAAAGAAGGCACATGTGTAACTGTATAGCTGATTTACTTTGCTGTACAGTAGAAACCAACACAACATTTGTAAGCAACTATGGGCATCCTGTCACTTCAGTTGCGTCTGACTCTTTGTGACCCCATGGACTATAGACCTCCAGGCTTCTCTGTCCATGGAATTCTCCAAGCAAGAATACTGGAGTAGGTTGCCATTTCCTTCTCCAAGGGATCTTCCTGACCCAGGGATCGAACCCCAGTCTCCTGTGTCTCCTGCATTGGCTGGCGGGTTCTTTACCGCTAGTGCCTGCTAGGAAGCCCTAAAGCAACTATACTCCTTAAAATATTTTTAATTAAAAAAGTGTATAAAAACCTTTAGGAAAAAAAGAAAAAGAATTCAGTTTACCTTGGGCTTAGCTCTGATGGAATCTGAAAAATGCTTGTTACCATTTAGGGTGGTCGAGAACGTCTCTTGTGCTTTTTCTATTCTAGGTACTCGGCAGAACCATGAAACTTTAGGGCTTTGAAACTGTCAGACCTGTTTCCAGCACCACAGCCGCCCCCTACCGGAGCCTGACGGGGTCGAGTCCATGCTCCGCAAGGCCCCTGCCCCTGTCCTCCCCCAAGAATGGCCACTGTTCCCTCCTGCAGCTGTTCGTAAACATATTTTGATAGATTAAAATCCTCAAAACAACCCATGACAAAAACAAGTCCTTAGTGATAAATACTGGGGCTGATAAATGAGAAAATGTTGGAAACCAGTGTTCTGAAAGACAACCTGGAGATTTAGCTCACAAAACGTAATCCCTCCTTTCTCCATAGGTAATACCCAGGGCTTTTGTGAGGAACAGAAAACACCTGTCACAGATATTACTGCGCCCCCTCTGGGTCTCTGACTCGGCTCTTTGTGGTTTTTATTAGAGAAAGCAGTGCAGATTTCCAGAGAGATATGTCCTCAGTGTGCAATAGCAGCCTGAGAGGTAGAATTGTCATTTAGTGACAATTTGTGTGTGTGTGTGTGTATGTATATGTGTGTGTGTGTGCATGTGTGAACATGCATTGCGTTAGAGACCCAGTGCTCTTATGTGAAATACTTAGTACCTTTTTACAAAATAAACAAACATCTGCTAGCTTTCAAAATGAGATACATTCCAGATTATATATTTATTTAAAAGAGTTTATGTCTTTTCATTGCTCTTTAGAGTGCAGTGCAAATTACTGCAAGTGATGTATTTTCTAAAATAGGTATGCATTTTAAATGAAAATCACACTATATTATGGACTCTTATGAGCATATTGGGGAACACAGGCTACACTGACCAAGGAGGACTAAAAGGGCCACAGAGAGTGAACCTCTGATTTCTTCAGGTCTCTAAGGACAAAACCTAGCTGGGAAAAAAAAAAAAAAAACTTGTTCCATGAATCAATCCAATCCTGATTATACTTTCTATGCGCAATTTGTTTAAAAAAATCTAATCATCCTCTCCTGCTCCAGATATAACCTCTCCACCCCATGTGGTTCATATTATGTAAATTGAGTCAGAAATGTAATAGCTCAAATTTGATTATAGCAGCTTGTTGCCCAAGGCATCATTAAAAGTGCAAGTTGACACGTGAGCTTCTAGTTTATGGGACTGCATGTCATAAGCACATTAGTTAGGGCAGTAGCAGCCCTTGTTTGATTTTACGTTGAAACTGGCAAAAGGCATGATATTTGTAGAATATGCGAACTGCTGAAACAAACAGCGTATACAAATCCCAGCAGTTTACTCCACAGGTTTCCCACCTGCATCTCAGTGGAGTGATGTAGGTTGACAGGACAAAGAGAAGGTCCTCAACTCCTCAGGCTCTACCCCTCCTTTGAGTCTCCTAACCACTCACTGGATACTTTTGCTCCTGGGGATGAATTAATTAGGAGGGATTGCACATGCATGCTTGATTGCACAGAAGACTTAAATAAGAGGTCACTTGCAGGATATCTATCACTTCAGCTCCCTTCATTGCATGGATCTTAGTCACATGACTAGGCATTAAGGGGAACTGGAAGATGAGTCAGCAGAGTGCCAAGAGCAAACATGGAAATTTCTGGACAGCTTATTGAGGTATGCATCCAACAATACTCAGTAAATGAGTAAAGAGCTAATGTATCATGCAATTTATTCCTGAAGGTGCTTGTGTAGATAATGGAGAGAAGCAGTCATTTTCCTGTAGCTCAATAAATTGCAGACTGATCTGAGAAGTATTTATTAAAAATAACACTTTACATGGCTAGTGCTTTAAGCTTCTAGAAAAACACACACACACATCATTTTCTAAATACAACAAATCACTAAGTATGTAAAAAGTTTACTTCAGAAGTGAAAAATAATTTTTTAAACTATAAATAGTGTATTCACTAGACCATCTTATTCTAATCCTGCAAAAGTCACTGGAGAATGGCAAAGGTGGAAAAGAAACAGGAGGAACTTGCTGCCACTTCTCCAGCATCCTTGATCCCAGGGGTAAAATTGTCAAGTAATTCTGAAGAGGTATGAGAAGTCATCACGGGGCCTCTGAGGGCATCTGGAGTATTTATATTACTGTAGGGTCCAACATCAACCCCTTAAGCTATTATTTTGGTGAAGATGGTTAAGCACATACTGACAAATGGACTCTTTTTTTTTTTTTTTTTTTCTCCCTAGTGTTTTACTACGTGTGGAACTTTTTTCTGAGCTTAGGGTATTAGTTGAACACTATGAAACAATGAAAGAGGATTAGGCGGGTCATTTCCCTGTCACTCTGATATAAAAGTGGTATAATGCATCAGAGCATACTTTATGTTTTTAGGGCAAAGAAAGATCAGATTCTGTTTTACGAAGAGCAGCAGACGTGGGATCAGAGAGTCCTCGAGAGTGTATGTTCTATAGCTCAGGCAGGCTGTTAGTGAGGGTAAAGTTATGGAAACTGGTGGTGTGCATGACTGAATGACAGCCTTGAGAGGGTTGATAATGTCTCACAAAGGAATAGAATCAGCCTCGAGTAAGGGAAAAGGAATCATTTGTTATTATTACCAATCGTATATACTTAATATTAAACTGTATCAGGTTTTCCATACACACTGCTTTGTGTCATTGTTAAGACACCCTAAAGGTATCATTGTCATCAACATTGTTTATGTCAAATGCTGATAGATTTTAGTAAAGGGTGGATTTGCAAATTTCACTACCCAATAAATCTGACAAAATACAGATAAGCCAAATATGAAAAGCAATAAATGATCCCACTGCGTGGAGATAACTATTATCACCTAGAAATGTATCTTTCCAGAATCCTTTTCTATATTTTAATGTGATCACATACTGTGCATTGAGTATGATTGATTGAGCAGCTCATTCATCATCTATTTCCTATGGTAAATTTATATAAAGAATTGTTAAAATACACTTGATTTATTTTTATAAAGTGTACAACATAATTGATTAGAATTATATACTTATCTTTACATAGAATAGACCTTTAGATGAAGAGAGACCAAAACTGCTCTTCTAAACTCACTATTTCACAGGTGAGAAAAAAAAAGATTCAGATAGATCCTGGACTATACCAACATGCCTCTTTCCAAAATGCTATTTCTCATTCCCTGGGCTATAAAAAGCACACAGATGCCTCAAAACTTTTGCAATCTCCCAAGGGTAAAGTATATTTGGCCTCTTGTTTTAAATTGCATATTTAGCCATTTTTCTAGCAATCACTTAGTGTCATTTACAAATGGATTCTCATAAATATTCCAGTTTGCACTTTCTCGGTACAGAGCATGCACATTCGGCAGTGTAATTTCATTTTGGTTAAAGGAGGATTTTATGCATTTGGGATCCTTTTAGTTCCCAACATGATTAAACCTGGTGTTACAGCTAAAAAGCTCTTATGGCAATTTATCATGTGTTGGCCTAAAGAAATTTTCATTACTTCATCTCAAGATATCACTTTCCTTGCAAGTTGCAAAGTAGATTTTTCACTTAAAGACACTTTTTCTTCTCCATACAACTCTCCATCACTTCTCAGATCTTTTTTCATCTCTATTCCGCCCCCGCCTCCCCCAACCTTGAAGCAGATCCAAGAGAGTACTTATACAAAGAAAGAGATAATTTCTTCTTTTCTTCTTCTGAACCTTGGAACTAAGTCCATAGAATTCCTTAGTCTTTTCATCCACTGTTTTTATTATTGAGTTGTTTGTCTCGTTTTTTGGTCTTGCTAAGCATCTTGTGGGATCTTGGTTCTCCAACCAGGGATTGAATCCCTTGGCAGTGGAAGCACAGAGTCCTAACCTGTCCTGACAGTCCTGTCATGGAATTCCCAACTGTCCATATTTTTTTTAATCAAAATATAGTAGGAGCTGCTAAAGAAAATGAAGTTACTGCTCATGTCCCTGCAAACACAAACAATACAAATAAATACTCTTCATTTCCCAAAGACTCGATGCACTTAGATTTATTTTTGGCTATTAAAATAATTTAACTTAATGCTTTCAGCTTCTAACCAGGAATATTGTTCATCTTAATTTATAGAGGGAAATGGAGGATCTTAAAGTTATTGTAAATTTTGTAAGGTTCAAATTCTGAGAAGCAGAACAGGCACTTCCAGACATGAATTACATGAATCCTCAAGTTATTACTACCCTGCCATCTTGCTTGACTCCAAAATACCTGACAGAAAAAATTGTTCAGTAGAAAGAAAAAAATGATAAATTAACATAACTTTTCATAATTTATTAAACATCATATTTCTTTCTCAAACTACCACAGAAAATTAAAAGCTGCCTGTACCACAAACTAAGAAATTATGGGTTCAGGCCATGTAATCTGCTCTTTTATTACCATGATGTCAATCTCCACTTCTTTATGTTTAAGATAGAAATGATAATACTGTCTTTAAAAAAAAATCTTAAAATGCTTTATAAATAATTTATTGTTTAAACTTTTTAGAAATTATTTTGTTCACAGACAAACTACATATTTTTTATGGTTTATTTTGTCTTTAGCCTGTCTTTATGTTTATTTTGGAGATGCTGTGGAATCTCCAACAGACTGTTGGCAGTATATACCTGGCCTGGGCCCTCTTCTCAGTTAGCATAGTTATGTTATTCACTTTAAATATAGCAAGATTTATTTGTTTGCATTTCTATTCCATCCTTTTCCCACCTTCACTGCCAATTTTATCTTATGTTTGTGTGTGGAAGGATGGCATGATTCTGAAAGTTGGAACTCTATAGAAAGGTAAGCTCGAAGAGCTGACACGCCCCCATCCTTTTCTAGCCATTCCCACAGACTCCCTGCCGAGGACAGATCTCAAGATGGCAGGGTTACTGATTCATCCTCCTGTGTTTCTTTTTGCACAAATGAGTATATCCAGATATAGTTCTTATCCCAACTTTTTTCTTACACAAAAGGCAGCACACTGTAGGTATTCCTTTGAACTTTGTGGTTTTTCATATCTGGCTTATTTCACTTAGCACTGGGAATGACAAACTACACTGTGGGCCAATTAAAGCCCAGGGTCTGTAAATGAAGAATAGTTCTTACATCATTAAAAGATTGTAGAAAAGAAAAGAAAAAAAAATATGCTATAGAGATTGTATGTGGCTGGCAAGCCTGAAATATTTACAGAAAAAGTTGTTTTATGCATGATAACACACTGTCTTTAGGTTCATCCATACTATGGGATACACCTATAGTTTGTTTGTTTGTTTGTTTGTTTGTTTTTTTGAGGTGGACCATTTTTTAAAATCGTTAATTGAATTTGTTACAATGTTGCTCCTGTTTTCTGTTTTGGATTTTTGGTCACAAGCCATGTGAGATCTTAGCTCTCCAACCAGGGATAGAAGCTGTGCCTTCTGCATTGGAATGTGAAGTCTTCAACTCTGGATCATCAGGGAAGTCCACTTGTTCGTTCTCTTTATTCCGGTGCCTGGATATATCACACTGGGTTTATTCACTTAATAGTTTATGAGCATTTGTTCTATTTGCACCTTGAGCTAGCAGGAATACTTTTTAAATGAATATTCATTCATACAAATATTTGTGGGGACATGTATTTTCATTTCTCTTGGGTAGATACCTAGGAATGCAATTGCTGGGTTTTATGGTAAATATATGTTCAACTTCTTAAAAAGTTCCAAACTGCTTTCCAAAGTGACTGCACAATTTTCTGTTCCCAGCAATATAGGAGTGTCCCTTTCTATTCACATTCTTTTCAATATTTGTTATTTTCTTTCCTTTGTATTAAAACCACTCTAGTGTATGTGAAATAGTTTCTCAGTGTGGATGTGGTATTTATTTTCCTAATGACTAATGATGATGAACATCTTTAAAAGCACTCTTAAAGTACTTTTGCATTGGATGTCTTCTAATTATGAGCAGAAAGAGTTTATGCATTTTGAATACAAATCCTTATTCAGACATGTGATTTGCAAATTTTTCTCAGAGAGATTCTGGCTTTTTCTTTCATATTTGTAATACTTATGCTCAAAGTGAAATATTTTTATTCTGTTTACCTTCTTGAGTCTGTATTCACGGTGAATAATGGTCCAGTTTTATATTTTTGTAATAGCTTTGCCTGATTTGGTATCAGAGTAATATTGGTCTCACTTAAAGAGTCTGAAAGCATTTCCTCCTCTTCAGTTTTCTAGAAGGCATTGTGTAGAATTGGTATTTTTACCTTGTAAATAGTTTGGTAGAATACATCAATGAAAGCATCTGGTTGAGGAATGATCTGTAACTACCGATAACTTTTTTTTTTTTTTTTAATTTACAGGACTATTTAGGTAATTATTTATTCTTGACTGGAATTTAATCAATTCCATCTAACTTGCAAGATTGTTTATAATATCCTTGTTTTATTTGTAGAATTTGTAGGAATATCATTTGTCTTATTTCTATATTTATAAATTGTTTTTTTTCCCCTGAAGAATTTCATCCACTTAATTTATTTTTCTCATATGATAAGTTTTTGGTTTCATCAATTTTTATTTACTTTTTCTATTCTTAAGTCTATTGATTTGATATGAATTTGTATTATTGCCTTTATTTGATATACTTTGGGTTTAATTTGTCCTTCCTTTGGTAGTTACATTATCTAGAAGTTGCGGTCAATAGTTTGGGGTCTTTAGTACCAGAATTTTCTCCTAAGTACTGCTTCATTAGCATCCCACAGGGTTGAAAAGGTTGTGATTCTATTTTCTTTATTTAAAAATACTTTCTAATTTCTATCCTGTTATTCTTCTTCAACCTATATGCAATTTGCTTAAGAATTCTTAATCATTTTATTTTTCTCTTTTTAGTTGATTAGCTATAGCTTCTTTTCTGTTTATTTTAATACTTGCTTTTAGAGTTTATAACTTATGTATTTAACTTATTTCAGTCTACTCTCAAATCATATTGTATCATTTCCTAAATAGAATAAGGTAAAACAATTTCAAAATAGTATACTGCCATTCTTCCCCTGAAAACATGTTCGTTGTTATCATGTATTTTTATTTTATGTATGTTATAAATGCAATTTTGCATTGTTTTTATTATTCCTTTTTAAATATATTTGGGTAAAAAATTTATTAATACCTTCATCTCTGTAATTACCATTTCTAATCATCCTTTTTGTGTAGATCTGTGTTTCTATATCATCTCATTTTCTTCTTCACTAAGGACTTCTTTCACATTCCTTTCAGTGGGATCCTAACCTTGATAAATGTAATTAGTTTTTTCATGCCTAAGGAAAAAAAAATTTTAAGCTTTCTATTGTTCTTTGGACATAGAATTCTAAGTTGGAAAAGTTTTTGTTTGCTTTTTCTATTTTTTTTCTTTTTGGTTTATTGAAGATAGCTCCACTGTGATTTTATTCAAATTATTTCCAATGGGAAGCTTCTGTTCTCCTTAATTTTGTTTCACCAAGTTTCCTTGTTTTTATCTTACTGATATTAAGATTCTCTCTTCATGCCTGGTTTTGAACAGCTTAATGATCGTATGTTTTGTTGTAGTTTTCTTCATGTTTCTTGAAATTCTTGGATTTGAGTGTTTCCAGTTTTCATCAAATTTAGAAAAAATTAGCCATTATTTTTTTTTAAATTGGAATACAGTTGTTTTACAATGTTGTTTTCATTTCTGCTGCACAGCAAAGTGAATCAGCTATATGTATGCATACATCTTCTCTCTCTTCGACACCCTCCTCCCAATCCCAAACAGAACATAGGGCTGAGCTCCCTACACTGTACAGAAGGTTCCCACTAACTATCTGTTTTTCACATGGCAGTGCATATTACTTTTTCTTCCAATATTTTTCCTGTCCGTATGCTCTCATCAGCAACTCAGATTGTGTATTTATCAGTTTACCTGAACTTGTTCCACAGATTATCTCTGTTCCTCTGGTTCTTGCTGTCTATTCTCCCCTCTTTCTTAAATGTGAATACTTTCGATAGGCTATGCCTTCAGGTTCACTGATCTTGATTCTACAAAATGCAATGTGTCATTTGTCCTCAAATTCCATTATTTTTAAATCTCACTCATAATCATTTTCATCACTGGAAAGTCAATCTGAGTCAGTTACAATTTATTTAATAACTCATTAAATATGGGTCATATTTCCCAATATCTTTGCATGTGTAGTAACTTTTTAGTTTTCATTATAAGCTAGATATTGTGAATTTAACCTTGTTGGATAATTTGTATTTTTGTATTTCCATATATCATCTTCAGCTTTTTCTTCAGACACATTTAAATTACTTGGAAATTGTTTGTTCCTTACATATCTTTCTTCTCAGGTTCATTTGGTAGAACAGGAAGTGTTTCAGTTAGAGTTAATTATTTCTCACTAATGTGTGAGAATTCCAGAAAAACATCCACTTCTGCTTCCTTGACTATGTTAAATAAAGCCTTTGACTGTGTGGATCACAATAAACTTGGGAAAATACTTAAAGAGGTAGGAATACCAGACACCTCATCTGCCTCCTGAGAAATCTGTATGCAGGTCAAAAGCACCAGTTAGAACCAGACAAGGAACAACAGACTTGTTCCAAATTGGGAAAGGAGTACATCAAGGCTGTATATTGTCACCCTGATATTTAACTTATATGCAGAGTACATCGTGTGAAATTCCAGGCTGGATGAAATACAAACTGCAATCAAGACTGCCAAGAGAAAAATCAATAAGCTCAGATATGCAGATGACAACATCTTTGTGACAGAAAGCAAAGAGGAACTAAGGAGCCTCTTGATGAAAGTGAAAGAGAAGAGTGAAAGAACAGGCTTAAAACTCAACATTCAGAAAACTAAGATCACGGCATCCAGTCCCATCACTTCATGGCAAATAGATGGGGAAACAATGGAAACTGAGAGACTTTATTTGAGGGGTCTCCAAAATCACAGCAGATGGTGACTGCAGCCATGAAATTAAAAGATGCTTGCTCCTTGGAAGAAAAGCTATGACCAACCTAGACAGCATATTAAAAAGCAGACTCCTGCAGCTCAATTCCAGAAAAATAAATGACCCAATCAAAAACTGGGCCAAAGAACTAAAGAGACATTTCTCCAAAGAAGACATACAGATGGCTAACAAACACATGAAAAGATGCTCAATATCACTCATTATCAGAGAAATGAAAATCAAACCACAATGAGGTACATTTCATGCCAGTCAGAATGGCTGCTATCCAAAAGTCTACAAATAGTAAATGCTGGAGAGGGTGTGGAGAAAAGGGAACCCTCTTACACTGTTGGTGGGAATGCAAACTAGTACAGCCACTATGGAGAACAGTGTGGAGATTCCTTAAAAAACTGGAAATAGAACTGCCTTATGACCCAGCAATCCCACTGCTGGGCATACACACCGAGGAAACCAGAATTGAAAGAGACACGTGTACCCCAATATTCATCACAGCACTATTTATAATAGCCAGGACATGGAAGCAACCTAGATGTCCATCAGCAGATGAATGGATAAGAAAGCTGTGGTACATATACACAATGGAGTATTACTCAGCCATTAAAAAGAATACATTTGAATCAGTTCTAATGAGGTGGATGAAACTGGAGCCTATTATACAGAGTGAAGTAAGCCAGCAAGAAAAACACCAGTACAGTACACTAACGCATATATATGGAATTTAGAAAGACGGTAACTAAAACCTTGTATGCGAGACAACAAAAGAGACACAGATGTATAGAACAGTCTTTTGGACTCTGTGGGAGAGGGAGAGGGAGAGGGTAGGATGATTTGGGAGAATGGCATTGAATCATGTATAATATCATATAAGAAACTAATTGCCAGTCCAGGTTCGATTCAGGATACAGGATGCTTGGGGCTAGTGCACTGGGATGACCCAGAGGGATGGTACGAGGAGGGAGGTGGGAAGGGGGTTCAGGATTGGGAACACGTGTACACCTGTGGTGGATTCATGTTGATGTATGGCAAAACCAATACAATATTATAAAGTAATTAGCCTCCAGTTAAATACATTTAAATTTAAAAAAATAAAATAAAAAGCAGAGACATCACTTTTCTGGACTTCCCTCGTGGCTCAGCTGGTAAAGGATCCACCTGCAATGCTGGAGACCTTGGCTTGATCCGTGGGTTGGGAAGATGCCCTGGAGAAGGGAATGGCTACCCACTCCAGTAATCTGGCCTGGAGAATTCCATAGGCTATATACTCCATGGGGTCTCAAAGAGTCGGATGTGACTGAAAGACTTTAGCTTTGCCAGCAAAGGTCCATCTAGTCAAAGCGATGGTTTTTCCAGTTGTCATGTGTGGATGTAAGAGTTGGACCATAAAGAAGGCTGAGTGTGGAAGAACTGATGCTTTCAAACTTGGTGCTGGAGAAGACTCTTGAGAGTCCCTTGGACTGCAAGGAGATCCAACCAGTCCATCCTAAAGGAAATCAACCTTGAATATTCATTGGAAGGACCGATCCTGAAGATGAAGCTCCAATACTTTGGCCACCTGATGCAAAGAGCCAGCTCATTAGAAAAGACCCTGATGCTGTGAAAGATTGAAGGTAGAAGGAGAAGGGGACAACAGAGGATGAGATGGTTGGATGGCATCACCAGCTCAATGGACCTGAGTTTAAGCAGGCTTGGGGAGATGGTGAAGGACAAGGAGACCTGGCGTGCTGCAGTTCATAGGTTGGAGATTACTGAGAAAATGAACAACAATGACAGCTCTGTACCTTGGGCTTCCCAGGTGATGCTAGTGGTAAAGATCCGACCTACCAGTGTAGCACAGATAAGAGATATAGATTGGATCCAGGGTCAGAAAGATCCCCTGGGGTGGAAATTGGCAACCCACTCCAGTATTCTTGCCTGGAGATTTCCATGAGCAGAGGAGCCTGGCTGGCTATAGTCCATGGAGTCACAAAGAGCTGGACACCACTGAGGCAACTTAGGACTCATGCCCTGTGTACATTAGCAACAGTCATAACTCACACATCAATAGGGTTGTGCCCCAGTATCCACTGACTCACGTTCTTTCACAGTTTCCCTCACATTCTTTCACTTACCCCACTGCCTATTACCTGGAGAGCAAATAAGGAGTTGGGAAAATTTTATCTTAGGATCTGACAACCTTAGTCACATATAATTTCAGTCAGTTCAGTTACTCAGTCATCTCCAATTCTTTGCGACCCCGTGGACTGCAGCACCCCAGGCCTCCATGTCCATCACCAACTCCCAGAGCTTACTCAAACTCATGTCCATCATGTCAGTAATGCCTTCCAAATAACTCATCCTCTGCTGTCCCCTTCTTCTCTTGCCTTCAGTCTTTCCCAACATCAGGGTCTTTTTCCAGTTAGTTGGTTCTTCACGTCAGACAGCCAAAGCATTGGAGTTCCAGCATCGCCATCAGTCCTTCACTACTGATTTCCTTTAGGATGGACTGGTTGGATCTCCTTACAGTCCAAGTGTCTCTTAAGAGTCTTCTCCAGCATCACAGTTAAAAAGCATCAATTCTTCAGCACTCGGCTTTGTTTATAGTCCAACTCTCACATCCATACATGACTGTTGGATAAACCATAACTTTGACTAGACGGACCTTTGTTTATAAAGTAATGTCTCTGCTTTTTATACGCTGTCTAGGTTAGTCATAGCATTTCTTCCAAGGAGCAAACATTTCTTAATTTCATGGCTGCAATCACCATCTGGAGTGATTTTGGAGCCCAAAAAATAAAGTCTCTCACTGTTTCCATTGTTTCCCTACAGTTTTTTTGCATCCATTTGAGTTCCTTTAGTTGTTTGACTGGTTCTTTCACATTCACGTGGTTGCATTGACCTCTTTGGTCTAAGACTTTTAAGATCATGACACTAAAAGTTAGGGTCATGTGATTTCTGCTTAAAGACTTAATGTCTTAACTTTTCTGCAGGCTATTTCCTCACTCAAGTATAGATTTTAAGTTTCATAGGACTAAAATGTATGGTAGTAGTGCCTGTGTATATATTTAACTGTCGAACATAGTTTTAACTTATTTTTAATTTGGTTACTGGGATTTTTAGAAAATGAGTAGTATCTCTAGAAATGTTGTTTCTTAATTTTCCGCGCAAAGTTTTACTGATCAGTGCTTTCCTGATGAGGAGGAGAGAGGTTTTTTTTTTTTTTTTTTCCTTTTTTATGTAGTTAGCTTGTACAAAGCAAAGTGTCTATTGACTTATGTCTTTTATGAATGTTCTCCACTTCTTATAGTATCTTTGTTGCTACCAGAAGAAATGCAAAGGCTTTCAGGCTAAAGATAATAGCATATAGTTTTTATGGGGCACTCAGTGTTTAATTCATATCCAGCAATAAGCATGGAAAGATTCTATATAGCAGTGATTTGCAAAAACCATCATTTTGTTCATTTTCCTTTTGTCTTCATTTCTAGTTTGTTGAACAAATTAAGTTTATTTCTTGTGGTAGTAATTTCATCAGTTTTCATAAAAGTGGTTCTATGTGAACTTTATCAGCTTTTTAACTATCATTCTTGTACTTTATACAACCAATTACCTCTATATTAGGTTGTATTTACTTAATTAAATTATAATAAGGTGATAAAAAGTAAAACATTTATGTGTTTAGAAGTAATATGTTTTTCTAAATGGAATCCTCTATATTTATTATGCCATAAAATGTTTTGACATCATTTTAAATAACAGTGGCTTAGTAATTAATTGCTCTTGTATTGTTTCTAGAAAAAAATAAAAGTGAGAGGAAATGATTGATCACTTTAGTGATTTGTAATCCAATAATTTATTGGCATTTGTTAAGGTTACAAATTAATACTGTGTTTCCAGTTATTTGCAGACAGAGAATCTTGTCAAAACCATACACATCCTGGAGGTGATAGTGAGATATTTAAATATTCTGTCCAAGCCTGATGATATAAGCAAGTTGTCTATGAATTGGAGCAGGTAGGCATCATTTAGGAGACTGAATTAGTCTCCTAAAGTTGGGTTCCGTGTATGATGTACTGTGGTTAGAAATAATGCCTTCCTACTGATAAATCTTACTTTCAGACTCACTTCTACATTGGGCATATTTCTGCTTGGGAAATTGATAAGAATTAGAATTTCAAACATAGACTTCACCTGATGTTTATTTTTGAGCTGGTACAAATATGACTTACCATTTCTGGTCTTAATAATAATTTGATTTTCATTTCTAAACTGTTTTAACTTCTTACATATGTAAAAGATTGAACAACGCTCACTTCTTGCTGCTCAGACATATATGTGAATTTATTATTCTTACTTCAAATGGATGTTTTTATTTTTTTGTTTTGGTTTTATTTGCTCCTTTTAAAATTGATTTTTTAAAAATACTTGAATATATAATGGTATTATCTTCTTCTTACATTTATCTTCTTTCTCTCTTCATATATATATATATATATATATATATATATATATATATGATACATGTTAACTGTTAATATCAATTAGTTTAGAGCACCATAGATCATCATGTAGAATAATTGCCAGTATTATATTAAAAACCATTTAAGTCAAATTAAGTATACAAGACAAATATACAAAAAGTATTCAAGTATACAAAAAGACATACAGAGCTCATCTGAGTTCAAGTTCTACTCAATGAATTGCTAGCTTTTTCTTTGATTTCTTTCTAAGATTAAATGCCTTTCATTGTAGCTACTTTGATTATTGTTCTGGATTTTTCTTAATTGCAACTGCTGTGAGCAATCCCATGAATAGGGCAATAAAAACCTTTGTGCATTTTCTGACACTTTCTATCATTCCTGTTTCTACAATGTCAGATTAAAGAGTACCATAGCTAATTACTCATGTCAGGTATAGATTTTAACTTATTTGGTCCAGTAAAAAAGTTGGGGCTAAGTTTTCATTTTGTAGTAAAAAAATATGAGATTTAAATGAGATTCAGTTTAAAAAATCAACTAGAATAGAATTATGTTAAATAAACCTATAAGTGTATAAACCTTACATTGATGTATTTTCCTTAAGAGAGTTTTAATCATTATTTACTAATATACACATAGCATTGAGTGCTTCTCATTATAATTATTACAATTTTTAGCAAACTTTTCAGCATCCATTACAAATGAACATAACAAATGATAAAAATCTGAATATTTTCATCAAACCCTTTTTCTTATCTCTTTTGGTCACTGAATTGCTGAGAAAAAAAAGTATTTTTCACTTTCAATTTGAAACTCATGGCAACTTTGAATAACTGATAAACATTTCTCACAGGTTGATTCACTAAAATTAAAAAAGCAAAAGAAAACATGTATAGAAAAAATGTCCCCTTGATTTATATTAGACAAGAGAGCTTCTTTGATTTTTCTGACAAATTTTTATTAAAAATAGAATCAGTAACCTTCAGCAGACATTCAGCAGGACTTGACAAAGTTTTGATTGAGGAAAGATTGATTCTCTAAAGTTTGAGTGGTCAGACATGCACTGAATTTGCTGTGGTTCATTGCTACATCCCAGAAAGGATTTCTAGCCATTCTCGCCTAATGAGCTTATTAGTAAAAGGCTAAAAGGATCGCAGATTGTCTATCAAGGAAGATTGTCAGTCACAAGCTGTTAGCAGCTCTGCTGTGATTTATACACCATGAGTAAAGAACAGAATGGTGCTAAAATGCTGCTATTATGTCCCACAGCTTGTGGAGTAACACAAATAAAATATGTGGAGCAAAGGTTTAAAGGAAAAAAATAATTTCTGAAGAAGAAAATCAAAGGAAATTAGACAGAATAGTGCTTAACCACCTTCCATTTCCTTTAGTGGTAATTATAATGCAGAGGAGAAAGCAAGTTACCTGTGGCAATAATAGCCCCAGTCCAAAATGATGCTATTAAACCTCCATCAGAAAAAAAGAAAAAATAAAGAAACCCAAAACTAAAAGTCTACTTGACTGCTGTTAGCAACAGGTAGAATTGACTTTTCTCCTTGGAGATGTACTTTTTTCTGTGTCAAACAGATATTTCGAATTCTCCATTCCACAACCCTTCATGTATACCTTAGTTTAGCTTTAAAATCAGTATTTTGTAAAGATGGAGCCAGTATTATCTTGTTTGTAGGTAGGCATCTCTGAACCAGATGAATTTATTGATGAAAGCTTCTCGACTTAAAGTTTGCAATTCTAACTTGGATATATTTGGTAATTCTTTCATATTCTATTTTAATTCACATTGTTATACATCTAGTATAATTATATTTGCATACTTTTCTTTCCTGACAATTGATTAAGAACAGTCTCTAATACCCCTGTCTAAAGTAGACGAAGATTGAATATCACTGCCAACACTTATTTATTGTAGGTAAAATAGTTTTGAATTTTTGTTTTAAAAAGGTTTATAGGATCCCTCTCTAATGAATAAATATTTCTTTGTTCTCCACACCCACACCACTGAATTATTTGATCTTTCAACCTGACACAACTTACTAGGTATCGTGTGTGCCTGCTTAGTTGTGTCCAACTCTTTGTGACTCCATGGACTGTGTAGCTTGCCAGGATCCTCTGTCCATGGGATTTCTCAGGCTAGAATACTGTAGCACATTGCCATTCTCTCCTCCAGGGGATCTTCTAAACCCAGGGACTGAACCCGTTTTTCTTGAGTCTCCTTCTTGGCAGGCAGATTATTTCCCACTGAGCCACCTGGGAGGCCCTGCTAGGTATAGTATAATGATCACTGGGGCTGATGAAATTAACTGACTATTTTAGGATCCACACACATCCTTGAAAGTGAAAGGGAAGTCGCTCAGTCATGTCCGACTCTTTGCGACCCCATGGACTATAGCCTACCAGGCTCCTCCCTCCATGGGATTCTCCAGGCAAGAGTACTGGAGTGGGTTGCCATTTCCTTCTCCAGGGGATCTTCCTGACCCAGGGATCGAACCTGGGTCTTCCGCATTCCAGGCAGATGCTTTAACCTCTGAGCCACCAGGGAAGGCCACACACATCCTTACCAGATGATATATCAGAGGAAAGAAAGGAGAGTAGGCAGTGATCTAAGTGTCCTCCATAACATGATAAATGGAACTCCAGGCAAACAGACTAATGATATTTGGTAGAAAAATAGTCCTTATTATAGGATGCTCTTAATCAGATATCCCTAGAATGATGGCTTAAAGCCAGAATCTATGAAGTTAAGAGACACGATTCTCTGAGAAAGTGGTGCATATGCTGAAGTATGAAATGGAGAGATTTAATAGACCAAATATTTCTGATGTGTAATAAGAAACCACTTAACTCATTTGGAGACTACTCACCTACTCTGGTCCAGAGGACATATGCTAGATGCTGGAGGAAAGGACCCAGGAGCTGTTGTCTAAGTCCAGATTTTAGTCTGCTTCTCTGGAAATCGTTATAACTTTGAAACTATTATTGAACCATGATCTTATTTGTGTAAGTCTAATTTCATTGAGAGGACAATCAGATTCATGTTAAGTCAATGCTAAAACACTGCCTTTATTATGTCACATGCTTCTCAAAAGCAAAGTACAATTCTGTAGTTCGAACGTTGTAATATTCTTGAAAGACTTTCCACCACTATTCTCTCATATCAATCTTCCAGTTGGCAGAACTTGCTAACCTACAGCCCTGCAAAGTACTGCAAATATTTTCATCCTTGCACTTCTGTTGATAGTCTTTCCCTCTAGATGTAGCTATAACCTACTACCTTCCCAACAATTACAGTTTAAAATCTTTTTACTAAACTGAATTCCTACAACCTCCTTAATTACTCCCATACTGCGCCCTCACACTCTTACATTCCTATAAGTAAAAAAAAAAAAAAAAAAAAAACAAAAAAAACTCATGAATCCAAAGATGCATGAGCTTGACTATATAAAAATTTAAAATTTATTTTGAAAAGAACAAATAATTCCCCAAGAAAATAGATTAGGAAAACATTTGTGAGATATATAATACACAAAGTGTTAATGCTTCTGTTCTGTAAAAACCACTCAAAATCTATAATGCAAGGAAAATATGAAAGACATGTAAAGAGGTAAAAACATGGAGAAAAATAATCTCAGTGACAAGTGAATATGAAAATAGTTACATAATTTTATTTAGGCATTAATACCAAGAACTACAGATTTTCCTAAAAAATTTGAAAGCCAAAATTTAAATATACATCTTTAATGAGGATGTTAGACACATATATTTTCACATATTATTGCTTTATATGTAAGTAATGAAGCCAATAAATCTAGGTAACTTGTCAAAAATTTAAGTGGATATTCCTTTTACCAACTGATTTTTAAAATTGTACTCTTAGGATGCATAAAACAAGACAATGTCACAGATATAAGGCATATACACTGAGATGATTATTGAAATATTGTTTCCAATAATACACAATTAAAAATGACTTAAATATAAATCAAGAGAGTTTGACAACGCTGGAATACAGAAACTGGAACCTAACGCAGATCTTAAAAATATATGATAGATCTATAATTATTCTAGGAAAAAGGCCCACTTACAGTGTTAAAAAGTCTCATATCACATATGTTGAATATGATGAGCTTATTGCGATATATATAATTTGTGATTTAACTATGGAAAGTACACACATACGTATGTGCACTATACAAATTGGAAAAGATGTGCCAATATTTCATATAACTTTCTGTGATATGTGTATTTAATGGGATTTCCACGAACCATATACCCTTTCAATATCTATTTATATAATATATTTCATTTTTGGAATGAGAGAAAAATTAATGTCTTTGCTACCTTTTTGTTTACCCAAACTCACACTTACCTCTTGGTTATGCTGTATGATTTAATGAAGCCAAACTAAGAGTCGGAGTGACACGGTAAATGACTCCACTCCGGCTGCAGCCGCTAACAGTGAAAGATTGATAGTCAAGTTTGATCTTGTGGGAGTGAAAGCTATCTCCACAATGGACGTTGGATTTCCTGATAAAAGAGTCATTGACAAAACCTGCCTAAATGGAGGCACCATAAAGACAGCAGCACTCAGAGAAAGCTTGGAGCAGCCATTTCCATTCTATTAGCCGTTTGCAATTACAAGCACTGTAATCAGTACGTGTCATCAGCATTTGATAGGGATCTTTGTTAGAAGGCTCTCCTTTATGTATAGTCAATAAAAATCTATATTAGTAATGCAGAGACTTAGAATTAACTGATATCACTGAAAGGAATCTGACCAAAAAATGAATAAATGACTGAATGAGCACACACAAATAAACAGCCGAGCAGACGACCTCGGTGAAGCGCATGACGTGACTTCATCATGGAACAGAGTGATAAAGATTCAGGAAACCTAGAAAACAAGCAAACATACACACATACACAGGAGAAGGGAAGAAAGAAAGAAAGAGAAAAGAGACAGAAAGGGAAAAAGAAAAAAGTTCAGCCCTTATGAAAGTTATTGTCATTCATTTCATTCGTGTCATCTGATGAAAAGTAGAATTGGAATATCGTTTGTGTTTTGAAAAGTAATTATGCCTGAATAGACTGTGAACAAATATTCTCATTCAAACTACTATGTTTTTTAAGTTCTGAGTTACAGAACACTTCTAGGTAGTTTTATACTTAAATAATTGGATTGCCCACCCAAGATGTTGGAGCCCATTGAGGGAAATCAAGTAACATCGACCATGGTGTGGTCTGGTTGAGGAGGACACAGCTTATCTGTAAGTCTGAGTGCCCAAATAAGATGCACTGAGCACAGCCTTCTCATTTAACCACCGTCTACAGTGCCTTTATTGTTATTGTTACTTATAAATAGTAAGACTGAGAAAGAGATATAAATGCTCATTATAGATAAAATTTCAATATATTTTTATGTGCCTTCATTTCAGAAATAATTAAGGCAAATCAGTTTCACAATGTTTTAGAAACTGCATTTTCTATTTGGATTAATGTTCCTTTTATGAAATCTTTGAAAATATGTTTTTGCTTTATTCTTCTACAAAATTCTCCCATGTACTATTAAATAATCATTCTAGCTGCTTTTAAGAATGTTGAAGTCACAGCCTCTCTTTAAATTTAGATTCTTAACCAAATTCTAAGGTTGTGAATTTCATCACTTCTATTATATTTTTTTCTTTCTTTTTTTTTTTTCAGATGAACTTTATTTTTTTTTTTCTTTATTTTACTTTACAATACTGTATTGGTTTTGCCATACATTGACATGAATCCACCACGGTTGTATACAAGCTCCCAATCCTGAATTCACCTCCCACCTCCCACCCCATATCATCTCTCTGGATCATCCCCATGCACCAGCCCCAAGCATCCTGTATCCTGTATCGAACATAGACTGGCACTTTGTTTCTTACATGATAGTATACATGTTTCAATGCCATTCTCTGAAATCATCCCACCCTCTCCCTCTCCCTCAGAGTACTTTTGCAGGAGAAAAGGTATATTGTGTTATTATTGACACTGACATTAATTTGGTATGTAAAATGATAAATACATAATAAAATTATTCAGGATAAAGATAACTTTAACAGCAATTACATGCACAATGACCTTTTCAATTATAAATTTATCTAGAAATTCAAAATCTTTTTAATAGTTCTTATCTCATGTAAATATAGAGAAATAATGCAAGCATTATCATAACATATTCATAAATTTTAAATGTTATGTGATTTGGTTATATTTGGCTGAAGTATTTCCAATCCTCCGTTGTGTATAACATGTGCTAGAAAGAAGCATATCAGGTTTAGCTAATAGATTTCACCTCCAAAATCAAAGACTGACAGTTTGACCAGCGGCTCTGCAGAAATGATGGTCTTGAAGTTTCCAAGGTGAAGAGAATAGGCTGCACTTTCTTACATCTACCAGAATCCTGACAGCTGATCTACTTTTAAGGGTTTCCTGATGACTTTCCAAAGAGATGCTGCCACCCTTCTGAAAGTTATCAATTTAGAACTAGTTCCACCGGAAAGAAAAGAACATGGGATAGTTGAAGAGAAGATAAATAATCAAAAATGAATGTTCCTAAAGGAGATTACAAGATGATCCCATTAGCTGTTGATACAGAAAATAATACTTGAGCCATTCTAAAACAAAGGTAAATAAACCACGATCTTGTGAATTTCACAGTACTGACACTGTGTGTCAATAAGGTGAATACGAGGATATAGCAGATGTTGTCAGACACTGAAGAACTATTTGGCTTTTCCTACTTCAAAGTAGACATTTTTGGAACACATGTCCTTAGCTGTACTTGGTTGTCTGTTAGCCATTCAGTTAATTTTTTTAACTTATCTTTACTGATGCAAAACATTCGTAACATATCTCAAATTCTGTATAATTAAAATACGGAATTTTAGCAACTCTTCAAATTGGGCTTCCAAAACTTAGCCTCCTTCTTGAAACTACTTCTGATATTATTTTTCTTTTTGAATTGCATTATTGGCTTATCTGTTTTTATGCTTAGGAAAATAACATACAAATAGCTGTTCTAAAAGATTTTCTTTATTATTCTTATTTTTAATACTTAAGATTGAAAATGCACTACACTTGATAATTGAATTTGTTTCCTAATGAACAGAAATAGCTTCACATACATGCATCGAGGCACATTTTCTTTTCAACTTGAGCTTGGAATAGTACTAATAAAATATTTCACAGGTTATCAATATCACCCACAATTCATTACTAATTGCTATGAACTGAACTGTGTTCCCGTGAAATTCATTGTTTGAAGATCTAACTCCCAGTGTGACTATATTTAGAGATATGGCCTTTAGAGAGGTGATTAAGGTTAAATGAGGTCAGAAGAGTGGAGTTCTAGTCCCATAGGGCTGTGGTCCTCATGAGTAGAGGAGGAAACTCTAGGGGTCTCTCTCTCCATGGTTAGCACAGAGGAGAGGCCCAGCAAGGACTCAGTGAGAAAGTGTCATCTGCAGCTAGAGGTGAGAGGTTTCCCCAGACAGCAACTGTCTAGCACTTTGATCTGATGTATACAATCAAGAAACATGAGAAAATCCATTTCTGTCGTTTAAGTCACCCAGTCTGGGGCATTTTGTTATGGCAGTCCTGCAGACTAATCCACTAATGGCTTCAAATTTTCCTTCAGTTACTGAATGACAGTTTTTTTTTTTTTTTTTTTTCCCATTGGATTCTGCAGTTTTGTTTTTCTGAAACTAAAAAAGGACGAATCCATTTCAAGTCATGTGTTCTTAAAAAAACTGGAGGGAAAATGGATGATCTATCATTTATAGGGGAAGCACAGATAGCACAGTGGTAAAGAATCTGCCTGCCAATGCAGCAGACACAAGAGACGCAGGTTCCATCCCTGGTCAGGAAGATCCCCTGGAGTAAGAAATGGTAACCCACTCTTGTATTCCTGCCTGGAAAATTCCATGGGCAGTGGAGCCTGGCAGGTGCATGGGGTCGCAAAGAGTTGGCCACTACTGAGCAGTATCCACACAGAGTATTTGTAGACTGTGTGTGTTTGTTTAGCCGCTCAGTCCTGTCCAACTCTTGGCAACTCCATGGAATGTAGCCCGCCAGGTTCCTCTCCAGGCAAGAATACTGGAGTGGGTTGCCATTTCCTTCTCCAGGGGATCTTCCTGACCCAGATTTTGAAATTGGGTCTTCTGAATTTCAAGCAGATACTCTACCGTCTGAGTCACCAGAAGCAGTAGTGTTTCTTATCTCGGTCTGTGCCAGGTACACACTCATGAAACTGGAAACTTCTCTTTTAATTCAACCCGCAAAGTATCTCAGTGTATTTATTCCACATTATCTCTGTGGCTAAATCCTGGTCTACAGAAAATCTGATTGAGGGCCAAAATTCTGGAGACAGACTGTTTATTCTTCTCTCCCTAGTTGTCCAAATATCTACTGCACTATCTTGAGCAAATTATTTAGCCTGTCTGGAGCTTCAGTTTCCCCACCGGTAAAACAGTGATAAGAGCCATTGTCTTTTAATGTTTCCATGTGGAAACAACTCAGGTAAGTAACGCATTCCTTACGCTCTACCTGGTACATTAAAACCTCATGC
This sequence comes from Capricornis sumatraensis, assembly GCF_032405125.1. NCBI lineage: Eukaryota > Metazoa > Chordata > Mammalia > Artiodactyla > Bovidae > Capricornis > Capricornis sumatraensis. The sequence goes on along the minus strand of NC_091089.1, from coordinate 14,186,726 downwards.
TCAAAGACAGTGAGCAGTAATTCACCCGAATCTTTCATACACTATTGCTAAGGCTTTCTCTACCAATCTACCCCAGTCGATTCTTTAAGAGAAGATATGATCCTTTCATTCTCTTTCTTGAAATATGTCAGTGGTTTGCAATTGCTCTCAGCGTTAACAATAGAGGCCAGAATGTAGACTGCCCCACAGGGTCCTGCTGACTTCCCAGCATCTCTCACTGTTGCCCCCTTTCCCTGATTGTCATCAAGTCAACTGGGTTTCTTGAGCCCTATTGCGATACTACCCTGGTGGTTCAGAAGGCAAAGCATCTGCCTACAATGCGGGAGGCTTGGGTTCAATCTCTGGGTCGGGAAGATCTCCAGGAGAAGGAAATGGCAACCCACTCCAGTATTCCTGCCTGGAAAAGCCCATGGACGGAAGAGCCAGGTAGGCTACAGTCCATGGGGTCCCAAAGAGTTGGACACAACCGAGCGATTTAAGTTTCACTGAGATACTAAGCTGTTTGCCCTCTCAGGGCTAGACCCACTTTCTTCCTCTGCTGGGAACAAGTTCTTCTTTACTCTCTTGACTCAACTTAAAATGTATGAGAAATATTTAGGCATCTGTCCTGCAGAATAATTTAGGTACCTCCTTCTAATGCAAAGTGACATCTTCTTTACAGACCAACAACAATAAATTTGATCAGTTTAATAATTAATTTTATGCTGATCACACCTTCCAATCTAAGTTTTTTGTTTTCTTTTTTTTTCAATTTAGAGACCATGCCTACCTTGTTTACTGCTAAATCTTAGCATATGTTATAAAGCATCCCACTGATTAAGCAATAGGTATATATCTTTTAAATACATAAGTGGATGAATACAGGAGAGTAAGAATAAATGAATTAACTAATCAATTCTTGAAGAACTGACTCTTACCTTGCTAACTTGGTATCTGTGAAAATGCCAGTTCTTCTAAACTTTAATCACAATTATGAAGTAGTATTTTAATTGTTTTCCAAAGAATTTCTAAGTAAGGAAAATTTTATCTCAAATGCCTCTTTTTACAAATACAATTACCATAAGCCAGAAAGATGCTGTAACTGTCTTAGAGTTATAAACAAGCTCCTTGGCACATATATGCTTAGTACACCCTGCTTCTAATGCAAAGTCTGGAATCCTTATTTTTAAGATTTAATGCATTTGTTCCAAATATATCTTATACTAAACTAGTTAGCATATATTTTAGGTAAAAATAGGGAACAATTGCAGGCTTTCATTTTTTATGTCTGCTGTTATACACAGCACATTCTAATAATTCTGAAAATAATATTTGAATTAGTGCTTTGGTTAGCAGGACTAGAGAAGAAAAAGAAAGACCAGCATAATAGAGGTGAAGGTTGCAACATTTGTCATTTACATGGCATATTTTTTTCTTCCTAAGGCAAATGTTAACACTTTTCCTTTTGTTAATTTTCAAAAGATTCAAAAAAAATCTTTAACTTGAATATGTATTTTATTTTGGGCTTTTTAAAGAAAAGATGATAACTTTCTAAAATGAAAATTATTTGAGACTTCACAGCAACACCATAGACCATTGTTCATTTATCTCTAATATATAATGTTGAATATTAGATACAGAAATGCATCGCTTATGAGTGGAATCTAAAAATAACACAACAAACTAGTGAATAGAACAAAAAAGAAGCAGAGAACAAACTTGTGGTTACCAGTTGGGGGAGAGAATGTGTCAGGGTTAATGAAGAGCAGGGATTAAGAGGCACAAGCTATTAGGAATAAAATAGTCCATCAGGATATATTGTGCAGCATAAGGAATATAGTCAATGCTTTATCATAGCTATAAATGCAGTATAACCTTTAAAACTTGTGAATCACTATATTGTACACCTGGAGTATAACCTTTAAAACTTGTGAATCACTATACTGTACACCTGTATCTTATATATTATTGTACATCAAGTATACTTCAATTAAAAAAAAAAAAAAAAAAGCCAGAGTCATCATGCTGTAATAAGAGAAAGTGGAACTTAAGATCAACCAATCAGGAATAGCCAACCAGACTTTCCCAAAAAAGGCAACCTCTTAAGCTCCAGCCAATCAGTTACTTTGCTTTGCTTCAGCATCACCCCTATAATACCTTGCCCTTTGCTCCTTTCAAAGTTGTCCTAATTACCTTTGGCTATTTCTACCTGATTCAAATACATAAAATAAGATCAAACAAAATCTTGAAAATTTTCATGTTCCTTAGTTTACTCTTTCACATTACAAAGGTAGGATCAGTCTTGAAATTCAACCAAGAGATGATTCACAGGCTTGGTTTTGAAGTAAATAAGTCCAAGTTGAAGCCAAATGTGAACCAATCTATACAAGATATAATGAAAAGTAATGTTAATGAAAAGAAGAGTTATAACATCATTGAGAATACTTCAACCCTCATAACTGTGAAAGACTTCAATTAATTTCCAGATATTCACTGGTTATCATATGGTTATCATATGGCAAAGCATGTCATACCTGCATATTTGAAAACTTTGGGGACATCCTTATCTAAACTGCTTGAAAAATCTACTAAATAGCTAATTTCAATAGGTTTTGAGCTGTTGGCTTAAAATTACATATTCACACAGTCCACAAGAACAATGCAAAACAGGGATTAACAAAGCAATTATGCTAGTTAAAAAAAATTAAGCAATAAATAATTATTGTGGTAAAAAATAAGTAAATAATAAAATTAATTATCAATATTGACTCAGATTCAGACCCTACCTTGTTCAAATCAAAGCATTAAAATTTATTTTTCAAAATTAATGAACCATAATTAACCACATTCTTCATTTTGAAAAAATACCTGATTGGATCATTAATATATGAAATAAAATCATTTAAACTATTTTAATAAAAACTCATTCTCATTGTCTTAAAAATTCCATGTTTATATATGCATTTAATATGTATGCTATATTTGTGCAATGTTACATATAAGAAAGATATTTTGTAATTTTCAAGGCATGAGAACTGGTACTTTGTTACTATCGTTGCTGTTATGATTGTTATAATATTTGGTTGAAAGACCAGCATGACTTTATGATCTTGTTATGTTTTCAGATGTTCTCTCTTTCAACTGCATTTAGCAAAGGAGTGAATAATATAATGAATAAAACACTTAATAAGGCATAGTTAGTTATAATTTGAAGGACTTATTAATTTCTTGTTTTGATTAAATTTGGGATTCTATCCAACTAAAAGACATGGTAAAGCTTTCACTTGTATCAGTAAGTTTGTTTCAAGATTTCCATTTTCTTCTTTCCAAACAGAGTGGCAATTAATTAGCACCTTTTAAATTTTCTTGATGCAACTATGTTTTTTTTTTTTCTTTTAAAGCAAATTAATTAGTTTAAAATATATTAGGCATTCTTAGCATGTTAGGACTTGCATATCACTGAGATAGTTGAAATTATTGTATTGTGCATATTTGAAATTAGAAATCTGCTATCAAATTAGAAAATGTTTGGTCAAATAATAGAGGTTCTTTTGTCATGGGAATAATTGTTTTGTGTTTTATTTTTCTTTTCAGAAGACAGAGTGATAATGAATAATTTATAGCTATTATAATACTATTGACTCCTTGACTTTGTTTACATTGTTCTCATTTCTAGAGTTTCTTTTGATATTCTCTACTCTTAGTTATATTTCAAGCTAAAATATACTTTTGATATTAAGGGATTTTGCAAAGAAAACCTCAGATTATGGACTAACCTTAATTTTCACTTTGTTTTTTCATATAGACTATTTCTGCTGCTAAAGTGAAAGTGATAGTTGCTCAGTCATGTCTGATTCTTTGTGACCCCTTGGACTGTATACTGCCAGGCTCCTCTGCCCATGGAATTCTTTAGTCAAGAATACTGGAGTGGTTTGCCATTCCCTTCTCCATGGGATATTCCCTACCTAAGGATTAAACGTAGGTCTCCTGCTTTGCAGGCAGATTCTTTAGTGTCCAAGCCAGCAGGGAAGCCCTTGCTCCTAAAAGCCACCTTTAGAATAACTGAGGAGTAAAATGTTACTTTTTCAGCCTCTCTGAGTGTAACTGGACCATCTGTGCTGCCAGTCTCTGGACTCCATCATGACATGACTGGATGATCAAAAGTTTAAACACTTAAATAAGAAACCAGTGATTGTCATTATTTTCGTATGTTCTTCAGGCTATTTCAGGATTTTTCCAGAGAGGTCAGACTTGTGAGCTGTGCCAAGGCCAGCCTGGTTCCCAGATGCAGAAACACTTCAGAAATCCACACCTTCCTTTCAGTAAACCCTGTAAATTTCTGCCCAGATACTGTTCCCCCATCGGAGAACTGAAATTAACTAGGGCCACACCTTCTCTCAGCCTGATGACAAGAAGAATTAAACTGCCTTCCTCCAGAGAGTGTCAACTCTGTGCAAAAGCTTTCTCACTCTGTGTGTGCTGTCATCTAATTCAATTAAACCCAAGGCTTTCACCTTTTAACTTTAATGAAGAGTTACCCGTCACCTCTCTCCATACCATAACACCTAATTCAAGCCCTCTTCACGTGGAGGCTTACCTGCAAGGGCTCCTAGACTCAGGCAGAGGATGTTGGTCCTTTGGGTACTCTCTCTTTCTCATATTCCAGTTGGCTTGAGCCTAACCCTCCAATTTTATTGGCAATGAAGAATCATAACAAGAAAAATGCTATCTCAGTAGAGCTAAAATTAAAATATCGATTGCTGTCTAATTTATGTGTGAGCACAGAGCCATCTTTTTATTCATTACAAGTCCAAAAGATTCACATTGACTCTATTCTTCATATACACTTCATTCTAGATTTCTCTTAAATGCTAAGAATGAAGTGCTCAGCACTTCCCGTCAACATCCTTGAAGGACACTCCTGAGAAAAAACACACCGGTGCTTGACTTTGTTTATTAATTCCCTTCTTCTGTAGGGAGCTAAACCACACATGCCATCCATATTGCATAAGCACTGCTTTATTTGCAAACCTTTATGAGATTTTCACTTAATAAACCTTGACACATTTTGCAGTCAGTGATATTAATAGCCACCTGGGAGCAACTTCAGTGGGTCATGTTTGATGGAACAGTAACTCCCACTCCAGGCTTGGTGACACCCCTGAGTGTCCCTAATTATCACACGGGCTCTTGTGAAATTCTAAAATGACTCTCAGAAGAAAATTAATTTTAATTAGCTTTAATTTTGAAAAATACATTCTGCACGACATTTTCCGTGGCCGAAATGTCCACAGTCAAACATGGGATGTCATAACGCTGATATCCTGTCCCCAGGATGCCCTTTTGCTCGAGCACCCACTATGTGCCATGGCCTGAGTCAGGACCAATGAGTGTCCAAAGATGCATTAGAGATAGTGACTGCTATTGAGAGTTTAACCTCTTATAGGGATGGAAAATATGGATAACGAAGTAAGCTGTGAGAAATTTAATTTGCTAAAATACAAAGTTTTTCCATGGGAGTTCTGAAGAAGGCACAATTAATTTTGATGGAATATGTCAAAGAAGGCCTTAAGAGGAAGGCAAATGGCACCAAGGCTTTGTAAAGCAAACACGATGCTGGGGGGTTGATGATGGAGAGGAGATACTGCTTTTGCTCCTAAATGGGTAAATGCAAAGACCCAGAGAAGTGAGCATGTATGAGGGAGAGTCCTGTGAGAATAAAATGATTTTGGATCATTTAAAAATAATTTATCTTTTAAAATGAGTATAAACCATGAGTGTGATCATTCATAAGTAAATACGGTTCTTCCTTGCACCACTTATCTTGAGCCAAAACTCACATAGATTGCATGTAGATCTTCTGAAATGTGAGCATGATTTCTTGTAGGCCTGTGTTAGAAAGTAGACATAGCAATATATGCTGATTTTACTTAGTATATTATTATTACTAATATATTAGAACTTCCCAGGTGGCACTAGTGGTAAAGAATTCACTTGCCTATGCAGGAGACAGGTACAGGTTCAATCCCTGGGTGGGGAAGATCCCCTGGAGGAGGAACTGGCAACCCACTCCAGTATTCTTGCTGGGAGAATTCCATGAACAGAGGAGCCTGGTGGGCTGCAGTCCATGGGATTGCAAAAAGAGTCAGACATGATTGAGCACTGAGCATGCAATAGGATGTGATGGCTCTCAGTTCAGTTCAGTTTAGTCGCCCAGTTGGGTCCGACTCTTTGCGACCCGAAGTATTGCAGCACGCCAGGCCTCCCTGTCTATCACCAACTCCCAGAGTTCACCCAAACTCATGTCCATCGAGTCAGTGATGCCATCCAGGCATCTTATCCTGTCGTCCCCTTCTCCTCCTGCCCCCAGTCCTTCCCAGCATCAGAGTCTTTTCCAATGAGTCAACTCTTCACATCAGGTGGCCAAAGTATTGGAGTTTCAGCTTTAGCATCATTCCTTCCAAAGAAATCCCAGGACTGATCTCCTTTAGAATGGACTGGTTGGATCTCCTTGCAGTCCAAGGGACTCTCAAGAATCTTCTCCAACATCACAGTTCAAAAGCATCAATTCTTCCTCGCTCAGCTTTCTTCACAGTCCAACACTCACATCCATACATGACCACTGGAAAAACCATAGCTCTAAGTGAGCCATTAAATCTAAAATCAAAAAATTCTCTTTAAAAACAAAGTACTGTTCTCCTTCTGCTCAATAGAAACTTAGCTGATACTTTGGGCTCTCTCTGGAGTTTTATGTTGACCTTAGATCACTGCATGCAATTAGGTCAATGTATTAAAAATAACCATCTGCCTTTGGGATTTAAAAACAGGCCAGCACTTTGGTGCTAACACTGCAGTTTAACGAAGGATAATGATATTGAAGGATCACATACCATTTGCAATAAGCCCAGCTCTCTTTCCCCATATGCTGCTGTTTTGGAGAATGGGGAGGCCCCTTCTTTGTGAGTCATAGTGTGGGATGAACTACTTACAGGCTGTAGGAGCAGACCTCTTGGGTTCAAATGAGATGCGACTTTGGACAGGGTACTTCCTCTCTCCATGCCTGAGTTTTTAGTCTCTATGTGGATGAGAGGACATTCATTCAAGCATGTATGCATGCTAAGTCACTTCAGTCACGTCCGACTCTTTGCAACCCTATGGACTATAGCCTGCCAGGCTCCTCTGTCCATGGGATTCTCCAGACAAAAATATTGGAGTGGGTTACCATGCCCTCCTCCCACAGATCTTCCCAACCCAGGGATTGAACCTGCATCTCTTCTAACTCCTGCATTGGCAGGCAGGTTCTTTCTTTACCACTAGTGCCACCTGAAAAGTTCTACTTCATTCACATGGCTGTCAAAAATGAAATGAGCTAACCCATGATGTTCAGTGTCTGGAACTCAGCCTTCAGCTTCAATTGTTATTTTCATTGGTAGTGTTGTTATTCTGGTCCTTAAACTTAAGAATTGTGTGTCCTTGGATCTCTTACATTTTGATTACTTCATTTCCATAATAGGAAAACTACACCAACATTTAAGCAATTATATTGAAAAATGAAATCTTTGTTGGATGTGAACTTCTACTGGCTCACTATAGAACAAATAATGTTGAACAAATGGCACCTGCTCTTTTATTTAGGATGCTGGAAAGTAGTACTTCCAGGGAAAGAGAATTATCACCATTTTTATGTTTAGTCTGCCCTTGTTGTTCAGTCACTAAGTTGTGTCTGTATTCTTGTGACCTTATGGACTGCAGCATACCAGGCTACCCTGTCCTTCACTACCTCCCAGAGTTCACTCAAATTCATGTCTGTTGAGTCAGTGATGCTATCTAACCACCTCATCCTCTGCCACCCTTTATACCTTTGGCTTTCAATCTTTCCCAGCATCAGGGTCATTTCCAGTGAGTCAGCTCTTGGCATCATGTGGCCAAAATATTGGAGCTTCAGCTTCAGCATCATCATAGGGTGGATTTCTTTTAGGATTGACTGATCGGATCTCCAGCAGTCCAAGGGACTCTCGAGTCTCCAGCACCACAATTCAAAAGCATCAGTTCTTCGGTGCTCAGCCTAATTTATGGTCCAAATCTCACATCTGTACTTGACTAGTGGAAAAACCATATCTTTGAATATACAGAGCTTTGTCAGCCTAAGAAAGAATAAATACTTCTCTTGGTATATAAAGAATGTTTCTTTTGTGTTTATGAGCAATCTTAACACTGACTCAACAGTCCAAGAACTGAGCAGGTTTTATTTCAACATCTTTTCATGGGACTCAGCTAGGAGATAAAGGTGTATCCAGGTCATCTGGGATTTTAAAATGAGAGCAATGTTAATGAAATACAGAACCACTGACTTAAAAACTGCCACTGGTATTCAGAGGATTCTATAAAAATACCTAATTATGTTTTTTTACTAACTGATTTTGTTTATATCTAATAAAAAGACTAGCAAATTCTCATTGGGAGGAAATTATCGGCTTCTCTATCAGTCATTTTCTCTATAGTTCTCTTTCATTACAAATTTAACATTTACTCATCATGAGCTTTTTTGCAAAGTGGTTATGTTTCAATTCAAAATCTTTAAACTGGTTAAATTTGAAGATCAGCACACATGTAGGCACACAATTGTAATATGTGTATACTTATTTGTGTATTTATACAGACTCATATTTTTGCCACCAAGTTTCTTTTTCCTCTGTCACTCTTATACATTTATGGAAGCATAGAAAGAATATTAAAAGCAAAGGAATGTTACAATGGTGCTCACTGGCCTTACTTTATAAAAATAAATAATAATTAAGCAATCAGCATAATGGTTGTTACTACAATTACTGCCTCACTCTTTCCCACTTCACTTTTTTCTGTCCTAGGCATATTGGCCTTGCCTTGGCTAATGTGTCTCACCAGCCTCCTTCATGCCTCAGAGCTTTTTTGCAAACATTTCCTCTCATCAGCCAGCACTTTCCCAAGCCCCATCTGTCTCTTGCTTGTATAAGTTATTCATCCTTCATTAGAGAAGATTTCACAGGCCCCCTTTTATAAGACTTTCCCTTGTGGCCTAACACACGGGATGGCTTTTTCTTCTTAGATCTTTTCACATGAATAGCTACATATTATTTGTGTCACTTTTTCATCAATGCAGGGAGTTCATATTTGTTAACTGCATATATTATTCATTATGGAAATGTTTCTTAACTATCTTGGCCCAGGACCAAGCATATGGCTTCTGTTCTCATTCCATGAGCAGGGACCATGTGTATAGACCTGGGCAGCTGAAAGACCGTGAACTGTGGCTCCTCTTTGGGCAGCCCCCTCTCACACCCTCTGCTCTTATAATTCAACAGGGAATTATTGAAGAACAGGAATATTGGACAGCAGTTTACCAACAACTAAGGTTAGTAAAACTTAAAATAAGTTGCATGTGATAGAATTATTACTGAGCAACGGAAGAAAGCTGAACGCCAAAGAATGGATGCTTTTGAACTGTGGTGTTGGAGAAGACTCTTGAGAGTCCCTTGAACTACAAGTAGATCCAACCAGTCCATCCTAAAGGAGATCAGTCCTGAGTGTTCTTTGGAAGGACTGATATTGAAGCTGAAACTCCAATACTCTGGCCACCTGATGCGAACAGCTGACTCATTTGAAAAGACCCTGATCCTGGGAAAGATTGGTGGCTGGAGAAGGGGATTACAGAGGATGAGATGGTTGGATGGCATCATTGACTAGATGGACATGAGTTTGAGTGGACTCCAGGAGTTGGTGATGGACAGGGAGGCCTGGCGTGCAGTCCATGGGGGGACTGCAGACTCCCCTGCAGTGCATGGGGTCACAAAGAGTTGGACATGACTGAGTGACTGAACTGAACTGAACTAAATTTAACAGATAATATTATCAGCAACTAAAATTAGGTCTTAGATTTTTATTTAGATTAGATTTGTATTAGATTTGTATTTCAAATAGATTTTCCATTCATCATGACATTCCACCTTCTTTAAAACAAGGAAGATGATTTCCAAAAAAGTTAATAATGCATCCAAGGTCATTTATCTTCTAAGATATCAATTGGGTACTTGAAATGTAAGATTCCAGTGCAATTGTTTCCCAATGCCTCTCTATCTAGGAATTCAATTCACTTTTCTTTTCTAATATTATTAGCCATGTTTCTATACCTTTAACATTATAAATCTGTTCTCTGTAACACAATAACACAAGAGGGATGAGGAGCTAAAGCATAAGACTTTATTGAGGACTAAGGCAAATCTCACCTGCAAATTTAAAGCAAATGCAGACAAGTAATGCTTATTTTTTAAGCATAAATTATTAGTAGTCACATCTGGGCACTGAGAAACTGAGAATCAAAAAGTGTAAAATTCTAGTTCAAGATCACACAGTTCACTGAGAAAGCTGGAATTCAAATCCAGAATGTTCTGATTATGAATGCCAGACTTTTCATTATACCCAAAAGTGGGAGATTTATTACCCTGTATGCATAGGACAGATGTTCTTTTTAAAATGTTTATAACTTTTCATTTTCACTGAAGTATTGCATTTAAGCATAGAAATTCCTTAGATTATATGTTCAGCTTAGACTGAAAGATCTGGAAAAAGAAAAACAACTAGACTCAGTAGAAATTTACGTCTTCTTCCTGGTGCTCTTCTTGCTAAGTATTGGACAAATGAAATCGCTGCAGTTCTGCGAAAGATTTCAGAGGACTGGGAGAAAGAGATTCTCATTTTCTGTTAAGAATTGTGATGCTGGCTATTTATAGACCAATATGCAGATGTCTACTGGTATAATAAACCTAGTCATCAAAGAAATTAAGTTAAATTAGCTACAGTTTAAATGAAGATATTTAGAATGCATAACCAGCAAGCATGAGCAACAATGTTACCACAATCCTAGGAGTAATCTTACCTCCTGTTTAAGAACTGTAAGAAAGATACATTATACAAGCATTGGGTTTGCAGGTATTCCCTAGACAAGGAAATCTACATGAGCTTCAAAAGTTAATTTGTATGAAATACTTAGGAACCCTGGGTTTGTTCTATAGACACAGTGACATTTTTAGTGGGTCTTTTTGCAAATCCTCAGTGATTAAAGGGACTTTTGACTCTGGAGCTTTCAACATTTGGCACACACACATCAAAGGTTAGAAACACAGCATCTCTTTTATTTCATATCAGAGGATGGGAATTTATCTATATTAATTGAAAATGACAAGAACTCAGCAAGAATAATAATCATCAACAAAAATAACCTGGTTTAAAAAATAACATTTAAATTATATAATTCAGAGAGGCAAAGTGATAGATCGTAAATATGCATGCTTCAAGATTGCTTGGTTCCAAACATTATTACTCTACTTGAGACACAAAATCCAGCAAAAAAGTAACAGATGGGATTTTCTTGAATGTGTCACAATTCACTCTTATTTGGGAAGATGACGTGTGACAACAAAAATTTGTATGAGGATATTTCCTCAATGACAGTGAATATGTTAATTTTAAAAAGGATTACAAATTCTAGGTAGTATATCATGTGTCTACTACACTCGTAATGGCACGGTCATTTGTGTATTAGTTTTCCTTGACTGTGTAAAAAGTTACCTCAAATGTAACAGCTGGAAACAACATTTATTTATTTTCTCAAAGTACTGCAGGCTCAATTGGGTTTTCTAGTCTTAACAAGGCTAAAATCATTTTAAAAATTCTTCCTTCCCCTCTCTTTCAACTATATCAGTATTTCAGGACCCTTTTAAATACCACCATGAAATCTGGGGGAATTTTTTCATTGTTTCTGGTTATCTTTCTTCTAAGCAAATGCAGTATACATAGTTCGTATTATGCAAAATTGAATAGGATTAATATAGTTTTATTCTTGCTTTTAAGTTTTGGTATATTTTAAAACTGTGCCAAACTAGATTATGAGCTATCACAGAGTGTTTATTTCATAAATACCTTATATCACTTACAGCATCAACCAAAGTTTTAAATACACAGCAAATAATGCTTGTTAGTTTTTCCCTACATATGAGCATTGTCACCCTGCTTATTTAACTTCTATGGAGAGTACGTCATGAGAAACACTAGACTGGAAGAAGCACAAGCTGGAATCAAGATTGCTAGGAGAAATATCAATAACCTCAGATATGCAGATGACACCACCCTTATGGCAGAAAGTGAAGAGGAAATAAAAAGCCTCTTGATGAAAGTGAAAGAGGAGAGCGAAAAAGTTGGCTTAAAGCTCAACATTCAGAAAACGAAGATCATGGCATCTGGTCCCATCACTTCATGGCAAATAGATGGGGAAACAGTGGAAACAGTGTCAGACTTTATTTTTTTGGGCTCCAAAATCACTGCAGATGGTGACTGCAGCCATGAAATTAAAAGATGCTTTCTCCTTGGAAGGAAAGTTATGACCAACCTAGATAGCATATTCAAAAGCAGAGGCACTACTTTGCCAACAAAGGTCCGTCTAGTCAAGGCTATGGTTTTTCCTGTGGTCATGTATGGATGTGAGAGTTGGACTGTGAAAAAGGCTGATTGCTGAAGAATTAATGCTTTTGAACTGTGGTGTTGGAGAAGACTCTTGAGTGTCCCTTGGACTGCAAGGAGATCCAACCTGTCCATTCTGAAGGAGATCAGCCCTGGGATTTCTTTGGAAGGAGTGATGCTATAGCTGAAACTCCAGTACTTTGGCCACCTCATGCAAAGAGTTGACTCACTGGAAAAGACTCTGATGCTGGGAGGGATTGGGGGCAGGAAAAGAAGGGGACGACAGGGGATGAGATGGCTGGATGGCATCACCAACTCGATGGACATGAGTTTGGGTGAACTCTGGGAGTTGGTGATGGACAGGGAGGCCTGGCATGCTGCGATTCATGGGGTTGCAGAGTCGGACACGACTGAGTGACTGAACTGAGCTGAGCTGACCATTCCAATGTAAAAGGCAGTGTGAAAACATACATGCGGGCCTGCATGTGTGCTCACTCAGTCATGTCTGACTCTTTGCAACCCTATGGACTCTAGCCCAACAGGCTCCTGTGTCCATGGGATTTTCCAGGCAAGAATATGTGAGTGGGTTGCCATTTCCTCCTCTAGGGGATCTTCCCGACCCAGGGATCGAACCTGCGTCTCCTGCATCACCTGCATTGGCAGGTGGCTTCTTTACTACTGAGCCACCTGGGAAGCTCTACAATGTTAAAATAAATATCAAAACAGAATAATTTCCCCTTGAACCTGGGATGGTCTTCTTGTTTTACATTCAAGGAAGTACTTTCTTTTTGAAAACCCTTTGGTTTACCTTTGCATTCTCTCTTATTCCTGTCCAGCACTGCCTTTTGTCCATACAAATTTTTCAAGTTTGTGACAAGGTGAAATCTATGACTGGAAGGTTAACACTTATAGGCATGTGGAAGAGATCGCTTATGAAAAGTGAAGTAAAACTGCAGAAAATTCAGTATCACACAAACATTTCATGTGGATCCCTCACCATTAGCTTTTTGTGCCCCTGGTAGACATAATTTGGAACAATTTGGTTGGCTTAATAAGAGCTCTGGCACTAACTAAAAGGTTTTCAAGCTTCAGGGTGTAGCATCTGAACATGCTCTTCAGGTGCCAGATTGGGCTGCCCTGGAGTTGATAGGGATTTGATGAGCTCGTATGTATGTACAGCATGCAGAGATGAAGAGACAGGGCCAGGGGAGCGGGAAAAGCCACTGAGAAAGAGAATTGGTGCAAATAACACCCGAAAAGCCTGTAAAGTGACAAAATTCAGTGGACCCAGAGCCAGCCCATTAAGGAGCATGGCTTGAGCCGTCAAGCTGAGACGTCTGGCCAGGCTACCTTGGCCACTGATAGTGAAATAAAGACAGACCATCCTGGATTCAGTGATAATTGGGATGGTTTTTCAACGCCCCCTGACATTTCCACTTCAAGAATGTACCGGAACATTTCTTTGTTTGATGTCTATTTTGCTTTTTCATTTTAATCAACTGCAATAGTAGAGTTATATATTTTAATGGCATTTCTTCCCAAATTTAGAGCTCATCTCTCAAAGGGAAAGTGACACTGACTTTCCCCTTACAAGATATTTGGAATAAGATAAGATGGCCATATCTAAAAAACTTTTCTAGTAAAACAGTTGAAACTTCTTCCACATAAGGACTTTTTACATTCAAACAGAAAGTGCAGTGAATAAATACAGCACGAGTCTCAGACTTGTGCTTCCTCTGAATATCCCAAGTCTGGTTAATCTGCGCTCCCAGAGGAATGACTTACACCTGCCAGAGCTTGTATTTTGAAGTGAAGTGTTAAAAAGAGTCCTGACATGTTATCTCCTGGCTGTGGACCTCAACCTTGGATAGTAGAAAAGTCACAGCTTGTGGTTAAGGATATTTGTGATTTCAATGATCACATTTCCAAAGGGGAAAGTACAAATAGTTGTGAGTGCTTTCATTCAAAACATTTTTTTTTTCTTTTTTAGTATATGAATTAAAGACAGCTTTTCAATGGTCAATGAGCAAAGCAAAGCAATTCTTTTCATTCCTAATCTGGATTAGATTTTAGATTTGTAATCAGTATAAATCTGTTGAGTTAATAATGATAAAGCATACTACTTTTTTTGAATAAAGAATGAAGAAGCCGATGAAATGTAACTTTGAACGTCCAGCATAACAGCTTTGGAGGCTGGTAAACTGGTTTTAGGGAAGCTTCATTCTGATGGAAGGAATGACACGAGGGGCGCAAGTATCCAAAATGACCTGAGTTCAAGTGACTGATAGAGGATGGTGGAAGATTGTAATCTGGATCTTTTGAGGGGGAGTTAAGTCATGAGTACCAACTTCATTTCTTTTCTTTGTTTCCTTGAATAGGAACTAAAGTCCAGTTAGAGCTGTTAACTCTTGTTTGTCTTGAGCAAGATCATTTCTAGGGGATAAATGCTCTCCTGGGAGTGGAGGCAGGAGAGAAAATTGATAGTCTTCTCTTCACACAGTACATCAAATCAATAGGTCCATTTCCTTAGCAGTGGTGCTGGTTTTCTGTGTATGCATTAGGGGGTGATGGGCAGCTTTTCATTGGTCTTTCTCAATGCCTACATTTCTGGTCTTTCTCAATGCCTATGTCTAAGGAGCCACTCTACAGGAAAAACCCTGACTTCTATTCAATAGAGTGCATGGATCTTCCTCAACACACAGATGAATATATTAATGACCCTCATGCACCAGCAATTCAGATCCAGAATTTACCTAATTGCCCTCAGTCTCAGGGAGCTTCTGTAGGACTCTGATCTAGATGACACCTGGGTGGCCTTATTTTATTTACCCTCCACTGTGTTATGCAAAGCTGGGCTTTCCTGGAGGCTCAGTGGTAAAGAATCCACCTCCAGGAGATGTGGATATGATCTCTGGGTCGGGAACATCTCCTGGAGGAAGAAATGACAACCCACTCCAGTTTTCTTGCCTGGTAAATCCCATGGACAGAGAAGCCTGGTGGACTACAGTCCATGGGGTCACACATGACTTAATAACTCTAACAGTGTGTGAAGCCAGTCCTTAGGACTGGCTTATTTGTTGATAATTTTCCACTCTCTCTATCAGAACTGAAATCTTTCTACTTGATTCATCTTATTTGATAGAACACTGATTCATTAGTTAGGAAAAAGTATAATAATAATTTATTTTGTTTTGCTTATGCTGTAAGAAATTGTGCCAAGAGATTTTTGCATTTACTAGCTCATCAAATCCTGAAAATGATGCTAAGATGCAAATATTGTTACTATCATTTACTAGACAAACATGTTTAGACTATTTAATGATTTCTCAAAGTCACTGGTTACTTTAAAGTTGAATAGAGATAACCACCTGAGTTCCCAAAGGATCCTCATCTCTGAGTTAGCTTGAATTTAGATCTCAACCAGTCTTACCACTGGTACATCATTATAGATTCCAATAATAAACAATAATGATAATATATTTTATAGAAAGATGATCTCAGTTTAGAGGCCTGAACCTACATATCTCTGGATATGAGATTATTTTCTCATACTTTGTGATAAAGGTAATATTTATCTTATCACTTTATCAATAATATTTTGTCATTTTATATTATCTTAATAATTTTATCTCTCTTTGAATTTTGCATTAGTCAAAATGGTGTTGCAAATAATTGAATTGCAACTCAAGCTAGTCTAAGCAAGTGAAGTAACAATAGCAATAATAAATATAAAGAGGAACCATTTACCTGACAAATCTAAGGTATAATTTGATCAAAATTATTGAAAAGCCTAATCATTAATTCAGAGACCAGGTCTTTTCTTTCCTCCACTTCTCAGCACCGCTGGTCTGTTTGGCTTCCCAGTAAGGCTGTCGTTACGCTATAGCGTGGTGTCCGTGTCATCCAACAGCCCCAGTTACAGATTTCACCATTTGAATGAAGTTGTCTGGACATTAAAAGTCTTACCTTGTAATCCTTGTAGAAAATATCCAAATCGTTCTCAAATCAGGAAAGCCTGAATAAGGAGCCTATTCCTAGACAGTCAGATCGGCTTAGTGATGGCAAGGTCTGAATTAAATAAAAATGGAAAGAACTGGGCCGTTTAGAAGACCATTTGAAATGGATTCTAAACCAAAAATTATGAAACATTTGTTGTATAACCAGAAGAAAGAAAACATTTATTTTGAATAGGCAAAATTAAGTCTTGTAGACAACATTATTTTTACATTTAAATGGAGAATAACAAATAGAGTAACTTAAAAATTAGGGCAGGTTTTGCTTTCAACTAGGTGTGTTGGAGGTATCTTATATTCTCATTAAATTATTACATACTCTCTCTGGATTTATCTTTCCAGTGAAGTTATGTCCCAATAAAGCCATTGCCAGTTGACTTATAGTGGGGTTATGTCCCAATAAACCCATTGTTCTCCACTTAGAATCCAACATCTTTTTGGGAAAATGAAGTATTTAAACTCTATCTCTAATTTGTAAAATTATTTATTAATTTTTGTACTTTACAAATATAACCTTGTAGATTGGGGAAAAGGAATTCATCCTTTGATGTTTCTACAGCAACTATGTAGTCATTTATTAGTGCACTTCATTCAATTTTTTTTTTTTAAATATCAGCAGAGGACCTAGTGGATTTAAGTAACGACTTGCCCTTTATGAGAGCATTCAATTGCATTTGATCATAAATTTTTTATTTCTAAATTTATAATTTTAAGAAATCATAACAAAATATCCAGTCAAGTTATGTTGCTTTCTTATCAATATTTCCCTGATACACATTTTATCAAGGTAATTTGCTGTCTGTCTAAGAACGCTTGCACAAAAGTGATCTTGATTTGCAGATTTTCCCATGATACTCAGAGCTAAGTGCTGATTCTTTGAGAAATTTGAAACTGGTACTACTTTTATATTTTGGGTTTAGAAATGGTTAAATTCTCAAAACACAAAGCTGTGTCCTAAAAAGAAAAACCATTAATAATCAGAATACAACTACTCCCATGATCCTCACACATGGACTTTGCTATATTAACTTTTTTTTTTTTTTTTTTTTACTATTTAACAAAACAGTTCTTCCATTGCAAGCATTTACATTTTTTTTTTCTTTTATAATTGCCACCAATACAGCAAATGTCCTTAACTCTTACACAACAATCTAGAAACTGCTGGACTCTCTTCCTTCTTGTGATTGGAAGAGAGTCATTTGCCACACATTTAGGCTTTAATGGTGCATTCCTAATATCATAGGATGATTCCAGCCATTACTGGTAACAAAAATTTCAGTGTTCATTCATCCATTCCTGGTATTCATTATGTGATTTAGTTTTTCACAATTCATTCAAAACACTATAAATTACCAGTTTCATTTTAAGAAACTATTTTAAATTGTATTATTTATTTTTCATGGTGTTATATGCAAGATTAATTCTAGCATATTCAGCAGTGCACCCTTCTTCTCCTAACATGGGAGGACAGTAGAATATTCTGTTTCCTGAAAATCTGTATCTTCTTTTATAACCATTCTTTTTCCTAATTATTTATAGAATGAAGTTGACTTAAAGTCTAATATAACAGATATTGAATAGAACTGCTAGAATAAAAGGGAAAAGAAGGTGGGAAACCAGACCATAAGGCACTGAGAGGTAACTCAGCTCTGTGTACAGGAAAAGAACTGTCTGATTTTCTTGCCAATTTTTTCACTTCTGTTCTACAGACTTAATGTTTCAAAAACCTCCTGCTGTGATTATGCATTAAAGGTTGAGCTAATAATGCTGTCATTAGGGTTGATGGAGAATATGAATTTGTTAAGTTATTCATAAACACTCCACATTGTTATGCAAATAGTGTATACAGTGTAGGAGTGTATAATGTGAAAGAAAATAATGGAAAATCGTTTTAAAATATCACAGATAAAATTCTCCTTGACATTGTTGAAAATTTCCAGAGTTCAGTATTATTTATTCTTTCCCATAAAATGAATTTCTGCCAGTAAGAACTCAATACAATTGCAAAATAATATCAAACAGCTTTCAAAAGCATTTAAAAAGTCACCTGCATTAGTTAAAAATAAATACTAATGTTAATTACAACCCTACATGCGATAGCTCAGAGATGAGTGCAGGGGTAGTGAGATGTTTTAATGGGAAAATATCAGTTTATAGAGTCTCCCTACAATAATGCAGGAGACCTGGGTTCGATCCTTGAGTAGGCAAGGTCCCCTGGAGAAGGGGATGGCTACCCACACCAGTGTTCTTGCCTAGAGGATCGCCATGGACTGAGGAGCCTGGTGAGCTACAGTCCTTGGGGTCACAAATTGTCCGACATGATTGAGAGGCTAATATTAACACTACAGCATCACAGCCATGACTCCGCTCTCCATTTCCCTCTCGCTGTCTCTCCCTCTCACTCTTTTGGCTTCGTTGCCTCTCCTGGGTAGAGAAAAGCTCTTCCATTCCCCCATAACACCGCCGCCAACAAAGTGCCCATCCACATGCTAGATGTTCCAAGGAGGAGGCCTCTAAAATCTCCTAATTTATGCAAAAGGAACCCTTTCAGTCTAGAATCACCAACAGATTTCTGCAAAGGGTTTATCCAAATTCATCCCACCCCTGGAATTGAAATCTATACACTCTTGATACATGGATAAAAGAGATAACTAGTGACAACCTACTGTATATCACAGAGAACTTGACTCAATGCTCTGTGGTGATCTAAATGGGAAGGAAATCCAAAAAGCAAGGGATATATGTATACATATAGTTGATTTACTCTGTCATATAGTAGAAACTAACAACATTGTAAAGCAACTATCCTCCAATACAAATTTTTTAAAATAAATAAATACTAAGCCAAAAATAAGTTAAAAAAAATCAATCATCTATTCCAGTGCTGTGCTATAGAAATAAAAACATAGCTACAGATTTAATGAAAATTTTTTCAACAATCACATTAAGAAAAGTGTAAAGCAGTATGGAAAATTAGCTTAAGTAATTTAGTCTACTTAGCCC
Organism: Capricornis sumatraensis; assembly: GCF_032405125.1. NCBI lineage: Eukaryota > Metazoa > Chordata > Mammalia > Artiodactyla > Bovidae > Capricornis > Capricornis sumatraensis. The sequence goes on along the minus strand of NC_091089.1, from coordinate 14,167,239 downwards.
AATTACCATTTCAACATGTAATCAACATAAAAATTATCAATGAGAAATTAAAACATTTTTCACACTAAAAATAATAAAGAGTTAATCCAGAAAATCACTTTTGATGTCAAATCTCTAGGTATTAGTAAAAAGTTGCTTTGGTTGACCTAGTACTTATGTGTATGCCTTTCTCAGTCCCACCAGTAAAAGCTGAGGCAGGATAAGTCTTAATATTAAAGACTAAATCAACTTCTGTGACCAGAACTATGAATCATGAGAGCACTGGAAACTGAGGTACTCTTGAGTGATTTGGACAAGTCAGTGTTTATCTCACGTTTTCACATCAATAAATGACAGTTTAAATTCAATGATAAAGTGTTTTGTTGCTGTTGTTCAGTTGCTAAGCCATTCCTGAGTCTTTGCGACGCCGTGGACTGCACTACAACAGGCTTCCCTGTCCTTCACTATCTCCTGGAGTTTGTTCAAACTCTTGTCCATTGAGTCAGTGATGCCATCCAACCATCTGTCGCCTCCTTCTCCCCTTGCCGTCAATCTTCCCCACCATCAGGGTCTGTTCCAGTGAGTTGGCTCTTCGCATCAGGTGGCCAAAGCATTAGCGCTTCAGCTTTAGCATCCGTCCTTCCAATGAACATCAGGGCTGATTTCCTTTAGGACTGACTGGTTTGATCTTCTTGCTGTCCAAGGGACTCTCAAGAGTCTTCTCCAGCACCACAGTTTGAAAGCATCAGTTCTTCGGCTCTCAGCCTTCCTTACGGTCCAACTCCCATATCTGTACATGACTATTGGAAAAAACATAACTTTGACTATGCAAATATTTGTTGGTAAAGTGATGTCTCTTCTTTTTTAATATGCTGTCTGTTTGTCATAGCTTTTCTTTCAAGGAGGAATTTATAGCTCTAAATTTTTTTTAATTTATCTCTCTCTTCTCTGTTATATTAGAAAGTTTTCTCTTTTATGTTTATTTCCAAATGTATCTTGAATCAAGCTCCCATGTGCTATTATAGTAGCACTAAAGTGGAATATAGTGAAATTATATCAGTTTATACAAGTAAAATAATTGCCACTAAGAACCTACTATGAATTATCTGAGAATAGATTGCCATTCATATTTTCATGGGAATCTGAGTCCTGCTTTTTGGGGTATAAAGAGTGGAAGCTGGACTTAATAGTATATTGTGGTAGGTAGGTGAAAGAAAGCCTTAGTAGTGTTTTCTCTTATTAAGCCACTTTTTTGACTCTTGGTTTTGTTTCATGGAAAAGGAAATATTTTGCTGTTTATGTCATTTGCAAATAGTGTCCCATTGTCAATGACTTTTGAAATGTGAAAAAGTTTGTTTCCATTTAACAATAGCATGGAAATAATTTCAAATCAGCTTTGGGACAGCAATAGCATAATGTTTTGAAGTCACTGAGCATGGAGAATCATTCCTTACGCCATCTGTTGACAAAATGGAACTTTGCAGCCTGCTAGGCTCCTGAATAAACCTAAGGAGTGTGTTAGTGCCCGGAGCTAATTTAGTGAGGAGAAGAAGAACAACCACAACACAGCAACAACAGAAAGCCATGGGGTGTCCTCATAAAAAGGCAGACAAAAGAAAGATCAAGAAGTGCAAACCCGGAGCTTAGATGTTGCTTTATTTGCACACATCTGCTTACTGAGCACATTCCAATTTAATTATATAGCCAAATTACCATCCCTTTACAGAACTATTGTCATGGTTTTCAGATTCTTCCAAGTGTCAATTTCAGTGTAACTCCCTATATATTTCAAAACAATGCCTGGAAAATTTCCTTTCTGCAGTCATGCAGCATTTGAGGATACAGGCATTTATTTCTTATCTAATCAAATTTTTCATGTTAACTCTCTAAAAAACATCTGCATTTGTGTATCTATCTGCCCTGGTCACTTGTCTCTATGTCGTAATGAAACATTAAAAAAATAAGTATGCACATTTTCACAGAAATATTAGAGATATAGAATATGTATTTCCTTTTTCTTTCACCTTAATGAGCTAAGATTTCTATTTATATAACCAATGATAAACTTTAAACAAAAACTAATTTACTGAATATGATTGCTATCAGTTCTAGAAGTATTATAAAAAGCTTTCTCCCCCCGCAAAAGTATCACTATTACAGAAGCTTTTTCCAAAAAATAAATTTCTATTAAACCTGTGCCAGCAGGAAAGGTTGAGAAGTTACCTCATCCAGTGTTTTTCAATGAAAGTCTGTTCTCGAGTATGAGATGAATTTACTTATAACAATTATCAAAGTTTTAAATTATAAGCCTATAAATGTGACTGTTTTCAGAAAAAGTAAGGAGTTTATTTCTATCAAAGATGGTTTATATTATTTGATAGACTGATTGGTGGAACATAGTTACATAAACTGAGAAAAAGGTGAGACACTACAGAAAACTGACAAAACTAATTTAGCAAATTGGTCCCGCATTTATCTATTCAACAGACATTTATTAAATGTGTACTTTGTGCCAAGGAATGTGCCAGATGTTTTTTATATCCATTATTATATTGCTTATACACCAATCCTTTATGTCCAATCCTTCTCCTGTATGTAGATAACTGACCCAATATGTTGTTTTTAAACTCTTAATTATTTGATTTTGTTATATGACCACTATTTTGATTTCTTTTCATAGTTTAGAGGCTCTCAAATAAAATATAAGAAGAAAACAAAAACTTGTTATAGTAGCAATTGACTATGAAGATTTTACATTCCACTGAGATTATAAGCATCTGAATTTACTTTTTAGCAAGCAAAAACCCAGATTTTCTGTGTCCTGAAGTTTATATAATTTTTGGCATTTCTTAACCTTCATTAACTTCAGAGTAAATCCATAATTCCTTTTGCTTACTCAGAAACATACTGTTCCTAAATATCACAGCCTAAAATAAATAGATTTTAAGTCTCTTAAAATGTAGACCAGCTCTGATCCAGATTGGAACAAGTCTTCAATTATTGCAAAGACTACAAGGTACCCTGAGGTGTTAGGGAAAACAACCAATGAATCCAGGTAGAAGCCCATCCATCTGGCAAATAATAGGTTTCTCTAGTGGAGACAGCTGCTCTCCTGGCCTTCTGGCTGCAATGTACTGGGAAAAAGTCCCTACAGATGAAAAGGAGGACAAAAAATGTTGGTCATACAAGGGAAATCCAACAAAATAAGGACCTGCAGCCGCGAGAAAAGCAGTTTATAACAACCTGTGTAGAAAACTGGGCCCAGATCTCTTCAGGGAAATTCCAGTTACCTTTTCTTCTTTCAAATGAATTTTCTGCTCTTTCCTAGCTAGTTTTTTGAAGTATTTAACCATGAACTGGTGACATAGTTCATGAACCATGAACTATGGGCATGAGTTTAGGTGAACTCCGGGAGATGGTGATGGACAGGGAGGCCTGGCGTGCTGCAATTCATGGGGTCGCAAAGAGTCAGACACAACTGAGTGACTGAACTGAACTGAACCATGAACTATATTTCAATAATACAGAATAGGCAGGAAAGCTTTTCATGCATTGATTCAGTCATGGATAATTGTTCAGAAAGTAGTAAGCTCTTTGGAAGAGTAAGGGCATTGCTCACTGATCAGCAGGACAGTTTATTGTCAGCATTTATATAATAGCCACCACCTATAAACATTTCTCTGAAGAGTTTATTGTAGAACAAATTAGTAATTGGAGCAAAGGAGTGAAGGAATGCTTAAACTTTATAATATCCATGCCATGGTCTTATGCATATGACTAGGGGATTCTGGACAGGGTACAAATTATTTTTAGCTATCTAGAACAAGGACATTAAGCCAGAAAAAAATTAAGTATCTGGTCAAAAAATATTTTTAGAGACTTCCAGGGAAAGAAGGAACTCTGTACTAGGACAAGCTGAGAAATGTAACCATATTGTGTGTTTTCTGGATAGAAAAACAAAGACATAAAGAAACAATAAACAAAAAGTCATAGCGTAGCAAATTCACATTTGATTCTCAAATGTAGAGGTTAACCAGAGGATTCCTAATGGTAAAGAACCCATCTGATAATTCAGGAGACATAGAGATGATGGGGCTTTAATCCCAGGGTCAGGAAGATCTCCTAGAGGAGGGCATGACAACCCATTCCAGTATTCTTGATGTGCACAAAGAGTCAGACACGACTGAAGTGACTTAGCACGCACACACAGCACTTAGCCAAGGATTCAAACACATCCAAAACTGTCTGGATGACAAATGTTGCCAACAGACCAAAAATCCACCGGTATGAAAGGTCTAGGAATCTTCTGTGAACAATTTGTCCTATGAAGAGAGACAGTTGACACCCCTGTGATTACAGTGACTACAGATCTCACCCAGTTCTCTTTCTAGTGACAGAATAGGGTCTCATGCATGTGACTTACTCTATCAATGATGTGTGAGTGGAATGTATGTTTGCCAGTTCCTGGTAGAAACCATAAAAGGCAGTGTGCCACTTTCCATAGTCCCCGGCCTGCCTCAGTCACTGTGGAGGTGTATTAAGAAAAAGGCTTCGAATCTCACCTCCATGATGACCACGCACACCAGTCACCTTTCTGGGAAGTGCTGGATGAGCCTGGAAAATGAGCATAATCTTGGAGTCACTGTATCAGAAAGAAGCTGTGAGAAATCTTAGTGTCAGCAGCTCTTTGGCGGGTCTTTGTAGAGCCTTTGAGAGCAGAAGCATTGCGGGTAGGGATCACTGGGTGGGGTAGGAACAGAACTGGGAATCCCAGTGAAGGTAGAAAAATGGGAGACTTCCTTTTAAGGTTTCTAAAAATATTACAATGGACTTTAAGTAGGGTCAAATGTGCCTTAATTTCAGCAAGGAAAAATTCCAGACAAACATACTTGACTAATAATGTGACTCTACTATTTACTCTCTCTCTCTCCAGGGCACTGGGTTGTCTGGGAAAGCCTGGTTAAAAAGTGGCTAATTTTGATGATGACTGTATGTATTTCTGTTTTGATGTGTATGCTTTCATAGCTATAATCGTGCTAGAAACCATAACTTTATATATATATATATATATATATATATATGGTTTTGAATCTTCTCTGGTAAGACAAGGGTATGTTTGATGTATTTTGGTCATCTTGATGATAACATAATAATGCAAATTTAAATAATTATAAAACCAAAATTCACGAAATAAGAATAAAAACTGAAGATGTTTCAACTGCCATTGGCTTCAAATTTGAGCCTCCCCAAATAATTTAGCACTGTCAACTTGAAATTTGAGAAGTTGGCCTCAGTCTTTGAAAGCTTCCATACACTGCATATTTCAGAAGAAATGAGAGGCAAAATAACATGTTTCTTTGATTAAATAGTTCCAGGGGTTTGATTCTTCAAATTGTTCAAAATAATTTTTATCTCATCTCCTACTAAATTAAACTGATTTTCTTGTAGCTAAAGACATTTTGGATCCACCTTTGTATTCAAATTTAAAGTATCTCAGTGGAGAAAAATACCCTTTGACTCTGCCTAAAATCTTTAGTTCTTCTTATCAGTTCAGTTCCCTGCCCCTAGTGTTTATTTTCCTGTCTGCATTAATGTAAAGTGACCCTTGATAGTTTCAGATGGCTTTAATAACAGGAATATCATATGCTGGTACAGAAATAAAGTGTACACACTGAAGTGACCTGTCAATAAACTTCTGGAAACGTCTTTTGATTTCTGTTTGTGTACAAGTCCAGGGTCAATAATGTTGTTCACTCTTCTCACGAGAGATATGTTGTTGTGAGGAATATCTAAGAGTCATAGCCTTCACATGATAAGCACAAACAGTAAATTTCTCATGTCGTAAAAGAATGAAGTATAATAGAAAACATATTGTACTTTATTGTAAAACCCTAGGAACACACAGCAAGGCAGCCTGGAGAGGAACAGAAATGAGCAGCGACAAAGTTAATGAAACACAGCAGAAACCCTGATCAAACTGTACCTGAAGCCTGATATATGTCTCTCCATATGTCAGTTTGATAGGCCAGTAAATTTGCTTTTCCTGAGTTGGATCATCATTTAGTTGCTTCTGAAAGTGTTCTAAGCCACGCATACAAATACTGATCTTTAATGCTTTTATTCACTTATAAACTCAATACATTTTGAATAATTGATTAAATGACATTAATTTATATCTACAAAATTATATATCTATGTAATATATATACACGCATGCAATGACAACTTGCTAATTAAAACTTCCATTAATCATAGAAGTAATGTAATGTGTCAAACAGGAGTTTCGCCATTTTTGCTTGAATGAGTTTTTAGTGAATTTAGTAGCCATAATAATAAGGCACAGAATTATAAAATTAAACTTTTATTTTAATTTAATAACCTGACCAAAAACCAACAAAAGGGATAAAGTCATGAAGAGATAATTATCAATGGAAATGCTTATTAAAATAATGATGGTTTGGAGTAACTTTTTAAATTGCCCCCAAATATGTATTTTTGACTGTGATATAGACACTAAGCATCATGTTGGACAGTAGACTGGGGCATAAATCGGCACTAATCTTCCACAACAAACTGAAAAGTGGTATCAAAAATAGTAAAAAATATATTTTTCTGTTCATTGATTTGACTTTTAAAATTTTTCCTAAAAAAAATGTTACAACTGTCAAAAGATATGTACATTTACAGCTATAGCTGTTATTTTTGTAACAGCAGAAATTATACTTAAGCATATCCAAATTAGGACTTAGCTTTAACAAATAGAGAACCGAATACAATGATTTGCAAATTGAAGAAGCTTCTGATATCTGGGGCAGACTGTCCAACAGTGAAAATAGGACAAAGCTGGAGAACAGACCAGAATCTAGTTAAAGAGCTCTGCCTGCTTACAGTGGAGTTGACTTATCCTAAGGGCAATGTTGAGCTATTGTAAGAAGTTAATCAGAAGACTGACATGATCATATGTGCATTTTTCTTTTTACTAACTCTAGCCCCAGGCAGGCAATGGCAACCCACTCCAGTACTCTTGCCTGGAAAATCTCATGGATTGAGAAGCCTGGTAGGCTGCAGTCCAGGGGGTTGTGAAGAGTCGGACACAACTGAGAGACTTCACTTTCACTTTTCACTTTCATGCATTGGAGACAAAAATGGCAACCCACTCCAGTGTTCTTGCCTGGAGAATCCCAAGGACAGCGGAGCCTGGTGGGCTGCCATCTATGGGGTCACACAGAATCAGACATGACTGAAGTAACTTAGCAGCAGCAGCAGCCCCAGTCAGGAGAATGAAGGGGAGGCTATAGGTTTGTCATTGGACAAAGCTGTTGGTGAGAGGGGGAGGGAACCATCCCATTTAAAAAATAGTATTTTAAAAACTATTCAACTATTTAACAACAATCGTTTGTTGAGCATATACTATGTATCAGACACTGAGATACTAACATAAACAAATTAAGACTGTCAAGTCAATATGTACTTAGAACTGGACATGGAACAACAGACTGGTTCCAAATAGTCAAAGGAGTACATCAAGGCTGTATATTGTCACCCTGCTTACTTAAATTATATGCAGAGTACATCATGAGAAATGCTGGGCTGGAAGAAGCACAAGCTGGAATCAAGATTGTCAGGAGAAATATCAATAAGCTCAGGTATGCAGATGACACCACTCTTATGGTAGAAAGTGAAGAACTAAAGAGCCTCGTGATGAAAGTGAAAGATGAGAGTGAAAAGTTAGGTTAAAACTCACCATTCAGAAAACTAGGATCATGGCATCTGGTCCCATCACCCCATGGCAAATAGATGGGGAAACAGTGACAGACTTTATTTTGAGGGGCTCCAAAATCACTGCAGATGGTGGCCAAAGTCATGAAATTAAAAGATGCTTACTCCCTGGAAGAAAAGTTATGACCAGCCTAGATAGCATATTGAAAAGCAGAGACATTACTTTGCCCACAAAGGTCCGTTTAATCAAAGCAATGATTTTTTGAGTAGTCATGTATTGATGTGAGAGTTGGACTATAAAGAAAGCTTAATGCTGAAGAATTAATGCTTTTTAACTGTGGTGTTGAAGAAGACTTTTGAGAGTCTCTTGGACTTCAAGGAAATCCAACCAGTCCATCCTAAAGGAAATCAGTTCTGAATATTCATTGGAAGGACGGATGTTGAAGCTGAAACTCCAATACTTTGGCCTCCTAATGTGAAGAACTGATTCATTTGAAAAGACCCTGATGCTGGGAAAGATTGAAGGCAATGAATGGGACGACAGAGATGAGATGGTTGGATGGCATCACGGACTCAATGGACATGAGTTTGAGTAAACTCCGGGAGTTGGTGATGAACCGGGAGGCCTGGGGTACTGCAGTCCATGGGGTCGCAAAGAGTCGGACACGACTGAGCTACTGAACTGAACTAATCATTACATCTACCCTTCCTCAGCTCCCTAGAAGACTGAAGGATCTCAAGATAAATACATTGGAGAGATATTTTAAAAACTGAGCCCTTGGATCTTAGAATAAACTTCCTCTATATTTTTCCTTTGATCTGGGTAATTCAGTCTTTCAGGAGTTAGCAATGGATACGCAGCAGGTCTTTTGGAATATCTGAACCAACTGTGATCCAGATTTCAGACACTGGATTCAACCCAAAATTCACATCGCTTCTTAAGGTGGGTTAAGACTGAGGTAAAGGTAAATCTGGTCATTAAAAGGGCATGCACTAACTTTGAACTTTAGGAGTAGGTGTGGGTATGTGTGTGTGTGCTCAGTCGTGTCCAACTCTTTGCAACCCCATGGACTGTAGCTCATCAGGCTCCTCTTTCCATGGGATTTCCCAGAGTAGAATACTGAAGTGGAATGCCATTTCTTACATCAGGAAATCTTCCCAACCCAGGGATCAAACCTGCATTTCTTGCATCTCCTGCATTGGCAGACAGATTCTTTACCATTGGGCCACCTGGAAAGCCTGAACTTGGAGTAAGTTGTACACTATTAACCACTGTAGTTAACTTGGAAACTTAAAAGGTGATTAGGATGGTTCCATATCAGTACAGCTTTTGCTGATATTAAAATCTACCCTTTGGGATACATGATGAGTCCCAGTAGTTCAAACTCAGGCCATGAGAACATTAATTTCATTGAGTTTTTATAGAGGCTGTAGGGTCAGTCAGGAAGTAACCAGGCTGTCTCAGAATAGGAGGTATATGAATATATCTCCCAGATTTAAAACCACATCATAATATTCCATTAGAGATGGTTGGAGAGGATTTTTATGAAACCAAAGTATTTAACCCATTAGCTGAATGCTTGAATCTTCTCTAATAGTGTTTCACTTAAGCATTTTCAAATATAAAATACTGCATAATAGTGAAAGATGATTAATAAACTTATTTTAAATTTTGCTGAGCCTAGACGATTTTTGTTTGAAAAACTGCTCCTTTAAACTGGGTCAGCCTTGAACAAAGAAACAAAAGATAAATCACCACTGACATCAAACTTTGGAAATATAGACAGCTAAAGAGACAGAGACAGAGAGAGACAGAAAGATAATCTTCCAAACAGAGCTACAGTGCCCAGCTATTTTCTCTTTTCAGGAGTTTTGCTCTGCTCTCCTGACCTGGTTTTATCTCCTGAGGTCCTGTCTTCCTGCTGATTCTCCTCTTACAAGTACACTTTATTCATAAATATTAATTGATCATTCCAGCACAGTTCTTGGTACTAAGGATATAACCATAAACACACACGCACACACAAGGTCTCTGATATTATGCTTCTTACATTGTGTAGAGAGACAGACAATGAAGAATAACTAAGTAACCACATATATAAAATAAAATTGGTAAGTGATGACAAATAAATAAAACATAAAATGGGGCAAATGACCCCAGAATGACTGTGATAGGGGAGAGAACAAATGGTTTTATTATGTAGGGGTCAAGTAAAATGCTTTTTCTTCTTTGTTTTTTTTTAAGATTTCAACTTTTGTGTTGGGTTGGTCTTCACTGTGCTTAGGCTACTACTTTTTATGTCTTATATGTTTAAGAAAAGAGTTATTAAAGAACACATGTAATCAGCTCACTAAATGCAAATTTTCATGTTCTCCCTATCTTATTTCTGTATGCTTCCTGAGCAGTCCTGGCATTCAAAGAAGAGTGAACTTTAAAATACACATTATGTTCACTGGTTGAGTGAAAATCCTTTTAAGTATTTTGACTTTTTTTTTTCTCACATAGCCTAAATAAAGGCATAAATGATGAAAAGGCAATTTAAAACAAAAGATATTACAAACTGTACTACGACAGAGGAAATGTTCCCTAAGTGTGCTTAGCATTTGGGAACAGTATTGAGTTGATGCTTTTACTCTCTAAAGCTGTACATCAATATCTGCTGGAGGGTGTGGATGTTCTGCTCAAGAAGAAATTAGCACAGACATCCAAAAACATGCGACCCTAGCACAGAAATGTGGAAACATAAAAGAACATTTTATGTTTCCGCAAAAGACAATTCCTGCATTTTAAACAGGCATAAAGTTTTGAATCCACCAAAACCCAAAGGTTGTTTTGTATGTTTATTATATCCAATCTACAGTAACATACTAGCTGGGGAGAACAGATTAGTTTCCTGTGTGAGCAATAGTAAAGCCCTTGCTCTGAAATACCACTCCAGCTCACCCAGCCCCTCCTAACCACGAGTTCTCGCCTTTCCTCCAAACAATGCCTATAACAACATCTTCTTGATGGCCTAAGTCTGGCACACAAAAAAGACCATTTGTGGAAGAGTTTGTACTCTCATGCGAACAGCCTGTGCTCAGCAACTGTAACTCTGAAGTGTAACTCTTCCATGACTGTTGGTTGTTTAGACTTACATGTAGAAGTTTTCTCATTCATGAGAAATAAAAGCACTACCTAACTTCAGAGTGTTGTGAAGATTAAATTAGTTAATGTATATTCAGGGCGTGGAACAATGATAGGCACAAAAAATAAAAATTTTCCATATAAATACATTATTATTATCAGCATCATTACCATGCGTATTTAATGGGCTCCTATCATCCTTGCTCTATTTTATTTCTCAATGTAATCAGAACTCAAGTGGAAGAAATTGTAGCATTATCAGATGCTGACATTTGGAGCCAAGAATGGAACGAGAAAGTTGTAAAATGAGATGAGAAGTAAAAAATTAGTCCTCAAGAAAACAATGAGAGGCTTTTAGTAGGCCTGGGGAGCATGTAATCAAAGGTGATGACCTTGGCTTTGTGGAAAGATACTATGACATAGGATGTGGCTACATTATTTGGGTGGAAAATATTACAGACTAAATTATCAACTGTCGTATGGAATTTGTGTTTGTTTGTTTGCTTCAAGTATAGTTACAATATTGTGCTTCTTCTGTGTGGCAAAGTGAATCAGCTATGAAAGTGAAATGTTAGTTGCTCAGTCATGTCTGACTCTTTGTGACCCCAGGGACTGTAGCCTGCCAGGCTTCTCTGTCCCTGGAATATTCCAGGCAAGAATACTGGAAAGGGTTCCATTCACTTGTCCAGAGGACCTTCCCAACCCAGGGATTTAGCAAGCATCTCCTGCATTGCAGGCAGATTCTTTACCTTCTGAACCACCAGGAAGTCAACTATATGTATGCATATATCACTTCTGTTTTTTATTTCTTTCTCATTTAGGTCACTACAGGGCGTTGAGTAGAGCTCCCTGTCCTATATAGTCAATTCTCATTAGTTATCTGTTTCATGCGGAGTTCAGTTCGTGTTGGACTCTTCGGCCTCCCTGTCCATCACCAACTGCCAGAGATCACTCAAACTCATGTTCATCGAGTCGGTGATGCCATCCAGCCATCTCATCCTCTGTCGTCCCCTTCCCCTCCTGCCCCCAATCCCTCCCAGCATCAGAGTCTTTTCCAATGAGTCAACTCTTCGCATGAGGTGGCCAAAGTACTGGAGTTTCAGCTTTAGCATCAGTCCTTCCAGTGAACACCCAGGACTGATCTCCTTCAGAATGGACTGGTTGGATCTCCTTGCATAGTATCAGTGGTCAATTCAATAGATGTCAATCAATCTTCCTATTCATCCCACCTCATCTTCCCCCTTAGTGTCCGTACATTTGACCCCTATGTCTCTGTCTCTATTTCTGGTTTGAAAATAAGATCATCTATACCATTTTTCTAGATTCCACATATTTTATTCATATATGATATTTGTTTCTCTCTTCCTGACGTTACACTCATATGACAGTCTATTCTAGGTCCATCTACATCTCTGCAAATGGCACAATTTTGTTCCTTTTTGCAGCTGAATAATATGGCTTGCTATGACGGACTTGTCTTTTGAGACCTTTGTCTAGGTTTTATGACCCTTAAACTTTCTCCAGCTCTGTGGGTTCTCTTAAAGATTCCAAACTTAACACCAAAGTATGTACAGAAATAAATATTTACTTTGAATGAGGAAAGGTATTACTAGAAATCTCAAATTTTTAAAAGGCTGATAGTAAAAAGAAAAAAAAAAGGCTGATAGTTATCTCAAACATCCCAAAAGTTTTATATATATATATTCAGTACTAATCTGGTGTCTCTATAATAAATCTACTCCATTTTTCTTGTCCTACTATTTAATTCTCTTTACATAAAAATATTGCTTAATGCCATTTTTATAGAGATAATAGGAAGAGAGTGTGGTGATTCCTCTAGCATATTTACTTACAAATAAAACAAATAAAATTTAATTTTGATAGTTAAGGAATATTTGGTTTGAATTTGCCAATTGTGTAAAACTTTAGAAATTTGCATGATGTGATGTTAAATTGTAAAAATTATTGTCCATATGAGAAAATCTCTGACATGTTTCCTTCATCTAGGTAGTAGAAGATTTAAAAGTTTTTATATGTTCCTATATGAACATATAAGTTTCCTTATATGAACCTGTAGCTTCATTTAAACTTTGGGTGCCCAAACAGCACCTCCTGCTGTATTAATTTGAATTAGTAGCAGAGTTACCAAGGTTTAAGGGTGACCATCTTAGGGGAATAATACTTTGCTAGGGACTCAGAACTTCAGAACTGGTTCGTCAAACTTACTTCCAAACCTCCTTCCCTTCCCTTTTTTCTGATTACAAAAGTGACACGTTTATTATAAGGAAAAACTGGGAAAATACCAAGATTTCAGAGTATTCATCTTAACACTTAGTGATAAAAACTACTGCAGACATTTTCATGTTTTTATACATTAAGACTTTTAGGAAATAAAAGCTTCTGTTGTACTTGTTTGTTAATGATCTATGTTCATTTTTTTTTTCCGTCTTTAGTTTTTGACACCTTTCAGATAGCTATGTAATGTTACATTGTATTATCACTGTTTCATCAATTTGTATTTTGAAGTGATTTGTACTGATTTGTTATTGTTAATTATATTTATTGACAAAAAACAAGGTTTTTTTTTTTTAGCTAAATGCTGGCTTTATCCATATATTTTCATTCTTTTCCTCCAACTATCCACATACATCTGGTTTTGGGTGCCAAGGGGCTTGATAGGATTTCTGACCCCATTTGTATTAATATATCAGAATTCTAGGGGAATCCATGCAGTTACATTCCTCCTTCTGAAGGGCAATGACAACCTGACTATGCATGGAAGGGAGCCTCATACCTCATCCCAATGAATCCAAACAATGTATCTCCAACTCAGTTTTTCATCTGATTGATCCAAAACCAAATCCATCCACCACCAATATTACCCAGCACAAAAGCGAATGGGATGGAAGGAAAGCAGCATGCAAGGGGACGTTTGTCTTATCTAATAGCAGCTGGAATATCTTGTTTCTGTAAATTTGATAAAATTCTAGACTCCACTGCTTAAGAGTCTCCTGGTTGTCTGGTAAATATGGAAAGAATAGTTTCTTCAGCTGCATCAGTCGGGGCTACTCTCTAGTTGCAGTGCATGGACCTCTCACTGCGGTGCATTCTCTTGTTGCAGAGCAGTCTTTAGGGCACGTGGTGTCAGTAATTGTGGTTCCTGCACTCTAGAGCACAGCCTCAGTAGCTGAGGCATAGGAGCTTAGTCGTTCCACAGCATATGTGGGATCTTCCCAGATCAGGGATCGAACCCGTATCTCCTGGGTTGGCAGGCGGATTCTTTACCGCTGAGCCACCAGGGACGCCCTGGATGTTCTCGCCTTAGTTCTCCTCTTGAGGGGAAATCCTAGCCTCCAAGAACTACATTCGCCCTCTGTTTTCAACATTCTAGTGTTCTCCAGCCCCACCTCTGCAATCTGTTTCAACCATGCATGCATGTGCACACACAAGGGGAGGCAAACTCAGGCTGCCATGCCCACTACTAGGCCTAATTCTGGAGTTGAGATTCTACATTTATATGGATTTCACATTAGGTTAGATATTCACATTTAACATTTTGTAATAAACAGGTTGATCCCTGAGCCTCCAATCTGCCTTAATTTTGATTTAATGTCTCAATATGTGCAAACATTGAGAAGGAGAGAGTATGTCTCATCAATTTCTTGATCTGAAGCCGTGATTTCCCCATTTAAATTAACGCTACTGTTCAGTCACTCAGTCATGTCTAACTCTTTGTGACCCCCATGGACTGCAGCATGTCAGGCTTCCCAGTCCTTCACCATCTCCCAGAGTTTGCTCAAACTCATGTCATTGAGTCAGTGGTGCCATCCAAACAAAATGCCCTCTGTCATCCACTTCTCCTCCTGCCTTCAATCTTTCCCAGCATCAGGGTCTTTTCTAATGAGTTGGCTGTTCATATCAGGTGGCCAAAGTATTGGTGCTTCACTAAGTTAACATACTGAACGGTCTTGAATACATTAAAACAGTTACTATTTGGACTTTAGAAAAACACCTCTGTCAGAATACCAGGTTTCTCACATTGCTCATCTTGATCCTTATTTGTTACACATACTTTCTCTTTAATCTCCCATGATTGCTTCAAAACCATATTCTGAGAAACATCAGCAATCAACTGACATGACGACTCTCTCATTATATGGATCCATCCTGTATCCAGTCACCTATGAAGTAATTTACATAAAAAAAACAAACTCTGTAGCAGAACGTATAATATTTTTAGGAGAAAGATGATTCTGTACCTAGAGAAACAAAATGTTGGCATTTCAAATTTGTCTCTGAGCCAGTCCTCTCTGAGACACCTGGCTGAATCCTATGAAAAAAAAAAAAAAGGTTGAACTCAGTGAAAATGAAATAGATTTTGATAAAAATCTTTGTAAACTTTCCAAGACAAACAAGTATGCTTTAATATCTGATTGCCAGAATCCTAAGGGAAGATGAGCAACTTTTTGGAGTGACTTTTAGATGGAACACAACTAAGATTTTGAGCAGAAGGAAATGCAAATAAGAGGCATGAGTATTCCACAGAGAGAATGCAGCTACTCAGGAGTGCATGACTCCACTGTGGTGATGACTGGATGGACAGTCTGAGGCTTCAGAAAACTGATATGAGGACTCGTCATTTGGGGGCAGGAGGTAGAAACTATAAATATCTCATGATCAATGAACAAGAATTTCTTACACATACAATGTACTTTTTGAATATTTCAGTAATGGTAGGGTGTGAGAATTCACCGTTGGAGGCTAGATTAAAAAAAAAATACAGACTCTTATAGTTTATTGTATAATAGATAGTTATAGATATTGCTGATCCATAAAAACTGGTTCTTCCTTGAAGGGAAAGAGACCTTCAGAATATCTTTTCTGCTTAAAGGCAGAGTCTAAATTCTTCTATTAAAAGTTCTCTCTCCTGACTATTATTTCCTCAGTCTGTTTGCTATGACTATTTTGTTGTTGTTTCGTCACTAAGTTGTGTCCGACTCTTTTTTGCTACCCCATGGACTGTAGCGTGCCAGGCTCCTCTGTCCATGTGATTTTCAAAACAAGAATACTGTAGTGGGTTTCCATTTCCTTCTCCAGAGCATCTTCTGGACCCAGAGATTGAACTGGCATCTCCTGTGTCTCCTGCATTGGCAGGCAGATTCTTTACCACTGCACCTATGAAAGTGGGAAGTCCTACTGTGTCTGTAGAATCTTCAAAGAATTGGAGAAAAATAATTATAAGATCATCACGATCAACTATGTATCATCATTAGATGATTCTAATGGTGATAATAACTGAGACTCTACTATGTCTAGTGTGTCAAAGCCTGATTTCTTCAATAAATTCCAAGCTGCCTATACCCCAAAGAAAAATCCTTGCCTAATATATAATGGGTTCTTAAGACATAACTGTTGATTGGTAAATAAATGGAGGTCATCAAGTTATTTCTAAATTTACCATTCAATTTCTTCTTATTCATAATGTATACATAGAATTTCTAATTTAAACTATGGATGAATGTTTAAATTAGAATATAATTATGTGTCATTTTAGTTAACTGAAGAGACCCTATTGAATGACTCACATACTCAGGAACCAAATACTCAAAAATAGGTTGGTACTTTACATAAATTGTGAACTGGAGATTTTTTTTTTTTTTTTTTCAGATAGCAGTGACTAACTTCTCTTTTTTTTTTTTTGGCCAACAAGGAGATATTTCTCATATGATGCATTTTATGCTTGTCCTTTTTGACATTCTTTTTGATCCTGATAAAATTAAAAAGTATCTTAGTAGTACTTATGAGCTTATAAGGGCTTAAGATATCAATCCGCATAGAATATGTTCAACTTATTAAGACATACCATCAAAGAAAGACAGAGCCTTAAGTGATAAAATAATTGAAATCACAAGTGTATTACAACTGAGGTAAACACATAGCCCAACGTCTCCTCAGTAGAAGAGTTTGTCTTCTACTTGTTTATTACTGTATGCTGGAAATAATATTTGAACAGGTAATATTTTACAGGTGTGAGAGATCATTGAGTTCACTTTCCTAATGGCTCAGACAATAAGGACTCTGACTGCAATGCAGGAGACTCAAGTTCAATCCCTGGAAATGGCAACACACTCTGGTATTCTTGCCTGGAGAATTCCATGGACAGAGGAACCAGGTGGACTACAGCCCCTGGGGTCATAAAGTGTCAGAGAGGACGGAGCTGCTAACACTTTCACTTTTCCATATCCTAAGCACTCAGTGGGATCCCACATGCATATTTCATAATGACTGAGTATTAAGTGCTTTAACAATGTCAGATAATCCTCAGACTTCTTCGGCCTCTTTTGGGTTAGGTATACCATCTTTAGAAAATGCGTGCTTCATATTAGCAAATTGTCTTTACTTGGTAGAGATTTGTAGAAAGGTCTTTTTATCTCTGACTTGGTAAAAATATTTTGCTCTTTTTTCATTTATTTCAAAATGTTTTACAAAGAGGCAAAGATTTCAAGTGTCTGTGATCAGAATGTAACTATACAAACATCAGCTTGTGACTCTCTTTTGTTCCCTGTTTTAATGAGTCATATGATTACTCTGGAATAGTTTCATTAAGCTATTTTTCCTAAGGTTTTATACATCTTAAGTTGTTAAAATGGAAAAAAAAAATATATATATGGTAACCCAAGAATAAGATCATGGCATCTGGTCCCATCACTTCATGGGAAATAGATGGGGAAACAGTGGAAACAGTGACAGATCTTATTTTGGGGGGCTCCAAAATCACTGTAGATAGTGACTGCAGCCATGAAATTAAAAGACACTTGCTTAAAAGAAAAGTTATGACCCACCTAGACAGCATATTAAAAAGAAGAGACATTATTTTGCCAGCAAAGTTCCATCTAGTCAAAGCTATGATTTTTCCAGTAGTCGTGTATGGATGTGAGAGTTGGACTATAAAGAAAGCTGAGCACCGAAGAATTGATATTTTTGAACTGCAGTGTTGGAGAAGATTCTTGAGAGTCCCTTGGACTGCAAGGAGATCCAACCAGTCCATCCTAGAGGAAATCAATACCGAATATTCACTGGAAAGAGAGATGCTGAAGTTGAAGCTGCAATACTTGGGCTGTCTGATTCGAAGAGCTGACTCATTTGAAAAGACCCTGATGCTGGGAAAGATTGAAGGCAGGAGGAGAAGGAAATGACAGAGGATGAGATGGTTGGATGGCATCATCAACTCAACGGACATGAGTTTGAGTAAACTCTGGGAGTTGGTGATGGACAGGGAGGCCGGGGATGCTGCCGTCTGTGGGGTCACAAAGAGTCGGATATGACTGAGTGACTGAACTGAACTGAACCCAAGGATTAACAACATGATGCTTATTTCTTTCCTCTGAAACATGACCTAACAAGTAAGAAACATGAATAACATTGATAAAATGAAGCCTTCACAATACTGTTAGATCCAGCCTTCAGAACATACACTTACTTAGTGATGCTGCTGCTAAGTCACTCTATGCGTGTCTGACTCTATGCGACCCTATGGATAGCAGCCCACCAGGCTCCTCTGTCCATGGGATTCTCCAGGCAAGAATACTGGAGTGGGTTGCCATTTCCTTCTCCTTACTTTCTGCTACTTTGGGCAAAAAAGATTTTATAGGAATATAATCTATGCCATGGTGGCTCAGTGGTACAGAATCCACCTGCAATGTGGGAGACCCAGATTTGATCCCTGGATTGGGAAGATCCCTTGGAGAAAGGCATGGCAACTCACTCCAGTGTTCTTGCCTGGAGAATCCCATGGACAGAGGTGCCCGGTGGGCTACAGTCCATGGGATCACAAAGAGTTGGACAGGACTGAGCAATTAAGCATATGGTAACTCGAATATTAAAATATCTTCCCATAAATGGTCGATAATGATGGAAGTGATTATGAACCAGTGTGTTATAGAATGTTATGTTCTTTCCCATCAAGAGATTCAAAGTTTTTTATTGAACAATATATTGACAATGAAGTTAAGCTATACTTTTGTCTATATTGGCAAGAATTTGAAATGACAGCTGTGTTCAAAAGGCAATAAACCCCAGAGAGAACACAAAGAAACATGCCCAAATGCCTCAGTACATTTGTATATTTACCAGTGTTTTTCCCACATCAAATTACTTTCCCATTTTTATTTTTCCTCCATGAAAGATGTGTGATTAATAGCTCTGAAAAATTCATGTATATAGAATGCCTATAGGAAAATATTTCCCTGGAGAGGTACAGAGCACACAGAAAGATTCCAGTTATTCTTTCTTTATTTATATTGGTGTGATGCTTTTGCTTTAAACGTTGAATTTTCTAATTTTAATTAAAATGTTTGAAAATATTTGAATGTGAATATTATCCAAATCAACATCAAAGTGTTATGCATATACCTAGAAAGCACTCCAAAATAACACACATTCTAGTTGATGGTTCAAGTTTATCCTACTCTTACCAAATTACCCATTTCATCCTTGGTCATAATGCTTAAAATGGGATTATTTCTTTGCAAAATATTGTCATATGTGATGACTGAGAACATACATTATTTTTAAAATAGAAACTGAAAGTCATTTGATCATTGAAGTAACCAAAAGGAGAGAAACCTACAAAGAGGTAAAATCGTTGGGCTCTGTATATAAATCCAACAGAGTCTTATGGGGAAAATCATGAACTTTATCCACTGCCTGATTTTGGCCAGATCTTATCGTGCCTGTTCATATATTTAAGCCATCTTAAAAATGATGTTTCTTATCAAAAGTGCTTTCTAAAAACAGCAGGGAAATATTAGTAGTTAGATGAGCTGGATATCTCTTTGGCCATCTGTGTTATCTATTGTATGAGTGACTCTTCACACAACCAGCTTATATTTTCATAATTGGCCCTCTAATCTAAATACCAAATGATCAGCCACGAATGCCAGCTTGACTGGGATGAGAATTACAAGCATATGTACAGTACCTCGGGTTATTATTGTCAGAACACTACAAAATATGTCTGTGACTCTTGTATATAATTACACCCTGGACTCATTATAGCTAGAAATGATGCTGTCTTTTATTCAAGTCAGGATTCCTCTGGACCCAGTGTAAATGTTGCTCAGCTCTATTAAGTCATTCAGAACATAGATGACACTGCAGAAGGTTGTTTCGGAAGAATCACAACTAAATTGGCAGATTCAAGAACGTAGGGGAGTGAATCACATGCTAGGTTGAGAAAGAAAATAACACTCAGTGACTTTGTCTAGTTAGTGACAACATTCATCAAAGCATATTCCAATTTTTCTTTACATATCCAGCGGTAGTTCCTTCGCAGCTGATGTGTAATATGTTGGTATTTTGTGTGTCAGTGATATGATATAGTAACTTTTTTTTTTTTTAAGAATGAATTTGCTTATGGTTGTAGTTGGTCAGGATAGAATGGGATATTAAAGAGATGGTGACTTTTTTTTTAAATCATCTCAATCACTAAACCAGTCAATCCTAAAGGAAATCAGTCCTGAATATTCATTGGAAAGACTGATGCTGAAACTCCAATACTTTGGCTACCTGATGAGAAGAACTGATCATTGGAAAAGACCCTGATGCTGGGAATGATTGAAGGTGGGAGAAGAAGGGGACGACAGAGGTTGAAATGATTGGAAGACATCACCAATTTTATAAATATTTGTTGTGACTGTTTTAATTCAGATCATCTAATGATTGGCCCATTCTTACCCTTACCGTCTTAGTTCAAACAGTTTAAAGAATATCTCCTCAAGGATGTCTTCCTTCTCTGATGTTCTTTTAAAATTCCTTTTGCAAACCACCAACCCCTAGTACACCATATTGTTCGCTTCATATCATTTATTATAATCTATTTATTTAAATTATTACTTTAGTCTCACTACATTATAATACAAGATCTTTGTATAGGGTAAGGGTATTTTTTTTTTTTTATCACAGCTATATTCCCAAGACCTTGCATGGGGCTGCACATGTAGTCAAAGCTCAGAAAATATTGTTAAGTGAATAAATGTCTGTATAAATAAACATTTGAAGAACACTAACCCTAAACAAGTGGGTTGATGCTATGGTGATAGGTAGAGTATTAATCTAAGTATTGTATAATCAGTTGTATATCACTGGTTCTAAGCCTTTAAAAATATTTTGGAACTTTTACAAAACTGAATATTGTTGCTATGTTTGAAACTGTTTTATTGTCTTGAACCAGGCAAAGACATTTTTTTAAAATTGTCTCGATCTTACATTTAATTTTATCCTTGTTGTAATTCAAGGAAGATTGTTTTCCTGACTTCTTTTTCTTAACCGAATAAAGAGACTGGTAGTTTGATACCAGTTCACCTCATGACCAATTTCCTTTTGGCATTTAATTTTATCCTCATGTCTGCAATATTATGGTTCTTGCTAATCTTCATATCCAGAGCCCCAGGAGAAAATCCATTTGATTGATCACCTTTGATTGCTCTTGGGTCTGATTATTAGAATAATGATGATTGTATTAATGTTTCAAATGAAATATTTTTCTCTCAAATATCATATATCTCTTCCTATTCATATAGATTATATCTCATTAGTCTAAATGGGGCAACTTTTATTTTTTTCCCCCAAAAAATCTACCTTATAAATAATGAAATGATACAATCATGAAAAAATGAGTTGAAAGAGATCCTAGCCATTTAGACTGCTTTTCAGATGGGGTAGTGAAGGTCTGGTGATATTTAATCAATTTCTCAAAGACACAGAGTTAGGTAGTGGAAAATTCAGGGCATACAGTTCTTTCCATTAAAATATTACTCTGGTTGTACAATATTACTTTAATAATGTATTTACTGTGAAGGGTTATTTATTCTATTAAGAGAGAGGAGTACATAAACAAGGTAAAATCTTACAACATCTTCTCAAATGTGTCTTATGTTTTATCACTTTGTACATGGCACTTAAATTGCTCGCTCTATCAGGTACATTCAGAGCGCTTTTATCAACCCTGCAAAACCCTGTTCCATCATGACCATTGTATTGCGAGGCCCCTTGGGCATCCATTCTGCATCCAATTAGAGTTATTACCATTTAGGATGGATGTATTTTGTGCATACCTTCCAGATACTATATTCAGAGCAAATATTATCTATAATTTATTATGCACAAGGGTCCAAACATCTTTAAATATGCTAGTTTATATTTATAGAGCAGAAGCAGTATCTCTTACAACCCTGCATCTCCTCCTAGTGCCTAGTAAAATTACAGAAAATTGCAAGAAATTACAGGAAAAAAAAATGAATGATTTACAGGAGAGATTATGAAGCAGCTCTCTTTCTGTCTCCCTCTAATTCTACACATTTATTCAATGCAGTTAGAGTTTTTTTCCCCCTGCACTTGAATGAAAATTTAGGCAAGTTCCAGGAGTTCCCTTGGCAAGCTTTTGTAATAAAATATGCTACAGCCATGTTATATCACAGAACAGTCTCAATTCAGTAATTTTAATGCTTTATAGAACATTCTCTTGGAATAATGTCTAGAAGAGGCTGAAGCTCATCCCTGAGGTCAGAAGAAGTATGCTTTCCTGTGATACATCACAGCTATTTTTAGTAAGCGACATTTAGCTTATAAAGAATATGGTATTCTTTTATAAGCTAAATGGTATCTACAGCCTCATATACTGCCCAGTATGTTCCATAGAACTTACTATGGGAAAGGCACCTTGGATCCTCTGAGTTCCTTTGTTATCACTGACAAATGTCTAGGTTGTTAGGGAAAACTAATAAAGGAAATATAGTTTTCACCATGGGGACAGAACACTCCTTTTATAATGCTTCTAGTACACTTTTCTCAAAAACAGTATTTTTATACTTGATTGAGAGAATCATTTTTTATGATATCAAGCTAACGCCTAGTGAGGTAATCTTTCTAGATTACTTTGCCACTATCATTTTGTTCATTTCCTGGTTTCTAAAATATGGGTAGATGAAGGTTTGTTAATTTTGTTCATGACATAGGTGACCTGCAAGAACTTCAGACAGTCAAATAACAAGTGTCATAAAATCTAACCATGGATTGGCACCTGGAAAATAAATAACTAGATATCTTAGGATTTTATCTTTAAATTGTTGTTTAAAATTTGTAAAAAAGTTAATTATTGTTTTGATACTGAAGTGTCTATCAGTATCATATAAAACTCATCTCAAATGCTACCTGCTTGAGAAAACTCTGCCTTACTAATAGAATTAGTATATCAACACCTTATTCTAATTTTGTGCTTTCTCCATACTTCAAGGAAATTATTATAGGTTTTTATAATTTATTATCTACACTTAATTTCCCATGTAAAAGCTGTGACTGTATCATTTTGGACTTTATACTTCTGACATGTATCTCAGATACTGGTATATGTTTTGCCTCAGCAGACCACAATTCAGGCACCAAATGATAATTTAAAATAGATACATAGAGTTTTATGTCAGAAGTAGATTGCTCAAGATCAAAAGAAAGGTAAACAATATCTGCATAAGTTATATAAATATAAAATGTCAGTTTCCTATTTATTTTACATCCCAATCAGATGAGCAATTGTTAAAAATATAGTTGTGTAGATTTAGGACAATGGTAATACCAACACTTTCACTTTCAAAGGCCAAATGATAAAGAACAAGTTTGAAAAATAGAAATCACCTTTAAAGAACACACATGATAAGCTACCATTTTTTCCGTAAGGAGTTGTTTTGTTCCGTAGATGAACAGAATAAGACCAAAAAAATAGACTTGAATTCTTATACTTATATCTGGTTAATGGATCATCTCACTAGATAAAATGCTTTTGACAGTCAATGCAGTGCTCTGCTTATAAATCAATACTTATCCTTAATTTTGTAATTTCCCATTTTATTCTCCATAGGCAAATAAATATTTGACTTTGCAGCATCAAATATTTTCTCTTTGAATACTCTTCGCTATCAAAGTTCATTATGTAGTTACCAAATATATATTGTCACCAGAGCATTCTCCTTTGAGTAATTTCTGGTGGGAAAATATTGCACTGATTCCAGCATTTATTCTATATAGAAATTTCAAGTTTCAACATAATGCATCTGGCCAGAAAGATTCTCTAAGGAAATAAAAGAAAATAGCAATCATTTCAAAAGAATCCTCAAAATTTGACCAGATGCCATTCAAAAGATTAAAGAAGTCCATGTATTTGATCAAGTAGTAAATAAACGTTGCAGCATTTGGCACAATATCCTTTGCATGTATCTACTTAAATAAAGCTAATATTTAGGCTTGTATGAAAAAGTAAGGAGGTGCCATATTAGAAATATTTAGGAGTTCCTGAGCTCATCCTAATATTGGGGACTGTTGCATGTAACTGAGGAAAAATTGTATACAATTCTTCTATTTGCATATGGATACTTTCAATTTTTCAGTTAAGGCCTCTACATCATTGAAAATTACTTAAATATATCAGATTCAGACATTCCCAACATATTGAAACACATTCTAAAAAGTCCTTTTTCACAGTACTTTTTTGCTTTTGCTCACTACAAAAAGTGTGCATCAAAAAATGTTCCAAATCACTAATTCACATAATTGTTTAAACATTTATTTAATATTTCTTTGTTTTGCTCAAACGGATATGATGGTGAAAGTTATCAAATAACTTAGTGACTTTTGAATTATACATCTGTGTTAATTTCATTACCTGCCTGTTGTAAGTTCTGCTAATGAATATATTTGGCTTCAAGTGAGCATGAATTTCTTTTCCAAGTCATTTGGAAGCCATCCAGATATTACTTTGTTCTAGGATCTTTTCTCTTGCAATGTCATATTTACTGGTGTTATTGGGTGAATTGATGTGCTTTGCCAGTTTTGAGCTTCTGTGTCTGTCTTTGGTACTGTTATGATTACTAGGTGCTTCTGAAAGAAGGATGGATGGACTTAGAAGTAGATTTCAGAATATATAAACTTTATATGTACATATATAGAATGGTGTCTATAGTTTTGATATTTGAAATAAATACTGTTTAAACTCTTTGGTATCTCAAGGGAACATCTAGAAACCCTATATTGCCTATAGTTCGTTTACTTTAAAACAATAGAAAGACAAAAGAAACAAGAAGATCTACAATCCCACAGCCTCTGGAATGAAAACCGCAATCACAGAAGAAGGCCAATCAAAATTAAAAGATATAGAATTATGTCCCAGATGAAAGAATAAGATAAATGCTCAGAAAAACAGTTAAATGAAGTGGATCTAGATAATCTTCCAGAAAGAGAATCCAGAGTAATTAGAGTGAAGATGACCCAGGATCTCAGAATAAAAATGGAGATGATTCAAGAAATGTTTACCAAAGGCCTCGAAGAACAAAAGAGCAAGCAAATAGAGATTAACAATACACTAGAAAGAATCAATAGCAGACTAATTGAGGCAGAAGAATGGATAAGTGACCTGAAAGACAAAATGGTGGAAATCACTGCTGCAAATTAAAATATATTTTAAAACAATAGAGACAACACATTTTTCTAAACTTCCCCCACCTTCAGATGTATTAATTCATTGCTCTATAACTTGAAAATGTTGAGTCTAAGTTCCTTTACAGATAATTGTAATGCAGTTATCTAGAAAGTGGAAGATAGAAAATCCGGGCTGTGCTAGTGCTAAAGTACCTGACTGCCAGTGAAAGAGACATAAGAGACATGGGTTCAATGCCTGGGTCAGGAAGATACCTTGGAGGAGGGCATGGCAACTCACTCCAGTATTCTTGCCAGGAGAATCCCATGGACAGAGGAGCCTGACAGTCCATAGTCAATAGGGCTGCACAGAATCAGACGCACTAAAGTGACTTAGCATGCACACACACAGGGCTATCAGAAGACATATGCCTGAGACTGTTATTTCTATCTTGCTTACATGTTGCAATTTAGTTAATCTATACCAGGAGGCCAGTAGTGCTCACTTTGGCAGTTCATATTTACCGTTCACTATAATACAGATGAGGATATTTTATCTCCCATTCTCTTTTCCAAAAATCAGACATTTTTAGAGTGCTTCTATAGATGCATTAATTAGCAGAAACAAGTCTTATCTATACATTATATAATTTTCAGGAAAAAAAAACATGAATTGATTAAATGGTAGATCTAAAAATATTCTGAGTGATCACATAAGCAAATATCCTTTTTTTTTTTTTCAGAGAAGATGCAGAATGACGAAAGTGCATCATCCAATAATAAATTTCTAAGATTTAGCAACTATAATGTCAAAATTTGACAAGTCCAGTATTGACAACTCACAACTCCTAATGTTAGGCTCATATTATGTCCTATACAGGCTTCAAGTTGGAATGGAAGGAAAATGTCTTAATATTTTGCTCTCTTTTAAAATAGAAAAACAGTAAATAATATGGATTTGGTAAATGCCTTTTTCTTTTAGGCTCTCAAATTTCTTAATTAAATCTAAAAATGTATAGATACTCAATGTTTAAAACACTTTATTTAAAAGTTAATTGTGTTTCTATATATTACTTTTCAAAATAAATCAAACCAAAGGGGGAAGAGAGGATGAACTGGAAGATTGGGATTTACACACACACACTATCGATTGAACTTTGTCTTTTGCATTACAGGCATATTCTTACCATCTGAGCCACTAGGGAAGCCTATTGATACTATAAAATACTATGAAACAGATAACTAATGAGAACCTACTGCATAGCGGAGGGAAATCTACTCAGTGCTCTGTAGTGACCTAAATGGGAAGGAAATCCAAAAAAGAGGGGATATATATCTACCTGTAGCTAATTCACTTTGCTGTACAGTAGAAATGAATAGAACATGGTCAATAAACTATACTCCAGTTTAAAAAGAAAATACCTTAAAAAAGATATAAATTAGTGTCGACAATCTTTCTCTACTCCAAAACTATTTTTTAAATTCTAATCTCTATATTTAACTTACTAGTGGCCATTTCCACTTGGAAGTCCCACAGTCCCCATAAATTCAACACATTCAAAATTGAAGTGCCTGTCGTCCCTCCAAAATGAGTTACTTTCCTCTATGACCATGTCACAATCACACCATCATCAAACCTGTCACTGGAAGCAGAAAATTTTCAACATTATCACTGACTTCATAAAATCTCATTTGCTATTGATTTTGCTTCCCTTTATCTCTGTTCCTTCTCCTTCCTTCCCTCCTTTGTTCTGATTCTTAAATTCTTTGTTACCGAGAATGTTGTAATAATTCTTAATTATTGTTACCTTGCCTTTATCCTGGACTATTTTAATTCATTCTTCACCACTGAATACAAATATTTTCTCTCAAGCACAAATCTGATTATGCAGTTCTATTTTCAGAGCCTTTATTTAAAAGGCCAGTGTCTTTCATAGATTAAATACACTCTGATTCGTACTTTCCCTTCCTATGTAGTTTTAACTCCGCTTCACATCCTGATCTCTGTCCTATTTTAGACAAAGAAAAACTGTGATATATGAGATTCCCCCAAGAACGACCTCTTGTTTTTCACAAAGCCTATTTCCCTAACAGCATTTTAACTGTCTGTCAATCCTGCTTTATTTTTCAAATGCTTTATTTGGTCTTACATTTCCACTCTTGAAAACACTTGGTACGTAGTTCTATTATTGCATGTTTCACATTTTATTGAAAACATTTGCTTCCCTTTTATCTCCCTGTTAAGGCTATGGGCTCCCATATAGTCTCTTGAGCCTAATTGGTAGATACTCCCAGTGATTGGCAGCTGCCTTGCAAACAGGGGATCGTTAATAAGTGCCTGCCGAAATAAAATAATTTTCTCCCATCCGCTGAATATATGAATGTATTTCCAAAGCATTAGTATATCAAGGAAGTGTATCACCAATCTTATAAGTCTTTTAAATATGTCATTAACATTTTCTATAAAATCAGTCATTTTACACATATATACATGCACATACACACACATGTGCACAGCGAAAGCCAAACTCAGTGACTTCAAAAAATATATATCTTAATCTTCCTTATATTTCAATTTGACTTAGATGGTTAAGAGTCTGTTTGCAATGCTGGAGACCCAGGTTCTATCCCTGGGTCAGGAAGATCCCCTGGAGAAGGGAAAGGCTACTTACGACAATATTTTTGCCTGGAGAATTCCATGGAAAGAGGAGCCTGGAGGGCCACAGTCCATGGAGTCACAAAGAGTTGGACATAACTGAGCAACTAACACTTTCCTTATATTTCATTCTCCATACTAAGTTACAGCCATGCTTGCTTCCTGGAGGAACTGTGTACACTTTCAGGATATCAGAAAAAAAACAAATTTTACATAAGTGATTTTAAAGCAAAACCCTTCATTCAAAATTGTCCAATGGTTTGTCCTCCATATTCTTTTTTTCCCTTGCACTATTTTATTCCCTGCACCCTTTTTTCAAACTTAAGGAAGGATTAACATTTTGCTTTGATATATTTGGGTTTTTTTTCCCTCCCTTGTCAGACAGTTAAGAGTTACCTGTAGTCATGGTTGCTTGTGTTTGAAATCACTTCCATTGAACAAAAGATTTTGTCACATAGGACCTGCTACTGACTTAGTGGCCTCCAAGAAATAATTCAAATTGACCATGAGTGGTTTTGTAAGGTCACCACATCACATCCATACCTAAGGGTTACTGACAGAGCAAGGTCCTACATGATATTAGAAGCAAAAATACATTACTCCTCTCTACACCTGGCCTCAGTCTCAAGCTATAGTTGTTGGTGATCATCAGGTGCTCTAGGGTACTTTCTAAAGAGATGAGCACTAAAGCAAGCTGTTGTTGTTTAGTCACTGAGTCATGTTCGACTCTTTGCAACTGCATGGGCTATATAGCCTGCCAAGCTTATCTGTCCATGGGATTCCCCAGTAAATAATACTGGAGTAGGTTGCCTTTTCCTTTACCAGGGGATCTTCCTGACCATGGGACTGAACCCTTGTCTCTTGCATTGGCAGGTGGATTCTTTACCACTGAGCCACCAGGGAAACTGTAGTTACGAATTTTTAATGGCAATTGTATTTGTGAAAGTGAAAGTGTTAGTCAGTCAGTCTTACGTGACTCTTTGCAACCACGTGGACTGGAGCCCTCTAGACTCCTCTGTCCAAAAAATTTTCCAGGCAAGAATACTGGAATGGGTTGCCATTTCCTTCTCCTTGTATTTACCTGCCAAGTTGTTAACACTGCGTTCATTATCTTTCTGCCATACATTTTTATATATTTATTTTTTATTTTAATTGGAGGATACTTTACAATATTGTAGTGGTTTCTGCCATACATTCACATGAATCAGCCATGGGTGTACATGTGTTCCCCATCCTGAACACTTCCCCCCATCTCCCTCCCCATCCCATCCCTCAGGGTCATCTCAGTGCACCAGCTTTGAGTGCCCTGTTTCATTCATTGAACTCGGACTGACAATCTATTTCATATATGGTAATATACATGTTTCACTGCTATTCTCTCAAATCATCCCACCCTTTCCTTCTCCAACTGAGTCCAAAAGTCTGTTCTTTATATCTGTGTCTCTTTTGCTGTCTCACATATAGGTCATCGTTATTATCTTTCTAAATTCCATATATACGTATTAATATACTGTATTGATGTTTTTCTTTCTGACTTGCTTCACTCTGTATAATAGGGTCCAGTTACATCCACCTCATTAGAACTGATTCAAATGCATTCTTTTTAATAGCTGAGTGATATTCCATTGTGTATATGTACCACAGCTTTCTTATCCATTCGTCTGCTGATGGACATCTAGGTTGCTTCCATGTCCTGGCTATTGGGGATGAACATTGGGGTGCTGTGATGAACATTGGGGTACATGTGTCTCTTTCTATTCTGATTTCCTCAGTGTGTATGCCCAGCAATGGGATTTCTGGGTCATTTGGCAGTTCTATTTCCAGTTTTTTAAGGAATCTCCACAGTGTTCTCCATAGTGGCTGTACTAGTTTGCATTCCCACCAGCAGTGAGTGTAAGAGGGTTCCATTTTCTCTGCACCTTCTCCAGCATTTATTGTTTGTAGGCTTTTTCTGAATAACCAAAAAAAAAAAAATCACAGAATAAATTAAAAAAAAGAAATCAGAATATGCAGAGAAGCAAATGAAAATGAACACATGAGAACCAAAAACCTATGGGATTCAGTAAAAGCAGTGCTAAGGGGAAGGTTAACAGCAATACAAGCTTACCTCAAGAAACAAGAGAAAAATCAAATAAATAGCCTAACTTTACACCTAAAGCAACTAGAAAAAGAAGAAATGAAGAACCCCAGGGTTAGTAGAAGGAAAGAAATCATAAAAAATAGGATAGAAATAAATGAAAAAGAAACAACGGAGGCTATACCAAAAATCAACAAAACTAAAAGCTGGTTGTTTGGAAAGATAAATAAAATAGGCAAACCATTAGCCAGACTCATCAAGAAAAAAGGGAGAAGAATCAAATCAATAAAATTAGAAATGAAAATGGAGAAATCACAACACACAACACAGAAATACAAAGGATCATAAGAGACTACTATCAGCAACTATATGACAATAAAATGGACAACTTGGAAGAAATGGACAAATTCTTAGAAAAGTATAACCTTCCAAAATAGAACCAGGAAGAAATAGAAAATCTCAACAGACCCATCACAAGCACGGAAATTGAAACTGTAGTCAGAAATCTTCCAACAAAAAAAAGCCCAGGACCAGATGGTTTCACAGGTGATTCTACCAAAAATTTAGAGAAGAGCTAACAACCTATCCTACTCAAACACTTCCAGAAAATTGCAGAGGAAGGTAAACTGCCAAATTCATTCTGAGGCCACCATCAGCCTAATACCAAATCCAGACAAAGATACCACCCAAAAGAAAACTACAGGCCAGTATTACTATTGAACTTAGATGCAAAGGTCCTTAACAAATTCTAGCAAGCTGAATCCAACATCATATTAAAGACCATGCATCATGACCAAGTGGGCTTTATCTCAGGGATAAAGTCTTCAATATCTGCAAATCAACAATGTGATACACCACATTAACAAATTGAAAGCTAAAAGCCATATGATTATCTCAATAGATGCAGAGAAAGCCTTTGACAAAATTCAACATCCATTTATGATAAAAACCCTCCAGAAAGTAGGCATAAGAGGGAATATACCTCAATATAATAAAAGCTATATATGGTAAACCCACAGCAAACATTATCCTCAATGGTGAAAAACTGAAAGCATTTCCCCTAAATTCAGGAACAAGACAAGGGTGCCCACTCTCACCATTAATATTCGACATAGTTTTGGAAGTTTTAGCCACAGCCATCATAGAAGAAAAAGAAATAAAAGGAATCCAGATTGGAATAGAAGTAAAACTCCCACTGTTTGCAGATGACATGATCCTCTAAATAGAAAACCCTACAGACTCCACCAGAAAATAACTAGAGCTAATCAATGAATATAGTAAAGTTGCA
This sequence comes from Capricornis sumatraensis, assembly GCF_032405125.1. Taxonomy (NCBI): domain Eukaryota; kingdom Metazoa; phylum Chordata; class Mammalia; order Artiodactyla; family Bovidae; genus Capricornis; species Capricornis sumatraensis. Next base: position 14,135,933 of record NC_091089.1, on the reverse strand, counting down.
GGATATAAAATTAACACACAGAATCTCTTGCATTCCTTTACACTAACAATGAGAAAACAGAAAGAAATTAAGGAAACAATTCTGCCATACATTTTTAAAAATTTCTTGATTTTGTCCTTTAGTGAGCCTAAAAAAAGAAAATGTCCAAGCTGGCTCTGGCTGAAAATAATACCATTATGTACACTTGGACATCCAGATCTGGTCTCTGAAACTGTACTAAGTTTTCTTACTTGTCAGTATTACTGGATGAAGATTGTAGGACCCCGTGGAGATAGAATAAATATTGTGTGACCCATAAAATCATTGAAAATACTGGGGCAAAGGCTTTCAGTTGAAATTTTTGGATTAACCTCATGAACCACATGCAGAACTGTCTTGACAAAGTAGATACTGACATTGGAGACATGCTGTTTCCACTACAACTTGAATCAACAAAAATGAATCGGTTGCTTCATATGGCTCAATTCTGAATCAAAATCTCATGCAAGTGTGTCTTGCATGAACCATTCATATATTTTAATCTAACATCCTATGAAGCTCAGACATAAAATTTCTGTGTATTTAAACCTTGAAAAAGTACATTTTACAGTGTAATAAATTATCAATTGTAGAAAATGGTATTTGACCACTACATGACCCATTCTCTCTCTTTGCACTCACTCAGTTATACATTTCTGAAATGATCATATTTCCTTAATATACTTTGAAACTATGAAATTTGTTGGTGTTTGTATTATCTACATGATATGCTTTTCCTATGTATCATTTTTATTTGATTATGCCTTGCTATTAATACTGCCTTCACTATTTTCTTTCATTTGTGCTTGTCTAATATAATTTTTATCTTCATTTTATATTTATGCCTGATGGGTCAGTTTAAAAAAATATCTCATAAACATGAAGTCATTTAATGTTTATTTTTAATCCAATCTGGGAGTCATTTTAGGGAGTTATTTTCCTAAGTGAAGATTTCATTTTAACTCCACATCATTAATTTAAACCCCTTCAAAATCTAATCTGCTAGTTGCTACATCCATCAAGATTTTAGTTCAGAAATCTTATTTTTCCTCCCCACTGAATCCTTTGAAAATAAGATTGTCCCTCTTCATGACATGTTGCTTTGGTTCAAAGGAGCAGCAAGCATCCTCTTGAAAGCTGTTGAAGACACAAAGTCATTTTTCAAAACTTGTGTTTCCCTTCTTGCGGTAAGTCTATTACAGGAAAGTCATTGTGTCAAAATTTGGAAGAACTGGACCCTCACGTTACTTTGCACTTCAAGTTTCTCTATTTTTGGTCCTTTTTATTTTACTATGTGATATAAAGGGAATTTAAACTGGTTAGATATATGAAAAAGATGAGAAAATAACCAGTGTCTAGGAAGACAACCTAGAAAAAGCAGTAGCAGAAAGCATGATCATCCAACACTCTGGGGTGAGCAGGGGTCACAGGCCCTGGAGGAGAGCTGCAGCCACAGGAGAGATGCGTCCCTGGTGAAAATGCCACTGGCAAGTGTATGTGTGTTGGGGGCATGTCCTATTCTTTCCTCCTGTTCCCCATCCTCTTTCGATGTTTCTTTTTGGCCAAAAGATGTGAAAGTAAGGGACACAGGAGCCTGGAAAATGCCCTCTGAAAGATTTGTCTTTTCTTTTCTAAAGAAGCAGAGCAGAGAAAAGAAGAAAAGATAGTTAAAAAAAAACCCAAAAAACAAATAGGTATTGTCCACCTATGTTTCATCAGCATTCATCTGTGAACTTCAATTTATCATATAAAGCTTTATGCTCCCACCTAATCAGAGGCAATTTTCTGTCTTTAAAACGAAGACACTTTCATCCTCTTTGTAATAAGAAGAGATTCAAAGTTTCAATAACAATGATTTTTCACCCTGGTAATGAACAAAATACTTTTAGAGTTCTAATCAAGAGCAACTATAAAAAATAAATCTAATATTAAACATATTTGCTTGAAAGTAGTAGAAATCTACCAGGGCAGCACGGACTGATGGAACCTAAGCATCAGATAAAAGGCAGATGCAGAGACACTGAAGCTATAGTCAGCACTTCTTTCCCTCTCAAGCATTTGGTAATTCTCAAGAGAACTGACAGGTTGACTATATGAGAAGAGTCTCTGGTAATCTTATGAGGCTAGAGGGTCAATAACTCCACCAAGTTATAAAGGCCCTCAGTTCAGTTCAGTGGCTCAGTCGTGTCCAACTCTGCAACCCCACGAGTCGCAGCACGCCAGGCCTCCCTGGCCATCACCAACTCCCGGAGTTTACCCAAACTCATGGCCATTGAGTTGGTGATGCCATCCAGCCATCTCGTCCTCTGTCGTCCCTTTCTCCTCCTGCCCCCAATCCCTCCCAGCATCAGGGAAAAGGCCCAAGAAAATACCTAAAGTTTCCATTGGTTTCTCTAAAGAAAATAACGGGAAAACATACCCAGTCCTCACAAATCACTATAACAGTAGAATCTCTGTGGATTAGGTTATCTGACAACCCCCTTAACTGCCTCCCAGAAGCAGAAACAAAGTCTTCTGGAGAAAAGTACTGAGATGCATAGCCACAAATGGTCTCTAAATGTCTCATCCACAATATCTAGCAGCCAATAAAAATTACCAGTATGCCATGAGAGAGAGAAGACTAAATGATGAGAAAGTGTGTGTGTGAGAGAGAAAGAGACACAGAAACATTCCCTTGGGAGATGCAGATATTGGAGTTAATAGGTACAACTTTTAAACGAAATGTGTACTAAATAAGCAATATCCAGTTGACCTTTGAACAACATGGTGGTTAATCTATGACTGTCAGCTCTCCATATCCATAGTTCCTCCACATTCATGGATTCAAGCAACCACAGATTATGTAGTACTGTAGTATTTACTGTTAAAAAAAAAAAATCCACATATAAGCGGGTCCATGAAGTTCAAATCCACAATGTTCAAGGGTCAGCTGAACTTCTAAATAATCCATGAGTTAAGAAAATCAACTATAAAAATTAAAAAATAATTTTGAGCTGATTGATTCTAGAACAAAGACACAGCTTATAACTCTTGAACTGTGTCTTTTCAGAAGCTTCATCAGTGTTTTCATTTACTTTCTTTACAATTGGAGCTTCATCAAACCTGCTGTGTCTTAAGGCCTAGTTTACACGTGGCTTTTCACAACACATAGACCTGAGGCAGAGTCCTCTTTCTCTGGTTCCCACTCAAAACTAGGAGCTTTATAGGTTATCTGGCAAAAGTTTCCAGGGAACACATGTAAATTTAGAGCTGTTGCCTCCACAGTCCAGGGAGCCCCGCAGGTGTTGTATATTTGGTCACATTAGGGCAAGATGAGACACCTCGTCTCATTTTAAGGGTGATATACTGACATGTCAAGCACCATCTGCTCCCTAAATCCTTCCTTAAAATGGCAGAGCCCTGAATTTTGCCATTTTATTCTCCCTCTGGGTAAACATATCCTGAACCATTACATCTGGGGTGTTTCCCCTTCCTGCTCACCAAGGACAGTCAGTGAGGAGGAGCAAATTATGTTTGGTGGGACCACCATAGGACCAAAGTTTCGGAGACTTGAAAAGCATGATAGGGAAATTGACACATCCCTGAGGGAAGATGGGGGAATCATAATATTATCTCTCCCTGCTGAAAGCACACTCTTCTGATCATCCTTGATAATGGGTATGGGGAAAAATGCATTTTTCAGATCAACAAGGGTGCATTAAAGCAAAACATGTGTTCATCTTCTGTAACAGAGATACCATATCTGTTACAGCAGCTATAATCAGAGTGACTCTATAATCATATTTATAAAAAATTCACACTGATTTTCAAGATGCAGTTGATTTTTATGACAACAAAACAGGAAAATTAAAGGTAATAGTTAGTGAGAGGGATAGTATGTGTCTTCCAATCTTTGATGTCAGCATTAACTACCACGATTCTCTGAGGAGTGTGATAGTCTTTTTTTGTTACTTACAGTAACAAAGAAATTTGGTTCCATGGGTTTTCACTTGGCCTTTCCTACTTCACTGGCCTTCACAGTATAGGTCGGAGACCCAGTGTAGGTGGAATTTCTGCCAATTTTTGTTTATGTACCTTGCAACATGGTCCCAACTAAAGATGGATTTGGATCAGATCTGCATTGATTACCTGAGTTCCATAATTCTCTTTTTCCTTTGACTGACACTTGAGTCAAGGTGGTGTGTTAGTTTCTTAGGAATCGCATCAAGTCAGAGTCAAAATAAAGTCTTTAAATCCTTAGTATGTCTTTTGCTTCAGTGTCTGTTCACAATATACACACTGTGAAGGAAAGGGAGAAAGGGGCAGCAGAGGATGAGATGGGTAGATACCATCACAACCCAATGAACATGAAGTTGGGCAAACTCTGGGAGACAGTGGAGGACAGAAGAGGTTGGCATGCTGCAGTCCATGGAGTGGCAAAGAGTCAGGCATGACTTAGCAACTGAAGAACAAACAACTGTTTGTTATATTACATTACCTCTGGTCCTTTTGGAGAAAGATTTAAGTGTATTCTCAAGGGAGGTCTCTCTCCAAGGGATTCAGCCTGCTTTCTAATCAAGGGGCTTCCAATCTGTGATGGAGTGACCAATGATCTAGTCTGGGATTTTCCAAGGATATGTGACAGTCAGGGCTAAAGTACCTGGGATGGTCAGTCATCCTGTGTGTGAACTGACCTTGTTTTGTGAACTGGGAGATTGTAATAGCTCATGATTACACATTTTTTGTGATGATGCAATATGAATTTCTATTCACCAAACTTAGATCTTAGCCTTGTGTATAGATCTAACAGATAGGCTGCACATCTGCTTTACTCTCAGGGACTTGGAGTTCAGTTAACCATCACCACAAAATTATGTGTGGGTCAAAATATTCTAATTACCATTGCTGTGCTGCCTGTGATGATCACTGAACTCATGTGTCTCCAAAACAAACCTCAGGGCCCCACTCTCCAAGATGCCATTATTTCCACTGAAATCAAGAGCTTCAGTTCTACAACCCAAATCCAGATTTATCCCTTGCCCAGGTTAAAAAACCACAGTTTTTCTTTTCTTTTTTTTTTTTTTTTAAGAATTCTGTATTGAGTGGATATATGTGGAATCTAGAAAAATAGTATAGATGATCTTATATGCAAAACAGAAATAGGGATACAGAAGTAGATAATAATTGTATGGATACAAAGTGGGATAGAAGGGGATAGGAGGAATTGGGAGGTGGGTATTGATACATATATACCATTGATATTATATATAAAATAGATAACTAATGAGAACCTGCTATATAGAACAGAGAGCTCTACTTAATGAATTGCAGTGACCTGAATGGGAAAAAAAGTCCAAAAAAGAGGGGATATATGTATACAGGGCCAATTCACTTTGTTGTATAGTAGAAATGAACACAACACTGTAAAACAACTATGCTACAATAAAAATTAATTTAAAAAAAAAAAACACCAGTATTCTCCTCACAAGTGCATTTATCAACTCCTTTGAAAAGGAATGTCTTCTAGACACTCTGAGGATGCATTGCTGAGGGAGAGTGAGGCAACCAATTTTCTCAAATCCACACAAGCAATACTGTCTCCCTATGACCTGCATGCCCTCCTCGATATCATGCCAGAAAAGGTCCAGCATTTCTGACCTCATTAATATAAGCTATGGAGAGCAGACTTCAGGAGCCAACTGAACAAACAAAGCCGATTCCAACTTCTTTAACCAGCACTTTAATTCAGAATGAAATTTAGTGCATTATAGTAAATTTGGCTTCAAGTACAATTAAATTCTGTCCCTTTGGGGAGACTATTTAAGTCCATTACTATGATTTTTCCAGGTATGTACAGATACAAATTAGCAATATCAAGATTCCTCTTCTGTGTGCAATATTCTCCGGAAGGAAACCTATCCTTTCCCTGGGATATTTTGGAAATAACTACTGCTATTGGCCTGGAGACAGTTAGGGGTTGCAGGAAAGGCTTAGAAAGCCCAGGCATGCACAAACTGTGTCAGGTGGCGTAATTTAGTACTATCAATTTAACTGATGGCCACATTTTTGTCAGTGAAATTGGACCTGGTTCTGTTGATAAGAAGGATGAGAGAAATTTAGTGATTCAAGATTCTCAGCAGTGTCAGTGCACACAAATGTCCCCTTCCCAAGTCTCAGAGTCTCACTACTTCTTCACAAATGCCTTAGGCGCAAGCAATAATGTCCTGACCTTAACTAAGGGGCTGGTGGTGCTGTGTAATCAGTTTGTGTTTTATTTATGCTCTTGCACACTTTACATTTTATTCTAATTCTCAGCTGTATCTTCCCTGAAGCTATGGGAGTTGATGCAATTTTAAGCTTATCCTAGAAGTGTTTTAATATCCCAAGGCTGCTTTTAACTGAGAGTTTGGAGATATGAGTGTATGATTTTTGGTTTTTGGTCAACTCTTCTTCACCTTTAGAAGTGGGCAGGGTCCTCTTCTGTATTGTTGATACATCTGTTACCATCTGAGTAGCATATAAGAAGAACTTGATTTTCTGATGCCTTGATATTGAAAAGCCCTTCATCTCCAGCATCTACAGATGATGAGTTAAGGAAAAATGATGTCACGGCATGCCACAAATTACTGTTATCTCATTTGCCATCTGCAAGAGCATCATGACTGTGCTCATATTCAAACAGGTGATAAGCTCAGTCTGAAAACCCCATTGTGAGAGGTGTGTTTCTGGGATCACTGCTGATAAAATACTATAATAATCAGTGTCAAACCAGGAAACACATACCTCTCTAAATGTTTTAGATCAAATGAATTTAATGCATGAAATTAAACAAAAGCTACAGAAGAAGCTGAGAAGATGATTATTGGACAGTGATGCAGCATAGATTAGCTGTAACAGGTTGTTAGATCTCCAGGTGGTGTAGAGAAATAGACAAAGCAAGGCGGTAATGATGCCGGAGCCAAAGAGGCTTGTCAAAGGGTCAGCAGGCAGCAGCTGAAAGTATACAGCCCTGTTCCATTGGTGTTTGAGTCATAAGTATGTAGTCTTTGCTGGAAACAACCCCTAAGAAAAGAAGGAGAAAAACATCCTGCCTTGTTCCTTCTTTCTACCCTCTAATATCTCTTCAGTACCCAAATTTAGTCAAACTTTGCCAAAGTCAACAAAGAGTCAGGGATAAGCCTTCCAGTCATTCAGAACTCTGCTGCTGCTGCTGCTGCTGCTGCTGCTAAGTCGTTTCAGTCGTGTCCGACTCTGTGCGACCCCATAGATGGCAGCCCACCAGGCTCCCCCATCCCTGGGATTCTCTAGGCAAGAACACTGGAGTGGGTTGCCATTTCCTTCTCCAATGCATGAAAGTGAAAAGTGAAAGTGAAGTCTCTCAGTCATGTCCGACTCTTAGCGACCCCATGGATTGCAGCCTACCAGGCTCCTCCATCTATGGGATTTTCCAGGCAAAAGTACTGGAGTGGGGTGCCATTGCCTTCTCCCACTCAGAACTCTAGATGAGAAAATGTGGGGAGCATCTATGCAGCAAAGCTTATGGGACCTGTAGTAGTGGAAGGAAGGAAGGAATGGAAGGAAAAAAAGGGTAAGAAGCCTGGAACTGTGGTGATGGTGGGGGAGAGGAGCTGATCCCAGTTGTGGATAGCATCCCAGAGAAAGAATGACACCATGACATTTTCCTTCTCTAGACCTCTATTGGAAAAAGTCACATCTCTTGGCTGCCAATGGTCATGTCTCTGCTTAATACGGCAGACAGGGCATACCTAAGAGAAGATGTAGGGCACTTCATTGCTTTATATGAACCTGTAATGTTAAAGAGATTGCACTGAAATTGCATCTAATGCAATGAGAGTAAAGATGAAGACTTGGGAAGAGTCAAATTATGCTCAAGCCACTCAACACTTCCTACCAGCTCAGCACTTGTTGGAGTAGGAGTTCCAGAACAGAGTCCCATGTGCAAGATATTTTTCTCTTCCAGGAGGTACTGGTGTGTCTTCTGCGAAAAACAGCTCTCAGTGGTACCTTGGCCCCCAAAGAAAGAGAAAGATCATTCATGCATGATACTTGTAATATCAGCAATATTTGGGAAAGAAGAAGTTGGTATCTTTTCTTATGCCACAATTTTGCAAGAGTTTAGAGGCTTGTTTTTGAACCTAAATTAGATTCTTATTTTTAATGTGAATAATTCCTTTGTGACAGATCTTAAATTGTTTATATATAGTTTATGCCTTATATTCAAAATAACATATGGGTTGTCATCTGTTAGTTCTGGAAAGTTTGACATTAATGAGTGCAAAATAGCAAGACAAAGTTATATCTGTTAAGATCAAAACCATGAAAAAACTCAACATGTGCATGTAAAAAAAATATATTGGGTAGAACAGATCAAACAAATAACTTCAAAATCATTGGAGAGTTAGAAAAAAAGTGATCATTTTCTCTTCTGATGGTTTTCCTCTTATTCCATGATAGGTATGTGATATTATAGTGTTATGTATAGATTTTATTCTTAATAAAAGTAAATTTGAGTCATCAACTTTCAGTATTTACTGTATTTTCCAGATAACGTGTTGCTTCACTGTCACAGCTAGATAATTTTGTAAAATTTTATATAACAGCTCCTTAAACTATTATTGACTAAAATATGATATCAAGACCTATTATTGTAAAACTATCATTCACTTCTGCAGTCTAAAACTTGATGTTGTTTGTAAATGAACTACAGGAAAACATCATTAGAGAATAATCATATCTGGATAACTCCAAGTGCTGCTTCTATTTTTAAAGTTGTTGATCTGATAAGATTAACTGAAGTTTCCATAGGAACTTATACAAAAATTATAATAGATTTATGAACTATACATTTTTGAATAAAATTGTACTATTTTTGGTGTATTGGTATAATGCCCTGTAACCTTTTTTTTGGTTTGGTTCGTAAGTTAAGAATATCAATTAAGGTGCTAACATCTAAGAAATTTCCCTATTTTTCCTATTTATCAGGTTGCCATTCTTCTGTTTCAGTCAATGAAAAAATCACTAAAATGAATCCTATAATTGGTATTCCTAAGGTCACAAAGATGAGACAGTAAATAGGAAGGTAAGACTGAGAAATGCCCAACTGTCATCTCCTGCTTTCCTCTCAAATCCTCCAGAGGAATAGGTAGCCTGGAGGACTTTCATTAATTTAAAAACTGCTTGTTTGAATCTAACTCACTGAGAGCTGATGGAATTTTTTACTTTCTAATGACACGTGTTGGGCTCTGTGAAATGCTGGAAAAGCATGGATGTCTTTTTTCACCAGAGCCACAAGCTTCAAGAAAGAAATTAAGGATTGTGTCAAAAACAAATAATTCTTTTATACTCACAGGTGATTTCTTCTAGTCAAGTTTAGTCATACTAACAGATTGATGTACAAAAATGTCCACTTTTATAACTTTTATCCATTAGGGAACCTGGGGTATTGATTTATGATAATTCAAATCTGGCATTTTTTTTTTCTGAAAATAATGTGTACTTAGTAATGCAAATTCGTAATAAGACAGGACCACGTCAGTGATCCTCATATAGTGATCACAGATGTAAATAAAAGCATGGATGCCTGAATAATCATGTTGTACTGACCTTTTGTCCTAATACCAACAGTCAGTACATTATTTTCCATTTCAGACTCACTCAGCTCACTGACCAACAGTTCAAAGGTTTAGTCTCATGAGGTCAAAACACTAGTGTTCAGGGTTGCTTCTTTATGACCGTGAGTAAATCAATTAACCTCTCTGCCCGTTTTACTCACATGTAACAAAAGTTGAAGCAAAAGTTCTGGTTCTACCCATAATATCTTGGTCAGGAATTCCACATCCACAAAGAGGTAAAAAAATCATCATTTATGTAGCACTTGTTTTATGTATTACTGATTTTTTTTTTCTTCCAGGTGTTTAAAAGATAATGCAGCAAATGAAATCCTCCCAAGAACAACTCATACTCACAGTCAATGTGGCAATAGCAGAGGGGAAAATGAGAGCATTTGCTACATAAAAGGCACCACTGCATTTGTCAATTCCTTCAAATTCCACATAGAATTGCACTGATCAAGGGGATGGTTGAGAAATGTTAGAAATCCTATTCTGAAGGGAAACCAAGTCCCATTCTCCCAGCACCTGTCACTTCACATTTGAGTTTGATGAAGTGTTTTGATGGAATGCATGCTGTGATCATTTCAAGTTTTATTGAATGGTCATGCTAAGGTAGGCTGGAACTGCTGAGGACATGGGGCTTGTCCACATTAGCTTCAAAGTGTCACAGACAAGCCTGCTTGAGACTGAAGTTTAAAGGCATCTTTCTTTGAAGATGCCACTGTTCATTTTCTTATATCCATATACATAATGCATTTGTTTTCCTTTGTTAGCTTTCAGAATGTGTCATTATTCCCCACTCTCTGCTTTGGGCCTGCCATAGCTTCTGGAGTGACAGCTCTTGGCAGCTTATATTAGCATCGTTAGAGGTCCGATAATGTGCTTTCTCAATGGGGCACTGTCAAGGTTTTATCTTAACTTTGTAGTTTCAACTTCTGTGATTTGTGTAGATGCCATCGGCAGAGAAGTTGCAGTTTGAAAGACAGGAACAAAGAAAACCCTCGGTATTGAAACAAGGTAATAACGGATTTACTCAAACATGTCACACTCTGAATTACAGAACACCTGGTGATTTCTCAATATAAAGTTTTTAAACAAAGTTATCAATTTGTAATGTTATTTCTGAGATTTAGATATAATATGAATTTTATGTTCTCTTTACCGAAGGATGAAAAAGTATCATAGGACAAAAAATATATAAAATGAGTGCAAAAATGGGATGCTATTTATAAAACTAACAGAGAATTAGATTAAGTGAGAAGGCTCTATTTTCTAAAATATCTTTGTGGTTGAAATACTGATACTAATTATTAGGTCTTCTGATAAAAGAATATTTAAAGACAATTGCAATTCTCAAATTTAACAGTTTTCATAGTATATTTCCCCTCAATAACTTGTTTAATTTGCAAAATCTGTATGCATGATAATTAAGTAATAATTAGCATATTGGAGTGGATAAATTATTGGTCTAACTGACTTGGCTTTTACTGGTAAATTTAATTTTTTCCTAATCACTGCAAAACCATTTCTATATATATACACACACACATACATGTATAGATGTTGTTGTTTAGTCACTAAGTTGTATCTGAAAGTCTTACAACTCCATGGACTATAGCCCACCAGGCTCCTCTGCCCATGGGACTTACCAAGCAAGAATACCGCAGTGTGTTGCCATGTCCTACTCCACGAGGTCTTCCTGACCCAAGGATAGAATCCACGTCTCCTGTATTGTCAGGCAGCTTCTTAACCACAGAGCCAGCAAGGAAGACCTATATTTATGTTGTACTAAGAGACGATTGATATTTTGCATTTAATGTCTTGAAAGTTGAATTCAGTGGAATGAGCTGATAGAAACAAAACATAGATAAGGCTTCAAAGTAGATCTCCTGATGAGAATCTTGATTAAAATCTTGGGAAATTTCCCTAGGGAACAAAAGAAATGATGATTGTATGCTATTTATAATGCCAGAAAGCCAATAATTATTTATTTCTCTATTTTCAACTAGAGATAGAAAATAGGAAGAAATTTAATTGTACAACCCCAAAGTTTCCATTTATATAGCATAAGTACATTTGAAAAACAGGTATAAATTCTTCATTGTTTTTCTTTTTAACATGATGATTAAGAATCAGCACATATGTATGATTTTAAACAATACACTTTTTAAAATATTTATTCAAACAAAGAGAAACTGAGCTTATCATAAGCATAGTAACAATAATTTTAAAAGTTAAAGAAAGGTATTTTGAATTTTATTGCAATTAATTTCTTCACATCAATAACATTTATATTTATTTAATGCACTGTATGCCATATACGTGGCTCAGCAGTAAACTCACCTGCCAATGCAGATGTGGGTTCGATCCCTATGTAGGGAAGATCCCCTGGAGAAGGACATGCAATGCATTCAAGGATTCTTGCCTGGGAAATCCCATGGCCAGGGGAGCCTGGTGGGCTACGGTCCATGGGGTCACAAAGACTCGGACAAAAACCACTTGTAAGGATGAAGCTAGAACACTTTCTAATACCATACACAAAAATAAACTCAAAATGGATTAAAGATCTAAATGTAACACCAGAAACCATAAAACTCCTAGAGGAAAACATAAGCCAAACACTCCGACATAAATCACAGCAGTATCCTCTATGACCCACCTCCCAGAGTAATGAAAATAAAAGCAAAAATAAACAAATGGGACCTAATTCAACTTAAAAGCTTTTGTACAATGAAGGAAACTATCAGCAAGGTGAAAAGACAGCGTTGAGAATGGGAGAAAATAATAGCAAATGAAGCAACTGACAAAGAATTAATATCAAAAATATACAGATGGCTAATAAACACATGAAAAGATGCTCAACATCCCTCTTATCAGAGAAATGCAAATCAAAACCACAATGAGATACCATTTCACACCAGTCAGAATGGCTGTGATCCAAAAGTCTACAAGCAATAAATGCTGGAGAGGGTGTGGAGAAAAGGGAACCCTCTTACACTGTTGGTGGGAATGCAAACTAGTACAGTCACTATGGAGAACAGTGTGGAGATTCCTTAAAAAACTAGAAATAAAACTGCCTTATGACCCAGCAATCCCACTGCTGGGCATACACACCGAGGAAACAAGAATTGAAAGAGACACATGTACCCCAATGTTCACTGCAGCACTGTTTATAATAGCCAGAACATGGAAGCAACCTAGATGTTCATCAGCAGATGAATGGATAAGAAAGCTGTGGTACATACATACAATGGAGTATTACTCAGTCATTAAAAAGAATACATTTGAATCAGTTCTAACGAGGTGGATGAAACTGGAGCTGATTATACAGAGTGAAGTAAGCCAGAAAGAAAAACACCAATACAGTATACTAACACATATATATGGAATTTAGAAAGATGGTAATGATAACCCTGTATGTGAAATAGCAAAAGAGACACAGATGTATAGAACAGTCTTTTGGACTCTGTGGGAGTAGGGGAGGGTGGGATGATTTGGGAGAATGGCATTGAAATGTATAATATCATGTAAGAAATGAATTGCCAGACTAGGTTTGATGCAGGATACAGGATGCTTTGGGCTGGTGCACTAGGATGACCCAGAGAGATGGTATGGGGAGGGAGGTGGGAGGGGGGTTCAAGATTGGGAACACATGTACACCCATGGCAGATTCATGTTGATGTATGGCAAAACCAATTCAGTATTGTAAAGTAAAATAAAGTAAAGATAAAAAAGACAAATTCAAAAAATATATATACAAGCAGCTCATGCAGCTCAATTCCAGAAAAACAAATGACCCAATCAAAAAATGGGCCAAAGAACTAAACAGACATTTCTCCAAAGAAGATATACAGATGGCTAACAAACACGTGAAAAGATGCTCAACATCACTCATTATCAGAGAAATGCAAATCAAAACCACAATGAGGTAATATCTCACGCCAATCAGAATGGCTGCTATCCAAAAGTCTACAAGTAGTAAATGCTGGAGAGGGTGTGGAGAAAAGGGAACCCTCTTACACTGTTGGTGGGAATGCAAAGTAGTACAGCCACTATGGAGAACAGTGTGAAGATTCCCTAAAAAAACTGGAAATAGAACTGCCATACCACCCAACAATCTCACTGCTAGGCATACACACTGAGGAAACAAGAATTGAAAGAGACACATGTACCCCAATGTTCATTGCAGCACTGTTTATAATAGCCAGGACATGGAAGCAACCTAGATATCCATCAGCAGACTAATGGATAAGAAAGCTGTGGTACATATATACAATTGAGTATTACTTAGCTATTAAAAAGAATACATTTGAATCAGTTCTGATGAGGTGGATGAAACTGGAGCCGATTATATAGAGTAAAGTAAGTCAGAAAGAAAGAAAAACACGAATACAGTATATTAAGGCATATATATGGGATTTAGAAAGATGGTAATGATAACCCTGTATGTGAGATAGCAAAAGAGACACAGATGTATAGAACAGACTTTTGGACTCTGTGGGTGAAGGTAAGAGTTGGATGATTTGAGAGAATTGCATTGAAACATGTATATTATCAAATGTGAAATAGATCGCCAATCCAGGTTCAATGCATGAGGCAGGGTGCTCAGGGCCGGTGCACTGGGATGACCCTGAGGGATGGGATGGGGAGGAAGGTGGGAGTGAGGTTCAGGATGGGGAACACATGTACACCCATGGCTGATTCACGTCAATGTATGACAAACACCGCTACAATATTGTAAAGTAATTAGCCTCTAATTAAAATAAATTAATTAATTTTAAAAAAACTTTGCACCTAAACAACAACAAATATCTTTCCCAAAGATTATTTTCAAACAGCAAATTACTGTATTTCCAAACTTATACATTTTCTCTGTCAAGACAACAGAATAATAACATCTTTAAGAAATTTTATGTTTCACTTTTATATCATGTGATTTTAAATTTTAAATAAAACATATTGAATTTACTGTCAATGAGAAGCATAATAAAATTCAATTACAATTTAAGGTCTAAACAAAGTTTTCTATCTGTACATTCATATTATTTCTACAAAATAGCTTTTACACATTATTAATATTTTATTGTCAGACATGTTAAAAATAATAATATCTTAGTAAATAGCACTTTAAAATTTATCAGATGATATAGAATCTGCCGGTAATGTAGGGGAGCTGGGTTCGATCCCTGGGTGAGGAAGATCCCCTGGAGAAAGGAGCAGCTACTCACTCCGCTTTCCTTGTCTGGAAAATCTCATAGACAGAGGAGCCTGGCGGGATGCAGTCCATGGGGTCACAAAGAGTTGGACATGACTGAGTGACTAACACTAACTAAATGACACTTAAAATTTTTAAGATTTATAAGATATTGTGGTTCTTTTCCTCACTATCTCTGATGGTTAATACTTGTAACCAAAAATAATAAAATTTCTAAATCAACCCTTCCCATCTCCAAGAAAAGAATCCAAGATTAATTTGAATTTCACTTCATCACATAGGACTTACAAGATAAAAGCAAGTCTTAAAGAAAAGAGTTGTTTAGAAAAGTTATTTCCAGATTATTTAAATCATTGCTTTATTGTATTAATTGAAGATCATATTTCAATAACATAAGATAATATAAAACAATAATAATATAAATCTTCTATCTTGAATCATGATTGTTCTATATATAGTCAACTTTTACCCTATTAAATTAGTTATCTAAGAAATGCTTGTAAGTTGATAGATTTACATTATGAGGCAATTGTAATAATCTCTTATTTTTTCCTCCCACAACTCCATCTAACAAAAGCAAATCAGAATAAACATTTGTGACAAAACTATCAATATATGAAATGTATCTAATTATTTTATTTCAATGAAGAAAAAAATTGGGGCTATTAAAGTCAATGATTTTTCTCTAAAATCTTATTTCTAAGGGATATTTTAACATTTTCTTCTTTAAAGCAATGAGATTAAATTTATCACAGGATACTAATTATTTCCAAAATGTTCTTAAACTGTTTTATGGCTTTATATTTATTAAAAAGAAAAGTTGGAAACCATTTCTTTAAATCAATAGAACAACAACTATATTGTAAACTTATTATTAAGAAGCTCATTATGTTTCAAAGCAAACTAATATTTTTTCCACTCATATAATTATAGCCATGGACCTTAACCTAAGAGACCTAATGTACCATTGACAACAGTTTTATAATATACCCACAGTGAAAAAAAAATCCATAGGAAACTAACAATAAAGTTACACCATAATATTAAAAGAGATAACTATCAAGATTTAGCTGTAAGAGAGGAAGAAAAAAATTACAATAAAATAATATCTTTTACCAAGTAAATTCTCACACTTGACAAGACTATAAAACAAAAAAAAATGCCAAAGGCTTTTTTTGTAGCATCACGATGTAGAAATAACTACAGATGGATAAACACAGGTTTGTCCTAACTAGGATGCAAGTATTGACAGTGACATCAGCTACAATGGTGATGTAGTTTCTGCAAATACTGAACAATGCCACACTGTATTTCTGGAATAGCCAAAGTATGGTAAAGCACTATCAAACAGTATAGAACTTGGTATTTATCTGTAGGACAGAGTTCAGATCTAGGCTCAGCAAGCCAGAGTAAGTTTGTCATGTCCATGAATGATTGAGGCTGACTGAAATCCATATGAGACCCTGAAAAATATTTTGTTATGCTTAACTGTCCTAATTTCCATACATCAGAGAGGAGCCTGGCCCCCAATTACAACTAAGATATCCCTACCAGTTGCAGGAAAAAAACAAACAGGAAAGTACTAAGCTTTTGGATTAACTCCCAATTAAGAATTTTAATTTATGTTGCATAAGTTGATGGACAGACATCTTAGTCAGAGAAAATGTCAGGGCAATCAAATGCAATCAGGAGTTTAAAATTGTTCACAACTGCTGAAAAATAATCAATGTTTGAATTATTTCTAGTTGACCCAGCTTTTATTATTTTTCTTCTTAACAATCTCTCTCTCTCTCTCCAGACATAATTACAAACCCAAAGATACATGAGATTGCGATTGCATATTATAGTACATTAAGTATTATAATATATAATACATTTAATATAGTATATGTGTCCAAAAGCTATAAAATTCCAAGCAAACATTTATATTTTTCTTTCAAGAGTAACTAATATTACCCATTCTGTCTTAGATACATTCTAATTATTCAATTCTTATGTATTTTAAGTAAACTGAAAGCTATTAGCAAATCTCACATTCTTTCTAATTTTTCAACTACTCCGAAAATTTCAGTTTGCAGGTTCAGATTTATCTGTGAAGACTGGTGTTGGAAATGTAGAAATGGCAATTCTAAATGTGTGTTTGATTTTTCTTAGATCTCTAAGCATACCCTCAATACAGACTTAATTGATCACTTCCTGATTCATAAGCGATGTGTAATGAGACTAAAGATCAAAAAGGCCATTGTTGTCTTTTTACCTGTACTACCTTACTTCTGCTGTTAAATTGTTAGTCTACATAGATGTTAGCATCTTCTATTACAAGAATCAAAATTTTCACTACTTAAATGACTATAATGCCTCTGTTATTTGGGTAGCTAATCATTTATAGGCTCTGAAAATTGATGTTTTTAAAACAATATATTTATTTCTAGGGCATTATTTCTATTGTTTAGTTTTCAAAAATGTTTAATTTTGTATTAAAAATATCCAACCCAATAAATAAGAACAGGTAAAATTAATTCAAATTCAGCTGACAACAAATTGTGCCTGGCAAAAGTTTTTTGATTGCTTTAGCAAAATGATATTGAATAACTTACCATCTAAACTTTCTCTATGTTCTCCTGTGTTTGATGTTTTCAAAATAAATGAATAGACAGAAATTCATTTTAATTGAAATAACCTTTAAAATAATATCTTTTTCAAAAATATGTTGACAGAAGTGAATTTTAAACGTCATTTTTATAATGCTATGTCTAATCATGGGTAACAACCATTAAAAGCAGAAGTCTTCTTCAGTTCATTAACAGTCCTCATGAAGGAAATGCCTGTAAATAAGCTAATAGTCACTAAAGAAACACGGATAATGCTAAAAATGTAGAAGGTGAAATTGCTCTTTGTATCTGTTTGTGTGTGTGTGTGTGTCATAAATAATAACTCCTTTGTCATGCCTCTTACAGAACATTTTTGGTAAAAGAAATACCTGCTAATTAGCACACAATTTACCTATGTTTACCTATATATATGTATACACACACACATATATATATATACACATATATATATTTGTTTTGATGGGACAAAAACACCACTTGGGTATCATCGCATAAAAGTTATGTCACTGGATGTCTAGTTCAGTGGCTGGATGTTACATACTCTCATTTCACGAATAGAGATGATGTATACTGACTTTAGAAGGAGACCACTGGTGGGAATGGAACTCCAGTTCTTAAGCCAGCATGCTGATTCCTCCATTTATTTGTATAGATAACTCTTCACACACTTATTCTGGGATCCCCTTTTGTTCCAGAACTGCCCATGTGACTTTTGAATGCATCGTAAACTTCTACCATTTTGATAGATTACAAAAGATACCAAAGTATGGACTTGATTAGGCTAAATTAAGAAAAGTTAAGTAGAAAGTGTTTGAACATATTTGTAACAAGAATAGAGCTGTTATACAAAACATACTTGATTCTGAGCCAAGAAAATTAGAGTATCTAATGTGTCCTGACTTGTTGTGATTTGGACCTTCAATCAAAAGTTGGTATCTTGGCATCAAATATGAGAATAGTGTCCTCAACATGTCTCCACATAGATTGAAAATGAATGCATAAGATCAAGTGGTCAGAAACAAATGGAATGAAACTTGATATGAAGGGAAAAGAGTTCAGTGACAAGCTGGAAAGCTGTGGCGTATAGAAATATGTCAGGAAAAGATGGCGAGGTTAAAAGCTGCCTTTATTAAAAACTGTAAAAAAAATTGGATAATATACTGACAGTTCTTCAAAAATAATACCCTGTTGGTTATGATAAGGCTTAGGTTACCACCAGATTGGCTGTACTAGTTTCTCTTTGTCAAGTAAGTTGAAACAGCAAAATAATCAAATATCTAAAATGATAATAATAATAAAAAAAAACTCTCACTTATTTGAGGGCAATATGGATTAATGAAAAATATTAAAGAGTACTGGATTCTCAAGCTTTCAAAGACTTGCAAAATGTTACAGTAAAAAATTGCCAGCTGTATGGTAATTTTGAATAAAGCTTTTCCTTATAAAATATGTAAAAGGTAACGAAGAAGGAAACCACAGCCCCACAGAAAAAGAAACTAATTGCGCTAAAAATAAGGATCTGGAAAGAAGAGACAATGGTAATTTAAAACAAAAATAGTTCAATTGAAGTAAACCTATCTGGGAATAACTTTCATGGGCTAAGCAGATTCCGCTTTATGAAAATGAATTTATATTAGAAAGGTGAACTAATCCTTTGTACTTCTCCCAGAATCTGACTTATGATTCAGAGACCCAGAATTTCTAGAACAAGGGAACTGGGCTGTTGTTCCTCCCAAACCATGATTTCCCTACTGTAACTCCACAAAGATAAGAAAGTGTCTGTTGTCTTGCAACCAGGCATTTTTAACTAAGGTTTCTTGTCTGAGCCACTGAATGTACCAAGCCATGGGGGTGACTGTTTCCTCAGTTGTGCCATCAACAGTACTAATCCCAGTCTACACTCACAGGGGAGATCATGTGAAAAGTGAAAGTGTTAGTCACTCAGTCGTGTGTCTGACTCTTTGCAACCCCAGGGACTGTAGCCTGAGAGGCTCCTTTGTCCATGGGATTCTCTAGGTAAGAATATTGGAGTGGGTTGTCATTTCTTTCTCGAGGAGATATTCCCAACCCAGGGATCGAACCCGGGTGTCCTGCATTGCAGGCAGATTTCTTTACCATCTGAGCCACCAAGAAAACCCTCCCTAGAATCAGTGGTTACCTTAGAGTTTGATTCTCTTGCAGTGCTAGTTGAGAAGGAATCTCCCACGTTAGGACCTCAGTAGAAAACCAAAGAATTGATGCTTTTGAACTGTGGTGTTGGAGAAGACTTTTGAGACTCCCTTGGATTGCAAGGAGATCCAACCCGTCCATCCTAAAGGAAATCAGTCCTGAATATTCATTGGAAGGACTGATGCTGAAGCTGAAACTCCAATACTTTGGCCACCTGCTGTAAAGAACTGATTCATTTGAAAAGATCCTGACGCTAGGAAAGACTGAAGGCAGGAGGAAAAGGGAATGACAAAGGATGAGATGGTTGGATGGCATCACCGACTCAATGGACATGAGTTTGAGTCAACTCTGGGAATCGCTGATGGACAGGGAGGCCTGGCGTGCTGCAGTCCTTGAGGTCACAGAGTCAGACACAAATGAGGGACTGAACTGACTGACCAATACCACCTAGCAGTTGCTTTTTGATGCAGCCAGTAATGCATCACTTCTTCCTAGGTTTCATATCATCCCAAATCATGTTTCCAAATAAATCAAGAGAATGAAAACATCAGGAAACAGGTGGCAAGAAAACAGAAAGGGGATTGAGGTATTGGATAAAGAGAACCCTCCTTCCTACAAGGTACAATGTGGAAGTAACATAAAAAGGACTCCAGTGTCAACACATGATGAGAACTGACATTTTTCAAGTAATCAGTCAGAATCCATGAAATCAGAACAAGATGCTAGGAAAAGAGGAGACCAGTTTACTAAAACAACTACAACTTGTGATTGCCCATTTGAATATGCCTTTGATACTGAAAGCTATTTGCAAGAGCCTACCTGATATTTGCATGTGTGTGAGGTCTGGCTACCACCGAAATAATCTAATAGACAAATAATGCGTGTGTATGTCTTGCTACGTTTGAACCAAAACAAAGCAAAACACAGATTTCATAATTTTAAGTACAAGGGCAATAACAAATCCAAAAGAATAGATAAGCAAATACAAGCACTATTTTTAAGGTTGATATAATGAGAAAAACACTGCTAAGTATGATTCAATAAAAATGGAAATTAAGGAACTTCACATTTAAACAATTTGGAAAGTGATATGTTCAGATTAAAAAGGAAAAAAGTTAAGTTATGTTTTTGAAGATTTTATGAATAAATTTTAAGCCTAAGAAAAGAATTTCCATGAATAGCTAAATGACTAAAGTTCACTTACTCAGTATAAATCAGAAAATAACAATATTCTGATATATTATGCTCTTTTATGTATCAGTCTTTCATAATTTAATGCTAGAATGCCTTTTAAATCTTAAAGAAATAGATAATCCCCCTGCTTTTTATTCTGATCTGAAGCACATAAAATGATAAACACATCAGATTTATTTATATATTCTAGCATCTGCCTGATATTCCAACGTGTAAAATATATATAGAGAAAAATGTATAAACAAATCTTAATGCTAAGTATTGGCATGTAGGGAAATGGGTGCTTTAATAAAAGACTATTGAGAATAAGTTAGGATGAGATTTTCGGGAGGCAAATTGGAGATTTCAAAGGAAATTAGCACAGAAGTGATCATGGATACATTAAAGAGTCAGCAATAAAGATATTCACCAAACATTATCTCTAAAAACAAAACAAATTAAGCAATAAAATATGGAATAATTTCATAATTGTTTACTGAAATGTAAACATCTAAATAAGCAAAAGTATACAAGTAATAAATTTGAAGTTGAAGAAATATTTGATGATATGAAAATATGAAGAAAAATTTCAACATATTTTAGTTAAAAATGAATTTACACTTATACATATTAGAGTTAAAGTTGCTCAGTCATGTCTGACTCTTTGTGACCCCCATGGATTATACAGTTCATGGAATTCTCCAGGCCAGAATACTGTAGTGGGTAGCTTTTCCCTTCTCCAGGGGATCTTCCCAACCCAGGGACTGAACCCAGGTCTCTCACATTGCAGGCAGATTCTTTACCATCTGAGCTATAATTTTTATAAAAAATGTACATGCATTGACAAGTAGAAATGAGACATCAAAATGTAAACAATTATCTTAACTGAAAGTTTAAGTATAGGTGACTCTTCTTGCTTCTCTTTGTCCTTTTTAAATAAAAATTCTGAAAAAAATTTTAATAACCATGCATTGTATTATAATGAAAATATTAACCAAAATAAAAATAGAAATGTCTCAGTCCTTAAACATAGCTTTCTAAGGTTCTTGAGACTATTTCATGATAAAAACAATTCTTGGCAATTATTTTCTTTTAAGCATTTGACTTTAATCCACCTAGATTTTTTTTTTTTACAATTTGATTCTGCTCAATATTTTCAAGCAAAGAGATTTTCCTACACTATTATTAGAGATTAATTCATTGACCAAAAATATTTATTTGCAGAATTTTACAAACATGTTAGTAATTAGATAGGCATGGGGTGCTTTTTGAAAATTCAGACATCTAAACCTCTCTTCTGAAAATTTAGATTCATTTGTTATAGTATGTGACCTGGTCATCTGCATTTATAATCAGAACTTCAATAGACCCTAATGACTGGGTATATAGAGAAAAAACAATTGTCTTGAGAAAATAAATCTATAGACTGATTTCATGTGTGTGTATACTCAGTTGGGTCCGACTTTTTGCAACCCCATAGACTGTAGCCTGCCAAGTTTCTCGGTCCATGGAATTTTTCAGGCAAGAATACTGGAGTGGGATGCCATTTCCTCCTCTAATGGGTCTTTCAGACTCAGGGATCGAACCTGCATCTCTTGCAGCTCCTGCATTAGCAGGCAGATTCTTTACCACTGTGCCACCTGGGAAACCCAGACTACTTTCATATGTCTTCAAATATATGAGGTACTAATATAAAAAAGTCGCAGCCTAATTCATCAGTGAGAATTAAAAATAGCAATAGGTATTTATCATACTGTCAGGGTGAGATATAATGACACGTCTTGACAGCTGCTGCTGCTGCTGCTAAGTCGTTTCAGTCGTGTCCGACTCTGCGCGACGCCATAGACGGCAGCCCACCAGGCTCCCCCGTCCCTGGGATTCTCCAGGCAAGAACACTGGAGTGGGTTGCCATTTCCTTCTCCAATGCATGAAAGTGAAAAGCGAACGTGAAGTCGCTCAGTCGTGCCCGACTCAGCGACCTCGTGGACTGCAGCCTACCAGGCTCCTCCATCCACGGGATTTTCCTGGCAAGAGTAGTGGAGTGGGGTGCCAAGGTTTGCTAAATTTTGGGCCGAATTTCCTCTGGAATTCTTGAAAATAATACTGTTTTGGATCTGGCAGAATTAGATATTGCCTTCTTGGTGGTAAAGGGTGACCAAACTTAAAACAAATTTCCATTTCTATTTCAATTCTATGTATTTTAGTATTTAGATATTCTCCTTTACTATGCTAAAAATTTATATAAAAATTAAAAATAATATATTGTAAATACATTGAAGTTTGGAGATAAATTTGTCAAGAAGTTACTATGCCAAAGTCATTCAACCCCAATAAAACTGATGTTTGAACATCATCAAGGTTAGGGTACCAAGCCTCTGTGCTGTGTTTAGTTGCTCAGTTGTGTCTGACTCTTTGTGTCCACATGGACTGTATAGCCCTCCAAGATCCTCTGTCCATGGGGTTCTCTAGGCAAGAATACTGGAGTGGGTTGCCATGCCCTCCTCCTGGGGATCTTCCCAAGCCAGGGATCAAACCCACGTCTCCCACACTGCAGGCGGATTCTTTACCATCTGAGCTTCCAGGGAAAGCCACCAGCCCTCTCGGCTATCAAAAACCCAGTTATAACTTATGGGCCATCTGTGTAAGCTGTTCCTCTGTATTCATGATTTCTTTGTATCCAAAGTTCCTGAATCTGTAAATTCTAGCAACTTAAGAAGCTGTAAAAGAATATTTTTTTTTAAAGAAAAAAGAAATCCATGTGTAAATAGTTCTATGCAGTTCAAACTTGTGGTGTTTAAGGATCAACCATATTTCTTTTTGCAAATAAAAGCAAAAATAGCATTCAGTCTTCTTACTAACAAGTGACATTATTTTGGTAAACATTTTCTTGAGTAAACATTTCCCGGGCATACATTTTCTGTGGCACATTGCATTAAGAAGTTGAGGATTCTTTAATATTGGTAATGTGATTGTGACATTACAGTAGGCTCTATTCAGATAGCAAGGCTTACTTGGAGACTATAGCTAATTTTCCATTCCAAAAAATAAAAATTCACTTCATCATAGCAAGGCAAACAACAACAATAAACCTTGTCTATTACATAATTAGTAAAGAAAGGGGAACTATCTTTAATACAGGCAGTATCCAATGATCTTACATTATATGGGGAGGAAAGTATGGCTTTTAACCTACCAGAGATGGGTAATGCAATGTATCACTTAAGCTAAAATGTAGCTTTTCTGTAACATTATTTATATGTCTCAAAAATCATTTTTTCTGCTTCCTTTATAGTTTAGGACATAGATGGCAAATATTAGCAGGAAATCTCCAAGAAGATTTATCATGTGTAAATACAACTGAAAGAATTAACAATAATTACAGTCTTCAACCATTGTTATTTCCCACAGCAGTAATTCCTATGATTTCTCTTACCTATATAAAAGGTTCACAATTCTTGGCTGTCATAAAAATTTATATTTAGATGGGTATCAGCTTAACGTTGTAACAAATAATTGCTCTTTTTAATATGCAGTGCATGATAAGAAAATTTAATACAGGAAATCTTCCCCTTATGATAGTGCAGGATCAAATTTTTAGTCTCACATTAGAGTTTTTTTTTAACCTACTTAAGTAGTAAAAGAAGGAGGAGAAGACGGAGGAAAAATAAGGATTTTAGGACCCCAATAAAAAAATTGTGTATACTTTAGCTTCTCTTACCAGCAAAGAAATGATGATTCACATGGCATAAACATGAATGGTCAAAATTTAAGTTCAACTAATCCGCTTTAATGTCACTTTATTTAAAATAATTTCATGCTTAAAGAGAAATTTTGATGTCTGATGTCATGTGTTTATTTTTCCAATAGAATATTTTACTATTTCTTCACCTTTAAAAGCAAGCTTGCACTTCAACAAGTAGACAATGGGAAAAAGGAGTTTCTGCAGATTCAGACTCCAGATAGAGCAAGTGTGTGTGACCAATTGCTTTAGTAAACCATTATTTCATGTCTATTTAAGAGCATGTGAAAGTCAATTACATGATTAGAGAATAGTGAATAAGCTACTCAGAATGAATGGATATGGACATAGAATTGTTAGAATTTTTATATCGAGCCCTTGGAGAATAGTAACATTTGCAATTAAAAATGATTTAAGAGGTGATCTAAAAAGTGCAAACAGCCCAAGGTCACATACATACGGGAAAAGCTTGGACCGCAATCCAGATTTTTCTCCTAATTGTTGAGTGAATCTTTAAAATTAACTGATCCTTTTTTTTTTTTTGGTCCTAAAGAATATATATTATTATGACTAGTCTTTACCTAATGCTTATGAAATAAGACAATTTTGAGCAATTCTTGTTCTTAATTTATAAATGAAACATTTTGGATTTTCTATTAAATTTTCTTTCTTATTTATTATCATAGAAAAGAGAAATAGAATTAAAGCACTCTGTATTATTCATTGCATCTTAATATTTTATTTTTCTTTAGACTTTAGTTGGGGAAAAAGGAGACTTTGGAAAGGTAAGCATATATAAAGTGCAATTTTATATTCAGATAAAAGTTATATAAGCTAATTTGATAAAATAAACATATATGCTCTATCTACATAATCACTTTGGAACTATATTTTCTAAAACATTTTCTGATTAGATAATATTTGTGTTCTTGGCATTCTCTGTAATTCTAAAACATGCTTCTTCTATTAGTAAATATCAGTTCAGTTCAATGGCTCAGTCATGTCTAACTCTTTGTGACCTCATGGATGGCAGCACGCCAGGCCTCCCTGTCCATCACCAACTCCCGGAGTTTACTCAAGCTCATGTCCATTGAGTCTGTGATGCCATCCAAACATCTCATCCTGTCATCCCTTTCTCCCACCTTCAATCTTTCCCAGCATCAGGATGTTTTCAAATGAGTCAGTTCTCATCAGGTGGCCAAATTATTGGAGTTTCAGCTTCAGCATCAGTCCTTCAAATGACAATTCAGGTCTGATTTCCTTTAGGAAGGACTGGTTGGATCTCCTTGCAGTCCAAGGGACTCTCAAGAGTCTTCTCCAACACCATGGTTCAAAAGCATCGATTCTTCAGTGCTCAGCTTTCTTTATAGTCCAACTCTCATTTCCATAAATGACCACTGGAAAAACTATAGCCTTGACTAGATGGACCTTTGTTGGCAAAGTAATGTCTCTGCTTTTTAATATGCTGTCTAGGTTGGTCATAACTTTCCTTCCAAGGAGTAAGTGTCTTTTAATTTCATGGCTGTAGTCACCATCTGAGGTGATTTTGGAGCTCCCAAAAATAAAGTCTGTCATTGTTTCCCCATCTACTTGCCATGAAATGATAGGACCAGATGCCATTGATCTTTGTTTTCTGAAAACTAAGCTGTAAGCCAATTTTTTCACTCTCCTCTTTCACTTTTGTCAAGTCTCTTTAGTTCTTCTTCACATTCTGACACCACCACATAAGGGTGGTGTCATCTGTATATCTGAGGTTATTGATATTTCTCCCAGCAATCTTGATTCCAGCTTGTGCTTCTTCCAGTCCAGCGTTTCTCATGATGTACTCTGCATAGAAGGTAAGTAAGCAGGGTGACAATATACAGCCTTGAGGTACTCCTTTTCCTATTTGGAACCAGTCTGTTGTTCCATGTCCAGTTCTAACTGTTGCTTCCTGACCTCTATACAGACTTCTCAAGAGTCAGATCAGGTGGTCTGGTATTCCCATCTCTTTCAGAATTCTACAGCCTGTTTCTTTTATTAATAAATGTAAGTCTATGTTTTGGTAGGAGACAAAAAATTTTCTAGACATGGGTATTTGCTATATAGATGACAAGTGAAAAAACACTAGTAATAGATTCAAAATAATTGATCGTCATTAAAATTTTCAAATACTAAGTATTGTAGAAACTTTCCACCTTTTGCTTCTCAATACTGGTCAGCACACACACTTCTTTAAAGCTTTTGGTTGAGAAATATTAGGAAGAATAGGCAGGGTGTCTACTACATTGTTGAATAACATTCACAGTCTTCATTTGGTGAAAAACAAAAAGCCTTTACTTGTTCACAAGTTGATGGATCAGTAGGGCAGATCTGCCAGTGTGGTGTTCAGCCAGCTTGTGGGTCGGCCTTGACTGGTACACATCACGTATATTTGTCATGAAGGTTTGCTTGGACTGGTTCCCTTGGTGGATAATAGTGAGTGAGTGGAATATGAAAATTTCTTGGGATTGAGTGTGGGAAATAGACAGTTACTGCCACCACATATGTGGCGAAAACAAGCCAAGACTAGCCAACATTAGAAAAATCAGGGGGAAATAAGTCCAGTTCTTGATAAGAAAAGCTAATTTTAAAAATAATTGAAAATTTGCTAAAGTTTGTGGATGATAGATGCTATCTTCTGAAAGTTTATATTTGCTTTTCAGTTATAGCAGAATTTCTCAATCTCAGTCATTTTGGCATTTGGGCCCAAATAATTCTTTATGTGATCTACACAGTCAAAGGCTTTGGCATAGTCAAGAAAGCAGAAATAGATGCTTTTCTAGAACTCTCTTGCTTTTTCCATGATTCAGCAGATGTTGGCAATTTGATCTCTGGTTCCTTAAGTTCACAGTTCACGTATTGCTGAAGCCTGGCTTGGAGAATTTTGAGCATTACTTTACTAGCGTGTGAGATGAGTGCAATTGTGCGGTAGTTTGAGCATTCTTTGACATTGCTTTCTTTGGGATTGGAATGAAAACTGACCTTTTCCAGTCCTGTGGCCACTGCTGAGTTTTCCAAATTTGCTGGCATATTGAGTGCAGCACTTTCACAGCATCATCTTTCAGGATTGGAAATAGCTCAACTGGAATTCCATCACCTCCACTAGCTTTGTTCGTAGTGATGCTTCCTATGGCCCACTTGACTTCACATTCCAGAATGTCTGACTCTAGGTGAGTGATCACACCATCATGATTATCAGGGTTGTGAAGCTCTTTTGTGTACAGTTCTTCTGTGTATTCTTGCTACCTCTTCTTAATATCTTCTGCTTCTGTTAGGTCCATACCATTTCTGTCCTTTATCGAGCCCATCTTTGCATGAAATGTTCCATTGGTGTCTCTAATGTTCTTGAAGAGATCTCTAGTCTTTCCCATTTTGTTGTTTTCCCCTATTTCTTTGCAGTAATTGCTGAAGAAGACTTTCTTATCTCTCCTTGCTATTCTTTGGAACTCTGCGTTCAGATGCTTATATCTTTCCTTTTCTCCCTGGCTTTTCACTTCTCTTCTTTTCACAGCTATTTGTAAGGCCTCCTCAGACAGCCATTTTGCTTTTTTCCATTTCTTTTCCATGGGGATGGTCTTGATCCATGCCTCCTGTACAACGTCACTAACCTCTGTCCATAGTTATCAGCCACTCTGTCTATCAGATCTAGTCCCTTAAATCTAGTTCTCACTACCACTGTATAATCATAAGGGATTTGATTTAGGTCATACCTGAATGGTCTAGTCATTTTCCCCACTTTCTTCAATTTAAGTCTGAATTTGGCAATAAGGAGTTCATGATCTGAGCCACAGTCAGCTCCTGGTCTTGTTTTTGCTGACTGTATAGAGCTTCTCCATCTTTGGTTGCAAAGAATATAATCAATTTGATTTTGTTGTTGACCATCTGGTGATGTCCATGTGTAGAGTCTTCTCTTGTTTTGTTGGAAGAGATTGTTTGCTAATCCAATCAGTCCATCCTAAAGGAGATCAGTCCTGGGTGTTTATTGGAAGGACTGATGCTGAAGCTGAAACTCCAATATTTTGGCCACCTCATGCAAAAGTTGACTCATTGGAAAAGATTCTGAAGCTGGGAGGGATTGAGGGCAGGAGGAGAAGGGGATGACCAAGGATGCGATGGCTGGATGGCACCACCAACTTGATGGGCATGAGTTTGGGTGAACTCTGAGATTTGGTGATGGACAGGGAGGCCTGACGTGCTACAATTCATGTGGTCCAAAGAGTCGGACACAACTGAGTGACTGAACTGAACTGAACTGAATTCTTTATGTGTTCAGGTTGGGAAAGAGAGTGTACATCATGAGTCATTTACATTTGTCTCTGTCCTCTACCCATTATATGCTAGAAGTACCCCCCTAGTTGTGGCAACCAATGTCTCTTTACATTTCTAATAGTTCTCTGGGAGGTAAAATTGTCCCAGTTGAGGACCAATAAATTAGAATATAGGACTGAAACAAACATTTTATAAGTGACATTTAAAATGCATTTATAGTTTGAAATAATAATAATTAAACTAACGATTAATACTCTAACTGAAAATTAATACTCTAAAATATATAGTACTATATAGAACAATTTTCTAAATGTCATTCACTAATGTTGTATGTGTTAGATCTAAGATCTGGCATTCAGTCCCATCACTTCATGGGAAATAAAAGAGCAAAAAGTGAAAACACTGACAGATTTTATTTTCTTGGGCTCCAAAATCACTGCAGACAGTGACTGGAGCCATGAAATTAAAAGATGCTTGTTTCTTGGAACAAAAGCTATGACAAACCTAGGCAGTGTATTAAAAAATAGAGACATCACTTTGCCAACAAAGGTCTATATAGTCAAATTATGGTTTTTCTAGCAGTCATGTATGGATGTGAGAGTTGGAAGGCTGAGCACCAAAGAATTGATGCTTTTGAACTGTGGTGTTGGAGAAGACTCTTGAGAGTCCCTTGGACCACAAGGAGATCAAACCAATCAATCCTAAAGGAAATCAATCCTAAATATTCATTGGAAGAACTGATGCTGAAGCTGAAACTCCAATACTTTGGCCACCTGATTGGAAGAACTGACTCATTTGAAAAAACCCTGAAGCTGGGAAAGATTGAAGGCAGGAGGAGAAGGGGACAACAAAGGATGAGATGGTTGGATGACATCACCGACTCAGTAGACATGAGTTTGAATAACCTCCAGGAGTTGGTGATGGACAGGGAGGCTTGGCGTGCTGCAGTCCATGAGGTTGCAAAGAGTCAGACATGACTGAGTGACTGAACTAAATGATTCATTGGAAGGACTGATGCTGAAGCTGAAACTCCAATACTCTGGCCACTTAATGGGAAGAGCTGACTCATTGGAAAAAACTCTGATACTGCAAAAGATAGAAGGCAGGAGGAGATGGGGGTGACAGAGGATTAGATGGTTGGAAGGCATCACTGATGAAGTAGACATGAGTCTTAGCAAACTCCAGCAGATAATGAAGGTCTGGGAAGCCTGCTGTACTGCAGTCTTTGGGGTTGCAAAGAATCAGACGTGATTTAGTGATTGAACAGCAACAACACTTCTAATCCCTCTAGGTATACAGAGAAAGCAATCAAGAATTGACTTCAAATCACACAGCTAATACATTCAAAATCTGAAAGAGTTAATTATGATGTACTTCACTGTCCTCTCATTTCACCAAACTGTTTCTATTTGATTAAATATGATCCATTTTGATCTCATCTTCAAAGAACATATGAAATTTCTACTGTAGAAAAGAATTTAATTTTGTACTTTAATTTGGGGAGCTCAGAATTTGACCCTTTTAATTCCTTTAACTGGAATTGACTTCATTCTATTTTTACAAATATCTGTTTTTATTTTTATATTAAAATACTATATTTTATGGGTCTAATCACATATGTAGTTTACTACATGAGATTGCAAGTACCTGAAATTAAAGCATTTTAATTTTCATCATTGCATCCTTCTTTTTTTTTAGTCTTAGATGTTCATATGATAGACATAAGAAACATATTACTAATAAATACTTGAATTGCACCCAGTTTGAATTGAGAGGTGCTCTCAAAATTAAAAAAAAGTTCTAATCTAATTAATTAATTAATTTATTTATTACATTGATTACAGGCTAAATTATAATATTTAAGATATATGGTATTAAACAAAATATGTATTATTTTGATCACTTTCACATATTTCATTTTATTCTTCCATATGTATACTAAAACATTTCACTTTGCATATGTGGTTTGCATTATATTTCCACTGTACAACGCTGGTCTGGTTTTAAGTATCTACTAAATCACTATTAGACTGAATGTCAACCATATGGAAAATATTTATTTTGACATTTAATTTTATTTATCGATTGTTCTTATCATAACCTTTTAAAAGTTTAATAACTATATGTTTGCATTAGAAATAAATGTGTGTGCCTGTATTTTAAATGAATATGCCCACTATTAATTCCAGCAATGTAATTTATGATCATACAACAGCCCTGCAATAATTTGTTCTTGTATGACCTTCTGCTACATTTAACAGTTTATTTACCAAACAAGTAATAATGTTCCTATTTTGTGCTTATATGGTAGATAAACCTGATTCTATAACAGAGTAGAATCAGGTTTGACAGTTATATGAAGTTGGTCTCAAAGATGCGTGATTGCATGCTCAAGCACTAAGTCGTGTCTGATTCTGCGATCCCATGAACCAGGTTCTTCTGATCCTGGGATTTTCCAGTCAAGAATCCTGGAGTGGGTTGCCATTTTCTCCTCCAGGGAATCTCCCTGACCCAGGGATCAAACCCGAGTCTCCTGTGTCTCTTGCATTTAGGTAGATTCTTTACCACCCAGTCACCTGGGAAGCGCTTTCCTGCTGTGGTAATATTCCTTTTGCTGCCATCACCACCCAGGCTTCTTGTAATGTGACTTCATCCCCCACTCCTAAGCGTAACACAAATTTCATTTGGCCAAGAAATTTGTTCAAGGACTGACAAAGAATCTAATCAAAGCAAATAATATGCAATGCATTTTTGAATTTGTGTTCTCACAAAAAGGCTTGCTCTTTTTATGACTACACAGGAGATCTGAGGTGGTTTAGATATTGAAGGCGTGTGTGCTGTACTTAATACTATATGGTCCTTGAGACAGGTCCAACAAGCAAACTTGAGGCTCAGTTAGGGAGTCTACGCTTGGGTGATGCCTGTTCCATGGCTTGAATTTTCAGGTTATTTCATCTAACAAATATTCTTTTTAACCTAAGCTAATTTAGCTTGAGTTTTTAGTTAATTGTGATGAAAAAGTCCTAACTAATTGAATAGAATACATGTTCCATGAGGGGTGCTGTGTTTACATATTTATACAACAGTATACCTATATGCCAGTTTCTGATATACAATAGATACTTGATAGCTATTTTAGAAATGGATGGATTTTTAGAAAATAGATGTTTTACAAGAGAGTTTGAGTTTGTAGGCTTTAAAATCACAGTGAAACCCTGCAATCCAGGTTTACTAATATTCAGGCATTTCTAAATGGCCTTCTTAAAAGAAAAGTAACTACATGGATTTTTATCTCTCTCTTCCTAGCCTTTCCTGAGCCTGAGTTTCAATGTGAGCAGAATGACTTCAATAACAATCTGAGTGAAAATGCTTTACTTTGACAACTGATTAAAATTATTTATACTGTGATATTGTTCAGTCCATTGTAGACTAATTAACTGCATCTTCACTTCATCATTGTGAAGAACTTCTAATATCTACTCAAATGTCTGTGGGGTACCGTTAGAATTCACATCTTTTGATTATTAATAGTTATGCTTAGTATTCTTAGAACCATAGTCTTTCATCCTCTGACAGTCCAACAATGGCTTTTCCACTTTATTCCTTTGGAATAATATCACCATTGTTATTCGTGACATAGAAATGGCTTCATCAAGCATACAGAAAGCATAATATATATTTTCATCATATTCTCTTCTTTACTTTCAAGCATTAAGAGCTCTTGAAGCAGTATGGAAATTATGGTTTTCTCTTACTTAAATTTAAATATCGTTTTCTCTTATTTAAATTTTAAATTGCATTTTAATTAGTGTATTTAAGTCCTGCACAGTCTTTGATTATATTCTACATATTGTGATTTCATTTACTTTTTAATTATGATTAATCCTCGTGTTAGCACTCTATCTGTTTTTTAGTTTCAGTATAATGTAGTGAAAACATAGAGAACTTCTCCAAAACTAACAAATTTTTATCCTTCAAAACATGAAGAATATCACAGTTGTGATTTTGTTTTCTTTTGCCTTATATCTGTGAACCACATAATATAGATTATTATATCAGGAATTTGATTTGAATGATCTCGAAGATTAAATTTTTAAGATATACTTTTCCTTTTCTCTTTCTCTCTCTTTTAGATTTTATTTTGTGATAATTTTGGACCGAGAGAAAAGTTGCAAAAATAATCCAGGGAGAGTCCACGTGTCCTTTAGCCAGCTTGTTCTTATGTTAACATCTAACAAAACCATGGGAAAATTATCAAAAGTAAGAAATTAAATTTGGTATACTATTATTTTAACGAAGCTACAAAATTTATTTGGATTTCACTGCTTTTACTACGTTAATCCATTTAAAAGAATTAACACTTATTTTGTAGATTATCCATATCTTTGTTTGCTTAATGTTTTGTCATGATTGGCAGAAAGTGAAGAGGAACTAAAAAGCCTCTTGATGAAAGTGAAAGAGGAGAGTGAAAAAGTTGGCTTAAAGCTTAACATTCAGAAAACGAAGATCATGGCATCTGGTCCCATTAGTTCATGGCAAACAGATGGGGAAACAGTGGAAACAGTGTCAGACTTTATTTTGGGGGGCTCCAAAATCACTGCAGATGGTGATTGCAGCCATGAAATTTAAAGACGCTTACTCCTTGGAAGAAAAGTTGTGACCAACCTAGATAGCATATTCAAATGCAGAGATATTACTTTGCCAACAAAGGTCCGTCTAGTCAAGGCTATGATTTTTCCGGTGGTCATGAATGGATGTGAGAGCTAGACTGTGAAGAAAGGTGAGTGCCGAAAAATTGTTGCTTTTGAACTGTGGTACTGGAGAAGGTCTTGAGAGTCCCTTGGACTGCAAGGAGGTCCAACCAGTCCATCCTAAAGGAGATCAGTCCTGGGTGTTCATTGGAAGGACTGATGCTAAAGCTGAAACTCCAGTACTTTGGCCACCTCATGCAAAGAGTTGACACATTGTAAAAATTCTGATGGTGGGGGGGATTGGGGGCAGGAAGAGAAGGGGAGGATAGAGGATGAGATGGCTGGATGGCATCACTGACTCAATGGACATAAGTTTGAGTGAACTCCGGGAGTTGGTGATGGACAGGGAGGCCTGGAGTGCTGCGATTCATGGGGTCGCAAAGAGTTGGACAGGACTGAGTGATTGAACTGAACTGAACTGAACTGACTGATGTTAGGGTGAAGGGTGGCAGAATATATCACCCCCAAATTTTCCACTTTAGCAGAAATATTGTTTTAAGTTAAAGGAACTTAAAAAAAAAAGCAGATGCAAAGAGGGCATTCTAATCGTCCCATTTCTTTGTGAAAACAAGAGTTAAAAACTCTCACTTAAAGGATGCTTTGCTTAATACCAGAAAGAAACATTCTTATCATCAAGGATGAGAAATTGAAACCAAAAGAATTCTATAAGCAGACTTTATTAACAAAACACATCTCCATGAAGTTTTTAGTCGTTTTTCCACAATTGTCTGTCTGTCGAACCTAATATGAAAATTTGTTGATTTCATCATTTCTTTGGTTTGTCATTCTTTATAAAGGTTCATGGTATATGCCATTAATATACATGTGCATGTTTTTCTCCTGTAGAACTGTCTTCAGTTCAGTTCAGTTCAGTTCAGTGGCTCAGTAGTGTCCAACTCTTTGCAACCCCATGAATTGCAGCACGCCAGGCCTCCCTGTCCATCACCAACTCCCAGAGTTCACCCAAACTCATGTGGATTGAGTGGGTGATGCCATCCAGCCATCTCATCCTCTGTCGTCCCTTTCTCCTCCTGCCCCCAATCCCTCCCAGCATCAGGGTGTTTTCCAGAAAGTCTGTCTTATGTCAGTTTAAATCCCAGGCTCACCTGGAAAACCCAAAGAGACTAGAGGTAAAATATAGTCTCCCATATTTGGTCATCCATCAAAGAGAAAAATGCCACAGACATGATATGCCATATGTTCATCATATCAGTGGGTGCATGATGTCAGTGTATTTTTCTATAAATCTTAGAGTGATTACTTGGTCATGATAGTGTCTTCTAGGATTTTCTATTTTAAGGCTACTAGTTTTCCCTTTCTGATGACTAAATAGTATATGGGGAGATATGCTGAATGTATAAAAACATTGTCTCTGCTCAAAATCTGTCCCATTCACCATGGAAAGTTCTTTTGAAAATATCCATACCTCTGGTGAATCAGAGGAGGATGTGAGTTACACACCCTATATGACCTTTCCCCTCTGTGCTCTCTCTCAGTTCAGGATTTACCAGGTAGGATTACTGGAGTGAGTTACCATTTCCTTCTCCAAGATTAGCTGCAGAATGTTTGTTGTATAGGACTAACATACCCATTTGAATGCAGAGTTCCAAAGAATAGCAAGGAAAGATAAGAAAGCCTTCCTCAGTGATCAGTGCAAAGAAATAGAGGAAAACAATAGAATAGGAAAGACTAGAGATCTCTTCAAGAAAATTAGAGATACCAAGGGAACATTTCATGCAAATATGATTCCCTGGTGGCTCAGAGGTTAAAGCGTCTGCCTGCAATGCAGGAGACCTTGGTCCGATCCCTGGGTCGGGAAGATCCCCTGGAAAAGGAAATGGCAACCCACTCCAGTATTCTTGCCTGGAGAATCGCATGGACGGAGGAGCAGAGGGCTACAGTCCACGGGGTCGCAAAGTGTTGGACACGACTGAGCGACTTCACTTTCACTTTCACTTTCTAAAGGACAGAAATGGTATGGACCTAACAGAAGCAGAAGATATTAAGAGGTGGCAAGAATACACAGAAGAACTGTGCAAAAAAAGATCTTCATGACCCAGATAATCACGACGGTGTGATCACTCACCTAGAGCCAGACATCCTGGAATGTGAAGTCACATGGGCCTTAGGAAGTATCACTACGAACAAAGCTGGTGGAGGTTATAGAATTCCAGGTGAGCTATTTCCAATCCTAAAAGATGATGCTGTTGAAAGTGTTGCACTCAATATGCCAGCAAATTTGGAAAACTCAGCAGTGGCCACAGGACTGGAAAAGGTCAGTTTTCATTCCAGTCCCAAAGAAAGGCAATGCCAAAGAAAGTTCAAACTACTGCACAATTGCATTCATCTCACACGCTAGCAAAGTAATGCTCAAAATTCTCCAAGCCAGGCTTCAGCAATACATGAACTGTGAACTTAAGGAACCAGAGATTAAATTGCCAACATCCACTGGATCATTGAAAAAGCAGGAGAGTTCCAGAAAAAACATCTATTTCTGCTTTATAATGACTATGCCAAAGCTTTTGATTGTGTGGATCACAATAAACTGTGAACAATTCTAAAGGAGATGGGAATACCAGAACACCTAACCTGCCTCTTGAGAAATCTGTATGCAGGTCAGGAAGCAACAGTTAGAACTGGACATGGAACAACAGACTGGTTTCAAATAGGAAAAGGAGTATGTCAAGGCTGTATACTGTCACCATGCTTATTTAACTTATATGCAGAGTACATTGTGAGAAACGCTGGACTGGATAAAGCACAAGCTGGAATCAAGATTGCTGGGAGAAATATCAATAACCTCAGATATGCAGATGACACCACCCTTATGGCAGAAAGTGAAGAAGAACTAAAGAACCTCTTGATGAAAGGGAAAGAGGAGAGTGAAAAACATGGCTTAAATCTCAACATTCAGAAAACTAAGATCATAGCATCCGGTCCCATCACTTCATGGGAAATAGATGGGGAAACAGTGGAAACAGTGAGAGACTTTATTTTTCTGGGCTCCAAAATCACTGCAGATGGTGACTGCAGCCATGAAATTAAAAGACATGTACTCCTTGGAAGAAAAGTTATGGCAAACCTAGATAGAATATTGAAAAGCAGAAACATTACTTTGCCAACAAAGGTCCATCTAGTCAAGGCTATGTTTTTTTTTTTTTTTTTCCTGTGGTCATGTATGGATATAAGAGTTGGACTATAAAGAAAGCTGAGCCTTGAAGAACTGATGCTTTTGAACTGTGGTGTTGGGGAAGACTCCTTGAGAGTCCCTTGGACAACAAGGAGATCTAACTAGTCCATCGTAAAGGAAATCAGTCCTGAATGTTCATTGGATGGACTGATGCTGAGGCAGAAACTCCAATACTTTGGCCATCTGATGCAAAGAACTGACTCCTTGGAAAAGACCCTGATGCTGGGATAGACCGAAGGTGGGAGGAAAAGGGGACAACAGAGGATGAGATGGTTGGATGGCATCACCTACTCAATGGACATGAATTTGAGTAAACTCCAGGAGTTGGTGATGGACAGGGAGTCCTGGCATGTTACAGTCCATGGGGTCGCAAAGAGTTGGACACAACTGAGAGACTGAATTGAACTGTATTCTACATCCTTTGGATCTAGAGTGATCCTGAATAAATACTAGGCTAATGGGCTTGCAGGATTCTTAACATACTATTCCTGTGTGGAGAGCAACACCTATACAACCTTTCTGAGCAACTAAGGGCCTGGAAGAAAAGTTATGACCAACCTAGATAGTATATTCAAAAGCAGAGACATTACTTTGCCAACTAAGTCTGTCTAGTCAAGGCTATGGTTTTTCCTGTGGTCATGTATGGATGTGAGAGTTGGACTGTGAAGAAGGCTGAACGCTGAAGAATTGATGCGTTTGAACTGTGGTGTTGGAGAAGACTCTTGAGAGTCCCTTGGACTGCAAGGAGATCCAACCAGTCCATTCTGAAGGAGATCAACCCTGGGATTTCTTTGGAAGGAATGATGCTAAAGCTGAAACTCCAGTACTTTGGCCACCTCATGCGAAGAGTTGACTCATTGGGAAAGACTCTGATGCTGGGAGGGATTGGGGGCAGGAGGAGAAGGGGATGACCCAGGATGAGATGGCTGGATGGCATCACGGACTCGATGGTCATCAGTTTGAGTGAACTCCGGGAGATGGTGATGGACAGGGAGGCCTGGCGTGCTGCGATTCATGGGGTCACAAAGAGTCGGACACGACTGAGCAACTGAACTGAACTGAAGAGCCTCATCATTCCTCACTTCATCAATGAAAACAATTTCTTACTTCTTTATCAGATAAGATAAAGGATAAGTTAATCAGATAAGATTTAGGTAGGACTTAGGACGATTTAAAGTTGTTTGCGCTATCCCTTGAGGGTGTTTCAATTGCTAAATGACCACACCTGGAGTGTGGCTTCCCTGTTAGAGTATTTTAATTTTAGCTAACCCCCTCTGGAGTATAC
Source organism: Capricornis sumatraensis (assembly GCF_032405125.1). Classification (NCBI taxonomy): domain Eukaryota; kingdom Metazoa; phylum Chordata; class Mammalia; order Artiodactyla; family Bovidae; genus Capricornis; species Capricornis sumatraensis. The sequence continues at coordinate 14,097,880 of NC_091089.1, read as the reverse complement.
ATTTTAGCTAAACTCTTCTAGCTGAGGAGATTGGAAGTAACTGATAGATGACACAACCATCTCAAATTAGAACCATCTCCCACTGGTTGTAACTACATCTGCACTGTCTACTTTTTTTCACTTCTATTTTAGGTCCAATTTGTGTTGCTATAGACTAGGCCGGAATATAGGCACCATAGCTGCATAAACGTTGTTTGGTTTGAAAAAATCATAAAATGGCTGATTTTCTGAAACAAGTACTTTTTTTTTTGTCTCTATCAATTTTTTGTTGTCATTGTTGTCGTTCTCTGCATCTGTGTCTCCATTGCTGCCCTGCAGAAAATTTCATCAGTGCTCTCTTTCTAGATACCATGCTACTTCTTATTGGTGACAAAACTGTCAATTCTTTCCCATGTGTACTAAATTGCTTCAGTCGTGTCCGACTCTTTGTGATCCTGTGGACTGTAGCCTGCCCCTCTCCTCTGTCCATGGGATTCTCCAGGCAAAAACACTGGAGTGGGTTGCCGTGCCCTTCTCCAGGGGATCTTCCTGACCCAGGGACTGAAACAGCATTTCCTGCATTGGCAGGTGGGTTCTTCTTCACTAAGTCACAAGGGAAGCCTATAATATACTACTCTCTATCACCATTTACTTCAGGGGAAGTTTTATACAGATGTTGCCCACTCTGAATACTTAAATGACTTTGTACCTGTCTAGTAAGGAAAGACCTTGTCCCCAAATTGCCCCACTAGGCTAGAGAGTCTGTTTGCACTCATTCCAGTGGCTAATCCTTTTGCTGATGCTATGCCTGCTTAAAGAATTAATATTGTGCATTCATTAAATAGGATGGATGTGAATGAGCACAAACCTGATCCCACAATTCATGAACATCCAGGGCACCTATTGTTCTAGGTACTCCCCCATCAGAGCATCATTTAGCTACCTCAGTGACAGAAGAGCTACAAATGGCAAGTTGCTTCCGAAAAAGTGTGAATTTAAGGATTTTCAGCCAGATGTTCTAGGTTTTTTGCATTAGATAAATTTTACTTCTTCAGTCTTTCTCTGAACATTACAAATGTCACCACCTTTGAAAAGGTCATCCTGACTTTCAGTTAGTCAAGAATGAAAAAAATATAATGACTCTAGGGTGTCTTTCTAAAACTTCATTTGCCTCCTAAAATTTTAAACGCTTGTAAACAGTAATCTAATTTGTTAGGTGGAGTGTTTTTCTCTATTTTGATTTGCACATAATAAAAAAGAAAATTGAATTTCAAGTGCTTGAAATTTTCATTATATTTGACCTGAATATATCTTTAGCATCTTTAAATGGCCATTCATTAAGCTAATATTGTCAAAGACACACAATTTTATATCTTTTCACACACATTTAAATTAGTTAATAGTTAACTCTTATTGGCAATAGATCATAAAAACATGGTGCTTACTGATACATTTGCTGCTAGATTGTCCTCATTTCCTGATTTTAGCCCAAGTCTATTGCTAAATTTATAGATACAACATTCACTATAGAGTTTTGTTTGTTTGCTGTCTTAATGCTTTAGTTTATGTTCATGAAAACATGCTGTGAAATATATTTCATACCCTGGAAATAAAAGGTATAATTGTTTATAAATCTGTGCTTTGAATACAACAGACATGCTTTCCTTTTCTTTATGTATTTGGGTAATTTCATGCAAAATTCAAGGATTAGAATTCTCTTCATATGCATGTTTTTTCATATATCTTCATTTTGACATTAGAGAAGTAGTAATTTTAATCTAAAAATTGTAATTGCTTTCTTGTGTATGTTCTAAAGTAGAACAAATTTGAAGGGAAGTCACATCTGATTAAAGTATAAACTAACTTTGTTCTCAAAGAACTGCACTCTTCTAAATGCTCTCATTATTATACGTAAACAATCACATTCTCATCCTATTGTCTCTAGTTTAAATGAAGAATCCCATTATCTCTTTTTATCATATCTGAAACTTAGAAATATGTTTGACACAATTATACTGGTAGGGTTCTTCCTAACTCTGACTGATAGGAAGTATTAAAAACAGCTTAACCTATTGTTAAAAGCATATATTCTCTGCTAGCTTAGGAAAATACAGAATAGAGAGGGAAAAAAAAGAAGATGCTTTTATTCCCCAAATCCTACTGTTTCCCACTGGGGCTTCAACACCTGGTGAGGATACTGAAAAAGCATCTCTCAATTCTGTGTACCTCATCCAGAGAAAATAATGTAAGACCACTGCTTGTCTGCTTCATTTGACCTTGGACACAAGACTTTCAAACAAAATAGTCAAGGAGCCCCTCTTAGTCCAGCTTCCTATAAATAACTAAACCTGCAAGAAATCTGTGAACCTGACCAAAATGGCTACACTGACAGACTAAAATGAACACTGTAAAGCATTTACGGTATCTAATTACATATGAGGAACCATCCTTGGTAGACGGTATATCATGATAAGGGCTTCCCAGATGGCTCAACGTAAAGAATCCACCTGCAAGGCAGGAGATGCAGGAGATGAGGGTTTGATCCCCGGGTCAGGAAGATCCCTTGGAGGAAGCAATGGCAACCCACTTCCATATTCTTGCCTGAAATATCTCATGCACAGAGAAGCTTGGCGGGCCACAGTCCAAACGGTCGCAAAGAGACACAACTGAGCACACACAGATCATGATAAATCTCTTGTTTCCTAATTTCTAAGGACTGCCCTGAGAACCCTTTGATCTTGGAGAGTCATACACACTTAGCTCAGGTTGTCTGAGATACAGTGGGATACCACTGGCTTCTGTGAGAGCCTGTATTATCTAGATATTGGTCTACGTTCTGCTGATGCTCAAAAATGGAGTCTTCACTTTTGCCGGCTAACTCAGACACAGAAGTGAAACACTAGCACTCATCTTCCTTAAGCACTGGCTTTTCCGGCCCAGTGGATATCTGGTCTGTTTAAGGAGATCAGCTTTTTAAAAATTTAGTTGGATGTGGTGCTTTCTTTTTCTGATGCTGCATTCTACCTGCATAGGAGGAATCTTAATGAGAACTGGGAATGGAATCCCTCATTTGTGTAGTTGCCATGACACTTCCTGGGAACGCTATTAATGCATCTTTTTAGAAAGCAGAAGCCAGGAGAGACTCGGGATGATTTTTTCATTATATGTGCATTCGTGCATGTTCAGTTGCTTCAGTCTTGTCTGATTATTTGTGACCCTGTGGACTGTAGCCCACCAGGCTCCTCTGTCCTTGGGATTCTCCAGGCAAGAATACTGGAGTGGGTTGCTATGCCCTCCTCCAGGGGATCTTCCTGACCCAGGGATGGAACCGGTGTCTCCTGGTTTAGAGATGGATTCTTTACCACTGAGCCACTGGGGAAGCCTGTTCATTATATAAGATAAACTACTATATGGCCTATGTATAATAAACTAATATTTATGTCACATAAGTTATATAAAGAAAAAGTAGAACAACATGAGAAAAGTAAAGTGAAAAATCTTAAAGCATAATAATTCCAATAAAAATGAGTAACTTATTTGCATTTCTATATGTAATCGGGCAGATTTTTTCTTCTATTGTAGAATTTTAAAAGGTGCATAGTATGCCCTTGGAGTAACTTTCTATTTTACAGTCAAATTATTCCTAATATTTCTAAAACTGTAATGACTCATCTTCTAGCTACATCTGTGTGCATGAATACATTTTTCTAGGAATTCTTTCCAAAATACTAAACCAATTGTTCCTAACTTTTCCATATTTTAAAAGTTCGGGTGAGTAAGCCAAAATGGTTGTCATCATCTTGATAATGATATTTAAAGTATTTTTATTAGAAAATACTTAGAGCTTCCCAGGAAGCAGCAAAAATAGCACTGAACAGTGTCCTTCACCCGGGCTCCCCCAGTGATCACATTATATGCAATTACAGCACAATAGCAAAACCAGCAAATTCATATTTGCTCAATATGCATATAAAGTCCAGTGCCATCCTGTCACATGTGTAAATTTGTATGACTGTCAATGCAATCAAGAGCGAAACTATTGTTTTACCACAAAGATCACTCTCGCGCTACCCCTTTGTAGCTACATCCATCACACTTGCCCCACCGTCCCTAACCCCTGACAGCCACTAATCTGTTTTCATCTATAATTTTGCCATTTCAAAAATGTTATATAAATGGAATCCTACAGCAGGTGACCTTTTGATATTGGCTTTTTTACTTAACAAAATGCCCTTGAGATCTATCCAAGTTATTGTGTCTCTCAATAATTTGTTCCTTTGCCAAGCAGAGGTCTTTTCTGATTTATCTATTTTAGTGCCTTTGTGTGTTTCTCAGTCTCAAAGCAAGGTGTTGGCAGGAGTGTGCTCCCTCCCCGGGCTCTTAGGGAATTTTTCTTTGATTCTTCCAGCTCTTGGTGGCTGCTTGTATTTTTTGGTTTGTGATTAAATACCTCCAATCTCTGTTTCCACAGTCACATGCTCTTCTCTGTATGTGTCCCTCTATGTGACTTATGAGGACACATGTCATTGGATTTAGGGTCCATCCTAGGAAATCCGGGATGACCTCAACTTAAAACCCTTAATTTAACCACATCTGAAAGATTATTTTTCCATGTAATGTTCTACTGACAGAATATATATTTACGGGCGACAACATTCAACACACGGCAAGGGGTTGAAGTATTTATCTTCCTGCAGACAGTGAAGCAGTTTTCTAATTGGCTTCACAGTTTCCATCTTTGCTAACCTACTAAAGGGCTTTCCTTGTGGCTCAGATGGTAAACAATCTGCCTGCAATGGAGGAGACCCTGGTTTGATCCCTGGATCAGAAAGATCCCCTGGAGAAGGGAATGGCTACCCTCTCTAGTATTCTTGCCTGGTGAATCCCATGGACAGAGGAGCCTGGCAAGCTATAGTCCATGCGGTTCCAAAGGAGACGGACACAGCTTAGCGACTAAACAACAACACTGAATATTTGCTTTTGGTTTTTTAAAATTACCCATATGTTAATGACATTTGATTGTCAGTCATGCATTCTTGAAAACATTTTTGAAGATTGTCATGTACACTTTAATTTCCATGGATATTTTGCAATGTTTTTGTGTAGTTTAATCTAAACATTTTTTTCCTTTGCAATTCCTCCATCTGTTCATTTCTGACATATGTTTCCACATTTCTAATATTTCATACCAAATTTTCCACATAAGAAAAAGAAGAAGAAATTTGAGTTCATAAATTTAAGATTTTTTAATTAGTTTTCCCTTCTCAATTTCGGAATAGGGCTGGTAATTCTTCCATATAGAAATTACTTGTATTTTTCATAGAGAAGAGAGTACAAGGGAAAGCCAAGGAGATATAAAATTCAAAGAGCAATGTTTACAAATTTTGAGAGACAACCATTTCTCAAACACTTAGGAGATCAAAGCTCCCTTCAGTTTTTCTTTCAGACTCTAGTAAGACAGACACTTTGGCCACCTGATGTGAAGAACTGACTCATTTGAAAAGACCCTGATGCTGAGAAAGACTGAAGGCAGGAGGAGAAGGGGATGACAGAGGATGAGATGGTTGGATGGCATCACCAACTCAATGGACATGAGTTTGAGTAAACTCTGGGAGTTGGTGATAGACAGGGAGGCCTGGCGTGCTGCAGTCCATGGGGTCACAAAGAGTCAGACACGACTGAGCGACTGAAATGAACTGAAGACAGACAAAACTAGTGATATTATTATTAATAAGGGACTTATGAGAAAACCAGCAACTATTCAATAATAACATATTTTTAAATATACTCTTTAAAAATTGTATGTATTTCTGGCTGCTCTGGGTCTTTGTTGCTACACGAGCTTTTCTGTACTTGTGGTGAGTGGGTGCTCCCCTCTGGTTGCAGTACGTGGGCAGTCATTGCAGTCGCTTCTCTTGTTGCAGAGCGTGGGCTCTAGGCTGCGTGGGCTTCAGTAGCCTGCACACATGGGCTCCGTAGTTGCGGCTCCTGGGCTCTAGAACGCAAGCTCAGTAGTTGTGGCACATGGGCTTAGTCGTTCCTTAGCATGCAGGATCTTTCTGGATCAGGGATTGAACCCATGTCTCCTTCATTGGCAGGCAGATTATTTACCATTGAGCCTCCAGGAAGCCCAAGAATAATATTGATAACTAATTGATAATCAACACTATCTTCTTGGGATTATCATCCATTCTATTAATAAAAACCCAAGAAAAGCAAATTAACCTGAATGTCTGGCTTTATCTAACATTTAGATTTGTATGAGTTTAACTTAAATATAATTAATACTTTATTTAAATGGCATTTAAACTTATCGCGGTAATGATTTCATCATTAAAACATTAAGCTGTATACCTTAAACTTACACAAGAGTATACGTCAACTGTAGATCAATAAATCAAGAAGGAGAAATAAAATAGTTAAAAAAATAAAATTTCAGAGTCTTTTCATATTTATGTATGTAACTCACACAACTATATAGAAGAAAGCTGAGGGCTTGGGAGGCGCAAGGCACATGGTTTGTGGAAAGAGAAGAGGCTTCCCAGGGTGATATGTATAAATTCCAGACCCGTTACTGTTTATCTGTGTGTCAAAGGTAAATTGCTTACTCTGAGCTTCAATAAAAATCAAAAATACCATAAAACCTTCACTGATGAAATGAAGATGCCAGTAATGTCTACCTTACAGCCTCCTCTTTATTGTTGTTGAGGAAGCTGATTACGTTCCTGTGTGCTTCATGCATTAATACTTGCAGATTTATTCTTATATGTGAAAACACAGGGGTAGAATTGTATGAGGAAAACTAGTCTGGAGATAATGGCTTATAGGACAAAAAATGTCTCAAAGATGTTGGATACCAGGGGCAAAATTTGCTGGGATCAGAAACTTGAAATCAAGAATGAAGATGCCTCATCACACCAGGGTCAGAATTTCAATAAGTAAATGGGTTGTTTGTCCTTACCAGATAGGACAAAGCACAGAAATCCAATGAAAATCTACATGAGATATTCTACTCATGAGATATTTAGAGAGATATCAATATATGTTAATGTTTGCAAATGTTCATTTTCTTTCATTAGATCTAAAAGTTGGAAGAATACAAAGGAAAGAGAAAAATAAAGAATTCTGCCTTCCCTGACTACAGGGATTGCATTTTTCAATCACCCATAGGGAAGGGTTCATCAACACTGACTCCATTCCAATGTACATCACCCTCCAAGTGATACTAATTGACATCTGCTTTCTCTCTCACCTTTTCCTCTTACTTGTGACAGCATTCGTACAGGTGAAAATAAAATTGGGTTTTAAGTAAATAAACTGGAGGCTTGGCAAAGATTTCTGTAACTATGTGAACAAAGACCTTTTTCTGCAGTATGTTTCAGAACAAATGAGTTTTCCCTGAGTATCTGAATCTTTCTCCCAGAGGTGAGCTCGCTGTTTGTAACAGAATGAGCCTAGAGTCAACACCTCCACAGTTCTGTGACCTGATTGTGCAAAATCACAATTGCCTCCTGCATATTCTAATTCTGAAGCTACAAAGAAACAGAGGTAGAAGATGATTCCAAGATTTCTTTTAAGGGCTTATGCTAGTGTACCCCTCTATGTTTGGGGGTATACATGTTAAACAGCAAATTAAAAAAAAAAACAACAACTGTTTTCAAAGCTGTACTGTTAAAAATTCATGTGTGGCTTCAGAGGGGAAATTATGAACAGAAAGTAATTTATCCCCTAACATGCTTTGTGTTCAGTTGCTTTTTTGGCAACTGAATTGGTTTCTCCCTGTGAAATCAACACTTTTCAGGATTGGAGGAGGGTTGGTGATGAGCCAGGGTTTGGATTTCTCTGGGGGAGGAACTTTGATTTAGAACAAGGTGGAATACATCAACAATCAATAAAACAAGACCCTCAATTAAATAGAATGGGAAAACCAGAAGAGAGAGCTGTCATATCCTGAAGTAATAGCTTTGAACAAGAAAAGAGGGCTTCCCAGGTGCGCAGTGGTAAAGAATCTGCCTGCCAATGCAGGAGATAAAAGAGAAACGGGTTCAATTCCTGGTCAGAAAGATCCCCTGGAAAAGAAAATGGCAACCACCTCCAGTATCCTTGCCTGGGAAATCCTATGGACAGAGGAGCCTGGCTGGCTACAGTCCATGGGGTCACAAAGAGTCGGACAGAAATGAGTAACTGAGCATGCACTCAATAGGAAGCAGAAAGACTCTTCGTGACCAGTAAGGACTCAACCAGGAAAAGCCACAGATTTTTTGCTGAACATAGTCTTGCCAACTTCCTTTTCCCTGCTTTGAAAGGACCCTTCCCTTGCCTTGGGAGAACCTGCACGTGGCTCACCAAGGGTACAGATCCTGAATCGCAACTCTCTGATGATTCCAAATAAACCCATCTTTGTTGGAGAAATATCTGGCATTCTATTTTTTTCAGGTCAACAAAAGCTGCCATTTAATTATAGCATGTTTATTTTGTATCTGTTACTTACATTATCCTTTTAAAGTATAATTTGATATATAATATAATCATTGTAGTTGTTGTTAGTATTTACACTAACATTTGTGTCTGTTAGTCACTCAGTCATGTCCAACTCCTTGCAACCGCATTAACTCTAGCCTGCCAGGCTCCTCTGTTCATGGGATTCTCCAGGCAAGAATACTGGAGTGGATTGCCTTTCCCTTTTCCAGGGGATCTTCCTGACTCAGGGATTGAATCTGGGTCTCCTGAATTGCAGGCAGGTTCTTTACCATCTGAGCCACCAGAGAAGCCCACACTAATATTTAGCACCATTAATATAGTTGTTCAGTCGCTCAGTTGTATCTGACTATTTGTGACCCCATGCCCCGCAGCACACCAGGCTTCCCTGTCCTTCACCATCTCCAGAGTTTGCACTAACTCATGTCCATTGCATCTGTGATGCCATCCAACCATCTCATCCTCTGTTGCCCCTTCCCCTCCTGCACTCTTATCTTTCCCAGCACAAGGGTCTTTTCCAATGATGTAATAGCACAGAATAATTTAACATATTCATTTGTCATCCTTAAAGGAAGTTCAGAAGAGTGATCTCAATTGATAAGATACTTAAAGAGAGCACTTTCAATGGACTAGAAGGTGACATGATGCCAGCCAGGGTCTCTCAGGTGGCAAGAAGATATTATGCACAGGCAAAAGTGTAAAATGATAAGACACAAAACCACTAGTCCTTTGACATGTTAACCAGATATAGCCAGACCGTGACAGCACAGGATTCTCACACACAATATCAATGCTTACAACTTGCTTGCCATGTTAGTAAATATATGTCAATATCCTGACATTTTAAAGAGTCTCTTACCCCACTTGATCTGGTTTAGAGCCCAAAAAGAAAATTAAAATATTTATTCACTCTTCAAGAAATACTTATTAGAGTTCTATTTCTAGGCTGGCACAGCACTCAATTCAGAAGGACCAATGGTGATAAAGACCAGACCAGAAGAAGACCAAGCCTCTGCTCTCACGGGACTTTTGGAATATAATAGAGTGTATATTTTTGCCTACATTTAACAGAGTTCTAATTAGAACTGCTTTCTCTTTGGGATCTTATGTTCAGTGAAATTCATACAACAGGGTAATTCAATGCAGTCTTAGGAAGGAATTATTTTGACTCTATTATTTTGTTAACATAGGCTTTTAGAGATCAATCATGCAAGTATTCTTATTTTATTTATTTGCTTCAAAACCAGGCTATATTATGTGGTGAGAATCATATTCAAAGGACCAAGTGGAAATCAGGGACTGATTGATTGACTGATTGATAGCCTATATTATCAGTTTGTTTTTCATACTTCTGTCCTAAAAGTCATTTTCATTGTATAAAAATTCAGCATCTGTTAGGCTATGCTGTGATAACCATGTTGTGCAGATAACAAACACGTTCAGCATAGAGCTGCAAAAAAGCTTTCCTAGCTAACCCAGATGCGTACACGGGTTATAATAACACAGGTGGAGAATTTGGTCAAGAAAATGCAATTTTTCTTGAACTAAAGGTCACAATTCTTCATATGGTGATAACTTCCTTATTATTATTCACACTGCAATTAATCTGACCAACTCACTAAAAACATTTATCATTTCTTAATCAGTGAAAACGTTGTTGATGAAAAACATATACTTCTATCTTTCACAGTTGGACAAATTTACTCAATACAAAAAAAAAACCCTCATACTTATTTCTTCAATAACAATTACTTTATTTTCAAGACACCTGATTTCTCTCATTATTTTTTCATTTTAAGAGGGGAAGAAATGGAAATAAATGGATAACTTCTTCTGAGATACTGTATTCACATTGTAGCTTGCAGGCTACGTTTTATTTAAAATTTCATTATATGTGTTTTATAGCTAACCAGGGCTTGGGACTTGAGAAATATTTTACCTAATTATATTAAATTTTATAATCACATAACCATAAACTAGGATTTAACAAGAACTGGAAATTAAGTAAACTTTATTTTATGCTGTCCTGGCCTCATGATCAAACATTTTAGATAAGTGATTGTAGGTTCAATGAAGATCAATCTATGCAGATTTTTTTAAAGGTATTTAACATGAATATAGGAGGAAGCTAAGGTGAAAGTGTTAGCTGCTAAGTCCTGTCTGAATCTTTGTGACTCCATGGACTGTAGCCCACCAGGCTTCTCTGTCCATGGGATTCTCCAGGCAAGAATAGTGGAGTGGGTTGCTGTTTCCTCCTCCAGGGGAGCCCCAATAGGAGGAGGAATGTGTATTAAAGATGCAAAGTGGCCCTACACAAGAAAGCCACTTTCTACTGCCCTTCCTAGGATCCTTCCCACAATCTATGATCCGAATAGTTGGACATGACTGAGCAACTAACACTCTTCACTACCTTCTTAGTACAGCTCCCCTCCACTTCATATTGATAAACCCAGATTAAAGACAGTGGTATAATTCCCCAAACTTTTGGTTTACTTCTTCAAACCTTTTTAAGCCCAAGCTCATAATGACTCTTAGCAATTCTTTTTTCTGTTTCCCTTTAACATCAAAATCTGCCACATAGTTTACACTTATTATCAGCTTTTATATGCTGTTTTCCTTCATGTTGTGTTGTCTTCTTAAATAAGTTTCAAGCTCATCATAGGCTTAGATGAAATCTGTTCTTGTGTTATTAACATCCCAGAAGCTATTATAGTGCTAACAACATAACAGATTTAAGGCTTACAAAAGAGACTCAAATTCACATGTTTACTGATTAATTTAACCTCTCACCTCCTGATTTTTTTATTTTTCTGGAAAATATGATGGCTGACTAAAACTACAATTTAGGTGACTAATATTTACTCAAGTTACCAATTCTGCTAAGTGTGTTATTGGCAATGAGAACTGTTTGTAAGGAAGATATTTACTTACAACAATCCTGTTTTGTTAAAATAAGGATGAAGTAAACTGGATTCAACTGGATGCAAAAGAGGTGTAATTTAGAAACTAGAGCTTAAAGGACAAAAAAAATTTCTCTGAATGGACTCCTTATTGTGTTCCAGTGGAATTCTGTTTCCACCAGTCAGTGTTACATCTAATAGTTTAGTCCTGAATGTCTGTCAGTGATCAATGGGTCCACATGAAGAGTATAATTTCTCTGACATACTCCTCTGGGAATTATCACCACAGTTTATTTGTGATCATTAAACGGTTCTATGGAATTTCTAGCATATGTATTGGTTTCTATTTATCTTCTTCCAATCTAATGTGTTCCTTCTGGAGATTATTTCTGATGGTGTTTTACAGCTTCGTTACACTGGTTCTTGTGTGTTGTTTAGCAATGCTGGGCATTTTTAGTTTTTCTTTTATTGGAAAAAATCCACTTTTCTTATGAAAACCGAGATAAAAATCAGCCTTTTAAAATGAACTGTGTTGAATCAATATGTGATGAAAATGCTCAAAAATATGAGATCGTAGTTAATTCTGTTGGTGTATTGAGATAAGCCTTCTATTTGCACATGTGGCTGTGATATTTCTCACGTTACTGAACAATCATCATAAAAAGTGAAATAAGACAGCAGTGAGAAGTTTCTCAGTAAAGTAAAAGATCTAGGCTGAAGGGTTAGAAAAAGGAGGAGAAGAAAAGACAGAGAACAGTCTGTCTTCCATTTTCTCCAGGTCTAAATGTGCCTGAGTCTTGAAAGAAGCCAAAGGCATTGGCTATGGCCTACCCACTGCTGCTTAGCTCAACCCCTGATGAAAATGTTCTCCTGCATTCTGAGAAGTGTCCCTGGGAGGATTTCTTTGCTTTTTTTCTTTTTTTCTTTTTTCATAAAAAGCCATTTTATTTTAAATATAGCTGTATGTACATGTCAATCCCAAAATCCCAATCTAGTCCCCTCTTCCTCCAGGTAACCATAAATTCTTTCTCTAAGTTTGTGAGTCTGTTTCTATTTTGTAAATATATCATTTCATATTGTAAATGATATATGTCATTTATATCATTTCTTTAGATTCTGCATATAAGTGATACCATGATATCTGTCTTTCTCTGACACACTTCACTTCGTCTGATAGTCTCTAGGTCCATCCATGTTGCTGAAAGTGGAATTGTTCCATCCTTTTTAATATGCCTTTGTGAATATGCACCACATCTTCATTATTCATTCCTATGTCAATGGACATTGAGGATGCCTCTGTGTCTTGGCTATTGTCAACAGTGCTGCAGTGAACACTGGGTACATGTGTCTTTTTGAACCATGTTTTTCTCCAGATGTAGGCCTAAGAGTGGGACTGCTGGAACATATGATAGCTCTACTTTTAGGTTTTTTTAAGGTCCTGTCACACCGTAGGGGCTGTATGAACCTTAACTCTCCAGGGTACCAGATTGGTCCACAAGGCATCAGAGCCCCCTCTGGTGGCTACTGATGGCTCCTGCAGACCCTGGGCATATCCACTTTTTCTGCCAGGGACTATTTCTGCTGGGTGATATAGGACTCTGCTAAGAGGGCTGCTACTGGGGCGGGGGTGGGGGGGCTCTGTCTCCAGATCTCCTGAGAGCTGTGAATGCAGAGTGGTCTAAGACAAAGGAGAGGGGCTCTTTTATTATTCCAGACTCAAATATTATATATGACTAGTAGTACTTATGCCTGCAATGACATTTTGTCCACTATGTCCCTTTTTATTTTGTTCACCAACACGTCTAATACTAAGAACTGAAATAAATTCAAGTAACAGACATCAAGATGGGAAATACGTGGTCCTGGGTTAAGCTTATCTGGTCTGGCTGCCTCTCTTTCTGTTGTGTCCTCTTCAACGAGGATTCTCTATGCTTCTTATGAAAGCTGTGTTTTAGCCAGGTGTTAATCTCATGTGAACCACTAAGCTATGCATGTCTAAGTCTCAACGTGGCATGATCCTTAGGCTCCTGTCCGACCTAGAGCTACAGATCTGTTCAGGCCAGCTGTGCTGATTAAAGTCCTCCTAATCAAAAATATTAATTGATATTTTTCCTAGTTCCTCAAGAAAAAAAAAAAAACTGTGCACTCTGCCACAACCCTGACAGTTGCACATTTTTCACATTTATTTTCTACTTTCACTTTTAGAAACCTCTTAAATCATACACTTAGAAGGGATGGTCCCTGGACAGACATAGATTCAGGGCCCTCATAGACAGCATTACTTGTGTCCTGCTATGCTGACAAATGACAGTCTTAGCCTGGCACAAATAAAATTCTGCTTTATCAGACTCTACACTCAGTCAGTATATACTTATTATGTGCATGCATGCATGCTCAGTCATGCCTGACTCTGCGACCCCGTGGACTGTAGTTTACCAGTCTCCTCTATCCATGGGATTTCCCGGGCAAGAATCTTGGAATGGATTGCCATTTCCTTCTCCAGAGGATCTTCTTGACACAGGGATTGAACGCACATCTCTTGGGTCTCCTGCATTGGCAGGCAGATACTTTACCACTGTGCCACCTGGGAAGCTCTACTTATTAAATTTATAATGAATAACTAAATACCAAGTAAAATTTTTAAAATGGTCATTCTTGGATCAATGCTGAAAGTGCGCCATGATTCAGAGTTTCTAATTAATCATATTTTATGCACATAAAATGTTTTTTAAAACAAAATAAAAATGAATGATAACAATTAATAAGATCATTGTGATGATTGAATGTGATGACATGTGGAAGGCACTGACAAAAAGGGAGTGCTTAATTATTTTTATGTGTTTTGTTAACATTTTTGTGGTCTCTTAATTGTGCAAGTTTCCAAATCAAAATAATTTGCTTTGGAGTAAGTGTTTTCTACCCTCTTTCATTTTCTACAGTCTTGAAAGAATTCTGTAATATATGCATTGGTCAGTATTCAATTATACATATGAGTGGAAGAAATTATCACATTAATACGATTAAAACTTTGCAGTAGCAAGCCTTCCACATAACTGCTGCATTCTGATTTGACAAAATGACTAAATATACCAACTCAGTGTTTATTCTTCTTAGGAAAAACGGTGAGAGGGTATTAGTGGAGGTTTGTGTTTTTGGTTTGTGTTTAGCCGCTCAGTCACGTCCCGTTCTTTGCAACCCTTTGGACTGTAACCCATCAGATTCCTCTGTCCATGGGATTTCTCAGGCAAGAATACTGAAGTGGGTTGCCATTTTCCTCCTCCAGGGGATCTTCCTGACCCAGGGATCAAACCCAAGTCTCTTTCATTTGCAGGCGGATTATTTACCCACTCAGCCCACAGGGTGGAAGACAGGTACTTAATTCTTGTTTGTGTGTACTAATGGTAAGGTTGGACAATTACAAATTAGTGTTACTAAGGAGCCAAATTTGTAATAAAAATACAATTGTAGACAGTACATATGCATATATGTGTGTGTATACATATTAATTTTAATCATCCTGACAAACTTGTGAGCAAATGAGATGTGGTTAGAATTCAGATCTTCCTATTTTCCTAAACTTAGCATGTTTATCTTAGATATCACTGAAAAAGTAAGATGCTTGTAGCAGAACACAGGAATTTTACCTGTGTTCAGCAAGTCAGCTTTGTACCTCCCCTGTATTAGCACAAAAGTCAGGATATAAAAATAAATTACATGAATAAACTGGATCCATTTAGACTAAATCACCTTCAAAAAATACCACTCTGAAAATAACACAATAGAAATATAGGCTACTCAGGATACTAGTACTCAAAATATTAACATTTAACAAAAACAATGTGAGTGATAATAGTGCCCACATTTGTTACGGTTTAGTTTTACTGAGAGGTGAAGCTAAATTAATCATGATAATTAGCTTTAAATTCTCAAAAGTTCCCATTACCATTTCTTTAGCTTTTAGCATTAATATTTCACATGTATTTTATATTGGGAAATTATGTCAGAGAAACTACTACTATCAAAAATATTTTTTTTACTTTGAAAATTAACCTATATGTAATGTGAAGGCCACTATTTTAATTTTTCTTCATAATTACTTGTTAAATTTTAGATGACCACTAAATTGCTATTGAACATCTAAGGAATGAGGATAGCTGTTCATAATGGGCAATGGATCTCTTAGAAGTGAAATTTTGAGACTTACAAGATAATAATAAGGAAAGTCAGAATGTTATAAGAAATAACTTATACTATACTGAGTGTGTACATACTTTTGTATTGTTGGGATTGTTGTTGTTGCTCAGTTGTGTCTGAGTCTTTGCAACCCCATGGACTGCAGCATGCCAGGCTTCCCTGTTCTTCACCATCTCCCAGAGTTCGCTCAGACTCATGTCCATTGAGTCAGTGATGCCATTCAACCATCTCATCCTCTGTCGTCCCCTTCTCCTCCTGCCCTCAATCTTTCCCAGTATCTGGGTCTTTTCCAGAGTTGGCTCTGCATATCAGGTGGCCAAAGTATCAGAACTTCAGCTTCAGCATCAGTCCTTCCAATGAATTTTCAGGGTTGTGGGGATAGGTGACAAAAATGTGTTTAAGTAACAAACATTTTGTGTAACTGTGCTACCTTTTTTTAAAGACAGCTTTGAGTATAAACTTCAAGAGTTTTTGTTAGAACTTTCTTACCTCAAATGCATTTGCCAGACATAAATTTAAGTAAATTACGACAAGAGAGCAATTTTTAAAAATCTCTACTATCTATGGAGTTTATCATTACCCATAGGCTAAAGATGACTCCCCAAAGGGAAATAAAATAATGGTGCTATTCAGTTGGCATCTTCGTTGCCTGGATAATAGCAGAATCTCCTGAAATAAACATTCTTCTCAGATGTCCACACCTGCCCATTTACCCTCATGGCAGAAGACCGAAAGTTTTTGTTTAAATTAATGAAGTTGTCCTCAAAGTGAAAATTTCCTTGATACCTTGTTTAACACTTTTTTCCTTATCAGTGATTTTAAAATGTATGTCAAGTACATTTGAGACATGTTCTTAAGGATGAATTCTTGTAAGAATCACTTAAGAAGATAACAAATTTCTATTAAAAAAACAGTCATATGAACAATGACAAGTTTAAGATAATATTTTCAAGTTGGATGAAAAATTCCCAGGCTATGTATTCTACATATGAACACCTTATAAGCAAAAATAGAGGAATGAGAAATATATGTAATTAAATGGCATGAAAATACTATCTTAAAATGTCATAATGTATTAGCTCTATCAGAACATTGTATTTTCCATTTAGCTTATAAATATACTATTTCTTGCTGGATAGATTTTTTATTGTTAGAATGAGTCCTTCTTTGTCCAATTTGATGCTTTTTAAATAACAGCACAAAAGCAAATATGTAAAGCAAAATTTTATGAATAAATATAAATTGATGTTTATAATTACTGTGGATGTTTTAAAAACACAGTTTTAAAGAAAGATCTTTTAGAACAAAATAATGCTCAATGCTATGATAAAATCTATCAAAATTTAATGATAGTTATTATTGAGCCTGATAAATAGAGAATAAACTTAAAAAAAACAACTTTAAATTAATATGTTTTAATTTTAATTAACACACCTTTATTAAATGGCAATATAATAAAGGTCTCAACAGACTTCCAAACATTGCTGTAATACAGAACATTTCCTCTCATAACAATTAATTTAATTTTGAAATACAAATTTTTAAAAAATATTTTAAAAAATTAATTGCTCTTCTAAAACCCTTGGGTTTAAATTAATCACATTTTTAAAACAAGTACTAAATAGCAAAAAATTGTAGAATGCAGTTAAAATCTTTTACTGAAGTGTACTTATATCTAAGCATGCATCTATTTAAATGTAGGGAGAAAAATGATATGAATGTTACAAGTTCAATGTGAGGCAGCTGAAAAGATGAGGTAAATAAAACCTATGGAAAAAGGAATGTTTTCAAGAACAGAAAATAATGAAACAAAAAAGATCTGACCCCCAAAAAACAAATACTGCTTTTGGGAAAAAATACCAATAAAAGAGGTTCCTTTGAAGCAAAGGTTATTAGAAAGGAAAGGAGAAAGGATTAAATAGCAATATCAAGAATGAAAATGGAGACATAACCCCAAGTGGAAATTTTATAAATCATAAACAAATAGCTTGTACAATGCTATTGCAGTTTATTAGAACATTCCAAAGAACATTCCAAACTTACTCCAAATTTTAACAGTGTTTTTTTCCTGCATAACAATATGCATTGATTTTATTTTTTAATATAATTCTAACTTTTGGGAAAAAAAAATAATTAATCAAAAATTTCAAAAGGAAAATTCCTTTAAAAATATAATACAGAAATCAAATATCTCAAGAAAAGATGCTCCAGTTCAATAAACGTGGTCATTTTTATCTTCTGTCATTCTTTACTATACCAATAGAGAAATCCAGTTACTCAAGTTATAAACCTTTATAAATCATTTATAATCCCTTTCATTCAACTGCAATCGTGTATAAAGGAAACAAAGATTTTTTTTCTAACTTCATTCCACAGTCTGATTAAATTACACTTATTAAAATTTTAAAAGTGACAAATAATATAGCTCCTTTCTGTAGAGCTTATGCCATAAACCCATCACAGAGTAGAAGAGACATAATTTATGGAGTTACTAGAAAAAATTATATATATTCAATTTTAGAGAACACTCATGTTCAATACTCAGAATAAGATTCCTGTAACATCTCTGGCGCTTATTTTGTTTTCACAGGCATTAATATTAAACAGTTAACTAATACTTTTTAAAAAATTCAGTATTCTTGCATCCACTCTAAGATTTTGAAATTGAGTTGGCTGTTGTAGTATAAGGAAAAATATTTTTCTTTATCCATAAAGAAGTTCACTTTATTGTTTGAATGATGAGAAAAGCAGAAAGGGCACCTTGAGTACTCTATTGATGGGAAATGAAGAGTACCAAGGTCTACATTTTCCAGAGGTTAAGTTGAATGTTTTGTGGGACCCAATAAAATGCAGCCCTGATTAGGACCTTTCTAAGTTCTGTAACTACAATAGTAAATCAATATATCTGAGAGTCTAGAAAATGGACCAAAATATACCCACGGTGGGTATAGTTCCCTTTCCCTTGTGGCTCCAATGGTGAAAGATCTGGGTTTGATCCCTGATCCGGGAAGATCCCCTGGAGAAGGAAGTGGCAACCCCCTCCAGTATTTCAGGTTCCCTTGTGGCTCAGCTAGTAAAGAATCTGCCTGAAATGTGGGAGACCTGGGTTCGATCCCTGAGTTGGGACGATTCCCTGGAGAAAGGAAAGGCTACCCTCTCCAGTATTCTGGCCTGGAGAATTCCATGGACTACAGTCTCTGGAGTCGGACAGGACTGAGCAAGTTTCACTTTCACTTTCCAGTATTTTTACCTGGGAAATCCCATGGACAGAGCAGCCTGGCAGGCTACAATCCATGGGGTTGCAAAAAAAGTCAGTTGTACATGACTTAGCAACTAAACAACAAGCTCATGAGACAGGACAAGGTTACACTTAATTTTAAACCTACAATTAGTTATATTTGCTGTTGTTCTATACCTTAATGCAAACCTGATATTCGTGTGTCTAACTCAACTTAATGTTTTTGCTTTCCCAATCACTGGACCAACGCACTAGACCTGGTCCCTCCATTGCACAAGTTCATTGATCTATACTTCTTCATGATATTTATCAAAATTGTGTTTATAGTGTTCATTCTGTAATAAGTTTAAAACTGGCCTTGACACACAGAATTCAAGCTTCATAAGGGCAGAAACTGTCAGTTTTGCCCACATTGTATTTTCTGTTTCTAGTAGAGTGTTATGTATTGATGACTAATAACAATTTTTAAAATTTAATTTTGGCACACATTTTAGACAACCCACACAATATATTTTTTCATGTAATATATGCAGCAATATCAGGACTGGAAGGTAGTTGTTACAATCTTCATTGCTTTAATTAAAAAAAAGAAAGTTCAGCGAAATGAATAAACAAGGTTCCTCTCTACAGTCCATGGAATTCTCCAGGCCAGAGTACTGGAGTGGGTGGTCTTTCCCTTCTCCAGAGTACCTTCCAGACACAGGGATCAAACCCAGTTCTCCCGCATTGCAGATGGATTCTTTACCAGCTGAGCCAAAAGGGAAGCCCAAGAATACTGGAGTGGGCAGCCTATCTCTTCTCCATTGGATCTTCCCAACCCAGGAATCCAACCAGGGTCTCCTGCATTGCAGGCAGATTCTTTACCAATTGAGCTAGGGAAAACCAAGGTTCCACTGTAAGTGACTAAACCACCATTTGATCATTTCGGCTGCTCGTCAAACTTGGACTCATTCCACTAGAACTTTATTTTATATCATATCTTTAAGACCTAGAAAGCATTTCTGTATAGTAGCTGCCCAGGAAATGAGAGAAAGAATCTCAATAGAGTCTAGGCATTACATCTTAGCCTGACTGCCTTCTTGCTGGAAGACTCTGGATAGGGAAGTGACTTCTCTGAACCTCCATATCCACATCTGGAAATGAGATGCATTAATGAGGATGACAATGACTATGAGGGCTTTGGGGCAAACTAAATAAGCTTCTTTGTAAGATAATACTTACCTGTACTTCCTAAGTGCCAGTCCTGCTCTATATGCTTTGTGCAAAATCTTAGATTTAGTCATGGCAAGAACCCTATAATTTATGAGAAAAGGACTATCTATTCCCCAGATTTAATGATAAAGAAACAGGCATGGAGATATTTGCTTGGGCTTCCCTGGTGGCTCAGCTGGTAAAGAATCCACCTGCAGTGCGAGAGACCTGGGTTCAATCCCTGTGTTAGGAAGATTCTCTGGAGAAGGGAAAGACCACCCACTCCAGTATTCTGGCCTGGAGAATTCCATGGACTGTATAATCCACGGGGTTGCAAAGAGTTGGACACGACTGAGCAACTTTCACTTTCCAAATTGTGTATCTTGTAATTCACAGGTAAGATTTTTAACAATGACTGATTGAATGTTGAACAAAACTTAGGTCTTATTTGGTAAAGGAAAAGATGACAAAATGAGTGAATGAATTTAATATTTATGGCCTCATGCCCTCTGAGAACTGAAAATCTACTCACAACCATTTAGGAAAGTAAAACAACAATGAAAGTATTTAGAAGATCATTTCACATTACCCTGAGCATATGTTCAGTTCAGTTCAGTTCAGTTGCTCAGTCGTGTCTGACTCTTTGTGACCCCATGAACTGCAGAACGCCAGGCCTCCCTGTCCATCAATAACTCCTGGAGTTCACCCAAACCCATGTCCATTGAGTCGGTGATGCCATCCAACCATCTCATCCTCTGTCATCCACTTCTCCTTCTGCCTGATATGATGCTTGCTTATTTCTCTTCAATTATCCAACTTTCCTACCTTCCATAAAAGGCAATAGTTTTTTCTCCCCTAACTAATTTTTCTCTAGCAAAAGTCGTACTAACTTGTAACAGCATCTTTTAGTTAACAAAATCTATAATAAAAAACCTTATGAAATTATGGAGGCAATGCCCCTCTATTACACTTATATTTGACTAGAAAGAAGACTGTCTTCACAGCCCAACATTATCAGTTTTGAAAATAAATATTGCTTTGCTTCTCTATCTTTATGAGAAGTACTAGTCGAAGTGTTTAAAAAATTACTGTAATGTTATATGGTATTTTTCATCAGCACAGAATCTTTTTTTCAAAAACAGATATCCTTTAGTGGGCTATTATTTTACTATTGTAGGCAATAGCGCAATAAAATGTTGGCTCAGCTTTCTATAAAGCACAGGTAAAAATGGAAGACTGGAAATCCCTACAAAGTACTGTTCAAATTATATAAAGCTTCCAGTTCCATTGTAGCAAAAAGTACTTAAGAAACAGAGATGGCAGAGAATGGAAACAGAGTTCCCAAATAGCAACTTTAAGTTTCAACAATTGGAAAGTAAAAGACTACAGAAATGATTCAGAATAGAGCCAAAGGGAGCCTTGATCCAGAGTCTATAGTACCTATTGGCTTGATTGTCCTCGATCAGAGGAACGGAAGGACCCGTGGAGAATGGGAAAGCAAGAAAGCTGAGTGCCTCTCTTTCAGGCAAGAGCAGAGGCAATTCATGAGAGGAGCTGGATGTCTAGATTTTGTCTGAGGAATGCCCAAACACTCTCATGTCTGCAGATTCCCTTCATTTCCCTGCTTACGACATATGGTCTAAAAATTGTTGCTCGTATACAACAACCAACGAGACCAGAACCCCCACCCTATGCTGTCCTGTGAATGCTTAAAGTTTTACAAAAAGTAATTTGAATAAGCAAAAGTAAACACCAAAGATGTAACTGCTCTATGATCTTATCTTTGGTACCATCATCAGGTAATGGCTCTATGTTTTTAAAAAATTATGTAAATAAAGGTCATCTTGGTATTCAGCTGAGCAAAGTGAGCTTATAAAACTTCAATATTGTAATATAAAAACCGGCTGATAGTTATTTTTAAAGGGCTTCCCCGCTGGCTCAGTGGGTAAAGAATCTGCCTACAATGCAGAAGAAACAGAAAATGCGAGTTTGATTCCTGCCTAGGGAAAATCCCCTGGAGGAGGGCGTGGCAACCCACTCCAGTATTCTTACCTGGAGAATCTTATGGACAGAGGAGCTTGGTGGGTTACAAAAAGCTCCAAAGGCAGCCAATGGGGTTATCGGAGAGATATGATCATCTTACACAGTTTCTGGAAACAAATAAACTGGACAAACACATAACATATAATTGACCACATGAAGAAAAAATGGGGGAAAGAAAGGGAAGATTTTCAAAAAGCACATTTCAGGAAATAATGAACAAACATTAAAATGGAAACAAAAAATGCCTAAAAGTTTTTAAGCAAAGCACAAACATTTTTAACTGGAGTGTTAATATAATGCTGAGTAATAATTGCATTTTTTCATTATTTTATTCTACAAATCACTTTCAGTTATTCTACAAATCAATCTTTCAATGAACACAATTTTATAATAGTTTTCATAATTATAGGCTATGGATCATATTAATATATCTGATATTTCTCTTTCTAGGTCTCTTTCTCTCTAAATCTTCTCTCTTCTCTCTTTCTTTCTGCCTTTCTTCTTCATTTGTTGTTAATATTCTTGAAAGCAAGACACTCTTTCTCCTACTTTGTATGTCTTCATTTACCCAATCGCTTAGCAACTAAATAAATGGTGGCTGACTAGAAGGAAATGACATTCCTGAATAAGTAAAAATAACTTTGAATCCATCTGTTATAACTACAAGTTAGTAGTGTGTGTATGATTTGACTTTACAATCATTTATATTTAAAACTGTAATTTCAAGGACCCTTATCTGATGGCACACTCTCAATTATCTAGGTTCAGCTCACTGAAGAGTGGCAAGGCACCAACAAATGAAAGAGATAAATAACCCCAAAGTTCTATTAGTTCCTAGTTTCAACCTTTCTCCATTCTAACTTTCAGGAGACATTGCTAGTAATAAACAACTTTACATGTATTTGTTATACATCTGCCTCATTTCCTGGCCTGTAATTTTACATAAATGCTAAAGAGCAATGAAATGATCAGAAGGTGGGTAATTACACAGAGGTGGAGAGAAGAAGGAAGGACAGACTGTCATGAAATCTAAAATATGATACTCTCAGATAATTGATTATACTATGTAAAGGTAGTACGTTTCATTTCTGCCTATAGTCTTTCTATGTGGAATGATTAGAACTGAAATCTGGGAATTCTGCCTTGGTGATTGAAAACATGGTAAGCTCCTCATGGATTCATTTATTTTAGCTATTTCTGGCTTTTCATGCAAGGAAAATGGAAAGCAGATCTTCCTGGGAGGCCCTGTTGCCCACAGAATCAATAATGGCATTAGAAGAAAAGGAGAAACTTACAAAAGGAAGCAAAACAAGACAAAAACTCTGCATCACAGAGTCTCAGACCTGGAGACAATAAGGAATGTAAAACAAGACAGAAATTCTGAGTCACAGAGTCTTAGACCTGGAGACAATAACAGATCGATGGTGCCCAGTTATCATCACATTTTTCGGTTTTTGAAAGCAGAAATCTTTTTTTTTAAGGTGTATAAATGCTGGTCAGTGAAACAGACACTGATGAAACTTCAGTGCTTGAAGCAGCACTGAAAGCCTCCTTGTCTCAGCCTCTCCCCACAACGATAGCCTCTGCTGCCCCAAACCTGATGCATCTCAGGTTACAAAACCCTGAGATGTCATAGAACAGTCAAGGACATGCATGCTTTAACTGTATCCATGAAGAAGCCAAAGCGCAGAGAGCTTAAATACCTTTCTCAAGATGCAAGACCCAAAAATAGGATCCCAGGTGGTTTGGTGGTAAAGAACCTGC
The DNA here is from genome assembly GCF_032405125.1 of Capricornis sumatraensis. Lineage (NCBI taxonomy): Eukaryota > Metazoa > Chordata > Mammalia > Artiodactyla > Bovidae > Capricornis > Capricornis sumatraensis. The sequence continues at coordinate 14,074,093 of NC_091089.1, read as the reverse complement.
CTGCCAATACAGGAGACCCAGGTTTGATCTCTGGGTAGGGAAAATCCCTGGAGGAGGAAATGGCAACCCACTCCAGCATGCTTGACTCGAGAATTCTGCAAACAGAGAGGCCTGGTGGGCTACAGTCCATGAGGTCTCAAAGAGTCAGACATGACTAAACCACTGAGTGCAAAAGGGCCAACAACATCCAGCATTTGGGTTTTCCCACTTACTGTGTTTTTCCCACTGGTCCACCAGTCCCCATGGAATGACTTGGTTGGTTGGGCTTTTCCATTTCCATCGTAGGAAACCTTCAGGGAGAATGGAAAAACCCTCCTTTGCTCTCCACTTTGTCTATGCCCACCATCCATTGTTTACTGCCTTATCCATGTCTTTGTTCTGAAAGTACAAAGGTCTTTGAGAAGAATTCAGACCTCCATCTTTGAAAGGCACAGCGCTTGCCCTCCTCTGTGCTCAATCATACAGGCTTTCTTTCCTCTTATCTGCTCCATTGTGACTTAAATGAGACAGAATGCACATAGCTCAAACTTTGCAATATTCGATGTGAGACCTTTTTATGGGAGGATAGGTCTTAGCCAGTTCTAAACTGAATGTAAATTATGTGTTATGAACTTAAAGCTATTATAACATTCTCACAGCTAGTATAGTGTCTATTTGAGCCAAAGATTAAAAATAGCTTGCATTCTAAGCTATTAAATGTTTTAAACAAGTTTTAATAATGTCACAAAGGAGGTTTGTGAGAATGAAAAAAAAAAAGTTTGATAGTTCTTAGCTCTTAACTAATGCATAGTTAATCATTTCTGGTCTTATAGGAAACAAAATATGGTAACATTATTACACAAAATGGAACTTTCCAGTTCTCACCAAATAACTGAATGCTAACTGGCATCACTGTTTTGTAGGATATCCTAGTTCAGTTCAGTTCAGTCACTCAGTCGTGTCTGACTCTTTGCGACCCCATGAATCGCAGCACGCCAGTCCTCCCTGTCCATCACCAACTCCAGGAGTTCACTCAGACTCACATCCATCGAGTCCATGATGCCATCCAGCCATCTCATCCTCTGTCGCGCCCTTCTTCTCCTGCCCCCAATCCCTCCCAGCATCAGAGTCTTTTCCAATGAGTCAACTCTTCGCATGAGGTAGCCAAAGTACTGGAGCTTCAGCCTTAGCATCATTCCTTCCAAAGAAATCCCAGGGCTGATCTCCTTCAGAATGGACTGGTTGGATCTCCTTGCAGTCCAAGGGACTCTCAAGAGTCTTCTCCAACACCACAGTTCAAAAGCATCAATTCTTCGGCGCTCAGCTTTCTTCACAGTTCTACTCTCACATCCATACATGACCACAGGAAAAACCATAGCCTTGACTAGATGGACCTTAGTCAGAAAAGTAATGTCCCTGCTTTTGAATATGCTATCTAGGTTGGTCATAACTTTTCTTCCAAGGAGTAAGTGTCTTTTAATTTCATGGCTGCAGTCACCATCTGCAGTGATTTTCGAGCCCCCCAAAATAAAGTCTGACAGTGTTTCCACTGTTTCCCCATCTATTTCCCATGAAGTGATGGGACCAGATGCCATGATCTTCATTTTCTGAATGTTGAGCTTTAAGCCAACTTTTTCACTCTCCTCTTTCACTTTCAAGAGGCTTTTTAGTTCCTCTTCACTTTCTCCCATAAGGGTACTCTAGGACCCCAACATCAACTGACTTGTAGAAGATAATGTCACCTCTTTACCAAAAATCATTCCTGACAGGGTGAGTTTTAAACAATGTAAGATGGTTCAGATGCTCTTACATAGGCTCGTCCCTGGCTGCCTCCACTGACACCATTTCCTTCCTTGACCCTGTCCTCTACTCTCTGATGCGGTTCTACACTGGAGTCAAGTTGTGCCCATTTAATTTAAGTCCTAACTCAAGCTGCACTCTCTGGCTGCTTGCTGTGACACATACTAAGCAGAGCTTCCTCCCTTCCCCAGCTGTACTCCTTCTTAATTCTTATTCATTTTTTGATTTACTCATATATTCCCAGATTCATCTGCTACTTGAACCAAGAGTCTAACTCCATGCTTCTTCTATGTAATTCCATTGTAACACTTGCTGTCCAGATTTTTGTTGATAATCACACTGCTTCTAATAAAAATATTTGAGTGCATCTACCACTGGGCCATATATTATGATGCTAGAAATTTGATTTACCTCATACCAACACTGTATGACATTTATTTCTGTCCTGAACACATTATCACAAGCTCAGGTGTTTAAACAGTATAAACGTATTATTTTACAACTCTTTAGGTCAGAAGTCTGACAGGAGATTCACCAGGCTGCAATCAAGGTGCTGACGGTAATGCATTCCATTCTAGGGGTTCCATGTAAGAAGTGGTTTCCTTGCCTTTCTCAGTGTCTTGTGGGCATCCACATTCCTTAGCACATGGCCTCCTTTATATCCGAAACCATAAATGTTGGATCAAGTTCTTCTTCCTTCATAGGGTCTCGCCCTGAGCTCTTATGGGAAAGAGTATGGATTTTTAAAGACTCCTGTGATTAGATTACATCCATTGAGATAATCCAGGATAATGTCTCCATCTCAAGGTTCATACTTTTAATCACATCTAGAGAGTCCCTTTTGCCATGTAAGGTAATATATTTACAGGTCTGAGAATTAGAGTGGGTACATTTTGGGGGAGGAGTCATTATTCTATCTACCAGTGAACTTGGTCAATGCTTTAGGCTTTCATCTTCACACCAGTTTATAAAAATTTATAAATTAATATTTGGAAATATTCCAGATTTCCAAATTTAACACCACATTTTCATTCTTGTTTCATGTTTGTCCCAAGTTGATAACAAAAATGTTACAGTGACAATGAACAAAGTTTTCTCCATGGTTCATACAGAAGAAGTAAGAGCAGAATTAAAGGCCATGACTACTGCAGAATATCTGCCATAAAGATATAGATATGGTTTGGGGATCTTGCATGTATATATCATAACAGATTATAAGTAATAAGCAAAATCTGCAATGAATAATTTATCTTTGCATCCTTAAAGTATTTGAATACCATTTCAAGGACAGTTTATTAACTTAAAATACAATGATAATTCTAGAAATGATTATTCAAATGATTGTTCATCATGTTCAACTTCAAAGTGATTAAGTAGATATAAAATAAGCTACTACATCTATTGCTACTAAAGCCAGTATCACCAATTTAGTTTATAAATTATCATCTATCACAAAATATTAATGGTGCTAATTCAAATTTTATTGGTTATAGTTTTACATTGATTTAATTTGTAACTGGATTGGGGCTTTATGGTAGTAAAAGCTCTATACACATAATATTTATTACCAGTTAAATATATTTATGTAAAACTGCAGTTTTGCCTTTGTACTTGAGAATAATTACTACTTAATGATATTTCTCAAATCAATGTTTGGATGTACTCAGTTCTCTTATCCACAAGACTGAATCTCAAATGTCATCATCAAAATGCTAAAATTTATTTTTATATACTTTATACTGAGAACTATTGCATTTAAAAAAAAATTCATGACTTTTTCACCAGTCTATTATTCTTTATCTAACTGAATCATTTAAAAACTAGTTAAAAAGCAACCAATGAACATGATAGCCCATCGTGCCTAATGAAATGCAAACTCTATGCATCTTAAAATGCAGAGATGGATGAAAATTCCAGTTAAATACTTTTCCTGGACAAAAATTCTCTCTTCTAGTGTATTTGTGACTTGAACTTGCAAACTAACATTTTTTGCACAAATTTTAAATACACTATCACTGCATTTAATTTAATCTTGAAAACAGTAGCTACCAATATTTTCTTACAAGCCTGTGGCTCAGACGGTAAAGCATCTGCCTACAATGCGGGAGACCCAAGTTTGATCCCTGGGTTGGGAAGATCCTGTGGAGAAGGAAATGGCAACCCACTCTAGTACTGTTGCCTGGAAAATCCCATGGACGGAGGAGCGTTGTAGGCTACAGTCTATGGGGTCGCAAAGAGTCGGACACGACTGAGCAACTTCATTTTCACTTTTCACTGACACAATAGTCACCATTTTATAAAGAAATTAAATGGCAGGAGAGGCAGTTGGGGATGTGTGTTGAAAGACAGGCTTAAAGTGTCATCAGCTGCGTCAATGCTGTTACTTATTTTAGGTTAGTAACTAAAATCTGACTAATTTTTAGCATATGCCATCTTGCAGGTGGTTCAGAATCTCTTCAAAATACTGAGTGACAGATTTCTTAACTCTGATATTTCAGATTTTCCCTGACACATAGTACTCAAACACTAATTTATTAGCAGCATAGAGTTATCAGAGACAATTTCAACTCTCGGGTAATACTATTATTAAGTTGTTCAGCCCTCTTATTGTTCTTGGTAACATGAATGTAAGCCTTTGAACATTTGCATCCTACCTTTCCCAAACAGCAGAGATATCTTATGTTCCAGTAGCTGGGCTTTTGCCAACTCAAAAAGCAGCTCATGCAAAATTATTTTGAAAAATTAGATCAGGTCTCTGTAGTGTAGTTTTCTGAATGTTGAGTTTCTTACATTTAATACCAGTGGTGCATCATAAAGCATTTTTATTACCTGCAAAATTTTCCTTTTTAAATCTCATTTGATATTTCCTGTTGTAGTGCTTTGAAAGAAATTTACCACCTAGGCATATTTCCCAGAACCTGTGCTGAAGAGAAGATTATCAGTTGCAAGTTGTGACCTATCTTTTAAGTCCAGAAAATTACAATGTGCTACATCATTTTACTGTGGGATTTGGGTCATTAACCTTACAGACATTAACACCTTTTGGAATCCTTGTAGATTTAGCTTCCCTGTGGCGTTTCAGCTATCGGATGTTGAAAGCGAAGGGGAGAAATCTTTGCCTTATATAACATTTTACCTTTCAAATTCATCTCTGTATAATCAAGGGGTTAAAAATCATGTTGTCTAAAGTTCCTTCCATGTATAGCTATTGAAGTTTCCATAATTCAGTAGACCTCAGCATTTCCATCTCTGTGATCTATAGCAGTTTCATGTGTTCAATACTATATGCATGCTAAATCGTTTCAGTCATGTCTGACTCTTTATGACCCCATGGACTATAGCCTCCCAGGCTCCTCTGTCCATGGAAGTCTCCAGAGAAGAATACTGAAGTGGGTTGCCATTTCCTTTTACAGGCAATCTTCCCAACCCAGGAATCGAATCCATCTCTGCTATGTCTCGTGCATTAAGAGGCAGGGTCTTTAGCACCAGCACTACCTGGGAAGTCAATACTAGATAGCTTTAGCAATTTTCTTAATGTATGCCAGTCATGCTTACTGGATGTTGAATGTGTCAAACGCTCTGTTTTTGTCTTCAGTCTTCAAAACCCCCAAATATGTCAGGAATCTCAGTCAAGGGATGTGAAAGGACACGTATACATGATCTAGTTCTGGAAATGCTCTCCTAGGGAACCAAAGGACTTTGATGCTTTAAACTATCGGTACTGGGAAACCAGTACTTAAATAATTGAAGTCCTGATTTATTTCACCTCACCACTTGAATAATATAGGTATTAAACAAAACAAAACAAAAGACAGGACATGGAGTAGAACTAATACTCCTTTTTTAATGAAACCTGTGGTGGTAGAGCATACTTCTCTCTGGTATTTGTTCCATGGGGTTAAGACTCTGGTATTCATCCCCTTCTGTGTACTCATTAGCAATTAAATACTACATTTGGTCTTGCCACCAAATAGCTGAAGCTGTCAGAAACTGCCCCTCCTCCTTTTGATCCTTTGTGGGATTATAAAGAAAATAGCCACATCCTGAAAATAGCCAGGTGCCACCCTGCATTATTTATTTATTTATTTATTTATTTTGGTTGTACTGTGCAGCATGTGAGCTCTTAGTTCTCTGACCAGGGACTGAACCTGGGCCCCCTACAAAGGAAGTGAAGAGTCTTAAACACTGAACTACCAGGGAAGTCCCAGAAAAAGCAACAAGAGTTCCAGACAAACATCTACTTCTACTTTACTGATTACGCCAAAGCCTTTGAATGTATAGATCACAACAAACTGTGGAAAATTCTCTAAGAGACAGGAATACCAGACACCTGACCTGCCTCCAGAGAAATCTGTATGCAGGTCAAGAAGCAACAGTTAGAACTGGACATGGAATAACAGACTGGTTCCAAATCGAGAAAGGAGTACATCAAGGCTGTATATTTTCACCCTGCTGATTTAACTTATATGCAGAGTACATCATGTGAAATGCCTGGCTGGACAAAGCACAAGCTGGAATCAAGATTGCCAGGAGAATACTAATAACCTCAGATATGCAGATGACACCACTCTTATGGCAGAAAGTGAAGAGGAACTAAAGAGCCTCTTGAAAGTGAAAGAAGAGAGTGAAAAAGCTGGCTTAAAATATAACATTCAAAAAAATAAGATCATGGCATCTGGTCCCATCACCCCATCACAAATAGACAGAGAAACAATGGAAATAGTGACAGATTTTATTTTCTTAGTCTCCAAAATCACTGCAGATGGTGACTGCAGCCATGAAATTAAAAGACGCTTGCTCCTTGGAAGAAAAGCTATGACAAACCTAGACAGCATACTAAAAAGCAGAGACATTACTTTGCCAACAAAGGTTTGTCCAGTCAAACTATGATTTTTCCAGTAGTCATGTATGGATGTGAGAGCTGGACTCTAAAGAAAGTTGAGCACCGAAGAATTGATTCTTTGGAGAAGACTCCTGAGAGTCCCTTGGACTGCAAAGAGATCCAACCAGTCAATCCTAAAGGAAATCAGTTCTGTATATTCATTTGAAAAGACTGATGTTGAAGCTTGCACTCCAACATTTTGGCCACCTGATGCAAAGAACTGACTCATTGGAAAAGACCTTGATGCTGGGAAAGATTGAACAGGAGGAAAAGGGACAACAGAGGATGAGATGGTTGGATGACATCACTGACTCAACGGACATGAGTTTGAGTAAGCTCTGGGAGTTGGTGTTGGACAGGGAAGCCTGGTGTGCTGCAGTGCATGGGGTTGGATAAGACTGAGCGACTGAACTACTGCTCTGCATTATCATTAGTATGTTCAACTAAGCAGATGGAAAAAGTGAAAATCATGACACTGTGTAGCTGAGATTTCAAGACTGCAGGAAACTACCATGAATACAGAGCATTTCAGTCGGAGGAATAGAATCTATTCAAGCATTTTTCTAAAAGATGCGTCTCAGCTCGCCAGGCACTCTGGAAACTAGAGTATCAGCTGAGAGAAACATCACCTGAAGAGCAAGCCCCAGGTAGCATCTGAAGGGGCTTTTCAATTCAGGATGTCGTAAGGTTTAAAGAAAAATATCTGAAGAAAAAAAAATGATCCTTTATTATGAAATAAACTATATATTAATAACAAAATCACTATATTAAACCTCACTATTCAACTATGCACAATAAATAGGTGGATATTGTTATATCTTAGGCAAGGAGAGCTTCCTATTATTGCCTTTCTCTTTTGCTTCAAAGTTAATTTTTAGATACTCTACCTACAGTCTCTCCAAACAAAAGGGTGCGTGTCTCCTGGGCGGATGCCCAGAAAAAAATGTAATTCAAAAAGATACATGGACTGTGACGTTTACTGCAGTGCTATTTGCAACAGCCTAGAAATGGAAGCAACCTAAATGTTCATCAAGAGAAGAATGGATAAAGGTGTGGTGCATACAATGTTCTAATACTCACCCAGTAAAAGAAATGAAACAGTGCATTTGTAGAGATGTGGGTGGACCCAGACTCTGTCATACAGAGTAAAGTAAACCAGAAAGAGAAAAACAAATATTGTGTATTAATGCATATAGTTGAAATCTAGAGAAATGGTACAGATTTGCAAGGCAGAAATAGAGACACAGATGTCACAAAGCGATGTATGGATACCTAGGGGTGAAGGGCATGGTGGGATGAATAGGGAGGTTGGAACTGACATCTATACACTGCTATGTATGATATAGAGAACTGATGAGAAGCCACTGCCTAGCACAGGGAACTCTACCGAATGCTCTGTGGTAACCTAAATGGGAAGGAAATCCAAATAAGAGGGGATATATGTATACAAATGACAGACTCACTTTTTAGTAGAGTAAAAAATAACAAAACTTTGTAAAGCAACTGTACTCCAATAATTTTTTTGAAGTGTATGTGTGACACATACATATACATATGTATACATGTTATTTATATATATATACACACACACATATACATATATAGTGATACATACACTCTTTAATAGAACCACTTTCATTTTGCTTCACACAGAGCCATGTAGATGATAAAAATGTGTTTTTTCAATGAGATATTTGGAAAAACGTTTGCTATCCCTTTTCTGTCCCGTAGTAGTACTGATGGCCTTTTATAGATGTAGCTGTTTTTGTTGAGACAAGTGACATTTCCAGGCTCAATGTTTTTCTAAAATATTCTTTTAGTCCAAGTCAACCCTTTGCTTAACAGTTAACTCTTGATTTATAAGATCAGGCATTAATCCCGGCCAATGTAGTTACAGGTAAAGACTTGCTATCCTGCCAAAGTTTTACTGCTTCATCTGGAGAGAAATACTTGTAAGGAAGTAGAAAATGCATGCTTGGAGAAACATCACTTCAAATAATATGTTCATGGGAAGTACTTATATATATTTTTTTTAACTACTCCAGGAAAGGCAAGCTGTTCTTGAAAGCTATTACTGAGATGAGATCCTGTCTTTTTCTCCTGGAAAATTGGAGTTCATATTAGAAACGTAAAACTGAACAGAACTGACCTCTCTTCAGGCAAGAAAGCACCTTTTCTTTATATATTAACTTGATTGAAAATAGTCTATGCAGACAAGTAAAGTATCCCCAGTTGTCTTCTGGAAGATCATACATCTTACTAGAAGGAATTCCATGGCTAGAGTCTTACAAGCTCCAGTTACAGGCCAAATCAGAGTGCCTTCGGCAGTTATATGATCTTCATTCGATATCTGGGTCATTGCCTTAAAACAATGGGTTTATCATAACAAAAGAACTATTAAATTAAAAAAAAATAATGAATGTCATATGAATCTTAACATAAAATAATTTTGTTTCTGAAAACCAGGATGACTGCTTTCCTCCCTAACCCACTCCTGCTGACCAAGGGTGGTCTGGCAAACGCCCATTGTTCTGGAATAATTATTAGCAGTAACTATGGTCACTCTCAGAATGACTATGGTGGGGATGAGATGGTGGGGGCATGGTTACTGGAGACTGTCATGTAGGATCACTTACCCAAAAGGGAAACAAGAAAGAGTTCGATTAATGAGAAGGAGCTGGAATGCTCCTTCTTTAGTTATCACTTCGTAAGTGAATCAAACGACTTTCTGCAAAATGTTATTTCTTTTCTAAGTTCACGCTAATAAAATATATCCTAAGACAAAAAGAGATGACTCCTCTGACCGTTTTGGTTTCGGACTATGTTCCAAAACTGAAAGAAACTGACATTTGAAAAAAAGGAAAATGTGTGAGAGAAATCTCGTTCCATGCTTCCATCCCAGCCTCGTAGCGCCTGCTCTCGGAACAGATGTTGTCTTTATTCTCCGAGCAGCAACATTTCAGTCTTCATCCAAGGAAAGCATCTCAGTTGTAAAGGATTTAAGAATAGAAATGGAAAATGATTCAGAGCAGAACTAGAAAAGAAGCAGAATGTAACAACCTCATCATTCCCCTGGTGGTTTATTTCTAGAAGGAAGATTCTGGAAAACTCCAGGTATCAGGGCTCTGAAGCATCTTTAAGCTAATTTCTCCTGAGACTTGGTGGATTTGCAACCTGCACGATCGTATCTTCTGATCATATTTTATCCCAAATACCTGTGGAAAGAGAAGTCGTATTTCATGTGACTTTAGGGGGAGGGGGAGAAAGAAAGTAGGCCAGATGGGTACAGAATGTTCTAAAAGCCAGCATTTTCGTATTTTTCAATAATCATGTTTCTGGTTGTTGGAAATTACAGACAGGCTTCTTGCCATAGAAGGGTGGGCATGAAAGTCCTTTTAAACAATGATAGCCATAAAGATTTTTTACAAGGGAAAAGAAAGATTAAAAAAAAAAATTAGAATAGAGGCCAAGTTGTATCTGATTTGCTATGGCACAGTGTGTCCTTCCTCTGTCAGCAGAGTCTCCGGTCACTTTAAATTAGAACTAAAGCATATTGCTACACTCAGAATCTAGAGCTGAAATATCTCCTGGTGACACTAGACTTTATAAATTGAATTCATAATTAAGCTTAATCTTTTCATAGGTGGTAAAATCTCTCTTGCTAAATGTGCTTCATAATTCCCTTCTCTTGCCAATAGGTGATATTAGCCTGAAAGGAAATCTAAAACCTTCATCATTTCTAACAAGGGGAAACCACAGGCTTTTTTTTTTTATGTTGGACTTTCTGGGTTAGCAAAAATTGTCTATAAGGACTCTAGCTGCAGCTTAAGAGTTAGATAATAAACTTGTTTCCACTCTTCCGTTATGCTTAGACAATCTAAAAATGATAAGATTTTTTGATCACTTTATGGAAATGATCATAAATACAGAGTTTAAAGATAACTTGTTTAATTAATTTTAATTTTGAAATAGCAACATCAGAAATGGTGGTGAATGGTTGGTTGCAATGCTTGGTGTTGATGGAACCTAGGACCAAACTTTCTCATTAATGAATATTTTAATTCACTTATATTGATAATATTTGGACTATCTCAAAGACTAAGGGGCTAAGTCTCAGCATTTATGCAGGAGAGAATATGATGTATTACAAGATTAAGAGATGGAGTATCATTTGTCTTTAAGCTTTACATTATTATTTTTTTTAATTTTATATTCTGCATTGGGGTGTAGGCAATTTACAATGCTGTTAATGTTGTTAACAAGATGGACAGTGAAGGGGCTCAGCCATATATATTCATGTATCCATTCTCCAGGCTGCAGCATAACATTGAGCAGAGTCAATGTGCTACACAGTAGCTCCTTGTTGATAATCCATTTTAAATACAGCAGTGTGTACATGTGCATCCCAAACTCCCTAACTATGCCTCATACAGAGCAAGCATAGGAGCCATTGATGGTAGGCAACTGTGTTATATAATCCAGAAAGCTTGCCAGCAAAATAGTCTATGAATAAGGCATTATGATTTGCAATAATTATTCTTCATCTTATAAATTATGCAATTTTGTCAATTAACTCGTTCTTATTTTTCAAACTTGAAATGTTAAGTCTCTAGTAGCAAGCAACACCGGTAAAGATGTCATCAAACAGATATGTAAAACCAATTAAAATAACCACAATAATAATACCACCTACTACCACTTACTGAGGGTCTGATATGCACCAGGAATTATCACATTGCATGCTTTAATATCACTAAATAATCCCTGTAAAATCTATATTAGTAACTACTCTCCCATTTTAAAGATAATGTTGAAGCTTTTCCAAAAGATGGGAAGATGATTGACTTTCCTATGGAGCTGTGTCCTTTCAGGGAATTCTAGTTCATGAACCTGGTATCAATATTGTGATTAATAAGTAATCACTAGTTCTCTTTATTAAGCATATTTCATATAACTGTTGTTATTAACCTACTGCTTTTTTGATATTTAGTAATTTTAACTTTCTGCAGTGCTTTCCTGATCCTTTCTTGATTTGGGGATATTTATCTGTCCTACCCTTCTTTCGGGCTTCCCTGGTGGCTGAGATGGTAAAGAATATCTGCCAATGCAAAAGACCCAAGTTCGATCCCTGGGTTGGGGGGATCTTTTGGAGAAGGGAATGGCTACCCACTCCAGTATTCTTGCCTGGAGAATTCCATGGACAGAGGAGCCTGGTGAGCTACAGTCCAGGGGCTTGCAAAGAGTCAGAAACAACTGAGAAACTAACACTTTTTCTTTTCAGATGTATCCTGGACTGATGTCCTCATTCACAGAAATTGAGTCGGAGTCCTCATCTGGTGTCACGGGTCAGTCTCTGCCCTGAATTACTTGGGTCTTACTTGGGTCTTACCCAGATGTACTTGGGTCAGTCTGTGCCCTGAATAGTGATTGTGGTTCAGTTTTACCCAGAGATACAGATTGTAAATGTGCAGGCACACACACAAAATTGAGATAGAAAGAGAACCAATAGTAGAGTGAAATAAGACTGAAGGGCATAGTGTAATTAAGAGCTAAGAAAAACTAAACGGTTGTAAGACAAAATACCTCAATAAAATTGAGCAAGGCACAGAGTCCTAGTCGCTGCTTTATTTATCCTGCTAAGGGTTGTTAACTTATATCATCACCAGGTCCTCCCTAACAATAATTTTACAGGCATTACCTCACTTTCTTATTGATTATTTTCCAGAAAGATTTTTCTCCCATGTTTTCCTAATGGAAACATCAAAGAAGGAGTTAAACTCTACTGTGGTCACTTTCTGAATGCTTCTGAAAGCCTAAAATCTAAGGGTTTAAGCTAATATGAATACATATTACCTAGACTCCTTTCTGACCTCCAGATCTCACAAACCTCCCTACATGGATGCATGACTGTGGAGACAGAGACGAAACTAAATACCAGCCATTTGTACTGACAAGAAAGGAATCTCTTGCTGTCTCTTTTTGCTAGATTCCAAACAAAAGGTGTCCACTCTACTTTTTTTTTTTAATTTTTATCAGAGTATAGTTAATCTACAATGTTGTGTTACTCTCAGGTAAATAGCAGAGTGAATCAGTTCTATATGGATGGATTCTCTTAAGGTGACACTAAAATGCTCCCTAAAAGGAATTCTTGTGAAGAAAGTCTTCTTCAACTTGGCATAAAGACAGCCCCTCCCTCTGTAATGCTCAATTATCATCCTGACTTAATTCTGTTAGCTTGCCTGCATTGTCTCTGGTGGGAGTCCGTGGGAAGACCATCTTAAGCTGTGTTAGTGAGCGATGCTGAGTCACAACTGCCCACGAGACGTAGCTGCATGTCCTGTCAGGTAGGCTGAGAAGAAGGACAGAATAAAGCCAGCAGGACAATCTTTGAGGAAGTTGACAAGATGACTCTAAAACCGACACGGCTTTAAGTTCCAATTTCAATGAAAGACCTCTGAAGGAGGAGCAGTACCAGGCTGTCTCCATACGACGCAAAATGCGGACATGCTACAGATGCCACTTACTGAAAAGTGCATTTAGTCTCCTCCTCAAGCCACACTTAACAACTAGTGACAAGACAATATGGTCTTGGCACCTGGCCAAGCCCCAGCGCTAACACAAGGTTCGTCATAACATCACTTAGCTGGGCAGAAAGCGTGAGGAGCGTAGCTGACAGAGAAGGGGGTGCAGCTGTCACGTCTGCTTCTGAAGAGGGGGAGTACGACAGGGAAGGCTGAAGAAATGCCTCAGAAATGGACCAAAGCTTACCTTCAAAAGTCGGAGCTTAGCCATGAATGGCTCACTTGCAGTAACAACATGGAAACACGGGACCAACACATGGCAGAAAGGAAGATGAAAGTGAAAAGTGAAAGTGTTAATCACTCAGTCGTGTCTGACTCTTTGCGACCCCATGGCCAGACTCCTTGGTCCTTGAAATTCCCCAGCAAGAATACTGGAGTGGGTAGCCATTCCCTTCTCCAAGGAATCTTCTGGACCCAGGGATCAAACCCAGGTCTCCTGCATTGCAGGCAGATTCTTGACTGTCTGAGCCACCAGGGAAGCCCAGTGAGGAACATAGTGAGGTCTTTCAGAGGAAAACATGTAGGACAATGGAGTCTAAATCTTCAACTGTCATTAACCTTCATGAATTAGAGCAATGCTTCCCTACTCCTGGTTGCCATTGGGTGTCTTTTTTCAGCTGAGAATCTCCACAGTAGCCCACTTCGCAGGTTCTGTTTATTAGGGCACCTACATGTAGCTTCCCTGGGATTCCCAATCTGGGAAATAGCAAATATTGTGTTTTTGAGCCCCACATTCTGGAATTTATGAAACGAACTATATCAAATATATTTCTGTCCTAAACACATCATGGGGACTTCCCAGGTGGCTCAGCTGTAAAGAAACCATCTGCAATGCAGGAGACACAGATTTGATCCGTGGGTCAGGAAAATGCCCTGGAGAAGGAAATGCCAACCCCCTCCAGTATTCTCACCTGGGAAATCACAGGGACAGAGGAGACTGGCAGGCTATAGTCCCTGGGGTCACAGAGTTGGACAAAACTGAGTGACTTAAACAACAGCACACGTTGTGACTACTGATCAGTATGCTGAGCAAATTGGCAGGTGTATTCAAATGCTCCAGCTTTTATTTTTAGTTTAGTTTTTGACAAAATAAAGTTCCTTGAAGATTCACATGAAGCCATAAAATAGATAGGAGATCTCCGATAGGCCAGATAACCAAGTTGAAATATACCTAGCAGCAAAGAGATTAATTTCAGAACCAGAGTATCCCCATAGCCTACAGGCATATCCAGAGGCTTAAGGATATGTTTCAAGAAATCACGTAAGCTCTTTGGTCAGAAATACCTGGGGAAACCTCTGCCTAATCTGTCCTGGAAAGCTATCATTTATCTGATAGTAAGCATGCACCATGCTTTGGGGTCTTTAATAGGCACTTGGGATCTTTAACAGGCACTTGGGATATTGTTGGACTTTTGTTGGTGGCTCAGACTGTAAAGAATCTGTATGTAATGCAGGAGACTCAGGTTCAATCTCTGGGTCAGAAAGATCCCCTTGAGAAGTGAATGCTTACTCACTCCAGTATTCTTGCCTGGAGAATCCCATGGGCAGAGGAGCCTGGCGGGCTACAGTCCATAGGGTCACAGAGTTGGACACGACTGAAGTGACTGAACACACACACACGTGATATTGTTTAACCACATTGAAAGCAGTCAAAAATGTTAGTGATATACCAGGCCTCCATTTCTACCTGCGAAGAATATTGGAGTGGGTAGCCATTCACTTCTCCAGGGGATCTTCCTGACTCAGGGATCAAAACCAAGTCTCTTACATTGCAGGCAGATTCTTTACAGTCTGAGTCACCAAGGAAGACATATTCATTATATACTGCTTATTGCTTCACAATAATAAGTATTTTTATGTTTGTTATTTTTGTGAGGAAATTGAGTTAGATGCATAGCACAGAGATTTCCCAAATGTTCATGGTTCTGCACATATTTGAACGGTTCACTCTCTCACTCCAGGGTCTGAGTGGACAACTGGCCCTACGCTGCTTTCCAGAGATGCTTTCTGTCCATTGCTCTTTATTTTTAATTCTCTTTTATCTCAGATAATTAAATGCAGCTGATCTATTTTTGCTTTTTCTATTAATCATTGAAGTTCTGCATAGGATCAGCTAATTGTTGCAAATTGATCTTATGTTTCTCTGTTATATTAACAAAAACTCAGAGTAAAAAGAAAATAGTTTCTTTTATTTCTAAAGGAAAATATTACAAATGTAAGCCTGAAAATTTGTACTACCAAATGATGGAGTATATGAAATGAGTTTCCAAAGAAAAAATCTATATAAAAACACCAGTGGATCACGCCCATGGCTATGGATGGATAATTTAAAACATCAATTTTTTGTCTTTAATGACTTCTGACAAAATCAGCTGAGTTATCCCTTAAATAAATTTCTTCATTATCCAGAAGTTCCTTACACAAGCATACTTTTAAATGTCTTATTATAAAATTAATTTAAAAAGAAAAGTATAATATTGAAATATTATAAAATATATTATAATTTTAGGTCCTGTCAGAGATCTCTTCTACTTGGCTCCTGTTCTAACTGCTTCAGTTCAGTTCAGTTCAGTTCAGTCGCTCAGTCCTGTCCGACTCTTTGCGACCCCATGAATCTCAGCACGCCAGGCCTCCCTGTCCATCACCAACTCCCAGAGTTCACTCAGACTCCCATCCATCGAGTCAGTGATGCCATTCAGCCATCTCATACTCTGTCGTCCCCTTCTCCTCCTGCCCCCAATCCCTCCCAGCATCAGAGTCTTTTCCAATGAGTCAACTCTTCACATGAGGTGGCCAAAGTACTGGAGTTTCAGCTTTAGCATCATTCCTTCCAGAGAAATCCCAGGGCTGATCTCCCTCGGAATCGACTGGTTGGATCTCCTTGCAGTCCAAGGGACTCTCAAGAGTCTTCACCAACACCACAGTTCAAAAGCATCAATTCTTAGGAGCTCAGCCTTCTTCACAGTCCAACTCTCACATCCATACATGACCACAGGAAAAACCATAGCCTTGACTAGATGGACCTTAGTCGGCAAAGTAATGTCTCTGCTTTTGAATATACTATCTAGATTGCTCATAACTTTCCTTCCAAGGAGTAAGTGTCTTTTAATTTCATGGCTGGAACTGCTCCAGCTATGTCCAAAATGTGTTTATAGCATCCCCAAAGTTTGGTTCCTGACTTCCCTGGCGTATCAGTGGTAAAGAATTCACTTGCCAAGAGATGCAGATTCAATCCCTGGGGCAAGATGATCTCCTGGAGAAATAATGACAACCCATTCCAATATTCTTGCCTGGAGAATTCCATGGACAGAGGAGTCTGGCAGGCTACTGTCCATGGGACTGCAAAAGAGTTGGACACGGACTTAGCGGCTAAATGACAACAACAACACAAAGCTTGATTGGTTATCTCCTGCATACACCCAGATAAATCAAACTTTTACTTTAAAGAGCACCCAAAAGAGGAATTGTTAGGGAATTTTGCATTGACATGTGCACACCGCTGTATTCAAAATGGATAACAGACAAGAAGCTACTGTATAGCACAGGGAACTCTGATCAATATTCTGCAACAACCTAATTGGGGAAAGAATTTGAAAAAGAAGAGACACGTGTATAACTGAATCACTTTGTTGTACATCTGAAACTAACACAACGTTGAGAATCAAACTATACTCCAATATAAAATTTAAAAAAAAAAACAAACAACTGTGTAGCAATAATAATTGCTACTTCTTTCAGAGAGGCAGTTATCCTTAACAAGCATCCCTCTATATAATGCATCTAATGGGAGTTTGTTCAAGCCCCGCTTCTCAATGAGCAGTCTCAGTCTTGCCAAGCAGTCTCAGCCATGTACTCTTCTGATAAAGAATTTACCTGCTATACTCTACGCCCTCTTTGAGGCCTAACACCAGTGCAGCACACAGGAGTCAACAATGAGCACACTCCTGGTAAAGCTCGGAGGACCTTCTGCACCGGCCTGGGCCAGACCACTCTCTTCCTTTCTGCATTCCTGCCTCTGGCTGTCTTGAGTGAGAAGCATACAGAAAGCTACTTATTATTTCTTTGGTTATGTCCACACTTAAAAAACAAAAAACAACAAAAACTGACTTTAAGCTCTGGGAAAATGGGATTGCCTTTGTCTTTACTAGTGATTTATCTCAGCATCTGATACAGTGTCTGAGGCATAATAGATTCAACAGAAATCTGACAAATGAATTCATGAATTACCATTAAGAATATTTGTGAATATTACTGACCTTGACAAACCAGAAGGTACTTAAACCTCTTTTACATTTTTTTCTTTCCTTTTTCAAAAAAAATGATAGTTAATTCACATGTTGTGTTACTTTCTGGTGTACAAAAAAGGGATTCAGTTATATATATTATATTTTTATTTTCCATTATACTTAATTATAATATAGTGAATATTACACAGTAGGACCTTGCTATTTATAATATATATATATATATATATATATATAAATTTGTATCTGCTAATAACAAAGTTTAAATTTATCCCTGCCCCTCCTTAAAGCTCTTTTTCTTTGTTTTCTTTCTTTTTTAAAAGAAAAATCACATTCACAGAGTTGTGTTACTTTCTGGTGTATACCAAAATGATTCGGTTGTATATATTATATTTCATATTCTTCTCCATTATAGTTAATTATAAAATATTGAATATTATACTGTAGGATCTTGTTATTTATCTATTTTATATATAGTAATTTGTATTTGCTTATCTCAAACTCTACATTTATCCCCCCCCACCTCCTTAAACCTCTTTTTCTATCTGTGTTCAGTGCATTCTTTATAGAATTCTGGGTTTTCAGAGCCTAGAGCACTTCTTTTAACGTTTCTGAGAAGAGGGCGTTGAAAAATTTACAGAGCACTTTTCCAGGGGGTGTAGTCATCAGCTAGACTTTCTCTCTGAACTAAAAGTGGCTCTGTGACTAGCATCTCCTCCTGACTGTCCATCAGGTAGCCCGTCTCCTCCTGGGTCCCCTGGTTTTCACTTCCCTGACTCTGGAAGGTCTAAAAGCTAGTTTCCCTTCTGATCCCCATGAGTTGAACCTTAGATACCTTCAGTTCAGTTCAGTTCAGTTTAGTTCAGTTCAGTCGCTCAGTTGTTTCCGAATCTTTGCAACCCCATGAATCGCAGCACGCCAGGCCTTCCTGTCCATCACCAACTCCTGGAGTTCACTCAAACTCATGTCCATTGAGTCAGTGATGCCATCCAGCCATCTCATCCTCTGTCGTCCCCTTCTTTTCCTGCCCCCAATCCCTCCCAGCATCAAAGTCTTTTCCAATGAGTCAATTATTCGCATGAGGTGGCCAAAGTACTGGAGTTTCAGCTTTAGCATCATTCCTTCCAAAGAAATCCCAGGGCTGATCTTCAGAATGGACTGGTTGCATCTCCTTGCAGTCCAAGGAACTCTCAAGAGTCTTCTCCAACACCACAGTTCAAAAGCATCAATTCTTCGGCACTCAACTTTCTTCACAGCCCAACTCTCACATCCATACATGACCACAGGAAAAACCATAGCCTTGACTAGATGGACCTTTGTTGGCAAAGTAATGACTCTGCTTTTGAATATACTATCTAGGTTAGTCATAACTTTCCTTCCAAGGAGTAAGCATCTTTTAATTTCATGGCTGCAGTCACCATCTGCAGTGATTTTGGAGCCCCAAAAAATAAAGTCTGACACTTTTTCCACTGTTTCCCCATCTATTTGCCATGAAGTGATGGGACCAGATGCCAGGATCTTCG
This sequence comes from Capricornis sumatraensis, assembly GCF_032405125.1. Classification (NCBI taxonomy): domain Eukaryota; kingdom Metazoa; phylum Chordata; class Mammalia; order Artiodactyla; family Bovidae; genus Capricornis; species Capricornis sumatraensis. Next base: position 14,055,084 of record NC_091089.1, on the reverse strand, counting down.
TTTTCTGAATGTTGAGCTTTAAGCCAGTTTTTTCACTCTCCTCTTTCACTTTCATCACCTTCTGCCATAAGGGTGGTATCATCTACATATCTGAGGTTATTGATATTTCTCCTGGCAATCTTGTTTCCAGCTTGTGCTTCTTCCAGCTGCTGTATCATCGAAAAAGCAAGAGAGTTCCAGAAAAGCATCTCTTTCTGCTTTATTGACTATGCCAAAGCCTTTAACTGTGTGGATCACAATAAACTGTGGAAAATTCTGAAAGAGATGGGAATACCAGACCACCTGACCTGCCTCTTGAGAAACCTATATGCAGGTCAGGAAGCAACAATTAGAACTGGACATGGAACAACAGACTGGTTCCAAATAGGAAAAGGAGTACGTCATGGCTGTATATTGTCACCCTGCTTATTTAAGATACCTGGGAGCCTTATATAAGACAACGTTTTCTAGTAGAGATAGTTTTCTTCAGAGTGGTTTTCTTTGTTCTCTGTAATACAAGTATGAGTGTTAGCTCTTTTGAAGAGAGATGGACAGATACGTAGGTAAATAAATGCAGTAGGAATTTGCAGAAAGGTAGTATCTAGGGATGTTAATATGACATATTGCTTAATTAGGAGAGTAAGCCTTTAGCAGTAAAAGCTCATCTCTATGATTACTCCTTTGAATCAAATCTGCTTACATAAAGTTCAAGAATTTTTATATAGAGTGCCATTCTTAAAACATTAAAATGTGTTCATTTCATCTTTTATTAGTGTTTTATATTAGTGCCCCTGTGCATGTATATGCCTCCTAAGGAGAGGAATTTTTAACATAACATAACTTATTGTAAACCATACACATGTGGCCCTTGTATTATCTCCTACCTATATTTTTGAGAAAGAAATAAAAGATGTTTTCCCTATGTCATTTCTTATTTCCCATGCTTGCATTTCTACATTCCACTCTCCACTCTTATTTTCTACTACTTCAACACAGCAAATGCTATTGATAGAGCAGACTTTTTAAAGGAAAATGTGTTTTGTATTTAGTATTGTGTTTTGGCTTTGGTATTGCCAGGACTGATGAAAGTTTCCATTAAATTCTGCTCTGGAGTCTGAATTGGGTAGGTAAGGATAGTAGGAATTTTTCTATATGTAGGAGTTTAATTTCCTTCTTATTTCTTCTTTTTTCCAAATCATGGAAATTCAGGAACTGTTAGACTATTTTTTCTCCAATAATCCACAATTTCCAGTGGAAGGACTGATGAAGGTGTAAAATCTGGCTTTAACTTCTTGCCCAAAATAAGAATAATTAATTCTCCAAACTCCTTGAGAATGACAAATATGCATATAACATACAGTTTTGTGGTTTGAGAGATCAGAAAAAAATAAAAGGTATAGAAGAGAGCTTTCAGAACTGGGGAGAAATGTCCAGTGGAGCTTTTCCTTTACTCTCAGGGTTTTCATTATATTTCATGCAAATTTCTAGTTGTTTCTGGATGGATGAATATATTTCTCCCCATTTTTCAATCAAGCATCTAGTTTATGAGCCCATAGTTTAGTAAATACCAGTCCACAATAATACTCTTATGTATAAGAGAATATCAGAATAGGTTAAGTAACTTGGCTACTACCTCTTGTTAGGGCTGAAGTGAATGCAGTGATCTTTCCACACTAACGTATCTTTCCAATTAGGCTCTCAGTCTCCCATGGGAAATGGATAGGCCCTTGTGTTAGCACAGATAAGTAACTGACAGAGAGAAAATGAATACTTTGGAAACTCAGAAGACTTTCTGGCATTTCTACTTTTCTGGAGCCATCAAGAATAAATCTTCTCTGGAAGACATAACAAATCTTTCATTATTCACACTAATCATTTTCTGTGTTACTTAAGGTTGCACCATTTATCTAATATTCCCCTTCTAAGTTCTTACAGTATTGGATCTTTTCTATAGTACCACACTTATTGCTTTGTGTAACAATTTACATGATTTATTATTCAAGCATAAGCACCATGAAAGCGTTACTGGTACCTTATTGCTATGGGCTGAATCCGTGTGTTCTCCCATATCCATATGGTGAAACCCCAATTCCCAATGTGAGAGTATTTAGAGATGAGACCTTTGGAAACTAATTAGCTTTAGATGTGCCCATGAGGGTAGAACCCTCAGGATGGGATTAGTGCCCTTGTAAGAAAGGGAAGACACCAGAACTTTTTTATCCCCACCATGTGAGGATTCAGCAAGAAGTTGGCCATTTGTAACCCAGAAGAGAATTTCTCACCCAAAGCCAATGAGACTGGCACCTTAATTTTAGACTTCTCAGCCTCCAGAACTGTGAGAAATAAATTCCTGCTTATAAGGCAGCCATTCTGTGTTATTTGATTAAAACCGCAGTCAGTCATCATCATTTTCCTGTACTTGATGGAGTGTAGTACTCCAAGTATACACTCAGTACTGCGTGTCTGATGACTGATGCTGTACTGAAACTATCATTACTATAACAACTTGCTGGATCTGGAGAAGTTAGCTGAAATGAAAGAAGGCAGTTGAAGATATATGTATTCCTTTAATTTGGCTTGCTGTCATTTTTTATTTTCAAAATCTAGACCTAATTTAATGGAAACTAAGAAGGAGGAAAGGAGAAGGCAATGGCACCCCACTCCAGTACTCTTGCCTAGAGAATCCCAGGGACGGGGGAGCCTGCTAGGCTGCAGTCCATGGAGTCGCTAAGAGTCAGACACGACTGAGCGACTTCACTTTCACTTTTCACTTTCATGCATTGGAGGAGGAAATGGCAACCCATTCCATTGTTCTTGCCTGGAGAATCCCAGGGATGGGGGAGGCTGGTGGGCTGCCATCTATGGGGTCACACAGAGCAGGACACGACTGAAGCACAGTAGCAGCAGCAGCAAGAAGGAGGAAAATCTGCAAGAAATATGTATTTCAAGTGACTGTTTTTCTTTAAGATATAATTTGAAATTATGTTGTAAGATTTTTTGTGTGGTTTAACTTTCGTACAACCAGATTAACAGAATTTGCTGCCAATTCTAGCAAATTAAGCCTATTTTAAAAAACAATCTAACAAATAATCTAACAAGTGATGATCTTCAAAGAAACAGATAAAGACAAGGTGATATCCACTCATATATTCAAGCAGCAAAATATCTGTAAAATGGACACTTTCTCAGGGAAAATATTTTACTAGAAACTTATAAATGGCCATTTAAAAAGAAAATGTGCTCATTTATTCCAGATATTTTACTATTTTCAAAAGGATAGATATATTTTATTCCCCTCATAGTTTTATAAAATTCATTAGAATTTTATCAAATGGCAAAAATATCTTACATTTACTTATTCTGATCACTAGACACTAATATCAGGTAAGTTCTATGTCTTCAATATTCTGTGGCTAAAGAAGAGAAATTATCTTTTTAAATACATAGTTACAGCTATCACATTACCATTGCTTTAGGGACAGACATAACTTAACTATCTACTAAAAATAAGCATTTTCTCAATAGACTGGTAACTCAACATAGGGTAACACAATGTTTAATCTAAAGAAGTCAAATAATCCTAAATCCAGTGTTCCAATGGTGTCCACCTTGAATATCACCTGAGAGCTCAAATTTATTCTTTCTCTCCCCCCTCTCCCCTGCTGTCTCCTCCTGAAGTCATTTTCAAGCTAGAAATTTACCTAGGACATTGAGATGTTTTTTGACTTAAAATGACTGCTCCTGAAGAACTTTTTGAGATGAAGCCAAAGTTAAATCCTCAAATTTTGCTACCCAGAAACCAAAGTTCTCTTGAAAATCAGGTGTGTCAGATATTTTTGATTTAGATTTCATTTTCAAAAACTGTTCAGTCCATTTTCAATAATTTAAACCAGTAGAATGTGTTTATTCATTTACTTTTCAGATATCAGAATAAAACTTTTTTCCTATCACTGAGGACAATGCATATGGACTTCTTTTACAAGAGTTATTAATTATGGAAATGCTAGCATTGCACAGGCTTAGTTTTCCTTTCTCTTTTTCTGTTTTAATTATGATCTCATAGGTGCTAGTATTTTCCAGTACAAATTCTGAATTGGAATTTTTCTCATTAATATAGAACTATAACTCACATTCCCCAGTTTCAAATTGTCAAGTCCATCTGTGGAGAGTTTAGTTAAGCTACCCTAAGATATTGTTGCCTTGGTGTCCGTTTTTCTGGAGAAGCAACCTACTGAGACATTGGACTGACATGAATGCCCCTATGCAAGTTCATACCCTAGACAGCAGCCACAGAGGTGCAAGCACATGTGAGTTCCTGCTGGGACTCCTCAATAGCCCCTGTGATCATACTAACCCCTGCCTCCCTGCGCCATTGTGTTTTACATGCCCCTTAGACAAGAACCCAGTGGATTTACCAAAACTCTGTTCTTTTGGTTTGAACTGACCGATCTAGCCCTGGCTCAGGAACCCATTCACCCACCATGTATCCACTGGGCCTAACAAAGTCATGTGCGCAGGTCTTCTCTTCTCTGCACCCTGCCTTGACCTCCTCGTGAGGCTCCTAGAGGCCTGTCAGGTCCTCCTTCCAGGAACTGCAAGGACTAAACTCTACTTCAGTTTCTTTTGATCTCTTTGTTGAGCAGAGACTCACCTTCCAGCACTCTGTGCTCCACTTAACAAACGTTAACATAACAAAGTCATAACAAGGTCATAACACCAGCAGCACAATTTCAGTCTATGCATTGATTATATCACTATAAATAGATGTGAAAATTGAACTTATTAATACATGCCAATAAAGTATCTTTACGATCCAGTTATTATATTGAATGCCATGGTAGATTTTGTGGGGAAGAAAAGCATTCTTCATTGAAAGAGTCTAGAGGTTCTGCATTGTCCCACCCTCCCCTCTCCTGCTGTGGACCAAATACAGTTCCAGACACTTTGACGCTGGCCAGACTTTGTAAAGTTGTTTTGGCTAATAAAATTTTAGGATATAAGCAGAGACTTAAATGTACCCAAGATATACAGCTCAGCTATAAAACACTGACAGTAGATCAGGAAAAGAACTTCCCTGGGATAGTTACTATTCTTCCAACCTGAGTGCCAGAATGAAAACAGATGATGCAAACCTGCACCCAGCTGAGAGCAGGAGTCCTCTCTGATGACCGACAGGCGCCATGCCTGGAATCAAATCAACCAGTGATCCCATACTCACGTCTAGGAAACAACTTACTGCTGCACACCACTGAGCTACTGTCTCATTACTTAGCAAGTCTATGTCAAAAACTGAGTAAAAACACTTGGACAGACAAAGGGCGAAACGTTGGGGGAGGGATAAATTGGGGTTTGGGACTGACACACACTACTGTATATAAAATAGGTAATCAACAAAGACCTACTGTATAACCCACGGAACTCTACTCAGTATTCTGTAATAATTTATATGGGAAAAGAATCTGAAAAAGAATGGATATACATATATGTATAACTTAATCATTTTGCTGTATGCTTAAAACTAACACAACATTGTAAATGAACTATAGTCCAGTATAAAATCAAAATTAAATTAAAAACAAAACACTTGGACACAAAGTTTGAAAACTACTACACTAGTTCAAACAACTTTCAAACATTTTTTTAAAAGTCATAGAAAGGAAGCAAGGAAAGAAGTTGGGTGGGAAGCAGGGAAGAGAAGAAAGAAATGGTGGGGAAAGGGAAGGGCTGTAGAATAAATGAGTAAAGTGGGACAATTTTTTATACTTGGGTTAAATACAAAACATAAGGAAATAGTTAGTTGAATCTTTCAAATGCAATCATAGGGAAAATACTAAAATCAAGCCGGTTAAAACTTAAAAAAAAAAAAAGATCTTGGAAATTTAACAGACGCTTCAGGGTTTCAACAGTAACATTGTAAGAAAAATTTTAAGTGATGTTTTATCATTTTTCAGGTCTTTGTTATCCTAACTACCCAAATGTTCTGGTAGGATTAAAAAATCTGAGGTCGCAGAGAAGATGGTCTCTTGGCGCTTGTAAAATTAAGTTGAGGAAGCTCTATATTTATGCTGTTATGTTATTACCTTGTTATGTGGACAGGCTCTGACTTTTTAAGACCTTAGTATGCTAATGGTTCCTTCACTTGGGATCCATAAAAAATATATGAATTTTCTTTTCCATTAACTCCTAGGCTTCCCAGACTTTTCTGATTTCCTGAATTATTAATAACAGCAGCCACCACTAACAGTCGTTGCTATCACACATTGATGAAGTACAGATCTGCTTCTAGCACTGTTAGCTGCTGTGCAGAGAGACCTGACCCCTGCAATCTACAAAAGTCAGCCTTGTAGGGAGAACTGTGAGTGGCATAATTAAAATAAAAAGATTAAAAAAAAAAAAAAAAAACTTGTGAAGTATAAAATAAACACTACATGTGAAAGAAAAGAAATTGATTTTTATGTGGCAGTAGAGTTGGGGACCTGGAAAAAGGTCTCCCTTTTTCATTAACTTAAGGGAAAATTTCACAGATGTTTTGGAGGAAAATTTTTGGAACAGATAGGCGTCAAATAGCTTGATAAAATAATTCAGGATGTGGGCAGTGAAGTTGGTAAAGCAAAGAACAAAGTGGAGTTGGGAAATTTGAATTAATATCAACCAACTATTATTTGTCTAGTCAAGGCTATGGTTTTTCCAGTGATCATGTATGGATGCGAGAGTTGGACTGTGAAGAAAGCTGAGCGCCGAAGAATTGATGCTTTTGAACTGTGGTGTTGGAGAAGCATCTTGAGAGTCCCTTGGACTGCAAGGAGATCCAACCAGTCCATTCTGAAGGAGATCAGCCGTGGGATTTCTTTGGAAGGAATGATCCTGAAGCTGAAACTCCAGTACTTTGGCCACCTCATGCGAAGAGTTGACTCACTGGAAAAGACTCTGATGCTGGGAGGGATTGGGGGCAGGAGGAGAAGGGGACGACAGAGGATGAGATGGCTGGATGGCATCATGGACTCAATGGACGTGAGTCTGAGTGAACTCCGGGGGTTAGTGATGGACAGGGAGGCCTGGCGTGCTGCGATTCATGGGGTCGCAAAGAGTCGGACATGACTGAGTGACTGAACTGAACTGAACTTATTATTTGGCTTCAGTGGTAGCTCAGATGGTAAAGAATTTGCCCGCAATGTGGGAGACCGGGGTTCCATCCCTGGCTTGGGAAGATCCTCTGGAGAAGGAAATGGTCGCCCCCTCCAGTATTCTTGCCTGGAGAATAGCATGGACGGAGAAGCCTGGCGAGCTACATTTCATGGGGTCGCAAAGAGTCAGATATGGCTGGAACAACTGAGCACAGCACAGCCAAGACGACATCAGAAAAAATTTGAAGATCGATCCTTCCATGGAACCTGGGACAATGATGTTCCCAAAATGTGTCTGCTGGTATGAACTTGCTTTTACCATATTCCATCAAGTCAGAGAAATACATTAATACACAGATGATTGGTATGTGGTTTCTAGAGCTTGTGTTAAATACCGTTCTTTTTACTGCTTGGAAGAAGCAATATACCCAAAGATTTTGTTTAATCTGAGGTTAATTTCATTCTTGATATTTCCAACTGTTTAAAATTTGATATAAAATTTCAGCTTCCTAGAGAGCTATAAAACACTTGCTTGATACAGCATTAAAGGGAACGCCATGAAAATGTCCAGAAGCAATTTAGTGAAAATATATCTTCACAGGGAATTGTACAATTCTTAGTAAAGTAGGATTGGAAATAATATTTTCTTCTATAAACCTTACACCTAGAAGACAATACATCTGTTTAATATGTTTTATTTGCAAAATTGTGATCTGTGCATTAGATTAAACTCAACAGCATATTGTTGTTCAGTCACTCAGTCATGTATGAATCTGCAATCCCCTGGACGGCAGTATGCCAGGCTTCCCTGTCCTTCACCATCTCCCAGGGCTTGCTCAACTCATGTCCATTGAGTTGGTGATGCCATCCAACCATCTTGACTTCTGTTGTCTCCTTCTCCTCCTGCCCTCAGTCTTCCCCATCATCAAGGTCTTTTCCAGTAAGTTTGTTCTTCACATCAAGTGGCCAGAGTATTGCAGCTTCAGCTTCAGCATCAATGAATATTCAGGGTTGATTTTTTTAGGATTGATTGGTTTGATCTCCTTGTGGTTCAAGGGACTCTCAACAGTCTTCTCTAACACCACAGTTTGAAGGCATATACATCATACCTATACAACAGCATATAGGTATGGTTTATGGCATATACATATACATAAATCTTCCCTGAAAGCTGAATAATCACAGGGAACAAATATCACTTATTTGTTTAATTAGCCTTTTCACACTCAAAATATGGTAATTACTATTAGCTTGCTTTATGGTTGAAAACATTTAAACATTTGAGATTTAGGTATTTCTCATTTCAATTTGACTAAGGAAAACAACATTTATTTCCCCCGTCATCCAAAAATTCATGCAAACATATATAAATATAAATATCCTTAGTTTTGCAAGTGTTAAAACATTTTATGCTAAGTTTCTCTAGTTGAAAAGTGCATTTTCCCAGTGACTGCCAATATAGGATTGCCAATTTATTTATTTTTTTAAGCTAAAAACCTTCAAAAGTTATGTGAAAAATATTAGTAAGACAAACGATGCAATGCTGTTGCCTTAACTTCTTATCAGATTGGTGAGCGAAATCATATAGAAGTTTTCTTCTTTCTCTACTCTTTGCCCCATTATTCTCCAGTATCTTCTTGATATTGGGAAATCTGATTACATATTCTTTCCACACCCCAAAAATTTCCCCAAGTTGCTTCTTTTCTTTGGTTTGCATTTGTCCCTTTGTTTTTTCCAGTTCCACTTTTGAAAATTATACAAATTCCCTGGTAGCTCAGCAGTGAAGAATCTTCCTGCAATTCAGCAGACACAGGTTCAATCCATGAATGGGGAAGATCCTCTGGATAAAAGAATGGCAACCCACTCCAGTATTTTTGCCTGGAGAATCCAAGGATGGAGGAGTCTGGTGAGCTTCAGTCCATAGGGTCGTAAAGAGTTGGACACAACTGAGTGACTGAATACTCACACCCACATCACAAACCAACACAAGAAGAAATCTATAATCCCTTTGCTCTCCAACGAGCTTCTCTGGTGGCTCAAGTGGTAAAGAACCTACCTGCAATGCAGGGGACCCAGGTTCAGTCCCTGGGTCAGGATGATCCCCTTGAGAAGGAAATGGCAATTCACTCCAGTACTCTTGCCTGGAGAATTCCATGGACAGAGGATCCTGACAGTATACAGTTCATGGGATCACAAAGAATCAGACATGACTGAGTGACTAACTTTCACTTTTTCTCCAACTGAATATTATTTTGCCCTTATTGGAAGACCCAAACTTTCTCTGTTAGCCTTTACCTTCCCTCCCCCGACAATCTTCATACAACAGTTCCATATATACTTGTCGAATAGCTTGTTATACAATTTGACATACGACATTTTGATTCACTATTCTTATACTCATGAGCTGATCTTTTTCTTTACTAATCACAAAGAAAATTATAAGTTGCTTTGGTTATGACTTAAGTAGGCAATAATCAATGTGGGCATTGATAATACTGATAAAGCTATTACTCAGCTCTGTGCCATTATTAAATCATGTTGTTTCTAGTGACATACTGAATGCCAGCTACTTTCTTGATCCAATCCCTTAACAATATCACAGTACTATCATAATGATTTTATATATCCCAGGTTGCCTATAATTTCATTTATTTGTGATAACATATTTTTCCTAAGAGACAAAACACATTATAAAGCACATACCAATATAAAAATTACTGGGATGACTAAATGTTCTTAATGAGGGTAATTTTCTTACCTGCACCTGATTCCAGAAGTCTAATAGGTTTTAGACCACTCAGCTTTACCTTGGTACTGTATTAAACCCTAGGAGCTGTTGTACAAAGAAAAGTTCTCTTCAAAACGACTCCAGGTTAGCAACAGCAATTTTTTTCCCATTCACTACACAAGAAGCACAGATAATTTAGAAGGTAGACAGCCAGCTTTTGTGAGACAGAGAATTAATGACAGCACTTAAATGTTCCTTTCATTTAGTATTGTGATTTCAGTGGACTGGAGAATAGTTAGAAGTGTATTAATAGAAACAAAGGTCAAAAGTATCTTTTTACAAATGTTACCTTTCACAATATGAAGGGTTTACCCACCAATACGTTGTCTTGGTCACCGTGAGTAGACAAAATATTATTTATGAAATGGTAAAGTTTACATTTAACATGAATGTATTTCCTTGTCAATTAGTCTGGATGAGTAGTCTTATTTTTGCTTTCTATAAAGTTAAAGAATAAATTTTGAATAATCTTTTCAGAGCCAATACCAAGCATGTAAAATTTCTGGTAAATAATTAGTGTTTTGCTTATTCACAAGTCTAACATTTTTACAAAAATCTCCTTAGCTATCAACACTAGGTACTACTTAGTGCTTTAGACCAAATTAACATCTTCTTTGCCCTAGGAGCTAAAGAGTACACTGTCCACATCTGGTGTTCAATAGTTAAAAAATTAAAATGAAAAACTTGAAGAAAATCATGAAGTGTGCAGGTCTCACAAATTGGGGCAAGGGATAGATAGACAGGATTCAAAGGGCCATCCTGAAAAAAAGACAGTTGAGGCTCCAGAAAGATACTAGGCAAACAAATGCTAACATTTTAGTCACAGGAACCAGGTATGAAGTGGGATTGTGTGTTCGCTTGTGTTCAACTCTTTGTGATCTCATGGACTGTAGCTCCTCTGACCATGGATTTTCCAAGAAAGAATACTAGAGCGGGCTGCCGTTTCCTACTCCAGGGGATCTTCCAGACGCAAGGATGGAACCCATGTGCCTTGGGTCCCCTGCATTGGTAGGGAGATTCTTTATCAACTGCACCAGCTGAGAAACCTGTAGGCACCTAGTGGAGAGTTACTCAATAAGGAAATCAAATTTGCTTCATTTCAGTCTTTGACTAGCAGATTACTTGTTTAAAGACTTCACTGGGAGAGTAGGAAGCAAAACAGCTATTGATGGCCAGGTTAAATATATGTCTACTTCCTTAATGTCTTTTCCCCATTACTGATATTATCTGGTATAGGAACGCAGTTGTCATTGCTTAGCCGCTAAGTCATCTCCGACTCTTTGTGACGCTATAGACTGTAGCCCACCAGGCTTCTCTGTCTATGGGATTTTCCAGGCAACAAAACTGGACTGGGTTGCCATTTCCTTCTCCAGGGGATCATCCTGACTCAGGGATCGAATCTATATCCTCTGCATTGGCAGGAAGATTCTTTACCACTGAGCCACCAGGGAAAGCAGTAGCCAGAGTCAAAAGTGCCAGTTGCAAACCCACCTGCCCATCAGAGAGATGTGCAGCCTCAATTGTCTAGATTCAGAAGTTGACCTTTCTGCTTTTTGACCAATGATATCATGTTTGAAGATCAAGTTCAGAATGGACTGTGGTGTGGAGTCTTTAAATATTTCTTTCCCACATAAGATCCTAAAATTTTCTGCTCTCTTTTCTTGTAATAAGTCTTTGAGTGTGTTAATAAAATTTACTTTGATGATGAGAAAATGTCCAGAAGGGATCGTTTTAGAGATGCATTAGAAATGAGGGATGTAAAAATGAATGATACTGGTATTATCAACATGGTCACTGAGATTAAAACCTGGTGAGAGATGAAATATAAAAAGGCAATTAAAATATAGGATGAAAAATGCACATATAAAGAAAACTCAATCCAGTTTTAGATTCTGACACTTCTCAAAGTACTTCACCTCCAGTTCAGACCTAAAGGATGAGTAGACATTAGCCTGGTGAAGAAAAAATAGAAAAGAACTTTGAAGAGGAAATTCTCTGAAGGGAGAAGGCATTTTCATGCAAGTCCAAGGTACGTGGTATGGCCAGCACAACTGAAGAGAAATAGAAATGAGTAGAGAGAAACTGAGGGGTAAGATAGAGAGAGATTAAAAGGAAAAGCAAATCTGTTTAAAGATTTGAAACCTACTCAATAGCACAGAGAACTCTACTCAGCGCTCTGTGGTGACCTGAATGGGAAGGAAATCCAAAAACGAGAGTAGATATGTATTTATTTTGCTGTGTAATAGAAACTAGCACAACAGTAAAATAAAATAGTGGCGCTGGACCTTATTCTGAGGGCAGTGTGGGGCTTCTTTAAATGTCTTAAATGTGGAGTGACCTACCTGCAGGATCACTGAGGAAACAGAGGGGCCAAGTCTAGAAATAGGTGAGAGTTGCTTAGGCTGTTCTAGCGCTCAGGCAAGAGCTATGGGACAGACTCCAGGAGGGTTTCAGGGGAGACAGGGGTGAAAATGGAAGTGCTTAGGAGGCAGTACAGAGCCAGGCTTGATGAACACCTGGCCATAGAGGGAATGAAGGAAAGCTAGGCATCAGGAGCTTGTAAGACCCACGCTCCTAACTGTAGCACACCGTGTTTCCCGAGTTTAATCATCTGCAGTTCATCATGGATGAGAGTCAAGCCTGATGGAGGGAAGAGCCTCATCGATCCGGAATAAAAGGCAGTGGTGAAGAGTCGCAAGAGTGAACAAAAGCTTTTTCAGAATTATTTCTGGAAAAGAAGGTTTCAAAATGTTCTCCTTCCGCCATTCTGTATCTCCACTTAACCCTGTGAGAAGCGTGAACATCAGCTGCTCGCTCTCAAGTGCTGCGACTTCTGTCACCTGAAGGCACACGATTGTCAGTACGGATAGGACTATGCCCTGTCCTTTAGATATCCGAGGCGACATGTAAATTTAGAACAACAGATCAAAGGTTTTAAAAAATAATTCATTAAGGCTTCTTATTTCCTTCTTCATAGGTTAACAATTACGGATATAATGTATAGCTTTCTGAAATGTTAATTGTTACCCCCTTCTGCTTCTCTTCCTTTAAATAATTGTTTCTTCAGCACCAGCTATATAATAGGAATAATCATCAATGAATATTCATGATCTGCTTCCTAAGGGTGTGTACAGAGAATTCTTACTCATACAGATTGCAAGTAAAACACCTATAACCAAAGCCCTTATTTCCAGATTATCTGGTACAGTAATATTGAGTCTAGATAAAAACAAGTTGGAGTGGAGGGGAGAAGAATTCAAAGAAAATATCAGCTACAGAAAGAAACAGCAAGCTGACCTCTGGTTCAACATCCGGTAGAAAAGAAAAACGTTGAGTAACACATGTAATTGGAGAGACTGAGAGCCCTACAAGAATTCCAGCAACAGCCCTGACCCTCATGAGTCCCCTGCCCCAGTAGACGCCACTCAGCAGTCACCATCCCTTCCTTTGCTTTTAGTTATTATGGGATGCCTTTGAGTGTTGTCTGAGCCCATCTCGTGGACCACAGGGCCTGGGTTTAAGAGCGTAAAAAGGAAAGGCCAAACAGAGCAATCAAAACCACCCCCTCAGATTCTTCAAACAGAAACTGAGAGAGGGAAACTCCTTTTTTTTATGAGAAGCTGGAAATATGTGAGCCCAACACAGGTCCAAGATGCTCAGATTAATTACCTCGATGCATCTAGAGAATATAGAAGAAAAACTTGGAGAATACAGAATATGATATTTTTTTCATGAATTTTTTGTAATTGTGTGTGTTTTTTTAATTGTGGGGTAAAAACTAGTTCCAAATATAAGGAACTGGTTCTCAATACTTGAAAGCAGGAAGATGAATAATTCTATAAGCATTCTTATGTCAATGCAACAATTACATGAGGCTTTCAAAGAAGTAGCAATGACGTATGTTAAATTCTCTTAATCTTCAGATGCCGTTTTTAATCTTTAAACTACTTTGGATTCCTCCTTAATAGAGACTGCTAAAGTGATCACAGGGGACAATATACCTATTTATTTTCATTTCTAAGCACTGGAAAATTATACAGACTACTTGGAGGGCTCTCTTACAGCCGTGAAGGAAGTGAAGATTGACATTGATGTGTCACAGAAGTACAGATGGAAACCTCAAAATTAAGTTGGGATTTTGAGAGTAGAAAACTGGATGCCATCACACTATTATATCAAAATAGCAGTGTAAAATTCACCTTTTGAAGGCTAATTCACATCAGTATCCTAATTTCACTCTGGCTTCCCAGGTGGCTCAGTGATAAAGAATCCACCTGCCAGGGCAGGAGACACAGGTTCGATCCCTGAGTTGGGAAGATATCCTGGAGAAGGAAATGGCAACCCACTCCAGTATTCTTGCCTGGGAAATCCCATAGACAGTGGAGCCTGGCGGGCTATAGCCCATTGGGTTGCAAAAGAGTCGGACACAACTTAATGACTAAACAACAATTTCATTCTGTTTCCTCCCAGGTAGGCAGGAAAATAAAATTTTGAAGAGACTTAGAAAGATATTTTCTCACATGCTGCTAAGTTCCTAATAGATGAAAGGAAGTGGATGCATTATAATCTTTTCTGAAAGTAATAGTAATTGTAACCTTCAAAATTTTGGTGATCCTTCCTCTGTGAAATGTATGTGTTGAGAGGGTTACAGTCAAGTTGGCATATGAATTTGATATGTTAAGTGGCATTTCTCAATCAAAACAACTTTTTAAAAAATAGTATCATTGTTTTTACCAATGTCTCTACCATTGGTTGCTTCATTGTGTCTTAAAATTCTGCTTTTATAAACTCACTCTTCTACAGTACACAAAATTTTGAAACTAAAGAATGCAGGTCCAGAAAGAATAATGCGAATTCAGTGAAGATGAAAACAAAGATATGTCTATCTGAGGAAGTTTTTTAAGTCTAGTACTTATAATTATCTTCTGTTAAGTATGATAATATTAAATTTCTTTTGAGTAAAGTCATTTTCTAAAAGACTCTGCTTATGCCGCAAGCAAGCACATGCAAGCAAAACTACAGCATCACTACTATGGCAACTAATTCTAAAACTTTTTATCATAGTTCTGAATTGGAAATTGAGCCAAAAATGAAGGAATAGCATTACGAGAAAAAAAAAAAAGCTGCTATATTACTCCAGAGAGGTTAAGAAATAATTAGAAAAAGATATGAAGAACAGGGTTTGATGAATGAGAGAAAACAGGTAAGGTTGGCAATAATACCAGAGAGACCTGAATGCTAAGCCAAAATATATTCAATGACATTCAGTTCAAATGTGAACCTTAAGGGCAACCTGTATAAATGTGTATTGAAAATCAGATGGGAATAAGATATAATTTTTAATATATTACACTGTGGAGTTTTTAATCCTGCAGGAGATAAATCTTTTTTGTCAATGTCACAGGAGCATGGATTTTTTTTTTTTCAAATGCACATAAAACTGAAATGTAGATGCTTGCTCCTTGGAAGAAAAGCTATGACCAACCTAGGCAGCATATTAAAAAGCAGAGACATTACTTTGCTGACACACGTCTAGTCAAAGCTATGGTTTTTCAGTAGTCACTTATGGATGTGAGAGTTGGACCATAAAGGAAGCTGAGCACTGATAGATTAATGCTTTTGAACTGTGGTGTTGGATAAGAATCTTGAGAGTCCCTTGGACTGCAAAGTCCATCCAGTCCATCCTAAAGGAGATCAGTCCTGAGTGTTCATTGGAAGGACTGATGCTGAAGCTGAAGCTCCAATATTTGGCCACCTGATGTGAAGAACTGACTCATTAGACAAGACTCTGATGCTAGACTGAAAGCAGAAGGAGAAAGGGACGACAGAGAGTGAAATGGTTGTTGGCATCACCAACTCGATGGACATGAGTTTCAGCAAGCTCTGGGAGTTGGTGATGGACTGGGAGGCCTGGCGTGCCACAGTTCATGGGGTCACAAAGAGTCGGACATGACTAAGCTACTGAACTGAACTGAACTGAAAAAGCATTTATTATTTTCAGTACTTCTAAAACACTTGAACATTCTTACAGTACAAACCATCAAATAAAAATGGAAAAAGAAAAGAATAGAGTAAATCAGGATGGTAGTGAAGGAAAAGTAAGAAAGTAAGTACATGAGAAAACTCAGGGTAAAAAACCTGGCAAAAGCAATGGAAGAATTAAGAAAGACGAAATAGGTTGCATCATATTATATCATATAATTCTATCAATTTCACTATTTATTAGGCTCATATATGAGCCAGATATCTTTGCATTAGGCAAATATATATAAAAAGAATTATGTACTGTGGCTTCAAGGGATGCAAGATCTGGTTTAAGTTATCCAGATTTACTATCTTATTCAAGATTTCAATATAATCCTTATTCATGGGGAGTGGGGAGGAGAAGGTGAGATGTATGGAAACAGTAACATGGAAACTTACATTACCTTATGTAAAACAGATAGCCAACTAGAATTTGCTGTATGGCTCAGGAAACTCAAACAAGGGCTCTGTATCAACCTAGAGGAGTGGGATGGGAAGGGTGGTGGGAGGGAGGTTCAAAAGGACAGGATATATGTATACCTATGTCTGAATCATGTTGAAGTTTTACAGAAAACAGCAGAATTCTGTAAAGCAATTATCCTTCAGTAAAAAATAAATTAAATTAAAAAGAAAGCAAAAAAAAAAAAAGATTTCAATATAATCCTTACAAACTATTTTCCAATGAATAGGGTTGCCAGAACTTTTATACTATTAATCACAGATTCCTTTCTGATAACATTGTTTAAAGTTATAGTTTTATAAGTATAATTTAGTCTAAATTAAATTCTTCCAATTAAATTTGCTCATCTAGTTGACAAATGTCATGCTGGTTAAGATAAATCAATTTTCCAATGTAGCTTACATCTTAACATCTAAACTCATATTGAGTGACCATATGAGTTTGGAAAAGGGGATGAATCATATTTATATTATGTTCCACGTCTAAAATGTAATTGTATAGAATACTATAGTGATATGGTTTAAATAAAGGTATGGCCAAAATGCATGTCATATAAGCAATATACCTTCATTCCAAGTCAATGTAAAACTGAGCACTCCAGTACTCTTTTCTGGAGAATTCCATGGACAGAGGAGCCTGGTGGTCTACAGTCCATGAAGTTGCATAGAGTCAAACACGACTGAGTGATTAACACTTTGACTTTCTTTCCAAGCCAATGCTGAAAACTTTCACAAGGTGAAAACAAATTGGAAGTCATAAAAGCACATCATGACCAGTCTGCTCTTTCCAGTCTTTCCATGGCCAGTGAATATTCCTTTGAACTTCAACAAAGAAGTCCCATTAAAATCGTACAATGGCACACAATTTCAAAGTATACTAAGAAAATATACATCTATAATTAGAAATTATAACTTCTAACGATAATTTGAGAAAGAATGTGTTTTTAATTATATCTGTTCTTTCTTTCAGTTCAGACCACGCAGTCCTTTGAAAATATGAGCCCTTTTTCTGTTTGTTTGCTTTAATTGTTTAGCATTTTAAATATGCTGAAATGCTTATATTTTCTATAAAAAAGTATATTCATTTTGTTTATATGTTATATGTGAAGGATATTATGCATTATATAAATAGATTACACAGTATATAGTCCATTCATATTGTTAACTCCATTTAGTATTCAATTTTTAGAAAAAATGATTATCTCTGAGTGATATTATATTCTTCCTTTTAAATGAAAATAAGAAATGTATAATTTATATTTTTCTTCTTTTTATCTTGGTTGTTATGAATATCAAAACCAAATATAATATTCACTCATAATAAAGCATTCTAATATATATTACATCTATTTTTCTCCTACTAGTATTTTCTAAATTTCAAGTATCCAATTTCATTAGATTTATAATGTTTTGAGATGTGGTTTATATATAATTTTCACTGGACATTTCAAAGCTTGATTTCATATAAATGGCAAAAATGATACATTTCAGTTGAAAGGCTATTGGACATCACTGGATTCTATTCTTGGCTCAACAAATATAATTATCTTGCTTTCTGAGACATACTGCTTTTGTTTCTGAGGGTATGATTTTTTTTAACTTTTATTGGAGTATAGAAGAATCTGCCCACCATGTGGGAGACCCAGGTTCAATCCCTGGGTTAGGAAGATACCCTGGTGAAGGAAATGGCTACCCACTTCAGGAATCTTGCCTGGAGAATCCCATGGACAGAGGAACCTGGCAGGGTACAGTCCATGGGGTTACAGAATGGCTAATGCGCACGCGCGCGCACACACACACACACACACACACACACACACACACGCATAGTTGATTTACAATGTTGTGTTAATTTCAGGTGTACAGCAAAGTGATTCAGTTGGGATGAGCATACACACAATAAGATAGAAAATAAAAAAGGACTACTGTATAGCACAGGGAATTCCACTTAATACCCTGATGCTAAGAACACAAATGGAACAGGAAGAAATATAATAAAACATTACAGAAAATATAATGCCTTTGCAAAGCTGGGTTCTCAGTGTTACAAGGCTAAAATATAAGAAAAATGAACTTAAATATGTAGATGTTATTATCATTTTTATTCTACTGTGTATATCTATATCTTTGTTTTCTGTATATTATACCATTTTGACATTTTTTTTTTAAAAGAAACTTTCTTACTGGAGACCCACTCCATCTCTTGGGAAAAGCCAATGTTGTTGTTGATGTTTAGTCGTGTAACCCACCAGGCTTCTCTGTCCATGGGATTTCCCAGGCAAGAATACTGGAGTGGGTTACTGTCTCCTTCTCCAGGGGATATTTGTGACTCAGGGATCAAACCCACATCTCCTGCACTGGCAGGCAGATACTTTACCACTGAACCACCAGGGAAGCCAATTCTTTAGAGATTCTTAAAAAGTCAGGCCAGAGCACATTTTTAATATGCAAACTAACCAGTGCAGAGCCAGATCTCCTCCTTCTGGCCCACACACCCCTGAGAAAAAATTCTGCCTTTATCAGCCTGGTAAGGTACCAGGCATCTAGGGATCAACCCTAAAGCTTAGAGCCACCAAAATTATTCCAATTAGCCTATCCTAACCATTTACTGTGCCCTGCCTTCTCTGTGTGTGCTTAGCCGCTCAGTCATGTCTGTGTCTTTGTGACCCTATGGACTATAGCCCACCAGGCTCCTCTGTCCATGGGATTCTCCGGGCAAGAATCCTGGAGTGGGTTGCCATTTCCTTCTCCAGGGGATCATCCCGGCTCAGGGATCAAACCCGCATGTCTTATGTCTCTTGCCTTGGCAGACAGGTTCTTAACCACTGCGCCACCTCGAGCCCCAGTAAAGGCTCCCCCTCACCTGTCTTCTACCTCCTATCTACCCTGGCTTCTTTCCTATGTGGCCCTGCAGGTGCATACTTCCCATCACTAGGACCTGGGAACACAATAAGCTTGGTTCTCCTGTCATTCTCCCTTTATTTTTGGCCCTACCTGACTGATCATCTCATAAAACTACACAGAGCACTTATCATTCTGGATTTAGGGTATAGTGTTCAGCCATGAGTCCCAATAACTTTTTTTTTTAATTCCTCCCCTCATCCTTCTCCCCCAGTAACCATAAATTTATTCTCTAAGTCTATGAGTCTGTTTCTGTTTTGTAAGCAATTTCATTTGCATTACTTCATTTTAGATTTCACATATAAGGGATGTCATATAATATTATGACTTATTTCACTCAGTATGACAATCTCTAGGTCCATCCATGTTGCTGAAAGTGCATTCTTTTTAATAGCTGATCTTAGGTCCTACAAGTTTCTCAGCATTTTCTGTGTATTAAATGAGGTTGTTTGTAAATGCCAGTTTACTTCAGAGGTTTATTTTTGAGGCAAAATGCTTTTAATTGCTTAGGGTATCTTCTCAATAATAAATTATTTTAATGTCTCAGAGTACCATACAAGGCCAGCACAGAAATATTTTATGAAAGTGTGCTGAATCCAACAATGGAAGGTGTTCTGTCAGAGAAAAACGGCTCACAAAAATCACACACACACACACACACACACACACATACAATAGCATCATTTTTCAGCAAGATTTTCAAGTATATATTTCATTTGTTGATCTATCATGGATACAAAAGTCATTTTCCTATTACTCTGTTTCTCGCCTTTCCTATTCTAATATCTTTCTCAGTTACATCATAGGCATGTGGGCCATTTTGAGGCCTCAGAGAAACAAAATCTAAAATGCATATGATATTTTTTCTGTATTTTGAAAACAAAACTCAGTAAACAGTGATATTAATCAGATTCTATTAAAATACTACTGAGTTGATGAGCACCAAAATTATTTTTTATCACAATTCTGTTACATGGAAATACTCATCAAGATTCTATGGACTTCTAAGTATTTAAAATATGGTTAATAAATTGCATTTCAAGTTGGCTACTTTTTTAAAACTACAGTTTCTTTAATAAACAACAAATATTTTACTATGTATATATATTACTATTAAATTTATATTTATTTTATGTCTTTCTATACCATTTTTATATCCATATTTTTGTAGAGAATATCATTTTTTGTATATGGAATTAATCATGGTTTTATATTAGCCCATCTGTAAAATAACTTTTTTATATAAAATGACATGTATAGCTATTACTCTTAGATAGAAGTTTAAAAATTAATTAATCTAACTCCTAATTTTCTTATTCTAATAAGATTACTACAAATTTTGTGACACTGATGTAAGGGCTCTGTTACATCTTTGACTCAAACTAGTATGCAAACACAAGATATTGTGGACATAATAGACAAATTCACTAACCTGGAATTTTCTGGAACAAGGAAATGGAATCAGGCACTGTTGAATTAGTACCCTGATCTGTAACATACTCCACCCATCCATCCCTAGTATACCAAAGTACCATAGAACATTTATTTACTAAAACATCTGATTATTTTTAAAAGAAATAATCAAAATAATATTTGATTATTTCAAAAGAAAGAAGAAAGGCTGTAAAGATGAGAAAAAGTCTTATTTGGTCTGAGACTACTTATTTAAAAAAATTTTTTTTAAGAAATTCTAATAAAATAATTCTGGATAATTTTCAACCTAAGAAATGAAAATATTCATTCTTAGGATGCAGATAACTGAGTTGGCTCTCCCTATTTATGTCTAGGTATAAAGTATTAAAATCTCTTAGGTAATAAGTACACCCTGCTTGCTGAATAATAAACATAAGAGCAAGAGTGCACAGTTGCACTATCTGGAGAGATTTAAATCGTGTTTCTCTAGTGCCCAGGGGGCTGAAAACATTGAGGTTCCATCTGGCAGCCTTTCTTCTCCTTGATTTTTAGTCTCTGTAAAACACAAAGCAGACACACTAGTCAACAAAAACAAGTTACCAGCACGCTGAATGACAATCACGATTTTACCGTGTTTTAATAAAAATTGGATGGCTACCAAATATAGAATATATATGTAAAATTTGAAAGTAGAGTTTTACATTATGTATACAACACAAACATGTGTACGTGGTACTATACTGTGTACTATACACACGATATGTAAGACATGAATCGTGGGGCTTCCCAGGTGGCGCTAGTGGCAGAGAACCCGCTTGCCAATGCAGGAGACGGAGGAGATGTGGGATAGATTCCTGGGCTGACCCTGGAGGAGGAAATAGAAACCCACTTAAGTATTCCTGCGTGGAGAATCTCATGGACAGAGGAGCCTGGTGGGCTATAGTCCATAGGGTCATAAAGAGTCAGACGTGACTGAAGTGACTTAGCACAGCACAGCAAGACATGAATCATGAGAAACATACTTAGCTTAATCCCTCCATATACTGTGTACAGTAAAAGCTCACAGTGTCTCATATGCTTTGTGTCAGAAGCATAAAACTTGACTATTTTGAGGGTTAACCCACTTTTTAAAATTTTCAATGGTTTAAGATAGTCTAGACAATCACAGAAGGTATCATTTATTTAAGGAGAAACATATTTTATCTTTTACAGAGCTATCTACTGAGATACAGCTGGGAATAATTCAATTTCCAGTGATTTGAGGAAGTGGAATGGCTTGAGTGTCTATCCCACTGCTTTTCTCATCTTGATTAGATCTTTTTGTGTGCAGTTTGTCTGAGACTCAACCTATCTGTCATTGACTATCTGACTTCAGCCAACAACTTTGTGGAAGCCTAAAACTTTTGCTAAATTGTTTATATTGTGAATTTTGCCCAAGAAGCCCAGTTCCCTGCCATTGTTCTACTAAGTTTTTCTTCTTGCTTTTTTTGAAATGAAAAATTAAACTATTATGGTCATGTGATAGTTTACCAATTTCCCAACCCACAGTAAATATTATAATACTAAAAAAAATTGCCATTAATTTTGATATAAAGCAAATTCCACATATTTTATATTCAGCTTTTTAAATTATTTCATCCATATATCTTCAGATGTTTCTAGATTACCCTATAATACTAGATCTCACACCTAACATTGTTTCTCAAAAGTACAAATCGGCTTCTCTTTTTTTATTCTCACCATTCCTTACCTGTATTGATTACTGAGCTGTACTACAAACTGGAAGAACAATATGTGTTATTTCCTAAAGGATGAGAGTCAACTGGAAGTGATTCTTTGTCAAGAGCTTTCTGGTCTAAACCCTCAAAATAGGAAAAAGAAGGGAATATACAATATAAGATCAAGCTACCATGTTATTTTCAATGCTACATGCTTTCTTTTTTTTTTTAAGCAACAGGTTCTGCTCTTGAACTTTAATATATATTTTTTCCATAAGTGAAAATATTTAAAACCTGACTGGAGTATTTGTCATTTTTTCACAAACATCTCACTCTAGAGACAAAAATAATCCCTGGCCAGTGATCTGGTCTCAAAATACATATAGTGTCAGTTAAGATACTTTTAGATGGAGATAACAAGATGGGATTAGGTGTACAAGAAATGTACTAGGGAAAACATGTGTGAAGGCTGAAGACAGAAACAGCCAGAGTAGACCCTTCATACCAGGTTGCATGCCTGACCTCTGCACACGGTGTGGAAGGGAACGGAAGATTGGGTAGAAAGAACCTTGACATAATGCATGTCTGAGAAAGTTTCATCCAGGTTGACCAGGAGTCTTCAAGCAAAAAGTTTCCCACCTGAAGACTCCTGGTCAACCTGAATGAAACTTTCTCAGAATGATGCATTACTAACCTCCCTTCCATGCTCAGTGTAGCCATAGAGCAAAATGTGAGATGTACCCAAATGTGTGCATGTGAAGCCTGTCCATCAACGATGCTCCACAGTAAACTCTGTAAAGGAAGGGTGTCTGTAGAGGGGCTGTGGCTGCTTCACTCCCAAAGATTTTCCTTAAAAAAAAGTTCTTTGGATCCTTACCACAGTACTGTATTGTGAAAGACCCTCATTATGTAAGCCATCTCCTATTTTTAAATATTGTGGGACAGAGCAAGCTACCAGTCTTTCTGTTTATGTATACATCTAAATAATTTCATCTGGCATTTATGTAAAACACATGCATTGCTCTCCAGTCATAGCAAATACGAAGACAAGTGTACACCTTAACCACTGATAACCTTAGTTTAATATTCTACTTTAGAAAGTCACCTCAAGAAACTATTCTATATTAATAAAACAAAAGCAAAGTTACACTTTTTCTCAGGGACATCTCCGATATCCTTCAGGAAAACGCTACATAATTCCATTTAGCAGTTTATTTCACCTGATTATATCAGTGTGTATCTTGTACCTTACTTACATCCTTGTAGAACCACTGACTTGAGGACACTTTTCTCACAGCTAAGTTGTTTTTATAAATCTAGCCAAGTTACTTTCACCATGCAGAGGGTAGTTTATTAACTCTTGTTCTCAACATCTTCCATGCCAAGGTTATACTGTAAGATTTAGGATCTTTAATCAAACTACTTTTGGGCAGTAAACATGCTTAAGATATACTTGTAAGGGAAAGTTTGGACAAGCATCTAAAAAAGTCTGCCATTACCTGCTGAGATACATTACCTGTATCTAGGCATGAATTTTACTTTTGTTAACAAAATGTAAAATTTGAAATGACATCCTAAACTTCTAAAGTATGTGTGTTTTCTTTTAATCACATTTTATCTGTAGCTCAAATAACTGATTTCTTGCTAAGTATGAGAAAGCTCTCTATAAAATTGCTTGCTAACAAGCCTTGGTCACATGCCTACTATTTAATGGGGACTAGCTAAAGGATATTTATCCACTCACAGCTCTAACTGAGCTAAACTCTATTCTCATATATTAATCATATATGAATAGCTTGATGAGCACACTGAAAATCTAGGTGGTCTAATATAGGAAAGATTTGGCACATAATGGCTTAAAGGGTGGGAGGAGTGTTTTTTCTTCATTGTAATTCAATGGCTGAGTTATTTCCCATGAACACTGGATATCTTAGGGTCTGCACAAGAGCTGAGAAATGTCACTCAAAGTAATGCCAGTGTCTTAATCCACGTGGTCTGCTGTCACAAGTACCGGAGGCTGGCTAGCTCTTAAACAGTAAAAATATATTAACCACATATTGGATGCTGTGAAGTCTGAAGTCAGGGTGTCAGTAAGATTGGATGAGAATCCTCATTCTGGATTAGACCAGTGTCTTCTCACTATGTCCTTATATAGTGAAAGATGCTAGGATCCCAACAAAAGCCTCATTTATAGGGAACGGATCCAATTCCTGAGATTCTGCCCTCAAGACCCGAGAGCCTCTAAAGGGTCCTGACTCCTAATGCCAGCCTATTGGGGCTCAGGATTTAACATATAAATTTAAGGGTGGTGTATTCAGAACATAGCAGCCAGGACGAAGCAGACAATGGCAAGCAGTAAGAGATTTTGTGGCAAACAAGCTAAAGAAAAAATCTTATAGCATTTTAGCTTTCAGCAAAATAATTTCACAGAATTATGATTTCCTCTTCATGCTTGGCTTTTATGTAATCTCATTATAATCCACAGCAAAGATGAATTTTTTACCCTTTCTCTATGTCGTGGAAGGTACTGGGCATTTTTTTCAACTAATTCTCTCTGCATCAAATTTTGTTCATGTTTTATTATGTTACACTTCAATTTTTTGATAATATAAGCACACTAAACATGAATAATTGCTAATGATAGGTTAGTTTGGGGAAGTTTTAATTTTTTGATTTTTGGTGGTGTTGTTCAGTTGCTAAGCCATATCTGACTCTTTGTGACCCTGTGAACGATAGCGTTCTAGGCTTCCTTGTCCTTCACTGTCTCCCAGAATTTGCTCAAACTCATGTCCATCAAGTCGGTGATGCCATCCAACCATCTCCTCCTCTGTCTCCCACTTCTCCTCCTACCCTCAATCATTCCCAACATCAGGGTCTTTCCAGTGAGTCACCTCTTCGCATCTGGTGGACAAAACATTGGAGTTTCAGCTTCAGCACCGTCCATCCAGTGAATATTCAGGGTGGATTTCTTTAGGATTTATTGGTTTCATTTCCTTGCAGTCCAAGGGACTCTCAAGAGTCTTCTCCAGCAGCACAGCTTAAAAGCACCAATTCTCAAGCACTCAGCCTTCTTTGATTTTTGGCAAAGTGTACCATGGGCTTCCCTCATAGCTTAGGTGGTAAAGAATCTACCTGCAATGCAGGAGACCCCTGTTCAATTCCTGAAGTAGGAAGTAGGGTCAGGAAGATCCCCTGGAGATGGAATAGGCTACCCATTCCAGTACACTTGGGCGTCCCTTGTGGCTCAACTGGTAAAGAATCTGCCTGCAATGTGGGAGACCTGGGCACGATCCCTGGGTTGAGAAGATCCCCTGGAGAAGGGCAAGGCTGGTTACCCCCTCCAGTGTTCTGGCCTGGAGAATTCCATGGGCTGTGTAGTCCATGGACTCGCAAAGTGTTGGACATGACTGAGAAACTTTTACTATAAACCTAGGATCTACTCTATAAATCTACATAATAGAGTAACTACTGAGAAATATATTTACTGTGTCTACTTTTCAAGACGTTACATGAAGCAGAAGAGAACTTAAATTTATCCAGAACCGAGAACAAGAATTGGTATCTGAAGTCAGACATACTAACACTGCCTTACAACCAGTTGGAAACAGCTGAAGAGAATCAGAACTCTGAAACCCACTGTGATAGGTAGAAGATAGAGCTGGAAAGAGATTTTTCAGATGCAGCCATGGTCTCCAAGTGAAAGCCCAAAGTCCTCAGTGCTCTCTACCACTAATATACTCTAATCATACCAGTAAGCACACTAAAAAAATGACCAAAAATGGGATACATGCTTCTCTTAGCCATGATCAGTCCTAATAGAGAGACAATCCTAAAGAGCTCCTCCACTAAAACCTTAGACAGGCTTCTTCCAGATGCTATCTCTGACCTGGCTTTTCTTACAGCATTTACCTTAAAAACCTTATCATTGTAATTCTTTCTCTGCTTCCTTGAAATGTAAATGTTTCTATGCTCTTTTTTTATTTACTTCTTATTGACATATAATAGTTGATTTACAATATTGTGTCAGTTTCTGGTGTACAACAATGTGACTGTACAACAGTTATACAGGTGTGTGTGTGTGTATAATCTTTTATAATATGTATAATATTTTTATATATCTTATATACATAAATCTTATACATATATAATCTATGTATATTAGGTATAATATATGATCTTTTTTTGTATACTTTTCCATTACAGTTTATCACAGGTTATTGGATATAGTCCCCTGTGCTATTCAGTAGGACTTTGTTGTTTATTTTATATATGGTAGTTTATATCTGCTAATAACAAAATCCTAATTTATCTCTCCCCTACCCCTTTTCCCTTTTGTTTCAGTTCAATTCAGTCACTCAGTCATGTCCAACTCTTTGAGACTCCATGGACTGCAACAGGCCAGGCCTCCCTGTCCATCAGCAACTCCCAGAGCATGCTCAAACTCATATCCATTGAGTCGGTGATGCCATCCCACCGTCTCATTCTCTGTCGTCCCCTTCTCCTCCTGCCTTCAATGTTTCCAGCATCAGGGTCTTTCCTAATGAGTCAGGTCTTGGCATCAGGTGGCCAAAGTAACTATAGATTTGTCTTCTATGTCTGTGAGTCTCTTTCTGTTTTGTGTATAAGTTCTTTTGTATTTTTTTTTAGATTCCACATGTAAGCACTATTATATGACATTTGTCTTCCCATGTCTGGCTTAGTGTGATAATACTAAGCATTATTTAGTAAGTATAGTAAGTATTATTATAAGTAAGTAATAATAAGTATTATTTAGTAAGATATTATTCTTATCATACTAAGCTTCACTTAGTATGATAATCTCTAGGTCCATCCATGTTACTGCAAATGGAATTATTCCACTTTTTCTTATGACTGAGTAGTACTCCTTGTGTATATATATGTCACATTTTCTTTGTTCATTCTTCAGCCAGTGTATACTTAGGGAGCTTCCAAGCCTTGGATATTGTAAATAGTGCTATTAATAACACACAGGTGCATGTTTCATTTTGAATTGTAGTTTTGTCTGGATCTACGTCCAAGAGTAGGAGTGCTGAATTATATGCCAGCTATATTTTTAGTTCTTTAAGAAGACTTCATACTATTGTTCACAGTGGCTACACCAATTTATTTTCCCACCAACAGTATAGGAAGGTTTCCTTTTCTCTGCATCTTTTCCAGAATTTCTTATTTGTAGACTTTTAAATGATAGCCATTCTGATTGGGCTTCCCAGGTGGCACAAGTGGTGAAGAACATACCTGCCAATGCAGGAAACGCAGCAGATGCGAGTTCAGTCCCTGAGTGGGGAAGATCCCCTAGGGGAGGAAATGGCAACCCACTCCAGGATTCTTTCCTGGAGAATCCCTTGGATAGAGGAGGCTGGTGGGCTACAGTCCACAGGGTGGCAAAAAGTCAGTCATGACTGAAGCAACTTAGCATGCATATATTCTGACTAGTGTTGAGGTGATAGCTTATTGTAGTTTTGATTTGCATTTCTCTAATACTTAGAGACATTGAACATCTTTGAGTGTGGCTATTGGTCATCTGTACGTCTATTTTGGAGAAATATGAATATCTGTTTAGGTCTTCTGTTCAGTTTTGATTGAGGTTTTTTTTGTTATTGAGTTTTATAAGCTGTTTGTATATTTTTGAGACTAATCTTTTATAAGTCACATCATTTGCAAATATTTTCTCCTGAAATGTAAAAATTTTAAATCCTCTCTCCCGTTTTACAACTCAAACTGTCTCTCTCAAATACATAAGCACCAGGAAGACAGCATGTCTATTCCCTAGTGTCTGTGGGAGGGTAGGAGCTAATTTTGGTTAACATCAGTTAGCAAACACAGATGGGCTACGATCCCCTCACCTCCATTATATCTTCTAAAATCTATCCAGCCTGTGTTTCAGCTGAACTGAGCTTAAATGAGTTCTGTGTCATAAATTATCTCTGCCCTACTGCAATAGATTTTTAAAGATTTAATTTTTATTGGAGTATAGTTGATTTACAGTTGTGTGAGTTTCTACTATACAGCAAAATGAATCAGCCATACATATACATATACCCGTTCACTTTTGGACTTGCTTCCCATTCATGTTACCACAGCTCATTAAGCCGAGTTCCCTGTGCTATACAGTATGTTCTCATTAGTTACCTATTTATACATAGTATCAGTAGTGTATATGTGCCAAGTCCAATCTCTCAATTCCTCCCACCCCATCTCTTTTCCTTTTGGTATCCATATATTTGTTCTCTATGTCTGCATCTCTATTTCTTCTTTGCAAATAAAATCATCTCTATCATTTTTGTAGATTCCACATATATGTGTTAATATACAATATTTGTTTTTCTCTTTCTGACTTACTTCACTATGTATGACACACTCTAGGTCTCTCTATAGCTCTAAAAATGACCCAGTTTCATTCCGTTTTATGGCTCTGTAACATTGCATTATAAACATGCATTACTTCTTCTTTATATGCTCATCTGTTAATGAACATTTAGGTTGTGTCCATGTCCCAGCTCTTGTAAATAGTGCTGCTATGAAGCTTGATACTGTCTTCCTTAACTGTTTCCCTTTGTCTAGTGCAACTTCTGCATTAACATTACTCTTGGGTATCTGTCCATTCAATGTTTTCCAATATTGAACAAGACTTTAGGTTAATGTCACTTTTTAAATAAAGTTTAATTTCACATGCAAGCTGAATTGATATTATCATAAAAAGCACACTTGTCTCATAAATATATACATATATAGTATTTTATGTATTATTATCTCTTACCTGAAGCTTCTATTTATTTACTTTCTAAGATTTAAAAGACATTTATTGCTTTCAGAGTCATTACATTTAAACTGGAAGTTTAATTAAATTCATTCTTCACTGAATTCACCATCATTTTTTTTTTTCTCTTGACAATCCCTTTACTTTTTTTTTGTATCTAGGCAATGATTAAAGTGACGAATAACAGGAGACATTATTTAGAGGTAACCTTTAAGATTTACTCTTAATGGCACAAAATGAAGCTTTCCCAAAGAACAGTGAGGACTGAAAAATGCAAAATTTAGTGAAGGACTTACATAAAAAGGAGATTACGGTACAAAATTTAAATGGTCATACAAGTTAGCAAAATGCATATGACTAAAAGAGATATGCTTTTATTTTTAAGTTATGACATCATAATTCTTCTTTTAGCTACCAAATTTGACAACATGCAAACAAGACAAAGAGATTGGTTAAACTCTATAAAGTAGTATTTAAAACATATCAAAAAATAGAAGTTAAAAACATTAAGTATTAAGTTCTTTTAACTGACTAAAGGTTAAAAAACCCAGGATGAATGTTAATAATTTTAGCTAGCTTGGTTATTTGTGAGTCTTATTTGTCTATGTAGATTTGTAAGCAAAGAATGATTTTTCCAAAAGTATGGCAATTTGGCTGTCCATGTCTACATAGTCAAAAAGCAGAGAATGAAAAAAACTCAGAAATTATCCAAAATGAGTCAAATATTCTTTCTGAATCTTTTGGGTTCTCTCCCCAAAGAATTTCTCTGTCAGGAAACTTCCATACTGTTTTTATTTAATAGACAACCGTTCTAACAACTGCAAATTGACCAGCAAGCAGAGAACACATGGTAGGCCTGAGTTTTTTTAAGGATATCAAATCAATTCGATTTTGTAGTTACTGCAGAACTATTTATTCAAAGATATTGTTTGTGAATGAAAGCCTAAGCTTTGTGTACATGCAAATTATCAAGTTCCCAGGTGCCAGTATTAACTGAGCATGCAAACGTAATTGCGTGTTAGAAACTTCAAACTAGGAACTCCATGGGGTGAAAAAACATTTAATTTGTAGCAAAAGGTAAAAAATAATGACATTTGTACCTTGTTTCTGCTACATCTAATGGCTGGCAATATTTAACTGGCAAAAATAAGTTTTGAAATGTTTACCTTGGGCCTTTTGATATGTAAAGTCTTGAATACACAGGACATCATGTTATAATCAGAGACTCGGAGGATTTGAGGCTTTGTATTCACATATTTTTCAGTAAGTCAAAGTATAATAACATTTAAAACCCAAAAAACTCCCCATAGCTATGAGATTAAACTGAATCAGAACCCGAGGTACTGCAAGGAAAATTTAGACTTTATATTTAATGATTTGTTAAATTTAAAATTTTTATTTCTGGGAAATAAAATTCAGACAATAGTTAATAGATATGCATTTCAATATGATAATTCCCTATAATTATCATATGATAATTCATTCAATATGATAATGACCACTCAAAGTATATCTTAATTGATAACAGTCATGTTTTATTTTTTAAAAGATAAAATAAGTTAAGAGAGATGAAATGACTGCTTTAAATTTACCCCCTAATCTAACATTGTAGTTATTTTCTTTTACTTTCTAAAAGTCACTTAGTCCTGTCCAACTCTTTGTGGCCCCATGGAGTGTAGCCCACTAGGCTTCTCTGTCCATGGAATTCTCCAGGCAAGAATATTGGAGTGGGTTGCTATTTCCTTCTCCAGGGGATCTTTCCAACGCAGGGATCAAACCCAGGTATCCCACATTGCAGGCAGATTTTTACTGTGTCTGAGCAACCAGGGAAGCCCACGTTTAATAATAGAAGAAAAGAAGTTTAGCAATGTGGACTAGTCCTTGGTATTTCAGAATAACATTCATATCTTCTGTGATGCTGGATTGGTGTATAGAATTGTTATCTTGCTTCTCTCTCTGTCCTAGGGTATGAACAACAGAGAAACATTTCAGCTAAAGTTTACTCATAAATGTAGAAACTTCATTCATTTTCACCAAGGTATGTTGTTTAGCTGAGTGATAACAATGGATTGCACTGGAATGCAAAAACAATAATAATATGGATTAACTAAGAAAATACTAAACTAGTAAAGGATACATTGGAATCCAGTTTGAAGTTTTTAGTTTCAATCAAATGGTTAGAAAATAGCAGAGCAAATTAATCATGCTGGGATGAAGTAATCAAAACTGTTTCAACACCTTAAAGTACATCCCCCTTCTGACCAAACTTAAGAAACAGAATTATTGACAATAATAGGTCATTGGACACAGTATATTTATTCATTCATTCATTTGTTTTTAAACAAATGTTTTTTCTCTTTGAGTTAAGATATTTTGAGAATATAAGAATCTTTTCTTGAAAAATTAGGTGGGAATAAGTGACATTAAACCATTTATTTCTCCTTGATTTGTATCACCCATGGTGCAAATAGTAGGGTATCTTCATCCTTACATTGCTGTGATATAGTTATTATTAATCTATCTTGCCATTTCAATAATAACTTGCATCATCTACTCTTATTTTGTATCTAGCAAAACATCATCGTCCCAATGTACCAAGATAAGCTAACAAGAAAACTTATTCTCAAATATGTGAGAAGCCACCTAAGGGAAAGTTTGGCAATGACCTCACCTTTGTGAGTGTCCTTTGAGATCTTTGGGGGCACTTTTTATTTTGATGCTGCATTTGATACGAAATGACATTTGCCTTGAGCTTCCCACAGCTGATACTGATGTCACTGGGCTCTGTCCAGATTGACTGGTCCACGGCCTTTTGGGACAATATTTCCTTTAAAGGAAGCTTACTTTCAGTTAAATATAGGAAAATGAAATGGTGATATGAATCAGGAGTGTTATAGGTAAGCAATTTTTGGAGGCATTTTAACATATGTTTATCCTTTCTATAATTCTTCTGTTTGTAATATCTTTAAAAACAGATCTATAATCCACTTAAAAGTTTTTTTATAAAACATACACCTTCATTCATTATTAAGTTTGGGCATCTATTGTGTGTGCAATAAAAGCTAGTTGTAGAAAAATTATATATATCCTCCATGAAGAGTCTATAATCTAGTGTGTTAAAACTGACAAGGAAAAAAACTTCATGTATCCTGATTAATAACATTAAAGGCGTTAGGGAAGCTTTTGTAATGAAGGTAGAATTTGAGCACAACCTTATAGCTGATTGAAAATATTTCCATAATGGTAACAAGATTTAAAACACTCCACATGAGCAAATAACAACACAAATGCAAATCATACAACCAATGCAAGATCTAAGAAAATGTAGCATAAACTGAGAAACATTTCAAATATCAAATGACAAAATGCAGGAAATAAATAGAAGAAAAAATATAATATTCTCTGCCAGAAATGAATATGAAATCTAAGATACACCAAGAACAATTGGTTTGACTAAATGTATAACAAGGAACATAAAAGATGTAGATGAGGACAATCAGAAAAATAAAATAGAAATTTAAAAAAGTTATTTGAAAGGATCAAAGAAAGGACAGTGTATTTTCCTGCACAGTCTACACCACAAACTTCTCACTGGATACAAATGAGAAAAATTGTGGATAGAATAAGACTGCAGAATCCTCAGTGTGCAGGAGGGGTTGTCTGCCTTGACAGGAAAACAACAAAGTCCCATTCTCTCCTCTTGATCAAATGATCCTCTCCAAAGTCTTAAGCAAATGGGAAGGGACAAGTGTATTGCTAGGCAAAGGATCTGAGGGGAAAATGAAAAACAGAAGCAGGAAACTCTTGAGGCTAAGATCCTAGATTAATTCTATGAGAGATATTCTGGAG
The DNA here is from genome assembly GCF_032405125.1 of Capricornis sumatraensis. Taxonomy (NCBI): domain Eukaryota; kingdom Metazoa; phylum Chordata; class Mammalia; order Artiodactyla; family Bovidae; genus Capricornis; species Capricornis sumatraensis. The sequence continues at coordinate 14,022,051 of NC_091089.1, read as the reverse complement.
CAGACATAGGGTCAGAAACCTCTTGCACAAAACATGCCACATTTACATGGCAAAATTTAGCCCATGTAAGAAGCAGCAGAAACATTGGAAAAGCTAAACTGGCATTATGTATAGAAAATTCTAACCAACAAAAGAAAAACCAACACTTTTTTGAGTAGATTTTTTTAGAGCAGTTTTAGATTCACAATTCAGCATAAAATACAGTTTCCAGATAATCCCTGTCACACACTTGCACAGCTTCCCTGACAAGTAGCATCTCACACCAGAGTGGTCCATTTGTTACAACTGCTAAACCTATATTGATACACATTTATATCTCAAGGTCCACAGCTTACCTTTGGGCTCACTCTTGGTGTTGTACATGTTGCAGATTTTGACAAAAGGATAAATAAATTGTCCAACATTGTATTATCATGCAGAATAATTTCATTGCTCTCAAAATTCCTCTGTGCTCACCTGTTCATCTCTCCCTCCTCTCAACCCCTGGCAACCACTGATTTTTTACTCTTCCTTAGTTTTGTCTTTTCCAGAATGTCATGTGCTTGGAATCATACAGTATGTAGCTTTCTCAGACTAGCATTCTTCACTTAGTAATAGGCATTGAAGTTTCCTCCATGCCTTTTCATGGCTTGATAGCTTATTTATTTTTAACTCTGAATAATATTTCATTATCTGGATGTACCACAGTTAATTTTTCTATTCACTTGCTCAAGGACTTCTTGATTGCTTCCAAATTTTGGCATTTATGAATAAAGCTGCTATAAGCATCCACATGCAGGTTTTTTTTTTTTTTTTCAGACATAAATATTCAACTTATTTGGGCAAATACCAAGTAGCACAATTGCTCCCTCATAACATGAGAGTATCTTTTTTTGTAAAAAAGAACTGCCAAACTGATTTCCAAAGTGGCTGAACTATTTTGATTTCCCACTTACTATGAATGAGGGTTTCTGTTGCTGCACATCCTTTCCATGATTTTCTGTTGACAGTGATTTGGATTTGGCCATTCTATTAGGTGTATAAGAGTATCTCATTGTCATTTTAATTTGGAACTCCCCAATGGCATATGATGCTGAGCATCTTTTCATATGTTTCTTTACCATCTCTATATATTCTTTGGTAAGATATTCATTCAAGTCTTTTGCCCATTTTTAACTGGATTGTTTGTTTCTTTTGTTGACTTTTAATAGTTCTTTGTGCATGTTGGGTAAGAGTTCTTTATCAGATATATGCTTTGCAAAGATTTTCTCCTAGCCCATGTGCTGTGTTCCAATTCTCTCTACATTGTCTTCTTCAGAGTAGAAGTTTTTAATCTTACTGATTTCCAGTTTATCAGTGATTTCTTTCATGGATTGTGCCATTTTAGTCCTGCAACTAGAAAGTAATTTCCCTATCAGAAATCTCTCAGATTTTCTCTTATTCTCATTTCTCAGTGTTGTATCTTCTAGTGGTTTTGTAGTTTTCATTTTACGTCTAGGTCTGTAATTCATTTTGAAATAATTTTTGTGAAGGGTGTAAAGTATATGTGTAAAGTTTATTATTTTATGTGGATTTTCAGCTGTTTCACAACATTTGTTGAAAAGAGAAAATGTATTACTCCACTGTATCATTTTTGCTCCTTTGTCAAATATCAGTAGATGCTATATACAAGTTCTTTTCATATCTACATAAAGCATTTAACAAGATGGACTATACTCTGTTCCATCAAGTAAACCATAAAATTTTAAAAATTTAAAGTATACAAATTGTTTTCTTTGACTACAATGAAATATTAAAAGAAATGAATAACAAAGAGCCAGAAAAAGTTCTCAAATATATAAAAATTAAACAATGTGAAAGCACTCATGTCACACAAGAAATTTTTAAAAAATGATATTTTGAATTAAATAAATTGGAAAACATATTTCACAATTTCGTTTAAACAACAAAAGCTATTGTTTTCACAGTATGAAATGCTATAATATAATAAAATCGATCTTATTCAGTTACAAGTTTATATTAGAAAAAGATACAAGGCTTATTATCCAAGCTTTTATCTTAAGAATCTAAAAAGAAGCAGATTTTTTAAAAAGACAGTTGGGAAGAATGACTAAAAATAATAAATGATAAAGATATTAGAAAATAAAATTTAAAACATAAAAAATAAAAATCAATGAAACAAAATCTACTTCTTGAAAAGAGAAAATGTATACACTTTTAGCAGGACTGATCAAGAAAAAGAGAAAGGAGAGATAAATCATCAATACTAGGCATGAAAAAGGAGCTGTCACTGTAGATCTTACTTACATCAATGTACCAGTAAGGATATACCATGAATGACTTTACACCAATAAATATGAGGATTTAGATCAAACTCCTGAATGACCTATACTATAAAGACTTAGTCACAGTCGCAGAAATGGATAACTTGAATATTTCTGTGTCTATTAAAATAATTAACTTTGTAATTAAATATAAAACCACTTTTCAAAAAAACCTCCAAACCTAGAGAGTTTTACTGATGAATTCTACCATTAAAGCTGGAAGAAACTGTATCAGTTCTACACACACTGTTCATACATGGGGAATAGTTCCTAAATTATTCTAAGAGATCATCATTAAACTGAAAACAAGCCCAGACAGAGATACTGCACAAAAGAAACCTGAGAAGCAGTCTGCTGTGAATATAGATGTAAACATCCTCAATAAAATATTCGTAAATTGTGCTGCTTCCTATATAGAAAAGATAGCATATCATAACTAAGTGGGAATTTTCTCAGGTAAGCAACTTTAGTTCAACATTCAAAAGTCAGCCAGTGAGATTTATCTATAAAATACTAAATAAAAAAATCATATAATTATCTCAATGTATGCTGAAATACCACCTTACAAAATTCAAGATCTATTAATATCAAAACACTAATAATAAGTTACTAAAGTTGACCGTCTACACTTGGCACAATGCCTTCTATTTTACTTTCTGTTCCTAAATTCAGAAACAAGTCACTAATGATTGTTCTTATCACTTCCATTCAGTATTTTCCCAGAAACCTTAAGCAGGGAAATGAAGCAAGGAAAAGAAAGGAATGGATGCATAGAGACTGGAAAAGAATAAATAGACGTGTTTATATTTGAAGATAACAGTCATTAATGTAAAAAAAAATCAAAGGAACTACACAATGTCTTCTAGATCTAATAAATGAACTTAACAAGGGTTTAGGACAGGGGTAATAAAAAGTATTAGGTGCATTTCAGGAACAATTACATGTTTAAATTTTAAAAATTCATTTGCAATAACATCAAAGACATAAAATTCTCAAGTATAAATATAACATAGAGTATGTAAACTTTGTAAACACTTCTGAAAGAAATCAGATAGACTATCAGTATAAGAGGAGAGAACTTTGTTAATGCATTAGATCGCCAATATTTTTAAATGCACATTTTCTCCAAACTGATACATAAAAAAAAACCCTCAATCTCCTATTTTCTTAAGATGCCAAAAAAAGTGATTCTATAATTAACACTGAAAAACAAATGAACTAAAATAAGCAACACGGTTTTGGAAAACAGAACAAAACTGAAATGTTCAAACCACCAGAATTCAAGACATTATAAAGCTGTAGAAATTAAGACAGTACACTCAAATGCTAATCTCTTCCGGAACCATCCTCACAGATACAATCAGAAATAATGCTTTACCAGTCCAGTCAAGTTGACTATAAAAGTAACCACCTCAGACACTGAGACAAAACATACAACCACTATAGGTGCTACTGAGGTAAAGAAAGGAGGCAAAAGTTTTCCAAAGAGATGGGCCAGCATTAATATAGGCGAAGTTCCTATCGGAAGAAGGAGCTAGTGCTAAAGAAAGGCTTGCTTTATAATACAGCCCAACGTTAAAAGAGTAGCAGAATAAAAAGTAACACATGCAGCATCTCCCAGACACCATGAAGAGTTTGGTCTACACTGGAGGAACAATGAGAATGCATTCAACCTATTTTATTTTAATGGGGGAGGCATTTTCAAATGTGCATTTTGAAAAGATAACTCTGATTGCCTGGAGAATAAAACCGTGTAGGCATGTGGCTACTGTGGGATGCCGAGGAGGAAGACATTTAGTTGCCCAGCAATACAAAATTAGCTTCCAAACTTGTGCTTTACACACACTTGGCAATGCTGTCCTGATTTTTGTATTCTTCCCCTCCTGTGATCCCCTTTTCCTCCACCCTGGCCTTACTGTTGTGCTATGCTCCTTGTAGGCAATAATCCTTCTGATCTCAGGCTCCCCAGGCCAGAAGAACCTGGGTAAACACTAGGGAAAACTGAGACAGAATTTAGAAGCTCTTTCACTTACGTTATTATTTTTTAAGCTTTTTATTTTGCTTTGGGGTATAGCTGACTAACAATGTTGTGATAGTTTCGAGTGAACAGTGAGGGGACTCAGCCATACATACACATGTATCCATTCTCCCCCCAAACTCCTCTCCCATCCAGCCTGCCGCGTAACACTGAGCAGAGTCCCCAGTGCTGTAGAATAGGGCCTTGTTGGTTATCCATTTTAAACACAGCAGTGTGTACTGTTGTGATCTGAGAGCGGTGAGGTAGCAGATTTAATACAGGACATGTTAAGGGTGGGGAATCAGAGGAGACACTGGCAGATTACTAACATGTTTAACAAAATTAAATTCTGCTTGAAAAGATTATAAGAGTCGATTTTAGGATATCTCTATGTCACTCTGCACTTCGCTTTCCCTTCTCCCTTCATTCTATTCTTTCTGTATTTGCCTATCATTTCCTAGGATAAGCCAGTCTAACTCCACAGTCTCAGTGAGATATTTTCAATATCTCTTTATTATGTTTATACCTATGCACTTGACTTTTTAATCTATTTATTTTCTATTTGTCAACTTCTATCTTCTCTGGACATTGTCACCCTGCTTATTTAACTTATATGCAGAGAACATCATGAGAAATGTTGAGCTGGAGGAAGCACAAGCTGGAATTAAGATTGCCAGGAGAAATATCAATAACCTCAGATATGCAGATGACACCACCCTTACGGCAGAAAGTGAAGAGGAGCTAAAAGCCTCTTGATGAAAGTGAAAGAGGAGAGCGAAAAAGATGGCTTAAAGCTCAACATTCAGAAAATGAAGATCATGGCATCCAGTCCCATCACTTCGTGGGAAATAGATAGGGAAACAGTGGAAACAGTGTCAGCCTTTATTTTGGGGGGGGCTTCAAAATCACTGCAGATGGTGACTGCAGCCATGAGATTAAAAGACGCTTACTCCTTGGAAGGAAAGTTATGACCAACTTAGATCAGTTCAGTTCAGTTCAGTCACTCAGTTGTGTCTGACTTCTGTGACCCCATGAATTGCAGCACGCCAGGCCGCCCCATTCATCACCAACTTGTGGAGTTCACTTAGACTCGCGTTCACCGAGTCAGTGATGCCATCCAGCCATCTCATCCTCAGTCGTCCCCTTCTCCTCCTGCTCCCAATCCCTCCCAGCATCAAAATCTTTTCCAATGAGTCAACTCTTCACATGAGGTGGCAAAAGTACTGGAATTTCAGCTTTAGCATCATTCCTTCCAAAGAAATGCCAGGGCTGATCTCCTTCAGAATGGACTGGTTGGATCTCCCTGCAGTCCAAGGGACTCTCAAGAGTCTTCTCCAACACCACAGTTCAAAAGCATCAATTCTTCGGCACTCAGCCTTTTTCACAGTCCAGCTCTCACATCCACACATGACCACAGGAAAAACCATAGCCTTGACGAGACAGACCTTAGTTGGCAAAGTAATGTCTCTGCTTTTGAATATGCTATCTAGGTTGGTCATAACTTTTCTTCCAAGGAGTAAGCGTCTTTTAATTTCATGGCTGCAATCACCATCTGCAGTGATTTTGGAGCCCAAAAAAATAAAGTCCGACACTGTTTCCACTGTTTCCCCATCTATTTCCTATGAAGTAATGAGACCAGATGCCATGATTTTCGTTTTCTGAATGTTGAGTTTTAAGCCAACTTTTTCGCTCTCCTCTTTCACTTTCATCAAGAGGCTTTTAGCTCCTCTTCACTTTCTGCCATAAGGGTGGTGTCATCTGCATATCTGAGGTTATTGATATTTCTCCTGGCAATCTTGATTCCAGCTTGTGTTTCTTCCAGTCCAGAGTTTCTCATGATGTACTCTGCATAGCAGTTAAAGAAGCAGGGTGACAATATACAGCCTTGACGTACTCCTTTTCCTATTTGGAACCAGTCTGTTTTTCCATGTCCAGTTCTAACTGTTGCTTCCTGACCTGCATACAGATTTCTCAAGAGGCAGGTCAGGCGGTCTGGTATTCCCATCTCTTTCAGAATTTTCCACAGTTTATTGTGATCGACACAATCAAAGGCTTTGGCATAGTCAAGAAAGCAGAAATAGATGTTTTTCTGGAACTCTCTTGCTTTTTCCATGATCCAGCGGATGTTGGCAATTTGATCTCTGGTTCCTCTGCCTTTTCTAAAATCAGCTTGAACATCAGGAAGTTCACGGTTCACATATTGCTGAAGCCTAGCTTCGAGAATTTTGAGCATTACCCTACTAGCATGTGAGACGAGTGTAATTGCATGGTAGTTTGAGCATTCTTTGACATTGCCTTTCTTTGGGATTAGAATGAAAACTGACCTTTTCCAGTCCTGTGGCCACTGCTGAGTTTTCCAAATTTGCTGGCATATTGAGTGCAGCACTTTCACAGCATCATCTTTCAGGATTGGAAATTGCTCTACCAGAATCCCATCACCTCCACTAGCTTTGTTCGTAGTGATGCTTTCTAAGGCCCACTTGACTTCACATTCCAGGATGTCTGGCTCTAGGTGAGTGATCACACCATCGTGATTATCTGGGTCGTGAAGATCCTTTTTGTACAGTTCTTCTGTGTATTCTTGCCACCTCTTCTTAATATCTTCTGCTTCTGTTAGGTCCAGACCATTTCTGTCCTTTATCGAGCCCATCTTTGCATGAAATATTCCCTTGGTATCTCTAATTTTCTTGAAGAGATCTCTAGTCTTTCCCATTCTGTTGTTTTCCTCTATTTCTTTGCATTATATTGCTGAAGAAGGCTTCTTATCTCTTCTTGCTAGTCTTTGGAACTCTGCATTCAGATGCTTATATCTTTCCTTTTCTCCTTGCCTTTTCACTTCTCTTCTTTTCACAGCTATTTGTAAGGCTTCCCCAGACAGCCATTTTGCTTTTTTGCCTTTCTTTTCCATGGGGATGGTCTTGACCCCTGTCTCCTGTTCAATGTCATGAACTTCCATCCATAATTCATCAGGCACTCTATCTATCAGATGTAGATCCTTAAATCTATTTCTCACTTCCACTGTATAATCATAAGGGATTTGATTTAGGTCATACCTGAATGGTCTAGCGGTTTTCCCTACTTTCTTCAATTTCAGTCTAAATTTGGTAATAAGGAGTTTATGATCTGAGCCACAGTCAGCTCCTGGTCTTGTTTTTGTTGACTGTATAGAGCTTCTCCATCTTTTGCTGCAGAGAATATAATCAATCTGATTTCGGTGTTGACCATCTGGTGAAGTCCATGTGTAGAGTCTTCTCTTGTGTTGTTGGAAGAGGGTGTTTGCTATGACCAGTGGATTTTCTTGGCAAAACTCTATTAGTCTTTGCCCTGCTTATTAGAAAACAGAGACATTACTTTGCCAACAAAAGTCCGTCTAGTCAAAGCTATGGTTTTTCCAGTGGTCATGCATGGATGTGAGAGTTGGACTGTGAAGAAATCTGAGCACTGAAGAATTGATGATTTTGAACTGTGGTGTTGGAGAAGACTCTTGAGAGTCCCTTGGACTGCAAGGAGATCAAACCAGTCCATCCTAAAGGAGACCAGTCCTGGGTGTTCATTGCAAAGACTGATGCTGAAACTGAAACTCCTATACTTTGGCCACCTCATGTGAAGAGTTGACTTATTGGAAAAGACCCTGATGCTGGGAGGGATTGGGGGCAGGAGGAGAAGGGGACAACAGAGGATGAGATTGCTGGATGGTATCACAGCCTCTATGGACATGAGTCTGAGTGAACTCCGGGAGTTGGTGTTGGACAGGGAGGCCTGGCGTGCTGCGATTCATGGGGTTGCAAAGAGTCAGATACGACTGAGTGACTGAACTGAACTGATCTCTGTTTACACCTTCTCTGTTAGCCAAAATGTTACCTCACTCTGAATTATCTTGTGCTTTTAAGTGTATATCATACGAAACTATTTGGAAGTTTAAATAAAATAATGTGACTCATGCTGGTGACATTATTATTCTTAATTACAATTTCTGCATATTTATGGGGCAATATCCCTTGCTGAGTATATACTGTCCTTTATAATATCAAGTATATAATACCAAGTGGTCACCACTATGGGAAGTTGTCAACTAAATAGTAGAAAATCTTTCCAATGAGATTTGATGTAAACTATATGTGGTATTTTTGGAGAAGGCAATGGCACCCCACTCCAGTACTCCTGCCTGGAGAATCCCATGAGCGGAGGAGCCTGGTAGGCTGCAGTCCATGGGATCGCTAAGAGTCGGACATGACTGAGGGACTTCACTTTCACTTTTCACTTTCATGCATTGGAGACAGAAATGGCAACCCACTCCAGTGTTCTTGCCTGGAGAATCCCAGGGATGGGGGAGCCTGGTGGGCTTCCGTCTATGGGGTCGCACAGAGTCGGACACGACTGAGGCGACTTAGCAGCAGCATGTGTGGTATTTTAATAATATAAAGAGTAATATATGCTGAGGAGATTAATATATTAAAGTTCAGGACTTATGACAACTAAAATAACTCGAAATATTGCCAGTATGGGGCTTCCCCAGTGGCTCAGATGGTAAATAATCTGCCTGCAATGCAGGAAACCTAGATTTGATCCCGGGGTCAGGAAGGTCCTCTGGAGAAGGAAATGGCTACCCACTCCAGTATTCTTACTTGGAGAACCCCATGGACAGAACAGCTTGAAACGCTAGAGTCCATGGGGTCACAGAGAGTCAGATAGGACTAAGCAACTAACACTCTCACTTTCTTCCAATTGTCAGCATGTATTACACTTATGCACACATATTGTGATTTACCTCTACTAAGAAGAGGTAGGGTTACTTCTACTAAGAAGCTGAAGTGTTTGCATGATAAAGTCTAAAATAGTAGAGTTATTTACAACCCCTTAGAGCTAATGGCTTGTACTTTCTGATACTGCGGCTCTGGAGCTGCGAGAAAATTGGCCGGTCCCCTGCATTCGCTCGCTCTCTTTGTCAGCCTTTGGGTTATTTTATTCTACTAGTGTCATGCCCCTGTTTGAAATGATTATTTTTGTCAGTAGCTCCAGGTTAGTGATGTCAAAAGATGTAGTAGTGTAACTTTTGAAATTATATTTCACCTTATGAATAACCAGGCTATGCTAATGTCGACCAATGCAAGAACCTGCTTAAACAGTAGGACATAAAATGAATATTTATCTTCTGCTTATTTTTATGACAGATACCATGTTCATTAATTACTTGCCACACAAATTGAGATCACTTTGCCAATCCTGATAAAGCTATTGTCTACTGCTAGTTTTTATTTTTTCATAGTAAAACAGGTTAACAGAACCAAAATTTAAAGAATTCTGATTTTTTCTGAGATATAAAATTAAATGTGCAATTTTTCAACTGGATAACGAAGAGTTTGCCATGAAATGGATAGTTGATCCCCCAGATTTTTTAATGCATAATGTTAAATATTTATCATTTCTGCTATGCTTCCTAGAAAAATAGTGAGTGAATTGTAGTTTTAAATAATCTGTTTTTTCAGGAATCTTTAAAAAAGAATCAGTTCAATTCAGTTCAGTCATTCAATTGTTTCTGACTCTTTGCAACCCCATGGACTACAGCATGCCAGGCTTCCCTGTCCATCACCAACTACCGCAGCTTTTTCAAACTCATGTCCATTGAATCAGTGATGTCATCCAACCATCTCATCCTCTGTTGTCCCCTTCTCTTCCTGCCTTCAATCTTTCCAAACATCAGCGTCTTATAATTATATATGTACATGTGAGTTCTGTCTTTACATGCAGATATATTCCTTATTATCATATTCAAGTAGATATGATGCAAATAAAGTGTGCAAAAATGGAGAATAAACATATCTTCCAATGACACATCAATGCAGTTTCAGAATGAAAGAATATTCCATTAAATTGTATTTATGAATACAGGCTTACTTTTATGAAAGAGTAAAAGATTAATTGTAAGTTCCCTTTAAACTTTAAAATGTGGTAACTTCAAAAATTCTGCTTTTTCCACATTTGAAAAATCATATTCTAAATAATAATAATGCAAGGTATGATCACAATGGGCTTTCCCTGGTGGTTCAGAGGTAAAGAATTTGCCTGCCAGTGCAAGAGACACAGGTTTGATCCCTGGGTGGGGAAGATCCCCTGGAGAAGGAAATGGCAACCTACTCAGGTATTCTTGTCTGGGAAATCCCATGGACACAGGAGCCTGGTGGCCTAAAGCCCTTGAGGTCACAAAGAATTGGACATGACTTAGCAACTAAAGGGCTTCCTCGGTGGCTCAGAGGTTAAAGCATCTGCCTGGAATGTGGGAGACCCGGGTTCGATCCCTGGGTTGGGAAGGTCCCCTGGAGAAGGAAATGCCAACCCACTCCAGTACTCTTGCCTGGAGAATCCCATAGAGGGAGGAGCCTGGTAGGCTATAGTCCATGAGGTCCCAAAGAGTCAGACACAACTGAGCAACTAACACAAAGCTGATTCACACTGCTATACAGCAGAAACTAACACAATATTGTTATCTAGGAGGTGGGACGGGAGTGGGGTGGGAGCGAGGCTCAAAAGGGAGAGGATGTATGTATACATTTAGTTAAACTCACTCTAGTATTCTTGCCCAGAGAATCCCATAGACAGAGGAGCCTGGCAGGCTACAGTCCATGAGGTCCCAAAGAGTCAGACACAACTGAGTAACTAACACATAGCTGATTCACACTGCTGTACAGCAGAAACTAACACAATATTGTAAAGTTACTATACCCCAATTAAATAATAAATTAGGAAAAAATATTAAAGTGACACCAGTCAGCAAGAGGGACCTCAGAACATTTATGCAGATGGAAAAGAGTGCTAACTTACCATGCTGAAATTTCCTCATAGGAAAAAGGATAATTTACCTGAAACAAACCAAGTTAATGCTTAAACTGTAATACGTTCTGGTGATATAAGATCACTGCATTACCGTCATGCCTTTGGCGAAGATTTTCTGTTTGGTATGTACTGCGTTACCTATAATGATTTCATATTCCAACAAACTGACAAGCATTAATTCTCTTATCATGTCTTTCCTTGTCCTGCTTCTCCCAGTGATTTGTTCCTCTTTAAAGGGTCTTATTTTGGAAGCTTAACTGTTATTTCTGCAAATTATAGCCTGCCGAGAACTAGAACATTTTTGTATAAAATCTATATTGACTTTATTTGCATTCAGTTCCTGCCTGCATAATATCTGTTCAGTCATCACATATAATTACAATAGGTGGGCTTGGAATTTACACACCTGGAAAGGTCACTTGAGCTAGTTCCGAAGCATCACACCTTTACCTAACATCTTTCAGTGCTGTCAAGACAGCAAGCACCTCTGGCCATTGTTTAATTTATGCAGTTTGTAAGATATTAGCACCCTTAGTCATTTTCCATGAATGCTGTGAACATAAGCTCTTAAAACAATGACATGAATTAAGGTTACAGAACACTTTCACCCTTCATGCCTGAAAGTTTATTATCAGAACCCGTTTGATGGTGACAGCTCGTCTCCTCTTACTAGCGCTCGGTGCCCTGCATTTAAACAGTGGGGGCTTTAATCAAAGAGACACGTTTTCCTCCCTGTTCGAGCACTATAGTTTCACATCACAGTCACAGCCAGAGACACGCAGAAAGGTCTGTGCCCAACTATTTTTGACATTCAACATCAATCAACTTTCCATCTGAGGCTGAACATGCGCCGTTAATCACTGAGGGAAATTGTGAATTTTGACAAAACGAATCACATTAAGTTTTAAACAAATGTCATACCCAGACCTTATTTTAACAAAGATGTTTGGTGGTTGTATTTCACCACTGTGTATATGTGGGTGTTTCTGTGTTGTGTATGTATGTGCACCTTGATGTGTGAGAACACATAGCAATCTCATTGCATTGGCACACACACAATCATCGTCATTCATACAACTGAAATATGTATCAGTACCCTTCAGTTGCTCAGTCATGTCCGACTCATCACAACCCCATGGACTACAGCACGCCAGGCCTCCCTGTCCATCGCCAATTCCTGGAGTTATTCAAACTTACATATACTTTAACTATCTATGCAAATTGGAGAAAGCAGACAGTATTTGAAAAAGCTAAAATTGGAGGTGCTAAGAAATACTCCAAGCAGAAAAGAAAGACTGAAAACATCATAAGATAATAAGTCTTACCTGTGTTATATGGTGGTTTCACCCTCAAGAGATGCAGAGTGGCAATTGGTCTAGCTATTGGTTCATACCAATGTAGTACTTAGGAGAACTGCATTAATTCATGGGAGTTCTGTTTCATGCAAAAATTAAAATGGACTGTTGAGGTTTGTATAAGGGATGGGGGAGCATGGTGGGCTGCTGTCTCTGGGGTCGCACGGAGTCGGACACGACTGAAGTGACTTAGCAGCAGCAGCAGCAGGTAAAGATTAGGAGACAGAAAACTTCATTTTTCACTCCAGATGCTTAATCTTTGTTTGGCATCTACAGAAGACTCAAAGGTACACTTTCATTAACAATGACAGTCAAAAAAATGTATTCAATTATCAGTACCAATGGCATACAAAAGGGTTGCGTTAAAATGGGGAAGGACAGAGATCCAGGGACAATTTTGTCTCAATCCAGAAATGTACACTTAATTGGTCAAGACCCCCTGGAGAAATTTCTAATCAGAAATACTTTTTTTTTTTTTTTTTTAATGAAGGCAACTAAAAGACACTGCAAGAATGAGCATGGATAGTGATAAAAGTTCACTTTTAGAGAAATGTATAATGTATTTTGTAAGTGTTTGGATTCCTGTGAACATGGAGGGTCATAGTCATTTTTGATATCATGACAAGAGTTCTTGGCAACCATAAAATATGGGTATGAATTACTGGGGACAATGAGCCATTTACAGAGATTTTTAATTGCCTGTTAACACTTATTTAATAACCTTTTCATTTCTCCTAGGTCTTTTAACATCTAGCTATTAAATAATTAACACAGAAAGGGCAGTAGGGAAAAGTGAAATAAAGCTAAAATGAAGCAAATATTTTGTTCAAAACAAAATAAAAAACACTTCAGTAGGTATTTATTTAACCAAACTAATTATGTTAAAGGAGAGTTATCATTAAATATTTTTGTTATTTTGCTTATGAGTAACAGTCCTCTAATAACTTTAGCATATTTATTAATATTAATGAGAATACCTAATCTTTCTGTAAGATAATATATGTAAAGTTATGAGAAAGCTTTATAGTTTTTATTCTAGTGGGACAGGAAATTTTAAGAGCAAAATAAAATTAGAGCAGGTTACAATACACAGCCTAGTTAGTACTTTAGATAAATCAAACATTTCCCTTGAAAGTGTAAAGTGTTACAGAAGTACTGTACACTTAATACAGAAGCTGGGACCAGATAATTGAGTTAGGTGCCAGGTGGGTGATAAATCTGAGTTAGATTCGCCTAAGATTTATGCACAGAATAAGGCAGAAAGACAACCATAAAGCAAAAACTAACAAAGAATAACAACAACAATATTATGTGAAGGAAAATAAATGAGTGGGGGAAACTGTAGCTTTTTTCCAAGAGTCCTAACTTTCTGGGGAAGTATGTGTGCTCGGTTATTTATTTTCAGTTCAGTGGCATTGTGGCACCCACTTCTGGGATTTAACTTGCACTGTAGAAAAGTCAAATCTCCCAAGATCCCCTTCCTCCTCTACACAGGTCAGAATCTGCCAACAATGGGCAATTACAATAAAGATTCGGGCAAAAGAGGAAGGGAGGTCATTATTTTCCAGATGGAGTCGTAAGTGTGAATGAGCAAAGGTGAGGTCCAAAATAGCCGCTGAGAGGTTTTCCTGAGCATCACTGATGTTAATGATGGAGATTGAAAGAGAAGTAGAGCTTCTCAGAGTTTGGTGAGATTGACAGGGGCTTCAGGGCGAGATGATCCTGGATTTTCAGCAATTGCTGGCTTGCATTTTCAGAACTCCCTGCTTTGGAGAAGCAGACTGATGTCACTGGTGACAGTTTCTCTGACCTCTGTCCTTCCAACTTTACCAATAGTAACATTAACCTCTCATTCTTTCTGCTAAAACTTTTCACTCACCAATCATGTATTCTGTCCAATATGTTGTACTCCCTACAGTCTCATTACTCAAGAGAGAAGAGGAAAGTTCTGCTGCAGTTTAGATTTGTTGGAGACACAGCCAAAAAACAAAATGAAGCTTACTTAGAGGAAGAAGAACGTTTGGCTGGGGAGGGGGGCGTTGTTGTTGCTACTGTTTTTGTTTAACAAAAATTTACGGTTTGTTATGCACGAAGAAAGTGGGGAGTATATCTGGAGTGAATGTATTGGCCAAAGTCCAGGGTCTTACGGAGTTTCTAACCCAGCGTAGTACGTAGCGCTGGTGATGTCAGGAGAGGAGTATAAGTGGGGAATTCTATCAAAGGGACAAAATTGTAGGCCAGGAGTCTGGTTAAGAAGGGATTCCAAAATCCAGGTGAGACATGATAGTTATTGAAACTACACTGGCAAAGGTAAAACCTTACAAATATATTTGAATGTTGATTCATTTTTTATTCAAAACATATATTGAATGTCTGCAGTGTGCAGGAAGTAACTGTATGGGACACTGGAAATAAAATGAAACAAACAAAAAATGATGTAGAACCTTAGGTAATTTGAATCAGAAACATAAAAAATAAGTTGACTATACACTGGGTTTACCAAAAGGTTCATTCAGTTTTTCCAAAAGATATTATGGATATCTTCATATAGATATGAGAACCTTTCTGCCAACCTCTGGCTCACTGGTAAAGAATCTGCCTGACAATGCAGGAAATACAGGTTAAATCCCTGGGCCAGGAAGATTGCCTGGAGAAGGAAATGTCAACCCACTCCAGTTTCAGTTCAGTTCAGTTCAGTCCTCAGTCGTGTCCGTCTCTTTACGACCCCATGAATCGCAGCACGCCAGGCCTCCCTGTCCATCACCAACTCCTGGAGTTCACTCAGATTCACGTCCATCGAGTCAGTGAACACTCCATTTTACTTGCCTGGGAATTCCATGGGTAGAGAAGCCTGGTGGGCTATAGTCCATGGGGTCACAAAGAATCAGACAAGACTGAAGCAGCTTAGCAGAGCACACACATTCATGCGTATATTGTCTGACAAAATATGCTTTTCTTTTTTTTCCCAATAATATATAGTACAATTCTCATGGGGTCTTCTTATAAGCTATATTCTTCACATTGACAGTTATAGGGAATTTTAAAATAGCTCTTTTTGAAGTTGTCGTCTACAGACAAAATTAGGTCATACATAGACACTGGTCAAAGTAAGAGAAAAATTGAGGACATTACCAAGTATTCCACAAATAACGTGTCTCCTTATGTTTTTGCCTTTGAATTTTTTGTCTTTCTCTGTGTGTGTGTTATATGTCTGTGATACATATACATATCATTATGTAACTGTTCATACTCCTACACATAATACTTAAGAATAATTCAGAACATAGGTAAAAGAAGTTTGATTTGTTAAAAAAAAAAATGACTAAGGAAGATAATTTGGGTGATACAAACAAAGAAATTTAACACTTTATGAAGAAGGTAGTCTCTGTCTCCAAGAGCTGGAAAACTGTAAAACAGGATGGAAAACAGAAAGCTTTTATAGAATAAAGAGTAAAGAACAAAGAAGACATAGAGAATAGACTTATGGACATGAGGAGAGGGGAGGAGAGGGTGAGATGTATGGAAAGAGTAACATGGAAACTCACATTACCTTATGTAAAATAGATAGCCCATGGGAATTTGCTGTATGGCTCAGGAAACACAAATAAGGGCTCTCTATCAACATAGAGGGGTGGGATGGGGAAGGAGATGGGAGGGAGCTTCAAAAGGGTGGGGATATATGTATACCTTTGGCTGATTCATGTTGTGGTTTTACAGAAAACAGCAAAATTCTCTAAAGCAATTATCCTTAAATAAAAAATAAATTAATAAAAAAAGAAAGAAAATCAATAAGGAAGAAAGAAGCCCAGATTGGAGCCCAGAATTGGCCTGGGGTTTGGGGAGGGGTGGGGGGTGGCTAACTGGCTATATATGATACTTCCAGTCAAGAGAAAGAGTAACAAGGATGCAAAACTTATCTAAGTTTGATGACATGGCATCTCAGATGCGAGCAGTTTCATCTTTGGCCAAGACATTTATTTCAACAGATATGGATGGAAGTGAGTGCATCACAACTAGCTCCAATAAGTCATAGAATGTGTGTGTGTGCACGTGTGTGTGTGTGCACGTGTGTGTGTGTGTACATGTGTGTGTGTTAAGTCATGTCCAACTCTTTGCAACCCTATGTACTGTAGTACACCATGCTTCTGTGTCTGTGGAATTTCCCAAGCAAGAATACTGGAGTGGGTTGCAATTTCCTGCTCCAGAGAATCTTCCCAACCCAGGGACTGAACCCATATCTCCTGTATCTCCTGCATTGGCAGGCAGGTTTCTTACCACCAGCGCCAATCTGGGAAGCCCAAGTCATAGAATGGGCAGACTAAATGAGATCAACACATAGAGAGTGCAAAGAAATATCCCAGTATTGAAATTAGACTCTGCTTTCTTTCTTGCACTGAGCATTTGCCAAGTGGAGTATTTGCTTAAAAAGTCTGCCAACTTGTTCCTCTGCTCATCATTTTCCTTCACTGAAATGTGTTGTCTAAATGAGCATGCTTTGTTCTCTAGGTTATAACTTCTGCCTGTTTGGTAGGTTAAAAAATATGTTTTATATAGATATATATGTGTGTGTGTATATATATATATATATATAAAGTGAAGTTGTTCACTCATGTCCGACTTTGCAAACCCATGGACTGTAGTCTGCAAGGCTCCTCCATCTATGGGATTTTCCAGGTAAGAGTACTGGAGTGGGTTGCCATTTCCTTAATTAGTGGATTGTTCCAACCCAGGAATTGAACCCAGACCTCCCACATTGCAGGCAGACATTTTACCATCTGAGCTACACACACACACACACACACACACACAGAGATATACATATTGTTCTCCAACAACTGCTTTGATACTAGAAACTAATTTGGGATATCTACAAAGAAAGTTAAATTTTTCAGCAGAATAGAAAAGCAACCAGTTGCTCTACATTATTCTAATTTTTACACTGATGTAAACCATAAACTCTGTTATTGTTCAGCTCCTAATTCATGTCCGATTCTTCACAACCCCATAGACTGCAGCACACCAGGCTCCTCTGTTCTCCACAACCTCCCAGAGTTTGAGCAAATTCATGCCCATTGTTTCAGTGATACTAACTAATCTCATCCTCTGTTGTCCCCTTCTCCTCCTGCTCTCAATTTTCCCAACCTCAGGGTCTTTTCCAATGAGTCAGCTCTTCACATCAGGTGGCCAAAGTATTGGAGCTTCAACTTCAACATCAGGCCTTCCAATGAATATTCAGAGTTGATTTCCGTTAGGATTGTCTCATTTAATCTCTTTGTAGTCTGAGAGATTCTTAAGAGTCTTCTAAGCTACTAGATGCTATTTATCAGTCAAAATCACTCTTCTCTGTACTCCTCTTAGAGACCAAAGTATCTAGATTGGCTTCCTATTCAGAAGCGATCTGAAATGTTGCACACTAGTAACAGGTTGTTGCTGAACGAAAAGACGCTGGGATTCTTGGCCTCCAGAGGAGAAGAATTCAACCTGGGGCCAGAGACGAGGCTTGATCGCTCAGAGCTTTTGTGTAATAAAGTTTTGTTAAAGTATAAAGGAAATAGAGAAAGCTTCTGATATAGGCATCAGAAGGGGGCAGAAAGAGTACCCCCCTGATAGTCTTCAGCTGGATGTTATATAGTCACTAGCAGTCTGTTAATGAAATAAACGAATGCCTTAAAACTCAGAATGACGCCAGGCCCCTCACCTATATGATGCATTTTGGGATAATCTTGCCACCAAAATGTTCATCTGGGGCCATAAAATGATTAACTTGAATCTTGTAGAAGGGCAGATCACCATACAAATAGTTTCGTTTACATAGATTAAGTGAAAGTGAAGTTGCTCAGTCATGTCCGACTCTTTGCGACCCCATGGACTGCAGCCCACCAGACTTCTTCATCCATGGAATTTTCCAGGCATGAGTACTGGAGTGGGTTGCCATTTCCTATCCAAGGGATCTTCCCAACCCAGGGATTGAACCCGGGTCTCCTGCATTGCGGGCAGACACTTTACCATCTGAGCCACCATGGTATTTCCACTTACATAGATTAGGGGAACAATATCTGAGTATAACATACTGGTTTGTCAAGTAGGTTCTGAGCCAAGAGGAGGAACCAACTTAAAGACAAAGTTTGGGGTAAATGCACAGTACATTAGCATAGCTTAAGACAAACATTTCCATAAGAAAAATGCGTTGGTTAACTCAAGGTTTGAGAATAGTTAACTTCAGGTGAAACCAGGTGTCATTATGGCAACACAGTATTTTAAGGGAAACCTCCCTTTAAATTTGTATAGAGAAGAAAAAATTATCACTAGTTTGTTTCCTCCTGCCACCTAAGAGAGATAAAAATGTCTGACACTTGCAGGCTATTTCCTCCATTTGGAGATCCACGGCCTTACTGCCTGTTACCCTCTCACTAGGAATCAGTCTTTTCTTTGCTTCAGTTTAGTTGCCACTTGTTTTTATAACAGCACAATCTGGTGCACCAAATCCTCTTTGGAAGATATCACTGCCCTCCTCTCTCCACTGCATTCTTGCTAGGAGTGTTATTATCATTAACATAGGCACCATTCTACCTACATATTGTGCAGTTAAATGATCCCACCACATTCTATCCAGGGACTTCCCTGATGGCTCAGGGAAGAATCCATCAGTTAGTAAAGAATACACAAACAATGTAGGATATCCAAGATCTGGGTTTGATTCTCGGGTCAGGAAGATCCCCTGGAGAAGGAAATGGCAACCCACTACACTATTTTTGCCTGGGAAATCCCATGGACAGGGGAGCCTGGTGGGCTACAGCCCATGGGATTAAAGAGGCAGATAAAACTTGGAGGCTAAACCACCACCACCACCAGCACATACTATCCAGGCTGCCCAAGAATCCCTTGTTCTATAATACACAATACACAGACCAAACTGTTTGCAATCATCTGTTTAAAGAAGGATTTAATTTCAAGTGTTTTCGGGTAACTAAGGTAAAATTCAAAGACTGCTATTTTTAGATTTACTCACCAAAGGTTATGTTGGGAACATAACAGCAGTGAAATGCAATCCATATGGCCTGATTTCAGACAAGAAAGGCAACTCTCTCCTGGAAAATATCCCCTGATCTGCAAAGCTGATGGCTGACATTCCTTTAAGGAGGCCAGATAGGACTTCATCCCACATTACCACCGAAAGCTAAAAATACAAGTACTTCAGAGAAGTAGCTCATTGATTTATATTTATTCCATGTTGTCAATGAGGGTGATCAAATCCTTCCCTGCAAGGAAATTCTGTTAGGAGGGAATTACAATTCTGAAGAGGAACAAAGGGACTGCCCCTGAGGGAAGTAAAGCTGTTAGGCAAAGGAAGATAGGTCTCTCAGGGCCATTGTTCCCCTTCAACATTTTGCCTAAGGCCACCTTGATAGCAGCCCAGCTTGCTTAAGCATCTTGAAGAAATGAACTGGAGTGCTCTTTGAAGCTGAGAAGAGACTGTGCTAATGAAAGAGCCTGATTCTTAGTCTCCAGTCTCCTATCTAATGTCTATTACTGTTTACACAGGGCAGTTGAAGTACTCCTGGCAACAGAGTGGAGAACAGAAGACACAGATGCTTACAGGTCTCCTTAATTCTTCCCATTCCCTCTATCCAGCTCAAAAAAGTAAAATGTAGAATCATGAACACTTAACAGATCTCTCTATATATATGGGACTCTATGCCATGCAAAGTTAAGATAAAACTTTGGAATGCAAACTCTTGATTTAGGATCTAAAACAAACAAATCAAAAGCATCTGACTTTAGCTATGACTGTATCAGTTCAGTTCAGTTCAGTTCAGTCAGTCGCTCAGTCATTTCCGACTCTTTGCGACCCCATGAATCACAGCACGCCAGGCCTCCCTGTCCATCACCAACTCCCGGAGTTCACTCAGACTCACGTCCATCGAGTCCGTGATGCCATCCAGCCATCTCATCCTCTGTTGTCCCCTGCTCCTCCTGCCCCCAATCCCTCCCAGCATCAGAGTCTTTTCCAATGAGTCAACTTTTCGCATGAGGTGGCCAAAGTACTGGAGTTTCAGCTTTAGCATCATTCCTTCCAAAGAAATTTCAGGGCTGATCTCCTTCAGAATGGACTGGTTGGATCTCCTTGCAGTCCAAGGGACTCTCAAGAGTCTTCTCCAACACCACAGTTCAAAAGCATCAATTCTTCGGCGCTCAGCCTTCTTCACAGTCCAACTCTCACATCCATACATGCTGCTGCTGCTGCTAAGTCGCTTCAGTCGTGCCCGACTCTGTGCGACCCCATAGATGTCAGCCCACCAGGCTCCCCCGTCCCTGGGATTCTCCAGGCAAGAACACTGGAGTGGGTTGCCATTTCCTTCTCCAATGCATAAGAGTGAGAAGTGAAAGGGAAGTCGCTCAGTCGTGTCCGACTCTTAGCGACCCCATGGACTGTAGCCTACCAGGTTCCTCCATCCATGGGATTTTCCAGGCAAGAGTACTGGAGTGGGGTGCTAGTGGAAAAACCATAGCCTTGCCTAGATGGACCTTTGTTGGCAAAGTAATGTCTCTGCTTTTCAATATGCTATCTAGGTTGGTCATAACTTTTCTGCCATTCTAATTAATACCCCCATAATTAAGTTTCTGGGATAAGATTTCTCAGGATAGATATAAAGAGCCAACACAGCTTGGCAGGGGTTGTACTCCAAAACAGACAGAAGATAGATCTGCTAATCCCTGAACACGGAGGGACTTGAGCCATCTTGAATGAGATGTGTTGTTCTGGGTAAATACCTCCAGCTAAGTTAAAGTCTCACAGTCCTCAAGAAAAACATTCAGACCAAACAGGATCTCAGAGAATGAGCTGGGAGTTCTTGGGTGTAGCTGCAGTCTCTCTTTGGGAATTCCTTCTAGCAATGGGAAATTTAGAGTTGGCTAAAGCCCCTACTATCCCTGTCATCACCTTATTGATGCTGCTTATGATTGCTCCTTGTATTATCAGTTGTCTAACCCATTTTGTCTCTGTCTAGGTCTAAGTTACAACATGCCATGCCAGTTCAACAAGGATATATAAAAAACTACAGCCGACCACAGAAAATATCACTCACCCTTAGATGGACATCACCATAAAGACTCTGGAGACTAGCAAGAGGGGGAGGCCCAATTCCCCTCAAGTTCCCAGTTCAGCAGGAAGTAGCCAGAGAGACCTTGATGTCCCTATTCCCAAAGAATTGGGCCTCCCATCTCTTGATGGGGGAATGTTAGGTAGTTAGAATAGGAAAAAGGAGTTCAAAATGGGGTGGATAAAAGATAAAGAAGGGAAAAGCCAAAGAAAGGTCTGAGGACCAGAGTGAGAATTTCAGGTAAAACAAACAGCCCTCCTGGCTAGCCCAGTTTACATAAGGCAGGCTCAGGGCAGGAGGAAAAAAAAAAAAAAAAAAAAAACATATAAAAAGAGGAGCCAAAATTGGGATGAGGGCTTCTCTTCTCTTTCTGTCTTTTGGGTCGGCCCACCCTCACGCCTCGAGGATGTATTTTTCTTTACTTTCTAAATGAAACTGAGCTGTAACATGGGCCTGTAACACTGGCCCATCTGTTGTTTCAGATTTTTGCTGTGGCAAGACAGAACCAAGGAAATTACACATTCTCCCAACAAAATGTTTTGTCATGCCTAAGTATAGTTAGTCCTACTTACTCTTGGGGTCCATATCCATTGATACACTTGTATTATAATAAAGTCACACAGTTGTCATTAGGTATCTAAAAAGGATCCATTCCAGAATCACTGTGGATACCAAAATCTAAAATGCTCAAATCACTTATACAAAATGATGCAGTACATTACTGCTCTGAGTTCCATCTAGAAGGTATTCGAGTTTTACAATGGCAAAATCTCGCAGAGGGAGTTGTTAATATAACAGATAGTAACTATGATCCTTATTTCTCCCATTGGCTAGGAAGGGACGAAACAAATTCCTGTCACTTCCAAGAATTCTTTAACCTCTACTGTTTTATCTTAATTTTAAACTTACTTCTTTTGGCCAAACGAGCTCCTGATGATTTATCACTGGATAAATATCTAAGGGCAAAACTTACCATTTTATATTTTAACAAAATTCCTGAGGTACTTTGGCAAATAAATTGAGAATCAGAAACACCCACCTCCACATTTGGCTGTTACCACAATAACCTAAACCAAACTTCAACCTACTTCAATATGACTTTGCTATTTCAGTCTTCATTAGTATCTATTCATTCTTTCAGGATTGTCCTGCTAAGACAACTGGCTTGATTGTTCATTTTTGGAACGTTCTGAGAGCCCTAGAAACTCCTCAGTGGAAAACATCAATAGACAGTTTGTGTCCTTAAATTATTTGAACTCCCGGCCACAATGGTAATGGTAAAGAACCTGTATGCCAATGCAGCTGTAAGAGATGCACGTTTGATCCCTGGGCGGGGAAAGTCCCCTGGAAGGGGACATAACAACCTACTCCAGCATTCTTGTCTGGAGAATTCCATGGACAGAAGAGCCTGGTGAGCTACCATCCATAGGATCACTGAGAGTCTGACAAGACTGAAGTGACTTAGCACTCACGCATGTGCTGGCCAAAACCCTCGTGTTACTCTGCTCACAAATCCCAGGCTACTTTATCATGTTTTTTACTCAATCATAATCAAGTTCCTGCATTGAAAGATGCACCTTAAGCCAAACATCCAAATTACAAGAAATCCTGACATTCCCTTCTCCATTCTGAGACAGTCCTTCGTTGTGGAAAGCAATCAACACAGCTTTATCTCATAGACAGGTTGTGTTGGTGATGAACACCTGGAAAAGAACATGAGCAAGTGCATGAAAGCAGAAAACTTGTGCGATGTTTAAAAAGTGGCAAGTGGCATATTTTGGCAAGGACTTCTCAGGTAGCACTAGTGGTAAAGAACCTGGGTGTCAATGCAGGAGACTTAAGAGACACAAGTTCAATTCCTAGGTGGGAAAGATCCCCTGGAAGAGGTCATGGCAGCCCAGCCCAGTATTCTTGCCTGGAGAATCTCATGGACAGAGGAGACTGACAGACTAGACTCCACAGGGTTGCAAAGAGTCAAGCAACACGATTGAAGCAACTTACACACACAGATATTTTAGCAAATTGTCTGAAAACAGATACAGAACATAGAAAAACTGATGTAAGATCATATTGTCAAGGGTCTCAAAGCTTTAACTGCTTTTAGACCAAGAGTTCCTCACTAAACTATACCAACAGTGTGGGATGTCTTGATCAACAAAATTATGTGTGAATAGCATTGAATGAAATTCAGAAATAGTTTATTTGAAAAAAAATAATTAAAAGTCCAGTTTAAAGTTTCCATTATTACTTTGTATTGTCACATGTCTTCCCTGGCTTCCCACTTGGCTGAGTGGTAAAGGATCCATCTGCCAATGCAGGGTGTGCAAGAGATGCAAATTCAACCCTTGGGTTGGGAAGATCCCCTGTAGCAGGAAATGGCAACCCCACTCCAGCATTCTTGGCTGGAGGATCCCAGGAACAGAGGAGCCTGGCAGACTACAGTCTACGAGGTCACAAAGAGTCAGACACAACTGAGCATACACACACACATGCACCCACACATACCCAGCATACACCCATACCTTCTTTAATGGGCCCGGGCCACTAATCTGGTGATCATTTTTTTCAAGAATTGCTGATGTAGTAGACAAGACAGAGCAAAAGTAAAATGTTTTGGGGGCAGAAACATGTCAAAATCTGTATTTGAATATTACTCTGACGAAAGAGCATACACTACCCTGATTTTTCTGAAACTGTATGGAAAGGGACTATACCAGAATTTGTATGTCTGTGAACAGTACAGCAAAGGCAGTCATAATCAATTTCTAGTCAGAAATTCCTAGTAGAGTGTTTGATTATACAGCATTAACAAAAAAAAATTTAATTATGCATGGTGCCATGCTAGTCACAACACAAAAGTAAAGTTTAGATAAATGTTTATTCTCTAAGCACTAGAAATGCATGGCTTCTGGGAGGCATTTCTCATGACCTGAATATAAGAAGCCACTGCTCTCTCTCTCACCCTTACTTCTTAAGGAGGGCAATGGAAAATGACAGCAACTACCTTGGGACTTAACTCCGTGTCTTCATGATGCATCAATAGAGATCAGCCTATACTAGGGTTTGGGGGCTAAAATAATTAAAACAATCAAGCCCAGGAGGGTTAGGCCTATTTCTGTCTGGTTTACCTTTTTGTCTTATGTACCTGGCATGACACCAAGTGCATAACACTTATGTCAAGTGATCATACAAATAAAGGCTTAAAACATACCCAAATACACAGTTTACACGATGACAACAGCACTAAAAAGTGGGAAGTGGATAGAATGACTCCTCTCCTTTCAGGATATGCCTCTCTCTCACTAAACCGGTGTTGTTCTGCTGTCCTTGGTGCCTAAACCCTAACCTTCTGTCACCGTTGACTTGGGCTGCTGCAATAGAAGCTTTTAGAGAACAGAAGTTCATTTCTCACAGTTCTGGGGGCTGAAAAGTTTCAGATCAAGGCACTGGCACATCTGGTTTTTGGTGAGTGCTCTCTTCCTGGTCCATGAATGGCTCTCTTTTACTGTGTCTTCACAGGAGGATGGAGGAGTTCTCTAGGGTCTCGTTTATGAGGACATTAACCTTACTTAAGAGCTTCCCTGGTTGCTTAGAGGGTAAAGCATCCGCCTGCAATGAGGGTGACCTGGATTCAATCCCCGAGTCAGGAAGATCCCCTGGAGAAGGAAATGGCAACCCACTCCAGTACTCTTGCCTGGAAAATCCCATGGACGGAGGAGCCTGGGAGGCTGCAGTCCATGGGGTCGCAGAGTCCGACACGACTGAGCGACTTCACTTTCCTTTTCCTTTAACCTTACTTATGAGGGCAGAATCTTCATGACCCAATCACCTCCCAAAAGCTCCAACTCTAGATACCAGCTTGTGAGGACTAGGTTTCAACATATAAATTGTGAGGAGACTTAAACATTCAGTCTAAGTTTCACTCTAGTCAGGTCACAGGTGGTGAACTAATATTAGCTTTCACTCTAAGGAATTAAATATGAACAATGGCTCTATGCCACTTTACGGGTATTGGTGTTCCATAAAGCTTGCTAACCAATGGTATGATACGATCTTATGCATTAAGGACAATGATGCTGGAGAGAGAAGACTTTGAAGGGATTTAGTTATTGCTGCAGATTTTCAATCTGTACTTCTAAAATGTAATGAAAAAAAGAGTAAAATATGGATGTCAGAAATTGACAAATTGCACAGACTTTTCCTATTCAGCTCTTCTTTGTATAGCGTTATATTTCTTAAGTTGAAATCAGTAAACCTATTATACAATATAGATGTTATACAGACAAAATATATATATGAAATGTGTTTAATTCATTATCACATCACCTAGAAAAATATAACTTCATTTAAGTAAAAGATTTAAAAATTCAGGCTACTTTTGAAGACTGCATCTTAGCAGTGAGAAGGATACACTCTTCAAGTATAAGAATTATTGCTTATACAAGATCAGTATTTTAAATAATTTATGAATTAGCAGTGATTTTATTTAGATATGCATCTGTCTTTTAAACATTATTTTCCAATGGTTACTGCTTGATGTTATAGCATTTTCCTTTATATCACTATCATTACATCCATTACATATGTCCTTGCGTATGTTAAAGGAATTTGGGTGTGTGCCTTATCTTTCCTATTTGTTACTAAGTATCTTGAAAGGAATAAGCCATAATTTGTTTATTTATATGCTGTTAATTAGGACTTTAATATATTTGCATTAAGTTGAATAGGATACTACAGGAAACATGTAATGATAACTACATGCTGGACACAATTTTTTAGTGATAGGAATATATAATTTATTCCCTATACTAAACCTGTAAGTTACATATGGAGAAACCGAGGCAGTGATAAGTGAGTTGCTCCTGATCATACAGCCAGTCGGGAGCCAATATAGGTTTGAATCCATGTAATCATTTCCTAGGGGCTCCCTGGTGGATTAGCAGTAAAGAATATGCCTGCAATGCAGGAGCTGCAGAAGATGAAGGTTTGATTCCTGGGTTGGGAAGAGCCCCTGGAGTAGGAAATGGCAACCCACTCCAGTATTCTTGCCTGGAGAATTCCGTGAACAGACGAACCTTCTGAGCTATAGTCCATGGGGTTGCAAAGAGTCAGACACAACTGAGCAACTAAGGATACACTCATATTATAAACACTATTCTTTACTGTCAGTTGTTTGACAAAAGAAACACACTATTCAGGAGTTTACATAGCTTTCAATTCTGTATTTAATGTTCTTCTTTATTCATGTATATGAATATTCATTCATACTGATTCATTCATATGCATATTCATATGTCTCTATATATTCATATGTGAAATGCTAATTACAAATACATGTACATTGTAAAAAATTCAAAATAAGGAGTGTTTTCATCAAAAGTTCAATGCTTTTTAATCCTATGGGGGAGAAATAACCATTGCTAATAGCTGAGTGCATATTCCATAAAACTTTATTTGCATGCATATGCTGTACTTTAGGAGACACATAGAAGGATGCTCAGAGCAGCATTGTTCAAAGAAATAAAACAGTGGAAACAAAATAAATGTCACTTGATAGGGACAGAATTAATACATTGAGATATAATATTGATGGAATACTATAATATATTTGTCTTAGCTGTGTGTCCTGGGAAGCAGTCTCTGTGAAATGGAGCACGTAATTTATTGAGAAGTTGATTCAGAAAACTGCAGTGGAAGCACAAGGACAGTGACACTCAGAAGGAGGAAAAGTCAATAAAATGCATCAAAGAGCTGGTTTCCAGTGCAGATGACTGGGGCTCATTCCCCCTGGAGACACACTAGGGAACTGTATGAATTGGATGTCAGGATCTAAGTGCATGTACACTGTCACCTCAGTCGTGTCTGAATCTTTGCAATCCTATGGACTGTCACCCTCCAGGCTCCTCTATCCAGTCCGTAGGATTCGCCAGGCAAGAATACTGGCTGCTACTGCTAAGTCGCTTCAGTCGTGTCCAACTCTGTGCGACCCCAGAGACGGCAGCCCCCCGGGCTCCCCCATCCCTGGGATTCTCCAGGCAAGAATACTGGAGTGGGTTGCCATTTCCTTCTCTAATGCATGAAAGTGAAAAGTGAAAGTGAAGTCGCTCAGCCGTGTCCGACTCTTAGCGACCCTATGAACTGCAGCCCACCAGGCTCCTCCGTCCATTGGATTTTCCAGGCAAGAGTGGGGTGTGTTGCAATTTCCTCTCCAGGGGATCTTACTGACCCAGAGATTGAACCTGATTCTCCTGCACTGTGGGCTGATTCTTTACTGTCTGAGCTACCAGGGAAGTTCCAAATGATAAAGGTCAATTCATTCCTTCATTAAAAGCAGCCTGGCATGCATGAACATATTCTTTGTGGCCTCAACAATCTGGTGGAAGTCATGGGGTGGCAAAGTTCAAATGGCTACACCTTGAAAAGTGTGAACATGTTAGTCGCTCAGCTGTGTCCAATTCTTTGCGACCCCAGGGACTGTAACCCACCAGGCTCCTCTGTCCATGGGACTTTCCAGGCAGGAATACAGAAGTGGATCTTCTCAACCCAGGGATCCACCTTGGGTCTCCTGCATTGCAGGCAGATTCTTTACCATCTGAGCCACCAGGGAAATCTGGCTATGACTTATATTCACCTTACTCATTCTTGCTTCTGACCATGACGAGTGTCTACGCATCATAACCTTGCCTTGCACAGATGAACAAGTGTACATAGTATATGATTTCATAATCAGTTTTTTTTTTAATGCTGTTTTTGGTTTTACCATGAAGATAACCTCTTAGAGATGTCTTGTATTAGTAACTTTTTTCCTTTGGACCACTGGCCCAGGACCTTCAACTAAACTGTGCTTTCTGAAGCCTGAGTGCCTCTATGTTCATGCAAGATTCCTTTTGAGCACCATGGTAATTCTGACAAATAGGAGCTCATTGAAACAGAACATGCCATTATGTTGTCATGAGAAACAAAGTACTGAATGCCTCCAGGTGAGTACAGGGAGGATCAGTTGAAGCAAGTCAGGCTTCATTGCCAATAGGTAAATAAATGAATCTCAGCTTTAGTCATCTGTCACTTAACTCGTGACTGATGAGGGAACACAAAAAGCAAATAACTTTTAGATTGCTTGGCAGTCTATCAGAGCATAATCTCTTAGATACTTCAGTGCTTCATAATCTATATTTTGTCCTTTTTGATGTGTTCTTGTGATCTAGACACTGCTCCTGACTTATCATCCTAGTCCTCCCCATAAACTGGGTTCGCATTATTCCTCTTGGAGAGATATTCACCTATATCAAATGAACATTTCAATAAGATGTTTTCATTTCATTTTCAGCTGATTTAAACCAGCAGCTGAGCTCCAATTTGCAAGTTGAATTTGCCGGCTCTAAAATGCCACTGCTACAAACTAATGCATAATTTGCTGTCCTTAATTCTCCTAGGATTTCATATCTTGCGACAGGGGGTTGGGGAAAGCAACATTCACATTTATTTCTTGAAGGGCTTGAAAATCATCTTCCCTTGAAAATAGAGAACAATTTCAAGTTATGTGCATGCATGTATAAATTTAAACAGTATATGTATATCCTGAATAAAATCAAATAAAGCAAGAGGATTATGCTTTATAATTGAAGAATTTTGCATGAAATATATTCCCCTAGACCGTATTTATGATATTTAAAATAGTAAAATCCAGAAAGCTCATATAAGTAGACAAGTCATAAAAAGAATACATTTTTAATATAGTAAAAATGTAGACAGCAAAAAGTTTTATAAGCATTTTAATGTCTTACATATTAACAGTCACCTAAAGAATAAGTGGCAGAATATAGCTCATGTGTTATTACATTTTTTTCATTTAACAGTTCCAAGTTTAAATGTGAATACTCATAATCAAATAAATAAGTGGAAGATTTATAGTGAGACACTGTCAGTATGTGTTGAAGTCTCATTTTACTAATGGTAGCTGCTTAAATTATTTTCTTATATATGATATTTCTATATGAAAGAGTAAATTATTTTGAAAAAAGAGAATTACAGGAATAGATTCATTTGTTAACTATCAGACACATAGATTTCTTTAGCATAAAATATTTTAAAGTGTCCATTAAATGCTATGCTTATGTTTTAACTGATTTAATAGTTTCCTCCTCTTTTTAGAGCAAAAAAAAAATGTAATTCAATATTTGGATTTATCTCTGTTCATAATGTCACTAGTATATACTGTACACAACATACACACAATATATAGAGTATATATTGATTCTAGTGAAGTGATATCATATTACTGATAATACAATGGGCAGCTTTAATAACCTGTGACTCAATACAACTTTACTCATTACTGTCATTCACACATGTTAATATCAGCCTTCTTTCTCTGTCCTCACTGTCCCTTGTGTCAATAAAGGAACACAATAATAAATTTCTTTTCCCCTTCATCTGAACTGAGGAATGCAGTAATCACCTCTTTCCAGGCTCTATAAAGATAGCTGAGACTGCACATGTGGCATTTTCTTGCACAGAGCCTAGACTCAGTAAAGATAGTGTTTTGTTTTCTATTTCCTCTTTGAAGTTGGCCTGAACAGGAATTCAATTATGTGTTAGAAGTTATCTCAATTCAGTTCAGTTCAGTTCAGTTCAGTTCAGTTGCTCAGTCATGTCCAACTCTTTGCGACCCCATCGACTGCAGCTCACCAGGCCTCCCTGTCCATCATCAACTCCCGGAGTTTACTCAAATTCATGTCCATCGAGTTGGTGATGCCATCCAACCATCACATCCTTTGTCATCCCCTTCTTCTCCTGCTTTCAATCTTTCCCAGCATCAGGGTCTTTTCCAGTGAGTCAGTTCTTCACATCAGGTGGCCAAATTATTGCAGTTTCAGCTTCAGCATCAGTCCTTCCAATGAATATTTAGGACTGGTTTCCTTTAGGATGGATTGGTTGGATCTCCTTGCAGTCCAAGGGACTCTCAAGAGTCTTCTCTAACACCACAGTTCAAAAACATCAGTTCTTCGGTGCTCAGCTTTCTTTATAGTCCAACTCTCACATTCATATATGACTATTGGAAAAACCATAGCTTTGACTAGGTGGAAATTTGTTGGCAAAATAATGTCTCTGCTTTTTAATATGCTGTCTAG
The DNA here is from genome assembly GCF_032405125.1 of Capricornis sumatraensis. NCBI lineage: Eukaryota > Metazoa > Chordata > Mammalia > Artiodactyla > Bovidae > Capricornis > Capricornis sumatraensis. Next base: position 13,991,313 of record NC_091089.1, on the reverse strand, counting down.
GTTGGTTATAACTCTTCTTCCAAGGAGCAAGCGTCTTTTAATTTCATGGCTGCAGTCACCATCTGAAGGTATTTAGCATCGCATTTAAGGAAGTCCTTTAGTAAAATATCTGCAGATTGGTGAAGCCTACAGAGATTCTGTAACTGAAATATGAAGAGCAAAATGTTTCTGGAGTATAGAGCTGATGAAATGATTTGGCATAGACAAGTGCATTACATATTATATTATGTAAGTGGAACTTCCCAGGTAACTCAGTAGTGAAGAATCTGTCTGCCAATGCAGGTGATAAGAGTTTGATCCCTGGGTCAGGAAGATACCCTGGAGGAGGAAATGGCTATCCCACTTCAATATTCTTGCCTGGGAAAGCCCATGGACGAGGAGCCTGGCAGGCTAGAGTCAATGGAGTCACAAAGAGTTGGACACGACTGAGCAAGTAAGCACACATGCACAAACACATATTATGTAATCACATATAATATCATTTAAAATATATAGTTTTATTATACTATTATTTACATAAACATCTTATAGTTATTAGACATTGTTGACATCTTGGTGCTTCAGTGGATCACTATTACATTACAAGCATTTGTGCAAGAAAAACAGTGAGCCTAATGTATATGAAGTTGTAAGTATTTGTCAAATTGTTTCCAAAGCAATCTTATTCCTTCGAGAAAATAGAAATGAAATGTGTTTATAGATAGCTCAGTTGGTAAAGAATCCACCTGCAAAGCAGGAGACCCTGGTTCAATTCCTGAGTCGGGCAGATCTACTGGAGAAAGGATAGGCTACCCACTCCAGTATTCTTGGGGTACTTGGCTACCCACTCCAGTATTCCCTTGGCTCAGCTGGTAAAGAATCCATAATGGAGGAGGCCTGGATTCGATCCTGGGAGAATGAAAAGGCTACTCATTTTAGTATTCCGGCCTGGAGAATGGGGTTGCCAAAAGTCAGACACAACCAAGCGATTTTCACTTTCTAAATATCACACAATATTATGCAGAGTTCTCAGAGAAATAAAATTTTTAGCATTTGTTTAGAAGGGAAATGGTGTAACCAGTAATTTACAGTAGGTTGCAGCTCGCTTTGCCCAGAGTTTTGATTCAGAGATTTAGAAACATACACAAAAGAGTTACAATCCCAGGTGCTGAGATCTAATTAAAGAATAGCTCTGGGGCCAGAAGTCAAGATCTGCAATGTTCACACATCTTTTCTTTTTTTAATATGGTAAAATAATAAATCCTACTTAGCATGACTTATTTTTGGTTAATGTGGTCATGCAAATCAGAAATAAATGTGCGTAACAAATTACTTACGTGTATTTGGAGTGTATGTGTAACATATATAGACATACTCTTTTCTTCTTTAATATTAAAATATTTGACATAATTATTTAAAATACTTAACAGCAAATGTTTTAGTATAAGAAATGTAAATGTTTCTCTTATATGTCAAAAAAGGATGGCAGTAAAATATTTCTGTTGCTCTTCTACTTCATTGACAGTCTCTTTAGGGCTCATGTAACAAGTACAACAAATATGGCACCTTAAAGCCACAGAAATCTATTATCTGATAATTCAGGAGGCCAGAAATGTGAAACCAAAGCGTAAGAAGTGTTGTTTCCTTCTGCATGAGTGCTCAGTCATGTCCCACACATACTACCCCATGGACTAGACCCACCAGGCTCCTCTGTCAATTGGATTTTCTAGGCAAGAATACTGAAGTGGGTTGCCATTTGCTCTTCCAGGGGATCTTTCAGACCCAGAGATTGAACCTGGGTCTCCTGTATTGGCTGGTGGGTTCTTTACCACTGAGCCACTAGGGAAGTTGTGGTTCCTTCTGGAGACTCTAATTAAGAACCAGTTGTCCCAAGTCTATTCCCTTGCTTCTGGGGTTGCTGAATTGCCTTGGTGTTTCTTGGATGGCAGCTGTATGTCTCCAATCGCTGTCTCTATTTTCACTTGACTTTCTTCCCTGAGTGGTTCTATGTGTCTTCTCATGGGCTTCCCAGGTGTGACTAGCAGTAAAGAACCTGCCTGGAATGTAAGAGACACAAGACATCGATTCAATCCCTGGAAAGGGAAGATCCCCTAGAAAAGGAAATGGGAACTCAATCCTGTATTCTTGCCTGGAAAATTCCATGGAGAGAGGAGCCTGGCAGGCTACAGTCCATGGGGTCACAAAGAGTCTAACATGACTGAGCATGCTCACCATAAGCATCTTCTTATAAGGACAGTGAATTACATTGTCCTTATTTCATGCAAATCAGAAATAAATGTTCATAAACAAATTACTTACGTGTATTTGGAGTGTATGTGTAACGTTATAGACATATTCTTTTCTTCTTTAATATTAAAATACTTGACATAATTATTTAAAATACTTGAGAGCAAATGTTTTAGTATTAGAAATGTAAGTATTTCCCTCATATGTCAAAAAAGGATGACATATCCTTTATGTCATATCCTTTATCCAAATCCATAATCTACTCTAAGGTTCTGGGTTGACATGAATTTTCAGTTCAGTTCAGTTCAGTCGCTCAGTCGTGTCCGACTCTTTGTGATCCCATGAATCACAGAACGCTAAGCCTCCCTGTCCATCACCAACTCTTGGAGTTTACCCAAACTCATGTCCATCAAGTCGGTGATGCCATCCAGCCATCTCATCCTCTGTCATCCCCTTCTCCTCCTGCCCCCAATCCCTCCCAGCATCAGAGTCTTTTCCAATGAGTCAACTCTTAGCATGAGGTGGTCAACGTATTAGAGTTTCAGCTTCAGCATCAGTCCTTCCAATGAACATCCAGGACTAATCTCCTTTAGGATGGACTGGTTGGATCTCCTTGCGTTCCAAGGGACTCTCAAGAGTCTTCTCCGGTTCAAAAGCATCAATTCTTTGGCGCTCAGCCTTCTTCATAGTCCAACTCTCACAGCCATATATGTCCACTGGAAAAACCATAGCCTTGACTAGATGGACCTTTGTTGGCAAAGTAATGTCTCTGCCTTTGAATATGCTATCTAAGTTGGTCATAACTTTCTGTCGAAGGAGTAAGTGTCTTTTAATATCATGGTTGCAATCACCATCTGCAGTGATCTTGGAGCCCAAAAAAATAGTCTGACACTGTTTCCACTCTTTCCCCATCTATTTCCCATAAAGTGATGGAACCAGATGCCATGATCTTTATTTTCTGAATGTTGAGCTTTAAGCCAACTTTTTCACTCTTCTCTTTCACTTTCATGAAGAGGCTGTTTAGTTCCTCTTCACTTTCTGCCATAAGGGTGGTGTCATCTGCATATCTGAGGTTATTGATATTTCTCCTGGCAATCTTGATTCTAGCTTGTGCTTCTTCCAGCCCAGCATTTCTTTGCATATAAGTTAAATAAGCAGGGTGACAATATACAGCCTTGATGTACTCCTTTTCCTATTTGGAACCAGTCTGTTGTTCCATGTCCACTTCTAACTGTTGCTTCCTGACCTGCATATAGGTTTCTCAAGAGGCCTGTCAGGTGGTCTGGTATTTCCATCTCTTTCATCTCACACACTAGTAAAGTAATGCTCAAAATTCTCCAAGCCAGGCTTCAGCAATACATGAACTGTGAACTTTCAGATGTTCAAGCTGGTTTTAGAAAAGGCAGAGGAACCAGAGATCAAATTGCCAACATCCACTGGATCATTGAAAAAGCAAGAGAGTTCCAGAAAAAGATCTATTTCTGCTTTACTGACTATGCTAAAGCCTTGACTGTGTGGATCACGATATACTGTGGGAAATTCTGAAAGAGGCATGAATTCAACACTCTTTCCTTTCCTCCAGAATATCTTCAGTGGTCCAGACTCTGAAAATGAGTGGCGTCACATAGACACAAAGAGAATATTGTATATATTGCCCTAAGAAAAGCATATGGGCTTTCCTGGTGGCTCAGTGCTAACGAACCCTCCTGCCAATGCAGGAGACAAGGGTTTAATCCCTGAGCTGGAAAGATCCCCTGGAAGAGGAATGGCAACCCTCTCCAAATTCTTGCCTGAAGAATCCCTATGAACAGAGGAGTCTTGCAGGCTTCAGTCTATGGGGTTGCAAAAGAGTCAGACACAACTTAATGACTAAACAACAACAACAACAAAGAAAATCATCTAACAACATCTCACTCAATTGTATAGGAACATATGAAAGCATTTTAGAAAATATTTTGCTTGTCCTTCAGTTTCATAAGTTGTATTGACATATAATTTTGTTTCATATCATCATCTAAACTCTATGCCAATCATTCATGCTTAATTCTAAGAACAGATTGGAGAAATTCTTCAAAACTTACCTCTAATAGACATTTGATTTAAGAATGCTAGTAATTTCTTTCTAGTCATTGCAGGGCAATGAATGGTATGTATGATGGAGGGGTACAGAGAGAAAGAAACTTGCATATGCTATTGCACTCTGAAATACATTCTTTGACAATCAGAGAATATAGAATTACTGATAATTCTATAGACTGCCACATCATTACTCTTAAATATTCTCTTTTTTTTCTAGAAAAAAAATAGAATTGTGCTATCTATTTATCTGATTGTGTATATGCTTCAGAGCTTTGCCTTCTGAACCTGAAGAAGAGAGAAAAAATTATTTGAGTCTGTTTTTAAAAAATTCTTTATTTATTTTATAAATAATAAGTATTGTATCTCTTATCTATGTATCTATTCTCTAAGTGTGAAGACTTCAGGAAAGCAAACATTTGTGAAGATATATTTACATGGACTGAGCATGTGAAATGCTACAGAATTTGGAACTGATATCAATAGAAATTAAATATGAAAGTCTACTTAGTATCTTTTTCAGAAATCGTTCTAAATTTCGCTTAACAGTTGTTTGGAAAACATAAGATTCTTGAGGTAAATAGGCAAAACTTATATAGTTCCAGAATGTAAAGACATTGCTATTTGCATTCTTACTGAGAAAGTTGGCTTTCCACAGTCTCCCTGTGTGAAGGTTCTTCAGACTCCCCAGTGAGAGTCACCTTAAAAAGCTAGCAAGCAATGTTTCTGACTGAGTGCATATAATTGTGACTGAGTAAGCATGCTTGTTTTGTTCTTATTAAAGAACACATGGTATGTGGATAATGTTCAGTTTCCACAACGTGTACTGTCATTTGCAAAATGTTTTATTAAGCTAGGCCACCAAAGTTAATTGAATTTGATGAAAAGCAATCAAAACAGAAGTTACCTCAAGACTTTAACCCAAATTAAGATGTTCAGTAACTAAACTTTAATTGGTTGCTGGTTAAATCCTTAGGAAACTAAATAACTTTAAAAAAAAAATTTAACTAAATTCTGGATGTGTATTTACTTTCTTTTCCCTGGGTAGTTATACTTAAATCATTCCAGAAGCCACTGAGGAAACCAATATGAAGTTGGGAAATATTAATAAATAAGACATCTTGGCTGATGGTACACCTGAGACAGGGTGAGTATTATTTCAGTTAAGGAGACTATTTCTCTGAGCCAGAAATTCAATAGCAATGGACTATAAATATAATGTCATAATTATAAATTGCAGAAGAAGTTTTGTATGTATCCTACACCTAAAAAAATGTCTGGCCACATCATTTTTCAAGACATATTTTTGCATTTTTGTAGCAGTGTTACATTTTTTGACATTCTTATTTTTAAGAAATAGTCTCCCTTAAAAATAAATGTGTTATGGTCATTGCTTTAAACCCATTTGATTTGTTATGTCTATATCACTTGTCTAATTTTCACAGGATGAGATAAAATGTAGTAAAATCAGTCATCTTCATTGTTTATCTTCCCTTGGTCTTTCAAGCTACCCTGATCTTTTCTCAAATTATCTTACATGTTGATTGAGGAGACCCTACAGGTAAAGGGATGGTGTCAAACATAAGTTGCTGGAAAAGGCATAATATAAAAGAAGGTAGGATCACTCTTGCCAACATGCTGTGGTTTGGTAATCTGCGTGGGAGTTTCTGTTGCTGTGTTAGTCAATCAGTCGTGTCCAACTCTTTGTGACCCCATGGACTCTTGCCCACCAGGCTCCTCTGTCCATGGGATTCTCCAGGCAAGAATATTGGATTTGGTTGCCAGTCTTTTCTCCAGGGATCTTTCCAACCTGGGTATTGAACCTGGGTCTCCTGCACTACAGGAAGATTCTTTACCATCTGAGCCATTAAGAAAGATACCAGTCAATTTTGTCAAAAACATGGTGAACTACACATCATGTGACTCAAGATGGGCAGACTATAGCTATTTGTAGCGTTAAAACATTTTTGATTATGAATACATGAGGGTTTTATGAATACCTGTTTTTATTACAGGTATTCTGTTGTAACATTATGGTTTTTAATGAGAATTGAGTGAGAGGATTTTTCTGCATTTGAGGGAAAACATAAAAACTAATGTCTTGCGTGTACTCTTGTACAGATGGAGTCCCAAACTAGGTGGTCAGGAAAGAGACTTCAAACAATTATGGTATCATTTCAAAAAATTTAATATTCTATATGATCATCTATTATAGCAGATTTTAAAGAAGAAGAGCACTTTTATGCCTCCTAAGTTACTTTGTTAAAAGTAGGACAAAATGGGGGAAAAAAAGATAAAGCTTCATGTGAAAATTCTTTTGCAAAGAAGAAAATAATGTTCAGGTTATAGCCTGGCTGCCATGGTCCAACAAGAGATGAAGATGTGAATCAATGGGAGACTGCTTTGCTGGAAGTTTTCACTCTTTTATCTTTCATGAAGCAGATGCTAAGTAAGTGAGGGTGATCTGTTGAAACGTCCTGCCCTTAAACACTGATAGAAGGATAGGTCGCGTCAGGGTGACACGTCTTAGAGTACGTACTGTTTCACTTATCTGATGAGTGAAGACCCTAATCATGTATGTCAGCTTGTTTTTGTTTCCCCATAGCCTTGTACTATGTAAATTTGTTTACTATCTTTTCTTATTTTGTAACCAAAATAATTGTCAAACTCTACTCAGTACTCAGCAAAATATGACAAATGATCACATATCCATCAAGTATTAATACTTCCAAGTGAGTTCTTCTAATTTTGAAAAATGATATGCTTCAGTAAATTTTATTATATAAGCTAATGCTTTCTTAATTAGTTATCCTCATAAAGGAATTAACATGCAAAATTTCAAAATATTCAATATTTACCAAGTTGAAAGTTTAGACAACTACTTGAATAGAAATAGAAAATATGAGCTATCGTTGACTAGACAGGGATTAGAATGCAAGACATGATAGTTCATTGTTTAGGCACAATATTGGTTTGCCTTTGCAATGATTTTTATTTAGTGACTTGCACTCAGATAAAAAAAAAATTAATGGAAAATAAATAAGGCAAGATGAAAGAAACAATTTCTAGAATGAAATAAAAAACAAATATTTATCAACATTTTCAAAGTAAAAATGAAAGTGACCTTCTAAATTCTTATTCCTATATGATTCAATAAATATTTGTGCTCAACCTGCATAAATACTGGGACATCCAATAGATACACACATTTTAATCATATATTCATCACACCTGTATTATATATGTCAGCTTGTTCTAGTTCTACTATTTACTCAATAGTGGCACCACCTTCAAAAATACATCTAAACTTTACAATACTTAAACAGTATTGGAAAAAGAAATTTGCATATATTTATTCTTATCAGGGGCTTCCCTGGTGGCTCCACAGTAAAGAATCTACCTGAAATGTAAGAGAAGCTGGTTTGATTCCTGGGTCAAGAAAATCCCCTAGAGAAGAAAATGTCAACCCACTCCAGTATTAGTGACTGCAGCCATGAAATTAAAAGATGCTTGCTCCTTTGAAGAAAGGTTATGACCAACCTAGATAGCATATTAAAAAGCAGAGACATTTACTTTGCTAACAAAGATTTGTCTAGGCAAAGCTATGATTTTTCTAGTAGTCATATATGGATGTGAGAGTTGGACTATAAAGAAAGCTGAGCACCAAAGAATTGATGCTTTTGAACTGTAGTGTTGGAGAAGACTCTTGAGAGTCCCTTGGACTGCAAGGAGATCCAACAAGCCTACCCTAAAGGAAATCAGTCCTGAATATTCATTGAAAGGAGTGATGCTGAAGCTGAAACTGCAATACTTTGGCCACCTTTTGTGAAGAACTGACTCATTTGAAAAGACCCTGATGCTGGGAAAGATTGAAAGTGGGAGGAGAAGGGGACAACAGAGGATGAGATGGTTGGATGGCATCATGACTCAACGGATATGAGTTTGAGTAACTCCGGGACTTGGTGATGGACAGGGAAGCCTGGTGTGCTGCAGTGCACAGGGTCACAAAGAGTTGGACACTACTTAAAGACTTCACAACAAGTCTTATCAGAGAATTTCTTATAATCTAAGACAGACATTATGAAAAGGAAACTGGTCAAGACATTATACCAATAAACACTAAGCTGTTCCAAAAGTACCTATTAATCGATATAATGTAGATGTGTAGAAGACCAAGAGAACTGATGGCAAGAGATAGGAGAGAAAATTAGAAAAAAGGAAATTGGATATGTGATGTCAATTTCCAAGATGTACAAATTTTAGTTCAGTGGAAAAGTGCAAAATGGAATCTAGTTATTCCCTTAATTTCAGAAAGTTTCTGTGTGCATCAGCCTTGCTCCTCTCACATTATGGAGAATGCTCTAGTTGCTCTTAAATACTGGCATCTTTCGCTGGTTAAAAAAACCTTCAATTATCTGGTGCAGTTTTCCTAGGTCCATCATAAAACACATGCTCATAGAACATATATTTATGGGGATGATGTAAACAAGAATATAAATGTTTTTTGAATCCCTAATTATTCCTTTTAGTCTTTATTCTGATTTCTGGTGGAGGTAAAGAAAATATTTTGAAATTTAAATTATGAACATTTAACTTGGAAACCTGAATTTAACGTCACAAGAGTTGTTACTTCATCAAATATCTTTGAACTTCTTCTTGGATTTTGACTATGTTCATCTAAATTCAATTGCACAGGCTTTTCCTGGTCTAATAAAAGCACATTCTTACTCTTTCTAGTTAATAATTTTATTGAGCACTCATGCTTAAATAACATGAGAATTAAAACTAAACTTCAATTTTAGAAAGAATGCCCTGTGTTTTAAAGTGGATTATATTTGATCCCTTTAGAGTCTTGTTGACTTAAATTTTAAAAAGTGTGTTGGACCTTTTGCCTTTGAAAACATTTCAATTTTAATGGCTTTTGCTTCATAACTAGAACTTAATATGCAGAGCTTCCCTGGTGGCTCAGACGGTGAAGAATCTGCTTGTTATGTGGTAAACCTGGGATTGATCCCTGGGTTGGAATGATCCCCTGGAGAAGGTAACAGCTACCCATTCCAGTATTCTGGCCTGGAGAGTTCCATGGATTCTGTGTCCATGGGGTCGCAAAGAGTTGGACATGACTGAGTGACTTTCACTTTCACTTTTCATGCACAAAACAATTAATTAAATGTTAGCGTGTAAAATCTGAATATAGATTTGGAGACATGTTAATTTTGTTATTGCTAGTTTAATTTTATAAAATCTTGGCTTTCTAATTATAAGAAATAAAGACCTTATTTCAGAGTTAGTAAAAATAAAGTTTATGTCACATAAGATAAAGAAACTGAAGCATCTTTCGGTGTTTCTTTCTTGTACAATATTGCAAAGGTGTTTAAGTTGGAAATTAGCATTTTGGTCTTTCCTGCAAATTTTAACTATGCTTCAAACAGTAAAAACAAGATATATTTTTATTGGATTGGACTTTTTCAGTGAAAATTGACACTACTGGACTATGATAGTCATTAATTAACTTTCACATATCTTTTGGAAACACACACATACACACACACCCCACACCCCACACACAAACAAAACTGGGAAAACCATACCAGAATTGATTTGATGATCAGACATTTTAAAATATAACATATTTTTAAATTTCTTTCCATATAATTCATCCACTTTTTGATTAATTTGTTTCATTTATCATGTTATTGATTTATGCTATACATAGTTTTCTGAAACATATTTAAAACATATTCCTGAGTAGTTTTTTTAAAATAGATGAAACAAGTCACTAATAATTCATATTTTTATTCTAGTTTTTTTTTCTCTTTTAATACCTAATATGTACAAATAGAATGAAGTAGTTCTTCAAAATATAAAGTAAACACTTAATACATTTTTCAGGAAAATTTTATTTCTTTTAAACTGGTAAATCTTTTAACCTTCTTAAGTGTTAAAGAAGGTTAAATGTTTACTCTTGGTCCTTTTCAACAATTTTTACAATATTTGCTATTTTTAAATGGCATGTTTTGCTATCTAGCCATTTTGCCTTCATTATCTGAGATGCAATAATTATTTAAAACACCAGGCTGTGATAATGGTATTAATAAACAAATTTATACTTGTAATTTTTTATGGCTGATATGATTTCTGAGACTTGTCTTATAGTATTCAGTGAGGGCAGAAGTTAATACAGACAAACAAAATATTTGGCCATGACTTGAACAATTGTTATTGTTGATGTCATTTGGTCCCTTGAACTGCAAGGAGAGTCAACCAGTCCCTCCTAAAGGATATCAGTCCTAAATATTCATTGGTAGGACTGATGCTGAAGCTGAAGCTCCAATAATTTGGCCACCTGATGTGAAGAACTGACTCACTGGAAAAGACCCTGATGCTGGGAAAGATTGAAGACGAGAGGAGAAGGGGGACGACAGAGGATGAGGTGGTTGGTGGCATCACCAACTCTATGGACATGAGTTTAAGCAAGCTCCGAGAGTCGGTGATGGACAGGGAATGCTGGCATGCTACAGTCCATGGGGTCACAAAGAGTTGGACACGACTGAGTGACTGAACTGAACTGAACTGTTTAGTCCCTAAGTCGTTTCTGACTCTTTGATATCTTGTGAACTTCCAGGCTCCTCTGTCCGTGGGATTTCCCAGCAAGAATACTGGAGTGGGTTGCTGTTTTCTTCTCCAAGTAATCTTTCTGACTCGGGGATTGAACTTCCATCTCCTATGTCTCAGGCAGATTCTTTACCCCTGAGCTACCTGGGAAGCCATGCAATTGTTAAATCTAGGTAATGAGTATGTAAAGATTCAACACACTATTCTATCACTTGTGTATGTGTTAGAAATTCTCTGAAATAATGTTTTCTGGTTTTGTTTTGGCCATACTGCATGGTTGGTGGGATGTTAATTACTCAACCGAGGATCTGACTGGCGCCCCCTTCAGTGCAAACACAGAGTCTTAACCATTGGACTGCCAAGGAAGTCCCTGTAATAAAGTGTTTAAAAATATGATAGAATTTGTACATTGCTATCCTGTATCAATCCATCCTTAGCTTATGATTATCATAAAAGCAGAGCATGATAATTTCCATTTGAAACCAGAAAACTGAAGCAAAAAGGAACTGTATTATATCTATTCTCTGGCCTAGAGAATTCCATGGACTACCCAATCCATAGGATTGCAAAGAACTGGATACAACTGAGCGACTTTCACTTCACTTCACTTGACTTGATCGCCCCACAGTGATTATGTGATATTTATTGGTTATCTGAACCTGTACATGTACAGTTACACATAAACCTCTGTGTGTAATATACAGGGATTTGGATTAGTGGTGGAGGCTTGCAGTGGAGGAAGGAATGGCAACCCTCTCCAGTATTCTCGCCTGGAGAATCCCATGGACAGAGAAACCTGGTGGGCTGCAGTCCATGGGGTCACGAAGAGTTGGGCACGACTGAAGTGGCTTAGCACACATACATGGAGGGTTACAGATGGCTCTGAGTGCAATATCATCTTCCAGTAGTAGCTAGAAGCCTTTCCTGTACACAGTTGCATGGAGTTACAGAAGAGAAACAGAATATCTAATCAGAAATCTAGGGGAGAATTTTCAAAGCTGGACAAGGAAGTCTCTCTCAGCCGTATGCTAAAACGTCTCCCAGCTTCCCTAGTGAGGAAGAAAGAAACGCTAATACGGAACCATGACGCACATTAATTATAGTGTTGTACTCATCTGTTTCTCTTTCTTCTCTCTAGTAACTTTTAGAAAGTAACATTCTGTTCTCATTATTGAGTGGGTTTAAGTACTGTCAATACATTTTGTTGTGGTGGTTTTCCTTTTGTCTCAAGTTACATAACTCTTGAGTTATTAAATATATTTTGGAAGGCACCCAAATATAAATTATACATATATAAATAGAAATGATATTTGGATAGTTCACATATTAAAATTGCTGCCAAAATCATTATTCTCAGTGGATAGGAAATAAATCTGTGTACTCGACAAAGTGCTCTCTGTAGCTTACCATCTGGATAGGCTACACAAGACATCTACAATAAACACCCAATGTACATTTGTTGAATATATCTGAAAAGAAGGATCTAACTATTGGAACAAGCCTTCAGATCTTAAGCTATAATATATTCTAATATTGTCATTATTTTTTTTTTAAGAAATGTCAATACGAAATTCAAAATGATTCATGTAAAAGGACAAATATTACTGGAGACATCAAGTTTTATCTTGGAAATGTAGAACTCAAAAGAGCATCATTAAATAAAGGAAAAAGAAATAAAAATAAAATGAGGAATAAAAAAAAAAAAACTGGACAAGTGGCAAGCTAGTGACTTTTCTTGAAACAACCGGAGAACTGAGGACTCAGAGCAAACAACCCAATATGTGGGTAGAGATAGGTCCCTACTGTGACAATAAGAAAACACAAAAAAAAGACCTAAGTTTTTGTGTACCTGAGCAGATGACATTGGATATCCTCTAAACCAGTAAGAAGATACAGCTAATTTTTTTTTGTTTTATGTTTTTAACTTTTACAATATTGTGTTGTTTTCTGCCATACAACAATGTGAACCAGCCATAACCACACATATATCCCCTTCCTCATGAGCCTCCCTCCCTTCCCCCGATCTATTAACACATATATATGGAATCCAGAAAAATGGTATTGATGAACCCTATTTGCAGGGAAGGAATGGAGATGCAGGTGCAGAACACAGACTTGTGGACACATTGGGGGAGGAAGTAAATGGGATGAATGGAGAGAGTTGCATCAACATATATACATTATCATGTGTAAAACGATAGTAGGTGAGAAGTTGCAGCTAAATATTTTGAATGAATTGCTAATGATTGAGCATGGTTGGTATAAGAAGGTGACATTCTGGGGGCTTCCAGTAAAAAAAAAAAAAAAAAGCCTGCTCTTGCAGTCTTTCTTCTCTAAACCCACCAGGCATTTGTAGAGAAGACTGCAGATGAAACCACTGAGAGATGGATGAGCAGTCACTGGTGAGACTCTGCTCATTTCCACCTGCCCTATCCACCCCATGGAATAAAAGACGTATTACTCAGAGGAAAGAATAAGAAAAATTAGGGCTGCTGGAAACTGAATAGAAGGGAATTAGAAAAATCATCTCTCTGGGCAAGAGGCAGGAGAATCTGCAAAGTCACAGACCTGAAACCCAGGTACATATTGCCTGCCAAAGTCTTCATCAGAGTTAATCAGAATAGCAAAGGATGTCCAACCTCCAGATTCAGAATGGTGGGTGCAGAGACTGAGCCAATCGAAAAGATTCCACTGTAGAAAACACCCAAGCCCTTCTGCTGCTGCTGCTGCCAAGTCGCTTCAGTCGTGTCCGACTCTGTGCGACCCCGTAGACGGCAGCCCAACAGGCTCCCCCAACCCTGGGATTCTCCAGGCAAGAACACTGGAGTGGGTAGCCATTTCCTTCTCCAGTGCATGAAAGTGGAAAGTGAAAGGGAAGTCGCTCAGTCGTGTCTGACTTAACGACCCCATGGACTGCAGCCCACCAGGCTCCTCCGTCCATGGGATTTTCCAGGCAAGAAAGAGGACCCTAAATCTTTTCTGTTATGTTCTTAACCTTTGGGATGTTATTTGTTTTTTAAAAATCACTACAACCTTCTAAATTTCATTGTGTGATATATTGACCAAAATAAGTCATTTATTATTATGATATGTGCATTTTTCATATATTCCATGCATCTATGTGCTTATTCTTCTGAAGAGCTATTCATACTTCAAAGGTGGATGCATGCATGTGTGTTAAGTCGCTTCATTCATGTCTGACTCTTTGCAACACATGGACCATAGACCACCAGGCTCCTCTGTCCCTGGGATTCTCCAGGCAAGAATACTGGCATGGATTGCCGTGCCCTCTTTCAGGGGATCTTCCTGACCCAGAGAGTGAATCCGCATGTCTTGTGTCTCCTGCACTACCAGGCTACTTTCTTTACCACTGGTGCCATCTGGGAAGCACTCCAAGAGAGATATAGCCATTCCAAAATATTTACTGAGTCCCTATTACATGCCAGCCATAGTTCTAAGTGCCAAAGAAATGGTAGAAAACAAAAAAATAAACTAGTGTCTATAATTAAACCAGGGCTCCTGCATTGCAGGCAAATTCTTTACTGTCTGAGCCACCAGGGAAACTCATAATACACAATATAAACAAATAAATAACATTATTTCAATTAGTTATATGTGTTATAAACATAAAATAGGTTAAAAGAAAGTAATCAGAGTCAGCAAAGTAGACATTTCAAATTAGGTGATTACAATTGAGTAACGCCCTTAAATGTTGAGAAGGAGCCAGCGACACAATCCTTTGAAAGAAAATTCGGTCAGGGAGAAAGGAAAGCGAATATCAGAGAATGGAAACTATGTGTCCAAGTGTCTCAGAAACATCCAGAATGGCTAGGGCGTAATGGAACATCAAAGATAATAGCACAAGTTGACATTGGAGAACTGGGTAGGTAGTTCCAGATCATGGAAAGCCTTGTGGGCCATGAAAAATTGTCTGCAGTTCTGTTCAAGTTTAATCAGAAGCCATTGATGTAAAATTAAAGGAATGACATAACCTCATTTAGTTTTTGGGGAAAAAAATACAGTTCTAAGGAGACTGTAGTAAAGGGGAATAAGATGAAAAAAATATATATATATTGTTGTAAATCAAGTAAGGCATAGCTAGGAACAAGGGAAATCACCCATTCTACAGATGAAGCATGTAATGACACTATTCTAGCTCTGGGGCTAAATGCAAACAAGACCAGACTAATTAATACCTCCTTTCTAAGTTATATCATGAATGCTCCAAGCAGAGTTTGCTCTTTTATAGACGTCTTATTATATAAAATTTGTATTTGCCTCCTGAATTAAACTTTGGGCTTCTTATGGATAGGATTGTTTATTTCAGCTTTAGTATATTTTCTATACTTTGTGCCCAAACCAAGCAAAAGGAGAAATATTTCCGAATACATGTTTTTAATTTTAAATAAGAAACGCTGGTGAAAATCCTTAAATTAACTGTAATCGTCACTAAGCAGGACAGAGTCAAATGGTGCTCAGGGCAAATAAAATTATAAGAAAATTCCATCCTGGCTCATCCAAAGTAATTAATTCAATTGACTAGGTAAAAGCTGATATTTTACATCTACTGTCCTTATATAACAAAGTGGAAAGGTGAAAATGCTAGATACTTTTGGTGATTCTAAAGCTTTTTATAAAACCATAATGATTAGGTTTCAGAAAAGTCAAGCTTGTCTTGATGAGCATGAAATTGATTCAAATAATTTGTACTTTCATCTAGAATGAGTGGTAGAGTTGAGTATCTGAACTCTGCTGATTAAATTCTTGAAATATAATATATAAAACTATCTTCATATTAATTCTACTATTTTCTACTCAGTGGTATTTTAGCATACGATAATATACAAATTAATATTTTTCTTTTGCATGTATACAAATTGAATGACACAGCTGATTCAAATAAACAGTAAATCTGTATAGAAAAAAAACTTTATTTGTCAAATTCTCACATTAAATGAATGGAATAAAGAGTGAATCAGCAACTGTGAAAATATTGGAGGTTGGTCTAAAATTACATGTCTTGTGAATGTGAGAGAATTGACTGTATTTTCAATTACTTTTCACAGCAAGAGTCCTTGGGCAAATCCATATCATTGGGTTGATATGCTAAGTTAGATGCTCCTGCTACAAAACAAAATATTGCTCCTAAAAACTTTAGGATCTGTGCCCTAAGAGTTGCTTTATAGAAGCGTGTTCTCATTCCTTGAAACTATTTACCAGTATTGCAGTATAATATTCATTAATGATATATTAACTTATTCAGAAGTGGTTACCACCATTTCATCTTCATATAAAATTCTAACATAGCTATCCCATAAGAATGAATTCAGAAAGAGTTCTTAAATTTTTATACAGAATTTTAAAAGCTATATATTTCTGTTTACATTTTCTACTCAAGTAGTTCTGATTATTTCTGTTATATTAAGAGCTAACTCTGTTTAAACTGACTTTTCAGTGTTCTGGTTTTGGGGGTATTTTTCAATACCATCTGAATAGGGCTTTTTGTAGCTGGTTTAGATGTATGAAATCAGGTATCAGTCCTTCTATGTTGTTACTACAGAAAAACAAAACATGGACACTGGCCATTGTTGCTGTAAATCACAATTAAAAGTTATAAGTAGACGCCTGCCAATGCAGGAGACGTGAGTTTGATCCCTGGGTTGGGAAGATCCCCTGGAGAAGGAAATGGCAACCCACTCTAGTATTCTGGCCTGGGAAATCCCACAGACAGAGGAGCCTGGCAGGCCATAGTCCATGGGGTAGCAAAGAGTTGTACACAATTTAGCAACTAAACAACAATTGTGTACCAAGCCATATCCAAGTGATCATGGAAGTATCAAACATACTCCTCTTTGTCCAGTAGCAACTGTACCTGCTCACAATAATCAGTGTTGTTATAGTTTTTAAACAGTAAATTATCTTCTAAAGAGATATAAACAAAGAAAATTATCTTATATTTTTATCCAAGTTTTTCATGCTCAGTTTCCATCTGATAGTTTTCTGTGTGAGTCTACTGGTGATGAATACTTCTAGCTTTTGTATTTCTTAAAAACATCTTTGTTTTGCTTTCATTGTTGAAAGATAGCTCTATCAAGAGTCACACAAAGTACTATGTATATCTTAGCTACTGCTTGCTGTAATTTGCAATAGTCCCCTATTATGTGGTGTGAGCTATCCAGTTTTGCAAGGGCCAGACATATAATGAATACATCCTTTAAATGTTAAAGTGTGGCACCAACTTGTGTCATTCCTCTGAGATACAATATTGCTTTTTATTTATTATCTGGTCATGAGGAAGGGGCAACTTCAGAGGCTCCTGCCTGAAGTTTCCCTGCAATTGCAGCGCTTGTCCCATTGAAAGTGTGTTGTTGATAGTCAAGTGTATCCATTCAAATTATATATGTGGAATTGAAGAAAAGACTACGAGGCAAATCCATGGACTTTATGGACACAGACCTGGGTTAAAACTCCAGCTATTATATAAACCCCATGTAGAGCTCTCAAAAGAACGTGAAAGTCCGTTTTCCCTAAAATGGACATGTCCCTTAGGGAATGAACATGTATCTTGAAAGACTGGGAAGATCAAGTGTTTATTCTTTTTCTGGTCTTACAAGTTCCTTCCAATGGGGACTGGTCATCTCCATCAGATGGAACTGATGTAAGTCTAAAATAACGTGCAACCTGTTGGTTTCAGCACCTCCATTCTTAGTCTCTCCCGATACATATATTAAGCAATACTATGTTGGCTGCCCATCAAGTTCCTAGATCCCAGGTACTATAAGCCATCTCCATCAGTACCTACCAGTCATATTCCTGATTGACACACCTATTTCTCTTAGACTTTTGATCCATTTTGCCACAGTTTGTTATGATGGTTCTGATGTGTCTACTCCATTTAATGTGAATTATCACTCTTGTAACTTTGTCCAAGCGCCCAAGAGCCATCAGAAAAGCGTAACAGAACTGTCACTAGGATCTTCACCGGTGTTTTAGTTCCTGTTTGGTGTTTGTAATCGCTTCTATCCAACTTTAAACTCCTCCTTTCTTGTCCTAGCACACAGGATCCATTGCTGGGCTGAGATTTGAGCCTAATTATCATATCACGGGCACAGGGGTGGAGTGACGTAGGAGGAAGCTGCAAACCCTGCAGCGGAAAAGCATTTATCTTGAGATGTATCTGCCTAACTTGAGTACTCCGCCTTTTCTTCCAGCAAGAGGGTCTCTGTCTTCCAAGGGAGGGTGGGCCATGTTTGAAGATTCAGTTGGTACAGGAGAAACGAAGTTCTCAGTGTTCTCAAGTGTATCTACCAAGGTATTCTCAAGCCAAACTAAAAAGCCCCATTCCTCCCCTGTCCAGTGACTGTCATGTGAGACTTCCCTGAATGTCTGTCACTCTCAAGATAGAGTGTTGCCCCCTGGTACTCAGCTGTGTCTTATTAGGGGCTGTAAGGGATGAGGATCTATTTAAATACTGTGAAGTCTCTCTCTCACATTTGGCTTTTAATTGCTAATTAATTACCCTGGCTTGTTTTTCCACTTTTAACTGAATTGATCACATTGAGAAATAGCTATCCGGTTCAACAGTTGCTATCTCTTCTGGACCTTTCAAATTTCTAAGAGGGTGCCTGTAACCTCTCCCAATTAAAATGAGCGAAAGTCTTTGGAAACACATTGCTGTGGTCGGCAGGAACTTTTTATTACTTCACCTGCCACCAGAAATGGGATATTACTTGCAATCAGCTGATAAGTGATGCAAATCCAGAACCTTATCCTTTGAATTCACTTTCTAGAGCCATTAACAGCATCAAATGCCTTAGGTCAGTTTCCCCAGAAACAGTACAAGATGGGAATTCCTGTATAAGTGATTTATTGCTGGAGTGCTCTTAGGACAAAGGGACTTGCTCCACAGTCACTCCTGCCTTGAGGCATGAAGCCATCTTGTAGCAAGATCTCCCTGGGAAAGGATGAAGAGTGGGGAAGGCCCCTGACTGTGGTGGCTCCTTTTGGCTGAAGGCAATTTTTTGAAAAAGAAGACAGCTACAGTTTTGAATGTCTAGCAGGCAATGTTAACAGGCTGATAGGTGCCCAGATAGTAGGAGTACCACCAGAATCCACACAGTTCAGCTCATTTCAGTCACTCAGTCATGTCTGACTGTTTATGACCCCATGGACTACAGCACGCCAGGCTTCCCTGTCCATCACCAATTCCTGGAGCTTACTTAAACTCATGTCCATCGAGTCAGTGATGCCATCCAACCATCTCATCCTCTGTCGTCCCTTTCTCCTGCCTTCAATCTTTCCCAGCATCTGTTTATCAGATCTAAACCCTTGAATCTATTCCTCACTTTCACTATGTAATCGTAAGGGATTTGATTTCAGTCATACCTGAATTGTCTATTTTTTTTCCCCTACTTCCTTCAATTTAAGTCTGAATCCACTATAGGAAGTGTAATCACCATAAAAATTCCGTGAACTTCTTGTGTGCATGTGTGCTAAGTTGCTTCAATCATATATGACTCTTTGAGATCGCATGGACTGTAGTCCACCAGGCTCCTCTGTCCATGGGTTTTTCCAGGCAGGAATACTGGAGTGGATTGCCATTTCCTTCTCCAGAGGATCTTCCCAATGCAGGGATTGAACCCACATTTCCTATGTCTCTTGAATTGGCAGGTGGGTTCTTTACCACTAGCACCACCTGGGAAGCCCCACATTTTTTAATATATTTGTAAGTTCCTTGAGGCTGATGCTTTTAAGATATCAATTATACTCAAGAAATGTTTCTTGAGCACTTAGAATATGACAGATTTTGTGAGAGGCCATAGTTCTCCATTCTTAAAGCATTAGACAGCTAGAATAAAAGAGTAGAAAGGTACTCCAGTTAACAAAATGTAGGAGGGAATGTGGAAAATTGCCTTAGGTCTAAAACAAAGGGAGATTATATCAAAGAAACATTTATTTTAGAGAAATACTTTCTCCAAAATGAGAGTGTGGAGTATTTAGGTTGTGACTCTTTTTTAGGTCAACAATAGGTAGGGGTTTTCCTGATATTGTGACATATATGAAAAGTTTCTGTCCTTCATTCTGAAATTAATATGATGCCTCTGTTCAATTTAGTTCTGTAATTAATTTGACACCAGGCTCTGTGGATAAGAAAATACAAAGGTAAGACACAGTCTCTGAGTTGATAAAGTTTAGATTAGTGACCACATTATTTTGAAGGTTCTTTTTTTTTAACTGAAAAGTGAAAATAAAGTGGTTATAACTAGCAAAATTTTCCTAATGAAAAAAACCTCTTAGTCTCTGGAAAGGAAGTGAAATTTAAATTGGAGTTTAAGCTAGCAAGAATGGGTGAAGGACTCCAAACCTTGAATTCATTTCTTAATTTTCTTTGCGCTTGTGTACAGGCAAAGTCGCTTCAGTCATGTATGTCCCATTCTTTGCCACCCTACGGACTTCCTCAGCCAGGGGATCTTCCCGACCCTGGGATAGAACTAGTGTCTTTTACATCTCTTGCGTTTACACGTGGATACTTTACCAGCAGTGCCACTTGGGAAGTCCCAATTTTCTCTGTATATTCTAACAATTATTTGTTAAATAGTATTGAAATGCAATACCATTATTCAGTACCCTTAAACTTTAGTGAAATATAGTTTTGTGTAGTGATATTAGGAAAGTTCAAATATCAGGGAGGTATTTGACTTAGAAAAAACTGTAATGTAAAATACAATATTCCTACAGCAGTGTAAGACAACTCAAAGGAAGAAGATGCTTAGAGAAAATGTGTATAATTATACTGATTTTTCTTTTCTTCTAAACGATTGTTATAACTTTGGAAGCACCTCTCCCTTTAAGAACTCTGTAAAGAACATGACTGGGTATTATGATATTTGTTTTATAAAGCAGAATATTGCCTTAAAAGTAGAGTCTCACTTCCAAGTGTGTGTAGATATTTGATGTTAGTTGATATGACAGCTAGATAATACAATTTCCACCTCAAAGCTTTTTGTGAGAACTATTGCCTCATGAAATTAAAATGTCCTTGATTTCTCAGGATGGTTTTAGAACTAGTATTTTTAATTACTGTACAGGCAGCAGGTTATCCCCTCATCAGTGTATCTTGTCGATCTTTGTTGACAGATGTCAATTCAAAAGTATATCAGAGTTTGGATGGAAGTCAGTCTCCATTTCGGGTTTGCATTTGAATTGAGGTCTGTCATGAGTGGTAAAGAGTGACGAATGTGACATTGCCACTTTGAAAGATCATTAAATGTCACCCTGGGTCCTGGCAGCCAAATGGCTGGCAGGAAGTCAATGGTGCAGACACAGTGTGGAGCGTGGAGAGTGGAGATGGATCTAGGGCAGCAGAGAGTCATGCAAGCTGTGAACAATCAATCAATCATTTCATTCAAAGGAAAATGAAATGAGACTTGATGGAAATACTGTGTGAGAGCCTACAGTGGTGGACATCTAGCTGGTACATATTTTGATTTACATCTGTAACTGTTAATCGCCAGCAGCTAGAATCCTAAGCTGGGAAAACTACCCATCTGATCAATTTACTTGAAAATCTCCTTGACTTTAGGTGTTCCTTATGCACCTCACATCTTAAACAGTCTTAACTTTCCTAGCTCTAGAGCACAGATGGCCTAAAGTGACTCTGGTGTACAGTCAGCCTATTAGAGGTACAATTTATACACCCCAATAAAGAAAGTGCTAAATCTGCCCAGCAACGCTATTTCACTTCTTCAGTGGCTTCCTACAATTTGCGTATAATTTATTTAGCTTTCCACTTTACTTGCTGCCCTGCCATTTCTGTGAATTGATTCCCTAAAGTTGCTAAATATAAATTGTACTTAAAACAGTGTGGAAGTGCTTACTTGATATTAATATTTATTTTCAAAAAGCTTTTAAAGCCATAACACAAATATGAAGCACTTTTTATATGTTCATCCAGTAATTTACACCAATTGCATTTTCAGTGTAAGCTGCAAAATAAAAACCATGGCCATTGACTACTAGTAGGTGTATGTTAGACTGATAAATCTGTTTAATCTAGTTCACTTCCATTTGATGAAAATGGAGAGTATAAAATACATAAAATACGGAGGGAAGCAAGAGGTATTCCGACAGGAGAAGTTTGCATTAGTGAGCTCTTTCTATATTCATATATTTGACTCAGGGTCTTTTAGTATGAGTTATGGGTGTGTCAGTATAAGTGTACTGAGAATAATATTATCTGTTTCAAGTCATAACTATATATTAAAATCTTTATTAGACTGTACAGGTAGCAGATATTCTAAGTACAATTCAGATAGCTATTTTCTGAGGTAGAATTAGAAACCTATTTTTTCCCTAAAATTTTGGTCAATGAGTCAGAGAACTGGGCACGTTTATTCAGCAATGCCCAGTTTAATGTCAATATCCAGTCTCTTTGGCAAAATTATCACTAAAGATGGAAATAATGGGAAGGATATTTCAGCTGAATGTCATCACCAATTAAAATCATTCATGCAAATTTTCATATTCCAATTTCTGAGGAGCTACAAGTGTTGTTTTGACTTATATTTAGGTTACTATCTAGCTTTTCCTACAGAAAGAATGAAGAATGTCTAGGTGGCATGTCATTGTCCAGGATTTTTGGCAATTATGCTTTCATTTGAGGATCAGTAAATGGCATCCTGTTTAAGTTAAAATGACTGTTTTAGCCTAATACATCTATTTTTAAAAGCAGTTTTTCATACTGTTAACATACATCTGCATCTAAATGTGTTATACTCACATGTTGTGGGTTATGTCTCTCCTTCTGCCAAATACTGAACTCTTCTTGAGCTGTGATTTCTATCTCAATTTATCTCTACAAAGTTGTGTCTCAATTTATTTATACAAAGATGTTTCTTTTGGCAATTTCTCTCTTCTTGCATCTCTCTCTGGAATGGCTACCCACTCTGATATTCTTGAAGAATCCACTTGCCATGTGGTAGATCTGGGATGGATCCCTTGGTTGGGAAGATCCCCTGAAGAAGGGAACAGCTACCCACTCCAGTATTCTTGCCTGGAGAATTCCATACACAGAGGAGTCTGGCAGGCTACAGTCCATGGGGTTAAAAACAATTGGACATGGCTGAATGTCACGACTGAGTGATACTTGCTTTCAGTTTCTCCAAGCAAGAATACTCAAGTGGGTAGCCGTTCCCTTACCCAGGGGATCTACCCAGCCCAGGGATCGAGCCTAGGTCTCCTGCATTGCAGGTGGATTCTTTACTATCTGAGCTACAGGGAAGCCCCAGTTTCTCCTAAATTAGTCCCTTATTCTATTATTCCCCAACGAAGAAACATGAAATTTGTATTTACTCTCTATCTCTTCTAGCAGCTCTACCTTTTTTCTCTTCCTTCTTATATTTCTCAAAAGCTTTCTTTAGAGTTCTTCATTTGTTCATCTCTCCTTCACTCCTTTTTAAAAAATTTTTTTTGAAATATAGCATACCTTCAGAAGTGTCTAAAATCATATGATCAGTTAAAAGGAAAAAAAAAAAGTGTTTCTTTCAACAGTTAGCTGAAAGAGTTAGCTAAAGGTTTTAGAAGAACCTGTATGTCCTTTCTCATTGCATTCTGTCTCCTGCTTCTAGAGGTAACCACTATTCTAATTTGTTTTTCAATATATATCTATATAACTAAACAGTATACTGTTTAATTTTTTAAGCCTTTTACATTCATACAAACAGAAACATGTGATATATGATCTTCTATGGTTTGAGTTAATCAGTCAACATTATGTTAAAAAGTTTTATTCATGATAATATCTTTCAGTTCAGTTCAGTCGCTCAGTCATGTCCAACTCTTTGCGACCCCATGAATCGCAGCATGCCAGGCCTCCCTGTCCATCACCAACTCCCAGAGTTCACTCAGACTCACATCCATCGAGTCAGTGATGCCATCCAGCCATCTCATCCTCTCTCCTCCCCTTCTCCTCCTGCCCTCAATCCCTCCCAGCATCAGAGTCTTTTCCAACGAGTCAACTCTTTGCATGAGGTGGCCAAAGTACTGGAGTTTCAGCCTTAGCATCATTCCTTCCAAAGAAATCCAAGGGCTGATGGCCTTCAGAATGGGCTGGTTGGATCTCCTTGCAGTCCAAGGGACTCTCAAGAGTCTTCTCCAACACCACAGTTCAAAAGCATCAATTCTTCGGCACTCAGCTTTCTTCACAGTCCAACTCTCACATCCATACATGACTACTGGAAAAACCATAGCTTTGACTAGATGGACCTTAGTCGGCAAAGTAATGTCTGCTTTTGAATATGCTATCTAGGTTGGTCATAACTTTTCTTCCAAAGAGTAAGCGTCTTTTAATTTCATGGCTGCACTCACCATCTGCAGTGATTTTGGAGCCCCCAAAAATAAAGTCTGACATGTTTCCACTGTTTCCCCATCTATTTCCCATGAAGGGATGGCATCAGATGCCATAATGTCTTTAGATGTAGTCTATTTACATTCATTGTTGTATGACCACATTTCTGTGTGAACACAGCACAGTTTTATGTATCCATCTATATTTTTTGATGGAAGAGGTGATTTTAAAAGCTTCAAAGTCTTTGATATGCCACTCACCCCCACTTAGATCTATCTTCTCTTCCCTCTACTCTGGGCAGGTTTGTGTTCATTTCGCAAATAGATTATGACAGAAAAGAAGCTTTCCTTCCAATGATAGGTAACATGTAGCCATAGAACTTTCTTTCATCTTGTCCACTGGACCAGTTGTGCTTATTGCTCTAAGGTGTAATTTTAGTAGTCCAACTACCCTGAGGTTACCATGGTGGAAACCATAAACAGTTTCAACTGATGCCAGCCTTCCAGTAATCCCCATCAAGGAATCAGACTTATGAGTGAAATGATCTAGGACCCTGTAGACATGCCTCTCTACCTGTTGAATGCCACCAAGTGACCTCTGCTGATAGTACCTGGAACAAAAAGATCAGCCAACAAAGTTCTGGTCACACCGCTGATCCCCAAATCATGATATCAACAAGACGACGGCTGTGTTAAGCCACTAAGTTTGAAGATAGTTAGTTTCACTGTAAAAAGTAAATGGAAAGTAATTTTTGCACCTGGAAATGGGATGATGCTATAACAAAACCTAAAACTGTTATGGGATTGGGCAGTGGCATTCAAGGATCTGAAGGGACTCTATTGGTGAGATTCTGTGATAAAGTGAGAAAAAAGTATTGGAAGGTAGTGAAAAGAGGGCTCTTATTATATAATAGTGAAATTTTGGCAACACTGTTGCCTGCAGTAATGTGAAAAGTAGGAAATATTCCAAAGGAACTCAATGACCTAATAAGAGATTTCTGGGCTGAGTGTTAAAGTTGTCACTTGCCTTCTTTCATTTGCTTGTCATAAATAAAGGGATAACTGAATGAAAGCTACAACTTTGGTTTTGGAGTAGAAAATGGATGAAAGGTTAAGGGGCCAGCAGCACAGTGGTTTTTTATTTTTATTTTTTTTCCAACCAGAAAAGAGTTCCCCAAAAGAGGAAAAATCTCCAGGAAAATATTAAATCCAACTCACTGTCAAGTTGTCATCTCAGTGTGAAGGGGGAGCCAAAGTTGTAACTATAAAAACCTTTTTAGAACCTTAAAAAGACTCAAGCGGAGGCTTCAAAGACTCTTTCAGATGGACAAAGGCCTTCTATGGATCTCAAGATAGGCCCCACAGGTCTTATTTGTTAAATGAAAGGGTTTCTAAGAACCTTCAGGCATTTTCCAACTGCAGCCTTATAAAATGTCCAGAGTAGAGAAAATTTATCTCAAAGAGATTTGTGGGTATGTCCTTTGCCTAGTGGAATAGGCCATAGGAGGATACTTAAGACACTCATATTTTTTACAGAATTGTACCTATTTGAGCAGAACAGGATAGGGAAAATAATTAGATTCTAAAATTTCTGTGAGAAGAAAGCAGGTTAAGAAAAGTATTGAGCTGAAAACACAGTCTATTTTCTTTCTTCCTTCTTTTCTTTTTCTTTCTTTACTTCTTTTTTAAAAATTTTATTTATTTATTTATTTTTTGAAGAAGAAGAATGACTCAGAATATGGCTTCTCAGGTGGCTCAGTGATAAAGAATCTGCATGCCAATGCAGGAGATGCAGGAGACGTGGTTTCAATCCCTGCATCTGGAAGATCCCACTGGAAATGGCAACCCATTCCAGTATTCTTGCAAAACCCCATGGACAGAAGAGCTTGGCAGGCTACCATCCATGGGGTTGCAAAAAGTTGGACACAACTAAGTTACTAATATGCATCTATATCTGGGTTTGATTCAAATGAAGATTCTATTCCTTGAATTCAATCCTACGCTATCAGTCATTGAAGAATGACTTCATCTTGCATTTCAGAGTGTGTGAAATGGCCAGAGGTATATATTGGTGTTGCCTTTTAAAATGTAGTGACATATTTCTGACAGATCTCCCAACAAGATGTCTAGTTTAAGTCCTCTGCCCTTGAATATGGGTGTGCTTGTGCTGGTTTCACCTGACAGAACTACTTTCAGAGTTAGACCACACAAAATCATTTGACTTTCATCTTTCTCCTAGATTCCTTTCTCTTAAAGCTTAGACCCACATAAGAAGTTTGAACCCCTACAGACAGGAGGCTGAGGAGATGGAAATGCATGTACTCTGATCAAAACATCGGAGGCCAAACACCCCCTACCCTACTAAAGGTGCTAGTGGTAAAGACCTCGCCTGCAAAATGTAGGAGATGTAAGAGACACAGGTTAGATGCCTGTGTCAGGAAGATTCCCTGGAGAAGAAAATGGCAGTCCACTACAGTAGTCTTGCTTGGAGAATCCCATGGACAGAAGAGCCTAGTAAACCACAGTCGATAGGATCTCAGAGTCAGACACAACCAAAGCAACTGAGCATGCACCCCCTAATAAAGGGCATAGCCAGTAAGAGAAGACAGACTTCCATCATCTGAATTGGATCAGGTAAACTCAGTCAATGACATATGGAAATAATGAATCGCCTAGTTGAGCTCTACTAAGTTTCCAATTTCCGCCTCCTGCACTGCTTAATCCTTCTACTCTAAAATATATCACAATTCTCCACCACTTCTTCCTCTCAAAGAGGGTTTCTTTACTTCATTGCTGAAAATATTTGGTTTTTATCATTCTCTGTCAATTATACTTTATCTTAGTTCAGTTCAGTTCAGTTGCTCAGTCATGTCTGACTCTTTGCGACCCCATGAACTGCAGCACACCAGGCCTCCCTGTCCATCACCAATTCCCACAGTTTATTCAAACTCATGTCCATTGAGTCCGTGATGCCATTCAACCATCTCATCCTCTGACATCCCCTTCTCCTCCTGCCTTCAATCTTTCCCAGCATCAGGGTCTTTTAAAATGAGTCAGTTCTTCACATCAGGTGGCCAAAGGATTGGAGTTTCAACTTCAGCATCAGTCCTTCCAATGAATATTCAGAACTGATTTCCTTTAGGATGGACTAGTTGGATCTCCTTGCAGCCCAAGGGATGCTCAAGCGTCTGCTCCAACAGCACAGTTCAAAAGCATCAATTCTTCAGTGCTCAACTTTCCTTATAGTCCAACTCTCACAATCATACACAACTATTGGAAAAAACATAGCCTGACTAGACAGACCTTTGTTGGCAAAGTAATGCCTTTGCTTTTTAATATGCTATCTAAGTTGGTCAGAACTTTTCTTCAAAGGAGCAAGCATGTTTTAATTTCATGGCTGCAGTCACCATCTACAGTGATTTTGGAGCCCCAAACAATAGTCTCTTTCTGTTTCCACTGTTTCCCCATCTATTTGTCATGAAGTGATGCGACCAGATACCATGATCTTAGTTTTCTGAATGTTGAGTTTTAAGCCAGAATGTTCACTCTCCTCTTTCACTGTCATCAAGAAGCTCTTTAGTTCCTCTTTACTTTCTGCCATAAGGGTGGTGTCATCTGTGTATCTGAGGTTATTGATATTTCTCCCAGCAACCTTGATTGCAACTTATGCTTTATCTAGCCCAGCTATTTCTCATGATGTACTCTGTATATAAGTTAAATAAGCAGGGAGACAATATACAACCTTGATGTATTACTTTTCCAATTTAGAACCAGTCTGTTGTTTCATGTCCAGTTCTAACTGTTGCCTCCCGATCTGCATACAGATTTCTCAAAAGGCAGATCAGGTGGTCTGGTATTCCCATCTCTTTCAGAATTTTCCAGTTTGTTGTGATCCACACAGTTAAAGGCTTTGGTGTAGTCAATAAAGCAAAAGTAGATGTTTTTCTGGAACTCTTGCTTTTTCGATGATTCAACGGATGTTGGCAATTTGATCTCTGGTTCCTCTGCCTTTTCTAAAACCAGCTTGAACATCTGAAAGTTTACAGTTCACATACTGTTGAAGGCTGTCTTGGAGAATTTTGTGCATTACTTTAGTAGCATGTGAGATGAGTGCAATTGTGTGGTAGTCTGAACATTCTTTGGAATTACCTTTCTTTGATATTGAAAGGAAATCTGACCTTTTCCAGTCCTATGGCCACTGCTGAGTTTTCCAAATTTGCTGGCATATTGAGTGCAGCACTTTCACAGCATCATCTTTTAGGGTTTGAAATAGCTCAACTGGAATTCCATCACCTCCACTAGCTTTATTCATAGTGATGCTTCCTAAGGCCCACTTGACTTCACATTCTAGGATGTCTGGCTCTGGGTGAGTGATCATATCATCATGATTATCTAGGTCATGAAGATCTTTTTGGTACATTTCTCTGTGTATTCTTGCCACGTCTTAATATCTTCTGCTTCTGTTTATCTCAGTCCCCTATTTTATCTTGGCATTAAACAGTTATAAGTATCTGAGTATACAATATCTAATTATTTATTTATCTCCATGTTCATTATCTGGGGCCTCCCTTTTGGCACTAGTGGTAAAGAACCCACCTGCCATTGCAAGAGACAAGGGTTCAATTCCTGGGTTGGGAAGATCCCCTGGAGAAGGAAATGGCAACCTACTCTAGTATTCTTGCCTGGAAAATTCCATGGACATTGGAGACTGGTGGGCTATAGTCCATGGGGTCACCAAGAGTTGGACATGAGTGAGCAACTGAGCACACATGTTCATTACCTGTCTAATAAATATAATTTTCCTAGGGCAAGCATTTTCCTGTTCTCACTTCTTATATTATCTTTTTATCATATAAAGCCATGAAGAATAGCTTCCACTTTTGTAGGTACTTTGCAGGAAAATACTGAATAGATGAATGAAAGAACTTGCCCTGTCATCGTCTTCTTCAACCACAAAATACTTTACTAATTTTTAATGAGTGTCTGTTTTACACTATCTTGCTTCAAAGCACCATATGTCTTGCTTGGGAAAATTCCAAAGCTACTTGACAGATATTTTCTTGTATTTTCAAACTTTTACCTTAAAATTGATTTTCCTCAAGGACATATTCATGGACCAAAACAGAATCACTGAATCTATGCTACAAACATTCAATTTAGGCAAATATTAAAATTTCCAACCAGAGTTGCAAAATTGTGCATGATTTCTTTTTATCCTTCAGACCTGGGCTTAGACGTTCTCTCAAGGAGATCCTTACCACCATAAATCCATCTGCAAAAAAAAAAAAAAAAATAGCACTTTTTTATCCATTCCAAGTGTCCAGAAGAGTGTGTAACACATACTTAGTAAATAACGACACTCTGTAAACAGTGAATGAATAAATGCATTGATCAAGGACTGATCAAATGTAATCAACATGTACACAAAGAATGACTTCATATGGAAGATATATATCACCCAATAGCTTTTTTCTCTCAAAAACTCCATTGAAATATTATATCTTATGTTTCTATATACAACTTAAAAATGCTGGATGATTCAATTCATTTACTTCCAAAATCCACAGGATGTAAGAAAAAGAAAACATTTGCTAAAAGACAATTAATGCAGAGTTTAATACATTCCACTTTAAGTAACATTTCACCATTTCTTATATAAGCAGTAGAAATATTACAGGGCTAGATATGACAGAGGCTTATTGCTTTTAAAAATTAAATCTGTTTATAGGAAAGCTCTAAATCTAAGTTTAAATAATTCCTCACATTTACTGACCTTTCACTCCAGTTCGATTGTTTATCTCATATTGTTTCCCACATAGATAAAATTACATCCTTCTTTTCTTACCTCTTTCTTTCTTTCTACCTGTGTATTTTCACCTAATCAGCCACCAACAAAAGTTCATTGAATTATTGCTTTTTGCCAGGAACTTGAGTTAATTCCTGGGTATGTAAAGATATATAAAATCAAACAATTCCTGCCATCAGGTAGTTTATACTCCAATAAAGAAGGAAGATGCATAAATAAATGAATGAAGCAGAAATATCATAGATTTATACATGTTGCTGAGTGGTGAAGGACAATTAAATGTCCATCTGTTACACAACACAGAAAAGATATTCCAGGCAGAAAGAGAAAAACAATCAAAGGCAGAATTATATGTTTGTATCAGCAAATATGTTTACGTGCTCTATCAGGAAAAGGAAGAGAAGAATGAATGTAAGGCAAGACAGACTCACTACTTCATGGCTTGTTGTTTTTGCTGCTTAATGGTTAAGTTCTGTCTGACTCTGCAACCCTACGGACTGTAACCCACCAGGCACCTCTGTCCATGGGATTTCCCAGGCAAGAATACTGGAGTGTGTTGCCATTTCTTCCTCCAGGGCATCTTCTAGACCCAGGTAGCAGACTCACATCTCCTGCACTAGCAGGCATTTTCTTCACCACTGAGCTACCAACTAATCCTAAGCCTAATTTCATGGCTAGAAGTTCACAATATATTTTACATAATGAGAAGAGAAGATTTTGAAGATTATCACTTTGGGATATAAGAAGATCATATTTGGACTTTAGAAAATGAAATTTTATTTCTCTACTTTTAAAAGTCCCAGAGAGCCTCCTCTGGTGGCTCAGTGGTAAAGAATCCTCCTGTCAATTCAGGAGACACAGGTTCGATCCCTGGTCCAGGAAGATCCCACATGTCATGAAGCAACTAAGGCCCTGAGACACAGCTTCAATAGCTGTGTGCTATAGCTCAATGCTTGTTCTCTAGAGCCCAGAACCGCAACCAGTGAACCCACGTGCCACAACTGCCAAAGGCCAGGCGCCCTAGAGCCCATGCTCCACAACAAAAGAAGCCACAACGATGAAAAGCCCACATACCACACCTGGAGAGTAGCCCCTACTTGCTGCAGCTAGAGGAAAGCCCTTGCAGCAACAAAGACCCAGCACAGCCAAATAAATAAATAAATGACCTTTCAAAAATATTTAAAAAATAAATATCCTGGAAATATCCCAGATTCTTTGTCTACTTTTTGACCTTGATATCAATTAATAAGTAGCTCTTTTACTATTAATAGGTACTTAGTGTGATTTTACTTTTACATTTTTCTTTACGTTCAATACTCCCCCCCATGATTTCTTAACAACTTGTTCATAGCTTCAAATTAAATTTTTATTTGACTTACTTGTTTTGCCATCATTTTGAGTAAAATTTGAATATATTTTTCTACTTTTTCTTTGAGTTCTAAATTTTGACTTATTAAGACTTTTTTTTTTTTAAAAGTCTGGCTTTAGATTCACATCATATTTGAAGGAAGACTACAGAGATTTCCCATGTATATCCTGCTCCCACACAGGCATAGCCTCCCCCATTATCACATCCCCAACAGAATGGTACATTCACTGCAATTGATAAACATACATGGACACATCATTAACATCCAGAGTCCATAGTTCATTCTTGGTGTGATACATTCTATGAGCTCTGACATATGTAAAATGACATATAACTATCATTATAACATCATGCAAAATATTTTCACTTCCCTAAAACTCCTCTGTGTTCTGTCTATTCACCTCTCTCCCATTCCCACCCCAGCAATCACTAATCTTTTAGTTTTTTCCATATTTGCCTGTTGCCTAGTACCATACAGTTGGGATTATAACAGTTTGTAGACTTTTCAGATTGGCTTCTTGCATTTGATAGCATGAATTTAATGTTTCTCTGTGTCTTTTCATGACAAGAGTTCATTTCTCTCTCTCTCTCTTTTTTTTGGCTTTTTTTTTTCTTTCGTTCTTTGTTTTGATCATACCACATATGGGATTTTAAAATCCCATGGACAGAGGTCTACAGTTCATGAGGTCTCAAAAAGTTGGATACAACTTAGCAACTAAACAAAAACAGCAAGTATGGGATCTTAGTTCCCCAGTCAAGGATGAAACCCATGCCCCCTTCAGCAAAAGTGCAGAGTCTTGAGCACTGGATCACCAGGTAAATCCAAGAGATCATTTTCGTTAGTACTAGTATTCCATTGTCTGGATGTACCATAGTTTATCCATTCACCTACTAAAGGACATCTTGTTTGCTTACAAGTTTTGCCAATTGTGAATAAAACATCAGTGTGTAAGTTTTTGTCTAATTGTAAGTTTTCAACTGCTCCGGGTAAACACCAAGGAGTATGATTGCTGGATCATATGGTTAGGGTATGTTTAACTGTGAAAGAAAGTGCCAAACCATTTTTCCAAGTGCCAAGATCATTTTGCATTCCCACCAGCAGTAAATGAGAGTTCCTGTTGCTCCACATCCCTGCCAGCATTTGTTATTGTCAGTGTTTTGGATTTTGGCCATTCTAATAGCTGTGCAGTGGCATCTTATTTTTGTCTCAATTTTTATTTCCCTGATGAAATATCATATGGAGCAGCTTCTCATATGTTTATTTGTCATCTGTGTGTCTTTGTTGTTGAAGTGTCTATTTAGGTCTTGGGCCTCTTTTTAAATTGGGTAGCTTGTTTTTTTCATTGTTGAATTTTAAGAGTTCTTTGACCCTAACCATCCTTTATCAGATGTATTTTTTGCAAATATTTACTCCCAGTCTGTGGTTTGTCTTAATATTACCTTTCACAGAGCATAAAGTTTTACATTTTAATGATGCTCAGTTTATGAATTATTTGTTTTATAGATTTTACATTTGCGGTTGTATTTTAAAAGTGATCACCAAACCCAATTGAGTTTTTTCTACGTTATCTTCTAGAAGTTTTACGGTTTTG
Source organism: Capricornis sumatraensis (assembly GCF_032405125.1). Lineage (NCBI taxonomy): Eukaryota > Metazoa > Chordata > Mammalia > Artiodactyla > Bovidae > Capricornis > Capricornis sumatraensis. The sequence continues at coordinate 13,958,285 of NC_091089.1, read as the reverse complement.
CATTTTACATTTAAGTCTGTGATCATTTTGAATTAATTTTTGTGAAGAGTGTAAGGTATAACAGGATCCTTCTTTTTGTATGTGGATGGCCAGTTGCTCAAACACCCTTTGTTGAAAATACAATCTTTGTTTGGTGTATTATCTACGCTTTTGTGTTGAGGATTAGGTGGCCATATTTACGTCGGTCTATTTCTGAGCACTCTATCCTCTTCCACTGATCTATTGGTCTGCTTTATCACCAGCACCACACTGTCTTGACTCCTTGTAGATTTATAGTAAGAATTGAAGTCAGGAAGTGTCAGTTCTCCAACTTTGTTTCCACTTAATACTGTGTTGGCTATCTTAAATATTCTTTTAGTTGGTGTTACAGTAAGTCCACTATACATGGACAAATTCAGCTCTGAGAGCATGTTTGTAAGTTCAATTTATTCATAAATTCAACAAAGTTAGCCTAGGTACTAAACACAATTTGCTGTATAGTAGATGGCAATGGCAACCCACTCTAGTACTCTTGCCTGGAAAATCCCATGGACGAAGGAGCCTGGTAGGCTGCAGTCCATGGGGTCGCTAAGAGTCAGGCACGACTGAGCGACTTTACTTTCACTTTTCACTTTAATGCATTGGAGAAGGAAATGGCAACCCACTCCAGTGTTCTTGCCTGGAGAATCCCAGGGATGGGGGAGGCTGGTGGGCTGCTGTCTATGGGGTCGCACAAAGTCGGACACAACTGAAGCGACTTAGCAGCAACAGCAGCAGCAGAAGATCCCCTGGAGAAAGGAAGGGGAATACTGGGATACCCATTCCAGTATTCTGGCCTGGAGAATTCAGTACAGTTCAGAATACAGTACTGTACTATAAGAGGTTTATAATACTTATCACACAAATAATGTATAAAAACAAATATAAAAAATAAAACATTTTAAATCTTACAATACCATACCTTGAAAAGTACAGTAGTACAGTACAACAGCTGGCATACAGAGGCTGGCAACTAGTGAACAGGCAAGAAGTGTTACTGAACGCAGGAGAGAGAGGAGGCAGGAGATGGTAAAGCTGAAGGATTATCAGCAATAGAGAAGGAGGACAAGTTGCAATTTCACTTACACCTGACGTTGAAGGAACGCACATCTTTGAATTTTTGCAACTTCAGGGTTCATACATAGTGTTATTATTTAGGGTTTTTTATCCTGTTTAACTCAATACCAGGCTTAAAAAAGTCCCAAAAAGTCCTTTGAGATTCATGGAGATAAGAGATTATGGAAGCGAAGCTACATCTAGTTTATCCTTATATCAAGGGTATAGTCTTTTGAGTACCCAGCTTACTGTGGGGAGGGTTCTTATATAATCCCTACTCTAGATTTAAATTATATACCTATCTTTATCCTTATCCCATGAGACTTTGAACTAAAGCCTGCATTTGCTGGCTTGTCAGGACTTATAGGAAAAAAATATTTGTATGCTCAAGGATTATGCCTGCATGTCTTCTTTAGAGTTTTCCCAAGAATTTATCTTGTCCCTGTCCTACTGGCCTGACAGCTCATCTGAATGCATTTAGGTCATCAGAAATATTTACCCAGCAGTTTTATTGTTTTCCTTGTAAAATTCAATCCTAATAAAGAACTTGATCTACATTATTAGAAACAGAAGTCCTCATGCTTGAATTTCTAGTACTTTATAGAGTACTTGACACAAATTAAGCGCCTCATAATAAAAAGATGAATTGTTGAGGAGTGCTTTTTGCAATCATTTTTGGGCCTGAGTCACAAATTATACATTTCATAATTGAACAAATTTAGAATGTTACTTCTAAAATTCTGAAGATGAATAACTTATAAAATAAGTATTTCTGCCTCAGGTGAAACGTTAAGCTAAAAGGCTTCTGTTAACTTTTGAAGCATTTTTTCCATGGTTAAAATTCCACAGCATGAAGTTTTCTAAAACCAACTTTCATGATTCTTGCGAATGCATATCAGCTGAAATTCAGTTTTGGTAAAGTAACATTTAACAGAGCTTATTATTTGTAAATGAAAAAGTGATTGATGTTTAAACATCGATTTGGTCAAATATATTGGAGCTCCATGTCAGTTTCCTCAAATACTTTTCAGTTATGTAAAGGAAGCATTTAACTTTTGCCACTGAGGTCAGTTAAGTCATTTGTATATACAGACAGAAACAGATAATTCATGAAATTGTAATTAGACTCCTTTAAAGCTGTTTAAAAATTTACATCAAGAATATTCTGTAAATATTGTGATTCTATCAAAACATTGGAGAGCTTTTAGAGAAATCTAACAGAAGTTAATGGATAAAATATATCAAGTAGTTGATTTCAGATGTGGACAACATGGGGACTCATTGAGAACTGTATGAATCTCTGCTAAGTACCATATGCATTTTCCAATTGTAATGGACATACCCTAGAGTGACCGCTATTAAGTCATGCCTTCATAATGGAGTCTTCCCTTGGAGTGTGGACAGCAGCTATAACTGGATTTGAACCAATAGAATGTGCTGCTCCCTCGATTGTTGTTGTTATTCAGTGGCTAAGTCATGTCTGACTCTTTTGTGATCCTCTGGACTGTAGCCTGCTAGGCTCATCTGTCCATAGGATTTCCCAGTCAACATCACTAGAGTGGGTTGCTATTTCCTTCTCCAGGGAATCTTCCCAACCAAGAGATCAAACCCACATCTTTACCATTCAGCCACCTGCCAGGAAGCCCTTCCCCCTTGATTAGGTAATGCTGTCTGGCAAAAGTGAAGAGATTTTGGAAGATGTTATTAAAATCCCTAATTCAGCATACTTAAGTTAATCAAGCAACGAGTTGACTCATTGGAAAAGACTCTGATGCTGGGAGGGATTGGGGGCAGGAGGAGAAGGGGATGACAGAGGATGAGATGGCTGGATGGCATCACTGACTCCATGGACGTGAGTCTGAGTGAACTCCAGGAGTTGGTGATGAACAGGGAGGCCTGGCGTGCTGCGATTCATGGGGTCGCAAAGAGTAGGACACGACTGAGCGACTGAACTGAACTGAGCTGAAGTTAATCAAAAAGTTAGCTTTGGTGGACCTGACCTAATCATCTAAATGAAGTCCTTGGGGGTCAGAGGCTCAAAGCAGTAGAGACACTGTCCTGCTCGTCTCGAAGAACAAATGGCTTTATAGTAATGATTACCTGGCATGAACATTGGGTGATTTCAAGGAGCTAAGCCCTCTTACTTCTAGGAGCTGAAGTGAATCTGTCAACAACTAGAGAGTTTTTAGAAGCAAATACCAAGACCAGATAACATCATATCCCTGGCCATCTTCATGATGAAGCTCTGTGCACCCCTAAACAGAAGACACAATTAGAATACAGCCACAATCCTAGTCTACAAAAAACTATAATAAACATATATTCTTTAAAGCTGCTAAATGTGTGATATTTTGTTTCATAGAAATACAGAGCAAACACACAAACACATATTCTTCTAGAAATAACAATTTTTAAGAGAACACTCTCCCTTCAAATTCTACCTGAATTTAATTAGCCTTTATAAATAAAAACATAAAGTAACAGATAAAAATAATTGAACAATATTATTATAGCATTTTAAGAACATTATTATCTTTTGCTATAGCCAAAAACTGTTAACAAGATCATTGTAGTGTCTTAAGACAAATTGATTTCTGAACTGATCTCAATTATTCTTTTTAATTTTCATCTAATTAAACAATTAGCTCATTTTCCTCTCAGAAAATACATTACAGCAAAAATTTAAACTTAGCAAAAGACTTCCAAAAATTACTTTTAGTCTTCACTCAAGAAGTTAATGAGGACATTTTGATCTACAAGTCTTTAAATATTTCCTATGCCTTTCTGCAAAGAAACACACACACACAAAGTCATACATTTATAAAATTGGAAGAACCATTCACTGTAATCTTTCTTCAATCAACTTTACATCCACAGCATATTTTATACAATGTGTTTCCATTTTAAATGTATCCACATCATCTTTAAAATTGCTTGATAGTCTCATATGATATACAAATTATTAGATTCTATATTTCTGATTATAATTTTTCTAAATTTCTTTTTATTTTAAACAAAGCTGTGAAAAACATTTATGCACATGTATCTTAACTCATCTTCTGATCACTTCCTCAGGAAACTTTCTAAAAATAGAACTCCTTATGACTCTACAGCATTAAACAGTCATTACTGACTTAAAGATTATCCACATTGTTCTGCACTATTTTATACGTACTTCTCATGCTGGTAACACTCATTTTGATTTGAGGATATTGAGGTGGACATACATGAACACCTGACTATGCATGAGGAGTCCAGCTGCAGGTCAAACCCTTTGTGTGAACTTTCAGTTTTGACCATTGGCAAGTATAGGACACTCCCTGGTCCATGACACAGATAAGCTTCCCTTCCTACAGTAACCTGGGTACAGGGCCTCTTCACTGCAGTCTTTGAAGAGAGTTGGACATAGAGGCCAGACATGTTCTGGGCATCTTTGCATTTCTCATCCAGACACCTCCTTCGGGGGATCTTTTCATCAAGGGACCTCAGCTGAGACACTTGTAAGGTGTCTCCATGGAGACCTATTTATTGTTATTAGAGGGGAGAGGACTTGGCACTTTTCTCCACTTGGACTCTTCTCAGCTCTCTCCCGGATCCATAAAGTGGCAGGGACCTTTTCTCCAGGCCTTCTTGGGAGGAGGATGGGTCCTCCATCTGCACTCATGCACCTGAGTCTGCAGGTGACGTTTCATGGGTAAAAATAAAAGACTGTCTCTGTTGGCCTCTTGTTCCAGAGTAGAGCCTAGCTTGTTATTCTCAGTTTGGCTCATTGTCCTAACTGATCTTCTCAACACCTGGCTCAATGAAGGAACTCATTATATTGGTGTAATCTCTACCCTACACTTGTGTGTAGAAATTAAAATGAATACAAATGAAAAAGAGAGCACATATTTTTTTTTAAAAAAAATAAATAATATAATCACAGCAGTTGAGTAATATAATCAGAGCACAAAGGAAAAAAAAAAAGAAACATCATTATTTTTAAGGAACTCACCAACGAGTGGAAACCTTGACAAATACTAAACTTCAACTAGAATTGAGTAAATAAAAGTGTTTTTATATTTGAACTATTCAAAAATTGCTTCATTGTGAACCAAAAACAAATCCTTCAGAACTGGGCAAATAATGCTGGAGATTCATGATTGTTACTTATTGGAATATTTAGTAATCAGTTCAGTTCAGTTCAGTTCAGTTCAGTTCAGTTGCTCAGTCGTGTCCGACTCTTTGCGACCCCATGAATCACAGCACGCCAGGCCTCCCTGTCCATCACCAACTCCCGGAGTTCACTCCTAATAAGTGTTTTCAACTGATATTACAATCTATATTCTAATATCAATAACGATCTCAAAAATTAAAGCTGTATCATTTGTATTTTATATGTATTAAAAAAACAAGCCCAGATGGTTATCATTGACTATAAAAAATATATGTAAATAATAAGGTATACTTTTTAACTTTATGAAAACTATCTATATTTGACCTTTTTTTTTTTCTTTCGTGGCTCAGATGGTAAAGCGTCTGCCTACAATGAGGGAGACCGGGGTTCAATCCCTGGGTTGGGCAGATCCCTGGAGAAGGAAATGGCAGCCCACTCCACTACTCTTGCCTGGAAGATCCCATGGACGGAGGAGCCTGCTAGGCTACATACTGTCCATGGGGTCGCAAAGAGTCGGACACGACTGAACGATGTTCACTTTCACTTTTATTAATAACAACTGGGGAACAAAATGGAGCAATCTGTGTCTATATTTACATACCAAAAACATGTCTAAAGTTGTCTCTTTATATTCAAACACATTCATATTTTCTAGTTATTGAATTAGAACATGATTCTGATCAATTACTAAATAAAATATTTAAAACCTAAAATGCATGATATTAATGAATCATTGAATGGATAGGATATTCAATAGAACATTTTTCTGGGAGGAGAAAGCCTGGGTCACTGAGTCTTACTCTGCATGTTTTGCATTATAGCACTCTGAAGTATTATAGATTCTTAACTTTAAGAGGTCGACAGTCTAATTAAGCAATTTCTTCTTTGTTATGTTCAAGAAGTCATATCTGTATTCCTTCAGCCAATGATTTAAATTTGTTTCTCTTTTAAAAAGATTTGGAATGTATCCCATAGTAATTGATACCAGAATATTATTTAATATATCGCTCAACTGTATTTAAATTTTATCAGTAATATTTTGCATAATTCTAAGGGCCCGACTTCCCTGGTGGCTCAGAGGGTAAAGCGTCTGCCTACAATGCTGGAGACCGGGGTTCAATCCCTCAGTGGGGAAGATCTCCTGGAGAAGGAAATGGCAATCCACTCCAGTATTCTTGCCTGGAAAATCCCATGGGCAGAGGAGCTTGGTAGGCTACAGTCCATGGGGTCACAAAGAGTCGAACACGACTGAGTGACTTCACGTTCAAGGGCCAAAAAAGTTAAAGTCTTTTATATAAATTTAAAGCTATCTAAAATATTTCAACAAATGAGCTTACATAGTAAGTAAATGTTTAAGTTATTTTTCTATTCTGAAACTTTCAGACATTTCTGTCTTACTTTTGTTCAGTTTAAACAATACTCATGTATCTGCAAATAAGTACAAGTGACTATTATGTGCATTATAAGTGGTACAAGTTAAGAATCAAAGATCAGCAAAACATAATCCTCACATAAAAGATTATAAACAAATGAAAAATAAGATTCAATATTATTCAGTACATTTTAAGCTGAAAATGCCTTAATTAATTAACATACAATCATTTTTCTTAGTAGAAGTTTATTTTACTTCTCTGACCATTATGTACTTCATATCTTTCAATTGGCAAGTTATTTTTTTAATATAAATTTATTTATTTTAATTGGAGGTTAATTACTTTACAATATTGTATTGGTTTTGCCATACATCAACATGAATCCGCCACGGGTATACACGTGTTCCCCATCCTGAAGCCCCCTCCCACCTCCCTCCCCATACCATCCCTCTGGGTTGTCCCAGTGCACCAGCCCCAAGCATCCAGTATCCTGCATTGAACCTGGACTGACTGGTGATTCATTTCATGTATGATATTATACATGTTTCAATGTCATTCTCCCAAATCATCCCACCCTCTCCCTTTCCCACAGAGTCCAAAAGACTGTTCTATACATCTGTGTCTCTTTTGCTGTCTCGCATACAAGGTTATCATTACCATATCTTTCTAAATTCCATATATATGCATTAGTATACTGTATTGGTGTTTTTCTTTCTGGCTTAATTCACTCTGTATAATTGGCTCCAGTTTCATCCACCTCATTAGAATTGATTCAAATGTATTCTTTTCAATGGCTAATACTCCATTGTGTATATGTACCACAGCTTTCTTATCCATTCATCTGCTGATGGACATCTAAGTTATAATTTGTAGTTTATTCAAAAAACTAAAACAGACACATCTGTGCTTATTATAAGTAACATTTATCAAAAATATAGGAAATTTGAAATTATACTTCACTTTAATATATTGAAACTAGTTATATTAGGTAAAGATATACTATCATTTAAGGGCTTCCCTCATAGATCAATTGGTAAAGAATCTGCCTGCAATGCAGGATGATTCCGGTTCAGTCCCTGGGCCAGGAAGATTTGCTGGAGAAGGGATAAGCTATCCACTCCAGTATTCTTGGGCTTCCTTTTCAGCTCAGCTAGTATAAAGAATCTGCCTGCAATGTGGGTGACATGGGTTCTATCCTTGGTTTGGGAAGATCCCCTGGAGAATGAAAACGCTACCCACTCCAGTATTCTGGCCTGGAGAATTCCATGGACTGTATAATCCATGGGTTTGCATAGAGTCGGACAGGACTGAGCGACTTTCACTTTTCATGTTGTTGTTTTGGAGAAGAAAATGGCAACCCACTCTAGTATTCTTGTCTGGGAAACCCCATGGACAGAGAAGCTTGGTGTTTTTGGAGTCTCAAAGAGTTGACACGGTTTAGTGACTAAACAACAACATGCTATTGTTTGTATAAGTGAAAAATGGAATCGTCAGCCAGACAAATTTAAACTCATCCAATCTAAAACACCAAACACTTAACTGTGCTAACAATACAAGTTTACATATTGATGACTTAACTCACCATATAAGCATGTTTATAGAATTAGATGATCAGTTTATTGTATTGGCATCTTGCTGACCTGAAGGCAAAAATAAATTATATTCATTATGCTGTTATTTTATTCTTTGTGAGTAATGTGATAGTCCATTGAATGTAATTAAGTGTTTAGAAGAGGAGGAACATTAGCAGGATATGGTGAGTTTTTTCTTAATGTAAAATAGCCACTTTTACAGAATAGATATAAAGCTCAGGTTCATTTTACAGAAAAGAACTCTCTTAAAGCAAAAACTCACACTTACAAGTTTGGTCTCTTGTTGCAAAAGGGAGAGCTTGTATTCAGAAAAAAAGGTTGACAGGTCATCTAAAAATAACACTGACTTTCAGGATCAGTGAACTTCCCTGCTGGCTCAGATGGTAAAGCGTCTGCCTACAATGCGGGAGACCTAGGTTCAATTCCTGGTAGGGAAGATCTCTTGGAGAAGGAAATGGCAACCTACTTCAGTATTCTTGCCTGGAAAATCCCATGGGTGGAGGAGCCTGTAGGCTACAGTCCATGGGGTTGCAAAGAGTCAGATATGACTGAGCGACTTCACTTTAACTTTCAGGATCAACACTTAGAATGAAATTGGATAAAACTAAAGCCCATAAAGCCATGGGATTATTTAAAAAGTAGGTTAAAGAAAGTTTTTGATGTAATGATTATACTTGGATAAATTTATAATCAACCTTTTGATTAATATTTCAAATATGAGGATGTTTTAAAATGTGCTTATATGTATGTTTTAAAAAATGAAATTTACCTGCCATTTCATTGCAAAATCAGTCAGTATACAAGGTCTCATTCTTATCTACATAGAATGTAGAATATCATTGAGGAAGGAAAGAAACTCATGCATTATACAGTTGTCCAGGATTTTAAGCAAGTGAAAAATGTCGTGTTTATATAAACATCGAGGACCAGGTTTAACTTATGGCAGGAGAGTGTAGGCAGAAATAGGAAAATTGGGTTAAAGGAACCATTAGATTGGCTGATGAGAAATAACCATGTCTGTCTTGGAAGCTGAAAATAATCTCGAGGATTTTTCTACCACTAAGTGAAACTTTGATTTAAGGCACGTAAGTATGAACACTTAATTCCTATCTCATAATTTATATTAGGCAAGATATTTTTTATCTCTGCCTTTTCATCTTAAAGCTAATTTTTAATTTTAGAATTTATGGCAGTGTTTTTAAATGAATGCACCTGGATAAACATTATACAAAGAAAATATGGAATGCTATTATATAAATTAAATGTAAAATATTATATTTGCTTTGTATCTGCTGGTATTTATTCTTCAAGGCCCTCGTTGCCCTGTATTAGATATATTCATCCAAACATAGGTAAAATAATCCTTGTAATAGAAGAAACAGGACTCATAGTTAAAATAAATATAGTATTATATTAGTAGTGTACAATCTGTTTCATTGCTGAAAATTAACTATAATTGCAGTAATAAACGACTTTCAACTGACATTTTCACCTGTCCTTCCCTTAGCTAAGGGGAAGACGTAAATGTACACAAATCTTTTTACAGACAAATGCTTTACTGAATTATAAGTGTGATGGATTTTCGTAGACTGAGAAAGATCAGGCAAGTGAGAAACATATCAGTATATTTTTCTCTTATTTTTAAAATGGCAGATGCTAATTCAAAGTACTGAAGCTCTCAATTCTATCATTGGTAAGTTATATGCATTTTCTTAATTAGTATTCTACTGATCTATGAGTTCTATTTAAATTTTCTGAGCTGACCATTAAAATTTTCTTATTAAATGGATTATTAATGATTAATAAAAGTTACAAAAGTGAAATTGCAAGTGTAATATTTTAAGTTAGGGAGTGTAGAAATTTAACTGTGAACTATGGTGCTGTAGAAGACTCTTGAGAGTCCCTTGGACAGCAAGGATATCAAACCAGTCAGTCCTAAAGGAAATCAACTCTGAATATTCATTTGGAAGGACTGATGTTAAAGCTGAAGCTCCAATACTTTGGCCACCTGATATGCAGAGCCAACTCATTGGAAAAGACCTTGATGCTGGGAAAGATTGAGGGCAAGAGGAGAAGGAGCCAGCAGAGGATGAAATGGTTGGATGGCATCACTGACTCAATAGACGTGAATTTGAGCAAACTCCAAGAGATGGTGAAGAACAGGGAAGCCCGCAATGCTGCAGTCCATGGAGTCACAGAAAGTCAGACACAACTTGGTAATTGAAAAACAACAATTCACATTAAGTCATAAAATTTTTACTTAATTGAACATTTAAGTAATCATTTTCAGATCCTAAATAAACACAGATGTATGTTTTCTCAGTTTTTTTCAGGCTTAGATTTAAGCCAAACTGCTCAATTTCCAATAATTTGTATGTGTTGTGGTCACTTCTTTCCAGGAAATCATGGGATAAATGAATTGAGCATGTTTAACCACCATCTCTCTTGCCAAAATTTCATATGTAAGGTGTACTACATAAGTAAACATCTTAAAATGCCTTGACTTTGACAAAATTGCCTCTGAAATTCTGCTGCTATAACTGATGATTGAAGGTCAGACCACAACATGAAGAAAGTTAATTAAAAAAAACTTTGCTGCCATAATAATTTTGAATATATCTGGGTAGTTTTAGAACAGCAATTTTTTTTAAGATTTCTTTTTTGTGTGTGGACCATTAAAAAAATTTTTATTACAATAATGATTCTGTTCTAAGTGTTATGCTTTTAGCCAAGAGTTATGGCCAAAGTGTTATGCTTTTGTGTTATCTTAGTACCCTAACCAGGGATTGAACCCTCACCCCTGACACTGGAAGGTGAAGTCATAAACACTGGATCACCAGAGAAATCTAGTAAGAAATTTTGATTCATGTCTTAAGCTGTGAATTAGGAAGTGGCATTAAGAAAGCGTTCCTTCAATGACTGAAAGTGAAACTGTTTGTGTAAATGGTATAACCTCATCCATGGGTTTGGAAAACTATTTTTAAATTCAAGCTGCTTTGGAACATGGGTGTGTCTTTGGCAACATAGCGTTGAAATAAGTCTCTCTTCTTGATTAGAAAGAGTGAAAAAGCAGTTGTTAACTTGGCAATATTAACTGGAGAACTCTCAACATTTCTGAATGAGAAGTTGTCCGTAATATCTAGTCCTTTAAACAGAATAGAGCTTCCAAACAGCTATAACGTCTCCAGGAAGAATTATTGTGCAGATAGAATGCAACAATGAACAAGAAAACACTTGATTAGTACCAACAGAGCCTGGCAGTGAACTAAGGCTGTTGTTATCTCCCTTCTGAACGTTTTGGATGCTGTTTTTGCATGAGCCAGACGTCCACTGCCCTATGTAGTTTCGCCATAGTTAGTTATCTGGATCAGAGCCACCATACCATTTGGCAGAGTAGCAGTGTGACAAATGAAGCATCAAACTCAAGGCTAAAGGTTTGTAAACTGAAGTGTGGCTTGCAGTCTGTTGTGCGTGTGTGAGACTGGAAAGCTTTCACAGCCATCCCCTCAGCAAATGGTATTAGCCATGCTTGCACATCACGTTTATACACAGACATAATATATGAGGATACATGAATATATGCATGCATACAGGCAGGCTTCTGAGGTGACTTAGCGGTAAAGAATCCACCTACCAACGCAGGAGACATAGGTTTGATCCCTGGGTCGGGAAAATCCCCTGAGAAGGAAATGGCATCTCACTCCAGTATTCTTGCCTGGAAAATGCTATGGACCAAGGAGCCTGTCAGGCAACAGTCCCTGGGGTCACAGAGTCAGACATGACTTAGCGACTAAACAACACCAACATGTACACATACATACAATAAGACATAATTTTAAACTACCAGACTGGGAATGAAGAGCAGCAGTGAGAATCCAAGCCTAATAAAAACTGAAGACTGGAAATTATCCCTGTAGTTTTCCTTCTAAAAGGGCAGAGATGCAGCGTTGCAAGCAGCAGCTGGACTTTTCAGCTAAGGCCTTCTTTCCCCAAAGCAGCCTATGCATATGAACATCGTGACCTGTTAGCCTTTCATTGTTCTCCATCAATTGTCAACCCGAGAAATTCCCAACAATTCTCAGAATGGGCTTTCAATTTGGAAAAATATGTTGATATAAAAAAATGCAAAGTTCATAGACAGTTTATCTCAATGTTATTAATATGATTCAGAGAAGATCATGACCAGTTTTCACTTTTTATCTATATTGAATGAAATTAATCTTTGTTAGGAATAATCTGCAAAATAATGTCATGTGAAACAAATAGAGTAATGAAAGCATTCTCAATATCAATATTATTTCAGTATCATTTGGTTCCTCAAAGAAACAAGATTTTGTAATTACAAATCATCTTATTTTTGTCAATGCTATTCTTTTTGTTGTAATAAACTTGGGTGAAATCACCTAAAGAGTTAACTAGAAGAAAAGAAAAGCAAAATGATTTTTTGTAAAAAATCAGTTCAAGCTAGATTCAACAAAACAAGTCATTCTTACCTCCTGCCAAAATTTTCCATGACATATTAGTGCTAAGTAGTATTACCAACATTTCAGTGCAGGAGCCACTATTCAGTAATTTACAATTAGCTTCAATGTCCAAAATTCTGTGCCCAAAACACTTATTTTGCAAATGTATTCCAAAGAAATTTTGTGCATACTTAACTCAAACCTGCAAGATAAGACATTTCTTTAAAATAATATATTCAGAATGTTTTGCAGTTGCAAGTCCAGTTAATAGAAGAAATATAAACTTATGAAATTTTCCATACTGTAGTTTTAATATTATTGAATCATACAGTGATTTTTTTTTCTATATGAGGATTCCTGCTACAATTTTGTCTCAGAAAGTTGAAAAGTCATGAACCAGAGTAGTATATCATGCATTTTAAAGAAACAGGAAAGTTTGATTTGAAGAATAACATAAAACAGTACAAATTTATTCATGATAATGACATGCTCAACTCAAAGATGCACACATATTTAAAACAAATGTCTTGTTTTTAACAGTAAAAAGTGATATGATATCTAGTATAAAATGATGTATGGCCAGCAAATCCATCTGAAAATCTTTCTATCTTTTTTCCACACACTTCCCCTCAGCCACATACAATGAGAAAGAAACTTAAGGGGACGTATCAGAGACTAAAATTTAAAGTTTTCCTAAAAATCAGAATCAGCAAGGAATTGAATAATTCAGAGATGAACTGAATTGGTTCCTCGCAATTCAACAACAGTACAATCTGAAATTAGGTCAAAAGTATACTTTCAAATTTCCTGTCCCATGCTTACCAGGCATTCACAAAAACACTATCTGGTTAAGTAGAACTTTGGCCATGTGTTTTTCCACTTCATAACCATGGATTTTACATCAGCCAAAAGTACTGATGCCAGATAATCACTTCTTTACCTTCTATCTTTTGGATGATGAAACTCTCTGAAAAACAATTGTGAGGAATAAGAGTGAATTGGTAGTGTGATGCATTTAATTGAAGAGGTAACTCTTTCAAGTTAAATTTTTTTTGTGCAGGGCAGAGTTGTTGTTTAGCTGCTAAGTCAAGTCAGACTCTTGCAACCCCATGGACTATAGCCCACCAGGCTCCTCTGTTTATGGGATTCCTAGGCAAAAAAACTGGAGTGGGTTGCAATTTCCTTCTCCAGAGGATCTTCCTGATCCATGAATTGAACCTGTGTCTCCTGCATTGTAGGCAGATTCTTTACCATCTGAGCTACCTGGGAAGTGAACAGAGCAGAAGCAAAGTATAATTTGGAAAGCATCATTTTGGATATTAACATTCTTCTTGTACTCTATTTTTTCAAGGTATAAGATCTTACACTGTAGAACTTCTGATTTGATGTGATAATGTTCAATTTACTTAGCTTTTCTTTCCTTTTTCTATTGAGAAATCTTTACCAACTTCATTTCCTCTTTCTCTGATTATGTTGCTTTTTTTTTTTTTTTTTTTGACATGTTGAGAAAATTTGGCATATTTGTAAAAGGTTCTTAAATTTTCTGGTCTCCTAACTACATCTTTTTGTCTTTGGGTGGGGAGGATTCTGTCTCCATTTACTGGTAATGTTTCATCATGGTCATAGAACACACTTTCTTGGTTTTGGAAATGTATAATGATTTTTATTTAAATACTGGAACTTATAACTGTACAGGGTCAAATGCAGAAGTTGGTGCATTTATCAAGTGATGTTGAAATTGGTTTTAACTGCAATTTCCAATGACTAGAGCAAATATAGTCTAAAGAAAATTCTTGAAATCCTTACCATGCGAGAGTATATCATAAAGCTTCTAGTTGTAAAACATTTTCTTATTTTCAATACTTTTGTGGCCTTTGAGACAATACTTTAAAATTACATTTAAAAAAAAAGAGAAAAGGACACATGCTAGTTCTGCTTCCATAAGCCTCTTATCTGCCTCCAACAGAGGGTTGACGGAATGAAAACCACAATCACAGAAAACTAACAAATCTGATCACATGAACCACTTCCTTGTCTAACTCAAGGAAACTATGAGCCATGTATGTGGGGCCACCCAAGACAGACGAGTCATGGTGGAGAGTTCTGACAAAACGTGGTCCACTGGAGAAGGGAGAACCCCATGAACAGTATGAAAAGGCAAAAAGATAGGACACTGAAAAATGAATTTCCCTGGTTGGTTGGTGTCCAATATGCTACTGGAGATCAGGAGAGAAATAACTCCAGAAAGAATGAAGAGATGGAGCCAAAGCAAAAACAACACCCAGTTGTGGATGTGACTGGTGATGAAAGTAAAGTCCGATGTTGTAAAGAACAATATTGCATAGGAACCTGGAATGTTAGGTCCATGAATGAAGGCAAATTGGAAGTTGTCAAACAGGAGATGGCAAGAATGAACATCAACATTTTAGGAATCAGCAAACTAAAATGGACTGGAATGGGTGAATTTAACTCAGATGACCATTATATTTCCTCCTGTGGGCAAGAATCCTTTAGAAGAAATGGAGTAGCCATCACAGTCAACGAGAGAGTCTGAAATGCAGTACTTGGATGCAATCTCAAAAATGACAGAATAATCTGTTTGTTTCCAAGACAACCCATTCAATGTCAAAGTAATCCAAATCTGTGCACCGACCATTTATGCTGAAGAATCTGAAGTTTAATGGTTGTATGAAGACCTACAAGACCTTCTAGAACGAACACCCCAAAAAGATATCCTTTCCATTATAGGGGACTGAAATGCAAAAGTAGTAAGTCAAGAAACACCTGGAGTAACAGGCAAATGTGGCGTTGCAGTACAGAATGAAACAGGTCAAATACTAACAGAGTTTTGCCAGAAGAACACACTGGTCATAGCAAACACCCTCTCCTAAGAACATAAGAGAAGACTCTATACATGGACATCACTAGATGGTCAATAGCGAAATCAGACTGATTACATTCTTTGCAGCCAAAGATGGAGAAGCTCTATACAGTCAGCAAAATAAGACTGGGAGCTGACTGTGGCTCATATCATGAACTCCTTATTGCCAAATTCAGACTTAAATTGAAGAAAGTGGAGAAAACCACTAGACCATTCAGGTATGACCTAAATCAAATCCCTTATGATTATACAGTAGAGGGGAGAAATAGATTCAAGAGATTAGATCTGATAGACAGAGTCCTTGAAGAACTGTGGATGGAGGTTCCTGATATTGTACAGGAAGCAGTTATCAAATCTATCCCCAAGAGAAAGAAATGCAAAAAGGCAAAATGGCTGTTGAAGGAGGCCTAACAAATAGCTGAGAAAAGAAAAGACATTAAAGAAAGGGAGAAAAGGAAAGATATACCCATCTGAATGCAGAGTTCCAAAGAATAGCAAGGAGAGATAAAAAAGCCTTCCTCAGTGATCAATGCAAAGAAATAGATGAAAAAAATAGAATGGGAAAGCCTAGAGATCTCTTCAAGAAAATTAGGGATACCAAGGGAATATTTCACGCAAAGATGAGCTCAATAAAGGACAGAAATGGTATGTACTTAACAGAAGCAGAAGATATTAAGAAGAGGTGGCAGGAATACACAGAAGAACCATACCGAAAAACATCTTCATGACGCAGATAATCACGATAGTGTGATGACTCAACTAGAGCCAGAGATCCTGGAATGTGAAGTCACGTGGGCCTTAGGAAGCATCACTACAAAGCTAGTGTAGGTGATGGAATTCCAGTTGAGCTATTTCAAACCCTAAAAGATGATGCTGTGAAAGTGCTGCACTCAATATGCCAGCAAATCTGGAAAACTCAGCAGTAGACCCAGTACTGGAGAAGATCAGCTTTCATTCCAATCCCAAAGAAAGGCAATGCCAAAAAATGTTGAAACTATCACACAATTGCACTCATTTCACACACTAGCAAAGTAAAGCCTAAAATTCTCCAAGCCCAGTTTCAACAGTGCATTAACTGTGAACTTCCAGATGTTCAAACTGGATCTATAAAAAGCAGAGGAACCAGAGATCAAATTGCCAACATCCATTGGGTCATTGAAACAGCAAAAGACTTCCAGGAAAAACATCTACTTCAGCTTTATTGATTTTTCCAAAACTTTTGACTGTGTAGATCACAACAAACCGTCGAAAATTCTTCAAGAGATGGGAACACCAGACCACCTGACCTGCCTCCTGAACAATCTGTATGCAGGTCAAGAAGCAACATTTAGAACTGGACATGAATCAACAGACTGGTTCCAAATCAGGAAAGGAGTATGTAAAACTGTATATTGTCACCCTGCATATTTAACTTATATGCAGAACACTTCACGCAAAATGCCAGGCTGGATGAAGTACAAGCTAGAATCAAAATTGCCAGGAGAAATATTAGTAACCTCAGATACACAGATGACACCATCCTTATGGGAGAAAGTGAAGAACTAAAGAACCTTTTGATGAAAGTGAAAGAGGAGAGTGAAAAAGTTGGCTTAAAACTCAACATTCAGAAAACTAAGATCATGGCATCCTGTTCTATCACTTCATGGAAAATAGATGGGGAAACAGTGGAAACAGTGACAGACTTTAGATTTGGGGGCTCAAAAATCACTGCAGATGGTGACTGCAGCTATGAAATTAAAAGACACTTGCTTCTTTGAAGAGAAGCTATGACCAACCTAGACAGCATATTAAAAAGCAGAGACATTACTTTGTCAACAAAGGTCCGTCTAGTCAAAGCTATATTTTTTCCAGTGGTCATGTATGGATGTGAGAGTTGGACTGTAAAGAAAGCTGAGCACTAAATAATTGATGCTTTCAAACTGTGGTGTTGGAGAAGACTTTTGAGAGTCCCCTGGACTGCAAGGAGATCCAATCAGTCCATCCTAAAGGAAATCAGTCCTGAACTCTCACTGGAAGGACTGATGCTGAAGCTGAAACTCCAATACTCTGGCCACCTCATGTGAAGAGTTGACTCATTGGAAAAGACCCTGATGCTGGGAGGGACTGGGGGAAGGAGGAGAAGGGGATGACAGAGGATGAGATGGCTGGATAGCATCACCAACTTGATGGACATGAGTTTGAGTGAACTCCGGGAGATGGATGGACAGGGAGGCCTGGCATGCTACTGCCCAAATGGGGTCACAAAGAGTCAGACACGACTGAGCAATTGAACTGAACTGAACTATTTCTGTTTGATCAATTTCTATTTTCAGGGAGGATAAATATATTTATATACAAAAAACTGTGTGAGAACAACTAATTAACTTTTTGAAGTTTTAAAGTCAAGAGTAGCACTGAAGTATCCTGAACTTTCTTCTATAACATCTCTTCATGTTATCAAATTCTCTCTTTCAATGGTATGAGTTTGTTCTTTCAAATCCAAATGAATTTGGTTTAATTTTTCACAAAGTTCCTCCTTGGCTACTTTTCCTTGTTGTCTAAGAACTGACTAAAATAAGAGCAGAATTATATTGAAAATGTGGAGAAAAATTATAATATTTTCTTGATTTTTGGAACTGATTGAGTTTTCTCTATAATTTTTTAAAATTATGGTCCATGAATGGTCAATAGTGTTTCCTTTTTTTGTACATTTTTTTTTTTGCACTGACTTGGATTTTGAGCCCCATTTGTATATTAGATCAAATTTTTAAAACTAAGTTTAACAGCTAATATTTAATACACATACACTTTAATTCCTAAAGCTTTATTACTGAAATAGACATACTTAGAAATGAAATTGAGACTCACTTTGAACTAAGTTAGAGTAGAATATCACAATTAGATTTAAATAACTTAAACTGCATAATTAAAATTTGAAGAAATCAGGCTATTAATGTCTGCTTTCCTATAACGTATCCCTTATTTTATTACTTAATCATTAACAAATCATCAGTCATTTAGTAGAGTTAAATGCTTAATAGGAACAAACAGTAAAGAGTGATGTAAGCTGGTTCTAATAGTTATCCACTTTAACAGTGCATAACCACTTGGGTTTCTTTTACAAAAACATTAATTTTGTATAGTATATTAGTACAATGTAAATATATGAAATGAGAATAAAAAATAAAATGTGAATTGTGTTCCTATAAATAAAATATATATACATATATTGCACTATATAGTATATGAATTTTGTTTTATATATGCTCTACACATGGACATCACCAGATGGTCAGCACCGAAATCAGATTGATTATATTCTTTGCAGCCAAAGATGGAGAAGCTCTATACAGTCAACAAAAGCAAGACCGGGAGCTGACTGTGGCTCAGATCATGAACTCCTTATTGCCAAATTCAGACTTAAATCGAAGAAAGTAGGGAAATCACTAGACCAATCAGGTATGACCTAAATCAAATCCCTTATGATCATACAGAGGAAGTGAGAAACAGATTTAAGGGCCTAGATCTTAGTGCCTGATGAACTATGGAATGAGGTTCCTAACATTGTACAGGAGATAAGGATCAACCATCCCCATGGAAAACAAATGCAAAAAAGCAAAATGGCTGTCTGGGGAGGCCTTACAAATAGCTGTGAAAAGAAGAGAGGTGAAAAACAAAGGAGAAAAGGAAAGATATAAGCATCTGAATGCAGAGTTCCAAAGAATAGCAAGGAGAGATAAGAAAGCCTTCTTCAGTGATCAATGCAAAGAAATAGAGGGAAACAACAGAATGGGAAAGACTAGAGATCTCTTCAAGAAAATGAGAGATACCAAGGGAACATTTCATGCAAAGATGGGCTCGATAAAGGACAGAAATGGTCTGGACCTAACAGGAGCAGAAAATATTAAGAAGAGGTGGCAGAAATACACAGAAGAACTGTACAAAAAAGATATTCATGACCAAGATAATCACAATGGTGTGATCACTCATCTAGAGCCAGACATCCTGGAATGTGAAGTCAAGTGGGGCTTAGAAAGCATCATTACGAACAAAGCTAGTGGAGGTGATGGAATTCCAGTTGAGCTATTTCAAATCCTGAAAGATGATGCTATGAAAGTACTTCACTCAATATGCCAGCAAATTTGGGAAACTCAGCTGTGGCCACAGGACTGGAAAAGATCAGTTTTCATTCCAATCCCAAAGAAAGGCAATGCCAAAGGATGCTCAAACTACCGCACAATTGCACTCATCTCACATTCTAGTAAAGAAATGGTCAAAATTCTCCAAGCCAGGCTTCAGCAATTAATGAACTGTGAACTTCCTGATGTTCAAGCTGGTTTTAGAAAAGCCAGAGGAACCAGATCAAATTGCCAACATCCGCTGGATCATGGAAAAAGCAAGAGAGTTCCAGAAAAACATCTATTTCTGCTTTCTTGACTATGCCAAAGCCTTTGACTGTGTGGATCACAATAAACTGTGGAAAATTCTGAAAGAGATGGGAATACCAGACTACCTGACCTGCCTCCTGAGAAATCTGTATGCAGGCCAGGAAGCAACAGTTAAAACTGGACATGGAACAACAGACTGGTTTCAAATAGGAAAAGGAGTACGTCAAGACTGTATATTGTCACCCTGCTTATTTAACTTCTATGCAGAGTACATCATGAGAAATGCTGGACTGGAAGAAACACAAGCTGGAATCAAGATTGCTCGGAGAAATATCAATAACCTCAAGTATGCAGATGACATCACCCTTGTGGCAGAAAGTGAAGAATAACTAAAAAGCCTCTTGATGAAAGTAAAAGAAGAGAGTGAAAAAGTTGGCTTAAAGCTCAACATTCAGAAAACGAAGATCATAGCATCCGGTCCCATCACTTCATGAGAAATAGATGGGGAAACAGTGGAAACAGTGTCAGACTTTATTTGGGGGGGGCTCCAAAATCACTGCAGATGGTGATTGCAGCCATGAAATTAAAAACGCTTACTCCTTGGAAGAAAATTATGACCAACCTAGATAGCATATTCAAAAGCAGCGACATTAGTTTGTAGACTGAGGTCCGACTAGTCACGGCTATGGTTTTTCCTGTGGTCATGTATGGATGTGAGAGTTGGACTCTGAAGAAGGGTGAGCACTGAAGAATTGATGCTTTTGAACTGTGGTGTTGGAGAAGACTCTTGAGAGTCCCTTGGACTGCAAGGAGATCCAGCCAGCCCATTCTGAAGGAGATCAGCCCTGGGATTTCTTTGGAAGGAATGATGGTAAAGCTGAAACTCCAGTACTTTGGCGACCTCATGCGAAGAGTTGACTCATTGGAAAAGACTGATGCTAGGAGGGATTGGAGGCAGGAGGAGAAGGGGACGACAGAGGATGAGATGGCTGGATGGCATCACTGACTTGTTGGATTTGAGTCTAGGTGAACTCCGGGAGTTGGTGTTGGACAGGGAGGCCTGGCATGCTGCAATTCATGGGGTCGCAAAGAGTCAGACACAACTGAGCAACTGAACTGAACTGAAAATATATTAAATATATTATATATAATAGGGCTTCCTAGGTGGCGCTACCACCTAGGAAGAACCTGCCTTCTAGTGCAGGAGACATAAGAGTCATGGATTCCATCCCTGGATCTGGAAAATCCCCTGGAGGAGGAAATGGCAACCCACTCCAGTGTTCCTGCCTGGAAAATTCCATGGACAGAGGACCCTGGAACACTACAGTCCATAGGGTCACAGAGTCGAATATGACTGAAGTGACTTGGCACGCACACACAAATAGACTGTGAATAATACATATGTGCGTACATATGTGTTTGTGGCTCAGTTGCATCTGACTCTTTGTGACCCCATTGAGTGTAGCCCACCAGCCTCCTCTGTCCATGGAAGTTTCTAGGCAAGAATACTGGAATGGGTTGCCAGTGTCTTCTCCAGGGGATCTTCCTGACTCAAGAATCAAACTTGGGTCTCCTTCACTGCAGGCAGCTTCTTTACTCTCTGAGCCACCAGGGACACCCTGGTGTACAAATGTATATATAATGTAATAGTATGGTTTATTATTTAACTTATTATTTATTTTATTTATAGTATAATTTATTATTTAAAAGTTACAAGTGAAGAGTTATACTTGTGGTCTTGTATATTGTGTGAATTAATTTAAGTCTTCAGTTTCTCCGTTAATGTGATAGGAAGATTAGCCTTCTAAGAATTCTTTCTGCTATGAAGTTCTAATTATCTTTGTTAAATTTTTTATGTACCAGCATTTTGGTAACAACATTTATAAGATCTTACTGTTTTAAAATGTCATATATTTTGATAGCAATAAGGGAAAACAGATTAATATCAATGTATTTACCAACTATCACTTTATGTGAAACTATGTAGCAGAATATTAAAAATAAGGTATTTGAATTGATACAATACCCTGGAGAGAATTGTTATAATGGCTGGTCCCTAAAGGAGATGAAATATTTATTCTTAAGATCCAGTCTTCTAGGCAAGTTGTCTGATTTCTGTAGATCTGCCTATTTCTACATAATTTTAGATACATTCTATTCATGTGAAAGACCTTAAAAAATGTGCTGATTTCATCTGAATTGTGTGAGGGAAAATAGGTAATCTAATCACACCACAGTGCCTAGATAGGTCCAAAGCACTTTTTTTTTTTTCTTTCTTTTTTTTTTTAAAGCACTTTTTAAAGATAGAAAAATGTGACCAGCAATAAATGCTAAAACAGCAATTTGTGCAATGTAGAACATTAACTAAAATCTTAAAACAGTTTATATTCCAAGTATGTATCAAACTGCAGATGTCATGTAAAATGCTTTCCCTGATGGAGATTACATGTCATGCAGAAAGGTCTTTTAAGGAAACTTCCAAGGTGATGAGCCATAATAATAAATCAGCCAAATGATCCTCCTTTCTGGCTGATGAAAGAAAATTCTCCTTAAGATCAATCATTGAGAACAAGCTGACAACCAAGTAGCCTTGCAGATCTCGTGCCAAACTATGTGGAAGATTTCACACATCCTTGAGTTGCAGCTAGTGTAAAAATTGCACACTTTTCGCTTAGCCAATTTGTTTCACAGAGAAAGCGAGAGAATGATAGCTTTTTGACCTCAGAGAAGAAGAGCATAAAGCGCTGCAAAAGAGAGGGGTGTGTGTATCAGAAGATTTAGAAGCAAAAGAGAGGTAGGAGGGATTTGATGAATGTTGTGGGGGTAGGGCAGCTACATATTCTAAAAGAACTTTCATAATCTACTGACCTCGATTAAGAGTTCAGAATCAAGAAGCTGGTTGGAAACATTGAATTTTTGTAAAATCTACAATACTTATCTATACACACTGCTTAATATGGAAAATCACTATCTTTCCCACTACTGTGTAAATTGCCATGTGAAAATAACCTCAAGGCTCACTTACAAACAGATTATGGTTCCTAAAACCCTCCCTCCACACAAACATTCCAGTGCATCAGTGTACTTGTAATAAACCACTGAATAATTCACAATGAGAGTCTAGGATAGAAAAATGGAGATTTTTGCTGGAAACACAGGAAATTATATGCTTAACCTGTAATTAAGAAACATGCCTAGTTTAAGTATCACAAGCTGTTCTAAAGGATCCTTCTTACTCATCAACTTAAGATATTTGTACTTGTTCAGGCTTAAGACAACAGCTTGTGGTGGGAACATTGCTGACTAGTACAAGCATCAGAACTAAGCTATCCTATTGACTCTGCTACTATTTGCTGGACTTTGAGGAAGTCGCTTACTCTTTTTTTTTTTTTTTTTTACTTCAACTTTCCTAGCTTCAATGGGAAATTCTTGCCCTTAATGAAACCTAAATTTCTTATTATCAAACTTGCTGAAATTTGCTAGGCTGTTTTCTCTGCATGGAAATGCATTGCCTGTGTCACGATTCTTGCCAAGGAAAAGTATCACAGGAAAAAATATGATATTTTCTTATCTAGCTTAATTGGAATGTTCCTTTAAACATCTACAAAGTTTCTAGCTAAGTGAATTTTGACCCTTTATTTTCATCGCATAAATTATGGTCAGAAATCATTCAATTCTCTTCCTAATAATCAACCAGTAAGCATAAACATTATTTGTAAATCTGTTTCAATTCTTTTTTTTTTTAAGTTTCAACTTTAACCTTAAGCATCTGAATCATTTTCACAGTTATTTTAAAATAACTAGACACTTAATTAGGAAATCTAGCAATTACATACAAATGTCTGAACAAATACCAATGTTCTTATTCTTCACAAGCTTTAAGTTCAAACATTCTATGGAGACACTTCCAAGTTTGTCATGTTAATGCTTGTATTAATGAATAAAACATGGCATTTTTTCAAAAATATGATGTATTGAATGTCAAACCTTTGCAATAACATAGGTCTTTTAATTTCCTTTCCTCATAATGGACATTACTGAAATGAATCAAGCACAAGGAGGAAGAGAAGTGACAAAGTAACCGATTGCATAAAATGAAGAACAACTTTCATACAGATTAACTGGCTCCATTTGTGAAAAAAATAGAATCAAATATAA
Organism: Capricornis sumatraensis; assembly: GCF_032405125.1. Classification (NCBI taxonomy): domain Eukaryota; kingdom Metazoa; phylum Chordata; class Mammalia; order Artiodactyla; family Bovidae; genus Capricornis; species Capricornis sumatraensis. Next base: position 13,934,221 of record NC_091089.1, on the reverse strand, counting down.
TCTCCAGTTCTATCCTCCCAACTGATGTTTGCTGATTACAGGTAAAAGTTTTTGATTATGATGAATTTTCCTTTCTACCATTTTGTCTCTTTCACTGGAAACAGTTTCCATATGACTTTTATGTAAATATTTTTTCATGAACTGAACTGTAACCCTGAAGTTGAACACTTCATATACACTGTTTTCTGACAACCGGAAATCCCAGCATCTCTTAACAGAAATCTGAGAATCAAGCGGGGGAAGAAAATGGATGACTTTGTAGGATATTTCTTTTTCTTATCTTTTAAGTCAACATAGTGTGTGTTTGAGATGAAGAAAGATGTATCTGAGGGATTATAGATTCCAATATATGGAGTTTATGTAGCATCCTTATGCTGCTTGCTCTGGGGAGGACTAATCTTAAAGTGCACGTTTGAGTCTTAAAGCAGCCCCTGGATGTTGCTAGTGTGACAGTTATAGCAGCCTGCGAAGCACAGAGGTTTGGTTATAAATCAGGCCCAGCTATAATAAAGTTTATAGGAGCTATATCAACAGCATATACTCGGAATAGGAGGAACTACTTTTGCCCTCTTCTTGCCTCTCTGTTTTTATTTCTACAGTAAGAACTTTTGAATACTTGGGAAACTGGTCTCTAAGCTCCTCATCTAGTCCCTGTGAGGGAAAAGCAATCATGTGTTTGATGAGACGGGAGCAAAAAGCACAACTGGGCATATAGCTCAGTCCTTCTGACTTCTCTTTCAGGTGAGCTGATCCTGAGGCTGCCCACTCTTCTTCCCACGCAGTAAAGAAATCCAGCTGGAATTCTTGCCTTGGAGAGCTGAGTGTAAGTTAATTTTCTCGGTCTTTCTGTCTCTGTACTTCCTCTCTCTCTTTCTCTCCTCTCTCTCTCTCTCACACACACACATGCTTTATAGGTAGCTGCATTTCTAGAGTATCTTACCAGATTTTCATGTGACTTTAATCACAGAACATTCAAGTGTTCAATATTCAGAACTCAAAAGAAAATGACACCTGCTAATTTAAAAATCAATGTGGATAAGTGCCAACACAGGCTATTCTGGGCTTTATTTCCCTAGAATTTTAAAATGTAAGCTTAGAGTTTCTCAAATGTGTAATGTTATATGTTACTTGATTTGAATTGAATTATTATGTGTTATAATAATATTAAGAAATTATAAGTGTTATAGACGTTTCTGAGGGTTTATATACTTGGGAAGATTTACCCTAGGCTTAACTTGAGCCATGGGCCAAAAGTCTGATATTGTACAAAATGCCAACAAATATTGGAAGATAGATCAAATTAGCTATTATGTGAAAGTAAATCTGTAATGATGGAGATGAAATGAAGAAACAGGAAAAAAATTAATTCCAGAAATGAAAGAGAGAGCAAAAGACTAAAGGCTGATGACAAAATTTAATCAATATACTTTAATTCATGTGCAAAAAGAGAGCAAACAGAAAAAAGTTTATAATTCTAGATTCTGAATACTTTTTCTCCTCCTTAATATTAAGAAATCTGCTGCTACCTGAAACACAATAGACTCCATATTTTCCTTATAAGATATCCTCACATATTACATTGGCAAATATTTCCAGCAAAAATTTAGGAAAATAATTGCCACATAGCCATTTCCTACAACGGAGAAGGCAATGGCACCCCACTCCAGTACTCTTGCCTGGAAAATCACATTGACAGAGGAGCCTAGTAGGCTGCAGTCCATGGGGTCGCTAAGAGTTGGACACGACTGAGCGACTTCATTTTCACTTTTCACTTTCATGCATTGGAGAAGGAAATGGCAACCCACTCCAGTGTTCTTGCCTGGAGAATCCCAGGGATGGGGGAGCCTGGTGGGCCTCCGTCTATGGGGTCGCGAAGAGTCGGACATGACTGAAGCGACTTAGCAACAGCAGCAGCAGCAGCATTTCCTACAAAGTTTATATTCTAAAGAAGATACCTTGTAAATCTTCAGCTTTTTCAAACAGGATCCAGAAATCAAATTTGTGACAGAATCTGCTTTTAAGTCTTAGAACTTCATTAACTTAAAGAAAATTTGCTTCTCTCCAGATGTGACTATAGAACTCTTAGTAATCTGGGATGTGAAGACTTATAACGGAAAATTTTAAATTTGTTAATGTTTTATTAGCAATTATTTTCAAGTATTATCGATAACCTATATTTTAGTAGGCTTCATGCAGTCAGATATTATAAGACTGTATATTTACATCAATAACATGCATGGGCTTTGCTGACTATTGACCACAGGCTCCAACATCAGAGGAAGTATGGCATTTCCTCTTGCCACCTACTAATTTCCTCAACTTCCAACTCAAAGACTCTTGCATGTTACTGCTAAGAAGATACTGATAAAAGGAAAGTTAAAATGGAGGCAGTGTTGCTAAGAGAACTCTCTAAACTGGAGCCAGGATTCTCTGAGGAAATGTGACATATGAACGGCTCAGCCTGGATGGTATATGAAACCTAATGACTGATTGCCACAGGTGTCCAGAACACCTTCCCAATGCTCCAGAAACTCAAGATACTTATGGGACACTTACCCCAAAATCAGGCTTCTCTAGTGGCTTAGACAGAAAAGAATCTACCTGCAATGCAAGAGACAACCTTCCCTTTAGGGACAAGTATTTGCTTTCCTGTGTCAGAGTTAATCATAATTCCTGGCAGACAACTTTAACAACCTCACAGTTTTGTTTTGTTTATAAGCCCCTGATTCTTTATCTCCCTCAGAACACTTTTGGATTCTACCAGAATTTGGATCTCCCCAGCTGGAATACCTAAGACACCCAAGAAAAGCTCTTTGTTCTTAGCAGTCTCCAAGTTGATTATTAACTAGAAAATTCTGCCAAGAAGCTACTATGTTCTTTGGTTTTGGTAGAAGACACAAATATTAAAAGTTTTTATATTCAAATAGTTATTTTGTACTTTCTCCAATTTGGAATTATCATTTAAAAGTTTACCTCTTTGAAGGTCAAAAGTTGAAACCAGAGTGGATATTGTGAAGGAGCCTCAGGCAGATAGCAGCAGTTTCCTCAAGTCTAAATGAAAAGGCTCCAGGTAACTTAAAATAATTCCATCAATAGTATTTGGATAGAGTGAATATGGACCAGAATGAAGGCTCAAAAGAGCAACAGAGTGTGGTTTTTAAATAGTATGGCTCCTTTATATATTTCCTTCAGGTTAGGAACATTCTCAGGGTAACAGGATAAGATTTAAAGATTTGGAGGTCCTTATCCTGCAAAGAACATTCTCATTTAGAGCCTTCTATATTCAGAGTGTGGAATTAGACACCATTACCTTGACAGACTCCACATGATGACCTTTATAACCTTCAAGGCCATAGACACATTCATAACAGTATTTTTAGCAGACATATGAAAATACTTTGAAAAAATAAAATACATTTTTTTGGCTTAGAATGGTAGCAAAATTCATATTGTAAAAGTCACTGTGTATGTTTTGCTTTCATTATTCATGCATTTGTTTGGGATTGTGTTTCTGTAAGGACTACATATTTATAATTAACATTTCAAACACCCCACCAATGTTTTTCCTTCATCATTTACAACTCCTGGAGAAATTACTGAAAATGTTGTATTTCTAGGGAGAAAGGAAGGCACTTCAAATCCTTGCTATTATGTTAGGAAACAACAAAAAAGGATGCAGAAGGAAAGGCTTGTTGGTGATGAATAACATTAAGAGAGAGATTTTAGGAGCGGTCTCAGGTTTGCAGTGTAGCTCTGTAGTGTCTCTATTGCTATTGAATTGTCATTGCTAACATACAGAAGGAAATGATGAAGGCACTTTATTGCTTTTTGAAACTTAGAAGGGAAAAAAAAAAATCAGTATCTTAAATAAAGATTTCAATTCCTGACCTCACTAGCCTACTTTGCAATTGAACCAAAGTCATTAATTTTAGCCTCAAGTAAATGAGAATTCAGGATTTTTCTCTCTGCATGCAAAAGCTCAATAAAAGGGGCTGTACTGGTAGAGTAGAAGCACTGCATATGCAAATTCAGACACATTAAGAATGGATTTCATTTCACAATGTCATAGTAAGTCACTCTAATATGAAACTACCATGCTTTTTTTAAGAAAATCACATTTTTAAGCATTCTATGCTGAACTTAAAAAAAAAAAAAAAACACTTTTGTTTTGTTACCTAAGTCTTTTGGCATTTGAGAGTTTGGACTCTTTTCCAACTGTCAAATTTCTGTACCACTGATGGACATTTTTGATACCTGTCATCATTATTTTGAAATGTCTCTTAAGATATGCATGCGTAGGTTGAATACAAAGGCAAAGGTTCTATGGAGAAGACGAGACTCCGGATTGGTTGGAGGACAACTGAGACAAACAGAGGGGCTGAGGAAGTCTGGATTCTTTCTATAAGGAGAACATACATGCTGACTGGCCCCAGTGGCAGGGCAGAGCAAAGTCTACTGCGGTGGCTTTCAGGTTCCCTGTGGACCACTTCCCTGTGAAATCTGGCCCAAGCTGAGCGGGAGGCATCACAATCCTCGATTTCAAACTCTATTACAAAGCTACAGTAAGCAAAACAGCATGGTACTGGCACAAAAACAGACGCATGGATCAATGGAACAGAATCAGCAGATGATTAAAGACATAAATGAGACTGTAGAACTCTTTAAAAAAAATCTTTTTGACAATATTCTTTGGATCTTCCTCCTAAGGCAAAAGAAATAGAAGCAAAAATGTAAACATTGGACCTAAACCTAAAGACTTTCATACAGTAAAGGAAATCACTGACAAAACAAAAAGACAGCCTACCAAATGGAAGAAAATATGTGCAAATGACGGTCAGCAAGAGGTCACTCTCCAAAGTATACAAACAGCTCATGTAACTCAATAGCAAAAAATAAGAACCCAATCCAAAAAAAAAAAAAAAAGGGCAGAAGACCTAGACTTTTTTATTTTAAAAAGTAAGCTTCATAATTAATATACCCAATTTTACAAGACATGTAATTAAAAAAAAATTGTATTCCCATCAATTTATAGCACATGTCTGCAATCACAAGATTCTGGGAAATGCAACCCTATAGAGCTAAAAAAGTATACAAGATGTGCTTGGGAAGGTTTTATTTGGTTAATTCAGATTTAAAGACATTTATCTCTTCCATAAATTACTTATTTGGCTGATTTTTAACAATATTCAAGGATTCAAGTACACATATTAGTATAAACTAACTTCCCAGATAGCTTCTTAAACATTTCCCAAATATCCAACTTCTTTTAGGATATTTTTGTAGCAAATCATTCTGATATCTTACTTAAGCTTCAAAAAATGGACATTTTCTTTCACCATTTTAAAATTAATTTTAAAAGCCTTATTTTTATTTATGTTAACCATTCACATTTCAATTTTCTCACCAAGTCATTTATTCCCACAAGTTTTCCCACTTCATTATCTCATAAATCTTAGTTAATAAGATCAATTATATATCTAATGAGAAAATATAAATGCAAAAGCATCTTTGGATTTTCTTTTATATTGATTTTTTCAGTGTAGGGTTTATGCTAGTCAGGAAGATACCCATCAATTTCAGTAGTAACTTATTGTTAGAGATAGGAACATGGAAAATTGTAAAGAAAGGAAATGAATCATAGTGTCAGAATTTTCTATGACAAACAGCAATAAAAACCTTTGGTCAGGAAACTGTCTATTCAAACCCACAACCTTTGCCCAGAGAAATGACAAGAAAGCTCTTCTTCTGAAAAGGATTTAAAACAAAAATATGGATTTTGTTTTTATAAAAGATCAATATCTCAACCCTGTGCTATCTGTGATTGTATGGTAGCTACTTACTCTGCTCACAGATAAAGAAATGTCAAGCTAAGAAAATAATACAGTAACTCTGTCTGTGTCCATGGAATCCCCAGGGCTCTGGAAGAAGCTGTATGAATCTGTGCTGTAGAGGCAGACTCATAACTTATGTTAAGACCCTGAGAATAATACTCTTTCTTAAAAATAAGCAAAAAAATAAAATAAAATAAAGCCACATGAGAAAACAAGTCATCAACAGGTAGGATCACAGTAAATAGTCTGGAAGGATCTGGGATAATTACAAACCTGTAAGTATAAAATCACTGCAGACGGTGACTGCAGCCATGAAACTAAAAGATGCTTATTCTTTGGAAGAAAAGTTATGACCAAGCTAGATAGCATATTGAAAAGCAAAGATATTACTTTGCCGAATAAGGTCTGTCTAGTCAAGGCTATGGTTTTTCCAGTGGTCATGTATGGATGTGAGAGTTGGACTGTGAAGAAAGTTGAGCACCAAAGAATTGATGCTTTTGAACTGTGGTGTTGGAGAAGACTCTTGAGAGTCCCTTAGACTGCAAGGAGATCCAACCAGTCCATTCTGAAGGAGATTAGCTCTGGGATTTCTTTGGGAGGAATGATGCTAAAGCTGAAACTCCAGTGCTTTGGCCACCTCATGCGAAGTGTTGACTCATTGGAAAAGACTCTGATGCTGGGAGAGGTTGGGGGCAGGAGGAGAAGGGGACAACAGAGGATGAGATGGCTGGATGGCATCACTGACTCGATAGGCATGAGTATGAGTGAACTCTGGGAGTTGGTGATGGACAGGGAGGACTGGCGTGCTGCGATTCATGGGGTCACAAAGAGTCGGACACGACTGAGCGACTGAACTGAACTGAACTAAACTGAAGTACAAAATCAATTCAGTTCAGTTCAGTCACTCATTCGTGTCCAACTCTTTGAGACCCCATGGACTGCAGCACACCAGTCTTCCCTGTCCATCACCAAATCCCAGAGGTTACTCAAACTCATATCCATTGAGTCAACGATGCCATCCAACCATCTCATCCTCTGTCACCCCCTTCTCCTCCCACCTTCAATCTTTCCCAGCATCATCTCTTAAAGAATTTTCCACAGTTTGTTGTGATCAACACGGTCAAAGACATAGTCAATAAAGCAGAAGTTGATTTTTTTCTGGAACTCCCTTGCTTTTTCAATGATCCAACGGATGTTGGCAATTTAATCTCTTGTTCCTCTGTCTTTTTTAAATCCAGCTTGAACATCTGGAAATTCATGGTTCACATACCATTGAAGCCTGGCTTGGAGAATTTTGAGCATTACTTCTCTAGCCTGTGAGATGAGTACAATTGTGTGGTAGTTTGAGCATTCTTTGGCATTGCCTTTCTTTGAGACTGGAATGAAAACTGACCTTTTCCAGTCCTGTGGCCACTGCTGAGTTTTCCAAATTTGCTGGCGTATTGAGTGCAGCACTTTGCAGCATCATCTTTTAGTATTTGAAGTAGCTCAACTGGAATTCCATCACCTCCACTAGCTTTGTTCATTGTTATGTTTCCTAAGGCCCATGTGACTTCACATTCCAGGATGTCTGGCTCTAGGTGAGTGATCACGCCATTGTGGTTATCTGGGTCATAAAGATCTTTTTTGCATTGTTCTTCTGTATATTCTTGCCATGTCTTTTTAATATCTTCTGCTTCTGTTAGGTCCGTGACATTTCTGTCCTTTATTGAGCCCATCTTTGCATGAAATGTCCCCTTGATATCTCTAATTTTCTTAAAGAGATCTCTAGTCTTTCCCATTCTATTGTTTTCATCTATTTCTTGGCATTGATCCCTGAGGAAGTTTTTTTTAAATCTCTCTTTGCTATTCTTTGGAACTCTGCATACAAATGATATAAAATCAGTATGCATAAAATCATGAAAGCAATACAAAAAGTAACAAAAATCAAAATGTATAACTTAATACCATGAAAAACTGAGAAAGCATGTTCGCCTCACAACCAAACTAAAATTCTGGTGTTTCAAACTTTGATGAAAAAACACATTATATTTCTATACTCAAATAGAGCAGTGTACAAGGATAGGCATGGATTACCCTTGTGGCTCAGACAATAAAAAATCTGCTCACAATGTGGGAGACCTGGGTTCGACCCCTGAAACCCCTGCATCTAGGGAAGATCACTTGGAAAAGGGTATGGCTACCCACTCCAGTATTCTTGCCTTGAGAGCTCCATGGACAGAGGAGCCTGGGGGGCACCAGGCCAGGGGATCACAAAGAGTTGAACACGACTAAGTGACTAACACTTTCACTTATTTTTTCACATTTTAATTAAGTGAAGAGATAACATGAGATAAAATTAGAGCATGAACCTGAGCAAACAAATTTAAATAAATAATAACCACCCAAGTCAATATAAAAATAATGGCAATTTGGGTAATTTAAAAGGGGAGCTACATTAGTGGGTCAAAACTGACTGTTAAAGAATTAGTGGTAAATAGAGTGTTTGACTTCCAAACCACAAGGATCAAAAGGAACAAAAAATGCATGAAATTTGATGCATTCAAAGTTTTGCCAGATAAAACTTACCAACATCTTATGCTCTGCATATTAGAACACAGTGAAATTATAAACTAATTTTTCCTTTCAGTCAGTGTCTACTATCATTGCTGTCTTTCTGCTTTATAGAGGAAACCCAATTCAGCTGAACAAAATATGAAAATGATATAAAAGGTAATAAAGGAGAGGAAAATATTATATAATTGATAATGTGATCTTTTACAATGTACAGCATCAGAGAAACTCTAAAAACTATTAGAAAGGGATGTTTGTTGGTATAGACCAGAAAAAAGTTATAAAAGATTACTTAAAACATTTTTAGTAGCAGAAAAACTAAAATTTTTAGGATAAATATTACAGAATTATTCAGTTTGTAAAAAATACTATCACATTTTATTAAAGTACATAAAAAAGATCTAAATTTAAATACCTATTAACCCCAAATTACAAATTGATCCCTTTTTGCCCCCAAATTACCAACATTTGGCAAGCTGATCCAAATGTTCATATACGAGATGAACTGCTTCAAGATGAAATAATTCTCATAAAGGAAAATAAATGCCCAAACTTACTGTATTAGATAATAAAGTTTGTTACAAAGCCAGTAATTCAAACTGTGTGGTAATGGCCTAAGGACAAGAGAGGCAGATAGAAGAAAATTAATAAAAAAAGAAAAAAAAAGTGGGATATATATATAGACACACACACACATACATATATAGAGAGAGACATATAGGCTCTTGAAGCACAATGAAAATCAATGGGTAATAGATGGACTAGTTAACCATATGTGAAGACATTGTCTAACCATTGTTTTATGATACATTACCATATATCTTGGGTTTCCCTGGTGGCTCAGAGGTTAAAGCGTCTGCCTCCAATGCGAGAGACCCGGGTTTGATCCCTGGGTCAGGAAGATCCCCTGGAGAAGGAAATGGCAACCCACTCCAGTATTCTTGCCTGGAGAATCCCATGGACGGAGAAGCCTAGTAGGTTACAGTCCACTGGGTTGCAAAGAGTCGGACACGCCTGAGCGACTTCACCTTACCATATATCTTATGTAAAAAATACCAATAACATATTTATACCTGACAGATATAGCGATATATTAATAGGACCTATACACAATAGTTCTATATATATAAATGTGCAGATAGCGCATACAAACACCTATTCCAGCGATTATAAACATTTTATAAACAGTGGTTGCTTGTCTGTCTGATATTCTTTATTGTCTTATTCTGTGTACTTGAATTATCTCATAATTAAATATCATATTTCGTATTTAAAGATAGATGAAATGAGAACAAGCTCATAGAGCATAAGATATTCCAGTCTTCCACAGTGATCCTTCTGTAGGCAAATATGTTACGTCACACTTAACACAGCTCTGTTTTCATTCTTCAGTCCTCACCATGCAGTACACTACTAATTATTTATGTGTGTAATAAAAACATTGACTGAACTTTTTGTGTTTTCTTTTTTTCCCTTTCTCTATTTCTTTAGATCTTAAATGTTGTGTTAAAAGAATAGATTTCATTTTGCTTTTATCTCCTAAACCTGAGTCAGCACAATTCTGTTTTCTTGCTGGCATTTTATACTCTGGAAATCATTTGAGGGCTTCGAGCATGAGAAGAGTAATTACCCAAAACATCAAAATTGCCCACTGTGATTTGTTGGACTTCAGCCAAGAAGGCTGACGCAGTGACAAACTACGCCCTTTATAACTCCAGGTAATAGAAGACAAGCAGATCCTCGCCATCTGTACCTCATTTCATTCTCCATTTAAGTGAAGTATCATCTCTCACCATCTCTTGCATTGTAACTCACCCTCTGAAATGGAATCGACCATCCTGCACGTACAGAGCAAATGGACATATGTAGGCGATTTCTGAGCGAGCTTGGCAGGCTTTCCCCTCACATGTCGCTGCCTCTCCCACCCCGCTGTCCTCTGCCCTCCTTTTTGATCCATTCCTGTTTGAGAGCCAGCCGTTCCTCCCACACATAGGGCACTTTTGGCAGCTTGAGGCCTCATCGGCATACTGGCCGGCCTTAGCTGGTTATGGAGCAGATGTTGGGGAAGTCACATTTTTTGAAATTTATTTTCTCTGTAGAATAGAGGACAGAGTTTTAAAAATAGAGGACAGGGTTTATGTCCACATTATCCTTTCCGCTCTTTTGAGAGTTAGGCTCTTAAAAGTCAGTTCTTAGAGAAGAAACACACGCATGTTTCCTGCTAATTTCATTAGGCATCAAGTTCATTAGGCATCGATGTGATGATCAGAAAAAGTGTCAGAGTCTAAGATGCAACAAGGAAGGTATCACTGGTTACACAGCCAGAACAAGTTGTCAAACTACACCAAGCATTTCACTGAGGAAGAAACTGGAAGAAAATACAAGTTAATAGCTGTATTGTAGGTTTGTTAAATGAATAATATTTTAAGAACATTATTTGTGGAAGCTTACAAAGACCTATTCTCCCTTGTGGAAAATGCATGGGATAATTAATTCATGGCTCCTATCCTCAAAGGAATTTACAATGTAGCAATCACAGAGAGGGAAGAGAAATAATAAAATACAAGTTAGGAGGGAAAAAAATGAGATGGATATAAAATGCCACCTGCATGTAGTATGAGTTTAAATAAAATGCCACCTGTAACCAGGAGGAGAATGGTATAGAGTGTGAGTGCTGTTTGAAACAGAAACCCTGAGCTTATTCTGTAATGTTTGGTTGCTTGTTTTATATCTTGGTATTCACAGTTCTTTTTAAACACAGAGTTGGTTATTTCTGAATATATGAGGAGGAGGTACATTTGAGTTAACTCAGAGGCCAACTTTGAAGTCTGAAGAAAGAATGGGGGATTTCTAGTTTCTTTATTTTATTTTTAATGGCAGCATAATTCCTTTGCAATGCTGTGTTGATTTCTGCCATACATCAACATGAATCATCCATAGGTATGTATATTTAAATGGATAGGATATTCATATGTGGAAACAAGGAATATTTATGTATAGCCAGAGGTATCTCTAAGAGAATCAAGTTGTAAGGGTTTGAACAAGATGATTCCCCCTCACACACCTGCCGAAGTATCAGATGATGTTTTTAATACTTGTTTGTATCTCCTTGTAGCAGTTGGGAGATGAAGTGATATAGATTACCCCATTAGAGTTGGGACACCATCTCTGGGGTCGCACAGAGTCGGACACCACTGAAATGACTTAGCAGCAACAGCAGCAGCTTTTCAATTATGACACTATTCTGTTAATGGTTTACAACTTAGTCATAAAGTGTCCTTTCCATCTGAGGGAAAAAAAGCAAAAAGCAAAAACTTGGTTTCTCAGGTCCCGAAGGAGGAGAACTATTTTTAAAAACTGATTTTTTTTAAGGCTGGCTATTTTAATTTTAAGGCAACTTTAGAAGAATGTTTTAAAGACATTTTCAACTCCAGAATTTTCAAAAGCAGGATTGATTTAGTACGCATTGAGCCTTAGCTATGGAATAATTACTTGAAACTGGGGTCTATTTTCAATGTTACAATAATTTAATTTCTTCAAATTGAAGTTTAAAGTCCAATTTCAAAGATGGTTTCTGTGTCGTGTGCTAAAGAATTTCATTTGCTTTTTATCCATATGTTAACCACAAACTACTTCTTTCTAATATAAGCTATAGAAACAGTAGCAATGAAAGTATATTTTCCAGAACTGAATTTCATTTGTTTCAGTATTTCCATGACTAAGCACAAGAAATATAGAGTAGACTTCTACTGAATTTATTCTTTGCTAAGCTTTCAGTCCTTTTTCTCAGCAAGTTATAATTTATTTTTTACAGTCTTAATTTGCAAAATTTAATATTCTAATTATTTATAGAGATATCAGATACTAGATTCAGAAAACTAAGCCTTTATAGAAATGAAGGTAGCCCCAAAGGAACACTTGAACTATTTTCCCATTCACACTGCTTGGGTGTGAATGAGATACCTTTCCTTTTCTTTCCATCTCCTCTTCATAGCAATGATCATTCCATGTGAGAATTATTAAACTATTCACTTATCTTCCACATTCGATGGATACTGTTTCAGTGTCTTGATTTGTGCATTTACTCTTCTTATTTTGAGTATCAGAGCAAAGTGTCAGCGAACTATTAGACATTTTATGATTATTTACTGAATGAGTGGATGAAATAAGACATGCCATAGCCTGAGCATCTTGCCTATTGGTGATCTATTGAGTTGACACCAATTCTGTCTCATAGATTTTGCCATAAAGAGCAACAGTTTCTTTTATTAAATATACATGCACACAAGCAAATACACATACACCAAACAGATATACAAACACATACCTTTTTAATAAATCTTTTAATGGCCTATGACTTGTGCTTCCTTTTTGTTTCCCGTTCTAAGAACTGCATTTTATTTATTTATTTTCTCAAAGGAATTGGTTTATATATAATATATATATATTATATATACATACACTATTTTTACTTCTAATTCAGTGGTTTGTAAAAAAGTAGTATTTAAACCTATTTTTCAAAAACGCAAGCATCAAAATTGGAGAAATTTTTATATTAATTTTTTCTTTTGCATTTTCCAAAAAAGTTTTGTTTTTTTATTGCCAAAATTTCTATTTTTATTTCATTTCTTTTTTGTAAGCTTACCTTCATGAATATAATTATATCCTGATGTCTCTTTATTAATATGCATATCAATTTTTTCCCACTATTCCTTTTGTTTTTTGGTGAAAAGAATTCTGGGTAGAGCTTTCTCAAGTTTGTTCTTCACATCACTAATTTAATTTTCTCTTTGGTAACAATTTTACATTTTACTGCTTCAAAGGCAGATTTTAACTCTACAGTTATATCTTCATTTTCCTTGCAATTTTATCTTATTTAAACACAGAATACAAAATAAACGTTAATCCTCTCATTTTCAGCTTTTGTTTTCTAGAGCACATTTCAACAATGTTAATTGAATGCAAAGCAGATGTTTTCTGTTTGTGTCTCACTGTCACAATCACCGTCTCTCTCTGTATCTGTTTTCTTTCAGAATTTTTCCTGGGTTCGTGTCAAGATGTTGACTTACTTATTTTGTTCTCCTTTAGGAATTGTTTCTAGATATGGAGATTTTAATAATAGTTGGTTTGTAGATATTTTTTGTTTTCCTCAGGGCTCACTCAGTTGCCAGTTAAAATCTTTGTCTTATTTCTTGAACTGAAGGGCTCCTTACTGTAAACATTTTCAACCCAAAAGGCGTGGTGTTTCACAGCCCTTTGTTAAATAAGTACCTATTGGCCCAGTACTTAATTATAGACAAATGGCTCCCTTTACCTTGGATAGTAAGTGCAAATAAACTGAGGAAAAAAACAGAGACACAGAAATCAATTTTAAGTTAAATATATATTAAAATATAACATTTGAATATATAGGTATTTACACACACATTTATGTCAGTGTATATATATGTTGTGTATGTATATGTGTACATATATACACAAAATTTTTCTATACAATGTGATTAATGAAAATCAATTGACAAATCCTTGAGCAACTTCTAACAGGGTTTCTTCAAAGGTATAGGACATTACCTGAAGACATTCATTCAGCACTTATTTCATATTTATATAAATATATCCAGTATGTGTATTTGTTGATTTGTATATAATTCCCTATACATTATATATTATATATTTAACTCCATATATAATACACTAATATAGAGGAGGAAGAAAGGGAGACTGGCTACTGGTTGTGGAAGCAAGGAAGAAAAGATGGCCAAGCTGGAAAGGAAGTTCAGAGTTGAGTAAAAGCAAGAATTAAAACAGGAAGTCCCAAATAGTACGTCATTTTCTTTGTGAAATAGTCATTGTCCTTCAGAGAACACTGCAGTGATGGAATACTATAATACCCAAGATTCCCCATGACTAGATCAATATTGATACTTAAATCACTGATGTATTTCAATATAAAGTCAATATTTTGATAACAAATCCTTATTTTTTATCATCTTTCTGTTCTAGCCAGCATAAAATACACTCCCAGTGTTTAAGACAGCATAAAATATATAGATTACCCTCTATCAGAATTAGATTTGAGAAGAGGAAGACCTCATGTAACTTCATGAAATTTTGACCAAACTAATTCATTTCTCATAAATGTATTATCTCTTTGATAAAGGACCTAAAGAACCCTGAAGCTGGTGATGCATAATTAAAACTGTGAAATATTTCATTTTATATTGCAAAATAAGCCAATATTCTTCTTAAAGTTTAATATAATGAGTTCACAAATGGAAAGAATAAATAGACTAATATCTCATAACTTACTTAACTGAATGCCTTAATACTGCCTTAATTTTGTTTGTCCAATTGCCCCCTGGTTTGTTATTAATCTTTCACTATCTTTCACAGTTGGCGTTTAATATAATTCTATGCAAGGCCACTTGTAGCAAACAGAGCAATTAAGTATGTGATGGCCTGAGCTATAATCCAGTTCAAACATTTTATGTAATTTTTTTATGAAACAAAATAACAACAAAAATTTGGCTCTTGACTGTAGCCAAGTCATGTTGAAGCTCTATTCATTAATTATTTATTAAGTACCCCTTCTGAATCTGGCATTAGGCTATGCACTGTTGCCTTGCACAAATGAGTAATGACTTCATTCCTGTCTCAAATACTCATGGTTTAAAAGGGAAGATTTGACACAGATTCAACAGCAAATACCAAGTTGAATATAGCAAGTACCTAAAGGGAGTAGGTACAAAATACAGAGTGATTTTAGAAGAGGCAGGTCCATCTGGGCTACAAGAAAAAACAAGTGAAGGCTCTATGAAGAAGAGACATGTTGATGGATGGATAAAATTTGGATAGAGAGCTATAGGAAAATTGCCTTTCAGGTCTAGAGGAATATATTGATAAAGAATCAAAGTATGGCAGATGTTTTAGAATAAACCAAGTTGAGCTTTAGCTAGAGTATTTGTGTGGAGTCAAATGAGCTTAGGACAGACTGTATAAGCATGAACAGCAGCCTGAGGAGTAGATATTTGTTGCCTGTAATGCAGGAGACCTGGGTTTGACCCTAGGTGGGGAAGATCTCCTGGAGAAGGTAAATACTAATATTTCCCTTCCAATAATCTTTCCTGGAGAATTCCAGGGACAGAGGAGCCTGGTGGGCTATAGTCCTTGGGGTTGTAAAGAATTGAACATTATGTAAACACCTCTTTATAAATGACCAAAATGTAGAAACATAGTGCATTTTCTGTGTGAAAAAAATTTAAACCAGTTTGCCTAAATAATACTGAGCCTTATGACACCAGCTTTTGTTATTTTTATAACTTTTATTTAAAAATGGTTCTTTTATGCTGCTCATTAATGCACTTTATGGTTTTCATCCATACTTTTATTCTCATGTTTAAAAAAAATCCATTGTACCCAAATGTAGAGCATACATGCTGAAATTGCAGCTCTCCATTTTGTTTCTTTTCCTGTCCACATGCCCTGTGGCTTTGAGAAATCTAGGCCCTTGCTATCAAGTTGTTGACAGTCACCCACATGTAAAATACATGTCAGGAGGAAATATGAAGTTATGCCAGACAGTTTTACATGATGTAAGGGCTGGGAATGCCACTGCATGGTCCACTATCCCCTGAGATAATCATATGAATGAGCAGAGCAGGAGCACAGCGGATTTGGTACCCCCCACAGCATCAGAGCCACACCTGTTCCCCTACAACCTGGCCCCTCAGCTGGAAACCAGACCAAACTGGAGGATTCCTTTCAAAACTAAATGAGATGCTGTGAATGGACCTAGAAATTATTATACTAGTGAAGTATATTATACTAGTGAAGTATTAAGCTAGACAGAGAAGGACAAATATATAATTTTGCTTATATGTGGAATCTAAAAAAAAAATGATATAAATGAACTTATGTCCAAAACAGAAATAGATCCACAGACGTAGAAAACATGGTTTTCCATGGTTACCAAAGGGGAAAGAATGGGGGAAGGATAAATTGGGAGTTTGTGATTAGCAGATACTCATTGCTGCTGCTGCTAAGTTGCTTCAGTTGTGTCCGACTCTGTGCAACCCCACAGATGGCAGCCCACCAGGCTCCCCCGTCCCTGGGATTCTCCAGGCAAGAACACTGGAGTGGGTTGCCATTTCCTTCTCCAATGCATGAAAGTGAACAGTGAAAATGAAGTTGGTCAGTCGTGTCTGACTCTTTGCGACCCCATGGACTGCAGCCCACCAGGCTCCTCCGTCCATGGGATTTTCCAGGCAAGAGTACTGGAGTGGGGTGCCATTGCCTTCTCCAGATACTCACTACTATATATAAAATAGACTACCATCGAGGGCCTACTGTATAACACAAGGAAGTCTAGTCAATATTTTGCAATAACCTATAAGGGAAAAGAATCTGAAAAAGGAAATATATATAGATAGATAGATAGATAGATAGATAGATAGATATATTTGAATCTCTTTGCTGTATAAATGGAACTAACACAACATTGTAAATCAACTATACTTCAATTTTGAAACAGATGAAGAAACACAACACAATGAAAACTCAATGAGATGACATACAGGGAAAGTGCAAGTATATATTATATTTTTATTAATATTTTCTCTTCACATAACTTGTGCATAACTCTGATACAATGCATACCACTGGCATGCACCAGATTCTGAGTTTTAAAAAGGCAACATTTCAATTTTAGTTTTCATTTTCCAGGGTAGGATTCAAAATAGCAACAGATCTGGAATACACACTTGAAATGGTCATTGCAGCAGATAAAGAGGAGCTTCCTACTGATCCGGGCATCAGTCCTTCACTTGCTGGGTATGGGGGAGTCCAAGCTGGCTAGGGAAGTCACAACTCACTCAGCGAGTAGTGACTGCTTGTCAACCAACCCAGAAGTTTTCAATGCATAGCAGCTGCTGGGCTATACTAATGCACACCATTGTATCTACAAATGATAGTGTTCCTATAACCTGCTGCTTGCTGTTAATCAATCAACGAATTAATAAAATGAATATCAGTTTTCATTTTAGTAAGCAGGATATCTCTGTGTTGGCTTGTAACTTCTTAACAAGGTCATTCTTTTATATATGTCCATTAAAAAGAATCATCTCAGGACTCCCATAAAAGAAACCTCCCCAAAGACCAGCTTATGCCACTGGAGCATTCGAGGAAGGATTAATTGTGACTTTGTGAAGCATTTTTTCCCCATGAATTGTTTATTTGCTTGGTTTCAATCTGCATTCCATAATTTAGCTTGTTTTTTCCTACCTGTTAGTATCTTTCAAAATGAGGTACAAAGTTGTGTGTTTAATTATGCACTTTAAAGTATAATATTAGCAATTATCTGTCTCAGAACAACCCTTGTACATGTCACTCAATGACAGAGCAAAAGAGAAGACTGGAGTGAGTGTATTTTGGGAGAAGGCAAGATGAAAAAGAAGGAGAGTTCAAAAAAGTGAGAGAATCTGAGCACAAGAGAATAAGAGGAAGAAAGAAGGCAAAGGCCAGAGCAGGAGTCAGAGGTCACACTGATGGGAGCAGAGAAAGACGACAGTAAAAATATCTATGATGGACTAAAAGAAAAAAATCTAAGTGGCCTCAGAAAAAAAGAAAAATATGAATGGTTTCAGAAAAAAGAATGAGGAGGAAAACAAAGGATATTTAGAAATAAGAAGAAAGAAAATAATAAGGAATGATAAAAGGAAGAGAAAGGAAAAGAGAGGAAAGATGCAAGGGAGTTGAAAGTAACAAGCATAGTAGAAAAATCTGAGAGACAGACAGGATTAGACTGGATACTAAATAGGAAGAAATAGACTGTTTTTAAAGAAGGAAAATAAGAACACAAGATAAATGGAGTAGAAGTAAGAGTTTAAGAGAGAAAAAGGCACAAGGCCATTTAACTCTGGGAGAGAGAATTGTTAATACACCCTTTCTTTCCAACCCAGGGATCAAACCCAGGTCTCCTGATTGCAAGGCAGATTCTTTACCATCTGAGCCCCCAGGGATGCCATTATATCCTTTAGGTGTTATGTGTTATTAAATGTTACTCAGTTGAGGACCAGAGGCAATGGAGGACTTAAAAAGAAATCCCAATATTCTATGCTAAGTAAGATTGTTAGAGATTTAAAGTTCATCAACAATTATTTAAAAAGGAAAAACTAAAACAAGAGAAAACCACTTTTGGTCAAGCAGTCTGGGGGTTAGTTATAGAATGTTAATTAGACAAGTCATTTACTCTTTTATCCACAGGTCATGAAGAGATACATTAATAATTTCAATTGGCAGCCATTTGATTTTATCTTCATCTAATATAAATGACCACTTACAGGCTGGAGCTAACTGAGCAGGTGGAGGAAAAAAAAAAAAAAAAAACAAGAAGGGAAAGATTTATTCTACTTTAGCCAGTAGAACTGATGGAAGGAAAAGTGGAGTATGAAATGCATCTTTAGCTAATTATAGCATACCATGAAATAAAATTCTAAAGTTATTCAAAATGAAGTAATTCCTCTCATATTAGAAAAAATATAAAGATATACTCTGGACACACACATAGCCCAGGGTTATGCTATTATTGATTTTTTTCTTTGTTTCTTTCTTAAATTCCTTTTATTTTGATTTTTAATTGAGGTATAGATGGGGAAACACTGGAAAAAGTGTCAGACTTTATTTTTTTAGGCTCCAAAATCACTGCAGATGGTGACTGCAGCCATGAAATTAAAAGATGGTTACTCCTTGGAAGGAAAGTTATGAACAACCTAGACAGCATATTGAAAAGCAGAGATATTACTTTTCTAACAAAGGTCCATCTGGTCAAGGCTATGGTTTTTCCAGTCGTCATGTATGGATGTGAGAGTTGGACTGTGAAGAAAGCTGAATGCTGAAGAATTGATGCTTTTGAATTGTGGTGTTGGAGAAGACTCTTGAGAGTCCCTTGGACTGCAAGGAGATCCAACCAGTCCATCCTAAAGGAGATCAGTCCTGGGCGTTCATTGGAAGGACTGATGCTAAAGCTGAAACTCCAATACTTTGGCCACCTCATGCGAACAGTTGACTCATTGGAAAAGACTCCGACGCTGGGAGGGATTGGGGCCAAGAGGAGAAGTGGACGACAGAATGAGATGGCTGGATGGCATCACCGACTCGATGGGCATGAGTTTGGGTGAACTCCAGGAGTTGGTGATGGACAGGGAGGTCTGGCATACTGCAATTCATGGGGTCACAAAGAATCGGACACAACTGAGTGACTGAACTGAACTGAACCGATGTACAATATTATGATTCAGGTGTATCAACAGAGTGATTTGCAAGCTTTTTTAAAGCTTATACCTCATTAATAGTTATAAAATGTTGGTTATCTTTCCAATGCTGTATAATATATTCTTGTAGCGTATTTGTTTTATACCTAATAGTTTGTATTTAGTTTTTTGTTTGTTTATTTTCACCATGCTGGGTGGCAAGTTATCTTATTTCCCCAACCAGGGATCAAACTTGCACCTTCTGCAGTGGAAGCTCATATTCTTAACCACTGGACCACCAGAAAACTTGCATAGTTCGTGCTTTTTAATTCTCTACCACTATCTTTCTCCTTCCTCCTTTCTTCTCGCCACTGATAACCACTAGTTTGTTCTCTATACCTGCGAATCTGTTTCATTTTTTTAATAACCACTAGTTTGTTTCATTTTTTAGATTCCACATGTAAGTTATGTCATACAGTACTACTGATCTTTTTTCAGTCATTTTGATGCTAGGAGAGAGGATTTGGGACTCATCCCTAGATGGATATTTACTTTTCAAGTTCACAGGCAAAAGTGGCAGTCAAGGCCTTAATGATATGTATTAAATTGTGCGTTTACATCAGGATGAAATTTTAAAAGGCTGTACGCTGTTCAAAGAACAGGAACAAAAGCAAAATTCCTTTGTTTTACTCTTGTCTTGCCTGGGGATTTTATTTTTCTATTCCC
The DNA here is from genome assembly GCF_032405125.1 of Capricornis sumatraensis. Classification (NCBI taxonomy): domain Eukaryota; kingdom Metazoa; phylum Chordata; class Mammalia; order Artiodactyla; family Bovidae; genus Capricornis; species Capricornis sumatraensis. The sequence continues at coordinate 13,913,865 of NC_091089.1, read as the reverse complement.
TTACACTTTATATTATATTTGCATTGCTGTCATCTACAATAGTCTGTCATGGATAATACATCCTTAAATAAATATTATTTCAATACATAAATGGCAATAAATATTCAAGCAATTGGGTTCAAAGGGGAAAGACAGGGAGAGGAGAAGAAGGGAAATGATTGAATTAAAAAGTATTTTAAATAATTTGAATTTGAATTAATTCACTTAAATTCTTAAGGCACATTGCACTTTCAATCTCAACTTGAGTGAGTAATCCTAAATATTATTACAAATAGGTAATGGGAAATCCCATGGACAGAGGAGCCTGGTGGGCTATTTAGTCTATGTGGTCACAAAAGAGTCAGACACCACAACTTAGCAAATAAAACGAAAACTATAATGTTTTAACAGGACAGTCGAGTTTGAACAGGACAAAAAAAAAAAAAGAAATGCAAAAATGTATTACTTTTTATCATTTGTTCAACAAATACTTGCAAAGTTTCTGTTCTATACTAGATGTTGGAGATGAACGATGCCAGAGCAGGGATGAAGGCAGCCTGAGATTTTCCTAGAGGGAGATTATATTACTTGTAAATAATGTGATGCTGAATAAAGAGATATTTGAGTCTCAGTGAAATTCTGGGCAACCCATTAGCACTAGTCTTAGCTGAGTAAAAAGATGATAATGAACACATAGATCTGTAAAATATTGCATAAGAAAGGAATAGGGCTCTGGCATGCTTGATTCCAAGCCAGGTGAGAAAAACGGATTAAGATAAAATGTTGTGAAACTTAGGGGGCCCTTGATTCCAAGATTCTGACAGTCCCAGCAAGGAGAAAAGCTCCCATTCAAGATGGTTCCTCTTAGAAAGGGAAGGTCGGCTAATTAAAGAACAGGATAATGAGTCTAATGAGAAAAGAAGACGGACCCTTTTAGATTATACGTCAAATAACTTCTATTTAACAGAAAAAAATAAAAACATACTGTGGCGTCAATAGTGTCTCTGTTTCACACAAGCATTCTTGTTTGTTTTGTTTTGTTTTTGGTGTTCTTTTCTGGTCTGGGGTTTATTTGCCCAAAGTTGCTAAGTCATGTCTGACTCTTTGACATCCCATGGACTGCAGCATGCCGGGCTTCTGTGTCCTTCAATATCTCCTGGAATATGCTCAAACTCCTGTCAATTGAGTCGGTGATGCTATTCAGTCTTCTCATCCTCTGTCACCCTCTTCTCCTTCTGCCTTCAGTCTTTCCCAGAATCAGAGTCTTTGCCAGTGAGTCAGCTTTTTGCATCAGGTGGCCAAAACGATTGCAGTTTCAGCTTCATCATCAGTCCATCCAAAGTATTTTCAGGGTTGCTTTCTTTTAAGAGTGACTGGAGTGATCTCCGTGCCCAATTGACTCTCAAGAGTCTTTTCTAGCGGTACAGTTAAAAAGCATTAATTTTACAGTGGTCAGCCTACTTTATGGTCCAACTCTCGCATCCATACATGACTACTGGGAATACCACAGCTTTGACTATAAGGACCTTTGTCAGCAAGGTGATGTCTTTGCTTTTCAAAAAACTGTTTAGGTTTGTCATATTTTTTTTCTTCCAAGTAGCAATTATTTTTTAATTTTGTGGTTGCAGTCACCATCCACAGTGATACTGGAGACCAAGAAAGCAAAATCTGCCCCCATTTCTATTGTTTCTCCATCTATTTGCCATGAAGTGATGGGACCAAATGCCATGATCTTAGTTTTCTGAGTGTTGAGTTTTAAACCCGCTTTTTCACTCTCCTCTTTCACCTTCATGAAGAGGCTCTTTAGTTTCTCTTTGCTTTCTGCCATCAGAGTGGTATCATCTGCATATCTGACATTGTTGATATTTCTCCCGGCAATCTTGATTCCTGCTTGAGCTTCATCCAGCCTGGCATTTCACATGATGTACTCTGCATATGAGTTAAATAAGCAGGGTGCATATATACAGCCTTGACATACTCCTTTCCCAATTTTGAGCAAGTCTGTAGTTCCACATCCAGTTTTAACTGTTGCTTCCTGACCTGCATACAGGCTTCTCAGGAGACAGGTAAGGTGGTCTGGTAATCTCATCTTCTCTAAGAATTTTCCATAGTTTGTTATGATCTATGCAGTCAAAGGCTTTGGCACAGTCAGTGAAACAGAAGTAGATGTCTTTCTGGAATTCCCTTGCTTTTTCTATGATCTGACAGATGCTGGCAGTTTGATCTCAGGTTCCTCTGCTTTTTCTAAATCCAGTGTGTATATCTGAGATTTCCAATCATGGTTTGGGTCGTTTCATTGTTTTCTGTGACTATTCATGTGTGGACATGGGTTTATCTGTGTACATGCATGTTTTAATTTGCTTTAAGATGACTAAGGATGGAGTGAGGGGAAGATATTCTGAAAGCAAATTTTAGAAGTCAGTTGAACTTTGGATCAGGTAGGTTTGGTGCCACTCCTGATTATTCAGTTTGTTGACTATAACTCAGATATGCACATGACTTCACCAGATCTCAACTTCTTCACCTGTAGAACAGTATAACAAATAGAACCAACCTCTTAAGTTTGTTATGATAATTAAATAAATTTATGTGTATTCTATTTTGGACTCACAGAATGTGTTCTATAAATATTCGGTATTAATGTTTAGGACTTATGCCATTATTGGGCAAGGGAAAGTGACGTGTATATCCTGAGAAAGGTGGAAAGGACAGGACAGAATGCACACCTTGATTCATCCCCTTCTAATTCAATAAAAGAGGAATTGTTAAAAATATACAAGTGCATCAATGTTAAAGTGAAAGTGAAAGTCGCTCAGTCGTATCCGACTCTTGGCGACCCCGTGGACTATACAGTCCATGGATTCTCCAGGCCAGAATACTGGAGAGGGTAGCCTTTCCCTTCTCCAGGGGATCTTTCCAACACAGGCATCAAACCCAGGTCTCCCACATTAAAGGTAGATTCTTTACCATCTGAGCCACAAGGGAAGCATGTGCTTATAGTTGCAATATGGGTTATTATCATCTGCTATTTATGTAGATAATGCTATGCTCTTGTTTAGTGGAAGGTGGAAGGTCTTATTTCTTTTTCAGAATATCTTTTAAAATAGCATCACTATTGGGATAAATAGAGTTTAGAGAAAATTTTCATGTAGTGTTTTCAACGCTAAAGAAATGATGGTCATAAAGGCTCCTTTGACATGGAAAGTGGAAAAAAATTAAAATTACTGTAATTAAAAATACATTGTGTTAGAGTTTATATATTTCTTGTTTGTAGTCCTAGATCTTAACTTGCTAATCCATTGGAGATAGATTTTTAAATTTTATATTCCTATTTCATTATTAATTCTGACAATGTTTCAATACTGTTTTAAACATAAGTTTGAAGGAAAAACTGAGAATTCATTAATAGTAGTTTTTAGAGAGCTTCTTGAATCATTTGAATAGCAACAAAAATAAATCACATAATCTTCAAAAAAGATTTCCAAGTGCTTTTCCTACACCTGTCAATATACTTTGTTCTGTGGTCGATCAGAGAAACAATGTAAAAATCAACCCCTGCCCTCATGATTTTAATATTTAAAAGATGAGATGATGATAATATTGACGAGAGGATTGTTCAGTTGTTGAACACAGTATGTCCACAATATGAGCAAAAATTTTTAGAAAACAGATAAGAGTCTGAGGTAAACAAGGAATGTAAACTGGAAATGGAATAGTAGCAACTTCATTGGCACTGAAACTGAAAGTGAAGTCACACAGTCATGTCTGACTCTTTGTGACCCCACGGACTGTAGCCTACCAGGCTCCTCTGTCCATGGGATTTTCTAGGCAAGAATACTGGAGTGGATTGCCATTTCCTTCTCCAGGGATCTTCCCAATCCAGGGATCGAACCCAGGTCTCCCACATTGCAGGCAGATGCTTTTACCGACTAAGCCACCAGGGAAGTCCATTATAGAGGCTATCACTGGCAATAGGATTTACAAAAAAGAATGAGATTTGAGTAGTGAAACTCATAAAGGCAAGAACATGATGCAATAATTCCTGGGATCACTCACTTAATGTGTAGCACAAATTTATTCTGTATTTCATCTATTTTTCTTTATACACATATACATGTACAAAATTTCAGCAATATAAGGTGGTATTGTGAAGGAAATTTGTATTTTATCTATCTTTAATCATGTCTTACCATTTCAGAAAGTTTGCAGCTTCTCACACTGTGAACAGTCACTCTTCATGTGTTTGCAATCAAAAACATGTTGAGGATATTTGTTTGAAGGTGAAACAAGCCATGTGTCTCTTTCTTTTAGGGAAGTCCAATTGCAATTTCATTCTTCTTTGACCATTTGTACTGCCTTTCCATAATTTGCTTTACAGGATCTTTCTTAATTTTCTTTGATTTGTTCTTATTTGTATAGTTAATGGAACATTGTTTTATAATTTCACATATATCATTTTCTTATGTGTGCTTTTAAATGCATATTACAGTTATTTTAATCCACTTGTTTTTCTGTGATTCTTATGAGAAAATTTTATGCTGACATTTGTTCATTTTTTTCTCTTATAGCTTAAAGTTTATCTTTCCTTGCATGGTTTATATTTTCCCTTCTCTGTTAAAGAAAGGTCTTCCCCATCCCCAAGAACATAAGCATATTATATTAAGTTCCTATTTTAAAATTATGTTAATAAAGTCTATAAGAAGTATTAACTCTATTGGATTAAGAGTATTCATCAATGCTTTTAAGCATTTAGAAAATGCATTGAAAATGTAAAGTTCGTTGCATAGGTGAGCAGTTGCACTAGATGCTTGGATATACAATAAGCGTTTTCTTCTCATGAATGTTTGTAATGGCTGGGGAGTCCATGCTCTGTTTGGCCTCAGGTTAGCTATGTGGTAATGACAGTACATTTCACTTGTGGTTCAGTAGAAGCTATTTGTATGGCAATAATCTCAGAGCAAGAAGCAGAGTTTACTGCACAAGTGTATTATTTTCCTTGTTTTTAAGTTCTTTATTGAATCTATTACAATAGTGCTTCTTGTTTTATGTATATATATATACATAATTATATATGTATATATACATATTTATATATTATACATATATATTTTTTTTTGGGGGGGGGTTGGGGCCCCAAGGCATGCAGGAACTTAGCTCCTCCACTGGGGATGGAAGCCACATCCCCTGCATTGGAAGTAGAAATCTTAACCACAGAGCCATCAGGGAAGTCTCCACAAGTGTACTTCAAATCTCTACTTGCATTGGGTTTACAAACCTCCCTTTGAGCGGAGCAAGTCAGGGGCTGACAACCATGTTAAAGTTTAAAGAAGGAAGTTTCATCTTTAAGGGGGAGACTTCAAAGCAAGGTGCACAAGGCAGTGTGGAAAAAAGAAACTGGTCCCCAATTTAATCTGATTCCTATACACATACTCAAATACATACACATTCATATATGCATTTGTGCATAGGTACATATGGATGTAAGTATAAACTGTAGTGAAATTTGTTGCGTGTCAAATGCCTAATCATAATTTTTAGAAATAATCTCCAAATAGCAAATGCTTCCTGCAAAGGCTGAAACTCACACTTATGCACAACTAATGCAGAATTTCATATCTTGTGCAAAATGTGCATCTTTGAAAAGGCTTCACAAGAAAATTAACCATTCCTGTGCAACTGAAATAATTCATCTGTTCCAATAATTACTTTACTCCATTTGGACAGCTTCACAACTAAACTAATTTAACTTGGCTCTGTTCAATCAAATATCATACACAAAAACCATATATCATTCAAGAATCCAGACCATGAGTTCCTGTTTTGTTCAGCTTTTTCCTATTTATGTTTGGTAGCAACAGACTTCAACACTGTATTTGTTACTTAGCATGTGTTCAGTGTTGTATTAGTCAATCAAACCTTTTCTTTAAGATATCTGTTATATCATCACTGGGGATGGTGATTCATAGACAGACCGATTCGGGAAAGAGTTTTCTATAATGATATGATCTCCAAAAATTTTTTCATATTTCAGATTAATAATAAAGCTTTGATTCACTTACATCTGGACACATTGTGTTTGATCTAATAAAAGCAATATTGAATAAAAAGGGAAAAAGAGATCAGCACAGGTTAAATGTTAGCCAAATAATCTATAGACCTTTTAAAATGTATCATCAAGTGATTGACCTAGAGGTAACTAACTGGTGCCAAGAAAAATGCCTAAAGAGCTTGCCAAGGAGCCAGATGCTCCTACTGCTAAATTATCTCCTGCAGATTGTCATGGGCCTCTTACAACTGGCACACCCACAGGTATTGCTCACCCCACAGTGCCTTATGGTTTGAGCTAATTGTTTAAAAATAGTTTGTTGCTTATGGAGCAAATGTGTATGCTCTGTATACATTTATTTTATTCTCTCAGGGAATTGGTCCTTTGGTTTTTTTTTTTTTTCTGGTAAGACATGAGACAGCAAAAAATATGGATGAAATGGACTTGCTTAATTTAACTATGTAGATGGTAACATGAAAGTGACATATCATTCATTGATACCAACCTTTTCTACCTCTGCTTATATTTTTCCTTCATTCAGCTCCTTTGTGAAAGTTGGGTGAGAATTTCCTGGTGGCCCAGTTGTTAGGGCTCTGTGGTTCCAATGCCGGGGACATGAGCTCGATCCCTGGTCCAGGAAATAAAGGCCCATGTGCCATGGCGCAGTCAAAAGAAAAACGAAGAAAATCGATTTATAGGACTCCAGTAAAGCAGGTGACATAATGTAATCATCAGGTGTTTAAAATATCAGTATCCTACAAACGCATCTGCTTTTGATTTGTAATCTAGGTATATTACAAATGTATCCAGATATCCTGAGATTCATATTTGTAGGGTGAAGTATTTAATTGAATTATATGTAACTGACAATGTTATGATGTATTAATAACAATTAGAAATTGTTGACACTCTTTCTAATATTCTTTGCCCTTCTCCAAATAGTCTTTTGAAGTGTGTTAAATGCGTGACAGTTTTTCGCACTAAAAGCAGTGGATTTAAGAAAAAGTTCTTAGTGTATTGGAGCAAATTTAAACAACTTTCCATTCTCTTCAGCTACTACACTTTTATTTTTCTAAATATGTCAGCAATCTTTCAAAATATTGGCTTTTATGTTTATCTAAAGATAGAAAAACTTTTGAAACTCTTATTTTTATTTTTTAAAAAAGACTTATTTCTTCGATATTATAAAGCACTGTGCCAAGTGAGAAAAAGGACTAGAAAGAACCCAAATGACATTAGGTAAGGTTGTTACAAAATAGAAGAGCTGCAGTTCTTTGCTATAAACACATCTTTTCAATATATTCAAAAATATTTTATAGTGTAGGTGGCACATGTATTTTGGAAAGAATTTTGAAGAATAAAAGAGCTTAGCATGCCACATAATAGCAGCTTGTGTTGGTGATAATAATTGGCCTATACAGAGAATTAAGAAATATGAAAGCCCCCTCCCCCAATTTATTTTTCCTCTAGCCTCCTGAAAATTGAAGGCAGAGCTTACTTAATTGAATGCCAAGCATGTTCAAGAACATCCACATTGAAATTAAATTTAAAAGAAATAAAGTTGAGTTATGTATGTGGTATTATTAGCATATTTGTATCATTCTTTAGCAAGTATTTCTTCTTTAGAGGTTTTGAAATCAGTATTCTCTAAGACTTACAGAATCAGAATTCTCCAAAAAGAATAAAATAGATTGTCATTTCCTTGCTATACTCACCTCCAGTTGCAGTGATTTTTTCAGTGTCGGCATATATCCAAGAAGGTACATGCATGCATATGTGTGTATGTCATGTACCCACAGAAGATCCAAACTTATCAATACTCCATTTCATTTATTATGTCCTAAAGTTACATTGATAGTTTATATTGCATTCGCACAAACGTACATGCACCTCTTGGGAATTTATATTTCACATATAGTTCATATGCAATAATTAACCTAAAATTAAGCAATATTATAATAATTATATTGACAGATGTTTGTACATATTTAGAATCCATTAGAGAAACAACTACCACTGGAACAGCAAATATGGGCTTTTAAAATTATTACTATTATTATTATTAAAGCAATGAATACCAGATTTTGAAAAGATTTTTAAAGCAAAAGATGATTTTCTTTAGCTAGACAGAAGACTTCTCCCCTGGGATCTTGTTTGCCAGGAAAAGTACTGGCTGGGAAAATATCAGCAGCTGGCAAGATAATGAGTCCACTTCACCGCAAATGAGTTCGTTATTATTCCATTCCGGCAGTCTTATAATTCACAGTTGCATGTCATTTACACATAAATAAAAAATAGGTATTATATATAGCCAAACTCTGGCAATCTACAAGAGCAACATTTACAAACATAAGGAACAAATGGGAAAACATATGCAAATGAAGCTGGATGACAATGGGAAGAGTTTAAATGTTCTGTAAGACAGCACTTCTTATTTAAAAACAATCAAAAACTAAAACAAGTCTGTATGAACTTGCACTCTTCACACTTGAGATTCAGCTTTATTTTATAGTTATATCAACCAGAAATTGGAAGATGATATAGTTGATGATATAGTTTTTTAACCAAAAGTGATTTCTCAGAATTATTATTTTTTTATGGAAAAGAATCATGTTCACACAACATGAAAAATAAGTCCACTTATACATAGTTGATTAAACTTAACAATAATTAGAAGTAATGTTTTTCCATTTCCTAAAGATTTTTGACAATTTTTTGTGACCCCATGGCCTCTACCTTGCCAGGCTCCTCTATCTATGGGATTTCCTAGGCAAGAATATTAGAGTGGGAAGCCATTGCCTATTTCAGGGGATCTTCCCCCTCCAGGGATGGAACCAAGTCTCCTGCATGGCAAGCAGATTCTTTCCCACTGAGCCATCATGGAACCCACATGCAAATAAAATAAGAGAAAGAAGTATTGTATTAAATGATACTGGGGTATGGTTATTTACAGCTTCTTTGGGACAGGACAATGAAAAAGTGAACCTCAGAATACTCACACCTTGGAAATTGAAGCATTGAAATAAATGTGAAATCCAAGAAGACTTTGATATAATGAAAATGAAATAGCAAATGAACATTTTAGATAACAGCATTTGAATTGTTACAGACATTATCAAACATATATAAAAGAAAAACAAGTGATTTAATATAATTCAATTAAATCAAAGATGAGAAATACAAATTAAGACATCATATCCAATAAACTGATTATATATTTTGCTAATTAACATATACCTTAAAATAGAAAGTGAAAGTGTTAGTCATGTCCCACTCTTTGCAACCCTGTGGACCATAGACCACAAGGCTCCTCTGTCCATAAGTTTCTCCAGGCAAGAATTCTGGAGTGGGTAGCCTTTCCCTTTTCCAGAGGATCTTTCTGATCCCAGGATCAAACCTGGGTCTCCTGCACTGCAGGCAGATTCTTCACCATTGAGCCACAAGGAAATCACCCCTTAAAACAGAAAAACAAGTTTAATTCTGGTTCTGTCCTTTGATTTTAAAGATTGTGTCAAATTAAACAAACATGTTTTGCAACAATAAACTTATTGTGATGAAATCGCTCAGAGCATTTTGAAACTGGCAACATAGTATGATCTACATGTTAACACATTAAGAAAAAAATATGTTGAAATACAACATAATATCAAACTGTGGACCAAGAATAAAGGAGATCAGAAATTTTCAGTGAGGAGAAAGTACATTGCTGATAGTTGTTAAATATGTTTAAATAGACTTGTTTCAGTTTGGTCAATTAAATTAGTAACTAGTGAATATGTTGGTAAAATAAATATCTGTTTAAGGTTTCCAAAAAGTAAAACCTCAGTGGAGCTTGCTTCTGCTGCTGCTGCTAAGTCTCGTCAGTCGTGTCTGACTCTGTGTGACCCCATAGATGGCAGCCCACCAGGCTTCCCCGTCCCTGGGATTCTCCAGGCAAGAACACTGGAGTGGGTTGCCATTTCCTTCTCCAGTGCATGAAAGTGAAAAGTGAAAGTGAAGTCGCTCAGTCATGTACAACTCTTAGCAGCCCCATGAACTACAGCCTACCAGGCTCCTCCGTCCACGTGATTTTCCAGGCAAGAGTACTGGAGTGGGGTGCCATTGCCTTCTCCCCAGTAGAGCTTACACTGAATAATTGAAAGTGAAAGTGAAAGTGAAGTCACTCAGTCGTGTCCAACTCTTTGCGACCCCTACCAGGCTCCTCCGTCCATGGATTCTCCAGGCAAGAGTTCTGGAGAGGGTTGCCATTTCCTTCTCCAGGAGATCTTCCCAACCCAGGCATTGAACCCAGGTCTCCCGCATTGTGGGCAGATGCTTTATCATCTGAGCCACCAGGGAAGACTCACACTGAATAATTAAATCTGTATTTATATCATCAAAAATTAAATTCATATATTTAATGAGATAAATAATTATATAAAATGAATGTGTGTGTGTATATATATATATATGAGAATCTTTTAATCTAATTTATATTCACTTGAGAATTTATGGACCCCTTACTAAGGACTGAAAAGTGTAGAATTTTTTTCTATTACTTTGTCTTCTTTGGAACACTCTTTCGTATCTTGTGCCTTTTAATAGAAATTAAAAGGAATGTTAGTCTTTTTGGAAGACTTATTAAGACTTAGCAAGCTCCTTGCTTAGAGAAAGAGACAGATCTGCCCCCTCTGAATTCTGCACATTGCACGCCCAGTTATGGGCAGCGTAGGCGTGCCTTCCCGTGATACCATCACTCTGCACTGCCTCCCCGTGTGTATACTTCATTGTGCGTTGAAGTCATGCTGCAGTGGGTGCAGGAAACCCTGGCACTCAATAGAACTTTCAGCATTTGTCTGAACAGAAAAATCATTTCTATTATAGAAAAAGTCACAAATGTCATGAGACATTGCGTGCAACACTGGAAATTTTCCTTCTTGATGGGACAACCTGGTATTTTACAGCTGAATTGTTATCCACCTGCAATGATCCTCTAAACCTGGAATATCTTTTCTAATGTTTTGTAAGGTATATTCTGCAAACGTTTGAACTAAGTAATATCTATTCTTTGATCATATATGTGAGATGAATTTGAGTAAACTGTGGTGTAATTCAAAACTGTGAAATACAAAACTCCTTGCAAACATTTAGGTTTGTCTTATATATCCCAACACACCATATGTTGTTCAAACATTTTGAATATCCCCATAGATTTTTGGCTGAATGTGTGCTTCTACTTAGAAAAGCCAAGAGGGAAAATAAATAAATAAAATGAAGGAAATCTTTAATAACTAGGAAGGATGTAAAAGGCACAAGTAACATCTATTGGAAATTAGACTATCTGTCAACTAAACAGTGGTAAATAATCTGCCTGCCAATGCGGGAGATGTAAGAGACGTGGGTTCAGTCTCTGGGTGGGGAAGATCCCCTGGAGAAGGAGATGGCAACCCACTCCAGTATTCTTGCCTGGAAAATCCCATGGACAGAGGAGGCTGGTGGGCTACAGTCCCTGGGGTCACAAAAGAGTCGGACCCAAATGAGCGACTGACCACACAGCAGAGCATTGGGTAAGTTTGTAGGCAAGCCTGGAATGGAGATTCTCAAGGCTGCTAAATATTGTCTTCTCCAAATATTTGTTAGACTCAAGAGGGTAAACAACTTACTTTCCAAACTGTAGAGGAATAACATTTGGCTCATACAATTGTCTCTTTCCTTCTGAAAATGCATTTAATATTCAGGATAACAACAGGCAGTAGCAGTAGAAAGTGCTTGTTTTTCTGTTTTTTTTTTTTTTTTTTCAGACATGTAAACTAGACTTTCACTGTCCTCATCATTCTCTGGCTGTTTGTCTTCTCATGCTTATAAGAGGATTTCCCAGGTGGCACTAGTGGTAAAGAACCTGCCTGTCCATGCAGAAGATGTAAGAGACGTGGGTTCATTTCCTGGGTTGAGAAGATCCCCTGGAAGAGGGCATGGCAACCCACTCCAATATTCATGCATGCCTGGAGAATCGCATGGACAGAGGAGCCTGGCAGGTTACAGTCCCTAGGGTCACAAAGAGTCAGACGTGACTGAAGCGACTTAGCATGCACAGCACAGATGCATACATGCTTATATTAATATTAATATTCAAGTTCCACTTGGTTGTTAGCTTTAAAATGCATATATCATAAGGGTTGGAATCTTCCTCCACTGTAGTTTTTTGAGCTTCTAACTATAATTCCCTTAGTCATAGGCTCAATATTTTTCTGACTCATCTCAAAATTATGCAGAAATAGTCTCTGCACGTGCTCAGGATCTGGGCAGTACATGCAAATGAGTTCCAAGCTTTTCTTAGAAATCCGTGAACGAAGCACTGGAAGGGGTCACCAGCCTGCTGCCATGCACAGGGAGCCAGGCAGCCTCTCTGATGCTTGGTTGCAAAATCCTTCTTCAATTGAACTTTGCTAGGTTGGCTCCCAGACCCCATAGAACCTTCTTGGAGTGTCACCAAACTTCTCAAAAGGCGATCCCTAAAAAGCGGGCTTAAAACTCAACATTGAAAAAACTAAGATCATGGCATCTGTTCCCATCACTTCATGGCAAATAGATGGGGAAACAAAACAGTGACAGATTTTGTTTTCTCAGGTTCCAAAATCACTGTGAATGGTGACTCCAGCCATGAAATTAAAAGACTTGCTCCTTGGAAGAAAAGCTATGAAAAATCCAGACAGTGTATTAAAAGCAGAGACATCACTTTGCCAATAAATGTCTGTATGGTCAAAGCTATGAGTTTTCCAGTACTCATGTACAGATGTGAGAGTTGGACCTTAAAGAGGGCTGAGCATTGAAAAATTGATGCTTTCAAATTGTGGTGCTGGAGAAGACTTTTGAAAGTCCCTTGGACAACAGGATCAAACCAGTCAATCCTAAAGGAAGTCAATCTTGAATATTTATCAGAAAGACTGATGCTGAAGATAAAGCTCCAATACTTTGGCCACTTGATGTGAAGAGCCAACTCATTGGAAAAGACCCTGATGCTGGGAAAGATTGAAAGCAGGAGGAGAAGGAGGCAGCAGAAGATGAGATGGCTGGATGGGATCACTGACTCAATGAATGTGAGTTTGAGCAAATTCTGGGAGATGGTAAACAACAAGGGAGACTCTAGTGCTGTAGTCCATGGGGTGGCAAAGAGTTAGACAGGATTTAGTGATTGAGCAACAACATCTCCTTTCACTCTTCGTAGAAGTGAGACAGCGTGATCTCTCAGGTGACTCAGCCTCCTTCCATCATCCCACCGCCAGGCTGCATCACTGGCCCAGATGCCTCTGTGCAACATTCATCTGAATCTTCAGTTCAGTTCAATACAGTCACTCAGTCATGTCCAACTCTGCGACCTCATGAATTGCAGCACGCCAGGCCTCCCTGTCCATCACCAACTCCCAGAGTTCACTCAGACTCACATCCATCGAGTCCGTGATGCCATCCAGCCATCTCATTCTCGGTCGTCCCCTTCTCCTCCTGCCCCCAATCCCTCCCAGCATCAGAGTCTTTTCCAATGAGTCAACTCTTCACATAATGTGGCCAAAGTACTGGAGTTTCATCTTCAGCATCATTCCTTCCAAAGTAATCCCAGGGCTGATCTCCTTCAGAATGGACTGGTTGGATCTCCTTGCAGTCCAAGGGACTCTCAAGAGTCTTCTCCAACACCACAGTTCAAAAGCATCTGTACTTCGGCATTCAGTCTTCTTCACAGTCCAATTCTCACATCCATACATGACCACAGGAAAAACCATAGCCTTGACTAGACAGACCTTAGTCGGCAAAGTAATGTTTCTGCTTTTGAAGTAGGTCATAACTTTTCTTCCAAGGAGTAAGCGTCTTTTAATTTCATGGCTGCAGTCACCATCTGCAGTGATTTTGGAGCCCAAAAAAATAAAGTCTGACACTGTTTCTACTGTTTCCCCATCTATTTCCCATGAAGTGATCGGACCGAATGCCATGATTTTCATTTTCTGAATGTTGAGCTTTAAGCCAACTTTTTCACTCTCCTCTTTCACTTTCATCAAGAGGCTTTTTAGTTCCTCTTCACTTTCTGCCATAAGGGTGGTTTCATCTGCATATCTGAGGTGATTGATATTTCTCCTGGCAATCTTGATTCCAGCTTGTGTTTCTTCCAGTCCAGGGTTTCTCATGATGTACTCTGCATATAAGTTAAATAAGCAGGGTGACAATATACAGCCTTGACATACTCCTTTTCCTATTTGGAACCAGTCTGTTGTTCCATGTCCAGTTCTAACTGTTGCATCCTGACCTGCATACAGATTTCTCAAGAGGCAGGTTAGGTGGTCTGGTATTCCCATCTCTTTCAGAATTTTCCACATCTTAATCTTCACTCTACCAAAAATAAGAACTGAATAAACACCCATGCTTAACAGTCCTTGAAGATTGATTGTCACTACCCTGAAAGTCATACAATGCTTGGAAGCAGTGAAGCTTAGTTGCAAACATATAGTCAAGAATAATTATAAAAAGGAATGAATTTGAGTCAGTTCTAGTGAGGTGGATTAACCCAGAGCCTGTTATGCTGAGTGAAGTAAGTCAGAAAGAGAAAAACAAATATCATGTATTAACACACATATGTGGAATCCAGAAAATGGTATTGAAGCTATTTGTAGGGCAGCACTAGAGAAACATGCATAGCAAACAGACTGGTGGACACAGCAGGAAAAGAAGAGGGTGGGACAAATGGAAAGAGAAGCCTTGAAATATATATATGACCATGTGTAAAACAGAGAGCTAGTGGGAATTTGCTGTACAATGTAGGGAGCTCAACCCAGTGCTCTGTGAAAACCTAGAGAGGTGGGATGGGGTTGGAAGTAGCAAGGACATTCAAGAAGGGGGTGACATGTGCATGCCTATGGCTCATTCATGTTGATATACAGCAGAAATCAATACAATATTGTAAAGCAACTATCCTCCAATTAAAAATGTAAGTGTTGAGATGTAGCTTGCCAGGTTCTTCTGTCCATGGAATTCTCCACGCAAGAGTACTGGAGTGGGTTGCCATTTCCTTCTCCAGGGGATCTTCCCAACCCAGCAACTGAACCTGTATCTCCTGCACTGCAGGCAAATTATTTATTGTCTGAGCCACCGGGGAAGCCCAATTAAAAATAAATATATATTTTTTTAAAACAGGATATGGGCTGACATGAACTGCCTCTAGGTCAAGCTCAGGGCAGAAGAAAACACACCTTTGAGGTCACTCTAAATCCTGGAATCACTTATTCAGGGCTCAGGTAGTTTGGATTTGCTCTCTGCACACAGGCATAATTGGGAGCACTGGGATACAATACTCAACAAAATTAAGAAATTGGAGTTGCAACTAGAATGATTGGCAGCACAGCTGTCTGACTGAAGTGACACTTTGAAAAGGTTAAAGTTTGTATCACATTTGTTTCAAACTGAGGCTGAGGGTCAATGCCCAAAATAATTAACTAAAAACATTTATCTGTTAAAGATAAAGGAATTTAATGGGAATTAAGAAATAGAGCATTTTATCTAAAAGATAATAAGAATAATATATTTTATATTTTATAAAATCTGTTTATATTTAGGTATAGATTTTTACAATATAAGTGTATTTTATATTTCATAAAGTAAATATGCCCATTGTTGCCTAAATAGGTGAGAATAAAGTTGTACCAAAACCTATAAGCAGACTGATTCCATTGCATTTTTTAACTTTTGTCAAGAAGGTGAGAAAAGTGTTACTACAATGCAAAAAATATAAAATGAATTCCTTTTTCTATAAGATCAGTATAATTTTTCTCTTTGTGAATGAAAGAAATATGTATTATTTCTCTGTTTTGTTCATGACTTTTGAGTGTGTTTTGATAATAGACAATTCCAATTGTAGGACTATAACAAGACAAAGGAATCAGAGAAACATTTTCATAGTAGAATAAAGTTTCTGATAAATGGGCAGCCATCCTAAAAAATAATATTCACATATAGCAAAAGAAATTAAGTGAGAGATGTGACTATTTATGTATGTAAAAGGGGAAACCTATAGTTAAAATGTGTTAAATCTAATAATGAGTTAAAATTGATCATCAAAATGCAAATTTCAAATGTAAAGAATAAATTAGCAACTGAACTGGTAACAACTAAAGCAAGCAATTAATTTTACTGAAGAGAAAAATTTTAAAAGAAAGGGTTCCTTTTCAATGTTTTCCCCTATATAGTCTTAAGTAATTCCCAAGAAAAAGATTGAAGCTAATTTCTCTTCCTTTATTATTAAATTAAAAAAAGGATCATAGGATATGTCCAGGGATTGACATCTTTTCATTAAATATTATTACTATCCAATTAGCTATTTTAATTTCAAGGCTCTTGCTCCTTCTCTAGTTCAGGTTGTATTCAATTATATTTTTTATTACATTTGTTCAGCTACTTAGAGCAGGACTATTTATCTAAAAATTGGCTCTAAATTAATGACCTTTTGTTCAACCTTTTCATGATGCCCTTTTGATCATGTTTAAGCATTTTGTCCTATATATTAATAATGACATATTCTGTAAACTTGGTTCTGCTCTTTGTTTCTTCTAAGGAAAATTTCATCTATCATCAGCATTCTTATTTTCCTACACATTTCCTCTGGCATACAGAAATTTTTTTTTTAATTATTCATATTTGTTTGCATCCTTTTTAGTCTCCTCTTGATTTGAATCTATCACCTTATCATATCTATCTTATTTTATAACATACTTTTGATATTTTATTGAATTAAAGACATTTTCCTTTTACATCCCTCAATATATTTTTCTCAAAAATGTGTTTTTCTTCTGCATCTGTAGTACTGTTTTTTGCTCACATTACACTTTTGTTTTTTTCTTCCTTACATTCAGACAAAGATGGCTATATTCAGGTTGCACATCTTCACCTTGGTTTTCCTTCTTGTTCGTAAGGTTGCTGTTTGAACCTCTTCTCTGACCTTAAACTGCTCAGTTATCTGACTGTCAGTAATCTGTGTTTATAGCTACTGACATTTCTGCCAGGCAGTTTGGCGCCACACTCCCAGGTGTTAACTGAAGCTTCACTGGTCTCTTTTTCCTGAGTCTTACCTCTGGCCTTTGTGACAGCTGCTCTTCACAACCATTGCATCTCTTCTTCCCTGTTTCTAAGTCTTAGAGAGTTCCCCTGCTCTAAGTCTTCTGCGTTTTCACTACCTTTAGCCACTGAATGACCTCTGATCTTCTGGAGTGTCACAGTTCTAAGATGCTGCTCATTTGCATACGTGAAAGTCTCCCAGGTACTCCCGATCTTTCCTCTCTCAGCCCTGTGGGGGTTCCCACAAAGTCTGCTTTTCTGCTAGTAACCCTGATTTCATCATTCAAGGCTCCTATATTGATCTTTGGCGTCACCATATATAGTACTCAAAACTTCTTGGAGTGGCTAATTTTCTGCTTCTTATAGAAAAACAAATCTAAATCTATCTTAAATTGTTTTAATGTCATTTATCATTTAATTTTATCATATTGTTCACATCTAAGTTGTCAACTCCCTCTAGAATACTCATATAGTCCCTCGCACATTATTAGCACTGCTGCTGCTGCTGCTAAGTCGCTTCAGTCGTGTCCGACTCTGTGCAACCCCATAGACTGCAGCCCACCAGGCTCCCCCGTCCCTGGGATTCTCCAGGCAAGAACACTGGCGTGGGTTGCCATTTCCTTCTCCAATGCATGAAAGTGAAAAGTCAAAGTGAAGTCGTTCAGTTGTGTCCGACTCTTAGCGACCCCATGGACTGCAGCCTACCAGGCTCCTCCGTCCATGGGATTTTCCAGGCAAGAGTACTGGAGTGGGGTGCCACTGCCTTCTCCCATTATTAGCACATCTAATCAATAAACCACTATTGAGGACCTACCTACATATTTTAAGTACTTAGAGAAACATAAAGACCTATTTGTTTGTACTGCATTTAAAGGCTATCAACAGTTGTGGCTCCAAATGCTTCTGTGAAGTCCTAGTGACTGGAGATTTATTTTTGGGATTTTCTATATAGAAATTGGGGGAAATATCCACAAAGAGTGGCAGAAGGTGATCTTGCACTTAATGTGTTGTAACTATTCTTGTAGTTGTCAAACTTAATCATTTATAATGAGGAAAGGAAAATGTTTCTGGCCACAAGAGAAGGTTTTCTCTGAGGCTTACTTTGGTTCATTACTTAGAGTAGAAAGTAGTGACACCCTATAATACATGTAATATTAAGTAAAAAACTACGTCTTGACAACAAAGATGGGTAGGAATTTGTATTTCAACAAATGTGAAGATTTTATCTAACAAGATATATGGCGAATCTTAACACTGAAGTCTGGTTGGAGATGCAGCAGATGGCCAATTACGAGGCTTTAGATAAGAAAAATAATAACAAAAATATTTGAATAAACAATGATTTAATAATTTTTGCAAAGTAAAATAATATTTCTCTGGTTAAGGAATAAAGTTTCACATGCTTGATATAAAGCTTCTGTTTGGTTTTAGAAAAAAGTCTAAGTGAATATAGGCCTTTCATAGCTAAAATTTGATAATCCTTCAAATGGTATTTATCCTCTACGTTATAGATTACACTAACATATGTTAAATTTACCTACATACATTCTCTTCTATATGCATGTTTATTCACCCATATTATATATATAGCATCCAGCAGAATGTCATATCAGTGACAGCTGTCAATGCTTGGCAATATTCTTCTAGAAATTTTATGTTGAGTAATATTTGATTATGTATGTATTTTACACATCTTTTGAGTCTCAGAGAGTTAGACATGACTGAGCGTACATACACACACACATACTTTGCATGATACATATTTTACATTTGAGACTGTCCTAAGCTTAAAAAATAGATAATTTTTTAAATGACAAGGCACATGACCTCATTTTTGAAACCAGAGAGGACAAATCTATCCACCAGTTAGTAATCAAATGTCAGTCAAAAATTGAAAAAGACTTTCTTTTGGCCAAGCAGCATGTGAGCTCTTAGTTCTGTGACCAGGGATCAAACTCACATCCCCTGCATTGGTAACACCAAGTCTCAACCACTGGATGACCAGGGAAGTCCCCTCAAATTGAAATTGGGCAAGGTAAGCATCATTCTGATCTCATCTGTGCTTCTTCTTAATTACAACCCCATTTAGTTCTAAAATTAAATTATGTTTATTTGAATCCTTTACAAATTTCTGTCTCCTATTGCTTGTCTCAGAAAGAAAATAAGTAATTGCAAAAACTTGAACCTCAAAATATATTCTATTTTTAAGAAGTAGTGAAAAGATATATACCTACTTCTTATATTCTCTCTTACATTCATATTGTTTAAAAATCATTTCTACCCCCAATTTTTTATTCCCTTAGCTTCCTTTTGTTACATTTATTTGCTTGGTCAGTTTCTGACATTCAGGTCAGAAAAGCTTTTCAAATGTTATTTTTAGAATTGCTACCTCGGGGACTTGGCCGCACAATCACTGAAACCAAGGAAGGAAGAAACCTCCCAGATTGAGTTCATTTCCATTGGAAAAGTAATGACTGATTCTTGACTGAGACTAATTTTATGTGTCCTAACTACCCTCAAGTATTGGTTGCTGTTATCTTTTTTTTTTTTTTAAGTATACCAATAGCTGTCTTCATTTTACTCTTCAAAAAGTTCCCTCATACACATAATTCTGATTGTATGAAAAGCTGAATAGCTTTGTGTGACCAATGCATAGCTGAAATTTGTCATAAATTTGACAGCTTTTATTGTTTTAATGTTCTTTCATGAATTATTTAAAAATTAATCAAAGTAATGAAAAATTTAAGCTACAGACTAGCTTGTATGTACCTTAAAGGTACACAGTTTGTGTCAAATGAAAATATTTCCTATATGGAAGGAAATATGCATAAAAAATATTCATTACTTTATACATACATTACTTCAATCATTTTTTTTAAGTTGAGGTTGCTGGACCAAGATGTGATATTCACAATTGAAATATTGTTGTAAAAAACTTAGAGCCTAGGCTTACCTGGTGCCTTTAGCTCAGTAGTAAAGAATCCGCCTGCCAACGGAAGAGACATGAGTTCAATCCCTGGTCCAAGAAGAACCCACAGCCTCAAAGCAACTAAGCCCACGTGTCACAACTGTTGAGCCTGTGCTCTAGAGTCCCAGAGCTGCAGCTACTGAGCACACATACCACAATTACTGAAGCCCGTGCTTCCTAGAGTCCATGCTCTGCAACAAGAGAAGCAACCACAAGAAGCCTGCACACCACAACTAGACAGTAGCTCCTCTTGCAAGTCAGGAAAAGCCCACACAGAAACAAAGACCAGCACAGTCAAAAATAAATTAATTAAAAAAATGAAGTCTGAGCATTATCCTTGAACTCAGAGAATCTGAGATGCATGTAAGCATCAAGTAAATCTGTTTCATAGGCTTGCTGCTGCTGCTGCTAAGTCATGTCAGTCGTGTCCGACTCTGTGTGACCCCATAGATGGCAGCCCACCAGGCTCCCCTATCCCTGGGATTCTCCAGGCAAGAATACTGGAGTGGGTTGCCATTTCCTTCTCCAATGCATGAAAGTGAAAACTCAAAGTGAAGTCCCTCAGTCGTGTCCGACTCTTTGCGACTCCATGGACTGCAGCCTACCAGGCTCCTCCGTCCATGGGATTTTCCAGGCAAGAGTACTGGAGTGGGGTGCCATTGCCTTCTTCAGTTTCATAGGTTTACAAATACCTAAAATAACAAGCTACTGCTGGAAGTTCAGTGAGATTAAAGCTACATCAGTTTGTTCCTTATAAATATAACTCCTAGAAAACTGTCTACAGGCCAGTAGGGACTATTATTATTAATACTGACTTGGGAAGCAAGATTAAGAACTGAAAATTGTTTCAGCCTCCTCCCTCCAAGTATTTCCAGGAAAATAAGATTACTGAGGTAAATGTTTAAGTAACGAAAACTAAAGTCATTTATAATAAGGTACACAAGGGGAATTGAGGTACTAAGATTTTCGTGAGTTCATGTAAGGAGGATTCATTCTGGAACAGTATTATCTGGCCATTCTCTGTAGAAAGTATGACATTTCAGTTTGCTCTTAGAGAATGAAAATAGGTAAGTGAGAAAATTGAAGAAATGCTAATATTTAGATAATGTTAACAAAACACAGATGATTTAAAGGCACAGGGGAGTGGTTGGATTAACCAAAATGATGATAATTATCTGGCAAGAGAGTGCTCTTTGAAGAACAGTTACTGAGAATATGGCTGTGTAGTGCTTTCTGGATGGTTTATCAAAAAGCCTGAATGGTGGTTTGAGAAGTTTGGGCACCATTATAAGAGTTTAGAGATTATTAAATAATATCATTGAGGGATGGCATAGTAAAGGAGGAATTTTAAAGGATTTGTCTAGTAAATGCATATTCTATGAATCAGATGGAAATCTACGGGCACAGAAACCAGTCAGGAAACAGATTAAATCGTGTTGGAATAAGATAAATAAAAAAATTACCTTCAGCTTAATTAACTAACTAGTTATTGCAAGGTTCAGTTGGAGCCCACAGGCTGTGCTAGGTGGCTCTGAGTATGTGAGGTAGTAAGGTGCAGGTCCTGATGGAGACAGAGGACAAGGATGGCCTGGGATGCGCAGAGCACCAGGTACCAGTCAGAAAACAGCAGCATTGAGACACAGAGGCTGTCACCTTGACCAGAGGAAGCCCAAGCGTGTGGGGTGTCTGAGGATCCATAGTTATATCTTTCCCAAAATGCAAAATCAAGTGCTAATCACACAAGTGAGATTCCTAAAATAGAATCAACAGGACTGCTCGTTGATGAGATATCAGAGAAAGGAAAATAAAGAAGGATTTTCATGAAAATAAGGAAGGATTTTAATGGATTTTCAAGATAAACAGAGAAACTGATATTACAGAAATGGTTTTGTCTAGAACTGAAGTAGAGAGGAAATGTTACCACTTAGTGCTTTTTTACAAAGCATACCTAGATAAGTTTATTAGTGTGTGTGTTTGTGTGTGTGTGTGTGAGTCTCTCAGACACGTCCGACTCTTTGTGACCCCCATGGACTATAACCTGCCAGGTTCTTCTGTCTATGGAATTCTCCAGGCAAGAATACTGGAGTGAGTTGCCATTCCCTTCTCCTGGGGATCTTCCTGACCCAAGGCCGAACCCAGGTCTCCTGAATTGCAGGCAGATTCTCTAGCGGCTGAGCTACCAAGGAGTCCATTATTATGTATACACAATGCAAAGTGTATGAAAATCTCTTATCCAAAAAATGTTTGTTTTCAGTGAAGATAGGGGACAGAAAACTGCTTCTGAACCCACCCAAGACATATTTTTATTGATTCATTTCAGAAGGTTATGCCTTGGCATTTTATAAGTAACTGCAGTGCTTGCATATCTTATTTTGGAATAACAATATACAACCATAAGCTTCTTATGGCAGAAGTTCTTTTAAGAGTTCTGAGAATTTTCAGTCCAAATATCCTAATAGATGAAGTTCTTGTGATTTCATTAGTTGTCTTCTCCTGCAAAAATATCTATGTATTGAAGGAGTTAGAGAATATTCATTTTGGCTATGCTTGCAATTAATGGCATTATCTCTGATGACTTGAAAAGGGAAATTGAACCACTTGCAGCTCTCAAGATGAATGTCGTATGCAAATTGTTAGCATTTTTAATTTGTACAAAAATATTGACAACAAAGATAATATACTTACTAGGCTAAAAGGGAACTAGAAAGCTTCTAAAACACAAGCACGTGCTACAAAACAATGCTGAGCCTAATTACACTTGTAAGATGGGACATTTTCCTATTTTTAAAGCCCTCATGGAACAGAATCCATCCTACTAACACACAGCCATTCTGATCCGGTTTTACTGTCAATGTGGGGTAACTGATGTTCTAAAATAGAATCTTGATTTCTACCTAGAGAGTCAATCCAACGGAGGAATGAAATTCTATTTATAGTCATATGTGTGTCAATCACGCTCAGTCCTTTGTGACTCTTTGCGATCCCACAGACTGTAGCCCACCAGACTCCTCTGTTTATGGAATTCTCCAGGCAAGAATACTGGAGTGGGTAGCTATTCCCTTCTCCAGGGGATCATCTCGACCCATGTATCTAACCCAGGACTCCTGCAGGCAGATTCTTTACCTTCTGAACCACCAAGGAAGACAATTTATACTCAAAATCAGAATCAAAAGGGAAGTAGTTTAGTCAGAACCATTTTTATGTGAATAGAATTTAGGCTATATGAAAAATATATTTCCTATTTTTTTTTTTTGATAACAGATGATTTTTTAGAATATGTGAGGCAAACTGTTAGCAAACTTTTGGTGGACCCTTTCTGATGAGCTATAAAATGGAAAGTGTGCTGAGCTAATGAAGGTGAAATTTTCTAGGAAGTGAGAGAACCAATTATTCAGAAATACCATGAGGTCACCTTGCTTGTAATTATCAAGCATGTCGCTAGTGCATAAATTACCAACTCGCAGTTCACGTTCAATATCATCCAATCTATGCTAAATAAAATGTTGGAGCGAGATAGACAAGCATAAGTAGACATGTCCTCTCCTTTGCCTTCTTAAATCGGAGTTAAGCATTTTCCTAAATCTTATGATTATCATTTCCTTCACCTACTACTGTGTAGGACTTAACTTTATTACATGTATTGCTAAAATGTAGGTTTACGTTTTAGCTATTTTTAGAATTTTCCTAAGTGTATCATGTCATATATAATCTTTCCAGACTCTCTGAGTTTATTTTACTTTGCAAAGATTCACCCTTAGTGTTGTGTACAACTGTGGTTGTGTATGGATTGCTATATAATATTCCACTGTGTCCATGGAGCATTCACTGTTTTTGCTGTTTATGGATATTTGGATTGTTTCCAGTTTTCAATGTTGTATAGAATGCTGTTGTGAAAGTGATAAACTGGCAATTGTATATCACTCCAATGTTATGTCTTGCTTGTTCAGGCTAAATTCAACATTTAAAAATTTAACTAATGAAAAGTGGTGACATCTCTTAAGTGTCCATGAAATAGTATGGAGAATCTTATTTAAAGAAAATATATTCTGTTATCAGCAGCAGTATTACTAATTTTCAGAACCAGTCTTTAAGTGCAGAGTTTTTGGTGACAGAAACCAAAACCAGCTGGAATTTGCTAAAGTAAGAGTCAGTTACCCATAAGCTTGTTATCAAGGCATTGGTATAGCATATGAATAAAATTCTATTGGGATCAGAAAGTTTTAGAAACTCTGTTAAGAGGCTTTTTATTTTGTTTTGTTTTGGGTTTTTCTTGGTCTGTCCACACTATTCTTTATCCATCTTTATAATTTATATTTTATATAAATTTTATTGCTTGCTACGGTCTGAAGTTCATAGGAAGAAGAAAAATGGTCATCATAAACAGCTCTTTTAAGACATATCCTTGGAGCACCTCCCTGGAATGATGTTTTCCTCCTGTTTCTTAGCCCTTCCCAGAAAAGGACAGTTACTGGGTTAGCCTGTGTCAGCTGCCCACTCCTGAACCAATCAATTGTGTCCAGAAGCTTGAGTACCCCATATTGTTGAGATTCCCATGGCAACTCTGAGAATGAATTTGGCAATTTCAAATAGAAAGGATAGGAATTTTCCTGAAAAGAAGTGGGGATGAGTTGGACAAACTAATACATGCCAGTAATATTAATAGTAGTGAATGTGCTTAAGCATCACTTGACTTTCTTCATTAGCTGTCTGTATTATGTATAGAACACTGGAGTGGGTAGCCTTTCCCTTCTCCAGGGGATCTTCCCAACCCAGGGATCAAACCCAGGTCTCCGGCCTTGCAGGAGGATTTTTTACCAGATGAGCCACAAGGGAAACCCACTATGTACTAGAAGATCTATACTATAGGAATCTATCATCATATTTATGTCTACACTCACACACACACACCCACACACCCACCCACACGCACACGCACACACACACGCACACACACATATGCTGTATGATGGGAACCCTAGCGTCATCAAATCATATTATATGTCTTTACTTGGAATATTTTGTAGTTTCTCTTCTTAAGTCTTTTATCAGATGGGCTATATTTTAAATAAGCACTAATGATTGATGCAGACACCTTGAGAAATTCTCTTCATTGTTGCTGTTTAGTCCCTCAGTCATGTCCGATTCTTTTGCAACCCCAATTGACTGTTGCCCACCCAGCTCCTCTGTCCATGGGATTCTCCAAGCAAGAATCCTGGAGTGGGTTGCCATTTCTTCCTTCAGGGGATGTTTCCAACCCAGGGATCAAATTCATGTCTCCTGCCTTGGGTTCTTTAACACTGAGCCACCTGGGAAGCCCCTGAGAAATTCTCTAATGAAATGCAAAAATAGGCAAGTATATATTCTCCTAACTCTGGAAGCTTTGGTTTGATATTTAGAAAGTAATAGAGTTTCTAACAATAATTTATACAAAGTTCTCTTCAGTTAATTTTATAATCTACAAACAGCCTAATACTATTACCTGAACTAAAATAATATTTGTGAAGTACTTAAAGTCTCTCATTATATAAGCATTAATAAATTAAACTCATTAGATACGAAATTCTTAGTCTAATAAAAATTCAGAATTTTCCTAACCAAGGTTAAATACTACATTGCTGCTTGTGCAGTTTCAATTAGATAAGTGTCCCTGAGATACATGTGTCATTCTTGAATCTATTTAAGTTATATAGATATTCTCTGTTGTTTCCTATGATCTGTATGTTTTAAACAAAAAATGGAAAATTGTAATTGTGCATAAGCATTGAAATATGTCTCTTCTTTCCAAGGTTTTCTCAAGTTTCCATCTGTGACTCAATTGATAAATATTTACATTCCAAAAATCATAACTTTAGAATTCTTGTGCACACGCATACAATTCTGATGGTGGTAGTGCCCCATTGTACCAACAACAAGCTACTAGAAGCTGTGTATCCAGCAGTTCTCAGTAGGGTGATTCGACAAATTTGTAGTAACTGTCTTTTGACTGCACAGCCCCTGCTGCCTTCATTCACTAGGACTTCGGTAGAAATAAATGGATGAGCAGAGGAGGGACGAGGAGGAAAATGCTTTTATTGGATGGTGCAGAAGAAGCAAAGCGGTGCAATTTCTTATTTTCAAATGTGAAGTAGCAAAAATGTGATGTTACATATGCACAGAATATCCTAGCATATTGATCTCCAACTGTGTTCTTCCAGGCTTGTAAGAGTCCTGGCAGTATCTCTAGGGATATCGCAGAGGCTCAGCAGTGGCTCCTGGGGCAAGCAAGGAAGTGAGGAGGCTGTGGTCCAAATTGTTCTTCTCTTTTCAACTGGAATATCCCCTATTCTCCTGCCTGATACACTGGAATTCAATGTAATGCTGTCTTTAGAAATATGTTGCTGCTAAAAAATAATTAAGGCAAACAATCTACATTTTCCTGTTACCTTTGTGAATTTTTTAATATCCCACATGACTGGCTAGAAATAACCAAGGGAAAGAAAAATAAATTTTGAAGAAAATCTTGTTGCTTTTGAGATAATTATGCATAAATTACTGAAAGAAAGTTATATAAGCAAACCCAAATAAATGTCTTTACCATTTTTTATATTTGATTTGAAAATGGAAAAAGAAGAATTAAGAGAACTACTAAATAAACAACAAAAAAAGAAAAGAGAAATGTTAAAAAAAGAAGGGAACCGATCTTGTCTAAGAGAAAACTGAGTTGTTAGTAGACATGAAAGTGTGCTTTTATTGGAGAGGGAGGCTGCAAACCAAAGGATAATCTATTTCAAGTGAATGGTTGTTAAGCACTGAGAGACAGATGAAAGGGTACTTGAAATCAAAAGGAATTTAATTAGAATGAATTTTTAAATATTAACCTCAATTTCAGGTTATAATATTATTGGTAAACTGACAGTCCAACTGACTATGGCAATTTTCATATCCTAACTACAGCAAAGTTCCAACTACTTACATTTTTCGGAAAAGAAATGAACTATAGCCCTCAAAGTTGGAAAATAAAAAGAAAAATACACAGGAAAATCACTCAGAATTCAGAAATTCAGACTCAACTATTTTTAATATGCTGCTATATGACTTCCCAAGATTTTTTCATCTATATGTATTAGTTAATATATCACATAAGGTGAAGGTGAAGTCGCTCAGTCGTGTCCGACTCTTTGCGACCCCATGGACTGTAACCTACTAGGCTTCTCCGTCCATGGGATTCTCCAGGCAAGAATACTGGAGTGGATTGCCATTTCCTTCTCCAGGGGATCTTCCCGACCCAGGGATTGAACCCGGATCTCCCGCATTGGAGGCAGATGCTTTAACCTCTGAGCCACCAGTGTATATATATGTGTGTGTGTATCATTTTAAATATAAATTGGCTCCTTATGTTTGTTTGGTTGTGATTGTTTCTTTCAAGTACCATTATTTCATAAACTTTTTTTGTGTCATTATTTTTATTATAGTTGTGATTTCTGCAAGTATTTTATCTATAACTACACCATAGTATATTCACCCAAGTTCCTATTATTGACTATTGGATTTTCCTCAGTTTCTGCTTTTATAAAGAATATCATTGTTAACATAGTTGTCAAATTCTCTGGTTATTTCCTTAGAATATATTTATAGAAATGGAATTTATGCAGTTTGAATAATTTAAGACCCTTGATTCATGTTGCCAAATTACTTTCTGAAGTTTGTAGCCATATTCACTCACACCAGTAATATATGAAAGTGTCTTTCTTACTGCACCCACATTAGCATTTAGAATGATATATTTCCAAACCAGTAATGCACTTGACAAAGTCTTTAATAAGCCCCATATGGAATGTGGGCTGGATGGTAATGTAGACAGGAAGATTCATAACTGTTTCTTGCGTCATTAATGAGGACATTGCTATGCTCTTGAAGTCCTGAGTCAGGGTCAACTTCTGCAGGTTCCTAGGAAATATTTTGCAAACCCAGGGATACTCAAGCTAAATGTATCTTCTTTACATTGAATGGATACTGATAGAAAAACTCCAGGTAGATTTTTGTCTTGGCAAACTGAGTTGAAGGAGATGTTATAAATCAAACTTTTGGCTCAACAAAATGTAGCCTAAGCAACTTGGTCTATGTTTCCCTGAAATACAATATGGTTCCCATTCATGGCTTTCAGTAGGTGACTTTACGTCCTCCCAAAATGTTGATAAGAAGTGGTGGCTCAATTCTGTGAATGCATCCACTGTTCTGGTAGCAGCCATATGGTTCATTACATGACCGCTGATAAATTCAAGAGACAGAAAAAGGTTGAAAAATCGGTGCTAAAAACATTATCTATTTAATGTTTATTGTGTGCCTGTTTCTGTTTACCTGCTGCATGTACTTAGTTAATTCCCAAAGAACCTGAGCAGTCAATAACATGATTTTTATTTTGTTTTTAAAGGAGGAGAATGAGATAAAGGCAGTGTCTCACACTTCAAGATACTCTCACTCCAACAGCTGGGAATCACAGAGCCCCAAACTGAATTCAGGCCATTTGACTTTGGGGCCTTAACCACATTAGTACCTCCTGCACACACACACACACACACACACACACACACATGCACGCACACATGCGCACATGCAAACAGATATACTATATTCATAGGCACATTCAGAATAGATGTCACTGCTTTTAAAACAAGGATATTTTTAACATCTTTATTTCTCTCAACAAAAGGTCTATCTGTAGTAGTTTGCTTCACTCACCTGTTCTTGGTGATCTTTATAATATGTTGAGCCACAATATGAAAGGATTCTGGTAGAGGATGGGAAGGAAAATAATTCTAGCCTCCTATTATGTCAGACTGGCTTCTGCTCCCACCCCATTAAAAGAATAGGGTCAAATACACACACTGAAGCCTGTGATCACAATAATTCACACTTTTATGAGTCAGTCAGATATATGCTGGGTTTCCCAGGTGGCACTAGGGGTACAAAAACCTGCCTGCCAGTTCAGAAGATGCAAGAGATGTGGGTTCAGTCCCTGGGTCAGAAAGATCTCCTGAAGGAGGGCATGGCAACCCATTCCAACATTCTTGTCTGTGAAATCTCGTGAACAGAGAAGCCTGGCAGGCTACAGTCCATAAGGCCGCAAAGAGTCAGACATGACTGAAGCGACTAAGCATACTTGCATGCAGATATTCCCTAAGGAGTGTCAGGGACTCACCAGCAAGAGGGCTTTCTGAGGTCCTAATGTTGGGAGGAAGGGAAGAGAGAGATGGAAAAAGAGACAGAGAGAGATGGAGAGAGATAAAGGCTAAGAGAGAGAGAGAGAGAGAGAGCTGAGGAACAGACTGCAGGACAGGAGCTCTTTGTGGGAATTTTGATTAATGCCAGTGGGGAAGTGATTTCCAGCACCTGTGCTGGCTGGGGAGGATCAGAGGGATGGAGAGAGTGGGTTGCCTTATATATGACCTTACCTGATGTAGCAGAGTAAGTGCAAAGATGTCTGCCAATTTCTTTCTACCCTAGCAGATGTTTAAAGGTTTAGCCAAATATAATTTTGCTGTGAGTGACTCAGTGCTTCCAAGTCTATTGCTTCTTATTTTCCTTAGAACTTAGAGTATGTTTTCAATATTTTTCTAAGCTTTCTGCTCTCTTTCTCAAGATGCAAATAATGGAACTTTGCAAGAAGAGTGATATGAAAATATAAGATACATGGTGAAAGAGAGTCACCAAAAACCATGCTGTTCTGAACCTTTATGGCAGCAACAAACAGCCCTAAAAATCTCCAGGCTTGACTCAACAAACTTTTAAGTAGCGCACCTTTTCAATGGGGCTGTGGGTAACTGTGCTCATTCTCATAGTAGAGAAAAACTGAGATAGGGATTAGAAGGAAGAAGAAACAAGACCCACAGAGCTTCCAACCCTTGGGAAAGCATCAAGCTTCTGCTAAGATGCATATCCATCACCATCACTCGCATCTCAAGGGACAAAGCAGGACACAGATTAACCAAAGTTAAATGGCCATGGAAGCTTATCCCTACTACAAAACCAAATGGCTAAGAGTGGCTAACAAACCAGTGCTAAACTCCCTCCACGTGTTTTCTCCATGGTAAAAGAAATTTTCCACAGGATAAAATCAAGAATTAATTGTATTGATTTCTAATTTCTTGGAGGGTGAGGGTTTTTCCCCCATTGTTTTGATTTTTTGTGTATCTGAGATCCCACAGTTTGGGGAGGGACAGCCAAAGAGCTCCATCAATAGGACCTGGTATGATTCTGAGGAGCAACTGACCTGATCCCATCATTCTTTATCCTGGTCTTAGGCAGAAATGTTTGGCAGTGATGCCATCCAATTATAATTTTCTTTAATCAAAGCACTGAAGAGTAAGAACTTTGTGTCTAAGGGCAAGCTTCTGACCATGCTTCAAGAAAAAAAAAAAGTAGTGACATGTTATGCATCTCATTATTTTACGGAAAGAACACTTGTCATATAGCCAAAGATAAAAGTCTCTTGTCTTCCAAACCAAACTTATTGTCCAAAGTTTTCCAAAACATTATCATATACAACATTAGAATGCTATTTATACAAAGTTCTCTAATAGTATTGCGTTGCAATCACCGTTCCCCATTTTCAATCCGAGTTAAAGCTCTTAACTTGGCTTAGAGTATAATCTCAATTCCAATGTATTTCCTGGTTTTCTTCCTTCTTAATACAACCATCAAGTCTGGTTTGCCTGACTAGAATAAGAGTATCTGTTTAAGCAGTTTCTGCTTGGGCCTCATCTGTCAAATCTGTTTTTTGTTTGCATCACTTATAAATGTATATCTCCCCTGTTAGGTAGTTAGAATAGGAAAAAGGAGTCCAAAATGGTGTTGCCTAAAAGATAAAGAAGGGAAAAGCCTGTGAAAGTAGAACAAAGGACGGCCCAAGGACCAGAGCGAGAATCTCAGGTGAAGCAAACAGCCCTCCTGGCTAGCTCAATTTACATAGGCCAGGCTCAGGGGAGGAGAAAAAACATATTAAAAAAGGAGCCAAAATTGAGTCAGGGGCTTCTCTTCTCTTCACGTCTTTTGGATTGACCAGCCCTCATGCCTCAAGGTTGTATTTTCCTTTGATTTCTAAATAAAACTGAGCTGTAACATGGAGCCATAACACTGGTCTGTCCATCACTTCAAATGTTTGCTGCAGTGAGACAACCGAGGAAATCAAACACTCCCACGACATATATGGTGCTGTTTCTCAGATTTAACCTGGCTGAAACAATCTCGAGTTGGCCCCTGTGAGGCAGAAGCCAAGTAACAGAAGTCCAACTTGCCAAAAGCTCCCATGGTGAAAGCTCAATGCAAAGAAAACCCAGCTCAGGGGAAGTGACAAGAAGCCCAGCATGCTGGAAACTGGAACAGCAAAAACAAACTCAAGAGAAAGCTCATGTGGCTCCATCTCAGATTCCAGAAGACCTCCGGTTAAGGTAGAAGGCCTTTGCTTCTGTGGCTGAAACTACATAAGGCTAACAAAATCTTAATTCCTTAGCAATCTCTCATTTATTGTTTCCTCAAATCCCCTATGAACAGACAAGTGGCAGTGGGTGCAACTGAGGGATTCTGGCAAGGGTTACTTAGTAGCTGTTTCCCAAGTGAGTGGGAGTTCTTCTGTCCTTAATCTTTGTGCCAAGGATCAAGCCAATGAAAACTGTGAGCACAAGTCAGGTATTTAGCATATTTTCTGGTAGATTATGAAGGGGATTCCTCGGCATGCTTTCCCCACTGCTTTTTCCTCCCATCCTTCAGCTCCTGTCCCCTGGGACTTGAGCCTGGCCAAAACCCATGGTGCTTGGCTTCAGGAGTCAATGAAGCTCAGGCTCTTGATGTCTCATTGCAAAAACTCAGTGAGACACAATGATAAGTAACAGATGGATTTGCTCAGATTCAGAGAGAAGCACACTCCAAATGTATGGGCCATCATAGAGGGGAGCTGCCATTGAATATGATGTAGTTAGTTTTCACTGGCTGGGTGATTTCATATGGTAATGAGTGGGAGGATCATTCCAACAATTGGGGAACCACCCACTCCTGTCTTTTGATGGTGCCTTGGAACTGTCCTGGCAGCTCTGCATGTCTCACTTAACTTGAAGAATGAGGATCAAGGTTTAGTTGAATTTGACTTGTCATCTTGGACCCATTTGATTTTAGTCAGTTTATGTTATGCCCTTGGGCTATGTCACTTTTTAGGGACAACCAGAAAATAGCTATCCCTTGGGAGAGAAAATACTGTACAATATCCAATCTCTCTAGATGTTCAGGCCTTCATCTTCCATGTTTCCTACAACATGTGCAACAACAGCATCTCTCAGTGAACCCAATAGGGCAGGCGACAGACACACAATGCCTGCTAGAAATTCATCTGTTGGTGGCATCTATTCAAGGGCAATTGGGCTTCCAAGGATAATGTTTGACACTTTGGGAATCAGCCCTACAGGCCATTTGGGTCCAAATCCTTACCACCCTTCTCCTAAAATTATACATATATCCCTGGATCAAATTTCCACTCCACTTTATGAAACATCTGGTCTATTGCCTCTTATCAATTTGTTCTTAAGCCATTTACTAACTCTTACAACCAGGACCCTGCCTCCTTGTAGGCAACATTGCTCCACCCCACTTATTATTAAAATATTCTGAATGCCCCTAGCAGGACCAGATAACCCATTCCTTCATCATTATTTCTGTTATTACCTAAAGTGGGTCTATGACAATGAGATATTTACCATTGGAAACACCCTAAATTATTCTTATGGAGGACTAGGGGAGAAAATCAGTGACTTACATTCCCTCAGAGCAATGAAGACAAGGCTTATGGCTGTTTCACCAGGTTCCCAGTCTCAGGGCACAGACTTGGATTGCTTTAATTCATGATATCTACTTCCATCCATGGTGAACAAACCAGCAATGATTTAAGATTACAAACTCTTAATCCTACCCAGTACTAGTCACTCTGGAGACCTTAGGGATGACCAACACCAACCTGGTGATCCTAGGAGGTCTGCCTGCTTCGACCTGCCTAGGGATCCGGTCCCTAGGAGGTTGTCATGCCTCAACCCATTTGGGGATCCACCAACCACGGGTCCCAGAAGATTGATCTGCCTTGACCTGCCTAGGGATCTGGCCCCTAGGAAGTTGTCACACCTCAACCTGCTCAGGGATATGCCAGTCCAGGGGTCCCAGGAGGTCGACCTTCCTTGACCTACCCAGGGATCTGGTCCTTGGAAGGTTGTCACACCTCAACCTGCTTGGGGATCCCCCAGTCCAGGGGTTCCAGGAGGATGTCATGCCTCAACCTGCCTGGGGATCTGCACCCTGACTCAGGGATGCCTGGATCTCAGGTTGCAACAGTACTGGGTAGGATAAGCTTCAGAAGACTCACCCCTAAGAAAGTCCACCCATGGAAATAGAAGGAAGTCTATTAGTTCTGGGACTGTGCCCAGTTTCAGCAATAACTCAGGAACCCAACGAGAACCCCACTGCTTTTCTGGAAAGGCCAAAAGAGGTCATCCAAAAGTTTACCAGCCTGGACTTAGATACTTACAAGGGACAAGTGATTTTCAAGGACAAATTCCTGTCTCAGTGTGCATTAGACATCAGGATAAAGTTACAACAGCTACAGCAGTAGGACCTTGGCTGCATCTTCAGATGGGATGGTCCAGACAGCCATCAATACCTTTTATAACAGAGAACAGGTGAGGGAGGCCAAGGCTCAGGAAAGGGAGAGAAGGAAAGAGACAAGGCATGCTCAGATGCTGGCTGCCCTCCAGGGAAGGCTTATGGCAAACCCCGAGTCTTTGATGGATAACGTACAAGGCAAATGCCTAATCTGTAGACAGGTGGGATATAAGGCCAAAGAGTATCCAAACTGTGACAAGTCTCCTAAAAAAGCTTGCTACAAATGCCATCAATTGGGACATTGAGCAGCATTCTGCTCTCAGGACCCAAGAAACTCAAGGTCAAACGCCAAGGCTTCCCTCATGATGGTTTAACAGGACTGAAGTGGTGAGCTCCAGCCAGCCCACCTGTCACAGATAACCATCACAGGGTCAGAGCCAAGGGTGCACCTGGATGTTTCTGAGAATTTCTTGGTACACAGCCGCTACCTACTCTGTCTTGACCTCTGCCTCCAGAGCCTTCTCCCCCCAAACCTGTACCATTTTGGATGCTACAGGAAAATCAGTTACAAAAAGATTCACCTGAGCACTTTTTTGTTGCTGGGATGGACAAATATTTTTCCACCAGTTTCTGGTGAGCCCTGAGTGCCCATTCCTTTATTGGGAAGCAATCTCTCCCTGCCTTCAAAATCTTGCAGCTGTTGCAGTCCTGATAGAAAATGCTTTAAAACTCTCTCTTGGGGGCAAACTAACTATTTTTACCAACTACCAAGTGAAACAACTCCTGAATGTGAGAGGCCATTTATGGATGTCTGATCAAAGGAGCCTTAGATATAAAGTAGGGCTGATGGAAAATCCAGGCCTGACTATATGCCCTTATGAGGTTCTTAACCCAGCTACCCTCCTGCCTACCCCCAAGGGCTCTCTCCCCTTTCACTCTTGCCTAGAAACTTTGAACCACTGGACAAATCCCCGAGAGGGAGTGCCAGAAGATCCTGACCAATCCTGAGGAAATCTGGTACACTGATGGAAGCAGCTTTTTCTTGGATGGAAAAAGAGAGATGGATAAGCAGTAGTCTCCAATTTTGAGACTATAGAGGCTAAACCTTTGCCAACAGGTACTTCAGCCCTATTAGTTGAGCTTATAGCCCTGATTTGAGCTTTAGAGCTGGGAAAAGGAAGTCTTTGGACTGGCTTGGAGCCACACTGACTCCAAGTATGCCTTTCTGTTGCTACATGCACGTGCTGCTATTTGGAAAGAAAGAGGCCACTTGACCACCCTAGAGTCCCCAATCAAATATGGTGATCAAATGCTTAGGCTCTTGGAGGAAGTTCATCTGCCTGCTGAGGTTTCAGTCTCCCACTGTGAAGGACACCATAAAGGGAACACAGAAGTGGCAAGAGGGAACCAAGCAGTCACTCAGGAAGCTAAGAGAGCAGCATTACAGAGCAATGAGCTAATAGGGATTGTGACCTTAGTTCCACAGACTAATTTGCCAGAAACTTCTTCATATACTGAAGGTGAGACTCTTAAAGCTAAGAGTGAGGGCTTTCAAGAAGATCATATGGGGTGGTTTCAAAATGAGGGATTCCTTTTTCTGCCTGGGAACCTCCAGTGGAAGATGGTTAACTCCTTACATGCTGCCACATGTTTAGGGAAGCAGGCCCTCCAAAGATTACTAGAAAGGTCTTTAGAGGAACAGGCCTCCAAATGACTATAAGCAAGTGGTCTCCTTATGTTCCACCTGACAATTAAACAACGTCCAAGGAGCTGAAGACTCCAAATGGCCCAGCCCATTGAATGGCCTGGGACCTACCCAGGACAGGACTGGCAGATGGACTTCACCCAGATGCCAGTTTCTTAAGGGTATAAATACCTATTGGTCATGATAATTACATTCACAGGTTGGATTGAAGGCTTTCCCACCTGGACTGAAAAAGCTGAGGAGGTGGTAAGAAAAACTGCTCCATGAAATCATTCCTGAGATTTGGTCTGCCCAAGTCATTACAAAGTGACAATGGGACATCATTAACTTCTAAGTCACCCAAGGGGTCTCTAAAGCACTCAGTTCAGTTCAGTCACTCAGTCATGTCTGACTCTTTGCCAGCCCATGAATCGCAGCATGTCAGGCCTCCCTGTCCATCACCAACTCCCGGAGTTCACTCAGACTCACATCCATCGAGTCTGTGATGCCAACCAGCCATCTCATCCTCTATTGTCCCCTTCTCCTCCTGCCCCCAATCCCTCCCAGCATCAGTCTTTTCCAATGAGTCATCTCTTCACATGAGGTGGCCAAAGTACTGGAGCTTCAGCTTTAGCATCATTCCTTCCAAAGAAATCCCAGGGTTGATCTTCAGAATGGACTGGTTGGATCTCCTTGCAGTCCAAGGGACTCTCAAGAGTCTTCTCCAACACCACAGTTCAAAAGCATCAATTCTTAGGCACTCAGCCTTCTTCACAGTCCAACTCTCACATCCATACATGACCACAGGAAAAACCGTAGCCTTGACTACATGGACCTTAGTCAGCAAAGTAATGTCTCTGCTTTTGAATATGCTATCTAGGTTGGTCATAACTTTCCTTCCAAGGAGTAAGCGTCTTTTAATTTCATGGCTGCAATCACCATCTGCAGTGATTTTTCAGCCCCCCAAAATAAAGTCTGACACTGTTTCCACTGTTTCCCCATCTATTTCCCATGAAGTGATGGGCCCGGATGCCATGATCTTCGTTTTCTGAATGTTGAGGTTTAAGCCAATTTTTTCACTCTCCGCTTTCACTTGCATCAAGAGGCTTTTTAGTTCCTCTTCACTTTCTGCCATAAGGGGGGTGTCATCTGCATATCTGAGGTTATTGATATTTCTCCCAGCAATCTTGACTCCAGCTTGCATTTCTTCCAGTCCAGGGTTTCTCATGATGTACTCTGCATAGAAGTTAAATAAGCAGGGTGACAATATACAGCCTTGACGTACTCCTTTTCCTATTTGGAACCAGTCTGTTGTTCCATGTCCAGTTCTAACTGTTGCTTCCTGACCTGCATATAGATTGCTCAAGAGACAGGTCAGGTGGTCTGGTATTCCCATCTCTTTCAGAATTGTCCACAGTTTATTGTGATCCACACAGTCAAAGGCTTTGGCATAGTCAATAAAGCAGACATAGATGTTTTTCTAGAACTCTGTTGCTTTTTGGATGATCCAGCGGATGTTGGCAATTTGGTCTCTGGTTCCTCTGCCTTTTCTAAAACCAGCTTGAACATCAGGGAGCTCACGGTTCACGTATTGCTGAAGCCTGCCTTGGAGAATTCTGAGCATTACTTTATTACCATGTGAGATGAGTGCAATTGTGTGGTAGTTTGAGCATTCTTTGGTATTGCCTTTCTTTGGGATTGGAATGAAAACTGACCTTTTCCAGTCCTGTGGCCACTGCTGAGTTTTCCAAATTTGCTGGCATATTGAGTGCAGCACTTTCACAGCATCATCTTTCAGGATTGGAAATAGCTCAACTGGAATTCCATCACCTCCCCTAGCTTTATTTGTAGTGATGCTTTCTAAGGCCCACTTGACTTCACATTCCAAGATGTCTGGCTCTAGATTAGTGATCACATCATCATGATTATCTGGGTCCTGAAGATCTTTTTTGTACAGTTCTTCCATGTATTCTTGCCACCTCTTCTTAATATCCTCTGCTTCTGTTAGGTCCAGACCATTTCTGTCCTTTATCGAGCCCATCTTTGCATGAAATGTTCCCTTGGTATCTCTAATTTTCTTGAAGAGATCTCTAGTCTTTCCCATTCTGTTATTTTCCTCTATTTCTTTGCATTGATTGCTGAAGAAGGCTTTCTTATCTCTCCTTGCTATTCTTTGGAACTCTGCATTCAGATGCTTATATCTTTCCTTTTCTCCTTTGCTTTTCACCTCTTTTCTTTTCACAGCTATTTGTAAGGCCTCCCCAGACAGCCATTTTGCTTTTTTCCATTTCTTTTCCATGGGGATGGTCTTGATCCCTGTCTCCTGTACAATGTCACAAACCTCATTCCATAGTTCATCAGGCACTCCATCTATCAGATCTAGGCCCTTAAATCTATTTCTCACTTCCACTGTATAATCTTAAGGGGTTTGATTTAGGTCATACCTGAATGGTCTAGCAGTTTTCCTTACTTTCTTCAATTTCAGTCTGTATTTGGTAATAAGGAGTTCATGATCTGAGCCACAGTCAGCTCCTGGTCTTGTTTTTGTTGACTGTATAGAACTTCTCCATCTTTGGCTGCATAGAATACAATCAATTTGATATTGGTGTTGATCATCTGGTGATATCCATCTGTAGAGTCTTCTCTTGTGTTGTTGGAAGAGGGTGTTTGCTATGACCAGTGCATTTTCTTGGCAAAACTCTATTAATCTTTGCCCTGCTTCATTCTGCATTCCAAGGCCAAATTTGCCTGTTACTCCAGGTGTTTCTTGACTTCCTTCTTTTGCATTCCAGTCCCCTGTAATGAAAAGGACATCTTTTTTGGGTGTTAGTTCTAAAAGGTCTTATAGGTCTTCATAAAACCGTTCAGCTTCAGTTTCTTCAGCGTTACTGGTTGGGGCATAGACTTGGCTAACTGTGATATTGAATGGTTTGCTTTGGAGACGAACAGAGATCATTCTGCCATTTTTGAGACTGCTTCCAAGTACTGCATTTCAGACTCTTTTTTTGACCATGATGCCTACTCCATTTCTTCTGAGGGACTTATTATCTCCATTGTGCCTAAAGGCCTCAGTCTTCAGTAAAAGTAGAAAAAGCAAAAGAACTATTAAACTCAGCGATAACAAAGGTAACCTGGGAGACCTCCCTGGGATGGAAGGAGGCTTTACCAATAGCTCTCCTCCACACCTGCATTGCTCCTGAGGAACAGGTTGGTCTTAGTCCTTATGAGATGCTATATGGGAGACCTTTTGCTTATGTCAAGGACCTCCTCCTTGATCCAGAGGCTCAGTCCATCAGTCTTGTACCATGGCCATTGGGAAAGAACAGGATATATGCTTGTGGGATGTCAACCAGGACCCGCAAAATTCTAAAGAGCTTCTGGGACTAGATACTTCTGGGACTCAAGTGCTAATTAAAGTCAGGAAAGATGGGTCCCCAGAGACTCAGCTCCAGCCCGCATGGAAGGGCCACTACTCTCTAATACTTTCCAACCTCATAGTCAAGATACCAGGACACAACTCCTGGTTTCACTACTCATGAGTCAAGCTGAGGAGAAAACAGAGGAGGACACTCAATACACCTGTGAGCCCCTGGGAGCTCTCAGATACCTATTGAGGACTACAAATGAGTGCCATTCTAATGAACACCCCCAAAATTAAGTTTCTGTGGATAAGACTTCTCAGGACAGCTCTAAAGAGCCAACACAGCTTGGCAGGGGTTGTACCCCAAAATATATAGGAGTAGATCTTCTGATCCCTGAACAAGGAGGGACTTGAGCCATCTTTAATGAGACATGTTGTTTCTGGGTAAATACCTCCAGCTGAGGTTAAAAAGTCTCATAGTCCTCAAGAGAAAGTTTTTTTCAGATCCTACAGGATCTCAAAGAATGAGCTGGAGAGTTCTCAGGGTGGCTAAAATCTCTCTTTGGGGAATCTCCTGATGAGGGGAAATTTGGAGCTGGCTAATGCCCCTCCTAATCCCTGTCATCACCATATTGTTGCTGCTTGTGGTTGTTCCATGTATTATCAATTGTCTAACCCATTTTGTCTCTGCTCAGGTCAACAAGTTGCAACATGCAGTGCCAGTTCCACAAGGATATATAAAACTACAGCCGAACACAAAAAATATCACTCAACATTAGATGGACCCCGCTATAAGGACTCTTGAGACTAGCAAGAGAGGGAGGCCCAATTCCCCTCGCCATCGCAGTTCAGCAGGAAGTAGCCAAAGAGACCTCGATGCCCCTATTCTCAAAGAATTGGGACTCTCATCTCTTGAGAGGGGAATGTTAGGTAGCTAGAACAGGCAAAAGGAGTCCAAAATGGCAGTGGCTAAAAGATGAAGAAGGCAAAAGCCCACTAAAATAGAACAAAGGAAGGTCTGAGGACCAGAGTGAGAACCTCAGGTGAAACAGAAGCCCTCCTGGCTAGCCCAATTTACATAGAGGACTCTCAGCGGGGGGGAGAAAAAAACATACAAAAAGAGGGGACAAAATTGAGCCAGGGGCTTCTCTTCTCTTTGCATCTTTTGGGTTGACCTGCCCTCATGACTCAAGGATGTATTTTCCGTTGATTTCTTAATAAAACTGAGCTGTAACATGGAGCTCTAACACTGGTTCGTACATTGCTTCCAATTTTTCTGCAACTGAGAAAATTTACACGGGGCTGTAGTACTCATCTACCCATTCGATTTTTGCTGCAGTGAGACAGAACCAAGGATATTACACACTTCTGCAACATACCCAAGACCTAGTTCTGGGTTCATCATTCCTAATTTTCAGTACATACGGAACAGAAAAGCACGTGACAGTAGCCTTGTAAATCAAGCTCTTGTCTAATCAACCCCAAACTGGTTCTATGTGTTCCTCTTTATTTGCATGTCTAGGAATTTAGGGGAGAACTTTGGACATTGCTGATAATAATTTGTTGTGACTAGATTTCTTACATTATTCTGCATTACCCTTGTAATATTCATTAATGCTTCCTTATTCTAGTAGCAGTTAACCCACCTAGCTGTTACCTAAAAAAAACTGCAGTATCTTCCATGGGATTCAGTATGCAATACCTCCTCTTCCTTCTAATGTCTTCCTGATATTTTATTTTTAGCCCAGGCCTTGTTTAATTTGGTGGTCAACCAAGAATTGAAGCAGAGACTACACTCAGACGTGAGATTGCTCTCTCTTTGTTTTCTTCACTTTTTGGAATGTTCAATTAATTTCCAGCTGCTTTGCTGGCCTTGGACTATATTCCATGACAATTCAAGCATATATGACTTTAAGTCTCTACTAAGCTACACTCTATGAAGCAGAAGATTTACAAATCTTGCCTTGTGCAGCTCTGTATTTCAATAATAAATTATATTGCAGTTTCTGCCTACTTCTTCACCAGACTCCCTTTCGTTTATCCTGCACATGATAGTTTAGCTTCAACCTGTGATATGGGCAAAATTTCATATTTATACTGAGGCTTATCTCTGTAGTCCTCTCACTGTCAGATAAAAGAAAAATCCCTCTCTGTTTTCAGCTGATCTTTCAGCTTTGAGCTCAGTTTTTCTTTTCCTTTTTTTTTTGCAAATTAAACTACAAGGCTATAGGTTTCTGCCTTGGTTTAAACCTCTAAGGCCTTAGAGGAAATGTAATGTAATTAAGTCAGAAAATTTCAAATCTAGACTCTTGTCTCTTCCAATTGCAAGGTTGTTTTTTTTTTTTTTAACTCTTAAACAAATTTTCTTATTTCTGCCTTTGATGCATTAATACTTAGCCATTTTTAATAATCATCTGCAAAGGAATCTGTCTAGGAATATTTCTCTTTTGAAATTACCAAAAGTTTATTCAAACTTCAATCTCAATTCAATTTTATAATTTGTTAAATATAAATCTTACAGTAAGCTCTTGTGTTATTGTTCAAAATTCTCATGCTTTTATAGCTTAAGTATATTTAAACAAACATTACATATATTTATATGAAGTGAAGTGACATTGTTCAGTCATGTCCAACTCTTTGTGACCCCATGGACTGCAGCCTACCAGCCTTCTCCGTCCAGGAGATTTTCCAGGCTAGAGCACTGGAATGGGTTGCCATTTCCTTCTCCATATGTGTATATATATAATTAAAATTAGTATCTTTGAACTTTGGTCTTGGAGAAGACTCTTGAGAGTCCCTTGGACTGCAAAAGATCAATCCAGTCAATCCTAAAGGAATTCAATCCTGAATATTCCCTGGAATGTCTTACGGTGAAGCTGAAGCTCCAATACCTTGGCCACCTGATGTGAAGGGCTAACACATTAGAAAAGACCCTGATGCTGGGAAAGATTGAAGATAGGAGGAAAAGGGAATGACAGAGCATGAGATGATTGGGTGGCATCACTGACTCAATGGACACGAGTCTGAGCAAGCCCCAGGAGTTGGTGTTGGACAGTGTGGCCTGGTATGCTCTAGTCCACAGGATCGCAAGGAGTTGGACACAGCTGAACAACTGAACTGAACTGAAAGTTAGTATCTTAATTTTTTAATTAATTATAAAATCATTAACCCTAGAATTCCAGACTCTTCTATAAAATGGAAGTAAGTGTCTTCAGATTTGAATACATATATATAATTTTATTTCTATTTTCATTGATTTCTATGTTTAATTAAGATCTACATAAACTTCTTAAATCTTTTTCTCTAGCTTTATGAATAAGAAGAATGACTACCTAAAATAGTGTTCTTCTCCCAGTGAGAACCTTATACATTTGACTACAAGTGGAATATTCTTGTAATATTGAAAATCAAAGCAGCACTTTTCTACCTTAGATATGTTCAGACAAAAAAGTGACAGTACTAGAATATTAAATACAAAATCAGAAACTTAGATGCCTTGAGAAATGTGTCAGTGTTGAGGAAATATTTTTCCAGTAAGAAATTATTATTCTACTGAAATCAAAATTTTTATTTGACAGAAATACTTTAATTAATTTATAATGTTATTTTAGAATTTGTTAAAAAATCATGTCACTTTAAATATGTGTAAAGTCTTAAAAAATGGGAAATAAGATACAAATATATCTTTT
This sequence comes from Capricornis sumatraensis, assembly GCF_032405125.1. NCBI lineage: Eukaryota > Metazoa > Chordata > Mammalia > Artiodactyla > Bovidae > Capricornis > Capricornis sumatraensis. Next base: position 13,871,454 of record NC_091089.1, on the reverse strand, counting down.
GGGGCTTCTCTGGTGGCTCAGTGGTAAAGAATCAGCCTATCAATGCAGAAGAAAGTGTGTTTTATCTCTGAGTTGGAAAGATCACCTGGAGAAGGAAACGGCAACCCAATCCAGTATTTCTGCCTGGGAAATCACACAGACAGAGGATCCTGGCAGGCTACAGTCCATGGGGTCACAAAGAGTTGGATACGACTTAACAAGTAAATGACAGCAACAATGGTTTCTTTTATTTTTCAGGACAATGTTAGCAAAATAAGTTAAACATACAGAAAAAAGTTTATTGATTCATAAGTATGTACTTTGCTTATTTAAGAGTTTGACAGATTTTCTTCCACCAGTTTTATTAAGGTAAACTTGACAAAACAATTGTATACATCTAAAGTGTACAATTTGATTTCATATGTGTATACCTGAGAAATGCTTGCCACAATCAAGCTAATCAACACATCCATCACCGCACATAGTTACCTTTGTGTGTGTGTATAGGGGCCGTGAGAGCACAAGATTTATTCTCTTAGCAAACTGCAAGTGCACACTTCAGTATTATTAACTGGACTCCCCATGCCATACATTAGAATTGTTGTGTCTTCTAATATCAGATGCTCTTTCAACAGGAATTGCAGGGAGCATTGAGTAAGCAAGCAATTTAAATTATCATTCATCAGCTAACTTTTCCTTTTTGCAGTTACCATTTAGGTAATTCTAAATGTTACTAATATTTAATGTAAATCTTTAGTGCTAGACTCACTGACTTCTCCATAATTAATTTTTAACTAATTAGATCATTTACAATAGGAAAATAGTAAACTTACTTAGCATCAACACATAAATCATTGAGCAAATTTGAGTACAATGGATTTAGAATTCGTCTAAAGGAAACTGGTAGCAAAGGAAGTAAGATCAAGGTTGATAAATAAAGGGATCTACTATTTAATATGCTAATAATTCCACTACTATGCCAAAAGTGAATTTCAAAAAAGAAAATAAATGAATTACCACAAAAATATTACTGATGGCAATGGACTATAAATATATAGGTTATTATGTATGTAATGATACTGACATGATAAATATACAATACATAAAAATAAGAATCTACATGTATGATACATAACCATTGTAAAGGAGGCAATATATTTTGATCTAATGATCAGTTCAAAATTTTTATAGCAATGATTCCTATCTAAGTGTTTGGTGACAAATTCAATTCCCTCTGTGTATGATCAGTCATGTCCTACTCTGTGCGACGCCATGGACTGTAGCCCACCAGGCTCCTCTGTCCATGGAATTATCCAGGCTAGAATACTAAGAGTGAGTTGCTATTTCCTACTCCAGGGAATCTTCCTGACCCAGGGATAGAACCCACATCTCTGGCATATCCTGCACTGGCAAATGGATTCTATACCACTAGCACCACCTGGGAAGCCCTCAATTCCCTATACTTCTCATAAAGGAGGCAACTAGAAAAATCATACTCTCAATATAGGAACATACTCTCAACCTAGGAACAACTCTCAACCTAGAATATAGGAAATATACTCTCAACCTAGGAACAACAAACACAAAAGGATTTGTCCTAGATACATCAAGTGATTACCAAAAAACACAGGCATCATCTTCGGGGTGAATGTCTTCCTCACTCAGGTCTCTCCAAACTGAGACATTTGCAATCGTACAGCTTTACTTCAGATAGGAATTTAGCAATCCTGTCCCACTTGAATGTTCACTCCACATTATGTTCAAAGGTAATTACCAACTATTATCCCAGAGTGAAAGGAGAAATAGTCCATTTGTTAAAATTTTTCACAGGGTTATGATTCAGCTCATTTGGCAACATCTCAATTATTGAACTAATTTTTTCATTTTGTCAAAATGAATGGTATAATGTAGACCCAAACTGTGTCATGATTTTAAATTTATAACCCAGAGAAGTGCCTGCTCAAGCACCATAACTTCTGTGTCATCAGCAGCTGCTGAGTCGTCTGCCTGGTACTCACTCTTTGGGCAACTTCTTTATCTTGAATGTGAGCTGTAAACAATGAGAATATGGCAAAAGTGATGGGATGCGCCTTCCAAGATCAAGTAGCAAGAGACTGTGACTTCCACTTCGCGAGCACTCTCTCCCTGGTGCTTCTGGTTTGCCTGACTTGATGTGAGTTGTCCCTGCAGAAAGGCCCACCTGCAGCAATCTGAGAAAGGACTCCAACCCCCAGCCAGCACGGAATGGAAGTCCTGAGCTCACCAGGACACAGGGCACAGAATGCTGTCAACCGAGTGAGCTTAGATGCAGATTTTTCTGCAGTCGACTTGATTTGTCTACATCAGCTGACATTTTGACTGCAGTCATGAAAGAGACCTAGAGGACCCAGTTAAGCACAAATTCCTAAACCACAGAAATTGCAAGGCAATAAATACCTTTATTTAAGCCGTGAATTTCATCTAGTTGTTAATAGATAACTATACAACAATCATAGGGTCTCAACAAATTTGACAAATGTATTTAGCTCCATTTATTTTGAGGTATCTGTCACGACTGATGCTAGAATGCCAAGAAAATTTCATAATGAGTATATTCGAGGTGTTCAGTTCAGTTCAGTTCAGTTCATTCACGCAGTCGTGTCCGACTATTTGCAACCCCATGAATCGCAGCACGCCAAGCCTCCCTGTATATCACCAACTCCGGAGTTCACTCAGACTCACGTCCATCGAGTCCGTGATGCCAACCAGCCATCTCATCCTCGGTCGTCCCCTTCTCCTCCTGCCCCCAATCCCTCCCAGCATCAGAGTCTTTTCCAATGAGTCAACTCTTCCCATGAGGTGGCCAAAGTACTGGAGTTTCAGCTTTAGCATCATTCCCTCCAAAGAAATCCCAGGGCTGATCTCCTTCAGAATGGACTGGTTGGATCTCCTTGCAGTCCAAGGGACTCTCAAGAGTCTTCTCCAACACCACAGTTCAAAAGCATCAATTCTTCTGTGCTCAGCCCTCTTCACAGTCCAACTCTCACATCCATACATGACTAATGGAAAAACCATAGCCTTGACTAGACGGACCTTAGTCGGCAAAGTAATGTCTCTGCTTTTGAATATGCTATCTAGGTTGGTCATAACTTTTCTTCCAAGGAGTAAGCGTCTTTTAATTTCATGGCTATAATATATACATTTACTATATTATATATTAATTATATAAATGTAATTTATATTATATTTATGTTGGATGATCTGTTCACGCCTTTGTTCACTCAAAATATGTAAAAAGCCTTTTATGTTTTACTAATTCTGAAAATGTCCTTCATGTAGATGAAACATCAATTTAATTTTTTAATTTATATTGTGAGATGATTTGCCATGAGTTTACTTAACCATACCTGCTGTTAGAACTGTATTTTCATTTCACTCACAATATTATTTGTGGTCTGTGGTAGGGAATTTAGAAAGAAAAAAAAGTTACTGGCTTATTGTTTGGAGTCACTATGAATGCTCTCTTGTAACAGTTTGTAAGATACCAATAACTAGTCTCTTGATTCTCAGGTCAATGCTGGGGAATTGTTGACCTAGAGTTTGCACCCTGGCTAGGAACAAAAATAACCACCTACATAAGTTATCTCATATGAGAAGGTCCCGATAAGGAACATGGAACTAACAAGCTGCTGCCAAAGTTCTGATGGGGAGCAAAGAGTAGGAGACACCAGGCAATTTCCCAGAAACCCTTGCACTGGAATCTAACTTGGCTGAGAGATCTGTGAGCCACCAGGAAGAGTCCTTGGAGAAGGAAACAGCAACCCACTCCAGTATTCTTGCCTGGAAAAAAGCATGGACAGAGAAGCCTGGCAGGCTACACAGTCCATGGAGTCGCAAGTGTCGGACACGACTTAGTGACTAAGCCACCACCACCACCAGGAAGAGTCCTGAGTAGAACCCAATGTGACGATGAGAAGATGACTGCCGGAGACAACGTGGAAACTAAATCCACCTCCATAAAACCTAAGGCAGAGAACCATGAGGCAGAGCTGTCCTCCTGGAGTCTCTTACCCCACTGCTCTCAGTTCCAGCGCCCCTTCCAATCAAGCATCTTGCTTTGTCCACATGTGTGTCTGTTTGGACAATCCAAGGGTTAGACAGGAGCCCACTCTTGGGTGCTTGAAGGGGTCTTCCCCCAACATCTTTGGCACTTCAGGGGGATCCATCCTCCATGACTGGTGTCCCAACCACTTGGTGTTCAGGGACCAGCTCACCCACCAGCAGACCAGACTCAGCAGCCGCTCCCAGGACCAGTTTGTCCCTGGTCTCCTACTGACGCGAACAACTGACCGGAGTGCCTGGACCAGGTAAGCAACCAGAGATTTCTTTGACTTCTTGTCCCCTCCCTCTCTCTTTCCTCTTTTCACCCCCATCTATTTTCCTACCCTCTTTCCTTCTGTCCTGTTGCTGGGCACAGGAGTCTGGTTGAAGAGCCTCAGTTATCCGAGAGTCAGAGTTATTTGATCACCTTCCAATGGCAGAGAACAGGAGATGGCCGATTTCTGCGAGAACAAGTTCCCATCCTCCCTTCCAGTGAGCCCAGAGAAGAGTCCTGTAATGCCTGGGTGTCTGCAGGTGTCAGGAGATGTCCATAAGCCCACCCTTTCATCCCTCCTCCTTCCTCTCTTCTTTCAACCTGGCTCCCTTTTCTCCCTTTGAAATCTTGAAAACGTAGGATATTTCCATTTACTTTGCCTGTCGGTATTTGGATCTGAAGTTCTGACTCTCCATGCGCTTCCCTGGTGGTTCAGACGGTTACCTGCCAATGCAGGAGACCTGGTTTCAGTCCCTGGGTCAGAAAGATCCCCTGCAAAAGCAAGTGGCTACCCACTCTAGAATTACTGCCTGGGAGATCTCATGGACAGAGGGGCCTGGAGGGCTACAGTCCATGGGGTCACAAAGAGTCAGACACAACTGAGTGGCTAACACTTCCACTTCCCTTTTCTGAGTCTTGGTAGGAGGTTTTCTGAAAGACTGCAACCTTTATTCCCTGTCAGTTGTGCTTTATCTGTTCTTGGAGAGATAATCCTGTAATAGAAGCCCTCAGTTAAGCTCTCTGTTTCTAAAAATTCACTCACTGGGTTATTCATTTGGCCCAGTGCTTCCAGGTAAAAGTGGTTGATGGAGCCTGATAATATCAAACCTGGCCTTGGATAAAAATGAAAAACCTTAGAAGTATGTCTAGGGGTTAACTAACTTGGGGCCAGGCTCCCTTGATTGTGCTTACTCCTGAGCACTTTTGTTTTTATCATCAGGCGGGCTTCCCTGGTGACTCAGTGGTAAGAACATGCCTGTCAATGCAGGATATACAAGTTTGATCCCTGGTTCAGGAAGATCCCATGGAGAAGGAAATGACAATCCATTCCAGTATTCTTGCCCAGGAAATGCCATGGACAGAGGAGCCTGGTGGGCTACAGTCTATGGGGTCAGAACATACATGCTGTCAGAAACGACTTAGTGACTAAACAACACCAATATAATCAGGTTCTCTAGGACTGAAAGAGGGTTTACAGCTGCTCTAGAATCAGAAGTAGGGTCATCCATGCTGGCACTGGTCCCCTGATAAGAGGATACAGACTATACCACCATCCAGATGAGAAAAAAAAAAAAAAAAAAAGTCTAGTTTCCCATCGGATCCTGCCCTGGCTTGTCTTTTGATTCACTGGAAAAATTGCAGCTGGACGGACTGAAAAGAAAAGGTTTATCAGATACTGCACTCAGGACAGGCCTATGTACCCCATGAAGGATGGAGGAAAAATGCCCCCCACCTCGGGGTCCTTAGGATTTAACACTATTTTTCAGTTTAGTTTATTTTGTAAACATGAGGGCAAGGAAGATGAGATTCCCTTTGTTCAAGCTGTCATTGTCCTCTAACAAGACCCCCAAAAAAGAAAATGTAAGTTCAGAGACCCCAGTAAATGCCCCTCCCAAGTCCTTTTGGCAAAGGCTGGGAGGGAAAATCCCCTCAATGTCCTCTTGACTCCCTCAAAGGGAGTGTTAGATAAGAGCCCACTCTCTGGCCCTGGAAGGGTCCCCCCTGGCAACTGTGCCCTTCAAATACAGGTCATCTCAAAAACAGAGGCAACAGAAAAGTTATTACCTAGAATCCTTTCAGGGGTAATACCAAGTCTAACAGATATATAATTTCAAACATACACACACACACACACACACATGCAAATATCCAATATCTTGGGAAACTAAAATAGTATCTTTTTATATCCCTCTTAAGAGAATTAACTTGGGCTGTCACTGGTTCTTCATGGTTTCTGTTGGATCCTTTTGAGGTATTCATTCTGCAGGTGAGAACATACATGCTGAAACTGTTGAAGACACTTCAGATGTATTTTAAAATGGGAATAGCAAGCACCCCTCTGAGTAAAGCCTTTGGATACATAATACAATGCAGGCAAAACACTAAAGACCAAGAGCACGGTTTCGCCTCAGAAAGGCTACAGTGTAGACCGTGGTTTATAACCAAGACTTTCCCACAGTTTTAATAAAGTTATTTAGTCCATCTATGGCTGTTTTATCTGGGATTAAGATGGTCTTCACAGCTGGAACAATGTTGTTTATTTTGGGAAGCCTCTGACATTCCATCCTTCTTTTTAATCTTTGCACTGAAGCTAAGACATCTGAAGTTTCAAAGACGGCCCTCTAAGCCCTGAGGGAAGAATGAAACTTCCCGAGATGCAGAACATCCAAAAAGAGAATTGTCTGGCTTCTTAAATTGTGGTTAAAAAAAAAAAAAAATCACCAACTATTTAATGGAAACCTTAAAGTGACAGAAACCCCACTTTCTCACACAGTTCTTCACACCCGATGAAGGAACTAGAGGAAAACTGAGAGTGAAGAGAGAGAGTAGTTTTGATATTTTAAAATTGGTTCTCATCACAGGCGTGCGTGTGCACACACACACATACACACTCAGTAACTGTGAGGCGATGAATGTGTTAATGGCCTTGACTGTGATAAGCATTTCATAATGTATGTGTATGTTAAATCTTCACATAGTATACCTTAAAATCAGCTCATACAACCAAAATACATACACTTTTTAAGTGTCAGTCATACTTCCACAAAGCTGAAAATAAATCCCAATCAAAGAAAATCAAAGCTATGTTCGAATCCCAAAAACTAAATCACAAAGGTGGAAATCTAACACAAATAAATTTAGGAAAGAAAATTTAGCAGCATACATCTGAAGTCTGTGCATTTTATTCAGTCTTTCCCTTACAAATCACTTGTCAATATGGAGAATTGTCTGTTGCAGTGATTTTTAAACAATAACTATTTTCTTCTTTGGCTATGAAGCATGATTCTGATAAAGGTCACAAAATCCATTTCAGATAGAGCTGGGGTCAGAATGCAGCCTTTCTAATAAAATCCAGTGCCCATTCTTATAATACAGTCTACAGACAGTTGGAGTTTGTAAAAAATGTATTACTCCAATAAATAAAGTATAAATTGAGGTATATGAACAATGCCTTAATATTCAGTAGATCTGAAGTCTCCTGGCAGTTCCCTGAATTTTCAAAGTCCCACAGCTGCTATTCTGTAAGCCACATACCTATCTTCAAACATCTCTCAAAAACATCCATGATGTCATAGAAAGCATACAGGGTGAAATCTGGTTAATTATTTCAAATTCTAGCTCAACTATTTTTTATATAATTGTTCAAAAAAAAAAGGTAACTGCATACCTGCTTGCATCTCTACTCATCAGACTTGACATGATAGTGCCTCAAAGCCTAACGGTGTCACTGTATCAGTATTCTCAGTGACCTACAGAACCACATGCAGTATTTGGAGATATTCTTGAAAGGCACTTGATAACAGAATATGGAAAAGAAGAGGACAGACAATAAGAAGAAGGAGAACATGAAGAGTTGAACTGAAGCTTTATAATTTTGAGTTTATGAGACTTTTCAATGATCTAAGCTTACATTTGTTGAAAAGCATGTGACAACATTGCCCTTGAAAAATAAAGCAAGTAATTTTGCCAAGATACATTTTTTGTCAAACATTTCAAGGATTAGGGTCCTTTTGGTGGCTTTGAAAGTGAAAGTCTCTAAGTCATGTCCAACTCTTTGCAACCTATGGACTATACAGTCTAGGGAATTCTCTAGGCCAGAATACTGGAGTGGGTTGCCTTTCCCTTCTCCAGGGGATCTTCCCACCCAGGGATTGAACCCAGGTCTCCTGCATTGCAGGTGGATTCCTTACCAACTGAACCACAAGGGAAATCCAATAATACTGGAGTGGGTAGCCTATCCCTTCTCCAGCAAATCTTCCTGACCCAGGAATCGAACTGGCGTCTCCTGCATTACAGGCAGATTATTTACCAACTGGCTATCAGGGAAGCCCCTGGCAGCTTAAGAGCTAGTGCCAAAGTTAACAGAATTTCTTTCTTTTTTTTTTTTTTTTTCACATTTGTTCAGGTAAAAGATGTGGATCCTTGTTAAGTGTCTTTCTCTAATTGCAGCTGTGTTATTACTTTTGACTCTACTACTTTATGTGAAAGTGACAGTGTTAGTCACTCAGTTGGGTCCGACTCTTTGTGACCCTACGGGCTGTATCCCACCAGGCTCCTCTGTCCATAGGATTCTCCAGCCCAGAATACTGTAGAGGATTGCCATTCCCTTCTCCAGGGCATCTTCCCAACCCAGGGATTGAACCCAGGTCTCTTGCATTATAGACAGATTGTTTACTGCCTGAGCCACCAGGGAATCCCTACTTACTTTATAAAGGAGCAAATAAATTTCATGAAGACTTTAAATATCCCTTCTGTTTTTGATCAGTATTACAAAAAAGCCCAATAGTCAGGAGGTGGGGGCAGGCTTAAGGATCATTTCTTAGATCTTATGCTTGTGCAACATTCTGTCTGAAAACATCATTTCCCAGATCAGGGGAAGATGAGAGAAGAGTGTTGATTAGGTAAATTCTAAAGAAGCTACAGGGACTGGAACCTGGAGCGAAGTGAAGCAAAACTCTTTAGGGAGGCGCCGAGCTGCAACAGGAAGACTACACATTTGGGATAAGATAGACTTCAGGTTGGGGTTTCTTGTTGGCTCAGATGGTAAAGAATCCACCTGCAATGCGGGAGACATGGGTTTGATCGCTGGGTTGGGAAGATCCCCTGGAGGAGGACCTGGCAACCCACTCCAGTATTCTTACCTGGAGAATCCCCACAGACAGAGGAGCCTGGCAGGCTACAGTCCATTCGGTTGCAAAGGACACAACTTAATGACTAAGAACAGCGCGGCACAGATTTACTCAGTGCTCATGAAGTTCAATTTTCTCATTCATACAATGTGACTAATAATGGTAACCTCTGGAGAGTTTAAGAAAAATCACATGAGAAATTGTGTGTCAATCTCTTAATTCAGTGCTAGGCACACAGTAGGTCTATTAATCAGAGCAGAGGCTAAGCTGTAATGACAAAGATGTAAAAAATGCAATGTCTCAAACAGATGAGAACATTTTTCTATTTCATATGACAGTCTGGTGAGCAGGAGTCCAGGAAGGGTAGGCAGCTCTGCTCAGCAGGAAATTCAAGGACAGACCCAGGTTCCTTTGATCTTGAGCTTTGCTGCCCTCTCCGTTGTTGTGTTGACTGCACGTTCAAAGCTGACTCTCAGTATGTCAATCACAGTCCCAACAAGGAACGCAGGATATAATTCACTGGCCTATTTGAAGTGTAGTGAAGGACAATTTACAACAGCAGGACAGGGTGAAAGGAACCAAAAAGAAGTGGTGAGACATGTAAGGGGAGACCACAGCACAGCCTCTGGCATCTTGCTTGACAGGATAGAAGAGAGAATTTCCCAGCATCTGCAGGAGGGAGCCATCTGACAGGACCTGTGATTTGCAGTGGAATGAAGCAGCAACATGCAGCAGTTCTGGAATGGGCAGGACCAGGGGAATAAATACCTGATCCTGTTCTCCTCTCATCCTGAATGGCACTGGGAGACACATTCTAAACACTGATCTCCAGGACAAGTGAGCCCTATGGATGTCATTCCTAACATCAGCTTCCCAGAACACAAAAAGTAACAAATGGGCAAAGAGAAAAAAAACAAAAAAACAAAAAACATGGCTTACACAACTCATTACTTTTTTCCACCAGAAACCATTTTTCATCATTTATCCTGAAGAAAAGTATGTTGCCTAAACAGACAACATACTAACTCCCACCAGCTATTGTCTAAGGACAGAGTCCATTTAATTACACTCTGATCTGACAACTAACTTCAGTTACTATTGGCACTTGTCATATTTGGTAACAGAAAAAGAAGGAAAAATGAACAATGAACTAATGTAAATCATAAACGGTACTGGCCACTCTCCTGTTTCCAACGTCCCCTTGCCTTCTGGCAGTACCTTGGCTAGTCTGGATTCTTTAGATGATTGAGTGACACAAAATTGTATTCCTTCCATAAAGTATCCATTGACTTGCCTTTATTGCTTTGCTTATCAATTTCATTCCCAGGAACTTTGGGACAGATTAACTATTAAAAAGACCTCATCAATAATCTCATTGAATTATATGCCTTCCCTGTTACTAATTGCTACCACTCTATTTCTGTGGCCAGCTTGCCTCTGATTTTAACTGCCGTTTAAGGTTACTTCTTAGACGAAAGGTCAGTTTTCATTCCAATTGCAAAGAAAGGCAATGCTAAAGAATGCTCAAACTACTGCACAATTGTACTCATTTCACACGCTAGTAAAGTAATGCTCAAAATTCTCCAAGCCAGGCTTCAGCAATATGTGAACCATGAACTTCCAGATGTTCAAGCTGGTTTCAGAAAAAGCAAAGGAACCAGAGATCAAATTGCCAACATCCGCTGGATCATCCAAAAAGCAAGAGAGTTCCAGAAAAACATCTATTTCTGCTTTCTTGACTATGCCAAAGCCTTTGACTGTGTGGATCACAATAAACTGTGGACAGTTCTGAAAGAGATGGGAATACCAGAGCACCTGACCTGCCTCTTGAGAAACCTATATGCAGATCAGGAAGCAACAGTTAGAACTGGACATGGAACAACAGACTGGTTCCAAATAGGAAAAGGAGTACGTCAAGGCTGTATATTGTCACCCTGCTTATTTAACTTCTATGCAGAGTACATCATGAGAAACGCTGGGCTGGAAGAAGCACAAGCTTGAATCAAGATTGCCGGGAGAAATATCAATAACCTCAGATATGCAGATGACACCCCCCTTATGGCAGAAAGTGAAGAGGAACTAAAAAGCCTCTTGATGAAAGTGAAAGTATAGAGTGAAAGAGTTGGCTTAAAGCTCAACATTCAGAAAACAAAGATCATGGCATCTGGTCCCATCACTTCATGGCAAATAGACTGGGAAACAGTAGAAACAGTGGCAGACTTTATTTTGGGGGGCTCTAAAGTCACTGCAGATGTTGACTGCAGCCATGAAATTAAAAGACGCTTACTCCTTGGAAGAAAAGTTATGACCAACCTAGATAGCATGTTGAAAAGCAGAGACATTACTTTGCCAACAAAGGTCCATCTAGTCAAGGCTATGGTTTTTCCAGTGGCTATGTATGGATGTTAGAGTTGGACTGTGAAGAAGGCTGAGTGCCTAAGAATTGATGCTTTTGAACTGTGGTGTTGGAGAAGACTCTTGAGAGTCCCTTGGACTGCAGGGAGATCCAACCAGTCCATTCTGAAGATCAGCCCTGGGATTTCTTTAGAGGGAATGATGCTGAAGCTGAAACTCCAGTACTTTGGCCACCTCATGAGAAGAGTTGACTCATTGGAAAAGACTCTGATGCTGGGAGGGATTGGGGGCAGGAGGAGAAGGGGACAGCAGAGGATGAGATTTCTGGATGGCATCACTGACTCGATGGACGTGAGTCTGAGTGAACTCCGGGAGTTGGTGATGGACAGGGACGCCTGGGTGCTGTGATTCATGGGGTCGAAAAGAGTCGGACATGACTGAGCGACTGAACTGAATTGAATTGAAGGTTACCTCTACCTACTGTGATCTCATTCTTCTCCTTTGGCTTAAGAACTGAATTGTTTGTGATATTCCCTTTTTCTTTTCTATCCTAGAGAGGAGAGCTAATTTAAGTTTCTCAAAGATACTGCTTCTGTCAATGAGGTGCATTTTACCTCTGTGGTAAAGAGAATGCCTTCCTGGACTAAACCACTCTGGTAGATATGGCTTAAGACTGACTTAAGAGCTTGCACATAGTAGATCCACTTCAATATTTTTATGCTTGAGCCCATGCAATCCTTCCTCTAGAATATGGCAGGGAAAGTCTGAGATTTCATCCTCCTTGACTTTAGGTGAAGCAGTTACCCCCATCACAGAATATAAATGCCATTCCCCAGGGCTCAAGACAACATCTTAAATCCAGAACACTGAGTAAGTGTGCCCAGGTCAATAAATTCAGGTTGATAGGTCTTACATTTTGTATGCCTTCTCTAACACCTTCAGAATATTAATACAATTTCATTGTGATTGTCAGGTTCTTGTTGATGAGTTTTGACAACGTCATGTAACTCTTTCAATAGATAGGTTATTTTCTGACAAGTCTTATATCTTTATGTTGGCAATAGGCCAGAAAATAACTTATTATGAGCAAGGAGGTAAATAAGGAGTGATCAGAGTATGTGCTAGACAGAATCTTCTTAGAAGGCAACTGCCCAATATACAGTAATTTAAAGATTTTTCAGGTAGGAAAAATCTGATTCCTTCATACTAAAGGAAGACAGACTACTTTCACCAGAAAATGAGATTCTAAATAATCTGAGAGTTCAGCTTTTTAGCTTCAAGTGTCTTATACCCAATATCAGAGTTTCAGTTTTTCCCCATCACCTCTGTTACCTTAGCATCACTTTACCGGGTAGGAATGAACATTTAATTGGTGCTACAGTTCTGAAACCTATGAAATCAGCCACTGAGTCTGACCCTCAGTCTTATTTTCCCCACAAAGATTTGCTAACTTTGCATCCAAAGACTGAGTTAAACATCCAAAGTCATCATTTGGATTTTTTTTTAATTATGTATCACTTTTAGGGCCAACAGCAGGAACAAGTTTACCCCACAATTTTTACATTTTTCTACAATCCTGAGCAACTAAGGTGCCATAGCTACTTTATCTGGAGATGCTTTAATCTGTATCTTTTTTTCCAAGAGAGAAAAATGTCATATATGTGAGCAAACTTTTCCCGTAAATATACTTACTTAATGGTCTGCTTCCTGATACAACTCTCTGTTTTTATTTACTGTATCAACTGAGGTCTCAGAAAGCTATGGTGCACGTAGGGGTGGGGGGAGATGTTATACTCAAGCTAAAAATGAGAGGAATTTAATAAAGGGCCTAGTTACAGAGATATAGGCTTAAATGCCTAGATCTGAAAAGGAAACAGGAGAGAACAACATCTAAAACCCCCAAAGCACAACCGCAGATGAAGGAGGTCCCATGGACCACCTCATAGGGATGGTCTTAAGGAAAGAACAGAGCCTCTGGGCAGAGAGAAAGCCAAAATAATATTCAGGCTGAATGGTCATACGTAGAGCTAAAATTGGGGGGGGGGGGCGGTTAATCAGTAAAATAAAGGATAAAATGAATATTGAGGGAAATGTAGTGAATTCTATCATCACAGATTGTCAGGAAATGTCAACAATAAATATCACTAGCAGTGGTGGCAAGGGCTTCCCAGGTAGCAGAGTGGTAAAGAATCCACTTGCCAATGCAGCAGATGTGGGTTCAATCCCTGGGTTGGAAAGATCCCCAAGAGTAGGAAATGGCAACCTGCTCTAGTATTCTTGCTTGGAAAATTCCAAGGACAGAGGAGACTGGCAGGCTACAGTCCAAGGTGTCACAAAAGAGCCAGAGTAGTGGTGGCAAAGATAAAGTAAAATTATATAAATGGAACGTTTGTATCAATCATTTAACACACATTCACTTACTATTTTGTGTCTAGACTATGCATTTATCAGAGACTAGAGAGAGATCTCTTGCCCAATCCTTACATTGCTAAAGTTGGTTGAGTCTCCATTCCAGTTACTTCTTTGCCTATTGTATAGATCACTTCTTTGAGGTGAATAAAAGAAGCAATTAATGTATTGAAATGTATTTTCATGGCAGGAAAAAGAAATATTGTGGTTAGATACAGCAAAGGTAATAGAGCCTACCTAACTTGGCATTCAGAGAAGGCAATGGCACCCCACTCCAGTACTCTTGCCTGGAGAATCCCAGGGATGGGGGAGCCTGGTGGGCTGCCATCTACAGGGTCGCACAGAGTCGGACATGACTGAAACGACTTAGCAGCAGCAGCAGCAACTTGGCATTAGGTCTATTCAGCTAAGATTTTTAAGCACCTACTATGTTCCACCAATGAAAATCTAGCAGTTAATAAAACAAAGGTTCTGTTCTCTTGGAGCTTATTTTCTGGTTGAGGTTACAGTAAAAATACTTTTACTTTACAGTAAGAAAAACTTTTTGGATTGGCCAAAAAGTTCACTTGGGTTTTTCCGTTAAGACATTATGAAACAAACATTTTGGCCAACCTAATACATCTATTTCGGGCTGAGAGATAACATGTTATGCAGGATTGTCAGGGAAGTGCTATCTAAAAAGGAAATACTTGAATGCAGTGGTGGAGAAATCTACAAAGATCGGTGAGAAGAATATTTAAGGCTGAAGGAACAGTAACTCTACATACCTTGAGATAAGAGGATGCTTGTCATGAATAATAACCAGCGCCCAGAGGAGGAATAAGTGAACAGAGAATGACAGGAGACAAGCCCTGAAATAAGAGTGGATCTGATCATGTAGGTTCCTGCTATCCACTGGAAGATTCTGGACTTTGTGAATGTGAATTGCATCTTTTAAAGAGGAAAGTGGCAACACATAATTTCTCTTTTGCATACGTCATGCTCACTTCTGTGCAAGAAACCACTATGCTGTGAACATAATTGTAGTTGGTGATAGTAAGAAGTGGTTGGATTCCACATATATATTGAGAAAGTATGGCTGGTATCAGTTTGAGATGTTTCTAAGAAAAAGAAGTTAGGATGACTAACATTTCTGGACTAAACAACTGAGTAGATATAGGGAGGGAAATCAAATGTCTGCTTTTTGCATGTTAAATTTGTGATACAAATATAGTCTGATATTAGCCTATATGCTAATTAATACTAATTTTAAAATAGAAATTAAATGTAATGGTCCAGTATTTACATTTTTCCCTAGCTGGGATGGTTTACAAAGTTTAAATAGTTGGATATAAATAATTGCTATGAAAGATACCAGAAGAAATATTTTCAGTGCATTTGCCTCTCAAATTCTGTGATGAAAGTAAAATTGGTAGCCTTTCTCTGAAAATGTAATACTGCCAATCACTGGCTTTAATTCATTTCTTTCATTTCAAATCATTCAAATTCTAATGAAGGGTGAATTGTTTCTCTTGACAGATATGATTTACTAAGTCATATTTATGTTCCAAAAGGTGAAGGTCTCAATAGAGGTCATTGGGGTGAACTAATGTCTTCTCTTATTCTATTTTAATTTATGTTTTATACAGGAGATAATGTTCATATGTTTGAAAAAAGGAGTGTGTTTTAATTTAAAAAAAGAAAAAAAAATGGAGAGTGATTTGATTGATTTGCATAACAGAACCTACATCAGCTTAAATTCTTTGGTGCTCAGTGATTTTATATCCTGTATTTTGGCTTTATAATAGTGTGAATTAATTCAATTTGCAAGGTTCTGTAATAGAACAAAGGTAATTATGAAGGATGTGTCAACCACAGTTAAAATATTACTATTTTAATGTGTCTCTTGAAAAATATTTCTTATTGTAATTGTGGAGAAAGAAACCATATTTTTAATAAATCTCTTTGTAAAATATCTGAACTGAATATTGTTATACAATAATATGCAAATAATAAATAAAGCATGCAAAATAATTTTCTACCTTGCCTTATATGCAAGCAAAGGGATTAGGCATAGCTACAGATTAGTCTCACTGGAAATAAAAAACAGAAGTGAAAAATGTATATGCATACTTAATTATACATGTTAGAAGATATAGCTAACTGCAGAAGCATTGCATAGAGATAAATTTTAGTTTAGGTCCTTAAAGAAATATGAAAAATGCCTAGAAAGACACCTCAACAGGAACCATTAATTAAAGTTTAATTTTAAACATATGCTCTTCTTGAAGGACTCTTCTTTAAATATTTTACCAAATATGCATGAAACACACAAATTTTTCTTCTATACTAATTCTTAATTTCCAGCCTTCATTGGCTACAATATGTTTTTGAGTTTTAGTTAAACTTTAAAATCATTTAAAAATAGAAAGAATGTTTAATCAAATATCTGGGCACCCAGTAATCTGGCCAAGTTGACACGTGAGATTAACCATCACAGGAAGCTACCTATTTCTTATGGCTTAGACCCAGGAAATGATGAAGTAGAGCTTTCATCATTTTCTGGTCAAGCAGCTGGTCATGCAGTACCAGAAGCCTATCCAGATACTCTGAGAGGGAACACAGACCCCCATCACTCTATAAGAAAGGACACAGAGGAGCCTTGGTGGGCTACAGTCCACAGGGTCACAAAGAGTCAGACACGACTGAGCAACTAGCACTTTCACTTAATCTACCACAGTCTTGTCTCAGGGGATAAGTGTTCTGTGTCTTCTACCTGACAATATTGTCCATTATGAATTATGGTATTCTTGTGATATAAATTGATCAATAATAAATTTAGTGTTTTGTTTACCTTTTCTTTATAAATGGTAAAACTGGGACATAAATGATTAATTTATTTTATCTAGTTCTCCCAGTGAATCCCTGGTTCAAAAACATATTCTCAATAAACACTTTCTCAATAAGCTTAAAATTCACTTGCTAAGTCAGTTGAAAATATACATTGAAACCCTGCCATAGGTTTTAAGACTGCTGCTGCTGCTCAGGCGCTAAGCTGTGCCCAATTCTTCGCGACCCCATGGACTGTAGCATACCAGGCTCCTCTGTCCATGGGATTTTCCAGGCAAGAAAACCGGAGTGGGTTGCCAGACCCTCCTCCAGGGGACTTCCAGACTCAGGGATTGAACCTGAATCTTCTGTGCCTCCTGCATTTCAGAGCCAACCAGGGAAGCCCCAGGTTTAAAGACACATGCAGTCAAAAAGACCTTTTTTCTTCTCACTCTTTTAAAATGAGAATCTCATTCATGACACTGCTTCAAAAGACCATTGACAAATTTGTATCCCCTGATCCTATTCCCCATCTTAGCTCCAGACAATATACCCAATTGCATACTTAATATTTCCAGTCAGAAGCACTAAAAACACCTCAGATTCAATACTCCTGAACACATTCGTGTCGCTTGTCCTCAAACCTGTCCCCTCTCCAATGCTCTTTATCATAGTTCCCATGATTGCACAAGCCAAAATCTGGACTTTGACGATCCCATTTCCTCAGTTGCCATTTATTTGTCTCCTACACTGTACTGTAAACTTTACAAAGCAAAAATTGTGCCTTTTTTTTTTTTTTTTGGTTGTGTTCCCATGTCTGGGATAGTGTTGGTATTTGGTACATTATGGTGAGTGAAAGAATTGTCCCTGATTTTGTCTTTACTTTGGAAACATTTTCGATGAATTTATAAAATCAAATGAAATTCTAACGTGCATATGGTAAGAAATACATAAGAATATATTTTCTTTAGTTTGAACACTTACAGAGATGAATCAGAGTGCAGTAGGAATTATTAACAATAATGTATTATGTGTATATATATTTATATATATATATATATTTATGGAAAGATTGCATCTTACAGATATGGGGGATCGTTTTAAGATTCTTTAGGGACTGTACAGGCTTCTTCCCAAAAGAAGCACTAAATTTAGGACATCTCTGAATTCACAACACAAAAGTAGTGAGGAGATTTTATAGTTCAGTCACCAACAGAGAGAAATAGCAAAATAGCACAAAAGACAGTTTCTCACACAGTGTAAATCATATAGCAAAAATAAGATTTTCTGTCTTCTATATTATCAATATAGCTGAAAGCATTTCCTCTGAGACAGGTAACACAGGAGAGAGGTTCTTCAGATATCATTTAAACTTCGAACACTGATGGCCTAGTACTGTTATTTCTCCTTTCCCTATTTATCAAGTTTAAAGTAACCTCATGGTGTTTTTATCTCTTTCTGTCAGGGAATCATTTCCCTCAGCTCTTTATAAAATTTCTTTACTTCTAAATTTCTTTAAAAGATGGGCTCTGGACAATACTGTTTCACTTATCCTCAGCTTCAACAAATTCTAATGATACTTCTAGTTGAGAAATAATTTTCTATTTACTTTTCTGTTTTCTTCAATACATTTGTCAGATTCTTAAGAGTGAATATTGTTTTATACATATTCTTATATCTCCAGTGCTTATCACAGTTACTGACACATTGTAGAGAATGATATTTGCCTACTTAGCTGATAAAAAAGGAATGTGTGTCCTGGTAAAAATTGGGAAGTGAAAATAGAATGCTATTATGAAGGAAAAACATAAGATAGTATGCCACCAAAATAGAAAAGCAATAGAGAGAATAATACAGAGTAAAAAATGTCACATTGATTATTTTGCAAATTTCCAAATATTTTGTAAAAAAATTTACAAAAGTAAGTTTATCAGATATATTTTCAATGCATTCAAAGTAGTGTCTTTCAAGCATTTTTCAGAACTTACATTAAGAAATATGTATTAAAAACTCAATATTCAAATACACACAGAGATGCACATGCATGCACAAGATTGAAAAAAATGTATAATTGGTGCATATTCTAACTTTCTGTGATAAATTCTAAGAGTTCACTTTTATGTTCTATCCTGTGTCTGTCTTATAAGTTGATTTCACAAGTCACTAGAAGGTTGTGACATGTAATGTTAAACTATAGTGTATGAGAAGAGCTCTGGAGGCATCTATTCAAGGCAGCATGGTGTGCAGAGCATTAATAAATAACAATTTGAAGCAATAATTAATCTTGCAATGTTCTCCATCTGCTGTCAGTGGTGAAGCAACAGCTACAGAGGTGAAATGATGAGTCCAAGCTCATTAAATGTATAGACTTTTATGACAACTCCCTCTCTAACAAAACCGATTCATATAAAGGGACTCCAAACATGAAAGAGGAGAGTGAGAAAGTTGTCTTAAAGCTCAACATTCAGAAAACTAAGATCATGGCATTCGGTCCCATCACTTCATGGCAAATAGATGGGGAAACAGTGGAAACAGTGGCTGACTTTATTTTGGGGGCTCCAAAATCACTGTAGATGGTGATTGCAGCCAGGAAATTAAAAGACGCTTACTCTTTGGAAGGAAACTTATGACCAACCTAGAGAGCATATTAAAAAGCAGAGACATTCCTTTGTCAACAAAGGTCTATCTAGTCAGTTATGCTTTTCCCAGTAGTCATGTATGGATGTGAGAGTTGGACTAAAAGAGGGCTGAGCGCAGAAGAATTGATGCTTTTGAACTGTGGTGTTGGAGAAGACTCTTGAAAGTCCCTTGGACTGCAAGGAGATCCAACCAGTCCATCCTAAGGAAAATTGGTCCTGGGTGTTCATTGGAAGGACTGATGTTAAAGCTGGAACTCCAGTATTTTGGCCACCTGATGCGAAGAGTCCACTCATTTGAAAAGACCCTGATGTTGGGAAAGACTGAAGGCAGAAGGAGAAGGCGACAACAGAGGATAAGATGGTTAGATGGCATCACCGACTCAATGGACGTGAGTTTGAGTAAGCTCTGGGAGTTGGTGATGGACAGGGAGGCGAAGCATGCTGTGGTTCATGGGGTCTCAAAGAGTCGGACACGACTGAATTGAACTGAACTGAACTGACTCCCTCTTTGCTTTTCGCATATACCTTGATGGGAAGGGCTTGCAAAAAATAAATTCCAAGTGCAAAAGATGGATATTTGACTCTTCTCGTTAGACTTAGAAAGAATAAAAGTTGACAAGCAGTTTCTGTTGTTTTACATTATTTATGTCAGATTTCCACCACCAGTACAGTGTTGTACTGATGGGAGTCATTTCTGTTCTTAATGAACAACAGGTTAAATACGTAGGTGATAAATCATCTACCTGACAGAAAGGAAGGAAGGACACAGGTGACCAAAGTATTCAATCACTGGGGGCAAAGTTAGAATCTTCACTTAAAAAGTGATGGACAAAAGCCAGAACTTCCATAAGTCTTCTTTAGAAATTAAAAGGAATTTTAAGAAAATCGTGTGTTAAAGAAGAAAGCATCATACTATAAAAGCTTGTGATCATAAAAAATGTATTATTACTCAAGGACACATGGAATACATGTTTTATTAATAGAATAGACAAAAAATAACAAAAACTTTATCTTATGAGATGTAAGACTTGAAGAAATCTGATCATTCATAGGAAATTCTTCATATAATAAACACACTGATTTCCTTCCATGCTTTCCATCTGCCTGAGACACAGCCAGCGTTTCTTTTGCCATCTCCCTGCCCCAGACTCTTATCTGTATGACAGGTTATTTTCCAGGGATAGGTGCTATTTATTCATGGAGGACTTACCTGAGTCCTCAGATTTACTTATCACCTTGTACATATTCACTGCAACCTATTTCTTCCTACTACTTACTCATGATTTACAGAATTACATATATGAGCTACTTAGTTTGGTGGTGTCCTCTTTGAGCTGTCATGATCACTAGGCCAGAGATGTTGTCTGTCCCTCATATGTATCATGCCAACACACATCAAATAATTAACAAATAATTGTTAAATAAATAAATTTGTGAGTGCACATTTTGAGATTTTGTAACTGTAAAATAAAATTATGGAATTTGATCATGTAATGTGTTTTAAAGGGGAATGAAATAAAGGTATGGGGAGAATGAAAATTATTCCCTAGAAAATTTTCAAGTTTTATGACCTTCCATACTACATGGAACAACAGACTGGTTCCAAATAGGAAAAGGAGTACGTCAAGGCTGTATATTGTCACCCTGCTTATTTAACTTACATGCAGAGTACATCATGAGCAACGCTCAGCTGGAAGAAGCACAAGCTGGAAACAAGATTGCTGGGAGAAATATCAGTCACCTCAGATATGCAGATGACACCACACTTATGGCAGAAAGTGAAGAGGACCTAAAAAGCCTCTTGATGAAAGTGAAAGTGGAGAGTGAAAAAGTTGGCTTAAAACTCAACATTCAGAAAACAAAGATCATGGCATCTGGTCCCATCACTTCATGGGAAATAGATGGGGAAACAGTGGAAACAGTGTCAGACTTTATTTTTTGGGGCTCCAAAATCACTGCAGATGGTGATTGCAGCCAGGAAATTAAAAGACGCTTACCTTGGAAGGAAAGTTATGACCAACCTAGATAGCATATTCAAAAACAGAGACATTACTTTGCCAACAAAGGTCCGTCTAGTCAAGGCTATGGTTTTTCCAGTGGTCATGTATGGATGTGAGAGTTGGACTGTGAAGAAAGCTGAGTGTCGAAGAATTGATGCTTTTGAACTGTGGTGTTGGAGAAGACTCTTGAGAGTCCCTTGGACTGCAAGGAGATCCAACCAGTCCATTCTAAAGGAGATCAGTCCTGTATGTTCATTGGAAGGACTGATGCTGAAGCTGAAACTCCAATACTTTGGCCACCTCATGCGAAGAGTTGACTCTCTGGAAAAAACCCTGATACTGGGAGAGATTAGGGGCAGGAGGAGAAGGGGACAACAGAGAATGAGATGGATGGATGGCATCACTGACTCAATGGACATGAGTTTGAGTGAACTCTGGGAGTTGGTGATGGACAGGGAGGCCTGGCGTGCTGTGATTCATGGGGTCGCAGAGTCAGACACGACTGAGTGACTGAACTGAACTGAACTGAAGGGAAGAACTGAAGAAACTTGAAAGTCAAGGCACTTGGAAGTTTACAGATTTCTTGTTTGAAGATTTAAATAAGTGTTGAGATGTTCACAGATATAAATATAAGTTGGCCAGCAAAATATGAAGAGGAATATAATTACTGAAGTGACAGCAGGTGGAGTTTGGGGCATTACCTTCAGACATTCTTCCTGCAGTCTAATTTGAAATACACAGTTCTTGAGATGCCACCTGTATTTTCAATTCAGATCTGGGATGCAAAGCATATCCAAAAGTCAAAATTGAAAATGTAGTTTTACTATCTCATTTTGACATGTTATTCTTCTGAGGGTATATCTACTTAGGATATTTTTAAAGGAGTAAAATAACATTTTATAATATAATGTAACTATTACCATAAGAAGAATTTCTGAAAAATGTAAATCTCTCAAAGAGATGTACAATTTACTACAAATCAACAGACAAAAATACAATGCTCTACTAGCAGAGGCATCACTGACTCAATGGACATGAACCCAAATGAACTATGAGATAGTGAATGACAGGGAAGCCAGGCATGCTGCAGTCCATGGCGTAACAAGAGTCAGACGTGACTTTGCAACTGAGCAGCAACAAGAAGTAGAGTTGTAATTCAGTAGAACTGAATTTTCAGTTCAGTTCAGTCACTCAGTCGTGTTCGACTCTTTGCAACCCCGTGGACGTATGCCCGGCTTCCTTGTCCATCACCAACTCCCGGAGCTTGCTCAAACTCATGTCCATCGAGTCTGTGATGTCATCCAACCATCTCATCCTCTGTCATCCCCTTCTCCTCCTGCCTTAATCTTTCCCAGCATCAGGGTCTTTTCAAATGAGTGAGTTCTTCGCATGAGGTGGCCAAAGAATTGGAGCGTCAGCTTTAGCATCAGTCCTTCCAATGAATATTCAGGACTGATCTCCTTTAGGATGGACTGGTTGGATCTCCTTGCAGTCCAAGGGACTCTCAAGAGCTTTCTCCAGCACCACAGTTCAAAAGCATCAATTCTTCGGCACTCAGCTTTCTTTATAGTGACTTCCCTGGTGGCTCAGAGGTAAGGTGTCCGCCTCCAATGCAGGAGACCCGGGTTCGATCCCTGAGTCGGGAAGATCCCTGAGTCGGGAAGATCCCCTGGAGAAAGAAATGGTAACCCACTCCAGTATTCTTGCCTGGAGAATCCCATGGACGGAGAAACCTGGTAGGCTACAGTCCATGGTGTCGCAAAGAGTCGGACATGACTGAGCGACTTCCCTTTCCCTTTCTTTATAGTCCAACTCTCACATCCATGCAAGACTACTAGAAAAATCATAGCTTTGACTAGACAGACCTTTGTTGGCAATTTTACTAATATTTGTGACAATTTTACTAATAGTCAAATTATCTACTAATATTTAGAAAAGATAAAGCTTTTTTCCATCTACGTTATCATCAGCTTTACTGTGTCTTTGGCTTATTTTATACTGACTAGTGACAATAGCAGTTTAAAAAGGCTATATTTTTGAGGCAGAAATTAAGCAAAAACATGTCTGCAAAAGAAACTAAATATATAAATATAGAAAGTTTCTCTATAAATATAAATATAGAAAGTTCATAGTCACACTCATCATTTTGAGCAAAATATAGGAAAATATAGGAAAACTTTTAATTACAAGATATATGAATCATGAGGATTGTACATTTGAGAGGTTTTGTCCACATCATGTTGTTCCTATTGTTGTTGTTTGTGTACATCATTTACATGTATATATGTTGGAAAACTTGATTAAGAAGCAAACAAAATGTAAAAATAATTGAAAAAGTGAAATTTGCTCAGTCGTGTCCAACTCTTTGTGACCCTGTGGGCTACAGAGTTCATGTAATTCTCCAGGCCAGAATCCTGGAGTGGGCAGATTTTCCCAATCCAGGGGATCATCCCAACCCAGAGATCAAACCCAGATCTTTCACATTGCAGGTGGATTCTTTACCAGCTGAGCCACAAAGGAAGCCCAAGAATACTGGAGTGGGTAGCCTACTCCTTCTCCAGAGCATCTTCCTGACCCAGGAATCTAACCAGAGTCTCCAGCATTGCAGGCGGATTCTTTACCAACTGAGCTTTTAGGGAAACCCTAAAATTCATTGAAGGGCAAAAAAATAACAAAACTGATCAATGATTTTGGGCTTCCCTGGTGGCTTAGATGGTAAAGAATCTGCCTGCAGTGTGGGAAACCAGGTTTGATTCCTGTGTTGGGAAGATCCCCTGGAGGAGGACATGGCAACCCATTTCAGTATACTTGCTTGGAGAATCCCCATGGACAGAGGAGCCTGGCAGGCTTACAGCCCATGTGGTCACAAAGAGTTGGACATGATTGAGTGGCTAAGCACATAATGGATGATTTTATCTTACTTTTTTGCCCATCAATTTGATATTGTGTAGCCAAATAAATTGACAAAGTCTTAAATGTTATAAGACTTTTGCTGCTGCCAAGTCGCTTCAGTCATGTCCGACTCTGTGTGACCCCATGGACTGCCTACCAGGTTCCTCCGTCCATGGGATTTTCCAGGCAAGAGTACTGGAGTCGGTTGCCATTGCCTTCTCCTTATAAGACTTATAAGACTTTTAGCAGGTGTTTAATTAAGCTTTAAGTAGCAGAATTTATTTGACAATAGTACTTAAGGGCATAGTCCCTGAGTCTAGGTTCTTGTTCTATTAATAACCAGGATTTCTAGTATGTGCAATTTTGAGTAATGAGCTAATTAATCTCTTGGTGCCTCAGTGTCCCAACATGGAAAATGTGGATATACATTTGTTAGCTCAATTAATAAAAGGTAGAAAAGTGCCTAGAACTGTGACTCATGCATATTTAGAGCTATATGTCTCTCATTGTATTGTTTATTACAGCATCAGTACAAAGATGAAATAGATGTCTGTCCATAAATTGGCTACGTATTTGGGTACAATGAAGCATATAAAGGTTATAAGAAAAGGTGATGGTGGTTTATTCCCTAAGTTATGTCCGACGCTTGTGACCCCATGAACTGTAGCCTGCCAGGCTTCTCTGTCCATGGGATTTTCCAGGCAAGAATACTAGAGTGGGTTGCGATTTGCTTCAAATTTGGACAAGTACAAAATTATACCTATGGAAGTTATAAAGAAAATAAGCTAGATATATTTCTATGTTAATAATATTTGAGCATTCTATGATTAAATTAAGATTAATAAATTGTTAAAATAATATTTGACTTTTAAAATTAATCATTTTACCACTCTGTCAGTAAATGTGGCTCAGTAGCATTTGACACACATTTCCAACCTGAATCTTTAGTATACAGATATGGCTGAGCATGCACACACAGAATATTATAAGGAATAAGGATGTTTATGTAGTAATCTGTTTCATTGCTTGGAAAACAAAATAAAATTATCATTAGTTTGGAAATTTTTAATTAAATAAATACTTTTTGGTAGTTCAGGAATAACCTTAAAGAAATGAAGGAGCCAGAATTTTCAGTGGTCAAATTGACAAGGAAATTAAAATCAAAACAATAATCATGGTAAAGAGAAAGAAGTTTACTTTTGAAATCATTATTTCATAAGGACAAAATGTAGTTAAATAGAAAAAGAAGGTTATCTTCAATCAGTTGTGATTGTTTTTACTATTATTTATTCTCTGTTTTAGAAAATGGAAAAGGAGGAAAAACAATGACTAAATGAAATTGTCCTAACATACAAGATGGAAAAGAGGACAGAAGTGTACCAGTAGCCCCAGATAACAACCATGTAGAAATTTTTTCAATCATTGATTAGCTCATGTGGATATTCACAAATAAAACTCATAGATCTTACTTCTCATCTCAGGAAAAAAAACATAGATGAGGGCAAAACACACATGAGAGATAATAGGTTATATTAGTCAACTGAAAATGAGACTGTATTCCATTTTTTTAAATTTTGCAATAAGATTGTAGCTCCTTAAAAGTACCTGAATAAATATATCCATAGCCAAAAATAAATGAAAAAGTTAAATCAAGAAAGCTATAAAATAGTAATAATAATAATGCATTACACATTGATAGGGCTTCCTTGGTGGCTTGTGTGTGTGCCTGGTAAGTAGCTTCCGTCATGTCCAACTCTGTGCAAATCTATGGATGGTGGCCTGCCACAGTCCTCTGACTATGGGATTCTCCAGGCAAGAATTTTGGAGTGGGTTGCCATTCCCTCTTCCAGTGGATCTTTCCAACTCTGGGATCAAACTCTCATCTCTTACCTTTCCTGTATTGGCAGACTGTTTCTTACATGGGAAGTGTTCCCTGGTGGCTAAGTGGAAGAGAATCTGCCTGCCAATGTAGGAAATGCGAGTTTGATCCCAGGGAGTAAGATTTCTAGATAAATTACAGCTGTTTAGAAAAAACAGAACTTTTTGGTTTTGCAAGTTAATTTCTGAACTGCTTTTTGTTTCTTTTAATAAAGTTCTCCTGAATTTTTTTTTTTTTTTAAGAATTAAGAGCACAATTGCTTGTTTGTCTATGTGCTCAGTAGTGTCTGACTCTTTGTGACCTCATGGACTGTAGCCTGCCAGGTTCCTCTGTCCATGGGATTTCCCAAGCAAGAATACTGGAGTGGGTTGCCGTTTCCTTTTCCAGGAGATCTTCCCGACCTAGGGAAGATTCTGCATTGGCAGGCAGGTTCCTTACCACCGAACCGCCTGGGAAGCTCAGAATTGCTTGACTAAAATTAAAACAAATACATTGTATAACACTAAGTATTCAGTCTGTTAGATTTAGTCAATTCTTTAATGTGGGCATCTCATGATCATGTTATACACATTTGAGACTATTTTCCAAGAGGAAAGTTCACATGGTCTTTTGAGTTTTATAACACTTAAAATACCATTAACAATGTAATAGTGATAAAAGCACCAATACCTGCCTTCTCTGTTAAAGGACGCCATAGGATTTTAAAAGTGTTGAAAGGAAATCTTTTGCTTTTTATATGACTTTTATCTTGTCATTGAATAATTGTAACATTTAAGAGTGATCTTCTAAATGACATTATGCTATTATAGGCCAGTCATTCCATTCTGAGTTTGGACAATTTGAGGAAAAAGCAAAATAAAAGATTAAACTTGGTGGAAAGCATTTGCAGAATTTTCTAGAAAAGTTTTACACAATGTCAGTACCATTTGAAAACACTTGAGAAGCCAATTTGCCTTCTTAAAATAGTGTGGATCTCTGCTTTCTATGGTATATTCATCACTTATAACCCTAAGATGTCTGGTACCATGCAGACAGCATTCTGCAAGAGGACTCTGTTTCAATAAAGGAAAGAGATTAAAGGACAATCTATTTGCATAGTACTTTCTCATCTAGTTGACATAGATTGTATTTACCACTTCTGGAAGGAGGCAAGTGGTGTTTATGCAGGCAAGAGCTGGAGTCAACAGACCAGCTTCTAGATCTGGTTTTCCACACATCAAGCCACCATCTTTGGTAAGTACATTCATCTTCATGATACTGTTTTGCCATCTGGAAAATGATGGCAAGATCAGATCAGCAGTTTTCAGTCTGTGCTCTGCAGAGTTTTAATGGATTCAGAGTAGCAATCTGAGGACCCCCGTGTGGGGAGGACAGACTGTGTTTTGATCTGATTTTTATATTGGAGTTTGCCCAAAGATTTAAAAAGATACAAGCAGGTGAAAATAACTCTATTAAATGGTCTTTAAGTTTCATTCTCTCTCTTTATGGAATGTATTCCCATTCTCACTCTAGTCATTTCATGAAATTAAAAAAAAAAAAAAAAAACTCAACCTGATTTTGATTACTGTATCTACTTAGGGGCATAATGCTCTACTTTTTTCAGTAAAAGCATCATAGTAAGGTATTTCAGAGCAGACCTTTCGAGACTTATTATATAATGGATGCTCGTCTAAGAAATGAATATGTTCAACAATGCCCATTTTTTAAAATTTAAGTTTAAAGGAGTATCTTTCTCATATGTCCTATAACCATCCACAAAGAAAACACGTTATAACATTTATGCTGTTTCAATTCACTACTTCTACTAGTCTTCAAATTCCTCCAGACTACTTTTGCTTTAGATTGATGAATTTTTGTACTCAAATTATTTAATTGGGAAAGGAATTTAAAGCATGAGAAAAATATATACTCTTTTTTACAACTGACTAAACATAAAATTAAAAATATGAAACCATTTATGCATCTAGGTAGAGTATCAGTGTTCCTAGGGAAAATGGTATATGATACTCACATTTCTTATTTTGTGAGGTTACTGACATCTTTTTCTGTGGTACTTTATATGATATATGTATCATTTTTAGAGTATACACATACCTCAGAGACATTAAGATTTTAGTTCCAGATGACAATAGAATGAATTTTACAATAAACAGAGTCACACAAATATTTGGTTTCCTAGTGCATATAAAAACATCATATACAGGTGGTTCAATGGTTGGGACTCCATGCTTCCAATGCAAGGGGCAAAGGTTTAACCCCTGGTTGGGAAACTAAGATTCTACACATTATGTGGTACAGTCAAAAATTGTTTTAATTAAAAGTCATATATATATGTATATATATGCATTGCCTTATGCAAATATTACTTTAAGTGAAATCTAGGAATGTCTCTTTTTTCTTAATTTTCTAAATCCCTTTGTTTTAATTTTGTACAAATGGCAGAGGACTCTATAGCTGAAAACACATCAGCAATTACTAAATATAATTTATTTTTTATGTGAAGAAACTGAGAACCAGAAAATTGAAATTTACAGGACACTCAAAGGCAAAAACTAATTAGTGATAACACATAAAACTACATTTTTCTTTTCCAAAAGAGTTTTGTTCATTCTCTTGAATCTATTTTAAATGTAGATATTCTATATTTATAGAAAGACAAATAAATACAAAATATATAAATACTGTCAGCTTCCAAAAGAAATATCACCTGTTATCTTAATTTCCTTTACTGTTGGGTGCATAGTGCTATTCATAATTTTAAGTGGTTTTTTCCAAAAGTCATTATTTAACTTTCAAAAGCACAGATCAATTCAAATGAAAGAATTAAGTACACATTGCTGTAAAGCAAATCTAAAGCATTTGATAGCAGGGAACTATTTATCATTCTTTTATTTATAGACTTTGCTTTTAGCTGTTTTCTCTTTCCTGTTCTTTTTCAGTGTCTTGAATAACAGTCTTCCTAACATTCCAAATCTATCTCTGATAAACCCAACATCTCTTTTTAAGATACACACAAATACACACATGCGTCAAGGTATGTTTTCCAATCAGCTCTAGGGGGAAAGAGAATGTCCAGAAGGCCTGGCTGAGAAGCCTCAGGTTCTCTCTCTTCCGTGGTGAAGCGGCTGAAACTGCCATTCTCTTCTTTTAGTCTTAGTTGGGTGTTTTGTCTTTGTTTTGTCCTCTGCTCCATGCATGAAACATTTTGGAGTCATTCCAAGATTTGGATAGTTTGTTTTCAGAATTTGAGGATATCCCTCTCTATCTCTCTCTTTTGCCAGATTTTTAGTGTCACATACCAGCTACTGACTTCACCCTAAAGTCTTCATGATGATTTCTTAAGAGTGAAATCTTAAGATTTGAGTCTTCCTTCAGACAAAAGCAAGTTTCCATAGTGTAGTGATTATCACTTATCACGTTTGCCTCACACACAAAATGTCCCTGGTTAGAAACCAGGCGGAAACATCTCCCCTCTCTGGAATTTGCATTTGGGCTTCCCTGGTGGCTCAGGCAGTAAAGAAGTCCTCCACAACCACATGCTTAAAAGTACATATTTTTTTATGACTCTAATAACTCTTTTACATCAGTTACAGCAGTAATAAATCTCTTTTATGACAGGTTTCCATGCATTTTAGCTATTTATAAGATCAGAATATCCTCTGTTAACAATTTAATTAACTTTATCCAATACTTTCTCAATTTTCCACCTACCCCCATGCACATATTTTATTCTAGAAAAGAGTTTAAGTGAAACTTTTACATGATATTCTTCTAAATTTTCAAAACTAATTAAAAATCCAAAGCAAAGAAAGTATCCATATTGATCTCTCAGCCAAGAACACTCTTTTATATCCAATGACCCTAATCTCTGGTTTAAAAATTCCATCAACATATTTAATATAACAATAAATTTTCATCAGATTTTTTAGTCCTTTTTAAATTTAAGAATCATTACAAAGCATGTAAGCAATGAAATGCCGACTCAGTAGTTTATACCCTTTAATGTTCAACAAATGATAATGAAAATCATGAAATAAATTAATGACTTCATGTTGATGAAAGCAAACAAAAGTAATAACCCTTGCATTCTAACTCAGAAAATCAACCATTATGTAAGTTCTTATGCTTTCAAAAACATTTCCTCACAGTTGTCCTATATCTGAGTAAAAACTGATCATAAAGACAAAAAGAAAAAAAATGCAAATGGTGACAGCTGCTGCAAAAGACACAAGAAGGCAGAACACAAATGGGGGTATTATAGGCAGAAGGGGCAGAGAAAGCTTCCAGACCTATCACTTGAACAAGGGATAATTTGTGAGAAGGTGGAGATGTGGAGAAAGATCCATGAACGAGGGCTGAAGAGAGGGTTAATCGGAGGCATAGCATTGAAAACCATGCGTGGCTCAGCATTTTACAAGGACATTTTTAAAAGTTCTGGATTACAGGATGGGAGGGAAGAAAAGAGGGAGGGAAGTGAGAATTAATTGCTGGAGTTGATTTTGAGGGTAAATGGAGAAGGAAATGGCAATCCACTCCAGTATACTTGCCTGGAGAATTCCATGGACAGAGGAGCCTGGTGGGCTACAGTCCGTGGGGTCACAAAGAGTCAGACATGACTGAGCGACTAACACACACTGACGAGTCAGATCGTAACAGGACTTGTAGGCAAATGTAAGGAACTTAGACTTTATAGTGATAAACTTCTGAATGATTTTAAGCTGGAGAAATATGTTGTGATCTCCATTTATGTAGAAACATCCTGGCTTCTGAATGGAGAATGGACAAGAGAAGGAGCCCAAGTAAAGCAGAAGATGAGCAAATTCTCACAATTTCAGTTACGTGTTTCTTCCCTCAATTGAGATCAGATATGTCCATCCTTGTAACCTATCCCTCAGAGAGTCAGACTTATTCTTCCAAATCCTTAGCCATTGGGTCCAAATTTGCTAAATTAAGCTTTTATCTCAGAGGATTTGGTAACCACAGTAACACGGCATACAAAGTGTTGGCTATCTGTGCTTCTCTCTAAATGCCCCACTTTGATAGAATTAAGCCTGGATAAAACCATTGGTGAGGAATCAAGTCATGCTTTCTAGTAGATTATTCTTTAAAATATGTTATTTTCTGCAGAATGAATGTCAAACAGAACCAGAGAGTTGCACCGAGCTTTAAATATATGAAATAGTTACCATTGCTTTACAAGTATAATGCACTGCATAAATAATGCAATCCAGGTTCAGACTTGACTTGTCTTCTTATCTTCCCCACACAGTAATGATAAACAATTTAGGGCTTCCTCTCTTAGTCTCTGAAGTTCCTTTTATAGCTCTAAAGTCTACTTCTGAGTGCTGTTGTTAAAGGAAAAGAATTTTTTATTCTGACAACCCTGATATCCTTTGCATTTTCTACAAATGAGTGAAAGGAAGATATTGTGTGAAGGGATTTGATTTGTAACACAATAGCTGCTTTTCCTTAGCTGAAGTAGAGAGCATAGAACACATTTACATTAAATGTGTGCTCTTATGAAGGAAGAAATAAGCATTTGGATTTGAAATATGTCGAACACTATTTTTATGAAGGGCAAGTCATTTCGTTCAGCTGCGATTTTAGTTCTAACGAACAAAAGCTCACTTGAAGCATTCATTTGCTACTTCTGGGTGTCTTGTTGGTTAAGCTTTATATCTTCCACATGGTCCCTTTCTTCCATAAGAGGTAGATTTTAGACAATGTTGGCTTTGCTGTTAAATTTTACAGCTCGATGGTAATAAAATATCAGGGAAGCTATTTCATGGTCTTTCAGCAATGTAGATAGATGGATTCAGAACAGAGTATATCTGGACATGCAACTCACCTAACACTCGCCCTCATTTAATTGATGACATATCTGTAAGGTGCACAATACAAGCCTCAAAATGAATTTTGTGCATCTCTCCTAGTACAGGTGTTTTGTTGTTGTTGTTGTTTTTAATGTCAAAGAAATAGTTGACAGATACTGAAAGGTTAAACCACTGGTGGTCACGGTTAATGGGAAACATTTGAATAGCAGATGGTGAGATACACCAAAAATGTACTGCTTAAGTAGCTTCTTGGGCCCCAGGGGACAGACTAATGGACTCAAGCATAGCTGTGTCTCATTTACTGAAACACATGTTACCTTTCTTGCTCTCAATATAAAAGGATTCTGGTCACATGACAATATTTACAGCAACAGAAGATCACTGTAAGTGCAAAGATGGTAACATGGTCTTATTCTCATTGTCTTTCTACTTGTTGGGATGAGTGTCAGTGACCCTGAACTTCTTATATGGTATTTGTGTTTGGCCAGGCAATATGGCTACCAAAGTAGCTTCTGGCAATAAAAGAAATTACTTATTATTTAAGGTCAGCTACATTGGTCAGTCTGCATGTCAGCATACTCTAACAGTTCCCTCACAACATTAGGCTGCTTTTGGCTGTAGTAAAATGAAAAATCCAAGTCACATTGCTTCAAAACAGAAGGAACTATGATATTGATTCTTATAAGTGAAATCTGGAGGCAGAGTCGCTTTTACAGTTGACTTAATTATTGAAGATTTCAAGCTCCATTTTATCACAGTTCTCTCATCTCAGCCCTCAGTATTCCTGGTCTTAACCTCTGTGTGCCCAGTCTTAACCTTCGATCATCAAACATCTACAGAAATTCTAGGTGGCACATCTGAATGACAGACACTGTCCCTTCCTGTTAATCTCAAATCTAAGTAAAGAAACATTGCAGAAACCCAGCAGAAAACCTCCTACATCTCATCAGCCCAAATTATGTCAGATACTCTTGATGTGGGGAACACCGCACATGGATTGGACTAAGTCTCATTCCTGAATGAATCAGTGGTAACAATCAAGATATTTCCATAATTGACTTTATTTGTTTTAAATATTTTATTTATTTATTTGGCTAAACCAGGTCTTAGTTGGGCTTCCCTGATAGTATTCCACTACTGGAGTGGGATACTGGACTATCTCATTCCAGTATTCTTGGGCTACCCTGGTAGCTCAGGTGGTAAAGAATCTGCCTGCAGTGTGGGAGACCTAGGTTTGATACCTGGGTGGGGAAGACCCCCTGGAGGAGGAAATGGCAACCCACTCCACTGTTCTTACCTGGAGAAACCCTATGGACAGAGGAACCTGGCAGGGTACAGTCTGTGGGGTCACAAAGAGTTGGACATGACTGAATGACACAGCACAGGTCTTAGCTGGAGTATATGGGATTTTCAATCTTCATGACAGCATGCGGGATCTTGAGTTGTGGTATGCAAACTCTTAGTTGCAGAATATGAGATCTAGCTCCCCAACCAGGAATCAACCTAGGTTCCCTGAATTGGGAGTACAGAGTCTTAGCCACTGAACCACCAAAGAAGTCCCAATAACTGACTTCAAATAATTAAAGCTCACCCAGAATGGGCATGGGAATATTTAATGTCAAAATGTCCTTAATCCTCTTTAAAAATTAGAATTTCTGACATGGTTTAATAAAACACCATCATTCCTTTCATTGAGCATTGGGGAAAAGAGAGTAAATAAAATTTTCTCTGTGTGATGCTCTTTTTGATATGGCCCCTCCATTATTATATGTGGCAATGCAATAAGTCCTACTGCTTTCTGTTTTTGAGTTTTCATGCCACTGAAAGGCCTAGAAGGATCTGGACCTTGTCAAAGCAGAAATATAAATATTCTATGTTTTTTCTAGACTTATGAAATAAAAATCTTCTCTTTCCTTATTTTCTCCAACAGGCAGAGGAGTAATATCTAGAGAAACCAAACCAGGCTTGACCCTAAAAGACCCTTGCTGAAAAGCAAAAAAATTAGCTGTTTTCTATGTAGGTCAAGATCTTCCCTGGTGGCTCAGACAATAAAAGGGTCTGCTTGCAGTGCGGGAGACTCTGGTTCGATCCCTGGGAGGGGAAGATCCCCTGGAGAAGGAAATGGCAACCCACTCCAGTACTCTTGCCTAGAAAATTCCATGGATGGAGGAGCCTCGTAGGCTACAGTCTAGGGAGTAGCCAAGAGTCAGACACGACTGAGT
Source organism: Capricornis sumatraensis (assembly GCF_032405125.1). Taxonomy (NCBI): domain Eukaryota; kingdom Metazoa; phylum Chordata; class Mammalia; order Artiodactyla; family Bovidae; genus Capricornis; species Capricornis sumatraensis. The sequence continues at coordinate 13,837,233 of NC_091089.1, read as the reverse complement.
GACTTCACTCACTATGTGGATGAAAGGAGAACATGCATCTCATGTGTTATCCAACACCTGTTGATAGAATAAGAGTTTGGATCATCATCCATAACTAACAATAACGGTGGCATTGCCTTATGGTGGTGAACATATAACACATGAATTTGGTGCAGTGGAAGGTGAAGAATCCAGGGCACAGCCTATCTACTCTCCTTCCCTAAACCACTTATTAGCCTGTCTATCTTAATACACAAAATATGGAATCTCATTTATACTGATCTAACTTAAGTTTTAAAATGTAGTTTTATGCAGTAAAAATAATATATTCAATTTTTATTTACCCTAATATGGAGCATCTTTTATTTTTTTAATGCTAAGATGTAGTCTACCCAATCTTTATACAATTCTGAACATTCAACACTGCTTGTCAGGTATGACACATATTTTCGCCAGCTTTTCTAAAGCAAGAGAGATGAGTGATGAAATCTTGCTGTCATAATTGGTTTCCTTTTGGTAGGAATTCATCAGGATAAATATTATTTGGAATATTCTCAGTATCAAGCATATGAGTTAGAAGAGAGTCCAGTATTGTTTCCATTTAAAAGGGAGGTAAGTTCAAATGCCTAGAAAGCTCCAATACTTTGGCCACCTGAGGCAAAGAGCTGATGCTTTTGGAAAAGACCTTGATGCTGGGAAAGATTGAAGGCAAAAGAAGAAGGGGGAGACAGAGGATGAGATGTTTAGATAATATCACTGGCTCAATGGACATGAATTTGAGCAAACTCCAGGAAACAGTGGACAAGAGAGGAGCCCTACACACTGCAGTCTATGGGGTCATAGTCAGACAAGACTTGGCAACTGAGCAACAACACCAATATGTAATAAACATTACAGAGCTTGACAACAGATAAAGTTGAAAAGGAAGCAATAAATTATTATATCCAAAGCTTTATTTTCCTTATCTGAAAATATTCTGTTTAAGTGTCTTCAGCTCTAACGTGCTATGAGCTCATGATTGCAATTCCAACTGGATAACATTTGATCTGCCATGAACTGGAACAAAGCAGGTCTTCCAAGGTCCCTTTCTTATCTTGCTCTTGATGATGTCCCAAATTATTTCCAACATGATATCATAATTCTCTATTTATAAGAATGTCTCCTTTGAAAGCACCTTTCAGGTTTTGACAATTCATGAGCAACAAGATATAACAGATCCATTAATATCACTTCTGTAATCAGGATTTGTCCTTTAATAGAAACAAGGAGAGATTCTAAATCTCCCCACTAGAAACTTAATGTCATCTACAAGTGGTTACTAGAAAATTTAAAATCATGTCTCTGGGTTGCACTCCAGGATCCCCTGTCCCTGCAGTCTTCCAGGCAAGAATACTGGAGTGGGTTGCTATTTCATTCTCCAGGGGATCTTCCCATCCAGGGATTGAACCTGGGTCTCCTGCACTGGCAGGCTGATTCTTTACCACTGCACAACCTGGGAAGTAACCATATTAAAAAAAAAAAAAGCTTAAAAATGTTTATTAGCATTAATAATGCATTTTATTTAAACCAATATGTATTTCAACATGTAATTAAAATTTTAAATTAGTAATGGAGTATTTAATATTCTCCTCTTTGATACTATGCATGTGTGCTAAGTCACTTCCAACTCTTTGCGACCTTATGGAAAATCTGATACATATTTTATACTTACAGCACATTTCAATTCAGCCACATCTCAAATGCTCATTAGCCACCTGTGTTTGGTGGCTACCTAATTGAATAATGCAGTTCTAATGAATAGAATTTAACTCAATGTTAAAGATTCAATCTTTAACATTGTTAAAAATAGATTATTTATCAGAGTGGAGATGGAGAGAACAGCAAAGCAAGGGAAACTGTCTTAACTCTGGTTGCCATAACAAAATACCATAGGCTGATGGTTTAAGCAACAGAAACTTGTTCCTCACAGTACGGGAGGCTGGGAAGTGTTGGTATGGTCAGTTTTTGATGAAGACTGCCCTGCTGGCTTGTAGAAACTACCTCCTGGTTTCGTTCCCACATGGCAGAGACACACACAGAGAACAAGTTTTCTGATATCTGTTCTTACAAGGGTACTAATCCCATCATGGGCTTCCCGGGTGGCTCAGGAGATGCAGGCAGGATACCCAGGTTTAATCCCTGCATCAGGAGATCCTCCTGGAGAAGGAAATGGCAAGCCATTCCAGTATTCTTGCCTAGAAAATCCCATGGACAGAGGAACCTGCTGGGGCACAGTCCATGGCAGGTCACAAGGAGTAGGATACAGCCTACCAACTGAGCAAGTAGGCAATCCCATCATAAGGACTCCACCCTCATGACATCACGTGCGCATGCTAAGTTGCTTCAGATGTGCCTAACTCTTTGCAACCCTATGAAGTGTAGCCTGACAAGCTCTTCTGTCCTTGGGATTCTCCAGGCAAGAACACTTGAGTGAGTTGCTAAGCCCTCCTCCAGGGGATCTTCCTGACCCAGGGATTGAACCCTTGTCTCTAATGTCTCCTGAATTGATAAGCAGGTTCTTTACCATTAGAGCCACCTGGGACACCCCCTCATGACCTCATCTAAGCCTGATTACCTCCCAAAGGCCCCATCTCCAGATAACATCACCTTGAGTTAAGGTTTCAACATAGGAATTAGGGGTCAGGAAGCCATGAACACAGTTCATAACACTGTTGCTTTGTTTCTATCATTACTCCCCTGACCTGTGAGTTTAGAATTACACTGACTATACTTACACTTTTCTCTTGGTTTTTAGGGAGAGAATTTTTTAAAAGTTATTTTTGTTTTTTTTAGAAGTCCTTTTCTACATACCTGTAACTGTAGCATGTAAAAGAAAGATAGTTGAATGAATTACATAGAAGCATATGCTCTCTTAAAAAGTGTTAATGAGAAATTAAATGGAAATTGTTTTACCTGGGAAATGGTACTATCCTCTTTGGTCTACTTATCTTCTTTAGTGTTTTTAAAGCAGAAACAGACAAATTATCTTAATTGGGAAATATTTTAATTAAGGAGAAATAGATCATTTGGGGGAAATCAGTTTACTGGTTAGTGATTTCACTTTTCAAGCACAGATCTTTTTTTTTCCTGAGCTCCCAGATTTTATATCAAATCTCTTTTAGCAATTTACTTTCTGTGGCTTACCAAAGAGGTGGAAGCAAAACTGGCTTAACATCTACATTTCTTTCCCTTTATGCTCATCATATACTGATCTAAAACTCTTAAGTGTTAGTCACTCAGTAGTGACCGGCTCTTTGCGACCTCAGGGACTGTAGCCCACGAGGCTCCTCTGTCCAAGGGATTCTCCAGACAAGAATATTGGAGTAAGTTGTCATTCCCTTCTCTGGGGGTTCTTCCCTGACCCACGGATCAAACCCAGGTCTTCTGCATTGTAGGCAGATTCTTTACCATCTGAGCCACCAGGGAGGCCAAAAACTCTAAACTCATCCACAAATAGTTAGAATATTTGATTCAGAACTAAAATTGCTCCACTTCACAAGTAATGAAGTTCATAATATGGGTAACAGTATAAGTTGTAAAACAGCTATCATGATGAAAAAATAGCTTGCTTTCTTCAAATACATCCCCATTACTCTCTAAGCAGATATACAGAGATTTTGCTGTTATATTACAGTTGAAAAAAAAAAAAAAAAAAGGAAAGGGTAATTGTTTAAGGTCAAGCAAATCGTTATGCTTAAGTCATCTGGTTCCCAATGTAGTGTTTCTTCACTGTGGACAATACACATCTAGATCCTTGAAATTGAGTTATCTGTCAGTGTCAGCATATCGCCTCTAATTCACATCTTAAGGCTTGGTGACATGGACATGGGGATGAGCTCTTTCAGAGGGTCTTCTGAGTTTCCCCCACTTCACTCACATTCAGCGTTCACTTAGACCCCACTGCATAACAAGTGCTGGACAAACAGCTTCCACCTTTGTCTCTTGAAATCTGAAGAGATGTGAGTACTATTGAATATAGAAATATAATTCATATTAGAATCCTGATTATTATTAGTGACATGGCATATCCAAAATATTAAATTGATTTGAGTTAAGCAATATTACAAATAAAATTCTGAGGTCTTTCCAAAGCATATTTTGGCTACTTTTAACTTGCTACTGTCTAGATCTTTGCCAAATCTTTGGAACAAGGCCTTGTAATGTTTGAGGGATTGACAACTTCAAAATGAAAACATATTTTAGTGATGAAATATACAGATTTTCAAATTAAGTAAAATAATTTTAAAAGTCCTATTTGTTAGGTTGTATCATTCTTGTGAGTGAGAGAAAATGTCAAAGAGATACTACTTTTTTCACTTTGAACCAGCTATAGAAGTTGAACTGACCTCTTCATTGTGTGTGAACGGTGAGGCACTACATTCAAGGTCAAATGAAATGATAACACAAAAAGATAAAACCTAAGCCCTTTTTATTTTTCAAGATAATGGATTCATTATTTCTTAAAACTTAGAGAAATTCAACAACAAATATTTTTGAACATTTCTTTGAGCAGAAAATATGAGCTAATTTCCATGGCAGGTGCAGAGAATACAGAAATGAATATGACATGGCCTAAATATTGGCATAGCTTAATCTTAGTACAAGACAAATGATTGCTAAGGTCGTATCTTGTAGACTGAACATCTGTGTATGTACAGTGAGCCAAGGGCTAGCAAGGTCCAAGTTATACCCAAATAAATTCCCTAATGAAATTTTCACCACTGACGCCCTCCCTTTGAATATTGTCACCATTTGTAAGACGGATTTAAGCAACATATCTGTGCTTCTACCAGGAAAGGAAAAAGCCAGGAGGATTGTCCTCTTTCCATGAGGAAAATAAGAATGACAGACTTATTGGGGGAAAAAATACAATGGATTTTGTTAGCAGGAAAGTCATTATCTATGGAATGTTTTTAGCTGAAAATGCCTGGTTCTTTTTTTTTTTAACTTTATTCAAGTATAATTAAAATACACAAGTGTAAGATATTTAAAGTGTATATCATGGTGATCTGATAAGTGTAAAAGGATTATCTCTATCTAGTAAATTAACATATCCATCCTCACACATGTTTACATTTTTATATAATGTGTGAGATTATATACATGTGTGAGAATATTTAAGTACTCTTCTTTCAGCAAATTTCAATTATACAATACATTATCAACTGTAGTCACCATGATGTACGTTAACTGCTCAGACCTTATTCATCTCATAGCTGAAAGTTCATACTATTTTAACAGCCTTTCCCCATTTTTCTCACCCCTTTGCCCTTGGCAATTGTTTTCCTATTTTGTTTCTATGAGTTGGACTTAAGAAAAATGTTTCCACATTTAAGGGATTGTATTGGTAGTATTGGTAGTACAGGTAGCATTGGTCTTTCCCTCTCAGACTTATTTTACTGAGCTTAATGCCATCAAGATGCATCCATGTTATAGCAAATAGCAAGATTTTATTCTTTTCCATGGCTGAATAATATTCCATTGTGTACATTTAAACATTTTCTGTATCCATTTGTGCCTTCATGGACAATTATGTTGTATCTATAGCTGATTCTTAGAGAAAATTAGAGAGATGATGCTGAGGTAATAAACAAGAGGGCACATACGGTTTATTTTCAAAACATAAGAGAGACAGTGATCAGAATACACCAATAAAATGATTTTCAATATTTGTTCTGTGCAATCTCTCTAAGTCACACACATACAAATAATAAACAGTGTTTAGGCCATGGGTTCTGGAGCCTGGATTCAGTGTCCAAATTTACAAACCACAACCTCTGAGGCTTTAAGAAAATAAACACAATCTCACTGTGCCTTAGTTTCCTCATCCATAAAGTATCAATAACATACTAATAGTAATTTCCTCATAGAATTCTTGTGCTAAGTGGGTTAATACAAAATGACTAGAATATCTCCTGTCCCACAGGAATTGCCCAAGAAGTGCTAGTTATGTGTTTTTTTCTATGCAATGTTTTCAGTTTTCAAAGCATTTTTATAAAAGAACATTTCTTTGGAAATCAGAATTTGTGTCACCATAAAGCTTGACTACAAAGTGTCTGATCATCTTAATTAAATGAAAAAAGCCTATGCAGTTGAATTAATCACCTTTATTCAGTTACTCTATTTCTGACTAAGTTTCTAATGCTGGTTATTAGCATATGAGACTTCTCTGCAAATTCTATGGATTGTACAATTATGTTTTCTTTTACACAAAATATCAGTCTTTGTGATGAAATATTGCAATTTTCATGATCACAGCCTAATTAAACATTTTACTTTGAGGGAAACACTCTAGATCCATTGGTAAAATTTTAGGAAAAACTTTTCTCATATCTGTATCCTATTTATAAATAAACTCCATACCATGTTATTTCTTACATAGTGTATTATTATTTTTCTGTTATGGTATAACAAGATACTATAAATATAGTGACTTAAACAAAACCTATGTATTAACTTGCAGTTTGGAGGGTCAGAAATGTGGCAGGATGTAACATGGTTCTCTGTTTAGGATATCACGACACAGTAATAAAGATGTTTGCTGGGGTGAGTTCTCACCTGAAGAGTCCGTGTGAAATCTGTTTCCAGGTTCATCCAGGCTGTTGACAGAAGTCAGTTCTTTGCAGTTGTGAGCTAAGGTCTCCATTTCCTTGCCATCTGTAAGCTGGGGTGACTCCCTGCTCTTAGAAGCCATCTGCATTCCTTCTCACATGGCCTCCTTCAAAGACAGCAGAAAGTTGAAAATCTTTCTCAAATCTCAAATCCCTCTCACTTTTTTTTCTGCCACCAGCCTGAGAAACCTTTTTGCTTTTAAAGGTTCATAGGATTAGGTCGGGACCAGCTAGAAAATTTCCCTCAGGTAACATTAACTGTGCCATATAATATAACTCAATTGCAGAGTGATATCTCATTATATTCACAGTACTCGGAAAATAGGGTGTGAAATTTGAGGATGGGGTCATGCTTTGCAGGATTCTGCCTTCCAAAGATGATCTCATGGTTTTCTACAATGGCTCTTTGAATCCTCACCTGCTCAGATTCATCATCATGGACAGTATTCCATAGCATTGGGGATACATTCTTTGGGGTCTCTAAACATTTAACTAATGTTAAGTAGAAACTAGAAATGCAGCTGGTAGCTGTAAGAATATTCTGATAAGCCATCTTGTCCAACAGTGAAACAGGTTGAGTTTTAATGTAATCAATTTCACATTTCACAAAATATTTGGCTGATAGAAAATAATCTCTTGGTGAGGATATTAATATGAAGTCTATGCTATGAGAAGAAAGACTAAACTAAGTGGTGTTTCAGTTTCCCCCCTTCAATGTTTATATTGTATGATTCAGTGACTTTGAAAATGATTTACTACATAGGCTCCTAAATGTGAATTTTTATGATGAATAGTACTAACCTTGAATCAATTAAAATAGGTCCTTTTTTAAAACCAGAAATACTAAGAAGGAAAGAGCACTTCTTTAGAAAGAAATACTATCTAAATTTCTCACATTTTACGTATGTGAAACTAAAGTTCAAAGAAATCAAATGACCTTACTAGTTTCCGCAGTAACAGATTTTGGACTCTAATCTAATATTATTCTCCTACTCACATATGTTTGGCTACTTGGCCAAATATAACCATAGAGAAAAATGTCAGGATGAATAATGCCTAATTTTGACACTAGACTTTTTTCATTCTCCTTGCAACCTTTACAACTTAAAACTTATTTTAAAAAACTTGATGATTCGACTCCATTCTGAGTGCACAGTCTCAATGAGGACAAGATGGACTTTTAAGGAGAGGTCACTAAATGGGTATAAAAACAACTAAAAGAAGACATATTAGTTTTTACTAAGACATACCTGGAAGAAATAGCTCAAATTTTCTAGTTCAAATACTAAAAGATGATGCTGTGAACGTGCTGCACTCAATATGCTAGCAAATCTGGAAAACTCAACACTGACCATAGGACTGGAAAAGGTCAGTTTTCATTCCAATCCCAAAGAAAGGCAGTGCAAAGAATGTTCAAACTACCTCACAATTGCACTCATCTCACACACTAGCAAAGTCATACTCAAAATTCTCCAAGCCAGGTTTCAACAGTACGTGAACTGTGAACTTCCAGATGTTCAAGCTGGATTTAGAAAGGGCAGAGGAACCAGAGATCAAATTGCCAACATCTGTTGTATCATCAAAAAAGCAAGAGAGTTCCAAAAATATATCTACTTTGGCTTTATTGACTATGCCAAAGCCTTTGACTGTATGGATAACAACAAACTGTGGAAAATTCTTAAAGAGATGGGAATACCAGACCATCCCACATGCCTCCTGAGAAATCTGTATGCAGGTCAAGAAGCAACAATCAGAACTGGATGCAACAGACTGGTTGCAAATTGGGAAAGAGGTATGTCAAGGCTGTGTATTGTCATTCTGCTTATTTAACTTATATGCAGAGTACATCATACAAAATGCCGCTGGATGAAGCACAAGCTGGAATCAAGATTGCCAGGAGAAATATCAATAACCTCAGATATGCAGATGACACTACCCTTATGGCAGAAAGCAAAGAAGAACCAAAGAGCCTTTTAATGAAAGTGGAAGAGGAGAGTGAAAAAGTTGGCTTGAAACTCAACATTCAGAAAACTAAGATCATGGCATCTGGTCCCATCACTTCATGGCAAATAGATGGGGAAACAATGGAAACAGTGAGAGACTTTATTTTGGGGGGCTCCAAAATCACTGCAGATGGTAACTGCAGGTATGAAATTAAAAGATGTTTGCTCCTTGGAAGGAAAGCTATGACCCAATTAGGCAGCATATTAAAAAGCAGAGACACTACTTTGTCAACAAAGGTCTGTCTTGTCAAAGCTATGGGTTTTCCAGTAGTCATGAATGGATGTGAGAGTTGAACTATAAAGAAAGCTGAGCACCAAAGAACTGATGCTTGTGAACTGTGATGCTGGAGAAGACTCTTGAGAGTCTCTTGGACTGTAAGCAGATCCAACCAGTCCATCCTATGGGAAATCAGTCGTGAATATTAATTGGAAGGACTGATGCTGAAGCTGAAACTACAATACTTTGGCCACCTGATACGAAGAACTGACTCATTTGAAAAGACCCTGATCCTGGGAAAGATTGAAGGTGGGAGGAGAAGGGGACAACAGAGGATAAGATGATTGGATGGCCTCACCGACTCAATGGACATAAGTTCGAGTAAGCTCCAGGAGTTGGTGATGGACAGGGAGGCCTGGCCTGCTGCAATCCAGACACAATTGAGAGACTGATCTGAACTGACCTGGAAGAAAGCAGATATTCTATGCAATGTAGTCAATATGACCTAGGATTTTGTAATTGAAAATGATGGAACTTTTTGAGAGAAGAGATGATGCCTGAAGAGGCATGCAGTGGTACTGAAGACTATTCTCAACAAGATGAATGTAGAGCCTTTCCAATATGTCACAAAGGCAAAGGGGCACTGATCCCAGAAAAGCAGATACTGAAAGAAAAAAAAGTGGCATAAATGTTAACTGTATCTATGGCATATTGTATGGATATTAATTCACTTCAACAGGTATTTTTGAGAGACCACTATGAATTCTGTGTGTGTCTGTCGCTCAGTCATGTCAGACTCTATGTGAGCCCATGGACTGTAGCCTGCCAGGCTCCTCTGACCCTGTGATTCTCTGAGCAAAATACTGGAATGGGTTGCCATTCCCTTCTCCAGGGGATCTTCCTGACCCAGGGATCAAACCTGGGTCTCCCTCACTGCCGGCAGATTCTTGACCATCTGAGTCATCGAGTCCTCTGCTTAGGCACTGGGCAGTGCAAAAAGAGAAGCGCTCTTGACCTAGTAGAAGTGGGAGGAAGTTCACAGCCAACTAGAAAACATTATAGTTATAAAAGATGCTTTAGTGTAAACATGAGCCATGTAGTTTATGGGATCACAAAGGAGGCAGTAACTAAATTGGCCTAAGAAAGCTACGAAAAGACTCACAAGTAGGTGAAATGTGAGCTGGCCTTTAACAAGATTCAATGGGCTAAAATGAGTGGGATGAGTTAGATGAAATGGGAAGGAATATCATGAGCAAAACCATAGGATTTTCTCATGAATGCTTAGGTCAGAGAGGGAAGAAATGCTGGGGGAAAAAAATAAAATGAATAGTAAAATATTGTAAACCTACAGTGGGAAAGGTTTTCATTATTAGATTAATTGAATCGTCTTCTCTGCTATTCAAAGGAAAATCTGATTTCTTGATCATAGAGAAGATGTCTTAGAATAATAACTTTAATGGAAATGTGGAGGGGAGACACATGAAGGATGTAACATGTGAAAACATGGAGATCTGTTGGAAAATTATTCCAGATGTTCAGAAGCTTTTCATGAGGAATTTATATCAAATGGTGCTGATCCTATAAACATCTCTGATTCTATATTACTTTTGTACTTTCTTATATTCAGTTCTTATTTTTGGATAACCTAATTAGAATAATTAGAATAAAAGACATAAACAAAACAAATAAGAAGGTTTATATTTCAGAGAGGTTGTATTGCCCCCTGACATTTTCCATAACCTCTCATTGGATTTTCTTTTGGCTTCAATTATATGAATAAATTTTCCGAACATTTAAAAATTCTTAATAAAAAACAATGATAACCCTGTATGCAAGACAGCAGAAAAGACACAGATGTATAGAACAATCTTTTGGACTCTGTGGGAGAGTGAGAGGGTGGGATGATTTGAGAGAATGGCACTGAAACATGTATAATATCATATATGAAATGAATCGCCAGTCCAAGTTCAACGCATGATACAGGATGCTTGGGGCTGGTGCACTGGGATGACCCAGAGGAATGGTACAGGGAAGGAGGTGGGAGGGGGAGTTCAGGATGGGGAACACGTGTATACCTGTGGCGGATTCATGTTGATATATGGCAAAACCAATACAATATTGTAAAGTAATTAGCCTCCAATTAAAATAAATAAATTTATATTAAAAAAAACCCCCAACCTAGGTTCCATCAAAAATGTAGTTTAACAAGTATTCCTTTGTTTATTCAGAATCCAAGTCATAATAAAACCTTTGAACAATTGTTATGCTCTATGAATTTGACTTACATTCGCTGATATACGCTTGCTATGTAAACGCTTTCAAATGATAATTAATTCATCTTTAAAATATAATAATACATTAGACAAATATAGTACAGATTTAAATATGCCATCTTTGTTTACTTATTCCCAAAGAAATGCTCTTTTTAAATGACTCATAAAAATACAAATGGGTGTAATTTCAATATGCTATACTATTGTGGTTTTACTGAACATAGTAAGGGCACAATATATTTAGCATTAATTCTTAATTATGTTTTCTGGAAAAGTAATGAAAAAAACTTTTTAATCTCAGTCATTTGCTTGTTTCAGAATTAAAACAAAATTTTCTTACTTTTTATTGATTTCAACTTCATCTACTGTCAAAGAAAAATTCCAGATATTTAATATATATAAATGCTTATATCACAAGCCTAACCCTTTATATAAATCAGCACAATGAGAACACAATATGATTTTGTATTTCACTGAATGATTGACACTGTCTTATTAACTTCTCATAACCACGCAGAAAGATAGATTTTATTTCATCATTTAATAGATGAGAAAATTGGTTCAAAGTGACTAAAAGAACTGTCAAAAGTCTCTGTTAGTAAATTGGAATATCATGATTCAGATCCAGACCCAGACCTATCTGCTCATTTTTTCCCCAATATTCAACTGCCCATCTTCTCTTCCAACAAACTCCATTTTGTTGGGGGTTAGAAAAATGTACATTTACAAATACCTCCTGTATACTCCCTGGTGGCTCAAATGGTAAAAGATCTGCCTGCAGTGCGGGAGATCTGGGTTCGATTCCTGGGTCTGGACATCCCCTGGAGAAGGGCATGGCAACCTACTCCAGTGTTCTTGCCTGGAGAGTCCCATGGACAGAGGAGTCTGGCAGGCTACAGTCCCTGGGGTCACAAAGAGTCAGATACGACTGAAACACTAACACTTTCACTGCACTTTCCTGTATACTCACTTGTAGCTATCAGTTGCCTTCTGACTCAGGTGCTGCTGCTAAGTTGCTTAAGTCGTGTCCAAATCTGTGCGATCACATAGGCGGTAGCCCACCATGTTCCTCTCTCCCTGGGATTCTCCAGGCAAGGGTACTGGAGTGGGGTGCCATTGCCATCTCTGTTTTGATCAGTTACAGACAATTAAATACAAATAAAAACTACTCTTGCATTTGATCTGTGAAATTTCTAGAAAAATGATCCTTTTCCTGTTTTAAGAAGTAAAAATAGCTTGGACCAATGGTCAGTGTCTTCCTATTCCTCCTGACTTGTGATTGTCATTCACTAGATATGCCAACATATAAAGACGCAAGTCACAGACAAAAGACAGCGAGATGGCTAGGTCTCTTGTGACATAGAGAAGTATCCATTTATGCACTTCCTGCACCTAAAATTCTTTCTGTGTGAGAGGTATATATCTCTATTTCATTAAACTATGGTGCTCAGGTTTCTATTAAATGCAGTCGAAAGTAAAACAGATGATTGGACATAACATTAAATAGGAAGAGATTATGAGCTATATCAGAGAAGGCAACCAGATGGGCTGCAGTCCATGGGATCGCTGAGGGTTGGACATGACTGAGCGACTTCACTTTCACTTTTCACTTTCATGCATTGGAAAAGGAAATGGCAGCCCACTCCAGTCTTCCTGCTTGGAGAATCCCAGGGACGGGGGAGCCTGGTGGGCTGCTGTCTATGGGGTCGCACAGAGCTGGACACTACTGAAGTGACTTAGCAGCATGAGCTACATAGTTGAAATGAGTTAGTTACCATCAATAGAACAATTTATAATTTTGACTGAACAACCAGAATTACAAAGAACGCAGGTTCAGTTTCATAACAATGAGAAGATTATGATCAACAAAGAGTAGATTGAAATTTAGAGAAACCTCTCCATGAGAAAAGTGCCAAGTGCTTCATAAGCATCATCTTTGATCCTCAGCACAACAGACTTTACACTAATTGAAAAGCAAAGAAAGAGAGGAACAAATAGAATGTTATTAAGACTCGGTGCTTATGGACATATAAACACACATATATGGACAGCTACATAATAAAAATATTATCTGTGGTCATTTGTGTATAATGGGGTGATGGATATTTTTAAATGTTTAATGATCATCTCCATCATTAACTATTTTTCAAACTAAAATTGTTATAGCACTAAGAAAGTAAAAATAGCAGCAACATCAATAAATATGATACCTTCATACATGATTTGTCTATATCACAGTTCTCTTCACAATTTCATACAAATTCATAAATGCAGTTATTTAATCAAAGTAAATTAAGTGTTCATTATCTGTTCATTTTGTGGTCTACCAACTTTGAAATGCTATCAATAGTGGAATATTCTGTTAGTCACTAGGCTATTTTGGGGACAAGTAAATTGTGACACAGGTTTTCAGAATCTAGGGATGTACATTGGCCAGCATCACAGATGTATGCAGTCAATTCCCAAGTACCACTTGTGTTTATAAAAGTTTATATGATCTGAATCTGCCCCCATCCAATAACAGACAGCTGAAAATCTCAGACATGACTCCATAAGCCCTTCTCCAAATAGAACTAAAGTGGATAAGGGGGATTTACCATTAAAATTTTATTTTAGAACATACTTTTCTTTCTCTACACGGCCTGGTTCTTCATAGCCAATATTGTGATAGTTTTATTTGGAGTCGATTGTTCAACGTTTCTTTTTTCTTTCCAGTTGTATATACAACATGGCATTCTTGGGTCGTTTGACCTTGAAATTAACATTTCAGAGCCATTATATAAATCAGAAAGTGTGTTATGGAACCAAAACTACTTGATTCCTCAAATTCCAGCAAATGAACACCAAGAATGAAAGAGGGAGTGAAGGCAGAAGAAAATCCTAAATGATATATAACAAAACCATCATCATCATTATTAGCACCTTTACCATCAGGCTCTGAACACACTCCTGAGAGAGATGAAGATGAGGCAATCTGGTGAGACCGTCCAGGCACATCTCCAGTGTCTAATAGTCACATGTGGCTAGGGGCTACCATGCAAGCATAATTCTAGGACCTCTACATTGTCAGACTTGCCTCAGTAAAATTAGGGATTCATCTGTTAAAGTCCTTTAATAAGTATGTTGAGTTTATTTTATTATATTTACTGTACTTTTACATGTTTAGAAGTCTTAAATTTTTATGTAATTTACTTTTTTTAAATTTTATTTTTACTTTATTTTACTTTACAATACTGTATTGGTTTTGCCATACATTAACATGAATCCGCCACGGGTGTATACGAGCTCCCAATCCTGAATCCCCCTCCCACCTCCCACCCCATATCATCTCTCTGGATCATCCCAGTGCATATGTAGTTTACTTTTACATTTTCTACTTAAAATATCCTTTATACAAAAGTATTGTTTATATATTCAGCAATACTTTCTTATTAATAGCTTACTTTTTACCTAAGCCTATTAATTTTGTCTTGGCTGATTGCGGTATATGATGTAAGGTAAAGAGCAGTCATTTTCTAAAAGTTTAGATAATTTTCTAAGCAACATTTTGGAATAATCCTTTATTTCTCCATTGATCTGTTATATCACCCAGTTCCTAAACTCTAGTAGAGCTGTCTTTTTTTCCCTTCATTTTTGACTATACTTTCTGACTTTTTTAGAATCACTGTGTCTAGATACATATCGCATTCTATTTTTTATTGGAACTACATTAAATTTATAATTGTCACAGGAAGAATTCCTACAATTTCTTGATCATCTTGTATTTCACTGGCCACTCTAGCCCTTACACTTCCATATGCCATTCTTTAACCTGTACCCTGTTTAATTTTCCTCTTGCTATTTTTCCTCATCTGACACTGGATTGCTTATCACTTATGATTGGTATAACCAATTACATTTCATTATGGAAATCCTATTAAAGCATAGTATCTTTAAACACAAGCATGTAGCAGATTTCTAATAGACATGCTGCACTAAGAAAGAACGGAAAATTGAGATGTTTGCATTTGGTTTGTCTCAAGAATCCTGAATTAGAATAATATAGACTGCTGAGCACATATATCATAAAAATATACGGTTAGTCACTCAGTCGTGTCTGACTCTTTGTGACCCCATGGACTGTAGCCCATCAGGCTCCTCTGCCCATGGAGATTCTCCAGGCAAGAATAATGGAGTGGGTAGCATATCCCTCCTCCAGGGCATCTTCCCAACCCAGGAATCATTCCAGAGTCTCCCGCATTGCAGGCAGATTCTCTACCAGTTGGGCTACTAGGGAAGCCCATATAATAAAAATATATATATGAAATTACAATTTAAAAATTTTAAGGTAAGTAATTTCTGAGTATATACAAAATGCCAATCTTATTTCTGGAAAGTAACTTCTTTCGCTTTGTCTTCCCAGTTACTTAAAGAAATTATTGTTTAGTTTTAAAGGTAAACTACCTGAATAACAGTCTCAGAGAGAGTATATAACATATTTAAACTTAAAGCAGCATATGGAAGAGATCAAGTCCAAAGCTCTTTTGTTTTATTCTTCTTTTATGTTTTGCCTCTTCTATGTGTGCAAATAAATTAAAGAAGCAAAACTTGCAAGTTTGTTCTTGAAGATGTACTGGGGAATTTCACTTACATCGTCTCATTCAGTACTCATAGCAATCCTTAAAATATTATAATCTCCATTTTTTTCTAATAATTTGGGCTAATTTGAAATTCAAGCAGTCCGACAAACAGGAAAGATACACGATATAGACTTGACCACACTTCTGGTGGTGAGTCATCATGACTGACCATTTCAGCATATTCGGGAAATATTTATGTCCTAATCCTTTTATTTGTCACAAAAGGATTTTAATGCAGATAGAATTTTCTTGATCATCAATCCCATTCAGAAAGGGAATAATGAACAATCTTGTTAGCTGAAGAAAGTTGAGGTAAAAAAAAAAAAAAATAGAGTTCTTCAGTCTCATGTAGACTCCACAGTTTTTCCAAGTTTCTCACTCCTTTCAAGTCAATTAAAAGAAATCCTTAAATAAACATGTAAAAGATAGAAAATACTGAATCTTGTTATGTCTTCTTCACAGCGACTGCTTTATTTTGTGCCAGCCTATGTACAACTAATAATCTACCCCACAAATTCATTCAAGCTACCGTAATTTAACAGGGACATGCATCTGTAAGTTTTAATTATCTGTTTAATCAGGCTGTGAATAAACCAAAGTAGGTTAATTTTTAAAGTCCTTCTTGGAGCAAATGTTTTGACTAAATTTTAAACTTGGCCAATACCTGGTGAGATTATAGGAAATACAGAAAACAGACAAACTGACTACAATTGTGTGTTTGCCATTATCCATCACTTGACTTTGTTTTGATAAATCAACAGTTTTCTAAACAGTCTTTTCAATTAATTAAAAGCAGGTCATTAAACCAAATGCTGTGTTATTTTAAAAGTGACTGTTTGATAACAGTGTGTTGTTAAGCTATGCTAGTTTTAAGAACAGACACTTGGAAATATTGAGTGAGAAAATATTATGGTAAACCAGATAGTATGGTACAAGAAATAGTTAAGATGCTACGTTTCCTATATCCTCATCCTCCTAGGAGTGTGGATGTATCCAAGTCCTTAGTATATTTTTGTCTGTGAAAGGAATATGTATTTTTATATAACATTAAGGCATAATAGTACAAGGTGTCCCCAGTGTGTGTAGTTAATCTCAATGCTCATTACTGCACTCCTCCAGGGATGACAGCTCACAGTGCAATGTGAACACTAATTAATTTCAATAACCCATACTTAGGAACTAGTTTCTTTTCAAAACTATTTTGCTACAACTATCACTTGGGAAAAGCAAAGCAATTATTTTCAACTACAGAATTGGGAAAGGAAACTCAAGTTCACTCAACATTTCACTCAACACTGGGGACAGTACTGAACATTTATTGCAGCAGCAGATGACACTAAAGTTCTGTCTTTGAAGGTAATACACCAATTCCCCAGAGAAGCAATAACCAGCTATTTCAGTATGATAAAGGAAAGAGTTGTCTTGTTTTAGTACTTGATCGAGATACCTACATTTGGAAATTTTATGATCAAAACTCAAGATACAGCATTTTATAGCAACTATTTCACTTTAAAGCTAGAGCCTGGATTCTCCAGGCACATAATTCTCATTGTTGTGGAAAACATATGTTGGCTGCAAAGAAAAATAGCATGAAAGGAAAATTAAAATCCTAACTCAGGTTAAAGGAAGTTATACAAATTTTATTACTGGAGCAGACAATACACTATTAAGTAGTACTGGGATGGCTTATTATCTTTGGGTAGGTGATACTCATTATAACTTCATAAATTACAATCTTACTTTAACAATATAAATTATATTACAACAATGTGAATTATACTCATTTTTGATGCTGTATTGTTAAAATGATTGTAATTGATAAATTTCTTATATTTTACTATTTAAATTTCCAATTTAATAAAAAGGAGGAAAATTTACTTACATCAAAAGTATATCTACCCTGAAATTTCAGTGTGTAATTTGTAGAATCAGTTATAGGTTCACTTAAGAAATTTTTCTAGACTTTATATATAATTACCATAGATTTAGCTAAAACAAATTGTGGTTCTGATAGATTTTTAAATCACCTTACTGTTGATTATAAATTATTTTAATTTATAATATCTGCAGATGTTCAAATATAATTTCACTTGTTGTGATATCTGAGGTTGATTTCAAAATATCTTAATATATTTTCCAGAGTAACATTATGTGTTCTGTCATCAAATTATTATTATCAAAATAGGGGAAAAATCAATAGAATGAGAGAACATATTTGCAAATCATGTATATGATAAAGGTTGAACATCAACGTTATATAATGAACTCTTGAAATTCAACAACAAAAAAAATCTAAAAATTGACTTTAAAGACTTTTCTCCAAAGGAGATGTACAAATCGCCAACAAGCACATGAAAAAATGCTCAAAAGCATTACTCATTTTGGAAGTGCCAGTCAAAACCACAATGAAATACCACATCACATGCACTAGGATGATTATAACATTAAAAAAATGGAAAATAAGATGTGGTGAGGATGTGGAAAAATTAGAATCCTCATACAATTCAGGTGGGAATGAAAAATGATGCAGTTTGATGCAAACTGAAAAGCAAAACTTTGATGCGAAACTCAGAAAGCAAACAGAATTACTATATGATTCAACAACTCTACTCCTAGGTATATGCCTCAAAGGATTTGAACATAGAATTTGGACAGATATTTGTAGCAATGTTCACTGCAGTATTATTTACAAGAGCCAATCGGTGTTAACAACCTATGTACATCAACACAGAAATAGAGAAACAAATTGTGGCATGTACATACAAAAAATATTCATCTTTAAAAAGAAATGAAAATTGCTGCCTACAACAGTATGGATGAACTTCAAAAACAGTGCATGTGTGTGTGCGCACGTGCTCAGTCATGTCCAATTTTTTACAATCCCATGGACTGTAGCCCACCAGGCTCCTCGGTCCATGGGATTTTCCAGGCAAGAATACTGGAGTGGGTTGCCATTTCTTACTCCAGAAGATTTTCTGACCCAGGGATGGAACTCACATCCCTGGTGTCTCCTCCATTAGCAGGCATGTTCTTTAACACTGAGCCACCTGGGAAGCTCCTCAAAAACATTATACTAACTGAAATAATCAAAACAGAGAAGATAACATATTTATGACTCCACTTATATGAAATGTCCATGATAGTTACCTCCAGACAAAGAAGATTGGTGGTTACCAGTGGTTGAGATCAGTTGCGAATGTGGAGTGACTTCTTAATGGTTTGTGATGAAAATATTTGGGAACTTGACAGAGGTGGTGGTTACAAATAAATGATATACTAAGTGCCACTAAATTATATACTTTAATTAATTTTATGTTATGTGAATTTTGCAGTGTCATGGTGAGAAGGGTAATGGCAAAGCTTTTGAGTTGCTTGACCTATGTCTTCTCAATCTTTAGGAAACTATTCAGGAATCAATGCTCACATCATTCTCAGATGCCAATACCAAATAGATATACTACACAAACTATCAATGATTATATTCTTTGCAGCCAAAGATGCAGAAGCTCTATACAGTAAGCAAAAACAAGACCAGGAGCTGACTCTGGCTCAGATCATGAACTCCTTATTGCCTAATTTAGATTGAAATTGAAGAAAGTATGGAAAACCACTAGACCATTCAGGTATGACCTAAATCAAATCCCTTATGATTATACAGTGGAAGTGAGAAATAGATTTACGGGACTAGACCTGATAGACAGAGTGCCTGATGAACTATGGACGGAGGTTTGTGACATTGTACAGGAGACAGGGATCAAGACCATCTTCATGGAAAAGAAATGCAAAAAAGCAAAATAGCTGTCTGGGGAGGCCTTACAAATAGCTGTGAAAAGAAGAGAAGTGAGAAGCAAAGGAGAAAAGGAAAGATACAAGCATCTGAATGCACAGTTCCAAAGGATAGCAAGGAGAGACAAGAAAGCCTACCTCAGTGATCAATGCAAAGAAATAGAGGAAAACAACAGAATGGGAAAGACTACAGATGTCTTCAAGAAAATTAGAGATACCAAGGGAACATTTCATGCAAAGATGGGCTCGATAAAGGACAGAAATTGTGTGTACCTAACAGAAGCAGAAGATATTAAGAAGAGATGGCAAGAATACACGGAAGAACTGTACAAAAAACATCTTCACAACCAAGATAATCACGATGGTGTGATCACTCACCTAGAGCTAGACATCCTGGAATGTGAAGTCAAGTGGGCCTTAGAAAGCATCACGATGAACAAAGCTAGTTGCCAGTTGAGCTATTTCAAATCCTGAAAGATGATGCTGTGAAAGTGCTGCACTCAATATGCCAGCAAATTTGGAAAACTCATCAGTGGCCACAGGACTGGAAAAGGTCAGTTTTCATTCCAATCCCAAAGAAAGGCAATGCCAAAAAACGCTCAAACTACTGCACAATTGCACTCATCTCACACATTAGTTGGAGAAGGCAACGGCACTCCACTTCAGTACTCTTGCCTGGAAAATCCTATGGATGGAGGAACCTGGTGGGCTGCAATCCATGGGGTCGCTGAGTCAGACATGACTTCACTTTCACTTTTCTCTTTCATGCATTGGAGAAGGAAATGGCAACCCACTCCAGTGTTCTTGCCTGGAGAATCCCAGGGATGGGGGAGCCTGGTGGGCTGCCATCTATGGGGTTGCACAGAGTCGGACATGACTGAAGCCTTAGCATCAGTAGCAGCACACGTTAGTAAAGTAATGCTCAAAATTCTCCAAGCCAGGCTTCAGCAATATGTGAACTTCCAGATGTTCAAGCTGGTTTTAGAAAAGGCAGAGGAATCAGAGATCAAATATTCATTGGCTGGATCATCAAAAATGCAAGAGAGTTCCAGAAAAACATCTATTTCTGCTTTATTGACTATGCCAAAGCCTTTGACTGTGCGGATCACAATAAACTGTGGAAAATTCTGAAAGACATGGGAATACCAGACCACCTGACCTGCCTCTTGAGAAACCTATATGCAGGTCAGGAAGCAACAGTTAGAACTGGATATGAATCAACAGACTGGTTCCAAATCAGGAAAGGAGTATGTCAAGGCTGTATACTGTCACCCTGGTTATTTAACTTATATGCAGAGTACATCATGAGAAACGCTGGGCTGGAAGAAGCACAAGCTGGAATCAAGATTGCTGGGAGAAATATCAATAACCTCAGATATGCAGATGACACCATCCTTATGGCAGAAAGTGAAGAGGAACAAAAGAGCCTCCTGATGAAAGTGAAAGAGGAGAGTGAAAAAGTTGGCTTAAAGCTCAACATTCAGAAAACTAAGATCATGGCATCTGTTCCCACCACTTCATGGCAAATAGATGGGGAAACAGTGGAAACAGTGCCAGACTTTATTTCTGTTGGCTCCAAAATCACTGCAAATTGCGATTGCAGCCATGAAAATAAAAGACACTTACTCCTTGGAAGGAAAGTTATGAGCAAACTAGACAGCATATTAAACAGCAGAAACATCACTTTGCCAACAAAGGTCCATCTAGTCAAGGCTATGGTTTTTCCAGTGGTCATGTATGGATGTGAGAGTTGGACTATAAAGAAAGCTGAGCGCCGAAGAATTGATGTTTTTGAACTGTGGTGTTGGAGAAGACTCTTGAGAGTCCCTTGGACTGCAAGGAGATCCAACCAGTCCATCCTAAAGGAGATCAGCCCTGGGTGTTCACTGGAAGGACTGATGCTGAAGCTGAAACTCCAATATTTTGGCCACCTCATGTGAAGAGTTGACTCATTGGAAAAGACTTTGATGCTGGGAGGGATTAGGGGCAGGAGGAGAAGGGGATGACAGAGAATGAGAAGGCTGGATGGCATCACCGACTCGATGGATATGAGTTTGGGTAAGCTCCGGGAGTTGGTGATGGACAGGGAGGCCTGGCGTGCTGTATTTCATGGGGTTGCAAAGAGTCAGACACGACTGAGTGACTGAACTGAACTGAACTGACAAACTATCAATTCCCTTTTACAAAAACAAGTGACACTTCACATTTTTTTCTCTGTAATTGAGTAAAACCAACAAATGTGTAAACCTTTCCCTGGATATTCAGTCCTCTTGCTATCAGTTTCATTAACACTAAGTTGCATTTAGTCTTATACCTTAATGAATTTACTTTTCAACCATTTAGTCAACAATATTTATCAGGCATATATTCTCTTTGCATGGGATACTTCAGTGAATTGAACAAAGCCCTTGTTCTAGGATTTTGCACTCCAGTATAGAGATAGAAAATAAGCAATTAATATAGTAAATAATTTATGTGATATGTTCTTAGAGGCTACAGGGAAAAAATGTTTACAGTACTATAAGAAGACTGGGTGATTGTTCTGTGTAAAAGTTTTAATATAATATAAAGTTAATTGGGCAGAACTTATGCTGCCTTTTTTTTCACTTGATCATAGAATATTATAAGGGTTTATAAATTACTGTAACAATAAAGTGTGTTGTCTTTAAGCGTTTAACTTTTTACTTGAACTATTCTTTTCTTTGCATTTTGGAAAATTAAGACCAATTTTTCTTACTTTGGTTTATTTGTTTTCATGGTATTTTCCTCCTTTAATTGTGACATAAATCATATAAAAATATACATAATTTAATATCCACCAAGTCAGCAAAAAATAAAGAGTATGCTGGTGTAATATGAAAATCTTTCAAAGTAATTAATAATGAGATGGAAGCAACCTCCTTATATGCGTATTCATCTCTTGGATTTCCACTTTTACATGGTGCTGTTTATTATTCATCATCAATTAAGAGGTAGATTGCCTTTGAAAACATATGAATATTTAAATTAACCTTCACTTGGGATACTTATTAAAATAAATATTTATAAGTAGCTATAGGTATGTTTTGCTCTTGAAAATCTAAATTACTAATTAACTTATCATTTTACCTTATTTAACACTCCCTCAAAGCAAGCCAGTTCAAATATAGTTTACCCATATCTTTCCTTATGCATGCTGCACCTGCATTGGGAAACTTTCTAAGGTTTCACAGTCTGTTGACACAAACGATGTTCCATTCGAGTCAATATTCCAAGTTTTCTGTTTGTGTTCCTACCAGCAAAGGAAGGATCCTTGGGACTCTGGGACATTCTCACTAATAATATCTGAGGAATTATTTTGAAGACTACAAACCTATCTACACACTGGAGTTCACACTCTATTTTTGCCCTGTTTGTCTTCTATCCCAGTTCACCAGGGAAGAAGCCTGGGGCTGCCTTAAAGCTCTTGCTGCTTGGATCTCACAGCAAGAAAATCAGCATCCACCCTAGAGGCGATAGGTACCAAGGTTTTCAAACCTTCAAACCTTCCATTCTCCTCCTTCCAAACAGCGTCAAGTTCTTTAGAGAAACAAAGGTCCATTTCCCAATGACCATTTGCACTGTCACCATCTGAAATCTGAAGCAAGTACCCAGGTCACAAGTTCTAAAACTTTCTCACAAGAAAACAACTTCTTCAGCACCTTACCCCTAATACTTCCTTTCACATGGAATGAAATTCATTTCAAAGAGGTCTGGCAGGACACAGAATCCAGACTTTCCCTTCTAGTAGCTTTGTCTCAGAGTTTCCTGGCTGTTGCACCTCCCTACCCAACATAACACAAACGTTCAATGAAGCACCTGCTGAAAGATTTGAGATAGCACCCAAGGGCTAACCATTCAGCAAGTATTCAAACGGGAAACCTTCATTCTGAAGCTGGGCCACATTGATAATTTGGACTGGTTTCAATCTGAGGCTACCACGGATTGGCTGTGTGATCTGAAAAACTTCCTTATTCCGTTCCTCTGTGTGTGTGTGTGTGTGTGTGTGTGTCCGTGTGTGTGCACGCGCACGCGCGCACGCTCAATCACTCAGTCGTGTCCAACTGAGATTCCATGGACGGTAACCCACGAGGCTCCTCTCTCCACGGAATTTTCCAGGCAAGAGTACTAGAGTGGGTCGCCATTTGCTACTCAGCGAATCTTCCCAATACAGCGATCAGAACTACATTTCTTGCATCTCTTGCATTGGCAGGCAGATTCTTTACCACTAGCACCAACGGGGAAGCCCATTGTTTCTAGGTTCTCCTCTTTAAAAATTGAAGAGGCAATAAGGATATCTTTATTAGAGGATCCTCCTATAATTGTGAAATACATAACAAACACATCATTTAAAACCCATCAATTCAGCAAGAGTCTAATAGTAAAACATTAAAATATTTTACATAGTTAATAGTTGAGATTGAGCAAAAATTCGTTTGTTACTTGGATTTCTACTTTTGTAAAAGGCCCTGTTCAATATTATTGACCAATTTTTATGTTTTTCCTGTTGATTTATAGGTATTATTTATGTATTTCTTATATTAATTATTTTGTCAGTAATCTTTGTGACCAATGTCTCCCCCCACTGTCTGTATAATTTTATTTCTCCTACTTATCAGGGTTTCTGTTTAATGTGATTAAATTTATTAATAGTTTTTATTGAGAAGTATTTACTTTTTGACTCACTTAAATTACTTTTTCCTACAGGTCCCTAGAATCATAACAATATTTGTCTATTTAATTCCTTCAAAGATATATAGTTGGCACTTTTCTTTTAGCTCCTTAGTCCACTGGGGGTAGATTTTTTGTGCAGTCTATGATAGGGGTTCATTTTTTTCACCTGGTAGGTATTTTAGATAGCATTATTTTCAGCACTGCTCTACAGTGTCACCTCTGTCATATGATGAAGAGGCAATATGTGAATACTTCTCAGGTTTCCCTTTTTTGTTCAAGTGGCCCATTTTTTTCTACTTGTCGATAGCCACATTCATCACAATGACTTTAAAAGTAATTATTTTCTGGAAGAGAAAAATCCTTCTACCACTCCCTTCTACTTCAAAAGAGCCTTACCAATCCTTAACTTTTGACATCAGAGATACATTTTAGAATTAGTTTGTCAAGTTCCACTAAGTCCATATAAGCAAATCTAAAGGATTTTGATTAGTTTGTACTAAACTTAATCATTTTGAGTTGAATGAGCTTTGTACAGTAACACAGTATCTTCTTCCATTTATTTCCTTATTGTAGTCAATAAAGTTTTATATATTCCTTATGGAATTATTTGCATCTTTAAAAATATTTCTATAAAATAATACTTCTATTTGTTTCTCAATTTGAACTTTATCACTTGGTAGTAAGTAGATATCAGAGTTGACAGACTATAGCCTATGGCCAGATCTGGCCCTTATCCTGATTTTGTAAATAAAGTTATTTAGAACACAGTCAAGTATATTTCTTTATGTATTTTAAGTACTACTCTTGCACTGCAATGACTGAATTGAGTAGTTTTGAGAGAGACCTTATGAACTGCAAAACCTAAAATAATTACTATCTGGCTGTCAACAGAAAATATTTGCCAGCCTTTGGTGTATAGGGATATATTGATAATTTCTTTGTATGTTGCAATACTTACAATTCCATTAATTAATGGATCTATACACAATTATATCTGCAAGTAATAACAGATTTGTTTCCTTTTCTAATTCTCTCTTGCTCTCTCTCTCACTTTACTGAGCTGGCTAGAATTCTAGCACAAGGTTGAAAAGATATGAAGGCTGTCACATGGATAGCCTTGTTATTCTGTTATATGTTTTTGTTTTTGTTTTACTTTATTTTACTTTACGATACAGTATTGGTTTTGCCATACATTGACATGACTCCACCACGGGTGTATACAAGCTCCCAATCCTGAATCCCCCTCCTACCTCCCACCCCATATCATCTCTCTGGATCATCCCCATGCACCAGCCCCAAGCATCCTGTATCCTGTATCGAACATAGACTGGCACTTCGTTTCTTACATAATAGTATACATGTTTCAATGCCATTCTCCCAAATCATCCCACCCTCTCCCTCTCCCTCAGAGTCCAAAAGTCCGTTCTATACATCTGTGTCTCTTTTGCTGTCTCGCATCCAGGATCATCATTACTTTATATTCCTACATTGATAGTTACTCACAGATTTGAAACTGCTTTTGATTTTTGTGTCAGTTGAGAGAATTGTTGTATATTTTTCACTTAATTCTACTAATGTGGTAGAATATATTAATTGATAATTTGCATTCCAGATACAAATCTAACTCCGCCAAGATGTGTTTTCTTTCTTATCCCTTTTTAATTTGGCTTAGTTCATTTTTATTTTTTTAAAATTTTTGATGTTATCAAGAATTTTATTAGCAATTTTCAGAAGGATGATTAGTTTAAATAACCTAGTCTGTATTGCCAGAAAAGTGGTTGATTTTATGATTTTGAATACATTAAAATGTTCAAAGCATTACCTTCTGTGCAATTTTATCTTTAGATCCTTCGGAAAGGGGAGGCTAACTTCAAGTCAGTAACTTTTTAAAATTAAGAGCTCAATAAGGAATTCATTTAATTTATGGTTCAAAATATGAAATTATAACATATATATGAATCTTTTGTATTACAGTGATCTGTCTATTCCAATATTAGTATAATGTTGTTTGAATGATTATTTTTTATCATTATCCATATTTGATATTTGAAAATATCAAACACAATATAATCAAATATAAATATAATAGCTCATGAAAAAGTCTTCACTTTTCTTTGTAAGATACCTTGCCAGTGTTATTATTTTAAAAAAACTTTAAAATCATAAAGATCCAAAACCCTGCATTTTGATTAAAATTATTAAATGCTTAATCTTAGAGAAGTGACATTTCTTCATTTTTCATTAATAATATTTTGCTCTTTAGTAAAACATAATTTATGTCTCTTAGGAAAAGGTTTTAGCTTTATTCAAAAAATAATATGTTTAAACTTCTTCGTTAAGAATTTTTTCATCAGATATAATTGTGAAGATTTTTCCACTTTTATTTATAACCTACAGTTCAATAGTGGTTTTATCCATATAAACACAGAAAATTTGCCTAAAATTAAAACAGATTTGGTGAGCTAACATAAACCACTGCTGTATATTTATGACTATCTTTGTTGAATCAAAACTTTCAAAAAGTACCGAGCTTAAAATTCAGCATTTTGCTACAAGCTGGAATCAAGATTGCCGGGAGAAATATCAATAACCTCAGATATGCAGATGACACCATCCTTATGGCAGAAAGTGAAGAGGAACTCAAGCCTCTTGATGAAAGTGAAAGAGTTCAGTTCAGTCACTCAGTCGTGTCTGACTCTTTGTGACCCCATGAATCGCAACACGCCAGGCCTCCTTGTCCATCACCAACTTCCGGAGTTCAATCAGACTCGCGTCCATCCAGTCAGTGATGCCATCCAGCCATCTCATCCTCAGCCGTCCCCTTCTCCTCTTGCCCCCAATCACTCCCAGCATCAGAGTCTTTTCCAATGAGTCAACTCTTCGCATGAGGTGGCCAAAGTACTGGAGTTTCAGCTTTAGCATCATTCCTTCCAAAGAAATCCTAGGGCTGATCTCCTTCAGAATGGACTGGTTGGATCTCCTTGCAGTCCAAGGGACTCTCAAGAGTCTTCTCCAACACCACAGTTCAAAAGCATCAATTCTTCGGTGCTCAGCCTTCTTCACAGTCCAACTCTCACATTCATACATGACCACAGGGAAGACCATAGCTTTGACTAGAAAGACCTTAGTCGGCATAGTAATGTCTCTGCTTTTGAATATGCTATCTAGGTTGGTCATAACTTTTCTTCCAAAGAGTAAGCGTCTTTTAATTTCATGGCTTCAGTCACCATCTGCAGTGATTTTGGAGCCCAAAAAAAGTAAAGTCTGACACTATTTCCACTGTTTCCCCATCTATTTCACATGAAGTGATGGGACCGGATGCCACGATCTTCGTTTTCTGAATGTTGAGCTTTAAGCCAACTTTTTCACTCTCCTCTTTCACTTTCATCAAGAGGCTTTTTAGTTCCTCTTCACTTTCTGCCATAAGGGTGGTGTCATCTGCATATCTGAGGTTATTGATATTTCTCCGGGCAATCTTGATTCCAGCTTGTGTTTCTTCCAGTCCAGCATTTCTTATGATGTCCTCTGCAAATAAGTTAAATAAGCAGGGTGACCATATACAGCCTTGATGTACTCCTTTTCCTATTTGGAATCAGTCTGTTGTTCCATGTCCAGTTCTAACTGTTGCTTCCTGGCCTGCATACAGATTTCTCAAGAGGCAGGTTAGGTGGTCTGGTATTCCCATCTCTTTCAGAATTTTCCACAGTTGATTGTGATCGACACAGTCAAAGGCTTTGCCATAGTCAAGAAAGCAGAAATAGATGTTTTTCTGGAACTCTCTTGCTTTTTCCATGATCCAGCAGATGTTGGCAGCTTGATCTCTGGTTCCTCTGCCTTTTCTAAAACGAGCTTGAACATCAGGAAGTTCATGGTTCACGTATTGCTGAAGCCTGGCTTGGAGAATTTTGAGCATTCTTTGGCATTGCCTTTCTTTGGGATTGGAATGAAATCTGACCTTTTCCAGTCCTGTGGCCACTGCTGCGATTTCCAAATTTGCTGGCATATTGAGTGCAGCACTTTCACAGCACCATCTTTCAGGATTGGAAATAGCTCTACTGGAATTCCATCACCTCCACTAGCTTTGTCGTAATGATGCTTTCTATGGCCTACTTGACTTCACATTCCAGGATGTCTGGCTCTAGATGAGTGATCACACCATCATGATTATCCGGGTTGTGAAGATCCTTTTGTACAGTTCTTCTGTGTATTCTTGCCATCTCTTCTTAAAATCTTCTGCTTCTGTTAGCTCCATACCATTTCTGTCCTTTATCGAGCCCATCTTTGCATGAAATGTTCCCTTGGTATCTCTCATTTTCTTGAAGACATCTGTAGTCTTTCCCATTCTGTTGTTTTCCTCTATTTCTTTGCATTGATCACTGATGAAGGCTTTCTTATCTCTTCTTGTTATTCTTTGGAACTCTGCATTCAGATGCTTATATCTTTCCTTTTCTCCTTGGTTTTTTGCTTCTCTTCTTTTCACAGCTATTTGTAAGGCTTCCCCAGACAGCCATTTTGCTTTTATGCATTTATTTTCCATGGGGATGGTCTTGATCCCTGTCTCCTGTACAATGTCATGAACCTCATTCCAGAGTTCATCAGGCACTCTATCTATCAGATCTAGTCCCTTAAATCTATTTCTCACTTCCACTGTATAATCAAAAGAGATGTGATTTAGGTCATACCTGAATGGTCTAGTGGTTTTCCCTACTTTCTTCAATTTGAGTTTGAATTTGGTAATAAGGAGTTCATGATCTGAGCCACAGTCAGCACCTGGTCTTGTTTTTGTTGACTGTATAGAGCTTCTCTATCTTTGGCTGCAGAGAATATAATCAATCTGATTTTGGTGTTGACCATCTGGTGATGTCCATGTGTCGAGTCTTCTCTTGTGTTGTTGGAAGAGGGTGTTTGCTATGACCAGTGTATTTTCTTAGCAAAACTCTATTAGTCTTTGCCCTGCTTCATTCCATATTCCAAGGCCAAATTTGCCTGTTACCCCAGGTGTTTCTTGACTTCCTACTTTTGCATTCCAGTCCCCTATAATGAAAAGGACATCTTTCTTGCATGTTAGTTCTAAAAGGTCTTGTAGGTCTTCATAGAACCATTCAACTTCAGCTTCTTCAGCATTACTGGTTGGGGCATAGACTTGGATTACTGTGATATTGAATGGTTTGACTTGGAAACAAACAGAGATCATTCTGTCGTTTTTGAGATTGCATCCAAGTACTGCATTTTGGACTCTTCTGTGGACCATGATGGCTAC
This sequence comes from Capricornis sumatraensis, assembly GCF_032405125.1. Taxonomy (NCBI): domain Eukaryota; kingdom Metazoa; phylum Chordata; class Mammalia; order Artiodactyla; family Bovidae; genus Capricornis; species Capricornis sumatraensis. Next base: position 13,807,754 of record NC_091089.1, on the reverse strand, counting down.
TCCATTACTTATAAGGGATTCCTGCCTGCAGTAGTAGATATACTGAGTCATCTGAGTTAAATTCACCCATTTCAGTCCATTTTAGTTTGCTGATTCCTAGAATGTCGACGTTCACTCTTGCCATCTCTTGTTTGACCACTTTCCATTTGCCTTGATTCATGGCCCTGACATTCCAGGTTCCTATGCAATATTGCTCCTTACAGCATTGGACCTTGCTTCTATCACTAGTCACATTCACAGCTGGGTATTGAGAGTGAAAAAGTTGGCTTAAAGCTCAATATTCAGAAAACGAAGATCATGGCATCTGGTCCCATCACTTCATGGGAAATAGATGGAGAAACACTGGAAACAGTGTCAGACTTTATTTTTCTGGGCTCCAAAATCACTGCAGATGGTGATTGCAGCCATGAAATTAAAAGACGTTTACTCCTTGGAAGAGAAGTTATGACCAACCTAGATAGTGCATTCAAAAGCAGAGACATTATTTGCCGACTAAGGTCCGTCTAGTCAAGGCTATGGTTTTTCCTGTGGTCATGTATGAATGTGAGAGTTGGACTGTGAAGAAGGCTGAACACCGAAGAATTGATGCTTTTGAACTGTGGTGTTGGAGAAGACTCTTGAGAGTCCCTTGGACTGCAAGGAGATCCAACCAGTCCATTCTGAAGGAGATCAGCCCTAGGATTTCTTTGGAAGGAATGACGCTAAAGCTGAAACTCCAGTACTTTGGCCACCTCATGCGAAGAGTTGACTCATTGGAAAAGACTCTGATGCTGGGAGGGATTGAGGGCAGGAGGAGAAGGGGATGACAGAGGATGAGATGGCTGGATGGCATCACTGACTCAATGGACGTGAGTTTGAGTGAACTCTGGGAGCTGGTGATGGACAGGGAGGCCTGGCATGCTGGGATTCATGGGGTCACAAAGAGTTGAACATGACTGAGTGACTGAACTGAACTGATAAATATTTGCATTTTTCAGAGATGTCATTTTTATTTATTCATGTCTTTATAAATATAGCTTATATTTCAATATTTTAGAAACTGCCATTTGATGTCTTAGGACTCTTTTAAATTGTGAGGGGACTGGAGGGGTTCAGAGCAAGTCTCCCTAAAATGTGCCACCATTTTAAGCTGTGGATTCTTTTGAGCTGAAGGCAATCAAGATCCAGCAGATTCAAGAAAACGTTTACCTCTCTCGTTTTCTGCCTGAGAGAATTTTGGTAGAGAATTCGGTCCAGGAAGAGAACTATCAGTGAGATAAGTACAAAGATGATGGAGGTGTTGTAAGCTGATGGGGAGATTGCTGAGCCTGGAGATTAAATTCCTCTACGTGTCACATTACCTCAGTGTGGCATGGTAAACATTTGTTTACCAAACATTTGCTCTTCCCATGTTCCTGTGAATTTTCTTCCTTCTTCCTGAAGCTCCAGATGCCTACCCCTCTGCTCCTTAACTCAGAATGACATTTAAGCCCCAGGTGCCTGACTGCATATGGGCCTCAGAACCTTAAAGGACTCCTGTACATACGTAATTTCATTTTCTCTTGCTTATCAATTTTATCTTATGTCAATTTAATTATTACCCTAGCCAAAGAACTTAGAAGGGTAGAGGGGAAATTGTTCTTCTCCACAATATAAAATGAGGTATTTTGTATAAGGAAAAGAGTAGAGAGACAAAAAAAATAGTTTTCATCAAAACGGAAAGGTTTGACTGCAGAAGTAGAAGAGGGAATTGAAAGAAAAGGATAAGGAAGAAGGATGTCAAAAGAGAGTTTATACAAAGATTTTAAAACCCAGGAAAACAGGAAAATATAAGACTTGTGGTTATAAAGGGAGATAATTTTAAAGGATTACTACTTGGACAATGAAGAAAACAATTTCAGTTGAAGACACATTGAATTTGAGGTAGTAGAAATGTTGAATTTAAGGAATTTGAATACACAAATTGTACTGTTCAGTAAAGAATTGGAATTAGTCAGGCAAAATACTTTTAAACACCTTTTAATTTCCCAGACTCTAAGGAATTCAAATCAAATAATTTTAAACGATACATTATTGAGTGTGTGTATCTGATTCAAGGACTTGTCTTTGAGTAACTTGGTGATAAAGTTAGAAATCTCTAATCAGAAGTGTTTATAAATGAATCCTAGATAATTGTTAGAGTCTGGCAGAATCATTATTTGGCTAGTAATACATTGTGTTACATTATTTATCAGTAATTTGAAAGTGAAAGTTAAGTTGCTCAGTCGTGTCCGACTCTTTGTGACCCCGTGGACTGTAGCCCACCAGACTTCTCCATCCGTGGGATTCTCCAGGCAAGAATACTGGAGTGGGTTGCCATTTCCTTCTCCAGGGGATCTTCCCAACCCAGGGATTGAATCCAGGTCTCCTGCATTGCAGGCAGACGCTTTAACCTCTGAGCCACCAGTACACACTAAATCAGTAGTTCAAATGCATGTAAAAATAAACCCATTTTTCTGTGGTTGGGAATTATGTGTTCAGATTTGAGGCAAATAAATGGCAATGTTAAAAAAAAAAAAAAAAAAAAAAACTTTCGACGTTTTTATAAAATTTTTGAGAATGGCTGGGAATCTAGTATGCAGCAGTTGCTCCAGGGGGTTAGACTCACTGTAGGCCGTCTGGGCAAAACACCAGTTCTATAGAATTCAGGGTCTCAGAGCTTGTGCTTTGGGATGAATTTATTTCATTTGTTTTCTGAAAATGGGAGAAGATAGTGACTATTCAGGTTTAAATTCAGATACTGTTCTTTTTAGGTACACAATATGGTTAAGTAAATTAGTTAATGTAAATTAACTCAAGTAATACCCAGGATATAAAAATAGTTTTTTAAAAAAGCAATCACTCATTTTCTAATAAAGGGGTATACTTTATCATCATAAAAGCAATCTATTTCTACTAAAACTTCTATTTGACTTATGCTCTTTTCTTGTATATTATATACATTAAAAGTATATAATAGCAAGGAATTTAATATTGTTTTCTTATAGCACTTCACCTAAGTCATAATAGCAAGATGCTGATGTTTAAACACCTTACAGGTAGATTTTGGACCCTTCATGATTAAGCAAAACGTGTGTTTATAAGAGATTAATTTTAAAATCCCTTCCTGAATTCTTGCCTTTGTCTTTATTCCTCTTCCCTCTCGCAAAGTAGATCTTTATTCACGCGCAACTTCTCCTCATTTGAGAGTAATAAAAGCAGTTATTTAACTTTATGCTTTCCTTTTGAAAATATGTAATGGGACCAATTTTACCCACTAGCTGTCATGAAGACTGCAAGCTCACCCTAACCTCAATCCTACCACTATCTCCTTGCCTGCATTTGCTAGAGAGATTGTAAAAGCTAAATGTGTCCTTTTTCAGTCTGTCTCACAGATGGGGTTTACTTATGTCACTGATCTAGCTAATGAGATGAAGGCAGGAGACTCTTGGCGCCACCATGGAGACATAAACATGAAAACCAGAGCCATAGCAGCTGGTCACACCATGAAAGACACGCCAAGGGAATCACAGAAATAAGACTGGATGCGCCCAGGCAGCCAGAGGACCAGCAGCTTCATTGGCTCACACGCTTCTTGTTATATGAGAAAATTCAACGTCTATTTCCTACAGCTGACATTAGCAATACATTCCAATTGACGCACCAGCTTACCATTTCTTGAGGGAGTTATAAGGTGTTATTCCCATCCTGTACTTGAATGATTGGATCATATAAAATCAAAAATAAATAAAGACAAAATAAGCAAGCAAAAATTCTTCCCAAAATAATATAAAATGCCAACAGAAAGCAATAATTGCCAAGAACTCAGAATGCATTCCAGATGTTTCATAACTTACATGTATATCATGTTTATATATATATATAGTTTGTGAGTCCACAAAACTTGTGGAGAAATATTTTCATAAATCACATTCTTATCCCATTTTGTATACACAGTCAGGGAATGTTCAGTTCAGTTCAGTTCAGTTCAGTCGCTCAGTCGTGTCTGACTCTTTGCGACCCCATGAATCGCAGCACACCAGGCCTCCCTGTCCATCACCATGTCCCGGAGTTCACTCAGACTCAACTGAATTAAATGAGGTTAATTAGATATTGCTTTGGTATGACTCTTTTAGTTAGATTTATGTTAATTGTGTTTGACCTAAACATTCAACCTCTAAAGATGTTTTGTTTTACTTATTCTTCTTCAGTTCCACTAGGGGAAAGTGAAATCAGTTGTTATTCATTTAACTGAACTGCTATTAATCTGTTCAGTCTTACTGAACTCAAGGGTAGCATATTTTTTATTTTGATTCACTCAGATACTGGCACAGGACCTGATTCAGCAAGTTTAGTGATCATCTATTTTACTCAATCCTCAGCTTATCAAGAAGTAGAAGTTTGTTACATCTGTTAACAATATTTTCTGATTTGATTCTATATGTCACAAGATAACATTTCTACAACTAATCACTTTCTAATACAAAATGTTCATTGGAATTACCCTGCAATTTGTTAGGTCAAAATAATGGTATATATTATACTCATATGTGCTTATTATTAATATAATGTGTATGTGTCTAAATAGTGTCAATCATTTCAGAGATTGAGTAGGTCATATGGAAACAGTCAATACCATAATCAGTTTAAATTTGACTGCACCATTCAGTGACTTCGCTGTCTTAAGCACTTGTGTCTGTTAATGGAGATTCTCTATTACTTTCTGTCTTAATTCTGTTAGGTCTGTGGAGTGGACAAAGTTTGAGCTGATAGCTTTGAAAAATAGCCCCTTTACATCAGCCTCGGCAAGGACATGAGTTGCAATCACTCAACAATTCGGTAACAACAGTATTTGTGCAAAGAATTTTCGCAAACACTTATTTTATAAGCAGAGCTATGTTGACACTTTAATATCATTTCTAACTGAACATTTTATTTTCATGGTCAAGGAAAAGTGAATCTATGAGTAAATTCTAAGGACTAATTTTTTTTCTTCTATGTTTATATCTTAAGAAGAAAACACAGCTTACATTTTCCTACTCAAGATGAACCTTTGAAAGAAAGTATGAGTTATGTCTCTCTTGGTGACATCACAACTCACTGAAATTTAAAGGAGTACTTAAGATGTATTATTTTCTAAAAGCAGCTGTTTATTTACAGATGATCCTTTGTGCTGTTGCACCGACCTAAACAGTGAAACAGCTATACCCAATAGAAAAAAGTCTTTGAAAATATAGGCTGTACATATTATAGCTTGTGGGTGAAAATCCAATTCTATAGTGTACACATTCTCATTAGAAAATGTGATGTGCCCACCACTATATCAAGACATTGGGTCCTAAGATGCAAGCGCAGAAACTAAAATATGTATTTTGAAAGGCATAAAGAATAAACCAGAGAATAAAGATTTATTCATCTTGGAACTTCAGTATATGTGGTGAATTTGTCTCTTTAAAACCTAAAAATACCATTTGAAAAAACAAAAATAATTTTTGACTCTTGATAATCCTTAGAAATTGTTGAGCAATTCCATAAACTAGCTGTACTGGTCAAAGAGAATGGAGCTATAAGTTAAATCCAAAAACTAAAAATAAGAAACACCATCTGTGATCATAAAACAAAGTTATTTTCCCCCCTATTTTGTACAGCTCAAATTTTATTGAGGCCTTAAGTAGAGGCTCTGGATGTCATTTTCAGAGGTGTGAATGTTGCATCTACTGTCAGGGAGGAAGAAATTTTCCTCTCTTTTCCTAGGTTTTTCTGGCTGGTCTAAGAATTAAATTAACATGAGACAGATTTAATAACATGTATACAGGGGCTTCCCTGGTGGCTCAGATGGTAAAGCATCTGCTTGCAATGCAGGAGACCCGGGTTTGATCCCTGGATCAGGAACATCCCCTGGAGAAGGAAATGGCAACCCACTCCAGTATTCTTGCCTGAAAAATTTCTTGGCCGGAGGAGCCTGATAGGCTACAGTCCCATGGGGTTGCAAAGAGTCAGACACGACTGAGCAACTTCACTTTCTCAATTTCAAATGCATGGAAGAGACTCAGGAAAGCTGAGAGCTTACTAAAATTGTTGAAGCCTTCATCTTAAATACCATGTTCTGCTAAAATGAAAGAAGATGGTAGGGGTAGTGGTTGGAAATTTCAAAGGTAAGCAAGGTGATTTGCAAGGAGATAGAGAAGCACATGTTTTGGGGGAAAAAAATTTTGCTGGGCCAGGCAGAGATAGCAGACACAGAGTGGATTCTGCTCTCCAGACCCTGCTGAGTTTTCCCATCACACAACCAGCTCATATCCTTCACCAATATCTTTGGAGATAGCTCTATTCCAGGAACAGGGCCTTTATCCAAATTGTTTTAGGCAGTTAAGAGGGAGGTAACAAGAACAAACTTCTCAACTCTTCAGTTTCTTAAAAATAAGCAGGCTAAATTAATCCTTGTGCCAAAGAAACATATTTTGGGGTGGTTAATTTTACTCCCACACACTGTCACTTTTTGAAACTTGAGTTCACCCTTTAATATCTTATGGTGATGTCTCTGTTGCTAAAAGAATAACATTGACCTTATGATATCAGACATTACTGAGACATCAGTATAGTGAAAAGATAAATAGATTTAGATCCAGAATAACTAAATTACAACACCATATTTTCATAATAAAATTTGAAGGCCAAAAAGTAGAGAAGGCTAAAATTTATTTTCACTGAAAATTCTACATTAAATAACAAACAAGGGAAATGAAAATTAATGGATATGATCAAGTATTTAAGTATGAAAATGCAAAAGATTCAACAGATACAATTTAATGAAAAATTAAACTGTGGAAGTGTTCTGCTGCTGCTGCTGCTGCTGCTGCTAGGTCGCTTCAGTCATGTCCGACTCTGTGCGACCCCATAGACGGCAACCCACCAGGCTCCCCCGTCCCTGTGATTCTCCAGGCAAGAACGCTGGAGTGGGTTGCCATTTCCTTCTCCTAGGTGTTTAAATATGCTTTGTAGTATGTTTACTATTTATTGTTATTGTCTAGTTGCTAAGTTGTGTGTGACTCTTTTGCAACCCCATGGACTATAGCCCACCGGGCTCCTCTGTCTATGTGATTTCCCAGGCAAGAATACTGGAATGGGTTGCTATTTCCTTCTCCAGGGATCTTCCCAACCCAGGGATCGAACTCAGGTCTCCTGCACTGCAGGCAAATTCTTTACTGCTGAGTCACCAAAGAAGCCCCATATTTGCTATAGTACCTTCTAAATTTATATTTTTCCAGCTGTACAAATAAAACATTTAAATGAATCTTACTAACCCATATCACTGTTCAGTGGCAGGCCAAGAGTTCTATCTTGACTCTAAAGCTCATGTTCTTTCTTGTGTACTACAACTTTGAAGAAAGCAATTTTTGAGATTAAATATCAGAGCAATCTTTACATTGCAGATGAAAATGAATCACTATAAAGAATACAAAAAGCAATCCAGGATATGTAAGGCATGTGACAGAACACACTCAGGGCTTTCTTTGGTTTCAAGTTGATTCACTAATATAACACCCTCACTACAGAGTAGAATTATGGCTCTTTGATCAATGGGACCATCTCATTCAATCATGCCGAGTTTAAACTCAGAAAACCATAAAATTACTCACTCAGTATCTTTCTTGAAATGAAAAATAATTTATCACAAATAGTTGTGCCTATAGGCTTTAAGCCTGGCATTTTATCATCTTTGGCAAAAAGCCAGTCATGTGGCTTATTACAATGCTGTCTGTAACACTGGCAGAAATACAAAATTAAACATTTTGTTCCAATGTCTTGTCAATCATTAGAAAGAAAAGTAGTCCTTTAAGTACCATGCTACCCCAGAGTAGATCATGTCTTATTTTCATAAGGATGCAGAGAGGGTCTTAAGATTTTACTATTTAATGGCAGTGGATCATGTTATCAGAAATGCAAGATGGAGCACACAAACTTCTAGTGATATTGCCTAGCAGCACAGGACACATGATTTATTTCCCCTGAATGTCTTGTAATTTTTTAAAACCATTTAATATCTTGTAGTATCAGAAGATAAAACTATAACTTATTTTAACTCTATGATAGCAGTAATTTAAAGTCAATTCATGGAGTGGAGCAGTGCATGCCACTTCTAATAAAGTAATAAAATACATTAAAATAGTTTCTTTGATGATGGTTTTTGTAACTCTGTCTTTCCTGCTGCTGCTGTTGCTGCTGCTGCTAAGTCGCTTCAGTCATGTCCAACTCTGTGCAACCCCATAGACGGCAGCCCACCAGGCTCCTCCGTCCCTGGGACTCTCCAGGTAAGAACACTGGAGTGGGTTGCCATTTCCTTCTCCAATGCATGAAAGTGAAAAGTGAAACTGAAGTCGCTCAGTCGTGTCCAACTCTTAGCGACCCCATGGACTGCAGCCGACCAGGCTCCTCCGTCCATGGGATTTTCCAGGCAAGAGTGCTGGAGTGGGGTGCCATTGCCTTCTCCACTGTCTTTCCTAAGACTACCTAAATATTTCTTGATTCATGTAATACATCAATATATATTATAAAAGTAATTTTTTAAAAATTCATTTGATATGAACCATTTTTAAAGTCTTTATTGAATTTTTTGCAACATTGCTTTTATTTAATGCTTTGTTTTTTTTTTTGGCCTCAAGGCATGCGGGGTCTTAGCTCCCCGATCAAACCAACAGCGTCTGCCTTGGAAAGCAAAGTTAAACCACTGGGCCACCAGGGAAGTCCTATGGAAATAACAATTCTGTAATATTGATTTTTTTCTATTGAAAAGGCAATATCACTAATATTAGTTATATAAATATACATTATTTTGCAGTAAATTATTAAAATTCATTATTAGAGAGTAATTTTTAACCTATAAGTTAACTTTTATTTTAAAAAATTCAAAATGTTTTATTCAATTTGTGGGAAGAAAGACATAAGGCAGAAGATACATTTTGATTAAGAAAAGTGACTTTGTTTGTCCACAGGGATCAGCTTAGTCAGTTTAGCCAGAGAATATGATTGAATATAAATCTCACTATTTGGAGCACTCGAAAAAGCAAAGCTATGGAAAGAGTTATAATCCTTGAACTCTAAGTTCTGCTTGCTGTCTAAAGGAATATTGATTTAAACAACAGCAACAAAGGAATCACAAAAAGAAACCCACACATCACCAGCTGGCAGACACTCAAGCAGCTTGCAAACCTATACGCTATGGACTAGCTGGGGCTTTCATGGCAACTCTAGATGCAAATTTCAGCTCTGTCCAAAGTGAGGACCAGAAATAGGTTGTATAAACATATTCCTGTCTGTGTATATAAATATGTTATAATTCAGTGATAACTCACCATATTTTAAACTTCCCATTGGAGGAAAAAGCACATACATTTCAAAGTATATTTTGCTCCTCTGCAGCTTATTTAAGATGACTAGGGACTGGGTGTTGAATTTGACAGTTTTGGTGACTTGGACAAAACAAATATTGCTCCATATCTGAGATAGGCATATACAGAGAAGTAAGCCCAGGATGATTGAAACAAAACATCAAACCTGATTCCATTCAACTAAGCAGGAGAGGGAGGTTAAAAATGTGCCAGGGTATGTGGGGAAGATTAATAAAGAAATCCTTGAGATTTAAGGAGAGAGATCTTTTAAAGCTAGCTGAGCTACAGTCAACAAGCGACACATGAGAAAGATTCTGAAATGGGAGATTTTGAAAGAGCATGTAAGTTTGGATCGTTATAAAAATGCAGTGTAATGTACTTAAATTTCTTCTCATAGCACTTTTGCAATTGGAATGATTCCAAAGCAAGTGACTTTAACCTCAAAAATCTTATTTTCTAAAAGGAAGCTGACATCCTCCTTCACTTGAAATCACTCTGCAAGTGTTGATAAATAACATATCTCCATCAAAGCATCATTGTGAGATACAAAGGGAAGAACTTTCTGCAGATACTAAATGCTTCTTTGGCTATAGTAAAAACTTGGATTTCACCTGCAATAATGCTGTTCACAATGATAGAGCAAACAAATTATAGTCCATAATTTTTTTGCTACCCCCATTTAAATAATTGACATTCAGTTACTAAATATTGCAATATGCTTAGTAATAGGTTAAGTAAGACACACACACACCACATAAATGAACAGGATAAGTCCACTGAAATCATGTTGTGACTTAGTTCGGAATCTAAATTGCTTTCTAATTTTAACACCTGAAATTATGATAAAAAGACCCAGATTATCATCTGAATTTTGCTGCAAGAAATTTTCTAGTGAGAGTTGTGGATATTTCAATTCACTTTTAGGCAGACTACTGTAAACTTTCTTTGAAGAAATCTTAAGGTATCAATATTCTGTAAAAATTTGATTCTATATCTCTGGATTTGTTGTCTTTATTATTTGCATAAAATTGAGACATCTGTTGGGTTCATCCTCCAAGATGCAGTTTATGTTTTTCCTGACTTTATATTAATAAAGATGGTACTGTAGAAAGACAGTGATCTGCCTTGGAGGATAAGGAAGTGTCTGTGTGTGTGTATGTGTGTGGTGAGTTACTATCCAGAAGAGCAAAGACAAGGAGTAGCTGAGGTCCTGTTTTAGCCATATGATTCAGAGACTGAGCAGCAAAGTGTGCTTAGAATGTCAAGAAGAGGACCGTTTCCTTACTTCTGCACAAAATGAGCAATGTCTAGCCTCCTGAGTAATTTTTATATAAACACCATGATAACATCAAAGGCAGCTTCAACGATGGCAGCATAGAGGGTCCTTGAGGTCAGTTCCTGGAGAGTTAGAAGTACTAGGCAAGGCAAAATATGCCAGATGTATCTGGAGACTGAAAAGGATGATCTGGTTTATAAACAAGCAAGAACCCTCTGAGTGACTAGAGAAGTTACTTCAAGAACACTTTTCATGAGGAAAAGGATAAGATATGGCAGTATTGAAACATTTTACTTTTTGACCAGGAAATTAATCAAATTAATCCCTAACTTTTAAATTAATTGTATACGCCTCTTTCCTTCACTGACTCTGCCTGGCTTCCTTGTTGTTCTTCTAACTCGCCATGTTTGCTGACACGTTAAGACCTCTGTTCTTAATGCTTCTTCCATCTGGATGTTCTTCTCTCAGACCTTTACTTTTCTTTACCCATCACTCCATATTTTTAAGTTAATTTTGTTGAAGTATAGCTGCTTTAAAATGTTGGGTTAGTTTTACTGTATAGCAGAGTGAATCAGCTGTATGTACACGTATATCCTCTTTTGGGATTTCACTGAAGTCGCCGCAGAGCACTGGCTGGAGTTCCTTGTGCTGCACAGTAGGTTCTCATTAGTTATCCGTTTCACATATGGTATCAATTGTGTACATATGTCGATCACAGTCTCTGAATTCTTCCCACCCCCTGCTCCCCTACTTGGTGCCTATGTTTGTTCTCTACACTCGTGTCTCTATTTCTGTTTTGCAAATAAGATCATCTATACTATTTTTCTAGATTTCACATGTATGAGTTAAATAGTTGATATTTGCTTTTCTCTGTCTGATTTACTTCACTCTGCATGACAAGATTTAGGCCTATTCACTTCTCTACAAATAATTCCAATTTTGTTCCTTTTCATGGCTGAGCAATATTCCATTGTAGATTACCCATCACTTCCCTCGTGTGTACTTAACGTTACTTCCCAGACAGATTTCCAAGATTACGCTAACTTGAATGGTTCTCTCTACAGTTAATACCTATTGTAGGCCTCTATTTATCTTTCTTCATGTCACTACTTGGCATTATATGTTTATTTATAGTCTTTTTTATTTCAGTGCTGCCCAAGACTAAAGGCATAAAGCTGTATTTTTCTGGTATTACATTAATATTTGTTTACTTATATATAAATTACACTCAGTTCTCTTATTTAAAGAAGATCCAGTCATCACCTGTCATGATCAATTTAGTCTCCCATTCCCATAAACAGAGGAACAACGAAGAACCCTGAGACAGCTGGAGAAATGTGAAAATTCAAAATAGAAAATCTAAAGCGAAAACTTCTTTAAAAAACAGGGCCAATAAGAAGCAGAAGTGATGCTACTTATTATCCTCAAATATATATATATATATATATACACATATATATTCAAATTATTTTAGTGTTCAGTATGCTTAATAGTAAGATTTAAAAAATCAATAAAAATGGAGAAGATAAAAGCAAACATGAAAGAAGATATAATGTGACAGAGGGAAGTTGCAAAGGAGAATGAGGGTATTTAAAGGCACACAGGTATGGGACATATTTTTCCTTTGCAGAAGAAGACTCACACATTCACTGTGATGCAGAAGAAGAATGAAGAAAAGGACTCAGGATTGGAGGCAGATTAAAATTTTCTTTGGGAATGATTTTTTTTTTTTAACTTATGTCATACCTTCTATTTTCTCCTCAAAGAAGTAGAGGATCTGTGCAAATGAGGTGTGTGGCTGGTGGTGCTCTGCTATACTTGAGGAAAGTGATAAGGTTCCTCAATAACCACTGGACTTCCCTGGCCACCCAGTGATAAGGATTTCACCCTCCCTCTGCAGGGGGAACAGGTTCAATCCCTAGCCAGGGAACTAAGATCCTGCATGGCAGGATCCATATGGCATGGTCAAAAAACAAAAATCAATAACCACTAATAAAAAAGAGGCACTGCAACTTGGTAACATTATTTACATGATTTTATGGACTTACTTCAGGGGCAATATACAATTTGGTTTTTAAAGCATAGAGCTGAACACTTAGATTGATCCAAGGTCAAGCATTTACTGTATGGTGTACATATGTGTGTGTGTGTGTGTGCACATGTGCACTTGTGTGTGTGCAGGCATGTAGGCAGGCCAATTAGACAGACATGTTGAGAACACTGGCAAACAATTAGAATTGCAGAGCTTGACCATGGTATTTTAGCTGTGCAAAGTTAGGTAAAAAGAAGAGGAGCTTGCTATTAACAGTAGAAGGAAATGACACAAGTGCAAAGACAGAACATTTTGATATTCCTAAAAGCCATGATGGAGACAAAAAAGAAAGTAGAAGATTTGGAGGACATTATATGAGAATAGGAATAAAAACATTCTAGATGCTGAGGTGTTTAAGTGATGTCAAGTGTTATTCAAGATAGGAAGCTAAAGTGGAAAACAAATGGAAATCCCTAGAAATTAAGAGATTAAAGAAATACAGCCTGTCTTATTGGATTCTAAATTAATCTGTAGAATGCAAGAAAGTGTTATGAATCAGAATAGAAAGTTCTCAAAGAAAAAGAAGAATTCAGTACTTCAGTTCAGTTGCTCAGTCGTGTCTAACTCTTTGTGACCCCATGAATCGCAGCACGCCAGGCCTCCCTGTCCATCACCAACTCCTGGAGTTCACCCAAACTCATGTCCATCAAGTCAGTGATGCCATCCAGCCATCTCATCCTCTGTCGTCCCCTTCTCCTCCTGTTCCCCATCCCTCCCAGCATCAGAGTCTTTTCCAATGAGCAAACTCTTTGCATGAGGTGGCCAAAATACTGGAGTTTCAGCTTTAGTGTCAGTCCTTCCAATGAACAACCAGGACTGATCTCCTTTAGGATGGACTGGTTGGATCTCCTTGCAGTCCAAGGGACTCTCAAGAGTCTTCTCCAACACCATAGTTCAAAAGCATCAATTCTTTGGCACTCAGCCTTCTTCACAGTCCAACTCTCCCATCCATACATGACCACTGGAAAAACTATAGCCTTGAGTAGATGGACCTTTGTTGGCAAAGCAATGTCTCTGCTTTTTAATATGCTAAGTTAGTCATAACTTTCCTTCCAGGGAGTAAACGTCTTTTAATTTCATGGCTTAGAAGACCATAATAAAATATCAAATGAAATATAAGTTTGGAAGAGTAGCAGAAGCAAAATTTTTATATGAAGATAAAAATATTCTTCATAATACCAATTTCTTAGGTAGAAAGGGAGTTGGGTTACGGTGTAAATTTAATATATTCTTAATTTAACAGCTTTAAGGGGATATAGTATAAGAGCTTGAAATGTTGGTGATAATAATCAATCCCCCAAACTGAGTTGCTTTGTACTTATGTTATATGTACAGAGTAGGTTGGCAGGCTATCTGATCCAGGTATCAATCAGACTCAAGATGATGGAGGCATTGCAGTCTTGTAGCCACATAGTCTGGAAAAGGCATCTTCCACTGTCATCTATGCAGAAAAAGAAAGAATGGGAGAGGTACTCAAAAGCAAAAAAATGCAAAAATCCAAAAGGGACCCACGTCACTTATTCTCAAAGCCCATAGCCAGAACAAGTCACATTCCCCTGACTATTTGAAAGGATGCAGGAAAATTTGGAGAAGAAGGACAGATCTTTTCTAAGAAGGGATAGGTGAAATTAACTAGAGGGAGATGTCAGAATACAGAGAATTTAATTTGTATTTAGCTACAGAAATGTTTTGGAGAAAAATGTACAAATTATATTTAGCTACCATCATCTGAAAATTAATCACATGAATAAATATTTGAATACACACAAGACAAAAGTAATGTAGTCGATCTCACCATTTACTTGGTCATTATTACCTTCTTCATCCTATATTGATTACAAGTGTGTGTCTTGGTTCAATCTGCTAAGTAGAACAGAATGCTAAGGGAATATATGATGTTACAGCTATTAGCTATTCACCTAGGAGGGTGCTATTGACAGCTACACTTGTCCCTTTGTTTGACTTCCTGGAGAAGTAACATTATATTAATTTATTTAGATTGACCCTTGAAAATCAGTTTCATCAGACATGATTCACCAAGCAATTGCACAGTTCAGAGCTGCCGTTAGCAGACACATCCTTTCATATTGGATAAGAAAAAAGATAATAAAATTGTCAGAATGTATTGAAGAAAAAAAAGAGAAAGGTTTGTTTAAGATGTTGACCTTTTATTTCTGGATCAAACTTGCTTATTGAAAGAAAAACAAAACTGAGATTTTGGGACACACAAGAAGTATAATACCCAGGAGGAGTAAAGAGAATTGATTCCAAACTGAGAAAAAGCAAAAAAAAAAAAAAAAAAAAAAAACCAGAAAGCCAGAGATGAGAAGCGTCAGGTGGTTTCAGATGAAGAGCTTCTTTTTATTGGCTAGGTATTATTTAACTTATATGCAGAGTATATCATGAAAAATGCTGGACTGGATGAAGTTCAAGCTGGAATCAAGATTGCCGGGAGAAATATCAAATATCAATAACCTCAGATATGCAGATGATACCACACTTACAGGAGAAAGTGAAGAACTAAAGAGCCTCTTGATGAAAGAGACAGAGGACAGTGAAAAAGTTGGCTTAAAGCTCAACATTCAGAAAACAAAGATCATGGCATCTGTTCCCATCACTTCATGGCAAATAGATGGGGAAAAAAATGGAAACAGTGACAGACTTAATTTTGGGGGACTCCAAAATCACTGCAGATGGTTACTGTAGCCATGAAATTAAAAGATGCTTGCTCCTTGAAAGAAAAGTTATAACCAACCTCGACAGCATATTAAAAAGCAGAGACATTACTTTACCAACAAAGATCTGTCCAGTCAAAGCTGTGGTTTTTCCAGTAGTCATGTACTGATGTGATATTTAGACTATAAAGAAAGCTGAGTGCTGAAGAATAGATGCTTTTGAACTCTGGCATTGCAGAAGACTCTTGAGAGTCCCTTGGACTGAAAGGAGATCCAACCAGTCCATCCTAAATGAGATCAGTCCTGGGTGTTCATTGGAAGGACTGATGCTGAAGCTGAAACTCCAATCCTTTGGCCACCTGATGTGAAGAGCTGACTCATGTGAAAAGCATCATTCCCTGATGCTGGGAATGACTGAAGGCAGGAGGAGAAGGGGATGACAGAGGATGAGATAGTTGGACAGCATCACCGACTCGGTGGACATGAGTTTATGTAAGCTCTGGGAGTTGGTGATGGACAGGAGGCCTGGTGTGCTGCAATCCATGGGGCTGCAAAGAGTCAGACACGACTGAGTGACTGAATTGAACTGAGAGCTGCTTCAAATTTGAAACTGATCTTTAAGGTTTTTGTTTGGTATTAGTGAAAGTTTCCCAAGTTCACAGAGTTGAAATTTAATAGTATTTGGGAGAAGCTAAATTAAGCTGATTTCTTATAAACTGCCTCACCTTGAAGGGTAAGAATCACTTGCAGTGAATAACTTCTCATCCTTAGTTATTCCCTGAGGAAACATTTTTGTTTCACCTACCAAGTATTCTGTCCAATTTTTCTAGCTTTCTTCAGAGTATTCATCACTGTTTCACATGACAGCTGTTACTATTTTCCAGTATTATTTGAGCAGATGACCAGCATTTTGCTTCTCTGTTGGCGGTGGTGCTTTAGTCACTGTTGTGTCCGACTCTTTCGACCCCATGGACTATAGCCCTCCAGGCTCCTCTGTCCATGGGATTTTCCAGGCAAGAATACTGAATGAGTTGCCATTTCCTTCTTCATTTGGCTCTTCTTCCTCCCCATAATTAAAGCTTTGAGTTGTAATATCACTACTTGGAGATTTCTGATAATCTTAGTAAAATGAATCTATGTTAAACCCAAACAAAGTCTGTTTTCCCGATTTATTCTTTGAATGCCTTTTCAAATCTCTTCAGGTGCTGTCAATTGTTTATTGCAAAAGGATGACATTTCAATGGTAGGCTTCTTTTGAAATTAAAGAGTTTTCCTTAGGGATAACTTCCCTTATGGTGTGGTCAGATGTCTCAATAAAGGTGGCTTTATTTCACATCTTTAAAAAAAAGTCAGGTTTTCCAGTAGTAGTAAGAAATAAATGAATTTTATCTAGTAGTACCAGAACACAAATACCTTTGAACAAACATGAAACTGTGAATTCCTCCACTGATATGCCAGAAACACACACTAAGTAGAAATAAATTTTATAAAATCTATGCTTCCCTTTAAAGTTCTACATAACTAGTTCATTTTATTCTTGAACTATCCTTTATTCATAGAACCCTGAAGGGAATGCTAGGTATTCACCAGTTGCTACTTTATATTTAAGATTAGACAAAAAGCAAGTTTGTGTTTAATCAAAATGAATTATTATTCTGAATATAACAATTTCAATATTGTTGCTGAATATAAAAAATTCAATACTTTCAACATTAATTATGTTTGTAGAATGTCACCTGGGAGATACTTTCCAATATTTTAGCTAACAATGCTTTCTGCTGATATTTAATTGATATTCATGGAATATCTATGTCATTCATAAGTAAGACAGAGTACTGAAATATGTATTACTAAGCAACATTTTAAGTTTATGTACATTTGCTTTTAATTTTTCTATATTACAAAGAAGTTCTATCTTTAGAAGTTACTGTCTATACAACAGGACCAGTCTGTTAATGAACATGTTCATTTTTGCTTCTTTTAAAAAATTGTTTAAGAAATAGTTTTTGCTATAGAAACGTGACTTTTTGTGTATTCATGAATTCTGTTAAGTCTGTTAAAATGCTGGTGTGTCAGAGGGTTCACAATGTCCATTTTATAGTTCTTTGGTAAAAGAGAAGTTACTCTGATTAAAAGTTGTAATTGTTTAGTCACTCAGCTGTGTCTGACTCTTTGCACTCCACGGACTACAGCATGGCAGGCTTCCCTGTCCTTCACCATCTCCCAAAAATTACTCAAATCCATGTCCATTTAGTTGGTGATGATATCCAACCATCTTGTCCTGTCATCCCCTTCTCCTCCTGCCTTCAATCTTTCCCAACATCAGGGTCTTTTCCAATGAGTCCACTTTTCATATCAATGGCCGAAAATACTGAACTATCAGCTTCAGCATCAGTTTTCCATTGAATATTCAGAGTTGATTTCCTTTATGATTAACTGGGTTGATCTCCTTGCCATACAAGGGACTCTCAAGAGTCTTCTCCAACACCACAGTTCAAAAGCATCAGTTCTTTGGCACTCAGCCTTCTTTATGGTCCAACTCTCACGTCCATACATGACTACTGGAAATACCATAGCTTTGACTAGATGGACCTTTGTCAGCAAAGTAATGTCTCTGCTTTTTAATATGCTGTCTAGGTTGGTCATAGATTTTCTCCCAAGGAGCAAGTGTCTTTTAATTTCATGGCTGTAGTCACCATCTGCAGTGATTTTGGAGCCCAAAAAAAATAAAGTCTGACACTGTTTCCCCATCTATTTCCCATGAAGTGATGGGACCAGATGCCATGATCTTAGTTTTTAGAATGTTGAGTTTTAAGCCAGCTTTTTCACTCTCCTCTTTCACCTTCATCAAGAGGCTCTTTAGTTCCTCTTTGCTTTCTGCCATAAAGGGGTATCATCTCTATATCCGAGGTTATTGAAATTTCTCTCAGTGATCTTGATTCCAGCTTGTGCTTCTTCCAGCCCAGCATTTTGCATGTTGCACTCTGCATATAAGTTAAATAAGCAGGGTGACATTATACAGCCTTGACGTACTCCTTTCCCAACTTGGAACCAGTCCATTGTTTCATGTCCAGTTTTAACTGTTGCTTCTTGACCTGCATACAGATTTCTCAGGAGGCAGATAAAGTGGTCTGGTATTCCCATCTCTTTAAGAATTTTCCAGTTTGTTTTGACCCACACAGTCAAAGGTTTCACTGTAGTCAATGAAGCAGATGTTCTTCTGGAAATCTCTTGCTTTTTCTATGATCCAATGGATGTTGGCAATGTGATCTCTGGTTCCTCTGCCTTTTCTAAATCCAACTTGAACATCTGGAAGTTCTCAGTTCATATAATGTTGAAGCCTAGCTTGGAGAATTTTGAGCATTACTTTGCCAGCATGTGAAATGAGTGCAACAGTGTGGTTGTATGAACATCCTTTGGCATTGCCCTTCTTTGGGATTGGTATGAAAACTGACATTTTCCCATCCTGTGGCCACTGCTGAATATTCCAAATTTGCTGGCATATGGAGTACAGCACTTTCACAGCATCATCTTTCAGGATTTGAAATAGCTCAGCTGGAATTCTATCACCTCCACTAGCTTTGTTTGTAGTGATGCTTCCTATGGCCTACTTGACTTCACACTCCAAGATGTCTGGCCTTAGGTGAGAAAGTTATAATTAGTATACATAAATGAAACTAGGAACCATATGGCAGAGAAGCACAAGTTTGTATACAAGACAATGAGTTAGGTTTTTAATTATTAATGGAAAATCTCAGCTCTTGACCTAGAGGAAAATGTCTGGCCATCTCAGTATGAGAAAAAGCAGCATGAAGAACAAAACCTGAATGGATATAAAAGTTGTACGTTTGCACAAAGGAATTTAATTTGCCTTAAGATTTGAGTTTGTATGAAAATGAGTCTGAAAAGAAGTAACACAATGTGTTACACTTTTGCCAAACTTCAATCTCAAGATTCAGTGAAATAAGAATTCATTACACAGGAGTGAGTGAACTGTTGCTTCCCTGGTGGTTCAGAGGTTAAGAACCCACCGGCCAATGGAGGAGACCAGGTTCGATCCCCAAGTTGGGAAGATCCCCAGGAGAAGGAAATGGCAACCCACGCCAGTATTCTTGCCTGGAGAACCCCATGGACAGAGGAGCCTGGTGGGCTACAGGCCATGGGGTCGCAAAGAGTCAGGCATGACTTAGGTTGAGCATGATGAGCTGATGGGAGTTGAGGGTAATTTGTATTTTCTTTTGAATACTGTTGATGTTGCTTCACTATTTCATTTTCTGGATGTAGTAGGAAGCCCTCTTTCTCTTTTAAGTTATCTATAACCCAAATCAATGTACTGAATTCTGATTTTGTAAACTAAAATAAAACACTTTAAAATGAAATCTTATGCTCCCTGTCTAACCCTCCCACTCCTAGATTTGGAACAGCAGTATAATTACATACATAGGTTCAGTAAGAAACTGTTCTCTTATTTACCAGGGTATAATTGGAAAATGTTTTTCAATCAAGGGCTTGCTTGGAATGTCATACTTAAGAATGATGCTCATTTAGTCAGATATGACCAGGGACATTTAAGTAACTGAGGTTGAATTTACAGGGCAGTACTTACAAAGCCCTCTAGGAAAACTGGGCTGGCACTGGCTTACAGGGTTTCCAGCCCTGTACACCAGTAAGGAGGGTCACTTTCTGATTAACTCAGGAAACTTAAGATATTTGGATGACTGAGAATTCACCCAAATGTACAGGTACCACAGGTAAAACCAGGTGGACAGAGTGTTTTGACTTGGATTCCTAGCCTCAGTACAGTTTGTAAGATGATTCTAAAACCTTTATCAGAGATTGCCTATGGTACTTACAACAAAATAAAGTGAAAAGGGCTATGTGGTATGTTTACATTCTTGCTACAGCTAGGTCAATAATCAGTACATCTCTAATGACAAGAGCCTTCTTTCGTGATTCAGAATAATCTTTCTTTGAGATTGTTTATCATAGAATGAAGGGAAAACCTTAAGGAGGAAAATGTGTTTTTAAAAAAGCCACTGCGTTGTCTAGATCATGCAAAGCCATCTATGTTTGAGCTATTTTACTGCTGTTGTCCACAAATAACACATTTTTTGATTATTCAGTTCTAGAACTCTTCATGGTTCTTGAGTTATTTTACAGCTCTTGTAATTTTATGTCTGTTCTTTGAATTCTCTTTTGAACTATTTATAATTTTTCCCTAGTTCCTTTACTGAACGAATTAAATAACATCATTTAGCAAATGTTCATTTTTATATTAGTATGACAGACATTTCAGCTTCTTTGAAAGATTATCTTTAAAAATGAATCTTTCTCTAATATTGTGATATGGCTTTATATATTCTTCCAGAATTAATAACATGTATATTACTGAATTCTGATCTTTTTGTTTTGTTGTTGCTTTTTTTTAAATTTATATTTTGTTTTCTAAACATATATAAGTAAGCCTTTTATTGAATTGTGTGCTCCATATTCAATTCTTTCCAAGTAACTATACATAGAATAATCTGTTTTGGACCTTTTCTTCTGTAGAATTCTATTTCTGTAAATATTCCCACCACCAGACTGTTTTACTATGTTTGTGTTAGTTTATTTTTTATTCCTATAATAATACTTAATATAGTATTATATAAGTATCATATAGCATTACATAATACTATACTATATAATATATGGTGTATATATAATATAATATATAGTATACTATATAATACTATAGTATATAGATTATAGAAGTATATTATACTTAATATATGGTATTTTAAGCAATTTGTTTCTTAAAGTTTATTCTTTTCCATAATGTTCTTATCCTTCCTTATGTTATTACTCTTCTGATGATTCTCATAATCTGTCAGTGAAGGTTCATTTAAAAAATTCTATAGAATTATTACAATGACTGATAAGGAAAGAAAATAATCATTCAAGTTCTTTTGTTGCAATTGTCAATGAAAAGCTCTAAACAAACAAATTTTACCAAGAAAATAGTAATTTCGATGTTAGGCGAATTAAAACATACATTTTTGAAATCTTAACTGTGATTTATTATGTCTTATGAAACTGAAACCCACAGCATTTATTATCAATGTGGCAGATCTCATGCTATTTTTTATATACTTATATATTCATTATTTTTAAGATAGTTCAATACAAGGCAAAATACATTTTTAGACATTAAGTTTAAATTTTCTCATTTTTTTCATTATAGCACAATAATAACTAGGTCAGAAACTAGTGCCTTAGTCACCTCACATCGATATGTTCCTGCCATGGCTTTTTTCCAGTTCTCAGCCACCAAACAGTTAAAAGTGACAGCTTTTAAAAATAGAGAGCTGTAACACAAAAATCTACATTTTGGACTTCTTTTTATAAATGGGAAGTATCTAGCACACAGGACCATCCATAACAATATAAATGTTCAAATAAAAATTTTTCTATAGTCTATGGGGTCGCAAAGAGTCAGACGTGACTGAGCGACTTTCACTTTCAAATCTTAGCTAAGTAGGGTTTATTGGGCTGAAACATCTCACAATATAAAACACTCTTCAATATTCCATTACCTTAGTGCACTAATATGATTGTATTTGCTACTCATATCAAAGAAAAAAGTAGGTCAGGCAGCTCTTGGAGATGCTGATCACTGGAAAATAATACTGATACATTCTTCCTTGAAATTAGAGGACCCCTCTGGCTCTCAAGGCTTAAATCTCTTCAGGTATGTCGCATGTTAAGAAGTAAATTTGTCAAATTTCTTTGCTTTGCCCCATGCCTGCTTTTGATCATTAGAAATATAGGTATTGTTAATAAGAATGGAGCTTCTGTTTACTGTATACATTGCCAGCCATATATGTATAATTTTACCTTATGTTTACTCTTTATAGTTCTAATAGAAGCTACGAGTTGCATGAACTTGACCACTTGATTTGCTATGTTAGAACACATTATCACATTTTGATATTGTGTAATTATTCATTTGAACATATACATAGAAGAAAGTAGGTAGAAATGAAACAACTGTAACTCAGATGTGCGAAAGAGTTGGGACTGCTCCCAACTTCCCTATGGCAACAACCTCCAAACACATTAGACCTGGGGCCTTCCCTCTTTTCACTGGAAAGCTTTCTTACTCCCGTGTCTGACTTTGAGTCTCTTGCCGACGGCAAGTGATGACGGCTGACTTGCTAAAACCGGAAAATTCCCTCTTGTCTGTTCTCTTTGGGGCCACTTTTGCAGATTTCTGTAACCCCTCAGAGAATGCACTAGTGTTCCTGTGTCATGCAAGGTAATTCCCCTCAAAAGCTCCAATTTGAGAATGAGGATCTAATTCCACCTGCTTTCTGCTTCCCCCTCAATCTGAAATTTCTTAGCATCCCCTTACTCAGTGACACCAAGTTCCAGCTTAAGAACCAATCAGTACTTTAACCTGATTAACAGATCTTAACTCTGCTGGGTCTCTCCACATAGCAGAGTTGAAGGAAATCTTTGATCCATCCTGCATACTGCTACTACCTGACTGATTGTGTACATGTGACAATGCTTTATTTTAAGCTTGCTGCAGGAAGTGAGACTTCTAATAAATTTAATTCAAACATTTCCTTCAGGTGAAAAGTTTTTATATACAAAAATGTGACCTGATAATAATTTTTTGATGGTGTATAAGAAAGGAAATGTCTGGTTAAATGTTACTAGGCTCCTCACAAGTCTGCAAGTTAGCTTTCTGCGGGAATCCAACCCAACATAAGGGAATTTGATCTCATAGAGTCTTTTAGAAATTGCTCAAACCCATTCCTTAAAAGGCTGTTAATTCCATCAAATAACTAATTTCTGTTCCAGACTGCCTCTTCAGACAATTTTTTTGTTTCCTTTTGAAATCTTTTTTTTTTTTTAAGTTTTCACATGTTAGAGTACATAAACTCTTTCCCCATTCAAAAAAAAAAAAAAAAAAACAACTTTGTACTATGGACATAAGAGAAATCTCTAATTTGACAAGGAAGGTTAAGTAAGTATTTCTCTGCAGTGGCCTTCACCCTCCTCTTCACTTAGGTGGTAAATTTCAGCTTCTTGGTCTAATGCTTAGCTGTAATAGCAGGTGTATGTAGTGGTGGAGGACGTCATGGCCCCAAGAAACCACTCCTCTGGCCAGGGGAGTCACAGAGTCTGGCAGGCTACCTACCCTAGAGTCTGGAAGGGCTGTGATGTGCCTTGACTCCAGGTCTATAGTCTGGGCCATAGGCTGGACTCCCAGTCATCCCTCCAGGTGGGTCTCAAACTGTACTTCCCTGCTGGATGTGCCCCACAGCTTTGACTTTCATTAGACAAGGCTTGACATCTGTACCATCCTCGGCTGCACTTCCTGAAGAGTCAGGACGCAAGGTATGTCCCAAAGCTGGGAGGGGCTGCAAGCTCGGCTCCCTGATCAGGCAGTCCATCCAGCGCACATGCTTGGCTGTTGGACGAGGTCACTGGCAAGGTTCCTTGGTCAGGTGGGACCACGGGCTGAGCTCCATAACTGAGTGAGCTCTTCGGACAGGCCCTCTGCCTGAGAAGGGAGGCAAAGGGTGCGCAGAAAAGGCCCAGGGCTGACAGGCCGAGCTCACAGACTCCCAGAGTGACTGTTCTGCCTCCCTGTCGAGGGGGCCCGGACGTTATACTCTACAGTTGGGTGAGGCTGTGGGCTAGACCCTTTGCCCTCCAGGAGCTGTAGCATGAGCTTCAGGGCTGACCAAGGTCTCTGGCGAGGCTCCTAGTCAGACGGGGCTGGAGACGGTGCTCAGCAGAAGTGGTCCCTGACCCAGATTTGGTTCGCGGTCCAGGGGGCACTGCGGACTGAGCTCTGGGGCAGGTAGGCCCACTGGCTGAGTAGGCAAGCCAAGCAGCTGCCAGGCCCGAAGCGGCCTCTGGCTTGGCTGAGAACGCGCCTGGGCTCACTTGCAGCTGTGAGGGCGGCCGAAGCCCCGCTGCTCTTCCACTTCCCCAGCTCCGCGCCTTCTGTGATCCCAAAACGTGAGGCCTTGGCGGGCCTCCCGGGAAGCGTCCAGAAGTGATGAGGAAGCCGGGATCCACCTTGGACTCTATTTCCACCTGAGAAAAGGTTCAGTTCAATTCACTCTCTCAGTCGTGTCTGACTCTTTGAGACCCCAGTGACTGCAGCACACCAGGCCTTCCTGTCCATCGCCAACTCCCAGACCTTGCTCAAACTCAAGTCCACTGAATCAGTGATCCCATCCAACCATCTCATCCTCTGTTGTCCCCTTCTCCCGCCTTCAGTCATTCCCAGCATCAGGGTCTTTTCCAATGAATCAGTTCTTTGCATCAGGTGGCCAAAGTATTGGAGCTTCTGCTGCAGCATCAGTCCTTCCAATGAATATTCAGGACTGATTTGCTTTAGGATGGACTGGTTGGATCTCCTTTCAGTCCAAGGGACTCTCAAGAGTCTTCTCCAGCACCGTGGTTCAAAAGCATCAATTATTCGGCGCTCAGCTTTCTTTATAGTCCAATTCTCACATCTATACATGACTATTGGAAAAACCATAGCTTTGACTAGACAGACCTTTGTTGGTGAATAGGTAGGCAGGGGCATTCTCTCAGGGCAGCCCTGGGCTGGCTGAGGGATGGGCAAAGGAGTCAACTGCCCCTTTCCATGAAACCTCCTCTTGCACACCTCTGACATAGAGTTTCTTGAGTTTTGTGCTACAAAGAGCTGCTTCAGCCTCACCCGCAAGTTCTGGGCATCTCACCCCCAGGTGCTAGGGACACAGCGACTATGGCTGCCATGTCCAGCCTTTCTGCAAGGAGGGCCCGCTTCTGAACTGCCTCTGCTGCCTTCTTGCTCAGTCACCAGCTCAGGTGAGTTTGTCAAAACTGCTCCCACTATATTGCACAATGATTTTTACTGGGGGGAATATCTATTTTTGTAGGGAAAACTCCTGAATTTTTAACAGTGTTAATAGTGAAATACTTTCTTCCAAAATTTCACAGCCAAGAGATATAATAACTTGGTCTGATATCTTTTCAGTGCAATATACGTTAATGATAGTAGCTGCCACAACTTTCCACAGGTTTATTGTTATTCAAATTCAGAAACATGTTCTCAAGTGTTTGTTTTCTTCCTGGAAATGAGCCTTTGCATTCTCTGGGGATTTATATATTATGTCTGTTGTTTGCAAAACCCTTAGGATAGGGTTTCAGGTGAATCTTGAATGGAGTTTGAGATATTTTCAAACTTGCTTCTCTGACAGTTTGAATTGTTTTTCATGAAAATGTGCACAGGATACTTAAGACTTTTTTTTTTTTTCAGTTGGCAGACATTCAGGGAAAGGAGTAGCTATTATACTAATAGACCTACTGACACTGAGGCTTCCCAGCTGGCAATAGTGGTAAAGAACCCGCCTGCCAGTACAGAAGGCCTAAAAGACAGGGGTAAAATCCCTGAGTCAGGAAGATCTTCTGGGTCAGGGAGCTCCCCTGGAGGAGAGCAGAGCAACCCTCTCCAGTATTCTTGCATGAAGAATCTCATGGACAGAGGAGCCTGGTGGTCTACAATCCATAGGGTTGCAAAGACTTGAACACCACTGAAGCGACCTGGCATGCACACACGGACAATGATGACTCCAGTAGGGTCAGTAAAATATTGAACAAACTGATTGATTCTCTGCAGTTGCAATGCTTTTTGAAAACTATTTACAAATATTTTGGAAAGAATTCAAGTCAATCTACTTTCTGTTTTACCTTGTGTCTCACTGCATGAACCATTCACCATCTGTGCCTTGATTTCTCATTTATATCTTCTTAAATTCTATATTTACAATATTTCCATAAGAATAAAAATGGCATTATTATATCAACAGAAAGGAGAGTTTCTAATTTTATGGTTAGTGAGGTTTTTTTTTAGTAGAATTGGAAAAATAAGTATTCAAAGCAACCATATATGATACTTAACAGATTTATCACAAGTATAAGTAGTTAAGGCCTTCTCGGTGGCTCAGATGGTAAAGAATCTGCCTGCAATGCAGGAGACCCCAGTTCGATTCCTGAGCCAGAAAGATATGCTGGGGAAGAAATAGGCCACCCACTCCAGTATTCTTGGGCTTCTCTTGTGCCTCAGCTGGTAAAGAATCCGCCTGCAGTGTGGGAGACCTGGATTTGATTCCTGGGTGGGGAAGATCTCCTGGAGGCATAGCCGCACACTCCAGTATTCTTGCCTAGAGAATCTTCACAGACAGAGGAGGCTGGCGGGCTACAGTCCACGGGGTTACAAAGAGTCAGACATGACTGAGCAACTAAGCGCATAAATAGTTAAGTCAGTTTCATGATTCACGTTGGCCAAAACTTAATATTAGACTCCAGAATCCCTGGAGCTAACTGAACCAGCCCTCTTCTTTAAAGCATGAATCCCATTACAATGATCACAATAAGTGATCATATACATGAGGATATCCATTGCACTTTTTGATAGTTCTGCTGTTAGAATTATTCTACTTTGATAATGAGTTGAGTTTTTCCCTCTCAGGAACTCTTCCATACGCTTGATATGCATTATTCCCACAATTTTGCAAGATGAGTTCTATTACTCTGTTTTGCAAATGACATGCTAAAATTCAGAGCTATTGATTTTCTTTTTCAAGCTCACAGAACTGGTAAGCAGCAGAACTAAAATTTCCATCCCACTCTGCTTCAATCCATATTTTCTTCACTTTGTTGGTTCTCTGATTGTATTTCCCTGGGTGAATTTCTATGCCTTGAGCTAAGAGTGGCACAAGAGATATATAGAAAGCACTTGTTAGAAAGAGAATACCAAGTGTGTATTCATAGCTTACCTGTATGGGGCCTGGTTTGAATAAAATTATTTCTAGAATTACCATGTGCAGTTCCCTAATGGATCTCTCCTGCCAACCACTAATAAACCAAAAATTAACTTTGGTCCCACACTGAACTGATGGGAAAAAATTGGAATAAGAAGCTGAAGAGTTGTTACCTAATGCATATTTCCAGATAATAAAGCAAAACACAAATTAAATTACCAGGTGATTTAAAAGGCTATTTTCTACTGTTTGGATTTAGCCATTCATTGAGTCATTTTCTGAGGTACAAAGAATGAGATATGGTCTTATCTGTTTATCAAACATTTATCAACTTTCATTCTTTACTTGAATTACTGCTACCATTCTTAACTGAGTATAAAAAAATGAACTACTGAGGTATGTGAAATAAATGAGGCTGCCAAATAGATTTCAACACATAATCTCGATAAGACTTGCAATTTTTAATTAGTTCAATCAGCATTCTTGGAGAATACAATTATCACAAGAAAAAAAACTCTCTTCTGAAGAATGTCCCACGTTTATACATATTTCTGAAAAATGCCTTACAGGCCATTTTTTTTTAAATGAGACTTTTCTTCCTCTTAAGAACAATTTCTAAAGCAAAAGCACTTGTAATATAAATACTTTGAAAGAAAGTAAAAATATTCTAATATTCAGCACACTTTGTAAAAATGTCTTTCAAAGAAAGTTTCTACCAGGCCTGACCAAGAGTGTTGTATAAGTTTAGATAATTGTTTTAGTTACAGTGATAAAAATACCTCATACAGCTCTGCTGCTGCTGCTAAGTCACTTCAGTCATGTCCAACTCTGTGCGACCCCATAGACGTCAGTCCACCAGGCTCCCCCGTCCCTGGGATTCTCCAGGCAAGAACACTGGAGTGGGTTGCCATTTCCTTCTCCAATGCATGAAAGTGAAAACTGAAAGTGAAGTTGCTAAGTCGTGTCCAACCCTCTGCGACCCCATGGACTGCAGCCTGCCAGGCTCCTCCATCCATGGGATTTTCCAGGCAGGAGTACTGGAGTGGGGTGCCATTCCCTTCTCCTTCATATGGCTCTAACTATAGAGTATTTTTTCTATAGTTCACATGATTGCTAAAACTTGCTTTGGGTAGGTCATGTTGCCCACTTCAAAAGTTTAACAGGCTGTATAATGTATCCCACATATACACCAGTTGGGGCTATATGCAGAAAACTCTCAAAAGTCAATATTAAATAGTGATTAGATTATCACTCATCTGGTATAAACTCATGAAATAGGATAATTTCTTCAACAGTTTATGCTCTTTGATAACAACCAACAAAATATTTCTTGAATATTTTCTATGCAAGGATCACATCCCCTTTACTGCTCTTTGATGCATGATTAGCTCAGTTTTATAGATGAGGGATCTGGGATACAGAAAGATTCATCAACTCAACTGTAGTCTAAATGTTATCAAATAATGAACTTCACAGCCTGAGCCTACTACTACAGAGCCTGAACAATTAGCTACAACACAGACAGCCTATTGGTTGATTGCCCATGTGTCTATTTAACTCACCAACTTCAAACCTGAATATTGATTGCCTTGCTATATCATCATTTAAGCAGATACCCCCAGGTCCAAGGAGCGGTGGCTGCATGGGCACAGGAGGGCCTAGAGGAGCGATCCCACATTGAAGTTCAGGAAGGGCAGTGATGAGGAGATACCCCTCATCCAAGGTAAGGAGCAGTGGCTGTGCCTCGCTGGAGCAGCCGTGAGGAGATACCCCACACCCAAGGTAAGAGAAACCCAAGTAAGATGGTAGGTGTTGCAAGAGGGCATTGGAGGGCAGACACACTGAAACGATACTCACAGAAAACAAGTCAATCTAATCACATTAGGACCACAGCCTTGTCTAACTCAATGAAACTAAGCCATGCCTGTGGGGCAAACCAAGACAGGCGGGTCATGGTGGAGAGGTCTGACAGAATGTGGTCCACTGGAGAAGGGAATGGCAAACCACTTCAGTATCCTTGCCTTGAGAACCCCATGAACAGTATGAAGAGGCAAAATGATAGGATACTGAAAGAGGAACTCCCCAGGTCAGTAGGTACCCAATATGCTGCTGGAGATCAGTGGAGAAATAAGTCTAGAAAGAATGAAGGGATGGAGGCAAAGCAAAACCAATACTAAGCTGTGGATGTGACTGGTGATAGAAGCAAGGTCCTATGCTGTAAAGAGCAATATTGCATAGGAACCTGGAATGTCAGGTCCATGAATCAAGGCAAATTGGAAGTGGTCAAACAAGAGATGGCAAGAGTGAACGTCAACATTCTAGGAATCAGTGAACTAAAATGGACTGGAATGGGTGAATTTAACTCAGATGACCATTATATCTACTACTGCGGGCAGGAATCCCTCAGAAGAAATGGAGTAGCCATCATGGTCAACAAAAGAGTCCAAAATCCACTACTTGGATGCAATCTCAAAAATGACAGAATGATCTCTGTTCGTCTCCAAGAAAAACCATTCAATATCACAGTTATCCAAGTCTATGCCCCAACCAGTAACACTGAAGAAACTGAAGTTGAATGGTTCTATGAAGACCTACAAGACCTTTTAGAACTAACAACCAAAAAAGATGTCCTTTTCATTATCAGTTCAGTTCAGTTCAGTCGCTCAGTCATGTCTGACTGTTTGCAACCCCATGAATCATAGCACGTCAGGCCTCCCTGTCCATCACCAACACCCGGAATTCACTCAGACTCACGTCCATTGAGTTTGTGATGCCATCCAGCCATCTCATTCTCGGTCGTCCCCTTCTTCTCCTGCCCCCAATCCCTCCCAACATCAAGGTCTTTTCCAATAAGTCAACTCTTCGCATGGGGTGGCCAAAGAACTGGAGTTTCAGCTTTAGCATCATTCCTTCCAAAGAAATCCCAGGGCTGATCTCCTTCAGAATGGACTGGTTGGATCTCCTTGCAGTCCAAGGAACTCTCAAGAGTCTTCTCCAACACCACAGTTCAAAAGCATCAATTCTTCGGTGCTCAGCCTTCTTCAGAGTCCAACTCTCACATCCATACATGACTACTGGAAAAACCATAGCCTTGACTAAACGGACATTAGTCAGCAAAGTAACGGGGACTGGAATGCAAGAGTAGGAAATCAAGAAACACCTGGAGTAACAGGCAAATTTGGCCTTGGAATGCGGAATGAAGCAGGGCAAAGACTAATAGAGTTTTGCAAGAAAATGCACTGGTCATAGCAAACACCCTCTTCCAACAACACAAGAGAAGACTCTACACATGGACATCACCAGATGGTCAACACCGAAATCAGATTGACTATGTTCTTTTCAGCCAAAGATGGAGAAGCTCTATACAGTCAACAAAACAAGATCAGGAGCTGACTGTGGCTCAGATCATGACCTCCTTATTATCAAATTCAGACTGAAATTGAAGAAAGTAGGGAAAACCACTAGACCATTCAGGTATGACCTAAATCAAATCTCTTATGATTATACAGTGGAAGTGAGAAATAGATTTAAGGGCCTAGATCTGATAGATAGAGTGCCTTTTGAACTCTGGAATGAGGTTCATGACATTGTACAGGAGACAGGGATCAAGACCATCCCCATGGAAAATAAATGCAAAAAAGCAAAATGGCTGTCTCGAGAGGCCTTACTAATAGCTAAGAAAAGAAGAGAAGCGAAAAGCAAAGGAGAAAAGGAAAGATATAAGCATCTGAATGCAGAGTTCCAAAGAATAGCAAGAAGAGATAAGAAAGCCTTCTTCAGTGATCAATGCAAAGAAATAGAGGAAAACAACAGAATGGGAAAGACTAGAGATCTCTTCAAGAAAATTACAGATACCAAGGGAACATTCCATGCAAAGATGGGCTCGATTAAGGACAGAAATTGTCTGGACCTAACAGAAGCAGAAGATATTAAGAAGAGGTGGCAAGAATACAGAGAAGAACTGTACAAAAAGGATCTTCACAACCCAGATAATCACGATGGTGTGATCACTCATCTAGAGCCAGATATCCTGGAATGTGAAGTCAAGGGGCCTTAGAAAGCATCACTATGAACAAAGCTAGTGGAGGTGATAGAATTCCAGTTGAGCTATTTCCAAGCCTGAAAGATGATGCTGTGAAAGTGCTGCACTCAATATGCCAGCAAATTTGGAAAACTCATCAGTGGCCACAGGACTGGAAAATGTCAGTTTTCATTCCAATTCCAAAGAAAGGCAATATCAAAGAATGCTCAAACTACCACACAATTGTACTCATCTCACATGCTAATAAAGTAATGCTAAAAATTCTCCAAGCCAGGCTTCAGCAATACATGAACTGTGAACTCCCTGATGTTCAAACTGGTTTTAGAAAAGGCAGAGGAACCAGAGATCAAATTGCCAACATCCGCTGGATCATGGAAAAAGCAAGAGAGTTCCAGAAACACATCTATTTCTGCTTTCTTGACTATGCCAAAGCCTTTGACTGTGTGGATCACAATAAACTGTGGACAATTCTGAAAGGGTTGGGAATACCAGACCACCTGACCTGCCTCTTGAGAAATCTGTATGCAGGTCAGGAAGCAGCAGTTAGAACTGAACATGGAACAACAGACTGGTTCCAAATAGGAAGAGGAGTACATCAAGGCTGTATATTGTCACCCTGCTTATTTAACTTCTATGCAGAGTACCTCATGAGAAACGGTAGACTGGAAGAAACACAAGCTGGAATCAAGATTGCCGGGAAAAATATCAATAACCTCAGATATGCAGATGACACCACCCTTATGGCAGAAAGTGAAGAGGAACTAAAAAGCCTCTTGATGCAAGTGAAAGAGGAGAGTGAAAAAGTTGGCTTAAAGCTCAACATTCAGAAAACTAAGATCATGGCATCCAGTCCCATCACTTCATGGGAAATAGATGGAGAAACAGTGGAAACAGTGTCAGACTTTATTTTTCTGGGCTTCAAAATCACTGAAGATGGTGATTGCAGCCATGAAATTAAAAGACGCTTACTCTTTGGAAGAAAAGTTATGACCAACCTAGATAGCATATTCAAAAGCAGAGACATTACTTTGCCGACTAAGGTCCGTCTAGTCAAGGCTATGGTTTTTCCTGTGGTTATGTATGGATGTGAGAGTTGTGTTCTGAAGAAATCTGAGTGCCGCAGAATTGATGCTTTTGAACTGTGGTGTTGGAGAAGACTCTTGAGAGTTCCTTGGACTACAAGGAGATCCAACCAGTCCATTCTGAAGGAGATCAGCCCTGGGATTTCTTTGGAAGGAATGATGCGAAAGCTGAAACTCCAATACTTTGACCACTTCATGCGAAGTGTTGACTCATTGGAAAAGACTTTGATGTTGGGAGGGATTGGGTGCAGGAGGAAAAGGGGAAGACAGAGGATGAGATGGCTGGATGGCATCACGGACTCGATGGACCTGAGTCTGAGTGAACTTCAGGAGATGGAGATGGACAGGGAGGCCTGGTGTGCTGCGATTCATGGGATCGCAAAGAGTCGGACACGACTGAGCGACTGAACTGAACCTAATGATACAACTCTTTGGGCTTCCTTGGTGGCTCAGATGGTAAAGCATCAGCCTGCAATGCGGGCGACCCAGGTTTGATCCCTGGGTCAGGAAGATCCCCTGGAGAAGGAAATGGTAACCCACTCCAGTACTCTTGCCTGGAAAATTCCATGGACAAAGGGGCCTGGTAGGCTATAGTCCATGGGGTCACAGAGAGTCAGACATGACTGAGCGACTTCACTTTCACCTAATGGTACATCTCATTATTCTAAATAGGGAAGTGCTAATATTGTTAGTAATTGAGTTTTACTCACTTATTAACAGTAATGTTCATAGTAAGACCAACTGATGCTACAGTTGATTTCAGTTACAACTGATGCTAAAATGTCTTTTAGTATTTGTTATTTTGTGTCATGAAGATTTTTCAGTACATAATAGATACAACCTTAAAATTGGAACTTAAAAAAAAAAATCTGTAGCCATGTTATCATCATTGTAAAATTGGTAGAATTATGTTGAATTACTTAAGAGCTCACTTCATGGAAATGTACTGAGAGCATGGTTATGCATTATTAATAAAGAATTCATATTCCCATAAACTAAATTCCTCATTATGTGAACTATATGTATTTTACAATTTCAGTAACATCATAAAACATATAAGCATAAAAATTCCCATCCCTCCATCACCCATTCAGTGCCAAAGAACTTAGAAATATGAAGAAAATTTAAATCACTCATAAAATTTTCCTATATTTCCTTTATAGGTATGTTTAAAACTTTACTTCTATTTTAGGAAAGAAATGTCCCTGAATTTGGAATCAGATACCCTAGAGATAAAACTGTGTTTTACAGCCTTCCCAGATGGTGCAGTGGTAAAGAATCCACTCTGCCAATGCGGGAGACACAAGAGATGCAGGTTTGATCCCTGGGTCACAAAGACACCCTGGAGAGGGAAAAGGTAACCCACTCCAGTATTATTGCCTGAAAAATTCCATGGACAGAGGAGCCTAGTGGGCTACTCTGGGGTCGCAAATAGTTGGACATGACTGAGCAAATGAGCACATAAATAAATAATTTTTAAAAAATTCTGGGTAGTTTCACAGGAATTTGTTGCTATCTTCAGATAATCAAATAATCTTTTAGATATTTAATGAGAATTTAAGGAAAATACTGGGAATGGCAATACGATTGGCCAGCAGTAGACCTATAAGAAACATGTTCTGAAAGAAAATATAATTTTAATTATGTATAATCATACAGTAGAAATAGATAAATTCTAGAATAAAGCTTCATATTTTTACTCATTTATATAAAAGTTTCCTCAGTACTTTGATATTAAAAATTTTTCAGCTATTATGACAGGCATAGAGGATATAGTTATAAACATCTAGTTGTATTATGAGTGTATTTTGGATAAGTATTTGATCTACATGTTTATAAAATCAATAATGTTAATATTCCTAAAAAGGAAAAATATCAGGAAAGCTTAAAAAATGGAGAATATTATAATGGACACCATTCATATAACCATAATAAAATCTAAATATAAAATTTCATTTAAACAGTTGGAATGTTCTTTTCTCCTTGAAAATTGTCAATGCATAATGTATTTATTATCTTTTCCACTACTTAATGTATAGATTATTCATAATTTAATAATATGCCTTTTTTACTTTACGTGACAGCTTAAGCATTTTTCATTTCACTGAAGATTCTTCGGAAACTTGATTCTTAATGGTAGTTTAAATATAGGAATAAATAAATAGAAAGCAATACTGTGTTCATGGGTTAGAAGGCTCAGCATAGTAAAGATGTCAATTTTCCCCTAACTGATATGCTGAGTTAATTGAATTTCTGTCAAAAACTTAATGAAGATTTTTTTTTTAGATATAGACTTGATTATTTTAAAACTTGATGTGGAAAGACAAGAGAACTATGATAGTTTAAACAACTTTGAAAAAACTAATAACATGGAAGGAATCCATCTGCCCAATTTCAAGATTTATTGTGTAGCTACTATAATCAAGACGTGTGGTTTTGGAACAGATGTAGACACAAAAATCAATAAAAAGAAACAGAATAGAAAATCCAGAAATAGACTCACACAAATATGTTCAATTGATTTTTTACAAAGGTGCAAAAGCAGTTCAGTTGAATAAAACTTTTCAGCAAAATGGTGCCAGAGCAATTGGATATCCATAGGAGGAAAAAAAGAAGCAGGAACTAAGTGTCACACTTTATACAAAAAGAAATTTAGAATGAATCATGGGTTTAAATGTAACCATAAGCTATTAAACTTTTAAAAATAAAAAAACTTGAAAAAATCTTCAGAATTTAGGAATAGGCCAAAAAGTATTTAGGTGTGACACCAAAAACACTATCCTTAGAGGGAAAGTTAGGTAAATTAGACTTCATCAAAGTTAAAAATTGCTTTACAAATTATTTCATGAGGATATTGAAATGACAAACTACAGACTAGAAGGAAATTATTCACAAATCACATATCTGACAAGGAACTAGAATCTGGAATATAAGAGAAAGTCTCAAAGCTTAAGAGGAAAAACACAGTCTTATTAGAACATGTGCAGAATATATGAAGAGACATTTTGCCAAAGATATGCAGATGGCGAGTAAGCACATGAAAATATGTTCAACACCATTAGCCATTTGGAAGATGCAAATTAAAACCACAATGAGATGTCACCACACAGTTAACAAAATGGCAAAAATAAAAAATGCTGTGACATCAGCTACCAGTGAAGATACAGGGAAACTTGGTCATTCATACCCTGGTAGTGGGAATACAATAGAGTGCTTACAGTTTAACAGCATACCTTTTATACTTAACATGGCACCTCCACCCTGAAAAACAATTTGGCAGTTAAAATGAATAACCAAGCATGTTAACTACTACCATATGATCTGGCAATCATACTCCTGGACATTTATTTCAAGAAACAAAGATAGTCATTCACAAAAAAATACCTGTAATTGAATATTTAGAGCAGCTTTATTCATAATAGCCAAAAACTGCAAACAAGACAACTGTCCTTTGATATGTATGTGATTACGCCAACTGTGGTTCATCCATACCATAGCATACTGTGCCTGATAAAAAGGGAAGGACTGTTGGTACCCCTAACAAAGTGGATGAATAGCCAGAGAGCCATGCTGAGTGGGAAAACAAACCGCTGCCAAAAGATCACACACTGTGTAATTCCATTTATCTAACAGTCTTCAAGGGAGGGAAATTATAGAGGTGGAGAACAGATTAGTGGTTGTCAGGTTTGAAAGCGGTTGACAGGAAAGAAGGAGATGAGCCCTTGAAGTTCAACACTTTCCTAAACATCCCTGTGTTCATAGAAACGTTCTGTACTTGGACTGTATCAGTGTCAGGATCGTGGCTGAGATGCTATGCTGTTGTTTTTCAAGAAGCTACCATTGGAAGAAACTGGGTGAAGGATCTCAGTCTATTTTTTTTCTTACAACGGCGTGTGTCTCTATAATTATCTCAAACAATTTAAAACCATTTTTCTGTTCTAATCTGTTTACTTCTGATAAACTTTAGGTTTTGGGTGGGGGATTTATTGGTATTTTATTTTATTACACCTATACATTAATTTGGGAAAGTTTCCTTTCTTTACAATAGTCAGTCCTCCTTTCACAGGTTTTTACATATTTCTTCTTCAAGCTGTTGTTAGTAGTGACCATTAAGTGAGATATTATTTGTAATTAGAATGAAGGGCCTGGATCATAGTTAACTATTAATAAATTATCAATTATCTGACATAGAAAAAGCAAAAGCTAATAAGTCTGATATAAAATGTAACAATATTATTAATATAGAATTTTTCTACCAAAGAATAAGTTTTTTAAAAACAGCCTTATTGAGCTACAACTGATATGCCTTTGGCAGTGATGGGAATGGGCAGAACTGAGCTTTGCTTTTCACAGCTGTGTTGTCTTCTTGGTTGCTGATCCCAAGATAGCATGACTGATGGTGTAGATGACTCACAGGGTGAGTTGGGAAATTTTAATCATGAGAATGCTTGAATGGAAGTGACTGCTTTATAGTTTATCAGTGCCATTTATTTAGCTATCTGTCCTTAGACAAATTATGTAGACTGGCTTTATTGTGGTTCCTTACTTGTAAAACAAAAAGGTGGGGTGAATTGATCTTTTGAATTGCCTTTGGCTCAGGAATACTATAATCCCATGAGAGCTGACTTTATGTGCATTTCGTATCCCTGTGGCACTCATCACCTCAGGTTGATAAACATCCCAGTTTAGCAGTCTCCTTAGCATTACATGGTTCCCAATGCAAATCGCTGGACTGTAAGACATTTTCCAAGGACCAGTACTCAGCAATCACCTGGGAGACACTGTGAGCTATTTTACATGTTCCTGGAGCACAGATTATCTGCCTTGCTCCCTCTTACGTGTCCTAAGAATTTGGTTCCTAACTTCAGAGGAAGAAGAGGGCATTGACTTTCAGTTTGGCAAGAAATTTCCCACAATTACTTCCGTAAGTTTGTTTTATCTTTTCTGCAGACCTGAAAAACAAGTCTTGGTCTGCCTACTGGAGTGTGCCATAC
Source organism: Capricornis sumatraensis (assembly GCF_032405125.1). Lineage (NCBI taxonomy): Eukaryota > Metazoa > Chordata > Mammalia > Artiodactyla > Bovidae > Capricornis > Capricornis sumatraensis. Next base: position 13,770,391 of record NC_091089.1, on the reverse strand, counting down.
ATGTAATTACCATCTAGCAGGTGTGTTTAAATAAACACAAATATGAACAAAAATATCTACTTTATTTCCCTAAAGTAGATAATGCAGTATCGTTTAGAGAGTAGATAATCAGAATGTTATTGAATCAAAGTAAAGTGGTGCCTTTAGATTAAACTTAGCTATTCTCAGTATAATTTTGTTTATGCAAAGATTTGCTTAAGTTATAGGTTAGAGCTTACTGGAGCATTTTTTCCTCTCAGTATTCACTGGAATCAAAAACAAAACTGTAAAAATTAAAACTATAAAATTTAAAACAAAACTATAAAAATTAAGGATGCCTTTCAGCATTGTTACTGAAATGTATAGGCTAGTCATAGTCCATAGTATGATGTACAGATGTGAAGACAAGAGAGTCCATATTTTCTGTGCTATTTAACAAGAGCATACTCACATATTATTTATAACCACATATATATGACTAATCATTTATTGAGAAATTATTGCACTAAACAAGATCCCAACCCTTCATTTACTATAGCAACTGCAGTGAACATATTCTTCTTCATTATTCATACTGATTTCTTCTAGAGATGCTGGCAAGGGCACTGTATTGTAAAGAATGAGTATTATTTAAAAAAAAAAATTAAAAGCTTAAAGTTCACTATTGTTTGAATAGTTCAGAACAAAATGCATTTCTACTCAAAAAATATATTTTTTAAGAGCATTACTGATGCCATTTAAGGTTTCTTAGAATGAAGAAAAAGTAGTTTTAAAATTGACTGCCAAATTGTAGAACTTTTAAACAACCGAAAATCTATTCACAGTATTCCTAGTGTGTTAAAACACTGCTTGATACAATTTAGTGCAGCATGATATAGGCCAGCTGAAATCAGTCCCCAGGGGACCTATGTTAAAGGCAATTTTACCTAGAGTATGTCTTCATGTCAAAGACTGGAAAGACAAAGATTGAGAAAATAGTGCATGTAGTGGCATATGATAACAAAAACTAGTGTGTGCTCAGTGATTTGAGTTTTATTTTGCAGACTTTCAGTGTTGTAGTTTGGTTGATTTTTTTTTTTTTTAACCCAGTCTTTTTCTCTCTACCCTATCCTAACCATGGATATATACCTATTCCCTTTTTGTATTTGAACTATATAGTGACAGTTTTTGCACAGATTCAAACCAGTGGAAATTTTGGAGGGGAATTATATGATAGAGATCAAACACACCTGTTACTGATTGTTTTAAGACAGTTTACTGAATAGTCTGTTTTCATCTTGTGTTTTTAAATGCTGTTGAGGCTTATTGGTTATATTTGGAGGCCCCAGAACAATAACTATCAACCATATCTCTGCCTTTGACTCAACTGAGAAGTTTTTGGGCTTCCAATATTTGAGACTCGTCTCTAAAAAGTTCAAGTTGATTGATCTGGGGCAAGGCCCAGGTGCTGACATTTTAATTACCCAGATTATTCCAAGTGTGAGCAGATCAAGTCCTGCTTGAGGGTTGAACTGGTGAAATCTGAAGCATGTTGTTTCTTATACTGGGCTTCCCAGGTGGTGCTAGTGATAAAGAACCCATCTGCCAATGTAGGAGACATAAGAGACATGAGTTCAATCCCCGGGTCAGGAAGATCCCCTGGAGGAGGGCACGGCAACCCACTCCAGTATTCTTGCCTGGAGAATCCCATGGACAGAGGAGCTTGGCAGGCTATAGTCCACAGGGTCACAAGAGTTGGACACGACTGAGCAACTTAGCACACATGCATGTGGTTTTTGCTGTGACCTTGGGAATTAATATCTCTGTGCCTCAGTTTCTTCACACAGAAAATCAGCCTGTTAGTAGTCTGTAACACAGGGAGATACTTTAAGAATTGCATGATAAAATGCAGGAGTGATTAGATATAATGAGGAAAAGAGTTGTAAAGAAAAGGAGACAGATGTCCCAGAGGAAGGGACATAGGAGACAATTTCTCATTAAAAGAATTCAGAGATATTTCATAACATTATAAATGCAAAGAATAAAATGTTGAAAGTTGATCCAAACTTAGAGATGATCTACTTCACTTCATATCCTAAGTTACATAAAGAGAAAACTAGACTGTTCAAACTATTATTAATACATTTTTACAAGGACATAGAGCACTTTAATTCTCAATGTTTCTAATGTTTTTCTTTCAGCTATACTAAATATGTATTATTTTTACTATATTTGTTAATTTCCTTGTGCACTGTTAACAGTGTACAGGGATAAGAAAATGTTTCATGTTTTCACAAAATGTTTCATTGGTCTTGAGACCAAATCATACTTTTTTCCCCTTAACAATTAAGATCACTTTGTATTTTGAGTATACTATTGGAGACCATTAAAAATATACTTATTCACCTCTTTTTTGAAATTATTCTTCAAATGTGAATAAAAAGAAAGGAAGGAAGGAAAGATAATCCTTTTTTTGCAGTTATGTCATCTTGAATTGATAATGGTGACCCTTCTAATTATGAATTAATTTAGAATATTGTGCAGTACTAGAAATCTTTCTAAACATTTCATTTACATCCAAAGCTTCCATTTGGATTTGTGTGTGTGTGTGTGTGTGTTTCAGATTATATAATCTGACCTACATTCTATTTTTCTTACTATCACAAAGGTTTATTTTGTTTTGTTTTTTTTGAGCAATCATTTTTTTATTTTTTTAAATTTTATTGCTTCATTTTAAGCACTAAATATTCTAATATTTCAAGCATTTCTCTAAGTTATCTGTTTGTATTAGTGAGTTGAATCTGCATAGCAATTCTCTAAAATAGATATAGTTTAGATCCTCCTTTAAAAACAAAAAAATTCAGCTGTAGAACAGTTAAATAATTTGTGCAAGTTCACATAGCTAGAAAGTAGGGAGCAATCAAAATTTGAAACAAAATAGTATAATTTCAGAGTCAACATCTTCTTAGACTAGCTGTCTTTCAGACTTATTAAAAATATTAAATATTGATTGATAAACTCAAATCAGGCAAGCTATTCTATAAATCAACAATTATATTCAACAAAAGTTTTTAATAATGGTCAAATAAGGAGTTTTTATTATTCTCTTTATTGTGAAAATTCTAAACCACATACTTTATTTGCCAAGAGTTTTCTCTTTGTGTTAAAAAAATCATAGTATTCTAATATCTCTATAGTATACCGTGATTTACAGTAAACTTGATAATTTGGGCTTCCCTGGTGGCTCAATGGTAAAGAATCTGCCTGCAATGCAGGAGACTCAAGTTTGATCCCTGGGTCAGGAAGATTCCCTGGAGAAGGAAATGACAACACACTCCAGTATTCTTCCTGGGAAATCCACGGACAGAGGAAGCTGGCGGGCTACAGCCCACAGGGTCACAAAGAGTTGGAAACAACTGAGTGACTGAGTGCGCGTGCACACACACACACATTTCTTGATAACTTAGCAAACAGGTAGATGTGGTAGACGGAAATAGTCAGAATTACAGAATTCTATGTCTGATCCTCATTGTGCCAGGGGCCGACTTCTGTTGATACCTGTCACCACTGGTATCAGTCATGTTGTCAACGTTTCCTTGTGTTAGTATTCCCTGTGGTCATCATTGATCACAGGATGTCCATTACAATTTGGTTCTGATGCCCTGTGTGGTGATCTTTTGTTTCATTTGTTCTCCTTTATTAGGATCATAAGGGTGTTGACGTTTACTCTGCGTTTTACCAGGCAACTGGCCTGCTAGTTCTTATCTGTCTCAGTGTCATTATGAAAACTTTTAACTTGCCCAAATCATGACCCCCTACAAAGTAAAAAAAAAGCAAATTAGGATACATTATAAAAATAAAAGGAACACAGAAAGAGACAGAGAATATTCAGTTGTACTATCAAGAGAACTATGCTTAAAGTACATAGGCCCATGGTATATATCATGACTGTCATTATAACTAATGTAGCTAAATGTTGTTAAATATTCACCTCCCTGATGCTTGCATACCTATTCAAACTGTGCAACAACCAAAGTGAGTTTTTTGTTCCACTTTGTGATAACTGTCCTTAAGAAAATGTTGCACCTAAGTTTTAAAAATTTTATCTCTGTCTAATGTTTAAGCATGCCTTCTGTTCAAGAATGTCACCTAATTTTGATCAGAGTATGCATTAGTACCATCACTGATTATTATCATGTATTTGAATATAGATCAATCAAATAAAATAAAAATATAGATTTTTCTATCAAATGTTTATAGTCCATTAGAATTTACAACATGATTTGAGACAAAGAAAAAATTAACCAATATCTGTAAATACTACATAAGATATCATGAGACTTATGTGACTCTATAACACTGAAAGACTGGCATTTTAACCAATTTTTGGGTTTCAAGGAAAAGAAATATAAAATCTTAAGTTTAAATTAGAGCAGCTTTTTTTCAGCCACAGTAAAATATTAGGAATCAAACTTATACTCCCCTCTAAATCAACTAAAAATAATACAAAAATATACAAAACAATGATTTTCATAAATTAGGCATCAGAGAAACAGTGACAAATTTTATTTTCTTGGGCTCCAAAATCACTGCAGACAATGACTGCAGCCTTGAAATTAAAAGACACTTTCTTCTTGAAAGAAAAGAGATGAGAACTTAGACAGCCTATTAAAAAGCAGCAGCATCACTTTGCCAACAAAGGTTCATATAATCAGAGTTATCATTTTTCCAGTAGTCATGTACAAATGTGAAAGTTGGATCATAAAGAAGGCTGAGCGCCGAAGAATTGATGCTTTTGAACTGTGGTGTTGGAGAAGACTCTTGAAAGCTCCTTGGACAGCAAAGAGATCAAACCAGTCAATCCTAAAGGAAATCAGCCCTGAATATTTGTTGGAAGGACTGATGTTAAAGGTGAAGCTCCAGTACTTTGGCCACCTGATGCGAAGAGCCAACTCACAGGAAAAGACCCTGATGCTGGCAAAGATTGAGGGCAGGAAGAGAAGGCGGCAACAGAGGATGAGATGATTGTATGCAATGACTGACTCAATGGACATGAGTTTGAGTGAAGTCCAGGAGATGAAGAAGGACAGGGAAGCCTGGTGTGCTGTAGTCCAGGGGGTTGCAAAGAGTCAGACAGGACTTAGTAACTGAAAACAACAAAAAGCAGAAAAGTGGTCCCTGAGAGAGGAGAAACAAATGATGCAAGTTGGATGATTACCCAGGGCTGGTGCCCAGACAGAGGTATGAGGCTGACATGCAGGAAGGCCAATTTTCCTGCACTGAAGAGAGCTACCTCCGAATCCAGTGGGATCAGGAGGACATAGTCCACAGAGAAGCATGGAGAGAAACTTGTTGAAAAGGGCAGAGGGTCCACCTCTAGTTTTCAGCTGACTACTGATCAACAAAGGAGCATACAGGAACTCTGGAGGCCAGAAAAGAAATAACTGAAAGAAGCAGAGAGAATTCCAGGAAAAGTTCATGTCTGCACCAGCCAAAGTGGAAAATCTTATAATCCTCAGGGTTTCACAGAGTTCTTAGAAAGATATTACCTCTCTAGCGAGTCGAAATATCCCTAGACTAAAAGTTGTGGTGTTCGCACAAGCAAAATCTAAAAAGAACCCTTTAAAAAAATCAAAGTTTCCAAAGAAGTTAGTTTTGCCCCAGAACAAACTCAAGAACATTTATAAGGAATGTGAAATTATACAACACTCAAAAAAGGCAACATCTGCAATGTTTTGCATCTAATCAAAAATTTCCTAGCATAGAAGAAAGGCAGAAGTATGACACATATAAGCAGAAAGATCAATGAGTTAGAAATCCATAAGAAATTATACAAATGATTGATAAACAACATTTTAAAAACATTCATTATAACTATCATATTTTCAAGGAGGTAGGAAAAAAGGTAGAGCATGTTAAGTAGAGGTATGAAATCTATTTAAAAAGAAAAAAAATTAAACTTCTAAAGGTGAAAAAACAAAGTAAAGATTAAAGATACACACTAAATAAGATTAAGAGTAGATATTGCCAAAAGGTGAAAAATGATGATTGAACTTGCAAAGAGCCTATCTAAATTAAAACACAGAATAAAAACAGAGATCAAGACACAAGACATCAGTAAGCTGTAAGCAAGCTTCATGAGACCTACTTTTATGTAACTGGAGTCTCTGAAAGAGGGATTGCAAAAATCTTTAAAGAAATAATGGATGAAATTTTTCTGAGTCAGTTGAGAACTACAAGGTGTTGGGAAAGGAAGCACCTACAGCTTGCTCAGTCCCTGTTTTGCTGCATAAGTGTGTGTCTTGGCCCTGTGATATTTGCTTACATGAAGGTTAGGGGCCCTGATAGCCTGTGCTAGGCTTCTTGTCTTATTTGGGAGTATCTTTCCCTTTTCTGGGCTTCATGTACACTTCTTTGTTTTGCTTAAGTAGTGTGTCATATGGCACCTGGCCAACCCCCCACTCCTTTGTCTTCTCCTGGTGGTGAAGAATGGCCTCCTTTGGAGACTATCTCCTTGCCTTGGCTATGGGGCAACTCCTATTGGACATGGGGTACTACACACTCACTAATGAAGCGGGTCTTGTTCTGCCCTTCTCTGTATGAGTCAAGTGTTGTTCCATCCAGTGCCTATATGACTTGTGTCTTTCATGACAAGTCTGCTACCCACAAGCCAAGCAGTGGGCAAATATCCTGGGACTGCTGCTCTTGGCATAGGCAGCAAGAGTCACTTGCTTGACACAACCCAACAGATCTAAGATGCGCAGTAAGCTACAGGAAGGAAGGAAGGAAGGAAAAGAGATGAAAAAAGGAAAGCAAATTGCATAATCAATTTGCTTAAAATCAGTGATAAAGGGAATATCTCAAAAGTAACTGAATAGAGAAGCAGTGGAGTGGATATTATGTACAGGAGAATAAAAATAAAATGGACAGCAGACTTCTTGATGGACACAGAACTCAGAGGAGCAACATTAATGAATGGAAAGAGCACATCTTTCAACACAAAGTATATATCAAACAAACTTTAAAGAAAGGTAAAATAAAGACTTTATCATATAAGACCCAGCAATCCCACTGCTGGGCATACACACTGAGGAAACCAGAATTCAAAGAGACACGTGTATTCCAATGTTCATCGCAGCACTGTTTATAATAGCCAGGACATGGAAGCAACCTAGATGTCCATCAGCAGACGAATGGATGAAAAAGCTGTGGTACATATACACAATGGAGTATACTCAGCCATTAAAAAGAATACACTTGAATCAGTTCTAATGAGGTGGATGAAACTGGAGCCTATTATACAGAGTGAAGTAAGCCAGAAAGAAAAACACCAATACAGTATACTAACACGTATATATGGAATTTAGAAAGATGGTAATGATAACCCTGTATGAGAGACAGCAAAAGAGACACAGAGGTAAAGAACAGACTTTTGGACTCTGTGGGAGAGGGAGAGGGTGGGATGATTTGGGAGAATGGCATTGAAACGTATACTATCATGTAAGAAATGAATCGATAGTCTAGGTTCTATACAGGATACAGGATGCTTGGGGCTGGTGCACTGGGATGACTCAGAGAGATGATATGGGGAGGGAGGTGGGAGGGGGGTTCAGGGTTGGGAACTCATGTACACCTGTGGTGGATTCATGTCAATGTATGGCAAAACCAATACAGTATTGTAAAGTAAAAAAAATTTAAAAAATAAAGAAATAAAGCATTACATTAAAAAAAATAAATAAATAACTGAAAAAGTCATAATCACTGGCATGCTCTACAAGGTAAAAGGAAACGTTACTGGAGGTAATATGCAGTTTACAAAATATTAATATGTAGAAGTAAAATATGCATCAGAGTACAAAAGATTGGGAGAGGGGAAATGGATGTATACTGTTGTAAGGGTTTTGTACTATATGTGAAGTGGTATAATGTTATCTGGGCTTCCCTGGTGGCTCAAACAGTGAAGAATCTGCTTGCAATGCAGGAGACCTGGGTTCAATCCCTGGGTGGGGAAGGTCCCCTGGAGAAGGGAATGGCCACCCACTCCAGTATTCTTGCCTGGAGAATTCTATTGACAGAGAAACCTGGTGGGCTATAGTCCATGGGGTCACAAAGGGTCGGACATGACTAAGCACTAACACTTGCACTTTCTATAATATCATTTGAAGGTAGACAGTGATAAATTCTAAATATATACTATAAAACCTAAAGCAATTTCACAGTAAAGTGTGCAGTAATAATTAGCCTACAGAGGATAAAATAAAATCATAAATTATTCAATCAAAAAGAAGGAAGAAAAGGGAACTAAGAACAAGTAAATAAATGGAAATCGCAAGATGGTGAATTTAAACCCATCCTTGTCGATAATCATATTAAATGTAAATGGTCAAAATATATTAATTAAAAGTGACAGAGAGAGGTTGGTTCAAGTTGGCAGAGTAGAAGAACGTGTGCTTATCTTCTCCTGCCAGAACACTGAAATCTCAGCTAGCTGTTGAACAACCACTAACACGAACACACAAGAACCCACCAAAAAAATGAAAGGTTAATAAGATCACACGAAAAACTAAGATCCAATTGTATGCTGCCTTCAATAACAGCAGCAAAAACAAACCAAAAAAAACCTCAAAATACTTTAAGTATGAGGATATTTGTAAGTTAAACAGAAAATACTGGAACCCAGTAATGTTAAGTAACACTAATTGAATAAAATTGGAGTGACTTCATTAGTATCTGTGATTGACTAAACTTTGAGTTTCCCTGTGATTCCCATCCCCTGTTCCATCCTGTATAATTTCCTCCCCTTGAATGTAGGCAAGACCTGGAACTTGCTTCAGCAAACAGAAAATGTCAGGCATGAAGGAATTTTGCAAATGTAATTAATTATTATGATTTTGAGGTAACCAAAAGAATGATCTTCCTGGATGGGTCTTGACTTATCAGTGAAAGTACCAAGCCCTACCAACAGAGAAATACTCCCCTTGAAGCCTTGATGAAATGAGTGGCCAGGTTGGAGACCTTGCTTAACAAGAAATGGTCAGCAGTCTCTAGGACCTAGTGATAGCCTCCAGCTTACACTAAGCAAAATGCCAGAAACTACAGTCATACTGCTGCAGAGAAATAAATTCTGCCAACAACCTGAATGGCCTTGGGAGGAGATTCTGCCCTAGTTAAACCTCCAGATGGAACCCATTCTAGCCAACACCTTGGACTCTGAACAAAACATCCAGACAAGCTGTGCTTGGACTGCTGACACAAGGAAACTGTTAAATAAGTGGATATTGTATTGAAAGTGAAAATGTTAATTGCTCAGTCATGTCTGACTCTTTGCAACCCCGGGAACTGTAGCCCACCATTCTCCTCTGTCCATGGAATTCTCCAGGAAAGAATCCTGGGGTGGGTAGCCATTCCCTTCTCCAGGGGATCTTCCCAACCAAGGTATCGAACCCAGGTCTTAGGCATTGCCTGCAGATTCTCTACCATCTGAGCCACTAGGGAGAATTCCATGAATGTGTATTAAGTCTCTAAAGTTGTGGTCACTTGTTATGCATGATTAGAAAATGAATACAGTATCAAACAAAGTAAATTTCAGAGCAAAGATCAGAGACAAAGAAGTTTATTTCATAATAATTAAGGAGTCAGTTCAGCAAATACACTAAAACGTCCTAGCCATTTAACATCTTAATAACAGAACTTCAACATTCATTAGGCAAAAACTGATACAACTGCAAGGAGAAATTGAAAAACATGTCGTTATAGTTGGAGATTTTACCCAAGAGGAATGAAAGCGTATGTCCATACAAAGACTTGACATAAATAATCATAGCAACTTTATTTGTAATAATAAAAAACTTGTAACAGCTCCAGTGGCCATAAACACATGAATGCATTAGGAAACTGTGCTGTATCCCTCCAATGGAATTCCAGTCAGTAATAAAAAGGGATAAACTATCAATTCATGCAGCAGCATGGATGATCCCAAAGCAATTATCCTGAATGAAAATAAAAGTAGAAAAGAGTATAGTATGGCTCCATTTAAAAAAAAAAGACATCTTAAATTCTAGAAAATGCAAACTAATTTACAGTTATAGAAAGTAGATCAGCAGTCAGTTGGCATGAAGTAGGAATGTGAAGGAGAATGGGAAGGAGAGCCCCAAAAGAGGGATGAGGACTCTGGGAAGTAATGAGTATGTTCATTACCATAATTATGTTGATGGATTCATGGGTATATACATGTTCAAAACTTGTCAAATCACATACTTTAAATATGCAGAGTTTATTGCATGTCAGTTGCACCTCCATTATTCTATAAAAGTTTCAATTGAAATAAATTTCATTATAAAATCAGAGTGTACTTGTAAACAATTGATTTATATCTTTCTAAAAAATTACTTTACTGTAATTATAACTTGTTCACCATATTATAGTTTACAGCTTCACCCTGGTAGCTCAGCTGGTAAAGAATACACCTGCAATGCAGGAGACCTGGCTCAATTCCTGGGTCAGGAAGATCCGCTGGAGAAGGGATAGGCTACCCTCTCCAGTATTCTTGGGCTTCCCTGGTGGCTCAGCTGGTAAATAATCCACCTGCAGTGTGGGAGACCTGGGTTCAATCCCTGGGTTGGGAAGATCTCTGGAAAAGGGAATGGCTACCCACTCCAATATTCTGGCCTGGAGAATTCCATGGACTGTATAGTCAAGAAGATCACAAAGAGACACGACTGATCAACTTTCATTTTCACTTTGATTTCACTTTCACTTCATATTATAGTTTGGGGGGGGATTAAAAATGGGAAAAATAAAACCAAAATAAAAAATATAAATAAATAAAACAATTTCTGGACAATTAATATATGGATAGAGTCTTCTTAGTTCATCTCTTTTTTTTTTCTATTTCTGCCTGCATTTTTCAAATACAGATAAAAATAGAAATAGAAAGTAAAAAATCCTCACTCTATCTTTCAAGACTTAGGTAATACCAGAGAGATTTTGCAATTGCTTGTTTTATTAGTAGACAGCCTTCTCCAGAAGTATGCCAGCATCATATTTTCTTGAGAGAAAAACTTTATTACCTTATTTTGCAAAGAATATGATTTCTACATTAATGTCACTTACCCCTTTCCTGTCCAAATATATTTAAATGACTATGAATAATTAAAAGCAAAAATGAAATATGAAATATGAAATTATGTTGTTCCATAAATGCTGTCCTGAGTTATACTAAACAGCTAGGAAAATAACCTATTTTCCATTTAGCAAAAGTTTATATGACAACCCTAATGGGGGAAATTAGGAGAAGGAAACATAGCCACTTCTGCTTCCCCAATGGCAGAAAGGGCTGAACTCATAGTAAGTGCTCTGACTTGATGAGGGTCAAAACAAAGACAGCCCTGTCAGTCTTCTAGATTTATCTGGTACACAACTCAAGTGTAAGAAAAAGGATATTAAGCATCAGCTTTCCTTTTACAAAGGAAAAGTGCAAAGGCGGAATATTGAGAAGGAAATGCCTGTTATATCTATCGTGGAAGAACTACAGGGAGCCCAGCTAATGATGTGGCCCGGATAGATAAAGGAAACCTCGCAGCTATGTATGCTGCAGCTATGCATGCACCGTTTAGAATGTGCCTGCAGAGGGGCTGATTCTCCTAGCACAGCTCAGACCCTGTCCTGAGTGGTTGTGGAGTAACGCGGAAACTCTTTAACTCACACATCACCCTGGGTTTCAGTACACTGCAAATATTCTGTTATCCTCTTTTGTTCTGAATTCATGTGGAGAAAAAATGTATTTTAAAATTGTTAATATTGGGAGGGGAAACAACAGAACCAAATAAAATCTTTTCTCTTAACAAGTGATGACTTGAAACTTTTTTTTAACACCTAATAATGTTTGGCACTATTTCACTATTTCCTTTTCTATTTCACTCTCTAAACACTATGAAAGTGAAAGTAAAACCAATGCATTGGGCAGTAGGATTGATTCATTTTTCTTTAAGAAAATGCAGACATGATGGCCCCTTACCTTGTGTAAAATATGTATATCAGATCTTTTGTGTTCTGAGTTTTTCTGTTGTTTTATCCTGGTGACATCAAGGTCTTCAATAGACACCAACTCAGCCAGTTGTCCTCTGGCCAAAAGAAAAATTAAAATGAACACCTTAAATTGTTCATCCCTAAGTTGAGTATATGGTACCCATGGGCATGCTCTGGGATATCGACAAAGGCTCCCCTAAATAATTGTGACTTGCGGTCCTGCAGAGGTTTGGGTACCTCTGGCAGCCTTAGTTGTTTAGCTGGTGTACTCAGCTTACATTCACTCATGAGGCCAAGATGCTCCTTCTCTAAGCTGTTGACCACATCATCACTGGGTATCCTGAACTGTGCTATGTATTCGATCTCACTTGAGAATCACAGAGAATCCACTTGTTTAATAGAAAACAGCCTAGTTTAGGGTCAGTTTCCTCTAGACATGTTTCTCAGCAAAGGCCTTAAAATTGCTTGCTGGTGGAAATAAGGGGACATAATTAGTAAGATAAAAATAGTTTCATAAACATTGTTATATATGGCAGGTCTTGCTTTTAGTTCCTAAGGATCAATCTGGGAAGTTTTTAGAAAGATAACAGGGTCTGTAAACTTATAGTGTGTTCGATCTATAGGAGTACCCTATGCTGTAGACACAAAGTCATCTTTAAGAGCTGAACACTCCGTTCCAGTTGGTCATTTCTTGGTGTTGATCATGTAAAAAGTTAGAAGAGCTGGAGTTACATTCCATAAAAGTGGCTTCTTTTTCTTCATCCTAGGTTGAAGTGTTTAAGAACAGCAGAGATGTTGGCCCTCTGCCCTAGCCTACATTTTTTTCTAATAGAAATTAATATACTTTCCTCTAGTGCGCTTGAATGAATATTTTAGCATTTGATGCAAACATTACATTTAATTATATGAAAGGAATATAAATTTCAAGCAAATGTGAACCCAAGAGAAGCAGAGAGTATGTTCACTGATGTCATAAGACCATATGTATCGCACTATGTAGCTTTCCAAACAACATTTACAACATATATATTTCTGTATAACTATTTCCTATAGTATATTAATCGTGCCAGTGGTGTGATACACTTGACTTATGACTGAAATCAAAAAATTTACATTTAAGTGAATGAGTCTGCTACTATATAATGTTTTGTATAATTAAAATAAATTTTCATGTGTATGTAAGATTTCTAGTCATATAGATGTGTGTCCATGAAATTGTAAAAACCAAGAAAATGCAGTCAAACTATTAGCTTTAAACTATCATTGAGGTTATCTGCCTTCTAGAATTGAACTTATTTTTCACTTATATATTACTGTTAACTCTGATATCCACTAAGATTCTTTAAAAGAATTTCTTGAGTTTCCCTCTTTCTATTCTCCACAAGCATATTCCAATTAGGTTGTTCCCTTCCCCACTGCCAAGTCCACTAAGACTGCTCTTAACAAAGCACAAATGCTGTCCTTTGTTGCTGTTCAGTTGCTCAGTCTTTGCTCCGACTCTTTGTGACCCTGTGGACTGCAGCACACCAGGCTTCCCTGTCCCTCAAATTTCCTGAAGTTTGCTCAAACTCATGTGCATTGAGTTGGTGATGCTATCCAACCATCTCATCCTCTGTCATCCCCTTCTCCTCCTGCCTTCAATCTCCTGTTGTCCTTCAGTTCAGTTCGGTTCAGTCGTTCAGTTGTGTCCGATTCTTTGTGACCCCATGAATCGCAGCACGCCCGGCCTCCATGTTCATCACCATCTCCCGGAGTTCACTCAGACTCATGTCCATCGAGTCCGTGATGCCATCCAGCAATATCATCCTCGGTCGTCCCCTTCTCCTCCTGCCCCCAATCGCTCCCAGCATCAGAGTTTTTTCCAATGAGTCAACGCTTCTCATGAGGTGGCCAAAGTACTGGAGTTTCAGCTTCAGCATCATTCCTTCCAAAGATATCCCAGGGTTGATCTCCTTCAGAATGGACTGGTTGATCTCCTTGCAGTCCAAGGGACTCTCAAGAGTCCCACAGTTCAAAAGCATCAGTTCTTTGGCGCTCAGCCTTCTTCACAGTCCAACTCTCACATCCATACATGACCACAGGGAAAACCATAGCCTTGACTAGACGGACCTTAGTCAGCAAAGTAATGTCTCTGCTTTTGAATATACTATCTAGGTTGGTCATAACTTTCCTTCCAAGGAGTAAGTGTCTTTTAATTTCATGGCTTCAGTCACCGTCTGCAGTGATTTTGGAGACCAAAAAAATAAAGTCTGACACTGTTTCCAGTTTCCCCATCTATTTCCCATGAAATGATGGGACCGGATGCCATGATCTTCGTTTTCTGCATGTTGAGCTTTAAGCCAACTTTTTCACTCTCCTCTTTCACTTTCATCAAGAGGCTTTTTAGCTTCTCTTCACTTTCTGCCATAAGCGTGGTGTCATCTGCATCTCTGAGGTTATTGATATTTCTCCCAGCAATCTTCATTCCAGCTTGCGCTTCTTCCAGTCCAGCATTTCTCATGATGTACTCTGCGTATAAGTTAAATAAGCAGGGTGACAATATACAGCCTTGATGTACTCCTTTTCATATTTGGAACCAGTCTGTTGTTCCATGTCCAGTTCTAACTGTTGCTTCCTGGCCTGCGTACAGATTTCTCAAGAGGCAGGTCAGATGGTCTGGTATTCCCATCTCTTTCAGAATTTTCCACAGTTTATTGTGATCCACACAGTCAAAGGCTTGTCCTACGTGTTTCTAAATTCAGTGGTCCATTCTTAACTTTTAGCTTACTTAATCTAGCAACAGCATTAGAATCAGTCACTCCCACCTCTTTGATAGACTTCCTCTCTAGCTTTGCAGAACACCACTCCCTCTTTGCTTTTCGTCTGCTTTCCTACTCACACCTTCCTCTTCTCAGTTATTGGATCCTCATCTTCTCCAGACTCCTTAGCATCGATGCCCAGAATCTGTCTTCTCTGGTTGTTTGTGCTCTTGGGTGATCTTGTTCAGGGTCCTGACTTTATACACCACCCAAATTCCAGCACTGCTGAAGCTCCATCTCTAACCCAGACTCATGTGTATTCAGCCACCTATTAGATTTCTCCTCTTGAATGTTTAGTATACATCCAGCAGTTAGTACACATTTAACATACACATTGAGATTTAACATTTTAAAACAGAACTCCAAATCCCTAGAAACATCCTCCAGCTGCAGTATTACTCATCTCGGTTGATGGCAACTTGAATAATCCAGTAGTTTAGATCAAAATATTTTGGATTCATTTTTGTTTCTTCTTTGATTCTCACACTGTGCCCAGCTCACAAAACCCCCCTGTTGTCTTAAATTCCAAAATACGTATATGACATGACCACTTTCACTGACACACTGGTGCCACCCTGGTCTGAACTATCCTTACTTCTAACCTAGATTTATGTCATTAATGTCCCAGGTTGTATGCTCTCCTCCCTACAGTCCAATCTTGACAAAGTCAAGTAATCCTCTTAAAACAAAAGATGGATTATGTCACTCCTGCACTTAAACTCTGCAGTGGCTTCTGGGTGAACTCAGAGGAAAAGCCAAAGTGCTTACATGACCCTACATGATATATACCCCACCTTCTGCCATAACCTCTGGATTTATCCTCTACATTTATCTCCCTAACTCACTCCATCTCACTGGCCACATCCTTCTGTTTGGGGAACAGACCAGAAAGTGTCCTACCAATATGTGTTTCTGCATTTTCTGGTGCCCTTGAGTGATTTTTTTTTTTCTTGTCTGTGTTTGAAAATTGTGTTTGTGATGAGGCCTATCTACTCTTCACACATGGCTTTAAATTACAGCTCACTCCAAGGTACCTGATTCTTTCTACCCTACTCTATTTCATACATACTTTATATCCATCATTACTTTCTTCTATATTATATTACACACTCATTTATTAAGTTTATTATTGAATTTTTCTCTCTCTCATGTGCCTTGTTCACTGTTATCACCCAGCCCCCACAAGTACACACTAGTCTCTTAACTAAAGATTCGTCATACTGAATTAACTCAGCTATATTGTCAGGAGAAACACAAAACAAACCTTTCCCTGGTTATCAGTGATCCTTCTAGAAGGGGGTTTTATATAACACAACGTGGAACAAAGAACCCTACATAGAATTTACAGCACCATCTTACACATATTTTTTCCCCATTTAAAATAGACCTTATTTTTTAGAACAGTTGTAAGTTGACAGGAAAAAAAAAATTGGTCTAAAGAGACAAAGAGTGCCCACAGCCCTCTACCCCTGCACAATCACAGCCTCCCCATCAGTGTCCCCCCAAGAGTGGCATGGTAACACTCTAGTTTGTTATTTGTGAACCCTTGAACTGATAAAATGAAATAAACTTTATTCTCCTCAAACAGTAAAATGGTTAAGTGAGATAAAATAAGTGAAATAGTTAAAAAGCCAAATTAGATTTTTTTTAAATGTGGAATGCCCAGCATAGTCCCTGGAAATGAACTGGCAGTTAATTATAGTTTTCTTTCATCCTTCTCTCTATTTCTTTTCAAGTTTTCAATTTCCTTGCCCTGAGGAATCATGATTTTAAAATAAAGCTTTGCTTTGGTTGCTTTTTAATGCATATTTATTGCACACATTGTTGTGCCAGTTAGTATTCTGTTATGTCATGTGTGTTAGTGCTTGCCATGTTCCTGAACTTCTAGCAGTAGTCTGTTAAAAATATACTTGCACCTGAGGAAGCAAATTTCATCCAAATGTCATTCACTCACTATTACACTTTAGGATGCAAATGGAACTTTTTCTCTGCTAGAAGATTATGATTTATTATTAATAAGAGAAGATAACTTTAAATAAGTTAATGTAAAGATCTCCAAATAGTCTACATCAGTAGAAACAAACTTTATCTTTGGAATAATTGCTTTTGATAGGCATAATTTGTTTCAGTTTATGGACGGAGAAGTCAAGGTTATATGAGCTATCTAGGTACAGAAGTCAGCCAATCAGCTGCAGTCAACATGCAAGTCAGTCATGTTATTCTTCCCACTTAGTTCATTTTCCTAACACTCAGTTGGCACTTGCCCGAGCATTGTAATGTAACACTGTTATCAAATATTCGCAGGAGGACTCTATCTCACTGCCTTACACAGAGCATCTAATGCCTTTGACTTCAGTTAACCTGTCCATGAGGACTACTAAAAATATTTTCATGTAGAAATGCATGGGAAACATTTAACTTTTATACATACCATATATATACATATTATATATATATATATTACTATTGAAGCTTTTGTGGAAAGCTGTCCCACGTGGCTATTAACAAACTCTTCCTTACACTCTGAAAGTGTAAAATAGAGAGTAAAGCAGTCCAGTCTTTAAAGTATGCGAACTCTCAGAGAAGGCAATGACACCCCCACTCCAGTACTCTTACCTGGAAAATTCCATGGACGGAGCCTGGTAGGCTGCAGTCCATGGGGTCACTAAGAGTTGGACATTACCGAGCGCCTTCACTTTCAGTTTTCACTTTCATGCATTGGAGAGGGAAATGGCAACCCACTCCAGTGTTCTTGCCTGGAGAATCCCAGGGACTGGGGAGCCTGGTGGGCTGCCGTTCATGGGGTCGCACAGAGTCGGACATGACTGAAGCGACTTAGCAGCAGCAACAGAACCTAACTCTAAGACTGAAAACTGAGAAAGAGTAGGACTCTCTCCAAGTTGTTGTTGTTTAGTCGTTCAGTTGTGTCCGACTCTTTGCAACCCCATGGACTGTAACCTGCCAGGCTCCGCTGTCTGTGGAATTTCCTAGGCAAGAAAACTGGAGTGGGTTGCCATTTCCTTCTTCAGGGGATCTTCCCAACCCAAGGATTGAACCCGTGTTTTCTGCATTAGCAGGCAGATTCTTTACCAGTGAGCCACCAGGGAAGCCCTCTCTGCAAGTTCCAGTTCCAGTTCCAGTTCAGTTGCTCAGTCGTGTCCGACTCTTTGTGACCCCGTGGGCTGCAGTACACCAGGCTTCCCTGTTCATCACCAACTCCTGGAGCTTATCACCATTGAGTCGGCGATACCATCCAACCATCTCATCTTCTGTTATCAGTGATCCTTCTTCTATTGTCCCCTTCTCTTCCCCGCTTCAATTATTTCCAGCATCAGGGTCTTTCCAGATGAGTCAGTTCTTCACATTAAGTGGCCAAAGTATTAGAGTTTCAGCTTCAGCATCCATCCTTCCAATGAATATTCAGGACTGATTTCCTTTAAGATGGACTGGTTTGATCTTGCAGTCCAAGAGGCTTCTCCAACACCACGATTCAAAAGCATCCATTCATCAGCACTCAACTTTCTTAATGTCCACTCTCACATCCATACATGACTACTGGTAGAACCAAAGCTTTGAAAAAGTGAAGTGGCTCAGTCATGTCCACCTCTTTGCAACCCTGTGGACTGTAGCTTACCAAGCTCCTCTGCCCATGGGATTTTCCAGGCAAGAATACTGGAATGGGTTGCCATTTCCTTCTCCAGGGGATCTTCCCACCCCAGGGATCAAACCCAGGTCTCCCGCACTGGAGGCAGGTATTTTACTGTCTGAGCCGCTAGGGAAGTAACACCAAAGCTTTGACCAGAGAACAAAAAGATGATAATGTGTAGTGGCAACTGATCAACCTGTCACCCATAAGTAGGTGAAAGAATGAATATAAATTATTTAGCTTCTATTAGGTCCCACCTGAGAGTTATTGCCTGTATCAGTGAATGAAAGAGAGAAGTGAAGATGAAGAAGGAAAAAAAGTGCTAACATTTTTTAGCACTTACCAAAGGCCAGCTCAGTTGGCTGTGAGGTTTTATATTTTATTGGATTTAATTTTCTCATGACCCTAGGGGGTATAATTGGATCTATTTTTCTGATGCTTAAATATGAGCCTTGGCTCAGTTGAGTCTTGTTAGACTTTGTCAGCTTTGACCTTGTTGACATAGCTCCAAGTGACAACACATCAATGGATGAGCCAAGAGAAAGCTCTCTGGTGGACACTATGCAGTAGGAGGAAAATGAGATTATAGTCAGGGCCTGGGAGGCCTGATTTATTAACAGCATTCCAAATATGGTTGGTAAGTTGGTTGAAATGTTCTATAAGTCTTAAAAGCTTATTTCTGCTGAAAGTCTTTAAAACCCTAAGAGGGCAAGTTTTCATCATAGAGTAGTAATTTGAACACTAGCCAAGTTGGATATATTGTATTTTCAGTTATGAAGAGCTTGTGTTTGTTTCCCCATTCAGATTTAGATTAAATTATCTGACAGAAGTTTGGGAAAATGAAAAATAGGTGATTAACAGATTAGATTCTACCAAAAATGCTGATTGGTACAAGAGGTCTAACAAGACGGGTGTCAGAAGTGCTTGGGGACCAATAAACCCAACGTGATTGCTTCCCTTAGACAGGTGGCTGCAGGATTCTTACATTATAAATTAAGGAAACAGTTGGAACTCACCTTTAAACATCAGCGTTCCTGTCAGAGCCCTGACAAGGTGATCTGTGGTGCTGACTCTGTTTTCAGCAACTGTTCACAGGCACATTTTTAGAATCGGATGCTTCATTTAAACAAAATACGTTTCCTTGCCACTCAGCTGAAGCCGTGAACCTGTTTCTTCTGTCGTGTCTGCCTTTGCAAGTTGAACACTGGTTTGGACAGAGAAGTTATGTTTTAGTGTAATGGGTACCTTGTGCTTCAAGGCTCAAACAATTAAAGGGCTAATAGAAGTGTAGAAGATACTGTGATTCAAGCCACAATCATTCCAACCGAAGTGCTGTTCCTTCTAAGTGTTGCATCTTTGCTTTCATTTTATTAAGGAAATGAAGTCTGTTATCACTGTACTACTTTTGAGATGATTAGGAAAACCAGAAAGCAAAAAGGATAACCATCTCCTTAATAGACTTAGGGACTGAATGAAGGAAAACCTCTAATGCATGCATATTTTGTACTATACACGCCATGAACTTTTCTAGCTGATAAACAAATCTAGATATAAGTGTATTTAAGATATAAATATAGGCCTTTTGGTGCTAATGATAAAGGACCTGCCAGTGCAGGAGACTGAAGAGACTTAAGAGTTTGATCCCTGTGTTGGGAAGTCTCTTAAGTGACTTAAGAGTTTGATCCCTGGGTTGGGAAGATCTCCAGGAGAAGGGCACGACAACCCATTCCAGTATTCTTGCTTGGAGAATTCCAAGGACAGAGGAGCCTGGCGGCTACAGCCCATGGGTCACAGAGTTGGACTTGACTGAAGTGAGTTAGCATGCACGCAAGATATAAGTACATATAAGATGTTTTTTGGTAGATCAAGCTCCCTTGGGTCTAACTTCTCATGTGTTTCTAGAACTTAAAAAAAATAGCCATATTTCAGACTGGCTTTTCCCTGGAGAGGCATATAACTTTGAAACTTTATCTCCTCATCTGTGAAGTGATGATAACACCTAATTTGTTAAGCTGGATTGACATATATGAACCTGACAAATATGGGCATGTATTGAATCTCACTAAGTAAATTACACATATGGAATAAACATCACAGCTAAAGGGAACAATGCCGAAGAAGTACAGAGCATACTGTCTGGCACTAGAAAATACTCGAAATGACAGCAGTGGTGATGATGATGAAAATGACGATAGATGTGATGGTGACTATTTTTATGATTATGTCAGCAGTCCTTTTTTTATGTTTGTAAATAAGCACAGGATTGATCTTAAAATCTTACTTAGATTGTTAATGTACTTTGAGTTTGATTTGATTCTCAATTGAAATTTAGTTACTGGTGGTACGACCTTAAATAAATTGGACACTGGCTAGTAGTAACTTTCAGAGTTCGTGGTGAAATGTTTAATGAGTGAACTTCAGCACTAACTGAAAATTGCAACTGAGTACCTGGGGGGAGAGATTGGAGAGTCAGCTCTGAGAGCCAAGTTGGAGAATCAGTCAGGTGAGAAAGGAAAATTACTTCCTTCTGATTAGAAACAGAGAGCCATGGGAATTTGTTTTGCTGATGAGCAGACACGTAACATAATGGAGATTTCTTTCTTTCTTTCTTTCTGCTTCTGCCCGGAAAGGGAGAAAAAGAGAGTCATAACAAAGAGCAAGGGGGAAATAAAGCAGGGACTTTCGAGATGATTAGGAAAACCAGAAAGCAAAAAGGATAACCATCTCCTTAATAGACTTAGGGACTGAATGAAGGAAAACCTCTAGCAGAAAACTCACTCGTAGTTTGTTTTACACTCAGTTTCCCTGGAACCTCCAAGTTGCTATTACGTAAGTGACCCACAAGACTGTTTTGATCTGAAGTTATCTTCTAGATGCAGCTTGGTATGGTGGGAAAAGAAATGGCTTTTGATCCAGGAGGACCAGGTCCTATATACGGATACCTGTGCAAACTTAACCTATTCTGAAGCCCACCTTCTTCTTTATTAAGAGGTATATAGTAATAGCATCCTGAAAGTATACGGTAAGAACAAATAAAAATGCAGTTTGTGTACATAGTTTCTTACAGAAAATACTTTAAAATGCTCATTATAATCCACCATCTAAGACCATTTCCTCTATCTTTTCTACTGATCTTTCTCCTGCATCTCACAGGATTCTCTCTTGCTGCTTTATTCTTAAAAAGCGATATTTGCCATTCCTAGTCAATATTGGCTTGTCCTTTGTCTTCCGTAATCAGATATATAATGACGCTTGGCTGCAGAGATTTTTTCCTAGCTCCAGATCTACATTTAAACAACTAAATTGCTATCTCCACTTGTATGTCCTTCAGACACAATAGATTCAGCACGTCCCTCAGTGACAGCATCAGATCACCTCTTAACCTCTTCCTTCTCTTCCAATAATCACTAGCTTTATTCATGGTTTTATAGCACTATTTGTTTTCAAAGTTATAACCCAGAGGTTGACTCCCATATTTATCACTGCGAACTTGGTAGAAAATCATGTTCTTTCTAATGTTTGGAAACTAGACTAATTCCCAAGCCTTTAGTTTAAATCTGTGCCATCATCACCTAGACTAATCTCAAAGAGTCACTTTTCCTTTGACCTCTTCCCTCTTCAGTGAATCACCAAAATTTGTCCTGGGTTCAGTGAAAGTCAAACATTTTATAACTAAGCACAACTGAGCTATGAAGAAAAAAAGAAAACTTAGTAAAATAATCAGACAAATTAAAACTAGAAAGAAATGAAAGTGAAAGTATTAGTCACTCAATAGTGTCTGACACTTTACAACCCCATGGACCATAGCCCACCAGGCTCCTCTGTCCATGGGATTCTCCAGGCAAGAATACTGGAGTGGGTAGCCATTTCCTTCTACAGGGGATCTTGCCAACCCAGGGATCGAACCTGGGCTGGGTCTCCTGTGTCACAGGCAGATTCTTTACCATCTGAGCCACCAGGGAAGCCCAGAAAGAAATGGTACATGATTATACTAGGTTGCATTGCAACTGGTACTAGACATTGTTTTTTTTTTTAATATAAATTTATTTATTTTAATTGGAAGTTAATTACTTTACAGTGTTGTATTGGTTTTGCCATACATCAACATGAATCTGCCACAGGTATACCCTGAACCCCCCTCCCTCCCCATACCATCCCTCTGGGTCGTCTCAGTGCACCAGCCCCAAGCATCCAGTATCATGCATTGAACCTGGACTGGCGATTCATTTCATATATGATATTATACATGTTTCAATGCCATTCTCACACCTCATCAAGTAAGAAGTACAATTATCTGTAAAGCATTTGTACATAGTGGAATAAATAGAAAATATCAAAATCTTCACTGGCGGCTTCACTGTCAACTGATGACATTAACTCGTACTTTGCTAGAAAGGTTGCTGTCAGGAAATATGAACTCACTCATCTTCCATAGTTTCTATAATAAACTACCTTGTACATTGACTCAGAATCTTTCTCTCTCTTTTTTAAATATATGAAGTCATTTCTCTTGTTATAGCTGAAACAAATGCATGGCTTGAGTCATACTGTAGGACAAGCGTGCTCACATATATCAGTGATCCACAATATACAAATTTAGGTTCTTCCATCCAGGTCATTCCTCCATAAATTATTTCTTCCACTAGTGAAACTTCAACCTTGTTATCCAAAGCATAAATACATAATATATTCTTCCCTAAATGTAAATAAGTACAATATAATAAACAAGCAAGCAAAAAGAAAGTCCTTCTCCTCCCTTATACAACCTCTCTCTCTCTGGATTTTGAATGTCTTGAAGGAGCAGTCAAGCCCCATAACTTGCACTTCCTCAGTACCCTCTCCTTTCAATCTGGCATGTATTTCCACAATTTTTTAGAAAACAATCCTCTACAAAACACTATTTCTAGAGTTATTACTGGTTTTAATTCCTTACATCCACTTAGTTTATATCAGTCCCCTTCCTATTAACTTTTGTGTAGTATTGGGCATTTTATGACATTGTTTAAATATGTTGTAGAGAATCAAGCTTTCACCTTGTGTTTCCAATTACTCTTTAAGAGTAACACTTATTTTACCTGTAAAATGACTTTTTCACAGTGTGAAATTCTAATAGATATGTTTGTTATTTAAAGAGAATCTTCACTATTTATACTTAATTATAAATTAGAAGTGGATCAATGAGGTCATAGTAGATTAAGTAATGAATGGCTGATGAGTGAATTCGTATTTCTGTATGATCATAGTTTACAACTTTAATTGAGTCATTGATAGTCTAACAAATGTAGTTTCCTTCAATAACATCCATAGTCTAATGTTATTAGACGAATGCCCCAAACCATTAATATGCTCGTTATTATAAGAAAATTATGTGCACCTTTAGTAAATAGACTTGAAATTTGATATATGACGATAAGGTCTAAAAGAATCCATAAGACCGTCCCCAGAAACCAAAATTTGTACTATTAAAAGTTGAGATCTGCTAAAAACTATGAGGTATCCCAAATGCGCAGACTCCCAAGTGCTCATTTTAGATGCAAACATGGAGGAAATGAAGACCAGCAAAGTAGTTTCTTCCAGAGAAAGAATTTAGAACCATGGGAGACAATGAGAAGGGACATCATCGAAAGAACAGAATTGAAGGTTGCCACATGGGATCAGGCTCTGACAATCCAGATTCCTTCAGTGCTCATCTAACAGGATGGCATTTGTATAGTTTCCTCTTCAAGTTTTTGTAGAATGTGGGGCTAAATTATAGCTATTCAGTTCTATTACTACCTTTATAAACTGAGTGCATGTATTATGTTTAGTGTGTTGGGCAAATTAATTCTAATCTGAACCAATACCTATCTCCCTGGTGACTATTCTTGTCATAAGGAAGAAACATGACTAAGTTGATTTAGACTGAAGAGAAGGATTTTATCATGGGTGGGAGAAATGTTCTTTATCTTAGGCAGGAAGTGAACAGGAAAGTATTTTGGCCTGGATTTTGTGGGCAATTATCCTAAGACCACCAACAGAAACTAGTCTTGAAATGAGGCTGATGTGAACAGAAAAAAAAAGACAGAACAATGTTGAGTTCTAGAGGTCATTGTTGAAAGGCTCCACCTGCCAGCCCTGCAGGCTGTCATGTGAGATGATGGGCTTATTTGCTTTGAAGACTGAGGTTTCATGGTTTCTGCTACTTATAACAGAAGATATCTAAATTCAGACAGTATTTTAAATCAGCCCCTTATATTCTGTCTTATTCCCAGTTGCTTTATTAAAGCTACTTCATTTCTTTCAACTTTATCTTTTCCCCTAGTAGGCAGGACTAGAAATCTTGAAGTGAATCTTGAACACTTCCCTTCCTGTATCTTGTAAATCCTATTATACAAGGCAACCAAGTACTGCTTCCCCTTAAACATCCATAAAATGTCTTCATATCTGATCTTTTACTCAAGTAGAAGTTACAGAAAACCTCCTAGGTATGCAGTGTATTTGGGGTCTGTCTATCTTTACTGGAGTAATACGATGCTGCCTATAGAATTCTACCAGTCTGATCTTCTAATGTCCCTAACTAATATAATCCCCATTTACAGTTTCTATTTATTTCCAACCACTCAATTAGGACAGTGTTAGTGGAAACAGAGTTAATGATGTGATCTTGGGAATGAGTTAGATAACAGGGCTCAGGTTCCATCAGACAGAACAGTTCATTTTACGGTTGTGATTCTCCTGAGCACTTTTCTAAATTTGTGGCAAACAATGAAAACATTTCAATATTTCTTTTGTGACTCTTTGCCTTTCTGGCTGTATTCTGGGATTTCTTGAAGGTTCAAACCATGGTCTACCTTTTGCTTTTTTTGTATCACTTATAACACTAGTGACCACATTACATATTCATGGAACAATCTACATATTGAATAATAATGACAACTAGGAAAAAACATGTCTCAGTTTTCTACTACTGAGTAACAAGTTGCCAGAATAACATGAAACACCATTTATCATTTTGTATTTCCTATTTGTTAGAAGTCTAGCATGATGTGTCTGAATCTTCTACTAAGGCTCTCCTTGGGCTAAAATCAGGTCGTCAGTCCAAGTCAAGGGTGCTGTTCTTGTCTGGAGTTCTGGACTGCTCTTCTGGTGCAGTGAGTTTTGATAGAATGTATGTATTTCTCATATTTTCCTTGTGGACCCCTCCATCTTCAAGCACATCAACCACTTCTCTTGCTTCATATATCTTTAACTTTCTCTCCTGCTCTTAAGCACTCATGTGATTACATTGGGCCCACCAGAATATCCAGGACAATCTTCTTATCTTAAATTCAACTGAATTGTAAACTATATGTAGAGTTCCTTTGTTCAAGTAATGTAACAATTTCATGGGTTTCTCAGTTGGCTTAGTGGTAAGGAAACCATCTGCAAATGCAGGGGATGTAAGATTGATCCCTGGATCAGGAAGATCCCCTGGAGAAGGAAATGGCAACCTGTTGCAGTATTCTTACCTGGAAAATTCCATGGACAGAGGAGGCTGGCAGGCTATATAGTCCATGAGGTCACAAAAGAATCAGACACGACTTTGCCACTAAGCAACAACAACATTTTCATAGACACAGCACCAGGGGACAATGTTACTGGGGGCCAGGATCCTGCCAGTGACAGCATGCATAAAGCATATATCAGTTGAGCATAGCAGAATATAAAATGTTTTACAATATAATTGAAAATGTGTAAAAAAATATGGGCAGGCAGAGTCAGAAAATTATTCTAAAATATTAAGATTGATATAAATTATTTTTTCTATGTATAAAAGTCTTTCATCTTTTATAACATAAAATAGAAGAAATATAAACACCAACATAAAATTTATGTTTAAAGGGTTAAGTGAAAAGTCACTCAGTTCAACTCTTTGCAGCCCCATGGACCATATAGTCCATGGAATTTTCCAAGCCAGAATACTGGGATGGGTAGCCTTCTTCTCCAGAGGATCTTCCCAATCCAGGGATCGAACCCAGGTCTCCCACATTGCAGGCGGATTCTTTGCCAGTTGAGCCACAAGGGAAGCCTTTAAAGGGTTAAAAAATGCATCTAAATATTTGTTAGTGGCAAGGCTTATTAGTGAATTTTATCTCTTATTTTATTACATAAGGTTGAAATTTTTCCTTGATTTAGAAAAGCTTATAAAAAGGTTATTTTTCATTTTATTAGGTAATGATGAATAACCTACATGTCAGAATCACCCAATACATCAAGTATCTAATTTGTGTAGCTGATGGAGGGCGGGAGAAAAAAAAGCATGATTACAGTGTTAATGGAAGAAATGCAATTATATATTAACTCAGCATATGTACCCTGGAAAGAGAATAGGTGATACTGTGGCATGTTCAGAGATGCCTGTGGGTAAGAACAGTTGCCTTTCATTCTAATCTTATGATTATGAAGCAAATTTTAA
This sequence comes from Capricornis sumatraensis, assembly GCF_032405125.1. Lineage (NCBI taxonomy): Eukaryota > Metazoa > Chordata > Mammalia > Artiodactyla > Bovidae > Capricornis > Capricornis sumatraensis. The sequence goes on along the minus strand of NC_091089.1, from coordinate 13,743,528 downwards.
AATGAAGCAAGTACTCATATTAGGGTAAAAGGTATGTTTAACAACTATTGTGTAGAAACATTATTTTATTTTTATCAACTTAACATTTTAATCTTGTTAGCTGTTAATATCTAATAGAGGGTATTATGCAAATACAGACAATAATCTGAGAATCTTCCAAATGAAACATGTCTGTACAGATGGTATGAAATGCTGAATTGTTTTCAGTGTCCTTTAGTTTAACAACTGTCCAAACAGAAGTACACTTACAGGCCTGCTCTCATTTTCACTGGTAAATCATGAATTATTTTGAGACATATTAATTTAAGTTGGATTACACTCAGGAAAAACATAGCTGTTTCTACATTGTAAATAAACTTTGAAAATACACATGAATAAGCAGAGAGCCCTTGGGATGTGTGTGACTGTAGATTTGTGAACATAGTTTTAAATAACATTTTTTTTAATAAATTTGAAGATTTTCCACATTTTTTTCCTCCCTTCCTCCCACTTTTCAACATCCAAATGCACTTGTGGTTTTGTGTAAAAATGTAATACACACCCCTTCCTGGTGGCTAAGGATGAAAAGACTGCATTGATCGTGATAGATCAGTTTTATTCCCCAAGCTGCTTGGAGCTGTTGAGATGATCGCAGGAGTTGACAGGGTTGATACTGTGTAATGTAACTCGAGATAATCAAGAGATTTTTTTATATATTATTCACACATTGTTTCTATCAATTCAACAGCCCTCAAAAGAGTCTATCCATTTTATAGCAACCTAGTTCTCTGACTGCAGGTAAGGTTAAGGCAAATATATTTCTATACAGCATAGAAGAAATTGTATAAAATTCATAGATTCATTTTTAATGGATCATGATTTAAAATTGTAGAATACTGTTTTTAATTGTAAAAAATAGCACTAAGTGAAGCATTTCTTGTTCTAAAGAAAATAATTGTTCCTATTTATTTATTAAGTATTGTTTATCCTTATATTATTTTACCATAAAATTGATAAAATAGATAAAAATCATTTTAAAAGCAACATAAAGTTTATGTCATTTGGTACTCTTTTTTTAAAAACTATAAAATTATCTTTATTCAGTTCCTGTCTATCAACTAAATCTTTTCTTATTTTAAAACTCCAGTTGGAAGGTTGACAACAGGAAAAGCCAACACTCATGCTGAAAAGGTGCTGTTGAGAGCTCATTTGAAGAAACTGTGAGAAAAAAAGGAAAGCATATGTAGAGTAAAAAAAAAATTACTAATTTCCTAGGCAGCAATGTGATTAAATATTGGAATGGTCACCTATAATTAAGCCAAACTTAAAAGTAACTAGTGAGATAAAACCAAAAGTAATAGTGCAATTGTGCAGATAGGTTAAGGAAACATTTTTACCAAGTAACAGTATATCGTAATTGCCTTTGTCTACACTTACTATAACTCTTCTTCAATTCTTGATCTACTTCTCCATTGATATATATGTAGTTTATAAGAGGAGATTTTATTCATTCTTATGAACTTTTTATTTTCCCCTTTCCTCTTTATTGATGGACAGATAGACAGATAGGTAGATAGATAAATATACATTAAAACCTCCCATATGCTAGGCACTAGGAACAGAAAGATGTGAAATCTAATAGCCATATTGGAATAGGGAATTAAACAAATAAATAAATAGTTACATAAATATGGGGAAAGTTCTAAAGTGTAGAGAGTGAAGGAAATATACTAAGAGGCTAATGGGAAGCATCTAACTGCCTGGAATGGTCTGGGGGTATCAAGGATGAATGTGTTCACTAATGACCAAGTGGATAGGTGAGCAAAGTATCAGAAATAAAACATGTGCTTCACTTAGGGAAAATATGATTTGAAATATCCAAAAGAAGCTGTGAGACCAATCCATCAGGTCAAGCATACAAAGATTGTTATTAAGATTTTTCCCCACAAATGACTGTCTTGACCCAGACCATCATTTAGGTTTAAGTGAGCTAAAATGACTGAACAAAACCTGCGTGTCACCCTCCCGATTTCCTTGCCCAGACACGTAGGTAAAACATATTTGTATCTTGATGGACACCCTTCATCCCATCACCCTCCCAAACTAGATTGTTAGATTAAGATGAGGTAGTATATTTAAAGACTGAGCCCTAGTGGCTCAGTGGCAAAGAATCTGCCCACAGTGCAGGAGACACACATAGGTTCAATCCCTGGGTCAGAAGATCCCCTGGAGGAGGAAATGACAACCCACTCCAGTATTCTTGCCTGGGAAATCCCTCGGACAGAGGAACCTGATGGGCTACAGTCTAACAGGTCGCAAAGCGTTTGACATGACTAGTGACTGAACACACAAACACACAGTATATTTAAAAGCCCTTGATTCAAGAAAAAAATAGTAATATTAACAAGAGTCAATATATTTATAGTGAAAAATGTTAGCTGCTTAGTTGTGTCTCTTTGCGACCCCATGGACTGTAGCCCGCCAGGCTCCTCTGTCCATGGGATCCTCCAGGCAGGAATACTGGAATGGGTAGCCTTTTCCTTCTACAGGAGACCTTCAAGACCGGAGGATCAAACCCAAGTCTAGTGCATTGCAGGCAGATTCTTTACTGTCTGAGCCATCAGGAAAGTCCTCAATATATTTATAGGGCTTCAGTTTATGCATTAGGACACAAAATCTAAAGAGTAACTTCTTCCTAAATCCTAGCATAAATGAAAGATAAGGTCTCTCTGGGCTCTTTTATAGCATTCTAGAAGTTCTAAGTTTACAAGAACACAGCTAAGAAGCAGGCTGAACGAGTTAAGGGTGGTGAATGTGGCTTATATCCACAGGTGTGGGGCCAGGAAGCTAAAATGAATAATAAACCGAGGCTTTAATGGTGGAGGTGAACAAATAAGCACCAAGTAAATGTAAAAGTAGAGTGATAAGTTCTGGCAAAATGTATGTCGAGGGTCTTGCAACTCTATTTCTGCATTGTGGCAAGGCAATTAATGAAGGTGGCAGGAAAGCCAGCAAGTAATGCATTATAATTATCAATCAATAAGTGCAATGAATGCATTGATCAAAGTCTAAATATCTCCTGCATTAAGTAGGGGCATAATGGAACTATAATTACTAGTATCGGTGGACTCCCAGAACAGTTTCTTCAAGGTCAGTCATAATATTGAAATGTGAAAATGTTGGGCAAATAGCCCAATTAGAGACATTTATAAGTCTGAGATAAAGGAAGCTGAAAGACAGCTGAATCAGTAAAAGAGAAGAATTTTCCATGCTTAGTACTTTCTGGGCTTCTGATTAGCCAACTGAGATTAAAACATAACCAAAGGGGCAAAAAGTAATAGAATACTCTCATTTATCAAGATGAAGTTGTATATTATATATATACTGTGTGCATTGAGAAATATACTAAATTACATGTTAAGTCATTTATCCCTCAAATGGGAAAAACAACAGCAAAATAATTTACTTGTTACAACTAAAGAGAACATGAAACTATATAACTATTACTTTAAATTCTATTTATCAGGGCTTTAAAAGGGCAAAATATGATTCATGACAAAAATTCATATGATTCCTTGTTTTAAAAATCGCTATGTCCATCTCTTTGGTGTGTCAGTGTTATTGATTAGATTAGACTTGGTTTACTCAAGTTGCCTCAAACCAATTTAGCTGGCTAGCCTTAAGTGTTCTAGCTGACAGATCACTCTTCCCTGTGTCAGTTAGGGAATTGCAATGATTTTTTTTGAACTCCGTAAAAAGTGGCATTAAGGATTTCCTCCATGCCAGGCATGACTATCGCCTTCAACCCTGCTTTGACATATCATTTATTCAAGGGTGTCCTTGTTGCCTTTCCCTCCTCTAAACTCAGTAATTATGGTGCCACACTATTTAGCCTTAGAGAAAAATTTCCAGAACAGTTCCAGATAGTTCAGAACTCAGCAAGCTGTCAGTCCATTTGCTCCAGCAATGATACAACCATTTATATTGCAGAAGAATTCTATAGCCTTATGAAGCGGTATGAACTCAAAATGATATTTTAACCGAAATTTAAAATATCCTCTTCCCCTTTGCAAAAACGTCTACCTGAGCTGCTTTCAGTGATGTATCTCTTTAAATATTCATGTCAATATTTATTATAATATCAATTTTAAATGAATTACATGAGTGAAAGTTTTAATTCTGCATCAGTACAGACAAATGGAACAATAATCAGAGGTGTTAAATATTAACTGACATAACTTCAAATATTTCTCTTCCATCTCCAAATAATTCTTTCTTAATTCTTGACCTTAGATACTACCATTTGCTGCTTTCATTCCTTATGTTTAGCTACCAATCAACTAGTTAGACGGGTTTCTGTTCCACCACTTCTGGGATCATCCCTGACAACTTCAGCATCACAGTAGCAGAAGGTCTCTGTGGCAGTTGCTTTACTCCTTGACCTATTCACTGTGTTATGTAGGCCTTTTTCATGCTCACCTCTAATATGCATTTTCTCTACCTCCTTCAGCTACCTACTTCCTTGGGATTGGCTTAAACCTTATATTACCAGTAGCTTCTTCTCCAAGTAGAGCACATTGCCCCATGTTCCTAACTCATTAACTCAATCATTCCCATGTCAAGGTTCCAGCACTCCAGAAAATTTTTCTTTTCCAAAAATCCTTGTATTTACTTTTTATTTTTTTAAAGTATCCAGTATTTTTTTTTTTTTTAATTTCAACCTCTCTGCATATGAGATCTCAATCCCCTGACCAGGGATCAAACCAGAGCCCCTTGGATTGGAAATACAGAGTCTTAACACTGGACTTCCAGGGAAGTCCCCAGAAAAGCTTTTTTCCAGAGGAGTTTCAACTGAATGCATCACAGTTTTTTTTTTTAAAAAAAAGAAAACATATGTAAAAGGGGGGAACTTTTAAAATCCTAAAGCATATTAAAATATACAAAAATACATTTTAAAAGCTAGTGAGGGGTAATTTATTTACTAAGGTTAATGATATGTGAAGGACTGGAGAGTACAATGATTGGGGAGGAAAGTGAGAGAAGCGCGTTTTGGCATTCTATGTTTTAGTTGCTATTGTATGTCTGAATGAATATATCAAGTCACCACTGCATTATATTGCAAATATACGTGTGTGTAATCTTAATATTATACAAATATTCGTCATTTTTAGATGTCACTCCAGCTTCCATCCCATTTTTTTGTTTTCCTTCCTAGTAAAATTCTCCACAAGCTGCTTGCTGACTCTGCTTCCTTTCTTCCTTGGTCTCTTCTGCCCACTCGAGGCTGGAGGAGTCTCCCTGAGTCCACAGTGACAATCCATAAACTTTTTGTTGTTCAGTCGCGAAGCTGTGTCCCGACTGTTTGCAACCCCATGGACTGTAACCCGCCAGGCTCCTCTGTCCATGGAATTCTCCAGGCAAGAATACCGGAGTGAGTTGCTGTTTCCTTCTCCAGGGAATCTTCCCAACCCAGGGATCAAACTCATTTCCTGCTTGGCAGGGTGGACTCTTTATCACTGAGCCACCTGGGAAGATATACAAAGGTTGTTGACTATCAAATCAGTAGGGTAATCACTGCAATTCCCTGGAACGCAGATGCATATAGTACAATAGCTACTTGATAGCTTTATTGGATGTTTTATAATCAGACACAATTTAGCATGGCAAAATATAACTGTCATTTTCTCCCCAAATATTTTTCTTTTTAGTCTTTCTCATATTAGTAATTTTAATAAATGTACTATCTATCATTGTCTATTTTTATTTTATTAAAATTTACTAAAATTTTATGTAAACATACACAGTATGTTGATTTGTATCAAAGCAAATTGGAAGTGGTCAAACAAGAGATGGCAAGGGTGAACGTTGACATTCTAGGAATCAGTGAACTAAAATGGACTGGAATGGGTGAATTTAACTCAGATGACCATTATATCTACTACTGCAGGCAGAAATCCCTCAGAAGAAATGGAGTAGCTATCATGGTCAACAAAAGAGACCGAAATGCAGTACTTGGATGCAATCTCAAAAACGACAGAATGATCTCTGTTCGTCTCCAAGGCAAACCATTCAATATCACAGTTATCCAAGTATATGGCCCAACCAGTAACACTGAACAAACTGAAGCTGAACGGTTTTATGAAGACCTACAAGATCTTTTAGAACTAACACCCAAAAAAGATGTCCTTTTCATTATAGGGGACTGGAATGCAAAAGTAGGAAGTCAAGAAACACCTGGAGTCACAGGCAAATTTGGCCTTGGAATGCGGAATGAAGCAGGGCAAAGACTAGTAGAGTATTGCCAAGAAAATGCACTGGTCATAGCAAACACCCTCTTCCAACAACACAAGAGAAGACTCTACACATGGACATCACCAGATGGTCAACACTGAAATCAGATTGATTCTATTCTTTGCAGCCAAAGATGGAGAAGCTCTATACAGTCAACAAAAACAAGACCGGGAGCTGACTGTGGCTCAGATCATTAACTCCTTATTGTCAAATTCAGACTGAAATTGAAGAAAGTAGGGAAAACCGCTAGACCATTGAGGTATGACCTAAATCAAATCCCTTATGATTATACGGTGGAAGTGAGAAATAGATTTAAGGGCCTAGATCTGATAGATAGAGTGCCTGATGAACTCTGGAATGAGGTTCATGACATTCTACACGAGACAGGGATGAAGACCATCCCCATGGAAAAGAAATGCAAAAAAGCAAAATGGCTGTCTGGGGAGGCCTTACAAATAGCTGAGAAAAGAAGAGAGGTGAAAAGTAAAGGAGAAAAGGAAAGATATAAGCATCTGAATGCAGAGTTCCAAGGAATAGCAAGAAGAGATAAGAAAGCCTTCTTCAGCGATCAATGCAAAGAAATAGAGGAAAACAGAATGGGAAAGACTAGAGATGTCTTCAAGAAAATTAGAGATACCAAGGGAACATTCCATGCAAAGATGGGCTCGATTAAGGACAGAAATGGTCTGGACCTAACAGAAGCAGAGGATATTAAGATGAGGTGGCAAGAATACACGGAAGAACTGTACAAAAAAGATCTTCAGGACCCAGATAATCATGATGATGTGATCACTAATCTAGAGCCAGACATCTTGGAATGTGAAGTCAAGTGGGCCTTAGAAAGCATCACTACAAACAAAGCTAGGGGAGGTGATGGAATTCCAGTTGAGCTGTTTCCAATCCTGAAAGATGATGCTGTGAAAGTGCTGCACTCAATATGCCAGCAAATTTGGAAAACTCAGCAGTGGCCACAGGGCTGGAAAAGGTCAGTTTTCATTCCAATCCCAAAGAAAGGCAATGCGAAAGAATGCTCAAACTACTGCACAATTGCACTCATCTCACATGCTAGTAAAGTAATGCTCAAAATTCTCTAAGCCAGGCTTCAGCAATACGTGAACCATGAACTCCCTGATGTTCAAGCTGGTTTTAGAAAAGGCAGAGGAACCAGAGATCAAATTGCCAACATCTGCTGGATCATGGAAAAAGGAAGAGAGTTCCAGAAACACATCTATTTCTGCTTTCTTGACTATGCCAAAGCCTTTGACTGTGTCGATCACAATAAACTGTGGAAAATTCTGGAAGAGATGGGAATACCAGACCACCTGACCTGCCTTTTGAGAAATCTGTATGCAGGTCAGGAAGCAACAGTTAGAACTGGACATGGAACAACAGACTGGTTCCAAATAGGAAAAGGAGTACATCAAGGCTGTATATTGTCACCCTGGTTATTTAACTTCTATGCAGAGTACATCATGAGAAACGCTGGACTGGAAGAAACCCAAGCTTGAATCAAGATTGCCGGGAGAAATATCAATAACTTCAGATATGCAGATGACACCCCCCTTATGGCAGAAAGTGAAAAGGAACTAAAAAACCTCTTGATGAAAGTGAAAGAGGAGAGTGAAAAAGTTGGCTTAAAGCTCAACATTCAGAAAACGAAGATCATGGCATTCGGTCCCATCACTTCATGGGAAATAGATGGGGAAACAGTGGAAACAGTGTCAGACTTTATTTTTTTGGTCTCCAAAATCACTGCAGATGGTGACTGCAGCCATGAAATTAAAAGACGCTTACTCCTTGGAAGAAAAGTTATGACCAACCTAGATAGTATATTCAAAAGCAGAGACATTACTTTGCCGACTAAGGTCCGTCTAGTCAAGGCTATGGTTTTTCCTGTGGTCATGTATGGATGTGAGAGTTGGACTGTGAAGAAGGCTGAGCACTGAAGAATTGATGCTTTTGAACTGTGGTGTTGGAGAAGACTCTTGCGAGTCCCTTGGACTGCAAGGAGATCCAACCAGTCCATTCTGAAGGAGATCAGCCCTGGGATTTCTTTGGAAGGAATGATGCTAAAGCTGAAACTCCAGTACTTTGGCCACCTCATGTGAAGAGTTGACTCATTGGAAAAGACTCTGATGCTGGGAGGGATTGAGGGCAGGAGGAGAAGGGGACGACTGAGGATGAGATGGCTAGATGGCATCACGGACTCGATGGACGTGAGTCTGAGTGAACTCTGGGAGATGGTGATGGACAGGGAGGCCTGGTGTGCTGCGATTCATAGGGTCGCAAAGAGTCGGACACGACTGAGCGACTGAATTGAACTGAACTGAACTGAGACATAATCTTGATGTACATCTTTTTTTCATTACACTCAACAGCAAGATCTGCAACCTTGTCTCCAAAACATAAATGAACTTTTCCTATTTTTCTCCGTATCCACAGTTGTTACCGTAGTCCTATCACTCAGTTTTCATGGTTCCCATACAGCAGCTAGAATGGCCTTTTAATATACATTAGATCATGTAACTCTACTATAGAACACTGTGCAATGATCTGTTAAGCATTCAGAATTAAATCCAGTATCTGTATATACCATGACTTACAGGCTTTTCATAACTTGGTCCTTGCTTATTACAACTATCCCTCTTCCCCCGAGTACAATGCAGCCACCTTGCACTTTCTGTTCCTTGTCCTAGCTATAGTTTGGACCACTCCGCATTTGGAAATTTCCATAGCCAAATTTCTTAGTACTCCAGATGCCAATTAAGTCAGATAAGTTTTAGAAAGTGAGTGAAGAGCTACTTATGTTAATTTGTTCAGAGGCTACATCTGGACCGCTTCTTAGTTTCGTTGGTTTTGTAGAACTTGTGACTGCTTGAAGCTATCTTACTTATTGATTTGCTTTTTTTCCCCTCTTTCTGCCAACTAGAATTTATGCTTCAGGAGAAAAAGGTCATTGTAAATATCGCTCATCACCTGGAACACCCAGCTATCGGATAAGATCCATAAGTATTATATTTAATGAATAAACCAAACAGATGAACACAATTGGGAATATTTTCTCATTATAGAATCAAGTTAAAGTTTTTCTCTAGGCCTTTAACATCCATTTATCTTTGTAGTGTGTTTTTAATTTGATAAGCCCCTTTAGACTTAAATGTATAGATCCAGTGTTTTCTATCATTCCTAAAGTCAACAAGAAAATGAGGAAATAATAAACTGTGGGTGCTCAGTCCAACAAGCTGGCTCTTCTCATTCCAACTTCCAAATATGACTCATATTTCCTGAGTTTCTTAACAATTATGTGATTTTTCTTTTCTGAAAAAATGTCCCTAAGGCATTAAATCTCGGCGCCTGTTGGCAGTGGTGGCTCTCCACACCTGCTGTCCTCAGCAGCTCCTATTCCCGCTTCTGGCTCTGCTCCCCTGACCAGAACACCTCTCCTTAGTCACTGTGGCATCCGTCCCTCTTGGAGTGCCCAGACAACGCTAGTAGTTTCCCTGGGGCATCCTCTCTCACTTCGTTTGATCTGTGGCTGCTTTGTCTTCTTTGCGCTCCACTCTAGTGTCAGTTTCTCATCCTCAGCCTCGCAGCCCTTTGGAGTGGATGGTTAACCGGCTGTGACAGCCTTTCCTTTGTATTGTTGGATATTTAGCAGCATCCCTGGCCTCTTCCCACTAGATCCAGTGGCTCCTCCCAGCTGTGACAACCGCAGATGTTCCCAGATAATAACAAGTTTCCTTAGGAACCCGAATCACCCACCCACCCATGAGAAACACCGCTCTCATGGACAAGCCACTGAATGAGACATTCTACAAAATATCTCTTCCCTTGACTTCCACGGACTGATTGTCTCTTATTCACTACCTTCTTGCTGCTGCTTCTTGGTCATTTATGAGAAATGATGTCCTGGAATTCCTAAGGTTCAGTTCTTCGTTTTTCTCTTTGCATTCTATATGTATCCTATAAAAGTTATGGGCTACTGGGGAAATCTGGTTGCCCATAATTTCAACATTACCTTAAAAGCTGTTTTCTCTGGCAAGAGCCTTAAAGTCCCAGTAGAGGTCCTATGTCTTTGTTACACACTCTTTCAAGACTGTGGCATTCCTTCAGAGTGCTAATCTCAGATTGTAAGACTTACGTAATGCATTCATAGGTTTCCTACTGTTTTTATTAATGTCTGTCTCCTACATAAGACTATAAGCTCCCCGAGAGCTGGATCAGTTATATATTTTGTTTGCCATGTATTCCAATAAGGCTCAAAATACCCTCAACCGAATTCTAGGAACAACTTGGATTTCCCCAGGCTAGACATAAAATATACTCTTTGAATAGCTTTCTTAACTAAGATTATCTCTGACAATACCCGCTTAGGTATTTTCAATAAACCCAGTACATTCCAGTTCTGTAGATTCAGTCTTCTCTCACTTACAAGATTTGTCTTGACATAAAGCTTTCAGTACTATCAATAACTTCATTCAGGAAAATGTAGTTACTGTCTGTTAGGTTTAACCGGGACATATGAACCATTGCTCATTTGTTTCAATTTTGTTCCCTGGGAATACGGCACTTTTCATGTACTTTCTTTTTAGGTTTTTTATACTAGTTTTTTTGGGTTTTTTTAAAAAGATTTTCTTCTTGTCTCTATTTTTAGAAGCTGGTTTGATTTTGGCCAGTTTTCTTCTTTGGGCCCGAAGCCTTTGTTCGTGCTCTCTTGCCCATGGACCAATAATCTTGTAGGCTAATAGCCAGTATCACAAGCATGGCTCCTATCCTGACAGCACACTTAACCTATTAGCAAACATTTCTTGTGGTTCAAGCTGCATGACATGAACTTTTTAAACTTATCTTAACATAAGCTGAAGTCAGGACACAGCAGCCCCCTTGAGACCTTATAAGGTACAGACAAGTCTAAAACTTAATCCTGAACCATGCCTGATGCTTTACTACAAAAAGCACATACCCCCTCAAAAACAAGTGGCAAATATGATGATCATCGTCACGTATATGTTGTCAGAGATATACCATTATCAAGAAATAGAGATAGCAATGGAAATGCAGTTTAATTCAGCATCAAAAGTATCTTACCCCTTCAGTAAATGTTAACTGAGGGATGATGCTTATCTGGCACTCTTCTAGACTTTCAGGATATCAATGCACAAAACACATACACACACACACAAAGTTCAAATAGAAAAATTGTTGCTCTAAAGGATTGTCTCCACAGGTAACACACAGTGAGGATGTGGTTGAGTGATTTTTTTTTTTTAAATTTCTGAGCTTCAGTACTCCCATTATAAAGGGCAGATTGATAATTAATCAAATTAATCCTTGGAAAGTCTAAATTAGAAGGAGGACTGGTACAGTGCTTGGAATAAGAAAATATCAGTTGTTCATGGTCTTTCTTTTTTTTTTTTTAGAATATTCCTACAGTCTCTCCCAAAATTAAAACATGAAATTCTGAGCTATGCATTACCAATCTCATGACCCTAACTTTCGTATCTGCTAAATAGATATGATGAAAGCCTCCTCAGAAAACGTGGTATAATTATGATTTATTCAAACCTGATACAAACTAACTACAGTAATAATCATTTTACAACTGAAAATCTTTAAACTTTTTTTGTGTGTGTGTGTGTGGTTTTTTTTTTTAAAGGAAGAATTAAAGTTCAGTTGTAGGGATGGCTGTACTTCTGAAACAGAGGGGTAAATCCTAAAAATGATCCTCTCACAGTTACGTTCAGGTGCTTCCCTGTTAGGCACCCTCCTACGGGGACGCTCGCCATCAGGGTCTGCACATGAGAACAGGGGCTGCCTCCTGGCATTTCCCAACCTCGGATACTGTGTCTACCCCACCCACTCCTGATGTTCCCATTCACCTTGGTGCCTAGAGTCTTGGCTCCAGCAAGGAAGCAAAAGGTCAAGAAGAAAGTCACCAGGCAACCTATGTGTACGAGAGAGGAGGGATTCAAAGAAAGATGGCTTACAGAGTGAGTTGGGTGGCAACAGTCAGTCTGTGGGAATTTCTTTTCCGTGGGTTATGAGATTTTGTCAAAAGGGAGTATTTCTCCCAAAATTGGGAGCATGCAAACTACTAATCAGTTTAGCTTTGTGTTGTATGCTAGTTTAAAAAAGAAAATATAATGTTTAAAGAAAAGCCTTTATGATGGATTTTGTAAATAGATTGTCACAGGGTAACCTGTTCTCTAGGCTTTCTTGGTGGCTCAGTGGTAAAGAATCCTCCTGCCAATGGAGGAGCTACAGGACATGCAGGTTCAATCCGTTGGTCAGGAAGATCCCCTGGAGGAGGGCATGGCAACCCACTCCAGCATTCCCATGGAGAATCCCATGGACAGAGGAGCCTGGCAGTCCATGGGGTCACAAAGAGTTGGACATCACTGAGCAACTAAACAACAACAACCTATTCTCCAGCTGTGATCTCATCACTTCATATGGGTGTAGTCTGTATAAACTGTGTATGGTAGGTGATCAATAAAAGGATGTTTTAAGGAAAAAGAAAGAACTCACAAGGATTGGAAAGAGTAAAACTTTTACTTGCAGATGATTAATTGTGTATGATTCCTAAGAAATTATTAGGAATAATAAAGAATTAGATAAGGTTAGAGACTGCAAGAGCAAGAAAATAATAGATTAATTCTGTAGTAAGCAAAAGAAAAAATGTCATCAATATATAATGTAGGAGACCTGGGTTCGATCCCTGGGTTGGGAAGATCCTCTGGAGAAGGAAATGGCAACTCACTCCAGTATTCTTGCCTGGAGAATCCCATGGACAGAGGAGCCTGGCAGGCTACAGTCCACGGGGTCACAAAGAGTTGGACACAACTGAGCAATTTCACTTTCTTTCACTTTCGCAAAATATAGGATGTGTAACAGCATTGGTGGGTACACTGAGACTAAGAGACATTGCTGAAAACTAATGAAGACAAAGAAATGGAAAACATGTCACCTTCATGACTGGATGACTTAATGTTGTCAGGTTAGTAATACTTTCCAAATGAATCTTTACTTTCAGTGAAGCGCCAATCAGTATCGCAGCAGGCATATTCAAAAATTAATAGAGAAGTGAAAAGGCCCTGCTGCTGCTGCTGCTAAGTCACTTCAGTCGTGTCCGACTCTGTGACCCCATAGACAGCAGCCCACCAGGCTCCGCCGTCCCTGAGATTCTCCAGGCAAGAACACTGGAGTGGGTTGCCATTTCCTTCTCCAATGCATGAAAGTGAAAAGTGAAAGGGAAGCCACTCAGTCGTGTCTGACTCTTCGCGACCCCATGGACTGCAGCTGACCAGGCTCCTCTGTCCATGGGATTTTCCAGGCAAGAGTACTGGAGTGGGGTGCCATGAAAAGGCCTTAGACAGTCAAAATAATCTTTAAAGTGATGAACAAATTTGTGGAACTTGCTATGTCATTTCAGGACTTTCTCAAAAGCTACAAAAATGGGGAAACTGTGTAAGAATAGACAGATCAATCAATGTGATTGATAACAATTTAAAAAATAGAAAAGCAATTAAAATAGAAAAAAAGAAACTATAAGGGCAAAAAAAAATTTTAAATAAGAGGCCTGAATTTTCCTGTTGAAAATAAGGGAAGAAATTCCTCCTCACTCTCTTTTTTTAAGCCTGTACTTTAGAAAACTTGCAATTATAACTTCTTTCTCAGTCTCTTTGAAATGTATGTAAATCTTTTCAAAAGCTAAATAAGTCTCTCACCAGCTTAGCAACATAGGAATATCTTTCTCAAAGAACTGGGAAACATCTCTTTGAAATGTCATCATCAAAGAAGTGAACACCCGGTTTCTGGGAGGTGAGGCTGCGGGAGGGGTGGTAGGAGTCTAACCTGGACCGAGGCTGAGGCCTTGCTCCAAAGCTACATACATCCTGTCATTAAGACAGAAGTAAAAGAAAGGAAAAGGTGAACTCCACTTAAAATCCTTTACCTAGTACGTTAGGTTAAGAATTATGTCTACACAAGTATAAACTGCAAAGTACTGAGTTCTCCTAAGTGCACAATTGAAGAATTTAGACTTCCATTCAAATCCCACCTGTCTTAACCTCCATCCTTTCAGAAGTAAATTAATAATTGAGTAGAGCATGCAAGGGTCTCTCAGGTGGGATTGTAAAACCTTATCTTGTCTGCCGTGTGTAGATATTAAACATCCCGTGGCACTCTTTTACAAATATAGAGTTAATCCTGATATGACCTTGGTCAAACTCCTTTTTTCTTTTTCATTTGTAGGTTGTAGCAGGCTCCAACAGCAGCTCATTGAACTCTGTATCATGTGGCCGTCACTTTCATGTAGTAATCATAAGCTTTAAAAAACATTTAGATATCAGTCAGAATTTTTTTTAAATATGTACATTATACTGGTTTCTTATACAACATTTAATAAAATGCTACAATGTTGTATATATGAGGCAAAATATGTACATATTTCTGGTTTCTTATACAGCATTTAATAAAATGCTACAATGTTATATACATATACATTATGTTTGTATACTTACCTATACTGTATGTAATGAATAGACATAGGTTTTCATTTGAGATTACTGGAGGGAGGAGTAATGCATCAAATACCTGCTTAACTACAAATCAAATCAATGTCTCTCCATAAATGGAAATGGTTTCATAGCTTTATCTTGAAGGAAATTAATAATTAGCCATGCAAGTTTTAATAAGTGTTGTATTAGTCACTCAATCATGTCTGACGCTTTGTGACCCATGGACTGTAACCCACCAGGTTTGTCTGTCCATGGAATTCTGCACGGCAAGAATACTGGAGTGGGTAGCCATTCTCATCTCCAGAAAGTCTTCCTGACCCTGGGATTGAACCCGGGTCTCCAGCATTTCAGGCAGATTCTTTACTATCTAAGCGACCAGGGAACCCTATATGATGTAATAGAATAATATCCATATATTGAAGAAATATTAAGTCAAATCCCATAGAGGAATTGAGTATCTTTGTGGGAGGAGGGTTATGAAACAAGAACATTTTGAATAGTAAATGATCTATGATCACAAACCTGTGATTTTAGGCACTAGCCACATTTAACTTTTTCAGATTAAGAAAAAATGTAGCCTATCTGCTTAAAACAGAAAAATAAATTTCCAAGAATATGCCTATGATCCCTGAAAGATGACACTTTGACAAGCTATGTGTTGTTTAATGGCCAGTGAACCAATAAAGTTTTCAGTAGTTTTTCCATTCACTTGTCAAATTATATTCAATTTTTACTTAATTTTATAGATACGGTACTGTGAATAATTACTAATTCTATCCATAAAAGAGAAGGTACAACTTTGAAAAAACTAACATCACTGAGCAACAGTTGTTAGTTAATTTTATTTGAAGCTATCACTAGAAATTGGAGGTTTGCAAATACCTGATTAAGACTTTTCCAAGAAGTTACTTTATTAATGTTCATTCTATAATGTTTATTACATGCTTCTTTGGATTAACAAATTGTTAATTTTGTTATAAAATGTAACCATCCTCATGACAAAATGTTCTTCTGGTATAGATGATAAATTATGGGCTCAGAAGAATTCACCTTTTCTTATTTGAAATATTGTTATTCATTACTCTTAATTTCCTCACAATATCTTTTTTCTCACTATAATTCATAGAAGGTGCTCCAAAAAGTCATATAGATGAGTTATCGAACTCTACTGGCAACTTCACAAGAACCTTTGCAAATAGTAATATAGCACAGATTCACACTTTATTCTGTTATAATCTCTATAATTTATATTAAATAACAAATTGAAACTATTTTGTATTAAATAAGTTGTAAATGACATTTGTTCAAAGTAAAAACAAAAATAATCCTTCTCTAAGCTTTTATAATAGTCTGAAGTGTCAGATAACTTATTCTGACAGTTGCTGCCGCTGCTAAGTCACTTCAGTTGTGTCTGACTCTGTGCAACCCTATAGACGGCAGCACATCAGGCTCCTCTGTCCATGGGATTCTCTAGGCAAGAATACTGGAGTGGGTTGCCAGTTCCTTCTCCAGTCTGACAGTTTGGGATTAGTTAAAAAAAAGAAAACAGAGTCATGACTATTTGTTTCCCATCCCCTGATGCATTCAGGATTGCACAACAAGTTTTCAGGACCTAAATCTATGTATGTTCCAGGCCTATTTTGTAGAGATCATATTTGTTCTTCACTAACTAACCTGCTTTACATCAATTTCTGATATGTATTATTGTAAATTGTAGCATGGCTGGAAAGGAATGACTATATAAAGTAGTTGCTTGGTGATCCCATATCAGAAAGGGAAGTCTGGGTGATAAAATGGAAAGCTTATAAACTTAAAATTAACTGAGTCTTCCGCCCCAAATATTCTTTCCCATGTAATCTCCTTTCACCATCAACTTGTCTTCCCTAAACTCTACCTTCTCTGTATGGCTTTTTCTGAGGTTTTAGTTTAAATTTAGACCATATCACTCCTTTTCCTCATTCTCTTCTCCCTCCCTGATTTTTTTTTTTCTGTAAGCCATTTATCAGCTTCTAATTAGCTACTGTATCCTGCTTCACATGTAGCACACATGGCTTTTAACTGAGTGTTCTCACTGCTGCTCTGTCATCCCTCCTAGCACTGACGTCGTTCATTTTGCTGTCTATATGCTTCATTTATCCTATGCTGTAGTATGTTGTTAATATCAGTAGTTTAATCCAGTAGCTATCTCTTTGCTCTTGTCCAGTTCCTAAGTTGTGTCAGATTCTTTGAGACCCCATGGACTGCAGCACGCCAGGCTTCCCTGTCCTTCACTATCTCCTGGAGTTTGCTCAAACTCATGTCCATTGAGTCGGTGATGCCATCCAACCATCTCATCTTCTGCTGCCCTCTTCTCCTCTTACCCTCAATCCTTCCCAGCAGTAGGATGTTTTACAATGAGTCGGTTCTTTGCATCAGGTGGCCAAAGTATTGGAACTTCAGCTGCAATCTTTCCAACGAATATTCAGAGTTGATTTCCCTTAGGATACAAGAGATGGCAAGGGTGAACGTCGACATTCTAGGAATCAGCGAACAAAAATGGATTGGAATGGGTGAATTTAACTCAGATGACCATTAAATCTACTACTTAGGGCAGGAATCCCTCAGAAGAAATGGAGTAGCCATCATGGTCAACAAAAGAGTCCAAAATGCAGTACTTGGATGCAATCTCAAAAATGACAGAATGATCTCTGTTCATCTCCAAGGCAAACCATTCAGTATCACAGTAATCCAAGTCTATGCCCCAACCAGTAACGCTGAAGAAGCTGAAGTTGAATGGTTCTATGAAGACCTACAAGACCTTTCAGAACTAACACCCAAAAAAGATGCCCGTTTCATTACCAGTTCAGTTCAGTTCAGTCGCTCAGTCGTGTCCGATCCTTTGCCACCCCAGGAATCCCAGCACATCAGGCCTCCCTGTCCATCACCAACTCCCGGAGGTCACTCAGACTCACATCCATCGAGTCAGTGATGCCATCCAGCCATCTCATCCTCGGTCGTCCCCTTCTCCTCCTGCCTCCAATCCCTCCCAACATCAAAGTCTCTTCCAATGAGTCAACTCTTCACATGAGGTGGCCAAAGTACTGGAGTTTCAGCATTAGCATCATTCCTTACAAAGAAATCCCAGGGCTGATTTCCTTCAGAATGGACTGGTTGGATCTCCTTGCAATCCAAGGGATTCTCAAGAGTCTTCTCCAACACCACAGTTCAAAAGCATCAATTCTTTGGCACTCAGCCTTCTTCAGAGTCCAACTCTCACATCCATACATGACTACTGGAAAAACCATAGCCTTGACTAGATGGACCTTAGTCAGCAAAGTAATGGGGACTGGAATGCAAAAGTAGGAAGTCAAGAAACACCTGGAGTAACAGGCAAATTTGGCCTTGAAATGTGGAATGAAGCAGGCCAAAGACTAATAGAGTTTTGCCAAGAAAATGCACTGGTCATAGCAAACACCCTCTTCCAATAAGACAAGAGAAGGTTCTACACATGGACATCACCAGATGGTCAACACCGAAATCAGATTGACTATATTCTTTGCAGCCAAAGATGGAGAAGCTCTATACAGTCAACAAAAACAAGACCAGGAGCTGACTGTGGCTCAGATCATGAACTCCTTATTACCAAATTCAGACTTAAATTGAAGAAAGTAGGGAAAACCGCTAGACCATTCAGGTATGACCTAAATCAAATCCCTTATGATTATACGGTGGAAGTGAGAAATAGATTTAAGGGCCCAGATCTGATAGATAGAGTGCCTGATGAACTCTGGAATGAGGTTCATGACATTGTACAGGAAACAGGGATGAAGACTATCCCCATGGAAAAGAAATGCAAAAAAGCAAAATGGCTATCTGGAGAGGCCTTACTAATAGCTGAGAAGAGAAGAGAGGTGAAAAGCAAAGGAGAAAAAGAAAGATATAAGCATCTGAATGCAGAGTTCCAAAGAATAGCAAGAAGAGATAAGAAAGCCTTCTTCAGCGATCAATGCAAAGAAGTAGAGGAAAACAATAGAATGGGAAAGACTAGAGATCTCTTCAAGAAAATTAGAGATATCAAGGGAACATTTCATGCAAAGATGGGCTTGATAAAGGACAGAAATGATCTGGACCTAACAGAAGCAGAAAATATTAAGAAGAGGTGGCAAGAATACACGGAAGAACTGTACAAAAAGGGTCTTCATGACCCGGATAATCACGATGGTGTGATCACTTATCTAGAGCCAGACATCTTGGAATGTGAAGTCAAGTGGGCCTTAGAAAGCATCACTATGAACAAAGCTAGTGGAGATGATGGAAGTCCAGTAGAAATATTTCAAATCCTGAAAGATGATGCTGTGAAAGTGCTGCACTCAATATGCCAGCAAATTTGGAAAACTCAGCAGTGGCCACAGGACCAGAAAAAGTCTGTTTTCATTCCAATCCCAAAGAAAGGCAATGCCAAAGAATGCTCAAACTACCGCACAATTGTACTCATCTCACATGCTAGTAAAGTAATGCTCAAAATTCTCCAAGCCAGACTTCAGAAATATGTGAACCGTGAACTCTCTGATGTTCAAGCTGGTTTTAGAAAAGGCAGAGGAACCAGAGATCAAACTGCTAACATCTGCTGGATCATGGAAAAAGCAAGAGAGTTCCAGAAAAACATCTATTTCTGCTTTCTTGACTATGCCAAAGCCTTTGACTGTGTGGACCACAATAAACTGTGGAAAATTCTGAAAGAGATGGGAATACCAGACCACCTGACCTGTCTCTTGAGAAATCTATATGTAGGTCAGGAAGCAACTGGTTTCAAATAGGAAAAAGAGTGTGTCAAGGCTATATATTGTCACCCTGCTTATTTAACTTATATGCAGAGTACATCATGAGAAATGCTGGACTGGAAGAAACACAAGCTGGAATCAAGATTACCAGGAGAAATATCAATAACCTCAGATGTGCAGATGACACCACCCTTATGGCAGAAAGTGAAGAGGAACTAAAACGCCTCTTGATAGAAGTGAAAGAGGAGAGTGGAAAAGTTG
Source organism: Capricornis sumatraensis (assembly GCF_032405125.1). Classification (NCBI taxonomy): domain Eukaryota; kingdom Metazoa; phylum Chordata; class Mammalia; order Artiodactyla; family Bovidae; genus Capricornis; species Capricornis sumatraensis. The sequence goes on along the minus strand of NC_091089.1, from coordinate 13,723,718 downwards.
GCTTAAAGCTCAACATTCAGAAAATGATGATCATGGCATCTGGTCCCATCACTTCATGGGAAATAGATGGGGAAACAGTGGAAACAGTGGCTGAGTTTACTTTTCTGGGCTCCAAAATCACTGCAGATGGTGACTGCAGCCATGAAACTAAAAGACGCTTACTCCTTGGAAGAAAAGTTATGACCCACCTATATAGTATATTCAAAAGTAGAGACATTACTTTGCTGACTAAGGTCTGTCTAGTCAAGGGTATGGTTTTTCCAATGGTCATGTATGGATGTGAGAGTTGGACTGTGAAGAAGGCTGAGCATGAAAGAATTGATGCTTTTGAACTGTGGTGTTGGAGAAGACTCTTGAGAGTCCCTTGGACTGCAAGGAGATCCAACCAGGCCATTCTGAAGGAGATGAGCCCTGGGATTTATTTGGAAAGAATGATGCTAATGCTGAAACTCCAGTACTTTGGCCACCTCATGCAAAGAGTTGACTCATTGGAAAAGACTTTGATGCTGGGAGGGATTGGAGGCAGGAGGAGAAGGGGACGACCGAAGATGAGATGGCTGGATGGCATCACTTACTCGATGGACGGGAGTCTGAGTGACCTCCGGGAGTTGGTGATGGACAGGGAGGCCTGGCATGCTGCGATTCATGGGGTCGCAAAGAGTCGGACACGACTGTGCAACTGAATTGAACTGAACTTGTGCATGCTTCCGTGTGGGTTGGTGAGCGTGTGCCACGAAACATGACAGCACAAACACCAAACACTGAGTGTATCCCCTCCTCGAGATCAGCCCTGGGTTCACATGCACTGTGAAATCACATTTTGAAATGCAATTTGACAACCATTAATTGGGAACCAATAATTTTACTCTGAAAGTTTTCTCTATCTTTTTATTTAATAATTGAGTCATTACTGTGAAATTTTCCAAGTATTTCCAGATGGACAAACAGGGGTCTGATACCTGCATTGCTAGTTTCATTAAACTACCATTCTCCATTGTCTTAATCAATTGAAGTCACTGAGTCCTGTCGGACTCTTTGCAACTCCATGGATTTTAACCTATCAATCAGGCTCCTCCATCCATGGGATTCTCCAGGCAAGAGTACTGGAGTGGATTGCCATTTCCTTCTCCAGGGGATCTTCCCGACCCCAGCATCAATCCTGGGTCTCCTGAATTGCAAGCAGATGCTTTACCACCTTGAGCCACCTGGGAAGCCCTCTCCTCCATCCTCTTAGTAACACAGTAACATAGACATCAGTGGACACATATGTGTGTTTGCATATTCTTAAGCACTGTTTCCTATACTGTAAAGTAAATCTTTCCTAGGGTATTTATTTTGCAAAATGGTGCCTTGCAAAAATTAGAAGGTGAAAGTTGAATAAGAAATTGGTGTATTATTCTTTCCAAAAGCATATTGACAAAATCATCTCAAAATATTATTGGGAATAAAGTTTTGCTGACATGGCTGTTTTGTCTAATTAAAATAATTGCATTTTACTTCATTAAAAATAACCAAATGCTAATTTGGTTTTCTCTGTCTTTATTGAATTATACAAAGCTTTAATTTTCATTTTGTTCACCAGCATGTTCAGTACCACAAGAAATTTCAAACCAAACAATTTTGCAAGTGCTGAAATTATTTTTTCCATTTGTAACTCCTTAATCTAATTTAGATGTATGCAGTTTAAAATGTGAAGATTGCAAAACAGATACTGAATTTGGTCTTTGGAGCAAGACTGCCAGCTGAAAATGACCATAGACTGAGAAAAGTCTTTTTTTTTTTTTTTGGCATACCAATGAGAGTTTATGGTTTCTACTTCTGCAGATGGTAGTCTATCTTATTTCATAACCATTCTAGAGGTAAAGAAATGTTGCCATGTTTCTCTCTAGCACATATTTGTTAGACCAAGAAAAGAAATCCTAGCTCTATTTCTTACTTTTTCGCTCTTCACCTCTCTGGAATAAGTCGAGTATCTTTCTTAGGTGCCAAAAATAAAATTAATAACTCTACCTTCTTACTCTCATAGATGACAGAAACTTTATTGCTTCAGAGAAAGAAAAGAGTTTTACATTCTATTTCACTGATTTCATAATTTTCTAGTTACTGTTTCCAGATGTCTCTTATCAGACTGTTCCGAAGAGAATCAAGAAGGACTTAAAGGGACAGACAGTCTGACCCCTGGGATGCTGGGCCACCTTCCCTCACAGAGAAATGTGGGACTTCTCTGCATGCTTCAGTTTTCATCCTTCGGATGAGTTATGGAATTCTGTAGCTCATCATTGGCCATAAACCATGACAAAGTGGAAAAGGAGCCTGTTGGCAGCAACAGAACCTCAGACAGCTTGGAAAAAGAAAGGGAGCCTCTATAGCGCAAAATGCAGTTTGGGAGCAAACAGCTCTCTGATTGGAAACTATCCTGGGAAGAATCTAAAGAACAAGGAGAGCCCTCATATGAGCTTTTAGTACATGTGGATGTTTTATTCTACAAGTGTTAGAAAGACTAATAATTGGACTCAGCTATAAAAGCATGTTTTCTAACTAGGGCAGACATATTAAGAGGTGTTTGGGGTCTAGATTAATATTCTATCATCAAATGGCGATGTATTTAGGATTGCTGAATCTTTTTGAGGCCCAAGGTATTTATTATGTTTAAAAAAAAGCAACTCTTTCTTTCAAATGACCTTTGACAAATGTTGCTTTCTCTCATAATGAACTGAAGGAGTTAATAGCAAATGCAAACATACGGCAAATTTTAACCTGGCATACTGATTTTCACTTCTCTGAGTGGTCCTACAGAGCCCACTGGGATATTGATGTCTAGGCCAGCAATTTGCTAGCTTATGGAGTGTGTGTGTTAGTTGTTAAGTCATGTCTGACTCTTTGTGACCCCATGGACTATAGCCCGCCAGGCTCCTCTGTCCAAGGAGTTCTCCAGGCAAGAATACTAGAGTGTGTAATCATTCCCTTCTCCAGGGGATCTTCCTGACCCAAAGGTCAAACCCAGGTCTCCTCCACTGCAGGCAGATTGTTTACCATCTGAGCCACCAAGGAGAGTGTTCAGAAAATCTGGGGCCCCATCAGTCAGAGCTTCCAGTGGAGCAGGACAGGTTTTGGGGTTTGTTTGTTTTTTTGTTTGCTTGGTACATTGGTTTCTTGGTTTTGTTTTTTTTTTTTTTTTTGGCTGCACTGGGTCTTCATTGCTGTGTGCTCTTTCTCAAGTTGTGCCAAGTGGGGGCTACTCTCTAGCTGTGGGGAATGGGCTTCTGAGTGGCGTGTCTTCTTGCAGAGCACGGCTCTGGGTGCACAGGTTTCAATAGTTGTGGCACATGGCTTAGTTGCTCCACAGTATGTGGGCTCCTCCCAGACCAGGGATCACATCCATGTCCCCTGCGCTGGGAGGTGGATTCTTATCCACTAGACCACCAAGGGAGCCCAGGACAGTATGATGGGCTCTTGTCTGCGCCAGGTACCCGGAAGGTCAGGCTGCCCCACTCCAAGCAGCCACTCTGGCAGCCCCAGAGGAGTGTGGCACATGATCCTCTTGGTGTAAAACTTAGTAGCAACTGATCACAAGGGACAGAAGCCTGGCAGTGTGTGCGCACGGTGGTGTCCGACTCTTTGTGACCCCATGGACTGTAACTCTCCAGGCTCTTCTGTGCATGGAATTTTTCAGGCAAGAATACTGGAATGAGTCACCATTTCCTCTTCCAGGGGATCTCCCCAACCCAAGGATGGCAGCCACCTCTCCTGTGTCTCCTGCGTTGCAGGCAGATTCCGCTGGGCCACTGGGAAAGCCCTAACAGTCTGGTAGCTGCTGCTGCTGCTGCTAAATCACTTCAGTCATGTCTGACTCTGTGCGACCCCATAGACGGCAGCCCACCAGGCTCCCCGTCCCTGGGATTCTCCATGCAAGAACACTGGAGCTAGTCTTGGTAGCTAGTCTTTGTCAAATGTTTGCTCTTAGAGCAAGCATCTAAGTGTTAAGGTAAGACTGAGCGACTTGACAAAGACAGAGTGAAACAACTTCCAAGTAATCCCGTAGGAATGAGAAAGAGAGCAATCTCTTCTGTTTTTTTGCTCAAATTCCTAACAAGTTGCGTGGGAAGCATTTATTCTTTGTGGTCTATCGTCTTCTAACATCTGAGGACAAAGTAACTTCTATATACACAAATTATACCATGTGGGGGAAAATGACAATAGTGTCAGGTACAGAGTGACAAGGACTAAGTAATTCAGAAACTAGTTTCTTTTCTTTCGTCTCCTTATAAAGTACTTTTGGCATGTGATTGATAGATATTGTGTTAAATCTAGGAGGAAAAGTTCCAAGAGAAAACTTAGATGTAAACTTTATCCTTTTTTTCATATCCAAAACATACATACAGAAAGAAACAAATGAAGTCTCAAGGTCATACTGCTCCAGCATTCAAAAGGACAGAGTTCAGTGTCCTGTAGGGTGCACAGGCTTTAAACCCAATTCATTATGTGAAGGGCTAGAAGGAAATAAAAGGCTTCTTCCATCTGTGTGCGTGCTAAGTTGCTTCAGTTGCCCAAAGGATCTTACGGGCTGTAGCCCACCAGCCTACTCTGTCCATGGGATTCCCCAGGCAAGAATGTCGGAGTGGGTTGACATGCCGTTTCATCTGTAAGTCATTCTAAGGCCTGGGTAGAATCATATGGTAAAGGCAGAGTCGTGGTTTTGAATTTAAAAATTTTAAAGTCATTTGTGTTTTATCCAAGAACATTTTTTATTTTGTTTAATTGGAGCCTGATTGCAGTTGCTAAGATTAGAAATACTACATTATTTGTACTCATGGGCATATTGCATCAATTCTCAACTAGTTTCTACATATGTGGTCCTTACAAATCCCCATGTTAATGTTTTTAAGGCCTCTCTCTGACACAAAAATCACATACAGGGTGTGTTCAGTAAACAATATCAATTAATAATGTAATTGCTCATCTAGAATTAAAATATCATTCTTATGTATATATTCTGTTTTAGTAGATACCATTGTTGTGAGAAGTAGAAAGTGTTACTTGATAGAAACTATATATACTATTACATTTTTTATTCTTTAAAGCCTCTAAGGACTAAGCAGAAATGATATCATACAGATATTTGATTTTAATTATTATTACAAATGTTTCATATTATTATTTTGCCTATTGTATTGCATGCAATGGCTGTTACCAAAACTCTTGAACATCACTTCAATTAATGGTTGAATTGCTACTCTTGGCAAGATGTAAATGATGGATACTGCTGGATATTAGAATGAATGCTGCAGATTAACTTACTGTTTTACCTTTGTCCTTTAGCTACATATATAGGTATACGTACATAGCTACATAGGTAGCCTTTCTACTCATTTAGCTTCCTATGATAAATTTTTTAACCCAAGAGAATCCTTCTTTCTTTGCTCATGATTGTCCTTGTGGTCACCTCTGTTTCTCATATGGAAGTTGCCCCCCAATCTTTGATGATTGTTTGGTAGTCAATTAATGACTAATAATTAGCTATACAGGTACATAATATTACCAAGATCTTAATTTATATAAAAACTTAAGAAAATTCATAAGTGGGCCCATAGGGCTTCCATTTCTGCATGTCATAGCTCAGCACATTTGCCTTGCTTTCTAGCTAGAGCCGCCCTTGCCAAGGTGAGCTCCGTCGCCTGGGTCTTTGGGACAGGACTCTGCTTCTCCAACACTGCCGCAAACCTGCACTTCACCTCCCTGCGGAGGTTTCCCTATCCACTGAGACCCTAGATTGTTGCTGTCCTCACTCGATGATCTTACCCCAGAGGAGACAAGAATTATAGGAGCAACTCTTCTGATTCCTAAATACCAAAAAGATTTAGCAACCCGCAACATCGGTACATTTTTAGGAATCCAGAAATTTGAAGCACCCTTGAATATCTTGTCTGAGACAAAAGATAAAATGTTCCTTCTCACATTCTGTCTCATTCAGTTCAGTTCAGTTGCTCAGTTGTGTCCAACTCTGTGACCCCATGAATCACAGCACGCCAGGCCTCCGTGTCCATCACCAACTCCCAGAGTTCACTCAAACTCATGTCCATTGAGTCTGTGATGCCATCCAGCCATCTCATCCTCTGTCGTCCCCTTCTCCTCCTGCCCCCAATCCTTCCCAGCATCAGGGTCTTTTCCAATGAGTCAACTCTTCTCATGAGGTGGCCAAAGTATTGGAGTTTCAGCTTCAGCATCAGTCCTTGCAATGAACACCCAGGACTGATCTCCTTCAGAATGGACTGGTTGGATCTCTTTGCAGTCCAAGGGACTCTCAAGAGTCTTCTCCAACACCACAGTTCAAAAGCATCAATTCTTTGGTGCTCAGCTTTCTTCACAGTCCAACTCTCACATCCATACATGACCACAGGAAAAACCATAGCCTTGACTAGATGGACCTTTAGGACTTAATGGTTTGACTTGGGTTTGCCAAGTGGTGCTAAGTGGTTAAGAACCTGCCTGCCAATGCAGGGGACATAAGAGACACAGGTTCGATCCTTGGGTTGGGAAGAATCCCTGGAGGAAGGCATGGCAACCCACTCCAGTATTCTTGCCTGGAGAATCCCATGGACAGAGAAGCCTGATGGGCTACAGTCCATAGGATCGCAGAGTCAGACACTACTGAAGTGATTTTAGCATGCAGGCATGCAATGTTCTACATATATTGTCTCAGACCGTGAAACTTTGTGGCAGATGACAACAGGACTCATTGGTCCTATGTGTATTATTAGCCACACACACCCAATCTGGAAACTCAGCTCAAAGTGCCAACTCAAGGAAAGTAATTTGCAGATTTGGGACACTCTCCTCCATCATGCAGTGTAGGCACTGACCCAGTGGCTGATATGAAGTACTGCATCCCCTTGACCTGCAGCATACAGGAACCGGCGTCTGTCACCGCTGAGCTCAGGGATTGAATTGTGGAATTTATGCTTTTCAGTCTACCATCTTAAACTCTGCCAGTTAGAAGTTCTGGTTGCTGGGGGCAGCTAGCTTCTGTCAGGTTCCATTGAGTTGATTGCTCTGACCACCATCTGATCACTTTAGGATCCTCTTGCCAAAGTACCAGAAGGCAAGTAAGGGAGTTACAGGACCGGCAGGGATAATCAACTCTGATCATCATAAGCTTCCAGGGTGGCTGCCAAACAGGAGTCGAGAGGCGGAAGTCTGGAAACAAGTACCTTCACTGGGATGTAGCATGGTGCCCGGTGACAGCTGTAAATAGTTCATTTCAGCAACTATGCCCCAACAAGGCAAGACAGCTAAGGACAGACCACTTCATGAAGAGACCGTTTGCTCATTGTATTATATTAGATCCTTTGTCAAAGATCAGTTGGCATATTTGTGACATATTAGTTGGGTAGGAGTCTTTTTCTGGCTTCTATTCTGTTTCATTGATTTTTTTGTCTGTTCTCCCACTAATACCACCGTGTCTTCACTACTTCAGCTTTATAAGAAGTCTTCAAGTTGACTAGTGTCAGTCCTCTGTCTCCATCAGTTTGTGTCTCCAAGTCTTTTTGCCTCTGCATATAAAGTTTAGAGGCATTTTGCTAATATTCACAAAATAATTTTCTAGGATTTTGATTGGCACTGCATTGAATCTGTAGGCCCAGTTGGGAAGAACTGATAACCTGAACAATAGTGAATCTTCCCCTTTATGGCCACAGACTCTTCCTTTATTTAGATTTTCTTTGAATTTGTTCTCAGAATTTTGCAGTTTTCCTCATATAGATCCTGTATGTATTTTGTTAGATTTATACCTAGCTATTTAATTTTGGCGGGTGCTAATGTAAGTGGTATTATGTTTTTAATTTCAAATTCCACTTGTCTTGCTAGTATACAAGAAAGTGTTTGACCTCCCTCTTTGGGGAGTTGTTTGTCTTAGAAAGCCTTTAATTATAAACTCTCAGTTCCTTTGACATGTATATCTTTTAAAAACCTCTTTCCAGTTTTATACCTCAGGAGTGTATTTGTCAAGGACATGGTAACCATCCTTTTGAAAGGTAACTATTAATATCAAGGGAGATAGTGCAGGAGCCTCACTTAGATGGGTACCTTGCTCCAAAGTGTAAAACTACCTCCTGTCATGAAGATATGAAAAGCTTACTTTTCCTTTGGGTAAAACCAATTAGTAAACACGGATGGTCTATGGTCTCTCTTCCCATGAAATCCCTGTTCCTTTTATTTCACTCAGACTCACTTGTGGCCTTTCTCTCCTACCTCAATATCCTCAAACAAAGGCCTTCCTTGCCAGCTCAGCTTTGTCCAGTGCAAATGTTTACTTTGAAAAAGATCATACTGTTTGGGGTAAAGAAGTCAAGAAACCCTCTCCTAAGAAGGTGACGTATAATCAGAGACATGAAGCATGTGAAGGACTAAGTGTTATAAAAACATCAGGAAATATACTCCAGGGGAGGAGCAAGCAGATATTCTCCGGGGCAGAAGTGGGCTCAGTTTGTTTTAGGAGCACCATAAGCACAGTGCCGTTAAAATAGATGGGGAGGAGAACAGCAACTGAGATGGGAATGTTTCACCTAGGTGTTGAAGCCCTTGTAAAACATTTAACAAAGGCCATTTAAAACATTTAACACCTTGTCTTTATGAGATAAGAGGCCATGTTTCACTAGGAGAACTGGCATACTCTGATCCATTTGTAAAAGAAGATTCTGGATTCTAAGCAGAGAACAGACGGAATGAAAATCAAGAACGTAAGCATGCAGACCATTTAGGAAGTGGTCCAGACAAGTGTCAGATCACGGAGGATTGTGCCAGAGTATTAGCAGTTAACGTGGGGTCTGATTCAGCTGTGGTTTCAAGTTAAATGTAGCAAGATTTGCTGAAAGGCTATGTTGGATGAGAAGGAAAAATGTGAACCTGAGACACTGCTTGATCTTCTAACTCAGAAATTGGTCAAGTGGATCAATGATTTGGAACACAAAGCAACCTTTTGTGGAGGGAGCAGAGACAAGAGTATTATTGTGAACAAAACTGATTTGCAATGCCTGCTAGATATTCACATGGGATTTTCTAGTCAAAAGTTCCATCTATGCATCTGTGGAGACAGTGACAGATTTTATTTTCTTGGGCTCCAATATCACTGCAGATGGTGACTGCAGCCATGAAATTGAAAGATGCTTGCTCCGTGGAAGAAAGGCTGTGAAAAACCTAGAAAGCAGAGACATTACTTTGCCAACAAAGGTCCGTCAAGGCAAAGCTATTGTTTTTCCAGTAGTCATGTATGGATGTTGAGAGTTGGACAATAAAGAAGGCTGAGTGTCAAAGAATTAATGCTTTTGAACTGTGGAGTTGAGAAGACTCTTGCGAGTCCCTTAGATAGCAAGGAAATCAGTCCTGAATATTCACTGAAAGGATTGATGCTGAAGCTGAAAATCCAATACTTTGGCCACCATATGCAAACAACTGACTCACTGGAAAAGACCCTGATGCTGGGAAAGATTGAAGGCAGGAGGAGAAGGGGACAACAGAGGATGAAATGGTTGGATGGCATCACTGACTCGATGGACATGAGTTTGAGCAAGCTCCGGAAGTTGGTGTTGGACAGGGAAGCCTGGCATGCTGCCGTCCATGGGGTCAGAAAGAGTCAGACACAACTGAGCGACTGAACTGAACTGATGCACCTGTAATCAATGAGAGCTCATGACTGGTACATGCTGCTGCTGCTGCTGCTAAGTCGCGTCAGTCATGTCCGACTCTCTGCGACCCCATAGACGGCAACCCACCAGGCTCCCCTGTCCCTGGGATTCTCCAGGCAAGAACACTGGAGTGGGTTGCCATTTCCTTCTCCAATGCATGAAAGTGAAAAGTGAAAGTGAAGTCGCTCAGTCGTGTCCAACTCTGTGCGACCTCATGGAATGCAGCCTACCAGGCTCCTCCGTCCATGGGATTTTCCAGGCAAGAGTCCTGGAGTGGGGTGCCATTGCCTTCTCTGACCGGTACATGAACTTGATGTAATTGGCTCCATGGCTTCCCAACAGTGGTGTGGGGTGGGGAGGGAGGAGGCGCAGAGGCAGTGAGGCAAATTCAATGAGTTATAGGTAATGAGGGAGATAAATTATGCAAGGAGATTATCTAAAGATAAAGGAGTAACGTTAATTAGTCACTTTTTTATACATAAGTAGTCAACTCTAACTTCTTTTCTAGAACTCAGATATTTTACGAGAAAGAAGAAATTTAAAACATGTCTTTAAAAAAACACCTGAGATTATAACTGGAAAGAAAATAAGTGAATGGCTATTAAACATCTAAAATTCTGTACATTATTTTCTCAAAATGAAATGTTAGTGTATTAAAAATTATATGGTAAATATTGTATGATATATTTCATATATCCTCTAAGCAAAATGTCTGTTTTCTAATCAAGTTTGAGCTTTTCCTTCCTTCAATATCCTTATAAACTGAATTGTAGATTTGGACACTAATAGCATCTTGAGTCTGTCCACTTAAATTACATTTAATATGTGAAGAAAAAGACTAAATCTTCCCCAGTCAATCAAAAAGGATATTTTCTAAATAGACGTCATGTCTCCAGTTATTTAGCCAGCTTGAAATCTGTATTTTCAAAATTATATACAGGCAGATCATTTTGGATTGAACATAAGATATATATCTGAAAAAATTTTTGTTCTCTCTTTAGCATATCAAGAAATGTGACCAATATGTTTAAATAGGATTTAGAATATTCATTTAAAAAAGCTTTGTTTTTAAGAAATAGCCACCTAAAATCTAATTTCCAAGTATGATGCATTTTGGCTATCTTGATTAACAGTCTTCCTGTTTTATTCCCCACCAGATTCCATTAGGAGAAATAAAATATGAGAAATTACAGATTTTTATGATATTTTAAACATTATTTATACTGATTAAACTGCTGCAGTAAATCTGCTTGAAGGATGAATCTTAAAAGTACTCATCACAAGAAGAGCATTTTATAACTGGTGACAGATGTTCACTAGACATTTTAGTGATCAGTTTGCAATAAATACAAATATTGAAACATTATTATGCACCTGAAAGTAATATAATGTTATATGTCAATTACATCTCTATAAAAAGAAAAAACTCAGATACAATCTACATTTGCATGCGGAATCCCTCTCACAAGCTTTCTGCCCCGGCACCCTTACTTGACAGAAATCATAAATTCTGAAAAGTCAGTGCTCTGTTACTATCTTGTCAGAAAAGCCTTAAATAGATGTGACATTTGATAGTGATTATTAACCTGGCATTGAACCAGTAATTAAACAATACTGTCTGAGTGAAGGAGGGGGGTGCATTGTTTGCTTTTGTTCAGTGGTCCTTCTGACTCTAGTTCCCTAATCTGACCTTGTTTAGGCTCATTATTATTTTCGGTCAGAGCTTAAGATCTAAATCATCACATAGGACATTTTTTTCTCCTATATTCCTATTTTATTCTCAGATAGATTTGTTGTATTCTTCAGAAGTAATAAAATAAAAAGTAAAACAAAACAAAAACCAGACTCAATTCAGGTCTCAACTACCTTTATTACACTAGTTTGACAAATTCCCCGAATGGAGTGGAATGTCAAATAAAACACGTTCTTTGTGTTTGAGTCCTTCCATGTGTTTTAGAGGCTTCCTATTTTCACTGTCAGTGTATATTTTTTTTGTCTTGGCTCATTTAAAATATGCAGGTGATGAGGAGGTCAGGAGGGACCAGAGGGAGATTCATTAAGTGCATGCATTTAAGTGCAATGCATTCTTCTTACCACTTTATTCTCATTGGCCCACTTAATCCTCCTTAATACTCGCACTGTCATTTTCATTAAAAAAAAAAACAAAACAAAACAAAAAAAACACACAAAAAACTGAAGCTCAAAGTGTTTATGTTGCTCTGTCAAAATTACAGGTTCCATTTTACAATTCTGTCTCTCCAGGGACTTTTTAAAAAGTTTATGTTCTGTAGTGGACAATGAGTGATAAAGCCAGGATTTGCTGGATGAAGAGAAACTAGACATAAATTACAACCTCACTATGAATATTTGATATCAGCTCATGAAAATAAAACCACCTAAAGGTACAGTAAATGATCATGATTTATTAAATAACTAATAAATAGTGTGCTCCTGATTTCTATAATTTATTTATTCTGAAAATCTACAATGATACAGATTACCATTCACTGACCCCCCAAAAATGCTGATGAAGTGCCTTCTGCAGGCCAGACCTGACACAGGAACTCAGGGACTGATGATGGCCCTCTCAGGGGGGTTGCCACATGTAGCACATAAACATACAGGATGCCTAGTTAAATTTGAAATCCAGATCAAGAACATATAATATTTTAGTATGTTTCCTGAAATATTGGAACATTCTTATACTAAAAAAAAAAAAAAGAAAGAAAATTATGCATTCTTTATCCGAAGTTTAGCTTTAACTGGGCATCTCACATTTTATCTGGCAACGGTATCAAACGACCTAAGCTAGAATCAGGGAAAATGAGAAATAATGGAATAAATGTCAAATCCAAAAGATGAGTCAGAGTTAAATATACAAAGATGGAAGGGAAGGGCTTCTTGGGAAGTGATATCAACAATGATGCTGTGGCAGGAGGCAGAGCAAAGAGAAGGCACTGCAAGTCAGGCAGGAATGGAGAGAGTGAGAGGGTGGGTTTTAAGGGGAACCTGCTAAGCAGAGGCAGAGAAGGTGATGGCACCCCACTCCAGTACTCATGCCTGGAAAATCCCATGGACAGAGGAGCCTGGTAGGCTGCAGTCCATGGGGTCGCGAAGAGTTGGACAGGACTGAGTGACTTCACTTTCGCTTTTCACTTTCATGCATTGGAGAAGGAAATGGCAACCCACTCCAGTGTTCTTGCCTGGAGAATCCCAGGGACGGCGGAGCCTGGTGGGCTGCCATCTATGGGGTCGCACAGAGTTGGACACAAATGAAGCGACTTAGCAGCAGCAGCAGTAGCTAAGCAGAGGGCTTCCCAGGTGGCTGAGCAGTACAGAATCCACCTGCCAATGCAGGAGACACAGGAGATGCGGGTTTGAATCCCCGGGATGGGAAGATCCCCTGGAGGAGGAAATGGCAAGCCACTTGCATTCTTGCCTGGAGAATTCCATGGACAGAGGAACCTGGCAGGCTATAATCCCTGGGGTCGCAGAGAGTCAGACATGACTTAACAGGCATGCATCTGTGCATGAGGTCTAACTGTGAAGGTCCATGGTAGGCCTGGGGTAGGCAGCCTCTAGAGGGCCTGCAGTGATTCCTGCCTCCTTGTGTTAAAGCCCTTGGATTCTTTCGATTGCTCATAAGGAGTGGAATATGCAGATGTGACCGTGGGTCTCTTCTGAGATTAGGGACAAAAAAACTGTGACTTCCCTCTCACTGGGCCTTTCTCTCCTCTTCTTAACCCCCTCCCTCTCCTCTCCCTTCTCTCCCCTCCTCCTCCTTCCCTTCTCTCCTCTCTTCCCCTTTCTTCTCTGCCCAGCAGAACCAGTCCATCCCACCCTTGAGTTCAGTTAGCACTTGTGTTAACTGGCGTACCAGCTCTCTTCTCAGGGACCTCTGCTTCTGGCTGCCAGGCCACCAGGAGTTAATGGTATTCCCAGAGCACATATAATTAGTTTGGAGGCACGTCCCAGTCTGACAACTTACTTTCTGTAGATGTGACTTCCCATTTAGAGGACTGCTTGAACTAATAAAATCAGCTTGCACGCATCACCTGAAAGTGCGAAGCAGGCTCTGAGATGACACAAACATAACTTAGCAGAGAATACATGTTCTACCACAAATGATCTATAAAGTATTCCTCACCCTTAAAAAAATAAAATAAAATAAAACTATCTTTCCCCTAAGTAGCCTTTTAAGGAATACTTTTTTCTCTAATGGCCTTACCCCATGAAATTTAGTGCCACAATATATTGTACCTCTGTTTACATAGCGTGCTTGGAAGCTCCACATACTGTTGTCATATCTAAGTTTTTTTCACTCCTGCAAGAACTGATCTTTTATCTCACTGGAAACATTAGTCCCATTGAGTCTGTCTAATATACAGAATGGTGACTCTCAATCAAAGCAAGCAAATAAAAGGCAGAAGTCTTTCAGTAAATTACACACTCCTCATGACAGAAAAATTTCCGCTGTATTATGCGTGCATGCATGCTGTTGCTTCAGTCATGTCCAACTCTTGCGACCCCATGGATTGTAGTCCACCAGGCTCCTCTGCCCGTGGGATTCTCCAGACAAAAATACGGGAGTGGTTTGCCATGCCCTCCTCTAGGGGGTCTTCCAGACCCAGGGATTGAACCCATGTCTCTTGTCTCTGGCATTGGCAGGTAGATTGTTTACCACAAGCGGCCCCTGGAAAGACCCTCCATTGTATTATGCATGTACTTTAAAAAGCATTTTTATGATGTGAAAAGTAAAGTTATATTTCTGCCATTACTGCTTGCTTTAAACTTCCTGACATTATTTCCATGACATGAAGCCTTCACTGTGGCCAGGAGACTGTCATGATGTGACTGGGGCCTTTGGTCAGCCCAATAGAATCATTTGCTGGTAACAAGAATGAGATTTTATATATTTTATGTCAGGCCCATCCCTGCAGTGGAGGGAAAGGTTAATCTCATCCAAATAGTTAGATTGCCGGGGACTTCCCTAGTGGTCCAGTGGTTAAGACTCCACGCTCCAGTGTAAGGGGTGCAGGTTCAATCCCTGGTCAGGGAACTAAGACACCACATGCAGCACAGTATAGACAAAAATATATTTAAAAGGAAAATGTTGCCCTATAGATGCTGCTGGGGATTAGGAGTATCTCCTCTGGGTCACATTCTCCATCTTTGAGAGTCCTTGAGTTTGTTGATCAATGGATTAACCAAGGACCTGATACCACAGACCTGCCCTGAGTCACAGCCTCAGAAAGCTCTCTTTCCACCTGAGGCCTGAGTCAGCCACTCCATCAGCTGGTGCCATAGGTAAGTTCCATGGGGAGCAGAGAATCCCAGTCTGAAGTTAACAAAAATTAACCCCTGCTGCCTGGAACGTGATTTCTTACTGGAAAATTGAATCCTTAAATCTGCTAGAAAACAAAAGTTCATAACAAGTTCATGTACGTTTAAAGAAAACTATTTTGAGAAACTCTAGATTCTTACCAAGTCATGTCCTTTAAGATAGACACTGTTTATTTTGTACACATTTATTCATTCAACTAATATTTATTGTGTGACTTCTGATTGCTCAGAACGCTGTTGAGCATAAAGGATACAAAGAAGGGAATAAAACACTGGCCTCTCTGAGCTTGCAGACGAAGGGAAGTACAGATAAGCACACATCATTTGTGGAACAGAGGGACAGCTCAGTATCAGGGAGCAACATCTGCGCCTGGATATCAGGCGAGACCTCACCTAAGAGGTAACAGTAAAGCTAAGAAATGAAACCTGACAAAAATAAACAAGGGGGACGACATCAAACTAAAAAGCTGCTGCACAGCAAAAGAAACAGTCAACAAAATGAAAAAGCAGCTTACAGAATAGAGAAAATATTTGAGAACTACCTATCAGATAAGACCCACTCCCAGTGGCTCAGACAGTAAAGAACCTGCCTGCAACACAGGAGAACCTATTTGGATCCCTGGGTCAGGAAGATCCCCTGGAGAAGGGAATGGCTACTCACGCCAGTATTCTTGCCTGGAGAATTCCATGGACAAAGGAGCCTGGCTGACTACAGTCCATGAGGTTACAAAGAGTCAGACACAACTAAGCGACTAACAGTTTTCACTGTCAGATAAGGGGTTAATATCCTCATATACAAGGAACTCACACAATACAATGGTAGAGCAACAAATAACCCAGTTTAAAACTGGGCAAAGGTCCAGAATAAACATCTTTTCAAAGAAGATATACAGATACATGGAAAGGTATGAAAAGGCCAACAGGTATATAAAAAGATGTTTAACATCACTCATCATCAGGAATTGCTGATTAAAATAAAAATCACAGTTAGATATCACTTCATACCTGATAAGATGGCTATCAACTAAGAGAGCAATAAATTCTGGCAAGAATGTGGAGAAAAGGAATCTTTGTGCACTGCTGGTGAGAATCTAACCTGGTGCAGCCACGATGGAAAACAGCACAGAGGTTTTGGTTTGTTTGTTTTTGTTTTTTAAATAGAACTACCGCACAGCCCAGCAATCCCAATGCTGGATAGATACACACACACACACACACACACACACACACACACACACACACACACACACACATATATATATATATTTCCAAAGGGAATGAAATCAGGATTTCAGAGAGATATCTATTCCCTTGTTCATTGAAGCATTATTTACAATAACCCAAGTATAGAAATGCTTGTACCTATTGGTGGAGGAATGGATAAAGAAAATGCAGAATTCATCCTTAAGAAAGAATAACATACTTCCATTTGCAACAACATGAATGAATTTGGAGGACATTTTTTAAAGTAAAATATGCCAGATAGAATACTGCAGGGTGTAACTTTATGTGGAATCTGGAAAAAAAAATGTTGAATGTGTAGGAACAGAGAGTAGAACTTTGATTGTCAGGGCCTAGGGGTGATCGGAGAAGGCAATGGCACCCCACTCCAGTACTCTTGCCTGGAAAATCCCATGGACAGAGGAGCCTGGTAGGCTGCAGACCATGGGGTGGCTAAGAGTCTGGCACGACTGAGCGACTTCACTTTCACTTTTCACTTTCATGCATTGGAGAAGGAAATGGCAACCCACTCCAGTATTCTTGCCTGGAGAATCCCAGAGACAGAGGAGCCTAGTGGGCTGCCGTCTATGGGGTCGCACAGAGTCAGACACCACTGAAGCGACTTAACAGCAGCAGGGGTGATAGAAATGTGGAGAGGTGGGAAAAAGGTACAAACTTTCAGTTATAAGATGAATAAGGCCTGAGATCAAACGGCGACTTGAGTTAAAAATACTATTTTGTATAGATGAAATTTGCTAAGAGAATAGAACTTCACCTTTCCCAACAACAACAAAAAACAGAAGTAAATGTATGAGGTGATGGATGTGTTAACTAACTTCACCACCAGAATCCTTTCACAATGCATGTTTGTGTAATACTTTAAATATATTACAATTTTCTATATCAATTATATCTCAATAAAGTTTTAAAAAAAAGAGAGCTTGAGTCACATTGTCCCTAAAAAGTGTGAAAGAGTCAAATATATACCAAAATATCTCCCATAGAGATTAGAATTCTCAAATTATCCATTCCTGTAAATAAAGATCTATTCATTTAAAGATTGTATGGCATTAAAATAGTATCTAAGAAATTACCCTGATTTAAATGCATTGATCACATCAGTTATTTAGGCACGTTATGAAGTCCAAGAAAAATGAGTAACAAAGTGACCTAGTGGAAACGCCTGGAAGGCAACTGGTCTTGGAACTTACCCAGATTAAGAGGCCAAGGGAGTCACTAAAATTGGCAATCCAGCTGCCTCACTGCTGTAGGGAGGACATAAAGAGAATTTAGACCTCTGTAGAAACACTGCTTCTTTCATTATTTTTCCTGTAACCTGTTCTGATCTTCTGTTCTGTTTCCTGGGCAAAAATGAACTCAGTTCTTTATGTTTCCATTGCTTAGCCTGGCTTCTACTGCTTTGCTACACTCTGCTCCACTTCTCCCACCAAGCCAGGGTGATGAACGCCTAGTTATCTTTTAAGTTATAAATGACATTTCCCCCTGCGGTTTAGTCTCTTCCATCCCTCCTTGATACAGGTACGCACAGTTCATCCTCCCCTGTAACATGAGAGGTCTTCCATCAATATAGAGCACTTTACTTTCATGCATTGTTCATTCACTCATCTCACAAATATTTAGTGACTGTTGCTTACTACAGTAAACATTTTCACGTGGGCCAGGAATAGGCACATTCAATGTAAGTTCTGCTACTGAGTATGGCAATTCATGTCTCAACAGGTATTATTATTTATTTTTTAATATTATTAACTTGAGCACTCAGAGATGTTAAGTAATTTTTCCAAAGCCACAGAGACCAGATATTGTACTGCCAATATTCAAACCCAAACCTCTCAGACTCTATAGCTCAAATGATTAGACCTTCACCACCTTCCTCAGGCTGAGCACCAAAGAATTGATGCTTTTGAGCCGTTGTACTGGGAAGACTCTTGAGAGTCCCTTGGACAGCAGGAAGATCAAACCAGTCTGTCCTAAAGAAAATCAACCCTGAATATTCATTGGAAGGACTGATGCTGAAGCTGAAGCTCCAACACATTGGCCAATTGATGTGAAGAGCCAACTCATTGGAAAAGACCTTGATGCTGGGAAAGATGGAGGGCAGGAAGAGAAGAGGGTAACAGAGGATGAGATGGTTGGATGGCATCACCGACTTAATGGACATAAGTTTGAACAAACTGCAGGAGATTGTGATGGACAGAGAAGTCAGGCATGCTGCAGTCCATGGGGTCCCTAAGAGTCAGGCATGACTGAGTGACTGAACGACCACCTGCCTCACAGTGCATTGTTGTGAAAACTGTAATAACTGTCATTTGTCGTCTGAATTCACTGTTGGTTTTCTCTAGGTCTGTCTCTTAAAACTCCTGGTAATATATAATTGAATGCTGATGTGTTTATTTCCCAAGACTGCTATAACAAAATACCAAAAAGTGGGTATGTTTTGCAAAGGCCAAAAACAATGGAAAATTGTTTTCTCACAGTTCTGAGAGCCAGGAGTCTGATGTCAAGGTGTCTGCAAGGCTGTGGCCCCTCTGAAGGCTCCAGGGACGAATCATTCCTTGTCTGCCTCAGCTTCTGGGGGCTACTGGAAATCCTTGGAGTGACTTAGCTTGTAGCTGCTCGATTCCAATCTCTGATTCCATCATCACATTGTTTTCTCTTATAGTGTGTGTCCTCTCCTCTTCTCATAAGGACACCAGCCGCTGGATGTAGGTCCCACTTTAACCTAGCGTGATGTCAAAGAAGCTTGATTACATCTGCAAAGACCCTATCTCCAAGAAGGTTGCATACACAGGAATCAGAGTTAGGGCTTGAATGTGTGTTTTTTGAATACACAATTCAGCCCACTGTAGCTGGATACTACATATGGAATGTTTTGGAGGATTTGATAATATTATTTTTCTTTAAAATGAGTTTAGCCTATTTTTTTTTCACACATACAAACATTTTCCAGGTGTATTGCTCTACTTCCCTTAGCCTATTATTTTTTTAGTAGAACCGAAACTGAGCCCACTGAAGGTTGAGTACAGTTTCTGTACAATTGTCCTTCTGATTAATCTCAAATCTTTGGTTTTGTATACCACAGGTCCTTACTGAGAGCTGGGGATAGTATTTAGCATATTCTAGATTCTTTCCTTTCTAGCAGATTCTTCTTCCAACTTTTGTGTCCCTAGCACTGTAAGACTGATTAAAACACACACACACACACACACACACACACACACACACACACACACACACACATACTGCTTTTTAGAGACTTTTAACTTACCATTTTATTTCTTTGCTTTATGCAGCTTAAGAAATTGGCATGTGTATCCAGTGGAAAACTGGAATGTCAGATTGATTTCCCTATACCTCATTTTCTCTGAAATTGAACCCTTAAGTTCAGAGTTTCTTGGTACTTCCAAACTAAAAAATTTGTCTCTATAATATTGTGAGTTTGCCAGAAACTCTGATGACTTGTCTACTCTTGATGGCTGAAATGTTTTCAATGTGTTTTCAATAGCCCTAGCTTATACCTTGTGGGTCAGAGATAAACTAAGTAGTTGGTCATTTCCTAAATTCTTCATAATTTTTTGAAAATTAAATTTGACGATCAAATGAAATTGTTATCCTAAACCACTAGGTTCTGAGATGGTTTGTTCTACCATAGTGAAAAATAACAAACAACAAAAAGCAAAGGAATTGACAATGTTAATTCACTAAACATCTATTATCAACTTTCTTCTCAATTGATTTTTTTCACTGTAAGGGCTAGTAAATCAAATACTCCATCGAATAACATCCCTTCCAACTGGGGGTTCACACAACATAAAATTGTTTAATAAAAAAATATAGGTACAAATCCCTGAATATGGAGCTTCTGCCTAAATCAAAAAAAAAAAAGAGAGAGAGAGAGAGAGAGAGAGAGAGAGAGAGAGAGAGAGAGAGAGAAGAAAAGTCTTGGTATGTGGGAACTTTTTACCCCGTAAACATTCATTCTTTTCTTCCTTCCTGGAACATGCTCATGAATAGCAGAAATCTTACTTCCATTTCATTCACAAACATGGTGATAGAGGTCTACCTGCTGTTAATAGCAGATATAAAAGTTAGAAAAGCTTGAATAGTCACACCAGCCCTGGACTCCCATATTTCAACTTATTATTGTTCAGTCCTAAGTTGTGTCCTACTCTTTGCAACCCCGTGGACTGTAGCCCTGTCCTCCATTATCTCCGAGTTTGCTCTGGGAGTTTGCTCAAAGTCATGTCTGTTGAGTTGGTGATGTTATGCAACCATTTCATTCTCTACTGCCCCCTTCTCCTCCTGCCCTCAATCTTTCCCAGCATCAGGGTTTTCTCCCACGAACTGGCTCTTTGAATCAGGTGGCCAAAGTATTTGAGCTTTAGCTATAGCATTAGTCCTTCCAATGGGTATTTAGGGTTGATTTTCTTTAGGATTAACTGGTTTGATCTCCTTGCAGTCCAAGGGACTCTCAAGAGTCTTCTCCAGCACCACAATTCAAAAGAATCAATTCATTGGCACTCAGCCTTCTTTATGGTCCAACTCTCAACATCCACACATGACTACTGAAAAAACCATAGCTTTGACTATACGGACCTTTGTAGGCAAAGTGATGTCTCTGCACCTTAATACACTGCTGAGATTTGTCACAGATTCTTTTCCAAGGAGCAAGCATCTTTTAATTTCATGGCTGCAGTCACCATCTGCAGTGATTTTTCGAGCCCAAGAGAAGAAAATCTGTCACTGCTTCCACTTTTTTCCCTTCTATTTGTCATGACATGATGGAACTGGACACCATGATCTTAGTTTTTTGAATGTTAAGTTTTAAGCCAGCTTTTTCACTCTCCTCTTTCATCCTCATCAAGAGGCTCTTTAGTTAATTCATACTTTCTGCCATTAGAGTGGTATCATCTGCATATGTGAGGTTGTTGATGTTTCTCCTGGCAATCTTGATTCTAGCTTGTGTTTCATCCAGTCCAGCATTTTATATGATGTATTCTGCATATAAGTTAAATAAGCAGGGTGACAATATACGGCCTTGTTGTACTCCTTTCCCAATTTTGAACTAGTCATTTGTTCCAAGTCTGGTTCTAGCTGTTGTTTCTTGACCTGCATACAGGTTTCTCAGGAGATAGGTCAAGGGGTCTCCCATCTCTTTAAGAATTTTCCATAGTTTGTTGTGATCCACACAGTCAAAGGCTTTAGCAGAGTCAATGAAGGAGAAATAGACATTTTTCTGGAATTCATTTGCTTTCTCTGTGATCCAGTGAATGTTGGCAATTTGATCTCTGGCTCCTCTGCCTTTTGTAAACCCAGCTTGTACATCTGGAAGTTCTCAGTTCGTGTATTGCTGAAACCTAGCTTGAAGAATTTTGAGCATTACCTCGCTAACATGTGAAATGAATACAGTTGTATAGTAGTTTGAACATTCTTTGGCATTGCCCTTCTTTGGGATTGGAATGAAAACTGACATTTTCCAGTCCCAAGGCCAAGTGTATATATATATATATATATATACACACACACACACGTATATATACTATATATACTATATATATATAGTAGGACTACAAAGAAAGTTGAACACAGAAGAATGGATGCTTTTGAATTGTGGTGTTGGAGAAGACTTTTGAGAGTCCCTTGGACTACAAGGAGATCCAACCAGTCCATCCTAAACGAGATCAGTCCTGGATGTTCATTGGAGGGACTGATGTTGAAGCTGAAACTCCAATACTTTGGCCACCTGAGGCGAAGAGCTGACTCATTGGAAAAGACCCTGATGCTGGGAAAGATTGAGGGCAGGAGGAGAAGAGGACGACAGAGGATGAGATGGCTGGATGGCATCACTGACTCAGTGGACGTGGGTTTGGGTGGACTCTGGGAGTTGGTGATGGACAGGGAGGCCTGGTGTGCTGCGGTTCATGGGGTCACAAAGAGTCGGACATGACTGAGTGACTGAACTGAACTGATATATGCCCTTTCCCAGTTCGTCATTTTAAAAATGTGCGTTACCTTTCAGACTCTCATTGAAATGAATAACTGGCGAATGTGTTTCATATACTAAGGTCATTAGTTTTTCTTCAAAGAGAGATTGTGAATGTTTTCTCCACATACAGAGTCACCCACAATAAAATTACTTCTTGATAATTTATAAAATATTAGATCCCAAACCATACACTGATGAAGTATTGTGTTGTAGGCTACAGATACTTACTCTTTCGGAAACCTAACGTATAACTATTTGAACTTGATAAGGTTATGAAGTAGTAACCTAATTTACTTTATGAAACCATAACACTCAATCATAAAGAATTTTGAGGTGAAATAGTCAGAGTGAAATTCCTTTAGGCAATAAATACTATTATAAAACAGGAAGAGGAAACCAATTTTCTAAGATTAGAATCAGAGGCTCATTAAAATATTCATTATGTATATGAGATACTCTTGTGGTCCACAAGAGTACCAGATTGAGTGACAGAAAAAACACTGAGGCCAAAAACTTGATTTTATGTAAGTGACAACTCTCAGCAGTTCAAATCAACTTTTGTGTAACATTATGCCACATGCCAGAAAACCTCTGTCATATCACTCTCTTTTTTCTAAAGCTTTTTACTTAATCTTAATTTCATAGTAAAATCACATTGATATTGTGTGGAATAAGACAATTATCTATATTATCTATCTATAATTCATAGCAAATTTGCTGGAATCTGCTTAATTCACAAACTACATGATGCATATATAACTATGAATTGTGCCAAAAGATTTCTATCATCGTCTCTGTAGCAGAGAGAAAATTATTTCTTGAAGAATTTTTACTTTGTTTCTTAAGTTTTATTTCATTTAACATGCCTAGAAAAGAAATAGGGCTGACTGTATTATAAGGAGACAGCCTTGAGTGCCACTGGGGAAGAATTTTCTTCCACTAGACTGTTTGAAAAAATCAATGTAATGGATCTTAACCAGAACCAATATAAGAAGCAAAGGAAATGATTTTCCCTTCTCTTGATAAAAGTCAATGGAAATGTCCTATGAAAAAAACTTAAGTTCTTTTTAAGAAATAGTGCTGGAAGAACTGGACATCCATATGCAAAATAAAAAAAAATAGCCATGAATTTACACAATTCAAAAGCAATAATTCAAGATGGATCACAAACTTACATGTAAAGTGTAAAACTAAATCTCCTAGAAAACAGCATATGAGAAAATTCAGATGGCCTTGGTTTTGGCAATGACATTTAAGATACAACATCTAAGAATGAAATAATTGGTGAACTTGACTTAATTAACATTAAAAAAATTGCTCTGCAAAAGACACTGTCAAAAAAATAAGACAAGACACAGATTGGGAGAAAATATTTGCAAAAGAAACATCTGACGAAAGACTGCTATCTAACATATATAAGGCCTCTTAAACTTTAACATAAGAAAAAAACCAGCCTATTTAAAAATGGGTTCCATATCATATGCCATCAGGAGAATGTAATTTAAAACAACAATGAGATACCACTACTAATGCATACCTATTAGAATAGCAAATGCAGAGTACTGGTAATGCCACACGCTGGTGAGGATGTGGAGCAATAAGAGCTCTCATATATTGCAAGTGGAATGAACACTTAGCAAGACAGTCTGGTTGTTTCTTACGG
Organism: Capricornis sumatraensis; assembly: GCF_032405125.1. Classification (NCBI taxonomy): domain Eukaryota; kingdom Metazoa; phylum Chordata; class Mammalia; order Artiodactyla; family Bovidae; genus Capricornis; species Capricornis sumatraensis. The sequence goes on along the minus strand of NC_091089.1, from coordinate 13,699,804 downwards.
GATGAACATACTCTTACCATATGATCCAGCAACTGTATTCATTGCTGTTTACCCAAATGAACTGAAAATTATGTCCACACGAAAACCTGCACATGGATGTCAATAGCAGAATTATTCATAAATGCCCAAACTTAGAAACTAGCAGAATGTCCTTCAATAGGTAAAAGATACATAAACTGTTGCTCATCCAAACAACAGAATATTTTTATGTACTAAAAAGAAATGAACTGTCAAGTGAGGAAAAAACATGGAGAAAATTTAAATGCATATTACAAAGTGAAAGAAACTGATTTGAAAAGGCTATATACTGTATAATTACAACTCTAGACATTCTGAAAAAGGCAAAACTATAGAGACAGTGCTGGAGAAGACTTCTGAGAGTCCCTTAGGCAGCAAGGAGATCACACCAGTCAATCCTAAAGGAAATTAACCCTGAATATTCATTGGAAGGACTGGTGCTGAAGCTGACGCTCCAATACTTAGGCCACCTGATGCAAAGAGCCGACCCATTGGAAAAGATCATGATGCTGGGAAAGATTGAGGGCGAGAGGAGAGGGGACGACAGAGGTTGAGATAGTTGGATGGCATCACTGACTCAGTGGACATGAGTTTGAGGAAACCCAGGGAGATAGTGAAGGACAGGGAAGCTGGGCATGCTGCAGTCCCTGGGGTCGCAAAGAGTCGGACACCACTTAGAGACGAAACAACAACAAAATTTGCCATGAAGTGATGGGACCAGAAGCCATGATCTTAGTTTCTTGAATGCTGAGTTTTAAGCCAACTTTTTAACTCTCCTCTTTCACTTTCATCAAGAGGCTTTTTAGTTCCTCTTCACTTTCTGCCATAATGGTGGTGTCATCTGCATATCTGAGGTTATTGATATTTCTCCAGGCAATCTTGATTCCAGCTTGTGCTTCTTCCAGCCCAGTGTTTCTCATGATGTACTCTGCATATAAGTTAAATAAGCAGGGTGACAATATACAGCCTGGATGTATTCCTTTCCCTATTTGGAACCAGTCTGTTGTTCCATGTCCAGTTCTAACTGTTGCTTCCTGATCTGCATACAGGTTTCTCAAGAGGCAGGTCAGGTGCTCTGGTATTCCCATCTCTTTCAGAATTTTCCACAGTTTGTTGTGATCCACCCAGTCAAAGGATTTGGCATAGTCAATATAGCAGAAATAGATGTTTTTCTGGAACTCTCTTGCTTTTTCGATGATCCAGAGTATGTTGGCAATTTGATCTCTTCTTCCTCTGCCTTTTCTAAAACTAGCTTGAACATCTGGAAGTTCATGGTTCACGTACTGTTGAAGCCTGGCTTGGAGAATTTTAATGGCATCACATTTAGTTTATTCTAAACCTTTATATATATACATACATACATATATATATATGGAGAAAAAGAGAGACTTATATGCAACCAAAGGAATAGAAAGAGATCATAATTAATACCATAGACTGAAGGTATCATGTTTCACCAAAGCACCAGCAAATGGTTTATTTCCACTTTTTCCATTTATTGGAGTTGTGTGAAACAGATAAAGTAATAGGAAATCTAATATTTTTAAAAAATCAGTCCAAATAATAATGATAACAGAAGCTATTATTTACAAAGCTCTATGTTAAATATTGGAGCAGGAAATGGCAACCCACTCCAATATTCTTGCCTGGGAAATCCCATGGATGGAGGAGCCTGGTAGGCTGCAGTCCATGGGGCCACTAAGAGTCAGACAGGACTGAGCGACTTCACTTTCACTTTTCACTTTCATGCATTGGAGAAGGTAATGGCAACCCACTCCAGTGTTCTTGCCTGGAGAATCCCAGGGACGGGGGAGCCTGGTGAGCTGCCGTCTATGGGGTCCCACAGAGTCAGACACGACTGAAGCGATTTACCAGCAGCATGTTAAATATTATTGTAATTGTTTTACTGTTAGGAAAACTGAGGTATAAAAAGTTTAAATGGGTGTTCAAGGTTAAAGAGTCAGGAAGTGAAAGAACAGGGATTTTAACTTAGACCCCTGCAATATCACTCTGACCCCATGACCAAGACAAAGTGCATATTAATAGACTTCATGCAGACTATTATTCTCACAGTGTGCTTTTCTATTTCAGATTTCTTTGGTTGTTCAAATTCATTACATCCTTCCAAATGGTATCCTTTATTTGTCTGTCCTTAAATGAAATCACTTTATAGGATATATTATCAATTATGAAGGTGATGAATTGCTGCATTACTTTTCAAAGAGCTGCTTCAGCAGACTGTCAAGTACAACATTTCTTCAACAAGCACTGAGGGTCACGAGTCGTCTTGTCTCAGCCCTAACAAGGGCTCTTTCTTTGCTAGTGATGCAATTAACTGTCAGGTCTCATCACACGTTGTTTCCTCATAAGTAATTCAAGACAAATATCAAGTTGCATGGAAGCTCATTTTAAACAGGATTTCAGCAGTCTTTTGAGATTACTCATTGAAGCATGCATAGATGGTGAGCAAAACTGGATGTTCAGTTGGTACTCCTCAACATATTTAAGTATATTTCATGAAAAATATTAGACAGAGGGAGTATTATGAAAATCTGCTTAATTAAAACCAAAGAAGAAAGGAGCTTATGAAGAAGTTGACATAAAACTTATAATACCAAATATTGCTATAGACTTTGTATTTCTTCTTTCCTTTGCATGAATTTCTTCCTGCGATCTTTTTCATACCTATGTCCTTCTCATCATTTAGCTGTAACATTTTTAAAAATATTTATTTATTTGGCCTCATCTGGTTTCCAGGGCTTCCCTGGTGGCCCAGATTGTAAAGAATCTGTCTGAAATGGAAGAGACCCAGGTTTGATCCCTGGGTTGAGAAAATCCACTGGAGACAGGAATGGCTACCCACTCCAGTATTCTTGCCTGGAGAATTCCATGGACAGAGGAGCCTGGCGGGCCATAGTCCATGGGGTCTCAAAGAATCAGACTCGACTGAGTAACTAACACTTTCACTTTTTATCTTTGGTTGAGGCCCAGGGACTCTCTGGTTGTGGCCAGAGGGCTCAGTAGTTGCAGCCCATGGGTTTAGTTGCCCCATCATGTGGGGGGATCTTAGCTCCCCAAGCAGGGATCAAACTTACGTTTGATCAAATCCCTCACACTGCAAGGCAAACCCTCAGCCACTGGACTGCCATGTGTAGCATTTAATGGTCATTCTTAGGGAGATTTCCTTATCACCTTACCTGAAATAATGTTCCTTTCTCCTTTTATTCTCTATCACATGACTCTTTATTTCATTCCTTATGTACCATTAGGGATGGAAAGTTTGTGTCCCCCTAAAATTCATGTGTTGACATCCTAACCCCCAATGCGATAGCATTAGGAGGTTGAGCCTTCTGAAGATGATTTGGTCATGAGGACAGGGCCCTCAGAGATGGGATTAGTGCCCACAGAAGAAGAAGCGACTCCCGGAGCTGGTTCATTTTTCCTGTGATGCACTGGGGAGCCAGGAGCAGGCCCTCATCAGACACTGAATGTGCCAGCTCCTTGAACATGAAGTCCTCAGCCTCCAAAACTGTGAGATATAAATATTAAGATGTATGATTCAGGGCACTTCTATTTCCTTCTATGATATCTGAATCTTAAACACTCTTTGAACTGATAAGTCATTAGCCAACTTGTCAATAATGTTCTGGTTTTCATGCAGTGTTGTGATTTTTATGTAATCTGTGTCCATATCAGTATTTCATGACACATTAGCAAGAAATTAAATATTTTTCCAACATGTTTATATGATTCATGCCACTTCATTAATTGGATTATCAAGCAATGCAAATGTTAGTCACTCAGTCATATCTGATTATTTGCAATTTCATGGACTGTAGCCCACCAGTCTCCTCTGTCCATGGAATTCTCCAGGCAAGAATACTGGAGTAGCCATTCCCTTCTCCAGAAGATCTTCCTGACCCAGGACTGAACCTCCGTCTTCCACATTGCCGGCAGATTCTTTACCACCTGAGACACCAGGGAAGCCCCAAACAATGTAAAAGCCTGTGAATTATTTGAATCAAAATGTATTGCTTCCTTTAATTAGTTGCTGCTTATGGTGTGATCTGAAATCATTCTTCATTGCAATTAGTGTCTCAGTGACAGAATTATCTTAATTTATTATTTTTTGCTTTGTATTTTATTAATTTTACATATGTTTCCTCTCAGGTCTTTACTAAATGAATTTAATATTCATATGTACTTTCAATTCAGAAGTTTGCAGTTTCTCTATTTCAATGGTACTTTTACTATTTTTCTTTTTTTTTTTTTCAAATTGTAGCTCTCCCAGCCTGTTTTCATTCACATGTTACTTTGGTCCATTCTAGTGAAATCCCAAATAGGAGGAGTGTCATGGAGGACAGTCATAATGGAAGGAGACACCAATCTTGAATAATTTTGGTAAAATTACATAATTTTTTTTAAAATTTTTTAAATGTATATGACCACATGTATACATCAACAGGTTCATCTGAGGTAGCAGAAACAAGAGGCCTGCCACTGAAGCTTCCTTAATTCTATGGAAAGTCCATTGCTGTCAAAGGTATTTTTTATTTATTTATTTATTTTTAATTGAAGGATAATTGCTTTACAATATTATGTTGGCTTCTGCCATATATCAACATGAATCAGCCATAGATGTATATATATGTCCCCTCCTTCTAGAACTTCCCTCTCACCTTCTACCCCATCCCACCCTTCTAGGTTGTCACAGAGCACAGGGTTTGAGCTGCCTGAGTCATAGAGCAAAATTCTCACTGGCTATTTTACATATGGTAGTGTATATGATTCTATGCGACTGTCAACATTCCTCCCATCCTCTCCTTCCTCCTGGTCAAATGTATCAAAGAGAAAAACTACAGGCCCAAAACGGCATCACTTGTTCTATAGCGCATGATACCAAAACTAGATTTAATACCTACCTAATTGCAGTTCCAGCCTTCACCAGAAATGGAGTCTTAATCAACCAGTCTGGAATTTTCCGATCAGCACCAAGAAGGTAATGTGCCAGTGAGACCCTCTACTTCTCCTCTCAGGGGAAAGAGGCAGTCTACACAAATGCTTGTGATTCCTTCCCATTTCCCTCAGAAAAGGTGTCCTGCCCTAAAAATAACTCTTTATTTTCTTTTGCTAATAGTACCCTTGCCCCACCCTTCTTCCTATAAAAGTCTTTCATTTTGCACAACTCCCTGGAGCATCCTGCTAGTTGCCAGATTGGACACTGAGCAAATCATGAATTGCCTAGTAAAACCAACTAGATCTTCAAATTTACCTGGTTGAATTTTATTTTTTTAACAAAAGTAAAACTAAGACTAGCATCCTGTTCAGTATATTTGATAGATAGGTATATGCTCTCAATGCTAAGCTTGAAAGAAGGTAAGACACACACTATATATTTTTTTTTTTTAATCTGTATTTTATAAACAAGTTGGAGAGAAACTTTAAGAAGATAGATCAGGGCATCCCCAGAGAAAGATAATCAGGCTTGGCTTTCTTGAAGTAGGAGAACCCATTTGGCCTAAGCCATTTTGTGACCTGAGCCTGGCCACAATGCTCGCCCTTGAACAGGTGCTGGCAATTAATGATCTTAAGGTAACAAAGGAATGTGGAACAGGGAAAAGGCAATGAAGCAACTGCTGTTGTTGCTCAGTCACCCAATCATGTCCAACTCTTTGCAACCCCATGGACTGCAGCAAACCAGGCCTCCCTGTCCCTTACCATCTGTTTGCCCGAGTTCATGTTCACTGCACTGATGCTGTCATCCAGTGAAACAATAGTACAGTGATAAAGCAGGGTCCTAGCTACCCCTCGAGAGATAGACATAAGATATCTTTGAGTCTGCAGGAACAAAGGCCCCCACCCAGGTAGAGGATGGAATTATGTTGACCATCCTGGCTTCAAACAACAAAGACTTGGATCCTGTTGACCTTTACCCCAATAATGTGCTGAATTCTCCTCTGCTCACACCTCTTTATACATATGTATGTCCCCTTAGCTTAAACCTTCCCCAGTTTTGCTGTTCATGGAAACATTGCTTTAGTAAAGATCCAGCGTTCTTACTGAAGACAAATTGTGCCTCCATACCCCAACACCAAATTAAATTGTTAGGTAGTTAGAATAGGAAAAAGGAGTCCAGAATGGCAGTGGCTCAAAGACAAAGAAGGGAAAAGTCCACGAAAATAGGACAAAGGAAGGTCTGAGGACCAGAGTGAGGACCTCAGGTAAAACAAACAGCCCTTCTGGCTAGCCCCATTTACATAGGGCAGGCTCAGGAGGAGAAGAAAAAAACATATAAAAGGAAGAGCCAAAACTGAGCCGAGGGGCTTGGCTTCTCTTTGCTTCTCTTTGCATCTTTTGGGTCACCCCACCCTCACTCCTTTGCTTGTCAAATAAAACTGAGCTGTAACACGGAGCTGTAACACTGGTCCGTCCATTGCTTCAAATTTTTGCTGTGGCAAGACAGAATGAAGGAAATTACAAACTCCCCAACAAAATCTCGGAGACAACAGTTTTGGCTAAAGTCGAAAAGAATAGCATTTTGCTTTCCCAGGCAAAGGGGGCCACAGTGGGCTAGTGCCCTCAGAATTGTGTCTTTTGACCAAAGGATTTAGTGAGGAGTATTTTAGAAGTGGATCAAGAGCCCATGATCAGCTCTTGGACATTCTTCTGTTTGGTTGATGGTGATGTAATTGGAACATTATTAACTGGCTCTGCCAGCCAGTCTGGGGTCTACATGGGCAGCCTACAGTTAACTTCTTCTACCTGGTGGGGCTTTCAGTATCTGCAAAACAGCTCAAAGATATTGCTATTTATATCTGTTGAGCGGGAAGGAACCAGGACCTGCCCCAAGGCCGCACTATTTTTTCTTTTGATTCCGTCCCTTCCCTAATTAGCAACTGCTTGAACAGCCCCTTGGAACTCAGGGAAGGTTTTGGAGACTGAATAAAACTTATTTCCTGTAATCCAGAAATGCAGGACCCAGAAAGGAGGTGTGTCCAGGAGCCCCACAGGGTTCTGTTGGGTATCATTACTTGTTGCAATGAACTCTTAACAAATTTTGCTTAATTTATTACAGATTCTTAATGCCTACCATGCAGATGGAGCTCAATAAATATTTGTGATTGAGCACATTAATGAGTAAATGAACTACAGCATTTGAAATAATTAAGAATCTAACAACCTAATATTTAATGGGCAGGAGGAGCAGACAACATGATAGAAGGAAAATAATCTCCTGATTGAGAAAAAATATAATGTGGGAATATAATATATTCACAGTAATATCAGTTTTCATTTAAAATTTTCCTTCGCATAAGGGAGGGATAATGATGTATAAAGTTGTGCTGTTCAATAAAAGAGATTCAGTGCTGGGGCTGAATAATTCCAGTGTACAATACAAATAGAAAGCTATCAAAAAGCTAATCAGTGGCCAAAGCAGAGATGAAAGGTATCGGCATCACTGGTAAACCAAGATGTCTCCATAAGAAACAGCTCTACATTTTTTCAATTATAGTAAGTCTCCTGCATATGAATGAGTTTTGTCCCAAGAGTGCCTTCATAAGTCCAATTTGTTTGTAAACCCAACAGAATTAGCCTATGTACCCAACAAACACAATTAGCTGTGCAGTCCTGTACAATGCCATGCTCAGCTGCTCAGTCATGTCCAAGTCTGTTGCAATCCCATGGATGGTAGCCCACCAGGCTCTTCTGTCAATCTTGTTTGGATTTTCCAGACAAGAATACTGGAGTAAGTTGACATTTCCTTCTCCAGGGTGTCTTCCTGGCCGAGGGATAGAACCCATGTCACAAGTAATACATTAAAAAACAAACAAAAAATAACACATTTTTAATCTTAGGGTATAGTACCTTGAAAAGTACAGTAGCACAGAACAACAGCGGGCTTACAGGGGGTGGCATTGAATGAACAGGCAAGAAGAACAGGCCTGGAGGAGAGAAAGGAGGTAAAAGATGATGGAGCTGAAGGATTATCAGCAATAGGAGATGAGGGGCAAGCTGCAGTCTCACTCACATCTGCCTTTGATAGCACAGGTTCTAGTTTCTTACTGGATTCAATTCTGTCTACTCTCTTGAAAAAAGGATCTAGTGATATCTGAATAGTACTGTACCAGCTACATCATCACTGCTTTCATGCTTGCTTCCAAACATCCTGGGCTTGAAATAAAGGCGCTGTACTACTATACTCTACACAGTACTGTACAATAAAGCACACGAAAGCACAAGCACTTGTAGAGGGTGCACATGTGTGACAATGTATGCCAGACACGTGAACTAACTTACATGATCGGACATGCAAATGCATGCTTGCTTCTTTGAAAATTTGCAATTTGAAGATTCATATGTTGGGGACTTACTGTACTATGCTTCCCTTTCCTGAGGTATGTAAACCCATACTCCTTAATGGTATCTTTGCCAAACTATTTAACTTTGTAGCCGCATCTATTATTATTATAGTCGTGTTTTTGTGTTTAAGGCATGAGTGCATGCATGCTCAGGCAATAAGTCCCATCCAACTCTTTGGGCCCCCATGGACTGTAGACCACCAGGCTCCTCTGTCCATGGGATTTCCCAGGCAAGAATATTGGAGTGGGTTGCCATTTACTTCTCCTGGGGATCTTCCCAACCCAGGGATCAAACCCACATGTGCTGAGTTTCCCACACTGGCAGGCAGATTCTTTACCACTCCACCACCTGGGAAACCCATTTAAGGCATAGTCATGTTCATTTTAAAATGGCAGCCACATAGCTAGGTCAAAGGATTTATCTCCATTGTGCCAGCTTCAGGACTCAAGAGTGTGTTAATGTGTTTTTGTGGGACCCACTGTGATGGGAAGGGAGTATAGAGGTGATCTACATCTCTCATTCTCCCTTCCTCTTCTTCTGAGCTCCATCTCCACTGGCACTGAGAGAAAGGGAAAAAAGGGAAAAGGCAGTGAGTGCAGCCCCATTCTGTTAGTTCTTGATGCTTCACTGGCTAACATAATAACAGGAAGGAAGGTAGATTATAATTATTTTTAATATAAATTTATTTCTTTTAACTGGAGGCTAATTACTTTACAATATTCTGGTGTTTTTTGCCATACGTTGACATGAATCCACCACAGGTGTACATGTGTCCCCCATCCTGAACCCCCCTCCCATCTCCCTCCCCACCCCATCCTTCAGGGTCATCCCAGTGCACCAGCCCTGAGCACCCTGTCTCATGCATTGAACCTGGACTGGCGATCTGTTTCACATATGATAATATACATGTTTCAATCCCATTCTCCCAAATCATCCCACCCTCACCCTCTCCCATAGCGTTCAAAAGACTGTTCTATACATCTGTGTCTCTCTTGCTGTCTCTCATATGGGGTTATCATTACCGTCTATTTCTTTGCTGAAAGTTTCCTCTCACAGTGGGAGCTTGATTCTATTAGTAGCAGGTTTGATTTTCTGTTCACTTAACATCCCTTTGAGTTTTACAGTCAACTTACAAGCCAGTAATCTTCATGAAAGTGTTAGCTGCTCAGTCTTTGAGATCCCATGCACTATAGACTGCTAGGCACCTCTGTCCATGGAGTTCGCCAAACAAGAATACTGGAGTGGGTTGCCATTACCTACTCCAGGACATCTTCCCTGACTCAGGGATTGAAGCTGGGTCTCCTGTACTGCAGGCAGATTCTTTACTATCTGAACCACCAGAGAAGCCCAGTAATCTGCATGGTTGGGTGTTTGTCTCCAGTTGAGAGTTCAGTCATTCATTTGCAGGGGCAATAATTGTCTGTAATCAGGGCTGGAGTTTTCCCCAGAGTAAACAGAATGAAGGGACAGTACACAGAATATGTAAAATGTTAATGAGGACACCTGACTATAAAATCTAAGTTGGAGGGAGGAAAAGAGGTGTACAGGTGTTAGGTTCAACAAAGGAAAATTCTGTTGATGCTGAGAAATTATTCAAATTTGAGTTCCTCGCATGAAATTTTGAAAATTCTACTTTATAAGTAGTAAGTAAGGTCAACTAACACTTTCACTTTTCCAGTAAGGTCTAGAATCTTGTTCATCAAAATGCTGCTGGGGGCCCAGCATCACCTAGGAGCTTTTTATAAAAGTAGAATCTCCAGATGAATCAGAATCTTTATTTTAGCAAGTTCTGCAGTTGACTCAAATACACATTAAGTCTGAGAAACACTGGTCTAGAATAGCGGTTCTCAACTCTGGTTGCATAATAAAATCACTGGAGGAGTTTTAAAAGAACTCCAGATTACAAGTGAGAAAGTCTGGCAGCCTTGGCACTGATATTTTTTAAAACCAGAATTTGACCTTGACCATAGTTGGTAAGTAAGGAGTCATCAAGAGACAGAAAGCTTCAAAGTGTTAGATGGCTCACCCACATGGATTTTCAAGTTACCAAGATACCACATTCTAACCAGCTCCAGCCAGTTGTGGCCATGTGGAGATTGTTGGTCTTGCTGTTGCTCTTGTTTGTTCTTGCTCAGTTGTGTCCAACTCTTTTACGACCCCATGGACTGTAGCCCACTAGACTCCTCTGTCCATGGGATTTCCCAGGCAAGAATACTGGAGTGGGTTGCCGTTTCCTTCTCCAGGGGATCTTTCTGACCCAAGGATCAAATCCAACTCTCTTGCATTTGGCAGGTGGATTCTTTACCCCTGAGCTACCAAAGGAAGAACAGATTGTCAGAGGCAAGAAATCTGCTTTTCATAAGAAATATATTTCAAATTGTGGTTAAAATTTAAAAGAAAAAAAATAAGCTCACTAGGAAATTCACAGACAATAGGTTAGATTTTGACATGGAAAAAAATTGAGTCTTCTGGAGTGTCAGCACACCACAGCTGTCTCTCTTTTCCAACTTCTGAGTCACATTAAGTTTATAGTGACATAGAGTAGCAGTGAATAAAATAGCTGAGGATTTTATAGGGGTCAGGATAGTCACATTGACTTTAGCATTATCTGCACTCTAGAGATACAATGATCAGTGGTGATCAGGGGAAAATGTGGCAGAAGTTAGAGGAATCCAGAGAAGACTCATGCTTCCGTCTTCAGCGGATGTAAAACTTTTCTGTGTTTATATACTTATATATATATATAAATATATTTATATACTTATATAATTTATATATATATATATGATTTTATATATTAACATAAATAAGTGTTCATTTATATATTTGTTTGTATATGTTTGTGAGCTCCAGGAACATAAAAATGAATTATATACAAGATATTAGAGGCCAAAGTTAAGTAGAATATGACTGCCTTCCAGCATTTAACAGACCAATGGCAACATAAATGTAAACAGGGGACAGTCCAAATTCAAAAAAAAAGAATGATCAGTATTATCAAATGCCACAAAGATGTCAAATAAAATGAGGACTTAAAATTATTTAAGAAGTTCCAAATCAGAAGGTCAAAAGGATTTTCCTATAGTGATGTTAACTGAAACCACTCTGCAGTAGAGAGATGAATGGTGAGATGAGATTCTGGAGACAGGAATTATAGATTATACTTTCAGGAAGCAAAACTCTGAAAGGAAGGGGGAAAAATAGAGCCAACAATGAGATGGGAAGACAATGAATGCTTGAAGGATGGCTTATTTTCTTAAAATTAGTTATTGAACCAATAGGGGAAGATAAGTTAGACCACAGCCTTTCTGGCAGCAGGTATCAGTTTTGTGGAAGACAATTATTCCATGGATCTGCAGGGGGGCAGGATAGTTTCAGGATGATTCAAACGCACTACATTTGTTATGTACTTTACTTCTTGTCTAATGCCACCGCTGATCTGACAGGAGGTACTAGTCCATGGCTGGGGGGTTGGGGACCCCCGAGTTAGACAACAGTGACTGACCGGATGTGCCCTGGATCCAGACAACAGAGGAGGGGGTTAGCCTTAGAGAGGGGCCAGGCTCCTTCTTCTTCTGGGAAAAGGAAAAAGGGAAGGCTGAGCAGAGGTGCAACTAAATTATCTGGACACAGAGAAGTATGTCAAGCAAGAGGCTTTTCTTGCCTCTATGTGAGGTCGCACTTGACTTCTTTTGCCACCACCCTAGTTTTCACCACCATCACCTCCAGCCTAGACTGTTGCAATTGTCTCATAACCATTCTGCTTGCTTTTAACTTCACCTCTCTTCTCTCTTTTCTCAATGCTGAATCCAGGGTAATTTCAAGCCTGATCACATGACCCCTCTGGACAAGACCCTCCAAATATTTTATTAAAATAGAGTCCACATGGTGACCTATTTGATATGCCGCTGTTCTGCCCCCCACCCACCCCTGGCTCACACACTCTCTGAGCCATCTCTTCTCTCCCTTGGCTCCCTGGCTCCAGCCACAGAGGTCTTTGTCCAGGCCTTCAGCTGTGCTCCACTATCATCCAGGACGCTGCACTTGACATTCCCTCTCCCTGGAAGGCTCCCCCCCAAGAATCATAGCTCAGCTTCTTCACTCCCCCAGATGCTGCAATCACTGAGGCCTTTTCAGGACACTATGTCTAAAAATTCTTCAATGTTCCTCTGTTGACATTTTCTATCCCAATTTCCTGAATCACATTTTCAGTTTAGGCTAGCTACTCAAGGAGATCAAACCAGTCAATCCTAAAGAATATCAACCATGAATATTCATTGGAAGGACTGATGCTGAAGCTGAAGTTCCAATACTTTGGCTACCTGATGAGAAGAGCTGGCTCATTAGAAAAGACCCTGATGCTGGGAAAGATTGAAGATGCTGGGAAAGGAAAAGAAGGGAACAACAGAAGATGAGATGATTGGATGGCACACCAACTCAATGAACATGAGTTTAGGCAAACTCCAGGAGATGGTGAAGGACAGGAAGGCCTGGCATGTTGCAGTCCATGAAGTCGCAAAGAGCTGGGCATGACTTAGAGACTAAGCAATAACAATGTGAACTAGGTAACAAACAACTTGTTTTCCTAAAGTGCCTTGTGTTTTGTCCAACTCCACCATGAGAGTAAGGATTCTTATCTCTCATTCATGGGTCCATCCTCAGCTCCTACACTGGTGACTGGTATGGTTGTGACTCAGCTCCTACACTGGTGTGGTATGGTTGTGACTCAGTACACATTTGTTGTGTCAACTGTGAATAGACAGTTGAGGGCTTGAGTTCTCTGGGAACAAGTTAAAGGTTTTCTGAAGAGTAGTGATGGTCATTTTAGGCTAGAAATGGACATTTTAGGTTAGAAATACACATAGTTGTATAATGTCTCTCACCAAGTTTAATGCTCAGGAGCTGACAGTGAAGGACATAAGCTCCTTGACAATGTTAATTAGCATTGCTCCAGCACACTTATGATACAGACCACACATGCAAGCCATATATGTAATTTTAGTTTTTAATTTTTTCCCAGATTAATTGAGGTATTAATAAAAATGATTAATAAAATTATATGAGGTTATTAAAATATATGTTTAAGGTATACAATATGATGATTTGATATGCGTGTGTATGTATACATATACATACATACACATTGTGAATTGATTATCACAACAAAGGTAATTAATGTGATTTTACATTCTTATTTTATACTAAGTCAGTGAATTCTGGTATGTATTTCATACATACAGCATATTTCAATTCAGAGTAGTCATATTTCTTGTGCCAAATATGGTTAGTGGCTGCCATTTCAGGTGATGTTGAGCCAGACAAATGTGGCGTTGGAATTCGTTGATTCTAACTGAAAGATATGATATGGAGGCAACTAAGTATGAAAACAAGACAGCTGTTGGAATGATACAATAGAAAACCAATAGCATCAGTAGGAGAAAGGAGTGGGACAGAGAGAATTACGAAAGAAATTCCAAATTCTGGCAAAGGACACACTCATAGGATTAAAGCATGGTGTCTGTGATCAGAGATTATCTGTAATGTGAGACAGAAATGAAAGTTTTTATGGACAAAAAGTACAATCGAATAGCAATGATGTCCAGGAGAATGAGAGGTGCTGTGAACAAGATTGTTGCTGAACTCCTCAGTGAATGTGGGTGGAGGCGATAGGCTTTCAAGTCAATGGATGACAACAGTGGAGTCTAGAAGACTTCAGCGCAGGGTGAAATGAAGATCTTTTATAAGTGTTAATGTGGGTTCTAGAGGCAACTAAGAGAATTCATCAAATTGACAGAGCGGGAGTGATGAAAAAGGGCGGAGTGTAATTGCAGGGGAAATATTAGAACAGCAAGACAATTCGCTGGAACAGTAAGGGTAGCCCAGATTGGAAGACCAAAGCATACCTGTCGTTAAGTCAGAAGATGGGACTATTTGATTATATCTCAATAAGGATATTCCCTGGCTGGCTGTGAAGGGGAATTTTTCCTCAGATAAGCTGGCAATGTCACACTACTTTAATCTTTTCACATCATACGGTTCTTCCCAAGGGCAGAAGTACTCTCAAATAATGGCACTCAGATATCCAAGATGAACTACTTAAGTCTGAGAAGCTTTATCAAGGCAACTCTCTTGTAGAATTCAGAGTATATTTATTATCCTTGATGTCACTTTTCATATTACCTCTTTCAGAAGCTTCTTTAAAGGGATAAAGAAGGCCTCAACTGAGTCCTGAGTCTCAAAAGAGCTTGCCTGAGACTTTAAAGGAGAATCTTAATTCTTAAGACTCTAAAGCAAGAAAGAAAAAAAGTCAGTATTTGCATGGGAATATTTTCTTTATTTGCCTAAGAAGACTGAACTAGTTGTGAAAAGAATCTTAAATTCTTCATTCAACTTGGTCATTATTCAATATTCATTCAATGAACATTTCCTGAATTTTAGCTAGTTATCAGGCTCACTGCAAGATTTCACAGTGATGAAAAAGATAAAATCCTTCTCAATGAGATTCACAGTGAAGAAGGAGACTGACAATTAACTAGGGAATTAAAATAGAATGTGGAGGGACTGTCAAAGAGGTCCCTGGACGTGTGGGTGGTAGGTTCATAGAGACAGAACATCATCTCAACCAACATGCGGCCACCTCCCAAGTAACCACCACTGCAGAGCATGCACTGAGCATGAGGGCATAGCAGAGTGCCACATGGCATGTCAGCACAGAGGACTGCCTAATGCTCCTTTCTAATCTCTGTTTTTTGCCTGAAAATTTCCTCTTCCTGTATTTAACCACAAAGGTGTGATCACTCATCTAGACCCAGATATCCTGGAGTGTGAAGTCAAGTGGGCCTTAGGAAGCATCACTTCGAACAAAGCTAGTGGAGGTGATGGAATTCCAGTTGAGCTATTTCAAATTCTAAAAGATGACGCTATCAAAGTGCTGCACTCAATATGCAAGCAAATCTGGAAAACTCAGCAATGGCTATAGGACTGAAAAAGCTCAGTTTTCATTCCAATTCCAAAGAAAGGCAGTGCCAACGAATGTTCAAAATACTGCACAATTGCACTCATCTCACGCACTAGCAAAGTAATGCTCAAAATTCTCCAAGCAAGGCTTCAATGGTACATGAACTGAGAACTTTCAGATGTTCAAGCTGGATTTAGAAAAGGTAGAGGAACCACAGATGAAATTGCCAACATCTGTTGGATCATTGAAAAAGAGAATTCCAGAAAAATATCTACTTCTGCTTTATTGATGACACAAAAGCCTTTGTGTGGATCACAACAAACTGTGGAAAATTCTTACAGAGATGGGAATACCACACCACCTTACGTGACTCCCAAGAAATCTGTTTTTGGGTCAAGAAGCAACAGCTAGGACTGGACATGAAACAGTAGACTGGTTCCAAATTGGGAAAGGAGTACATAAAGGTTATATATTGTCACCCCGCTTATTTAATTCATATGCAGAGTACATCATGTGAAATGCCAGCTTGATGAAGCACAAGCTGGAATCAAGATTGTCTGGAGAAACATCACTAATCTCAGATATGCAGACAACACCACTCTTATGGCAGAAAGCGAAGAGGAACTAAAGAGTCTCAATGAAAGTGAAAGAGGAAAGTGAAAAAGCTGGCTTAAAACTCAACATTCAGAGAACTAAGATCATGGCATCTGGTCCCATCACTTCAATGCAAATAAATAGGGAAACAATGGAAACAGTGAGAGACTTTATTTTCTTGGGCTCCAAAATCAGTGCAGATTGTGACTGAAGCCATGAAATTTAGAGATGCTTGCTCCTTGGAAGAAAATCTATGACCAACCTAGACAGCATATTAAAAAGCAGAGACATTACTTTGTCAACAAAGGTCCGTCTAGTCAAAGCTATGGTTTTTCCAGTAGTCATGTATGGATGTGAGAGTTGGACCATAAAAAAGGCTGAGTGCCAAAGAATTGCTTTTGAACTGTGGTGTTGGAAAAGACTCTTGAGAGTCCCTTGGGCTGCAAGGAGATCCAACCAGTCTATCCTAAAGGAAATCAGTCCTGAATATTCATTGGAAGGACTGATGCTGAAGCTGAAGCTCCAATATTTTGGCCACCTGATGCGAAGAACTGATTCATTGGAAAAGACCCTGATGCTGGGAAGGATTGAAGGCAGAAGGAGAAGGGGAAGGCAAGGGATGAATGGTTGGATGACATCACCGACTCGATGGACATGACTCTGAGCAAGCTCTGGGAGCTGGTGACGGACAGGGAAGCCTGGTGTGCTGCAGTCCATGCAGTCGCAGAGTCGGACAGGATTGAGCAACTAAATTGACTGACTAAAAATTTCCTTTTCCTGCAGGAGTCATCACAACGCTGCCTCTAAACAATTCTCAGATCCTCTCCTCCCTCAGCCACATACCTCCTCAAAATCCAATTGCACTTACACTCCTTTCAGCAAGACAACTCTCAACTAAGAAGTAGTTCTCCAGCTCTCCTGCCCATTAGAAGCACCTGGGGAATGCTTGCAATGCCCTCTGCCCGGGACACACCCCAGACCAATTAAATTAGACTCTCTGGGGGTGGTATTCCGACATATGTTTAGCAGTTCCCCAGGTGCTTCCAGTGTTCTGGCAAGGCTGAAAGTCACTGTCTTAGCATGTTCAGCAAGCCCAAACCTGTCATAATTCAAACCATGTCTTCTTGTGCCTCAAAATGACCTCTATAAAAAACTCAAATTCATGGATTCCCCCAAACAGTCCTGGTCATACATGCTGGTGTTCCAAGGTCAGATGAAGACAGAATCGTGCAGGTTTGAGACTAAGTGGAGTCAAAGCTGGTCTTGCAGTTTTTGGTCTGGGCAGCAGTGAAGAATGTTAAGTGCAGCTGCTGCTGCTACTGTTGCTAAGTCACTTCAGTTGTATCCGACTCTGTGTGACCACATACACTGCAGCCCACCAGGCTCCCCCGTCCCTGGGATCCTCCAGGCAAGAACACTGGAGTGGGTTGTCATTTCCTTCTCCAATGCATGAAAGTGAAAAGTGAAAGTGAAGTCGCTCAGTCGTGTCTGACTCCTAGCGACCCCATGGACTGCAGCCTACCAGGCTCCTCTGTCCATGGGATTTTCCAGGCAAGAGTACTGGAGTGGGGTGCCATCGCCTTCTCCGAAGTGCAGCTAGTTACATATAATTCATAATATGTTTGTAACACCTAAGGGTGACTGGAGTACCTAACCAGAAAATGCCCAGGTTGTTTTAGAAACTTAGGGTTGTTTGTTTTCTCAGAAGAATGCAATCAATTTTATTATATTTTTGAAATGAAACAATCAGAGTTCACAGAACGCTGTGGAAGAATTATCAACCCTAATGGAGAAGGTTTCTAGATGATATTTAAATTGAGAGAATATTATATAGTATTATGCCTTATTTGGGGAGAGATTGAGATCAGACTGTGGAATAGACAGGTCATGTTCTCTTTTAAAAGATATCTTCTATTTTTCCAATTTAACCCCACATTCTTTTAACCATTGAATCTTCAAATCTCAGTAGTACTCTAAAAGGAATAATGCTTTCCCCCAAGCAATTTCATGTGGGAGCTTTAAACAAAAGCCAAAGAAAAATAATTATTATTTTGTATTTGAGGAGCCCGAGTGAGTTCCACCCTTCCATCAGGGCCTTACCAGCGTTCAGCAACACAAAACATGTTCCTCAAATTTCCTCACACTATAATTTTATGTACTTTTCTTTATTATTCCCCGAGGTGTCTTAGAATTTCCACCATTTTTTTTTTTTTACAAATCTTTTATGCATTTCTTCCCAATAAAGTTGTAAAATAAAGCCACTCTGATGCTTCTATCCATGTAGGATTTTTCGCACCCAGGGCGTAAATGTAGAGCTGTGAGTTTGGTTTTAGCAAACAATGTATGTGTCGTACCTTGTAATTCCTTCGTGGCTTTGGTTTGACATTAAAATAGGAGAGGTGGCATACTCGGAGCTCCGTTACCTTTTACACCAGGCACGCAATGTTCTCCGAGAAGACGAATGACTGGATTCCATTCTGATTATTAAAGTGAGGTTTATAATGCTGTTCAACAAAAGTGCATTTAATAGCATTTTCATTATATTCAAATCATTCCCAGAGTTATACACTTAAAAAATAAATGAAGTGTAGTTCTGTAGAGAATTACTCCTGTGTGAATTCAGGCAAGGTAAGAATAGTATATTATTCTTAATGGAAAATCTTGAATACATATTTGAGCTATAAATACATGTAAAGATGAATGATATGTTTTCCAAGGGTATTTTACTGTGAAGTTAAAGGTGGTTAAGGCAAAAGTGTATAAAGAAATTTGAAAATTTCTTATGGAAAATGGGTGGCATACTCTTCAATTTCTGTAGCCTTATTGCAGCCCATCCCTCAAGTCGCTCCATTTGCTCCACGAAACACCTGCTTTGTGTGTGTCTTGATGTTCATGTGCTGAGTGACGGCATTTCTCCCGCTTCCCTGGGGAGACATGTCATGTGGGCTCCCAGGAAGAGATCCTCATGCATGTCTATGCATGTTTTCTCTTTCTTTTTGCTTTTTTTCTTTGGGACTAGGTAAAATCCTTCCACATGATCAGCCCTAATAAACCTAATAATCAGGTAACATAAAGAATTAAGGCTCAGTAAAGCTGGGGAAAAAAAATAAAATACAATGTAAATAAGAAAAATAGGATAATGAGAGAGAAAAGTTGTTTTGTTGTCTCCACAATATAAATTATGATATTGATCATCCAAAGATGGGAATGATATGAAAGAGGAGTTAATTTTGTAAATTTAAATAAAGGGATGATTAAAAGTTAACCTCAAATTAACAAACCATGTATGTTTTTCTTGTTTTTACAATTTAAAAGTCACCTTTATTCATAATTAATAGGTAAAAGTACTAACGAAATAAGATTTTCTGTGATTACTTAACATCCAGTGGCAACATGTGTTGCTCTGTCTTATCTGTCAATTCCTCCTGCTTAGAATTATGGCAGCATATTTGTAAGTAAATTTCAGCTTGCAGAATTATATGAAAACGTCAGTATTTTTCATTCTGGCTTCTTGCATCAGTCATGTTAACCTGTATTGACTTATAATCTGGAAGAAATTAGATCAGGCCACATAGAAGTGAGGCTGTTGGTCAGAAAACAAACTAAAGAAAGAATTGAAAATATGACCCACAACCCTATTCTTTATAACACCAATGCCCTCTACCACTAGTTGTTTATAACTGTGAAACCCGCAAGACTATAGAAAATGTGTTTGCCAAGCTGAGTCTCTTAAGAAAGCTCATTGCATTTTTTATTTTGAAAAGAGACTGAATTATAGAATTGAGCCTGATGTACAAGGTGGTAAACACATGTTTGGTCAAGGAAAAATATTTACAGTAAAATAGTACCTAAGTGTCAGGATTCAGTATTTAATAAACACAGTGAAATAAAGATGCATTCAAAGTTTTTCAGTAAAAAGTTCAACAAATACATCCTCTAAAATAACTTTAGCTTTATGTTAGTTTTTTCTTTAATTTTTAGAGCAGTTTCAAAGATATACTCTAAAGTGCATCTAAAGCTATAGTTTTGGCCTATTTAAAAGAATGTCTTTGCCTTAATATTCCTCAGTATCATTTTTAATATTATTTATTACTCTGTTCATCCTAACAATTTTTTATACTACATTTGGGTTGTATATGATTGAACAAATATGAGCGGTTATAACCTGAAATTAATAGTTATTCTAACCCCATGTAAAACATGGATGAACTTTTGCTTAGGAATAAATTTTAGTTTTCTAATAAAAATATCCATGTAATTTTGATAATTAGGTCTTTTTTGGATAGCATTATTAACATTTAGATTATGAGACTACAGTCAGCCCTTGAACAACACGGATTTGACCTGGGAGGGTCCACCTATACTCAGATTCTTTTCAGTAGTAAATACTGCATGATTCAAGGTTGACTGAATCCCTGGATGCCAAGGTTGATTGATCCCAGGTGTAGGGGAAGCACATATTCAGAGGGCTTACTGTAAGTCATATGGGTTTTTGACTGCACAGAGGTTCAACACCCCAATCCCTGTGTTGGTAAACGGTCAACAGTAGTATTCCATTTCTTTCTCTTTTTTTTAATAATCTTGGGTTTTTGTTTTGTTTTTTGTTTGTTTTAGATCTCACATATAAGAGAGATCATATGGTTTTTGTCTTTCTGTCTGGCTTATTTCCCTTTAGGATAATGCCCTTTAGCTCCACCCATGTTGTCATAAATGACAAGGTTTCATCCTTTTCTATGGCTGAATAATATACCACAGCATTTTTTAATCCAGTCACCCATTGATCAACACTTAGGTTGTTTTCATGTCTTGGCTATTGTAAATAATGCTGCAATGAACGTGGAGGTGCATATATCTTTCTAAGTTAGTGATTTTGCTTTCTTCAGATATCCGAAGAAATGGAATTTCTAGATGGCTGTTCTATGTTTAATTTTTTGAAGAACCTCCAAACTGTTTTTCATAGTGACTGCACCAATTTACATCTCCATCACCAGTACGCTATGACTCCCTTTCTTCTTGTCCTCAACAACACTTGTTACTTCCTGTCTTTTTGATAATTACCATTCTAATAGGTGTGAGCTGATAACTCACATAAGACCTGAAACCATAAAACTCCTAGAAGAAAATATAAGTAGTAAGCTTCCAACATAGGTCTTGGTGATGATATTTTTCATCTAACATCAAAAACAAGAGCAAAAATCAATAAGTGGGATGATCTCAAACCAAAAGAGCTTCTGCACAGCAAAGGAAAGCATTTACAAAATGAAAAGACTATCTACTGAATGGGAGAAAATTTTTGCAAAACACATACCTGATATGCAATATCAGGCTAATATCCAAAATGCATAAAGAACTCCTGCAACTCAATAACAAAACAAAAGAAAACAATTCAATAAAAAATGGGCAGAAGATCTAAATAGAATTTTTTCTCAAAGAAAGTCAAACAGATGGCTGAAAAGTATACAAAAGTGTGCTCAACATCGTTAATCATCAGGGAAATATAAATCAAATCTATTTATTTCTAAGGTAAGTGATACTAGCAATTTTGAAAACTTCTTCAGATTCAAATATGCTAAAGTATGAATGTCTCATATGTGTTCATCTCATTATATTACAAATTTATAAGTTATACTTTTCATATTGATTAGAAAGAGTAAGGGCTAATCTTTTGAGTGCAGTTTTAATGGTGTCATTGAAATATATACTGAGAAAAGAAGGTATTCTATTGAATTTATTTAAAAGCTTTGGTCACTAAATCCTTTATATTTTTATGATATTAGAATTCTGTTCTATATCAAATGAAGCTATATAGAATTTTTATTGCATGGTTAGCAGTAGTGAAAAGAAAAAATTAAATCACTTAAAACAATAATCTATCCAAGACCTGGTGAATTAAAAAAAAAAAAACAAATAGACATTATTCAAAAGAGGTGGCAGCATATCAAGCAAAGTAAACATAGTTACTGCAAAGATTTAGCATGCAATAGTAGGTTCCACTTGAATTTTTAAAATATATTCTTCTGGTTGTCCAGTTGTACAAAGAAGCTGAAATCAATGCTGAAATTTACATCTCCCAGTACCCGGTTTGTCTGATAGAGCAATATGGCACTTTTAAAACGTGCATCAATACTCAGTCCACCAGGGTTTAACATATCATTTGGGCTGTGCAATGCATTATTCCCTAGGCTTGCAACAAGTTAATGCTGTTCCCAAAAAGTCCCCAACACTCATGGAAGGAATTTATGTGAAGGTATTCCCTGTATTTCAAAAATTCATTTTACAACACTTCACTTTTACAACAGATCTACGTTAGTACCTGTTTGTGATAGCCAAAAGAAATCCAGAAAAGATTTTCGTTTTTACCAAAAAATTGGAAAAAGTGTAAATAGCATTAGGCGTTCACCTTGTAGCAGCTGATGTAGGGGCAGTAGATACCCCAAACCCTGAGAGCGACTCCTCTAACCTCTTTCCCAAGGAACTGTACTCAGCATCTTAGTAACAGCATCAAGCTGCCATAGCTTTGAGCTGCATCTGTGAGCATCTATGCTTTATCTTGATTTATTTGTGTCTCCTAGTAAGATGTGTCCTAAGGTAATTGCTTCTTTGCTTTATGCCATTTTGGCTTATAAAAGGCTTCATAGAAACACTACTTTCAGATAGTAGGGAAACCCATACTTAGAAAATCAAGTTGAATATGATTTTAACTGTATCATTTTATTGAGCTATGGCTTTTTGGGTTTGATAACTGCAAGACCTAGAAAATAGGGTTCACTTTTACATGGCATCTCATCTAACATTAAAAACCATGTGGAGACCTGGATCTGTGTTGCATTTCATGCTGTCTTCTCTGGAATAATGGGGTCCAATTTAGTTTCAATGGAGTCAGTTGAAACTTTCGATGGAAATTTTTCAACCTAGTAAAATGAAAGACTGAACAATTAACTCTCAAGTAAATGTATATACATATGTGTGTATGTATATATTTCTTAAACATTTGCTGATTAAATAAAATACATGTGAGTCTCAGTAATAGTGTAAGTACAAACTAAACTCAAAAAATAGTTTTTATCATTTTCCTCTATTAGTTCCCGAGTCCCTGCTGCTGCTGCTGCTAAGTCACTTCAGTTGCGTAGCCTAACCCTAATTCTAACCCAGTTTGCATTTTAAAACCCTCCTTCTCTTGCAAGGATTTCACAAACAAGAATTAATCTGATGTATTAACTGATGAAATTAGTCAGGCTCTTTTTCACTAAACCAGAACATGCGGTCATCCATTCATATCTGTTGTTTAATTTGTTGCCTTGGAAATTTTAAGCACATAATAATATACTTGGCAAAGATAATCAGGACTTCCATCCTTCCACTGTGGTTATCTGTAAACCAAGATGGGTTGAAGGGGTCCCGTATCTTGGACTAAGTTTAGACAGATTTCTTCCTGACAATAAGCCCTTGACTCCCTTAGAAATTTTCATTGAGAAACCTTGTGATTGTTCATTCTTTCTCTGCTCTTGTGAGATGGAAATCTTCTACAACCCAGAAACATTCTGCTCAAAGACCTGGGAGTTATCCCTATGAAATCTAGTCATCTAAGATAATGCACCTACTTCCCAGTCTCTGTGAGAAGGCAGCAGCCCGAGATTGTTCAGTTCAGTTCAGTCTCTCAGTTGTGTCCGACTCTTTGTGACTCCATGGACTGCAATATGCCAAGCTTTCCTGTCCATCACCAACTCCCTAAGCTTGCTCAAACTCATGTCCATTGAGTCAGTGATGCTATCCAACCATTCATCCTTTGTCATCCCCTTCTCCTTCTGCCTTCAGTCTTTCCCAGCATCAGGGTAATGTCCAATGAGTCAATTCTTTGCAACAGGTGGCCAACGTATTGGAGCTTCAGCTTCAGCATCAGTCCTTCCAATGAATATTCAGGACTGATTTCCTTTAGGATGGACTGGCTGGATCTCCTTGCAGTCCAAGGGACACTCGAGAGTCTTCTCCAACACCACAGTTCAAAAACATCAATTTTCGGCACTCAGCTTTCTTTATAGTCCAGTTCTCACATCCATACATGACTACTGGAAAAAACATAGCTTTGACTAGATGGACCATTATTGCCAAAGTAATGTCTCTGTTTTGTACTATGCTGTCAGGTTGGTCATAGCTTTTCTTCCAAGAAGCAAGCGTCTTTTAATTTCATGGCTTCGGTCACCATCTGCAGTGATTTTAGAGCCCCCCAAAATAATTATTAACAAGATTCTTAACATGTGACAATTAGCAATCACAGGAGGCCTCATCAGGTTGACCAGACTTCCCCCTAATGTCCTCTAGCACTATTCCATAAACTCACTCCGGCAATTAAAATTTCTTCTTCCCTCCAGCAGAGTTGAGTTCAATCTCTCTTCTACTACAAGAATCTTGAGTAGAAGACTTGACCTTATTGAAACAGTCTTGAAAAAAGTCGTCCTTGACACTTTAACAAATGTCTAGTGCAGTTTTGCTTTTGCATCAGTTACTTAGTTTTTTCTATTTTTGTACTATTTACACATACATTATCGCCTGTCTTCTCATCTATTTCAATATTTTTGAAAAAACTTTAATAAGAACTGTGACTTGCAGGTTGCATCTCTTGAAACCAAAATGAATGGATAAATACAAAATAAATAAAAGGAAAAGAGAAATGAGGCAAGTTCCCAGTGTGACTTTTGCAAAGGATACAATATAGTAAGAAGTTCATTAAGTTATGAGTACTAATTTAATATTCTCATAATCTAAAGGAGAGAGTGGAGAACAGAGAAGCCTGGCATGCTGCAGTCCGTCGGGTGGTAAAGAGTTGGACACCACTTAGGGACTGAACAACAAGTAAAGGAGAGCTTACAAATTGGATGGTAGTAGACTTGAGGATAGATTTTATCTGACCTGCTCAGTGCACCAAAAATCAGACAAATTTTCAAATAGTGAAGTGAAAGTCTCTCAGTCATGTCCAGCTGTTTGTGAGCCCATGGTCTATACAGTTCATGGAGTTCTCCAGGCCAGAATACTGGAGTGGGTAGCCTTTCCCTTCTCCAGGGGATCTTCCCAACCCAGGAACTGAACTGGGATCTCTTGCATTGCAGGCAGATTCTTTAGCAACTGAGCTATCAAGAAAGCCCATTTTTTTTTCCTGTAAATTTCACATAAATTTCCAGGTTTCTAGCATTTTAAGAAAATTCTGTAATTACCCAACCCTAGATATTCATTCCAGCAAGGCAGAGGAATCAACTGAAGAAATAGAATAATAGCCTTCATTTAGAGGCAACTTATAAAAGATCTGGGCTTCCCTGGTGGCTCAAGGCTTCCCAGGTGGCACTACTGGTAAAGAACCCACCTGCCAATGCAGGAGACTTAAGCAAAGAGTTGGACGTGACTGAAGCAACTTAGCACATGGCACTGGTGGCTGAGAAGGTAAAGAATCTCCCTGCAATGCAGGAGGCCCAGGTTCAATGCTGGAGTCAGAAAGATCCCCTGGAGAAGGAAATGGCTACCCACTCCAGCATTCTTGCCTGGGGAAGTTCATGACAGAGAAATCTGACAGGCTATAGTCCATGGGGTCACAAAGAGTCAGACATGACTGAGCATCAAGCTGTATCAAGCATGTAATATATTCATTTCTGCCAAATACTTAAAGTAATAATTGACCTCTGATGAAATATTTTGAGTTTCTGGTTTCTAGGAAATGTGCACTTTATTTTTCTTGGATTTATAATCTGTCAACAAAGTAAAGAAACTTTTAGACCACTCATATTTCATACAGAATATTAAAGTAGTTTTCCTTTTTTATTAAATGTTTTTGTCCATGTAACAAAATACATTTATTAGCATAATTTGGTATCATATCATTTTATTAATAATAACCCTTATGTTTTTATACATTTTCATTTCTCTTTTATTTTGAGATAGGAGTGACTAAGGTTAATTCTGGACTTAATACTTGTTAAATAAGTAGTGAACACTTTTATAAACAAGATTGATTACAGTTGGTGTGTGTATGTGCTATTTTCATTAGAGACAAGCTAACCAGCATGTTTTTAGCTGGCTTTTTATTCCTTTCACAGAACACTGGCTTCAAGTCAAGGTTCCACTCATCATTAGTTGAATAAATTTAAACAAACTATTTAAGCCCAATCAGTCCTGTTTCCTCACAGTAAAATAAAGAGGCTGAAATACACACACCCTAAATTTCCTCAAGTTTTACAATAAGATCACGTAATATGGAGATTATGGCCATATTGAATGTTCATGTATCAGGACAAGAGAGAGTTCTGAAGTGAGGCAAAACCCTGGTTCCCGGCTCGCTGCCTGTGCGCTCAGTCACTGAATCACGTCGGACTCCTGGAGACCCCATGGACTGTAGTCCACCAGACTCCTCTGTCCATGGAATTTTACAGGCAAGAATACTGGAGTGGAGTTGCCATTTCCTTCTCCAGGGAATCTTCCAGACCCAGGGATCTAACCAGCATTTCCTGTGTCTCCTGAATTGGCAGGTGGACTCTTTACCCCTAGCATCACCTGGGAAACCCCTCAGTGCCTGCTATGCTTCTAAAACTTCACCATGAAATATGATGTTTACTATTGGTTTTGGGGGGCTTCTCTTGTAGCTCAGCTGGTAAGGAATCTGCCCGCAATGAGGGAGACCCTGGTTCACTTACTGGGCTTTCCTGGGTCAGGAAGATCCTCTGGAGAAGGGATAGGCTACCCTCTCCAGTGTTCTTCGGCTTCCCTGGTGGCTCAGATGGTAAAGAATCTGCCCATAATTCAGGAGACCTGGGTTCAACCCCAGGGTTCATGAAGAGCCAGACACAGGTTTTTTAATTACAGAATTTTTGATACCGATTTTTTAAATCATGTCTAAGATTTTTTTTTCTATTCTGTATTTCCTTTTTTTTTTAATATTCTGTATTTCTAAGAGCATTTATCATGAATAGAATCTGGTTTTAGTAAATGCATTTTGCACTAAGATAATATTCTATTAATGTAGTAAATATATATATTTCCTAATGTCAAACAATTTTTATGTATTTTAACTGGGATAAGGAGGATGAGAAGGGGATGACACAGGATGAGATGATTGGATGGCATCACCAACTCGATGGACAAGAGTTTGAGCAAGCTCTGGGAGTTGGTGATGGACAGGGAAGCCTGGCGTGCTGCAGTCCATGGGGTCGCAAAGAGACGGACATGACTGAGCGACTGAACTGAACTGGGATAGATCTTATATAATGTGATTAGGTTTTGAAAATGTGATCTGCTGGCTTATATTTGTTAATGTTACAATATTTACAGTTTTTACACTTAATTTTTCTTGACCTTGGGGTATAAATTTTCTTTTTCCTACTGTTTGTGGTATAAAAGTTATACAAGATTCATAAGGCAAGTTGCAAACATGTGTGTGTGTTTGTGTGTGTGTATGTATGTTTATTCATAATCACTGGATAAATGCTACCACGATGATGATTATATGTCATTCATATTTTAAGGTTCAAATTACCTGTTTGATCTATCAATAGAATTTAAATGATTTATCTTAGTTAACCAATTTTTTCCATGGTTATAAATATATGCTTGTTTTTTATTAAATTTTGACTCAGTTTGTATAAGCTGTAGTATCATCTTTAGAGAACTATTGCCCAAAACTTTTTTTCTTCTAACTAAAGTATAATTGACTTATTATCTTAGTTTCAGGTAAACAACACTGTGATTTGATATTTTTAAAGGTTACACTCAATATAAAGTTATTATAAAATATTGGCTATATTTCCTGTGCTGTACACTACACCCTTGTATCTCATATTATACCTACTAGTTTGTACCTCTTAATCCTCTTCCCTTATATTGCTGCTCCCCACCAGCCTTGATCCCTCAGGTTTATTTGCTTTAGTTTTAGATTCCGCCTATAAGTGAAAACATAAAGTGTTTGTCTTTCTCTATCTGATTTATTCTATTAAGCATAATAACCTTCATGTCCAACCATGCTATTGGAAATGGCAAAACTTTCATTATTTCTATGGCTCAGTCTCATTCCATTGTGTACGTATACCCATCTGGTGACGGGCAGTCAGGTTTTTTCCATACCTGGGCTCTGTGAGAGACCTCATTACTACCATAAGGGCTGAAATAATTCAGAGGTAGTCACATTTTCTATCATATTCCCACTTACCTGTCAGTATTTGTAAGTACAGAAGGTGGAGGAATAATGGAAAGCAACTGTGGATTTCCTAAGGTTAATTCGCTGATGACTCCAACTGAAGCTGGATACCATCTATTTTTACCAAAGCAAATAAACAGACTTCAGTATCTGGTCTGCAGCCAGTGATTTGGTGAATGTGTTTGCCGTTCTTGACAAGTCTTGAAACCACAGTAGAAGGTGTTTGGGGTTTATACCTGGCAAGTCCAGCAGTACACTTTCATTTACTGTGCTGTCTCAGGCTCCCATTGATCTGTGACTATATCCACAGCTTAGTCCAGAAGAAACTGGAGTGCTTTCGTCACTGAAATAATATGAAACCAAATCGTTCTATTGATGATAACACATTGCTAGATAGTAGAGAGCAGAAAATATCAGAGGCTTAGAGGGGAGAAGTGAATCCCATGAAAATACTGGATCATGCTATAGTTTCTGTGCAGAGGAGAGGGTTACAATAATCTGGAATGATCTGGGTATTACTTTTATATTATAGAGGAAGACATGCCACTATCACTTTAAAAGACATACATCTCTTGTGAGACCTTTTCGGATTTTAGAAGAAATAAACCCTAAAGTTAAAAATATTATGCATGATATGACATGTGGTCTAAAATGCTGTACTTTAATTTGAACACAGAACAAGAAAAAAAGCTAAAGTGCCTATCTGTTTCACACTAGAATGTGAGCAGTTTTCATATTTGGACCTTATCATTGAACCAATAGGATTGGTTGATGTGTGTTCAATGGATAGACTGTCATATGCAAGTTTTGTCAGGGACTTATATCTGAACCCCAGTGACTGTACATAGGTTTGTATGGCCAAAACTATGATTTTTTCCAGTAGTCAGGTACAGATGTGAGAGTTGAACCATGAAGAATCGATGCTTTTGAATTGTGGTGTTGAAGAAGACTCTTGAGAGTCCCTTGGGCTACAAGGAGATCAAACCAGTCAATCCTAAAGGCAGTCAGTCCTGAATATTCATAGGAAGGACTGATGCTGAAGCTGAAGCTTCAATACTTTGGCCACCTCATGTAAAGAGTCAACTTATTGGAAAAGACCCTGATGCTTGGAAAGATTGAAGGCAGGAGGGGAAGATGTCAACAGAAGATGAGATGGTTAAATGGCATTACTGACTGGATGGACATGAGTTTGAGCACACTCTGGGAGACAGTGAAGGACTGGGGAGCCTGGCATACTGTAGTTCATGGGATGGCAAAGAGTTGGACATGACTGAGCAACAGGGCAACAACAAAGTGGCTGCACGTGGGATTTGGAAGCAAAGGCATGCCTTCTTCTCCAAAGAACTACTCTACTTTTGAGAAACATTTCTTTGCATTTCTACTGAGTCCCCCAAATGATTTGCCTGTGCTGAGAAGCACTCCATGGCCCTTTCGAAATGGCTTAAATTGTATCAGTGATAAGTGAGTCTTAAAGCTGCACAAGTTGTAACAGAACTCCCAGCTTGCCTCCTTCTACTGCAATTCTGAGTGACCACCAACAATCCTGGAATCTCCAGGGGTCTCCCCTGTGATCTGTTTACTGAATGGGAAATATGTGAACCTGGTTTAGAGAGAACTCTGCCTCAGAGCAGGTACTCACTTCAAGATGACGGTAACAGAATGACTACCCCATTCAGGATCAGCCTTGATTAGCACATTTAGTTACTCACCTCACTTGGAAAGAGAGATGACCTGAGCATGAAATGAATAGTGACCTAAGCTTCTGCTGGCTGTTCAGGGATTTGGAGAAAGATTAGGTTCCAGTTACAAGGGATTTGGGGAAAGAGGAACGTCAACCCATTCAGAAACATGCTATTATATGTGTGCAGTGTGGATGCCTTCCAAAGGTCCCTGAGTACAGAGGAAGCACTTGATAATCAGCCAAAGATGTGACCCAACTTATCCACTACTCCATGTAAGGAGTGAAAATTCAAACTTCAAAGCCAACAGAGATGTAGCTGTGGTTGTCAGTGTCTCAAGGAAGATTATTCTATTTTACTGTTTTTGAACACTGACATGCATGACGCAGTCAAGCTTTCTTTCTTTTTATTTTTTTAATTTTTTTGGCCTTGAGGCATGTGAGATTTTAGTTCCCCAACCAGAGATTGAACCCATGCCCCCTCCACTGGTGTGCAGACTCTTAACCACTGGAACACCGGGGAAGTCCCTAGTCAACCTTCTTACTTTGCCCATGGTGGATGGATGTGTGAGTCTTTCCTCTGTAGAGTTACTACAACTCTTTTAGGAACCAAACGTTTCAGAGAGGTTTCCATTTTAACCCCCCATCTTGCAATCGAGAGCAGTCATGCCTTTTCTTTTCCATGCTTGGGTTTTAAAATCCACTAATCACTTTCTGCATCCCTGCCCTTCTCCACCAAGACAGGATTACCTGCCCTCCTCATCAAGTTGGAAACCCACCATTCTTGCTCTCAGTGACCTCTTCACTGCTGATAACTCTCACTTCCCTTTCTTTGTGGCAAGCATGTGATTGTTGTTGTCATTTAGTCGCTAAGTTATGTCAGATTCTTTTGCGACTCCCTGGACTATGGCCTGCGGGGCTCCTCTGTCCGTAGGATTCTCCAGGCAAGAATACTGGAGTGGGTTGCCATTTCCTTCTCCAGGGGATCTTCCTGACCAAGGGATCAAACCCACGTCTTCTTTGGCAGGTGGATTCTTTACCACTGAGCCACCAGGGAAGCCCCTCTGGCAAGTATTGTTGTTCAGTCACTAAGTCATGTCGACTCTTTGCGACCCCATGGGCTGCAGCATTCCAGGCTCAAACTCATGTCCATTGAATCGATGATGCTATCTAACCATCTGATCTTCTGCTGCCTTCTTCTCCTTTGCCTTCAATCTTTCCCAGCATTAGGGTCTTTTTCAATGAGTCAGCTCTTAACATCAGGTGGCCAAAGTATTGGAGCTTCAGCATCAGCCCTTCTAATGAATATTCAGGACTGATTTCCTTTAAGATTAACTGGTTTGGTCTCCTTGCTGTCCAAGGGACTCTGAGGAGTCTTCTACAGGACGACAATTCGAAGGCATCAGTTCTTTGGTGCTCAACCTTCTTTATGGTCCAGCTCTCACATCCATACATGACTACTGGAAAAACCATAACTGACTACACAGAATTTTGTTGCCAAAGTGATGTCTCTGCTTTTTACTATGCTGTCTAGCTTTGTAATAGCTTTTCTTGCAAGAAGAAAGTGTCTTTTAATTTCATGGCTTCAGTCACCATCTGCAGTGATTTTGCAGCCCAAGAAAACAAAATCTTTCATTGTTTCCATTGTTTCCCCATCTATTTGCCATGAAGTGGTGGGACCAGATGCCATTATATTATTTTTTTGAATTTTGAGTTTTAAGCCAGTGTTTGTACTCTCCTCTTTCACCCTCAAGAGACATTAAAATATTTTTTATCAAGTTAATATTTAGTTAGCATTTGTAGGTATTTTATAGAATTGTTTGAATGTTGCCCTGGTCAGCTGTGAGATGACTCATGTCTTTCCAATACATCAGACCTTTTTAATACTCATTTATATTTTATTTGCATTACTAAAGTTTGCGTGTAGAATGCATACAGCTACATAGTGATTCTGTGTCTAGATTTAAGGTATAGTACATATAATCATGGTGATTATAATAAAATCTATTATATAAAATTCTGG
Source organism: Capricornis sumatraensis (assembly GCF_032405125.1). Lineage (NCBI taxonomy): Eukaryota > Metazoa > Chordata > Mammalia > Artiodactyla > Bovidae > Capricornis > Capricornis sumatraensis. The sequence continues at coordinate 13,668,000 of NC_091089.1, read as the reverse complement.
TTTTAATGCAGAACTTAATATGACAGTAATAAATTTTAAATTGCCAATTTAAATCCATTTAGAAATCAGGAGTCTATTGTCAAATCTTATGACTCTATTCAAAAACAAAGTATAACAGGATTACTTAGTTATAGCATATTTTCTTAAAACTAAAATTGTAGGCACTGATATTTATCTAGAGTTTGAAAAGTATTGGTCAGTGCATCTAACCTCAAATGCATGCTTAGTTGCTTCAGTTGTGTCCAACTCTTCATGACCCCATGGACTGTAGACCACCAGGGTCCACTGTCCATGGGATTTTCCAGCCAAGAATACTGGAGTAGGTTGCCATTTCATTCTCCATAATCTCAAATAACTTAGCTATTTTGGCATATTGGTATTATAAATTATTCCTTCTAATTTATTATAGGCGACCTGGAGCTTTAGAGGCTATGGTATAACTGCTTGTAAAATCTGTAGTATGCAAGTACACAAAATAAATGTAAGTGCACACATATTATAAAGACTAAATGAAGGTCTCTTAGAGACTTTTTTTCTTAAAATGATGTTTCCTGGAACTGTCTTGAAAACAAGATTCTAAACACATTAACCATGATTGGGCAGTTTGCAGAAGCACTAATAGTGAAGGGCAAATAAAGTGCCTTTTCTAACTAAATATTAAGTTAGCTCAACTTCAGTGTTGCCCGAGTTGCAGTATGCATTATAGAATACAGAGCTAATTGCCTTAGTGTTTCAACCCTCCAAGCAGTGCAGATGTTATGCAAATGTTTTAGTGCTCATTTTCAGAAAGTAAACAATTGTGGTAAATTTTGCAAGGGTATTTTCTTTTTTCACATTAGCACTAAACTTCCCAAAATTGTTGTTAGCTACAATGTTAGTGCTCAAATAAATTGAAATTTTTGTGGGGCAAAAACCTGTCAGATATGGAAGTAAATGGATTTTTTTTTCTAATTGTGAAATCCTGTTACGTTAGAAAGCAACGATGGAGTTAAATAGAACAATTAGTATGATATAGGCATCCTAATTTGATGAAACACATTATTGGTATCCACAGACAACAAGAACCCACTCCAGTATTCTTGCTTGGGAAATTCCATGGACAGAGGAGCCTGGTGGGCTACAGTCCATGGGGTCACAAGAGTTGGACATGACTTAGAGGCTAAACAACCACCACCACCACCATCTTTAATAAGTATATAATACACACAAATTTATTTCTTCACATAAAAATTATACTTAGAAAGCTTTTAAGATTTTTCATAATCCTGTGGTTATTTTGTGTTAACAACAAAATTGAATTTAGGAAAAACTAACATTATTACCAAATTCTTATAAGATGATTTTGGAATTCAGTAGCAAACTAATTTGTAATCATTTGTAAGTATAGCATCTGTGTGGCTTAGAAATCTGAATCTTAACCGTTTATAAAGATTCCTCTCACAAGAAGGTAGAGTGTCGATATTTCTTGATTGTGGGAATTTGAGAAAGAGGGTATTATCTGTTTCCTATTGCTCCTGTAACAAATGACTACAAGCTTAAAGGCTTAAACTCATTATTTTAGGCTTCTGCAGCTCAAAAATTCCAAACTCAAGATGTCAGTGGACCAGTGTTCCTTCTGAAGTCTCTAGGAGAAGGTCTGTGTCCTTGTCTATCCCAGTTTCTAGGGGTCAACTGCATTCCTTGACTCCCAGCTCATTCCTCCCACCTCAAAGCCAGCAAAATAAATCTTCAGATCCTTCTCTCCTTTCTGTCCTTTGCTTCCATTGTCACACTTCATTTTCCTCCTCACCCATTTCCTTAGGAGGGTCTTTGTGATTACACTGGGCCCATCCAGATCATCCAGAATACTCTCCCTATCCCAAGAAACTTAGGGACTTCCCTGATGGTCCAGGGACTAAGACGTTATGCTCTCAATGTGAGGGTCCCAGGTTCAATCCCTGCTCAGGGCACTAGATCCCACAGACCACCACTAAATGATGCTGCCTGCCACAGTGAAGACAGGAGATCCCACATGCTGCAAGCAAGGCCCGGTGCAGCCAAATAACAAATAATACAAGTTAAAAATAAACAGCTAAATGAATATTATTAGGAGATTTAGCTTAGGCATATCTGCAAAGTCTCTTTCCCATGTGTAGTGGGTGGCCTCCGAAGATTTGTCTACCTGGAACTTCAGAATATGACTTTATTTGCAATGATCTTTGTAGATGTAATTAACGATCCCAAAATGAGAACATTGTAGATGAGAGTGAGCTCTAATTCCAGTGAGAAGTATTTGTTAAACAACCAGAGTGGAAAGGGGTGGGATAAACTCTCCCTCAGAGACTCCAGAGGATTCAACCCTGCTAACATCTTCATGCCCAAACTACTGAACAATTGCACTCATCTCACACGCTAGTAAAGTAATGCTCAAAATTCTCCCAGCCAGGCTTCAACAGTATGTGAACCGTGAACTTCCTGATATTCAAGCTGGTTTTAGAAAAGGCAGAGGAACCAGAGATCAAATTGCCAACATCTACTGGATCATGGAAAAAGCAAGAGAGTTCCAGAAAAACATCTATTTCTGCTTTCTTGACTATGCCAAAGCCTTTGACTGTGTGGATCACAATAAACTGTGGAAAATTCTGAGAGAGATGGGAATACCAGACCACCTAGCCTGCCTCTTGAGAAATCTGTATGCAGGTCAGGAAGCAACAGTTAGAACTGGACATGGAACAGACTGGTTCCAAATAGGAAAAAGAGTGTGTCAAGGCTGTATATTGTCACCCTGCTTATTTAACTTATATGCAGAGTACATCGTGAGAAACGCTGGACTGGAAGAAACACAAGCTGGAATCAAGATTGCCAGGAGAAATATCAATAACCTCAGATATGCAGATGGCACCACCCTTATGGCAGAAAGTGAAGAGGAACTAAAAAGTCTCTTGATGAAAGTGAAAGAGGAGAGTGAAAAAGTTGGCTTAAAGCTCAACATTCAGAAAATGAAGATCATGGCATTCGGTCCCATTACTTCATGGGAAATAGGTGGGGAAATAGTGGAAACAGTGTCAGACTTTATTTTTCTGGGCTCCAGAATCACTGCAGATGGTGACTGCAGCCATGAAATTAAAAGATGCTTACTCCTTGAAAGGAAAGTTATGACCAACCTAGACAGTATATTAAAAAGCAGAGACATTACTTTGCCAACTAAGGTCCATCTAGTCAAGGCTATGGTTTTTCCAGTGGTCATTTGTGGATGTGAGAGTTGGACTGTGAAGAAACCTGAGCGCCGAAGAATTGATGCTTTTGAAGTGTGGTGTTGGAGAAGACTCTTGAGAGTCCCTTGGACTGCAAGGAGATCCAACCAGGCCATTCTGAAGGAGATGAGCAGTGGGATTTCTTTGGAAGAAATGATGCTAAAGCTGAAACTCCAGTACTTTGACCACCTCATGTGAAGAGTTGATTCATTGGAAAAGACTCTGATGCTGGGAGGGATTGGGGGCAGGAGAAGGGGATGACAGAGAATGAGATGGCTGGATGGCATCACTGACTCAATGGACATGAGTTTGAGTGAACTCTGGGAGTTGGTGATGGACAGGGAGGCCTGGCGTGCTGCAATTCATGGGGTTGCAAAGAGTCGGACATGACTGAGCGACTGAACTGAACTGAACATCTTCATTTCAGATCACCATACCCATAAGAGAATAAGTTTCTATTGTTCAGAGCCCCTCAGTTTGATCATCATTATGGAAGCTCTGCTGCTCCTGCTGCCGCTAAGTCACTTCAGTTATGTCCAACTCTGTGGGACTCTGCCCCACAGACAGGAGCCCACCAGGCTCCCCTGTCCCTGGGACTCTTCAGGCAAGAACACTGGAGTGGGTTGCCATTTCCTTCTCCAATGCATGAAACTGAAAAGTGAAAGTGAAGTCGCTCAGTCGTGTCTGACTCCTAGCGACCCCATGGACTGCAGCCTACCAGGCTCCTCCTCCCAAGGGATTTTCCAGGCAAGAGTACTGGAGTGGAGTGTCATTGCCTTCTCCTATGGAAGCCCTAGGAAACTAATATACCATTTAAGGTTACATAACACAGGATCTGGGGATTATAGGATGTGGAATTTTTTCAAGGAGCCATTGTTCTGTGTACCACAAAGTACAAACATCCTACCAAATTTGAGAAATTGCACTTACATCCTGGTGTGTTATGTTGTCCTGTTTCTGTCTCATCAGCAAAGATGGATGCTTAAAAGCAATGTCTTCGCATCTCCTTTCTTGGGTGATAATGATGTGATATTCAAACATAACTAGTGTCCAGTAAACAATGTTATTCCCTATGAAACAGCTTGCTAAAGGGCTGATGATGACAAAAGTTTGGTGAGATCACATTGAAAGATACATATTCTGAAATCTTTGTATACTGGTTCTGTAATATAGAAATATTTACTATTCTTTTTGTATTGGTCCTTAGCTGCAAGAACAATGAAATTCATGAAAAGTAGTTTATTAACTGAAATTCTCTGAACAAGACAAACCCCAGTACCATTACCATGTTTTCTTTATGAGCTTGGATTGATTTAAGCAAAAGTCAGGTTTAACTGGACAAGGCAATGGCACCCCACTCCAGTACTCTTGCCTGGAAAATCCCATGGACGGAGGAGCCTGGTAGGCTGCAGTCCATGGGGTCGCTAAGAGTCGGACATGACTGAGCGACTTCACTTTCACTTTTCACTTCCAGGCATTGGAGAAGGAAATGGCAACCCACTCCAGTGTTCTTGCCTGGAGAATCCCAGGGATGGGGAAGCCTGGTGGGCTGCCATCTGTGGGGTCGCACAGAGTCGGACACGACTGAAGCAACTTAGCAGCAGCAGCAGCAGGCTTAACTATTTCTCCATTTGTTTTCCAAAAGTTAATAGCTGCATCTAAAAGGCCTGAACTTTAATTTGGCAGTGAGTTATTATGAAATCTTCTACAGGACCCCACAGTGTTAGATTTTTTTTGCTCACAATTTCACTTTATTAAAAGTCTTAGTGGTAATTATAAATCTCTGTTAAATCTAAGCATAGATCTTTTCCGTACTATACAAAGATATTTATTGACTAGTAGATCAAATAGAATGGATTTGAAATACTATCAATAGCGAAATTACAGTTGTTATTTTATGTGTTGAATTTGAATAACCCCAAGTCAACAGTAAAAAATTACAGACATCCTTTGCAAAAAATGCTTAAACACTGGTTTATCCAGTTTGCCAATAATTCACTACAGGTGTTTCCAATTTAATCAGACATCTTTTCACAACTACCAATTAAGTCTTTTTGTTGGGTTTACAAGATAATAGCTAAAAGGCAACCACTCCTGTAGCTATTCACATCCCCACTTACATCTTCAAACAATAATGATATACATACATGTAAAATAGAATATGCCTTCTCACTGTTTAATGTTGGACAATACAAGGTAATTCAAACAGACATATTTAAGCACAGTTAGGTAATAAATACCACATACAGACATAGCTGAGAATTAAGCATTTAATACTTGTGACTATAATTTCTTGCTGCCTTGAATTTCTTTTCAGAAGAGACATGAAGTATAAGGGTTTTCTGTAGATTCTATTTATAGTTGCCTGTTACAAGAACATATGGAATGTTATGACTAATTGAACTTAATTGAATTACAAGGGGCTCACTGTTTCTCAGAAACGTCATTATCTTTTGGTCATGTAGTAATAGATAACCAGCAAGAGAGTCATGAAAGCATTCTGCAAAGACCAAATACTGCGTGTACTTCAAATAATACTGATATTTTGGAAGAGAGGTCATCTTGTTTTGTAGAACAAAATTGTAAAATCTTAGATTACTTTAAAAATGAATGAATAGACAAAATCTATGATGTTATTTTAGTTATTCTGTGATTTAGGACAGAAATTTTCAGTACAGAACTATTTATACTACATTAAATCTCTTCTGAATATTGCAATGTTTCCCTTTTAAAAATTACATGAATCAAATACCATGCATATCCCTAGATCACTGGATTACATGCAGATGTTTTGATATGTTCATAGAAGTATAAACCTCTAGGTACTCACAAGGCACAGTAGTACATACTTACACCTGTGTACACAATAGTACGTATTTGGTCACTTAAATGTTTTCATCTGTATTGTTATTCTAATGAGGATGACCTAATTTTCTTTGATTGAAATAAACTGTTACTAATTATATAGTGACTTCCTAAAAATACATCTAGAGGTATGCATCTTTTAAGCTAATAAAAGTCATCATCAAAGAAGAAGCTGATCCATGCTTGCTAATATAATTATTAATAAGTTCAAATTAGATATAAGTAACACCTAGTATATTACTCTTCAAAAATGCAGGGTAAGAAAAGTGAGTTTACATAGAATTTCTTATTCTACAGACATTATTTTTTAAGACACTTCCTTTTTTAAAAAAAGAAAGAAAAACTTTTTATTTGGTATTGGAATATAGCCAATGTTGTGATAGTTTCAGCTAAACAGGGAAGGGACTCAGCCATACATATACTTCTCTCCATTCTCCCCCAAACCCCCTCCCATCCAGGCTGCCACGTAACATGGAGCAGAGTTCCCTGTGCTCTACAGTAGGCCCTTATTGGTTATCCATTTTAAATATAGCAGAGTGTACATTTCCAGCACAGACTCCCTAACTATCCCTTCCCCTCATCCTTCCCAAAAGCAACCATAAGTTCACTGAGACACTTCCTTTTGAATATTACAAATATAAGGGGGTAAAATTAAAATAAAAGAAGCATGAAAACAAGAGCTTCCCTGAGGAAGAGGAGGAAAAAATAAAAGGAAGGACAGAAAGGACACTCATCTCACACGCTAGTAAAGTAAGGCTCAAAATTCTCCAAGCCAGGCTTCAGCAATATGTGAACCATGAAATTCCAGATGTTCAAGCTGGTTTTAGAAAAGGCAGAGGAACCAGAGATCAAATTGCCAACATCCGCTGGATCAGGGAAAAAGCAAGGGAGTTCCAGAAAAAGACCTATTTCTGCTTTCTTGACTATGCCAAAGCCTTTGACTGTGTGGATCACAATAAACTGTGGAAAATTCTGAGAGAGATGGGAATACCAGACCACCTGACCTGGCTTTTGAGAAATCTGTATGCAGGTCAGAAAGCAACACTTAGAACTGGACATGGAATGACTGGTTCCAAATAGGAAAAGGAGTACATAAAAGCTGTATATTGTCACCCTGCTTATTTAACTTATATGCAGAGTACATCATGAGAAATGCTGGGCTGGAGGAAGCACAAGCTGGAATCAAGATTGGCGGGAGAAATATCAATAACCTCAGATATGCAGATGGCACCACCCTTACGGCAGAAAGTGAAGAGGAGCTAAAAAGCCTCCTGATGAAAGTGAAAGAGGAGAGTGAAAAAGTTGGCTTAAAGCTCAACACTCAAAAAACTAAGATCATGGCATCTGGTCCCATTACTTCATGGGAAATAGATGGGGAAACAATGGCTGACTTTATCTTTGGGGGCTCCAAAATCACTTCAGATGGTGATTGCAGCAATGAAATTAAAAGATGCTTACTCCTTGGGAGGAAAGTTATGACCAACCTAGACAGTATATTAAAAAGCAGAGACATTACTTTGCCAACAAAGGTCCATCTAGTCAAGGCTATGGTTTTTCCAGTGGTCATGTATGGATGTGAGAGTTGGACTGTGAAGAAGGCTGAGCGCCGAAGAATTGATGCTTTTGAAGTGTATTGTTGGAGAAGACTCTTGAGAGTCCCTTAGACTGCAAGGAAGTCCAACCAGTCCATCCTAAAGGAGATCAGTCCTGGGTGTTCATTGCAGGGACTGATGTTGAAACTGAAACTCCAATACTTTGGCCACCTTATGCGAAGTGCTGACTCGTTGGACAAGACCCTGATGCTGGAAAAGATTGAGGGCAGGAGGAGAAGGGGACAACAGAGGATGAGATAGTTGGATAGCATCATCAACTGGGTGGACATGGGTTTGTGTGGACTCTGGGAGTTAGTGATGGACAGGGAGGCCTGGTGTGTTGCGGTTCATGGAGTCACAAAGAGTTGGACCTGACTGAGTGACTGAACTGAACTGAACAGAAAGATGAAGGAAGGTAGAGTCATTAACAAGAAAAACAAGAAGAAAGTAATTCCTGAACCAGTACTGAGTGGCTGTGCTGTGCTTAGTCACTCAGTTCATGTCCAGCTCTTTGCCAACAGATAGACTGTAGCCTGCCAGGCTCCTCTGTCCATGGGATTCTCCAAGCAAGAGTACTGGATAGGGTAGCCTACCCCTTCTCCAGGGGATCTTCCCAACCCAAGAGTTGAACTGGGTTTTCCTGCATTGGAGGTGCATTCTTTACCAGCTGAGCTACCTGGGAAGCCCCAGTAGTGAGTGGAGATTCCATTATTGCGTTATCCGTGTGTGCTTAGTCACTCAGTCATGTCTGACTCTTTGCAACCCCATGGACTGTAGCCTGCCAGGCCCCTCTGTCCATGGAGATTCTCCAGGCAAGAATACTGGAGTGGGTTGCCCTGCCCTCCTCCAGGGGATCTTCCCAACCCAAGTCTCCCACATTCAGGCAGATTCTTTACCATCTGATTCAGCAGGGAAGCCCTCATCATTATTGGATGTTTTTAAAACCCTGTTTAATTATACAAATATTTCATTACTTTCTCCCTTAATTTGCTAGGGCTGCTGTAACAGAGTATGACAAACTGAGTGGTCTGATAAGAGAAATTGATTTTCTCATAATTCTGGAGGGTAGAAGTCCAAGAGGTAAATGTCAGCAGGGTTGGTCCCCTTCTGTTTCAGGCCCCTCTTCTTGGCCTGTGGATGGCTGTGCTCTGCCTATGTCTTTACCGCTTCTATCTATATCTGTATGGGTCCAGGTCTCCTTTTCTTGTAAGGGTACCAGTCATATTGGATTAGGAACCATCCTAATGGCTTCATTTTAACTTAATTACCTCTTTAAATATCCTATCTCTAGAAAAGGTCACATTCTGAGGTAATGAGGGTTAATACTTCAACATATGAATTTGGGGAGACACAGAATTCAATTCATTTATATTTTCCCTGAAATCATGCAAGATGGCATAATGCATAATATTAATAATATGTATAAAAAGTGTAACATAAAGATTTAGTCCAATTATTTGGATAGTTTGTGGATGAAAAAGCCATAATGATTACTTAAAAATAATAATAATTAACTCACAAGCTCCAAATCAGTTAAAAACATGGTGCAGTTTTTGTTGTTGTTGTTGTTTTCTTAATAACTTCCCTCTCGTCCAGTTTTCTCTGTTGTCTTGGTTTAAAGTCACAGGAAGTGCATGGAATAACATCAAGTTTACACATTTGTTGTTAAGTAAAACCTTTGTAAGAGTCACTTCAGACCTTTAGCAAATTATTGCTGAGCTGTGGCATTACAGGCACTGAGAAAAATTCAATGATTTTCTGCTCTATTCAGTTACAAAAAAAAGAAACCCTAAACTACCATTCCTGAATAGACTTGCTTGAAAGAATTCCATCATATATAATAGTGTTATTGTTTGGCATTATTTCCTACAGAGAATTGGTTTGGATAGAAATAATATGAGCTAAAATACAAAGATTTTTCAATGATATTCCCTGTCATCAGTTGTTAAATGAACAGCATTATGTCATGTTTATAAAGTACTAAAAACATTTTAAAATACCTAATACCTTTAAATAATTATCATTTCTGTGAATAGAAGATAAGATACTATGGCATATTTTAATGACTATGAGTGAATCACTTTAACAGACTTATGTAGATCATTTCTAATAAGGGTTAAAAGAATATAGAAAACCATAATTTACCTTTGTCATCGACAAATAAGACAAATGATCAGCCTTAGTATACATTTATTTTCTTATTTTCTGTGTTACAAGATTCAAACCTCTTTCTTGTAAAACTTTTCAGAATCATAAAAAGCAGCTAATTGATTTAAGTAATTGATAGACTCGAATTTCAGATTTGGGGAGAACTGAAATCATGTAACCAAAAAAAACCCACTTTTTTTTTTTAATTGCAGGATAACTGCTTCACAATGTTGTGTTAGTTTCTGCTGTAGAGCAACGTGAATCAGCTATAAATATACATATATCCTCTCCCTCTTGAGCCTCCCTCCACCACTTTTATTTTCAAATGAAGAAACCAAGGACTATACAGGTTGACTCCCTGTTCAGTAATAGAAGAGGCTCTATGAAAGACAGAAATGAGCATTTTGTATAATTCATCATTTCTAAGAGTTTATGCATAAAAAGACATGTGAAAGTGAAAGTCTATCAGTCGTGTCTGACTCTTTGCGACACCATGGATGATACAGTCCATGGAATTCTCCAGGCCAGAATACTGGAGTGGGTAGCCATTCCCTTCACTAGGGGATCTTCCCAACCTAGAGATCGAACCTAGGTCTCCCACATTGCAGGTAGTTATAAGTATGTTACACGTTAAATAAGCAAACATAATCATGGCAAAATGAGCAATTGCCATAAATAAGCCATTTTAAATAACACGTATTCTATTTGTAAGAACATGAATGGCACATGTGAACACAATTTTTGTCAAACAAACCAAAATCTCATTTCTATACTATTTTCTAAATTTCAGAGTTAGTGTATAACAGCATACTTTTTAATGCTGTCTTGGTTACTAAAAAAGTAAATGGCAAAATGTCAGGGATTTTTGTAGTTTAATCCAGCTTTACATTTGAAAGATATCAGATTATGTGGTTTTTCAAAGGTCAGTATATTGAAAACTCTCAGGATTGGAAGAAATCATTCAGGTCATCTAGTTACTCCCCACCCAGTTGCTGACAAGTTTCTCAGTGACTGAACTGCAAAAAGACCATTTGGGTTTTATTTTTCCTTATGACATGTATATGGGCGGCAAATAGTTGTTTGAATTTTGGAAAGATTAAATTAACTTCATCCAAAATGCCTTTCAACTTTGTTTCAGAATTCACTTAGAAACTCCTGAAATAAAATACATAGGAACTTCTTACTATCTTAACTCTTCTAGTTGCCATAACAACTTCTGAAATTTTCCCAAAAGTCTATGTCTGCTATGACAAATCTGCTCATTCTTGCAGGAGCAAACATTTGAGATGTGTGAATCTGAGAGTCTGCTGGGTGAGTTACCCTTGGATCTCAGCTGTACCCTAACAGGATCGAGCCTTCTATTTGTGGCTGTGGATCATCATTTGTATAGGCTCCTCATTTTTAAGTTAAAAAGAAAGTCTTATACAGACTGTAAAATCCTGGGGGGAAAGTAGATGAGCCAAAGACGCCTAGGAAAAAATTCAATAACAGAAACTTTGGTATCAAAATTTATTGAGAGAGGTCTGCTGCTGTGCTTAGTCATGCAGTCATGTCCAACTTTCTGTGACCCCAGTTACTATAGCCTGCTAGGGTTCTCTGTCCATAGAATTCCCCAGGTAAGAATACTGGAGTAAGGTTGACATTTCCTACTCCAGGGTATCTCCCTGAAACAGGAATCGAATCAGCGTCTCCTGTGATTCCTGCAATGGCAGGTGGATTCTTTATCACTGAGCCACCAGGGGAGCCCAAGAAAGGTGTATGTATGCCTAAAAACCATAAGCCCCGTCATGCAGGATACTTGAGCACTGTGTAATATTTCTGAAGTACTAGATAAACATTGTTGCAGAAGACGGAGAAGCCATAGGCAGGGTGTTTGTCATGGAACATCTTGTTGATAGAGCAGAAAGTGTTGGAGGATAGAAAAAGAAGATAAAACAAAGTGAGATGATTGAAAGGACTGAGTTACAGAGCAACTTTCAAATGACTTGGGAGATTTTAGTATAGTTCATGACTGTAACTTGAAGGTCACAGATGAAGCAACTTATTTAGAATATAATACTACATCATACTTTTCTGGTAACAAGTTAGCTACATTGCAGATAGTCTGATTTGATGGAAAGGGCTGTTTGGAAACAAATGACACCTTTTCTGATCATTTCAGATGACTGAAAGTACTGGCACCTTCAGTGCTCAAATAGTCTCATCCTTGCTCGACTGTAGAAATTGTGAAGATAGAAGTAAAACCGTTGTTAGTATATCACTCCCAAAACGCCAGTCCCTTAAGTTAATGTTGAGAGGGTAATTCCTGTTGTAGAGTATTCAAATCATAAAGCCGAAATGAGAAAGGAGGTTACTTAATATTAGAGAAATTTGTCGCACAATAGGAAAATCTTACAAGTAGCATTCACTGATAATATGCAACTCTTCATGAGTTTATTGATTTAGGGAGGAGTTACCAATCAATGGAGGGGCTTCCCAGGTGGCTCAGTGGTAACGTATCTACGTGCCAATGCAAAAGATGCAAGCTCAGTCCCTGGGTCAGAAAGATCCCCTGGAGAAGGAAATGGCAACCTACTCCAATACTCTTGCCTAGAAAATCCTATGGACAGAAGAAGCCTGGCGGGCTACATTCCATAGGGTCAAAAAGATTCAGATACAACTAAGCATCCACTGATTTATGGAGGTGATAAATGACTTGTTTGCTTCCTAATACATGATTATTGAAACCTTTGGGACCAGATTGTCTTACAACCATCCCAGCATATTCTAAGCAGTGTCTGCTTCAGGGTGCAATGGGAATGATATGGATTCAATAAAGGATTCACAAAAGAGTTTTGGCATCGAAGAGACATTCAAGCTTGAAAAGTTTCACAGCAAAAAATAGAGAAGGGCAGAAAAATGTTTTTACCATTTTCTTGCTGATTTCCAAGGTGTTTGGGTACAGTCTGACTGCTTCACTCTCAAAGGATTAAATATATCTTATATTAATATCTTCTGGAAAGGCCAGGGTTTAGTGAACATTGAAAATGTGGCAGAACTGCCAGATCCGATAATAAAGCATTCCCTCCTAATGTATTCATTTTCATGCTCATCACTGATGGGAGGAAGAGGAAGATAAGTAGCTATGAATACTAGATGCCAAAAATTTAGTTGAAATTTTAGGTTATACAAAAATAATCTTGTTAGTGAGCCTAATTATAATATGAGCAGATGTGGCTGTAATGACAAGTTGGTCTTCTAACAGGGTTCTCGGAGTTATCATCTTCAAGCATATGGGTTTCTTGGATTTGGTCATGGATGAACCTTTAGTCAGCACGGTTTCCCTACCTCCTTCGCTGGAATGAACTTTAACCAGCCGCCTGTACACAAGGCTACTGATTCCTTCAACTCTGCCCTCTCATTGATTTACTTTGCTAAGTAGCTTCAGTCGTGTCTGACTCTTTGCACCCCTATAGACTGTCACCCTCCAGGCTCCTCTGTCCATGGGATTCTCAGGGCAAGAATATTGGAGTGGGTTGCTATTTTCTTCTCCAGGGGATCTTTCTGATAGGAAAGAATTGAATTGAATTCATGTCTTCTGTGTCTCCTGCATTGGCAGGAAGGTTCTTTACCACTAGCGCCACCTGGGAAGCCCTGTCCAAGCCTCATTTAAACAACCCCTCTATTGATAAGGAGCAGTTTTGCTCCCTGTTATTTGAATTCCTTATCTGTTCATATCATGATACTTTTATTCTTAACAACAGATTTGAATGACCATCCATCACAGTTTATGACTGTTGTCCTTATGTAATTTCAATACCACAACACTTACATTCAAAACATGGAGTTTGTGTCTTAAAAGACATAGTCATTATAGGTATAGCAAATATTTATTGCAGTTTAGAGAAAAATGGATTTATGCTTGATACTGTGTACAGAATCATGTTATGCAAAAAAAAAAAAATAATAACCACCAAAGTCCATTCATTGAAAAATAACAGTTTAATACGTGTTCAACTCCTCTGTGGGTTTTCATATAGCGATTTGACAATGTTCTCAAGATATGTGAAGAAATTTGGCATTTTGTATAGACTGGAATAGAGAAGGAAATGGCAACCCACTCCAGTATTCTTACCTGGGAAATCCCATGGACAGAGAAGCCTGGTAGGCTACAGTTCATGGGGTCACAAAGAGTCGGACACAACTGAGCAAACACATACACACACACACACACACACACACACACACACACATACAGACTGGAAATGTATTACTATTTTTCCTATTTAAGTGAATGGTATATAAAAGCCCACTATCTAAAAATTCATCATCCAGTCTATTTTCAGGAACTGATTAATTATGATAAATGAGGAATATTTGGGCTACCATTTGTTAAGGAGGTGAACAAGAGATTGAAAGAGTATTCATTGATTTTTGTATATTGCACAGAGCATTACTGAGTTTGTATTGTTCATAGAAACAAGGTACAATAAGGAGAAAGTCTAATCCTTCTAAGCCACTATTTCTGACTCAGCAGTAAAATTGCTGGTCAGCATCCTTAGATGAAATTGAGGAATGAATTGTGTTTATATATCATCGAATTAGAGCAGTGTTTGTATTTATCTGATTTGTGTTACATACTATTTTCTCTTTTAATTATAGAACCAACAAGGGCAAATTTATTAATCTTCTTGGAAAGAAAATTGTTTTGTTTATTTTTTAATCTGGCATAGATTAACAAGTCTACTTGTATGTCTAACAGAGAGATAATTGTTATAAAAATATAATGAGTTATCAAGATTAGTATTATTTCACTACCATCATACGCTGACACAGCTTTCACTTAAGTGCACAGAATAAATGAATAGATCTCTTCTATGAGCGAGATTCAGCTGGGCTTTTATTTGATCATTCTGTTGCCTGTAATAAACCAGGGCTTATTCAAATAGAGTGAGCCAGCTCTTCTCTTTAAAGCTGAATTAGGAAGCATTTGAACAGTGGGTGAAAGCATGGAGATTGCATCTAGCATGCACTGCCTCCATTGGTGGGAAAAAAACTGATGCCAACTGAGGACATAGATAAGGAAGAGCTGGATGACTTTGAGAAATTAACAATGCTTCTTCCTTTTTCTTTAAAATAGAGATTTGAATTTTCATTGTAACAACATTCACATTTGAGATTGATCATATAAATGTTGAATTTTTTCAAATTCCACAAATATTTAACTGAGGAAATAATAAAGAAGTGTACTCATCACATTAAACAAGGATACAAGTGATGCTTCATAGGGGCCAAGTCTCAAGAAGTTATGGCCAATTTGTGATCCAATTTATCATTCATTTCTCTTTACATTAAGTGGATATGTTCGTAGATCATTCATATGTATCAGGTTCAGTACAATACGATAGATATGTATTTGGTTCAGTTCAGTCTCTCAGTCATGTCCGACTCTTTGCGACCCCATGGGCTGCAGCACACCAGGCTTCCCTGTCCATCACCAACTCCCAGAGCTTACTCAAACTCATGTCCATTGAGTTAGTGATGCCATCCAACCACGTCACCCTCTGTTGGCCCCTTCTTGCCTTCAATCTTTCCCAGCATCAGGATCTTTTCTAGTGAGTCAGTTCTTCGCATCAGGTGCCCAAAGTACTGGAGCTTCAGCTTTAGCATCATTCCTTCCAAAGAAATCCCAGGGCTCATCTCCTTCAGAATGGACTGGTTGGATCTCTTTGCAATCCAAGGGACTCTCAAGAATCTTCTCCAACACCACAGTTCGAAAGCATCAATTCTTCAGTGCTCAGCTTTCTTTATAGTCCAATTCTCACATCCATGCATGACTACTGGAAAAACCACAGCTTTGACTAGATGGATCTTTGTTGGCAAAGTAATGTCTCTGCTTTTTAATATGCCATCTAGATTGCCATCTATGGGGTCGCACAGAGTCGGATATGACTGAAGCAACTTAGCAGCAGTAGCAGCAGCAGATTGATCATAGCTTTCCTTACAAGGAGTAAGCATCTTTTAATTTCATGGCTGCAGTCACCATCTGCAGTAATTTTGGAGCCCCAAAAATAAAGTTTCTTACTGTTTCCATTGTTTCCCCATCTATTTACCATAAAGTGATTGGACTGGATGTCATGATAGCAAGGAATTATCTTTAATATTAAAATATAAGACATCCAGTATATTCTTAAAATATAGCCTATACCAAAGCTATATTTTTTTTTTTCTTTGACAAGAATTGATGACTCACCTATTAGAACAAATCAAATTCTGGCATGGAGTGCCACTCATACATGACTACCAAAATGCTGTCTTCCCACTAAACCAATATGCTAACGTTGATCAAATAGATTTAGTGATCATGCATTTCAAGTTTTGAATTGAAATTTGTTGAGTTCAAATAATTTGTTACAGAGTACAAATGGTGATAACAAACCACTGTTTCCTCTATTTCTTTATAATTATTTTCCTTTAACCAGTAAACCTATTTAGAAGAAAAGGCAATTTACAAGAGTTTGGATAAACTCCAGGAGTTGGTGATGGACAGGGAGGCCTGGTGTGCTGTAGTTCATGGGGTCGCAAAGAGTCAAACACGACTGGGTGACTGAACTGAATTGAATCAATTTTTAAAAGTCATGAGGACGGTATTAAATCTGTTCATGTAAATTTATAAAACAGAGAAGAGGAGAAATATTAATTTTATGGTGTTCTGTTTTCTAAACTTGAACTTACTGGGGCTTCCCAAGTGGATCAGTGGTAAGGAATCCTTCTGTCAATGCAGGAGACATGGATTGGATTCCTGGATCCAGAAGATCCCCTGGAGAAGGAAATGTCAACCCACTCCAGTATTCTTGACTGGGAAACCCCATGGACAGAGGAGCCAGCTGGACTACATGTAGTCCATGGGATCACAAAAGAGTCAGGCATGACTTAGCAAATAAACAACAATGTATATATGTGTTAATTCACTTATTCAATTATATGTTCAATTATTCATATTACTTGTCAGTGAATATCTGGTGACTGCTACCATGTGTTAGCTATGGTGCTATGTTTTTGTTCAGTTGCTCTGTTCTGTCCGACTCTTTGCAACCCCATGGATGGCAGCATGCCAGGCTTTCCTGTCTTTCACCCTCTCCTGGAGCTTACTCAAACTCATGTCCATTGAGTCAGTGATGCCATCCAACCACCTCATCCTCTGTCGGCCACTTCTCCTCCCGCCTTCAATCTTTCCAGCATCAGGGCCTTTTCCAATGAGTTAGTTCTTCACATCAGGTGGCCAAAGCTTTGGAGTTTCAGCTTCAGCATCAGTCTTTCCAATGAATGTTCAGGACTGATTTCCTTTAGGATTGACTGGTTTGATCTCCTTGCAGTCCAAGGGACTCTCAAGAGTCTTTTCCAACACCACTAGTGAAGCAGAACATGTTTAAACACGTTCTTGCTGATCACATATAGTTCTGTTCTTTTTTTGTTTGTTTATTGCTACTTGCGACTGTTTTCAACTAAAGGTAGAAACTTGCAAATAACTTATAAAAATACTTATTACATGTACCCCTTGTTAATGCATGCATTTTGCACATTTTCCTTCCCAGTTTGTAGTTTTCCTTTCAATTTTGTTTGTGATGTTTTTAACATCTGGGGTATGCCACCATATCCACTGGCTCTTTCCTTTATATACTCAAGCTGGTTATTTTACATTTGGTACTGTACCTAGAAATCCTATACCATCACAATAGCATATAACCATCTACATTTTCTTTTTAATATGTTTTGGGTTGTTTTTTTTTTTCCCTTCACATTTCAAGTCTTTGGTCTCACTGAAACTTATGTTGGCATAAGATGTACAGTAGGGTCTCTTTCTCCCTCTAATGATTAGCCAGGCCTTCCAGCACTATTTGGCAAAAAGCAAAGAAGAACTAAAGAACCTCTTGATGAAAGTGAAAGAGAAGAGTGGAAAAAAAGTGGCCTAAAACTCAACATTCAGAAAACTAAAATCATGGCATCTATTCCCATCACTTCATGGCAAATAGATGGGGAAACAATGGAAACAGTGAGAAACTTTATTTTCTTGGGTTCCACAATCACTGCAGATGGTGACTGCAGCCATGAAATTAAAAGACATTTGCTCCTTTGAAGAAAAGCTATGATCCATCTAGACAGCATATGTAAAATCTAAGACATTACTTTGCCAACAAAGGTCCATCTAGTCAAAGCTACGGTTTTTCTAGTAGTCATGCATGGATGTGAGAGTTGGACTAAAAAGAAAGCTGAGCACTGAAGAATTGATGCTTTTGAACTGTGATGTTTGAGAAGACTCTTGAGAGTCCCTTGGACTGCAAGGAGATCCACCCAGTCCATCCTAAAGGAGATCAGTCCTGAACATTCATTGGAAGGACTGATGCTGAAGCTGAAACTCCAATAATTTGGGCACCTGATGCGAAGAACTGACTCATTTGAAAAGACCCTAATGCTGGGAAAGATTGAAGTTAGGAAGAAAAGGGGACAACAGAGGATGAGATGGTTGGATGGCATCACCAACTTCATGACCATGAGTCTGAGCAAGCTCTGGGAGTTGGTGATGGACAGGGAAGCCTGGTGTGCTGCAGTCCAGGCGGTCACAAAGAGTCTGACATGACTGAGTGACTGAACTGAACTGAAGCAGGCACAACTTTTGACCTTAATTTTTTGAAGTGGAAATCAGAAAAAAAAAAAAAAAGGCGATCGTGTGTTTCAGAGTGATTCCATGGGAGCTGCACACAGGTTCTGCAGCCAGACTTGCTTGGCAAGAGCCACCTTCCCACCCTCCCCCCCCTACACACACACACACACACAGACACACACACACACACACACACACACAGGAGTCCAGGGATTCTCGTGCTATGCATGGTGATATAAGCGTAAAGTATACTACATGCTTGATCTTTTGGATTTACTGGACTCAGGCAACGTAACAAATAGGCAATCTCAATATAGGTACTCAATATAGATACTAATATAGAGGTGAACTCAGAGTAGGAAAGTACCAATTTCCCCGTCATCAGCCCATCATGGGTCCCATTGGGCTAAAATCAAGACGTGAGCTGGGCTGTTTTCTTCTGGAGACTTTAGGGCAGAATCTATTTTTTTGTTCTTTCCAGTTGTTGACTGTGAGATCTCCATTTCCTCCATGGCTGAAGTCATTTCTCACCTTCCAGAATCCACCCACGTTTCTTGGCTCATGGCTCTCTCCACTTCAAAGCAAATAACAGAGTCAAATCCTTCTCTCAGCCCATCTCTCCTGTCCCTTCCATGACCATATCTCTCTGACCAACCCTTTTGCTTTCCTCTTCCATTTTTCAGGATCAAGGTGATTATGTTGGGCTCACTTGGGTGAGTATAATGTGCCAATCTTAGCTGACCATCAACTTTAACTATCTTCAACCTTAATTCCCTTTGACCACATAGCAAAATGTATTCATAGATTTCAGAGATTAGGTCATGATATTGATATCTTTGCAGGGCCGTTATTCCACCTATCACAGTATTTCTATTCATTTCAGCATATATACTTCTAGGCAGATATAATTATTTATTAATGCTCTAATCTAAAAATTCTTCTGGAGATTGACAAAATTTATTTCAAAATAGTCCCTCCAACTTCATTGTAGATAGTTCTCCAACATATGAAGTGATTCTGTTTTGTCAATTATTTTGTGTCAATAATTACTTTTTGGATCTAAAGTTACTTTTCAGAGCTTCTTCTCTTTGTATTGACCTTGAAGTAGTGTTTATTGGATTATATTTTATAGTACTACCCTACAACCTATTCATATAACTTCTTATTTTTCTACTTATTAATGGAATGATTTTTTCATTATAACCTTTATTAATACGTGTACTTTTTCATCTTCTTTATAATATCAGATGTTTAGAGTTTCTCTTTCACTTTACCATTATTTTTCATTAGTAATTAATTATTCAACCTCATATGAACCCCTCAAAGAGACTGAAAACAGTACTTTCTATCAACAACAGCATTCTCTTTATCGTATAACTATTTTTTACCTTCCTTATGGAGCTTCTAGAAAACCACCCTACCCTAAGCTCTAAAGCTATTCTTACTTGAGGTGGGGACGTTTTGACAGGGTTTAATCAATGCAGTGATATGTCTAAAGACTGTTCTCAGAATCTTGACCTTGTGGAGAAGGAATGGTGTGGCTCCATCTACTGTTTGGAGACAAGAGAGTTTGCTATTGCCATAGTCCAGCTGAAAAGTATGAAAGGATCCAATAAACCTTTAGAGATCAAGGTGCTGCTGCTGCTGCTGCTGCTGCTGCTGCTGCTGCTGCTGCTGTGTCGCTTCAGTCGTGTCCGACTCTGTGCGACCCAATACACAGAGGCAGCCCACCAGGCTCCCCTGTCCCTGGGATTCTCCAAGCAAGAACACTGGAGTAGGTTACCATTTCCTTCTCCAATGCATGAAAGGGAAAAGTGAAAGTGAAGTTGCTCAGTCGTGTCCTACTCCTAGCGACCCCATGGACTGCAGCCCACCAGGCTCCTCCGTCCATGCGATTTTCCAGACAAGAGTAGTGGAGTGGGGTGCCATTGCCTTCTCCAAGAGATCAAAGTAGGAGGAGTTAATGACTTCATTCATGATAAATGGGAAGAAAAAGAGTCAAAGATGATTTTCAGGTTAGTGCCTAATTCCCTGATGATGAGTCCTCATATATAAGATAAGAGGAAAAGCAGGTTTTGGGGGGTTGGATAAATTCATCTGGGGACATACCCAGGTCGTAATATGAATGAGAAATGAAAGAGTTAAGACATGAATTTGAGACTCTATAAATTCTGTCCATAAAAGCAATTAAGATTACTCAGGAAGAACAGAGGAGGAAAAGAAACAACAGAAAATACTGCAGAACACTAATATTTAAAGTATGGGGGGGGGAAGAGAATATAAGAAAGCATATGCATCATAAACGCTCAGAATGGCATGTTATAGTGGAGGCGAAAACTAATTCCAATAGACAGGATCGTTTTTCTGTCGGGTAGTTCAGATAGGTCAAGTAATTTGACACCTGAAATGTAACTGTAGGAGTTGGTAGAGCCCAGGAACTAGCAGATTTTATAATCCATAGTAGAAGGTCTTGGAAAGTTTAAGTGACATACTCAAGGTTGCATAGCCAATAAGTCAGGGAATATGATTTTAGTGAACATTGTTGAATCTTTCTAGTGAACATTATTATCGAAACTTTGTCTTTGGGCTTTACTTTCACCACCAGACCCATTCACAGCTGAGCATCTCTTCCACTTTGGCTCAACCCCTTTATCCCTTCTGGAGCTATTTCCCCACTCTTCTCCAGTAGCATATTGGACCCCTACTGACCTGGGGGATCCATTTTTTCAGTGTCATATCTTTTTTTTGCCTTTTCATGCTGTTATAGTAAATAAATAAACAAAACAACCAAATGAACAAAAGTAAAGCAGGAAAGTAATAAATATTTATTAGTTCCTGTGGGAAGACTTCTAAACTTGGAAGCTTTAGAAGGAAAGTAGAGAAAAAAAGATATATTTTCATAAAAATTGATAACATCCACATATAAAACAATAATAGCAACCTAAGAAGAAACATAGTATCTTTAAATGATATATTTATAGCATCTAAATTTTAATTTAAAATATACTAAGCTCCCACCAACTTTTCTTTAAAACATCTATGATGACTCAGAAACACCAAATCTCACAAGAACACTGAAAACTACAAAACATTGCAATAATCTGAGAGGAAGTACAAGACCTACGGGGCTGAACTGAGAATCACAATTGGCAGCTGACATGAGCTTTGCCAATTGGAGCAGATGGTATGAATATGATTTGGTTCTGTGCCACAACCTCCCCCTGGTAAGAGAGCAGAATCAATGCCAACAAAAAACTTGGAAACCGCCCTCCTACTGCATAGATATAAGATTTTCTGGGGATCATGGTGTACCTGCTTTCCAGTTGCTGCTCTGTCTCAAGTACCACTCATTATGCATAATGTAAGATTTTCCACGGAAGAATGAAAACAGACACTAGAATTGATAGATTGTATCCTGTGAGGTGTTGAACCAGCATGTTGTGCTTCAAGCTGTACCTTACTGGGGATTAAAGTTTTTTTTTCTGAACTCCTTTAGCCTAGTGACAGAAAAAGATGGCATAGGGTTTTTTTGAGACTATTGTACTTCAATCAAGCAGTATTACACTATGTAAATATCTCCTAGCCCAGATAATGGATCTAATGATCCTCTCATCAGTCTAATGTATACAAATGGAGAAGCTCAGGTTTGCTTGGTTTTTTTGTTCCCTATTAAACTGGGTGGTGTGAGAGCTTTCTGTTTAGAACACAAACAAATGCTATAAACAGTCTTATGCTAAAACAGTCTTCCTTACGCCATTGGCTTGAGCCACACAAAACTCCGCCAAATTGCCGCTTGAATGTAAAAACGTAAGGCTTCCGTCCAGCAATCCTTTTCTGATGCCATCTAAGTGTACCCAATGGACAGTGAGTAAACACAGAGTAAACCATAACATTTTTTTTTTCTAGAAGCACTAAATGTTTTAGACAACTCTTCATTCCAAGACAAGTAAACAGGATCAAAAATCTACGGGACTCAAAATCAAAGAGCAATAAATAAGGAATAAAGCAGTTTTAAGATTCAGAGAAAGATTTTGCCTACAAAATTTGCTTAGTTTTATGAAGTCATGAAATCAGTTATCGTCTATGATCACACAGTCTGGTTACTCCAATGTTATGAGCCATTGTTGCCTCAGCTCCTGATTTTCACCACCGAGACCTCAAAACTCTGATTTCCTCTCCTTTCTTCCTCTAACCCCTTTTTTCAATTGTTACTTCTTTTCCGGCACAGAGTCCAGGGTTTCTTCCTTGAGCTTATTCTTGTGAATAACTTCAGCTCTTCTTTTTTTTAAATTAATTTCTATTGGAGTATAGTTGCTACACAATGTTGTCCCAGTTTCTATTGTACCATAAGGTGAAACACCGCACATATGGACACATCCCCTCCTTCTGGATTTCCTTCCCATTTAGGTCACCACAGAGCACTGACGACAGTTCTCTGAGCCATATGTAGGTTCTGATGAGTTACCTAATTTATACATAGTATCATTGCATATATGTCAGTCCCAATCATCTTACCACCCCTTTCCCCCCTTGTTATCTATGTATTTGTTCTCTCCATGCTTTGTAAATAAGATCACCTGTACCATTTTTCTAAATTCCACATATATGTATTAATATAGTTACTCTTTATGACATATTTCACTCTGTATAACAGTCTCCAGGTCCATCCACTTCTCTACAAATGACCCAATTTCATTCCTCCATATGGCTGAATAATATTTCATTGTATATATGTATCACACTTTCTTTATCTACTCCACTGTTGATGGACATTTAGGTTGTCTCCATGTCCTGGCTATTATCAATAGTGCTGCTGTGAACACTGGTGTGCATATGTTTTTTTGAATTATTATTTTCTCTGTGTATATGCCCCAGTGGTTAACCTCAGTTTTCTTTCTCACTAGTTATAGTGACCTGGAATAAAAGTTCAGAGTGGACTAGACCCAACAGCTGCATTTTTTAACCCTAAACTAGGTCTTCAGAATGATTTTACAACATACTGATTGCAAAAGGCCTAAAAATAAATCACATGTATCTTGTATCTACATTACATATAAATATATCATATATGTGATCGTATACATGTATTACATGTATGTATGCATTTATTTTCATCCTGTTTTCTTTTTATTGCTTCTTCCACACAATAGAGTGGTACTGTATGTATCTTCTCCACTCTTACATATCTCTCAATTTCCCCTTCCCTCTGAGCACAGGACCTTTCTTTACAAATTAAATTGTGCCCATCAGATGGAAACACATTCCACTTTCTATCACCAAGCTTAAAGAGCATCACTAAATGTTATGAGAATGCATTTATTCCCATAGTAGATGGCAAAGTGTCTTTTCTGTCCAAGAAATGACAGACAATATGAGCAGGGCCACACCCAAGAGGAACTGGACATTTTAGAGGGTGGCCATTAGTTGCTGTGGGGATGGATGAATGTCATCAGCATCTGCTGGCTGGAAATCAGTGAAACAAGAAGTTCTAAAATGTTCAGGGAAGTCCCTTCATTGAAAATATTTCATCTCCTGCCACAACTTTCAAATGTTTCTCTGGAATTCAAATATGTGAAAAATCTTTTTCTAATGATGGGAGTGTGGAACATAGGTTTAGGTGTAGCCCATCATTTTTTGCAGCTGTGTAATTTGCTGAGCATTCCAGAAGTGAAGCTACTATAAATATCAAGAGAAAATGTAATTTCTCATTTTAAATATGCATGTGTGTGTGTTTGCATGCTCAGTCATGTTCAACTCTTTGTGACCCCTTGGACTGTAGCCCACCAGGCTCCTCTGTTCATGGGATTCCCCAGGTAAGAATACTGGAGTGGGTTGCTCTTTCCTTCTCCAAAGGATCTTCCAGACCCAGGGATTGAATCTGAGCCTCTTGCACCTCCTGCATTGGCAGGCGGAGTCTTTACCACTGTGTAACCTGAGAAGCCCATAATAAATTTGTAGTATGTGAGGAAATGATAAAGGCTACAGAAAAATCTAATACAAAGTAAGGGGAGTGAGGATTCTAGACAGAGACTTGTAATTTAAAAGGGTTGTCAGCATAGACCTAATTGAGAAAGTAACTTTTGATCTAATATTTGGGGAAGTGTTAGATTCAGCCATTTATTAATGAAAGGATCCTAATGAAGTTAATCCTAAACGGAATGAGTCCTGAATACTCATTGAAAGGACTGATGCTGAAACTGAAACTCCAGTACTTTGTCCACCTGAAGCAAAGAACTGACTCATTGGAAAAGACCCTGATGCTGGGAAAGATTGAAGGCAGGAGGAGAAGGGGACAACAGAGGATGAGATGGTTGGATGGCATCACTGACACCATGGACGTGAGTTTGAGCAAGTTCCAGGAGCTGATGTTGGTGGGAAGCCTGGCATGCTGCAGCCCATGGGGTCACAAAGAGTTGGACATGATTGAACTGAACTGAACTGAATGAAGGGATGTAAAAGAAGGAATAACTACTAATAACAACCTCATACCATGCTGTCTAATATCTAAGTGATGATAGTCGTGAATAGCTCTTATTCCTAGTATAGTACAGTCTTCGACTGAAAGTAGCATGTGCCCTAAAAGAACCTTTACAACTAGACTATTTGTCACAACAAAGATGATTTCTCTGCAAACATGAAAACATTTAGTCTTTTACAGTGCTGTGCTTAGCCGCTCAGTCCTGTCCAATTCTTCATGACCCCATGGACTTCAGCGCTCCAGGCTCTTCTGTCCATGGGATTCTCCAGGAAAGAATACTGGAGTGGGTTGCTGTGCCCTCTCTGGGGGATCTTCCCAACCCAGGGATGGAACCCAGGTCTCCCACACTGCAGGCAGATACTTTACCATCAAGCCACCAGGGAAGCCCAAGATTACAGTGAGCCGATCCCTTCTCCAGGGGATCTTCCCAACCCAGAAATCAAACTGGGGTCTCCTGCATTCTTTACCAGCTGAGCTACTAGGAAAGCCCATCTTTTACAGTAAAATATGCTATAATAGTGAAAGTTGAGAATAATCAAAATATCCATTCAAAAGTAAAATGTTATAAAGGAACTATAATTTTTAATTCAAGGTTGTTTAATAAAGTTTAAATAGAACATAAATGTTAAGCAATTTTCCTATAGTTAAGTGTTAGAAATTGTTGTTTTAATGTAAAGAGCAATAATAAAATATTTCTAGATACGCATTTAAAATTTATTTTATAAAGTAGCTATAAAGTATTCCTCTTATTTTTCTTTTATATAGTTCAATATTTATATTCTATTCATATATTTAAATTTAATTTTATGTTTTGTTTTATTATATATTATAAGCATAATACATATATGACATTATTATGCATCACTGTACTTTAGTTCTTAAGTATGTAAGGACTGTGAATATCTGAAATCAAATGTTTATAGACACACAGTTGAAATTTTCATTAATCAGTGGGATTATTTCTATTGTAACACTTTTATTAAAAAGGAGAAAACTAATCATTCATTTAAATAATGTATTTGCCAATTGCAGAAGATTGAGACTACAGAATAAATCCAATATTTATAAAGATTGAATTTTAGATTAAATCTTTTTTTTCAAGTTGACTGTGGGTGTATTGAGTAGTGACATAAAGAATGGGGAGATGGCACCCCTCTATGAAGCCTTAAAAATGAGAAGTAGGAGAACCATCTGTTTTGGAGAAGATTGCATTTTACCCATCAATTAAATGTTTGTAAGCACTGCAAAACTTTCTCAAAGGATATTTGTGCTCCTCACAGTATATGTCATTTATGAAGCAATCAAATATAGCTATTCATAAAAGAAATGTGTGGATATGTACAATTTTGAATTATTTTCTTAACAAGACCTCAAAATGAAGCATTGTTGAAAGAACAGCAAAATGCAAAAGGAAGAAATATTTGATTGTCTATTATTTAATGGCCCCCAAAGAGAGGCTACCAATTTGAAAACTCTCTTTTATCATGGCAGCAGAATTTTTAGAAAAAAATAAATAAGATAAAATTTTTTGTGAATCTTATAGGCTAATTAGTGTTAATCTTAATTAATATAATTAATGTTCAGGGAGACATTTTACAGTTTGACTACCAATCTCAAGCAAAGTTGCTTCTTTAAATATAAAAATAGTAGCAAATATATTTGTGATTGAGATGAAGCTGATTATTTACTCATGCTAATCAAAATTATTTTCTTTCAGAATGAAAGCACATCTTTTTTTTATAGTAAGTGATATTTCTATTAATATTGTCTGTAGAACATCAAACCTCTGAAGGAAATGTCTCAAATCCAATAGTTTGGCTTCTTATAGAATAAAATATGGACATGACTGATTAAACTGTTCAACGTTCATTTAAATATTTCACCTGGGGCTTCCCTGATGTCTCAGTGGCAAAGAACTCAGTCACTCTTCAGTTACTGAGAGTGGTATCCCAATGCATATGTTGTCTTTAAGTGGAGTTTGAATTTTTTTGTCTCCAAAATATTTATATTTTCCCAAATTATTCCAACATGACATTATTATATTTTACTTGCTAATGTACAGTGTACACACTATGTATTTAAGCAATACTTTTAAGTAGTCTTTTTTTTTTGCAATAGTGCACCCTACTTAATAATACTAAACATAGATATGTTCTTCTTGATCATGTTAATACTTTACCATTTCACTTTTTAGTCACCCTTTTTTTTTAGTCACTTTGATTAAACACATTTCATTATTTAATTTACTTAACCATTTCATTCACTTAGCAAATGCAGTTCTTTTTGTAAAATATTTTCTAGGTATAAGAATAATTGATCACATACCATCTTGTTATTTGCAAAAAGTGTAGGGTCTTAAATGAAGAGAACCCTTGAAAGGACAATGGAGGTGGTATCTGAGTAATTGTGTAGCTTGGGCTTCACAGGCTCGTGGTGAATTTAATGAGTTCCTTGTGCTCATATCAACAATAAGAAAAGTGAGCCATTGTGTATTTCCATAGGGGTTCATCTATTTGGGCTGAAAAGCAGTTTAACAATGTTTAACACAGACTGTGACTTACATCTTAATCATCTCTTTCACAGTCTTATCTATTTTAGCTATGATAATAGAATTTGTTGTCTAAATGGACTAAACCCATTAAAGAGTAGGCCTTTTTAACATGTAAATTTATTTTTCTATTGTTGGTTCCTCTTTATTTTTAATGTTATTTTGAATAAAAATGGTACAAATCTAGAAATTAGTAATGTCATGTTGAGCGCTTTAAAAGAATTTTTGATGAATTCCAATTATTTTGGATATAGTAAATGAATATCAGTTTTGTGGTTGTTGTCCAGCCACACATGTTAACATGTTAAAAATATTTTGGAGAAAAGTTTTTGATAAATTCTAATCATTATGTATGCAATAAATGAATATTTATTTGAGGAAATGGTTTAAGTGTATATATTCAGTTCTTTGTCACTATAACTTACATCATTTACAAATAAGACAACATTCATATATTAATATTTGCACATAGTTTAGGAAATACTTATGAAAGTTTATGTGAATTATGAAATTTGATATTCTTTTAAATAAATGTAAGATGATTTCAAACTGGAACAAAGTATTTGGAGAGAGAGTTAGTATAAAAAATAAGATTTTTTATAGACTATTCAGGAAATAAATATCAGTATTTTACACTGTAAAATGTTGGTCTTATGTTATAAAGTTGATCTAGACACTTCCTATTTACTTCACAGGAAATCTCTTTTTTGGATTGGCTTCACATATTAGGTAGAAAAGTTTTCACTCCTTCAAATGTAACCTTCTAAATGAGAAATATTCATTAATAGGAAGGGAGTTTTATGAATGGATGCTAAAATAAGGTAGCTTCAAAATTAGATAAAGTAGCATGCAAATTCCAAGTAATTGATCAAAGTTTTATTGGTTTTATGGATTTTTTATATAGTATACAAGTGGCTAAATAAAATGGAGGAAATCAATAATTTACTCAGTTGGCACTATTTCCTTCTGAAACAATTGCCTGGAGAGTCCCCAAGGACAGAGGAGCCTGGTGGGTTATAGTCAACAGGGTTGCAAAGAGTCAGAGAAAGTGAAGTGACTTAGTACATACACATGCCTTCTGAAACAAGGGAAAGGTTCAATAATTCAGTAAGTGGCCCTGATAATCTGCCACACTCTACACAGTCATTATGTTGATTAATTAAAAGTGGACAGAAGTTCTGCCAAAAGTGGTGGGTTTAGAATGATTTAAACTAGTTAAATGCTTTGAAGATACAATATTGGAAGATAAATAGATTCTAGACATCTGCTTACATCATTGTGCTGTAAGCAGTGATGTATTGTGCACTTATATTTTTTCCCAGAAGGTAGGTCTCATATTAAGTGTTTTTACCACAATAAATAAGTGAAAAACAGTTATTTAATGAGACTACTCAAGATTGAAAAACTGCAGTGATTCAGGCATTTCTTTCCACATCTCAGTTTCAGTTTCAGTTCAGTTGCTCAGTCGTGTCCGACTCTTTGCGACCCCATGAATCGCAGCACACCAGGCCTCCCTGTCCATCACTATCTCCCAGAGTTCACTCAGACTCACGTCCATCGAGTCAGTGATGCCATCCAGCCATCTTATCCTCTGTCGTCCCCTGCTCCTCCTGCCGCCAATCCCTCCCAGCATCAGAGTCTTTTCCAATGGGTCAACCCTTCACATGAGGTGTCCAAAGTACTGGAGTTTCAGTTTTAGCATCATTCCTTCCAAAGAAATCCCAGGGTTGATCTCCTTCAGAATGGACCGGTTGGATCTCCTTGCAGTCCAAGGGACTCTCAAGAGTCTTCTCCAACACCACAGTTCAAAAGCATCAATTCTTCAGAGCTCAGCCTTCTTCACAGTCCAACTCTCACATCCATACATGACCACAGGAAAAACCATAGTCTTGACTAGACGGACCTTAGTCAGCAAAGTAATGTCTCTGCTTTTGAATATACTATCTAGGTTGCTCATAACTTTTCTTCCAAGGAGTTAGCATCTTTTAATTTCATGGCTGCAGTCACCATCTGCAGTGATTTTGGAGCCCAAAAAAATAAAGTCTCACACTGTTTTCACTGTTTCCCCATCTATTTCCCATGAAGTGCTGGGACCGGATGCCATGATCTTCATTTTCTGAATGTTGAGCTTTAAGCCAACTTTTTCACTCTCCTCTTTCACTTTCATCAAGAGGCTTTTTAGTTCCTCTTCACTTTCTGCCATAAGGGTGGTGTCATCTGCATATCTGAGGTTATTGATATTTCTCCTGGCAATCTTGATTCCAGCTTGTGTTTCTTCCAGTCCAGCGTTTCTCATGATGTACTCTGCATAGAAGTTAAATAAGCAGGGTGACAATAGACAGCCTTGACATACTCCTTTTCCTATTTGGAACCAGTTTGTTGTTCCATATCCAGTTCTAACTGTTGCTTCCTGACCTCCATACAGATTTCTCAAGAGGCAGGTCAGGTGGTCTGGTATTCCCATCTCTCTCAGAATTTTCCACAGTTTATTGTGATCCACACAGTCAAAGGCTTTGGCATAGTCAAGAAAGCAGAAATAGATGTTTTTCTGGAACTCTCTTGCTTTTTCCATGATCCAGTAGATGTTGGCAATTTGATCTCTGGTTCCTCTGCCTTTTCTAAAACCAGCTTGAACATCAGGGAGTTCACAATTCACGTGTTGCTGAAGCCTGGCTTAGAGAATTTTGAGCATTACTTTACTAGCATGTGAGATGAGTGCAATTGTGCAGTAGTTTGAGCATTGCCTTTCTTTGGGATTGGAATGAAAACTGACCTTTTCCAGTCCTGTGGCCACTGCTGAGTTTTCCAAATTTGCTGGCATATTGAGTGCAGCACTTTCACAGCATCAACTTTCAGGATTTGAAACAGCTCAACTGGAATTCCATGACCTCCACTAGCTTTGTTCATAGTGATGCTTTCTAAGGCCCACTTGACTTCACATTCCAAGATGTCTGGCTCTAGATTAGTGATCACATCATCATGATTATCTGGGTCCTGAAGATCTTTTTTGTACAGTTCTTCCGTGTATTCTTGCCACCTCTTCTTAATATCTTCTGCTTCTGTTAGGTCCATACCTTTTCTGTCCTTTATCGAGCCCATCTTTGCATGAAATGTTCCCTTGATATCTCTAATTTTCTTGAAGAGATCTCTAGTCTTTCCCATTCTGTTGTTTTCCTCTATTTTTTTGCATTGATCGCTGAAGAAGGCTTTCTTATCTCTTCTTGCTATTCTAGTAAAAGTATAAATGGGTATAATTTTGTGAGAAAAGTATTTGGTAATATGCCTAGAAGTTTGGGGCTTTCCAAATGGCATAGTGCTAAAGAATCCACCGGCCAATTCAGGAGACACAAAAAACAAGGATTCAATCCCTGGGTTGGGACGATCCCCTGGAGTAGGAAATGACAACATACTCTAGTATTCTTGCCTGGAAAATTCCAGGAACAGCGGAGCTGGCAGGCTACAGTCCTTAGGATCTCAAAGAGTTAGACACGACCAAGCACACACATACACACATGCTTTCAACTCAGTAGTTAAACTGCTAGGATGTTATCATGGCATTAAGTGATGTGAAATGATATACACCCAATAGTAATTATTGCAGAATTATTTTGATAATAAAAAACATAAAGAATCTGATTTCTACAAAAAAATTGTTGAAATGACCTTGTAGAAGATTTAACATTATGGGGAAACACAGTATGATTTTATTTAAGTATTAGATATGCATATTATATTTTTAAAATAAAAGAATAAAAACAAACTTGGTTTTTAAAAACCCAGGCAAATATTCACTTCTATTAAATGTTTTAAAAAGTGATTTGTCCCAAAAGCTCTCTGTGTTTTTAGAAAACCAGGATTATAGCACTTGGTGTTGGAAAGAGCAAGCAGAGTGTGCTGAGATTCAGATAATGAAATGATAGGCATGGATGGGACGAAAGTTAGGAGCAATCAGTGTCAGACCCAGGGTGGGCGGGAGTGTGGAGACTCCTGTTCAGTGAGAACACAGTTACCAACACAGAGACACAGTATCTGGATAGAACTTTAAGGCACTGTCATAGACAAGCAGGCACTGTGGTGTATGGGGAGACAGTTTAATCAGTGGTTTAAGGGTAAACAATATGGGGCTTGTCCTCCAGACCCAAGACATAACATAACCATATAACTTAAACCAAAGTGTGATGGGATGGGCTTCTTTCCTTGATGATTTCCCTGAGCTCTTTGTATCCTTCTTTCACATGGACAGAGTGGGAGGTCAAGCATTTGGGGAGAGAAAACTACAATTGAAGATTTTGTTCCTCTTTTTTCCCTTCTCTCCTTCCTTTTTTTATCCTTCTAACTCTCTAGCCTTTTTTCTCTCCTTCCATCTTTTTCCCTCTCTTCCCTTTTTCCTTCTACTTTTTAATATTATCTTCAAAATCGGTGTGTTTTACACTTCAGTTCAGTTCAGTTGCTCAGTCATGTCCGACTCTTTGCCACCCCATGAATCGCAGCACGCCAGGCCTCCCTGTCCATCACCAACTCCCAGAGTTCACCCAGACTCGCATCCATCGAGTCGGTGATGCCATCCAGCCATCTCATCCTCTGTCGTCCCCTTCACCTCCTGCCCCCAATCCCTCCCAGCATCAGAGTCTTTTCCAATGAGTCAACTCTTCGCATGAGGTGGCCAAAGTACTGGAGTTTCAGCTTTAGCATCATTCCTTCCAAAGAAATCCCAGGGCTGATCTCCTTCAGAATGGACTGGTTGCATCTCCTTGCAGTCCAAGGGACTCTCAAGAGTCTTCTCCAACACCACAGTTAAAAAACATCAGTTTTTCAGCGCTCAGCCTTCTTCACAGTCCAACTCTCACATCCATACCTGTCCACAGGAAAAACCACAGCCTTGACTAGATGGACCTTAGTCGGCAAAGTAATGTCTCTGCTTTTGAATATATTATCTAGGTTGCTCATAACTTTTCTTCCAAGGAGTAAGGGTCTTTTAATTTCATGGCTGCAATCACCATCTGCAGTGATAAAAGCATATCTTAATTTGAACCGTCCACGTGTTTCATGCTAAGAGGCCTGTGACTGGTGGCCAGTGGCGACCGTGTCGGTCAGCACTGACGTGTCAGTCTGCTCTGTCTCTATGTAGCACTTCTTTTCCTCCACCTGATAGCTCTTAGTCATGTTCCTGAAGAGGATTTAAAGCTATGCTTCGGTTTTCAGTTTTGTTTTGTTTTGTATTCTTGGCAATGCCATGCAGCAGGTGGGATCTTAGTTGCCCGACCATGGATCAAACCCGTGCCCCCTGCATCAGAAGCTCAGAGTCTAAACCACTGGACCACCAGGGAAGTCCTATGCCTTCCTTTTTAAAAGCTTCTCCTTAATACCCCATTTTATGGATGGTACAAACTGGGCATAAATGGCTCTCAGTGCAAAGCGAAAGATTGAGGGAACTTTCTATGTTTGAAATGAGATGAAATATTTCCACTTTATAGATGAGGAAATTGAATTTCAGAGAAGTTAAGTAACTAGAATGGAGTCACAGGACATCTTAACAGATCAGTACACAAATCCTTCATATTTACTTGAGAATTCGGATTGGAAATCCAAACAGATGGACTGATTTCAATCCTAACTAAAAAAGGTTTGATATAATCACCATCCATATCTCTGCTGGTGATTTATGAGTCATTAGGTTATTCTGGCAATTACTACTTTCTCATAAATATTAACAATATAATATCTCTCTATATAAATATAATGTCTCACAATATTAACAATATATTTCATATGAAGTACAGTTATTTTCCTCAGAAATGCTTCAGATTTGGTTCTGATACGTTTGGGTTAATTCATGTACTCAGCACTGAAAAGCGAGAGTGGAAATAAATTATCTGTTAGAAATGCAAATTAAGCGCAAAATGTATGCTGAGAGATACTCCCAACGCAGAATGATTAGATAAGCCACACGGTGCAGTCTACGCCCTGACGAGGATCAACGAGCTGCAGTCACTGAGGAAAATGCTGGCTTCGGACCAGAGGGCTGAGCTGGCTTGAACTGCTTCTGCGAAGGTTCACCAACGTAAGACTTAACGCCTGCTCTGCTTCTGTGGTGGGCTAAGCACCAGTATCCACAGAGGCACACATGGGTCCTCTACTGGGTCAAGCGCTTTGCTCTATTTGAATAGACAGGTTCCCTTTCACAACTCGCTATTATTGTTAATACTAACTATTAATTATAGCTAATAACTAATAGTTATTAGTAGTAGTATAATTGCTTTTTAAAAGCTGAATATCTGAAACTACTTTTTCATATAGAGAAGAAAACTTCAGGATTTCAGGGAAGATTGTACTAGGATTTTGTAATACCCTTTTTATTCCTTTTCTGAGTACATGAATGTGCATGTGCTTATTTTACAAGCAATAAAAAAGGGAAAATCTAATATAATGAGGTGTCTATTATGCTGCCAGACACCAAGGTAAGATACTAACTGGTAACTTCACACCGTTATTCTTCAATCAGGATTCTGTTATGTACCTCCAAGAATGGCAAACAGCTAATAAGACTAATCAATCCCAAAAGTATATCAGAACAGACACTCCCCACCCACAAAACTCCAAATTCACGGAGTTGCATTTTAGTAGGAGCCTTTTGTTGATGGAGCCTACAGTTACTGACAAGCTCAAAGGAATAACTGAAAGTTTTAAATCTGTGGACTTGGGTGAGAAAAATCTTACAGATGAAGATGAAATCCTTTATGGTCATAAAACTCATGAAAGAGTCTACCTGACTTAAACATTGCCTTAACCTTTAAAATTATTGCAGTGTGCTTTTAATGTTAAAAGACAAAAGGAAAAGGTTTTATACAATAAAAGTGACATCAGTCAAGCACTGAAAGTTTTCAGTTTATAAATGTTTTAATATCAATCATAATATCACAACAATTGAGCCACAGTAAAATGTCATATATTATATATGAAGATTTCAGAATGAAAAGGTTATGTTAGTCAAGAGATAGTGCTATCATCTCTTTTTAATAGACATCTATTATAATTACTGATTTGAATCTGGAGAAGCTAAAGCATAAAGTACTCTTTCATTCAAAAGTCAATGATATATTTATCAACAGTGTCATGATAATGCAGTTTTCATTTTAATCTTTTATCGGTTGAACAACTTGTAAAAAAAGGTTAAAGATGTGTTGTATTATGTACTCAGTTCAGTTCAGTTCAGTCGCTCAGTGTGTCCGACTCTTTGTGACCCCATGAATCGCAGCACGCCAGGTCTCCCTGTCCATCACCATCTCCTGGAGTTCACTCAGTCTCACGTCCATCGAGTCAGTGATGCCATCCAGCCATCTCATTCTCTGTCGTCCCCTTCTCCTCCTGCCCCCAATCCCTCCCAGCATCAGAGTCTTTTCCAATGAGTCAACTCTTCGCATGAGGTGGCCAAAGTACTGGAGTTTCAGCTTTAGCATCATTCCTTCCAAAGAAATCCCAGGGCTGATCTCCTTCAGAATGGACTGGTTGGATCTCCTTGCAGTCGTGTTCAATGCTGCAACTGCATGGACTGTAGCCTGCCAGGCTCCTCTGTCCATGGAATTTCTCGGGCAAGAATACTGGAGTTGTTTGCCATTTTCTACTTCAGGGAATCTTCCCAACCTGGGGATTGAACTCAGGTCTCCCACATCTCCTGTACTTGCAGGCAGGTTCTTTACTTAATTTGAGCTACCTGAGAAGCCCTTAAGATACATTTCTCTAAAATGGAAAATTATTATTTGATAATATTTAGAGTTTCATGGTACTTGAGAATTCAGTCCACTAGTCTATGTATAGTATGGTGATATTGAAAGTGGATATGAAATTATATTTAATAGACAATAAACTAGAAGCAAAAACTTCATGACCAATTCAGTTTAAGACCTGATTGTGTAAAAAATGTCAAAGCAATTAGCTTTATAGATTTATTCCACAGTGAGAAATATTGAATGGCTGATTTTTCACAAACAGCAGTGTTATAAAAATTAGTTTACAGAAATTATGAAACACTCCATTCTCAGTAAAAGTAAGAAATAAGTAAGATTTTTTAAAATGTTGTACAAGATTTAAAGATGAATGTATAAAGCAATGATAAATCTGTTCAATTCAGTTCAGTTCAGTTCAGTTCAGTTCAGTTCAGTTCAGTTCAGTTCAGTTGTTCAGTCCTGTCCTACTCTTTGCAACACCATGAACGGCAGAATGCCAGGCCTCCCTGCCCATCACCAATTCCCGTTACCCAAACTCATGTCTATTGAGTCAGTGACGCCATCCAACCATCTCATCCTTTGTCGTCCCCTTCTCCTCCTACCCTCAATCTTTCCCAGCATCAGGGTCTTTTCAAATTGAAGTCGGTTCTTTGCATCAGGTGGCCAAAGTATTGGAGTTTCAGCTTCAACATCAGTCCTTCCAGTGAATATTCAGAACTGATTTCCTTTAGGATGGACTGGTTTGATCTCCTTGCAGTCCAGGGACTCTCAAGAGTCTTCTCCAACACCATAGTTCAAAAGCATCAACTCTTCAGTGCTCAGCTTTCTTTATAGTCCAATTCTCACGTCCATACTTTACACATAATTTGTAAAGATATACTTTGTAACAATAACAACATAGAGGAGAGCAGGAAGACAGAATTGTACAGGCGCATGGATGTTGTGTGCTATTGAAATTAAGTTGGTATCTATTTGAACTGGACTGTTACAACTTTAGGATGATAAATATAATTCCATGTAAAGCACAGAGGAAATATTTTTAAAATATGCACAAAATTAAAAGAGAAGGCAAACAAAAGATTTACTAAAAAAAATCAATAAACACAAAAGAAGGCATTAATATAGGAAATGAGAGGTTAAAAAAAACACAAAGGAATAAACTATGACATACAGAAAACAAATAGCAACATTGAGATGTATTCCTTCCTTATCAAGAATTGCTGTAATAGAAATGAATTAAACTCTCCAACCAAAAGGCAGAGATTGGTAAAATGAATGTTTTAAAAATTGATTCAAATATATGCTGTCTATGCTGTCTATATGGAGAAGGCAGTGGCACCCCACTCCAGTACTCTTTTGCCTAGAAAATCCCATGGACGGAGGAGCCTTGTGGGCTGCAGTCCATGGGGTCACTAAGAGTCTGGCACGACTGAGAGACTTCACTCTCACTTTTCACTTTCATGCATTGGAGAAAGAAATGGCAACCCACTCCAGTGTTCTTGCCTGGGGAATCCCAGGGACAGCAGAGCCTGGTGGGTTGTCGTCTATGGGGTCGCACAGAGTCGGACACGACTGAAGCGACTTAGTAGCAGCAGCAGCATGCTGCCTATAAGAGGGTTGTTTTATATCCAAAGGCACAAAAAATTAAAACTGCCAAGCTGGAATAACATATTATATGCAAATAGTAACTAAAAAAGAGATACAATGACTATACCAATATCAAGCAAAACAGACTGTTAGGAAAAAGGTTACAAAGAAGGATATTATATGTTGATAAAAGTGTCAATTCATCAAGAATATATAAGGATTAAAAACATATGCAACAGGAAGATTATGGGAAGATGGCAGAGTTGTAAGCACCAGAAAACTGTCTCCCCACCAAGATTTTGGAACAATTTTGGAACTGTAGTCTATTGAAGGTTTGAAAATTTCCAAGGGAAGACCCCATCATTTACGATAGGTATAGATTCAACCTAGAATTACTCTCAGTCTCTGGGACTTAGTATGGATGATGTGTGTTAGGAAATCATAAGTATACTTATTTGGGGGGCCTCCCAGGTAGTGATAGTGGTAAGGAATCCACCTGCCAATTCAAGAGACATAAGAGACACAGGTTCAGTCCCTGGGTTGAGATCTCCTGGAGCAGAAAGTGGCAACCCACTCCAGTATTCTTGCCTAGGAAATTCCATGGACAGAGAAGCCTGGTGGGCTACAGTCCATGGGGCACAAAGCAGGTACCTATTTGGCAATAGTATCAATACTTCTGTTTTCCCACTAAACCTTGGCTTACCTCTACTCTTACCCTCTCATAAACAATGCTACTTACTTTTCTTTCCCTCATCATGACACCAGACCTTATGGGGTACAGGAAACGTCTTTCCACTACTAAGGACCAAGTCACAAGTTAAGACTACAATTAACTCTTTAAAGACTGCATGAATGCTTAATTGAATGAATGGATAAAGGAAAATACTTAAAAGGGAATACCACCTCTTCTTGTGAGATTTGGAGATAATACAAGTGTCCATGTTCTGAGAGGATTTCGAAGAATGGCAACTAAGAATATTGTATGCATTTACACTGACGAATAATTTGTCATCTTACAGACTTCATGCTGGTATCCAAGACAGTTAAAAGGAGAGTCTCTTCCTTTTATTTCTAAAGTTTGCTAATGTAATTGCTGGCTTCCCAGATGGCTCAGATGTAAAGAATCCGCCTGTCAAAGCAAGGAGATGCAGGTTTGATCCCTGGATCAGGAAGATCTTCTGGAGAAGAAAATGGCAACCCACTGCAGTATTCTTGCCTGGGAAATCCCATGGACAGTGGAGCCTGGCAGGCTGTAGTCTATGGGGTCACCAAAGTGTCAGACACAACTTAGCAACTAACAGCAACAGCAATGTGATAGCAATAATAGCATTGCTTTTATACTAATCTTAGTATTTAAATTTAAAGCATATTTTTTAAAAAATAATTTCCTAAATTGAGATAATATTGTAGGGAGCAACAATAAAAAAAAATCTCACACAGTAAAAAACAAGAATACTCTATTCACACAACTAGATATCTTATAGTAAGACTTCTTACATGTTCTTTCAACCCCTGACAAGGTGATTATATCAACACATTTTTTAAATTTACTATTTTCTTAAGGTTGTGTATTGATCATAAAATTAAGTCTGAGTTTGTATATGTACACACTCATGCATGTAAAAGACACAGAAAAATACAGATGTAAAATATTTTCCTATAATTTTTGTAAATATTTTACCTTTTTCCAGGTACTGTATTATTTACATTTGCATTTTTCTCCTTAAATTAATGTATAAGCCAGGAAAATACAGCTATCCATGTTTTAAAGGGACTCCCTAGGTGGCTCAGTGGTGAAGAATCTGCCTGCCCATTTGGGAGACGCGGGAGACGCAGGTTCAATTCCTGGGTCACGAAAATCCCCTGGAGTAGGAAAGGGCAACCCACTCCAGTGTGCTTGCTGGGAAAATTCCATGGACAGAGGGGCATGGTGAGCTACAGTCCTCGGGGTTGCAAAAGAGTCGGACATGACTTAGCAACCAAACAACAAAGATGTCTTAAAGATATGGAATCAGGGGTTAAACGAATTGTCCAAATTCATACAGTTAACATTGAGCAAAAATTCTTGGATCTGTACCCTTTTTCCCTTCATCACCTTGTCTCTCCTGTCTTCCTCTCATCAGTCCAATCTCACTGGCCTAGCTGTGTGGCTCCTCTATGATTGACGGGCGCACCGCTGACTTTGTAGGCTTCTTGTCTGAGAAAGCATCTGGTGGTCACCCTGAAACTGCTGGCGCACCGGTGGCTTTGCCCCAAGGCTCAGTGCAGAAGGCAGGATCGCTGATGGAGACAGGAGCCTCCTATACAAATGTCAGCCACGAGGAGAGCTTCTGCCCTTGTGTTTCTGGTCCCAAATCCTCCTGGAGGACTTCTCCAACTTTTGAGAACACTGGCTGTTTATGAGGCAGCCACTGAGTGGGGCAAAAGTGCGTACTTAGTAAGAGGATATTGACTTCACTGACAAGTGTAATAAAGACAAAAGTGTTTGGCCAAGTTCATTTTTTGAAGCAAATTGGAAAGTTCACATTCAGATTTGAAGCTAAGGTTTCATTTTCATTATCTAGCATGCTGCTGCTACTGCTAAGTCACTTCAGTCGTGTCCGACTCTGTGCAACCCCAGAGATGGCAGCCCACCAGGCTCCTCCGTCCATGGGATTTTCCAGGCAAGAACACTGGAGTGGGGTGCCATTGCCTTCTCCAGTTATCTAGCATACCTCCTCTATAATGTTTTATTAATTACATATACCTTTATACATAATGGACTAACTGTAGCCCTCCAGGCTCCGCTGTCCATGGAATTCTCCAGGCAAGAATACTAGAATAGGTAGCCATTCCCTTCTCCAGGGGTTCTTCTTGATCCAGGGATCAAACCTAGGTCTCCTGCATTGCAGGCAGATTCTTTGCTGTCTGAGCCACCAGGAAAGCCCGTATACATATGAAAGGCACACACATACACACACTCCACACAGTTTAGGACTAGACATGATCATTCATTTGTGTAGTAGAATCTAGAATACCAAGTTATATTTCCATTTATAGTAAATTTTTTTCTCTAACAGATCTTATCTGCTAGGCATTTTTTATACCTTCCTGAGTGTATATGTTGTAATTCTGCTCCTATGGGGCAATTTAAAAAAATGATAGTTTATGGCATTTTCTCTCTAACTTCTGTTGCTTTGTGACTGTTGTAGTTACATTCATCAAACAACCACATTCATATGCAGCAATATAATTGGGGCCATTCAGTATCTATCATCACTTAAAGAGAATGAAGGGGAATTAGCCCTTAGCTAGAGTGTTTAAAGAGGGAAAGAGTGAGCCTTAGTGTTTAAAAACAGATGAGTCATTTGCTACCTTCAGATTTCTTGCAGGATTTGCGCCTAGTCTGATTTTTCTTAAGACTGGAGAAAATGCTTGTAACCATGAAGAATTTAAATGAGTACATTAGACAAATGCTATATTCAGGTGGAATATAGTATCATATAGTAGTCCATTTAAAAGATTCAATACCTGAAAATCCAGTACAATGAAGTTTAATTTCTTCAGATTTTTTAGATGTCTAGATGATGTGGAAAAATTACTTAAAAAAGAATCTCACGCATAAAAGAAGGCCCTCCTTTTCCTGTATGTTTATAACAAGTTTGGAAGTAACAACTGAAAATGATAATATTAATACATCAAACATGCAGTATCAAATCTGAAATCAGACTATTTTGTGATATTTCTAGATTTTTTTTTTTATTTTTGTGCTTTTCTTTTTGTCAGAGAAGTAAGACTACTCTCTTTTAAATATGAAGAGAAGATACAGAGATAATTAAAGCATCCAGTTTGAAAAAAGAAAAGCAGGGTTGATGATATTTTTTCTTTTCTTTACAATTTTCCTTCTCATTTGTTTATGGTCAAAAGTATCAGCTTTAAACAGCTTCCCTGGTGGCTCAGTGGTAAA
Source organism: Capricornis sumatraensis (assembly GCF_032405125.1). Classification (NCBI taxonomy): domain Eukaryota; kingdom Metazoa; phylum Chordata; class Mammalia; order Artiodactyla; family Bovidae; genus Capricornis; species Capricornis sumatraensis. The sequence goes on along the minus strand of NC_091089.1, from coordinate 13,627,238 downwards.
GAATCCATCTGCCAATGCAGGAGACATGGGTTCAATCCCTGGGTCAGGAAGATCCCCTGGAGAAGGAAATGGAACCCACTCCAGTATTCTTGCCTGGAGAATCCCATGGACAGAGGAGCCTGGCAGGCTACCGTCCATAGGGTTGCAAAAGAGTCGGACGTGACTTAGTGACTAAACATCAATCAGCTTTAAGATGATGTATATCAGCAGTCCCTTTAGTTTCTTTTTTAAAATTCTTTCTTTTATGATATTGGGATTTAGAATAACAGGATACATACATAGTGAGCAAGCAAGAGATCCAGCTTTTCCATATTCATCTCATTTTGCTTAAGTATGTTATTAAAAGTGTTGGAAAATAGGCAAAAATTGCACTGAGCAATCAGACATGCTGTACTCAACTGTTTTCCCCGTTCTATTGCAACAGAATGGATAAAGCAACACCTTCGCCTGATTATCCCTCAGTCTCATGACCACTAAGTAATCTCACAGTAACAATTTCGTGAGTCAGGATGATGCAATTCTAAAATAGAAACAAAATGACTCGTCCAAATATATCACAGAAATGGTGTATCAAGACATGGGTCAGGAAAACCAGAAAACAAATGAGGCTTTAGGGAAATAATAATACTTAAAATCATGCAAATCCCATTTCTTGAACTATGTGCCTGGCCCTGTACTAACAGGTTCATATTCGTTATGTCTGGTCCCCATAATTCTGAAATACAGGTTTTATTTTACTTTGTAAAATTTTGGCAGGTTGGAAAGCACCAGAGTGGGAAAGTGCTGTTAGCCCAAGATTACTTAGAAATTGAGTGACTGAGGGAAGGTTCCAGAATGCATTTATTGTGACTATGAAATTGAAAGTAAGGAAACAGATATTTTGTACTTGTTCAGTGCCCTTTAGTTTACAAAGTGTCACCATTCTACCATTTGATTCCTTCAGGAACTCTGGGAGATACAAATATTATTACCCTGTTGTAGACATAAATAAATAGAAACTGAAAATAACAATAATCCCATGCCCAATAAAGGACAGAGCCTAAGGTAGGAAACGGTATCAGTGCTCTCTCTATCAAGTCAGACCACCTGACTTGGAGAACTGGCTGAAAGTAAAGAATATAAATACATAGGGAAAAGAAAGACAGACATTCTGGAGGCCAACTGAGATGAGGATTCCTGGCTTTTTATATTTATCTTTGTTCTAGGGGTTACTCGAAGAAATGCACCCGGAGGGGAACCATGGGAAGAAAAATATTTGAAGAAATAAAGGTGGCTTACAAGGGCTTTCTGTGCCAGCAGAGTTTGGGAGGAAATAAAGCTGCCTGTGGTTAAAGGAGTCACAGACTTATGAGGAGAAGGGTCCTGGGCCTGAAGGCAGCTGCCATGGGTTCCAGGCAAGTCTCAGACACTAGCAAGTTAAAAGATCTGGAGGAAGAAAAAGATCAGCGGGGTGGGGGGGTGGGAGGGGGGCGGTCCCTTGAACTCTCTGAAACTTATTTCCCTACATGTGAAATGAGAAGGTTGAATTATAAGGTTCTAATGGATTTACCAACTCTAAAAAGTTTTGACCCTAGAATTTAATTGTATTTCACGTCTTATTAGGAAGCGATCATTGATAAGCTTCCTGGGCCTCCCAAATGGCGCTAATGGTAAAGAATCTGCCTGCCAAGGCAGGAGACATAAGAAACGCAGGTTCAGTCCCTGGGTCAGGAAGATCCCCTGGAGGAGGGCATGGCAATCCCCTCCGGTATTCTTGCCTGGAGAGTCCCATGGACAGAGGAGCCTGGTGTGCTATGGTCTACAGGGTTGCAAAGAGTCATACATGCCTGAAGCAACAGTATATACCCATGCACATCACTGCTAAGGGAAGAACCCATGGACTCTTCAAAGAAGGGAGAAGTCCCAGGCTCCATGCTGTTATGGAGACTGTGCCAAGCCTTTGTCAACCTAAATCAAGAGATAAGCTGAGGTAAACTCCAATTGCCGAAAATTAAGTTTAGCTGGGAATAGCAGAGGAGTTGTCATTTGGAAAATGCAAAATGTAGCAAGCTACAGACAAGTCTGTTGAGGGTTTGGGGTGGCCTGAATTTAGGGCAAGGTGTGCAAAGAGTGGCTGGACCAGCCAGATCCAAGCAGAAGTTCATTGACTTAAGCACGGGGCGAGATTCCTGGTGGGTGTCCACTGGTCAGGTCATAAGCTTTGGTCTAGAAACTAGGCACTTATAGGAAATCAGTCTTTCAGTGGTTTTTGGTTTTTGTATTTAATTTTTTGTCTGCTCATCATGTGCAATCTCACTTCCCCAACCAGGGGTGGAAGGGCAGAGTCTTAACCACTGCAGTAACAGGGACATTCCAGGCTCTTGGTTCTTAACCTCTGCTTTCCTGCAGGTGAGTTTGTGAGAGTCCCCATTTGATATCCTCCAGTCTTATTTCAGACTGAAATTCTTTCATACCTTCAACATCACAGCAGGTAGTAATAATAGTATGAGGCTGTTACTTTATTCCGACTTATCTGCCTTGCAGTTAATTCACGTTAAAAAAACAACAAAAGAGATTCTGAGGAAATAGATCAAAGAAAAAAAATAAGATGGAAAAGACACTTCTTGATTTTAAAGCCCCAGGTTTTAGACTATAGGTTAGAATGAACAAACAGGTAACAGTACATTCTTTAAGACAATTGAACTGTGTTTCTGGACATACTGTTTCCCTCCCGGATTTTCTGGTCATTCGAACTTTAGGAAACGCCATTCTCTCCAATTAAATGCTGATCAGCTCCCATCTCTGCTCTTAAATTTAATTAAAAAAAAAAGAAAGGACCCTCCGCTTTTGAAACCGACTCAATTGTTTATCCCTTTGTTTCTTTTGAGAGCATAACAGAAACCAGGGACAAGTTTTCCAGATTTCCCAAAGAAACGATGTCCTCTGCCCTTCCAAAGAACATCTAAATCAGTGATACAGGCATTTATGTACTGAAATCTACATTCAGTTCAGGTCAGTTCAGTCGCTCAGTCTTCTGACTTTTTGCAACCCCATGAATCGCAGCACGCCAGGCCTCCCTGTCCATCACCAACTCCCGGAGTTCACTCAGACTCACGTCCATCGAGTCGGTGATGCCATCCAGCCATCTCATCCTCTGTCGTCCCCTTCTTCTCCTGCCCTCAAACCTTCCCAGCATCAGAGTCTTTTCCAATGAGTCAACTCTTCGCATGAGGTGGCCAAAGTACTGGAGTTTCAGCTTTAGCATCATTTCTTCCAAAGAAATCCCAGGGTGATCTCCTTCAGAATGGACTGGTTGGATCTCCTTGCAGTCCAAGGGACTCTCAAGAGTCTTCTCCAACACCACACTTCAAAAGCGTCAATTCTTCAGAGCTTAGCCTTCTTCACAGTCCAACTCTCACATCCATACATGACCACAGGAAAAACCATAGCCTTGAGTAGACAGACATTAGTCGGCAAAGTAATGTCTCTGCTTTTGAATATACTATCTAGGTTGCTCATAACTTTTCTTCCAAGGAGTAAGTGTCTTTTAATTTCATGGCTGCAATCACCATCTGCAGTGACTTTGGAGCCCAAGAAAATAAAGTCTGACACTGTTTCCACTGTTTCCGCATCTATTTCCCATGAAGTGATGGGACCAGATGCCACGATCTTCGTTTTCTGAATGTTGAGCTTTAAGCCAACTTTTTCACTCTCCTCTTTCACTTTCATCAAGAGGCTTTTTAGTTCCTCTTCACTTTCTGCCATAAGGGTGGTGTCATCTGCATATCTGAGGTTATTGATACTTCTCCCGGCAATCTTGATTCCAGCTTGTGTTTCTTCCAGTCCAGTGTTTCTCATGATGTACTCTGCATAGACATTATCTAAACAGAAATTGGGCTTCCCTGGTGGCTCAGTGATTAAGAGTTCAGCTGTCAATGTAGGAGTTGCAGGTTCGATCCCTGGCTTGGGAAAATCCCCTGGAGAAGGAAATGGCAACCCACTCCGGTATTCTTGGCTGGAGAATCCCCATGGACAGAGGAACCTGGTGGGCTACCATTCATAGAATCACAAAGGAGTCGGACACGACCTAGGAACTAAACAACTGTTGTCGTTTGTAACATAAATTGCTTCATCTCCTTTATTTTTCTGTTGGGGCAATATATTGTTTTAGTCATTGTAAATGTGTAGAGGGGTTTATTATCTATGTTTTTTTTAATTGAAGTATAGTTGATTTACAGGGTTGTGTTAATTTATTCTGTACAGCAAAGTGACTCAGTTATATACATATATATTGCCCATTCCTTTTTATATTCTTTTCCATTTCGATTTATACCAGGAGTTTGGATATAGGTCCTTGTGCTGTATGGTGGACCTTGTTTGTTATCCATTCTTAATGCAAACAGTTTGCATCCACCAATCATGCACTCTCAGTCCATTCCTCCCGTTCTGCCCTTCCCCTTTGGCAACCTCACCCCTGGTCCCTATGCCTGTGAGTCTGTTTCTGTTGTAGAAAGGTTCATTTGTACCATATTTAGACTCCAAATATTAGTGGTATCATATGGTATTTGTCTTTCTCTTTCAGATTTATTTCACTTAGTGTGATAATCTCTGGGTCCATCTATATTGCTTCAAATGGCATAATAGTTTATTATCTAGAACTTTATTTCAAAATATTAAGTGGTCATTCTAAACCATTTAATATAAAAGGAATCTTCGGGTCTTACAGAAGTTTGGCCCACTGCTGTGCAATAACTCATATTATTGACTAGGAGGAGCTTTCCAGGTTGAATGTGTGATGCCTCCCTTAGCTCCAGTGTTCCTTTAATCCTTGATTAACCATCTCCTTGATTTCCCAGGATTAGAAGGTCAATAGATTTTTTAATTATTCATAGACAGATTGAAAGCCCAGGGGCAAAAATGTCTGAAGTCAGTGTGGCTCCCTTTCCAATCCCGACAATAATCTGCTCAGCTAACATTTACTGAAAACACATGTGAAAAGTTGTGTTCCAAGTCTACCCACAGTCACTGTGTCAAGACGGCTGTCCTGAAGGCTGACGGGGAAGGAAGAGACGTGAACATAAAGCACGGGTATTGTATCCGGAAACCAATGCCGTGCTGTGGACTCGCCGGAGAAAGAGTTCTTACAAGGGGGTTCAGAGCAGGGTTTATGAAAGAAATAACATTTGAACAGAGACTTAAAGGTCGCGTGGGGTTTTAATATAGTAGGAGAGCACACAGTCTGAGCAAAGTTAATTGGCATAAAAATGTGGCCACGTTCAGGGAATAAAAAGTAGTCAATACAGGCAGCGGCGTGTACTTGTGGATGGAGCTGCCGGGTGGGACTCGGCAGGGCATGGAGAGTCCTGAAAGCCACGGGCTAGGAATGCTGACCTGTCTTTTTCGACAATAAGGGCACCTATATGTTTTGAGAAGATATTGGCAACATCCAAACTAGTGTAGAAGAATGAGTAGCGGCAGGGGAATGGATTAAAGAGAGGAGCCAAAACAAAGAACAGGGACAGTGGGGCTCGTGGGGAGCTGCTGCAGTCTCTCAGCAGTTAGGTGAGGGAAGTTAGGGACCGAAGAAGGCAGACAGGAGTGAAAATGCTATTTTGTACTGCGTGTGGGCAGTGAGGGAAGTCTAGGAGATGCGGGTTTGATCTCCGAGTCCAGAATACCCCTGGAGGAGAGCATGGCAACCCACTCCAGTATTCCTGCCTGGAGAATCCCATGGACAGAGGAGCCTGGCGGGCTACGGTTCATAGGGTCACAGAGTCAGACACGACTTTGCGACTAAACCACCACCACCAACACTGTGCTATTTTTACCCTGGATTTCATTTTATCTCCTGATTATCTCTACTTGGGGATCATCACTGAGAACAGTCAAGCTGAAGTCCCCATGATAAGCAGAATGAGATGTCCGGGTTCTGACTACATTTTCTGGGAAAGATTCCTCTGAGTGCACTTTACAGATGGAGACAGCTGCTATAAATCATGTGGGATCAAATATCACATTTTAAATTTCTTAAACTGGGATTAATTAAAGTTAAAACATACAAATGTGAGTGAATAAATATAGAAAAACAATTTTAGGCTCAACAGCAAATTCCTGATGCTTAAAAATCAGTTCCATATTTAAAGTTGCTTTCCATCACGATAGCAATGATTATATAAAATGTAATATTAAGATCGAATCCAAAGTGTAAAGCTCCAGTATAAGTGGCTCCAACAATGTAAATCACAGAGATCACAGACAAGAATTAAGTTGTGTACATGACATCTTGGCTTCTAACATCTTAACAGACACAATGATGTCTCTGAAATAGAGTCTTCCAATTTTAGTGGCTTTTAACATTTGCCTAGTCCGGAGAAGGAAATGGCAACCCACTTCAGTATTCTTGCCTGGAGAATCCCAGGAACGGGGGAGCCTGGTGGGCTGCCGTCTATGGGGTCGCACAGAGTTGGACACGACTGAAGCGACTTAACAGCAGCAGCAGCAGCAGCAGCAGCAGGCAGCTTAGTCAGAGAAGGCAATGGCACCCCACTCCAGTACTCTTGCCTGGAGAATCCCATGGGCGGAGGAGCCTGGTAGGCTGCAGTCCATGGGGTCGCTAAGAGTCGGACACGACTAAGTGACTTCACTTTCACTTTTCACTTTCATGCATTAGAGAAGGAAATGGCAACCCACTCCAGTGTTCTTGCCTGGAGAATCCCAGGGACAGGGGAGTCTGGTGGGCTGTCGTCTATGGGGTCGCACAGAGTTGGACACAACTGAAGCGACCCAGCAGCAGCAGCAACAGCAGCAGCAGCAGCAGCAGGCAGCTTAGTGATGGGATTTTAAGAGCACCTCTGTCTAGTAGAAACAAATTTGAAGGGAAAGGACTTTAAAAAGGTGGTGCTCAAACAAATTGGATAGGATGTATTTAAATTTAATGTTATTTGTATTTGTTATTGGTTAGGAGAGTTGAGGAGGACCCCTTTCTTATGGCCTGGGTTCCTGGTAAACACACAAAGAAGAATCTGAGGTCTTACCCATGGCAAAAGCAAGTTTACTGAAGAAAGAACACCTTAAGGGAGAAGTGGGCCAAGCCAAGTAAGGCACTACTCCCCATGTGATGACGTGTGGGGGTTTTCAAGACAGGGCTCTTGCATATTCATCTAGGTGGGCAAGGGCTGACGGTCTTGATTGACAGCTGAAAGTTACATAACATCAGACTATTGGGCATGTATTTCCCATAATTCAGTCTGTTATAATCAAATTTAAATATGTGTAGAATATTTATGAGCTCTTAATAGGCTCCAGGCTACCCAAGGTCAGTTAAGGACACAAGTCACTTGAGGAGTTGGAGAAGTCCCTGTGGTTAGTTTGTATCCACAGTGAGGCTAGGACACCTGCACTGGATTTAGAACATTGTGGTTGTTTTGTAGTATATCTTTGAGCTCTTCGGGACTGCATTGGAGTGTGTCTAAGGTGGGCTTTAGAGGTCAGCTGGAATCTTTTTTGGCTATGCCACTCCTCATTGTTCATGCCTAACTTCCTACCTAACATGTTTAATACACTTTCAAACGTTAAATTTTAAAAGTGAATAAATACACTTATACTATGCTTCCTTATAAGCTGTTTAGAGATTCTGAGTTCCTATGAAAGAGAAATAGAACATGCGAAAATAAAAATTGTTGATGCATTTAGGTAGGCAAATTGCAATGATGGAGAGAACCCAAAGGAAAACGAACCAAAAAGATAGAAATCTGCTTGTCTTTCAGATGATGTTTCGGGGAGGATCAGCAGGTTCTGAGCCACAAAACCATCCAGTGTCAAAGACAAACAAGGGTTCTACCATGTCTACCATGTAGCTTCTATGATGTCCCTGGACACAGTCTTTGCACACCTGGGAAGGAGGAGGGCAGGGCAGTTGAGGCAGGAATTTCCTCTTGAGTAAGTGAGGCAAAATTTACACACACCAGTCCCACACACACTCCATCCAGGAGCATTTGGGATCTTGACCTTGTGTAGCTCCAGGCAGTCTGACAAATGCCCAAACAAGAGTAAGATCAATATTGTTTGGCAGCTGCCAGTCTTAGCTGCATACATTGACATTGCAGGTATTTTTCATCCTTTACCTGTATTCCTGTTATCATTATGATTCAAAAAAGACAAGTAAAATTTCAGTAACAATTGATAATTAATACTTCCAAAGAATCACCCTTTGGGCGGTCAATAAAAACTCAAGGAAGTTCTTTAAGAATTGAAGATAATGCCGTGATGGTAAAGATCATATGTCTTCCATTGACATGAATAATTGTTTAGTGAGGAAAGAATAGGAGCTACCATCCTGAACAGAGGGTACTTTCCATCCAGGGGCTAACACCAGATGTTGCCCTAAGAGAAATAAAGCTCCCACAACACAACTTCTTGATACTGTACAATGGAGGGGGGATGTCTTCCTGACCCATCTGGCAAGCAGTTTCTGCCTGAAGCATGAAGATGAAGAGCTGGTGTGATTCTGTCCAGCCAGTGGACTGTAGCTGCACGTGCTACTCCCCATACGAAAGTCTGATTACCTCTAGGATCGTTTTCTCTTATTCACATCCTGTTCCCTAAAGTTACACAGGTTAAACATGCTGCCAATCCTTGAATGTTTTTCTTAAAAAAAAAGAACAAGAAGAAGCACATGTGAGTGTTTAATACATTGTTTTCAGGTCACCTGATTTTTTTTTAACCTGTTTTATTTATGGTTCCTATTGCCCCCAGTGGTTTGAGAGTTTCATTAATAAACTATTTTTCCCCCTCAGATATATCCATTGGCTCCATTTCCTCTTTGCCAAATGTCGCTGTTGATTTTCTGTGACAGTTTATGGTCAGGCACTAACTTCCTTGCTGTTAATTTCACTGTAAATTTCATTGTGGTACCAGACCCCTCTGGACTGCCCTCTAGCAGATCAATACACTGAATTTATATTTGTTATGGAGCTATTAGCACTAGTATCAGCAGAGTAATTAACTTCCCAAACCGAGATAGCATTCCCCATCTGCTTTATTAATAGCATGTATATCTTGAAGAAATAATTTCTATTTGCATCTAACCCATCAGAGGAAAGAGTGGCCAAATTCCAAAGTCCATGTGAATTTTGGACGTTAGGGACATAATTTCTTGGCAGGAGATAGTTTTAAGATATATTAGGAAAGGAGTGAGTTGCAGAATCTATAAATTGCCCATCAGGGGAAAGGCTACACAGAGGAATAAAATATAGAGGCCACATGGAAGAAAGAGTTCTGTATTAAATACCACTGAGAATTTAGATCATCTTTTCAGAAATAGGAGTCCATCCCTATTTAAATGACCGTGGAATTCACTTAAAGGTCAATGTTCACATTGGCAAAGCAAAGGCCAATGAATTCTCACTAACAAAATAATTTGCCCCTTGTAATTTAGGACATGACTATCTTGTTTGAAAAGTATGCTATTGTATTTATGACACTGGACAAATTGCAGTCTTTCATATATTTGTATTTGTTTATTTTTGGTGATGTTTTACATATTAAAGTAGTATAAATTAATATTTAACCATAATTCATTTACTGAATGAGATCCTATGCTATGCAAAATTCTGTTCTAAGTTCTTCAAATATAAACAAAGAATATTACCTGCTCTCTATAACTGCAGTTCTAGTGGGGATAAGAGAAGAAATACTCTGAAGCAAAATTTCTAACATGCAGAAATCTCACCACTACCTATGAGTGGTCTGTGATTGAATGGGACTCAGGAAATAATTATCCTGAACTTTAACACAATCATACAGGTTGAGAACTTTAAAAATGTGGAATTGACACTTGTAATTTAAGAAATATAATTCTTCGAGGAAGAAAAAGAACCTCATCTATCCTTAAATAATGTTTGCTTGATATTATCTTTCTGAATGGACTAGGGATATTTTATTTTTAACATAAATACAGGATCTTTGAAACAGGTCTGTTTAAAAATTTGAAAGGCCCTGTTTAAAAATGAGAAAATCCTTTGTATCAATTCATGCTGCTTTTTGGGCTTCTTTGATAGCTCAGTTAGTAAAGAATCTGCCTGCAATGCAGGAGACCCCAGTACGATTCCTGGGTCGGGAAGATTTGATGCAGAAAGGATAGGCTATCCACTCCAGTATCCTTGGGCTTCCCTAGTGGCCCAGGTAGTAAAGAATCCGCCTGCAATGTGGGAGACCTGAATTCGATCCCTGGGTTGGGAAGATCCCCTGGAGAAGCGAAAGGTTACTCACTCCAGTATTCTGGCCTTGAGAATTCCATGGAGTATCCATGGACTCTCAAAGAGTTGGACACGACTGAGTGATGTTCACGTTCTTGCTGCTTTTTATGTAATGAATTTCTGTTGTCATTTGAACACATTTTCCTTTCTTGCTTTATTTTTAGAATAATTCTATCTTAGTAGTTTTAAACAACTCATATAACTCTATGCTGAAATCGGAAGATCATCTCTCAAGTTTTGTCTAACCATCACTTTGCTTCAGATCACTTCCTGGTTCAACGGATGTTTTGTTTAATAAATGTTGTCAGCCTTCCATACGAGTCAAGTGCACCTGAGGATTCTGTTGTCTACCTAGGGGATGATGAGAATTCCTCAGATATCAGGAAGGCCATGGAGCAGGAAATGGCCACCCACTCTGGTATTCTTGCCTGCGAAATTCCATGGACAGAGGACCCTGGCTGGCTAGGGTCCATGGGATCGCACAGACAGGCCTGAGCGGGCACACACAGGAAGACACAGAAATATAGGGCCTTTGATAATTAGCTGTAACTTAATAAATGCCCAAGTTCTGTTTCCTTATTGTCACTCATAGCTATCTTGTAGTTTCTTATGTCATTATGGCCCACTTTTCAATACGACAGTGTCTTAATATCCAGTGTATCAAATCTAATCCTACGGTTTATTGTGGGCAACCCCAGTCGGTCTGCTTTGAACGCTTCCCTCCCTTGCTAGTGAATGGAAGTTATAGTTATGCCCCGCTGGTGGCCTGAATCACCTCAATTTGTTCCGGCAAGGAGGCAGCTGCTCCATGTGAAAGGCGTGAGGCCCGCTGAGGAGCGCGTTAGGAGTGACCTCCGGCTGAATAGACGGGCGCAGCCCTTTCTGCGCGGCCGGCCGAGCGTGAGCAAACGGACCTGCTCAAGTGCAGACCGGTGCCGCGGTGTAGGCAAGGCTCGGTCTCCTTTCTCTCGCTGGCTCTCTTTTTTTCCTTCCTTGAAAAATGAAACAGGATAGTGGACAGGCTGTTATAATCTTAGTAACATCTGTTGCCTTTCACAGGGGTCTTACTTGGGGACAATAAGTTTCAAAAAGGGCCTGAGATTCTGTTGACTGGGGGAAAATAAAAGCTCTCTGCTGAAAGGAGTGTAGACGTGTTGCCCCACTCACAGTTCAGGGCTTTTGTGTCTTCTGTCAGAATGGGTAGGAAGAAAGGGGTTTTGGGTTTTTTTCCTCTTCTTTCCTGACAAAACTGCCAAAAGAAAAAAAAAAAAAAACTTTTGCAATTAATGGACTTAAAGAATGGTGGAAAAGTTACATCTCTCAATACCTCCATCTTCAGCTCAGTTAATCAGAAGTGTGGGAGAATGTATATTTGGCATTCTTTTACATCTGTTCCTTTCCAGATTCCTGATTAACTTTTATACTAAGTCCAGACAGTTAGGAGGGCAATTGCTAGGTTCTTTTTTTTTTTTTTTTGAAATGAGTATTCACACATAATTTTTTTTCCCCTTAAATTTGATCTGTTCACCTGATGCCGATTACCTGAATTTAGGCAGCAGGAAGCATTCAATTTAGATAATTAATATAGGGACAGTTATCTGCTTTTTTTGCAAGATGCTTTTTCAGAGCAATTTTGTTCCATTTGAACCATGACATCCTTTCCAGCAAATGAGATGTGATGCAGCTGATATGTGTGTGCTTCCCAGTCTTCTGTTTCTTCAGACCAACAAAGGAGCAGGTGAAAATGAATCCCAATATCTTAAATTTATTGATGGTATATGTCTTTGGAATCCCTCACATGATTTTGGGAAAAAAAAAAAAAAACTATAGAAAGAAAAATCTATAGATGTAGATTTATGTCTATGAAGAGATTGATAGATTTGGGTAGACTTCAATGACTATGATCCATGTTCTACTATAAAAAGGAAATGCTAATATTTCTGAAAATATCTGAATTTATAAACATTTCTTTAGAAAACATAAGGGGTCCTTCAATAATGGGTCTTGTACAAACACAGTACATTCATGCATGACATATTTAAGAGCCGCTTTAAATGCTCTTTAAATATATTAATTTAAATGGGTTTAATGTATCTTATCCCCAAATTAAAAATTTTATGCTTCAAAGACTTTAAAAATATTGCCTTTAGTTTAATTGCATTATTATACTTCCAATACTGTTTATAGGTGTGTGAGTAAAATATAAAACTGTAGTATTGTAACAATGGTTTCTATGACTCTCATTAATGTTTAACAAGTTTTATTTTTAAGCCAAAAGTAAAAATAACAAAACAAATTCGGTATAAGAAGTAGAATTTAGGAATATAAAGATCATGTGTTACAAGTATGGAAAATTTTGTTGGACATAATTGAAATAATTGTATTTTTTGAAGAAAGAAATCCTTACAAATTGAGTATTAATTAACATCTAAATCACTCAGTTAAGACAGGGACAGCTAAAGTTACTTAACAGTATTTCATAACTAGTCTTCATGAAATAGAATAAGACATATTTTGTTATTCTTGCTTCTGGTGCTAGTTGTAAAGAATCTGCCTGCCAATGCAGGAGACATAAGAGACATGGGTTTGATTCCTGGGTCGAAAAGATCCCCTGGAGAAGGAACTAGCAAACCACTCCAGTATTCTTGCCTGGAAAATCCCATGGGCAGAGGAGCCTGGTAGGCTACAATCCATGGGATCTCAGAGAGTCGGACAGGACTGAAGTGGCTTAGTACTTATTCTTGTTTTTAATAAATTTGTCACTCTAATAGATTTATCTAACTGCTGCTGCTGCTAAGTCGCTTCAGTTGTGTCTGACTCTGTGTGACCTCATAGACGGCAGCCCACCAGGCTCCCCCATCCCTGGGATTCTCCAGGCAAGAACACTGGAGTGGGTTGCCATTTCCTTCTCCAATGCAGGAAAGTGAAAAGTGAAAGTGAAGTTGCTCAGTCGTGTCCTACTCCTAGCGACCCCATGGACTGCAGCCCACCAGGCTCCTCCATCCATGGGATTTTCCAGGCAAGAGTACTGGAGTGGGCTGCCACTGCCTTCTCCGTATCTAAATGCTAGATCCCATTTAAGCCAAGCATGGAAAGCCCTGATGTGTATGTGTGTGTGTGCTCAGTCACGTCGGACTCTTTCCGACCCCAATGGACTGCAGCCCACCATGGCTCCTCTGTCCGTTGTATCTTTCAGGCAAGATTACTGGAGTGGGTTACCATTTCCTACTCCAGGAAAACCTTGATAGTGTAAGTTAAATGAGAAAAAAAAAAAAGAAAAAAATCAGAAGCCATTTGCCAACTCACATACACAACCCAATGGGTGGTGCTGAGGTTTTCCAGGTAATGCAGGGATTCAGCTATGTAGCATGAGGTTTCCATTCACTCTGAATACACCATGTAGATAGCTTCCACTCATAAGAAGTACAAGACCTAATTATGTCTAACAGGTAAATGGGAAAAAAAAAATCTTTGGACTTTGGAATCTGCCTATCTGCATATCTTGCGCTATGGATTGTCTTCCCAGGTGGCACTGGCAAGTGGTCAAGGATCCACCTGCCAATGCAAAAGACTCAGGGGATGTGGGCTTGATCCCTGGGTCAGGAAGATCCTCTTGAGGAGGAAATGGCAACCCACTCTAATCCTGAAATATCACATGGACAGCGGACACTGGCGGGCTATAATCCACAGGGTTGTGGAGAGTTGACTGAGCACGCCTGCATGCACATGTGCTTTGGACTAAATGTTTGTGCTTCCCCCAAATTCATGTGAAAGTGAAAGTGCTAATCACTCAGTTGTCTCGGACTCTTTGGGATCACCAGGCCTCTCTGTCCATGGAATTTTCCAGGCACCAATATTGGAGTGAGGGAGCTGATTCATTCTTCGGGGGACTTACCTGACCCAGGGATTGAACCTGGGTCTCTTGTATTGCAGACAGATTCTTTACAGTCTGAGCCACTAGGAAAGCCCAGGATGCATATGATGAGACCCTAATCCCCCGTGTGATGGTGTTTGAAGGCAGAGCCTTTGGGATACCACTGGACTTGGATGGGATCTTGGGGTGAAGCCCTCACAGTGGGGTTAGTGACCACATTAGAGGATGAAGACTGACCTTTTCTCGACCATGAGGACACTGCAATTAGAAGGCCGTCTATTCCCAGGAAGAGAATTCTCACCAGCACTGGACCTGTCCACACCATGATTTCAGATGGGGAGTCTCCAGACAACACAAGAGAAATTAGTTTTTGTTGTGAACACCACTCAGACTAGGGTATTTTCGTTTTTTAAGATTTTTTTTTTTTTTTTTTGATGTTGACCGTTTAAAAGCTTTTTATTGAATCTGTTACAATGTTGCTTCTGTTTTCGTTTTTTGACCATGAGCCATATAGGATCTTAGCTCCTCAACCAGGGACTGAACCTGAGCCCCCTGCCTTGCAAGGTGAGCTCTTAACCATTGGACCACCAGGGAAGTCCCTAGGGTATTTTCTTACAGAAGTGGGAGCAGACTAAGACATCTTACCTTCAGCAGTAGGAATTATAAATTTACACACCTATGAAGGCCTGACAGTAAATTAATGAGTATGCTGACTGTGGCAAGATGGCGTGTATATGCCCATCTCGAGGGAACAGAAAGACTTCATGTTGCCATACTTTACAGTATGAAATTGTAGGTGTGGTCAGATTTTCAGTGTGTAGAAGGCAGAGGGAATTCCCTGGCAGTCCAGTCGCTCAGACTCCATGCTGCTACTACCAGGGGTCCAGGTTCAATCCCTGGTTGGGGAACTAAGATCCCTCAAGCTGTGTGGCACAGCCAAACATATATTCAACATTTATGAAAAAAGGAAGAGAAGTCAGAAACAGAGATATGTATGTATAATCTTCCAGTAACAAACACTGAAAGACACACACAAAAATAAACTCACTCTGTGGGCCCAACTTGACTGCTGGTTGGGTGTGATGAGAGGGGCACTGACTTGATCCACCTTAGTTAAACAAACAAATAAACAAAAACACCTGAAACATTGTTTGCCTTGCTCGGTTATGTAGTCATTCAAACATGACTCTCATATTAGGCAAATTTGCAAGGTTGGTTAAGGAGCTGTCTTTCAGAAATTTAGAAAGATATATTTTGTCCTAATCTATAGGGATTATTTAAACATTTTAAAAATACCTAGTAATTTTCTAACAAGTAGTAGAGCTATTTTTATTCACGGCAAAGTGTCTGCCTACAACGCGGGAGACCTGGGTTCGATTCCTGGGTCGGGAAGACCCCCTGGAGAAGGAAATGGCAACCCACTCCAGTATTCATGCCTGGAAAATCCCATGGACCAAGGAACCTGGTGGGCTACAGTCCATGGGGTCACAAAGAGTCGGACACGACTGAGTGACTTCACTTCACTATGGTTTAAATAAACTTATGTAGATGTTTAACTATTGGGGGAACTACTTGATATTTCATTCGATAAAGGAACTGAATTATCCGTCAATATATATTGTAACATCAAATTATTTTCTTGCCATGAGCTCATTTGACCTTATAGTTATCCAAAATATAGGCTTTTTACCCTAAAGCAATGGACTCATTCAAGTCTTACTGTTCTAAGAATGAGAATGATGATTTACGTTAGTAGATTTACATTACATTTACACCTTAAGTAAAATTTTAAGGTGTGATATGGAAAGCCATGTCTACAGAATTATTTGTGAAAATATATTCCATTCATATCATTATATATCCACAACAATCCAAACTATTAAAAAATGTCAAATTAAAAGTGACAATGGCTACAACAAAATTATTTTCCCACTGCTTAGAAAAGCTATTAAATAACAAAAATCCTTCTTGGTATTTGAAGGGCAAAATAGCAAATAATTATGTCTGCATGTCTAGGATTTTTAGGAATCCTGCATAGGATGTTGCCCTGTCGACCAACTGGCATGCTTTCTACTGGGTTTTGATTCTTTTCTTTTTTTGATGTGGACCATTTTTAAAGTCTTTATTGAATTTGTTACAATATTGCTTCTGCATTATATTTAGTCTTTTTTTTGGCCACAAGGCATGTGGAATCTTAGTTGCCCAACCAAGGATCAGACCTGCACACCCTGCATTGGAAGGCGAAGTCTTTAACACTGGACTGCCAGGGAAGCCCCATGGGTTTTGATTCTTATTCACATACCTGGAGTTTGTCATGAGATTATGAACCAATATCCTTATCTTCCTGAATTTCAGTTACATCATTGATAAAATGAGGGAATATGCTTAAGTGTCATTGAACGTGTCTTATTAGGTCATTTCACGCGTAAGGTATTATCTTCTGTGACTGGTGGTAAGTCAGTTGCTTACTGAGACCCCTTAACCCTCTCAGACCACAATTTGTATCCACAGATTTATTTGGAAGGAGATCTTTAAGTTCCTCACGATATGTATAACATTTTCCTGTCAGCATTAAATCTAAAAAGCCCTAACCAAATAAACGTGGCATAATGAGCATTGATTTCCACTGCAACATCTTCTCACACAAACACACAAATGCATTAGAAAATATTGTGCCTTATTTTGTCCATAAGGACTGTGTATGTTGGTCCTCACATATGGCATCAGTCTTGATTTAGTTTCCTTCTTTACTCTTTTGTAGTGAGAGACCCTCATTAGCTTGGGGTGCAGAGTGATCATTTGGCCAGATGGGTGAGGAAGTGAAGGAAAAATGCTGACTGTATCCCTTTTTAATCACTCAATCCTGAAAGTGAAAAGGGAAACCACTTGTAGTTCACAGAGATAATGACTGCTTGAGACATCACCTTTGTCAATGGAGTAGTTCAAGCTCATAAAAAGACTGTGCTTCTTAAGCACAAGTACCTTCTAGGGTGGCAGCTCTTCAGTATTTCATTAAGCATGCTTACCTGCCTTTGAAAAAACTGGCTCATTTCATCTCCTCTTTCTTCATAAGGTATATTGTTTCCTCTTGTTTTCTCTTCCTGAATTTGCTTTCTGAATATGAGTTTAGCCTCAAAGTCACATACTCCTGAGAGCCGTACTTTTGGTTCCATGCAGTGGCTGGAAGTAGAGTCATTCCTCTGCGCACATTTCATGTGTGTTAGGAGAGCACTAAATATAATTGAGTGGCACCAGCTATAAAGCCTGCAGAACCCAGGGCAAGCTAGCTCTCTGAGTCTGTACATCAGGTTAGTCAACAGGCAGAGAAACGGTGTCCCAGCCCAAGGTGAACAAGAGAACGTATGCTTAGGGAGGCCTTTCTGTCTAGGCAAGCAGAGGATTCTGTGTAAGAATCTCATTTTATGTAAAAAACAAAAATCCCCTATTAAATCCTGTTGCTCCTTGGAGACTGTTCTCCAGGGGATCTTCCCAATCCAGGGATCGAACCCATGTCTTCTTGGTAGGTAGATTATTTATGACTAAACCACCTAGGAAGCCTGGTTTATGTTTTTAGGACTCTCCAATAACAAATGTCTTCCTCCTTCAAATCTTGTACTTTGCTGCTTACGGTTCTCTTACTGAGTTTAGCCTCATCTCTCCTTTTTTAATAGTTCTGAATGTGCCTGGAATATTCTGTGGGGACTCGACCTTATTTTCCTTTGTAATTCCTGCAATTTGTGGCATCAAACCTGGTACACAGCACATACTCAATAAACACTTTTGAAATGAGTTTATTGTGAAATTCCACTTTTATTTTCCCCCAGAAGATTCTCTGGTTTATCACAGAGTGATAGAGCAATGTTTAGCAGAAATTTGCATTATCACTTTTCTCTATGATGATTTTGGAAGGTTTTTATGGAACAACTATAATTCAAGAGATAACACAGGCCTAGCTATATTATTTCTGACAATTTTCATTTGAGATGCTTTTTAAAAAGTAATTTGTGTTCTAACTATTCTAAATCTAAAGATACAATTGCACAGCCACGGTATCATACACGACTTAAATAAGTAAGAGTTCCCTTGCCTTGGCGTTTAACACCAAATCCAGGTCAGATGTTTATCTGTTTGGGTTTGTTCCTCAGAAAGAAAATGTTGATAAACTTGACATGTAGCAGCAGAAAACTCTCCTTATTTAAAATGATAACCAATCACCCACAATATCTCAGATATTCTCAAACCCCATGAAGAAGCCTTCAATATCTGAAGAGTTCCGGAAAGATAGCCTGGACAACTTCCTTTGCCTAGAACAGGGGAAAAAATGAATCCTTCATCTTTGCTTTCACAGCCTCCCTGTGTCATTTTCTTTCCATTTCGCTTCTTTTTTTCTAAGTAGGTGGGGTGAGGAGTAAACTACCAGTAATCTAAAGCACACTATATACAAGTAGGCAGATTTTAAAGTCTAAACTTTTTGTTTCTGCTTTTCTGTTTCACCATTAGATCTCACCATTCTTTTTTTAAAGATTTTTCCTTTTTTGATGTGGACCACTTTTAAAGTCTTTATTGAATTTGTGACAACATTGTTCCCGTTTCATGTTTTGTTCTTTTGGCCACGGGGCATGTGGGATCTTAGCTCCTGGACAAGGGATCAAACCCACACCCCCTGCATTGGATGATGAAGCCTTAACCCCTGGACCATCAGGGAAGTCCCAGTGTTTATCATTCTTGTGTGGCAAAGTTCTCCATACTGTATATTTGAAGGGAATGGAAACTTCAGTATTGGTCCATCCGCATTATTGCATCATCCCGAAAATCTGAGTACCACCCACTGGGATGCATCTAGCTTATCGTAGATGAGTTTGCAAAGGATTTTTGTTTTGTTTTTTTTTTTTTCTTTCTCATTTTATTTATGCTATCAAGGTTTTTCATGCTTGGGCTCTTTTATTGCTTAATATGAGATCTTAGACCATTCGGGCTGATGGTGGTTTTCAATGAGATCTTAGTCCTGTGTCCTTACTGTGGCTCCTGAAAGGTCCATTGGCCTCTTTCTCACCCTTGTTGTTGTTCAGTCATTAAGTCATGTCTGACTCTTTGTGACCCTGTGCACTGCAGCCAGAGCTTCCTGGCCCTTCGCTATCTCCTGGATAGTGAATCTTCAGATTCACGTCCATTGAGTCGGTCATGCCATCCAAACACCTCATCCTCTGTCACCCCTTCTCCTCTCCTCACCCTGGAGAACATTTAAGGAGATAATTCCTTAGACCTCATTAGACATTCTTGCCTTCTATGCTGTCTCAGCAGCTCCCTTGCTCTGTGAATATCATCAAGCCCCTTAACTAAATAGTATAGTCTCCAACTATTCACTTTCGGACAGACTGCTTAAATAATATTCAAGGAGCCCTTGAAAACATCTTAAGCAGTGAAATTGTATCACTGTATACTTTGGATTTACCCTGTCTAGTATCTATGAGGGGCACAGTCACCAGTGAGATGTTGTCGGGGTGGGGGTGTGTGTGCTGATATGATGCTAATCCTAGCAAACATCTTTATTCTCTCCATGATCACTTATGCTTTTATTGATAACTGCATTCAAGATATCTTTAAATCTACTTCTATTTTCTGATTATATCTAAGGGTTTTTCATGCACTAATGCCACAACTAGCGTCCAGGCTACTATTTTTCTTACCTGGATTTCTACAGTAATTTCCTAAACACTTCCTCACCTTCAGTGCCAAGCTGACCTAAATCAGCTGCCAGGGTGTCGCCTTCTTGTGCAATTATCATCACAATTTCCCATCATAAAACTCCTCATGCTCCCACATTGCTCTCAGGGTACAACCCAAATGTTGCCTCTTCCCATTGGAGACTTTCTGTTCATGTCATGTGCTCCCATGCCCGATACTCTCTTTACCTCGTCACGATGCTCATCGTGGTGTAGGGAGATGCACCCACCTTCTTATTTTCACAACAGGTTGCAAGATTCCCGAAGATAAGAACTGCACCTTCACCTTTGTGTTCTCAACCTCCAGACTAAGGATCACACAGCAGGGATTCAGTTACTACTTACCAAGTTAGTAAAGGCCAACAAAGACCTAGGAGTCTGTCCTACTTAGTCCTTTCCTTTCTAGAAAATGCACGTAAACCTAGTTAGATGAACTAGATTGATGAATACAGACATACTCAGGGAAACTCTAAGCATCACGTAAAGAAAAGATACATTTTTATGATTATCCACACATTTATATTGGGGAGAGATTTTTCACAGGAAACTATAAATGATCTTTTTGAGAGCCTGCCTTATGTGAGAGCTTCTTACCTTCTGCCACGTCTATGTTTTTCTGCCCAGGGCTCCCCAGAATTGCTGGAACTGTGCAGGCCTCACGATTAGCTCTTTTCTGCCCTCAGCTGCCAGATACTCAAGCCACATCTCTGGTTTTAGAGTAAGATCAGGATGGAATGAATATGAATACAATTGAACCATCAATCTCATCAGAAACCTTGTACTTTTGCACTGAATTTGCTTTGGGAAATAAGAAGTGTAGGGAAATACTTTCCAGAGCAACAGGAATTATGTCAAAGTACTCTTACTTCTTCTGATTCCTCCTTCTCCAAAAGAGAGTTTTATTGATTTATTCAAGAGTGAAAGTACATTGAAAGTATTTTTTTAAAGTAGGAAAGAAAGGGGGACACATTGATTTGTGTACATTATATGACAGTCAAGAAACAAAAACTTCAACTGAGAGGATTTTTAAAAGATTGTTATATATTAGAACATAAATATTCAAGCATAAATTTGGAAATAATGGAAGCATGACATTTCATAAATAAGCATCTGCAGTGATGACTTACGTTTGTATTTCATAGAATCTTAAACATTTGGTATCATCTTGGGATTTAGCTAGTACACTGTCTTTTTATTTGTGTTTCTCAGGAAACGAGGTTCTCTAATTAACCAAAATTTATAGGAAAAGGAGAAAGGATCTAAAAAACATGTCCTTGGACTTGACCACAGTGTAAACCTGTGGAATATTTCCTTTATTTATTGTTCCTAATGTTGGGCTTCCTCCTAAAAATAAAACACAGACACCTTCTAGGGACCTAGAAGATGCTACATTTGTCTCTTGCCCACCACTCCAGCATAACCCGTCTTGACTCTCCCCTTTGCGTTGTGTTTTCTGTTTCTCAAATACACTAGCCTTTTTCCTTCTCCAGACCTTCTGCAGACCTTTGTCATTGTTTGTTCTGCCCAGGCCATTTTCCTTCAGAGTTTCTCAAGTACAACTTATTCTCATCACCATGTCTCAGCTTAAGCGCCTCCTCCTTGGAGAAGGACCTCGCCAGATGAATAGATGTCCCTCAGTTACTGTCTGAAGCACCCCCTGTTCCTACCCTTGCCTTCTACACTGCACTCGACTGGAGAGGAACCTAGATCTTCCTCGATGAGGAACAGAGCCGGAACTAGTATTCTGGGTAACTCACCCCTTCTAGAATCTAGGTCAAGGTTACAGTTTCTGTTAGGGGAAGCACACTGACTGAAACCACCCACCCTAGCCAGGCACCATCATGACTATTTCCATAAATTATCTTACGACAGGAGCTCCTAGTAAGGAACACAGAACTAAGAAGCCACCACCAACTGGAAGAGTTCAGGAAAGGTAAAAAGAAGACGTCACACGTCCTTCCACCTCCCAGAATCCTTCTCGCTGGCATCCATCTTGGCTGAGCAATCCATGTGCCCCCAGGAAGGACCCTGCGTCAGAATGATCGGCCAGAGACCACCCAGAAACTAATCCCATCACCAAAAGACTGGAGACTGAGAGCACTTCTCCTGGCTTCCTTTACCTCCCGCTCTTCGCCCGGGGCCCCTTCCCAATAAAGTTTATTGCTTTGTCAGCATGCGTGTCTCCTCCAACAATTCATTTCCATGTGTTAGACACTCTTGGGCCCTGGAAGTGGTCCCCTTTTCAGTGCCAGTTTAAGGGTGTTTTTTAAAAAGAAAGGCAAGGAGTCTGGAAACATCTGGTTCAGGATGAAAGCCCAAACTGATGATCAGTATTTATGCAGAGGACCAGAAAATAAATAATCGAGGACAATTTTAGGAAAAGTATGACCAAAATAACACCAAAAAAAAACCCCACTCCATTTCCTTCCCTTTTCATATGTGGTGGCCATTGATTAAAATAAGCTAATAAATATATATGGTATAGTACCAAATTCCTGATCCCACGTTATCTCTTATAGATGAAAGATCCAGGCAGTCAATGAGCTGGTTAAAAACTGGCAGGTGGGCTCAGATTTGTGTTAATACCGGATGGGATACAACCATTCACTTCTTGTATTCAACAGATACTTGCTGTGGGTTAAACATGTGCTGTGTCTTAAACATAGTGAATATTCCTCTTTGCTTTCCTGAAACGTTTGGTCCAGAGCAATTGTAAGTATAGGTCCCATCCCAGAAGCAAATTCGTTTACACAAAGGAAGGCCACCAGAAAAATGTAAAGTTCTAGACTGTGAACATGAGCTGGAATAATTTAGGATTTCACAGAGAAAATGCTGTCAAAGTCCTTCAAGATGAAGCCAAGGTTTAATGTCTAGCTACCAGGAAAATGATGATGGTGGAGCTGAAAGAGAAATACATCTTGGGAAAGTCAAGGCGGTATCTATGCAAGGTATAAAGAGGTCTGTTCTAAAGGTACAGAGTTTGAGGGATGGCTGACAGTTGAATGGAAATGGACCGTGAAATGGTCCTCCAAGCATACCAGGAGCTGGAGAGGTTTGGGGCTGAAGACACAACTTTTAAAATGAAGCAATTGTAAGTAAATAGCATAGCGAGCCGCGGTATTTGGAAATGAATACGCTTTAGAAAGGTTTTCTGTTAGAATGATTAGCACAGAATTCAGTTTTAAAGACTTAGAGGAGAGAGAGAGAGAAAAAAAAGAACCAAGCTAAGCGGACTGGAGGAGCTGGACTGGGGGGAGGGTAAGTGTGCCTGAGGGACACAGGAAGCAGAGGTGCTTACACCGACGAGGCAAGCCCACAAGCCGGGTGTCTGGAGAATCACTGTTAGGCATGGATGAGAGACGCAGGGCCAGTTCCATTGACCGAATGAGAAAAATGAAAACGAACGCGCTTGGAAACGATCTATTCACCTTCCTCACCCCTACGACGGAGCAGCTAGGCATCAGACCAAATCAAGCACCAGAGCAGACGAACACGAAGCGTGCTCAACTCTACCGGCAGCGGCGCGTCCTTAAAAGACTAGACCCCCTTGCCCACCTCGCGAGGGTCCTCTCTCCCACCCAGCGCGTAAATCACACACCTCGGAAGTTTTGCATTAGCCAGCCCAGCAGGGGAAGAAATTTTCTGCAAGTACAGAAAGTAGAACTAGGGCAGTCCGAGGAGATTGAAAGGGCAAAACTATCACGCAAGAAAACTGTAAGTTCTGATTAGTTTTATGACTTTGCCTTCATGCCTCAGGAGCTCCATTGATCACGGCTTCCGCGACAGGTTGGGGGTGGGGAGGGGAGGGCGCAGGAAAAAAAAAAAAATTTCTCCAAACTCTCCTCCAGCGCGGCGTTTTCAGATGCAAATACCTCGCCGGGAGATGGATGGGCTGCTGCCCCTCCTACTTCCACCGCTCTCCTGGATTTTCCTGCGAAGGACTCGGTCTGCGCGGAGCTGTCGGGAGGGCGGTGGAGGAGGGGCGCGCGGGGGTGCGCGCGCGGGGGTGCGCGCGCGGCGGCGGAGCGGCTGCTGTGCCAAGAGCCCTCACTCGGGCTCCGGGAGGTGCCGGAGTCTCGGCGGCTCCGGGTCCCGCCACGCACAGCGCTGTCTGCCGGCGCCGGCCGCCCGCCCACCTGGCCCGGCCCAGCGCGCCCTCTCCGCCTCTTCTGCGCCCGCCCACTCGCCCCCTCGCCCTCTCTCCGGACGCGCGCCCGCTCGCTCTCTCGCTCCGGACCCAGCGTCTGAGCCGCCCCGGGGAGCCGGCTGAGCCGGCGGGACCGGGACGCTGGGGGCCCGCGCGGGGTCCCCGCAGCCCGCGTCCCGCGGAAAGGGCTGTGATCGGAGCGGGCGCCGGCCGCAGCGGGTGCCGAGCGGGCGCCGCGGGTCCGCCCCGTGCGCCCCACCGCGCGCCCTGGGTCTCCAGGAGCCCGCGGGCGCCCGGCGGCTGAGCGCGCGCCCTTTCGGATGCCAACGCCCAGGTGGCTGGCGCGGGACGCCGCGGAGAGGGCAGCGAGCCCCCAGGTGAGTGAGTGCGCCTGCGGGGGGCCCGGGGAAGGCGCCGCGGGGCATAAGTGCGCCCCCCGGTGCGCCCGGGGAAGCGGGACTCCGTGGCAGGCGGAAAGCGGGCGGGGAGATCCGCGTGGAGTTTCCCCGGCGTCCGCAAGTTACTGCTCGGTGGCCCTGAGCTGCGGCTCTGCCGGGCAGGGCGGGCGGGCGAAGGCAGCCGGGCCCGGCAAGCTGGTGCTGACGGACACCGGGGGCGACGCGAATTGGCGAGTTGAGCGAGCAGATCCCGGCGTTGTCCGGGTGCCTGGGAGCACGCAGTCCCGTCCGCTATCCTCCACCGGGAGCACGAGGGGCTGTTTTTGACCCGGGATAATATATGCGGGCCAAACTCCGCGCTGGCCGGGCGGCCGGCTTCTGCGGCGGTCTGAGACTGCGAGGGGGCGTGTGCCCGCGCGTCCATCTGACTGTCTGCGTGTACTCCGTTTACCTTTCTGGACGGTGGAGCTCCTCTAAGGGTGTTTGGCTTTTTCCTTTAATTAGTATTCTGCTGGTGCCCTGCATCCGCAGGGCTGGCCTCTGCGAGGCATCCCGCCTCCGCTCCGCCCCGCGGTACCCTAGGTGCGCGTCGTTCTAAGGGCGCCCTGCTTCTCTGACTGTCTGGTGGACTTTGTGGGCGCACCTGGTCCACGGCTGGTTGCGGGTATTGAGCCTCCCGGGGTGGATGCACGAGAAGGGACCTATGGTCTTTATTGGTTTCACCTTTTAGATAGTTAACCTCAAGGATTTATTAGATATAGTGCAGTTGAGTGGAGATTGGTACTGAGTTACCCAGCAGTGGGCAGGTGGGAACCTGTGAAGAAACCAGCAAGGACTGGGTAGCTTTGGAGATCTGAGCACTGAAGCCCGAATATACTTAAAACGCGTTCGCAAGAAATATCTTCTCTTGATTGGAGCACTTATTAGCTGAAACATCTTTAAGTAAAGACTCTCCCTTCATAATTCCTGTAACCCGGCAGGTATTCAGATTATTTCGCATTCAAAAGTAGACAAGCAGAACTTTATGGGGAAAAATAGAAAGAAAAGAAAAGTAAGTTATATGTTTGAGGTAAGTGACAATATGCATTAAAAAAAATTCAGGTTAACAGCACGAAAATGTATATTTTAAGAGTTTAGGGGAAGCAGTAGCCTTTTTTTTTTTTTTTCAGGAAAGTTCACATTGATGCGCTGTCCGGCAGCGATATCAGAAGTGTTTTAAGTGTGTCTTTATAAAGACAAGTTGGTAGTGAGGAGCTAAGGAAGAAAGTAATTGTATTGGAAGCTTTCAGTAACTCACCAGATTTACTTCTTTACAGAAGAAACTAGTTAGATTTTGTTTACACAAGCTGTTCTCTTGTTAGTACATAAAGGGCAATCCATTAACAATCCTTTTCTTCATTTTGGGGCTCTTTGGAACAGTATGGATTAAAATGCTAAAGAATTGAGACAGTCAAACTGGCAACTTTGTAGACATCTGACTTGTTATGCTAGTGTTTCATATGGAGTGGAGTGGCAGAAGCAATTAGGTATCATCCAACCTTAATAGTCTTATCTGGTAAAACTAGCTGTGAAAGTCTGTCTGTGGAAAGAAAAATAAAGAAAACAATAATCAGTAGTGTAGATCATCACCCTGCTGAAGCCATTAAGGTTTGCAGCCTTAAGAAAAGGGCATTGTGCTCTTACATCCTGAGATATTATTGTGACTAAGGGCTGCAATCGGTGATTAGAATTGTGTTAACAATTGGCTGACAGGCTCACACCTCTTCTTAAGTAGACTTTTATTGATTTAATAGCACAGCGATTTTCCCTTTCTTATAGAAGGGTAATTGTAAAACATCTGTATTATTGTGGTTTACCCTTGAATTGACTCTAGTTTTTAGTGTCCAGTGAAGGAGAGAGGATTGGGTGCATTCTGAGTGGGTCACTGTTCTGCCTCCCTAGGTCTAAAAATCCACCCACTGTCTCTCCTCCTTTTTAGTTTTTTTGAGGGCAGAGCTGATAACAGCTTCTCAGAATGTATGAAGAAGTGACTACATCTTTGTAGTCAAGTTCAACACTTTGTCAGTCTTTTATAAATCTTTTGTAAAGTATCATCAGTTGTTCAGTGTTGTTAACATGTATGCTTCAGTGATTTCCATCCTTCTTTGATTTTATACGATTTTGCATTTACTGCCTTAGTAGCTCCTATCACATCACGATTCCCTCTCTCACACACAAAAAGGTTTTTTTACTGGCTTGGAGGGCTTCATAGCCTTTAGCTGAAATTGGGAGTCTCAGAAACTTCTAAAATAGCTACGGCACCATCGTTGATTGCAAAAGGACAGTGAGGGGAGCTTTTCTCCTTTGCATGAAGGACTCAGTTGCTTCTAAATGGGGTGATGAAGGGGAGCTGAGGACAAGGAAGGCATGTGATCAGAGTCCTGTGTGTGACCATCTCCTCAGCCTCTGACAAGCAGAGCTGATCTAGCTGTAACTAGCAGTACTCGAGTGCCTCCTCTGGGAATTTGCTGGTTTTGCAGAAAGATACCCCGGCAAACATTCCCCCCACCCCGCCTGGTTCTGCGAGACTCCTCACGGACAAAATTATCAGTGCAGATGAATATGCAGGCATGCATGTCCTTACGTTCATTTCAGATTTTCATTCTAGTAGAAATTTCTTTTTGACTGTTTTGCAGACTGCTTATTGAAACATGATGCCTTTTATTGAAGTCATGTAAACCTCAGTGTAAATGCAAGGGTAAATTAAAAGTGAAAATTGATCCCACTGAGATATGTTGTAAAAGTACAAAGAAACAAACCCTGTAAGTATGATTTGACCATTTTGATACTATATAAAGAGCTCAGAAGGACTGTGCTTTGTCACTTTCTTTGTAATTTACATAGGCTGCTTCTCGTTAATTGTAAACAGTTGTTGTTTTCTCTTTTTCATTCCTTTCACCCATGGCAGAAGTTATTTGTGCTTCGTGGAAATTGACTCTGTAAGCCACTTAGAGAAGTTTTCATTCCATGTCTGATAACCAGAGGCAGACTACCGGCTGTGTGATTCATTTCCAGGGCCCCTGCCTGAATATTTAGGCCAGTTAACGGTAGGAGGTTGTGGTCTGTGGTTGTAATGTTATCTGGCCCAGGGAGCTAATGGGTTTGATCACAGTTTCTTTATGTGAGAAGTCACATATCACAGAGGGTCCCCAGCCTCACTAATTAAAATGTAAAGAATTATACCTTTTAAGTAGAAAAGAAGGCTGCTTTATCAGTATTAAAATTATTGAAGTTAATGCTAAACTTTAATGGTATAGAGACGAAACAAATGACAGTATACGTCTATCCTAAAAGCTGAAGATGAAATATTAAATCTAGAATGATTATAATGGGTAGTTAGGAACAGAGAAGCATCTTGAAATACAGTATTTATAGTAACAACCAAATAGCCATCCATGTACATTCTTATATCTGAAGGTATTTTCCTGAGAAATCAGAATTTACCCAAATTCTAAAACAGCCAGTGGACTATTATTCCAATGTCAGTGCAGATAGTAACCACCATAGCATTACAGCGTTGTAGGAAGTTATTATGGATGCTGGAGTTGTTTCGAAGGGAAAAGGCAATTTTAAAATTGGGTACTGCTCACTCTGTTTTTGGTAATATATAAACACGCAATCCTGAACAAGAGATCTCTTGAGTATCTTACATTCTGAATGGAATCCTGATGGTCCCCTACATTGAAAATTCAAGCTCATGGTTATAGTAAAAATTTGAGTAAATTCTAGAGGTAATAAATTAGAAAGATCTTAATGATCAGATTGAGAAATATTTAACAAATACTTTGAATGATCGTTGCATCCCAGTCAAGCCCAATTCCATCTGTAACTAGCTGTGTGACCTTGGGCACTGCACAACCATAGACTTCGTTTTCATTAGTAAGGAAAGAAAAGACTGCCTTAGGTTCTTCTAATGTGTCTTCTATCAATACATCTGTGGTTCTACCTCTTGAGTGGGTTGGAGATTTATTTATTTTTCCCCAACGTGAATGCTCAAGAAAAGCAAGTGTTTACCTCCTTCAGCACTAAATGACCCTCATTCTCTCTCTCTCTTAGATGTCATCTCTGAAAGCTCTATTTGTGTGTGATAGTTGGAACTGACGCGTGGCCATAGTTCTTGAAGTGCTCCTTGCCCTTGGATTACTTTCTGTTGTAACTCATAGCATCTGCTCACTGATGAAGGGGAGGTTAGAACAGATTGTTCCCCTCTTTTGCATTCTCCAAAATATATTCAGTGGATCTATCGTAAAAACAAGTGAACTTCACTGTGAACAGTATGATCCTTTTTTACAAAGCAGCCCACTCTACCTTTGTGGCAATAGTGACGACCTGTGTGGAGACAGGTGGCTGCAGTCCTGGGGAAAGCAAGGGCTAACGAAGGTCTTTAATGGAGACGTGAAATCAGGAGGCAGTCTTTCCTTGTTGAGTTTAAATAATGCCATTTAATACCCAAGGAGTATCCAAAAGGGAGCAGGCTTCTTTTGCCAAACTACAGAGCTCATTCATGAAGGTTGTGCTTAAAGCAATGGTGATATGGTCACAGTAGCCTCTGACCACTGCTGTGAAGTGGTGTCATTTCCACTTTTAAACATGGATGTTGTTTAGTCTTCATACACGTTTATGAAAAACATGTTGCTTGTTAAAATGTATCGGGTTGGCCAAAAAGGTTGTTTAGGTTTTCCCGTAAACTGAACAACATTTTTGATCAGCCCAGCAGTTCGACTTTAAAGCAGTCCTGGAAAAGACAGTTTCCTCCCAATAGGCCAGCAGCAAGATTTTTTTTTCTCTCTCCCATTTTGTTATTGTTACAACTGTGATTTCTTGTACTACTGTGTTTTATAAACCATCCAACAAAACGTCTCAGGGAATGTTCTAAAGGTGTTTGGTGGTTACCTGTTAGGGATTTCTGATTCTCGTGGATTATTTTCTATCAGGTTCACTGCTGCTGCTGCTGCTAAGTCAGTTCAGTCGTGTCCGACTCTGCCCCACAGACGGCAGCCCACCAGGCTCCCCTGTCCCTGGGACTCTCCAGGCAAGAACACTGGAGTGGGTTGCCATTTCCTTCTCCAATGCATGGAAGTGAAAAGCGAAAGGGAAGTTGCTCAGTCGTGTCCGACTCTTCGTGACCCCATGGACTGCAGCCTCCTCTGTCCGTGGGATTTTCCAGGCAAGAGTACTGGAGTGGCAGTCCTTAAATGTCATTCTTACTTTTGTTTTTATAGAAAGTGCAAATTACTGAATTTATTCTGAAACTGTCATGTTCCATGTAATTGTGAACTGGACCATGTTTTTTATTTTTTTTCCTTTTGGCTGAGCTGTGCTGCCTGCAGGATCTTAGTTCCCCGACCAGGGATCGAACCTGCACCCCTGCATAGGAAGTGTGGAGTCTTAACCAGAAAGTCCCACTTCCCTGCCAAACTGGACCCATGTTTAAAAGAGAGGCAGGCTGTCTTCTAGTTTTTAGATTACCAGTAGGTAGTATACTACCTGTTAGTGTGTTATGAAATAAGTATATTTCACAACAGTTGCAGAAGATTTGTATCTGATGCAACTCCAGACTCACAGAGGTTGAGCATCTGTTCCTTGCCTGTGATTGAGAGAAACTGATGGCATAGAGTCTTAAACTGAGGTAAGACATTGGTTTATTCATATTGCACTGCAAAAAACACTTCCAGTTTAAGTGCCGGAAAACCTAAACTAGTAATATATCTCCTTTTAATATAATTGATAGTCATAGTTTATAGCTCCTTATTTCTAGAAGGCAGATAGTCCTGTGTGCCTTTTAAAAAAGCAGTTTAGCAAATATAAATTAGTTGGTAATTAGGCATGTGCTTTAACTACTCTTACGGTTATATATTAATGTGAGTGGTTGAATAGGATTCATTTGATACTACTTGTGTTTTTAGCATACCATCTTTAATTTAGATGGAACAGGCTCTGTAAGATTTGCCCTTTTGTTCATTGATGCATTAAAAATACATTTTTTGTTTTGAAGGTGTTTTTTTTTTAGTCATTGTTTTTAAGTCTGAACAAATATTTGATTAAGAGCATGATGGTCACTTGATCTGATTTTTGAAAGTAGTTTCACAGAGGTATTAGTGGAGCAGAAAATCCAAGAAAATTTTATAATGATGAATTCGTTTGGGTAAAGTATTATTAGGTATTAAGGTTAAATGAATAATAAACTATCTACTTGGAAATAATTTTTGCCACTTAGTTGAACAAAAATAATTGGAACAAAAAGGTAGCATGGTAAAGTGATTTCAGGTCAACAAATGATGTTGATTTAGTAAATAGCGCTTGACTGATTCTTACCTCTCTTTTTTTTTCTTTTTTGCTCCAATCCTTTTAAGATTTCCTTTGTGAGGCTTAATTTTGCATTCCTTTGACTAAAATCACAGTATTACTTGTGGTGACTTTCATGTATTTTTTTGGTTTGTTCAAAAAAAAAAGGAGAGAGACCTAACATTACAAATTTTAAAAATGACATATTTTAGCTTTAAAATATCAGAGCAAAAAAAAAAAAAAGTTTCAAATGTTACCCAGAGTTTTTAGATTTTAGATTAATTACCAATCCAGTAGCCATCTCCGCTTTGGTTTTTGAAATGCCTGTGCTTGGCCTCTATTCAGTTCTTCTCTCCTCAGATATAACCTATTCCTGCTGTTTTTCTCCTCAGCGTTGTAACAGTGAACACCTGTAACCGTCCAGAAGTTGACACAGATCTGTAAACCTTACCTAACTGTATACCAGTACATTATTTTCCTGCACTGTCTCTTTCTGAGTTGGTCGTAGTGACCTGGGCAGCGGTCCAGACTTCCAGGGGGCCATCCTTTTAAGTTTTCCCTCGGGACACAGGTTGGCACATGGACACAGCTTGGGTGCAGAGGTCTCTGCTTATTTCTTATGTAACATCCCCCTGGTCAACTCCTGCCTGTATAGGAAACTGAGATAGGGGAGGAGGCAGAAGGAAGGGAGAAGAGGACACAGAAGTCTGAGGAAGGAGGTTGCAGAGTTCTGTTTTGGGACACAGATTTGTGAGGCCTTGTTTAACCCATTGTGCAAAAAGTCAACAATTGAAATGTGTTGGGTGCTCAAGTTCATTTATGTGGAAAAGACGTTACTGTGGTTGGTGCTTTTAGACGTGTTGATGTTTGTGTGAAGATGGGAAGCCTGTATGATGAGGTTATGGACAGGAAATCTCAAGGTCAAGTCTCGATGACTTCTGTTTGATGACCGCAGATAACTGAAGGTTTCTCCTAAGGGTTCAGAGCCCTTCCTGTCTTTCACGGTAACCCAACTCATGCAGGGAGGGTGAACTGCGCTGAGCTGTTGTTCTGGCCTTTACCTCAAAAACCAGATCTGACCAGAAAGCAAGGCAAGGATTTGTGGGGGACAGGTGAAGAAAGGGGACCTCTGACCCTTGCCATTACCGCTTCCTCCTACTGTTATCAAGTGTATGTTCCTGGCAGGGTTTGTAGCTCTCCAAAGTATTGATGTACATATCATGAAACACCCTACTCAGATCACAACTCTTCATATGTGATTTTCCGATGTTTACCAGCACACTGAACAAAGGGTGTTCTAGAGGCATTTATTTGCTTCCTGAAAGAGAATTTCATGCTCTAGGAATGTACGCAATGCCCGTTGAAGTATCCTTGTCCTCTCTTGTAGACCTTCAAGAAAAGTAAAGGAAATTTGGCTTAAGAGACTGGCAAATACCTCAAATCCTGCAAAGAAATGTAATGGAATTGTTCTCAAAGTGATTGTGACTTCTGAGCATGGTAGAGTAGTCAAGGATTTCCATGTTGACTGCTATGGTCAAGTTTTCATATTAAACATGAGAGTGATTATAATGGAAAGAAACATTCCATAAACATTTTCTGCATGTCAATTCCAGGGCCTACTTCTGTTCTGGGTACTAGGATCCAGCGATAGGGTAAATCATCCCTGTTCATCAAGGTTTCTGTTAATACTAACTGCTCTTCAAACCCTTGATTTAAATAGGAAAGTACAGAATTCTCAGGTATCTTTCCTCTGCAGATATTATCATGTCAATGACTGTAAAATAACTTATGGCATTTTCTGTCAGTCTGTTGTTTTATGGGTTCTAGCTTGTTCCATCACTCCGCAGTCTTGTATGGAAAAGAAATAATCAAGAGGGAAAAAGAGTAATTTAAACATGTCTTGTTAAAATTCATGCTCAATTCTATAAATACGTCAAATGCTTCCTTTATATTTCTGTGGCTTTCCTTAATCACTCTACCCTTTACCTTTAATTATGAACAATGTGTACTTTTTCATAGCTGAGAGAAAGACAACAAGAGCAATTTTATATAATTAAGAGCTGTACAAACAGACTGTATAAAATGATATAGCTCAGCTCCCACATTTTGCACACGTGAAACATGAAGTCCCAAAGGGATCCAAGGTCATTACAGGAAATGATGGAGGGTCCTGTGATCTATTTCCAGTCCAGATTATGTTTCTTTCTTATCAGTGAACATCCTGAGTGAACTCAAAGTTATCCAATACCAATACCAGTCTTTGACTTATAAGAATGACAGAGAATGTGGCTTTAGGAAAGAAAATATTACTTTTTTTTTTTTTTTAAGAAAGTAATTTGTTGCCATTGTTTGTATGCATCTAGATGCTTCCTTTTATAATCTACGTAGTTGTCTGGGCACTACTGACTAGAACTATTAAGAATGTTTTCATTCAATTTACCTTCAAAACAGAAACAGACTCTCAGACTTTGAGAATGATCTCATGGTCGGGGGGAGCAGGGAGGTGGAAGGATGGAGGAAGGAAATGGTTAGGGAGTTTGGGATGGACATGTACACACTGCTCTACTTAATGTGGGGAACCAACAAGGACCGACTGTTTAGCGCAGGGAACTCTGCTCAATGTTATGATGCAGCCTGGATGGCGCGGGGGAGTTTAGGGGAGAATGGATACATGCATATGTGAGGCTGAGTCCCTTCACTGTTCACCTGAAATATCACAACATTGTTAATTGGCTCTACCCCAGTACAAAATAAAAAGTTAAGAAAAAATGTTTTCACTAAGTGTTAAGAGTTTTCTGAAACATTTTATAGATAAGATGAAAATGAAAACATTGCAAACTAACTTTTATTTGAACGCAAGTAGTATCAAACTTCGGAGCAGGCAATGGCACCCCACTCCAGTACTCTTGCCCAGAAAATCCCATGGGTGGAGGAGCCTGGTAGGCTGCACTCCATGGGGTCGCACAGAGTCAGACACGACTGAAGAGACTTAGCAGCAGCAGCACTATCAAACTTAAAATGTATATATGTATATAATTTTTGATACTACTTATGTTACATATATGTGTGTGACTGTGTATATTTAGTGCTTTTAGTTTTTCCCAGGCACTATCCTTAGCTTTTTATGATCTGCTTATTTAATCCTATGACTTAGATGCAATTATTAACATTTTCATTTTATAAGTGGGAGGCTTGAAGATTCATCTCTGGAACTTATTTTCTTAGAATTTTAGTATCTTGTCCAAGATTGCGTAGCTGATACATGACAGACTCAGATCTGAGTCGCTCAGTTGTTTCCCACTCTCTGCAACCCCATGGACTGTAGCCCTCCAGGCTCCTCTGTCCATGGGATTCTCCAGGCAATACTGGAGTGGGATGTCATTTCATTCTCTAGGGGATCTAACTGACCCCAGGGATTGAACCTGGGTCTCCTGAATTGTGGGCAGATTCTTTACCATCTGGGCCACGAGGGAATACCAGTTTAATTATAAGAACTCTCCAAATCTAGTATTCTGAAAAAAATTCATTTGCTGTCTAGTTTTTTAGAGGTTGGGTACAATTTCACACAGAAACAATGTTATCAAGTTCCCTTAATTAAAAGTAGCCTAAATTGACACAGAATTGAAACAGAAGAACTATACAAAAAAGATCTTATGACCTAGATAATCACGATGGTGTGATCACTCACCTAAAGCCAGACATCCTGGAATGTGAAGTCAAGTGGGCCTTAGGAAGCATCACTACAAACAAAGCTAGTGGAGGTGATGTAATTCCAGTTGAGCTATTTTAAATCCTAAAAGATAATGCTGTGCAAGTGCTGCACTCCATATGTCAGCAAATTTGGAAAACTCAGCAGTGGCCACAGGATTGGAAAAGGTCAGTTTTCATTCCAATCCCAAAGAAATCCAATGCCAAAGAATGCTCAGTTGCACTCATCTCACAGGCTGCTGCTGCTGCTGCCTAAGTTGCTTCAGTCGTGTCCGACTCTGTGTGATCCCATAGATGGCAGCCCACCAGGCTCCCCCATCCCTGGGATTCTCCAGGCAAGAACACTGGAGTGGGTTGCCATTTCCTTCTCCAATGCATGAAAGTGAAAAGTGAAAGTGAAGTCACTCAGTCGTGTCCAACTCTTCATGACCCCATGGACTGCAGCCCACCAGGCTCCTCCATCCATGGGATATTCCGGGCAAGAGTACTGGAGTGAGGTGTCATTGTCTCCTCTGCATCTCATGCTAGGAATGCTCAAAATTCTCCAAGCCAGGCTTCAGCAATACGTGAACCGTGAACTTCCAGATGTTCAAGCTGAATTTTGAAAAGGCAGAGGAACCAGAGATCAAATTGCCAACATCATGGATCATCGAAAAAGCAAGAGAGTTCCAGAAAAACATCTACTTCTGCTTCATTGATTATGCCAAAGCTTTGACTGTGTGGATCACAACAAACTGTGGAAAATTCTATGAGAGATGGGAATGCCAGACCTACCTCTTGAGAAATTTGTATGCAGGTCAAGAAGCAACAGTTAGAACTGGACATGAAACAACAGACTGGGAAGCCTGGTGTGCTGCACTACATGGGGTTGCAGCGTTGGACAGGACTGAGCAACTGAACTGAACTGAAATTGACGTCATTTGTCCATATCACATTTTAAAACATTTGGTCTTAGGGACCAAAGTATTTCTGCCGTAGTTTTTAGGCGCAGTTTCCATCTGTCTTGAGGAAGGAGAGCAGTGAAACTTGAAATGTCCTTTGGCCAAAGGGTTCCCATGCTGGACTCAGTCTGGTCACCACAACCCTAGGTTCCCCCCTCCCCCATCACCAGGAACCTGATTTGTGAAGGAGGTCCCTGCTCTTCCTACTAAAGGCCACTCACCAGGAGTGCCTGGCCCCAATTCCCGGTTGGCATAAACAAATCCCTACACCAGCACACCATTTCCTTGTTTAAGTGTTTGCTACTGCTAAGTTGCTTCAGTCGTGTCCGACTCCGTGCGACCCCATAGACGGAAGCTCACCAGGCTCCCCCATCCCTGGGATTCTCCAGGCAAGAAAACTGGAGTGGGTTGCCATTTCCCTCTCCAAGGCATAAAAGTGAAAAGTGAAGGGGAAGTCACTCAGTTGTGTCCGACTCTTAGCGACCCCATGGACTACAGCCTACCAGGCTCCTCCGTCCATGGGATTTTCCAGGCAAGAGTACTGGAGTGGGGTGCCATTGCCTTCTCCAGTTTAAGTGTTTACTTGTCTTCTTTTAACTGGAGGTAACTTGTCTCTCAGGTGGATTAGCTCAGACCAGTGTACAAAGAACTTCCAACCTAGCTGAGGGTCATTCATCCACCAGAATATCAGTAAATCGCCCCAAGTTCCTTCTTGCTTGTAATTCTAAGTATAGAACAACTTGCCTTTCTAGAGTGGTTTTCAAATGAACCAAATTCATTTTTGATCATCAGATGGGAGATCTGGATTCTGGGAGATGGTATTCAGTGCACAGACTGCAGTTAATATGCTCCAGTAATAGTTTATCCTTCCTGGGGGTTCTCAGAACATAGCAGTTAGCTGTATTTGGAGCTATTCTGGAATATCCTAAATTTCAAAACTTTATTGCAGTATCTTAATAGGAATATGTTCATTTGACTAGAGCTTCAAGTCCATGCAACATGTTTTTTCAGTTGTGTGGACTATTTCAACACGTTTAATACAGTTCACCTTCCTTCTGCTATATATGACATGTTCTGTAAGCAATTTGACTGTCAGAAATCATCTGATGATTAGCAGACATTTCTGTTATAGGAGAGAAGGGAGAAAGATGGAAAAGTTGGCACAGAGAGTATTTTCTGCTTTGATAATGAGATATCTTGTGGCTTCATGTTGTTAAGACTATTTTTCTCCTCTCAAAAATTGAAAGCAAATCTTATTTGCCTTAATTATCCTATTGTTGATTTATTTATAGTTGCCAAATGAATTCATAACCCAAAGTGCAACAGTGATTTAAGTGAGCACTTGGTCATAAATTCTCATTCCTCTGTGTTTTGGGGTGTGTTGGCAAGTTGGCATTGTAAACTGATTATCTCTTGCATAATCAGAATTTGGTAATGAAATAACGAGACCTGAGGATAAAAGATTTTTGCTGCTGCTAAGACACCTCTTAGGTGTGTGGAACCGAGAATCAGTCTCACATATAGAGTCAAATTTGCTCACCCCTCTGATGATAAATATAATTCAATCCTGTCATTGTTGACAGAGAAAGGCCCTACTATGCACAAACAGTGCTGCAAGGGTTCAGTAAATATTTGTAAAGCTGCAAATACCTTCAGTGCAGTAGAATAACCAAACACGCTCCACAGCATACATGACGATAAGTTTGAAGGGTAGAAATTGGAAACCACTGAGCTTTTCAGCTGATCACAATCAAATCAGAACACATCAAAACAGCTGGTGTTCAGTGGTTTACAATCAATCAACCGGTTTTGAAGCATCTCATACTACTTTCTCTTTGCAGTTTCACAGGAGAGATTTAAACTAGCATATGTCCTTTCCATTTGGTTAAATCCCTGCTTTGAGCTGCTTGGCTTTCATATTCTAATACCAACAAATGAAACTGTGATAGAAAAGGACAAAAAAAAAAAAAAAAAAAAACACCTAGCATTGAAATGATTTTTTTCTTAACCAATTGGTTGCTCCATTTGTATTAAATAAACCATATGCTCCCAATGAGAATGCCTTAGAAGAGCGAGGAAAATTTTAAGGTTGTATTATGGAATCAGGATAATTCTGCATCAGCAGTATTTATGTTATTTGTGAATATGGCTACAGCTTTTGCAGTTTTCTATTTTAAGTTTATCCTCATATTTTAATGATAGTGCAGATAATGATATCTTGGACGATCCAAGAGTGTGTTAGTACCAACAAAGATCTACTGTAGAGCCCAGGGCAGCCTGGGTGGGAGTGGAGTTTTGGGGGGAGAATGGATACATGTGTGTGTTTGGCTGAGTCCCTTCACTGATCATCTGAAACTACCACAACCCCATTAATTGGCCGCACTCCAATGCAAAACGTTTTTGGTATTAAAAACAAAGTAAAAAAAAAGAGAATGAGTTAGTAAGTGCAAGTTAAAAGGTATTTCTGTGTTTCGCTTTCTGACACCAGCTCTTCTCTTTGTTCTGGTAGGTACCTATTACACCATTCTTGGGCGAAGGTTATTCAGCACTTGTGACCTCTCCCCTTCGAACTCTCTACAAATTATTGTCTCTGCACTCCCAGCTGACACCCTGCCGGAGGCAAGAGCTACTAAGCCAACTGGAACTGTGCCTTCTCTCTTGTCAAGGTTTTTTTCTTACACAGGAAAAAGAAAGAAAAAAAAAAAGATGAAGTTGGGCAAAGTGGAGTTCTGCCATTTTCTTCAGCTGATCGCGCTTTTCCTGTGTTTTTCGGGGATGAGTCAAGCGGAGCTCTCAAGGTCCGGATCAAAGCCCTATTTCCAATCAGGGAGGTCGCGCACGAAGCGCAGCTGGGTGTGGAATCAGTTCTTCGTGCTGGAGGAGTACATGGGTTCAGACCCGCTCTATGTAGGAAAGGTAGGGTATTTGGCTTTTCCAAGTCACAAACGATTCTTGTGAATGTCTGTGGTTGAATGGAGAACGGCTACTTTTTCTTTGGAGATTAGAAACACAAAGCTGTCATGAGGTTTCTGGCATTGGTTAGCCACGCTGGCACAGTTATCCAGGTGTTACTCATCCCGTGAAGCCACAGTTCAGGGAGTGATGCTTTATTCCAAGATACAGGCGAGACTCGTACTCACGCCTCGTTTAGCATGATGGTGGCATGTTAGTAAAGCTGTCGTTTCCAAAATGAGAGCAGGAATGCTTACTCAACAGCAGTCCCCAACGTTTTTGGTGCTTGGAACCGGTTTCGTGGAAGACAGCTTTTCCTCCCGACAAGGATGAGGGACATGGTTAGGGGATGATTCAAGGGCATTACACTTATTGTCTGCTCTATTTCTCATCTAACCTGCCACTGATTTGACAGGATGTACTGGTCCATGGTGCAGAGGCCGGGGACCCCTGCACTAATGAATGAAGACTGGTGGGTTCTATGAGCCAATAGATTTTTGAGATTTTTTCCTGGGAGTTAACAAGGCTAATAATGCTTATACTAACTTGAGGCTTATGTATCCTGTTCTGATACTTGGCAGTTGAAAATGGCAAAAGTGTAATTATGGGGACTGTTGTTTCTAAATCAGGAGCGGTTCAAATCTACGTTTCTAAGTAGTGATTTTGTTTTAATGGACTATTAAAATTTCCTTTTTAAAATTAACATTTTCGTTAAAAATGAGCGTGAACAGAGGTCCACGAGAAGTGATGTTAGATGAATGGTGGGCAGTTTGGGGTGTATTTATTTGGCGGCCAAGTGGTCCCCAAGGGGAGGTTCTTTACCACTGCCTCTTTCTGTCTGCATGTTTGGGTAGCGGTTTCCGTTCGAGCACCTTCTGAATTGAAGGGAGCACTTCAGGGCACGTGGCTTTTCCCCATCCTGGTACCATGTTCCCAGTTCCTAGCTGGATGCAGGTCTGGCTGTGTGCACGTCTGTGAAGATGTCCTGAGATTTTCAACTTTGTGCTGAGCCCTGGTGAAGGGTTTCTATAAGTAGAATGTGTTTGCAAGACATCTATACATCTGCATGTCTGCTCTTTGTCAGTTTTATGCATCTATTCCTGGTAAAGTGAAGCTCAGCACACTGATGAATTTATCCCTGAGTGTATTTTCAACTGTGAATGATTGAAGGAGAATCTTCGGTATTTGTTTCAGGGGTCATTGTTTCATTTGAATAGACCTTGAGTAAGAGTGAAAAATATGTTTTTGTTGGTAGTTGTCTACCTAAGCCAAGATGATCTTTATTATGTTTATCTTCTTACTTTTCCTTAAATGCCTCTACATTGTACAAATACTGATGCTGTGTTGTAACAAAGGAGTTCAGATATGTTGAAGATTTCTAGGGACATGGATTAGGAAACTGTCTAGCCTATCATAGCATGTTGCTGTCCTGACGAAAGATGGGCATGCACGTGTGCTAAGCTGCTTCAGTCGTGTCCAACTCTTTGAGACCCTAGGGACTGTAGCCTGCCAGGCTCCTCCGTCCATGGGATTCTTTAGGTGAGAATCCTGGAGCAGGTTGCTGTCTCCTCCTCCAGGGGATCATCACGACCCAGAGATCAAACGCATGTGTCTTGTGTCTCCTGCATTGGTAGGTGCGTTCTTTATCACTAGTGCCACCTGGGACGCCCAAGAAAGGATGTGCACAAGTTTGTGTGTGTGTGTGTGTGTGTGCGCACATATGTGTATTTTCAGAGCCCGTCTGCTTTTATCAGTAGCACCATCATTTATACTTACTATGTACTAAATCTTTCCATCTCTCTTATTTTCTTGTAAATCAAGTGAAAGCATTAACCTTCTGCAATGTTAGTGACCTCGACTCTAGCTCATAATTTCATTCATTTTTAATGAACATTTGAGAAATTCATCAAATTTGGTTGAATGGATAGGGCTATAATAATTCATAAATATTTCATAAAGGGCCAGTGAAAAGTGAAAGTGTTAGTAGCTCAGTCATGTCCAACTATTGGTGACCCCATGGACTATAGCTCGCGTGGCTCCTCTCTCCATGGAATTCTCCAGGCAAGAATACTGGAGTGGGTAGCCATGCCCTTCTCCAAGTGATTTTCCCAACCCAGGGATCAAACCAGGTCTCCTGCATTGCAGGCAGATTGTTTACTGTCTGAGCCACCAGGAAAGTCCAAAGGATCAGTAGTTATTCATTATTATTATAGTAGTTACTACCACTATCAGTAGTTATCAGTAGTGAAAGTGAAAGTCACTCAGTTGTGTCCCACTCTTTGCGACCCCACGGACTCTATAGTCCATGGACTTCTCCAGGCCAGAATACTGGAGTGGGTAGCCTTTCCCTTCTCTAAGGGATCTTCCCAACCCAGGGATCGAACCCAGGTCCTCCGGCATTGCAGGTAGATTCTTTACCAGCTGAGCCACAAGGGAAACCCAGTAGAAATCACACTTTTGCACAAATGTTAAATTTTCTAAACATGACTAAAATATTCCCACTAATTTGGTTTTAAATGGAGTTGCTTGAGTGAGATTGACATTTGGAAATCAAGATAATTTAAAATTTAAAAAAAAAACCCTCATGTTTTAATTTTTATAAACTTCACCATAACAATTCAGACTGCTTCTATCAAGATAATCCATGTTAAGTCAGTTTCAAGTTATGAAGGCATGTCTCTAGGTTACTTAAGTTCCAAACACATGCAAAAGTACCGGGCAATGCCATTGTTATTTTTCTATTAATAAGAGAAATTGTGTGGTTCCTTGATTAGGTAGCAAATGTCCTGTGCTTTCCTTTCAGTTAATTAGAGACAATCGTCTAGCAGACTTTATGTGGCAGGAAACAAGTTTGTGCTTATCTCTTGAAGGCTGTGTATTGGGAGTTCAATAGAGCTCTTCATAGTAAAATGTTCAGGGTGGAAATAGGTTTGAAAAAACACTTAACTGATTAAAATACAGAAAAAGGGCAATAAAACAATTTGAGATGGAGATAAATTTATAGAGAAGAGAGACAAATGAAAGGCTTTAAAACGTGCATTTTACATTTGCTTGAGAGAAGGGGGTAGAGAACGTGTGAATACTTGAGACTTTTTGTCTGAGAAAATAAAATGAGTCTTTTTAGGTTGGTGTCCTGAATGGGCAGAGTTAAAGGAAAATTTTGACCTCAGTAGAGTTTTTATCACTTGGATGTGTACAGTAGATATATATACTGTTTTCATTTTTTTCCTTTTTTTTTTTCCTACCTTGAGGGAGGCTATGACCAGAGTTTTCAAAGACAGAATAGAAAGTTCTAGATTAATATGCAGAAGTATAGATAGGCAGATAGTGCATTTCACAAATGCATATTTAACGTATGCTGGTTAGATGGCTACACTTTAAGTCTTCCTGAGAAAATTGAGCTGTTTAGGTAATTTGGAAAATGTAAATGGTGACCTTGCTAAACTTGATAGCTTAATTTAATCGCAAAATGAATATGTATTGTATGCATCAAATTGACTTCAGTCTTACTGCTGACTCGGGCATTTCCTACTAGTTGTATGACTTAGGTTAAGTTGCCTAATATTACTAAATTATAGTTTCCTCATCTTTAAAATAGGAATAATGATATCTGTAAGTCAAGTTTTTTTGTTTTTTTTTGTTTGTTTGTTTTTACTGAGAAATAATGAGATAAAATATTTGGAACATTAATCTAGACATTATATTTATCTATTTCACTACATATTAATTATAAATTAACCAGGTTGTGGATAATCTGTTGTGTTATGTGTCCAGTTATATGTGTTATAGTTGTGATCCTTCAGATGAAAGACATTATTTTATGTATTAAATAGTATTGCAATTAATTATAGGAATGGTCCATATTGGATGTACTTGGCGATACATGTCATGTATAGGATTAGATTATGGCATACATATGTGGGTGAATGATTCAGACCTTAAACACGTGGACTTCAAATGTCAGATCACATCTAAAATTTTTTTACCTTCAAAGTTGAAGACCATGTTTATGGCTGATGCCCAACAAGATCAGCTAAATTAGTCTACAGTTACATAAAATTTGGTCTTTAAGGTAGGACACTGAAGTCACAAGATGGCTATCACCTTTTATTTTAGCCAATTTCCTGAGTTTGATAACTCAAGACGAAAGGGACCAGGAGTTGAAAGGGACCAGGAGCTCCTCCAGATCCTCTGCAAGAGGCCTCCAAGACACACTTCTAGGCTGAGTTAGAATCTGACCTTTATTGTGAGCATCTCACTGTTTTCTTGTGATCAAATTGACAAGCCGCTGAGTCTTATGAAAGGAGTCATTACTCTGATGGAGCTCTTTTTGTAAGTTAAAGTATAATTGATGTATTTGTTCTCTGTCGTGTCTGACTCTTTGCCACCCCCATGGACTGTAGCCTGCCAGGCTCCTTTGTCCATGAAATTTTCCAGGCTAGGATACTGAAGTGGGTTGCCATTTCCTTCTCCAGGGAAATCTTCCCGACCCAGGGATTGTACCCATGTCTCCTGGATTGGGAGATGGGTTCTTTACCACTGGCATCACCTGGGATGCCCCATAGTTGACATACTACATTGTGTTACTTTCAGGTATACTACATAATGATTCCACATTTGTATAAATTGAGGAATGATGACCACAGTACACCTAGTTGACATCCGTCAATCTACATAGTTACAAATTCTTCTTTTGTGTGTTGAGAACTTTCGAGGTCCACTGTCTTCCCAACTTTCAAATGTACATTACAATATTATTAACCAGAG
This sequence comes from Capricornis sumatraensis, assembly GCF_032405125.1. Lineage (NCBI taxonomy): Eukaryota > Metazoa > Chordata > Mammalia > Artiodactyla > Bovidae > Capricornis > Capricornis sumatraensis. The sequence continues at coordinate 13,584,169 of NC_091089.1, read as the reverse complement.
TCACTGTGCTGTATGGAGCTCCGTTTTAAAGAATAGTAAGTAGTACACCTTTCCTTAAGAGGAGTATTTTTTTGGCTGTGCAGCAAGGCACATGGGATCTTAGTTTCCCCTGCAGTCAAAGTGCAGAGTCTTAACCACTAGACCTCCAGGGAGGTCCCCAAGAGTATTTCTTAATTACAACTGTGTCTGCTTCTTGTCCTTTCATGGGAAGGATGAAGTAGAGATGCCCTTCTTTTCTCTTCTTCCTGTGAATTTACATCACCCTGACCTGGCTCTTTGAAGTGTGTGTGAAGTAGCTGTGTCTAGCCATCTGATCGCATCACACTGCAGTTTTCTAGTCCCGTCTTTTCCTCACCTTGGCATTTCTCGCTTAACATCCCCTAACCATCTGACAAAAAAAAATTTGTCTGCAAAACCACTGAGACCGAGTCTCAGGTATTAAGTGTTTTTCGTCTCCGCTCAATGTAATGGGCTGCCAGGCGTTCGCTTTCCTCTGGGCCATCACTTTCACTGAAATGTGTGTTTCGTGCTTCTTCCTCAGTCTGCTTCTCAAGCTGTTAACATCACTCTTACCTTTTCTGCTGCTCCCCTTTCATTCCCCCTCATTCAGGGAGAATTTATGCCTCTTACCCTAGTCAGAATCAAAGACATAGGAATGTAGTATGGGATTCACTCTGCTCTCAATTTCACCTGGCTTGGAAGCATTGCTGAGCATCTTTGATGCATTTAATTACACCTTACAGCCATATCTCTCACTGAAAGATTTCTCGGGCTCCTGATCCCTGAAGCTCTGCTCACTGTTCCAGAAAGGAAACTTTCCTCCTGAAGGGAGGTTGTGTTACAAATCAGATTCCTTCATGGGGGTAAGTTTATATGAGATACACAAAAATAAAATAATCCCAAATATTAAGAACTTAGGGAAGAACACGTAAGTTCACTTGGGTGTTTCCATAACACCTTATTGAAAGACCCGAATGAACTTTTTGGCTAACCTAGTATATCATGGTAAAAATTACATTTTGTAGATTTCAGAGGGAGAATAGCAAAAGCATCCTCTAAATATGTAGATTACCTGAAATTGGTTTCCATCTTAAAATAAAACAAATAGTTTGTCCTGCGTATGCATAGGAAACCGATTTTCATGACATTTTTATAACCAGAGTGAGTTGTGAAGACCCGGATTTTTATCTTCTCGTTACTTCGCTGGTAGAAATGTGGAGCTCCTGGTGGCTTCAGAAGAAATTTGGACGTGGATAAGCTCTGTGGGATGCAAATAAGTTCCGTCTCTTAGAAATATTTTTTGGCAGTTATTTTTAGCTCTTATAAAACTCTGGTATAACTATAAAGTAGTAAATGTGTTTTCTCCACATAAAATCAACAACCCGAAGTGTTTGTGTGTTCTTTGAAAACCATAATGAAAATGATATATATCAGATTTTGCTACTAAAATGCAGAAACGTACCATTAATTCAGTTTAATATTGCTTATTTTCTCTTCAAAGTTATCTTAGGTTAGAAATGAAGGTTGTAATTAGCTACCAAGTAGTTTACAGGTGAGACTACACAGCTAGAAGTTGGAGGATAGGGACCTGCAGTTATAAACCCAATTATAGTCAAACTTGGGCTTCCCAGATGGCTCAGTGGTAAAGAATCCACCTGCTGATGCAGGCGATGCAGGAGGCGCAGGTTCGATCCTTGAGTCGAGAATATCCCCTGGAGGACGAAATGGCAACCCCCTCCAGTATTCTTGCCTGGAGAATTCCATCGACAGAGGAGCCTGGCAGGCTACAGTCCATGGGGTCACAAAGAGTTGGACACAACTGAGTGACGGAATACACACACACACTCAAACTAGATAGTATAGATTGGCTCTACATTTTCATTTTTATGTTGATAGTTTATGTTGATCAAGATCATTTAAAATGCTGTCTTCTTCAACGTGTGTGTTTGTACACCCTTGTCACCCATTTGGTGAGAGTAGGAGCAAAAATTATGAAAAGCTCAATTCAGTGTATGATAGTTGGGTTTTTATATTGATGTTGAATTTCTAAATGCAAAGACAAAATTCCAGCTAAAAGGATGATATTGAGCTTTTCTATAGAAAAGTGTAACTGACCAACTGTATATGCCATGCTCACTGATACACAGTCAGTCTCTGGGACTCACCAAGATAAATGATACAATTAGATAAGCACAGGCCAGGGACTGAAGCTTTGCTGGTTTAAGCATACATGGATGAGTGCTAGCGTGGGAGGAATTTAATCCTAATCGTTTCATCTGATTTATATTGATTATCTGTCATAGTGATCATGATTACTGGAGAGAAACAATAGTTTGTAGAACTATGCTTAACATCTCTGGCGTGCTGGGCAGCCTGTCATGTGTTTTCTTTCTTCCCTTCCTTCTCTTCTTTAAATACTTTTTAAGTACCTGCTCTATGTTAGGTACTGTGCTAGAAAAAAGAGTTAAAAATAAAGCCTCTCCATCCTAACATTGCCTGGTTGATAAACCAAGCAGGTAACAGGTGGCAATAGAAAGGAGTCAGTTCCACAGCTGATCTGTAGCTGCAGAGGTGGGTAACCAGAGGCACAGATTCATGGATCCGTGAACAAAGGCTTGCACGAGGATACCTGGAAACATTCTGATTTCACGATTCAGTCTCCAAATCAGAGGGGAGAAAAAAGGAATTATCTCCTTAGAAAGTAGGACAGAATCTTCTAAAACTATATTGGGGGAAGCTTTATATAGTGGAAAGACCAGTAAGCAGAAACCCTGGGTTATACTGTCAAGTCCCTCATTATTTTGAACAGTGCTCTAGGATGCATACATTTCAGTCTGCTCATCTGTCAAATAGAGATCAACTAGGTAAAAATTTGAAACCATCTTGAAGTCATTTCAGACTTACACATAGGTTGTAAAGTAGGACCCAGCTTCTCCGAATGACAGTATCATACATGACTAATGGCTACACCTATTGGGCTTCCCTGATGGCTCAGCAGGTAAAGAATCTGCCAGCAGTGCAGGAGACACAGGAGATGTGGGTTTGACCCCTGGGTTGGGAAGGTCCCCTGGAGAAGGGAATGGCTACCCACTCCAGTATACTAGCCTAGATAATTCCATGGACAGAGGAGCTTGGCAGGGTACAGTGCACGAGGTCCTAAAGAGGTGCACACGACTGAGTCCCTGAGCTTGCATGCCTGCAGTGACTATACCTATTATTTAAACTAGGAAGTTAACATGGCTGCAGTACTCTTGACTTATCAGCAGGTCATATTCAGAATTTTCCAGCTGCTACAGTCGAGTGACTTTTCTGGTAGAAGCCAATCCTGTATCGTATCTTGCATTTGTCTTGTCTCTTCAGTCTGTCGTCCTTGACTAGCGATTTGGTAGAGTCTCTCACAGTCGGGGTTAGTACATGTTTCTTCCTAAGGTAGGCATGTCAGGAGATGTAGTGTGGGCAGGAATGCCACAGAAACGGTATGGTGCCCTGCTCATTGCTGCTTCTCAGGAGACACAGGCTGCTAACAGGGCTCATTCTTACAGATACTGACTTTGATCTCTTAGTCAAGGTGGTGCCTGCCACGTGCTTCTACTGAAAAAAAAAAAAAAAAATCTGAAAGTTTTGAAATCTTGAAGGAGGTATAGAACTACCTAAGCTGCCATTATGGATTAGGATAAATGTTACTGGTGATTTGAGGGATATGCACTAAATGGTTCATTAAAGTCCATCGTCCATTTTTAGGATGGGGTTGTGGGTTTATCTGAGACGTGGATGAAATTTAAATCTAAAATGCTGTCAGGTAATAGCCATACTTTTATGTAGTAATTGATCTTATTTCTCAAAAGCACATCAATTTAGGATGTCTCGGAGAAATTGATTTTGTTTTTTTTTTTTATTCCGAAGCATGTGAGACTGCTCTCTGGTGTCAAGATTCCAAGAAGATGTCTACTAATCTATATTTAAATAAGAGCTTTCTTCCTCATTGCTTACAAAATATAAACTGTTTTATACTGTAGAGTGTGCCACAAGTGTTTAACCCTCATGATTATAAATAAAACATTGCTTTGGAAAATAATAGGTATAGTTGGCTAAGGGTAAAAGAGAAAGCAACTGAATGTCTTAAATTTTAATATATTCATAAGAGAGCTGAGGTCTAAACAATGAATGGTGTTCTGTTTAATGTTGGAAAAGATTTAGTAATGATTTCTCCTAATGATTCTTCATAGAGCCAATAACATTTCTGATTCATATTCAGTACTGATTAAATCTTCAGAAAGGCCTTGAACTCAGGGTTCTTATATTGGAGATGAGGTAATAGATGCACTTGGAAGTACAATAAGTAGAGTAAGGGAGCAATCATTAGAGTTACAATTCAGAAGTGTTAGAGGGCCAGTCTGGAAAGTAAATTTCTGGAAATATATTGTTTTACTTCTATGAAAATAATTTTGTTTTCCTTCAAAGTATCAGATTTACTTGCAATACTATCAAGGTCTTTTGGGATGTTTTGCAAACTTTTTCCTTTAAAAGGGCATATATTCAACAGAATAGATACATTTATGTGGACTCTCAAATTATTAATATTACATGCAATTTCCTAAATTTCACTAAATCTTGAAACTGACCATTGGATAACAGGACATGATAATTAACAGAGACATTAAAATGGTATTTAGCTGGGACACAGAAGTATTAGAAATGAACCCTGGAACAGAAATTTCCAAAATAGAGTATGGAAAATTAATGAACTGTTGAGAGGCCAGAAAGAAAATATTTTGGACTTTTATTCAATTAAAAATAAACTCATGTGTAAAGAATTCTAGTTTTTGGTATATGAAATACACAATACACTCAAGGAGTTTTAACTGATAAAAGTGCAGCTTCAAACAAGTGGGGAAACCATTAGCCCATCCCTGAAGGGGTTATATAGACATTAGGAGTGTTTGTAGATGGTTGGCTGTACACTGCCGTACTCCATTGAGCTGGTGGGAAAAGATGGAGCAATAGGGTCAAGCATCAACTTAGCCTACTTTTGTACATCATGGCTTTTGTTGTTCAGCCTCTCAGTAGTGTCCAGCTCTTTCCAAACCCATGGACTGCAACGCGCCAGTCTTCCCTGTCCTTCACTATCTCCCAGAGTTTGCTCACATTCATTTATCTTGAGTTGATGATGCCATCCAACCATCTCACTGTTCTGTCACCCCCTTCTCCTCCTGCCCTCGACTTTTAGCAGCATTAGGTTTTTTTCCAGTGAATCAACTGTGCTTGAGGTGTCCAAAATATTGGAACTTCAGCTTCAGCATCAGTCCTTCCATGGCTCAACATTCAACATAAGAGAATGTCCAAATTCATTTCAGCAAATAACAGTTAGGGAAATGGAACTGGCCAGGAAAATACTTGTGTCGACCTCAACCAGTCTTAAATCTTCTCAGACCAAAAGCCTGAGGATTTTCATCTCTCCTGTCACCACACAAATAACATAGTGTCCAAGAGATGTGGACTCTTACACAAAACTGGGGAAACAGACTCTTGGAGGGCACAAACAAAACCATGTGAGTACCAGGACCCAGGAGAAAGGAGCAGTGACCCCATAGTAGACTGACCCAGACTTAGTTGTGAGTGTCCAGGAGTCTCTAGAGGAGGTGTGGGTTGGAGGTGGCCTGCTGCTGGATCGGGGGCACCCAGTGTGGCATTTGATGCACAGGACCTTTTGAAGGAGGTCACCATTATCTTCATTACCTCCACCATAGTTTGGTCTCAGGTCAAACAAGAGGGAAGGAACAGAGCCCTGCCCATCAACAGAACTGGATTAAAGATTTACTGAGCATGGCCCTGCCCATCACAGTTCAGTTCAGTTCAGTCGCTCAGTCGTGTCTGACTCTTTGTGACCCCAAGATCCTTTTTCCGCCACATTCAGTCTCTCCCATCAGGAAGCTTCCATAAGCCTCTTATCCTTATCCCTCAGAGGGCAGACAGAATGAAAACCACAATCACAGAAAATGAATCAAGCTAATCACGTGGACCATAGCCTTCTCCAACTCAGTGAAACTTTGAGCCATGCCGTGTACGGCCACCCAAGATGGATGGATGGGTCACGGTGGAGAGTTCTGACAAAACGTGATCCACTGGAGAAGGGAATGGCAAACCACTTCAGTATTCTTGCCTTGAGAACCCCATGAACAGTATGAAAAGGCCAAAACCATAGGACACTGAAAGATGAACTCCCCAGGTCGGTAGGTACCTGAAATGCTACTGGAGAAGAGTGAGAAAATACCTCCAGAAAGAGTGGAGAGGCAGAGCCAAAGCAACAGCAACGCTGAGTTGTGGATGTGACTGTTGATGGAAGTAAAGTCGCATGCTGTAAGGAGCAATTTTACATAGGAACCTGGAACGTTAGATCCATGAATCAAGGTTAATGACAAGTGGTCAAACAGGAAATGGCAAGAGTGAACATTGACATTTTAGAAATCAGTGAACTAAATTAGACTGGAATGGGCGAATTTAATTCAGATGACCATTATGTCTTCTACTGTGGGCAAGGATCCCTTAGAAGAAATGGAATAGCCATCATGGTCAACCAGAGAGTCTGAAATGCAGTACTTGGATGCAGTCTTACAAGTGACAGAATGATCTCTGTTTGTTTCCAAGGCAAACCATTCAATATCATGGAAATCCAAGTCTATGCCCAACCAGTAATGCTGAAGAAGCTGAAATTAAATAGTTCTATGAAGACCTACAAGATCTTCTAGAAATAACACCCAAAAAAGATGTAATTTTCATCATAGGGAACTGGAATTCAAAAGTAGGAAGTCAAGAAACACCTGGAGTAACAGGCAAATTTGCCCTTGGAGTACACAATGAAGCAAAGGCAAAGGCTAGCAGAGATTTGACAAGAGAATGCACTGGTCATTGCAAACACCCTCTTCCAACAACACAAGAGAAGACTCTACACATGGACATCACCAGATGGTCAATACCAAAATCAGATTGATTCTATTCTTTGCAGCTAAAGATGGAGAAGCTCTATACAGTCAGCAAAAACAGGACTGGGAGCTGACTGTGGTTCAGAACATGAACTCCTTACTGCCAAATTCAGACTTAAATTGAAGAAAGTAGGGAAAACCACTAGACCATTCAGTTATGACCTAAATCAAATCCCTTATGACTATACAGTGGAAGTGAGAAATAGATTCAAGGGATTAGATCTGATAGAGTGCCTGATGAACTGTCGACGGAGGTTCGTGACATTGTACAGAAGGCAGTGAGCAAGACAGCCCCAAGAAAAAGAAATGCAAAAGGCAAAATGGTTGTGAGGAGCCCTTACTAATAGCTGAGAAAAAGAGAGACGTGAAAGGAAAAGGAGAAAAGGAAAGATATACCCATTTGAATGCAGAGTTCCAAAGAATAGCAAGGAGAGATAAGAAAGCCTTCCTCAGTGACCAGTGCAAAGAAATAGAGGAAAACAATAAAATGGGAAAGACTAGAGTTCTCTTCAAGAAAATTAGAGATACCAAGGGAACATTTCATGCAAAGATGGGGTTGATGAAGGACAGAAATTGTATGGACCTAACAGAAGCAGACTCTTGAGAGTTCCTTGGACTGCAAGGAGATCCAACCAGTCCATTCTGAAGGAGATCAGCCCTGGGATTTCTTTGGAAGGAATGATGCTAAAGCTGAAACTCCAGTACTTTGGCCACCTCATGCGAAGAGTTAACTCATTGGAAAAGACTTTGATGTTGGGGGGGGATTGGGGGCAGGAGGAGAAGGGGATGACAGAGGATGCGATGGCTGGATGGCATCACTGACTCAATGGATATGAGTCTGAGTGAACTGCCGGAGTTGGTAATGGACAGGGAGGCCTGGCGTGCTGCGATTCATGGGGTCGCAGAGTCGGACATGACTGATCAACTGAACTGAACAGAAGCAGAGATGTTAAGAAGAGGTGGCAGGAATACACAGGAGAATTATTCAAAAAAGGACTTAATGACCCAGATAACCACGATGGTGTGATCAATCACCTAGAGCCAGACATCCTGGAATGTGAAGTCAAGTGGGCATTGGAAAGTATCACCACTAACAAAGCTAGTGGAGGTGATAGAATTCCAGTTGGGCTATTTCAAATCCTAAAAGATGATGCTGTGAAAATGCTGCACTCAGTATGCCATCAAATCTGGCAAAGTCAGCAGTGGCCACAGGACTGGAGAAGATCAGTTTTCATTCCAGTCCCAAAGAAGGGCAATGCCAAAGAATATTCACATTACCTCACAATTGCACTTATCTCTCATGCCAGCAAAATAATGCTCAAAATTCTTCTAGCCAGGCTTCAACAGTACATGAACTGTGAACTTCCAGATGTTCAAGTTGGATTTAGAAAAGACAGAGGAACCAGAGATCAAATTGCCAACATCCATTGGATCATTGAAAAAGCAAGAGAGTTTCAGAAAAACATATATTCCTGCTTTATTGGCTACCCCAAAGTCTTTGACTGCATGGATCACAACAAACTGTGGAAAATTCTTCAAGAGATGGGAATAGACCACCTTACCTGCCTCCTGAGAAATCTGTATGCAGATGAAGAAGCAACAGCTAGAACCCGACATAGAACAAGAGAATGGTTCCAAATGGGGAAAAGAGTACGTCAAGGCAGTACATTGTCTCCCTGCTTCTTTAACTTTTATGTGAAGTACATCATGAGAAATGCTGGGATGGATGAAGCACAAGCTGGAATCAAGATAGCTAGGAGAAATATCGGTAACCTCAGATACGCAGATGACACTGTCCTTATGGCGGAAATCAAAGAACTGAAAAGTTTCTTGATGAAAGTTAAAGAGGAGAGTGAAAGAGCTGGCTAAAAACTCAACATTCAGAAAAGTAAGATCATGGTACATGATCTCATCACTCCATGGCAAATAGGTGGAGAAACAAGGGAAACAGTGACAGACTTTATTTTGGGGCTCCAAAATCACTGCAGATGGTGATTGCAGCCGTGAAATGAATAGACGCTTGCTCCTTGGAAGAAAAGCTATGACCAACCTAGACAGCATATTGAAAAGCAGAGAAATTGTTTTGCTGACAAAGGTCTGTCTAGTCAAAGATATGGTTTTTCCAGTAGTCATGTTTGGATGTGAGATTTGGACTATAAAGAAAGCTGAACACCGAAGAGTTTATGCTTTTGAACTGTGCTGTTGGAGAAGACTCTCAAGAATCCCTTAGACTGCAAGGAGATCAAACCAGTCGATCCTAAAGGAAATCAGTTGTGAATGTTCATTGGAAGGACTGATGCTGAAGCTTCAAAACTTTGGCCACCTGATGTGAAGAACTGACTCATTTGAAAAGTCCCTGAAGCTGGGAAAGATTGAAGGCAGAAGGAGAAGGGGAAACAAAGGCTGGATGGCATCGACTTGATGGATATGAGTTTGAGCAAGCTCCAGCCATTGGTGATGAAAATGGAGTCCGTGGAGTCGCAAATAGTTGGACACGACTGAGTGAACTGAAGAGATGTGGGGGGGAAATCCAAGAGAGTATAAGGAGGCCATCTTCATTTCTCGTTCAGCTCGAATTCTGTCTGCTGTGAGATAAATGCAGAAGAGTGATTTCTCAAGATGGGGCTATGTCACAGGAATGGTAATTACTATAACCAAAATGATTAACATCATTCCAGCAAGTTTTGTGTGTAAACAGTGCACAATTATCTGATAAGAATGCTTCCCTTAGGATATTTACTTATCTTCTTAGTTAAACTGCTGACATGTTTTAAGGTATTTAACTGAAAACACACAATCAGGATTTGGACAACACATACATAATGCTTAACAGATGCAAGTTTGAAAGATTTGTGATGATCACTGGTGGAATTAGTCAAACCAGGCTTAAATTAGATTTTTCTGATTTGTGAGTCTTTTAAGGGTCCACATTGGAGCAGAATCTTCGTGCAGTGTAAAAGATTACACATTCGATTCTCTGAAGTGAAGACATGAAAAAGTCGGCATTTTCTTTTTGATAACATATCTGAGAAACTCAGGTTTGTATTTCATACACTCTCCCCTTGCCACAGTTTATGTAATTTTCTCAACTGAATCCTAACAGCTGAATTTAGATGGCTAACTGATTTTGCTTATTCTGCAGAAGCAGATAATAGTGAGCTCAAGTCAATGGGATTCAATGTATGATAATTATGTCTAAGAAAAGTGAAGATGAGATGGTTGGATGGCATCACCCACTCAATGGACATGAGTTTGAACAAACTGAGGAGATAGTGAAGGACAGAGAAGCCTGGGATTTTGCAGTTCATGGGGTTGCAAAGAGTCAGACATGGCTTAGTGACTGAACCACAAAGAAAAGTGAAGTTGAAATAGTTAAAGATGATTAACCATCAATAGTTAAGGAAACAGATGAGAAATAATCAGATGACTATAGAACATTGAGAGAGCTTATTTGTGATGCTGAAATCACACATGTGCTGCATCTAGAAACACAGAGCCTTGTCTAAAATGAAAGTAACTTGAATTGTGGAGTAGATACGCAACCTTGGAAAAGTGCTTTTTACAAAGATTTATGTCAAATGATGGGATAGTATTGTAAAGCTTGACATGGAAAGTAAAAATACAAGCCTTATTACAAAGGGTAGGTGTCTTGTTGGCTAATCATTGTAGCACCTGCACATAGACTTCTGGCTGTGACACAACAGCTGTGTTTGTGAATTTGGGAGAGTGGTTGTGGAGTGCAATGACCTGAAACAGGACTGTTTTTTCCATTGATTAGATCATTCGTTGGAAATGTGAGTACAGTTGATGATGGCGAAAACACACAAATGAGTGAGGATTAAGGGTTAGTGTCAGAGGAAGAAGTGCGTTTTGTTTCAGATCCAATTAAGATTTCACAGTGGGATTTATGATTAAAAGCAAAAGGGACTGATGTTCACATGACTAGTATCACATTGTGTGTGTGTGTATGTGTATTTTTTTTTTTTTTTTCCAGTGCTACTCTCTTCACACTGTCTATGGCTTTTGACTTGTGTCTAAGTTTGATTTCTCTGTAAACTCTGGGCACACTGATCAAGCTAGTTTTTCACACCACTCTATTTTTAACCTCATATCTAGAGTTAAAGAATGTATAGGAGAAATAGAAACTTAAAATGGGGGAAGGAGTTTAAGCAACTCCAGAGGCTTCAACAATCATGCAGTAGCTCTTTTTATTATTATTTCAAGCAATGCCTGTGGAACCCTGTACCAAGGTTACAGGATAAAAATCTCTGGAACGGACCAAGCCCCATAGCAACTGTTGTCATGGGCAGGATTAAACCTCAATAATTTACAACTGATCCAGTCAGTGAAAAAGAGAAAAACCAAGATTTTTGTTCCCCTTACTATGAATTGTGTCATAATACAAGACATGATTGCATTACCCACTGGGTTGGCCAAAAAGTTCTATCGAGTTTTCATACGATGTTAAGGATAAATGCAAATGAACCTTTGGCCATCCGAATGTTATTTTTGTTGTTGTTTTTATTAGCATTATTATCTCTTGAAGAAAATAGGAAAAAAATTAGGGTTTGGACTAATAGATGTGATCAATAATGTAATTAGTGAATATGCTAAAAGGAAGCTGTAGTAAAACTGCATGCTAACTAGGAAAGCCAAAATCAATTTCTCCAAATACTGTTTTCCTCAGGTAAAAGTGGTAAATGAGGGGCCTGTTCGCTCTTCTTCAGTACACACTGAAAGCTTCCTGCACATTCCACTGGTATTTGCTTTCTCTTACTTGTCCCTTCAAGTCTTTCAGCGTTCTGCTCTCATTTTAAAAGTTAAAGTAGGCTTTTTCTTAAATATTTTGTTTGTATTCTAACAGAATATTTACTGACAATGTCATTCTAAACTTTGGATAAATACTGCCTGTATAACTATAGAGTATCACACACTGTTCCAATCAGTTCAGGGGCACGTTTAGGGCAGGGTTAAGAAATCTGAGAACTCTGGCCTAAGCAGGTCTCCAGGCTGAGCGCCTGTTGCGTCCGTAACCCATCTCACAGCTGTGAGGCCTGGACGTGGCGTTTTCCACATGTTTCTGACTCTGGAGCATCCCAAGAGTGCACAATTTCCTCAGGGCTGTGTTGGGAGAGTCTAAAGCTACTGCTGTTTCTGAGTTATTTCAAGGATACAGGCTAGTCCACTGGGAACACATGGGGCACAGGAGATAGACCTGGATTTGACTGATAGTTACCCCACCGTGATGAGCCCAAATCACAGACTTGACCTTCCCTAGAATTCCTGTGATGGCCACAGCCCTGTTTTAAAGTCTGCCATAAACTCGGCTGAAGCAAATCGATAAAGCGAAAAGGAATGGAGGAAGGAGGTAGGTTATTTTGGGCTTTCTTAAATGTTCAGTGCAAAAGAGAACAGGAAGATTTCAGTTGGCTGCCTGGTAAGAAACATGCAGAGAATAAAAGGGAATGGGAATAGAGCTGCCATATGACCCAACCATCCCACTGGTGGGCATACACACTGAGGAAACCAGATTCGAAAGAGGCATATGTACCCCAATGCTCATTGCAATATTGTTTACAATAGCCAGGACCTGGAAGCAACCTACATGTTTCATAAGGAAGTTGTGGAACATAGATGCAATGGAATTATTACTCAGCCGTGAAAAGGAACACATCTGAATCAGTCCTATTGAGGTGGATTAAACCGCAGCCTGTTATACAGAGTGAAGTAGTCAGAAAGAGAAAGACAAATTACTGTATATTAATGCGTATATATGGAATGTAGGAAGACGGTAATGAGGATCCAACATGCAGGGCAGCAAAGGAGACAAAGATGTAAAGAACAGACTTTTGGACTCAATAAGAGAAGGTGAGGTTGGGATGATTTGAGAGACTGGCATTGAAACATGTGTATTACCATATGTAAAATAGATGACCACTGCAAGTGCCATGCATGCAGCAGGGAACCCAAAGTCAGTGTTCTGGGACAACCCAGAGGGATAGAGTGGGGATGGAGGAGGGAGGGGGGTTCAGGGTGGGGGCACACATGTATCCCTGTGACTGATTCATGTAGACGTATGACAAAAACCATCACAATATTATAAAGTAGTAATCTTCCGATTAAAATTTAGAAACAGGAAACAGGGATTAGGTCCCATAAATAAGGGCTTTAGAAAAGGAAGCTTTTGTTCTGTTCTGTTTTGTTTTCCCAGGGAATTGGAAATTATGTGACAGTTTTCATGCTCTCCTTAGGGAATATTACCTAATACAAATGGTAGTGAATCGGCACATTATGGCAGTGCATCTGGAGGAAGTTTAGCCTCGTTAGTTATTAAATCCTAACAGATTCATAAATCAAGGAGATGCGAACGTGAACCTCACCATCACTGCTTGGGAATTGTATCACCCCTCAGCATCTGCAGAGGATTGGTTCTAGAATCTCCCTCCCCCCTTCCTGAGGATTCCAAATCTGAGGGTGCTCAAGTCCCTTACATAAAATGGCCTAGTACAGTTGGCCTTCCTTATCTGTGGATTTCAAAGCTGCCTGAATCCCTGGGGATGTGAGAGCTGTGGATTCAGAGGGTCACCTGTACACAGCTTCTATCAACTTAATCTCTGTAAAATGGGTTTAATAATTTGTGTGCTTATTTGCTCAGTCGTGTCCTACTCTTTGTGACCCCATGCACGGTAGCCTGCCAGGCTCCTCCGTCCAGGGGATTCTCCAGGCAAGTATACTGGAGTGGGTTGCTATTTCCTCCTTCAGGGGATGTTCCTGACCCAGGGATTGAACCCATGTCTCCTGTGTCTCCCGGATTGCAGGTGTATTCTTTACCTGCTGAACCACTGGGGTTTATTAATAGGTCTTATGTAATACAGTCATTGGACTGAAGGTAACCTACGTCGAGCACTTCATCTTTGCCACATAGGAAGCACTCATGAAGGGTTAGCTGTTAATAGTGATCCAGATTTTTACTTTGTAGTCCATTTCTGTGATTGACCTGCATCAGGTGTCATAGTTTGAAAGTAACCTGTAGTCGAAGGAGTAATTCAAGCAAGACCCCTCACGTTGGCCCACTTTGTGACCACAGACAAGTCCTTTGAGTGTCCTTTCCTGGTGTGCTCCTCTGTCACGAACGGATGCTTCTTGCCAGATCTCCACCGAGCTGGGGTCAGGACTTCCAACAGATGAAATGCTTTGAAATGTGTTAAATGCTAAACAACAGTTATTTTTTGATGGGAAAAGCAGTTGTGAGTTACATTTATAAAATGTTAGGAGCAACTTGCAGCACATATTCATTTTTGGTCATTAGTGATGAAGAATGCTTGGACAGTGTCTTTTGATTGTCATTGATGAGTCATACTTGATATATATCCTAAAAACACTTCCAGGATTTGGCTGCTGTTTAAATTTTACATATTCAGAATCAAATCAGATTTAAATTTCATAGGACAGCTTTTCAAACCACAGATTTGAAGAAATGGCAGGACACACACACAAGATTGTTTTATTCTCAAATACTTTCCAAAGGGCAGGACACACACACAAACACACACACACATATACATACACAATTGTTTTATTCTCAAATACTTCCCAAAGGGCAGGACACACACACACACACAAACACACACATGATTGTTTTTTTCTCAAACACTTTCAAAAGCGCAGGACACACACACACGATTGTTTTGTTCTCAAATACTTTCCAAAACTAGAAAGCTAATGACATCTTTGAGAATTTCCCAGGAGGCAAGAGATTCCAGTGCTATTAGGATTTTACTGAAGAAAAGTGATGCTTAATGGAAGTAGATAAAGCTTGTTAATCTCTCAGTTAATTTTCTTTCTTTCCTTTTTTTTTTTTTTTTTTAAGATTACGTCTTTAGTCTGAGGTTTGGCTCAAGCCTCCCATTAAGGTTTACCCAACCTACAGTTCATTAAGTTCTGAATTCAGAAATGGAGTTTGATTAATTTGATTTTGTTCCAAATACAAGTAGCATTTAAGCACCTCTAGCTTATGTGTTGAGAATTAATACTGTTTGCCTAACATTTTTGGAGTAGTGAAATTCTGATATTTTGAGGGAGGAGAGGGGATTAAATGTATTGATATAATTTGATATTTGGAGAAACTGGTATTTTTGGTATGTGTGTGTCATTGGAAAGATAAATCAGGAGAAACTATCTTGTATTTCTGATGGGCTCACACACAGATGGAGGGACACAGAGGTTACATGTTGATAAGTATTGCTGGTCTTCTAGGAATTGCCACTGGAGAGGAATCAGTTCAGGTAGGCAGGTGTTCTTATAGTATAATTAAAGTCCGAGGGAAAAAGAGGACCAGAGGTTATTTTCCTTCTTTTAAAAATATAAAAGGCAAGATACTGAAATAAATCATACAAAAGGTATGTGGTGCAGAGGAAGAGGGGCTTCTTGATATGCAATTCTATAATATCAGTTCAGTTCAGTCCCTTAGTCGTGTCCAACTCTTTGAGACCCCATGAATCACAGCATGCCAGGCCTCCCTGTCCATCACCAACTCCTGGAGTTCACTCAGACTCAAGTCCATAGAGTCGTGATGCCATCCAGTCATCTCATCCTCTGTCGTCCCCTTCTCCTCCTGCCCTCAATCCCTCCCAGCATCAGAGTCTTTTCCAATGAGTCAGCTCTTCGCATGGAGTGGCCAAAGTACTGGAGTTTCAGCTTTAGCATCATTCCTTCCAAAGAATACCCAGGACTGATCTTTAGGTTGGACTGGTTGGATCTCCTTGCAGTCCAAGGGACTCTCAAGAGTCTTCAACACCACAGTTCAAAAGCAGCAACTCTCCCATCCATACATGACCACTGGAAAAACCGTAGCCTTGACTAGATGGACCTTTGTTGACAAAGAAATGTCTCTGCTTTTTAATACGCTATCTAAGTTGGTTATAACTTTCCTTCCAAGGAGTAAGTGTCTTTGAATTTTATGGCTGCAATCACAGTCTGCTGTGATTTTGGAACCCAGAAAAATAAAGTCTGCCACTGTTTTCCACTGTTTCCCCATCTGTTTCCCATGAAGTGATGGGACCGGATGCCATGATCTTTGTTTTCAGAATGTTGAGCTTTAAGCCAACTTTTTACTCTCCTCTTTCCCTTTCATCAAGAGCCTCTTTAGTTCCTCTTCACTTGATGCCATAAGGGTGGTGTCATCTGCATATCTGAGGTTATTGATAATTCTACAATATAGAGCTGAAGAAATGCTTCTGTCACTAAGTATCTCTTCACAAATGAAAATAACCAAATCAATTATCTATATCCAAATGAAAGCCACATGAGTTTAAGGGCAAGCTATACATATGAGAAGGAAATGGCAACCCACTCCAGTGTTCTTGCCTGGAGAATCCCAGGGACAGCGGAGCCTGGTGGACTGCCTTCTATGGGGTCGCACAGAGTCAGACACAACTGAAGCAACTTAGCAGCAGCATATATATGAACATGAAACCCCTCAAGATTTCTAGATAAAATGAATGTCAAACTCACCCAGAAGCTCATAGGAGGCTTATTATAAAGTCTATGATGGGGCTTGTCTTGAGGTGAAAAGAGAAAAACTAAAACACTCTCTAGCTTGGAGCAAATCTATCCTTCCAAAGAGAGGTACCTAGTAGAGTGGAGAGAATACATATTCTGGCTTCATAGACTTCACTACAGTTTGATCCTGTAACTTAGGAGTAATCTTTTGCCTTTTTCCCCTGTTATATGATGTGAGAATGCTAATATGAATTCATACCCTGCTCCCACAGACCACCAAAGCATAACTAAATATTATTCAACCTAGAAATGTATATAAAATATGGTACATAAGTATACCATAGTCTTATGTTAAAAAAAAAAGTGTACATAAGGATATTATGAGTACTGCTTTGTTGGTGGTATAACCATGTCTGCATAGAGAATCTAAATTTTCTCATAGTTTTGCTTTTGATCATATCTCAATGGAAGGTGTCATTAGTCACTTAGTGATTTTAATCTGTATGTTTCTGGGAGTCAGTGACTTTTCCTTTGTATTTACGTCATGCTGAGCTACAGCAAAATGCTAAGCATTCTTAAGTGTCTACCATTATTATTTTTTTTATCAAGAGCTGGTTCCATGCTGATTCAGAAACTTACATCCTGAACTCAGAACATGATGGATTAAGTTACAAGACCCAAATAGGAAAAATTGCGTAAAGAAATTGGTGCATTTTTATTCCCAGTGATACATGCCATCCTTCATATTTTTCTGCCATCAGAACTTGCACGAATGAGAATGAACCACTGCTTTAAATTTTGTGCCCTGTGCACCTCACCCTTACAAAGGCTCTTCCTCTCAGGGAAACACAAGATCAAGATTAGCACTTGCCTCAACTGAGAGTGCGTTTGTCTTTAGATTTTATGTCCTCAGTAGTCTCTCTTCTGGGCTTCCCTGATAGCTCAGTTGGTAAAAAATCCTCCTGCAATGCCAGAGATCCTGGTTCAATTCCTGGGTCAGGAAGATCCCCTGGAGAAATGATAGGCTACCCACTCCAGTGTTCTTGGGCTTCCCTTGGGGCTCAGCTGGTAAAGAATCCACCTGCAGTGTTGGAGACCTGGGTTTGACCCCTGGGTTGGGAAGATCCTCTGGAGAAGGGATAGGCTACCCACTCTAGTATTCTGGCCTGGAGAATTCCTTGGACGGTATATTCGATGAGTTAGACAGGACTGCACAACTTTTCAGTCTTGCCTCTAGTCTTGGCCTTTTGGCAGATAAAACAATATCGTTTTCCTTCCCAAGTCTCTGACCCTGATCCAGCTGTATTGGGTTGGCCAAACAGTTCTTTCGGGTTTTTTATAAGATCTTATAGAAAAAAAAACTGGAACAAACTTCTTGGCCGATGCAGTGCTAGTTATGGTTCTCCATTTGAGTCACACATAGACCTCACCAGTGCTTTTTGCAAATCAGTGGGGCTAGAAAATAGAGAGAAGTAACTGGAGAAGGAAATGGCAGCCCACTCTAGTATTCTTGCCTGGAGAATCCCAGGGACAGAGGAGCGTGGTGGGCTGCCATCTGTGGGGTCGCACAGAATCAGACACGACTGAAGTGACTTAGCAGCAGCAGCAGCAGCAGCAACTGCCCCAAATGGAGATAGAATGGGAGGAATTGACAATCTCTTCAGTGTTTTAGAGGACCATCTGCCAAACTTGAGTTTAATTCTGTCTTATGGTGACATCATTGTCATTTTCTTAGAGTATCAATTCTGAATGCTCAGGTTGGTGGTGCTCAGAACCCTTTGCTTAGATTGGCCTTGCTCACCCTTTCATTTGGTTAGCTGTTTCAGATGTACTAAATTTTATGTCAGCCACAGTTAGTAGATAATAAAAAGTCATTGAGAAAAGAAACATTGATTTACATAAGAAATCAGGTGAACAATATTTACATTTTTCTCTAAAATGCCATGAATGTAATCTGACCATACATATACATTTCATGAAAATACACACAAATCTGCATTTAATAACTATTTTATACTATAAGCATTTTATATACTTGAACGTGGATTCTTGGTACAAATTTAGAGCTTTTTAACTTAAGAAAAAATACAGTTGATCCTTTAGATATTTTAGAAGGTTGTGTTTTCAGAAGGGATTGCAAAACAGCATATGTGTGATTCAGGTCCTTTTAATTTTTACCTTTCCCTGTCCTGTCCTCTCTCTCTCTCCCTTACCATTCCTCTGTCACATTTCAGTATCTGTCTGTCACTTAAGAGAGAGAGGTACTGTCATAAAAAGGGCAAACAACCTTGGTACCTACGGACCCTAGTGGTTGATTTCTGCTCATAGGTACAAGTGAAATATAAGGATGATGAAAGTGTTAAAATGGAGCAAAATTTTCCATTGATGGGTGGTTATGTATGGGTAGTTGATTTTCAGTACTTATTGTAATTATGTTCTGCAAAGTTGCCATGGACACTGAATGAGCAAATACCGAACCATTGATCTTGGGGGAACATACAGAGTTAGGTTCTTCTGAGCCTATGTCATTTCCATCAGGTGGTCAGCATATAGCCTTGTTTTGTATGTGTTTCTGTTTAAAAACACCTTACTTTATATATAATAAATAACTTTTATGTGATATATATGAAGATATATAGTTGATCATTAACATTGAACTCACAGACAGCAGGTCTAACAGGAGTTAGCTGACACTCATATTTTTTCCCCTAAAGCACATCACAGCCCTCTTGTCCCTATGAACAGTAGCTCGCACTTCAGCACGGCACTTGGGGACCACTTTAAAATAGCAAAAACACCAATAGAAAGTACAAACATACGCACAAAAAAAGTGACACTAAAGAGACAATAAGATAAACATTTATTTACATTATAAGGGCTGAAACGAAAGCCAGGGTGTCTAACCTTAGATGGGAATGGGGAAACTGGGAGATTCAAACTTTTTGCTGCTTGGCTCATGCCCACAAATGACTACAAACGAATAAATGGCCAGCAGTTGGCAAATTCATGATGAATCCGTGGCTACAGAATCAGGAATAACAAAGTTTAACTGTATCTACGCTAGCAAAGATGTAGAAATTCTGAGCAGCGCCAATTTGGGAGTAGGGAGAATGACTGAAACTGAAGAGGGAACGAGGCACCAAGAGTAGATTGAAGCTTCTGTCCTCTGGAGGGACCCTGGGGAGAGCAAATAACTGAAAACAGAGCGTGACAGATGCTGACAGATTGTCTAGAGATAAATGCAGAAGGGCATGGATATAGAGTGTCCATAGAGGGGTTGTAAGTTTTTAAAGAGTGGTCAGCTTCACTGACAGTGGTATTTTTACAGAGTCCAGAGGGAGATAGAGACTTTACCAACCTGGGAAAAGTAAATCCAAGCAGAGGAAACAACAAAAGACAGACAGGAGTCATATTTTGGACCACAGTGAGTGGGCACTTGAACGTCCAATTACTAGGCAACTAATCTCCTTAAATAAACAAACCAGGGGGAAAGTAAATTAATGATGTTGAAGGTAAACTAACAGTAGGATCATGACAAAGCAAGGACAGCAATAGTTGAAAACTCTGAAAAGCTCCAAATGTCACAGATGATAAAGCATCCTCTCTGAAAACAGCAGAATTTTCTATTCATCGCATGTGCATATATGCTATAGCAAGTTGGCAGAAACACTGCTCTGTGTCATGGCAACCAAATTTCTTATAGAATGTTGAGTTAGTCTATAAATGATAATTGCATCCTAGCTTTCGCTTATGAATACCAAATTTAGTCAGGTACCAGCACCAGCCCTTAGTATGGTGCAGAGGGTTTCTATGGAAAATGTTGTGGTACAGATGGAAATTCTGACCCCTCTCTTCATGGACCCTCAAGAGGATGCTGGTGGGTTGAAGCAGACATCTTGAGGATCGCTGACTTAGACTTTGCAATGAGTGATTGCCCGTGTGAGAGGCCACATTTTATCAGTCTTATTTTATTTGGTGGAAATTCTGAGCAGAGCCAATTAGGGATTGGGGATAATGACTGAAATGGAAGATGGAGTAAGACTCCAAGAGTAGATGGGAGCTTCTGTCCTGGGGGGAAACCCTGGCAAGAGCAAATAAATATAGAGTGTGACAGATGCTGACTGATCACCTAGAGAAACATATGTAAGGGAATGGATATAAAGAGTGTCCCTAGAGAGGCTGTAATTTTGTAAAGGGTGGTCAGCTTCACTGAAGGTGGTGTTTTTTACAGAGCCCGCAGGGAGGTGTAGAGTGAACCAAGTGCACAAAACTGGGGAAAGTAAATCCAAGCAGAGGAAGCAACCAAAGAGTCATTTAGGGGAGAGTGGTCTGATACGTTTGAAGCAAAAGAAAGGGCAAGTGTGGGTGGTGAGGAGTGAATAACATATGAGCGCAGCGAAGCAACTGGGGTCAGCATACCTGGCCTGCTTTGTCACTGCTCTTAGTGAAGTGTTCTTTGATGTAATGGCAATGCTGTTGACATATACATATTGAAAGAAAAAAGTCATTGGAAACATGTCCCCATGACTGCTGTAGATACATTGCTCTTGACCTCTCAAGATGTGTGATTTCTTGTCCAGTAAAACCAACAGGACAAGAAGTTCTGGTAGCCTCTTTTGACTTCCTCTTATTACTAAACCTTTTTTTGTGTTGCTATGTTTTTCTTTTTATTTTTCTTCTTCTAATATATTTTCTTTATCTTCTAATATGTTTTCAGTTTTTGTTGGAGTATAGTTGCTTTACAGTGTTAGTTTTTGCCAGACAACAAAGTGGATCAGCTATGAGTATGCATATACCCCCTCGTGGTTTAGATTTCCTTCCCATTTGGTTCCCACAGAGCAGTAAGTAGAATTCCCTATGCTATACAGTAGGTTCTCATTAGTTATTTATTCTATGCATAGTATCAATGGTGTGTATGCCATATTCATGATGCTAATGTTGCCCTTCATTTACTTAGTATCCTTAATAAGCTGTCATAAATCCCTCTGGAACAAGGTATTCAGTAGACACATAGGTGGAGAAACAGATAATAAAGAAATTGAACTTGTGTTCTTTTATGATATTTGCAGCAAACACAGTTCAATGAATGGCTTTTGAATTGATCTTCAGTTAGCTAGAATTTGGTAACTTATTGCATCAATCCACTTAAAAGCAGTGCATTTAAATCACGATTTTGCCAAATCCAATGTGTTACATATAACATAATTTTTAGGCAACAAGTTATTAGAGAACTTGGTGTGCACAAAACAAGCATATGTGCTGTGTGAAATATGTCACATAAAAATATATGTATTTGTACTGGCTAATTCTCAGACCAAAGGGACACATGTAGCATACAGTTCTGTATAAAGACAGCATGAATACTGGATAGTTTCCTTAAAATATGCTAGCAGTCTGGCAGAGATTATATACTGTGTTCAGTGCAATTTAGTAAAAGAACATCTGGTAAAAGTGATAGCGTGAAACTCATTGTGTCATTCTTGAGGCAAACTGTGGTCAGTTAACTACATCCTCTAACTCAATACTTGTAGAAGATACGTTAACAATAAATTCTTAGCCAACATTCCAAGACAGCTCTGCCCAATGTAGTAGATGCTATATAATGTGTGAGAGAAAATCCTGAATTTTTGGACAGAAGCTCAAATGACAAGACTTGGTGGAAAAAAACCCAGTTGTATTTAGTGAACCTAATATATGTCATTTTCCTAGAAGCATTGGTTTTAGAGTTCATTGTATATATTATTGAGAAAATGTTTATTAATTTTACTCTGATTTTGGTACTCTGAGAAGACATGAAAGTTGTAATTATAAAGTACTTTGATTTAAAAGAGTTATTTTCTATGCAAGGAAACAGAACCAAGGTTACCACAAAATTAAACTTTTAAATATAAGAAAATGTTTGATCGTAAAGAGCAACAGAATTTTTTAAAGCAACATAGTACACATGTCTCTTTCAATTCTGGTTTCCTCGGTGTGTATGCCCAGCAGTGGGATGGCTGGGTCATAAGGCACTGGTACGACCCAGAGGGATGGTACAGGGAGGGAGGAGGGAGGGGGCTTCAGGATGGAGAACACATGTATACCTGTGGTGGATTCATGCTGATGTATGGCAAAACCAATACAATACTGTAAAGTAATTAACCTCCAATTAAAATAAATAAATTTATATTAAAAATAAAAAAATAAAGCAACATAATAAGATACTGAGCATTCAGTTTAAAATGTGTTGTAGTGTTCATTGCGAGTACGTGATTCTCCTGCATTGGTATGTAGAGTCTAGTTCCCTAGGCCCAGAGATACCACCCGGATTTAAGTAAATGGTGGTGCTGCCTCGATGGCTCAGCGGGTAAAGAATCTGCCTGCAGTGCAGGAGACACAGATTTGATCCCTGGGTCGGAAAGAACCCTTGGGGAAGGAAATAGCAACCAAATCCAGTATTCTTGCTTGAAAAATCCCATGGGCAGAGAACCCTGTCAGGCTACAGTACAAAGGGTCCCAAGAATCGGATAGGACTAGGCAACTGAGCACACGAGTAAATGGTGAGAGTAAATCTGAGTTAATGCTTTCCATTAATATAACTGTAACATGAGTTGGTAAGGATGAAATTTTCACTGTAGCGTTTAACATCTATCCAGGCTGGTGTTTCTACAGTGATTGTACCTGATGGTAACGTAGAGATGGATGAGGAAGTATTTTTCAAACTCAACATTGTGACATGATATATGATGTTTCTGCAGCATACCTAGCCTTGAAAAAGATGATAACCAGAAAAAGATATGAGTTCTGTGGATTCTAAAGCTTCCCAAGGTGGCGGGAAGTAACAATTGCTTTTGGGTGTTTCACAAAATTGTAATTGTTCTGCTAAGTCTTTCCCCTCCCCCGGTCCTGGATCTTAGGAATGGCCTGTACAGGTGTGCAGCCTGAAAGCTTAGGGTACATTAATTTCAGAGTAAACCCACCTCTGCATAGCATAGCAAACCATACATCTTTACTGAAACTGTTTAATTGAATATATTAACATAATGTCTCCAAAGGGATTAGGTTCTTATTCAAAATGATGCTGTAAAAGAATAGCTTTCAGAACTGATAACAATGTGGGTCAGATAATTTTCTTGGTTTCATGCCCATTGATGAAACCTCATTATTCCTGACCAAAGACAGTTACATTTTAAGTGTTTTTATCAAAACAAAGATCATTATCATTAGCAACATTTATTGACATATGCAGATTGAAAGCCATGCATGAAAACATTTGGGAAATTTTTCCAAAAATCGTGTTTTTAAGTAGAAATTTGATATATCTGTATGTATATGCATGCTTATATAAATAGAAAGCTTTTCTTGCAAAAATTTTTATTAGTGTTTTAAATTCATTCAATTCTGTGACATATTTAGGTGTTCAGTGGGATAAGGAAGATTACTAATTGGGGGAAGTAGTTATTAACCTCTGAGCTGTTGTTTCTGTTGTTGCTGAAAGTGCGGTCTGGCTGCTTGCTGCTCTAAAGCCAAGACTTGAGAGGCAGGGTTGGTGACTGCTTTGTTCTGGAGACTGGCCACCAGAGGGGAGAGGACAGACTTTGTTCCAAAGGCTGACTCCCACCTACAGTCAATGGGCAAGAGCTTTCAGTGGGTTGTTTCAGGGTTACTTCAATGGAGGGAGGGGGCTACATGCAGAAAGAGCACAGTCAGCTCTGACAGTCTTTAACTTGCTCATCGGTGGTCTGATCAGCGTCTTCTTGATTGTTTTGAGTACATTTAATCTTTAGTTCCAGAGTGGATTTGTTCCCATTTTTTAAGGCCAGTTCTTGCAGCTGTGGCAGCTACAGCTACACTCAAGTCATCATGTAGTTAATTTCTTCCACTTGGTGGGGGTTTTAGGCTATACAGAACAGCTCAAGGACATGGCCTGTCTGTAGCCTTTTAGGAACTAAAGGTCCTTCATTTTACTTAATGACTAAACTATTATTATTTTGTCCTATTTGCTTTCTTTGCTTTTGCATTTTTCTCACTTCTCTGATTAAACTTGTTCTCTGGCTAAAGTTTTTCTACAAAACAAAAGATAGGTGGAGTCCACGGGGCAGCGAGGACCATCGGGTCCTGCTCTCTTTCACTGGTGGAGATCATTTTGGTGTAAGTTCAGTGTAATTTTGCAAGGATTTCCATAATTTGCCATTCATTCCACAAGATACAACAGAAATTTTCTTACAGGCATGAGGATGTAGAGTGATTATCCAACACAAGTCACACATTTTAAGGAATTCTTAGTCTAAATTTCAGGAGATTGGGACCAAGTGATTAAGAGTGTAGATAGAAGAAAAACAAAATTAGAGCTGCTTTAATTTTGAATTCTCTACCATAAAAGACTGGATGGGCTGTCCTGATACATAAAGGCAAGGAGAGTAGTGTAAAGAGCCAGAGCTGTAATTCCCTGCTTACTGGACTGGCTCTTCTCTTGGGTGGGTTCTTTCAAGGAAGACCTTTGTCTTTCATTTTTGCACTCTCAGCCTTGAGCAGATGATCTGATATGTTTCATGGATGAGTATGGCTAAGAAACTACAGTTTATGAGTAGACTGGGTCTAATAGGACTCTGCAACTCAGTAGGCATGTGGGTGACGTATTTCCTGAGTAAGCTGGTAAAACTCAAGGCAAAGGAAGTAATCAGTTAGTGTGAAGAATAGAGAAAAGAGTCACTGGCTCTTCAGGGGGATAGACCTCAGTGAATGAAAGCACTGAAATCGTGCCTTAAAATCTTAAGCAAGAAGAAAGGTAGATATTAGCTATAAGGATGTTTGGTTTTTTCAATATGTTTCGTGAACTCTGACCTTTGAACAGACAGGAAACGAGTGTGTATAATTAGGACTTGATTCAGACTCATAAAGTATTAAGCCGTCTGCAATATGGCTGGTTTGGTGCAGAATTGGGTATAAGATGAGCACCTGAAATAGCATAATCTTCTTCAATGAAGATTTATTAAATACCGCTTATGCACATGGCTTTCACCCCTCATTCCCTTCAAGTGCAGTGGAATTTTTATTACTTAGAGCTATTTCTGCTAGGCTATATACCAAATTCTACCTTGTTGGCTCAAATCATCAAAGAGGTTTAAATACCAAACAGTAAAACAGAAAAGCACTGGGGGTCATTAGCGCTAAATTTAAGCTAGTGTTGGGGTGATTTGTCAAATCTGCTCATCTTGAATATGGTGGTGGTTTAGTCACTAAGTCGTGTCCAACTCTTGTGACCCCATGAGCTATATATAGCCCCCCAAGCTCCTCTGTCTATGGGATTTTCCAGGCAAGAATACTGGAGTGGGTTGCCATGTCCTTCTCCAGTAAGACACACCAAAATGTGAAATTAAAGAAAGAGAAAGGGGGGGTAGGGTGGGTAGAGAAGAGGGAAGAAAGCGAGGGAAGGAAGAAGGAAGGAATAAACCCTATTTGCCACACTGTGTGTAGCTTTCACTTTGGCAGCTGTAAGCCTTGGTGAGTGGTATGAGTAGGTATATTTAGAGATAATTTAGTTCAGAACTCATCGGGGCCATCAGCCGGTCTGCTCAATTAGTACAATGCTCATGTTTCTACTGGCTCACAGATTCCTGCAAGTCACTGCTCCCGTGACTGGATAGACCTTTCTCACAATGCTGTTTACCAGACATCTGTGTAGTCTACGGAATAGCGTTTGTTTTTTGGTCACTAAGTTATGTCTGACTCACTGTGACCCCATGGGCTGCAGCATGCCAGGCTTCCCTGTCCTGCACTATTTCCTAGATTTTTGCTCAGACTCTCAACTCATATGCATTGAGTTGGTGATGCCATCCAATCATCTCATCCTCTGTTGCCCCTTTTCTCTCCTGCCTTCAATCTCTCCCAGCATCAGGGTCTTTTCCAATGAGTTGGCTTTTTGCATCAGGTGGCCAAAACCTGTTGGAACTTCAGCTTCAGCATCAGTCCTTCCAATGAATATTCAGGGTTGATTTCCCTTAGGATTGACTGGTTTGATCTCCTTGCTGTCCAAGAGACTCTCAGGAGTTTTCTCCTGCATTGTAGTTTGAAAGCATCAGTTCTTTGGTACTTAGCCTTCTTTATGGTCCAACTTTCACTTCATGTTGAGTGCTATTTCTGTGTGTCCTTAGGGAAGAAAGAGAAGCAGAGTTAGACCTGCTTTCCTTAAGATGGAAACCATCTCCACGTGGTTAGCCAGTTAGGGAGAGTCAAAGTTTTTAACAAGAATCTGGATAGATCCACTTCTCTTCAAGTTCAGATTTTACACGTAAGAAAATCGGCCTGGTTGAAAACCAAATTTGATACTTAAGATATAGAAAAGGAGGAATTCATGGTCTGTAATGGTCCTATAAGAAGTCATGTCGTCATGAGTATTTTTCGGGATGTGCGTTCATTTACTCTTGGGTTATTTACGAAGTCCGTGGGCTGTGCACCCTGTGGTTGGCTATGTACTGGGGATATAAATAGGCAAAGGGTAAAGAATGGTTCTTGTCCTTTCTGTAGGTCACAGCACAGTGAGGAAACTTACAGATAATCTAAGTGTGGTCTGATTGTGGGTTTTATAGTGTGGAATGGACGATGAAGGAAAGAGCAGTAAAAGAAGCCTGGGGAGATCAGACAGGCTTTAAAGAGGAGATAATATTTCAGCTGAGCCTTGAAGGATGAGAAAGTCCCTGAATAAATGGGACGAGAGGAAAAAATTTCTTGTCTCAATGGAGCAGCCAGTGTACAGGCTTAAAGATGTGAGAAAATAGTTTGTTATAAAAGGTCTGTGATTGATTTAGATGGCCAAAGAACAGGGCGAAAAGCAGGATAGATGCAACCATGAATTGAGAGCCCTATCATTAAAGTTTAATATTCTCGCTAAGAAATTTTTTTCATGTTTTTTTTTTGTTTGTTTGTTTTTGTCTTTTAGTATGGGTGGGGGATGGTTGTGAGCTTATTTGAATTTCATAAATGCCATATTAAAAAGCAGAGACATTACTTTGCCAACAAAGGTCCATCTAGTCATGTATGGATGTGAGAGTTGGACTATAAAGAAAGCTGAGTGCCAAAGAATTGATGCTTTTGAACCATGGTGTTGGAGAAGATTCTTGAGCGTCCCTTGGACTGCAAGGAGATCCAACCAGTCCAACCTAAGGGAGATCAGTCCTGGGTGTTCTTTGGAAGGAATGATGCTAAAGCTGAAACTCCAGTACTTTGGCCACCTCATGCAAAGAGTTGACTCATTGGAAAAGACTTTGATGCTGGGAGGGATTGAGGACAGGAGGAGAAGGGGACAACAGAGGATGAGGTGACTGGATGGCATCACCGACTCTATGGACTTGAGTGTGAGTGAACTGCGGGAGTTGGTGATGGACAGGGAGGCCTGGCGTGCTGCTATTCATGGGGTCACAAAGAGATGGACACGACTGAGCAACTGAACTGAACTGAACTGCTAGTGTCAAAGGGTTTTAGATTGAAGAGGTCAAGAATGGAGGCAGAAAGTGAGTTTAGTGATGGTTAGGTCTTCCAGCTAAGAGGTGGTAGAGCCTGAAATGAGGTCCTGGGAGGGAGGATAAAAAGGATAACCTGAAAAACAGTTGTTTGGAAACTGGAGTCATTATGAGACGTTTCCAATTAAGTGTGGTGTGTAGAAGGTTGGGAATGATACAGAAAAAGGAAGAGAGGTAGCCTTTTTCACTCTGAATATCCTTTGGAAGGACTGATGCTGAAGCTGAAGCTGTAATATTTGGCCACTTGATGTGAAGAGTGGACTCACTGGAAAAGGCCCTGATGCTGGGAAAGATTGAAGGCAGGAGAAGAAGGGGGTGACAGAGGATGAGATGGTTGGATGATGGCATCACTGACAAATAACATGAATTTGAGCAAACTCCAGGAGATAGTGAAGGACAGGGAAGCCTGGCATGCTTCAGCCAATGGGGTTGCCAAGAGTTGGACATGACTTAGTGACTGAACAATAACAACATCTACAGCATCAGCACAGTGCCTTCCACATAGTGCTGTATTGTGCATGAGAAATCCAGTGTTTCTGGCTCAAGACAGGAAATATCAGGTTAAGTTGCAGTTTGAACGTGTTGAATAATTTGAAGTCCCCTGAAGAATATCCACACGGAGATATTCCTTCATGAATCACTCAAATCCCTAAGCTGGAAAGGTGAGTGAGAAAAACAGTTTATTGAACCTGGTTGATGGGGAAGCAAGTAGGATTGATGACTCAGTGAAGAAGCAGCTGATTTTTTAAGCTTAGTTATTAACAGGGCCCTTTGGGAGTGAAGGGCAAAAAAAAAAAAAGTACAGTATACCAATTTTTATTTTCTCTCCCATTTCTTCCTTCTTTTTCCCTCTCACCCAAGTAGTCAGAAATACTTTTAAAAATATGGCACTAAATTATCTTAGTGCTCTCATAATAAAAAGCCATTATTGTGGGCTATTTATCAGCTCAAAATGTTCCCACATAGTTACAGATCATCACATAATGTAATGAGTCACTGTGGGTATATGTAATAGTGCGTTATTTAAAAACATGGAACAGAAAAAAAAGTTTACAGAAGGGCTTTTGGAAATGTGAAAAAATGTTTGAAGATTTCAGTTTCTTGCTTGAGCAACAAACCTTATAAGTTTGTAAAGTGCTTTAAGAAGGATTTAATCTAAAACCAAGCAATGACACTTCTGTCTTTAGCCCATGTGCTTATCTTCTCTCTTGGAAACATAAAACACATTTGAGTATACGTATTTCTATGTAAGTGTATGTGTGTATATACATGTGTGTACATGCATCTGTGTTTATGTGTGTATATTTCAGTGTTGCACATCTAATCAGTTTGCACCTGGCATACATATAAATTAGTAAAATAATTTCATCTGAGACTCCATCCTTTCTACATGGTATTCTTTTTATACTTTTTTAAAAATTAATTTTTATTACGGTATATCTGCTTTATTTTACATGGTATTCGTAATCAGATAGTTTGTGCGTTAGACGCTCAGTCATGTCCGACTCTTTGAGACCCCACAAACTGTAGCCCACCAGGCTTCTCTGTCCATGGAATTCTCTAGGCAAGAATACTGGAGTGGATCGCCATTCCCTCTCCAGAAGTCAAATAGACTACTAACGTAATAAAAACTGCTCCCTATTTAGTGTTGTGTGGTTTGTAAATCACTTTCTTTTAATATTATCTCACTTGAGTCTCACAGGAGCTCTTTGAGACTGGGGCAAAAATTATCATTAGTTAACTTCTTCATAGGGGGCAATTTAAGGTGAAAGAAAGTTCTATAGGTAAGTAATAAGCAATGGGGCCCTGCCTTGACCCCAGGCATTCTGCTCACAGACCACGTGCCCCTCTCACTGTTGGTCACTGTCCATTTAAACTCATGCCAGACATTGCAGTAGAATTCTTAGGGGCCACGTTAAGTGATCTAATATATAATAATAATTTAATGTTTACTCTGGGATCCTGTAAACAAGTTCATAATTTGTTTACAATATGACAATTACTGGGAAAGCAGATACAACTTAACTAGTTTGGATTCCTTCTGCGCTAATAGCTGTGTGTGCGGTCAGTCGCTCAGTCGTGTCTGACTCTTTGTGACCCCATGGACTGTGGTCCGCCAGGCTCCTCTGTCCATGGGATTCTCCAGGCAAGAACACTCGAGTGGGTTGCCACGCCCTCCTCCGGGGGATCTGCCCGCGTCTCTGTGTCTCATGCCTTGGCAGGTGGATTCTTTACCACTTGCGCCACCTGGGAACCCCTCATAGTTGTCTGTATGCTCAGTTCTCCTCATCCTTGTCTGTTTCTCTTTGGCCTTTATTTTAAATTGATTTTGCTGAGTTTTAATTCAGTGGCATTTGACTGAAAAACCGTTCTCCGTTTAGTACACTAATTTGTTTATAGGGCACTGGATATTGAGTTTTGAAAACGACATTGACTGTTTTGTGGAGGTCTCTTAGCCAGTTTTCTTATGTGCTCCTGAGGCTGACATTCTGTGTATGAGAAAAGGGCTTTTAGAAGTTCCAGCTGCATTCCACAGAGCACCAGGATGTTTGCTCGGGCAATGCGTTCTCAAGAGTGGCCAAACATATGGAAGACATCTTAGAGAACTGGAAAAAACAAAAGGCACAGAAAAGGGAAAGGAAGGGCTTTCTGGTTTCTATCCTCTAGAGAACTGAATTGACGTGCCCTCTGGGCTCAAAAGGAAGTCAGTGTCTGTAGAGTACAGTGAAAGGAATCAAATACTTCAGCCTTGAAAAAGCTCTGGTGTTATCCCCTTCGAGAAGCTTGTAGGTAAAACAGTAGGCAGTATTCCACCCTACAGCTGTGTGTCATTTATGTTTTAGTTTTCTTGCTTTGTATTAAAAAGCAAGTACTCACAATGCAGATGGGAGAATATGTGTATCTTCTTCCTAAGGGGATAAGCACAGGAATAAGATTGTATACTGGAATGATACATTTTCCCAGCTTTGTGGCAGCAGTGTTGCATTGTAATTTTGTAGCTCTGAGCCCTGCAGAGCTGTGGATAAGAGAGCATTCTTCACTATTTTCATACCCTATTTCCAGAGACTCTCTCATCTGTGCAGACTGATTCTATTTGACCTGTACCCAAACTCAGCTATTTACTGATTTCTATTACAACAAAATCTGTAAGCATTTTTTAAAAAACTATGAACAATATTAAAAAAAAAATTATTGCATTTAAGTGAAGCCATGGGAGGAGGCATGCCGTTCAACAGTGCTGCAAACCAGTCCTCGTCTGAAACTCTGTTCTTGCCTAACCCATGTCTGAAACCCTCCTTGAACGGTTTAATAGCTTTCCCTTCCTCCCTGAATCATTCGTTTCTGGTTTTTCTTTCCCTTTCATGTGTACTGAGGGATTTGACAATTATTCTTCACAACTTGAGTGTTTGTAAGGAAGGAAGGGGTGGGTGTCTCAGTTTCCATCCCACAAAGTTTTGAGACTTTTTTTTGTGTGTGTGTGTGTAAGTATGCACATGTAGGTAGCGCTAGTGGGGAAGAACCCGCCTGCCAGTGCAGGAGACCGAATGATGAGGGTTTGATTCCTGGGTCAGGAAGATCCCCTGGAGGAGGGCATGGCAGCCCACTCCAGTATTCTTGCTTGGAGAATCTCATAGACAGAGGAGCCTGGCAGGCTACAGTCCATAGGGTCGCAAAGAGTCAGACACCACTGAAGTGACTTAGCACTCACACATGAGAAGTTACAGTGAATATACTTATTTCCATGTAATTATAAAAAAATTTTTTTTCACTGCATTAAAAGCCTGTCTAACAGTCTTAGTCCAGTCTATAGATTGATCCTGCAAGAATTAGACAAGGTTTTTGCTGATGGGGGTAATGATAAACTGCTTACAACATTTGATCACACGACTTGTCACCAGAGGAGACTGTCACTCAGCGGGATTGCAACGGAGACTTGATTTTGTAAAGAAAGTAAAAATAAGATCATCTTAAAAGATGTTCTGGAGAAAATGCATGCCTTGGCGGTACTAAACAAAATCCTGTCACTTATTGAAGCTGGTGGCACTGTGTTTTCTTGAGCAACATAATATTCAATGCATCATGTGCTCTTTTCATTTTTACTTGATGTGCCTTGATTTTCATGATAGATAAACGCAAAATAGGAATAATTTTGGTACGAAATTTGATGGATTTGATTGTAGAAAGCCTTAGGCAATGTGTTCTTGTCTGTTGCATTCCAGGGCAGGAGGGGGTTGGTGTAGGAGATTATGGGAGAATTACAAATAGGAAATAGAGAAGAACCAAAGAAGAGCATATTCTCTCAATTATAAGGTGCATTCCCCCTACCCCTACGTTTTGCCTTCAGAAATCAGGACACCTCATGCAAATAAGGACATCTTAAAGTGATAACATACAGGTTTCTTGTTCTTTGGGGGCATGATACGTGATTATGCTGCACCTTATGGTCATTGAGTTTATGCCGTGGTAGACCTTGATACTAAGCTGGTCTTTACTTTGGAAAGTATTAGGAAGCCACCCATGATCTTGAGCTGGAGAGCAATGAAACTATTAATATTCTGTAAGATGCAGGGGACCATCACCTAATAATACATGTCAGAGATGTTTTAAGAGGGGAGACTTGTTGAGAGTCTGTGCATTTTGGGGATGGTATGACTTGCTTCACTGTTAATGTGTGTGAGAAACAATGAAATCCTGATGCAGGACAGTGATGGGCGAGGTAGAGACAATAGCCGAGGTGGCTCTTGAGGTGGGTAGGTCCGGTTTGTCATGCGCTCTTAACTACTGTCAACCTTTTGGAATACTTTCTTAGTTTTATAGTTGTATTTATATAGTGATTGTGTAACCATAATATATAATCTTTTGCTTGCTTAGCATTTTCCATGATATTTCTCATCTACTGTGAACTTTTTTCTAAAAATCCTTCAAAAGCATTATTGAATGGATACATAAAAGATACATGATTGAATGTTTAAATTATTTTCAGTCTTTACCATATTAAAGGGAATGATTCAGTGAAATGCTTGTATATAGAACTTTGCATGAATGATGCTTTTCTTAAGAAAGACTACAAGAAGCAGAATTAGTTAAATATTTAAAGCTCTCAAAAAAAAAATTGGAAATTGACAACTGTTTGGGGGTGGGGCTGAAAGGATCAGGAAGCATCAGGGGAAAAAAGCAAGAAAAGCTCAGAAATTCAGTAGCTAGAAACTGACATTTTGCCTTACTAATAGTTGGGTTTTTTTGTATCCGGAAATACAAGAATCTAAGATCTTTAAGGTCATTCAGCTTTTATGGTGGGAGGTGAGGAGCGGGCAGCGTGGTATAGATGAGATCTGGTAAAATACAGACTTTGCTGCTGGCAGGATCTAAGAGTGAAATTTGACCGTTTTAGGTAAGTTTAGACATAGCACTTAATCCTATTAAATAACACTTTCCTTCTGTGTAAAATTAGGCCAATAATGCCCAGTGCAGAAGTTTGTTAGGAGAATTAAAGGCCCTTTGGCCATGTGTCTGGCACATAATTACACTCAATAAATATTAGCTCTCACTATTAGCATTTGAATAAGAGAGCTATAAAACAATATGTGAAGCGGGGTGGATAGAAGTCAGGATTGCACATATAAAGTGATAAAGTAAGTGTTCAGTTCAGTTGCTCAGTCATGTGCAACTTTGCAACCCCATGGACTGCAGCACGCCAGGCCTCCCTGTCCATCACCAACTCCCAGAATTTACTCAAACTCACGTTCGTTGATTCAGTGATGCCATCCAACCACCTCATCCTCTGTTGTCCCCTTCTCCGCCTGCCCTCAATCTTTCCCAGCATCAGGGTCTTTTCAAATGAGTCAGCTCTTCGCATCAAGTGGCCAAAGTATTGGAGTTTCAGCTTCAGCATCAGTCCTTCCAATGAACACTCAGGACTGATCTCCTTTAGGATGGACTGGTTGGATCTCCTTTCAGTCCAAAGAAAGTGTAAGAATACACAGAAAGAAATAGAGGATACAGTCTTTAACAGGAGTGATGGGGTTTTGAGTTAGTCTGGATCTGATTGTCAGCAGGAAAATTTTCTGTCCTTAAAATGGTCTCTCCACATAGTATCGCAGTCAGAACCCACTGGTCGGTCACAGTGATTACTAATAATTGTTTTATGTTTGACATGTGACCATACATGTTTATTCCGGTATGGACTTCTTTTTTTTTTAAATAAATTTTTACTTTATCCTCAGTGTTCAATGAGCTTGGCCTGCCTGATAAAGGCATTCCTATATTTCTTGCATTCTTTTTTTTTCTTTTAAATTTAAATTTATTTATTTTAATTGGAGGCTAATTACTTTACAATATTGTATTGGTTTTGCCATACATCAACATGAATCCGCCACGGGTGTACATGTGTTCCCCATCCTGAACCCCCCTCCCACTTCCCTCCCAGTACCATCTCTCTGGGTCATCCCAGTGCACCAGTCCCAAGCATCCTGTATCCTGCATGGAACCTGGACTGGGACTTCTTTTTTATTTAAATCACAGATAATATTAAAAAAAAATTCAGCCGGCACTTTTAAAATTAATTTTTTGGATCAATAGCAAACGAAGTTTTTAATAGAAGCAACATAGAAAACTGGGGGGAAATGCCCACCCCTAATGATGCCCTCCAGAAATGTTTCCTTGTATTAATATCCCTCAGGAGCAGGCTTCTACCAGAAAATTATTATCATCACAGCACTGCTGCAAGGAGTTTGGGGTGATTCAAGTTGAAATAGAATAATACATCTAATCCATGTATCTGTAATGTGATGTGATGAAACCCAGAGAAAATGTACAACATTTTAAACCTCACAGACAGCAAATGGGTTTTCTTAGTGTGTATATTTGTAAGTGATACTAATTGAATTTGTGCATAAGATATCAGACAAATTGTAAGTATTATGAACAACACTTCCTTTAACATATGCACCCCTTCCTGACAGTTGTGTTTAGGTTAGCAAACTGTGTAATGTTACTTTCTGTAAACTTAGGACATAGATTTTTAAAATAAAAAGAACTAGTTCTGTTGAGTTCGTTAAACCAAACTGCAAGCTGAGGTCAGGAGAAAAAAATTTTCCTCTCCTCTTCTAGGTTCTTCTGGCTGGCCTAAGCACTAAATTCATATAGACCAATTGACAGGAGAAAATTAGACAGAAATTTGAAATAGAAGGGAGAGACCCAGAAGGACTTGCCACAAGGGCTCAACCCCTCACCCTAACTACCATCTCAGTTAAAGGCAAAAGAGGATGTTGAAGGTAGTGGTTTGGGACTTCAAAGGGGAGAACTTTTCCATAAACATGGGTGTTTGGTGAGCAGATGTTTGCTGGGCCAGGCAGAAGGGCTGGGGAATAGAGTGGTCTTTGGACCGCAGGTCCTGTCGAGTTCCCCCCACTACACACCCACCTCATTCTTTGCAGGCATGTTTGGTTATAGCTGTATTGGGGGAGCAGACCCCCCATCTGAATTGTTTTAGGCAGTTAGAGGACAGGTCAAAGTTTCTTCCTGAGTCTTTTGAGTCTAGTTTTCAGCTCAAAATAATCCTCATGACAGAGAGACACTTCGGGCTGCCACGTTTTTCTCCCTTATGTTCCTATGGCTTTATTAAATTTATTACATTTCTTTACAGACACTTTTACCTCTAGGGCATTAAACACAAATCCAGACTCAGCAGCAGAAGGGTAAGGCATCCCTTGGTTGCCTTGGGTGCTGAGAAGGCTCACAAGAGACTTGACTTTCCTCATTTATTTTTAAATGATAATGTTATTTAGAGCAGGAGAAAATGTGTCTTCTCCTTAGGTCACCTGAGTCGGAATATAGCCTTCTTATTTCTTATACCTGCTATGTTTTCCATGAGACAATTACATACCCCGTGGAGGGTCCTGACTTGGAAAATGGGTTTGTTTTTTATTTAGGAAGATTTTGTGTTTGTTGAAATTATTCCAGGAATTCTTTGAAGGCAAATTATTGCCTCAGCTCTGCAGACATGCTTATTTATTTATTTTTTTAATTTAATTAATGAACCTGTGTGCCTTTCAAGATGATGTCATTAGTCAAATGGAAGAATATTTTCCTCAGCTTCTTCTGTATTCCTTTTTTCCCTTTTGGTGTGTGAATCTTAGATTGGGTGTATAATAGCATGGCCTGGAGATCTTTTAAAAGTAATAATAATGATAAAGCCCATGGGCACATACTCTAGTCAAACTATTCTGTGGTGTGTGTGTGTGTGTGCGCACACTCAGTTGTGTCTCTTTGCCAGCCCATGGACAGCAGCCCACCAGGATCCTCTGTCCACAGGATTCTCTAGGCAAGAATACTGGAGTGGGTTGCCGTTTCCTTCTCCAGTTCTGTGGTGGGTCTGGGCATCTCACCACCTGGTTGAAGAGAAGATGCTTGCCCTGGGCGTGGAGGACTTGAGGGGCTTGTGTAAGAAGAAGCACATTGAGCTTTGGCTCCTGGGCTCAGTGAGTTAAGGCCCTTCTTCTTCCTGTTTTCCAAATAAAAAAACCCCACAGAGAATCCTCCTCACACTTGTGACTGGTTCATTCACAGTGTCAAGTGTCCAGAAATTAAAGGGTTTGGGAACATGGGAAAAATAAGATTGTATCAGGTGTGGATGGAAGGGAACAAGCGCCATCCCGCCCGGGGAAATGTCTTTTAAGAACTGTGCCTCCTGCAGCTTCTTCCTAGTGGCTTCCCCTTCTGGTCTCTGTGTGCATCTCTCTCACCAAATTGTGCAAATGTGCTTCTCACCTGCCTGTGCCCCTGCTGGAGGAGGCCTGGGGTGTGTGAGCACAGATGTCCTCGGAGAGCCAAGCGCTGCCACTCATTAGTCGGTGAGTGAGTTACCTGCGCCCGGGGAACAGACGCTGAGTCAGGGATGTGCCTTTCGGGGATGTATTGAAGTGGTTTTCACAATCGAAATTGGTGATGAAGGTCGGGAGGTAGGGCTGGGCAGCGGGAGGGGGTGAACTGCGGTGCAGTTGCAACCTGGAAGGGGCTAGTCTCCAGGGATGTGTGCAGCTGGCAAGGCTCTTCAAAGCTGACCTGGATCAGGGGAGCAGAGGGAGCTTGAAATCAGCCATTCATTGCCTGGGGGATGCCCCCGAGAAAGAAGTATTACCTTCAGCAAACTGGCTCTCTTGTGCCGTTTTTTGCAATTTGCCAGATTCATAAATATCCCCTAGGTGAGTGACAGTTTTTAGGAAGAACTTAGCTGAGAAGCATCAGCACCTGGCACTCCTAGCATTTCCTGGGGTCAGGTAGGAAGTGGACCTGGGAGGTCACTGCCATGACACCCCATGATGACTGCCAGAGGGGCCCCCACCCCCGGCTTGAGGTCGTCAGTTCAGGGGGCAGCTCCTATAGCTCATATTTGACCTCTTTTCTTGGTGGGATTTACAGGAAGGTCAGAAAAATGAACTACAGCCCCTGATGCTGTAGGTGGTCTCCAGGTTCCAATCAGTATGCACCATTTTCCTCTCATCACCCAGCCTGCCTCAGGCTGAGGTTCCTGCACTTGTAGCATCAAAATGGGGCAAGAGAGTATCAGGAGTCACCCAAGGGCCCAGATGCTGAGCCTGTCTTCCTGTGTCCATCATGTAACAGAAGCCTGCCTCCTCCTGGTGGTCAGAATGAATTACACCTATCAGGAATGCAACGCTTTGGTTGTTGGTCCCTTGGTGCAGGGAGTCCAGGGACAAGGCAGGGAGCACTTTGAACCTGGTGGAATCACCTTGCTCTTGAAACAGAAGCATCAGTAGGAATGAGGATAACACAGCCATTCCCATTATAATTGCAGTTCCTGGTCTTGTGTATTCTACTTGCCCCAGGAAGCTCTGTGATGTTTAAGGAGGCGTCTCCCTCCAATAGAGGGTGTTTTCCTACAGCAAGTGGTAAGGACTGAGAGAGACTGCCTCCAGCACTTCCAGTAGTTGAACTGGGTGCTGCAGCCCAGCCTTTGGGATGAAGTGGGATGGGATGTTGGTGACCCACTGTGGATCCCCTGCAGGGGAGTCTCGAGTGTGAGAAGAACCTCTGAGGTTTGAAATCATAAGTATTTTCTTTCCACTCCCAGTTTGTTTGCTTTGTTGTGGTTCAGTGGCTGAGTTGAGTCTGACTCTGCGGAATTTCTGATATTTTTATCATAAGCATATGGCAGATGAAATTGTTAATTCTTTTGAGTAGATGTGCAGTGTTTCTGTGGGAAAATTCTGCTCAACCTCCACTTCAAGAAGTGAAATTTAAAGTCATCCTCCTGAGAAGAGAGCTGAAATCTTCCAAGGGTTTGCTCTCTAACTGCTTCTGTTTTGTGACTTGGCATTTAGGCAGGAGCCAAGAAGAGGAGAACACTGCGCTCTCATGATGAAATTAGGTGACAAGGAGTTTTGAGCAGTAAGAAGCTGACTCCAGGCAGATTTTTTTTTCAGTTGGTTGAAAGGTGTGGATGTGTGTCCTGGAGACAGCCACTGAGAGATGATGAGATGTGTGCCGTGGAGCTTTCTCTAGGGAGTGGCAGGTAGCACGTGGAATGAAAATGCTTCTCTGAGTTGCTTTCACTCAGTCCCTGGCGAAAAAGGCAGGGCTCTTTACATGAAGCTCCGAGTAACCACACCATAGCCGTGAGCGTAGAACTTTTTCAAACTAACGCAAGATCTCCCCCACTAAGGAAGGCAGGTACTTCATGGTACAGCTCTGTGTGGATGTACATGTACAGATAGAAAGTGGCATTTTACAAAATACTTACAAATAATTACTTCATTTTATCCTCACTTCAGGGTTTAAGGCTAAGTGGACACTGAGGATGCTGATTGGTTGTTGCTGTTGTTCAGTCACCAAATCGTGTTTGACTCTTCACAACTCCATGGACTGCAGCCTCCGGGCTTCTCTGTCCCTCAGCATCTCCCGAAGTTTGCCCAAGCTCATGTCCAGTGAATCGGTGATGCCATCCAACCATCTCATCCTCTGTTGCCCCTTCTCCTCTAGCCTTCCATCTTTCCCAGGATCAGGGTCTTTTCCAGTGAGTCAGCTCTTCACATCAGGTGGCCAGCGCATGGAAGCTTCAACTTTAGCATCAGTCCTTTCAATGAATATTCAGGGTTGATTTCCTTTAGGATTAACTTGTTTGATCTCCTTGCTATTCAAGGGACTCTCAAGAGTCTTCTCCAACACCAGATTTTGAAAACATCAATTCTTCAGCTCTCTACCTTCTTTACTGTGTAGCTCTTATAAATGTACATGACTACTGGAAAGACTATAGCCTTGACTGATCTATAACTAGCAATAAACTGGGATTTAGGTGCGATCAAAGCAGCAAGACAGCATATTAAAACGCAGAGACATTACTTTGCCAACAATGCTCCGTCTAATCAAAGCTATGGTTTTTCCAGTAGTCATGAATGGATGTGAGAGTTGGACTATAAGGAAAGCTGAGTGCCAAAGAATTGATGCTTTTGAACTGTGGTGTTGGAAAAGACTCTTGAGAGTCCCTTGGACTGCAAGGAGATCCAACCAGTCCATCCTAAAGAAGATAAGTCCTAGGTGTTCACTGGAAGGACTGATGTTGAAGCTGAAACTTCAATACTTTGGCCACCTGATTGCAAAGAGTTGACTCATTTGAAAAGACCCTGATGCTGGGAAAGATTGAGGGCAGGCAGAGAAGGGGACAACAGAGGATGAGATGGTTGGATGGCATCACTGACTCAATAGACATGAGTTTGAGTAAACTCTGGAAGTTGGTGATGGACAGGGAGGCCTGGTGTGCTGCAGTCCATGGGGTCGCAAAGAGTCGGACACGACTGAGAGACTAAGCTGAACTGAAGGCAGCAGGCTAAGACGCGGAGATTCAGTAGACATACCTCTGGTTCCTTTGCCTGGACCTATCTGTTGATACCACTCTGCTGCTTAGTATGGACTGAACCCCAGAATGAATGTCTGTTGCCGCTGCATTAGGGTGAACTTTTCCTGAGGATAAAAATTCATAGTAGTCCGTCCTTTTCAAAATATACTGTTTGTGTTTTTTTTCTTTTAAGAGCTGTTCTAGCAAATTTTCAGTTCAGTTCAGTTCAGTCGCTCAGTCGTGTCTGACTCTTTGCAACCCCATGAATCGCGGCACGACAGGCCTCCCTGTCTATCACCATCTCCCGGAGTTCACTCAAACTCAAGTCCATCGAGTCAGTGATGCCATCCTGCCATCTCATCCTCTGTCGTCCCCTTTTCCTCCTGCCCCCAATCCCTCCCTTTTCCAATGAGTCAACTCTTCGCATGAGGAGGCCAAAGTACTGCAGTTTCAGCTTTAGCATCATTCCTTCCAACAAACACCCAGGACTGGTCTCCTTTAGGATGGACTGGTTGGATCTCCTTGCAGTCCAAGGGACTCTCAAGAGTCTTCTCCAACACCACAGTTCAAAAGCATCAATTCTTTGGCGCTCAGCTTTCTTCACAGTCCAACTCTCACATCCATACATGACCACAGGAAAAACCATAGCCTTGACTAGACGGACCTTAGTCGGCAAAGTAATGTCTCTGCTTTTCAATATGCTATCTAGGTTGGTCACAACTTTTCTTCCAGGGAGTAAGCGTCTTTTAATTTCATGGCTGCAATCACCATCTGCAGTGATTTTGGAGCCCCCCAAAATAAAGTCTGACACTCCACTGTTTCCCCATCTATTTTAATCTTTCCTAAATAGTTCTGTGTCATATTCTTCTCCTTTATTACTTTGTGAGTGTGTGAGTGAAGGTCACTCAGTCATGTCCAACTCTTTTCACCTTCATGGATTATACAGTCTATGGAATTCTCCAGGCCAGAATACTGGGGTGGGTAGCCTTTCCCTTCTCCAGGGGATTTTCCCAACCCAGGGATTGAATTCACATCTCCCACATTGCAGGCGGATTCTATGCCAGCTGAGCCACAAGAGAAGCACAAGAATACTGGAATGGGTAGCCAATCCCTTCTCCAGCAGACCTTCCAACCCAGGAATTGAACTTGGGTCTCCTGCATTGCAGGTGGATTCTTTACCAATTGAGCCATCAGGGAAGCCCTTTATGTGTAGTAATGAAGGGCTTCCCAGGTGGCGCTAGTGGTAAAGAACCTGCCAGCCAGTGTAGGAGACAGAAGAGCCATGGATTCGATCCCAGGGTCAGGAGATGCCCTGGAGAAGAAAATGGCAACCCACTTCAGTATTCTTGCCGGGGGATTCCCACAGACAGAGGAGCCTGGAGGGCTATAATCCATAGCATTGTGAAGAGTCGGACGCAAATGAGGCGAGTTAGTGTGTATGCAGTAGTAATTAATACCTATACTTCTTAAACCACGCATCTTCCTCAAAGATGCCTCACAAGAAAATTGTGTTCCATTACCCTGGATCACAATGATAATTATAAATTAGGAATACTTCAACCAGAAAAAAAAATGACTCTTGTACTTGTTTTCATCTGTAATATTTCTTCAACAGCTTGATAATTACATCGTATCCAGTGGTAAGTGGAAGATATCTATTTAAAAGCATAATGAGAAAAGAAAACTTGCACGTAATGTGTATATTCAAGCAGTTTTTTCCCTGCCAATTATTGTTTAAATCTGCCCTCCATACTTATTATTTTAACCTTGTGAAAGTTTAGCAAAAGTAAACTGCATGAGTTCTAACAATGTGTAACACAGTTTTAAACTTTAAAAAAAAAAAAAAAACTAGAATAAGTAAATCAGCAGTAGAAAATTTACCTTAGAAATCTTTTGCCTAATGTTCAGTATATAAATCATTCTCTGATGGGTTAACATGCTGTTCAAAGGAACATATGCATATTT
Organism: Capricornis sumatraensis; assembly: GCF_032405125.1. Lineage (NCBI taxonomy): Eukaryota > Metazoa > Chordata > Mammalia > Artiodactyla > Bovidae > Capricornis > Capricornis sumatraensis. Next base: position 13,542,371 of record NC_091089.1, on the reverse strand, counting down.
TGTGTTCAGCCATCATTACTCCATTTTTGAACAGAAATGTAGCAGCATAAACTTTTGTTTCTATAATATGCATTTTGCATTTTTTAATTCAAGTATTCATTACAGAAAAATTAAATATAACATTAATTATAATTAATTATAATGTTAAATATAACATTAAGTATTTCCATCATTGTATTTCATCATTGAGGATCACGGAGGCTTTCTCTTTTAGTTTTATATTTTTAGTGTCAAAACTTTCATGATAAACATTATCTTTCATGATAACATTCTCAGTTTCATCTGATGACTATATTGGCCTTTTTTGTGATATGAAAGTGTAATGTTTTCAAAAGCAAAACATTAATAAGTACAGTCCTGACATTACAGTAATTTATCATCATACCCTTCTACATCATCTCAAGTAGTTGTCACAGTTGTTCAGTGAAGTTCAAGTGCAGGTATTTTATAGAGGAGGGGAACCAGGAGAGTAAAGACAAGATCAACAGTCGGGTCAGAAACAAGCAGAGTGGAACGTGTTCATAGAGGGAAGAAAAGTGGGTCAGTATATTGAATTGATTTTTTTACCTTAGTAGATTGAGGAATATTTTCCATTTTCAGATGGATCACAGTGATAGATCAGGTAGTTTATATCAGGTCCTAGTTGATTAAATAAATGCAAGAAAAATGTTAGATTGCAGTGTATTGATCTGTTGTTGTTCTTTATAATCTTAAATTGAAAAACATAGTGTTATTTGCTCAGTGGTGTTCAACTCTTTGTAACCCCATGGACTGTAGCCCAGCAGGCTCCTCTGTCCCTGGAATTCTCCAGGCAAGAATACTGGAGTAGGTTGCCATTCCCTTCTCCAGGGGATCTTCCTGACCCAGTGATCAAACCCGGGTCTCTCGCACTGCAGGCAGATTCTTTAATCAAGAACATGGTATTCTGCCATCTGAGAACGTCCAACGGTCTATAAACCCTCTTTATGCATCTGTGTCTGTGTGGAGTACTGTAAAAGACTTAGGGAAGCAAGAATAAGAAAGCATGCCGTCCCTGCAGGACTCTGCCTCTTGGGGAACACAAGGGTGTCAATGTGCAAGTATTACCCTGGGCATAGAAAACAAGGTGTCTGAATTCCCTCTCCCTGGTTTCAGAGGATTAGCGAGAACAAACCAGAGATATGGGATGTTTTTTGTTTAGTTTCTTTTCTTTCTACTTAATGCTATTAAAACTTAAAAGGATAGAAATGGAAATAAAACAGGCACTACTGTTTCACAAAGTGAATTATAAATTTACAAAATTTACTACAGTAGTTTGTTAAGTATGTGGAATATGATGATAAAGAGAACCCAGCCCTTAGAGTGGGAAAACAGCTGAACCAGATTTTCAGTAGAAAGCAGAATTAAAGGCATTTTGTCAGAGAAATGCAAACAACATGTCTTGGGGGGGAAATAGGATTGTTAAGGTTTCAGTAAAAGGGACCTTTCGTTATGTCGAGCTGGGTGTCAGATGCTGGATGAGACGATGGAGGCCGGGTCTGTAAAGGGATGGACATGCTTGCTCTGCTCCGGCCGCAGTGACTGATCCCAGGTGCCTGGGCCGTAGAGAGCCCTCTGGGATGTGGGAAAGAGACACTAGGGGGATGGCCCATGGCCACATGGAGCCTGTGCTTAAGATCTGGGGTTAAACCCAGAGACTATGGGAAGCAATTAGATACATTTGATGAAGGCTGTGACACACCCTATACTATACGTCAGTGTAGTTTTAGGAAGATCATTGCTGACATGCAGCGTAACAGCATGGATGATGTGAGTTATTCAAAGTGAATAGTAGCCGGGGAGTTTTGTTACAGCCCAAGTGGAAGATTTTAAGATTCCAAGTTGGGATTATTGTTCAGAAAGACTGAAGAAAGGGTTAATGGGTTAGAGGTGATGAGTGCGTATTCCATTGAGTGTGGGATGATGGAGGCCTAGTGGATTATTATTATTGTTTTTTAGCTGGAGAATAATTGCTTTACAATATTGTGTTGGTTTCTGCTGTCCAGTGTGAATCAGCTCTGTGTATACATATATTCCTCCCTCTTGAGCCTCCCTCCCACCCCTCTAGGTCATCACAGAGCACTGAGCTGGGCTTCCTCTGCCAGACAGCAGCTTCCCACTAGCTCTCTGTTTTATACATGGTAGTGTATCTATGTCAGTGTTCCTCTCTCAATTTGTCCCATCTTCTCCTCATAGTGGATTATTAAACAGATTATACTTCAGGCACATGTGAAGTGTGCTTTGCGTCCTGGCCTGGGTAGATTATGATGGAATCCAACAGTTTCATATTCTTACATTGTTATCAAACACAGTGGTGACACAGAGACACTGGATTCGCATCATACTTGGTTTTCCTCTATGCTTGTTTGGTAGCCTTATCACGATGTGTGCTCCTCACTGTGTGCTCATTTGCCAAAAAAAAAAAAAGAAAAATGTAAATATTTACTTTTGGAGCCATAACAAATATTTTGAAAAAGATACAGAGACGCAGACAGTAAAAATGAGTTTGTTTTTTTTTTTCTGGTGAGAAATCAAGATTTTGTTAATGCTTAGTTGAATCAAAAGATCAGGTTTACGGGGATATTGGCAAATGAAACAGGCAAAACATCATGAGTTCAACTCTGCTCCAAATAGAGTACAAATCTTTGTTTTTATGGTGTTTTTCATTTATTGCTAATTTGTTCACTTACCATATTGGGACCGTAGAAATTTCTTTTTTCCTGGCCAGAGGTCTTCACTGTAAAGCGTCCTACTCTAGTCTGTAATAATCATTTACAAAGACTGTGCAGCCATGTTTGTGTGTGTGTGGAGGAGGCGGCGGGGGGGGGGGGGGGGACTGCATTGACACATGTCTTAGATTGCCATTCTAGAGTTTCTCAGCATTTTTCTATGCTGAGCATGCTTCTTCATCACAGAAGGGTAGTAGTTTTTCCTAACAGCATGGGTTTCACTTCACCTATTAAGGTTAGTGTAGTGGGTGAAGCCTTACAGATTTAGTGTGTGAATCATTGATAATTTCATCTCCATCTTAATGTTTCCTGGTTGATCATTTACTTTCAACCACAGATGCCTCTACTAAGCTTGCAAATACACCAGGTTAGACTCACAGCGTTTTTATGCTTCTGAATTTTGGCAGTGGTTACAAGCCTAGCAATAGTCCCAGCTAGGAGAAAAATGTCAGTGATGGGGAGGGTGGTGGATTTCAGGGCTCCTGCAATGGATGTGTGCGTGTGCATGTGTGTGTGTGGCGGGGGAGGTGTTGGTGATGGTGGTGGCAGTTAGATGTGGAAGAGAAGAATGCTGATCCTTGAACGACTGGGAAAACAAGCAATATGAACCGTTTTTACCTTTCAGCTCTTTCGCTCTCAATAATGGAGAAAACTAACGATATCACATAACGTCAAATATGGCATCAGAGTTCAGGCTGAAGGTCAGTCAGGATTTCATGGAGAGGAAGGTGTCCTCCCTTACCTGAATACCCCAGGAACATCGGACCACCATGCTGTGAAGATGGCCATCTTCAGTTGATAGAAATTAGTTAAATGAATCACAAGGGCTGGTCCCGTGAATGGGAGCCCATACCTTTGGTTAAAGATGCAGCCTGGGTATTACTTATGTATTTCCATGGTCAGAAGCTCTTTCTAATATTTCACACTACCATCAGCAATAGTGTAGAGACCCTCTGCTAACGCAGAGAGGAACAGATGAGGCAAGGAGGGGTCGAGAGAGTGGCTGTGAGAGGTGTGTGCAGCGGGGGACTCTGCTCCGTGCTTGTGCTTAGTCACTTCAGTCGTGTTTGACTCTTTGCGACTCCGTGGACTGTGGCCCACCAGGCTCTTCTGTCCATGGGATTCTCCAGGCAAGAACACTGGAGTCGGCAACCATTCACTTCTCCAGGGGATCTTCCCAATCCAGGGGTTGAACCTGCGTCTCCTGCATTGACAGACGGATCCTTTACCACTGAGCCACCAGGGGAGCCCCGCTTTATTCTCACCTGTCATCTTTTGTCTCTGGACTCAGGTCTTTGTGTTGTTGAGTGTGGTGGAGTCTACTGCTGTTCTTTGATGTCAGAAAGGTCCCTTCTGGCACGTTGTGAAGGGTGTTGATGTAAACCCCTGGAAGCATTGAGCATCTTTAAGATCTAGGCAGGCAATATGGTGGGGATGGGTTGCTTTATTCTGCCCTGAGTTGAGTTCTCCTTTGTAGCGGCTTTTAATGTCCTCCCCTCACAGGACACAGCCTGTCCACCAGAGGCAGGATCCCAGTGCAGGAGCAGAGGACGGGCTTTCCACCAGGCTGTGTGTGCTGTGTGCTGAGTCCCTTTAGTTGTGTCCAGCTCTTTGCAACCCCGTAGACTGTAGCCTGCCGGGCTCCTCTGTCCATGGGATTTTCCAGGCAAGAATACTGGAGTCGGTTGCCATGCCCTCCTCCAGGGGATCTTCCGGACCTGGGATCGAACCCACATCTCTCATGCCTCCTGCATTGGCAGCTTCTTCACCACTGGCGCCACCTGTAGGGATGCAGCTGCAGAGGGGCCACGTGACCTCAGGCCTTTCTCTACCTCAGTTTCCTAATCTGTTAAAAGGATGATGAAGTCAGTTAGTGTGAGCCTGGGATGGGTTACTCTGTAGAGAATATTAACAGTAGTTCCTGGAACACAGGGAGTACTCAATAAGTCAAACTTTAGGGATTTTTAGCTTGTCTCATACAAGCTATTACATATGTATGTAATAGACACCGTGAGAATAACTTAAGAAAATTAAATAATTCATTATATTTCAAGAACACATCTTCTCCATATGCTGGATAATCTTGCTGCAGAGTGATTCACTCGCTAATGCAACTCTGAACAAAGCTAAATTAAAACTTGTGCCAGAAATTAATTTTTTTGTATCATTTTGTCCTGGCTGAAAACTACAGAAACAAAAGGATGAATCAGGTACTTAAGTATTCCGAAGCCGAGTATAAACACAGCTGTCACAGTGCAATGGAAGGATCACTCACAGAAATTCATGGTACAAATGCAGTATCTTCAACAGCTAAAGATGGAAATGGACTGGGTACCTACTTGCCTGAATAGTTTCTCATATCCTATATTTTTCACATTTGGTCTTTTTCTTGTGATGGCAGGTGGATTCTTACAATGAATCCACTCAGTGGATTCCACTGAGCCACCTGGGAAGCCCCATGCACCTTGTCTTTTAAAGAGTGCCAACATAGTTTTGAGTGCCAACGTAGTTCTGCAAGGCAGCCTTGCTATTTGGTAAACTGGGTTTTCGCCTTTGTATTAATTGCAGTCCAGAATCACAGCGGTTCCTGAGGATGAAAGATTGTTGAAATTCCAGAATGGGTGCTGCATTTCTCAGGTTATGAAGTTCAGGGAAAGATGTAATTATTTCCGAGTTTCCTCAGGTTCCTCTGTTCGACATAATGTTCTGACATACACAGAAGGGACAGCTCCAGATATGAAATGCAAATCAGTAGGGGCTGCCCCTGCAGCCAGAGCCGGGGTTAATCATGCAAATCTAATGCAGTGCTTGGTATTTCAAGAAAGGTTTTAGTTGAAGTCTCAAGCACATATTGATTTAAAATTCCTACTTCAGAGAGCAGTGCAATTTTTTTTCCAGCTTCAAATTTTAAAATATAGAAGGATTTGGAGACTCATTTAGTGACTGGACAGCCATCCATACTTAATAATCATGAGAAGTTGTGGGGGTGCTAGGAAAGGGTACCCGAAAAGGATGTGATGATTTCTAAGCACTTTACATAATGTATTAGATCTAAACTTATGAATGCTCTTGAACAAGTCCCTTTGCTTGGAATATGATCGAATTGACTGGTTGTACATGTTTACTGAATATCTGCTCTGGTCAGCGAAGATGGCTAAAACTGGCAAAGATAGACAAGTTTCTAACTTTGGGAATGATATAAAATTCCTTTGGAAGTGAGGCTGGGTACCAGAAGAAATGCAATTGTCTTGCTCACAAGTGCAAGCTGACACATTCTAAATAGCCTTTTCCACTGTGCACAATACGGGTCCGCTTATCTTTCCAAGAACAATAAAATTTCATGTGCTGCTGCCTGACATTAGAATTATTTTTACGTATCTCCATATCGCTGACTCTCCTGTAAGTTAATCTCATCTCACATGAATTTTTCACCAGCTTCACTCTGACGTTGATAAAGGAGATGGTTCCATCAAATACATCTTGTCAGGCGAAGGGGCAAGTTCCATTTTCATTATTGATGAGAACACTGGGGATATTCATGCTACCAAGAGGCTGGATCGCGAGGAGCAAGCCTACTACACACTTCGAGCCCAGGCATTGGACCGGCTCACCAACAAGCCCGTGGAACCCGAGTCCGAGTTCGTCATCAAGATTCAGGACATCAACGACAACGAACCCAGATTCTTGGATGGCCCGTATACGGCAGGGGTTCCCGAAATGTCGCCTGTGGGTGAGTAAGCACAAGTTGGTCTGGCACTATCTGATTTGGGGAGGTTTGTGTTTAAAATTAAATCATCATAAGTACCAGAAAAATATCACATTAATATTTGTATAGAAATTACTATTTTGAGTGAGGGAATGTTTGAGATGTGTTAGTAGCCAGTGTCTAAATTCTACTTTTTGACACATTATTTTATTTGTACGGAAATTTGGAAATTCTTCTTTTACACTGCTCAGTGTCTTCAAGAAATTACCTAGGTCTTAGCATCCCTTTTCAATTTAATATTTAAAATTTAAAAAATGAGGGAAGCCCCTGGCAAACCAGTGGTTAGAATTTGGTGCTTTCACTGCCCAGACCCTGGGTTTGATCCTTGATAGGGGAACTAAGATCCTACAGGCTGTGTGGTACAGCTCACCAACCCCTGCCCCCACCAAAATAAAAAAATTAAAATTATGCTTAAGAGGTTTAAAAAAAAATCTTCCGAATAAACTTAGTATCAAACAAACAAACAAAAAATCCAGACACATTCTTGTGATGGTTTAGTTTTCTTTCTCCCCATGTTAGGATAATAATTCACTATTCCAAGCATGTCTCTAGGGCCAGGGTATCAGGTAGACAATCAGTGTAGCCAGGCTAACATTTGGTCTGTTTCTTGTAGAGTGTGCTTCAGCCCATAAATGTCCATTCACCTGCCACCACTAATCTTTTTGTAATTTCTCCAGAAATTTAGATGCATGAGAATTTATACTCAAATGTATACTGTTTATAATGATGGTAAGGTGATGCTCAGTGTGAGATATATAAAAGAATAATGAAGGCTGTTATACCAACAGGGCTTCTGACCCCCCATGACTGGAAAAATAGAAAGGAGATTATCTTTAGTATATACTGTATTTCAAATACTATTAAATTCTCTTTTAAATTCCACTTGTTTAGCTACCTTTGGAATAGTTTTCAGCCAGTATGTAACTTAGATATGGATGATCTTACAAGATAATAAAAAAAAAAAAAAAATTGAGGCTAGAACAGAGACCAGTTGATTTATATGTTTCATTTCCTATTGTTTATGGTACCGAAGGAGGAAGTTTATTTAAAATAATAATGGAGCTTGTATTTTTACACCTATTTCAACTCAGGTCTTTAACTCGAAAGTTTTGTGTATATATGCTCAGTCATGTCTTACTCTTTGAGACCCCAGGGACTGTGGCCCAGGTTCTTCTGTCCATGGGATTTCTCAGTCAAGAATACTGGCGCGGGTTGCCATTTCCTACTCAAAGTTATCTTCCTGACCCAGGGATTGAACCTGTGTCTCTTGTTTCTCTTGCATTGGCTGGCAGGATCTTAACCACTGTGCCACCTTGGGAACCCCTGAAAATGTTACCAATGTGACATAATACTTGACTGATTGTGACTTGTTTTATTTTATTGATTGATTGTGGTTTGTTTTACTTGAAATAAAGGTCATTGCATTCATTCCAGCTTTTCATCTGTACGTCTGCTATGCAGGGAACTGGAATTGCAAAGATGTGTATTGCTGCTGCTGCTGCTAAGTCGCTTCAGTTGTGTCTGACTCTGTGCGACCCCATAGACGGGAGCCCACCAGGCTCCCCTGTCCCTGGGATTCTCCAGGCAATAACACTGGAGTGGGTTGCCATTTCCTTCTCCAATGCATGAAAGTGAAAAGTGAAAGTGAAGTCGCTCAGTCGTGTCTGACTCTTCGCGACGCCATGGACTGCAGCCTACCAGGCTCCTCCTTCCATGGGATTTTCTAGGGAAGAGTACTGGAGTGGGGTGCCATTGCCTTCTCCATATACGCTTTAGGGAAATCACAATTTAGAGACCCTGAATTTCTGTTCCTATCAGATGGGAGCTAATTGCTAAGTCACTTCAGTTGTGTCCGACTCTGTGCAACCCCATAGACGGCAGCCCACCAGGCTCCCCCGTCCCTGGGATTCTCCAGGCAAGAACACTGGAGTGGGTTGCCATTTTCTTCTCCAATGCATGAAAGCGAAAGGTGAAAGTGAAGTCGCTTAGTCATGTCCGACTTAGCGACCCTATGGACTGCAGCCCACCAGGCTCCTCCATCCATGGGATTTTCCAGGCAAGTTACTGGAGTGGGGAGCCATTGCCTTCTCCGAGGGAACATTATTTTGGGACTGTGACTCTAGCCGCTGAAGAAATAACTGAAAATGAACCAAGGGTGCTTGTGGTCAGGAAAAGTTCTGAACCACAGTGGCAGCAGCTGCCTATAATTATCTTCTGTGTAAACATTCTTTGACCAAACAGGCTGATTCACACCCTTTCAATACCACCCACACCTTCAGAATGCTTCCTGCTGCTCTCATTTAATGACAAAAACAACAAATATGATGACAGCAACAATAATGAGATTTGGGAGGTTTTAGCGAGTCCTCCCCAAAGTAGTAATGTTTAGAGAAACAGGAGGTTTTGAAGTGTGTGTGAGCAATTCAGTTCAATGCTACAATTCTCCTGGGCATTTTTGGTAGTTTTTGTGGGCTTGATAAGGCTTTGCTCTCCTAAGCAGAAGATAGCAGTGCAAATTGGATTAATGTGAGCTTTTTGTTCTAGAGGTTGAACAACGCACTGTAGCTTTAGTTCCAGTGGTACCACTCTGAATCAAACAATATGACTATTATACACATGTGTAAGTTATTTTAGTTATTTGATTGATTCCAGCAGGGTCAGGACTTTTTAGAAAATGATTTTCAAATGTCTTCAGGATTTATTTGACAGTGAGAGAGTTCACTGGATTAAACATCCAAACTTGAGCTAAGCACAGTAAATGCTTATATAAAACATATATCTTATGGATTTATCATGACTCTTTATCAAAGTGTTTACTTGTAACCAAATAGTTATAATAGCCACTAAATAGTGTGGTATATACAACACAAGTTTTCTCTGTTTATTGTTCAGGGTTATTTTTTCTTGTTCATTGTATACTAGCATATTATAAGATTTGAGACCCTCATAGTCACCTAGGATTGCTTATTTGTTGTCAGAAAAGCATAGATAAGCACAAGAATGGGTGTGTGTGTCTGTGTGACTGTATGTGTGTGTCATAAATTATTTAATGAACACTTCAGAAAAAAAATTCCTGGTGACTTCCCTGGTGGCTCAGATGGTAAAGTGTCTGCCTACAGTGTGGGAGACCCGGGTTCAATCCCCAGGTCATGAAGATCTCCTGGAGAAGGAAATGACAACCCACTCCAGTATTCTTGCTGGGAAAATCCCATGGACGGTGGAACCTGGTAGGTTACAGTCTATGGGGTCACAAAGAGTCGGATACGACTAAGCGACTTCACTTTCAGAAAAAAATACATATGACAAAATTCACTGAGGTATAGTTTTCATTATTTTGTTGCAGGTTGTTTTCCAATGAAGTAGGAAATGGGTACTTAAGCATATCACCAGAGTAAATATTGCTGTAAAGATGGTGAATTATAGAGGAAATTGAGAATATCAAAGTCATTGATTCTAACATTTTAAGATAGTCAAAATCTAGTTGTTAAAAAGATTTTTAAATATACATCTTTCACCATTTGGTCCTGCCAAGCAGCCACATGGCACAATCTCCTAAGTCTACCAAATAAAAAAATAAATCTTCAGAATATAAAAAATGACACTCACAATTTTTACCCAATTTGAAAGGAAATGGAATCAGGGAAATCATCATGTGGAAAAGAAAATAGATTTATAGTAAGATCAGCATTTAATGACTTATTTAAGGAATTTTGAAAGGAAGATCTACATAGGAATAGATCTAAAACAGATGTTAGATGAAAAATGCCATGAATTTCAAGAATTTATTAGAAACCAACTTGATCCTTGAATGAATACATAAAGGGAGTTGTCTCATGCCCATCAACTAGGACATAAATGCTAAAATATCCTGTGCTTACATATTTAAGCAAATATGGGTAGCTAATATTTTTAAGATGAGATTCCAAGTGGAAATGAAAACAACAGATCACACTAAATGCTTTCTATCTGGAATAAGTGAATGCATAGTAAAAGGAAGAAGCAATATGACATTCTATCATACAAAATGTAGAAAAGCAACCAGTGTTGTGATTTTTCAGGTTATCATGTTTTTTCTCCTTTGGAAGGGTTTGGTTTCAGTGTTCATTTCATGCTTTTGTTATAAGTCAATTAGTGAAATGAAAAAGACTGCTAAGAGATAGAGTAGCCACCCAATATCCAGTTAAATGTGCCAATCAAATATTCTTCATTAACTTACTCAGTTACTGAAGTTCCCGTTTCTGTTGCTGCAGCAGGAGGGTTGCCCCATGATTTGAGTGTCAAGGTGCTAGAATCTGTCCTGCTGCTTTTTAGACTGTGATTGAGACTTAGAGGTTGCTCTTATAGACCTTGATGGATGAGATGCTTAAAAGTTGAGTCCCACCCAATTCTGAGAATATATCCCTGTATAACTTGGCATTGTCAGTCCTATTTTTTTTTTTTTTTTAACCAACATCTTTTCGTATCCCTAAAGTATTTCTGAGGAATTATCATTTATCATCTTTTGGAGTTTGTCTTAGACACAAAAATGTATCCATTTTTCACATACCTGAGAAAAAAGAATGAAAACTGGAAAGCATCTTTATATCTTTACACTAATGTAGCATCTTTAGTGTTTGGTGATTTCTCATTTTATGGCATTTGGGAGTTTTTAATTCATTGATTTTTGGATTGTCATGTAGGGACCTCAGTGGTACAAGTGACAGCGACGGATGCTGACGATCCTACATATGGCAACAGCGCTCGAGTGGTCTACAGCATCCTGCAGGGTCAGCCATACTTCTCAGTGGAGCCCAAAACAGGTAAACATTGACATGGGACTCTCCTTGTAAAGTCATTATTTCTTTCTTGGCATGGAATTAATAGTTATTTTGATTCAATGTGGTTGAAACTGATGACACTCTATTTTTATTGTGCCTTTCTCAAAATGTGGACCGTGGTAATAAACGGCATAGTATTTATAGAGCCATTAGCACCTTTAAAAAATATCTTACTACATTGATCGGAATTTCTATCAAAATTAAGCAAAATATGAGCTATTGAAAAGTTTTTCCACTGCTGTCTCTTGACTCTATAAGAAAACGTTGAATATTTACGTCTGCAGTGTTTCAATTTGTTTTCTTTAATTAACTCACATAGGAATTACACACAGTAGAATTTTAAATCTTCAGCAGAATCTCCCTGCCATGTAGTAGCATATATAGTAGTCACAGCTTCTCCTTCCAGAGGCTGGCTTTCTCAGGGAAATTAGCTGAAACATAACAATTAGGATGATGATCTGCTAAATCAAAAACTAAATTAAATGACTTTTTTTCATTTTAGAAGAAAAAAAAAAAAATGGGTTGCAAAACTGCCTGGATAGAAAATGTGGTTGATGGCTAGAGGTTCTGTTTCGCTTTGAAGATGAAATGGTTTATATTCAGTAAGGTTATAATTTGCAGCACTGTTTTCTTGATTATAAAATAATATTTTATTTATTATGTGTCTCTGGCTGTTGGTATAGGGCAGTGTGGGTGGGTGTGAGCCATTGCTTTTCTTCACCGCTGAAAAAATCCAAAATTTCTCTGCATTTTAGTAATTTAACTTTATCATGGAGAATGCCTCTTCAAATAGCCAAGTTTATGATCTTGAATCATTGATGATACTTATGATCCTAAATGAATATTTTAATGCCACTCACCACCCTGTTTTCCATATTATAAAAAATGGCAGTATTCATTCATTCTCAAATCACTGTGTGGCAGGGTACATATTTTAAATGTCTTTTGAGAATGACAGCTGTAATGTGCAAAAACAGACGAATTCAAGGCCAGCTCATCATTCATTAGAATGTTCACAGAGGCCGCACTGCGTGTTTTATACCAATGTTGTGATGAAGTTTGGAAGCTGCCTGAAGAGTCTGACAGAGGAGTAATAGTTCTGATTGAGCAAGTATTGAAGGGGAAGTAAATGGAAGTATCTGCTTTATGATCTGAATCCTGTGAATGTAAAGCTGTGCTCATGGTTGATTTAATGATAGATCTGAGAACCTCAATTCAGACACCCACCCATTCCCTTATATATCTACTCTGCAGCCTGGAAAGACATTGACAAGCCTCTGACAATTTGCTCACAAATTATACACCTCTCGCGTTATATAACTGGTCCAAAACTAGCATGTACTAATCCCAAGGGCTAAATATTCTGCTGCTACTAGTGACTGGCTTGTGATTTTAGCTTTGCTGTAAGATAATAGGTGTCTCATAGGCCCTGTGTAGGTAAAACCTCACCTGTGGGCAGCTGGACAGTAGTCTGTATCCTGGCATCACATGATTAGAACCTCAAACTTCATTTTAACTTTCAGTCTCAAGGATCGTGTATTAGAGGAGATAAGCTTTTTGCTTAATTTTGTTTTGTTAGTTTTTAATGCTCTAGTCATGATAATCATTGGGACTTCTGTTTCACTAGTCACCAGTGCAGAGATATTTAAGGACAATAGAGAATGCATTTTTTTCCAAAAAAATCTGTTTTTCTGACAAAAATAAATGGAAATCTTTCATGCCTTATACGCACGAAGAGCCAGGTAGAGTTTGAAGTAGTCTTCCTCAGTTAATGTATGATCCTTATCTATGTGAGAAATAACATTCTTTTCCGTATCTTTAGATATCAGCATTTTTGAGAAGCACGTAAAACTTTAGATAGGAAAAATGCTGAAAATATGTCAGATCAACATTATGTAAAATAGGCCTAGGAAATCACTATTAAATGTATCTCTGAAAGTTTAACTTTTAATTTCTTTTTTAAAAAAGGAATAATATTAGTAATATTAATAATAACCATTATTATTTGTTAACCACATATCATTAACTTAGCCTGACTAAAATTTCTGAGCATGTATTTCTGCTGTAGCTCTACTTACAGGCCAGATAACCAGAGGATAAGTGTGTTTTCTACCTTAATTTTTCTGTCCACAAAACAAGAATGTGAATAGCTGCAAAAAACAATGTTGACAGTTCAACAAGCAAAGAGAATAGACCTAGGAACAAGATGATATAGCCTTAAAAGAACCATTCAGGTTTCCATCACCTGTCTTCATAATGGCCCCCAATTTACTGGGAGATTGCGAATTATTCTAATGTGTTTATCTGGTCCAAAACCTGCAAGCAGATAGATCATATTTTTAAATGTTTCATATATGGCAGGACTGGCTACATGAAGTGCTGTTTGAAATAAAACCACAGGCTTCCTGTTCTAACATTAGTAAGATTCTCAATGCCATCAGAAGAGCAGAAACCAAACATAGGGCCAGTGTGACTGCACAGAACACCTAAGCTGTAGACCTTGGAAAATGGTTGGAGAGTTAAATATCACTTAGGATTTCTTTGTTAAACCTGGAGGTGTGACTACATGGTGCCTGCATCAGGCATTGCATGGGTCCTTGGTCTGTCCTAGTTTTAGGTAAGTACTACAGTCATAATCAGAGAAGGCAATGGCATCCCACTCCAGTACTTTTGCCTGGAGAATCCCATGGATGGAGGAGCCTGGTGGGCTGCAGTCCATGGTTCGCTAGAGTCAGACACGACTGAGTGACTTCACTTTCACTTTTCACTTTCATGCGTTGGAGAAGGAAATGGCAACCCACTCCAGTGTTCTTGCCTGGAGAATCCCAGGGACGGCGGAGCCTGGTGGGCTGTCATCTATGAGGTCGCACAGAGTTGGACACGACTGAAGTGACTTAGCAGCAGCAGCACAGTCATAACAGTAGGCTTCCCTGATAGCTCAGCTGGTAAAGAATCCGCCTGCAATGCAGGAGACCCCAGTTCAGTTCCTGGGTTGGGAAGATCCCACTGGAGAAGCGATAGGCTACCCACTCCAGTATTCTGGGCTTCCCTTGTGGCTCTGCTGGTAAAGAATCCTCCCGCAATGCGGGAGACCTGGGTTTGATCCCTGGGTTGGGAAGGTCTGGAGAAGGGAAGGGCTACCCACTCCACTATCCTGGCCTGGAGAATTCCATGAACTGTATAGTCCCTGGGGTCGCAAAAAGAGTCAGACACGACTGAGTGACTTTCACTTTCACGTTCACAGTAGTAACAACAGCTCCTTCCATACACACCCTTTCTGGGTGTTCTGTCTGTGTTGCGGCCCACAGCGTGGAGGAGCCTCCCTGATGTCAGGGCTTTCTGAGGGTGTCCCCTCACAGCTTACAGCAGTCCCTTCCTCAGTCCTTTCTGCTTGATATGATGCCAGCTCTGAAATCCTTTGATGTTCCAGAACCTTCCATCTTCACTACTGTTGGCTCTACTCCACTTTTGGTGGTTCTGTTATATGCTTCCATGAGTTTGAACAAGCTCCGGGGGTTGTTGATAGACAGGGAAGCCTGGCTTGCTGTGGTGCATGGGGTCACAGAGTCCAACACGACTGATAGCTTCACTTACAGGGAGAGAAACCAAATAATACAAGTCTTAAACAGAAAATTAAGGAAAAAAAAGTTTATTAGGCAGAGCTTTACCTGAACACCTAATGTATATGGAACCCACACAATGTGAAAAGCCCAGCCCCCTGTTACCAGGCTCATGTGGTTGCCTAGATTCCTGAGACTAACCCAGAGCTTGACTGAGTAGGCTGCATGCATCCATAACTGTTTGGTTCCCTAAACCAGGGCAGACTTCAGAAATGGCTCTTGTCTGTTACATGTAGTATACATACAAATTCTTAAGGAAATTCCATGACAACAGAACATGCTTGAAAAAAAATTGATGTCTGGTAGGACATCAGAAAATCGTCTCAAAATTTATTCCCAGAGTAAAAACCAGACAGTTGTTGAAAAATAGCAGTGATAAATTTGCTTCATACATAATACATTTTGTGAACATTAATTATAAATATAAAAGTAAATGAGAAGCTCTGGGTTACTGGGTCAGATGATACATCCATAGAGAAATTATTATTCAGAAAGCCAAAAATCTGGGCCAGTCTCTTTTTCTAAAGAGATGCAGGGTATATTCTTTTCATCATAAGTGGCTTAAAATTATTGATTATTAAAACAATGCTATTATCTCCCATGAAAGCCTCATAGAACTGTAAGGCTATGACTAGACAAGACTGGCTTTTACCACTTTAGGGACACAGTATAAACAATTTTCTCTGTGAGTGTGTGTCTATATAATATTCTCCAAAATGCAGATCATATCCAGTTTATGAGAATTCTTTTCCAAATGTAGACAGCTTAGACTCAAAAGTAAAAAGCCCACAAAAGCCATAGAACTAGAAATCTATTATGTTTGAATATTCTTATTTAAATTCAGTTCTCACCTAGTTATTTCTCTCTTGTTAAAAAAAAAAATGTTTAATAGTTGAGGTATTTGGAAATTACCTTTGCCCCCTGCATTTCTTTGCAAACTCTGTGATGATTTTTGCTTTGGAAAAGTGTTATTTATAGGATCACTTGCGAAGAGACAATTAGAAGTGTGAAAAATAAATGAGTAACTTTGACTACCAGACTTCTCCCCTGATAATTCTGTGTTTTCTTTCAAGTAATACCACTGAGCAAAACCGTGAGAAGATAAGGCAGCTATATTTTCTTTGCTGGTTAATTGAGATGCTATGGACCTTTTTCCATTATAACTGTGCAGGATGCAAACTCACTTAAACATATTGAGAAATTAAAAATCAAAACTGAATGGGTAGGAAATTGTTTTAGAATTTTATTAATATTTTATCATCTGTATGAAACTATTAATTATGTGTTTAATGTGAAACACACTCTTAAATATCATCTTATGAAATGCACTATCAAATATTCAATTGTCAATGCTTAATTTATTTTAAAATTATAAATAAATACAGTTATGATAGGAAGAAAGAAGAAGAGAAAGAAAAAAGGTAAGAAAAAGAAGAAAAGTAAGGGAGACATAGAGAAGTAGAGATATGTAAGTCCCAGAAATCTTAGAGATTGTTAAGCTGGTAACAGTGAGTCTTATTGTAGTCAATACTCAATGTTTTCAATATTAGAGTTAAGGGAAGTATTGAAGAACAGACATGAAATATTCATAGAATCATTATGGTTCTCAGAAGAATATCTACATCTCAGACAGTTCTCAGTGAACCAAATGGGTATATGACTCTGCTTCTTTTGATGATCATTGTGATGTTTTAGAGATTCTCTATAAGCAGTGTGCAGATAACTACAAGAGTTCAGGGAAGGAGTTAAAGAGACCTTGTATTGGTGTGGTTATAGCAGCAGCGTCCAGTGTAGTGTATTAGAATAAGTGATTGTTAAAACAGCAGTGACAATAAATGGTCTGCGTGCTAAGTAGCTTTAGTCATGTCCAACTCTTTGAGACCCCCTGGACTGTAGCCCACCAGGCTCCGATATCCATGGGATTTCTCCAGCAAGAATACTGGAGTAGGCTGCTGTTACCTACTCCAGGGGATCTACCAACCCAGGGATTGTACCCACATTCCTTATGTCTCCTGAATTGGCAGGTGGCAATAAATGGCCTACTCAAATGTAACGTAAATGCTTAAAATATTGATGCATTGTAGGTGTATATATGTGTATGTGTGTGCTTGTATTTGATAGGTACTGCTCAGAACTAAATAAAAATGTGGCTTTTTTAGATGGTATGAGTGTTATTTAACTAGGAATCTTAACGTACTGGGACCAATAACATATTGTTTAAATTACTCTTAAATTATTGAGAGATTCGTATTCTGGGCCTTGTCCCGTGAAACATCTTCGGCTGGAGAGTCAGTTGCTCTCCTCTCGAGTTCGAACATGGTGTGGAC
Source organism: Capricornis sumatraensis (assembly GCF_032405125.1). Taxonomy (NCBI): domain Eukaryota; kingdom Metazoa; phylum Chordata; class Mammalia; order Artiodactyla; family Bovidae; genus Capricornis; species Capricornis sumatraensis. Next base: position 13,525,094 of record NC_091089.1, on the reverse strand, counting down.
TAAAGCAGACAGTGTGCCTGGCAGGTACAGAAGAGTGGTGGCTTCTCGAGCCCCCAGGAAGGTGCTTGCTTCCTCGACTTCCGCTAATTCCACGCCGCTTTCCTCAAGGAAAGTTGAAAATAAGTATGCAGGAGGGAATCCAGTTTGTGTGCGCCCAACTCCCAAGTGGCAAAAAGGAATTGGAGAATTCTTCAGGCTGTCCCCTAAAGATTCAGAAAAAGAGAATAGAATTCCTGAGGAGGCAGGAAGCAGTGGCTTGGGAAAAGCAAAGAGAAAAGCATGCCCTTTGCCACCTGATCACACAGATGATGAAAAAGAATAGAACTTTCTTATTCACCCTTGACTGATGTCTCCTGTTTACTCTGGTATTCTAGGATGTAAATTTGCATAAATGTATTTGTTCCAATTAGTTTTGTTGAGTAGGCATTTAATTTAAAAAATTAGGCTTTTTTACATTTAGTTATTCAAAAGCAAGTAGTTATGATACTGGAAAATCTGTAAGATTAATTACGGTTAACACAGCATTTGGTTTCCTTTACCTATTATTAAACTTTTTCTTGCTAAAATTATTGCATGGTATTCTAATTATGAATCTGCAGTATTTGAGATTTGCTTAGATCTTTGTACTGTTGCCATTTTATTGGCATTTGATTATTGGAATGATGCCATATTTTTCTTCCTTTTATTTGCTTTAAAAAAGCAGAGGTAGATTTTTGCACATTTAAAAAGTAATGTTAATTAAACTGAACCTATACCCTTTTTAAGAAAGGGGGCCAAAGAGGCAATGTTGCAAAAATCTGGATGGCTGTCTACCTTCTCCTTAGAAAAATTTACAGGCAGTTTGGTCCTAAGGTTTAAAGGATTAATAAAGCTTCTGAAAACAACAGCAAAAATATAAAATTTTTTTATATTGGAATAGTGGAATTCCATAGTGGAATCAGACAGGAAAATTCCATAGACTACTTTAAAAGAGAGGAATTTCCCTAGAATATACCTTTGGTTTAGTGTCATAAAATACTACTCTTTGGGCCTATGCTTTTAAAGATGGAAATCAATAAAACATGAAAGACAGACCATGCCATAAACTCAGAACTGCCTAAAGTCCTTAGAGCTACTACCATGCTTTTCAAGATAACCAGGGGTATAGTCAAAGTGGGTATAGTAGTACTTAGTGACTGATATTTTTCTTCGTCATCAGGCTTTTTGCTCACTGACTTCCTGTTATCAAAGTTAGCCATGTTTAACAGACATTCTTTTCTGAAGTTTGTTTTTAATAAATGAATACTTATTTTCATAAAACTAAAAAAAAAAATTACTCTTAAATTATTGAAAGATATTTTCATCTCTTTCCCACTGCTGGAGTAGTTACCAAAGTGTAGGATATTGTGATGAGTAGGGCAGACCAGGTATAGTATAATACAGGCTTGTAACTTATACTTAGGGCTGAAATATACACAGACCATTATTATATGTGTCAATTGAAGAGTCAGCATTCAAATAATTTAAATTGGCAAGTTTAAAAAGCATTTTATAAATTTGGAAGCTATAAAGACATTTTTATGCTGAACATGAACAACATTTTAAAATGGCAGCTTTTAAAAATATTTTATAAATTTGGAGGGTATAAAAACATTTTTGTGCCAAACATGCAGAAAAAAGAATGTTTATTCCAATTTGTTTATAATCATTTTCTTCGTAAAGAACCATCCTCTATCAGACAGCCCAGTTTTGCTCCTGAGAAGTCCATGTTACCACAGTTCCTGTCTCTCAGGTCTGAGTCATTGGGGATTTAAATTCTGACTTAAATTCTGAAAGTTAGCATCTTTTAACAAAATAGATAGATGAACAAAAGAGTTCCAGTTATGTAGGTAAAACATTATCGGAAATGATTAAAGTACAAGAAATGATTAAGTAGGATTCTAGACTCCTTACTGTTTCTAATTAGCAAAGATGACCTGTTTCTAGTTTCAAGATCTGCATAGAGCAATACCGAATAGATGTGTTTTCATTTGTTATGATCTCTATGTGTGTATACTGAGTCTGACTCTTTGCGACCCCATGGACTGTAGCCCACCAGGCTCCTCTGTCCATGGAATTCTTCAGGCAGAAATACTAGAGTGGGTTGCCATGCCCTTCTCCAGGGGATCTTCCAGACCCAAGGATCGAACTTAAATCTCCCTCATTGCGGACAGATTCTTTACCATCTGAGCCACCCAGGAAGCCCAAGTATATTATATTAAGTATATGTATTATTTTATATATGTGTGTGCTTGCTCAGTTGCTAGGTAGTGTCTGGCTCCTTGCGACCCTCTGGACTGTAGCCTGCTTGACTCCACTGTTGGTGGAATTTTCTAGGCAAGAATACTGGAGTGGGTTGCCATTTCCTCCTCCAGGGGATCTTCCTGACCCAAGGTTTGAACCCACGTCTACTGCATTGGCAGGTGGATTCTTTACCAGTGGGCAGCCAGAGCAAAACTAAACTTTACTCATAATTATTCTATTTTCTCATGTGTATATAATAATTGGTTATTAATATAAAACCACTGATTTACTGCAGCAGCAATTGTTGTTCAAGCTTTCTTATCACACAGCATGGAGTTCTGAAGACAGTTTCTTATACCTCTGAAGTCTTCAAGGTTCCCCTTATTAAATACAATTGCTTAGAAAGAAACAGCAAAACACATTGATGTTTTTACTATCTTGATTTTCATGAACACAGTCACTCTCATAGTTAATACTTTTTCTCAGGTTTTTATAATAACAGATACAACCTAAAGTCTATCCAGCATCATAGTTTGCAATGGTGTTTTGTTTGTTAAACATAAATGACACATTCTTTCATGTATAGAATACATAGTTACTTTGCTGGGAGAGTAGTAGCAACAATAGCTGAAAGGGTTTATGGTGATTACACGTCACTGGGAATTAAGATATTGGAGAGGGTGAGAGAGAAAAAGATCCATTGTCATGTATTTTACAGGCAACTGCCCAGTCTTCTAGAGTAGATTTTATTTAAGCTGGTATTTTTTGAGTCATATTTCCGTAAAACTTAGGGATAATGCTCTCTTTACCCTGGTCTTTTATATTGCAGTGTTTTCTGTGTTTTGTAATGTTTATATAGTTGTTATATCTCTTTGGTCTTTAATGTGCTTTAAAGTTATTAAAAGTAAACAAAACAGCAGAAAGCAACCACTTGAGCTAGTTCTACCTAGATCAGTGTTCTTCGCTAGTATAAACGCAGTGATTCATGATGCATTTTACTGGGATTTGAAATTTTTCAGGAGTCATCAAGACCGCCCTTCCAAACATGGATAGAGAGGCTAAAGACCAGTATTTGCTTGTTATTCAGGCAAAGGATATGGTTGGTCAAAACGGAGGGCTCTCTGGAACCACGTCGGTCACCGTGACCCTCACTGATGTCAACGATAACCCACCTCGCTTTCCTCGAAGTAAGCTGTTCCATGGCATGTGGCAAGCATGCTCCCTTTCCTTACCGGATTATAGGAATGTCTTTAAAAAGGAACTTTCCCAAATATGTCTCAAATAATTAATCTCAATTACATTCTCCTCCAATTTTGTTTTATCAGGGATTTGATTTTTAATTCAGTAATATGAAATAATAAAGGTATTAGAAGCAAATAAAAGCAATTATACCTTGTATTCTGTCGTAAATGTAATTTTTTTTCTTTTAGTACACTATGAATACTAGACAGTTATTAAGTTTATTTGTGTATTAGTCTTTTAGTCAAAGACATGCTGCTCTTTACATTCTGTTAACTCTGAGGTTGTTCCCAATTATTAATAGTAACATTCAAATACACTTCATGAATTCTATATACTAAAAGCACTGCTTTATTTCTAAAGATTAAAAAAAGAGTACTGAACTTTCTCATTCCACACTTTTTTTAAGCCAGTTCATGAACCTTGAATGTTCCTTTTGCTACCTACCACATCTGTTTTAATGCAAACACTCAGTGTTTCAAAAGAAACCAGTTCAAAGAACCAGAAAACCACCTTCTCTCTGTTTAGTTTCTTTGAGCAAAGTGGCATTTCTTTTAACCAAGTAAAAGGAAAAAAAAAAAGAAAATTTTTCTTAGGTAGAGGTGTCCTAATTGTAAAAAAAAAAAAAAAAAAAGCATTTCATCTTATTCTCTTAGTTGTCCTTTTTTCCAAGTATACGTGGTATTCTTTAGAACACTCAAGAAAGCAAGAAGAATCGTGTAGACTACAGTATCTTTAAATGCTTTTCTGAGGCTTATGTCAAACGAGGACAGTTTCTCTGGAGATATGATGGTCACCATGTTTTCCTTCAAACACTGCTTCTTTAGATGTTTTAATCTTATTTTACATATTTTTTTAATATTTAGGCTATTGTACAACAGACATTTTGATACCTCTTGGCAAAATAAAGTTATCCTAAGTTTAGCATTTACAAAAAAAAGAATCTAGCCTTAATTGTGTGCTTAACTGCTTACAGTGGGGGAGGAGAGGAAGACGGAAGAATACACAAAACAATGTGATTATATTTGGCTCATACTAGAATTAACTGTTTTTCTTCTTTAGAGAAATAAGAATTGACATAGATTTTTGTGATTTCAGTTGTCATGATTTGATAAGATAGAGCATGAGTTTTCTAGCTTATTAAACACTCTCCTGGAGAAGGCAGTGGCAACCGACTCCAGTACTCTTGCCTGGGAAATCCCATGGATGGAGGAGCCTGGGAGGCTGCAGTCCACGAGGTCACTAAGAGTCGGACACGACTGAGGGACTTCACTTTGACTTCTCACTTTGATGCATTGGAGAAGGAAATGGCAACCCACTCCAGTGTCCTTGCCTGGAGAATCCCAGGGACGGGGGAGCCTGGTGGGCTGCCATCTCTGGGGTCACACAGAGTCGGAGACGACTTATAGTGAAGAAAGCCAAAAATATATCATTAACTTTTTCATTTGGACTGGGATTTTCTTTGTCTACCCTTTAGGTACTATTTTAAGCTTGAAATTTTTGGATTTTCCTAAGGAACTTATAGATATGTGAAAGGGGTCACTCAAAAATGATGTTGTGATTATTTTTTAAAAATCAGTAACAATTAACAAAATGTATAGAATTGCAAACACCGAGGTTCTTACTCTAGCATGTAGCGTAATTCATGGGGTCGCAAAGAGTCGGACACGACTGAGCAACTGAACTGAACTGAACCTTCATTTGGATACAGTTTCCTTTCTGTTTCTCTTAAAGAGGATCCTTTCATTTTTCTTCATAAGAAAGTGCAGATGCATCACAGTTAGCAGCCAAAAGGAAACAGAAAAGGGTGAGGAAGCAGGAAAAAGTAGATGATTAAAGGGAAATGTTGAAGGGGCTTTTCCTGGTTTCCAAAGGTTCTTCATCTGCCTCCCGAGCTGGTTTTCTTTCTTTCTTTCTTTTTTTTTTTTAGTTGAGGGATGGTAAAGAGTTTTTACAAAAGAAAGTTTGAAAAAGTTACTCTTCCTTTTTTGCTTCTCTTTCTTCCTGTTTAAATAACATAGTCTCTGTTCTTGTGCTATTGTGCCCTGAGTTTAATGTACAAGTCATAGTTAATATTGCATTTTATCAATTTCCTTGTCCAGTTTTCTGAAACTTTTTCAGTAAAAGATACTATTGTGGAAATTCCAGCAGTAAGGCATTGAGAATTAGGCTCACTTTTTGCACATTTGAAGTCTAAGCTATACTATTTTAAATTTTAAATATTTATATAAATTAATTGCATATTAATTAGTTATAGTCGACAGTGTTAATTCTGTTTACAATTTAAGTTTTATTTTTATCATTAAAAGTGGTATATTTCTCACCACTAGAAATACTGGTATGGAGTACTTCTTATGCTTTTCCCCAGGCTGTCTTTGACACTGATTATTATGTAATCATTTCCTTGGAACTTTTAAAGCTGTATGAAACTTATCATTTGTCTCATATTGCCTTATCATCTTATTTTATAAAGACATAAAAGCAAATCAAGCAAAGAGGGTTCAAGATAGCCAGATAATTAAATTTTATTGGTTAGTTTGGTATAAGGTTTTATTCATTTCTTGTTCTTAATTTCACAGGGTCGTACCAATATAACGTCCCAGAATCATTGCCAGTGGCTTCTGTTGTGGCCAGAATTAAAGCTGCCGATGCAGATATAGGAGCTAATGCTGAAATGGATTACAAAATTGTGGATGGTGATGGATTAGGGATTTTCAAGATTGCCGTTGACAAAGATACACAGGAAGGAATCATTACCATACAGAAGGTAATATTTTCTTTATTTCTTGTGAGGATGATATCATAGAGAATTACTGAAAAACCACATCTGCTTTGATGGAATAATGTAGTAGGCACATTGAATGGGAGTTTGGAACCATTGTTATTTTATGTTTAGGGGTAGAAAGCTACTCATTTAGTTACAGGTGTTGGCACTGTAGAGAAAAAATTGGGTAACATTTGTAATTAAGGTCTAACAGTTCTATTCTCTGAGTAAACCCACAGCCCTTATCCATAGCTCTGTAACAGTAGGACTTACTGGCCACAGTGCTATTTAAAGTGATCTACTTGAAGAGATGAATATTCTTCATTGTTGACTGATAATGAACCCTAAAATCAGCCAAAGGGGCTTCCCAGGTGGCTCAGTGGTTAAAGAATCTGCCAGATGATGTAGGAGACACAGGAGATGTAGGTTTGATCCCCAATACCCTGGAAGTGGAAATGGCAACTCACTCCAATATTCTTGCCTGGAAAATCCCATGGACAGAGGAGCCTGGCAGACTAGTCTGTGGGGTCACAAGAGTCAGACACGGCTTAGCAACTAAACCACCAGCTGTATTGTCAGCTATTCTTTTTTAATATTTATACTTATTAAATTATTTGAAAAATTTATAAGAGCATGGAAAATTTATGAAACCTGTCATAAAAATAAGTGCAAAGAAGATTTTAAAAAATTATTATAATCCAAAATAAAAACTATTTGCAAATTAACTCCCAACTCTGATTAGATAAGAGGTAAAATGAGCCCCCTCTTTTCTGTATAGACATGATCTTTGACAAATCTTTAAAAAAATAAGTCAAAAAGGAATTGTTCCAGAATACAGTCATATTTTCTAAATGTCTGAAACACTAAAAATTAAAGCATGTATAAAAAGCCTACACTCAAGACTCTGGGATTCTGTGCTAGTGTGACAACCCAGGTGTATAACTGTGTAATTAACATCTCTCAATAATTAACACACGTCAACAAAGAAAGTTATGTTTTAGTTGTTATAGGAAAACATATGTTTGATTTCAGGCCAATAGGCAAAACATTTCTGCAATTATTTCCAGTGGACAGCTGCTGTTTTAGCTCAGCTGGTGACAATCTGTGTAAAAAAGTTTTAATAACTAGGATAGGCCAACTGTTGGTAAATGTTTTATTTGTTGTCTAAAAGGGAAGGAATGCACTGGGATGCAGTCATGTTCAAAGATTTCAAAGACTCATCTGATATCAATCTGCTCATATTCAAGAAGTTTTAAATATATATTGGAATTGTTTTATTGAATACATGCATATATTTCATATGATATGATTCAATATGATATGTTATCATATTGAGATAGCATAAATCATTGAAGAAATAAGCACAAATACATGTATTTGATATGAGATATTTGATTTAGTAGTTGAAAAATTTTATACTCAATTTCTTAATATTATTTCTAGAAGTTTTAGAGAATTAATTAAAAAAAAAAGAAACCTGTAAGAAAACTATACAAGAATGCACTTAATCTTAAAGCATAAAATTCATTAAAAACCTACAAGGTAAAACTTACTGATAACTTACAATGATATAAAAGTAACATGATTGGTTATTACTACTGTTCTACATAGTGGTTAGTATCTGCTAGGATTCATTTTGGGTAGTTTAAAGGCTTCATCTTAACTTGCTTTCTCAACATCTCATGAAGGTATTAAGTACAGTGAACATATGGAATCAGTATAAAATGTGGAACAAAAGAATGTACAGATAATGTTTGATATTTCCAAATTACAGAATCTTGTGCATCATCAAAATGATGTGATATTTTCTTACTATATTACCTTATATGAGAAACGGTTATATAAAATATTACATAAAAAGCAGTATCCACAATTTTACACACTCTTTGTTTCAAATTTTATTTCATTTTTATGGAATACAGGATTGCAGGAAAACATTAAAATGTTAACCATAACTGTTTCTGGATCTTCACTGTTTTTCAATATATAATATGCATTAGTTATTGTTATAATTACAATGTTATTAGGTTCATAAGAATATTAAATAGCCAAATCAAAATATGTTTCATGATAGCACTTTGTGATCTATTTTGAAGCTTGATGAAAATTCCTGTCCAAATGCAGTCATATGTCACAGGGATGTCAGATAGTAGAGTAAAACGTAGTGTATTGTTGGAGTTATCTAAGGTATTAAAGAAGACATTGTCCTCTGTCTAATGAATTAAGACTCAAAAGTATTCCAAATTCTATAAGCATTTAGATTCATGGATTTTTTATTTTTGGTACAGAAGATTTCCTACCCATGCACAGTCAACTAAGGAATGTTTTATACCTAATAAATGCCCAGTGATTGATAAGGATTTATCAATTCATCATATGAGATGTTAGCTAAATGCTTCAATAATTTCTTACGCTAAACATGGAATCAAAATTATGTTATTTTCAGTTTAAATTACTGACAAGTAAAAATGAATTTTATTTACTTCAATGACTTCTAATATATGAATATTGTCTAATTTTTATTAGACAACTTTTATTAGTCTAATTTTTTTTAATGTTTCTCTTCCTTTGTTTTCTGATATAATGTCAGTGATTGTCTTTGGATAATTAAGCACATTCAGTATACAGGATAATCTTGAGAAATAATGATGGTGGAACATTTTATAGTTTTACCATTGTGGCGTAGATAACCAGTAAAATATTTAATAGTTTAATAAAGAGAATCTTGTTCATTTTCAACTCCATAAAGTGTAGAACCAAGTCAATCATCTAGATATCAAGGGTCAAAAAATCATATTTAGGTTAAATGCAGAGCTTCTTAGAAAAAAGTCCTTTGAGAACTCAGGTGTAGAATCCTAACATGATGTTATCTATCATATTGGGTCTAGTAAAACAGTGTATAGAAGCGTTAATGTAGACTAAGAAATGAGCAGTGGTGTATTACTTGAGATGGTTGGTTAAGCTTGCTCTGCTTTACTAATGTGAAAGATTGATCTGATGTTGTTTCATCCTCAAGCAGAAGATGTATTTTCCACATCTTATTGGGGTAAAACCATGATGTTTAGAAAACAAAATAGTCTTCAATAACAGATAACATGAGACTAAACTATATAGTTTTGTGACATTGTAATGACTATTAACTCATTATAAGAGAATTTATGTGTATTAAGACAGGGTATCCAAAGCCTTGTATATGAAAAAAGTAAAATTTAAATAGATCTATAGTGTTTATAATGGAGAAGGCAATGGCGCCCCACTCCAGTATTCTGGCCTGGAAAGTCCCATGGACGGAGGAGCCTCGTGGGCTGCAGTCCATGGGGTCGCAAAGAGTCGGACAAGAGTGAGCGACTTCCCTTTCACTTTCCAGTTTCATGCATTGGAGAAGGATATGGCAACCCACTCCAGTGTTCTTGCCTGGAGAATCCCAGGGATGGGGGCACCTGGGGGATTGCCATCTATGGGGTCGCACAGAGTCGGACACGACTGAAGTGACTTAGCATAGTGTTTATAATGTGCAGGTAATATCTACATAGAAGTAATTGGCAATAATGATCTCTTAGTTTTCTTCATGCTAAAGATCTTTAGCGTTAGCAAATGTTGCTTGATGGGGCTTTGCTTGTGACTCAACCTGCCAATGCAGGAGACACAGGTTTAATCCTTGGGTGAGAAAGATCCCTGGAGAAGGAAATGGAAACCCACTCTACTATTCTTGCCTGGGAAATCCCATGGACAGAGGATCCTGGCAGTCTTCAGTTCAGTTCAGTCTCAGTCATGTCCGACTCTTTGCGACCCCGTGAACTGCAGCACCCCAGACCTCCCTGTCCATCACCAACTCTTGGAGTTTACCCAAACTCATGTCCATCGAGTCGGTGGTGCCATCTAACAGTCTTATCCTTTGTCATCCCCTTCTCCTCTCGCCTTCAATCTTTCCCAGGATTGGGGTCTTTTCAAATGAATCGGCTCTTCGCATCAGGTGGCCAAAGTATTGGAGTTTCAGCTTTAACATCAGTCTTTCCAATGAACATTCAGGACCGATTTCCTTTAGGATGGGCTGGTTGGATCTCCTTGCAGTCCAAGGGACTCTCAAGAGTCTTCACCAACACCACAGGTCAAAAGCATCAATTCTTCAGTGCTCAGCTTTCTTTATAGTCCAACTCTCACATCCATACATGACCACTGGAAAAACCATAGCAGTGACTAGACAGATGTTTGTTGGCAAAGTAATGCCCCTGCTTTTTAATATGCTGTCTAGGTCGGTCATAACTTTTCTTCCAAGGACTAAGTGTCTTTTTATTTCATGGCTGCAGTCACTATCTGCAGTGATTTTGGAACCCCCCAAAATAAAATCTGGGGTTGTAAAAGAGTTGAACAAGACTTAGTGACTAAATAGCAACAGTGTTGCGTCACTCTTTCCTCCTACCCTCTTTCTCCACACAGTTCTGCATAAATAATAGATAATCAGGATAATTACCTGGTATACATCAACTTAATTTTTATTTCCAAAGTTCCCTCCACCCACAAATTCCTTTTTAAAAATTATAATTTTCACTGTCTGCTAATGCATTCTAATGCCTAACCAACCCAACACAGAGTTTTTACCAATACTGAAATAAACAAACGTGAAACATGACTCCTCTAAGAGTTAATTAAAAACAGTTGAAATGGTGTATTTACTTTGCATGGCAAGCTTAGTGATCAGCAAACTTGTTTCACTTGACAAAATTGCTTATGGTATTATATATTAACCTAGTTTTTAGATGAAAATCAATGAAGTCATAATTCTTTTTTCATTCTGAGCAGTCATTTATTCAGAAATGCAATTCACTTTTTATGTGCAGTGACTACACTTAGCACTGTAGCTCAGCATTAGTTTTGCATTAGTCCAGGCCTTCTCCTTTCTCAAAACCTCAAATAAAGCTTATATTCTGACTGCTTACTTGGACATCAGAGGGCTATTTTTGGACCCCCAAGGCAATGGCACCCCACTCCAGTACGCTTGCCTGGAAAATCCCATGGGCAGAGGAGCCTGGTAGGCTGCAGTCCATGGGGTCGCAAAGAGTCGGACGCAACTGAGCGACTTCAGTTTCACTTTTCACTTTCATGCATTGGAGAAGGAAATGGCAACCCACTCCAGTGTTCTTGCCTGGAGAATCCCAGGGACTGGGGAGCCTAGTGGCCTACCGTCTATGGGGTCACACAGAGTTGGACATGACTGAAGCAACTTAGCAGCAGCAGCAGAATTATTTAGACTTGTGTTTGCTACACGCATGTCCCACTACTCCTAGTTTTATGCAGTGGTCTGGAGTAGACACTAAGCCACTTAATTCCTAGAAGCAGCGTCAAGTTTTTTCTGGGTCTTCAAATATTTCTTTCTGCTGTTGAACTCTCCTGTGCTCAGTCACCCCTGCACACTTACTCTTCCTCATCTTTCAAGACTGGAAAATCACTCCCATTCTTCCTTCTTTAAACTAAATAGGTAAATAGAGGTTGTAAAATTGTCTGTACAATTTGTCTTTCTAGTTCAAGAAAGGGTGTATGTGCACACATGCTTTCCACTGTTGGGCACTGGTCTAGTAAAAATGTGATACTGTGTTTGTTTTTTTTTTTTTTTTTCTGTAGATGTTAGCTATGGTCATAATGATTTGGGTAAATAGCCAAGGTCCTGTAGAAGCGCCCAAGCAAGCCCAGGCCCCATCTGCCAGCCAGCTGGTCAGTCCCTGCTAGTCACTCAAAGATTTGAACGTGACCTAAGGAAGATGCTGCACGGTGGATCAGTAGTGTTATTCTGCAGGTTAACAGGGAAAAGTGGACTTTCTTATGGAGGTAACCACCTGTGCAGAGGTTATCATATGAGATAGAGGATATCATATGAGCATGTTAAGCTCAGAGAGCAAAAGTAGGGCAGATTTCCTGGAGTATGGTGTGGAAGGGGGTGTTGGTACCAGATGAAGCGTAGTGTATGTGAAAGGGCATCTTTATGCCTCCTTTGCAAGAACCCTGTTACATATGTACAATGGTTTGCAAACAAGAATGGCTTACAAATAATAAATAATAAAAGGTATTTTACTTTTAGCTATTATAAAATATACTATGGAATTGAAAGTTATATGTTCTAATTTCTCTGAACCCTTATCACTGGAACAGTTATTCTAATTCATTGAGCATCTCTCTTCTTTTCAAAACACTGAATTGTAATGGTATTTATTTAAACATTTATTAAAAATGTTACCACTTTTCCTGGCCTGTCAAGTAGCACACTTTTTTTATTTTTTAATTTTCATTAAATTTAAATCCTTGAAGGTTTTCTAGTCTTTTGCCCTTTCTTGATCCATAATAGATCTGGTGTATATGTTTATTTGTTTCTATTCTCTTTGGCATTCCCCTGAGGTTGGTTATCATTGCTTCACTCTGAAACTATTTTTTATTGTTTCTGGGCTCACAATCTGAATTCTAGCTTCTTAATGTTTAACTCTGACCTTTTTAGTTAAATTATTCTTTAGAAATTGCTATTCAAAACTCAACACCATTTTATTTTTATTATTCTAGTTAGTTTGTAAAGAAGCTACTTTACTATAAAGTATTTTATACCTTATATAGTATAAAATAGTATATACTTTATATAGTATAAATACTTTATATAGTATAAAATAGTACTTTACTACTAAGACAGGGGTAGAACAGATTGAAAGGAAGTGGTAAAATAATCGTTTATAAAGTTTTAGATTTAGAAAATTCTAAAAGAATGCATTGAAAAAGTATTAGAACTCAGGAGAGCTTTTACTAATGAGAACTACAAAAGTAAATTTCAAATCAGTAGCTTCATTATAGTGCATGAGAACAGGTGTATGAACTCTTGTCTTCAATCCAACCACATGGGTTTAACCCTCCAGGGGCTGCATGTGGAATATCCATCCTGCTTGTCTGTATCCCTAAACTTTCTGTGTTATTTTTTATTATTTTATAAAATTTTATAAACTGTGTGCAGTGTGAGCTCACAAAGGCAGTCTTTACTCCCAAATCCAAGTGATTTTCCATTGTGAAAGTGTCCTACTCTTTGCAACCCCATGGACTGTACAGTCCATGGAATTCTCCGGGCCAGAATATTGGAGTGGGTAGACTTTCCCTTCTCTAGGGGATCTTTCCAACCCAGGGATTGAACCCAGGCCTCCCACATTGTGGGCTGATTCTTTTCCATCATGAAACCAACACTATTTTGGTTCTCAATTTCAGAAGCATATTATATATATATTTTTTTTTTTTTTTCTCTTTCTTTTTAAACTAAAGTCTCTCTCTCTTTGGAGTGGTTTTCTCAGAATGAAGAAAGTCTCTTCTTAAGATATGATGATTCTCTCTGTCAAGAAATAGCAATTGTTCATGGCCCTCAAGGACAAGATTTTGACTTTCAGCTCTGCTTACCAAGATTTCAGTAAAATGGGGGTGTATATTCTGTTCCAGGTAAAACATTTCCAGAGACCCCTCAGAGTGATCAGAGTCTGAGAAAACGTCTGAGTCCCATAAATTCACTATTCTTTTCATGACCAGATAATAGTAGAATCATTTGTGAAATTTATAATGGATTTCTGAATCTGAGTCACAAGAGCATTCTGACTAAAACCAAGAAATTCTGCAAGAAGACAAAGCTTTCTTCCATTGTTCTCAGAATATGTTAAGATTTTTAGAGATAAATAAGAGAATGCTGCAGGCAGTCCATAAAAAATGAATCATTTGTTGAAAAGTTTTCCAGTCTCTCCTAACTTTAGGAAAAACATTTACAACCAGGGACTGCTAGGATGTTAATGAGCACTTTGTTCAAGATGTATTTGTTCTGATTATTGTGTGTCTTAAAATACTACCTCACATTTGGATAATAGTGTTCTTATGTCCATTTAGATAGAGTCATTTCTATTGGAATTAGGTTATTTTCTACCTGTGAACCATGCTCGATAATCATCTGAACCTGTTTTCTTTCTACTCTATAGTATAATAAAACTTTAGTCCATTGCTTTTTCATAAACAATGCACCATCATAGTTACAATGAGATTCATTCTAGTTTGAGAAAGTTATTATCCTATTTTGAAATATCTGTGTATAGTGTACTTTGCACGTGGGTAAATTTTGGAGCAGGGAGAAAGAAAAACAGTCTTTTTCTAAAGCATACGCTAGTTAGAAAAAGAAAAATAAGTACAGAATTATGAAAGACTACCTTCAGTTATATGGGATTCCCTGGTGGCTCAGTCGGTAAAGAACCTGCAAGAGACCTGGTTTTGATCCTGAAATTGGGAAGACCCTCTGGAGAAGGAAGTGGCAACCCACTCCAGCATTCTTTCCTGGGAAATCCCATGGACAGAGGAGCCTGGCGGGGCTACGATCTATGGGTCACGAGAGGCAGATGTGAGTAGACCATCACCACCAGCACCTTCCGTTATACTATTATTGCTCTAATGTCTGATACAGAAAATGTTTATTAGTGTGATCAAACATGCAGAAACCGCAAGGCTAAAGATTTATATAGGTATCACCAGATAATTATTTCTTTTTTAGAATTCAGTGATCCTTTCTGTACATTTAGACATGACTATATATTTTCAGTATATTTTAGATAATAATAGAACCATAGTGTTAAATAGTTAAAGCAAAGTAGAGTCTACTTCTGTGGCCATTTATGAATGATTTGATGATAACCTTTATAACCAGTTACCCAGAACTTCAACATCCACAAAGCGTGAACTTAAGTGTTATCCCATGTTGAGTGAAAACCATCTTTCTTTCCACCTACAATTCTTTCTGTTTACATTTCTCCATTATAATTTACAATGTAGGAACTTTAGTCTTTCATTTTTCCTTTGAGTATGGCAATCTTACCTCTAATATACTTCAGTTTTCAGTGTAAAATCTCAGCTGGGATTACATATGGGTTTTGCTTCTATAAAATAGATTGCTACATAGAGTTACAGTACAGTAAAAAAATGAGCATACAAGCCTAGGGATGGCTTGTATGGAGGCACATATCATACTGTCAAATAACATATTTAAGGTTCCTCAGGCCCATTCTACTGTTCTGTCTTCATAATCTCCTCATATTCATACCCCCCAAAACGCTGAATGAAGTCAAAATCATCAAATAACAGAGCATTACTGGGGAGACCATGGCTGGCCTCCATTCCCTGAGGGGGAGGAAGGGTTAGAATATGCTCTGTCCTGTTGCCTCACTCAGCTGCACAGATTTCTGAGCTCTGGGTTTGCTGTCTTGTTATTGAAACGTGTCCTTGTCCGCTGCTTGCAGTAATGAGGGGCTAATGCTCAGCGTCAAGTGTGTATTTCAGTATTTCATAAATGCTGCTGATGTGTGGTGGAGAAAAATGAAACCAGCAACATTTCCAATTTATTTTTCTTCTTTTCATTACGTTTTTTTTTTTCTTTGAAAGATGTTATTTAATTAAGCCTGCTGCTGTGGATGCACGTTTCTCAAAATGCAGCAAAGATCTTCGTGCCCTTTGACTGTGAAAAAACATACATTTCAGGTTTTAGTTTTGAAGGCTGGATGTGATAAGATTAATACAGTAACTAATTTAGTGAATGTCTGATTTTCAGATTAATATTTTCCAATTTGTTCAACCCATTGTTGCCATGTATCAGAAGTCAATCCTAACATCATTTTAATCTTTATGAACATGGCTGTATGCATAGAGACTGTTACCTGCTTATTAAGGTATAAATATACTTGTTTTTGAATAGTCAAGATTAGAGATGAAGTTAAGGTCTTAAAAAATAAGAAATCAACTGTCTTTGAAGAAAGTTGATAGTAATGTGAATGTCAGCACATGATAGACTAAGGGACTAAGACTCTTCCTTAGGAGAATTTTCTGTTTTCTTTGATTTTGGCAGTTATCCGAGTAATCTTTTCAGAATACGTGTATGTCAAAGACATTTTCCAGTGAGACTTTTATGTTTTGTTTTTCTTTTTTTGCTTAGGACAAGTCACAGATAAAGTACAATTTTCCTTCTTTTCCCCTGGTTGTTGTTCCCTAGATTAGTTTCAATGGGTAGGATTCCAAGAAAAAAATATTTAAGAAATAGATAAGAGAGGACTTAGTGATTATGTAAGGAAAGTTGGAGAGAGAATTTAAGGATAAAATGAATGATTCTAGTGTGGGCAACTAGATGAAAAATGTGCTGCACCTTCAGAATGGGAGTGTAGAGGTGATTGAAATGTAATATTACATTTGCGTTACCTGTGACATCTAGGTAACTGTTTCTAGAATGTCATGAATAAGGGTTTTATCTCATAGGAGAAGTGTAGAGTACAGAGTTAGGTTTGGGAGCCATAGCATATCCATGGCAATTAAAATGAAGGTGACAGTTGGGAATATCATAAAGAATGCATATAAAATGAGGAAAATAATTTTTTAGTTATTACTTCGTGAAACTGACAGACTTCAGTTAGCAGGGCAGAGAAAGATTCAGAAAAAGTACTTTTTGTAGTCTTCTGGGATTAAGGTATTTTAAGAGAATTTAAAAATAACTGATCAAGAAAGGAAATAAAAACTCATATTTAGATCAATAAAAGGATTTGCATATATTATCAATAGAGGGAGGTGATTGTTGGATTCTGGAGTCTGTGTTATAGAGTAAAGACAGGGCATAATCTGTATGGCAATGATTAGAATAGAATCATATATGGATGTGAGAGTTGGACTGTTAAGAAAGCTGAGCACTGAGGAATTGATGCTTTTGGACTCTGGTGTTGGAGAAGACTCTTGAGAGTCCCTTGGACAGCAAGGAGATGCAACCAGTTCATCCTAAAGGAAATCAGTCCTGAATATTCGCTGGAAGGACTGATGTTGAAGCTGAAACTCCAATACTTTGGCCACATGATGTGAAGAACTGAGTCATTTGAAAATCCCTGATGCTGGGAAAGATTGAGGGTGAGAGGAGAAGGGGACGGCAGAGGATGAGATGGTTGGATGGCATCACTGACTGGATGGTCATGAGTTTGAGTAAGCTCTGGAAGTTGGTGATGGACAGGGAGGCATGGCGTGCTGCAGTCCATGATGTCGCAAAGAGTCAGACACAACTGAGCAGCTGAACTCAACTAAAGAATAGAGGGCCTTGAGTTCATGGAAATTTCCATGTATAGATCTGACCTCTGTGCCATTAGTTTCTTTGGTTAAGTCTATTTTTGTTCATTTTCCCTTTATGTTTGGCCATCAGATGTCAAAAAGTGAAATCACCCACTCTGATTCTCTTCTTTTTTGTGGTTGTATCAGCTGCTACCCAACAAATTACCCCAAAGCTAGTGCTTTAAAACAGTGTTTTTTAGGTTGTGATTTTATGGGTCAGGATTTGGTGGGGTTCAGCAGGGTGGGTTTTTGGTGGTCTTACATGGGCTCCTCTGTAGAGGTGGCTGTCTATATGCTGGGATGATAAGAAGGGATGGAAGCATGCCTCCTATCAGCCAGTAGCTAATCTGGGTTTGTTCCATGAACGGCAGGAATAAAAGCTGCAAGTTCTCCCCAGGCTGATTTCCATAATTGACCCTACATTACTTCCACTACATTATACTGACTGAAGCAGGGCTGGGTGGCTCAGATTCAAGGAGTGAGGAGGTGAAGCACATGAAAAGAGAGACGCTATAAAATATTGTAGGGACCTCTCGTGGTTTACTGGTTAACACTTCACCCTTCCAATTCAGGGGGTAAAGGTTCAGTCTTGGTCAGGGAACTAAGATCTCACATGCCATGGACTACAGAAAAAAAAACAACAACAACTGTAGATCCTGTGAAAGAAGAAGAAAGATCTTGGGTCCCAGTTCTTCTCCAGAGAAACTAAAAAACCTTCAGGTTACATTTACATGAAATGGCAAAAGTAAGGGTGACTCTCAGGTCAGCTGACTGCCACTGTAATCTCCTCTCCACTGTCAGCATGACTCACAGAGTAATTGTGTGGATCAAGATAGTTTAATAGTTGCCGTTACTTTCATAAAGTTCCCCTGAGAAACATAAACTGTGTTTGGGTCATAATCTGGGTTTAGCTTCCCTGAAAGTGATGGCGATCCTTTACCGAAGTTTGTGGTCCAGTCAGTAGTGCATGCTGGGAAATATGGACATCAGCAAGTAGAGAATCAATCTGAGCTGTACTGTGAATCAGGTTTTTGATGTTGGGCAGAAATACAGTCATTTTTTCAAGGCTTGTTTTCTAACTTTATAAAATTCAAACAGCCTACCTAAATTCACTCTTAGAACTATACCCTGCACAGGCTAAGAACTGTATAAATATGCATTGTTCTTGGGGAATACATTCAGCAATTTGTGGTACTACCTCTTTTTAGACAGTGCAATTAGCAATTTGAAATGTAAACACATTTAGTTGATAGTCAAAGTTTTTTTTAAAAAGTTTTACAAAATAGAGATGTGTTAGGTATACTTGCTTGAGTTGCTGTTTAAAAAATGTTCAGTGATCTTTAAATCTAGGTTAAAATGTTAATGTAAGTACTCATGGAGGTCAGAGGGCACTTGTGAAGCTAGATAATAAAAATAATAATTCTTGATATATGTATACTTATTTTATTCCTAATATCTTGACACAATTTAATATCTTAGGCTTAAACATTTCTGCATCTATTCATAATAGCATTCTCAGGGTCCCAGTTTACCTGTAAGCACTAGATATTTTTTAGGTAGTGTAAATAATCTTACAAAATATGACTGTATCAATCACAAGAGAATTAGCTGTTAACATATGGAGTTTTTTGAAAGTTAAAATAATGACCCTCATAAAAATATAAAATGGACATAGACCTACCCGTTAATTTTTTACTGCTTATTCTG
Organism: Capricornis sumatraensis; assembly: GCF_032405125.1. NCBI lineage: Eukaryota > Metazoa > Chordata > Mammalia > Artiodactyla > Bovidae > Capricornis > Capricornis sumatraensis. Next base: position 13,506,001 of record NC_091089.1, on the reverse strand, counting down.
TATTTACTTTTACAAATTTTGCTATCAGGGGCTTCCTCAATGGCTCAGCAGGTGAAGAGTCTGCCTGCAATGCAGGAGATGCAGAAGATGCAAGGGAAAGGCTACCTACACCAGTTCAGTTCAGTCGCTCAGTGTTTGCAACCCCATGGACTGCAGCATGCCAGGCCTCCCTGTCTATCACCAACTCCTGGAGTTCACTCAGACTCATATCCATCGAGTTGATGACGCCAACCAACCATCTCATCCTCTGTCATCCCCTTTTCCTCCCACCTTCAATCTTTCCCAGCATCAGGGTCTTTTCAAATGAGTCAGTTATTTGCATCAGGTAGCCAAAGCATTGGAGTTTCAGTTTCAGTATCAGTCCTTCCAAAGGATATTCAGGACTGATTTCCTTTGGGATGAACTGGTTGGATCCCCTTGCAGTCCAAGGGACTCTCAAGAGTCTTCTCCAACACTATAGTTCAAAAGCATCAATTCTTTGGCACTCAGGTTTCTTAGTACTACTCCAGTATTCTTGCCTAAAAAAATTCCCATGGACAGAGGAGCTGGCGGGCTGTAGCACAAAAGGTGGCAAAGAGTTGGACATGACTGAGTGACTAAGCACATTTTGCTACATTTCAAATAATTTGTTCTTAATTTTTTTTTTTTTTCCTTCATTCAGCAGGCAGTGAATCTCTCTTACCTGTCTCAGACAACTGTTACCTGCTGGACAGATGTAAGATTTTACACATTTGGCTTCTATCATAGATCTCAAAATCTAGCACAGTGAGACAGGAAAGGGTCAATACTTTGTAGAGGACACCCACAGAGCTGGAGAAATTTGCAGAGCTCTTCTTTTTCTCCCCCTTAACCCCTGAACATCTATGAAGGCATCAACAGTGACATAGTAAAGAATGTGTCTGCCAGCACAGGAGACACAGCAGATGTGTGTTTCATCCCTGGGTCGGGAAGATCCCCTGGAGCAGGAAGAGGCAACCCACTCAAGTATTCTTGCCTGGAAAATCCCATGGACAGAGGAACCTGGCAAGCTAGTCCATGAGGTCGCGAAGAGTCAGACACGACTTGGCGACTGAACAATATCTATATATATTGTTGTTATTGTTGTTCAGTCGCCAAGTCGTGTCTGACTCTCTGCAACCCAATGAACTGCATTGCACCAGGCTTCTTTGTCCTTCACTATCTCCCAGAGTTTGCTCAGACTCATGTACCTTGAGTCAGCAGTGCCATCCAACCATCTCATCCTCCGTCGTTCCCTTCTCCTGTCACCCTCAATCATTCCCAGCATCAGGATCTTTGCCGGTGAGTTGACTGTATCAGGTGGCCAAAGTATTGGAGCTTCAGCCTCAGCATTTGTCCTTCCAATTACTATTCAGGGTTTATTTCCTTTAAGATTGACTCATTTGATCCCCTCACTGTCCAAGGAATGCTCAAGAGTCTTCTCCAGCACCACAGTTCAAAAGTGTCAGTTCTTCGGCTCTCAGCCTTCTTTATGGTTCAACTCTCACATCCGTACATGATTCCTGGAAAAAGCATAGCTTTGACTAGACAGACCTTTGTCGGCAAAGTGATGTCTCTGCTTTTTAATACACTGTCTAGGTTCATCATAGCTTTTCTTCCAAGGAGCAGGCGTCCTTTAATTTTGTGGCTGCAGTCACAGTCTACATTGATTGTGGAGCCCAAGAAAGTGAAATCTGACCCTGTTTCCACATTTTCCTCATCTGTTTGCCATGGAGTGATAGGGCTGGGTCCCATGATCTTCATTTTTCTGAATGTTGAGTTTTAAGCCAGCTTTTTCACTCTCCCTGTTCACCTTCATCACGAGTCTCTTTAGTTCCTCTTTACTTTCTGCCATTAAAGTCGTGTCATCTGCGTATCTGAGGCTGTTGATATTTCTCCAAGCAATCTTGATTCCAACATGTGCTTCATCCAGCCCGGTATTTCACATGATGTACTCTGCATATAAGTTAAATATAATTATTTGTTAGTTATTAGTTAAATATATTTATTATTATATATAATAGCTTGGAACACACCTTTCCCTTGATGCCTTCTCTGTAAAAAATAACAGTGCACAAATCTGGATATAGGTTTTGTAGTTCACAGACATTTTAAGACAAAAGCTGTGTGTAGTGGTAACAGTCACTTGCAACTGTCAAAGCATACATATCACTGGACAAAGTTAAACATGTAAGGCAGACTTCAAGAATATTGTAGTTAGGGAAGAAAAAGATTACAAAGACTTGAAGAATTTTTAAGGGCTGGAGTATGTGTGTGTAGAATGGGGTGAGTGTAGATCACACTGTATTTGTTTTGCACAAAGGAAATGTACATTTTCTTGTGTTTTCATTATAGCAGGTAGTTTTATAACTTGGCGCAAGACTCCTGCTGAAGGTTTGTTCTAAGAAAAGGGAGGTCAGGAGTAAGGAAACGTCTTGTCTGCATTTGGTCAACCTGAGGGCACAATTCAGGGAAGGGAGAAAGGAAGGCTGCAGTGTAGTTATGCATAATAATGGCATGTTTTGCTTGTGGAAAAGGGAAAAACTTTAGAATTCGTAAACTGTTTACAAAATTAAATGTACAAAATTGCTGAGAAAGCTTTTCCAAGCTAAGTTCCTGAGTAGTAGATTAATTTACAGTCAGATAATCATCAAGGGCAGGTTATGATTGTGGGTTCTTTTTCCATTGGTACAGTCTCATTGAAGCTCATTTACTTAGTAAAAATGATTTATATTGATCAAGAAGTAGGGAGGATATTGAAAACAACAGAGTCTAATGCTTTGATCCAAAGGACAGCTGAAAGTGCCAGAGATAGAAATGCTTTCAAGGATGATGAACGGTCTCTGTGGTTCTGTACAAAATCTGTATTAAACATAAGACTCTAAATATATAGACAGGAATACATGTGTACAATAACACACAGAACAGCCCTGGTGGAACCATGTGATGGTTACAGGAACAGATTGAAGAATTTCCAGAAGGATGTAACTTGGATCAGTTCCTGAAACATCAACAACAGGATTGACCAAAAGTACAAGCCCTAAAAGAAGGCCATTGAGTTTCATGAGAGAGTGTTTGGCTGTAGACCAGAAACCAAGCTATAAAAAGAAGAAAAAAAACTCAGTGCAGAGATTTTATTAAATGAATTCAAGATGCTGTTTTAACTAAGGTTTTACTGTTAAGGAAGCTAACAGTGGCAGGGAGAAACAGATAAGACTCCACTGTTTATGACAGTTAATGATTTTTAATTCAGAAGATGAATATTATAAGCTAATTTTGCCAAAGACATAGGCCTAGGTGTCCTGGGGAAAAACAGAAGGAAAAGACGTAGTCTTTATTTTCCATTTGATTTGCTCATAATCTAGCAGGAAATAATGGCACTAATAATAGTACAGTAGGAACAGCAAATGCTTATGCAGTGATTGCTCTGTGTCCATCACTGTTCTAGATGCTTTACATTGGTTAATAATTTACAGCAACCCTTCTTACTCGGTGAGATAGGCAGCTACCAAGATGTGATGATGTCCTCCAACACAGGGTGCTTATTGCTCTTCGAGTTTGGAGAATGCCTGTCTGTTCTAGCAGAAAGGGAGTGGATGGTGGGCAGACATGGCTTAGAATTTACATCGTGTGTTTGCCCCTGCTGCTACTGCTAAGTCACTTCAGTCGTGTCCTACTCTGTGCGACCCCGTAGACGGCAGCCCACCAGACTACCCCGTCCCTGGGATTCTCCAGGCAAGAACACTGGAGTGGGTTGCCATTACCTTCTCCAATGCATGAAAGTGGAAAGTGAAAGTGAAGTCGCTCAGTCCTGTCCGACCCTCGGCGACCCCATGGACTGTAGCCTTCCAGGCTCCTCCATCCACAGGATTTTCCAGGCAAGAGTACTGGAATGGGTTGCCATTTCCTTCTCTGGTGTCTGCCCCTAAGTACACATATAATCTTGGTCTTTCACTGGAGCTTTTTGCTAGTTTCAATAGTAGTAACTTTTACTTAGTTTCAATAGTATCAACCTTGCATCTTTTAAAATGCACTTTAAAGATGTGCCTGAAACTTTCTGTTTGAAGGTACCTCTCTCTCAATATAAGGAAGTCTTATTATGAGTCTTATTATGGAATCACTCATAAAGAAGATGGGTTTCCCAGGTGGCGCTAGTGGTTAAAGAATCAACCTGCCAATGCACGAGACACAGGATATACAAGTTTGATCCTTAGGTTGGGAAGATCCCATGGAGTTGGAAATGGCACCCTACTCCATCCAGCCATCTAGCGCTCTTGCTTGGAAAATTCCATGGGCAGAGGAGCCTGGAGGGCTACAGGCTATAGTACACATAGACACACACAGACAAACACACACACACAACATCCAAAAGTTTCCCATAAGAGAAATGGCAGACAGAGTTCCATGAGCAGGAGAGAACAGCAGATGATACACACTGGAAACGTACCAAGTGCACTGTATATAGTGAATAATTCCTTTTACTTGGAGTAAAAAGGGTGGGAGGAAGAGGTGTGAACCTCTAGTCTGGAGAGAGAAGCTTATTTGGGGCTTCGTAGACCAGGGATTGGCAAACAGTTGCCTGCTTGGTTCTAGACAATTCAAGAGGTAAGGATAGTTTTATGTTTTCAAATGACTGGAAAAAAGAATCAAAAGAAAAAGGAATGTTGCATGAAATGTGAAAGTTACATAGAATTCAGATTTCAGTGCCTGTAATTGAAGTGTTACTGGCACACAGCCAAGCTAGTTCATTTTCATGTGGCAGAGAAGCTTAGTGCCTGCAAAGTCTAATTATTTACTGTCTGGTCTTTACAGGAAAAGGTTGCTGACCACTGTCTTTATTACGCTTGCTTTTTCATCCCAAAGTTCATCATCTTTTGATGGCAATAAATTTACACACTGCTGTTTCAATGGCAGCCCACTCCAGTGTCCTTGCCTGGAGAATCCCAGGGACAGGGGAGCCTGGTGGGCTGCTGTCTATGGGGTCGCACAGAGTCGGACACGACAGAAGTGACTTAGCAGCAGCATGGCCAGCAAGCAGCTTTCTCTTTCAGTGTCTCTGACATAGATGACACTTGACAGATAAAGCAACCTTTGTATGGCATTGCTTATTTGGGTCTAAGTGATGGAATTTTGAGTTCAGATTCTTAGGAATCCTTCGTATTTCTTGCTCTTTTGGGCTGCAGCTTGAACAGTGTTTTGGTCAAATTTCCAAATATATCTAGTCTCCCGTGGTATGTAGTTTCAAATATTGAATAGACTGTGTTTAAACAGTACCTTTATCTCCTTCCCTTTCCTCTTCTTTCCCTGGTTATTATTTTAATTTTCATTCCCCAAGTATAGCTTTGCTCATGAAGTTTAATCAGTTGCTCAGTTGTGTCTCATTCTTTGTGACCCCATGGACTGCAGCATGCCAGGCTCCTGCTTCCCTGCCCATCACCAACTCCTGGAGCTTACTCAAACTCCTGTCCATCGAGTCTGTGATACCATCCAACCATCTCATCCTCTGTCATCCCCTTCTCCTGCCTTCAATCTTTCCCAGCATCAGAGTCTTTTCAAATGAGTCAGTTCTTCGCATCAGGTAACTGAAGTATTGGAATTTCAGCTTCAGTATCAGTCCTTCTAAAGAATATTCAGGACTGATTTCCTTTAGGATGGACTGGTTTGATCTTGCAGTCCAAGAGTCTTCTCCAACACCACAGTTCAGAAGCATCAATTCTTTGGCACTCAGCTTTCTTTATAGTCCAACTCACACATCCATACGTGACTACTGGAAAAACCATAGCTTTGACTAGATGGACCTTTGTTGGCAAAGTCTAATAGTTATGGGATATATTGCTTATGCACAAATCAATCAGAAGGACAAAGCAGGAATTAACATTTTACTGCAAAAGTCATTTCTTCAATTTGCCATCTATCACACCACACCCCTCTTTGAAAACTGGCTTATTGTGATTTGCTCTGAAAATCATTCTTTGTGTCAATTCCTTCTGTCTGGAATCTTGATTCATGGGCTCTCATAAGAATTCTTTTATGGTTCTATTTTCATAATAGCTTTTAGGCAGCCAATCTTCATGCGTGATCCTGTGTTTCTTTATGACTTGGCAGCATCCAGATGTCTTTACTGCATCTTGTTGCCTTTTAGACACATTAAAAAAAAAAAAAAAAGTTGCCATAAAATAATTGCATTCATTTGTGCAGGAAATGTTAAATTATTCTTTCATGAGTCAGTCAAACTTTTCCTTGAATACAGAAAGACTTGCTGTCCCTTTTGGTAAACCTGCATGAATATCTTAAAAGTTGTGGTTTTGAAGTGATTGAAAAGCAGATGGTAAACAGGCTTTTTTCTTTCTTGTTTTTTTTTTTTTTTTTTCCTAACCTCGTCTTGTCTTACATAGTCACAGAATATATAAAAAATAAGATTTTTCTCGTAACTTACCAGTTTTGTACGGAATGTAAGAACAAGTTGAATAGGTTCATATCTAAGCTATGTGTACGTTGAGAGTGTCTTAAGTAAATGTATTTGGGTAGATAAGAATGCTTTGTTTTATTTTTAGCAGAACCCAAATTAAATATTGGATTGCATGTATGGGCCCAAGAAAATTTTAATGAGGAAGTCGAGTTGCTTGGGCTTCCGTCATATCTCAGTCGGTCAAGAATCTGCCTGCAGTACAGGAGACCCGGGTTCGATTCCTGGGTCAGGAAGCTCCCCTGGAGAAGGAAATGCAACCCACTTCACAGTATTCTTGCCTGGAAAATCCCATGGACAGAGGAACCTGGCAGGTTACAATCCATGGGTTTGCAAGAGTTGGACACGACTTAGCAATTAAACCACCACCGAACCATCAAGTTTCTTAGAAGAGTATTTGCATCACAATGACCTGAAGAACCTTTTAAAAATACATATGTTTGTGACTCATTCTGGATCTGCTGAATCAAAATCTTGGAAGGGGCCAGGAATGTATTAGGAAGTTCTCTGAGTGGTTTTGATTCTCACGTTTGGCTGACAACCATTGGGCTAGAAATATTTTTGGAGAATAGACCAAAAAAATGGTAGCCTCAAAAAATGGTTTCAGTGCTCCGTGGCACGTGGGATCTTACCAGATCAGAGATCGAACCCGTTCTTCCTGGATGGGCAGGCAGATTCTTCACCACTGAGCCACCGAGGAGGTCCCAGCATTGTCATGTGAAACCTCAGAGAAGAATTAGAGTTTGGGTTTCCCATAGTAATTATATGAAGTTTTTCTGGTCAAGAAAAACAATATACCTGGCTATTTCTTCCCCCCATCTTGCACTTCAACCTTCTGGGTTCTCTGGCGCAAAGATTCAGTTCATTTTCAAGGCTCTTGAGGTCTGGATATCTGGATTGTGTCTTTTTCTAATTCATTAAGAATTTATCAACGCTTTTCAATGTATCAAATTCTGAATAGGCACTAAGTATGCTAGTGCTGAAAAAAACAGTCTGGAATTTACAGTCTACTAGATGAGACAGATGTTAAGCAGAAAATTCAATAAATGCTATCTGGCCTAGATATTATAAACCTATTTTTTGTATTGGTTTAAGGTATGTATGTGTTAATATATTTTATGTAAGTGGTATATAAATTTTTATGTCTCATATAGCATATACACATATACATAGAGTGTGTTATTAAGTGTATATATATTTTATAGTTATATATTGCCATCACTTTAATTAGCCTCATATCCTTCTGGAATGAATTGGAATGTATACATACCTGTAAGTGTATGCACACATATGCCCATACACATGACTATGAATTTAGACTATAGTTCCACAGCAATACATTTAGCTAATTTTTCTCACTGCTTTTTAAAATTAAATAACATGTAAAATGACAAATATATTGGTTTTTTTAAGGTTTGTGGATTTTTTCCTCAATTTGGGGTATAGTTGCTTTACAGTACATTATTTTATATATGTGCTGCGATTTCTGTTGCTTTCTTTCTAAAATTTTTGCTTTTATAGCATTAAATGTAACAGTTATTTTGGGACAGTGTTTCAGTGACGAGATAGATCGAAAGTCCCAACAAGCTGGAGCTCTCTATACCTCTCAAAGGAAGGGAAGCACACTATTATCACAGACAGCTTCCACATGTCGGGCATATGATTCTTTTTTTTTTTTCACAGATGGTGCTTTACAAGTACACTTAACTGCCCTTAAAACATTTTTAAAGCTACCATATGGTCTGACTTGGGTCACTGTATCTGAGAAAAATGTTGGCATGTTAATCCTGTTGAAACATTGTAGAAGAGAGATTGTAACTGTCAACCATTTAATAGAGACTGTGTATAGTGATGGTGGAATATTGAGGGAAGAAACAATGGGTGCTCCATCAAGAAGAATCCGCTCTGTACACACTTGTATATTTAAAATGGATCACCAATAGGGACCAAGTGTATAGCACACGGAACTGTACTCTGTTACTTTGCAGCCTGGATGGGAGACGAGTGTAGGGGAGAATGGATACAGGTACACGTATGGCTGAGTCCTTCCAACTGAAACTGTCACAACATTGTTAATTGGTGTACCCGAGTACAAAATAAAAAAGTTAAAAAAGTAAGAATCAGCTATGTTTTCTGGCTGTATAACTACAGTATGCCACTTCTGCTTCCGCTGCATTCGGAACACTTGAAAGTTTAGGACGGTAAGTGTATGTGCTAAGCCGCCTCAGTCTTGTCTGACTCTTTGCAACCCTGTGGACCGTACAGGCTCCTCTGTCCCTGGGATCCTCCAGGCAAGAATACTGGAGTGGTTCCCACCATGCCCTCCTCCAGAGGATCTTCCCGACCCAGGGATTGAACACACATCTCTTATATCTCCTTCACTGAAGGCGGGATCTTTACCACTAGCGCCACCTGGGAAGTCTTAGGATTGTAAAGGAGTCCCCTAAATCAATGAAAATGACCTTGTAAATGAGAAATTCAACTGAAAGTTATCTTTTCCCCCTTTTCAACATGCACTCCTGGATAGTACAGTGAAATTACATGGTTGATGAATACTACCTGGAGGTCCCTGCTGGAAAAGGTTTTTATATCATATCAGTTATTGTTCCAGTAATATTCTAAAGACCTGCATTTACTTATGCAGTGTACTACACAGAGTGGATTAAGTTAGCTCAAAAGCACTTACCATTGTCTGTGAGCCAGAAAGCCACAAGGACTCTGATTGGCATTATTATTTATTGTTTTTGAATGCCGATGGTACATTTTCCTGGTAGAGTCCGTACTGTGCTTATTGACATGCATACGTGAAAAGGCTCTGCTTTTCTGAGTATTTAATGGGCAATTTAATTTTCCTAACAACTTTCTTTACAGGACTTGGATTTTGAAGCCAAAACAAGTTACACGCTACGGATAGAAGCTGCAAACAAAGATGCTGACCCCCGCTTTCTGAGCTTGGGGCCCTTCAGCGACACAACAACCGTGAAGATAATCGTGGAAGACGTGGACGAGCCCCCTGTGTTTTCTGCACCCCTTTACCCCATGGAGGTGTCGGAAGCCACCCAAGTTGGGAATATTATTGGCACCGTAGCAGCTCATGACCCAGATTCTTCCAACAGCCCAGTGAGGTAAGAGCTCATTGCTGTCCTTTTCAATATTTCTGTAACATTGTGCTCTTGTTGACAACTCATGTATGTCTCTACATTATGATGCTTTGGGATCGTGAGTGCTCAGCTGCTTTCTATTGTGTCTGGTTCACTCTTAGCGATCCTATGGACTATAGCCAGCCAGGCTACTCTGTCCATAGCATTCTCCAGGCAAGAATAGTGGAGCAGGTTGCCAGGCCCTCCTTCAGGGGATCTTCCCAGCCCGGGGATTGAAGCCACATTCCCTGTGGCTCCTGCATTGGAGGCAGATTCTTTACCACTGAGCCGCTGGGGAAGCTTTGCGGTTATAGCAAATAGAAACCAGTTATATATACGTATTGAGCCATCATGACAGAAGTGAAACAGGATCAGAACCCCTCAACATTTTACTAATTCCAAAATATGTCACCTGATTATCCAAGGCCATTATTGTGTGGCAATGTTGTATCTTTTTTTTTTTTTTTTTTTTTAACATTTATTTGTTTGCCTCTGGCGGGTCTTAGTTGCGGTATGTGGGATCTTCAGTTGCAGTGTGCGGGATCTTTTAGTTGCAGCATGTGGGATCTAGTTCTCTGACCAGGGATCGAACTTGAGCCTCCTGCAGTGGGAGCATGGTGTCTTAGCCTCTGGACCACCAGGGAAGTCCTGCAATACTGTATCTTTAGGCACCATTGTCATCCACATGCAGAGCTGATGTTGCTCTTCAGCCCATTATTCTGAGCACTTTTTCAGCACAAACTGTGATCAAAGAGAAAGTGATGCGTGTCCTCATTGCAGGATAAATGTTTATGTTAGAAAACTCAGTTTATAAACAATGTAAATTGGGGATTAATTTCTCAACAGATCCTTTTTTATATTGGTCTGTATGGATAGTATGTGTTTGTTAGTCTAATCTACTTAATAAAAATAAAATAATACCTTATTTATATACAAGGACTATTTTAAAATGTTCTTTCAATAGGCCTGTATAGAGAGTAGAAACATTGTTATAACCAACTCTGTGGGACTAACCAAATAATGATATGTAAGCGTTCCAAAATATCACAGCATTACAGTTCACACTTTTTACCTATAGTCTTACAATCTAAGAGCTACATACATATTTTTGTATATGCATGTGTTCATATGTATACATATGATAAAGTATGTTTTTTTCAAGTAAATATTTAATATCTAAGTGATTATATAGAATATACTAGAAATTAGATTGTATTTCATGTCTTAATTTGGGTTCATAACACATTTTTATTTCATGATTTGGATTTTGATTATAAAATCTATAAAGTGGGCTTCCTTGGTAGCTCAGCTGGTAAAGAATCCACCTGCAATGGCAGAGACCCCGGTTCAATTCTTGGGTCGGGGAGATCCCCTGGAGAAGGGATAGGCTACCCACTCTGGTATTCTTGGGCTTCCATTGTGGCTCACCTGGTAAAAAATCCACCTGTAATGCGGGAGACCTGGGTTTAGTCCCTGAGTTGGGAAAATCCCCTGGAGAAGGGAAAGGCTACCCACTCCAATATTCTGGCCTGGAGAATTCTATGGACTATATAGTCCATGGGGCCCCAAAGAGGCAGACACAACTGAGCGACTTGTACTTTAACATTTCACAAAAAGTAGTGAAGGCTTTATATTGAGATATGTTCAACTAACCATCGACTGAACTTCTGGTGTAACTGATATTTAATAATGCTAAGTGCTCTTGAGGTAACTTATGAACGAAGTCTGGACATTGACTGCAGAGTGTCATGAAAAACATCTACACATTAGACAATGATTTTTAGTTAAGAAGAGCTCATAATCCTCTGTCTCCCTAAAATAATAGGTTTAGGCTTATTATTTATATAAGTAAATTATTACACACATTTAATGATATTAAATATCAATTTATCATTTATATACAAATAATAATCAGCATATATAGAGAGAGAGGTTATATGTAATTAGTGCTCTCTTTTCCTTTTGTTTGACATGAATATCATAGTCTAGTAAAGAATTGTATAACTTATTTCAAAAGTTAAGTCATACTCATTTCTTCTCTGTCTATATAACAAATTCAGGCTATGTAGTAGCTGTATTATTTTTAACACAGTGATCATAAACCATTTCTAAGAATATAACCTTCTGTACACTAGAATATTTATGGGTTCCAGATGCACTCAGATGGAATAAGCTGTCTCTTCCCTGTAAAAGTCCAGCCTGTATTGTCAGAAAGTTCCCTGACATAAGTTCAGCTTCATCCACTAAGTCCTCTTAATGTGCACAGACGTGAATCTGGGCTTTGTTATAGCATCACAACACTAGTGGCATACTACTCTTCTTCCCCTATGAGCAAACAACCACAGTACAATCGTAGTCATAGATGAGGTGCTCAGGAGAGCCTGACTTCTGCTTAAACCACTCAATTTAATGGGGAGAAAGAGAGAAGGCTTTCATGAAATTGAGGATTGGAAAAATAGACACAGTAATATACATGATAATTCACTACTTAAGCTAGTGAGAGGATTTAAGAAAATTTTGGTTTACTGGTATTTTATAATTTTTTTCTTTATCCATTTCCTTGTGTATCATTCTGTTAGAGCCTTTCAGAGTAAGTATTTCACTCTTAATAATATTTTATTTGAAAAAACGCAGTATTATATAATAATTTGGGGAAGGAGAAAGGAGAGTAGGACCAAGTGGGTAGTGACTTGAGTTAGAGATGAAATGAATGCCATGTCTGTTCCCTGGGACACAGAGAAAGAAAAGGCCAAAGGGTGAACTCTGCTGAATTTGGAGGTAAAGGCTTCTGTGTCCTCCATCAGCTCGCCAGCACTGTATTTTTACCTCATTTTTAGTTCTTAAAACTAATAAAGGTGATCCTGAAAGTTCAGGTCAGTGCTTCTTACATCCTTTTCTAATCTCTAAATCTCACAAATAAGCATTTTGTTCAAAGTTGAATTAAATGTTATTTTGTGTGTGCCTGTGAATATATCTTTTGCTTTTTGAAAAATAATTTGACTTAGGTTTATGCTCATATTCTTGCAACATTGCGTTGCCTTACTCTCTCTCTTTTTTTTTTTTTTAATAAGGTCAGCACAATCACTCATAGCTTATTTGTTTCTGGACTTCTCTCTCACATATTTCTCTTTCCTGGTCCGTTTATGATAGTCTTTAAGAGGCCAGTCTCCTCATTGTGTAGTTCAGTGAGTTGAGGGGAACTTCCAGAAATAATATTCTCTAGAAAATTGGTTTTCTTCTGCTGTTTGCTGAGTGCCTTTAGGGGATATTTCCATATAACCCAATAAAAAGGAAAAGCAGCACTTTCAGTCCTTGCCCTACCCCAAATATTTTGAACATTAAGGGAGAAAGGGAAAGTAACTGATGCTTTTAAACTGTCAATCATTACTGCAATATTAGGAAGTATTATCCCTGTACATTACTATTATTATAGTTTATTGTTTTCATGCCATTTTTATTTCAAGGTAAGTAAAGTCAATGAAGGGAGACATATTTTACAAGGAAATATATTGGCAATCTACTGAAGATTGTGTTGTATTCATATATTTTCCAAGATATTATAGTAAATATTGCATAGTTGTTTAATGGACATAAACATGTATTTGCATTGGGCGCTCAAGTAACTATCAAAATATAAGCCCTTCTGCACATGTCAGTGGACGAGTAGATTCCACAGTCTGCTGAGATCCTAGGAAAAGTGAATCTCCAGGTTGAGATGGAAGCTGAAGACTCTTACAGTTATGAACTTTGTGCTCCTGTACCTTTAGAGATATTGTAGTTCTCGGAGGAATGGGAAAGCAGGATTTGTTTCCTCATAATTGTTTAACATTAGGCCAGATAATATTTGAATTTTAAAAGAGTATGGGAGAGTGGATAATTAGTGTTTGAATTCATTGACATTCTTTGCAGCATGATACTTAAATCTAGCATATGCTGTTTGTGTTTGGAATATTTTCTGATATATGGGGCAAGAAATTAGAATTCTAAAAAGAAATGCATTCACTTGCCTCCAGCAAGGTAAATGGAGGTCTTCTTCCCATATGATCCATGCCTTACCCAGCATTTTTTTTTTTTTTTTTTTTACTACTCCACTAATGTAGCAACTTAAAGCTCTGCACATCTGCCCTTTCCTTAAAAGAATATCAGGGCATCTATGTTACTACTGAAACCTTACCATTCTAACTGTTTAGAAGTATAATAACAACAGGGTGGAAAACTAAATCAACCCAGAGCCCAGTGATTGGCTAGAGTACAACAGCTTTGTGAATTGGTACGTCTGTTACTGCTTGCACACCATCCAGAGGGCTTACCTGGCCCACCATTGCATGCATACTTTGTTTCTCTTTCCTGATATGAAAACTGAAAGCCAGAACTGGATATTAGGTGATTGAGATTACTTAGGAAAAAAAGAGAAATTTTGAAAACAAAAGTGGGTAATTGAGGGCCAGAATGTTTCTAACTTTTTTTTTTTATGTAGTGTCTTACCATTTCTTGTAAATTTTGACCCCAAGTACCAAATATCAGGCTTTATCTACTGAACTTGGAAAGACTGATTTGTGTTCTGCTGATTCTGATCATTTTTCGGAATAGTAAAAGCTTTGCTTCTGTGTTTCTCATCAGTAAGATGGGAAAAACTGTAAGAGCAGTGTAGTCTCTAGAGGACTATTAATTCTTCATGTCAGCATTCACAGACTGATCAATGAATCACATACATTGATTAAGAACCTGCTTTGTGCATGACATGGAAAAATACAGAAAAAAACTGATGAATAAAACATTTCCTCTGACCTCAAGGAACTTACAATCTGGTTGAAGAAATAAGATTCCATAGAAGTTAAACAGTACATGGTGGGGAAAGTGCCAGAGCTCTCATAGGGCAAATTGTGAGAAAAATACTAATCACTCCAAGTTCACTGGACATGAGACCTCATTTGAAGGATTGATACCCTAAGCTGGACTTTGAGGGGTGGCAGGATTTGGACAAGCCAAAAATATTATGTAAGGTCTGTTTGTGTTTGAGGTATGCATTTGTGTGTGTGCTCAGTTATTCCTGAGTCTTTAGGACCACCCACCAGGCTCCTCTGTCCCTAGGATTCTCCAGGCAAGAATACTGGAGTGGGTTGCCATTCCCTTCTCCAGGGGATCTTCCCAACCCAGGGATCGAACCTGTGTCTCCTTGCATTGGCAGGTGGATTCTTTACCACTGGCCCACCTGGGAAGTCCATGTTTTAGGTAGCTATATTCTTAGAGTCTAATGCTATATTATGAAATGAGCACACTTACTGCGCAGGCAGTTCAGCAAGCCCCAAATCCCTCTGCCTAAACTAGCCAGTGAATTGAAACATGATATTATAAAGATCAGATGCAAAGAAGCGTGATTACGGAGTAATGGATGACAGGGCAGGGGCATGAATGGGGAGATGGGGATTGACATGTGTGCACTAACATGTGTAAAATAGATAGCTAGGGGGATGCTGCTGTACAGCTCAGCTCAGCTCAGCCCTCTGTGATGACCTGGATGGGTGGGATGATGAGTGGGTGGGAGGGGGGTCCAAGAGGAAGAGGGATACACATATACATTTCATTGTACAGCAGATGGGCATAATATTGTAAAGCAACTATACCCCAACTTAAGAGAAAAAGTCCTGGGGATCATTTTTGGCATTTCTAACAATCCAGATACAGAACTAGAGTGGTATTTATGTTCAAGGATCATAATGATACTTACCAGCAGACTCCTTTGGTATTCCCTCCAATGAAAGGTGATAAGATAGTATCAGATATTACAGTGTGTGGTGTGACTAGTCTGAGCACAAGTTGGGTGTTTGAATAATTCACTGTGTATTTTTAGTGGCTTGTATACATGCCTATATTTGTACATATTATTTTAATCTAAATTACATGTGAATTTCTCACAGGATTAAAGGGAAAGTTGAACAGCCAGTCTTTAGAAAAGAGAGGAGGAAGGTTTCTCTATAAATATGAGTAGCAAGAATGTGCGGACAGTCTCTTATGAATGTGACAGAGGATGAAACATTGACCACTTTTTTTCCTTCTCATGGCTCTGTTTAAGAAAGTTTTTATGGGGGCTCCTGTCTTAGGACACATGTCCTCTTACCCGGGAAGTCCTGGGCCTCTTCATTGTGAGTCCCATCAAGGCTGCGTGAGATTGAGAAGGTTGAAATTCCCAAAGGAAAGCTGAGTTACCTTTGTTAGAAAATGGGGATGAGGCTGCAAACAGTGGTGTCACTAAGTACTGAACTCAACAGCTTATCTTGAAGTAATTTATTTCTCATTAAAGCCCTAGAAGGCAAGCATTAACATTTCACTGTTTATAAATAAACATGACTCCAGTCACAGAGTTAGAAAATGTGGTTCTAGGATTTTAGCAGGTTCTGTATCAAAACCTGTACATTGCTGGCAGCTAAACACACACACACACACACACACACACACGCACGCACATGCACACGCAAATTACTTAAGAGATTAAGGTTTCAACTCAAATGATTCAATTATTTCTATTGATCAGGTTTGTCGATGCTTATTTATTATGTTATCTTTTCCACCTGGGAGGTAGCACTGAAGCCTTGGTGTTCATCCAGCCTGCTCACCTGCATACTCCCTTTGTGTCTATCAACATGCATATCAGTAGCTGGCTGACAAGTGTGCTGCTTGTGAACGTGGAGAGGACCATTTTAATCGATCTCCATAGTTTATTGAACAGCAGCACCGATAACTACAGGCATTTTTTAGGATTGATTTTGTTGCAGATGTGCAGAACACTGGGCTATTCAGATAAAGAAGACACAATCCCAGCCCACTTGTTATCTAGCAGGAGGAGAGATCTTAGCGAAAACTTAGAAAAAAATTCCAATGTTAAATCTGGAAATGAGAAATCGTCTTGTAAAATATTCTCATTTTGCAGATAAAGAACACAAATGGTGAATGAAAAGTTCAACTTGGTACTATAAGTTTGTGGCAGGGTCCTGGCTATAAATATTACCTTTTAAATGCCCAGTCTGTGGTTCATGGTGGTATATATAAATAGCACAGAGAGCTTTTAGTGAAATCCCTGAGTCATAAATACCCCAAGCCTTAAAAAGGCGTGATTTCTGAAGTATTGGGTTGGCCCGAAAGTTTGCTTGGGTTTTCCATAACATCTTACAGAAAAACCCGAGTGAACATTTGGCCAGTCCAATAATTGCGATGGCTTGGTGCTTTACTGCCAGAGGACTGTCATCAGGGAATAGTAGGAGTACAATAATTGGAGGGAGGAAAGATCAGAGTGAAAAAGGACCAACACGAGGAAAGGCACCAAAATGGAGATACACGCTATGTTGTCATTTATTCCATTAATACATCAGTGTGACTATCTTAGAATTTTAGAAAGAGCAGTGGGGAAAAATAACGTAAAGCTGAATTCTAGAAATGTAGGTAGCAGAGACTAAAAGCTCATCTATAGGCAATATGGTGAATACTGGAAAAATGGTACAGACAAACACCATTCTAAATCTTGGCTCCATCAGCAATCAGCTTTGAGACTTTAAAGTCCAGTCCTTAACTACAGCAATAATGGTACCTGCTTGCCTTAGAAATTGTGCTCGGCTGGTCGGAACAAAGCTTAACACTAATGACTTATCAATGAGAAGTCTGGTACCAGACAATCAAAGAACGACAAATTGGCAGGATAATGTCGTCAAGGGCTTGGCTTCTTATACCAGGCAGCCATCACCTTCTATTTACAAGATGCTTTGTGGATTGCTCTCTAGTGTGTTCGTATCCCAGGTGAGATAGAGGGGAAGGGTCAAAATCAGATGCCAGGTGAATTAGCAGTTGTCTCCTGTCCTTAAGGGAGTTTTGGAATGATGCTCAACCTGTAAATTTTCTTTTGCATCTCATTTGCTAAGAGTCCATGGAATTCTCCAGGCAAGAATACCGGAGTAGGTAGCTAGCTCTCCCCTTCTCTAGGGGATCTTCCCTACCTAGGGACAGAGCCTGGATCTCTGGCATTGCTGGCAAGTTGGTTACCGTCTGAGCCGTGGGAAGCCCACAGATGTAAGGATACTGCATCTACAGGGAGGCTAGCTAGTGTAGTTTTCCAGCTGGACACGTGCCTGCCTCTGACATAACCAGGTTTCCATGAATAAGAATTAAGGGCAGGTGAACATTAGGCATGCAAGTGAAAGTGTGTTACATGACCTTACATAGCTGTTTGAGGACTAGGAAACAATATATATATTTTAAATTCTTAGTATATTTAGGGGGAGGGACTGTCGGGGGAAAGGTTGATGAATCTGCTTTTGGATATACTGACCTTTAACAGAAGATGTTGCCGGTATTTGGGATAGTTTACGAAATCTCAGGAAAAGGATTGAGACTGGATATTGAGATTCGGAGGCATCTGCATAATAAATACAGAGAGCAGAAACCTTAACTGCTGGTGCTGCAAAAATATGGAAGCGATTTCTTTAATTGGTCCCTCCAACCTACAGTGAAGGAGGTCAAGTATTTTAGGCTGTGATTTATAGAAACTAGAAGGATCATTCTGAGTGTGCAATCACCACTAACTGCGGCAGAAGTTGCATTAAAGATAACTTTGGGTCATGATTAGAGAAACACCAGTCCTTTCCTTTCCTGTTCAGCCTCTAATTGGCAATTGTATTTCTCTGTCCCCAAACCAGTAGATCCGGAGCTACAAAGAGCGTGTGGCTCTGAACTTCTTCAGAGTGTTTTTTTTTCTCTCTTGGCCTCACTCAGGCCTCCCAGACTAATTCAGAGACAATTTGTACCACTCACTCTAAAAAAAGCTATATTTTCTTTATTTCTCCTGGTTAAGAAATTTTTTTTCCCTTTAGGTAACTTTATCATTAACTAATGTCTCATGCAGAAATTTCTGCTTTTTGCATGTCCAGAGGGGCTGGTAGAAACTAGGGACCCCTTTAATGCTGGGGATCCCAAATCCTTGTGATTAAGAAGTACAATAACTGTTCTTTGTTTACTCCTGGTCCTTGCCAGAGTCTTCCATCTCTTCTCAAGTTAATTCCTCTTTCTCTTCCCAGGTATATATAAAGAGAGAATATATTAATAATATGAAATAATGGCATAAACTGGTTTGACTAATGCAACATTTCAGAGACGATCTGGCCTTTCTATGTAACAGAAAATTTATGTCTTTTTTTTTTTTTTTTGCACGCCTCTTGTGTGGAAAGTAGATTCTAAGAATGGAGGTACGCTGATAAAAAGTAGAATAATGAAGAATCTAAGCTCGGATGTGGTAGCTTGGAATGACTGCACTTGAGAGTAGATATTGACAAATTGATGCAGGGACAAGAGAGAGAAACAAATCTATGTTTTTAGCTTGAGCATTCACGTGACAGGTGATGTCATTTTCTCAGGTGGAAAAGAGGGAGGGCGGAGGTGGTGTGGGAGACCTTAGGAGACAGGACAGCAGCCTGAGAATGTCACATTTCCGTTCACATTGTTTATTTATCTGTGCAAGTAATTCAGTAAGTCAGTCTGGTTGGCCCAGGAGATTTTTATGTAAATGTAGGGCTCATCAAAATTATAGAACTGAGTTAATCTACAGGGCCATAGAAGATGGAAGGAAAAAATGTTTTTTTCAAAGAGAAGGGGATCTGTGGGAAAGGTTTGGGGGGAAGTAATTAAAGATTACGGAGGAGAAGGTAAAGCAACTGAGGTCCTGGAAAGGGCCGGCAGTAATGTAGGAGAAAACCAAAGAGTACATGATATTAATAAAGGCAAAAGGAGAATGTGTTTTAAGGAGTTGTCAGTAGTCAATTGTGGGAAACTTGGATGAGATAGAAAGTAAGAAGAGAGAAGGGAACAATAGTTTTGACAGCATGGAGGCCAACAAAGAAACTGACACAAATGGAAGAAATTTGGTTTTTTAAAATGAAAAACACATGTTTTTGATTCCAGTAAAGCTTTATAAATAGAAAAGGATCCGAACCCAAGAAAAAATGTTTTTGAGGTCAGCAGATAGGACAGACAGGTTAAACAGAATGTCTTGATTTGACACGTAGCTGCAATTAATAGATGGTAAGTAGAGGGTATAAGGACATTCAGTTAAAATGCATTTTTCCTCTTGTTTCATGTAGCACAGATCCTGGAGGTGAGGGTGAGTTCCCTTTGTACTGCCATTACCATTGTCAAACTAGTTTTCCTTTCCCTTCCAGACTCTCAACTCTTGGCAGAATGTGTCACCACACTTGACTCAAAACCTTTCCTGTTGCTATCCACCACCAGATATACAGTAATCACACTGATTTGTTGAGTCTTTAGTACTCAGATTATTTTGTCTTTCCCTACCATCACTTTTGGCATGATGATTAGTATCTAGCCTGTCACTTTCTTAGTCTTTTTAACTTTAATGATCTGTTTCTTTGCCCCAGTTTTGTCATAGATGCTTATGAACATACCCTTGTCTTGTTAACTCTGAGCTACTGTGGAAAATCTAATTCAAGCATCTACTCTCTTATCTGCTACTTCCCATTGCAGCAATTCTGGATCCTGGGAAAGTCCTCCTACTTGGTGATGCTGCCATGTCATGTCAATCTGCCTTCTCTTACTTCCTCAGTTCTTTCTTACAAGCTTGGAGACCATGGGTCTTCTTTATCATTCCTCCTATGCAGATGTCTGAATCTACCCTCCTCTTGTTGGATTGTCCATAACTGGCTAAACCCAACCTTCTCCTTTCCTCTTCAAATAAGCAAGACAGACGAATAGGATGACTGTCTTCACATTAAATTAATGGACATAAGTCGCAAAGGAGCAAAATCCACAATGTGTAGCTTATTCCTTTATACTCTCGCTGCTGCTGCTGCTGCTGCTGCTGCTGAGTTGCTTCAGTCGTGGCCAACTCTGTGCGACCACATAGATGACAGCCCACCAGGCTCCCCCGTCCCTGGGATTATCAGGCAAGAGTACTGGGGTGGGGTGCCACTGCCTTCTCCGATACTCTCCCTATATGTATTTTTGGTCTCTTCTAAAAAAAAGCAATTCTCTCTCCTCCTCAAACTACCTTTTCCTTCCTCTCTTAGCTGCTAATCTTGTCTCCTATGCCATCAACAAAACAGACCCCTTAGATAGCTTTCTGGTATTCTGAATACCCAAATACCTGTTGCTGCACAAAGACAGTAATGTTTGCTGGTTTGTGCTCAATTTTTTGGTGACATTTTTTGATGTCTTTCCTTTTTATGTCCCTTGCATCTTGTTATAGAGCAGAGTAGTACTATATGATTCCATTTAATAATCACCAATAAAGTACTCAGGAAACAGAATACTTTATGAAATTGGGTGTGTGTTTATTTGTTCATTCATTTGTTTTTAAATGACAGTCCTTAATCTCACCTAAGTAGAAAGACTGTGAGTGCATTTGAAGCTAGTCATTAATGAGGAAAGGGTGAAATTTGTCTATGGAACAAAAAATAGCATGATTGAATAAGAATGCAAGTAGAGCAGTAGTTTTTCACTGATGTTTGGATAGCAGATATTTTGAGAAAAGGCTTTAACACACCAAAATGTTTATGTAATTTGAGGTATTTTTAAAGATTTTTATTTTATATTGGATTATAGTTGATTTACAGTGTTGTTTCAGGTGTATAGCAAAGTGGTTCAGTTATACGTATATCCACTTTTTTTTTTTTCCTTTGGCTCCTTTTCCCGTGTAGACCATTACAGAGTTTTGAGTAGAGTTCCCTCTGCCATACAGTAGGTCCTTATTAGTTATCCATTTTATAGTATTGTGTATATATCATTCCCAGCGTCTCAATTTATTCCTCCCTGCTTTTCCCCCGGTAACCATAGTTGGTTTTCTACATCTGTGACTCTACCTTCTATTTTATAAAAGCTCATTTGTACTTTTTTAGATTATAAGCTATATCATTTGATATTTGGCTATCTGACTTCACTCAGTACGACACTCTCTAAGGCTCGTCCATGTTGCTGCAAGTGGCATTATTCTGTCCTTTTCTGTGGCTGATTAATACTTTATTGACTGTATGCACCACATCTTTATCCATTCCTCTTTTGATGGACATTTAGGCTGCTTCCATGTCTTGCTGTTGTAAATAGTGCTGCAGTGAATATCGGGTATATGTATCTTATCAAATTACGGTTTTCTCCATATACATGGCCAGGAGTGGGTTCTGTTTTTTATTTAAGAAACCTCTATATTGTTTTCTCTAGTGGTTGTACCAATTTATATTCCCACCAACAGTATACCAGGGCTCCCTTTTCTGCACGGTGCAGGGTTCTGCCTTGAAACATGTCTGTGGTCCCTGAGTAAGAGATAACAAAAGGAAGAAAGGTTACGATCAGGCTGGAGTTACTAAAACACAAGATGTTACTCAGTTTATGTGAATGGGTGAGTCGTCTACATACATGTCATTTTAAAGGGACCTCTAATTGTAAACAGGGATACTAAATATGTTGTAAATGTTTTTTAGGAATCACTGTTTGGAGTTAATAATGGCATATTCAAATCTAGTTTGAAGATAATTTTGCTACTTATATGATTGTTTTTATTTTGTACTGTTGGAGAAAAGCAGAAGTTACTGAGAAGCAGATGATGAATCAACTAGAACCCTGGTGCAGTTTTAAACTAGGCATATTCTATGTTAATGTGACTCCATAGATCATGGAGTCGGCAGAATTTGGTGATTTTTATGTGCAATTAATGAAATAAATAGAGCAAATTATAATCAGACATAAATATTGAAGTGCTTTTTTATTTTTTTAAATATTAGGTATTCAATTGACAGAAACACAGATTTGGAGAGATACTTCAATATCGATGCCAACAGTGGAGTTATTACAACCGCCAAATCTTTGGATCGAGAGACAAACGCTGTTCACAATATCACAGTCCTTGCAATGGAGAGCCGTAAGTTGTAAGGTTTAACATTAAATTAGGATGGAGGACATTGAGAGTGGAGAATGGGCTGCCATGAGTTTATAATTTCAACTTGAATTTTACTAGATACTTGTTTGAATTCAGTAAAATTTTGAAACTCCCTAGTTTCAAGGTGTGCAATATATTTACATTACCTAACTTGGTTTGCTAATACTTAGAAAGTTAATGGAATGAAGTGACCATAAAATGATGGGCCTGATTTACCCACAGACGCTTTCTTCTTGTCTTGTGGTCACAGTTCATGTGCTGCATCTGTGCTGACATGGTTTAGTCCAGTAGCTTACATAAATAGTCAGTTGATCTCTAACCAGACATTCAAGTTTGTGTATTCTCATATTAAACTAATTTTGGTCCTTGATGAGAAAAGCTTTGAGAACAATGCACAATTACATTGTATGCATGTTTATAATATGGTATGTGTGTGTGTATATATATATATATATGTATATATATACACATGCTGCTGCTGCTGCTGCTAAGTCGCTTCAGTCGTGTCTGACTCTGTGCGACCCCATAGATGGCAGCTCACCAGGCTCTGCCGTCCCTGGGATTCTCTAGGCAAGAATACTGGAGTGGGTTGCCATTTCCTTCTCCAATATATATATACACACATACATAGGTAATATGTACATATTATAGACATATTCATACAAAAGGAGCTCTAACATCAGATAATATTTAAATTCATGGCTTCTTCATCACTCTCTGAGTGCATATGACATTTGGGTCAGAATTTCTGTTGCTCCCTTCAAAATCTGCAATGTATGATTCTAGATTTTACATGAAGCATGGTCATTTCCTTATTAGATTTGTGCTTTAGAGGCAGACATTTTTGATTGATTCTAACTGTTCATAATATAAATTTCTTAAGAAAGATGGCATTGGAGTAATAGCTTTAGTCTAAGCACAAGCAGAGATCAGAGGTTGCAGGTTCAATGCCAGCCACCTGCACTAAAGTGAGCATTACAGTGAGGAGTCACGTTTTGTTTTTTAGTGCATACGACACTTGTAATCTCTGAAGTGTGCAATAAATAGCATTATGTCTAGAGAAACAATGTTGACACCTTAAGGAATATTTTAATGCCAAAGACTGCTGTCATCTGAACCTTCAGATGTAAGAATATTAGGAACATCACAGGTCACCATCAGTTCAGTTCAGTCACTCAGTCGTGTCCGACTCTTTACGACCCCATGAACCACAGCACGCCAGGCCTCCCTGTCCATCACCAACTCCTGGAGTTTACCCAAACCCATGTCCATCAAGTTGGTGATGCCATCCAGCCACCTCATCTTCTGTCATCCCCTTTTCCTCCTGCCCTCAATCTTTCCCAGCATCAGGGTCTTTTCAAATGAGTCAGCTCTTCCCATCAGGTGGTCAAAGGATTGCAGTTTCAGCTTCAACATCAGTCCTTCCAATGAACACCCAGGACTGATCTCCTTTAGGATAGACTGGTTGGATGTCCTTGCAGTCCAAGGGACTCTCAAGAGTCTTCTCCAACATCACAGTTCAAAAGCATCAATTCTTCGGCGCTCAGCCTTCTTTATAGTCAACTCTCACATCCACACATGACCACTGGAAAAACCATAGCCTTGACTAGATGGACCTTTGTTGACAAAGTAATGTCTCTGCTTTTGAATATGCTATGTAGGTTGGTCATAACTTTCCTTCCAAGGAGTAAATGTCTTTTAATTTCATGGCTGCAATCACCATCTGCAGTGATTTTGGAGCCCAGAAAAATAAAGTCTGACACTGTTTCCACTGTTTCCCCATTTATCTGCCATGAAGTGATGGGACCAGATGCAATGATCTTAGTTTTCTGAATGTTGAGCTTTACGCCAACTTTTTCACTCCCTTTCACTTTCATCAAGAGGCTCTTTAGTTCTTCACTTTCTGCCATAAGGGTGGTATCATCTGTACCATAACACATAATAAGTTTTGAAATATTTTGAGAATTACCAAAACGTGACAGAGACATGAGGTAGGTGAGCCGGTGTTATTGCAGAAATGGGACTGATGGGCGTGCTTGATGAAGAGTTGGCACACACCTTCAATTTGTAGAACACACAATCTCTGTGAAGCACATTCAAGCAAAGTGCAATAGAATGGGGTGTGCCTGTAAATGAGAAAATCTTTTCCTCTTTACTAGAGAATCCATCTCAGGTGGGAAGAGGCTACGTAGCAATCACTATCCTTGACATCAATGACAACGCCCCTGAGTTTGCCATGGACTATGAGACCACTGTTTGTGAAAACGCCCAGCCAGGCCAGGTAAGAGGCTTCAGAATACCAGCCTCCTCATTAATGATTTCTTTAAAAATTCCCAGCGATAGTTGCTTTTGATATCCTGCCAGCTTTAAGATGAAATATCATCAGCATGTTTCAGCAAAACTAACACTTTGATGTATAGCATAAACTAATATTAAAGGAACTTTCAAATTCTGGTTTAATTGGGATGATGAAAAAATTCCTCCAGAAGAAAGGTAAGCATTGTAAAAGCTATGGTAGATGTTAAGCACTTAGGCTTTTTTAAAGAGACATATAGCATTGAAGCTCGATTGGGCCATTTCCCACATTACACAGCGGGGCTTACATACTTTGAAGTTCCACAAATTTAGTGGAGTGTAGCCTCCTTGTGGTTTGGTCTGCTTATCCATATTGTCAGTGTCTTGTGATGTCTGATAAGGTATAATCGGTTGGTACAGCTTATTTCTGAGGTTCACAAAAGTCAGTTCAAATACGAATTTTGAAAAGAACATGATTTGATTTTCAGAGCCCTTTTTAGGTTGCATTCATGTCAGTATGTGTGTTAGTCACTCAGTCGTGTCTGACTTTTTGCGATTCCGTGGATTATAGCCCATCCGACTTCTCTGTTCATGGGGTTTTCCAGGCGAGAATACTGGAGTGGGTTGCCATTTCCTTCTCCAGGGGATCTTCCCCAAACCCAGGTCTCCCACATTGCGGGCAGATTCTTTACCATCTTAGCCACCAGGGAAGTCCTCATTTCAGTACACCTGACCCTTCCCCAGCTCATTGCACAGGATGGTATTTATCATTAGTGTTAAGCTGCTCTATTCTCTGCTCAAAACACAGAGCGCACGGCATGCTGTCCTGTTTTACATTATCTGTTCCTAGGTTATCCAGAAAGTCAGTGCTGTCGATAAAGACGAGCCAGCCAATGGCCACCAGTTTTATTTCAGCTTAACAACTGATGCAACAAACAACCACAACTTTTCACTGAAAGACAACAAAGGTAAGGTTGAACTATTGTCACCAGAGGAGGCAACAGGTAGGAGCTTTCTAAACAAGAGAGCTTTTTCTCACTCAGGAATGCTGATGGGGATTTTTTTTTTTTTCTTTCTTTCTTTCTCATAACAGCAAGGACATTAATTAAAGGGAAATGAGCCCCTCAAGTAATTTTTATCTATGGATTTTCTGTCATGAAGAAACTGCTACTTAAATCATTTTAGGCCTAAATCCAAAGAGGGGAGATGACGGATTCATCTCTGTCCCTTCTTTCTGGCTATTTGCTTCCTTATTTGTATACAAAGCTCTTTATTGAGAGTATCTAATCAGTTGAGGGTCAGCTAAATGCCTTAGTAAGGATTATATTACCTAGGCATAACTTAAGACATTAGGAAAGTAATTGGACTGAACACATTTCAACCTACATAACCTTTGACGTAGTATTTTCAGTGTCAACATCAGTTACTGTTTCATTTTTAGAATAAAAGTAATCCATGGAAATATACTCTTGATGCAAAGAAATACAGAATTTAAAAGGAATAACGAATTCCCTGTCATTCCAGATCTCATTTCTCTGCTTCAAAGAAAAGCAGTTTTATAAAGGTCATTATAGAAACATTTTTCAAATATATGTAGCTAGTTTCTGGTTTTGCTCAATTATATAAACACACACACACACTCTTATAGCCATACAGATAGTGTATTTAGTCACTAAGTTGTGTCTGATTCTTACGTGATCCCATGGACTGTAGCCCGCCAGGCTCCTCTGTCCATGTAATTTTCCAGGCAAGAATACTGGAGTGGGTTGCTATTTCCTTCTCCAATAGATAGTATATAGACAATCATAAAAACTTTTCAAGGAAGTATGAGAACTTGCTATTTATCATCTAACTTTGATGTGTGTGTATGTGTGTGTGTGTGTGTGTGTGTGTGTGTAAACAGAGAGAGAAGATTATCAAAAGTTCAAAGTGTTAGTCGCTCAGTTGTGTCCAATTCTTTGCAACCACATGGACTATAGCCTGTTAGACTTCGCTGTTCATGGGACTCTCCAGGCAAGAATACTGGACTGGATTGCCATTTCCTCCTCCAGGGGATATTCCCAACCCAGGGATTGAACCCAGGTCTCTCACATTACAGGCAGATTCTTTTCCTGTCTGAGCCACCAGAGAGGAATATATACCCCAACAATACAGAAAATGTAATTTTTCAGGTTTAATATGTGAATCAAGTTTCAGAAAAACCAAATGTAGAATGTGTTAGTCCAATCTGACTTAGTAAAAAGACTTGCTTTCAGACAGTGGATATTGCAAGTGCTTATACCTGAAGCCGCCAACTATTTTACTGGAGAAAATTCAGCTTTGGCCTCAAAAATTCTATCTGAAAATAATATTTTTTCTGATGCTACTCTCTGCTTAATGAGGATAGTGTCTTTTCCCGTTAGCAACATAAAAGGAAGCACATTCTTTGTGTGGGTAATCCCAGACTCTCTGCCTTCATCATAGTTGGAAAAGACCATTCTTAGCGCTTGCACAAAGGGGAGTTTAGAGGGTCTTGAATATTCCCCCCACATGTCATCAGCCAGTACCACCATGATTGTTGCACCAACACAGAACTAAAATGGTTGGATTTTCCAGAAATTCATCCAGCCACACACTTTAAAGGTTTTCCCAAGTCAAGCCCTTGCTTGTGGGAATCCTGGAGGAAAACATAAGGACCAGGAAGAAGGAACAGCTGTTCCTATGTTGGCTTCCGTTTTAGGGGTTACATAGAGAACACGGTGAACTTATGATCTCTTTCCCAATCATAGGAACATTACTATAAATTTAAAAATCACATATCAGATATTGGACATTTTAGCATATACTCCCCAATTTGTTGTATGTGTATGTGTGTGTGTGTTATTTGATGCCAGGCATGTTAGATTACAAATCTGCAACTTTGAAAAACCTTTGTATATCAAGTCATAAATATGTATAACATCTGATCAGTTGGGAGGCAGACTAGAGGTGTGTGTGTGTGTTGTTACAGAAACATGTTGAACATAATACCCTTAAACTCCATGTGTAGTTTTTAAATGAACCCTCTTGAATTCATACATTTTAAAATAAAAGATTTGTTTATATAGAAACCTACCAGCTGAACACCAAACACTTTTCTTCTTGCTACATTTGTAATTCCAGTCTCATGAGTGCATGCTCTTCTGGGCTGTTAGAGATAGTAGATGTCAGCTGACTCTTTGATTAGAGTATTGTTAATTCTTTGATAACACTGTATATTAAACCACAATAGATAAAACTATGGTCCTGGCGTTCCTTCTTTTCCATTGTATTTTAATTAATTGCTATAAATTTTAAAATCACAGAAATTCCTTTATTAATTAAGGTAAGGTAACTGAACAAATTGTGAGCAGATTAAAAAAAAGTCTATTTCTGATATAGAAATTAAAGCTATATCATACAGCTATGTCATTCAGACTTACCACTGTTAAAAGTTTCATAGTAACTAATTGTTAAGATGAAATAAAATATTGAATATAAATTAATTTCAAATGGCCTAATTTATGACTGATAAAATGTTTATATACATGATGTTTTGGTAATGCTATGGCCCGTAAAGATTTTTAAAAATTATATAACATTCTTCTTTTGAATATCTTTGCATACTCTTTTTAATTAAAACAAAAGCGGCTTATTTTACTTCTTTCTGTATTGGGCTTGGAAATTGTCAAAGGATGGATTGAAAATTTCACCTATCTCTCCAATGACATTGCAAAAATATTTAACCTGTTAATTTTTATTATCCTTTCTATAAGCATATGGTTTGAAATTTAAGATTGTAAAAATTATATCTAGTATACACTTTTTAATATGATAAATGATGTATAAACAGTTTTCTGTTCAGTTTTACTTTATAACTGTTTCTTTGGTCATAACCATGTAGCACGATATAAGTTTTTAAAAATATATCCAAATGAACCAGTATTTGGAAATATGACTCAAAAGAAGCTAAGGGGAGTGACTAAGTCAGATGAAGTTTGGTAAGACAGGATCCATCAGAAATCTTGTATTCTATATGTTTGCTTTCTTCACCCTAGACAACACAGCCTCAATTCTCACCAGGAGAAATGGTTTCCGGAGACAGGAGCAGTCTGTCTATTACCTGCCAATCTTCATCGTGGACAGCGGGTCGCCTTCACTCAGCAGCACCAACACCCTCACCATCCGCGTCTGTGACTGTGATGCAGACGGGGTTGCCCAGACCTGCAACGCCGAGGCCTACGTCCTTCCTGCCGGTCTCAGCACAGGAGCCCTGATCGCGATTCTAGCCTGTGTTTTGACCTTACTGGGTAGGTACCATTTGTGATGCTTTTTCTGTAAGAGCAGTCACAACTGCCAGTGGTCAGAATTTTTCATACATTCTGAGACTACATGCAGATATTCTAACCCATGGTATTTGGCTCACAGAGGAATGACCATCGGCCACACTTTCCAGTGATATGTTTAAAACTGAAATTGTCAATTTTTATTTTGTAAACATCAGTGAAGATAAATGGCTTCTGTTTAAAATGTTTGTTTTTTTTAAGATTTAAAAAAACATTTACTGTATGCTCCAGCCTATTTGTTTTAGAGTTCAGGAGTCTCTATTAGACTAGAGAGAATCTTTTCTATGTTATTTTGATAATATGCTTATTTTAGAAACCATGGCCTTCAGTGGAATCTAATACTTAACTTCTTAAGATGTGAACATTCTTTATGTTAGTCTGTATTCTTGCCTGTGTGTTTGAAATACATCATAATTTTTTTTAAAAGACCAATGAATAAGAGGGCATAAAAAAAGACATGATGACTTTACATCCTGCCTGTTTTCAGAAAAGATTTAAACTGCATTTTATTATTTGCAAAGCTTAAAAGATTGCAATTTCAGCAATGCAAAATTTCCCAAGAAGAATTTACATATGTAATTGTACTTTTCCATGATTACTTTATTATGTGGTTAAGCTTGATTTATAACTCATATTAGAATTCCAGTTTTATAAGAGATTATGCAGCATCCTTTTGAAAATTGGAAGGTGTCCAACATGGGCATTGGGTAATGGGTTTATTCCTTTACATTCTGTGAAGGCAAAGTATAGTTTCCTACAGCGAGGACAGTAAGCATTTAATATTGCATCTGAGCCTGTACTCTTGTGTTTCCTTGGGGTTTAATATAATTTGTAAATTCATTTATAGTTTTGTAAAAGCAGAATTTAGCAATGAGAATCATAATTGTATGATATTTAAAAGCAAGATTTATGAAGTTAGGTAAAACCTAGCTTTTATGCCTGCCTCCAACATGTACTATGAGTTTGAGCAAGCTCTGGGAGTTGGTGATAGACAGGGAAGCCTGGCGTGCTGCATTCCATGGGGTCGCAAAGAGTCGGACACAATTGAGTGACTCAACTGGTTGATTGAAAATATACGAGCTCTTCACCAGGGGGAGCATTAGTTCTTCTAAGGCTAGCTTCTTAATCTCAAAGGAGAAAATAATATAGGTAAACTCATAAGGCTGTTGTGAAAATTAAATGATAATTCATGTGCCAACCATCTAGTGAGCATTCAGTAAATTTTAAGTATAATTGATAAAGCAAGTTCTCAACCTATTAACCAAGGTAAGACCTAATTACTAATATACTGTGGAAATAATCTCATGAAAATGGAAGTTATTACCTTCAGCTAACCAAATCTAGAAGGCCATTAGCTATTTTTTTCATATAGCTTCATACAGATGGCCAAAACTTAGAAATTCATTAGAAATGGCAAGTAATCCCCAATTAAAGTCTGAATATACTGTAAAGAACTAGAGTCAGTTTTGAAAAAGTTTGGACCATTGCAAACTGCTTATTATTTCTTACCAGATTTCAAAACATGTTAATAAGAGGTAATTTGTATATTTATTTTATAGTCGCTGGATAACCTAGAAGATAAATACTTTCCTTCGTGTGTGTGTGTTTAATTTTATTGGAGTATTGTTTTTTTGACTTACAATGTTACAGGTGTATAACAAAGCGAATCAGTTTTTACATCTATCTATGTCCATTCTTTTTCAAATTCTTTTCCCATATAGCTTATTACAGAATACTGAGTGGAATTCCCTGTGCTATACAGTAGGTTCTCCTTGGTTCTTTCTTTTATCAGTTCAGTTCAGTCGCTCAGTCATGTCCGACTCTTTGAGACCCATGAATTGCAACACGCCAGGCCTCCCTGTCCATCACCAACTCCCGGAGTTCACTCAGACTCACGTCCATCGAGTCAGTGATGCCATCCAGCCATCTCATCCTCTGTCGTCCCCTTCTCCTCCTGCCCCCAATCCCTCCCAGCATCAGAGTCTTTTCCAATGAGTCAACTCTTCACATCAGGTGGCCAAAGTACTAGAGTTTCAGCTTTCGCATCATTCCTTCCAAAGAAATCCCAGGGCTGATCTCCTTCAGAATGGACTGGTTGGATCTCCTTGCAGTCCACGGGACTCCCAAGAGTCTTTATAGTGTGTATATATTAATCCCAATCTCCTATTTTATCCCTTATCCCTGTGTTTCTCCTTTGGTAATCATAAGTTTGATTTTGAGATCTGTAAGTCTGTTTTATAAACAAGTTCATTTGCATCATTTTAAAATTAGATTCCACATGTAAGTGCTTTTACTTGATATTTGTCTGACTTACTTTCATGCTCCTCTTGGCCATCTGTATGTCGTCTTTGGAGACATGTCTATTTAGATCTGCCTATTTTTTGACTGAGCTGTTTGGAGATTAAATCCCTTGTTAGTTGCTTATATTTATATTAAGTTATATGCATTTATATTAATTTTTGTTCTTTCCCGATGTGGATCCTTAGGTCCAAGAAACTCAAGTTCTATAACATCCCTTCTAGCTCTGGTTCTTCAGACACAACGGAGATTAGTTAGACTCGCCCACCTTTAGTTTTTAGAAGGCATTTGTGGAAATCACAGTCCACTTCATGAAATTAGTGCTCTTCCAGTGTGTCCAGGTTGGGCAGCTGGATGTTTAGGTTTCATGCTTCTTTTCACTTTTCTTCCCTGAAAAGACCTTAACAGTATTTTTCTCTGCTCTTAACTGTGGAGACCATTCATGATTTAGTACAAAAAGAAAATATTTTCCTGGCTTTATAAATGATAGTAGTACTTAAGTAGAAATATTAAATTGCAAAGAAAAAAATGAGAGTATGTAAAAGATGAATCCGCATTGTGATCTGTAAAGATAAAACATAATAACATAGCAGACTTAGTGATGATAACAGGCAGATTCCAGTGGCTAACTTAGAGTAGCAGCTGTGTTCCTCTTTCAAACAAGTGCAAACATACTAAAAAAAGAATCACATTGAATGAGATGGTACTAAGTGCTAGACATTAGCTATCATTCATAGTTCAGTTGGTAAAGAATCTGCCTGCAATGCAAGAGACCCAGGTTTGATTCCTGGGTGAGGAAGATTCCCTGAAGAAGGGAACAGCAACCCACTCCAGTATTCTTGCCTGGAGAATCCCATGGACAGAGGACCCTGGAAGGCTACAGTCCATGGGATCACAAGAATTGGACATAACTGAGCAACTCAGCCACCACCATGCCTACATTTTGCATGAGAGAAGTCTTTATTAGAGGAGACATGCACAACATTATAAGGTGTCAGAGCTAAGACCTAAACACAGCCCAGACTTCCTTGGGGATGTCCTTTATAAGGTATTTTTCCATAAGTATTTTCTAGTTTGAAATGCCTGTGTGCCTCTGGGAACCACCTGTTGATCTGTATATATGGCAGGTCTATCTTAGATTTTTTCACCCAGTGGCTTTAGGACTTCTTTGGTGAACTCTGTCCAATTTAAAGTGTCCTCCACTTACACAATCCTAAATGTGTTCTCTCAAGCCTGGGAGTATGTTAAATGTGAGCTTATTCTTCATGGCAACCAAAATACACTAGGTGTCTTTAGGCTTAAAATAGTCATTGTACTTAGGTCAGTTTTTCTGTCTCACATGAGCCTTAAATGAAATAATTCTAACTCACATATTTAATAGAGAGGAACATTAATGATACTCATTTTAGGGAAAGGAAAGATCAATTTCAGTTGCAATTAAACTTCTTCCTGTCGTGAGGCATGGAAAGCAGTATCTTGTGTATGCAGATGATTTGCAAATCTCTGGTTTGTATCTTAAACAGAACTAGAGAGGTACAGTCATTGTTCTGTCAGACTGCTGACATGAGAAGTCTGAAATTATCATACACTGAACAATCTTCCTGCGTCCCTGCCTCTTCTCTTGATTTGGTCCCTACTTGTGTGTTTTTTGAGTGGAATTGGTCAGCCTGCACTCTTCTGTCCCATCCTCTGTAGCCAGTCAGCCCCTAAGTGCTGTTAATTTCACTTTGATTCTTGAATCTGTGTCTTTCGCTCCCTTAATACTCTATCTGATTTTGGCCAGGGTCCATCTTTCCCCTCCTGAATTAATGGCAGTTTCCCAGTCTCTATCAGCTCCAATCTAACGGAAACACAGAGAGAGTAAGCTTTTTAAAAGCAAATGTGATTGCAACACTCCCAGCTTGAAATTTCTGTGGCTCCCCATTGCCTACAGACTAGAATCACCTTCTTTCTATGACCTGACTGCTCCTTTTCAGGTGAACCTTCTCTCTCTCCACTCACAAGTGTACTTCAGTCAGATTGCAGAGTAGCACTTTGTCAGACTCATCCTGCTTTGTTTTTTATCTCTTCTTAAAAGCTTTGATCTTTTGCTTGGAATACCTCTCCCAGAATCCAACAAGTAGTAACTCCTTTTTGTGTTCGGCGCTTAACCTCCTTTGCTCCTGAGTCCAAGTGGGGTGCTGTTCCTAAGGTGGCAAAACAATCTTAAAGCATCTTTCCTGGCTGATTAATCCAAACCAGATTGTCTACTCATCTATCTTGTCTGGTGGACCCCTGCTTTTGGAGGCAATGACTGAGCAGTATTTCATCATTGTATATATGGAACATCTCAGAAAATCATGATTTGACATAGACAAGGCATATATCATACATGATACTAAATGAATCCGTGAGTGTTTGGGTATACTCAGCAGTAGAAAAGAACATTTGATTTTTGTCATTATCCCTAACTTGTATTTCTGTTGGACCTGAATATTCCCATTTCAAGATATTCTACAGTTTTAGGCCTTTATTTGAGCTCCAGCCTAAAGAGAAAAAAAATATATATATATTATTGTAGTAGAGATTTCAAAGAAGCTTTGCTAAAATGCAGTTTAAATTTCAGTTAAAAATGCTATATTTGATATCTGAATCATACACTTGGATTTTATTAATTACAGCTCTTTATTCTTTGTGAGTATAAGTAATAGGTGACTCTGCCTAGGCTGTGCGTATGCGTATGCATGCAAGCTCAGTTGTGTCCAACTTTGCGACCCCATGGACTGTAGCCCACCAGGTTCCTCTGTCCTTGGGATTCTCCAGGCAAGAATACTGGAGTGGGTTGCCATTTCCTCCTCCAGGCGATATTCCTGACCCAGGAGAACCCGTGTCTCCTGTATTGGCAGGCGAATTCTTTCCCACTGAGCTACCTGGGAAGTGTGGGTTCATAAGTGCAAATCCAAACTTGGGCCCTCTTTTACTGGGAATCTGCACATATCTGATTACACAGCATGTAGATCCAGACAAAGTGGGAAGCTGACTTCTCTCATCCTTTCCATCTTTTCTTAGGTGTCATTTCCAATGACATCTCTCTGTGATCACAGCCTGACTTCACTAGTAGCCCTGTATTTTTTCTGTCATTTCACTTTTTAAAACAAATTATTTCATTGCTTGAAATATCTCAGAAGCATTAAATATACTTAAATAAAATCCAGATGTTCCTCACAGCCCACAAAGCAAGGCACCTTCTGACACCTGCTCATGTCTCGATGACATTAGACTGCCTGATCCCTCCCTCACTCAGCAGGGAGAACCACGTGGCCTTTCTTTCCATGAGCTTCAAATGTGCCACCCTGTTCCTGAGACCTTCTTCCAGCTTCCTCTACCTGTTGGATTCTTACTATTCTTAGTGCCCCAGTTCAGTATTACCTTGAAAGAGGGAATGTCGTGATTAAATTAGGTGTTCCTCATGCCCACAGTTTGTTATTACAAAACCTGTTTCCTTTGTAGTGGGTATCATAGTTGGTAAATATTTATCATGCTCACATATAAAAAAACATTGAAAGTAATGACCTTAATCTCTCCCTTTTGTAAAACCATTTTGTTCTCAAAGCCTAGCACAGGGCACCCAGGAGGAAAAATATTTTGGGGTGAACTGGTGAACAGTACTTATTGCATTCTACTTATGTTACTGCATTTGTGTTATATTTTATGCTTTTCATGGATAGGCCCAGTATCTGTTATTCCACTAAATGGAAGAGAGTAGATAATCAGACACATGAACTAAATTAACTAGGGGTTATCAAAATCATATGCGTGTGAAGAGTAAAGTGTATGTTTCTTTTTGTGCATCAGTTATATGATGCAAATTTTAGCAAGACCAAAGAAATAGGAACTGGAGTGTATAAGAATTTATTACAGAAATTCAGAAAAATGACATTTTAAATAAAATCAGATAGTGCTTACTTTATGTAGCACTATTTAAGTATGGTGCAAACATAAATTCACTTAATTTTCATAAAGTTACTGTGAAGTACTTTCTTTCAATATTATCTCCATTTTGGAGAGAAGGAAACTTGAAGTAGGGGGAGGCAGAAGTTATTAAAAAGCTAAGTTCTGCTTGCCCACTGATGTGAATAATTATTTATACTTAATTACTGAACTTGTATTCTGATTATGCTAATAACAATTTTTCATTTAGGTTGTTTTTCACTTATACGTAATAGAGTAATTGTAGTGTGATAGCTGTTTCACTATTCAATGTGTCATTTGGTAATTAAATCCCCTACTATAACCATAAGACCATATGCAATTACGATTTTTCTGGTATTTTCAAATCTTTTGTTTAAATCGACTGTCCAGAAGAAACACATGTGAATCACGTGTGTAATTTTAACTTTTCAAGGGAACCTCATAAGAAAAAATAGTTTTTAAAGTGAAATAAATGCTAACAACATATTAAAGCAGTATGAATAAACTATTGTAACCTTAAGATGTAATCAGTTATTATTATATTTTACTTAAAAATTGTCTTTAACATCACATGTACATTTTACACTTAGAGCAGTCTGAAATAGTAATAGCCGCATCTCAAATGCTCATTCACCACCTGTGGCTTCCGCATTGAGTAGTGAAGATTTAGACAGCCTTTTATGTCTAATACATTCTGAATGTTTATAAAGACATAGAGCAAATAATATTTCTTGGTGAAGGCTGGCTCATCCATCACCTCTTACCTTACTGTCATCTCTTCTGTGAGGCATTCTCTGAGCATCCTGGCTAAATGTTCCCATCCATATATTCTTAGCATATGTTATAATGCTCTGTAACTATTGCATTTACAATAATTGCTTTTTCTTATTTAAGTTATTGAACTTAATGGCAAGAGCTATCTGCATATCACCATAGTACCTTACCTGTTTGTCAATTTAACAAACATTTATTGAATTCATACTGTCAAGTATTGTTCTTTGTGCTTTAGGTATATCTGTGTGGAATAGCATCACTGCCCTTCTAGGGCTTATAGCTTTGGAAAATCTGTGCTCTGTAAAAAATATTGTTGAATTAAATGATACTCAGACATTTACTTTTTGGAAGTAGTCTATAAACAATGGGGTACACTTAAGAAAGTGATAGTTAACTGGTTTACATATGCACCTTAAAAATCCTTTACAGATCTTTAAGGATGAGGAAAACTGACTGGAAGGTAATTTACATGACTGTGGTTTAAAATTAGCACCAGACTGAACGCTTAAAATATGTTAATACATGAATGGAAAAAGTTATTCTTTAATAGAAGTAACCTTATTTAGAAGTTAGTACCATTTTGTGTCCATCAGATTACATCTGCAGAATTCTATCAAGTTCTGGGTAAATAATTATGTTGTTAGCCTGTGGGAAGTGGGTTAGAAAAGTAGGACCAAAATACTGCCATGGTGATGTAGTAAAAACCATGTTCCAGGTTAAATGTCTAGATGTGTATCTGACACACACCACAGTGAAGGTTGGAAAAAGAGTTCACTGAACGGAGACTTAGGGAGTTTGGGATGGACATGTGTGCACAGCCGTATTTAAAATAGATCACCAACAAGGACCTACCGTAGAGCACAAGGAACTCTGCTCAATGTTCTGGGGCAGCCTGGATGGGAAAAGGGCTTGGGGGAGAATGAATACATGTATACGTATGGCTGAGTCCCTTCGCTATTCACCTGAACTATCACAGCATTGTTAATCAGCTATACCCCAATACAAAAAAAAAATAATTTAGAAAAAGAAGAGTTCACTAACTTACAGTGTGAACTTCTAAATTTTTCTACATCTTTCCTTCCACTTCTCTCGAGTTTGAGAGACTGGTACTCTCCCGGTCTGCCTGCTTCTTGGCATCCATGCACGCCTGTATTTTCTTACAGCGAGTCGCATGACGATTTGTACTATATTTATATGTGTATATATAGCCTCCACAGTGAGCTGCTGGGATGTGGGAATCACTTTTGCTATATTTGGCCCGTACCCAGCACTATTTCCTACACACTGGGATACTCGGAAAATGTTGAATCGAATGTTAGGAAACTGAATTCTACAATCAGAAATGTAGGTCAACATTATGCATTTTCTGCTCTAAGAGTGTTCCAACTTCTTTTCTCACGTCTACTCTTCCCTGCCTTGTTAGTCTAACCAGAATGACTTTTCTTCTAAAAACAAATCTGATCGTACTGTGCTCTCCTTAACCCTTGCTAGTGCCTATGTCTCCTGGCTTCCCTCCCATGTCTCTCTTTACTCTTCACCCATGTCGGTCTCACACTTTTGTTCACTGGTTGTACCCAGAATACTCTTCCGTCTCACCTCTTGACCCTCAGGCTTCAGTTATCCTCAGTTACTTCTGCTTCTGATCTGTTTCCCCTAATAGGTTAATATATGCTTGCTGGTGGTGGTGGAATCACTAAGCTGTGTCCAACTGCTGCAACCCTGTGAATGGTAGCCTGCCAGGCTCCTCTGTACATAGGGTTTCCCAGGCAAGAATACTGGAGTGGGTAGCCATTTCCTTCTCCAGGGAATCTTGGCAACGTAGGGATCGAACCTGGGTCTCCTGCATTACCAGGCAGATTCTCTCCCAGCTGAGCCACGAGGAAGCTCTGATATATCCTTGTAAGACCATGTTTTCCTCTTTTGGAATAATTATCACTGTTTTTCTTTTACATACAGTTGTCTTTATTTGATGAATATTTGTCCACCCCATTTAATTCTAAGGACTTCCCTGGTGGCGCAAACGGTAAAGCATCTGCTTACAATGCAGGAGACCGGGGTTCCATCCCTGGGTCAGGAAGATCCTCTGGAGAAGGAAATGGCAACCCACTCCAGTATTCTTGCCTGGAAAATCCCACGGATGGAGGAGCCTGGTGGACTGCAGTCCATGTGGTTGCAAAGAGTCGGACACGACTGAATGACTTCACTTTCACTTTAATTCTAAGTTCCATGAGGAAATGTGTGTTTACCTGTATGTGCAACATTGTATAAGTATACCAAAGTCATGTACTAAATGGTTAACTCATATTTGTGAAGTGGATATATAAATTCACGAGCACGCACAATACATGGGCATGTCTAGGCTCCAACTAGGCCTAAATCTTTTGTCTCCACTCAGACGTATAGCCCATATGACAGAAAGACATGTGATAAAACATTTTAAAATATATAATCTTGTGCTTACTTAGGCAGAAAATATTCCTTTGAAGAGCAGTTAATACTTGTTCTGCGTACAGGTTAAAAATTATTTTTTATACATGCTCAAGTAGTTAGAAATTAATATTCTCCCAAGTCATTGAAATGTTAAACTGTCTAACCTTCTAAAAGACCTCACATTTATTCTCAGCCCCAGGCAAGATTGGGAAATAAAACAAACTTCATAAGATATTAATATCCTAAATGGGTATTGTCCCCATGGGCTGATGCACCCATGGGTTCTCAGGTTTCACTTTTCCGAAACACTGTAATTGAAGGTCAGAAGGCACGTACATTGGTAGCTTGAAACTACATTTACAACAGAGCATACTAAATAATTGTGAGATGTAGATAATATATGACAAGATCCATTGTACTTATGTGAAAGAAAGAGAATTGAGAATTTTGAAATGTCTTGTCTTAAGATACTGACTTAAATGAAAATAACATCTAATTCTCACATCTAATTCGACCCTTCTTCATACCCTCATTACTCCTACGCCATCACTTCCTCCATCCTTCTGTGCTCAACTGAACATTTGCTCCATCCCAGCGGCCCAGTTTTTGCTCTTCGCTTTGTGTGGCATATTTCTTATTTTCACCTGCTTCCACCTGTCTACCCATCACAATTCTTTGGCTACTCACCTTTCCTTTCTGTGTCTTAACTCGGTTTGACTTCTTAATGAGAAGTCTTTGTTGGTTAAACTTTCTGCTGCTATTCTACTTTTATTTCTAGCAGACCATATACAAAAGTTTCAGAAACTAAAGTATATAAATCTAAATTTCCTGATGTGTCCTTCTGGGTTCTAGCAACTCTTACCTGAGTTCTCAGCTTTTATCTCTATTACCTTCTATGAAGTTCTAAGCTCACAGCATGAGAGAAAGTGCAAAGGCTTTGAAGACAGATGGGAGTACCACTCAACCCAGATAATTATGTTGACCACAGAGAGATTATTTTGTGTTTGAGATAACCTGCCAATGGGAAAAGACTTACTCCAGAGAATTACTGGGAAGGTCAGCTGATATTCTGCATTCAGACCATCATCTTACTTTACTGCTTTTTTTCTCTCCCATGTCATCTTTAGGCATAGGTCTTGCCATAAACTTGATATGCCTTCTACTTTCCTTATTACCCAACTTCATTCTTGGTTTTCCCTCAGGGGAGAAACACAACATCTTCACTTGCTGTGTTCACAGAATTTTGCATGAATGTTCTTGTAGGTCACATGATAACTATGAACATGTCTCTGTTGGACAACAGCAAGTCCCTGGCCTGCTGCTCATCTCCCTACATGATTCCCAAATTTCTTTGA
The DNA here is from genome assembly GCF_032405125.1 of Capricornis sumatraensis. Taxonomy (NCBI): domain Eukaryota; kingdom Metazoa; phylum Chordata; class Mammalia; order Artiodactyla; family Bovidae; genus Capricornis; species Capricornis sumatraensis. Next base: position 13,466,027 of record NC_091089.1, on the reverse strand, counting down.
TCTCCTTAGTCCCCGCTGTGAGCACACAAGTTGGCTATAACTATCGTATATGGCTAGGTTTAGATTAACTGACTTGCCCAAGTAGTAACTACTGGACAAATATCATGCAGCTGATATCAGGAAAGAATGGACTTTTATCAAAGGCCTGCTTGACATCTAAGCTATATGTTAATTTTCAAGTTTCATATCAGAATGTTACAGCAGAAACGTATCAGTCTTTTGTAAACATGTTTTTGCTGTAGCATTCTGGCATGGAGCTTGAAAACTAAAAGGCTTTGGAGTGGTGGACGTGATAATTTTCAGAAGACAAAAAGGGACAGGGTTGGGAATCCACTTAGCAAAGAGGGTAGACACATAGCAGAGTATTTGTGGGAATAGACAGGAAATGAATGATGCCTCATTCATTTCAAAACCATGGGTTTTGGAATTACACATCTGCTACTTTGATGAAGCCAGTTGAAAATATTCAAGTGTAGTAAATAAGATGAAAGAAAGATGAAGAGAAAAGCATTTATGTGCCATGGCAACAGGAGAAAGTGGGCAGAAAGCTCAGAAATGTATATCAGTTCCTAAACTGTAGGTTGCAGATAAAGCGTGTGGGGAGGCAATAGCCCAGGGTCAAATAGGAAAGGAAATAAAAAAGTGCTGCAATAAACAGTGGGCTTCCCCCTATTTCTAAAGATCCCCAATAAAATTATTTTGGTCAGTCACATTCCTACTGATGATGGAAAGCAAATAGCAGACACATGCCTAAGAAAGCATATGCTTTTCATTGATGGTAACAAAAAGGTTTAAAATTAATTCATGTTAGGTTTTGCTTTTTAAAACAAATTGAGGTGAAGGCTGGAATATGCTTCACCCCTACTCATTACCTTTAATTATTCCAAATTACTTTGATGTCTTTCTTAGTTTTTATATTTTTGTTCTCAAATGTGTTCTTAATGCCAAAGAAAAACCTTAAAGGGCATTTTAAATATAAACTTCTTTTTAAACTGCTGAGAGTAATATACCTCAAACAGTAATCCACTCAGTATATATTTTGGGACTTCAAGACCCTCCAGGAAAACAGTTCTCGTGATTAAAAATTGTTAAAAGGATATCTTATTTGTAGCCAAAGATAATTCACTGATTTTCACTAATGATTATATATTTTTGAATTCTATAATTCAAGAATACCTTTCTACTTCATTTTAATTTGTAGGCCATGAAATCTAATATGTTCCCAAGTCAACCAGCATTCAGTAACTTGTAGCCAGAGCAGAGCAGAACAGTCATCATCTTATCTGTGTATAGAGTTGTCTAACTGTATCTGTGGGGATGTGATTCCCAAAGTCAAGAATGCTCAAGTCCTTTATGTAAAATGGTGTAATATTTACATATCACCCATGTACATCTTTCCCTATACTTCAGATCATCTCTAACACCCAATACAATGTAAACATTATGTCAGTAGTAGTTGCAAATTCAATGTAAATGTTGTATAAATCATAGCCTAAGTGAAGCAAATTCCAGTTTACTCTTTGGAACTTCCTGAAATTGAAAAACAAAAAAAAGGTTCAATCCAAGTTTGGTTGAATCTTTGGATGTGGAACCTGCCGATCCAGAAGGCCAACTGTATTTATTAAGAGGCACAAAAGTGCATATTCAGCTCGAGAAAAGCGAGGTAGATGATCTTATTTGCAAAGGTTGCAAAGGAGAGAGAGGCACGGATGTAGACTAGAAATGTATGGACATCAAGGGGGGAAAGGAGGATAGGATGAATTGGGACTGGCGTATACACTGCTGATACTATGTATGCTGCTGCTGCTAAGTCGCTTCAGTCGTGTCCGACTCTGTGTGACCCCATAGACGAGAGCCCACCAGGCTCCCCTGTCCCTGGGATTCTCCAGGCAAGAATACTGGAGTGAGTTGCCATTTCCTTCTCCAATGCATGAAAGTGAAATCGCTCAGTTGTGTCCGACTCCTAGGGACCCCATGGACTGCAGCCTACCAGGCTTCTCCGTCCATGGGATTTTTCAGGCAAGAGTGCTGTAGTGGGTTGCCATTGCCTTCTCCAGATACTATGTATAAAATGGATTAATTGGCAGGAACCTACTGTATAGCACATGGAACTCTGCTCAATGCTCTGGGTTGACTGAAATAGGAAGGAAATCCAGAAAAGACCAGATATATGTATATGGCTGATTCACTTTGCTATACAGCAGAAACTAGCACAACATTGTACAGTGACTAAACTCCAATAAAAATTAACTTACAAAAAGTGTATTCAGTTTATTTAACAGTATAGCCAGTGTAGTTGTCTCTGTTTTCCAGTGCAAACATCAGCTTTATTATGTATGTTTTGGTAGAAGAAAAACTCCTAACATTAAAGAAATGATTGATTTCTTCCATCAATCTTTGACTACTGCTAAAACCTTACAACCTGTAGGCATACCTGTAGGCATAAAACGTTAAAAACCCAGTTCAGTGTTTCATTCTGAAAGTGGGACTCTATTAGAGGGAAGCTTTTAATGTTTGTATAGGATCTGACATACTGGATTTTATTGAACAGCTGAGTTTCCTAGACAAGTACTAGGCATTTCTTCAAAGAACCCAGCTAAATGCTATAATCCCTTCCCTCAGAAATGGCAGTTGTTAAATTAGACCCCAAACGTTTATGAATGTCGCTTTGCCTTTCCAGCAATTAAAGAGTTCCAAAAAAAAAAAAAAAAAAAAAGTCCCTTTGTGTTTCATGGCTTTGAAATTATTATGTTAATCCTGAGCTGGTCCTCCCATCTGCTCTGTCAAATGCTTTGGAGGTTACATTCAAGGGGGTGGCATCAGTTCTGAACAGGTGTGGGAAAGGGTTTCTTGATGTATAAAAAGTGTTTGATATTAAAGGCGTTTTAGCAATTTGAGCGTATCTACTGCTGCGAGTTCCCGCGTTGAGTAGGCAGCCCATTCATTTCCCTTTAAAGGACAAAAACACCTGAAATCAACCCCAGAGACCCACTTTCCCCAGGATGGAGGGGGAAGCTGGTGAGTTGACTGAAACTGTCCCTTTGCTGTCTCCTTGTCGTAGTGCTGATCCTCCTGATCGTCACCATGAGAAGACGGAAAAAAGAGCCCCTGATTTTCGACGAAGAGAGAGACATCAGAGAAAACATCGTCCGATACGACGACGAGGGTGGGGGAGAGGAAGACACGGAAGCCTTTGACATGGCTGCGCTGAGAAACCTCAACGTCATGAGAGACACCAAGACCCGGAGGGATGTGACCCCGGAAATCCAGTTCTTGAGTCGACCGACTTTTAAAAGCATCCCGGATAATGTCATTTTCCGGGAATTTATTTGGGAGAGACTGAAAGAAGCCGACGTGGATCCCTGCGCCCCGCCTTACGATTCCTTGCAGACGTACGCCTTCGAGGGGAATGGCTCGGTGGCGGAATCGCTCAGCTCCCTAGATTCCATCAGCTCAAACTCTGATCAGAATTATGACTACCTTAGTGACTGGGGACCGCGTTTTAAACGCCTCGCAGACATGTACGGAACCGGCCAGGAGAGCTTGTACTCATAGCCCTGGAGACCTTCGTTTGAAAGGTACTGAAGGAAAAGTAAAGGCAAAAGAAAAAAGAAAAAAACAGCAACACAAACAACTGACGTACAGAACACAAGAACTCCGCTTGCTAAAGGGAAATGGTTGTAAATATTCCTCCATTTTTAACTGTTTAGGTTTCTGCCTTGGTGAAGCAAATCTTCATTAGACTTGTCCAAGGGACTGCACTGACCACAGACTCTGAGCATTTGAAGGATTTTTTGATTAAAAAAAAAAAAAAGAAATGCTCAGTGGTTTGTGAATAGACAGCAACTCTCAGATACCTGCAAAGGCACCCAGCCTTCTGAGTGAGTAGTGCAGTGATGGTATCGGCAGTGAGGCGAGTTAAACACCATATGCCAGGAAAAAGTCCTGGAACTTCTTGCATATCAAAACTCGGGACAAATTTAATTTACAGTGATGCTTTCGGCTTGCTAGATTAGAGCATCCAGCAGAATTTTATTGCTGTGGGTTAGCAAATATATTTTATTTCGCAGTATAAAAATTCTCAGAAAATCCTTCCCAGTTCAATACAAGCCAATAAAATTTGGTTTAAGGCAACATAAACCATTGTTTAGCAGATAAATCCAGAAGTGTTCCAAATAAGCAACAGGTAAATCATTCTTAAAGTTGGCAGTGTTTTTGAGATGCTTGTGTAGGTATGAAAAAAAGTTGCTGTCTATTCTTTGCCTTTTTTTTTTTTTTTATTATCTCTTCTGATTTGTACAGGAGACTACCTTCTCTTTTTTTATTTGACACATGGTGTTATATTTATTTTGGAGCTCCAGACTCCACTCAATTCAGGTCCATCTTCCTGCCTTGGAATATTAAGCTCATCAGAACATGTTGATTTTTTTCCACTCTGAACTACATGAAGGAAATGAAGCATAGAAATAGAAAGAAAGAAAAAAATAAAGTTGAGCAATTGAGCCCTTACTACTGTTCACATCTCAGAGAGGAACACAGCTACAAGGACATAGAAGTTGTCTGTCTGAGCCATTAGAATTTAGAGAACATTGGAAGGAAGTGTATTATAGAAGGAAGATTTCAGAGAGAATTGAGATTTTCTTTGATGCAAGATTTATTTTTCAAGGTAACAAGTTCTAGAAGTTCCAAAAACTTTTGAGAATTTGTTTTCCCCTCCTCCTTTGCTATAAAAATATGGACAGATTTTTTTAAATATATCTTAAACAATGTAATGTTATAAATTTCAAAATCCATCTTTCAGTTCTGATGCAAATATGTTCCTCAAGAATTATCCAAACAGTGTATACTTTCTGTACCAGTTTAGATGTGCCAAAGTGAGCAGAGGAAATTCAAGTAATCACATGTGTTTGAGAAAAAGAATTTTATGATGAAAATGTTATTTCTACCTAACATTATTTTCTAGGTTAATACCAGTTTAATGTGAATATAGTCAAGTAAGAATGATTTTTTTTTTTTTACCTTTTAAAAAGGGTTTGTTGATGGGTTCCTAATAAATCTACAGATAGTGGACATTGTATAGGAAATTGTGTTTCTAAAAGTGCTTTCTGAAAGACAAACACTGGAACCAGAGTATCAGTATTTTGATTACATGAGGAGAAACTCTGTAGGATTCTGTAAAATTGCAGCCCACCTTTAGAAATGAAGTATGTGAAAGTGGCCTTCAGCTTCATCAAAATAAATAATTCAATAAATAAGATTATCTGTAAACAGTTCTTTCATTTGAATAGCTTTATAGACATTGTTTCATGACTAGACATGCTTCTTGCTGTATTAATACACATATGCATATGAAAAAACAATTTTATAACAGAGTAAAGGATACTGTTCATGACTTTTAATCACATATGTCTCTCAGATTACAAAAGTAAAGCATAGTACATTCACCCAAGTCCATAAAATCAGAGTGCAGTGCAGGAATAATATAGGTGTTAAGTCAGCAAGGTGCTGAGAACACGATTGTGTAATAATCCCCTTGTTGTCCTCAAGAAATTAAAATAGTACATTTGGATTATGATGCCACAGCTGCTGATTGTTGCATAAATGGAAGTTTGAATGTATTTTAGAAAAGGAACATCACACCATTCACCTTGCTTTCTCTCCTTTTAAAGTATATATATTTTCTTTTTTCATAAAAAAATTTCATATTTGACAGTAAATGATTGGGGGGGGAGGCTTTAATTTAAATAAAGATTTGAAATTCTTGCATATACTCAATTGCCATTTTCTGTGTGAAAGATGATAATAATACAGTATTGAACTTGATTCATTGGTGTTTAAAAGAAATCTTGAGATGGCTGCAAGTACGTCCCTAATAGAGATGGAGTTTATAAGTATTCTAGCTAAGCTTCTTTTAATGATGGTGAGTGTTATTTTAGTTCTCTTTTTCTCTTCTGAAATCTAGGGTTATATGTGTTTATCTGACATCCTGGAGAGAGAGGCTCTGTTGTAAACCCAGAGAGTAGTCGATGAACAAAAATCAGTGTTAGAGCTAGTTACAGAATTCTCCAAAAGTGTCTAAATAAATACCTATTAAATCAGCTAACCACTAAAATTCAGTGGTGGACTAGTGCCAGCTCAGAACAACTCCTAAGCACCTTACTTCTTTCTTTCCGATTCTGCTTCTAGTGATAATATCTTTGTAGGTCAGCCATGGTGGTTATAGTTAGACCTTCACGTAAATCAGCAAACACTACCTTTTTTTCTTTTTTTTTTGAGAACTGTTAATAGTGGGTAGCTGTTTACTAACACGTCACTGCTTACTTTATAAAAGGAAATCCCCTAGTTGTAAATACAGTATGAATGAATAGAATATCAAATAATGACATGAGAGCAATATGTGCCCTGTTCTACTACTAAATACAGATTCATGTAGTCGTGACTCCTAGTATCAGATCCTTGGAGCTACAGGTGGAAAAGGAGGGGACCCGCTTCATATGGGATGCAGAAAACGATTGAGAAGTCAACTTTACATATTTTCCATTAGTCCCTGTGGGGGCACCATTAGAAACTGAAGGTATACAAAGTAATGCATATTTTGGACAATTCTGTTTCTTAAAATTAATTGCATTTAACTTGTTACCTTCCAACTCAAAGAAATAAACTCAGGCCTCTACTCTAGATTGTTACTCTTGCATAATGTTAAGTCAGCGTAAAGAACAGGAAAACTAAACCTTATCAAGAAAGTGGAATTTTGCAAATCAAGCCTAAATTATGATTCTGGATGTGCACTATGCTAAAGCAATATTCCAAAGTCAGCTGCAGACCAAAATTAGGAAGGAGAGAAGACAAGATACTGTATAGAGGCAATGAATAGATCTTTCTACAAGCAGTCACCTAGATGAAGCTGGTCAACTTTTTCTTTTAATAGGAAGCTCAGCCGAGGTGACTGCAGTTACAGTTAGACAACTACTAGACACAGGCAAGTAATAATAATGTGAAGGTTATGCTACCCGCCTATTCACTCTGCCCTCTGAAAATATCTTACATTTATTTTAACTTCAGGCACAATTACATCTACTACACTGGATGATGAGCAGTCTTTGGCAATTTTTCTCATGTAAATGGCATAGTTGTTTAAGGTAGGAATTGTATTTGTGGTATGGTGCTCAGGCTCAAAGAACTTAATGCAAATAGACTGATAGCATCATATTCAAATATAAAATCCAGAAGAGCTTAAGATAAAGTTAGATATACTGCAAGAGGCAAAAAGCATCTTGTTTAAATATTTTAACATTTTTAAGTGCTACTTACAAATATTCATCAACAAATTTTACATGTTATTTTGACATCTTTTGACTTCAGCCACCTGATGAGAAGAGGTGACTCATTGGAAAAGACTGATGCTGGGAAAGACTGAAGGCAGGAGGAGAAGGGGCAACAGGCATCACCAACTCAATGGATAGGAGTCTGAGCAAACTCAGGGAGATAGTGAAGGACAGGGAAGCCTGGCATGCTGCAGTTCATGGGGTCACAAAGAGTTGGACATGGCTGAGTGACTGAACAACAAAAATTGACTTTCAAACAGTTCTAGTTACCCAAGTTGTTTCTAAATCACTATTTGAAGGTTTATGTAACTAATTAAAGTTGATTGAAAGAAAGCTTGGACTTACTCTAAACTGTTTCTGGTCAGGGATGTCTGGGGACAAATGGAACGTATGTGATGGTTAACACGTAAGAAAATTCATTTTCTGTTTGTCCAGGTAGTTTATTGAACTTAAATCTATCAGTTTGTTCAGTCATTTCTGACTTCGCAACCCCATGCACTGCAGCACACCAGGCTTCCCTGTTCATCACAAACTCCTGGAGATTACTCAAACTCATGTTGATCGAATCAGTGATGCCATCCAAACATCTCACCCTCTTGTCCCATTCTCCTCCCACCTTCAATCCTTCCCAGCATCAGAGGCTTTTCTAGTGAGTCAGTTCTCTGCATCAGGTGGTCAAAGTAGTACAGCTTCAGTAAGATTCCTTCCAATGAATATTCAGGACTGATTTCCTTTAGGATGGACTGGTTGGATCTCCTTAAAGTCCAAGGGACTCTCAAGAGTCTTCTCTAACACCACAGTTCAAAAGCATCAATTCTTCAGTGCTCAGCTTTCCTTATAGTCCAACTCTCCCATCCATACATGACTACTGGAAAAACCATAGCTTTGACTAGACAGACCTTTGTTAGCAAAGTAATGTCTCTGCTTTTTAATGTTGTCTAGGTTTGTCATAACTTTCCTTCCAAGGAGCAAGCATCTTTTAATTTCATGGCTGCAGTCACCATCTGCAGTGATTTTAGAGCCCCCCAAAATAAAGTCTCTCACTGTTTCCATTCTTTCCTCATTTCCCATGAAGTGGTGGGCCCAGATGCCATGATCTTAGTTTTCTGAATGTTGAGCTTTTAGCCAACTTTTTTACTCTCCTCTTTCACTTTCATCAAGAGGTTTAGTTCTTCTTTGCTTTCTGCCATAAGGGTGGTGTCATCTGCATATCTGAGGTTATTGATATTGCTCCCGGCAGTCTTGATTGCAGCTTGTGCTTCACCCAGCCCAGCATTTTGCATGATGTACTCTGCATATAAGTTAAATGAGCATGGTGACAATATGCAGCCTTGATAAACACCTTTCCTGATTTGGAATCAGTCTGTTGTTCCATGTCCAGTTTTAACTGTTACTTCTTGGCCTGCATACAGATTTCTCAGGGGGCAGTTCAGGTGGTCTGGTATTCCCATCTCTTTAAGAATTTTCCACAGTCTGTTGTGACCCACACAGTCAAAGGCCTTGGGATTGTCAATAAAGCAGAAGTAGATGTTTTTCTGGAACTCTTGCTCTTTTGATGATCCGGTGGATGTTGGTAATTTGATCTCTGGCTCCTCTGACTTTTCTAAAACCAGCTTGAACATCTGAAAGTTCACTGTTGATGTACTGTTGAAGCCTGGCTTGGAGAATTTTGAGCATTATTTTGCTAGTGTATGAGATGAGTGCAACTGTGTGGGAGTTTGAACATTCTTTGGCATTGCCTTTCTTTGGGATTGGAATAAAAACTGACCTTTTCCAGTCCTGTGGCCACTGATGAGTTTTCCAAGTTTACTGGCATATTGAGTGCAGCATGTTAACAGCATTATCTTTTAGGATTTGAAATAGCCCAACTGGAATTCCAACACCTCCACTAGCTGTGTTTGTACTGATGCTTCCTAAGCATCCCACTTGACTTCACATTCCAAGATGACTATCTCTAGGTGAGTGATCACACCATCGTGGTTATCTGGGTCATGAAGATCTTTTTTTGTATAGTTCTGTGTATTCTTGCCACCTCTTCTTAGTATCTTCTGCTTCTCTTAGGTCCATACCATTTCTGTCCTTTACTGAGCTCATCTTTGCATGAAATGTTCCCTTGGTATCTCTAATTTTCTTGAAGAGATCTCTAGTCTTTCCCATTCTATTGTTTTCCTCTATTTCTTTGCATTGATCACTGAGAAAGGCTTTCTTATCTCTTTTGCTACTCTTTGGAACTCTGCATTCAAATAGTGTTATCTTTCCATTTTTATAGTTAATTATTTTTAAATTATTAACATATATTGTGTATATATTCCATGGTATATGAAAGTTTAGGGAAGCTAACATAATAAGATTAGGTGACAAATCATCATCATAATCAAAAGAACAAGAAAGGAATAATAGCATTTCCATTTTCAGTGTAATTGAAATTGTTTCGGAAGAGTGGGATTAGCCCTTAAGAAAAATGGGAGTTATTTGAGGCTGTGACTTGGCAGGCACTATAAAGTGTAATTCCAGGAGTAATTTTTCAAGCAAAAATGAGACAGCCCATGTGTGCAACATTCTTGACACTTTTTCATTATTATGCTGCCTTGTACTGGCTTGGAACTTAAAGAACAGGTGTGTGTGTATGATTGAGTGACATTGGAAAATATGTCTGAAACGACCTTAAAGAATAACCAAATATTGTTAATTCCAGTGTATTATTGTCATTTGGCAAATGCCTATTAAGCAATAAGACAAAGTCTGATAAATGCAGGGGAGCAATATTTTATTTGCTTAAGAATCTAAATTGTGAAAGGATTATGGTGTTAAGGGGACAGCATTTAGCTGAACTATCTGGATAACTGTCTTCCTCATTTTCTTTTTATTGTGTAGATGCCATCTCATTGTCAACACAGAATGTGGAGTGTGAATTATTTATTGTGGCTTGTCACCAGGCTTTGGCTTGTTGAGTATCACTGGTATAAGAAAAAGCATCCCTTGTCTGTGGTTATAAAATCTGGGTCAGAAGTCAGTTCCAGCACATTTTGGCTGTGCTCTGGATACCAGTCTAACTCTCTGAACCTTTATATCTTTGTGATTAAAATTGAGATAATTACCATCCTGTCTGTTTTAGAAGCTTGTGAGACGATTAAGTGAAAATGCTGTGTAAACTGTAAAGCACTGTAAAAATGTGAGGCTTTATTATGGACAATTATGGAAATTATGTAAGAAGATTGATTATATTTCTTCTTAGTGGTAAACATGGATAATTTCTGGTTTGGGAAATATGCAATAAGGGAAAACACATGCAATTAATATCCTAAGTTGGGAAAAGACACAATTGATATAATTAATTGAAGCAACTACTTTGGAACAGTTATTTTCTAAAGTCGTTCATGAATTTGGGTGAACTCCAGGAGTTGGTGATGGGCAGGGAGGCCTGGCGTGCTGCGGTTCATGGGGTTGCAAAGAGTCAGACACGACTGAATGACTGAACTGAACTGAACTTATAAGGTCTTTGCAGGTTGATATCCAAACCAAACTAATGTAACTGCTAATAAGAGTTAAGCAAATCAGCATGGGCATGCTGATAGAGAATTCAATAATTCCGTCAGCCATGACTGGCACTTGTGTAATTAATCATTTATATACTTCAAAGAATTAAGAGTAGAATAATACTGAGTTAATATGAAAACCATCCTGTACTCTTTTTAATTTATTATTATTTTACTTTACAATATTGTATTGGTTTTGCCACACATCAACATGAATCCGCCATGGGTGTACACGTGTTCCCAATCCCAAACCCCCCATCCTGTACTCTTGATGACTTGAAAGCATTTTCAGTATCTTCCAATAGCCTTTTAAAAATGAAGAAGCTGTCAGAGATTAAAAAATAGTACGCACAGGTACTACTGATTTGTTAGTCTACTCATAAAATGAACATTAAGAAATCTATTCAGGAATTAGTTATCTATTATTCAAAGCTCACATGAACAAGCATTATAAATAAATACATTCAGTTCAGTTTCTCAGTCGTGTCCGACTCTTTGCCACCCCATGAATCGCAGCACGCCAGGCCTCCCTGTCCATCACCAACTCCCGGAGTTCACTCAGACTCGCGTCCATCAAGTCTGTGATGCCATCCAGCCATCTCATCCTCGGTCCTCCCCTTCTCCTCCTGCCCCCAATCCCTCCCAGCATCAGAGTCTTTTCCAATGAGTCAACTCTTCGCATGAGGTGGCCAAAGTACTGGAGTTTCAGCTTTAGCGTCATTCCTTCCAAAGAAATCCCAGGGCTGATCTTCAAAATGGTTGGATCTCCTTGCAGTCCAAGGGACTCTCAAGAGTCTTCTCAACACCACAGTTCAAAAGCATCAATTCTTCGGCACTCTGCCTTCTTCACAGTCCAACTCTCACATCCATACGTGACCACTGGAAAAACCATAGCCTTGACTAGACGGACTTTAGTCAGCAAAGTAATGTCTGCTTTTGAATATGCTGTCTAGGTTGGTCATAACTTTTCTTCCAAGGAGTAAGCATCTTTTAATTTCATAGCTGCAATTGCCATCTGCAGTGATTTTGGAGCCCCCCCAAAAATATATATTTTATTTATATCTGGGGATTCTTTGATCAGACATCCATAAATGGCCTCTCCCATTCAGGAGTTGTTTCACTTGGTGGCTGGTAAAAATAGTTAGTTTGCCCCCAAAAGAGAGTTTTACAGCATCTTGTATCAAGTCTTCAATAGCTGCAAGATTTCGAAGGCAGGGAAAGATCTCTTCCCAGTAAGGGAGTAGGACACTCAGGGATCACCAGAAACTTGTGGGAAATATTTGTTAATCCCAGCAACAAATAAGTACTCAGGTAAATCGTTTTGTAAGTATTTTTCCTGTAGTACCCCAAAAGGTACAAATTTGGGAGGAGAAGGCTCTGGAATAGGAGGTTAGAACAGAGTAGGTAGCCCCTGTGTCAACCAAGAAATTCTTGCACCTATCTACCACATCTACTTGAATCCCCTCGTGATGGTTATCTGTGAAAGGTGGGCTGGCTGGAATGGGCCGCTTCAGTCCTGTTGAACCATCATGAGGGGAGACTTGGCCCTTGACCTTGAGGCTCACGGGTTCCAAGGGCAGAATGTCACCCAAAGCCTCAATTGATGGCATTTGTGGCAAACTGTTTTAGGAGACTTGCCATGGTTTGGACACTCTTTGGCAGAATGTCCTGACTGTCTAAAGTTCAGGCATTTGCCTTGTGCTTTGTCCTTCAAGGACTTGGGGTTTGCCTTAGGGCTTCCCTGGAGGGTGGCCAGAATCAGGGTATGCCTTGTCTCCTTCCTTCTCTCCCTTTCCTGGGCCTTGGCCTCCTTCTCCTGTTATGAAAGATGTTGGCAGCTGTCTGGACCATCTCATCTGAAGAGGCAGACGGGTCCTGCCCCTGGAGCTGTCGTAACTTTATCCTGATGTCTGATGCACATTAGGACAGGAATTTGTCCTTTAAAATTACACTTTGGAGGACCTCTTTTAGACTTTCTAGAAAGGCAATGTGGTTCTTGTTGCACTCCTAAGTTATTGCTGAGTTCGGGCACAGTCCCACAACTAATAGGCTTCCTTCTATTTCCATGGGTGGACTTCCTTAGGGGTGAGTCTTTCTGAAGCTTATCCTACCCAGTACTATTGCAACCTGAGAACCGGGAGTCCCTGGGTCAGGGTGCAGATCCCCAGGCAGGTTGATGCATGATAACCTTTTGAGGACCAGATCCCTAGGCAGATTGAGGCAGGTTGAACTCCTGGGACCCCTGGACTGGAGTTGGGCATCCCCAAGGCCTCCAGCATGACCGATGCTGGGTAGGATTAAGGGTCTGTACTCTTAACTCATTGCTGGTTTGTCTACCAGGGTGGGAATACATATCATGATGTAAAGCAATCCAATTCTGTGCCCTGAGGCTGGGAACCTGGTGAAACAGCCATAAGCCTCATCCTCTTATTGCTCTGAGGGAATATAAGCCACTCATTTCCTTCCCCTAGTCCTCCAAAAGAACAGTCTAGGGTGTTTCCAATGGTGAAAATCTCATTGTTATAGGAGTTAGGAAGTGGTTTAAGAACAAGTTGGTAAGAGGCAACACACCAGATGTTCCATAAAAGTGGAAGTGAGATTTGATCCAGGGGTATGTTTGTAACTTTAGGAGAAGGATGGTAAGGGTTTGGGCCCAAACGGCCGGCAGGGCTGATTCCGAAAGTGTTAAAAATTAACCCTAGAAGCCCAATTTCCCTTGAAGGAATACCACCAGATAGACTTCTAGCAGTCATGTGTGCCTGTTACCCACCCTATTGGGTTCACTGAGAGATGCTGTTGTTGCACATGTTGTAGGAAACATGGAAGATGAAGGCCTGAACATCTAGAGAGATTGGATATTGTACAGTATTTTCTCTCCCAAGGGCCAGTTATTTTCTGGTTGTCCCTCAAGAAGATTGTAGAGGCATCATTGTGGGCCTGGGTGGCTGTGCTCAGAAGAGCATGAAACAGGAGGGAAGGGGGCAGGGATCAACTTTTGAAAGAATGACATAGCATAAGGGCATAACATCAGTTCAGTTCAGTTCAGTCCAGTCGTACAGTCGTGTCCGACTCTGTGACCCCATAAATCGCAGCACGCCAGGCCTCCCTGTTCATCACCATCTCCCAGAGTTCACTCAGACTCACATCCATCAAGTCCGTGATGCCATCCAGCCATCTCATCCTCGGTCGTCCCCTTCTCCTCCTGCCCCCAATCCCTCCCAGCATCAGAGTCTTTTCCAATGAGTCAACTCTTCTCATGAGGTGGCCAAAGTACTGGAGCTTCAGCTTTAGCATCATTCCTTCCAAAGAAATCTCAGGGTTGATCTCCTTCAGAATGGACTGGTTGGATCTCCTTGCAGTCCAAGGGACTCTCAAGAGTCTTCTCCAACACCACAGTTCAAAAGCATTAATTCTTCGGCGCTCAGCCTTCTTCACAGCCCAACTCTCACATCCATACATGACCACAGGAAAAACCATAGCCTTGATTAGATGGACCTTAGTCGGCAAAGTAATGTCTCTGCTTTTGAATATACTATCTAGTTTGGTCATAACTTTTCTTCCAAGGAGTAAGCGTCTTTTAATTTCATGGCTGCAGTCACCATCTGCAGTGATTCTGGAGCCCCAAAAAACAAAGTCTGACACCGTTTCCATTGTTTCCCCATCTATTTCCCATGAAGTGATGGGACCAGATGCCATGATCTTCGTTTTCTGAATGTTGAGATTTAGGCCAACTTTTTAACTCTCCTCTTTCACTTTCATCAAGAGGCTTTTTAGCTCCTCTTCACTTTCTGTCATAAGAGTGGTGTCATCTGCATATCTGAGGTTATTGATATTTCTCCCAGCAATCTTGATTCCAGCTTGTGCTTCTTCCAGCTCAGCGTTTCTCATGATGTCCTCTGCATAGAAGTTAAATAAGCAGGGTGACAAGATATAGCCTTGACGTACTCCTTTTCCTATTTGGAACCAGTTTGTTGTTCCATGTCCAGTTCTAACTGTTGCTTCCTGACCTGCATACAGATTTCTCAAGAGGCAGGTCAGGTGGTCTGGTATTCCCATCTCTTTCAGAATTTTCCACAGTTTATTGTGATCCACACAGTCAAAGGCTTTGGCATAGTCAATAAAGCAGAAATAGATGTGTTTCTGGAACTCTCTTGCTTTTTCCATGATCCAGCGGATGTTGGCAATTTGATCTCTGGTTCCTCTGCCTTTTCTAAAACCAGTTTGAACGTCAGGGACTTCACGGTTCACGTATTGCTGAAGCCTGGCTTGGAGAATTTTGAGCATTACTTTACTAGCATGTGAGATGAGTGCAACTGTGTGGTAGTTTGAGCATTCTTTGGCATTGCCTTTCTTTGGAATTGGAATGAAAACTGACATTTTCCAGTCCTGTGGCCACTGCTGAGTTTTCCACATTTGCTGGCATATTGAGTGCAGCACTTTCACAGCATCATCTTTCAGGATTTGAAACAGCTCAACTGGAATTCCATCACCTCCACTAGCTTTGTTCGTAGTGATGCTTTCTAAGGTCCACTTGACTTCACATTGCAAGATGTCTGGCTCTAGATTAGTGATCACATCATCGTGACTATCTGGGTCGTGAAGATCTTTTTTGTAAGTTCTTCCATGTATTCTTGCCACCTCTTCTTAATATCTTCTGCTTCTGTTAGGTCCATAACATTTCTGTCCTTTATCGAGCCCACCTTTGCATGAAATGTTCCCTTGGTATCTCTAATTTTCTTGAAGAGATCTCTAGTCTTTCCCATTCTGTTGTTTTCCTCTATTTCTTTGCATTGATCGCTTAAGAAGGCTTTCTTATCTCTTCTTGCTATTCTTTGGAACTCTCCATTTAGATGCCTATATCTTTCCTTTTCTCCTTTGCTTTTCACTTCTCTTATCTTCACAGCTATTTGTAAGGCCTCCCCAGACAGCCATTTTGCTTTTTTGCATTTCTTTTCTGTGGGGATGGTTGATCCCTGTCTCCTGCACAATGTCACGAACCTCTGTCCATAGTTCATCAGGCACTCTATCTATCAGATCTAGGCCCTTAAATCTATTTCTCACTACCACTGTATAATCATAAGGGATTTGACTTAGGTGATACCTCAATGGTCTAGCGGTTTTCCCTACTTTCTTCAATTTAAGTCTGAATTTGGTAATAAGGAGTTCATGATCTAAGCCACAGTTAGCTCCTGGTCTTGTTTTTGTTGACTGTATAGAGCTTCTCCATCTTTGGCTGCATAGAATAGAATCAATCTGATTTCGGTGTTGACCACCTAGTGATGCCCATGTGTAGAGTCTTCTCCTGTGTTGTTGGAAAAGGGTGTTTGCTATGACCAGTGCATTTTCTTGGCAAAACTCTATTAGTCTTTGCCCTGCTTCATTCCACATTCCAAGGCCAAATTTGCCTGTTACTCCAGGTGTTTCTTGACTTCCTACTTTTGCATTCCAGTCCCCTATAATGAAAAGGACATCTCTTTTGGGTGTTAGTTCTAAAAGGTCTTGTAGGTCTTCATAAAACCGTTCTACTTCAGATTCTTCAGCATTACTGGTTGGGGCACAGACTTGGATAACTGTGATATTGAATGGTTTGCCTTGGAGACGAACAGAGATCATTCTGTCATTTTTGAGATTGCATCCAAGTACTGCATTTCTGACTATTTTGTTGACCATAATGGCTCCTCCATTTATTCTAAGGGATTCCTGCCCACAATAGTAGATATAATAGTCATCTGAGTTAAGTTCACCCATTCAGTCCATTTTAGTTCGCTGATTCCTAGAATGTCGACGTTCATCCTTGCCATCTCTTGTTTGACCACTTCCAATTTGCCTTGATTCATGGACCTGACATTCCAGGTTCCTATGCAATATTGCTCTTTATAGCATCGGATCTTGCTTCTATCACCAGTCACATCCACAACTGGGTATTGTTTTTGCTTTGGCTCTATCCCTTTGTTCTTTCTGTAGTTATTTCTCCTCTCATCTCCAGTAGCATATTGGGCACCTAATGACCTGGGGAGTTCCTCTTTTGGTATCCTACCATATTGCCTTTTCATACTGACAGAACATGGTCCACTGGAGAAGGGAATGGCAAGCCACTTCAGTCTTCTTGCCTTGAGAACCCCAAGAACAGTATGAAAAGGCAATATGGTAGGATACTAAAAGAGGGCATAACATAAACCAATTAAAATCAAATGAGTCCAAGATGACAAGTCATTCAACTAAACCTGGATCCTCAATCTGCAAGCTAAATAACACACCCAAATGTGCCAGGACAGTTCCAAGGCACTGTCAAAAGACAGAGGAGTGAGTGGTTCCCTAATTGTTGGAATGATCCTCCCACTCATTAGCATATGAAACCACCCAGCCCACAGAAACTAACCACACCACATTCCATGGCCCCTGCACTCTCCTCTGTGATGGCCCACACCCTGTGGAGTGTGATTCTCTCTGAATCCAAACAAATCCACCTCCTACCTATCCTTGTGTCTCTCACTGAATTTTTGCAATGAAACATCAGAGCCTGAGCTTCATTAGGTCCTGAAGCTAGGTGCCCTGGGTTTTATCTGGGCTCAAGTCCCAGAAGAGAGGAGCTGAAGGACAGGAGGACAAACAGTGTGGGGGGGAGGGGAGGGAGAAGGGACGTGCCCGGGAATCCCCTTCATAATCTGCCAGATTACTCCTTGGAAGAAAAGTTATGACCAACCTAGATAGTATATTCAAAAGCAGAGACATTACTTTGCTGACTAAGGTCTGTCTAGTCAAGGCTATGGTTTTTCCAGTAGGCATGTATGGATGTGAGATTTGGATTGTGAAGAAGGCTGAGTGCCGAAGAATTGATGCTTTTGAACTGTGGTGTTGGAGAAGACTCTTGAGAGTCCCTTGGACTGCAACTAGATCCAACCAGTCCATTCTGAAGGAGATCAACGCTGGGATGTCTTTGGAAGGAATGATGCTAAAGCTGAAGCTCCAGTACTTTGGCCACCTCATGCGAAGAGCTGACTCATTGGAAAAGACTCTGATGCTGGGAGGGATTGGGGGCAGGAGGAGAAGGGGACGACCGAGGATGAGATGGCTGGATGGCATCACCGACTCGATGGACGTGAGTCTGAGTGAACTCCGGGAGATGGTGATGAACAGGGAGGCCTGGCGTCCTGCGATTCATGGCGTCGTGAAGAGTCGGACATGACTGAGCGACTGAATTGAACTGAACTGACCTGACCTGTGCTCACAGTTTTCATTGTCCTGATCCTTGGGAAAAAGAAGATTAAGAACAGAAGAACCCCAACCCTCTTGGGCAACAGCTACTAGAGCACAGCAGAGGAAAATGGAGCCTTTGGGACACAATGGGGAGTAGCCTTTCCAGAGTCCCTCAATTGCACCTACTACTGCTCAACTGTTTGTGGGGGGTTCAGGGAAACAAGAAACGAGAGACTGTAAAGGAATTAAGATTTTTGTTAGCCATATGTCCTTCCAGACATAGGGGCGAGGACTTCCTACCCCAACCAGAGGTCCCCTGGGATCTGAGACTGAGTCGAGTAAGCTTTCTGCCAAGTTTGTGTTTGTTGTCCCAGTTTCCAGCACAGTAGGCTTTTTGTCACTTCCCTCTTGCTGGGTTTTCTTCACGTTCAGCTTCCACCGCTGGAGCTTTCGTGGAGTTGGGCTTCTGCTGTGTTTGGCCTCCGCCTTGCAGGGGCTGAGCTGAGGTTGTTTCAGCCAGGTTAAATCCAAGAAATGGCACCATATGTGTCAGTGAAGTGAAGTGAAGTCGCTCAGTAATGTCCAACTCTTTGCAACACCATGGACTGTAACCTACCAGGCTCTTCTGTCCATGGGGTTTTCCAGGCAATAGTACTGGTGTAGATTGCCATTTCCTTCTCCAGGGGATGTTCCCGACCCAGGGATCAAACCTGGGTCTCCCGCATTGTAGACAGAAGCTTTACCATCTGAGCCACCAGGGAAGTCACTTACACTTTTATATATGCCAGGGGAATAATTTCTTCGTTTCTGTCTTGCTGCAGCAAAAATTTGAAGCAATGGACAGACCAGTGTTATAGCCCTGTGTAAACTTCCTTGGTCGCAGCAAAAACGTGAAGCAATATATGGACCAGTGTTGCAGCTCCATGTTACAGCACAGTTTTATTTGACAAGCAAAGGGAAATACATCCTTGAGGAGTGAGGTGGGCCGACCCAAAAGATGCAAAGAGAAGAGAAGCTCCCGGCTCAATTTTGGCTCCACTTTTTATATGTTTTTTCTCCTCTTCCTTGGCTTGCCCTATGTAAACTGGGTTAGCTAGGAGGCTGTTTGCTTCACCTGAGGTCCTCACTCCAGTCCTCGGACCTTCCTTTGTTCTATTTTCTGAGGCTTTGCCCTTTGTGTTTTAGCCACTGCCTTTCTGGACCCTGTTTTCCTATTCTAACTACCTAACAAAAGCAAAAAAATGGAAATGAAAAAGAACTAACTACTAAAGTTTAATATATGTTAGACTTCAAATTGCATGTATTACATATATTGGATATTATATACACTGAGCATACTCACATACACATTGCACACACATAATTTGAGGCTAACGGTTAAAGTGAAGCTAATGGCATTTAACATTTTGTTTTAATTTTTAAGATAATTATGACTGTCAGATCCACCATCTACAATTAAATTATGTGGGCATGTTAAAAGAATACTGTGCACCTGTACGCATGCTGTTTACTATAGATTTCAGAATTTCTTTCTCAAAATTTAAAGATGAGCAATTCACTTATATAAAGTATGAAGCATAACTTTCAGTCTATTATTGCATATTTTTAAGGCTCTATCATAATTATGTTAAAAATTTCATTTTCTGCAATGTTTCTGCTTAAATGAGTTACTTGAATACATAGATGTAAAGAAGTGTGAAAACTGCTAATTCGATTGAGCACAAAATGAATCCTGGAAATCCAGTCAGAAAAGACCCTGATGCTGGCAAAGACTGAGGACAGGTGAAGAAGGGGATGACAGAGGACGAGATGGTTGGATGGCATCACCAACTCAATGGACATGAGTTTGAGCACGCTCTGAGATATGGTGAAGGACAGGGAGACCTGGCATGCTGCAGTCCATGGGGTTGCAAAGAGTTGCACACGACTGAGCGACTGAACTAAACTGACTTAACCTTGGGAATGAATCATTAAGAAAAAATTGGAGGTCTGCGTATATGTCAGAACCTGAAGAGATGGTTGTTGTTCAGCTCAAGCACTCCATTTCATGCAGACAGTCTCTTAGAGTACTAAGGATTTGAGTGTTTTCTGTTTCTTTGTTTTTTAGCTGATAGAGGAAATAAAGTACTGTTTCAGAAGGATACTGGTGTGTATCTGTATATACGAAGTGCATAACAAGTATGAATCAAGTCAGAAAACCACAGGGTGATAAATGCTCAGGTTGTTGACGTGTTTTCTAGATATGTGCTTTGTTATGTTCAAAAAATTAAGAAACATTGTTGCAGATTAAATTATTTTAAAAAATAATAATTCCCCCCCCCAAAATCTAACAACTCAAAAAACCCAAGAGACCCTGCAGTGGCTATTTCTGTCATCTTGATTCTCAGCTGTGACTGTCAGTGCCAACGTGGCTTCCAATTTATACCTTCTGACAACTTAGTACAGGAAATGAGTCCTGTTGTAATGAAAATTTCATGTTTCCCTCTGAGTGACTGATTTTTATATAAAATCGTCTTAAGAAAAATGTTCTATGGATGTGTCATTTTAACTTTCAGAGCAATCCAACACAGTATGTGATTTCAAGTTGCTTATAAAACCAGTGAATTAACCCAAGAGAGGCAAGCAACATTATACCTTTATTTAATGGGGGGGGGAGGGAGGGGGGTTGAAGCCCAGAACAATTGTAACTTATCCAAGGAAACATCATCAATAATTAAAGCTTATTAATTTTCCACCAGATTATTATGTGATCAGAGGGGAAAAATCCTTAAAACTATCCTTAGCTCTAATCTGGGTGAGAAAACATGTGAAATGGGGTTATAGTCACAGTCATACAGGGAAATCTTTGTTTTCATTATTTTCTCACCTTTATTACATCACCAGTCAAAGAGGACTGCACAGGACTTCCTGACATTAGTAATCTGGGCAGTTGGAAATGTGAGGTGTGGAGGATGAAAGTGTTATGGATAGATGCTACAATGAGAACCTATGACTTCTAATTAGAAGCTATGACTTAGAAGTTTTGACATAGAAGCTATGACTTTATGACTTCTAATCCAGTACTGAACATACCAACTGAAAAACAAGTTCCACTACCAGTAATAGTTTGGTTACAATAATTGCCTTAATACATATGTTTGTAATTAAAATCCCCTCGAAGACTATTAGTACACAAATAGGCAAAGATGTTTACAGTTCCTGAATCTATTCTAATACCATTAAGAAGAGGTTCAGAAATTGTTATGCACATTGGTTAAAAATTATTGTTCAAGTTAGCCAAAATTCAAGTTAAAATTCGTCCCCTTCTTCCATTCAACTTTCGAAAGTCTAATCATCCGTTCATTTTCGAGGTGCTTACTTAGCATCTACTGTGGGGTAGGTGGTCAGAGAACAGTGAGTTAAACATTACTAACACCTGCTAGACAGTCTATTCTGAATGTGACTCCTGCGTTACCTAATCTGTAGTAAGCCATTCTTACTAAGTAATGACATTCTTGTTAAGAAAGTTTATTCCTACAGGCTTTAGGATGCACGATTAGAATTTCTGGTTATGACAGCATTTGCATTACAGGATACCAGCTTCTGAAATGCCAAGGGTACAAACAGGCACCTCCATCAGATTCTCCAGCATGGAGACTGACAAATTTTATTCTTCACATGTGAATGCTAAAGGGTAAGGAAGGTTTTGAAGGCTTGTAATTTGTCTTTTGGAATTTGAATGTTAAAATAACTGCCAATAATTTGAATTATAAACTACTGAATGAAATAAAACCCATGAATCCCTGCTGTTGTAAACGAATGCAGAATAAAATCAGGCATAAAGGAAAGTACTTCCTGGCAGTAGAATAACAACCGATAAATATTGACAGAATAAAGAAGCTAGAAGTTATAAACGGATATTAAAACTAGAATAATAAACACTGTTTACATATTTTCAAGGTTTCTTCACATAACAGTTATTAATTACAAAGGTCAAGTAGTACTGTTACAGTGGAGAATCTGGAAGACACTGCCTTAATGAGCTAATGATCTCGCCAATGACATTACATAAGAACAGATTATCATCCAGTGCCACTTGATATGGTGCCGTAAAGCTATAACATCACTTCTGTGTTAGTCCCAACATATGAATGACCTGTTTATAATCAAGAAAACTCTTGGTGTGAACCCAAATCAGGAAATAGTTTCCGAAACAGTGAATCCATATTTTTCAAAAATTTCAAGATCAACAAATGTTTAAAAAGCTAGAGAATGTTCCAGATTAAAGGAAAATAAAGACATGCAAATGTAATGCATCTACTTTCACAGTTAGAAGGCCATTTTTTCAAATATTCTTAGGTAATTATAACCTGAAGGCCAATGCAGCTGCTGCCAGACCACAAAGTGAAATCCTTTTTATGCATTTTGTGAATGAGAAATGGAATCTTTGATAGCAATAGAAATAGAATATTAAATAGAGATGGCATTATCTAGTACCCAAGATAAAATAGATAATTGAATCAAACCTGCTAAGAGACTTGCATAAGACACAGGGCAATGCTAATGTATACAGTGCAAGCTTGGAAATAGTTTCTATGGCAATTGCCAAACTGTTGCTAATCACTACTTTCTTTCCCATATGACCGTGTATTTTTTGTTATAAAATCTTAAGAGATGCATTATATTTATATTCACCAATAGAATATGAGTGACAATAGCTAATTTTCCTATAAACCCATTAATTTTTCAAGTAAGTGTCTGTATCAAGTTGATGACAAGTGTTATCATTTTTTTTTTCCTGTGATGTGAATGACAGAGTATCTAAGATTAACTTAGTGGGAATTTTTGTATTAAGATTATAAATTTTCTTTAGAAAATACTAACTGTGGAACTATGGCTGCCCTAACAAACATGATGGTGTGATTTTCAGTGGTCTATTTATCATTCGTTACACTTAAAAAAACCCATAAATGTTCTAATGGTTTAAGCCATTGCTAAGTAGGTGTTTAGTTTGCTGTCAAAAGCTCTGCTAATTATCTGATAGAGTGAGTGAAGCATTTTTTGTATTAAAAGACTTCTTAAAATTTAAGCTATTATAGAATCAGAGGGTAAAATTGCCAAAGCACACACTAAGAAAATATAATAAAGTGTGTGTGGGGGGGTGGTGTTTCCATACTTTATCTGTTTTAATGGTTGGTAAAACAAAGACAACTATGATTTTATATGAAATTACTACTAATAACTTTAAACATTTCCCCTGAAGCTTAAATTATCCCCTAATCTTTGTTTACATTATCAGTGTGCATAATGTGCTTGCATGATCAGTTGAGTCTGACTATTTGCAACTCCATGGACTGTAGCCTGACCTTCCCAGGTGGCTCAGTAGTAAAGAATCTGCTTGTCAGTGCAGAAACACAGATTTGATCCCTGGGTTGAGAAGCTTCTTGCCTGGAGAATCCCATAGACAGAGGAGCCTGGCAGGCTAGAGTCCATTGGGTTGCAAATAGTTGGACATGACTAAGCAACTGAGCATGCACAGGACTTTAGCATGCTAGACTCCTCTGTCCATGGAATTTTCCAGGTAAGAATATTGCAGTAGGTTGCCATTTCCTCCTCCAGGGGATCTTCCCAACTCAGGGATCAAACCTGCGTCTCGTGCATCGGCAGGTGGATTCTTTACCACTGATCTATCTGGGAAGCTTATGCAAAATATACCCAATGGCTTAACTTCCATTTACTCCTTATGCCTTAGATAATATTTATTAAGATATTCAATCCTAGAATTATCCTCACTGACAGCATCTAATTAATAGCAAATCCCTGCTTTCTTGAACTTGTCCCACACAAACTCCAATAATATCTTTTCTGATATTCTCTTACTGATACACTCAACAACTCTGAATTCTGTGTTCTCCTTTGTAATGAGTAATTAAACCCAACTTTGATGAACTGAAGGACTGTTACTGATAGTCTTTGGCTGTTATGCTTAATAGTGCTTATATTTCAGACAATGATGGGAAATAAGGAAGTAGTTGGAAGATAATGTAGGGTCAAGGGAGAATTTTTCAAAGATGGGACAACAGTGAACTCTATGTGTCATCTGATACAAGAGATAATTTAAGTGGTATCTCTGCGGTGAGAGGTAAAGTGGTCACGTACATAAAGGTTGGCCGTAGACACGGAAGAAGGTAGTCCATAAATAATGTTATGAGGGGAAACTGGGCATATTGCTACCAACATAGGTAGCTTGATAGAGGTATAGCAGAAATATGTAGACGTTTTCATCTAATTGCTGCTATTCTTTCAGAACCAGAGGGTAGAGTCATCAGCAGAAAATGAAGAGGGGGAAAGACATCTTGATGAATGAGGAGAGAAGAGGTATATTTCTAGGGAGAAGGAAACGGGAAAGGGTTAGAGAAATGGGATACGTACTCTGGCAGCAGTAAGGATTCAGCACCCTTGAACTTATGGATCATGACCAGGAAGCAAACAAAGCTGTTCTTGTTTTCCCAAACCCCAACATATTCAACCTAATTTTTAAACAAAGATGAGTATCAACCTTGTAATTCCTGATTTACTAGGGTTATCAAGTAGTTAACACACACACACACACAAAAGCACACATATCTTGGGATGGATTTTTCAGAGTCAGGAAAGACAGGGTGGCACCACTTGGCACAGCCACTAGGGGAACAATTACCTGAGTGATTCTTGGCAAGAGATTTGCCTCTCTGGCTCAAGGTTTGCATGTATGTAGTGAGCATAACAACACAATCAACTTTTATAGATGCTAAAAAAAGAGTTAAATATGACAATGCTTATAAAGCATTTAGAACATCAGCTAATGATTCACTTGTTCAGTTCAGTTCAGTTCAGTCGCTCAGTCATGTCTGACTCTTTGCGACCCCATGAATCACAGCATGCCAGGTCTCCCTGTCCATCACCATCTCCCGGAGTTCACTCAGACTCGCGTCCATCGAGTCCATGATGCCATCCAGCCATCTCATCCTCAGTTGTCCCCTTCTCCTCCTGCCCCCAAGCCCTCCCAGCATCAGAGTCTTTTCCAATGAGTCAACTCTTCGCATGAGGTGGCCAAAGTACTGGAGTTTCAGCTTTAGCATCATTCCTTCCAAAGAAATCCCAGGGTTGATCTCCTTCAGAATGGACTGGTTGGATCTCCTTGCAGTCCAAGGGACTCTCAAGAGTCTTCTCCAACACCACAGTTCAAAAGCATCAATTCTTCGGTGCTCAGCCTTCTTCACAGTCCAACTCTCACCTCCATACATGACCACAGAAAAAGCCATAGCCTTGACTAGACGATAGAAATCTTACCAAACTGAAATCATTATTTTCCTGAGTTTCCTGGATAAAGTCAAATGGACAATAAAAGGAACCTCTCCTTCATGGCCTATTTAGCAACATGATTATTTCTGGTGGTCATCTGGGACAGTCTTTGTGGACTAGATCATGGTTAGCAATTTGAGTGACTTACATCATTTCACTGTGAAGCCATTTATGAATGAAAGAACTCTTTCCATTGGCCCAAACACTCTTGCATCATTTTTTTTAAATGAATGTCTAGAAAAGTATTGATAGGAACATGTTTGAAAAGTTGAAAAAAATTTCAGCTCCAGACAATAATAAAGCAGTTATTAACATGTTAGTTATTTGGTGAATTATAAAGATTAAAAATAGTTTCTTGTCTTCTGTTAAGAGAGAGATCAAAATTCTGAGATGCTATTGTCCAAAAACTAGCAACACCCACCACCAAAATGAAGCCCCCAAAAGAATTTATTATTTTGCATGTGTCTACTGACATGTCTTTAAAAATTGTTTTGAGTTATCAAAATACAGCCCCAATGTGAGAGCCCAGATTACTACTCATCATTGTCTGACTATTCCAGTTTTAATATTGCATTTTAAATGGTTGAGATACTTTTTTAAAGCCTTTTGGGCTTAAGTATTTGTTTTTGTATGGCTAAAGGTTTTAACAATCTATGTTCACGGATTCTGTGAAATCTTGAAAGACCACATCTATCGAATGAAATTTCTTTCTTCTCAAATCTATAAAAATTCAAATAACCAGACTTCTAAAAGAAATTATTTCTCTTAGGGATTTTATTGACTCTGGCACTCCAAATATATACATCTTCTTGAAAGAAGTAAACTATTGTGTGATAATTTTATTAAGAAGGTATTTGGAGATGGCAGTAATTAAAGTGGTCTAAGTTCATCTATTTCAGAAGCAAAGCAGGAAGACCAAGAAAAGAGCCTGAGAACTGCCAGGAAACTTCATAGGAAGAACTGAGATCCACCCAGGAGAAATAAGTTTCTGTTAAAATATGACAGGGCATATAACTGCACTGATCTTCCTCTCTCTTTGGAGATACGTTCGATGGGAAGTATTAGTGATGGAGTTCTTTTAACTTTAAAAATGCCATTCAAAGCTTTCCTTTGCTTCTCAAAGAATTCTGCCTTGCTTTCCAGGCAATACCCACAGAGAAATAAAAGTTACCTTGTGTGATATTACATTGCATTTTACAGTCAAGGACACTGTAAGGATTTGTGAATTGTATAGAAATTAAGACATTCTTTTTCTTTCAAGAACAAATAAAAGTTTGAACAATGTCTGTTTGTGTTCTATACCAACTGCCTTGCCAAGGCTAGAGATGATAACCAAAGTATGATTATTTTAAGCTTCTTGATAATCATTCATTCACTTTTGCATGTATGGAATAAATATAGATTTAATTAGATAGCTAAGTTGAAATCTTGGAGTAAAGATAATTATTTAATAACTTCACACTCTGAGAGTATGTGAGCTTAAGAGATTGTCTTCAGGAAAAAAGAATTATTTTCTAAACTATAGAAAAGTACCTTTCTGAAAAACAAATAAGATAGGAAATATAATCTGAACAAAGAAATCAAAGGCAACTTAAAGTTATTTCAAATATTTAACACTGAGAATTTGTTTTACTTTTGTAGCCTGGAGATACTTAAAGAGTCAATGCACTATTTTATCAATATTAGACTGTGCAAACCACTGGGATTTAGAAAGTTTTTAAAGGTTTTAAACACTGCTTGAATTACTAGTGGACGACAAGAAGCTAGATGTCAAATATTCATCTCCTTATGTATGTATGTATATGTGTTGGAATATAATTGTTTATGTATTTACCTTGTCCTTATACTAAAATTTGGAGAAGGCAATGGCAACCCACTCCAGTACTCTTGCTGGGAAAATCCCATGGGCGGAGGAGCCTGGTGGGCTGCAGTCCTAGGGGTCGCGAAGAGTCGGGCACGACTGAGCGACTTCCCTTCCACTTTTCACTTTCATGCCTTGGAGAAGGAAATGGCAACCCACTCCAGTGTTCTTGCCTGGAGAATCCCAGGGATGGTGGAGCCTGGTGGGCTGCCGTCTATGAGGTCGCACAGAGTCGGACACAACTGAAGCGACTTAGCAGCAGCACGTACTAAAGTTGGATTGCAAGAGTCAAGTCTTGAATAGTAAGCAATGGAATATTTTACAGGATAGGAGATTATCACTCTTTTGAAAACTACTAAGATAAGTGTTTATAATTCAGGAAGAATAAAGCAAACTCACACCCCTATTTACTGAATTGGGTCACATGAGTATAAAGAGAAATATGTAAACAATATTTGTTAACAATTCCCTGAAGATATCTTGGTATTTTTTGTTCCTAGGAAAGATATTTTTCTAATGGCATTCATGAACTTTTTTATTAAGGACTTTTTATACCTTTAGGCATAAAATTTCATACCACACTGAATGATCTTAAGTGAACCTTTGTTTTTCTAGGGACTTCTCTATATTGTTGATGTTACTCAGTTGCTAAGTCATGTCCAGTTCTTTGTGACACCATGGACTTTAGCCCAGCAGGCTTCCCTGTCCTTCACTATCTCCTGGACTTTGCTCAACTTCATGTCCATTGAGCTGGTGATGCTATCTAGCCATCTCAGCCTTTGCCGCCCTCTTCTCCTTTTGCCTTCAATCTTCTCTACATTTTCAAGTTTGTTTTGAAGCTGTGGTTATGGCTCCCTTTTAAATGTTTCTGTTCCATATAAAGTACATACTATCTATTGTAGAGTACCTATTACTTTTGTGCAAAAAAATAGGATTTAATCCAGGGGTACATAGAGCTATCTCAAAATGTATTATATTTTTGAGTACTTCTGCAGGTATCCTTAGCCTTTGACCTTCATTATCTATATGCTCTTTGTATTTTTTCCAAGCATTATACTTAAAACTAAAAAAACTCAAAAAATTTAATTTTTAATTGCACATAGCTTTCCAGCAACAGAAGGACATTTTAAATAATGTGTTTATACAGCCCCAGTGTCATAGAGTTTGTGTCATAACCTCTGAACAGCTCAGAAATAGGATGTTGTGTTGGCAATTGCCTCTATTCATTGGAGAACTGTTAACTTAGATTTATTAAATTTAGTGCACTTTGGAAAATGTAAAATTGAACACAGGAGACTAAAATATAAATTGTATTCTACAAGCAAATAAATCCAACTCTTTTGAGCCTCTAAAATAAGCATAAAATACACAGAGGGATGAAAAGAGACCATTTCGAGGGCAATCGCTAGTTTTACAAGGCTGCCTGTCCACTTAGTAAGTTGAAAATATACAGTGGTTCACATGACCCATCATTCTTTTGCTCTGTCTGGTGCTCTTTCACCTTTTATATGAGATTTTTACACTCCAGTCAGCAAAAAGCTGAATTAATAAATCTGATATTCATGCTATAAAATGTGTTAAAGAGGAATGAGTTTGGTGCGTGACGCAAATTGTATTCTGAAACTGTGCTTACATTCTGATGGTGCAGTAGCAACAAATCAGATAATCATGTAGAAGAAATTCACGTCAACCTGAAGAATAATGACAAAAATTGTACAAAGAATAGTTAGAAGTACCCAGATGGTCCATTATTTAGAGTAGAAAACTGTGTTCTATAGATTTTGTCTGTATCCACCAGGTGTATTTCAATTCTGGATGGAATATTTTAAATTCATTTGTCCATGCAAATGCTTTAGCTCTCTGATAATCACCATGCAACAACAGTTAAGTATCTAGGTATAGTGCAAAAGGTAAACGCATAGTAGAAGTGTGTTTCTTTTTTTAAAAAAATAAGATAATTGTGATGTTAGACAACAGATAAACCCATAGAAGTTATGGGTTACACTCTGTTCATTCTTCACACAAATATACACATTATTAAGAGATGCACTTGTATCCACAGAGCTTAGAAAAAACAGAATATGTCAAAATGCGAATTTCCAGTTCAGTGGTCTAGAGAATTTCCTATAAATGCGTTTCAAAAAGTTGAAGTCCTCATTTCAATTTAAAAAGGGTTTTTCAATATATCTTTTGCATGGATCCTAAACTTACTTTGTTGAAACTAGTGAGTGGTCTTCAAAAGTCCTAGTTTCAAAAGTAATTTAGAGTAGGAGAAGATGGGATAACATGTTTAAGATAGAAATTGTACCCTTTACTAAACCTTATGACAAATAAATTTGCACTTTCCTTGTACAATACATTTTATTTGGGCTAAAAAATCTGAAAGCTGGTTTAACCCGTTTGATGTCTTCAACTACATGACAAACTTCTTTAGGAAAAAGAAGATGCTTTCTTTTGTAAGCTCTTGCACTAAATAAGCATGATGACATATTTCTAAGTTGCATGTAGCATATACCTGAAGCTTATTGTTTTTGAACAAGCAACCTAGCAGAGAAAGAGGTGAGGCTATTAATATAATTTGAATAAAAATTCTGAATGACTAAAAATTCATTCAAATCTGAATATCAAAGGAGTGAATTCCAGAATTAATATAAACATCATATAAGTAAATACACATACACACTTAATTTCACATCATATCTATGGAGTAGTCCTCATACCAGGCTAGAGATATTTGGCAATATTGTTTTGTTATATGTTCTTAAAATTCTAATCCACGCAATAATGTGTATGGCACTAAGTGAAGAGTTCCATTTCTGTAATAGGGGAGAACAGTTTATGTCAAGGAAGTCTTCCTATAGATAACAGTGACACAGTCTAGAAATATATGAAAAGTCATTTGAAGGTACAAAAAGGTAGATCAAACTAGAGGGAATTTGGCTGTTGAAATAAAAACCTCAGATAGAAAATTTCCTTTGAAAAATACATTAACTTCATAAATGTTTGTGCCCCAAGCTTATTTCTTTTTTTCCTAACTCAGTTAATGACAATACCATTCATTCATGTAATCAAAGATGAAATCCTTTACTTTGACTGCAATTCCTTATTTTACTTAACCTCTTTATCTAATATGACACCAAATTCTGTTTTACCTAGGAATGTTTTCACAAATTCAAAGTCTATAAAACATTCAAAAATATAAATAACTCATACAACTTAACAGCAAACAACGCAATTTAAAAAAGGAGAACATCTAAATAGACATTTCCCAAAGAAGATATATAGGTGCCCATCAGTTATATAAAGGATGCTCAACATAATTAATTAGTAGGGAATTGCAAATCAAAATCACAGTAAGCTATCATCTCATACCTGTTGGAATGACCATTGCCAAATAGGCAAGAAATAACAATGAAAATATGAAGAGAAAGGAAATCCTTGAGCACTGTTGGTGGGAATGTAACTTGGTACAACCACTATAGAAAACAGAAGTTCCTTAAAAATTTAAAAATAAAACTATCATAGGATCCAGCAGTTCCACTTATAGGTACTTACCAGAAGCAAAAACACTAATTAGCAAAGATATGTGTGTCATATGTGTGTGTTCATTTCAGCATTATTTTTACCAACCAAAATATAGCAACAATCAAGTGCCTACTGATGGATGAAATGGATAACGAAATTGTGGTGTGAGTAAATGTATATATAATGGAATATTACTCAGTCATAAAAACATTATGCCATTTGCCACAACACAAATGGACACTGAGACCATTATGCCAAGTGAAATCCATCACACACAAAGAGACAAATACCATATAATCTCTCATACATGTGTTCTTACAAAAATCAAAATAAAAACAAGCTCATAGATACAGACAATAGATTGGTGGTTACAAGAGACAGAGGGTGAAAGAAATGTGACTTTTTTTTTTTTTTTTAGTTTCAATAAAAGTTAAATAAACAAAGTCTAGATTGGGGGGGAGGGTCTTTGTTATTTCATCATAAATATCCCCAAATCTTTCTAAGAAGTAGTCCCCTCCATTTTTTACCTCCATGACACTAGTGAGTCATTATTTATGGAATGATGCTCTAAGTCCTTAGACAGGGATATGATTTTTTATAAACCAGTATGTACAAGTTACTATTGCCACAATAATGTGAAGTAGTGAAGTCACTCAGTCATGTCCAGCTCTTTGCGACCCCATGGACTTTAGCCTACAAGGCTCCTCTGTCCATAGAATTTTCCAGGCAAGAGTACTGGAGTGGGTTGCCATTTCCTTCTCCAGGGGATCTTCCTGACCCAGGGACTGAACCTGAGTTGCCTGCATTGCAGGCAGACACTTTGCCATCTGAGCCACCAGGGAAGCTGTGTGCCAAACCACCACATACCTTCCCTAGAGCCTGGTGACACACGGCCTTTGGATAGGCATTCCCCATGAGCTTACCCGGGGTTGGTGCCATGTCTGGGTTCAGCTGGCTGCCAGGTGAGCTAGGCAGGCCTCACTTGGGACCACCTGGCAGATTCAGCTTGGCTCCGACCTGTCATTCTTCAGTGTGTCTTCATGGTCATGTGTAGGACACAAGAGAGGAGACAGAAACAGACGGGCTTCTGAGGCATGGGCTCTGTACGGTAGCCCCAGCATTCCTACTTCATTCTGTTGATAACAGAGGGTCACATGAGGAAGAAATGTATTCTGCTCGTATCAGAGAAACACCAAAATCACAGAGAAAGGTCACTGACAAAGACAGACGTGAAGCATTCATGACATCGGTCTTCCACACTCAGTCTCTCTTACCCTTCTTGCAGCTTCTTTTCTAAACTAGGGTAGCAGATAAAATACAGACATTTATTTAAATTTGGGTTTCAGATATATAACAAAGAACATTAAGACTCTCTTGTTCCCTGGCTATAACTGAACAGGGCTTCAAAAACAGCCTTTTAAAAGTAGCAGAAAATACATAACTAAAAGATAAGAACAAGACTCCCTAAGGGATTCAGAAGGGTCATTTCTAAGAAAAAATAAGATTAAAAAGTTGGCAACAGTTTAACAGTAAAGAAAACTTCCAGCGATTAGAAACTTTACTGTTGAGACCTGCTATTCCTGGGAGACTTATTGCCTGGTGATTTCAATGACTAAATGTTTCTATTTAATGATCTTGTTCCATTATTAGCATCGATGTGTTCACACTTTTAAAATGATCTTAGCTCATGATGGGCATATCAGCAGCTGTCAACAGCAAGTATTTGTTTATTCTGAATAATTCTTTCCTTCTCTTCCATACCTTTGTGAAAGCAGTGCTTCAGAGTATATGCTCTTGGATTTCAAAAATAGTGGATTGTAAATATAAAGGGTTTCCTAAGCAAGCATACTGACAAGCACCCAAAATCTTTGCACTTGCTTTGAAGGTATTTTATCTGTTTGCAAAAAAAAAACATAAAAATGGCATAGGGTAACAAAAGTGTCATTGTTTCTTAGCTCTAGTCTATGATTTAGACTTTGATGCTTTTATGATCATGGTTTGTATATAACTATATTAAAGCACTGGAAAAAATGTTATTAGTTCAAAAGCTGATATTATGTCATGTGGGGATATAAGTCTTTTGCAATGTCAATGGTAGATTTCTCAAACAGGGATGAAAGTAAAAGTGTTGGTCACTAGTCATGTCCAGCTCTTTGTGACCCCATGGACTATAGCCTGCCAAGCTCCTCTGTCCATGGAATTCTCTAGGCAAGAACACTGGAATGGGTAGCTGTTCACTTCTCCAGGGGATCTTCCTGACCCAGGGATTGAACTCAGGTCTCCTGCCTGCATTGCAGGCAGATTCTTTACCATCTTAGCCTCTAGGTGGTGGTTTAGTCACTAAGGGGTGTCCAACTCTTGTCAGGCTCCTCTGCTCACGGGATTTTCCAGGCAAGAATATTGGAGTGGGTTGCCATTTCCTTCTCCAGGGGATCTTCCTGACCCAGGGATTGAATTCAGGTCTCCTGCCTGCATTGCAGGCAGATTCTTTACCATCTTAGCCTCTAGGTGGTGGTTTAGTCGCTAAGGCGTGTCCAACTCTTGTCAGGCTCCTCTCCTCATGGGATTTTTCCATGCCAGAATACTGGAGTGGGTTGCCATTTCTTTCTCCGGGGAATCTTCCTGATCCAGGGATTGAATCCGGGTCTCCTGCATTGCAGGCAGACTCTTTGTTGACTGAGCTACAGAGGAAGCCCAAGATTGGATAACCATCAGGGAAGCCCCTCAAACAGGGATATGCAGTTACTAATCTATCAACTTTTTTAGAGAACTGGTGTCCCTATGGGCTCATTTCTTATCAAGTTTCTTTCATTCGGCATAAATCTTTGAATGATCACCCATGTCACTGTCTTTTCATACATTCTTTCTATTATTGTTGAGTGTAGTTTTATAATACCGATCGATCATAATCCTGAGGGTGGACATCTTAGATATTTTTGGTTTGGGGATATTGCAAATAAAGCTGCTACAAGCATTTGAGTAAATGTCTATATGGACATATGCTTTCATCTTCTTTAAGAGTATAATAGCTATGTCATGTGGTAGACAGGTGGCTCAGTGATAAAGAATCCACCTACCAATGCAGGAGACAGTTTCAATCCCTGGGTCAGGAAGATCCCCTGGAGGTGGAAATGGCAGCCCACTCTAGTATTCTTACCTGGAGAATTCCATAGACAGAGGAGCCTTGTGGGATATGGTCTCTGGGGTCACAAATAGTAGGACATGACTGAGCACCAATGCACGCTGATTGTTTTACAAATAGTGTTACAATTTTACATAATCCCTGGCAGTGGATGAATATTCCAGGAGCTCCATAACCTTACCAAAACTTGATATGGTCAGTCTTTCTCAGTGTTAGACATTTAAGTAATGTAGAGTAAGAGTTCATTGTGATTTTAATTTGCACTTTTTGATTTTGTAATTGTTTCAGGTGTGAGAGTGAATCTAGTCTGTACTATTATGCATTTTGATCAGAAGCAGTTTTTTTAATTTATTATTTTTATTGGAGTATAATTGCTGTACAATATTGTGTTAATGTCTGCTACACAATGAAGTGAATCAGCTACATATATATGTGTGTGTGTGTGTGTGTGTGTGTGTGTGTGTGTGTGTGTGTGTGTATATATATATATATATATATATATATGCATATATCCCTTTCCTCTTCAACCTCCCTTCTACCCCACTGACCATCCACCCCTCTTGGTCATCACGGAGTACCGAGCTGAGCTCCCTGCGCTATACAGCAGGTTCCCAGTAGCCATCTATTTTATATATAGTAGTATATATATGTCAGTCCTAATCTCCGGATTCGTCTCACGCTTTCCCTCCCCTCCTGTTTCCATATGTCCATTCTCTATGTCTGCGTCTCTATTCCTGCCCTGGAAATAGGTTCACATGTACCGTTTATTATGATTCCACGTATATGTGTTAATGTTTTTCTCTTTCTGACTCACTTTGCTCGTATGATAGACCCAGGTCCATCCACATCTCTACAAATGACCGAATTAATTATTAGAGAAATGCAAATCAAAACAACAGTGTGGTATTACCTCACACTTGTCAGAATGGCCATCATCAAAAAATCTACAAACAATAAATACTGGAGAGAAGGTGGAGAAAAAAGAACCCTCTTGCACTGTAGGAATGTAAATTGATATAGCCACTATGGAGAACAGTATGGAGGTTCCTTAAAAAAACTAAAAACAGAACTACCATACAACTCAGAAAACCCATTACTGGGCATAGACCCTGAGCAAACCATAATTCAAAATAACACATGTACCCCAATGTTCATAGACATAGAAGATTTTAAAATTTATTTATTTTTAATTGAAGGATAATTGTTTTACAATATTGTGTTGGTTTCTGCCATACATCAAGATGAATCAGTCATAAATATACATATGTCCCCTCCCTCTTGAAATGTAGAAGTTTTTATCCACACAATTTTTATCCTTCCTGCCATGAAATGAATACATGTATATTTTATCTACATAGCAGTCATTTAGAACTAAGTAAGCATTCTAGTCAAGGCTATAGTTTTTCCAGTGGTCATGTATGGATGTGAGAGTTGGACTGTGAAGAAGGCTGAGCACCGAAGAATTGATGGTTTTGAACTGTGGTGTTGGAGAAGACTCTTGAGAGTCCCTTGGACTGCAAGGAGATCCAACCAGTCCATTCTGGAGGAGATCAGCCCTGGGATTTCTTTGGAAGGAATGATGCTGAAGCTGAAACTCCAGTACTTTGGCCACCTCATGCGAAGAGTTGACTCATTGGAAAAGACTTTGATGCTGGGAGGGATTGGGGGCAGGAGAAGAAGGGGAGGACAGAGGATGAGATGGCTGGATGGCATCACTGACTCGATGGAAGCAAGTCTGAGTGAACTCCGGGAGTTGGTGATAGACAGGGAGGACTGGCGTGCTGCGATTCATGGGGTCGCAAAGGGTTGGACGTGACTGAGCGACTGAACTGAACTGAACTGAAGCATTTTAGTGCTTTCATTTTCTAGTATTCTTGCCTGGAAAACCCTATGGACAGAGAAGCCTGGTGTGTTTCGTCCATGGGGTCACAAAGAGTAGTCAGACACAGCTGAGCATGCACACACACACACACAGTTTTCGCCTTACGTGTTTCTCAGTCCTGCAACCTAAAAGGTCCCATGGGCTGTCCCCTTCTACAGGTGGTATTATGTTTTTATTTTGATGATGCACTTTCTCAAACTTGAGATATAAATAAATTCATTTGTGGTTTCTACATTGAAGTTTATCTGCCACTAAAGACATGGATTTACGCTCTAATACTGCTACAATTGCCACCCTGTACATTTGTACTGCATCTGCACACATTTCCCCAGATGCCAACTTTGGATCTATCCACAGGACGATAGTTAGCATTTGTTCCAAGTCATTGATTGTCTTCTCTAATTACTACACTTGAATAGTTTGACATTTTACATAGTTGACCGTAATCCCATGTGGTCCAGAAAAATGATTGGGGATTAATAATTAGCATCCATGTTTAATCTGCTATGACCCACCTCTACTCAGGGGGGAGATATATATATATATATATATATGTGTGTGTATGTATGTATATATGTGAATCCATAGATATACCTCCATTGGAGGTACCAAATGTCTTATTAACTGTTCACCTTTATCAGTGTAAGTCAAGGTTTCACACTGTAGGACTGTATAGAAAGGGGGCTGGTGATCCTGAGGAAATGAATTCATAACTACAACTGCAAACTTTAAAAGTTATCATTACCAGTAGCAGGAAAAGGAGAACACAATAATAAAAGAAAATCAACCAGAAGCTTCTTAACTATACATTGTTCAGGGTGTTAAATTTATTTCCCACAGTAATGACCAATTATACATTAAGTGGGCTTCCCAGGTGGATCAATGGTAAAGAAATTCGCCTGCCAATGCAGGAGACTCAGGTTCGGCCCCTGGGCCAGGAAGATCTCCTGGAGAAGGAAATGGCAGCTCACTCCAGTATTCTTGCCTGGAGAATCCCATGAACAGAGGAGCCTGGTGGGCTCTATCTAGTCCATTGGGTCACAGAGTTGGACATGATTTAGCTACTAAACAACAGCAGCAGCAATACATTGTGTTCTGTGCCCTAAAAATGGTTTTCCTATTTGGGGTCTGGTTTCTGTATAATTAACCCATAATTTGCCTTTTAGTTGGTCAAAGGGAATTTTCATGGTTTTCATTCACCTTTAGCTGAATTATGATTTTATCGGGTTTCTTTCATTAACTTGCTATTCCAGAGTTTCAAAGCAAAAATAAACGAGATAAGTTCACTTTAAGGCAATAGAATTACAAATTAATATTTTTCCCTAGTGAGCCACTTTTGTTGTGTTTCCATCTATCACTTCCTTCCTTTTTAACACAGATAAGCTGAGAAAGTTTTCTTTCATCAAATCCTGCCATATTGATCATTGTCAAATATATATGAGGGAAGAGTCTGCTTATCACTGATGTCTGATCTATTTTCTGTACTCCACCATTTTTATCTCCCATGAAGGAGTGGTCTGAAGTGGGTGATTCATACAGGAGGTCACAGAGGATCAAAATTTGTCAGGCTATAAGGTTATAAAACATCTCAGAGAGGGCTGAAATAAACAACTGTCACTTTTATTTTATTTTTCCCATAATGACTAAAGTTTGAACATAATACGACTTAGGTTTCTGTGTTTCACACATCCCAATGTTTCAGCTTCATTGTTTAATTTAAATAAATTAGGTCTAGCTTATCTTACAGCCTGAATAGATTTATCTGTGTGATCAGCTCAAAGAATACTTAAATGTTACACTCACATCACCTCCACTAACAACATTCACATCTAAAAATTCTTCACCTAATGGTAAAGTCTTTTGAAATAACTATGTGTGAATTGTAAATTATTTATTAAAACAGAATAATTTTGAATATGGGCTCACAGTTACTTTCCTATGACAGGTCTGGCATATTTTGTTATGGAATACTTTACAGAATACTCCCATGGCTGAACAGTTTCAGTAACTTTCTCTAGATAGCTGTTCTCAAAGTATGGTCACTTGCAGAAGAAACAGTTTCTGCAGGGAACTGCTTAGAGATTCAAATTCTGCTTCAACCCCTTCATTGTTGCTCTTTAGTTACTAAGTCATGTCCAACATTTTGCGACCCCACGGATTGCAGCATGCCAGGTTTCCCTATCGTTCACCATCTCCCAGAGTTTGCTCAGACTCACCCAGACCTTATAGACTGGAAAATCTGAAAGTGAAACCCAACAATTTTTTTTTTCAGGTTTAATTATTATTTTTCATTTAAAATGTTTTTATACAAGGGTAGTTGATTTACAATGTTGAGTTAATTACTGTTGTAGAACAAATTGATTCAGATATACATATATAAGTTCTTTTTTAAAAAAATATTCTTTTCCATTACGATTTATCCCAACCATCTTTTAACAAGCCTTCCTGGTGATTCTGAGCAAGCCAAACTTTGAGAACCATTGCTATAAATAGTCCTACTTTGTTACTTCGAAGGTCTGAGATGACCATAGGATGAAATACCTAGGCAAATGTCTACCACTGATTAATTACTTTCATTCAGATACTAGTCTTGCGAGTCTGTTCAACTGATGCCCTACAAAAAATTCCTTGGATCAATCCAGTTTAAAGACAGGGCCAAAATCATTATGAATGAGAAACTTGCATGATATCAAATTAGGATAAGTACGTGAGGGTATAGCAAAATATTATGTTTTGCAAAATAAGTTTAAATGGGTTTTTCCTAAAAAAATTTAAGCAAATGAATGGGCTAATATTTTCATTCTAATATTAATTGCTTTCCTTAGCT
This sequence comes from Capricornis sumatraensis, assembly GCF_032405125.1. Classification (NCBI taxonomy): domain Eukaryota; kingdom Metazoa; phylum Chordata; class Mammalia; order Artiodactyla; family Bovidae; genus Capricornis; species Capricornis sumatraensis. The sequence continues at coordinate 13,427,409 of NC_091089.1, read as the reverse complement.
AGTCATCAACCTATAGAGTGTATGTAAATACCAACTTAGAAATAACTTTAATACTGAAAACTTCAATTTAAAGTAAATCCATTATCTTTTCTTTACATGTCAGACATAGTTTATATTTATTCCTTTTATGGTTTGAAAATAATCTCAAAGAATCCAATTCAAGATACTGTAATAAAATTGTAAAGTCAGTACAGTTGATTCTAATACTCAGTGGCTTTCAATATACTGAGAAATGATAGGCATATAAATGGGAACTCTGATCAGTCCAGAGTACCCACTTAGATACATGTCAAGAGCATGAACATACACAGACAACGATAAGACTTCAGCCAATTGTGAGGCACTTCAAGAATTAATAGACGTGGATTACTTTTGGCCACTGACTAATCATTACCAAAGAAAGTGAAAGTGAAGTCGCTCAGTCCCGTCTGAGTCTTTGTGACCCCATGGACACCAGGCTCCTCCGTCCATGAGATTTTCTAGGCAAGAGTACTGGAGTGGGTTGCCATTTCCTTTTCCAAATTATTACCAAAGCACCATATAATATCCCAGTTTTCTACTTGAATGTGCCTGTTTTCCTATCTGTATAAACCACACAAAATAGGATAGAAAAAATCACTATGCTTTACCACAAGGCTGAATTCTCAACAGTAATAGAACTCTGTTTTTCCCTCTTTATTCCATTACTCATTTGGAAAATACTTGTTTTGTAGTTTGTATTAAGAGGATTTAGAGACATGACCTTTTTTTCAGAGCAAAGAATGCTTAGAGCATGACAACCTTAGACACTGTTCATGCACATAACAAAATGGAACAAATGATGTAGTGAAAAAAGATTATGATATTTCGAATCAGATAAACTTAGAATCTTTATTCTGACATCCATGTACTCTTTCCTTGCACTTTTTTTGTTTATGCTTTGTGCTCAGTTGTGTCCAACTCTTTGAAATTCCATGGAAAGTAGCCTGCCAGGCTCATCTGTCCATGGAACTTTTCAAGAAAGAATGCTGGAGTGGATGGCTGTTTTCTACTCTAGGGGATCTTCCTGACCCAGGGATCAAACTTGCGTCTCCTGCACTGCAGGTGGGGTCTCTACTGTTGAGCCATCAGCGAAGCCGCACTGTCTCCTTCACACTATTCAGTTAACCTCTCAGTCTCAGTTTCTCCACCTGTAAATCAATGTAATAATACTTAACTTTAAATGATAAGAAAGCTGTGGTACATATACACAATGGAGTATTACTCAGCCATTAAAAAGAATACATTTGAATCAGTTCTAATGAGGTAGATGAAACTGGAACCTATTATACAGAGTGAAGTAAGCCAGAAAGACCAATACAGTATACTAACGCATATATATGGAATTTAGAAAGATGGTAACAATAACCCTGTATGTGAGACAGCACAAGAGACACAGATGTATAGAACAGACTTTTGGATTCTGTGGGAAAGGGTGAGGGTGGGATGATTTTGGAGAATGACATTGAAACATGTATAATATCATATGTGAAACGAATTGCCAGTCCAGGTTCAATGCATGATACAGGATGCTTGGGGCTGGTGCACTGGGATGACCCAGAAGGATGGTACGGGGAGGGATGTGGGAGGGGATTCAGGATGGGGAACACGTGTACACCCGTGGTGGATTCATGTTAATGTATGGCTAAACCAATAAAATATTGTAAAGTAATTAACCTCCAATTAAAATAAATACATTTATATTTAAAAATAAATAAATAAATATATGATCACTGTGAGATGAAATGTTTATGTTGGTTTTTCTCCTTACTATAATCCTCAGGTACTTCCTGTGGTGAGTTTGTGTGCTTTGCAATAAAAGCAGTTTATTTGAAAGACAATGATTAGTATATTTCATTGGCTAGGGTCTTCTGTGAGACAAGGATTTGAACTTCTGATTCTGTCACTTTGGTTCTGCTCTCATTCTACAGTTTTAATAAATTTTTGCTGTGTTTTTTTAGGCTTCTCTTGTAGAACAGAAGATAACTTTTAAGATCCCTTCAGTATTAAATATTTAATGATGTTTGAATATAACTTCTGAAGGATGTTTTAAATCATCTGTAAATACACTACTACAAATCATAAAGGTTTAGATCTCCACTAAATACTGAGAGAAACAAGAAATTAAATCCACTACAAGCTAAGAGAAATGACATGGGAGATGCTATATGGTAAGGAAGGTGAAGAATGTATTTCAGTGTATTTCCCTGGAGCAAGAGACCTTTTATGCTAATTACTAGTTAATGACCATAAAGTGCATTGAAATTATGTAAGTGCGGTATATAGTCCTTATAATGATCAAACCTTTATGACTCCTTCAAATACTATGATCATTTAACAGCATTTGAAAACTCTTTATGCTAATTGCTTCTAGTCAGTTCCATCACAGGTTGGCTGCTCCCATTTGACAAGAAAAATATTCACATTCTTGGAGCATTCTTCCCATCCTCAGTTCATGTCCTCTGGTTTTTATGTTAGACTTTAGCACAAATATTCTTTTAACCACTATAAATTATCTCTATTTCTTCATGTATAAATAATGCCAGTGGATGGATTTCTCCTTTACTCTCATTTCAGAATTAATACTGCCTAAATGCTGTTGCAGGCTTAAGTCTCTAAAACCCAAATTCTGTATTTTTAACCTCATATATTGTTGATTCTGGCCAACGGCCACGTCTCCCACCTCTCCTCCTCTAAAGGCACAAGTTCAATTCTCTGGTGTACGTCTTGGCGGCTCTTCGCATTTTGCATACTGCTCTCCAAAGACTGCCATAGCAACATAAAATGTTATCTTCACTTATGCTTATATGAAATTTCATGGAGAGGAAAAATAAATGCTTGGCATGACATCAAATACCTATCTATATTTGTTAATCCTCCACTCTGGTATGATATGAAAACCATGGATAGATTGTCTATCTTTTCTGTTTTCAAGTGTGGAGGTCCAAATCAGCTGCTATGATTCACGCTGACCTCTTAACACTACACAGTAGTCATGGTCCCTTGATGCTTGATTCTCTGTTTGAACTGAGTAGCAATTGATCTACCGCTGAGCAGAGGAAACAACTGAAGGAAAGAGAAGCAGGTGCTAAGGGATACATGGGGCTGACTTATCGACGTATGTCTCTCAGCATCTAAACTGTAAACACACAGAGTACAAAGCTCAAAAATAATGTATAAATGAGTTCTCACTTATGCCTGGCCCTGGGATTCAAATATCTGTTAACATTATATACGTTCCATGATTTCTGAATTATCAGTGCCCTGTTCACCCTATTCATTATCACCACAGGAATTTATTAAGGGCCAAATATTATTCATAGTTAAGCTTATTTAAAAGTAATTCAACCTCAAAATGTTTTTCATTATTTTTGTAATCCTATACAGTCCTATAATTTAGTACTTAAAAGGAGTGTTTTTAACTGCTCTGTAGAAAATCAAATGGTTAAATAAATATAGTTTATTTATCTAAGCACAGAACCTATATCTAGATACATAGGAATCATGAAACACATTAGCAGGTAGCATAATTCAAGTTCACATAGGCAGAGAGAGTACTTAATTCTAACATATAGTTTTAACACAGAGAAGTTCAACTGATGCTTTTGGAATAAATAAAGGAAGAAATTCCTCATTAAAGAATTCACCATTTAAACAATATAAAAGCTTAGGAGGTTCTAATCAGAAGAGTGACAAGATATGATTTGATAATATAAGTTTACTACATTTCAGTTTATGATAAAGTGACCCCAAATCAAAAGGAAAGATTGAAGTATTACGTATTCATGGAAAACTCAATTGTTAAAAGGAAAAAAATTAAAATATAATCCTTTCTCTTGATTCGGATAGACAGAAACTGAACTGTGACAGCTATTACTATAGAGCTAATAACACTTTAAGAAGACTGTCATTGTGTTCTACATTGGCAAAGAACTGGTTAAATAAGACCAAAATCAAAATAAAAACCTTATAAAGCTAAGAATAAATAAGTTTGAGTAAATCAAATGTAAAGTGATCTATTTAAAAGAACAGTGTAGACAATGTTAACAGATCACTGGCCATTTTGGAGGGTGATCTATGCATATCTGAGTAAAGGAACACCTAACATTTCGAATACAAAACAGAAATGATCAAGAGGAGTCAGAAGGTTACTCCAACTGATTTTTGGTCAAAAAAAGCCTTGTTAATATATGTAGATTTCAATTAATTCTCTTCATATTGTTAAAAAATATGATTGATGTGCCAAGTATTGTAAGGTCTGTGGGCATGGCCATGTGGAACGCTGTCGTCATTTTACAGATCAAACTGCATGGGCTTTATCAGATTATTTTCCTGAACCTTTCACTTTCTTCCTATAGAATTCTGCATCTTTAGTTTTCCCCTGTGGTTTTGCAGGGTTTTTCACTAAATGGGAGAAGTACGTATAAACCAACTATTAATTAAAGCTTTAGTCACATGACTTCATTTAGCCAGTGTGATATGAGTGGACTTGATACAAGCAGAGGTTTTAAATAGGCTTGAGTGGCTCACTTAGTCAAGAGAACATGCCCCAGTAGCCACAGCATATTTGGGGCTGACGACTTGTACGCGAGAGACGTGGAACACACCTGAACCCAACACACAGCCTAAAAACCGGGGCTGCCAGAGATTTTTCCTTTTACCCACCAATTCCCCAGGTAGGATATGTTCTTTCTTGATAAGACCTGGAATATATATATATATATATATATATATATACACACACACACACACACACACACACACATATATATATATACATGCACACATATATATATATATATTTGCCTTTTATCTAGAACCAAGAATTATATCTTATTTTAGTTTCTTACCTATTAAATGACTATTACTATATAACACTTTGATAAGTTTTCCTGTATCCAATCTGTTCCCAAACTCCAGCCCAAGCAATTCAACCTGAAATCTGTTTCCACAATGATTCTCTAAAATGTGAATCTGATCATGATAGTTTTCTGCATAAAATCCTTCAAAAGATTTTTTATAATTTCTGTGCTAAAATAAAACATCTTCATACACAGAGACTAATAGGTGAAGTAGCCACATTGGTGGCTTCTCCACCTCTTTTCCCACCACTACTCTGCATGTACCCTGAACCTCTGTGCTGGATGCACTGAAAATGTTACATTGTTACTGAGTGTCATGCCCACACTTGTAATCAGGCCTTTCTCTATAGCTGAGGCCAGAAATAACCTTCTCTGACCCTACCATTTGGAAACACTTCATTTTCATGCATTGGAGAAGGAAATGGCAACCCACTCCAGTATTCTTGCCTGGAGAATCCCAGGGACAGAGGAGCCTAGTGCACTGCCGTCTATGGGGTCGCAGAGTTGGACACGACTGAAGCGACTTAGCAGCAGCAGCAGCAGCAGTGTAAGAGGTTGGCACAAGATTGGACTGGAGGAATACAAGGAGGAACATCAAGTCCTCTAACATAGACTGGCCTATGTGTGACATTCAGTAGACAATAGATATTTAACAGTGACTCTCATATCCACTATAGATACCCACTGACGTGCTGAATTCACCTGAAGTCACTGGTGTTAGTTTCATGCAAAATTTCATGCAAATATGATGTTCGGATTTCCTGAAATCATTAGAAACTTCCTTAGCTCTGCTGGAAGCTCATTCAGGTCTTCCAAAGTTTTGTAATTCTCTTATTTGTTACATTAAATAATATTTTACCTGAAATTTCTAGTGTGCTTTCTGTTTTTATGACTGGTAGAAACCATCTGCAAATGAGTCAGGTCATTTCAAACATTTCTGATTCGTATTTCTTGTTTTGTTTACCTCATGGCCCCCTACCCTGACTTCCTTGCTTAATTTTTATCTTTCAAAGCTTAGCTGAAAAGTCACTTCCTTTGGGAGACTTCTGAACCATCTCTGACATCTGAGCAAGATACTGCCATTGCAATGTAGCTTCATCTGTTATCTGTATACTTTGTTCCAAGCATCTGAAGAGCAAGTGCTATGTCAAATATAATTAAGCACTAATTGTTGCATAGTTAGCAGTTAGAAGATAGTTTAGAACAGATGTATACTAACATATGATGTGGATCTATTTGGTTATGTCACAAAATGCACTAGCCCAGGCTCTCAGATGAAACTACAGACGACTTAGTAATGTGTTTTATATTATGGACTTTGAAGTTACAAACGTTTAAAGATTGAGACATAGCTCTGTCATGTGTTATCTGTATTTTGAAGAAAAATGTATTTCGAAGAAAAATGTATTACACCTTGCTCCACTATAGTTGTCCTATCTATAACAGAGTGCTGGTAATAATCACTAAATCATAAGATTCCAGTGAGAATTAAATGATACAAAGTATTTAACAGAGTGTTTGCACATAGCAAGTAATAAAGTGAAAGTGTTGCTCTGTTGTGTACTACTCTGGGACTCCATGGACTGTAGCCCACCAGGCTCTTCTGACCATGGGATGTTCCAGCAAGCATACTGAGGTGGCTAGTCATTCCCTTCTGCAGGGGATCTTCCCAATCCAGGGATCAAATACAGCTCTCCAGCATTGCTGACAGATTCTTTACCATCTGAGCCACCAGGGAAGCTCTTCAGTTCAATTCAGTTGCTCAGTCATGTCTGCCTCTTTGTGACCCCAAGAATTGCAGCACACCAGGCCTCCCTGTCCATCACCAACTCCCAGAATCTACCCAAACTCATGTTCATCGAGTTAATGATGCCATCCAGCCATCTCATCCACTGTTGTCCCCTTCTCCTCCTGCCCCCAATCCCTCCCAGCATCAGAGTCTTTTCCAGTGAGTCAACTCTTCACATGAGGTGGCCAAAGTATTGGAGTTTCAGCTTCAGCATCAGTCCTTCTAATAAACACCCAGGACTGGTCTCCTTTAGGATGGACTGGTTGGATCTCCTTGCAGTCCAAAGGACTCTCAAGTCTTCTCCAACACCACAGTTCAAAAGCATTAATTCTTCAGCGCTCAGCATTCTTCACAGTCCAACTCTCACATCCACACATGACCACAGGAAAAACCATAGCCTTGACTAGATGGACCTTAGTTGGCAAAGTAATGTCTAGGCTTTTGAATATACTATCTAGGTTGGTCATAACTTTCCTTCCAAGGAGTAAGGGTCTTTTAATTTCATGGCTGCAGTCACCATCTGCAGTGATTTTGGAGCACCCCCAAAAAACACAAACTCTGACACTGTTTCCACTGTTTCCCCATCTATTTCCCATGAAGTGATGGGACCGGATGCCATGATTTTCATTTTCGGAATGTTGAGCTTTAAGCCAACTTTTTCACTCTCCTCTTTCATTTTCATCAAGAGGCTTTTGAGTTCCTCTTCACTTTCTTCCATAAGGGTGGTGTCATCTGCATATCTGAGGTTATTGATATTTCTCCCGGCAATCTTGATTCCAGCTTGTGCTTCTTCCAGTCCAGCATTTCTCATGATGTACTCTGCATATAAGTTAAATAAGCAGGGTGACAATATACAGCCTTGATGTACTCCTTTTCCTATTTGGAACCAGTCTGTTGTTCCATGTCCAGTTCGAACTGTTGCTTTCTAACCTGCATATAGGTTTCTCAAGAGCCCTTAGCAAGTAATAATAAGGGTTATTATTATTATTAACTGGAGTTTCAGGAATCACTATTCAAATTTTGAATCAAGTACATTTTTAGATGAATTGCTTGATATATTTAGGTCTCACTACTTGCTATCTAAAATTTAGGAATCCAAGACATTGAAATAATTTTCTCTATAATCTAAATAGACCATTAGAACTCACTAATCAAACTTTGAAGCAGAATAATTCAGATTGTGATGGATACACATATAAACAAATTTATATTGTTGCTATAAGAATATAAGTGGTGCAGGGAAAACTGGACAGCTACATGTAAAAGAGTGAAATTAGAACGCTCCCAACACTATACACAAAAATAATCTCCAAATGGATTAAAGACCTAAATATAAGGCTGGATACTATAAAGCTGGATACTATAAAACAAATAGAGGAAAATATAAGCAAAACACTCTGACATAAATCCCATATCATCTATCTCTTAGAGTAATGAAAATGAAAACAAAATGAATACATTGGACCTAATTAAACTTTCAAGCTTTTTTACAGTAAAGAAAACCATAAACGGACGAAAAGATAACCCTCAGAAATATCTGCAAATGAAACAACTGACAAAGGATTAATCTCCAACATATACAAACAGCTCATGCAGCTCAATATCAAAAAATCAAACAACCCAATCAAAAGATGAGCAAAAGATCTAAATGGACATTTATACAAAGAATACATAAAGATGACTAATAAACACATGAAAAAATATTCAACATCACTAATCATTAGAGAAATGCAAATAAAAACTACAATAAGGTATCACCTCACACTGGTCAGAATGACCATCATTTAAAAATCTACAAACAATAAATACTGGAGAGAGTGTGGAGAAAAGTGAGCCCTCTTGCACTGTTGGTGGGAATGTAAATTGCTACAGCCACTATGGAGAGCAGTATGGAGATTCCTTAAAAAACTAAAAACAGAACTACCATATGATTCAGAAATCCCAACCCTGATATATCTACCCAGAGCAAACCATAGTTAGAAAAGATATATGTACCCCAATGTTCACTGCAGCATTATTTACAGTAGCCAGGGCATGGAAGAAACCTAAATATCCAGCACTGGAAGAATGATAAAAGAGATGTAGTATATAGTATATACACATACACACAATGGAATATTGTTTAGTCATCAAGTAGTGTCCAACTCTTTTGTGACCCCATAGACTGTAGCCTGCCATGCTCCTCTGTCCATAGGATTTCCTAGGCAAGAGTACTGGAGTGGGTAGCTATTTCCTTCTCCAAGGGATCTTCCCAAACCAGGGATCAAATTTGTATCTCCTGCACTGCAGGCAGATTCTTTACTGCTAAGCCATCAGGAAGCCCAACTCAGCCATAAACAGGAATGGAACTGTGCCATTTGCAAATGTGAATGGATTTAGAGACTGTCCGATAGAGTGAAGTTAGAAAGAGAAAAACAAATATCATATATTAAAGCATATATGTGTAATCTAGTAAAGTGGTATGAAAGTGGAATGAAACTGAAAGTGAAGTCGCTCAGTCGTGTCTGACTCTTTGCGACCCCGTAGACTGTAGCCCACCAGGCTCCTCCGTCCATGGCATTCTCCAGGCAAGAATACTGGAGTGGGTTGCCATTTCCTTCTCCAGGGGATCTTCCCAACCCAGAGATCGAACCCAGGTCTCCTGCATTGCAGGCAGACGCTTAAACCTCCGAGCCACCAGGAAAGCCCAGTAAAATGGTACAGATTAACCTATCTGCAAAGCAGAACTGGAGATACAGACATAGAGAATCAACTTATGGACACAAAGAGAGGGATGGGGGAGTAGAATTTATGGGGAATCTGGGACTGACATATATATACTAGTATCTATAAAATAGATAGCTAATGAGAATCTACTGTATAGCACAGGGAACTTTAATCAGTATTCTGTGGTGACTTAAATGTGAAGGAAATCCAAAGAAGAGGGGATATGTGTATACATATAGCTGATTCACTTTGCTGTACAGCAGAAACTAACATTGTAAAGGAGCTATACTCCAATAAGAAAATAAAAAAGAATATTGGGAAAATGTGTAAAGGATTGATATTATACTTTATTCATTAATAAGTATCAGGACTAGTCCTTCTGGAATGAAATAAATCTTACAAGTCACATTAAATTTTTTAGAAAAGAAATTAATGTAGACCAACGGAATGAGATTCTAGAAAAAAAATAACATATTTTTCCCACTTCATCTACAAGCAAATAAGTATTTGTACTGTTTCTCTTATGCTTATTGTATTCCATTTTAGTATGGTTTCATATTGTAGCATCCAGTTGATAATTAAATATGATGATCATATATATATAGAATCCAGATTAATATATTTATACAGATTTAGATTAATATGTAACATATTTTACATATTATAACTATATGCATGCACATGGCCCCAAACTTCAAATAGGGGTTATTGCAAATATATAAATGTCACACTCTTACTTTCACAAAGCAAAATGCAGATTGCTTTCAAGCAAAGTGAAGTTTTTCAAATTCATGAAATGTAGTCTATGTTTTCAAGCATAGTATTATGTACGCTTAATATTGTTCACATAAAAGATGATTTTCAAAAAACTTCACATCTTATTTCATTTATTTTTAGAAAACCATTTCTGAATGGTTTAATCCAAGTATCTCTTGCTCAGTAAAACTTTCATATGTTTTAGAGCAACAGTTCAAATGGCCTAGTAAGAAACAAGATGCTTATAAATAACTATGTTCATCATCCTTTTCTATGTCAGAGTGTTGAAAGCAGCTGATAACTAGAGGCACTTGCATAGTGGTTCTTCTGAAGGTGCTAAGATTTGTGTACCTGAGTGTATATTAGTCTCGAAGCTACAGGAATTTTCTTTATATCATGCTACGTTAAGAGACTCTTGTACTTTGCAGTGTTTGTCTTTAGCATGTTAAATCCGAGGCTACATCATTTCTCTAGAACATATCTATAACAACATATCTGTAACAACATTGATAAATATTTGTTATGCATCTGTGGATATTATGCTTCACCTATGTTATGTAATTTAATCTGCACAGCAAAACTATTTTAGGGAGGCAGTCCTAAGATGGGGGAGGAATAGGACAGGGAGACCACTTTTTCCCCCACAAATTCATCGAAAGAACATTTGAGCACCAAGCAAATTCCACAGAACAACTTCTGAAAGCTGACAGAGGACATCCGGCACCCAGAAAAGAAGCCCATTGTCTTCGAAAGGAGGTAGGACAAAATATAAAAGATAAAAAGAGAGACAAAAGTGGTAGGGATGGGGATACGTCCGGGAAGGGAGTCTTAAAAAAGAGAGGAAATTTCCAAACACCAGGAAACACTTTCTCCAGTGGGTCTGTATCATGCCTTAGAATCTCAGAAGGCAAAATAACCAGGAGAAAAAAATAAATAATTAATTAAAACCCACAGATTACGTATCTAACAGCAGCTCCCAGCGGTGTAACAGCCCAGACACTCACATCCCCCACTAGCAAGCAGGGAGGAGCAGGTGGCATGGCTTACGATAAGGACCAGGCCTGAGTCCTGAGGGAAATCTAGGGAACTGGCTTGAGATAGCAACCCAGACTGTGGGATAGGTATCCTGTGATCCCCCGTGAAGTCCTAACCACCTCCAGGCACACTCACAGAACAAAGGACTGAGCAGAGCTAGCTGGCTGTGGACTGGCCCATCTCCCACTGGAGACAGGCAGGCAAGGGCAGCCAGAGCCAGAAGGGGGCAATTGCAGCCCCAGAGAGGCATCCTATACCAAAATGCAAGCAGACTTCATTGCTAACCAAGACTTCTTGGGATTCTGGACAGTCGACATCCACCGGGAGGGTTGCAGCCACAGATCAGCTTCCCAAAAGAGATACAAGGTGTGCCTGTTGTACACCCAGAAAACTGAGCAGCTGGGACAAGGGAGGGGATAAGTTACAGCCTTCAACTGGGAACTGGTCACCTGAGCTGCTCAGACCTGGAACGCAGGGTCTGGGTGCAAATGCAGGCCCAGCTAAGTCTGTGCCTTTGTGGAGTATCAGAGAAACTGAACCTGAACCTGAGCAGCTTAGACCTGGGAAGTGCATGCAAACCAGGGCCCACATTAGACAGTTCTCAGCAGAGCAACCTAGAGTCTGATCAGTGAAGACTGGGAAAGCACACATGCTGTGAGTGTGGGCAAACCCAGTGTGACTGAATCACTGTGTACACACGCCAGTGATATTTATTTGCAGTGTTCCTCCCTCCCCAAAGCACGACTGAACAAGCGAGCTCCTCCCCCGTCCCCCAAAGAAATGACCACCACTGTGCCCCTTGTGTCAGGGCAGAAATTAGACACTGAAGAGACCAGCAAACAGAATAAGCTAAACTAAGCAGAGGGCACCACTTTGGAAGTGACAGGTGTATTAGATTAACACCCTGTAGTTAGCACCAACTACATAGGAAGGGACCTATAGACCATGAGAAGTATAAGCCGGACCAAGGAATTATCTGAAAATGAACTGACCCCACACTGTCTGCTACAGCTCCAGAGAAAGTCTTATATATATTTTTACTATTATCATTTTTTAAATTCAAAAGAAAATATAAAAATTATTTTATTTTTTTGTTATTTTTAAGTCCCCATTACTTTTTAATTTTCATTTTTATAACCTAACACTACCTTGCCAAAATAAAAAGACCTTATTTTTAAAGCAACCTTCATATATATATATATATATAATTATTTCTGTGATTTTGAGGGTTTTTTTTTGTTTGTTGGTTTGTTTTGGTTTTTGTTTTGTTTTTGTTTGTTTGTTTGTTTAATATTGTATTTTTGAGAATCTAACCTCTATTCAAGATTTTTAATCTTTGCTTTTTGGTATTTGTTATCAACTTTGTACCTTTAAGAACCCAATCTTCAGTACCCATTTTTACTTGGGAGTGAGATCACTGCCTGATTGCTCTCTCCCCCTTTTGACTCTCCTTTTTCTCCACCAGGTTGCCTCTATCTCCTCCCTCTCCCTTTTCTTCTCTACCCAACTCGGTGAATCTCTTTGTGTGTTCTGGGCTATGGAGAACACTTAGGGAACTGATTACTGGCTGGATCTGTCTCTCTCCTTTTGATTCCTCCTTTTATCCTCCTGGCCACCTCTGGCTTCCTCCCTCTTCTCTTCTCTGTGTAACTCTGTGAAAATCTCTGAGGGATCCAGACTGTGGAGAGCACATAGGGAAGTGATTACTGGCTAGCTTGCTCTCTCCCCTTTTGATTCCCCCTCTTCTCCTCCTTGTCACCTCTATCTCCCTCCTCCCTCTTCTCTTCTCCATGTAACTCTGTGTACCTCTCCAGGTGTCCCTCACTGTGGAGAAACTTTTCATCATTAACCTAGATGTTTTATCATTGGTGCTGTATAGATGGAGAAGTCTTGAGGCTACTGTAAGAATAAGACTGAAAACCAGAGGCAGGAGGCTTAAGTCCAAATCCTGAGAACACCAGAGAACTCCTGAATCCAGGGAACATTAATTGATAGGAGCTCATCAAATGCCTCCATACCTATACTGAAACAAAGCACCACCCAAGCACCAACAAGCTCCAGAGCAAGACATACCATGCAAATTCTCCAGCAACACAGGAACATAACCCTGAACCTCAATACACAGGCTGACCAGTCACACCAAACCCATTGACATCTCAAAACATTACTGGACACTTCATTGCACTCCAGAAAGAAGAATCCAGCTCCACCCACCAGAACACCAACACAAGCGTCCCTAACCAGAAAACCTTGAAAAGCCACCCATAGAACCCCACCCACAGCGAGGAACCTCCACAATAAAGAGGAAACACCAACTGCCAGAATACAGAAAGGCCACCCCAAACACAGCAATATAAACAAGATGAAAAGGCAGAGAAATATCCAGCAGGTAAAGGAACAGGATAAATGCCCACCACCAAGCAAAAGAGGAAGAGACAGGGAATCTACCTGATAAAGAATTCCAAATAATGATAGTGAAAATGATCCAAAATTTTGAAAACAAATTAGAGTTAGAGATAAAGAGCCTGGAGACAAGGATTGAGAAGATGCAAAAAAGATTTAACAAGGGCCTAGAAGAAATTTTTTTAAAAAAGAGTCAATATATAATGAATAATGCAATAAATGAGATCAAAAACACTCTGGAAGGAACCAACAGTAGAATAACGGAGGCAGAAGATAGAATGGTAGAAATAAATGAAACAGAGAGGAAAAAAGAAAAAAGAATTAAATGAGGACAACCTTAGAGACCTCTTAGACAATGTTAATTGCCCCAACATTCGAATCATAGGAGTCCCAGAAGAAGAAGACAAAAATAAAGACTATGAGAAAATACTTGAGGAGATAATAGTTGAAAACGTCCCTAAAATGGGGAAGGAAATAATCACCCAAGTCTAAGAAACCCAGAGAGTCCCAAACAGGATAAACCCAAGTGAAACACCCCAAGACATGTATTAATCAAATTTAAAAAGATCAAACACAAAGAACAAATATTAAAAGCAGCAAGGGAAAACCAACAAATAACACACAAGGGGATTCCCATAAGGATAACAGCTGATCTTTCAATAGAAACTCTTCAGGCCATAAGGGAATGGCAGGACGTACTTAAAGTGATGAAAGAAAATAACCTACAGCCCAGATTACTGTACCCAGCAAGGATCTCATTCAAATATGAAGGAGAAATCAACAGCTTTACAGACAAGCAAAAGCTGAGAGAATTCAGCACCACCAAAGCAGCTCTCCAACAAATGCTAAAGGATCTTCTCTAGACAGGAAACAAAGAAAGGGTATATAAACCCAAACACAAAATAATAAAGTAAATGGCAATGGTATCATACTTATCAATAATTACTGTAAATGTAAATGGGTTGAATGCCCCAACCAAAAGACAAAGACTGGTTGAATAGATACAAAAACAAGACCTGTATATATGTTGTTGACAAGAGACCCACCTCGAAACAAGGCACACATACAGACTGAAAGTGAAGGGCTGGAAAAAGATATTCCATGCAAATAGAGACCAAAAGAAAGCAAAAGTAGCAATACTCATATCAGATAAAATAGACTTTAAAACAAAGGCTGTGAAAAGAGACAAAGATGGATACTACATAATGGTCAAAGGACCAATCCAAGAAGAACATATAACAATCATAAATATATATGCACTCAACATAGGAGCACCACAATATGTAAGACAAATGCTAACAAGTATGAAAGGAGAAATTAACAATAACACAATGATAGTGGGAGACTTTAATACCCCACTCACACCTGTGGATAGATCAACTGAACAGAAAATTAACGAGGAAACAGAAACTTTAAATGATACAATAGGCCAGTTAGACCTAGTTGATATCTATAGGACATTTCACCCTAAAGCAATGAATTTCACCTTTTTCTTAAGTGCCCATAGAACCTTCTCCAGGATAGATCACATCCTGGGCCATAAATCTAGCGTTGGTAAATTCAAAATAATTGAAATCATTCCAAGTATATTTTCTGACCACAATGCAGTAAGATTAGATGTCAATTACAGGAGAAAAACGATTAAAAATTCCAACATATGGAGGCTGAACAACACGCTTCTGAATAACCAACAAATCACAGAAGAAATAAAAAAAGAAATCAAAATATCCATAGAAACGAATGAAAATGAACACACAACAACCCAAAACCTATGGGACACTGTAAAAGCAGTGCTAAGGGGAAGGTTCATAGCAATATAGGCATACCTCAAGAAACAAAAAAAAAAGTCAAATAAATAACCTAACTCTACACCTAAAGCAACTTGAAAAGGAAGAAAGTATGAACCCTATGGTTAGTAGAAGGAAAGAAATTTAAAAATTAGGGCAGAAATAAATGCAAAAGAAACAAAAGAGACCATAACAAAAATTAACAAAGCCAAAAGCTGGTTCTTTGAGCAGTTAAATAAAACTGACAAACCATTAGCCAGACTCATCAAGAAACAAAGGGAGAAAAATCAAATCAATAAAATTAGAAATGAAAATGGAGAGATCACAATAGACAACACAAAAATACAAAGGATCATAAGAGACTATTATCAGTAACTATATGCAAATAAAATGGACAATCTGGAAGAAATGGACAAATTCTTAGAAAAGTACAACTTCCAAAAACTGAACCAGGAAGAAATAGAAAATCTTAACAGAATCATCATAAACATGGAAATTGAAACTGTAATCAGAAATCTTCCAGCAAACAAAAGCCCAGGATGAGACGGTTTCACAGCTGAATTCTACCAAAAGTTTAGAGAAGAACTAACACCTATCCTACTCAAACTCTTCCAGAAAATTGCAGAGGAAAGTAAACTTCCAAATTCATTTAATGAGGCTACCATCACCCTAATACCAAAACCTGACAAGGATGCCACAAAAAAAGAAAACTACAGGCCAATATCACTGATGAACATAGATGCAAAAATCCTTAACAAAATTCTAGCAAACAGAATCCAACAACATATGAAAAAGATCATACATCATGACCAAGTGGGCTTTATCCCAGGGATGCAAGGATTCTTCAATATCCACAAATAAATCAATGTAATACACCACATTAATAAATTGAAAAATAAAAACCATATGATTATCTCAGTAGATGCAGAGAAAGACTTTGACAAAATTCAATATCCATTTATGATAAAAACCCTCCAGAAAGCAGGAACAGAAGGAACATGCCTCAACATAATAAAAGCTATATATGACAAATCCATAGCAAACATTATCCTCAATCGTGAATAATTGAAAGCATTTCCCCTAAAATCAGGAATAAGACAAGGGTGCCCAAGTTCACCACTACTATTCAACATAGTTTTGGAAGTTTCAGCCACAGCAATCAGAGCAGAAAAAGAAATAAAAGGAATCCAGATTTGAAAAGAAGAAGTAAAACACTCACTGTTTGTAGATGACATAATCCTTGACATAGAAAACCCTAAAGAATCCACCAGAAAATTACTAGAGCTAATCAATGAATATAGATATTTGCAGGATGTAAAATTAACACACAGAAATCCCTTGCATTCCTATACACTTACAATGAGAAAACAGAAAGAGAAATTAAGGAAACAATTCCATTTACCATTGCAATGAAAACAGTAAAATACTTAGGAATATATCTACCTGAAGAAACAAAAGACCTATATATAGAAAACTATAAAACACTGGTGAAAGAAATCAAAGAGGACACAAATAGATGGAGAAATATACTGAGTTCATGGATCGGGAGAATCAATATAGTGAAAATGAGTATTACCCAAAGCAATCTATAGATTCAATGCAATCCCTATAATGCTAGCAACAGTATTTTTCACAGAGCTAGAACAAATAATTTCACAATTTGTATGGAAATATAAAAAAACCTTGAATAGCCAAAGCAATCTTGAGAAAGACGAATGGAACTGGAGGAATCAACCTGCCTGGCTTCAGGCTCTACTACAAAGCCACAGTCATCAAGACAGTATGGTACTGGCACAAAGACAGAAATATAGATCAATGGAACAAAATAAAAAGCCCAGAGATAAATCCACGCACCTATGGACACCTTATCTTTGACAAAGGAGGCAAGAATATAACATGGAGAAAACACAATCTCTTTAACAAGTGGTGCTGGGAAAACTGGTCAACCACTTGTAAAAGAATGCAACTAGAACACTTTCTAACACCATACACAAAAATAAACTCAAACTGGATTAAACAGATCTAAATGTAAGACCAGAAACTATAAAACTCCTAGAGGAGAACATAGGCAAAACACTCTCTGACATAAATCACAGCAGGATCCTCTATGACCTACCTCCCAGAATATCGGAAATAAAAGCAAAAATAAACAAATGGGATCTAATTAAAATTAAAAGCCTCTGCACATCAAAGGAAACTATAAGCAAGGTGAAAAGACAGCCTTCAGAATGGGAGAAAATAATAGCAAACGAAGCAACAGACAAAGAATTAATCTCAAAAATATACAAGCAACTCCTGCAGCTCAATTTCAGAAAAATAAAAGACCCAATCAAAAAGTGGGCCACAAACCTAAACAGACATTTCTCCAAAGAAGACATACAGATGGCTAACAAACACATGAAAAGGTGCTCAACACTCATTATCAAAGAAATGCAAATCAAAATCACAATGAGGTACCATTTCACACCAGTCAGAATGGCTGCTATCCAAAAGTCTACAAGCAATAAAGGCTGGAGAGGGTGTGGAGAAAAGGGAACCCTCTTACACTGTTGGTGGGAATGCAAACTAGTACAGCCAGTATGGAGAACAGCGCGGAGATTCCTTAAAAAATTGCAAATAGAACTTTCATACGACTCAGCAATCCCACTGCTGGGCATACACACTGATGAAACCAGAATTGAAAGAGACACGTGTACCCAATGTTCATATCAGCACTGTTTATAATAGCCAGGACACGGAAGCAACCTAGATGTCCATCAGCAGATGAATGGATAAGAAAGCTGTGATACATATACACCATGGAATATTACTCAGCCATTAAAAAGAATATATTTGAATCAATTCTAATGAGGTGGATGAAACTGGAGCCTATTATACAGAGTGAAGTAAGCCAGAAAGAAAAACACCAATAAAGTATACTAACTCATATACATGGGATTTAGAAAGAAAGTAACGATAACCTTGTATGCGAGACAGCAAAAGAGACACAGATGTATTGAACAGCCTTTTGGACTCTGTGGGAGAGGGAAAGGGCAGGATGATATGGGAGAATGGCATTGAAACATGTAAACTATATGTGAAACGAATCACTAGTCCAGGTTTGATGCATGATACAGGGTGCTCAGGGCTGGTGCACTGGGATGATCCAGAGGGATGGGATGGGAAGGGAGGTGGGAAGGGGGTTCAGGATGGGGAACATACTTACACTCCTGGTGGATTCAAGTCAATGTATGGAAAAATCAATACAATATTGTAAAGTAAAAAAGCAAAAACAAAAACAAAAAAATGACTGAATATTGTCACCCTGCTTGTTTAACTTCTATGCAGCATACATCATGTGAAATGTCAGGCTGGATAAAGCACAAGCTGGAATCTAGTTTGCCAGGAGAAATACCAGTAACCTCAGATATGCAGATGCCACCACCTATATGGCAGAAAGCAAAGAGGAACTAAAGAACCTCTTGATGAAGATGAAAGAGGAGAGTGAAAAACCTGGCTTCAAACTCAACATTCAAAAAACAAAGAGCATGACATCCAAGCCCATCACTTTCCGGCAAATAGATGGGGAAATAATGGAAACAGTGACAGATTTTATGTTTTTGGGCTCCAAGATCACTGTAGCTGGTAACTATAGCCATGAAATTAAAAGATGCTTGCTCCTTGAAAGAAAAGCTGTTATAAACCTAGACAGCATATTAAAAAGCAGAGACATTACTTTGCTGACAAAGATCCATCTAGTCAAAGCTATGATTTTTCCAGTAGTCACGTATGGATATGAGAGTTGGACCACAAAGAAAGCTGACTGCTGAAGAATTGATGCTTTTGAACTGTGGTGTTGGAGAAGACTCTTGAGAGTCCCTTGGACTATAAGGAGATTAAGCCAGTAAATCCTAAAGGAAATCAGTCCTGAATATTTATTGGAAAAATTGATGCTGACGTTGAAGCTCCAAAACTTTGGCCACCTGATGTGAAGAACTGACTCATTGGAAAAGACCTTGATGCTGGGAAGGATTGAGAGCAGGAGGAGAAGGGGACAATAGAGGACGAAATAATTGGATGGCATCACCAACTTGATGGAGATGAGTTTGAGCAAGCTCCAGGAGTTGGTGATGGACAGGGAAGCCTGGCATACTGTAGTCTATGGGGTCACAAGGAGTTGGACACAACTGAGCTACTGAACTGATTGTACTATCTCCATTTAAACTGAATCTTTTGTAATCAGCAATGACTGGATTTTGTTATTTATCTAGTTTCTTACTGTAATTAAAGCATTTAGTCCATTTACATAAAAAAACTGTTTTAGAAGGTATCCTTATAAGATGAGT
Source organism: Capricornis sumatraensis (assembly GCF_032405125.1). Lineage (NCBI taxonomy): Eukaryota > Metazoa > Chordata > Mammalia > Artiodactyla > Bovidae > Capricornis > Capricornis sumatraensis. The sequence continues at coordinate 13,407,728 of NC_091089.1, read as the reverse complement.
TAATTGGTAAATAGACAGTGTTCAATTGTTCAATATCACAGAAGAAAGAAGGACTATTGATCCAAGTCTGTCTGACCCTGGAATTTGACAGTGATGGATATACACCAACAGCAGAACAATATTTCTCCAGGTATGATACCTGGCTGTAGGCTGGGGTCTACAGGAGCTGGCTCCAGCTCGCTCAGGAGAGCAGACTGCCTGCCTGTGTTCTCAACAATCTTCTCAGCCATGGCATGTGGAGGTCATGTGGCTAGCATAAAATCAGACCTGGTGAGAATCTATCACCGTAGAAATAAGTACATGTTTCAAATCAGGGCTTTTCTATTTCAGGGTCCCAGTTAATCTGCTTGCAACTGGAAATAAGCATCCTGTTATCAGGCCAGAAAGTGGCCAAAAATTCCTTTTGTTCTTTTAAATATTAATTTATCCACAAACATTACCTATAATCATTGCCTCTTCATTAAATCTAAAACAAATTATTTTTAAGCTTGGTTTTGAATTCCTTAAATATTTTTTTCCTTTACTATGATAAAAGCCACATAATATAAAACATACTCTTTTAATCACTTTTACAGTTCAGTGACACTCAGTACCTTCACATTGTTGTGCAACTCTAACCATAATCCATCTCCTGAATGTTTCACCTTCCTAAACCAAAATTGTCCCCACTGAACACTAAGTCCCTATTCTCTTTCCCAAGTCCCACCTTCCCCTACCCCCTGGTCCCCAGCACCTACCAGTGTAGTTTCTGACTATGAATTTGCCTATTCTAAGTACCTCATATAAGTGGAATCAAATTGTATTTGTCTGTACCTGCTTATTTAACTTATATGCAGACTACATCATGAGAAACGCTGGGTTGGAAGAAGCACAAGCTGGAATCAAGATTGCTGGGAGAAATGTCAATAACCTCAGATATGCAGATGATACCACCCTTAAGGCAGAAAGTGAAGAAGAACTAAAAGCCTCTAGATGAAACTGAAAGAGGAGAGTGAAAAAGTTGGCTTAAAACTCAACATTCAGAAAACAAAGATCATGGCATCTGGTCCCATCACTTCATGGCAGATAGATGGGGAAACAGTGGAAACAGTGGCTGACTTTATTTTGGGGGGGCTCCAAAATCACTGCAGATGGTGATTGCAGCCATGAAATTAAAAGATGCTTACTCCTTGGAAGAAAAGTTATGACCAACCTAGACACTATATTCAAAAGCAGAGACATTACTTTACCAACAAAGGTCCATCTAGTCAAGGCTATAGTTTTTCCAGTGGTCATGTATGGATGTGAGAGTTGGACTGTCAAGAAAGCTGAGTGCCAAAGAATTGATGTTTTTGAACTGTGGTGTTGGAGAAGACTCTTGAGAGTCCCTTGGGCAGTAAGGAGATCTAACCAGTCCATCCTAAAGGATATCAGTTCTGGGTATTCATTAGAAAGACTGATGTTGAAGCTAAAATTCCAATACTTTGGCCACCTCATGAGAAGAGTTGACTCATTGGAAAAGTCTCTGATGCTGGGAGGGATTGGGAGCAGGAGGAGAAGGATGAGATGGCTGGATGGCATTACCGACTCGATGGACATGAGTTTGAGTGAACTCTGGGAGTTGGTGATGGACAGGGAGGCCTGGCGTGCTGCAGTTCATGGGGTCGCAAACAGTCGGACACGACTGAGCAACTGAACTGAACTGAGTGTATGTTGGAATGCATTTTTAAGGTTAACTTAATATATGTCCTACAAACTGTAGTTCATTTTTGGGGGGTGGAGCAGATCAACATATATACACTACTACATATAAAAGAGATAACTATAGAGGATCTGCTGTATAGCACAGGGAAAAAAAAAGAATAAATCAGTTTTTAAAGTCTACTTAAACCAGGTGTTCATAATTTTGAAGTGTTTAAAGATGTTTCCTGAGGATTCTAAATCAATATTCTCCTATGAATGCTTGTTGTGACTCTCTGCTGACAACTGGATGGATAGATGAAGATATAAATTAGGACTTCCTTAAAATTCAGGGTTTGCTCTTATCTTGAGATGTTCATTAAAATGTTTCTATTTTTGCTTTTTACACGATAGATTACCATGGGTTAAATGTAATATATTGAAACTTTAGTGTCATTATGTCTTTTGCTGATTCTGCAGTGGTTAATAACCCACATCTGTAGCAGGAGTGCTCTGGGCTTATACTTTAACAATTGTTAGACTTTAAATGCATATGTGAATTGTAATTCAAATATGAATCTTTCATATTCTTATTTCTAAGGTCATTGTAAACCAGATCTTCCCATCCCAAATAGACTGTGTAAACCATTATCATACTGCTTTTTTAATTTACTAACAGTGAGAAGGAGCTGTCTATGTTCTAGAAGGATTTTTTTTTTTTTTGCCTTCCCTGAGAGAATAAGATTTAAAATAGCTACAGACATATGTGAGAGAGAGATGATCACTGCAACATCTAGTGGTTCAGAGTTTAAAAGATACTACTGGCAGAAAATGGAATGTATCTGGGATTAGGAGAATTAAAAAAAAATCCCAAGGGAGTTGCTCAATTTAATCATTTTGAGTAAATATTAAGACAACTGCCTAGTTTTGATCTTTTCACAAAAAAATTGTACCTGCAAAGTTTATGAGTAATAAATGTCTGTTTCTCTCACTTGGCTGAGGATCCATAATTGAGGAGGTAGTTTATGGAGGATGCTGGTCTAAGCTAGAAAAAACCAAAACAAAACAAAAAAGTGAAGATATTAAGTGATGCTCATAAACAAGGTACTGAATTGTGATAGATTTTTAACATAAATTTTGTTTTTTTATGTTTTTTCTCTGAATACATGTTTTTATTATACGTGATTATCTTGTTCATGGTAATAAGAAAATTTCATTATCAGAAAATGTTCTAACACTCATATGGAGGCTGAATGATGGCTTTCCAAAATTGCCCATGTCCAAATCCCCAGCATCTGTGGAGGTGTTAGGTTCCATGACAAAGAGGAATTAACGTGGCTCAAGAGCTGATCTTAATATAAGGAGACTATTCTCGATGATACTAACAAGCCCCATATTGTCACAGTGGTCCTTGGATGTGGAAGAAGGAGGCAGTGTCAGGATGATATGCTTGTGACAAAGTCTCACATCCCCGGTCTTTATTGGCTTTGAAGATGGAGGGCCACGTGGAAAGGAATGTGCGTGACCTGGAAAAGTCAAGGTAATGGAAATGGATTTTCCCTTAGAGCCCCTGGAAAAGAATGCAGACAGGCAAACAATTTGATTTTTACCCAGTGGGACCCATTGTAGACTTCTAACCTCCAGAACTACAAGATAATCTACTATGATTTTAAGTCACTACATGGGTGGTCATTTGCTCTAGCAATGATAAGAAATTTCTGTGGGTAAGATGCAAGCATAAGCAAACATTCTGGAATCTTAGTCATTTTATGACTTAAATTGAAGACATAGCTTCTTCAAAGGGGAAAAATAGCAGGGACTCATTTACTATCAGAATAGAGGGGTGGAGTGGTAAGCAGGCTGAACTGATGCTAAGACATTTGGTACAAAGGGCTTCAGAATTCCCTGAGATGGGTCAGTGCCAGAGTTAGAGGCAAACCTTTCTACATTAGCAGAATAATTATATGGTCCAATCTGCATGATATATGCTCTCAGATGCTTGGTCTAGCATTACAGAAATGGTCTGTGTTCAAAAAAGCAGACTTAAACTTCAAACTTGAATACATGCTTGTCATTTTCTTAATATATTTTCACTCATTTGGGAAAGGTTTTGTTGTAGAGAGAACTTAATAAAATATTGGTTATCAACATATGCTAGATTTCTTGAATTTAAAGATAGAAAGGCAGCGCCTAAGAAATGAATGATTCTTGACAGTTGATTTGCCTGTTGGTTTTGTCAAAATACTGATAAATGAAACAGTGAGTGCTATACATTTTCTCTGAAATCCTGTGGTTCTGACTGATAAGATGAATTTATGATTTAAAAGCTGTGATAAATCTTAAATGACCAAGCAATTAAGGCTATTCTGAAAAGACACAAAACATTACAGGACTGGTTGAGTTTCATCCATTCATTCTAATTATTTGTAAATTCAGTGTACACACTAAAAAACAAAAGTCAGTAATAAGTTACCTGGCACCCAGCCAGCAGCTTTGTGTAATAAGCAGAATGGCCCCCTAAGGATGCCTGTGTCCTTATCTCTGGACCCTGCAAATATATTACTTTGCATGACAAAAGCAATTTTGCATATGTAATGAAGGTCACTGACTTTATCTTTTAATTTTTTTTATTTTTTTAAGGTCACTGACTTTAAATGGTGAGATTATTCTGTATTATCTGGGTCTCCACAAAGGTCTTTAGAAAGAGAATTTTCTAGTTGGAATAAAAAAGATGAGGCAAAACGGGAAATCAGACAGACTTGAAGTATGAAGGTCTTATTCCCATTCTTGGAAGGAGCCATGTGGAAACCTCAAGGGACATGGGGACAGTTGCTAGAAGCAAAGACTGGCCTCTGGCGTGTAGCAAACAAGAATCAGACTGAAGTTCTGCAACCTCAGTGACCAAATGAACTTGAGAGCAGATTTTCCCAGACGTACTCCAATGACAAACTCAGTTCTGGCAACACTACCTTCACTCTTTTAAGACCCTCAGCAGAGAATCCACTCAAACTCACTAGGCTTCTGACTTACAGAAGCTTCAAGGTGATGGATCTGTGTGATTTTCAACCCCTGTATTTGTGGGAAGTTCTTAAAACAGCACAAGCGGAACAAATAACCTTGCTTCAGGAGGCAGGCACTGCATGGAGTCAGCTGGATTCTAGGAAGAACCTGGCTTGGAGAATGGATCAGATGCCCTGTCTGGGGGCCGGCTGGGAGGACCAGGGAGAGGAGAAGGTTATTAGTACATTTATTTTCCTCTCAACTGGAAGCACTGCCTTTGAATTCTTAGGGACATTAACTACACAGCTAAAAATAAAATCAACTCAAAACTGTGGGCTTGGTGCTGGAATAGTGCCCAGAGTTTTGGATTCATTTATCATCCTACTATACCACCTGGCTGTTCCTGAACCTGGGCTGTGAAGTGTAACTCTGAAATTCACAATATTCTGTTGCCATGAAATGTGTTAGAGAAGATGCTACAGAATTATTTTTTGAACACTGCTGGATTCTGACAATTTGCGTTCTGAGTCAGATCTCACCACTGAATTGCTCCCTAAACAGGGCATCTCTTGAAATATTAAAATAGTTGGTTTTTGTTTGAATTAATACTGGAAGAAACTTTGATGCAGTCTGATTATGTTTCCTGTCAGATATTTTTAAAAGATTCTTCATTTGAAAAATGTTATTGCTGTTTTTGTTTTTTAAAAAGTTTGAAAAATTGATGCTTTCAAACTGTGGTGCTGGAGAAGACTCTTCAGAGTCCCTTGGCCAGCAAGGAGATCAAACCAGTCAATCCTAAAGGAAATCCACCCTGAATATCCATTAGAAGGACTAATGTTGAAGCTCCAATTCTTTGCCCACCTGATGCAAAGAACCAACTCATTGGAAAAGACCTGATGTTGGGAAAGATTGAAAGGAAAAAGAGAAGAGGGTGGCAGAAGATCAGATGGTTAGATAGCATTACTGACTCAGTGGACATGAATCTGAGCAACCTCCAGGAGATAGTGAAGGACAAGCGAGCCTGGCATGCTGCAATCCATAGGGTCACAAGGAGTTGGATGCAACTTAGTGACTGAACAACAACAACATGTTCTGTCTAAGATGTACAGAAGTATCACTGGTTTGCTAAATTCTGTGCAAATATCCCTTCACTTGCATTTTGTTACCTCAAATAGTTTCCTCTAAATCTCCCATATCTCTTCCCATATATTCCTCCCTGATTTTCTCTGTCTGCCATGTTTTAGTTAGTGATCATTTAAATGCAACAGTCACCTGTCCTTGTCGCTAAATGGCACCTTGTCCTCAGAATTTAAAGACCTCTGAGTAGCTATCAGAAAGGTTAACGGCAAATGAAATGATGCATTTCAGTGTTACTGTGGACTTCATTAAAATTTAGTGTTCGTTATTGGTCTCTTCTAAAATCCCGAGTTCCACTGAATCATTTGATACTGCCCTTGTAAATTTGTTAATAATTCAAAAACTTTGTTTCGAATGTCTCTTCAGCATCTTTAAGCATCATGCTAATGGCCAGCCACCATCTGAATATCAAAGAAGAGCCCCTTAGAGAGAGGGAGGGTTTATCCCTCAAGATGAATCTGTCTTCTTTCAACCCTGCTTCCTGAATGGATTCAGATTCCTTTTGATCCAAGAAGTCCTCTGAGCATGTTTTCTCTAATGAAAGGATGTAAGGTACTTATATTGGTACAATGGTTGTGTCCTAATCTATAAATAATATATTTTATAGAAAATTTGAAATCTAGAAAGTTAAAAATGGAAAATTAAAGTCAATGCATTATCTCTTTGCCTAAAGATAACTATCATCATGTTGGTATACTTGTCTCCGGCAATTATTCACCACTTAGATCATACCCGTATACGTTGATTTTCTATCTCTTTTATTTTGTCTAACATCATGAGTGTTTTCTCTTTTTAATTCATCTTACAAATTAAAATGTGACTTGACTGTCATATGGATTGACACAATTTATTTAACCATTTCTCCATTACTCAATTCACAGTTATCAAAGTTGTGCTATTGTAAATAATAGCATTGAAATACATGATTTTTACACATAAATTCTTCATCAGCCCTTGGTAGACCAATAGTCTATAAAATCTTTGAAAGTTCATGATGCATATGGCCAAGGTCCTCCCAACTCTAGGCACCAGTATCACATAACTACATCTCCAACATGTAATGTTATCCTTCAGTCCTGCCAATTTGATAGATAAATCATAGGCATCATTTTAATTTGCATTGTTTTGATTTCTAGTAAAACTATATTTTCAATTTATGATTCATTATCTTTAAAAGAGTTGATGATAATCTCTCCCATGTTTACCTGACAGATTTAAATGATTTAGTTAATCTTTCCTACTTAAGTCTTCATGATATCATGTGCCTCTCCAGCAAAGTCATTTTTTGCACTAATATGTATTATTCACTGCTTAATGTCTTTCTCACTAAACTGTACTGCTATCTACTTTAAAGCATGAACTATGACACGTTTGTTCATCCCATGTATGTCTGAGTTTTATGGGTTCTCTTTAAGAAAATAAATAGAACCTGTACAGACAACGATTACTGTGGCTAGTTGGAATCATTAGTGATATCCTGGTAAAGAATAAACCAGAACACAGAGAAAACGTTGTGAGAACCACTGCAGTTACATGTTGCAAAGACATCTCACCCTGTGACGATACCTATGACTTTTCCAAGAGTCTTGGATGAGGTTCATGCAGATGAGGGGACACTGAATTTTATGCCTTAGCACTTTCACGATAAATCCATGTCAACAGTCACAATCACAGGCCCATCACAAAGCTCAGTGCCTGGCACATTTTCAAGTCTTAGAAACTTGGAGAGTACCTACTGTATTAACATGTTCAGGGATGTTCTTGCTGAAGTGGTGACATTGAGTTTCAGAACCAAAGGACAAAAGGCAAAGACAGGAGAAGCTTAATCGCACAGGAAGAAATAACACTAGGGAAAGGCGCAAAGCAAGGATGAGCTTGGTGACTTGGAAGGGATTAATAAGAGATGAGGAAATAATGAAGTAGAAGAGGAAAACCAACAAGACCAGGCACGTTCTTACAGGAAATTTAGGGATCGTGGATTTTCCAAGTAAGCTATTGGGTGATGCTAAGCTAGGAGTGAAAGAACATGACATGCAGTTTATAAATTCGAGTCCAGTTGTTTCCTTCAGAGGGAGATAGGTAAGAATGTGGACAAACCCATAGGTTAGTTAGTCCAGCTGGAAATGATGACCTTTGGGGGTAAGCCATCGAGATCTATATGACTGTTTATTTAACACAAACCTTTACCATTTGCATGGACAGTTGTGGCTCCCACCCAACTTGTGCTTGGAACACAATGGAGGGTGTCATTCATGTATTTGTGAAGTACTAATACATACAATTGAGTGAACCTCAAAAACTATTATGCTAACTGAAAGAATTTTGTCACAAAAGGTGATATATTGTCTGATTCTGATAATAGGAATATTCACAGCGTGCAGATCTATAGAGAAACTGAAGATTAGTTATTGTCTAGAGATGAAGGTGAAAATGGAGAATGACTGCAGGAGACACAGGGATATTTTGAGGGTGGGGCAGAGCTGGTGATGGAAAGGTTGTAAAATTAGATTGTGATGATGATTTCACAAGTCTGTATTATTTACTAAAATTCACTGAACTGTACCTTTACATCGAGTGAATTTAATGGCATATAAATTATACCATAGTAAAGCTGTGCAAAGAAAAAGAAGTTAATTGCATGAGCTCAGGGCTGAATGTCTAAAGGTGGGGTTTTCAGCATGAAATGATCTGTCAGGATTCAGTCAGGAAAATGGGAACTCATTTGGAAAGTCAAACAGAGGGACTGTAGTAAGCTACAAAGGTGAGAGATCTTGGAGAAAAGGTCCCTACCCCTGGTATGGGAGGGTGTCTAATGGGGTGGATTCTGAAGGACTAAAGTTATCTGAGGTTTAGATCTGGATTGAGCTGCTGGGGTGGTGTGAGGAACAGCCAAAGCCCTTTTTCTCATCTTCCAATATTTTCTCTCTGGATACCACCTAAGAGGCATCTAATAGAGGAATCTGAGAATCCTAAATTTTGTAAAGTTCTAGTCCCATCCTGCAATTTTGCAGGTGAGAGACAACAGGTAATTATTCTTCAAATATGTTATTAAAGGGCAACATACTCAAAACCTCAAAATTTCAACATCAGGTAGAAAGGCAGTCCTAGAGTAGTATTTTTAGGAGAAAAAAAACAAGCCTCATGTACATAGTTTCATTCCACTCAAGGAGGGTGTGAATGAAAGTTGAGTCCAGTGGCACTGAGAACCACCAAATTAGATAAGAGGAACAGAAAAACAAGATTTGACCACCTGCAAAGTATCGACAGTATCACTAAAGGCAATCTTAGTAGAATGCTAGGAAATCAATAAATACTGGAGTGGATTGAAGAACAATTGTAGTGAGAGAGGTGAACTTTAGAATTGTTTGGATAGCAAGGGACATCATTAGGCTTTGATGAGGAAAGAGCTTTTTGTATAGTTACAAGTATATATGAACTCACACAGTTTCTTATTTTGTATTGACATAATGCTATTTGGTCGCTCACTCACATTTGACTCTGCAACCGCATGGTTTGTGGCCCACCAGACTCCTCTGTCCATTGGATTTTTCAGGCAAGAAAACTGGAATGGGAAGCCATTTCCTTCTCCAGGGAATCTTCCCAACCTGGGGATCAAACCCACAAGTCTTACATTGGCAGGCAGATTCTTTACTGCTGAGCTGCCATGGGAAGTACAGAGTTAAAAATAATGGCTAATGTTTGTTGAGGTCTTCCTACCTGCCAGATATCATACCATTTTCCCTTGAATCTCACAAGGACCCCATGGGTGAAATACAGCCATCCCCATTTCACAGATGACATAACTAAGGCACAGAGAATGTGAGGGATGATTAGCCTTTGAGATTAAAGATGTTGTTTCTCTGCAGAAACAGAATGGAAAACAAATTGGATCCAGGGTTGGTATGGAGCAAAAGGAAATTTAAATATCCATTTATGGAAGTGCTATTTCTTTGAGACTGTTTTAACCCTGGTTTCCTCACGGCACCCTCACATGACACTTGAACATTCCAATTTTGGCAACTCTGCTGAGAAAATTCCTGATCTCACCAGCATGAACTGGAGTTATTTTTTAGACTTAGTCTCAGTTCATTTCCCCCACAAAATCATGGACAGCCAGACTCACAGGGATCCCTGACCCACACCCACTACTGACTCTGCTGCTGCTGCTGCTAAGTCGCTTCAGTTGTGTCCGACTCTGTGCGACCCCATAGATGGCAGCCCACCAGGCTCTGCCATCCCTGGGATTCTCCAGGCAAGAATGCTGGAGTGGGTTGCCATTTCCTTCTCCGATGCATGAAAGTGAAAAGTAAAAGTGAAGTCACTCAGTCGTGTCCGACTCTTCACGACCCCATGGACTGCAGCCTACCAGGCTCCTCCGTTCATGGGATTTTCCAGACAAGAGTACTGGAGTGGGGTGCCATTGCCTTCTCCGACTACTGACTCTACTGTCTCACTATTATCACCAGTATGCCATCCTGAATTCTTTTTTCCCCTGAAGATACTAGATCATTATTCCTCCAAACAATAAGAACTTTTTGTAGGAATGAGTAGAAATTAAACGTAAACCTAATGTAAAAAATATCATATTTGTTTGCTAGAATGACCTGTATCTATTGAAATTTATTTTATAGATACAATGGCTATATTTTCAGGATAAAATTGGCATATGCCATTAACAAATAGCAGTACAAGGATAATGGGCATGGTTGAGATTGCATGGTTTTCTTAATATTTATAGCTGCATCTACAACTAAAGTGCACTTCCCTGGGGGCTCAGCAGTAAAGAATCTGCTTGTAAGTTAGGAGCTGCAGGAGATGTGGGTTCAATCCCTGGGCTGGGAAGATCCCCTGGAGGAGTTCATGGCAGCCCCCTCCAGTATTCTTGCCTGGAGAATCCCATGGACAGAGGAGCATGGTGGGCTACAATCCATAAGGTCACACAGAGTCGGACACAACTTTAGTGACTTAGCAGGTGCAATTAAAGTAGAACAAAAGTTTTTCTTCTAGAATATGAATATAAATGTTGTATAATTATTTTAATCTTTGTATATACCAAAGTACAATTCTCATATCTGAAATGTACTAGTGAAATATTTTTCTGCCCACTGCCTTATTAATTCTAAATATTTTAATTTTATTTATTTATTCCTTGCCTCTTTTACAAATACATTTGAACTCACTTTTTAACAAGAAGCTAAAAATAAAAAATCAGGACAAAGAGAAACATGAAAAATGCAAATAAACCCCCTAAAAGTATTATTTACTTTCAGAGACTGATTTTAACATTTGATACTGAGCCTCTTTGGATTCTAGGCAGTAAGGAAAACATGATGTGTATTAGAGACTGACATTCCTTATATATTAAATTTGGACAAAGAAGACAATCAAATGAACTTTTGTTCTTTTTCTAAATATGAAAATCCATCTGTTTGGTAAGACACTGTTTTCACTTAACCTAGACCAACATAATTTACTGTAAGCATTTGCATGAGAACTGTTTATTGATTGTATGAATGATCTTATTCTGTACTAATGGGCCTGATCGTGATGATGATGCAGAGACAATACAATAAATAGGTGTGTAATTTTCCCCCTAAAAAGTTCATACCGTATTGTGTATTGATTAAGAGACATTTCAACTTCCTCCTTTAAAATGGAGATTTCTAGAATATTGTAGAAGATGCTGCAGAGTGTTTTGGGAGAGAAAAAAAATATAAGGCTCTGAATATTTCATTTGAAAAGTGTCTGCTGAAGTTGCTGCTCTAGTGGGATCGCTCCTTTCTTTCTCTGGGGAAAAGGGCAGATGGCAGTTGCTAAGTTAAAAAAAAAAAAAAAAGCAAACAAGCCAAGCGATCACCTGCAGCTATTCAGGACATGAACTTTGAGGCACATTTAATAAGTCAGGTGATTAAAAAGCACGAGGCTTTCATCAAGCAAGAGATCACGTGCTCTTGAAGAAAGAGAGAATGCCATCGGATGAGGATCATATCAGGGAGGCTACAGAGCATTCAGAGCACTGAGTCCAAGCCCCGGAACAGCCTGAGACTCTGGTGTGCACGTCACAATGTCCCATTAGCAGAGCTCTGTGATGATAATTCTTCTCTCTTTACCACCATGGACAGAAAACTCGTCCTTTACGACACAGAATCACATGGAAATAACGTGAACAAAAGACCTGACTGGTCAAGAATATGATCATTTGAAGACTATTTTTTCAAACGACAGCAAGGGCAGAGTAACTCATCCACAAAGTAGAGGGTCTCTGTTGCCCACAGAGCCTCCTGGCTTCAGTCCCACCATCAGTTCCTTCCTGAGGCACCTAAGCTAGGTATTGCATTTCTCAGTGAGTTTATTTCTCTACCTTTTAAAACAGACCTCAGACTAGAAACCCATCTCATATAGCTTTCTAAAAAAATATTTCACTTTTTTTTTTTTTTTGGAGTATAGTTGATTTACAATGTTGTGTTAGTTTCAGATGTACAACAAAGTGAATCAGTTACACATATATATCCATTAGGTCATGTCCAATTCTTTGTGACCTGTAGCCCTGCCAGGCTCCTCTGTTCTCCACTAACTCTTGCAGTTTGCTCAGATTCATGTCCATTGAGTCAGTAATGCTATCTAACCATCTCATCCTCTGCCACCCTTTTCTCCTTTTGCCTTCAATCTTTATATATAGTAATATGTATAGGTTAGTCCCCTTAGGGCTTTTGGAGGTTTAAATGGGTGATGGATATGAACACTTAGAATGTCACCTGGCAAAGTAAGGTTTCAGTTAATGACAGTAACATCATACTATGGATAGGATTCCTAAATGCAGAAAGCTGTCCCTGACTAGTGGAAATATGTACATATTCAAGGCATAAGAATATACACCTAATAGGATTTCTGCCATATCAAATCCTAGGGGGACAGGAAAGCTCTCATTTTGCAAGGTTCTGTCTTGCTTAGGTTTGATTAATTAGTTGATGTCATAGCCTGGCCTTTTAGAAGTGATAACATATAACCTACTTTCCTGCTGCTTCTTAAAAATATCTAAGTATAATAGAACTTATTTGTGGTCTAAGATGTAGGTGGCATTTGTAGTATATGGGTAGGGAACTGAATAACCCAGACAGTTGTTAGAAAGATATATAGGGCTCAGCTTCATTTAATTTTCTAAATCATCAAGTGCCTTCCTGCTATAGATTAGTTTGTTTGCTCTTGTAATTTCCACTTATTAGTGTGAAGATGGTGTCATTAGTGGAAACGATGATTTATGATGATAATAGGCAAAGTAATTAATATGCATACATAATATAAAGTAAGTATTTGAGGCATTCTGTCTCAATCAACCATAAGGAAAGAAAGCATCATCAGCCTTGTTCGTGACTTTGATTATAACCAAATAATAAACCTAGTCAGCATACTAAAAAGCAGAGACATCACTTTGCCAACAAAGGTCTATCTAGTCAAAGCTATGGTTTTTCCAGTAGTCATGTATGTATGTGAGAGTTGGACTATAAAGAAGGCTGAGTGCCAAATAATTGATGCTTTTGAACTGAAGTATTGGAGAAGACTCTTAAGAGTCCCTTGGATTGCAAGGAGATCCAACTAGTCAATCCTAAAGGAGACCAGTCCTGAAAATTCACTGGAAGGACTGATGCTGAACCTGGAACTCCAGTACTTTGGCACCTGATGCAAAGAGTCAACCCATAGGAAAAGATCCTGATGCTGGGAAAGATTGAAGGCAGGAGGAGGAGGGGACAACAGAGGATGAGGTGCTTGTATGTCATCACTGACTCAATGGACATGAGTTTGAACAAACTTTGGGAGACAGTGAAAGACAGAGAAACCTGGCATGCTGCAGTTCATAGGCTCTCAAAGAGTTGGACATGACAGTGACTGAAAACAATGAATACACTGAAACAAAAATATCCAAGTATTCATTTTAAAATTTTGGGCAAATGTTAATCTAAATGTTGGTAAATTAAGAGGATAATATTTTTAGTTTCTAACGTGTCATTTCTTATTATAGGTATGACAAATGAAAGAAGGTTGCTACACCACTGAATTCTTTCAAAAATTTTTATTAGAGAAAAGAGAATGCAAAAGCCTTTGTGAATGGAAATGTTTAGCTCATCATATAAAATATTCCGTGCTGGGTTGTTGATGACAGCAATAGCTTTGAAAGGGGAGAAGTAAAGTTTTCTGTTATTCAGCAGCTCTTCAACTTTTTGATGCCAGATTTAAACAAATTTCAAACTGCCTCATGAGAGATTGATTAGGTGACATTACAGGGAAGAACTTTCCCGAGAATTCAGAATGGTTCTTATTTTAACACAGTTGAATGAGGCTCTTTCCTTTGTTGTTTCACTTGATTTTCTTCAAGCACTCAGATGGGGCCTCTGTCTGCTGGGTGCTGTGACCTGCTTCCTTGAGAAATGAAGATTTATAGCCCCATGTTCTGAGAGGGCTGCTGGGATCTGGGCGATTTTGCTGTCACTCACTTTGGGTCACAGCAGTGACCTCACTTAGGCCAATTCTTCTTCTAGGGGCAGACCACATCTGGAGGCGGGGGTGAAGATCAGAGCCAACACCAGCTGGGAGAAGTCTTAAGTGTCCAGTTACAAAGCTCCCCAATGGGGAGCTGAGCCCATCCTGTGACAGTGTTTCATCTGCCCTTTTCTGCCATCTGAGCCTGCTTCCACTCTGTCCCTGGGACATAATGGTGGGACCCCAAGAGGAGGTCTTGGCCAATTTCCTGAATGCTGATCTCCACTCAGAGCCCAGTCTCAGGAAGCCCTGCCTGCAATATATCGGTCCCTGTGCTGCAGCACACACAGAATCCTTTAGTGATACCTGCCTTTTTTTATTTTTCATACAGCATTTTTCTGAACAAAGAGAAAAGTGAGCAAATCGTAATGGTGCAGATCAGCGACTTTTCCCCAGGCTTACACTCCGCTCCATGCAGGACCCAGAAGAGGAAACAGAATCTGCAGTTCTCAGCACTGTCATTATTCTGGCTTCTAACACTATTTTGCCTGTCTTTCCACTCGATAGAAATAGAATCATGCAGTTTGTGTACCATGTGAGTTTTGGCTTCTTTCACTCTATGTTGTTTGTGAGATCCATCCATGTTGCTGCGTGGACGTTATTTCTTCATTGCAGTAGAGCACTGATTGTACAAATAGGCCACAGTACTCGTGTATTTATAGGCATTCATCTTTCCCCCAATTTGGCGGCTCGAATAGTACTGCTAAGAATGCAATGTTAAGTGTCTTTTGATGGACACATGTATGCACTTCGTAAGATACCGTGTCTTAAGAGAACTGTCAGTACATAAGAACCTACATATTTTTCAGATTTAGAAGTGGTGCCAGTCTTCCAACATGGTCAGGACAATTCCTGTTTCCAATAGGGGTGTAGGAGGGGACTGCTTCCACATACCTCCTCCCAATTGGTATACTGTACATCCAGCCTTTCAGGGGGCTGTATGGTATTGCAGCATTATGATTTTAATCCATATTTCACTGAGAATCATGAAACTGAATACATTTTACTATACTATGTAGCTTTTAAGTATTTTCTTCAGTGAAATTCATATACAAATGTTATTTTTAAATTATTTTGTCTCTTTTCTGATAGATTTTTAGGAGCTATTATTTGACTTAATTCAAGTCATTGTTGAATGTGTATTTCTTAAATATCTCCTGTTACTCTCTGGCTTATATATATATTTTTTCACTTAGTGGTAACTTTTGATAAATAGAGTTCTTAAGCTTAGTTCAACCACATTTATATTTTTTCCAGTATAGTTAATACTTTTCATGTTCTAATTAAGAAAACCTTGATATCTGAAGGTCAAAAAGAATTTTTTTCATGTTTGCCTCTAAAATCTTGATCATCATCACCATTATTTACCCTTCAACACTCAATGCAGGTTTATCTATCTTTTGATGTGAAGTGTGGTCAATGTTTATTTATAGCAATATACTCTGACCTCAAGGAAGAAGAAAAACTTCAAATAAGCAATCTAAACTTACACCTAAAGCAACTAGAGAAAGAACAAACAAAACCCAAAGTTAGTAGAAGAAATCTTAAAGATCAGAGCAGAAATAAATGAAATAGAGTCTAAAAATACAATAGAAAAGATCAATGAAATCAGAAACTAGTTCTTTGAAAAGCTAAACAAAATTGATAAACCTTTAGCCAGACTCATCAAGATAAAAGGGAGAGCGGCAAAACCGCTGAATAACATTCTTGCAGCACTATTCAATCTTCATTATTTCCTTTTCAGATTGCAACCTGTTCTGAGTTATTTTTATTAATGATTGCTTAATTGCTGACCCACATATGTATAGGGCCAAGTGTAATAATATTCAAAATGACATGTTCCTAATAATATACCATACTGTGCTCAAGAAAATCCATGATGTCATTTATTACAAAAACAGGATTTTCAGATTTGCAATAATCATAAAAGTTATGTAGAAACCTATCTTTTAATGGGAGACATTTACTTAAATCATGCAATGGTTTTGAATCTCAATTCGCAAGTTAATAATATCTGGAGGACTTTATTGGTATAAAAGCTAGTCACTTAGATTCTGGTAGGTTAAAACCTCCTTGCAGAGGACAGAAAGGCAAATCACTCTCACACACACACAGAGGCATGCACTCACACACACACTGCCTAGTATAATGGAAAGAGCATATGCTTTGGATATGTTAAGTAGTTTAACTATTTCCCACTTTTATAGACTCAACTATGTCTGCTTCACTCTCCAAGATATATTATTGGACTCTGCATGCCTGCATGCTCAGTCACTCATTGTGTCTGATTCTCCATGACCCGTGGACTATAGCTTGCCAGGTTCCTCTGTCCATGGAATTTCCCAGGTAAGAATGATAGAGTGGGTAGCCATTTCCTTCTCCAGGGGATCTTCCTGACCCAGAGATCCAACCCACATCTCTTGTGTCCCCTGAATTGGTAGGAGGATTCTTTACCACTAGTGCCACCTGGGAAGTCCCTTGTACTCTGAATTGTCCCCAAATTTTAGAAAATTTAGTACTAGTGCCATGTAAATATGAAGTAGCTATATATTTTTGACAGACACCAAAGATATGAATAACTTCACCTGAAGTCTCACAACAGAGTATGTTGACACCGATATAAACATAAAATTATCTATAAAACTGGTTTAATTGAATTAAGGACACAGTTAACATTTCTGAGTATGTACTTCTCAGCAGAACTATACTCTATAACGTCATCTTACAGGATAGTTGTAGTGATCCTTTCAGGTAGGTGTTATTATTTCTATTTCAGATATAAAGATTGTGAGATTCAGAAATATTGAGGAATTGACCAAATTCATACTTACAGAAGTAGAAGTTACTAACGCCTGATTCATCTGAATGCAAAGTACGTGTTCTTTCCATGACTATGCTAATCAATATTTGAAGAGTGTGTTCCAGTGCCTCCATGAGATGATTCTAAGCTATAGCATTTTATGTTCTTTAAACTGCCTCTTGAGCAATCTGTATGCAGGCCAGGAAGCAACAGTTAGAACTGGTCATGGAAAAACAGACTGGTTTCAAATAGGAAAAGGAGTACATCAAGGCTGCATACTGTCAGCCTGCTTATTTAACTTATATGCAGAGTACATCATGAGAAATGCTGGATTGGAAGAAACACAAGCAGGAATCAAGATTGCTGGGAGAAATATCAATAACCTCAGATACGCAGATGACACCACCTTTATGGCAGAAAGTGAAGAGGAACTAAAAAGCCTCTTGGTGAAAGTAAAAGGGGAGAGTGAAAAAGTTGGCTTAAATCTCAACATTCAGAAAATGAAGATCATGGCATCTGGTCCCATCACTTCATGGGAAATAGATGGGGAAACAGTGGAAACAGTGTCAGACTTTATTTTTTTGGGCTCCAAAATCACTGCAGATGGTGACTGCAGCCATGAAATTAAAAGACGCTTACTCCTTGAAAGAAAAATTCTGACCAACCTAGATAGTATATTGAAAAGCAGAGACATTACTCTGCTGACTAAGGTCCGTCTAGTCAAGGCTATGGTTTTTCCAGTGGTCATGTATGGATGTGACATTTCGACTGTGAAGAAGGCTGAGCACTGAAGAATTGATGCTTTTGAACTGTGGTGTTGAGAAGACTCTTGAGAGTCCCTTGGACTGCAAGGAGATCCAACCAGTCCATTCTGAGGGAGATCAACCCTGGGATTTCTTTGGAAGGAATGATGGTAAAGCTGAAGCTCCAGTACTTTGGCCACCTCATGAGAAAAGACTCTGATGCTGGGAGGGATTAGGCGCAGGAGAAGAAGAGGACGACAGAGGATGAGATGGCTGAACAGCATCACTGACTCGATGGATGCAGGTCTGAGTGAACTCTGAGAATTGGTGATGGACAGGGAGGCCTGGCGTGCTGCGATTCATGGGGTTGCAAAGAGTCAGACACGACTGAGCGACTGAACTGAACTGAACTGAAACTGTTTTCAAGTGCTCTAGACACTCTTGCTTTCTCTAGGAAAGGACTAATATTTACTGGGTACCTATATATATATGAGTAATGGGTAAATACATACAGCTACACTGACATACTCAAAGTAATATACCTAATATACTTTATACTAAAAGTAAATATAAAATGTATAGTTGATGCTTCATATTTTGTCTTTAATGATTTTCTTTGCTTATTTCTACTTACTCAAGATTTATTTATTTGATTTCTGGCATTGACATGGAAGAGAATTTACGAAGAGTAAGAACATATGTTTGATCCAAAACAACTGCAGTTTAGTGGAGAAATATATTTATAAACAAGTAATTACTATAAAAAGTGGTCCCTAACATTTCAAATGTAATAATTCTTTTTCTCCTTAACATATGGTCCTAATCATTTAGAAAAGTTGATAGAATTTTAAGGAAATAAATGGTTTTCAACTCTCTCATACAATCTTAGCTGCCTGCGTCTATAAAAATGGCATGAATGTACATTACTTTACAAATTATCATGTGCATTATTTGATATATTGCTTTTCTCAAGTGATTCTGGTTTCAACTGATCCCTTCAAATTTATTTAGTGTCTTTCTTTTAACTTAGGAGATACACTGAGAAACTAATTCCAGCTTTTTTTTTTTTTTTAATACAAGAAAAATGTGTCAGTTTGGTTTGGTTCTTTTTCTGAGTGGCTGGAATTCAGTTCTGAGATGTTTTGTACTTTGGCTTCTAAGGCTACATTTCTTGGACTTTTACTAAAACATTTGAAAGATCAGATTCAAGAAAAACTGTAAGAAACTGGTTTTGTCTCCCACTGCTTTTATATAAATTGTCTCTTTAAACCTCCTAAGTCTATTATAGATAAAAAATACACCGAACCATCAAAGAGAAAGGTAGCACTGAATAATGTCACAGGGTGTTTTATTTCTATCACCCCCAGATGTCTCTAGAGTCCAAGACTCTAGGAGTTAGTATTTGATTTTGAGCATGAGTTGGTCTCAACCAGAAGGCAGATGGTCGCAGAAGTTTATTCCAACAAGCGGCCAGCAATTGAAGTTGTACCACCAGGAAGTCAGGGTGATAAGTTCTATTCAGCAGAAAAGGTAAACACTTTCCAACAAACCATTATGAGGTTACCAAAACTCTATTGAGATGTTTTAAGTCATCAACTTTCCAGAGAAAAACTAATTTAAGAATATTCCAGGAGGTAGGAAAAATAATCAAGCCAACAGTAGAGACGACTTTTGCGGCTTCTTTTGGGACTAGTCTACATGTTCTAACAGTCCCTGCAAATGTAAGTTTTAAAGCTGTTCTTTTGACAATTCTCTTTAAACATATCTCTATCAGCCTTGATGATTTTTCATAGAAAAGGAGAACCTAATATGAACAAGTATTAAATTTCATGTAAACTAAATTTTATTGAAAAGATAAGCAAAACACTAACTCATTATGTGACTGCCTAATGTATTTCCCTTAACTTCCTTTACAAGGCCTTAATTTAGAGTAAAAACATCCTAAAACTGAGAACAAAAAAAAATTCTTTCTTCCTCTAGAAGACTGATTCAGTTTATTGGGTTATCTGACATTTCACATCATGTACTAGAGCTTAGATTATAAAGGGGCAAATAATTATGGAGTTTAACTCAAATCATCAATATTTATCTAGCGTTGACTGTGGATGGAGAACTAGGTGGAGAGTCAATCTTTTGGTTCTCCAAGAATCTGAATAAACCTAAATTCTTAAATTCCTTTTCATTAGGCAAGATGAATGAGGATCAGGAGGCAGTTTGGGATGAGCAGAGTATATATAGCATGGATAAAAAACCAGGTCCTACTGTATCACACAGGGAACTATATTCAATATGGTGTAATAAAACATGATGAAAAAGAATATAAATATATATATGTATAACTGAATCATTTTATGGTATAGCATAAATTCACAACATTTTAAGTCAACTATACTTCATCAACTTTTTTTTTAAAGGGGGGAAAAAAAAAAGAGTGGTTCACAGTATGTGGGTTTAGTAAACCAGAAAAAGTTATATCAACCAAATGGATCATACAGTACACTTTCCCAGCAGTCATGACTGAGAGAGTAGCCTTTCTAACATTTAACTATTACATGGTAAGGGTGTAGTGTAAACCTGATGTAATCCCTCATTTTAGCCAGGGTCCTAACATTTTCCTAGGAAAATCCTGCGTGGTTACTACAAATAGAGATTCTTTTTCTCATAATACAGGAACACTTTCAGCATAAATCAACTTCCAGGGCAAATTACCTTCATGCTGAAAATGATCAGAATCTCAGAGTTAAATTACACATTTGAGTTTTAGGTAAAATTTAATTTCACCCTTTAAAGCTTTTGTTTCCACCAAAAATATCTTTATACTCAATCAATCTATAGCTCAGGGAAGGAAGCTTATGAGACTAGCATCAGAAATTCTACACATTGAAGGGAAGTGATTTACCATAGCCATGAATGCATTTTCTAGCATGCTGTGTGCCGGTTGACTTTTATTGAGTAATTATGTTGAATCTTCTCCTAAACCTTTTGTTTCCAGGGCAGCTCCATCTTTTGCGTAAAGCATCATCAGTATGGCTTTCTCATCCATCATCCACGTGACAGCTTCAATGGTGTGCTGAAGCAACAGCTCGTCAGGGCAGCGGTGCCCTGTGATGATTTATCATAGAAACGTAGCATCAGAGAGAGGCAGCAGGGTAATTTATGGCCAGAAGCCTTCAGGAGTGATATGCAGGAACATACTTAGTTACACAAGGAGGGGGAGGGAAACGTGGAAGGTTTGCTTTAGCAGACATGTGTCCTAAGCCTTATCAGGTGACATTTGTAGGTGATAACTTTCATTCTTTCAGTATGTAACTGGACATCTGCCTATAGTTGGTCTTCCAAATGTATCCAGAGAGTATAAACCCTTTATAAACACAATTCAGATTTTGCTTTTACAGGAAAACTTGTGGTGGTTATGAAAAGTGACAGAAATTGCTCCATGTCAGGGACACTCTGGAATTTGGCCCTACCACAGCCTTTCTAGAAGGCTGTGCAGCTTAAAAAACTTTACTCTAGAAAATCATTGTCTCATACAAAATAAGTCTGAAAGCCTAGTAAGTGATGACTATTCCACCTGGGAAATTAATGTGAGGAAAACTAGCCTACAGTTTTAAGATGGAATGTTTATAAAATTCAAGCATTAAGCAGACATTTCACCATTTTAACATAGCTTGCAATAATGTTGTCGTGTAATTTTCAGGGAAGACATTCAGTGAAGTTCTCAGGTTTTAAGACATCTCAGTAAACTGAGATATTAAGGCAACGTCCAAGCTTCCAGAATATCTAACCTTTTATTTTCATGGGTTTTTGAAATGATAAGACTAATTAAAAAGTGTCATTGGGGATATTGATTTCATTCATTTTTTGGTGGATGATTCAATTTGCCATATTCTGAAGCCATAACTTTTTTTTTATGCCTGATGTTTGATCGCCTCAGTCACATCTGAGGTGAGGAGTGGAACGTTAAAATAGGTCCATTTGGGGAAGCACCAGGCCATCTCCACTAATGAGCTCTACTTTTGGAAGGACAGTGTGTGTCCTGGGCCTGATTTAGATGTGTCCCACTTCTTGAAGGTGCGGTTCAGTTAGAAATATCTCCTGGCAAATCTCCCAACACAGCATTTGTCAAGGTCTTATCAATCCTCAGTCCCAATTGAAAGAGAAATATTTCCTGTGTGAGTTGTTTCTTATCCAAGAGGCAGAAAACTGTTGTCACCAACCTTATTGGGCTGTAAAAAGAAGTTTTCAAGGGATAAAACTGTCCATTTTGCAGCCCGGTTGTAGTTTTGATAGCCTTAGAAGGCAGTACCTTATTTTAGAAATGTTGAGAAATTTAGGATATGATATTTCCTCAATTCCTTCCCATCCAGGCTGTGCTTCTATCAAACTTTTTTTGTGTAACTTCAGTAGCACTTACTTTTACACAATACGTCACTGTAATTTATCTATTTACGTGAATGTCTTCTCCCACAGGCCTTAAGCTTTTTGAGGACAAGAGTTATGTTTTCTCCTTTTCTGTATTCTCCAGGGTAGCGCATAACAAGTGCTCAATCGATACGAGCTGAAATTTTATTACCTACAGTGGCTTGAAGTATGTAGATCTTGTAAGAATTTCGCTTATTTCCACCTTAGTGTTTTTTCTGTGTTTGGCTGATGATAATATATACTGGATTTAGTTCACAAACATGCATTGAAAACACCATTTTGTCAAGGTTGCTAATATCACCCACTCAGACTAGAAGAGTAGAGTCAAGTATGTGCATACTTGCAACAGAATATATTAAATGTGGCCAGAATAATAGCCATAATAATGATCTGTCTGAGTAATCAAAAAAGTATTATGAATAGTAATGACTGAAGTAATTCACAAGTAATGAAAACCACACGTGTGCTTCCTAAGTGGAATGCACTGTGTTTAGTGACTCCTACAGATCTTTGAATTAAATATGCACCCTCACTCTGTGACTACTAACACAACTTTACAAAGATTGAAGATAGTTTAAAGAGGATGTCACTTCATCAAAGATATAGAAATAGTACATGGTGTGGCAAAGTTTCAATCCCAGGCCTGTCTAACTTGAGCCTAAACTCTAACTACATTTAAGCATTTTATTGAGGATATGCCCAGGTACTCTGAGGGTACAGCAAAGGAATTTCTGGAGGGGTTTACTTAAACTCAGTCTTGGACTTTATCCTCTGGTTATGAAGGTGTTAAAGAGCCCTAAAGGAGAATGCTGCTGCTGCTGCTAAGTCACTTTAGTCATGTCCGACTCTGTGTGACCCCATAGACAGAAGCCCACCAGGCTCCCCCGTCCCTGGGATTCTCCAGGCAAGAACACTGGAGTGGGTTGCCATTTCCTTCTCCAATGCATGAAAGTGAAAAGTGAAAGTGAAGTCGCTCAGTCATGTCCGACTCTTAGTGACCCCATGGACTGTAGCCTACGAGGCTTCTCTATCCATGGGATTTCCCAGGCAAGAGTACTGGAGTGGGGTGCCATTGCCTTCTCTGTAAAGGAGAATGATACTGTCAAATTTGTGTTTTCTGTTGGCTCACACTTGTTACAAAGAGAATTCATTTAAGGAAAGTAAGAGTAGAGATGTTCCAACAGAGTGGCTTCAGGACTTGGCCAAACCTCAGAATATCTGGAAGACCTACAACAGCAGGGTATTACTAACACTGGCCCCACCCTTAGAGATACTGTAGGATAAGTGAGGGCCTCCCTCCCAGCGTTCGCATTTCTACTTTTCTGGTGACGTTGATACCACTGGTCTAGAGACCACACTTTGAGAACCACCAGTTTTGATGGCATCAGTTAAGGACTGCAATGATGAGGACTCACATTAAGGATATACAAGAAGGGTGCAGAGGCAGGATAACTGTGAAAAATATTTAGACACTGAGAGTTCAATTTCCAGGAATGAGACAATACCAGCATGTGAGTTTTGAGAAAAATTAAGTCTGGCAGGGTCCTCATATTCTTAGGTTGGGGAGATGGTATTAATGCAGATAAAAAAAAATCAAAGGGGATTATGCGAAGGGGATTAAGGAAGATGTGACATTTGGGATTTTGAGGTTTGACATTGTTGAGAGAGAATTCTCTGAGTCTCTTATGTTTGTGCTTTTCCTATAAAAACTTTTCTTCTAAACTGTCTTTTCAAGCATACATGCCCACCAAACATAGATACAGCTGGGCTTCCCTGGTGGCTCAGCTGGTGAAGAATCTGCCTGCAGTATGGGAGATCTGGATTCGATCCCTGGGTGGGGAAGATCCCTTGGAGAAGGGAACTGCTACTCACTCCAGTATTCTGGCCTGGAGACTTCCATGAACTAGTCCATGGGGTCGCAAAGAGTAGGACAACAACTGAACGACTTTTGCTTTCACTTCACTCACACCAAACATGGATACAATGTTTCCTCCAAGGCGAGGATAGATTTGTGGAGAGTGTTGGCACAACCTGAAGTCCTGCTTCCTGCTCTGCCATGAGTAATACGTTGTTTGTTTCCGATCCAAGAGTCTCATGTCCTGTACCAAGATCCATGAGCAAGTGACAGGCTAACTTCTTGGCTTGCCAGTCAGATACAATTTTAGATATTCCGCAGTTCTTGGCAGACTTGTCTGTGGGACATGTTAGTGGATATAACCAGCAGGAAGATAGATAAGAGTCTCATGCTCAGGGAAACAGATTTGAAGATACAATTTTGCCAGTCTTTGGTACCCAAGTGAATAGGATAATATGATTAAAGAAGATCAGCCAAGAAGTGCACATAGACTCAAGCAGATTGTTGGTTAACAACAAAGAAGAACTGAAGTTTTATTTTAAGGTCCTGTAACAGTACTGGATTATGACAGTAAAAGTTCTATGGTCTTAGCTATGTGTGGGAAAGGGAGGTAGGGTTGAAATATCAGGGAATTATTCTTTTGGAGCCAAAATCAAAGCAGTTGATTTTCAATTATTTATACTATTTATTTAAAAACATTTATACTATAAAAATATTTAAAATATGACAAGGAAGTTGGTAGAAGACAGAAAATAAGAATGAACTATAAAGAAAGCATGGCTCAGACAGTAAAGTGTCTGCCCGCAATGTGGTCGATCCCCGGGTCAGGAAGATCCCCTGGAGAAGGAAATGGCAACCCATTCCAGTACTCTTGCCTAGAAAATTCCATGGATGGAGAAGCCTGGTGGGCTACAGTCCATGGGGTCACAAAGAGTCGGACACGACTGAGCGACTTCACTCACTCATAAAGAAAGCAGCCACTGATCCATGTAATGGCATAGATCTATCTCAAAGACATTAAGTCCAGTGAGAGAAGCCGGACACAGAAGTCTACTGACTATACAGTTTCACATATAGAAAATCCTTAAAAAAACCCCCAAAACTATAGGGAAATAAAGTCGGTGGTAGTTATCTAAGGCCTGAGCAAAGAAGGCTACTGCCTGCAAGAGGGGCACAACTAAACTTTATTGGGCCATGGGCATGTTTCGTATCTTGGTTGTGGTAACTTTCCTTCTGTATATTGTTTTTGTTATTTAGTCACTAAGTCATGTTCAACTCTTTGTGACCCCATGGACTGTAGCCCTCCAGGTTCCTCTGTCCATGGGATTTCCCAGGCAAGAATACTGGACTGGGTTGCATAATTTCTTCTCCAGGGGATCTTCCTGGACCAGGAATAGAACACACATGTCTTTTATTGGCTGACAGATTCTTTACTGCTAAACCACCAAGGAAGCCCACACTACTATATATATTTGTCTAAATTACTCAAATTGTGCACCTAAAATTTATGAAATTTCACACTAATTATGCCTTAAAGCTGATTTAAAAGGAACTAAGTAAAAAGTTTCAAGGTTATTATGCATAAGCTAATGTCTTCTTTTTGCATTGTATTAAAATATCAAATCTTAAGATTCCAACATGAGTCTAACTTTTATGTCAGTAGAAATTTCTTCCTTTTGATCTTCAATCACCTAATGTCAGCTCTCGTACAAATACTGAATTTATGATGTTGGCATCATTTAGGTGAACTCATCACATTTCTTTAGTTTCTCTACCTTGAACTGACACCATGTTAGTTTTTGTATTGCTTCTTAATATGTCTTCTGAGTTATGAGTATTTTATGCCCTTGGAATATGTCACCTTAACAAACTATTCAATTTTATATGTTCTTTCAGCTCTGAAATCTTAAGATGACAGGATATTGATTATATCCCCAAAGAGAAGTTTTTTAAATAATTTTTTTTTATTGGAGCCTAGTTACTCTAAAAGGTTGTATTAGTTTCTGCTGTATGGCAAAGTGAATCAGCTATATGTATATATATCCCTTTTTTTTTGGATTTCCTTTACATTTAGGTCACCACAGAGCATCGGGTAGAGTTCCCCCATGCTATATAGTAAGTTCTCATTCAGTTCAGCTCAGTTCAGTCACTCAGTTGTGTCTGACTCTTCGTTACCCCATGGACTGCAGCATGCCAGGCTTCCTTGTCCATCACCAGCTTCTGGAGCTTGCTCAAACTCATGTCCATCAAGTCGGTGATGCCAACTCAGGTTCTCATTAGTAATCTATTTTACAGTAGTAGTATATATATGTCAATCACAATCTCCCAGTTTATCTCACCCTACCTTCTCCCCTTGGTATCCATATGGTAGTTCTCTACACCTGTGTCTCTATTTCTGCCTTGCAAATAAGTCTATATGTATAATTTTTCTAGATTCCACATTTAAGTGATATTATATGATATTTGGTTTTCCCAAAAGAGAAATTATTAAAGAGTCCAGAATATCAAGACAATGTCTATGTGAATATTTGAGCCAGGCTGTTTTGGAAATACAAACCTAGTTCAAAGAGAACTATATATTTTTATTATTTAGAAAACAAGAACTCTAGTCCTAATTATGGCATTAGGGTTTTCCTTGGCTGAGTCATTTAACAAGTCTGCCTCAGTTCATCTTTAAACTGACTATAATCATATTTTCATACAAAACTGCATCCAAGAAGTAAGAAAAAAATATTTGGGAAGGCAATGATAATGAACAAGTTATTTTGATAAATGTCTGACAATTGCATGTATTAAAGAGTCAGATGCCATGATCTTCGTTTGCTGAATGTTGAGCTTTAAGCCAACTTTTTCACTCTCCACTTTCACTTGGCCACCTCATGCGAAAAGTTGACTCATTGGAAAAGACTCTGATGCTGGGAGGGATTGGGGGCAGGAGGAGAAGGGGACGACTGAGCATGAGATGGCTGGATGGCATCACTGACTCGATGGACGTGAGTCTGAGTGAACTCCGGGAGTTGGTGATGGACAGGGAGGCCTGACGTGCTGTGATTCATGGGGTCACAAAGAGTTGGACATGACTGAGCGACTGAACTGAACTGAAAGGGTCAGAATTCCAGGATAGTTTAATTGAATGGCTTCTCATTACTCAAAATTACTAAACTCTCAGTACCTTGCTTTACAGTGTATTATTTACTTATGCATTAAAAAATTAATGTATAGTTCCAGTTAGGGTTGTGTCAGTTGCTGTGGGGTGAAGTGGAGAGGTGGAAAGTATTGATAGATAATGTTGAGCAGAATGAATTCAATCCTGGTTCTCACATGGCTTAGAGTGCAGAGGGACGTAGACATCAATCAAATCCATATCCTGACAAAGGAATTGAAAAGGAAGATTTTATAGATTCATACTATCCAATACTATCTCTAAGGGGTTTGAAAACAATGAGGCAAAATGCAAGAAATTAGATCTGCAATTCAGACAATATACAAACTTCTTAATCACATAGTTGAGTTCCGTTGCTCAGTCGTGTCTGACTCTTTGTGACCCCATGGACTGCAGCATGCCAAGCTTCCCTGTCCATCACCAACTCCCGGAGCTTACTCAAACTCTTGTCCATCGAGTCGGTGATGCCATTCAACCATGTCATCCTCTGTTGTCCCCTTCTCCCCGTGCCTTCAATCTTTCCCAGCATCAGGGTCTTTTCAAATGAGTCACTTCTTCACATCAGGTGGCCAAAGTATTGGAGTTTTAACATCAGTCCTTCCAATGAATATTCAGGACTGATTTCCTTTAGGATGGATTGATTTGCCTCCTTGAAGTCCAAGAGACTCTCAAGAGTCTTCTCCAACACCACAGTTCAACACCACCATCAATTCTTCACACAATTCTTAATCACATAGAGCCAGTTTCATACCTACAGATTTTTCTTTGATGTTCCCCCAAAAGTGATCTTTAGAAGGAAATGCTATTAACTGAAAATTTTCTGAATTGCATATTTTTACTTGATGTAAGTATCATGTATTTTCAAGGATTTTAAATAATAGATACTGTATGAAATAAAAATAATTTCAACTATTCATTTTTTGCTTCTCAGTCACTCAGTCGTGTCCAACTCTTTGTGACTCTGTGGACTGTAGCCTGCCAGGCTCCTCTGTCCATGACATTTTCCAGGCAAGAATAGTGGAGTAAGTTGTTTTTACTTCTTCAGGGAATCTTCCTAACCCAGGAATCAAACCTGCATCTCCTGCATTGGCAGGCAGATTCTTTAGCACTGAGCCACATTCAGATACAATTCACATATAACATAGGTATAGTTGTACCAAGATACAACACTTGGTTCTTTACGGCAATACTGTTTAATGTTCTATTTCTGCAGTGTTTAATATGATTTTGATATGTATTAATTTATAGAAACCATGTTGCATATGGGAAATAGATACGTGTGTACCTGAGAAATAGTAATTCAATCAATAAGCAATCATTGAGAATATATCCATGTGAACACATATGTATGTGCCACATTTTTATGCTATTAAATTTTATATTTATCATGTAATAATATCAGTACTATTATTTTATGAAATTGATTAGAATAAGAACTTAATTTTGAAATGTGTGCCTTATCTTCTGACTCATTTAATTATAACAATCTGTAACCACTTAAATACAAAGACATTGGGTATATTTCAAGACATCTTACATCATAACTGTGTTAGCAATCAAATTTACTCTTTGTAATTCAGTATCTGTGTCATTTTCTGAGAAAAGGAGGTCAAAATTTGACTTATTGATGAGTGTTCATTTTTTAAAAATATTTGGATTTTAAAATTCCTTTATTTGACCAATGTAATATATTTAATTTTTTAAGTGATGAAAAAAAGAGATTTAAAAGTTATATTAAAGTTCATAACAATGTATGATATTTTTATGGATATAGATGATATAAGGTAATATTAGACATTATGCTGACTTAAAGTCAATGTGCATATGATACAGTAAGAGTAGCTGACTGTATCGGTGTCCTACTGCGGCTGTAACAAATCATTTGCAATTTATTGGCTTAAAATAACACAAATTTATTTTCTTACATTTATGCAGACTAGAAGTCTGACATTGGCATCATTAGGGTAAAATCAAGTTTTCAGCAGGGTTGGGTGTCATTCTGAAGACTCCAGGGGAGAATCCATTTCCTTGCCTTTCCCAGTTTCGGGCCCTTTCCCTCCGTCTTCAGAACCAGCAACATTCTCTGATTATGCTTCTGTAGTTACAGCTCCCTCTGACTCTCCTCTTCTGCCATAATCTATGTAATGGATTATAACTCTTTCTCATATCTGGGGTTATAAATCTATCTCATATCTGGGGTTCACCAGGATAATCCAGAATAATTTCTCCCATATCATGCTCTTATATTCTTATACCTTTTAAGTCCCTTTGCATGTGATGTACTATATTTGCAGATTCAGAAGATTATGACATGGGCTTCTTTGGGAATGGGGGCATTATTCAATTCTCCAGGATTTGTATGGTACTCATGTCACTAAAGGGCTTCTCTACTGGCTCAGTGGTAAAGAATACACCTGCCAATGCAAGAGACATGGGTTCAATCCCTGGGTCAGGAAGATACCCCCTGGAGAAAGAAATGTCAACCCACTCCAGTATTCTTGCCTGGGAAATCCCATGGACAGAGGGGACTGATGGGCTACAGTCCATTGGGTCTCAGAAGAGTCAGACATGACTTAGTGACTAAACAGCAACAACAATATCACTAAAATGCGCCTTGATTAGTTTAATGCTTTCACTATGTAAATCAAGAAACATTTGTTAAGAGTTACTGTAGTCAAGTACTATACTAGGAAATGCAGATACAGAGAAAGAATAGATTATATTATTTCAATGGGTTAAAGTCTAGCAGGAAATATTAGTAAACTAACAGAACAAAGGTCCATCAAGTCAATGCTATGGTTTTTCCATTAGTCATGTATGAATGTGAGAATTGGACCATAAGGAAAGCTGAGCACTGAAGAATTGATGCTTTTGAACTGTGGTGTTGGAGAAGACTCTTGAGAGTCCCTTGGACTGCAAGGAGATCCAATCAGTCCATCCTAAAGGAGGTCAGTCCTGAATATGCACTGGAAGGGCTGAAGCTGAAACTCCACTATTTGGCCACCTGACTCATTTGAAAAGACCCTGATATTGGGAAAGATTGAAGGCGGGAGACAGGGATGACAGAGGATGAGATGGTTGGATGGCATTATTGACTCAAAGGACATGAGTCTGAGTAAACTCCGGGAGTTGGTGATGGACAGGGAGGCCTGGCGTGCTGCAGTTCATGGGGTTGCAAAGAGTTGGACACGACTGAGCGACTGAACTGAACAGAGGTAGTACAATGTCTGGGTGAACATATAAATACATCAGGCTCAGGTGAGTAGACATTAAGGGAGTTCAGGAGAGTCTTTCCCAAAAAGGTGATCCATGAACTTATTCTAAGAGCAAGTAAGAGTTAACTCAGTAAAGAAGGAAGAGAGCTCCTCAAGTATATAATATTCTTTAAACAATCTAGTCCCCATAGGTTTAAAACGAGCATTAGAGTTCTACCTTAATAAAACTCATCATTACATTCATGACAATTGTTTCTGTAAAGAAGATCACTTGGCACTTTTCAACTAAATATGAAATGTACTGTAATGTAAACTTAATTTTCTACTTTACATTTCACTCACCTGTTTAAGTCGCTTCTTGATAGAATGTTCATGGTTATTTTCCCTTTTAGGAAATTCGGTTCTATTTTAAGACAGATACTTCTGTGCTAAGTGCAAACCGTGATGGGGAAATAATCACTTTCATAAGCAAAGATGAGATTCTCCAGAACCCTCTCAGAAGGCTCTGCTCTTCATCTTTCTTTTCCTCTTCATTTCCAGCACTGCTTCCCCAAAATACACAATTTTAGCTTGCAGACAGGCAGTGTGCCCAGGCCATAAGCTTTCAAAAGGTTCCTTACTTAACCTTTCTTTACCATTGAACTCTTCTGACGTGGTAGCTTCTTACAGACCTGTGTGAATCTCCAAGTTAGCAATGGACATTTTAGGGAGGGGCATACTATTTGTTTTAAAATCCCGTAACCTAGTAGACTATAGAGCAAAATCTTACACCAGATTTTCAAATTAGCATTTTGCACAGTATGTATTTGTAATATGATAGTTGGCAACAAAATGAGATGGGTGCCGTAACTGGAGGATAATTGCTTTACAATGTCGTGTTGGTTTCTGCTGTACAGCAACACGAATCAGCCGTAAGTATACGTGTATCTTGCCCATCATGTTGAGCCTCCCCTGACCCATCCCACCCCTCTAGGATGTCACAGAGCACCGAGCTGAGCTAGGTGCTGTATTATTTGCTTTAGTAGATGGGGAAACTGAAGCTTACCGAGATTGATCAACTTGCTCAAATCCTCTTTATTAGTAATTATTAGAATCTGGATTCTCACCTCTTTCCTTTAACCCCTGTGCAATTCTGCCTTGCTTGGTTAGGTGGACCAAGGAGAGGGAATTGATCACTCTTGACAAAACCTCAGAGCTTTCAGGAATGCCCAGCCTCCTCAAGGAAGAAAGAATTCTTCAACAAAGCACATGTGATGGAAGGCACTTAAGAGATGGACCAATTTTAGGTCAGAAACCAGTAGAGGGACACAACCCAAAATATCCTTTCAACAGTTAACCTACTCTTGTCTCCTATAACCGTTTTATGGAAAATGCCCCATTATTCCTCTCAGTGATTTTGCTTTAATTTTTTTTCTGCTCCCAAGTGACTTTGACAAATCCAACATTTACTATCCCCACAAATAAATGTTTCATTTTGAATTTGTTTCATTGACAAAATACAACTCTTATATCCACCATTGACACTGAACACAAAAGAAAATCAGTGTAGCAACTTAGAAGGAAGAAGAGGAAAAAATAATAAAGTGTTTTCAGAGTGTGGGGAAGAAAGAGTCAAATGAACATACCCTCAGCTGAACACGAGATGAATGAATGAGGACTCAGGACTTAGGTACCATCATGTTTCGCTGGGCTGTGCAGGGAAGTGTGGACTTTGTGGCAAAACTGCCTTGATTTCTCTGGCCTTATTCTCTGACTGGTTCATGAATTAAGTTAATATTAGGTACCAGGCTTTAATATCTTGGGTGTCAAAAGAGAAGATCTGAGTGAAATATTTTCTTCTTAATTAGTAGAGCTTGCTAGATTGCCCAGGGTGACTCAACATTATCAAAAGCTTCCTACTTATTTCAAGGATTGAGACCCTAGGGAGGTCATGACTTCCTGCAACCTACAGAGAACTCTGTTACTAATATAAGAATATAATTGGCCTGAGGATTATACAGTTTGTTATTAAAAGAACAGAAGTTTTGTTTCAGCCTTTAATTTGGTAATGGAATTGGAGCCAAAGTCAATCAGTAGAAGATGATAAAAGCTGTGTTCAGAGGTAAATGGCAGGCCAGTAATCCCATCTTTTTAAAAGTGAGAGTTACCTGGTTTCTCAGGATCATTAAAACAGATTAATTGGTACAAAAGAGATGGGCACGTGTAACACAATTTAAACAGGTAATCTTATCCCAACTTTTGAATACCTCTGTCTTACTCATTTTAAAAACAAACTCATAATTGAGGGATGAGTAATTTGATTTGTAAATTAACCACTGACTGATTACACAGTTTGAGGATTTTTCATACTTATCTTACACTTTTTTGCTCCCTTTGAGTACAACACATGCATTCAGGCTCCCTTATCATTCAATAGAATCTCAATTAGAAACATCTATTACAAGTTATGACAAAAGTTATGGCACATGGGGAGTGGGTAGTAAAATTCTGTTGCTTCTTCTTTCCTAGTTCCCTTAGGCTTTTTTGAGTTTTCTTTTTATTTGAGAGTTCCTTTAGAGATGCAACTTCAAAAAGCTGGGCTCCCCATTTCCCTCTAAAATCTTTTTCAGACAATTTTAAACGGTATCTCTAGTTAAGAGGCAAAGGAGCCACGTTTACATTCGGGAATGAATTTCTGAGTTTTCCCTTGTTCTCTCTGTGCCTTAGAAAGGTTCTCTCTCTCTTTTTTCTTTTGTTAATTTCATGAATGACAACAGTTAAAAAAAAACATTAAAATTCTCAAAAGGTGCCCAAGAATTATTAAAACATTTAGGATGCACTTTTAGTGCAGGTTGATGCTTTATGCCCATGGCAATCTTGGCTAATGAGGCCATTTACATTCATGAAATGAGAAGCAGGTTTGTAGGAAGCCATGAGATACATTTTTACACATTTAAATACGTTAGTTGTATTACCTGGACACTTTTGAACTGCAAGGCCAGGAGCCTCAATTACTTGAGAAGCAGATTTAAAATAGCTAAATTTTTGTTACAAAGAATTTAATTTTTTTTAAGTTTATATTGACAGGATATCATTTGCAATGAATGTTAATGATTATCCCTATTAAAAAATGGAGCTGTGATATTTCTCCTTGAGGTGAACCATTAAAACCTATTCTAATTTCCAATTGTGGTAATGTTATACTAGAAGGTCCTAGTGTTCAAAACTATTCCAGTGAGTTTAGCCAGCTGGATTCGCTGTTACAGGAATATTAAGAAGCCATTTGATAATTAACTGTTAATTAATATGCTGTAATTAACTGAGCTACGTGCTCAGTCGCTAAGTCATGTTCAACTTTTTGCAACCCCATGGACTGTAGCCTGCCAGGCTCCTTTCTCCTTGAAATTTTCCAGGCAAGAATACTGCCATGGGTTGCCATTTCCTCCTTCAAGGGATCTTCCCAACCGAGGGATCGAAACTGCATCTCCTGTCTCTCTTGCATTGGCAGGCAGATTCTTTATCATTTTTAATTTACTTTGACAATTAAAGGAGGAAGCTATTTAATCATATGCCAGATTCTCTCCTCAACAGCCAGTTCTCTCCTCAACAGCCAGTCTGAGCAAGAGGAAATGTTTTCTTTGCATTTCAGGAACAGGAGTGAAAACATCACAAATCTAAATCAAAATAAAGATGCACATAACTTGCTTTTCAGTTTATGTTCCTAACTCCTTCTGTTACCCTGGTGACACTCTGCCCTCTGAATTCTCAGAAAATATATAGGTGTGCTGAAGTTAGTTCCTTTTCATTAAGAACTTCTATAGGCACACACATATCAACACATACATATACTTTTTCAAATGACCATATAGTTTGCATTTATTTTACTTAATCATTCAGTTCAGTTGAATCTCTCTGTTATGTCTGACCCTTTGCAACCCCATGGACTGCAGCACATCAGGTTTCCCTATCCATCTCCAACTCCTGGAGCTTACTCAAACCCATGTCCATCAAGTCAGTCATGCCATTCAACCAGCTCATACTCTGTCACCCCCATCTCCTCTCACCTTCAGTCTTTCCCAGCATCAGGGTCTTTTCCAACGAGTCAGTTCTATTCAGTAGGTGGCCAATGTATTGGAGCTTCAGCTTCAGCATCGGTCCTTCCAATGAATATTCAGGACTGATTTCCTTTAGGATGGACTGGTTGGATCTCCTTGCAGTCCAAGGGACTCTCAAGAATCTTCTCCAACACCACAGTTCAAAAATATCAATTCTTTGGCCCTCAGCTTTCTTTATAGTCCAACTCTCACATTCATGCATGGCCATTGGAAAAATCATAGCTTTGACTAGACAGACCTTTGTTGGTGAAGTAATGTATTTGCTTTTTAATATGCTGTCTAGGTTGGTCATAGCTTTTCTTCCCAGGAGTGAGCATCTTTTCATTGCATGGCTGCAATCATCATCTGCAGTGATTTTGGAGCCCCAAGAAAATAAAGTCTGTCACTGTTTCCACTGTTTCCCTATCTATTTCCCATGAAGTGATGGGACCAATGCCATGATCATAGTTTCCTGAACATTGAGTTCTAAGCCAACTTTTTCACTCTCCTCTTTCACTTTCATCAAGAGGCTCTCTAGTTCTTCTTTGCTTTCTTCCATAAGGGTGGTATCATCTGCATATCTGTGGTTATTGATATTTCTCCTGGCAATGTTGGTTCCAGCTTGTGTTTCTTCCAGTCCAGCGTTTCTCATGATGTACTCTGCATAGAAGTTAAATAAGCAGGGTGACAATATGCAGCCTTGACGTACTCCTTTTCCTATTTGGAACCAGTCTGTTGTTCCATGTTCAGTTCTAACTGTTGCTTCCTGACCTGCACACAGATTTCTCAGGAAGCAGGTCAGGTGGTCTGGTATTCCCATCTCTTTCAGAATTTTCCACAGTTTATTGTGATCCACACAGTCAAAGGCTTTGGCATAGTCAAGAAAGCAGAAGTAGATGTTTTTCTACTACTCTTGTTTTTTCGATGATCCAATGGATGATCCAGCAGATGTTGGTAATTTGATCTCTGGTTCCTCTGCCTTTTCTCAATCCAGTTTTAACAGCTGGAAATTAATGGTTCACATACTGTTGAAGCCTGGCTTGGAGAATTTTGAACATTGCTTTACTAGCCTGTGAGATGAGTGCAATTGTGTGGTAGTTTTAGCATTCTTTGGCCTTCCTTTCTTTGGGATTGGAATGAAAACTGACCTTTTTTGGTCCTGTGGCCACTGCTGAGTTTTCCAGATTTGCTGGCATATTGAGTGCAGCACTTTCACAGAATCCTCTTTAGGATCTGAAATAGCTCAACTGGAATTCCATCACCTCCACTGGCTTCATTTGTAACAATGCTTCCTAAGGCCCACGTGACTTCACATTCCAGGATGTCTGGCTCTAGGTGAGTGATAATATCATCATGATTATCTGGATCATGAAGATCTTTTATATATATATAGTTGTTCTGTGTGTTCTTGCCACCTCTTCTTAATATCTTCTGCTTCTGTTAGGTCCATGCCACTTCTGTCCTTTATTATGCCCATGTTTGCATGAAATATTCCCTTGGTATCTCTAATTATCTTGAAGAGATCTCTAGTCTTTCCCATTCTGTTGTTTTCCTCTATTTCATTGCATTGATCACTGAGGAAGGCTTTCTTATCGCTCCTTGCAAAAATGCAAAATGGTTGTCTGAGGAGGCCTTGCAAGCAGCTGTGAAGAGAAGAAAAGTGAACGGGAAAGGAGAAAAGGAAAGATACCCATTTGAATGCAGAATTCCAAAGAATAGCAAGGAGAGAATGGACAATTTATTCCTATTTCCAAATGGTTACATAAAAATATATAATGGTTTATTTACAACATTTCATAAACTAAATATTTTTTTAGTTCTCCAACTTATATTTATTGATAAGATACTCATCAATTTTTTTCCCAAAATACATTATTTCAAACTGTTGGTTTTCCAGATACTTAGCTATATGCTAAAGCTGCTTATTACATATTTCAAATATTTTCTAGTATTAATCATATAACCTTCCAAGACAGCAATAGAATATTCAAGCCTCAGTGAACACTATTTTATCTAGAAATGAAGTATATACTTATTGAAATAAGGTTGGCTTAGGATATAGAGTTATATTTTATATGTATTTTCTCACTGGTATTTCCCCATTGTCCATGTGGATAATTCTGGGTAGTAATAAACTGTGGAAAATTCTGAAACAGATGAGCATACCAGACCACCTGACCTGCCTCTTGAGAAACCTATATGCAAGGTCAGGAAGCAACAGTTAGAACTGGACATGGAACAATACACTGGTTCCAAATAGGAAAATGAGTACGTCAAGGCTGCATATTGTCACCCTGCTTATTTAACTTATATGCAGAGTATATCATGAGAAACACTGGGCTGGAGGAAGCACAAGCTGGAATCAAGATTGCTGGGAGAAATATCAATAATCTCAGATATGCAGATGACACCACCCTTATGGCAGAAAGCGAAGAGGAACTAAAAAACCTCTTGACGAAAGTGAAAGAGGAGAGTGAAAAAGTTGGCTTAAAGCTCAACATTCAGAAAATGAAGATCATGGCATCGGGTCCCATCACTTCATGGGAAATAGATGGGGAAACAGTGGAAACAGTGACAGACTTTATTTTTGGGGGCTCCAAGATCACTGCAGATGGTGACTGCAGCCATGAAATTAAAAGACGCTTACTCCTTGGAAGGAAAGTTATGACCAACCTAGATAGCATATTAAAAAGCAGAGATATTATTTTGCCAACAAAGGTCCATCTCATTAAGGCTATGGTTTTTCCTCTGGTCATGTATGGATGTGAGAGATGGACTGTGAAGAAAGCTGAGTGCCAAAGAATTGATGCTTTTGAACTGTGGTGTTGGAGAAGACACTTGAGAGTCCCTTGGACTGTAAGGAGATATAACCAGTCCATTCTAAAGGAGACCAGTTCTGGCTGTTCCATTGGAAGGACTGATGCTGAGGCTGAAATTCCAATACTTTGGCCACCTCATGCAAAGAGCTGACTCATTGGAAAAGACCTTGGTGCTGGGAGGGATTTGGGGGCAAAAGGAGAAGGGGATGACAGAGGGTGAGATGGCTGGATGGCATCACTGACTTGATGCACATGAATTTGGGTGAACTCCGGGAGTTGTTAATGGACAGGGAGGCCTGGCATGCTGCGATTCATGGGCTCGCAAAGAGTCGGACATGACTGAGCGACTGAACTGAACTTAACTGAACTCTAATTTAAAAATTTAAGTAGAATGATAAAATTTCTCATTGTCATTGATCAGGTGTTGTGAATTACAGTGAGCCTTCTTACTACAAAACTCACTCCTCACTTGTGGAATGTGGAAGGAATAAACAGTATTTGGACCAACGGTAATATCTTGCCTTATAATTCGTCTTACTGTAATATCTTGCCTTATAATTTGTCTTACTGTAATATACTTGCATTATAATTTGTCTTACTGAAACACATGTGCCTATGTGTTTCGGCTACATTTTCTTTTAGTTATACGAAGTTAATTTCCTTCTGGCAGAGAAAAAGTGATTGTTTATGTGTAATGCCTTGTTCTAAATCCTCATATATTGAATTTTGTTGGGAGTCAGTCTCGTTGCTAAAATTAAGTACTACAGTGGAACTTAGAACAAGGTGGCAGCTGGTGGGGGTGGGCATCTCTCCAAAAGGCAAAATCTCAAGTGTAACTCTATAGTTGGCCCTCACTATTCATAGTTCTGCATCCACGGATTCAGTTCACAAGAGGGATTGTGTGGTGCTCTAGGAAATATTTACTGGGAAGAAAAAATCTGCATGTAAGTGGATTTGTGCACTTCATACTATGTTGTTCAAGGGTCAACTATACTGTATTCTCTTGAGGCTGGTAGGAAAAAATGTATTATTCCATTTCCAGTTTCACTTGGATAATTAATTAGCCAAAGAAACATGTTTTAAAACAACAAATCATAGAACTGTGCTTGTAGAGCTGACATCCAATACAATGCCCATTCTTACATTTTATGTTAAGAGCTGTGCCAATTTCATTTGTTTTTCAGTTTAATGGGCTAAGTCTCAAGCGAAATAAGAGGCCTAACTCAGTCACTGAGATATGGTGTGCTTCCTGCCACAACTCTTTAGCTGAACAAGGTTTCATTTACTGAATTGTATAATGAATTTTCTATTTACTTACTGAATATCTCTGAAAATTGGCACTTGAAAACTCAATAATATCAAGATAGAAATTTTTGAAGAGAAATTATGGGCAACTAAGTCATGCTTTTAGGAATTCAATACTGCTTACATTTGTATTTCTTAGCTTTATTGATCAACTAATGATAAGAATGATCAGCTTAGATTTTTGCAGAATTATTATCACATATTCCAATAACATCTATTTTTGTTTTGAAACCATGTAGGTTTGGCAGGAGGTTCAGGAAAGAAGTTCCCCTATAGTTATCTGATATACAAATCGCCAACTATATATATATTGATATTGCAGTGCTGCTATCAGACTTGTCTCAGTTCTGTCACGAAATTATGAGATTTAGTGAATTTATCTAACTGGGCCTCTTTGAAAAGAAAGGATTTGGGCTAAATAGTTTCTAACATGTTTATGCTTTTAATGTCTTCTCATTTAGTACAGGAAAAGCTTCTGGCATGGTGATAGGCTAATCCAACAGTGACCTACTGATGTGCTCAGTTGCTAAGTCATGTCTAACTCTTTGCGGTCCCAAGGACTGTAGCCAACCAGGCTCCTCTGTCCATGGAATTTTCCAGGCAAGACTACTGGAGTGGGTTGCCATTTCTTCCTCCAGGGGATCTTCCCAATCCAGGGATCAAACCCCCATCTCCAGCATTGGCAGGTGGATTATTTACCATTGAGCCACCTGGGAAGAACTGAACTATTAGAACAGGCAACTAAATGCTGGCATTTCTTCATGCATTGAGTTGTAAGGGGAAAAACTTGTACCATAATATATTCAAGTTCATCACTCAGACTGTTCTCACTACACAAAGCCAAGGAGAACCTCCACATTCGTCTTAGTAGGTGTAAAGGTTACCACCTGATTCAAGTTCAGCTACCAATTTGTACTGCTTTGTACTGATTTTATTCATTCTTCTTTTGCAAATGCCAGAAATTATTTTTGATAATCAGTATTGCTTTTCTCAGATTCTATTAAGTTCTATCAAGAATGTAAATATAACATTTAAAGCTTTCAGAGATGCTTTTTGAAGGTAAATTTTATCTTATTGCTCATTTTGGAGGATTCATAAATAAATATGAAATGTTTTAAATACAAGAAGCTGTCTACTTTTTTGAGTTAAATGATAAGATCATCAATAATATTAATAAATATATCATTATTTTGGGTGCTAACATAACAGAGATGGTTAAAAAATGTATCAGTAACTTGAACCTATTTCCACATAAGTGTTTAAGGGGGTCTTTGCAATTTATTTTGTTTCTCTGACATGAAGAGTCCACATTTTAATGCATAACTATCCATTTAGACACATTTAAGATAGAATTTGGCCCCTGAAATGAATGTTATAGATTTATTCTTGATTTTCAGTTCAGTGAATTGTGTCCTGATGGTCATTTTACTTTACTATTGAGCATAAATTAAATATGTATTAATCAGTTTACATGGAAACACACATATTAATATTTAGATGCTGTGGCCTTCAATATTTATACTTAAACAACCATTTCTTTAGCGATCCCTGATGGTTTTCTCACTGCAGGGAACAATAAAACTGTACAGATGGCTTAGTTTTTATACATGGGCTTTAAATAAGCAATGTGTCTTTCTTTTCTTTAAAAAATTCAGCTAGAATTTATTGATTGTTCACTGCATTCCTAGGAGTGAGACTCAATTTTTACACTGAGAACTTGGAAATAATCTTTCTGCTTGTGGGAAAAGAGGGATAGTTTCCGCTTACAGTCTATAACCTAATAATTCCCCCTCCTGATAACTGAATTTTGGTTAAAGTGTAAAGTGACTCAAGAGACATTCATTTTTCTTGGTGAAGAAATTAAAATATGTAACCAGTTTGAAAAATGGAGATGTGGAATTGGTAATCTAACCACTGGATTTTGAATGATTCTTAATATAGAGGTATTGTGATGCTTCTTGCTTTTGAGTGTTTTGATATGGAGATTTCACATGTATGAAGCATTTCACTGGAAAACAATTTTCCATGCAAACTTGGATGGAAAGTTTGCAGTAGTTTGTCCTCTCCAGACAGTTACTAAATCATGGAAAGTAAGCCCAAGCTAGAGATACAGCTTTACTCTGTGATCTTGGGTAAAGAAGGAAAGAAAAGCTAATTAAAGGCAGTTACAACTGTGGTGTTGGAGAAGACTCTTGAAAGTCCCTTGGACTGCAAGGAGATCCAACCAGTCCATTCTGAAGGAGATCAGCCCTGGCATTTCTTTGGAAGGAATGATGCTAAAGCTGAAACTCCAGTACTTTGGCCACCTCATGTGAAGAGTTGACTCATTGGAAAAGACTCTGATGCTGGGAGGGATTGGAGGCAGGAGGAGAAGGGGACGACAGAGGATGAGATGGCTGGATGGCATCACTGACTCGATGGACGTGAGTCTGAGTGAACTCCGGGAGTTGGTGATGGACAGGGAGGCCTGGCGTGCTGCGATTCGTGGGGTCTCAAAGAGTCGGACATGACTGAGCAACTGAACCGAAATGAACAGAACCAGAGATACATTGCATATTCTCTCTCCAGGCAGGAGACTAGACCACCTGGTAGTCATTTGTTGACTTTCTAAAGCTCCATGTTATGCTGTAGCAGAAAGTTCAATTAAAATACCCCTTTCAGGGGTGTGGGATGAATTGGGAGAACGGGTTTGACACATATATATTGATATTGATACTATGTCTAAAATAGATAACTAATGACAACCTACTATATAACATGTTGAACTCTAAATGCACCGTGGTGACCTGAATGGGGAGGAAATCCAAAAGGATAGACTTGGACATGAATGAGGGACTGAACTGAACGGTATTTATACTGTTTATATTGCTGATTTATATTGCTGTACAGTAGAAACAGCTGAGCGCTGAAGAATTGATGCTTTTGAACTGTGGTGTTGGATAAAACTCTTGAGAGTCCCTTGGACTGCAAGGAGATCCAACCAGTCCATTCTAAAGCACACCAGTACTGGGTGTTCTTTGGAAGGACTGATGCTGAAGCTGAAACTCCAATACTTTGGCCACCTCATGCGAAGAGTTGACTCATTGGAAAAGACTCTGATGCTGGGGGGATTGGGGGCAGGAGGAGAAGGGGATAACAGACGATGAGATGGCTAGATGGCATCACCAACTTGATGGACATGAGTTTGAGTGAACTCCGGGAGTTAGTGATGGATAGGGGGGCCTGGCGTGCTGCAATTCATGGGATCACAAAGAGTCAGACATGACTGAGTGACTGAACTGAACTGAACAGTAGAAACTAACAAGCATTGTGAAGCAACTTTATTTGAATAAAAATTTTAAGAAAAAAAAAGGTAAACCTGGAAAAACAAACAAAGAAACTACCCCTTGCAGAAACTTTGATGGTATGACTAAGCTGAAATCCAGGGGAAGGTAAAACTAAATGTTAGCACAGCCTTTATGATGGTACTGAAAGATGGATTGGAGTTTAGGAAATTTTTCACCAGATTACAAGCCAAAACATGAATAGGAATAGAAAGAACCTTAGTAATAGAGGCCCTAAAATATTAGGAATCCCACAACAAAACAGGTAATATTGAAAAGGATGATGAAGTCTGAGCAAAATTACTGAGTTGAATAAAGTGACTCAGGGAACATGTTAGAACATGATTAGGATATTGTAACCAATGAAATTACCCAGTTGAATAAAATACCTGAGGGAAAAGATCAGAATAAAAGTGTGGGGATAGCCTGCATTGAAGAGAGAGAGACGGAGCAGGTGGGGAGAAAGCAGGAGGAAGGCAAAAAGAAATGGCATATGAACCAGACATGATCAGGAACACTTCAGATATTGTTACTAGCACATGGAACCAAACCTACAATCGAAGTCGATTTATATTTTGAGAGAATTGCCAAACAACAAGCATAGATTTCTAAAAAGGCTCTAAAGTTTTCCTCTTACACAACTTTTATGAACTCATGGCCCTTTCCACCTGGCAGGAGACGGCTAATTTGTACAGCTTCTTATAAAGGGCCTAATTGCAAATGTCCTCAAATGTGGTATACAATCATGAACAATGAGTATTAACTGACATAAGGCAGAAGAAAGTATGCAAAATAAAAAATGGGCAGGAATCGGGCAATAATATTAGCAGTTCCCCTAACCCTCCATTGCAGGAAAAGGTCCATGTACTAGCTGCAGGATTCCAACAATGCTATGGACAAGTAACTGCTATTGTATTCAATCTTTCACTTTCTGAAGACAGGACTACACGTTTTTAGATCCGGGACTCTGAGCAGAACTCAGTGACTGCAAGTGACTCTGTAGTATCTCTTTGCAAGAAGTTAGTTGCATGCTCTTTGTGGGACATGAATAAAAATGTATTCGATGTCCAGAGGTAGAGCTAGGGATCACCAAATAATGTCTTTTTCCCATTTTCAGGCTCCTTCTTAATTAGGTTATGGACCAAGTTCCTGGGTTCTGGCCAATGTGATACAACTATTAATAGAAATGAAAGAAGACCTTTTTATGGCACAGTTCTTAAAACCATCTTTCTGAATCCTTCTGCTTCTCCTCCTTTGGTTCCACATTCCCGTTTGTATGCATACTATATGGAGAAAATGCATCCAGTCTTAAGGAAATATGAGCAAGAAATAAAATGTTTCTGGTTTACTCTATGAATTGGGATAAATTTGTCATCAAGTATAGGCTAAACTTTAGATTTTCATTATTGCCCTTGATACAACTTTCTATTCTCATTCTCTGAAAATAATTCTGGGTTTTGAGGGCTCATTTTAAAGATTTTTTTTGTATTAGAATTTCTGAAATTTCATAAGCTATACATTTATTTATAGTATCCTTCATTGAATATATTCAAATTCTTGCATCTGAGAACTAATGGTTTTTAATCTATAATTTTAAGACTTCTATATTGTTTCCATCTCATTTTTGCTACCCTTTTCTTGGAAATCCATTTAAATACATGCTAGTTATTCTAAATGATCTCTGTTCTCCTTTTCTGCCAGAAATCTTGCATAATTTCTTCTGACTTGCCTTCAAATGTATTACCTCTCTCTTCAGCGGTTTTTAATCTATTAAACTCATCCATTTATTTATTAAACTTATTATTGTATTTTTCTCTTCTTGAATTTCTAATTTTTTTCCCCTCCAAATCGCCCATACTCCTTTTAGAATTTCTTATAAGCTGATGACTTTGTCAAGTTTGGTTTTAGTTTTTCTTGTTGTTGTAGCTGGCGGGGAGGGGACTGGTGTTCTTGTTCATTTTTTCATGGGTCTTCCTGTTCCTGATCATTTTTACTTATATACCAGACACTGTTTTTAAGAAAAAAATAGATGTGAATAACATCAGTCTTAGGATACTGTTCTGTTCTTCTAGATAGTGCTTTGGCTTACCTTTCCCACATGCTTGTGAGTGCTGGCAGTATTCGACTCTTGTTCTTCAGGATCAGAGGTTGCATGGATCACTGATATTTCTATAAAGGCAAACTACAACTCCTGAAATTGCAACTTTTCTTTCAGCCCCTCCTTACTGCTAGGATGAAGTCTTTTAGGAATTCAGCTTCCAGTGTGGGCCACAATACCGAGTCTCCTACTCTGCAGGGTTAGTCGATGTTTACCTGGTTTTTATGCCCTGATGCAAGAAATTCATTGTTGCCTGGCCTCTTGGAAAATTTATTTATTGATGTCACAAAATCATACAGAGGGTGTGACCAGCTGTAGGGAAGATAAACACACTTGAGCCCTGTGATTTCCCACAATGATTTAATGGTGATAAATTGAATCCAACATTTCCAGATCACAATTAAATCTGTATCTTACATAATTTTGTATAAGTAACTACTGTCACTCAGGTAAAATTGTAATTTTAAATTATGTCTATTACATTTTAAAAAACACATTATGTCCATATACATTTTATTTTATTGAAGTATAGTTGATTCACAATATTGTGTTAATTTCTGCTGTACAGGAAAGTGCTTCCATTGTATATTTTTAGTATTCTTTTCCATTACGGTT
Source organism: Capricornis sumatraensis (assembly GCF_032405125.1). NCBI lineage: Eukaryota > Metazoa > Chordata > Mammalia > Artiodactyla > Bovidae > Capricornis > Capricornis sumatraensis. The sequence goes on along the minus strand of NC_091089.1, from coordinate 13,362,966 downwards.
TAGGTTTCCCTGATGCCTCAGCAGTAAAGAGTCCGCCTGCAATTTAGAAGACCACCTGTAATGCAGGAGACACGAGTTCAGTCCCAGGGTTGGGAAGATTCCTTGGAGAAGGAAATGGCAACCCACTCCAGCATTCTTGCCTGGGAAATCCTGTGGACAGAGGAGCCTGGTGGGCTACAGTCCATGGAGTCGCAACAGTTGGACATGACTTAGTGACTAAACCACATTACGGTTTACCGCAGGATAGTAAATGTATTTCCCTGTGCTGTGCAAGGCTCCTTGCTGTCTATCCAGTCTATATGCAAATATTTTTATACGTACATCTGTCTATGTTCCACGTTAATTGAAGCTGGTATGTGCAATGAAATATGGTGCCTCTTGAGGGCAGATGAAGTAAGAAGCCTGTCTGACAACACGAGAAAATATGGCTAAACCTCCTCTGATGCTCTGTATCATGTCACTTATCTCAACTCTTATTTCCTCTGCTTGATTTCTCATTCAATGCCTCTGCAGTGCTCTACCCTCTTAGGTTCTCAGGATCCTTTCTTCATTACCTGTGAGTTTCTTGCTGAAAGGAAGCAATCAGACCTACTTCTAATTTAAAACCTGGCCAATGAAAACTTTTATCTCTAATTATGAGAAATAATGATTTGCCATTCTTAAGTCCTTTTAAGTTTTAGGCACCACGTGGGTAAGGTGTTGTTTTCCTGGGAGGAGGGGAGGCAGAAGCATTGGGCAGTTTTCTAACGTCTAAAATATTTCAGTGGAGCAGAGTTCCAGCTGCTTTTCAACCTAAGAATCAGAATTCGGTTACAAAAATATTATCAGAAAAGATTTTCATCACCCAGCAGAGGAACTGCTGACATTATATTAAAATGTGTGATGCTTGAAAAAGGGAGACTCTTTTCTGTAACAAGAAACACAACCTTCATTTATAGTCCTTACTGCCAGTGCTTAAGCTTTCCTCCTTCTCCAGAATTTATTAAGGATAGATTTTTAACTCTACTCTAGGGTCTTCCTTCTAACCAAAGAGAAGTTTGAAATATTGAAAATAATTGTCATTTTGAAAGGTTGAAATTTTGAATTTGTATCTAGAGGACACCGCAGCTGTTAAAAATGTTGATATAGCATCTGGCAAAGTCAGCAAGTGGTGGTTTGTGATTTCAATTCAAATGCATGGAAAGAAAAAAAAAAAAAAAGAAATGTCTGTTCGTAAGTCTTGTGAAAGCAGAGAAACTTTGTCCTGACTGGGAGGGAGAAGGATTTTAAAAGTCTCCAGAAGTGTTAACTGAATGTAATGTCAAACTGTCAACAACTGCTTTCAAAAAATAAATTACCTCTAATACCTTGTGTATTTTTTCACACTGTCTATTCCCCTGTTACCAATTAGTTAACACTCGCTTTGACAGAGAGATGATGATTCTCCATAATCTAAGACTTCAGATGTAGTGTGAATAACTTTAATGATGCTCTTACAGGAGAAAATATCTCATAAAGCCTCACTATATCAAATCCTAATTTAGAAAAATGCGGCAACAAGCTGCAAAGTGCTCTCAAGTCAATGTGCAAATGTTTATTGGATTCTCATTTCTCGTCAATTTCATGTTTCACTTATGTTTCTATCCTCTCCCAGGGACACATTTCCTAGAGGAATTTATATTGTCTTTATTGATCACCATAGGAAATTAAAGTTATATTCAGTCAGAATAAAATACATCATTCTGGAATTCCTAAACAGTTTGGGCTATGATACACATGAGAAGCATAGTTATCCGAAAACGAGGTCACATTTTAATATGTCTGAAAGAAGTATTTATATGAAAAGGCTGCAGAAGTGGGCCAGGGAATAATAAAAATTATATATTAGTCAAGCAAACAAGTTAAAGAACTTTCCACTAAATAGCGAGGCAACTCTGTCTTAAGTAGCAGGTAAGAAAAAAAAAAAAGTTGTATAAAAGCACCCAGGTGATTCTAAGCTATTGCACTAGAATCAAAATAAGATAGTTGGTGTCAGTCTTGAATCTTAGCAAACCACTGAGTTTATTATTTTTTCCTTTTGGGATACCGGCCATTTCCTTCAATTGTCCCCACTTCTCCTTTGCTGACCTTTAACCCCAGCCCTAGGGACTCTGGGCACACTGCAGGAGGCTAGCAACTGCGTCTTGTCTGCCCTCCTTCATTTTTCCTGCATCTTCGATTACCATCAACTGCTATCAATTCAGCAGCAGCAGCTATCAGTTCAAGTGTTTACTCCTTTCACCATTTGTCATGGCCATGAAGGCCTTTGATAGGACATGAAGGCCTTCTTGTTGTTGTTCAGTTGCCCAGTTGTGTCTGACTCTGCCACCCCATGGACTGAAGCATGCCAGGCCTCCCTGGTCCTCACCGTCTCCCCAAATTTGCCCAAGTTCATGTCCATTGTATCAGTGATGTCATCCAGTCTTATCTTCTGCCCCCTCCTTCTCCTTCTGTCCTCAATCTTTCCCAGCATCAGGGACTTTTCACTTCAGATGACCAAACTACTGGAGCTTCAGCTTCAGCATCAGTCCTCCCAGTGAGTATTCAGGGTTGATTTCCCTTAAGATTGACTGGCTTGATCCCCTTGCTGTCCAGGAAAAGAACTGAGAGAATGTGAAAGGAATGGCTTGAACATCTCTTCAAGATTTGGTGCTAGGTATTTATCAGAAAATAAGAACAGGTTCTTTTTTTACTTTGTTATGTTCTCTCAATTTTTTGCTTGCTATCAGGCTGTTAGATGAATGGTTTGATTGAAAAAGAAGCTATTTTGTGTCAGTTCTTTGATCAAAACCCTCCAAAGGATTTCAGTCTAACTTTACAACTGCAGTCCTCACAATATCAAAACGGTCTGTGAGAGCCAAGGGAATCTGCAGACACAACTGGTTTCCTGTCTCCCCCACCCTTCCTGTGCTCTTAGTTTCCCTCCTTCTCCCTCAGCTCCAGCAGTACTGCTTTCCTGGCTCCTCTAACATTCTGGTACATTCTTGCCTTAGAGTCCCTGAACATGCTCTTGCTTTTGCTCAGAAATACGTTTTCCCGGTGATATGCATGGTTGAATCCCTCACCTTCTCTAGGCTTTTACCCCAATGTCATCTTTTTAAAAAGCCCTTTCTTGTGAACATAGGGGTGCATGCATCCTTTTGAATTCCAGTTTTGCCCAGATAACGTGCCCAGGAGTGGGACTGCTGGATCATTTGGTAATACTCTTTTTAGTTTTCTGAGGAACTTCCAATTTGCTTTCCATAGAGACTGTACCAACTTACATTCCCTCCAACAGTGTAGGAGGGGTCCCTTTCCTCCACACCCTCTCCAGCACTTGCTGTTTGTAGAATTTCTAATGATGGCCATTCTGACCGGTGTGGTACCTTGTTGCAGTTTTTATCTGCATTTCTCTAATGATTAGTGATGTTGAGACATGGAAACAGCCTAAATGTCCATCAAAAGATGAATGGCTAAAGAAGATGTAGGACATATATACATTGGGATACTACTCAGCCAGAAAAATGAACAAAATAATGCTATTTGCAGCAACATGGATGCAACTAGAAGTTATTATACCAAGTGAAGTAAGTAAAAAAGACAAAGCTAAATATATGGTATCTCTTATATGTGGAATCTAAAATATAACACAAATGAGCCTATCTAGGAAACAGAAATAAAATCAGGGACTTAAGAGAATAGACTTGTGATTTCCAAGGGGAAGAGCATGGAAGAGGGTAGGGGTGGGAGTCGAGGATTCGCAGACGAAGATGATTACAGGTGGAATGCATAAACAAGGTCCTACGATATAGCACCTACTGTTTATCCTGTGATAAACCATAATGCAAAGAATATGAAAAAGCATGTATATGTATGTATAACTGGGTCACTTTGTTATACAGCAGTAATTAGCACAACATTATAATTCAACTTATATGCCAATAAAAGGTTTTTCTAAAAGGCACTTTCTTGGTCATGCTAAGTAAAATCCCATTCCCAAATTTCCACTCCCTACATTTTCCCCTCCTTGGATCTTCCCCTGCTCCTGGCATATCATATAGTTATTTTGTTTTGTTTTGTTTTATTTCCTCTATCTCCTCATGAGACTGCAACTCCAAGATGGCAGGGACTTTTGCCTGTTTTAAATATTCTAAGTGCCTAAATAGCACTTGGAACATAATGTACAGTCAAAGGAAAAAAAAAAAAAAAAGGAAAAAAGAAAAGGCCCAAGCCAAGTAAATGAACATATTATATCAAATAAACATTAAAGGCTGACCCTTTAGAAACACTTACAAACTAAGGTACAGAGAAACTGCTCAGATCCAGGCACTGAACCTATGTTTCCCGGGCTTTTATAACTGATCGGACATGGACTTTCTTGAAACAATTTTTCATTAAAAGCATCATGTGTAGCGTTAAAGTTTCGGTCACCATGCCAAGTTGTTACAAATCATTTAGATCCTTTTTTCCAAGTCTCACAAATTAAATATACTATTCATTTCTAAGAAAACCAGGGCACAGATTTGTTTGTATTATCAAGATGTTAAGAATTCATCCAAATGCCCAACAAAGAATGGTCTTTTCTCCCGTCCTTACAACAAGAAAAAGCCAAGCCCGGCATTATGTGAGTGATGAGTTTACATTAGAGCAAAAAGGAAGAGTTCTTGTGATGATTTCTGGTTCCAATTTAATTGATCTTTCTTGTGATCAAGGTACGTTGTTCTTCAGTTGCTAAGTCCTGTCCAACTCTTTGTGATCCCAAGGACTGCAGCACGCCAGGCTTCCCTGTCCTTCCTTATTTCCCAGAGTTTGTTCAAATTCAGGCCTATTGAGTCAGTGATACTATTCATACTAATTTATCTATGTACCTCCCCAAATTTGTATATTGAAACTCTGAGCCCTGACATGACTGTATTCAGAGCTAGGGCCTTTGAGGTGGTGAGGAAGGTTAAATGAGGCCATCGTGGTGTGACCCTAATCTGATAGGGCTGGTTCGCTTAGAAGGAGAAGAGAAGACGCCAGAGTCCTCTCTCAGTCATGTGAGGACAGCAAGAAGGCAGCCTGTGTGCAAGCCAGGAAGGGAGCTCTCAGCTGGAATCAAAAGGACTAGGCCTTGATCTTGGACTTCCCAGCCTCTAGAACGGTAAGAAATTAAGTATCTGTTGTATAAGCCACCCAGGCTTGGATATTTTGTCATGGCACCTGGATCAGACTCAGAAGGCATGAGCATATGAAAAATCACCAGCTGGTTCTAACAGGTGGTCAAAGGTGAGAAATACTGCTCTATTATTTCCTATCATGAAAATAAGACAAAAGTCAAAACAAGAAACTGTTCCTTTAATCCACATATTTTTAAAAAACCTGCCTTTCTCTTTGTTCTTTTCTTTTTTTTTCTTCTTAGATCCTCCCTGCTGTGTCTCCTCCATGTCCTCACATTCTCCTCTTTCCCCTGATGCAGTTCACTCTGACTCCCGTCACCTTTATTTTCACAAAAGATCTCACTGTTCTTTGTGACACCAAAGCAAAGAGAGTCCAGGCCTCTTTTATGTAACACTTCAGCAGTTTTGACATTCTCCAGCTCACCTTTTTCTCATCTTTCGTGTTTTGTCTTAACTTTCATATCTCTTTCATTTCCACTTATTATATTTTCCTTCATCTCTTGAAAATAGTAGTATAGTGACATTCATAGTTATTTTCAATGGTCAGAAAAAAGGTAAGCTTTTGTCATGAATATTTTGTTAATTCTTAAAGAAAATAAATACAAAAGCTGAAGTCTCCTGTGATATCTAATACAAGAAACATTACCTTTCTCTTGCCCCAGTGATATCCCTTTAACAAAATATTTCAATGAAATTGACAAGGGCAGACACAGACCTGCTCCTTTTCTTGCACCTGCTTTGCATCAGCCAATTTCTCATTCTTTGCCTAATGATTATTGATGGTGGTTTAGTCCCTATGTCGTGTCCAACTCTTGTGACCCCATGAACTGCAGCCTGCTGGGCTCCTCCGTCCAAGGGATTCTCCAGTCAAGGATACTGAAGTGGGTTGCCATTTCCTTCTCTAGGGGATCTTCCTGACCCAGGGATCGAACCCGGGTCTCCTGCATTGCAGGCAGATTCTTTACCAACTGAGTTATGAGGGAAGCCTGCCTAATGGCTATTAGACAAATTCAAAATTGTCTGTCCCCTGAAACTAGCTAAATGTAGAGAAAATATTTCCTGTTCAGCTGACTGAGATGTCTCCTGCTTGTAAGAAAACCCCAGTGGTAAAGCATGCTCTGGTCACTTAGATGGTAAAGCGTCTGCCTGCAGTGCGGGAGAACTGGGTTCGATCCCTGTGTCGGGAAGATCCCCTGGAGAAGGAAATGGCAACCCACTCCAGTATTCTTGCCTGGAGAATCCCATGGATGGAGGAGTCTGGCAGGCTAGAGTCCATGGGGTCGCAGAGAGTTGGACACGACTGAGCAACTTCACCTTCATCACTTTCAAAGCATTCTGTCTGAAAGTTGTCCACTCCTCAGAACCACCCTGCCAGACACTCTAACCTTAGTATCTGAGGTGTTCTGCTGCTGCTGCTGCTGCTAAGTCACTTCAGTCGTGTCCGACTCTGTGCGACCCCACAGACGGCAGCCCACCAGGCTTCTCTGTCCCTGGGATTTTCCAGGCAAAAATACTACCCCCTGCAATAACCTGAATAAATCTGTCTCCGTACTCTCCTGGTTTTTGTCATTATGTCATACTAAACATGGGCTTCCCTCCCATTTGACCAGTGAAAACAAGTGATTCCACTTAAGCCTCAAAGTACTATTTGTGTTAATAGTGTTTAGATATGTATTAATTTTATACTTTTTGTTGAATTAATCTTGGAATTTTAAATAGACTATCCTAATGATGGGTAGTTAGTTACACTCAATTGTTTGCGGACAATGCCTGCACTGTTTACTTGTAAATGTCTTCATGTGCATATGTACTAGTCTCCCCAGTTTATAATAATGATCATGTAGTAATAACATCATATTTCAAGTTCTTTGCATGTGATTACTCATTTTCTCCTAATATCTTTATAATAGGTGCCAGTATTATTCCTGTTTTACAAATAGAAAACAAAGAGAAAGCCTGTGAAATTTGTCCAAGGAGTAGGACTATGCATTTTTCATTGTTATGTAAGATCAAAATGTTTTCCAAGGTGGCTGACCCATTTTATTGTTTGACTACCTGTCCTCCATATCGTCATTAATTTGATGAGGTCAGACTTGCTGGTTTTTGCAAGAATGATGAGTGAGGAATACTGCATTGTTTCTATTTGATTTATCTTGATTAATAAGTATTTATTTTCCCTTCATGTTTTATTTTTTCATCTTTTAAATATTTATTACTGCTCTCAGCCAATTTTCTCAGTGAATTGGTTGAGTTTTCCTCATTTATTTATAGGTATTCTTTGAAAATACCTAGATATCAAAACTCCAACAAATTTTGCTCTTAATTCCTTTGTTTACACAGAAAGTTTTAAAATTGAGTGTAGTCAAACCAAACACTACTTAAAATTTTTGATATTTACATATACTTTAAGAATAGTATCTTTCCCAAGTTCATTACATCTTTTGTTTGGATTTAGTAAGTTTTCTTTTCTCCCTATTTTCTATCTTCAGGTAGCCACCAGATGGAGTGTTTGGAATTAAGCAGAAACAACTCACGCTAATTAAGCTTTGATGATAGGCACAGAGGGTAAAGAGAGCAGGCTTGGGTTTCAGTCCAAGTATAAGATTTCTGCCAAATGATAGCCAAGTACAATTGAATTATCCTGTTGCAATTTCATTTCCCAAGTATGTCTTTTCTTTAAATTATGTTGAACATATTGCCTTCTATTCTTAATTTACTAAAGTTTTTTAATCCAAAATTGGATATCTAGACAAATTTTTTTGATGTATTGAAGTGTAAAAATTTCCCCCCTTATTCTACCAATGTGGCAGCTTGCAGTGTTTGATTTTTAAATGGTAAACCAAATTATATTATTGGAATAATATCAACTTGGCACTGATCTTCCAGTTCATGAATTTGTCTTCCTATTTTAAAATGCTGTTAGATCCATCTATTCAGCTCCAAGTTTTCTTTATTGCATTATTCAAATTTAAAACTTTCATTTGATATTTTTTATACTATATAGCGGAAAATTCTGAAAGAGATGGGAATACCAGACCACCTGACCTGCCTCTTGAGAAATCTGTATGCAGGTCAGGAAGCAACAGTTAGAACTGAACATGGAACAACAAACTGGTTCCAAATAGGAAAAGGAGTACGTCAAGGCTGTATACTGTCACCCTGCTTATGTAACTTCTATGCAGAGTATATCATGAGAAACGCTGGACTGGAAGAAGCACAAGCTGGAATCAAGATTGCCGGGAGAAATATCAATAACCTCAGATATGCAGATGACATCACCCTTATGGCAGAAAGTGAAGAGGAACCAAAAAGCCTCTTGATGAAAGTGAAAGAGGAGAGTGAAAAAGTTGGCTTAAAACTCAACATTCAGGAAACGAAGATCATGGCATCCGGTCTCATCACTTCATGGGAAATAGATGGGGAAACAGTGGAAACAGTGTCAGACTTTATTTTTTTAGGCTCCAAAATCACTGCAAATGGTGATTGCAGCCATGAAATTAAAAGACACTTACTCCTTGGAAGAAAAGTTATGAGCAACCTAGATAGCATATTCAAAAGCAGAGACATTACTTTGCCGACTAAGGTCCATCTAGTCAAGGCTATGGTTTTTCCTGTGGTCATGTATGGATGTGAGAGTTGGACTGTGAAGAAGGCTGAGAGCAGAAGAATTGATGCTTTTGAACTGTGGTGTTGGAGAAGACTCCTGAGAGTCCCTTGGACTGCAAGGAGATCCAACCAGTCCATTCCGAAGGAGATCAACCCTGGGATTTCTTTGGAAGGAATGATGCTAAAGCTGAAGCTCCAGTACTTTGGCCACCTCATGCGAAGAGTTGACTCATTGGAAAAGACTGATGCTGGGAGGAATTGGGGGCAGGAGAAGAAGGGGATGACAGAGGATGAGATGGCTGGATGGCATCACAGATTCGATGGACGTGAGTCTGAGTGAACTCCGGGAGTTGGTGATGGACAGGGAGGCCTGGCGTGCTGTGATTCATGGGGTCAGAAAGAGTCGGACACGACTGAGCAACTGAACTGAACTGATACTATATAGTTCTCTGATGTTCCTTGTTATGTCATCTAATTTCTGGCATACATAAAGCATACACATTTCAAGAACTTTGCCTGAATATTCTGATATCTAAACCTCTTATGGCTTATGTCAAATGGTCTGTATCTCTCCTTTTTTTCAGTCATGTGACCTTATTTCCTGATAAGCTTGCTACAGCTCCATTGAATACTAGCCTATATATATATATAGGCTTATATATATATAGGCAGTGCTATATATATGTATAAAATTCTAAGAATTTTCTTTTTACTTGTGAGGTGATTAATGAAGTTAAAATGTTCTGAAACCATTGTATTTATCTGGAAAATTGTAAGATAAATAAATTTTATTAGCCTATAAAAAATCAAAGATGTATATTTTAATCTGTGGGGCCATCACTAAAAGAATAGTAAAAGATGTAAAATGAGCAAGCCAGAATAAAGTCATGAAATGAAATATTTAAAATACTTAAATGATCCAAAGAAAACTTTCTCAAAATGTAAATTGTATCATGAGAAGGAAGCAAGAGCATTCACCTAATTTTTATAAGATTTTGCTGAGAATAAAATAGATCATCAACAAAGGATCTACTTTAGAGCACAGGAAACTCTACTCAGTACTCTATGATAATCTATATGGGAAAAGAAGCTGAAAAAGAATGAATATATGTATAACTGAATCACTTTGCTGACATCACTTTACATAACATTGTAAATCAACTATACTCCAATCAAGTTAAAATTATTTTTTTTTTACTAAGAATAAAGTACTCTAGCTCTCAGTATTGTGCTATTTTAAATATAAGGGAATAAGTATATGCTATTTTTACTATTTTTTCACTTTCCTATGCATTTATAACCAGCAACAAAAAAATATTTAACGTGATGACAAAACGTCTGAGGTCAATGAATTGACCTTATCTTTCTCATTGACTAAGATGGCTTTGCACAGTTTCATCCATCTTTATAAGCATAATCTTTTGCCACACCTGTCACTGTAATTGGAAATGATTCCACAGGGGTAGCCAAGGTCTGAGAGCATCTGTTTTTACTGTTCACGTATCATGAAAGATGAAGAGTGTCAGTTAAGCAAGACCATTGTGTGGATTTGATTCAACAAGGAAGCATATGTATCTCTTTCATCATATTAAATTTTTTCATAAAAATTTGTGACTTGATTAGTATTTTTTCTGGTTTCTATCAAGTTTTAAAAATTTTACATTGGAATATAGTTGATTTACAATGTTATGTTAGTTTCAGGTGTACAGCAAAGTGATTCAGTTATACATATACATATATCTGTTTTTTAATCAGATTTTCATCCCATATATATTATTATATAATATTGAGTAGAGGTCTCTGTGCAATACAGTAGGTCCTTGTTGATCACCTATTTTTTATATAGTAGTGTGTATATATTAAATATTAGTATTATTAACCATGTTTCCAAATGTATGGATAACAAGGTGATCATTTAGAAAAATTATCTGCTAGTCAGCAAATTCCTATAGCAGTTTTCAATTCTAAACTGTATTTTGATGCTACGGTGGTAATTCAAGCATGTAATAGTAAAAAAGCTAACAAACATTGGCAAAGTCCTATTTATAATGAACATGTGTAAAAGATTAGACTGGATTAACCTCATGCTGCTGCTGCTGCTGCTGCGTCGCGTCAGTCGTGTCCGACTCTGTGCTACCCCATAGATGGCAGCCCACCAGGATCCCCCATCCCTGGGATTCCAGGCAAGAACGCTGGAGTGGATTAACCTCATGGAAGGACTTCAGTGCTAGACTGGAAAATATGTACTTTGGAAAAAAATAACAGAACGACTGGCAGTGCTAAATTTTAGAATATTAACAGTTGACAATTTAAAGGATTTGTTTTGCACTGTTTTAAGAACTTTGTTCATATTGTTTTTATTCTCACCTATACCAGGTATTACTATTGTTATTCCCATATTACAGAGGGGGAGACTGAGGTGTATAGAGACTAATGTGATGAAATACAGAAGGAGGCGGCATTGCTGGAATATAACACGGGTCATTTGGTGTAGAATATGCTCTCTCTCCACCACATCACACAATTACACAGCTTTAACTACACCCTGACACACTCCATACCTTCTTGAGTAACCCTCTACCAGATTGTCAGAAGCTCTTCCATGACTCAAGATAATGAGTAAAAGTAGGAATGAACATTGAAAAATATTTAGATTTTATGTGAGTTTGGAGAGTATATCAAAATTTCACATGAAAAAAATTGAGATGATAAGACAGGTTTATTGTAATAACACAATGAAAAGGAAGAAAATTTTTTATTTCTGTCTTCATTAATTATTGGGCTTCCCTGGTGGCTCAGACAGTAAAGAATCTGCCCATAATGTGGGAGACCCGAGTTCAATCCCTGGGTTGGTAAGATCCCCTGGAGAAGGAAAAGGCTACCCACTTGAGTATTCTTGTCTGGAGAATACCAGGGACTGTGGAACCTGGTGGGCTATAGTCCATGTGATTGCAAAGAAACAGAGATGACTGACTTTCACTTTTAATAATAATACTCAAATATTAATGCTTTAAATATTTTTAATATAGGAACAAACAGTTATGATTTTACTACATTTTTTGTCCTATTTAAATTTACATATTTTATCCACTTTTCTACTAGCCATTCTTTTTTTTCTTATTTTCTTTCATTCTCTAGGTTGCTTATTACTGAAAATAAAATTCAAAAATATTTAAGAGGGCAATTACACTACCTTTTTGTTGGAGTCTACTTCGTATCCATAATTTACTTTACATCTCACCATGAGGATCAATACGTATTTACATCTCTACTCTAAAATAATGAAACATTCCTTTTTTTTTTCTTTTCTGGGTTAGCATACTAATTAATGGCTTGTTGTACTATTTCTCCATGGGTGGGCAATATAAACTGTGAACTCAAATAAGAGAACATAAGAGTAATTGTGAAAACTAGGCTATTTTTGTTTTAACTGTGAGGCCAATAGATATCTCCTTTATATATCTTTTAACATACTGCCAAGTCTCCTCAGTTATTATGCAACTATGGGTACAGTTTGTAATGAAAGATTATAGCTTCCATAAATCAGAACAAAGTATTATTTAAGAATAAGTATGTATGAATATAAAATACAGGAAACAGACTGAAGGAATCCAACCAAACATGATAGTGACTCAAACTGACATGGGAGTTCTGGAAAGGACTGAGTTTGAAAGGGAACTTCAGCTATTCCTGTACATATTTGAATTTTAAACCATAAAGCTTGTATAACAGCTGCTAAGTCTGGCTCTCATGAGTATGTGTGTTCAGCAATCATTTTAATTTTTAAGTCATTTCCCTCACCCTTTAACAGCTTACTTACTCCCCAATCTCATCCAATCTTATTGCTTCAGTCATGTCTGACCAACTCCAGAAAGGCTACAGGAAGAGTGAAAGTGTTAGTTGCTCAGTTGTGTCTGACTCTGTGACCCCAAGGACTGCAGCCTGCCAGGCTTCTATGTACATGGGCTCCAGGCAAGAATACTGGAGTGGTTTGCCATTTCCTCTTCCATAAGATCTTCCTGACCCAAGGAATGAACCCGTGTCTCTTATAGTCTTCTGCCTTGCAGGCAGATTCTTTACCTGCTGAGCCACTGGGGACTCCTTCCTCAGGACTCAATTAAAAAAATATATATATAGTCAATGATGGACATTCATAACAGTTATTTGATAAGCAGTTTTCTGACTTTATTTCCCATTCTGGACATGTAGCTATCAATAATCTCTAATACGAACAGTAAACATTGAAGGATTTATTTTAAATGATAACCTGCTCATTGCTGTAAGTGCCACAATTCTCTCCCTAGCCTGTAATTGAAATATATATAATTTAGTGTATTGTTTTTCATTTCCTGAAAATTCAGGGGATTTGCTTTGTGATGGTTAATTTGATGTGTGAACTTGGCTGGGCCATTGTACTCAGATATTAGGTCAAACACCAGCCTGGATATTGCTGTGAAGGTTTTTTTGTTTTTATGAAATTAACATTTGAAGTTGGAATCAAGACTGCTGGGAGAAATACCAATAACCTCAGATATGCAGATAACACTGCCCTTATGGCAGAAAGCAAAAAAGAACTAAAGAGTCTCTTGATGAGGGTGAAAGAGGAGAGTGTAAAAGCTGGCTTAAAACTCAACATTCAAAAAACTAAGATCATGGCATCTGGTCCCATCAGTTCATGGCAAATAGATAGGCAAACAGTCAACAGTGACAGACTTTATATTCTTGGGCTCCAAAATCATGGTGACTGCAGCCATGAGATTAAAAGGTGCTTGCTCTTTTGAAGAAAAGCCATGACAAACCTAGACAGTGTATTAAAAAGCAGAGACACGGCATTTTGTCAAAAATGGTCCATCTAGTCAAAGCTATGGTTTTTCCAGCAGTCATGTATGGATGTGAGAGTTGGACCACAGGGCTGAACACCAAAGAATTGATGCTTTCAAACCGGACAAGACTCTTGAGAGTCCCTTGGACAGCAAAATCAAACCACTCAATCCTAAAGACAATCAACTCTGAATAGTCAATGGAAGGACTGATGCTGAAGCTGAAGCTCCAGTACTTTAGCCACCTGATGCAAAGAGCCAGCTCAATGGAAAAGACCCTGATGCTGGGAAAGATTGAGGGCAGGAGAAGGGGGTGACAGATGAAATGGTTGGATGGCGTCATTGACTCAATGGGCATGAGTATGAGCAAATTTCAGGAGATAGTGAAGGACAAGGAAGCCTGGTGTGCTGCAATCCATGGTGTTGCTGAGTTGGAGGTGACTGAGCAACTGAACAACAACAGTATCATTTAAACTAAACATCTGAGTCAAAGAGATTACCCTTCCTAGTATGGGTAGGATTCAGCCAGTCAATTGAAAGCCTTAAGCAAAAACTGAAAGAGGTATGGGAAAGAGAAGATGATGTCTCCAGATTGTATCTGGTCATGGGCTGCAATGTCAGTTTCTTCATGGGTCTCTGGCCTGCCCTGCAGAATTTGGACTTGCCATCCTCCATGTTCTCATGAACCAATGCTCTACAGTGAATCTCTCTGTATAATACAGATAATCCCCTCTCTCTCTCCATGCATATGTGTGTGATGTGTATCTGTCTCTCTGTGGGTGTGTGTATGTATGTGTACATATTTATTTTCCTCCTCTGCCCCTGCCATCCTGCTCCTGTTGACTCTGCCTCTCTGACGAACCCTGAGTAATACACAGTTTCATTTAGATTTTGACTTTTCCATTTTGAAACATTCAAAGCCTGCTGTCAGATTCATCCTGCCACATTTTGAAATCTGCTCTGCTCTACAGCCAGGACTGAGCCTCTAAAACACGTTCTTTTCTAAGCTGCAAAGTCCCAGTTTACTAAAAGTGAGTAACATGGGAAAAACGTGAAAACACTACTAAAATCCAGCCTAACAGCAAGCAGATTTTCCTTGGTTCTGTAATATCCCTGCTTTTTCCCCTGTCAACCAGAATGAAACTCAGTTGTGCTTACTACAGTTAGAGCAAATCACAGTGTCCTTATTGCTGATTGGGGATTCAAGCAATGACCCAAACTAGAGAGATATGGGAATGTGTTTAAGCAAAAAGAGCAGAATTCTCCCTTAATTTACAAATAGATTGTTCAAGAGATGCTGGCTTGTCGTCTGTTTTCATTTGTTGAGTACACATCATATTTCCTAGTCTAAACAAGCAATACAGACATTCAGTACAGAGGAATGAGGTACCCCCTCTGCCTTCCAAAATTAGAAAAAGTGAGGCTCTTGAGAAAGACCACCCTGTGGCCCAATCACATTCTGTCTGAGATGCGCTGATGTCACTCCTGGATTTCTGATGTTAATGAGCCATTCAGAACAGCTCACCTGAACCAAGACTCACAGCAGGCCAAATTCCTCTAGCCTGTTTGGAAGGGCAGCAGATTGTGCAGTAATCTGTTTGCTCTTTTCCCGCACCACACACCGCTTTGGTTTTCCAAAATATGTGAAACTAACATTGTATGTTATTTATACCTAGGGGTGATTAGTTATTCAGTCGTGTCCTTCTGTTTGTGATCCCATGAACTTTAGCCCACCAGGCCTCTCCTCTGCCCTTGGAATTCTTAGACATATTTGAAAAAGACAGGAAGAACATGCTTCTATTTGCATTGTCAATACCCTCTTCTGTTTCTGGAAACACAAAAAAAGTGAGACGGAACTAATCTTACATAGAAATTTAAACATGTACAAATCCTGAGATCTTAAATTTTTTTTCTTTTGAGGGGGTTGCGCTGTTCCTTTCCCAGCCTTCTCTTCCTACTCTTCCTTTCACTCTTACCTTCTCTATCTCACTCTTTTCCTCTTTTTATGATGCTATTCTCTTTAGCATAAAACAAATGGCCTTTGTGTCTTTTTTTTTTATCCCAGGGTTCTATAATTTCATTTTTTATGTGTGCTCAAGTATTTATCCCCCACAAGCAATTACATTAGAAGTGCCATGTCAGCACAAAGTAATTACATGCTTTTACAGATTACTTGATAATTATTCCTGACATTACTCAGTACTTTCAAATATTAATGTTTAATGTTTTTAGAATTTATGATATAAAAACTTGAAGACATTTTTGAAAAAGAAAGAAACCTGTATTGCAAAGCATCTGTACTCTATTTTCACCATTTGCACATGAAAAGCATTAAGTGCATGTGTAACTAATAAGATTTTCTGAACATAAAATGACTGTTCAGCTAAAGTAAGTGTCATGATTTTCTTAAAGAACAGTAGAATTAGCCACGGATACACTGAAGTCAGAAGTCAGAAAATGCCATCTCATTCATTGACTGACTATTGACAAATACTTATTGGATGTTTACCATTTGCCAGGAATCATATTAATTGCTGGGCATACATCAGGAAACAAAAGTGAATTTGGTTCATACTGCCGCTGCTTTTTTAAGTCAGCAAAGTAAATAAATATTGATCACATAATCACACAATTAGATTGTTAAAGTCACAATTTTGAAAAATACTATGAAATGGTGGTATAGAGTGCCAGGTACAATATAGAGGTTTGGCCTATTCCAAGTTGAGGGATAGAAAGAAAATCGACCACAGATTCAATATTTGAAAGATAAATAGAAAACTCAATGGGCATGAGTCTGAACAAACTCTGGGAGATAGTGAAGGACAGGAAAGCCTGGTGTGTTGCTGTTCACGGGGTTACAAAGAATGGGACATGACTTAGTGGCTGCACAACAAAGTTTGCTAGAATTCTAGGTAAAAAATTTGGTTTGGGAAAAAAAATGCAAGAAACACATATTAAAAGCTCACAGAAAAGAAGGCTGAATCTGACAGAATGTATAAGAGAAAGTACCTGTTGCAAGCCATGACAATGATTATAATTGTTCAAAAAAGATTAAGGCATCTTCCTAAGGCTTTAAGCTTGTTGGAAATATGATCAAATTTGAAATTAACCAACTTGGAGATCTAGGAAGCTACTTAAAAAACTAAGGTGAGAGATCATAAATTGGGATTATCACAGTGGTAGAGAAGGAAAGATGAGAATTATCTTGGTGAAATGAGATGGATGATAAGTGTCAAGAATCTCTTATGCTCCTGACTTAATACAAAAAAGTGAGAGAGGACTATTCCCATTGAGAATCCTGACTGCTGTAGCTGTTTTGGAGCATGTTGGATTTGAAAGATTTAAGTCTTCTCAAACAGTTTTGTCAAATAAGTGTCTGAATATATAAGCTCAATCACAGATGGAAATTCTCAGCCAGACTTTTTGGTTAATAGATGTTTAATGAAAGAAGAAAGGAGAGATTGCTTGAATTACTTAAGCTTCATATTAAGCGAAGTCTCTGGGGCTTCCCAGGTGGTGTTAGTGGTAAAGAACCTGCCTGCCGATGCGGGAGATATAAGAGATGTGGGTTTGATCCCTGGATCAGGAAGATCCCCTGGAGGAGGGCATGGCAACCCACTGCAGTATTCTTGCCTGGAGAATCCCATGGACAGAGGAGCCGGGCAGGCTACCATAGGGTTGCAAAGAGTGGATCATGACTTAGCATATAAGCCAAGGCTCTAATCTTCATCTTATGACCCTGTGCTCTTTTTGCTCTGCCATGCTACTGCATTTTGGTATCTTATTTCTATGAGATAGTTCTCACACTGCCATAACACAGATTCACTGATAGTTGTTTAAAGTTTGTGGTCTCCTGGGATAACAGACAATTTTGATGACTGACCCAGGCCCCCTAGTTTCTGTTAACATTAGTCGCTAATAGCTCATACAACCTCTTTCTACAACATATTTCCCTTGACCAATGAAAGCCACCTCATCTGAGAGATCTCCTACACTTGGTATCCTGCAGCCAATGACTAACACTTATGGGAGCAAAGTAGGGTTAGCTACTTCACCTTAAGGTGAACTCCTGTGCAGTATAAATATAGTCCAGTCATCATCCTACTTGGATCAACCTAAGGACAGACAAACCTGAGACATCATTCTTGCTCAGTCATCTCTGGTTCTCTCACTCCTTTTCATCTTCTTTGCTGGAAGAGCAATCTTCACGATGCTATGTTACAATCACTCTCAAACTCAGTTGCTTTAAAACAGTAGCATTTTGCGCACTAATTGAAATTTGGGTAGAGCTTGGGGACAGCTTTTATCTGGTTCTACTTTTCTGTAACCTGAGTAGCTAAAATCACCTCAAGGCTGATGACTGCTGATGCTGGTTAATCTCAAATAACTTCGAGCTGGAACAGATATGCTCATTCAGTTCAGTTCAGTTCAGTCACTCAGTCGTGTCCGACTCCTTGCAACCCCATGAATCACAGCACGCCAGGCCTCCCTGTCCATCACCAACTCCTGGAGTTCACTCAGACTCACATCCATCGAATCTGTGATGCCATCCAGCCATCTCATCCTGGGTCGTCCTCTTCTCCTCCTGCCCCCAATCCCTCCCAGCACCAGAGTCTTTTCTAATGAGTCAACTCTTCCCATGAGGTGGCCAAAGTACTGGAGTTTCAGCTTCAGCATCATTCCTTCCAAAGAAATCCCAAGGTTGATCTCCTTCAGAATGGACTGGTTGGATCTCCTTGCAGTCCAAGGGACTCTCAAGAGTCTTCTCCAACACCACAGTTCAAAAGCATCAATTCTTCTGCTCTCAGCCTTCTTCACAGTCCAACTCTCACATCCATACATGACCACAGGAAAAACCATAGCCTTGACTAGATGGACCTTAGTTGGCAAAGTAATGTCTCTGCTTTAGAATATGCTATCTAGGTTGGTCAGAACTTTTCTTCAAGGAGTAAGAGTCTTTTAATTTCATGACTGCAATCACCATCTGCAGTGATTTTGGAGCCTAAAAAAATAAAGTCTGACACTGTTTCCACTGTTTCCCCATCTATTTCCCATGAAGTGATGGGACCAGATGTCATGATCTTCGTTTTCTGAATGTTGAGCTTTAAGCCAACTTTTTCACTCTCCTCTTTCACTTTCATCAAGAGGCTTTTTAGCTCCTCTTCACTTTCTGCCATAAGGGTGGTATCATCTGCATATCTGAGGTTATTGATATTTCTCCCGGCAATCTTGATTCCAGCTTGTGTTTCTTCCAGTCCAGCGTTTCTCATGATGTACTCTGCATAGAAGTTAAATAAGCAGGGTGACAATAGACAGCCTTGACGTACTCCTTTTCCTATTTGGAACCAGTTTGTTGTTCCATGTCCAGTTCTAACTGTTGCTTCCTGACCTGCATACAGATTTCTCAAGAGGTAGGTTAGGTGGTCTGGTATTCCCACCTCTTACAGAGTTTTCCACAGTTTATTGTGATCCACACAGTCAAAGGCTTTGGCATAGTCAATAAAGCAGAAGTAGATGTTTTTCTGGAACTCTCTTGCTTTTTCCATGATCCAGTGGATGTTGGCAATTTGATCTCTGGTTCCTCTGCCTTTTCTAAAACCAGCTTGAACATCAGGAAGTTCTTGGTTAATGTATTGCTGAAGTCTGGCTTGGAGAATTTTGAGCATTACGTTACTAGCATGTGAGATGAGTGCAATTGTGTGGTAGTTTGAGCATTCTTTGGCATTGCCTTTCTTTGGAATTGGAATGGAAACTGACCTTTTCCAGTCCTGTGACCACTGCTGAGTTTTCCAAATGTGCAGGCATATTGAGTGCAGCACTTTCACAGCATCATCTTTCAAGATTTGAAACAGCTCAACTGGAATTCCATCACCTCCACTAGCTTTGTTCATAGTGATGCTTTCTAAGGCCCACTTGACTTCACATTCCAAGATGTCTGGCTCTAGATTAGTGACCACATCATCATGATTCTCTGGATCGTGAAGATCTTTTTTGTACAGTTCTTCCGTGTATTCTTGCCACCTCTTCTTAATATTTAAGGGTCTAGATCTGATAGATAGAGTGCCTGATGAACTATGGAATGAGGTTTGTGACATTGTACAGGAGACAAGGATCAAGACCATCCCCATGGAAAAGAAATGCAAAAAAGCAAAATGGCTGTCTGGGGAGGCCTTACAAATAGCTGTGAAAAGAAGAGAGGTGAAAAGGAAAGATATAAGTATCTGAATGAAGAGTTCCAAAGAATAGCAAGAAGAGATAAGAAAGCTTCTTCAGGGATCAATGCAAAGAAATAGAGGAAAACAACAGAATGGGAAAGACTAGAGATCTCTTCAAGAAAATTAGAGATACCAAGGGAACATTTCATGCAAAGATGGGCTCGATATGCTAATTAGACACCTCTTACTATCTCTACTTAATGGTTTTGTGTAATCCCTCCAGCCTGCAGGCCTCATACCTGTTAATTCAACTCCCTGAAGGTATGAGTCAATGGAGAGAGAGCCAGGCAGAAGCTCTAGCTTCTCATAGTTTAGCCTCAGAAGCCACAAAGCATTGTCTTTAACAAACTCTCCTTGTTAAAGTCTACCACTCTTGTTTTTCCAGTAGTCATGTACAGATGTGAGAGTTGGACTATAAAGAAACCTGAGTGCCAAAGAATTGATGCTTTTGAACTGTGGTGTTGGAGAAGACTCTTGAGAGTCCCTTGGAGTGCAAGGAGATTAAACCAGTCAATCCTAAAGGAAATCAGTCCTGAATATTCATTGGAAGGACTGATGCTGAAACTCTAATACCTTGGCCATCTGATGCAAAGAACTGACTCATTGGAAAAGACTCTGATTCTGGGAATGATTGAAGGCAGGAGGAGAAGGGGACAACAGAGGATGAGATGATTGGATGGCATCATGGCCTCGATGGACATGAGTGTGAGCAAGCTGAACATGGAAGCCTGGCCTGCTGCAGTCCATGAGGTTGCAAAGAGTCAGACATAGCTGAGCAACTGAACTGAAGTCTACTCAGGTTCGGGGGAAGGGAAACTGATTTAATTAATTTCGACTCGAGATATATACAAGGTTCTGCAAGAATGTACGTGGACTGGACAACTTACCACATTTCAATAAATCACATTTATTACAATATTTACTTCAAGCTTTCCTCTCTGAAGCCTAATAGAAGCTATTGGGAAAAGTTAATCAGTCTCTCTTGTTTCTAATATTTCACTAGAGCCTGCAATTATTTAAAAACATTTTTAGTAATGCTATTTCATTTATGATAAACACTCAAATTCTGTCAACATAAGCTTAGTAATTTTATTATGCCTGTTGACTTTATGGACAATACCAGTGGAAATGAATCAAGCAGTAATTTATCCTCCTTTATCATTATGTATTTTATTAAGAATTTTTGAAAAATATCCCAATCATTACACATTTGTGGTTTTTATAGCATTCATCACAGTTATAATCAAAAGTTTGCCTTGTTATACGATTTTATCTATTTCCTATGACTTGGAAAATGAAATTTGATTACATAATACTGAAGGAATAAAACAAAATTTATTTTTATCTCAAATGGATGCAATATATTATTTAGGAAAAAAAAAGTGAAGTAAAGGGCTTTTATTCTATAAGCATTAAATTGAAGATAATAGATGGAATCCAATTGTCCACTGGGGAACCATTTTATTCCAATGCAGAGTAAGAGGAAATGGAAAATAAGAGTTTCTTAAAAGCCCTGGAGAGATCCTAATTTTTGATCAAAGCATGTGAGTTTGAGTAGCCATAGAAGAATATTAAGGATGAAGGGTAAATGGTTGTGTTGGATGAATCACAAGATAAGCTGAGTAACAGAAAGATAAAGTCTGTGTATTGCAGACTGGCCTGCCATGGAATTTATAGAGAATAAGTCTGAGCCAAAACTGGCTTAGGTTACCAAGTTTATTTATGGAAGTCCCCCACACTGTTTTGGTTAGGATGTTTCATCATTCAGATGTATAAATAGGTCATTTTCAATTATCATCTGAGCTATATTTTGTCTTCCTGTATTTTGTGGTTGTACCAAGTTATTTTCATACCAATGTACATGTAAGTAATCTTTCAGCTTTACAATCTGGAGCAACACACGTTGTTGATGTTAATTACTCCTCTGCCACCTGTGTTTTCAGTGAAATGGCTTGCCAGCTGACTTAGGTTTAACTCGTTAGGTTTAGAACTTCCAAGATTCTTTTTTTCTTTTTTATATGTGAATAACTTAGTGAACCATGATAAAATATTTACTGATTCAAATGAAAATATTTCTGAGTGCTCACTAAGGGTTACACCCACTATTTGGTGTTTTATAAAAGTAAATGTAACTGATTCTCAGAATTGCCCAAGGAGAGTGATATTTGTTCCTGTTAATATATGAGAATGTGAGATTCAGGAAAACTTCATTTATTTTAGTGGGTCAAAGACATGGTGAATTTTAAAAACTGAGGTTTTAACCCAATACTTACCATGCTGCTATTGTCATTTGAATTGAATGAAATAAGAAACTACTAGACAAATGACTTTGGAATTCTAAACAATATGACTTAGAAAACTGATTTTATCTGGGGTCTCTTAGTATGTTGAATAGTTCTATTACCTCTGTTTCTGAATGAAAAAATATTTATATATGCAGTTAATAAATATAATAAACATGTATAAATAAGTAAAATATATATAAATTTATATATATGCATATATTTTTTCTTAGTCTTTTTTGTTCCTAAGACCTTAGTATTTTTAGGCAAAATTAAAACTTCAGATTAATTTCTAAGAAATTTAAGTTGTTTCACCATCACTTGGACTGATAAATAATAGTAACACTTTATATTTTGATTCAAGTTTGTTTTGTCTTTTCGTAAGTTGTGAATCAATCATAATGCTATGCCAGGCATTTACATAAAGCATTAGAAGAGCATGAAATTAACCCTTGTAAAATTTGATAAAGTCTGTGACTAGGAAGTAATTACTCTCCCAAATGAAAAGACAACCAACATAATGGGAGATATATTTGCAAATGTCGTGACTGACAAGGGCTTAACTTCCAAAATAGACAAACAACAATTACACCTCAACAACAACAACAAAACCAATCCAAAAAATGGGCAGAAGACCTAAATACATATTTCTTCAAAGAAAAAATATAGCTGGTTCATAGGCACAAGAAAAAATATTAAACATTGCTAATTATTCAGTTCAGTTGCTCAGTCATGTCTGACTCTTTGCAACCCCATGAATCGCAGCATGCCAGGCCTCCCTGTCCATCACCAAGTCCCGGAGTTCACCGAAACTCATGTCCATCGAGTCAGTGATGCCATCCATCCATCTCATCCTCTGTCGTCCCCTTCTCCTCCTGCCCCTAATCCCTCCCAGCGACAGGGTATTTTCCAGTGAGTCAACTCTTCACATGAGGTGGCCAAAGTATTGGAGTTTCAGCTTTAGCATCAGTCCTTCTGATGAACACCCAGGACTGATTTCCTTTAGAATGCGCTGGTTGGATCTCCTTGCAGTCCAAGGGACTCTCAAGAGTCTTCTCCAACACCACAGTTCAAAGGCATCAATTCTTTGGTGCTCAGCTTTCTTCACAGTCCAACTCTCACATCCATACATGACCACTGGAAAAACCATAGCCTTGACTAGATGGACCTATGTTTGCTAATTATTAGAGAAATGCAGATCAAAACTACAATGAGATACCACCTCACATCAGTCAGAATGGCCATAATTTAAAAGTCTGCAAATAACAAACGCTGGAGAAGATGTGGAGAAAAAGGTACCTTCCTACACTGTTAGTGGGAATGTAAAGTGGTACAGCCCCTGCAGAAAATGGTATGGAGCTTCCTCACAAAACTAAAAATAAAGCTACCATATGATTTAACAATCCTACCCCTGGGCATATATCTGGACAAAACTATAATTCAAAAAGATATACACATCCCTGTGTTCATAATGACACTATTCACAATAGTCAAGACATGAAAATAACCTGAATACATGTCCATAAATGAATGAATAAAGAAGATATGACACAAAGGCAATCGAATATTTAGTTCAGTTCAGTCGCTCAGTTGTGTCCAAATCTTTGTGCCCCATTGACTGCACTACACCAGGCTTCCCTTCTATCACCAGTTCCCAGAGCATGCTCAAACTCATGTCCATCAAGTTAGTGATGCCATCCAACCATCTCATCCTCTGTTGTCCCCTTCTCCTCCTGCCTTCAGTCTTTCCCAGACTCAGGGTCTTTTCCAGTGCATCAGTTCTTTGCATCAGATGGCTGAAGTATTGAGTTTTAGCTTTAGCAGCAGTCCTTCCAATGAATATTCAGGACAGATTTCCTTTAGGATTGGATTTCTTTGCATTCCAAGGGACTTTCAAGAATCTTCTCCAACACCACAGTTCAAAAGTGTCAGTTCTTCGGTGCTCAGCTTTCTTTAGAGTCCAACTCTAAAAATCCATACATGACTACTGGAAAAACTATAACTTTGACTAGATGGACCTTTGTTGGCAAAGTAATGTTTCTGCTTTTTAATATGCTGTCTATGTTGGTCTTTTCTTCCAAGGAGCAAGCATCTTTTCATTTCATGGCTGCAGTCACGATCTGCGGTGATTTTGGAGCCCAAGAAAATAAAGTCTTTCACTGTTTCCATTGTTTCTCCATCTATTTGCCATGAACTGATGGGACCAGATGCCAGATCTTCATTTTCTGAATGTTGAGTTTTAAGCCAACTTTTTCACTCTACTCTTTCACTTTCATCAAGAGGCTCTTTAGTTCTTCACTTTCTGCCATAAGGGTGGTGTCACCCTGCATATCTGAGGTAATTGATATCTCTCCTGGCAATCTTGATTCCAGCTTGTGCTTCATCCAGCCTGGCATTTCACATGATGTGCTCTGCATATAAGTTAAATAAACAGGGTGACAATATGCATCCTTGACATACTCCTTTCTTGATTTGGAACCAGTCTCTTGTTCCACGTCCAGTTCTAACTGTTGCTTCCTGACTGGCATATAGATCTCTCAGGAGGCAGGTCAGGTGGTCTGGTATTCCCATTTCTTTCAGAATTTTCCAGTTTGTTGTGATCCACACAGTCAAAGGCTTTGGCATAGTTACCAAAGCAGAAATAGATGTTTCTCTGGAACTCTCTGGTTTTTTTGATAATCCAATGGATATGAGCAATTTGATCTCTGGTTCCTCTGCCTGTTTTAAATCCAGCTTGAACATCTGGAAGTTCATCGTTCACATAATGTTGAAGCCTGGCTTGGAGAATTTTGAGCATTACTTTGCTACCATGTGAAATTAGTGTAATTGTGTGGTAGTTTGAATATTCTTTGGCATCGACTTTTTTTTGCGATTGGCATGCAAACTGAACTTTTCCAGTCCTGTGGCCACCGTTGAGTTTTCCAAATTTGCTCTCATATTGAGTGTAGGACTTCCACAGCATCATCTTTTAGGATTTGAAATAACTCAACTGGACTTCCATAACCTCCACTAGCTTTGATTATAGTGATGCTTCCTAAGGCCCACTTGACTTCACATTCCAGGATGTCTGGCTCTAGGTGAGTGATCATACCATCATGGTTATCTCAGTCATTAAGATCTTTTTAAATATAGTTGTTCTGTGTATTCTTGCCACCTCTTCTTAATATCTTCTGCTTCTGTTATCTCCATACCATTTCTGTCTGTTATTGTGCCCATCTTTGCATGAAATAGTTCTTGGTATCTCTAATTTTCTTGATGAGATCTTTAGTCATTCCCATTCTATTGTTTTCCTCTATTTCTTTGCATTGATCTCTAAGGAAATCTTCCTTATCTTTCCTTGCTATTCTTAGGAACTCTGCACTCAAATGGATATATCTTTGCTTTTCTCCTTTTCCTTTTCTTCTTTTCTCAGCTATTTGTAAGGCCTTCTCAGACAACCTTTTGCCTTTTTTCATTTCTTTTTCTTGGGGGTAGTCTTGATCACTGCCTCCTGTACAATGTTAAGAACCTCTGTCCATAGATCTTCAGGCACTCTGTCTATCAGAACTAATCCCTTAAATCTATTTGTCACTTCCACTGTATAATCGTAAGGGATTTGATTTAGATCATACCCGATTGTTCTAGTGGTTTTCCTTACTTTCTTCAAGTCTGAATTTGGCAATAAGGCGTTTATGATCTGAGCCTCTGTCAGCTCCTGGTCTTGTTTTTGCTGGCTATATAGATTCAGTCTGTGGTTCTCCATCTTTGGCTGCAAAGAGTATAATCAATCTGATTTTGGTATTGACCATCTGGTGACGTCCATGTGTACAGTCTTATCTTGTGTTATTGGAAGAGGGTGTTTGCTATGATCAGTGCATCCTATTGGCAAAACTCTATTAGCCTTTGTCATAATTCATTCTGTACTCAAAGGCCAAATTTGCCTGTTACTCCAGGTGTAATTTCCTACTTTTGCATTCCAGTCCCCTATAATGAAAAGGACATCTTTTTTGGTGGTTAGTTCTAGAAGGTCTTATAGGTCTTCATAGAACTGTTCAACTTCAGCTTCTTCAGCATTACTGGTTGGGGCAGAGGCTTGGATTACTGTGATGTTGAATGGTTTGCCTTGGAAACAGATAATTCTGTAGTTTCTGAGATTGCATCCAAGTACTGTATTTCGGACTCTTTTGCTGACCATGATGGCTACTCCATTTCTTCTAAGGGATTCTTGCCCACAGTATTAGATATAATGGTCATCTGAGTTAAATTCACCCATTCCAGTCCATTTTAGTTTGCTGATTCCTAGAATGTCGATGTTCACTCTTGCCATCTCCTGTTTGACCACTTCCAATTTGCCTTGATTCATGGACCTAAAATTCCAGGTTCCTATGCAATAATGTCTTAAGAGCATCAAACTTTACTTCCATCATGTCACATCCACAACTGGGTGTTGTTTTTGCTTTGGCTCCATCTCTTCGTTCTCTCTGGAATTATTTCTCCACTGTTCTCCAGCAGCATATTGGGTACCTACTGACCTGGGGAGTTCATCTTTCAGTGTCCTATCTTTTTGCCATTTCATACTGTTCGTGAGGTTCTCAAGACAAGGATACTGAATTGGTTTGCCATCCTTTTCTCCAGTGGATCATGTTTTGTCAGAACTCTCCACCATGACCCGTCTATCTTGGGTGGCCCATACAGGGCATGGCCCATAGTTTCACTGAGTTAGACAAGGCTGTGGTCCATGTGATCTGTTTGATTAGTTTTCTGTGATTGTGGTTTTCATTCTGCCTGCCCTCTAGGGGTAAGGATAAGGGGCTTATGGAAGCTTCCTGATGGGAGAGAGTGACTGAAGGGGAAACTGGGTCTTGTTCTGATGGGTGGGGCCAAGCTCTGTAAAGATTTAATCCAATTTTCTGTTGATGGGCAGGGCTGTGTATCCTCCCTGTTGTTTGACCTGAAACCAAACTATGGTGGAGGTAATGAATATAATGGCTGCCACACTTACCACCCCCAACCCTGCAGCAGGCCACTTTCAACCCATACCTCCACCGGAGACTCCTGGATACTCACAGGCAAGTCTGGGTCAGTCTCTTGTGGGGGTCACTGCTCCTTTCCCCTGGGTCCTGGTACACACAAGGTTTTGTTTCTGCCCTCCAAGAGTCTGTTTCCCCAGTTCTGTGTAAGTTCTGGCGGCTCTATTGTGGGGTTAACGGTGACCACCTCCAAGAGGGTTTATGCCTTACCCAAGTCTGCTGCACCCAGAGGCCCTGCCCCTGCGGCAGGTCACTGCTGATCCATACCTCCACAGGAGACACTCAAACACCCAAAGGCAGGTCTGGTTCAGGCTCTATGGGGTTTCCTAGTGTGCAAAAGGTTTGGTTTGAATCCTCTGAGCATCCCCGGCAGGCATAGGGTTTGACTCTAAACATGATTTTGCCCCTCCGACTGTCTTGCTGGGGCTATTCCTTTACCTTTGGATATGGGGTATCTTTTTTTTTTTTTTTTTTGTGGGATCAAATATTTTCCTGTCAATGGTTGTTCAGCAGCAAGTTGTAATTTTGGTGTTCTCGCAGGAGAAGATGAACGCACATGCTTCTACTCTGCCATCTTGCAAGCATCTGTTCTTGATCCAAAAAGAACTTCAGAACATTTATACACATTCCTTCTTTGAAGTCGCTGTTTCTATATGAGCTCTCAACCACCAACAGAATGTTACTCAGCTATGAAAAATGAAATAATGTCGTTTGCAGCAATATGAATGCAGCTAGAGCTCATTACACTAAGTGAAGTAAATCAGAAAGAAAAAGACAAATACCATATGATATCATTTTTATGTGGAATCTAAATTTTGGCACAAATGAACCTATTATTGAAACAGAAACAGAATCATGGACAGAGAGAATAGAGACATGGTTGCCAAGGGGTGGGTGTCAGATGAGGGATGGAGTGGGAGGTTGGAGTTAGCAGATGTAAGCTTTTATATATAGAATGGTTAAATAATAAGGTCCTACTGTATAATACAAAGAACTATATTCAATATCTTATGATATACCCTGATGAAAATGAAATTTTTAAAAAGGATGTGTGTGTGTATATATATATATATATATATATATATATATATGCACAACTGAAATACTTTGCTGTACAGCAGTAATTATCACATTGCAAATCAACTATATTTCAATAAAAAATAATTAAAAGTATAAAAATGAAATAATCACTCTGCTGTTTTGTAAGTGAATACTAAGTGTAAAACATTTTTTTTTTTTGCTTTGTTGCCTCATTGACTTAAGTTTATTCAAGTATCTAATCCAATATTTTATATAATTTAGTTGTAAGGAAAGTTTCCAAACACTAATATCTACTAAGATATTAACAAAAAACTCATACAATAACAAATGCTAATAATCATCACATATAATTCTTAAATAACTAGAGTTGGGTATAGTACAACAGATTAAAAGTTGGCATTGACTAAGGGTCTGAATTGCAAACCTACCCATTTCTTAGTGTTTGAAGACTGTTTCTTGAAAGATCATATTCTTTAGCTCACCTATAGTGGCATTTATGAATGGTAACTATTAATATTGTAATTTGCCAGACAATATTCTAAAGCCAGGAACTGTAAAACAGATTAGTTGCTCTGGTGTGTTAAAAATATCCTCTTTTTCTAACATTCCAATCGAGTCATCTTTAAATTCCATAAAATATTGCTAAATGTCTCACAAATGAGAACACAAGTTCTGGACACAATTTTGCATTGTGTTGGCAGGGACCAACAAGTCAGTCAATAAATATTTATTGTGGTCCTGGTATAGTTTACTAGGTGTCTGATCTAGGGAATGGAGTTGTGAACTTGAGTAAGTTTGCTGAAGAGATAAGAGCTAAATCTGAATATAAACTCCCCCAAAACACTGCCTGATAGCTAAACTACATATTAATGGGGAAGACTCCTGGGACACAGGGAAAAGCAGGTCAAAACACAAGAAGATTCTATCCTTGAAGGACAGAATTTAACTGAGATTTTCTTGTTATTTTTTGAACACATTTTCAACCCATATGCAGCTTAAGCAGCAAAAAGTAGAAGACTTAGTGGCTTGAAATATCAAAATACAAACACTGAGGCTGGCAAAATGGCTAGAAATTGGGCTGGGAGAATCCCAGAGGAGCTGCTGTGAGTGCACAATTCTGAGCATAAAAGATGCCAAACCCTTCAGCACTCAACTGTGCAGGCCAGGGGAGAACACGAGGGGCCACTCTAATAAAGCAGCAGCTCTAAGCTTTAAAGCCAAGAAGAGAGAACAGCTGTTCACATCACCAGGGGGACAGTTCGTAGGCTGAGTTTGCTCAAGAAAACTATCCTCTAGAATAAAAATCGGTCCTCACTGTTTGGTCCCTGCCCTTCAATGAGTGATTAATGTGTGGCAGAAAGTGAGAAAAAATACTAAAAAGTTTTAGTGAAAGATGGGATAATGGGAGAATTATCTAACCCATCAACTGAGGATTCAAAAGACAACACAGAAATTAGCAAAAGTCAATATGGGAACAGCTAAGAGTTGAGATTTTCACCCGAATAAGGACAGGGAAGCCTGGCGTGCTGCAGCCCATGGGGGTAGTGAAGAGTCGGACGTGACTGAGCGGCTAAACAACAACAGAACAACAAAGAAAGACCCATGTTATTCAAGCTCTGTGCTTCTCTGCTTATCTCCTATAAGTGGCTGCTGCTGCTGCTGCTAAGTTGCTTCAGTCGTGTTCGACTCTGTGTGACCCCATAGACAGCAGCCCACCAAGCTTCCCCGTCTCTGGGATTCTTCAGGCAAGAACACTGGAGTGGGCTGCCAGTTCCTTCTTCTATATGTGGAGGGTTAAGTTATGAGCCTGCAGGTCTCTTCTGTGTCAACTGTCTCAGATCCTGAGCACAAGTTCCTGAGAACAGATTAAAAAAAAAAAAAGTCCCAAAGTCTCAGATTTGGGGAACAGAGTAAACAGGAGGAAAAATGACATATCTTCTGCACGTTCTCTGGTTCTCTTTTCCGCTTAGAGTCCCTCTGACTATGACGGGTTTCTCAGTGTCAGCCCTGCTCAGGTTCACGTTTTTCCAGGCAGGAAAGCAGCCTCCCAGCTCCACCCATCTAGAGGCCTGTGCCTTTTTAGACTTCTGTTCTGTAAGATTCTTTGCAACCACAGCTCTCTGACATCCTCTAAGAAAACAAGTTTTAAATGTATCTGATTATGTTAATTACAGTGTTTTGTCACCAACTTCTGCAACTGGAGACAGAAATCCTATTTGTTATGTATTTTTTTACACATGATGCATCACAATAAATTAAATTTTAAATAGAATAAAGATGATACTACCTATTTTAGATTTAATATATGGTGGTTAATATTTAGTATTTATAATTTCAGTTAATAATTAGGGTTTTCATAATAATATAAGAAATGAGTATCTGCATCTCTTTTGCTGCCTCGCATATAGCGTCATCATTACCATCTTTCTAAATTCCATATGTATGCATTAACATACTGTATTGGTTGTTTTCTTTGTGAGTTACTTCACTCTGTATAATAGGCTTCAGTTTCATCCACCTCATTAGAACTGATTCAAATGCATGAAGTAATTAGCCTCCAATTAAAATAAATAAATTGAAAAACTAACACTTCAAAATAAAGCCCAGAAACAGAAAAAAAAAAAAAAAAGAGAGAGAGAGATGAGCAATTTCACTGAGACAAAACTTAATTACAAAAAATTGTGACCGGATATTGATTATTAGTGTCTACAGCTCCAGGATGATTTGCCTTCTCCTGTCCATTTTCTTAGGACTTACCTTGTGGCTCAGACGGTAAAGCGTCTGCCTACAATGCAGAAGACCCGGGTTTGATCCCTGAGTCGGGAAGGTCCTCTGGAGAAGGAAATGGCAATCCACTCCAGTCCTCTTGCCTGGAAAATCCCATGGATGGAGGAGCGTGGTAGGCTACAGTCCATGGGGTCTCAAAGAGACGGACACGACTGAGCAACATCCATTTTCTTATACACAGTGTTTCTATTAAGATGATACAAAGATTACTGGGAGGAATTGACATACCATAGTCACTGAAGTAAAGCCTAAAATATTTTAGAAACTGATATTGAGTAATCAGAATTGTTTATACGTGGGAAATACAATATCAACTCTCACAGCAGCTTAGATCAACCTGTTAAATGGATAAACCTGTTTATTCACATCCTTCCGAATTTCATGGAGAAAATTATGTTATTATGTCCCCTGCAATACAGAGACTAAGTTTTTCCAATCAAAATCTTTCTATTGATCAAAGTTCTATTTTAGAGTGATATATTTATATATGTATAATGTATATATTTAACACAGACAGACTTTGAAGAGATTCTTTATAGTCTGCAGTCTTTCTGTAGAATTTAAATGTTTCTTTAATGTTTTTTAAATTTTTTCTGAGAATTTTTGTGAATGGACTTTCCTTTTTTTTAAGATAGACTTCCTCAGTTCAGTTCAGTCATTCAGTTGTGTCTGACTTTTTATGACCTCATGGACCGCAGCACACCAGGCCTCCCTATCCATCACCAACTCCCAGAGTCCCACCCAGACCCATGACTATTGAGTCGGTGATGCCATCCAACCATCTCATCCTCTGTCATGCCCTTCTCCTCCTGCTCTCAATCTTTCCCAGCATCAGAGTCTTCAAATGAGTCAACTCTTCCCATCAAGTGGCCAAGGTATTGGGGTTTCAACTTGAGCAACAGTCCTTCCAATGAGTATTTGGGACTGATTTCCTTAGGATTTACTGGTTGGATTTCCTTGCAGTCCAAGGGATTCTCAAGAGTCTTCTCCAACACCACAGTTCAAAAGCATCAATTCTTTGGCCCTCAGCTTTCTTTGTAGTCCACCTTTCACATCCATACATGACTACTGGAAAAAGCATAGCTTTGACTAGACAGACCTTTGTTGACAAAATAATGTCTCTGCTTTTCTAGGTTGGTCATAGCTTCTCTTCCCAGGACCAAGCATCTTTTAATTTTATGGCCGTATTCACCATCTGCAGTGATTTTGGAGCCCCCAAAATAAAGTCTGTCACTGTTTCCATTGTTTCCCCATCTATTTGCCATGAAGTGATGGGACCAGAAGCCATGATATTCATTTTCTGAATGTCGAGTTTTAAGCCAACTTTTTCACTCTCCTCTTTCACTTTCATCAAGAGGCTCTTTAGTTCTTCACTTTCTGCCATGAAGGCGGTGTCATCTGTGTATATGAGGTTATTGATATTTCTCCCGGCAATCTTGATTCCAGATTGTGCTTCATCCAGCCCACCTTTTCACATGATATACTCTGCATATAGACTTCCTCAGCATGGTCTTTATGATCATCCATTATTGGATAACTAACTCTTGAACTACAATCTTAACTCCTATACTCTCACAACTTCCTGTTTACAGTGATGCTATTTGAGCTTTTCAAATACATGGAGCTCCTTTCTGCCTCAAATCCTCACACAGGTTCTTTTCCATTTGAGAAGTTCTTGCCCTCCTCTGTGCCTACTCTTTTGTATCTTGTGGTAGTCAAGGCAAATTTCGCTTTCCTAACATGTCAAGATCAGAATTTTCTATTGCATATTCATATAACACATGGTACTGGTTTGACTAGTTCTTGAAAATATTTGTTGTTGTTAACTTGCTAAGTCATGTTCGACTCTTTGTGATCCCATGGACAGCAGCAAGTCAGGCTTCACTGTCTTTTATTATTTCCCGGAGTTTGCTCAAACTCATGTCCATTGAGTTGGTGATGCTGTCTAACCATCTCATCCTCTGTTGCCCTCTTCTCCTTTTGCCTTTAGTCTTTACCAGCCTCAGGGTCTTTTCCAGTTAGTTGGCTCCTCTCATCAGGTGGTCAAAGTATTGGAGCTTTGGCTTCAGCACTGGTTCTTCCAATGAATATGCAGGGTTGATGTCCTTTAGGACTGACTCGTTTGATCTCCTTGCTGTCTGAGGGACTCAATAGTCCTCTCCAGAATCACAATTCAAAAGCATCAGTTCTTTGGTGCTCAATCTTCTTTATGGTCCAAGTCTCACATAAGTACATGACTACTGGAAATACCATAGCCTTGCCTGTATGGACCTTTATTGGCAAAGTGATGTCTTTGCCAGGATGTGCTAAGCAAATTGGGACTTAAAGAATGCCTGAATGCAAACTCATTTTTGTCTTGCATTTGAGCAGCTAAAATTATCTACAGGTGTCTATAGATTTTCGATTTCTACTTTTCCTTTGACTGCTTAGGTATTTATATGTCAATAGATTATGAGTTACTGTTTTTAACCAATTCAAGATAGAGAATATCACCATATCATCAAGGATTCACTACATGTGTCCATTAGAGTCTCTTGTCATATTTTTGTTTTTCTATAATTAACACATATAAGGTAAATGGCATGAAAAATAAGGGCATTAACCAGTCCATTCTGAAGGAGATGAGCCCTGGGATTTCTTTGGCAGGAATGATGTGAAAGCTGAAACTCCAGTACTTTGGCCACCTCATGCGAAGAGTTGACTCATTGGAAAAGACCTTGATGCTGGGAGGGATTGGGGGCAGGAGGAGAAGGGGACGACAGAGGATGAGATGGCTGGATAGCATCACTGACTCGATGGACGTGAGTCTGAGTGAACTCCGGGAGTTGGTGATGGACAGGGAGGCCTGGCGTGCTGTGATTCATGGGGTCGCAAAGAGTCGGACACGAGTCAGCGACTGAACTGAACTGAACTGAACAATGTGGATCTACTTCCTCAATGTAGGGCTTAGGCTGTACTGCTTAGTCTGATTGCATTAATGTCTGTGTATCATTTAAAATTATCTTTTTGCCACTTATCTGCATGATCTTTGTTATCACTAAGAGTTGGAGATCAATAACTTGGATGAGGTCATTAAAATACATATGTATACCATTATTCTTTCTGGAGTTTATCTGATTTTTCAAGTAAACTGATAAATCTTCACTAAATTGAAGTACATATGGTCACTTTCATATGCTTTAAGTGAGGATATTTCACTATTATATTTCTGGAAAGGATGTTTGTAATATGGATAAACAGCCTTGCACATATTCATTATATTATATGGTAACTCATTTCTAATAATTCATCCTACAAACATAAGTAGATAAATCCACAGAGAAATAAATATAGATTTTTTTGGTATAATATTTAAGGTGTTGCAACAGCTTAGAAAAAAGTCAATGTTCATCAGTATGAAAATGATTATATAAAATTAGTATATTCACAGAGTGTAATACAATGTAAAGGTGAGCATACATTCAAAAAATTACATTTTTGATCCTATGATAATTTGAAAAATGATGGTGTAAGGGTAAGTGGAAGCTGATGCAAATAATAGACGCAATGACCAATTAAATATGAATGCTTATTTTATACATCTATATAATACAGTGCTAAGTGAAAAATGATTTAAAATAGTACATGTGAAGTACAGCTGCTAAAAGTATGCTCTGCATGGTATGTACTCTATACCTACATACACTCACACTTGAAAAGAAGACAATATATCAGGAAGAAATATATCAAATATTAATTATATTTTCCTCTGCATAGGAATTATGTATAATTTTTCTTATGTCTACTTCTCTGTTCTGTATTTTCTAAAAATAACTCAATGAATTGAAGACTGCATATGTTTTTTGCTAACATAATATGATGGCATATTATTTTAAAATTTATCTTACTTCTATATCATAAATTCAGCAATGGCAGTGTGATTATTACTTAAAAATATTTTTATCTGTTCCTTGCTTAACACTGTGAGGCATAGGACTCATGTACTTTTTACTGCACAAATACATAGCACAGCATAAGTATGAAATAACTTCCTCTTTTGAGATTTCCATCTTATTTTTCTTTCCTTTACAAAGTATTCAGGAATACATAGATTTTTTAAAAGAATAACGCTATCCATATTGTATTTCTCATGTAGTAGGAAATGGTGTGCAATCTATACATTGATTTTTATATGTGAGATCTTCAAAGACTGCTGTGCCCGACTCTCCTGTGAGTTACTTTTTTCCTTTGAGTTTTTATCCTGACTGAAAGATACATGAAGATGGAATTTTTATGTTAATGTTGTATTTCTGAAATGTAAATATCTTGATGTGCAGAGATTTTGTAGGCTCAGATGTTATTTTCTAAAAATCTCCTTTAGTTAAAAAAAAAAAACTTTGTGAATAAAAAGAAATACATTGATTAGCAAATAAAGATAATCAGCACATAGAAATCACTGAGTGTCATTTTATCTGGCTATTAAAATAATCATCTGTTGTCAATATTCTTCATTTCACTTTAGAAAATAGCTTGCTCTGGAAAATTACAGAATGATCCATACAGATTCTGACTTCACAGAAGTGTGGAAAGCAGAGTAAGTTTTGTACTTTTCAACTGTAAGTCATCAGAATATGGTTACAGTGAGAAATGTGTTCTAGAACCAAATAGCTGTGACACCAGACTCACTTTTCCTCAATACACTCTCCTTGCTTTGTTTCTACGGTACCATTTTCTCTCTCTTTTTCCTCTGTCTCTCTGACAGTTCCTTTGTGAACTCCTGTTAGGCAAGGGACTTATGATGAAGTAGTACAAAGAGGGGCTTCCTTGGTGGTCCAGTGGCTAAGGAGACCTCACGATCCCAATGCAAGGGGCCTGGGCTCAATCCCTGCTCAGGGAACTATGTCCCATATGCTGTCTTGGGCATCCCTGGTGGCTCAGTGGTAAAGAATCTGCCTGTAATGCAGGAGACCTGGGTTCAATCCCTGGGTCAGGATGATCCCCCGGAGAAGGAAATGGCAACCCACTCCACTATTCTTGCCTGGAGAATCCCAGGGATAGAGGAGCCTGGCAGGCTACAGTCCATGGTTACAAGAGTAGGACACGACTTACTGACTAAATCACCACCACTGCCCAAAGAGGAGTGGAACTATCGAATACTGAATTATTTGCCATTAAACAGGCAAACTGTCATTAGAGTATTTAAACTAACCCTCATCTAAATAATTTAATAACTTTAGCATTTTGTCAATTTACTCATTTTAGAAGGTAGCACTGGAACTATCCATGGCTATTGCCGGGGGCCAGCGTGAGGAACTCCGCCCATGGCAAAGGTCATGAGGAAGGAGGCTTGGCATACGCAAAAGCATGATCAAGCCTCAGGAAACCCCCTGTTCCCGAGCATCCAACCCCAAACCAGAGTCTGTTTCATGCTCTCATCTACACCTCTGACTTTACGGGGGGCTCTCCCCCATAACCATTTCTCTCGGAGAAGGAGTTAACTTGCAGCTCCAGTTAATAAAAATTCCTGGGCGTGACAAGAGTGTTTCAACTTCGAAATTCCTCTGCAGGTCCTCTAGCCTCCCTGATCAGGTTCGTCCGGCCACATGTGATTGTTTACAGCCTCCCAACCTTGGGAGGCATGAGATGCTTTAAAACTTTCCAAATACAGACTCTTGAGAAGTTAGAAAATTATTAGTATAGTATAGTGGGTTGATTAGAAATTATATTGGTGAAGGGTTTTTCATTTATTGTGTCAATAATTACTGCTAATTCCCTGCCCTGGGTGTGACAAGGGTGTCTCAGGTCAAACCTCTCTGCTGGCAAACTAGTTTGTGTGACAGGATTATCCATACTCCTGCCACTACAGCACATGATTGTTTACTACCTCTCAACCATAAACAGCACAGAGACTTTGGAGTATTTTGAAAGTCTTAATTAGCATAGGGCTTTTCTCATTGTTGAGTCAATGATTGCTGCCAGGCCTCCATATCCTTAGGCACCTGGAAATATATTAATCAATGTATTTGGAATACAGAAAAGGAAATATAGTAGTTTTTGATGTTAGCAATACTAGACTTTTTGAGTTAATGAATTTTCTCTTTTGTTATAGATCACTGTACTTTGTTATAAATCACTGTGTCCTTGCTATATAAAAATGTAACTTTATCACTATCTTAAGACTAGATCTTAAGGGGAATACTGGTGCAGGGTTTTCATTTGTTGAGCCAATATTTGTTGCTAAATCTCCATATTCCCTGCCCTTATAATGAATATAACTAGCATATAGGAAAAATCAGTATTAACCTTTAAGATTAATCATGTTAAACCTTAGACTAAGTAAATTCCTTTCTTGATTGTAACTCACTACACCCTCACCCTATAGGAATGCAACTTTATTTGGAGGGTGGCGCCTGATTTAAGAAAAAATCACCCCTGGAAAAATAAGTTTTCTGGTTAACTGACCGGTATCAGAAAGGGCCATAAAATGTCAGCAGGCCTCATGGCCAGAAGATGATGTAAAACCCATAAGACCTTTGTATAATTTTATATGAAGCACCTGATTGTGACAAGGGTCAGGTCTGCTGACCCCTGCGTGACTCTGTATTCATCCCTATGTATAACAAAAAGGTGTATAAACAAACCTGAAAAATAAAGAAATCGGATCAGTTTCTGGTAAGACTGATTCCCCCGTGTCGTTTCTTTCTTGCTCCCCGTTTTCCTGGCTGAATGCCCATCTGGTACGAGGGTACGCACCAAGCCTACTAACTTTGCCAGGGCTTCTAAGATTGGACCGGGGAGGCCTCAGTGCCTCCTCTCCTTCGGGAGAACGGAAAGATGTCTGTGGCCTACGTAGGTGGTGATTGGTATTCCACGTAAACCAAGTTATTCAGTCTCTTTTTCTCCACTAATATTTCCTACTACACTATCCATTTCTAATCTCTCTCTGTATCTGTAATTAAGTTTTTTCCTAGGATGCCGATTCCATCTCCACCTTCGAATCACCCTGGATCCACCGAGGCTGGACCCCGGCAGGCTATGTCAGGATAAAATGAAATTCTTTTTTCTCTAATCTTTTCTAGGCTAAGCCTTATCATAGTTTAAACTGTACAAAGTAATATTGGACTAGACTGTAATATTAGACAAGGTTCCAATAGGCAATGAAATTAAATCTCTAATACTGGGGTAGTTCCCCTTGTTTGCATTTCCCTGGACAGCTTTGTATGTGTGGTGTGCCAGCTATAAATTGACACACACATATAAAAAACTATTAAGACTTTTCCAAATTAACAACAGATACCAAATCACACATCTCCTAAACTCACAGAAAAGGAAGAGGATGAAAAAAATAAATAAGAACATTTCCCTGTTCCTACTCTCTGCACACTTAAGCAGAACATATTCAAACTGCTAAGAAGATCAAAGACCAAGAGAAAAACTTGAAGGCCCAGAGAAAAGACACACAGAGGAAAAAATATAAGAATTTCAGTTGATATCCACCACAAACTATGCCAACAAATAGAAGCTAGATCCTCCTTAAAGTGATAAAAATGTTAACACTGAGTTTTATTCGAAGCATAGTGTAGCTCACAAAGTGTAAAGAAATAAATACCAAAAGGTATGAGTAAGAATGATCTCTTTCATCCTCCTGTCCAAGAAACAAAGGTTTCTATGACCCCTTTTAGGAAGGAAAGGGAGCAACTCTCTTGTATCTGTTAGATTCTAAAAATTGAGACATAATTTAAATATTACATTGTGAATGTTTCAGGTATACATTGTATTGGCTTGACACTTTATATGTTACAGTATAATTAGCACTGGAGTGTAGGCTACCTCCTCTCTCACATCACATAATTATTTTATTTTTGTGGTGGGAACAATTAAGTTCTAGTATTTTAGCTCTGATATTTATAACACCATACTATGTCCAAAATCACTATGCTGTCCATTGGATCTCTAGGAGTTAGGTATCTCCTGACTGCATGCATAAGAGATTCACACTCACTTTCCTCCTGTCATCCCAAGGGCAGCAGTCAGAGAGTGTGAGGAACCATACAGCTGTTACCTGCTTTCTAAGTGAATAAGGATAACCTGTCTGATCAGAGCACCTGTGTTTTCATTCATAATAAAACCACTAAAGATAAATATTAAAACCACAACCATACCTCATCATACTTGGGCTATCCCTCTCTGGGTTCTCAGTAACTGGCTCACTTAAAAAAGAGCTTTAAACCGTGATTGACAACAGAGCAGCTGAAATCTATGAAAACTCCTAAGACCAAGAGTTGGGTAGAAGTGAAATGAGAAGGTTACTGTAGGAGTTGATGAAACAATGAGTGATACAGTAGCCA
Source organism: Capricornis sumatraensis (assembly GCF_032405125.1). Classification (NCBI taxonomy): domain Eukaryota; kingdom Metazoa; phylum Chordata; class Mammalia; order Artiodactyla; family Bovidae; genus Capricornis; species Capricornis sumatraensis. Next base: position 13,323,723 of record NC_091089.1, on the reverse strand, counting down.
CTCCCAAAACTGAAGTGTGCACTGCTTGCCCATGAGGCTGTCTAATCAGTGTATAAGATATGTACATACACACACATAATATTTACAACAGATTGGATGATGGATCATTTTTAGTGGAATACATATGTTTTCTCTCTCTTAGCATGATATAAGATTGGAGCTTAAAATGGTAACTATATGCATTTATTATGTCCCTCTCTTTCCCCTTTTCAGGTTTAATATGGGCAGAATTTAATCAGCTGAATTTAGTGTGTTTGTAGCCTATAGGTTAATCCCTATAATAAAGGGTCATTGTGGTTCAACCAGACAAGATAGAGAAACCCCTTGAGTAAAAAAATTGAGGTCAGAGACCTCAATTTTTGCATTTAGACCTTTTTAACATACTGTTCTGTGTAATATTTTAACCTCTCATTTTAAAATTAGAAGACTGAAATTACAATTCTGACCCTACTGAGTTAGGATAAAGACTCTGGCTGAGTGCTACCTTCTAAAATGAGTAAATTGACAAAATGCTAAAGTTATTAAATTATTTAGATGAGGGTTAGTTTAAATAATCTAATGAAAGATTGCCTGTTTAATGGTGAATAATTCAGTCTATTATAATCGTGAAATTATGAGAGCAGAATATATAAGGATTATGTTGAATCATTGTTAGATTTGGATTTGACTTGTTAATTATGTTATCCTTTGTCCACTTATAGTAAATAATAGTCATTGCTTTGCTATATTTAAAACCAGTTCAAATAGAATTATAGCTTATTATGATATCATTATTCAAAAGAAGAGAGGCTCAGAAAATATGTTGCCCATCACTCATTGAGTGTGAGGTAATACAGCTACTATTCTTCCTAAGTGCTATTCCTCTCATAACAGAAATGACAAGATATAATTTTCCCTCCTTGTCATATCCACGGTGACAACGGTATGATTCCTAGCCAGTCTCTTATCACTTTCTCATACATTTCAAATCTGTTATACACCCAGTCTCCTACACCTTTACATGATGTCTGTGAAGTAACATTTTTCTGCTTATTTCATTCCTGACCTCATGCATACTACATGATTGGTTCCTATGTGAACATCACTCAAAAGCCTTCTTTAGGCTATCTAACGATGATTAATATCTTTTACTTAAAAAGTAAAAGATAAATAAAATATAGTATTCCAACTATGACATTCTGGAAATGGCACAACTACCAAGACAGTAAAAGGTTTAATGGTTGACAGAGTTTGGGGGATGAGCAGATGAAGCACAGAGGATTTTTAGGACAGTGAAAATACTCTGTGTGATACCATATATTTGTCTAAATCCGTAATATACGTAAAGCCAAAATCAAATCATATGTAAACTAAGAAATTTTGGTGATTATCTAGTGTCAAAGCAGGTTCGTCAATTGTGACAAATATACTAACACCTGTCTGGTGGGGAACACTGATAATGGGGAGACCACGCATGTGTGAGACAGCAGTTACAGGAGAGATCTCTGTGCCTTCAGAGTTTACTGTGAACCTTAAGCTGCTCTAGAGATAAAGTTAAAAAAAAGTAAGGAAATGAAAGCATATGGCAAGACAGTCACCTAGAGAGCAGAAAAGAGGGAAAGAAAGTTGGACTAATGATCTGAGTTGGGTCATACAGTAGAACTTTACCCCAGAAATCCTTCCCAAAGGTCACTTGTCTCTCATTAATTTTTCTCCTTGAAATACCTTAGATGGAAGGACAGTGCATCTTTCCCCAACTATGTATTTTTGACTGCCTCTAGGAGAAGGCATCCTATTAGTTGGGGTCCAGCTATTCTTATTAACATTATTTTGGGTGCAGAAAGACCTGAGATGACTCTCACTTATTTTTACAATGATAACATTTGCTTTCTTACTCAAAGATAAAGATGAAAAAGCTATTTCAGAGTTAATGGATAATAAACACATTATGCACATGAAATGATAGCCTCTCCCGCCATGATGGCAACCTTCATCATCTGTCATGGTCCTTTCTCCATTCTGACTCTGGAGCAGTCTCTGAACCTATCACAGAAGAGCAGTCTAGTATTCTAGTTGCTCAGAGTTGACATGAAAGCACAGACTTACCAAGGAAACTTCATGCCTCTTCTTCTAAATAGAGTATGGGATATATTATTTTTTTGCTTTTATTAATGAAGTATGAGAAGAAAATAAAAGTAAATATTTTGATTACATACTATCCCATTCTATATTCCAGAATGAAAAAGAAAATTTTATTAAGAATTGTCTTTAAATTTAAATTACAAAGAGGAACTGAACATTATTATAAAAACCAAGGTGTTTATGTCCCCATTAATCACATAATTTGCATGGTTTTATGATGCCTTATGATTTTAAATCTATCCTGAGTTTTCATCATTGCTGTCCTATATGTTGGATATATATTTCTGCATAAAATGGATCCAAAAAGTTTGACTTAAACAGTAACATATTGTCGAGTTTCTGAAGGTTTATTAGGTTGGGTTAGGCAGTCATTGCCTGGTATCTCTCATGTTGTTACTATCAGATGGCAGCTGGAGTCATCTGAAGGCTGGATTGGGCTAGAAGTTCCAGATGGCTTTTCCCCTCATATGCCTTGTAACTCTAGTGGATGGTTGCAATAGCTTGTAACTGGTTACGTTCATTCTCTTTACATGGCCTCTATTTTTGCCTAGGATGATCATACTTCGTTACATGGTGGTTGGCTTTCTCCAGGGCATGTTTCCAAAGATCCAGATGGAAGATATAAATCATCTTATGATTAGCCTTGGAAGAAATTTAGTACAACTTTCACTGTATCATATTGGTCAAAACCCAAAAGGAGAGGAGCTATACATGAATGTGGATACCGGGAGGCAAGGTTCACCAGGGGTCCATCTTTAGAGTTAAGATAATACATCTGCTTAGACTCTTGTGCTGGTATATAAAATGTTAAAGAAGAAAGGTATTAGTTTAGAATTGGAAGAGAGTTACCTTGGTCACAAAGGTAGATTTTGGAAGCAATTTATTGATAACTGATTCTTCGATTAGGAAAACACAAAGTAACTGAAGAAACCAAACAAGAACCTACATCTTCTGGGTTTTCTTGGATAAATTGTTACAAAAATGAATTTTGTAAATGCATATAGAAGTTTAAATGTAAATGTCTTCTTAGTGAAACAAGTCATATTTTATATTCCATACTCAGTGAGGTTGCCTTACTAGTTCATCCTAGCACAGTGCTAAGAATTTAATAGATATAAAATCTTTGCTCATAAAATACTAATAATGAATAAATGCATGTACATGAATAAATGTATTTCAATTTCAAACTGAATCTACATTATTCCATGTGATACTGAGGTACCAATTAGTTTAATTATGTTTTATTTTATCCAGTAATTCTGTAGTTTTTGAAATATGTTTACATTTAACAATGAAAGAACAGGCAAATAACTTCAGGTGGTATTTGTAAAAGGATTCTTTTCTCCCTGAATCCACAAATAATGCATAACATCAATGAATGGATTCTTCTCCCCAGGTAGCAGTCTTCATTATCTTATTGTTTATATAATTGAGTTGGTAATGCATCACATTATTATTTAATGTCTATTGAGACTTAATTGTAATTTCAAATCCACAGTGAATAGAGAATATAACTTTTATCCCAGTGTGTTTGTAGTCTAATGGATTCTACTTTTCTGTGTGGGAATTCAGTATTCTTGAGTCAAAATGAAACTCTGCAGGCATTCAAAATAATTATTGCAAATATGATGTACAGATCATATTTAATCACAAGATGGCCTCTTTGCTAAGTCTACAAACTCAAAACTATAGAAAGAACCGTATAGAACCAGTGACTGATAGACTGAAGTCAGTATTCAGTTTTGTGTTTGTGTGTAAGAGAGAAGAGGAATATATGTGATTGTATGTGTGTATATATGTATCTCATTTTGGAAAGCAAATTACAAGGGCACAGTTAGGAAAGAAATTTTCATTGTTTATCCTGTGCACTGAAGGAGAGTCTGATTGCAGAAGAAATAAATGTTGCTCAGTTTTGTGAAATAAATTAAGTATAAATACCTAATTCGACATGCCACTAAAAATATTTATTCAATAAGATAAGCTCCTACTAGGGCTATATGATCTATTTACATTTTCGAAGTTGTACAAGATTGATAGTGTTTTAATTCTTTAAAATTTGGTAGACTTTACCAGTGAAGTCACAAGGCCTTGCATATTTCTTTGGGTGAATGATATTTATTACAAATTAAGAATCTTTAAAGACAGAGCTATCAGATTTTGTATTTCTTATTGAATTTATATTGTGAGATGCTTTTCAATTTCTCCATTTTTAAGCCATTAGATGTTTTGCCACGTAGGTGATCATAATGCTTTCCTATTATTTTTAATGTTTATTGGATGTATGCTAATATCCTTACTTTCATATCATATATAGGCAATCGTGTTCTTTGTCCTCCTTTTGCTAGTCTTTGATTGAGTTTATCTTTTAAAAGGATGAATTTTCGGCTTAGTTAACTCTCTACTGTATGTTTTTACTTTGTTTTCTACTTTGGTAACCTCTGCCCTTGGTGACACTGTTCTACTCCCTTAGATGCTTCATTTAATTAATTATTCAAAATTAAATGGCATGGTAACTATGGTTAATAAAACTGACTGTATACTGGGAATTTATTATAAGAGGAGATCTTGAGTGCTTTCTCCACAAAAAGAAAATTAGTAACTATTTCAAATAATAGGTTTTCTAATTAACTTGCTCATGATCATTTTACAATGTGTATATATATTAAATCATCATATTGTATGCCTTAAATATATATGATTTTTATTTACCAACTGTGCCTCACTAAAGCTGGGGGGTATAATTCTCAATAAATACCTCTTGATCCAAAAGAAGAAAAGCAAACGAAAAATTTAATGTTTCCCTATAAACACCATTTTAGCTCTATACTACAAATTTTGAAATGTTCTCTTCATCATTATTTGGAAATATTTTCTAATTTCCTTGTGATCCTACCACTGAGGAAAGAATCATTGACTTTGAAGATGCGTCAGTAAAAATTTCCCAGTCTGGTATGTTTAAAAAAAAAAAAAAAAGAGAGAGAGTCTTAAAGTTCATGACAATTTAAAACAATATAGCATATATGCAATTGAACTATCAAAGAAGAATGAAACAATGGAACAGAAGAAATATTTGAAGTAATAATGCCTGAGAATTTTCCAAACCTAATAACAAACACCAAATCATAGATCCAGGAAGCACAGAGAATTCCAAGTTAGACAAATCAGGAGATCTATACATAGTTATATCATATTCTGACTGCAGGGAAACAAAAATAGAGAAACTTCTCCAAGAAGCAAAACAAAGCAAACAAAAACAAACCCCAAGAGAAACAAAAATAACTTACTTATAAAGGAAAAGGGTAAGACTGACACTACCCACCCTGAAGAATTACTGTAGAGCTAATATAATCGAGACAGGACAACACTGTCAAAATAATAGACAAGTAGGTCAGTGTAACATAATAGACAGTCTATAAATAGATCCACACGATATACTCAACCGATCTTTAAGAATCAAAGGCAATTCAACATTGAGAAAGTCTTTTCAACAACTAGACTTCTATAGGAAAAAAACAAATGGCTGCAGATACAACCTTTAAACTTTTCACCAAAATTAATTCAAAGAGGATCACAGACCTAAATATAAAATGTAAAGTACAAAGTTTCTAGAATAAAATATAGGTTTAAAATCTATGTGACCTGGTTTTAGTGAAGAGTTTTTATATGCATCACCAAAAGCAAAATCCATGGAAGAAAAAATTGATAAATTAAAACTGCTCTGAAAAAGGCAAATTGAACACAAACCACACATTGGGAGGAAATGGTTACAAAGCACTTACCTAACAAATTATTTTTATTCAAAATATAAAGGAATTCTTAAAACTCAATTATAATAAAACATTCCAATAAAAAATAGTTGGGTCAAAGACAGAAGCAAATACCTCCCTATAGAAAACACATAGAGCAAGTACATAAAAAGAAGCTTGATATCACTTGTCATTAGGATTATAAATTAAGACAGTTAGATATTACACACCTATTACAATGGGTAAAATCTAAAAACAAACAAACAAACAAAAACAGCAATTCTAGTGTTGACAAGGATGCAGAAATAAGCAAGAGAAAACCCTCATTCATTGCTGGTGGGAATGCAGAATGGTACAGCCTCTTTTGAAGACAAAGCTAAATCTAGTCTTAACAAAGATCTACCAGTTGTGCTCACAAGTATTTTCCCAACAGATCTTAAAACTATGTCCACTGAAAAACCTCCGTATGAATGTTTACAGTAGTTTTATTTATAATCATCAAAATGGGAAGCAGCCAAGATGTCCTCCATTAGGTGACTAGAAAAATAAAATGTAAAACATACTTAAACACATGTTTTGTGTTTTGTCACTCAGTCGTGTCCGACTTTGCAACCCCATGGACTGTGACCCACCAGGCTCCTCTGTCCACGGGATTCTCTAGGCAAGAATACTGGAGTGGGTTGCTATTTCCTTCTCCAGGGACTCTTCCCCACTGAGGGACTGAACCAAGGTCTCTTGCATTGCAGGTGGATGCTTTACCATCTGAGCTACTAGGGAAGGCCAAATAAATTGATTGGATGGACATATATATATATATAAATGTGCACATAAAGACATAAAAGGGAACTGAAAGGACAGGATGTCAGAGGTTATGTTTGGGTTTTGGGTGGAGGACAGCAGCTGAATTTTTAAAGCACGTTCAACCATTAGAACGCTGTGCAAGAAGGTGTTCATGTGTGATATGGCTTGATATTAAAATGAGTTGGTTCTTTAAACTTCTTTTTGAAAGAGCAGTGCAGCACTTTCCATACTTGAAATTCTGTTCAAATTCCAGTATGTGGAACAAAACCAGCCTTTTTGGAAACTACCAGGGAGCCATAAAATACAGCTTGGAATCATCTAGTCTGGGGTTTTCAAATTCAAACTTTGTCAGTCAATATTTTTGCTGTATTCCACCGAATCTAACCATCTAAGACATCATGTTTATGTACCACCAAGAAAGAAAAATGCTGACAATTAAACTATACCATTGATTTAAGACATATCTTGATTTCAGGGATGCTAAAATATATAAAAGATGTGTAGCTGGAAGTTGATGAAATACGGTATTGTCAGTTATCAAAATTAGAGACTACATTCAACATATACCATTCACTATCTGTAATGATTAAGCTACAACAGCTTCTTTATCAAGGCTCCTGCTCGAGAAGCCAAGTCATTTCCCGAATAATACAATAAAGCACTAACCACTGACTACACACACATATGTATTTGAATTTTGTTCAATGATAAAAATAAATGAACTATCAAGCCACAAATATACTTGGAGGAAACTTAAATGCATATTTTTAAGTTGAAAAAGTCAGTCTGATAAATCTGCAAATTTCATGAATTCAATCATATGACATTTGGAAAAACAGAAAACTGAAAGTATACAATAATCATTGAGCACTGGGGCTTTGGGGAAGGAGGAAGAGAGAGGAATAGGTGAAATACAGATGGTTTTTATTGGTACTGTAACGATCTATACAAGACACTGCATTTGTGAAAACACATAGAACTTTACAATTAAAAACTGAACCATAGCAAATACACATTTCAAAAAATCATTCAGAAGATGAGGAAATCCCAGGAAAAAAAGTGCAGATTGTGACAAGAGAGTTTACTAGCTTTACAAATTTATGAAGCAATCTTACTGAGGGATGTGAGGGACAACGGTACTGACCTAAGTAAATTTTGAAGCGAGTCAGTCTGAAAGACTGAACATAAATGGAACTGCTCATAAATGCTATACCCTAGATGAGGATATTTCCCACAAAGTGTGGCTTAAAAACTCTAAAGCTACTACAAATGCACAATGGAATTAAATAACACATGGATGCTGGATGGTGAGAAACAGGTTTTACACATTTGGAGTGTGAAATGACATACAGACAAAGAGAAAAGGCTAGAACGGTCTATGCAAGAATGAATTAAAACTGGAAGCATCAGTATAAACTCATATATTGCTTAATTCAGATTTAAAGTGTTGTGCATAGAAATACTGATAGATATGTGTGTGTATATATATATGTATATATATGGAGAGAGACATATACATACATATGTGAGTCACTACACAGATACCTATTTCTTAACTGTTGGATGAACAAACCTGAAAGAAATGTCTCCCTGGTAGCAACAAATACACCTAAAATCCAGATCCTGGTTTCCATTACCATCATCTACTAAAAAGAATCAAAGTTCCTTGGAGGAATGGCTGATTCTAGAATGGAGGCAGGAAATAATACAAAATGAACTTGGAGCTTCTTGAGGGCCAGAAGTAAGAAAATATTCAACACGCAGCACGCACACACACACACATGCGCACACACACACACACACACTCATACACACACACTCATGTCAAAGGAGCAGCAGAATTGAAAGAACACTAAGCAGGAAAACTTGAACAGCAAAATAAGTGAAATATTATTGTATTTTAACCCACAGTATAAAATATCCATGAATCCCAACTGATAAATGTTTGAATGGATTCATTAATAGGAAAAAAAAAAAAACTCTTGTGGAGAATAATTCCAGATAATTTATGTAGACACTCTGTCTTTAACTCTCCACCTGTTAAGTTTATGCTGTGCATAGAGACTTCCCAATGGTACAGTCTGAAAAGGGTGTGGGAGGAAGAACTTTATTGAGGAGAACCTCACAAATACCATCTCAACCAGGTCATCCGATCAATGTCAGCAGTGCTAAATCAGACAGGTAATATGTATCCCTGATATGATGTGATGAAATTGGAATTCTATCTCATTGTTTTTGGTTCTCCTTCCAATATCTCATATCTTCAATCTTACGATGATAACATCATATAAATGCCAAATCAGAGCATCCTACAAAATACTGGTCAGACCAGTACTCTTCAAAATATTCAAGAACATCAAAATAAGCCAAGTCTGGGAAACTGCCAACACCAACAGGAGCCTGAGAAGACATGATAACTACATGTAATGTGGCAACCTGGATGCGATTCTGGAATAGAAAAAAATGAATACTAAGGAAATGAGAAGTATGGATTTCAGTTAATAATGCATACATTTTGATTAATTCTTATAAGGATGTACCATATTTACATAAAATGTTAATAGGGAAAAATGGGGGGCATGTAGGAATTTTGTGGCATTCTTAATTTTTCTGTAAATTTAAAACCATTTAAAAAAATATAGCCTGAAGGAAAACATGTGAACAAAGTAGAATGGCCCCATGTTAAAGACAGGCTCTCTTAAAACAGTTTAAAAAACCCAGTCACATGAAAAGCATCTTTCAGACATTCATCAACATAAACATTAAAATTTAGTAAAGTTTTTCAATACAAATTAATCAATTTAAATTATGACCAGAAATCAAATGTATAATGCTGTGCACTGGAAGGAAAGCTGGCTGTCCAAAGAATGAGGGGGAAAGGCAGGGAGTGTGCGGACCACCAATGTAGGTTCTAGCTTGAAGAGTGTTTTCTAAAAGTGACAGGAAGTTACTCAAAGGGTCAGACTTCCATTTTGAAATAGTCACCAGAAGTCATTGATGGGGTTGGACTTTCGTTCTGAAAATACTCTGTCTGCAATTGCAGAGAGGATTGGATAGAATCCAGAACACATGGGGATTTATTAGTGCTGTCACATTACCCAAAAGGACAGAATATTGCTCCAGAGTGGTGAAAATGAAGCTGGGGAGAGACGGAACACCTGCAGATCCACATACAAAGTCAAATAAAGAGGACTTGTTGATGGGTTAAATATCACATATTGATATAGAGGACAAGAGATGTTAATGAGAAACCCCAAAGTTTCTGGCTTATTCAAGTCTCTAATGAAATTGCCATTTCCTGAGAAAGGAAACATTGGAAAATGAGCACATTTATTCTAACTCATTCTTTTGATCTAGATGTAAATTCATCTAAGTACCCTTACTGAAACTGAACTCTGGCTATGCTTACTATTGCATCTATTCTAATGTTGCTTTAGGAGGTACCACTATGGGATGAAGAGACGTAGATTTTTTTTAAAGCAGTGTAGTCGCTCCCTTGCCTGGTGTAATAGTTGACAGTTGGAACTTCAATAGTTTGTGAATAATAAATACATGATTGAAGTAAGAAGTAAATCTGGGCATGGTTTCTGAGTTTCCACTGTGTTTGCTTTTTATTTTATTTTATTTTTTTTTTTAATTTTAAAATCTTTAATTTTTACATGTGTTCCCAAACATGAACCCCCCTCCCACCTCCCTCCCCATAACATCTCAGTGAGTCATCCCCATGCACCAACCCCAAGCATGCTGTATCCTGCGTCAGACATAGACTGGCAATTCAATTCTTACATGATAGTATACATGATAGAATGCCATTCTCCAAAATCATCCCACCCTCTCCCTCTCCCTCTGAGTCCAAAAGTCCGTTATACACAGCTGTGTCTTTTTTCCTGTCTTGCATACAGGGTCGTCATTGCCATCTTTCTAAATTCCATATATATGTGTTAGTATACTGTATTGGTGTTTTTCTTTCTGGCTTACTTCACTCTGTATAATCGGCTCCAGTTTCATCCATCTCAACAGAACTGATTCAAATGTATTCTTTAAGTTTGGTATGTACCGCTGTCCTTCACATTCACCTTTCTGCTTTTCCTTCCAAAACTCCTCAGTCAATTCCAAAAACGTTTTCTGTCTTTATGTGACTACTAGTACCGATCTTTAAAAACATAAGTGTACACCAAAATCCCTACAAGGTAATTTAGATTTCCTACTGAATATTCAAGTGCTTCATATTTATACTTGGAAAGGTCATAGCATGGTCTGCACTTCTATTATGTCTCATTGCTGTTTCACTTCTGTTTCTGTTACTGCCACCCATTTTATGTAACCTTTAAAATGACTTGTTTTGTTATGAAACGGATGATGCAAACAGATGAATGTCTACTAGAGAATTAGACCGCAAGGTATAGTTTAATATGGTACTAAAATAAAATGTTAACGAGACACATTTATGGTAAGGGACAGTATTAATCCTGATCTTGAATCCTCAATTCGATTTCATCTGATTTTGATGTACACAAAATATTTTAGCATGTATAAGAAATTTTTGCTACCCACAAATTTTCTCTCCCTAGAATCTAATCAATAAGTCAATGAAGTGATAGCTTGCTTTTTTGCTCATGCACCCATTTCCATTAAAATGTTAATTTTTTCTCATCTAACTACTCATAACCCTACTTCATATTAGACAGTCTTATGAAAGGTGTATTATTTTGTCAAAAGCTTTATGAAGCAAATAGAATTAAATGTAAATTTAAAGGAAAATATTTTATTTACATTAAAATATTTGATATTTCACAAGTATCAAAGCTTTTAAGATCTTACTTAGATATTATTTTGTATAAGTGACAAATATTTTACAATTTCAGTTTTTTATGTTTGTACTGTGCTTATGTATGCTTATCTAAAACTGGAATTGAAGTTTAGACAGAAGCATGTAAATTTGGGAAACCAAAAACTATTGAGTAATAAGACGTAATAAGTAATAAGACCTATGCTTTTCTGACTGATTCTCATACAGTGATTCTCAAAGTGTGGCATCCAGTCTGCAAGAGATTGGAGATTCTCTAGGAGATTGCTAGAAATAAAAATTCCATATCATCTCCCTATGCCAGAATGTTTTGGGGAAATGTACCCTAATAATCTGTTTTTGTTATTGTTTGTTTTATAAGTCCTGAGAGAAGCTACAAGTCACAACATCCTATTCTAATACTGGAATTAAAAATAACTATTACAAATAACTATACTAAAAACAGCAAAGCAGTCCTAATTGAACAGAAATTAAAGAGATCAATTGTATTTCTGCTAGGAAAAATCAGAAAATATTCATCAGAAGAAGCTGTTTAATTTCATACACAAAGGATTTGCTAAAATAAAATTAAGAGAGCCATTCCAGGCAGAACGACTGACATGATTCTTTGCATCTGTGGGCTAGTGACCCAGTTCCCATTCACTGCAGTCTCATAATTGATCAATAATGTTAGGGGATTGTCAATTAGGCAGGTTAGACAAACTAGACACTACTGGCTTTTTTGGCTGAATGTACATGGAAAGTCCAAAGGCTAGAGGCTGATCAGAAGATGAATACTTCTGTTATAAAGAACAGTTCAAAGAAAGATGTCTGAATGAGTTATTAGCTGGAAAGCCACAAGCTACACCCATCATAGTATATCACTCCCATCTTGTATCAACTCATCAAGCCACTATTAGGCTCAGCGTGTCATCTTCAACATACTCAGGAAAAAGCACCTTGGCAGGGAGCATTGTGGATTATCTTGCACCAGCTACAGAAGCCTGGAGAAAGGAGTTGGAAGAAAATTTAAAAGTTCATCAGGTCTTACTTGTTTTCTCTGCCCTTGTGCCCAAGCGCCCTGATCTCACCATGATGGACATCCATTCAGGTGACTGTAACCTCACCATAATATTTGCAATAAGGGAGTAAGTACTGTTTTTTCCCTAATGCAAAGAAGGCAGAAAGCAAGAGAAATTTAGATCATATTTAAAAATGAAACAGTCTCTTAGCCTTGGCTCTTAGCATTTTAGATTCCTTTCTTTCTTCATTAGCTTCTCTCTGGTTGATCCTCGGAGAAGGAGCCTGCACTGTGAGCAAATATTATCTTGGCAGCAGCCCAGACTGGATATCCCCCAGTGAAACGAGTGACATAGCCGCCACAGGTTTTAGGTAGATAAAGAGTTCACATTTCAACATGCTGTAATTAAGTGTCTTCTGCATGTGAGGATTTTCAAGGCCAAGACACCCAATTATATCATGTAGGATATGAGTGTACATACAGGAAATAAGAGACTTAAGGTCAGTTTGAGGCATCCCAATAGTTAATATCCATAATATTTAGAAAATGGAAAACAACCTAGCAAAAGATTATGAGAAAGAATAAGTAGGGAAGTAAAATAAATGCCTGAAGGGATTGGTATTGCAAGAGCAGAAAGTGTTAAAAAGACATAGATAGCAACCAAAAGGGTCAAATGCTGTCAAAGTGTCAAGAAAGATCAGGACAGAGAATTAATTATACGTTAAGAACTGGACAGAATACAGACTACTTTTCCAATGAATTTTTAACTAATGAGGGAAGGTGAATTGGGTGGCAGAATGAAACGTCAGCTCAAGATAGTTGAAAGTGAGAGGCACTACAACATATTATGCTGAAGGAAAGAACCAGTGAAGAGAATATTCATAATAAAGAGAGATGGATTAATTACAGGAGAAAAATCCAGGGCACAAGTAGAATGGGGATTTTGATGATTGATTTAATTGACAGGAAGCAGCAGTCCTTGTCACAAAGTATGTGTGCTACTAGGCTTCCCAGGTGGCCCTAGTGGTAAAGAACATGGCTGCTAATGCAGGAGATAGAAGAGATGTGGGTTTGCTCCCTGGGTGGGGAAGATCCCCTGGAGGAGGGCATGGCAACCCACTTCAGTATTCTTGCCTGGAGAGTCCCAAGACAGAGAAGCACGGCAGGCTACAGTTCATTGGGTTGCAGAGAGTCAGGCACAACTGAAGGGACTTAGCATGCATGCAGAGAAGGCAATGGCACCCCACTCCAGTACTCTTGCTTGAAAAATCCCATGGATGGAGGAGCCTGGTAGGCTGCAGTCCGTGGGGTCGCTAAGAGTTGGACATGACTGAGCAACTTCACTTTCACTTTTCACTTCCATGCACTGGAGAAGGAAATGGCAACCACTCCAGTGTTCTTGCCTGGAGAATCCCAGGGACAGCGGAGCCTGATGGGCTGCTGTCTATGGGGTCGCACAGAGTCGGACACGACTGAAGCAACTTAGCAGTAGCATGCACACAATGTGGTATTACTGATACTTTCATTCTCAGTTTAGAATTTGGTTTCCTTTATAAATCTTTATTGTTCGTCACTCTTGTTTTCATTTTCCTCCACCACACACTTGTTGCATTTAATTTTAGTAGCCCTGTTCTTGTTCTTTTCATTAATCTAGGCTTATATTTAATCTATTAACTTAATCAGCATTTTATTGGATTCAATAAAGGGCTGGTTAAAAAACAAATGTGATCCATCCACATTTGGAACCCTGTTTAATAAGATGTGACCATACTGACCATTGCTTATATTGTTATTTTCCTAATACACAGATATAAAAACTAAATTACAGAATGCTAAAGTGATTTTTTTTAAGCTCATGAAGTTAGTAAACTACTTAACTGAAAATTCTGAATGTATCTATGTGACTCCATACAGAAACTACTTTGCAACTAATTGAATAAAGTACATTCAGATAAAACTGGTGCTCCTTTCATTTCATTTTCTAAATTCTTGGAAACTTCTCAAATATTTAAAGATATATTCTGTTTCAGCGAATGTATCAGATCAGGGGAAAAATAGAAACATTATATATTTCCTATGGACTAAATCATAGTCAGCAGTTCCACCAAGTATAAATGTTGTGGTTACCCTTCAAAGCCAACTAACACAGGGTCAAAGAAAAAAAAAATTCTTTGTTATGTTCTGGGCCTTCATAGTTCAGGTACTGTTTAGAGACATCATTCTCTCTAATTAAACATCTTAGCGCTAAATCATTCTGGAATGTATCATTAATCCTAGGCCACTCCGCAAAAATGACTGGCTGCTAAGGAACAGACTGCAATAAATATACTATGTGCCCAAAATTTCCTTCCAACCATCACTGACTCCAAATTATGGCACTATCTTCTGAAGCGAGAAAGTAAAAGTGAGTGATTGAAATAGTTCCCTGAATATACTTGGTCTTATACACAGAGGTCATTGGAGCAAATGGCCAAAAAAAAAAAAAAAAAAAAAAAATTAAGAGTAATTTGAGTTTTCAGATAACAACCTTTAGACTTTCTGCCTAATAGCACAGCATCCGAATTCCTTTCTTTCAGTCATTGCATATCGATGGCATATTTTTCTGCTAAAAGGCAACTCAAAAGTTGTCAGTCAGATCCAATCAAAGCAGCTGGATGGATGGGTGAGGTAATGCCTTCAACTTTATTTCAATTTCTATTTTTCTAATTATGGTATTCCACTTGTTTTAAACATGAGAATATTTGGTTCAAACTGTTTAGAAGCTTAGTTATATATGTGTATGAGGTGGAACACAGTCATCCTTCAACAACTGCAGAATCAGATAACAATTACAGCAAATTTCATAAGTTTTTCAAAGGTCAAGCATCAATGAAAAGTCACCTGAAAACAGGCAAAGCTACAGGGAAAATAACTAGAATTTCTAATGACCTTTACGCCAATAACATAAAAATTATAAAGTGCTGACTTCTTCACTTTTTCTATTTGGAAATCATTTTGAAAAGGTTTCAACAAGATCCATAGAAGGAAGCTCACTGGAGCAAGAGCCCCAGAACTGGCATTAGAACACCCATGATGTATGCAGAAAAAACACCATTAGAAGGCGCCAGTGTAATGAAAAAACAGTCATCGATTCTACGAACCAGCATGACAGGTTTAGAATTCCAGCTTGACCATTAACTAGATATGTAACACTGGGAAAGTTATTTAAACTCTTGGTACTCTAGTTTCCTCAGTCTCAATGTAAGAGAATGTTTGTGAAGATTTAATGAGAGACACGTGGGCGAAAACCTCTGCCTATAATACCTTCAATGGACGGTATTTTCATTGACCCCATGAGCATTTTATGTTTTTATGTACATACATATATCCAGGGCGCCATTACTTGTCTTGTTCATCCTTTTGAAATCCAGTGATGCTTATAACAGTTGAGTGGACTTTTAATCTTTCTAATTATTGTTAGAATCCAAAGGTCAGAGTCTCCAAGCAACCATGGTCATTGTTTGTTACACTTAAAAATACGTCTGACAGAAATAGAAATTTTACTTCCCAGTATTACTAAACTCAAATTCAATCAGAAACATCCACCTAATTCAATCAAGGAGACACACCGAGATGCATTTGATGTGTCTAACCTCTGGCTTCTTTAAGCAGAAATAAAAATAGGGCAATTGGGCTTGTTTTGATAGCTTTTCATATGAAATAAAGGCCATAAACCAAAATTAAATGCATGAAAATATTCAAGCCTGAGGAAAATGTTTCTATTAACTCATATGTCTACAGGTCAATTGGAAGGTCAGTTTTTAATCTTTCCTGTTACAAACAATATTATTGTCAATATCTGGTATACAGAGCTTAAAATGCTTCGATTTTTGGTAGAATTTCTGTTTATTGTATCAACTCTAAGACTAAAATGAATCTATCACCTTAAAACTTGGCTGAATCTGAGGTACCCATTCTCAATGGCAAACAATGGTAAGACAATGCCAAAATCAGACAGGCATCTGCTGTTTAGACTTAACAAGCTTCAGATTTGCTCTGAGAGAACTGCCCCCTTGCCAGGAGGCCATGATATAGAAAGCTGGCACAGGGACCACAGGCAGGGCCAGTAGGCAGTAACTGTTAACACACAGCATCACAACTGGAAAGAAACAGCGTATATAGAAGTCGAGGTGCTTGGGTTCCATTGTTTGGCTTTGCTTTAATTTATGTTAAATACAGTAAACATTCATACATATGTATATACAGCCTGTGTATATTATGTACGAGAACTTCATCAATGTAAAGTGTAACCACGAAATATTAGTCTTTTTAAAACAACTAGATTTTATAACATATTGATAATCTCATGAAGGATAAAAATCAATAAGGTAACATTTTTACTCAAATTCAAGAGAATATAATAAAGAAGAGTACGCAATTATAGCTGTTTCACTGTGTTTGTAAACCACATGAATTCCACTGGAAAAAGCCTCCTGGCTCAATTCAGAGGTTGTCACTGCTGCTTCTATGAACTGTCAACTTTAGCTCAATTTTTATCCATGTTTTCAATCAAATAATGTCTCAGTATGACTCACCTAACTGAAATGTAAAGATCTGCTGTTTATAGCAAGCAAAAATTCACTAACTCTATTACAATTTGTTGATTTTCTTCTAATCAGAGACATATTATTTTACAGGATACTATGAATGAAACCTGAGCTGTCCATTGAAGGCTTACTCCTAGCGTTTTAAAGAAGAAAGGTAGATACCTCCTCCTTATAATAACCTTTTCAAGTTTTGCTACTTGTTTCTTTCCTAGTTGAAATTTCCTGGTTGAACTTTTCTAGTTTAAGCAGATGCCCTTCCCTGACTCTCTACCTCTCTGCTTAATGTTCACTGGTGTAGTCTCAGGCAATAGACTCTGCCTGTCTCTGTAAACATGGTAGGTTCTAGAAGATGGAGACATAGGTCTCATGCTTAGCACAGGGCCAGGCATATAGAAGCAGCTTCTTAAATAAGCGTATATATTTAATAGGGCAAGAATCCTACTGACATTTGTGCATGTGTACGTGCTCAGTCGTGTCTGACTCTCAGCAACCCCATGGACTGTAGCCCTCCAGGCTCCTCTGTCTAAGGGATTTCCCAGGCAAGAATACTACAGTGGGTTGCCATTTCCTCCTCCAGGGGATCTTCCCAACCCAGGGACTGAACCCAATTGAACCCGCATCTCCTGTGTCTCCTGGACTGGCAGGCAGATGATTTGTTACTGCTGCTCCACCTAGAAAAGCTGACATTTATGAGTATGTATTAACTGATTTTGCAAGGAGCCATCAGCAGGACCTGATCTATTCAACAACACAGATGCTAGAAGTGCATTCAAAGTCTTCACTCCTCAGGGAGAGGCTGGAAGGTGGGAAGACCCTCCAGATTGTAGGGTGCTCTGCCAGGGGTAGGGTTGATAGGAAGAATGTGACCCAGCTTTTTCTATTCTTTCCAATGTGGGTGTTTTCTCTTGTAGTGAAGAGCAAGCATCACTTAACCACTTTCTGGATATCCCTCAGTGAACCGCTGTGTCTGTAGGTGGACATTCAGGGTGTCATGGGAAGGGACAGTTCAGGAGCCTCCTTTGTCATCATCAACGTCCCTTCACTTAGCCTTGTCCCGAGATGTGGGCCTCACTGTGGGTTTTGATTTGCATTTCCTTAGTGATACTGACATTGAGCTTCTCTTGATGTACCTGTTGGCCATTTGTATGCCTTCTTTGGAAAAATGTCCTTTCAAGTCCTTAGTCTGTTTTCCTATCAGGTATTACTTCTTTTGCAACTGAGTAATAAAACTCCTTTCACATTTTTGAAACTATTCCCTCATGTGATAAATGATTTGCAAATATTGTCTCCTATTCCATAAGCTGAGCTTTGACAATGAAAGAAAGGATGAGCTGGCAAGTGAGTGAATGAATGTTGCCAAATAAAAATTGTCACTTGCAGTCTGCCTCTACAAGGGTTAGGTTACTAGTCACTGCAGTCACTGGCCTTCAAAACACCCTGAAAAGTGTTCAGGGTGGAGATCAGGAATAAGGCACTCTGTGCTTTGCGGGGGTGGGGGAAACTGGCAGAACAGGCCTGCAGATAGTTATTTTTATGAACCTACATTCTTGTGTCTCCTCATATCTAAAAAAACACTAAAATCATTAACAGGGAAATCTTTTCCTTGTGACTAGCAGTAACTTTCTCCTAACTAGCAGCAAGCCACTGCCAAAATGTTTGCTTGACTCTGTGTATCCCCCCTTCACAAAAAATCCTGTAATACTGACCTTCCCTCTACCTCTTTGGAGCAGTTTCTCAGAGCCATCTGAGAGGCTGTCTCCCAGGCTATAATCTCACAAAATAAAATAAAACTTAACTCACAACTCTGTCTTGCCTTTTCTTCAGTTGCAAGTGTTGGCAAAAGAAGCTATTTTTCAAAGAGAAAATAAAATTTTTCTTTCAGCGAGATGGTCAAATTCTATACTTCTCTCAAATCCTCCCTTTGCTAACTTTTTTTTTTCCCCCCAATTGGTTACCAAATTACTAGAAAAAGAGGCTGAAGGTAACTAAAGTAACAACATAGACAGTGAAATAAATATTTCCTGTAGAGAAAAATATATCTTTTCTGTAGATACCTTGTGTTACTTTCATCCACTCTGAACTGGCTCTTTGACCAGATTTTTGGGGGGCTACTTTGCCAAGGGAGAGATGGGGTGGGGCTATGTGTGCATGGAAGGGGAGATGCATGTGCTCAGGAATAGATTTTCAGCACTATTAGAGTCAAAGAGCAACAAAATAATGGACTATTCTCTGAGGCCTTCTCTAAGTAGTACATTGCCTTGCAGACTGTTTGCACACATACTTTATAAGTTAGGCATCTGACATGGTAATTAGTTTTGTAAAAATGTCCTTCTTGCCATTCCTTTCAGTTTGCAGCTGATCAATCTGAAATATACTACTTGCATTTAAAATGACTCTTCACCTGGGCTTTTGTTTGCTGGAAGATTTCTGATTACAGTTTCAATTTCCGTGCTTGTGATGGGTCTGTTAAGATTTTCTATTTCTTCCTGGTTCAGTTTTGGAAAATTGTACTTTTCTAAGAATTTGTCCATTTCTTCCACGTTGTCCATTTTATTGGCATACAACTGCTGATAGTAGTCTCTTATGATCCTTTGTATTTCTGTGTTGTCTGTTGTGATCTCTCCATTTTCATTTCTAATTTTATTGATTTGATTTTTCTCTTTGCTTCTTGATGAGTCTGGCTAGTGGTCTGTCAATTTTATTTATCCTTTCAAAGAACCAGCTTTTGGCTTTGTTGATTTTTGCTATGGTCTCTTTTGTTTCTTTAGCATTTATTTCTGCCCTAATTTTTAAGATTTCTTTCCTTCTACTAACTCTGGGGTTCTCCAATTCTTCCTTTTCTAGTTGCTTTAGTTGTAGAGTTAGGTTATTTATTTGACTTTTTTCTTGTTTCTTGAGGTATGCCTGTATTGCTATGAACTTTCCTCTTAGCACTGCTTTTATAGTGTCCCACAGGTTTTGGGTTGTTGTGTTTTCATTTTCATTAGTTTCTATGCATATTTTGATTTCTTTTTTGATTTCTTCTGTGATTTGTTGGTTATTCAGAAGTGTGTTGTTCAACCTCCATATGTTGGAATTTTTAGTAGTTTTTCTCCTGTAATTGAGATCTACTCTTAATGCATTATGGTCAGAAAAGATGCTTGGAATGATTTTGATTTTTTTGAATTTATCAGGTTTAGATTTATGGCCCAGGATGTGATCTATCCTGGAGAAGGTTCCATGAGCACTTGAAAAAAAGGTGAAATTCATTGTTTTGGGGTGAAATGTCCTATAGATATCAGTTAGGTCTAACTGGTCTAATGTATCATTTAAAGTTTGCGTTTCTTTGTTAATTTTCTGTTTAGTTGATCTGTCCATAGGTGTGAGTGGGGTATTAAAGTCTCCCACTATTATTGTGTTATTGTTGATTTCCCCTTTCATACTTGTTAGCATTTGTCTTACATATTGCGGTGCTCCTGTGTTGGGTGCATATATATTTATAATTGTTATATCTTCTTCTTGGATTGATCCTTTTAAGCCCAGGTCCAGACGGCTTCACAGCTGAATTCTACCAAAAATTTCGAGAAGAGCTAACACCTATCCTACTCAAACTCTTCCAGAAAATTGCAGAGGAAGGTAAACTTCCAAACTCATTCTATGAGGCCACCATCACCCTAATACCAAAACCTGACAAAGATGCCACAAAAAAAGAAAACTACAGGCCAATATCACTGATGAACATAGATGCAAAAATCCTCAACAAAATTCTAGCAATCAGAATCCAACAACACATTAAAAACATCATACACCATGACCAAGTGGGCTTTATCCCAGGGATGCAAGGATTCTTCAATATCCGCAAATCAATCAATGTAATTCACCACATTAACAAATTGAAAAATAAAAACCATATGATTATCTCAATAGATGCAGAGAAGGCCTTTGACAAAATTCAACATCCATTTATGATAAAAACTCTCCAGAAAGCAGGAATAGAAGGAACATACCTCAAATAATAAAAGCTATATATGACAAACCCACAGCAAACATTATCCTCAATGGTGAAAAATTGAAAACATTTCCCCTAAAGTCAGGAACAAGACAAGGGTGCCCACTTTCACCGCTACTATTCAACATAGTTCTGGAAGTTTTGGCCACAGCAATCAGAGCAGAAAAAGAAATAAAAGGAACCCAAATTGGAAAAGAAGAAGTAAAACTCTCACTCTTTGCAGATGACATGATCCTCTACATGGAAAACCCTAAAGACTCCACCAGAAAATTACTAGAGCTCATCAATGAATATAGTAAAGTTGCAGGATATAAAATCAACACACAGAAATCCCTTGCATTCCTATACACTAATAATGAGAAAGTAGAAAAAGAAATTAAGGAAACAATTCCATTCACCATTGCAACGAAAAGAATAAAATACTTAGGAATATATCTACCCAAAGAAACTAAAGACCTATATATAGAAAACTATAAAACACTGATGAAAGAAATCAAAGAGGACACTAATAGATGGAGAAATATACCATGTTCATGGATCAGAAGAATCAATATAGTGTAAATGAGTATACTACCCAAAGCAATTTACAAATTCAATGCAATCCCTATCAAGCTACCAGCCATATTTTTCACAGAGCTAGAACAAATAATTTCAAGATTTGTATGGAAATACAAAAAACCTCGAATTGTCAAAGCAATCTTGAGAAAGAAGAATGGAACTGGAGGAATCAACTTGCCTGACTTCAGGCTCTACTACAAAGCCACAGTCATCAAAACAGTATGGTACTGGCACAAAGACAGACATATAGATCAATGGAACAAAATGGAAAGCCCAGAGATAAATCCACACACATATGGACACCTTATTTTTGACAAAGGAGGCAAGAATATACGATGGAGTAAAGACAATCTCTTTAACAAGTGGTGCTGGGAAAACTGGTCAACCACTTGTAAAAGAATGAAACTAGATCACTTTCTAACACCGCACACAAAAATAAACTCAAAATGGATTAAAGATCTAAATGTAAGACCAGAAACTATAAAACTCCTAGAGGAGAACATAGGCAAAACACTCTCAGACAGAAATCACAGCAGGATCCTCTATGATCCACCTCCCAGAATTCTGGAAATAAAAGCAAAAATAAACAAATGGGATCTAATTAAAATTAAAAGCTTCTGCACAACAAAGGAAAATATAAGCAAGGTGAAAAGACAGCCTTCTGAATGGGAGAAAATAATAGCAAATGAAGCAACTGACAAACAATTAAGCTCAAAAATATACAAGCAACTTATGCAGCTCAATTCCAGAAAAATAAATGACCCAATCAAAAAATGGGCCAAAGAACTAAATAGACATTTCTCCAAAGAAGACATACGGATGGCTAACAAACACATGAAAAGATGCTCAACATCACTCATTTTCAGAGAAATGCAAATCAAAACCACAATGAGGTACCACTTCACACCAGTCAGAATGGCTGCGATCCAAAAATCTGCAAGCAATAAATGCTGGAGAGGGTGTGGAGAAAAGGGAACCCTCCTACACTGTTGGTGGGAATGCAAACTAGTACAGCCACTATGGAGAACAGTGTGGAGGTTCGTTAAAAAATTGCAAATAGAACTACCTTATGACCCAGCAATCCCACTGCTGGGCATACACACCGAGGAAACCAGAATTGAAAGAGACACATGTACCCCAATGTTCATCGCAGCACTGTTTATAATAGCCAGGACATGGAAACAACCTAGATGTCCATCAGCAGATGAATGGATAAGAAAGCAGTGGTACATATACACAATGGAATATTACTCAGCTGTTAAAAAGAATTCATTTTGTCAGTTCTGATGAGATGGATGAAACTGGAGCCGATTATACAGAGTGAAGTAAGCCAGAAAGAAAAACACCAATACAGTATACTAACACATATATATGGAATTTAGAAAGATGGCAATGATGACCCTGTATGCAAGACAGGAAAAAAGACACAGCTGTGTATAATGGACTTTTGGACTCAGAAGGAGAGGGAGAGGGTGGGATGATTTTGGAGAATGGCATTCTATCATGTATACTATCATGTAAGAATTGAATCGCCAGTCCATGTCTGACGCAGGATACAGCTTGCTTGGGGTTGGTGCATGGGGATGACCCACTGAGATGTTATGGGGAGGGAGGGGATGGGGCTTCATGTTTGGGAACACATGTAAGAATTAAAGATTTTAAAATTTAAAAAAATAAAAAAATAAATAAAATGACTCTTCAGTATGGATTGCACTTTTCTTTAGTTTTAGGGCTTTGTTTTGCTGTGAATGATGCCCAGCATCATTAGATGCAGATTCTTCAAATCAATTAGTTCTATAATGGAAGAGAATCTTTTTCTGTGATAGGCTGAGAAGAGCCGTCTTTCAACACTTGGTGTTTTCTAATGAAAGACACACAGTGCAGTAGGTGGGCATTAGTGACAGGTAATTGACTTTCAGTTCATTAATCAGAAAGCAGGAGGAGAAGCAGGTGACAGCGGATGAGATGACTTGATGGCATCACTGATTAAATGGACATGAGTTTGGGCAAACTCCTGGAGATTGTGAAGGACAGGGAAGTCTGGTGTGCCACAGTCAATAGGGTCAAAAAGAGTGGGACACAACTCAGCAACAGGACTACAGCAATAAATCTGAAAGCAGAGTTATTCTCACACATTTAAAAAGTCTCAGCCCAACTTTAGCAAATATTTGATAGCAGAAAACTAGCCATGAAGATTTAGGGCAAGAATTATTATTGCATTAAATATAATAAATCCATTTAACAATGTATTATCAGTGTTCAAAATAATGAAAACTAAATGGCACTTGTCAAAGTAGTTTTTTAAAAGGGTACTTTTGAACTACTTACTTCAGTCCCCCCCCCCCCCCACCCTTTTTTTGGGTCATTTTTGTAACAAAAAGTAATTCAACTGATCTGGTCAGTCAAATTAGAGTTCCACATCATTAATACAAACTAAAACTTTTACTGAGTTACATGAAGTTCTAAAACTTTTTCAGACAAGACTTTTTTTTTTTTTTAATCATTTGATGAATGGCAAGAAAATGAATATCTGTTTCTTTCCACTTCTTTTTAACCAAAATGGTCTTACTTTCCCCTCGGCTTGACTAAACTTGAGACAGGCTTCTTCTAGACTTTAGGGCCTTGACCTCCACTTTTCTCAGAGCATTTACTTTAGAAGACTTGCTATTGTAAATTCTTTCTCTATCCCTTTGAAATGTAAATCTTCTCCCAGCCTCCTGCCAGTTTTACAACTCAGAAATGTCTTTTTCAAGGACCCGGAAGCCAACACTTTGAAATGTCTTCATCAAGAAAGATAAGCACCCTCCCCCAGTCTCTGTGGGAGGGTGAGAGCCTACCTTCAATAAAGGAAGATAAGAAAACAAAGATAGCCTGGTCACGCTGACCAACCTCTCTCAAGTCCTTCAGTACTTTTTTTTATTAGTTCATCAATTTAAAAATCCTCCTACCCTTTGTTTCAGGGAAATTGAGTTCAATGTCTCTCCCATATGTGATAGTCTTGACCCCTATTGCAATAATCTTGAATAATATTTTCCTTGTCCACTTCATCTGTCCCATGCAATTTTTCTTTGACGATTATAAATTTACTACAGCTATTTCTGTTTGTTAGTTTTACTACATTTTATAACTTTTCTTTTTATCTCCTATTCTTCCTTTTATCAAGAAAGAGAACTAGAATAAGTGGAGTAAAGTAGAGAAATGATCAGTAAGAGGCCTTTTAAAAAAATGTACACTACATATGGGGTCGATAAAGGATAGAAATGGTATGGACATAACAGAAGCAGAAGATATTAAGAAGAGGTGGCAAGAATACACAGAAGAACTGTACAAAAGAGCTTAACAAGCAAGGTAATCATGATGGTGTGATCACTCACCTAGAGCCAGATGCTGGAATGTGAAGTCAAGTGGGCCTTAGAAAGCATCACTATGAACAAAGCTAGTGGAGGTGATGGAATTTCAGTGGAACTATTTCAAATCCTGAAAGATGATGCTGTGAAAGTGCTGCACTCAATATGCCAGCAAATTTGGAACACTCAGCAGTGGCCACAGGACTAGAAAAGGTCACTTTTCATTCCGAACCCAAAGAAAGGCAATGCGAAAGAATGCTCAAACTACCACACAGTTGCACTCATCTCACACGCTAGTAAAGTAATGCTCAAAATTCTCCAAGCTAGACTTCAGCAATACGTGAACTGTGAACTCCCTGATGTTCAAGCTGGTTTTAGAAAAGGCAGAGGAACCAGAGATCAAATTGCTAACATTCGCTGGATCATCAAAAAAGCAAGAGTTCCAGAAAAATATCTATTTCTGCTTTATTGACTATGCCAAAGCCTTTGACCAGGTGGGTCACAATAAACTGTGGACAATTCTTCAAGAGATGGGAATACCAGACCACCTGACCTGTCTCTTGAGAAACCTATATGCATGTCAGGAAGCAACAGTTCGAACTGGACATGGAACAACAGACTGGTTCCAAATAGGAAAAGGAGTACGTCAAGGCTGTATATTGTCACCCTGCTTATTTAACTTATATGCAGAGGACTTCATGAGAAATGTTGGGCTGGAAGAAGAACAAGCTGAAATCAAGATTGCCAGGAGAAATATCAATAATCTCAGATATGCAGATGACACCACCCTTATGGCAGAAAGTGAAGAGGAACTAAAAAGCCTCCTGATGAAAGTGAAAGAGGAGAGTGAAAAAGTTGACTTAAAGCTCAACCTTCAGAAAACTAAGATCATAGCATCCGGTCCCATCACTTTGGGAAATAGGTGGGGAAACAGTGGAAACAGTGTCAGACTTTATTTTTTTGGGCTCCAAAATCAGTGCAGATGGTGATTGTAGCCATGAAATTAAAAGACGCTTACTCCTTGGAAGGAAAGTAATGACCAATGTAGACAGCATATTGAAAAACAGAGATATTACTTTGCCAACAAAGGTCCATCTAGTCAAGGCTATAGTTTTTCCAGTGGTCATATATGGATGTGAGTGTTGGACTGTAAAGACGGCTGAGCGCCGAAGAATTGATGCTTTTGAACTGTGGTGTTGGAGAAGACTCTTGAGAGTTCCTTGGACTGCAAGGAGACCCAACCAGTCCATCCTAAAGGAGATCAGTCCTGGGTGTTCATTGGAAGGACTGATGCTGAAGCTGAAACTCCAATACTTTGGCCACCTCATGCGAAGAGTTAACTCATTGGAAAAGACCCTGATGCTGGGAGGGACTGGGGGCAGGAGGAGAAGGGGACGACAGAGGATGAGATGGCTGGATGCATCACTGACTCAATGGACATGAGTCTGAGTGAACTCTGGGAGATGTTGACGGACAGGGAGGCCTGGTGTGCTATGATTCATGAGGTCACAGAGAGTCGGACACAACTGAGTGGCTGAACTGACTGAACTGACTGTATGTTTTCCCCTCAATCATATATAATAAGTTAAAGATATGTTTTCTCCTCAGGTCAATAGAAAATTTTCATTTCTTGGTCAGTGATACACAGACCTCATGAAAGTACTTTATAAAAAAATACATGTTGTTAGGTAGTTAGAATAGGAAAAAGGAGTTCAAAGTAGCGGTGGCTAAAAGACAAAGAAAGGAAAAAGCCCATGGAAATAGAACAAAGATAGGTCCAACCGCGTGAAAACCTCAGATGAAACAAACAGCTCTCCTGTCTAGCCCAATTTATATAGGGCAGGCTTGGGGAAGGAGAGAAAACATACAAAAGAGGAGCCAAAGCTGAGCTGAGTCCTCTCTTCTCTTTGCTTCTGTTGGGTTGGCCCGCTCTCACAAAGGAAAAAAAGGATGTATTTTCTTTTGCTTGCCAAATAAAACTGAGCTGTAACTGAGCTGTAACACTGTTCTGTGTGTTGTTTCTAATTTTTGCTGTGGTAAGACAGAACTGAAGAAATTACATACTCCCCCAACAATGTGGTACACATGGAGCTTAAAAGACAGTTTTAGGCGGTATTTGGGTGGGGATATTTTAGTAGTCATTAATCTTAATTCCACTCATATTTAATATCACATTGCTTTTTATCTTTATATGATGCAGCAATTCATGTCCTAAATAAAGTTGAAACACTAACCAGAAAAAGATATATGCATCTCTATGTTTATTACAGCAGATATTCACAATAGTTAAGATGTTCTTAATATGTGTCCATCAATGGATGAATGAAGAAAGAATATGAGCTATATATATATATATATATATATATATATATATATATATATATATATATATATATATATATATATATATATATATATATATATATATAATGGGACACATGTAGTGTATATATAAAGGGTTATTATTCAGCCTTAGAAAAGAAAGTCTTGCTATTTGTAACAGCATGGATGGACCTTGAATGCATCAGATATGAAGTGAAATAAATTATAAAATCAATCTCTACTTAAAGTATATACTCAAATAGCTCAAACTACATGAAGATGGTACAAATAAGACTAGTGTTTGGGGAACACTGTCCTATATAAGACAGGGTTTTGAATTTTGTGCCACAGGTTTATTAATTCCACTTAAGAATAAATAATTATTAGGAAAATCCTTTGATCCCAAGACATTATTTACTCTTAGATAATGAAAATATTTTGTATTGCCCATTGATAAATTTACCAACTGAGATATAAATATGTTTAATTTAATTTTCACAACTATTTATTAAGATCAATTACTAGTCAAAAGTACTCATGGTTCCAGTGAGACAAAAGCACTCTAAAGAGACCTTTATCTGAAGGTGTCCTAATAAAAGGGGATGGGAAATATATAATCAGCAGACAATTAAAATGACACATGACAATTAATATGTTAGAATGACTAATGGAATTTCATGGGAAGCTGATGTACCAAGAAAGAGAAAATTCAGAGATATTTAAGAGATGCAGTAGAATTTAAATAAATTCCTTGAAATTTATGAGCAAGAAAAAGATCTCAGGCAAACAATACCGTTTTTAGCTTTGCCAAGGCAGCAGAGATGAAAAACTATGACGTCTTTAGAGACAAGGAAAATAAGGGCATATTTTTCTAGCATGTGGAATGAGATTAGCTATACAGATTAATCTTCAAGTCTGAGAAATCTTTTAGGAGCTACAAAGTACTTATTATGAGAATCATCCAGGTTGTTATTATTTCAGTAGATCCTTCCTTTTTATTGCTGAGTAGTAGCTCATGGGGTATATGTCTCACAAGTTGTTCCATCCATTCACTTGTTGACAGACAGGAGGGAAAAAATGTTATAATTATTTCTATGTGATCATATGTCTTCTCTAAATATGTATGAATAGAATGACCAGATCATAAGGTAGGTATATGCTTAACTGTTAAAGAAATTGTTTTCTAAAGTGATTGGACAATTTACATTCTAACCTAAAATATAAGAGAATTATTTTCTTCTACTTCTCACCAAAAGTCTTTTTAATTTTAGCCATTTTGATAGCCATTGTGATAACTGTTCATTTTCCTATCATTGAAATTTGAGGGTTCTTTACATATTCTGGATAAACATGTTTATCCAACTTTCTCCTGTGTTGGATTTTTATTTTTCACTCTCTAAATAATGTCTTCCAAAAAGTAGAAATTTTTAATATATCAATACATTTCAATTTACACTTTTTTCTTCAAATTTTCAGCCCACTCTCTCTGAGTAATAGACTCATTACTCAGGAAAGTGAAAAAGTGAAAGTTGCTCCATCGTGTCCAACTCTTTCTGATCCCATGGACCGTAGCCTTCCTAGTTCCTCTGTACATGGAATTCTCCAAGTAAGAGTACTGAAGTATGGTATGTGCTTCTCCAGGGGATCTTCCTTACCCAGGGATTGAACCCAGCTCTCCTAAATTTCAGGCAGATTCTTTACCAACTGAGTCATTAGGGAAGCCCTAATTTACTCATACATCAGGATATTTGAAAGTGTCTTTCAATTTACTGGTGGTTTACTCTATTTTTATTCATTTCTTCCCCACTCTGTTTCATTTTGGATATTCTTGCTATATCTCCAGATTCTCATATGTGTTTTACTGCACAGTTAATCTTTACTAATTCCATCCAGTGAATTTTTCAACTCAGATACTATAAATTTCATGTTTGGAATCACAAATTTGGGTTTTTATCTTTCATGTCTCTACTTATGAATATAGTTACAAAATGTTTTAACATACTTTTCTTCTAAATCCAACATCTGTGCCAGTTCTGGGCTGGATTTGAATACTTGATTTTTCTTCTCATTATGGAGTCTAAGTTTATGCCTGGTAATTTTACATTAAATGACAAGCACTATAAAGTCACCTTGTTGGACACCAGTTATTTGTTTTATTCCTATAAATGCTGTTGAACTTTGTTCTTGGATACAATGAAGTTACTTACAACAAGTATAAATCTTTAGAATCTTGTTTTAATAACTGTTTGGTGGGACCAGAGCCATTCTCACCACAGGGCTAATTATTTGCCACTGTTGAGGCAAGGTCTTCCTGTATACTCTACCCCAAAAGTCATGAATTATGTCTTTCCAGTCTGATGGTAGAAAAAGGCAACATTGCCAGTCCTGTGGATTTCCCAGGTGGTACTAATGGTAAAGAACTCACCTGCCAGTGCAGGAGACATGACATGTGAGCTCTATCCCTGGTTGGGAAGATCCCCTGGAGGAGGGCGTGGCAACTCACTCCAGTGTTCTTGCCTGGGAAAGTCCACGGGCACAGGAGCCTGGCATGCTACAATCCTTGAAGTTGCAAAAGAGTCGGACACAATTGAAGACACTTAGCATGTAACACAGTTACTATTCTATCAAATTTTTTGCAGTGGCTCTTTCCCTGGCTCTGGGTGTTTTCTCATCTGTATGCACTGATCACAGACCTTTGCTACACATTTGATGGTCCTCAACAGCTTTCTCTTTGTGTGTGGTCCTCTCCTCTCCAATACTCAAGCCTGTCTCCTATGCTCAACTCCATCTTAACTCTGTGTAGGCCATTTTCTGCCTGGTTGCTAAGAAGGAAGAACATAATGAGAAAAAATGCCATCCAATGATAATTCATTAGTGGAAATTCACACAGCCCAATAAACATAGAAGGGTCTTTGTTAGCAACCTGTATTGTGGTTTCTATCCTTCTACTTCAAGAGATGGCTTCTAGTCCCACTGTTTCATGGCAAATAGATGGGGAAACAATGGAAAGAGTAACAGATTTTATTTTCTTGGGCTCCAAAATCACTACAGATGGTGACTGCAGCCATGAAACTAAAAGACGCTTGCTCCATGGAAGAAAAGCTATGACCAACCTAGACAGCATATTAAAAAGCAGAGATGTTACTTTGCCAACAAAGGTCCATCTAGTCCAAGCTGTGGTTTTTCGAGTGGTCACATGTTGATGTGAGAGTTGGACCATAAAGAAAACTGAGCACTGAAGAACTTCTGCTTTTGAACTGTGGTGTTAGAGAAGACTCTTGAGAGTCCCTTGGACTGCAAGGAGATCAAATCAATCAATCTGAAAGGAAGTCAACCCTGAATATTCATTGAAAAGATTCATGCTGAAGCTCCAATACTTTGGCTACATGATGAGGAGAGTAGACTCCTTGAAAAAGATGCTGATGCTGGGAAATACTGAGGGCAGAAGGAGAAGGGGATGACAGAAGATGAAATGGTTTGATAGCATCATCAACTCAATAGACATGAGTTTGAGCAAACTCTGAAAGATAGTGAGAAGAAGCCAGGTGTGCTGCAACCCATGGGGTTGAAAGATTTGGACACGACTGAGTGATTGAACTAACTTTTACAGAAGAGAGACCATACAGCAAAGTCTCTACAATAAGATCCAAGTCTTTGATGTGTGATACTTGCTCTGAACTCCTAGGCTGGCTTTCTGGGTACCAGGAGACCATCCTTTCTTTGATTCCAGCCCAAGTCAGCGCATATCTTCCAAAAAATTGTTAGAAGCAACAGTTAATTTTGCTGCCAGCTCAGCCTTGAAAGATCAAAAATTTTCTATACCTCCCTATCTGGCCCATTTTTCCAAGATTTTATGTTCCTAGTATAACATAACCAGTCTATGACCAATAAACCCTGCCAGACCACTTTAAAGCAAAGTATTAAAATGAGATATGTTGGTATGAGAATAAATTAACTATATAAAGTCCCTGTAAATGTTCTAAATTCTCTCTAATAAAATGCACAGAAAGGTTTAACATATGCTCATATTCACGTAGGATTGCTGGAGATAAGCTAGTATTTGTAAGTGACAATGTGTGAGGCATGTACTTAGGTAGGTTTCCTTTAAACTTCCGGATACACTTTTTCAAGGGATACTAACAAAATGGAAAGTAAGTACGATAGAAATTGAGATTGAAATTCATGGGTAAAAATTTAGATTTTGAAGAGAGCATTCCATATGCTAGAATTCCCTTAGGCTACGTATGCCAAGTCAGCCAGCTTTCAGGCAGCAGATGGGACACTTAGGCACCAACATCAGTGGAATTCTGCCATTGAATTTTTGACAAAGACAAACTATTCATCAAGCTAGTCTTCATCATTAGACATTTGTGCCTTCACTTTTGGAGAAGAAAACATATTACATCATGATTAGTGTGCAGTACCATTAAAATGATTGAATGAGCCTTATCAGCTTCTTACTCTTTTAATTTTCTGGGTACTGAGGGGTGTGCATTAAGTGTGAAAGATGGAAAGCCATGGCAATTGCTGTGTGATTATATAATCTGAGTGGAAGAAGTGGATTTATTTCAACCTTCTCTTTCCTTCTCACTCATGAACCAAAGAGCTCCCGTCTCTCTAAAATTATCCAAATATTTGCAATTAGGTTTAAAAATCTTAGTCCTGGTGATTCTACAAACTAAGTGAACACAAAATCCTGTGTTCTTGAAAGAGCATTTCAGCCATTTGTCATTAACTGATTAAAAAAGAAAAGACAAAGTGGAAAAATTTTCCCACCTTTCTTCCAATGCTGGCAATTAAGTCTCTCAGTCAGTACCACCTCCAGAATTTCAGGATCATATGCAATAACCCTGATAAAGTTCTGTTCTTCCCAGGTAGAACTGACCTCATCACTTACCTCCATGACTCAGAGTAAAGCACTCACCTGCAATGCAGGAGACCCAGGTTTGATCCCTGGGTCAGGGATCAGCATGCAGAAGGGAATGAGACCCCTCTCTAGTATCCTTACCTGGAGAATCCCATGGACAGAGGAGTCTGGTAGGTCCATGGGGTCACAAAGAGACATGACTGAGCGACTAACACTTCGCTTTGCTTCATATATACACATTTATATATATAATGTTTAATGGTTGTTATGGTTTCTATTAGCCTCATGAGCTAATTTATGTTAAGAATAATTAGAAGCTGAAAAATGATTAAATATGATCTTTTATTGAGAAGAATGATTTTATTTAAGGGGTGCCTTCTGAATATACACTATGAATCTAAAAGAAATATTTATATTTATATAGGAAATAAATATATATTATATATATTTATATAGGAAATAAATATATATTATATATATTTATATATTATATATATATTTACAGAGGAAATATTATATAATATAAAGTGAAGTCACTCAGTCATGTCCGACTCTTTGCGACCCCATGGACTGTAGCCTATCAGGCTCCTCCATCCATGGGAGTGGATTGCCATTTCCTTCTCCAGGAGATCTTCCCGACCCAGGGATTGAACCTGGGTCTCCTGCAATGCAGGCAGACGCTTTACCATCTGAGAGCAATTTAAAAACACAGAAATTAGTTAGTTTTCATGATTCAATAATGAACTTGTTGTTTAACCTAAAAAAAAAAAATACACACAAATTTTTAAGATGTCAGATTTCTATATCTGAGAGACACTTGAAGTAAGGTGACATTTAAGAATTTCTCAACTGAAAATTACCTAAAACAATGCATCATTCAATTTCCTTCTTATCAAAGAAAAAGTCTTCAAATCTATGTGAAGTTAAAATACTAAATTTAAAATATTCACATTCAAATTCTCGATTGTTTTGGGGTTAATATCACCTTGTTATATACTCATATTTTATGCATTTTATCTATAACAACTAACATCTTAAGCACTAAATTATTGTTATTTGTTTAGGCAACATTATGTTGCCAATGTAAAAAACAGGTGCCTCAAATAACAATATTTTGCTGAGGAGTTGTTCAGATTTTAATTTTCAAAAATTTCCTTTTTCCTCTGAAATCATGACCCACTTTCTCATGATATTGTCTATTTGAACCTATAAATTTAGACACCATCTCTAGCTGTGAATGATTTTGCTCTTCACCCTCATTGCTCCCAAGGATTTGGAACTTGCTTGCTTCTTGCTCTTTTTGGATTCACTTCCTTTTCTAAACCTGGCACATTCAGTTGTTCCAGATAACAACTCTCACCTTGCAGCTCAAAGTTCCTTTAAACTCCCTGTCGAAAGAACTTCCGATGATGTATTTCTGGATCATCAATAGATCTGTCTAGCCAAAGACTGGAATTATTAATAAAATACTCTTGGGCTCTGAACTTTCATAATTGTCATGAATTATATAACCCTGATGATGCATAATTTAGGTATTCCTTTTTAGAGATACATGCTCAATTCGTCCCACATCCCTATACACCTATTAACTCAAAGTCAACTTATATAAGTGGGCTCACATAAGGAAAATAAATCAAGGCTTTGTATTTCCTATTCATTGCTCTCTGCAGTAATACTTTTTCTCATTAGTTTAAGTTATTCCCTCCAAGGAAAAAGAGAAAATATATGTGAATCAGAGAACATTTTGATAAATATTTCTGGAGAATCAGAGAAAGATTCTGATAAAGGCTTAATGTAATCATTTTACTACTATTTTTAGAGCAAAATAAAACTGGACCCAATAATAGAGATCACTATCATAGTTAAAGTGCACGTGGAAATATACTAATATCAAATAAAAGGAACTCATGATAATTTAACTTAGGTTTCAGGATAACTTCCTGGCTATCTTATATATAGAAAGGAATAAATATCATCTAAGATTATGTATGAACAAGAAATTTTTAAAAGACATTTTTATTATATAATCATAACAAGATTCTCATATATTCTCCATGATTAAATTTTAATCTTTCTATTATTCAAAAGCTTCATGCTGTTTTCTCCAAACATCAACTCATTAACTTCTTTCTCATAACTACATCTAGAATGAAGGGGGATGGAGGCAGAAGTAGGTGAATGAATGAGCAGGGAGAAGGGAATTATATATCTTTTTTCACTTCACTGAAAGCTTTCTAATTCTAGAATTGATTTCACATTTTAAAGTTCACCTGAAATCAAGCAGAACCAAAGCAATTTACAAATATAGAAGCTTGAATATATGAAAACAAGATATATTTGCTTTGTATGTGTAGGCATTCATCTGGCATTTCAGTATATTAGCAGAGTTTATATATAATAATTGACAAATGCTCTTGCTTTTATATAATATTCTTTTATTGTACCTAAATATGTTAGATTATTATGCCTTTTACTGCATGTAAATAATTTAGCAGAAATCAAATCACTGCATTATAAACAGATAAAAGTAATATTTAGGTAAAAGCTGGGAGAAGTGGCAAGATTTTAGATGCATATTTGAAAGTAGACTCCACAGGATTTGCTTCTGCATTAGATGTGGAATGAGGGGAGATAATGGTCATCCAAGGCAGAATGAGTCCATGGTTTTGGTCTGAGTAACTGGAGAGATGGAGTTTTATTTATTTTTATTTTATTTTTGGCTGTGTCATATGGCATGTGGGATCTTAGTTCCCTGACCAGGGACCAAACTGGTGCACCCTGCATTGGAAGCACGGATCTTAACTGCTGAATCACCTGGGAAGTCCTGGAGAAATGGAGATTTAAAGAGATTACTTCAGTAAGAGCTGGCACCCAAAAGGAAAAAAATCTTCTCTAATGAGAGTGCAGGCGGCCCCACATGCGAAGTCAGGGACAGCAGCACAGAGTGCCAGGCTGCGACGGCGCAGGAATGGCTGGGAGGAGCCACCCCGTGTCCGAGGTCAGTGGCGGCCGGGAGGAGACATCCCGCATCCGAGGTCAGGGGCGGTGACATTGAGGAGCCACCCCGAGCCCGAGGCCAGGGGCAGCAGCTGGGAGGAGCCACCCATGCCCGAGGCCAGGGCTGGTGGCTGGGAGGAGCAAAACCCAAGAAGCTGTGGCTGAGCAGGCACAGGAGGGCCTAGAGGAGCTATGCCACGTTGAAGCTCAGGAATGGCGGTGGTAAGGAGATACCCCTAGTCCAAGCAGTGGCTGTGCTTTGCTGGAGCAGCTGTGAAGAGATACCCCATGCCCAAGGTAAGAGAAACCCAAGTAAGATGGTAGGTGCTGCAAGAGGGCATCAGAAGGCAGACACAATGGCAAGCCACTTCAGTATTCTTGCCTTGAGAACCCCATGAACAGTATGAAAAGGCAAAATGATAGGATACTGAATGAGGAACTCCCCAGGTCAGTAGGTGCCCAATATGCTACTGGAGGTCAGTGGAGAAATAACTCCAGCAAGAGTGAAGGGATGGAGCCAAAGCGAAAACAATACCCAGTTGTGGATGTGACTGCTGATAGAAGTAAGATCTGATGCTGTAAAGAGCAATATTGTATAGGAACCTGGAATGTCAGGTCCATGAATCAAGGCAAATTGGAAGTGGTCAAACAAGAGATGGCAAGTGTGAACGTCGACATTCTAGGAATCAGCGAACTAAAATGGACTGAAATGGGTGAACTTAACTCAGATGACCATTATATCTACTACTGCCAGGCAGGAATCCCTCAGAAGAAATGGAGTA
Organism: Capricornis sumatraensis; assembly: GCF_032405125.1. NCBI lineage: Eukaryota > Metazoa > Chordata > Mammalia > Artiodactyla > Bovidae > Capricornis > Capricornis sumatraensis. The sequence continues at coordinate 13,287,801 of NC_091089.1, read as the reverse complement.
GCCATCATGGTCAACAAGAGTCCGAAATGCAGTACTTGGATGCAATCTCAAAAAAGACAGAATGATCTCTGTTCATTTCCAAGGCAAACCATTCAATATCACAGTTATTCAAGTCTATGCCCCAACCAGTAATGCAGAAGAAAATGAAGTTGAATGGTTTTATGAAGACCTACAAGACCTTTTAGAACTAACACCCAAAAGAGATGTCCTTTTCATTATAGGGGACTGGAATGCAAAAGTAGGAAGTCAAGAAACACCTGGAATAACAAGTAAATTTGGCCTTGGAATGCGGAATGAAGCAGGGCAAAGACTAATAGAGTTTTGCCAAGAAAACGCACTGGTCATAGCAAACACCCTCTTCCAACAACACAAGAAAAGACTCTACACATGGACATCACCAGATGGTCAACACCAAAATCAGATTGATTCTATTCTTTGCAGCCAAAGATGGAGAAGCTCTATACAGTCAACAAAAACAAGACCAGGAGCTGACTGTGGCTCAGATCATGAACTCCTTATTACCAGTTTCAGACTCAAATTGAAGAAAGTAGGGAAAACCGCTAGACCATTCAGGTGTGAACTAAATCAAATCCCTTATGATTATACAGTGGAAGTGAGAAACAGATTTAAGGGCCTAGATCTGACAGATAGAGTGCCTGATGAACTATGGAATGAGGTTCGTGACATTGTACAGGAGACAGGGATCAAGACCATCCCCATGGAAAAGAAATGCAAAAAAGCAAAATGGCTGTCTGGGGAGGCCTTACAAATAACTGTGAAAAGAAAAAAGGTGAAAAGCAAAGGAGAAAAGGAAAGATATAGGCATCTGAATGCAGAGTTGCAAAGAATAGCAAGCAGAGATAAGAAAGCCTTCTTCAGCGATCAATGCAAAGAAATAGAGGAAAACAACAGAATGGGAAAGACTAGAGATCTCTTCAAGAAAATGAGAGATATCAAGGGAATATTTCATGTAAAGATGGGCTCGATAAAGGACAGAAATGTTATGGACCTAACAGAAGCAGAAGATATTAAGAAGAGGTGGCAAGAATACATGAAAGAACTGTACAAAAAAGCTCTTCACGACCCAAATAATCATGATGATGTGATCACTAATCTAGAGCCAGACATCTTGGAAAGTGAAGTCAAGTGGACCTTAGAAAGCATCACTACGAACAAAGCTAGTGGAGGTGATGGAATTCCAGTTGAGCTGTTTCAAATCCTGAAAGATGATGCTGTGAAAGTGCTGGACTCACTATGCCAGCACATTTGGAAAACTCAGCAGTGGCCACAGGACTGGAAAAGGTCAGTTTTCATTCCAATCCCAAAGAAAGGCAATGCCAAAGAAAGCGCAAACTACTGCACAATTGCACTCATCTCACATGCTAGTAACGTAATGCTCAAAATTCTCCAAGCCAGACTTAAGCAATACGTGAACTGTGAACTCCCTGATGTTCAAGCTGATTTTACAAAAGGCAGAGGAACCAGAGATCAAATTGCCAACATCCACTGGATCATGGAAAAAGCAAGAGAGTTCCAGAAAAACATCTTTGTCTGCTCTGTTGACTATGCCAAAGCCTTTGACTGTGTGGATCATAATAAACTGTGGACAATTCTTCAAGTGATGGGAATACCAGACCACCTAACCTGCCACTTGAGAAATCTGTATGCAAGTCAGGAAGCAACAGTTAGAACTGGACATGGAACAACAGACTTGTTCCAAATAGAAAAAGGAGTACGTCAAGCCTGTATATTGTCACCCTGCTTATTTAACTTCTATGTAGAGTACATCATGAGAAACGCTGGACTGGAAGAAACACAAGCTGGAATCAAGATTGCCTGGAGAAATATCAATAACCTCAGATATGCAGATGACACCACCCTTATGGCAGAAAATGAAGAGGAGCTAAAAAGCCTCTTGATGAAAGTGAAAGAGGAGAGTGAAAAAGTTGGCTTAAAGCTCAACATTCAGAAAACGAAGATCATGGCATCCAGTCCCATCACTTCATGGCGAATAGATGAGGAAACAGTGGAAACAGTTTCAGACTTTATTTTCCTGGGCTCCAAAATCACTGCAGATGGTGACTGCAGCCATGAAATTAAAAGACGCTTACTCCTTGGAAGAAAAGTTCTGACCAATCTAGATAGCATATTCAAAAGCAGAGACATTACATTGCCGACTAAGGTCCATCTAGTCAAGGCTATGGTTTTTCCTGTGGTCATGTATGGATGTGAGAGTTGGACTGTGAAGAAGGCTGAGCGCCAAAGAATTGATGCTTTTGAACTGTGGTGTTGGAGAAGACTCTTGGGAGTCCCTTGGACTGCAAGGAGATCCAACCAGTCCTTTCTGAAGGAGATCAGCCCTGGGATTCCTTTGGAAGGAATGATGCTAAAGCTGAAGCTCCAGTACATTGGCCACCTCATGTAAAGAGTTGACTCACTGGGAAAGACTCTGATGCTGGGAGGGATTAGGGGCAGGAGGAGAAGGGGACGACCAAGGATGAGATGGCTGGATGGCATCACGGATTCGATGGACGTGAGTCTGAGTGAGCTCCGGGAGATGGTGATGGACAGGGAGGCCTGGCGTGCTGCGATTCATGGGGTTGCAAAGAGTCGGACACGACTGAGCAACTAAACTGAACTGAACTGAATGAGAGTGGATAGGGGCAGCACAGATAAGGTCAGGGAGGCTCAACCCAGTTCAGAACCCGAAAGACAACAGCTGATTGTGTCAGTTCAGTCTGAAAGAGAAGACAGAAAATGGTCCATGATGGTCAATAAGGCAAAAGAATTTCCAGACAAAGGCAAGCTGAACCCTTGACCTGAACATTTGGTGTATGTGGCCAGAGGGAAGTGGATGAGACTTCTTTCCTAGGCCAAACAAAGTTGATTTTTTTATTTACTCTGCTACAATTGCCCACATTTACAATAAATGTTTTAAATTAAAAAAAAATAGCATTTATGCACAAACATCTGCTGATCTTGTCTTTAGAGTCACTCACCATCTCAGTATCAAGAAGAATAGTCAGTATCCCTAATAAACTTTACATTTACTTCTACAGTTTTTAAAATGTTCTTAGGTTATATTGACCAAGATATTGAAACTGAATGCTTTAATCTCAGCTTAAAAGTTCTCTTTCCTCTTGGTACAGGTTAGACCTGGTTCTCCAGTGTGTTGCTTTCTCACTATCCACCTCCCTCCTTTTCCTGGGCTTCTTGTGCTGAAGTTGTGGCTAGGAAAGAAAAAAAAGATATTTCCTTCACTAACTAGGATTGGTGAATTCCCAGGTCTCTCTTGCAGTGGCCATAATTGCTCCTGATCTTGACATCTCCTGTTCTCATCAGGACCAAGATTACTTAATTCTCAACCACTTTGAGGAGATACACTCAAAGCATGCAGGCATGCTAAGTTGCTTCAGTTGTGTCTGTTTCTTTGCAATCCTATGGGAATGTAGCCCGCCAAGCTCCTCTGTCCATGGGATTCTCCAGGCAAGAATATGGGAGTGGGTTGCCATGTCCTCCTCCAGGGGATCTTCCTGACCCAGGGGTCGAACTCACATCTCCTGCATCTCTTGCACTGGCAGGCGGGTTCTTTACCACTAGTGCCACCTTTGAGGGGATCCACTTAAAGCAAGAAAGACTGTATTATCCTCACCATGTGAAAGGGATTCTTTCCTCCTCACTCTTTCATGCTTTCTTTATTGCACTTCTCCATGCCCTAGCAGCATCAGACTCTCTAGTTCTGTGACTCACTAGAATTTATCCAAATATATTTATAAGAGCTTGATTTAGCTAAACAGATAGTGAAAGTGAAAATGATGTCGCTCAGTCGTGTCCGACTATTTGTGACCCCATGGACTGTAGCCTATCAGGCTCCTCTGTCCATGGGGTTTTCCAGGCAAGAGTGCTGGACTGGATTGCCATATCAGCCAAATCTTCATGGAAGAAAAGAGGGCACTGATAGCACCTACTCACAAAATCTTTTTTTTTTCCAAAACACTTCATTCACTCTCTCTTCTCCACCTTTTTTTTTTTTTTTTTTTTTTTGGTTGTTGTTAAAGACATGAGGGAGGGACAGCAGAAATGGCACATTTAATCAATCCTGTCAAGTTAGGACTAGACCCTCAGCTATTAGTGCTTTGAACTTAAATTGTGGAACACATTACCAAAGTTCAATTAAAATAGGTACTAGGTATTATAGTAAAATTACTACCTAAATGAACTAAACACAACTGTGAAATTAGTAGTGATCCATTTGGACTATGAGATCTCAGAGTAGCAATCCCATTAACATAACTTTCATATCTACATCAGGATGCGCAATTTGGACAAACAGTCTATCGAAAAAAAAAGCATTTCACAAAAGCTAATGGTTTTGAGATTATTTTTAGAATCATATTTGACTAGAGAGTTTTTGTTCATTGATATCATGTTTCTTGTCTTGTGAGGATTTTTTAGAAGTATTAGGATCATATAACACAAGAATTTTAAGAGTCACAAAAATTATCATTGAATTATGGGAAATTCTGTAATGATGATGATCTAATAAGTAGGATGGATTATTTTGGAAGGCAATCATCAAGAAAAACAAACCAAAATCATTCCAGAGTTACTGGTTTGCTTTATTTAATCAGACTGCAACAGAAAAACAAACATGGATGATTGCCCATTTGTTAAATAACACATACACAGATTATCTGGGATATGAATAGTTAGAATCATAGCACAAATGTAAGCTTTTAGTTTAGGATACATTTTGTATCTTTTAATTATTGAATTTACCATTAAGCTTATTTGACTGCATGTTATGAAACCTACCTCATTATTAAAATAAACAAACAAAAAAGTCATTTAAAATAAGCATAGCACAAAAGTAAGATATGAAAACATAGGGAGCCAAATTAGCTGTCTCATCATTTGTAGTTATTTTAAATGGCTTTGTGAGAATGGAGTGAATATAATTATTTCAAAAGACATAAAAAGCATTTGACAAAAAATTAACACCCTTTCACAATAAAACACTCAACAATCTAGGTACAATGAATAACTTTCTTACACTGATAATGGGTATCTATGAAAAGCCAACAGTTAACATCATATTTAATGGCAAATAATTTGAACACTTTCTCCCAAAGCTTAGGAAAAAAGACAAGGATTTTTAGTCTATCTACTTCTATTTAGCTTTGTCCTAGAGGTTATAATTAGGGCAAATATCAAAGAAAATAAAAGTCATTTGGACTGGAAAAGAAGATAAAACCTATCTCTGTTTGAGAAGGAAAATCCTTTTTATAGAAAACATTAAAGCACCCCTTAAGAAACTATTAGAATAATAAATTCAAAGTCACAGTGCATAAGACCAATACAGAAAAAAGTTTTTTTCTTCTGAGTGAACAACTTACAAATGAAGTTTAAAAATTTGTACTTTAAAGAGCATCCCACAAGTAAAATACTTGAGGACAAATTAAAGGGAAAATTTTTAAACTGAAACTGAAAAATAAATTTAGAAGTAGTTAAAATAAAAATAAAAGGTCGCCTAATGATCATAGACATAGCAGCGTTAGTCGCTCACTTGTGTTCAAACATTAAAACAATTGTGCAGTTCATTGCTGTGCTATGCTTTGTCACTCAGTTATGTCAAACTCTTTGTGACCTCATGGACTATAGCCCACCAGGCTCCCACTGTCCATGGGATTTTCTAGGCAAGAATACTGGAGTGGGTTGCCATTGCCTTCTCCAGGGGGAGCTTCCTGACGCAAGGACTGAATCTGGGTCTCCTGTATTGCAGGCAGTTTCTTTACCATCTGAGCCACCAGGGAATTCTTTCATGGATTAAAAGACTTATACTCTTAGAAAAGGAATCCTCCCTAAGTTAATCTATCAGTTCAGTTGAGTCACTCAGTTGTGTCCGACTCTTTGCGACCCCATGAATCGCAGCACGCCAGGCCTCCCTGTCCATCACCAACTCCCGGAGTTCACTCAGACTCACGTCCATCGAATCCTTGATGCAATCCAGCCATCTCATCCTCGGTTGTCCCCTTCTCCTCCTGCCCCCAATCCCTCCCAGCATCAGAGTCTTTCCCAGTGAGTCAACTCTTTACATGGGGTGGCCAAAGTACTGGAGCTTCAGCTTTAGCATCATTCCTTCCAAAGAAATCCCAGGGCTGATCTCCTTCAGAAAGGACTGGTTGGATCTCCTTGCAGTCCAAGGCACTCTCAAGAGTCTTCTCCAACACCACACTTCAAAAGCATCAATTCTTCGGCGTTCAGCCTTCTTCACAGTCCAACTCTCACATCCATACATGACCACAGGAAAAACCATAGCCTTGACTAGACGGACCTTAGCAAAGTAATGTCTCTGCTTTTGAATATACTATCCAGGTTGGTCATAACTTTTCTTCCAAGGAGTAAGCATCTTTTAATTTCATGGCTGCAGTCACCATCTGCAGTGATTTTGGAACCCCCCCAAAAATAAAGTCTGACACTGTTTCCACTGTTTCCCCATCTATTTCCCATGAAGTGATGGGACTGGATGCCATGATCTTCGTTTTCTGAATGTTGAGCTTTAAGCCAACTTTTCCACTCTCCACTTTCACTTCTATCAAGAGGCTTTTTAGTTACTCTTCACTTTCTGCCATAAGGGTGGTATCATTTGCATATCTGAGGTTATTGATATTTCTCCCTGCAGTCTTGATTCCAGCTTGTGTTTCTTCCAGTCCAGCGTTTCTCATGATGTACTCTACATAGAAGTTAAATAAGGAGGGTGACAATATACAGCCTTGACGTACTCCTTTTCCTATTTGGAACCAGTCTGTTGTTCCATGTCCAGTTCTTACTGCTGCTTCCTGACCTGCATACAGATTTCTCAAGAGGCAGGTCAGGTAGTCTGGTATTCCCATCTCTTTCAAAATTTTCCACAGTTGATTGTGATCCACACAGTCAAAGGCTTTGGCATAGTCAATAAAGCAGAAATAGATGGTTTTCTGGAACTCTGTTGCTTTTTCGATCATCCAGCGGATGTTGGCAATTTGATCTCTGGTTCCTCTGCCTTTTGTAAAATCAGCTTGAACATCAGGGAGTTCACGATTCACATATGCTGAAGCCTGGCTTGGAAAATTTTGAGCATTACTTTACTAGCATGTGAGATGAGTGCAATTGTGCAGTAGTTTGCGCTTTCTTTGGCATTGCCTTTCTTTGGGATAGGAATGAAAATTGACCTTTTCCAGTCCTGTGGCCACTGCTGAGTTTTCCAAATTTGCTGGCATATTGAGTGCAGCACTTTCAAAGCATTATTTTTCAGGACTTGAAATATAGTTGATCTATAGATTTAGTTAAATACTTGAGAAAAAACAAGGTAGATTTTATGCAGAAATTGACACGCTAATCCTACACCTCACAGGGAAATGTAAGGACTCACAATAGCCAAAACAATTTTGAAGAAGAACAGTGATGAAAGGCTACACTTTCTGATTTCAAACTCACAACAAAATTACAATTATGAAGACTGTATAGTGTTAGGATTTAGATTAAAAACAGTATAGATCAATGGAATAGAACTGAAAATCTCCAAGTATGCCTTTACATTTGTTGTTAATTTTTGATTAGCGTGTTCAAAACATTCAGTGGGGGTCGAGTGGGGGAGTAGTCTTTTCAACAAATAGTATTGGGACAACGGACTATTCATGTGGAAAAAAATGAAGTAGAAACCATACCTCCAGCACACACACACAAAAATTAAAAATGAATCAGACATACATGTAAGTGTTAAAACTATACACATCTCAGAATACAACCCTGAAGTAAATTTTTTTAAATTTGGGGTGAGGCAAAGCTTTCTTTGTTATGGTTCCAAAGGCATATGCAAGAACAAAGAAAAATAGATTCAACTTCCTCAAAATTAAAAACTTTTGTATTTCAAAGTACACCATGAAGAAAATGAAAATATTATATCTAACTGGGAAAATGTTTGCAAATAACCTGTGTGTTAAGGCACTCATATTTGGGATACATAAAGGACCTATAACAATAATAGAAAATGAAGAATACAATTATAAAGTTATTTGTGGGAAAAAGATCTGAATAGACAAATTATAACATGAAAAAGTCTCAATATCATTACTGACAGAGAAATGCAAATCAAACCATGATGAGATATCAACTCAGACACAGTACAATGGCTATACTCAAGGCCATATTAAAAAGTGTTGATGAGGCTGTGAAGATACTGGAGTCCTCATATCCTGTTGGTAGGAATATAAAATGATGTAGCTATTTTAGACTTTTGACAGCTTCTCAAAATATTAACAGAGTTCCCATGACCCAGTCATTCCTAGATATTTGCCCCAGAGGTATGAAAACATGTTCACACAGAAATGTGTACACAGATGATTACAAAAGCATTATCTATAATGACTAAGAAATCTAAATGCCATAACCGTTGAATGGATAAAAATGTGGTATATCCATACAACGGAATACTGTTTGGGAATAAAAAGAAATGGAGCAGCCATATAAAATCCTGTAATATAGATAAACCTTGAAAACATAATGCTAAGTGAAAGAAACACAATTTTTCCATGAAAGAAATAATAAACTGGACTTCATTAGAATTAAAAAAGAAAACTTGTGCTCTACAAAAGACAATAGCAAGAAACTGGAGACAATATTTGAAAAGACACATTCAATAAAGAACTGTCATCCAAAATACACAAAGAACTCTTAAAACTCAACAGTAAGGAAAAAATCTGGCTAAAATGAAAGCAAATGATCTGAACAGGCACCTCATCAAAGATAATATGCACATGGCATATAAGCATATAATAGATGCATTATATCATATGCTACCAGGAAAATGGAAATTAAAAACAATGAGATATGACTATTCAGACAGTGAACTATTCAGTGGTAAACAAAAAGCTATCAAGCTCTGGGAAGATATGTAAGAAACATAACTGTTACATATATCTAAGTGAAAGAAGCCAGTGTGAAGAGCCTAGACACTATATGACTCCAATTATATGACAATCTGGAAAAGGGGAAACTATTGGACAGTTAAGAGATGAATGGTTGCCAAGGGTTGTGGGGGAGATATGAACAGGCACAAACACTTTTTAGGGCAGTGAAACCACTCTGCATGATATTATATTTATGGACATCGGCCATTATACATTTGTCTAATGTATAAATTCACACAGTGCACAACACTAAGAGTGAGCTTTAATGTGAATTAAAATGTAATTACAATGTGCCAATGTAGATTTATTAATTCTAACAAATATGCCATTCTGATGGGGGATGCTGTTGATAGGCTAGACAGTGCATTTGTGGGGTCACAGGCTATGGGAAGTCTCCACAGCTTCCACTTAATTGTGAGGCAGACCATACTGCCTTTGAAAAATAAACTCATTAAAAAAAAAAAAAAACTCCTCAAAAACAGAAATAAAAGAATACTGCTGAATGTACCTTTTCATTAAAATCCATGAAACCTGAGAAAGACTGACTTAGGGATCTTGGACCTTGCTCTGATTTAGGTGAAGTAGATGAGTTGACATGCAAAAGGACTGCTAGGTTGACATTCTTAGGATTGCTAGTTGACATTCTTAGGATTGCTAGGTATCTGTGCTCAGTGGCCACTCTGGAAAAGCACTGCAAAATGCCCCCAGGCGGAAACTGAGCATTTAGAGTGCAGACATTAGTATGGAGAGTATGAAGGTGCTGCAGTGGAAGGCACTAGGATGGAGGCTTAGTGATGAATCAGAATTCTGACAAGAGGGAATATTCTATGATCTGCTCCTATTTACCTGAATGCCTAATTAGAATAGATATGATAGGTGAACTGGCCATTTCGGCCTTACCTTTTACACAGAAAGTCTTAAATTCTACTCTTGTCTAGTTTTAATCATTTATAATAAATAGGGAATATTTGAATTGCCCAACCTTCCTAAGTAGCCAACACAGAAGCAGTACAGAGTGCTTCCCTGGCAGCTCAGTGGCAACGAATCTTCCTGCCAATGCGGGAGATGTGGGTTCGAATCCTGAGTTGGGAAGATCCCCTGGGGAAGAAAATGACAACTCACTCCAGTATTCCTGCCTGGAAAATCCCATGAAGAGAGAGCCTGATGAGCTATAGTCCATGGGGTTGCAAAGAGTAGGATACAACAGGCTCCGCTGTCCATGGGATTCTCCAGGCAAGAATACTGGAGTGGGTTGCCATTTCCTTCTCCAAACTTAGTGACTAAACAACAACAAAGCAGTATAGAATTGGCTTGGGACACGCTCACATGGAGTAGAGGTTTTGATTGTAAAAACTATGTTTGTGGTAGGCTTGTCTGGGGAGTTCATCAGGTGTATGGCTTTTGTATATTAACAGAAGACATATCAAAAACTAATCAAGGTATCTCCTTCAATCACCTAACTGTAGCTGAATGAGAAAGATTATACAGCAAGTATTCAGACCACAGGGACTTGTATGCCATTATAGTCTAGATTAAGGTTTTCTTTTCATCACGAATTGTGGAGTCCAGCCAGAACAATTTGCATTCTGGGGGACTGAATTCTGGGTTTCCCGGGTGGCATTGGTGGTAAAGAACCATCCTGCCAATGCAGGAGGCATAAGAGATAAGGGTTCGGTCCCTGGGTCAGGAAGATCCCCTGGAGGAGAGCATGGAAATCCACTCCAGTATTCTTGCCTGGAGAATCGCATGGTTTGTGTTTATTGTAACACCACAAGGATATTAGAATTTGCTGCCCTGTTGCCATAACCCGGTCAAGAAGGTTTTGGGCTTCACAGTTATTTTGAGTCATTTGTTAGTAAACTGCACTGATAATATCATTTAAGCTGACTTAGAGATTGAAACACTGAGAATTATAGTCACCTAGGTGACAAATAGAAGGTTTCTGATAAATTCAGCTTATATCCAAGGCTTATATCAAACTGTGAAATTCCTGGAGCAACCATGGCCTTTCTTCAAACTCTAAAAAAATATGTTATTTCCCACTGACCCTGTCACCAGGCAAAAATCTCAGAGAGCAGCAAGTTGTTCAGATGTTTTATTTAGGAATTCTGTTGATCCTTATTCCCAAGGGACAGAAAGATGCTGGAATATAAACGAAGGCTGGGCTGAAACAAGCATGCAAAGTTTTACAAAGGGCTGTGGCTTATGCAGTGCTAGTAGGTTCTTAAGAACAGTCAGTGGGGTATCAGTAGCATAAGCAGAATAAGCACAAACTGGGGTCCTGGGCAAATTGAGTAAAGCAACCAGAAGAGAGCTCTTGGGGCTTACATTCAAAAGCTGCCTAATGCAGTGACTCAGCATAGCTCAAGTGAAAGACAATTGCTAGCTTCTTCCTGGAGGGAAGCAGGTGCACCTAGGCAACAGAAGGGTATCAGAAGATTCGGAAGTCAGAACATTGAGCTGGGTGAAGTCAGAGAGACATCTGTGCAGAGGGAGAAAAAAGGCTAGCACAATCCACTGTTGAAGTTGTCAACTAAAAACTGGCATTTGCCTTCTAACACTACAAAGGTCCATCTAGTCAAAGCTGTGGTTTTTCCAGTAGTCATGTATGGATGTAAGAGTTGGACCATAAAGAAGGCTGAGCACTGAAGAATTGATGTTTTCAAGCTTTGGTTGCTGGAGAAGACTCTTGAGTCTCTTTCACAGCAATGAGATCAAAACAGTCAGTCCTAAAGGAAATCAACCCTGAATATTCATTAGAAGGACTGATGCTGAAGCTGAAGCTCCAGTGCTTTGGCCACCTGATGTGAAGAACCAACTCACTGGAAAAGACCCTGATGCTGGGAAGGATTGAGGGTGAGAGGGGAACAAGCGACCGAGGATGAGGTGGTTGGATGGTGTCACTGAGTCAATGGACATGAGCTTGAGTAAACTCAGAGAGCTGCAGTTCATGGGGTCACAGTCAGACACGACTTAGCGACTGAACAACAACAAATATACCTCTACAAGGTTTAAATCACACACGCTTCTGGCCTTTAACACTTTCTGAAAGGAGTTCAGGGTGGAGATCAGAAATGAGGCACTGTGTGCTCTGGAAAACTGGCAGATCTTCAGATAGATATTTTCAGGAGTTGATTTTATGATCCTAATTCTCACATCTCCTCATACCCAGAAAATCAAAATCCCTTCATGGTGATCAGCTCCTTGTGACTACCTCGATTGCATTCAACTCCCCCCTTCACCAAAATCTTATATACTCACTTTTCCCCGCTGCCTTTTTGGAGCAGGACTGAAAGCAGATGTTTGCAAATCAGCAACAGGGCCCAGAGAAGGTGAAAGTGATGGAAGGAGAAGAGATGAGTTAGCTCAGAGGGTGAGACAGTAGAAGCAAACCCTCTTTGGTAGCCCTCTTTGGAAGACTGCAGATATTTACTCTGTCTTAGGCAGTACCAAATGACCTTGCTCTGAGCTCAGTCAAATGAGCTGAGCTCATACATAATAAAGCAAAAATATCTGGTTTGTTCAATTATGGAAGATTCTATGGGTATTTGGAGAACTAAAGTGAGCCACAAGAATACTCACCTTAAAGCCACATTTCCAACTTGGCACGGGATTTGAATGCTAGAGTACAAACCTTCAGCTTCCCGGGTGGTGCTAGTGGTAAAGAACTGGCCTGCCAGTGCAGGAGACGTAAGAGACCTGGGTTCAATTCCTGTGTGGGAAGATCCTCTGCAGAAGGGAATGGCTACCCACTCCAGTGTTCTTGCCAGGAGAATCCCATGGACAGAGGAGCCTGGGAGGCTACAGTCCACAGGCTCACAAAGAGCTGGACATGACTGAAGCAGCTTAGCACAAATGTACAAGCCTTAGGTCCCAAGACCCAGATGGGGGAAAGGGGGCACTAGTGCTCAGCCATGTTGAATGGGTTAAGAGACAACTAACTTCCCTTTCACCTACTATAACCATTAATGTAATAAAATAAACAAATCCTATCCCCCCCCCCAAAAAAAAACAAACTAAAACAAAAAAAACAAAAAAAAAACAACCTCTTTCAATGTCAATAGAAAAACACTTGAAATCTACAGTAGCTAAAATGCCCTGAGGATGTCAACGAATGAAAAGCTGACAAATAGTTTATATTTTACTCTACAAAAAGCCCCTGGGGTGGTCTACTATTGAGTATAACTTAGATTAACATTTATTCTACCCTAGGTCAGTAAAGGAAATCTTCCTTAAGAATCAGACTTTGTCTGAAATTCAAGAGGCAGCACCACTGTAGGTAGGAGGGGTGCCAAGCAGACCTATTAATTTTGCTTTGTTCAAACTCCTTTTCATGATCACCTAGCTTTCTTGAACTTGCCTCCTGGTTCTTACAAAATGAAATTGAATATGAAAGATACAAGAAAGCATCCCCTGGTGCAATGATTCACAGCACAAACCAGGCTGGTAACAACCAAGTGGCTGTCTTGCAGAGTATGGAGGAGGATGTTTGCATATATATAGCGTGGTTCCTGGTAGAGCTCTCCCTGGAATTTTTGAAATTTGGGCCTGAATTGCAAACACATTTTATATGCTCACTTGGTGAAGGAAGCAACCTGTTTGTCATTTTCCGTGTTTATTCATTTCTACTGTGTTACTGTTAATGTTGTTTCATATGATCTTTGCAGAATTCTGAAATCCCAAAGGGGAAAGGACCATTTTGACATAACTTTTTTGATGGGGCAGACTGATGAATAAAATATGGTCGTTGTCTTCTTTGCTCATGCTGTGGATTGATGGGTGTATAGCTTTCAATATATAACACATTAATTTCAAAATATGTTTTAAAAGAGAAAGAAGGCCCTTTTCAAAAATAAGCATTATTAAGGTAATGACAGAAAGTCAAAGTGGTATTTCTCTCTCTATTGATTCCTAAGCTTTATCAGTTGTGACTGACTTAGGAACACTGATTGTTTTCGGTAGAAATCAATTATCTTGAAGCATGTCAAGATAAACAAACATTTCCCTACTGAATTTACTTTTCTTTTTCCAATTAGCTATCTTACATGCTTGCCAGTAATAATATAATTTCACTTTTCCTTACTTTCAACCATGCATAACTGGGTATGTAAAAATTCCAACTATTTTCTACTTCCCAAATTTATAAATAGTGTACACATAGCATTATTAAAAATGGTTTCTTACCGAGTGATTTTTTGTTACGTTTCCTATAGCTTGCCTGGCCTTAGTTCCTGTCTTCCTTTTCTGTTGTTTCCTATGGCGGTGGTGGTAGTTCAGTCACTAACTTGTGTCCGACTCTTTGCAAGCTCATGGGCTGCAGCATGCCAGGCTCCTTTGTCCTCCACTATCTCCCAGAATTGGTTCAAGTTTGTGTCCATTGAGTCAGTAGGAAAATATTGAGAATTTTTTAGACAATATAGGAGCATCTAAGGTAAACTCTCGATTTCATGCTAAAAGCTTAAGAAATTATACCTTTATAAGACTGGTTTAATTTTGTTCAGACTACTTAATTCTCATTGGGTGCTGCTTGATTTCCTTCATATCTAGTGTTTAGTGTGTGTGTGTGTGTGTGTGTGTGTGTGTGTGTTGGGGGGGATAGGCATCCCTTTTCGATGCTGTAATTCAGTCAATTTACCATACACAATCACAATTTATGTTACAAACATAAAGGCAACAGGTGTATAACGTACTCAAATCTCTTTCTTAAATATTCACCTCCACCCTGTTATTTGGATCCAGAGGACATTAACCAAAGCTTTAGGAAATGATCTCACATACTGTTGTTGAAAAATTGAGTCGTCTGTCACAGGCACAGAAAAGCCACCAATTCTGGTAATTTTATTACCAACAATAGCTTGAGCAAAGCATTATCCATCCCTGCAGCGAATGGAGCTTCTCATCAGATGTCAATAGCTGTGCATTCCCCTCATTTAAGGATTACATCATTTGCTGCAGAGACAGCCTAAGTACCTTTAAGTACAGGTTCAAACCAATTTAAATCTCTGCTGCCTTATCCTTTCCCATAAATTGAAGATTTTTCTACCTTGAGAAATAAGATCCAAAGTATGTATCTCTTAAAATTTGATGATGAAGTAAAAGTGGGGTCTTTCATGGGGCATCTGATCAAGGACTTTTCACTGATATGATTGTGGAAGATGATAATGCCTAGATGCAATTTGCGTACTTGTGTGTGTTGGTGGATTGAAGTACTGTCAGAATATTATTTAAGCCATAATATTTGCTATGGAAAACGTTTAAGCTATGAACGTTGTCTAAACTGATAATGGTACTTCTCAAAAATAACCATCAATGCCATAAATAAAAGGTATTGTCTTTTATTTATAAAAGGTGGATGTCCGGCAGGAAGGTGACAAAGTTCAATGTGATTGTCCTGGGGCAAGAATTTTGATCACTTTGCAGTGTTTTCTATAATTGCTGAGACTCAAACACTATTTTACTCTGCCACGTAATAAAGTAAGGGTGCTTAATTCACTGGATAATAAAGCCTCAGGAAGCAAAAGTTCACTGAACTCTTAAACATCGATGACAGGTCACTGTATGATACTATGTATTCTTCGAGGAACAAATTAATACTTTCTAATAAATTACTGCTATACCAAAATGTTAAAAACATAAAACTTTTTTAAGAGTAAGTAGTTTCCAGAAGGGCCAATAAGTTCCATTTTAACTTGGAATTAGTGTTATAAATATATTTCAATAATCAGAGTAACAGAGACTCACCATGTTGGAACCATCTGGAGTATTGATTCTACCTACAGTATTGTGTATATCAATAAAAGACACTAAAAATGAAAATGGGTTATTTTACGCATTTCAGCAGCTTCATAGGAGCCTATGGCTGTGTGGAAGAGTGTTTTTGCATATTTGTGTGTTCCTGTGTGTTTTTAGGGAACTAGACTATGGAAATGTCTTTGTTAAAGTACTTGACAATTTTTTAAAAAACTTTATTTTGTATTGGAATATAACTGATTAACAATGTTATGATAGTTTCAGGTGAACAGCAAAGGGACTCAGTCTTACATGTACAAGTATCCATTCTTCCCCAAACCAACAAGGACCTACTGTACAGCACATGGAACTCAGCTCAGTGTTACATGGCAGCCTGGATAGGCTATTTGGTTAAGATATTTGACAATTTTATATCCCGTAAGCCAAAATCTTTAAATTGAAAATGAGCTAAATGTTACTTGTTATAATTCTTTACCTTTTTTTTTATTCCTGATGAAAATTGAAGAGAGTTGGCTGTATGTAATATCACTTAATTTCCAGGTTATCTTTGATTTTCTGGGTTTAAAATTTTCTTCTTTTTCCCTAAATATTTTAATCACTTTACCTTTTCTACTGCGAATGATTTCTAAGTTTTCTAGATCATGAAACTCTAAAGATCTGTGCCCAAAAGTAGTTTCTCTCACCTTGGAAAATGTCAACTTGATTACCGTCCCTCTGACTCAGACTCAAGAGTTGGCTCATTAAATTTCTAAATATTTTCACATGGATTGATGTCTAATCTCTGACTTTCCCATTACTGTAATTACCAGAGGAAATTCTGGGCTTGAGATTGATGTTGAAACTTGTGAGGGAAGGCAGTATCATTTATTGCGTAGGAACGGTGGTAGAAGTTATGTCACAGATGAGAGCTATTTATTTCTAGACAAACTCAGCTCTAGCAGACTGGGACATGGAGGTCCGGCCATGACCAAGGCCAGGTGGGACTGTACAGTCAGAGGCAGTGTGACTGGATAAAGTGTAAGGTCCTTTATAACACTAAGAGTGTATTATTTGAAATACTGAAATACAGGGACTGTCACCTGGACCAGAGAATTTCAAGGACCAGAACTGGTGTAAGAACAAAATTGTATGCTTGGCATCAGAAGGGTCAGGGAGTGGTTAGGTGCATATAACCAGATCAGAGGCTCTTGAGATTTTGGTCAAACTTTCAGGAAGGGAAAGGAGAGCTGGCAAAGAGCGACAGACTCATTGGCATTACATGTTGTCACAGTTATAGGCAAATGGGATGGAAACAGATGGCATTTGTTATCATTTTTCACTTTCCTTAAAGAAAACTAATTAAATTTTGCTTTCATAGCCCACAAGATTTTAGTTAAAATGTCACTTATAACAGAAAGGTATCTAAAATAAGTTATGGGCAAAATTTTTAAAAGGGTAGCCATACAATAGACAAGTTTCTCTTAGCTCTGTTTCTGTGGTCTGCTGTGAAAAATAATATGACAGTATCTTTAGTGCTATTATATCTATAAGAGCCTATCATCTTAAATCAAGCTGCTCCAACAGCTGTTTTAGAAATCAGGGTTCTTCTCTATATAAAAATTTACAGGCAAATACAGTCACCCTGTCCTGTGCTTCATTATAGTATTTACTGTCATGAGTAAAAGTAACATGATCAGAGTTGTAACTATGATTTTACATGCTGGATTGCACTGGGCATGGCCATGATGCCATGTACATAAGCCTCTGGTTCAAATCAAGCCGCACTCTCCGAATTATCTCACAATGACACCGAGTACAAGAGGAGGTGGAAGGACTGCCCTGAAGGTGACTCTAGGGTTAAATCAGCTCAAAGTGAGTCTTCAATGTCTAAGACTCTCCATAGTAATCTGAACCTATCCTCACATGCCATGGTGTTTATTCAAATCATTTGAAGTATATGCTATGTTGCCTATGACCTCAACAACCCTACAACAGATAAAATCTCTACTCATTTACTGGGCTTCCTTGATGACTCAGTGGGTAAAGTATCTGCTTGCAATGCAGGGGACACAGGAGACCCAGGTTCTATCCCTAGGTCTGGAAGATCCATTGAAGGAGGAAATGGCAACCCACTCCAGTATTCTTGCCTGGAGAATCCCATGGACAGAGGAGCCTGGTGGGCTATATAGCCCAAAGGGTTGCAAAGGACCAGATAAAACTGAGCACACACATTCATTTATCACAGAATTGCTTACTTCTTCCCTGCTCCTGTATGCTAATAGCATGGTTTGGTAATGGATAAAATGCATACAATTGGAGAACACCAAAAAAAAATTTCAGCTTGTCTCACAGAGCACATTTTGACCCACTATCCTATCCCTCTGTATGAGGAAGGTACTTTTCAACCAAGGAACCCCCAAAGCCCTTTTAATAATTACCTTGATGTATATATATATATACACATACACTCCATCATTTACCTCTGCATGTGACCACCATTCTCAAAACCATAAGGAGCTATTTTAGACTGAAAAGCATGAGGGACCATTCCATCAAGAGGAATACAGCAAATTTTCTCCCTGTTAGAAACTGAAGATATTACTCAAGCCTACTTTTATCAGCCATGGCTGCAGACATTGCCATTAAAGAGCACTTGGTTTCAGCTGGATATAACCAAAGGAAAATGATTTTAAATCAAATAACAACAGGGTGTGGAAAATCTTGCCATCTGATAGATCTTGAGACACTGTAATTTCAAAGCATGCTAACATCTTCAGTGCTGATAAGAATAGTCTCTGATAATCATGTGCCAGAGAGAATTTCACATCCTAGGTTTAAAAATTGAAGAGGTCAAATATAAAGTCACAGATATGAAAGGAATATGAAATTTGACCACACAAACTGGGAAATCAATCCATCTAGATTTTCTCAACTATAACTTATTTTCAAATGCTCATGGAATGAGTGTAAGGGACAAGAGTAAACCTTGCTTTTCTCCTATCCCTTTTGTTCATGTTAAAAAACACAGATTAAAAAAAAAATGATGAGTGGTTAAAAATTACATACAAATCTGTATTTCGATGTATTAGCAATACTGGCCAAAATACATGCTTGATTGATTTTTGCATTAGTGAAAGTAACATTGAGCACTACCATTTGTCAAATTCTGGTTTGGCTTATTTACCACCACTCTCATCTTGGGGCATCTGTTAAACTGGATTCTTTGCTCTGTGGCTCTTACACACACACCATCTAATCCCAGGTCATGCTGTTAATCCTCATTTGTTCATTATTCACTTCACACATGGGTATGAAATACCATGTGTTAGAAGTATATGCTATTTATTTGACAGGCACTTGTGAACAAAGTCTTTCATAAATTAAATAGTCTCCGTTCCAAGGGCTGTGAAGTTGCCACAGGCCAAGGGGGCCTGGTCCTGGCAGCCTCTCAGCTGAAGTGGAGGGAAGAGCATCTCCAGAATGCTCCAGGGATGGAGTCCCCTCCAGCTGGCTCTGTGACATGCTGCTCAGCACTGCCCAGTAACAGGGCCCACTGTCATCTCAGAAACTGGGCTTGTTTTATGAACTGAGCTCCATAACTACAGCTCGGTAGTAGGGAAGGTGAAAAAAATGATGGGCCAACAATGAATGTCCTAGGGAAGGGGGGAAATGGGGAGCTGATGTTCAATGGGTTAGAATTTCAGTTTTGCAAAGAAAGAATAATTCGAGAGATATGTTGCCCAACTCTGTGCATGTGGTTAACAGTACGGTAGTATACACTTAAAATGGTTAAGACAGTGCATTTTATCTTGGGCTTTTTACAATTAAAAAAAATGAATATCAAGAGATCAAGAGAGCACAGAATCACACTGATAGGAAGCCTAATGCATATTAGTACATGTTTATAGGTGGTGTCATGAGCTGTATTTGGTCGCCCAAACTTTATATGTTGAAGTTCATAGCTCAGGCAGTAAAGAATCTGCATGCAATGTAGGAGACCAGGGTTTGATCCCTGTGTTGGGAAGATCTCCTGCAGGAGGAAATGGCAACCCACCCCAGTATTACTGCCTGGAGAATCCCATAGACAGAAGAGCCTGGAGGGCTGCTGCCTGTGAAGTCACAGAGAGTCGGACATGACTGAGCGACTTTCACTAACCCCAGTGCCTCAGAACTATACTGGGTGATTGAGTTTTTAAAGAGGTGATTAAAGTAAAATCAGCCTTTACGGTGGGCTCTAAACTGATACGAAATTTGGACACAGGGCAGGGATGTAAGTACACAGAGGAGAGACCACCTAAGAATATAGTGAGAAGCAGCCATCTGCAAGCCAAGGAAGGAGCCCTCAGAAGAAATCAAATCCACTGACACCTTAGTCTCAAACTTCTATCCTTTAGAACTGTGAGAAGACTTGTTGTTTAAACAATAAACAATCCCCAAAATGAATACGGCAACGCACTCCAGTACTCTTGCCTGGAAAATCCCATGGATGGAGGAGCCTGGTAAGCTATAGTCTATGGGGTTGCAAAGAGTCGGACATGACTGAGCGACTTCACTTTCACTTTTCACAAAATGAATATGCCCCTAATATTAATAACTCCTATTTAGTGAATAACTACTATTTAGTGAATAATTTACTACTTGTCAGAGACTATTCTCAACTCTTTAGTCCACATCAGAGTCCTAGGAAATAGGTACAGTATTTTATTATACAAGGACATCATATAGACATAGGGAGGATTCAGATGTATTCTACTATGAAATGTCAGTTATTGTTTATAGAGTTTTTGTTGTTCTTCAGTTGCTCAGTAGTGTCCAACTCTTTGTAACCCCATGGACTGAAGCACGTCAGGCTTCCCTATTCTTCACTATCTCCTGGAGTTTGATCAATTTCGTGTCCATTGAGTCAGTGATGCCATCAAACCATCTCATCCTCTGTTGCCCCCTTCTCCTCCTGCCCTCAATCTTTCCCAGCATCAGAGAGCATCTTCTCCAAAGAGTTGGATATCAGGGAGCCAAATCATTGGAGCTTCAGCTTCAGCATTAGTCCTTCCAGTGACTATTCAGGGTTGATTTCCTTTAGGATTGATTGGTTTGGTCTCTTTGCAGTTCAAAGGCTCAACAGTCATCACCAGCAGTATAGTTCAAAGCATCAAATCTTGGTCACTCAGCCTTCTTTACTGTCTAGCCCTCACTCCGTGCATGACTACCAGAAAAACCATAGCTTAGACTAAATGAACTTTATTGGCAAAGTGATGTCTCTGCTTTTTAATATGCTGTCTAGGTTTGTCATTGCTTTTCTTCTAAGAAGCAGGCTTCTTCTAATTCATGGCTGTAGTCACCATCTGCAGTGATTTTGGAGCCCAAGGAAATTAAGTCTGTCCCTGTTTCCATTTTTTTCCCCCATCTATTTGCCACTATGAACTTTAAGTTATTGTTTATAGACTTAAATAGTTGTATAAAAAGGCGGAATTTTAAAAAGATTTTCTGTAAGGTAACATAGGATATATATACATATATGGTGTTATGAGCTGAATTGTGGCGCCTAAAATTTATATGCAATTTAATACTGCACACTTAAATGGAAAAGCAACAAATGTTCTCCTTTAAGTGGTCAATCAGCTGAAATTCTCTATTTACAGTACATTTGGATGAGACAGCCATATAAACTACTTCAATATGTTACTTTTCTAGCTGTTTTCTATAATCAGTAACTCCCAGTGAGTTAGAAAATGGGGTGATTCATCTGACCTTTGAAGCTCTAATTGCAACCAGGTATTGCAGACTGTTCAGCTTGTATGAATCTCACCCTTCTGGCCTGCCTTCTGACTCTTCATTTTAATTGACTTAGAATATGATCAGAACCAGTGAGCTGTGTTAATAGGTGTAGTAGAAACACATAGGTACTTATATAACTCTTGTATATATTGAGGTATTTCATGCACTTTTCAAATTTATTTTTAAGAACTGAAATTTTCTAAGCTGTTTTTTTTTTTTAATATCAGTAATAAGACAGGCGGAATACAACTTCATAAGGAAAACGGCTGCTACAAATTTCACATTTTTCTTTTTCATTCGTCTTTCAAAAATTTCAGCTGTTCTTAATATCCCCACCATACATATCCTCTAGAGTGTTCTTTTCATCCTAAAATATTTTGTCGTACTTTTGGTTAGTGAGAGAGCACCTGGTTACAAGGGGTTGGTACCCTGTCCAAATAGCTCCCTCAGAAGGAGAGATTGTGGTTGAAGATAGATATATCTCTTGGTAGTCCCGGAAAACATGCTTATTTCTGGCAAGAATCAGCCAAGGTAGACTGATTCCTTATCATCCTTACATATCCATCTCTGAAGGTAATTTCAGAATTAAGGAATCCTCTTTCTTTTGTGCCGACTTGTCCATCAAACATCCTTCCAGCTTCCCCACAGCCCTCTCTAGCTTAAAGTCCAATGCGTGCACACACACACACACACACACACTCTCACACACACACAATAGGTCAAAGCTATTTAAAGCATGCATGCTAAATCGCATTAATTGTGTCCGACTGTTTGCAACCCCATGGACTGTAGCCCACCAGGTTCCTCTGTCCATGGGATTTTCCAAACAAGTATACTGGAATGGGTTGTCATGCCCTTCGTCAGGGAATCTTCCTGACTCAGGGATCGAACCCGTGTCTCTCATGCCTCCTGCATTGGCAAGTGGGTTCTTAACACTAGTGCCACCTGGGAAACCCCATGCAAAATAATTTACTTAGGAAATAATTGTATTTTTCCCACTCAGTACCAAGGAAAATAATTGAGGTCCAGAGATTTATAGCAAATAAACTTTTAGTAAAGACTGACAGTAAATAAGTCTAAAGTCATATGGCCTGGAAGGGACAGCATGACATCTGTCACCTCACTTCTATTCAGAGTCTACTGTAGCAAAATTAGCATGATATTTGGAACATACACGTGAAAGTTGTTTTTAAATGACATTTCAGCATTTCTTGCATCACTTAATGTTTCTCATAATAGAAATATGGAGTAGAAGCCATTTTTAGAGGATGACACTTGAGAACCCATATTGGTTTGAAACAAAGAATCAAAAGCCTTAATGGGAAGGTTGAAAAGCCTGCAGAGATGGATATATGTATGATAAGTAATCAATCTACCTTTGTTGATTCTTGGTAGAAATGAGCATGTTTTTCTGGACTACCAAGACGGATATCTCCGTCTTCAACCACAACCCCTCCTTGTGATGGAGCTATTTTTGACAGGGTATCCACCCTTTGCAACCAGATGGTCTTTCAATAATTGGTGTTTGTTACCCTACAGAGTACAGCAAATGGATGCTTTTCTTGTAGAAATTTGAAGAAAAGTACCTTCTTTTCTTCTCTTTTTGTTAAAAAAAAAAAAAAAATTCTGGAACAGAACTAGAGACTTGAGAAAATTGTCTCTAAAAAGAATTAAGCAAAAGGCCATGGCCACATGGGGGCAGGCAGGCTTCACTAGTGAGGCTCGCGACCCATCAGGAAGGTCTCTTAGATCCTGCATGAGTGGTACCTGAAGGACGGAGTCCGGTGGGGGTTCTGCTTTACATGTGGGAGGAGGAAGTAGGGAAAGATCAGCAGCTACTGGAAGCTCACGTTTTAGAGTTATTACAGTTAAGCTATGTGCAACGTTTCAGAGTAGAGAAAAGTTAAAGGCCAGGGGAATGCAAGAAATTCTTCCATGATTATGATTCCAAGGGAAAATCAAAGAGATTACAAAATTTCTCACAACAACATGGAAGAGCTGTTCAAATATAAGCAGGATATCCCAAAGCGCCCACTTTTGGGAACCTTAGTATTATGACCGTGATATGATACTAATCTTATTCCCTGCATTACATTTTCTCTTTTTCCCCTTGTTTTCATAAAATCACTGTACTCCTTACCTTGAGATAGATTATCCTTAGTGAAAATTAGATATAGTGGTTCAGTAGGTCATTGGGTGGCAAGTTAATTACAATAAATCTCTCACATCCTGGAAGATTCCTCAGTATCTCCTCAGTAACAAATGCTTAATATTTATTCTGGCCATGAGTACCTTTTCCCTTCAGCAGAACCTTAGTCAACACCACTATCTGAAGGTTTATGGACGCTTGATCCAGAATATCCAAACAGAAGATTCACTTCACAGCAGAGGAGGTATATAGGAGTGACCACGAGATTCATTATTGTATCCTGTACCAAGACATTCAGAAGTAGTTGACTTCATGTAACGCTAAAGGGGCTACCCTGGTGACCCAGATGGTAAAGAATCCACCTGCAATGCAGGAGATCTGGGTTCGATCCCTGGGTTGGGAAGATCCCCTGGAGAAGGAAATGGCAACCCACTCCAGTATTGTTGCCTGGTCCATCCCCATGGACTGAGGAGCCTGGTGGGCTTCAGAGATGGCAAAGAGTTGGACATGACTGAGTGACTTTCATACACACACACACAGTGCTAAAGTAGCCTACTAGAGGTATATCTGAAGCACCAGCATGGAAGTAATTCTCTGAATTCATGAGTATTTTTTAGGTTTCCCTGGTGGCTCAGATTGTAAAGAATTTGCCTGCAAATTGGGAGACCCAGCTTTGATCCATGGGTTAGGAAGATACCCTGGAGAAGAGAATGGTTACCCACTCCAGGATTCTTGCCTGGATAATTCCATGGACAGAGGAACCTGGTGGGCCACAGTCCATGGGATTGCAAAAAGCTGGACATAAATGAGTGACTAACACTTTCACTTTTCATATGTATTTAGTCAGTTCAGTCAAGCAGTCATATCCGACTCTTTGTGACCCCATGGACTGAAGAAACAGGTTTCCCTGTCCATCACCAACTCCTGGAGACTACCCAAACTCATGCCCATCACATCAGTGATGCCATCCAACCATCTCCTCCTCTGTCATGCCCTTCTCCTCCCACCTTAAATCTTTCCCAGAATCAGTGTCTTTTCCAATGAGTCGGTTCTTCACATCAGGTGGCCAAAGTATTGGAGTTTCAGCTTCAGCATCAGTCCTTACATTGAATTTTCAAGACTGATTTCCTTTAGGATTAACTGGTTGAGTATCCTCACAGTCAAGGGATTCTCAAAAGTCTTCTCCAACACCACAGTTCAAAAGTATCAATTCTTTGGTGCTCAGCTTTCTTTATGGTCCAATTCTCACATCCATACACAACTACTGGTAAAACCACCGCTTTGACTAGATGGACCTTTGTTGGTAAAGTAATATCTCTGATTTTTAATATGCTGTCTAGGTTGGTCATAGCTTTTCTTCCAAGGAGCAAGCATCTTTTAATTTAATGGCTTGAAGACCCCCCAAAATAGTCTGTCACTGTTTCCATTGTTTCTCCATTTATTTGCCACGAAGTGATGGGACCAGAAACCATGATCTTAGTTTTCTGAATGTTGAGCTTTAAGCCAACTTTTTCACTCTTCTCTTTTGCTTTCATCAAGAGGCTCTTTAGTAGTTCTTCACTTTCTGTCATAAGGGTGGTGCCATCTGTGTATCTTAGGTTATTGATGTTTCTCCCAGCAACCTTGATTCCAGCTTGTGCTTCATTCAGCCTGGCATTTCTCATGATGTACTCTGCATATAAGTTAAATAGGCAAGGTGACAATATACAGCCTTGAAGTACTCCTTTCCTGATTTGGAACCAGTCAGTTGTTCCATGTCCAGTTAAACCAGGGCTATTGCAGTGATCATGAATAGAATGTGTTCATGGTTTCAAGAACAAGGTGTGTAAGAAAATGGGGGCACCATACAGCAACTCCCAGTAACACATCATGGTTCCCACCCTGCAACGCTGGGTTCTATATGGTTAAAGTTCCATCAGAGAACTGGGTACTTCTTGAATGTGGAGACAAGTGGATGAAAAGAGGAGTCAATGTCTTCCAGGGAAATTGATACTGCTCAGCAAGGAAAGGTGTCACCCTTTTATCCAATAGATTATGGAATGCAGGAGATCTACTTGGGTTGCCAGGTAGCAATCAGAATAGGCTAGGTAACACGCCAAAACCCTAGCTGCTTAAAACACAAATGATTTTTCTCTTGTATTCTAAATATGCACTATGAAAGGCAAGGAATAATCTCATGGGTACTTAGGGAAGCTGACATCATATCCCGTTTCTCTTAAGCTGCATATCTAAAAAAGATAGACTCCTCAGTCTCCAAGAGGGAAAGAGAGTTAGAAAGCCACTGGTTGCTTTTTATAAAAAATAAAATATTACAGCTATTTAGTGACACATTTCAGTTGACTAGTGACATATGTCTTTTCATCTCAGAAAACTGGATGGAATGAGCCACTTCGCCTTGTTGTTCAGTTGCTAAGTCATGTCTGACTCTTTTGAGGCCCCATGGACTGTAGCCCGCCAGGCTCCTCTGTCCATGGGATTTCTTAGGCAGGAATACTGAAGTGGGGTGCCATTTCCTTCTTTGGGGGATCTTTCTGACTCAGGGATCAAAGGTGTCTCCTGCATTGGCAGAGGATTCTTCACTGCTGAGCCACCAAGAAAGTCCTACTGCAAAGATCCAAGGCAAGATGTTTAGCAACTGGTATGTCTGGTGAGCTGAGCACTGAAGAATTGATGCTTTTGAACTGTGGTGTTGGAGAAGACCATTGAGAGTCCCTTAGACTGCAAAGAGATCCAACCAGTCCATCCTAAAGGAGACCAATGCTAGGTGTTCATTGGAAGGACTGATGTTGAAGCTGAAACTCCAATATTTTGGCCACCTGATCTGGAGAGCTGACTCATTGGAAAAGACTCTGATGCTGGGAAAGATTGAGGGCAAGAGGAGAGGGGGATGACAGAGGATGATATAGTTTGATGGCATCACTGACATAATGGATATGAGTTTGGGTGGTCTCTGGGAGTTGGTGATGGACAGGGAGGCCTGGAGTGCTGCAGTTCATGAGGTCGCAAAGAGTTGGACACGACTGAATGACTGAACTGAACTGATGTCTGGTGAGGACTAATACTGCCAAGCAGATGTTTTTAAAAAAGAAAGCCTGTAGCTATATTTTTATGCTGTTAGGAATACTTTTTTGATGGTAAGTATGCTCAACTACTTGAATCACAGGAAGGGAAAGAGGAGCAGGGTGTGTTTTTAACCACTAGAGCCACCTGGGAAGCCCCAGGCACATGAATCACAGGAAAGGGAAAAGGAGAGAAAATAATAATAGGGGATACTTATATTTCTATAATTATTGTAATTATAGGGAAAATTATAAAAGGGAAAAGAAAAAAATAATCAGAAAGTATTTGGTTAAATCTCAAAAAAACAGCAAATATATACTTAATAGGATGTTACAATGGAATATAAAACTAAGCCATCAAGGTATGATAGATGTCAGTTAGCAATGTGTGTTGAAATGAATTCAATCACTCTAGAGATCTTGGAATAAAAAGGTGAAATCATAAAACTGTTAGGTGATTTAGTAGTAAATAGAATTAGTGTTCTTGTAAGAGACACCTGAGAGATATCCCTTAGCCTCTTCTGCCATCTGATGAAACAAGGAGAAGTTTGAAGAGGCCCCTTACCCCATCAGATCAGCACCTTGAAGTTCTAATCACCAGAACTGTGAGAAACACATTTCTGTTGTTCGCAAGCTACCCAGCCTGTACTATTTGGTTACAGCAGCCTGATCACACTAAGTCATGTGCCGATGACTGAGGAATAGGAGGAGCAGACATCACAGCACATGCCACTAAGTACGAGATGTAGCTCCTGTCCCAATGTCTTGATGTTACATCCAATTACAGAGATAAGACAATAAAATGTATTCACAAAGGAAAATTCTGAAGTAACTAAAAGTAACTGGGCACTGGAGACCAAAATTAAATTCTACAATAGACAAACATTTTTGTTCTTAAACCTGATATTTTTGGCAAATGATTTTCACTGGTTTTGCTGTTTTAGGAAAACTAGAATTATACATTTACACAATAATCAAATTGAAGGTCCTGTACAGTGACCTCAGAAGGAAAATTTCTTAAAACTATAGCAAATATCAATAGAAACATGACCTTGATTGGATTGCGGATCATTTCGTAAGTCAGTCAGGTCACCTACACTTGAAATTCAAAGAGAAAGCAGGAACCAAATTCTCAGACAATGGGAAATTGTATCAGATCTTGCAATAACGATGGGGAAAGTGATGCATTTTTCAGAAATGTACTCAATGGGGCATTTTAAAATAGATTAGTCAAAGTATTTCTAATATTCTTCCCTTAAAAATCATTTTTGGTGAAGGAAATTCTATCCATGGAATTCTCCAGCCAAGAATACTGGAGTGGGTTTACATTTCCTTCTCCAGGGGATCTTCCCAACCCAGGGATTGAACCCAAGTCTCCTCCATTTCAGGCGGATTCTTTACCATCTGAGTCACCAGGGTAGCCCCACAAACACAGCCTCAGCTCAGTTCAGTTGCTCAGTCATGTTGCAACCCCATGACTGCAGCACTTCAGACTTCCCTCTCCATCACCAACCCCCGGAGCTTGCTTAAACTCGTCCATCAAGTCGGTGATGCCATCCAACCACCTCATCCTCTGTCATCCACTTCTCCTGCCTTCAATCTTTCCCATCATCAGGGTCTTTTCTAATGAGTTAGCTTTTTGCATCAGCTGGTCTTCTGGATTGATTTCCTTTATTTTTATTTATTTAGTTTTTTTGAATTGAACTGATGTATTTACTTTAATTCTGGGAAATTTCCTTGAGTGATTTTGTTAATGATTTCATTTTTATGGTTTTCTCTGTTCTCATTTTTTTTAATATAAATTTATTTATTTTAATTGGAGTTTAATTACTTTACAATATTGTATTGGTTGTGCCATATATCAACATGAATCTGCCACGGGTGTACACGTGTTCCTCATCCTGAACCCCCCTCCCACCTCCCTCCCTATACCATCCCTCTGGGTCATCCCAGTGCACCAGCCCCAAGCATCCTGTATACTGCATTGAACCTGGACTGCCAATTTGTTTCATATATGATATTATACATGTTTCAATGCCATTCTCTGAAATCATCCCACCGTCTCCTCCCTCTCCCACAGAGTCCAAAAGACTTCTATACATCTGTGTCTCTTTTGCTGTCTCACATACAGGATTATCGTTACCATCTTTCTAAATTCCATATATATGTGTTAGTATCCTATACTGGTGTTTTCTTTCTTGCTTACTTCACTCTGTATAATAGGCTCCAGTTTCATCCACCTTATTAGAACTGATTCAAATGTATTCTTTTTAATGGCTGAGTAAAACTCCATTGTGTATATGTACCACAGCTTTCTTATCCATTCATCTGCTGATGGACATCTAGGTTGCTTCCACGTCCTGACTGATTTGATCTCTTTGCAGTCTAAGGGACTCCTTGCCATCCAAAGAGAGTTTAAATTTAAATAGGAGGGTTTTTTTTTTTTTTTTCACTTTCTAAGCTATTCAAATATGTTTACATTTCCTTAATAATGATTTAGCTAACATAATTCCATAGATTCAATACATGAATTTTATCACTATGTTAAAGCTTTGTCCTGACTTTTTTTTTCTACTAAATTTAACTGTATGTTTGGACTTTGACTGTATTATCACTGTAATTTCTCAAATATTTAAAATTTACCAATGAAAGTATACCTGTCCTAAACTCTAGAGCAAACTAAAGCCCACGGCAAAAATATTTTAATGTGTGCTTTGCAAAATGCTTACTTCTGTTTGATTATAAGGCATAGCATTAGATCATCTTCCTGAAAAAGTCTCTGTAATGAGTGACATTTAATATAACTATAAATCTGATTAATATTGTTATAATATTGCTTAAAGAAGTTTTTCTTAATCATGTGCAACTTTATGGCAAGTGTTTATTTTTCCTTACTAATGAGTTAGCTATTTAGCAATCATTGCTGCTTCATTCTAGAAGCTTGATTTCTATAATCAAGTGTATTTGTGAAACAAAGCCCATTTACTTGCAGTTATAATATATTTTATTAATAAATGATTATAGTTTGTTTCCATCTTAGTAACAGATAGGAGAAAAATATAACAAATACATTAATGGACTTTACAAGAATTCTTTCCTATATTAATATACTAGTATATTTGCTCAGTAGATATTCATAAATGGGTATATTAAAACTGAAGTAATACATGTCATGTATTATGAGTAGATTTTTAGTCTTATGTTCAGTTTGTGAAACTAGGAATAAAGTACATGTTTTGAAATAACAC
The DNA here is from genome assembly GCF_032405125.1 of Capricornis sumatraensis. Classification (NCBI taxonomy): domain Eukaryota; kingdom Metazoa; phylum Chordata; class Mammalia; order Artiodactyla; family Bovidae; genus Capricornis; species Capricornis sumatraensis. Next base: position 13,257,893 of record NC_091089.1, on the reverse strand, counting down.
TTTGCGTCTTAAACACTCTATGTTCGCTTCTAGCATAAAGTGAAGAGATCTGGGGTGTTGAAGTATGCCTTAAACTATATGGTTTTAAAAAGAACTGTAATTGCAGCTGACTAATAGATGATAGAAATAGACATGTACATCTGTGTTCTATAAAAGCCATAACTACATATATTTTCCAAACAAAAATGTGTTATACAATGTCTTTTACTGAGATTTATAAAAAGAGAAAGATTTTTCAAAAACTGTTGCAGCTTGTCACTTTTTTGGCAAAGGGCTGGGTGACATGCATCTGAGGAAAGTGAATGAAAATTATTTTTCCAGTTTCTCTATCTATCCTGTTGAAAGTTTTTGCTATTTTCCCTGTTGTATCTATGAAGGTTTATTAAATATCTGGAATTTTGACTGCATTTCTTGTTGTATGTTTTAAATCAAACTACTTCATTGAGTATAAAATCCACAAAATAATTTCCACAATGATTTTGACAAATTTAAACTTTGGTACCAAAGCTTAAAAAAAATTTGATTACACAAGTTGTTAGATAAATAACACTGTCAGTACAATCTAAAGTTCACAGGAATGGGATTGATTTCTTTGCGCACACCACCCACATTTACTAAACACTTGCTTGGATCCCAGAGGAAATAAAAGGTACCCAACCGAAGTGATATAGATCAGTGGATAAAAATCAAACAATGAATAGATTTGAACCGGCTTATCCCTAAGAGGAGCCACGGTGGTCAAGCATTTTGGACTCTATGTGTATTTCCTGGGCTTGTAAATAATGTTTCTCTTCTCATAATTTTGTGAAATAAATTTTTATACATCATGGTCAAGGAGACGATTCTTGAGAGAGAGTGGAAATCCACTGAAAGGGATTTGGATTAGGTAACAGGTTGGGTTCTCTTAGAAGTCATCCCTGGGATGAGACAGACATTTAGGCAGTAACTTTGGTACCAGTATCTGCAAGAAGGAAGGAGGAGAAAGCAGGAAAGGAAGAGAGAGAGGCAAAACCAGGGTGCCAGCCCAACTAAGTCTTGGGGTAAACTCTCCACATGGTGCTCTGGAGCCAAAATGGCATGGGAGAGTGGTCTGGAGTTGGGCCAAAACTCTTTAGGACTCCTGTTTGCCTTTATCCACATAGCTCAGTCAAGGGATGTTGGCTCCAGAGGAGTACATTGAGTGAAGTGAAAGTTTGAAGCTGAAATATGTATAGACAGGATTCAGAGCTGACCCTGCTCAGCAGTTGGCCAGAAAACTTTCATGGAAGGACGAGCTGGTGATTCATCACAGCATCTTCACAGATCACCACTGGGAAAGAGCTCTGAGGACTGGATAGCTCCCTTTTCTTCTTACACATTGGAACGTTACAGAAAATCCCAACACTGTTTTCATTATCAGATTCTTTTAGGCTTCCTATGTGAACTATAAGTATAGGTGACCCACGTGATTCACCACCATGCAACTCACAATCCAGTCAAGGTCATTCCTACAGGTGTTCTATAACCTCATCAACTAAGACTGCAGTGCTCAATGTCCTCCCAAAGCAAACAAAAGGAGGAAAAACCCAAGTTGTTTTTTACATCAGAAGTAATCCAGGAAACTTAGATAAACCACATTATATCATCAAAATGATAAAGAGAAGGTATGTAATTTAGTATTGCAAAATTATATACCATATTGGACTTAATGTTTGAATACATTGTATCCCCGGGCACTTCCCCGGGTGGCTCAGTGGTAAAGAATCTTCCTGCCAATGCAGAAGATTTGAGTTCTATCCCTGAGTTGGAAAGATCCCCTGAAGGAAGGCATGGCAACTCACTCCAGTATTCTTGCCTGGAGAATACCATGGATAGAGGAGCCTGCTCGACTACAGTCCTTGTGGTCACAAAGAATCAGACATGATGGAGCAACTGAGCACACACGCACAAGTTGTTTCCCTAAATATGTATGAAAAGTAAATGAATAGTCTGTATTACAAATCTTCTCATTAAGACTCTTATTTCAAGTTCTAGAGCATCAATTGCTGTTTAGCAGCAAATAATCGCAGTTTACCAAACTGTTCATCATTCATAAAATGAACCACAATTTGATCTTCTTTGTTCATAGTAGTTTTAATGACTGTAGTTATTATTGAATGTACACTTAAATGTAGTCTATGAATTTTAAAATATTTTATAGACAGGTCTCATGTATTAAAAACAGCTCAAAGGTTTTGACAATAAATTACATAATAGGAAAGCAGTTTTAAAAATTGGTTATTTTGTCCCACTAGTCCTAAGAGTATAATTCTGTTGTGTCAATGCTTCTTTGTTGCTCCATATTGGTAAAAATATTGCTAAGTCACCATTTCCTGATTTGACAGTATTATCAGTATGTCTAAATATCTATTTATGAAAATTAAAAATAAAATGGTAGATAATTTACTTTTCTTTAATATATTTTCATCTCTGTCTTTTCTATACCATTTCTTGCTGCATTTTCACAGAGTGTGTCTGTTTGTACTCTTTTACAGACTGTACCAAATGTTTCTCTAGAGAAACACATGATTAATCGATTTCACCTTTCCCAACTAACAACTGACTCAGTATAATCTCCTGATATGGATCACACCCATTTGACAGGCACACTGATGTCTGAAATTCTTTTAAACATCTTTTGCATAGATATCAAATGAAGGCAGATTAGTTTTCAAAATTCATGGCAGCTGCTTGCTTCAAAGTATTTTGCAATCTAAGAGAGAGTATAAAAATAAGACGTACTAGTCCTGTTCTTTTAAATGGGGATAATTTGCATAGTTTAAAAAGATCATATTATTCACAATAGATTTTTCATATTCTAAGTTTGTAAAAAAAATGTTCATGCTATATCTTGAGACTCTAAAAACTTCCTTCAAATAACTTTTTCCTCTAATCTTTTTCCTCTAAGAACTTCTCTAACTTTGATTCTAATCCTTTTCTGAAATTCTATTTTGTAGAAAGTCAATCTTGTTGTTTTATTCATGTAAAATTAACACATTAATCATTTACTGCAAATCCTTTACATAGAAGTAAAAAAGCAAAAGTTCATTTTTGTCTTTTATTAGACATGGATAATAAATTTTGTCTTTAAAGTTCTTTTCTGTTTAGCTTTGTTTTGTATTTACACCTATCTTAGTGTGACTCTGTATCTATATCTAATTTGTTTTTACTTCCAAAAATTGGGTTAAACTCTATTGTTTATAATATACTTGTTTCAATTAATACTTGTTTTTTCTGTCAAAATGCATAGACATGCCATATTCTTAATGGTTCCAGGGCATTTTCCAGTTGGGACATAATACAAAACGTTAACAGTTCTAATGATAAAAGGTAAGTCTGTTTTAGTTTTTGATATTTTGAGGTAGGTATTAAACTAATGGCAAAGATAATGTTTGGGACATATAGCCTCTCTCAGCAAAAAATTAATAAGGTAGTGTTTTCTATATACCTTTATTACTTAATCTTAAAGGCAAGAAAACGTTTCTGACATTTAAAATCAGCCATATCTATGTTTTAATGAGGGTTCATTGAGAGGGAAGGCTGGTGGTAGATAGGATGCCTTGGAAAATTAGGGGCCGATTCCTGATCTAACCATGTAATTGCCCTGTGAGCTTGGGCAATTTACTCAGAAATGACTGAACTTTAGTTGGTTACCTTTAAAATTAATCATCAGGGCAATTTTGAAGATAAAAGAGCAAAGGCATGGCTTCTCCTCCCAGCATGGCTTTCCACGGGCTCTGACCATTTTCCGCCTTTTCTTCCTATCCTGTACCTTGAACTCTGGTGTGGCGTTTCTGATGTAGGAATGAAAGCTTTCATTTTGTTCTGAGGTTGCATTTTGTTGCTGCTTGTTCCTCCTCGTTTAGTCACTTTGCTCCTCTCTAATGGTTTCAGTTCTGTTGCTACATTGTGTTCGACTCTTTGCGACCCCATGGACTGCAGCATACCAGGCCTCCCTGTCTATTGCCAACTCCCAGAGTTTACTCAAATTCTTGTCCCTCGAGTCAATGATGCCATCCAACCTTCTCATTCTCTGGCATCCCCTTTTCCTTCTGCCTTCAGTCTTTCCAAGCATCAGGGTCTTTTCAAATGAGTCAGTTCTTTGCATCAGGTGGCCAAAATATTGGAGTTTCAGCTTCAGCATCAGTCCTTATGATGAATGTTCAGAAACCATTTCCTTTAGGATGGACTGGTTGGATCTCCTTGCAGTCCAGGGGACTCTCAAGAGTCTTCTCCAACACCGCAGTTCAAAAGCATCAATTCTTAGGCGCTCAGCTTTCTTTATAGTTTAACTCTCACATCCATACATGACTACTCACATCCATACATCCTACTTTTTTAGGTAATAAAAAACCATAGCTTTGACTAGATGGGCCTTTTTGGCAAAGTAATGTCTCTTCTTTTTAATATACTGTCTAGGTTGGTCATATCTTTTCTTCCAAGGAGCAAGCGTCTTTTAATTTCATGGCTGCAGTCACCATCTGCAGTGATTTTGGAGCCCCAAAAAATAAAGTCTGTCACTGTTTCCCCATCTATTTGCCATGAAGTGATGGGACCATGTGCCATGATCTTAGTTTTCTGAATGTTGAGCTTTAAGCCAACATTTTCACTCTTTTTCACCTTATTCAAAAGGCTCTTTAGTTAGTCACTTTCTGCCATAAGGTTGGTGTCATCTGCATATCTGAAGTTATTGATATTTCTCTTGGCAATCTTGATTTCAGCTTGTGCTTCATCCAGCCCAGCGCTTCTCATGATGTACCCTGCATAGAAGTTAAATAAGCAAGGTGACAATATGCAGCCTTGACGTACTCCTTTTCTTATTTGGAACCAGTCTGTTGTTCCATGTCCAGTTCTAACTGTTGCTTCCTGACCTGCATATAGGTTTCTCAAGAAGAAGGTCAGGTGGTCTGGTATTCCCATGTCTTTCAGAATTGTCCACAGTTTACTGTGATCCATGCAGTCAAAGGCTTTGGCATAGTCAATACAGCAGAAATAGATGTTTTTCTGGAACTCTCTTGCTTTTTCAATGATCCAGCTGATGTTGGCAATTTGATCTCTGGTTCCTCTGCCTTTGACCATACATTGGTTTTAGAACTAACTCTTGCTTCCTGACCTGCATACAGATTTCTCAAGATCTTTCTGAGTTTCTCTGACAAGTAGGCTCTCTGAGGCCCAAATAGGAGTGTACTGAGAAGGTTTTTTCAGTCATTCAGTTCACAGGTCAACTGGACACATGTGATTCATCTCTTCATATTCCTACATATATTATTGCCTTTTAACTTTTTCCCTGAAGTCCTCTGAAAGATGAGGGAGATTGGTCACTGGAGAACAAAAGAACAAGTCTGGGTATTGTATTTAACATAGGAGAGAGGAAAAAGCAGCTTGTTAAATAAGAACTATTTACTCCGTGTGAAATTAGTTAGGGCAGGGCCCTACAGGGCAAGAAAGGATCCATATTAACATTGTACTGCAGTGTGCTTAAGATCTGTGCACCTTTAGGTAATTAAATAATCCTTCGACTTATTTTGTAAAATTGATTGTATTATAGTTAATGTTTTTGCTTTCCCACCTCATTAAAGACCAAAGACCTGCTTTATTTATGCCTAGAAACACCTACTATAAACCTTAAATACATGCTTAAGTAAATACTTGAAAATATATTTTCAAACAATATCTTGGACAAAACAGCTTTTTTAAAACTCTAAACTTGGCTATTTGTTGTTATTTAGTTGCTCAGTCATATCTGACAACTCTCTGACCTCATGGACTGTAGCCTGACAGACAGCCTCTTCTGTCCGTGGGATTTCCTAGGCAAGAATCCTGGGCCCATGCCATTTCCTTCTCCAGGGGATCTTCCTGACCCAGGGATTGAACTTGTGTCTCCTGAATGGCAGGCAGGTTCTTTACCACTGAGCTGCTAGAGAAGCCCAGCTTTGTTATTATGTTGGTTTAAACAAAATACACATTGGCCAATCCATAGAAACATACTGAATATGATTTCTGCTGTAGAGCTGGAGATGGAAATCTAAAATCAAAGGCAAACAGGTACCAAGGATGCCCACATTCTAAGTAAGCAGAAAACACAACTAATAAAAGTGTTAGACCTTATACTGAAGGTGTTTATTTAACGATTTACTCTAATACTGTTGTTGGTTTAGTGGGGAGAGAGGAATGCTGTAGTCTTCCCCTTCCCATCAGGGGTAAAGGCATTCCCCACCTCCAGGGACAACTAAATAGGAAGGCATTTACACGATAATGAAAAGAGGGTGACACTCTCTCCATCTGGATACATACTGAACCACTAAACTTTTCAGTTCAGTTCAGTTCAGTCTCTCAGTTGCGTCCAACTCTTTGCTACCCCATGAATCGCAGCACGTCAGGCCTCCCTGTCCATCACCATCTCCCAGAGTTCACTCAAACTACGGGAAGTTGGCAAAGGACATCTTTCCAGAGCTTGATAAGTGTCCTTCAGGGTGCATATCTCTCTCCTGGATATTAGGCTTGCTGGTGTGTTAGCAGGACAAAGAAACTTTAGAGCAAGGTACCTAGGAAGAGAATGCCTTTTCTTTCCACACTTTCTGGTGCCCTTGAAGGATACAAAGACTTTTCTGTGGCCTCACATGGAGATTTGAGGACAAAGCAGAGGACAAGATTTTTTTTGAGGACAAACTGATTTTTTGTGTAGGCATTTTCCTTGAGAGGCAAGGTAACCTCCTTCTTGGAAAGGGAAGTCAGGGGCTAGCAAAGATTTAGAGGATGAAAAATATACATAAGTGACCCTTTAAGGAGGAGGTCATCACTGGAGTGTGTGCTAGGGTGAAGCTGAAAAGACCTGCAAGACCATCATGCGGTGGGTGTGCAGCAGGTCACGAGCAGGTGAAATCACCAGTGGCCTAACAGGAACACGGGGTGTCTTCTCACACTGACCAGTAAGTGGTTAAATAAGATAATCCCAGTTATTTCCCTTTTCCATTACACTAAGGGAATAAGAGCCTATACTTTTCTATCCGTTATAAAGATAAGAGATGTGGAAAAGGATTTAAAAAGCTTGTTATGCTCAACCCTTTTCTTCTAAGTCAATAGAGCAAACCCTAGATATGGATGTTGGGGAATGGTTGGTAGAAAAGGATTGTAAATTACCTATCAATTAGAAAGGACTACATTTTATATAACTTTTGATTGAAAGTGATTGGATTTACATGTACTTAACCTGGGAAATCATTAAAAGAGGAAAGACTCAACAAAACATGATTGAGGGAATAATCAGAGGGAAAAAAACCTCATATGTATCACCACTTATTTCAGCATATTTGCTAAACTGGTTACGTGTACATGACTGTATCAATATATATGAATTTTAGTTATTATTGAATTTTTAAAATTTTGTGTTTTTAAACCATAAATCATTATTGCACATATTTTGACATAAAATAACAAATCTATTGATTCATATGTCTGTGTTCAAATGATAGACTAAAAATTATTTAAATTCTTGTCCTCTGGGAGTTTCAGCAGACTCTATACTCTTATTTGCATGCATGTTTTATTAAATTTAATCTTCACTAGTCACTTCTAGTTAGGCTAATTTCTAAGCATCTACTTCTTTTCTATTATAACATATAAATAGGGTAACTACACAGTAAGCTCTTTTTTTTTTTTTTTAATTTTGGTATGACACCTTAACCATCCAAAATATCATTTAGATAAAAGAGGACGGGATGTCCTCTTATAGGAGACAGGGAAGTTTTATAAAAAGTCCCAAATATTCACCTTCTTCGTCCCCATATAGACACTATCACCATGGGAAAATATGGAATATGGAAAGTGTGCTTCCCGCCTTGAAAACAATGCAAAAGGGGAAACAAGAAAGAGAAAGCACTACAATAATTTTAGGTACCCGAGAGAAGACGGATAACTTAGATAACACAGCAGTCAAAGGAGGTGGGTGAACATGAGGGGGAAGAGAATGAAGCAAGGAGGACTGGGAAGGAAGGATTTCCACTACCTTGTGAAAACTTGGAAACTTTTTACCTCAGCATTTTTGTGGGATAATAAATCTATGTACTTTGTATGAAAGAAAGTGAATGTCACGTAGGTGTACCTGACTCTTTGTGACCCCATGGACTTTAGCCCGGCAGGCTCCTTTGTCCGTAGGATTCCTCAGGCAAGAATACTGGCGTGGGGAGCCATTCCCTTCTCCAGGAGATCTTCCCAGACCAGGGAAAGAACTGGGTTCTTTCTGCACTGCAGGCAGATTCTTTATCTTCTGAGCCACCAGGGAAGCATCAGACAAATCAATTACCTTCAAATTTTTTCTTCCAGGAACAATTGACATACTGGCTGAACAAGGTGTCCCGTTGTATACAGCATGACCCTGAATTTCATGTGATTCAAATCTCTGCCCCCTGCCCACTGCTTTATGGCAAAGCATTTTCTGTATCTCCATCTCTATTCCATTCCTTTTTTCACCTCACCTGGAGGTCTAACTGCTGTAAAGCTGTCATGGCAAAAGCCACCCCACCTCTCCTCAGACTCATTCAGAGGACAGAGGAGTTAATTAATATTTTGTGGCCTGCTTGGTTGATCTGGGGGAGATAAAAATTAATTTATAAAAATCACATTTATGTGATTTTATAATTCTTTGACAATTATAAAGTTACTTCTTATTAATTATACATTGAAAACTGGAACTTGGTCACGTAGTATATCTAAACAATATGACTTTCTTTTCTTGCTCAAAACAAAACAATTGTTAAAATATTCTGTATAGATTTCCACCGACTATTCTTTTTTTTCATGAGCCAATTACTAAGAAAGTTTAATAAATCTCTTTTTCTTGTATCCTTACCCGTAAACAATTTTATAACTTATATGCGATGGCCAGACAAATGGAAAATAGTCATAAGAATTATGTATGTATTATCATCAATATTGATAATGAAAGGCTAAATCCTGTCCAACCAAATATTAGAAGATGATAAAATATTATGTGATAGCTGTACTGTACTGATTATGTGATCTCTAAATAAAATTAGGGAAAAGATGGGGATTGGAAATCATTACGGAAGATATTTTTATAGAATTTGAGTTCGCTAATAAATACAAAAATATCTCAGTTTAAGTGTATTATAAAAGTGAAACAGGAATATGATAATACAAACTGAATGCTTCTAACAATTATTTGAAAACGTTACTTTTTTTGTTACTTAAAAGTGGGAGGAAATTCAACACATTAGGACTAAGAACGCATGCTAATTTTTGAAAGCAGTAAGAAGTAAAGTATCTGCATGTTCTTGAGTAAAAATTTTTAAAACGTTTCTCGGCCTCAGTTGTAGTTTCTGAAAAATGGGTCACTAATAAGCTGTATGGACTTCCCTGGTCGCTCAGCTGGTAAAGAATCCGCCTGCAATGCAGGAGACCTGGTTTGATACCCTGTGTCAGGAAGATCTTCTGGAGAAGGGATAGGCTACCCACTCCAGGATTCTTGGGCTTCCCTGGTGACTCAGACAGTAAAAAAATCTGCTGCCATGTGGGAGATCTCGGTTTGATCCCTGAGTTGGGAAGATTCCCTGGAGGAGGGCATGGCAACCCACCCCAGTATTCTTGCCTGGAGAATCCCCAAGGACAGAGGAGCCTGGCAGGCTACAGTCCATGAGGTCACAAAGAATTTGACATAACTGAGTGACGAAGCACAGCAATGAACTGCATAATTGTTTTAATGTTTGAACAAAATATTTTGAAGTGTATGGCACACTGCTGACACTAAACCTTAAACTTTCCATAATTTTATATAATGACTTTTCCCCCAAATGAATCATATTTTAACTTAGTAAGGGTGAAGGACAATTATATCAGCACAAATTCCAGTCTTGTGAGGCATTCTTAAAAGTAACTAGAAAAACTCAGAAGGATGACTTCCTGAATCTGACTCAGAAATACGATACTAAAACCCCTGATGATGTGAGTTAAAACTGGCCGGTATAATTCTGTTGTGGATCAACACGGCGCTATGACTTCAGCATTTTCTCATGTTAGAAAACACGCACGCAGAGTCTCTATGTGCTGAATTATTTCATTCAAAATGTGATGACTGTACAGAACAGTTTGCCAAAGCACAACCATTAAACAAACAGCATGACAGTTTCTGAGACAGAAGGCCTGTGAATAAGTAAAAGAATGAAAGGATGCAGAGATAAAGCAAGGAGTCTTGGAGCTGTTTAAACCATTTGCTGGCTTTGGTAACTTTTCCTTAAAGCACATTTTAACAAATCAAGTACATTTCCAGATACCATGAGTGAGCAAGCTATTTCTCAGGGTGCTATTTTTTTTGTATATCACCTGGGAAATGTATGAATTATTTCAGACCCATTTTTACATCAAAGATGACAGGCCTGTATCAGACCAAAACACTATTTTAAGACATAGTACTCCCCTGTGGTATGCCTCAGCAAGACTTGTATTTCATCTGTAATGGTCAGGCATTAAGCACATGACATTAAAGATCTACTGCCAAGAAAGTCAGTAATAAGACATTCTAAGTGAGTCTGCCATTTAGATTCAGGTGATTTGACTATGTATAGACCTTCCACATCAAAGCTTTAATGTAACAGAGTAATCATGTATTAACTTTCACCAGTGACATGACAAACACTGACACAGCATCATTTAACAGTTCTGAATGTAGGAAAAATAAAACATGTTTTTTTTTTTTCTGTGAAATATACATACTAAATATTTACTGCATTATTTTTTTCATTTTTTAGGTCTTTGCTATTCTGGATTTAATATATAATCACATAAATCTGACCCTTTGGGAATGCAATTCAATGCCTGGAATTTTTGTCATGGTATAGCCAATGAATATAAACCACATGAAGGAATAAAAAATTCTTTTACTCTTATTGGTTTAATTCCCATGTTTGTATAAGGTTGTGTATGTGTTAGTCATGTCCAACTCTTTGCAACCCCATAGACTGTAGGCTACAAGGCTCCTCTATCCATGGGATTCTTCAGGCGAAAATACTTGCCATTCCCTTCTTCCAGGGGATCTTCCTGACCCAGGGATCAAACCCAGGTCTCCTACATCATAGGCAGATTCTTTACCATCTGAGCCAACAGGGAAGCCCAAGAAATCCGATAAATAATAAAGTAAAAATATTGCCCAATCATTGGCCACAGATGGAGAACTGGACTGCCTTTCGGTGCTGGACTGGGTTGTTACCCCTGCTCTTTTGGGTATATAATTCTTCTAACATCTCATATTGGCCCATTAGCCCTAAGTTCATCTTCTCTTGCTCTCAAGAACTCACTAAAATTTCTAGAAAACTTTCTGACTTAAAATAACAAATCAAGAGTAGAAAATATGGTAGTGAGATTATGAGAACAGTGCCCAGAGTGCCCAATACACTCTCCTTAATTTAAAACCTGGGAAATTCAAATATTACTGGTTTCAGATGCCAGAGTAAAGGTAGTTCTACTCCTCCACACCCTCTGAATCAAAGTGGAAAACAAACAGGATAAAACCAAAATGATATATAAAACCTAGGTTTAAAAACAAAAAGACAACACTAGCAGCCCAAATATGAAACCAGAGGGGTGAAGAATATTGAGAAATTGTGGATTAAAATGCACTTGGGTGAAAACGATAATATGAGAATCCCCTCATATCTCTTTAGATGTCAGATGAATACAAATATTTCTATAGTTCAGTTCAGTCACTGAGTTGTGTCCAATTCTTTGTGACCCCATGGACTGCAGCATGCCAGGCCTCCCTGTCCATCACCAACTCCTGGAGTTTACTCAAAGTCATGTCCATTAAGTTGGTGATGCCATCCAACCTATCCCATCCTCTGTTGTTCCCTTCTCTTCCCACCTTCAATCTTTCCCATCATCAGGGTCTTTTCAAATGAGTCGGTTCTCTGCATCAGGTGGTCAAAGTATTGGAGTTTCAGCTTCAACATCAGTCCTTCCAGTGAATATTCAGGATTGATTTCCTTTAGGATGAACTGGTTGGATCTCCTTGCTGTCCAAGGGACTCTCTAGAGTCTTCTCCAACATTACAGTTCAGAAGCATCAATTCTTAGGCGCTCAGCTTTCTTTAGAGTCCAACTCTCATATCCATACATGATTATTGGAAAAACCACAGCTTTGACTAGATGGACCTTTGTTGGCAAAGTAATGTCTCTGCTTTTTATTCTATAATCGAATGGTACAGTTTTGAAAGGGGCCCCAAATGATGCTGGGATTATAGTAATTAGACTTAAAGCTCTATGCCAGCCAAGCAAGATGGAAAAGAACACAGAACCCAAGAAAAAACAGAGCTTAAGGTGCAGGTCCTGTCAAATATTTTCAGGCTCTAGCACCTGACACTCAATCTTGGGGAGACTGCTATAAATGACTGTGGCCACCGTGAAAGCGGAAGCTGCCTTTGTCGCATCACAACCCTAGAAGGCTGTTAGTTACCGTGCTTGATTGTGAGCCACGATGACCTGCTAAAGATGGGAGACAACAGAGATGGATTTCTGGAGCAGGAAAGTTTGCTCTTCAGGTTCTAAAGTGGAAAAAAAAAAAAATCTTAACCTAAGTTTATCAAGATCACACTGCAAAATACCACATCATTATTCAACAAACAGCACATCAAATTCAGAGATGAAAATGGACCAAGCTATTGGAAATATTTAGAAGAGAAAAATGAAAAATCATAGATATAACACGCCTACTGGAACCAGCCAAGGAAAAAGAAAATAGAACAGAGTTCTAGTAGACAGGTTTGAGGAGATCATATAAAGAAAACTGTGAAAATGAGTAAAGAGGAAATGGTAGATAACAAGACATGAAAAAACTCCACTACATATACTTAGGATGTGTAAAGGGAGAAAGGAAAAATTACTCAGAAAAAGAATGAAATACTGCCCTTGGCAGCAATGTAGATGGACCTAGAGAATAGTGTGCTTCGTGAACTAAGAGAAATACAAGTATTGTGTGATATCACTCATGTGGAATCTAAAAGACACAGAAAACAGAAAGAGATACGGTTACCAAAGGAGAGAGCAGAGGGAGGAAAAACACATTAGGAGTATGGGATTAACAGATACAACCTACTATACATAAAATGGATGAACAAGGAAGTAGTGTATGTTACAGAGAATTATATCCACTATATTGTAATAGTCTATAAACATATAGAAACCCAGGTAAGACGGTGGGTGCTGAGAGAGGGCACGGTGACTGAGAGGCGAGCGGTGGCTGCAGTGCAGGGGCGGCTAGCAGCAGCTGAGCAGCATTGAGTGGCAGCGGAGAAGAGGTACCCCACATCCAAGGTCAGGAGCAGCGGCTTCGCTTTCCTGCAGCAGCCGTGGAGAGATACCCCATGTCCAAGGTAAGAAAACCCAAAGTACGACAGTAGGCCCGGAGAGAGGGCATCATAAGAAAGACAGGAAACTAGCCAATCTGATCACACGGACCACAGCCTGGACTAAGTCAATAAATTAGGCCATGCCATGTGGGGCCACCCAAGATGGACGGGTCATGGTGGAGAGGTCTGATAGAATGTATTCCACTGGAGAAGGGAATGCCAAACCACTTCAGTATTCTTGCCTTGAGAACCCCATGAAGAGTATGAAAAGGCAAAATGATAGGATACTGAAAGAGGAACTCCCCAGGTCAGTAGGTGCCCAATATGCTACTGGACATCAGTGGAGAAATAACTCCAGAAAGAAAGAAGGGATGGAGCCAAAGCAAAAACACTCCCTGGCTGTGGATGGCACTGGTGATAGAAGCAAGGTCTGATGCTGTAAAGAGCAATATTGCATAGGAACCTGGAATGTCAGGTCCATGAATCAAGGCAAATTGGAAGTGGTCAAACAGGAGATGGCAAGAGTGAACGTTGATATTCTAGGAATCAGCAAACTAAAATGGACTGGAATGGGTGAATTTAACTCAATGATCATTTTATCTATGACTGTGGCAGAAATCCCTTAGAAGAAATGGAGTAGCCATTATAGTCAACAAGAGTCTGAAATGCATTACTTGGATGCAATCTCAAAAACGACAGAATGATCTCTGTTCTTTTCCTAGGCAAACCATTCAATATCACAGTAATCCAAGTCTATGCCCCAACCAGTAACTCTGAAAAGCTGAAGTTGAATGGTTCTACAAAGACCTACAAAGCCTTTTAGAACTAACACCCCCAAAGGATGTCCTTTTCATTATAGGGGACTGGAATGCAAAAGTAGGAAGTCAGGAAATACCTGGAGTAACAGGCAAATTCAGCTTTGGAGTCGAGAATGAAGCAAGGCAAAGGCTAATAGAGTTTTGCTAAGAGATCACACTGGTCATAGCAAACACCCTCTTCCAACAACACAAGAGAAGACTCTACACATGGACATCACCAGATGGCCAACACCAAAATCAGACTGACTATGCTCTTTGCAGACAAAGATGGAGAAGCTCCATATAGTCAGCAAAAACAAGACTGGGAGGTGACTGTGGCTCAGAACACGAACTCCTTATTGCAAAATTCAGACTTAAATTGAAGAAAGTGGGGAAAACCACTAAACCATTCAGGTATGAGCTAAAGCAAATCGCTTAGACCGAGTGCCTGATGAACTATGGACATAGGTTCCTGACACTGTACAGGAGACAGGGATCAAAACCATCCCTAGGAAAAAGAAATGCAAAAAAGCAAAATGGCTGTATGAGGAGGCCTTACACATAGCTGTGAAAAGAAGAGAAGCTAAAAGCAATGGAGAAAAGGAAAGATAATACCCATTTGAATGCAGAGTTTCAAAGAATAGCAAGGAGAGATAAGAAAACCTTTCTCAGTGATCAATGCAAAGAAATAGAAGAAAATAATAGAATGGGGAAGACCAGAGATCTCTTCAAGAAAATTAGAGATAACAAGGGAATATTTCATGCAAAGATGGGCTCAATAAAGGATAGAAATGGTATGGACCTAACAGAAGCAGAAGATATTAAGAAGAGGTGGCAAGAATACACAGAAGAACTGTACAAAAAAGATCTTCATGACCCAGTTAATCATGATGGTGTGATCACTCACCTAGAGCCAGACATGCTGGAATGTGAAGTCAAGTGGGCCTTAGGAAGCATCACTACAAACAAAGCTAATGGAGATGATGGAATTCCAGGTCAGTTCAGTTCAGTTGCTCAGTGATGTCCGACTCTTTGCAACCCCATGAATCACAGCATGCAAGGACTCCCTGTCCATCACCAACTCCTGGAGCTTACTCAAACTCATGTCCATCAAGTCGGTGATGCCATCCAGCCATCTCATTCACTGTCATCCCCTTCTCCTCCAGTTGAGCTATTTCAAATCCTAAAAGATGATGCTGTGAAAGTGCTGCACTCAATATGCCAGCAAGTTTGGAAAACTCAGCAGTGGCCACAGGACTGGAAAAGGTCAGTTTCCATTCCAATTCCAAAGAAAGGCAATGCCAAAGAATGCTCAAACTACCACACAATTGCACTCATCTCACACACTAGTAAAGTAATGCTCAAAATTTTCCAAGCCAGGCTTCAGCAGTACATGAACCGTGAACTTCCAGATGTTCAAGCTGGCTTTAGAAAAGGCAGAGGAACAACAGATCAAATTGCCAACATCTGCTGGTTCATCGAAAAAGTGAGAGAGTTCCAGAAAAACATCTATTTCTCCTTTATTGACTATGCCAAATCCTTTGACTGTGTGGTTCACAATAAACTGTGGAAAAATCTGAAACAGATGGGAATGCCAGACCACCTGACCTGCCTCTTGAGAAACCTGTATGCAGGTCAGGAAGCAACAGTTAGAACTGGACATGGAACAACAGACTGGTTCCAAATAGGAAAGGAGTATGTCAAGGCTGTATATTGTCACCCTGCTTATTTAATTTATATGAAGAGTACATCATGAGAAACTCTGGGATGGAAGAAGCATAAGCAGGAATCAAGACTGCCGAGAGAAACATCAATAACTTCAGATATGCAGATGACACCACCCTTATGGCCGAAAGTGAAGAGGAGCTAAAGAGCCTCTTGATGAAAGTGAAAGAGGAGAGTGAAAAAGTTGGCTTAAAGCTCAACATTCAGAAAGCAGAGATCATGGCATCTGGTCCCATGACTTCATGGCAAATAGATGGGGAAACAGTGAGAGACCTTATTTTGGGGTGCTTCAAAATCACTGTAGATGGTGATTGTAGCCATGAAATTACAGCCATGAAATTAAAAGATGCTTACTCTTTGGAAGGAAAGTTATGACCGGCTTAGATAGCATATTAAAAAGCAGAGACATTACCTTGCCAACAAAAGTCCATCTAGTCAAGGCTATGGTTTTTCCAGTGGTCATGTATGGATGTGAGAGTTGGACTATAATGAAAACCTAGCACTGAAGAATTGATGCTTTTGAACAGTAATGTTGAGGAAGACTCTTGAGAGTCCCTTGGACTGCAAGGAGGTCCAGCCAGTCCATCCTAAAGGAGATCAGTCCTGGGTGTTCATTGGAAGGACTGATGTTGAAGTTGAAACTCCAATACTTTGGCGACCTGATGCAAAGAGCTGACTCATTTGAAAAGACCCTGATGCTGGGAAAGATTGAAGACAGGAGGAGAAGGGGAAGACAGAGGATGAGATCGTTGGATGGCATCACGGACTCAGTGGACATGAATTTGGGTGGTCTCCAGGAGTTGGTTTTGGACAAGGAGGCCTGGTGTGCTGCAGCTTATGGGGTCACAAAGATTCGGACACAACTGAGTGACTGAACTGAACTGATAAATTTAATCCACAAAAATATTGGATCACTAACTGTACAGCTGAAACTGACACAGTATTATAAATCAACTATATTTCAACTAAAAAATACTTTGTTGAGACAGAGAAGGCTCAGACTCTGCGTATCCTAAAAACATACTATGTCCAAAAAAAATTGATGTATCATGAACAGTAAGTTATGACTGATAAATTTTTGAATTCCAATTGACAATAAACTGTGGACAATTCTGAAAGAGATGGGAATACCAGACCACCTGACCTGCCTCTTGAGAAACCTATATGCAGGTCAGGAAGCAACAGTTAGAACTGGACATGGAACAACAGACAGGTTCCAAATAGGAAAAGGAGTACGACAAGGCTGTATATTGTCACCCTGCTTATTTAACTTATATGCAGAGGACATCATGAGAAACGCTGGACTGGAAGAAACACAAGCTGGAATCAAGACTGCCGAGAGAAACATCAATAACCTCAGATATGGAGATGACACCACCCTTATGGCAGAAACTGAAGAACTAAAAAGCCTCTTGATGAAAGTGAAAGAGGAAAGTGAAAAAGTTGGCTTAAAGCTCAACATTCAGAAAACGAAGATCATGGCATCCAGTACCATCACTTCATGGGAAATAGATGGGGAAACAGTGGAAACAGTGTCAGACTTTATTTTGGGGGGCTCCAAAATCATTGCAGATGGTGACTGCAGCCATGAAATTAAAAGACACTTACTCCTTGGAAGAAAAATTATGACCAACCTAGATAGCATATTCAAAAGCAGAGGCATTACTTTGCTGACTAAGGTCCATCTAGTCAAGGTTATTGTTTTTCCAGTGGTCATGTATGGATGTGAGAGTTGGACTGTGAAGAAGGCTGAGCGCCGAAGAATTGATGCTTTTGAACTGTGGTGTTGGAGAAGACTCTTGAGAGTCCCTTGGGCTGCAAGGAGACCCAACCAGTCCATTCTGAAGGAGATCAGCCCTGGGTGTTCTTTGGAAGGAAGGATGCTGAAGCTGAAACTCCAGTACTTTGGCCACCTCATGTGAAGTGTTGACTCATTGGAAAAGACTCTGATGCTGGGAGGGATTGGAGGCAGGAGGAGAAGGGGACGACAGAGGATGAGATGGCTGGATGGCATCACTGACTCGATGGGCATGAGTTTGAGTGAACTCCAGGAGTTGGTGATGGACAGGGAGGCCTGGCATGCTGCGATTCATGGGGTCGCAAAGAGTCGGACACGACTGAGCGACTGAACTGAACTGACAATAAAAAATGAATCTCATGAATAATCTGAATAATCAAGTCAGCTAAAATGTATCCAAAACATAACTTCAAAACAAAATTAACACAATCAGGTAGGTTTGATTGCATCTCTAATAGCCTCTTGAATATATGATAATGGAGGAATATCTCTGAGTCAAAGACAGTATGAACCGTTCATGGGATGTCAAAATATGACTCATATATTACAAACCACAAACAGTTCAACCAGGCACAGACTGAAGCACTGTATCTTATTCTCAAGAAAAAAATCTTAAGGAAAACAAACTTACCTAATAAAAAGTAAAGTTATAGCAGCAATAGTAAAAAAAAAAAAAAAAGAAAAGAAAAAATGAACACACACAAAAACACACAAATGATGGGTTTTTGAATCCATGTAATATTATCTATAAAAACAAAAAAACAAAAGTGAAATTATCAATACAGAATAGAATACCAGTATGTGTTACTGATTTGTGCAGTAGCATTATCAGGCTAATGCCAGGCAAAAACAGACATAATTGGTGAACAACTGTGGCCACAGTGAAAGGGGAAGCTCCTGGGCCACATCACAACCCCAGAAGGTTTATAGTAACATCACATGACTGTGAGCCATGCTGTAGGTCAGAGGGGATGGATTTCTTAAGCTCAAAGATTTACTCTTCTGGTTCAAAGTCAAAAATTGTTGGATAATTGTTGGATGATGACGAAGAGTAAAGTGAATTAATCAAAAAGTGTACGTGTCAAAGTAGTGGCATTGAAAAGAAACCCAAATATTCTCATTTTCTTATTTTTCAGAGTAGGAATAAATAACTTAGAAACATGTATTTTAAGGAATACTTACTTCAGCCTTCTAGAGTTTTAATTTTATTTCTTAATTATTAATTTTATTATTTCTTTTCATAATGCTTACATATAAACAATTTGTTGAACTTAAAAATTTGATTTACTTTTTCTTCTGTTAAACTAAAACTAAAACATATCTATTCAGTAGTATGCAGAGTGATTCTATTTTTTGGTTAAAGAAGGAAAAATCAAATTATAATCTGAATAGTAAAAAACCTCTTACTCCTTAAGCTATATCTATGTGTCCTGGTTTTTCATTTCTTTTTACATAAGCCACAGGCTTGAGAAATATTTAAACAATTAGAGATTACAATGCCTCCAGTGAAATGTGCTATTTTGATGACTGAGTACATTTTTTGCCTTTTATGTATATGTTTATCTTGATAATTTGACTAATCTAATATATAAAAGAAATCGGCATAGAAAGGGAATATTCCATAATATGCAATGTCTGCATTTACTATGTATTGCACTTTTCAACAATTTTAGCATCACTGGGATAGAAGCTGCTGTATAGTTACACATATGGCGAGTATCTAAGAAGATACAGAACCCATGCAGGGATATGTATGCATTATCAAATATTCAGACAGCAAGCTGGTTCTGTAAAGCGTTAGATGTTAAGTGTACTGGGTTTGAGACTATCTCCCTCATTTTCATGTTCTTCCTGAACCTCACAATGTGACTTTATTTGGAAATAAAGTTGTTACAGAGGCCATTAGTTGAGAATGGAGTCATATAGGAATAAGGTGAGCCACTACTCCAGTATGATGTATGTCCTTACAAAGAAAAGAAACAGATACATAGGAAGAATGGTGTGTGCCGACAGGAGTAGATTTAAGAGTGATGGGTCTGAAAGCCCAAGAAAGTCAAGTATTTCTGACCAACAGGGAAGAGTGAAAGTGTTAGTTGCTCAGTTGTACCTGACTCTTTGCAACCCCAAGGACTGGAGCCTGCCAGGCTCCTCTGTTCTTGGGATTCTCCAGGCGAGAATACTGGAGTGAGTTGCCATTCCCTCCTCCAGGGGATCTTCTTGACCCAGGGATTGAATCCAGGTCTCCTTCATTGCAGGTAGATTATTTACCATCTAAGCCAGCAGGGAAGAGAAATGGAACCACAAAGGAACTAATCTTGCCAAGGCCTTGGTTTCATCATTATAGCCTCCAGAATTTAGAATTACATGCATGTTGTTTAAAATCATCCATGTTGCAGTACTCTGTTACAACAGCTGCAGACAACACAGAATTTACAGTGTTTTGAAGTCATATAATCTGTCATAATTATTCAGCTTTAACCTTGTTTTAATGAAAGACGATGTGAAAAAAAAATTGACTCTTTCAGTAAAACTTCATGTACAAAACAAACATCAGATTAGATTTTGCAAAATGGCCATAATTTGGGGTCATATCTGACATACATCATTCATCCCCTCCTCATTTTTTTCTTCTTCCTTCTTAGCAAAGCCAGAACTATGATTCTAGCTCTGCACTTCCCCCAGATACCAGATTTCAGTATCTGATAGGATGAGTATAAAACCAACCATGACTACCTAGAGATAGGTGTAACATGTAAAGCAAATACATCTGTATCATTTCTTCCTGTTAACTTGTCCTTGTCAGTTTTATGGTTAGATCTAACCTAGAGATAAATGTAACATGTAAAACAAATACATTTTCATCATTTTTTCTGGTTAATAGTCCATCCTTGTCAGTTCAATGGTTAGATGTAACTCCCTATGAGAGTTGAAAATCTTTTCCTTTTGTACAGATCAAAATAATAAAAGCCTTTTTATTAAATTTTAATAAAAGCATTATTTTTATAAGAAATCAAGCTAAAATGCTAGTAATTTTACTCAATAGTCTATATACATACTATAAAATTTTTAAACAGTTATTTCTAGGGAAATAATTACCAGGACTCTAAGCATTGTAAGAGGTATATTCTGATTTTGTAAGATGAAAAGCCATGTGTCTTTCTGAAGTATTTGTTCAAATTATATTCTTCTAGTGACATAGTAAAGGTAATTCAATTAACTCAATTTTTAGCAAAACTATCTTCAAGAATTAACTGCATGAATATTCAGGTACATATAATTTATCCTGATATGTAGATATGGAAAAGAAAAGTAATGCAGGAATTATATGCAATGCAATAGACGTGAGCAACATTAACAAAATATTCTTAAAAACTTTCAAATAAAAATAAATAACTTGTAGTATTTTGATAAATTAAAAAATGTATTTGGAAAAATCACACTGACAGTAAACTTATCTGACCTGTGTGGTTTTTTTTTTCCCCCTTTTGGAGGGAAAGTGATAAATAGCTATGTTTGAAATACATGAACTACCTCAAATTGTCTCCTAAAATCAGTTCTCTCACAAATCTGCTGTGATCAAACTGAAACTGCTTCTAGGGCATATAATTGCTTATTTACAGAGTAAATTATGTAAGAAATTATTAATCCAAATCTACACAATCATTAATTAAAAAACTCATCTTTTAAAGAACATTCTATCAATTTTGAAACATATATGGCAAACTTTCCTTCAGAAGAATTTTCTTTTTTGTTTTGCTTAATTTTATTTACAATTCTTTGTCAATTCAGCTTCCTTGGACGTTTTTGCTGAAGTTGTCAAATCTTTATTTTATGATAATACCTATCTCTTTATTGTAATGCACAAAGGAATTTCAAATGCAATGTTTTATTCATTTTTCAAAGTCCAAAGGCTCCTTAGGATCTCTATGGTTTTCTTCTTTTTTTTCACTTTCTAGAAGTTGGTGGCAGTGGCGTGCTGGTGAATGAGACCCTGCCCATATCTCATTCTTTTTACTCCCTGCTTCACTCCAATCTCTCTCCCCAACCTCTTTTCCTTTTAGAGAATCTAACTTCCAAATAGGATTTCAGACTGACAAGGGGGAAAGGAAAATGTGTTGCTTGAAGTTGTTTTTCACTTTAAAGGCTTCGTTAGTGACAACTTTTCTTCTTCTAGAAATAAGGGGCTTCCAGAGGTGAAAGGTTGTTACCCTACATTTGAAAGCATCAATTTCTCTTCAGAATGAATTTAATCTCATTGATATACACATTTTCACTACAACTAGATCATACAGGGTAGGGGTTGTTCCCTGTAAATATGTATTCAGTACCTTTCGAAATACTTAAAATTTTTGGTTAGAAAAGTTAATGCTATATAAATAATTTTGTATCAAGACAGAACTTAGAATTTAGAGTTTAAACTATGCAAACAGTTTTCAGATCCAGTGATTTTTGGTAGGAAAGTTTGTTTTTTTTTTAACATAAAATAATACTAAGGTATTTTTGAACCACTTAATTCTATGAAGAAAGGAATTCTAGTGGAGGACATTTAGCCTTCCCATTCTTTTTATAGCCCACC
Source organism: Capricornis sumatraensis (assembly GCF_032405125.1). NCBI lineage: Eukaryota > Metazoa > Chordata > Mammalia > Artiodactyla > Bovidae > Capricornis > Capricornis sumatraensis. Next base: position 13,235,625 of record NC_091089.1, on the reverse strand, counting down.
AGGCTTGTCTGTCCATGCGGTTCTCCAGGCAAGAATACTGGAGTGGGTTGCCATTTCCTTCTCCAGGGGATTTTCCCCACCCAGGGATCAAACCCAGGTCTCCTGCATTGCAGGCAGATGGTTTAACACCTGAGCCACCAGGGAAGCCCTATTCTCTTTATATGCTTCCCCAATGGCTAAGCAGATAAAGAATCTGCCCCCAATGCAGTGAACATAGGAGACAAGGATTTGATGCCTGGGTTAGGAAGATTCCCTGTAGGAGGAAATGGCAACCCACTCCAGTATTCTTGCCTGGAAAATTCTACAGGCAGAGGAGACTGGTAGGCAGTTGTAGAGAGTTGGACACGACTGAGCAACTGAGCACATTGCGTTGCACATGAAAACAGCATCCAGTATTTAAAGAGACCCTAGAGAGGCTTACATAGAGCTACAGTACCTAAATAGATTTTTTCCATTTAATTTTATGAAATTTTTCTTGGCCTTGATATTTTCCTACCCCCTTTCTTATAGTCACAGTTGTTTTTTTAACTTTATTTGGAACTATGGAAATATATGGCAATGAACCCCAAAGGGAATACATTGAACTCTTTCTTTAGAGGAAACCATGTCTTGCCCTCCAAAACTGGTTTTCTGAAGAACTCTTCAGTGAGTTCAGTTGCTCAGTCATGTCTGACTCTTCACGACCCCATGGACTGCAGCATTCCAGGTTCCCTGTCCATCACCAACTAACTCCTGAAGCTTACTCAGACTCATATCCAGAGAGTCAGTGATGCCATCCAACCATCTCGTCTTCTGTTGTCCCCTTCTCCTTCTGCCTTCAATATTTCCCAGCATCAGAGTCTTTTCCAATGAATCAATTCTTCGCACCAGGTGGCCAAAGTATTGGCGTTTCAGCTTCAGCATCAGTCCTTCCAATGCATATTCAGTACTGATTTCCTTTAGGAAGGACTGGTTGGATTTCCTTGCAGGCCAAAGGACTCTCAAGAGTCTTTCCAACACCATAGTTCAAAGCATCAATTCTTCAGTGCTCAGCTTTCTTTATAGTTCAACTCTCACATCCATACATGACTACTGGAAAAACCATAGCTTTGACTAGACGGATCTTTGTTGGCAAAGTAATGTCTCTGCTTTTTAACATGTTGTCTAGGTTGGTCATAGGTTTTCTCCCAAGGAGCAAGTGTCTTTTAAATTCATGGCTTCAGCCACCATCTGCAGTTATTTTGGAAGCCCTAAAATAAAGCCTCTCACTGTTTTCCCATCTATTCGCCATGAAGTGATGGTACCAGATGTCATGATCTTTGTTTTCTGAATGTTGAGTTTTAAGCCAATTTTTTTCACTCTTCTCTTTCACTTTCATCAAGAGGCTCTTTAGTTTTTCTTCACTTTCTGTCATAAAGGTGGTATCATCTGTATATCTGAGGTTATTGATATTTCTCCTGGCAATCTTGATTACAGCTTGTGCTTCATCCAACCCAGCATTTTGCATGATGTACTCTTCATATAAGTTAAATAAGCAGGTGACAATATACAGCCTTGATGTACTTCTTTCCTGATTGGAAGCAGTCTCTCTTGATCCATGTTTAGTTCTAACTGTTGCTTCTTGACTTGCATACAGATTTCTCAGGAGGCGGGTCAGGTCGGTCTGGTATTCCCATCTCTTTCAGAATTTTCCACAGTTTGTTGTGATCCACACAGTCAAAGGCTTTGGTGTAGTTATTAAAGCAGAAGTAGATGGTTTTCTGGAACTCTCTTGCTTTTTGGGTGATCCAGTGGATGTTGGTAATTTGATCTCTGATTCCTCTGCCTTTTCAGAATCCAGCTTGAGCATCTATAAGTTCATGTATTGCTGAAGCCTGGCTTAGAGAATTTTGAACATTACTTTGGTAGCGTGTGAGATGAGTGCAATTGTGCAATATTTGATCACTCTTTGATATTACCTTTCTTTGGGAGAACTTTGGAAGAACTCTTACTATCTTCCTTGTCCAGAGGGCTTACCCGATGGCTCAGCAGGTAAATAACTCATCTGCATTTCAGGAGACAACAGAGACACAGGTTTGATCCCTGGGTAGGGGTGATCCCTTAGAGAAGGAAGTGGCAATCCACTCTAGTATTCTTGTCTGGAAATCCCCATGGACAGAGAAGCCTGGCAGGCTACAGTTAATGGTGTCACAAAGAGTTAGACATGACTAAGCATGCGGAGAGTCCAGAGGGATCATAGGAACCTGAATACTCACAGTTGTATTTGTGGCCTATGTTTCCTCCCACAGTATTGAGCATAGATTTCAGGCTGCTGTAGGATTAGACTAATTAATCATTGGCTTAAGTTGAAGTGTTAAATGGGTGAAAGTGCAGTGAAATTGCTATTCTAATCCACTGTGGATGGTAATGCAATTTAGTACAATCTACTCAGAATGTAAAGCTTAGCAGCAGGAGCCATTAAGATGCTATGCCCTTTGACACCAACCATCATTTACTTAAACATCTATCCTAAGGAATAAACCACAAAATCAAAATGAGCTAACAGCTGTATATATTAAAATCTTTGTTTCAACTCCAAACGACGAAACACTGAAATATTTATTAAGATTGTTAATGTATATGGTATTAACATAATTACCCTATGCAGTAACTGAATTCTTATTTATGAAAATGATATGCTATTGAAAGATGATAAACAAAAGTATTAAGAAAACTGTACATGTTGTAATTTAAAATATTAGCATATAGTCAAGAGAATTGAAAACTTTTATAAAGAGAATATATTTAAAAACATATACATACATGTTAAAATATTACACAAAATGTTCTTATAAGAACATTTTGATATGAAATTAGCATTTATTTTAAACTGTATAGTTTTATTAATCATGATTTTTTTTGAGATTTCTGTGGATTCATTGCCCGTTTGGGTTGTTTGGGAGCAGATATTAACTGTCTTCGTCCAAAATGGTGCCTATTCAAGAATGCTCATGTGCTTCCTGGAAGTTATTTTTGGCTATTGGAAGCAAAATTTTGTTTTAAAAAATACATGTTTAGAGAATAATATATATATTTTTTTCTTTTCAAGCATTTACTATGGTAGGTATTGAGTAACCTATATTCTTTGGGTGGTTCCCAGACAAAAATTTACCTTGACAAACCACACAATAATTAAAGTGATATGAATAGATAGGACAAAATTACCACCAACTTCAAAGAGGGAATCTAGGTTATTTCAACTGAATGTGTACATTATTCAGACTAAGCAAATAACTACTCTAGTTTCATATTATTAGTGTGGTTAAAACTAAATGAACACAGAACACTTGTAACTCTGTAAATGTATTACATTAAATTTGGAAACTGTATAGCTGCTTTTACTATCATGGTCAAAATTATTTTGTAAGCTCCAAAAATTGGGAAAGGAGTACGTCAAGGCTGTATATTGTCATCTGCTTATTTAACTTATATGCAGAGTATATCATGTGAAATGCTGGGCTGGATGAAACACAAGCTGGAATCAAGATTTCTGGGAGAAATATCAATAACTTCAGATATGCAGATAACACAACCCTTATGGCAGAAAGTGAAGAGGAACTGAAGAGTGTCCTGGTGAAAGTGAAAGAAGAGAGAGAAAAACCTGGCTTGAAACTCAACATTCAAAAAATGAAGATCATGGTATCTGGTCCCATCACTTTATGGCAAATAGATGAGGAAACAATGGAAACATTAGGAGGCTTTATTTTCCTGGGCTCCAAAATCACTGCTGATGGTGATTGCAGCCCTGAAATTAAAAGACCCTTACTCCTTGGAAGGAAAGCTATAACCAACCTAGACAGCATGTTAAAAAACAGAGACATGACTAACAAAGATCTGTCTAATCAAAGCTATGATTTTTCAAGTTGTCATGTATGGATGTGAGAGTTGGACCATAAAGAAAGCTGAGCACTGAAGAACTGATGCTTTTGAAATGTAGTGTGGAGAAGACTCTTGAGAGTCTCTTGGACTGCAAGGAGATCCAACCAGTCCATCCTAAAGGAAATCAGCCCTGAATATTCATTGGAAGGACTGATGCTGAAGCTGAAACTCCAAATCTTTGGCCACCTGATATGAAGAACTGACTCATTTGAAAAGACCCTGATGCTGAGAAAGATTGAAAGCAGGAGGAGAAGGAAACAACAGAGAATGAGATGATTGGACGGCATCACCGACTCTACAGACATCAGTTTGAGTAAGCTCCAGGAGTTGGTGATGGACAGAGAAGCCTGGTGTGCTGCAGTCCATGGGGTCGCAGAGACAGAGAAGACTGAGCAACTGAACTGAACTAACTGAATTCTTTGAAAGCATTCTTAGAAGATAATTAGCATTATCAAGAAGTTTGAGGTATTATATACAACTTCAATAAGATTGAGAATTTATATTATTATGATGAGTAAGGGCTTTCCTGATAGTTCTGCCTGCAATGAAGGAGATCCCAAGTTGGATTCCCGGGTGGGGAAGATCTGCTGGAGAAGGGATAGGCTACCCATTCCAATATTCTTGGGCTTCCCTTGTGGCTCACCTGGTAAAGAGTCCACCTGCAATGCGGGAGACTTGAGTTTGATTCCTGGGTTGAGAAGATCCCCAGAGAAGGAAAAGGCTACCCACTTCAGTATTGTGAGTATGGTAAATAACGATAAACATGTAGGTTTAAAGAGTTTTAAGACAGTGGCCAAAGAGCTTAAAAATATTGGAAAATAATTTTTGGTGGTTAATTAGAAAGAGGAAGATTTGAATAACTTGAAGTTTGGAGATTTCAAAGGCGACTGTGAAGTCAAGTACTTAACCTCTAGAATTATCAATATTATATATAGATGAATTAATGGATGGGGAGATGGATGAATGAATAAATGTGTGGTTGAAGAACCACTTTAATTCAGATATAAAGTCCAAAAGGTGAAAAATATTGAAAGGCAATGAAGAGTTCAACTATGACAATGTAACTGATCACTAATACGTCATTGATAACCTTTCTCAAACAAGTTGCATTAGACTGACTATAGTGAATGCATGATGGTGAAGCAATTAAATTGGATCTATTTACAGACAAATCTACTTCATTTCTTTCCTTCAATAATTTAAGAGGAATAAAATGCAGAGGAACAATCAGATATGGTCATTTATTTTAGCTAAGGAGAGTTTATCTTCTGTCTTTAAAAAGTACTTGACCATTTTCCTACTTCTTAAAGCCTACTCTTTTGATTTCAAAATCACATAAATATGTGTAATTTTTTTCCTTTTTGTTCTTACTGGAAAAGCTGTCCCCTTCTAATCTGGAGTCAAGACTCTTTGTTTTGAACTTAAGATGGATGTTCCAAGTCACATTACAGGAACTTTTGTCCCTGTGATGGGAACCTGTACTTGTCTCTTCTAAGAATTGGATTAAGAAACTTCAGATAAAGTGAAAGTATCTTTTGATTGAACAAGCTAATTATTCCTGAACATTCTAGTAGGTGCTGGGCATAAAGAGAAAAGCTGCATAATTCAGAATAACCTGAAAGCAATTCATATGTATTCTGCTTCCAACACCCTAGTCCATCTACCTCTTTAAAGGAACTTCCTTACCTCATGGCAACAGATCACTGATGGACTAAGTCTTATCCTTCCCTGAATCAATCTCTGCATTGACAGTTATTACCAGTGTAAACAACAACGATAATAATGCCTGGATAAATTAGCTAGGGGAGAAGGCAATGGCAACCCACTCTAGTACTCTTGCCTGGAAAATCCCATGGGCGAAGGAGCCTGGTAGGTTGCAGTCCATTTGGTCACTAAGAGTCAGACACGACTTCACTTTCACTTTCACTTTTCACTTTCATGCATTGGAGAAGGAAATGGCAACCTACTGCAGTGTTCTTGCCTGGAGAATCCCAGGGACGGAGGAGCCTAGCGGGCTGCCGTCTATGGGGTCACACAGAGTCGGACACGACTGAAGCAACTTAGCAGCAGCAGCATGTAAGTATATACAGTATTGAAATTCAGGAACAATTACTTCGTAAATCACCATTAATTTGTTATCCCATTATATATAAATCACAAATTATTGTCAACATATATCCATTCTTCATATCTGAGATCACTTAGTCGCTCTGACTTTAACAATTCAGTCACCCTAGCTGAATTCTCTCTTCTTTCAGCTCATTTTAATACTTTCAGATCAAGCACTTATCTTTTGTTCTTAAAGTGTTTCTTTTTAGCAATTATAAACCAGATTAGACATTCTTATTTACGAACTCAGAGACTTTTGTTTACATTACAGGGCTGAAATTCAGTATGTTGAGTAATTGAGAGACCTAAATCTTTTTTTCCCCCTCAGTTGATTAAATATTTCTTTAAAATAGTATTTGTATTTTATTGAAGTCATCAGGAAACACAAAATACAGAGTGGATACTTAGTTAACATTTGCAGATTTGTTGATTTATTGGCATTACTCAATAATTATAGTTTTGAAATATTACTTGTTAAAAGTTAATAAATTTTTTATTATATCAAATAGTCAATGTATAATTTATATACATTTATAAATTGATATATCACTTATCATGATTGCACTTTCTCCCTAGTGCTGTTTCTTTTACATTGAAAATAAAACAGTTTCAAACAATACCAGAGTTTAATTAAATGTAATATAGCTATTTCTAAGACATAAAAGTTAACCCTATGTCTTGAATGAGTAAGTGAGATATTCAAATTCTTCAAACCAGTATTGTTTTAGTAGTAAAACTATGTACGTACCGTGCAGCAACCATCCCACTCAAATTATATTAATATACACAATTATAGCTGGAGGTGATAGTAAATTGGCTTGATATTCATTATCTCTCTGCTTTTTGTTGATGGTGCTGGGTCTCTTGAGTATGGACTAAGTCTTTTGATGAGGTTAAAGTGATCTTTGTTTCCAATATACTGAAAATTTCAGTTGTATATACACACACATATATATGCATGCATAAATATACACACACACACACACACACATATATATATATACACACACACACAGCATAAACATATATATCCAAAGATTGAGAAAAACAAGTTATTTACTTTTCCAGTTTTGGGATTTCTTATTTTCTGCAGGTTAGATATTTGTTGCTTCTACTGTAATTCATGCCTTTAACCCTCACTATTAATGGAGATGCATTATATCTGAGAAAAGCTTGAAGGCTTGTTTTAGTTCAGAAAAATAACCTTACTGGGGAGGCTTATTGCAATTGCACCTCACCTACTCCAACCTTTTGAGTTTGGGAAATTGAGCTGAGAGTTCTAGCAGAAAATGCAAGCTCTACAGCAAGATTTAATCTTTCTGCAAGCAGCTAGTCCAGAAATACCATAACAGCAGCTGTTCTCATGGCATATTAGCATTTCTGCTTCTGGCCTCAGCTGCTTCTCAGAAGTGCAAAGAAATGCAGACATGGACAATGTTCATTTTTAACATTAGCTTGAGTTTGAAAATCAGGGTACATTCATTGGTCCCCCAAAGTAATGGATGCACATTTCTAATTATTTCACTCCTGAAGTAGTGTATGACATATACATAACTCAGAATATCTTTGTTAACTATAGAAAAAGGAGAAAGGGATATTCATCATGCAGTAAAGTGATCTTCAACTGTTGCCCATAACGTAGGTGTGGTCTTTTATTGCATGCAAAACAAAAATGCAACTTAATCATCAATATTATCATACTTACTTTCATACTTATTCTTATATTCATGACTAAAAAACAGGAGCTATGACACTGTAGCAACTGTGGTATTATTTTAAGTAAATAAATTCCCTTTCCAGTTTGAATAACAATGATGATCATATCATAGACCAGCTCTGAAATGGGGTAGGGAGACAGTGAAGAAGGGGAATGGATTTGTGTCCTAGGTAAAAATTTATTTTAATCCATCTTATACTTTCTTTTCCTGAATGCTAGTAACCTATCTCTTTTGGAAGTTCCACAAATATTAATAATATTGTTCTCCATTACTATTATATGCTGGTTATAATAAGCAGTCACTTTAAGGCACTAAGAGACAGACTCTGTTTCCCACTGTTATCAGAACCTGTTTTGCTAAGTGTAAAGTTCTTCAGCATTTCTTGATTACTGATAAATTTTGTAGCCTAATATATCTTATTACAATGTTTAATCTTCCCAAAGATATGAACATTTCTTAAGGATGAACATGAAGAATTAGGCTTTCATCACTGTAACTTAGGTATTTGCCTTGCTTAGATACCTTTGAATTAACTTGTGTTTAACCAATTTATCTACAAAGGATTCAAGCCTTTTGAAGCCTTTGAGATGTTGGTTTTGTCTTTTAAAAAATCTACTTAAAATGATATTTGGAGCGAATTATTACAGAGCTTTAAAAGAAAAGCTGGATTTAAAACAAGCATTGTTATATGGAATTAATGATACATGAATAATTAAGCAGTCACCTAAGACACATAGCCACACCCTATGAATACCAAGAAAGTGGTACAATTTTAAAACCATGATAAATGTGGATTAATGAACCATTCTTGGTTTTACTTAAACCCTGATGTGCTCTTGGGAACTTCACCACCTACCACACTGTTGGCTTCCATTTTGCTTCCTTTTATTAGGATTGTTATATTTTTTATGGAAAAATTTACATTTTTCTGTAGGATATTACTACAGTTCATATTGCAAACAGGGGCTTTGTCAGCAAAACATCTATGACTATTTCTGCTGTATCTTGCATATATCCATGTAAATGTAAACACTAAGATAAGATGTTGGGGTTCTTTCCCTCCATTTTTAAATAGTCTCCATTCCTTCCTAATATGTATGAATGTCCTTTTCTTTCTTTTTTGCTATCAAAATGATACCAGAATGGGGCTGATGGATGAGGTTTATGAATTGACTCGACTTTTGTAGGAAAAGAAAATAATCTCTGATGAATACTACTTCATAAAAGCCCCACCGTTCAAAAAATATCTTTGCCTCTCAGGTATGAACCTGGAAACTGAAATTTTAAACTTTAACCATGTCATGCCCACTTATGTACACAGAACATGTCTCAAGATTTATATTTTTAACAGTATAATGAAGACAGTTGAACCGATTCTGATAGTTATGTAAGGTCATAGGATTTATATATTTATATGTAAATAAACTAAACTGGTCTAGGTATTAAATTTAAAAATCACAGATTTTCTTTAATCATAGAGAGAGAATAAAAGTGAGGAGCTGAAAGGGCATGTAGGAGAGTGAGTATTTAAAGCTTAAGAGGTTACATCCAGTAAAAGAATGAGGAAAATTTATATGAAGGAGATGTTATTGGCAACAGGCATTCAATGATGGCTAGGACTTTTATAGAATGATTGGGCATTCAAGTGGATATTTCTAAATAAAGAAAATTATGAGAAAACAACAAAAGCTCAGAAATATTAAGGGATTCAAGGAGAAACAGTCTGACTTAATGATTAAGTTTTGAAGGAGAGTAATAGGGCACAACATAAAAGAATCATATGAACCATTTGGTGGAAGGTCAAGCACACCAGGCTGAGCACTGGATTCTCCACTTGGAAAATACAGGCCAGGTACTAGTTGACTTTTAAGGGGAACTTAAATGCATGCCATAGAAAAATTACCCCCTAAGCATAAAATTCAGAACATTTTCTATGGAGTGTTCCAGAACAGAAGCATCCATGAGTTAGAACGGAAGCAACAACTTGGCTATTGTCTTTAAAATTTTGACCCCATTGTGAGTCAAATAAACATATCATTTCATTGTGATATAATCAGTGACAGTGGTCACCGGTGGCCTCAGCTTCTCTTTAAAGCACACACTGAGCGTAGAGTAGGAAAAGTAGAAACTGCTGTGAACTGCAAGCATCCTTTGTCTATCCAACAACACAATTCCCTGAACATCCTCTCTTAGTGGTCCATTTGGGCAAAGAGACAAAAGTACTCAAATTCAAGAGTTCTAAGAAAAAATACCTAAGGATTTTTATTTCAGTGAATTACAGCAACCACATGATAATTTGGTCCTATCTCATTTGTGCTGCTTACATTGTTTATCATAGGCTTATGCTCAGGATGGAAAACAATTCTTAAGTATTTAAAAATGCATCATGTATTTCCTAACATCCTACAAATCCCTCAAGAGGGGAAAAAAGAAACAGGCTGATAATTTGCAAAGTTTGTTTTAAATAGTAACTTGCTACAGAGCTAGAAAATACATTATTTCCAACCCTGCATCTTTACCTTGTCACAGATCTCCAGAGAAATCAATTACCCACCACTGATGGCTTCTCTCTGTTTGCTGTAAAGTAAGGAAACTGAAGCAAACTTGTAGATTAGGGAAAAGACAGTAATGACTTGAGGCACAGCGTCAAGAATGTATCTCCGAACAATGAAATAATCAACAGTGAAAGAGGAAAATGCCAAAATAATATGCCTGATCATGTCAGTCGTGTCCAACTCTTTGCAACCCCATGGATTATACAGTCCATGGAATTCCTAGGCCAGAATACTGGAGGGGGTAGCAGTTCCCTTCTCCAGAGGATCTTCCCAACCCAGGGATCGAACCCAAGTCTCCCACATTGCAGGTCGATTCTTCACCAGCTGAGCCACAAGGGAAGCCAGTAAAAGAGAAAAATGGCAAAACAACATTAAATAATTAACATAGTAAAATTTTTACTGGGAAAAATATTCAAGAAGGTCATGTACTGTACACCTATGTAGAATCTAGTTTCCATAATAAATTCCTTATTCTATATCACTCATATCAATATATACACAATTTTCAATAACTATTTTTGTGAAATGATTTCTGTAACAGAAAATCTTTGAACGATATGAGTCAAAAAATAAGAATCACCAGAAGCAAAAAAAGAGCAACAGCTGCTACCTGAGACCTGGGTATTGAACAAAAGTTGACACCAAAATTGTAACATCTATTACACATTCATCTTCTCAAGTCACCTTTCTACTCAAGCTATTACTGCTGCAGCTAGTTGACCAGCATCTGCTTCAGTGCAACAGGAATACCATTCAGAACTTCTCTGCAGGTGCTTTCTCACTCTCATGAACTTGCAGAAGCATGGAAATGGGAGTGAGTTAAACTCTGGGCAACACTTGTCAAGGGGTTATCTATGAATCGGAGTTATCTTACGAATGAATGTTCTTCTAATCTGTCATTATGGTGGAGAATTCTGAGGTGCATTCTACAAAGCTCTTTAGAAAGTTACCAGCAGGATAAAATCCATTTATCCTCCGTGGTAAGCAGCTCAACATTTCAACTCTACATGAACTGTCCCTCCCTCTCTGTTATGTTCCTCACAACAGCTTTCCTTCGCTTAGGAATTTTAAAATTCCTAAGCAAAAAAAATTTACAATTTTAATTTTAAAATTAAAGTCTTTGCATCCTAGACTCCACTTTTGAGGGCACCCAGGTTAAGAGAATTGGTTATAGATGTGGTCCTACCAGGAATACCTTAAAGAGGAAATTCTGGAACCAGGTCTTGATTTGTATCAGAGTCAACAAAGACCTCATGACGAAGGGTGGTGTGGAGGTAATAACCCCGACATGCAGTTGTTTTACAAGGACCACTTAGTTCACCGGTCGTAAACTTGATAAAGTACAGGTAGAAAGTGAAGCAGTGTTTGGTTAGCAGTGGTGCTTGAATGAGAAGGGGAAACTGATTATCAGTAACTCAGATTGGCTACCTGTTGGTTATAGCTTGTAAGCTACAAAAGGAACTTAGTTTTAGCCTCAGTAAGTATCCTTTGCCAAAGTCAGGATTTTGATAGAGAAACAATGAGATGCTCAGTCCTGGGACAGTGATATTTGGGTGAATAAACCTGAAACCTCAGAATATCCTGCATGAGATGAGTGCTTTCCAAGGTGGTATCTGTGCTCCTAAAAAACCTCCCCCCATCTATCTAGTTAGTTATGTATCACCTCCAGGTGATAAATTGGGTAGCAACTGAGCAGAGCTAATCTAAGCTGATAAGTTCTTTCTCTGTTATGAGGAAGAAACTACTCATTTACTAAAGAGTTTTGGGATCTGCAAACAGGTGAACACATGCTGTATAAAGTCTCGAAAATGTTGGATCAGAGAGGGACACCTGCCAGGGTGGATAGTGGAGAGTTTATTGACATGGATGTATATTCTTATGATCTGAGATAGAACATCCTGTCAATGATACTTGATGTCTTCCTAATATGCTGCTGGAATAGTTTCACGTGGACACAGTGGGGCCTACTATGAGGGACAGAAAATTTAAAAGCCTCACAGACAGGGGTGGGGGATGTTACTGTACATTTAATACATAAGAGTGGGAGCTCTGTCACCTAACCATGTTCTCCTGGAGTGAAACAAGAATGCTTCGTTCACTAAAGTCTTTGGAAAGCAGGTTAATTAGTGAAGCTAGACATTAACATCTTTGAGATATAATAACTGGCTTCTTTATGTTGGAGCTGACAGAAGGCAACGGTGCTGTGAAACTATGCTTTCTAATATCAGTATAAGTGAAGTCGCTCAGTCGTGTCCAACTCTTTGCGACCCCATGGACACCAGGCTCCTCCGTCCATGGGAATTTCCAGGCAAGAGTACTAGAGTGGGTTGCCATCTCCTTCTCCAGGGAACTTCCAGACCCAGGGATTGAACCCAGGTCTCCCACATTGTAGACAGATGCTTTCCGTCTGAGCCACCACTTGATCTTAGCCAAAAGGCCAAGAAGTGATATATATATATATATATCACTATATATAATAGGATTTCAGGTCAGAAGCTAGGTGTGTTAGTTAACTAATCAAGGAAAAGCGAAGGTAATCACCCATAAATGTAAGACAGGAGAACTAACCAGGATGCTTTGACCTGTAGAGATCTTTGACAATGGCTAAGTGACCTTAGGGGCTTCCCTGGTGGCTCAGTGGTAGAGAATCTGCCTGCAATGCAGGAGACCTAAGAGATGCAGGTTTGATTCCTGGGTTGGGAAAATCCCCTGGAGAAGAAAATGACAACCGCTCCAGTATTCTTGCCTGGCAAATCCCATGGACGGAAGAGCCTGGTGGGCCACAGTCCATGGGGTCGCAGAAGAGTTGGACATAACTTAGCAACAACAATAAACAAAGTGACCTAGGGATGAGATATGTTATTTGTCTTTGAGAAGCAACAGGTAAAGATAGAATTGATCATCAAATTGAAGAGGTCAGTCACAGCTATTGTAAGCAATGATCCTTTGGTCAGTTTCCAGATCTAAATCAATGATCAAACCGAAAGTGTTTTCACTGAAGGAGAACCCAGACCTCCAAAACATATAACTATGGGTATACCTTAATGAGGAAATTGGAATACCCAGGCCACCTAAAAGCTTTTGGGTCTCATTTCTGAACTGATTCTGTTATCAGCAGAATCAAAACTCTGTGATGCTGAGAGTGAAAGTGAATGGAGACCTGATGATCAATGGGTTTCTGGCACACACAGCTCTCAGTCACTCCAAAATGTCTATGTATTCATTATGTGATTATTTTTCTGACTTTATACTTGGGATGGATAAATTGTAACTGGAGAAAAATACTGTGAACACTTTCTTAGCTGTCATTATGAGCCATTAAGTTGGACAAAGTCAAGTAGAAATGCCTGAAACCTTCCTCTCCCTCCACCACACAAGCAAAGTCAAAAGGAATGAATTAAAAACATTAATGCGCCCATCAAAAAATAAAAGATCTGGTGGGCAGTGTGTTCTTAAAATTCATTTAATTCCCAGTTTGGGCACTGAAAAATATCAAATTATGCTAGATAATCATGGAATATCATAAATAGAACTTCAACAACAGCTGCTGTGCCAACATATGGTATGGATACTCAAACTGTTTAGTCTCTAAGTCATGTCCGACTCTTTGTGACTCCATGGACGGTAGCCCGCCAAACTGCTCTGTCCATAGGATTTTCCAGGCAAGAATACTGGAGTGGGTTGACATTTCCTTCTCCAGGGGATCTTCCCAACCCAGGGATTGAACCTGTGTCTCCTGCATTGGCAGGCAGATTCTTTACCACTACCCACCAGGGAAGCCACGGATACAGATACAGACACCTAACAGTCTCTGGCATTGTGTGTGGCTATTGATCAAAGTTAAGAACTGCTGAGAGAAGACATCAGTGAAAGAGTTAACAAGTCAAGCCCCAGAGAGATGATAGTTGCAATGATGACAGGCAACAGATTATTCATCTCCAAATACAAAGAGACTATGTATCAAAAATACAGGCTATTCAACTGGAGAATGGACAAAACTGGGCAGTTTCTTTACAAAAATACAACATCCAAATGGCAACAACATCCAACTCGCAACTTAAATTTGTTTGTTATCTAGGAAATAAAAATAAGATCACCACCAGATACTTCTAATCAACAGTACCAAAGTGAATGAAAAGAAAGAATAGTGTTGGAGGGCCCTGCCCCAAATGAAATTCTCATGTATATGTCTTAATGGTGGTGGTGGTGTAGTTTCTAAGTCGTGTCTGGCTCATTGTAACTCCATGTAACCCCTGCAAAGCTCCTCTGTCCATGGGATTTTCAGGCAAGAATACTGGAGTGGATTGTCATTTCCTACTCTAGGGGATCTTCCCAACTCAGGGATTGAAGCTGGGTCTCTTGTACTGCAGGCAGATTCTTTACCAACTAAACCACCAGGGAAGCCCCATGTGTATGCCTTAGATGTAAATTGTGATTTCATGAGAGGACTGTTTGACAGCATAGACTAGAGTTGTATATCTGCAAACCTTATCACCTAGTGATTTCTCTCCTAGGTTCATACAAAAGAAAAATTCCTATAAATATTTAACAAAAGACAGTCACAAGAGTCTTTTAGAAGTGCTATGAATAACAGACTCAAATTGAAGACCCACATGTGCATAGATGGTTGGCTGAATAAACTGTAATGGAGTCCTATGGAGCAGTAGGAGTAAGTAATTTACAGCCACATGCAGTGACACAGATGGATCTCACAAAGATAGTGTTGAGCAAAAGAGGATGGATACAAAGATGAACGGAAAAAGGCAGAACCAATCCACAATGTAAGATGCCAAGAGCGTGGGCATCCCTCTTGAAAACAGTTGATTTCTTTCTTGCCCTAGTGCTGGTTATCAGCGTTATGTCCACTCTGAAGTCACCAATATTCAAACTTCTGACTTGCTTACTCTCCCTACTTTATGGACAGGAGTGCGCATGCACTGTCTTGCCCCAGAGATGTGTTTATTTCTCTGTTTCTGCTTCAATACAGTCCCCAGGGGTTTCTGCCACCCTGTTATCCAGCAGATCATCACCCTGGTCATGACACAGATATTTCTGTTGCCACTGTACTCACCAGGAGGTGGTACTCTGGGTACCTTAGGAAGACTAAGACACACTGCAGAAGGTGGGAGATAAGGCTCACCAAGGCTAACGGACCTGCCGCAACAATCCTCAATTCCCGATTGCATGATTCCTCTCTACCTATCTCCTCTAAGGGGCTTCCCAGGTAGCTCAGTGGTAAAGAATCCACCTGCCAGTGTGGGAGACATGGGTCTCATCCCTGGGTCGGGAAGATCCCCTGGAGGAGGAGATGTCAACCCACTCCACTCCAGTATTCTCGCCTGGAGAATCCCACGGACAGAGGAGCCTGGCGGGCTATTGTCCATGGGGTTGCAAACAGTTGGACACAACAACAACAATCTCCTCTAAGGTACAGAGTGGTTTCTTGAACTTTGGCAGGACGTAAAAAAGAAAAAAAATTACTGGAGTACAGTTGTGTTACAAGGTTGTATTAGTTTCTACTGTGTAGCAAAGTGAAATCAGCTACTTGTATACATATATCCCCTCTTTTTCGGATTTCCTTCCCATTTAGGGGCGTGGTGGTGATGGTTTAGCCACTAAGTAGAGTCTGACTCTTTTGATCTTATGGACTGTAGCCCACCAGACTGCTCTGTCCATGGGATTCTCCAGACAAGAATACAGGAGTGGGTTGCCATTTCCTCTTCTAGGGGATCTTCCCAATCCAGGGATTGAACCTGGGTTTCCTACATTGTAGGCAGATTCTTTACCACTGAGCCAACAAGGCAGCCCATTTAGGGGTGCAACCTTCCTTTCAGCCTGCTGGGATTCTTTAGCCTCTGGAGGTGGCGTCTGTCACACGTGGGATGCCAAGCCCATGCACTGACCAGCTGAAGCAGACATCCCTTAGCAAGAAAGGGTTATGCAGCACAAACTTCCTCTCCACTCATGCCATGTGAGCCCACAGATCTGGTACTGTGAGAGGAAGCCCAGGAAAGAAGTACTGAGTGACATCTCCAGTAATCAACAAGGAGGGTCACAGAGCAGACTCCTCAGGCACTGAAGCTGAATCTTGCCTCCTCTGGTGGGGAACTACTCACTGTTATAGGCACAGCTGTCAGGGGTTCCCTGGTGGCTCAGTGGTAAGGAATCCCCCTGCCAGTGTACTAGCTATTGTAAACAGTGCTGCAATGAACAACGAGATACATGTTTCTCTTTCAGTTTTGGTTCCTCGGGGTATATGCCTAGGAGTGAGATTGCTGGGGTATATGCCTAGGAGTGGGATTGCTGGGTCATATGGTGATTTTATTTCTAGTTTTTACCATCTTCCATAGTGGCTGTATAAATTTACATTCCCACCAACAGTGCAAGAGCATTCCCTTTGTTCCACATTCTCTCCAGCATTTATTGTTTGTAGACATTTTGATGAGAGCCATTCTGACCCGTGTGAGGTGTTATCTTGTAGGTTTGATTTGCATTTCTCTAATAATGAGCAACACCGAGCATCTTTTCATGTGTTTGTTAGCCATCTGTATGTCTTCTTTGGAAAAATGTCTGTTTAGGTCTGTTTCCCACTTTTTCATTGGGTTGTTTGTTTTTCTGGCATTGAGTTGTATGAGCTGCTTGTATATTTTGGAAATTAATCCTTTGTCAGTTGTTTCATTTGCTATTATTTTCTTCCATTCTGAGGGACATAGGTTCGTTCCTTGGTCCAGGAAGATCCCATATGCCCTGGACCTGGGCCTATGATTACTGAGTCTGTGCTCTAGAGCCCAGGAGTGCTGAGAGCCTGTGCTCAGCAACAAGCCTCTGCAGTGAGAATCCTGTGCACAGCAATTAAAGCGTCACCCCACTCACTGCATCTAGAGAAAGCCCGCTCAGCAATGAAGACCCAGCACAGCCAATTAAAAAAAAAAAGCTGTTGGTGTGGCACTGGCCCCTGTTAGGGTAGAACACTTGACCTTGGCATAAGGTCAGGCTATGTAGCCAGACTAGTCCATCCTGATCTGATTCTTCTGAATCCACCAGGCAGCCCAGGGCAGTTGCAGCAGCAACCCATGGAGCACTGACTGTGATGTCTGTGGATTTGACCTTGAGTAGGGTCCAAAAGGCAAAACTATGCCGAACAGATGACTTTGATTCACCTCCTGCTGCTACCTCAATGCTCAGGTTACATTTGTGGCTTTTGAAGGGCTTCTCCATAGCACACTCATAGATTGTATTGTTCACAAACTCACTGTGTTACCGTCACTCACTGCAGGGATTGTGTCTTGCATTTATTCTGCCACACAACAGGCCTGTCAAATGTGGTCTTACAGGCAATGGTTAAGGGAAATAACACCTTCAGTGAGCAGAGGAGTTGGCCGTGTACTTGGTAGTTCACCTGACAGGAGGAGGAGATGCCTGAGCTACAGATGGGCACGGCTTCCTGAACAAATGGTTCAGAGGTTTAGTTAGGAACCAGGAAGAAGCAAGCTTAGAAGCCTGCAGACAAAGAAGTTTGGGAAACAGGTGAAGTGTGTGGATTTCTTGGAGTGGCATGAAGCGTCTCTATCTTTGGGTCTCTTTTCCACTATAACCAGACCATCTGCCCCATCATGGAGGAAGTGTCTAAAACACATGGACAGGATTCTCCCAGCAGAGGTCAGCTACCTTCTCGTTCCCAACCAGAACAGTTTTGTATAAAGGACCTGCATATATTAAGAGTGTTGGCCTGATCTCAGATTTCCCCCCAAAACCACATACGGGGAAAAGCCTGGGTTTCCTTGTTCATATTTGCCCCCCAAATTAAGAACTATACTCCAGTGAAAAGAACAAAAACTCCTAAGGAATATTTTAAACAAGCAAAGGCAGAGTTGATGTCTTGCCCTAGCCCCCCCTCCCCATTATCATTTTTCTAGCAGTATAACTGTGATTATCTGTTGGGCGATCAAGGATTTCACTATTGCATTCTGTTTTTCCATGAATGTTAAAGACAAGAGAGCTGGGCTGAGGGCCCCGGCTCAGTCTCAGCAGGGGAAGGTATGAGGGCTTCTCTTCGGTGATTTAGGGGGGCTGTACAAGCAGAGTGAGACAAGTGGAGACATCATCCGTGGAAGGCATCTCATCATTTCCACACCCTGGTGTGAGTCCAGCCTTGCACAGTCCTTATAGCCTGACAGACACTCTGACAGTTGTAGTGCACAAACTCTAGGCAAGAAGCAGAAAAGGAGAAACAAGACTGTACAGTGTATTTTCAGACTGCATGGGTATCTTTTGTGAACTGACCCAAGGAGCATGGGGACCTATATATCTGTACCTTTCTCTTAAAATATCTATTTATCTACCAAGAGGTATTCAGTGACTTCATTTCATTCTAGCCTAGATTTATTGATGCTCATAAATGTTCATTTAGGAAGAAAAAGAATCTTACCTAAGGCCTCTGCATGGAGCAAGAATGAAAGGCTCAAATGGAGGAATAGATGGTGTGACAGCTGAATGGGAAAGAGAAGATAATTACTGCCCACCGCTGTGCCTTGTGGACTGTGATGAGCCCTGAGTGCCCGCTGAATAGAAGGAACCTCTTCCTGTTCCAGGGGAAGAATGACTCAAGGTTAGGATGGTGCCTCTTTTTTCTTCTTACACAAAGCAGACAATGCACCTGGGGAGGCAGGGAGAAGGGTGCTGTCACCATAGAAGCACAAATCATTGTGCAGCCTTGAGAATAACGCCATTCTCCATCTCTTCCTTCCTTTCTTCATTACTGACTAAAATAGTATCATCTTTGGCTTCTTGTGTGTGCTCTTGTATTATACTGCATGCATAGTGATAATAGTCATTAAATTGCTCCATTTCCAATCACGAGAGAAAACATATTTCATGCAGGGACTTCTCCTTATTTCCATTGGACAACACGTATCAGAACATAGAGAGGAAATCACTGATTTATAGAGTATGTTCCAGATATCTGGCCGGTATAACACATGCCAAGGGAAACTGTGCATAAGAGTGGGGAATTAACAACCTCCCCAAAGACAAAGCTATTTGACTCATAATGCTCCTGAATCATTTTAGTGGCTCATTCATAGAGGAAATAGAGAAAAATGATTATAGATGGAGACAATGAAAACCAACATTAGTGATGAACTTTCTATATGTCAGACACTTGAAACAGTATCACATTTAATTACAGAAAGTGATGCCATTTTCCCATTTTATAAGTGTGAATGTTAGACATGAGTTATTAATAACTTGCCAAGGTCACTTCAAGCTTGTAAATAGCTAAGCTTGTTATGAAAACCTAATTATGTCCAATTCAGAATTTTTTTTTCTACTCTATCTTTTCAGGACAGTCATCAATTGGATGCTGCCTGAGGTTTCTTGATAAAAGTGGAAGTGTTAGTCCCTCAGTCATGTCCAACTCTGCAACCCCATGCACTACAGCCTTCCAAGCACCTTTGTCCTTGGGATTCTCTAGGCAAGAATACTGGAGTGGGTATCCATTCCCTTCTCTAGGGGATCTTCCCAACCGAGGAATCGAACCTGGGTCTCCTGCATTGGCAGGTGGATTCTTTACCACTGAGCCACCAGGGAAGCCCAACGCCGGTTCATGGAAAAGATCCCGAGAGTACATCTTCACCCAAGCTCAGTAAGACACCTCTTACATTCACACACACAAAAATAAACCCAGACCATTATTATTAGGACTCAGACTTGTTCCTGGGGACTTGAAGTATGTAGCCAGGATGGCAGGGGAGAAGTGGAGAGCAACTCTGGGTTTCCTTAAGAGTGAACAGCAGGCACCTGACAGCTTTTGTGTACAAAATAAAAGTCTGAGGATTGGGTTTCAGTGTCATTAACAGAGATTTTTTTAGATCAGCTTATTTACAGTCCACTTCAATGAGTTTCACGACTTTAATCAGGCTAAAGAAAATCTCTGAATTTTGGATTACTTCCTCTGGATTACTATTTTATCAAAAGATACCATCTATCTAAAAAACCACATGGGGGAAACACCTGGGTTTCCTTGTTCATATTTGCCCCCAAATTATGAACTATACTCCAATGAAAAGAACAACTCCTAAGGAATATTTTAAACAAGAAAAGGCAGAGTTGATGTCTTGCCCCAGCCCCCCTTCCCATTATCATTTTTCCAGCAGTATAACTGTGATTATCTGTTGGGTGATCAAGGATTTCACTATTGCATTCTGTTTTTCCATGAATGTTAATCAAAAGGAAGAGGCAATTACTTAGTCACTATACAGAAAATATGCCCTTCCAAGCACAATCTTACAGTCTAGCATGTGTGAATGACATCAGTGATGCCCGTGATGCTATTCTTATCTTCTGGCTCATGGGAAAGTGATGGGAATATATAAACTCATTTCCATGAACTAGCAGATAGTTAAAATATTCTAGATGTCAGTGCCTCCCCTGAAGAAAAAGATGACAGCTCAATACTCCTATAATGTGCTAAGTAACACTTGCTATATTTGCTGTGGCCACATGTTCTGTGAAAAGAAGGAAACTACCCATTTTTAAGAGCATAATGGCATTACATATTTTCACAATTATTTCAGTCAAAATATAATACCAAAATACTTTAAGAAAACTCATTTTCTCTTTTCTCAAAGTTAGCCAGAGGCACACTACCAACTTATACATTTTAAAATTATTTTTAAGGAATGAAAACTTCTCATTTACTCTCCTTAAAGCAAATTCCTTTTTATTTTCATTAATAGGGACACCAAACATCTTGCTGATAAAAATGGCAACATAATTTATATACTAAATTTAAGGTTTCCTTTATAAATCATAGGGGATCAATAAGGTTTTATTGCATATGAGAAAATTCAAGGTATCACATTAATATTATATATATTCACACCCATCATTTTACTGATAGTTCTTATTTTGGACAAATATATATGTTTTTTCATAGCTTTTTGCATGTATTCATAATTTGAGTGAATTTTCAAACTCTGGTTATTTGCAGGGAAAGAGCTTTCATAAAAAGAAAATTATGAATTTGTCCAAAATTAAGAATGTGAAGAAAGATGATTAATGTTTGTGTGAGAATAGCATTTTTAACAAAACATCTCAATTTCTTTTTTTTTTTTTTTTTAGAATAGACTGTCTTTGTCTTCACAATATATTCAGGCAGGTATGAAAAAAGGGAACGCACATTATTTAAATAACTTCAATTATTTAATTTCCTATTTGCATTTTAATATAAAATTTTGACTACACCACCTGAGACTTTTTATAAGGCCAGAATTTAAATATTAAAGTAATTAAGTACTGAGAAAATTGGGAAAGTTTTCTCTGATCTATTAATAATTGTGTTTGTCACCAACCACTGAACCCAAGTATATCACACTAGGAAGAAGAAAAGTACTTCCGGTTATAAAAAGTTCCCTAAATTCTGTTATGTGATCTCAAATTTAAATACAGGATAATAAACACTTTGTATCCTAGTCCTCATTCTAAGCAAAATAAAAACAATTACAATGGATTCAATGCTATATTCTTTCCTTTCTCACAGAGGAAGAAATTCAGAAGTTAAGAAAATTGTTAGGTAAATTAATTCCTAGGATGTTTCTTAATACACTTGTGTAACCTTCAATTTACTTGACATTAAGGTATTTACCAAATTTTATTTATCCTACATACAGTCTGAGGAGGTGTGTACATACTGGGACTAGGTTACAACTTTGCATTGCTATAAAATATATCTGGCTGATGTACTCTATTTTTATAAATCCATTTTTTTGCAATTAATTGTTTCAGTATAAATTTCATAGCATACTGAACTTTCTGAATATGGAAGTAGAGTACATGTAAATTCAGAAAAGTCTATGAAAAGTATTAGACTATATATAATTGGCCTTTTAATATATGTGTGAAATATATTTGCTTTCTTTTTGAAGATAAAGCAATTGTATACATGACATTTTGGGGACTCCTTTTTCCATTATGAAAGTCACATGATGAAACTCACAGCTGTTTATATCCCAGCTGGCAGAGCAGCCACCCTATGCAGAGATGCACATGTTTCAGTACACCCGAGCTCCACATTTGCAAAACCAGGCAGCCAATTTCACAGAGCTTTTTAATTGTACTTATCTGAAAGCCAATAGGGATTATAACAATGCATGTATTTTCAGTGGCACAATCTAAATAGTGCTAAGAGGGAGTATTAACTTATAAATAAATCCATTGGATTTAAGACAAATTGTAATTAGCGTCTAGGTTCTAAATTTGTCAAAACCAATGACTTGAGAACAAAAAATGGGGGAAAACTACCATTGTTAGGGCTGTGATCTTAGTATGTATTTTTCCACAATGTAATTTTCTCATTATGATTGTGTTTAATATTTGTTGCACTAAACTCTTATAGCAGCCAATGATCCAGGAAGTGTATTAGGTACTAAGCACTTTAAGAGGAGAAGGACATAATTCTTTCCTAAAGAGGTCTAGAGACTAATAGAGACAAGTAAACATACGTAAATATTGTCATTTTAGAACAGAGTTTCTCAAACTCAGTATTGTCAACAATTGGAGCCAGATAATGTTTTGTTTTGAGGTCTCTTCAGTGCACGGGAGGATATTAAGCAGCATGTTTAGCATGCATTTGTTGCATTCCAGAATTTATACACCCCTATTCAACACAACTGGAGAAGGCAATGGCACCCCACTGCAGTACTCCTGCCTGGAAAATCCCATGGACGGAGGAGCCTGGTAGGCCTGCAGTCCATGGGGTCGCCAAGAGTCAGACACGACTGAGCAACTTCACTTTCAGTTTTCACTTTCATACATTGGAGAAGGAAATGGCAACCCACTCCAGTGTTCTTGCTTGGAGAATCCCAGGGATGGGGGATCCTGGTGGGCTGCTATCTATGGGGTCGCACAGAGTCAGACACAACTGAAGTGACTTATCAACGCAACCCCCAATTTTTCATATCACTGACAAATATGCCCTATGGGCAAAAGTCACCTCTAATTTGAGAAATAATTGAGCAAGTTATTAAATGCAAAATTATAAGTGTATGGAAGCTTAACCACACTACTAAGTGATAAACTCTGGTGTGTATTGTGGGGCAAGGATGGAAGGTGGTGGACTGTAAATAAAAAGAGACATTAGAGTTGTCTTCTTGGAACAGAGCATGTTTTCTGAGCAGCTTCCTGAATTATAACTAGGAGAGTGTTCAAGTCAGCCAGGAAGAGGGGAGGCCAAGACAGGGAGGAGATGGCGTGTGAAATACAAAGACTTGAGTGAGCGTTGAGGGTTTGGGAAAGGACACAAAATGTTTTTTTGGTGAAGGATCATATTAAAGCCTGAAACCTTTCTAAGAAACTGGGCAAACAACCCATTTGGTGATGGAGAGGAATAAATAGCGATCATTTTCATAAGGAAGTAGGTTTTTGGTTGAACAATACACAACTGGCTGTGGTGTGGAGAAAGAATTGGAGGGAGACAGCCTGTAGGTAAGGTTGGGGCTTCGCTGTCTGTACGCAAGCAGACAGAAGAATATGGATTATGACAGAAGGAACAGGTACAGAGAAGAGTGCCTACACCTGAGTATAATTGGGGTTGTTGTTTATTTGCTGAGTCATCTCTGATTCTTTGAGACCCCATAGGCTGCAGCACACCAGGCCTCCCTGTCCCTCACCATCTTCCAAAGTTCACGTCCGTAGAATTCCATCTCATCCTCTGCCACCCTCTTCTCCTTTTGCCTTCAATCTTTCCCAGTATAATTGGGAGAATATATTAAAGTGACTTTTTGGTTACTGAACATAAGTGGATGAAGTTAAGTGAAGTGGAAAATAGCTTGAACTTTTTGGGCTGAGCCATATAGGCGATGCTTTCAGGGCTCACCCATAACCCTTTGGGTCCCTTGGCAACTTGAGTATGCCGGCCCCTAACAGTGAGCACCTGAGTCTCTTCCCGAGGTCACCCCTCTGTCTCTGGGAACCTGCTTGGTGGCACTCATGCACAGCTGGATGGTCAGGGAATTTACATGTGTCCTGAGGTAGACTTTAATCAATAACCACCAGGCACGAGAGGGCAAGTATTCTAGCTCCCTTGCATCTGAGCAGAGCAACTCTATAAGCAATCTGCATTGTCTCTGGAGCTTCCTTACAGGATTAAGCCAAAGTTACTGCCCAGTGTGGTTTTCCCAGGTGGTTCAGTGGTAAAGAATCTGCCTGCCAATGCAGAAAATGAAAGTTTGATCCCTGAGTCAGGAAGAGTCCCTGGAGAAGGGGAATGGCTACCCACTCCCGTATTCTTGCCTGGAAAATCCCATGGACAGAGGAGCCTGGAAGGCTATAGTCCATGGGTCACAAAAGAGGCAGACATGACTTAGTGACTAAATAACTATCTATTGTAATTGATATTTCATACCTTCTTAGCTGCCATATTTTCTGATACCTTTTAAAAATACAAATATATTTGCTAGTTTTTCCTGAACACAGCTGTTAATAAATTATGTTAACACTAGTCCTCATATCAAGATCTTCTGACCAAGAAAAAAAAAACAAAAACACTTTTTGTATATTTCAGGTACCTATGGGATATTAGAGGTGACCCGTCATCATCTGGATATCTGGAAATGGAGGTTTGATTAAAGTTTTTGCTTATATAGGTACGGACAAAACACTATTTTTAGTGCTGTTATAGTCTCCTACTATATATAATACTATGTATTCATTCATGTTTGCTCAATCTCCATATGCAGAATGAGACCATATCAAATAAAGAAGAAAATGTGTTCTGCTATTATCACCCATTTTAACAAGAGTTGCATTGTGAAATTAATATCCTATCATTTCCAGGACATGTTTTCTCCAAATGGGATGACCCATTTGTCATCTGAGTTGATACTTTCTGACTAACACTGCCATTTATGCCTTTATTTGCTTGTTCCCATATTCATACGTTCATCTGTAGTAAGCAGCTTTGACTGTCAGTAAAGAAGCAGGCTCTGTGGTAATCACTGGGAAATAATCATGCATTAAAGCATGGCTTTTCAGCATGAAAAGCGACTATGACATGTAGTAGCTGATAGCCACATGCTCCTACCAATTAGTAAAAGATGCATTATTTGCCATATTCTGCCTTGGAATATTAAGAGATTACAAATCATAATCATTATTAAAAGCAGAGCATGACTACAAATATATTAGACGATCTTGTTTTACACATGCAAAAACTACAGAAAACCTAAACATTAAGAAGATGGAATCAACCAGTTGAAGTCTCAGTAGTTTTGCAGTTAAAGTCTCTCAGGAGAGATACTTGAGTCTGTCATATGATTTAGACAGAACTTCATGGAAATGTACAGTCAGGGGCTTCGCAAGTTTTTGTGATAAAAATTGAGGATAAATAAAAAGAACTATGATCCCCACTATGCTGTATGTTCCCCTTGCTGAATCTTCAACTCTCCCCAGAACTGTATTTTTTATGTCTCTCATTAAGCATTCATTTAATAATTGCACTTAATCAAAAAGAGAATTCCAGAGAAATTTCTTCTTCTTCACTGACTACGCCAAAGCCTTTGACTATGTGGATCAAAAGCACCTGTGGAAAATTCTTAAAGAGATGGGAATACCAGACCACCTTACATGCCTCCTGCGAAACTGGTATACAGGTCAAGAAGCAACAGTTAGAATCAGACATGGAACAATGAACTGGTTCAAAATGGGGAAAGGAGTATGTCAAGGCTGTATATTGCCACCCTGTTTATTTAACTTATATGCAGAGTACATCCAGCAAAATGCCAGACTGGATGAAGCACAAAGTGGAATCACCGCAATCAATCAGAAGTGCAGATGACACCACCCTTTTGGCAGAAAGTGAAAAGAAACGATAGAGCGTCTTGATGAAGGTGGAGTGAAAAAGCTGGTTTAAAACTCAACATTCATAAAATGAAGATCATGGCATCCAGTCCGATCACTTCATTGCAAATAGATGGGGAAACAATGGAAACAGTGACAGACTTTATTTACTTAGGCTCTAAAATCACTGCAGATGATGATTGCAGCCATGAAATTAAAAGATGCTTGCTCCTTGGAAGAAAAGTTATGATCAACCTAGACAGCATATTAAAAAGTAGAGATGGTATTTTGCCAACAGAGGTCCATCTAGTCAAAGCTATGGTTTTTCTTAGTCATGTATGGATGTGAGAGTTGGACCATAAAGAAGACTGAAGGCTGAAGAACTGATGTTTTTGAACTGTGGTATTGGAGAAGATTCTTCAGAGTCCCTTGGACTGCAAGGAGATCTAAACAGTTGATTCTAAAAAGAAATCAATCCTGAATATTCATTAGAAGGACTGATGCTGAAGATAAACCTCCAATATTTTGGCCATCTGATGCAAAGACCTGACTTATTAGAAATACTCTGATGCTGGGAAAGATTGAAGGCAGGAGGAGAAGGGGATGACAGAGGACAAGATTATTGGATGGTATTATGGACTCAATGGACATGAGTTTGAGCAAGCTCTGGGAGATTGTGACAGACAGGGAAGTCTGGCGCGCTACAGTTCATGAGGTCTCAAAGAGTCAGACATGACTGAGCGACTGAACAACAGCAACAGCAATCAAACTACTGTTCCAAGCCAATGAAATATTTTATCCCCAAATTAGACATGAAGTGATATTCAAATAGTCCTAGGAGACTGGCACACAATTCAATCATAGCGACATATACCATGTTACAGCATTGATTTCCTGAAAGTTGGCTTGTACTGAGTAAAGTTCCAAGAAAATAAAATAGTGAATGTGCCTTTTGCCTATTTTAGATTTTGCACATGGAGGGAAGAGTGGTCCAGGCCTTATGCTTCATTCTGTTTACAAAGACAGACAAAGGACTAGGAGTCAAAAACCCTGGTTTTTGAGTTGTTCAGACTCTCCCTACCATGTCTTTATATATTTTTAACTTTTATTTTTGACTTTATTTCAGCATTTTAAACAGGGGAAACAACACTGAAGCTCAGTACAGAGTTTGAGAGTTTAAGGTGTTTTCAATTCACCTCTGGCATATGCATATTAGATACAGCACTCTGCCTAACTTAGATGCAGTAAAAAAAAAAAAAAAAAACCTTTGAGCAGTAAATTGTCTTCAAATGTGTGTCTATTTTAAGAAATCATAGCACTAAAAGTATGTATTTCTCATCAGATTGTCACAGAATTCCTCCAAGGATATAAAGCTGATTTTTAATGAATGAAAAAGAGGAAGGAAGTAGGAATTACTAACAGAAAATACAAAGGGCAGTGGAGAAACAGAACATGTTTTTAAGCAGTTTTGTTCAAATATCTTGGTGTTAACAGACATTGTTTTTAACAAGTTGTACCTAGCCTAGCTGTGGATAACCACAAAACGATTTCCAGACCTTCCATTTCAGCTGACTAAAGAGTCACTGACTTGCTAAAGGCAATACATGTATTTCTGTTCCTGATGTTGTATCAGCCTATATGTCTTGTTGTCCTGATCTACTCTATCCCAAAAGAACAAAGAATCTGGCAAGAAAAATCGGAAGCTATCAAGAGAAATGTGTGCATCTTACATGAACGACATACGCCTTTGGCCATGCTTCTCACATCATCTGAGATGAACACACTCTGAACTGATACCTTGGGTAGTTGTTTTGTAAATCTGCTTTTCTTAATTTTATGAAATTATTTGCCACTTTAAAAGTCATTGAAACATGTATTCTATCATGTAAGAATCGAATCACCAGTCTATGTCCGATGCAGGATACAGCATGCTTGGGGCTGGTGCACGGGGATGACCCAGAGGGATGTTATGGGGAGGGAGGTGGGAGGGGGGTCATGTTTGGGAACGCATGTACACCCGTGGTGGATTCATTTCAATGTATGGCAAAACCAATACAATATTGTAAAGTAAAGTAAAAATAAAAATTAAAAAAAAAATATTAAAAATAAATAAATAAAAGTTTAATACATATTTTCTGTTCCTAAGCTAAATAGTAGGACATTATAGAAAAAAGATGTCATATATAAGTAATTTTTATCCTTGTATGTAGTCAATATTTTTAAATAAAGCTAATTTATAATTCAAAGACTATCTCAGAAATAAAACAGAATTTGACAGAATTAGAGCCTGCATTCATTCAAATGATACCATTTATATGAATAAGATGTATCTCCCAGACAGGAAGAAGACATCTCTTTCAACCACTAAAACCATGAAACTTAGTTGGACACCTGGCTTACAGGTCTTCCATGATGTAAGGAGAAACTGTTCCCTTATCATTGGTAAACTTTGCAATGATTTGTTGTGGAGGTGGTTCAACTGTTATCCATGGTGTTAGTATTTTCCTTCAAACTTTGTATTTAAAAAAAAATCTGGAAAAATAAACATTCTATGATTCTGGAAAAACAATATAAATAGTGACATTATTCTACATTGATTACACTTCCTATTCTTAACTGACAAGATAATCTGATAGAGAAGAGGACATGTATCATATAGGTATATAACATAAGAGTGGTTTGGGAAATCCACAATAATTATGTCAAACTCCAGAGTTATTTTACAAAATGGACATTTGGGAGAGAGTAAACTATATCATTGGTCAACTCAAAAAGTTGTCAATATCTGGTACTTCTATAAATATTAAGATTGCATTAGGATGAACATAAACTTGCTTTACAAAATCATTGATGTCTTGATCATTTAAATTCAAAATAAGAAATGTGTGTTATTTAACTGCCTTGACAAGTGTATACAACAATGTACTTATCAAAATAAGAAATATTGAAAGCATATCTTTCAAGAATAGAAATATACACAGTGTCTCTTAAAAACCTGTGGCAGAATTTTCAAAATGTCCTTTGCTGCTTTCTCTTAGGGTTTATTTCTGTAGTTGCTTGGTTTGAAGCTTCTAACATTACAATCACTTCACTGGCTGAAGTTTGAAGACAAAACTGTTGTCTCCAAAACATTAAAACTGAAATGAATATGACTTTTCATGTCAGTTAGAATAGGGTTTTTTTAATTAAAAAAAAAAATTTAACTTTACAATACTGTTTTTTTTTAATTACTGTCTAGCTATCCCCATACTTTTCTATTATAGCAAAATTTCTTAAATCTTTTCTGATTGTCTTAAATTATTTCCTCTCATCTCTCAAACTCCTTCCCATCAGTTCTGCCTATACTATCCAGCTAAAATTAGCCTTCTCAAGCTTATAAATGATTATCTTACCTGATTAAAATCATTTCACAACTAGTTTGTCTTTAAAACACTAACTTTATGATACCACTTTGATCTGGTTTTCCTACCATTTCATTATCTACTACTGAACTCCTTTTTTAAGTCCTCTTCACTGCCTCCAATTCTGAATACGACAGGGCACCATAGATGACATTGGGCCATTTCTCTTTTCCGTTCACATTTACTGCCCATGTGTTCACTTTAGATTTCTAGCATAAAACACTTTCTGTATTCTGGAAACTCTCAAATATATGTATCCAATTCAGAACACTCCTTTGATCTCAGAATCTTTGTACTCACTGCTTCAGAAGCAAACAATTGTGTGTATAAGCATCCAAGTCCTATCGTGGACATACAGAATATGCCAGCCAGTAAAAGGAGAAGGAACATGGGACTTTCTCCAGGATGTTAGACACCTAAGCCTGGATTACAGTTATGAGAGTCCTCAAATGCAATGATTCTCAAATTGTGTCTCAAAGAGCCCACTGAAATATCTTACAGACTCACACAAGGCATGAATGATAAGAGCGTGGGTTATGCTCACAGCTCCACCCCTCCCATCCTTTGGTGTATCTACCTGTATCTCTTTGCATATTTCCATCCTATCTCAAATTTCACTTGAAAAATAAAGAAGAAAGAAATAAAAGCAAAGACAGAAAAAAAAAAAAAGGATTGAAAACACAGATGGTGAACACAAACAAAAAGCTCTGAATAAAATATAAAATATACACACTAAATCGTTTGCTTCATTGACACTTTGGTTTCATTTCTGAAGGTTTTGAAATTGTTGCTACTTCTCTTAGATCTGTCAATAAACCTTCAGTGCCCAGGGCTAAAGGCATTAGGAGAGCTATCCTACAGAAAACAACAAACACTTTTGTTTAGGGTTCCTTTCTATTTACAGATTTCAGATTTTCCTCTCAGTCCAATAACAAAAGCATGGAAAAATGTCCATGCTTTTAAGTTCTTCCAGCTTAGCTTCACACCAGAAGTCCTTAATCAATTCTTGGCACTATGTAAGTTTTTGGAATCAATTCATGATGGCCTAGTATAATTTAGTTATGTGCACCAAATTTGTGTAGCAAGTATAACAAGGAAATACTTTAATGCTATTTATTGCAGTGTCAACTCATTTCTGTACACTGTCTCCCAGTTCTTTCATCAGAGCTGGCTTGGCAAAGCATCACACACCGTAATATAAGACAGTCTAGTGACTGTGATAAGAGTTACACACTCATCCAAAAACGCCTTCCCCTGTGTCTGTTTGAACGGTCATCTTGCTTCTCTCTGCTTGGGAGTTCTCCAAAGTTGACTTGGTACTCTGGCATTTTGTTTTGGCTTCTGCCCCTTCTGCTTGTTAAAGTGACTCATTCAGATTCTGTTATCTGCTTACAAAACTGTTGGCCTATTCATATTTCCCCAGATATTTTGATGATTATATCATATTCTGGTCCAAAAAGCACTGATAATCTCCGCCCTGTGGATTCCTCTGAAGCAGAATCTCTTTGTGTATCTCAGCTAACCAACGGGTGATGGAAGGACCACGCTTCATCTGTTGTTCAGTTGCTAAGTCATGTCTGACTTTTTGAGACCCCACGGACTGCAGCACATGAAGCTCCCCTGCCCTTCACTATTTCCCAGACTTTGCTCAAATTCATGTCCACTGAGTCAGTGAGGCTATCTAACCATGCTCTGTAAACAACTGTAAATTCAAAGGACAGTGATCCCTGTTCAGCTTCTAGTGCCTGGAATCACCTAGTGTGGATTAATTAATGACTTAAGTTCAAGTTCTCATGGACTATACTTACTATTTCTAGTGGACATAAAACTCACAAGGCTCCCATTCATCTGCATTTTTTTTTTCTTCTGCAAGATCCATA
This sequence comes from Capricornis sumatraensis, assembly GCF_032405125.1. Lineage (NCBI taxonomy): Eukaryota > Metazoa > Chordata > Mammalia > Artiodactyla > Bovidae > Capricornis > Capricornis sumatraensis. The sequence goes on along the minus strand of NC_091089.1, from coordinate 13,204,231 downwards.
TACACTCTCCAGTCAAATATTAAGTGCTATTGCAGGGAAATATAACAATATATTTCTCTATTCCAGCAACAAAATCAAAAAGTAATGGGACTTTTTTCTGAATTCCTTGACTTCCAAAAGCATAGTGTTGAGAAATCTGTCAATTTAGGGACAATTTTGGAACTCACTGGCTGTCAGAAAACAGTGGTGGAGACAAAATATTTTCATTCTTCTTTCCAGTGGGGTGAGTGCGGGGGTCAGGCAGTGGATAATAGAATGGGGTTAAGACATAAGCCTCATTTAGGGGGAAAGGGAAGAACACAAATGTTGATTGATCAGCTCTCCAGGATTTCCAGTAATTTTCAGGTTACCGGGATTTTCTCAACTCACAAATTTTTCTGTTAGACTTTAAATTTACCTACTTGCATTTCCTGCTTCTGTGACATGACAACCCTAACCCTTCTATATCTCTACCTTCCAAAAGAAGACTCTGTGTGAGAAAGCACACAGTACACAGAGCATGTGATACTAAAAATTATAGATATAAAGCTCCAAAGAACCAAAAATATAATCCACATCATATTCTATTAATGTAAATTAACTAAACCTTTCATTTTAAAGCAGTATTTAAAATGTAGGAAAAGAAAATATAATAATATGGTGTTTATAAATATTAAACTCCATATAAAGACCTGAAAAAATGCAGGAGAAAGAAATAACATGCAAGCACTAAATGTGGCTTAGTAACATGGAAAGTGGATTCAAGAGAAGGAGTATTAACTGGTAAAAGGTGACATGTTAAATAGCAAGGGATTCATTAAGACATAATAATTCTATTTATAAATGCCAATAGTGTTTGCCATTAACAGAACAAAAGTAGGCAGATTTAAGAGCTAAATCATCCAGCTTTGTGTGTTTAACACTTCTCTGAGCAATTGATAGGGTCAGTAGAAAAATTAATAAACATAGGATATTGAAAAGGCTATCAACTAACTAAACCTAACTAGCATGTTTAGAAGACTATACCAGCAATGGCCTAGTAAGCATTTTCTGAATTGGACATAAACCATTCCCTACAATGTCATGAAGTATCTCAGTTCAGTTCAATCTCTCAGTCATGTCTGACTCTTTGCAACCCCATGGGCAGCAGGATGCCAGGCCTCCCTGTCAAATCACCAACTCCCGCAGCCTACCGAAACCCACGTCCGTTGTGTCAGTGATGCCATCCAACTATCTCATCCTCTGTCGTCCCCTTCTCCTCCTGCCCTCAATCCCTCCCAGCTTCAGGATCTTTTCAAATGAGTCAGCTCTCCACATCAGGTGGCCAAAGTATTGGAGTTTCAGCTTCAACATCAGTCCTTCCAATGAACACCCAGGACTGATCTCCTTTAGGATGGACTGGTTGGATCTCCTTGCAGTCCAAGGGACTCTCAAGAGCCTTCTCCAACACCACAGTTCAAAAGCATCAATTCTTATGTGCTCAGCTTTCTTTATAGTCCAACTCTCACACCCATACATGACTACTGGAAAAACCATAGCCTTGATTAGACATACCTTAGCTGGCAAAGAAGAACTAAAGAGCTTCTTGATGAAAGTGAAAGAGGAGAGTGAAAAAGTTGGCTTAAAGCTCAACATTCAGAAAATGAAGATCATGGCCTCCGGTTCCATCACTTTATGGGAAATAGATGGAGAAAGAGTGGAAACAGTGGCTGACTTTATTTTTTCGATTCCAAAATCACTGCAGATGGTGATTTCAGCCTTGAAATTAAAAGATGCTTTCTTCTTGGAAGGAAAGCTATGATCAACCTAGACAGCATATTAAAAAGCAGAGGCATTACTTTGCCAACAGAGGTCCATCTAGTCAAGGCTATGCTTTTTCCAGTGGTCATGTATGAATGTGAGAGTTGGACTATAAAGAAAGCTGAGTGCCAAAGAATTGATGCTTTCGAACTGTGGTGTTGGAGAAGACTCTTGAGAATCCCTTGGACTGCAAAGAGATCCAACCAGTCCATCCTAAAGGAGATCAGTCCTGGGTGTTCATTGGAAGGAGTGATGCTGAAGCTGGAACTCCAATACTTTGGCCACCTGATGCGGAGAGCTGACTCATTTGAAAAGACCCTGATGCGGGGAGGGAATGGAGGCAGGAGGAAAAGGGGATGACAGAGGATGAGATCGCTGGATGGCATCATCGACTCAATGGACATGAGTTTGAGTAAGCTCCAGGAGTTGGCGATGGACAGAGAGGCCTGGCATGCTGCAGTCCACGTGGTTGGCAAAAGTTGGACATGATTGAGCAACTAAACTTATAGTCTCTGTCATGCATATGTGACACACTCATATTCCTGTGAGGGAGACAATACGTGTCCCTCAAATCCTGAATATTTAATATTTTATCTTTTATAGAAAAAGTTTTCCAACTCCTCATTTATTTATGGTATCACCATGCAGATAAATGGGATATTAGCTCCCAGACCTGGGATAGAATCTGTATTCCTTGTGTTGGAAAGACAGTTTCTTAATCACTGGATGTCCAGGGAAGTCCCTGACAACTCCTCATCTAAATGAACAGGTATATACCATGCACATGGATTTGACTATATTAAGCTGTCATCTGTCTTTACCTTGATCTATAATTTCAGGGCAACCTGTATATATAACCTACTCTTTTATTTGCTTTTATAGATTCTGAACAATTTTATTCTAAAACACATGGTAATATAACACTTCCCCCAAAAAAATATAGGGAAAAAAACAAATTTAGAGGAAATATTTAGAGTGGTAAAACATTCTGTCTTGCTATATTTTGTAGTTGACGTCAGTAAGTATGTACCTTTGTTAAAACTCATATGGTATACTTCGCTTTGTACTCTAAAATCACCTTAGGTTAATGAGACAACAAGAGAGAAAGGATAGTATAGTTTACTACTACAAAATACAGAAAGCAACTGAGTAATCAAGAGTGATGTAGGGAAACCAAATTGCAATGTTATTTATCCGGAAATGTTAAGGAAGCCATCTTGAGACCAATTATATAGTGAAAAAATTGAAAACGGAAATAAGATTTTCTTAAGCATGTTAATTTGAAAATAACTGTCCCAGATATAACTGAGTTTTCTCTTTTGCCGAGTTTTAGAATAAAATAGCAGATGCAGACAGAAAAACAGAAACAAAACATGTAATTCAGTTCTGATTTTCTCCTTTTACAAAAAGGGAAACAGACCCAGAGGTCAAACAACATGGCCCAGGTTGCAAACTGAATAGTGTTAGAGATTTAGGATACTATTTATTAAAAATTGTGCAAAAATACTCAAAAATCAAGAAGAGTGCATGTAAAGCATTTAAATTCCAAATTTTGAAGAGTTAAAACACCTTTCAAGCAAAACATACAAGGTAATATTGAAAACCAACAATTGATAATGATATCACTAATAAGATTTGTGGTGTGGCAAAAGGGAAGTGAAGAAGTGTGTTAACAGTGAACATCATCATTAATAAATGGGATGTTCTTTGCATATCATAAGCTATCATGTTCTGAATTTCATTTGTCTTAGGAGATGACTATACAGTTTTTTCAAAATATTACATCTCTTCTAAATCACAGCAATCTTGGAGGATAAAAACACACCTATCTTGTCACAGTGGCTATATTTATTGGATTTATCACAATTTTTCACTGGGTGTCTTCTGCTATTCCAACGATTGAAATGAATCATAAAAAGTAAAACAATTTGACATTCAAATTATCAACTGCAATATGATTGTCCATGTAAAATATATTTCAATGAGTGTTTCTTACCTATCAAAGTGTGTCTATAGCAGTGAGGCAATTATACATTAGAGGGAAGGAAATTGTTGGGAACTGGTCATATTTCATTCTACTGTTAAGTAAAATTTATTTATTCCATAATTGTCCAACTGATCCCGCCTTGCAGGTACCAGAAACATATAATAATATATGTGTTGTGGAAGATTTTTCAAATGTATAAAATTGCTTTTGAAGTGCTACTATTTTTTTTTTTTTCTTATTTAGTTTCTTTCCTTCTTATCATCTGGAAAATGCCTTTTATATTTTGAATATACTTATTTATTTCAATTGGAGGATGATTACTTTGCCAATATTGTGATAGCCTCTGCCCTACATCAACATGAATTGGCCACAGGCATACATGTGTCCCCTCCCTCCTGAACCCCCATCCCACCTCCCTCCCCTGCCCATCCTGCCAGGTATTCACAGAGCACCTGCTTTGGGATCCCTTTGTCATACATCAAACTCCCACTGGCTATCTATTTTACATATGGTAATATATATGTTTCAAAGCTATTCTCTCAAACCCATCCCAACCTTTTCTTTTCCCATTGTCTCCAAAAGTCTGTTCCTTCTATCCGTGTTTCCTTTGCTGCCCTGTACGTAGGATGGTTGGTACTATCTTTCTAGATTCCATAGATATGTGTTAATGGAAAACATTTTTTTAGAGCACACACACAAGGTGATACACTGAAAAATTTTTGGCTCTGCAAATGTGTTGAGACCATTCAGTGATTCTAAGGAGGAGACATGTTTCCTTTTCCTGATACTAAAGCAGAACTAAAATCTAGTTATACATTATAACTAAAATAAACAAAAGACTTTTAAAGGTGAGAGAAAGCAGCAGGCCCGGTAAGGACATCCTAAATCCAGGAAAAATATGGTGATGCATTCCCCGGATTCTCTCCACCTTATATTCCAGATTTAGAGCTAAAGAAACTGTCAACCCAGAAATGCAAATGTGCACAGCCCCCGAAACACAAACAATAAAAGCCTACTATCTCTAGAAAAATGAGGAAGGAGTCAGATGTGTGGACAATATGGTTTCAAAGGCAGAAAAATTTTAGACAATAACTGCTCTAATTCAGACAAGTTCTACAGAAGATAACCGTGACTTTAACCCACCCCATGCCAGCAAAGGCCAAATGGGAAACCAACTTCTAGCCTCAGGAAGATGTAAAAAGACATCTGCTTGGTTTATGTCAGGGAAGGTCAAATAAGGAGTTAGAACTTCTGCCATCACTGGACCATAATTCCCACCCTGCAACATGCTAATGGACACAATCTGAAATGCCCATATTGTGAAATGCCCACTGTCACTCAGCCGTCTCCTTTAGTTGTCATTGGGTGGGAAAACTGGTAGTGTACCTCCCTTTGCCCCTGTATTTGGCAGAACTTGTTAGCTAAAACAAAAACATTGAAATAAGACCCTGAGTCTCCTAATTTGGAAGTATCCAATTTCATTTGAACATCAGTTTCACACCAAGAACTAGAAAAATTCCAAACTAAAATTTAAAAAATATATGCCAACCAAGATGAAAGAGACAATGAATTATCTTTTGAAGGTGTAAACTGTAGGAGACAAATAACTTTATTTGTGGAATGGTTTATCCCTCTAATATATGGAATGCGCCTAGAACATAATAGATGCTAAGTACACACTTCTTGTGTAAATGCATGTCACTTAGAAGCTAAATTATTTACTGCAAGTTTTCAGCTATGTTTATAAAACTTGAGCGGCAACACAGCTTCTGTTTTAAAGGAAAAAAAAAGGAGGACATTGAGGACTCAAATGTGGAATCTGGCCCAATCTCTTGAAGTAAAAGACAAATGATAACCTATTGTATTAATAAGATTACATTAAATTTATCTTCAGATTTTAAAAAGACAACAAAATCATCTTTAATTTGCTATATTTGTTGTTCACTTTTAAATTTTCAATTGCTTAGAATATTCTGCTTATTTGAAAATGTCTGGTAATTTTTGATTTCTGCATAAAGAATGATATTGACAGGATCTTAAAGGAAAACTTTGATTTGTTATAAATGGTACCTACTTTTCTAAGATCTTAGTTTCTAAGAAAGATGAAGAAATTAATAGTGTTGAGTTAGGAGGACACTCCAGAGAAATGTTGAATTTTTATGTTTTAAATCTCAGCATTATTTTGAACTTATATATTCATGCATTTTACAATGCATGAATTATAATAAATAAATTATTAATACAGTAATAAAGCTACAATAAAGTAACATAAATACAATGCCAGGCCTAGTTTATGCAATCACTCAAAGGGTTACAAGGGGAAAAAACACAAGCATCTTTTATTCTTACTGTTTTGAAATATTGGTTCAAAAAATGATACTCCTGCTAATAAGTGTCTATTCCCCAATTTGTAGTAGTTAAATGAACAAAACACTATTTTACATTTATCTGATCTCAGATTAAATATCATGCCTTAAAAGTCTCTTATAACTTGATGGTCTGACTCCTCATTTTTCTAGAGATAGTAGGCTTTTATTGTTTGTGTTTCGGGGGCTGTGCACATTGGCATTTCTGGGTTGACAGTCTCTTCAGCTTTAAATCTGGAATATACAGTGAACAGAACCTGGGGAATGCATCACCATATTTTTCCTGGGTTTAGGATGTCCTTAGCAGGCCTGCTGCTTTCTCTCACATTTAATTCTTTTTTTTTAATAAGTTCACAAAATGCACATTTCTTCCAGATAAATTTGTTTTTCTTTCAACATTATGACTCTAATCTCTGCATAGAATTTGGCATAGTATATGTTTCCTAAATATTTACTGAATTAATTATTCAGTAGTTTACATTTCTTACTGGATGTGAACTTTTTCCTTTTTTTAATTTTTATTATTTTATATTTTCTTCCATAGGGTAGAGAACACATCAGTTTTTATTAATCAGACTACTAGAAATTTTGGATTCTATGTATGTATGATCCAACTTATACAAAGTAAAAAAAAAAAAAAGTCATATAAGTTATTTGGATTTAAGACTATCAATTTTAATGAAATTTTAGTGATGATTTTACTGGAATAGCTGTTATTTTATAATTGTTACTGTTCATGAAATTGTAATTTTACAATCCAGAATTATAGCCTGAGACTTTAAAGCTATTCCTTAAGAATATTGTAAATAGCAAAAATTTCATAAGTAACATGAAGAATTCATTGCATTATTGTATTTTACATTTCAAAAGAAAATTAAGATTTGAAAAACACCACAGGTATCTGACACAAAGAACTTAGTACAATATTATGGAAAAAATACCACAAAACCAGAATTCACTGCAGGCTTGGATCAAATAGCTTCTTTGTAGCTTGGTTTCCTATCAAACCATACATAATTGTAAAGGTTGTCCTAAAGTTAACAACCACAAAGTGCTATGTAAATGCATAGAGAAGACTGTATTACTGTGGTCCAAATAGTTAATTTTAAAAGACTTTTATGATAATTTGAATAATAGATTCCGCTGTTGCTCTGATCTGAACGTTTGTGTTCCCTCAAAATTCATGTTGAAAATTTAATACCCAATGTGATGGTGTTAGGAAGTGGGGCCTTGGTAGAGTGCTTAGGTCATGAGGGTTAAGATGCAAGGGATCCATGGGATTATGTTCTTATAAACGAGACCCCACTGGGTCCCATAGTCCCTTCCTCCATAAGAGGACACAGGCAGCCTATGTCATGGAAGAGGGTCCTCATCCAATCATGCTGGCAGTTTGAGCTAGGGTTTCCAGCTTCCATTCCTGTGAGAAACACATTCCTGTTGTTTATAAGCTAATCATAGGTGGCTCAGTGGTGAAGCATACACCTGCAGTGTGGGAGATGCAGGAGACGTGGGTTTGGTCCCTGGGTTGAGAAGAGCCTCTGGAGGAGGAAATGGCAACCCACTCCAGGAAATTCTCAACCCACTTGCCTGAAAAATTCCATGGACAGAAGAACCTGGTGTGCTACAGGACACGGGTGCAAAGAGCTGAACAAGACTGAGCACACACACGTAAGATAATCTGTGGTATACAGTCTCTCTGTGCCCAGACAGACTAGGGCAGCTCTTTGTAAATTTGCAGGTGGTAATAAAGGGTACAAATCTTCACTTTTGCAGGATAATTAAGTTCTCGAGATCCACTGTGGGGCATAGTGCGTATAATTGACAACACTTCATTGTATACTTAAGCAAAGAAATAGAGGAAAATAATAGAATGGGAAAGACTTGAGATCTCTTCAAAAAAATGAGATATATCAAAGGAACATTTCAGGCAAAGATGGGCACAATAAAGGACATAAATGGTATGGACCAAACAGAAGCAGAAAAATATTAAGAGGTGGCAAGGATACACAGAAGAATTATACAAAAAAGATCTTTATGACCCAGATAACCACGATGGTGTGATCACTCATCTACAGCCAGACATCCTGGAATGCCAAATCAAGTGGGCCTTAGGAAGGATCACTATGAACAATGCAAGTACAATTCCAGTTGAGATATTTCAAATCCTAAAAGATGATGCTGTGAAAGTGCTGCACTGAATATGCCAGGAAATCTGGAAAACTCAGCAGTGCCACAGGACTGGAAAAGGTCAGTTTTCATTCCAATCCCAAAGAAAGGCAATGCCAAAGAATGCTCAAACTGCCACATATTTGCACTCATCTCTCACACACTAGCAAAGTAATGCTCAAAATTCCCTAAGAAAGGATTCAGCAGTACATGAACCATGAACTTCCAGATGTTTAAGCTGGATTTAGAAAAGGCAAAAACCAGAGATCAAAATGTCAACATCTGTTGGATCATCAAAAAAACAAGAGTTCCAGAAAAATATCTATTTCTGCTTTATCGACTATGCCAAAGCCTTTGACTGTGTGGATCACAATAAACTGTGAAAAATTCTTAAAGAGATGGGAATGACATCCATCTGGCCTGCCTCCTGAGAAATCTGTATGCAGATCAGGAAGCAACAGTTCGAACTGGACATGGAACAACAGACTAGTTCCAAATAGGGAAAGGAGTACATCAAGGCTGTATCTTGTCACCCTGCTTATTTAACCTATATGCAGAGCACATCAAGCCAAATGCCAGGCTGAAATGAAGTACAAGTTGGAAGCAAGATTGCCAGAAGAAATTTCAGTAATCTCAGATATGCAGATGGCACCATCCTTATGGCAGAAAAAGAAGAACTAGATGAAAGTGAAAGAGGAGAGTGAAAAAGTTGGCTTAAAACTGAGCATCCAGAAAAGTAAGATCACGGTATCCGTTCCCATCACTTCATGGCAAATAGATGGGGAAACAGTGGAAACAATTGGAGACTTTATATTTTGGGCTCCAAAATCACTGCAGATGGTGACTGCAGCCATGAATTAAAAGATGCTTGCTCCTTGGAAGAAAAGCTATGATCAACCTAGACAGCATATTAAAAAGCAGAGACATTACTTAGCCAACAAACGTTTGTCTAGTCAAGGCTATGGTTTTTTCAGCAGTCATGTATGGATGTGAGAGTTAGACTATAAAGAAAGCTGAGCGCTGAAGAATCAATGCTTTTGAACTGTGGTGTTTAAGACTCTTGAGTGTATCTTGGAATGCAAGGAGATCCAACCAGTCCATCCTAAAGATCAGTCATGGCTATTCATTGGAAGAACTGATCCTGAAGCTGATACTCCAAAACTTTAGCTACCTGATGCAAAGAACAGACTCATTTGAAAAGACTCTGATGCTAGGAAAGATTGAAGGCATGAGAAGGGGATGACAGAGGATGAGATGATTGGATGGCATCACTGACTCAACAGATATGAGTTTGAGTAAACTCCCAGAGTTGGTGATGGACAGGGAAGCCTGGCGTGCTGCAGCCCATGGGGTCACAAACAGTCAGTCATGACTGAGCGACTGAACTGACTCACTGAAGATTTCCTAAAAACATTCTTTAACACATCTTCATACCTCAGTAAAGCATTATAAAAAATGTGGATTGTACCTATGAGATAAAATATGAGATAAAATTTTGTTGCCACAACAACAAAAGAATGATTACGGTTCATCTCATTAGCTCTTATATCAGAAATGTTTAGTGTTGAGAAATTTCAACAATACCAAAAACACATCAAATTTTCACTTACTTACCGGGATTCAACTCGGGGTGCTTGGCCTAAAGAATAAGAAAGAGTATCAGCAGCTGCAGGATGGAGAAAAGGGAGGAAAAGAACTGTACAGAGTGAGGTTGTCCCCCCTCACACCCCCACTCATTTCATTCATGGACTGGAGACAATTCATGCTATTCTCTCTCGAGATGTGAGAATAGAAGTCTGCTCTTTCACACGTGGCCTCAGTCTGCAAATGCTGAACAAGAGCCAATTTATTAACCTGGTCTCATGGGGGAAGAGGGGACCAGGAAGTAAACCTGATGTGTTAAGACAATGAGGGACAGTCTTTAGGGAACTAGATGGGAACTCAATAAATCTCCTAACCTTTTCCCTGCTTGGGTTTCAGGAATAATTGAGAGACAAGTGAGTCACCTTGTTGTAAGAATGCTGAAAATATGATGGAGCAGCATTTGAACTCTACAGAAACTGTCAGTGTGGAGAAGAGAAGCTTATTAATTTTCTTTAGGCAACTGTCACCAAAAGGGTAAAACTGAGCAACCCAAGTCCAGTTCATATTGGCAAATTCATCAGTTCCTTAAATTACAACCCCAGACCTGGGGAGAAGTGAGTTAGGTTACAAAGAGGAGCATCATTCTAAGTCTTCCACAAAAGCTGCGTATGAAATGAAATGAATTCCTCTCTAAAGTATATGTCTGTTCCCAGTCTGGCAACTTTCTAAAATCATTCGATTTAAATATGATTTTTGGCCATATATCTGTTCCCAGATGCTAATTATATTTTTGCCATTTTTGAAACCTAGTGTAAGAAAAGAGTTGCTTACAAATTTCTTGCAGTGTTACAACTCTGGACTGTTAGCATCTCTGGGAGTTAGGCAATGTGTGTTTGTTTGTTTTGTGGCTTAAGAAAGACTAACTATTCCATACATTTTTATTAAATGACTGAATACAAAATGAATGATTAAAGAGAATGTATTACTTCTATGATCACTAACTATTCAGTGACAAATACATTTGGCCAAATGTACTATTAATAATTAAGTCTCCTAGAAGGATTTATAACCCCCAAAGAATATATACACATAAATTTAATTTCAACTTAGAACACATATAATTTTACACTAATTTAAACCCACTATATTCCCTGTACAAGCCAACACATGAGCATGAGATATAAAGCATGCTGGATCTTTGGAATTTATGCAGTGGGGTGTATCATGATCTTTCCCTCTCCTGTCCTTATTATAAATAAAATGTAATGAGGAGTCCTTGGTCCTTCAGCGTTTTCCTAAATGACTCTTGCTGCTAATTGGCTAAATTGAATGGCCGCCACCTACTTCATTTAGCACAGCATGAATTAAGCACACTTGGCTTAATAAAAATCTATAATATCTGCAGCAAACTAACTGCTAATCAGAAAAACATGAAAGATACATTCTTCATATTCAAGTAAACAGTCCAGAGTTCAGCAAACTGATTTCAGCAATGAGGGAATGACATACTTTCAACAATCTTAAATGTGATAGGAAAGGCAAGGTTACTAATAATATTTGAAACTAAGAAAATATTTCTTTTAGTTTTTGTGCCTTTGTAATGGATAGTGGAGAAAATGCCATTTCACAGAAAATTTCAAGATTCACACAAAATCAAGCCTGTTTGGGATGGTTTCTCTGAATATATGCCAAACACCTATTACGGTACACTTTTCTCTTTTTATCCTCACAGACGGCACTAGGCAAGAGTTTCAGGTCTCTAAACTGTTTCTGAATAAATTTCTCTTGTGGTAGCCTTGCCATAAAATATTTTAAAATATCCCAGTAAAAAGACCCTAAAAATAGATGCTTTCCCCAAACAGAAGTGCAGTGGGTCATGTGTTAATAACATAATCTCACTAAGTGGAAAGAAGCTCTGGAGGGTGAAAACAGCTTAGGATCAGATACTGAGAAAGAAGGAAAGTTCTCAGAGTATTAGAGGCTTTGTAGTACTCTCACAAGTTTTGTCACTATTTTAGAAAAATAATTAATTGAAATGCAGAGCAGGTAAAATATAATCAGCTCGGAGACTTGGAGAACAACATTCAAACTCAGCCTCACAGATGCAGACTACATCTAATATCTTAGGTGATTTCCCACTGTTATTGTTTTTTTTTTGTGTGTGTGTGTGTTTTTCCCCATTTTTTCTTCGGTTACTTATAAATATATATTTAAATTCCTTTAATAATAACCTCTTGAGAGTCCTTTGCACTGCAAGATCAAACCAGTCAATCCTAAAGGAAATCAACCCTGAATATTCATTGGAAGGGCTGATGCTGAAGCTCTAATATTTTGGCCTCTTGATGCAAAGAACTGATTCACTGGAAGAGACCCTGATGCTGGGAAAGATTGAGGGCAGGAGGTGAAGGAGGCAACAGAGAATGAAATGATTGGATGGCATCATTGACTCGATGAAAATGAGGTTGAGCAAACTCCAGGAGACAGGGAAGGACAGGGAAGCCTGGTGTGCTGCAGTCCATAGGGTCACAAAGAGCCAGACATGACTTAGTGACTGAACAATAAACAGCAACAACAAATAACCTCTACTCCTTGAAGCCAAATTAATCAACTTTGTGTGCATAGTTTAGTGAAAAATATATTTTAATGCTTGACTCTGCTTAAAGCATTTTTCTAGAAAACAATTGTTAGCTTTGGTGTGCATCAGTGGGGAATTTTGAAAAATCTAGCCACCCGAGCTACCTCCAGATATTTGTCTTCAATAGATCTGGCTTGCATAGTGCAATTATTGTTGTGAATAAATATTACGAAACAAATATATCCTGAAACAATGCTGCACAGAGTAGGTAAGGAATATACCCAGAGACTTACCGGTCTCCAACAAGGTAAGGGCTCAATTTGACAGTGAACTTCTAGAAATAGTTATAGCCATTTGACAAAATAACTTAAGATGTGCTTAGTCTAACAATGAAATTTGGCTTCTACTCCTATGCTGTGTTGTACTGGTGACTGAGGAATTTTCAAAACAGTTTCTAAAAGGAAGTGACTCTAGGAGAATGGTTAAAATGGAGAAATCTATAATTTAAGTACATTTCAGTAAAGGTTAACTAGAAAATTTATGAAGAGAGAGCTTTGTAAACTATTACAAATTAAATTCACTTATTGTTGCTTAATTTTTAAAACATTCCAATTTTTTTCTATTTATTATTTTATTGCTGCTTAGTTGTGTGTGTTATGGTGAGATAATATGGGTATGATTTCAGTCCATATAGATTTACCAAGGCTTTCTTCATGGCATCTTCTATGTCAGTGACAGTTCCATGTGCAATTGAAAAATATGAATGCTCATTAGTGGGTGAGTGTATTATCCTATTATTCCAATTGGTTAATAGTTTTGTTCAAATAATCTGCATACTATCTACTTCTGCTTCAATTATTGTAAAAAATATGGCCACATTTTCAAAGGAGGAAGTCTATTTCTGACACAAATGTGTACAGAAACTAAAGTTAATCCTATCCAATGATAACAAGTATAAATTCTGGTCAAAAGAAAAGAGCAGCAGAGAACAGTAAAAGACAGTGTAGAGGAGAGAGGTGACAATGCATGCATAGGAAGTTTGCTGCAGAGCTGAGCTTAGAGAACACGACTCTCATAGTAGGCTGCAAGCAAAACTATCCTTTAATTCAGAGGGTGACATTATCATCATGATATTGGATATTTGCTTCTGTTCCAGACTGAGAGGCTATCTTCCAACTCCAAGTCTGTTTGTTATACAAACATTCTTGAAAAGATAGTTTGAAATAAAATCTGTCAGTGCATCTTCTTGTAGGATTTTAAGATTAAATGAAGGATACCTAGTTCAATTTTAATTTTCCAATAAGCAATAACTTCTTTTAGTATAAACATGTCTCCACAATATGTGTGATATACTTACCCTAAAAATACTGTTCATTTGAAATCCAAATTTAAATGAATACCTTCTACTTTATTTACCAAAGTGCCTATCATAACTGTTTGAAAGCCATGACGAAATGTCAAACACCCATGGAGAACTGTCCACCAGCCATGTTTTCCAGTGTTTTCTTTCTTTGTGTGCTTTCCCCACCCCCCACTTTCCCCCAAGCAAACCTCAGCTTCAACCTAAACAGAAGATACAATGGTGGGAAGTTCACCACCCTCCTGGCCAGAGGAAGCAAGGAAAATAGCCCAGATAGTCTAGAGAAGTGAGAAAATCCCAGAGGGGACAGAGTCAGAGAAAGGTATTCAAATTCCTATGATCAATTTCGAAATTCTCAATCAGCCCCTAAACTATATATGCATGGAAGTGACCCAGAGCGTCATTTAAAAGAGGTCACTAAAATAAGATTCACACCACTGCCCAAAAAGATGAGAGAGCTTTAAACTTGAGTTTAACAAGACTGATTCTCTGCTAAAACAAAAACACTAACATACTCCTGATGACTGCAATAGAAATCTAAGTCTAAAGAGCATTACAGACTATATGCAGGATATAATCTAGAAGGGCTTAGTAACTAAAAAATATTAATTTGAAAATGACATTTTAACCTATTCAAGGAAACAAAAATTCAACATACACTGATAATTGGTTATTTAGATATTTTGTCAGAAAAAGATTTAAAAGCAGCTCCTATATGCTTGTGCCTGGAAGCAAAATAAGAAAAACTTGAAATGACAGAAAAGATAGGAAATCTCAGTGAAAAAATTTTTTTTTTTAATTTATGGAGTGAAAATTATAGTTTTTGATTTTAAAATAGATGGGTTTAATGGCAGAATAGAAATATCACCATCAAGTACTTCAAAAGAAATGAACAAATAACTATGGATTAGCGAGAGTATCTAAAGAAGTATTTGGGAAAAATGCCTGAAAAACTTCTAAAACTATAGAAAGAAGTAAATTCAGACTGAGGACTAGTAAGGGTAAATTAAAAGTAAACCAAGTTTAGGTATGTCATGATCAAACTATTCAAATTGAAATATAATGAAAATAATATCTAGAAAGAAGCCAGAATTTGAGGGGTAGCAACACTAGAAGGCTGGAATTTAGGGAAACATTAAGTGGATGCAAAATGGCAGATACTTTGAAAAGTACAAAAGATTCTCTTTTTCTCCTAAGTGGGTTTTTAAGTTGTCATATACATGTTAAGTAAGATTTTTCAGTGTTGGGACTTATGGTTTCAGCTATGATATGTAAAGAACTTGGAAGGCATTATTCTTATCCTCAAAAAAGAAACTAAACAAACTAAAAATAATGACTTTCTTGAACCCATCAGAGAACAGGTTTGCAAACTGCCACACTGAAGTTTAGACAGATAGACACAACTGAAGTTGGTTTATCCAGAGTAGAAGACTCTTCAGCCCTACATTATTCGGACATGTAGACAGTAACAGTGAAGAACTGTTGGATGCTGTGTGTGGATTATCAGATGAGTGAGAAATTCCTGGGGACCACATATGAGACCTATGGGACCTATATGAAACCCTATATGGGCATTTCTGGGGGCTTACCTACAACAGAAATCTACCATTTCTTACAGTGAAGATACAAGAAAGACCCTCTCATACTTCTGTAAGAAGCAAAGGAAAAGGAATCATCATGAAATATAGCCACTGTTCTCTTTATAACAAAAGTCCTCCCTCCAGGAAAAATGGCTTTACCAGCTGGTGAAATTTCAGCTGGTGAAAAAGAATACCTTTCTCTTCTGCCCACCTCTAGCCTTCCTTTATCATCTAAGGAGAAAAAATTATAGTCATCAGGAGTCTTATATTTTAAAAATATATATTGGAATAACTGTAGTCAGAGAAGGGAGAAGGGACTAGGGTTAAAAGCTGTACAATTAGAGAAATGTTTGTGAATATCTCAGTTCTAAGAAACAAATCAGAAGCATATGTAATATTTGAATTCATCCCTCCAACTTTACCAGCACCATCTAGAGTACAACAATGGCTTAGAGATATAAACTTGTGAGACACAACGAAGGAGGAATACTTATAAAAGTGCAAAGTCAAGAAGAGAGACAAAGCAAAGAAACCAGAAGAATCAAAAGCCTCTGGCACAAGTGACTATAGAAAATATTAATGACCAACCATGAATGAAAACACAGAGAGGAGAAAGAGTGAAAAGAACATGAAGGAAAATATAAAAGCAAATCTTTGTTGTTGGAATAATGGAACAGAAAAAAATGAAGAAATAATGATTCAAAACTTTCAAAAATGAATGGCAGATACCATGCCACGGTGTCAGAAAGCACAGAGGACAATAAGCAAGATAAATACCAAGTAAGTAACAGTAGGCACATCGTATTCAAGGTGAAGGAAAAGAAAAATTATAAAATAATCTGGATTAAAATAATAGCATTTTTAGAAAGAGACAGGAATAACCACAGTAGACTAGACTTTTTGCCACAAACTGTACAAGGAAGTTGAATACTGGGTGAAATATTTAAAATTTTGAGTGAAACAACACACACTAACCTATAATTCTACTTCAAGCAGAATGCTACTCAAACATGAAGAGAAATACAACTCTTTTAAACAAGAAATGAGAGAATTCATTTCCAGAAACACATATTTCTGAAAGAAATATTAAACAAATTGTTTAGGGCAAAGCTGAATTATACAGTTCAGAACTTGGATTTACACAAAGAAGTGTAAAGAGACAAAGGCAGAGGGAATGAAAGTAAAATATATGTTTTCATATCTTTCAATGATCTAAAGGTATGAGCAAAAAAAGAACAATGGAATAGGTGGTTATAAACATGGGTAACTGAAGTCAATTATTGTACTGTCACATGGGGAAGGAGACAGACTTGGGAGTTTTGTTTTCTATTATCTGTACCACATGTGAAGCAGTATAGTGATATTTGAAGATAAACAGAGTAGTTAAAAATCTCTTTTGTGAACTCCAGCGAAATCACACAAAAAGTTTAAACCGTGTAACTGATGAACTGAGATGATACAATGGAATTCAATAAAAGAGTCAGTGAAAATGGTAGTGTGAAAAGAGGTGGATAAAGACGGAAAAAATACAACAAATAGAAAACTGTTCCAAACTTGGACGGCATCAATTCAACTAAACAATCATAAGAAATGTCAATGGTCTTAAATACATTATTTAAAAGGCAGTAAGTGCAAGAGTGGCATGTTACTGAGATGAGCTATAAAGCAATGAAAATATGAATACACCTTAAACACATATTGCTAAGTGAAAGAAACTACTCTGAAAATGTTACATACTGTATAATTCAATGTATACGCTATTTTAAAAAAAGCAAAATTATGGAGAAGTCATCAGATCAATAGTTTTTAGCAATCATTGGAGGGAAGGTTGAATACATGAAACAAGAAATTTTAGAATAATGTAACTACTTTGTGTGACACTGTAATGGTGAATACATGACAGTATACATGTATCAACACCTATTGCAGAAAGAGTGATACTTATGGCATACAAAAAAAAAAAAAAAGCATGACAGCACTGAAATCCCAGGATAACAGAGGACTCTGACAACAAAGAACTTAACTGAATGTGTGAACAACCTCACTGAAAAGGAGGTACAAAAATGTTGATGACCCAAATAACAATTGAAATGAATGAAGTCTTGAAAACTAATAACAAAGTGAAAATAAGTGAAAGTAAAGTCGCTCAGTTGTGCCCAGCTCTTTGCGACCCCATGGACTTTAGCCCACCAGCTTCCTCTATCCATGGAATTTTCTAGGCAAGAGTAACTGGAGTGGGTTGCCACGGCAAAGGGACACACATAAAGCCTCTACTCTACCTTTTAAAGTTGTTTCCTATAGGAGTTCATGTTAACAATATTGATGCTGCTGTGCATGTATAGTGAAATGAACAATTAAGGAAAATGAATGACGAGTATGTCAAAAGTACAGCAGAGCCAAATGAAAGATTCCTGATGGCCAAAGCTGAAAGCATTTGAGCAGGAAACTACAGAATTATCAGACTCTACCTTAAAGTATAAATAAATATCCATGAATCCATGCCAATATAAACAAGCAACTAAATAATTAGTGGGCAAATATCCTGTGCAGAAGAATTCCAAATGATATCTGTAGGTACTCCACCCTTCAGAACTTAGTGCATAAATCCCCACATACATGTGGGCTATGCATAGTGCCTTCCTTCCAAAGAAAAACGGGGACATTTACTGGAAGAAACAAGCTGGAATCAAGATTGCTAGGAGAAATATCAGTAACCTCAGATATGCAGATGACACCACTCTTATGGCAGAAAGTGAAGAGGAGCTAAAAAGCCTCTTGATGAAAGTGAAAGAGGAGAGCGAAAAAGTTGGCTTAAAGCTCAACATTCGGAAAACAAAGATCATGGCATCTGGTCCCATCACTTCATGGGAAATAGATGGGGAAACAGTAGAAACAGTGTCAGACTTTATTTTGGGGGGCTCCAGAATCACTGCAGATGGTGACTGCAGCCATGAAATTAAAACATGCTTACTCCTTGGAAGAAAAGTTACGACCAATCTAGATAGATAGTATATTCAAAAGCAGAGACATTACTTTGCCGACTAAAGTCCGTCTAGTCAAGGATATGGTTTTCCCTGTGGTCATGTATGGATGTGAGAGTTGGACTGTGAAGAAAGCTGAGCACCAAAGAACTGATGCTTTTGAACTGTGGTGTTGGAGAAGACTCTTGAGGGTCCCTTGGACTGCAAGGAGATCTAACCAGTCCATTCTGAAGGAGATCAGCCCTGGGATTTCTTTGGAAGGAATGATGCTAAAGCTGAAACTCCAGTACTTTGGCCACCTCATGCGAAGAGCTGACTCACTGGAAAAGACTCTTGATGCTGGGAGGGATTGGGGGCAGGAGGAGAAGGGGACGACCGAGGATCAGATGGCTGGATGGCATCACGAACTCGATGGACGTGAGTCTGAGTGAACTCTGGGAGATGGTGATGGACAGGGAGGCCTGGCATGCTGTGATTCATGGGGTTGCAAAGAGTTGGACATGACTGAGTGACTGAAACGAACTGAACCGACATTTGTTTTACTGTTCAACATGTGGTCTCTTAAAAAAAAAAAAAAAAGCCTTCATCTTTATAAATTAACTGGGCTCCTGAAAAGAACATCACTCCTCTGAAATTTCTATGTGTTTGGCCTTTATTAAAACTAGATTTACCCATATGATAGGCTTATGCTAATTAAAGAAGTTGAATAACTACTATCCTTCAGAAACAGAAAGCACCAAGTTCAACATTTTAGGAAGGAATTATTACAATTCTCTACATTATCCTTTAGATTATGGAAACAGATAAAATACTTCCTAACTCATTCTATGAGACCAAAATTACCCAAAAAGCAAAACCAGAAAAGCTATAGAAGAATGTAGATGAACATAATTGCAAAGATCTTCAATAAAATACTAGCAAACCTGATTCAACAGTTCAGTTCAGTTCAGTTGCTCAGTCGTGTCTGACTCTTTGCAACCTCATGAATCACAGCACGCCAGGCCTCCCTGTCCATCACCAACTCCCAGAGTTCACTCAGACTCACGTCCATCGAGTCCGTGATGCCATCCAGCCATCTCATTCTCTGTCGTCCCCTTCTCCTCCTGCCCCTAATCCCTCCCAGTATCAACAGTGCGTATCAGCAAAAATACTATGACTCACCAAAGGTTCATAACATGATTAGTATATTGTAAATTAAGGTATGTATATTGCTTTTTTAACATAATACAATTGTACTTGATATACTATAATATCGTGTAAACATAAGATTTGCATGCACTGAGACACCAGGAAACTCATGAGAACTGGCATTATGATATTTGCTTTATTGCTGTGGTTTGGAACTAAATGCTTAAAGTATGAAAAGTTGGTTAAATATCTGAAACTGATTAATATATCACATCAACATGCAAAGAAATATCACAATAACTCAGTAGATGCTGAAAAAGCACTTTGACAAACTTCAACACACATTCACCATGAAAACTCACTATACTAAGAACAGAGAGAAACTTACTTAACATGAAAAAGACTTGACAAAACCTATAGCTAACATTTAATGGTGTGAGACTCAAAACTTTTCAACTAAAATAAAATATAAGTCAAGGATGTTCCCTTTCAATACTTCTTTCAATATACTGGAAGTTCTAGTTAATAGAAGCTCCCCAGGTGGTGCTAGTGATAAAGAACCTGCCTGCCAATGCAGGAGACATAAGAGATGCTGGTTCGATCCCTGGGTTGGGGAGATCCCCTGGTGAAAGGCATGGCAACTCACTCCAGTATTCTTGCCTGGAGAATCCCAGGGACCAAGGACCCCTGTGGGCAGACTACAATCCATAGCATCACAAAGAGTTGAATACAACTGAAACAACACACACAAATTTTAGTTAATATAATGAGAAAAAAAATGTGTCTAAATTGGGAAGGAAAAAAAGGAAAATTATCTTTGTTTGCAGATAGCATGTTTAGCTATTTAGAAAATTGGAAAGATAGATAAAAACATTCCTGGAACTTTACAATTAAGGCAGGGTTGCATGACACAAGGTTCTTTATAAGTCAGTTGCTTTCCTATATACCAGCAAAGAACAAGTAGAATTTGAAGCACAGACTTTTATTGACCACACCCGCCACCCCCCCGCCACACGCACACACACAAATACTTGGGAATAAGTCTAACAATATGTTCAAGATCCATGTGAGGAAAACTACAAACTCTGATGAACAAAATCAAAGAACTAAATAAACGAGGGTGTATTTCATGTGCCTGGATAGGAATACTCAAAATTGTCAATATTTCAGTTCTTTCCAACTTGCACTATAGATTTGATTCAATCCTAATCAAAATCCCACCAAGTAATTTTATGGATATTGACAAGGTGTTTCTAAAGTTTGGAGCATCAGAGACCCAGAACTGTTAAGACAATATTAAAAGAACAGAACTGGAGGACAAAACGATCCAAGTTTGACTTACTATAGTGTTTCACTTTTCAAGACACTGTGGTACTAGTGAAAGGACATAGACAACAATGGAACACATAGAAAGCCCAGAAGTAGATCCACATAGTCAACTGATCTTTGATCAAAGAGTCAAAGCAATACAGTGGAGTAAAGGTAACTCTTCAGCAAGTAGTGCCGAGACAACTGGATGTACATGCAAAAATAAATAAATATTGGGCTGGATGAAGCACAAGCTGGAATCAAGATTGCCAGGAAAAATATCAATAATCTCAGATACAGAGATGGCAACACCCTTGTGACAGAAAGCAAAAAGGAACTAAAGCGTCTCTTGAAGAAATTGAAAGGAGAGTGAAAAAGTTGGCTTAAAATTCAATATTGACAAAACTAAGATCATGGAATCTGGTCCCATCACTTCATGGCAAAGAGATGGAGAAACAATGGAAACAGTGACAGGCTGTATTTTCTTGGGATCCAAAATCACTGAAGATGGGAACTGCAGCCATGAAATAAAAAGACACTTTCTCCTTGGAAGAAAGGCTATGGCCAACCTAGACAGAATGTTAAAAAGCAGAGACATTACTTTGCTGACAAAGTTTCGTCTAGTCAAATCTATGGTTTTTCCAGTGGTCATATACGGATGTGAGAGTTGGAGTATAAAGAAAGCTGAGTGCTGAAGAATTGATGCTTTTGAACTGTGGTGTTGGAGAAGACTCTTGAGAGTGCCTTGGAGTGCAAGGAGATCCAACCAGTCCATGCTAAAGGAAATCAGTCCTGAATATTCTTTGGAAGGATTGTTGCTGAAGCTCCAAAACTTTGGCCACCAGATGTGAAGAACTGACTCGTTGGAAAAGACCCTGATGCTGGGAAAGATGGAAGGCAGGAGGAGAAGGGGACAGCAGAGGATGAGATGGTTGGATGGTATCACCAACTCAGTGGACATGAGTCTGAGAAAGCTATGGGAGTTGGTGTTGGACAGGCAAGCCTGGTGTGCTACAGTCCATGGGGCTGCAGACTCGGACACGACTGAGTGACTAAGCTGAACTGAAAATACTTTATTCTGAAACAAGTATGAAAGGCTCATCTCCTAAAATGTAAGGAAAGGAATATAAAGTGTTGACCTTATCATATAGATAACTGCAGATCCAGAATTAACCCATGATTTGAAGCTTCTTTTCAGTTACATACTCAGAAAATATGTATTGGATGCCTCCTATGTGCCAAATATTTTTCTGGGTTAGTTTTGCTCTATCATGCTTAAATGTATTCTAATGTTAAATATTTGTTTAGTATAATATGTTACTGGTATGTTATAATAAATATTTAATATAATAAAAATTGCAATATTTTTAGTAAGTGAAATATATACATGTGGTTGAGTCACTAAGTTGAGTCCAACTCCTGTGAACCCATGACTGTAGCCTGCTAGGTTCCTTCATCCATAGGATTCTCAAGGCAAGAATACTGGAGTGTGTTCCCATTTCCTTCTCCAGAGATCTTGCTGACCCAGGAATCAAACTCAGGTTTCCTGCATTGCAGGCAGAGTCTTTACTGACTGAGCTATGAAGGAATTCACAATATATACCTAATGCCCCTCTATGAGAAGGATACCGTATCATTCTCTAAATAACATTGGGAGTTTCTGAAAAATCTTTTTTGATGAGTTAGTGCCTAAATGAACTTGAAAGAAGGTTCAAAATGAAGGCCGAAATGAAGGTTCCGACTTTTGGCCGAAATAAAGTCAGACACTTTAAATAAGTGGCAAGGACCCCAAGGGATTTAAGTGGGGGGGGGGGGGGGGGAATGACATGGCTGGAAAAATGTTCAGTTTGAAGTATAAAGTTCAAAGGAACAACGACGGAAGATCTGTCTTTCATATACTAAAGATTTTAAACGCTCACCTGAATAGTGCAAGAATTCATTAAAGAATTTTAAGTGTGGACTTTGAATACATTATGTATGGATTTTTAAAAGAATTTGTGAGTGACTGACCTGACAAAGGAAGAGTTTAAGGCGGTCACATTTAAAGGAATTTCGGTACAGAAATTGTTGGGAGTACTCTGAGCAGAAATAAGCAAGCTAAGATGGAAACACATCACAGACCATGTGGGATTATAGATATAAATTTGGGAACATAAAATATTATGTCAAAGATTGAATTTATGGGTGAAAGAAGGAGAGAAGTCTGGAATGGTGCCCCCATTTGTGACCATCGGAACTTAACATATGGGTGTGCGGATCACTAAGACTGCAGAAGGAAATGGCAACTCACTCTCATGTTCTTCCCTGGAAAATCTCATGGACAGAGAATCCTGGTGGGTTACATTCCATGGAGTTGCAAAAAGTCAGACACAACTGAGCACATATGCACAGTTCCCTTTTAAGTAAAATATATAAACGAATCAAAGCATAGAGAAAATGATGACTAAGCACAATCACTAAGATGGAAATAGACAAAGAACAGGAGAGGAAGGGATGATGAGGTCATGTAGAATCAATTAAACCCTACGAGGTTCCTGTTCACTGGGCAATTGTATGTGTAGGTCTGAAGGTCAGGAAAGATATGTGGATGGTAGAAGTACATTTTTGAGCACATACTAAGGTCAACAAATTTTGAGCATGATGCAAACCCATAGGGATACTGTGAGAGGAGAAATTGGCCAAAGGAAAAAAAAAAATAAAAAATTTAAGAAAACCTAGCATTCCAGATACAGTCACAAAAATAGAAGCAAAGGATTCTAAGAGTAACAGCAGGGGCGGAGGTAAATTCAGGAAGAGCGGGGTCAAAGCCAAAGGAACAAAGTGTTTCCATGAGATAAAAAAATCAGCCTTGACAAAAAAAATAAAATCAGGATCTCTGAATCTGTAAAGGTTGCTTTGAAGAAGGATAAATAGATCTTTAGATATCTTGCTTTCCAGAAACCAATCTAGTTCAAGGAACAAATTCTTTTGATCTGATAAAATTCTTAAAGTGGTCTGTGTGCTAGATAAGTATTTGCTATTATCTGAATTTCCTTGTTTTTCTTTGGAATCTATTGCTGAGTTTTTTTTTTTTTTTTTCCCTGCAAATATGCAAATACTATTTCATATAACTGATGATTTTGATGACTTTTGAAATTTGTTTGTATACAATATAACCTGCATCATATCCATGAATGTGAATACTACTGACTCCTATCATAACACACCAGAAGCTCTGGAAGGAGTAAAATTACCAGATATGACTGGAGTTTATTACTGCCAAAGAATGTGCCAGATTGCCTCTTATCTCTCCAAACCATGTGCCCAAAGGTACAGCCAGACTAGGTAGTTAATCCCTATGTCAGAGATAATTATGGGGTGGATGTTGTTATGGTAACTGGGGGGAGTAGTACTGAAGCAAACTTCTGAGAAGGCTGTTTTCTCTGAACTGTGTTTGGTATCCTTCTAAATATGCCCAGTTTAACTAAGTGCACTTTCACTGCATTATGCCAGGGACCACAAATGGGCCAGGACTATGGCAAGGGTTCGTTAAAACTCAGGATGATTTTATCTGTTAAGAGAAGACTGATGATGGTCTGAACAACTTTAATGGAGTAGTTGGCTAGAAATCAACAAGGCAATGGGTTTTAGGAAGGTAGAGAGTAAACACATGCATGTTGACGTCTGGTGAATGGATTGGAAATAGCAAGTGGAAACTGGAAGGTGAAGTGATTCGCAGAAGGTTTTCTTTAGTACAGGAAGGAGCTTTATAATGAAGGAATTTAAATTCTGATGAGGAAATATTAAGAGAGACAGGGGAGATAATGGAGGAAAGGGAGAATATTTTACAGAGGTCTCTGGGACAGGAAATAGATCCAGATCACCGAAGGGGTGCGCATTAGACTAAAGAATGGCTTTGCACAATGTGACAAGACAGGACTCAATAGACAGTAAAAGAGAATATAGTTTAACCTCCTGCTGTTGCTAGAAATTGTTCTAAGTCCCAGCTGGAATTTATTCACTTACTGCTTATTAGTAGTTTTATCCTATTATTTTCATTTTATGAATCAGGGAGTTGAGGTGTGGAAAATGAGGTAACAGGCTCAAGATAAAATAGCAAGTGTCCAGTGGAGACACGGTTTGAGATGATAGATTGTCTGTAAAACTTCTGCCTTTTTCTTCCATCCTAGATGGTAACTGATGAATATAGTTAGATGGAAAGTAGAAAGAGAACACTATTATTTTTAGTTTAAAAGAAGCAAGGAAAAGGGAACGATATCAAAAGGCTTGAAGGTACTAAGGAACTTTTAAGATACTGGACCAGAAAATGTAGCCTGAACAGGAAATTAAAAGGAAACAACGGGTAGACTCAGAAGATAAGTGGATAGACTCATCCTTAAGGTTAAGAACTATCTGGGCTCCAGTGACTGAGCGATAGGGTGGATGCAGTCGTGATTGTGTTAGATGTGAGCCACTCCTCAGACTGCAATCATGGAATAGGCTTATGAAGAGGATATGAGAGTCTGGATAAAAGGAAGTCACATCTACTATGGTTGCAGTGTGCCTTTTAATTTTAATTTTAGTCAGCAGTATGCCTTAATTTCACATATAATCCTACTTATAATATTTGAAAATTTGCAAATTTCTACATTCAATTTTATTATTTCCTTATTTTATGTCATTAAAATCTTTGTCACTCTAATAACATTTATTTTCTTCTAATGTATACATTTTTTTCTATTATAGACTTTACACCATATATTTTGGAGAAGGCAATGGCAACGCACTCCAGTGTTCTTGCCTGGAGAATCCCAGGGACGGAGGAGCTTGGTGGGGTGCCATCTATGGGGTCACACAGAGTCAGACACAACTGAAGCGACTTAGCAGCAGCAGCAGCAGCAGCACACCATATATTTTAAGGCAGAATCTATCATTTCTCTCATATAATATTCTAAACGTTTATTCAGTTAACACCCTTATACTCAAATACAGATTTATAAATTTGCTTTTATCACATGCTTGCTATTTGGTGTGCAGCACTATTGGAAAAGCTACCCAAGAGAACACTTGCTAACAAAAAGTGTTGCTAGTAATGAGGAAGTAAAGATCCTCAGGAAAAGAAAGGAATCACCATTCTTGCAGACGTGTTTCTTTATTATGATGGGGGACCTGGGCAAGCATGTCTCATATTCAGGGGATTCATGGAGGTGGAATGCACTGAGTCCTTTGAGCAACTACCATCTGCTTAGTGCAAAATGACTGCAGCTTCAGACTCCACATGGAGTCGGGGTCTGTTTTACTCTGCCAGAAAAGCAGCCTATAGGAATAGTAGGATCACTCATCTGAGTATGAGAGGAATCTAGATGCTAGAGGCTGGTAGAAGAGGGAAGTAATATAAAGAATGGCCTTGGAATCAACTTCAGGGAGTCCTATGGAAAGTGCAGCTGACCAGTATCTTGAAAACATCAGAGGCAGAAGACACCAGATTTAACCATAGTCTGAGTGAACCTAAGCATTTTAAGGAGTGGACTTGAGTGGACACAGTGCTGCCCAAATCCGCTTGGCATCAGGCTAGCTATGCCAAAAGCTGCCTACAGTAACCATTTATGTTTTCTCCTGGGCATTATTCTGGCTAAAAGAGCATGCTCAGCATGTTGGAGACATATCTACTGGAGAGTTACCATCCCCAGAATCAATCCTCACCCATGTGTGTGTGCTCAGTCATGCTCGATTCTTTGCAACCCTTTGGACTGTAGCCTGCCAGGCTCCTCTGGCCATGGAGTTCTCCAGGCTGAGAATATTGGAGTGGGTTGCCATTTCCTTCTCCATGGGCCTTTCCAACCCAGGAATTGAACCTGGATCTCCTGCACTGCAGGCAGATTCTTTACCTGCAGAAGCATGGGGGAGGTGGTTCCTCATCCACGGAACTGCTGAATAAGACCCTTTCTCAGCCTTCAGTTAGAGTAAATCTTTGTCATATTCTGTGTTGTTTTCTTAGTCCCCCATAGAACTGAGCTCCAGTTGTCCTGAGAAGCAACTCATTTGGCTTCCTTCTCTTTTGCTAGTATTTCCTTGACTCATGTACACATGAACTATATGAACTAAAATAATTTTACCAAAGGCTGCTCCTGGGGAGTCTGCTCCCAACGACGACATGCGGCTGCTCCAAATGGAAGTATTAAACACAATGCTTACTTATATTAAAAAAATAAGATTTGTGAATTTTTTTTAAATGAGAATGAAATTTTATAGTATATGAAAAGCAGTAAAATCAAATTATAAATGAAATAGAGACCTTTTCAATTACAATGCTGCCAATTTTTTTTTTTTTTAAAGAGATCCACTATCCTTTGTTTAGGAATATGAGATCTCCATCTCCTTTCTCCAAAGGATTATGGTGAAAAGTACAAAATTTTAATAGAATTAAGATAGATGCATCATCTTCATGAAAAATATAAAGTATCCTTCCAAATCAGTCTACATTTAATACTATACAATATGATATAGTAATTACATATAAAACATGGTATTTTTTTTACCTGAAACAAACTCCATAAAAGCAAATACCTAAGGGCAGCTAAGTCATCCTTGTGAGGACAGAGTGGTGGGACTTCTCTACAAAGTATCTGGCTTATTGTAAAGTCATTATCAGTCATTATCAGTCATAATTATCATTATGTTGGTATGAGATTAACCTAGGACAACACTACACAAATAGAACAAGATAGAGAACCCGTCAAGACAGATAGCCTTATGGATACATGAAATTTGGATAAATTGGCTGATCAGTTGGAAATGACATCTTACTAAATGGTGATGGAAAAAAGTGTTAGTTATACGGACCTAATCTGCATACGTACACCATATGACATGTAAAGTCAGTTTAATTTAGATTAATAACTTAAATGGAGAAAGAAAGTCTTTTGACATGGAAATGTTGGATCTCTTAGGACATTAGAGGAAGAAAAACTTCCCTAAGCAATAATGGAAAATATTGATAATTAAACTTTGCTAGGATTTTTAAAATTATGTATTATATGTTTGATTTCTTTTATAGAGTTTTTGAAAAGTACGTGGAAAATAACTTCAAAGAAACTAACAAAAGACATGAAAAAAGCAAATAGAAAATTCAAAACACAAGGAAACATGAAAAGTTTACTTTTCTCATTAATGATCAGAGAAATAAATATTAAACCAAAAAAAAAAAAAAAGATCCTTACACACATATCAGATGAGCAAAAAGATTTGTTAATTCTCCTTACGCTCAAGGCTGTGAATTGATCATGTAAACTGGTAAAACCGTTGGGGTAACTATTACAATCACTATTAAATTTGAGAATGTGCATGACCAGTCATCCAGCTATTGCATTTCTAGGTATATACCTGGAGCAATTCTTGCATATGTGACCAGATAACAAAATAACTGCAATTGCTCTTAACATTATTTAATATTAAAAAGTCTAAGTGTCCTAAATATTCTTCAAATAAATTGGAAATTTTAATTGTATGCTCATCATAATAAAAAATATAACATTAAAGACAAAGGAGATATTGCTAGAACTACTAACATAGTAAGTATTCAAGAATATAAAGTTAAAATAAAGCAGAAAGTCGAAAATTTACACAGAACAAGATTAAATTTGACCACTGAAGAACCATGCTTTACATTGCTTGGAGAAAAATGTAGTAAGGGCATAAGTCATGTAAAGGAAGTCCAGATCCAAAAAACAGAGTCATCTCTTAATAAGGAGGGTTACACCACATTCAACTATATCTTAAATATTATATTTGTTTAGATTACTGAGGGATAGGTAACTGTTCATTATATTATTTTAAAACCATTTGGGATATTTGAAGTCTATTCTAACTATTTTAGAATAAGCTGATTTATTTTTTTTATTTTATTTTATTTTTATTTATTTTTTTAACTTATTTTTAACAAAACACTTACTTTAAAATAAGAAATCAAGAAATACAGAATTTTGTGTCTATGGAGATTTCACTTGCTTTTTAAATTAAATAAAAGAAAGGCAGCATTAAGAGAATCTCAATCTGATGCTTAGTTATTCAAGACCAGATTCATGACACAAAAGGGACTAGCTGTGAAACTATGCAGGCTAATTCTAGGTTTACATGAAAAAAAAGATAGAGCTATAACAATTTTTCATATTGAATATAAATACTTCACTTATAGTTGTTGCTTAATGTCAGAAAGTAAAGAAGGACTAAAGATGAAAGTGAGAGAGGAGAGTGAAAAAGTTGGCTTAAAACTCAACATTCAGAAAACTAGGATCATGGCATCTGGTCCCATCACTTCATGGCAAATAGATGGGGAAACAGTGGAAACAGTGACAGACTATTTTCTTGGGCTCCAAAATCACTGCAGATGGTGACTGCAGCCATGAAATTAAAAGATGCTTTCTCCTTGGAAGAAAAGCTATGATCAACCTAGACAGCATATTAAAAAGCAGAGACATTACTTTGCCAGCAAAGGTTTGTCTAGTCAAAGCTATGGTTTTTCCAGTAGTCATGTATGGATGTGAGAGTTGGACTATAAAGAAAGCTGAGCACCAGAGAACTGATCTTTTGAACTGTGGTGCTGGAAAAGACTCTTGAGAGTCTCTTGGACTGCAAGGAGATCCAACCAGTCCATCCTAAAGGAAATCAGTCCTGAATATCCATTGGAAGGACTAATGCTGCAGCTCCAATACTCTGGCCACCTGGTACAAAGAACTGACTCACTGGAAAAGACCCTGATGCTGGGAAAGATTGAAGGCGGGAGGAGAAGGGAATGGCCGAGGGTGAGATGTTTGGATGGCATGACCAACTCGATGGACATGAGTTGGGCAAACTCCAGGAGCTGGTGATGGACAGGGAAGCCTGGCGTGCAGTCCATGGGGTTGCAATGAGTTGACATGGATGAGTGACTGAACTGAACTGAAAGATGTTCTGCTAGTTAAGAATTTGCTCTTGTCTGCATGATCACATTCCCTGATCACAGAAAACTCAGAATTAAGAGAACTTGGGATCTCCTTGTCTATATAACTCAAAAAGAAATTCTGACCTTCTTGGTTCTTAGTTCTTTCAACTGAATAATATGTAATATAGTTTATTTTAAAAATTTTGGCTACTGATTTATGGAATCTGGTAGTTTGTTTTTTCCATGAGGGGAGAATTATTCAGGATATATCTTTAGACTGTTTTTTCAAGTTATTGAGTATTTTTTCATGGTGGTAAAATAACAGGTGACATGAGATCACTTCCCCTGTTTTTACGACTCTTCCAGTTCTTTCACATACCTCTTTAATTTTCTAAGGTTCTAATGATTTTCACTACTATGCTTAAATAGGTACCAGCCTAACCTTCCACACATAAAACAAAGGGGAAAAAATGACATAAATATGGCTTAAAGCTTTGTCTTTCGATTCCTCTACATTTGCTTGCTGCCAGGCTTCAAATTGGCAACTTAAATTTAATATGGAATTATATAAGTAATTATAAAATGCCATAATGAATAACTTCAAGTTTCAGTGAAAATCATGGGCACTCCAGGATGTAATTTATTCTAGACACTAAGTTTTTGTAGTCTCAATTTCCCTCAAGCATTTTAAGGGACAAAAAGAGTTTAATTACATTCATAGTAATGAATTACAAGTTAATTTTTATCCACAAATAATTAAATAACGTGACAATCTGTTTAAGATTCTGTTTACTGACTCCCTAGTTGTGAATAGATGTCTTCTGGATGCTAGCCATTTCACCGCACATATTACAATAATTAAAGACATATAAAAATTTTCATTTCTGCAGTGTCTGTTTTTTAATGATCTGTCTCCTAAATTTTATCAAAATGTTTAATATTGCCCTAAAATATTAAAAATGTCTTCTTTTTAAAAGCACTGATTCTAATAATTTGTACTTCTGGGTAACCTGAGAACCCTTTTGTCAGAGAAAATCAGATTTGATTTTAATTGAAATACTTTTGAAGATATATCATTAAAGGGACACTTTCAAATTTTGCAAATAAATATGACTGAATTTAAAGATTATAATAACTGAATTTACAGATTATCTACCTATTCTATGTTTCTAATTTTCTAAAAGTAAATTCTCTAATGGGAAAGTGGTATTTCAAATGTCATAGGTGAGAAAGAATTTTGTAAAGAGGGAACATAAACGAGAATTTTTTGTCATAATATATATTACATGAATATATATACTTATGAATAAAACTATTAATGGGGTAAAAGATCAATAAAATAATGGATCTGAGTAGATACACTTGTAGGGAAAAATATAGAATTAAATCATTGGAGAATGAAGGCTTTTGTTACTAAATAAACTCAAATATTTGGCATAATATTTAGATTTAAAATTAAATATGATATAACATAAATACTATCTTGAGATAATATTACTTGGATTAAAGTTATAATCATAGGAAATGAAGTCATAAAATTCTAGAAAGTATCTTAATACTTAGTTATTCCTGGGATTATGAAAGTTTTCTATGTATGACCACAATAAAAGCATCACTAAGAAATTATATTTGACTAAATGAAAGCCTTCAACATTCTTGTGACAAATAACAAGCATAATTTAAGATGCAATGTATGGACTAGGTAAAATTCATAAAAAATTTGAGATTTAAAAGTTTGCCATCCTAAAGAAGAATTCATTTATAACAACTAAGATTAAAGTTATAACAGTTTTACAAAAACCAATTCTTAAACTAATACTTAGTATTTGGAAACATGTTTTCAAAAATAAATGAGAATAAACATTCTGAAAAGGAGGAATTTGGACATAGATATCAAGGACTTTTGACAGAATGATATTCAGGCAACCCCCTTATAAGTAGCCTCTATGAGCATAATCACACATTTAAAAAAACTTTCATCTGTGTCATGATGTTTACTAACTATATTGTGTAAAGATATCAGGTAAAATTAATCTCAATATGTTATATACATATGAGGAGATACACTGTAAGATTAAAAAGTTTTAAGATATTAATGGCATCAGAAAGTAATTCCATTTTCATAAGTGGAACATGCTGAACAGGAATATTTAGCTATTGACTACATAAAAGTTTGTGTTTCTTTAAAAAAAAACTGGAAGAAATTTATAGAAGTATTCAACATGACTAGCTGTGATTTTAATTTACTTGCCTTCAATACATATGTTCTGTAATAAATACATTCTATATTTATAACTGTGCTGTCCTTATAAAGGAAGTGCAAGGATTCAAATGCAGAAACAATCTAAAGTCAAATCAGCAGTGGTCAGGGAATATGCAAATTTTACTGTCAAAACAGATTCTTGAGGCTAAATCAGTTACAGAGTCAGTAAAAAGGAAAATCAAGAAAATGGAAGTTGAGACATGGCCATCAATCAAAAACAAAGGAAGCAGTGAGCAGAGCAGACAAAATACACCAAATGCGAGCGAGCTTCCTCATGACACAGCTTCCATTTTAAACAGAAAGCTTATTTTTATTTTTGCCTAATAAAATCAAAGAGCAAACACATGGGTCAAGTTCAGGAATCAATTAGGTCTTTCTGATGTATGATTCATTTATGAAAAATTGATCATTGTCAATTTATAGCTTTGAAAAACATTACAGGTTGCTAACATGTTATTTGATTAAAATAATATGTTTATTCACTGCTATACTGAAATGCAAAGATACTAAAATGGAATAAAATTATGATACCCTTCTCTGAAATAGTGTAGTATTTTTGATATATTTGTTTATATTTTTAAAATATTATACTTTATCCATGTTAAATTTTAATTGTCTAGTGACCAGAAGCTCATATTGTTTCTTTCAAACTCTTACATTATTTACCATGTATATGATAATTCATAGCCTCATTAACCATCAAATATAATGACTAGGCAATCATTCCAAGTGGATTATTCTATTATTTGATATTGTATTTACCATATACATTCTTTATGATAAATGGGACAAATATGCTTATATCTGCAAAGATATGCAATATATATATATTTCTTTCATCCAATAATGCTGGAGAGGGTGTGGAGAAAAGGGAACCCTCTTACACTGTTGGTGGGAATGGAAACTAGTACAGCCACTGTGGAGAACAGTGTGGAGATTCCTTAGAAAACTACAAATAGAACTGTCTTATGACCCAGCAATCCCACTGCTGGGCATACACACTGAGGAAACCAGAATTGAAAGAGATACGTGTACCCCAATGTTCATCGCAGCACTATTTATAATAGCCAGGACATGGAAACAACCTAGATGTCCATCAGCAGATGAATGGATAAGAAAGCTGTGGTACATATACACAATGGAGTATTACTCAGCCATTAGAAAGAATACATTTGAATCAATTCTAATGAGATGGATGAAACTGGAGCCGATTATACAGAGTGAAGTAAGCCAGAAAGAAAAACGCCAATATAGTATACTAACACATATATATGGAATTTAGAAAGATGGTAATGATAACCCTCTATGCGAGACAGCAAAGAAGACACAGATGTGTATAGCGGACTTTTGGACTCAGAGGGAGAGGGAGAGGGTGGGATGATTTGGGAGAATGGCATTGAAACATGTATACTATCATGTAAGAAACGAATCGCCAGTCTATGTTCGATACAGGATACAGGATGCTTGGGGCTGGTGCACGGGGATGATCCAGAGAGATGATATGGGTTGGGAGGTGGGAGGGGGGTTCATGATTGGGAACTCATGTACACCCGTGGTGGATTCATGTTAATGTATGGCAAAACCAATACAGTATTGTAAAGTAAAATAAAAATTAAAAAAAAAAAAAAACTGTATAAACACATACTTTCTATATACTAGATTTCTCTCGTTACCAGATTAAAAATACTATTTCAAAGAGGTTGGGACCAAATGGCAATATGTTTTCTGAAAGGTTCATAGTATTTTACAAAACTGGCATTAGTATTTGAATAGAAATTTCATTGCAACCTTACATATATGTTTTTTTTTTTAAATAAGATAGCTGAAAATAATGTTCAAATACATATTTCTTTCATTTAAAGTTAAGTTGCCTAATGTATATTCACTTAACCAAATATTTGTGCTAATCAAGCATAAGTACAGTCTTGAATAGTGTCTGTTCTCATAAAACATTTTATCTAATAGTATTAATAACAATAATGGTACCATCTAATAACTATTGAACTATTAAATGGGCCAGGCAATGATTTAATTTTTTTCCAAAACCATTCCCTTCATATGAATTCTCAGAAATATAAATATTATTAAAGTTCAAATTTTGATGAAGGCTATGTCACAGGCAGGTTAAACAATTTGCTCAATGTTATATCACATATAAATGGTAAAATGGAGTTTGAACACTAATGGGGAAGAAAGGAATTTATCAAGGGTTGAACATAGAGGAACCAGAGATCAAATTGCCAGCATCTGTTGGATCATTGAAAAAGCAAGAGAGTTCCAGAAAAAAACATCTATTTCTGCTTTATTGACTATGACAAAGGCTTTGACTGTGTGGATCACAATAAACTGTGGAAAATTCTGAAAGAGATGGGAATACCAGATCACCTGACCTGCCTCTTGAGAAACCTATATGCAGGTCAGGAAGCAACGGTTAGAACTGGACATGGATCAACAGACTGGTTCCAAATAGGAAAAGGACTACGTCAAGGCTGTATGTTGTCATCCTGCTTATTTAACTTATATGCAGATTACATCATGAGAAACACTGGCCTGGAAGAAGCACAAGCTGGAATCAAGACTGCCGGGAGAAATATCAGTAACCTCAGATATGCAGATGGCACCACCCTTATGGCAGAAAGTGAAGAGGAACTAAAAAGCCTCTTGATGAAAGTGAAAGAGGAGAGTGAAAAAGTTGGCTTAAAGCTCAACATTCAGAAAACTAAGATCATGGCATCTGGTCCCATCACTTCATGGGAAATAGATGGGGAAACAGTGTCAGACTTTATTTTTGGGGGGCTCCAAAATCACTGCAGATGGTGACTGCAGCCATGAAATTAAAAGATGCTTACTCCTTGGAAGGAAAGTTATGACCAACCTAGATAACATATTGAAAAGCAGACATATTACTTTGCCAACAAAGGTCCATCTAGTCAAGGCTATGGTTTTTTCAGTGGTCATGTATGGATGTGAAGGTTGGACTGTGAAGAAAGCTGAGAGCCAAAGAATTGATGCTTTTGAACTGTGGTGTTGGAGAAGACTCTTGAGAGTCCCTTGGACTGCAAGGAGATCCAACCAGTCCATTCTGAAGGAGATCAGCCCTGGGATTTCTTTGGAAGGAATGATGCTGAAGTTGAAACTCCTGTACTTTGGCCACCTCATGCGAAGAGTTGACTCATTGGAAAAGACTCTGATGCTGGGAGGGATTGCGGGCAGGAGAAGGGGATGACAGGATGAGATGGCAGGATGGCATCACTGACTCGATGGACTTGAGTTTGAGTGAATTTTGGGAGTTGGTGATGGACAGGGAGGCCTGGCATGCTCCGATTCATGGGGTCACAAAGAGTCAGACGCGACTGAACTGAACTGAACATGTGAGAGCTAATGAGACAGCTATTTAGGAATGATCAGGATGCTGTGGTAGAGAGGATCACAGAAATTTTTTCTGTGGTCAATGAGCGTTTCCATGTCACATGGAATCAGACTGTATATATGAGAGAAAGCCATTCTTATTTTCCCTTGAGCAGATGAAAGATAAAAACATTTTGCATTTGTATACTATTTTTTCAAAGTTCAAATGGAATGAATTTTCCCAGCATGTGTGTGGGACAAAGTATTTTCCCTGGATTTCTACAAGCTCTTTTTAGACATTATAGAAAATTGGGCTTACTTTATCAATTCTCTTTAGACACTATAGAAACCTGGGTTTACTTTATCAATTTTTATTATTTGAATACATTCCTCCACTGATCCCTGGTAGTTAAAACTATGATCACTTTCAATATCCCTCAGAATAGAATGTTTATTCTTTCTCCAGCTTCCTTCAACATTTAATTTAAAATTTTCAGAAGTTTGATTATATTTCTTGCTCTTTTTATTTATTTAGCTTGGAAGGATCTATCAGTTTCCTGGAATCATGGTTTAAGTCTAAGTTTTTGGAAAATTCTTGAGAATTTAGGGAAAATCAAAGTGTTTTTTTTTTTTTTTTTTTTTTTTTTTAAGGAAGAATACATAAAACATGGACAGGAAAAATTAAGAAAAATTCCTCAAAAGTCACAAATTCTGGCGCCTGAAAGGCACTACTAAGATCAAAACAAGCCATAAGATAGGAAACCCTATTCACACCTGTCAAAATCATGGTGATTAGATAATGGTATAAACTTCCCAAAAGAAGATTATGTGAAAACTTCTAGCACTTGACAAATTGCTCATTGTCATCGATTAAGGAAGCACAAATTAAGACTATGACATGGTACTCCATAATCCTACCAGAACAATTGAAATTTAGAAAGGCAAGAGAGGAGGTGGACTAACTGGAAATCTTACGTTTGCTGACATAAAATTTCACTCATTTCAGGCTCATTTTACTATTGTTTCTTAGAAGTTTAACATACGCAGACCGTGACTTAGCAATTCCACCAAGAAGAAATGAAAAATATAACTCCACACAAACTCAGAATTTCCTGTCCCAAACTGCTAATTAGCTAGTATCCCCAAACTACTAATCAATTAAAAAATCATTGAATGAGCAATAGTTAAACAGAATGTGACACTTCCATATAGTAAAATACTATTCAGCAAGAAATAACAGACTATTGATATATGCAGCAACATAGATTAATATATAAAACACTGTGCTGAGTAGTAGTCAGACACACAGTATAATTAGCACCACTCATTTTATATTTATCTCTAAAAAAGACATCTAATCTCTGGTGACAGAAATAGATCAGTTTTGCTGAGGCTGGAGGTGGTATCAAAATGATTTGTAACAAAAGAAATTTTATGTTGATAGACCTGTTCAATATCTTGATTATGGTTGTGGACACACGGATGTATATATTCATCGAAACTCACTGAACTGTACAATTAAAATGCATTTTTTAATCAACAAAGTCAATCTTAAAAGATATGTCTGTGTGTTCTTTGAACATCCTGTTTCTTCTCGTTTGTGACATTCCCCTTCAACCTGACAACTTCACTGGCTCTAAAGCTCATGAATGCTTTCCCTGAGCATCATTCTTAAATAAACAATCTCTATACATCTGTTTATTAATTTTCCTGTTCACTAAGGAAAGAGTCAGTTTCCCAGTGGCTCAGCAGTTAAGAATCCACCTGCAGTGTAGGAGACCTGGGCTCAATCCTTGGGTCACGAAGATCTCCTGGAGAAGGGCATGACAATCCACTCCAGTTTACTTGTCTGGAAAATTTCATGGACAGTGATACCTGGGGGGCTACAGCCAATGAGGTCCCATTGAGCTGGACATGACTGAGCACAGGAAAGAGTAGATATGGGTGATGTCAAAGCAAAGGTTGGCCACGAGATTTAAAAGATTAAAGGGAAGAGATGATTAAATTTTTGCAAAGGGCCAAAGTAAACTAAGAGAAGGTCTTGTCTGAGCAAGATGGAAAGATGTGCATTAGATTAAAAAAAAAAAAAAGGAAGAAAAGAACAATTTAATGTTGGGATAAAATATCCCAGTAGTTTGTTGATAAGTTAAAGAAAATAATTGAAAGGTATCAATATATTTCCCCTTTCAGAAAATCCTGAGGCTTACTACATTAACTACACAAAAGAACTGAGACCCTGGTATTTGCTCATGTTAAGTTTTTTTGCTAAAATTCTCCTGGATATTTTAAAGGTTCTAATCTGACCTACTACCAGCCACTTGTGTTACGGTGGTCAAGTGACTTACCTTCTCTGAGAGTTGGTCATCTCACCTGTACTTAAGGATAGAGTTTTTTTTCCATCAGTTTTAATTTTTAGGGCATGTCATGTCAAGAGGTAAGTTCATGTATTTACAAAACTGAATCATATTTCTACAAATCTAACTTTTCCCTTCACCCCATCTAGTAGCACTATGACACAGCTATATATAACAGCTTTGCTCAGCCAGATTTTTCAGGTTTTGATTATTACCAGATGCATTTTATTTTGCTTCACTAAATATATAAGATCAAGACACAAATTAAAAAAATTCAGAGTCAATTTTAATAAAGCTTCATTCCTTAATACATTGTCTTAACTTGCTTATAAGCAGTACTTTGAAAATGATGATCACTTTTTCTGTGGACATTTTAATGTACTGATTGCTCAGTAATGTATTAATATTAATATGACTGCTTTTTTTTTTTAACTACCAGTGAATAAAGCGGCTACCAATTTAGAACCTGGAACAAGTCTTGCCATCCTTTTAAAATCTCAGATATTTGAGTCTAGCTAACCACTAGATGATGTCTTCAACTTTAGCTTATCTAGACTAACACTGTAATGGATTTTCTGGAGAAAGCCTAGGTACCACAGGTCAGTATTCAATTTTCAAATTTTGTACCAGTTATGGAGATATACAGGTTTATCTGTTAATAGTAGGGCTCAATCTCAGTGTAAGCTTAGGCTCTGGAGTAGTGAGTGTACTTAACACAGCTCTAAGGGGGTTATGAAGCACCCATTGTCCTTGTGATATCATTTCTTTATTTTGCTCTATTGTTTTAATCATTCAATTTTTAAGTCATATTTTTCTTGGCAGTTTTTTCCTAGCTCTAGGTTTGAATGCAAAGTTTCTCTTCTCAACAATAAGGAAAAATATATCAAAAACATCACTTTAAGGGTCAAACATAGTTCTCCTGTCTTTCAACACTCTTACCCAAACTAAACTTTCTAATTAATAGCAACATCAATTGGTTCATTTACAATTCTTAGGACATTGTGCTCAATGATTCCAACATGTTTTTGACCTTATGCTGAGAATCACTAAAATAAGTCAGTTCCACATCAGTAGTACTGACAATCATCTTCCTAAATTAGGTGGCTACAATTATTTTCATAATCTCAGAAGATACCCAAAAGAATAGAAATATGTTGGAGAAAATGGTAGATACGAGGCTAATATTGAATTCAATAAACTTTAGGAGCAAAATTTACCATTTAAAATGTTAACTTTATAATTATATTGCTCAGAGGTTATTTAGTCCAACATCCCTAAAGATAAATGAGATTCTAAACTATAAAATTCAGTTTGTAAAAGCCAAACCAATCAATTATTGGCAGAGCATCACTGTACTGAAGTCAGTTTAAATCAAAGTTTACTTATAAACAAAGCACTGCTTTGAGACTCTATTACTTAACTTCAAACATACAATTTAACATACTTTGTTTGAAAATGATGTAGACAGGAACAAAATGATGGCACATGTAAAAATAATTTCTGGAAAGCACGTCAGAATTTGAAGTACTTGTGATCTTCTATGGCTAAAATTTATGAAACAAGGAAAATTTGAATACTTCCTTGTAACCAACTATACTTTTTAACAAATTTATTTTGTAGGAAAATTTTACAAATTTAAATTGCTTTTCAACAGAAAAATACAATTTCTTTCCTGCCACCATTTATTTTACTATATCAATAGAAATGGAGCAAGTTTCTGTATCTACTTTTTTCCATGAAACCAACATTTGAAAATACCTACCATCATGTTTCTATTTACTTTATGTAAACGAATTTTTCAAAAGCTCCCTGTACAATATTTCATCCAGTATTAATATGAATTTATAGCTGATAGTGCTAAACTCCATGGTAAAAAAAATTAATATATGTTTTGCTATTTTATCTGTATGTCCAGAATTCAGTAACTATTAAGCAATAAAATGCTTAATAAATGAATGAATTAATTTACCCAGTAAACACTAAATGGAGATGTATTTCCTAGTATGTTGCAATGCTAGTCAAAGCACCACCAATCCTAGACCCACTCATTCTTTACTTCAGATTTTTTCCCTAGTAGCTTCAACAATAAAAACAGCATGATTGGGGCTGGTGCATGGGGATCACCCACAGAGATGTTATGGGGAGGGAGGTGGGAGGGGGTTTCATGTTTGGGAACACATGTAAGAATTAAAGATTTTAAAATTTAATAAAAAAAAAAATTAAAATTAAAAAAAAAAAAAAAAAAAAGACAATTGGGCTGTGGAGAAGCAGATATAGCCAGACAAGATGGCCTTTCAAATTTGGGTGGCATGTGAATTTGGAAATTGAACTTGATTGTGAAGAATAGGTTGTAGTTTAGATGAGGAACAACATGATTCCTATTGATATTTTGATTTTGTCTCTCACTTCAAGCACTGGATTTCATGAGGCAGTAAAATGCTATTTATTCAATGAATAGCAAATCTGACACATTGTATCATGCAGTAGGTAAGGAAAAACCATTGCAAGCGGATGTGGAAAGTAAAAGATATGTTGGTTTCCTATTGCTGCTCTGATTGCCACAGACTTAGTGGCTTTGAAGCAACTGTCACTGAAAATGTTCATATAAACTGTCTGTTTCCAGACATACTTGAAGGAGATGGCATTTATATGGGCGAGACAGACTAGAAGATCCATGCAAAGCCGCATATGCGGTGTTTCCTGTTATCTATTACCAACGTTAAATTATAAAAGTTAGGACATCTGGTGGAAAATGTTCTTTTGTGGAACTGATCTAAATGATTACCATAACGTGTTATTTTAATGATTTTGTTAGCTGTTAAAATATGCCCTTTGAAACAATAAGTATGATGTTATTCCTTTTTTAGGCCACATGTCAATACGGAAAGTTGCCATCCTAACCACTTAGCTATCAGCATGCAGAGAAAGTATGATTTCCCTGTTTTAAAAATGTGTTTACCTTTATTTAAATTCATGTGATTTAATGGAATATTTGTATAGCATAATATATACAAATCTGTATGTGCATTGTGGGGACATCTGGAAATGAGAATGCAGTGATTCTTATCCCAAGGGATTAATTTTATAAATTACCAGCATATCCACTAATAATAGCCAATTCTTTCTTTCTGCTAAAAAAATAGTAAAAATAAAAACCTGTGGTTACTATCAGGGCTACTTTAGCTAGCACATAGCTTGCTGTAGGGCTAATGTTATTTGTCTCATTTTTAAAGCAATGATTCATGTTAACCAAATTTAAATTAAGAATTACCCACTCTATTCAAATATCTAATCACACCAATTTTAGGAGATTCCTGTAGGGTGTTTTCTGGAATCAATGGGAAAATGTCTATTATAAAATTAGAATTATGCTGTATTTTATATGGAAAGTTTATTCTAACAGATTAGTACCTGCTATGAAGTATTATATCTTTAGGATTCTAATATCATTAACTCATTCTGAAGTATTTATTACTCAACATTTACTAGGATAAGAAAGTTTCATATTCTTTTAAGTATGTAAAATGTGTTCCTTTAAGCATTTAAAAATTGCCTTTATTTCCTGCATTTAAATCAGGTTTAACACCAATTATTAAAATACCATAAGTATTTCATAAAATACTGCAAGTATTTATTGTTATTTCTGTGTAGAAGTATATAAACTTGCTTCAAAAGTAAATAGTGATATTTAAAATAAAATTCCCATTTAAAACATTGAAACAGACAATCAGTTCTTCTGCATGCTGCTGTTGTCTCTCTGGAGGCTGCAGGCTTAAATGACACTGATTATACCTGTTACACAAATGCATTATTCATGAAATTGGTGGTAGAGCATCTTCAAACAGCCTGTCATTTTCCATTACATTCCATCAAAGAACCATATGCTGCTCTTGTAGCGTATTAATATTGAAGCATACATAACACACGTGGAAAGGCATATAGAGGCATCATAGGCTTTCTGATGAGCTTTTGAAAATACATACGTAACCCTTTAAATAACTTATGATTATGCACTACTTTGGCTAACAAACTTTCAAAAAGGAGGTGATGGGTAGCCATCATCTATTGGACTTAAGGTGTAATGTGAAAGCTTTCTTGACCTTTCTCCTTATTTATCAAATAGGGTTAAAAAAGTAGTTGTGAATATAAGATGCAGAGAGTGTACATATCCTATCAGTGTCAAAACAATGATATTCAATGAGTACTAATTGCACTAGATAGCTATCTGGTCTGCAGACAGGTAAGAACAGAGGCATAAAGAAATTCAAGGCAGTGAATGGTTCTTCACAATTATAAAAACCTGAGCACATTTATTTTGGAGCATTCGTCATTTTACAAATTATATTTCTTTTCCACAATTTAGGATGTTGGTTGATAGACCTCACAGTTATTAATGTAAGGAATTTTTCCAGCTCTAAGAAGACTGATACGTTTTTAAACCTAACACCATTTAGCCACACTGGAGACTTTCTTCTGGCTTGTCAAAGCCATGTGCCACTGGGTGATAATATTTAGTTCTATGTTCTTATTACTCTGAAATATGATACTACATTTTTATCAGTGGGAAACACAGTCAGAATGGGTTTTGATTATTATAATAGAAGACTTCTTTCTCCTCACCCCTCTTTTGATGATCAGTCAACAATGGTTGCAAAGAATTCATATGCTGCTGACCCTCTAACTAAGCACATTAAAGATTCACTGCTTTTAAGATTAAGGAAAATAGTCAATGCCTTTAGACATGCAATATCCTTTATTACTTATCTCAGTGCTGCATTTTGGGATTTTTTTCTTATCATTACTTTTGGAAGCGGGAATGAATATAATCTCACCATGTGGAAAACAAAATCTAAAAATAAACGAATTCCTTTAGAGTGACAACGTGGGAAGAAGATTTGTCTAATAATCTGGAGCTCAGTGAGTCTGTTATGAGTTAATAGGTTAATATCAGAGGATAAGTATTTGATGTTGGTGAGAACACTTGGATTTTGAGCTTGAGACCAGCCTGACTTCTAATGGGAAAGTATTTCTGAAATAAGTAAATTTGAAAATTAGAAGACAATAATCAAATTACATCTATATGCAAATCTATCTGTATGAATCACTGATATTTACCGGGATAGAGGTTTACCGTGAGGCTGCCATAGGAGGCAATGGATTCTGTTTCTCGATATTGCAGTCGGTCCCAAAGAATCATTATATATTGAACGGTGCGTTTTCTTTTTCATGATGATTTGAAAGCTATTAAACTCACACAAAGTGCCAAAAGGTAAGAAGGTCATAACTAGAGGGCAGATTGTATATATATAAAATGCATTATAAATACATATATAAACCATATTATGTATATGTTTAATACATGCAATTGAATATATATGTTTATTCACAAACCATATCCTTTTCTGAAAATAGAGAAAGCAGTAATAGACCTCAACTTACTTAAAAGGCAAGTATAAAACCTTTATCCCATGAGTATACATGCATAGAAATATACATAACATACTTGCCTTACAAGTTTTAGAGCTTTGCAATTACTGTGCTTGCAATCGCTGTTTACTGATCAATCTTGTCACTTCAACTTCAAAAATTGTTCTTAGCAAGTCCAACTTAGTATCTGAGATTAACTGGCCTATATTTTATAGGTAAGTCTATGTATCAACTGGATATTTAGAAAGATAGCAATCAGTATTAAGTTTTCTTCCATTTCTGGACTTAGAATTGATTCATCAAATCTATGAACACCATAACAAGTAACATTTAACATCATTTTATAGTGTAATTAATTAGTACTTGATATTATGATTAGTATGCTTTCAAGCTAACAATAAAATTTCTCAAAATATAAAGTCCAAAAATTTCATAAGCAATTTAACAAAGTTTGCATTGCACAAAAGATGATTGCAATTAAAACACTTTTCAGTCATCTTTCACTTAAGTTTCAGTTTTTACTTCTGATCTCTACATTTGGTCACAGCCCTTGATAGTTTTTCCTCTCAAAGGCTGATTGGTACATTGTTCATATGTCTGTTTTATATAAGGCAGCCTGCTTCTGATATGTGTCAAAATAGTTATTTGTTCCTGGAATTTAAACCTTGGTAGCTTTTCTTCTGGTTATGATGGCTCCCATGAATTTTGATGGCCAGTGGCAACCTACCAGCCTCTCTGCCTTTTTGATCCAGTGTATACTCAACAGTTATGTCCTGAGAAGGAGCATCAAAGTTGCCTAGGTCACAGTCTTAGGGTGTCTTTTCAGGATACTAGTTTCATGATGAACATTTTTATATTCCCATATACTTGTGTCTGCAGTAACTTGTGTTTCTTCTCCTATTTTCTATTACTACCATGATCTCCATTAATTTACATTATCATTGACTTTTAAATATTAAGATAAGCTTGCATTCTTAGTATAAGTTCTACTTGGTCATGGCATA
Organism: Capricornis sumatraensis; assembly: GCF_032405125.1. Classification (NCBI taxonomy): domain Eukaryota; kingdom Metazoa; phylum Chordata; class Mammalia; order Artiodactyla; family Bovidae; genus Capricornis; species Capricornis sumatraensis. Next base: position 13,160,122 of record NC_091089.1, on the reverse strand, counting down.
TTGTTTTGTATTGTATTTTTTTAAAATGATATTTACTTTTGGGTGTTTTCCTCTCAAACTTGATAAGATTTACCAGAAAAACCATCTGGTTTTTGAATTTGTGTCAGACTTCAATAACTGTTGGGTTATTTACATTCATTTCATATACTGTCAGGCTCTTTATGAAAAGATAGCAAACATAAAATTCCCCACAACAATTTTAAGATCTATACTTGAGTGGAATGTTGTCTACTCAGAGTTGTACAGCTACTTTCAGCCTCTAATTTCATAGAACTTAACGCTTACAGGAAATGAGTGTGGGCTACTCATTCAGCCCTCCCTCCTTGTAATATCCCTTCTCCCACCCCCCAGCCCAGCTAACTATTAATTTGGTTGTTGGAGGCTCTGACTGTTTCCTAAAGTTGGACAAAGATGCACCTCACAATTTTGCTTAATTTTTTTGATGTTTTTGTGGATACAGTTTGAAGCTGCCCCAAACTGTCATTTTCCCTTAATTATTTCTTGACTTTAATTTCAATTACTCTCTCAAATTTCGGGGGTCAATGGCATTTAAAGTTATTTGACATTTGAATGTATCCTTATAGTAAATATCTGAGCAATGTACAGATATCTTCAATAAGTTAATGAAACTAAGCTTCTGTGAGATTGAGACTTGCTTGCAGAGACAGAACAGTTAATAATACCTCCTTTGTACCATGTGGTACAGTAGGAGATGTACATTGCTTCTTACACTTAAGGTGGATTTTAAAGTCAGAATTTCCATTATATAGTTTTAGTTCAGATTCCTCCCTGCTAAATTATATTTGCATAGCATTTGAGTTTTTAAATTATTTTCATGCGTAAGGACACTCTACACTTTATAGTTGAGAACTAGTGTATACACGTATAAGATTACTAGGTCTGGATCACAAGGGTAAGACAAGAACTTGATGTTGTCTCACTTCTAAGCAAACACAGCTTTTACTCTACCACCATGACTTGAGACACACATGCAAGCATATACACACACCCATCATTTACACTATTAATACGCTATCCAAAAGGTCTCCCCTTTATAACAAGATAATTTGTCCAAATGATGTACGTAATTTAGCAATAGATGATTAATTTTCACTGATTATTTTTTCAGAGAATTAGCCTAGGTCACCTGAATATTGAATTACTTTTAACAAAATGTAACAGTGTACAACCTCAGATATACTTGTTTCATTGTTTTTGCAGGGTACTTGATTCTAAGCCACAAAGCTTGATTTTGAGTTTGGTTTTGAAGTAGTAATACCTCAGCTAATAAAAGTGTCAGCTTCATGGTGGATAAAGTAGTGATGTACATGAAATGTAATAGTAGAAAGATGTTTCTTGGGCTTTTCATTATAAATATTGTATAAATGTTGACCTCTACCAGCCCCTTGGAGATTTAGGTGTCTGTTTGAATATCCCAGACAGATTTTGTCATGTCACTATATTCTCATATGTGCCTTTTGAAATTGTGCTCTTAAAAATGACACCATTTATGGAACCCATAAAGAATATGATTTCTCTGGAGTTTTAGGTGATTCTTGTGAAATATAGAAAAGGGTGCCATAATAAATATAAAAGTATTAGAACTTTCCTCCAGGCAGTTGGATGAGAGGCTTAAGTATTTACACATCCTATCAGCTGGCCCTTTAAGTAATTCCTAAAATATATTATAAAAAGAAATCTATGAAAATTTTAATAATTAAATTGCATTCCAATAACTGTTTTCTATGTCAAGTTAAAATATTATAACATTAGGAAAAATATAGTATTTGATGAAATTAAGCATTGAGTTATAGATTTGAAACAAGTCTCTGTCTTCCCGCCCCTCCATGCAAAAGGTACTATATCCCCTTTTACTCTAATATCATATTAAGGTCATAAATGTCATAGTAGTAGAAAAGGGAGGGGTATAAAAATATTTCAAAACAAAAAGCTATTTGGGAATTCATTCCAGTTCAACAAAGTGATACTGTTTCAAATGGTGTCACCCTTTTGGGGATATCAAGTGATAAGTAGCAGAAGCAACAACAGAGTAACCCATTCTTTGTGTAGCATTTTGGATATATTTCTTGGCATTTAGCATTCCATTTTTCCCCCCTTATTTCCTTAGCCTAATTCCCTAGTTTTCCAGTAAGTCCTATGAGGCACCCAGTCACAGGTTTATACATTCATTCTCTAGATTAGACTACATTTAAGACGACCTGACTAGTCAGAAGCCGGTTAAAAGTGAGGTTCAAGTAAACAGGAAAAATTTGGAGGCAGATCCTTGATCTAACTGGGGCTAGACAAGTACAAACCAGTTAACTACTGTAATACGGCACACAGGCCTAGCATGCAACAGTATGATGGCTAACTATGTTATTCCTTGTCACCACCTAGAATAAATTTTCAGTTGAAGGTTAAACTTTGAGGTCTGTCAAGAAAATACATGGCTGCAGGATGAGGTGGTTGAAAAGTCAAAGTAAGGAGGACATATTTAAATCCCTAAATCCTTAACATAATAAACAGTCTGAACCATAAGGGATTCCTGTGACTGTTCTAAAAGAAACTTCATAACATTTGCAGAGCCATAATACTTTATGCAAACACCTGTACCATTTTGTTCCCTAAGGAAGCTGAAATGTAATTTGCAGCTTCATCAGATCTCCTCCGTGAAAATTTGGATATTTATCAGATAAGAGACTGAGAATTACAAGAGAAGTTTTTCAGGGACTTGGTATATTCCTAATTCCAAAGCCCTAATGATGTTTTATTGGCCACAAAAGGAGTCCTTTCTTCCTTGAAGGCCAACTCTGTTCTTGCCTTGAATGAATATGTGGTAATTAACCATGCAAATGGGTTCCTTGTAAAGGAAAACTAGCTGCCATCCAGATAGCCATAGCCTACAGTCCTCTAGATTCTAGTTCTACAGATTCCTGCAGATTTAGATAAAGTATCCTGAAGAGCCTTGTAGAACTCTTTCAGAGCTGCAGGGATTTGCTAATTTAAACTGCCAACAATCTAAAGAGTATGGGACTGAAAAATAATTGAATGCTACTGAGATTAAATTATTCATCTGGTTTACTAGTTAGGTTAGATAACAAATTGAAACATCTAGCTCAAGAAACTAGGACCAGTTTTATTATATTTTCCTAAAGTGATTATGGGTTTGTGAGTCACATAACAATGCTAATAGAGTATCAAGAATTCTTTGATATACAATAAAGGAAATGATATCTTAATTTATGAGGGCAGAGTTCTGATTTAGATTTATCAAGAGCTACCCCTATGAGTATTCATGGATGCCAGCTATAGCTCAGGACCTCTGCTCAAATACACACATTGCAGGAACACAAATCTCTTTAAAATTAGTTGTTCAGCTGTTTTATTTTGGCCCAATACTGGGTGGTAATGTCATAATTTAATGGATGCCCAATATTTTCATGGTAGTAAGAAGTGTTCCTTTATCACAGGCCAGATGGCAGTTTTTAGTTATTTGCCATAGAGCAAATCAAGAAAATTCAGTGTCAGCATGGTGTTTGTTCATGATAATCAAGAAAAAATTCAAATGATAGTATACTGATGAAAGAATGGGTGGTATGTAGAAGATTTACTGACATGCCTCCTTTTAACATCATGCATGGTAAATGATAGCAAAGTTCTGAGACCATACTGAAGCACAATATACAAAAACTCATTGGTTAAAAAGACAATGACCAGTGTAAATAATTATATGCAAAAGGACAAAGAAACAGAAGAGAGAAAACAAAAGCCAGCAAATCCTCCAGCTAGCTTTAAAAACAAAAGTTAAAATTTGTGATGTGTCTATGATGCATAATTTTTGTACATGAAGTTTTCCCTATGTTTGCTATTAACAATTGCATGTGGATTTGTAATTAATTGTATCATTTAATACATAGGTTACAGAGACACATACTGGTGAAGAATGGATCTACTGGGAACCATTGACCGAAACCACCTTTCTTGGCCAGCCAGGCATGATAATAACTGCTTGCTTGAGTTCTTTCTCAACAGGAGGTCCCAATAAGGAACATGGAACTAACAAGCTACAAGGCAGGATAATTTGGGAGGGGCCAAAAGGAGGGAGACGACACAAGCCCATGATATGTTCTGCCAACCTCCCAGAAACCTTCGCGCTGGATTCCATGTTATCTGGGAAATGCATATGCAACATGAAAGGACCCTGAATCAGATCGAATATGGGCACAATAAAGATGATTGGGCACAGACAACCTGAAAACTCACCCATTACCATTATGGTGAGCTGCAAGGCAGAGCAGTTCTCCTTGGGTCCCTTACCTTCTGCTCTCTGCCTGGGTGCCCCTTTCCAATGAAGTCTTTTTTTTTTTTTTTTTTTTCACGAAAATTTTATTCCCTAGATCCCTGAAACTTAATTCTGTCTAGCATGTTCTCAAACTTCAGTCTTTTCAGACAGTGTAGCATTTACAAAAGGATAAACATAGATATCAATGGAATAAAATACTGTTCAGAATTAGGCACACATATATATGATCAGTTAGGTTTTTAACAAAGGTTCCAGGCAATTCAATGGGTAAAAAGAACAGTCTTTTCAATAAATGGTCCTGGAGCAATTGATCATCCGTATGTAAAGGAAGAAAAAATAACCCACACACTTCAAACTTTACCTCAGACCACATAGAACAAAATAACTCAAAACATAGCACAGACCTAAATAGGAAAGCTAATGCTATAAAACAGCACAGAAGAAAATTTAGGGGCTCGAGTTAGGCAAACATTTCTTAAGACAAAAACAGCAGGACTTACCCTTTAAAATCTTTTTAAAATAATAAATGCAGTAAGTCTTTTGCTTTGTCAGCATGTATCTCCTTAGAAAATTCATTTCTGAGTGTCAGACAAGATCCCACTCAAGTGTTGAAAGGGGAAATTTTCAGTAGTTCAAGGAAAAGTTGAAAGAGGCAAAACTTTTTTTTTTTTTATATTTGAAGACAGATACAGAGATTAGTGTATGTTGATATTTGTAGCTACAGTTATGTATTGATTGGACAGTTTTGAATACTTAATATTGGAAATTTCTTATTACGTTTAAGGCCCTGTACCATGGTAAGCCTGAGCAAATGTTCCCATCTAGTGAGTTTAAAAGACATCTAGTCCTTGATGCTTAGGAATTTGTCACTGAAGATGTCTATTGGTATGAACCACTGTATTCCAGACACTAGACACATATGTAACATATTCATGGGAAGTTACTAGAAGTCAAGGTGAATTAGTTAATAAAACATGAAATTCAGAACCAAAATATAAACATGAAATACCAAATTAACTTTACAGCAAGACAAGTATCTGCCTTGCACTAACAACACTTAGAAGCTGAACTTCACAAGTTGAACACACACCTCAGATAGAATAAAAAATGTCATAAACAAAAAAATTACCATCACCAAAACCAAACCATATCAAAAAACCAGACACACAAAAAACACATTTTACTATAAATAAAACAGATTCTATGGCTTGTTTTAAGAGAAAAACTCTGCTGTCAAATCAATTTCAAGTTTAAACAATTCTGTCTTGTTACCAGAGAGGTCAACTCAAAGAACTCATTCTGCCAGTTTTTAGACACCACCATGTCGACCGCATGAAAGAATAAAAAATTTGCTTACCTCCATCCAGCAGGGACGGGATGTGGAGAGCAGTCCCTAGACTGTAGACTGGCTTACCTTTCGTGGTTCACTCTTACACGGTCGTTCTCCCATGAAGCAACAAGGATTTTGTTCTGTATTTCAAGTACAAATGACCTGAAAAACCAGATTGAAAATAGTTTATTCATTTTTACTTGCAATTACAAAGTTTTTCCATTGAAACTAAATCCTGAAAAATGAGAACAAATTGTAGACCCAGTTTCGGGTCCTGTCTTATGCATTCTTGTACCTTCCTCACCTAGCAAGTGCCTGCCTCATAACATAAACTCAATAATGCATGATATTCTGAAGTGAGGGTGACTTTGTACAACCTATAGAATATGTAAATCTGAGATACTCTGTATAGACATAGGATGCTTCTTTAAGCGTTGCTACCTTTTAAGCTGAAATATTTAAGATGTAAAATGCTGTTGTTTAAAAGTTCTATCATTTTATTCTATTGCTCATCTTGTAAGGAGTAACAAAAATGTTATTCAAATGACAGAAAATATTGTGTTTAGCCAAGTGCAATAGGTGTTTTTTATGTCTTAGGGGAAAAGGGATGTCAAATCTGTATTCTAATGAAAATATTAATCAAAATTTCCCAGTTAAGGATTTGGTCAGAAAGTGGGTACTTTGTCACTTTAGTAAAAGAACAAGTCTATTCCATACACCATATAAAAGGGTTTACAAATTCAAATATGTGTGAAGATGTATAAATTTCATATTCCTGTAGAAAATGTGGCAAGAATAGGTGATACAATATTTATGTCAATGGTATTTTTCCAGGAAAAATTATACTCTTTATCAAATGTTTTAAAATATAACTTCTTTATAGTTAATATCTCCATAGCCTTGCAAATTATTTTAATAATCAACTAATCTGTCACAAATGAAAACTGACAAATATTCAGTTAAATATGTATCAAAAGTGTTAAGACATGTTTACCTCATTTTTTTTAATCTCAAGAAAAACATTATAAATAGTACCTGCAAGTCAGTGTACTTATGCTTTTCAAAAAAGTTGGCTGTTTGTATTTTAATCTCTAATTTAAAAAAGCATTCCAAATTATGTTAGGAGAAAAACATTTCCAAGCACAAAGTATATTGTACTATTTAGCAATTTACGCTATTATATACTCACATATTAATACTACTTGAGAGAATTTTAAGTTACTATTTTGATCACAATAGTAGAAAAAGCTGTCATCCTGTAGGTTGTTAGCACAATTAATTGCTAGAGAAAACTATTCTAGTATGTCTTTTTCTTCTCTCTTGACTCTAATTTTACATTTTTTCTTTCCTAGATTTGGGTGGTTAACATCTTACTTGCTTGCTCTCATTTTTTATATATTAAAAAAGAAAGCTGAGCTAACAGAACAGTCAAGGAAGAGAACTGACATCTTTATTTTATTTTATATTGAGGCCCTAAGTCATCCAACTGGGAAGGTCTCTTGGTATCACACGAGACAGTTTGTGTCAGGATTTAATTTGGTGTTTCTATTACTTCCCAATGAGAAAATCTCATCTGAAAAATCGAGAAATTTATTTGTTCACTTGCAGAATGGTATTTAACACTCATAGTCTGCTTTCTGGAATAGAATAATCTGCCTTTCCCATTGCATGAAAGGGGGACTTTCAGAACAGAGAAGCTGGAATGCTAACTCAGAACACAAGCATCTGATATGGAAAACCAGAAAGACCACATCTAAAGACTTTACCATATAACATATGAGCTCAACTCTTCGGCAAGTTTAAAATATGGCAGATAGTGCTTAAAGATTGCAGGTTAAGTTTATATTGGGGACAAAGAACACTTGATATGGAGATTGGTTTTTATCTATTGGGCCATTCCTTTTGAAAGAATTTCAGGACTTCCCTGGTGATCCAGTGGTTAAGAGTGCACCTGTCCATGCAAAGGACATGAGTTCAACCTCTGGTCCAGGAAGATACCATATGCCGCAGGGCGACTAAGCCCATGCACCACAGCTACTGAGTCCACACTCTAGAGTTCAAGAGCTGCAGCCCTAGATCCTGTGCTCTGCAACAAGAGAAGCCACCGCGGTGAGAAGCCTCAGACTGCAACTAGAGAAAACCCGCATGCAGCAATAAACACAGCCGTAAATAAATATACAGAACATCTTTAAAAAAGAGACACCATTTGTCTTGGCTTCATCTCAGCCCAGGATTTAAAAAGAGAAAGAAAACATTTCAATTAATAAACAAATGATTCTAAGAGGGAGAAACAAATACTCAGCTTTTATTAAAATGTGGTTTTTAGGATTATTTGCCCATGTTTCCATCTAAACATTTTTTCTATATTTTAGCAAAGTTGGAAATAAATGCTTAGCTTTCTTTTCACTTTATATAGAAAAGGGTACACTTTGGATAATATAAAGAAGGATTCTGTTAAAAGCTATGTTTGCACCTACTCATAGCATGGTTGTAATAAAGGGATATGGAAACAAGTTTCGAATACTTAGATTCATTGCAAGGGTCATGAGAGATAACAGCAAAGGCTTCGTACTATCTTGATTAACATGCAAAATACAGGCTAGTGCTTGCCAAAGCTGCCCTCAAAGATAAATGCATTGCATCTGAATCAGTGATACACAGACTAATTGATCACACAGCCCTAAGTGACCATCTTATACAGGAAGATTAATGAATCATTGAGGCCCTGAGAATTAGCTACTGAACAAAATACATGATTCAATTCAGCTTCTCACTACAAATATGGCCTGGGTATTGCAATTGGGCATTGAGAGCAACAGGATGCTAGAAACAGGTTCTCCATAGCAACCTGTACAGAACTTTCACCTTTGTTGATATGGAATCAGATACCTCATAGAGAGATTGCAAGTTGGACAAACTAGACTCAAACTTACTACAAGAAAAGCATATTCCATATCATAATGGTCACTTAGAGGCTTATAATGGAGAAGGAAATGGCAATCCACTCCAGCACTCTTGCCTGGAGAATCCCATAGACAGAGAAGCCTAGTAGGCTACAGTCCACGGGGTTGCAAAGAGTCGGACACAACTGAGCAACTTCACCTCACCTCAGAGGCTTATAAACCCTGTATGAATATAACTATAGTTTGAAATATGTATAGACAGATCACAAACTGATGGAATCCTGGAAGGTGTTGATAAAACACCTGACTCATGTTACAGTTATAAGGAGTATTTTTAGTGGCTAAATTATGTCAGACTCCATGGCCTGTAGCCCACCAGGCTCCTCTATACATGAGATTTAGCAAGAATACTAGAGTGGATTGTCATTTCTTTCTCAAGGGGATCGTCAAAGACCAGGGATTGAACCTGTGTCTCCTGCCCTGGCAGGAGGATTCTTTATCACTAAGCCAAGAGTACTGATGACCTAAATATTGAACACGAGGTCTTCCTAAGGCTACCAGAAAGTGTTTTAATTTTTTTATAGTTTGAGACTGAAGAATATCAGGAAAAGTTAGATAAAAACTTATTGTGTCAAGTAAATGACCAAATATTTACTCAAGGCCATATAAAAATGTATAGGAGGGCAAAAGCATTTCTTAGCTGGAGATAATTCTATAGCATAAAGCTGTTCAATCATTATTTTATTTGGTTTTATTTAAATTACAGAATAACTAAGTTAAAATAATGGACAATACCAGATAGCTTAAGATGATTTCATGGGCTACATGGTAGAGACGAACATGTGCGTGTGTGCGCATGTGTGCGTGTGTGCGTGTACACTTTGGCACATAGCTTTCATAAAGCTAAGAACAAGTATAAACATACATCCATACTCTTTTGTGAGATACAACATATTTAATAGAATATGAGTGACTGAACTGAACTGAAACTTCGTTTATAACTGCCTAGAATCCTAGGTACTTGGTGAAGTCCTGTAGGTACATCTGCAGACTGAGGGCATGATCACATGCAATGTTACTAAGAATGTTATTAAAAGTTGATCTATATTGACATGATCTTCAGGGAAATGTAAATCAAAACCACAACAGACCATCACCTCACACCTGTTAGAATGCTTGCATTCAATAAGACTAGAAACAAGAGCTGGCGAGGGTCTGGAGAAAAGGGAACACTTGCGCACTGCTACTGGGACGGCAAATTGGTGCAGCCACTATGGGAAACAATATGGGAAATCTATTCTCCTAATAATAGGACTGCCTTATGATCAGTAATCAGCTTCGGGATATATTTATTCAAAGAACATAACTATACTAACTGGAAAAGATATACACACCCGCATTTTCATTGCAGCATTATTTACAATAGCTAAGACATGGAAGCAACCTGGTATCCACTGGTGGAAGAATGGATAAAGAAAATGTGGCATATACGTATAAATTGGATATTATTCACCCATAAAAAAGGAAATCTTTGCCTTTGCAACAGTGCAGATGGACCTTGAGGATACTGTGCTAATTCGGATGAAGAGAAATGCTGTAAGAGCTTGCCTTTATGCAGAATCATAAATAAGCAACAAACACATACAGAGAATAGACAGGGGTTGCCAGAGGTGAGGGATAGGAGATGGGCCAAAGGGGTGAAGGTGATCAAAAGTTATAAACCTCCAGTTACAAGATAACCAAGTACCAGTCCAGGAGATGGTAGTGCACAGCGTAGTGACTATAGCTAATACTGCATTTTATATTTGAAAGTTGCTGAACATACTTTAAATTTATTTTACTCATTATAGTTGGTTTATGTTAATTTCTGCTGTACAGAAAAGTGATTCAGTATGTATATATACACACACATTATTTTCTTTTCCATTGTGATTTATCACATAATGATTATTGTTCCCGTGCCATACAGTAGAATCTGTTGTTTTTCCATTCTATATATAATAATTTACATTTGTTAGCCTCAAACTCCCAATCCATCTCCCACCCTTCTCCGACTTATTCTGAGATTTAGCTTTACATAATGAAAATCCATATTAAACTACTTTATCAATTGAGAGTGGTCTTTATTTCAAATAATTTATGCACAAAGAATAACCCATATCACTGTCCTTATGACTCCCCATACCCCTGCTGTTAAACAGCCACAAGACTGTTCTCTATGTATGTGAGTTTCTTTCTCTTTTGAGGATAAGTTCATCTTTGTCACTTTAGATTCCACATACAAGTGATATCATATAGTTTTATCTTACTGACTTCCTTCACTTACAATAGTAATCTCTAGGTCCATTCATGTTGCTGTTAATGAATTATTTCATTTATGACTGAGTAGTATTTCATTGTATACATGTGCATCTTTATCTATTCATTTGTTGATGAACACTTAGTTTATTTCCATGTCTTGACAACTGTGAAGAGTGCTGCTTTGAATCTAGGGGTGCGTGTACCTGTTTGAATTAGCTTTGTCCATACTTAAGTGGGATTCCTGGATCATATGGTAGTTCTATTTTTAATTTCTTTGGAGGAACTACCATACTGTTTTCATAGTGGTTGAACCGATTGACTTCCCCACCTATAGTGTAGAAGAATTCCCTTTTCTCCACACCTGTTAAGAGTAGATTTTAAAAGCCTTCATCACACACACACACACAATCTGGTACAGAAATGGATATTAAGTGGACTTCATGCTGTGATCATTTCAAAATATATACAAATCAAATCTTGCTATTCATATGAAACCAGTTTGAGATATAATTGACATAATACTGTCTCAAGTCTTCAAAGATTATTGGGAATTCAAATTACTAGCATTTTCCTAATTACTAGGGGCTTCCCAGATGCCACAGTGGTGAAGAATCTGCCTGCTGATGCAGGAGACTATTTGGGTTTGATTCCTGAGTTAGGAGGATTCTCAGGAGGAAGAAATGGCAACCCACCACAGTATACCTGAGTGGAAAATTCCATGGACAAAGGAGCCTGACAGGCTACAGTCCCTGGGGCTGCAAAGAGTCAGACATGACTGAGCACACACACACAACTAATTACCAGTGTTTTCAAATAAGAAATGCTGCTATTTCTTTTGTACCTAAAGCTATCACTGCTACTCTATTGATATTATCACAATAACAGCAGGGGTGTGGGGAGTCATAAGGACAGTGATATGGGTTATTCTTTGTGCATAAATTATTTGAAAAAAGACCACTCTCAATTGATAAAGTAGTTTAATATGGATTTTCATTATGTAAAGCTAAATCTCAGAATAAACGCTGGAATCAGAAGTATGGCTGCAGGACTTAACCTAAGATGCCAAGTTTAAATTCCAAAACATAGTTTTAGTAGAAGTATATCACAAATGTTGCATGGGACATACTTAAAGTATTACTTGTTATTTAATTGAAATTCAATTTACCTGATATCTTGTACTTTATTAAACAAGCCTGAAAAATTTTAACCATAATAAAAATATGAGATGAACTCTTTATTGTAGATATGGCAGCATCACTGCAAATATATTTTAGATTGCTTTTTTTTCCTTCCCTCTGGGTGGTTTTAAGATAGGCTGGGACCTGGGACCCTTGACTGCAGTGCTTCCATCTGGACAAATGCTCACTTAGGGGACCAGCTCACACCCTCTTCCTCAGAGAGGGAGCAAAAGTCCCGTTACTTGTTTTTGCTCCCTCATGCTGCAGGCAAGATAATAAAGCCTTGCCTGAATTCCTCCTCTGGCCTCTCAATTTCTATTGATTAAAGAGTCCAAGAACCCCAGATGGCAATAGTTACACAGAAATATGTGGACTCTTCAACTTAAAGAGACATATACAGAATTAAAACTAATCTGAAAGGGTTGCAGGATTGTAGGAATAGAAAGGAATCCTGCTAAAGCCGAGTTCCTCTACGGAGATTATGATTAACTTCTATCCCAAATAGTCTTCCCTTTCTTGTTGGAAACCTGCTTGCCTCAAGACTGAGGAGTATTAAAGAAAACAGGATTGAAACTGAGCAGAATCTTGTGGGGTCCTCCAAGATTCAAAAGCCTTCCCAGACCCCCATTTGTTTGTAGGAAAAAGGCTTCAGCTTACTCTATCTTCCTTGAGTTCTACTGGGCAGTTTCAAAAAATGACTAATCGGGTAAATGAGAATGTGGAAACAAAGAAGCCGGCAAACAGTGCAGTGATAAAGCAGAGTCCTCCCTCCTCGAGAGATGCAAAGCAATTTATCTTAGAGTTTTTCTACAGGAAATAAGGCCCTCACCAATGTGGAGGTGAGGAACTGCATGCTGAACGCAGCTCCTGAAGCATTGCCCTGTTACCTCCCCACAAGCCAAGGAGAAGAAAAATCACATACCCCGCAGGCCTCATCCCAGATTTGCCTTTAAAAACTCTGAAACCCACTGGGGAACTCACAAGCTGCCACCTCCTCTTGCTTGACCCTTGCAATAAACCTGCTTCTTTTTAAAATTTAAAGTTTGTTTTCTTGGCCTCACCATGCGTTAGGCCTAAGAACTTAACAATACTAACAGTTGTAGAGTATGAGATGAAAGGGGGCAACCTCCACTGGGAGAGCACCACTCCCAAGCCTTCAGCAACATAACCTGTGTATCACAGTCTCTTGTTACTACAAGAAAGAATGTAGTTCTTTTGCCTGTTCTCAGGAGCTAGTAGTTTGGAGTGGCCTGGAGAAACTGCTGCAAGACATCAGGAGGAGACCACAGAGCAGCTAGGGCCCGGCCTCTGGAATAAGAGGGGCCTGTAATATGCTCTCCAGGAATATCAGAGCTTCAGAGAGGTACCTCAGAGAAAATGTAAGAAAATTTAGGAAGAAACTTTAGAAGGCAAGTACTAAGAAGCTTCTCTATTTTAAAGATATGTTGGAGAAGGGAGAATTAATTAAACCGTCTATCATCTCTGTATTAGTTTGCTCTCGCCATTGTAACACATTACCATAAAATTAGAGGCTTGAAACAATATGAATTTTCTTACAGTTATAGAAACAGAAGTCCAAACAGGTCTCGTGCTGAAACCATAGTGTTGGTGGGAATAGCTTCGCTCATGGAAGTCCCAGGGTAGAAACTGTTTACTTGCTTTCCCTGGTTGCTAGAAACTGTGTGCATTCTTTACTAAAGAACCTCTTCTTCACTTTCAAAAGCCAACGGCCATGGCAGGGCGAACTCCACTTCCATCATGACGCTTCCCTCTCTGCTCTCCAGCAGCCCTTTTCCTCTTATAGACTCAGGGGTTGCATTGGTTCCACCTGAACTTCCAATTAACTCTCTCCTTAGGAGAACACTTGTGATTACATGGGGCTCACCTGGGTAGTCCATACTGTAGCTTTCTCTCTCATTCCTTTACAAGGAACCCTGTTCTACTTGGAAAATACAAGATAATCTTCCCATTTCAAGATTCATAACCACATCTGCAAAGTGTTTCCCACTTAAAAGAATGTATTCAAGGTTTCTGGCGATTGGAAACTCAACATCTTTGAGAAGCTGTGGTTCTACCTACCATGTTTTCATCTGTAAAGATTTAAATCAAATAGCCCACACTAAACTCAGGCCAAAATCAAGTATTGAAAGAAAAATATATAGTATGTATGAGGAACTCTGGGTTTCCCAGGTGGCTCAGTAGGTAAAGAATCTCCCAGCAATGCAGGAGTTGCAGGGAATGAGGGTTGGATCCCTGGGCTGGGAAGATCTCCTGGAGAAGGAAATGGCAACTCACTCCAGTACTTTTGCCTGGAGAATCCCTTGGACAGAGGAGCCTGGCAGGCTACAGTCCATGGAGTCGCAAAGAGTTGGACACACTGAAGTGGCTGGGCACATGAGGAACTCTTCTGGTTTATAGATATTCAACTAATTTGAACATCACATTTCTTCAGATAGAGAAACTGAGATTTCTAGAGGTTAGGAAACTTACTCAAAGTAACTCAGCTAGTAAGCCATAACTCACTACCCCCATGAATACCAGTTGAATGCTAAATTCTTCTGCCTCCAAATAATGTCAACATTGCACATGAACTACAGGTTTATCAGTGATAAGTTTATTCCCTAAACTAATTTTATGATGATAAAACTACCCTAATAAATGTGCTATTATACAACTAGCCATTAATCTCAAACAAGTAATGCACAAAAGATGTATCTCAGATTGCCTAGCATTCAATTAAAAGCAATGCCAAGAAACCTCAGTTTACCTGGGAACATATTTGATAATCATTAGTATGAATGATTTTGTGTGCTGACTGATTTCCTGGAGCAATTTCTGGGATTCGAGGTGGCTGCATGACTTTTATTTATTTGCTAATTTACTAAAGCATAGTTGATGTACAATATAGCATAAGTGATAGGTGTACAGTGCAGTGATTCACAACATTGCATGACTTTTGAGGGGTAGTTAACCATGCCTTTTCCTTAGTTACACTGCCAGTCAAATACCTGGCAAAGACTACACTGCATCATGGGGTACCCAAAGATTTCATTGATAAAGTTCTCATTAGAATTTTCTTATTTGTACTGAATATGTGAATGTCCTCCTCTAAGGCAATCAACAATTTTTAAAGACATTGAAACAAGGTTTTTCCCTCATTTGTTCAACTAACTGAAGTTTCTAGAGATTTTACTATGGAAATAGTAAGAGATAATTCATTAATATTGCAGAGTAGTCACTAGCTACAAGACTTGAAACCATACCTTTTACAATTTGTTAACTGTAACAGAGCATGAGATGGCTGGATGACATCCCTGACTCGATGGACGTGAGTCTGAGTGAACTCCTGGAGTTGGTGATGGACAGGGAGGCCTGGCGTGCTGCGATTCATGGGGTCGCAAAGAGTCGGACACGACTGAGCAACTGAACTGAACTGAACTGAGCTGAAGACCTTAAGACTGTCACTTAGTGTCTTCATGCTCAATATTCTTATTTGTAAAATGATGCTAATGGGTGTATCTTTTAGCAATAAACCTATCTTCTAGTAATCATTATAATGAATTATATTTACAGATTGTTTACTCTTTTGCAATCATACATTTAAGCAGCTTACTAGTCCATTTATACATCAAAGAAATGCTTGTAAATAAATGCTATTACTATTTTCATTTTAAGCATGAAGAAGCTGAAGCATTTTAGAAATACAGCTTTCTAATATCACTAGGCAATAAGTGATAAAGCCAAAATTCTAGCCAAGGAAATATGACTGAAAAACAGTAAAAAATCAATTTTGATTTAGTGGTATCATTAGAATCACTGAATAACTCTGTGCAAAAGTTTTGTAGTGTTCTGTTTTAATGTGTCCTGAGGTGCATGTTTGAAAACTACTATCTGCTATTTTTTTTACTTTTTAAAAATTTATTTATACTATGTGCTATTTGAAAGCCAGAGTAGGTTGTGAAATACAAGAGAAAGAGAATAGTAATAAAAGAGATCAGTTTTATTTGGCAATCATTATGTAAATTAATATATAATATAAATGAAAAATTGTAAATCCAAAAATCAATTACCAAACTTCCAATTTAAATATGTTCCAAAATGTAAATAATCTGAGAGCTTAGTGATGCATAAAATTCTAGAATATTCTACTGTATTATCTTTTTTGATTTGCTGAAAGCAGATAAGAGTGAAAATAAAATAAAACAAAGACTCAGAAGGAGGAACTTGCATCATCTATATGCTCTGATCTTTCTTTGTATGCAAAATATAAGAAAGTTTGTAAGCTGAGATTTAACAAAACAGGAGAGATGTACGAAGTAATAGAGGATAACTAAACTTAGTAATTAAGGAACTTAATAGCTTAGGTCTTTTTATTTCATGATATATGCTTTTGATTCACTAAAGTACCTGCCTGGAATACAGGATTCCTGGGTTCAGTCCCTGGGTCAGGAAGATCCCCTGGAGAAGGGAATGGCAACCCACTCCAGTATTCTTGTCTGGAGAATCCCATGGACAGAGGAGCCTATGGGCTACAGTCCATTGGGCTGCAAAAGGTTGGACATGACTGAGCAACTAGCATATACATTTTAAAGTAAAGTAATGATGAATATATGAAATATACGTAATGCCTGAAAAAGCAAAACTGAGTAGAAAGGGTGTTATTTTTTTAACCTAAGTAAAACTGGACTCTTACAGTGACAATAATATTGATTATATGAACCTTTATCAAATACCATTAAGTATTAGGCTTTGGGCTGATTGTTTTATTGTGTTTAGCCATTTTATCTTCATGCAGTTCTATCACATAAATGGTGCTGTGAAAACCTGTTTCCTTATGTGGAAACTGAGATGTGTATAGGTTGTTCTTGCCCAAGATCACAAAATTAGAGAGTGGCAAAACCAGAATTTGTACCATAGCAATCTGGTTGCTTAATCACCACTCCTAACAATCCTGGTAGTATTCACAATTTATGTCACTCATTATGCTGCAATTTCTTCCCATCTCAACAGTAAAATAGAAATAATAATTTGAGAACCATTCCTCAACTCTTACTTTCCTGATTACCTGAGCACTGCTGGACCTAGCCAGATGCAGAGTCTCTGCCTGGATTCCACTATCGTTGGCTCACTTGGGTTGGCGAGTTGATTCCTTCGTAGGCAACCTAGTAGAACTCTTGGCCGTTATAATGTATACTTCCTATTAGGTCTAAGTTACAGTGCTTACAACTTTTAACACTCTTGCAAATATCAGGGTTTTTTAACTAAAAAACT
The DNA here is from genome assembly GCF_032405125.1 of Capricornis sumatraensis. Lineage (NCBI taxonomy): Eukaryota > Metazoa > Chordata > Mammalia > Artiodactyla > Bovidae > Capricornis > Capricornis sumatraensis. Next base: position 13,142,836 of record NC_091089.1, on the reverse strand, counting down.
AATGCCCAAGTATTTTGGCACTGTTGGACTAAGAGCAGACAAAATTGCTCGTACACTGAACTGGCTCTGCAAGCTTGCAAATCCTTTTGTATGAGAAATAATGACCTTTCTGGGGAATGACCTCAGTTTCCTGACCTCTTCCATGGCTGCAGATTTCTTTGTTCTGAGATCAACATTTAAGAGCGTGGTGTAATGCTTTAGCATGCTTGAAAAATGACAGCACGTTGCTCCTGTTGTCCTTCAGCAGGAACTTTGTACCTCCCATCCTTCTCTTCTCGATATTCAAGATGGAAGAGGGTATCTTCTACCAACAGTATGAGAGTTCTTCAGTATATTCAATATCCTTAAGAGCATGTGTCTGACCTTCAAACATTAAAAGCATTTTCCCTTCATTTTTAAAATAAAAAAAGTTTGTTTGGTGTCATATTTACTTAAATGTGGACATCATTTATTTGTCTTCATTACATATATATTTTCACACTATAGAAACATTTCAACTGCAACCGACATTTTTTGCAGATAGCCAGTTATAGATATGTACTACTTTCTAGCTCCTCACAATTTTTCACTATCAATTTCCACAATTCTCACCTGGAAAGCACAGAAGGAAGCCAACTGTAAGACCTGTAGTCCCCAAAGGGACCATAGCCCCTGGGTCCACCTCAATCATGACAATGGGAGGTAACAAAAAGGGATGACTCCCCAAGAAAGCAATGCAGAATCTGCCAGTGTAGAGCTTACACTGCAGTCAGAGAAGGAGATGCTCTCAATCCCTATTGTGACTTGGTAACAGCCGTGTTCCAATGGTTCCTATTTTTTTCCCCAATCTCCTTTTGTTCTGATATAAGTTTTTACTTCAGATATACTATTTTTCTTTAATGTTGCATCCTGGGCATTTTACAGTCAGATAACTTACCTTTGGAAAGATTCTGATACTGGGAAAGATTGAAGGCAGGAGGGGGAGAAGGGGATGACAGTTGGTGAGATGGTTGGTTGGCATTATCGACTCAATGGACATGAGTTTGAGCAAGCTCTGGGAGTTGGTGATCAACAGGGAAACCTGGCGTGCTGCAGTCCATGTGGGCGCAATGAGTTGGACAAGAGTGAGCAACTGAACTGAACTTAGTGTATGAAGGATTCTATCAAATGATGTATATGTGTGTATGCTGATTTGTGTCTGACTCTTTGGGACCCCATGGACCATCAGACTCCTCTGTCCATGGAATTCTCCAGGCAAGAATACTGGAGCAGGTTGCCATTCCCTTCTCCTGGGGATCTTCCCCACCCAAGCATTTAACCCCAGGTCTCCTCTGTTGCAAGCAGATTCTTTACCATCTGAACCACCAGGATTGTGTAGAAGTTTTCCAAATACTTTCTCACAGTTCCTGTCTTGTTTTTTTGTTCTCCAAACAGTGTCTTTTGAAGAATGACTGCTTCTAATTTCGATAGCATTTGATTTTTCAATATTTTATTAATAGTTTGTGAATTTTATATCTTTAGAAATCTGGGCCAGACCCAAAATCACTAAAATTTTCTTATTTAGTTCTAGAAGTATTATAAATTTAGTATATTTTCAGGTATATAATCAGTCATTCTGCAGGTGATATAAGGTAGGGTTTGAGGTTTGTTTGCACATAGTTATCCTATTCTTTCAAAGGTTATTAAAAATTATTTCCCTTGATTTGCTTTTGCATATCTTTCAAATCTCAATTATCCATATGCTTCTGGGTCTGTTTCTAGATTCTCCATTCTGTTCCATTTAGCTATACATCTATCTTTATTGCCATAGTACACTACTGGTTGTGTAATAGAGCATAATTATTCTAACTTTATTTCTCTTTTTCAAAGTTGTTTTATTAATATCTATTCTATTTTCTTTGCATTTCCATATAAATTTTAGAATGGCTTTGTCTGTTTCTGCATGCTATTTAGAGTCTGGCTCTCTTACCAGCAAGGTCAGTGGATAGGCTGGCCTTGATGAATGGGAGCTCATGCTGTTGATCCATTCATAGCCTTTACCTTGATACCATGACAAATGCATTCATAAGCTTGTTGTGTCTGCAGAGACTGACTGACATCAACTAGTTGAGTCTTTCTGCCTGCTTGGTTGTTTGGTATGTCTGCTGGTTTGGTGGCTCTTTTGTCTACAGAGTTGTCTGGATGCTATCTGGTGAGTGCTAACTTGGAAGAAAAGTCATGACCAACATAGACAGCATATTAAAAAGCAGAGACATTACTTTGCCAACAAAAGTCCATCTAGTCAAGGCTATGGTTTTCCCAGTAGTCATGTATGGATGTGAGAGTTGGACTATAAAGAAAGCTGAGCACTGAAGAATTGATGCTTTTGAACTCTGGTGTTGGAGAAGACTCGTGAGAGTCCCTTGGACTGCAAGGAGAACCAACCAGTCCATCCTAAAGGAAATCAGTACTGAATATTCATTGAAAGGACTGATGCTGAAGCTGAAACTCCAATACTTTGGCCACCAGATGTGAAGAACTGATTCATTTGAAAAGACTCTGATGTTGAGAAAGAATGAAGGCAGGATGAGAGAGGGATGACAGAGAATGAGATGGTTGGAAGGCATCACCGACTCGATGGACATGAGTTTGAGTAAACTCCAGGAATTGTTGATGGTCAGGGAGGCTTGGATTGGTGCAGTCCAAGGGATCACGAAGAGTCAGGCACGACTGAGTGACTGAACTAAACTTGTGATAAAGAGTTTCCCTTTTTATGTCCACTCCCATTAAGTCTGCCCACATGAGTCCTTCCAAAACCTCCTTGTCCTCAGTCTCCAAGTTTCCCAGGCACTGTGTTTCCTTCTTAGGGCTGGAAGGTTGAGATGAGAATTTTTTTTCTTTACTTTGTGGATAATTTCTAGGAATGTTCATGACTATTGTAACTCTACTGATGCAACAGATCTTTGAAACATCATACATACAGTTTATTGGCTGTGATCTGAGCTGTTTGTGTCCTACCAGTTCTCAGGCAGACTTGTCATATCTTGCTCATCCAGTATGATTAAAATGATGGTACAAGGATAGCATTACTGTGATGTTCAGAAGGATGTCCAGATGTTACATGTCACTGAGGATTGTAATTATGATACATAATAGGAAAAGCAACATAACCCTAGGCTAAGACCAAAAATTTATATTATTATCTATATTAGGTAAAGGCAAGTTGCTTCTGGAAAATGAAACTACTTGCCAGGGTGTTACAGTCTGTTTCATGAGGTGTGCGTGTGTGTCATCTGACTCTTTGCAACCCCAGGCTCTCTGTCCTTGGGGTTTCCCAGGCAAGAATACTGGGGTGGGTTGCCATTTTCTTCTCCAGGGGATCTTCCTGACCCAAGGATCAAACCCACATTTCCTGTATTGGCAGGCAGATTCTTTACCACTTGAGCCGCTGGAAATGATGTTTCATGGGGTAATATTTCTATATCAATAAACTCTTCCTTACTCAACTTTCTGTTTGAACATCTCTTCTTCCAATACCAAACCCTGAGGTCTAGTCCTATACATATTCTCCTGACTTCTGTTAATACATGTTGTCTAACTTCTGGAGATTATTCCAGATATGCTTTCTTTTTCCCCTTTGCAAATTCAGCTCATTTCCAACAGTACACATTGTAGTTCAATCATAGTTACTGAATTTATGATTAGGATATGATGGAAGACTACTTTGTAATACAGAGAAATGTTTTCTTACAAGGCAGAGATACTTGAATCATCTTCAAGCAAAGGAGAAAGAATAAACTTTATCAGAAAGGAGTGGGCTGCTTTTGCACTCCACAAAGATTCAAGATATTTGTGAATTCAAGATTTTCAAGTATACTGAAGTGGATGCTCCAATGTAGGTCACAGAGTCCCCATCCTTCTCAATTACAGCCTTGACTTTGAAACGGCAGGTTTGCCAAAACAGAATTCAGTATTCTCTGGAGCTTTGATATCTATTATTTGTCCTGAGCCTGATCCTCATCTTTTTCTTTCCTCCACCTTCAGGGGATGAATGTCTCTTGTATGGTCCTAAGGAAGCTGTCTAGCTTTGCTTTGAAGTGATTATTAATATAACTTGGCCTTTCAATGTTTTTCCTAATGAAGCAATGGTCTCAGTACCAGCCATTTGATTAAAATTTCTATTCCTTTAAACATCTCCAAAGATTGATGTATTAAACCACCAATAATAAGACTCCAAGGTGTTCTAGGTTGCTTCATCATCAATGAATTTTTATAAACACCCATCCAAGAGCTATTAGTACCCCACTTAGCACTATAAGAGATGGGTCCTTATTGTCACCAACCAGAAGGTGATGCTTCAAAAATCCCATTGTGGAGTCTGTTTCAATAACCACTCTTAATAGAGTATAACTGGGTGAATTCTACAGAAAACACTCTCTGAATCAGATATTTGCATGATGGTGGTTTCTGGGGATGATTTTCAGGAACCAAAACAATAAGGATGAGGCTAGATTGGGCCAGAAGATAAAGAATTAAATTGTGCTCTAATAACAACAGCTGTGAACTGTGGTGTTGGAGAAGACTCTTGAGAGTCCCTTGTATGGCAAGGAGATCCAACCAATCCATCCTACAGGAATGTTCCTACATCCTGAATGTTCATTGGAAGGAGTGATGTTGAAGCTGAAACTCCAATACTTTGGCCACCTTATGCGAAGAACTGACTCATTTTAAAAGACCTGCATGCTGGGAAAGGTTGAAGGCAGGAGGAGAAGGGGATGTTAGAGGATGAGATGGTTGGATGGCATCACAGACTCAATGAACATGAATTTGAGTAAACTCCGAGAGTTGGTGATGGATATTGAGGCCTGGTATGCTGCCATCCATGGGGTTGCAAAGAGTTGGACACGACTGAGTGACTGAATGGAACTGAACAACAACAGTAGCCTCAGCTAATCTGTTGTGAAATTTTTATCCTGGAAGACCCTTCAGATATATTCTGAACAGAGGCAAGGGAACTAGTCAGTCTCATTACACATCAAATAGAGGATAAGTGTGGAAAGCCCTGGCTTGGAGAGTGGGTAAAACTCTGAGCAAAATAGCTCATTTAAAAGGAAAACAGTTCCTGGGTATGTACTCAGCATGAAACCATTATAAGACAACATCGCTGGCAACTTAGAGAAAAGTTCTGGGGTCTAGAAAGAGATATCTGACCAAGAGCACCATAGCATCCAATCCATCATGTTTGCAAAAATGATATAGCCAATCAATAGCGTCAACGAAACCACCTCATGGTGTATATGGGTATTTGCTTGAGCTGTGCATCTTAGTGGGAGTTATTTCAGAACAAGGGAATATGTTTATGTTTTTCATTACACCCTGTTTGTTCTTTAATTTTCTTATAAGCAAGCAAGTATTCTTTATGTAATCAGAATGCCATATATACTTACTTTTATTATTAAAATATATTTTTAATTAAAGTAAGAATGAAGTACTTAGGCCCTATTGTGATCTAAATCTTGGTATGTTGTTATGGTTTTTTTTAACCACTCTGTTGAGGTATGATTGTCATATAACAAGCTGTACATATTTAATGTATTCAACTAGATGAGTTTAGGGATAAACATATGCCTCTGAAACTATCACCACCATCAAGGCCATAAATATATTCATCACCTCCCAAAAGCTCCTCTGGCCCTCTTTTTATTAATAGATGTTTGCTTACTTGTTCATTTGTTTTGTAGAGAGAACACATAGTATAATAGCTACCTGCTCAGCAAATTTTAGGTATATAATACAGTATTGTTAGCTATAAGCAATGGAAAGGTAATTGTTAACAGGTACAAAGTTTCAGTTGTGTAAGATAAATTCTGGAGATTTACTATAAAGCATAGTTTTTAGTTTCTAAATCAAAGAACAAAATTAGTGAGTTTATGTATACTCAGCAAGTCTTTTTAACTAAAATCTTTCAAGTTCGATTTCCTTATTTCCTATTTTCTTCTTTCCATTTCAGTTCAAGTTATTAATAATTATCTGTAATCATTCTCATTTCTTTATGGCATGTATATTAAACCTCTCATTTTATATATTTTATAAACACAATTCAATGGCCAGAGTTGCTCTTTCCCTGTTTATATTCCTTGCTTCTATTTTATATCTCCTGTAACCAGAGTACACTTCAGTGTTATTTCAATTTCTAGGCGAAATTTGTATTATCTTTGGGTGATATTTTTCAAGAAATTGTTTGTAGGTCAATCTCCTCATGTTCTCTATGGATTCTGTCATTTTTCTCAATAAGATCTTTAACACTCTCTTTCTGCTCAAACTGCAGCTTGCAGTGAGACTAACAGGCTTTTGAAGTTGCTTGTTAGATTTTCTTTGATGCGTTTCTGAAGATTGTAGAGAACACAATCAACCCCTGGTGTGTTCATATATGTTTTGATGTCTTTTCAAATCCAATTTTTGTTTCTAAAGTAGAGAAGTTCACAATCGTATTTCTAACAGTTTCTGTCCTTTTGAACTAACATTTTTCAGCCTTTCACCTCAATCATGGTTATAGCATTAAATTCTTCATTCTCATACATTTTAACATTGAAAACAGATGATTGTACTTAGATATGCTTGGCAGAGAATTCAGTATATGCTGGAACATACAGTGATTCTTTGAAATTCCATGATTTGATTGGAATTTATAATCATGTTAGTAGGGGATATTCTGGAGAGAATCAAAATAAAGAGGAGAGCAGGAGTAATAAGCAGATGCACAGATTATGGTTTGTCTTTCTTGCAACATTTTAGAGTGAGCGAGTATTTCTGAATAATTACTGCAACAGAAACTTTTCTGAGTAAGTAAGTTACTGATTGGTAGATTTTATTTTGGTGATATAACTGACCATTATTACTAACACAATTTCCCTAAATCATAGCCCTAACTTTAACACCCAGGTGTCCTAATAGTCAAGAGACAGAACTTTCTCCCCTCTTCTTTCAAATATTGTTCTGTCATCAGAATTGATGCTTTTGAACTGTGGTGCTGGAGAAAAATGCTGAGAATCCCTTGGACAGCAACATCAAACAGTTAATCCTAAAGGAAATCATCCTAGATTACGGAAGTACTGCTGCTGAAGCTGAAGCTTCAATACTTCATCAACCTGATGTCAAAAGCCGACTCATTGAAAAAGACTCTGATGCTGGGAAAGAATGAAAGCAAAGTGTGAAGGGGGACCCATGTGTAGGCCATATGGTCCTACAGCGTTTGGGCCCTTTCGGAATTGTATGTAGCCTAGGACTTTTCGTTCAACTAGTGTGAGAAAGGCTACGGCTAGGAGAATGGGGATAATGAGTGTTAGAATATTGACTATAAACATTTTGTTAAGGAGAGGATTTGAATGGGATGAGATGGTTAGATAGCATTATTTGACTCAATGGACATGAATTTGAGCAAACTCCCGGTGATAATGGAAGACAGGGGGAGCCTGGCATGCTATAGTCCATAGGGTCACAAAAAGTTGGGCATGACTTAGCAACTGAACAACAATAATAAAGAGTTAATTAGTGAGAGACAAGCTGTATGAACAATGGGTATATGTTGCAGAGAAAGTCAAGCTGGTTACAAATTGCAAAATTTGGTACAATTACCTCAGTAATGGTTATCTGTGTGTTGTGTGCTAAATTGCTTCAGTCATGTCCGACTCTTTGCAACCCCATGGACTGTGGCCCGCCTGGCTCCTCTTTCCATGGGATTCTCCAGGCAAGAATAGTGGAGTGGGTTGCCATGCCATCCTCTAGGGGATCTTCCCAACCCAGGGATTGAACCCAGGTCTCTTATGTCTCTTTCATTGGCAGGTGGATTCTTTACCACTAGCGCCACCTGGGAAGCCCAATAGTTATCTAGTGAATGTCAAATGAATAAATGATAATTTTAAAATTGATTCTTTTTTGCCCTAATGCAAGTCCTGTTGGACCTCAGTACAATTAGATTAATTATAGTTGTTGAAAACTCATTTATTATTAATAAAATAAAAAGAATCCAAGACTAATATTTGATATTTCAGACTCACTTTCTCCACACATGACTTTGACAATCCAAGCCAATCTCCACCTGCTTCCCCATCAGTGCTTTTTCAGGCTGAGCTAATACCAGGAAAATCTACCAATTCTAGAGTCAAGAGGAGTCTTATTTTCTAGAAGTCTTTATTCAAACATTCCAGCTTCAAGAAGGCTTGGCCTAAATGATGCTTTTCTTAATTTCTGTGAACATATACACAGTTTTATTACATTCACATCTCATATTTTCATATTTATTTGGTTTTCTCTGTAAGTAGATTGATATGAAGGTATTTCTAGAAATGACATGTCTTTATCATTTATTCTTGGTATCTGACATATAATAGATAACCAAGAAGTGTCAATTACCTAGAACAAATATCATTTTGAATTTTTTTCAAGATGGCAAATTAGAAAGGCTTTCTGTTTTTTCCTTCAAAATTAACACTGGAGAGACTGTGACTAAAAAACTGAAACTATAAAGCAGAAATCCAAGAAACTAAAACAGCAATAATAAACCATGAAAAACTCCTGAGATGCAGAGGCAGAATGAAAAAGAAGAGATGGAAAATAATCAGGGTGTTTCAGAAGAATATATACATGATTTTTGCAAAAACGTGCATGCTCAGTTGTGTTCAACTTTTTGTGAGCCATGGACTATAGCCCATCAGGTTCCTCTGTCCATGGGAGTCTCCAAGGAAGAATACTGGAGGAGGTTGCCATTTACCCCTCCAGGGGATCTTTCCAATCCAGGACTGAACCCACATCTCCTATGCTCCTACATTGGCACACAGATTCTTTACTACTGAGTCACCCGGGAAGCCCTTTGGTATAGAAGTCATAAGCATAAATGAATTCTACTACATGAAGTGCCTGAATTTCTGTTCATCACAAGACTCCAAAAGGAAAGTACAAGTGCAAATCAGAGAGAATAATGTATTTCTGCAACAGATATAACAGACTAGGGACTTTTATCCAGAATACACAGAGAATATTTCAAATTCAATAGGAAAACTACAAGTAACCTCACTCTCAGAATAGGCATACTCTTGAACACCACTTCACTGAAGGACATATGAGCTGTTCATTAAATATATAAAAAATGCTCAATTTAACTAAAATTCAGAGGAAGTATAAATGTAAGTGTAAACTGCTTAGATATCACCAGGATGGCGACACAGAAACGTCTGATAATACCAAAGTGTTGCAAAGAAAGTAGAGCACCTGGAACTCTTAAACTTACTTGTTGGAATGTAAACTGTTCCCATCAATTTGGAAAAAACTGGAAGTACCTACTAACACAGATCCCATATCTAACATATACACAGAAGTTCCTGGATATGTTCTCAGCAGAATTGTGCACACCTGTGTGCCAATATGATGTTGATAACAGCACTATTTAGAACAATGACAACAAAATAATTGAAGTCAACCTAAATGGTTATTAATAGCATAGCGCACAAATGAACTGTGATATAGTCACAGATTAGAATACTATACAGCAAGGAAAATAAACAAACTGTTGCTACACTCCATGCCAGTGATAAGCCTTCCAAACACAATGGTAAGAGAAAGAAGCCAGATATAAACAAATGCATGCTACTAGAATTCAGAGATCCAAATGGAAAATACAGTCTCAGCAAGGTACCAATTACTCCCAGGTTCTCAGACCTTTTCTACCAAATAAATGGGAGAAACTCAGTTGGTGGGCACCCAAGAAAAGTTAGAAACATAAAAGAGAGAAACTTAGGTAGAAACTTAGAAGAATTAAAGTTTATAACCAGAAGTATATCAGCAAAGTTACTTCACAGAGCTTTTAAAATGCATTTTATATACTTTATAAATGAATAAATGATATTAAGGAAAAAAGAATGCAATCTGTTGTGTCATTGTCTACTAACCATTTTGAAAATTGCATTAATCACATGCAAGATCTTTCTTCTCCACCTAAAATTTATATTCCTATGTGTTCAAGAATGTTTAGTTATCACTTAGCTCCTTATGCCATATCACGATCCCTTTTTGCATTATACACTTGTCAAATTTAAATGGTGGTTGAAATTTAAATGTTATATTTAAGAATATTCACATCTATCCAAGTTTATTATGCCATTTAAAACTAAGCTATAGTACATTCTCTTCTAAGAAGCATTTTCAGTAAACTACAGGTCAAAGTAATTTATTTTTTTGCTCAACTAATAACCATTACTGTCTCTGATACTTAATCAACAATTAATCTCCTAATTGCTAAACAAAGCCATCACACTACCTATAGTTCTTTCATTTATTGTTAAATAGTTCATGTGCTTTCACTGTTTTATATGCAAATGAAATATGCTTTTTAGAAATATTATGTTTACATTTATAAATGTCTTAAAGTGTATATTGAATTTCACAAATATAGCATTGAAAGTACATAATGATTTTTCCTCTGCAAATATACCATAAAATTAAGTCAAATGAAATGTAAAATTTTGCAGTTTTTCCAAAAAATATTCTGTTACCATTAGGTGTTATTTATTACTATTCAGTGTTTAATGGTTGGCAAGTGTTTCTAAATGTTGTTGCCAATGAGTTAATGATTTTCTATTCTAGAAAACCTTATATATTATAGTAAAGTGGAGCTCATTCTGTAAAGTCATAGACAATTTAATACTTTAGTAATGATGAATGGATATGAATATATTCATACAGTAACATTATGTAATTCATCAATATTTATAATGTGTCTTAAAATGTGAAGCATGTGTTGAGTAATTTCATAATGTAAGTAGTAGGATTATCATGGAAATGTCCTTCCCGCAACCAGCAAATCTTTAGTTGTCTAGTTCAAATTTAGTCAATTAAGCTATCAAACACAAATACACCCTAACTGTTAAGAAAAATGACTGTTATTTTAAAAATTCTTAATCCTTTACTAAAATGAATTTTAAGGGAAAAGAAGCCATAAGAAATAGACAAATGGTATTAAAGTCTTGTGATGGCTCAGTTTCCCAGAAGTTTTAGAAGCAAAGGCTATAATTTCCACCATTACAGTAAGCCATTTATTCTAAAAACAGGAAGGGAATATCTATCATTTGGATATTTTAAAGCAGTCTCCCATAATACTTTCCTGATAAATGAACTGTTGCACTGCCGGACTATCATGAAGTAACTGAAAATACGGATGCTTATAATGAAAGCCATCTCTTCTAGGGAATGCCTCTCCCATATCGTGAAAAGTTTTTTCTGTTTTTGGATCCACAGTTCCCCTTAATTATAATATCAGAGGTTGTTTAGGGATTCTTTTATCCCTGAAGTTATTGGTAAAATTTATCAGAACATTTGCCCATATATTTATATTTTTTGAGTATTTATCTTCCATAGTGAATTAGTTCCAAGCATTCAAGATAATACATTTTGTCCGATTCTTAAATGTGTTCTTAATGCAATGTCATGAAAGTGATGAGTAGCTCTGAAAAATCCATCCTCAGGCAGCATGTTACTCAGCAACTTTAACCTCATCTCTTGACTGATGTGATAATTTAGCAAATGAAATAAAACATCTAATTTTAGAAAAGGAGCACTACAGGGCTAATGTACCCTTTTCAACAAGATAGATGTAGCATTTTAGGAGATTACAAGTGACCCCATTAAATGCTGCTTTACTTTCGTGTTTTCTGCGGTGAATTAACAGGTGGTTTCTGATGTGCTCAGGAATGATTTGTCCAATCAGAAAGATTAGAAAAGACAACAGTGGGAGGGATAAATTGGGAGACCGGGATGGACGTACACACACACTCAGTTCAGTTCAGTTGCTCAGTCCTGTCCGACTCTTTGCGACCCCATGAATCGTAGCATGCCAGGCCTCCCTGTCCATCACCAACTCCCAGAGTTGATTCAGACTCACGTCCATCGAGTCAGTGATGCCATCCAGCCATCTCATCCTCTGTCGTCCCCTTCTCCTCCTGCCCCCAATCCATCCCAGCATCAGAGTCTTTTCCAATGAGTCAACTCTTCACATGAGGTGGCCAAAGTACAGGAGTTTCAGCTTTAGCATCATTCCCTCCAAAGAAATCCCAGGGCTGATTTCCTTTAGAATAGACTGGTTGGATCTCCTTGCAGTCCAAGGGACTCTCAAGAGTCTTCTCCAACACCACAGTTCAAAAGCATCAATTCTTTGGCGCTCAGCTTTCTTCACAGTCCAACTCTCACATCCATACATGACCACTGGAAAAACCATAGCCTTGAGTAGACGGACCTTTGTTGGCAAAGTAATGTCTGTGGTTTTCAATATGCTATCTAGGTTGGTCATAATTTTTCTTCCAAGGAGTAAGCGAATTTTAATTTCATGGCTGTAGTCACCATCTTTAGTGATTTTGGACACACACACTGCTGTATATAAAATAGATCACTAGTAAAGTCTTACTGTATAGCACAGGGATCTCTACTCAATATTCTGTAATGTGCTCCCTCAGTCGCTCAGTAGTGTCTGACTCTTTGCAGCCCCGTGGACTGTATCCTGCCAGGTTTCTCTGCCCATGGAATTTCCCAGGCAAGAGTACTAGGGTAGGTGTCATTTCCTTCTCCAGGGGATCTTCCCTACCAAGGGATCAAAACCTCATCTTTGGCATCTCTTGCATTTTCGTTACCACTAGCGCCACCTAGGAAGCCCAGTCTGTAATGACCTATATGGAAAAATAATATAAAAATGGTATGAATAAATGTATATGTATAACCGATTTACTTTGCTGTACAGTAGAAACTAATTCAACAAAGAGCATGTCTAACTGGCACAAATACTATAACCATATATCATTTATAGGTCTTTTGCTTATATGATACAATGACAAACAATATATTTTTGTGTTATTATATTTAAACAGAATGACTTGCCCTAAAAGAAGTCCTTGTCTACCTTTTATCTGAAGTTGTGCTTTCAGAAATTCAAGGATTTAGAGAATTACTCTGTTTAATTAAAATTTTTCATTCAAGATAAACAGTACATTGCATTTAGCAATTTACATAAAAATATAAAGATGGCTTTATTTGCATATGTGAAGTAAATAGAGGTGTCATTTTTTTGAGAGTGGTTCAAAATATTTATATATATATATATATATATATATATATACATAATTTTTTTTTTTTTTGCCAAAGATAAGTAAGACCAGACAAATATTTTTCATACATTAAAGAAGTCCAGCCCAACATTATTCTTTTCTATTTTGTTGAAACATGGAAACTCCTTTTGGGAGTCTAGAAATAAAAAGGATAATTCATTACTTTGTTGTTGTTGTTTTGCAGTCACTAAGTTATGTCCGCCCTTTTACGACTCCACGGACGCCAGGCTCCTCTGTCCTCCACTATCTCCTGGAGTTTTCTCAGATTCATGTACTTTGGGACAGTGATGCTATTTAACCATCTCATCCTCTATTGCCTGCTTCTTTTGCCTTCAATCTTTCCCAGGATCAGGTCTATAACACTATTAAATATAACACTAGACAAGTGGATGAAATCTGAAGCTTATAAATAAAGCACAGATTCAAGCTCCAAAAATATTTTTAAAATAGGTAGCTTTTGTTTCCTACATGATCTGCTAATGTAAAACATAAATTAGTATGAGATCACTAAATACATACTGATCTCAGAACAGTAAATCAGAAGGAAATTGCCTTTAAAGTATATATCAGCAGGGAATTTAGCAATAAAAGCCTGTTCTTACTTTAATCCACGTTTTTCTTTCAGTGACAATCAATCTTACTAAACTGAGGCACCAAGAAGAGTATTAGGAGACTGGATAGATGGGGCAGGAAGAAAAAGAGATGGAGAGTGTAGAATACTGAAGATAAGTTTGGTTTTCTTTTCTTCAGTATTTAACTCAAAATGGCTTGTAACCAATTCCCAACTTTTCTTTCACTGAAGGAAGTTAATATTGAAATACAGAAGATGACAATTCAATTGTTAGAGAGCCCGATGAGAGTACACAGTTTTCTTTGCTAAATACATCTATATTAGCAACATCATACTAATTCTAAAAGTAGTTGCTTATTTAACTACACTTAGTCACTAATTTTATTATAGCTTAGTTACTAAGTTTATTAATAGCTCTAAGTCTATCAGAGTTTATTTCGATGTTTTAAATATAATTAACTAGTTATGTTTTGGTGCTAAAAAAATTGACTTTCTTAACTCTAAACTTTTTCAGGCCTCAGTTTTTGATTGAATTTAGTAGATACCTAAGTGTTGATGATTCAATTAGTGTGAAATCATAGGAAAAAGACAGGAAGAAAGGTCTTAGTCAATGATGTGCTAAAACTTAACATTCATTTTCAGTTAAAGTAAAAGATACACAATCAAAATTCGAGCCTTTGTATAAAGTGCATATATGCTAATTCTCGAGGAGGAAATGGCAACCCACTCCAGTGTTCTTGTCTAGAAAATCCCAGGGACAGAGGAGCCTGGTGGGCTGCTGTCTATGGGGTCGCACAGAGTCAGACACAACTGAAGCGACTTAGCAGCAGCAGAAGCATGCTAAGTCTCTTCAGTCATGTTCAACTCTTTGCAACCTCAAGGACTGTAGCCCACCAGGTTCCTCTGTCCATGGGATTTCTGAGGCAAGAATACTGGAGTGGGTTGTGATTTCCATTTAAATAAAGACAAAATATCAAATATCTGTTTTATTTAATATGCTATTTTGCAAGTTGATCATTATAAGCATGGGAATTGCCTAAATATGGTAATGATAAACTGTACTGAATTTTTTATTATTGACAAAAGTTCAGTTCAGTTCAGTCACTCAGTCTTGTCCAATACTTTGCGACCCCATGAATTGCAGCACGCCAGGCTTACCTGTCCATCACCAACTCCCGGAGTTCACTCAGACTCACGTCCATCGGGTCAGTGATGCCATCCAGCCATCTCATCTTCTGTTGTCCCCTTCTCCTCCTGTCCCCAATCCCTCCCAGCATCAGAGTCTTTTCCAATGAGTCAACTTTTCGCATGAGGTGGCCAAAGTACTGGAGTTTCAGCTTCAGCATCATTCCCTCCAAAGAAATCCCAGGGCTGATCTCCTTCAGAATGGACTGGTTGGATCTCCTTGCAGTCCAAGGGACTCTCAAGAGTCTTCTCCAACACCACAGTTTAAAAGCATCAATTCTCCGGCGCTCAGCAATCTTCACAGTCCAACTCTCACATCCATACATGGCCACTGGAATAACAATAGCCTTGACTAGACGGACCTTTGTTGGCAAAGTAATGTCTGTGGTTTTCAATATACTATCTAGGTTGGTCATAACTTTTCTTCCAAGGAGTAAGCGTCTTTTAATTTCATGGCTGTAGTCACCATCTGCAGTGATTTTGGAGCCCAAAAAAATAAAGTCTGACACTGTTTCCCCTGTTTCCCCATCTATTTCCCACGAAGTGATGGGACCAGATGCAATGATCTTCATTTTCTGAATGTTGAGCTTTAAGCCAACTTTTCCACTCTCCACTTTCAATTTCATCAAGAGGCTTTTTAGTTCCTCTTCACTTTCTGCCATAAGGATGGTGTCATCTGCATATCTGAGGTCACTGAAATTTCTCCCAGCAATCTTGATTCCAGCTTGTGCTTCTTCCAGTCCAGCGTTTCTCATGATGTACTCTGCATAGAAGTTAAATAAGCAGGGTGACAATATACAGCCTTGACGTACTCCTTTTCCTATTTGGAACAAGTCTGTTGGTCCATGTCCAGTTCTAACTGTTGCTTCCTGACCTGCATATAGATTTCTCAAAAGGCAGGTCAGGTGGTCTGGTATTGCAATGTCTTTCAGAATTGTCCACAGTTGATTGTGATCCACCCGGTCAAAGGCTTTGGCATAGTCAATAAAGCAGAAATAGATGTTTTTCTGGAACTCTCTTGCTTTTTCCATGATCCAGCGGATGTTGGCAATTTGATCTCTGGTTCCTCTGCCTTTTCTAAAACCAACTTGCACCTCTGGAGGTTCGTGGTTCATGTATTGCTGAAGCCTGGCTTGGAGAATTTTGAGCATTACTTTACTAGCATGTGAGATGAGTGCAATTGTGTGGTAGTTTGAGCATTATTTGGCATTTCCTTTCTTTGGGATTGGAATGAAAACTGACCTTTTCCAGGCCTGTGGGCACAACTGAGTTTTCCAAATTTGCTGGCATATTGAGTGCAGAACTGTCACAGCATCATCTTTCAGGATTTGAAATAGCTCAACTGGAATTCCATCACCTCCACTAGCTTTGTCCGTAGTGACGCTTTCTAAGGCCCACTTGACTTCACATTCCAGGATGTCTGGCTCTAGGTGAGTGATCACACCATTGTGATTATCCAGGTCGTGAAGATCTTTTTTGTATAGTTTTTCTGTGTATTCTTGCTACCTCTTCTCAATATATTCTGCTTCTGTTAGGCCCATACCATTTCTGTCCTTTATCCAGCCCATCTTTGCATGAAATGTTCCCTTGGTGTCTCTAATTTTCTTGAAGAGATCTCTAGTTTTTCCCATTCTGTTGTTGTCTTGTATTTCTTTGCATTGATCACTGAGGAAGGCTTTCTTATCTCTTTTTGCTCTTCTTTGGAACTCTGCAAAAATTAGAACTAATAAATTTCAATAAATTTGTATTATTTTTACTACTAATTAATAAAATAATTGCATGAGTCTACAAAGAAATAAGTCTGTCAAAGTGTGATAGAATGAAAAATATTTAACCTTTTAAAAATGCACCCACTTAACATTCAAAATGAAAAGGCTAAAAACAGCAAAACTTAGCACCTAGTTTCTTCAACATTTCGTTTGCTTTCAGGGTCACAAAGTTGGTGAGAAAACATATTTGGACTCTGTGTTCCTAACACACATCCACCCTCAGGCAATTGTCATCATTATCATTTTCAAGATGGGTGAAAGACAGATCGAGGTTTAAGTCAGGATATAAACATCAGTGAATGTTTTTGTTCAAAAAATAAATAAAAGTAGTATATGTTGATGATTATTGTTAAAAGATAATTTAAAGATGACTATCACAAAGTTATAAAAGTGAATACCTGCTGATGATTTTAACTGAAGTGTACCAGCATGATGTTATAACCACTTCAAAGGAAAATCCAAAGAAAAGGCTTTTTATAGATTAGGAACATTGGAAAGAATGTGCTAATGGAAGCAAAATTACCTTCTTCAGTTTGGGGTTGAAGGAGGACGGAGTCACTTAAACCTCTATTTGGGAGGATAGAATTTGTCTGTTTATAGACTGTTTGCCTTGCGTTTCTAAAAGTTTGTATAATTTCTAAAATTGCAGAATAACTCCCATTTAGTCTGAATCAGACAGACTTCAGGAGTGTTCTCTAGACAATGCATAGTTTTCCACCAAAGCACAATTTTTTTCCTACACTCTTATAAATAGATTTTGGATATTTTAATGTATATTTTAAGGAAAATTGTGTTGATTCAGAAATATAAACAATTATGCTGTTTCTGCTACTTAGTGTCTTTATAATTAAAGAAAAAATTACTGAAGTATAGTTGACATACAATATTATATAAGTTACAGGTGTATAATAAAGTGATTCTGAATTTTTAAAAGTTACTTTCCATTTATACTTATAAAGTATTAGCTATATTCTCTGTGTTGTACAATATATCATTACAACTTATTTTATACTTAATAGTCTAAACCTCTTACTCTCTTACCTCTATATTTCCCCTCTTTCTTTGCCTCTCCCCACTGGTAACCACTAACGTGTTTTCTATATCTGTGAATCTGCTACTTTTTTGGTGTACTCACTACTTTGTTGTATCTTTTAGACTCCAAGTGTAAGTGATATTACACAGCATTTGTCTTTCTTGGTCTGACTTATTTCACTAGTATTATACCCTCCAAGACCCTCCATGTTCCTGCAAATGACACTATTTTCTTCTTTTTTATGGTTGAGTAGTATTCCATTGTATATATGTACCACTTTTTCTTTATCCATTCATCTGTGGACCTAGAGAACACTCTTGTGGTTATCAAGGGGTAGGTCGGGTGGGGGAGGGATGGATTGAGAGTTGGTAGAGGAACCAGAGATCAAATTTCCAACATCTGTTGGATCATAGATAAAGAAAGAGAGTTCCAGAAAAACATCTACTTCTGCTTTATTGACTATGCCAAAGCCTTTTACTATGTCGATCACAACTGTGGAAAATTCTGAAAGAGATGGGAACACCAGACCACCTGACCTGCCTCCTGAGAAATCTGTATGCAGGTCAAGAAGCAACAGTTAGAACCACACATGGAACAATAGACTGGTTTCAAATTGGGAAAGGACTAGGTCAAGGCTGAATATTGTCACCCTGCTTATTTAACTTATATGCAGAGTACATCATGAAAAATGCTGGGCTGGATGAAGCATAAGCTGGAATCAAGATTTCTGAGAGAAATATCAATAACCTTGGATATACAGATGGCATCATCCTTATGGCAGAAAGTGATGAAGAACTAAAGAGCATCCTGATGAAAGTGAAAGAGGAGAGTGGAAAAAGTTGGCTTAAAACTCAACATTCAAAAAATGAAGATCATGGCATCCGGTTCCATCACTTCATGGCAAATAGATGGGGAAACAATGCAAACAGTGACAGACTTTATCTTCTTCGGCTCCAAAATCACTGCTGAAAGTGACTGCAGCCATGAAATGAAAAAATGCTTACTCCTTGGAAGAAAAGCTATGACAAACCTAGACAGCTTATTAAAAAGCTTAGACATTACTTTACCGACAAAAGTATGTCTAGTCAAAGCTATAGTTTTTCCAGTGGTCATGTATATATGTGAGAAAGCTCAGCTTTATAGACAAAGAATTGATGTTTTTGAACTGTAGTGTTGGAGAATAGTCTTGAGTGACCCTTGGACTGCAAGGAGATCCAATCAGTCCATCCTAAAGGAAATCAGTCCTGATATTCCTTGGAAGGAGTGATGCTGAAGCTGAAACTCCAATACTTTGACCACCTGATGCGAAGAACTGACTCATTGGAAAACACCCAGATGCTGGGAAAGATTGAAGGCGGGAGGAGAAGGGGACGACAGAAGATGAGATGGTTGGATTGGCATCACCAACTCGATGGACTTGAGTTTGAGCAAGCTCTAGGAGTTGATGATGGACCGGGACTCCTGGTGTGCTTCAGTCCATGGGATCGGAAAGAGTCAGACACGACTGAGTGACTGAATTGAACTGAACTGGCTACACATAGAATGGATGGATAACAAGGTACTACAGTATAGCACAGGGAACTAAATTCAATGTCCTGAGATAAATCATAATGGAAAAGAATATAAAGAAACTGAGTCACTTTTCTGTACAGCAGAAATTAACACAGTATATATTAACTATATTCAATTTATAAAAGAAAAAAATGAATCTACTGAGCAAAACTAGAGTTGGAGTCAAGTTTCTTTTAAAAAATATGAGAATTTATTTTACATATTAAAAATATAATTGTCCCTGTATATATACAAGAAAATACATTCAAGTGTTTGGATTCTTTAAATATGTATATTTTGTGTGATTTGTAAGCACAGTGTTGGAGACAGCAGTTTAGTAAGAAGTGTAGTTAAAATAGTTTATTTGCAGTTGCAAACATATATAGAATGAATAAAAAGCCCAGTTCTACAGCATAGCACAGTGAACTGTATTCAATATCCTCTGATAAACCATATGGAAAATAGCATTAAAAAGTATATATACACAAGTATAACTGAATCATTTTGCTGTACAGCAGAATGAAAACACAACATTGTAAATCAACTATACTTCAACAAAACATTTTTTTTTGCTAAACAAAAGGAAAAAAAAATTTATTTGTTTAGTTTGGGGGATTTATCAGTGTATTTGTAGACTGTTGTGTTGTGTTTTGTGTGGTTAAATGGAGGGTTTTGCCAGCAATGTCCTTAATTAGATAAAAGGGAAGAAACAGATGAAAGATTTATTAAATATATGTTGCATTATTGGTTATATCTGGTCCCAGGACTTTTGTATAAAGAACGCCATAATCTAAAAACTCTGCAGATAGACAGAAGTATTCTAATACTCTCACATATTAATTTTGACTTCCTGCCTTCATAATTTATTTCTGATGTTTCCTTTTTACTTTTTAGAATACAACTTTTAATGTCTACCTTGCTATTTTCAGTTTGTCGTTGTTCCCTCCAAAAATGAGACAGTATGACGAAAAGAGTTTGGAATGATCTGAGATAAGAACATTACTAAGGACACGTCACAGAATATGGGATAAAAGATTAAAGGGAATTTTCTTAGTATGTATCACAAAACACAAATGTGTGTTTTTATTCATCTTATTCTATCATTCTAGCCTCATAAAGCAGCATAGCAAAACAGGACCTCCCATCTGCTGAGAATTAGATGATACTGTGACCACTAAATTATAGAATTTCTATGCAAAATAGCTTAACTCACGCATAAAAGATCTTCCTTTTAAATTAAAACACAGATACAAATTCACATAAAATAAGGCAAATATTTGAAATCCCACAGAGCAATTCATCTAGTTAGATTATTAGAAACTTTCAGTAGGGATTGTCATTAAGTTTCTTATTTTAAGGGTTTTCTGTTCAATGTATACAAACTATGTGTACACTAATAGACTGACTTACACATTTTCAAGGTCACTGCCAACATCAGTAGCACTTTTACCATGAATTTTATGGGCCATTCTGCTTATGATTCATTTGTTGCAATTCAAACTGATTCTCAACATTTAGTGTGACTGAAGGGGAAAGAACATACAGAGATGAATTTTCCCAAAACCTTTCAATTAAACAAACTTCCTTTAGAGGGAGCACACTTATTAATTATCACAGAACAGAGATCTTCAAAAATAACGACTTTGCAAAGTAACTTGGTTTTCAGAAGTTCCTGTCAGATTGCTTTTCTGGAATTTTGCCCTCCTGTTATTTCCTTTTTGGGACAATACTTTGATCCATCAGAAAACCAAAGCTCACTCATAAAAAATATTTATCGTAATTTTATAATCTGATCGTGAGGAAATGAAAGCAAGCAACATAGAAACAGCTGGACTTTTTAAAATGCAAAGTATAGTAGTGTGTGCTCAGTCCTGTCTGACTCTTTTGTGACCCCAGGGACCATAGCCAGCCAGGCTCCTCTGTGCATAGGATTTCCCAGGCAAGTATCCTGGAGTGGGTTGCCATGACCTCTTTCAGGGAATCTTCCCAACCAAGGGATGGAACTTGCATCTTTTAACATTTACCTCCATTGGTGGGCAGATTCTTTATCACTAGCGCCACCTGGGAAGCCCTATTCTATGAATCAAGTGTTGGTCACTCAGTTGTGCCCGACTCTTTGCAACACCATGGACTGTAGCCCACCAGGCTCCTTTGTCCATGGGATTCTCCAGGCAAGAATACAGGAGTGGGTTGCCATTTCCTTTTCCATTTCTCCAGGGGATCTTCCCGACCAGAGATAGAACCCGGGTCTCTTACACTGCAGGCAAGTTCTTTACCGACTGAGCTACAGGGGAAGCTCCTATTCTATGTATATTCACTTCCAAATTTAAATGTCCCAATTTAAGAGCATTCTAAAATATGAGCTATATGTAATAATGTATTTATCACCTCTAATTAGCTTTTTCACAGTAATTTCATAATTCATGAGTTATGCCTGGGACATCTCATCATAAGTTCAACAGAACCGTTCAGTTGTCAGATGTGGCACGAATTTGCACTTAGGTAGAAGCGGCTTTACTTGAAAATTATTGCAATTGCCCTAGTGAACACTTTTCGAACACATTTTGACCGTAAGAATATAAGAACCTGCAGAAAGGGCTTATTGGATGAGTACATAGTGTGACCACAGCTGAGCAGGAAATGTTTTACTCTGCAGTCAGCTGATTTTGACAGGACCAGAAGGCTTATCTCACTGCAAGGGCTTGTGGGGAGGATAGAATCCTGATCAAATTTTGATCAATCATATTAGCAGGCATTAGTCTAGATTGGAGGAAGACAAAAAAAGTTTGACAAGTCATTCATGAAACAAAGACTGGGAATTTGTAGGGTCTGTCTACTACTTTGTCATAGGAAACAAGGAGGCCATCGACAAATCTTAATTATGTCCTGTGGATAAGGATGGTTCTTTGCAGTGTTTCCAGGAAATTAGAATGATGGATGATTTTTCTCACCCCTTCCTGTTTTTTTTTTTTTTTTACAAGACCATAGGGTACAGACAAAATTCAACATGGTAACACTGTGCTTCTTAAGCATATTATATTACAGCTGGCTTTTCATATCTGTGGGTTCCATCCATATTTTCCAGAAAGTGTCAAAAAGCAGAACTTGAATTTGTTGCACACCAGCAACTATTCATATAGAATTTACATTGTATGTAGGTATTAAAAGTAATTTAGAGATGATTTAAAGTAAAGCAGAGGATTGTGTAGGTTCTGTGTAATTACTAAGCCATTTTATATAAGAGACTTGAACATCTGTGGGTTTTGGTGTTCACAGGGTTCTGAACCAATCCCCCACAGATTCTGAGGGATGACTACACAAATATTTGCCTTTGTTTATTTAAAGATTTAAAGAAGTCCCTGATGGCTCAGATGGTAAAAGCATCTGCCTACAATGTGGGAGACCTGGGTTCGATCCCTGGATTGGGAAGATCCCCTGGAGAAGGAAATGGCAACTCACTCCAGTACTCTTGCCTGGAAAATTCCATGGATGAAGGAGCCTGGTAGGCTAGGTAGGCTACAGTCCGTGGGGTCGCACAGAGTCAGACACAGCTGAGCAACTTCACTTTCACTTTTCATTTAAAGATTATTTTCTTATGAAAGAACAGTGGAATATATTTTTTTCGCAAATTAAACACTGCAGGGCTTTTAGGTTTCTCCCGCTCCCCCCCACCCCACCAGTCTCACTCTCACTCTCATTTTTCATTTACTTTTCTATTATGTTTGATATCCTTGTTGCCAATGTTACATTTTCTATTCTTAGTTTTCCAATGAGACCGAGCAGAGAAAGTCTTAATTTTTGCGAAGTGTTACTCTTCTATCTCAGAACTTCTATGTCCACAACTTTCTCTAATGCTAGACATAATAAGGTGGCCCAGAGGTCAAGAATCATCTGCCAATGCAGGAGATTTGGGTTTGATCCCTGGGTCACTGAGATCCCCTGGAGAGGGAAGCTGCAACCCACTGCAGTATTCTTGCCTGGGAAATCCCACGGACAGAAGAGCCTGGCGGACTACAGTCCATTGGGCTGCAAAAGAGTCAGACATGACTTAGTGACTAAACAGCAAGTACAAAAATAATTTTTTAATCTAATCCAAGGAAAGTCTAGTAATATCTGCTTTGTACTGGGACCTGTATTTTCCAGTGTGAGACCTGAAAGCCAAGTAAACAGGAAGTCATTCTGAGACAGAGAATGCTAAAATGATATTTTATTCCAGTATTTGGTAGATATTCCTGCACTTGTTAGGTGTGTAATAGACACTATTTTGGGGGGAATGACAGTATTGATAGCAACACTGTGAAGATAATGTGATAATCACAGGACATATTATAGCTTAATTGAGTCAGGTTTTGGTTGCTGAAGGATGGATGTAGAAAAAAAATGTGGAGTTATACTTAATGCAATTTAATGGATATTGGATTCATTTCTTGCCAAGAAAATGCCTTCCTTTCCTGCTAAATTCTTTAAATGATAGTCACAGTTGATGGAAACTACAAGTACTTCAGGGAAATATAACACCTTGAGTTAATGATAAGCAAATAAAGCATTATAGACACACGAACAAACACATAGAGACAACTTGAGTTGCAATGTACATTTGACTACAACAACATTAAACAGGAAAAAATGGTTTGATTTTTGGAATCAGAATTTGTTCCATCATTTACTAGCTGTGTGTGTGCACTAACTTGTATTCAACTCTTTGCCACCCCATGGACTTGAGCCTGCCAGTCTCCTCTGTCCATGGAATTTTCCAGACAAGAATACCTGAGTAGGTTGCCATTTGTTCCTCCAGGGGATCTTCCTGACCCAGCAACCAAACCTGCATCTCCAGCATCTCCTGCATTAGCAAGTGGATTCTTTACCACCTGGAAAGCCTGAGTTGCTCTGTAAGTCTGGATAATTTACATAACATTTAATACACATTTTCCTAATTTCAAAATGAATATATCACACTCTTCACAAGGTTATTTGAGTTTATAAAAGGGTATCAATATATGTTAATATATGCCTTTCAATATTTTTTCTCATTTTCAACTTGATAGGCTGGCATTTGATCACTAATAATCATTAGAATAGATGGGAAGCATGTTAGATAGATGCTTCCAGGCTTCTGATAATTAAATCAAGATTTATATGTTTTTTTTATTGGGAGAAATAGAAACCATAATAATTTCTCTGAATAGTCCAACCTTACACCACTCTTGCTTTTGAACTCTGGTGTTGGAGAAGACTCTTGAGAGTCCCTTGGACTGCAAGGAGATCCAACCTGTCCATTATAAAGGATATCAGTCCTGTGTGTTCTTTGGAAAGAATGATGCTAAAGCTGAAACTTCAGTACTTTGGCCACCTCATGCAAAGAGTTGACTCATTGGAAAAGACTCTGATGCTGGGAGGGATTGGGAGCAGGAGGGAAAGGGGACGACCGAGGATGAGATGGCTGGATGGCATCACTGACTCGATGGACATGGGTTTGGGTGAACTCCAGGAGTTGGTGATGGACAGGGAGGCCTGGCGTGCTATAATTCATGGGGTTGCAAAGAGTCAGACACAACTGAGCAACTGAACTGAACTGAACTGACACCACTCTTTTAATATGACTTGAAATTCCCTAATTGAGATTTTTTGGGAAAATTAACTTCAATAATTTTAGATTACAAGATAAGAGAATTAATACTAGAAAATCTTGCATGAACTAAATATCCTCTGAAATTGGATATTGTTTACATTTTTTCTGTAGGCAAGTGAAAGTGAAAGTTGCTCAGTCGTGTCCAACTCTTTGTGTCCCCATGGACTATACAGTCCATGGAATTCTCTAGGCCAGAATACTGGAGTAGGTTTCCATGCCCTTCTCCAGGGGATCTTCCTAACCGAGGGATCGAACCAAGGTCTCCCGCATTGCAGGTGGATTCTATACTAGCTGAGTCACAAGGGAAGTCTGTAGGCAAGAGTCACTGAGAAACAGGCTGAGGATTAGAAATATGATGACTTGAGGTTTTTGAGTCGTTAGGATATCATTTGGGGAGAAGGCAATGGCACCTCAATCAAGTACTCTTGCCTGGAAAATCCCATGGACGGAAGAGCCTGGAAAGCTGCAGTCCATGGGATCGCGAAGACTTGGACATGATTGAGAGACTTCACTTTCACACACTGGAGAAGGAAATGGCAACCTACTCCAGTGTTTTTGCCCGGAGAATCCCAGAGACAGCGGAGCCTGGTGGGCTGCCATGTATGGGGTCGCACAGAGTCGGACACAACTGAAGCGACCTAGCAGCAGCAGCAGCAGGATATCATTTCTCTCCTCCCAAATGATTTTCTCTAAATGATATTATTTCTAAATTCCCTTTGCCCCATGCTTTCTACTATTGTTTCCTTACAGGTGTATTTTGCAACTGTGGAGAAACACATTTATCTTACTTACAAATTAATTCATTCCTGATGAATATGCTGTCATCAGCTCCTTCATCCTATCAATATATTGAGAATGCCTACTCACTGAAGTAGTAAAGAAGGGATCACCTAATGGTTTAAAGAAGAGTTAAATTAACTAGTAATGTTAAATAAGTTTAAATCAACTATTAATAGTGAATAAAGATGGAAACCTGCCAGAAACTTGATCTTGGACTGTCCAGCCTTCAGAATAGGGAGAAAATAAATTTCTGTTGTCAAAATCACCCAGACCGTGGTATTTGTCTTTCTGATGCTGGGAGGGATTTGGGGCAGGAGGAGAAGGGGATGACCCAGGATGAGATAGCTGTGTGGCATCACGGACTCGATGGACATGAGTCTGGGTGAACTCCGGAGATGGTGATGGACAGGGAGGCCTGGCGTGCTGTGATTCATGGGGTCGCAAAGAGTCGGACACGACTGAGCGAATGAACTGAACTGAACTGAACTGAATGGCAGACCAAACTGATTAAGAAAATTGCTAACAAGTTAGTTCAAAACTTGGTCATTAAAAAAATAAAAACCACATTATTCGCTGTGGGATTTGGAGGTCAATAATTTGGGCAGGAGAACCAGTCACAAGTCCTCTGTACTCTCATCCTCTGAAGGCATGACTGGCCTAGCCTCTATCAGGCTCACTCCCGAGGCTGGCGATGGATGTGGTTACAGGCTGAGACTTCAGCTATGTTTCCTACTAGATTAGAGTGACGACAGGGGGTCTCTGAAGCTCTGCATTTAAGAATATTTGCAATTTATATCCTGGCTATCTTTTCCCAGACCCTGATGCAGGGAAAGATTGAGGGCAGGAGAAAAAAGCAACAGACGATGAAATGGTTGGTTGGCATCACCGACTCAATGGACTTGAATTTGAGCAAACTCTGGGAGATAGTGAAGAACAGGGAAGCCTGGCATGCTGTAGTCCACGGGGTTTGCAGAGTCAGACATGACTTAGCTACTGAACAACACCACCTTTTCCCAGAGTCAATTTTCAGAAGAACTGGGTAGAACCTTCGAAGCTTTCCTGATCAGCCTCAGAAGTCACCCAGCATTCCTCGGCTCCATTCCATTGTTCAAAACAGTCAAAAGCCAATCAGGACTCAAAGGGAAGAAATATAGACCCCACCACATCTCAGAGAGAGAGGTAGTAAGAGTTTACAATTTATGGTCCTAACACACACATACACACACACACACACACACACACACCATGGAGTAACTAAGCCCATGAGCCAAAACCATTGAGGCCAGAGTGTCTAGAGCCTGTGCTCTGCAGCAACAGAAGCCACAGCAAGAAGTCCGAGCACCGCAGCTAGAGAAGACCCACTGCAGTCAAAAACAAATAATAAAAAAATTTTATAAAATGTCTTATATAAATAAAGTTAATTCTGGAGGGTGCAGTTGGAGAAAACAGCAGCTATCTAAAAGACTAAGTGAATAACAATTGGACACAGTTAGATAAAAATGATTGGTTAAAATGTTGTCTAATAAGCTTTATATTCCATCCACTTCATGTCCTTGCCTGCCATCTTATATGAATTAAACCACTTATATGAACATAACCAATGAGGAGTTCATTCTAAAGGAGATCAGCCCTGGGTGTTCTTAGGAAGGAATGATGCTAAAGCTGAAAACCCAGTACTTTGGCCACCTCATGCAAAGAGTTGACTCATTGAAAAAGACTCTGATGCTGGGAGGGATTGGGGGCAGGAGGAGAAGGGGACGACAGAGGATGAGATGGCTGGACGGCATCACTGACTCAATGGATGTGAGTTTGAGTGAACTCTGGGAGTTGGTGATGGACAGGGAGGCCTGGCGTGCTGCGATTCATGGGGTGACAAAGAGTAGGACATGACTGAGCGGCTAAACTGAACTGAACTGAACTGAATGAGGAGTTTGGAGCACGTCACCCCAGGATATGACATATTGACTATTTTGAATTAAAGTCACTTGAGAAACAAGATGCAAGAAGGGCTCTCTGACTGCCCCCCACCATTTTATTCTGGAAAGCAGGATAAAATATCCTATAAGAAAGATGTCCTCCATATGCTAGAAGGAAGCAAAGTAATGTCCTTATTATCAAGGACAAGCAGGTAGAGACTGAGAGAATTCTATACCTATACAAACAGAGCTTATTACAGGAATCCTTATCATTTAGCTTTGCCACATAGCTTAGTTATTTTACCTTGTCTATCTCTGTTCAACATTCTGTAAAAACATGTAGTTTCTCCCATTTCTTTGAGTCTTTTTTCCTCATGAGAGCTCCCATGTCACAGAAGACTTAGTATAAATTTGCATGATTTTCTCCTGCTCACCTGTTTTATGTCAGCTTAATTTTTAGACCCAGTCAAAACACCCTAAAAGGGTAGAGATAGAAATGTGCATCCCCTACACTATCAAATTAAATTTCTCCAATTAATATATTTGGTTACATGTTTCTTATATACAAATATTAATATCTGGAGAAAAATGTTACAGGACACAGGCAAGAGTTTTAAACATTCAGAAAAATAGAAGATATTTAGAAAACATTTTGAATGCAGCTAAATTAATTTTATAGACCCTTCTAATAATGCATTCTAATTTTTCTGTTATAAGCCTTCCAAAATATATTATTTTAATATGTAATTTCATTAAGATATGAAATAAACTGAGTTTATCTCTTAAATAAGTCTCTTAAAATCTGACATTACCCTCCTGAGAACTTTTTGAACAAAATCTGATAAATATGAAGTCAAAGTCAGATATTAATAGCTGTATGTAATTATATTTTCATGTGTACACAATTTTATTTTATACCTAAGAGATTTTAGTAATGAACACAAAGGTATCCAGGTGACAATACAAGAATCAATAAATGAATTTACTTCACTTCTATTAAAACAACAATTTAAAGGATGTGCTAATGGTGAAAAATCAACTGAGTTCTTAAATTAATTAACCTCAAACATAATTCTTATTCTAAAGTTATACTGCCTGTCACTTGGCAGTTATTAAGGCAAAGCAATTAATGTAATAGTTTAAAAAAAATGAAATGAGGTATTCTCATTTTCTTTAATTTGTTATATTGTTTGGCTTCTCAACCACTACACTGATGATTTTTAGTCTATCAGAGAAAGAACAATTATGGCTATAATAATAAATTTATTGCTCAGTGTTTGTCAATTTTGACCCTTTCTTATTTCATATTGTGATTAAGGTCTGATCAGTGAAAGTTTGCCAGAGAGGAGAAGGCTCTAATAGTTTATTTCTACATGTCAGAAGAAGAAAAAATATATAGTATATTAACACATATATATGGAATCTAGAAAAATGGTACTGATGAACCTATTTGCAGGTGCAGATGCAGATTTAGAGAATGGAGTTTGGACGTAGCGGGGGAAGGAGAGTGGGATGAATTGAGAGGGTAGCATTGACATACATGCACTACCACGTGTGAAGCAGGTAGCTAGTGGGAACCTGCAGGGCAGCACAGGGGAGCTGAGCTCAGTGCATTCTGGTACCTAGAGGGGTGGGTGGGGGCCGGTGGGAGGGAGGCTGTAGGGGGAGGGGATATATATATATATATATATATATATATATATATATATATATATATACACACATATATATACATATATACATACAGCTGAATTGCACAGCAGAAACTAATACAGCATTGTAAATCAGTAAAGTTAAATCAATCTATATAAAATAGGAAGTAATCCCAGTAAACCCAGGTGAGAGGTTTTTACTGCACCAACCCACCATACCAGACCCTGACTCTTTGTTTCTTACCAACAATTTTCCAGTGTTATTTAGGGAGGTCTCTAAGTCTGTCCCCAGCAGTAAATCACCATCAACTCTTAGCCAGTCATGACAACTGCTCATTTCCCCAGTTTTTTGAGGGAGGTCGGCAGTAACACAAGCCAGTACAGTCCAGGGATGTGTAAGGAGCCATTTGTCAAGAACTTCCAAGGAAAAATTGGTTGTGTCCAGGTAAAAGAATAGTTGCTCTATCTCATAATATCTCAGCTTCCTTCTTTGGAAAGTGGTTGTGTGTGGAAACTTTCATAATGAGACAATGTGCTTAAGGCAAAATAGTCAGTGCCTATATTAAGGCAGACCAGAAAAATGGGGGAAAATGCCAGCAAGGACCAAGCCATAGAGTTATTAGGTGAGAAAAAGAAATCTTTGTTTGTGTCACTGTTGTGCGGTTTCCACTAACAGCAGCCTAAGACTTTCCTAATGGAGCCCTCAAGGGGAAGGTCCAAAAATACAAAATTCAATGTTATGAAGAAAGCAAGAGGCACCTTCTGTATTCCACACTCTGGCTTATTCACTGGCAGGCAGTAGGAAAAAACTATTATTTAACAAAAGCAAATACTGAGAGGATTAGGTTCCCAATTTTTCCCATGTTAGTGTTAATTATTCTCTTCTAGACACATGGGTAAGAATGTTGTCAAAGTCTATATTAAGGTTGGTTTCTCCTTACTTGAGGCAATTGCTTGAATTGCTCAGGGCAGAGGCTATTAAGCTAAGGGCAAGAAGTATGGCAGAGCTCAGAACCCAGTGAGCTGGGTTTATAAAAAAAAAAAAAAAAGTCAGTCTTGTAGACTGTAAACTTTCAAATTAATCAGAAGCAAATATTGGGGAATCTCAATAAATGATTGCAACAATGTTGATTGAAGATCTTTAAGTCTGAACAGCTAACGAATATGAATTTCCACCTCCCTTAAACAACTGTTCGGCTACCCACTCCAGTTTTCTAGCCTAGAGAATTCCATGGACTGTACAGTCCAAGGGGTTGCAAAGAGTCAGTCATGACTGAGTGACTTTCACGTTACTAAACAACTCGTAGCTTCCAAATCTGCACCATTAGGCAATGGAAACTGAAAAGGTGACATCCTATTCAGTTCCAATTCACACATGAACATAGAGGATGATGGAGTAATAACCTCTTCTCCCAGAAAGTGGTTCCCTGACATAGAAAACCAAAGTCAGATTCTCAGAAATGAAGGTCTAGGTCATTCCGTGAGGCAAGCGACCCAGACCAGCTGAAGCAGAGGGTGGAAAATGAAACAAAACAAAGCAAAACACAATAAACATTAATTAGCTTGAGCACTAGCTGTTGGAGCAAGAGCTAGAGCTTAGTGTGCTGTAAGCTCTTTTTAAAAAAACATTTTAAAATTTTATCTTGGAGTATAGCTGATTAACAATTTTGTTACAGTTTCAAGTGCACAGCAGAGCAACTCAGCCATACACACACATGTATCCATTCTCCAACTCCCATCCCATCAAGGCTGCCACATAACATTGAACAGATTTCCTATGTTATACAGTTAAGTCCTTATTGAGGAACCATTTTAAATATAGCAGTGTGTACACGGAAGCTTTTTTACAGTGTTTTTAGAATTTTTTTTTTTTTTAAAGAGCTACATCTTTTGAATGTTTTGGGCTTTATGAGTCTCTATCACAGATTCTTCTTCCTTCCCTACCTCCTCCCCGACTCAAATCCTTAAATATGTGAAAGCTATTACTTAGAGACACACAGAAACAGTCCTGTGGTCTGGGTTTGGCCAGAGGCCAAAGTTGTTTGCTAAAACTTGATTTAGATTGCAATCAGCAACAACCTTGAAGATTTGGATCTTTTTCATAGGAAAAAGGTCAAGGAATGCTATTTCAGGGTGAAGTTCTAATATCTTAGGAGTATATAAGTGTATCTGTCTTTATGCAAATAGTCAGCTGAACCAAATTCAGTTTATGCATGAATCCTTTCCTCCTGGCCAGAATGGGCTTTTAAAGGATAACACCCATCTGGGGTTGTGGGCTGGATGCTAGTTTTCCTGTATATGTTGCTAGAGATGAGGATGTTGCTACTAGCAGTAATTTTAAGCTCCTGCATCACTCATTTCAACCACTCTCATCCAGGCACAGGTGCAGTACCCTCTTCTCAGTCCCCACGGAGAAGCTTCTTGCAGTGTCTCTGTAAAGTCTGGCAAGAACAGGTAGTTAGCTTATCTTGCTGCTGTGGCCAGCTCTGGAACAAATCCTCTAATAAGTTTCTCTCTTTCCCTGCCTCACTTCCCTGTCTGCTCACTCTGGCTTCCCTGGGATTAAATCTTCCCCAGGAAATTATCGTCACGTAAACAATGGCCTTAGATTTTGTTTGTGAGAATATCCAGATGAAAACCATAGTCAAAAGTCCCCCGAACTGAGTCCCAGTCATATTGCAGAGAGGCACGTATAGATTCAGCGGAGAAATCAATCCCACTGTACAGTGGAAGTCTGCAGGGGAGAGGAAGGAGAAGAGATCAGATGCCAATATTCTCAGTCCCTGCATTTTCCCTTCTAGATGATTCTTATATTGTAAGGAAGGAGAAAAACATACACTGTTGGAGAGGAAAGCCGGCAACAAAGGAGGATGACAGTGCCACTTAAAATTTCCAATTTAGGAAGAAAACTGCCCAGCACATTCTCCTGGTTTAGGACGTGGAAAGCAAAGCATGATATGTTTAGAGAAACAGAGAAGTCCTAAGACTGACCACTTTCCCTCACTTTCTCCACTGCTTTGTGTGTGTGTGTGTGTGTGTGTGTGTGTGTGTGTGTGTGTATGTATGTAATCAGTTGCTCAGTCCTGTCTGACTCTCTGCGACCCCAAGGACTGTAGCTTACCAGGCTCCTCTGTCCATGGGACTTCCCAGACAAGAATACTGAAGTGGGTTGCTATTTCCTTCTCCAGTGTATCTTCCTGACCCAGGGATCAAACCTGCATCTCCTCTGTCTTTTGCACTGGCAGACAGATTATACTAGCCAACTGATTATAAACAAACCAGCTCTTTCTCTATGTTCATTACAGGAGCCTGGGTGTGATATTGAGCAGGACTCTGTGGGGTTCCTGGGCACAAAAGCCTTTCTGTGTTTCCCATTACATTGATTACAGGAAATAGGCTTCATTCAGCCCCCAGGACCCACCCTGAGTTCCAATGGGCTGATTCAAACAGTTGCTAATTAGGGAAGGGATGCACAAAGCAGGAATAGGCAAGAAACAATAGGACAGCCGTGGGCAGGGTCCTGTTTCCAGCTCAAGGGACACACATAACAGTATCTTTGAGCTGTTTAGTACATACTGAAACCCCTGCAAGGTGGGAGAAGTTAACAGTATGCTGCCCACAAGCACACAGACCCCAGAAGGGTTGGAATCAGAAGACAGAGTATGCTGACTCCCAATTACCTCACCAACAACGTATCAGAAAAATGTCCATGAGTTGATCACACCTTCATTGAACTATTCCTACAAAACTCCTCACTATCCTCTCTAGGTTGGGACACACCATTTTGAGGGCATTAGCCCACTGTTGCCCCCTTTGCCTGCCAAAGCAATAAAGCTACCTTTTTCTACTTCACCTGAAACTACTGTCTCCAAGATATAATTCAATGGTGGGGTACAGAACCAAATTTGGGTTCAAACGAATAGCATTTATGGTCAACCTATAGGCCAACAGAGCAAGGCTACGTGGAATTCCGGATAAGTAGTCAGGCAGCCTTAAGAGAGCCAACAGCAGAAAGGAGTTTATGTTCACAAGAAGTGACCACTGCTTCTTAACACAATAATTATTTTTTAATCCATGCTTCAATTCCAACTGTGTGATATATATGTATACTGACAGCAAACATATTTTTGAAGGATACGGGACTTCAAACAGTTCCCCAGTATTGGAAAAATGTCAATATTTCATATTCTATAATAAATATTATCAGTAAAAAAAATTTGTCACAGTAACTGAAGTGTGTTTCTACTTCTTTCAATTAAGAAATCATTTCAATTAAAGTTTCAGAACACACTTTACTGCTAATCCTCTTAGTGCATTTTTGTATGCAAAACATTTTCTCCATTTTTTTAGGCTTTCAACATCATTATGTTGGATTTAAGCAAAATGTATTGAGTTATCAGAGAAGCAGGTGACAGAACAAAAACCTCCGCAGTAAGTGAGAGACTAGTATACACTCCTGACTTACTCTGAACATTAGATCACTTTAAAACAAGTTAAGAAGGAATAAAGGATGGTCTAAGAGGCAGAATAATTTTTGTAAAGTGCAGCCAAGAATGTCTCTTTCTATAATAGCTATCGAATTTACAAACACAATTAAGGAGCGCTACTAGCTCATGCATCAATTGGACTTGAAGTCTTTACTGAAAACTCCCATTAGTGTCAAAACAAGAAATAAGAGCAAGTTTTACTAACATTGTTAGATTTTTCTACTGTAAGGAGGATGGTAGTAAAATTCTGTTGAATGTATCAATGTGGTATTTTTTAACCAAATATTGTAGATACAGCATGTTTGCAATATTCATTCACTCTGATGTTCACTTTTGCCTAAGAACATACCCCACCAAAGGGGAAAATGCATATGCTACACAATGCAGGGAAAAAAGGCCCAAATATAATTAGCATTCATTTTTATTTAGTTACTTATTTCCATTCTATTTTCAAATCCATAATATCAACTTAAAGAAATTTCATGTATTTTTATTAAAGCATTGATAAACCCTAAAGAGGAATTTCACTTTCCAATATTTGAATATATATGAAGGGAAGGGAGAGGACCAGAAGATAGATAAGAATGTCATAATGTCTAAATATTCAAAGCTAACTGGGGGAAATGAAAACCCTGAAATATATGAAAGAATAAATGACATAATACATAATACATGATACATGATGAGAGGAATGCCTTTTATTTTCCATAAGTGCATATTGTAATTCAAAGTGAGAGCAAAAAATGTCAAATACCTTCCCTGAAAATCTTACTTAAATTTTTTTTAAATCAACAATTTTATTTTTTGTTAAATGGATTCATGTTTTCTTGTAAAAAAGACGAAAATTTCCTAGGTGGTGCCTGCTAATGCACGAGACACAGGTTCGTCCCTGAAACCGGTGAGGAAGATACTCTGGTGAAGGAAATGACAACCCACTCCAGTACTCTTGCCTGGAAAATCTCATGGACAGAGGAGCCTGGTGGGTGCAGTCCATGGGGTCGCAAAGAGTCATACATGTCTGAGCTACTGAGCACACACACACAGTGCCTTGAGGAAGCTTCAGTGCTTCTCTCGATGTATTCATGCTATTGATTCAGTTAGCATAACTGAAAATTTCAGAGATTAAAAAAAATAATTTTCTGAGTTGACTGCTTTTCTAATTTTGCAAAATTTCTTTAGAAAAGTTTATCCCATTGAAAGAGTTAGTTTTATATTATTAATTCTTCATTTTTATGATGTTTGCCAACTTTCTGATGCATGAATTTTATACCACTTTATGATTGGATTAAGAACAGCAATGAATTCAAAGAATCATATAAAATGAGCCTCAATATCATACAGTAAGGAGATAAAAAGGCATGGTGTTTTAAGATACATTTAGCCCATTTCAAGTAAAGAATTTGAAGAAAATATTTCTTCTGACCTCTACATCGGAGATGAGCTGTGTTATGTCTCTAGCAAATTACCTCATTTATACAGCTGACAGGTTTATAAGTTACAGTAATGATGAATACACAGTCTTTGTATGCATTTACATAACTCTTATCTCTCCTTTCAATTTTCCAAAATATGCATGTGCCCAGAAACACAACAAAATATGTGCTCAAGCCCTATGTTAGGACTTGCTGGATCAAGAAGCTTCCACGAGCTCTCACCTACCACATCCAGCCTAGTTTCTCTGCTGGCTTTTCAGGACCCCAAAGAACCTCGCTCTCCCCTTTTTTAAGAGCCTTCGTGAAACAAACGGTAGCTGCAGCGCTCCATCAACCTTACCTTTCCCCCACCGTCTCAGTTTGGAATTCATTTCCTCATGTGCATGGACACCTCTGTTCTTGGACATGACCTTGTATAGTAGAATGAACCATATGTAACTGTCAATACTCTATCATGTGATAATATTAAATTGAGCCACATAAAATCTCCATGTGGCTCAATTTAATATTAATAGTATCTGGTCATACTGGAAACTTGCGGTAAACCAGTAATTTTAAAATTTGAGAATAGAAATTAGGAAGTATTTCCTTTTTTAGCTGTGCAGTAGTCACTGATGTACATTAACACTTGAAGATGAAGAGGTCACACTTCTAGGATTTTAGCACTGAAGTTGTTCAGCCTATATATTCTATATGTTAAAAATCAATGTTTTATTTCTAGCATTTTAATAGCATCAGAATCCTTTCTTTATGCAAAACTTTATGAGGAAAGTCAGTGTATAGAAAAATGAGTGGGATTTTTCCTGTGGAAGAAGGTGAAGCAGGAAACTTATTCTCTCAGCTTTCCCATTACAGCCCAGCTCAGGGCCACTTGGGTAACTCTATATTTACTCTAGAATACAAGATGCAAAACTCATTTCACCGAAGTATTAAGAACAAATTTTAGCATCTGTGGGATACTGGTGAGTTGAAAACCAGAAATGAGCATTATCTTTCAATATTTTCATTTGTGTGATGTACAGGAATGCCAAGTCAGTGTGCACTGAGCCTGCCAAGTTTGTATGATGACATTACATGGGGCAGAAGTCTCACATCCTGAAATGTAATTGGTATTTCCTTCTCTGAATGCACCAGTGTACATGAGCTGTATACATGCTCCTGCCTCAGGCAGTTCTGGCAGCTATGGCAAAAAGACCACAGACTCAGTGGATTAACAGCGAACATTTATTTCTCACAGCTCTGGAGGCTGGGAGGTCCCAGATCAAGGCACCAGCTGACCCAGTGTATGGTTAAAGCTTAGCTCACAGATGGCCATCTTCTTGCTCTGGTTTGAAGTCGTGGAAAGCAGAGAGAGGGAGTGTGCTCTCTGTGTCTTTTCTCATAAGGGCGCTAATACCATTCATATGGGCTCCATCTTCATCATGCCATCACCTCCCAAAGGCCCCACCTCCAAATATCATCACAGATTTTAGGATTTCAACCTAGGAATTATGAGGAGACACACACATTTAGAGCACAACAGCCCCTTATGAGTCTTTATAATCATTTTAAAATCATTCGGTAAAGTCAATCTATGTTTTTCATCCCCCCAGATTAATATGTTAAAAGGCAATGAGCATATATAGAACAACATCACAAAATAACATCACAAAATAGCATTATTAAAGGCATTATTCTTAAATCGTGGACATCAGGTGCCAATATTAACACTGGGAATATTGGCACCACTAGTCTAATGGAAACAAAGGCGAGAGTAACATCTATTGAGATTCTAGTCCAAGAAAAGGCATTAGATTCTACACAATTAGCACAATTAATTATCCAACAATTCTATAAAACTATTTATGATCTAAATTATATAAAAATAATTTTATTATCAAAATCATAAGCTAACTTTGACAAAAGTGAAACAGTAAATAGAAGAATACAGATGTAATCTGTATTAAATGGAACCAAATCCATTTCCATACAACTCCAGGACTGAGAAGGGTTTACTGTTGAATTATAACTTTTCTATCTATTAACCTTGAGATGTTGCACAGGTCACAGCCAAATTTGTACTCTCGGTGGTGTTCAAAGATTTATTCCTTCCATTAGGTATACACTCTGCAGTGAACTTAGGCTAATGTTTTTTCAATAGAGAAATGACAAATATAAAGCATTTTGTATTAGTTTAAGAAAATATTCTTCAATCATTAAAAAAAACTTCTCTTAACATATATTTCCTTTTTCCTTTTAGCTATATAATCATATATTCATTTAAGTAATGATGACCTGGGGTTGCTTATTTCCTGGCAGAAGGGAAAAAAAAAAAAAAAAAACTTTATTACCTGTTGGGAAAACCCTATCCAGAAGTCACTAAAACAATTAGAAACCATAAATATACAAAGAGAAATAAAGTGAAGAAGATGTAACTATTACACTTTTATAGACTCTAAGATTTTAGAATGAACATAGGGAAGATAGTAAGGTGTTTTTCCCCCAAGTTGTATAAAATACAGTATTTTATTAACAACATTGTAGTAACACTCTTTTATTCTGATATTTTTCTTATAATTTATCACTGCCAGGAAAATGTTAAAAAAATTATCATTTTGTTTCAAATGATGTTACTGTTGAAGATAAATTATTTATAATATTATTTTCTCTTGCAAAAAAAGAAGCGCATCTTTAAATTGATTATTACAATGAAATCAACAATACTTTTCCTAAAAGATTTGCTTTCGATTTCTAGAGATGTCATTTTTCATGAAAGCTAACTCATTTACGGAAATACATGTATTTGCGTGTAGGTGTAAGTGGGTGTTATGCGTAATATATGCAAACCTAACTTATAACCCTTAAATTGATTTTAAAATGAATTTAATTCCTAATTTGATAATTTTCATCTTCAAACCATCTGCCTCTATCTGTACACAGAGAACCAAATTGTAAAAATTTTAAGAGATTATAGAAATCAATAATCGGGTACTAAAGACATCAAGAAGCAATACTACCTCATACAATTTCAAAATAACAGTAATATCAGATACTTAAAATACACATACAAATGAAAGAAACTAATAAAATTCGTCTGTTTCTACTACTCAAGGTATTTTACATGCATATCTAGTTTATTTTGAAATTTTAACTTGAAACACTGTTTTTAAAAAAGTAGGTACGAAGTAGAAGTGTTCCTTGTTCAGTTGTGTCTGCCTCTTTGCAACCCCATGGACTGTAGCCCACCAGGTTTCTCTGTCCATGGAATTCTTCAGCCAAGATTACTGGAGTGGGTTACCATGTCCTTCTGCAGGGGATCTTCTTGATTCAAGGATCAAGCCCGGATCAAACCAGGCAGATTCTTTACTGTCTGAGCCAACAGAGAAGCCCATAAAGTAGGTATATTTGGGTACTTTTGCTGAAAATTTCCTCTTGGATTATTTTTGAGATATGCCACCTTTATATTTTGAATTTACATGGAATTTAAAATAATTTCTGTCTATATCACTGAGTTGTCAGTTTTCCAAGTGCAGATAGCTACTCATATACTTTGAACTCATATTAATATGCCTGGCAAAAGTTTGTGCATAGCAAACTATAAAAAAAAATGACAAAATATGAAAAGATACTCTGAATATTATAAATTAATTTAAAATATAAGTTACAAATAACATTGCTAATAATATGTATCAGTAATTGACCCTTCCTCCCCTTTATATAATGACTGCTATCTTTTTAGACTCAAACTAAATCACACACTAGCCTGGGTGTACCTTTAGGAAAAGAAAACATTATTTCTGAGTATGAATGTAAAAGATAAATAAATGCTGACATTAAGCCCAGTCATAATTAGATCAGGATGAATCATTGACTTAAATGTGAAAGATAAATTTAAAACTTCTGAAGAAAACAGAAGATAAAAATCCTGCAACAATGGGAGATAAGTATTCTTAAGATGGACTTAAAGAAAATTAATTGTAAATAAAAATATTTAGAACTTTTTTGATGTTATCAAAATTTAAATGTTTTGGTCTACAAAAGTATTATTAAAAATGAATTTGCAAGGAATAATCTATAGAGAATATTTTTAATACATATATGTGATAAAGGTCTGACATATAGAATTCACACAATTCCTATTCAATTAAAAACAGCCAAATACTTTATAAAAGAAGATATATGACTGACCAATAAACCTTCCTATCCCCCAAAATGTTGCTCAAGGTCATTAATTATCAGAAAACAGCAGAGGTATCAGTATATATCTATCAGAATGGTTAAAATTACATTACTGAAAATATCAGATTTTGGAAAGAATTGAGCAACAGAAATTCTCTTACATTGCTGCCTACAGTGTAAAACTTACCATTGATTTGCCACAATTAGTATTTAACTTTTGGTATAACTCTATTGGTGTACAAAGGCCCTTTTTATCATATATAGTCACCTTCATTTGTGCTCCTAATTTCTCAGAATCTTTTAAATTCACCAAACTAAAAAATCCAGGGATTATATAGGTCAATATATTTGCAGAAATGAGACATTTCATTCCCCTTTCATATGGAAAGACATAGAAAATGAGCTGGAAATATTGTTTGAGGACAGATTGATAGTGAAAGGAATATTAAAGGAAGGGAAGAAATGAAGCCAACATTTACTATGTGCTTACTATATGCTAGAAATCATGAAGCACTTTCCATTTAATATCCCCTGCTATATTCCACAGATAATTTAAAGTTGTTTAAAAGAGAACAAGCAATAAAATAAATGTGTGAACAAAATAATAAAATGGCAGAGTAACAACATATGGAATTAAAATAGAAAGTCGATAAGAGAGTGTTATATCAAGATGCTGGAAATTATTCTTACCAAGTGATGCTTCAAATTAAAACAAAATGTCGCCACAGTGAATTATAATATTGTCATTATCCCAAAGGAGAAAAATAATCATTTCTTTGAAGAATCATAGATTTTCTTGGATCTCAGACATAAAGTATTTCCCTCTATGTCAGGTTAAACAATATCTTAAACATTAAATGGAATAAAGAATCATAAGGTCATATACTGAATAATCACTGAGTGCTATTAGAGGGCAAATCTCAGTATATAACTGAGAGTGATGTAAAACTGATTAATTCATACATATAATAGTCTTCCAGGGGATTTGATGTAGCAGAAAAGAAACAGATTTAGGGCTGCAGGTGACAAAAACATGAGGCACAAGCATTTAAACATGCATTCAGTCATTCATTTCTTTAATATCTATTAACTGTCAAGCACTGTAAAATGAACTAAAGAGACAGGAATAAACACAGCATAATGTGACACAGTGGTAAAGAACACGCCTGCTGATGCAGAAGGCATGGTTTCAATTCCTGGATCTGGAAGACCTGCCGGAGAAAGAAATGGCAACCCACTCCAGTATTCTTGCCTAGAGAATTCCAGGGATGGAGGAGCCAAAGTAGAGTCCACGGGGTCAGAAAAGAGTTGGACATAGCTTAGCAACTAAACAACAATAGAGTCAGATCCTCCCTTTACTGAGTGTCTGAGCTGGCTGTGGGTAATAGGTAACAATAGTGAGTGGATTTGAGTTAATGAAACAAGATCCACTCTTCTAGAAAAGAAGAATGAATTAGGAATGAGTAGGCATTGGACACGACTGAGGGACTTCACTTTCACTATTCATTTTCATGCATTGGAGAAGGAAATGGCAACCCACTCCAGTGTTCTTGCCTGGAGAATCCTGGGGAAGGAGGAGCCTGGTAGGTTGCTGTCTACGGGGTTGCACAAAGTTGGATACGACTGAAGCAACTTAGCAGCATCAGCAGCAGCAGCAGGCATCATGTCAACTCGATGGACATGAGTTTGAGAAAGCTCCGGGAGTTGGTGATAAACAAGGAAGTCTGGCATGCTGCAGCCTATGGGGTTGCAAAGAGCCTGACACAATTGAGCAACTGAACTGAACTGAAGCATTGTGTCAAGGTCCCAGTCCAAGAGCTTCAATTTAGCTAAGACACTATTGTTGCCAAGTTTCTAAGTTGTGTCCAATTCTAAGATCCATGTCATTTTCAAATTCTCTGATTTTCATGGTAAGTTATCTCAGGGGGTTTCTCTGAGAGTCTATTGTTAGAGGAACATGGATACATCTGCACCATTCAAGTTCTCTCCACCTCCAACACTGGTATCATCAGACAACTGTCAGCATCTGTATAATGAGTTTTTGTGAATGGTTACACTTTCTGACATTGAAATATCATGTTTATCTCCCTAATCTGTCTGCTCCAAAAATGTTCAAGACCAAATTTAATATGTCTCCCTGTCTGTGCATATGTGTGTGCCATCGCAAAGTCACATCTGACTCTTCTGGGACCCCATGGACTGTAGCCAGGATCCTCTGAGCATTGAATTCTCCAGTCAAGAATACTAAAGTGGATTGCTGTTCCCTCCTCCAGGGGATCATCCCAACCCAGGGATGGAACCTGTGTCTCATGCATCACAAGCAAATTCTTTACTACGGAGCAACCTGGGAAGTCTGTATAAACCCAGCTATAGTGATGCCAGCATCTTAGTGGCATGGCTGGTGTGGAGTTTATCACATCATTATAGAAGCTGGGGGCTTCAGCCTTAGACTTCAGTACAGTCTTTGCTGGTCGGTAACATCAAAGGAGAAGAAGGTGACAAAGGATGAGATAGTTAAATAGCATCACCCACTCAATGGCCATGAGTTTGACTAAACTCAGGGAGATTGTGAAGGACAGGGGAGCCTGGTATGCTGCAGTTCATGGGGTCGCAAAGAGTCGGACATCACTTAGGTACTGAAAACCCACACACACACAA
The DNA here is from genome assembly GCF_032405125.1 of Capricornis sumatraensis. NCBI lineage: Eukaryota > Metazoa > Chordata > Mammalia > Artiodactyla > Bovidae > Capricornis > Capricornis sumatraensis. The sequence continues at coordinate 13,100,911 of NC_091089.1, read as the reverse complement.
CATCAAATGACTACACCAACCTGAAGCGTGACAGCACCCCAGGTCTAGCTATCACAGAGTTCAGACCTAGATATTAACAAGTGTCTCAAACCAAGTTCACTCTATGGCTTGAATTATATATATATATATATATATATATATATATATATATATATAAGTTTCTTAGGAATACTTATAAAATTTTATGAATAGTTCTGTGAAGGAATGTTCTACCTGAAGCCTATAAGCCTCATGCCAGTTTTAGTGGGTTTAGGGAGAATTCATACTGTTGGGGCAGGTAGAATAAAGCTAAGACATACAAGTTGAATCAGTGCCAAATCACACATCTCCTATTACTTCTACATATACATTCTGAAAATGTTATTATTTGTAGCAGTCGTTCTGTTAAAAGGAAAAAGGAAAAAATGAGATTAACCTGAAGTTTAGTAAAAGGAGGAGTTGACCAGTGATATTATACTGATAGATAAGTTTAAAAACACATATAAATATTCCCATCTACACAGTACTGACCACTTTGTTCCCGAATACATCTACTTATCCCAGAGCCAGTGGCCATTTAGCTACTCCTTCTTCGAAAATAATTCTAGAAAACTATAGAAACAAAGGAAATAAATATGTAGATAGCTAATTGATTAGATGGTAAGTATATAGATGCTATAAATAGATGATAGAGATAATTATAGATAAGTAGATAGATAAAGATAGAAGAATTTATTGAAAAATAATTCTTACCATAAACTTCAGATTGTTTTTGGGGGTGTATATTTAACTGTATCTACTTTTTAAACATATTTTAAGATATAAATATATTTTAAAATATATTTTAAATATATCTTAAAAACTTTTAAGATAAAGTTAAGTCTGTAAATTTACAGCTACCCTAATAAAATGAGTATCTTTTGTTTGTTTTCATTTTTTTAGCTCTAGTTAATAGAAGTGATGCTAACTGAGAAGTACAGCTTTGAAAGGGAGGAAATTGATGAGCTCAGAACTCAAAAGCCACTTTCTATTTTTCTTTCTTTGACATTTATTAGGTAACAAGACCCAGAAATGCATGAGCACTTTAAATGTGATATATCAAATAATAGAAAATTAATCTCTCTTTTTTTATCCTGGCATCCTCTGTTCTCTTTTGCCTTCTCTAGACTTTATTTAGAGGGAAAATAAGGTTCATTTATTCCCACTGATAATAAAGTAACCCAGATTGGAAAAGTTATTTTTCTTATATTCATTGGAAATGAGATCTTAGGTTGACTGCATTTACATTTATTGTCTGGTAGAGAATCTGATTTAAAAGATTAGGAAGTGCTTTATGAATCATGCATTATGAATATATGCTGGAAACAATGCTGCCAGGAGGTAATTTAATTCACCTTGGTGATGACATATGATGACGAGGCTCATACAATTTGACCACATATTAGGTGAATCAGAGATAAATAAAATAACCATAAGATAACCAAAGATAAAACTTTTCTCTTATCAAGAAAACCTATGTCACATTTTAACTTTTTTTCATAAACATGGTTTGTTCTAAGGCAGAGAGCATGTGCCTTTTTTGATTAATACCATAATTGGTCAATAAATACTAATCAGATGTCAAGCAAATCAGGATCACTAAAAATTATGTTTGTTCCTTTTGAGGAAGGCTGAAATAAATACTCATGTGGGTTTTGGTAAGATGTCCTTTTGTTTAATTTAGCAGACTGTTTTCTGGAGAGTTCAGTGAGCATCACACAAGAGCAATAAAACCACGTATATAGAAAGCATTATGCCTAGATGCAATTCAGCAACTATGGTATCCCTGAAGGATCGATTTTAAGGTCTTGTTATATTTAAACGCCTGTATAAAATGATCTTGGTTGCAGTAACTGTGGGCTCATTTACATTTTAATGTGGACAGTACCATTTTGGATGCCACTGGGTCCTTTTTAGAGAAGTTCAAGGACACTTCTCAGGAGTCATTTGACATATTTTAAGATAGGTAGGTAGTGAAAGTAGCTCCACATAAAATGAAAGCATGTGGTTTACATCTTAAAATGTAAATGTAAAGAAGTCCGTAGATCTAACCATAATACCTAAATATCTGTGTATGAGGCAACAGAGTGTGAGTGTGAATACAGATTGAAGTGCTGTTAATAGATAAAAACAGAAAGTGTCCTTATTTATGTTCAGCGCTTTCTTGTTTTATTTAGTGAGAAACATTTTATGATTTTTTAAAAGGTGACAAAATAAACAAGGAAACAAAAAAGATAGATATGCCATAGAACAGTCTCTATCTTGAACACAAACTCTCAGGAATGCATATAGGACTTTACTGGTGGTCCAGTGCTTAAGAATTCGTCTTGCAATGCAGAGGACATAGGTTCAATCCCTGGTCTGGGGAGACCTCACACGCCGCGATGCAACTAAATGTGTGCACAACTACTGAGCCAGCGCTCTAACACCCACGAGCTACAACTACTGAAGCTCACATGCCTAGAGACTGTACTCTGCAACAAGAGAAGCCACCGAAAAAGTCCATGTACCACATTGCAATGAAGAGCAGACCCTGGTCGCTGCAAATAGAGAAAGCCTGTGTGCAGTAACAAAGACCCACTACAGTCAAAAATAATATGAAATAAATTATCTTAAAAAAAGAATGAGTTTGGTATGTTGATGAATCCTCTCTGTTGGATGCTTTATGGAATTTAGTGGAAGATAGTGTGTAATTATTATTTTCCTTTTTTGAAATTGTCTCTGGTATGCTATACCTGCAAGAGTCAAACATAAAATATTTATTGTTCAATATATATAAAGTGGGTTTTATATTCAATGACTTACAAGGAATAAATTATGCCTACTAATCTATAGGCTGTGTCTCTGATCAGTTCAGTTCAGTCGCTCAGTCATGTCCGACTCTTTGCAACCCCATGAATCGCAGCACGCCAGGCCTCCCTGTTCATCACCATCTCACGGAGTTCACTCAGACTCACGTCCATCGAGTCTGTGATGCCATCCAGCCACCTCATCCTCTGTCGTCCCCTTCTCCTCCTGTCCCCAATCCCTCCCAGCATCAGAGTCTTTTCCAATGAGTCAACTCTTCGCATGAGGTGGCCAAAGTACCGGAGTTTCAGCTTCAGCATCATTCCTTCGAAAGAAATCCCAGGGCTGATCTCCTTCAGAATGGACTGGTTGGATCTCCTTGCAATCCAGGGGACTCTCAAGAGTCTTCTCCAACACCACAGTTCACAAGCATCAATTCTTTGGCACTCAGCCTTCTCCACAGTCCAACTCTCACATCCATACATGACCACTGGAAAAACCATAGCCTTGACTAGACGGACCTTAGTCAGCAAAGTGTCTCTGCTTTTGAATATACTATCTATGTTGGTCATGACTTTTCTTCCAAGGAGTAAGCGTCTTTTAATTTCATGGCTACAGTCACCATCTGCAGTGATTTTGGAGCCCCCAAAATTAAAGTCTCACACTGTTTCCACTGTTTCTCCATCTATTTCCCATGAAGTGATGGGACTGGATGCCATGATCTTTGTTTTCTGAATGTTGAGTGTTAAGCCAACTATTTCACTCTCCTTTTTCAGTTTCATCAAGAGGCTTTTTAGCTCCTCTTTACTTTCTGCCATAAGGGTGGTGTCATCTGCATATCTGAGATTATTGATATTTCTCCCAGCAATCTTGATTCCAATTTGTGTTTCTTCCAGTCCAGCGTTTCTCATGATGTACTCTGCATAGAAGTTAAATAAGCAGGGTGACAATATACAGCCTTGATGTACTTTTCCTATTTGGAACCAGTCTGTTATTCCATGTCCAGTTCTAACTGCTGCTTCCTGACCTGCATACAGATTTCTCAAGAGGCAGGTTAGGTGGTCTGATATTCCCATCTCTTTCAGAACTGTCCACAGTTTACTGTGATCCACACAGTCAAAGGCTTTGGCATGCTCAATAAAGCAGAAATAGATGTTTTTCTGGAACTCTCTTGCTTTATCCATGATCCAGTGGATGTTGGCAATTTCATCTCTGGTTCTTCTGCCTTTTCTAAAACCAGCTTGAACATCAGGGAGTTCACGGTTCACGTATTGCTGAAGCCTGGCTTGGAGAATTTTGAGCATTACTTTACTAGCATGTGAGATGAGTGCAATTGTGTGGTAGTTGAGCATTCTTTGGCATTGCCTTTCTTTGGAATTGGAATGAACACTGACCTTTTCCAGTCCTGTGGCCAGTGCTGAGTTTTCCAAATTTGCTGGCATATTGAGTGCAGCACTTTCATAGCATCATCTTTCAGGATTTGAAACAGCTCAACTGGAATTCCATCACTTCCACTAGCTTTGTTCATAGTGATGCTTTCTAAGGCCCACTTGACTTCACATTCCAAGATGTCTGGCTCTAGATTAGTGATCACATCATCATGATTATCTGGGTCATGAAGATCTATTTTGTACAGTTCTTCCATGTATTCTTGCCATCTCTTCTTAATATCTTCTGCTTCTGTTAGGTCCATACCATTTCTGTCCTTTATTGAGCCCATCTTTGCATGAAATGTTCCCTTGGTATCTCTGTTTTTCTTGAAGAGATCTCTAGTCTTTCCCAATCTGTTGTTTTCCTCTATTTCTTTGCATTGACCACTGAAGAAGGCTTTCTTATCTCTTCTTGTTATTCTTTGGAACTCTGCATTCAGATGCGTATATCTTTCCTTTTCTCCTTTGCTTTTCGCTTCTCTTCTTTTCACAGCTATTTGTAAGGCCTCCCCAGACAGCCATTTTGCTTTTTTGCATTTCTTTTCCATGAGGATAGTCTTGATCCCTGTCTCCTGTACAGTGTGACGAACCTCATTCCATAGTTCATCAGGCACTCTATCTATCAGATCTAGACCCTTAAATCTATTTCTCACTTCCACTGTATCATAAGGGATGTGGTTTAGGTCATACCTGAATGGTCTAGCAGTTTTCCCTACTTTCTTCAATTTAAGTCTGAATTTGGTAATAAGGAGTTCATGATCTGAGCCACAGTCAGCTCCTGGTCTTGTTTTTGTTGACTGTATAGAGCTTCTCCATCTTTGGCTGCAAATAATATAATCAATCTGATTTCAGTGTTGACCATCTGGTGATATCTATGTGTAGAGTCTTCTCTTGTGTTGTTGGAAGAGGGTGTTTGCTATGACCAGTGCATTTTCTTGGCAAAACTCTATTAGTCTTTCCCTGCTTCATTCCGCATTCCAAGGACAAATTTGCGTTTTACTCCAGGTGTTTCTTGAACTTTTGCATTCCAGTCCCTTACAATGAAAAGGATATCTTTTTTGGGTGTTAGTTCTAAAAGGTCTTGTAGGTCTTCATAAAACCGTTCAACTTCAGCTTCTTCAGCATTACTGATTGGGGCATAGACTTGGATAACTGTGATATTGAATGATTTGCCTTGGAGACGAACAGAGATCATTCTGTCATTTTTGAGACAGCATCCAAGTACTGCATTTTGGACTCTTGTTGACCATGATGGCTACTCCATTTCTTCTGAGGGATTCCTGCCCGCAGTAGTAGATATAATGGTCATCTGTGTTAAATTCACCCATTCCAGTCCATTTTAGTTCGCTGATTCCTAGAATGTTGACGTTCACCCTTGCCATCTCCTGTTTGACCACTTCCAGTTTGGTTTGATTCATGGACCTGACATTCCAGGTTCCTATGCAATATTGCTCTTTACAGCATCGGATCTTGCTTCTATCACCAGTCACATCCACAGCTAGGTATTGTGTTTGCTTTGGCTCCATCCCTTCATTTTTCTGGAGTTATTTCTCCACTGATCTCCAGTAGTATAATGGACACCTACTGACCTGGGGAGTTCCTCTTTCAGTATCCTATCATTTTGCCTTTTCTTACTGTTCATGGGGTTCTCAAGGCAAGAATACTGAAGTGGTTGCCATTCCCTTCTCCAGTGGACCACATTCTGTCAGACCTCTCCACCATGACCTGCTCCTCTTGGGTTGCCCCACGGGCATGGCTTAATTTCATTGAGTTAGACAAGGCTGTGGTCCTAGTGTGATTAGACTGACTAGTTTTCTGTGAGTATGGTTTCAGTGTGTCTGCCCTCTGATGTCCTCTTGCAACACCTACCATCTTACTTGGGTTTCTCTTACCTTGGGCGTGGGTTATCTCTTCACGGTGCTCCAGCAAAGCACAGCCTCTGCTCCTTACCTTGGAGGAGGGGTATCTCCTTACCGCTGCTGTTCCTGACCTTCAATGTGGGATAGCTCCTCTAGGCCCTCCTGTGCCTGCGCAGCCACCCCTCCTAGGGATGCTCCTCCCCGCAGGCCCTGGCCTCGGGCGTGGGTGGCTCCTCCCAGCTCCTGCCCCTGGCCTGGAGGTGGCTCCTCAGGGTCACCGACCCTGACCTCGTTTGCTGGGTGTCTCCTCCCGGCCTCCCCTGACCTTGGACGCGGGGTAGCTCCTCTCGGCTGCTGCCCCTGACCTCGGACACAGGGTAGCTCCTATAGAATAGCTGTCACGTATTCAGACAGCACAGGTTACTATATGTATGTGCATATACTTATACATATACCTTTATCATTCTGGATAGATCACCAGCATCGGCTAATTCCAAAACTATGTTCAGTTCATTATCTTCAATGAATGATGCATAATATTTAATTACATTTGGATGGCTGAGTTGCTTAAGGAGATCTATTTATTTGATACAATTAGCACGTGCTTTCGCATCCATTAAATCAAATATCTGCACTTTTTTTAAAGCTACTGGTACTCCATCCAAGAGACAGGCTGCTCTATAAACTTCGCTAAATTGCCCGGACCAATTCTCTTCTCTATTCGATAGTTGGCTAACATATTATAGCCCATATCCGGTCGTAAGGCCTTCTGTGGCTGGAACTGAGGAACAGGTGGCCCTTGCATTCCTTGTGATTGCTCATCCATTGTCTGAAGCAACAAGAACTTCTGAACTCAAGAAGCGGAGAGCTTTACGTCCTCTGGCCCGCGCAGGACCCGGAGAGGGCGGGCGGCTCGGCCAGGTGGCGCCATGGACAGGCCCATAGGGCCCAGGGCTGCGGCTGCGAAGCCCGGATGGCTGGCCACCTCCCGCCGTGCTGCTCCGGGGGACGCTGCAGGCTCAGGCTCCCACCCTGCGCATGGCAAGGTGAGGTGTCTCTGATAATAGCTACAAATATTAGGAAAAATATCAGGCATAGAGATAGATTTGATGTTATTTCTCAACTGAAATGCAATGCCACCTGAGGCAAAATGCCCTTTTGTTCTTTTGCTTCAAGGTCTATTTTTATTCTACCAAAATGAGATTCTTGAATGAAAGCATTTATTGCTTTTACTCATATTTTATAAGCAGACAATATTTTGCTTGATCACTACTGCATTAGATAGCCACATGATCTTACTGAAATAAGCTGTTCTGTTTTCAAATGTAAACAGTACAGTTAGAAAAAACAAATCATATGTTTTCATATATAAACAGTGCAGTTAGAAAAAAATTATCTAGTACAACTAGAATACACTTAGATTTTTAATATTATAAGCAATATTTAAGATTTATAAAAATATGAGTATGCATATATATTATATTAACTGCATATATATATTATATATGTGGATATATATATAATATGTATATGTATATATTTATTCTGAATTTTTACATTTATTATACATATTTATATTCATCCTGAAACACACAATGGTGTGATCAGAGCCAGACATCCTGGAATGCAAAGTCAAGTGGGCCTTAGGAAGCATCACTACCAACAAAACTAGTGGAGGTGATGGAATGCCAGTTGAGCTATTTCAAATCCTAAGAGATGATGCCGTGAAAGTACTGCACTCAAGTTGCCAGCAAATCTGGAAAATGCACCAGTGGCCAGAGGACTGGAAAAGGTCAGTTTTCATTCCAATCTCAAAGAATGGCAATGCTAAAGAATGCTCAAACTACTGCACAATTGCACTCAAATCACATGCTAGTAAACTAATGCTCAAAATTCTCCAAGCCAGGCTTCAGCAATACGTGAACCATGAAATTCCAGATGTTCAAGCTAATTTTAGAAAAGGCAGAGGAACCAGAGATCAAATTGCCAACATCTGCTGGATCATCGTAAAAGCAAGAGAGTTCCAGGAAATCATTTACTTCTGCTCTATTGACTAGGCCAAAGCCTTTGACTGTGTGGACCATAACAAATTGTGGAAAATTCTTCAAAGGATGGGAATACCAGACCACTTGACCTGCCTTCTAAGAAATTTGTATGCAGGACAGTAAGCAAGAGTTAGAACTGGACATGGAACAACAGACTGCTTCCAATAGGGAAAGGAAAATGTCAAGGCTTTATATTGTCACCCTGCCTATTTAACTTATATGCAGAATACATCATGAAAAATGATGGGCTGGATGAAGCACAAGCTAGAATCAAGATTGCCTGGAGAAATATCAATAACCTCAGATATGCAGATGACACCACCCTTATGGCAGAAAGTGCAGAAGAACTAAAAAGCCTCTTGATGAAAGTGAAAGAGGAGAGTGAAAAGTTGACTTAAAACTCAACATTCAGAAAACTAAGATCCTGGCATCTGGTCCCATCACTTCATGCAAATAGATGGCGAAACAATGGAAACAGTGACAGACTTTATTGTTTTGAGCTCCAAAATCACTGCAGATGGTGATTGCAGCCATAAAATTAAAAGATGATTGTTCCTTGGAAGAAATGTTATGTCCAACCTAGACAGAATATTAAAAAGCAGAGACATTGCTTATCCAACAAAGGTCCATCTAGTCAAGGCTATGGTTTTTCCAGTAGTCATATATGGATGTGAGAGTTGAACTATAAAGAAGGCTGAGTGTTGAAGAATTGATGCTTTTGAACTGTGGCATTGGAGAAGACTTTTGAGAGTCCCTTGGACTGCAAGGAGATCCAACCAGTCCATCCTAAAGGAAATCAATCCTGAATATTCATTGGCAGGACTGATGCTGAAGCTGAAACTCCAATACTTTGGCCATCTGCTGTGAGGAACTGACACATTTGAAAAGATCCTGATGCTGGGAAAGACTGAAGGAGGGAAGAAAAGGGGACAACAGAGGATGAGATGGTTGGATGGCATCACTGACTCCATGGACATGAGTTTGAGTAAGCTCCGGGAATTGGTGATGGACAGGGAAGCCTGGTGTGCTGCAGTCCGTGGGGTGGCAGAGTTGGACATGACTGAGCAATTGCACTGAACTGAACTGAACTGAAATTACTTACATGAGAGATCTCCAGATACTTATGTTGTATATCCTTTATGTTAAATCACATAGCATTAAGTTTTTCTTTGGGGAATTATCTATTTACATAAATGTGTGGGAAAAAGTACACATACAGTGAAGGTACACTGAACTAGAAAGAGTAGGTTGAAGTTTAAGGTAGCCATCAAAATGAATTGTTTGATTAAACTGTAACTTCGGAATCATTTACTAAGTTAGCAGATTCAAATAATTATTATATAATTTGAATTTCACTACAGGCATGAAATGCCTATAATTTATCTTATTGCACCTCACTTTATCAAGCTTAACAATGGGTTTTCTTTTACAAATCGCAGCTTTGTGGCCACGGACAAGCATCAAGTACCTCAGGGATATTTTCCCCGACAGTATTTGCTCCTTCCATGTCTCTGTGGCATATTTGGGAATTCTCAAAAAATTTCAAATGGTTCCATTATTCTATATTCGCTATGGTGATCTGTTTGTCTCCCCAAGTGGTGCAGCGGTAAAGAATGCACCTATCAACGCAGGAGATACAGGAGACATGGATTCAGTACCTGGGTTGGGAAGATTCCCTGGAGAAGGAAATGGCAACCGACTCCAGTATTCTTGCCTGAGAAATCCCAGGGACAAAAGAGCCTGGTTAATTACAGCCCACAATTCAGACATAATGCAACAACTGAGCACAAACACAACGGTGATCTGTGCACAGTGGTCTTCAATGTTATTAACACTTATTAATATAATACTGTGATTGTTTTGGGGCTTCACTAACTGCCCCTCTATAAGATGGGTAACTAAATCAATAAAGAATGAAATCAATGTTCTGACTGCTCCACTGACCAGGTTTCCCCCCTTTCTCTCCCTTTCCTTGGACTTCCGTATTCCCTGAAATATAGCAATATTGAAATTAGGCCACTTACTATCTCTAATAATGATAGAAAATATGTGGGAAAAAGAAGTAAATTAATTAAAACAAATAAAGTTTTAAAAATGCATAATAAAAATAAAGCTAGAAATGACTAAGGTCAGTGAAGAAGACATGTCAAAAGCTGAGATAGTCTGGAATCTAGGGCTCTTGTGAGAAACATTCAAGTTGTGAAAGCAAAGGAAAAGTCCATGAAGAAATTATAAGTGCTGCTTCAATGAACACAGGAATGATAAGAAAACCTTAATAGTCTGGATGGAAAACCAAACTGGCTACACCATTTCCTTAAGCCAAAACCTAAGCCAGAGCAAGGCCCTAACTCTCTTCAGTTCTGTGGAGGCTGCGAGAGGTGAGGAAGCTGGGAAGAAAATTTGAAGCCAGCAGAGTGTGGTTTATGAGACTTAACAGAAACCTTTCCCATAACAGGAAAGTGCAAGATGAGGCAGCAAGAGCTGATGTAGAAGCTGCAGCAAGTTATCCAGAAGACCCAGCTCAGATCATTAATGAAGGTGCCTGCATTAAACTAGAGATTTTTCAGTGTAGGTGAAATAGCCTTCTATTTGAAGAGGCTATCTACAACTTTCATAGCTAGAGAGGAAAAGTCAGTGCCTGACTTTAAATCTTCAAAGGACAGGGTGACCCTCCTGTTAGGATTTTTAGAGCTGGTGACTTTACACTGAAGCCAATGCTCATGTATCATTCTGAAAAACCCAGGGCCCTTTAGAATTATACTAAATTTACTCTGCTTGTGTTCTCTATTTGGAACAACAAAGCCTGGATGAAAGCACATCTGTTTACAGCATGGTCTACTGTATATTTTAAACTCAGTGTTGACACCTACTGATCAGAAAAAGAAAAAAAAAAATCCTTTAAAAATGTTACTGCTCATTGAAGATGCACCTGGTCACCCAAGAGGTCTCATAAAGAAACACAAGATGAATGTTGTTTTCATGCCTGCTAACACCAGGACCATTCTGCAGCCCATGGATCAGGGACTCTTAAAAATTATCATTAAAAATATATATATATTATAAGGCTATGACTGCTGTAGATTGTGATCCCTCTAATGTATCTGGGCAGAGTCAATTGAAACCCTTCTAGAAAAGATTCAAAATTCTAGATGCCATTAAGAACACTGGTGATTCACAGAAAAGGTCAAAATATCATCATAAACAGGAATTTGGAAGAAGTTGATTTAACCTTCACAGATGACTGTGAAGGGTTCAAGACTTTAGTGGAGGAAGGAACTGCCCATATGGTAGAAAGAGCAAGAGAGCTAGAATTAGAAGTGGAGCTTGAAGTTGTGGCTTAGATTGCTGCAATTTCATGATACACCTTTAATGGATAAGGAGCTGTTTCTTATGAAAGAAGGAAGTGGTGATGTCATATGATGGAATCTACTCCTGATAAGATGCTGTGGATGTGACACACTGTAGTGTGAAATTTACTTTATCTCGGTGGTCTAAAGCTGGATCTGCAATCTCTCTGAGGTAGGCATGTATTTGAGGACCTAAAAATAACGCATGTTCTCCAACTTTCCATTTGTATCCTTTCCTAATATCCCTCTTTCCATCCTCATTATAGTGTTCCTTTTTTTGTGTATTTGTTTTGTAATACTTTCTGTGTTTGATTATAGGATTTATGAGGGCTAGATTCCCATCAGCTCTTTCACTACTCCATCTTCAAACACATTTGCGATTTCTAATATAAAAGGCACTTCTGTATGTGGAATGTATGAACAACAACAACAGTAACAAGAGAGTGTTTCTGCCATTCACTAAGACAATAGCTATGGACAAGGATAAAAATATTTCTGCTTATACCTCCATCCAGTATATCTGATTACGAGCATCTTTATTATCAATCTCTTAAAAGCTCATTTTATATTACATTTATCAACATTTCAGTAAAAGTTTAGATTTAGAATATATAGCAAAAATCTTAAGATAGCATAGGTCTCAGTTATCAAATAGATTAAAACTTAGTATTGAATACATCTATGGTCACACATATGTGTGCTATATTTATTTATTACAGAAATAAATTTGTATATACTTCATTTTTTAAGACTATGTGATTACTGTACCTTAACTACCAAATAACTTCAAGGTAATTATTGAATATAATGCTCAGACTTTTTAAAACCAGCTTTTAATTATTTTTCTTCCCTTTATATGTATTTTACAATCTCCTTTTGCCTTTATTTTCTAACTAACATATATGTATATATGTGATTTTATGATAATACATTTCAATACTTTACATAGGCTAATCTAAAATATATGCTAGTGGTAGAAAGGAATTGAGGTTTCATATATATTTGTCCAAGAAGGAAATTATGCAAATTTGTCCAAGAAGGAAATTATGCAGTACACATTTTCAAAGGCATAATAATTGATTTCTGTGTTATTTGCTAATATTTCTAGAATGAACTAAGTCTATGTAACTATACATAAGCTGGTGTGTTCATTCTATTTTATATATATTAACATTTTCATAACTGCAACATGTTAAAAAGCAATTTTCACATTAATACAAAAATAGATATTTTTATAAAAATGAAACATACATTAAAGAACTTGTAATTTATTAAGATAGAATGTAAATGAAGAACGTAATTTTGATATTATATTTTATCAGTGGAAAACATGAAATATTCTAATGACATTTGCCTCAAACCTGGAATGTACTGTAAAGCTGAATTGTTTACAAAACAGAACCCATTGAAACAAAAGAAAATGCATACTTCAAAAAAATTTTTATAAAGGAAATACTAAATGTACTTAGGCTGCAAACACTGACGCAACTTTGGTGAAAATTTCAATTCTTTAATTAAAAACACATTGCAATAAATGTATACCTATTATGGCTATTTAAAATTGTTATATGCTAGATATGTTTTTATATTCCAATTTATTATTCAAATATGGCATATATTTGCAAAAGCAAAGCTGCAAAATTAACTCCTTATTGCTACATCTGAAAATATTGTAGTCATGGAATATAATCAAAGTAATCCTGAATTATTGATGAGCTTTTATTTATTTAGTAAGTGAATTACTAAAAATTCACAAGAAGATTTCCTGTTTAGTTACCAATTGTCATGTATGCATATGATTTTAATAATTTATGCAAACTACTTTGCTGCTTTTGTGGTAAAATTTTATCAGTCACATTACAAACAATGAGGTGTGGTACTGGTCCTTCATTTATTCTTTTCAGACAGTTTGTGACATTTTATATCTGTCACCTGAGATAATTAATATGCTAATCTAACAGTCATTTTAACAAAACTCTTTGATGACTGGCAAAAGATGTTTCTAACAGGCAGCAGCAATACTCTAAATGATCATGAATGGAATGACATACTGAAGCTTTCAAATATATTGATCAGCTTTATGCAGATACTTTCTGTCCATTTTTATAAACCTTACAGTCTTAAAATGCAACATCAAATTGTTTGCTTAGGTATTAAAATAAAAATTATTATAAAACCCAGGAAGAATTTCAATGCTATTTAAAATAAAAGAATCAGACTGTTTATTCCACTCAGGTTCTGTGTTTTTCAGATGATAAAATAATCTTTGAGAGGGAAATTGTCTTTGTGACTTATTTTAAACAATACTCACAATTTGCCTTTTATGACTGGAAATGAATTCATGGCTAATAATTTATTCAGAAAATCGACATGTTGAGGTTATTGTTCGCTTCCAGATATGAGGTCTATTTGGAAGATACTGTATGCTAACTATACTTGCAAATAAATAGCATTGCAAATGAAAAGTTGTAAAATGATCATTTTGACTTAGTAAAATTAAACAGAAATAAAAACTTATGAAGAAATATGTGATACATTCTCTATGTTTTATATCAACCATACCAATCAGGTCAGTTTCATATTTAATTAATTACTCCAATATCTACTTGGTCCAAGTAGTTATTACTGAAATTCTCCAGTTGTCTCCTAATTAGTCATTCTTTTTCTACATTTAATGATCAACAGTCTATTCTGAAAATCATATCACAGATGTTTCTTACACTAAATTAGATAATAAAAACAATTTATTGAAAACCTTGCAAATGCTGCACTTTTAATATTAAGCAAAAATCCTTAAAATTGCTCACAAAATTCTCAAATACGGACACCTATTAATTCTTGTTTTCTTCCCATAGCACACCACACTGCTAATGCTAAGTCACTTCAGTCGGGTCCGACTCTGTGCGAGCCCATAGACAGCAGCCTACCAGGCTCCCCCATCCCTGGCTCCATGCAATGCTCACTTTTCCTTTTTCTTTTGTGGATCCTCGAGTTGTTTTTCTGTTTTGCTTAAGGTTTTTTTTTTTTTCCCCTTCCATTATTGCTTATTTTATGCTGCTGCTGCTGCTGTTAAGTCGCTTCAGTCGTGTCCGACTCTGTGAGACCCCATAGACCATAGCCCACCAGGCCTCTCCATCCCTGGGATTCTCCAGTCAAGAACACTGGAGTGGGTTGCCATTTCCTCTCCAATGCATGCAAATGAAAGGTGAAAGTGAAGTGTCTCAGTCGTGTCCGATTCTTAGCGACCGCATAGACTGCAGCCTACCAGGCTCCTCCATCCATGGGTTTTTTCCAGGGAAGAGTACTGGAGTGGGTTGCCATTGCCTTCTCCTATTATATGCTAAGATACTATAATTTAATTTCATAAATCTCTAGTAAGAGGTCAATAAATTTAGAGATTTTGTATTTGTTTTGCTTACTGATTGGGGCTTCCTAGGTGGCTCAGTGGTAAAGAATTTACCTGCCAATGCAGGAGATGCAAGAGACGTGGGTTCCATCCTTGAGTCAGGAAGATTCCCTGAAGGAGGACATGCTTATTGATATATTTCAAACACCTAGATCAGTGACTGTCACAGAGTAGCTCATCAATTCTTATTTGTTAAAATATTAAATGAAAAATAAATGGGAAAAAATAAGGAAGACCAGTTGGGGGAGGGGGGGAAGAAGAGAAGAAATTTAAAAAAAAAAGAAGCAAGGTTGAACATATTAATATTCTGATTTTTTGGATGTACAAATTTTTATTATCACAAAAGAAAGACTTTCCAAATAAGGAGAAAAGCATGAATAAATATGAATGGGAAATCAATATCAGGGTTGTTGTAAAACCACTGATGAGAATAGTGTAGGGATGATATTCATAACATAAGCATTGTAGATTCAATTTTGGGGGTTTTAAAATTTATGATGTCTATGAGTATCTCTCATATCCATCAAATTGTATCATACTGTTACTCTTCTCTTAATTTCAATACTTGCCCACCCCCTTCCTGTAGAACTAGCAGAACTGAGCAGAACCCTCCCTGCTCAGCCCTCCTCACCTTGCGCAGGTACAAAACCTCTCTGTCCACACCCCCTCCCTTCTCATTTGTAGGAAAACTAAGTCTTCCAAGCCTCCCAAAGTTGCAAAAGAGCAGGTTTGAACAGTTAATGGTTAGGAAAACAGAGGCACAGATTAGGATTCAATGAAAGAACAAGATTAACACTATTGCTCATAATAATCTATATCCTTGTGGGCACTAGAATAATTGTGGCTTCCTCTGCCCATTTGTGCAAGCAGGCAACTAAAATTGTCAGCAAAGAGATGCTACAAACAGACCCAAGTCCCCATCTCCTGCTCTGAAAATCTGGTGCCCTATGTCAGCACACTAGCCTCTCATCTCACAGACATGAAAGGATGGCTGAGAAGCTGGGATTTCTAAGCGGCTCTTTTGCCTTTTCCTGTTTGTCTATTTATCTTCCCCTTAAACCTTGATTATGAAAATGAGATCTCGAGGTAACATTTAACCTAACTCCTGCCTTCTGCTCTACTGAAATTACACAATGTCTTGCCTAACCTGTTGATGCCTTTACTGGATTAAAAGGAGTGAGAATGAAGAACTAAGGGATTAAAAAATGATGACTGACTCTACCCCCAGCTTCTCTCCAGAGCAAATTTGCAGGCAGATCACTCGTCAAGACAGAATTCAGTTGCAGGCAGATTATGCAGGCAAGACAGTATTGAAAAGACAATCAGAAGTCAGTGGGTATGCATGCAATGGAATAATGACAAAGAATCAGACCTCCTCCTTAATGACTGACTGAAAACTGTTTTCCCTTTGCCCCTTAGAAATTGTTATATCTGAGCAGAATCTTCCCTGTCATTCTCCAAACATGAGTTCACCCTCTCCCCAGATTGAAGGAATGCTTTTCTGAATAAAGCACCTTTCCTTCCAACCGACACTTGCTTTTTGAGCATCGAGCAGCCAAACCTGAGTTTGATCATACTAGGACTTTAGGTCTTCTGACACCCAGTATTGAGCTATTTATTATTCCAAACTGTCAAATAGATACATTTCTAAAATACAGGGACCCACACAAGTGTGCAGTGCACACACACACCTTTGTGTATTTATGCTACACTTGACTAATGGTTCCATTGTACCTTAAGATGATTTTCAGTGGACCGTAGTCTCCTCAGTGACATTTTTAAAAAATATCCTTTTATACCACTTAGTACTTGATAATATATTAAGTTTTCTAGAGCCAAATTATATATTCTATGCTATTCTCAAATTATTTCCCATTTCTACGCCATTATTATCTGAGTCTAATTCTCCTAATGTATAAATGTCTTGAGTACAGGGACCAATTCTAAAAGCACTCGAAATAATGCTGAGTGAACAGCAAGTGGTAAAAAATGCTATTGATGCCGACATCAGAAAAATAACAATGAAGAACAAGTATAAGGGAGCATGTGTTTTTCTTGTATTCTTCCTCACCTTGGCATTATAAATAACAGTATTTACATAACGGTACTTTTGCATGTACAAGTTGAGGTTTATCATTTCTGATACTTTCCCTGGATGTTGATAAAAACTACATTTTTTCATTAATCTTATAACCATATTTATCCCATTTTTCTAAAATTTATTTTATGTCACCACTACTAGTTCTAAGTGAAATTTGCACTAATTAAGTAACATAACTATGAATTTAAATGCAAATCCCAAGGAGGGGTTTTTAGGTAGAAAATAATTACCGTGTTTGCCCAGAACACAGTGGATGTTTTTTATGACACTGCAGTACCTTGGCTTTGGAAAATATACTTGACCTCTTAGCCTATTGTTTTGGACAGGAATTATATCCAATCCATCAATTCTAATGTCAAAACGGTGAATTCCTGGCAGCAGTAGACTCCTCTTTCAGGGGAAAATCATTTGCTTTTTTCCTGTCAGTTTGTCTATAATTCTAAATATTTACATGACATTTACAAAAACAAAACAAACGGGCCCTTAATGAGCATGATAAATTTTTAGCTAAATCCACTGGAAGCTTGACTATCCTGGAAGAGGAAAATAGGTCTGTTTATTTTGAATGTCAACATACTAATGAATTAATTCTAAACTATTTTAGCACCGAAAGTTAACGTGCTTTCATTACTGTTCACAGTGCTGTAACTTCCTTAGGGGCATTTGAAAGGGCAAAAGAGTCACGCTTTCTATGCTGTCAAGGACCAGCAAACTGTTTTTTAGCCACTGTCCTGTAGTTGTATTAAGTTCATGCACTTTTCTTTTTCTTTCTTGGCCAAAGGAAACGGTGGTAACGCAATGTGTCTTTGCTCTGTGATGGTCTCATCTCTTATGCCTAATGATCTATTCATTTATTCAACATATTAAAAGTCCTATTGAACACCCTTACTGCCTGCAAATCTTTCCATTCTCTTTCATCTCAAACAGACTAATTTCCACTTTCTAATTTAGGGCTTATTTGTGCCTGCCTCTCCCTCCTCATCTTTACTGGATGCACAGCTCACTGGAACTCATCCTTCAGATATCAGCCAGAAAGTCATTGCTTACCTGTCACCCGAACTAGGCTTCATCTTACCATTACATTATCTTACGGCACCAGGTACTTCTCATTCATATCACTTTTCATGAACATAATTAGGCATTACTATTTTATGCTGTGTTTAATGCTTGTTTTCCTCCCTAGACTGTAAGTTCCAAGCTGGCAAGAGCCTTCACACCCTTCTCCTCCTTTCTGTCCTCTGGCATCACAACAGACACACGGCAGGGACACAAAAGCTCTTAACTGCATGAATAAATGAATGAAACTATTGCTCTCTATATATCGTCTCTGAATTGGGTGTGGGAGAAAAACCTAGTTTATTTTATTTTAAACAGAAAAGATAAGCTATTCTGGCATAATTAATAGTTTGAATCATACAGTGAATACTTAGCCATTTATAATTTAGTTCAATTATGTGTTTCATGGGCTTCCCAGGTGACACAGTGGTAAAGAATCCACCTACCAATGCAGCAAATGCAGGTCCAATCTCTGGGTCAGGAAGATCCCCTGGAAAAGGAAATGGCAACCTACGCCAGTTCTCTTGCCTGGAAAATCCCATAGACAGAGGAGCCTGGTGGGTTACAATCCATGGGGTTGCAAAGAGTCAGACATGATTTAGTGACTAAACAACAATAATAGTATTTGATTGTGTACATATACCTCATCTTCTTCATCCATTCATCTGTCGATGGACACTTAAGTCAACTATTCTCAAAGAAAAGAAGACCAAAAGTGAACATCATATCCAGGCACACTTATTTGCAAACAATTGTTAAAATAATTTAATTATTAAATTAATCCACTATAGCATTCATTTTTTGTTCATAGATACACAGTTTCTTTAACTTCTTTGACACTTTTTTGATTTAGGCATGTTTATTCTAATGTACTGCAGTAATTCTGGGGGAAATGCAAATAATTTTTTTCAGTGAGTGCTATGCACAGACTTTTAAAATCATTAGGAACATTTCTAAATTATGTGCCTATACTCTTAATTCAAGTTCTTTTTTGAGTTTTTCAAATAATTGGGCTTATGCTAATGATCTGAGATTTAAAATAGGTATGGGAGGTGTTATAATAGCAATGCACTGTCAGAAAAAAAAAAAAAGGTAATTTTAGCCTTCATGAATAATCGCAACAGTGCTATCAACATCACTGAGGAATATGCGACAGCTGTTTGAGTTGGCTGCTCTACAGTGTTCCTACAAAAATGCTCTTGCCGTTGTTGGGAGGGGCTTGGGGAGATAAGTCATATATTATATGGTCTTAAGCATTGACAGTGTGTTGGCCACTAAGTTACCCTTATTAAACTCCTAAAGTGGAAAGGACAATTAAAATATCAACAGTACCCCAGGCAAATGTTTTCACTTTCAATGCTCAGTGATTTGTGATTTTCACAGGACAGTATTGTATCATCCATGTGACTTTTTTTCTTTGCCTTAACATTTTTCAGTGATTATATTGACCAAAGTCAATGGCTTCCACAATGTATCTAAAGGATTTGTATTTGGAAACTAAAAATATTTCGATTTTGATCTCTGAGGGTATGGTACAGAATTTGAGAGGACTTTACAATTCAAAGCTGTTTCATCTTTGAAAGCAGTTAGAGATCTCAGCTCTTTGAAAAGAGCGTAGAGAATGTGGCTCTCAGTGATTCTCTTTAAAATGTTGGCCCTGATTGTTGTTGCTTGTTTTGTTTTTGAGGGACAGAGGAAGGGGAACATTTTGACACACTAAAATTCATAAATCTCAACTGGGAAATTCTGATAAAATCAAACTCACCTCTCAGTCACACCAGGATTAAGGTAGAAAATACTGCAATTGACAATATTTGGGAGCCATTCTCAGCCCATCTACCCTTTCCACTATATCCAGAGGTAACCACTGTACTGTTTGAGATTTTTGTTAATACTGTTTTACACTAAGAATTAATTCTACATGTACTAGATTGTCAAATAATTTAACATATTGATATACTTGCTTGCACACGCAGAGGTAGGATAAAATAATAACTGAGCAAGCTAAAATTGTGCGAAGCATTAGAAAAACACATTTTAAAAAATGCAGTTTCCATACATGTATATTTTCTGGGTATAAATTTTTTATCAGATAATTTTTCAAATATTTTCTCCCAGTCTTTGCCTTGGCTTTCATTTTCATAACAGTATTTTAAATTTTAATAGTCTTGATGAAGTCCAATTCATCATTTTATAAAATTATAGTTTTGGTGTTATAGCTAAAATTTTTGCCCCATTAGTTTTGGGGAAATTATTAGTCATTATCACTTCAAATACTTGTTACCCATATTACTGCTTTTCCCCTTATTCTTAAATTGTATGTACTCATATGTTAGACAGGGTTTCCCTGGTAGGTCAGATGGTAGAGAATCCACCGGCAAAGCAGGAGACCCAGGTGTGATATCTGGGTGGGGAAGACCCCTTGAAGCAGGGAATGGCTACCCCCTCAATGTTCTTGACTAGAGAATTCCATGGACAGACAAGCCTGGTGGGCTGCAGGCCATGAGGTCACAGAGTCAGACACAACTGAGCGACTAAACATACACACACAAATATTAGACAACATAATGGTCCATTTTTCTTGGGTTTTCTTTTATTTAAAGTCTCTTTTCCCCTTTGCATTTTGTTTGGGTAATTTCTACTTTATTCTCTCATTTTCAGGTTTACAGATTCTTCCCTCAACTGTTTTAATTCTACTGATAAGCCAGTCAATAAGTTTTCTTTTTAGTTATCAGAATTTTATTTTGACTATTTCTTAATACTGTATTTTCTTCTCTCTGATGAAATTCTCATCTTTGTATCATATTGAACTATTTTTCACTAGATACTTTAAGAGAATAGTGATGGTTATATTTATAGTCCTTGTCTGATAGTTGCAACACCTTATTTCTGTCTGGTTTTGTTAGCTGCTTTATCTCTTGAAAATGGGATTTAGTTTTTCTTTCTGTTGTATTTTCATACATTTCTATTGAATGCCAGTTATTCCAGTAGAATGACAGAAACTAAGATAAGTAGTTTAAAACTTGGTTAGGGGCTCAGGTGTTCTTCCTGTCAGGCCATTAGAATCAGTGATTAGGCCAATATAGTCTGGAACTGCACCACTTTGTTATAATTTTTGTAGCAGTTTGCTGTTATTGTTACTGATGTGGTTGATTTCCAAATGTCACAGGTTCCCCATACCTCTAGTGGTGGTGAAGTGCTGGAGAGGTTTTCTCAGTGCTCTGTTCCCAGCTTTCAGCCATTCCTGAATGTCTGTGCCACAGAGGACTAGCACTTGCCCTTCCTCGCAGTAGATTGTATGATACTTGGTACTGGAATCCCCTGGGTTTTGGTCCTGTCTCCAGTTTTCTGTCTTAAAAAGGCTCTGTGCCCCTGTGTCATGGGCAAGCATCTTCCTCAGCATCCCTACATCTCCATCCCCTGAGTTCTAACTCTGCCTTAGATCCACAGTCGACCTTGGGAGGGGATTTCCTGCACCACCAACAAGTGGGAGAGAACCCTTCAATATAGACCATGCCACATAGAGAATATTTATATAGACTGTAAGGCCTGAGATGACTATCACCTCTCCATCAGCTGTAGACATTTCTCTCTAACTTGCCTTCATCCTCAGCCTTTGGCTGGCAGGTAAGTGGTCTTGACTTCCCTGCCCAGAAACTTCTGACTTGCCTTGTAGAATATCATCATGGGGGATGTGATTGCTGAACACACTATCATCCTCACAGGTCCTAACCATCTCATGAGGATACTTTCTCCTCTTTCTGTAGCTTTTGTTCCATAGGAATGAAACGTGTGTATCATTGGCAGGGCTTTATGTCTATCTCCCCTGCAGGGGCTTCCACTATGATTCAGTGGGTAAAGAATCCTCCTGCAATGCAGGAGACACAGGAGATGCAAGTTTAATCCTTGGGTCAGGAAGATCCCCAGGAGAAGGATATGGCAAGCCACTCAAGTATTCTTGCCTGGATAATCCCATGGACAGAGAAGTCTGGCAGATTACAGTCCATGGGGGTCACAAAAAGTGGGACACGACAGGATAACTAAGCACTCACACACTCCTGCAGCAAGGCATAGCCTCTTTAGAGCCTAGTATGAGAGTGATTTCTTCCCAACCCAGTGATGCTCTCCTTTGGTTTCACACAAGAACAAGTCAGGAGAAACAGGCAATGAGTTGCTTCTGTCCTGTCTGCAATCTGTGATTACCTCCTTTGTGTTGTACAGGCAAAAGCTTTTGTGGCTCCTAACCCAGGGGATTAAGGTATTCAATATAAGAAGAAAGGACTCAGGAAGTAGGATAGGTTTTGTGCCTGTCTCAGAACAGCTGTCAATCACTTCTGCACATCTGAGCCACTCAGCTTTGCTCTCTCTGGTCTTTTGCCCTGCACTCAATTTCTCCTGAGATTTCAAGCAGTACACAGCTGTATGGCTGAGGAAAGGCAGTTGCTAAGTGCCCCCAGCAACTTCAGATTTATTAGCTCCCACTTGACTTTTAGTCAAGTTAAATTTTACCTGCTTATACTGTGGTCAAAACAGGTCCAGATTCCCTGACGCTCTGTCAGGGGTGAGTAGACATACATGTCCTCTGACTGCTTAGAAGAATTTAAACCTCTTTGGATTTCAGATACCTTCCTTGCACTCTAGCTTCAGCTTTCCAATGGGCATAAGAAATGCTATGAAATTATAGCTTATTTTTTCTCATTGTTAAATGAGAAGCAACTTTTTAAAGAAGCACACAATCCAAAGTTTAAATGAGAGTTTATCCACAAATTGTAATGTGTTTGTTTTGCTGAAGTTTGAAATATTTTTAAATTTCTCTTATGATTCATTATTTTTTGGATCCTGAGGTTATTTAGTAACAGTGTTTTATTTATAGATATTTGTGGGTTTTCTTTGTATTTTATTTTATAAATTTCTAATTTAGTATAATTATGGTCTAATTTAATATACTTAGTGTGTATTGATGTTTGGTCACTAAGCTGTGTGCAAATCATTTGCAACCCAATGGACTGTAGTCTGCCAGGCTCCTCTGTCCATGGGATTTCCCAGGAAAGAATACTGGAGCCGGTTGCCATTTCCTTCTCCAGGGGACTTTCCCGAACCAGGGATGGAACTCTTGTCTCCTGCGTTGCAGGCAGATTCTTTACCATTAAGCCACTGATGAACGTATAAGTGGACCCATGCAATTTAAACCTGTTGTTGAAATGTCAGCTGTAGTTATTTGCCCTGGCCTCTGAGGTCAGGGGCGGTGGCTGAGAGGAGCTACCCCATGCCCGAGTCAGGGGCAGCAGTGGAAGGAGCAACCCCACGTCCAAGAAGCGGCAGCTGAGCAGATGCAGGAAGTCCAAGAGGAGCTACTCCATGTTCAAGGTCAGGAGGGGCAGCGTGAGGAGATACCCTTCCTCCAAGGTAAGGAGCAGAGGCTGCGCTTTGCTGGAGGAGCCATGAAGAGACACCCCATATACAAGGTAAAAGAAACCCAAGTAAGATGGTAGGTGTTGTGAGAGGGCATCAGAGGGCAGACACACAGAAACCATATCACAGAAAACTAGCCAATCTGATCACATGGACTACAGCCTTGTCTAACTCAGTGAAACCAAGCCATGCCCTGTGGGGTCACCCAAGATGGGCAGGTCATGGTGGAGAGGTCTGACATAATGTGGTCCACTGGAGAAGGGAATGGAAAACCACTTCAGTATTCTTGCCTTGAGAACCCCATGAACACTATGAAAAGGCAAAATGATAGGACACTAAAAGATAAACTCCCCAGGTCGATAGGTGCCCAGTATGCTACTGGAGATCAGTGGAGAAATAAATCCAGAAAGAATGAAGGGATAGATCAAAAGCAAAAGCAATACCCAGTTGTGGATGTGACTGGTGATAGAAGTAAGGTCCTATGCTGTAAAGAGCAATACTGCATAGGAACCTGGAATGTCAGGTCCATGAATCAAGTCAAATTGGAAGTGGTCAAACAGGAGATGGCAAGAGTGAACGTCGACATTCTAGAAATCAGTGAACTAAAATGGACTGGAATGGGTGAATTTAACTCAGATGACCATTTTATCTACTACTGTGGGCAGGAAACCCTTAGGAGAAATGGAGTAGTCACCCTGGTCAACAGATGATTCCAAAATGCAGTACTTAGATGCAATCTCAAAAACGATAGAATGATCTCTGTTCATTTCCAAGACAAACCATTCAATATCACAGGAATCCTACTCTATGCCCCAACCAGTAATGCTGAAGAAGCTGAAGTTGAATGATTCTACAAAGACCTACAGGACCTTCTAGAACCAACATCTAAAAAAGTGCTATAGGGGACTGGAATGCACAAGTAAGAAGTCAAGAAACACCTGGGGTAACAGACAAATTTGGCCTTGGAATACGGAATGAAACAGAGCAAAGGCTAATAGAGTTTTGCTAAGAGAACGCACTGGTCATAGAAAAACCCTCTTCCAACAACACGAGAAGACTCTACACATGGACATCAACAGATGGTCAAACCAAAATCAGATTGATTACATTCTTTGCAGCCAGAGATGGAGAAGCTCTATACAGTCAGCAAAAACAAGACCAGGAGCTGACTATGGCTCAGATCATGAACTCCTTATTGCCAAATTCAGACTGAAATTGAGGAAAGTAGGGAAAGCCACTAGACCATTCAGGTATGACCTAAATCAAATCCCTTATGATTATACAGTGGAAGTGAGAAATTAAGAGACTAGATCTGATAGATAGAGTGTCTAATGAACTATGGACAGAGGTTCATGACATTGTACAGGAGACGGAGATCAAGACTATCCTCATGGAAAAGAAATGCAAAAGGCAAAATAGCTGTCTGAGGAGGCCTTACAAATAGCTGTGAGAAGAAGAGAAGCGAAAAGCAAAGGAGAAAAGGAAAGATATAAGCATCTGAATGCAAGGAGATAAGAAAGCCTTCCTCAGCAATCAATGCAAAGAAATAGAGGAAAACAACAGATTGGGAAAGATTAGAGATCTCTTCAAGAAAATTAGAGACACCAAGGAAACATTTCCTGCAAAGATGGGCTCGATAAAGGACAGAAATGGTATGGACCTAACAGAAGCAGAAGATATTAAGAAGAAGTGGCAAGAATACACAGAAGAACTGTACAAAAAAGATCTTCACGACCAAGATAATCACAATGGTGTGATCACTCACCTAGAGCCAGACATCCTGGAATGTGAAGTCAAGTGGGCCTTAGAAAGCGTCAGTACAAACAAAATTACTGGAGGTGATGGAATTCCAGTTGAGTTGTTTCAAATCCTGAAAGATGATGCTGTCAAAGTGCTGCACACAATATGTGAGCAAATTTGGAAAACTCAGCAGTGGCCACAGGACTGGAAAAGGTCAGTTTTCATTCCAATCCCAAAGAAAGGCAATGCCAAAGAATGCTCAAACTATCACACAATTGCACTCATCTCACACGCTAGTAAAGGAATGTTCAAATTTCTCCAAGCCAGGATTCAGCAATATGTGAACCATGAACTCCCTGATGTTGAAGCTGGTTTTAGAAAAGGCAGAAGAACCAGAGATCAAATTGCCAACATCTGCTGGATCATTGAAAAAGCAAGAGAGTTCCAGAAACACATCTCTTTCTGCTTTATTGACTATGTCAAAGCCTTTGACTGTGTGGGTCACAATAAACTGTGGACAGTTCTGAAAGAGATGGGAATACTAGACCACCTGACCTGCCTCTTGAGAAACCTGTATGCAGGTCAGGAAGCAACAGTTAGAACTGGACATGGAACAACAGACTAGTTCCAAATAGAAAAAGGAGTACATCAAGGCTATATGTCACCCTGCTTATTTAACTTCTATGCAGAGTACATCATGAGAAACGCTGGACTGGAAGAAGCACAAGCTGGAATCAAGATTGCCGGGAGAAATATCAATAACTTCAGATATGCAGATGACACCACCCTTATGGCAGAAAGTGAAGAGGAGCTAAAAAGCCTCTTGATGAAAGTCAAAAAGGAGAGTGAAAAAGTTGGCTTAAAGCTCAACCTTCAGAAAACGAAGATCATAGCATCTGGTCCCATCACTTCATGGGAAATAGATGGGGAAACAGTGGAAACAATGTCAGACTTTATTTTTGGGGGCTCCAAAATCACTGCAGATGGTGACTACAGCCATGAAATTAAAAGACACTTACTCCTTGGAAGAAAATTTATGACCAACCTAGATAGCATATTGAAAAGCAGAGATGAGACTTTGCCAACAAAGGTCCATCTCGTCAAGGCTATGGTTTTTCCAGTGGTCATGTATGGATGTGAGAGTTGGACTGTGAAGAAGGCTGAGTGCCAAAAAATTGATGCTTTTGAACTGTGGTGTTGCAGAAGACTCTTGAGAGTCCCTTGGACTGCAAGGAGATCCAACCAGTCCATTCTAAAGGAAATCAGTCCTGGGTGTTCATTGGAAGAACTGATGCTGAAGCTGAAACTCCAATACTTTGGCCACCTCATGAGAAGAGTTGACTCATTGGAAAAGACACTGATTCTGGGAGGGATTGGGGGCAGGAGAAGGTGACGACAGAGGATGAGATGGCTGGATGGGATCACCGACTCGATGGACATAAGTTTGAGTGAACTCTGGGAGTTGGTGATGTACTGAGAGGCCTGGCGTGCAGCGAGTCATGGGGTTGCAAAGAGTCAGACTCAACTGAGGGACTGAACTGAACCAAACTTTATATAAATGTTAATTATGTCAAGTTGGTTGGTAGTTCTCAGATCTTCTATACCTTTATAGATTTTCTTTATATTTGTTTTTCATAATTTGACAGTAACATTTCTTAGACTCTCTGAATGTTGGTGGATTTATCTAGTTGTCCCCTTAGTCATGTCAATTGTTACTTTATGTATTTGGAAGCATTATCTTTTAGGTCCATAAATATAGAGGTCCACAAACAATTTTATGTCTTTTTTATGAATAACTAAATTAAAATATTAGAACATGTTTTTCTCAATTTTTGGTAATGCATATTTTGTCTACTCTTTCTGATTAAAATGCAACTCTTTTTACGTTTTCAATGTGTATTTCTTTTTCAAATACTTTACTTTAAAACTATCTAGTTCTTCATACCTAAATATTTTTCCTTTTAAAAGACATATCACTAGTCTTGCTGACAAAAGGGACTTGTGAACACTGTAGGGAAAGGAGAGGGTGGGACATATTTACACCACGATGCATAAAATAGATAGCTGGTGGGAAACTGCTTTATTGCATAGGGAGCTCACCTCAGGCTCTGTGATGACCTGGGGGGGTGGGATGTGGGGAGGGTGAGTTGGAGGCTCAAGAGGGATGGGACATATGTATACTTACAGCTGATCCATGTTGTTGTACAGCAGAAACTAACACAAAATTGTAAAGCAATCATATTCTAATTAAAAAAGCGTAAAAGAAAAAAAAAAACACAAGAAAACAAAACAAAAAGCATGTAGTCTTATTGCTTTTATTTTAACTAATACAGAAATTTGGGGTGTTTAGGTGGATGATTTTGTGCTTTTACATATATATACACATATAAACATATATCTATATATATATCATATATGTTTTACCTAAATAGTTATCCTTTAAAAATTATTTTTGGATATTTTTGATTCCATTTGACATAACTAATTTTGCTTGAAACATTTCTTTTAAAATTCCTTACAGTATGTGTTCTGCTGGAGATAATGAACTTTAGCTTTTGTCTTTCTTAGACTGTATTTATTTTATGCTAATGTTCTGCCCATTAGTGTTACCTTATCTATTCTTCATTAATATTTGGAATTGTTTTGAATATTTTTATCTCCCTATTTCCAATATAGTTCTACTTTAAATGTGTTTCTTGAAAAATACAATATATAGGGTGTGGAGTTTTAGGCCTTAATAAACAATGTGTTTTCCAGTGTTAAAATCAATATAGTCACATGCAGTGTAAACAGCTGACACACTTGATTTGTTTTCCCTGCCTTAATTTATTATTTATTTAACACTGTTAATTATTTTCCTTTTTGCTTTATTGTTGATAATTTAGTTAATCTGCTATGTTTTAGTTCTGTACCACTGTTAGTTTTGTAATTCTACAACAGTTTTTCACTTTGCCAAAGATCACTTTCATTTTGAGATGCTCATGTGTCCGTCACAGAAAGGTTTCCCATTGCTTCTCTCACGACTTTGCACACAAATTGTATTATATAACTCCATTCCCATTTAGATGAATCTTTTAGAATATTCATGACTTTATTATCATTCCAAATTTCTCTTCATTTACATGTCAATGTTTTTCTTTCCCCAAATTTTATATTTGAAGTTATAAAACATTTTAGTTACAGATATCTTTAGAAATTTCTTTGAAAAAAGTCACTTTGCACTTTGAGAATTTTTGATACATTCCAACAGACTACAATATTCATATAAATAAATATATATGTATATATATTCTTCATTGTTTTTTTAACCTAAAGATGCATGCATACATATGTATGTATATATATCTATATATACACATTCTCACAATTTTCATTAATATTTCTTAATCTAAGCATTAGTTATTTTGTTATACAATTTCTATACTTTTGGTTAAGTAGAATTTTAGGAACCACCAACCATTTAATTTTTCATTTTCAAACCGCTTTTTTGCCCCCCTAATTTTGAACTAAAATTTTGTCCAAGAAACCTCATGGGTGCTAGAATACCTAAATTATCTCATGACTAAGAATAACTCTGGAAGGAAAGTTATGACCAACCTAGATAACATATTCAAAAGCAGAGACATTACTTTGCCAACAAAGGTCCATCTAGTCAAGGCTATGGTTTTTCCTGTGGTCATGTATGGATGTGAGAGTTGGACTGTGAAGAAAGCTGAGCACTGAAGAATTGTCACTTTTGAACTGTGGTGTTGGAGAAGACTCTTGAGAGTCCCTTGGACGGCAAGGAGATCCAACCAGTCCATTCTGAAGGAGATCAGTCCTGGGTGTTCTTTGGAAGGACTGATGCTAAAGCTGAAACTCCTCTACTTTGGCCACCTCATGTGAAGAGTTGACTCATTGGAAAAGACTCTGATGCTGGGAGGGATTGGGGGCAGGAGAAGGGGATGACAGAGGATGAGATGGCTGGATGGCATCACTGACTTGATGGACGTGAGTTTGAGTGAACTCTGGGAGTTGGTGATGAACAGGGTGGCCTGGTGTGGTGCTATTCATGGGGTCGCAAACAGTCGGGCATGACTGAGTGACTGAACTGAACTGAACTGAAGAATAACTCTTTGGTTTTGATTTTTTTACAAAGAAATTTCAATACCACATACTTCTCAGGACACATTTTATTTTTCTAAAGTTTTGAAGAGGAAAATTCTCATATTATATTCCAGCATCAAGTGTTGCTATCAAAAAATCTGGGACTACAATTATTTTGTCTTCCTTGCATATTTCTCCATTTTGTTTTTTGTATTATAATCAGATGCATATAATGTAAAATCAAGGGCTTCCCAGATAGCAGCTAGTTGTAAAGAACCTGCCTATACAGGAGACATCAGAGATGTGGGTTCAATCCCTAGGTCAGGAAGATCCCCTGAAGGAGGGCATTGCAATCCACTCCAGTATTCTTGCCTGGAGAATCCAATGGACAGAGGAGCCTGGTGGGCTACAGTCCATAGGGTTGCAAAGATTCGGATATGACTGAAGCGACTTAGCATGCATATAAACAACGTCAAACAGAAACAAGTCACTCCAACAAATAAAGGTGTACATCCCGACACAGACACAGGAGTAAATGGAATTGAGAATTGATTTGAGAATTGTTCTGTGATCATCAGGTATCCAAATTTCTCCTGTTTTTACTTATTTTTTTAATTTTTTTAATTTAAATTTATTTATTTTAATTGGAGGCTAATTACTTTACAATATTGTATTGGTTTTGCCATACATCAACATGAATCCGCCACGGGTGTACATGTGTTCCCCATCCTGAACCACCTCCCACTTACTTCCTGGTACCATCCTGTTTTTATTGTACCAACATTGGTACATGGCTTTAAAATTCAAATTCAGAATGGCTAATAAAACTCCAGTAATGGTTGATATAGGGAAAAAGGAATAAGAAAGGACAGAAAGGAACTGACAACATCCCAAATGAATTTTTTTAAATTAATTAATTTTTTATCAATGGATAATTGCTTTACAGAATTTTGCTGTTTTCTCTCAAATCTCAACATGAATCAGACATAGGTATACATATATCCCCTCCTTTTGAACCTCCCTCCCACCTCCCTCCCCATCCCACCCCTCTAGTTTGATACAGAGCCCCTGTTTGACTTTATCTTTCCCTTATGTTAAAACAAATCAACACTAAACAAGAATAAAACACTGGGACAGGTATACCGAACACCCTAGTCTGCTCCACTGTTGAAAAATGTCTGCAAGATTTCTAACACTAAGACTACAATTTTAGCAAGAAGGAAAGAGAATGTGAGAAGAGCAAATGAGAGTAACCACTAGCTAAATCAATTATTTTGTACAGTCTTCCCACAAGCCCACCCAACAATTTTGACTCTTATTAATTGATCGCCTCTAGCTGCCAGCAAGGAAATCTCTTACTTGTTATCATTCCACATAGAATGAAACTGAGGTCTATTATTAAGGAAGACGAGACAGTAGTAAACTATGTTTCTCCTATATTTGCACATTCTGCAAGAATGACTTTATTACATCTTTTTAATCTTTGGATTTCAATACCTATATAAGGATATATTCATTCAAAAATTGAGTAGACACTGAAGCAATTTGTTTTTGTTATTTTTTATGAAAATAACAGAGATAAATACCTAATATGCTATAATTTTTTAACTCTTACTAACTGGCTTTTAAGCTCTGCCAGCTCCTTTCTTTTTTATCTCTGCAGTTGCTGCCTTTAGGCAATGCGAAACACTTAACCATCTTTGCCAGTCAATTCACTACTTCTGTATGGCAAGGCACCAGAATTATTCCCCACTATATGTGCAACTTCACAAGCACTACACATAATTGAGACAATATACAATATAGCACTTGGATTTTAACCCTGAAAACGTTCCAAATCACAGACTCCCTTACAGCTTATTTTGTAAGCCCTAGAGAGAGCTTCTCCCTTGGCAAAATGGCATTTCTTCTGTCTCTGTTAGTAGATTGGAAAGCTCCAGCCTCAATTTATTTCTTACTTGAGACAGGTTTTTGAAAGCGTGAGAAGGAGCCAACACAAACTAACACTCTGAATTTTTCATAAATTTTCCATCATATACCACCCTCAGGAATCATAGCTCTTCCTTCCAACATCTAAAAGTAACTCCTGAGGTGCCACTACACAATGATGCGCCCCAGCTTTCCAGCTGCAGAATTAGTTTCCTCCTCATACCTATTCTCACTGCTTCCAGTTAGCCAGTTCCATAATCTGTCTTCTCTTACTGACAGTTCCACCACAACTAGTTCTCAGTTTAACTTGAGATTCTTACATAGAATAGCAGTCCTCCCAAAAAAGGTTCAGAGAAGGCAATGGCAACCCACTCCAGTACTCTTGCCTGGAAAATAGAGGAGCCTGGTAGGCTGCAGTCCATGGGGTCGCTAGGAGTCGAACACGACTGAGCGACTTCGCTTTCACTTTTCACTTTCATGCATTGGAGAAGGAAATGGCAACCCACTCCAGTGTTCTTGCCTGGAGAATCCCAGGGACGGGGGAGCCTGGTGGTCTGCTGCCTATGGGGTCGCACAGAGTCAGACATGACTGAAGCGACTGAGCAGCAGCAGCAGCAAAAAAGGTTTAAACAAGGGAAAGAACTAATTATTTATCATGCAAAGCCTAGTTAGGCTACCTAGAACAAATGTTAGCTTTGTTTTCTGCCTTCTTTAGGACATCCTTAGTGTTACCTCTTTGAGCAGAGTAGATGCTGGGTTTCCAGCTTCAAGTTTGTCTGTCCAGAAAGAAGAATACATTTCTGTTCTTTTTATGAGCAAATTGAAAAATGTACCATCAAAGGAGAAGAGATCTATGCCTCTCTTTCTTTGTTAACAAGAATACATTTGAAATTGTTTCATGAGTATATAAAATTATATTATGTATAATCAAATTTTCTTGATACAGTAAAACCCTTTTGATCATCATTTTAAAATTTTTGTATAACATTTCATTTCTTTTTACTTCTCATTGAATTTTATTTCAAATATTTGCATTTTTCAAGACTATATTCTTTGGTAATAGAATATATATGCCACATCTCCTTCCGTCTTTACCAGTTTATCTGCAATAATTTTTAATAATTCTTTTTTCTGGGCGATATTTAGCAAATATGTCCATCATATTTCTTATTTCATTTTATTTGTTATTTTCCCTTAGTATAGATTTCTTTCACCTCTCATTGTATTTTTAATTCTATCTCATTCTAGTACTTTTCAATTGGCTTTTTTTTTTTTTTTTGACATCTAGTTTCTCAAAATAGCCCAGACATCACACAATTTTTCCAAAATTTATTTTTTCTCTTTTTCTTTTATTTTTGGTTAGAGACACTGCTCTCTCTGATCTCACTGGGACATTTCATATAAATGAAATCATACAAAATGCTTGTATTGGGTAGATTAGGCATGAAATTCCCTGGCCGTTCAGTGGTTAGGAATCCCTGCTTCCACTGCCAGGACCTGGTTCAATCCCTGGTCAGAGAACTAAGATCCTGCAAGTCATATCACTGGGTGAAAAAAAAAAAAATCAAAAATTTTTATATCTGGCTTCTTCCATTTAGCATAATTGTTTAAAGATTTACACACACTGTTGAACGTACAGCACTTTCTTCTGTCTTCTTGTAAACAATGCTGCGTTGTTTGGAT
Organism: Capricornis sumatraensis; assembly: GCF_032405125.1. Classification (NCBI taxonomy): domain Eukaryota; kingdom Metazoa; phylum Chordata; class Mammalia; order Artiodactyla; family Bovidae; genus Capricornis; species Capricornis sumatraensis. Next base: position 13,068,012 of record NC_091089.1, on the reverse strand, counting down.
ATACCACAATATTTTTTGCCCAATTACCAATTGATGAACATCAAGGTTTTTTTTCACTTTTTATCCAGGATAAATAATGCTGCTATGAATATTCATATACTTGTGTTTTCACTTCTTTTGGATATGTACCAACTAATAGAATTGCTAAACCATATGGTAAATCTTTTTGATTCATTATTTTTCCTGGTGGCTCAGATGTAAAATGTCTGCCCACAATGCAGGAGACCTGGGTTCGATTCCTGGGTTGAGAAGATCCCCTGGAGAAGGAAATGGCAACCTGCTCCAGTACTCATACCTGGAAAACCCCATGGATGAAGGAGCCTGGTTAGGCTACAGTCCATGGTGTCACAAAGAGTCAGACATGACTGAGCAACTTCACATTTGATTCATTGGAAGGACTCTTGCTGAAGCTGAAGCTCCAATACTTTGGTTACCTGATGGGAAGAACTGACTCATTGGAAAAGACCCTGATGCTGGGAAAGATTGAAAGCTGGAAGAGAAAGGGAAGACAGAGCATGAAATGGTTGGATGGTATCACTGATTTAATGGACATGAGTCTGAGCAAGCTCCGGGATTTGGTGATGGACAAGGAAGCAGGTGTGCTGCAGTCCATGGGGTCGCAAAGAGTCAGACATGACCAAGTGACTGAACTGAAATGATGGTAAATCTATGTTTAACTTTTTGAGAAATTGCCAAATGTCATTGCTTTAGTGGCTGCTCCATTTTTCATTTTCATCAGCAGTATGCGAGTGGTCTAAGTTTTGTACCTCCTTGCAAGTACTTATTACTTGTTGTTTACATTATTGTCATCCTAGAGAATGTTTATTTTAATCTCCTTATGAAAGAGTATAATACATAAAAGTTGCTGTAGAATGTTGAGTTCTGTGCATCAATGAGCTTAGTTGCTTAGTTAAAATGTTTTTAAATTGTAGATAACTTTCAATTACAGGCTCCTGGTGTGCTCTGGGGAATAGAGATTACTTTGATAAAAGTTGTAATAAAAGTTATGACAATATAAATGTCTGAGCTGTAACGATCGCAATAGTGACAAAAAGTGTACACAGATTCATTTTGTCCTAAGTGAACTGCCAGCTTGTCCCAGAATATGTAAGAATACAGTTAAGGTTAAAATGTGAGGAAAGTAATTTATTTTTTTTTTCTTTATGGTATTTATACATTAGAAAAAATTATAAAAGTTATACAAATTTTACTGTTATTTTTAAATTTTGATGTTATTAAAGCTTTTGCTAAATTGTGAAAGCTTAATGTAATTTGCCTAAAAGGCAAATTTTGTCTCACCATTAGGTCGACTAATCATATGCTTTATGCCAAAAAAAAGCAACAAAACATCTTCATTTATGAAATATCTAAGTTTTCCTAAATACACAGTGCCTTTTATTTTTATTTTAAACATGCTTATTATCACATAGGTTAAAAAATATAAATATATGTTTTCAAGACTTCTGATCCTATCTTAATCAAGCATTTAAACCTTCTCTAAATTTTTTTTTATTTTCCCTCATACAAAAATCTTAAATCTATAAAAAATAGCATAAAACGCTCAGAGTATATTTTAAATCTGAAGCTATTTTAAACTTAACCAGAGAGCCCTGGAAAAATTGCAAAGATTTATTTTATCACCTTTTGAGAGGAAAGTTGCCACAAGTAACTAGATTTGTTTGATGTACTCCATATTTCTTAAAAAGCTAGCACTATTTTGAGAATTGGATAGTCAGAGTTGTTGAATGGGAGAGTACATTTCCCATTCAACTTGTTTGCATAGGTAAAGCAAGTAAAACGATTTCAATATATGTTTAATGTAATTTTTTCAGAAAGTGCAGACTTTATGAAAGGTTCTGCATATTTGTCTTCTTCTGCCCATAATATGTTTTTACTCCTCGGGTAAAACTCCATCAAACTTTTCTGAGGTAGTTATATGATATACCCCTTCCCAGGTGGGTCAGAAGCAAAGAATTCACCTGCAGTGCTGGAGACCCAGGTTCGATCTCTGGATTGGGAAGATAGGGCATGGCTACCCACTCCAGTATTCTTGCCTGGAGAATACCATGGAAAGAGGAGCCTGCAGGCTACAGTCCATGGGGTCGCAAAGAGACATGACTGAGTGACTATACTTAATAGATGGTTTTACTCTTTTTTATCCTGATATTCTTAATTACCATAATAGATTCAACACAGTCATTAAGTCTTTGTCATCTCCAAATCATTCTGTCTCCATTTTATTCTAATGTTTCTCAGAAGTCTTTGCACTATTTATGTCTTCAACAAACTAAAGCAGTCTGGGAGTCTCAGGAAAAGGACTGTACAAAGTATTCTGAACCATTTGATAAGTGGTTCAAAACCTTAGTGCAAGGTTTTGATGCCTTTGTTGACATTACTGAGACAATTTCAGACCGTCAGTTACAGATCATCCCAGCATAATAGGGTTAGTGCTGCTTTTACACTTCATTTTCAATAGAAAAGTGAGAAATTCCTTTTTTGTGTCTTCTTAATCTAGCAATAACCTTTGAGTAGAGTCTGTTTTTGCAAACTGAAATAAAAATATTTTTAAAGTGGTATTTGGTTCTTACTGACCTCCCCACCTCAATTTTGAAATTCATATGTTTATTTAATTTTCATAGTAATGCAGTTATCTACCCAGGTCAATAAGAAAGCTGTTCTATTTGACAGGATATAATTAACCAAACTGATTGCATGATCAATGTCATAGCTATAATGCTGCATTTGTGGAAAACTCATTTAACCAGTTGTGTCGAGCTATTAAGAAATAAAGATTGTTGATGCTTCTAAAGCTTTGTGGTAAAGCATACATGGAACTTAATCGCTGTCTCGCAGTCAATAAGAAAATTCACCCCTAATCAGGACATGGACCTTCACAAATTATGAGAGCTTCAATGAAGGAATTTGCCCACATTTATATATACTGCAGATCAAGTTTACTAATAACAGTTTCATCCACTTGATTTCTTAGCAGCAAGATAGCAAATAATAGAGAATTTGAAAAGTCCAATCTGAAATTCCATATGAAAACTTCTGTGTCTAACTTCTTTTCTTTAAAGTCTTTATCAAGCTTGTTATAATATTGTTTCTGTTTCACATTTTAGTATTTTGATTATGATGTATGTGAGATCTTAGCTCCCTGACCAGGAATTGAACTCACCAACTTACATTGGGAAGTGAAGTCTTAACCACTGCACCAGGCTTAGTGGCTATTCAGGACTTCCCTGGTGGCTCATTGGTGGCTCAGAGAATTTGCCTGCAACGCAGGAGACCTGGATTTGATCCTTGGGTTGAGAAGATCCCCTGGAGGAGGGCATGGAAGCTAACTCCAGTACTCTTGCCTGGAGAATTTCATGGACAGAGGAGCCTGGGGAACTACAGTACATGGGATCGCAAAGAGTCAGACACAACATAAGCGACTAAGCATCAGCAGCAAGCAGTTACTCAATACTGTGCAGCTATTGAAGAGTAAGCCAAAGAGACACATCGGGTTTTACAAATCTCACTGACACATGAAAGTGATCAGACCAAACCACTGAGACTTGACATTTTGTGATTAATAATCATTTTTAGGCACTATTTATGATTACCAAGGGAGAGACTAAAAGGAAAATTTTCAAAGATGTGGAAATTTAGAAAAAAATGATGCAATTTTTTTTCAGCAGAGTGTGGGGCATTTTATAGAATTGAACTGCCTAATATGGTGGCTTGGGCAGTAAAGAATCTGCCTGCAATGCAGGAGACACAGGAGATGCCGAATTGATCCCTGGATTGGGAAGATCCTCTGGAGAGGAAATGGCAACCACTCCAATATTCTTGCCTGGAGAATCCCATGGACAGAGGAGTCTGGTAGGCTATACAGTTCATTGGGCTGCAGAAGAGTCAGACACAACTGAGTGACTAAACAACAATATGGAAGACAAAAAATTACATAAGATAAAAATTCAGTTATTCAGTCACATAATATATATCGTGAGAGCTTAATAGACGTGTCTGGCTAATGGTTACTGTATTGGAGAGTCCAGTTATATGTGTCTCATTATTGTAGAAGCTTCTATTGGAAGCAGTGGCTCAGAGAATCCGTTAGTGGATTCTTTGCTTTTATAGGGATTTGTGACTTTGATTGTCTTTTTAGTATGTTTCTGTTCTATCAACTCAGATATGTTCTAACTCAGGATAATAACTGAGTTGCCTTAATAACAATGTTGCAAGTGGTTCTTTTCCATAGCAATTCAAATAAGTTGTATCTGATGCATCCTCTAGGAAAAATGACATCACACAATTTATTGACCCATATTAAACAATTTGGCATCTACTGCTGCTGCTGCTAAGTCACTTCAGTCATGTCCGACTCTGTGCGACCCCATAGACGGCAGCGCACCAGGCTCCCCCGTCCCCGAGATTCTCCAGGTAAGAACACTGGAGTGGGCTGCCATTTCCTTCTCCAATGCATGAAAGTGAAAAGTGAAAGGGAAGTCGCTCAGTCGTGTCCAACTCTTCGCGACCCCATGGACCGCAGCCTACCAGGCTCCTCCGTCCATGGGATTTTCCAGGCAAGAGTACTGGAGTAGAGTGCCATTGCCTTCTCCAGCAAGTTCATTTAAGTGTATCTGAATACCAATGTATATGTCTCGTCTCCAAAATTTCCTTTGGATCTGTTTTAACTCACTGGTTCCTTCTGAAAAATGACAAGTGAAATCTTTAACACAGGTTCATTTTAGAATTTTATGAGAGTCATGAATTTACGTTTTTGAAAAATATACTTTGGCATTCTATCTCTCATATTTTGAAGCAATTCATTTTTTCCTCGTATACAATATCTTCAAAGCAAAACAATGAAGAGTGTCATTAACTATTTCAATTTGGACAATGTCGTTCATAAAACATTTCTAAGCAAACTGCAGAGATATAGTTCAATAGTGATTGCTTAGTCAATAAATGCAATCTGTATTAGAAATAGCTTTCCTTATTTTTCTACTAGGCATTTAGCTTGCTATCCTTAGGAAGAAGTTGAAGTTTTTGCAACATACATACTTGTTTCTGTACAGCAAGTCCTAGAGAGACTGTTGCTACCAATTTTATGATCTTGGATTTGGTTAACCAGCAGTCTTATCTTGTTACCATTATATTCCTTTCCCCTGACAGTAATATACTTTGGGCCACAGTAGTTTTAAGCATGTCATCATTTTAATATTACCACCTTTAGCTACATTTTAATTCCCAAAACCCAAGAAGAGTTTGTTGTGTCGGAAGCCAATTGAAATGGACACAGCTGCCTGGGCTTGAGGATTAACCAGTGGTGATTAACTCTGGATGCAGAGTGCAGAGTACCTGGAAGTGATCCCTTGTCTGTCCTCTCACCCTGATCCCAGTACAATGAAAGCACAGTGCCTGAGGTGGCACCAAGTTCAACTTCTCAAGTGTTTTTTTTTATTTTTTATTTTTTTTCTCAAGAACAGACTGTTGAACTTAAGTGGAGGAACCTGGAGCCTGTTATACAGAGTGAAGTAACTCAGAGAAAAACACATATTGTATATTCATGCATATATATGGAATCTTGAAAAACAATGCAATGAACCTAACTGCAGGGCAGGAATAGAAACACAGATATAGAGAAGGGACTGTGGACACACAGGGGGCAAGAGAGGGTGGGGTGAACTGAGAGAGGAGCACTGAAATATATACGTTTCCACGTGTAAAACGGATAGCCAGTGGGAAGTTGCTATAAACACAGGGAGCTCAGTTCAGGGCTCTGTGATGACCTAAGCGGGTGGGAATGGAGGGCGGGGTAGGAAGGAAGCTCAACAAGAGGGGATAATTGTATGCATATAACTGGTTCACTTTGCTGTACAGTAGAAACTAGCACAACATTGTAAGGCAATTATGCACCAATTAAAAATTAAAAAATTTTAAAAAAATTAACACCAAAGAAGAACAGACGATTTTTAACATAGGAGTTCTATTTTCTTGTGAACCAGTAACAAATCTTCAGATATAGGGATACACCAGGACGCAGTGACAATAGTTATAACCTGCAGCCTGTTTGGGAGCCCTGCCACATCCTCAGCTGTGATGCCTTCATCCCCTCTTCACTTTGTGCTTCTGACCCATCTCTTTCTGTCCTAGTCCTAGGATGCAGATTAAATGCATGCTAGATCATTGATGCTGTCCCTTCGGGGTGCTGTTTTGTTTTCCTTTACTTGTTTCCATCTTTTCTCTTTACTTTGGCTTTAGCTGGTTTTCACTGATTCATTTTCAAGGTAATTGATTCTTTGCTCCGCTGTCGAGTCTAATGATAAATCTGTTAAAGAAATTCTTTATCTTTGTTATTTTTAAATTTCTAGCATTTGCAGCTGATTCTTCCATTCAACCTTTTCCATGAGAGCCTCTAAAAATGCTAAGTTTAATTTCTTTAAATTCCCTGCTGATTGTTCCAACAACTGTATCACAACTGGCTCTGATGATTGTCTCTTCACCTAAAATGCTGTCTCTTCAAACTATGTGTTTTGCCTTTTTGTAAGCTTCATGCTTCTTTATTGAAAGCAAAAATGTTGCCCTGGATAGCAGACACTAAAGCAAATCCTTGTGTGCTTGGACAGACACAGCCAATCTGTTAACCTATCTTGACGCTGTCATGGCTGGAGGAAATGGAAGTATAGCTCTTGGGGCGTCAGTAACAGGTTTCTGCTGTCCAGCGTGCACTTCTGAGCTGTTTCATCTTTAATTGTGCTTCCCAGTTATAATTTGGAAAGCCCTTACATGCTCTCAGTGTGAGGAATGGTGGGAATAAGTTTCAGAATTAATTGCTTAGTAACAGATATCTAGAGATGGTAAAGCTGTCATGAGTCACTGAGGATGTGGCAGCTATTTAAATACAGTTTAACGAAAAAAAAAAAAATTGTAGAGTTAATGTGTTCTATAAGAGGGCATCTGATGACCTTATACTGATGCCGCTTGGAATTACAGAGGCGGGGTTGTCCTGAGTGTTGATGTAAGGGGCAGTTGAGGTGTGAAGTCATATTGAATCCCCCATTTTTGTGTTTCTGTCTCTCTATCCAGTCTATTGATGACTCAACAAATGGGCCCTGTTTCTGGTTTCTGATTTTATACTTAGCATTTGTGACAGAGAGCATTTGGGTTCAAGGTGAGAATTTAGAGATCATTGTACTCTTCAGAAACTGTGAGCACCCTTTGGAGTGGGGAGGTAGCGTTACCCAGCTTGGGGGTTGGGCTGGGTTTGGGGTTTGTAGTTGCTATGGTTACCCTCACTGAACCGAAAGCTTCACATTACTCTATGAATCTGTCTCTCAATTTTTTTTCATGGCTTTGAATCTTCCCTTTGTGCTGCTCCCCAAAGAGATTCTGTCTCTTTCAGCTATCTGTGCTGTATTCAGTTTTTCAGTAAACTCACAAGTGACTCTACCTGAGTTTAGGGGTGGTGAGTGGTGGAGAACATCATTTTCTGATGTTCTATTATAGCATAATTTTTGCAGGTAATGTGAACCTGAGTCTGGGGGAAGTGGCCTTCCTAAGTTTTCCTATCTTTTCCCCAAATATAATGTTGGACCTAGAACATATTCCAGGCTTCCCTGGTGGCTCAGATGGTAAAGAATCTGCCTGCAATGCAGGAGACCCACGTTCGATCCCTAGATCAGGAATATTTCCTGGAGGAGGATTTGGCAACCCACTCCAGCACTCTTGCCTGGAAAGTTCCATGGACAGAGGTGCCTTTCAGATTACAGTTTGTGTAGTCTCAAAGAGTCGGACACGACTGGCACACACACACACACACACACACACACACACACACCCCACACACACACACCCAGAGTACATATTCCTACATTCTGTCAGCAATGTAGCCTTTTTATTTTCTCCCAGACCCTCTTCCCTCAGTCACATTGTTTCAATCAATGCCCTAATTGATCATGCATTTTGATAATATCATTTTTTGAATAAGAATTGTATGTACAATTGACCCTTGAACAACATGAATTTGAACTGCAAGGGCCAATTACACATGGAATTTTTTCAAATAGTAAATATGACAGTACTACATGATCTGGTTGATTGAAGCTAAGGATATGGAACCTAAGGTATGAGGAACTCAGCATATGGACGAACTGCATATACAGAGGGCTGACTATATAGTTATACATGAAGTTCCAACTGTGCAGCAGTAAGTCCCCCAGGCCCCATGTTGTTTAAGAATCAACTATATACATTTTGCGTGCAATGCAATGATTTACTCTACATATACAAGGTGAAATAATTATAGTCAGGCTAGTTAAAGAGAATGCATTTTGGTCCATAAGCATTTGTTTAGCATAAATAAATACATAGGTGCACACATACAAACATACTAGAGAGATAAATTTAAATTTCATAAGGGTGTTTTTGTAAGTGTGATCCATAATATAATGGGGGACAAATCTATACTAAAAATTATTTGTTATCTATATGAAATTTAAATTTACCTGAGTCTCATGCACCCTCCCTGATGACCCACAGAGGATAAATAGGGGTTACAGCTTTAGCAGTGACTGACATACCTCTCTTGCCGCTGTTGTGGCTTTCTATCCATATGCTCAGGCTACAGGCTTTGCCCATGTAGATTAAAATTAATGCTCAGATTACTAGTCACTGGAAAAGAGGGACTTTACAGAGGTTGCTATTTCCTTCCCTGGTGAGCACCAAGGGAAATGGTTTTCAGCATTAACCCATCTTCCTTCAAGCAACAGGTGGGTTTCTTGGATGTCAAGCATGAAAAAGCATGCTTGCTTTTATTAGAAAGCTGTGGTACATATACACAATGGAGTATTACTCAGCCGTTAAAAAGAATACATTTGAATCAATTCTGATGAGATGGATGAAATTGGAGCTGATTATACAGAGTGAAGTAAGCCAGAAAGAAAAACACCAATACAGTATACTAACACATATATATGGAATTTAGAAAGATGGCAATGACGACCCTGTATACAAGACAGCAAAAAAGACACAGATGTGTATAGCGGACTTTTGGACTCAGAGGGAGAGGGAGAGGGAGAGGGAGAGGGTCGGATGATTTGGGAGAATGGCATTGAAACATATACACTATCATGTAAGAATCGAATCGCCAGTCTATGTCCGATGCAGGATACAGCATGCTTGGGGCTGGTGCACGGGGATGACCCAGAGGGATGTTGTGGGGAGGGAGGTGGGAGGGGGGTTCATGTTTGGGATCACATGTACACCCGTGGTGGGTTCATGTCAATGTATGGCAAAACCAATACAGTATTGTAAAGTAAAATAAAGTAAAAATAAAAATTTAAAATAAATAAATAAACAAATAAATAGGCAGTGAAATTAAAAAAAAAAAAAAAGAAACCACAGATTGTCCTCCGAAGTGGCCGTACCATTTTACATTCCCATCAGCAATGAATGAGGGTTCATCTTGCTTCACATCCTTGCCAGCATTTGCTGTTGTCAGTATTCCAGATATTTTGCCATTCTAATAGATGTGTGGGCTTCCCAGGTTGCTCAGTGGTAAAGAATCCACCTGCCAATGCAGGAGATACAGATTCAATACCTGGGTCAGGAAGATCCCCTGGAGGAGGAAATGGCAACCCACTCCAGTATCTTTCCTTGGAAAATTCCATGGTCAAAGGAGCTTGGTGGGCTACAATCCATGAGGTCTCAGAGTCAGACACAACTGAGCACACACACGCTATAGATGTGTAGTAGTATCTCACTCTTGCTTTAATTTGCATTTCCCTGATGACTTGTGATATGGAAACTTTTTTCAATATTATTTGCCATCTGTATACTTTCTCTGGTGAGGTGAGTTTTATGGTCTTTGGATCACTTGAAAAAATTTAACAATTTCAAACACAATTTAAACATTTTTTCCCCCCTTTCCATAGAGTTTAAATAATTGTTTTTATATTTTCAATAACAGTTTTTTTTTTTTTTTATCAGATATGACTTTTGAAATTTTTCTCCTAGCTTGTGACTTCTCTTCTCATTCTCTTTTACATTGTGGATGTTTTTAATTTTAATGATGTCCAGCTTATTATTTTTTTTGCTTGATCATGCCTTTGATGTGCCCTCAAAAATGTCACTGCTGTATCCAGTCATCTAACTTTTCCTCTGTGTTTCCTAGGTGGAGCTAGTGGTAAAAAATCTGCCTGCCAGTGTAGGAGACAGTAGAGATATAGGTTGGATCCCTGGGTTGGGAAGATCCCCTGGAGAAGGAAATGGCAATCCACTCCAGTATTCTTCCCTGGAAAATTCCATGGACAGAAAAGCCTGGCAGGTCACAGTCCATGGGGCCCCAAGAGTCTGACCCAACTGAGCACAACTTCTAGTAGTTTTAAGTTTTACATTTAGGTCTGTGTTCTCTTTTGAGTTAATTTTTGTGAAGGGTGTAAGATCTACATCTAGATTCATTTTTGGCCTGGTGGTGGTTTTATCTCTAAGTCGTGTCTGACTCTTGTGACCCCATGGACTGTAGCCTTCCAGGCTCCTTTGTCCATGGGATTCTCCAGTCAAGAATACTGGAGTGGGTTGCCATTTCCTTCTCCAGGTGATCTTCCCAACCAGGAATTTAATCCAGGTCTCCTGCCTTTCGGGCAGATTCTTTACCCACTGAGCTACAAGGGAAGATCTTTTGGCAAGAAGACACCCAATTATTCCCAGACCATTTGTTGAAGAGATTATCTTTGGTTTATTATATTGCCTTTGCTCTTTTGTCAAAGATCAATTGACTATGTTTGTGGGAGTTTATTTCTGGGATCTTTATTATTTCCCACTGATCTATTTGTTTGTTCTTTTGCCACTACCATACCCTCTTGGATTACTATGTCTTTATAATTAACCTTGAAGTTCAATAATAGCCAATCCTCCAACTGTATTATTTAATATTGTGTTGGCCATTTTACATCTTTTGCCTCTCCATATAAATTTTAGAATCAATTTTCCAATTTCCATAAAATAACCGATTATGATTGTGATTGTACTATATTGTATCTTTAGGTCAAGTAGGGAAGAACTGACATCTTGACAATACTCAGTCTTCCTATCCATGTATATGGAACATGTTTCTATTTATTTTGTTCTTCTCTAATTCCGTTCTTCAGAGTTTTCTTCATATACATCTTGTACATATCTTTTTTGTGAGCATACATGTTCAGTCTCTCAGCTGTGTCTGACTCTGCAACCTCATGAACTACAGCCCACAACACCTCTCTGTGCAAAGAATTTTCCAGGCAAGAATACTGGAGGGGGTTACCATTTCCCTCTCCAGGGGATCTTTCCAACCCAGGGATCAAACCCCTGTCTCCTGTGTCTCCTGCACTGGCAGATGGGTTCTTATGAGCTACCTGGGAAGTCCATTTTGTTTGAGTTGTATCTAAATATTTCATATTTAGATGCTAATATAAGTGATATTGTGGTCTTCATTTTAGATTCTACCTGTTCATTGTTGGCTCTTATGCTTTTAAGCCTTTGGCATATTATCCTGATTCTATTTCATAACATTCTATTGTTCATTTCCAACTACTCATTTGGTATCTCCTCTATATTTTCTAGATTCATTGGATTCATATCAGTCCATACTTCTACAACTTCTAAAGGTCTTCATTGTTTCCACATAAATTTAAGATTAAATGGCTTATCAATATATTTCACAAGACAATAAATACATTTTCAGAATCCCTTTTAAACTTTAAAGGCATATCTACTTTTTGTGTAGAATTGAAGGGCATTGATAATGTTCCCTATTATCTGTAGGGATTTGCCTTTTTTATTTAAGAACAATTATTTCATCTTCTCTAATGATGTGTTAACATTCAGCTCATTCTATCATTATTTTGTGATGTGAATTTTTTAAGATTAAAATAATCCTTCATCCTTCTGAATGTCCAGAATAGTAACACTATTTCTCTTTGGGTGATAAGTCCCTTCATCAAGAAAACTTTTGAAACATCTCTCAATCAATTTTCATTGTTTTATGTGAAGCTGGAGTTTATGGACTTGTAGGAAAATGATAAAGGGCAAGCATTCTCTCTAAATCAGCAAACTTTATATATTAACATACTTCTTTTTCTGGTCTTACTTTGTTTAATCTTACTTCTTTAAAACATTTTCAAACTTTGCCAACTTTTAATTTGAAGATTCAAAATATGCTGAACAAAAGTCTTACCCTTTGTAGTGAAAACCCTAGGGAATATGCCTGTAAATGGCTATCCTAACAGGAAATATTTCAAGTGTCTTTCACAACTAAATAAATTTTCATGACCCTAGTGATCTTATCTTACAGGTTTAGTATCCATTATAAATTAACCTAGTCTCCTCAGTATCTGCTTCTTACCACATTGTTCCACTGCCATTTGAAAAAGTTAATAGAAGGAAAATGGTTCAATAAGATCTAAAACTATCCTTTTGCTGGCCCAATTGGATTGTTAACTTACAACTGAGCTTTGTTAACTTATTTAAATAGGCTACTTCTTTTTCCATTCTGAGTGTATAACAATTGTTTGCAAATGCTTTCATAAATACAAGAGAAGATTAGCATATCAATAGAGTAAAAATTAAAATCACATTATCATATCAATAGACACAGAAAAAATATTTGACAAAAATGCAGCACTCTTTCAACATAAAAACAATCAACAAATTAGGAATAGAAGAAAACTACTTTAACATGATGCCAAAAATTCAGAAAAATTAAAATTAAAGGCACCAAATCAATAAATAGTATTTAGAAATAATTTATTTTGTATATTAAAACAGTTCACCAAGAACCTTCAAATTGAGAGATTGACATGAAATTCAAGAGTATAAAGTTATCAGATACTTATAAAGTAAAAATGAGGACGTGATATATCCTTTACATTAACTGGTTATCATGATGATGGTTTTTATATGGCAGAGGATTTGTTAAAAGTGATTATCTCTTACCATTTTTAGAAAGGTGACCTAAGGTTTTTATGATTGTCAGAAGCATCTACAAGAAATAATCTAACACATTTTTGATTACTTTCATTAAATAAGCTAGATCTAGTTTGGTTTAATGGTTTCAGTTGGTTCAGTTTAGTCACTCAGTCATGTCCAACTCTTTGTGACTCCATGGATTGAAGCACACCAGGATTCCCTGTCCATCACCAACTCCTGGAGCTTCCTCAAACTCATATGCATTGAGTCAGTGATGCCACCTAACCATCTCATCCTCTGTCATCCCCTTCTCCTCCCACTTTCAATCTTTCCCAGCATCAGGGTCTTTTCCTGTGAGTCAGTTCTTCTCATCAGATGGTCAAAGTACTGGAGCTTCAGCTTCAGCATCAGTCCTTCCAATGAATATTCAGGACTCCTTTCCTTTAGGATGGATTGGTTGGATCTCCTTGCAGTCCAAGGAACACTCAAGAGTCTTCTCCAACACCACAGTTCAAAAGTATCAATTCTTTGGCACTCAGATTTCTTTATAGTCCAACTCTCACATCCATATATGACTAATTAAAAAAAAAAAAAAACACATAGCTTTGACTAGATGGACCTTTGTGGGCAAACTAATATCTTTGCTTTTTAATATGCTATCTAGGTTGGTCATAGCTTATTCTCCAAGGAACAAACGTCTTTTAATTTCATGGCTGCAGTCACCATCTGCAGTGATTTTGGAGCCCAAATAAATAAAGTCTGTCACTGTTTCCATTGCTTCCCCATCTATTTGCCATGAAGTGATGGGACCAGATGCTATGATCTTAGTTTTCTGAATGTTGAGTTTTAAGCCAACTTTTCAGTCTCTTTCACTTTCCTCAAGAGACTCTTTAATTCTTCTTCACTTTCTGCCATAAGGATGATGTTATCTGTGTATTTGAGGTTATTGATATTTCATGGCTATTGATATTACACAGATTATGTGCTTTAATTTGCTTAGGGAATTCTCAAGCCCAGTCTCCATTTTGTATTTAATTTTTACAGTATAATGACAGTGTATGAAAAATTCACAGCTAACATCATACTCAAAGGTAAAAGATGGGAAGCTTACAATCTAAGATCAGGAAAAAACAGAAACATGTACTTCTCAACTCCTCTTCAACACAGTACTGAAAGTCCTACCAAGAGTAAGTAGCTAGCTAGCTAGGTAGCTAGGTGATAGATTGTGTTTAGTCACTCAGTCATGTCGGACTCTTTGCAACCCTTTGGACTGTAGCCTGAAAGCCTCCTCTGTCCATGGAATTTTTCAGGCAAGAACACTGGAGTGGATAGCCATTCCCTTTTTCAGGGGATCTTCCCAACCCACAGATCAAGCCCATGTCTCCTATGCCTCCTGCATTGCAGGCAGATTCTTTACCCACTGAGCCATCAGGGAAGTCTAGGTAGATAGATTGCTGACATCCCAGTTGAAAAAAGAAATGTTTTTCATAGGTGCTAAAAGCTGACGCCAATGAATTGAGGCTTTTGAACTGTGATATTGGAGAAGACTCTTGAGAGTCCCTTGGACTGCAAGGAGATCCAACTAGTCCATCCTAAAGGAGATAAGTCCTGGTTGTTCATTAGCAGGACTGATGCTGAAACTGAAACTCCAATATTTTGGCCACCTCATGTAAAGAGTTGACTCATTGGAAAAGACCCTGATGCTGGGAGGGGCCAGGAGGAGAAGGGGACAACAGAGGATGAGATGGCTGGATGGTATCACTGCCTTGATGGACATGGTATTGAGTGAACTCCGGGAGTTGGTGATGGCCAGAGAGGCCTGGCGTGCTGCAATTCATGGGGTCGCAAAGAGTCGGAAAAGACTGAGCAACTGAACTAACTAACATACATAATGGTGAAAGACTATATGCATTCCTTCTAAGATCCAGAGCCAGAGACCGCTATCTACTGTGTCGACTTTAACTCAACATTGCACTGGAGGCTTTAGTCTGGGCAACCAGAGAAGAAAAGGAAATAAAAGTCATTAACTTGAAGAGAAAGTAAAATTGTTTCTATCCTCAGGTAACATAATCTATATGGAAAATTCTCACAGCATACACTGGAAAAATAATTAGAATTAATAGACAAATTCAGCAAGGTTTCAGGGTACAAGATCAATATACAAAAATCAGTGTATTTCTAGATACTTTCAATGAACAATCTTTAAATGAAATTAAGAAAGCAGTACTATTTCTAATATCATTCTGAAAGTGTAGCCTGAGGTCTTGTGTGGCTAATTCCTCTTTTGAGATATTTCTGAACTAACATTTTACCCTAATCCTGCATCCTACATTAGTCATCTAGGCTAAACTGCTTTGGTGCTGAACTTCTGTTTAGACTAAGTTTTCTTGCACATACTCTAAACTCTGCTGCCTGGAACATGCTATCTGATCCTTTTACCCCAATGCTTATACTAATTTCTACACAACATTTTTTCCCCCCTTAAAGTATTACCTAACATCTCAGTTTTGGTTGTCTTTTTCTCCATTGCTTCAATGTTTACTTCCCAATATTTTAATTATGTTTTCTTTGCAATGTCCTACTTGACAGTACACTAAGTTTTAAACCCTATATAATGTTCAACATTGAATCTTTCCTGCCTAATTCATTGTCTGGCATAGAGCAAGCATGGGGAAATCCTTCTAAAATCAACTACCGTGATACTGTATGACAGTATACAAAGCTGTGCAATTATAATGTCGAACTCATTTACTGAGTCTTCTGTTTTTCTAAAACACTGTGAGTTCTCTCTATGTAATAATCAGTTTCTTCTCTGGATCTAGGCCTGCTGAAGCAGGTTCAGTATATATTTGGCAAATACACTAATGAACGGATGAATGCCTTTGGCAGAATTGATGTTGTATAGCTCATGGGTTAAAATTTCCATAGATGAAAGATAAATTCTGACTCCATAAGTTAGCAATTGTGTCACTTTAGCACTTTAGAGGGATTGTTTTCTTCATAACTTAGTCACCATAAAATAAGTATACAGTGTTGAGTGAATTATTATTATGATAAAATGAGGTAGTACATATAGTGTTTAAGACAGTGCTTGGTGCCTAATTAGTGCTCTATAATTGTGAAATTTCATTAGGGAAATAAAGTATTTTAAAAACGTTAAGACTAAAGAAAGAAGGAAAAAACAAATATTTAATAAAATGAAAAAATGTTCTTAAGCCGTGCTTAGAAACAATATTTGATTACTTGTGAATGCTTTGCTAATAAATTTATATGATACTTGACTAATTAGATTTTCCCTACACAGGCTAAATTTCCTATTAAAATAGAAGACAATCTCAAAAAAAGCAAGTTCAGTTTAAGAACTATGTATCTCACTATTAAATGGCAAATCAAATTGAAAATTAAATTAGTTCTTAATTCAATGTATTATTCTCATAATACATAAACTGTCAGATAAGACTGAAAGTATCCTCAAAAAGATCTGCAAATGAGGATGTCTACTGGTTTGTGGTGGGATTTATTTATTTATTTATTTTAGAAAGAAAGGTATAAATTTAAATTCCAATGAGCTAAGAAAAATCTATGACAATTTGAAGAAAATCAACTCAATATTATCCATTAATGAACTGAAAATAGTTTAGAATGAGACCAATTGACAAAGACATATTTTGCCAATTAGTAAGTACATTACAGGTAGAAATGATTATTCAGCACAGTTTTGAATGTGGCTGGAAGCAAATATTAGAATCATAGTTTAATATAGAGCAATGTGTGATGTATATTGTGAGCACTTACATAATTGACCATGATTGTAATCATCCCTCTACATCTGATCTCTTAAAAATTTTCCTAATGAGTATATGGGGGAGTTAGAAAAATTAAAAATGAAAAACACAGTCTATTTTAAAATCAATTTGTGTAATTTGTTGTCCTCAATGCTTTATCATTTTTATTATTAGGACCCGTTTCGGCTCTTAAATCAGAGGATTTATTGTTATAAGGCGTTCATGGATACCATAGGTTTAGAAATTTGGTGATTTATAAATAATGTTATGTAGATGCTTTGTCCAGCTGTCACAGTTCAAGTGCAGTACACGTACTTTTAGAAGGCATCATGTCACAGAAGGATGCAAAATTTGGAGGTAGAAACGCTATAGATTAAATGAAACACTTAGCACTTCTAGGAGCAAGATTGTGTGAATTTATCATTTTTATAGTCTCAATTTTTCTTATATAAAATTGGCATTATATGTTTACCTCATTTTTCTGGTGGTAAGATTTAAATAGCCAAACACACACACACACACACACACACACACACACACACACACTGACATAGATATGTCAGTTAACTTAGAATTGTTCTCTGTCACAAAACACTGAATATAAAAAGCCATTGCAGTGACTACTAAGTCTTCCCTGGTGGCTCAGAGGTAAAGAACCTGCCTGCCAATGCAGGAGACATGGGTTCAATCCCTAGGTCGGGAAGATTCCCTGGAGAAGGAAATAGCAACCCACTCGGCTATTCTTACCTGGGAAATCACATGGACAGAAGAGCCAGGTGGGCTACGTTGCATGGGGTAGCAAAAAGTCAGACATGACAAGCTGGAGAGAATGCAGTTAGATACGATTGACTACATGGTACAGGAATAAGGCCTTTCTATGAACTCTGAGTAATTTAGGTTGAAGTGAAGAAGTTAAGTTGCTCAGTCGTGTCCAACTCTGTGACCCCATGGACTGTAGCCCACCAGGCTCCTTGGTCCATGGGATTTTCCAGGCATGAATACTGGAGTGGGTTGCCAATAGTTTGGTACCCAGCAAAACTTAAGGAAAAGTGTTTCTAATAATCTGAAAAGCATTATAAACAGCATGAGCTTAGACTTTCTCTTTTATCAAGTCTTGTCAGTTTGGATTTTTAAACATTTTTCAGACTGTTTATACTTAATATAAATATTGATATGTTTAGATTAATGTCAGACATTTTGTTCTTGATGTTATATTTTTTCCTACCTGTCTTTTATTTCTTTTCCATTCCTGCTTTGTTTTGGGTTCCTTGAGTATTTATTTTCACTATTACATGTTATTCCTCGTACTGAATTTTAGATATTTTTCTTTGTATTAAATGCTAGTGATTGCTCTAAACAAGCTTATGATATGCATCTTTAATTTATAACATATCCTGCCAAACAGTGAACAACTTTGGAAACATTAAAAAAAAATGCCCACTGTAAAGTTAAAAGCACATGGGGTTTAGAAGTAACAGTGTGGAAAAGATGGATGGACAGAGGAGCCTGGCGGGCTACAGTCCATAGGGTCTCAAAGAGTCAGACATGACTGAGCAACTATACACGCGGCATGCCCCAGTGGGAAAGATGCATCCTGTGTTTGATTTTCATAGTTATATGAATCCAGTCTCTACTAATTCCAATGTGTGAGGTGTGTAACTGTTTCTGCCGCTTCCGAGTCTCTTGACAATGAGTCATATTTTCCTGCTTCTTTTTATGTTTCTCAGTTTTAGAATGAGATTTTTAGACGTGGGTTATAAAAGCAGAGGAGAGTTTGAAGTAAATATTTTTTACCCTCTGCCAGGATGCTACCAGAGGGATCAGAGGCAATCGTTTCTTTCTCTGAGCTAGGTCTGGGCTGTATTAGACCTAAAATTATAACCAGATTACACCTGGCTTCAAATATTTTGAAGGCAACATCAGGACTTCTTAATCAATAGAGAGCTAGCAAATCTCAAAAGTTCTCTTTCTGCTTTACAGTGTATCACTAGTTGCCAAATAGCTCTTAAACTCTCAGCTTTATAACCACATACAACTTTGTCTTCCCCTTATTGTCCTGTTTCTGGCCTTTAGCAGGATTCTATTTGGCAGGAATACTGTCCATTCACTTAGAAATGTGAAACTGTATGAAACAAAAAATCAGCTGGCTTTTTTCATCCCACTTGTGGAAGTTTCATTACCTCACCCATCGTTCCTCCAGTAATGAAATCAGCCCTCATGTTCTTTTGTACTACGAAGAGCTCATTTATTTTGAGAATAGGGAGTACTTTAATACAGTATCAGGATATGCAAGAGAAAAATTCTTCCTTATTAAAAAAATTGTTTTACATTACATTTCCAGATCAAATGATGTCAATGTGGATTATTGATTGAAATACTTCTTTAAATATGGAACAAATCTGAAAGAATCAAAACAAATCAACACTAGGTTCAAAGCTGACAGCAAAGCACTGCTTTTTGAGTATTCTGTGTTTACATGTAAATGTGTGTGTGTCTATTTTATAGCAATTTATCATTAAAACATCACAGTTGAAGCATTATTGTTAATAATGTTTACATTTTATAGAGTGTGATAAATGCAATTATTAAAAAACCCCATTCATATCCGCAATGCAGAATGAATGTATATAATCAATTTGGTTTATGTAAGTTTTATTGATATATATGCTCAAATCCACTTCAGATCACATAAGCCCTGTCTGACTCTAGTGTGAAAACTTTCAGAGTTACTTAAATGTCACCTTAAAAGCAAGAAAAATCTGGTAACTGTCATGTGAATGGAGTCACCATGGAAATGTTAGCTTTTTTTGTTATTCAGTAGAACTGTCTAAATCATAGCCTGGCAACTTGTGAATAACAGATTTCAGAGTGACAAAAACACCTGCTTCTTTAAATATCTCAAAAGCTAGGTTTGCTTTGCTATGGTAGTAGTAGCAAATAATAAAATATACAATAAAGTATGCTAGAAGTGGCTTTGCATTCAGAGTAGTTGTAGGAGAGTGTGTCTATATTACAATTAGAACTCAGATTTCCCAGGCACTGTTACTGATGGTGGGTTCTAAACTAAAATGATTAGATAAAATATTTATAATAATAAAAGCCCTGCATCCAGTTTTCAATCTTTAGATGAGAATGGCCCATACACTTTAAATTCAGTGCCACAATTTGCTGACTTGAATTACTTAATAATAGCTATCAAGAAATTCAACCAATCAAAAACTATTTTAGGCTAACAAACACATGAAAAGATGCTCAACATCACTCATTATCAGAGAAATGCAAATCAAAACCACAATGAGGTACCATTTCACGCCAGTCAGAATGGCTGCAGTCCAAAAGTCTACAACCAATAAATGCTGGAGAGGGTGTGGAGAAAAGGGAACCCTCCTACACTGTTGGTGGGAATGCAAACTAGTACAGCCACTATGGAGAACAGTGTGGAGATTCCTTAAAAAGCTGCAAATAGAACTGCCTTATGACCCAGCAATCCCGCTGCTGGACATACACACCGAGGAAACCAGAATTGAAAGAGTCACATGTACCCCAATGTTTATTGCAGCTCTGTTTATAATAACCAGGACATGGAAGCAACCTAGATGTCCATCAGCAGATGAATGGATAAGAAAGCTTTGGTACATACACACAATGGAGTACTACTCAGCCATTAAAAATAATACATTTGAATCAGTTCTAATGAGGTGGATGAAACTGGAGCCTATTATATAGAGTGAAGTAAGCCAGAAAGAAAAACGCCAATACAGTATATTAACGCATATATATGAAATTTAAGAAAGATGGTAACGATAACCCTATATGTGAGACAGCAAAAGAGACATAGATGTATATAACAGTGTTTTGTACTCTGTGGG
Organism: Capricornis sumatraensis; assembly: GCF_032405125.1. Classification (NCBI taxonomy): domain Eukaryota; kingdom Metazoa; phylum Chordata; class Mammalia; order Artiodactyla; family Bovidae; genus Capricornis; species Capricornis sumatraensis. The sequence goes on along the minus strand of NC_091089.1, from coordinate 13,047,425 downwards.
AGAGGGAGAGGGTGGGGTGATTTGGGAGAATGGCATTGAAACATGTATAATATCATATGTGAAATGAATCGCCAGTCCAGGTTTGATACAGGATACAGGATGCTTGGGCCTGGTGCACTGGGTTGACCCAGAGGAATGGTATGGGGAGGGAGGTGGGAGGGGGGTTCAGGATGGGGAACACATGTATACCCGTGGCGGATTCATGTTGATGTATGGCAAAACCAATACAATATTGTAAAGTAATTAGCCTCCAATTAAAATAAGTAAATTTAAATTAAAGAAAAAAAAACTATTTTAGGGCTTCCCTGGCGGTCCAGTGGTTAGGAATCTGCCTTGCAATGCAGGGGACACCAGTTTGATCCCTGGTCCAAGAAGATCTTACATGCCATTGAGCAACTAAACCCTCGAGCCGCAACTACCAAGCCCATGTGCCTAGGGCCTGGGCCCCTCAACGAGAGGGCACCACAATGAAGAGCAGCCCCTGCTCACCACAATGGAGAAAACCAACGTGGAGCAACAAAAACCCGCACAGCCAAATAATGAAATTAATAAAGGAAAATTAGATAAATAAAAATAAAAATCTTAAAAAAAGAACTATTCTATATTGTAAAGAATATCCTAAGTTGTAAAGAACATCTCAATCTCTCAAAGGACAACTCATCATATTGTATATATTATGTAAGACATACTGGAATTTGTTTACTCAGTCTCCACATTTTACAAAATAAAAACTATATTTCATCAACTTCCTTACTGGTAAGGTTTTAGATGTAAATTACTGTTCACCAATTGGATGCATTTATAGGGATTCAGATACCACTTCAATGGCAGAAACCAAAGAGGAACCAAAAAGCCTCTTGATGATGGTGAAAGAGGAGTGAAAAAGCAGCTTAACATCCAACATTCAAAAATAAAAATTATGGCAACTTGTTCCATCACTTCTTGGCAAATAGATGGAGAAAAAGTGGAAACAATGACAGATTTTAGATTTTTTGGCTCCAAAATCACTGTGGATGTTCACAGCAGCCATGAGGGAAAAAAAAAAAATAAACAACAAAAAACACTTGCTCCTTGGAAGAAAAACTATGACAAACCTAGAGAGAGTATTAAAAAGCAGAGATATCACTTTGATGAGAAAGGTCCATATAGTCAAAGCTATGGTGTTCCAGTAGTTATGTAGTAGTTATGTATGGATATGAGAGTTGGACCATAAAGGAGGCTGAGCACCAAAGAATTGACACTTTTGAATTGCGGTAAGTGAGAAGACTGTTGGGAATCCCTTGGACAGCAAGGGAATCAAGCCAGTCAATCCTAAGGAAAATCAGCCCTCAATATTCACTGGCAGGACTGATGATGAAGCTGAGGCTCTCCATCCTTTGGTCACCTGATGTGAAGAGCTGACACCTTGGAAAACACCCTGATGCTGAAGAAGACTGAGGGAAGAGGAGACAGGTGGGAAGACAGAAGATGAGATGGTTGCATGACATCACTGACTCAATGGACATGAGTTTGAGCAAACTTTGGGAGATAGTGAAGGACAGGGAAGCCTGGCGTGCTACAGTTCATGGGGTCATAAAGAGTCAAACACAACATAGTTACTGAACAATAACAATAGAGATTCAGAAGGCAAAACTGAAGACAGGAGATGATCATTCTGGAACTGTTGTCAGTGCCCGTGGTCTAACATGGTCATGGATTCCCATCAGCAGTTTCATTTTGATTGAGGTTCATCTTCTGGATTTGATAAAACATTGACTATAGAGATAGCCACTGTGTATAATTCATGAAGGTCAAGATTGTAGCTTTGGATATACCTTCTCCAGCCTGTTAGTGTTCAGAGGCAACACTGGTATAAGATCTGAAAGAGAGCTCCTTGTAGATCTGGGAATTATTCTCAGGTACATGGATTAAAACGTGACTTGTCAACTTTCAACATTTTTGATAAGCTCCATACTCTTTGTATTAAATTTCTTTCTGACTGAATCACCTAGCAGAATCTTTATTTCATCTATTCAATTCAGGTTAACAGTAGTCATCTGCAAAGTGTTAATTTAAATCTCTCAGTAGAAATGGAAAATGTAAAAATAAACTCTCCTTAACAGTGTATAGATGGACAATAGCATTAATATAGAATATTAATGTGCTTTCTCTTGGAAATGTTTTTTTATTTAAAATTTTCTGTAAGGATAAATTTTCATAGCCTTTGTTTCCTCATGTAAATGTTTAAAAATGCAGATGCAAGCATTTTTTATATGCTTACCACCAGGAATAAATCTTTGTAGTTGAAAAAGAAGTAGATAATCTTTTGAATTTCACTTACAGTGTCTTCAGAGAGAAAACTACATGACAAATGTATATTAACCATCTCTAATACCTAGGGGAAAACATTCAAAATGCTAATTCTAAATATCTGTTTAGTCATTTGATATTGATCTTTTTGTCAAACAGTAATTCTGTATGACTTTATTCATTTCTAAATAAGCATGGAATTCTCGAGGCCAGAATACTGGAGTGGGTACCCTATCCATTCTCCATTCGATCTCTGCAACTCAGCAGTTGAACCAGGGTCTCCTGCCTTGCTGGTGGATTCTTTACCAGCTGAGCTACTAGGGAAGCCCAAATAAGTATAATCTAAATAGTAATTGATTTTGAAAATTATATTTAAGAAAGATGAGAACTTTAAAAGAAAAAGCATCTAAATAACTTCTGTCCATTAGAATATTATTTTTAAGTCCCAAATGTGAACTCAATCTCTAATATTATCATACACATGAATCTCCATACTGTAAGTTTTTCTTCTTGTTTCATTGCTAAGTCGTGTCTGACTCTTTTTGATCCCACTGGATTGTAGCCTACTGGGCTCCACTGTGCATAGGATTTCCAAGGCAAGAACACTGAAGTGTCATTATTTCCTTTTCCAGGGGCTCTTCCTGACCCAGGGATCAAACAGGTGTCTCTTGTACTGGCAATGGGATTCTTTACTGCTGAGATTCCAGGGAAACCCATTCATGTTTTACTCTCGTTTATATGTTAAGTATCCTAGAAATAACTATTAAAGATCATTTAGTTCTTAAGGCTTTCCTTAACGAAGAGTACAATGATAACATTTAAAATTTTGCTGCAAAAAAATAGGTATAGTCCTTTATACCTATTTTATTTCTTGGCTAAGACAAGAACTTTTTAGATATATCAAAAGCATAATTCATAAAAAACACAGTAGAAACTGGAATTTTCCAAAGTAAAAAGTCTTGCTTATGGTGATGGTCTCTTGGTGTATATACATGTGTGTGTCCAAACATATCCAGTTCTGCACATTAAATGTGTGCAGCTTATTACATGTCAGTTACACCACAATAAGTGAATTGAAAATGCTATACAAACAAAATTAAGTAGATCTCATATGTTCAAAGGACAGGAATATTAGTAATAAATGCTAAGATTGATCTAAGCTTAGATAAAAGATATAAATGTAGGGTGGACAGAAAAAAAGGAGTAAAGATAACATGCAAAAACGGTAAAGGAAGTTGTCGGAGAGCAGACATAGATGGTGTTGGCATGCTGGACTTTGTGTTTCTAATTAGGCCAACATTCTTTTTGATTGGCCATGCCTCTGTGGTAACATAAGGTTCATATTAATAGTTTCACTCAGTACTGCTTCAGGAAAAACAGATTTTTAGTTACTCCCCAAAATTCATTTGATTAATCAAATGTTTATTGAATGTTCCTATTGCCAAGCAATACATGGCATAAACATAAAGTATGACAGACATGTTTCCTTTCCTCTTATCATTTGGGGGTCACTGTTGAACAGAGAATGAAATGTAAGATATTAGTATCTAAAAACGAGGCTGCAGGAACATGTTCTTAAGTGACTTGAGAGTTTTTTTAATATCTAGCATTGTACACACTATAATTAATAACGTTCAGAGGCACATGCATCCATATGCAACAGAAGCAGAGAATTTAAGACTTGTGTTATCCTCTTGAATCTGTATGGACAGAGATTGCAATTTACAAGATATATTTCTATCATAAGCAAAAGCGTGTTGCCGAGTAGAAAAATCCTTTGTTTTCAAGTGCATTGATGCTGTGCTTTTCTGTAATTGCATGATTTCAGAGTTGTTTTTCACGGGTGTGACTGAATCTTTCCAAAGTAATGCTTAATAGAAAGTTGAAACGCTGCAGCCTAGCAATAAGACATTTTACTGGTAATTACCAGAATGAGTCACCATTCCGGATGGTGAGTAGCATTGATTTTTAGTCCCTTAAAGGATTTATTTATGTTTTTCCTTTTAACTTATCTGAAAGCCTTCAATAAAGGAATGGTGCTGACTGAGTATTTAATCATAAACCTTTAAGGCAATGACATATGGGAAAAATGATCCCCTTGCCTTTCTTTCAAAATATATTTGAAAAATGTGAGGCTGGAGACAAATAAACTTGTAATCTCTTTTTAAAACTATATCAAGATGTCAACAAAATTTTAGAGTAAAAATGCTTTATAACTTAAAACTATAGATAGGTATATAGCCAGATTCAGAGTCGAAATTAAGAATGGACTATATGCAACAATTTTAATGTTGTTAATGTTTTCTTTAAATTTTGTAAGTACTTTCAAGTAAAGGATCAAGCCAGGAAACACATTCCACAGAATCAAAATAGGCATCCTGCACTAAATTTTCTCTATTTTTTCCCCCTAAACTGTGTCTACATATAGTCTAAATAGTCTTTATAATGAAAAAAAAAATCCTGACAGAGAGGTGAGGAAGCCTCCAGCTCTCAAATCTTGCAGACATCGTGAAAAAATAGACTTACTACTTTTTTCTAGCTAGTATATTGAAGATTACATTTAAATATTTACATAAACAACTTGAATTTTTGTTGTTTTGGTCTTCACTCAAAGCAGCATTTTATCCAGTTTATCACGTGTGTGTGTGGGTGTGTGTGTTTGTGTGTGTGTGTTTTCTTGGCATATACATCAACTAAGTAATCAATGAATGCTAACGTGCTTATCCTTTAACGTCTCCTTAGTAGAGCTCCTGGAAGAAAGCTCTTCATTTGAACAACAAACATATTGTAAACCCTAGAAGCCAGGCATTATGTTAGCTGCTGGAATATTGACAAATATTGACAAATAAAGACAAAGTCTCTTTTCCAAAGAAAGTTGCTGGAAGTGTTTTGTGATGATAAAAGACTGACCTCACACTGATTTTCTTCAATAATTCCTTCCTATTTATTTGTGGACCAGTATTTGTAACTCCATGGAAGAAATAAACAGTAGATACAATCTCATTTGTGTAATTAAATATACAAATGATTCACTACTCATGATACACTTTCCACTTGATAGTATTGATAAGTATCTCCCCTGTTTCTTAGCTCTGAGATCTTGTTTATTTACATAACTTAAACTTTTTGAGTCCTCAATTCCCTTTTTTTGAGAAATAAGGATAATAATACAACCCATATTCAAGGGTAGTTATGAAGATTAAGGAAGATAATTTAAAGTACTTAAAATAAAGCTTGATGCTTACATTACTGTCAGATTTTAATGTTATCAAATATTAAGTAAAGTATCAATTTTAATGTTGATAATTCAAATTATACAAAATATCAGTAATGGCATTCTGAATTTTTAAAATATAAACAAACCCAAAAAAACATTTTAAATACTCAAATGCTGGTTTTATAGATTTGCTTCCTATGTTACATAACTCTATATTACTCTAGCAATCAAAGCACACTTCTGAAATCTTGTAACACAAACCACCATAAAATTCAGCTTTTAATTATGTGATAATTTTTATTGTCACCAGGTGAAAAGTGTTAATATCTCAGTGGTACCTGACTGCAGCCTGCCAGGCTCCTCTGTCCATGGAATTCTCCAGGCAAGAATATTGGAGTGGGTTGCCATTCCCTTCTCTAGGGCATTTTCCCAGTCCTGGGATTGAACCCTGGTCTCCTGCACTGCAGGCAAATTCTTTACCCTCTGAGTCACAAAGGGTTGCCATAGCTTTTTTCTACATCCTGTTATTTCATTATGTGCCAGTTCTTTTCAGTTGGATTCAATGTTAATTCAAAGCAAGCAATGATATTCTTTTTATATTTCTAATACAAATGTATTTACTAACTGGTTAAACATTTCTAGATTTTACTTTAATTAATAATTTAACTATGAATATTGCTTGAAAGATACTATATATTATGATAAAAACAAGAGTGTTTCATGAGAGATATTTATCTTTGTTTCTTTTAAAAGCAAATGAAAAATAATGTTGATCTAATGTATCAGTTATTTTGTTTTTATACTGACTTGCAAGAGAGTTTCTATTTCTATATTTTGTATATGAAGAGCTTGAGGTTATAGAGGAAAAGCATTTTGCTAGTATGGCACAGCAGACTGTCTAGGAATACAGAGGTAAAGAAGATTTGGCTAACTTCAAAGCCTAAATGCCAATTAAAAGATGTGCATTTGATTTTATTGATTTTTTATACTTCTCCATTTTCTTGCAACTTCCTTTTTTAAGAGATATTCGAGGATAAAATACTAATAAATATATTCAAATTTTAGAAAACAGCAATAAAATATGTATACAATGTTTCTGCTTTTTAATAGAATAGCCCTTCTGTACTCTTGCTGAAGACAAATAGTTGTGCTAAGTACCTTATAATTTTGCCAAGAAAAGACTGATCTAAGCAAACAACCAAACAAATTTGTCTGAAATTCCATTAGCAAAAGACTTTGAACAACATGAGCTCAGTCAAGCTTATAATTTAATTTTTCCCACATATCTTTATTAAGTTCTATTTCTGATCAGAGGATCATATCTTCATCATATGGCTTAAAATTAACTGTGTGAAACCAAGCTCAGGGACCCAAATTTAAATAGGAAATATAAAGGAAACTCAAGGAAAAGAAATTCAATAAGTTGAAGAATAAAGTTTATTTTCATGTGCCGAATCTTAAGCTATTTTCTTGCAGAGGTACTGTTGATAGAATATTGGTCTTTTCACAGAAGGTGTTTGTAATGAAATAATGCAGCCACAACTGGGGTAACTTCCTGTAATTTTTATTTTCTGTGATCGTAAATGTGAGATGCTTTTTGGAGCTCAGTATATTTAAGTATAAGTCAGCAATATTGTTTCACACATCTCAATATAGAATTTAGAACATACTATACTTACCATATCATACCATGCCATACCATATCTAGCACAATATCTACCGCATGTATCACTAACATGTGAGTACCTAGGTAACAGGGGAAATCATGTGCTATTTAAACTGAAACCTCAAATTCTTAAATTATGGTTACATGGAAGATCTCTCTATGTACTATATTCAGTTCAGTTCAGTTCAATTCAGTCGCTCAGCCGTGTCCGACTATTTGCGACCCCATGAATCTCAGCACGCCAGGCCTCCCTGTCCATCACCAACTCCCGGAGTTCACTCAGATTCACATCCATCGAGTCCATGATGCCATCCAGCCATCTCATCCTCGGTCGTCCCCTTCTCCTCCTGCCCCCAATCCCTCCCAGCATCAGAGTCTTTTCCAATGAGTCAACTCTTCTCATGAGGTGGCCAAAGTACTGGAGCTTCAGCTTTAGCATCATTCCTTCGAAAGAAATGCCAGGGCTGATCTCCTTCAGAATGGACTGGTTGGATCTACTTGCAGTCCAAGGGACACTCAAGAGTCTTCTCCAACATCACAGTTCAAAAGCATCAATTCTTCAGCACTCAGCCTTCTTCACAGTCCAACTCTCACATCCATACATGACTACTGGAAAAACCATAGCCTTCAGTAGACAGACCTTAGTCGGAAAAGTAATGTCTCTGCTTTTGAATATGCTATCTAGGTTGGTCATAACTTTTCTTCCAAGGAGTAAGCATCTTTTAATTTCATGGCTGCAATCACAATCTGCAGTGATTTTGGAGCCCCCAAAAATACAGTCTGACACTGTTTCCACTGTTTCCCCATCTATTTCCCATGAAGTGATGGGACCAGATGCCATGATCTTCGTTTTCTGAATGTTGAGCTTTAAGCCAACTTTTTCACTCTCCACTTTCACTTTCATCAAGAGGCTTTTGAGTTCCTCTTCACTTTCTGCCATAAGGGTGGTGTCATCTGCATATCTGAGGTTATAGATATTTCTCCCAGCAATCTTGATTCCAGCTTGTGCTTCTTCCAGTCCAGTGTTTCTCATCATGTACTCTGCATAGAAGTTAAATAAGCAGGGTGACAATATACAGCCTTGATGTACTCCTTTTCCTATTTGGAACCAGTCTGTTCTGTGTCCAGTTCTAACTGTTGCTTCCTGACCTGCATACAGATTTCTCAAAAGGCAGGTCAGGTGGTCTGGTATTCCCATCTCTCTCAGAATTTTCCACAGTTTATTGTGATTCACACAGTCAAAGACTTTCGCATAGTCAATAAAGATTCAGGATTATGCCTCTGTCATCACATTTATTTCCATGAATGCTGTTAGACCTTTCTTTCAATATATGGCTTTTATTTGCCCAGCATCCCATTTTGCTAGTGCATACGAGCCCCTTTTCCGTCCCAAATGGCTGTATTGGGTCTGTCAGTCTCACTATTCTGTCTTCCCCTTTGTTGTATTGAGTGTAAACGAACCAGGAGTAGGGAACCATGATTTGTACAGCCTACAGTGGTTGAACTCAGGCATTTGTTGACAGCAAGGTCAATAAGAAACTTCCCTAATATTGAAATATGTCTACTAGGAAAGAGTAATTTTCCCTCTTGGGGAGAGCTGAACTGAGAATAATGTCATTTTGGTATTGTCAGTTGTCTTGCCTGGCTGGTAAGCATCTACAAGAAAACAAAGCCAAGTGATATTAAGAAAAGGCAGAAAGCCTCATGGCCATTGTACTTGCTTCATAAGCCAGCCAATCTGGAAACTACACCCATCTCTGAACTTCATAATTTTGTAATATGCATTTCTCTTTTTAATCAGGTTAACTAGAGTAAAATATCATTTTCAACAAATAGTGTCTTGAATATGTTAACAGGAATGCAGTTAAATAAATGAATGTGGAATAAAATATAGCAAGGGCATTCTGGTCCTGGCATGCAAGTTTACAATTATTAGGATGATAACTCAAAAGTTTGTAACTGTATAATTCACTTTAGTTTAAGCTCAGTATGCATGCTGTGAAGTATGTGGATTTAGGACATTTGGACCTCTCTGGCAGCTCAGCTGGTAAAGAATCTGCCTGCAATGTAGGAGACCTGGTTTGGAGCCCTGGGTTGGGAAGATCCCCTTGAGAAAGGAATGGCTACCCACTTCACGGACTGTATAGTCCATGGGGTCACAAAGAATCAGACACAACTGAGTGACTTTTACTTTCACTTTTCATTTTCTGAGGCTGGGAAATATTGAGGGCAAGAGGAGAAGTGGGCGACAGAGGATGGGATGGTTGGATAGCATCACCCACTCAATGGACATGAGTTTGAGCAAACTCTGGGAGATGGTGAAGGACAGGAAAGCCTCGTGTGCTGCAGTCCATGAGGTTGCAAACAATTGGACACGACTGAGCAACTGAACAAGAACAAAATGTGTATGGAAATACGTGTCTGTAGACACAGTTTTATGATGGCAAATAAAGTAGAAAGTTATTATCTTCCCAGAATCTCTTTTCCGTACAGCATAGAACTTCTGGTTCCCCTCCCTGTGATTACAAAAAAAAAAAAAAAAAAAAATTGTCAACTGCTCTTGCCTAATTTATCTATTGGCGATTCCAAAATGCTGACTGGCCCTGAAAGGGAGTGTTTACACGACAAAGGCCTCGCCACCAGCTATTGTATGACATTTCTCTGAATCACTGGTTAAAAATCTGCAGCCGACATCAAAGACTGAAGTAAGGACATTGGTAAAGAAATAATCTCTTCTTCCAGGAGGAAAGGATTGGGCAGAGAGAAGAGTTGCTAAGTAAGTGTTTAATTAGTGGGATTCTGCTTGTCATCTTTCCTGTCACAGAGAGAAACCATGTCTATAAAAAGATTTCAAGCTCTGAGAGACAGTTCTGTGGTGAAAAGAGAAATAATGGCAAGACTATTTGTTTAAGTCTTGGTGAAGACAAACAAGCCAACCGAAATCTCTAGCTGTATTTAATATATATTTATACTTGCACTTTTAAAAAATATTCTTTGGCCCTGCCATGTGGTATATGGAATCTTAGTTTCCCAACCAGGGATTGAACCTGTGCCCCCTGAAAGGGAAGGGCCTAGTCTTAACCACTGGATCACCAAGGAATTCCCTCATACTTGCACTTTTAAATAATAATTTAAAATACATTATTTTTAGATATACTTATCTTTGACTAAAATTTTTCTGTAGGTTTAGAGATGGAAATTGGTGTTAGTACTAATTATGTCCCAGTAACTAGCATTATTTTTGACACCAATCAGGGAGTGATGTGAATGAATACAAATATATTAAGCTATTATTAAACAATTTTAATTATCATCATACAATTAATAAGATTATGGTCAGATGAGATTATCTTTACTTTTCTAAAAATAGCTCTGTTGCTGCTGCTGCTAAGTCGCTTCAGTCGTGTCCAACTCTGTATGACCCCATAGACGGCAGCCCACCAGGCTCCCCCGTCCCTGGGATTCTCCAGGCAAGAACACTGGAGTGGCCTGCCATTTCCTTCTCCAATGCATGAAAGTGAAAGGTGAAAGTGAAGTCGCTCAGTCGTGTCCGACTCTTAGGGACCCCATGGACTGCGCCTACCAGGCTCCTCTGCCCATGGGATTTTCCAGGCAAGAGTACTGGAGTGAGTTGCCATTGCCTTCTCAAAAAAATAGCTCTACTATATGCCAAATTTAAAACATGTGTGAATTTTAAATTAGGATGGCCAAGTTTTAGTTTAAGACTGTATAATGGCATGGATTTGAGACATGGATTTATTCTTTATATGTCCTCTTGTTAAGATAACTACCTTATAAAATGCTGAATATGTGTAGTAAAAGAAAAGAATGTGGAGTAATAAAGTAAAATGAAAATTTAAGATCAAAATGTGATCTCTTAGGAATATGTAAGAGAACACTATTGCATGCTCAGTCCATCAGTCCTGTCCCACTCTTTGCAACCCCATGGCCTGAAGCCTGACAGGCTCCTCTGTCCATGGGATTTTCCAGGCAAGAAACTGGAGTGGGTTGCCATTTCCTCCTCCAGGGGATCTTCCCCACCTAGGGATTGAACCCTTGTCTCCTGTGTCTCCTACATTATAGGCCGATTCTTTACTGCTGTGCCACCTGCGAAGCTCATAAATTATCAAAGTTACTGACTTTGTAGGATAAGCAGAAATATGAGGAAGAGAAACTAACAGTTTTTTAACAATTTATTTTTAAGGAGTTTTATCCTAGTGGCTTGTATTATTTTTGTTTACACTGAAAAATAGTTTTAACCTATAAAATGAAAATAATAACCCTCATCACCCAGAAGAACTTGAAGAAATTTATTGACAGTAAAGGTCACTGACATTTTTAGTAAACATAATTAACATGAGTAATTGAAAAGTACTACATTTTGAAAGGTGAAATTCTATTATTAGAATATATATCATGATTGGAGGTTATGATGTTTTAGTTAGAATATAAATGAATTTTGTAAAAAAAATTAATACAAAGTACAGCTTTATTGTAACCTTTATTTATTAATTAAAGCTTGCTTTATGCTAGATCCTATCACCTCATTTGCATTCAATTGCATTATATATATATATATTTCTAGGAGAACAAGATAAGCTTAATTTTACTAGTTAACATGACCCTAAGACAACTATATTACACTAATATTTGTATTAAAATTTTTTGTTCCTAAACTGATTTTTTTAAAGAATGTCTGCATTCACATATATTAACTTCTCATGTATATTAGGGGAAAAAAAACACTAATCCTTTTTGCTAACTTTATGATTAAAATATAAGAGCCATAATTAAAATATAGTCATAATTTAAATAAGAAAAGTAGTATGATGCTGTGCTTAAAAAGAAAACAGGTTTAGAGGTTAATTTATCTAGATTTAATTTTGTCTCCTGTAGTTACTACTGACTTCATGTGGAGCGATCTTTATAAGCATCATTTTCTTAATATGCAAAATACTAATAGCAATATCTCTCAGAACATATTGGTTGGAGTAAATGAGATGGTGAATAAAAGATAAATGGAATATTTTATAGCTTTAATATTTACTTCCATAAATCAAAGATAAACTGCTACACTTTTTAGAAATTCAAAATGTTATAACGGAACTTCTGCTTCTAAGAGAAGACAGTAGATGTACTTTACCTTATTTCTTCCACTAAATACAACCTACAACTTTGGCTGTTATACATTAAAAAAAGAACATGCTGAATGGTGAAAAGAAGACAGACCATATAGTTCATGAATATAGATATAAAAATCCTTAACAAATATTAGCAAAGAAAATTCACTAATGTTTTGAAAAAATTTATACCATGACCTAGTAGGGTTTATTCCAGATATACAAAGCTGACTTTATTTTAAAATCAATCAGTGTAATACAAAAGAAGAAAGATCGCATGGTCATATTAGTCAAAGCACTTGATAAAATTCAATATCCATTCAGACATGGAAAAAATATCTGCAAACAGCACAGCTGAAAAAGTACTAGTGTCCAGAATACATCAGGAAGTCTTAAAACTCAAAAGAAAAAAAAAAGAAAAAGAATGCAGTTATAAAACAGGGAAAATACATGAAAATATATTTTCACGAATATATACAGATGGTTAAAAAAATTAAAAGAAGTTAAAAATCATTTGCACTTGGAAAATACAATTAAAACCACAACAAGATGTCATTCCATCCTTGTTCAAATGGCTAAAATTAAAAAAAAAAAAAAAGCACTATTGATCTGAGCAGGCAAATGAAGGAGAGTCTGCAAAGACTAAAGGAATAAATTGTATCAAAAATAAGATTGACTATGACAAATAAGACTAATAGAACAATCAAGATGAGGACTGAAATGGACTGTTGACGTTTATGACATTGAACTCATGGTCTTCTTTCTCAAAGTAGTTGTGTTAGAATAGTGGGTGTAGCAGTCATTGTACAGCATGACAGATAGAATCAGTAGGCGATATACAGTAAGGGATTTATTGCAAGGAGTTTCCATAGGCAATTCAGAGGGCTTACTAAGCAAATCTTAAATTTATAGGGTAGGCTCTTAGGAAGATCAGGTGGGAACTTTCCTACAAGACCTGAACTGCAATCCACAGGCAGAAATTTCTTCTTTTATTGGGAATTCTCAGCTATGCTCTTAAGACATATCCTCTGATTTAATTAATCTCATCCTGATTACCTAGCAGAATCTCCTTTATCTAGTTAACATTGATCATATCTACAAAATATCTCTACAGCAACACCTAAATTAGTGTTTGAATAATCAGAGGCTGCAACATAGTCAAGTTGACACATAAAACTTCATCATTAGAATGGATATGGAATGCATATATGAGCAAATGGGAGAAGAGCCATCAAATAAATCAATTCAACAACTTTACAAGAAAGAGGAAGAAAGAAATATGTCAGTAGTGGCATATTTATATGCTGCTGGAACAGATCCATTGGAGAAGAAAATGACATATGTTTCAGAAGATAGAACTTCTAAAGCAATATTCTCTGATATTTGACAAGGGATGGAATCTTATACATAAATTGAGATGTTGGTCTTAGCAGGAAGGAGAATGTACCTCTGATTAGAGGAGAAGATGTAAGGTATATAAGCTAAGATGTGGGCATGCTGTGTGCAAATGTGTGCCTAGTCCTGCCCCCCTCTTTGCGATCCCATGGACTGTAGCCTGCCAGGCTCCTCTGTCCATGGGATTTCTCAGGCAAAGATACTGGAATGGGTTGTCAATTCCTTCTTCAGGGCATCGTCCCAACCCAGGGATGGAACCTGAGTCTCTTACATCTCTTTCATTGACAGGAGGGTTCTTTACCACTAGTGCCACCTGGGAATCCCCATAGACTTAGATTCTGGTTGTTAGCTAGAAAAGATAGTGGAAATCTGTGCAAGTTCTCCTTTGTCAGAAAGTATTAATAGTAGAGGGAACTCCCTGATGGCTCAAACCATAAAGAATTAATACTCGATGAGAATGTCAGAGGAGAATGAAATGGAAGAGTTTATGATAAACTTATGAGTAGAGATTAGGCATGAAATATCCATCTGGGAGATAAAGGATATACAGAACATAGAAAATGAAGCAATTAGGGCCTCCCTGGGGTTTAGGGTCATGCTTTTCAAGAGATCAGTCATTTTGGTTATGTGCTTTCCTCTAGACATGCTTAACTACCTGTGCCATGTGGATTAAAGGACATAAGTCAATTTAAGTTTCTAGGGAAGAATGAGAGTTTGGAGTATGGCAGAGGGGTGACTATCATGACTGGTCATGGAATTTAAATGGGCTAAAGAGGAAAGTAAGAATGTACATGATAAAAGTAGGGTAAAAGCATACAAGATACAAAAGAATTATGGGCTTTTAGAGTTTGTATGCTGGAAGGACTAGTTGGAAATAGGAATTGGTCATCAAAATGTGGAATACTTGAAAGATTAATTTATGCAGACATTGATACTATTAATAAAGACATGGTCTACGAATCACCATGAAAAGGAGTGCTGAAAAGACATGGATTCTAAGATTATTTAAGGAGTAGGATTGAAAGAATTGGGGATCAAGATTACATGTATATCAATGTCATAATTAATTAGTACAGGAAGTGGTCAATAAATAATTATTAATTTAATGAAAGAATAAAAGCATGAATAAGCATAAACAAAAGTATGAGACCCATCACATTTGCCATATTACTAATAATTTATAATTATAATATCTTAGTTATGCTAATTATAATTAATTATCAATAAGAAGAAAAAAGTATAGGCTACTGTAAAGAAAGGCTTTTTAAAGACCTAACTTCAAGAGTTAGGATACTCTCCATAGAGAATAAATAATTTAATATCATATTTCTATAGTAATTAAGTTTAGTTAGGACAGGATTCTGAGAAAATCCTAGTAGAGAACATGTACAAAAGGAACAAGCAATGGATTTGACAAGTTTGAGGATGGAAAGAAGGTTAATTTGTTGATGTAAAGTAAACAAGGAGAAGAGAGGCATATAATAAACTTGGCATAGAACATGGAAAATGTTAGAGACTTGACTAAAAATTTAGCTTTTCACCCAAAATGCTATGGGATATTTTAGATGGGTTTGGAGGAGAAAGAATGTTCCTGAAAGGTCTAAATTCTTAAGGATTCTGTCTCTCTTGTGTTGCTCTAAGCCTTCACTGATATTTACCATTTATAGAATGGTAAATTCTATAAATGGTAATAGAATTGGTAATAAGCAATTACCTATTAAAAGGTAACAGGTAATTACCTATAACTGGTAATTACCAGTTATAGAACTGGTAATAGATATCTCAGTAAGTCTTTCAAGTTACATGTTAAGCACTCTTATTGTGTGTAAGCAACTCAATATTTAGAAAATAGTATTGATACTGCTCAATTGATCAGTCATGTCCAGACCTTTGTGACTCCATGGGCTGCAGCCCACCAGCCTCCTCTGTCCATGACTATTCCAGGCAAGAATTTTGAAGTGGGTTGTCATTTTCTTCTCCAGGGGGATCTTCCTGACCTAGGGATCAAATCTGTGTCTCCTTCATTGGCAGACAAACTCTTTACCACTGAGCCAACAGTAAAGCCTTTTTTTGCCTGTTTGCTCAGGAGCAGGAAAGTTTCAAAATGGCCAGGTATCAGGTTCAACATCCAACTTATCTAGGTTCTTGTGATGATTAACGTCAAGTTGGATAAAATTGTGTCTTAACAATAGTGAGTCTTCTACCATGAATGCATAAATACATATTCTCGCTCCATGTATTTAGATCACCTTTGATTATTTTATCAATTTTGTAGTTTTATGTGCACAGAGTTTGTATCTAGTTCATTAGATTTATATCTAAATAATTAATTTGTCTTTTTGGTGCTATGGTAAATATTTTTAATTTTTGCTTTCTATACTTGCTTCCTAAATTGAAGTTTAACTTGCAGGATTGAGCACAGAGGATGCATTCATGTATTACAAGGCAATAAGGAATATGTCAGCCTAAAGGATATTATGCAAGTATGACTTTTCAAGTTTCCCTGTTTCTAATGATGAGCCTAGTTTGGTACCTAAATTTCATGACGTCTTTTGTTAAGTCACAGGATGAGGCTCATTAAGTTTCTTTGATCTCAGACGGTATCTCCATAAACTTCAGTGTAACTATTTTTAGGTGGTCTGGTATTCCCATCTCTTTCAGAATTTTCCACAGTTTATTGTGATCCACACAGTCATAGGCTTTTGCATAGTCAATAAAGCAGAAATAGATGTTTTTCTGGAACTCTCTTGCTTTTTCCATGATCCAGTGGATGTTGGCAATTTGATCTCTGGTTCCTCTGCCTTTTCTAAAACCAGCTTGAACATCAGGGAGTTCACCGTTCCCATATTGCTGAAGTCTGACTTGGAGAATTTTGAGCATTACTTTACTAGCATGTGAGATGAATGCAATTGTGCAGTAGTTTGAGCATTCTTTGGCATTGCCTTTCTTTGGAATTGGAATGAAAACTGATCTTTTCCAGTCCTGTGGCCACTGCTGAGTTTTCCAAACTTGCTGGCACAGTGAGTGCAGCACTTTCACAGCACCATCTTTCAGGATTTGAAACAGCTCAACTGGAATTCTATCACCTCCACTAGCTTTGTTCGTAGTGACGCTTTCTAAGGCCCACTTGACTTCACATTCCAAGATGTCTGGCTCTAGATGAGTGATCACATCATCATGATTATCTGGGTAGTGAAGATCTTTTTTGTACAGTTCTTCTGTGTATTCTTGCCACCTCTTCTTAATATCTTCTGCTTCTGTTAGGTCCAGACACTTCTGTCCTTTATCGAGCCCATCTTTGCATGAAATGTTCCCTTGGTATCTCTAATTTTCTTGAAGAGATCTCTAGTCTTTCCCATTCTGTTGTTTTCCTCTATTTATTTGCATTGATCGCTGAAGAAGGCTTTCTAATCTCTTCTTGCTATTCTTTGGAACTCTGCATTCAGATGGGTATATCTTTCCTTTTCTCCTTTGCTTTTCGCTTCTCTTCTTTTCACAGCTATTTGTAAGGCCTCCCCAGACAGCCATTTTGCTTTTTTGCATTTCTTTTCCATGGGGATGCGTCTTGATTGCTGTCTCTGTACAATGTCACGAACCTCATTCCATAGTTCATCAGGCACTCTATCTATCAGATCTAGGCCCTTAAATCTATTTCTCACTTCCACTGTATAATCATAAGGGATTTGATTTAGGTCATACCTGAATGGTCTAGCGGTTTTCCCTACTTTCTTCAATTTAAGTCTGAATTTGGCAATAAGGAGTTCATGATCTGAGCCACAG
Source organism: Capricornis sumatraensis (assembly GCF_032405125.1). Lineage (NCBI taxonomy): Eukaryota > Metazoa > Chordata > Mammalia > Artiodactyla > Bovidae > Capricornis > Capricornis sumatraensis. The sequence continues at coordinate 13,029,958 of NC_091089.1, read as the reverse complement.
TCAGCTCCCGGTCTTGTTTTTGTTGACTGTATAGAGCTTCTCCATGTTTGGCTGCAAAGAATATAATCAATCTGATTTCGGTGTTGACCATCTGGTGATGTCCATGTGTAGAGTCTTCTCTTGTGTTGTTGGAAGAAGGCGTTGAGCTTTAAGCCAACTTTTTCACTTGCTATGACCAGTGCATTTTCTTGGCAAAACTCTATTAGTCTTTGCCCTGCTTCATTCTGCATTCCAAGGCCAAATTTGCCTGTTACTCCAGGTGTTTCTTGACTTCCTACTTTTGGATTCCAGTCCCCTATAATGAAAAGGACATCTTTTTTGGGTGTTAGTTCTAAAAGATCTTGTAGGTCTTCATAAAACCGTTCAACTTCAGTTTCTTCAGTGTTACTGGTCGGGCCATAGACTTGGATAACTGTGATATTGAATGGTTTGCCTTGGAGACAAACAGAGATCATTCTGTCATTTTTGAGACTGCATCCCAGTACTGCATTTCGGACTCTTTTGTTGACCATGATAGCTACTCCATTTCTTCTGAGGGATTCCTGCCCACAGTAGTAGATGTAATGGTCATCTGAGTTAAATTCAATCATTCCAGTCCATTTTAGTTCGCTGATTCCTAGAATGTTGACGTTCACCCTTGCCATCTCTTGTTTGACCACTTCCAATTTGCCTTGATTCATGGACCTGACATTCCAGGTTCCTATGCAATATTGCTCTTTACAGCATAGGACCTTGCTTCTATCACCAGTCACATCCACAACTGGGTATTGTTTTTGCTTTGGCTTCATCCCACTAATCTCCAGTAGCATACCAGACCACCTAACCTGCCTCTTGAGAAATCTGTATGCAGGTCAGGAAGCAACACTTAGAACTGGACATGGAACAACAGACTGGTTCCAAATAGGAAAAGGAGTACGTCAAGGCTGCATATTGTCACCCTGCTTATTTAACTTCTATGCAGAGTCCATCATGAGAAACGCTGGACTGGAAGAAACACAAACTGGAATCAAGATTGCCAGGAGAAATATCAATAACCTGAGATATGCAGATGACACCACCCTTATTGCAGAAAGTGAAGAGAAGCTAAAAAGCCTCTTGATGAAAGTGAAAGAGGAGAGTGAAAAAGTTGGCTTAAATCTCAACATTCAGAAAACGAAAATCATGGCATCTGGTCCCATCACTTCATGGGAAATAGATGGGGAAACTGTGGAAACAGTGTCAGACTTTATTTTTGGGGGCTCCAGAATCACTGCAGATGGTGACTGCAGCCATGAAATTAAAAGACGCTTACTCCTTGGAAGAAAAGTTACTATCAACCTAGATAGTATATTCAAAAGCAGAGACATTACTTTGCCGACTAAGGTCCACCTAGTCAAGGCTATGGTTTTTCCTGTGGTCATGTATGGATGTGAGAGTTGGACTGTGAAGAAGGCTGAGCACCAAAGAATTGATGCTTTTGAACTGTGGTGTTGGAGAAGACTCTTGAAGGTCCCTTGGACTGCAAGGAGATCCAACCAGTCCATTCTGAAGGAGATCAACCCTGGGATTTCTTTGGAAGGAATGATGCTAAAGCTGAAGCTCCAGTACTTTGGCCACCTCATGTGAAGAGTTGACTCTTTGGAAAAGACTGTGATGCTGGGAGGAATTGGGGGCAGGAGGAGAAGGGGACTACTGAGGATGAGATGGCTGGATGGCATCATGGACTGGATGGATGTGAGTCTGAGTGAACTCCGGGAGATGGTGATGGATAGGGAGGCCTGGCGTGCTGAGATTCATGGGGTCGCAAAGAGTCGGACACGACTGAGCGACTGAACGGAACTGATTTTTATGGTTATAGAAATATCTTTCAGTAAATTGGCACATGGGTCTAATACCAGGTTCCTTGGAAAATATTTTACTGCTCCTACTGAGCAACTGAACTGAACTGAACTGAAAGTTATGATGGAGTTCCCAGGTTACTTAGTGGTACAGAGTCCACCTGCAATGCAGGAAATGCAGTTTCAATTCGTGGGTCAAGAAGATCCCCTGGAGAAGGAAATGGCAACCCACACCAGTATTCTTGCCTGGAGAATCCCATGGACAGAGGAGCCTGGCGGCCTACAGTGTATGGAGTCACAAAAGAGTCGGACATAACTTCGTGACTAAATAACAATAACAAAAATATGCTCAAGGATAAAGCATGTCTTTCTGTGCTTTCCAATGCAACTGTGTAAAAATAATCTGTTCATGGACCTGCTCCATTACTTCAATATCTGAGAGAAGCTTCGCAACTCAGTTCTGACTGGGAGGTACGGTAACATACTCCTTGATATATTTAGGGTTTATTTCACTTTAAAATGTCACTTTTTAACAGGATAAAATAAAATAATGAGAAGAAAGGTTTTTATTTCTATGGGATGTTTTATTTCCATAGAGTACTCTTACAGTTGAATTCTTTATCTCAGCATTGTTAGGTCTTTATAAAGCTATCTTTATTCAGATCATCATAATGACCAATAAGAGTTTCCATTTGCTCTAAGTCTCATGGAAGAATTGTAGATGTATGGGAATCAATAATACCAATAATACTGTGTACTAATGCTACAAATGCAGCCAGAAAACGGTCAGATTCAAATCTACCATTAGATATATACCTAACAGATACGTCTGCATCTTGCCTCCATTTTTATTGACATGTTGTTACTTTGATCTTTATAACTATTACTAAATCAGTAACTCCATTGAGTTAAGAAGCATAGCAATATATAAAAAGTTAGGAAACTAAATTATTCCCCCAGATAATATTTTAAATTAATCCATTACTTTCATTTTTAAAGGTGAAAGATTTTTGAATAAAGTGCCATCAACCATTACAGAAAATTTGTTCTCTGAAATTGCTTGATTTAAGGCTCAGCCATCTCTTTGTGGAAAACCAATGCAGTGACCACATGCAGAAAATGTTAAATATGTAATGAAGTAGGGATGCATTTAAATTTTAGTTTAATAAAATGCCAAAGGAATACTGAAAATACAATATTAATCAAAATGTAAATCTGGTGATTTTCCTGTTTTGAGTTTTTGGGTAACAAGATGAGTTTAGTCCTCAGGTAATCTTAAAGAATGTCTTTTGCACAAACATAAACTTGAAGGAAGGCTCTGAATTTATGTGAAAGTCATTCACTATTTTAATTTCCTATTATTTTCCAGTTTTATATATATTTTTTATTTAGTTCTTTCACTCAATTCTCAGTCATCTCTCATTCATCCTTGCCTGGTATTGGAAATAAAATTTACCTATATAAACACACAAACACAGAGAACATGTATAGTTCAGAATAATAATTATACTTTCAAATATAATAACTTAGAAACTTTCTAAAAGCATCTTTATCTAATTGCCATCCGTTGATCCAAATCTTTAACTTCTCATCAATGTGGAGTGTCTTTAAACATTCTGTTGGCTCAGTCAACAGAGCTAAGGTTGGAAGGTTGGTTGGCTCCTCAAATGTTTTAAAAAGTTGATGAGCCAATTTATGATTAATTTCATCTTGAACACTTTTCTAAAATTCAGTAATAAAGAATGTCATGCATTCACTAGAAACATTGTTGCTATTCACTAATTTTGCATGAAAATATGTAATACTGCAATAAAGGAAAATTTATTCTACTTACTGAACACTTGAAATGGAGTGGCAAAAATTGTACCCATTCAAGAGAAATAATGCTATTCAAAAAGTCTGCACAGAAATATATAGTACTTCAAGAAATAAAAAGGTGTTTGCACTAATTGTTTGGAAGTATTCCATGGTATCAGTTCAGTTCAGTTCAGTTCAGTCGCTCAGTCGTGTCCTACTCTTTGTGACCCCATGAATCACAGCACACAGACCTCCCTGTCCATCACCAACTCCAGGAGTTCATTCAAACTCATGTCCATCGAATCAGTGATGCCATCCAGCCATCTCATCCTCTGTCATCCCCTTCTCCAGCATCAGGGTCTTTTCCAATGAGTCAACTCTTCGCATGAGCTGGCCAAAGTATTGGAGTTTCAGCCTCAGCATCATTCCTTCCAAAGAACACCCAGGACTGATCTCCTTTAGAATGGACTGGTTGGATCTCCTTGCAGTCCAAGGGACTCTTAAGAGTCTTCTCCAACACCACAGTTCAAACCATCAATTCTTCAGCGCTCAGCTTTCTTCACAGTATACACACTACCAACAGGTGTATTCAGGCCATACAGAATATTTCTAAAAAGCATTTATCTACTTTATGACCAATATATATGTCAAATAAACATTAAAGTCAAAAATGTATTTCTTTAATGCTAGAAAATGTTTTTTGGCTTTTATTTTGTTTTATAGTTTGTTTATCTCATAGAATAAGAAAGCCTGTTTTCTAATGTGGGTTAAGTTAAGTACAGACTTATCTGAATTTTTGTGTGTGTGATTATTTGCATGGGAACTTACCTATTTTTGTTAAGTAATAGATATGTGATAGATATATTTTAAACCTGAATATAATATTCTGTCCTTTTGCTTGGCCCCTCAAAAATTGTTGGTAGCCAGTCATTTATTTTGAGGAGCTTATATCATGGGGCCACAAACACTTGGCAGCTGATTATAAAAACAGGCAAAAACTTTCTGGAGGATGATGATTTTAGTTTACATATTTTAGATACAGTCAGTAAGTAACTTAGAGAAAAAAAGTCTAATAAAATAATATTGAGTCAATGTGAAGATTTAGATCTCTGAATCAGTTACAGAAACATTTTTTAAAAGTCAAAGCAAAATATATGTATACTAGGACTATATTAGATGCATTATATGTATTTATATAATCAACTTTATTTAGTAAAGACTTAAAAATGGATACTCTTTCCTGCACTATATTTGGTAGGACTTGGAACTCTCTTATCTTCTATATAATTAATGGGCGGAGGTGTTATCAATCATCTTATTCACTTACCTATCTCAAGTGGCTAGAAGTGTACCTGGCATACAAAGGACAAAGGTGGCTCAGCGGTAAAGAATCTGCCTGCTAATGCAGGAGACATGGATTCAATCCCTAGTTTGGGAAGTTCCCTTGGAGGAGAAAATGGCAACCCACTCCAGGATTCATGCCTGGGAAATCCTATCGATGGAGGAGTTTGGTGAGATACAGTCCATGCGATTGCCAAGAGTCAGACACAACTGAGCATGCACACAGCATATATTTGCTAAGCTGAATGAAGAGCCATATAAACATGTTTATTCAATACCATGTGAGAAAAAAGAAAGCATGTCACAAAATAATAATTGCTTTCAAAGTAATTTTCTGTGGTTTTACATCCACATTATGTATTACATATGTTTTAAACACATGTTTATTTAAAAGAAAAAAAAAGGAAGAATATTTACCAAACCATATATAGGAATTTTTATCCTTTGTTAAATATATGATTGGGCTTCGCAGGTGGCACAGACACATGCAGGAGATGCATGAGACATGGGGTTCCATCCCTGGGTTGGGAAGATCCCCTGGAGAACAAAATAGCAACCCACTCCAATATTCTTGCCTGGAAAATTCCATGGACAGAGGAGCTTGGAAGGCTACAGTCTATGGAGCTGTGAAGAGTCAGACATGACTGAGTGACTAAGCACACAAATAAAGGATTGCATGTTTATGTTTTCTTTCCTTTGGTTTAGGAATTTTCTTGGTCATTGTTCAATTTCTTTTTGTAATCAATATACATAAATATGAATTGTGTATTCAAATACACAATTTCATTTAATCAAATTAATTTTAAGAAGATGCAAGACACTTCAGAAGTGTTATGCTTTTACATTTCAGTTACTTGTTAACATTAAATGAACATCAGCTAAAGGTCTGCCTAGCATTCTGGCTTTATCCTTGATCAAAACATGAACGAAGCAAGGCTCAGATACTTTGAGTGACTGGCTTGAAATTATATGGTTGTTAGTGGAGAAATGAGGGTTTAGTAAGACTTTCCGATTGCCAAACTTAGTTCTTTCCTCTATGTCATGCTTTCTAAATGTCAGTGGAAAAACAGTATATATGTATGTGTGTATATATATAAATAGATGCATAGATTTATAGTAAAAAGTTCTAAGTACAAGATTCTTTTGTATGTGATTTACACATATACATGTAAATGTGTAAATCACACACATGTGATTTACATTTAGCACCTCCGAGGAGGAAATAATTAATCGTCAGGTGAATAGAAGCTACCATTTGCTGAAACTTTCATCTTTTGTCCCCCGGCAACAGCCCTCTAAAACATTCCTGTTTTAGAGAAAATGGAAGTTCAAAGTTGCCAAATCATTTGGCCTGTGGAGGTCACTGAGTACTTGTGTGAGATGAAATTGGCAAGGTAGAATGAAGTTTCAAGTGTGAAGCACTTCTGCAGTCCTGTAGGTTTGGAATTTAGCCTGTTGACAATGCAGAGTCAATAGAATTTTTGTTGTGTTCTGCTTTGTTGTTTTTAAGAACAGGAGCAATACATAATCAAGAGGAAAAAAGGAGAAAAGAGACATACATCTTTCTTATATACACTTGTTCTTTATAAGATATATTGAAGAGAAACTGTTATTCATCCTAGTTCCTACATAGATTGCTCTTGTTTCATATTTATAACACATTTGTCAGTATGTAAAGAAGGGCATATTCAGCTAAATGTATGTTTGGATTCTTGGAATGTCAAAGCTCCTTTTCTATGGACTATATGAGCTATTGTGTTACTGAATAATGCCAACCACCAGATTTTCTAAAGTTTTTCACCACAAATTTAGGGATGACATATGTCAGCCCTCAATAGCCAAGATACAGAAGCAACCTAAGTGGCCATCAACAGATGAATGGATGCAGAATTTGTGATATACACACACACACACACACACACACACAATGGAATATTACTCAGCCGTAAAAAAGAATGAAATTTTGCCACGTGTGATGCTGCATATGAAACTGGAGAGTTTTGCTTAGTGAAGTATGTCCGAGAAAGACAAATGCCATATGTTTTCACTAATATGCTGAATCCAAAAAACAAAACAAATGAGCAAATAGACAGAAATAGAAATGGACTCACAGATACTGAGAACAAAGGGAGGGGCAAAATAGGTGAGGGGGATTATGAGGGATGAACCTCTAGGCATTAAATAGCTAAGAGTCCATATTTCGTAGTAAATTTAAATGGAGTATAATCTATAGATATATTGAATGACTATGCTGATTCAGAACGGGGGAGGAGTAATTTTGGGGGCCTGCCCTGGGCTGAGAGGTGGGTTTGAAGGCAACTACAGACTGCCTTACTTAGAGGTGAGAGAAGTGAGAGCAGGGGTGGCTATTGATTTTTCTCTGACAGAGGTGTAATCATTTAGCCACATACGCTGCTGTGAGTGTCTCATTGCTGCTCCAATCTTATTCCTCCAGAATAACATATAGAGCAGGGAGAGAAAATTACCTCTTCAGACACTTCATATGCTCTCATGAGGTCCTGTCATAAACATGCATGGTTTTGAAAAACGAAACAACTCTTTCACAATTGCAATGTCTGTAATATTTACAGTCTCATCCCTACCCCTCCTTAGATTAGGTTAACAGACAAATGAATTCAAATCTTACTTTAATGGTTACTCCAGTTATGATCTAGGGAATTCTCAACTCTTTATTTCTCAGGAAATACCTATTGCATATGTTGTTACCTGTTGGATAAAGCCTATAGCTGAATTAAACAATGAGGTCTTTAGACTGAGGTGAATTTAATGTCAATTGCCTGTAACCAAAACAAAACCTAATGCCTCAAGATTTAGAAATTGAAACCTGCTGACAAACAACCAAGAGACTTTCTTGCTTTGCTTCTTTGTTTGATTGTTTGTTTTTTTTTTCAATTTAATTTTTCAAATATATTTTTTTACTGTATATTGTGGTATAGTTGATTTTAAATGTTTCTGTTTGTTTCAGGTGTAGAGCAGAGTGATTCAGTTATACCTGTGTATATATCCATTCTTTCTCAGATTTTACCCATATGGGTAAAACAGTATTGACTAGCATTCCTTGTGCTACACAGTGACTGTCTTTCCCAAGTTTCTGGGGGTGGAAACTCCCAATCAGTTCCAATTTGGTGTCACCCAATTAGAATCAAGTTTTGCTCAGATAAATTAAAAAAATGTAATATACTTCAGCGTATCTTTTAGCATTATTAATTTTATATGAAAACATATGTTCAAAATTCATCAGCTCTTTCCTCTACATTGGGGATTCTTGGGGGATAATCACTGGCTATCCTTAGGATCATTTCTGTATTTGTACACTCCAGAAGCATTCGCGGTACTGGTCTATTTAAGATTGCATGTTGCAGTTGTCTGTTCAAGTTCTGTCCTTTTCATCTAAATACTCTGTTCATTTCTGTTATGGAAATTTTGCTTTAAAGAACATTTTTCCTGTTTTCCTCTCCCCTTTCTTCACTTCTTTTTGTGAGGAACTACAAGCAGTCAGGTCAATTCTACTTTTTCCTGTGACAAATACATTTTATTTTCTTCACATAATTTTCATTCCATTATTTTCCAATTAAAAAGGCTCATTATTCTCAACCCCTCCAGCTTATGTTTACAAGAGTGCCTCATGTTATTGTACTGCAGTCGTTTTAGTGCTAATTTTATTTTTATTCCACATTTCTATCTTCAGTTATGCCAGCTCGTTTTTTATCTCCGTCTGCTATCTTAAAAGCCTTTGAAATTTTATTATTCTTTTGAGTTCTTGATTAAAGAGAAACATGTTTTATAACTTTTAAAACTTTATTCTATTTAACTTCTCTATTGGCATAGCTACTTCGAGATGCTTCTTTGTTACCTTTTGTCTTTCATTCTCTGTATTTAAATTTTTGTTTACTGCAGTTTTTTTTAACTCCATGCTTTTTATTGGTACTTTTCAGAACATAATTTTTCTTTAATGTAAGCTTCTGAAGGGATACTATAATGGTAGTCATTGTAGCTAGTCAAATTTTGGTGTTTTCTCCAAACATATTTTTTGCAACATACATCTGTGTGAGTATGTCTTAACTAGAATACCAGAAGCTTGTCTGGCTTCCAGTGTGTGGGTGGTAATTTGCATTTCTATCTCTTGAGCTCTCCAGAAGTCTCTATCTTGATTTTTTTTAAAAATCTGAGTTAATTTGACTTTATTTTATAAAAGAACACTGGAGTCGAATATAGACGATCACAGTGAGTACTATAGCTCTGTCACAATCAAAGTTTTTATAATAGACAAATTACTTGACCATTTAGATAGAATCAGTTTGGGTCTTTAAAAACTGGAAAAATAAATTTATTCAATATGGAGAGTTGTGATGTAATCACAATAATATATTTTAGTATGATAATCTTGAAAAGTTTTATACCCAACCATTTGTTATTCATTTACTCGATTGTGTTCAGTCCCTAGGTCGTGTCCAGCTCTTTGCGACCCCATGAACTGCAGCATGCCAGGCTTCCCTGTCTTTTGCTGTCTCCCTGAGTTTTCTCAAACTCATGTCCATTGAGTCAATGATGCCATCCAACCATCTCATCCTTGGACACCCCATTTACACTGACTCACTTACTTTGACTCATTTACTCTGAGTCAGTCTCAATGCTTCCTTGATAGCTCAGTTGGTAAAGAATCCACCTGCAATGAGGGAGATCCCGGTTCAATTTGTGGGTTGGGGAGATCCACTGGAGAAGGGATAGGCTACTCACTCCAGTCTTCTTGGCCTTCTCTTGTGGCTCAGCTGGTAAAGAATCCTCCTGCAATGCAGGTGACCTGAGTTCGATCCCTGGGTTGGGAAGATCTCCTGGAGAAGGGAGTCAGTCTCAATGTTAGGCACTGTGACAAACATAAAGGTAAATTAGACAGTCTCTGCATGCAACTGAAAGCCAGTGGGGCCATGATGTGGAAGACACAGAAAGATACAGGCAGTAGTCTCCAGCCACGGTTAGTTTCTCTGGCTCATGGCTCACAGCTGAGCTCCTGTCTAAGCATCAGAGGAAGCCATCACACAAATCTCCACCCTCTTCCCCAGGGATGTCAGCATCCACTGACTGGTCTATGGCGAGATACTAAGTCCTTCCCACTAGGTATGAAAATTCCTAAAAGCCATCCCATAGAAGATAGAGCTCCCGGCCATTACCTGTGTTGCAACTACTCCTTTCAAATGCTGCTTCCCCCATTCTTTTAGAGTTTTTTTTTTTTTTTTTTTTTTTTTCCTCAAACAGAACTTACAAATTGACTTCCTGCATATACATAACCATTTTTGTTTCTTGAGAAACCAACCTAAAACAGGTTTGGATATACACAAACAACATCTTGCTGCTTAAGGAACTGGGGGTGAGGCAAGGGGAAAGCTGTGTATGTGTCGAGGATTAAGTTGGTATTGCTAACACATCGCCCAGGATAGCTATTGTTAAATCCCATCATAGACATTAGTTAACCATCCAGAATGAAACACAACCCGAGACATTTGGAAATTTAGATTTTAGTAATTCAGCTCCTTATTTTCTTTTTAAAGGGGTGGGATCAGGTGCACAGAACATACATCATATTTCTTGCTTGATTCACTGATGCCATGTTTTGGTCTTCTATCAATTAGCGTTGCCTATACTGGTAGCTCAGGTGTTAAAGAATCTGTCTGCAGTGCAGGAGACCCAGGTTTGATCCTTAGGTCAGGAAGATACCCTGAAGAAGGGAATGGCAACCCACTTGAGTACTCTTGCCTGGACAGAGGCATGGACAGAGGAGCCTGGAGGGCTACAGTCCATAGAGTCACAAAGAGTTGGACATGGCTGAGAAATTAACACTTTCACTTTTTCTTTTCATTGTTATTCTATTTTATATTATTTATTTTTTTTGCTTTACTAATACAATAGACAGGCAAGGCCCATCAAGCAACCCAATAAATTAAAATTACCAAGATGTTACAATGGACCTATATATACTCCTCCAACCAGGCAACCAATTCCCCCAACATTACCCCTGAGATAACTAATCTGCCACATGTGTGTGTGTGTGTGTGTGTGTGTGTGTGTGTGTGTGTGTAAGTATTTAACTAAACACAGTATACTTGGTGTTTGAGCAAAGCAGGGGTTAAGATCACCAACTCTCTGCACAGTTGGAAATCCATGTGCAACTTTACAGTTGGCCCTCTGTATATCTTTCCTCTGCATCTGTGGTTTTGTGTTTGTAGATTCAACCAACCACAGATCATTTAATATTTTAATACATACTTATTGCAAAAAGTGCATATAAATGTACCCACAAAGTTCATATCTGTGTTGATCAAGAGTCAGCTATTTTAGCTTTACTTGGTTTTAAATTTACATACTTTTTTCTTGAAAAGGATTCTCAATGTAATCTTCTATGGCTTCTTTTGTTACTAAATGTTGTCTCATTGAAATCCATTCATGTCCTAATATGAACCTGTATTATGTTCAATTTCACTACTGTACAATATTTCATTGTATGAATATATAGCATATTTTATTAACTATCTTCTGCTCACTTAATATTGAATATGCTTCCAATTTTCTTCCCTTATCATCTACAGTGTTGCTTTGGACATTTTATATATCATTCTTATTGTACAATTCCAAAGGTATCTTCTATGTATATTCCTGGGATACATATACTCACTTCACAAGATAATCCTGATTTGTTTTCCACAGTTATCATACAGATTCACACTCCCACCAGCAATGCATAGGAACCAGAGATCAAATTGCCAACATCTACTGGATCATGGACAAAGCAAGAGAGTTCCAGAAAAACATCTATTTCTGCTTTATTGACTATGCCAAAGCCTTTGACTGTGTGGATCACAATAAACTGTGGAAAATTCTGAAAGAGATGGGAATACCAGACCACCTGACCTGCCTCTTGAGAAATCTGTATGCAGGTCAGGAAGCAACACTTAGAACTGGACATGGAACAACAGACTGGTTCCAAATAGGAAAAGGAGTACGTCAAGGCTGTATATTGTCACCCTGCTTATTTAACTTATATGCAGTGTACATCATGAGAAACGCTGGACTAGAAGAAACACAAGCTGGAATCAAGATTGCCAGGAGAAATATCAATAACCTCAGATATGCAGATGACACCACCCTTATTGCAGAAAGTGAAGAGGAGCTAAAAAGCCTCTTGATGAAAGTGAGAGTGGAGAGTGAAAAAGTTGGATTAAAGCTCAACATTCAGAAAACGAAGATCATGGCATCTGGTCCCATCACTTCATGGGAAATTGATGAAGAAACAGTGGAAACAGTGTCAGACTTTATTTTTTAGGGCTCCAGAATCACTGGTGATGGTGACTGCAGCCATGAAATTAAAAGACGCTTACTCCTTGGAAGAAAAGTTATGACCAACCTAGATAGCATATTCAAAAGCAGAGACATTACTTTGCCAACCAAGATCTGTCTAGTCAAGGCTATGGTTTTTCCTGTGGTCATGTATGGATGTGAGAGTTGGACCGTAAAGAAAGCTGAGCACCGAAGAATTGATGCTTTTGATCTGTGGTGTTGGAGAAGACTCTTGAGAGTCCCTTGGACTGCAAGGAGATCCAACCAGTCCATTCTGAAGGAGATCAACCCTGGGATTTCTTTGGAAGGAATGATGCTAAAGCTGAAACTCCAGTAATTTGGCCACCTCACGAGAAGAGTTGACTCATTGGAAAAGACTCTGTTGCTGGGAGGGATTGGGGGCAGGAGAAGGGGACGACTAAGGATGAGATGGCTGGATAGTATCACTGACTCGATGGACGTGAGTTTGAGTGAACTCCAGGGGTTGGTGATGGGCAGGGAGGCCTGGCGTGCTGCGATGCATGGGGTCACAAAGAGTCGGACACGACTGAGTGACTGAACTGAACTGAACTGAACTGCAACCTTTCAGCCTGAAAGAAGTCTTATCCTTTTCAGTCTCTAACTTATTGCTGGGATTTAAACCCTTAGATAGGTCCAAGGATTTGATCTATCTAGATAGACTGTTAGTGTTTTCCTTTTAAAGCTGAGTTTGTGGTATTGAAGGTGTTCAGTCCTCTTTAGATAAAACTCACATCAAGAAAGGCACACTTTGGCATTCTAGGATCTCTGCTCATCTCAGTCATGCATAGGTTCAGTTTTAAAGAAGATAAAGAAAATTAACACAACAATAGAGGTAGTTAGTAAACTGTTAAAATGTTTCTTTCTGTAAATTAGAACTTCAGCTTCTTCAGTTTTTTTTTAGCTTCTTCAGTTTTTAATGAGTACATATATAGTTATGTAGAATATGTACAGAGATTATTAATAAATGGGAAATATGCTACATTTATAATATATACACAATAAAGACTAGTCATGTTAATCCTCAAATTCTAGCAAGGAATATATTTTAAAGTGCTATTTATGATCTGTAATGAATGATAAAGTGTATGTGTCTTATGGGTGGGTACTTTTAACAATCCCCAAATCCTAAACCATTCTGGGTAAAAACATGGTCAGTAATATGCCTGTGAATATGTATATTACCATTTAATTTCTCATGTTTGGATTTAGGAAAATCCAAGGTAGAAATACAGTGAAAGAGTTGCAAGAGGAAGTGTCAATAAACAAATCAAGAGAAAACATGATGTGATTCCTTGTATATATCGTATAATGAAGGCAGAGTTATGATGAAAAAGTGAAGAGGAGATAAGCAATATCTTACGTTCCCAGCACCTTAATATCATGTCTGTCCTGTGAGGTTGCTATGATCAGCATGAGAACCTGCTTTGTGTGAACTTCAGGGCCAACTGTGTCTGCCCATGTTGTGTTCTCATGGCCTGCTTCAGTTACTGGCAGGTAGTGGGCACACAGTTTCCTAAATTAGTGAATAATTAAGTGGAAGAATGAGTGAATTGGCAAGTGACTAAGTGAGTAAGTGGATAAATTAAAAAGTTGTTGTTTATTCACTATGTCCTACTTCATGGACTGTAGCCCTGCCAGGCTCCTCTGCCCATGGGATTTCCCAGGCAAGAATACTGGAGTGAGTTGCCATTTCCTTCTCCGGGTTCTTCCTGACCCAGGGATTGAAGCCACATATTCTGCACCGCAGGCAGATTCCTTACCATTGAGCCACTAGGGAAGCCCTTCAGCAGAAGAAGCTCTTACTTAACTTAGTCATATTATAGTCAGCTCTTATTCAATCTGATAATGTTAGCACATTTCTTTGAATCTCAGCCTAAAGTCACATATCAAGCAATACTTGGAGAAAAGAGGGCAGCAACTCACCAGCCCACAAACAGGGTGCAGGGTTAAAACCATGTGATTCTTTTGAGGAAAAGTAGATTGACCTCCAATAAAAAAGTGTGGAAGTGGCCTGTGGTGTCTTTGGTTTAAAACTTTTGGACACCGCCTCCCTTTAGAGACCAGATTTCCGCTTTCTTCTTTTTTTTTTTTTTTTAACCCAAAACACCACATCACTCACTGAAAAATGAAATAGCTATATCTTAGATATGGGAGAAACACACTTTAAAATCTCAAATAAACTGTTTCAAAAACTCTTACTTGTTTTTTTCCCTCTGTATCTGATTTGAGTTCTTATATGCTGTCTCCACCCATCATTTTACCTCTTGGTTCTACACGATAAAAAATATATATACAGTTGAACAAATGTCCTGGATATGTATTAAGTCAATCTGTACATGAAGGGAAAACATAAAGATGTTTATGTCCTCAGCCTCAGTCACAAAAGTGCTGGAGCTGAAATATCCATCATTAGTCATTTCAGTCTTCATCTTTTTTTTTTTCTTTATAGTTTTCATCCTTCTTGATCAGTGAAGTATTTGATAAGCCTTTCTTAAACACTCTTCTATGGCCTGAATCCTGTACCATCATGTGAACTGCTAATAGTCACCTCGGCAATGATCTTTAAGCTTGTATGCCTCAGGATCTTTGCTCATACTATCATTCTCACTTGGAACAATCAATCTCCATCCCTACTGTCACATTCCAATCCATCACAACAAGGTCCACTTAAAGCTCATCTAGAGTGAGAGGTTTATGGTTGGTTTGGATAGAAGGAGAAATCCTAAGGAAATATGGGGTTATTAAATCATTTATAAGCCTGGATAATGGTGAGTTATTTAAAATAGGTCTTCTGAAAGAAGTATTTGAGGATAGTAAAACATGAAGAAAAAAAATGACATGATATCTAATCCATAGTTAAAGTGATGTGCAAGCAAAACTCATGCATTTATACTGGGTCATTATAACCTAGCTCTGTCTTATTCTTTTCAGAAAACAGAGTATTAGCCATCCATAGGCAGAAAAAAAGACATTGGAAATATTAGGGAATGCACCATATTAAGACAGACAATACTCAGATAAATAAACTGAAAGAAATGAGAGATTTCTAAGAGGTGCAGTTATCATCTAATCACATATTTTAAAAATCTTTTCTGTTCTGCTGAATATATTATGTTTTTATTTCCTTTGGTCTAGAATCTATTGAGAAATATATCCTTGTCTTCATGTTCTCCCTTGACAACCAGTAAGGTTTGATAACCAAAAGAAACCTTTATCTGCTATACAGAAGCAAAACTTTTTTTTTGTTTTTTTTTTTAATAATTCTCTTCTATGTTAACGGTATCCACAGCAAATCTCTCCATGGCAATTAGTGAGATCCATTTGAATTATCTGCTTTTGGGAAGCACCTCTTGAAGCCAGCTCCCAACTCCATGTCTCTCCTGCATGAATTATAGTGTTGGCCTGTGTCTAATGGAGCATGAACATAACATATCACAAAGCAATCAGGACACAACTGAAATAAGCTGGTTTGGAATAAAATTGTAAAATTTGGCTGCAGTGCTACTAACGTACTACTATTTACTCTATGTAGCAGCTTGATGACCTAATGAGGTGAAGTCAGCTTGGCATTTGGACAATTCTGGAAAGTGAACGAAGCAAACATTCTCTTATGGAATGGAAACTACAGCAACAACATGCAAGGTCAACTGCAACATAATCAAAAATATGTGCTGAAGCTTTAGTTGTGCCCATGAGATAAAGGAACAGTAAGAGGCCTGAATTGTAAAGAGGTTTGTTTCTGGAGATGATAGAGTCAGCTTAGTTTAGAGAAATAATGTAAGTGGTGATTTTTTTCATTTGAAAAATGTGGTTGTTACTAACGATGATTAGGTATATGTGGCTTCATAAGCAATACAGTAGTCTTCATATGAGTCAACCATTGATTTAACAAAAGAACACCCCCCTCCTCCTCTGCTCTGAACTTCTGATGTTGACAGCAGATCTTACTGTTTGGAGAGATAACTAACTCCTACTGACTACATTCTTCTATTTTGCAACAGGGCAACTTGAGTTACATACACATCAGGAATCTAGGTCTGCTGACACTGTGAATGTTTTTCATTAGAATTTTTTTTTTTTTCCCATCAGAGATCACTGCTTAATTAAAGGCTCTGTGCTCAGAGTAAAGCAAAGTACAGAAAATTGACATCTTTGACTTCAGGAAGTCATTTTCCTCACTAATGTTGCATAGGCACAATCAGAATGATTCTATAAAAGTGTCAACAAGTTTGACTGCAAAAACATACGCTTTGTTATTCTCTCTTGCAAAGTAAGTGATTTCAAAGGTCCTCATAGAATGAGGACTCTTAAACAAATAATTCCTGGAATAACTAGGAAATCTTACTAATTTATATTTTTCATTAATGATTTCCAGTTGGTTTAAGAAAAGCTTATATGTTGTACAATGACAGTACTTAGAAGTTGAGGCAGTAGAATTTTGCTGCTTTGGTGTATTTACTTGACTAATATTTTGAAACTATTACAAGAATTTTGTATATTTAGAGTAACGTACTAATATCAATTTTGAGCACTGTACTGAATCATTACTAAATTATGTTCAATTTAAAGGTAGAATACAGATCATGTACTTGTTTAATATGCTTTCTAATTATAACAAAAATCCCAGGCAATTCTGTCATAATCAATCCTAAACTAGAATAACATTTCATGAATTGTTAATATCAATTCATATTTTAGCAAAACAGTTTTGAAGTAATTTTACACTCATGATCCATCGAAACTTGGTGTGGTTCACTTGTTCCTCTACCCTTTTATCTTCTCAGGGAGAAAACATATACAAAACAACACTTTAGAGCTAATTAAAAATGGCCAGTCATTATTCTGGATGCCTCCATCTTAATGGATACTCTTATTTAACTAAAATTTTCTATAAATTCATCAAATAATATATTTGTATTTTTCCACAGTTAATGTCTATATATCCCTATAACTGTGAGATTCCACCAATTCCTTCTTATTTATTGATTGCCTGTAATGAACAAAGCATCATGCTACACATTGGGTATGACCAGAGAGTCTTTCATGGAGTTCAAATAAAACTCTAACTTCAACAACTGCTACTTTCCTGCAATCTGATACCTTAAACTTTCCCCTTGATCATATCACATTAAAGCTCATACTTTCACGTTTCTGATAGACTTTCTCTTTAAGTCATTAACAATGGTAAAATTTAAAGTCACAGAATGGTGAATGCAGTAGTTAAATTTCATAGCTACAATTTCTTTAAAAAAAAATATATGACTGCTATATGGTGTACAAATTAACCAAGATGGATTCTGATGTGTTCCGTGGAATGCAGGGGTTAACCGGTAATGTAGGATTATTATTTCAGTCACAGTCTGGTTCAAAAACCCATTTCTTTCTGCTCTAGCTGCCTCAGACAACTGAAGCAGTCACAACTGGGTTTGGAGTATTTGGGAAAATTGATGTCTAAGCTCTTTATCTGGGTAAGTCTTATAAAAGCAGCATGCATTCATATACTGTTCTTAGTGCAGCCACAGATGCTACCCTCTCCAGCATTTTTTTGAGTCTCACAATTAAGGTTGAGCCAATTGCCTCTCAGATTAGAGCAGTTTTTTTTGGTTGTTGTTTCCCCACCTGCCTTCAGCAGTAGGCAGTATACTTCCTTCTCAATGCCTGTCATGTGTTTTAACCAAGAGACTTACAAATGTAGCATGCCAGCTTTGTTCCCGCATCAGTTAACCTCGCATTCACCATTCACAGACCCAATATCAGTTCTTTCCAGATCTCCAGGAGCCATGAGGACCCTGACAGTTCATGCTTCCCGGTAAATGCTGCTGCTGCTGCTGCTGCTCAGTCACTCCAGTCGTGTCCGACTCTGTGCGACCCCATAGACGGCAGCCCACCAGGCTCCCCCTTCCCTGGGATCCTCCAGACAAGAACACTAGAACTGGTAAATGCTAGCTCAATGTTACTGTCAATCCAAAAAAATTTTATTTGGCCTTTTTTTCTTGAAAGATAAGTTCACTTTGTATATGTAAATTATGCCAGAGTGACATATTTTGTAAGTTCTTAGTGTATTTTTTTCAGCTTTATTGAGGTATAATTGAGGTAAATAAAATTGCATGCATTTAAAATATATAATGTAATGTTTGACATATGCATACTTTGAGAAATGATTACCCCAACTAGGCTAATTAACATATTCATATCTTACATAATTACCACTGTTTTTGATGTATCTGGTAAAAATTCTTTTTTTTAATTTATTATTGTTCTTTTTATTTTAATTGGAGGCTAATTACTTTACAATATTGTAGTGTTTTTTGCCATACTTTGATGTGAATCAGCCATGGGTGTACATGTATTCCCCATCCTGAACCCCCCTCCCACCTCCCTCTCCATCCCATCTCTCAGGGTCATCCCAGTGCACCAGCCCTGAGAACTCTGCCTCATGCAAAGAACCTGAACTTGCAATCTATTTCACATATGCTAATATACATATTTCAATGCTATTCTCTCAAATCATCCCACCCTCGCCTTCTCCCACAGAGTTCAACAGTGTGTTCTTTACATCTGTTTCTTTTGCTGTCTCGCATATAGGGTCATCATTACCATCTTTCTAAATTCCATATATATGTGTTAATATACTGTATTGGGTTTTTCTTTCTGATTTACTTCGCTCTGTATAATAGGCTCCAGTTTCATACACCTGATTAGAACTGATTCAAATGTATTCTTTTTAATATAGCTAAGTGATATTCCATTGTGTATATGTACCACAGCTTTCTTATCCATTCGTCTGCTGCTGGACATCTAGGTTGCTTCCATGTCCTGGCTATTATAAATAGTGCTGCAATGAATACTAGGGTACACGTGTCTCTTTCAGTTCTGGTTTCCTTGGTGTGTATGCCCAGCAGTGGGATTGCTGGGTCGTATAGCAGTTCTATTTCCAGCTTTTTAAGGAATCTCCACACTGTTCTCCATAGTGGCTGTACTAGTTTGCATTCCCACCAACAGTATAAGAGGGTTCCTTTTTCTCCGCACCCTCTCCAGCATTTATTGTTTGTAGGTTTTTGGATCGCTGCCATTCTGACCAGTGTGAGATGGTACCTCATTGTGGTTTTGATTTGCATTTCTCTGGTAGTAAGTGATGTTGAGCATCTTTTCATGTGTTAGCCATCTGTATGTCTTCTTTGGAGAAAGGTCTGTTTAGTTCTCTGGCCCATTTTTTGATTGGGTAACTTATTTTTATGGAATTGAGCTGCAGGGACTGCTTGTATATTTGGAGATTAATTCTTTGTCAGTTGCTTCATTTGCTATTATTTTCTCCCATTCTGAGACTGTCTTTTCACCTTGCTTATAGTTTCCTTCGTTGTGCAAAAGCTTTTAAGTTTAAGCAGGTTCCATTTGTTTATTTTTGCTTTTATTTTCATTACTCTGGGAGGTGGGTCATAGAGGACCGTGCTGTGATTTATGTCAGAGAGTGTTTTGCCTATGTTTTTCTCTAGGAGTTTTATGGTTTCTGGTCTTACATTTAGATCTTTAATCCATTTTGAGTTTATTTTTGTGTATGGTGTTAGAAAGTGTTCTAGTTTCATTCTTTTACAAGTGGTTGACCAGTTTTCCCAGCACCACTTGTCAAAGAGATTGTCTTTTCTCCATTATATATTCTTGCCTCCTTTGTCAAAGATAAGGTGTCCATAGGTGCGTGGATTTATCTCTGGGCTTTCTATTTTGTTCCATTGATCTATATTTCTGTCTTTGTGCCAGTACCATACTGTCTTGATGACTGTGGCTTTGTAGTAGAGCCTGAAGTCAGGCAGGTTGATTCCTCCAGTTCCATTCTTCTTTCTCAAGATTGCTTTGGCTATTCAAGGATTTTTTTAATTCCATACAAACTGTGAGATTATTTGTTCTAATTCTCTGAAAAATACCATTGATAGCTTGATATGGATTGCATTGAATCTATAGTTTTCAATGTATCTGGTGAAAATTCTTAAGGCCTACTCTCCTAGCAAAATTTAAATATGCAAACCTAGAGTAGATATTGGAGAAGGCAATGGCAACCCACTCCAGTACTCTTGCCTGGAAAATCCCATGGACAGAGGAGCCTGGTAGGCTGCAGTCCATGGGGTCACTAGGAGTCGGACACTACTGAGCTACTTCACTTTCACTTTTCACTTTCATGCATTGGAGAAGGAAACGGCAACCCACTCCAGTGTTCTTGCCTGGAGAATCCCAGGGACGGGGGAGCCTGGTGGGCTGCCATCTCTGGGGTCACACAGAGTTGGACACAACTGAAGTGACTTAGCAGCAGCAGCAGCAAAGTAGATATACAAAAGTTAGCAAAAAGGAAATCAAAGCATACTCCTTTGGAAAAGTCATCTATTTACAAAAAAAAAAAAAAAAAAAGAATAAAGGAACTACAAAACAGACAGAAAATGATTAACGACACGGCAATAGTAAATTCTTACTTATGGATAATTAGTTTAAATGTAAATGGATTAGATTCTCCAGTCAAAAGGAATGGCATGGCAGAATGGATTAAAAAATTGAGACCCAATTAAGGCTGCTCATGAGAGTCACTTCAACTTCAAGGACACTGAAAGGCTTAACATAAGAGGAGGAAAGAGATATTTCATGCAAATAGAACCTAAAAGAGAGCAATGGTAGCTATACTTATGTCAGGTTGACTTTTTTTTTTTTTTTTTTATTAGCAAAATGAGAAAATTTCCTTCTTTTTCTTGCCAGCATTGGTGGTTTATCTGCTAAGTGGTGTCCAACTCTTGCAACCCCAGGGACTGTAGCCTGCCAGGCTTCTCTGTCCATGGGATTTTCCAGGCAAGAATACTGGAGTGGGTTGCCAGGGGATCTTCCCAACCCAGAAATCGAACCCTGATCACCTGCACTGCACGCGGATTCTTTACCAACTGAGCTATGAGGGAAGCCCCTTACCAGCATTGCTCCTGTGGAAAAGTGTGCTGTGAGCATATTATTTCTTTTACATAATCTCTCTTAAATATCTAGTTGTCGTTGACATCTTCTCTTTTGGTTCTCTGTTCCTAGATGGCACTTTGATCTTTTTATGTTTTTTGTGGAGGGGGTTTCTTTTAACATATTCAACTGGTAATTTGTTCAGTTTTGATGAGTATCAATATCTTTTTAAAAATTAATTTTTGGATATTCTAATTTATTAGCCCTTAAAATATTACCTTTTCTATTCTCTCTTCTCATCCTCTGGAATTCAAGTAAGATGTTAACCTAATTAATTTCTTTTAATTTATGTGGCTTTTTCTCTTTGCCTTTAGGGAAAACCAAACATACAACAACAACAACTAAAATCTACTCAAGTTTACTTTTGGCTCACTAATTCTTTGTTTAGTTGTGTTTGTTCTTAATTTATTCTTAAACAATCCAACAAACTAAAAATTTCAAAAATTATGTATTCATTTCTAGAAAAATCTATTTGGTTGTATCTCAAAATATGCTTGATTATTTTTAACAACACTTTTCTAACTTACAAGATTTATACCTTCACTTGGGTTTGATATTTTAGGTTTTCTTTCTTGCCAATTCACCAATGAACTAAATGTTTATCTTTAAGAATATTTTACTTAACACTTTTATTACTTTTTTTAAGTGAGAAGATTGACCACATTATTTTGCTTCCATAGTATTGATAAAATAATTTGTGAAGGTTAATCTTGTAGATTTTTAACTCAATGAATGAGTATCATTCAGAGATCTTCATGACCTTCCCTGTGTCAAGCTTTCTTAATATGGGGCATGGGGTAGGTCAAAAGTTCACAACCAGTTTAATATTTTTGTGACTGTGCACCGATGCCTTGTATCCTTCAGATCTTGAAATCATTTACTCTTCCCCTGGTTGTTTGTTTTACAAGCAGGATATTTCCCTCAAAACTGGATGAGATTCAATATAATGGAAAAAGGCATCCCTGGTCATCAAGCCATACTTGGGTTCATATTGGGGCTTACCTTTGAAACTTCACTATCAAAATTCTTATTCTTGCCCAACAATTGGAATGTTCTGACCCCCTGTGACCAGTCTACATGAGTATATCTTTTCTTGCATAAAACTTAAGTCAACTTGCTAACTAGAATGTCCTGATACGTGTTAATGCCTCTGCATTTCAAACAAAAACATAGTAAAGGAAAGAAAAGACCAAATATCATATATGATGAGCTTGCTTTGGACATCAAGATTTCCTACTCCTGTTCCCTTTATTGCTTCCTTTCAGGCCTGAGCTAAGTAACTTGGAATGGTAAAACTAGAGACATCAATGTCAACAAAATAATGGACTTAGAATGCTGTGGCTTTTGATCAATTGGTCCAATTGGACAGCATTAAAAAGAGTTATCTTGTACCTTACTAGAATTTTACCTTGGACTTTTAAGCCAATGTCTTTGAGAAACAACTGTCCTTTGTTTAAACCTGTGTTATCCCAAAGACCTCCAGGGAAATAATTCGGCTGGTCAAAAACAGGATTTATAGCATTGGCAATTGTGTGAATCCCCCTTTTACTCTTCTGTTTCTGAATAACTAGATACAATACATTTTAAAAGCCATCTCACTGAAAATGCCAAGAGCTCACCTTGGGAAATCACAAATGATGTCTGGTAATTTGTTTATTATGCTTCATCCTATAAACATCACCCCATCGATTCAACATACTAAACAGAGTTTTTCCTAATTTGAAATGAATATAAAACAGATAATAAAAATTGATCCAACAGGTAAACACAATAGAACCACAGTTAGAGAAAGAAATAATTATTTGCAAAGGTTTGTCTCCCGTTTTCAATTCAGCAAATTCTTTTTTCCCTAGGAAGCAGCTGTGCTATAACACAGTAAACCTATTTTGATAAGAGCTTTGTCGCTAAACTGAAGAGAAACAGAGGTAGGATTGCAGGATGCTTTAGTGGTCGGCCTTGGGGGTATAACAGAATTACCTGGGGATCTATTATAACCAAGTATTGTTAGGTATATCTCAGCATCAGAGAATCTAATTTTTATCTTGGATGCTGATTGGAGACCACCAGAAGCTGGAAAGCTCCAATATCAGATAAGAGTGAGAAAAACTGGTATTATAATTGGAAGCCTCTGTTGTACTATTATTATTTGTTATTGTTATTCACTCATTAAGTCGTGTCTGACTCTGCGACCCTATAGACTGCCTCACGCTATGCTTCCTTGTCCTTCACTCTCTCCTGGAGTTTGCTTAAATGCATGTCCATTGAGTCAGTGATGACATCTAGCCACCTTTTCCTTTGTCATCCCCTTCTCCTCATGCCTCCAATCTGTCCCAGCATCAGGGTCTTTTCCAGCGAGTCAATACAGGCTCTTCGACCTGTATTGAATCCCTTGATCCTGGCCTCCTATTTGGTGTGGAGGACGTGAGTCTGAGTGAACTCCAGGAATTGGTGATGGACAGGGAGGCCTGGTGTGCTGCGATTCATGCGGCCGCAAAGAGTTGGACATTGTGAGAAAGTAGCAATAGACTATAATTAATTGAAAATTAACAAAAGAAAGGAAATTGAAAATTAACAAAAGAAAGGACATTCAGAATAATATCAAGAACATCAAATATTATAAATCTAATAAAATAAATATATGTAGAGACTATATGGTAAAAATTGCAAACAGTTTTGTAAGAATGTAAGAAACCTACACTAGATCAATGGGATAGCATTCTTTATGAACAAAAACAAAAATTCAAAAAACAAAACCTTCACTTCTACGTCATACTATATATAAAAAAAAAGTCTTAAATTTTATCACCAGGGAATTCTGTTAGTTATAAAAATGACATGCAATTTAACATAATTTAAAGGGTTCCATCAATACTAGCATTGGGATCCATCCTCAGAAGTCTTTAAAAATCCTTATCATTCTTCTTTCTGATTATGCCTAACAGAAGACTCCAGCATATATCTGACAATGCAATCTCCTCATTTAAAGCAAATTGGCACCCATCAAAAAAAATTCTTAAAATGAGGATGAGTTTTCCCCTCTAACATCTGATAAAATGTTTTAGATAAAATAAGTGATAAATCAAGCTGAATATCTTCATATATTTCAAAAATTATTTAAAAAAATAATCAGAAAATGGGTGTGCTATATCTATTGCCACTGTAATTCTATTTCTTTCACTCTGAATATAGCCTCTTTGAAGGAGTGTTTGATTCATAGTTAAATGAGCATTAATTATCCAACAGACAAAAAAGGCATGGTTCTTACATTGTTTGCATTGGTTCAATTTATAAGTTATATAAGAGTCCTATTCCCTGGAAAAGAATCTTTTAATTTCTATACACTCTCAGTATATTTGTTTAAATGTTTAACCTATTTACGTATTTTAACTCCTGTTATGCTGATGCTGATGTTTTAATTTTTTGCCCTAACTTCCAGATTGTCTGTATTCTAATCTATTATTTACCTCATTGCTGCTCTTGGGCCTAATTTACAGCTCTTTATTGCTTCCTTGTATACATACGTATGATCAATTGAATATTTAATTTCAATCTATATTTTCAAACAACCTATTTCTATTTAGTTTTTCTGTTTCTTCCCAGTTGACCTCATTTAGAATATTTACATATTTAATTGACACCTCTATCACATTTTGAATTGTCAAATTTTACACATCTCATTTTCAGGTGATTTGTTCTATTAGGTCATTCTGTTTTATGAGTGTCAGCTATCATTTTGGTGAAGTGCACACTTGAAATGCTCTAAAACTCAGACCCTGACTCCTCCTTGATGTGCCAAAGGGAGCTATAATACGCAGGATCTAATGTCTGTGGGCTCTCCCTCCCACATAGCAGGAGACGTTGCCTTGGAGAAGTTTCTTTCATTTCTGACTAAGCATGACTCCAAGACAATGTGGATACTTCACAAGTGCTCAGATATTTAATAGACTCCTCATATGTTTGCTTCCAGATGGTTCCATGTGCCACATCTTGTTTTCTGGCATCTCCAGATTGTTGAATGCTGTCTTGTTGAACAGAATCTTATATGTGTTCAGTAATATTTGATGAGCATATACATGCTTTAAATGAAATAATTTTAAGTCATTCTTGAAAAATGGTACTGTAACAAGCATGGATTCCTTTTTCAGTTTTAATGCAAGGCTTTGTTACATTTTTAAAATATGACAAATACATCTTAAAAATCATCTAGCTTCATGATTTTTTCCATAGCTGCACAATCTGGGAGTTGGTGATGGACGGGAGGCCTGGCGTGCTGCGATTCATGGGGTCGCAAAGAGTCGGACACGACTGACTGAAATGAACTGAACTGAACAATTTGTAAATATTATTCATCAGCCTGTTGAACTGCTCCTTTTCCAGAATTATAAATACAATCCAATTTTGTTGTTGTTGTTGTTGTTGATTTGTTAAATCAAAGCGTCTGAATTTGACACAATTTAAATGTGTTTCTTTTGAGAATGAACTCATCTTCTGGGGCTTGAGAACAAGGAATGATTGGTCTTATCCTCATATTGTGAATGTAACTTTACCCCAAGATTTCAGATCGGAACAAGAGACCTGTTCTCCTGAGTAACAATGTTGATGGGGAAGTGACCTTAAGGTGATGGCACCCCACTCCAGTACTCTTGCCTGGAAAATCCATGGGGTCGCAAAGAGTCAGACATGACTGAACGACTGTACTTTCACTTTTCACTCTCATGCATTGGAGAAGGAAATGGCAACCCACTCCAGTGTTCTTGCCTGGAGAATCCCAGGGATGGGGGAGCCTGGTGGGCTGCCGTCTATGGGGTCACACAGAGTTGGACATGACTTAGCAGCACCAGCAACATCTCATCAGGAAAGTGCAGTGCGCTGTCTCTGTACATGACCATGGAGAGTCGGAACCTTTCTAAACAGTCAATTCCTTTCTATTTCCCCGTCATTTGCCAATATGCATCCTCTCTCTTCCTTCCAAGGAGACTTTGTAATGTTCATGTGAGTGGAATCCTCTCAGGTCCTTCACAATAACTGTTCATTTCTTCTGAGTGTGTCAACATTTTCTGGAATGTCAAAGTCTGACTGCTGCTGAGAATGGTTTTCATTCTTGCAAGGAGATGATTACTCTTAGAATTCACCTGTTACATACAAGTGACAGATCAGAATTTTGGAGGCTATTCCTATAGACACGGCCTTTAATTATCAGTTGTTTGTTGCAAAATGTGAGACAGAGAGTAGAGTTGGTGTTCATCTCTCAAGGACATTACAGGATCTGAAACAGTATACAGCTCACTTCTATTGAAGGGTGACTTATGAGTTATATGAGCTAGCTGAAATAATAATTCAAATTTACTCCAGAAGTTGTTTGGTACATCATAAAGACTGACGCCTTACACTGTTGCTTTGATGGCTATTTCTCACATAAGATTTGATGGTGAATAGAAAGTTAAAGATGTTAATGTGATGTTAAGCCACAGATAGCCATGATGCTATATGAAGAGTAGTAAAATGAGTTTTTTGAGTGGTATGAAACCACAGTGGAGGAAGATGTTATTTTGGAATAGATTTGTATACTGTATAGCTCTGTGAAAATCTTTCTTTTAACAAGTAACAGGCTGGTTAAGAATCCCCCACCTGTTCTCCATCTCCTCCCACCCACTTTGTTCTTCCAGGTCCTGCTTCTTGGCTACTGAATTAACAATATTTCTTTATTCCACACACACACACACAACACAGAGTTCCTTATCTTGTTCCTCACTACTAGAACTGAGGTTTGTTCAGTTCAATTCAAACATAAAAGCCTAAAATGCTTTTCTTAAAAATACCTATTTTTGTTTGCTTCTGAATCTCAATTAGGTATTGAGTTTTACTTCTTAATGTAAATGTGATTAACTGTATTTTTTAACACTTTCCTGATTTGATGATATATTTATGTCACAGTCTTTCATTTCTCAATCAATTAAAAAAAAAACACTTTTGCTATACTGACAAAATACATTTCAGTGTATGCTGATACAAACATGCAGCCCACATAATCACATAAAGGCATCTCATATCAGAAGAAATGTACATTCATTTTTGGCAAGAATTTCTTATGTAGCTCTCATTGCTAAAATGTCTTTGGAAAATATGTTAAATTATAAATCACCAGTGGTTGTTAATAATGTTACTTCATGTCTCAAAATATTCCAGTGTTGATAGTTTTAAGAAACTATTTTTTCTAGTCTTGGTAGAAATATATAAGCAGTCAAGGGAGGGCATGATATATCATGTAAATCACTGTGGACAAAGGAGAACAATGGTCAAAGTTTAGAATTCCTCAAGTTTGGGGAAAATGAAGCTACTAAATGTGACTAGACTCTGCCTTTTCTGCTGCTTGGAAGATAGCTGGGAATTGGGAATTATGCTTGGTAATAAGCTCTTAAGCACATTTGTAGTGTGGGATAAAATTCTTACTTGGAAGAGTGATGTTCATTCAACTAGGGCCAATTTTAAAGGGAGAGAATATAGGCCAGCAGATTTCTGTGACACATTCATAACCTTTCTGTAAATGTGCTGCCTTTATTTTTTGTATCAAATGAATGCTGGGGTTTCAAAAGGTATTATTCATAAATAGGATATAGTTTCTCAAAGGGGAAAAAACTAGCCTGTAACGTACTGACCCTTGGGAAATAAAGCACAAAATCATTTCTCCTTTAACTCCAAAGGAAGCCTATATTTTTTCATTAGTCACTTTTTCAAAGGAAGAAATCACTTGAGTTTCACCATCTATCTCTGTACCTATTAGGTTGTCAATTTGGTTTGAGTTTTCATCAGAGTTGGATTAACAGCTGGAAGGAAGAGTTGTCTAATCCAAACATTCACCAGGGGGCCATGGGAAAAATCTGTTACATTTGACATAGGACAATGGTACTTATTCAAGAAGAGACTTTGAACATTTGTAACAGAAAGGCAACTTTTTCTAAAAATTGTTCAGATAATTCTTGCAAATATACAGTTGAAAATTCTATTTAATTGAAAAAGAAGTCTAATTTAGGAAAGGAGACATAAAGAGCTATATCAGTTCATATCATTAATTAAAGGAGTTTTATAAATTAAGGAAATATTGTAAGATTCAAAGGAAAATACAGTAAGATTTCAAAAGCTATCAATGTTAGAATCTAATGCAAAATAATAATTCTACATAATAAAATATACATATTATTCCTAGATTTATTGGAAAGAATGAAGGAGAAAAGGTTGTAGATTGCTATGCCACAAGTGATATATATCTTTAAATGAAATAGGTGAAATGAATATGATAAAATATTAATGATACTAATTTGGCTGATGGCAATGCACGGGTCTACTAATTCATTTCTGGGTTTTTAGGTGTATTTTAATATTTAAGAGTATTTAATATTTATAGCTTTTCTTAATATAAAAATAACAGCAATTTTGTAAGAGAAAGCAGGTCTTTATTAGTAATGTCATGAAAAAGAAATTTGATAAAGCCATGATATTTGTGTGGTTCAATATAGATCAAATTATTTCCCATCAGTATAGACTTTCTCATAAAAACATAATAAAATATTTCACCATCACACTTAAAAAAATGTAAATATATCTAGTTTAGAGTTAGAAGAAGCCTCTATGTGAAGAGCAATCAGAAAAAAAAAAAATATATATGTATGCATTTTTGTTGATTTTTCAAAAATGCTGTATATTTACAGATTGAAAATCTTGGGTCAAATAGTACACAAAATAATGGATAAAAGTTACATAAAGCACAATTCACAGGATTATATGTTTTTATACCAGTCCCAAGTTGTATTGGAAAAATGACATTCTTGTGTGTGAATTCTACATTACTGTTGACTTTAGGTAGCTCCTTAAGACACAAAGCTAGTGTAGGTAATGGAATACCAGTTGAGATATTTCAAATCCTAAAAGATGATGCTGTGATAGTGTTGCATTCAATATGCCAGCAAATTTGGAAAACTCAGCAGTGGCCACAGGACTGGAAAAGGTCAGTTTTCATTCCAATCCCAAAGAAAGGCAATGCTAAAGAATGTTCAGACTACCGCACAATTGCACTCGACTCAAATGTTAGCAAAATAATGCTCCAAATTCTCCAAGTGAGGCTTCAACGGTATGTGAACTGAGAACTTCCAGATGATCCAACTGGATTTAGAAAAGGCAGAGGAACCGGAGATCAAATCGCCAACATCTGTGGGATCATTGAAAAAACAAGAGAGTTCCAGAAAAACATCTACTTTGGCTTTATTGACTGCCAAAGACTTCGACTGTGTGAAAGTGAAAGAAAGTGAAGTCGTTCAGTTGTGTTCGACTCTTCATGACCCCATGGACTGTAGCCTACCAGGCTCCTCCATACATGTGATTTTCCAGGCAAGAGTACTGGAGTGGGGTGCCATTGTTTTCTCCAGGAGATCCTCTTGACCCAGGGATTGAACCTGGGTGTCCCACATTGTAGCAGACGCTTTACCGTCTGAGCCAACTGTGTGGATCACAACAAATTCTTAAAGAAGTGGGAATAGTAGACCACCTGACCTGCCTCCTGAGAAAGCTGCATTTATGTCAAGAAGCAACAGTTACACCTGGACATGGAACAATGGACTAGTTACAAATTGGGAAAGGAATAGTCAAAGCTGTATAATGTCACCCTGCTTATTTAACTTATATGCAGAGTACATCATGAGAAATGCTGGACTGGAAGAAACACAAGCTGGAATCAAGATTGCCAGGAGAAATATCAATAACAATAACCTCAGATATGCAGATGACATCACCCTTATGGCACAAAGGAAAGAGGAACTAAAATGCCTCTTGATGAAAGTGAAAGAAGAGAGTGAAAAAGTTGGCTTAAAGCTAAACATTTAAAAAGCTAAGATCATGGCATCTAGTCCCATTACTTCATGATAAATAGTTGGGGAAACAATGACAGACTTTATTTTCTTGGGCTCCAAAATCACTGCAGATTGTGACTGCAGGCATGAAATTAAAAGATACTTGCTGCTTGGAAGAAATGCTGTGACCAACATAGACAATATATTAAAAAGCAGAGAGAGTACTTTGTCAACAAATGTCCATCTAGTCAAATCTATGGTTTTTCCAGTAGTCATGTATGGATGGGAGAGCTGGACTATAAAGAAAGCTGAACACCAAAGAATCGATGTTTTTGAACTGTGTTGTTGGAGAAGACTCTTGAAAATCCCTTGGACTGCAAGGAGATCCAACCAGTCCATCCTAAAGGAAATCAGTCCTGAATATTCTTTGGAAGTTCTGATGCTGAAGCTGAAATTCCAATACTTTGGCCACCTGATGTGAAGAACTGACTTATCTGAAAATACCCTGATGCTGGGAAAGATTGAAGGTAGGAGGAGAAGGGTATGACAGAGGAGAGACAGTTGGATGGACATGACTTTGAGCAAGCTCCATGAGTCGTTGATGGACAGGGAAGCCTGGAGTGCTGCAGTCCACAGGGTCACAAAGAGTTGGACATGATTGAGCTCCTTAAGTAAACTTAAGAGACAGAGGTCTTTAATCCTCATTCTTGTATTACTCATTGGGTACTAAAAAGAAATATGACTTCACTTCTTATCACACAAGCTATCATAAAATTTAAACCTCAATTTATTCAGTGCATAGCTTTCTCTTTTAATAGTGAAGACAGTCTTAAATATATTTTATTCTACTTTCATATATTGTATTTTCCACAAGACAACTTGACATCCAGGTTGCTATGCTAATTGTAAATATTCCTTCTGACAGTTGGTGCTAGCATCATACAGTGACTGGAAATTGTCCTCACTCTCATATCACCAAACATTCGATGTAGAAATTATATATTTTCTGGTCCTATTTGAACAGGTTGAACTGCACTTCTTGATAGAGATGTTTCAATTACTTTTCCTTTGTGACTACTCTTCAAAATTGAAATTCACTTACTTATCAGGATGCATTGACAGAGATTCAAAACATGCTTATGAAATACTCTGAGCAGTTACACATAATAAACCATCAAACTGCTCTACTATGCCTTCTCACAGGCCTTTCTCTCTGGAATATTTCACGCATAATAGCAAAATTTTATTCTTCTGCAACATACAAAAGCTTCCAGATATATATTTTTGTACAAAAATGCATCACAGATGATGTTTACCGTGCAGAAAGAGTCAATAACTATGTTACTTGGCATCCAGTAGCAGCTCCCTGTATAAATAATGCAATCAAATTACACTGTATTTTCTGAGGTAAGAGAGAGTGCTTCCCAGGTGGCTCAGTGGTAAGGAATTCCCCTGCCAATGCAGGAGATGCAGGTTTGATCCTTGGTCCAGGAATATCCCCTGGAAGAAGGAAATGGCAGCCCACCCCAGTATTTTTCCCTGGGAAATCCTATGGACAGTGGGACCTCACTGGGGTAGTCTATGGGGTCACAAGAGAGTGGGACACAACTTAGTGACTAAGCACCAACAAAAAAGTATATTTCAAACTATAGAAAATAATGTACCTGTACTATTCAATTATGCATTGTATTCACTTATCTATGTAATGTTTTCATTACAGACCTGCAGAAGGAGATAGTGAACGTGACTAATCTTGATGAGAAGAGTCGGAGGTTAATTGTCAGGGTATTGTTTCACATATGGTTGGAGCAATAGGTCAAAAGTGTCTGTATGTGGTCCAGGCTTTTATATATTGCTTTCTTTCGGATCTAATATTATCAGGTACATGAGATTTCTCCCTTTCTCAAGGCAAAGTCTGTTTCTATCTAAAAATATTGCAGCTTTTCTATCATTGACTAGATGGCCAAGTCAGTTTGACCCTGACTTTCTTTCTCTAATTTATGATTGAAGAATGATATCTCTGCTCTGTTTTGTCAGAACTTAAAGTGTTACTAATGTGTGATTTCTGAAATATTCAAAAATTTATTAGTTTTGAAGAAGAAAAAAGGCTAGTATGAAATGGAACAATCAGAATATGAGAGTTCATAATAGTTCCAATATCATTGCTGAAATAATTCTTTACAAAATGAAGTCCAAGAATACTTTCAGAACAGTGAACAAATTACAACATGTTAGAAAACATACAAAATTTTGAAAATAAGGACAATCAGAAAGTTCTAGCATCCATTTAATAATTTCCAAAAAGACAAAGTAAATAGAAAAAAATATTTCCAGAAATTTCCAAAGCCAAAAGTGGGGATGAGTTTTTAAAGCTAAAAAACGTGTTTGGCCAATTGACTTTAGAGAAATATGCATGGGGTAAAAAAACACAGCAAAAAGAGTTTTCTCTGAAGTATTTGAACATCATTTTTACTCAAGTTAAATTCCAAAGATATGGACAGATGCATAGATTGGAAGAAAAAGTTATCTACTGACCAAGAATCTGATTGATGTCAGAATTATCAAGCATAAGACTTCATGCTAGAATATAGATAATAAAGATATGTTTCTAATATTCAGAACATTTAATTTAGAACTACTTTCCAAGCCACAGTCAAGCACAAAAAGTTAATGAAAATATATTATAAAACTCTGTGAAACCTATATGAAAGCCATATACATGGGTATACATGTTTGTTTATTCTATGATACAGTTGAAAAATAATCAATGGAAAGAGTTGAGTCAGCTTTAAAAAAAAAAAACGAACTGATTTATTGGTGAAATGAAAAGAAGACGTACTACTGTAGATGCATAGGATGATGTCTACAAACTATAAAACCATCCACAAGGATAAATTCACAACTAACATGACACAGTGCTGGATCTTGGAGATAGATGAGGGAAGTTCATATTTCTTTTGTTAAAAATAGTTATTTGGACTTCTCTGGTGACTCAGACGGTAAAGTGTCTGTCCACAATGTGGGAGACTTGGGTTCAATCCCTGGGTTGGGAAGAATCCCTGGAGAAGGAAATGGCAACCCACTCCAGTACTCTTGCCTAGAAAATCCCACGGACGGAGGAGCCTGGTGTCCATGGCTGATTTATTGGTGAAATGAAAAGACTTACTACTGTAGATGCATAGGACGACATCTACAAACATTTCTATAAAAATATCCACAAGGATAAATTCACAACTAACATGACTCAATGCTGGATCTTGGAGATAGATGAGGGAAGTTCATATTTCTTTTGTTAAAAATAGTTACTAATTAGAGGTGAAGTGAATTGAAGTGAAAGTCGCTCAGTTGTGTCTGAATCTTGGCAACCCCATGGACTATACAGTCCATGGAATTCTCCAGGCCAGAATACTGGAGGGGGTAACCTTTCCCTTCTCCAGGGGATCTTCCCAACCCAGGGATGAAACGCAGGTCTCCAGCACTGCAGGCAGTTTCTTTACCAGCTGAGCCACAAAGCAATTTATCTAAATGTAGCTCCCTTCTCACCACTGCAAACTCCAAATTGCATGCTCTACTCCGCCAGATGCCTGTTGAGACATGGAAGCAATAATTCCATTTGCAGCCTCTGTAGTTTTGAACTGTTGAGGAAGTCATAGGAGGAGAATGCAGGATCCTGTGCTCCATGAGTTGGCAGAAATCTGGTTAGCAGCATCAGAGAACAGACCCCAGGACAGAGGTTAGTGTAACCCAGGACTTGGGGATTCTTTTGACCCAAAGAGGCAATATTATATCCGTGCCAAACCACAGACATGCCAAGCCTGTCTGAATTCCTAGGTTTCTACAGTGAATCAAACAGATACATAGAATAATCTCTGTCCTTTAGACTTTGAAGGGGCAGGGAGAGTTTAGAACTTAATATCCTTATAATAGGACATGACAGCTGGCCTTAAAACACATGAACATGGGAAAATTACCCTCTTGTCTCTTTATCATTACAGAATACCTGATACTAAAAATGGTCAAACAGACTATTAGACTAAATGACCTAACTGAGGACCTGTGTCAACACCTGAACATAAAGGAAAGAACAAGAGGATCCTATTGATTTAAAAGAAATTAAATAACTTCTTTTTTAACTTAAAATATGATTTTGCAGTAAAAAATATAATTTGATAAATATGTATCAAAGTTAATGACTTGAAAGATTAAACATAGGGTAAAAATAACACCCCTCAAATACATGCTGCTGCTGCTGCTGCTGCTAAGTCGCTTCAGTCATGTCTGACTCTGTGTGACCCCATAGATGGCAGCTCACCAGGCTCCTCCATCCATGGGATTTACCAGGCAAGAGTACTGGAGTGGGGTGCCTTTGCCGTCTCTGCCCAAATACATAAACCTCCACAATAGATAAAGGACTCACTTCAGTTCAGTTCATTTGCTCAGTCATGTTCAACTCTTTGCAACTCCATGGATTGCAGCACACCAGGCTTCCCTGTCTATCACCAACTCCCGGAGCTTGCTCAAACTCGTGTCCATAGAGCAGGTGATGCCATCCAACCATCTCATCCTTTGTTTTTTCTTCAGTTTAAAATAATTTCTAATTCTTACTTTTTTATTAAAACATCCTTTCCTATTGATCACATAATATTTCCATCACAAACATTTTAGTTTTCATCTCTAAAAGTTTGAAATCTATCACTTCAATTTTCTTGACTATTAATTCTAATATCTGTGATCATTCTTGATTAACTTTTTATTTTTTATTTGAATTTTGGTGTGTGTTATTGTGCTATTTTATATTCTAGCAGATTTAAACTGAGCCCCAGTCATGATGATTGCTTTTAGTGCCATATCAAAAACAATGCATAACTCAAGTTCACAATCATTTTCTCCCACTTTTAAGAGTATTTATAGATTTATTTTTTTTAATTTTTTTATTTTACTTTATTTTACTTTACAATACTGTATTGGTTTTGCCATACATTGTAGTTAGATTTATAATTGATTAGGATTTAGATTGTGCATATGATGCAAAATATCAGTTATGGTTTTTCTTCTTTTAAATGTTTAATTTTCCCCTGCTATCTTGGAAGACTATTTTTTTCTGCATCAAATGTCTTTGTAACTTTGCAATAAATATTTAATAAATATTTTAATGTCCTTGTCTGCTAATTCTAAAATCTGAGCCAATTCTTGAATGGTTTTAACTGATTTATTATCTTCCTCATTAATGGCACCCCACTCCAGTACTCTTGCCTGGAAAATCCCATGGACAGAGGAGCTGGGTAGGCTGCAGTCCAAGGGTTCACTGAGAATTGGACACAACTCAGTGACTTCACTTTCACTTTTCACTTTCATGCATTGGAGAAGGAAATGGCAACCCACTCCAGTGTTCTTGACTGGAGAATCCCAGGGACGGCGGAGCCTGGTGGGCTGCCTTCTATGGGGTTGCACAGAGTCGGACACGACTGAAGCAACTTAGCAGCATTATTATTATTAGTTTTTTTTTCTTTGGCTTTACTTACGATTTCAGTTGGATGTCAGCTATTGTGAGTTCAGAAAGATCCCCTGCAGAATGGATTAGTTACCCACTCCAGTATTCTTGCCTTGAAGAATCCCATGGACAGAGGAGTCTGATGGGCTACAGTCCATGGGGTCACAAAGAGGCAGACATGACTGAGTGACTAACACTTTCACTTTCATTGTGAGTTTTACCTTGGTGGGCACTTCATATTTTGGTTCTCTGAAAATATCATTATGCTTTGTTCTAGGAGTAGTTAAGTTACTTCAAACTAGCTTGATGTCTTCAGGTCTTTTTCTTTTTTTAAGAATTAGGCAAATTTGGGGATTTAGGGCTTTCTATGTGGTGCAGCAGTAAAAAATCCACCTGCCAATGCAGGAGATGCAGGTTCAGTCCCTGGGTTGGCAGGATCCCCTGGAGAAGGGAATAGCTACCCACTCCAATATTCTTACCTGGACAATCTCATGGACAGAGGAGCTTGGTAGACTACAGTCCATGGGGTCACGAAGAATCAAATACGACTGAGTGTGCATACACACACACACGCGCTCACGCACACACATACCACACAGAGGCAGATTTGGAGCACTGCTCTTTATAGATCTAACTACCCCACAAGGCTGTGATGTCTAATAATTATTGAGGTCTTCCAGTCTGACTGGTGGGGATAGGTTTTATTTTTAATCCTGTGTGTGTGTCAGACAATGTTTTCAATAATCTCTGAGTGTGAATCTTCCCTCAGTAGTTGATACTTAACATATAGGTCAGTCTTGTTCAATCCACAGTTGAAAACTTGAGGGAAACCCTCTGTAAAACTCTGGAGTCCTCTTCTATGAACCACTGTTCTCCAGGTAGTTTGACCTGCAAACTTTCAGGACACTTGTTTCCATCATTTCTCTGCTCTGTCAGCTCAGTTCAGGGAATCCAGCATTCTGCTTTGGGTTCTCATTTTATGTGCCATCCTGCAAACTCCCTGAAGGCCTTAACCTGGGAAACCATAGATATATTTCAGTCTGGAGGAGGAAATAGCAACCCACTCCACTATGTTTGCCTGAAAAATTCCATGGACACAAGAGCCTGATGGGCTACAGTCCGTGAGGTCCCAAAGAGTCAGAGAGGACTGCTACTGCTGCTGCTGCTGCTGCTGCTACTGCTGCTGAGTTGCTTCAGTCGTGTCTGACTCTGTGTGACCCCATAGACGGTAGCCCACCAGGCTCCGCCGTCCCTGGGATTCTCCAGGCAAGAACACTGGAGTGGGTTGCCATTGCCTTCTCCAGTGCGTGAAAGTGAAAAGTGAAAGTGAAGTCACTCAGTCGTGTCCAACTCTAGTGACCCCATGGACTGCAGCCCACCAGGCTCCTCTGCCCATGGGCTTTTCCAGGCAAGAGTACTGGAGTGGGGTGCCATCGCCTTTTCCGCAGAGAGGACTGAGTGTATATATATTGTGCCCATCGTGTTAGGCATCGGTCTGCTTCACTGACTTGTTTCCACAGTTGTAGCAATCTTTATTCCATATAATTAGTCTAGTTTTTTTTTTTTTTTCCCCTAGTTGACTTCGGTGGGAAGGTAACTCTTGTCTCCGAAACTCAATTTTGATGACAAGAAAAACATGATATTTTTCATCATAATATTAATACAATTCAGGACAAGGATGAATGGAAATTGTTGAAACAGAAACAATAAAAAGATAATTAAGCTGATAATTTTTGTTTCACAGAAAAAAGTAAATATAGCAGGGAATGTACTTTTATGGAAATAAGTTTGTTTTTTCTTTAACTTATGACAGAGTTTCTTGGACTTAATCTGGCATCCTCTCATCTCTTTTATATTTTTCACAAATATTCATGTCAATACAATGAATGTAGTGCTTATGATCTAGAATATGTGCTTCACTGTACTATAAGTTACTCTTTCAAGGGTATTTAAAAATATCTTAATGCATTATTACTATGTGTGTGACTATAACCTGATAAAGATCAATATTATATCTTATTCATTTATTTGTTTCCAACATTATATCTTCATAAATTTGTTTAATGCCACCAACATTCCTGTTTACTCAACATGTATGTTATCAAACATACTATGAAGAAATGTGATGTCTACTCACACTGTAGAAAAGATAAACTATCTATTATGTGTACTGTTTAAATTGTTATGACAGCATGGGCAAAGATTTAAGAAAACTATACAGCAGCCTGGTTTTCTATCTGTGGTTTTGAAGTGAAGTCAGAAGCATGTGGAGAAAGAAAATTTCCTTAAGCAAATTCCAGTAAATTTTCATTCCATGCCTTAACATTTCTAGAAAAAGGCATATTGATTTTCAGGATAGATTTATTGGCATTTTAGATTACAGAAATCTCCACAATATGTGAATGCCCCTCACTAAAATTCTTGCCACACATTCTTCCCAGACTTTTAGTTTATTTTTTATTCCCTCTTATAATTTTCCTTGTCATGAAATTCCAGGAATGAAAGAAAATTTTATAACCTGGAATTCTTGGCACTTTCTCAAGCATCTTATTCCACAGTTCATATTTAACATTTGGCCTTTAAATTTCCAGTGTATTTTGGGAGATATATGAAACCTTTAAAAGAGCAAATCATGGTTCATGTAACCAAGGAAGTGACTTCAGTAGGTTAACAACATATTGAAGCCAGATTATCAAGAGCATTTTATACTGAGTTAAGACAACTGACAATTATCCTGGACACGCTGCAGGATCAAAGCACTTACAAGCATAAAAACAGATCTGTGACTATAAAAAGCATATGTTATTATGATGTTAGAGACATTTCTTGCAGCAACAGCAGAGGTGAATAGAAAGAGCAGAGAGTCTGCAGCTATGGAGAAAAATCTATAAGAGGAAATGTGAGCTTCATTGGAAGGACCTATGCTGAAGCTGAAACTCCAATACTTTGGCCACCTGATGTGAAGAACTGACTAATTGGAA
The DNA here is from genome assembly GCF_032405125.1 of Capricornis sumatraensis. NCBI lineage: Eukaryota > Metazoa > Chordata > Mammalia > Artiodactyla > Bovidae > Capricornis > Capricornis sumatraensis. Next base: position 12,991,341 of record NC_091089.1, on the reverse strand, counting down.
AAGACCCTGATTCTGGGAAAGATTCAAGTGGGGAGGAGAAGGGGATGACAGAGGATGAGATGGTTGGATGGCATCACCGACTTGATGGATACGAGTCTGAGTAAGCTCCGGGAGTTGGTGATGGACAGGGAAGCCTGGTGTGCTGCAGGCCATGGGATCTCAAGAGTCAGACATGAATGAGCAACTGAACTGATGAACTGAGCTGTAAAACTTGAAAATTCTCTCAATTCTGAATTATGTCATAGTAGGAAACATTGTTTAAACACTAGCTTCCAAATGCAGACTTGGGAAGGTCACAAACTGAAGTGTTAATTTTTTTTGCTACAAACATGAACAGAGTCCAAAGACATTCTATGCCCTCTTCCTCCTGTTTGGACTGATGTTGAAAGTAATTGTCTCTAAAATATTAGTTAGCCTTAGAAAAAGAAGGATATATTGTCATCTGCAAAAAAAAAAAAAAAAAAGGATAAACCTGAAAGACATCATGGTAAGTAAAATAAGCCAGAAAGAAAAAACAAATACTGCATGGTATTTCATACTTATATAAAGAAGATGAAAAAAGTCAAATTCACAAAAAACAGTAGAATGGTGGTAACCAGGGGCTAAAAGTTTGCAAAAACAGAAAGAAGCTGATGAAGAGGTAAGGGCTTTCACTTATAAGATAAATAATGTTTGAGGGTCAAATACATAACATGTTTAATATAGTTGGTAATACTGTATTATGTAATTGACATTAGCTAAGATAAAGAACTGTGTTCTCATACACACACAAAAGCTATATACATGAGTAAGTGTATGTGTTAATTAAATCAGTTATGAGAATCCTTTCACAATGTATAACAAAATATACTTTAAATACATTGTAATTTTAACTGTTAATTATACTTAATAAAGCTGGAAAAATAAAAGTACACTTGAATTTAAAGTACAGTTATTTGACTTCAAAGTCTTGCATTGTCATTTTTTCCAACTTTATTCAGGTATAATTGACAAATTAAAAATCATATATATGTAAGGTATATAATGTAATGATTTAATGTGCATATTTTAATCAAATGATTACCACAATCAACTTAATTACCATATCTATCACCTCATATAGTTACATTTTTTTTAGTACCCTTGCAATATATTGCAGTGGTCATGTATGGATGTGAGAGTTGGACTGTTAAGAAAACTGAGCAATGAAGAATTGATGCTTTTGAACTGTGGTGTTGGAGAAGACTCTTGAGAGTCCCTTGGACTGCAAGGAGACCCAACCAGTCCATCCTAAAGGAGATCAGTCCTGGGTGTTCATTGGAAGGACTGATGCTGAAGCTGAAACTCCAATACTTTGGCCACCTCATGCGAAGAGTTGACTCACTGGAAAAGACCCTGATTCTGGGAGGGATTGAGGGCAGGAGGAGAAGGGGATGACAGAGGATGAGATGGCTGGATGGCATCACTGACTCGATGGGCGTGAGTTTGGGTGAACTCCGGGAGTTGGTGATGGACAGGGAAGCCTGGTGTGCTGCAATTCATGGGGTCACAAAGAGTTGGATATGACTGAGTGAATGAACTGAGCTGAACTGAATATATTGCAATATATTTGTGAGTTTGGGAGGAAAGCAATATGCATTTACTTGGGAAATTATGCAGAACAATTATGTGTAATCTGAGTTGCTGCAGTTCAAATGTCAATAAAAATTTCTGTTTTGATTCTCCTTAAAGAGACCACTTTATCAAAATCCCCACAAGTTAACCTAGGTTTAGAGTAGAGACATTTCATTGTAACATTAGAAAATCAACATTAAAGAGAAAATATTAAAAAACTTTCAGTTCGAAAATAAATATTTCCCCCAAAGTTGTTTGTTGTTGAGTCTGTGTAAAGTAATATATATACACAATACACCGCTATATTCATATGTATGCTACTTTTTCTTTTACATTATATATTCTATTTTAAAATAATATTTTTTATGCTTTTTGTTTATGCTTGTTTATGTTTTTTCTTTTTACTGTCAGTTGTTCCATTAGACATAAGAATAATAGCAACATCGTTATGTTGTTCTTATCGTTTTGTTTTGGATTTTTAGTTCTAGTTGTATATTACAAATTATCAGAGCTTTAATCAGAGGTAGTTTGATGAAACTACGTAAAGCCTTGCCCAAACTGACTTTACAGCTTTTAAGATTCTGTTATGTTACCTTAAGTCATGATACAATCTTTTTTTCTACACCAGTATTTCTGTGATAGTAGGTCATGGTTTTCCCCAGATCTCCACCTGAAAACTGATACAAATACAGAATTTTATCAAATGAGTCATTGATTTTTCTAACAAGGGCCTTTCTTCTTCCTAATACTGGTCCTAAAGGCCTTATGCAAATGAAAATACTTCTTGAATTTATGTGTCTCTAAAATGCTTCTGTCAATGGCAGGGAAGACATAGCTACACCATCCGAAGATCATATCCCCGCTTATTTAATTTGAAATCTTGGGGAAGCTTATTTAGTTTACTATGATGAATGATTCAGTCCCCCAAAATCTTATGGTAATAGGCATTATGATTGATATCCCCAGCTTTATGACACAGTTTCCCATATATGTGATTCCAGAACAAAATATACACTGCTAACATAAGCAGACCTAGGCATCTAAGAGATCCCTGTAGTCTGCAGCAGAGATGATTGTAATGCAAATAGATCAGAATTCTCAAGAAGTTTCCTTTCACCTATTTTCCTTTAAGGATTTTCTGGCCAGTAAACTGTATACTGCATATTAAATTTCATTTAATTGGCAATTTGTATAATAACCTAAAATCCTTTGTATATTATATTTAATCAGTTTCATGTTACAGCTCGCTATAATTTGTGCTAATATTGTCCAGTCCAATAATACCTAAGATAATAAAAAGAGAACTAAATAGTTGCTGTCCTCACAGGCACGTTTGATTTAAGTCACTGTACTCACTCTGAGACCTTATGAAAGCCATGGGTATAAACCTTTGGTTGGATCATGTTTAGCTAGGAGAAAATAAAAAAGAAAAGACACACAATCAGTTTAGAGATGTTAAAGATTCCTAAACAGCCCTTATACCTGAAAAACACTCATTAGCCAGAATCACTCCATCTTTCTTAAACTGAAAATCGAGACTGAGACCTTTCGGAAGTATACTGAGCCAAGGCTTAACCTCATGTGCACAACCTTCTCAACCCACCTTTCAGTGTGGTTGGTTATGGGATTCTACTCCAGATTCATCTCTGCAAGAATAAACTCTGAGAAATAGAGCCCAAATTCTAGCATCAGCGTAGAAATGAATGCCAAGTATAATATGGGAGGACAGGGGCATCTTTCTGCCACCACTTCACTAACGGGCATGAGCTACTTGAGTAAATGTAGTCAGAAGCCAGTTCAGATGCCTTTCCAATAGGAACAGTCACAGTGAGTCTTTGCCTGTTCTCCATATCTATTACTGTTATAAATGTGATTGGCAAGATTTCAGTAAGATATTCAGGTTGTACTGCTGGCAGATAAACACAGGGAGACTGCACACCCAGCTTGATGGCATAGATAAACCAAGTGGTCTAGAAAATAGCAGTTTGTAAAGGCAGTTTCAGAGAAATTGGCAGAGGCAGTTTTTGTATCATGTTCCAGTAGGTCAGACTGAACAAAAACAAACATTTGCAAACCGAGCAAAGGTGAAAGAGTAGGTGAGGGCCTGGGGCAGATGGCTAACATATTTGAATGCCATTTGGGAATCAAAGCCACAGGAAATGCTCTTCCAGCCCATATTTGTCCATAGCCTCCACCTCAAAGTTCAAAAGCGATTTTCAATCACTTTACTGAGCAGAGCTGAGATACAGAGATTTTGCACAGACTGAGATGAGTGACTGACCACTGCGGCAGCAGTCAGTCCAAAAAAAAAAAAAAAAAAGTGGGAAAAGATAAAGTCAAAATTGATGGCCTTCAATTTAACATTCCTAAATTATAAAGAAAATTGAATGTGGGACCATCAGGATCAAGGCAGGTAATGGCAGATATGAGAAAGTCAATTAAACTGAAAATAGTTCATGAGATTTTGTTCTTCCTGGTGTCTAACATTACAGTAGACCATAAAGGAACTAGAAAGTCCAGTATTTTAATTAATTTTGGTAAGCTTTCCCAAAAGTTCTACTGGGAAAAAAAAAAAAAAATCAGAAACAAAAAACATGGCAAGTTTGAATACTTCGAGAATAGTTTGTGAACCAGATTTCATTTTATTCTCATCTGCATTTGTATTTCTAGAACTCAGAGTTTCTTGTTCCAGTGGGAAAATACATATCAGTACATGGACATAAGGCCAACTGCGCTGTGAAAGTTAGTATTTGCTTTCAAGTCCGTTCTACCCACCCACCCCCACCTTGAAATTGTTCAAGCTCTTTGGAGAAGGAACATACCTCTATACAGAGCAATAAGGACACTCATTCCAATGTAAAGTTTGTAAAGGAACCACATATTCCTTCTGAATTCAACTCTGTTCATTCCGTCTACCATTTCAGAGTACAGATACAGTGCACATAAGACATTACATTATATGTTAGGTAAAGAATGTGCCGTTCAGTGACTTATGGCAATTTCCTTTGCCTTAGAGAGTATGAGACAAACTCCCAGAAGGAAACACTCATCTGAGCCAAACACAGTCATGAACTGGAAAGAAACAGCTAGTTATCCTCATCAACTCTCATCCGAGATGATATCCTAAGTTATCCCTCTCATAATTATGTTTCAAGTTATTGTATAACTTGTGCATAGTGTAAGATTTTATCATTCACATAACCTGAAAAGTATTTCCAGACCCCTTCCTTACCTTGACTTATCAGACCCTTCTTGCCAACTGGGCCCAACTTACATATCTCAAGGAGATGGTGGGTTATGGAATGGAAAAAAAAAAAAAAAAAAAAACCTAACTCAAAAAGTTCTTTTAGTAAGTAGTGACTTTCTGTTTCACTCTATTTCTTTGAGACTCTGAAATCCAAATTGGTAGATTCATCCTTGATAGAATTGGAATTTGCTAAATTATTTCTCTGTGTTGTATCAACTGCCCTTATAAGCATATTAGTTTAAGAGCTTCTTGCTGCTTGTAATTTTTCCCCAATGCTCTCTTTTCCTAGACAGATGCCTCTAGTCAAGTGATATGCTGGTTGGCACCAGATACTCTGGCTGGCTAGACTGAGGTTGCCACGAAGCAGTGTCTTACATACATTTATATTATAGAGCTAATAAGTACACAGAACATTAGCCTACTTAGTCTGCCATTAACAGTTTCATTTTGCCTCATCATTTACCGACTTAATGAGTTCTCTAAAATCTTACTAGGTGCAGCGTTACTAAATTAGGCCATCTACCTTTCTGAAGATGTCCATTCACTGAGAAAAGTGTGCACTACTTTGTATTCACAAATGGAATTTTCCATGTGTACTTGACCAGAATATATAGAGATCCCTGCTAGAAAAATAATCGAGTGAATAAAGCAAATTAAGTAGTAAATCTTTCAGAAATGTTTCACAGCTTTACCTGGACCATTCCTAATTTTAAAATATGAATAAATTGCTGCACCTTTGCCAACAAACTAACTCTTATTAAAAAAAAAAAAAAAAAGACCACTTTGCACCCTTGTTTTCATTAGTCCATCTCTTTGGGACCAAGGTCTTTTTTTTTTTTTTTTTGCTGGATATTCTAGCTTTTTAACAAACCAAGATCTCTTGAAATTGCAGAATACCAATGGCAAGAAGAAAGATAGCACTGGTCGGTGCAGAGCCATTGTATGAAGAAAATTTCTAGCTCTGGGGACAGAGTTGTGGGAATATGTGTGCGTGTTCAGTTACTCAGTTGTGTTTGACTCTTTGTGACCCCATGGACTGTAGCCCACCAGGCTCCTCTTTCCACAAGATTTTCCAGGCCAGAGTACTGGAGTGGGTTGCCATTTACTACTCCAGGGGATCTTCCCACCCAGGGATGGAATCTGCATCTCCTGTGTGTCTTGCATTGCCAGATGGATTCTTTATTACCGCACCAGATGGAAAGCACTGATCCAGTCATATTTAAAAAAACGATTGTTTTTTTGAGCAATCTTCTTTCAAATGATATTTTCTGCAACTTGATTTATGCCATGAAGACAGCATTTCTTAAATAATAATTGCTTATAATATGCCTTCAATATAGATTTTAAGCTGTTTATAATCATACTAAGTGTAGAACTGTATCTAGAAAGACTTTCCTCTCTAAATGCCGCTTTAACGCGGAGAATCAATGCGACATGATTTTGCTTACCCAATCCTATTACTCAGTTTTCACTAAAATAACACTGCATTACAAGACAGCCTAAACCGTCCTGTTTTCCTTTTCACTTGTCTGTGGATTGGGTGGGGAAGCCCTGTTTGACGCCTAGTCAGTTGTCATTGGCTTTCGACCTTGAGTTCCGTTTAGATATGCCCCATACTTCTCCGCATTGTTTTGGATCAGCAGCTACTTAGTGCACACCCTTCTCATGGTGCTCACAGAAGTGCAAAGGAGCAGGCAGAAACATGAACAGCCTCTTGAAGACTTGGCTTAGAAGTAGTATGAGTGTAATTTCTTTACTAATTTCATTGACCAAACAAATCACATTGCTGAATCAACAACAATGGATGGGAAATACACTATGGACAGATCTTATCTTGCATGGAAACAAAACTTACCTTATGCCGCTGCTGCTGCTAAGTCACTTCAGTCGTGTCCGACTCCATGCAACCCCATAGACGGCAGCCCACCAGGCTCCCCCATCCCTGGGATTCTCCAAGCAAGAACACTGGAATGGGCTGCCGTTTCCTTCTCCTAGGAGTCAACAAATAAAGAAAATTAATGTAATCTGCCACAGCAAACTTAAATACTGGAAACTAGGCTTAAAAACATGCCTTGGCTCTGCAAAACGCCCTGTACTGTGGAATACATAGCAGGAGACAATATTTAGCGAGACTTCATATACAATCTAGGGATATGTCGCTAGCAGAGAATAGAGAGGAACTGCAGTTGCGGTAATTGAAATGTGGGCTCCCTTGTGGCAAAGATTATCATGACAACATCAAGAGCAGAAGATGTACGTCCCAGCCCATGTAATCATGGCAAATTCTTCATTTCTCAGACATCTTATTCTATTTAGGCTCTCAATGGATTGGACGATGCCCACCCACAGCAGGCAAACTGCTTCACTGAGTCCTCTGATTCAAACACTAATATTATCTGAAAACATCTTCACAGACATGCCCAGGAATAGCATTTAGCCAAATATCTGGGCACCTTGTCATACAGAGTTGGCACATAAAATTTACCATCACATCAGGTTCATTTTTTAACACACAAAGTGACTTGGGTATCTCATTCCCTTTTTATTATTAAAATAATAATAATAAAAAAATTCCCTAAAAGAGATTGTCTTGGTTTCTTGACATATTGCTTACATATAAAGCCATCTGTCATACACACAAGCATGCAGTATATTTAATATGGTTTAGTTAATAATACTTCTGTTTTAATATTTATGTGTTTATTAATATTTTTTGTGGAAATCTAACAATTCTGAATTTCTTAAATATTTATGGCTTTTATTTAAATATCCTAATATTTTAACAAGTAGTGATTCCTGATGGTCATTTCTACATACGTGTCTTAGATACTGTTACTCATCTTTAATTTTTTCAGACTTTTCTTCCTTTTCTCACCAATCAATTTTTCCCTTTATTTATCTGAATTGATAAAATCAGTCATCACATTTTTCATATTGTATATTCCTGTATATGAAAGTCTTTTTAGGACTATTTAGTTTGTTATTTGCCTATTTTTAATCTGATATCACAGAATTTAAATTATTATAGTTTTAGAGTAGCTTTACCTGACGGTCTAGACTCAACTGCTCCTAGTTACTACTATTCATTATCATTTACATTTAAAATTTACAAACTTCTTGCATAATTCCAGAGGGAAAAAAATCAGTTGCTATTTTTATTCAAATTGGTTTAAATTTTTGCATTAACTTGGAGATATTTTTATGATGCTTGCTTCTCTCTTCAAGAACACAGCATAATTTCTCATTTGTTCACATTTGCAGTTGAGTCTTTCACAAGTGCTATGAGATTTCTTTTCTATTTTGGACACATTAAAGCAATCCTTTGAAATTTTGTGTATTTTGTTTGTATATATAAAGTCTATGTCTGTATACTAACATTGTATCTTACTATTTAAGAATTTTGTTATCGCTTACAATAGTTTTTCATCTGATTATTTTATCTGCCATTCACTTGAAAGTTCCTGTCTACTCATGTCAACAGATACATCTGGTTAAATATTAAACACTTGTGATGATTATAAGCATGCCTCTTTGTTCAAAGAATATGTCTACTATTTTCTACACAGGGACAATAGTGGATTGGAGCTGTTTATGTGTATTTATACTCATGAAAAAGGTTGTCAAAGAGGAATCTATTCATCTATTGTATCATTTGTTGGTCTCGTTATATATGGAGATGTGTGTGTGTATGTCTAGTCTCTAAGTCATGTCCAACTCTTTGCAACTCCATGGACTATAGCCTGCCAGGATCCTCTATGCATGAGATTTCCTAGGAAAGATTACTGGAGTAGGTTGCCATTTCCTTCTCTCAAGCTAGTCCATAAATAATTTTTTTTAATTCTTAGAAAAGAAATAATTGACTATATTAATGTTAAATATTTTCTCGAATATTGTAATACATGTATATTTTTTCAAGTAGTTTCACTTAAGTTTGATGTACTACTTTTTGATAATGACACTTGATTTTGTTTGCAAATATTTGCTTAGGGGTTCTGCAACAATATTTATGTGAGTTCATTTGATGTTTCCTTAATAACTCTAAGCTATTGGATAGAGATTTATTTTGGGACAAGGGCTTCCCTTGCAGCTCAGCTGGTAAAGAATCCACTTGCAATGCAGGAGATTCCTGTTCAATTCCTGGGTCAGAAGATCCACCGGAGAAGCAATAGGCTACCCGTTCCAGTATACTTGCGCTTCCCTGGTGGCTCACCTGATAATGAATCTGCCTGCAATGTGGGAGACCTAGGTTCGATCCCTGGGTTGGGAAGATCCCCTGGAGAAGGGAAAGGCTACCCACTTCAGTATTCTGCCCTGGAGAATTCCATGGACGCTATAGTCCATGGGGTTGCAAAGAGTCGGACAGGACTTTGTGACTATCACTTCACTTCCAGTTCGATTCCTGGGTAGGAAGATCCGCTGGAGAAGGGATAGGCGGCCCATTCTAGTATTCTCGGGCTTTCCTGATGGCTCAGCTGGTGAAGGAACTACTTTCAATGTGGGAGACCAGAGTTCAATCCCTGGGTTGGGAAGGTCCCCTGGAGAAGGGCATGGTAACCCACTCCAGTATCCTGACTTGGAGAATTCCATGGACTGTATAATTCATAGGGTTGCAAAGAGTCAGACACAACTGAGCAACTGTCACTTCACCTCATAGAGTCTAATCAAGATGTTTTCACTATTACTGTTTTTTGGAAATCATGCTTCTCAGCTTGTAGTTCCTCATGGGTTTGAGATTTTTCTACATGGCTTTCTGTTTGTTTTCTGCAGAGGTTTCAAATGTAAAACAAAAGTAACTATTGCTTCTAAATTTACACTTCTTGAAAATAATACAAAATAGTTTTGTATGCATCATTTCTAGTTTGGGGAACTTACTGAGATTTTTCTGGGGGACAAATATATAATCCATCTTCATGAATCATACATGGGCCCTTGAAAAGATATACTTTGTTTCATTCCACATTTTAAATTTATTATTAACATTTGAAAATTTTTATTGAGAAAATAAAATACACAGGTAACACAATATAGGAAACAGATATATAGCTTAATAAATAATACTAACATCCATGATCCACTTGAGGTTCCAGTGGACATATCTTCCTGAGAAGAGACTCAGAAGATGGAGGTTATTGAGACCAGCTACACTTTCCAACACTGAGGCTGGTCTTAGGCATCTACTGTCACTTATCCTCTCCCTCTCCACTTTTCATTCGAACCCCACCTGCAGCTCTTCCTGCCCCTGCATGTGGTCTTGGGTGTGCAATTTCATACTCATCATCTCCATCTTTCATTATTGCCTCTAGGTTCCAAGTGAAGACTCTCATCTGTCCCCAAAAAAGCAAGCACAGCAGCACAGTTGTGTCTCATTTTCCTGCCTCTGCTCCCCTCTCTTTCTGCATGATTTATTTATTAGTGGCCCCTGTGGAGAATTCTTGGTGGCTATGCAGTAAGGAATCTACCTGCAAAGCAGGAAACTTGAGTTTGATCCCTGGGTGAGGAAATTCCCTGGAGAAGGAAATGGCAACCCACTCCAGTATTCTTGCCTGGGAAATCACATGGACAGGGGAGCCTGGCGGGCTACAGTCCATGGGTCGCAAAGAGCTGGACACAACATAGCAACTAAACCACAACCACAACAGTAGCCTTTTTTTTTTTTTTTTAATAACTAAGTTGATTAATTATTTAATCATCCTTTCCTACCAATATGCATTAGTGCATTCTTGAGCTTTGCTGCTGCTGCTGCTAAGTCACTTCAGTCATGTCCAACTCTGTGCGACCCCACAGACGGCAGCCTACCAGGCTCCCCCATCCCTGGGATTCTCCAGGCAAGAACACTGGAGTGGGTTGCCATTTTCTTCTCCAATGCATGAAAGTGAAAAGTGAAAGTGGAGTCGTTCTTGAGCTTTACATGGGTTATTTTTGAATTGGTTTATCAAAGGGTATTTTTCAAGATGATATTCCTATTATAAACCTCCTAAAGCTTTGTACTCCCAGGAAATCTTGAGTATGCTCTCTCCTTTAAATGTTATTTATAATAATGGTTATAAAATTACAAAATTAACTTTGCTTTCAATACTTTAAAAACTGACTTCATTGTCTCCTTATATAAAACTGAGTTGTTTCTAATTATCTACTTTGTATCTTTTTTCTCAGAATCTATTGAATTTTCTTTTGCCATACATTTTATCATATTTCTAGATGTTTTGTATTCTCCTGTTTGGCAATTAGTGTAGCATTTTACATAACCTTCAGTAGGTTCTTTTTTTTTGTTGTTAGATTTCTTGATCCTTGCTAATGTTTATAACATTATATTTTGAGTTTATAACTCTCCAAGAGTATTTCATATGTTCGTGATAAATCACTCTTTTCTTTTTAAATTTTTCTTTTCTTTTTTTAAAATTTTAATCTTTCTAACACCAAAAGCATTTTGTATTTGAGTATAACTGATTAACAATGCTGTGATAGTTTCAGGTGAACAGTGAAGGGACTCAGCCACATATATGCATATATCCATTCTCCCCCAAACCTCCTTCTCATCCAGACTGACACAGAGTATTGAGCAGAGCTCCATGGGCTATACAGTAGGTCTTTGTTGGTTATCCATTTTACATGTAGCAGTGTGTACAAATGAACTTACTTATAGAATTTAGGCTCACAGACTTAGGAAATGAACTTATGGTAAAGGGAGAGACAGTTAGACTTATGAACAATCATTTATCTGACCAAACAAATCATGTCATCATTTGTGGGGGAAAAAATGAATAAACACAATAAAGAAATGAGTCGAAAATTCTCTCTACAAAACTCCTCACCTGAGATCCTCAGTTCAAATGTCGACTGCAGTAGGTCGCATTTTGTTCTTTAATACCAGGACAATTAATACCCTACTCTACCCCAGCCATGCAAGAGCACAAGGACATATGTGACATTTGTTTTCCCTGTTGCTGAGGAGATGATTAGATAACTTCCAGATTTGCATTTTGTTACAGTTGATTGGCTTATAATATCACATTGTTAGATAAACTGTTACTCTAGAGAAAAGACTACATCTTAGTTGCTTTAAGTATGTAAAACTATCCATGACATGAGTAAATTTAACATAAGAAAAGTCATAATTTTTATTTTATGGACTAGTCTATTATTTTCTATAACTGCAAAATATGCTTAATACATTTTCAGCCCTTACATAACTGATTCTGATTGGATTGTCCTTCCTACAATCATGTTGGAATAAATGATAGTGAATATGATTCTAAACAAAAAGAGTGGAATAAGGCATATCTGTGCTGTGTGCTATCCTAAGGTGCTTTTGTTGTGTCTGACTCTTCGTGATGCTGTGGACTGTAGTCATCCAGGCTCCTCTGCCCATGAGATTTCCCAGGAAAGAATGCTAGAGTGGGTTGTCAGGCCCTCCTCCAGGGGATCTTCCCAACCCAAGGATCGAACCCATATCTCTTATGTCTCCTGCATTGGCAGGCGACTTTCTTTACCACTAGTGCCAGCTGACAAGGCATATATAATCGGAACAAAACCAAATAAAATATAATTTTCTCTCTAGTTATTTTTGACTGTTTTTATATGAATATCTAGAGTGGAAAGGGATGCACATGAAATATTCAAGCCAAATATCATGGAATTAATGTACTTAACTCCCTGTAACAAATCTGTAATTTGAACATAAAAAAAATTAAATTCTTTGGTTTATTCTCTATGACAAAGAGAAACATTTTTACTTGGAACTGTAAGCATGAACATAAATGTACTAAGAATAAAGAAAAATACATCAGCTAGGATCTATGTGTAGAAATAGTAACATCTCCAAATAATGTATTGTAATAAAGAAACTACAGGAATAATAAGCAAGTAGCATGCAAATGGCATGAATAATTCAACAAATATCAAATGATAATTCTGGGTATTCTGAAGGGAAATTAGGAGTAAAGTTTGACACTGTAATTCTTATTCATTTTCTTCTTCCTTAGTCATTTTATGACTGTATTTTCTTGTTTACTTTCTACTGTACACTAGTACTACAGGTTTATGTTCATAACAAAAATAGTTGAGATTAACATACATGCTTTTAAAGCAAACATTATGAAATAATCTTTTTCAAGATTGTAGGGAGAAGATTCTACTAGTCTGATTTAGCAGTGAGGATTTCACAATTAAAAAAATAATGTTTTAAGGCAGACTCTGACTCTGTAAATATGCACCAGCACCGCATGAGTTTGTAATGAGCTTTGAGACACCCACTGAATCTCAGGACCACAGCAGTGTTGTCTTTAGAGTCTAACTGAACAGTTGCCTTTGCTTCTTGGGTTCCCGGAGAAGGTTCTAAAATGGAATAGAAATGAGTTTGCAGCTCTATTCATGGGAACAATATGACTGTGCATGTATATTAAGAATGGGTTGGAATGGGGGTTTGTGTGCAGCCTGTGTGTGCCTGTTCTTAGCCCTTCTTGTTTTAGAGGACATTTCATTTTCATTTCTGAGTGGCATACTTTCCTTTAGATAACTTCCCCTCTCTCCATAGTATTGCTAAGAGAATCTATCATCTAACACCCCAGGGTTTCTGTGCAAAAAGATCCTTAATCCTGAGAATTAGAATGTTGCACAGGCACACTTACATGTAACCACTTTGGATCTGAATTATCATGATGACAACAACTTCTTGATGAATCTGCTTTCAGCCTTTGAGTTTCATAGAGCTACTTGTTTCCTCTCTGTGATGAGTTGGTGGGATCAGTTTTTTGTTGTTGTTGTTGTTGTTTGTTTCATAGATTAACTCCTTTGATTAACCAAGGATAATCTAGAAAATATCTGTTTTTGTTTAGTGTTATCCAAATTTAACTGGCTTTGATTGCCATGAAAAAAATCAGACAAATGTAGGTAGCTCTAAAGACTAGTGCTTCCACAGAAAATCACAAATTTGAGAAAAAAAATGTCATTATCCACTTTAGCAGAACTATGAAAACAGTCAAAGGTTTATAGCAAATAAGTGAACACTGAATTTTTAAAAATGGCAACAAAAAAAATAATAAGAGAACTTAATGATGCTTTTTTTTCTGCCTGTCCCACCTTCTCCCTGGCTTTGTAATAGTATTGAAGAATGTAGCTCATATACCCTGTGTGGGGCCTGGACCCTATTCAAGAAGAAGCAGAGAATACCTTAGCCTCAAAGAAGTATGTTGTCTGTTTTAACCTGTCTGTTGGGTAGTATTTGCAGGTAACATGATCTTATATGTAAGATCACAAACAAATTATTAGAGCTAAAAGCTAGATTAGCAAAGTAGCAGGATAAAAGATCAATACATATAAATTCCTTGTGTTTCAATGCACTAACAATAAATTATCTGAAAAGGAAACTAAGAACACAATTCAATTTCTAATTACACCAAAAAAATAAAATATCTAGGAATAAACTTATCTAACAGGATGAAAGACTGTATGCTGAAAGCTACAAAACACTGCTGAAAAAGATGACAGAATATTTAAATAAGTGGAAAGACAACTTATGTTGATAGATTGGAAGGTTAATATTATGAAGATAACAATGCCACCTAAGAGGATCTAGGGATTCAGTGAAATCCCTGTAGAAGTTTTTCAGAAATAAAAAGGGCAGTCTTTAATTCATATGGAATTTCAAATAAACAATTTTGAAATATAAGAACAAAGTTGGAAGACTCATACCTCCTAATTTCAAAAAAGCTAATATAGTCAAAACAGAGTGATGCTACAATAAGAACAGACAGACTAATGAAATAGAATTACATATATATATATATATATATATATATATATATATATATATAAAAAACCATTTTATTTTCAAAAGGGGCCCAAGACCATACAGTGAAAAAGAATAGTTTCTTCAAGATATGATTCTTCATTAACTGAATTTTGACCTGACAGTGAATGAAGTTGAACTCAGACCCTACACTGTAAACAAAAACTATCTCAAAATGGACCAAAGACCTAAATATACTGGCTGAAATTCTAAAATTCTCAGATGACACAGAGGAGTAGATCTTCATAACTTTAGATTTGACAATGAACTTTTAGATATTATAAAGAAAGCACATGCCACAAAAGAAAATATAAACAAATTTGGCTTATTAAAAACAAATTTTGTTGCATCAAAGGACATTATCAAGTAAGAGAAAAGACAGTCTACAGAGTGCAAGAAAATATTTGCCATCTATAATTCTGAAAAGGGTCTAATATTCAGAATATAAAAATAATTTTTACAGCTTAACAACAACCAATCTGATTAAAAATAGATAAAGGACTTAAGCGGACATTTCTTTGAAAAAGATATACAGATAACCAACTAGCACATGAATTGAAACAGGTGTTCAAACAAATATTTGGACACAAATGCTCACTGCAGCACCATTGATTATAGCCAAAAGGTGGGACAAAACCAAAAGCTCATCAACAGACGAAAGGAAAAGCAAATTGTGTTATATCCATACATTGGGCTTCCTTGGTGATTCAGTGGTAAAGAATCCATCTGCCAGTGCAAGAGACAGCAGGAGATGCAGAGTCCATACCCAGTTCTGGAAGATCCCCTGGAGGAGGGCATGACAACCTACTCCAATATTCTTGCTTGGAAAACCCCATGGGCAGAGGAGTCTGGTGGGCTACAGTCATGAGGTGGCAAAGGATTGGACTGGACTGAGCACACAGCACCTGTATACAATGGAATATTAGTCAACCATATAATATGAATTTTGTACTGATACATCCTAAACATGAATGAGCCTTGAAAGCTATGCTTAGTGAAAGAATCTAGCCACAAAGCATTAAATTATGTCATTATATTTTACAAAATATTATGATAGAATAAATAATGAAGCCCGAAGGTGGATAGGTGTTTGTCAGGGCTTTGCTGGGGCACTGAACAGAACAACTCTTTAGTGAGTGTCGGGTTTTCTGAGCGTTGATGAAAATTATTTGATGCAAGTGGTAGCTGCACAATATTGTGAATGTTCTAAATGCTACTGAATTCTATATTTTGAAGTGATTATTTTTATCCTATGTAAAATTTATTTCAATAACAAATAAAACATATCACATTTATGTGTTTGTCTTCCAAAATTAAATAAACACTTTGGAATCAAACAGTTTCTTCAGCTCTTCAGAGTGGATATGAATGATAGCAGGTAATATATTTGCAGGATTTCAGAGGTTCTTGTAGTATATCTATAGCTTTAAAATTAATTGGTTTATAATTAATTGGAGATAATGACAAAAGCCCACCTTGGACCTACATCCATCCATACTTTACCATCCATGGCTATCTGCCCCATCATAGTGCGTCTGCTCTGTACTTGTAGAGAGAGAGACAGAGAGGAAGAGAGAAGAGAAATTGATTCTTTGCATTGAACTTTTCCCACCAGGTTCCATTTGCCTTCATGAGACAAAAATGTGAGGAAAATATTTTTTATGTGTAGGGTGTATATGTTAGCTAAATTACATTCATTCTAAGAGGCTTCGGGGCTTGTGTTTATTTTTAACCTAAAAATAATTTTTCTGATTTCTCCCATATTTGTCTGTCTACCCCCCCACACACATATCTTTTTTCAATTCTTTTAACAGTAGGTTGATGTAGTGCAAACCGATTGCTTATATTTAAAATCAGAAAATGCATATGAAAGACAGTTCTATCATAAAATTTTTCAGACCATTTAGAATGAAAGATAAGTGTTTTAATGACAGAGAGAAAAATGCTTTATTGTTGTAGCATTTTTCCACTCATTTATGAATGAAATGCAATGGTCCTCTGAGAAGTGAGAAAGTAAGTATATATACTAGAAAGGTTAGGGTAGGTAATATTAATGTCTAGTATTCAGTAGGATTAATGCTACAATAGATAATATTGATTATGATATATAGAGTGGTGATTTAAATGCAAATACAATTGTTATGGACTTTTAAAAATACATATAGAACAAAATACATTGATTTAGTATCATTATCATTCAATATATATTAAATGATACAGGCAATGATGCCAGAACAGTTAGATTAAAATTGAAGCTGGAGATGCACTATTTCCTGAAGCTTCCTGTCTTTCTGATTTAATGGCAGTGGTCATTGTGCTTGTGCCAAACATTTGGTAGCTAATTGGGAATGAATCCTCGACTTTGTATCCTAATTTCAGATCTATGACAAGAATTTAACTTTGTCATTGCCTTAAAAACAGAAAGCATCCGCCGACTGTTGTCCCACAGATGTTGAGACAATATATTTTCCTGTTTTAACCTATAGGTTAGACTATCATCATGTCCCTTTTAAGTGGTCTTTTAGGGAAAAAAGGAAAAAGAAAAATGTTGTAAAGGCTCAACTTCAGCAAAATGCTGCTGTCAGAATTTTATCCACACTAAATGCCTCAGCATGCCGCTGCTTTCCTGTGGGAACTGCGATGGCTCCCTGTCAAACACCAAATTGATTTTAAAATTGCTTGGATGGCTTCTGAGGCCAAGCAGTTGGGAGCTGTGTATTTATCTGAATCGATGTCAGTGCACGAGACGGGGTTTCTTCCAGTGAGTGTGAGGCATGTTGATGCCATGTTCCAAGCACAGGAGCAATCAAAGTCTCAGGTTCCACATTTTAGCCTGCACATATGTTGATCAGTGGAGCACTGTCAGGTACACATGTGAAATATGTAGCATATGTGCCTCTAAAGTGAAAAGTGAAAGTGAAGGTCACTCAGTTGTGTCCAACTCTTTGCAACCTCATGGACTGTAAAGTCCATGGAATTCTCCAGGCCAGAATAGTGGGTAGCCTTTCCCTTCTTCCGGAAATCTTCCCAACCCAGGAATCTAACCAGGATCTCCTGCATTGCATGTGGATTCTTTACCAACTGAACTATGAAAGTGAGCATGTCTGGAATATTTGTCTTCCATAAGGTGCTAAATTGCTTCAGCGGTGTCTGACTCTTGGCCATCCCATGGGCTATAGCTCGCCAGTCTCCTCTGTCCCTGGAATTTTCTAGGCAAGAATACTAGAGTGGGTTGCATTTCCTTCCGCAGGGGATTCTCCAGACCCAAGGATCTAACCCACAATCTCTTGCATCTCCTGTGTTGGTAGGTGGGTTCTTTACTACTAGCACCTCCTAGTAGTGGGAAGCCGAAAGCACAGAGTTTTAAACATGTTTTAAAATATATGACCTTGTATATTTAGATTGTGACATAAAAATATGCTGTATACCCAACAAAAATTAAGGAAAAATATTTCCAAATGCAGCCTCATTCAGCTCTTGTACATTCAGAACTTTTGAAATAAGGCAGAAGATAAATCAATGAAATTTACAAATACTCTGAAGATTTGGTAAATTTTAAGGCAATTCATCTTTATTTCCATTGTGCTTATTAACCATCAGTTGTTTAAAACAGACTATGAAAAATTGCACCCAATTATATTTCAAGGGTACGTACAAAAACAATCTAGTTAACCATTTAGCTTTTGTTTATTCTATATCTATTTTGCAAAGAATAAAAGTGTGTTGATATTGTAAGAGAAAAAAGTTAATTAGGAAATTTGAGAAGTCAAGATTATAGAAAAAGATGGGAGCAAGTTCAAAAGAATCAAGTTTATTTCCAGCATACAAAAATTGCCAAGTTTAGCACAATAGACATCATCCATCTTAGGAGGGATAGTAGATGGTACAGACACTGTCGTGTATGTGCGGCGGCAACAAGGAGTACACACAGTCATGTGAAATACTACCAAAAAGCAGGAAGAACCTTTACCAACTTCCTACAGTATGTGAGGCATAGACGTGATGCAGAGGAACATTAAAAGGTATTTTGATTAGGTTGTAAGAGTCAAGTAATAGTCACAGGAAATAACTAGGTTCAATAAGAGAAGAATATACACTCACCCTGAGAAAGATAAAGAAGAAAAGATGAAGGAAATTTTGCAAGTAATTGACTGTGAGTATGAGTGAGAATGGTAGAAGATTTTGGAGGATCAGAAAGGCATCTCAGATAGGGTCTCATTGATGGGTTGCCTAGCAACATACACAGAAGTCATTGGATGATGACATCCCTAGAATCTTCAGCTTCTGCTACAACTGAGGTCCAGTGATCTGTAGGGCATGATGAGATCCACTATGATGATGTCTTGGCAGAAATGTGTGGGTGGGGTCAATGTTAACTCTATGGGTTCTTTTTTTCTCTCCTCCCCACGAGGTTTCCTTTTTGGTCAAAATAAAGAGAGAGGGTATGATAGGAACATGCAGTGCTCTCATGGACTTCCCTGAAGTCCTCCTGTAGGGCAAGTCCTGGCCAGAGACAAGCCCATCTATCCAAGCTCCTGAGACCTCCAGGCCTCTGGTATAGATTGTTACCAGGGCGTGATCCTTCCTACAGACACACAGCTCTGCATGTCATCTTAACACCTTGTTGTCCACTCTCTTGTATCTCAGTAGTGACATTATCAAGAGTACTACTATTTCTATTTGTTTCAATGATTTAAAAAATGAAATAAGGGATCTGACTCCATTTTTTACTGTTTGCTAACAGTGTGAAGCCTCAACCCACCCCACTCTCACTTAGGTCCCACATCAGGACAAGCTGATAGGAAGTCTGGGTTCTCACCTCTTTGGTGCAAGTAGGAAATTTAAATAGAAAGTCTCTGCCTATGTGTGGGAAACCTTATCCTAACCGTTCCCCTTTAACATAAAAAAAAAAAAAAAAGAACAAAGCCCAGCCAGTGCTCTTACTCTCAAGGCATCTCAGATGTGCTTTTGAGAAGCTTTCACCGGAGACCTCATTTCTGTACATAAGAACAGTTTACATATTCTTGGAGTGTGTGTATGTCATCATCCGTCTCAAGAACCAACTAAATTATGTGAGTTATATGTTAGGATACTTCTGCTTTTCAGGGTGAGACTAACAATTGCAAGCACATAAAAAGATACCCTATGTATAGAAAAGCATGTGTGTATTTCCTAAAGGGAAGGAACCCTGAATATTCATTGGAAGGACTGGTGTTGAAGCTGAAACTCCAGTATTTTCGCCACCTGATGGGAAGAACTGACTCATTGGAAAAGACCCTGATGCTGGGAAAGATTGAAGGCGGGAGGAGAAGGGGACGACAGAGGATGAGATGGTTGGATCCCATCACCAACTCAACGGACATGAGTTTGAACAAGCTCCGGGAGATGGTGACGGACAGGGAAGTCACTGCGGCAGTCCGTGGGGTCACAGAGTTGGACACGACTGAGTGACTGAACAATAAACTTCGAACATTAAAAGAAACCATATTTTCAACCTATATTGATCTCATATAAAATTTCAAAATAGGATATTTTGTCACAACTTATCAAAGTAAATATAGCAGGATAATGAGACTGAATGTATGACTTTGATAATTGACAAGGGAAAACACAGCTAAGCTGAAAAAATTTCAATCCTACATTCTAAATGGAGCAGCAAACATCCTGGCTAAAATGTCCTCCGAGGGTTATTAACTGGTAGGCCAACTAACTTCGCTACCCTGACTGACCATAATCCCAGCCTGATGTCTGCTATGGAGTCCTTCATTCCTCTGTACCCATGATGGCAGTTAGTTTGCAGAGGGGAGTTATTGGATAAATATACAGTCAGAATTAGAGGCATGCATTTTGGAAATGTTGAGAATACTGAAAATTTTCTGTCTGCCAAAAGAAAATGAAATGTATCAAAAAGCCAGGTTATAATAGAATCATGTGTAAGTAGGTACTGAGGCCCATTCAAGGGAGTTATTGTCCACTCATGTCCAGCAAGATGACAGTTTAGGCATTGAATCCCATGTCTCCTGTGCTTCAGGGAAGAGTAAAGACATCAAAGAGAGAAACGTTATATAGGCCCCAAATAATTTCATACAATTTTCACAGTAATGTGTTTGTTTTGGTTGCTTCTATTCAAATCTAGAGTTGGTCACTTCTAAATACTTTCAGTACAAGACAAGTATGTGGCAGTCTAGATATGGGGTAGTGACACAAGTAATTTATGATATTGAAACAATATGAATGATTTCTTCCCTGTGTTCTCACTGTGTAAATGGAAATTCCTAGATTTTATTTTTAAACACTTTCAACATTATTACATACCTCACTGCATATTATATGGTAAACTATCTGTGCCTAAGTGAGACACTGGTATTGGGCATATTTATATTCAATCTCAATTCCAACACTGCATTTCACTAAGCAGATGTTAGTAATTTATTAAAATTATTATTGTTATTTTGTTAACTAAAGGGATAATTTTAAATTTATATTATGGGACACTGATACCTACTGAACTATTCTAGAAGGAAAGAAACTATTATTGTATTATTGTTCATTCTTAGATAAGTCATATTTCTTATTTAAGCCTTAATTTCCTTTTGCCTAAAATGATAGTCCTATATTAAATCAGTATGATTTGTGGAGAATTACATGGAGTAGTGTTTAAATCATGGACTCAACAGGCAAATGGCTTGGTTTTGAATTATGACTCTGTCTTATAATATCTGTGAATTTGATAAGTTATCTAAACTGTCATATTTATGACAGGAATACTTGAGTATTGACTGCATACAACTGTACCTGGAATAAAAGTATATCCATATCTTATTATTTGATATCAAGAATTATTGTGTTAATAATTAGTCCTAACATTTTAGAAGAAATTACCTGATAGCTCACTTACAAAATAGTTACAAAATAGTTTATTTCAGAATAAACATAGGAAACAACTGGACCTAGAATATAAAATCAATGTATTCAACTATCTGACTATTTGAAGTATTTTTAATGATAGAAAGGCACTGCAGATACAAAAATCATTACTAAAGTCTTTAGCTTTTCAAATTCTTTCCTTAATAGATGGATTGTATCCTGCAAAACTATCCATTTGGTGAAGTCGATTTCCATGCATTTTTTAGAAGATCAGAACATATTTTTCTATTTAACAATAGGAAATTGGGGAAGCAGATGAAACATGAAATTGAATCTCAGGAGAGATAAAGGCAACAATTACAGTAAAATCACTTTAAAGAGATTTTACAGCCAGTCCCTCAAACTGCATTTACAGAAATATTCTTGGGAGAACTATGAAAAGATATATTGACAAGTAATGGATGAAATCATGTTACATCAAAAACTTCTTAAGAGGGTATTTTGTATTTGTATTTCCTAATATGAATTTAAATTGTATCCATATGTTGTACTTCTCTTTCACTGAGGACTGTCAGGGCTGTTCATTTTAGTTTAAGTACAAGTATAATACTATATATTTGCGTTTAAGTTTCCATACAAAATTCTGGTTTTCATTGTTTACTCAAGGATGAATGGGGCTCTCCCATGACTTAGTGTACATGGTATTCCTATAGAACATTTTTGGATTGTTTACAAAATTAAAATGTCAGTATATATAATCAAGTTTGCATAAAGGACCATGGTCCTATGCTAGATAAACTCTGCCTGTTTCTGATTAATTAGTCCCCTCATCTAACACTAACTTCACCCCTAGTTCTCAGGATCCAGCTTATGAAACTATTGTTTTGGCTTATAATTATGTCATATAATCTATGGTTTGTTTATCATATATTTGCTGATTTTCTGTTAATTATTGTTAATTCTGTTAATGACTAACCAACTATGACATGAGATACTCAAGACAACTTAGTGGTTTAAGAGTGTATTTCTCTCTACCTGGTAGTTGAGGGGAGATGTTCCAGGTCTGCGTGTAATTCTCACTCATTTGCTGGTTCACACCCAGAACCCTTCCATCTGTTAGGGCTTACTCACCATCTGCCTGATAGACACCTGCCTGCCGTGTATAAGATGCAGATGACTAAACAAAAGGGATGTGTGAAGCTGGTATGCTGCTGACTTAGAAGCCTTTGGTCAGAAACAGAACACTTCTGCCTGCATCCTTTTCCTTTACCCAAAGGTCAGACCTAAGTGAAAGAGTGGTGGAGAAATGATGTGCACCCATGATGAGGGGGTGGCGGAGGGAGTTTTGACAGTTAGCTAATAGTCTCTGCCACCCCATTATTTCCTTAGCTTTCACTATGACAAATTTCTTATTTGGTATTCCAGGTATCATTAGGAGTTCTTCCGATGGGAAATAGAACGCTCAACAATATTTCATTCCATTACTTCTTGATAACAAATCAAAATCGAGTGAGTCAGGTATTATTCCCTCAGGTATTCAATCTGTTCTCCTCACCAAACAGTGGCTCCCAGAGGGCAGGGGTGCCTTGCAAACTCAGGATGCACCAGGGGGCTGGGGTAGACGATGAATGTGCTCAACACCTTGGTTGTGGTGTGAAGAACGGTGGCCAGGCAAAATTAAGATGGCTTTACTATTTATAAAGATGGAAATGTTACTAACAACTAATTGCATTTGATTGTGACCCTGGAGATTTGTCACATATTTTGACACTAAATTTAAATAAAAATATGTGTAAATGAGAGGGACTGCCCACTTAAAGCACCTTGATAAAGGCTGATTCAGGTGAACTGCTAGTTAGTTCACTGCCATGTCATATGAAGAATGATAGCTGAATTATGACTAATTAGCTTATAGGGAAAAAAAACACATGAGAATATGACAGCTGTTTCAAAGAAACATATATTATTATTTCTGGAACTCCAAAGAAAATCTATATTTTTGCTTAGAAGTTCGTAAAGTGAAAGTGTTAGCTGCTCAGTTGTGTCCAATTTGTTTGCAACCCTTTGGATTGTAGCCTGCAAGTCTCCTCTGTCCATGGGATTCTCCAGACAAGAATACTGGAGAGGGAAGCCATTTCCTTCTCCAGGGGATCTTCCCGACACAAGGATTGAACCCCAGTTTCCTTCATTGGCAGGTGGCTTCTTTATCATCTGAGCCACCAGGGGAGCCTAGAAGTTCTTAACATGAATTTAAATAAGTAATTTTAATATATATCAAGAGGAGCCCACCAAGATATATAGTCATTTGTATAGTCAAATGTATAGTCACTTCCAGGCAAGAGTACTGGAGTGGGTTGCCATTTCCTTCTCCAGAGGATCTTCCCGACCCAGGGATCAAACTCAGGTCTCCCGCATTGTAAGCAAGACGCTTTACCATCTGAGCCACCAGGGAAGTCCGATATATAGCAAGAGGAGACCACCAAGGTGGTCACAGAGGGTTCCTAAGCTTCCTTCTTCCCACAAAAACATTGAATGTATAGCTGCAGGAGGGACAATTCCCTCTGAAAGAAACCCAGAAGCTAGCTGAGGCCTCTTACACAGTATGCAGGTGAGAAAATATCCTCATTGAAAAGCTTAGGAGAGGCAGAGACACAAGCCCCAGTCCCAACATGGCACCATACATCTGGGCATGCACACATGCTAAGTCATTTCAGTCACGTCCAGCTCTGTGGCCCCACGCACGTCCATCAGTCTCCACGTTCATGGGATTCTCCAGGCAAGAAAACTGGAGTGGGTTGCCGTTCCCTTCACCAGGGGATCTTCCCGACCCAGGCATCAAACCTGTGTCTCCTCCATTGTAGGCAGATTCTTAACCATCTGAGCTATCAGGGAAGCCCTCATATGACTAGGAGGGACCCTCAACACCTAGCTTCTCCTTGAGGGCAAAGGGTTAGGACTCCACATCTAGACCTCAGCTTTTAAGACTCCCACTGCAGGTTCTGGCTTCCAAAACACCTAGTTCAAGGCCACTAATCAGGGAAATGCAAATGGCAACCACAGTGAGATATCACCTCACACTACTTAGAATAGCTATTATCAAAAGGTCCAGAGATAACAAATGCTGATTAGGATGTGCAAAAAAAAAAAAAAAAATGGGACTATTCTGCCTTATTTGTAGGAACGTAATTGGAGAAGGAAATGGCAACCCACTCCAGCATTCTTCCCTCAAAAATCCCACAGACGGAGGAGCCTAGTAGGCTACATACAGTCCACGGGGTCGCAAAGAGTCGGACACGACTGAGCGACTTCACTTCACTTCAAATTGAAACAACCACTATGGAAAACAGTATAGAATTTCCTCAAGAAAGTAAAAATATAAATAGCATATGGTCTATCAATTCCACTTCTGGGTATGTATCCAAAGAAAATGAAATCATTATCTTTAAGACATATTGGCATTCTCATATTTATTGCAGCATTATTCACAGTAGCCAAGATATGCAAACTAAGTGTCCACTGATGGATAAATGCAGAAAGACAGTGTGGTATGCACATACTATGGACTATTATTCAAACAAAATTATATTATAGAAATATATTTCAATAAACCTGTGAATCCAAGGCTTTCTCTCTGATAAACAACTTTTGGTTTGCTGAATGAGAAAGTAAAGTCATTCAAATAAATAAGCAAAATCATATTGCCAAATATTAAATTTATATCAAATTGCCATCATTAAATTTAATATCATAAAATTGACAGACGATTTTTATTTTATTTACCCTTGCCTTGAATTTTAACTGAGTTATAACTAGAGGCAGTATTAATAAAGCCAAATGAGTAAAGCTGCATCACATTCATCATTGCAAGGGCTTCTATTCTCCGAATCATTGGGGGAATAATGCCCTTTTCAAGTGTATCAAACAATCTTTACACTTGAAGAAAAGCATCTGTTAACAATAAATAAATAAATAAATAAAATGCAAACAATAGCATAAAAATATGTAAGCATATGGGAGCAACTATAAAAGGCATTTCTCTTTGATTTTCAATAAATTGTCCTTGGCTCAGCTACAGAGAGTATCTATTCTAACTCTTTGTGGAAATAAATGCAGTTCATTTGATATCTGCAAAATGTTGGAAACAAAATAAACATAAACATACTTAAAATATTTTTGCAATCATTTACCTAATGCAAAGAACTTAATTTTAATTTGCATTTTGTGTTGATTAACAGAATAGAAATCTATGAGCCGGTATCCATCATGCATGTCTTGAACTGACTTCATAACCATAATGCAACATATCACCACACTTCCCTTGCTACTATTTCTCTGTATTTATGCAGCAATGATTGGTATCTTTGATTTTCAAATAACTGGAAAATTTAAAAATTATAGCAAAATACTTACAGCATAAAAATTACCATTAAGCTTTTCCTTTTTTTGGCTCTGCCACATACCATCCTAGTTCCCCAACCAGGGATCAGACTCATATCCCCTGTAGTGGAAGTCCAGAGTCTTAACTACTAGACATCAGGGAAGTTCCTACCATTAACCATTTTTAAGTACAATTCAGCGGCATTAAGTACATCCACATTGCTGTGCTCCTATCACCATCATCCATCCACAGAAGCTTTGTTATCTTGCAAAACTGAAATTCTATACCTAAAGTAAAATACTCCCATCTACTCCCAATTCCTGCCAACCATTATTCTATTTTTCATATCTATGAATTTGATTACTTTAGGTACCTCATATAAATGGAATCCTACAGTACCTGTTCTTCTGTGATTGGCATATTTCACTTAGCATAATGTGCTTAGGGTTAATCATGCTGCAACACATGTCAGAATTTACTCTCGTTTTATGGTTGAATAGTATTCCATTGTATGCTTATTGCACATTTTGTTTTTCCATTCACCCATCAATACATGCTTGAGTTACTTCCACCTATTGGCTAATGCAAAATAATGCTGCAATAATATGGGTGTATCAAATATCTCTTTACGATGTTCCAGATTCTTCTGGATATATACCCAGAAGTGAAATTGCTTTATCATATGGTTATTCTATGCTTAATTTTTTGAGGAACTGCCATACTGTTTTCCATAGCAGCCATACCATTTACATTCTCATCAACAGTGTATAAAATTTCCCATTTCTCCACATCCTTGTCAACACTTCTTATTTCCTATATTCTGAGAGTAGCCATACTTATGAGTGTGAAAGGGTATCTCATTGTCATTTTTATCTGCATTTCCCTAATTATTAGTAACATTGGGCATCGTTTCATGTGTTTATTAGCCATATATATTGTTTTCTTTGGGGAAATGTCCATTCAAGTCCTTTCTTTCTTTTTTTAATTGATTTTGTTCTTACATGTGTATTACCAAGACTTAGGAAGTCTTTATGTGTTTCTGATATTAATTCTTTTGCAGATATTTTCTCCCATTTTATGGGTTGCCCTTTCACTCTGGTAAAAGTGTTATGTTGATGCAGTTCTTCATCTGTAGGTTTTATTTTCTTCATCTGACTGATACATATTTCCTCAGCAGTTATGTCTACATATCCCATGCATACATCACTAAATTCCATCAGATAATTTTTCACAAACTTTGCAATAATATTCACATCTTATCTCTGCAAGTAGCGATCTACACTGTCTTAATAATACTGAGCAATTCCATCAGATATGTTTATTTCTCTGTCAGATTTGTTCTTTGGTCTTCATTGTAGATTTAATTTTAATATTGGCTTGGCAGTAACTCTGTCATACTGCAGTAAGCAATCAAAACAGATATAAGGTTTTCAAGCAAGAAAATACTTATGTTATACAAAAAAAAAAAGTTTTTAATTCTTTAAGCCATTTTCATCTGTTTTGCCACTTAGAATACCAAATTTATTAACTTCTGATTACTGTTCCTTCTTTACAGTAATGAAATCCACCTTGCCTCTAAAGTTTAAGTGATACAATTTGACATCTTCTATTTTGCACACAGCTTTCTCAGTCAAGCAGAAATTTGACCTCATGACTGGACTTATGGGCAGGAGAGGTAAGTACCATCTTGCAATTCATCTGTCTCATAATTTTAGGGTAGAAGTGATATAGCCAGTGAGGAAAATCTGGATAGGAATCAATACTGTAATGTTGTCTAGTCACTCAGTCATCTCCAACTCTTTGCAACCCTGTGAACTGTAGCCCACCAGGTTCCTCTGTCAGTGGGATTCTCTGGCATTTTAGCAGGGGGATTCTTTACCACTGAGCCACCTGGGAAGCCCAGAGAGGAAAACCTGGATAGATACTGTGATATGTCAACCCACAATTCTCCCTGAGTCCCCCAATTCTACCTCTTAGCAGGCATGTGAATTTTGACCATGATAGGAACCTCTCCAGGTCTGGTTCTTAAATCAAAATGTGCATGTAATACATATACATACATGCAAAATATAAAATATATATAACATATGAAAGAGATAAGCATTAACTCATTGCTGGAATTCTCAGATACAATCTGAGTGTTAGACTTGAAATAAATGATGATCTTAAGTAGAATGTGTCCCAAAGAGAAAGAACAGGATTTTGAGGAAAATAAATGTTGATGTATGTGAAATGAAATTTGCCTGCGGAAGGAAAAAATCGGGCGGGGGGGCATGAACATTGTCTTTAAGTTATTAAAAGGACACCCTCATAAGAGGAATTAGATGTATAGAATAAAACTCCAGATGAGAGAAGTATAATAAAAGTAATGGATAGAAATTATGCTGAGGAAGATTCTGTATCAAGCTGACTATATTCTATAAACAACTATAGAAAAAAATGGACTAAAATTTCTCTAGAATGGGCTTATTCTTACCTCTGTGGATATTTTAAGCAGAGTGGGATGTGCATTTTCCCAATATGTTGAATGAATTTATGCTCTTCAGGACAATATGCTAAGCAATTAATTTTTATTATGAGATCCGAGCCCCACAATAAGTTATAATTAATTCATGATTATATTTAATGGAATATCCAGTAGCAGAATTAATACACATAATGAGTATTAATAGACATTAATATGCATAATATGCATTTGTTTATTATAAAGCTTTGTACCATAATACATATAACACTTTCATTGGGAAAAAATAAATGATTACTGACAAATTCAAAACAGCCTAGAGGTAAGGATTCATTTATAAAATTATGTATGAACTGTTACAGTGTTTTCTCACATGGTACTACTGAAAGTCATGGTTATGATATTTCTTTTTACTTTTTATTTATTACAAGTTTACTTTTCTACAGTTATTAATCAATGTTAATGCAACTTAAACTAAACCAGCATTATTCATTTTGTTTTGTTTTTGTGAAACTTGGCTTTGCCGGGTATAATTGTGAATAAAGTTTTATAGGCAGCTCAATTTCCCCTCAATAATCAGGTTCAGTATTCAACCCAGTAAATTAATTCCCTTCTTTGCCTAAATCAGAGCCATGAGAAGGTCAAAATGGATAGAGACAGCAGTAACCTCTTACTAGTGGAGACATGTTGTCTCTTTGAAGGAAGCATTCATTCTTTTGCCAGTGTGCATGCTGAGTCATGTCCAACTCTTTGTGACCTATGGACTGAACAGCCTGCTTGGCTCCTCCGTCCATGGAATTTTCCAGGCAAGAATACTGGGGTGGGTTGCCATTTCCTACTCCCAACCCAGGATCAAACCCATGTCTCTTGCATCTCCTGCTTTGGAAGACAGATTCTTTTACCACTATACCAGTGGCAAGCCCCATTCCTTCCTTTGGAAGTCTCTAAACTAGCAGAGTACATCATGAGAAATACTGGGCTGGATGAAGCACAAACTAGAAGCAAGAATGCCAGGAGAAATATTGATAACCTCTCATGTACAGATAACACCACCCTTATGGCAGAAAGCAAAGAGGAATTGAGGAGCCTCTTGATGAAAGTGAAAGAGGAGAGTGAAAAAGCCACCCTAAAACTCAGCATTTAAAAAAGAAAGATCATGACATCTTGTCCCATCACTTCATGGCAAATAGATGAGGAAACAACGGAAACAGCGAGAGATTTTATTTTTTGGGGGGTGGTGGTGCTCCAAATCACTGCAGATGGTGACTGCAGCCATGAAATTAAGACTCTTGATCCTTAGAAGAAAAGCTATCACCAACCTAGACAGCATATTGAAAAGCAGAGACATTACTTTGCCGACAAAGTCTGTCTAGTCAAAGCTATTGTTGTTGTTGTTGTTGTTGTTGTTTTTTCCAGTGGGCATGTATGGATGTGAGAGTTGAACCATAAAGAAAGCTGAGTGCTGAAGAATTGATACTTTTGAAATGTGGTGCTGGAGAAGACTCTTGAGAGTCCCTTGGACTGCAAGGAGATCAAACAAGTCATTCCTAAAGGAAATCAGTCCTGAATATTCATCACAAGGACTGATGCTGAAGCTGAAGCTCCAATACTTTGGCCACCTGATGCAAAGAATTGACTCACTGGAAAAGACCCTAATGCAGGGAAAGATTGAAGACAGGAGGAGAAGGAGATTGTAGAGGACAAAATGTTTGGATAGTATCACCAACTCAATGGGCATGAGTTTGAGCAAGTTCTGAGAGATGGTGAAGGACAGAGAAACTTGGAGTGCTGCAGTCCATGGAGTCACAAATAGTCAGACATGACTCAGCAACTGAACTGAACTGAACTGAAGCTAGGAGAGCCTAAGTTCACAGGGATAGGAAGCAAATGATTCACTTGTAGGTCTGTAGGCATCAGTATGAGTCAGCCACTCCCATTTTCACTCTTGATTTCTGAATTTATAATCCTGGATATGGGAAAAGCAGCAACATATTTGAACACTGGTTATGAATATATACAGAATTTTGAACATGTCCCTGGTCCCATTTGTATCATTACTTAGCTGACACTGAAAGTCTTCAGAAGGCCTCCCTGTCCTCTATCAAGCCAGGTGGACCAGTGAATTGCATTTGCATGGTTGCACTCTGTTTACTGTATAACGAGTTCCACGATGTGTCTGTCATTTTCTTATTTGTTTGTTATCTCATTGATGGAAATAAAAAAGGAAAAGAAGAAATGTTCATTAATAATTTGCATCTGTGGAGACACATTGAGTTTGTTTCAAAGAAATACTTTATAAAAAGTCAAACAACATTCCTATGATAATGCAATATGGTTTTTTTTTTTTTTTTTTAATACAAGGATAAGAAGGTGGATATTTTTTCAAAGCTATCTGAAGTCCAGGTCTCAGAATTTTTTGTGCTTAGGAAAATTTGCTTCAAAAGGACACATTCATGGAAATCTAACCATGAATCAATTTTTGTATAAAAAAGCTAATTGCATATTGGAGAAGATGAGTTGCCTGCATACTGAGTGATGGCTCAGGGAGTGCTGTAAAACTGACTTTTTAATGAATATTGTTATTTTGCCAGGCTTTTAAAAACCATATAACAAAATAAGGAAATAGATAAGCCCTCAGTAAAGATTTTTGAATGGCTGAAGATATGAATGAATAAGGAGATATCACAAATTTCATAATAAACATGTTCTTTGACTTATGCATATTGAAAAAATTACATTTTTATCACTATTTTCACAGAATTATAATTGCTTAGAAATAGATTGAATTATCCATAATTTATCTTGGACAGTCAATTCTTATAATTTCTGAATTTTTTGAATTAGAAAAGTTGACAAATCTTAAGGATAAGTATCTAGAAATTTAAAAATATAAAATATTTACATACGCCATTTAGTCACAAAACTATAAAGCACCATAAAAGGTGAAGGAAATAATTTGGAAAAATGAAACAACAATTACAATATAGAATAATTATGCTGAAAATAATTATTTTTAAAATTAAAATAAAGACACACAAACTAGACATACTCTAGCTAATTGAATACTCAACAAGGGTTTAAAAGCATACAAATATAAAATTAAGAAAAGGCATGTGAAACTCACAGAACAAAGAAATTTTTAAAAAGAGAAACAACTTAAAATATATCTCTCTTAAAAATTTGGAAATTCAGATGAAATGTATGCTTTGGAGAAAATATAGCAAACAAAAATTGCAGCCAGAAGATACAGAGAGTATAAACAATTTAAAAGAACTTCCCAGTAAAATACCCTAGACTTGTGATTTTTTTTTTTTCTGAGAGTAATTGTACCCAATTTTTAAAGATCAGAGAGAGTAAATTCACATGCAAACTGTTTCAGAAAAAAGAAAAGATATTTTTTTCAATTTGTTTGGAGTTATACTGAAATGTAATTAATGTAAATGATAAAGCAATACATTAGGCCAATATCACTTTAGAATATCAATGAAAATTATTATCAAGCAATCCCACAGGAAACTAAAGATAACCCCTTAAGACTGACTACATTTTTGAAATTCAATGACTGTATAGATCAAGGAAATATTTAATATAATACATCTATCTCTAATACTTGGAAGTAATATAATCTTTGCTGTATAAATTATATTTTTAAAAATTGAACTTCTTCAACAAGTACCTGTGATGTCAGTTTTACGCATGAAAAAAATTGAGTTAAGATGGTTAAAGGATCTTTTTGGAGATCACACAGCTAGAAAGTGGGGGATGTGGGATCTAGTCCTCGCCTTCCTGATTCTTTGTTTGGGTCGTGTTCAGTCATGTCAGACTCTTTACAATGCCATGAACCCATCAGGTTCCTCTGCACCTGGACTTTCCCAGGCAAGAATATTGGAATGGGTTGCCATTTCCTACTCCAGGGGATCTTCCCGACCCAGGGATAGAATTCGCATCTACTGTGTCTCCTAGGTTGGCAGGCAGATTCTTTGCCACAGCTTCCTGATTTTCTGAACTGTTTCAATTTTAGTTTATCTGTTTCTGAAGCAAGCACTTACCTTCCTGATTCTAAATGTCACTGTAACTCAACTCTCACCAATGGACAAGGCTTTCATTCACATGCTGGAGTGTTGCTCTGTGCCAGGTACTGTTCTAAATGTCTTATTTCCATCATCCTGCTTAATTCTCACAACAGTCTCATAAGATAGGTAATATAATTCTTCCAGTTTAGTGAAAATGGAAACAAGCCCAGAAGTGTTAAAAAAATTAAAATTCTATTAATTGTAAAAAAAAGCAATAAAATACTGTGACATTATACTTTATATTATAAACTCACAAGTCAGAATCCTATTGGTCACTGGGTACCAGCTCCCAACTACAAGACAACAAAGTTCTGAGGACTGGATTCACAGCATTGTGGATACAGTCCACCGTACAGTTGTATATTCTTAAAGGTTCTCACCACAGAAAATAAATGGCATTATGTGACATGATGGTGGTGTTAAGTAATCACACTGCACTATATTATATGTATCAAATCAACTCAATGTACTCATTAAACTTACACAGGTTATATGTCAATTACAGCTCAATAAACTTGAAAAATTGTGTATAAATAGAAGTAAAATTACTAAAAAGAGAGAGAGAGTGATCCCACCTAGCTTTGGAGCCCCTTCTAACATGTGAGGACACAATGAGAACCCTGCCACCTGGGAGTGGAACCTCACCCAATCATGCTAGCATCCTATCTCGGACTTTCAGCCTCCAGGACAGTAAGAAATAAGTTTCTGTTGCTTAAAAGTTACTTGGCCTGCAGCATTTTGCAATAGCAGCTCAAATGAGCAAAGGCAGAAATATAATAAAAATTATTAATACTACATCTCTGATTTCCATCCAACTTTTTTTTTGTTAGTCTCCAGGATACCATGTATGAATAACTGCTGTGAGAGGAGGAAAATTCTACGAAGTCCAAAGAATGAAACTGGAGCCATTAAAAAACTAAAGGCTGTGTTCCTTCATTAATTTGGGTCCATGTATATAGTTCAAGAATGAACAGTCTTAATGCTGCAAGACTGTGTTTAAACAATTGCTGATTACTGATGTAGTATTGTCATTTTAGGGGGATTTTTGTGGCAAGGGAGGTAATTCTTATACTCATTTCAATGATTCTACGTGAATTGATCATAGGGTTTTGAAAAGAACATGTTTATAGTATTATCTATTTTTTGCCCATATCCTTGAGGTGTTGAGCACTCAAAGAGAAAAACTTAACGAGGAAATCATGAATGTGGATAGAAGGGCAGAAAACTGCTGGAATGGATGGTATGATATTTCAACTGCAGTCTGCATGACATTACCTGCCTGAAGAGGTCTTTTTCAAAACAGTTTGTTTCTCTAGCCATATTCTATTAATCACACATACAAATATGATAATGTCAAATTCAGCTCAATCCAAACACATGTTCAAAGCAAAAAAACAGCAGAATTTTTAAAAAAGCCCAAAATATTTATGCCACACTAATTACCTGCTACTCGCAATACTGGCAGTTTTTTCTTCCCCATATATCGACTGTTCAAAGAAACATTGGTACAGGTGGTCTGGACATTCACTAACTAAATAAACCTAATTTAATTCCTTGAAGGTATAAAATACATTGAAAATGACTTGCCTTGTCTTAAGACAACATATTAAAGCTTTTTTTCCCAGTCACCTTATGGGAAGAGGTGCAAAAGCTAAATCTTCAACAAGCGAAATACACTCTTGCTATAATTAATATTATAATTTGAGGGAATGTATAGATATGTAAGTCAATGTAAATTTTATCATTTGAAGTAATTATCCTGGTGAATAATGTTAAACTTTTGCTTCTAAATAATAAACTCTGTGACTAAAAATTATACAATGTTTTACTAATGTATAAACATTTCTTCAACTTTCCATTAGTTTACTGTGTGGGATGCAATCAAGTAGGTGTATTGAAGAACTAGTGTTAGTAATTGCTTGGTAATTATCTCTTAGCAAAAGATTTTTCTGTTGTTGTTAATTTGGAGGAGGGAAGATAATATGAGAAAAAACAGAGATATATAAATATTGAACTAATAATCAGGGAAGTTGGTATTAGAATTTTTGGTGAAAGAAATCAGCCAAGTGTACCCAAAGCACTGCTCTTTCACCTTTTTATACCATAAGCTAAAATATTAAAATGTCTGTTTCATGACCTGAAGCAATTGGGAAGCCATTTTGTCACTGCCAAGGGCAAACACAGATTTTGTTTATGCTGTTGGAATGCAATCACCCTGCCTGAGAAGAAAAGTGAAACTTCATGAATACTTCTGCTTATATAGATTACAGATTATCTCTCTGTCTCTCTCTCTCACACACACACACACACAGAATGAGTTTAATTCTGAGAAAGATAAAAAGTTTAAATAACAAGTCAGGAAGAAGAAGAATGAAGAAATATAAAACAGAGAGAGAAAAGGAAAATTCTCAAACTTCCTCAGTGTACACTGCATATTATTGGAACTAAAGGTATATCAAAATGTGGAGAAAGATGTGGTCCTTATGCAGATTTCAAAAACTGGAAATGCATTTACTGGGATAAGCCCAGCTTAAGTGTGATTCACATGAATGCTGGTTCATTTACTCTATTTTACCAAATTAGATGGTGTTAAGGAACCCAAGGAAGGAACAGACTTATTGAACCAACATCTAAGTCATCAATTTATTTCAAAGAAGATTAATTTAGAATGAGAGATTTTTCTGGTTTAAATTCATGGTACTATCTCCTGGAAGCAAATCCAATATGGTGATGAAAGTATAGACAAGAATTATGCCTCATGTGAGAAAACTTACAACAAAAAAATGAGAGCACAGAAGAATATTTTCATGTAACAGCTGGTAATGGCTCCTGATATCCGAAGGGCCTACACATGGAAAACTTGTACTCCCATCCCATCTACTTGGCTTTGTGTGCCTTTCAGCAAATCATGGGGGAACGCGTTTTATGCATTTAATATGATTGTATTTGGCCCATTACTAATCCACAACTGAAAAATCCTAAATTCATACTTCACACTTTGGTCCTGGTGACAATGTTTTGGCTCTACTTTTCACTATTAGAAGAGAGAGGATCATTAATATTGCTATTTCTCTCATTTATTTTTGGCGAGTTAAAACTTGTCAGCTTCTTGGTAAATAAATTTGAGATAAAGAAAAATTATTGCAAGTTGGCAGTGTTTGTACCATGAATTATTTACCAGTTTTTATTAGAAATGCTTGAATAACACTACTAAAATTTATCACATTCAGAGGAATGGAATTTGTTCTTATCTAGACATTATTTTCACAGCAGAACACAATTAAATTTTTATATAAAATAGATAGTAAATACAGTTTTTTAAAGTTGTTCTTTGTTCTCTTTATTTGATGATTTTTCTACAAACCTAAGTTCTTAAAGTTTTACATTAAATATACTATATAACTGAAAGAAATAGCTTTATTTTCACTAGAAAAGTGATTGTCAGTTTTAAGGGAAGTTTACATTTTTCTCTCTTTAAGTATTACAGATGATTAAAACTGAGTTAGTTTTCAAGGAAATATTGCCATTTGTAGCAATGCAGATGGACCAAGGCAATACTATTCTTAGTTAAATAACTCAGACAGAGGGAAAAATTAAAAAAAAAAATAAAAAACACAGTGTATGACATCACTAATACATGGAATCTAAAAAATCAACAAATATATATGGCAAAATGGAAACACACTCACTGCAAGATAAAACAAACTAAAGGTTATCAGTGGGGAGAGGGAAGCAGGAAAGGGCAAGTTATGGGTATGAGGATAACAGATACATACTACTATGCACGAAATAGGGAAGCAACAAGGATATATCATATACCACAGAAAATTACAGGTACTATCTTGCAATTTGGAGAAGGAAATAGCAACCCGCTCCAGTATTCTTGCCTGGAGAATCCCATGGACAGAGCAACCTGGCGGGCTAAAGTCCATGGGGTCATTTCCTTCTCCAATGTGTGAAAGTGAAAAGGTGAAAGTGAAGTCACTCAGTCGTGTCTGACTCTTCATGACCCCATAGACTGTGGCCTACCAGGCTCCTCCGTCCATGGGATTTTCCAGGCAAGAGTACTGAAGTGGGTGGCCATTTCCTTCTCCACGCTATGCTGTACAACTGAAACTAATATATTAATACTAAATCAAATATATTTC
Organism: Capricornis sumatraensis; assembly: GCF_032405125.1. NCBI lineage: Eukaryota > Metazoa > Chordata > Mammalia > Artiodactyla > Bovidae > Capricornis > Capricornis sumatraensis. Next base: position 12,954,784 of record NC_091089.1, on the reverse strand, counting down.
AAATAGCAAATTTTTAAAATAAAAAAGGGAGAAAATTGAGTGCTCTTTCAAGTTCTTACTCTTCATTTATATTTAGATTAAGTTAATCTGATTAGGTTTATGAAATAAACACCATGATTGACTGAATTTGGGATGAATAGTGCCTTATACACAACAATCAATACTATATATTCATCAATACTATACTATACATGAATACTAAATATTCATCAATATATAGATGAAGCAATAATCTAGGTGAATTTAAACATAATTCATTTTCAAGACTCTATCAAACAACTAATGCTCATAAAACCATTTTTCTCAGGAACCATGTGAACTGCTTAACATACTTTAAGTCACTAAATGGTTATAGGTTTATTATTAGTTATATCCTACCTATAAGAAAACAAGGCATAGAGAAACATGTTCAAGCTGGATATAGCTTGGCTGGTTGCACACTCAGTCTATGAGGTGATAGTTTTCCCTAGAAAGTAATTTCAATTCCCATCAAGTTATAATGCTTCTTATTAAAATGAAAAATACGTTTGTTCACTTTGTATTTTATGGAATTCATTTTATGTAATTAAAATTGAAATTCTCATCATAAAGGATCTGAATGTGAGAATCTTATATAAAGATCAGCTCCATGTTTTAACTGAGGCATTTTTTTCTATTTCACTGCAATCATGAACAGCTATTCCTACTGTAAATTGCTTGAGTACCATACTATATCAAGGTATCCCTTAACTCTAAAGAAATTATCATTAATCTTTCTTTCATATTTGTGATTAAATTCAAATTCAAATTGAAATCCCAATTTAAATATTAATAGCCAATATTTTTGCTGTACAAATTGGGTACCACTTTTAGTGCTGGGAAAGATTAAAGGTGAGAGGAGAAGGGGATGACAGAGGATGAGATGGACATGAGCTTGAGCAAGCTTCTGGAGTTGGTGATGGACAGGGAAGCCTGGCGTGCTGCAGTCCATGGAGTTGCAAAGAGTCGGACACAATTGAGCAACTGAACGGAACCACTTTTAGAGGGTTTCCAACATCAGATGGCCTTCAAGTGCTTTCCATTATGTGGACAATAATAATTCTTAATACCATTTATAAGAACTTTCCAAGTATGAGGGAGGCCATTATATGCAATTTTAGATCAAAAGAAATAAACCTAAATTATTAGATTAAAAGAGATAAACATGTGGCAGTAAGTTCATTGATTTATTCACTTACCTAACATTTATTTGGCATCAATGTGGGAGATACAGGTTCAATCCCTGAGTCAGGAAGATCCCCTGGAGAAGGAAATGGCAACCCACTGCAGTATTCTTGCCTGGAGAATCCCATGGATGAAGGAGCTTGACAGGCTACAATCCATGGAGTCACAAAGAGTTGGACATGACTGAGTGATTAACACTTTTACTTTTAACTCTGAAACTCATATCCCTTTTAGCAATAACGATGACCCAAGATGTGGAATATTTAAATCATGAACAGAGTCCACAGTCTCCTTTTAATCTCTGTTTCATAGAAAAAGCAACTAAATTATCAAACTGTTCAGAAACACTTCCCTCTCCCTGCCTTGTCCCTGAGGTGTGTGTCTCCTATAACGTATGCCACTTATTCCCTGTAACACTGCTCTATACCAGAAATTTGCCCCATAGAACTCTCACCCTTCCTATCACTGCTGTCTACCACGTTTCTGGTCATTTTCTCCCATTTATCATCGCATCTTTCTCTCCATCCAAATCTTACCTTCAGAATAAATATCTATAATCTTAATAAGGATGATTCATCCTCTCTTCTTTACCCACCCACTCTCAGGCTCGTACTTTGAATCCTGTCAACATAAATAGATGAAGGTGAAGTTGCTCAGTTGTGTCTGACTCCTTGTGACCCCGTGGACTGTAACCTACTAGGCTTCTCCGTCCATGGGATTCTCCAGGCAAGAATACTCGAGTGGATTGCCTTTTCCTTCTCCAGGGGATCTTCCTGACCCAGGGATCAAACCCGGGTCTCCCGCATTGCAGGCAGACGCTTTAACCTCTGAGCCACCAGGGAAGCCCCAACATAAATAATTGATTCCTAAATAAAAAGGAAATTTAGACATCCCATGTTCTTCTTTTTTTTTTTTTTTTCTGTTTCAACCTTGCTCTTGTTTTTTGTTTGTTTGTTTTTAATTTAAATTGGTGCATGGGGATGACCCACTGAGATGTTATGGGGAGGGAGGTGGGAGGGGGGTTCATGTTTGGGAACACATGTAAGAATTAAAGATTTTAAAATTTAAAAAAAAAAATTAAAAAAAAAATAAATAAATAATAAAAATAAATAAATAGATTAAAAATAAATAAATAAATAAATTTATTTATTTTAATTGAAGGCTAATTACTTGACAATATTGTATTGATTTTGCCATACATCAACATGAATCTTCCACGGGTGTACATGTGTTCCCCATCCTGAACCCCCATCCAACCTCCCTCCTCATCCCATCCCTCTGGGTCATCCCAGTGCACCAGCCCCATGCATCCTGTATCCTGCATCAAACCTGGACTGGTGATTAGTTTCTTATATGATATTATACATGTTTCAATGTCATTCTCCCAAATCATCCCACCCTCTCCCTCTCCCACAGAGTCCAAAAGACTGTTCTATACATCTGTGTCTCTTTTGGTGTCTCACATACAGGGTTATTGTTACCATCTTTCTAAATTCCATATATATGTGTTATTATACTGTATTGGTGATTTTCTTTCTGGCTTACTTCACTCTGTATAATAGGCTCCAGTTCCCCCCACCTCATTAGAACTGATTCAAATGCATTCTTTTTAATGGCTGAGTAATACTCCATTGTGTGTATGTACCAAAGCTTTCTTATCCATTCTTCTGCTGATGGACATCTAGGTTGCTTCCATGTCCTGGCTATTATAAACAGTGCTGTGATGAACATTGGGGTACACATGTCTCTTTCAATTTTGGTTTCCTTGGTGTGTATGCCCAGCAGTGGAATTGCTGGGTCATAAGGCAGTTCTATTTGTAGTTTTTTTAAGGAATCTCCACACTGTTCTCCACAGTGGCTGTACTAGTTTGCATTCCCACCAACAGTGTAAGAGGGTTCCCTTTTCTCCACACCTTCTCCAGCATTTATTGCTTGTAGACTTTTCGATGGCAGCCATTCTGACTGGCGTGAAATGGTACCTCATTGTGGTTTTGATTTGCATTTCTCTGATAATGAGTGATGTTGAGCACCTTTTCATATGTTTGTTAGCCATCTGTATGTTAGACATCCCATTTTCTGAGACCACCATATAACTTTCATGTGATGATGCCATCAACTCTTTTCTAAGAGATTCTTGATCTAATTCACCTTCCAGAGATCTACCTTTAAAAATGCAGCACATTTTGTACTGAAATATTAGTTCTAAAAGCTAAATACAATTATCAAAATTATCTCATTGTAACTTAAGGCAGCTATAGAGAAACTCCTCAAAATTTTTCAATATAACATGCATGCTTCATGAACTAGGTCTGCTTTTATTCCTGAATTTTTCATCATGCCCCCACTAAGAAGTACATTTGAAATCATAAAGAACATTGTATTAGTCAAAGTTTTCCAGAGAAATGGAATCAATATGAGATAATAGATAGACAGACAAATAGATTTATTTTAAGGAACTTGGGATTTGACAAGTTCAAAATCTGTAGGACAGCTCTGGCAGGCTAGCATTCAGGTCACAGTTGATGCCTTAATCTTGAGTCCAAATCCCTTCTTTGCGTAATCTTGGTCTTTGCCTTTAAAGACCTTCAACTGATTGGATTAAATTGAGTTAATGGTAAATAAACCACCTGCCAATGCAGGAGACATAAGATACTGGGTTGGGAAGATCCCATGGAGTAGGAAAAGGTGTCCCACTCCAGTATTCTTACCTGGGGAAATCCCATGGACAGAGGAGTCTCATGGGCTATGGTCCATGGGGTTGCAAAGTCAGACACAACTGAAGTGACTTAACAATCTGCTTTATGCAGAGTTTACTGATCTAAATGTTAATCACATCTGAAAAATATCTTCCTGGCAACCCCTTAGTCTTGTCTCTGATATAACAATTGCGTAACATAGCCTAGTCAAGGTGATACACAAAATTAATCATCAGAGACAGAAAGGAAAAAGCAAAGAAATAAGATGTGTAACTGAATAATAAATTACACTTACATAATGTGCACATTTTAATAAGTTTGTATTGACTATGAGTATTATACTGAATATGAGTAGTGGAAAGAATACTGACAAGTTACTCAGAGGTATAGTGTCATACCATATAGATAGAATTAAGAATATAGCAATGCATAAGATCTGGAAATAATATGAGCATATACATTTTATACACATTCATATCATTTCATACAGTACATTTACATCTTTCACATAAAGCCCTGGAAATGCTTTTCTAGTGCCAATGAGTAAATATGTTTTTATTTTCAAACTTTATTTTTAAAAGCTATCTAAAAATGACTAAGATAGAGAAAGATAGGAGTTTAAAAGTTTAATTTAAAAGCCATCACTTCGTGGCAAATAAATGGGGAAACAATGTAAACAGTGAGATATTTTATTTTCTTGGGCTCCAAAGTCACTTCTGATGATGGCTGCAGCCATGATACTAAAGGATGCCTGACCCTTGGAAGAAAATCTATGACAAAACTAGACAGAGTATTAAAAACCAAAGACATTACTTTTCCAACAAAGGTCCATCTAGTCGAAAGTATTGGTTTTTCCAGTAGTCATGTACAGATGTGAGAGTTGGACGATAAAGAAAGCTGAGCGCCAAAGAATTGATGATTTGAGCAGTGGTGTTGGAGAAGACTCTTGAGAGTCCCTTGGACTGCAGAGATCAAACCAGGCAATCCTAAAGGAAATCAGTCCTGAATATTCATTAGAAGGACTGATGCTGAAGCTAAAGTCCCAATACTTTGGCCACCTGATGCGAAGAGCTGACTCATTAGAAAAGACCCTGATGCTGGGAAAGATTAAGGGCAAGAGGAGAAGCAGATGACAGAGGATGAGGTGGTTGGATGGCATCACCGACTCAATGGGCATGAGTTTGAGCAAGCTCCAGGAGATGTTGGAGGACAGGGTAACCTGGCGTTTAGCAGTCCATGGAGTCACAAAGAGTCAGGCACAACTGAGTGACTGAACAACAACAAATAATGATTAAAATATATTCTGGGTGAGGGAACGACTACAATAATATTTTGATTTAAGTACTTTTATGTTGAAATAAAGTATTGTCAAAATATGGTAAATCGGTCATGTTATTATTTTGTTATCCATTTTAACTTATGTGTATCTCCCTTATTGACATAGAATAAATATAATAGTAATACATCTTGACATCACATTATTTCTGACAATGAGACTTCATTTGACTGGTGGTAAATAGTTAAACTTTGATGTGAAAAGATATGAACAACATTCTCCAGAAAAATTAAAAGAAAAGGTAGTTTTTGAGGCTGTACACAGAATCTTCAGAGTCACAGATTAGATGAGGTTGTGGACCAGTAATGCTGAAGAAGCTGAAGTCAAACGGTTCTATGAAGACCCACAAAAATTTCTAGAACTAACACCCCAAAAAAGATGTCCTCTTCATTATAAGGGACTGGAATGCAAAAGTAGGAAGTCAAGATCTACCTGGAGTAACAGGCAAATTTGGTCTTGGAGTACAGAAGAAAGCAGGGCAAAGGCTAAAAGAGTTTTGCTAAGAAAACGCACTGGTCAGAGGAAACATGCTTTTCCAGCAACACAAGTGAAGACTCTAAACATGGACATCACCAGATGGTCAATACTGAAATCAGATTGATTATATTCTTTGCAGTCAAAGATGTACAAGCTCTATACAGACAGCAAAAACAGGACTGGGAGCTGACTGTGGCTCAGGTCATGAACTCCTTATTGCCAAATTCAGACTTAAATTCAAGAAAGTAAGGAAAACCACTAGACCATTCAGGTAAGACCTAAATCAAACCCCTTATGATTGATTATACAGCAGAAGTGACTAATAGATTCAAGGGATTAGATCTGATAGAGTGTCTGAAGAACTGTGGACAGAGGTTCCTGACATTGTACAGGAGGCAGGGATCAAGACCATCCCCAAGAAAACAAAATGTAAAAAGGCAAAATGTTCGTCTGATGAGGCCTTACAAAGAGCTGAGAAAAGAAGAGAAGTTAAAGGCAAAGGAGAAAAGGAAAGATATACTCATTTGAATGAAGAGTTACAAAGAATAGCAAGGAGAGATAAGAAAGCTTTCCTCAGTGATCACTGCAAAGAAATAGAGGAAAACAATAGAATGGGAAAGACTAGAGATCTCTTCAAGAAAATTAGAGATACAAAGGGAACATTTCATGCAAAGATGGGCACAATAAAGGACAGAAATTGTATGGACCCAAAAGAAGGAGAAGATATTAAGAAGAGGTGTCAAGAATACACAGAAGAACTATACAAGAAAGATCATGACCCATATAACCATGATGCTGTGATCACTCACCTAGAGCCAGATATCCTGGAATGTGAAGTCAAGTGGGCCTTAAGAAGCATCACTAGGAACAAAGCTAGTGGACTGATGGAATTCCAATTGAGCTATTTCAGATCATAAAAGATGATGCTGTGAAAGTGGTGCACTCAATACGCCAGCAAATTTGGAAAACTCAGCAGTGGCCACAGGACTGGAAAAGGTCAGTTTTCATTCCAATCCCAAAGAAAGGCAATGCCAAAGAATGTTCAAACTACTGCACAATTGCACTCATCTCACATGCTAGCAAAGTAGTGCTCAAAATTCTCCAAAACTTGCTTCAACAGTACATGAGCCGTGAACATCCAGATGTTCAAGCTGGATTTAGAAAAGGCTGAGAAACCAGAGATCAAATTGCCAATATTTTCTGGATCATCAGAAAAGCAAGAATTCCAGGAAAAAATATGTACTTCTGCTTTATTGACTACGCCAAAGCTTTTGACTGTTTGGATCACAACAAACTGTGGAAAATTCTTAAAGAGATGGGAATAGTAGGCCCACTGACTTGCTGCCTGAGAAATCTGTATGCAGGTCAAGAAGCAACAGTTGGAGCTGGACATGGAACAACAGACTGTTTGCAGATCAGGAAAGGAGTACATCATCTGTATAGTGTCATCTGCTTATTTAATTTATATGCAGAGTACATCATAAAAAAATGCCAGGCTGGATGAAACACAAGCTGGAAACAAGATTACTGGGAGAAATATCAATAACCTCAGATACGCAGGTAACACCACCCTTTTGACAGAAAGCAAAGAACTAAAGAACCTCTTGATGAAAGTGAAAGAGGAGAGTGAAAAAGTTGGCTTAAAATTCAACATTCAGAAAACTAAGGTCATGGCATCTGGCCCCATCACTTCATGGCAAATAGACGGGGAAATAACGGAAACAGTGACAGACTTTATTATTATTATTTTTTGGTGGGGAGGGCGGCTCCAAAATTACTGCAGATGGTGGCTACAGCCATGAAATTAAAAAATGCTTGCTCCTTGGAAGAAAAGCTATGACCAACCTAGACAGCATATGAAAAAGCAGAAGCATTACTTTACCAACAAAGTTCTGTCTAGTCAACCTATGGTTTTTCCAATAGTTGGTATGGATATGAGAGTTGGACTATAAAGAAAGCTGATCGCTGAAGAACTGAAGTTTTTGAACTGGGCTGTTGGAGAAGACTCTTGAGAGTCCACTGGACTGCAAGGAGATCCAACCAGGATTTCCTAAATCCTAAAGGAAATCAGTCCTGAATATTCATTGGAAGGACTGATGCTGAAACTGAAACTCCAATACTTTGGCCACCTGATGCAAAGAACTGACTCATTGGAAAAGACCCTGATGCTGGTACAGATTGAAGGCAGGAGGAGAAGGGAATGACAGAGGATGAGATGGTTTCATGGCATCACTGACTCAGTGGAGAAGGGTTTGGGTAAACTCTGGGAGTTGGTGATGGACAGGGAGGCCCAGTGCGCTGCATTCTGACAAAGAGTCAGACATGACTTAGCAACTAAATTGAAGAGACCAGTTAATTATCATTGTTATAGTCCAGGTGAGAAAGAATGATGGCATGTAATTGGAGGATAGTTACTTCTGAGGTGGCTAAGTTCAGTTCAGTTCAGTCGCTCAGTTGTGTCCGACTCTTTGTGACCCCATGAATCACAGCACACCAGGCCTCCCTGTCCATCACCAACTCCCGGAATTCACTCAGACTCACATCCATCAAGTCCATGATGCCATCCAGCCATCTTATCCTCGATCGTCCCCTTCTCCTCCTGCCCCCAGTCCCTCCCAGTATCAGAGTCTTTTTCAGTGAGTCAGCTCTTCATGTGAGGTGGCCAAAGTACTGGAACTTCAGCTTTAGCATCATTCCTTCCAAAGAAATCCCAGGGCTGATCTCCTTCAGAATGGACTGGTTGGATCTCCTTGCAGTCCAAGGGACTCTCAAGAGTCTTCTCCAACACCACAGTTCAAAAGCATCAACTCTTCAGCGCTCAGCCTTCTTCACAGTCCAACTCTCACATCCATACATGACCACAGGAAAAACCATAGCCTTGACTAGATGGACCTTAGTCGGCAAAGTAATATTTCTGCTTTTGAATATGCTCTCTAGGTTGGTCATAACTTTTCTTCTAAGGAGTAAGCGTCTTTTAATTTCATGGCTGCAATCACCATCTGCAGTGATTTTGGAACCCAAAAAATTAAAGTCTGACACTGTTTCCACTGTTTCCCCATCTATTTCCCATGAAGTGATGGGACCAGATGCTCAGTAGTTAAAAAAAAAAAAAAATCTGCCAATGTAGCAAATGTAGGAATGTAGGAAATGTACATGTAGGTAACACAAGAGACATGCATTCTGTCGCTAGGTTAGGAAGATCCACTGGAGGAGGAATTGGCATCCCACTCCAGTATTCTTGTCTAGGAAATCTCATGGACAGAGATGCTGGCATGCTACACAGTCCATGGGGTCATAAAGTGCCAGACACAAGTGAGTGACTAAGCACACACACACACACACCAGGAGGATAAGGACAAAGGTGGAGATAAGTGAATGCATTTGAGATCTGTATAACAAGTAGAATCCACATAACTTGATGAGAGTTTAGATATAAGTGAGTAATAACTGTGGAAACCTATCTATTTCAACTACTAATTATCACCATCATCTTCTGGCCCTTGCTGAATTATGGACAGGAAACACTGAGAGCAAATTTCTGGCTGAGGTTTCACCAACGCGGAACTTTGAAAAGGAGAAAAGCAAAGCCAGTTTGGAAGGCAGAACAGAAGCAGAAACCATCTGTGTCTCCTGCAGAGTTTCAGGTGTAAGCTTGGGCTTTGGAAGACATGAAGTTATGTAGCTCTCCCAGTGTTTCCTTGATAATTTCCCTGTCTGCTGTTACAGGCAGTTCCTTTTATTGTCTGAAGTTTCCTTTATTTCTGCAAAACTGATTTTCTACAATCTAAGAATGAAATTGAGAGTTAGTAATAATTTTTCAGGCCTTGACTCCTCCAGCACTTTAACAGAATTTTAATGTTATCATTTCTTGTATTAAACACCTACCTGTAGAAAAGGCAGGTTTCTATTTTTCTGTCTGATTCTGGCCCAGTTGTGCCTGATGTGAGAAATGTGCTGAACCTCCCCCCAGTCCGCATTATTTCAGGTTTAAATCTACTGATAAGAAGTAGTTGTGTGAGACCTGGAAAATGAAAGCGAAAAATAAAGGCAATTATTCCATTCAGGGTGGGCAGGACCCACAGGTTTCTGAGGAAGTAATATACTGCCAACTCTTCAGGCTTTAATAAAGTTTTTCTGCAAATTTCCTGTCCTCTGCTATAGGCATCTATGATCATGGGCATTTTCCTGCTAGTTTGATGACTCTTTTCATTCCTAAAACCTCTCCTAGAAAATGTTCTACTAGACTATTGTAAATCAAATCTTTCAATAATTCTTATATATTTAATTCCTTCATTTACTTTAAATCTTTTGACTTACGTAGAGTGATAAAAATCAAACTTCAGTAGGCACATACTCAGACCTATAAATGATGCTTTGCAAATGCAAGATTAAGACATAAATTCAGTGAAAAAAAACACATTTGGATCTTAACAACAAACTTGAAATTCTGTCTTATGATATTTTACTAATACCTCTGAGTAATGCAGATTTTGTGATAGTTCTTTTCAGAATATATATATATATATATATATATGTTAGTGAGGATATATAACCAGAATTGATACTTTAAAGTACAATACTAATAATCTTTTGTAGGTTAACAGTGAAATTTAAGCTCTCAAAACATTGGTTCGAGCCTTCAGTTAAAAAACAGAAGACATTGTTATCATTTTATCAGATTCAATAAAGCTGAGAGATTCAAAGAATAAATTGTATGCTGTTGAAATTCTCTTTGGCTAGAGATTTCAGTCAGTTTGCTGCTTAAGTTTATTTTGACATTTGTAAAATCCAAATCTTTAACTTATAAGAAGTCACAGGAGTTCTTTCACCTGCTTGGCCTTTGTGCTCATGTTTGACATGAGACCATATAAAAATAACATTTATGCAAAGTCATGCAATATAAATGCACAGTCGCACACAAGCTGCAGCAGTTCATTTAATTCTTATTAACTTGAAATAGGAAGCTGTTATGACCCCAAAAGAGCAATCATTTCTCTCAGCCCAACTCTAACTATTTCTCTTTTTGGATAAGTAAATTTCATAAAGATGATTTATACCTATCTTAAGAGTCTAATTTATGATTTCATTGATGACCTATTAAGCAGGCAACTCTGTACTATGCTCTGTGATTATTAAAGAGATAACTTTCTGGCATGATAAATTAGGATCAATTCAGAGAGGAGCAACAGATAAGGATTTTAAAATCTAAGCTAACTAGAGATAAAAAGATAAGTGACCACTCCATCTTCCTATGTTCTGTAAAGTGTCGCTTGGGACTTTACAAATGAAGTGACATGCATTTAGTTCATTTTCTAAATGCGCTTCTCTCTGCACTTACAAGTTTCTCAAAAAGTGACTGTGGATGGAGAGGGTAGTGCTTGAAAACTATTTCAGAATATACTGCGCTGGTATTAATTTTGAAATCAGGAAGGCTGATTCACACTAGACCATGTTTCAAAATAAAATTGACCATAAAGATAGTGTAGTTCCACCCTGACAAATTCGTGTTTTAGAGAATTTTCCATAATTCTCAAGCAAAGCATTAAACCTACTTCACTGTTAAATTATATAAGAAAAAATGATTTACAGGCTTCTGTTTTAAAGAAATGACAGGGATGGCCACTACTTAAACAAGATCTGTATCTTATGAGAAGTACTGTATATGATAATCACTTTAGGAAAAGTGTCCATTCAAAGGAATGGCTGCATTGGGAGAGATTATGGATGAATTGTAGAGTTAAATGCTGAAAATCTAGGTTATTTCAAAGTCATACAATCTTCTCTGAAGCATGCAGGTTAAAACAGAGCTGAATGACAAAAACTATGCTATAAGCATCTCCTTTAACCTGAGCTAAAGCACCTCCTTCAACAGCAGAGGACAAGGGATAAAAAAGTAATCACACTGATCAATTGCTTAATTGAACAGATAGTGTTTCAGTCCACAGGAATATGCCCAGGTAGAAGCTTAGATAATATTTTGTTCAGTTACTAGTTCATGTCTGACTCTGCGACTCCGTGCCCTGTGGCCCTCCAGGCTCCTCTGTACATGGGCTTCTCCAGGCAAGAATGCTGGAGTAGGTTGCCATTTCCTTCTCCAGGGAATCTTCCCAAACCAGGGTTGGAACCCACTTGTCCTTCATCGGGAGGAGGATTCTTTATCACTGAGCCACCGGGGAAGCCCTAGAAAATATGTACCTGGCTATAAAGAACAAAACATATTTACTATTTGTGTTTATAATAACCCTTAAATATCAAGTATCACATCATGTACTATATATTTTCAGATACATTTTCTAATTTGATCTTCAAAAATTGACCAAGTGTATAAAGCAGGCATATTTAATGAGCTCCTACAAAGTACTAAGATAGGCATAGGGAAGGTAGGACAATTTCCTTTGTTTTCCTCAACTCTGTCCTCCTTTGCCGTAGAGGTATTGCTATATTCGATTTTTTTCACATGAATAAACTGAAGTAGGAGACTATAATAACTTGACAATATATGATAAAATCTATATAAAAGCTGTTCTTCATGCATAATCCAGGCAAATTCCACACCAGATTGCTTAATTCATAGGACACAGGGGGAAAAATCATTACTTAAAGCACTAAAGTACTAACATAGAGCTGGAATTGGATTGGGTTTGCAAATATCTTAAAACAAGGGTTAGAAAACTAGGGCCTGTGGGCTTGCTGCCTGATTTTACAAATAATGTTTTTATTGGAACATAGTTGTGCCACTAATTTATGTATCATCTGTGACTGTTTTACTCTATAAAAGCAAATATTGAGAAGTTACAATAAACACTATATGCAGAGCAAGGCTAAAATATTTACCCTCTGAGCCTTTAAGAAAGATTTGCTGCCCACTTACTAGAATTCAGAAGGGCCACAATTTCAAATTACGACACAACAGTAGGGAGAACGCAACCCGCAATCAGGAGGAAATTCAAACGGTAGCTTATCCCAGAGAATGGTTCTAACCCCCTACAGGGAGCACCCGACTTACTCAGTGGGTTAAGCCCATTGAGACACCCGAGAGATGAGCCCCCCAAACACCCAACTTGAAAAACCAACACAGCTAGGGACTCGCGATGGCAATACCCAAGAGCCTAAAAGGAAAAAAGAAAAAAAAAGAAAGAAAAGAAAAACCATTATCTCAGTAGGCAATAATCACTCTTACTGCCCAAATCTTCATTTCTAGTCTCATTCGCCAGAAGACAGTCTCAGAGCTCCCAACCCAGGGATTGAACCTAGGTCTCCCTCATTGTAGGCAGATGTTTTACCATCTGAGCCACCAGGAAAGTCCTAAACATAGGCAATTAATACTCAAAAAATAAACTGTAAATCTAAAAGCAACATAGCAAACATAAATCTAAAATTGTTTAAAAATTAGAGTACATTCACAGTGTTCTTGGGAGAGACATTTGTGACCAGAGTTGCCACATGAGTCAAATTCTATTGCAACATTGATTGCAAATAAATAGCACCTGCAGAGTTATGCAACCATGTTCCTTCTCTGCTGCATAGTTAGGCTCTCCACCTAGTGTTTGCATTTGCACCACACTTGGTATTCACTACTTATGTACTAGCTTTGAGGCAGTTCTTATGTACCTGCAAGCTAAAGGGTGTCACCGAACTTTCTAACATCTGAAGAAATTCCACTGTGTTGTAGGTACATGTGTTCACATGATCCACAAACATCATATAAAGAACGACCTCCTTATCAATCTTTTTCAAGCCCAGTTCAAATGTTACCTGCTTAGAGAAAGTTTTCTTACCACATCTCCCTGCCCTACCCCCTCCTGGGGACCTCTTTGAGATTATGAGAACTGGAGCTGCATGGCTGTCTCTTGTTTAGAGTATATTTGGGGTCTTAAGAGAACTTGTGTCATTCTCTCTGATTTTAAAGACACTTAGGCATGTAATCAGTGCTCAATAAATACTTACTGATTAGGATTTAAAAGGGAAAATTGAATAAATATGCTGTCTATATGTCATTAGAAAGAACCAAGGATGAGAACAGCAGAATGGATTCTCACTATCTTATGGTGTGACTTCTGCCCCTTACGATGTATGTTACTATGAGTTGCTATAGTTTGTATATGTGTGTGTGTGTATATATATATATATATATATATATATATATATATATATATATATATATATATAATGGTATTTTTCATTGCTGGGCTTCCCTAATGGCTCAGTGGTAAACAATCTACCTGCCAATGCAGGAGATGAGGGTTTGATCCCTAGGCTGGGAAGATCCCCTAGAGAAGGAAATGGCAACCTACTTCAGTATTCTTGCCTAGCAAATACCATGGACAGAGGAGCCTGGTGGGCTACAGGAGAGTCGCAAAAGAGTTGGACATGACTTAGTGACTAAAAACAACAACAATTTTTCACTGCATGACACCAAGTAAAATAGAACCAAATCATCCTAAAAAAAAGTAACAATATAGGGATCATGTAGCTATCACATTTAATAGTATTATGCAAATGGATCTTTTGAAGAAAATAACTACTAAGTAACAAAATCTTTTAACATATGCATTTTCACATTTTCCTCCTACTTTTAGTAGTGAATGACATTTTTGGGACTTAAGTGTCATTGTATCTTTCAAGTAGGTTAATAGTGGTTTAACTGTATGAGATTTAACTTTTGAAAAGATTAACAGTGTTAACTACATAGTACCTTTTCCCAAAGAATACCTACTAAATATCTGTGTATTCCAAACCAGTATCGCTTGACTCTTTTATTACTAATGCAAAGCAGTACAGGCATGTCATTTTAAAATTCATTGTTATACTGATCCTCTTTGACTTGTTCAGATCCTCTCTCACCTGGGGTAATGTCTTAAGTCAAAAGCTAATTGTAAAAGCCACAACTCAGATCAGTTCTGCTTGAATAAAAGGACTGTCTGGAAGAAGAGAGGCACCTTGAGTTGCTTTATAAAGGTTTGATGTTGCTGAGATTCCCAGTCTCTCAGTGGGACTGATGCCATGTTTAACATATTTGATACATTTAAGTATCCTGCCTTTCAGAAATGCAATTAGAGGTCATGATGGAATACTCTGATTAACTTAATGTTGTAGACAGTATGAAAGTCAATGGAAGTGATTAGCGAAGGGAAACTATGAGCTGCAACCTGCCTCAGGGATTAGCATACATGCCACAAAACGTAACATTTGGCTTTTAGAAGTGTAAGGCACATGGCAAAAGAAGACTCAGCATGGAAATGAATTGCTCTTCCCCTGCAAGGCTTTTTGAGTTCAAATCCCAAGGTTCCACAAGCTTTGTGCAATCAATTTAATTAGAAAAAAAGAATACATTATAAGGCAGCAAATGATTTACAAGGGCAGAAACCCTTCTGCCACCCGAATGTTAAGTACACTAAGTTGGTTCATTCATAGAAACCTAAGAAATGACTTCTAGCTCTAGCTATCTATGCGTTTTAATAGCTCTGATAGTTTTTATTAATGTTGCAAACCAAACATTTTAAAGCTGAAAATCACAAGAAAAATTTAGGATTTTAACGTAATATAAAATTCCGTGTGGGTTGGTGCGACTTCCTCATACATATTCAATTATATTCTCTTCCTCTGAGTCAATAATGATAATCTTTGCTTTGGCACAAAAATACAGAAGGGCCCATAGTCTTTATTGAATTCTACCCATCCAACCTAAAGAGTGGGTAGAATGCACCCCCTCCCGGGGCAGATTTTATGGATGTCATATCTACTTTGCCTTTGCCAGGTCAGTCAAGCTTTATTTCATCAATAGAAACAGGCATTTTAACTGCTTGGCAACGATTCAGTAATGATTCAATGCTAATAACTGCCCACCACGCTTTACTATTTACTCTAAAAATATTAAGAAGAAGGATTTTAGGTTACTTTCTTTCCATAAGGAGAGTAGAAAGAGAACACGGAAAATAGTCACTGTAGATAAAATGGAAATTTCCATTTTGTTTTTATCCTGAGTGAAGTGGGTGTGTGTTAGAGAAATCAGTAAATGACCTGGTGCTCAGTAGTGACGGTGGCTATTATCTTGGTATTTCAGGCCATCCCTTGGTCAGTTGCTGTCTCCTTTAATCAAGGAGAACTACATTCTTTGATATAATACAGACCATGAACTCTGATATCAGAAGAGGAGAATTAAAAGAACATGTCAGGCTTATTATCTTTCTTTTGTTCCTAGGGCAGAGATCATTTTGCTGAAAAATGCATCGGGGAACCATGTGTGTTTATTATGAAAGCTTTCTTTGTGCTACCCAAACACATCAGAATAATTCAACAATCCTGTGAGACTTGGATTCAGTTCTCTCTCTGTCTCTGTGAATCTCAAAAGTCATAGCTTAAAAATAGCTAATCCCTCTCTCTGGTTGAGGATTAAATTATGAAAAAATCAAACTCATTCTATTATAAGTTTTAAAAGATACAGAAAATACTCACATAGGAAAACAAGCAAACAAACAAATAAACAAAAAACAGCCAAGAAAGGAGCAGGGGGATGTGACAACAAGCAATGCCAATGAGGAGCTGTTTCTCTGAATTCCCCAATGTGAATTTAGTGCTTTTTCATATTCTTGCCTACTTTCTTTTCTTTCTTTTGCTCATTACTGCCTTGCTATTCATGACAACATATACACAATTATTTATTTGTATGCCCTTTGTGGATGATCTTTAATATGCAGAGGGAAACTATGTCATATTAAGTAAATTAATATACTGCATTTTTATGCCAGTTTAATATAACAATAATTTAAGAATGCATATCCTTAAATTATCAAGGTTCTTTCTGTTCCCACATATGGTTTGAATGTGTCATTTCTATGGTTGATTAGTAGCAATAAGGAATGGTATGTAATAATAATAGGAAAAGAAGAGTGTTTGCCATTTAATTTTGATAGAAACTCAGTTTCAGTGATAATAACATAAAAATGACTAAGCATGTTTTGAAAAAAGAATACTAATCAGCTCTTTATTCTATCCATGTATGCTTATAAATATTACCATATCATCTAAAGTAACAAATCATCAGTAACCAAATGAAAAAGCACCAGATTAACAACCTAAGGAAGTGACACAGATTTAGGAGCTAATATGGTATGATGGATTAAACCTTGGAATCTAGAACTAACTTGATCTTGTGTATGACTTTAGGCAAATCAGTTTTTCTTTGTCCCAGTTTCCTTATTAGTATGCTAGGAATAAGATCAGTACCTTACTTTGCTAATAGAGATTTAAATGAGATAACACTTAAAGCAACACTTAGAGTAACACCCGGAAATGCAACTGCAATTAAACAAACAAAAAAAGGGTGAGTGAGACTTTAAGGGATAGCTTTGTTTATCATATCCAGAAACATTTGAAATACAAATCTCATCATGGATACGTTCTTGGTTTTGGCCAGAAGCGTAACTGAATGAGGATCAATAAGAGGCAGTGGCTCCTTTTCGAAGCACAGAGGGAACTAACTCAGCACCTTGTCTCACCTGGGTGCCAGCCTGACACCCAGGTCACAGTCAACTCAACCTCAACTCAACCTCAATGTGTTGCTCATCATTATTTTTCAGGCGAGGACACACATATAGCATTTGTTAGGATTCCAATCAGGATTCATTGCTCAGCACTCAACGTGGTGTTGTTCAGTAGATGATACTAGTGGATAAAGTCTTTGATGTTTGCTATTTATTTACAGAAGGTGAGTGAACACAAGAGTGAGAAATACACAGGATTTGCACAGTTAACACATTTTCCCAGCATGTTCTTCTGTACAGATTTCAATTTCAAGTACTTACTTAAAAACATAAAGTAACATGACTGTAGAATACTTTACAAAGGGGGAGAAATGTTTGTTCTTAAACACTGTGCTATTTGGACAAATTATTTTAATGATATACGGTGATGGGTGAGTATGAATAAATATATTATAAGATTTCTAAACTTCTAATTTTATTTATATAGTCCCTGAAACTTGACATTTTCAAGTGATCAGATGAAATTCTATGTAAACTGAATTTGTCAAGTGCAGGTATGTGTTAAGTTTTAAAGAGAGTTAAACTTAGATAATTAGCTCTGCAAAGGAAGCTTCCAGGATAATGCAGAGGTCTTCTGGGATGAGAAAGAAGTTTCTGAAAACTGAGGTGTCAATATGAGCTGGATAATTGCCTAGAACTTGCCTGAGCCCTAAGAATAGTTAGAAGAGAAAAAGATGACAAAAACGTTCTCATCAGAGAATATATGGCAACATGTCATTATTTTATTTTATTTTATGTTTTAATGAGAAAGGACAGTGGAATATAGAGAGAAGCCAGGTGCAGCTTTTCATTTTGTATCTTCAGAGGTGATGAGAACAATCTGCTTTGTACTTTAAATTCTTAGTATAAAATTAGAACTCTGGGTATCAGATCTGAGATATTACAAAAGGTATGAAAGCTTTTTCTTGGAGCCCTTAGCCCATTTACTTTGTTTTCCGTGTAGATCCAGTATTAACATAACATAGAAATAATTTCACTTTTCCATCAGTTACAAAAGTAAGCAAAATCAACCCTTTCTTTGTTCATAGTTTTTTTTTGTTTTTTTTCCTAAAACAAATAAACCAAGAAAAAGTCACCACCAAGTGCGGCTACTACTTAATTTAGCAGATCTTTTTCCAAGTAAATGTCACAGAGGAGGGATGTTCAATTAGAACATCTCATACATAATGTATAACTCGAGCAATTAATTTTTCCTTTGGTAGGAACAGCACATTACCATGGACGGGTCAAAGTGGGCAGGCAGGAAGTAACAGCAAGCTAATTATTGTCCTAAATTAATTTATATTCTTCTCACCTTTTTTTGTATTATTAACTATAGTCAACATACTGTGCGTTTCATTCTCAAGACTTATTTTATAAACGGAAGTTTGTAGATAGCTTTCAGCCATCTTCACTCATTTCCACTTCATTTTCTTTTTCCCATAATATTTCCAGAGTAAGATGAGTCTATGAGCATTCCTAAAGATTAACTTCATATAATTATAATAATTCTTATTTTTAACAATCACAACAAGTTATAATGTCATGTTACCTCGACATTCAGTTCAGTTCAGTTCAGTAGCTCACTCGTGTCCGACTCTGCAACCCCGTGAATCAGAGCACGCCAGGCCTCCCTGTCCATCACCAACTCCCGGAGTTCACTCACACGTCATTCGAGTCAGTGATGCCATCCAGCCATCTCATCCTCAGTCATCCCCTTCTCCTCCTGCCCCCAATCCCTCCCAGCATCAGATTCTTTTCCAATGAGTCAACCCTTCTCATGAAGTGGCCAAAGTACTGGAGTTTTCGCTTTAGCATCATTCCTTCCAAAGAAATCCCAGGGCTGATCTCCTTCAGAATGAACTGGTTGGATCTCCTTGCAGTCCAAGGGAGTCTCAAGAGTCTTCTCCAACACCACAGTTCAAATGCATCAATTCTTCGGCGCTCAGCCTTCTTCACAGTCCAACTCTCACATCCATACATGACCACTGGAAAAACCATAGCCTTGACTAGACAGACCTTAGTCGGCAAAGTAATGTCTCTGCTTTTGAATATGCTATCTAGGTTGGTCATAACTTTTCTTCCAAGGAGTAAGTGTCTTTTAATTTCATGGCTGCAGTCACCATCTGCAGTGATTTTGGAGTCCAAAAAAAAATAAAGCCTGACACTGTTTCCACTGTTTCCCCATCTATTTCCCATGAAGTGATGGGGCCAGATGCCATGATCTTCGTTTTCTGTATGTTGAGCTTTAAGCCAACTTTTTCACTCTCCACTTTCACTTTCATCAAGAGGCTTTTTAGCTCCTCTTCACTTTCTGCCATAAGGGTGGTGTCATCTGCATATCTGAGGTTATTGATATTTCTCCCGGCAATCTTGATTCCGGCTTGTGTTTCTTCCAGTCCAGCGTTTCTCATGATGTACTCTGCATAGAAGTTAAATAAGCAGGGTGACAATATACAGCCTTGATGTACTCCTTTAAGCTCAGTTAATTCTTTATATGTATTTTTTCGGTTACTTCCTCTAATAATATGATGAGGTATATATCCTTAATGTTACCACTGTACAGATGGAGCTACCAAAAGACAATGATTTAAGTAACTTCCAAAGTTTACACAAGAAAGAAACATTAGCAACTGGAAAAGAATGTAAAATGTACTTCATTACACCACTTACTCTCTTTACCATGTAAATAAAGCAATATTACAGAAACGTGATTTCCATATATCATCTCTACCCCCTTTTTTAAGGCAAAACATTCTACAGATTTGTACCTCTGTGTCATCATGAATATATCGTCATTTCTATGTCTAGCCTTAAGTCTGGCTGAGATAAACCACTTAACACTGCAAACCCCAAAGAACAGACCAAAATTTAAATATTAAAGTGAATAAGCACAAAAAAATAGCATAAAATAAAGTTGTGCAAACTATTTTAATATGCTTTCAAGTGGCCTAAGAAAACTATCAATTATATTTACTTTTTTGTATTTTGCTAATGCTTCACACTAGCAAGGTGAATTTCAAATTATTCAAACTACATGAAATGCCAAATGAATTTGATACTTTAATGTATCCACTTTATTGATTAGTTTGCAACGTGAAAGAAACATCATGAACATGCTTTATTTTATTCAGTTTTTAAGAGACATTTCCATTGATCTTTGTTATGCCCACCTTGGCCAAGGTGGCTCTGTCTCTCTTCTTCTTCCACTTTGTGCGTCAGGACCTCTGGTTTCTGGGTAGGGATGGAAAGGTGAAAGACAAAGGCCTGGCACTATCAGAACTTCACAGCCAGAGTCCTGAGTGATGACAGGCTTCTGATGGCTGCCCCTCCATTCTGGATTTCATGCAGGGGGGGATTCGGAGACGTTTTAAGGACCAGAGGTCTCTGTTTTTCCTTAGCTGTGTCACACAGTCTTTGAATGACTGATTTAAGCTCCCGAAGCTTCTCCCTTCTGTGCAAAATATCTACAGGTGCAATGACTTAATCTCTGGGAAATTACACAGTTTTGCCTTGTCAAAGGGTAGGAACTGCATTTTGCCCAGTTCTTGCCCTCTCTCCTTGCCATTTCATACCAGGCAGCTTCCCATCCTCAGAGCTCTCTAGGAAAAGAAGACAGCAAGTGCTAACAGGTCCCAAGGATCTAACCTGTGATTGAGATGTTAATCTCTAGTGTAATTGTGAAATTACAATTTTCTGGAGGAGGAGATAGATAATAGTCCGGAGATAGATGATAGATAGATATGCGGCTGGAAAGATGGTTGGATGGGTACACAGATATAGAGGACAGACATAATTAGATATATAAAAAAACACATATGGGACTGGCCTGGCGGTGCAGTGGTTAGGACTCTGGGCTTCCACTGCAAGGGGCGTGGGTTCAATCCTGGTCAGGTTGCTAAGATCCCACATGCTGCTCAGTGTGGCCAAAAAAAAAAAGAAAAGAAAAAGAAAAAAAAAGCCACATAATCCTTTCCTACATTTCTCTCGCTAATATGTCTCCCAGCTTTTAGTGTCTTTGATACCTAATGCCTATTTATATCATAAAAAAGAACGTGAAGCTACCTTGAAGGTTTGTGTAGCCCTGCGAACTTAACAATACGTTTGTTCCCAGATTTTTTTCTAACATGTGAAGCAGAATTGCCATGCATCACAAATGTTTTCCTGCACATCACACTTCATGGGAATTTATTCATATGATAATTTATACAGCAATCATCAAAAGACGTGTTTCGACCAAACAGGGTAACTGCCATTACCCCTCCCCACAACAGGAAGTGATATGATTAAGTACAAACAAGTTAAAATAACAAACTCATAATTTACAGAAAGATTTTGAAAATCTGGGGTATTTTCAAAGTTCTGGAATATTATTTGTATCCCAGAACTACCCAGTGCCAATCTCATTTGACAAATACTTTAATTCCATATTAATATTCAACAAAATTAAGGTTGCTTCTATAATACATGAACAAGAAAAACAGATTGAAATTCATTACTGCATTCATTCAAGAAATATTTATTGGTCACATACTGTGTTCCAGAATCTATTTCAGACAAGAACAAGTGAAAAAGTCAGACAATTTCTTGCCCAATTAGGCTTTACATTGTAACAAAAGGATAAAGACAATAGCAAGTACCATATGTACAATGAAATACTAAGTAACTGAGTGATCGGATGGAAAGAAAGCAAAGCAAGGGACCCACATTTGGGGGAGAGTGGCCCAGCAGGTCAGAGTGGGGAAGTCAGAGTTGATCATAGACTTGAATGAAGTGAGGGAATGAAAAATAGAAATGTTTGGAGAAAGGTTGCTTCAGGCCTTGAGCATGACATTGGAAGAGTGGAGAGGATACAGATATAAGCAGAACACAGGATGATACACGACATTGTATGTCAGGTCAGAAAGTTGACTTATATTTCAAATATGCTGTGAAGCCCTTGGGATTGTTCAGTGTTTGAAAAGATAGGGATCTGTGCGTTCCAGCAGGGGCGTGTCAGCCTCTGTGATGATGGGCTGTCATTCATTGAGCTCTTGCGTTTTGTCTGGTACTGCACACTCTCCCTGTTTTGCTTATTCTTCACAACAATTGTGTGAAATAGGTAGATTGGACCTCATTTTAGCGATCACAACCTCAGCCGTGGAAAGATTATTCAGTTCGACAAAGTTCACACAGTTACCTAAATGAAAGTGAAATAATGCAAACTCAGATCTGACAGGCTCAAGCCATGGGCTTAGTGAACAAATATGCCTAATATTTCCTGATCCCTATAAAGGCTTTTAACATCTTCCTGTATCAACCACCAGTAGTTTAAGACTTAGGCATCGACCTCTAAGTTAATGAAGAGTGACATTTAAGTCTGTGTGTGTTAGTTGCTTAGTTGTGTCTGACTCTTTGCAACCTCATAGACTGTAGCCTATAAGGCCCTTCCGTCCATGAGATTCTCCAGGCAAGAACACTGTAGTGCAGGTAATAATGTGAAGCTGTGCTATTTCATAAATATCCACACTGATTTACCTGTATTAAAATGTACAAAAATGAGAACTTAATGTCATGTCTTTCACTTGAGATACAGCAGTATTCTTGCAACTCCTGTGTGACTAGAAAAAAAAATTTAAATAGTTTTTGAAATATTACTGAGAATAATTTCTAGAAAATTGCAACTTATCTACTAAAATCTGATTGTATTTTTTATATATAATTTTAAAAGAATACTTTTTAGACTAACATATAGGTATCCATCCCTGAATCTCTTTTTCTATGTATGCTATGATTGACAATCCTATCATTAATTAAACCAGAATTCATGTTAACACATCTGCTGAATGCCACTGGACTCAAACAGTAAACCTTATTGATGCAGATATTGCATCAATGTGCATTTTTATAAGGTGTTCTTCCAAGTTGATAAGCTGTTTATAAGGCTTCCATCCATGACAGAACTAACTGTGAGCCCCAAAGATTCTATTTTTTTTCTAATCTATTTTCCATGGATTGCTTCACTTGCTATTTATCACACTTTCAATTTCTTTAACCAAGATTATATATACTATTTTCTAAATACAGGGAGCAGCCATTCATGGAATGATTCATGAAATTTTCCTTAACCATACTTTTTCAATTTTTATGTCAATATGATAGGAATGTAAATGTTCTCTCAACCCACACGTGTTTTTTTTTTACTTGCAAGTTTTTGCTCTTCTGGAAGTTTCTTTTATTTACTGTTCTTACTTTTCCCTAAGTAAATAATGATATGCATGTACAAGGATTTACTACAGTTTATGTCCTCTCCAACTGCTTTTAATATCTTCCAAAATTGTTGTATTTCAAGTCTGGTTTTCTCAGGCTTTTGTAAAATTATATCTGTGTTGCTGACACAAAATGATATGAATGATACCTGATTGATATTGATGAAAAAATTATCTTCTATTACATGGTTTGGATGTTTATATCTCAAAATACAGAGAGAGAGATTGTAGGTACTCAACTGTTCCAACTTCAGCTCAAAATTATTTGAAATATTTGATTTGAACATATATGATCAATTTAGTTCAGTTCAGTTTCATACTCTATTCATAAAAAAGTGAACACATATAGCAATTTTGAGCACACAGTATTCACTACTTTCTGTTCAACCTGTGAATTTCGAATTTCACTTTGATTTGGATAGAACAAGAATCATTCTTACAAGGCTGATTAAAATCAGTGTTTTATTATCTTACTATCTAATGTTACCTTCAAGCTTTATGTCCAGCAGCTTAGCATATTTCCTCCATAATGTTACAATAAAAGTAACTATTGCACCTAATTTTATACTGAGTAATAAAAAAAATGACATAAAAGAATCAGTTACAGTCTAAGCATCGATAAAAAAGGAAATGCTGAGAATTTTATCATGTTTTATTTTATGCACAGTAAGAGCAGCACAGTTGATCATAATATTTAGGATGGATACTAATTCCAGGTTGAACTCAGTACTCCTTTCACTTACTTCTATCATTTTGGTAGCAATAAAATTAAAATGAAAAAATTTCACACAATTATTTAAGTTTTAATTTAATCTTGAGGAAATATTGATATGTACTTTGTGATTGCATTGTGACATGATAAAGAAGTATTTTGAATACATAAGAAAATAACTTATGAAAATCTCCTATAGTCTATGCCTTTTTTTCTATAAAGCTGTAATATCAAAGAGAATATAAATTTACACTATATCTTTGATTCATAAACAAATACCAAGCATCTGCCTAAATTTGAAAACAGTTTTAAAATGTGGTATTGAAGACAATTTTAAAATATCAAACTGGAATGAATCATAGACTCAGGCATAAGCTTGCATATTCATAGAAAAGAGTTTTTCAAAGTTGTATATAACTACCCAGATTCTCCTATATGTCTTTCTCTGTAGCGTATCAGGAAGGTAACACACAGAAACACTTTACTCTTACTTTGCAAGATTCACAATGTGAATAAATGAAATAAAGTTAAGACGATCTGGTTCATTGCCCTTTTCACATTAAACAGTCAAAAATTTTGAGAATTTGTATTTGACATTAAAAAAAAAGAAAAAAAAAAGTCTGAAAGAGTATTTCAGGGGCCTGCTAGAGGGAGTCTGCAATTAGCTCACTTCCCTTATTTGCAGTCAGGGACGATATGGGATATTTACTCCAAGAAAATCAGAGAATAGTATAAGTTGCATCTCTTTCTTTTCCCAGGGATCTGAAGTAAACAACTTTTCACCAAGCGACTACCAGTTTGCCCAAACATGCATTAGCATTTTTAAAAATATATATTAGTGAAAAAAGCCCTAATTCTTTGACTGCATAGCGGAACCAAACATGCACGCTAATCTTTTAAAGCGAGGTCCCAGTTCATTAAGATAATCATAATTTTCATCGTGATCAGAGGCTGCGGAGTCTAAGGAGCTCAGGGATCCAGCTAAGGACCCTGTTCCCTCAAAAGCATAGGTCTGGAGGGAGTCGAAAGGTGGGGCACAGGGGTCAGTGTCAGCCTCTTCCAGCTTTTCTAGAATGAACTTCCTGAACACCGCACTGTCCGGACCGACCTGCAGAGACTGCCTGTAGAGGCTGCGCATCTCCGCCCTGGCGTGTCTGCGGGGCTTGCGGCCCCGCATTACCGCGCTGCCTCGCAGCTGTGCAATGTCAAAGGCCTCTGTGTCCGCCTCTCCGCCACCTTCATCATCGTATCTGAATATATTCTCTCTGAATTCTTCACTTTTCTCAGGAAACAGCGTTTGTTTTCTCCGTTGTTTCAGACCGAGGTTCAGAAAAATAAACCCTATGAAACAAAGCGTATCAGAACATTAATGCAAATACAATATTATATATTATAAATATTAAGGCTTCATATTACTTCCATTATAAATATAATGCATGTTTATATTTGTATTACTATATTATAAATAAACAATAATGCCTAATAATGTTATACTATATATTCATGTAAATATTGTTACATTTTTAATAATGCATACTATAATTAAATATGTTATCTATTTACATTATAAAAATTGTTAAATAGTATGTTATTTATAATAAGCTATAAATTCTTGCTTTTGTTACAAGCTTAAGACAAAAGCATCAGTTTTCTGATTATAAAGCAAAGATATATTTGTCATTGAAAATTTACCAAAGGGACTTGCAGAAAGATAAGGCAGTATAGCAGTCTTAACTGGTTGATGATATAGAGTGGAAAAACATCAGAGAAATATAGTGAACTTTATATGATGATCAATTTATGACAAAATTTTATTTTTTTTCTTTATTGAAAATAGAACAAAGATGAGAAATAAGATTTTCCAATCTACGTGCCTCTGTCAATCTCAGGAACCAGTGATCCATGTTAGAGGAAGTTAAGCACACTGAGATGGTTTGATTTTTACCACTGAGACACATTCTGTGGCATAATTTCTTTCTAAGTTAGTATTTATTGACTACAAAGTCTGTACTAGTCATTTTTCTAAAAGTTCTACATATACTCATTGATTTGCTGTGATACCCATATTTTATTATAGTGCTCTAGTGAAGATGGTGAAAATGAAGTGCAGAGATTAAATCACATGCCTAGGAAACAAAAAGCTGGCATTCAAAACCAGAAAGTTGGCTCACAATCTGTGCTTTGCTATACCATACTAATTTCAGAAATTCCAAACTTACCAGGTTTTTGAGTCATAACACTGGTATGTTCACATCAATCAATTGTATCAATATAAAATATTTTTTAAATTGTGTAGAAATAGAACAATTTCAGAATGCTTTTTAAAAAATTTTTGGAGAAAAGTGTATGTGTGTGTTTCATGCGTAGTCAACCTTTACACAATTTCAGATCTTATGTATCTGTTCAGAATTTCATCTACAGGAACTGAAACAAACAGGAAGTAATGTTATTAATATTATCAAAAGAGAAATACATTAGGCAGTGTTTTAGGTAAATCTTACATTTAAATAAATTGAAATAGTGTTCCTGAAATAAGCTCACTGTGCCTGAATCCAGGTGCAGTAATTTAATAAAGCTGAGATATATGGTTGAAATAGAAAGGGAGCTAACAAATAGGTTTTCAATCTATGAATTGAAGCACATATTCATGAAACTTTCACAGGAAACTTCTGACTATTGTTGAACCTGACATTCCACCTTTTCAATATGACTCATGTCCTTGACTATGAGGTTGCCCTTGGTTTACTTGCAGGGTCTCGGGACTAGGTTTGGGTCTGTACCAGTGAGCAATTTTGTATTTGCAACCTGCAAACATCATACTGTTTCTACTGCTTCCTGCTTCTGATATCTAGTTATATAGCTCTAAATTCAGTTTTATGATAAAGGATCATCAAAAATAATTTGAAAAACTGAAGCTAGGTAGAAAAGCAGGGTAACTTTGGTAAAAGAGAAATGCATGATTTTTAAAGATTTGAGAAAGATGAGAAGAGTGAAAGTAAAGCAAATCCTGAAACATTTTGTATGTCAGTTTGAGTAGTGAGTTTGGGATTTCATAACCCATGGCTCATACAGTTGCTGTCAACATTCAATACAGTTGTGTTGGCTTTGATGTGAAGTTATGAGGGAAGCAACAGAAAGGTTTAGACTATATAGACTGGTATGTTAAGAAAAGGAAAAAGTTGTGTTTGATGCATAATGTGTAGTTTTGAAAGCCTAGCTAAAACATTTGGAGCCTCATTTGCCTCATCTATAAAATGACTATAACTTATTCCCTTGTAAAAACAACAGCAACAACAATAGCAAACAGACGAAAACAAGTGGAGCTATTTTACTGAGATTTCTTTCGTGTTTAACACTTTAAGTTAGACTCTCTCTTTTACATGTTCAGAATGAAAACTATGTTTATTTTTAACTACAAAGCTAGCTTAAGCATAATTACCCATCACAAACAAGTGTTTTTGTTTTTGTTTTTTTTTAAAGAGGAAGCTTTCTGTTCCTTCCTCATGATAAATGCTGGAAAGTTGGAAACCCTGAGATATATGTGACCGACAGAACTATGTGTGTCCTGATCAGTTGGAATTTCCTTTTTTTTCCCTTTTTCGTAGTAGAGTTGATTTACAATACTGTGTTAGTTTTAAGTGTACAGCAATCAGTTATGCATGTGTACATATTTAGTCTTTTTTAGACTTTTTCCCACATAGGCCAGTACAGAGTATTGACAAGTTCCCTGGGCTCTACAGTAGATCCTTGTTACTTCTCGTTTACATTTTTTTCATCCTAACATTTACTCCCCAATGCTCCTAGGCTTCAGTGTGCTGCGGCAAAGGGGTGGATGGAGGTGTGTTATGGTTATGGAACCTCAGAACTTCATTTACTAGCTGCATGACCCTTTGTAAGTTAGGTAACTCTTTGACTTGCACTTTCTTCATCCGTACAATACAGGCGATAACAGTTGCTACTTCTTGAGGTTATCTTGAGGAGTAAACTGCAAAATTTCTGCAAATCACTTAAGACAGTCTCCTGGAATATAATAAGTGCACAACAGAAGTTGGCCATTATTATTACTAATGTTTATATTACTACATATGTTGCAGTGTGTGTGTCAAAACCACTCCCAAAAGGCCGTGCACATATGTACTCATATACTCATCAAATTCAAGAGTCATTGATTTTCAACTTGAAGTGCATATTCACTCCATTTCTCATTTACTCCACTTGTCTTAAGAGTTGTAACACATTCATAAGGGCAATTAAACACACACAAACAGGCACACACACACACACACACAAGTCCACATTATATCATTATAATGGGGTTAACTCTTTTCTATATGTATTATATTTCTGTCAATAAATGAATATATGCTCAGTTCACATGACTTACCAAATATTATCATAATGCATACCAGCACAGCAGTTATGACTTCTGCCCTGAATCCCATGGAAAGCATAAAATCCTTATGACTGCAGGTGTGTGTGCTGTCAGCATCACCACAGTCACACACGTGTATGGTAAGGGTGTTTGTACTTGTAAGCGATGGGATTCCATTGTCAGCAATTAGGATGGATATGTAGAAAACAGGCTCTTCTTGAAGGCTAAAACCAGTTCTATTGGTCACAACTACAGCTGTGTTATCTAAAACAAAAATCCACAGGCATAATTTTTTTAATAATGCAAAAGAAATTCATAGCCACTAAGTGTAGAAGAGGCAGGAATGTAGAGATTAAATAAGCTCAAATAAGAAAGAGTACATTTCTCATGAAAAAGAAAATTAAAAGATCAATTCAAGAAGTCATTACTGATTTCGACTTTGCCTAAATCCCAATTACAAAATTAGATGAATTATATAAATCAGTTCTATTTTTTTTTTTGGTAAAGATAGGAAACATACATATGGAACACAGAAAAGAAATTGCTTTTTAATTAGCCATTGAAAGTATATGGGGGTACTAGCATTAAATGTATAAAGACACATCAGTTTCATTTGAATTAAATACTCATGACTCATTTTTCTAATAGAAACTCATTACTTTCACAAATAATATGAACACATGAGATTTTCAAAGTCACCTCTGTGTCACAGTAAGTGATCTCAAATAATGTATTTATTAATAAGGCAATATAATTAATTTTATTTGGAGTTAAAGTTTCTTTTAGAACATTTCATTTCACCTTGACATTATTAACCTATTTTCTACTTATATTTCAGAGAATCATTAAACCTTAATAGTACTGATTAATTCACTTGGCTAGAATGCTCAAATAGTTAACAAAAATAAATCATATATACTTCAACATATTTAATTTTTTTCCTTGACTCCCCAAATATGCTAAATGGTCTTCTCCAGTGCAGTTTATTGTGTATCAGTCTATGATACACAATATGTTTCCCCCCAGACACTTTTTTTTTTGTATTGGCATTCCTTGAAACATATTCTGTAGCAATCAAACAAATTTTAGAAGACACAAACAAATAAGAGGAGATAGATAAATGGAAGTCTTTGAAATAGATAAATGAAAATAAAAGTCTTTTGAAATGTACGCCTACTTATCACTTTTCCCAAATCTCCTTTTAAAAACAAACTCTCCATCATGCTCTTGAAGTTTATAAACCTGTGATTTTATTCACTAGACAGATCAAACAGGTGAGAAAGTTTATACTTTTGGGTATGCATTTTCTTAAATTACTTATAACCACAAATATTAAACCAATATTAAATTGTTCCCTTTATGTTTCAATATATTTATTTTGTCCCACTAATTTATTTTATATTAATATAAACAAATCTATAGCTTATTTCTTATTTTGATGTGGCTTTTTTAAAAATCTTAAATCTATTTGAGTTTCTTTCACTAGGGAATTTGACAAAGCCAAAGGGGAAAGAATGTGTCTGGATTTATTCTTCCATAAAAGATCTCCCCTTGACGGGAGCTTAAACTCAGGTGTAAGGAAGAACAGCTGCAGGTGTTTGATTATAGATGCCGGAATAATGACTCCTACAGTGCTGCATATCTTTGTGATATGAAGCAAAATTAGAATGGAAACATATATGACAACAAAAAATATTTTACTGAAGGAAAAAAGAACACTGCAACTTTGTACAAAGTTGACCTACTTCTGTATGGAAGGAAAAGGAACTCCGTCTCTCCATATGAAAACCTTTAGAACATTTTGTTCCTAGGCTGATACAACCATTTAGTTTTGAAGGGAAAAGAACAGCCTTTTCAAATATTTATAGCTTCTAATTAATGATTCCAAATATCTTTGAATCAATCAAGTGACTATGAAAAGTGAAAGTGTTAGTTGCTCAGTTCAGTTCAGTTCAGTCACTCAGTCGTGTCCGACTCTTTGCGACCCTATGAATCGAAGCGCACCAGGCCTCCGTGTCCATCACCAACTCCCGGAGTTCACTCAGACTCACGTCCATCGAGTCACTGATGCCATCCAGCCATCTCATCCTCTGTCATCCCCTTCTCCTCCTGCCCCCAATCCCTCCCAGCATCAGAGTCTTTTCCAATGAGTCAACACTTCTCATGAGGTGGCCAAAGTACTGGAGTTTAAGCAGCATTATTCCTTCCAAAGAAATCCCAGGGCTGATCTCCTTCAGAATGGACTGGTTGGATTTCCTTGCAGTCCAAGGGACTCTCAAGAGTCTTCTCCAACACCACAGTTCAAAAGCATCAATTCTTTGGCACTCGGCCTTCTTCACAGTCCAACTCTCACATCCATACATGACTACTGGAAAAACCATAGCCTTGACTAGACGGACCTTAGTCGGGAATGTAATGTCTCTGCTTTTGAATATGCTATCTAGGTTGGTCATGACTTTTCTTCCAAGGAGTAAGCGTCTTTTAATTTCATGGCTGCAGTTACCATCTGCAGTGATTTTGGAGCCCCCAAAAATAAAGTCTGACACTGTTTCCACTGTTTCCCCATCTATTTGCCATGAAGTGATGGGACCAGATGCCATGATCTTCATTTCCTGAATGTTGAGCTTTAAGCCAGCTTTTTCACTCTCCTCTTTCACTTTCATCAAGAGGCTTTTGAGTTCCTCTTCACTTTCTGCCATAAGGGTGGTGTCATCTGCATATCTGAGGTTATTGATATTTCTCCTGACAATCTTGATTCCAGCTTGTTTTTCTTCCAGTCCAGAGTTTCTCATGATGTACTCTGCGTATAAGTTAAATAAGCAGGGTGACAATATGCAGCCTTGATGTACTCCTTTTCCTATTTGGAACCAGTCTGTTGTTCCATGTCCAGTTCCAACTGTTACTTCCTGACCTGCATACAGATTTCTCAAGAGACAGGTCAGGTGGTCTGATATTCCCATCTCTCAGGACCTTCCACAGTTTATTGTGATGCACACAGTCAAAGGCTTTGGCATAGTCAATAAAGCAGGAATAGATGTTTTTCTGGAACTCTCTTGCTTTTTCCATGATCCAGCAGATGTTGGCAATTTGATCTCTGGTTCCTCTGCCTTTTCTAAATCCAGCTTGAACATCAGGAAGTTCATGGTTCACATGTTGCTGAAGCCTGGCTTGAAGAATTTTGGGCATTACATTACTAGCATGTGAGATGAGTGCAATTGTGTGGTAGTTTGAGCATTTTTTGGCATTGCCTTTCTTTGGGATTGGAATGAAAACTGACCTCTTCCAGTCCTGTGGCCACTGCTGAGTTTTCCAAATTTTCTGGCATATTGAGTGCAGCACTTTCACAGCATCATCTCTTTCAGGGTTTGAAACAGCTTAACTGGAATTCCATCACCTCCACTAGCTTTGTTTGTAGTGATGCTTTCTAAGACCCACTTGACTTCACATTCCAGGATGTCTGGTTCTAGATGAGTGATCACACCATTATGATTATCCAGGTCATGAAGATCTTTTTTGTACAGTTCTTCTGTGTATTCTTGCCACCTCTTCTTAATATCTTCTGCTTCTGTTAGGTCCATACCATTCCTGTCCTTTATTGAGCCCATCTTTGCATGAAATGTTCCCTTTGTATCTCTAATTTTCTTGACGAGATCTTTAGTCTTTCCCATTCTGTTGTTTTCCTCTATTTCTTTGCATTGATCGTTAGTTGCTCAGGAGTGTCCAGTTCTTTGGGACCCCAAGGACTATAGTCTTACAGGCTCCTCTGTCCATGAAATTCTCCAGACAAGAATACTGGAGTGAGTTGCCATTCACTTTTTTAGAGGATCTTCCCAACCCAGGACTGAACTTGAGTCACCCTCATTGCAGGCAGATTCTTTACCGTCTGAGCTACCAAGGAAGCATATATAATTTTCTTTTCCAGATATGAAGACATGAGAGGAACTGCAATTATATTTTCAAGGTCATTCAGACTTTGCAAGGGCTTATAACCAATAATTACTTGAAGAAGTGCTTCCAATTTAAAGAAATCCAATGGGAAATGAGGCTGTTATTCCCAGAACACTACTTTGGGTTTTGTTTCCCATTTCCGTTGCCACTCCTCGAATAATTTCTCAACACTATCATATTGCAGGAACAGTATAAAAAGTAATGCTATGAATTTTCTTAAAATTAAACAAGATCTCGAAGAATGAACAGAAAGCTATTATAAATGAATGGCATTACCTTGATTATCTATGATTGCAAAACTCAAGTTATTTTCTTCCACAGATAGATTGAAATAAAAATGGTGATGTTCTATGGATTCATCTCTATCCACTGCACTGATGGTCTGAATCACCTAGGAAAAAAAAATAGGGATAAGTTTTGATCATTCTCTTTATAATATTCTGATTATTATTTTAAATTATTATTAGCATCTATTAAAATTGCTTTACCAAAATCATTATGGATATTCCAGAGGATATCTCAAAATTGGTGGAAAATATGAAAATATTTTCTGAGGTTAAAAACATGTTTACTTGCTCCTTTCAGAAGAATGTTTTGCTATTACATAGAAAGTAAATTTTTATTAATGGATGAGATGATTTCCATAAGCTAAGTTTGTCAGAAAACATCCTCCGATCCTTCCTGCCTGGATTTCTCTTTTCTGTCCTTTTCTCCTTCTCTCTCTTATCTGAATACTAACCATTACGATTTGCTGAAGTTAAATAGTTCCTGCATATATTGGAGACATAACTGTAATAAACATTATTGTCTTACTTG
This sequence comes from Capricornis sumatraensis, assembly GCF_032405125.1. Lineage (NCBI taxonomy): Eukaryota > Metazoa > Chordata > Mammalia > Artiodactyla > Bovidae > Capricornis > Capricornis sumatraensis. The sequence goes on along the minus strand of NC_091089.1, from coordinate 12,921,454 downwards.
AGTATTTGTTAAACTAATGAGTTTATAAATTGATTTTAGGAATAGTGTATTTAAAGCTTAGGGGTGATGTACATGATTTCCTTTCACCCAGAAGATTAGAGCAAAAGTATTCCATGTCAAGTAAATTCCTCTGTCTATCTCAGATTACAAAAAAGTGAAATAATGCAACTAGGAACAAATCAGTTCACAATTAGTCCTTTGGTTTCAAGACGTGAAAGTGTCAGTCAAGTAGTTAATTATTGTCAAAAAAGAGATGTGCTGTCAAGATCAAATAGTGAGACTGTGATTAATTCTGGAAATTAAAGTAAATTGACTATAGAAGTTATTGTTTTGAATTTTCTAGAATTAAATTGCTTTTAACAATGTGTCAAGCAAAAATACCCTTAGTTGCAAGATGACAGATATGATTTACAATCTTATATTTCAAAGCATATCTCTACACATGCATGAAGAACCTTGTGAAACTAATGCAGTTTGTACATTATTTCTCTACATTGATTTATCTTTTGCCTTACAACACATTCCTAATTAAATCACAATCATGGAGTATTAATTAAATAATCTAGTAAAATAAAACATTTTTATTCAATCCATGCTTGCATAATAAATATGCATTGTATCAGGATAATGCTTTCGAGTTATTACAAGATTTTGTATAGCCAGGATGAAGGTTATGGGCTTGGAAGTCTAATATTCTAAATTCTGTCTTTCCCACTTAATGTTCTAAGTTTAAAATTTGGAGAAATATTTATTTATTTATTGGCCACACTGCACAGCAAGTGGGGTCTTGGTTCCTGGGATGGTGGCGCTAACAGTAAAGAATCCACCTGTCATTGCAGAAGATGTAAGAAACACGGGCTTGATCCCTGAGTTGGGATGATCCCCTGGAGGAGAGCATGGCAACCCACTCCAGTATTCTTGCCTGGAGAATCCCATGGACAGAGGAGCCTGGCAGGCTATAGTCCATAGGATCATAAAGAGTAGGACATGACTGAAGCGACTTAGCATGCATGCACGCCATGGATCAAATATGTGCCCTCTGAAATGGAAGCCCAAATTCTTAACTACTGGAGCGCCAACTGGTTCACTTTGCTGTATATCTGAAACTAACACAACACTATAAATCAACTATACTCAATAATTTTTTTAATATGGAGATATAAACTTTTAGTTTTATTTTTATTTATTTTTAGGATACAAATTTAGTATTCAAAAAGGTTGTGAACATCTGTTCTAAAGGTCAAAGTGCTAATCAAATAATAGAGCTACAAGAAAATTGAGTCTGTAGTCTGTTTTATTTCTTTCTTTAGAATGTTTTTAAGGAAAAAAATATTGAGAAGCTCATGATAGCTTAACATTTTGATAGTAGACAACGGCAGAACAACTGTTTCAAAAAAAAGTTTTCACAAAATTTTAGTAGATGTATTTAAATTTCATTAAATGTTATGTTTTGCCATTAACTTGTATAGATGTAAATTTATTCTGTTAAAAATGAAATAGTCTTAGATTTTATCTCAATATAGATAAATTACTTTTGTAATTTTTAATAAAATTCTTTTAAAAGTTCACAGAATATCATCACATATAAATTTAAACTATGAATGTATATAATGAATATCCCAAAGGTATCCATTTAACAAATGTTTCATTGGCATTTGGAGCATGCCAAGTCATCTCAGGTCTGGGTGTCCCATGGTGGCTGGGGCCAAGAGTGTCTCTATCACCACTGTTTACATTCCAGTAGAATAGATGTAGAAATTTTCTCTAATTATTTGGACTTACAGGCATTAACTCTAAGAGAAAGAACTGGCATAAAGATCTAGAAGTCATTTGCATACGAACTGTAACTGAGACATTTTGTGGATAACAGAAAGAGTGAGTCTGAAAAAAATAAAAGGTAAGGGACAGGAGAAAGAAAGGAAGATGAAGAGAACACCAGGGATTACGCTGTGGGATCACAGAAATTTAGGCAAGAAAAAATTTTTACATGGAGACAATGTAACTGTCTTTACATTAGACTGTGTATTGGTATGAAGGAATCTAAAAATTACTGCTATTCTCCTTTACTTCTGGAAAAGATATTTGGTATCAGTCAAGATAATCAGAATCATTAATTTGAAAAATGATAACTATTTACACCAAACAGAAAAGGCAAATTGCCCTAATGTCACTCATTTATTATATTCATATTTTGCAACCCCCTGAAAAGTTTTACTCTTCCTCTCCACCCCATCCTGGCCATTTGCACATAAGGAACAAAAATAAAACTTCTGCTTAGCCACATAGGTCATTAAGGGAGTGTCTGATTTCCTTTAGAATAGAGTGCACTGTTCTGGCATTTGGGTTTCCTACAGTGATTGTACTATTTACCCAAAGCAGATAGATACAGAGGACCTTTTAACACAACATTTTGCCCAGCTGTCTGAGCCTGTGGGAAATGAAGCAAGAGTGATTTTCATAGTATGAGAAAATACATAAAATATTTCCCTATATTCTTATTACATGTGAAAATCATCATATTCTGTCAAACGTTAAAATTAATTTTACCTCTTTCTCTCCTACATTTTAAAAACTTTGTGGCAAAAGCACTTAAAACAAGATCCACCCTCTTAACACATTTTTAACCATAGTGACAATGTCACAGGCTTATTCACCCAGCTTAATGGAAACATTACAGCTGTTGAAGAGCAACCTCCTCTTCTCTCTCTTTTTTTTAATGCTCTCAGAAAAATCAAAATTCTATCTTATTTGTCAGCACTTTACTCACTTTACTAGATAATCTTATGTTCTCAAATATATTTTCTTCTTTTTGGTAACTCTGTTTTGTATGAATTATATGTGTTATTATATGGACCTAAGCTTCAGAACACTATGAATTAATAGTATGGGAAGCAGAGATTTTATTCTCATTATTATTTTAAAAAATACTACCAAATGTATTTCAGTATTAAGGGAGATTTTGACTATTAGACTGAGTACCAGTTATATCATTTCATTCTTACTTTCAAATATTTTCTGCCACTCTGTAATTGTCTTTTTTATTCTTTTAACAGGGATTTTCACTGGCTTAATTTTGATTACATCAAATTAATACATGTTTTCTCTTATGGATTGGTATTTTGGTGTTATATTTAAGAACTCTTTGCCTAGTCATAACATAATGTTTTCTCCTCTGCTTGTCTCTAGTTTTAGGTTTATGTTTAAATCTATGATACATTATAAAATAATCTTTGTATAAAGTATGAGGTTTAGATGGAGTTTTCCATTTCCTCCCTGTTTCCTTCTTATCCATTTGTTACAGCAAAATTTGTTGAAAAGACTGGAGAATTTTAATATATTTATGTATCATCTTCCCAACACTGTTTACATCATTCAGATTTTCAAATTATTAGAACACACAAATACCATATTACAAAATAGAGATTTAATTTTTATAATTTACCAAATTTTTCTTTCTTTTTCTTGATATGCATACTCAAAGGTATCATTTCATTGTCTTTCAAACAATAATTTCAAAATAAAATAATCTGATAAAAAATATTAACTTACTTTAAGAAAGGAAAATGAAATTTATTGAGTTATTGCTTCTGAGATATTTTATAAAAACAATATAATATATTTCAAACCAACCAGAATATATTAAGAATCTAACTAAAAAAACCTCCAATAAAAACAAAACCAGTACCAGTAACACATTTATATTTGTTTTTGTAACATTCAATTTTTGTTTTATAGTTTTGTTAGTACTTGATTCTATTTTTTTTTTTTTTTTTGGATGCTTTCAAATTGTGTTGTTAGAGAAGACTCTTGAGAGTTCTTTGGACAGTCAGGAGATCAAACTAGTCAATCCTAAAGGAAATCAATCCTGAATATTAACTGGAAGAAGTGATGCTGAAACTGAAGCTCCAATATTTTGGCCACCTGATATGAAGAGCTGATTCACTGGAAAAGAACCGGATGCTAGGAAAGATTGAGGGCAAGAGGAGAAGGGGAAAGCAGGATGAAATGGTTGGATGGCATCACTGACACAGTGGACAGGAGTTTGAGCAAACTCAGGGAGATAGTGTAAGACAAGGAAGCCTGGTGTGCTGCAGTTCATGGAGTGCAGAGAGGCTGACACGACTTAGAGACTAAACAACTGCAATACTTATTCAGTATTTTAAAAAGTAGTTTTTTTAAAATGTTTTATAAGATTTAGTAGGATAACTAAAAAATGTAAAGTTATTGTGTATTGGAACTGAGATACTCAAAGGAGAATCTAATTTAAACTCTACATTTTACAAATGTAAAAAGGTAAGCCCCATATAACAAAATGTGTGAAAAAATTGTGAAGTAATGATAAAGTATTTCAAAATGAGTATGCTTTCTTAAGTCTTTATATATTTAATAATTCATTTCAAATTGAATTTCATCTGTTGATGTCTGATGTATTTTATTTATCATTTTATCTTTTATTTGCATGATGGATGGAATAATAAAAGTTAATTAAAATTATTTACAGAATCACAAAAAATAATTTGTTTATTGTCAAAGTACAAATGATTTACTATTAAATTCTAAGGGTTAGGACATCTTTCAAATGTGAGGAATTTGGAAATAGAAAATTTGAAGTTTACATATTTTTTGAAAGAAAGAAATTTAAATTATACGTAACTTACAACATTAAAGCCTATAATTAATATAGCTAAATAAAGGTTATTTTTATTAATATCGTTTCAAAGATGCAGGAATACATAGAAAATGCTATTCTGTATAATACAAAGTACTGTTTAGATATTGACGATTTATGATGGATTCTTACCTGACCAGTGACTGCATTTTCACAAACGTAAGTCTCATAGTATTCGGAAAACTCAGGAGCATGATCATTGATATTGAGAACTTGTACATAGACAGGGACTGAAGAAATCTGTGCGATATTGTCTGCAAATTGAGTAAACAGAATGAAAATAAAGAATAATGCTGTTGTTAGGGGTAACATAGTCATGAAAATTGCATTAGAGGCTATGTGGTATATTTTTATTTCACATGAATAAAAGCCAAGGACAGGATCTTTATATATTTCATATACAACAATATAGCCTACAAAAAATGTTCTCAGAATATTCAGCTCAATCAGTGTTTACCGCATGCCTTGTACCTGCCATCGACTGTAGGAAGCTGATGAGGAAAAGCAGTAAAAGTAAAGAAGATAGTCAGGTATATGAACATTTTTTTTTTTTTTAATCCAGGAACTGTCAAACATATTTGTATTATCCCTGGCCTCTACTAACTGAATGCCAGTAGCATTGTCCACTCTAGTTGTGAATATCTAAATTGTCTTCAGACATGGTCTGAAGGTACTAGGAGAAATAACTGTCCACAGTTGTGACCTGTTGAAAAAAAGTGCTAGTCACACAGTTGTGTCTGACTTTTTGTTACCCCATGGACTGTAGCCTGCCTGGGTCCTCTGTCCATGGGATTCTCCAGGCAAGAATACTGAAGTGGCTTGCCATTCCCTTCTCCAGGGGATCTTCCTGACCTAGGGATGGAACCCGGGTCTCCTGCATTGCAGGCAGATTTTTTACCAACTGAGCCATCAGGCAATGGTATTGCATATTTGTATATCATTATTTCAAATCTTTCTTTGTTCATTTAAAAAGCCACTGGAAGGTACATACATTGAAGAGTGGGAAGGCGTTTCTTTTGTCTCAGTGTCTTTATAATCTTGCAGGCTCTTTTTTTAATCAAAAAGCATTGTATTTGAAGTTGTAATGTGTAAAGGCAAAGAACAATTTAAAAAAAAGAGAGAATTAGTTCTGTTGAAAATTAGGGAAAAGTCTTTTCTTCCTTCCCCTTCTTAGAGTGTTTACTTTAGAAAAGCTTGTAAATTATCTTTCTATCTCTTTGAAATGTATGTTAACCTTTTAAAACTGAGACAAATCTCTTGCCAACTTTACAACCCAAGCTTGTCTTTTTTCGGTGCTGGGAGCCAATTCTTTGGAATGTAATTAATCATCAAGGAAGATACTAATAGCATATTTTCTCCCATTTTCTGTGGGAGGGTAGGCACCTAACTTCAGCAAAAACCTTGACCAAGATACAAAACTATTTCTTGTCATAAACGTATAAAAAGTTTAGCTTTCATATGGATAAAGCCAGTTAGCAAACACAAAGGGTCATTCCAACTACTTAGTGGACTTAGGATAAACTGTGTGACACGTGGTGGTGCTAAGTACTCCCACTTTAATACCAGTAATTGTTCATCTGGGCTTCTTGGTGGCTCAGTGGTAAAGAATCTGCCTTCAAGGCAGGACACCAGAGCTGGATCCCTGGGTCTGGAAGGTCACCTGGAGAAGGGAATGGCTACCCACGCCATTATCTTGAGACATGCCTGCAGCGGATCCTGTTTGGTTGAGTATGTAAAAGGCCTGAGGTTTCTTTCTGACTTGGCAGTTTCTTTCCAACTATGATGCACATCAAATTCTAGTTTAATGTTTTTAATTATAAAACTGTTCATATCTGTTTCACCTTGTGAAGAGATTTTCCAGGTTGTGATGAGATTTTGTATGTAATTATTTTAACCAATACATAATCAATTAGTTAAAATTAAAACTTGTGGTGTTTTTATTACATATACAAGAAACCCATGGCCTTTAGGAATTACATAAACCACTAAGAATTATTATTTGGTGACTCTATTGAACTATTTTCAGGATCAAATAGATTGAAAACATTAAAATATGAAAAGATATTTCTGGAAATTTCAAGATGAAATTATTCAAAACTTAAGATTCATATTTCATGGTTGAACTATGCATCGCTGTAGAACAACTTTCTGCCTAAGTAAAATGGACAAAGTATATGTTACAAATAAATTTAAGAAAATTAGTTTTAAAAATCATTTAAAATCTTTATCATTTTTTTTTTCCAAAAAAGCTGTTTAAAATTAAGTTCAGGAATCAGAGAGGATGGAGGAAGAGTAAGATGGGGAGATCGCTAGTCTCCCCCCAAATACATCAAAAACTCATCAAGATATGGAACAACTCCTGCAAAGCAACCTCTAGGCAACAGCAGAAGACCCCAGGCCTCCGGGAGACAGGCTAAGCTCACTGAAATGAGGTCGGAGAGAAGAGGGAGACTTAAAAAGGGGGAATTTCTGGGCAGGAGCTTGTGCCCCAAGGGAGGGTGGGAGACCTGAAACAGGAGTTCCCCTGCAGTGGGAATCTCCCTCATAGGCAGGCCCAAGGTGGAGCTGCGGAGTCTTGGAGAATCAGGCAAAGCAGGGACTTGGAGGGCAGTAGACAGAAAAGGCTGTACTTCTCAGTCCATTAATAGGCCATGGACTGTGACCCCAAACAGATGGGCGGGCTCAGGGGAACCGAGAGTGGCGCAGCAGCGCGCATACAACCCTTGCAGTACAGAGGGCGGGCCCAGGTAGCAGGTACACAAACACGAGGTGCTGAACAGAAGGGAGGCATGCAAACTTGGGCAGCGCACACAACCCCTCCCGGCACAGCCTTAAGAAGAACAAATAACCCCGAGAAGAACAAATAACTCCCCCGCGACGAAGAGTGCAGGCTGTGAGAGGAAACAAGTGCACTCAAACCCCGCGACGTAGAGGGTGGGCACAGGGAGCCGAAACGAGTCCACACTAGCCCAGTGACGCAGAGTGGACGCCCAGGGAGCTGAGACAAGTGCACACAATGCCCGCGATGCAGAAGGTGGACCTCGGAAACTGAGAGTCAAGTGCACACAGCCCTGCGTCACGGAGGGTGAGCTCAGGAAGGTGAGGGAAGCCCACACAAATCACCAGGACGTAGAAGGATCCACACAGGTACCTACCTAGCAAGCTTCAGCCAAAAGCGCAGGGCGGGACGGGGAACAGAAGCACCGGCAATGATCCTAGGGACAAGTAGGGGACTGGTGGCACTGCAGTTATGCTGAGGGCCACTTTGAAGCAGCTGCGGAAACAGACGCGCCTAACACCTTGAGAGTCCCTTGGACTGCAAGGAGATCCAACCAGTCCATTCTGAAGGAGATGAGCCCTGGGATTTCTTTGGAAGGAATGATGCTAAAGCTGAAGCTCCAGTACTTTGGCCACCTCATGTGAAGAGCTGACTCATTGGAAAAGACTCTGATGCTGGGAGAGATTGGGGGCAGGAGGAGAAGGGGACGACAGAGGATGAAATGGCTGGATGGCATCACTGACTCGATGGAAGTGAATCTGTGTGAACTCCGGGAGTTGGTGATGGACAGGGAGGCCTGGCGTGCTGCGATTCATGGGGTCGCAAAGAGTCGGACACGACTGAGCGACTGAACTGAACTGAACTGAACTGAACACCTTGAAAGGTACAACAACTGCCCAAAGGCATACTGAACCCATAGACACTCCGAAACCTACTCCTGGACACTGCACTGCCCTTTAGAGAGGTGAGATCCAGTTCCATCCACCAGAACTCAGGCACAAGCTCAGCCAACCAGGAAAACATCACAGAACACTAACCCAGCCCCATCCACAGAGGCAGACTCCACAGCCAAGAGCTACGATCTTGAAAATCCTTTATTTATTTTTTCCTGTTTCATTTGTTTTCTTTCTTTCTTTCTTTCTCTTATAAATCACAGTTTATTCCACCAATATAGCTCCATCTTCACACTAGCATTTAGTGGTGTTATGGAGTTTTCCTCTTTGTTTTACTTCCTCTTTGTTATATATATATATATATATATATATATATATATATATATATATATATATATATATATAAATCATTTTAAGATTCTTTCTTATTATAAATCACACTGCTTATTGCCCAACATATTTCCACCGTAACATTAGCTTCTGTAGTGCTGTGGAGTTTTCTTCTTTTTCTTGTTAAAAAAAAATCATTTTAAGATTTTTTTTCTCTCTTTTTCTTATAAAACACATGGTTTATTCCCCCTACATATTTCCACCTCAGTATTAGCCCTTTGCGGTGCTGTAGAGTTTTCCTCTTTGTGTTTCTTGTCAAAAAAAAAAGCAAGAAAAGCATTCATTTTCGGTTGTTTCTTTTTTCTCCTTCTCACTTTTTTTCCCCTTGATGAATATTTTTGGATTTTGTTTTGGATGTATTCAACTGCTTTTCCTACTGTGCTTTACCAGCTGTAGCTATTGGTAAATATATATAAATCTTTTCCACACACATTGATTAATTTTTGTTTTTCTATTTTTTCTTCCTCTTTTTAAAAAAATTTTAAACCTCTTCTCCACCCCTTCCTTTTCTCTTTTCCCTCCCTTCTCCTCTTTGTTTTCTCTCTCTCTCTTTTTTTTATTCTCCTTTTTTCCCATCACTCTTTCTTCTTTGACCAAGTAAGTTAAACTGTTGAGTTCTCTATGCTATATTCCTCAATTGGCCTTCTGCTCATACTCAGATTTCCAGATTGAGCATTAGGTAACTCTTCTTTCAGTTGGTTGATATCACTTCTTGTTTCCCTTGCTCACCAAGTCAATCTCCCTCTTTCCTTTAGAATACTTTGATTATAACTGAATGTGTGGAAGTGTGTGTGTATATGTCCCAGTGTTTCTGTAATTACCTACTTGACCTTCTCCCACTAGAACACAGCCACAAGTCACCCCCAAGAAGAAATCAACACAAACCACGCAGCCAACATTTCCCTCCAAGGGCAAAAATCAAAAGGAAGAAGTAATATAATCCTAAAGCTTGGAAAAGGAGACCTCAAGTGGAGCAATTAAAAAAAGAAAAAGAAGATGAAAAGGCAGAGAAATACAACACAAATTAAAGAGTAAGGTTGAAACTCACTAGACCAAATAAACAAAGAGGAAATAAGTAATCTCCCTGAAACAGAATTCATAATAATGATAGTAAGGATGCTCCTAAGACTTGAAAATAGAATGGAGAAAATGCAAGAAGCATTTAACACAGTTAATACAATCACCAAGGACATAGAAGAAATAAAGAATAAGACAACAGAGATAAATAACACAATTATTGAAATTAACAATATTCTAGAAGGAACCAATAGCAGAATAACTGAGGCAGAGGAATGGATAAGTGCACTGGAGGATAGAATGGCAGAAATAATTGCTGAAGAGCAGAATAAAGGGAAAGGAATGTAAAGAATTAAGAAAAGCCTCAGAGACCTTTGGGACAATATTAAATGTGCCAATATTTGAAATATCGGGGTCCTAGAGGAAGAAGAAAAAAAGAAAGGCACTGAGAAAAGTTTTGAAGAAATTATAGTTGATAACTTCCCCAACACAGGAAAGGAAATAGTCAATCAAATCCAAAAAGCACAGAGAGTCTCCTACAGGTTAAACCCAAGGAGAAACTCATCAAGACACATATTCATCAAGCTAACAGAGATTAAGCAGACTGAATATTAAAAGCAGCAAGGGAAAACCCATATGATTAACAGAAGATCTTTCAGCAGAAACTCAACAAGCCAGATGGGAATGGCAGGATATAAAGTACTGAAAGAGAAAAACCTACAACCACAATTACTATACCCAGCAAAGGTCTCATTCAAAATTTATGGAGAAATCACAAGCTTTATGGACAAGCAGAAATTTAGAGAATTCAGCACCACCAAATCAGCCTTACAACAAATACTAAAGGGATTTACATAGCCAGTAAACACAAGAGAAAGGAAAAACCTACAAAAACAAACTCAAAACAATCAAAAAATACCAATAGGCACATATGTATCAATAATTACATTAAATGTAAATGGAGTAAATGCACCAACAAATAGATACAGACTGACTGAATGGATACAAAAACAAGACCCATATATATGCAGGAGACCCACTTCAGACCTAGAGACACATACAGATTGAAAGTCAAAGAATGAAAAAAGATATTCCATAAGAATGGAAACCAACAGAAAGCTGGAGTGACAATCCATATTTCAGACAAAATAGACTTTATATCATAAGAGACAAAGAAGGACACTACATAATGATCAAGGGATTACTCCAAGAAGAAGACATAACAATTGTAAATGTCTTTGCAACCAACTTAGGAGCACCTCAATACATAAGGCAAACAGTAACAGGCATAAGAAGAGAAACTGACAGCAACACAATAATAGTGGGGGACTTTAACACGCCACTGTCGTCAATGGACAGATCATCAAAACATAGAATCAATGAGGAAACACAAGCCTTAAATGAAACATTAGACCAAATGGACCTAATTGATAGCTTCAAGACTTTTCATCCAAATGCAGTAGAATACAATTTCTTCTCAAGTGCACATGGAACACTCTCCAGGATAAGCCACATCTTGGGCCACAAATCAAGCCTCAGTAAATTTAAGAAAATTGAAATTGAAATTGTGTCAAGTATCTTTTCTGACTACAACACTATGAGACTAGATATCAACTACAGGAACGAAACAGCAAAAAACACAAACTCATGGAGATTAAATAATACATTACTAAATAACAAAGAGGTTACTGAAGAAATAAAAAAAGTAATCAAAAGATTCCTAGAAACAAATGACAAAGAAAATATGATGACCCAAAACCTAAGGGACTCAGCGAAGCAGTTCTAAGAGCAAGGTTTATAGCGATACAATCATATCTCAAGAAGCAGGAAAAGCATTGAATAGACAGCCTGCTCTACATCAAAGCAGCTGGAAAAAGGAGAACACAAAACCCCCAAAGTCAGCAGAATGAAGGAGATCATAAAAATCAGAGCATAAATAAATGAAAGAGAAATGAAGGAAACAATGGCAAAGATTAATAAAACTAAAAGCTGGTTCTTTGAGAAGATTAATAAAATTGACAAACCACTAGCCAGATTCATCAAGAAAAAAAGGGAGAAAAATCAAATCAATAAAATGAAAAAGGAGAGGTTACAACAGACAACACAGAAATATAAAGGATCATAAGAGAATATTATGAATAACTATATGCTAACAAAATGGACAACCTAGAGGAAATATACAGATACTTAGAAAAAAATCAGCCTCCCAAGACTGAGCCAGGAATAGATAGAAATTTTGAACTGCCTAATTACAAACATTGAACTTGAAACAGTGATAAAAAATCTCCCCTAAAACAAAAGCCGAGAGCCAGTTTGCTTCATAAGGGAATTCTATCAAATAGTCAGAGAAGAGCAAGTGCCTATTTTTCTGAAACTCTATGAAAAAATTGCAGAGGAAAGAACACTTCCAAACTCATTCTATGAGGCCATAATCCCTGATACCAAAACCAGGAAAAGACAACATGAAAAAAGAAAATTACAGACCACAATCTCTCATGAACATAGATGCAAAAATACTCAGCAAAATTCTAGCAAACAGAATCCAACAACACATCAAAAAGTTCATGTGCCTTTTTCAAGTTGGGTTTATTCCAGGGATGCAGGGATTCTTCAATATACACAAATCAATCAACGTGATACAACATAACATGAAATTGAAAGATTAAAAACCATATGATCATCTCGATAGATACAGAAAAGGCCTTCAACAAAATCCAGCATCAATTTATGATAAAAATACTTCAAAAATGGGCACAGAAGGAACCTATTTCAACATAGTAAATGCCATAAATGCAAAGCCCACAGCAAACATTCTCAATCGTGAAGACTAAAAGCTTTCCCTCTGAGGTCAGGAACAAGACACTGTCACCACCATCATTCAACATAGTTTTGGAAGTCCTAGCTACAGCAATTAGAGAAGAAAAGGAAATGAAAGGAATTCAGATCAGAAAAGAAGAAGTAAAACTCTCACTATTTGCAGATGACAAGATACTAAACATAGAAAACCCAAACGAAAGTATCAGAAAATTACTAGAGCTAACCAGCGAATTCAGCAAAGTTGTGGGTTACAAGGGCAATACACAGAAATCACTTACACTCTTATATACTAACAATGAAAAATTATAAAGAGAAATTAAGGAATCAATACTATTCACTGTTGCAACAAAAATAATAAAATATCTAGGAATAAACCTATCTAAGGAAACAAAAGACCTCTATATGGAAAACTGCAAGAGACTGATGAAAGAAATAAAAGACAACATAAACAGATGAAGAGATATTCCATGTTTCTAGGCGGGAAGAATCAATATTGTGAAAATGACTATACTACCAAACGCAATCTACAGGTTCAATGCAATCCCTATCAAATTACCAATGGCTTTTTTCACAGAACTAGAACAAAAAATTTCACAATTCATATGGAAACACAAAAGACCCTGGATAACCAAAGCAGTCTTGAGAAAGAAGAATGGAGCTGGAGGAATCAAACTTCCTGACTTCAGGCTACTACAAAGCTGCAGTCATCAAGACAGTATGGTACTGGCACAAAAGCAGAAATATAGACCAATGGAACAAGATAGAACCCAGAAATAAACCCGCTCATCTATGGGTACCTTATTTTTGACAAGGAAGAAAGAATATGCAATGGGGCAAAGACAGCCTCTTCAATAAGTGGTGCTGGGAAAACTGGACAACTACATGCAAAAGAATGAAATTAGTTCACTACCTAATGCCATGCACAAAGATAAACTCAAAATGAATTAAAGACCTAAATTTAAGACCAGAAACTATGAAACTCTTAGAGGAGAACAGAGAACTCTTAGAGCAGAACACTCAGTGACGTAAATCAAAGCAAGATCTTCTATGATCCACCTCCTAGAGTAATGTAAACAAAAACAAAAATAAACAAATGGGACCTAATTAAATTTAACAGCTTTTGCACAACAAAAGAAACTACGAACAAAGTGAAAGACAACCCTCAGAATGGGAGATAATAATACCAAAAGAAACAACCAATAAAGAATTAATTTCCAAAGTATACAAGCAGCTTATACAATCAGTCCCAGAAAAAACAAACAACCCAATCAAAAAGACATTTCTGCAAAGAAGACATACAGATGGCTAACAAACTCAAGAAAAGATCGATATCACTCATTATCAGAGAAATGCAAATCAAAACTACGATGAAATACCCCCTCACACCAGTCAGAACGGCCATCATCAAAAAGTCTACATGCAATAAATGCTGGAGAGGGTGTGGAGAAAAGGGAACACTCTTGCATTGCTGGTGGGAATGTAAACTGATAAAGTCACTATGGAAGACTTTATGGAGACTCCTTAAAAAGCTAGAAATAAAACCACCATATGACCCAGCAATCCCACTGCTAGGCACATACCCGGAGGAAATCAAAACTGAAAAAAACATGTGTACCGCAATGTTTATTGCAGCTCTATTTACAATAGGTAGAACATGGAAGCAACCTAGATGTCCATCGACAGATGAATGGATAAAGAAGCTGTGGTACATATATATATATATATATATATATATAATTGAATACTGCTCACTCATAAAAAGATCACATTTGAATCTATTTTAATGAGGTGGATAAAACTAGAATCCATTATACAGAGTGACATAAGTCAGAAAGAGAAATATAAATATCATATACCAACACATATATATGGAATCTGAAGAGATGACACTGATTAATTTATTTTCAAGGCAGCAGTGGAGAAGCAGACATAGAGAACAGACCTATTGTTAAGGTAGGAGGAGAGGAGGGAGAAGGGGAGATGTATGGAGAGAGTAACATAGAAATTTACAATACCATGTGTAAAACAGATAGCCAATGGGAATTTGCTGTAAGACTCAGGGAACTCAAACAGGAGCTCTGCAACAGGCTGAAGGGTGGGGTGGAAAGGGAGGTGGGAGGGAGGTCTTGGAGGGAGGGGACATGGGTATACCCATGGCTGATTCTTGTTGCTGTATGACAGAAAACCACATTTTTCTGTAAAGCAATTATTCTTCAATTAGAAAATTAAAAATAAATTAGAAATTAAAAAAATTAAGTTCAAATGAAACATTTGACATGACTATACAAAGCATACCCATATCTTAGCAGCTTCAGTTTAAAGTAGTTAGTTGTTTTATTCTGTTATGTAGGTAGATTAGGAAAAAGAAGTCCAGAATGGTGGTGGCTAAAAGACAAAGAAAGGAAAACGCCCATGAAAATAGAATAAAAGAAGGTCCAAGGACCAAGTGAGAACCTCAGGTAAAACAAACAGCGCTCCTGCCTAACCCAATTTACATAGGGCAGGTTTATTGGGAGGAGAAAAAACATACAAAAAGAGGAGCCAAAATTGAGCGGGGATGGGGGGGGTGGGTGGGGGGTGGGGGGGTGGGGGTGGGGGTGGGGGGGTGAGGACTCTTTTCTCTTCATGAATTTTAGGTGGCCCACTCTCACTCCTGGAGGATGTGTTTTCCTTTGCTTGCCAAAATATACTGAGTTGTAACAATAGTCTGTTCATTGCTTCAAATTTCTGCTGCAGCGAGACAGAACTGAGGAAATTACAAACTCCCCTGACAATTCACTTAGCTGTCATGTTGATAAATAGCTTGATGCTTAATTTGGGAAACTTTCCAGGAAAAAGACTAAGCACACAGTGAGCTCCATTATCTGGGAAAACACATGTTAATTTGAAGCGTGTCTTTCCTATAATCAACATACCTGATATGTCACAAACTTCCAGATAGTTAACACATGCAGCAAGTGCTTTATGCAACAATTTTATATGAAGCCCTGTTTTCCACCATCTGGGTGTTTTTGTTTATATTAATATGTCTTAAGTGACTGAAATGGGTCAAAAATTATTTTTTATATCAATATTACCGTAATAAAAAATTGGCACTTGCAATTATTTTTTTCCAAAATTGTTCTAAAGTGAGCTTAATAATGTGGATTAAAAATGAATCAAGAGATAGAGGAAAAAATGCATGAAAATTGGATGCTTGGTGTAATATAAGTTCTTTCTAAACAATTCCCTTAAAATGAAACAGATATTTTACAAAATATATCTTCAAAGATAAGTTTAAATGAGTTTTTTTTTTTTACTCTCAGAAATGAATTTTATAGCACAAGAAGCAGATCAGCAAGAAATGTGTAATTTCTAAACTTTATAACATTTCTAATCACTTATTTCTGGAACAATGATTAACTTCTCAGTAATAAATTTCATGTAATATAAATATATTGTTTATTTTCAATTTGCCTTTCACAGGCATTTTTTCATTAACCATATTTTTAATCTTCTTCTATTTATAAAGTGTTTTATAATTTTTACAATATTTGTGTCTTAGAATATACATAATCCATTTTAAAGACACTGCTTTATAATAACTAAAATTCTAATTTAAGAATGCTTCTAATTTAATGGAAGTTAATGAAATATTCTTACTTAAGTTCTTCTTATATATAAAATAAAATTACAGTGGATAATTATTTACATAAATTTCATTAAAACATGCTCTTTTAACAGTTGAAAACTACTTCTTGGAGAAACACATTTTTCAAAGATGTTCACTTATCCTTTGAACTGATTTGAATTCTTTCTTCAATAGCTTTGTAAATAGCAATAAATTTTTTTCTCACAAATATCCAGTGAATAAAAGCTTCTTGCTTTTAGGCTAAACATCCTTGTGTTTTCTGACACCAAAAGCTTTAGCATTTCTTCTGTGCAGCAGACATTTATTCCCTTGAAACATTTGCACCCCATCCATTTAATGTTTAAATAGAAAACTCAAGACTCAGCCCCAATCTTCCCGGGTGCCAAAGAGCCACTCAGTGTATAACAAAAAATATGTAAGTGATGCTTTCTACTCCAGCATCTCATCAGCAAACTGCTCAATAAGGTGAGGAGTAAGATATGTGTTTAAAGACTTTTAAAGAACAAGCCAAGTAGGTAAACACGATTATTAAAATTCTATGCAAAATCAGTTTGGAAAGGATGCATTCTGATACATTTCAGATTCACAAACTGAATCCTTTACTGTATTATATGAAATCCATTGACTATAATAGTGATGATTTTGATAGTCTTTTCCATTCTGTTCTCTCTATTATTTTGAGCTTGATTGATTTAATAACTGATTAATTGAAATTTTAAAGACACAAACTAGCTGGTAAACTGGATAATTTCATCTGTTTTGAAACCTGAAAATGGAAAAATACCTGGTTACTATTGATTATTGAAGATGTGACCATTAGCACAGCTGACATGAGTTTTATTTGAGCAAATTTCACTGGGCAATATTTACATGTCCAATTTGAAAAAAAACTTGCAAAATTTATTTTCAATGTTTAAAAATTGATATAAAATGTATTCATGAATAATATTGTAAGAGCATATAATAAATAATTAAAGTTTTTAAATTTCAAGTAATGTGGGTTTATTTCTTATGTTTTTCTGAATTTTCTATGATTCATTTCTTATATTAAACATTATATATTGCCATAATAAAATAGAGATATTTTGTGGTAAGTATATAAATAAGCTGTAGTAAGAATAAACAGACTGTTAACTTTCAAATAATAAATAATATATACTTATATATATAAACACTTGATATATAAATGATATACATGATAAATAAATGATATACTCTTGATATATAAAATACCATTTAATTCTAATTTCAGCAACACTTTAAGCTACCCTTTGTCCCTATGTTTAGAGACTGTTGAATGGGTTAAAAAACATGGTGAACCAATATATGGTTCTCAAATAAATACTTACATTTTTCCGTGGCTATAACACTTAGGTTGTACCAAGCACTAGTCTCTCGATCAAGTGGGTTCGTTGTGAAGATTGTGCCGTTGTCATCAACACTGAACACTTCACTTCTGGTAATAGAATATCTGCACATACAGACACAAATAATTCCTTTAAAGTATTATTTTCTCTGTGCAACTTTAAAGTGTATACATTGTTCTTTTTAAGCAAAAATATATCAAATCCACATTCTACAGAGCTAGTATGATGCTGCAAAATTTCAAAAAGATAATTTCTACATTTGCGCTTCAACCCAATGGAAACAGAGGAGAAAAACCTGAAACACACTCTAGTTTTCAAATAATGTGTGCTAAATCTGGACATGCCACTCACTCTCACTTGCAAGAGAGAATTTTAACAAGGTCTCTAAAAATTATCACACTAATTTGTTTGTTGTTGGGGAAAATGAAAATAGAAACTACAGAGAATTAAGCTTTAAGGAAATTCCATTTTAGCTCTGCTGCTCCTGCTGAGTCGCTTCAGTCATATCTGACTCTGTGCGACCCCATAGACGGCAGCCCACCAGGCTCCCTGGTCCCTGGGATTCTCCAGGCGAGAACACTGGAGTGGGTTGCCATTTCCTTCTCCAATGCATGAAAGTGAAAAGTGAAAGTGAAGTCACTCAGTCGTGTCCAACTCTGAGCGACCCCAGGGACCACAGCCTACCAGGCTTCTCCATCCATGGTATTTTCCATGCAAGAGTAGTGGAGTGGGGTGCCATTGCCTTCTCCAAGTTTTAGCTCTGCTCATTGTTAAATCTTTATAAGCAATTTGCTTACATATCAACAAGTGGTCACATTTCCTAGTTAGATATTTTTGACAAAATGAAACAGTTCTTGTTAAGTTGCTTAGTTGTGTTTGACTCTTTGTAACCCCATGGACTGCAGCATGCCAGGCTTCCCTGTCCTTTACCATTTCCCAGAGCTTGCTCAAACTCATGTTCAATAAATCGGTGATGCCATCCAACCATCTTTTCCTGTCATCCCCTTTTCCTCCTGCCTTCAATCTTTCCCAGCATCAGGATCTTTTCTAATGAGTCAGCTCTTCGCATCAGGTGGCCAAAGTATTGGAGCCTCAGTTTCAGCATCAGTCCTTCCAGTGAATATTCAGGGTTGATTTCCTTTAGGATTGACTGGTTGGATTTCCTCGCAGTCCAAGGGACTCTCAACAGTCTTCTCCAACACCACAAAGAGTCGGACACAACTGAGCGACTTTCACTTCACCTCACCATTTAAGAAATAAGTGTGTAATATATATTAGAAAGAGTATGGACTAAAAAGCCTAAAACATAAAGTTTAGATGTTCAGATTAATCTTTGGTTTGCTTTGTAATTCCTTTTTAAAGATTCTTCATTCCACTAAAAGTGCCGAGTGAATAGAATGTGGTTGTGTGGTGGTTTCTCACTGCAAAGGGTTCCTGACAGAATGATGTAAACAAATGATTTCTCCATGCATATAAGGATCCCTTTATAGTCTGTTCTTAATCTTCATACACCTCTACAAAAGTACTATTCCCGTCTCGCAGAAGAAGAACTGAGACACATAAAAGCCAAGCCCATAACAAAGGCTAAATCTTCCCAAGTAGGTGCAACTCCACCAGATCTTTCAAGGATGCTTTTATGCACAAGTAATAGAGGATTTGGGTTTGTTTTTTTTTTTTTTTAACTTTTAAGTTTGTATTGGGGTATAGCCAATTAACAAAGAATGTTGTGATCATTTCAGGTGAAGAGGGAAACCACTCAGCCATATATATACATGCCCCTTTGCTCCCCCAAACTCCCCTCCCGTACAGGCTGTTACATAACATTGAGCAGTGTGCCCTGTGCTATGGGGCTTTCTTGGTGGCGCTGTCAGCAAAGAATCTGCCTCCAATGCAGGAGACCTGGGTTCAGTCCCTGGGTTGGGAAGATTCCCTGGGGAAGGAAATGGCAACCCAGTATTCTTGCCTGGAGAATCCCATGGACAGCGGTGCTATACAGTATCTCCTCGTTGGTTATCCACTTTAAATATAGCAGTGTGTACATGTCCATCCCAAACTCCCTAACTGTCCCTTTCCTCCAGCTTTCCCCCTGGGAACTACAAGTCTGTTCTCTAAGTCTGTGATTTGGTGAAAGGTGTTTAAAGACAGCTTCTTCCACTGGTGAAAGAAATCCTTGTCATTCTTGAAAGAAACACAAACCTGCTTCCAGCTAGTGAGGCTGGAAGGCTCTTTCCCACAAGCCTGATTACTCAGATTATTTATCTTTTGCTGTGAATGCAGGCAGTTTTTCCCTTTCAAGGAATTGGTCTGAATTCATAGACATAGAGTTGTTCTTAGTATCTTCTTATAATACTGTTTAATGTCTACAGGTTCAATAATTGCATTCCCTCCTTCATTTCTGATAATGGTAATTTTTGCCTCTTCTTTTCTCCCCTTGGTAGTCTGGTTAGATGGATAACTTCTACCAGTGTTTTGGAAAAACCAGCTATCATTCCATTGTATATCTTTATTTTCAATTTCACTGCTTCTAAAGTTTTTAAATTGCTTTCTTTTCCTTTAATAACAGAAAAGATTTTAGTGCCATTCCCATATTTATAAAAATTATAAAATTTGACTCTAGGTTTAGTTAGAAAGGAAATTTTAACAATGCCCAAGGAATAAATTATCCACAGTAGTGGCAAAAGAATTTATTCCCTCTATCTGTCATCTAAACAATGAAGTAATATAAAGAATAAGGATAAGATGAAAAACTTTGGGAAGATTTCTTGTGCAGTTTCTTATAACTTCATGATGGAGTTTTTATTACACATAATTTCGAGGTTCTAATTTCTAGCACACTAGACTCCTTAAAACAACTATTAATACATGTTTTCCTCCACCACCTTCCCTTATTCATCTATTTTCCATATTTATAGTCCAGAGAATTACACAGGCTTCTAAGATGCTGGGTATTGCTTTGCTGTTTGGAAGGGCTACTAATACAAAGAAGAAGCTTCTTTACATTTTTAAGATAGACGATGCTCCAGTTTCCCACTGTAATTCCTAATCACAAAATGCTGCCTTCTGACATGTAGATATAGTTCCTATTTATTAGCAGTAAACTTAGTAATGAATATAAGTATATATATAGTATGTGTGTGTGTGTGAGTTGCTCAGTCGTCGGACTCTTTGTGACTCCATGGACTGTAGCCTGCCAGACTCCTCTGTCCATGGGATTCTCCAGGCAAGAATACTGGAGTGGGTTGCCATTCCCTTCTCCAGGGGATCTTCCCAACCCAGGGATCCAACCTGGGTCTCCTGCATTGCAGGCAGATTCTTTACTGTCTGAGCCACCAGGGAAGACTTCCAATATATGTGTGTGAATATATAATCAAAGCACAGTACATTGTTTAAATTTTAAATAGCATGTCTATTAACCTACTTGTTTTTATGACAATAGTAAAGAACACATAACTTAATAAATACTTTCCTGATTAAAGTTTTCATTATACTATCATTTATAATGACAAATTGTAGAAACAATTTAAATATCTAATGTCAGTTGCGTAAATAAGGCAATGACTGATGAATGCTTTATGAAAGTCGCTCAGTCCATGTCAAACTCTTTGCAACTCCATGGACTGTAGCCTGCCAGGCGCTTCTGTCCATGGAATTCTCCAGGCAAGAATACTGGAGTGGGTAGCTGTTCCCTTCTCCAAGGGACCTTCCTAACCCAGGGATCGAACCCAGGTCTCCCACATTGAGGGAGGATTCTTCACTGTCTGAAACACCAGGAAAGCTCAAGAATACTAGAGTGGGTAGCCTATCCCTTCTCCAGCAGATCTTCCTGACTTAGGAATCGAACCAGGGTCTCCTGCATTGCAGACAGATTCTTTACCAACTGAGCTATCAGAAATAATGATGAGTAAAAACATAGCTGAAAATATAACATTTAAAAAATACAACAGCATTAAAGTTGATTATATGCAAAATATTATGTAACATATATGAGAAAAATGTGACCACAGCCAAATATAATAACAGCTTTTGCTTTTATCTCTAATAAGAACTACAAGGAGAATAAAAATTTTTTTAAAAGGCAGGAAGTATATTATCTGAATGTAACAGACTAATTTAATGGATGGTAAATATAGTTTGATTGCAACAAAAAAACATTTCTAACTGATTGGACTCATTTTTATGCCTTTAATGGTATCTTGTAAAAGCTTGATTAACTTTTGAATATCATCCCCTGGTAGCTCAACTGGTAAAGAACAGCTCAGAATGTGGAAGACCTGGGTTCAATCCCTGGTCTGGGAAGATCCCCTGGAGAAGGGAACAGCTACCCACTCCTGTATTCTGGCCTGGAGAATTCCATGAACTGTATATAAGTCCATGGGTTCGCAAAGCGTCAGACATGACTGAGCGACTTTTATTTTAACTTAATCAAATAGTGTTTGTTTGAAGCACATTGTCATCAAAATTGTTTCCCTTCTGACTTGGCATAATCAAGGGTTTCTTTTCCCTAACATCCCTATCCCAATTAATAGAGTTGATTGCATCGAATTTCGGTGCACAGCCTCTCTCTTGCCCATGTTTGCAAGTGCTTATTTCTTTGCATCTTAATCAACAGTGAGGTTTCCTGTTTTGATTTGTTTAAACTTTTGCAAATTTTATAAGTGACCATAGAGAGAAATATAGGTCTGGATATATTCTTGTTCCACTTATAAAAAAATTTTATTTTCAAGCTAATCTGTGTTCCCTCATTTATCAATGCAAAGCTGGGCTTCCAGACATACCCAATAGGAGATTTCCTCTGATCAGGATCAGTGGCAGAGACCGTGCCTACAGAGGATCCATGAGGGCATTCTTCAAAGATTTCAAAGATGTAATATGGGAGGAGGAAAACAGGAGGCTCATCAACATCCTCCACCTGGATCTTGATGACAGTGGTGGAAGCTTCAATGTGGTATTCCCTGAGTTGCTCATCAACTTGGGGATTTTTAACTTTTGCTCTAATACGATAGTGGTTCTGGTCCTCAAAGTTCACTTTCTGCAAAGTAATACAGTGTACACAGAAAACCCAAGGAATTACTTAGGGGGAAAAAAAAGGTTTTGTTGATAAATTAAGTCTCAGGTGCTTTCCAGTTAGGTTTTTACTATTTATGTTCTTGGATCCCTATGAGATTGTCATTAAATATTTAGTAGTTGTGGAGAAAATCCCTATGTTATGTGTATTTGTTATTTATAACTATTACAAAATGTTTTTGGTTAATAACTAGTTTTTTTTAGGATTAAAACTATACTTTTCTGAGTATAAGTATCTTAGGGAGTTGAGAATTGATTTCCTGTTATTTAAGATATTTTTGAAAAGTTTGTCCTCTGTTTTAAAATATTTTTCAAAAACTCTCCTACAGTGTAATTCAAGGAGCTCTGTAATATATCTCTCATCAGTTATATCTGAAATATATAGATAGAAATACAAAAAACTGAAATTTTTCTTAATTTTTTCAGAGGTATCTTGCACAAAACTGATAATTAGCTATTTTTAAATTATGCTTTGTAATTTATGCTAAAATGTAGGCAATATATGTTTATATTCTAAAAAATGAAACATCTTGGAAGTTTTTTAAAAGCACACATATCTTTCCTTTTTTTTGTAAACTATAAATCACAAGATCTTAATTTAATCACTTAATTGAAGCAAACACTAACTGGTTACACAAAATAATTATATATATATTTCTGATTTGATTTTGCATTATTATTCAAAGCAAAAAAAATTAATGCATCTACCTTTTTTAGTATAATTATTCCTTCTTGGGTCTCATTATTGGTAATGACGTCAAATGTTCTTGAATCGTCTTCGATGCTGTAGTCCATTTCTGCATTCTCTCCTATGTCTCTATCATATGCCATGATTTTTCCTATAGATGTCCCAACAGGTGCAGATTCAGAGACAGTCAAGCGGTATAAACCTTCAAAAACAAAATTCAAGATATTTTGCACAGATAGTCAACATAAGAACTTCAAAATATAGCACCCTCTCCTTATTTAATGTGCTGTCAGAAAAAAACATACCCACTCTCACTAACTGCTTATTCTAAATACACCCCCCTCTCTCTCTCCCTGTATATTTTGCAGTCTAAACATTTCCCTCGTACCTTTTTGAATATCTATTATTCTCTCTTTAAATATATCTTAGAAAGGTCTTTCACCACCACATAGAATTTCCAAATTTCTATACATATTTGTGTGTGTGTGTGTGTGTGTGTGTGTGTGTGTGCGCGCACGTGTCTATTAGCTACTCAATCATGTCCAACTCTTTGTGACCCCATGGGCTATAGCCTGCCAGGCTCCTCTGTCTATGGGATTCTCCAGGGAAACTGATAGACATTTCCTTCTCCAGGGGATCTTCCTGACCCAAGGATGAAACCCTGGTTTCTTGCATTGCAGGCAGCTTCTTTATTGTCTGAGCTACCAGGGAAGCACATTCATACTCATACCTTCTCACTATTCATGGATTTATTTTCTGTTGTATCTTTCAACAATGCCAAATTATATTTGATACAAAGTTTTTCAATATTACTCAGGCATTCTCTGATACCTAAAATTACCATTAAATTTAAGTATGAATTAAAGAAGGTAGCGTCTAAAAGCAAATATTTGAGTTCTAACTGTAGTAGTTTGATTTAAGAGAATATGTACCTGGATTGCATTAACCATAGTTGAAAAGAAATAGAAAGATGTGGAAGTATGCATCCATAAGAAAGAATGAAATAAGAACATTTGCAGCAACATGGATGGACATATAGATCATTATACTAAGTTAACTATGTTGGAAAAAGAAAGACAGATACCATGTGCTATAACTTATATGCGGAATCTAAAATATGACACAAATGAACGTATCTACGAGGCAAAAACAGACTTATTGATATGGAGAGCAGACTTGTGGTTGCCAAGTGGCATGAGGAGTGGGGGAAAGGATGGATTAGAAGTTCAGAACTAACAGGTGAAAACTATCATACAAAGAATGGATAAACGAGTCCTACTGTAGAGCACAGGGGACTATATCCAATACCCTGTGACAAATAATAAAGGAAAAGAATATGAAAAATAATGTATGTATGTGCATAACTGAATCACTTTGCTGTATAGTAGATATTAACACAACATTGTAAATCAGTTATGAAAGTGAAAAGTCACTAAGTCATGTCCAACTGTTTGCAACCCATGGACTGTAGCCCACCAGGCTCCTCCGTCCATGTAATTCTCCAGGCCAGAATACTGGAGTGGGTAGCCATTCCCTTCTCCAGCGGATTTTCCTAACTCAGGTATTGAATTCAGCTCTCCTGCATTGCAAGCGGATTCTCTACTATCTGAGCCACCAGGGAAGCCCAAAATATACATCAGTAAAATAATTTTAAAAAGAGACAAATGATGGAGCAGCAATAGTTGGTTGGTTGTGAAAAAGCATGCTGGCATCAGATGACTCTATTCTTTTTATATAATGGCAGTTATATTTGAAATACATTGACACAAATAAAAATAAATAAGCTTCCTTTCTTTACTTTTCAGAAGTAACTTGCATAAAACTTATTAAAATTAGTTACTCATATATCATTTGTAATTTATGCTAAAATGCAAAAAATCATCAGGAATGATAACATCCTAAAGAGTAAATCTTAGAATTAAAAAAAAGGAGCACATCCAGTATAATTTTTCTTTAAAGGGATTCATGATTTCCTTAGAAGCACAGAGCGAGTCACTACACAGACTGCCTTGTGAGATCGTTCTCTTTTTTTAAGCGGGAGAAATGTCACTTTAAAATTGGTAATATTTTGCTGTTTTCAGGAAGTAAGAGTTTAAGTATGCTACCATGTATCTGTCATTGTGGCGAAGTTAAAAGAATCATTTATTCAATTGCACAAATTAAAAAGTGCCAACAAATTACTCTTGAGGAGAGAGTGACACTATCCTAAATCTGAAAGCAGATGCTTTAATACATTGCCAAATCAAGGCTTAGTCTATGCTGTTTCCCATACTTTCAAAGATCATTTGTTAGGGTACTTCTTACTTACTGTCTTTAAATATGGGTTTATTGTCATTGACATCAGAAAGTTTGATTAATACACTTGTTGTTCCAGACAGTGCTCCAGGTAGACCAATCATGTCTTTGGCTTGAATAATCACCCAGTACTCATCTTGCAGTTCTCTATCCATTTTAGAAGATATCCTTATTTTTCCTTTAAAAATGTAACAAACGACCATTATTATTTCATGATTAACCATGGCTTCTCCCTAGTTAATTTCTTAAGAATTTGAACATAAGATCATTGGTTTGACACATTTTGAATCACTACAATGTGCCAGATGCTGCCCTGGAGATAAAAAGGTGACAATATACTAATCACCAACTCTGCCTAGAGTTTAGTCATCACAATACTAATAGTAGTAGATCCTTAATAAAATACTACGCTAAGATAAACCACAGGGAGAGAGGAAGAAAGTCTTATTTTTCTGCTTTCTTTTTTGACCTGATACTAAGGTGCTACAATTAACTGTTCCCCTAAACTTGGAAGAAGTTGATTTACTACAGATAGGTGTGTAAATAAAAATGCTAAATTTATGCAAAAAATACTGCGCACCTGTGATGTTAAAATCTATTTTGAGTCATGACCTGTGAAGAAGGGCTGATTTTTGATTCACAGTTACTCATAATCCACCAACAGAGATATTCAAACCCACACTGGACCATGAAATTGTTGTATTAAGTGTCCACTTTCTATAAAATTATTCAATAAAACGTTATTCATCATTGAAGAAACCTAGGAAAAGCTTAAGATGGTGAATAGGAGGGCAAAATGCAGTCCTAAAGATTGGGGAACACATAATACAAATATAAGACAGGGAATGGCTATTCTTCAACAACGTCTGGGCAAAGGTATTTATTAAAAACTGTGATACCTGAACAAAAATAAAAGAAGGGTAAATTGGACCATACCCTGAAGATATTTTAACTGTGGACTGGTGTTTCACAATTATATTCTAGTATATGTAATCAATATGGAAACCATAGAATATATGAAACAGATGCTGCTACTGTCTTCCCTAGATGTGACTCAACAGAGAATCATGTTTGCTATTAGCAAAGGTGAATAGTATTAGACCTTCTGAATTATATATCCAAAGGTGTAGAGACTGAGAGGGACACAAAGACCTTCACTTCTCATGTGTGGAGGCTTCAACTAACTTTGCCTACTTACTTTACTTTTCTTCTCATCTTCAGAATGAACAAATTTAAATATATTCCTAGATCCTCTTACACACTCCAAAACTTACCTCTTCTGTGTTTTGGCTTTTAATCGCCTTGTTGCTCACTCTACTGCTCCTCCACTAATGAAATTAATTGGTTTAGCAGATTTGCTCAATATATAATACTTGAGAAGCCAGCGAGGAATAGGAGGGAAAGACAAGGCTCGAAATGGCCAAGAAGATCGAGTGCCACCTGGCACACGTCTCCTTCACAGATCACTCACTTTCTGCTTTCCACCTGTTGTGTTTTCTCACCCTGGTGCCTGGATAGTCTAAAGCTTCAACACTTCCCCTTCTCAGGGATTTCCTGTACATTCTTCCTATAATCTGGAATGCCTTCCTCTCCTCACATTGGCTGCAGGCTCAGCTCAGCATCCTGTTTTCAGTGCCTTCTGCCTTGCCAGACAATATGAAATAGTGCTTACTTTCTTCTATTGAACCTTGTTTATTTTACTTCATGAAATACACAAACTAAATGCATGTATTTATCAATATGCAAATGTTTAATATTTATATTTAAATTACAAGAGGAAAGAATTCCAGTTGCTTCCTTTTCATTATTTTTTTTAATATTGCAATGTTGTACTGCTGTAAACATAATATGTTGTAAACACAACGCCTGTTACATATTTGACCCTTCTCAACCAAGATCATGTAAGAGAATGAAAACCAAATGTCTTAAGGCATCCATTCATTGCATATAGTAAAATAACTTTAACTTGTACATTCAGGATAATAGAAACTAGGCATTATTCTGGGAGAATTAAGAATATAGTCACTCACATCATACTTTTCAAAATCTGATTCTCACAAGAGACCTGACTGATAAAAGGTGAGATATTTAGTATTTGCTAAATGAATGAATCAATAAGAAATGCTTAAAGAACCAACATATGCTTTAATTGCTTAAACCTTTTCATGTCATTGAGATGGATATAATACTTGTCTCATTAACAAACATAGAATTTTACTCCTTTTGGCACTTGCCACATTTTTGGGTGGTTATTTAGGTACTTCTTTTTTTCATCTTTAGAGAATATAAACTTCTTTATGTGTATTTAATCTTTGCAGTGACCAAAGAAATCATAGTTGTTAAATGACCAATGTTTATAAATCTTATATGCTCAATAGATATTGAAAACTTTTGTTTTATTTATTTTATAAAGTATTCAATTGATTAATAGAAATTGAAGAAGCACGGATAGAAAAATCAAATGCTATATTCATGTAAATCAAAAGTACATAACACTCTGGCTGGGTGTACAGGTGGAACTCTGTGATTTTAATTTGCATTTTCATGATGACTACTAAGGTTGCACAATTTTAATATGCTTGCAGGCTTTCTTTGTATCAACTTTTTTGTCAATTGTTTGTAAATGTCTCTTTCCCATATTTTTAAAATGTAATAATCCTTAGGTATGCTTTATAATCCATACACAAATCATTTGTGGTATGGATGTGAAAAATCTAATCTCTCAACCTTAGAAAAATCAGCTAAAAAATAAAAATAATTAAATGCTTAAGATTACATTACAACCTCCTTGTTTATGGAAACATTTGGTCCACTTTACAACACATTTGTAGGCAGGGAATTTTTGCTCTGATGTTTGCCAACTTAGAATCATGTTGAATTGCATGTTATTTCATCCAGGAATACCTGTTGTTGGTTCAATGGAGAAATATGGTTGGCCTTGTAGTAAGCTGTACACAAGACGAGCATTATTGCCACTTGAAGGATCATCAGCATCACTTGCTGTCACCTGGGTTACTAATGTTCCTGAAGAGAACATAAATAGTTACAAGAAATTAAGACTCTGGTTTTTGAAAAATGGATCCTAGTTCTCTAAGATTCTTTCTTTAGCAAGAAAGATGATGATATGCAATGAAAGACCTGCCCTCCTTTTTATAAATTATGAAACAAATATACTTTTGTTTAGACAAGAAAATATAACTTTATAAAAAAATAGCCCTTATTCCCAAATACAATATAGAATTTTAAATGCGTAGATCTAATGCAACCTAAATATTAAATAACCCACTAAAATATATAATTAAGGATTATTCAAAGATGTTTTATTAGTGGAGTAATCAAAGGGAGATTTAAAAGCAGTTTTTCTTCAAAAACCATATTGTAACCAGTTCTTCAAAAATTATAGAATTTAAAAATATTAATAAGTGTTATTAAAATGATCTTGACATAATGTCAAGCTGAAAATAAGCAGAATTATTTAGCTAATATCATTCCCTTCAACAAAATGCCTACTTTAATGAATTTTCTTTTAAAGTGCAATGTAAAAATCTACCAGCTTGATAAGGTAAGCGTTCTTAATCTAATTTAGTAACAATCAATAAAATTCATGGGAAATAAATACTTGTATGTTCAAAATCAGTGGTTAACTTAAATATCTTTATTTAATTGTGCTTTCTAATGATTTTTATGTAAATATGGAATCTAGCATTATGAGTCTTGTTGGAAACACAGATTTTTGAAGCTCTGTGTTCTTTGTTTTACCATGAAAATAATTAATGTAAAAAAATTAAGATGATACAAATTTGAGGCAGAACTTCTAAAATAAATTTAATAAAGTCTTGCTTTATTCTGACTCATAATTTGTAAATATCAGCTATAAAATTTAGAAGGACTTTAGGAATGGTCAATTCTACCATCACTCTAATTATCTGATTATATTTTTTTCAGTTTCTGTCTTTCTTTCCTTCTGTTTCAGTTTTATAGACATAACATTTCATTAAATACAGATTAATTAACTTTAAAAGCTTTAAATATTTTCTAAATGTTTTTTTCTAAAAAAGTCAGTAGAGAGAAGCAAGCCTGTATAAGTTCTTAATCAGTAATTAAAAAACTGTAGAAATCTTCAAAAATAGTAAAGTAACATAAACAGTAATAATAAATAAGCATTGAAGCAATTAAGAAATACACATCATATGATAGTATTTTGTATATTTTCTGTGAGAAATTGTCATGTATAAGAGAAATTGTACATTGACTTGCAGTTCAGTTCAGTCGCTCAGTCATGTCCAACTGTTTGAGATCCCATGGATTGCACCTTGCCCGTCTTTCCTGTCCATCACCAGCTCCTGGAGCCTACCCAAACTTATGTCCATTGCATCAATGATGCCATCCAACCGTTTCATCCTCTGTCGACACCTTCTCCTCCTGCCTTCAATCTTCCCCAGCATCAGGGTCTTTTCCAATGAGTTCATTCTTCAGGTGCCCAAAGTACTGGAGGTTTAGCTTCAGCATCAGTCCTTCCAATGAATATTCAAGACTGATTTCCTTTAGAATTGGCTGGTTGGATCTCCTTCCTGTCCAAGGGACTCTCAAGAGTCTTCTCCAACATCACAGTTCAAAAGCATCAATTCTTCGGCACTCAGCTTTCTTCATAGTCCAACTTTCACATCCATACATGACCACTGAAGAAACCTTAGCTTTGACTAGATGGACCTTTGTTGGCAAAGTAATGTCTCTGCTTTTTAATATGCTGTCTAGGTTTGTCATAACTTTTCTTCCGAGGAGCAAGTGTCTTTTAATTTCACAGCTGCAATCACCATCTGCAGTGATTTTGGAGCCCCCCAAAATACAGTTTGTTACTGTTTCCATTGTTTCCCCATCTATTTTCATGAAGTGATGGAACAGCATACCTTGATCTTAGTTTTCTGAATGTTAAGTTTTAAGCCTACTTTTTCACCCTCCCCTTTCACTTTCATCAAGAAGCTCTTTAGCTTTTCTTCACTTTGTGCCAAAAGGGTGGTGTCATCTGCATATATGAGATTATTGGTATTTTTCCTGGCAATCTTGATTCCAGCTTGTGCTTCTTCCAGCCCAGCATTTTGCATGATGTTATTTGCATATAAGTTAAATAAGCAGGAGAAATATATACAGCCTTGACGTACTCCTTTCCCTATTTGGAACCAGTCTGTTGTTCCATGTCCAGTTTTAACTGTTGCTTCTTGACCTGCATACAGATTTATCAGGATGCAGGTCAGGTGGTTTGGCATTCCCATCTCTTGAAGATTTTCCAAAGTTTGTTGTGACCCACACAGTCAAACGTTTTGCTGTAGTCAATAAAGCAAAAGTAGATGTTTTTCTGGAACTCTCTTGCTTTTTTCATGATCCAATGGATGCTGACAATTTGATCTCTGGTTCCACTGCCTTTTCTAAATCCAGCTTGAACATCTGGAAGCTCATGCTTCACATTCTGTTGTATCCTGGCTTGGAGAATTTTGAGCATTACTTTCCTAGCAAGTGAGATGAGTGCAATTGTGTAGTGGTTTGAACATTCTTTGGCATTGCCTTTCTTTGGGATTGGAGTGAAAACTGACTTTTTCCAGTCCTGTGGCCACTGGTACATTTTCCAGATTTGCTGGCCTATTGAGTGCAGCACTTTCACAGCATCATCTTTTAGGATTTGAAATAGCTCAATCAGAATTCCATCACCTCCATTAGCTTTGTTCCTAGTGATGCTTCCTAAGGCCCACTTGTCTTTTCATTCCAGGATGTCTGGCTCTACTTGAGTAATCACACCATTGTGGTTATCTGGGTCATGAAGAGCTCGCAGTTAGGAATGTTATACAGTACACAGAATGTTGACAAAATCACCACGAGGCCAATGATATGTCTTTCATGGAAACAATCAATGATTGTTTAAAGTGTCCCTTTCCTTATAATACCAGTAAACATAGATAACAGACACTTGGTGATTGAGTATTATATTTCATGTGTAATACTCAATCAGTGTATGAAGCATGGTGTATGTCATATATATAATCTAAACTGTTTAGCTTCTATTTACTCATTTGATCAACATTTTCGTGTACTCTCACTAAAACTGATAAGGTTGACTCTACGACATTAATAGGTCAAAAATTAAATTCTCTCTAAATTATATTAGAAGTCAATATATTTTTAAAGGATAAATGACCTATATGTAAGATATGTAATGAAAGATATCTTATGCAGACTATTTTAACCTGAAGTATATCATCAGGATATCCTTCATCCACATTTGGATCATTTGATCAGTTTCTCAGATTAACTGTGTTTTATCATATGGCCCTCATTCAGATTTAATCATGTCTTAAAAAGAACTACATTCACTGCCCATCTGTCTCACACATTCTGAAAGAAACTGGAAGTAAAACAATAGATGCCTACAAAATTCACTCTGGCTTATTGTAATGCAAGAATTAATATTTTAAAAAAAATTAAAAATCAGTGACAAATGCTTCTAGTACAAGTTGCAAATATATATATAGGTGTGAGTAGGGTGGTCCGTGGTAGAACTGGAGAGCTGATCACCCTGCTTAGAACTACTGTGACAATGCAGAATGATCATGAAAATTGTGTGCTAAGGGAAGGAGTAATAACCCAAAACCTGTATTTGTGTACACTGAATTCTCTCACCCTTATTTCCTATTATTCTATCTTATGACACCACTCTATAATTAGAATTGGGTAATTTATGGAAACTCTTAAAAAATTAAATTGAATAACTTCTTGAAGTTCAATTAGCAAGGAATGTATACCAGAGAGAGGGAAAGCCTTCGCTTGGTGACTGAAAGAGCTAAAGGTCATTGAATTTCTGAGCTGTCACCACAGCTTGGTCACAGATGACTAAACTAATTGTAAATGCAAAGACACAATGATTGGACTCTTGTAGTCTAAAGATCTCTTAAATCAATTTTTATCTATCTCGTTATGCGAAGAAAGTATAATTACAAAAAATCACTTTCTCAGATTTTAATAAGAGCAATTTCTCAGTTTACTTAATCCTTTAATAAACTTACAACATAGCATGTAATAGAAAAACCTGTGTCCTTATGTCTCCAGCATTGGCAGGAAGGTTCTTTACCACTAGTGCCACCTGGGAAGCAGTTTATAACAACAAAGTATGTAATATAGTAAGTCTGCGTTCTATCCATTACATTGATAGTTGATATTGTTTTCCTATATTATCCTTTAGAGATTTTCTCAAAAATGCAAAATTTAAATCAACTCGGTTGTTCTGAATAGCCTCTTAATCTTCAAGGTAGTTGTTGCAAAGGACTTTATGAAAATAAAATTTAAGATGATATTTGACTTTGTCCACTTTATCAGACATATTGCCTGGCAAAAACTTATTTTGTGTATGTAAACTTACATGAAACTTGTACAAATGCTTGGAAAAAAATCATTCTTCTCTGTTGATTTTATTCAACCTCACAGCAGCTTCCATGCAGTTGTAGGATCTCTTCTTTTGCAACATTGCTTCTCATGTCTTTCTTTTCTTATGCGACTGTCTAATTCCACTGATTCTCCTTCACCAGTCAACTCCTTTATATCTAGCAGTTCTGTCACCCTGTATATTTTCCTTTTCCCTACCTACATTCTTCACCAAGGAGATCTCATCCATTGCCATGTGCTCTGCAGCTCTCTTCACTGTGCCATGGGAATTTTTTTCCCAGAACATGGCATGGCTGGCCTCTTTGGATCATTTTCTTTAAATATTACTTCCTAAATGACCTCACTTTGTCCAGTCAATTAGCCATCATCATATTTTGCTCATATTTAACAGTTTAATAACATATAAGGTCAAATATTACCTGACTTCTTTAAAATAGTTGCTTACAGATTGTACACTATAATTAAAATATAAGGTCTGTTAACTAGCAATTACTTCATATGTTTCCTTTACAACCAAATCCCCAGTCTCACAAAAAATTTCTAGAACATGTTAGATCTATAACATATGTTTATTGAAGAAGGAAAAGAAAAGAGCTAGGAGGAAAAGGAGAAGGAGGATGAGAAGGATGAAGGAGAAAAAGAAATGTATCTCTGCCTGGTGATCAGACAGGACAATACTAATTCATCATTTATATCTAAGGATAATTGGCCTTGATATATATTGAGGCGAGGTGAAGTCACTTAGTCATGTCTGACTCTTTGAGACCCCGTGGACGGTAGCCTACCAGGCTCCTCCGTCCATGGGATTCTCCAGGCAAGAATACTCGAGTGGGTTGCCATTGCCTTCTCCAGGAGATCTTCAAGAATACTGGAGTGGGTTGCCATTTCCTTCTCTAGGGGATCTTCCTGACCCAGGGATCAAACCCAGATCCCCCACATTGGAAGCAGACGCTTTAACCTCTGAGCCACCAGGGAAGCCCATTTACACAGCTAAATTTGTTTATGCTGGTGTTAAAAATCTATGTTCTGAAAACATGTAGAAATGGGTCTTTTATTTATTTATTTATTTATTTATTTATTTATTTAGAAATGGGTCTTTAAATTGCTAGTTGTTAAAGGGTGAAGAATCAGGAAAGTATATTATGGAATCTACATTTTTAGACATGCTGGATAATGGATCAAATTCAGATAAGGCAGTGTTAAAGCACCTTAGCATAATTTAAAAATCATTATTGAATTACACTTAAACAAATTCATTTATCACAATTAAATACATTTTATGAATTAAAAATCATATACTATTTGTTGTTTTGTTACAATTTTCTGACAAAAAAAGAGTGGACAAATTTTGTATGATTGTATGATAATTTTCCCCCTATTGGAAACAAGTCTGATTTCCAAGGCAGTCAATTATTATATCTCATGGAAAGCATTTTCCTTTACAAGTATTTATAGTTAAAGTATTTATTAAAATGATATTGGGTTTGAAAAAGAAATTAAAAATGGATGTGGCTACACAGAGATCTTCAACTGTTTTGTTTTTAGTTTTCATGATTCCTCGTTTGGATGATTATAGATTTTTGTCTTATAAAATGGTTTCTCTTATTTTTAAATGGAGATGATCTTATTTTTTTTTCTTTGAGATTCAAAAGTATATTTTGGAAAATAAATTCTTATATTGAAGAAACTAATAAGTGAACAAGTTAAATAATTTCATGTATCACTCAAACATGTTTAACCATTTTTTATTGAAGACTGAAATTATATTTTAACAAGACAAATTACCTAATAATAAATAGTATTATTGCTTATAAAATTTTAGTGTATAGTCAAATTTTTCAAATATTTTACTTAACAGATTTGCAGAAGGAAGTACCCAGGTAGAACTTTAAATAATTCATGTTCAAAACATATGCTTGAAATTTTAAATTTGTTTTCATTGTTAACAGGTACATCTTTGATGTAAATTAATATGCAATACCTTCTGGAGACATCTCTGGTACAATGGCCTCATAAGGTTCATCTAGGAATTTTGGTTCATTGTCATTGATATCCGACACTCTGATGACAAATTCAGACTCAGGTTCCACAGCCCTTCCAGTACTGGTGTCGATTACCTGGGCTCTGAGAGTGTAGAGGGACCGTTCCTCTCTATCAAGCTTCTCTACAGCATATATGTCACCTGTTCTTTCATCAATGGCAAAAATATTTCCAGCTCCAACTCCCAAAAGCTTGTACTGGAAAGAGTTGTTTCCATTGTCTAAATCAGATCTTAGCTGCAAGTGCAAAGAGAGATAATTTACTGTCTAGATATGTTAAAATAGATATATTTTAACTGTATCATTTTCATGTTTGTTAATTATTCTCCAAACTAATAATTTCAGTTCAGTTCAGTCACTCAGTCATGTCCGACTCTTTGCGACCCCATGAATCGCAGCATGCCAGGCCTCCCTGTCGATCACCAACTCCCGGAGTTCACTCAGACTCACGTCCATCGAGTCAGTGATTCCATCCAGCCATCTCATCCTCTGTCGTCCCCTTCTCCTCCTGCCCCCAATCTCTCCCAGGATCAGAGTCTTTTCCAATGAGTCAACTCTTTGCATATTAGATGAGGTGAAATGTTAAATTTAAGATTAAAATCTATCACCAGGAAGATGACTCTGAAATTTCACTGTAAAGCAGTATACAAATTTTATTACTCTAAATAGATGATTCCAATTAGAAACTATAGTGATTGAAAAACAAAGCCTCTTTTATACATTATGCACAACACAGTCAGTTCATGTTTACTCAGATGATTACATTTTTAGCCATTAAAACCATACTCTCAAATATTTATATTAGATAGGGATCTAGAGACAGTTAAAGAGATAATGACTTACATAAATTTAAATAGTGATGTTCTATCTCTAGGCTAAAAACACATAGAAGACATGGAAATATTAGTAAGAAAATTAGGGAGCATGTTGAGACTATGATAATAATCTCAATCATCCATAAAATCTGAAAATTGCTTTATATTAGTTTTTTCAATTAATTCTCATACTAATATTGTAAAATACATATTGTTGATTTAATAAATTCTTTGAATAGAGAAGAGAAGTGAGATTTAAAAATATAAAAACTTTCACAGAGTTTTATGGTTTGGGGGTTGAATTATGATTTGGACCAAAGCCCTGTTTGACCCCAGACCCTCGCCCACACAGCCCCTCCCCTCTTACAAACATGGTCTTTTAGTCCTCAAATTTAAGCCAAATTAGATCTAATTCTTTCTTTCCAATATAGTCCACTTAATTCTCAAATGTGCCTATTCTTTGGCTCTCACTAAATATCTTATTCATCCTAGTGTTAATGAAATTTTGAATTTTATATGTTAAAAAAGGTTATGATATAGATAATACTACATGACTTTTCATATCTAACTTATTTTACATGAAGAAAAGAAGCATTAGAGAGTAACCTCCTAATTATCGTGAATCCATGGTTTTCTTGATTCCTTATTCATATTCCAGTTTTTGAATGTGTGTGTGTGCTCATTCATGTATGACTCCTTGTGACCTCATGGAATATAGCCCACCAGGTTCCTCTGTCCATCTTATTCCAGGCAAGAATACTGGTGTGTTCATGTTCTCCTCTGTACATGGAATTTTCCAGGCAAGAATACTGGTGTGGTTTGCTATTTCCTCCTCCAGGGGATCTTCCTGACCCAGGGATCGAACTCATATCTACTGCATTGGCAGGTGGATTCTTTACCACTGTGCCAGCTGTGGAGCACTATTTATGAATATGCCCTTCTTCAGAAGAGCTTCTCTGAAAATATATACAGTAAACCAATAGACACAAGCTTAATTTCATAATTTTTCTGACAGCTCAAGGTACAATGTATCATTATTCTGAACTAATTAATACATTTTTCTATGTGGGGAGAATATCTCAAGATAGCAAAATGAACAATTTAATATTATAATGCTGTCTTGAATCATTGTTTTACAATAAAAGAAACAAATTGGAAATAATGAAAAAAGAATTACAGCTTTTAAATTTTGAAAGTCCTTAATTATTAATAAAAGTGAAATCTACATCCCCTAATGATAAGAAATTAAGGAAAACAAATGTATTTTCTAAAATAAGTATTAGAAATAAGAAGAATCACATGTACTGGTTTCCAATATCATTTCAATATAGTTTGAATATCAGGATCAAGGAAAGTCAGATTTGGTCATGGATAAATGCATTTCTAGTATATTCAGTTTGATTGTCATAGATCAGTGAGCTTGATCTTTTTAGGATGCAGATTTAATTAAAAAAACCATAATTTCAACATCTTCCTATTTATGTCACAAAATGCATAAGTTAAACACATTTCAATTTTGTGATTATACATTTTCTATTTTTCCATTCAAAACCATTTTTGCAATTATGTATTTACTATCAATTTGGAAAATCTTATTTGACTAAATCTTTACTTAATTGTGCTTCCAAATTTTAACCCCCTTTAACAAACTGATCAAAAAGAAAGTGATTTTTGGACATATCAGCTACATTGTCTTTTTACCAGCTCTGTCACTACAAACATGTAAATATTCACTATTACTTTCCTTTAAACAGTTACCATTTAAGCCTAATGAGGTTGTTTAGAGGAAAGATATCTGTTAGAATATTTTCATAAATATTTTTACAGAATGAAAAAGCTAAATGCTATATGAAAGGAGGAAATAAAAGTTATCTGTAGTGAGCAGAAGCAAAAAAAGAAATGAGAAAATGTGAATTAATCACATCACTAGTCCTCATTTTGATTGCACTGATGCACTTCCCTTAGAGCCTTACCACTAAAAGTCAAAAAAGGCATGAGAAATATTACTTATACCAGATACACACACACACACACACACACACACACACACACACACACACCCCAATGACTGAAACTGGCCTAAAATCTTAACCAAGGTCATTGGTTGAATGTACTCATATATTGGGCTGATGGGCTAGATGAACTCATGTGGAATCCAGACAACACACTAACACAGAAGTTCTTTTGAAAGGGCTGGAAGGAGGGAGTTAATGAATTTTGAGTGCTTCACCCTTTGGGCCCAATTAAATTTTAGTGCTAGTTAATTAGCGGTTAAACTTATTTGAGTTCATTCATCCAGAGAAAGAGCCTTACAGAGAAGAAGACATGATATTATAATTACCTCTGTTTAAAGAAAATCAACTAAGAATAAAAACTGAAAACATGAATAGGAAATGTTTTGTGTCATTAAGGACATTTTCTTAAAATGTTTTTCTAGAGAGAAGTGAAATAATTATTCATTTTACTTCAACTTCACTAATCAAATGAAGTGTGTAGGTTCTTCAAGCTACATGACTGTAAAAGTATTTGGTATTAATCTATTTCATTAAAAATTAATGAGGGGTAAATCAACAGCCACTTAGCATAATGGAAAATACAGCTAAATACTGTTGGTAAACATTACTGTTGCTTTGATCCATTACCAAAAATAACACCATCAGATTTCCAGATGTTGATAAAGGCTGCATTTTCACATGAGAGACTAAAGTGAAATTTGAAATGCAGAGCTTTCTCTCTTCTTCAAGTTTTGTGAATATTTTTGGTGTTTGCAAATATGAAACAATCAGTTATGCTGTTGTTTGAGCCTTTCTAATAGTTCCACTGAGAAAATGAAAAATTCATCAAATACTGAAGCCTCCACAACTCATTCGATTAGATTTACAAGGTTATTTCCAGTAGCACTTTCAGAAAATCAGTACCTGGCCAATGTGATGTCTGGTCTTATTCATTTCCTCTGGTACAAAAAACTGGTTCCACATCCAGCCACGCCTGATTCTCAAGTGAGATCCCGCTGGGTGCCTCACCTCCTCTGTTTTAGAGTTTTCTGCTGCTATAATGCAAGGCCATAGGAGAGGAACTCCGAACATAAAAGGCAGCAATAACCAACAATTCATTTTGCTCTGGATTCCAAATGGTACTCTTCAGGGGAAATAGTGTGCTGCAAACAAAACTCTTAAGCTCTCTTGTAATATTTTCAACTCTTACGTATCTTCCATATTCCTAGAGAACAGAATAAAAAATATTTTGAGATTAAAAAAATAACACTTTGACTCTGTGGGAGAAAGTGAGGGTGGGATGATGTGAGAGAATACTGAAATATGTATAGTATCATATGTGAAACAGATCGCCAGTCCAGGTTCGGTGCATGAGGCAGGGTGCTCAGGGCTGGTCTGCTGGGATGACCCTGAGGGATGGGATGGGGAGGGAGGTGAGGGGAGTTCAGGATGGGGAACATATGTACACCCATGGCAGATTCATGTCAATGTATGGAAAATACCACTACAATATTATAAAGTAATTAGCCTCCAATTAGAATAAATAAATCTAAAAAAATAATAAATAAATTCTCCTGAATCACCTAAAAACAAAACAAACACTTTCTCACAGAATTATTGAAGGCAGGATAAAACTTTTGCATCTGTAAAAATGGGACAAAATATGCATTTATTTTCCAGGTAAGCTAGTTAATCATATTTTGTAGGAATAATTTGAATGGAACAATTACAAATTTCTGCCTAGTTATTGTTATAAATCTGCCTGAAGGTGGAAAAGTTGCCCTACCAATCTCCTTGACTGATAACTGGCACTGATAAATTTTTAAAAGTTTAACTTGCTTACTTCTTTCTATTTCAGTAAAACTCAAACTCCATTAAATCAACTATCAAACCAGGTAAAAATGTGACATTTCTCTTTTTCAATTCAGTTTCTTAAATTATGATATTTTACATAGCTAATTAAATAGAAAAAAAAGAAAATTCAGCTTAAGACCTGGGGGACTTAAAATTTTATACTGATTCATAATCTTGATGTTATGAAATACTTTGCAAATAGAAACTCTAAGATATTTTTATATTGCAAATATATACAAAATAAATGTTTTTCATATTAACAAAGAAAGAAAACCATTTATAGAAAATAAAATAAAAATTTCAGTGCTTGGGTAACATGGCTAAATGTTTATAATAAGTAAAATGGAGATGAAAGGTATCTTTCAGTATTTAAATAGAAGGTGAGGATGGGATGATTTGACAGAATAACATTGAAACATATTTATTATCATATGTGAAACAGATCACCAGTCCAGATTCGATGCATAAATCAGGGTGCTCGGGGCTGGTGCATTGGGATGACCCAGAGGGATGGGATGGGGAGGGAGAGAAGAGGGGGTTCAGGATGGGGAACACGTGTATACTCATGGCTGATTCATGTCACTATATGGCAAAAACCAATACAATATTGTAAAGTAATTAGCCTCCAACTAAAATAAATAAATAAAAATGAATTTAAAAAATTAAGACAAAAAAAAAAAACCCAAAAAACAAAAAACAAGCTAGGGACTTTTCCATTTAGAACTTTCCATTTACCTGATACTGATCATACCAACTCTCCATGACATGATTGGTAATTCTCACCTTTAAATGAAACAGAATAACTTTTCATTTCCCATATTTACATAGTCTCCACATAACCAAATTGCCTTTGTTGGGATTAAGGAAGAAAAATCCCTGGAGAAGGAAATGGCAACCCACTCCAGTATTCTTGCCTGGAGAATCCCATGGACAAAGGAGCCTGGTGGTCTACAGTCCACGGGGTCACAAAGAGTCGGACATGACTTCACGACTTCACTTTCACTTTCACAGAAGAAAAATAGTTTTGTCAGATCTAACAATGCCCTAATCAACAGAAAAGTCATAAAATCTTTTTCAGTTAGGAGTCTTTCATACGACCTTGTTTGAATGTTCTCCATGTATCTTTGATTGTCCCTGATAGATTTCTTAGGTCTTTGGCTCCTGTTAGTAAGAGATATTAAAAAAGGCTAATTAACAAAAAACGTACTGTTGTTAATGGGAATTCCATGGTCCCTCTCTAATTCCTTCAAGCAGATATATTCTTTGTTATAAGTTTACTTAATGAAACTAAAGAAAAAATTCACCTGTGGTAAAAATTAAATATTAATTTTACCCTAAGTTCAATATTTGAAATTTTAATTATGTCTGTTGCTTAGAAATTGATAAAACACATATTTCTGATAGCAATGAACAATGAAAACATTTGACCAAGTACAGTTTTCTTTATGAAAAGATAATTTGTATAAATTTGGAAAACTATCACTAGCAGTGATATGTATTACACTTAAAATGTCAGATAAATACCATCAAAGTTAACTTTATATTATGGTATCTTCATACATTTAAGCACAAAATAGTATAATGAACAGCTATATGCCATCATTTAGGTTCAAAATTATCAAGACATGATCAGTCTTGCTTAATCTGTATACACACCTATTTCCTGATATTAAAAAATTTTTGAAATGTCCTATCATTTTAATGATTCATTACACACACAAGCAAACTTGGGCACACATGGCATATGTATATATGTGTGTATGTGTGTACCTTTTTTAAAAATCAAAATTAACTACTAAAATTTTAGAATGTCTTCAATACAATCAAATATTCAAACAATACTCAAATTAAAATTATTTAAACATCTTTGAGTCAAGATTCAGCTATTTCCACACCATGTAGTTTGTTGAGACATTTGTTAAATCTCAGTTAACCCACAAGTCTCATCACACTAAATTTAACTCTTCTTTCCATTTATGTGTTGAGAAAAGTAATTGATCCTATGGATTTTCCCACATTATGGATTTTTCTGACTGCATCCCCACAGTGTGGTTTAATATATTTCTTTATTCACTTTAAATTAGTAGAATCTTGATTAGATGCAATTTTACATATTTGTCAACAATACTCATAAGTGATCCTCTACATTTAATATTGCTTCATATCTGAAGGCAAACATTTCTTACTTTTGTCACATTTTATTTCCAGTCTTGATGTGTTCTTGTTCCTAAGTTTCATTATTAGCTTCATGTACTGGCACTTGAACCATTTATTATGAATTTCCTCATCATTCTTTCTTTTAAAGTTTTGCCAGTTATTGATGATAACCATCTAAATCAAATATTTTAGTGACCACATAATGAAACACAACAAAGAAAGAAAAAAAAAAAGAAACTCCTAGAACTGAATGATTTAATATCTAAGATCAAAATGGTTATATCAAAAGATCAAACATTATAGAAGAAAATACCATTGATTTTAAAGATTATTTTTTAAATTATTCAAATTAAAGTACAGAGATAATAGCAGCAGCAGAAAAAATGATTTTTAACAATAAAGATAATTTCAATAACTATGGAACAATTTCCAGTAGTATAACATTTATATAAATTGGAGTCCAAAAGAGAAAGGAGAGAAAATAATAATAACCAATGGTTTTTCAAATGT
Source organism: Capricornis sumatraensis (assembly GCF_032405125.1). NCBI lineage: Eukaryota > Metazoa > Chordata > Mammalia > Artiodactyla > Bovidae > Capricornis > Capricornis sumatraensis. Next base: position 12,879,047 of record NC_091089.1, on the reverse strand, counting down.
GCAGAACAATACCACACTTAAAAAGACACTCAACAAACATGTAAGAGAAAAATCAAAGAAAATCATGTTATTGTAAAATTACTAAAAATAAAATGCAAAGATAAAAAAGGAAACAATGAGAATGTCCATTAAATGCTCATCAGAAATAACTGATGAAAAGAGAGTGACGCCCATAAAGTTCTGAGAGAAAACCTTTCAACCTATAATTATATATCCTTCAAAATCAAGGGAATATAAAGCACATTAGAATTAATCGACAGCACAACTGCACTGTAAAACTATTAACTGGAAACTCTTCATAATGAAGGACATGTGGACCAACATAAAATAATGAATTAGAAGGAAATATTAAATATGTATAGATAAATATAAAAGGCTATTTTGTATTTTTATTAATACTTTAAAAATATATATTATTTATAAATTAATAACAATATTACATGGTATATAACATGTAGAATAAAATCAGTGCTGATAATGGTGAAAATAAAGGGATGCGGGAAATTACATTATCTATTATTCAACTTATTACATTATAGATAAAGTGATGTAGCAATTGCTCAAGTAGGCTGTTGTGAGAAATGATGCATGCACGCCAAATTCACCAGAGCAATCACTGAAAATAAACAAAATGTCATATCATGGGACCAAGAAAGGGAAAGTAAGATTCTAGAAATTGTTTATTAGTGCAATAATGAACAGGAGAATGCAGGAGAAGAAGTAAACTCAAGATTGTATAGCAAATTCAACCAAATAAGTCACTGCAGTAAAATGAGATTAATAAAGCACTACAAATAACATGCAGTGTGTCTGTCAATTTGGAATTTAAAAACTTAACCCAACAATGTACTAAACAAAGCATGTAATTATAAATACACAGATAGGCTGTAAGGACAAGGAGGAGAAAAATGTACCATAAAATAATAATCATAAGTTAGTGGAAATGCTGTATCAGTATCTCAGAAACAAGACCTCAAGATAAGAGTTATATCATTTGACATAACAAGAGCATTTACAAAGACTATAAAAGGAAATTTACCAAATAGGCCTAACATTCCCAAACATACGTGAATTTAATACCAGAGCTTTGGAATACATGAAACAAATATCAATAGAACTAAGGAGAAGTAAATAGTTATAATTGTGGAGTAGTTAACACTGGCCTCCTCTATTGAAATGCGAACAGAACAATAAAAATCTCTGAGAATAAAAAAAAAAAATTAAAAGCACAATCAATCAACATCAAATAATTAAGACTATAGATTGCTGTACCAAATGGGATATAGTTCTCACGCGCTGCTGGTGAGAATGGAAGCTGGCACAACTGGTGTAGAAAACAGGTTTTTAAGTTAAAAACTTGAATATACACCAGCCATATGACCCAGCCATTCTATTCTCAGATATATGCCCCAGATGAATAAAATTACACGTCCAAGCAAAGATATTTACCAGAATGTTTCAGTTCAGTTCAGTTCAGTCGCTCAGTCGTGTCCGGCTCTGAGACCCCATGAATCGCAGCACGCCAGGCCTCCCTGTCCATCACCATCTCCCGGAGTTCACTCAGACTCACGTCCATCGAGTCAGTGATGCCATCCAGCCATCTCATCCTCTGTCATCCCCTTCTCCTCCTGCCCCTCCCAGCGTCAGAGTCTTTTCCAATGAGTCAACTCTTTGCATGAGATGGCCAAAGTACTGGAGTTTCAGCTTTCGCATCATTCCTTCCAAAGAAATCCCAGGGCTGATCTCCTTCAGAATGTTTAAAACAGCTTTATTTAAAATCGCCCAACTGACTACACATCAAATGCCTAGCAACAATTCAATGTATTAAGTGTGGTACATCCATGGGGTGTAATTGTGCTCAGTAGTAAAAATAAATGAACTATTGATGCACAAAGTAACATCCCCAATAGTTACGCTGAATGAAAGAAGCTTGACAAAAGATAATTCAGATTGCGTGTTTCCATCTGTATATAATTCTAGAAAATTCAAACCTATTACAATGACAGAAAACAGGTAAGTTCTTGAGAGAGCACTGAGCTGGAGAAGAAGAAGGAGGGAATACCAAGGGTCTTAAGAGAAAATTGAGAGGTGATGGCTTAGTTCATTATCTTGACTGTGATTATGGTCTCACAGAAGTATAAATATGCCAAAGAAACCCAAATTAACTTGAATATGTGTGGTTTGTTCTGTCAGTTATCCCTCATCACTGCTGCTAAAAAAATCTGATTTATTTCAATGCTACTCTCTCAAATCTTCCTACCTTTTCCTCCCCACTATTGCATCCAAAAGTCTATTCTTTTGCACTCAAACGTATGCATTAGGGCTTCCCTGCTGGCTCAGACAGTAAAGAATAAACGAGCAACGCAGAAGACCCAAGTTTGATCTCTGGGTGGGGAAGATCCCCACTCTCCCCTTCCCCCACTGTGTCCAAAAGTCTGTCTTTTTGCATTGAAAGTTCCAGTGGGAATTTGTTATATGAGGCAGGGAACCCAAAGCCTGTGTGCTCTGTGACAACATAGAGGGACAGGATAGGGGAGGCTTCAACATGTTAGTAGTTCGACCAAAAAAGTGTAGGGTTTTAAAGACGACACTGTGCTAGATTAAAAGATGTTTAAGATACAAGAGCAAGTGTAAAGTGAGGACATTGTCTAGATCTTGATTTGTATAAACACATTCTTATCCTTACATTTTTGTAAATCTCTAATATTTAATATGAATTGGTTATTAGATGATAAATAAAAATATTGCTAATTTTGCTAGTCATTGTTTTTCTGGTCAACAACTGATAATTTTTGGTCCTCCTGATAATTAATATTCTTGAAATTGGTTAATGAGTATTTGCACTGCATTTTAACTGTATTTAAAACATATTTTCAACAATACAAATAATAATTTCTTTTATATTTACAAAATCAATATGATGCACAGAAAGTATTAAATATTTTAGTACCTGCAGTTGATGAAATATACAAAAAACAGAACTCCATAATAAGTTAATGAAATTAAAAATTTGGGCAACCACTGAATTGGCATACCAGATGGCTCAAAGGTGAAGAATTCACCTACAGTGCAAGAGACACAAAAGACTCTTGTTTGATCTCTTCATCGGGAAGATTTCCTGGAGAAAAAATGGCAACCTTCTCCAATATTCTTGCCTGGAAAATTCCATGGACAGAGGACCCTGGAAGACTACACTCCACAGGGTCATGAAGAATCGGACACAACTGAGCACATACATGGACACGGTGGAGATAATTTGTCTAAATTTAGTATATATTTAAAAGCTAGTTTACTCTATAAACTAAGAGCTATTTTCTTTACCACTTTATACCTCACATAAAATTTTAAATTTGTCCACTTAGAGGCAAATATAAACTGAATTATGTAGGAAAAAATGTATAAAAAATTGAAGTTCAAATTAAGGCACCATGGAACACCAGACCACCTGACCTGCCTCTTAAGAAATCTGTATGCAGGTCAGGAAGCAACAGTTAGAACTGCCCATGGGAAAACAGACCGGTTCCAAATAGGAAAAGGAGTACGTCAAGGTTGTATATTGTCACCCTGCTTATTTAACTTAAATGCAGAGTACATCATGAGAAACGCTGGATTGGAAGAAACACAAGCTGGAATCAAGATTGCCGGGAGAAATATCAATAACCTCAGATATGCAGATGACACCACCCTTATGGCAGAAAGTGAAGAGGAGCTAAAAAGCCTCTTGATGAAAGTGAAAGAGGAGAGTGAAAAAGTTGGCTTAAAGCTCAACATGCAGAAAACGAAGATCATGGCATCCTGTCCCATCACTTCTTGGGAAATAGATGGGGAAACAGTGGAAAGAGTGTCAGACTTTATTTTTTGGGTCTCCAAAATCACTGCAGATGGTGATTGCAGCCATGAAATTAAAAGACGCTTACTCCTTGGAAGAAAAGTTATGACCAACCTAGATAGTACTTTCAAAAGCAGAGACATTACTTTGCCGACTAAGGTCCGTCTAGTCAAGGCTATGGTTTTTCCAGTAGTCATGCATGGATGTGAGAGTTGGACTGTGAAGAAGGCTGAGTGCTGAAGAATTGCTGCTTTTGAACTGTGGTGTTGGAGAAGACTCTTGAGAGTCCCTTGGACTGCAAGGAGATCCAACCAGTCCATTCTGAAGGAGATCAGCCCTGGGTGTTCTTTGGAAGGAATGATGCTAAAGCTGAATCTCTAGTACATTGGCCACCTCCTGAGAAGAGTTGAGTCACTGGAAAAGACTCTGATGTTGGGAGGGATTGAGGGCAGGAGGAGAAGGGGACGACAGAGGATGAGATGGCTGGATGGCATCACTGACTCAATGGACATGAGTCTGAGTGAACTCTGGGAGTTGGTCATGGACAGGGTGGCCTGGAGTGCTGCGATTCATGGGGTCGCAAAGAGTCGGACACGACTGAGCGACTGAACTGAATGCTACCAAATGTTTCAAAATTATAAGGTGATATATTATAAATTATTCTCATAAATTGGCTTTCTAAACTAATTCTAAGAAAAGAAAAATAATACACAGATTTTATGATGATAGTTAAGATTATAGGATAAAAAGAAACCGGTTTAACATTTGAAGTTTAGAAATATCTGTTGCATTTTTTTCCTCTGATACAACCTAGAGCTACCAAAACATAATATCCATTAAACTTGAATGATTGTTCTACCTTATGTTATTTTTTCAGCTTAAGTGTATAATAGAAATTTTTAAAAGTTAAGTTATCACTATTTCATGCATCTGTATCATAACAAAACAGATAGGAATACAATACCCTGTCGTTTGAAACTCAGGATAAAAATAGAATGAAATGGTGGCAATAAGCATATTTGAATGAGGAATTATTATGGCTTTGTTTACAATCTTCCATGTTCCAAATTTTCTATAGTGGTCATACATTTTAGGGGAAGGGAAAAATTGTTGCAAATAATGGTCCATTTTTGAATGAAGAGTGTTGGCAGCTGTCAACGGTGTCAGACTGAGAGACACCCAGAGCTGAGTTCAGGCTAATAAGGAAAACTGTTATCAATTAATATGTCTGAAATGGGCCCTAGAGAAATAGCCAGTGACATTTGTGACCTATGTCGGCAATCCTGGTTTTATTTTCCAATCAGGTGAATACAGGAATATGAATCTGTATAATATTTCTTTCTTTGTTAAATTTTTATTTTTGATTGGAGGAGAACTGCTTTACAGTGTTGTGTTGGTTTCTGCTGTACAACAAAATGTATCAGCTATAAGTATACATATATTTACATGTATCCCCCCTTATATACAGTATATACATACACTGTATATTATATGTATGCAATTATTAAATTTATATAATAATTATGTGTTATCATAATTATACTATATACAGTATAAATACTGTATATATGATACAGTATATACATATATTATCCCCCCATGCATAATATGTCAATATAGAGAAAACCATACCATTACTCTGAATCATGTTAGCTTGGTTGGATTTAATATTAGTGCCAGTATCTAGACATATGTGTAAATATTAAATAAAATGTATAGTATATATTTTTCAAAATATATAATATATTAAAATTAGGTGGCATTGATATTAACACAATGTTATCTAATAAAGTTATTAATATTTGAATACCATTATTATTATAAGCATCAATATAATATATCCAAGTAGAATCACATGATTTAATATAGAAAAGTATATTTCATATAATATATTATATTCACATATGAAGGGATGTCTATTGAGAAATTTTAAGTGATCTACATACTAAATAGAGGTAGGATTGTATATCTAATTTTAAGGTCATAGAGTCTACAATATACTTTGCGTTTTCCTGAATAGAAGAAAGGAAATGCATAGGTTTCTAGCATTGTGTATGACATCTGTCTTGGGTAGTTCATGTTATTAAAGCTGAATAAATTTCTTTAAATTGCATTTTAACTTTTGGACCAGTCTTGAAACTAGACATAATAAAATGTTTTTTATTATCTCCTTTTACACCATCATTTCCCCTCTTACTCTAAAGATTCTTGAGGTCACAAAGCAAAGGAAAGAATAAGTCAGAATGATGGATTTGGTGTCTGTGTGGGGGAAGATAAAAGTTGGAGCTGGGAAAGTGTGGATCAGATAAATATAGAAACTTAATCCTATTTGTGATCTCTTAAAAATCAAGGGAAACTTGGCAGTCTCTTAGAGTGACATTATAAATAAAGGCTTTTAAATGGCTTTCTCAAAACTGCTAATAGAATATACTAAGAAATGAGTGGATATAGCTTGCAGATATAAGTGAGAAGGAAGACAATTTTTGAACCAAAAATTATAATTAACCATGTGTTAACTCTTTCTTAAGAGATTTAGAATGTAAAAGACCTTTTTCTTTGTTCTGTTTATGAATTCTCATTAGACATATTTTACTTATTTACTGCGGAATTGACAGTGTATGCTACAGATGAAGCAATGTAATGGCTGAAATCACCTAAGCCCTCTTTGACATTACAGCCTTCTCCAACACTACTTGTGTGGTGTCCTAAAATGTAGAGTCAATTCATTCCTGGGCTGGCTGTTGTGAACTCTGTTTTGGAGCGGCAGTGAGGGGAGTCCGTAGGGTCACAAAGAGTCAGACACAGCTGAGCGACTTTCACTCACTTTCAGGGAGGGCTGTGGATTAATGAGCCCCATGTGAAGGCTGTGCATTGATGAGATTGAAAATGCCCATGCAAAATATTCCACAATGGGAAGATACAGATTTCAGTTGATGAAATACACATTGGCAAAATCTCATTTAAAAAAATCTGGTATCTCACCTTTTATTTCCCTTCTACAAGCTACCAAAATGGGATTCATTCTTATAACTTCAAGGCTAAATCTTTGTATAACTCTCTACTGAAGGTTCACCTGAACTCCTTTTGGACTATATTCCTCACTACATGTTGCCAATACAATTAATATGTACAAAACTTAACTATGTCTTTACCAGTTTTGTAATTTAATTTTAATTTAGCCATTGCAGGTCCACTGGCTATTTCTCAAAGTCAAAAAACTTTATTTTCTGAATTTTTTTCATATAACATTCTCATGAAAACATGTAATATAGATGAATAAAACAGTGCTCTATTTCTAATACCTAAAAAGATATTCTAATACAGTATTTCAGGAGATAAACTCATAAATATTTCTCTATATTTTTCTATCATTGTGTAATTTCAAAACACTGGGAAAATGCCTGAATACCTTGTATCTAATTATTTGGAGAAGATATAAAAAAGTGCTCTCATAGATGACAAAGAAAGAAGTGAATAAAAAAATGTTTCAAAATTCATGTTGGTGGTGGTTTAGTCGCTAAGTTGTGTCCAACTTTTGTGAAGCCATGGACGGTAGCCTGCCAGGCTCCTCTGTCCATGGGATTCTCCAGGCAAGAACACTGGAGTGGCTTTCCATTCCCTTCTCCAGGGGATCTTCCCAACCCAGGAATCGAACCTGGGTCTCCTGCATTTCAGGCAGATTCTTTACCAACTGAGCTACCAGGTAAGCCTGAAATTCATGTTAACATAATGCTATTCAGCTACTAAATGTTATGCAGTAAAGGCACTTAATGAAATGGAAATATGGTGCAACACTTTGCTAGGTGAAAAAAAGAAATTACGTAGAAAATGACTCCATTAATTTGACCATAAATGTAGACAAATTCAGAGAAGAAAGTCTGGAAGACTATGCCCTCAAATGCAAATAGAAATTATCTCTGAATTGAAGAATTATAAATGGAGTAAAAGAATATGCATTTCTATTTTTCAGTATTAATATTTATTTAGTTTATACAGATATACACATAGTTTTATAATGAATTATGAAGCTATTTTACATAAAGTAAGGTTATGTAGCACCATAATGAAGATCAAGAGTTTACTATTTCCTGAGTGAGGTGATTCTCCCAAATATGTTGAAATGCAATGTTCTAAGTCTGCTCAATGGGGTTAAGAGCGCCACCTGTGGAGCAAAGATGTCTATGACAAGATCAGCCCCACCATCCACTACTGTGTGACTGGGCAATACCTGCTCTGCTATTCTTGCCTGGGAAATCCCATGGACAGAGGAACCTGGGGACCTTCAATCCATGGGATCTCAAAGAGTCACACACAACTGAGCGACTAACACTAACTACATACCTCAGTTTTGTCATATGAAAAATGACAATGAAAATAAGGCATATCACTTGGGGTTATCTTGATTAAATGAGTGAATGTACACAGAATACTGTCTGATGCACACTATATGTTATGTAAGTATTTTAAAGTAATTCTATAAAAATAGCAACCTATACCTGGGTAGTAAATGCCTAGTGATTTCTTTATTTCTAAACTTTGAAGTGGTCAACTACTATTATTTCTGCAAACTTCATGCACATGTAAAAATTTTATAAATGACTATTGCAAACATAGTGTAGGATACATTGTTCTTAATGTATGTGTTCTACAAGTATTTTCAAAGGATGTGAATATCATTATTTTTTTCCAAGAATGCTAAGTGACTATGACAGATAAACATTGTCATGGTTGAAGCAATGTGTGATATTGGATGGGCATATATGGGCTGAAAATGATCCCACTGTGATTCAGAACAATTACGTTTTCAAAGAAGACTAATTATGACTTAAGGGATGAAAAATATGATAATCTATGCACTTATACAGTTTGTGACTGAATCTAATTACAAATTGTCTTTTCTATGACCTCTTCCTGGTTATATAAAGATAATTATTCCATCTGTGAAAACTTATAAAATATAATGTATTCTGAAAGGCTTGTGTAAAGCTGAAACTAAGCTCAACTTAGCCAGCTCCTCAAAGAGACAAGCAGATGGCAATTAATACAATGTCTCTGTCTTCCGAAAATCACTGAGTAGGCTTGGCCAAAATAGTATATCAAAAGACACACTTTGCAATGGTCAGGAAGTTCCAAAGCTTAAAAAAATAAACTATTAAAGTCCTAATTTCTAAAATGCTACTTAAAAATAAGATAACATATTTCTCTTTATTAATTTAAAGAAGCACATCTAATGTTTCATATTAGGATCTAAAGGTGTGAAGCAAGCAAATTCTATAAAACCTTAGGGCTGGACAGGCAGTAATGTGAGGCTCTGGGGGCTGTGAGTGGTAATATTATCACAGAGGAAGTAGTTTGAAATCCTTTTCCTTTTTCTCTTTTAATTTGACAGATCTTTTTACAAAAGAAAAACAAGGAATGTCTCTTAACAACCCCCTTATTCCATAAGCAACTTTATCATTCCTTATAAAGTGGTTGGGGGAAGGTTACAGACTGCACCTTGAAGTTCATTTTTTCCAAGGTTGTGGAACTGCCTCAATACACAGTCCAGAAGATACTCTGCATTTGTGTGAATCTATTTAAAAGCTTCTCTACTTATTTAAATGGGCTTCCCTGGTGGCTCAGTCAGTAAAGAATCTGCCTGCAATGCAGGAGACTGGGGTTCGATCCCTGGGTTGGAAGGTCCCCTGGAGAAGGAAATGACAACCCACTCCAGTATTCTTGCCAGGGAAATCCCATGGACAGAGGACTCTGGAGGTTTCAGTTCATGGGGTCACAAGAGAAACTAAACCACAACCACTACTTACTTACATGCAGAAGCAAGGATATTAATAATGTAAAAGTGTAAGGTTCTTGAACTATTTCAGCTGAAGTATCTTGGGGACTCTATTATTACCTACTGTATTGTTTCCCAGCTCAATGTCTTCATTCATATTTATATTTATTTATGTTAACTATTAGTTAATATGAGGTCAGTTTTCAAGAAATAATTTTAATTTTCTAAGAGTGCTGAAAGGTCCAGGACTTTGAAATGGTTGTTCTGTTTCTCCCATCCACCATGACAGTTTGTTGCCCAAATGAAGGCTCCAGTGCATTCCAACAGTCAGGTCAATCACAGTTCCCAGAAACAGATAATATGGATGAGGAACACAATGAATAATATGGAAACAGGATTAACAAAACTTGATGGCTAACTGGAATTCAAAAGAGATTAGGTAGGTTTGGAAATACTAAGGTTGAGATTTCTGCAAAAATTATAGGAAAAGGTTCTGAGTAGCATGAGGAGATTCCAGTCTCAGAGACCATTGTAATTGTTCACAAGGTATCATCCCTTTCACCCTGTTTCTAAGAAAAGCCTACCTCTAATTCTGTAGGATTTCCTTAACCATCTGTTACATCTAAATAATGAGTAAGCAGAATAGCTGTGACTGGCATGTGAAACAAGAGAGTAAAAAAAGAACGAAAATCTTTTGATTGCTATGGTAGACATTATCATAGCTTACCAATATCCCTACTACAATTGAAGAAGCTCTATACAGTCAGCAAAAACAAGACCGGGAGCTGACTGTGGCTCAGATCATGAACTCCTTATTGCCAAATTCAGACTTAAATTGAAGAAAGTAGGGAAAACCACTGAACATTCAGGTATGACCTAAATCAAATCCTTTATGATTATACAGGGGAAGTGAGAAATAGATTTAAGGGATTAGATCTGATAGACAGAGCACCTGATGAACTATGGACAGAGTTTCCTGACATTTTACAGAAGATAGGGATCAAGACCATCCCTATGAAAAAGAAATGCAAGAAAGCAAAATGGCTGTCTGAGGAGGCCTTACAAATAGCTGTGAAAAGAAGAGAAGTGAAAAGCAAAGGAAAAAAGGAAAGATATAAGCATCTGAATGCAGATATAACTCTGAATATAAGATAAAACTCTGAATACAGAGTTTCAAAGAATAGCAAGAAGAGATAAGAAAGCCTTTCTCAGCGATCAGTACAAAGAAATAGAGGAAAACAACAAAATGGGAAAGACTAAAGATCTTTTCAAGAAAATTAGGGATACAAAGGGAACATTTCATGCAAAGATGGGCTTGATAAAGGACAGAAATGGTATGGACCTAACAGAAGCAGAAGATATTGAGAAGAGGTGGCAAGAACACACAGAAGAACTGTACAAAAAGATCTTCATGACTAAGATAATCATGATGGTGTGATCACTCACCTAGAGCCAGACATCGTGGAATGTAAAGTCAAGTGGGCCTTAGAAAGCATCACTATGAACAAAACTAGTGGAGATGATGTTATTCCAGTTGAGCTATTTCAAATCCTGAAAGATGATGCTGTGAAAGTGCTGCACTCAATATGCCAGCAAATTTGGAAAACTCAGCAGTGGCCACAGGACTGGAAGAGGTCAGTTTCATTCCAATCCCAAAGAAAGGCAATGCCAAAGAATGCTCAAACTACCGCACAACTGAACTTCCAGATGTTTAACCTGTATTTGGAAAAGGCAGAGGAACCAGAGATCAAATTGCCAACATCTGCTGGATCATCGAAAGAGCAAGAGAGTTCCAGAAAAACATCCATTTCTGCTTTATTGACTATGCCAAAGACTTTGACTGTGTGGATCACAATAAACTGTGGAAAATTCTGAAAGAGATGGGAATACCAGACCACCTGACCTGTCTCTTGAGAAATCTATATGCAGGTCAGGAAGCAAAACTTAGAACTGGACATGGAACAACAGACTAATTCCAGGAGAACGTCAAGACTGTATATTGTCACCCTGCTTATTTAACTTCTATGCAGAGTACATCATGAGAAACACTGGACTGGAAGAAGCACAAGCTGGAATCAAGACTGTCAGGAGAAATATCAATTACCTCAGATATGCAGATGACACCACCCTTACGGAAGAAAGTGAAGAGGAGCTAAAAAGCCTCTTGATGAAAGTGAAAGAGGAGAGTGAAAAAGTTGGCTTAAAGCTCAACATTCAGAAAACGAAGATCATGGCATCTGGCCCCATCACTTCATGGGAAATAGATGGGGAAACAGTGGAAAGAGTGTCAGACTTTATTTTTTGGGTCTCCAAAATCACTGCAGATGGTGATTGCAGCCATGAAATTAAAAGACACTTACTCCTTGGAAGGAAAGTTATGACCAAACTAGATAGCATATTAAAAAGCAGAGATATTACTTTGCCAACAAAGTCCGTCTAGTCAAGGGTATTGTTTTTCCAGTGGCCACGTATGAACGTGAGAGTTAGACCGTGAAGAAAGCTGAGTGCCGAATTCATGCTTTTGAATTGTGGTGTTGAGAGTCCCTTTGACTGCAAGGAGATCCAACCAGTCCATCCTAAAGGAGACCAGTCCTGGGTGTTCTTTGGAAGGGCTGATGCTGAGGCTGAACCTCCAGTACTTTGGCCACCTCATGCGAAGAGTTGACTCTTTGGAAAAGACCCTGATGCTGGGAGGGATCGGGGGCAGTAGGAGAAGGGGACGACAGAGGATGAGATGGCTGGATGGCATCATGGACTCTATGGACGTGAGTTTGGATGAACTCCGGGAGTTGGTGATGGACAGAGAGGCCTGTTGTTCTGCGATTCATGGGATCACAAAGAGTCGGATGCAACTGAGCAACTGAACTGAACTGAATTGGTGCATTTTATTTTGTTAATGAAATATAAGTGAAAACCATACATTTATGTTTCAGAACAGAAGCAGTAAAAGACATTTGAATAGTTCTCTTGTCTTTACCTTTCCTATTTTAGGCAACCAGATGCTGTAGTTATGAGAGGATGGAGTTTCAATCAAGCTTGAGACAATGAGTGACTGCACCCCCCACTGACTCAATCATTTTTGGTATGAGATTGCTGAGGACTTGGTTACCTAGCTTAGCACCCCCATAAAATCACCAACTAGATTCTTAACACCATAGGAGGTACTCCCTGTATTTTTCAGTTAATATTCCTTTAATTCAGTAAGATGCTAATTATTAACTCCCATTTGAAAAGAGAAGAAAGATGAAAGTGAGCTTATAGAAACTAATGAGAGAAAGGAGGTCACAGAGGCCAGCTATAGATAATAGCTGGAATAAAGACTTGTCAAAGTAACAGAAGAGATAAAAATGCCTAACCTAAAAGGATACAAGAAATTGAATAAGGTCAGAGATGGAGAGAAATATGATGTGCCCAGGGACAAGTGTATTTGCATATTAATTTCAAAAACATTATTTCAAATAGCTGCCCAAGTTAAGTAATTTTCAAGTTAAGATATTAAGCGTAGTCAGATGGGCCACAAATCTCCATAGCCTGTATAATTCAGTTAACTTCTTGTGCATTATATCAAATCTTGGTTTCTCTAGTTCAATTCAGTCCTAGTTTTTCTGGGATATTTTCTCCACAATATTAGGTGCTGAATTAATTCCTCAGCCATTTCTTCAGTATTTTTAAAGCATACGCTTAAAATATTTTATACTGAGTATATTTTTCTTTGGGATTCCCTTATCTATCTGGTGCATTCTGATCTTGGTACATTTCTCAAGCATTTAATACCAGGATATTTTACATGCATGGCTGCAATCTATGAAATATTAAAATCAGCTTGGGGTATTCCATTAAAAACAAAAACTTGAAACTTCATTTCATCAAAGTTATAATGAATGACTTTTAAACTGAAGGTTAGCTAGGATAATGAATTTCCTGGAAAATAACAGATTTTAATTTTCCCCCGACCCTTTCCTCCCACCCCGGGGGGATGTATAATATATATCTTTACTTTCTGAGATAATTTAATTAAGGCATTAATTTTTTTTGTTTGGAGCTATATTTGAATATAGATAGATAGACTGATGTTCCCTCTAGTACCATTCCTATGATTTGAGGTAGCAAGCAGAAAATATTTCTTTGTTGGCTGTTTATATTCTAAGATATTAATTAACATTTAAAACAGGAAAGTAGACATAAAAATTTTACTGCAGATAATTAAATATTTTACAATTGATTTTACTTTATGTATTATTACAAAGATGAAAGGTAGTTGAGAGCAGCATATACAAAAAGAAATATATAACTAAAGATAAATCTACATTCATACACTCATAAAATAGTGGGGTGTCTAAAATTTTCAAAAAGAAAGTGCACCTATGCATGAACTGTTCTCAATTATTCATTGTATGTTAAACCCAAAGACTCAAACACACATAAAAGCTTGTTACAGACACAAAAAGTTGTTACACATGCAGAAAACACACACAAACACTCACACACATTAAAGCAACATGTGTATATTATTTATAATACATATTATATTATCATGTAATTAAAATGTGTATACATAATTATACTACATATCTATACATACACACGTAAACATATTAAAAACAATTGGAATTCCATCCAAAATTCAGCAATTACTTATTAGTTTACTTTGATAAGTATTTTTTTCTTTGAGCAAAAAGTGTTATAAAACTTTTGAAGTATTAACTTTTTGTATTTTAATGTTAATATTTACATAATGAAATATTATGAATCTTCCTCCTTTTCCACCAAAAAGATAACTATTATCTTGAATATAAAGAGATTTTTTTCTATAGATAAAAAATCTACTCTATGGATGTTTATAAATAACATATATTCAGCATTTAAAAATCTGCATGAATGAGAAGATATCATGTAAAGCCTTTCTCAAATTGAATATTTAATCTATGAGTTAGACTCATCTGTATTGATATGTATAGACCCAGTCCATTCATTGCCACTGATTAGGATTATACTGACACATGAAGAAATCTCAATTATACACTCATTGCCTATTAAGGGAGCTTTGATTTGTTTTCTCTTTATTTATTTACCATAAACGTTTAATGAAAAGCTTTGTACCCATAAATTAAACTGTTGGGAATTCCACAATCATAGAATCGTGCAAATGAGGCATTTTTCACCTAAAAATTTGTGTGATTATACGACATTATTGGCTACTTATTTTCATTACATAAATACCACCTGTCGATTTGAACTTATATATCTCTACAAAGACAAGATAAAGTAAAAATATTTTCCTTCTTATCAAAAATATATTCTAGTTTCACAAGAATTTATTACAACATTTATTATTTAGTCCTCAATTTCCATTGTAAATATATTATTTTGTCTTTTACTTATTGGAAATCTTTTTAGCCACTTCTTACTATGGTAAATAAAGACATAGTTGTACTCTGACAATTTTTGCTGATGTTGTATTAGTAGCTACATAAAGCCTAGTCAAATATATCAACCAAATGTTCCTTTCTTCAATTATCAATTTTTTCAGTACATCTTCTTTATAACTATAATATCTATAAATTTATTCTACCATCAAAAGCAATACTTAGTAAGCACCACTGCCAAATGGTGTGGAAAATATGATTTTGTTATTGAAAAAGGCATAATATAAACATGGATTTTTTAAAGGCCCAAATCTTAGTGAATGAAAAGAAAGTTTAAAGTCATACACTTTGCTTGTGTGTGTGTATGTGTGTGTATGTGTATCTGTGTGTGTAGTATCAAAGCAAAATTTTAAAATTCATAAAATAGTTTCATAGAACCATATAGTATTGGACTCAGATGAACTGGGTGAAATAATAAAAGCATTTAAGCAAAAATATTTTTTTGAAAATGGTAGTAATGGTTTTTATACTAAACTGTGAACATATGTGACAAGTCTATTATTATTTTATGTTGGACCTGATTACAATTTCTCTAGTTGAAAATTTTTACTATGCATGAAGAGAATGCCTTAATCTTTGTGTGTAAATAGTAGCTTGCTTGGTTCATTCCTTCTAGCTGCAGGAAATGATTTACACACTTACTCTACATTAGTTTGAAATGAAAACTGGGATAAAATGTGGATTTTCCACTCCACAGTTTCTGATTCAGTGAGGTATTTTTAACAGTCTCTAAACTGGTCATGTATGGATGTGAGAGTTGGACTGTGAAGAAAGCTGAGTGCTGAAGAATTGATGCTTTTGAACTGTGGTGTTGGAGAAGACTCTTGAGAGTCCCTTGGACTGCAAGGAGATCCAACCAGTCCATTCTAAATGAGATCAGCCCTGGGATTTCTTTGGAAGGAATGATGCTAAAGCTGAAACTCCAGTACTTTGGCCACCTCATGCAAAGAGTTGGCTCATTGGAAAAGACTCTTGATGCTGGGAGAGATTGGGGGCACGAGAAGAAGGGGGTGACAGAGGATGATGGCTGGATGGCATCACCGACTCGATGGACATGAGTTTGAGTGAACTCCAGGAGATGGTGATGGACAGGGAGGCCTGGAGTGCTGCGATTCATGGGGTTGCAAAGAGTCGGACACGACTGAGCGGCTGAACTGAACTGAACTGAAAGGTGATTCTAAGGCAAATAGACTGAGGACACTACCACCACCATCACCTTCATCATTATTATCATCATCGTATCTAACTAATGTCGAATGTTTAATCCATGTTTATAACTATACAAACACTATGCCATTTTTAAATGACTCATCTTACAACATTTCTATGGTATGCATTCTATCTGTGTTGCTATTTTATGAATGCAGAAAATGTGCACATGTAGGTGAACAACTTTGCTCAGCCGTGTAATACTCGGTGGGGTTAGAGTTAAACTCAGGGCACTTGCTTCCTTCTGAGTGGGTACCTTTAACCAATGTGCTTGAAGGATTTTGGAATATGGATAATATTTTGGAAAAGAAATATGTGTGTAGATATGGGCCAGGATTTATTTTTAGAGCAGTGGTTTCCCAACTTTCATGTTTTACACTCTTATCAGGAAAAGACAGACGCTGCAAGTGGACTCCAACGTTTGCTGAGCATGTGTATACTAATCATTTACTTCAACATCTATGACTATACAGATATTTCACAAGACACACGGAAAAATGAAATGCAAAAGAAGGAGATAAAGCATCAACAAAAATAGAAATTCTTATATTTTCCCACAGCTCGATTGTTGGCCCTGTGTATGCCCTGTGTTATCTAAGCACCTGTCTGGAGACCGTTCTTAGGATAGAGGTGCACTACGTGGTTGGGTGGATGTTCCAAGCAGACATTTCCCACCTTATCCTGCTTCCTTTCTCTTCAAGAGGACAATTTGCTTTCGTTCTCAGCTTGACTTTTACTGTATGGCTCTGATCATGTAGCAGTAACCTTCTGGTTGCCAAATCATATCTAGAATGGATGGTTATTATGAATAATAATGACTGAGAATGTGTAATAGTAGACAAAGGTATGACATGAGGTAAAGAATTAAATCAAATCAACTGTGTCATTTTTCTTAATTATATTACTTATTTAAATTCTCATTTAGTAACATCAAATTAATGTTATTAAGAAGAATTTGAATAAAATGTAAAGACTTGTACAGCTATAGATAATAGTTGCGTGGTACTAACTGAGGTCTGGCTTTCCCAACTGGCTCTAGTGGTAAAGAACCTGCCTGGCAATGCAGGTGATGTAAGAGACACTGGTTGGATCCCTGAATAGGCAAGATTCCCTGGAGAAGGGAATGGCGACCCACTCCAGTATTCTAACCTAGAGATTCCCATGGACAGAGGATCCTGGCGGGCTACAGTCCCTGGGGTTGCAAAGAGTCGGCCATGACTGAAGCAACTCAGCATGCATGCACTAAAGTACTTAAACACTCTCAGCTTGAGTTTCTCCAACTGCAAAATGAGATAACATACCTGACTTCCGTATATGTTGTGATAAGTCAGGTAAAAAGTATTGGGACTGCACCTAGAACATGCCAAATGCAAAGCAAAGGTAGTTAGGCTATAAAACAAGCCATTAAACGTTTATAATCCCAGATTTCTTCAGAACCCACTTATTAAACCATCCTTAGAGTGTATAAGAGAATCACTAGTAAATCCCCATTACCACAGGAACAAAAAATCAAAGGAGTTAACTGTCAATATGAATGCTGCTTAAATCGTAGAGAAAATAACTCCTTCCAAGACAGAGCAAGAATAATAGGAAATATTTGCTGCAGACTGCATACAAATGACAGAGGAGTTTGGAAGGCTACAGTCCAAATGGTCACAAAGAGTCAGACACACTGAGTGACTAAGCACCCTAGCAGGTTTATACACCCAAGGCTGATGTATACAGTTTCTATTATGCGAAATCAGGTTTTGGAGTAGAAACTTACTGTCCATAGGATTTTCCAGGCAAAAATACTAGAGTGAGTTGTCATGTCTTTCTCTAGGGGATTTTTCCGACCCAGGGATCGAACTGCATTTCTTACATTGGCAGGAGGATTTTTACCACGGAGCCACCAGGGAAGCCTGTAATGATGTTTGGGGAGGTCTAACTCAATTACCTTAGTCATTGCCAGAAAAAAATACATCTAATGAAGTCCAATCTAATGACTAGTTTTTAAAAGGTGGGGGGAGGGATGGTTAAATGATGAATATGAGACAATCTCTTAGGTACTAGAATAATGAGGCATAGATATAGAAAATTGGATATAAAAGATCAGGAAATTAGAACACTAATTCAAAAGGCACAACATCCAAAAGTAAATATTAAAGCAAATGGAGGGGAAATATTACAGAATAAATGCCCATTCACTGTCTTCACGTTCTCTCATTCAGTCTACAGAAAAATGCAATTTAGGTTTCCCCCACCCTAATACTGCAATGCAACCAATCTATCAAGATCAAAAGGGATTTTCCATTATATTTTAACAAAATCTAAAAAAACGCTTATTTATTACTGTAAAATTAGCTTCACAGTGGTATAACATGTTTTTGCCTTCACAATAACCACATTCCTTTTAAAAATGCTCCCCTTTTTTGGTTTGCAAATCTCCATACACATTTGTGTTTCTCTTTTGCCTGTAGAATCTCCATTTCATTTTCTTGCCCTAAATTCTGGAGGTCCATCCTTAAAAAATTTTTTGCTCAGTTGGTACATGTTTATCTCTTGGTTTTCCAGCTTCAATTAATGTTTATATACTGAAACATCACAAAGCAATCTCGTGAATAGTCTATACATACCTATTTCCTGATCTACAAACCTATTTCCCAAGAGGCACCTCAATAATCCTCTTTTATTCTTCATTCTATATCATTGCATGCCTCTGTACTCAGTCACTTCAGTTGTGTCTGACTCTTTTGGCCTGTGGACAGTAGCCCACCAGCCTCCTCCATCCATGAGATTTTTCTGGCAAGAATACTGAAGTGGGTCCTCCACATCATGATTATGTTGTTTCTTTCACCAAATAAAACCAGCCTCTACTTAGAAACTCTTCAGTTGAATAAAAATTCCCTGTTTCATGTTTTCCTCCTTTACCTCTCATGCATATTCAAGCTTCATCTATGGTCAATTCTACCTCGTAAATCTTTCAAAGATATGCACTATAAGTGCATAAGTATAAGAGATACTCACATGACCTCTAAATTCCTAATCCATAGCTTCTTGTTATTAGTTGTTTTTCATACCAGCAAAATAACTTGGAATGATATTTTGAAATTAGAAAATATCTTTCAGGAATGTTTTGCCAACAAAGGTCCATCTAGTCAAGGCTATGGTTTTTCCCGTGGTCATGTATGGATGTGAGAGTTGGACTGTGAAGAAGGCTGAGCAATGAAGAATTGATGCTTTTGAACTGTGGTGTTGGAGAAGACTCTTGAGAGTCCCTTGGACTGCAAGGAGATCCAGCCAGTCCATTCTAAAGGAGATCAGCCCTGGGATTTCTTTGGAAGGAATGATGCTAAAGCTGAAACTCTAGTACTTTGGCCACCTCATGTGAAGAGTTGACTCGTTGGAAAAGACTCTGATGCTGGGAGGGATTGGGGGCAGGAGGAGAAGGGGATGACAGAGGATGAGATGGCTGGATGGCATCATGGACTCGATGGACATGAGTTTGAGTGAACTCTGGGAGTTGGTGATGGACAGAGAGGCCTGGTGTGCTGCAATTCATGGGGTTGCAAAGAGCTGGACACGACTGAGCGACTGAACTGAATTGAACTGAATCTACTAAACTCAGATCCAAAACTCTGTCCTACAGAAATAAACTGACATTTAGAAATGCAATGCATTATTGCAAGACATTGTTTACTGTGTAAAAAATTTGGAAATATGATTGTTGAAGGTAGTTAAGCAAGTTTTGACATATACAACCAGTCAATATTTAAAGAGGTTTTGGACAGAATTATGACAATAATAGTTACATAGTTTCTTGGTAGAGAAACTATATGCTATCCAGAAAGTAGAGTTTGATAGGAAGTTATATTTAATAAGAAAAATAGTATTACAAATGAACATGAAAAATAGATATCTTCTTTAACTTATCACCAGGAGAGTCCATAACAAGTGCTAATGTGTACCTGAAGGGTCCAAATTTGGTTTCTTTTCATTAATTAAAAACAAAACCCAAAGGCTGGTGCCTCGTGATGAATAGCTCAAGA
The DNA here is from genome assembly GCF_032405125.1 of Capricornis sumatraensis. NCBI lineage: Eukaryota > Metazoa > Chordata > Mammalia > Artiodactyla > Bovidae > Capricornis > Capricornis sumatraensis. The sequence goes on along the minus strand of NC_091089.1, from coordinate 12,858,782 downwards.
ATTTTATAAGTGTTTCTCAAGAATTAGAAGAGTGAATTGAAGACTGACTAAAGGTCGAGATGAGTTCCAATGGTAGATGTGTCTCTCGAAGTAGTTGCAAATGACAGGAAAGCAGATACATGTCTTTGCCCATTTGGAATTAATGAACAATTTTTAACATAGAAATTACAATGTTTGAGAGCTCATTTGTAGGGCAATTAAATGAGTGATACATAAAGATGCTGCAAAGAAAAAAATAAACAATATAAAAAATAAAATATAACACAAATGAACTTATCTATGAAACAAACAGATGCAGAGATATGAGAGAGGAAACTTGTGACTCACAGGGGAGGATGGTGAGGGAAGGATGGATTGGGGGTTTGGGATTAGCAGATGCAAACTATCATGTAGAGAACAGGTGAAGAACAAAGTCCTGAATAGCACAGGAATCTGTATTCAATATCCTGTGATAAACCATAAAGGGAAATAACATGAAAAAGAGGGCTTCCCTGGTGGCTCAGACAATAAAGAATTCACGTGCAGAGTCGGTCAGGAAGATCTTCTGGAGAAGGGAATAGGGAAGGGAATGTGTATGAATCGTTTTTTGTACATTATAAATTAACACAACATCGTAAATCAACTAACTTCAAAACAAACAAAATAGAGGTAATGAGAATTCTCTTGGGGTCCAGTGGTTAGAACTCTGCGCTTTCACTGCTCAGAGCCTGGGTTCAGCAAACTTAATACTCCACGAGCCTTGTGGCCAAAACCAAAACGAAACAAACACATTTCTTTAAAAAGGAGGTCACTGATGCTCCACTAGAGATTTTTAAGAATAAAATAGATAGCAAACTCTTGAAAACAATTCAGCTCTAATGCAACTTAAAGGCAGGAAAACGGTGGCATTTTCCTTTCCCATGATTCATGTACAATTTCCTTATTTCCACAGGAATGACATTTCTAAATTTTGCACTTAGAGAAAATTACCTAGGTTATTTTTAGCCATAACTGATGTGCCAAAAGTACTCCCACTTTAATTTACTGTCCTGCTAATTTACGAAATTCATTTATCATGTAAGTTCTTAGAAGGAAGGAGCAGATGAAATGTAAATGTGCTGATCTCATATAAGTCACTGTTCTATGGTAACATTTCAAACTTGATTTCAGATGCCAAAGCAGAGTCTTTGAAAAATTATATGTTTTTCTTTAAATTTAAGACATTTTTTGATGGTCTCGAATGTCTTTTACTAAGTACCAGTTAATGAGACAAACTTCTGACAAAAATATTTCTACTTTACTAATTCTCGAGCCATTTTTCAAAAAATCTGAAACAAGAATTGTCTGACTGGATCACTTCTGAATATTCATGCATTATTTCAAAAGGACATGCATTGTCTCAAAAAGAAACTGATTTTCTAGAAGTTGTGAAAAGGTAGATTCTTAGAGCATTTAAGCTGAATTCTCTCAACTGAGTGGGGGCAACAAAACTCTAACACTGTGAGTCTTTAAAAGAAAGGTCAAACATCTTTTTGGTCACTATGGCAAAAGTAACTCATTCATTTCTCAAATTATGACTTGTTACCTGAACTGGCAGAAAAAAAGGATTCATATGGGTTATGAAGTTCTGTATTTGTGTTTTATCCTTAATCAGTTACACAAAGCCAAGATACAGGTATTAGATGATCATAGTTATTAAGGAAAGTCATCATGACAACAAAATACAAAAGTTCCAATTTCTCATGCTCATCAGCATAGTCCTCAAACATTATGGTCAGTATCAATAAATCCTAATCTAAAGAAACAGATATGAAAAATCAATATGTTCTTTCAAACTGTATCATGCATTTATTCTTATTACATTACTACTCAATAACTTATTATATACTATACTGTAACACTTTGCCTATAAAATAATTTTAAGAGCATGACTGGCAAAAAGTTCACTATCAATTCATAATTAGTTATTGATTATTATTTACCAAATTATATGTCATATATTATGATAAATTTCTGAACAATAGGTTTCTAGTGAATGCATGGAGGAAATTTCTGCACATCAGTTTGAAGCATCTTCAATTTATGATAATTTAATTTAATAATTTTAAAAAATTTTCTGGAGATAAGTACCTTAGAAATATTTCAAAGGAGAAAACAAAATAAAACAAAATGCATAAGTAGTTAATCTATGCTTTAAGATTTCTACAAATTGTGTGAGAGTGTGTGTGTTTTTAACCATAAAAGGAAACAAAAACATGCTAAAATTGAAACTGTAAAAATTTTATATAATTTACCTAATGATCTGATTCATTTCAGTCATTGGTAAAAAGTGTTTGTAAAGAAAACACATATAAAGAATAAGAGAGCAAATGATTTCTGCTGCTGCTGCTGCTAAGTCGCTTCAGTCGTGTCCGACTCTGTGCGACCCCATAGACGGCAGCCCACCAGGCTCCCCCATCCCTGAGATTCTCCAGGCAAGAACACTGGAGTGGGTTGCCATTTCCTTCTCTAATGCATTAAAGTGAAGGGTGAAAGTGAAGTCACTCAGTCATGTCCGACTCAGCGACCCCATGGACTGAAGCCTACCAGGCTCCTCCATCCATGGGATTTTCCAGGCTAGATTTCATAAACTCTTTATTTAAAATTTTAAGCAATTCTAGACCTATAAATTTGTATCTTTGTTCTTGCTGGAAACATTTTTAAATATTTTGTTAAAAATATTTGGTAAACATATTCAGATTGAAATAAACATATTTTCAAATTTAAAATTCTAAATATATGTGCATATTAGTTATAGACATTAAAAACACTTAGAATTTGAAATAATAATATAATTTGAAAGTATATGATTTTATTACATCTAAAATATAAATGTCTCAATTATAATTATAAATTAGCAAATATTTTATACAAATACAAAGTCTTCTCTCCAGATATATTAATTAAAAAATAAACTGATGGAACTGAACTATAAATTTACATAATCTGAGAAAACATTTGATATTCTACCTATACATTTTGTTAACTTCTTCTGCAGTTATTTCATATGCTAGTTATGGATTTGATAAATGCTTGACAAATTTACATTGAAATATTTTATTAAAATTAGTAACCCAATTAAAATTACTTGCAACAAATCATAATTGATACAGTAATAAATCCCTGTCACATTTTGCATTTTCTTAGTTTATAGTTTTGTGTATTTCATATTTGATGAATTAACCTTCATGTAATGGTTATAATAGATTGACAGCTGATATGTGTACATGTTTGTATATGTACATATTCATATTCTTAATGTGCTCATTAGTTTGCTATTATTATTATTATTTTTGTAACATTCTTAATTACTTTAGCATTTCACTTTAAGAATTTTTGAAAGTCAATGAAAAATTTGATAACCAAAAATACCTGACAAAAAGAAAGAAAATAAAATAAGTATATATCAACTTTAATAAGAGATTTTCAAAAAAGCATATAGTTTTATTCAGATATGTGGAAATCTCCATACTGAATATAATTTACTAAGAAATAATTTATTATTTTAAAAATGTTTACTTTGTAATAAATATTTCCACATATCTTTAAAATTTATAACTTTATTGCTCATGGCATCTGATAGTAGAGTGATAAATATTTTTAAAAATTAAGAAACAAAATCCTGGAGAAAGATGCAGTAATGCCACATTCCTACCAAGAAACTTGTTTTAAATTTTCTAGATATAAAGAACTTTTATTTTCCTGAATCTGAATTGCAGGGGTGCTAAATTGATCTTTGTTTTAGAGAATGTTCAATGTACATGTCAAGTTTAGAGATTTTTAGAAATTTTTGCTTATGAAGTGAAAATTAGAGAGGTTTTCAAGTACTTTTTGGCTCTATTTTCATTGAGTTAGCTTATATAATCAATACTTGCCTGTTCATCACATTCTTACCTGTGTATCTTCAAGTTCAATGAGGTCTGAAGAGACTGAAATCCAAAGTTCACGTGAAACACAGGAAGAATAGTAGGAGAGTTTGCCCCGATTTTGCTTCACAGGCTTCTCATCGAACCTTACATGTGGCACATTGCTCTGAGTTACAGACACTTGTGCTTGTAGTACCAAGACCCTCAGTATGTCACTGCTTACTGAATGCTATTTTGGGTTCTCTGAGTAGAGCCATGAACACTGAGCCTTTGTGCAAAATATCATAAGGGCACTCTGATGTCCGTTCATAGTCTGGGATTAAAATGCAGACAGCTCCAGCAAATAGTTATGAGCTGATTTTCCCCCCTCTTTTTCCTAATAACAAACAAAAAAGAAAATAAAGTGTTTACTGGCTTGAGATGATAAGGAGGGAATTCAACTTATGTAAGAGAATTCTGAAAGTGGAAAGGACATGCCCTCTACTTGAGGATTAGCTGATGAAACAAATGATCAATTTAAAGCAGGCACAAAAGTTGCTAAAAAGAGAAAAGCTTTTAAACTCTGTCTCTATGACTTCTGGCTGCTCCTAAATTCAGTCTTTCTACTCAGGAATGAAGTAAAATACAGAGAGGGCAATGTCTAAATTATAATCCTCTTTTTCCCTTGGTTTATGAACTACCTAAATTTATTTATTTTATCAAATTTATAGTTAAGTTTTGTTATAAATAATTACTGTTGTTTATAGTGAACTACATAATATTATACTCTATACTGTTTACACTCTAACTGTTTACACTGTATATTGTTACTCAAGCTATTTTTAATTAAAAATTATTTTTGAACCAAATCAGAGAAAGGTTAAAGAATATGAACAGTGTTTAACACCATGATCAATGTCTATGAATTTTAATACTTTTATGATTTACATATGCAAGCATTGCAGGAAACAGCCTCAAATTCAGAAATAGACTTAAATCCTGCACAATCTGGAGGATACATACGTTCATTCTTTTTACCATAACAATGGAAGAAGAAGGGGAAAGAGGTTACAACCAATGCTAATGAGAACGGTATAGATTATGTAATGTAGATTATCTGATTCATGCTTATTTCGTTTCTGAGTTAATATAAAGTAATTCTCTTGTTTACCATTTGCTAAATAAATGTTAAAGGCCTGTGTAACATGCAGCAAAACCAAACAAAAATTTCCTTTTTTTTTTTTCCCCTGTTAGCTTTTTTTTTTTTTTAAATTGTGCTAAGAACACTTAACATGGGAGCTACCCTCTTGACAACTTCTTTAAAGTGCATGGTACAGGACTGTAAACTAGTGGCATGATGTTATACAGCCTATCTCTAGAAATCGCCTCTTGTGTAACTGAAATGCTACACCCATTGAACAATAGCTCCCCATTTCCACCTGTCCCCTGGCCCTGTCAACTGACATTCTACCCCCTGCTTCTGAGTTTGAGGACTTTAGAAACCTCGTGTGTGTGGACTCAGACAACACATCCTTCTGTGAATGCCTTATTTCACTTGCATAATGAACTCCCAATTCATCTACATTCCAGTTTTGGATTATGAATCTAATATTTTATGGGGTATAGTTTCCTGCATTGATACAGTCTTCAGCTCCACTCTGAACTGCAATTACACTTTTCCAGCCAATAGCCCTATTCAACAAGATGTCCCGAGGGCTTATCTTCAGGCAAAAGAGAGCAAGTGTGGGTGAGCGTTTTATACACTGATTGTTATAAAACCACTAAAGGGGCAATCAGCACTGTAGAAAATCTACTGAGACAGGAATGAACTTTTTGAATAGTGTACAGTTTGAAACTATGTGTTTTATGTAGAATACCATTAATGGCAATTTTTTTATTTCGTTAACTAAAGATCTGTTATAAAACACCTATGTAAAGTGAACAACTAGATTTGTTTTTAATCTAGGCAAAAAGTGCTCTAAATGTCCAAGAGTTTATGGTCCTTGGAAGAAGAAAGTTTCTTAATACCACATTGGGAAATCCAGCAAGTCTGTATATCACAACCAAGAATGTAGACTTGACTGGACTGATGGGACTCGGCATCAAAAAAGCTTATGGATTACTTCTACCACATTTTCCTCATATCAGGAGAAAAGTTGTTTCTAGGTGTGGGAGAGTAAAGAAATAGGGGGTGGAACATGACTTTAATACAGAAGGAAGAGCTCAGAATTAAGTACAGCACTATCCATTGGAGAGACAGAGCCCCTGGTACACTATGGGTTACTGGAGGTCTCCATATCACAGAACAAATGTAGGGAGGGTGGACCATTCCTGAGACACAGATACTGTTTCATAACTACACAGCAACATTCTAGCAAACAATCATCAGCTTTCACATGCAGTCTGGGAGAATTCTACAAATGTCATCTGACAGCAGGCTGTTGAAACGAGCATGTAGTTTCAGAAGAATTCAAACTAGGATTGAATTGAGTTAATCTAAGATTTAAATGAACATATTACAACTCATTAATGCTCTGAAGAGCCACCAATTTCTTTTTCAAAAAAATATCATTAAGAAATGTAAATCTAATGACTAGCTGCAGAATGGAGCAGCTAATGAAGTTCAGACATAACAGCAGGCAGAGGACAAATTCAGATGTTATTCAGGCTCAATCCCTGGAGATAAAACTTCAATCAGAAGGTTTAGCTATAGATATATCTCAGCATAGATGACCCAGATGACTTTAATGAGATATTAATGCTCCAATAAGCTGTGGTCTGGTTGACAGAATTAACGGGCTACTCCTGATCACCACAGTCTTAGAGAACACTATTATGTATTATATATTATAATAACATATTTTATTATAATATAATAAAATAATATTTATGAATGGTTTTAGAAAAACTCCTATATATTGATAGAAATAATTTAAAATATATTAACTGTAAATCATTGTGTCAATTAGGATTCTTTTTGGCTGCCATAGAGACAACAATACAAAATAAAGTTAAGAGAAAGGAATAAAACTTGGAGAAATGTGGAACATACGTAAAACGATGAAGCTGGCTTAGGGTTAGTTGGAGCCAGTGGTTTCACCCTGCAGTCAGTTATTCAAGTTCATTTGCTCTCATCTTGTGCTTAAGAGTAATTTATCACTCTAAGAGTGTCCCAAAAACTTCATTTTTGTCTTATTGACTAATATAGTCTTTTGTCCATATATGAAAAAGTTACGCCAAAGAGAAAAGATTAGAACCATTAAGCCATTCCTGCACCTGGGAGGAAGAACTACTTGGTAGAGAAATGGATTAATGTGAACAAATAAAATTAGGATTATTGAATCTGGTTTGACAATCGACAGTGTATACTATAGACAAATGTAAAATAGCTTTTCAAAAAGCTGAAAATAAAAGTAATTTCTTTCCTAGAGTGACCTTTAGATGTTATTCTGTTCTAATAGTCCAGTTTGATGTATTTTATCTTTAAAAAAAAATCATGATCATATATCACAATGATAAATAAGAGAAGATAAACACTAAAACACTAGCTAATCCATATATTTCAAATAACATCAATCCTTTTGTGTTAAACTCAGAAAACTTGGCTGCTCATAAAGAAACATTCTATTGAATGTGGCAACATTTTGCATAGTCTTAGAAGATTTATCTTTTAAATTCTAGTTGCAGTAGCCATAGGTTTGTAACAATTACAATGTGTTCATTGTAAAGCAACTATACTCCAATAAAAATCAATTAAGTAAAAAAGCAAACCAACAAATATATAAAATGTATCTGTTCATATATACCCACATTTTATTATTTTATTTTCTGTTTTGTTACTTTTTTCTATTTTTGTGGTAAGACCTTGCTTTGGAGCTTTGTATCTAAGGAATAATTCTCTCTGGTTAAACTGCAACATAAACTCCAAGACAGAGAAAAATGATTGGATAATGCATAAATTAAAAAGTTCTATTCCATTAAAAATATATATTTTAGTCATTGATAATACATTAACAATTTAAAATAATATAATTCAGAAGTACAACCCCCAAATATAGCATTAGCACACTTGAACCCTGGCTCTTGAACTATCTGTCTATTTATCTATCTATCTGCTTATCAGTCATTCATATCTTTCCTTTTGCAAGATATCTCTTTAGAGGTTACAGTTATACAAAGACAAATGAAACTCTGACCAACCATCTCTTGAAAACAAAAAGCACACATCATTTTTAAGCATCAAACAAGATGCTTAACCAAATGAAATGTAACAAAATGAAAGTCCAATAAAATCACTTTGTAAAAGAAGAATGATAACCTCCAGACTATGTGATGATATGTGAGATATATGTATTTAATCAAGAGGTGATTACGAGAGAATTTTAGAACAAAACAGCTTCTCTGCAGACTGATCCACACCATAGGAGTGTTTGTGCTCAGTCGCTCAGTTCTGGCTGACTCTTTGCGACTCCATGGACTGTAGCCCACCAGGCTCCTCTGTCCATAGGATTTTCTAGGCAAGAATACTGGACTGAGTTGCCATTTCCTTTAAGTTCCCACAAGTATAATTTGAAGGGCATTTTATGAAAGATTTTTCATATATTTTTATAAGGAAAGGGGCTTCTTCCCAGGTAGCTCAGTGGGAAAAAATCTGCCTACCAATGCAAAGGACATGGGTTCGATCCCTCAGTCAGAAAGATGCCCTGGAGGAGGAAATGGCAACTCACTCCAGTATTCTTGCCTGGAAAAACTCATGAACAGAAGAGCCTGGTGGGCTATAGTCCACGGGGTTGCAAAGAGTCGGACAAAAGTGAATGACTGAGTGAGTGACCGAGCACAGAGCATATAAAGAAAAACTCTGCTTAAATGACATGCAGTTAAATTAACAGAAACTAGTCATTGGAAATTAGTAGTGCTTAAATATTAATTCAATGATATTTTATCCACATATGCAAAATAAGACCCTTAACATGTCAAATAATCCAGCTTTTTGTTAAAAAAAAAAGTTTCATTGGAACACAACCATACTAATTTGTTTACATATTGTTCAAATTATGGATGTTTTCAAGTTCTTAAGGAAAACTGAATAATTGCAAGAGACTCAACCTGCAAAATAGAAAATATTTTCTACCTAGTCATTTACAGGAAAAGTTTACATTTTCTGATTTATATTCATGTGGTGTGGTGTTTTTAATTAATATATATAGGACATTTTACTTAAAAATTAAATTACATGTATTTGATCAATAGATGAATAAACACACACACAAATATACAAAAGTCTACACAGCAGCAGTCATCTTACATTACATTATCTTGCTTATCTATGGGTCAATAAATTGCTATGGCTGACTAAATTGTTAGGTTTTTTTTTTTTTATTAAAAGACAGCTTAATTTTTTTTTTAATCACTTATTTATTTGGCTACACCAGTTCCTTGTTGCAGCGTGTGAATTCTTGGTTGTGGCATGTAGGATCTAGTTCCCTGACCAGGAGTCAAACTTGGACCGCCTGCATTGGGAGCAAAGTCTTAACCACTGGACAACAAGGAAGTCCCAAGACAATTTAAATATTTTATATTTACTTAAAACATATGATGCTGCTGCTGCTGCTAAGTCGTTTCAGTCGTGTCCAACTCTGTGCGACCCCATAGACAGCAGCCCATCAGGCTCCCCCATCCCTGGGATTCTCCAGGCAAGAACACTGGAGTGGGTTGCCATTGCCTTCTCTGAAAATATGTTAGGTTGGCCTAAAAATTTCATTTGGATTTTCTCCTAATATCTTATGAAAACATCTGAATGAACTTTTACCTAACTCTAATGTCTTATGGAAAATCTGAAGGAATGTTTTGCTCAACCTCCAATACATTCATGTTAATTTTATACATATATTTTCACCTAGTGTATTAAGGATTTTCTTCACGATATTATCCTCAGAATGGGTCTCTGCATCTCTTTTGATAAAACATGTTCATCATGTAGCTATGTTTCCTAGTTTGCTTCTGAAGAATAAAGGAGGAATTTAAACAAACTTGTGAAGACTTAATGTGTAATAGACATATAGTGTCTGGTATATGGTATATTGTGTAATAAACATATAGTGTAATTTTCAGGAAATGTTTTAGGTTTGCAGTGAAATTGAATAGAAAATGCACATAGTTCCCATCTTCTCCTCATCCCCTCCCCACAAAGAGCCTCTTCTGCTGTAAATGTCCCCCATCAAAGTAGAACATTTGTTATAATTGATGAACCTACAGGGATATGTAATCATCATCCAAATTTCATAGTTTACATTAAGATTTACCCTTGGGGGCTTCACATGCTGTTGACTTGGACAAATGTTGGGATGTGTACCCATCGTAGAGTAGTTTCCTGCTCTAAAAATCCTCTGCACTCTGCCTGTCATCCCACCTTTCCCCTTAATTCCTGGCAACTACTGATTTTTTTATTCTCTCTCTAGTTTTACCTACAGATCTAGGAAATGGCATATAGTTGGTAGCCTTTTCACATTGGCTTCTTTTCCTTACAATATGGATTTAGGATTTCTCTATTTTTTTATGACTTGATAGCTTATTTGTTTAATTCATGAATAATATTCCACACTTTATCTTTTCACCTACTGAAGGACATCTTGGTTGATTCCAAGTTTTAGCAACCATGAATAAAGTGCCATAAACATCCATGTACAGGTTTTCATGTGGACAGAAATGTTCCCTATTTGCTTTCAATAATTTTTTCATATCTATTTAAAAAAAATGCTTTTATTCATACCCTTCAACAGCTTTTTTAACACCTGATCTTTTTTAACAGATTATCATTTCTGGAATATGTATCTTAGATTTAATAGAAAAATCATGGTTTCTATTTTTTAGACATATTTCATTTGTTATAGTCTGTAAATCCATGTTTTTAATAATTAGAAAACTTGGCATAAATAGTTTTGCAAATAAACAAAGCTGGCTTTTTGTAATAATATATTTGCATGGTTGAGAGGAACATGTGCTCATATATTAGAGAGTATTATGGCAGGTTCAGAGTGTTCTGTTTTGCAGAAGAAATGGAAAGCTGTAGTTATTTCATTTTATAGCACACACAGCATGGCTGTGCTATGATAGAAACTCTTTAATACCCACCACACTTCTGCCAGGTAGTCAACAGCTTCCTTTACATTTGAGTAAACATGAGACAAATAGCAAAGCAAGGTCTTGAATAGTCAGAGGATTTTTTATTCGAGTCTATATTGTACTCACTGCAACACACTCCCTCTTTAGTGAAGAAAACTTACAATTTTTAAAAGAAACATTTAAAAAATATGATCAGCAGTTTTAGTAGTGTTATAGTAAGCATCATTTGTAAAGCAATAAAACTAACCATATAAGGACTTAACCTAACGTCCTTTTTTCCTTGATTGGTTCCTCTTTTTGTCCTTGAAACTTTTGAATATATACTATTTCTTAGGCTCTTGTCTTAGTGCGAGAGGTACAATTAGGAATGATCCAGGAAAAGAAGCTTCTATGGGGGATGAAGTTCATGTTCTAGTGATGGGTCATAGTGAATAGACAAGGTAAATTAGTAGAATATAGAGTACACTAGATAAACAAAAGGGCTAAGTAGAAATAAAAGCAGGTATGGGGGGTAGTTTGGCAATACATGAACCATGAAATTCCAGATGTTCAAGCTGGTTTTAGAAAAGGCAGAGGAACCAGAGATTAAACTGCCAACATCTGCTGGATCATCAAAAAAGCAAGAGAGTTCCAGAAAACATCTATTTTTGCTTTATTGACTATGTCAAAGCCTTTGACTGTTTGGATCACAATAAACTGTGGAAAATTCTTCAAAAGATGGGAATACCAGACCAACTGACCTGCCCCTTGAGAAACCTATATGCAGGTCAGGAAGGAACAGTTAGAACTGGACATGGAACAGACTGGTTCCAAATAGGAAAAGGAGTACATCAAGACTCTATATTGTCACCCTGCTTATTTAACTTATTTGCAGAGTACATCATGAGAAACACTGGGCTGGAAGAAGCACAAGCTGGAATCAAGATTGTCAGGAGAAATATCAATAACCTCAGGTATGCAGATGACACCACCCTTATGGCAGAGTGAAGAGGAACTAAAAAGCCTCTTGATGAAAGTGAAAGAGGAGAGTGAAAAAGTTGGCTTAAAGCTCAACATTCAGAAAATGAAGATCATGGCATCTGGTCCCATCACTTCATGGGAAATAGATGAGGAAACAGTGGAAACAGTGTCAGGCTTTATTTTTTTGGATTCCAAAATCACTGCAGATGGTGATTGCAGCCATGAAATTAAAAGACACTTACTTCTTGGAAGGAAAGTTATGACCAAGCTAGATAGCATATTCAAAAGCAGAGACATTACTTTGCCAACAAAGGTCTGTCTAGTCAAGGCTATGGTTTTTCCTGTGGTCATGTATGGATGTGAGAGTTGGACTGTGAAGAAAGCTGAGCGCTGAAGAATTGATGCTTTTGAACTGTAGTGTTGGAGAAGGCTCTTGAGAGTTCCTTGGTTTGCAGGGAGATCCAACCAGTCCATTCTGAAGGAGATCAACCCTGGGATTCCTTTGGAAGGAATGATGCTAAAGCTGACACTCCAGTACTTTGGCCACCTCATGCGAAGAGTTGACTCATTGGAAAAGACTCTGATGCTGGGAGGGATTGGGGGCAGGAGGAGAAGGGGATGACAGAGGATGAGATGGCTGGATGGCATCACTGACTCGATGGATGTGAGTCTGATTGAACTCCGGGAGTTGGTGATGGACAGGGAAGCCTGGCGTGCTGCAATTCATGGGTTCGCAAAGCATCCGACACGACTGAGCGACTGAACTGAACTGATAATGGGAGTAGTTAGCATTCTCATGGGGCAGGAAGCACAGAATTTTATACAGAATGTTCAGAAAAAGTCCAATTAAGGAGATAGTGTTGAAATATATCACTAAGATGAGGGAGTGAGCCTTGAAGTTATCAAACCAAAGAAAAGCTTAGGTCAAACAAAACTGTTAGCTGTAAATGCTCAAGGGACAACAAGGCATCCTTCGTGGCTGCAGTGCAGAGAGGTGGAACGCAGGAGAAAGAGGGGGAGGGGGAGGTAGGACGGCAGAGGAGGGCAAGGGAAGAAGGAGAAGGAAGAGAAGGATACGGTGATTATGATGACAAAGATCGCGAGTGGGCCTGTGTGTTTACTTGTACACGTGGCAGCAAGGTATAAAAGATCTTGGTGGCAATTTCAGGTTATTTGGCTTTTACAAGGATGAAATGGGAAGTATTGGACAATTTTAATGACTAACATTGTGACTTCACTTACATTTTAAAGACTTGATCTAGTTTGTGTGTTGAGTTAGAATGCCAGGGGTGATGACTGGAAAATGGGAGACATATTAAGAACTATTGTAAAACTCAGTGTCCTCTGGATTATAGCAGATTTATGAAGCAGGTAGTGATTGGTCAAGCAATTTGGGTTGTAAGGAAAAGAAATTCATTGTAGTTATGTTAAATGGCCTTTCATGGAAATAAGGGAAGAGGAGCTGTGGCAGGGTTATAATAGATCCAGTGATGGCCGTGATGGGAGTTCATAAGTCTCCAGCAATGACCTGGCTACTTTCTCTTTCTTTGTGCCATTTCCAATTAATATTAGATTATGTCATTAACCTCCTCTCTCTGTGTATTGGTTTCTTTCACCCAGAATTTCTGCTTATTTATAATTTATCTTGTTTATGGCTGATTTTTAACACCTATAAACTCTTAGTGGCAGATTTTCAACTTCCACTGAGTAAAGGCCTATTCTTATTTTCCTGTTGAAACTTCTAAGGGGTCAAAGTACTCTATGCACATCAGCAATGATCCCATAGTCTCTTATTTTTTGGATTCACATCTCTTGCCTAATTTCTCTGGCAAAGGAATTAGATGGTGTTGTGTGTGACAAATGGTAATTTCCCAGGGCAGGCCTTCCAGCAGCAGTAAGGCAAGGGATGCTGTGACTCTTAGGTGATACACAATTGTCAGGCATCATAATATATGCTCGTTGGTTTTATCTTCATCCTCATATAAGGCATGAGGAAACTAAAGCTCTGAAAATGTCATGCAACTGGAACATTTTGCAGCCAAATCTCAAGTTTCTATCTGATGCCAAAAATGACACAGATTCTTCCATTCAGTCACATTGCCTTATATTTAGGAATGCAACTGGATACACAGCTTTCATTCATTCAAATAATTTATTGAGTAATACTGTGTGTGATGCACTAGGCTAGAAATAGATGAAAACGACAACAAAAACAAAACCAAAAAAGAAAAAGAAAAAAAAAAAAAAAACAAACTACTGCCTTTCCCTGCAAGAATCATGGCATCTGTTAAAGAACCTTGCATTTCTTATACTTTAATAAATGCTGTGATATTTTTATAACAGGGTACTACAAGACCCCAGGAGGATGTGGCTTACTCTGCTGACATTTTACAGATGAAAGTGTGGAGGCAATTGGGAAAAGTTTTCCAAAAGGCATGGTGCTCATTTTGAGGTCGTTGAGAAATTAGGTCTACTTACATCAAGGACAGTATCCGAATGTGCAAGAGGAGGAGAAAGAATGTCATCTTAATGGAATGCATAGAAAATTGGCATACTTGGAGCTTAAGGTGGATGTTGAGAAATGTTAAGAGTTAGGCATAAAAATACAGGCAGAACAAGAATGTGGAGGTGTTGACTTAGTTCTGAATGCATGAAAGTCATTGAGGAAAGGATAATTTGACTAGATCCCTCTCTCTCATTATAAATAGAGGTTTATCAATTTTACTACTTAAAAGTAGCTTTATTTATATTGATTTACTTATTGCTTCTATTTTATTGGTTTTTCATCTTTCTTATTTACTATTATTTGCTTACATTTATTTGGTTTGCCATTTTTTGGAGGGGGCCTTCTAAAGTAAGACACTTACATTATTAATTTTAGACCAACCTTTTTTCAGTGTAAACATTTAAAGCATATACACACACATACACACTTGCATGCTTTAAATGTCTTATGTGCAAGCAATAAAAACATTGGAAATATACTTATAGTTTTACATTCTAATTTTAGAATTTATAATTGCTATTTGCAAGAGATTTTACCCAACCATATTACTTTGCCAGCAAAGGTCCATCTAGTCAAAGCTATGGCTTTTCCAGCAGTCATGTATGGATGTGAGAGTTGGACTATAAAGAGAGCTGAGTGCTAAAGAATTGATGCTTTTGAACTGTGGTGCTAGAGAAGACTCTTGAGAGTTCCTTGGACTGCAAGGAGATCCATCCAGTCAATCCTAAAGGAAATCAGTGCTGAATATTCATTGGAAGGGCTGATGCTGAAGCTAAAGCTTCAATACTTTGCCACCTGTGGCACAGAACTGACTCACTGGAAAAGACCCTGATGCTGGGAAAGATTGAAGGCAGGAGGAGAAGAGGACAAAGGATGAGACGGTTGGATGGCATCACTGACCCGATGGACATGAGTCTGGGCAAGCTCCAGAAGTTGGTGATGGATAGGTAAGCCTGGCGTGCTGGAGTCCGTGGGATTTCAGAGAGTTGGACATGACTGAGCAGCTGAAGTGACTGAATTTCTGGACTAAATTACTGGAAGCCTAGCACTTTAAATTTCCCTATATTTATGTACTACATGATGTAAGCATACAGATAAGGAAGATACATTTATTCATTAATACCTCAACTACTCTTATATATTCCTCCCATAATTATTTTAATTAATCATCATAACAACCCCAGTAGGTAGACAGTTTTCCCATGTGAGAAATGAGTAGACTATAGGTTACAGAGCTCAAGTAACTTCCTGAAAATTATACACAAACTAAATGATCAAATTATAATTCAAGCTTATGAAGTATAATATCAGTCCCTGTCATCTTCACTATTACCTTTGGGGACTGTTGAGAGGGTGATTAAAGAGTGTGAAATGAGCTTGAGTTGGCAAGAGTGAGTGGCAGACACAAGTGATTTGTTTTCGAAAAGTTTCTGTTTACTAAATTATCAGAGAGACAATAAATCTGTGTACAGATGTTAATAATATATGTGAATAATATATTGTGCAATAACCACAGAAGGATAATAAACAATAATTAACAGATGATGAGAAATATCATAATAATATAATAAATTGGCATATTTATGTACTTAGATCTGAAACCAGTCTTATTGCTTTACACACAGTTTCCCTCTATCATGTCTATGGTTAATGCTAAGCTACCACATACAGCTTCTTAGATTGTGTAATAAGTACTTTGGGGGCACTTTTACATTAACATTCTGTGAATAGACCCCACCAGCTTTGTGTGAAACTTTGTCATCAAATTCCAATGCTAGCCCTTATCATGCTTATCCCTTCTTGTTCAACTTTGTCTTTTAAAAGCCTTTATCCATTTGATTTGAGACCAGGACATATTTCTGAAGTTGGAGCATGCTTCCTGTGATAGACAACCTGAACTGCAGAAAATCACTGGGAGGGGAAGATCCCCTGGAGAAGGAAATGGCAACCCACTCCAGTGTTCCTGCCTGGGGAATCCCATGGACAGCAGAGGCTGGTGGGCTACAGTTCATGGGGTCTCAAGAGTCAGACCTGACTGAGTGAGTAACCAACCAATCAACCTTAGGACAAAAGCCATACTTCTGGATGCAGTCTCCCCTAATCTAAGTCTGGATTTGTTTTTAACTGGACAATCTAAATCTGAGTTCTACCTTATCCAGCATAAGAATACAATCTTTGTGTCTACTCCAAGCCTTGACTTATTAGCAGATGTCATTGCTTTGCTTTCTAACTTCCTTTCTGAGTATTTCTTGGATTTTAATATATTTCTCTCATCCAGCTCATCAGTGTTTTGTATAGTATATTTTCCCTCAAAGAGAACAAAATACTCTTTTTCCTTAAAGGAGAAGCTCATTCACTTTTTTAAAAAATTAATCCTGCCTGGAAGATTTGTATTTTTACAGTAGACTATAATAAGACACTAGAAATGGAAAGGAAACATTGAGTTAAGAATGTGTCCTCCCTTCTTCCAAATATGGCAAAAGATAACATACTGCTATAATTAATTGCAAATATTGGTAAAAACCGAGCAAACAGTGTCCTAAAAGTTTAAAAAATAAAATAGTGGAGGAGGAATAAAAAGCAACATGTTTTTTTGTTTGTTTCCTTAATTAATTTTCACCGTAAAACAATTTATACCCCATAAATACAAAAGGACTAAAAACTTTAAGTAAGGAAGAAATAGTCCTGTGTTTCATAATTTCTTCTAATTCACCCTAAGAAGGCAAACAAAGTTTTCTAAAATAGTCCCTATGATACTATTGCATAATGAGAGGCAAATATCATTCATTATACATTTGTCCAAACTCAGAATGTACAACACTGAGTGCTACTGTACGCCATAGGCTTTGGGTGATAAGGATGTGTCAGTGTTGGTTCATTGATTGTGATGCGTGTGCCCCTCTCAGGATGCTGATAATGGAGGAGGCTGCATATCTGGGGGAGTACCTAAAATTGCCTTAAAAGAGTCTGAAAGAATAAAACAAAGTAACAAAAGACTCAATATCAGTGACAGAAGCAAAATACTATGCTGCCCACTTGGTGAAATAAAGGTGCTCCCTCAGAGGCTGTTGGAGACTACACCCACCTGCATGAGCAGAATCTCTTCTGTATGTAACTTGTCACACTTAAAACTAAAGCACTAAAGTGACTACTGTATTATCTATTATGGCAAATTTATCAAGTCGTTTCTAGAAATCTTGCAAGATGTGGGAAATCTGTCAGTTATTGTTCCTTGGATCCAATTTTAATAGAATGCAAAGCTTGCTTTTACATTTTATTAGATGTTTATTTTTACATGTCATAAACTTTTGTGTTGGGGAAAAAAACAGGAGAATTATTCTGTCCTTCCCTGTCTATATTTTTTCCCTCTGAATTCTCCCATGATACTATCAAAGAATGAGAGTATATTAGTGACTGAGACAGAATGAAAGATGTCATGATGAGCAAACAAAAAGTATTGTAAGTATATTTTGAGTTAAAATATAAAAAGAAGGGACCATATGCTAATGTAAGACTTTTCAATATGGCTATAGAAAATATTAATATTTATAATGTTTTTGTCTGCCCAAAGCATGCTTCCTATAAACTGATTTTGCTCATTTAAAAATTTATATGATCAATCTTATATTTGTTTTTATGATTGAATGAAGACATATGGAGGAGCTATATGTTTATTTTACCTCAAGCTATATTTGTAAAGTTATTGCATTATTAATACTTACTACAATTTGGCAAGACTAATACAGAAAATAATGAATTAAATGCTTTCTTGTAGAGCCCAAAAGAAACTCTTAAAGATATGTGTGTTAATGTCTCAATCCTTTGTTTTCTTAGTGATGGTGGATTTTGTCTATTAGGATGACTAGCCACACAGATTCATCCTTATTGGGATAATAATGGAAGCTTTTATCCAAAATACAAGAGGGTTTTATTTAGGACCTTGTAGTGTTGTAGAATGCTTGTAAATGTTATAGAATTTCCATTTACTAGAACACAGTTGAGACACTCATGGGAAAACAGTAGTGAAATGGATTTCAGTAATCAATCAACTAAGTAATTCAATGTGAAACCCAAATACACTGAAGCTGCAGGTTCTATTTTATACCTGCAGAATATTTTTTTTCTTCTTTTTTCCTTCATACTAAAGCCATGGTTTTTATTCCTGCTGTACAGATACTATATATACATGGATCAGAAATTTTTATTTTGCACCAGCAGTTTTCATATTTAAACATTGCCCTGATGATCGTATCTTCCATTCTCAGTGACTATAAAAACTTCTTACTGAAAACACTGCCCTCTCTCTGAGGATTGTGGGTAGTGTCTATCTAACATATTATTCATAGTTGCAACTCCACCCAAACATATCATATTCTTTTTCCCATCCACTACAGACAGGGCTTCATGAGCAATGGCCCTTTCTTAGAAGGACTCTGCACTCGATGAAAGGGGTTTCCCCGGTGGTTCAGTCATAAAGAATTAACCTGCAATGCAAGAGACGCAGGTCTGATGCCTGGGTCAGGAGGGTCCCCTGGAGGAGAAAATGGCAACCCACTCCAGTATTCTTGCCTGGAAAATCCCATGAACAGAGGAGCCTGGGGGGCTCTAGCCATCTTTAAATTGTTAACAATGTTTGAACAGAAGGCCCAATAGTTTCACTTTTACTGGGTCTCACAAAATTTAAAAAAAAAAATCATTCTGAGGGTATTAGACTATTTTGACTAATGAAAATTCTATCCTCACTATTTTTCTCAAAAATTCTCCATGCAAAAATTCATGTTTAGAAAATACTAAACAAAAATACTCTCCAGAATTCTATGCTACATTTTCAACTTCTATGTGTATATCCTTGCACTTGCCTAATTGGGCTCCTAGAAACTTCAATACAAGGCCTCATGTATTCCAACATAGTGTTTTAATTCATATTGTCATCAGTCTACAATGCTTCTTAACCTATTTCTCTGTCAAATACAGTCCTAAATGACACCTTCTTAATGTATCTATATCTGATTCCCATGCTGAAGATCTGTCTCCTTGATCCCAATTTTCCAGCAACAGGAATCATTGCATATCAATGTTATCATTGCATTAGAATATCTATTAGTGATTGCATTTTACACTAGGATTTTCTAAATATGGGAGGCCTTATTTCTTGCTTTTACACAGCTTAGCTCACCTCGAAGCATAGATGAAGAATCCAGGTTGTTTCTGTCTTGCATCTCTGCTTTCTGGAAAACTTCAGTGACTTAAGTTTTGTGGCAGAAAAGAGAGAAAATGAATGGCTGCAGAACATTTTTTTTAAGTCAAGACTTGGAAGTGGCTTATATCACTTTCACTCAAAACTTACTGGTCAGTGTTGGGTCATTTGGTTCTCAATATGATTGATGAAGACTTCCTATATTCCTAGGAAGGGGAAATGATGTGATTAATTCATGCCACATTCACCTCTCCCAAACCTGAACTGGGAGAGTATATAAAATTCACTGTTCATTCTTCGGCAGTACCTAGGCCAAACCTTAGGACTGGAGGACTTGCTGTTTGCTGACTGGATGATTCACTGTATCTACAAGCTCAGTTCAGTTCAGTTCAGTAGATCCAGTCATAACAGACTCTTTGTGACCCCATGGACTGCAGCATGCCAGGCTTCCCTGTCCATCACCAACTCCCAGAGCGAACCAAACTCATGTCCATTGAGTCAGTGGTGTAATACAACCATCTCATCTCTGCCATCCCCTTCTTCTACCACTTCAATCGTTCCCAGCATCAGAGCCTTTTCAAATGAGTCAGCTCTTTGCATCAGGTGGCCAAAGTACTGGAGTTTCAGCTTCAGCTTCAGCATCAGTCCTTCTAATGAATATTTAGGACTGATTTCTTTTAGGATGGACTGGTTGGATACCCTTGCTGTGCAAGGGACTCTCAAGAGTCTTCTCCAATACCACAATTCAAAAGCATCAATTCTTTGGCACTCAGCTGTCTTTATGACCCAACCCTCAGATCCATACATGACTGCTGGAAAAAACTATGCTTTGACTAGGTGGACATTTGTTGAAAAGTAATGTTTCTGCTTTTTAATATGCTGTCTAGGTTGGCCATAGCTTTTCTTAGAAGGAGCAAGCATCTTTTAATTTCATGTGGATGTTGACCACCTACAGTGATTTTGAAGCCAAAAATAAATAAATAAATAAAGTCTGTCACTGTTTCCATTGTTTCCCAATCTATGCTATGAAGTTATGGGACTGGATGCCATGATCTTAGTTTTCTGAAGGTTGAGTTTTAAGACAACTACTTCACTCTTTTCTTTCACTTTCATCAAGATACTCTTTAGTTCTTCCTCACTTTCTGCCGTAAGGGTGGTGTCAACTCCATAGCTGAGGTTATTGATATTTCTCCTGCAGTCTTGATTCCAGATTGTTCTTCATTCAGCCCAGCATTCTTCAAGATGTACTCTTCATATAAGTTAAATAAGCAGGGTGACAATGTACAGCCTTGATGTACTCCTTTCCTAATCTGGAACCAGTCTGTTGTTCCATGTCCAGTTCTAACTGTTGCTTCTTGACCTGCATATAGATTTCTCAGGAGGCAGGTAAGGCAATCAGGTATTCCCATCTCTTGAAGAATTTTCTGCAGTTTGCTGTGATCCACACAGTCAGAGGCTTTGGCCTAGTCAGTAAAGCAGAAGTAATATTTTTCTGGAATTCTTTTGCTTTTTCTATGATCCAATGGATGTTGGCAATTTGATCTCTGGTTCCTCTGACTTTCTAAATATCTAGCTTGAAAATCTGGAATTTCACAGTTCACGTAATGTTGAATTCTGGCTTGGAGAATTTTGACCATTAATTTGCTAGTGTGTGAGATGAGTGCATGAGATGAGTGCAATTGTGTGGTAGTTTGAGCATTCTTTGGCATTGCCTTTCTTTGGGATTGGAATGAAAACTGACCTTTTCCAGTCCTGTGGCCACTGCTGAGTTTTCCAAATTTTCTGGCATATTGAGTGCAGCACTTTCACAGCACCATCTTTTAGGATTTGAAATAGCTCAACTGGAAATATATCATCTCCACTAGCTTTATTTGTAGTGATGCTTTCTAAGGTCTACTTTACTCTGCTTTCCAGGATGTCTGGCTCTAGGTGAGTAATCACACTATCATGGTTATCTGGGTCATGAAGATCTTTTTTGTATAGTTCCTCTGTGTATTCTTTCCATTTCTTTTAAAATTTCTGCTTCTGTTAGGTCCATACAATTTCTGTCCTTTATAGAGCCCATCTTTGCATGAAATGTTACTTTGGTATCTCTAATTTTCTTAAAGAGATCTCTAGTTTTTCCCACTCTATTGTCTTCCTCTATTTCTTTACACTGACCACTGAGGAGGGCTTTCTTATCTCTCCCTGCTGTTCTTTGGAACTCTGCATTCAAATGGGTATATTTTTCCTTTTCTCCTTTGCCTTTCATGTCTTTTCTTTTCTCAGCTATTTGTAAGGTCTCCTTGGATAACCATTTTGCCTTTTGCATTTCTTTTTCTTGGGGAGGGTCTTGATCCCTGTCTCCAGTACAATGTCAGGAATCTCTGTTCATAATTCTTCAGGCACTCTGTCTATCATATATAATCCCTTGAATCTATTTCTCACTTCCACTGTATAATCGTAAGGGATTTGATTTAGGTCATACCTGAATGGTCTAGTGGCTTTCCCCACTTTCTTCAATTTAAGTCTGAATTTGGCAATATGGAATTCATGTTCTGAGCCATAGTAGCTCCCGGTCTTATTTTTGCTGACTGTATAGAGCTTCTCCATCTTCGGGCTCAAAGAATATAATCAATCTGGTTTTGGTATTGACCATCTGGTGATGTCCATGTGTAGAGTATTCTCTTAAGTGTTGGAAGCGGGTGTTTCCTATGACCAGTGCGTTCTCTTGGCAAAACTCTGTTAGCCTTTGTCCTGCTTCATTTTGTACTCCAAGGCCTAATTTTCCTGTTAATCCAGGAAGGTCTTGACTTCCTACTTTTGCATTCCAATTCCTTATAAAGAAAAGGACATCTTTTTTGGATGTTGGTTCTAAAAGGTCTTGTAGGTCTTCAGAGAACCATTCAACTTTAGCTTCTTCATTACTGGTCAGGACATAGACTTGGATTACTGTGATATGGGATGGTTTGCCTTGGAAACAAACAGAGATCATTCTGTCATTTTTGAGCTTGTACCCAAGTACTGCATTTTGGACTCTTTTGTTGACTATGATGGCTACTCCATTTCTACTAAGGGGTTCTTACCCACAATAGGAGATATAATGGTTATCTGAATTAAATCACCCATTCCAGTCCATTTTAGTTTACTGATTCCTAAAATGTCAATGCTCACTCTTGTCATCTCCCGTTTGACCACTTAGTCCTGACAAGACATGGCCCACTGTCAAGAGAATGGCAAACCACTTCAGTTTCTTGCCTTGACAGCTTCATGAAGAATATGAAAAGGCAAAAGGTAGGACACTGCAAGATGAATTTCCCACATTGGTAGGTGCCCAATATTATTACTGAAGATCAGTGGAGAAATAACTCCAGAAAGAATGAAGAGAAGGAGCCAAAGCAAAAACAGTGCTAAGGGTCCTGAAATGTTCATCATTTATGTTTACTTTGCCAAACTCACTGTTTGAAATATATTAACAGCACTTCAAAGCAATCATTCCTAAATTAAAAAAAAAAAAAGTTTAATAAAAGAAATAGAAAAAGTGTTGAAAGATAAAAGGAAGCATCATCCTTGGAATTATATTTTGTCTGTATCTGAGAAATTATGCAATTTGGATTTAAAATGCACTTACTCTTTTCTGTGGCAATATTTATTTCTTTAGAATAGAAGAAAATTAGTAAAAAGGGTTCAGTTCAGTTCAGTTCAATCACTCAGTCGTATCCGACTCTTTGCAATCCCATGAATCGCAGCATGCCAGGCCTCCTTGCCCATCACCATCTCCCGAAGTTCGCTCAGATTCATGTCCATCGAGTCAGTGATGCCATCCAGCCATCTCATCCTCTGTTGTCCCATGTCCTCCTGTCCCCAGTCCCTCCCAGCATCAGAGTCTTTTCCAGTGAGTCAACTCTTCACATGAGGTGGCCAAAGTACTGGAGTTTCAGCTTTAGCATTGTTCCTTCCAAAGAAATCCCAGGGCTGATCTCCTTCAGAATGGACTGGTTGGATCTTCTTGCAGTCCAAGGGACTTTCAAGAGTCTTCTCCAAAGCCACAGTTCAAACACATCAATTCTTCGGCGCTCAGCCTTCTTCACAGTCCAACTCTCACATCCATACACGACTACTGGAAAAACCATAGCCTTGACTAGACAGACCTTAGTCGGCAAAGTAATGTCTCTACTTTTGAATTTGCTATCTAGGTTGGTCATAACTTTTCTTCCAAGGAGTAAGCGCCTTTTAATTGCATGGCTTCAGTCACCATCTGCAGTGATTTTGGAGCCCCAAAAAATAAAGTCTGACACTGTTTCCACTGTTTCCCCATCTATTTGCCTTGAAGTGATGGGACCTGATGCTGTGATCTTCGTTTTCTGAATGTTGAGCTTTAAGCCAACTTTTTCACTCTCCTCTTTCACTTTCATCAAGAGGCTTTTTAGTTCGTATTCGCTTTCTGCCATAAGGGTGGTGTCATCTGCATATCTGAGGTTATTGATATTTCTCCCTGCAATCTTGATCCCAGCTTGTGTTTCTTCCAGTCCAGCGTTTCTCATGTGTACTCTGCATGGGTAGATGGACCTAACTAAAGCAAGCAAGTATCTAATGAGTTACTGGAACAATTTATACAGGATGTAAGATAAGATGAAGTAGTAAATATTGAGACCTGGTCCACTAGATAAAGTAAGCAAAATATGAATTTGTGCTGAAAATAGTGTGAAAAGAAAAGACTAATAAAGTATATTGTATTGATTATACACTAAGTATACCTGAAACACCACAGCCTCAGCATTCATCATGTACTCACTACATGTGAGGAACATGAGATACTCCTAATACTTGATGTTTAAAATCATCCCCCTTGTGGCATCTATTTTTTTCCTGAAGTGTCTTTTATTCAAGATACACAAACAACATACATGCTAAATGGCCCATTACATTAAATGCAGGTGTGTGTGTCCCTGCCTGTCTCTGATAAATACAGTATATGTGTTAGTCCCAGGTACCTTCCATCATTTGAGCCTCCTTACTTGTGCTCAAATTCAACCCTTATCACCACATTGCCAGGAGGAAAGCTGGCATATGAAACAGAAGGAGAGAAAAAGTAGGTGACCTATGGATATTGTGCAAAGCATGATTTATCTAGTGTGGTTCTTCACTCTATTTTCAATCTATGATGACCTTACCCATTTCTGTAGTTTTAGATGTATTTTCTTATATTAAAGAAGAAAAGAGACCCTGGGATTTGGGGCTCGACAATAATGCCATTTAGAAATATTGCAAGAACTAGCAAAATATTGAGAAAAAGTGTCCAGTGAGTTTTAAGAAGTTAATAAAGAGTGGGGTCTTGAGTGTCAAATGAAAAACAGAATATATCAAATGCTGTTGATAGACTGCATAGGTCAAAAGCATTTCTGAGGAGGTCAACAGATATTTCCATGGCCTGGTGATGCTAACAAACTGATTGAAGTGAAAAGAATGAGAGTAAATATAAATGTGTCTTTTGAGGAATTTTGCATATAGGGTGGAGGAATTGGGTGGTGCTTGAAGGGAACAGGAAGCAGAAGGAAGGTGGTCATCAACTGATATTAGTAAAATAATAGAATAGCCTGGGCTAAGGATGAGAGCTCCTCATAATTTTTACATCAGTAAAATACTTAAAATGGAAAGGTTTGAGATCAACTGCTATATGTAAATTACTGCCTGCCACTTACTGAGAGATTAAGAAGGACATATTGAGGGCCTTCTTTTAAAAAGCTACTCTGTATATTTGATTATGGCTTCTGAGCTGAAGAGAAACATCAACTGAGGCTCAATTTTTTTTCCTCATAACTGTCACTTAATGTAGTCCTGACTTAGCAGGTCTGAGTTTTATCAGCTACAGAATAGGCAGATTCAAGATCCTTAGAACTTTAAGTCTCTTTTCTAACAAGATCACAGCTTCAATCATGAACTTCCCCTGCAGTGCAGTCACATGGCAGTTGCTTAACGATACATAATGCATTAGAGGGTGAGATCTCTCCCCACTAGACGAATGGTCATGGAGGATGCGTCAAGCTGCGTCTAGCATAAGCCAACTCTCTGGTCTTTTTTTATAATTTCAAAATGTCATTATGTCTGAGAAACCATATTAAAAAAAAAAAAAAAAGAAAGAAAGAAAAACTCCAGTACTTTGGCCATCTGATGCGAAGAGCTGACTCATTTGAAAAGACCCTGATGCTGGGAAAGGTTGAGGGCAGGAGGAGAAGGGGATGACAGGGGATGAGATGGCTGGATGGCATCACCGACTCGATGGACATGGGTTTAGGTGAACTCTGGGAGTTGGTGATGGACAGGGAAGCCTGGCATACTGCGGTTCATGGGGTCGCAAAGAGTCAGATACGACTGAGTGACTGAACTGAACTGTCAAATGTTCAGGTGTTACACACCTTCAATGCTCTCAAGACTCTGAGAGATAATATGTTGTTCTTGAACAAAAATTGCTCTTCCTTGTGGTTGTCTCTGATATCTGACAGACCAGTTTGAGTGCTGGGACCCACACTTCAAACTTCACATGAAATCAGTCAAGACATGTGTTCTGATATCTCATTATGTTTTGTGCCTTGTCACTCAATCAGTTCAGTTCAGTTCAGTTGCTCAGTCGTGTCTGACTTTGCAATCCCACGGACCGAAGTACGCCAGTCTTCCCTGCCCATCATCAATTCCAGGAGCTTACTCAAACTTAACGTCCATCCAGTCAGTGACGCCATCCAACCATCTCATCCTCTGTTGTCCCCTTCTCCTCCTGCCTTCAGTCTTTCCCAGAATCACGGTCTTTTCCAATGAGTCAGTTCTTCATATCAGGTGGAAAAAGTACTGGAGTTTTAGTTTCAACATCAGTCCTTCCAATGAATATTCAGGACTGATTTCCTTTAGGATGACTGATTTGATCTCTTTGCTGTCCATGGGATTCTCAATAGTCTTCTCCAACACCAGAGTTCAGAAGCATCAGTTCTTCGGTGCTCAGCTGTGTTTATGATCCAACTCTCACACTGCACATGACTACTGGAAAAAAAAACACAGCTTTGACTAGATAGACCTTTTTTGGCAAAGTAATGTCTCTGGTTTTTAGTATATAGTATAGGTTGGTCATAGCTTGTCTTTCAAGGAGCAAGTGTCTTAATTTCATAGCTGCAGTCACCCTCTGCAGTGATTTTGGAGCCCCCCAAAATAAAGTCTGTAACTGTTTCCATTGCTTCCCCATCTATTTGCATGAAGTGATGAGACAAAATGCCACAATCTTAGTTTTTTGAGAGTTTAGTTTTAAGCCAGCTTTTTCATTCTCCTCTTTCACTTTCATCAAGAGGCTCTTCAGTTTCTCTTCGCTTTCTGCCATAAGGGTGGTATCATCTGCATATCTGAGGTTATTGATATTTCTCTCTGCAGTCTTGATTCCACCTTGTGTTTCATCCAGACTGGCATTTTTCATGATGTAATCTGCATATAAGTTAAATAAGCATGGTGACAATATACATCCTTGACATACTCCTTTCCCAATCTGGAACCAGTCAATTGATCCATGTCTGGTTCTAACACTTGCATCTTGACCTGCATACAGATTTCTCAGGAGACAGGTAAGGTGTTTTGGTATTCCCATGTCTTTAAGAATTTTCCACAGTTTGTTGTGATCCACACAGTCAAAGGCTTTGGCACAGTCAATAAAGTAGAAGTAGATGTTTTTTGTGGAATTCTCTTGCTTTCTCTATGATCCAATGGATGTTGGTAATCTGATCTCTCATTTCTCTGCCTTTTCTAAATCCAGCTTGAACATCTGGAAGTTCATGGTTCATGTACTCTTGAAACCTGGCTTGGAGAATTTTGAGCATTATATTGATACTGTGTGAGATGAGGGCAAATCTTTGGCATTGCTTTTCTGTGGGATTGGAATAAAAACTGACCTTTTCTAATCCTGTGACCACTGCTGAGTTTTCCAAATTTGCTGGCATATTGACTCCAGCATTTTAACAGCATCAGCTTTTAGAATTTGAAATAGCTCAACTGGAATTATATCATCTCCACTAGCTATGTTCATAGTGATGCTTCTGGACACACTTGACTTGGCATTCCAGGATGTCTGGCTCTAGGTGAGTGATCACACTATCATGGTGATTTGGGTCATGAAGAAGTTTTCTGTATAGTTCTTCTGTGTATTCTTGCCACCTCTTCTGAATATCTTCTGCTACTGTTAGGTTCATACAATTTCTGTCCTTTATTGTGCCCATCTTTGCATGAAATGTCCCCTTAGTATCCCTAATTTTCTTGACGAGATCTCTAGTCTTTCTCATTCTGTTGTTTTCCTCTGTTTCTTTGCATTGATCACTTAGGAAGGCTTTCTTAACTCTGATTCATATTCTTTGGAACTTTGCGTTCAGATGGACATATCTTTCCTTTTCTCCTTTGCCTTTCACTTCTTTTTTTTTTTTTTTTCTCTCAGCTATTTGTAAGGCCTCCTCTGACTCAGTACCCAATATAATGCTAAAATGAAATAAGTAATAGAGAAAAACACGCATTCACCAGAGTGAGAACCACCCCTGTGTCACCCAAGTAAAATCACTCAAAACATTAAGCTTAGTACATGGCCTCAGCTGCATTTATGCCACTTATAGACATATTATGGTCATACTGCTACTAAATCATATAAGATAGACCTGTGAAAAAAATACATTTCTTAGTTCACTTTAAATGTACTCAAATTCCAATATTATTCAAACCAAATATTCACCTAATAAATGCTGTTAATCCTATATATTAATTTTATTCTAAATATTTATGACTATGTTTTTAGTGTAAATTATTTCCCATCCAGAAGGCAATTTGTCTTTTGGAGTCTTCCTTTATGGCCAAGTTGTAGCACCATGGTTAGTGGAGGTGGTGAGAAGCCAGCCAGTAGCAAAGTGGGTTTTTGAGGCACGATTATGCTTTAAAAGTAGTTCTTAATTTGAAAATCTCCCTGCGCTTCTAAAACAACGTTAAGGGAACAAAATTATTTGACGTGAAATAGTCTGTAGTTTCAAGAGAAAAATGTTGCTGAGGGCAACAAAGGTAACTTTAATTTAGATATTTAAGTTTAGTTTTAAAAGTTAAAATTCAGACCTTTCACACGATAATGATGTGTAATAATGTGTAAACCTTCAAAGGGATCCACCCAAGGTAACTTAATGAAGAATATTTTTGTCCTCTGGACACTGATTAGTAGATGACAGAGCAGTGGCTCCTGCAACAAATATTTCAAGGAAATCATTTTTGGCAGTTCTGTGAAACTTGGTAACACATTACAATATTACAAGGAATGTCATTATGACCTCATAATTTTCTTCTTTTAATAGTTCTCTCTAGGATTATCTTCTTTAAAAAAATGACTTTATATTCTTGATTAAAGGGACCATAGATATTAAGAAATGCATTAAGAAGTAAAATTAGTATGCCAAATTGAAAAAAGGAAGGATTTATCACTGCATATTTGTGAAGAAAGAGGGTCAGTAATAGTTTTCACATATTGCTTATCAAGTAGTTAAAAGACCTCCAGAATATTTTCATTTTTCATGCATTTTTTGGATGACTGATCATGAAACCAATTTTCTGTCTATTTAAAGACTAAGACAATATATAGAACCACAGCTGAAGAATTGACTGCTTGCTCCTTGGAAGAAAAGCTATGACAAACCTAGCCAATGTGTTAAAAAGCAAAGACATTACTTTGCCAACAAAGGTTTGTATAGTTAAAGCTATCGTTTTCCCAGTAGTTATGCATGGAAGTGAGAGTTTGAGAGTTGGACCATAAAGAAGGATGAGAGCTGAAGAATTGATGTTTTTGAACTGTGATTTTGGGGAAGACTCTTGAGAGTTCCTTGGACTGCAAGGAGATACAACAAGTCCATCCTAAAGGAAATCAGTCCTGAATATTCATTGGAAGGATTGACGCTGAAGCTGAAACTCCAACACTTTGGCCACATGATGGGAAGAACTGACTCATTGGAAAAGACCCTGATGCTGGGAAAGATTGAAGGCGGGAGGAGAAGGGGACGACAGAGGATGAGATGGTTGGATGGCATCACCGACTCAATGGAAATGAGTTTGAGCAAGCTCTGGGAGATGATTATGGGTCTGATGTGACTGAGCAACTCAACAACAAGGGTAATCAGTCTCTGAAATGCAGTATGAGAGAGAGGAAAAGCTCTGAAGTAAGGTACGACTAGATTTCAACTGTGTCTCTTCCACACTCCAGTTCAGTTCAGTCACTTAGTCGTGTCCGACTCTTTGCGACCCCATGAATCGCAGCACGCCAGGCCTCCTTGTCCATCACCAACTCCAGGAGTTCACTCAGACTCGTGTCCATCGAGTCCATGATGCCATCCAGCCATCTCATCCTCGGTCATCCCCTTCTTCTCCTGCCCCCAATCACTCCCAGCATCAGGGTCTTTTCCAATGAGTCAACTCTTTGCATGAGGTGGCCAAAGTACTGGAGTTTCAGCTTTAGCATCAGTCCTTCCAAAGAACACCCAGGGCTGATCTCCTTCAGAATGGACTGGTTGGATCTCCTTGCAGTCCAAGGGACTCTCAAGAGTCTTCTCCAACACCACAGTTCAAAAGCATCAATTCTTTGGTGCTCAGCCTTCTTCACAGTCCAACTCTCACATCCATACATGACCACAGGAAAAACCATAGCCTTGACTAGACGGACCTTAGTTGGCAAAGTAATGTCTCTGCTTTTGAATATACTATCTTGGCTCATCATAACTTTTCTTCCAAGGAGTAAGCGTCTTTTAATTTCACTGAAGAAGTGTAATTAAGAACTACTCATTGCTTTTGTTATCTACAAAACAGACATGGTTGCCACAAATATTCAACAATATAATATAAATAAAGTTTTTATAGGCACATTGTTCATGTTGGCAAACTGTCACTTTTTCCTTTACTAAAAGCAAATACTTTGCCTGCCAATACTATGAAAACTGGATATGCTGCAAATTGATTCAAACTAATTTGCTTTAAAACCCTGGTACATATACACAATGGAGTATTATGCAGCCATTAAAAAGAATACATTTAAATCAGTTCTGATGAGATGGATGAAACTGGAGCCGATTATACAGAGTGAAGTAAGCCAGAAAGAAAAACACCAATACAGTATACTAACACATAAATATGGAATTTAGAAAGATGGCAATGATGACCCTGTGTGCAAGACAACAAAAAAGACACAGATGTGTATAGCGGACTTTTGGACTCAGAGGGAGAGGCAGAGGGTGGGATGATTTGGGAAAATGGCATTGAAACATGTATGCTATCATGTAAGAATCGAATCGCCAGTCTATGTCCAATGCAGGATACAGCATGCTTGGGGCTGGTGCACGGGGATGACCCAGAGGGATGTTGTGGGGAGGGAGGTGGGAGGGGGGTTCATGTTTGGGATCGCATGTACACCCGTGGTGGATTCATGTCAATGTATGGCAAAACCAATACAGTATTGTAAAGTAAAATAAAGTAAAAATAAAAATTAAAAAAAGAAACCCTGATACGTTATTATTTATAAATATCCATTACTGAGGGGAAAAGTGGTGAGGGGGGCTCTGTGGCTAAAACCACGCCCACCTTCTACTCTGTGCCTCCAATCACAAGACAGAAGAGAAGCCCATCATGCTGTGCGTGAAGGCCCCTCCCTTCATCCTCCACCACAACACTGCAGGGGAGAAGAGGGTAGCCCACATTTGTGTGGCCTGGAAGGACCTCTACCTCTCCGTTTCCCTCCTACCTCGCTGACAGCCTCAGCACCACTATCTGCCTGGGGGCATCAGATCTAATCCTGATTGCTAAACAACCTGTTTATGACCACTTGACACCAGCATGGTCGTGGATCTGGAGGTCAGTGGGATATTAGTGGGGGCTGTCATTCAACAATGTTCCCCATAGCAGAGCCCATGTGTGATACCCATGGCTATTGCAATTGCTATACTAAAATGGTTTGCAAAGAGCCCTTTTTATCCCTATTCAAAATGTACAAAGAATACATTTTAAATATCGAATATTATTTTTGGTAGATATTTATAAAATGAAATCATTCACTTCATCACCACTTGGCTAATGGCAGCATGGACTAAACTAGGGTAATCAGAATGTATTCTCAGCATTGTCTATTTTATATATATCTTAATCTGAAAGCTCCTCCAGGAGAGTGAACTCCCCACCATTCTTGTTTTAACTCTGCTGCTACTGATCATCACTTTCAATCCAAAACTCTACTGTGTCAACTGAATTGACACTCTTTTTCTGCTGAAATATGAGCAAAACAGGCAGGAAAAGCCATTTCCTCATAAGCCTGCTTTAGCACTAAGATTAAAGATACATAGCTACTGTTGCTGCTGCTGCTAAGTCGCTTCAGTCATGTCTGACTCTGTGCGACCCCATAGATGGCAGCCCACCAGGCTCCGCCGTCCCTGGAATTCTCCAAGCAAGAACACTGGAGTGGGTTGCCATTTCCTTTTCCAATGTATGAAAGTGAAAAGGGAAAGTGAAGTCACTCAGTCATGTATGACTCTTCGCGACTGCATGGACTGCAGCCTACCAGGCCCTTCCGCCCCTGGGATTTTCCAGGCAAGAGTACTGCTACAAGCATATCTTAAAAGAAAATTTTACTAAAGAATTAAAATTTTGAATGATAGAGAATCTGAAAATCTTGGAATTTTCCTTGAAAAATGAATAATTAGTCCTCCCCAAGTAAGCTATCTTATGTTTTTTTATGTCTGATCCAGCTCCAATCTTTTCAAGTTTTTGCCTGTGCTGTGATTCATTTATTGTTATTTTGTTTGGAGAACTGTCAAAAGCATCTCTCTACTGTCAATGGTACTTTTATCAACCTAACTTGCACTTCATATTAAAATCATTACAGTGCATTTCAGAAACATGTACACACCAAAGTTTCCACCTATAAGAATAAGTGTTGTAAATCATTAGTTTAGATATTTGTACCTGAACTATACAAGTAAATAAGAAGCACTTGACTTAGTTGAAATGAAATTGCTCTCCTGGCATTTAGGATATTCGATAGCAAATAAAAAGTATGAAAGCCGATGAGACATGATAAAGGCAGCTCTGTGTAACAACTTATGATGCTGCTCTTTATAAGGCTGGCATAGGACACTGTGCACATTTTCACAGGGAAATATTACAGGGTAATCCAGCATAATGTACTCTCAAGCTCTCTAAAATTTGGGGTTGATGTTCTTGTATTTCCATATTAATAAGAAAGGGAATGTGAATATTCAAAAATCAAATATAAAATTACTCTTTAAAAAATTATGGCTCAATGGCTCAGACAGTAACGAATCTGCCTGCAATGCAAGAGACCTGGATTTGATCCCTGGATCTGGAAGATCTTCTGGAGAAGGGAATGGCAACCGACTCTGGTATCCTTGAGCTTCCCAGGTGACTCCGTGGTAAAGAATCCACCTGCCAAACAGAAGACACAAGAGACATGGGTTTGATCCCTGGAGAAAGAAATGGCAACCCACTTCAGTATTTTTGCCTGAGAAATCCATGGGCAAAAGGAGCCTGGAGGGCTACAGTCCATTGAGCCACAAAGATTTGAACACAACTTTGTGACTACACAGCAACAATAACACAAAAAGTTAATTCAAGGGTATGGAGAAGGAAATAAATACTGTGGCACATTTTTTCATTCATGTTTGAATAAAACCCATAGTTAATTTATACAAACATTGAAATTTGATATATAATTACATATATATGATGAATTTATGCAATGTTACTGGATCTCAACCTGATTCACACGGAACTGTTTTTCAAATATACTAAATCAAAGGGCATCTGAAGAGCTTTTAATGTTAACTATTTGGTCAGTTCAAACATCCTTTGGCATATGATCTTAGTGGAGAAACATATAAAATCATTTTAATTTAAAAAACTGACAGTCTCGATAAACTAAGCTTCACTGCTCAAAACAATTTTAATCTGTTAGTAAATTTTTACTTTCACTCTACATCATAAATTATAAATTCAGTTCCTAAGAGACAACTTACTTTTAGAGATTGATTTATGTCCAAACACTGACTTTTTTCCTTTTCAACACATTTTTTTTTTTCTAGAAAAATCCCAAGGAGAGCATTTTCATGTTAAGGAAATCTGTAACAAAAGTATTTCTAACCTAAGCCAATGAAAGCGGTTGTTTTCTTCACCAACAAAATTGATGGCTACGGTGAAAGCTATGTTTTCTCTTCTGTACTCTCTTGGTAGGTATTTTTGCAACAAGATAGCAATTGCTTCACTGATTGCTTCTCACTGGGAAGCACAGTTAAATGGGAAATGCATGATGTAGGTAGTTTCTGTGAGTAAAAGCAACATTGTCACTGGAGGAAAGAAGTGTGCAAGATGGATTACTTTAACATGTTTTTTGAAGTACTGGCACACAGAGGATCAGGGATGCGTGCTTGTTCTCAGGTCCACAGTGTACTACACTTTATCTCTTTACATAACAAAAATTTTCCCTCACTATGACTATGTGATGAGATGCTTAGCCAGCATCACGGACTCAATGGACATGAATCTGAGCAAACTCCAGGAGATAATGAAGGACAGGGAAGCCTGGCATGTTCCATTCGTGGGGTTGCAAAGAGTTAGACATGACTTAGCAACTAAATGACAATAAGAACAACGACTATATTTTCCTTAACACAAACTACAAAAAAAAAAAAAAAAAAAGGGTCCTATTACAGGTAATGATAATTCAAGAAGTATATTCTGGATTAAAAAAAAATCATTATCAGACTATGTCTAAAGCCTATATCCCAGGTGGATCAGTGGTAAAGAATCAGCCTGCCAATGCAGGTGATTTAAGAGATGCAGGTTCAATCTGTGGGTCAGGTTCCCCTGGAGAAGAAAACGGCAACCCACTGCAGTATTCTTGCCTGGAGAATCCCATGGACAGAGGAGCCTGATGGGCTACAGTCTGTGGGTTTCAAAAGAGTAAGACATGACTAAGCAGCTAAACAACAATAAGGCCTAAATTAATTAACATGGAAATCATGTTGGATAAAAATATGCACTCTTTTCCTATGTTGAGTGAATACTTTTTAGCAAATGGTTATATCTATCAGGATAGGCTAACTCAAGCTATGTTTTAAAACAATCATAAAATCATATGGCTTAAAATTAAATGATTCTTTCTCTGAAACCTACATTTTATAGGAGATAGTCGGGATGCTGTTTTGTGTATGTTTGCTCCAGAACTCAAGTTACTGGGGCAGACACCGCATTGAATTGATGCCTGCTGTCAGGATGTGGTAACAGAAGATTGATGGGTCGTCCATTGGTTCTTTCAATTTCCACCTGGACCTGACAAATGTGACTTCTGCTCGTGTTCTATGGGCCTTCAATGGAGCAGAGCAGTGAAATCATAATAGAAGGAGAGACAGCAATATTAGACTGACAACACTAATGATCACTGCAGGGCAAATACCCTTCCAAATATTGGGTTCCTCTCCTTGCCTCATGCAGACACACTCACTCAGTCCTCTAGGGAATCATGCAGAAATTCCATCCAGTTACTTATGTTCCAACACAACTTCCAAAAATTCTGAGTGATATTTGAATTTTTATCATGTTCAAATGTGATTCTTCTTGGTCTAGAGATGTACGTGTTAGAAAGACAAGTTTTCTCAAAACTCAAATAATGTGCAATTGATAGCACAGGTGTCAACTACAAATTGGCATCTGCCATGGGCATTTTCCATCTGGCTCTACAAGGATTAAATCGTGTACTGCTGCAGTGGCTGACCTTCAACTACCCTTGAAAACAGTAGAGGGTGGAGAGCAGAAATGAGGCACTCTGTCCTCTGAAAAAAAACTGATAGGACAGATCTTCAGATAGTTATATATTTTCAGGAGCTGATTTTATGAGCCCAATTCTTATAACTCCTCGGATGTGGCAAAGCACTAAAATCCTTCATGGTGATGACTGTTCCTCATGATTAGCAAAAGCTTCACAAGACTAGGAGACACCTTTTGGAAAAATATGTGCTTGATTGCACATATTCCCCCTTCACCAACATCACATATGTGTTGAACTTTCCTCCCTGCCTCTTTGAAGAAGTTTCTCAGAGCTATCTGAGGTGCAGTCTCCCAGGCTGCAGTCTTCATTTGTCCTCAAATAAAACTTAACTTACAACTCTCACATTGTGCTTTTGTTTAAGCTGACATTTTTGGAGTTGGAAAAAGACCGGGCACACAGAGCAGTGACTGGTGCGTGGCAGTTCTGAACTCTCCCATGAAGGCAGAGCAGGAGACCTCACCCAGCATGGGAAATGCTCCAGGCTTAGGTCTTCATTCTGCACCCTAGGAAGCAATAGCCAATTTTTCTCTGTGAATGTTGACATCACATTCTAGCAGTTTCTTTTTCAAAAATCTTTCCTGATTAAGAGCCGCTGCTCCAGGCTGAAGGATGAGATGTAATAGCTCCCACGTGACATAGTCTATGCATTATTTCTTAATTAGAAAAGAAATTGTATCATTATTCCATTGAATCCAACTTCTTAAATAAACAAAAAAGTTCAATATAAAGGCTAATTTATCTTTCAAGTACTCTGTTTATGAAGTGATTTATATTGTAAATTTAAGTGGCTTTGAATTTACAAATTTTACAAAAGGAATTACATTCATGTATCATCCTTTCTGGTGGCTCAGATGGTAAAGAAGCTGCCTGCAATGCGGGAGACCCAGGGTCAATCCCTGGGTTAGGAAAATTCCCTTCTCCTAGGAAAACAGAATAGCAATCCATTCCACTCCTCTTGCTTGGGAAATCCCATGGACAGGGGAGCCTAGAGGGCTACTGTTCATGGGGTCACAAAGAGTCAGACACAAGTGGGCAACTAACACTTTCACTTTCATCATGCTAGGGTAAAAATGGAAGGGAGGGATAAAATTCTAGGGATAAAATTAGGAGATAAATATGGAACAATTAGCACTATTCTCTTTGTCGTTAGGTTGAACTTTAAACACGCATGCCTCTACAGTATTTTAGTAGACTATTTTCAAGTATAAGATGGACTGTTTATTGGAAGATAAATAATTGTGGGGTATAATTAAGAAATAAAATACAAGATACTAAGAATAATATAGGAAAGTTAACTCTAATTTTATGCAACTAAAACAAAGATGTGAGTTTCCCAAGTGGATTCATTCTTATGCAAATTGATACAGACATACGAGTGTGAATATGGAATTAAAGATTCATATAAATGCATATAAGATAAGATAGTGGACACTGTTTATTGATATTTCATGTTATAAAGAGTTAAAAGGTTTATAAATGTATAGTCTGGACTATCTCTTGTTGCTTTATTTACCAGTTTAATTTACATGCATGAATCATTTATATTTAAATTTTAAATGTATATGTTGTATGCAATACAAATAAAATACCATTATTTTTATCTTCTGAAAATAATATTGTTTAAAAATTAAAGGTATTAGTCATATATTTCAGAAAGAAAATAACAAATTAATCTAAAATGAACATGAAAGAATGAGAAAAATAAACATACATTGAAAAGGGAGCTTCCCTGATGGCTCAGTGGGTAAAGAATGTTCCTGCAATGCAAGAGACACAGGAGACTAGGATTCGATCCCTGTGTTGGGTAGATCCCCTGCAGAAGGAAATGGCAACCCAGTCTAGTATTCTTGCATGAAAAATCCCATGGACAGAGGAGCCTGGCAGGCCACAGTCCAATGGATCACAAAGAGCTGAACACAACTGAGTGACTAAACACACACATACTTTGAAAGGCAAGTGTCAAGGATAAATTACTTTCTGAATAATGCTTTCTGTTTCTTATCAAAAGGAATGATGTGTTTGGCTCTTGGATAGATTTGCTGCGGTTTTGTGACCAGAGGGTCTCATATATCTTTAGTTAAGGACCAAGGAGAGAATATGTGAGTGGAAACTACCTGATGCTGCAGAAATAGCCAATCACAGGTGTCACAGCTCTCATATGGGCCAGGAATGTATCGTGTTCCCAGCAGTTATAGTGGAAAACTTGTAATTCGTGGGACATGAGTTTAGTACCCAGAATGGTATTATCTCACTATGACTATCAAGCCCTTAGTTAAAATCTTCTTTGGTCTCATCTAAAAAACATAAACATCAATCATGTCTGACTCTTTGCAGCCCCATGGACTGTAAACAGCTAGGTTCTTCTGTCGGCAGAATTCTCCGGGCAAGAATACTGGAGTGGGCTGCCACTCCTTTCTCCAGATGATATTTCCAACCCAGGGATCAAACCCGGGTCTCCTGCATTACGGGCAGATTATTTATTTTCTGAGCCACCAGGGAGGCCCTAAAAAACATAAAGCCAGCACCAATTTGCTTTAACTATGAGCTCCAGAGCTTGATCCTCCATCCTGACCAACAACTCAAAACTAGGACCTAGGGTCTAGCCCTAGGACCTTCTGAGATATGCTGTATTTCTTACCTGTGTCACTCTATTTTCTGCCAACAGCCAGCATTATTCAGTCGTTTCTTTTTCTCTGCCCAGTCCTTGTTGGTTTATGTGGTTCAGCTGACACTTTCCTTCACTCATGCATCATCGTGGAGTTCTCCTTGGTTCTCAAAGAGGCATCAGGACAAAAGTCTCTCTCTGTAAATAGGGGTGAGTGCCAAAAGAAATGCTGAAGCTGAAACAACTCAACCTGAGCAAAAAATTAAAACTGGACAGTCACAAGAGAGGAGCCCAAAGATTGTGAATGTCCACAGCACCCACAATCCAGCAGAAACCTTAGCTTCCTCAAAAACAGTTATCCATATAAGCTATATGGGCTAATGGCAGAGAAGTGCTGAATTGATTTAACTATATGCTTTCTCTTATTACAGAACACATAAGAATAATAATAAGTGAAAACCTACAATATCAAAAGGAACATCAGGCACCACTATCAACACAATAGACTGTATCACACTATCAACACACTGACTGTATCACAGCAGAGTCACCGAGAGGTAAATCTATAAGCGATGTCATTCATACATGAAATGGATCTCCTGTTCCCATTCATTCATTGTCATTTTTGGGAAGTCCTTGAAGTCTGAACTTGAGTTAGGAAGGATTACCCTTCAGGGCCAAGACTGGAATTTCTGATGAAGAAATAGTGTAATCTCAAGGTCATACATTTCAATCTTGACTGGAAAATCTAAGCAAGGATTTTGCTACTTAATAGCTAGGGGAACCAGGGGCACACTAATGTGAGAACTACATTGACCCATGAGGTTGGGACATCTGAATGTAAACATCCCATTACAAACTCTCTTTATTGGGCTTAGAGGAGACCCATGTTTAAGCTAACAAAGACCTCCTAAATTTCTGAGTTGTAATATAGTAGGGATTCATAATGCATATGCTATTTAAAAGCTGACCAGCAGAGAAACTTAGCAGTCCTACAGAAACAGCAAGGAAACCTGCTATTGTCAGGACTGAAAGTTGATGAGACAAATGGTCAGTTTATCTTTTTCTTACCAAAATATAGAGATATTCTAACATAGAAAACTTTATTAGCCAATGTTCCTTGTCCCCTGTTCTTTCTCCTATTTTTTTTAATTTTGAAAATTTAATAAAACTTAATTTTATGAAGTTCTCATGTAAATGCAAATGAATTGTGATGAGTTACAGAAGACATAAATATCTTGTAATGACAGTACACTTGCAGTTTTGCTCTATATCCTTCTCTATTAGAGTAGCTTAGTGGTGATGGCTTATTTTCAATAGTGTAAAATGGATGAATTCAATGTGACCTTGCCTACACCATGTGTTCAGAAAATATGATACGCTCTGGGGAATTAATGACATATCATCACCATTACCCTAGCAAACACATCACTGATGTAATTTGTACAAACCATAAACTGGTGTGGGAAGGAAACTGAAATTAAATTGACATTGGATGGAAGTTAAAATTGCAGCCCCCCTCACATATGCATTATCTGTCTTCCTTCATTTTAATAAGGCATTACAAAGAAGTTTTCTGATTTATAGGTGTTTTGTATTTATGATCATCTAAGATGGACAAAAGGTGCAGAAACTTAATGAAAATGGTCTTACAAACTTTTCATAACTTATATGGATGCGCGTGTAGAAATTTTTGTGTTGGTGAACACAACTGACAGGTCAACTCATTGCATGCCATTTCGTTATAAACTTTGTTGGGGATGATATAAACAAGGCTTCATATATGTTCTTTGTTTTATTCAAAACTGATTGTGTGTTTACATGCAAATGTTAGTTATGTCTACAGATTATATTTAGTTACTATTATTGACTTTTTAATTTCCACTTAATTATGATTCAAAAAGCAGTTAAAGGATAGGAATTTTACTAATACCTCTCATTTAAAAGAGCTTCCCTGATGGCTCAGAGGTTAAAGCGTCTGCCTCCAGATTCGATCCCTGGGTCGGTAAGATCCCCTGGAGAAGGAAATGGTAAACCATTTCCATATTCTTGCCTGGAGAATCCCATGGACAGAGAAGCCTAGGAGGCTACAGTCCACGGGGTCACAGAGTGTCGGACACGACTGAGCGACTTCACCTTCACCTTCATCTCATTAAAAACACAGGCAATGATTGCTTTTCTAATGTAGCATGGATTGTGATGGGATTAGCTCTTCTGATAGTCTCTGTAGAACTTTGATAAAAACATTATGGGAACTCATGTACACCCGTGGCGGATTCATGTCAATGTATGGCAAAACCAATACAGTATTGTAAAGTAAAATAAAGTAAAAAAAAAAAAAAAAAAGCACATTAAATAAAAACAAACATGATGGAAGCCATCTAGGAGTTAGGGATCAAGATTCTGGAGAAAAGGCAAGCTGACTCAAGTGAGCCCACAGTATTTTTTATACCTCTTCCACCGAGGGCATTTCTTACTTTTTGGCATAAATGGAAAGAATCCAAAAAGCCAGCCAGGTGGTGATTTCCAGGGGAAGAGAAACTAGCAGAGCTTTCAGCAATCCCATGATCTGTAGTGTGCAACACTAGAGTTGATGGACTCTGAGACAGTAGGGCTTGAAAGGGCAACAACATGGAGAGGACAGAGATATCATTGACATCTTTGAGGCATTTGAGATGCTTAAGTTGTATAAGGAGGGAAGATAAGAAGTCAAAAAGAAAAGTTGCAGAAAATCATCAGGGCATTGTTCACTTGGTTAGGGCGGAAAAAAAAAGAAAATTTTAATCCATAACCTTATATGGAAGGTAGACACTGATAATTATCCCATATTCTCACTTGATACTCTGTAAATGTCCTCACTTGAGAGTGATACAACTCATAGGTATGGTTATAAATACAAAGACTGCCTAGAAAGTTGGAATAAATTAAATCCTTGAGTAAATTGACAAGATTTGTTCCCTATTAGGTTTCTGGAGCCAATTTCAATGTTTTGGGGGGTTCTCCTCACTCCAACACGTAATTCTCTGGACTCCAGCTGGGTATTCTACAATTCAACTCAATATTGACACTTTCTATGTGGAAATAGCATCTGAATCCACAGTTTAAAGGTTCAGTCCCCAAGAATAATAGTAAAGTCCAATGGCCTGAGAACCGAGGGAGTCATTGGTACAGTTTATAGTCCAAAAGCAAGAGAGCACCGATGTCCTAGCCCTAAAGGCAGGGAGAAAGAAAAAGAGGTGAATTATTCCTTTCTCTGTCTTTCATTTTGTTTTGGCCCTCAGTGAGCTGAAGGATGTCCACCATTATGGGGGAAGACCTCCTATTGAGTCCAGAGATTCAAATATTAATCTCATTCAGAAACACCCTGCTAAATAGACCTAGAAATAATATTTAAATATTTAATAATAATTAAGTAATTATTTAATTTCAATATTTGGGTATTCTATGGCACAGTCAATTGGACACACAGAATTAACCTATCAATAGTGTTTTGCCTTTTTGTGAGAAGTTAAAACAACTTTTTAAACAAGTCCTATTATATAGCACAGAGAACAATATTCAATATTCTATGATAAACCATAATAGAAAATAATATTAAAAAGGAATCTATTTGTATGTGTAAATGTATCACCTTTCTGTACAGTAGGAATTAACATTGCAAATCAACTATATGTCAGTAAAAAATAAAACAATTTCTTAATTGTGAGGTTACTAAACTTCCTATATATACTCAACTCAAATATTTTCAAGTCATTTTTTCCTTTTTAGTATGCTATCCAATTATTTATGACATTAATAATTATATATGACAGCAAATAATACATTTACATGCTCAGGGTACAAGAAAAAATATTCCCTTGAAGGGGTTCATAACAAGTCTCCCCAAAATGTGCCACTTAGGCATGTGGGTTATTTTAAGCTGAAGAAAATCAAGGCTCAAAAGAATCAGAAAAAAAATTCTTATTTCCCCTTAACTATCTGAAATAATTTAGAAAGGAGCTTGGCTCAGAGGGAAACTATTACTAAGGATAACTTTTTATCTGAATGACCTGTCTGTATGACCCGGCAAAGGTCTGCTGCTGCTGCTGCTAAGTTGCTTCAGTCGTGTCCAAGTCTGTGCGACCCCATGGACAGCAGCCCACCAGGCTCCCCCATCCCTGGGATTCTCCAGGCAAGAACAGTGGAGTGGGTTGCCATTTCCTTCTCCAATGCATGAAAGTGAAAAGTGAAAGTGAAGTCGCTCAGTCGTGTCCGATTCTTAGCGACCCCATGGACTGCAGCCTACCAGGCTCCTCCATCCAAGGGATTTTCCAGGTGAGCGTGCTGGAGTGGGGTGCCATTGCCTTCTCCCAGCAAAGGTCTAATTATGAAACATTTGCTCTTCCACTGTCTTGTAAACTCTCCTCCTCCCAACTGAAGCACCAGGCCCCTATCTCAATCCTTATCTCAGAATACAAAATTCACCTGCAAAACTTGAATTTTGGATATCAAATCTTTGGGACTCCTGTGCATTCATAATTATATTTATTTTTTTCCTATTGGTGTCATATCAATTTAATTATTGAATCAGTCAAAGAAATGGGAAGTGTGGAGAGGAAATTTTTCTTCCTCTGCACCCTCTATTCTTCTAGCTTCTGAACTGAGACAACACCCCTGTAATAAGAAGATTGATTAACAGGAGAAAAACAAAAGTATAATAACATATATACATTCTATAGTGCTGCACTCAATATGCCAGCAAACTTGGAAAACTCAGCAGTGGCCACGGGACTGGAAAAGGTCAGTTTTCATTCTAATCCCAAAGAAAGGCAATGCCAAAGAATGCGCAAACTACCACACAATTGCACTCATCTCACATGCTAGTAAAGCAATCCTCAAAATTCTCCAAGCCAGGCTTCAGCAGTACGTGAACTGGGAACTTCCAGATGTTCAAGCTGGTTTTAGAAAAGGCAGAGGAACCAGAGATCAAATTGCCAACATCCACTGGATCATCAAAAAAGCAAGAATGTTCCAGAAAAAACATATATTTCTACTTTCTTGACTATGCCAAAGCCTTTGACTGTGTGGATCACAATTACCTGTGGATAATTCTGAAAGAGATGGAAATACCAGACCCCATGACCTGCCTCTTGAGAAATCTGTATGCAGGTCAGGAAGCAACAAGTAGAACAGGACATGGAACACTAGACTGGTTCCATATAGAAAAAGGAGTATGTCAAGGCTGTATATTGTCACCCTGCTTATTTAACTTATATGCAGAGTACATCATGAGAAACGCTGGGCTGGAGGAAGCACAGGCTGGAATCAAGATCACAGGGAGAAATATCAATAACCTCAGATATGCAGATGACACCACCCTTATGGCAGAAAGTGAAGAGGAACTAAAAAGCCTCTTGATGAAAGTGAAAGAGGAGAGTGAAAAAGTTGGCTTAAAGCTCAACATTCAGAAAATAAAGATCATGGCATCTGGTCCCATCATTTTATGGGAAGTAGATGGGGAAACAGTGGAAACAGTGTCAGACTTTATTTTTTTGGGCTCCAAACTCACTGCAGATGGTGATTGCAGCCATGAAATTAAAAGACATTTGGAAGGAAAGTTATGACCAACCTAGATAGCATATTCAAAAGCAGAGACATTACTTTGCCAACAAAGGTCATCTAGTCAAGGCTATGGTTATTCCATTGGTCATGTATGGATATGAGAGTTGGACTGTGAAGAAAGCTAAGCACCAAAGAATTGATGCTTTTGAACTGTGGTGTTGGAGAAGACTCTTGAGAGTCCCTTGGACTGCAAGGAGATCCAACCAGTCCATTCTAAAGGAGATCAGTCCTGGGTGTTCTTTGGAAGTAATGATGCTAAAGCTGAAACTCCAATACTTTGGCCACTTCATGAGAAGAGTTGACTCATTGGAAAAGACTCTGATGCTTGGAGGGATTGGGGGCAGGAGGAGAAGGGGACGAAAGAGGATGAGATGGCTGGATGGCATCACCGACTCGATGGACGTGAGTCTGAGTGAACTCGGGGAGTTGGTGATGGACAGGGAGGCCTGACTTGCTGTGATTCATGGGGTCTCAAAGAGTCTGACACGACTGAGTGACTGAACTGATCTGAACTGAACTAAATATACATGAAAGATAGAGAGGGAAACTGAGTAACTCTCTGAGATGACCCGGGTTGAGACAGAAGGAGGCAAGAAACAATCATTAAAAGAATGACACTGTCTAAGGATATGACGTAAACTGATTAGAACCAAACAGATCTAAGACTGGGGACAAGCCAACTTCTACTAAACCTTGAACCTCAGTATGACACATCAACAAGCTAAATGACCCACCCACAGGCACCACAACACAATTCCAAACCCAATCATAATGGTCAAAAAGTGGATAATGACCCAATCCTGGAAATCCCCACCTTCCCCCAAATAGTTGGAATAATTACCCACCCCTATAAAAGCCTACACCCTGGTGCCTCAAGATGGCCCTCACTCACTCTTTGGAATGTGTCTTACTGAATAAACCTTTTTTAATTTTATTACGTATTGTTCTTGAATTCTTTCCCGCCAAGAACCTACACTCAGTAGCCGTCCCAGGGACTCTCCTGAGAACTGGGATGTGACTATCCTCTTGCACCCAACGTTCGTGCAACTAAGCCACCACCTTAAATATCATCATCCTCTGAAGACAAAAGAAAGGTGTTCAGGTCAGGGAGCCACTTATG
Source organism: Capricornis sumatraensis (assembly GCF_032405125.1). Lineage (NCBI taxonomy): Eukaryota > Metazoa > Chordata > Mammalia > Artiodactyla > Bovidae > Capricornis > Capricornis sumatraensis. The sequence goes on along the minus strand of NC_091089.1, from coordinate 12,813,958 downwards.
GGAGGTTAATAGGAAAGCACAGTAAACAGGATATGGTTGTTACAAAGATTTAAATCATTATCATCTCCAATGATGACTTTCTAGAAATTTTGTCATCCCTCTCTGGTATGGTTAAGGGAGATACCTGTACAATAGGAGATTCCCCTTGTCCGGGTAACTATCTCTTACAAAAGGGTAACTTCTACTTAGTGTTCAGAGCTTCTCCTGTGTCTGCTGCTTTTATTTTTTTTAATAATTGACTCAAAATAATCATTATGACAAGGAAGCATATTATGGAGTGACACATTCTACTCCTCTTCGTCTGTGAGATGCACTGAAATTCCATTTGTATCAGAAATTCATTATAAGATGATATTTAGCAAAATACTTATGCATGAAGGTGAAAGCCACCCAGTCATGTCTGACTCTTTGCAACTCCATGGACGGAATTCTCCAGGCCAGAATACTGGAAAGGGTAGCCTTTCCCTTCTTTAAGGGATCTTCCCAATCCAGGGATTGAACCCAGATCTCTCACATTGCAGGCAGATTCCTCACCAGCTGAGCCACCAGGGAAGCCTAAGAATACTGGAGTGGGTAGCCTATCCCTTCTCCAGTGGATCTTCCTGACCCAGGAATCAAACCAGGGTCTCCTGCATTGCAGGTGGATTCTTTACCAAGCATATACGGAAAATATTTGTTAGGTTTCAGTAACCATGACAACGGTGTATATACATTTGTTAAAAAGGAAGAGAGTTGTTTTCTGTGTCCAATTATGTTTTCTTTTTTCAATAATGCTCTCCTGATATCTAAATTTAGCAAGAAACATTTACCTTGATGTAATTACATTTCCAATATTGTATAAATTAAAAAAATACTGTTTACCCAAACATAAGCCTATTTAAAGAAATGAAATTAAAAATCTTATACCGGAGATTTATGTTTCTACTAATTTAGTAAAAAAAATGCATGATAAAATTTATAGAAACATAAAACTTTAAAATAACACTAGACAGGTGTAGGGGAACAAAATGTGTCACCACAAAATATGTCTCTTTGGCATGGATTATGTGGATTATAATACACATTTTTAAAAATATGTGGATGATTTTTAAGAAGGAGAAGACAGAGGAAGTCTTTCTTTTTGCCTTCCCTTTTGTTTACATAAAACAGTTTAGATAAAGGGCCAGTTCAGGAAGGGCATTATTATTAGAGATATCTGCAAAGAATATGGGCTGGTGTTTTTGGTGGGAAGCTCAGCAGGGCCTGGAGACCAGAGTCGACACTGCTTCCCATTGCCTCAGCATGGCACAGCAAACATTTGTGCACCCATTTCTTTCCCAGCCTCATGTGATTGCCTCCTTTCCCTTTGAATTTCCAAACCCATATGCTTTCTAACTTTACCAGAGTTAATATATTCTTGTTTCACTTAGAACTAAAAGCAAAGCTAGCATCTCCTCCTCATCCCTAACCCACTTCATTAGAGGTTAGTCTTCATTTCTGACCACACCCACTTCATTAGAGGTTAGTCTCCAACACGTCCATCAGGTTTCCATAAGTTTCCTTAGTAAGAATTAAGAATTCCTTAATTCTTTTCACTTCACAGCAATATTATGTTTAACTACCTTAAACTAGAATGTTTGTTTCTTGTATCTGCACCTTTCTCACCTTTTGTTGTTGCTGTTTAGTTGCAAATTTGTCTGATTTACAGATCTGAGAGTATCTGGAGTGTTGAATATACTTTTTTAATTTGTGTGGTAAGCTAATTAATTTTGATTTTATTATTGTTATCAGAAATTATTTTTTAAAATGGTACGAGTTCTGTCAAGTGGGTCAAATATTCTCTTTCAAACATTAAAGAAAAATATCTGTAATAGCTTGCATCACTTTATGTTACCTCCATACAAATTAAACCAAGTGCATTATTACACACATGCTTAAAAAAGAAAAAAATAATCTGAATATATATATCTAATTTATCAAGAGTCTTCACGTTTTCTGGGTGGATGGTAGGTTACCTGGAGTTGACAAAAGTTGTTTTTTTTTTTTTTACCAAGTTGTACTTGTTTTTAATAATAAATAAAGAAATCTTTCGATGCTCCAAGTGGTGCTAGCGGTAAAGAACTCGCCTGCCAATGCAGGAGACATAAGAGATGAGGGTTCGATCTCTGGGTCCGGGAGATCCCCTGGAGGAGAAACAGCAACCCACTCCAGTCAGTGTTCTTGCCTGGAGAATCCCATGGACAGAGAAGCCTGGTGGATTACAGTTCATAGGGTCACAGAGAGTCAGACATGACTGAAGCGACTTAGCATGCATGCATGCAAAGATATCTTTGACACATGAAGAAATAATATGAACTTGAAAGATATGTAACTGCATATTTGGAAGCAAAATTCTGAAAAGACTCTTGATAACTTCGGAAAAAAATACTGCGTGATGCTAGACCCTTAGATCCATGATGAGTATTCAAAGTCGACCCTCAGGTCTCCACAGGGCTCCTACTACCTGCAGGGTAAACTCCAAAGTCCTTTTCAAGCCCTGCCAAGACCTTGGAGATCTGGTGCCTGCCTCTTTTACAACCTCTGCTCCCACCAAGCTCCCTCCCAAGTCACCAATCAGTCTAGTCCCACTCCTTGCCCCCTTGCTGTTACTCAGTCTTAGAGCAGGTAGTCTCAGAGTACACCAGGCATGTTAACCTCAGAGTCTTTGCCTTGGCATTTTAACCTGTTGGAATGTTCCTTGTCTCCAGAATCATGTGGCTCAGTCTCTCTACTGTCCCAAGTCTTTTCTCCGAGTCAATTTCCAATCGATTGTCATTGTTGCTACAAAGACAGGAAACTTTTTTTTAAAAAGGCACTATAAAAGCTGTCCTCTAAATATAAATTGTTTGTTTAATACTGAAGGTATAAATTGGTACCATTTTGTGGAAATGGTTTGACAATATTTGTCACATTCACAGAGCAATTCTTGCTACAAGTAAATATGCACTCACAATTTTCCTTGCAGCATTGTTTTGTGTTAGCAAAATTTCCTGGAAACAAATAATGCTATGGATGGAATATGGAGTAACAGAATACATGGCTAGGCCTGTGGATATTCCATGTCTGCAGTACACAAAATGAAGAATTTTTGCTGCCCTGCACAAAGTGTATATGTCCCCTACGACATATATGATGATAATTTTTAAAATTCTGAAGCTTACTCCCTTTTGCAAATTGAGATTTCACATGATTTTAACCACACACTATATATATTTTTTTTCAGAAATATAAATCCTATGTAAACTGAAAGAATACAATACTTTTTTCTATTTAGAATATTTTCAAAAAAATTTAAACATTTAGTAGATATGTGTCACAATGGCAACACTGCAGGTTTTATTATTGCAAAAACAGCATTTTTAGTTTTGTCTGTATTTGTACTGATATTCACTGAGATTAAGGACTGGTGCGAAATGATTATATATCTTCTAGTTTGGTTATGTTTGAATACTTTCATATTGAAATCCATATTCATTTATTATAATTGCTTTTCAGTTTATTTCTCCCTTTTGTAATTATTCTTAGGACATATTATCGATCCCTTTAAATGTATGTGCATATTTTGATAGATGATCTTATCAATGAATTTTGTTTCAGGATACAAAATAGTGTTGCAAATTTTGTTTAAACAGTTGAGCATCACAGAGAGGAGAAATATGTCTCTTATCCTTTGCTCTTCGAACATCAACATTTGGTTGTTGGACCAATAGCATTGAATCACTTGGAATCTTGTTAGAAATGTGTAGTCCCAGGACCCTCCCCCCAGGCCCGTCCAATCAGAATCTGTATTTTAACATCTGTAGGGCATTCATATTCACATTGGTATTTGAGAAGCACAGCTTAAATCCAACTATTCCTCCCCCCATCCTTTACCTCTGCTAATAGTTGAGTCCTTTATATTTTACTAAGGGTTCTGCAAGAGTTTTAAGTGCTTTCTACTTATGTTTCCCTCTACCCACTCTTCAAAAAGCAGAAATTATTCTTTTGTCAAAAGAAAAGCTCTAGTTTGTCTAATTCTTTCAATGACATCCAGGTATTCTTAAGAAAACAATCACAATCTGACCATACATGACCCTTCCTCTTACCAAGAGGCCAAGTGGGACCTAGTCTCAGCACACCTCAGCCAATTCATTGTTGGCAAATTTAGATTGCTGTGAATACAACTCCGAGATTTCTGTTTATCCATGTTCTGTACTATTTCTTATTTCACAGTCTTTGCCAGAACTGTTCACTTCATTTCAAAAACCCTTTTGGGGGCTCCTCTGGTGGCTCATCAGTAAAGAATCTGCCTGCCAGTGCAGGAGACACGGGTTTGATCCCCGGTCTGGGAAGATTCCACATGCCACAGAGCAACTAAGCCCGTGGCACACAACTATTGAGCCTGTGCTCTAGAGAGCTGCAACTACTGAAGCCTGTGCGCCCTAGAGATGGTGCTCAGATACAAGAGAAGCCACCTCAATGAGAAGCCTGCACATCGCAACTAGAGAGCAGCCCCTGCTTGCAGCAACTAAAGCAAAGCCTGTACAGGATGAACACTCAGCACAGCCAAAAATAAATAGATGAATGAGCTTATACAAGAGCTCTTTTCCATCCCCTGACCCAGTCCCCTTCATTTTGCTAGTTCTTATTTTTTCTTCAAATATGAACTCAAATACATTTTCCTTAAGAAGTTTCCTTTAAATATGAGTATTTCATGTTTCATATCTTATGTTAAAAGTTGATATGTTCTAAATTTTATCTTTTTTTTTTTTTTTACTGAGAGATTGAATATACTTATGGACATTGGCCAGACCATACATATGATAAAACTTCAATCCATAATCTGCAGAAATCAGTCAGGAAGCCAAACATCCTTGTCATTTATATACATCCACGGTTAGGACTTGGTCAGTGACAGGGAGCTTGCCTAATGTTTATCCCTGCTTCCAACTTAAGATAAATGAATGAGTGTATGACTGAAAGTCGCTCAGTTGTGTCGGACTCTTTGAGATCCCATGGACTGTATGGTCCAGGCCAAAATACTGAAGTGGGTCCCTACTATAGGGGATCTTCCCAACCCAGGGATCGAACCCAAGTCTCCTGCATGGCAGGCGGATTTTTAGTAGTGGAACCACAAAGAAAGTTCAAGACCAAAGAGAGAAAGCCAAATATGCTTGCTCAGCCAATGGCAGAGTATGCCCTACAGTTCCCCGCATCTTCCAATCAGAGTATACCTGGAGGCTTCCTTTGATTTTACTGCAAACTTTATTCAGTTCCCAGCCTTCTCTTGAGTCTCTGCTAAAGGCAAGTGGACCCCACTCCAGTACTCTTGCCTGGAAAATCCCATGGACGGAGGAGCCTGGTAGGCTGCAGTCCATGGGGTCTCGAAGAGTTGGACGTGACTGAGCGAATTCACTTTCACTTTTCACTTTCATGCATTGGAGAAGGAAATGGCAACCCACTCCAGTGTTCTTGCCTGGAGAATCCCAGGTCCGGGGAGCCTGGTGGGCTGCCGTCTATAGGGTCGCACAGAGTCGGACACGACTAAAGTGACTTAGCAGCAAAGGCAAGTGATGTTGGCTGACCTTGCTATGGCAAGCTCACAATGAATCGCTGTTGTGCTTTTTTGTTTGTTTGCTGTTCTCATTTGGATCAGTTCTGTTCACTTCCACATTACTAACTTAATGATCTGAATTTTTTGTTTCCTTTATCCTAGGTGAAATTCCTTTAGTGTGGTAGAAATAACAACAAAAGGAGTACAAGGAGATTCTATTATTCTCTGTGTTTTTCTCTCAAAACAGAACTCTCAGTCCAGAATTCGATTATCTCTCTTGAAGTGCCAAATAAATCTTTGGGTTATTTAGCCAGAGCACAGATACATTAACATAGTACTTTAAGAGCATTTAAAAATTAACAAAATTACCTTTTGTTCTTACCCTTCCAACATTTTTAAAAAATCTGTTTAAACAAATATTTGAACAGTTTTTTTTGCTTGACTGTATATAGCTGGTTTGCTGAATACCAACAAATGAGAGACTATTTCTAACCTGGGGGGCAATCATTTCTAGGAAATTAACTTCAAAATAGTGTGCTACTGCATTGTATTTGTGTGTGAGCTCTTTCCATAGAAAACTGTGTTCCCATACATTTGACAGAGTTAAATAATGCAATTATGGGATGCAATAACAGAGGTAGAAAGAAAAAAAAATATGGTTTTCAATGGGATTTGAAATGACAGCCCTGATCATGCAGAGAGATAGAGAAAGCCTGTTCCAGATGTTAGTCGCTGCTGCAGAGGGCACTGGGAGGGATAACTGCATGAAGTGACACAGGAGAGGTAAATGGGTTCCATGTATTTTGGACAGATCAATTTATTATCTGTTGATTATCAATTGATAATCAATTGATTATCTGTTTGATTATGCAGTTCAAGCTATGAATCTAAAATGAGGGGGGAATCAACTTGATTTATCTGAAAATATAGCTTGATTTGGAATTAGATTCAATAGATATTTATTGAGAATCTGTTAAGTGCTAGATGACATTCTGGAGTTTTAGATATATTGTTATTGTGAGATATTGGGACATTCTTACTCAAAAGTTCATGGAAAAAGTAGTTACGGATAAACGTAAACTCAAGATGTCCAGGAGCACAGCATTAATTCTAGTTGTATTTATCAAAAATAATTTTATTTCTTGATATGAGAAAAGAATATATATTTGATTATAAGCATATATTTCAAAAATAAAAAAAAAAATTGAAATGGTGACAGATTTTATTTTCTTGGGCTTCAAGATCACTGCAGAAAGTGACTGCAGCCATGAACTTTTCTTAAAAATAGACTTGCTCCTTGGAAGAAAAGCTATGACAAACCTAGACAGCATCTTAAAAAGCAGAGACATCACTTTGCTGACAAAGATCCGTATAGTCAAAGCTATGGCTTTTCCAGTAGTGATGTAGCATTGTGAGTTGGACCATAAAGAAGGTTAAGTGCTGAAGAATTGATGCTTTTGAATTGTGCTAGAGAAGGCTCTTGAGAATTCCTTGGACAGCAAGGAAAACAAACCAGTCAATCCCAAAGGAAATAAACCCTGAATATTCACTGGAAGGACTGATGCTGAAGCTGAAGCTCCAGTACTTTGGTCACCTGATGTGGAGAGCCAACTGACTGAAAAGACCCTGATGCTGGGAAAGATTGAGGGCAAAAGGAGAAGAGGGTGAGAGTGAATGAGATGGTTGGATGGCATCACCGACTCAATGGACATGAGGTTGGCTATATTCTGGGAGACAGTGAAGGACAGGAAGTTTGGTTTGTTTCAGTCAATGGTTTGCAAAGAACCAGACACATATTAGTGACTGAACAACAACAATACAGTATATTTACTGTAAACATTTACCTTATACAGGAAAGTATGAAAAATGCAGAACTAATAATCCCAAAAGCCAGCACTCATAAATGACTACTATTAATATTTTTGTAAGGACTTTGGGATTCTGTCTATGCTTTTACACACCCACTGCATGTATATATATCATGTGGATAAGTACATATGTGCATATTCCCAAATGGGAAGTTAATATGAGAAATTTTCATATTTTCAAATATTTCAAGTACACCTCTTTAAGATAACACAAAATTCAGACTCTTCCATTGAAATGAGGCATATGAGTTGAAATGATTTGTTGGCACTCAACAATTCAGTGGTGGCCAGGAAGAGTCAATCTCACTCCAGAGTCCCAGGCACACAGCTGGAGCCCCCACAAGCCCGGTTCTCCTCTGTCCCTCTGTCCTGATTAGCCTACTCCAGGCAGTGTGTATTATCTTCTGCCTGCTCTCTGGTTTGCACCATGGTGTTCCCACATGCCCTTCCTTAGAGCAAGGTCCGGGGGCAGCCAACATAGTCCAAGTGCCTTGACGGTCAATACCCTTCAAGTAGATAATCCTCTTTTCCCTTTCTCTCAGGATTAAATTGAATACCCACAACTTCATGGCTTTGCTGAGAGCCTCAGGACTACGCAGAGGTTAATATTTTCTAAGGAGGTGTCCTGAGACCTCACAGTTATATGAGATTATTTGCTTTCTTCTTCCATCAGGCTTCTCTTACAGTAGATGCTAGGATTGCCATGGCTTCCCTGTACCTAATCCTTCTCTACTCTTATTAGAATATATTCCTTAGTGCCATGACTTCAATAATAAGATAACTGTCTCCTTTTAACCCAATCTTAATATTGCTATCATGTCAGCTTAAGTAAAATTCCATGTCTTTCATGGAGGCTCCTGACTGCCTTGGGATTTTCTCCATGAAATTCTTTACCACTGCAAAAACACCCCCTTTAACTCCTGCACCAGCACAGGTACAGAAATATCTTTGTAAAACATTGCTCTAATTAGCACATAACACCTAGAAGTGAGGCTTTATATTTTATATTTATCTAGGTATCCAGCATTATGCTTAGGGCTTCCCTGGTGGCTCAGAGGGTAAAGCGTCTGCCTGCAATGCAGGAGATCTGGGTTTGATCCCTGGGTCAGGAAGATCCCCTGGAGAAGGAAATGGCAACCCACTCCAGTACTCTTGCCTAGAAAATCCCATGAACAGAGAATAGAATTGTACAATCCAGGATTTCCTTTGCTAATGACTGAAAGCCAACTAGAAAAAGATTAAGCAATTTAATTTTTCATAAGGGGAAGAAAGAAGTGAAGTTAGTCTTATTTTGGGAATCAAATTCATAATTCTCATTTTTTATCTGTTTCCATGGACATTGGCCCATTTGCTTTTGTGCAGGTAGCTTTATGCGTGCAAGCTTAGTTGCTCAGTCGAGTCCGACTCTTTGTGATCCCATGGACTGTAATCTGCCAGGCTCTTCTCTCCATGGGATTTTCCAGGAAAGAATACTGGAGTGGGTTGCCTTTTCCTTCTCCAGGAGATCTTCTTGATCCAGGGATCAAACTCAAGTCTCTCACACTCTAGGCAGAGTCTTTACCACTGGGCCATCTGGCAAGTTACAGGATTATGTGTATTCATGTGTAAATGGATATATGAGAGGGTTATCAAACACAGCCACAAACAATTGTTAACCTTACAAGGTAACTGCAAGAAAGTTAAATGAGTTTATATTTATAGGAAACTCAAACTAGAAAATTCTAGAAAAGGAATGCAACTCTTTCACCCTCATTCTTGGATTTATTTCAGTGGTGATGGGTAGGGGGACGTGCTATTATTAGCCTGTCCAGTGTCATGTACCTACCAATAAACATAAAGACAGGCCTACGATTCACATCTTCCATGGATTTGTTTAGAGTAAAAATGGTTGCCAACATGCAGTACTGAAGCATGTTCTGATTGAATTTTAATGCCCTATTCATGTTGAATTTTAATGCCTTATTCATGTGGATTATAAAACTATCATCAGTAAATGTTAATAGATGATTCTAACTTTTCAAAACAATAAAAGTACATTTCAACAAAGCCTTCTTAGATGGGAAGAAAGCCTTTACCCATTGGTGGTAACTTACTCCATCATTGTTGTGCAGTGGGAAAAATGTCCCTGTGTGTTTGTTTAGAGAAAACCCTCAAGTTCTAAGAATTCTTTTGCCTTCAGAGAGGAAAGTAAAAGATAGCAATAAAATATGCAAGGGCAATGAGAAACTAGGGCTTTTTTTTTTTAATTGTGTAAAATAAAACATGGCAATTGTTAAGGGCAAATTGGCTGGGGAATATTTTTTCTATTAAAAATAGAGAAAAACATTTTCATTTTTTACTGGTTATCTGACAGTTTTCCCCATCAAATTTTAATTGTAAATTAGTTAACAGATGCATTATCTTAATCTTATCCACAAATAGAATATTCTCCTATATTTCATTTTATATGAGGAAACTTTGACAAAGGACTTCAAGTAATGTGTTCAAGAGTATATGGTTAGTGGTTTTTATAGTTACACCTAGAATCCAAAGCTCACTGTTCATCCCACTATACAGGATTTAGTGTATGAGCAGTTAATTTACACAACATTATTTATCTGAACCTATGATCCTCTGGGGGAGAAAATGGCTGCCCACTCCCATATCCCTGCCTGGAGAATCCCATGGACAGAGGAGCCTGGTGGGCTACAGTCCATGGGGTCTCACAGAGTCAGACACAGCTGAGTGACTGATCACTATGCCTTCTGGTATGTACATTATTTAAAGAGAAAATTCCTGAATTAGTTCTTGGACACATAGCACAGTATGTTTTCAACTTTAATCAGTGACTATATTTTTTAAAGTATCCTCATCTTTTTTTTTTTTAGAACTCAGGAATCAAAGTTAATGGTTGATCTTTCTGTACTTAACCATAAGAGGCTGAAGCATAAGAAACCCCTGTGTGTTTGTCAGAGATAGAATTCCATGTATCAGCTATTTCAGCTATTTTTATAGTTCATGTTCTGTATTTTCTCTCTGCTTTTCAGTTAACTGAGAGGTATAAGGACTTATAAGGACTATAAACGTATAAGTCCTTATGAGGACTATAAGAAGAGAAAAAAGAGGAATAATGGTTAATATTTTCCAGTCAAAATTTTCATGTTAGGGTTTCATTTGAGCTAAATAGTACCTGGAGAGTCAGGCAGGCAATAAATAAATATACTCCTTCTAAATGAAAAACCTACCATCTCCCAAGTGCTTCCTTACTGTAATGACCTTATGTCATTTTAAAAATTACCCAAGATACTATCAAGTAAAATTACTATCCTGAGTATTTGTAGAAATGAGTAAACAAACCTGTGGGATCTCTTCAAACATAATTATCAAGCTCTAAAAAATTTATTATATTGAGTCAGTTCTTCTCTGGTTCTCTTGTTTCCATCAGAGCCGATTGTTAATGAGAAAGAAAAAGGAGGGAAATAGTAAAGTCTTATCTAATATATGGATATTCTCTTTATAAAGCAAACGTTAGGGCTGCTGGAAGTGCGTCTGTTTGTTGCAGTTAGAGAAAGCTGGAACAGCAGGACCTCTGACTAGAGTCATCATTACCTCAGAGTACAGTCACTAGAGAAATCTCACATACAGCGTGAGGATCACCAGCTACTCAGTCCATACCTAGTGCTGCCAAAGCCTGAAGAGCAGGCGACGAGAAAAGTCAGTCCCTGAGTGCTGAGGTGTTTGTGTAGATGAGTCAGGAAGAATGGAAGCGTCCAGACCAGAGCTGATAAGAAACAGCACAGGGTTACTTTAGCCCAGCTGATTTTCTCTCATTGTTAGATTGATTAACTTAGTTAAAACTAGAAAGTTCTGTCTGCTGTTAAATTGCAAGGACTCTCATAGATGTATTAATGTGACTGCATTCCAAAGAGGCCATGCGGGTCTGGGTATGGACATTTAGGTGTGGTTCAGTAAACATGCCTTGAGAGACATCAAAGAATGATGCAACACTGTAATTTTTCATAAGTAATTATATATGTAACCTTTATAAAATGTATGAAAGTAATGGTACAAATCTAGCTAATAGTCTGAGATTCCTAAGCTAGTGCATTGAAATGCAATATAGTTTACAATGAAATTTTCAGAGCATCTGATGTGTTCCAGGTGTTTTCTCCAATATTATCATATTGAATATTTACAAAATAAGAGATATTAATCCTGTTCTGAAGATGAGAAAATGGGTATCAAAGAGGTCAAACGAGCTCCACTGGCAGAGGGAAGAAACCCTGTCACTGACAACTGTTTTTGCTTTTGCCCGTGTACTGACAGAGTCCTGTGCCCCCGTCACGCTCAGATTTTCACAGGAATGGTCTGGACAAACTTAAGAAGGTGTTTCCGGGGCATATACTGACTAAGTCAGTTACCATTTATAACTATCTTATCAATGATCAGAAACTAGGGATGCCAACAAATGTATCTGGGTTTTCCACAGGCTTTCAGTGTATTTATTTAGATCTTAACTCTTAAATATTTGTTATTCTCAAAGAAATCTTAGATAAAGCAAATTACTGTAGAAAAAAATAAAATTGCATTATAAAATTATTGAAAATCTCAAGAAAAACTAAGATATACTTGAATCTTCTGTCATTTGGGGGAAAAGAAAGAGGAGAAAAACAGAAACTCAGACTAGCTTAATTGTAAGGAGGAGTCCAGGACAGTAGTGTCATTTCACTGGGACAGTGAACCTTGAATAAGCTTAACATTTCCTGCCAAGTCACTTCAGTCGTGTCCGACTCTATGTGACCCCATAGACGGCAGCCCACCAGGCTCCCTTGTCCCTGGGATTCTCCAGGCAAGAACACTGGAGTGGGTTGCCATTTCCCTCTCCAATGTATGAAAGTGAAAAGTGAAAGTGAAGTTGCTCAGTCGTGTCCGACCCTTAGCGACTCCATGGACTGCAGACCACCAGGCTCCTCTGTCCATGTGATTTTCCAGGCAAGAGTACTGGAGTGGGGTGCCATTGCCTTCTCCGTAACATTTCCTACTGATTTTAAATTTTAGCATTTCCAGCTCTGATAGGCAAATACTGAATAATGACAACTTTTAAAATAACTTTATTTATCTGAATTTTCAAATTTCATGTGCTGCTTGGATGACAAAGCTGTTTAATAGAATAAATAGTTGAATTGCGTTTTTTCAATCACTCCTTACTTTTTCTGAGGGAACAAAATGCTTGATTTTCCCTCAGGATGGTATTTTTATTCTCTAACTATACCTTTACAAAAGAAAACAAAGACACCTCCTGTAGGATCACTCCTTGCGAACAAAAATCCGCCGTTTACACCAAGAAAAAATCTGTTTGAAAATTTGGGGGATAGAAACTTCATTACAAATAGGAAACGAGTTGCGTGCAGTCCTGTGAATCTGTAGAAAATCAGTTAACACGAATGTGATTTAAATGCTCAGGCATGTAAATCCTGGACTACTTGATCAACTTTATCGCCAGTTTGTACTCTTATCAACAGCAGCAGGCATCTGACTGTATTCACTTTGATTTACTCTGCTGAGACTTTTCCAGATTTAAACGTATTTTACCCAGACAAATGGAGTGACAAATGCAATAAATTAGATATACAGTATACCAGCAAAAACATTTTATCCTGGAGTTACTGAAAAATAAAAGGCAGAGGGAAACAAAACCTCAAACCTTATGCATCGTCTTTACGAAAAGGAGATGTCAAGGACCCCATCGGGGAGAGTGCAATTTTGAAGAAGGAGCAGTCACGATACAGGAGATGCTTCTGTGGATGCGGATGACATAGGTTCATTTTTTTCTCTCCTTTTTCTCTCTGCTCCCCCCACCCCTCACCCCACAAGACAGCCCGGAGAACTGAGGCAGGTGTCGCCCTTCCCAGGTACTGCCAAGCTGCCATCTCTCTTCTGCTGTGACTGCTTCCCCAAGAGGGAGGCCGCCTGGCCCAACTTGGTTCAGTATGTTTGTGAATATTTGATTTTCGCAGAAGACAAAAGACGGTAAGAGCTCTGGAATTCAATAGAAGGTCAGAAGAGCCATCTTTTGCCTGCTGCGGCTTCCTTTTAGACCTTGACATCTGGCACCCATTACCGGGACAAATTAGAGCAATTCCAAGCAGCCGCAGAGGGGGAAGACTTCCTGTTTTCAGGCCGCACAGTTATCAATGCGAACACAGGAACTGAGGATTAGAACAATGCAGCCTTAGAAACAGATTTGCGGCACTGGCTTTGCCGGCTAAAAGCATAGCTCCTGGTAAGTGTAATTAAGGAGAAGATGCTTTCTATCGGAGAGTCGCAATTATATTGATGAGTTTCCGTGAAATTTTCATGTTGCTGTAATATATGAAATCCAACTATGTGGAATCCCACTCTCAAAATCTAAACATTATAATATAACCAAGTTTCTATTTTTATTAAGAGAGAAAACGATCATCAGAATATTATAAAACTCAAGAATTTAACTGTGATCTGAGAATGCTCCTGTATTTATGTAGGTCATTCATAAAATTCATCATTTAATACGACTTTCTTCTACTTCATTATACCCATTTTTCTTTATTGCACATATTGGCTGTCTTTCCCAAAATACCCCTTGGATTTTCATGCCTAAACATTCAACGAGAGTAGCTAAACTCCTTTAATATTTGTTTTCCCTCTTTGAACTAACATTCATCATTCTTTTAAAAATTCTTGTTTATTGGAAAAACAAACAAACTCACTCTTCCGGGGAATTTCTACAGAGGAAAACAGCAAGCAGTACTGTTCAAATAGAATATAGAAGTTACATTTCTGGGTGACTCACTCAGTGACCATGCTGGGTTTTCATCTATTTTGCGATACAAATGTGAGTATAACAGGGCTAAGTCACTAAATGGTGGTTTAGGTTGGACTATTGTCTCATAAAATAATTTATGATTCAAAATGTTTAAAATAAAAACTGAGGGTGTATTTGAATTATATTTTAAATCACAGGAATAGGTTTTGCTCTAATCAGTGAACAGAATGAAATATATTCTCAGAACTTTAATTTTTCACTATTGATTGTATATATTAAGATATATGTATGTACATCATCATCTACACATATAAGTACATAAACTCATGTGTCCATATTCCTCATTTATTATCCCAATTTCTACTTCTTTTCTATACAACTTTCTTCCTCTCTCTCTGCCTCAAAATAGATTTATTTACCTTATCATTTATATAAACTTCTAACTGCAGACATTTTTTTCATATATGTGTGTGTGTGTGTTCTGTATAATAGGATGGAAATTCATTAAATACTAAATAATGTATTATCTTTCTCTTCTACTCAAACATAGTATAAAATTTACACGTAGGAGTCCTCAACACTGACACTTTACCTGTACTTAGGCAAAAGTCTGATGTCAAGAAGCAGAAAAAAAAAAAAAAAAAAAAAAACTGGGTAAGAGTTGAATGCCTTAACAAAATTTTTTCACTTTGGGTTTTATTAATTTTTTTAATGCAGCATCCCTGATTTGCTGGCTTAATGGAGAGGGACATCTACATGATAGAGGAAATGTGTATAGCCCCAAAACTGCATTTGATGTGAGTCCTGTGGGCAGATACTCTGGACAGAAGGGACGTGTGTGCACAGTGATTGAGTGGACGAAGTTTTGACTGCTCTACATTGTCTTCCCAGAGTCTATTTGTTTCTGGTAATTAAAGAACAATTTGTCTCTTTGTTGTTATTTATAGCTGTCTAGTGCTTGGAGAATCCCAGGGACGGAGGAGCCTGGTGGGCTGCCTTCTATGGGGTCGCACAGAGTCAGACACGACTGAAGAGACTTAGCAGCAGCAGCAGCAGTAAGTGCTTGACTAGTTAGGACTATGATAGCAGGAAGATAGAAAATTCCTCCTGTATCCTTTTATAGTTTCTCTACATAATTCACAAATAAAGTAAAAACTTACTCTCCCCAAATAAGAAATACTACTCAGTTGTTTAAGAAAGGAAATTCATATTTTAAAGTGGAAAATAATCAGATGTTTCTATTAATTTTTCAAACATTCCATATAATAATGTTTTCTCATTACATGAAATTCATATTGTTCAGTTAAAACAATTTAGATTTTATCTAAATCTATTATAGAATTTACTAATTTGTAGTAGGCCAATGTTAAAATTCATACACTTAAACCAGTCTTTAAGTGTGAAATACAATGTGTTTAATTTTTATTGTTTGATTTTGCCATGTAACTCTATGTATAACATTATTTACATATATCCTTATGTCAGCGATTCACACATTTTACAAATGAAATGTGTCTATAGATTATAAATTCAATTTCAAGAGCTTTAAAGAAAGCTTGATGTAATTTCAATTCTTTAAGTTGCCAAGAAATTAAAGCTTACAATTAACAATAAGGGTCTGATCGATATTCAATTTTACAGGAACAAATTTTTAAAATGCTAAATCATGAGACATTACAAAATCATGTTATTGAGCTAAGCAATTATTTTGCTTTGAGTGTGTGGGAAATGCAGTTGAAATGCTCTTGAGTGAGCAAAAGCTAACTTGTGAGAATTCCCATGTTACACTTTTAAAATCTCAAATAGTTTCCTATTATCAGTGCAATGATAATAAATATAAGCTAACAGCAAAAAGCTAACTTGTGAGAATTCCCATGTTTCACTTTTAAAATCTCAAATAGTTTCCTATTATCAGTACAATGATAATAAATATAAGATCAGAGAAAGTGACAAATGTTTTTCTGTACCTTTAATGGACTTTTGCTGATAGTTATTCAATATTTCTTGTTTAGTTCTATTTTTCAAATATGGAAAAACACCTGATTTTATAACATTGATTCTGAATAAATTATTTTATATAAAAGTATATGGAATGGCAAATAGTTGAGTTACACCCACAATCTTACTACGCTTTGCAGGGAGAATGGAGTGACTATATGCCCCCTTCACTGTAGCTGGAACATAAGTACAGCTTTCTCAAGCTCCTGATGCATCCCCAGGAACTACCTTAAAATATAAGAGGAAGGATCACTGCGATTTTAATAGCCATGTTCTATTTCATAAAGCCAGTCAAACTTTTTCATCAAACTCCTGTCCTTCAGGAGGCAGTGATTTTTCCAGTAACATCTAGGGCTGTACGGCAGTCTATAGATTTCTACTTGGCAGAGTCATCTATAATTTCCAAAGTCTGATGAATCAGGTCAAAGCCCAGAAAATTAAAGAGAACGGTCAAAGGATTTCAGAACTTGAGATGGTTCAACCCGATGAGTGCCGTTCAGGGCACTTGGTCAAACCCATCAACGAAGCCTTCATTTATCCTCTGGACGGAGTATCGATAACTGCAACTCCTCCTTCATTTGTACTTCACCTCTTTGTTCAGGGCAGTCTCTGACTTGCAACCCCTTCTATTTTCTGATGCAACGCGACATCATCAATTCCTTTTCACGATGGCAGCCATCCACAATGCCTGTCTGTGGAAGGGCACGGCAGCACCGTCAATGTCAGCCCAGTTAGTAGCGGTCATTCTCTCAGGGCGCTCCGATTCATTCCAGACTCTCCCCAACCTCCTCAAAGCGCTGGTCTCTACTGTCTCCGCCGTTCTCTCTCTTTTGGAATGCCATCTAGTCAGACTCATATAGTATACAGTCTTTTCAAATTGGTTGCTTTCACTTAGTAATATGCATTTAAGATTTTTCCATGTCCTTTCACTGTTTGATAGCTCATTTATTTGTATTAATAGCACTGAATAATATTCCATTGTCTGTATGTACAGACACGTGCTTTTAAGCTCCTTGGGCAAATATCTAGAGAGTGTAGGTATATGTTTAACATTTTAAGAAAGTAGAAAACTATTTTCCAAAGTGGTTTTACCGTTTTACATTCCTAATAGCATTGCATTAGCTTTCCATTTGACCCACATCTTCATAAACAAATGTGATGATCAATTATTTTAATTGTAGATATTCAAGTAGCTGTGTAAGCATCTCTGAACTATTTTCAGTCTCTTAATATGATAAATTACATTGAATTAAATTTAAAACTGTTAATCTTGTAATTTGGAAATAAATTATATTTGGTCAGGATGTATTATACTTTTTGTATATTTCTGGATTTGATTTGAAAAAATGTGTTAAGAATGTCAAAATAGACTCTATTAAATAGGCATTTAAAAATATTTTCAGGACTCACACTTTCATTTCTTTCTTTCCTAGGTAATCTTTTAATTACAATATACCTATATATGTTAATGTCATTGCCATTACCATTATGTAATAGGTATCCATAATGTTCATTTAAATAGCTTCCTACTTATATTATGACTACTTCTTTCTTACTGAAGTTAAGAATCTTTGAACAATTTTCAGGCTATTAACTACTTAATAAAATGATTATTTTTATAACTCCATGAATGTCCCTATATGTGTATTCTAAAACATTCTATAATTTTATAAAATTATAAAGGAGACAATACTGACTATAGTAATTTCTATACTATACTTAATTGCTTAGTTCTTAGAACAAATAAATGGAGCTTCATCTTGATTATATTTCCATTTCTTGAGATATTTTTGAATCAAAATTATTTTAAACACATTTCTATTTTTTCCTTTGTAAACTAAGTAATTTTGTTATTTCCTATCTAATCACTAGTCTTTTTATTCCTTGTTGGTTGTAAGCACATTGAAAAATGAATATATTTTAGATAAAGTTTTTATTTTGTGTTTTTACTGTTATGGAAATATTAGAGGAAGAAAGAACTTTTATGGACCCATATTTATTTGTTCTATTTTTAAAATTTTCTTATATTCATCTCAATTTTATAAAATGGTATTTTTTTTCAGTAATTATAATAAGCTTTGTGTTTGGCCATTTTGCCACTTTGTGGTAATGAATAATATTTTTATGTTAATTAATTCATCTGTTCTTTGTTTTGTAATGTGCTGAAGGATATGTACTAAATCTATTATTTTCATAATTGTAACCAAACATCTCAAATGTGTGTATTGAATAACTCTTTTTCTTAATAATTTCATTTTATCTCTCCTTGTCACAGTGAATTTTTCTGTGTGCTTTTTGGGGCTACTTTGTCCCAACCTTCCATCTGTTTTTTTCTCTGCTAGTAACAGATGGTTTTAATTACTGTTTCATTACAATTTTCACTTTGAAATGCTGATAAATAACTATCACTAGGAACAAAGGAAAAAAAATAACTAGATAATGAAAGAAAAAATTTTCAGAAAACACACAAAAAGTAGAGTTTGCTGTTGCATAGCCATCCATGCAACTTGAGGATTTGTCTAACTTGATTTATTATAATCTATTTTTCAATTATACTTAAATAAAATTGCTTTGCTTTTTTTTTTTTTTTAGAAATACAAGCTGATCCTAAAATTCATAAGGAAATGCTAAGAACCAGAACAGCTAAAATATTTGTGGAAATAAGAAAGTAGTTGAGAATTCACATCTATTTCCAATTTTGCTATGAAGATACTGTAAGATTGTGTAATACCTGTATAAATAGATCAATAAGTGGAATAAAATTGAGAGTTAAGAAATAAAGCCTTGTGTTTGTGGCCAGCCAACTGATTTTTGGCAAGCTTGCTGAACAGTTAAGCATGGGATGGGGGTTGGGGGGATAGGAATAGTCTGCTAAAGAAATAATGCTGAGACAACTGGATATCCGCATGTAAAAGTATAAAGTGAGACCCTATCTAAAACCCTATATAAAAATTCTTTCCAAATAGATAAAACGTATAAATGTAAGAGTTAAAATGATAACTAATAGAAGCAAATGTAAGAATAAATCTATGTGATTTTTAGGTTAAGCAATTATTTCTTAGACACAATATCAAAAGCACAAATAACAAAAGGATAAGTAGATTAACTGGACTAAATCAAAACTCAAAACTTCTGTGTTTCAAATGACACTATCAAGAAAGTGCAAAGGTAATCCATAGAATGGTAAAAATATTTGCAAATAATGTATCAGAAAAGGGAATTATTTCCAGAAGATATTTTTAAAATGTTAATAGTTTAATAGTAAAGACAAATATCCATTTAAAACAATGAGCAAAACATTTAAATAAACATTCTGCTTTATTGACTATGCCAAAGCCTTTGACTGTGTGGATTACAATAAACTGTGGAAACTTCTGAGAGAGATGGGAATACCAGATCACATGACCTGCCTCTTGAGAAATCTGTATGCAGGCCAGGAAGCAACAGTTAGAACTGGACATGGAACAACAGACTGGTCCCAAACAGGAAAAGTACGTCAAGGCTGTATATTGTCACCCTACTTATTTAACTTCTATGCAGAGTACATCATGAGAAATGCTGGGCTGGAGGAAGCACAGGCTGGAATCAAGATTGCCGGGAGAAATATCAATAACCTCAGATATGCAGATGACACCACCCTTATGGCAGAAAGTGAAGAGGAACTAAAAGGCCTCTTGATGAAAGTGAGAGAGGAGAGTGAAAAAGTTGGCTTAAAGCTCAACAGTCAGAAAATGAAGATCATGGCATCTGGTCCCATCACTTCATGGCAAATAGATGGGAAAACAGTGGAAACAGTGTCAGACTTTATTTTTTGGGGCTCCAAAATCACTGCAGATAGCTGCAGCCATAAAATTAAAAGATGCTTACTCCTTGGAAGAAAAGTTATGACCAACCTAGATAGTATATTCAAAAGCAGAGACATTACTTTGCTGACTAAGGTCCGTCTAGTCAAGGCTACGGTTTTTCCAGTGGTCATGTATGGATGTGAGAGTTGGACTGTGAAGAAGGCTGAACTCCAAAGAATTGATGCTTTTGAACTGTGGTGTTGGAGAAGACTCTTGAGAGTCCCTTGGACTGCAAGGAGATCCAACCAGTCCATTCTGAAGGAGATCAGTCCTGGGATTTCTTTGGAAGGACTGATGCTAAAGCTGAAACTCCAGTACTTTGGCCACCTCATGTGAAGTGTTGACTCATTGGAAAAGACTTTGATGCTGGGAGGGATTGGGGGCAGGAGGAGAAGGGGACGACAGAGAATGAGATGGCTGGATGGCATCACTGACTCGATGGATGTGAGTGTGAGTGAACTCCGGGAGTTGGTGATGGACAGGGAGGTCTGGCGTGCTGCGATTCATGGGATTGCAAAGAGTCCGACACGACTGAGCGACTGAACTGAACTGAACTTCTCCAAATAAGACCTCCAAAGATCCTAATGCTGGGAACAACCGAAAGCAAAAGGAGAAGAAGGCGGCAGAGGATGAGATGTTAGATATCAACATTTACTCAATAGATGTGAACTTGAACAAACTCCGGGAGATAGTGGAGGACCAGGGAAACCTGGGATGCTGCAAGCCATGGGGTCTCAGAGAATCAGACATGACTTAGAGAGTGAACAGCACAACAGATAAAAGAAGCAAATAGCCAGCAAATGCACTAAAAGGTGCTCAACATTATTGGTCATTCCATATGTGCATGCTAAGTCACTTTAGCCACGTCTGACTCTTAGCTACCCTATGTGCCATAGTCCGCCTGGCTTCTCTGTCCATGGGATTCTCCAGGCAAGAATACTGGACTGGGTTGCCAGGCCCTCCTCCAGGGGATCTTCCCAACACAGGGATGAAACTGTCTCTTATATATTCTGCATTGGCAGGAAGGTTCTTTACCACTAATGCCACCTGGGAATCCCTGGTAGTCTCTCTCTCTCTCTGTAGTCATTCAGTCGTGTCTGACTCTTGCAACCCTGTGGACTGTAACCCGCAAGACTCCTCTGTCCATGGGATTCTCCAGGCAAGAACACTGGAGTGGGTTGCCATTTTTTTCTCCAGGGGATCTTCTCAACCCAGAAATCGAACTCGGGTCTCTTGCATTGCAGGCAGATTCTTTACGAACTGAGCTATGAGGGAAGCGCTTGTTAGTCACTGCTGCTGCTGCTGCCAAGTCGCTTCAGTTGTGTCCGACTCTGTGCGACCCTATAGACGGCAGCCCACCAGGCTCCCCCGTCCCTGGGATTCTCCAGGCAAGAACACTGGAGTGGGTTGCCATTTCCTTCTCCAATCTATGAAAGTGAAAAGTGAAAGTGAAGTCACTTAGTCGTGTCCACCTCTTAGCGACCCCATGGACTGCAACCTACCAGGCTCCTCCGCCCATGGGCTTTTCCAGGCAAGAGTGCTGGAGGGGGGTGCCACTTCACTAGAGACATACAAATCAAAACCACAGTGAGATACTACTTTGCACCCTCCAGGATTGTGACAGTAGGAAAGAGAGAGGATAGCAAATGTACGTGGAGAAACTGGGACCCTTTTACACACCAGGTGGAAATTTAAATGGGGCAACTGCTTTGGGAAATAGTCTGTTTCTATTTCTAACTCTCTTTTTCATTTTATCGATTACTATGTCCCTGAAGTCTATTAGACGTGCTTCAATAAAAGCGCAATGTACAGTGGACAAATTCCAGCTACTTTAAAGATGCATGTTTTCATGCAATTTTTTAATATCTCAATATAAGTTTGAAATATAAAATATATTAAAAAAGACAAATATATAGATCAGCTTCCTCGGTGAACAGCATTCAGAGGCTTAGATGAAAATGTCTCTCTTGTAGCTAACTCTTCGAGATTGTCTTAAAATAAAATGACTTTCATATTATACTAAATTTGGTGATTTACTATGCCAAATGAATCATAACAAAGGAAATGTATTTCTTTTGCAAGTATATTAATATATTTTTTAAAGTTTGTGTCAAATTATAAAATAATTATATTGATATGTCCTATTAACTTTCCTGAACAACTTTATGAATATTATATACAAAAGTGATTTGCTGTTGCCCAACTAAAAGAGTTTAATATTTGAAATTCTTTCCTTCCCAATATACTTCTCTTCTCCGTTTAGCAGAATGTCTTGAACTATCACTGGCAAATAAAACTATAACATTCTCGCAATTCTGGTGGGATCCCTGTTTTTCTGATCAGCTACATATCAAAGCGATCTGTGATTACATTAATTATAAGAAATGCTCTGTTTACTTTGTCTTATCCCTTTGAAAGAAGCAGTGAACTGTTAGTCAAGCTCTGATACCTCCTTTGATATTGCAAAGAAACTGAAGAAAGGATAAAAGAAAGAATAATGACAAATACTATTTGTCAAGTGCATGTGGTAGGTTGAGAGAAATAGATGGCTTATTTATTAACTTTTAATGTCATAGAATTCTAAATTACTCAACTAAGTGAAACTGATTTTAATGCCTATGATTCACATTATGTTGGTAATAGTATGTCAATATTTATGGTCAATGATATATGTTTTGTTTCTTTTATTATTCGCTTAATCTTCCCAATACCTAACACAGAAAATGCTGAATGAATAAATGAGTTAATAGATGGCTTTGTGCTCCATGTATCTGAGATCCCCGAATTGCTACTGAACATGTTACAGACTGCCTGCTTTGGTGGGTGGAGTATTGTGACATTTTGGAATAGAAGAATATGAGTTCAGTGAGTGCACAGGGGAACTGGAAATAGAGCAAAATATTTTTCAAGTGAATGTGAATTGCTGTTGGTAATGTTATCGGTGCCATTGAGAGGTATTAAACTACTGTCTTTTGTTTTCCCTGGCATCCCATAATTGTCTCTTGCATTGCAAATGGGTTCTTTACCAACTGAGCCATCAGAGAAATCAATATACAGTTATAGTTATATTTTGATTTCACGTTAAGGATAGTACCATTTCTGTTAAATAAAGTCCTGAGAAATTCTCTCCTACTCAAAAACTGAGCTGTTTCCATGCAGTTGGTTCCATACTCTCATTCACAGTGAGCACTCTCATGCCTTCCTTCTGTAGCACATTTCCATCTGTACCATTTCCATGTCCTTATGGAGCTCTTTCAAGCACTGCATTTCTTGTTAGAGTGTTTCTCTTACATTACCCAAGACTCTATGCACAAGATTATTTTATGTCTTTCAGCCTGAGGAACAATTTCAACTAATGATCAATTCAATGGTTCAATAACTGTTTCTCAAATGGCATGGATCATACTTCTGTGCTTTAGAGCAGCGATCACTTTGCTTTTTCATTGCCTCCACTTATGGGGGAAAGCTGAATGTCTTGAGCAAGATGCCAAATCAATATTATGGTCATAGTTCTCAAAAGAAAAGCAACAATGAAGTATAAATTTAACTCTAGTGAAATCAAGAGCAGGGTTTTGAAAAGAAAAAGGGGAACTTATTCTATGATTTCCTGAAATATTATTCTTTTAATGGCACACTTTATCTTTCTTTCTATTTTAGCCAACATGTTTTATAAACAAATTATTTTCTAAAGAAATACTTAAAATATAAGTTTTCAATTGGCATTCCTATTTGTTTATATTTTCTGTTCTCCACATCATAAAAGATCAAATATTAAGTAAATTAATATTGCTAACATATTTAACAAAAAGCATTAATAACCTGTACACATATTTATTTCTCTAAACTCGGTTTATCCTGCATCTCTTTGATTTTGATGGATGGTGTTCAAGCTTGTAGATTTCCGGTAACAAGCAGGTTTTAATTTTCATACATTATACCTCTCCACTGCCAGTTTTTGATGGATGATATGATAAAGATTTGTGCATTACATTTTAAATCCTGAACAGTAAAGCAGTTAATGACATAAGATGCAGTTGCTTGCACCTTCAATGGCACCATTGTTCCTAATATTTTCTGGTTCCTCATAGTGCTAACTTCTCTGGCTTGCCACTGTAGTCCCAGCACATCTTAAAGACTAAGAAAGATCCAATACTCTATGAACCAAGCTTATCTGGGATCTGTTTTCCAAGTTAATAAGCAAGCAAATGAGGAACGTCTCCTCTTATTTTATAGGATGCCTGTGGCATTGCTAAATTTGTCAGAATATTTTCAGAAACTTGAGGGCTTATTAAAGTGATGGCTCAAAGTTAATTCTAAATGTAACCACCCTTAATATTTCCATAGAATATCATTTTCCATAACTGCTGAAACAAATTTTATATGTGCTCTTTTCCAAATTTATTAGACTTATTTTCCCTACATTTCAAATAATGGGATTGTTAGATTGAACTAAAATTTTTTTGAGTAGATATTCATCAGATGTTTCTTGGGTATATAACTTATGGTGAGTACTGAAGTAGGTATGAGTTTTAATTAAAAACAAATGAAATGTCATCTGAGATGTCATCTGAGTGAGAGTTTTACTTCTCTTCCAAACTGAATTTCTTAATTTCTTTTTCTTCTCTGATCCCCATGCCTAGGACTTCAAAAACTATGTCATACAATAGTGGCCAGAGTGAGCACCCTTGTTTTTGTTCCTGATCGTAGAGGAAATGCTTTCACTTTTTCACCATTGAGAATAGTGTTTGCTGTGGGTTTGTCGGATATTGCCTTTATTATGCTGAGGTAATGCAGCAGCAGTTTCCTTCTATGCCTACTTTCTGGAGATTTTTTATCATCAAAGGGTGTTGAATTCTGCAAAAGCTTCCTCTGAATCTATTAAGATGATCATATGGTTTTTATCTTTCAGTTTGTTGATATGGTATATTCCATTGATTGAAGTGCATATATTGAAGAATGCTTGCATCCCTGGGATAAACCCCCTTAGATCATGATGTATGATGTAAAATTTTAAAAAGTTCCTATGGCTTGGAAGCAGAGAGGGAGTAATGGATAAACAAATATAAAGTATAATAAAGCCTAACTATCTGAAGACAAAAGAAGACACAACTGCTTTTAGAAAGCAGGGACATATCTTCTTTGAACAATCTGAAAAAAAATGATAAATGTGTTTATGAATAATTCCTTTATTTTTTGAGAGTTTGTAATTTTTTAAAAGATATTCTCTTTGGTAATTCAATTTGGCAACCATACTTTTCTAATGAAGAACAAATTCTATGAAAAGGAAAATTAATAACATCATAGAACTAGCTTCCATGTTTCTCTAACCTCTTAGACTGGTTAATGCTCTTTATATTCAACATTCAGTTCAGTTCAGTCGCTCAGTCGTGTCGGATGCTTTGCGACCCCATGAATCGCAGCACACCAGGCCTCCCTGTCCATCACTAACTCCCGGAGTTCACTCAGATTCACGTCCATCGAGTCAGTGATGCCATCCAGACATCTCATTCTCTGTCGTCCCCTTCTCCTCCTGCCCCCAATCCCTCCCAGCATCAAAGTCTTTTCCAATGAGTCAACTCTTCGCATGAGGTGGCCAAAGTACTGGAGTTTCAGCTTTAGCTGAAATCATTCCTTCCAAAGAAATCCCAGGGTTGATCTCCTTCAGAATGGACTGGTTGGATCTCCTTGCAGTCCAAGGGACTCTCAAGAGTCTTCTCCAACACCACAGTTCAAAAGCATCAATTCTTCAGCACTCAGCTTTCTTCACAGTCCAACTCTCACATCCATACATGAGTACTGGAAAAACCATAGCCTTGACTAGATGGACCTAGTCGGCAAAGTAATGTCTCTGCTTCAAATCTCTATGTTATATTGAGATTTTTTATTTTTCATTTTATATGTATCTATATTCTATATCAAATCCTACATTTATATCAATCACTTTCTTTATAGCTATGTCTACAATTTATACTCTTATTCATACTATAAAGCATCACTGTCTCAATGGACATGAATTTGAGCAAACTCTGGGAGGTAATGAAGGACAGAGGGGCATGGCATGCTGTAGTCCATGGGGGTGCAAAGAGTTGGGCACAACTTAAAGACTGAAAAACACAATGGCATACTATACAAGACTTATATACACTTATATAAGTAATAAGACTTATATACTGTTTATTGCTTCCCTAGTTAAAATGTTACTTAATGTGTCTGGCTTCATACAGCCAGTGCCTAAAACTTTGTCCCTATAATCCATTAATCAGTGAACGAAACACAGGCATGGAGAGATATTTAATCATACTTCACTTATTTCAGCAATGCGTGTTTGTCAGTTACAAAGTAGTAATCATGACCCTGCTCTTCTCTGAAATCAGAATATCAAAATGGATTTCTCTCATAAGAGATAATTAGTGGAGATTTATTTTGATGGTTTGCACTCATGCTATATGAAGTATGACAATAAAAGTTGCTAGCACCAGCTAACTACAACATCAAACGGTAAAATACAAATACCAATAATTTTGCACATTTTCAGAAAATGTCCTCACAGCTGATACCCTATCTAGCACATAAATGAGAGGGAAAACAAACATTGGTTATAAATAGGTACATGTCTTTTTTCTAGTTGTGGAGTATTATTGACATAAATAACTGTAAATTTAAGGTGTACAGCAGGGGTCCCCAACTTCTGAGATCTAATGCCTGATGATATGAGGTGGAGCTGATGTAATAATAATAATAGAAATAAAGTGCACAATAAATATAATGCCCTTGAAACATCCCCAAACCATTTCCCTGCCAATCCATGTAAAAAAAAAATTGTCTTCCCCAGAACTGGTCCCTGGTGCTAAAAAGTTTGGGAACCACCTGTATACAGCATAATGGATTGACATATATATTGTAAAATGATTACCAAAACAAGTGCAGTTAGCATCCATCATCTCATGTACAATAAAAATAAATATATGAGTAGTAGAAAAAATGCAATAAAAGGAAAAGGAAAAACAATTTTCTTGTGATGAGAACACTCAGAATTTACTCTCTTAACTTTCATACATTCCGTGTGTGTGTGTGTGTGTGTGTGTGTGTGCGCTCAGTTACTCAGTCATGTTAACAGCTATGTTAACTGTAATCATCATGTTGTATTTATGTCCTTAAGTGCTTATTTATCCTACAAGTGAAAATTGGTACTTTTTGGCCACCCTACTCTAATTCCCCGCCATCTTTGACATTTGTCATTTTCAAGGAGAGTTTTGTTTGTTCGTTATTATTTTTGGTTTTCTTTTAAGCTCTGCCACTGTAGCTTAGTTCAAAAGTGTTTTTGAAAGATGCAACCAGTTTGTTAAAATACATTGCAGAACTTTGGGTATGAAATGCATTGGTTGTATATGAGAAAAGAAAAGGTGTGCTGTTTTTATCTTACATATGTCTTATATTAAATATGAGCCACATAGGACTGTGTACGGTCCACTTTTGTCTTCATTGTGCCTCATTTAGTACAATTAGTTGAAGAAAATTCAGTTAAAGGGAACTAATTCTAAGGTCTGGAAAATGTTATTAGAAAAGAAAAAAAAAAAACTTGTTTTTATCAGAAGAGAACAGCATCTAGCTGAGGTATTCAGAACTGTGAAAAATGATGTCTTAAAGAAACAGGACTATTCTATGCAGTCTTGAAAGAGCTTCTGGCATTTCCACGAATTTCAAAGAGCCCTGGCATTTAGCAGGTAGAAGATAGCTTTATTTGAAGTGAATGCTAAGAAACGCTGTGCTGTTTTCACCAATTTTGCAATATTAAGGCCTATGACATGCCCTATGAGTCAGATGGACTCTAAATTTATGACTCTGTTTCAAGTAGAAGAGACAACCAAGTGCTATTTTAAGGTTTTATACCATCAGGTGTGTATATAAATCCCTCTTAGCTCCATACAGGATTAATGTAATGCTTTCTTACTCAATTTGGTTCTTGAGCTTCCCCAGTAATTTGTTTCTAGTTGGAAAGAAAGAAGTTAAGTTGGTTCAAGGTCTACTGTAGAATGAACTCCAGAATATTAATTCTTCTCATCAGAAAATCTGCCTAAGTAAACATTTTCATTGTCCTTGCCAACCAAGGATTATACAGTTAAACTAGTTGCTAATAAATGTGCTTGGAATTGTCATTATTATTCTTGTCCTATCCAGTTGTCTTGTAGTATTTTTAAAAGCAATAACTTTCACACTTCAGAATGTCATGGCTTCAGGGATTAATTAAATTTACCATACTTTAAGTCCATCTAGCAACTATTAATAAATGTGAATTTGGCAATAATAAGTCTGCAGAGGGAGCTGTGCTGTGCTCAGTCATGTAGTCTGACTCTGTATGGCTCTAGGGACTGTAGCCCACCAGGCTCCTCTGTCCATGGGATTCTCCAGGCAAGAAGACTGGAGTGGGTTGCCATGCCCTCCTCCAGGGGATCCTCTCGACTCAGGGACTGAACCTGGGTCTCCTGCACTGCAGGCAGTTTTTTTACCGACTGAGTCACTAGGGAAGCCTAGTGTAGTGACTTCATGTAATTTCTATCAATAAAATCTAAAGTTTGGAAGTGTTTAATTGTATTTGTTACAGTTTACAAGGGAAGTACTGAGAAATAGAGGATGGACATTTTTCAGAGAAGGGAATCCATAAATGTATAGTTAGGGCATACATGTTTCTAATTAGAAACAGATATAAAGCACGTTGATAAACTGAAATAATGTTAATGTTTTTTTTAAATAATTTTCCTTTTATCAAGTAAGCAATTATAGCTAAAAATTTCATTTATGAGATCTACTCTGTAATGTAAGGGACTTTCTTACTTTTCACATATTTGTAAGGAAGATTTTTGTTTGTTTGTTTTTGCATATTATATTAACCAATACATGGGCTTGTTAAAAGTTGACTACTATACACATATTTGTATATTATATAAAGTTGGATGTGTAGACAGCAAACTTTAATGATGTTCTGCAAACTTAAGCATAAATATCACCTCATAAAATTAACTTCTACATTATAAGACTATGACCGTACATTTTATTTAATATATTTAGTATATGAAATATAATAAAATGCTATTCATGAGTTTAAATCCAATGTGCTTTCTCTCACATATAAACATATATAAAATTTTTACAATAGCTAAACTTGAAAGAACAAAAAGTGAAGAATGTATTTCTCTATTTTAAAGGCAAGATTGCAAAGTTCGCAAGGAAAATAACAAGAGCTGAATTGTTGCTGCTGCTCAGTCTCTAAGTAGTGTCTGACTCTTTGTTGCTACATGAACTGCAGCACATCAGGCTTCCCTGTCCTTCACTAGCTCCCAGAGTTTGCTCAAACTCATGTCCATTGTGTCAGTGATGCCATCCGGTCAGATCATTCTTTGGTGCCCCCTTCTCCTCCTGTCGTCAATCTTGCCCAGCATCAGAGTCTTTTCCAGTGAGTTGGTTCTTCACATCAGGTGATCAAATTACTGAAGCTTCAGCTTCATCATCAATCCTTCCAATGAATATTCAGGGTTGATTCCCTTGGGACTGACTGGTTTGATCTCCTTGCAGTCCAAGGGACTCTCAAGAGTCTTCTCCACACCACAGTTCAAAAGCATCAATTCTTCGGCACTGAGTCTTCTTTATGGTCCAACTTTCACATCCGTACATGACTAGTGGAAAAACCATAGCTTTGACTATGATACCTTGTCGGCAAAGTGATATCTTGGCCTTTTAATATGCTGTCTAATTTTGTCATAGCTTTCCTTCCAAGAAGCAAATGTCTTTAATTTCATGGCTGCAGTCACCATCTTCAGTGATATTGGAGACCAAGAAAAGAAAATCTGTCACTGTTTCCACTTTTCCCTCATCTATTTGCCATAAAGTGATGGGACTGGATGCCATGATCTTAGTTTTTTGAATGTTGAGTTTTAAGCCAGCTTTGTCACTCTCTCTTTCACTTTCATCAAGAGACCCTTTAGTTGCTCTTCTTTTCCTGGCATTTAATGATATCACCTGTATATCTGAGGCTGTTGATATTTCACTCAGAAATCTTGATTCCACTTGGGATTCATCCAGCCCAGGATTTCACATGATGTACTCTGCATATAAGTTAAATAAGCAGGGTGACAATATACAGCCTTGATGAACTCTTTTCTCAATTTTGAATCAATTGATTGTTCCATCTCCTGTTCTGACTATTGCTTCTTGATCCGAATACAAGTTTCTCAGGAGACCAGTAGTTGTATTCCCATCTCCTTAAGAATTTTCTACAGTTTGTTGTGATCCACACAGTCAAAAGCTTTAGCAGAGTCAATGAAGCAGACAGCCAAATTAGGTTATTATTTGAATTTTATCTATTTAAAACATCAGAAAAACCATTTAATCTTTTCCATCAAAATATGTTCTGCATTGCACTTTTGAAGTGGTTCAATTTGTACATTAGCAAATAACTTTCTCAAAGCAAATTGCTTTAGTTTTATTTGAAAACAGTTCTCCCACAAAGTCTTCTTTTCTTTCCTACTGAAGTCAATTACATCAGAGTAAGGTCTTTGTTGCTGAAGAATTCATGCTTTAGCTACTTAGTTAGACAGTGTGAGCCTAATTCCCATGTCATGCAGTCAGTCTTTGGGAATTATAACAAAGCACATTCTAAATTACAGATATTCAATAAAAATGGACTTGAGAGAAAGAAATGATAAAGCTTTCCTACATAACTTTAAGAATCCTTCTCTTCTCTGATGACCCAAACCCTTCAACTCATCAACTCTGCAACATTAGTTAGAATTATGATCTTTATCAGCAAGTGTCCTAGAACACTACTTTCAGATGGACTGTTAGAGTCACTGTTGTATATTTCCATCATTTCTCACACCTTGTAGTTGCTGAAAGTGAGATATGTGACTGTCAATGGAAGCCAACTAGAGGATGGTCCAGATATTGCAATGAATACATAAAACTATAGAGCAACTTTTAAAAATGTATAAACAGTTTTTGCACTGAGATGAGCCAGAGGGATGGTATGGGGAGGGAGGAAGGTGGGGGGTTCAGAATGGGGAACACATGTATACATGTGGTGGATACATGTTGCTCTATGGCAAAACCAATACAATATTGTAAAGTAATTAACCTCCGATTAAAATAAATAAATTTATATTTAAAAAATAAAATTAAAATTAAAAAAATAAAATAAAAGTTAAAATTTTGAGATGATGAATCTCAGCAGAGTAATAGAAAAACCCCAACAAATGAACATTTTAGAAATAAAATTTACAACATCTCAACTGCAAAATTCAGTGAAAGGACTTACAATCAGGCTAAGTATGGCAAAAGGTAGGATCAATGAACATGAAAATAGAAAAATGTACATCACTTACTTTGAGAAAAGAGAGAAAAAGAAAAGATTGAATAGAGAGCATTAGTGGAGATTCACACAATATAAATGGAGGTCCAGAAAACAGAAAATGGGGCAAAATAGTTTTTCAAGAATTAGTGGTAGAAAATTTTCTCAAATTTGATGAAAACCATAAACTTTCTAACTCAACTTCAAGAAAGAGGAATAGAAAGAAAACTACTCTCAGACATGTAATAGTTAAACTACTAAAAACCAAAAATGAAAGAAAAAAATCCTGAAATCAACAAATGAAGAAAATGATGGATCACATTTAGGAACATCATGATATAAACTACCCCTCTCCTCCCTCCAGAAATAAAGACCAGAGGAGTGGAACAACATTTTTAAAGTTCTGGGGGGAAAAAAAAAAACAAAAAAACAAAAATACTATCCAGAAGAAATGTTCCTCAAAAGTAAGGCAAAATGCTGTTTTAAAGATGAAAATTGAGAAATGTTTTTACCAACATATCTGTACTTCCAGAAACATTAAAAAAAAAAAAAAACCCAAAAAACCAAAAAAACAAAAAACAAAAAACCTCCTTCAGTATGAGCAGTGTTGACTTCAGACAAAAACTCAGATTTGTAGCAAGGAATAAAGAACACAAGAAAGGGAAAATGTGGGAAGATATTTTTAACACACATTTTGTCTTCATTTATTTAACTTATGTATAATTGCTTAAAGCAAATATTATACTCTATATCACAGTAGTTAGTATACACATTCAAATACACACAAATGGTGGGAAAGCAGTAAATACTTTATTTCCGTTTTCTTTATATGAAATTGTATAATAGAAACTTTAAGTGGACTCTGGTAAGTTAATAATGTGTGATACAATTCTTACAGCAATCACTGAGAAAATGAAATAAAAATCAAGTTAATGCAGTCATAGTTAAAAGTCAACAAAAATTAAATTGGAATGCCAAATTCAAATAATGCATTCCTAAATATTCCTTTCCTCTACAAGGACCTCTGATCCATTGAGATCCTGTCCATCTAGATCCTCTCTCATATCTTCATATTCTGCCTTTTTGATCTAGGATTCCAAAGCTTCTAAAATCAATCATTCCTTTACATACAACTTTATTTCCTCTCTCTCTCTTTCTCTGTTACATTTATGTTGAAAGCTGCCTCTAACTCAGTGTCTATGTTTGAGCATTTGAAGCTGAAACATTGACCTTTCTAACTTATCTAAATGAAATTTATCACCACAACGTCTCATTATGGGTGAATGGATCTTCTAGCTTTCTCTAGTAGAATACCCCCTCCCCTGCTTTCTAAAAGGATTTGCTTCTTTACTTCTCCATCATATCCTCTTCCTTTCACACTCAAAGATGATGTCCTTTACTTATTTCGCTAGTGAAGGAGAAGCAACCAAAAGGAATGGTTCATCTCTCCATTGTTAGTTCTTTTCCTCTGTCTGGATCCATAACTACCCAACCTCTTGTCAAAATGGAATGCCTGTCCTGTATATACAAGAGTAAGCATTCTACTTTTGCAACAGATCTAAAATAATTCTCACTTATATGAGTAAAACATTCCAGAATTGGGCTATACTTTTTTCTTTATCATTTAGTAGAACACTTATATCACAGTACTTTTGAATAATACAAACCAATTCAATAAACAAGTAGCCGGTATTATAAACAACAAAAAATCAAGCTCAAGTTGAAATGATATTATTTTATTTAGGATCACAAAATTCTTACTGAAATAAGGAATTGTACTTCTTTATGGCAGGACTGTTATCCCTATTAATCTCCAACTCTGAATGAGTAAATCATTTCAAATTTTCTTATCGATTATAAGAAAAAGTATCAATCTTATCATTGATAAGATTTTAGAAATAAATCAGTGCACTATGAGATCCTTCAAACCAAATTAGGTAAAGATAGGTTGTGTATGAGTTTTTCTGGGCACAATAAATGGCTGTGTAAATTTATGTGTGCTTTTTAATCACAGAAAAATAGGTGAAGTTTATTTAATTGTAGGAATAGATTCAAAATTACTCATAATTCACGAATACTTCTGTATCTTTGAAGTATCATTAAATAAAAAAAATCAAACTTCAGGATTCACATTTCACAGTCAACATCAGGGAATTGCAGTTACCATCTATAACTGTTAAAACCCTTTGAAATTTTCACTAGGCATCATACCAAATTATTGATAAAAGGTCTTTGATTTCTGTTCAGTATTTTTTAAATGCTGCAACATCTTTGTTTTAGTAGAACTTTAGCATCATTACTGAGAGTAAATTTTCACAGTGTGAAAGAAATGCTCAAAAATGACTTCTATTTAATATCTAAGAAGATCAAGCCTTTTCCTGCTTTAGAATTTAAGCAATGGCTTCTCATTGCTTGTCTGTTAAACCTGAGCTGTTTTTGTTTTTCCAAGACACTCCATGATTTAGTTCCACTCGACTATGACTCGCTTGTCCTGTCTGTTGCTTCAATCAGACAAGTCATCTCTCAGCCTCCTCACAGGCCACTGGCAGTAAGTTATGTGTAAAGAGTCTCAGAGAAAGTGAGTGACTCTTTAGTTGAGGGAACAAAGGCCAGAACACCAAAGGCAGCTGAGAGCAGGAATGGAATTCAATGAAGGGAAAGAAAATGGAAAAGAAAGGACTGAGTGGAAGACAGTAAAATAAGGAAGGATTTGTTAAATGTAGAAGGAAAATTGCTTGTTCTTTAAATAATGTCTTTAAATGTCTGGCACAATTAAAATGTTTGAAATGATCTAGTTAATCTTTTAATTTAACACATATTGGACATATTTCAAAAAAGAATTGCAAGCTTATTATTAAATTTTAAAATATCTTTCTTAGAGCTGACAGTCGGTAGACATGAGAACACTTGGACATTCACCGTGATTCTCCCTGCCTCCACCCTGGTGTGGTCTGAAGCAGCAGCATCAGCGTTATTCCAATCAAGTTCTCTTCAAAGCATCAATTCTTCAGTGCTCAGCCTTCTTCACAGTCCAACTGTCACATCCATAGATGACTACTGGAAAAACTATAGCCTTAACTAGACGGACCTTAGTCAGCAAAGTAATATCTCTGCTTTTGAATATGCTATCTAGGTTGCTCATAACTTTTCTTCCAAGGAGCAAGCGTCTTTTAATTTCATGGCTGCAATCACCTGGTCATAACTTTTCTTCCAAGGAGTAAACTTCTTTTAATTTCATGGCTGCAGTCACCATCTGCAGTGATTTTGGAGCCCAGAAAAATAAAGTCTGACACTGTTTCCACTGTTTCCCCATCTATTTCCCATGAAGTGATGGGACCGGATGCCATGATCTTCGTTTTCTGAATGTTGAGCTTTAAGCCAACTTTTTCATTCTTCTCTTTGGAAGACAAATGAATTTGCAATTGTACAACCTTACACAAGCCATACCTACTTATTATTACAGTGTTTTATTTATTATAATATTATAATGTTATTAGCTACATTAGTTTTCCTTGGTGAGTGATGTTCCTTCAGTCTGCTCAGTGTATGAAATGTTAGCATTTGAAAAGAACCTTTACTGAATTTACACCTGAGAAAGAGTGCTGCCTTCAACAACTCTGCCACGATTTTAAGTACGTTAATGGTGACTGAAGTTGATGCTTTAAATGGCATGGAGGCTGTATTTGCCTTAGTCCTTTAAGATAAAAGGATTTACAGTTTGAAGAGTTAAAGTACATTGAAGAAAATGGAAAGTTATAGGAGTCTAAGGAAATATGCACCATTCAGCAAGGGTGAGACTCTAGCACGATTACGAAAATCTTTTACACCATCTCTATCTCTAACCTGCGAAATGAAATGGAAATATAACTGCACTGTAGCTCTGCTACAAACCACAAAGAAACATGACTAATTGGAAAAAGTTAACTAATATTTGCTGCATTAAAGAATAACTCATGTTGTTTTGGACTTTCTAGGTCATGCTAGTGGTAAAGAACTGGCCTGCAAATTCAGGAGAAGTGGGTTCAATCCCTGCGTTGAGAAGAACCCTGGAGGAGGGCATAGCAACCCTCTCCAGTATTCTTGCCTGGAGAATCCTATGGACACAGGAGCCTGACAGGCTATGGCCCAAAGGGTAGCAAATTGTTGCTGTTTAAAGTTTTTTTTTTTTTTTCTCGGCCTCAGGTTATACTGTCAATAGATGGTCAGACTTTTTGTGAGGGAGATGGTTTTTCCAATGTCATTTTATTCAAAACTCTTAAATTGCTATATAGCAATTATCCTCATTGAAAATGCCCCTTTCTCCCTCAAGAAACATTATCATATGAGAGGAACAATGTCTTTCAGATAAAAATTATAATCTCTACAATTGCTCTTTTTCCCAGAATGAGTGAGTTTAACAAATATTACAAATGAAGTGAGAAATAAATACAATTTCAGAAGGCGGAGAATTGCATGTGTGGTTGCGCTGTGTGTGAATGAAGCTGTGCTTGTGTCACTGATTGTCAATTTTAGTACGTGCTGTCCTGAAGTTTACAAGCTGGACAGAAAATTTCAAGGAAAGATAAGCGATGTGGCATAATTATTAACTGCTGAGAGTCACTAAGAGTAGATAATTTATGCTGGCACGTCTCAATCAGAAGTGGAGCAGAAGCACCGAAGGTAGGTGTGCCAGTGGCAGGTGGCTTTGCAAGCAAAGCTCCAGGACAGCTCGTTCACTGGGCTCAGAGATCTGCTTTTTGAGCAACTGTTTACTGTAAAACATGGGGGGTTTTACTGTAGAATTTTTCTCACTAAAGCATAGAGTTGTCACTGATTTTGGAAATTCCGTGTAGAAATTTCAGCCAAATGTTGATATTGAGAGAACCCTCTGAAGTATCAGTAGGATAGATAACTTTGTCTAAATTTATTCCAAATATAGCAAGTTCAAGTTTTGAAGGGTACTTGCTATGTTGCAGGCATTGGGCTTGGTGTTACAATAAAATTACAAAGATGAATGAAATCAGTTTATTGTTCTCAAACAACCTACTTTGCAAAGGAAACATATTCAAGACTTTTAACTGGGCGATTAAACAATAGCATTTCTATATGTTTTGGTAAATGACACACTTGGCTTACACACAGGGTCTTGTGAGAGGAATGCAGAGAAGAATACCCACTATGTCAAACCATGAGGAGAGTTTTCAGGGTCACTCCCATGTAATATTTTGCTACACAAATAGGTTTTAAAAAGTTTCCTATATTTTAAGGGATAATAATGAAATTGGTTACTCTATGACAAGAACCAGGGGGTCACTGGTAAAGAATACATCTGCTCAATGCGGAAGATGGTAGGTACGATACCTGGATTGGAAAGATCCTCTGAAGAAGGAATTGACAACCCACTCCAGTATTCTTGCCTGGGAAATCACATGGACAGAGGAGCCTGGTGGGCTACAGTCCATGGGGTTGCAAACTGTCAGACACAACTCAGCAACTACACAACAATGACAAAAATATTCAAAAGAGTAAGTGGGGAAGCTTGGAGGTCTCATTGGAGTGGAAATGGTATAACCTGATATGTATGATAGTGCCTGGTGCCCATGAATCTGAGGCCCTTGTAGGTAGATCAAGGCTTGATAAACACTCCCAGATGGTTTACCAAGCCAACTGGTAGCTTCACTCATTTAGTCTCGTTTAAAATTGTGCTTACGTATTTATTTTAGGATGGTAATATATAGATGAAACATAATAACTTTGATGCCTTTGGCACTCAAATGATAATTCAAAGTGGATGGTTGGAAATATTGCCTTGAGCAAACCAGGAACACCTGAGAGCTTCTGCTCTGGTTTCTATATGCCTGA
The DNA here is from genome assembly GCF_032405125.1 of Capricornis sumatraensis. Lineage (NCBI taxonomy): Eukaryota > Metazoa > Chordata > Mammalia > Artiodactyla > Bovidae > Capricornis > Capricornis sumatraensis. The sequence continues at coordinate 12,776,730 of NC_091089.1, read as the reverse complement.
GTAGGATACATCAGGAGATTTATGAGCAATAAAGCAGAAGACTCAAAAGCATCTGAAGTAGATATTCAAGGGAAAGATGTGATGGACGGGAGGGTGGCATTGGGACTCCTTTTCTCCCTAGGGCATGTATGATTCTACTGCATTTTTGCTGTTGTTTAGTTCTATTTCCTAACCTACCTACGTGTTTTGCCTTTTCTTTCCTACTAAATCTGAGTTCTCAGAAGTCAAGGTCTCTTATGGCCTGTCTGTACTTTCCCAGCACAATGCTGTGAAATGTTATGCTATGGAAAATGAAGGGCAAAACCTTCTGTATCTGAATGGAGTAAAACCCTGGTCACAATTTCACTATCTTTTTGACAGTGCAGATAAGTGGAGCACACATCTGTGCAATACATGGGATATAACCACCTACAAAGAGAACAGGCTGTCTGCTGCTGATCAAATTCATACGTGCAACACATTGAACAAACCGTATATTCTGAAGGACACATTCACAATGATTGAGGAAAAGTGACAAGACAAAATATTGAAAAGTTAAATTGGATCCCAATTACAGGCTTCTGATTCTCTCAGCTGAAATAAATGCCTCTACACAGAATGAAACAAAATGATAGATTTATACTTGCAAATCAGGGAAAGGTACTGACTTGAAGTCTAACCAGGTTCAACATCACGCTTCGCCTTTGCTGGCATCTGACCTCCAGCCACTCACTGAACCAAAGCCTCATTTGCTTCACATGAAACTGGAGATGACCATATTGCTTAATGTATGGTCACACAAGCTGGGATTCAATGAACTTTGACCATTATTATTTTTCAGCAAGTTGTACAGATAGGTGTTTCTCTATATGTTTGTGAGGATATATATGTAAATTAAGTTTCAGAGATTAGAAGCAGTTTTGGAAGAGTAAGATTCACATGGAGAAATTTAATTTGGGAAGCAACAAAAATGCGTATGTAGGTCTTTGGTTTGCGTTCATTACCCTAAGTGGAGAAGGAAATGGCAACCCACTCCGGTATTCTTGCCTGGAGAATTCCTTGGACAGAGGAGCCCGGTGGGCAACCGTCCATGGGGTCGCAAAGTTTTGGACACGACTAAAGTGACTAAGCAGCAGCATTACTCTAAGTGTATTACAGGTAAAGGTAGTATGTGACTAATATAGCCATAAGAATAAATATCAAGGATACACAGCATTGGAGAAAATAAATATGCAATCCATGTAAACAGATATGCAACCTGTGCAAAATATGCAATGCTTAGAAAATTTACCAGTTTCATAGATACTGTGGTGTGTAAGAGATCAAGAATTATCTGATTTTTCACTTCAGATTGGAGTAAGTTAAGAAATAATACCAAAGCTTACTCAAAATGAAAGAATCTAAGTAGCAGAAGGGGCCTAAACTTTCCCTAGTGTAGAGGTCAAGACCATATTGAAGGATGTTTTCATTGGAATAGCGGAGAGTCCACTTATATGAAGGTATCCTAAGTACAATGGTGATTCTACTTCAGAGCAGGAAATTGATACAGAAAAGAGTGCAGTTTGGAAGTATGTAGGCTGGACAGCGGGATAGTATAACAGTGGATCTTGCTTTTGACAACCTTCAGCTACACCACTCACCGAGTTTATGATGAAACACCTTCTGTGTTTTTATTATATTCAAGTTTATCATCTTGTAACAAATATTGTCTCGCACCAATTTGTTTGAAGATATTTTATACTGCTTCATGGATAAAAACTAATGACCATGTGGTTGGTGTTGACATCTTTATAAATGCTTCAGTATTTCAAGATAGAACATTTTTACCATATGTATATATATATGATGATCAAAATATGTCCAGGCTGGATATGCCCTAAATATTTGTCATACCCCAAAAATCAGGGTTTTGCTCATAGCTCAGTCAGTAAAGAATCTGCCTGCAATGCAGGAGACTTGGGTTCCATTCCTGGTTCAGGAAGATCCTGTGGAGAAAGAAACAGCAGCCCACTGCAGGATTATATCTAATGTATACAAAAAATAGAATTTTTCTTCACTTTCAGAAAAATTTTAGCAACATCCATTTTTATTTGTCTAGTTTTATAATAGAATAATTTGTGAGGTTCTTCATTCATTCAAAAATCTATATAACTGGAGAACAAAATCTTATATTAGGGAAATGTATGGCATCAAGGTTACTTTTTTCTAGAATCATTCATTTCTCTTTTACATGATCTTAGGCCACCTCTCTAGTCTTTATATGTCTTAAATAATATCTGATTAATATTTACTATCTTGAAGGTATAATTTAGATTTCTCCTCTGTTTTCCTCTCAGTTACTTTTAAATAAGGGAAACAAGAGATAGATCCCTGTTTTTCACATAATTATTTTAGGGATTCCTTACTAGTTTTGACTAGAACTCATACTGTTTTCCATAATAGAGATAATATTTCATATCAGTCAATGCATAGTGTTACTTGTAAACTTTAGAAAACGTTTCACTAGATAGAAGTTCAGAGACCATTAAATTTATCTCCCTCCATAACAGACAAAAAAAAAAAAAAAGTTTGATGATGTTATACAATTTGCCCAATAGTTAGTTGGCATTAGAACTAGAAATGAAACCATTATATTCTGAGTTCATCTATCAACCAGTCAGCAGGTAGATATGGATAAACTACCAAAATTTTTCTAATTTTTTATTTTGTTCTCTATGAGTTATTCATTTTTCCACTTTGACTGCAATTTCATGTTGTCCCTTTTTAATCCCATATTTAAAAATGTAAGTTTGGCACTGATTTAGAGAACATCCAGGATAATTAATAAGGAGAGAAAAAAGTAGAGGGGCCAATTCAGCAATAGTAATCACACAGTTCTGGGAATTCACAGGGAAACTGTCCCACCAGGACCCTACCCCACTTGTGATTTCTTTTCTTCTTGCTTTTGCTACCTCATTTCTCTTCATCAGGGATGTTACATCATCTCTTTAAAGTAATGTAGAGCTATTAACATTGGGGGCCACATTTCTCAATCTGTGTGCTTATATTTTACACTGATAGAAAAGGGTAACCACAAAACATGTTATAAGCAACATGCTGGTGTTTTTTTTCATGCACATCTTCCTGCCACTCCACTCATTTTAGATTCTGTTTTCCATCTTGTAATGAACATTTCCCTTATTTTGTAACACTGCTTGGAAAATGATTCATATCCTAAGGCTGTGCCCAGACAGTATAAAGGCAAATTTGTTTCCAAATGCCATTTTTGTGATCTAAACCCCTAATGTTTCCAAATCAGCAACTTGGGAACATTGAGACTATTCAGATTTGGTTCACAATGGCCAGTCTTCTAAAAGGCCGCATTGTGCTCTGCCTTTTATGAATTACTTGCCCAGTAATATTACCTTCTCCAAACTTATAGCCACATTCATTCGGTCCAAACTTCAGTATCATCCTACTCAATTCCCCTAACCAACATTTTCTTGCCTGTTTAGATGATAATTATCAACTTTAAGTTAAATAACAATCAATATTCCTTACAGAGTGAACTACTGCAAAAGCCAACTTGAGCATATTTCTTAAATCTATAACATGTGAAATCTGGACCACTAGCTGAACAGGATCCTGATTTCTCAAGAAGTTTGTTTATATGTTCATTATTCAGCCATGGCAGGCATCACCTTCATTTTTGTGAAATATAAGATAAAACAGGATGATTACAAATCATGTTTCTAAGACAGATCATTCTCTCTAGCTGTATGTGAGAACTAATAACTCAGTGCCTGATTTCATAACACTCTTCAGCCAGTAAGATACAAGCATACTCTTTGAATTAAAGGCTCAAATTTAATAGAAACATCATGTTTTCTAAACTGGAGTGAAGAAACTAAGAAGGCTCAGTTAATTTAAACAAAAAAATTATCTACTCTACTGATAAATATATTTTCAGCTAGCAAGGAGTGATAGACAGGGAAGAGACATGTACATTTGAGAGAAAAAACACAGAAATGGATTTTGTATGGAGTATGACATTTGTATGGATTATAAACTCTTTAATCCCAATATGAGACTGAGAGCAGCATTTCACTTTGGCTAAACTATTTAGTCAAGCAAAGTCAGTAGAAGCCAGCATTTGTTTTTTTTTTTCCTATTTCATTTTGTTTTGCACACATTTGTTGTCCTTCTCCTGGGGAGTCTGATTCCTATGCAACTGGGGATAGGCAATTGGGGTGTTGGTTAGACAAGTGGTGTTTGCCCAGAGAGCTAGTCAGATTCTCCGAAATAAACAGGGGGCCTGGGGGAATGTCATGTGCCATGCCATGCTGCTACTGAAGCAACCTGTCCAGTGAAAATAAAGGACAAAATATTAAAGTTAATATAAGATGCACTGCCTTTGCTGTCTGATAGACCTAAATTTGAATCTAAATTCACCTTCCCACCAGCTGTGTAGCTGGCATTTGAGGAACATATTCATTATAATATTTTATTATTAAAATAAGAATATTAGATTTTACATCAAATGATTGTTGCAAGGATAGAAAATAATATAAGTACTATTAACTAGAACAGTAACAAATACACCAAATTCCCTCATTTTGTGCAACCACTCTATAAAGTATGCCTACTAACTGCTGCACTGATTTGAGACTTTAATTATTATGAATTTATTTGTTTAACCTATTTATTATAGATTTAAGATTCTGTTTATTTTATGCATCTACATGAGCATTATTATTTTCAAAATTACCTAGTTCACATCTAGAGAATTTTATAGCTGCTGAGAAAGTCAGTTCTTTGTATCTTTTACAAATTAACTCATCCAGGGACCCTCTTACTTAGTTTTAAAGAAAAATCATAATTCTTAAAATGAACTAAGAAATACAATACAAAATTTGGTAAATCAACACTTAGATAAGGCTGTGTTTGGATGACATTTAAAACTAGACACTGCTACTGAACATATGTTGAAAATTATTACAAATTAAAGCTTTTATGTGGTCTTCTTCCACTAGCACATTTGTTGCTTGTATGTTTTTTAAAAAGCCACAATTTTCTTGTTTGTACATAATCTGGGATGGAATATATGTTTTGGAAATTTAAGCATACTAAATCCATTTAGCTTTTGCAACATCTAAATGTCTGTGCTTTTCAGTTTTATATTGATTCAGAAAGCTATATTAATGTTTCTGAAATCTGAGAAACCAGAACAATAAAACTGTTTTATTCTTTGTAAATGTCATTACTTTTAAAATATTGAGATAAACTTGCTCTGAGTGTTATGCAATTTAACATGTCACATATCATTGACATCATAAAACAATATCATGAGTCTTACTTGGAGATATCTAAGCACACCCCTCTTATACGTGGAATTTTCAGACAGAGCAAAGGCAAAGCTATTTACTTTTTTCGTAAGAGAGTATGTTATGAAAAGTAACAGGGCATCTTTAACAAAACAATACTTTCAATTCAAATATCACATCTTTTTGTTTCCAGTTCCTCTGCTTAATTCAGACACTGTAAAATTACATTCACTGTTAGGCATCATATATTCATTGTGACTTAAATATGTTTGACCAATGTTTGTTATGAAAAGATCAAAAAGCTTGCAGCAGATACAGTGTTTTTAGATGGAAAATTTATGAAGTATATTTTAAAATAAAGGTGAAAAATATTTCATTTCTAAATGATCTGAAAATGAATATACCTAAATATAAGTACACTTGAATAAAAATACATCTGAAATGAACTAAGACTGATACATCATTCTTTGTTTTTTTCAATGCACCAAATTGTGTTCTCTGAAAATTCATATGCAGTATCCCTTGATGCCACAGAATTTAGAGGCAGGGCCTTTACATAGTTAGTGAAGGCTGAATGAGGTCACAAGGGTGGAACCCTTACTAATCAATAAGGGGATGGTTGGCCTTATCACAAAAGGAAGAAACACAAGGAAGGCATGAGAGAGAGGAAAGGCCATGTGAAGACACAGCAAGGTCGCCATTTGCAGCAAAGACAGAAGTCCTGGGGAAATGAAAGCTGCCAACACCTTGATGCGGACTTCCGACCTCAAGAACCATAAGAAAGTTAATTTATGTTGTTTAAACTAACCACTCTGTGGTATTTTGTTTTGACAATCCCAACAAACTAATGCAGCATTTAACTTTTCTCAGTATAGACAGCCTTGACTTAACAATGGCTTGACTTTTGATTTTTTTTTTGACTTGACAATGGTGCAAAAGCAATACATATTCAGTACAAATCCTATTTTGAATTTTGAGTTTTGAAACTTGATCTTTCCCAGGCTAGTGACATGTGGTATGATCCTCTCAAGTGATGGTGAGCAGTGGCAGTGACCTACAGATTTCAGGAGCCACAGGATCATGAGGGTAAATAACCAATACTCTTCAACCAATCTGTTTTTCAACTTTGGCACAGTATTCAATAAATTACATGAGATATTCAACACTTCACTATAAACTAGGCTTTGTGTTAATTTTGACCAACTGGAGGCTAATGAAAATGTTCTGAGCACATATAAGGAAGGTGAGTCTAAGCTACCATGTTAGCTAGGGCAGGTGTATTAAATGCATTTTAAACTTACTATATTTTCAATTTTGTTGTTGTTGTTTAGTCACTAAGTCGTGTTCAACTCTTCACAAGTCATGGATTGTAGCCCACCAGGACTACATGGATTTCCCTTTCCCAAGCAATAATACTGCAGTCAGTAGCCATTCCCTTCTCTAGGGAATCTTCCTGACCCAGGAATCAAACCCTCATCTCTTGTTTGGCAGGCAGATTCTTTACTGCTGAGCTACCAGGGAAATCCATTTTTTAAAATTTGCAATGGGGTTATAGGAACTTACACTCATTTTAAGTAGAAGATCTGTATTTAAGTATTTTTGCTTGGATTAACCACTTTATTTTTAAAATCTTTATTTATTTGGATTATAACTATTGAATTATAGCTAAAACAAAATTCAAAAAAATTTTTAAAGTAATTTCATGTTAGCTTACATAATGCCATTGGGTTAGCAACATTCACTGAATGTGAAATATTTTTTAGGCATTGCAGCAGATTCTAAAAATTAATTAAGCATAATCCCTGTCCTCAAGGCACATACAGTCCAATGTAAGACATTGACAAGAGTTCCATTATCTGTGTCCAGTGCTGAAGCCTGGGATCAGGTTGAGAAACAGCTGGAATCTAATTTGTATTCATAGATGATGCTGAGAAATGTCTGATGAATTGGTGGGCAGGGTTTACCAGCCCCACTGTTTAGTGGTCTGAATAGAAAAAGGAAATGTACATTCCCGAAACAGTCTTTTTTCAGCAGCATCAGGGTCCCTTGAAAGGTCCATCTCGTTAGCTTACTACATATGTGCCACAAGTAAGACATCTGCTGGAGAAGCATGTTGCCTCCTGCTCTGTCCTGCGGAGTGAGCCTTTACGACTATGGAACGAATCCTGCCTCTCAGACTTGAGAGATGTTTTGGAATAAGCCATGGAAATCATATGCATTTCCACTTCACCACTAACGATTTATTCCTTGCTAATATTATTCCAAGGTACCCATGCCCTACGCAACAAACTAGCCAATATTGAAATCACAGCTCGAAATCGCCGATGATGTCTGCCACCTGAAGTCAAGTGAGTGGTTGATTTTACTACTCACTTGTTGTCTTCTGGCAACTGTGTGCAGGGAGAGTGGGGAAAGGACTTTGTTCATGTTTTCAGTATAAGTGCTTTGGGCAAATTTTCGAATAGCAGTTTTCAGGCTTTATAAACTCTACAATTGCCTTTAGCAAAGACATTAATTGGAGTTACCAAAGTCAAAGACTTTAGCTTCAAGTATTACCTTGTCTTTGGAATGGTGGCACCATACTTCCTCTTCCTGCAGCATGGTGGGTGCTAGACATGAGACCCACACAGAGAGCTCAGCCAGAAACAAGGATGTGCATATATTCAGGCAACAAATGGTGCCTGAGGAAGCCAGAGGTGAGACTGCTGTTCTCTCAAGTTACTGAGCTTTCCAGCTGGCATAGAAATCCTCCTGTTAAGTCATCGTGTGGGCTTCTCTTCTATTTGTAAAATCTCATAAAGAAAAAGAAAAAAAGAAGATTTCTTCATTTGGATGTGATGATATAGGTCAAATATTACATTTGAGAAATATTCCCTTTATTCCTCACAGGAATTAGGAGAAGCTACCTGTGCCTTTCAAAAAGGCACCTATTTTAAGACTACAAAGGAAGAAAATCACCAAAGAAATTTTTAGGATGAAAGATTCAGGGCAAGAAACACCCATTTCCTACATTTGGCTGTGTGAGCTGACACCATTATTAATAAAGGGCATATAGCTACAAAAAAGAGTTGGAGTGAAGAATAACTCAGCTTGAGGTTTGCATTTTGGATGCGTGCAAAAGCAATTCAAGGACTTCAACAAACTGGTGAATACACGGAACTTAGTAAGTGGATGGAAGTTGGAGAATCAAGACTCAGCACAGAAGTAGAAATTGCACTTCAATATGTTCTACAGGAGGGAATGAGTCCTCGGCCATTTGATAGTGCATGTAGAGAGAAAAAGGAAAGGGCTTACAAGAGCATCCCAGGTTGCAGTAAAAACAAAAAACAAACAAAAGGTCAAGGGGTTGAGGGTGGGAGGCCATGGAGTAGAGAAAAAAAATTCATAGAGAATGATGTCAAGCCAGTCACAGGAAATGAGGATTTCAGAAGGAGGAAATGATTCACCCAGTCCCCTTACTGCAGAATCTAATATCAATGAGCAAGTGAAAGGGCCCTTTGGTGTAGAAATGAAAACATAACTGCGCAGTGCTGAGTACGGCAAGACACGCTGTCTTTGGGGACAAAAAGGGTTAGACTTAAAGCCTGGCTTGATAGTTTCTAACTTCAGAACCACCACCAAGTTAACCTTTGTCAAACCTGAAATTCTCCTTCTATAAAATAAGGGTAATAGTCTCACTTTTTTTTTTTTTTTGAGGAGAAAGATAATGAAGAAAGTTAAAGAACTTAAGTATCATTTCACAGAGAGCTGTCAGCTGTCCCTTAGAATTTTGTCAAATATCTCCCAAAGAAACAGACCCAAGACTCGATAAGAAATTGGGTTGAACCCATAAGCTACTTCTGTTTCAATGTACAATCTCTGTGTCAAAAATGAGGTGGAGCTTGGATCCAGAATTCCTCAAATTCTGCTGCCCATTTTCATCTCCTGTTCTCATCACGTGAAGCATGAAGAAGTAGGCAACTATTTTTCAGTTTCTAAATCTAGTCTTGGTGAGCACATGGAGAGAATTTTTCTCCCTCCTTTATCCCTCTTCTTTCTTCCCACCCCTTCCTCCCTCCCTCCCTTCTTTTTTTTCTTAAAAAAGAAAAGCATGCTTAGATTCTATTTAACCGAAAGATGCTATGCAACTTGAAAATAAACCCTATATTTTGGTTTTCTTCTGATTTCTGTGCTGGAGTTTTTTTAACATATCTTTATAAAACTCCTTATGAACAAACTAAAATACACAAAAAACAACAGCAAAAAAAAAAAAAATAAGCTGGCTTATGACTTTACCTTTAAAGGGAGGTACATTCAAAGAAATGGCAGTCTGACCTTCAAATATTATTTGAAACAAATTTCTCTTATTTGATCTCATTCTATGGAGAAAATGCTCAGCAGAGACTGAGTTTTTATACACATCAAAAAAGAAAAACTTCTAAAAGTCCTTTCTCAGTCCTTGTTGCCAAGTTAGGGTAAAGATCAAGGTGAGGCAAGTGAGTTACAAGCCTTCGGTGTAAAGTAGACAGTGAGCATCTCAATGAAAAGCATACATTGTATTTATTTCAATGCACTATTGAAAAGTCTAAATTAATGCCAAAGAAAATCTTGATGAACAAAATACTGAGATTTTGCAGAAGGATGGATCCAGTCTTGCATAACTCACTTTCCTCTAGTCCGTGCTCTTTGTTTCTCCTACTTCTTCTCTCACACATATGTTAACACCCTCTCCAGATTCTTATTCTTGGTGGACACTACATCTCTCTCTCACACACGCTCCCTTACACACTTCTCCCTTTAATTCCATTTAAGGTCACACTCATTCAGCCCCTTTCCTTGATCACATATTACCTGTTTGGTGTAGTATCTTGTCCTCTTGGGTTTGTCTAATTTTCTAACCCTCTTCATTAACTATATTTGGCACAATAAAGGTGAGTCTAATGACTGACCCAGGGAGAAAGAGTCTTTAGAGGAATTGTGTCTAGGATTTATGAAGAGAGAGATGCACTGCTGCTGATGCTGCTGCAAAGGCGCTTCAGTCGTGTCCGACTCTGTGCGACCCCATAGATTGCAGCCCACCAGGCTCCCCCGTCCCTGGGATTCTCCAGGCAAGAATACTGGAGTGGGTTGCCATTTCCCTCAGTACTCTTGCCTGGAAAATCCCATGGACGGAGGAGCCTGGTGGGCTGCAGTCCTTGGGGTCGCTAGGAGTCGGACAGGACCGAGAGATGCACTATTGAGTAGTAAAGGATAATATTAATAGCAAATGAACTTACATTAATAAAGATATGTTCACTTTTTTCATCAGTTTTACACCTGGTATGTCTTGTGCTCCTTCTCGATGACAGACATAAAGAGGATATTACTACTACCCCTATTTTATATATGAGAAAACTGAGGCAAACAGAGATAAATTTCCTTGTTCAAGCTCACTTATTTAAAAAACATCTATGATTAGCAGATAAGTTGTGTAAATGGATCATTTAATCACTTTTTTTTGAATTCTGTATTTGTAGAAAAGGTTAAGATTTGATTCAATTGGAGAATTATTATTCATGTGAATGCTTTCTGCATGTTGTGAGAAATTCGATAATGGAATAGGCTAGGTGAATATGCTGCCACATAACAGCAATTATTCTGACTCTGCCAAATAAAACAAAAGTATACAATAGGTTTTGTCTGCTTCCAACCGGCTTTGACAACGATGATGGTATGTGCTGTCAAAAAAACAAAAACAACAACAACAAAATGTTAGCACTGTCCAAAAATAGTTTTCTTGCCTTTTGGGTTGATTTGTCTGTCAAGATGATGAACCAATTGTGCAAGGAGAATCAGCATTTAGGGGATATCTTTTTTTACCTGTCACAACAGTCTGTCCTCCCAAAATGTAAGCTGATAAAAATGCCTCAAGTCTTTCCTTATCAGCCAACTATAGTCTTTACTTTAAAGAAGGAAAACCGAGTGCAGGACAAGATGCTCAGGAAATACTATAATGAAGAATGTCCTGAAAATAATGGAAGCAGTAGCCTTTTTAAATGTCTATTTTATAACTGTTTCTTAAAATTAAAAAAAATAATAATAATAAGGGGAAATCATGGAGAAGGAAATTACAACCCACTCCAGTATTCTTGCCTGGAAGATCCCACGGACAGAGGAGCCTGGTGGGCTACAGTCTATGGGGTCTCAAAGAGTTGGACATGAGCGAAGCAAGTTAGCATACAAGGGGAAATCAGAATGCTGATGATTATTAACTACTCATTTCTTCGTGTATTCACCTAGACTTGATTTCAAACTCCATACCAAAGTTCTCATAAGAGTTCAAGTTGTAGCTATTAAAGAAAATGGTCACACCCTCTGGCATACATAAAAAAAAAAAAAAATCAAATTAGTTTCTAAAATAGCTCAAAGCAGCTCAAGTTGTTTCAGATTGCTTCAGGCATTCTTAAGTTCCTGACTGACAAGTGTTATGGAATTTAGCTGTAATCATCTTTTCATTCAAAAGCAGTTAATAATTACAAAAAGTAAAAACTAGCATCTCATATTTGCACATTTTAAAATGGAGAACAAATGCACAGTGCCCTCCAGAAAATATTTATCTTTGACCAAAATTGCTAAATAGTGCTGACTAGAGAGAACTGACAAAAACAGATTTCTTCATACAGTTCTGACTCTAGAAGGCATAATCTTCTGTAACAATAGGACTTGGGGGAAAGAATTGCAAAGATCATTGTATTTGAGTGAAAATTATCATACTTATGTACTGATTTCTGAAAAACAGTTTCTGTTAACTAAGTATGAAACAAAATAGATTAATGTGGTTTATTGAACTTGAGTCACTTGATAAAACTAGAATTCATACTAACATGTGTTAAATTCCATTGTAGCTACATATTGCTGAAAATAATTTGGTATCTCTTCCAGATGCATTTACAGCCAAGGACCTGAGTGTGTTCCATTAATGGCTTGGGAACAACTTTGAAGGAGATAAAATGTGTTTTCTATCTCATACTCACTTAGGGAAAATGGAATGTTAAAGATCTCACATCTCTTTCAACCCAAGAATATTCCAGGCAGATGATCATTCACATTAGGCATGAACTGCTATGAACTGCTAATAGTGGAGAAATTACTAGCTGGCTGTTTCAATGTTACAGAACTGCTATCATTCTTTTTTCATTATTTTAAGACAAGATCTATAAGTTCTTCTCATTTTTCATAAGTCCATCTTATGGGACTGTTTTAAATAATTATGGGACCTTTTCCAAATGTGAGTGATAGTCGCTCAGTCATGTCTGACTCTTTGTGACCACATGGACTGTAGCGTGCCAGACTCCTCTGTCCATGGAATTCTCCAGGCAAGAATACCAAATAGTGGGTCATCAAAGTCTGGAAACTGCTCCTACCTCTCCTATGGCTTCCAATATTGGACTTCCCTAGTGGCTCAGCGGTATAGAATCCACCTCCAAAGCAGGAGATGCAGATTTGATCCCTGGGTCGGGTAGATAGATCCCTTGGAGAAGGAAATGGCAACCCACTCCAATATTCTTACATGGAAAATCCCTTAGACAGAGGAGCCTCGTGGGCTACAGTCCATGGAGTCGCAAAGACTCAGACATGTCTGAGTGACTGCACAAGCACACACTCATGGCTTCTAATGCCACATTTAAACAGGTCCAATGTCCTCAACTGTTGCACTTATAACACACAGATTAGGCATCTCAACTTCAAGTCACACTCTAGACTACATTTTCAAACTTGTGAAACATAAGAGTGATCATAGAAATTCAAACATACTTATAAACAAATAGAATTGATTTCAAAACTAATACAGTAGAAGTGAGCTCCTAAAAGGTCATTCCCCCTCCCTGCCCTTCTTTTTTTCCTCTCCAAATTTAATATAGTAGAAAATATTTTCTTCCTTCAAAACGTATTCAAATTTTGATCAACTCTCATTTCCCTCCTTACTGTGACACAGGTCATCACTGTTTGCCTGGATTGTTGTGAATAACCTCTTCACTAGGCTGCCTGCCTCCTCCCTTTTTATCTTATCAAAGCATGGTGTCTTCTCCTTGCTGGCAGTGATCCTGTTAAACCATATGTAGGGTCAGGCCACTGTTTTGTTGAACGTGCTTTAACACTTGCCCTTTTTTCCCAGAGAAAATGCCAATCATTTTGATAAAATTTAAGGCCCATCATGATGTGCTCCCCTCCCCTCCAAGGTTCCACCCTGAGTTCATACTCTAAGACCTTGCCTCCCAACTCTCACACTGATCTCTGTACCTTCTATGGAGTTGGACAAAAGCATATGATAATATAGTATTAATAGTATCATACAGAGTAGTTTCACTGTTCCCTAAATCCTCTATACTCTGCCTATTCATCCCATCTTCCTTCTTAATGCTTAGAAACTATGGATTTTTAGCTTTCTCCATAGTTTCTTTCCTTTCTAGAGTGTTACAGAGTTGAATCACACAGTATATAGCAGTATCACTTCTTCAACTTAGTAATATGCCTTTAAAGTTCCTCCATTTATCATACTGTGACACAGCAAAAACAACACCCAGTTGTGGATGTGACTGGTGAAGGAAGCAAGGTCCAATGTTGTTAAAAGCAATGTTGCACAGGAACATGGAATGTTAGGTCCATGAATCAAGGCAAATTGGAACTGATCAAACAGGACATGGCAAGAAGGAACGTCGACATTTTAGGAATCAGAGAACTAAAATGGACTGGAATGGGTGAATTTCACTAAGGTGACCATTATATCTACTATTGTGGGTAGGAATCCCTCAGAAGAAATGGAGTAGCCATCATGGTCAACAAAAGAGTCTGAAGTGCAGTACTCGGATGCAGTCTCAAAAATGACAGAATGATCTCTGTTTGTTTCCAAGGCAAACCAATCAGTATCAGAGTAATCCAAGTCTATGCACTGACCAGTAATGCTGAAGAAGCTGAAGTTGAATAGTTCTATGAAGACCTACAAGCCTTTTAGAACTAACACCCAAAAAAGATATCCTTTTTATTATAGGGGACTGGGATGCAAAAGTCAAGAAACACCTGGAGTAACAGGCAAATTTGGCCTTAGGGTACAGAATGAAGCAGGTCAAAGGCTAATAGAGTTCTGCCAAGAGAATTCACTGGTTATGGCAAACATCCTCTTCCAATGACACAAGAGAAGACTCTACACATGGACATCACAGATGGTCAACACCGAAATCAGATTGATTATATTCTTTGCAGCCAAAGATGGAGAAGCTCTATATAGTCAGCAAAAACAAGTTTAGGAGCTGACTGTGGTTCAGATCATTAATTCCTTATTACCAAATTCAGACTTAAATTGAAGAAAGTCCCTAACGATTATACAATGGAAGTGAGAAATAGATTTAAGGGACTATATCTGATAGACAGAGTGCCTGATGAACTATGGACAGAAGCTCATGGCATTGTACTGGAGACAGAGAGCAAGACCATCCCCAAGATAAAGAAATGCAAGAAAAGCAAAATGGCTGTCTGAGGAAGCCTTACAAATAGCTGTGAAAAGAAGAGACACCAAAAACAAATGAGAAAAGGAAAGATATACCCATTTGAATGTAGAGTTCCAAAGAACAACAAGGAGAAATCAGAAGCCTTCCTCAATTAATCAGTGCAAAGAAATGGAGGGAAGCAATAGAATAGGAAAGACTAAAGATCTCTTAAAGAAAATTAGAGATACCAAGGGAACATTTCATGCAAAGGACATGAAATGGTGTGGACCTAACAGAAGAAGAAGATATTAAGAAGAGGTGGCAAGAATACACAGAAGAACTGGACAAAAAAAAAAAAAAGATTTTCACAACCCAGATAATCACAGTGGTGTGATCACTCACCTAGAGCCAGACATCCTGGAATGTGAAGTCAAGTGGGACTTAGGAAGCATCACTACAAACAAAGATAGTGGAGGTGATGGAATTCCAGTTGAGCTATTTAAAATACTGAAAGATGATGCTGTGAAAGTGCTGCACTCAATATGCCAGCAAATTTGGAAAACACAGCAGTGGCCGCAGGATTGGAAAAGGTCAGTTTTCATTGCAATCATATCAGCAAATCAATCAATGTAATACACCACATTAATAAATTGAAAGATAAAAACCATATTGTTATCTCAATAGATGCAAAGAAAGCCTTTGACAAAATTCAACATCCATTTATGATAAAAGCCCTCCAGAAAGCAGGAATAGAAGGAACATACCTCAACATAATAAAAGCTATATATGACAAACACACAGCAAACATTGCCCTAATGGTGAAACATTGAAAGCATTTCCCCTAAAGTCAGAAATGAGACAAGGGTGCCCACTATCACCACTACTATTCAACACAGCTTTGGAAGTTTTGGCCAAAGAAATCAGAGCAGAAAAAGAAATAAAAGGAATCCAAATTGGAAAAGAAGGAGTAAAACTCTCACTGTTTGCAGATGACATGATCCTCTACATAGAAAACCCTAAAGACTCCACCAGAAAATTACTAGAGCTAATCAATGAATATAGTAAATAGTAGAGTTGCAGAATATAAAATTAACACACAGAAATCTCTTGCATTTCTATACAATAACAATGAGAAAACAGAGAGAAATTAAGGAAACAATTCCATTCACCATTTCAACAAAAAGAATACAATACTTAGGAATATATCTACCTAAAGAAACAAAAGACCTATATATAGAAAACTATAAAACACTGGTGAAAGAACTCAAAGAGGACACCAATAGAAGGAGAAATATACATGTGTTCATGGATTGGAAGAATCAGTATAGTGAAAATAGTATACTATCCAAAACAATCTATAGATTCAATGCAATCCCTATAAAGCTACCAATGGCATTTTTCATAGAAGTAAAACAAATAATTTCACAATTTGTATGGAAATACAAAAAACCTCGAATACCCAAAGCAATCTTGAGAATGAAGAATGGAACTGGAGGAATCAACCTGCCTGACTTCAGTCTGTACTACAAAGTCACAGTCATTAAGACAGTATGGTACTGGCACAAAGACAGAAATACAGATCAATGGAACAAAATAGAAAGCCCAAAGATAAATCCATGCACCCATGGACATCTTATCTTCGACAAAGGAGGCAAGAATATACAATGGAGTAAAGACAATCTCTTTAACAAGTGGTGCTTGGAAAACTGGTCAACCACTTGTAAAAGAATGAAACTATAACACTTTATAACATCATACCCAAAAATAAAGTCAAAATGGATTAAAGATCTAAATGTAAGACCAGAAACTATAAAACTCTTAGAGGAGAACATAGGCAAAACAAACTCTGACATAAACCACAGCAGGCTCCTTTATGACCCACCTCCCAGAATATTGGAAATAAAAGCAAAAATAAACAAGTGGGACCTAATTAAAATTAAAAGCTTCTACACAACAAAGGAAACTATAAGCAAGGTGAAAAGACAGAATTCAGAATGGGAGAAAATAATAGCAAATGAAGCAACAGATGAAGAATTAATCTCAAAAATCTACAGGCAACTCCTGCAGCTCAATTCCAGAAAAAATGAAAGGCCCAATGAAAAAGTGGGCCAAAGAAATAAACAGACATTTCTCCAAAGAAGACATACAGATGGCTAACAAACACATGAAAAGATGCTCAACATCACTCATTATCAGAGAAATGCAAATCAAAACCACAATGAGGTACCATTTCATACCAGTCAGAATGGCTGCTATACAAAAGTTTACAAGAAATGAATGCTGGAAAGGGTGTGGAGAAAACGGAACCCTCTTACACTGTTGATGGGAATACAAACTAGTACAGCCACTATGGGGAACAGTGTGGAGATTCCTTAAAAAACTGAAAATAGATCTGCCATACGACACAGCAATCCCACTTCTGGGCTTACACACTGAGGAAACCAGAATTGAAAGAGACATGTGTACCCCAATGTTCATCACAGCACTGTTTATAATAGCCAGGACATGGAAACAACCTAGATGTCCATCTGCAGATGAACAGATAAGAGAGGTTTGGTACATATACACAATGGAATATTACTCAGCCATTAAAAAGAATACATTTGAATCAGTTCTAATAAGGTGGAGGGAACTGGAGCCTATTATACAGAGTGAAGTAAGTCAGAAAGAAAAACACCAATACAGTATACTAACGCATATATATGGAATTTTGAAAGATGGTAATGATAACCCTATAAGTGAGACACCAAAAGAGACACAGATGTATAGAACAGACTTTTGGACTCTGTGAGAGAGGGAGAGGGTGGGATGATTTGGGAGAATGGCATTGAAACATGTATATTATCATATGTGAAACGTATCTCCAGTCCAGGTTCAATGCATGAAACAGGGTGTTTGGGGGGGAGTGCACTGGGATGACCCAGAGGGATGGGATGAGGAGGGAGGTTGGATGGGGGTTCAGGATGGGGAACACATGTACACCTGTGGTGGATTCACGTCAATGTATGGCAAAACCACTACATTATTGCAAAGTAATTAGCCTCCAATTAAAATAAATAAATTTATATTTTAAAAAAGAAAGCTAAATCAGACAAAAGAAAAAGAAAAAGCAAGAGAGCTCCATAAAAACATCTATTTATGTTTTATTTACTATGCCAAAGCCTTTGACTGTGTGGATCACAAAATATTGTGGAAAATCTTGAAAGAGATGGGAATACCAGACCACCTGACCTGCCTCTTGAGAAATCTGTATGCATGCCAGGAAGCAACAGTTAGACTGGACATGGAACAACAGACTGGGTTCCAAATAGGAAAAGGAGTACATCAAGGCTTTATATTGTCACCTTGCTTATTTAACTTATATGCAGAGTACATCATGAGAAAACCTGGGTTGGATGAAACACAGGCTGGAATCAAGATTACTGGGAGAAATATCAGTAACCTCAGATATGCAAATGACACCACCTTTACGGCAGAAAGTGAAGAGGAACTAAAGAGCCTGTTGATGAAAGTGAAAGAGGAGAGTGAAAAAGTTGGCTTAAAGCTCAACATTTAGAAAACTAAGATCATGGCATCTGGCCCCATCACTTCATGGGAAATAGATGGGGAAACAGTGGAAACAGTGACAGACTTTATTTTTTAGACTCCAAAATCACTGCAGATGGTGACTGCAGCCATGAAATAAAAAGACACTTACTCCTTGGAAGAAAAGTTAACCTAGACAGCATATTAAAAAGCAGAGACATTGCTTTGCCAAGAAATGTCCATCTAGTCAAGCCTATGGTTTTTCCAGTAGTCATGTACGGATGTGAGAGTTGGACTATAATGAAAGCTGAGCACCGAAGAACTGATGCTTTTGAACTGTGGTGTTGGAGAAGACTCTTGAAACTCCCTTGGCCTGAAAGGAGATCCAACCAGTCTATCCTAAAGGAATTAGTCCTGAATGTTCATTGGAAGGACTGATGTTGAAGCTGAAACTCCAACACTTTGGGCACCTGATGCAAAGAACTGACTCATTTGAAAAGACCCTGATGCTGGAAAAGATTGAATGTGAGAGGAGAAGGGAATGGCAAAAGATGAAATGGTTGGATGACATCACCAACTCAATGGACATGAGTTTGAGTCAACTCCGGGAGTTGGTGATGGACAGGGAGGCCTGCTGTGCTGCAGTCCATGGTGTCACAAAGATTTGGACACGACTGAGTGACTGAACTGATACTTCCATATCTTCCTCCATATCTTTTGGTGTCTTGATAGCTGATTTCTTTATAGCACTGACTAATATTTCACTCGGAATGGACTATAGTGTATTTATTCATTCATGTACTGAAGGACATCTGGGTTACTTTCAAGTTTTGAAATTATGAATAAAGTTGCTATATGTATTTGTCTACAGGGTTTTGTGTGAACATAATTTTTCAACTAATTCGGGTAAGCACCAAGAAGCATGATGATTGCAGGATTGTATGGTAAGAGCATGTTTAATTTTGTAAGAAAACACCAATGGTGCACCATTTTGCACTCTCTCCAGCAATTAATGAGAGTTCCTGTTGCTCCTCACCCTTGTGAGTGTTTGATGTCAATTTTGGTCATTCTAACAGGTATGTAGTGGTGTTTTGTTGTTATTTTGATTTACATTGCTTGCTGATATATGACATGGAGTATATTTACATATGTTGATTCTCTACTCTGTTTTACACGTTAGAATCAGCTTCCTTTAACTTTAGCATGGCAAGCTAGAATTTATCATTGATTTATCATTAGTTTTCTAATAAATACTAGTTTTCTAGTAAAAACTAATTATGATTAGTTTTCCCAGTTCCTTTCATAATTGTGTACGTTTTTTCTTAAGATAAATTTGAAAATATAGTTATATAATTTTTTTATATTTGGTCATTTTACTGAAATCTTATTTCTAATCATCTCTGACTTAATGCCTTCAAAAGCATTATTCCTATAGTCATATAAAAAACAAGTTTGAAATTTGTATAGAAACATGAGGTACTATTTTAGGAAAAGTGTCAGTCATTTTATAAGTCTGTCAAATGCTGATATGTCCAGTTCTGCTTTGTGGTCTGTGATGATCAGCTTCAATACTTAACTCCAAATAAAGGTCAGATGGTACATAAGTTACACTCTAGTTGCCAAGTTTAGCAAATAAAAATAAAGCAGAATTTCCAGATCAATTTAAATTTCACGTCAGTTCAGTTCAGTTGTGTCCGACTCTTTGTTACCCCACGAATCACAGCACACTAGGCCTCCCTGTCCATCACTAACTCCCGGAGTTCAACCAAACTCATGTCCATCGAGTCAGTGATGCCATCCAGCCATCTCATCCTCTGTCATCCCCTTCCTCCTGCCTCCAATCCCTCCAAGAATCAGGCTCTTTTCCAATGAGTCAACTCTTCGCATGAGGTGGCCAAAGTATTGCAGTTTCAGCCACAACATCAGTCCTTCCAATGAACACCCAGGACTGGTCTTTAGGATGGACTGGTTGGACCTCCTTGCAGTCCAAAGGACTCTCAAGAGTCTTCTCCAACACCACAGTTCAAAAGCATCAATTCTTCAGCACTCAGCTTTCTTCACAGTCCAACTCTCACATCCATACATGACCACTGGAAAATACATAGACTTGACTAGACGTACTTAGTCGGCACAGTAATATCTCTGCTTTCTAATGTGCTATCTAGGTTGGTCATAACTTTCCTTCCAAAGAGTAAGCGTCTTTTAATTTCATAGCTGCATACACCATCTGCAATGATTTTGGAGCCAGAAAAAACAAATTCTGACACTGTTTCTACTGTTTCCCCATCTATTTGCCATGAAGTGATGGGACCAGATACCATGATCTTAGTTTTCTGAACACTGAGCTTTAAGCCAATTTTTTCAGTCTCCTCTTTCACTTTCATCAAGAGGTTTTTTAGTTCCTCTTCACTTTCTGCCATAAGGGTGGTGTCATCTGCATATCTGAGGTTATTGATAAAAAATGTTATTTTTAGTATAAATATATTCCAAATATCAAATACAAATTCATATTTAAAGGGAGTCCAGTATTATATCTGGCAGTTCTAACTCCAATATAGAGCTAATGTTACTTAGTATAAAGAACTATTCATAATTGTAAGTTCATAAGTTTATATTTCCTAGTTTTTAGGGTAGGTATTAGAATTTAATTAACTTAGAACTTTGAAATTTCTATTTTATTCTTGTGAGTTAAAAAATTGAATTTCCAAAAATAAAATTCTTTTTAAAAAAATGAAGTTGGAGCTGGGCCACGGGGATGATCCAGAGAGATGATATGGGGTGGGAGGTGGGAAGGAGGTTCAGGACTGGGAACTCATGTACACCCGTGGTGGATTCATGTCAGTGTATGGCAAAACCAATACAGTATTGTAAAGTAAAATAAAGTAAAGGAAAAGGAAGGAAGGCAAGTCACTCAGTCATGTCCAACTCTTTGCAACCCCATGGACTGTAGCCTACCAGGCTGCTCAGTCCAAATAAAAAAAAAAAAAAAAAAAGAAAACTAAAAATAAATAAATACAATAAAATAAAATAAAGATAGTTATTCATAAATAAATGTAAGTATAATGTATGTGTATTAAAAAATGAGGTTGGTAATGTTAAACATCTTTGATTGTCAACAATAAAATCTTGAAAACCGTATGCCTCTCAAGATTCCCATAAAGTTAATAACATCCAAAGTTAGGGAATCTGTGATTTATGGCATGCCACTTCACTTCTCTACTTTGGAAAAACAGTGACAGTGCTTCTGTGCTGCTAAAATTTTGTTCTGTAAAGCCCACAGAGTAGATACCAAAGATGAATTCTAAAAGGGCAAGGGCAAAATTTTACTGTATGTATTTTGAGCTAGTATGCCAAATATTTGCTTTATCGGGGATCAGCCAGAGTTGATATACTCTAACACCATTGTCAGCCACACAAATTCACAAAATGTAACAACTGATTTTGCTTTAATGAGGGAAAAGGGGTGGGCAAAAAAAAAAAAAAAAGAAAAAAGAAAAGAAAAGAAAACACAAAACCACCATATTTTGACACTTTGGAGAAACAAGTTTAATCTTGGAAATGCACATCATAGTTTATTGTGTTACATTACATATACAGTGTGAAAGAATATCGTGCTTTCTTCTCCCTTCTTGTTTAATCTCATTTCACATTGAATTCTTTTATGTACTACCTTTCCAACATTTTTCTATATCCTGTTCAATTTCCTCCCTAAAATCCAACACATTTTTGCCCTTTTCTATTTTTATGCTTTTGTATGCTCTTTGTTAACTAAATCCTAAAAATTTCTAAAAGGTATCCATTCTTCTCCAGCATTACAAACTTTTCAAACAGTATTGACAGCCAAAGCAGAATGTTGTTGTTCAATGAAATAACTGAGGCAAAGTGAAATTAACATGAATATGCCTTATTTGCGCAACAGGGAGTTTAGTACCTGCCAATGATAATGGACTAAATTAAGTCATTTTTAATAAATTCTTCACACAAAAAGAGCAGGGATAAATTGGATAGAGTATTCGACTCAGAATTCTTGACTTTATACTCTGTGATAATTTTCACCTCCTCAGCTCTCTTCTCTGCAGTGCTCAGCTCTGTTGGAGCTTAAGGATTTAAGAAACCTGGGGATAATTGTTAGATTTTGCTCATTTAATAGAATCTACTCTACAGTGGGCATATAGTAAATATAGAAAGGACATGCCTGTGTTAATTCAAGGGTTCAGTATGCAATGGATGCATCTACATTTCTTATTTCTACATTAATAATAGATATGATTATCCTCAATTATTACCACTTAACTAACTCATGGTTTGAAAATTCATATTTTGTCTGTACAACTTAACAAAAATATAATTTTTCTTCTTGACAAGGACTGCTGACTTGTCTTTTGACTCCTAATATATCCATTTAGGAATAAAATTATAGATACATAAAATAATTTAGCAATATACTTGCTCTTTAGTTAAAGTTAATATTGCATACTGCTGTTGTTAAACATGATTATTTATTTTAAATAAATATAATACTAAACATCACATCATTCTTGACTCAATGTTCATAAGCATTTAATAGATGTATTCATACTGAACGTGATTTAACCATATGCTCTTCCTTATTTTGAAAGATTTTGTAAATAACTGCAATTTCTTACCCTGTGAGTATAATAGGATATCAAGATTCTCATTGAGCCAATGCACTTTTAGAAATGCTTTATAAAGTCTGTTTACATTTTATTGTTTAAACTTATTTACATAATAATAACACAAATGCTGACATGGCTAGAGAGACTAAGATCAGAAAATGAGTCATACACTGATGGATAAATAGATAGATGATATAGGTTTTAAAAATGCTGCTGAAGTTATCCTTAATCTTTACTATTATTTAAATAATTTAGACCAAAGTTGTGGAATTTACCTTTCTACTATTTTCAAGAATCAGAGAAATAGGAGAGAAACATATTCTAAATGTTTTCTGATATTTTAATTTTAAAATATGGATATTTTAGAAGGAATACTGTCAGACTTTATAGATTTCCACTTACAGTGTTCTTACTGTTTTTCATGTATATTAAAAAATAATTTTAGTATTCTCTTAATCAAAGGGCTATTTTTTTTTTAATTTGGAGGCTAATTACTTTACAATATTGTGGTGGTTTTGTCATATAGTGACATGAATCAGCCATGGTTGTTCATGTGGTCCCCATCTTGAACCCCCCTTCCACCTCCCTCCCCATCCCATCCCTCAGGATCAACCCAGTGCACCAGCCCTGAACACCTTGTCTCACGCAGCAAACCTGGACTGGTGATCTATTTCACATATGATATTATACATGTATCAGTGCTATTCTCTCAAATCATCCCACCCTCGCCTTCTCCCACAGAGTCCAACAGTCTGTTCTTTACATCTGTGTCTCTTTTGCTGTCTTACATATAGGGTCATCATTACCATCTTTCTAAATTCTACATATATGCATTAAGATACTGTATTGGTGTTTTTCTTTCTGAACTTACTTTGCTCTGTATAATAGGCTCCAGTTTCATCCATCTCATTAGAACTGATTCAAATGCATTCTTTTCAATAGCTGAGTAATATTCCATTGTGTATATGTACCACAGCTCTCTTATCCATTTGTCTACTGATGGACATCTAGGTTGCTTCCATGTCCTTTGCTATTGTAAACAGTTCTGCAATGAAAATTGGGGTACACGTGTCTCTTTCAATTCTGGTTTCCTCTGTGTGTATGCACAGGAGTGGGATTGCTGGGTGGTATGGCAGAAAGAAATAGAGGAAAACAACAGAATGGGAAAAACTAGAGATCTCTTCAAGAAAATTAGAGATACCAAGGGAACATTTCATGCAAAGATGGGCTCGATAAAGGACAGAAATGGTATGGATCTAACAGAAGCAGAAGATATTAAGAAGAGGTGGCAAGAATACACAAAAGAACTGGACAAAAAAGATCTTCATGACCCAGATAATCACGATGGTGTGATCACTCACCTAGAGCCAGACATCCTGGAATCTGAAGTCAAGTGGGCCTTAGAAAGCATCAATATGAACAAAGCTAGTGGAGGTGATGGAATTCCAGTTGAGCTGTTTCAAATCCTGAAAGATGATGGTGTGAAAGTGCTGCACTCAATAGGCCAGCAAATTTGTAAATTCAGCAGTGGGCACAGGACTGGAAAAGCTCAGTTTTCATTCCAATCCCAAAGAAAAGCAATGCAAAAGAATGCTCAAACTACTGCACAATTGCACTCATCTCACACACTAGTAAAGTAAAGCTCAAAATTCACCAAGCCAGGCTTCAGCAATATGTGAACCGTGAACTTCCAGATGTAAAGCTGGTTTTAGAAAAGGCAGAGGAACCAGAGATCAAATTGCCACCATCCGCTGGATCATGGTAAAAGCAAGAGAGTTCCAGAAACACATCTATTTCTGCTTTCTTGACTATATCAAAGCCTTTGACTGTGTGGATCACAATAAACGGTGGAAAATTCTGGAGGAGATGGGAATACCAGACCACCTGACCTGCCTCTTGAGAAACCTATATGCAGGTCAGGAAGCAACAGTTAGAACTGGACATGGAACAGCAGACTGGTTCCAAATAAGAAAAGGAGTATGTCAAGGCTTTATATTGTCACCCTGCTTATTTAACTTATATGCAGAGTACATCATGAGAAATGCTGGGCAGGAAGAAGCACAAGCTGGAATCAAGATTGCAGGGAAAAATATCAATAATCTCAGATATGCAGATGACATCACCCTTACGCAGAAGTGAAGAGGAACTAAAAAGCCTCTTGATGAAAGTGACAGAGGAGAATGAAAGAGTTTGCTTAAAGCTCAACAATCAGAAAATTAAGATCATGGCATCTGGCCCCATCACTTCATGGGAAATAGATGGGGAAATGGTGGAAACAGTGTCAGACTTTTTTTTTTTTTTTTTTTTGGGCTCCAAAATCACTGCAGATGGTGATTGCAGCCATGAAATTAAAAGATGCTCACTCCTTGGAAGGAAAGTTATGAGCAACGTAGATAGCATACTCAAAAGCAGAGACATTGCTTTGCCAACAAAGGTCCATCTAGTCAAGACTATTGTATTTCCAGTGGTCATGTATGGATGTGAGAGTTGGACTGTGAAGAAAGCTAAGCACCAAAGAACTGATGCTTTGAACTGTGGTGTTCATGTCTTCTCTTGCAAGTCCCTTGGACTGCAAGGAGATCCAACCAGTCCATTCTAAAGGAGATCAGTCCTGGGTATTCTTTTCAAGGACTGATGCTAAAGCTGAAATTCCAATACTTTGGCCACCTCATGTGAAGAGTTGACTCATTGGAAAAGACTCTGATACTGGGAGGGATTGGAGGCAGGAGGAGAAGAGGACGACAGAGAATGAGATGGCTGGATGGCACCAGCGACTCGATGGACATGAGTTTGGGTGAACTTCAGAAGTTGGTGATGGACAGGGAGACCTGGCGTGCTGCAATTCATGGGGTTGCAAAGAGTCGGACAGGACTGAGCGACTGAACTGAACTGATGGCAGCTCTATTTCCAGTTTTTTAAGGAATTTCCACACTGTTCCATAGTGCCTGTACTAGTTTGTATTCCCACCAACAGTGTAAGAGGTTTACTTTTTCTCCACACTCTCTCCAGCATTTATTGCTTAAAGACTTTTTGATAGCAACCATTCTGACTGTAGTGAAATGATACCTCATTGTTTTTTTGATTTGCATTTTCCTGATAATGAGTGATGTTGATCATCTTTTCATGTTTTTGTTAGCCATTTGTATGTCTTCTTGGAGAAATGTCTGTTTAGTTCTTTGGCCCATTTTTTGATTGGACCGTTTTTTTTCTGGAATTGAGCTGCAGAAGTTGCTTGTATATTTTTGAGATTAATTCTTTGTCAGTGCTTCATTTGCTATTATTTTCTCCCATTCTGAAAGCTACCTTTTCACCTTGCTTATAGTTTTCTTCGTTGTGCAAAAGCTTTTAATTTTAATTAGGTCTGATATTTTTATTTATTTATTTTATTTTTATTACTCTGAGAGGTCGGTCATAGAGAATCCTGCTATGATTTATGTCAGAGAGTGTTTTGCCTATGTTTTGCTCTGGGAGTTTTATACAATGGGGAAAAGGCAATCTCTTTAACAAGTGGTGCTGGGAAAACTAGTCAACCACTTTTAAAAGAATGAAACTAGAACACTTTCTAACACCATACACAAAAATAAACTCAAATTGGATTAAATATCCAAATGTAAGGTCAAAGGGCTATTATTTAGGGGGATTTTTTTAATTGATATATTTTTAATTGGAGGATAATTGCTTTACAAATTTATGTTGATTTATGCCATACATCAGCATGAATCAGCCACAGGATACATATGTCCCCTCTCTCTTGAACGTCCCTCCCACCTCCTACCTCCCTCCACATCCCACCCCTCTAGGTTGTCACAGAGCAACAGTTTGAGCTCCCTGAGTCATACAGCAAGTTCCCATCGGCTATGTATTTCACTTACGGTAGTGTATATGTTTCTGTGCTACTTTTTCAGTTTGCCCCACCCTCTCCTTCCTCCCTGTTGTCCACAAGTCTGTTCTCTATGTCTGTGTCTCCATTGCTGCCCTGCAAATAGGTTCATTAGTACCATTTTTCTGGATTCCATATATATGAGTTAATATATGACATTTGCTTTATCTTTCTGACTTTCTTCACTCTGCCTAACAAGCTCTAGGTTCATCCACATCACTAGGACTGTCTCAAGTTTGTTCCTGTTATGACTGAGCAATATTCCATTGTATGTATGTACAACTTCTTTACCACTCATCTGTCAATGGGTATCTAGTTTGCTTCCATGTCCTGGCTAATGTAAATAGTGCTGCAATCAACCATGCATGTGTCTTTTAGAATGGTTTTCTCAGGATATATGCCAGTAGTGGGATTGCTGGATCATATGGTAGTTTCATTTCTGGTTTTTAAAGAAATCTCTATGCTGTTCTCTAGAGTGGCTGTATCAATTTACATACCCATCAATAGTGCAAGAGGTTTTCCTTTTCTCCACATCCTCTCCAGCACTTATTTTTTGTAGATTTTTTTGATGATGGCCATCTTGACCAACATTTTTCACAGAACTAGAACAAAAAATTTCACAATCTGTATGGAAACAGAAAAGACCCTGAATAGTCAAGGAATCGATCTTTCTGGCTTCAGACTATACAGCAAAGTTGTAGTCATCAAGACAGTATGGTACTGGCACAAAAACAGAAATACAGACCAATGGAACAAGATAGAAAGCCCAGAGATAAACTTATGGGGGTCTTTCCCATGGGCACCTTATCATTGAGAAAGGAGGCAAGAATGCACAATGGAGAAAAGATAGTCTCTTCAATAAGTGGTGCTGGGAAACCTGAACAGCTATGTGCAAAAGAAGGAAATTAGAACACTTCCTAACAACATACACAAAGATAAACTCAAAATGAAGACTTAAATATAAGTTCAGAAACTATAAAACTCTGGAGGAAAACATAAGCAGAACATGTTTTGGCATAAATCACAAGATCCGCTATGACCCAGCTCCTAGACTAATGGAAATAAAAACAAGAATAAGCAAATGGGATCAAATTAAACTAAAAAGGTTTTTCACAACAAAGGAAACCATAAGCAAGATGAAAAGGCAACTCTTAGTATGGGAGAAAATAATTGCAATCGAAGCAGCTGACAAAGGATAAATGTTCAAATTGTACAAGCAGCTTAATATCAGAAAAACAAGCAACCCAATAAAAAAAATTAGGCAGAAGACCTATATAGACATTTATCTAAGGAAGACATACAGATGGCTAATAAACAAATGAAAAATGCTCACCATTGTTTATTGTTAGAAAATTCAAATCAAAAGTACAATGAGGTTATTCAGAAAGATTATAATTATTAATTTATTTCCTTATTTACTTATTAAAGTATATTTGATTTATAATATTTCTCAGTTTCATGTATAGATATAGTGATTCAATATTTTCATAGACTATACAAAACTATCATAAAATATTGACTATATTTTCTGTGCTATATATCACATCCCTGTGACTTATAACTAATGGTTATAAAATAACTAGGTTTCCTTGTTAAAATTTTCAATGTTTTGTAAATAAATATTTTAGTTTAACTTTATACTGTAGTCCAATAGTTTGCACTGCATTAAAAAAAAAAAAAAAACTTCTAGAAATTTACCTTCTAGCTAAATTAAAATGAATATTTTTAAGTTTTCAATGAAATGTGTAATCCTCATTTGTTGGATAAAAATTTAATAATTCCTATTAGCTTCTTGATAGTGAGCATTTCCTATTCCTTTATTAATCAATTGTGACCAGACATTGTTTGATCTCCTTATTTTAAACTACATAAGGTCTAGGGATGAAAAAAATACATTTTAGCTCCATGAAGTCTTGCAGTGAAGATTCCTCTCAATCCAAAAATAATGTTATAAAACTGCCCAATATTAACCAACTCCCTTGCTTACAGGGCTTGCCTTAAAACCACCCAACAAAGGCCCTTAAATCTTATATCAATCTTTCCATAATTTCATCACTTGAAAGCACTATCAGGACTATGTTAAGGAGGTTTTCTTCCATATCTTAGCATGTCTGACAAGTTTAATTTTATCCTTATCAATATGTTTTTATTGATGCTCCCTTTGGGAGACAAAAATCAACAGTAGAAATATGCCTTTATTAATCTCATGTAATACTTGGTTTATTTAATGCTCCTAGCCATGTATTTTAACCATCCTAATCATGCTTATTAGCATGTTATTTTATTACTTATCTTTTGTAAGTATACATGTATTTATGTACAGACATATACACATGGTACCTCATCCTTGTATTTATAGTTTTAGTCTCATAAAAACACACACTTTTTGTTTTTAAATGATGAATATAAAAATTCTGCTTAAGAATTTAATAAATTCTTGTTTTAATTATTGATTTATATGGGCCTATTCTATTAATATTCAGTTCAGTTCATTTCAGTTGCTCAGTTGTTTCTGACTCTTTGCTACCCCATGAATTGCAGCACACCAGGCCTCCCTGTCCATTACCAAATCCCACATTTCACACAAACTCATGTGCATCGAGTCAGTGATGCCATCCAGCCATCTCATCTTCTGTCATCCCCTTCTCCTCCTGCCCCCAATCACTCCCAGCATCAGGGTCTTTTCCAATGAGTCAACTCTTCGCATGAGGTGGTCAAAGTATTGCAGTTTCAGCCTCAACATTAGTCCTTCCAATGAACACCCAGGACTGGTCTCCTTTAGGATGGACTGGTTGGATCTCCTTGCAGTCCAAGGGACTCGCAAGAGTCTTCTCCAACACCGCATCAAATTTCAAAAGCATCAATTCTTCAGCATTTAGCTTCACAGTCCAACTCTCACATCCATACATGACCTCTGGAAAAACTATAGTCTTGACTAGATGGACCTTTTTTGGCAAAGTAATATCTCTGCTTTTTAATATGCTATCTAGGCTGGTCATAACTTTCCTTCCAAGGAGTAAGTAATTGTCTTTTAATTTCATGGCTGCAATCACCATCTGCAGTGATTTTGGAGCCCCCCAAAATAAAGTCTGCCACTATTTCCATTGTTTCCCCATATATTTCCCATGAAGTGATGGGACCAGATGCCATGATCTTAGTTTTCTAAATGTTGAACTTTAAACCAACTTTTTCACTCTCCTCTTTCACTTTCATCAAGAGGCTTTTGAGTTCCTCTTCACTTTCTGCCATAAGGGTGGTGTCATCTGCATATCTGAGGTTATTGATATTTCTCCTGACAGTCTTGATTCCAGCTTGTGCTTCTTCCAGCCCAGCGTTTCTCATGATGTACTCTGCATATAAGTTAAATAAGCAGGGTGACAATATACAGCCTTGATGTACTCCTTTTCCTATTTGGAACCAGTCTGTTGCTCCATGTCCAGTTCTAACTGTTGCTTCCTGACCTGCATATAGGTTTCTCAAGAGGCAGGTCAGGTGGTCTGGTATTCCCATCTGTATTAATATTACCCAGTCATAAAAACGAATGAATCATGTCATTTGCCACAACATAGATAGACCTTCCTAAGTCGGATTATATTATCCCACTAAGTGAAATAAATCAGACAGAGAAAGACAAATTCCATAGGCTATTGCTTATGTATGAAATTTCAAAAGTAATACAAATGAATCTATGTAAAACTCACATATAAACTCACAGAAAAAGGAAGCAATTTTATGGTTATCCAAGGGAAAAGCAGGGGAGGAAGAATAAATTAGGAGTAAGGGATCAACGAACTACTACACATAAAATAGAAAATTAACGAGGATTTAATGCATAGCATATGAAATAATGTTCAATATTATGTAGTAATCTATACTGGAAAATAATCTGAAATATGTGTGTGTATATATAATATATATTATTGAATCACTTTGCTATATGTCTGAAATGAATTCCATATGTCAACTATGCTTCAATTAAAAAATCCAAATAACTAGAATTTTTTTCTTGTCTGCATGTGTGGGCATGATCAGTCATGTCCGACTCTTTGTGACCCATGAACTGTAGCCCACCAGGCTCCTCTGTCCATGGGATTTTCCAGGCAAGAATACTGGAGTGGGTTACCATTTCCTTCTCCAGGGGATCTTCTCAATCTAGGGATCAAACCCATGTCTCCTGCATTTCCTGCTTTGGCAGGCAGATTCTTTACAGCTGAGCCACCTTGGAGTAAGTATGTTATTTCCTAGGGATAATGGTGACAGAAGTAGACTCTGTTCCAGTTCTGTGTGTCTACTATTCTACATTTGTTGTTCAGTTGCTCAGTAGTGTCCAACTCTTTGCGACCGCATAGACTGTAGCCTGCCAGGCTCCTCTGTCTATGAGATTTTCCAGGCAATAATACTGAAGTGGTTTGCCATTTCCTCCTGCAGGGATCTTCCTGACCCAGAGATTGAACCCACATCTCTTGCATCTCCTACATTGGCAGGTAGATTCTTTACCACTGTGCAGTATATATGTACAGATGATCTTATTTGCAAAGCAAATAGAGAAAGAATTAGAGAACAAATATATGGATACCAAGGGGTAAAGGGAAGGTGGGAGGGATTGGGAGGCTGGGACTGACACATATACACTATTGATACTATGTATAAAATGAGTAACTATTTAGAAAATGTTGTAGTCCAAGGAATTGTATTTAACTCACTTTGGTGACCTGAATGGATGGATATATCTATGGTTGATGCATTTTGTTGTACAAGAGAAACTATCACATTGTAGTGCAACTATATTCCAATAAAAATTAATTTAAAAAACAAATTTAATAAAGGACTCTAATTCCATCATGAGAAACCCACTATCAAGAACTCATATAAATTAGCCTACCTCTAAAAGTGCCATTTCCAAACACCATTACATTGGGAGTTAAGACTTCAAAATGTGAATTTTGAAGGTACACACCATTCAGTCCAAAACAGCTCATGATTTGTCTCTAGTTGTTTTTATTTTTTCCTTCCAGTTAATCTTCAGTCACAATCATAGCCAATCCATAGCCAGCTACCTGCCAAAGACACGACAACTCACAACCCCAACTAAATATCCTTACTATGGTACAGACCTGCATATCCCATTTCTTTTTAGTACTTTTTCATGGATACGCCAGCACAGATTTCTCAAACAAGGGTCAACTCTCAAGTTTTTTCTTTCTTACTCAACTTTTCTCACTAAATAAGGCCTTTATTGATTTACCAAGTTGTTTAAACCAGTATATTAGCTGACAGCGTAACCCTTCTGAATTATTTACCCTGCATATTTTTACATCTCTGTGTTCTGCTCATTTGTATTTCAATATTTTTCTGAAAACAATTTGCTTCTTTTTCTTGGCCATTTTTACTATACTGGCTTAAGTTGTCATTATTATAGCAAAATCTACCAAACTGGTTTTCCTACTTCTACTCCTGTGAAACACAAATTGATTTCCAACACAGCAGTCACACATATCTTTTGAAAATGGAAATATAATTGTGCCAGTTCTCTACTTAAAAGCTTCTTAGTTCCCATTGCTTTCAGGCAAAATTGAGACTCTAAAACAGGATGATAAGGACGTGCAGTATTGGGCTCGTGGCTTATAATTCACAGATAGTTTTCTGAACTTTTCCATGAATTCAGAATTCACATTTGCTTCCTCACTTCCCCAGATTCTCCAAGCAGTTTTCTCACCTCAAAACTTTTACATGTATCATTCTATCTGCGTGGAAGATGGGACCTATTCTCCATAGAAAATGTTGAAAGTGAAAGTGTTAGTTGCTCAGTCAAGTCTGACTCATTGCCACCACATGGACAGTAGCCTCTGTCCAAGGAATATTCTAGGTTGGGATACCGGAGCAGGTTGCTGTTCCTGTCTCCAGGAGATCTTCCTAACCCAGGGATTGAACCTGGGTCTCCCTGCATTACAGACAGAGTCTTTACCATCTCAGCCAACATGGAAGCCCAAGGCCTAAAGCTAAATTTGTCCTTCAGGTCTCAGCCTAAAAGTTCACCTACTGCAAGGAGATTACATTGATATCCTGATCCAAATTAAGTCTTCCTGGCAATTATTTTCAAGGTCATCTGTACCATTTTTTTCTCAGAATTGAATATAATAACCACTTGATCAAATTTGCTTAATGTCTGTTTGTTTATACTTCTTAAGATTATAAATTTCATGAAGGCATACTTTTTTTCTTTTTTTTTGGCTTCATTCACCAGAGTATATCTGCAACCTTAAAAAAAAAAAAAAAAAGGAAAAGTAAAGCTTAGGATGTGGAAGGTGCTAAATATTGAGCAAATGAGCAAATGAATCTGACAATTAAAAAAAAAATCTATTACAAATACTTAAAATCACTACTGAATGATGTATATTATCCAGCCTTCAAAATGATGTATTCAGAGTTGTAAAAAAAGAAAATCTCAATCTCTCAAAGTAAGAGTCACTGAAATATGAGAAAGAAATAACTAAATATAGCAATTTCATTTCCTTGCTATATCCTCTCTATACGTAATATGTGGGAGATATCCTTCTGAGTATTTTGATGGTTAATCAGTGTTTCTTCCACTCCTCAAGTCATTAACTAAGACATATACGAAGAATGTATGTGGGTGTCTGTAGAAGGAAAGTGAGAGAGAAATTTAACATTAGAGATGGATTTAGGGGAAAAAAAATAGCATGGCATTAATTTACCTGAAACAACTGAAGTGTACATTAATTAACAATTAAATTTCTTTGAGTAATTCAGAGCACTATCTATAAATCTCCTTCCAGACCTGTGAAGTCCTTGCTAATCTTTGCCTGCAGGTGCTGCTGTGTAACTGAACACGCAGTGGTAAAGGCCACATTTGCTCTGCTGATTGCAAGACCTTCTCCATGGGCCTGATTCTGCCACAACTGACATGCCCATAATTCCACCAGAAGCCAGTGGCAGTTTTACATGATTAAAGATGGCAGAATCAGGACCATACATACATTTCCATGCAAATGTGCTTGAGAAAATAGCATACAATACATTATGTAAACATATTTAGAATGAATAAACACACTCAGCTATATTTTCAAACATCTGTTCAAGCTCGTCGCAGCACCCCAAATTTGCATACCTAAGTCTTTTTTAAACGGGGCTTAATTTTGCCCTCCATACTATTAGATCACAGTAGCCTTTTAATGCCAAAATACATAACTTGCATGGTACAGATGATGCTAATTATCATTTACAAAATCCAACTGCATTCAGTGTTAACTTTAAACTCTTCTTGTAAGAGAGAAGGGCATAGCAGGGTCTATGACTGGGGGAGAACTCTTATGTGTATCCCAACTCAATTCATGTGCTATCAAGAAAAGAATTGAGACTTGAATTATTTGCATAACTGTGCTCCCAGCCATACACAAATGCAGAACTTCTAACCACAAGATGCATATTATACCCGCTTAATGGCATAAACCTGCCATGGCTTATGATTTATGTACCCTAGAGTTCAAAAAAAAGCAGTGTAGCACCGGTTTTATGTTTTGCTTCCTATTTTTATTTAGCATTTCCTTCCATAATCTCTGTTGGTTTCTGCCAAAAGTCATACAAACACATAACATATGATCTGTGTAAAAATACCAAGGCTTACTCTGAGAGAAAAGTTTCAGAACAAGAACCCCAGGTCCCTTCCAAAATGAGTGATGAGCCTAGAGCAGACAAGGCAAAGATTCATTTCCCTGGATAAAACCTGTTTTAAACAGGTATTACCAGCCAAAGAGCTATTAAGACTACAGTAGACCCTTGAAGAATGAGGGGGTTACGAATGCTAACCCCCTCATTCAATAGAAAATCCTCAAACTGCTTTCTCTGCTTCAAAAACAAAGGAATTGACAAATGACTCACCCAAGGGCAGGCCACTGACACAGTTTAGATAACATCAAGACTCAAACCCCCATTCTATTTATTCCATATATTGTGATCTCTAATGGAATGAAAACACAAAAAAGTGTCCCCATACTGATTTAAAGATCTGTAAAATGAAAATACAGGTACTATATTTATTGAAAAATATCCATGTATAACTGTATCTATGCATTTCAAAGCTGTGTTGTTCAAGGGTCAAATGTACTTTAAAAAGGAATGAAGCATAGTAGAATATGCCACCTCAAAATATAACAATTATTTTTCATATGGGAGGATATAAATAGATTTGTAACCAGTGTAAAGACTAGTATATTAAAATAGCCACAATATTTTTGCTACTTCTTCCACTGAGAGATAGAGTTTAATTTTTCTCTTCATAAATTTTGCTGGTTCTATCATTGATTTAAAAATAAAACACTAGAGGTGTGACACTGTCAATTTCCTGGACCAGGCCTTAAGAATCTGGCAATTTTCCTTTACTGTCACTTGGAAGGCTAGCTCAAAGTTAGAGAGCTGCCATGTAAGAATTTCAACTACCCTGAGACCATCTGGATGAACAGGTCATGTGTAGCCACTCCAATCAATAATCCAAGTTGAGTTCAGTGTTCCAGTTAGCCCTGCCAGGGCACTCAAGATGTGCACAGAGCCTATTTGCACTTTCCATGGCCAATCCATCAGCCCACTGAATACCAGTAAGTGACCTCAGTGGATACTTCACAGAGTGAGGGAGTGGCCAAGTGAAACACATCTAAATTTCTAATCAAAACACACAAAAAACTGACAAAATAAAAACTATGGTATGTAATAAAATGATTATTGCTTTCCAACATTAAATACTGGGGTAATTTGTTAAGGGAAAAATCAGATAATCATACCACAAGTGTTGGATTAGATGAAGACAGATGTTTGAAAAATATACAAGGTAGTGCTCGAAAGTTTCTTCTCAGTCCAGATTATTTTAGTACTGATTTCTGTTTTATATTCTTGAAATCTTAAACTATGTAAAGATACTGATTGCAGAGTGCAAAATAGTCAGATTAAATTCTCTTTACAGAATAGACAAAATGCCAGAACAATGTTATCAGCTGATGTCTAGGAACAATAAAAAATCTGCAATATACTGTATTGACTCACCTAGTACTGCAATTTTAATAATCATGTAGAGAGGTCTTTTGAGATAAATGAAGCAAAGAATGACAGACATCTTAAACTCTACTTTTATATTAGGTAAATCTCATTTTGATTAAATTTTTCTTTTACTTTTCAGCGAGCATTTAATTTATAATTCTTATTAAACAGCAGATCAAGAAATTCTGCCAATCTGAATTTATAAAAAAGTAGATAAACTATTTGCTATCCTTTCATAAGCCTAATCAGAGAAGGCAATGGCAACCCACTCTAGTACTCTTCCCTGGAAAATCCCATGGATGGAGGAGCCTGGTAGGCTGCAGTCCATGGGGTCGCAAAGAATCGGGACAGGACTGAGCAACTTCACTTTCCCTTTTCCCTCTCATGCATTGGAGAAGGAAATGGCAACCTACTCCAGTGTTCTTGCCTGGAGAATCCCAGGGATGGTGGAACCTGGTGGGCTGCCTTCTATGAGGTTGCAGAGTTGGACACAACTGAAGCGACTTAGCAGCAGAAGTAGCAGAAGCCTATTGTTATAGCCTTAGCAACATTCAACTCCTAATAGTCTGAAGTCACATTAATAACTTTATAAACTTCATTTTGGATATATAGTACATGAAGTATAATGCATAAAACTTACTAGTCACAATAAAATACATTTCTCATTATAAGAATTTTATTACAAAGGTCACTTGTCAAGAATATGAATTTGATAGATTTTTCATAAAGATAGAAATAATCAGTAAAATGTGAAAGTAAATAAAGTAGTGAGGGAAATTTGAAGGGCAAGTTTAGGGAGTGTTACTCTTCCAGCTTTGTAACCCTCTGTTCCACTACCATGCCACACAAAGCTGTCTCTGAATTTAACAAAAATGCAAACATTTTCTAAATACAATCAATATGATACCATATATGGTTTTAATAACATATTGATACAGTTTCTGATGGGCAAATAAGCAGATTTTAATACTATGTACATTAAAAATGAAGACAGAAAGAGGAAAACAAAATCAATGCTTCTATTATTTCATAGAGAATATATTTCCATGTAGATAATGTCACTGAACTTACTTGCTATTTTATTAATCCACAAAATATTCATAATATTATAGACATTTATTAAGTATATTTCTAATAGTTTGAGTATTAACATGATAAAATCTAATATAAATTCTATATAGTACAAATATTAATATGTATATTATTTATATCTTTACTGTGATTAATTTCATATTTTACCTTAAAAGCATGTTAATATTTATACATGGAAGAATTTTTGCATCAAAAATCAGAATCTGTTAGCTATTTCTGAATATTTTAAGAATAAAAAGAATGCCCTAAATCAATAATTATCAATGGAAGCAGTATATTTTTAAGCATGAAAAAAATCCAATTTTTTGAAACAGTATATTTAACCATATTTATTGTTCACACCCCTTGAATTAAGGGGTAGAGCATATATTTTTACTCTAGTTATTTGATCTTTTCTCACCAAATGACTCAAATTTTTCTTACATATGTTTGAACCAGGGTAGAGGAAGAATTCTGTGATAAAGCAATTAAGCAATGAAAACTAGCTATATAAGAATGAAATTCATGATTTTCTCCTCAAAAACTGGTTTTTCCTTACATTCCTCGCTGTTTCTCAAGGAAATCACCACCAGTGACTACAGAACATATTTTATCTATTGGATCAAGAAAGCTAACAACTTACGCCACAATCTACATTCAATTTTATTCAAGCCTCACAATTTCCCAGTAAGATTGTATTGTAATCCTTACAATGCTCATAAGGAAACAGGCTCAGAAAATTCAGCTAATTAGCCTAAAAGTCAACAGAATCATCCTTCAATTTGAAAGAAGGTATGTGAACAAATCTATAAAGATCTGTCCACCACTGTATCCACTTACTTCATACAAGTTCTTCCAGTTTATATCAGGTTTAGTCAGAGCATGTAAAATTCATAGTCTTGGTGTTTAATTAAAAAAAAAAAAAATGACATCACAATCAAGAGGAATGTTTT
The DNA here is from genome assembly GCF_032405125.1 of Capricornis sumatraensis. Taxonomy (NCBI): domain Eukaryota; kingdom Metazoa; phylum Chordata; class Mammalia; order Artiodactyla; family Bovidae; genus Capricornis; species Capricornis sumatraensis. The sequence continues at coordinate 12,738,891 of NC_091089.1, read as the reverse complement.
CTTAAAGCCAAAAGCAAATTCTTTCGAGTTAAAGACATTTCTATTTTCATTTTTATTTTTCTGAATTCAATGCTGGGATTACCATCACTCATTCCCCAAAATGTACCCTTTTATTTCCAATATTGTATGGATTGGGCACTAAAGTCTCTTTCTAATGAGAAGGACTCCATGGTATCCATATGGTTTTGTTGATAATATGCTATGTCCTTAGTGCAGACAGAAAGTTCTGGAGTGTGGTGAGGATGGGGTTACTTAAAAGCCTGACTTCCTTTACCTACCATCAGTCTATTTTATATAGTCATCAAGAATATTAAACATTTAATACAATTTCTTGTGTTAAATGAATATTGGTATTGCCTTCAAATTTGAAAAAGTATAATTGAGTAATTGGGATGGCACAAAAAGTTAACCTAGTTGAGTATATAACCAACAAGGGAATGGAAACATAGTTCTGCTTGGAATGACAGAGTCCATGTTCTTCAGCTATACTTGTAACCTACCGCTTCTGAGACCAGTCATCTGAAATGCCATCTCTACCCTGACTGGAAGGGAAATATAATCTCACATGTCAGGAAGAGCAGAGGGCTTTGAGACAAGTACCTCTTCCCCTTTCATTTCACCAAATGCTAGTGAGAAGCTTCATTTCCATTTCTCCTTCTACACTGAGTGGCCATGTGTGTTGGCAATGAAATAAACACTATGAAAAGCATCTGCTTTCTTTCTTTATGTCATGTAAAACAGAACCTGAGAGAGCACAGCTACCAGGTCACATGACTGATGGTCGAGTGACCTCATTAACAAATTCAGTCTGGCATAACTTGGTTTCATACCTTTAAGTAATATAGATATTTTGCAATAATATAAAATCTATCCCTTTTTTTTTATTTTGTAGAACTCTGAAAGAACTAGCTAAAGAATCTAAAGATGATGGAAAGATTACATCATCAAAAAAAACCTTTTCCACATTTTTGACTATAATGCCTAGGCAGCCAAATCCAATGAGCGTGTTCATTTCAGCGCCCGTGTCAAGTTTGGAGGAAAAATATGCATCTTTCAGTTGGATGCAAATATGGGGTAGTTTATTTTGGGCAGGAAAAAGCATTCACCAGAATAACTTATGATAAATACAAAATATAATATCCTAGTTGGTTTAAGAGAAAGAAGGGCCTAAATTTAATGAACTTAATTATTGAGGGTTTTATTGTCAAGAAGTTTAATGTGCAGATTTTAATATTAAATGCATTAATTGTAAATAATTATAAATAGACAGACAAATATTTGTCTTTTTTTCATTTTTGATAGTTTTTATTTATTTCCTCTTCTTTATCCCATTAAAAGAAAAGTACCTCTCAGCAGTTTCAAGGCTACTAACGGTGAGGTGAGATGGACTCAAGACTTAGAAAAAGGTTAGAGCATCAAGGAATTTCGGACAAAATTTTTGTTCTTTCATTTAACTGGTGAATAAACTGAAATCCATAGGAACTAAATTACTTTTTGAGTTCAAACAGTTGGATTCGTGAGTGTCTTCCATTATTTTATTACAAAACAAGTGGGAAAAGCAAAGAAGCAAGAAATAAAATGGAAAAACTATAAATAAAACAAAGTAAAAATAAGAATGTGACTCTCTTCTGATTTTCTTTGTGGAAATTATATCACTAGTCTCAATTATTGTCTCTTTCCTTACTTTGTATTTCTAAAATAGTTCATTTAGATCTCACTTATATAATTACACATTATTTCAATAATTCTGGCATTGCGAGTCTTTTCCTCATAAGTTCATATGGCATATATTATTGAGTACATGATATGTATGCTGTGCTGGGAAAATTGTATCTAACTTAAAGAAAGGACTCGATTGTATTATGAGCCATATATATTAAAATATATTAGTAACAGTGAAAATGATAAGTACACACAATAACATGCATACAAAATATGCTACCAAAATGCTGATTTTAGTAAAGTTCATAAATATCTGAATGCCTCCTCTCTTTTAGGCATTGTGCTTTGAAGTAGATATAACATAAATAAATAAGGGATACTGAAAAATAAATACATAAATAAAGGAGAGTGAAAAAGTTTCCTTAAAACTCAACATTAAAAAATGAAGATCATGGCATCCAGTCCAGTCACTTTATAATACACAGAAGGGGGAAAATGAAAACAGCTTCCCTAGTAGCTCAGTTGGCAAAGAATCTGCCTGTAATGCAGGAGACCTGGGTTCGATTCCTGGGTTAGGAAGATACTGTAGAGAAGAGAATGGCAACCCACTCCATATTCCTGCCTGGAGAATACCACGGACAGAGGAGCCTAGCAGGCTACTGTCCATGGTGTCGCAAGAGTCAGACAAGACTTAGCCACTAAAGCACCACCACCATGGTTTTTCCAGTAGTCATGTAAGGATGTGAGAGTTGTATCATAAAGAAAGCTGAGCCCCAAAGAATTGACGCTTTTGAACTGTGGTGCTGGAGAAGACTCTTGAGAGTCCCTTGGACACCAAGGAGATCAAACCATTCAATCCTAAAGGAAATCAGTCTGGAATATACATTGGAAGGTCTGATGCTGAAGCTGAAGCTCCAATACTTTGGCTATCTGATGAGAAGAACCGACTCATTGGAAAAGACCCTGATACTAGGAAAGATTGAAGGCAGGAGGAGATGGGGATGACAGAGGAGGAGATGGTTGAATGGCATCACCAACTCGATGCACATGAATTTCAGCAAACTCCAGGAGATAGTGAAGGATGGGGAAGGCTGGCATTCTGCAGTACATGGGGTCCCAAAGAGTCTGACATGACTTAGCAACTGAACAACAACAAATAAATAAATAAATAAGACACGATTCACAACACGTAGCAGAGAAACAGACATGCCAACAAAACATACCAGGCCAATATTATGAGTGAATTTAGAGTAGCAGGAAAAGAGTCACTTCCAGATGCATTTGTGTAAAGTGCCCCAAAGGAATAATACCAGATAGGAATTTTCAAAGATGAATAGAAGTTGGCTGATTTAAAAAAAAAAAGTGGAAAAAAAATTCTCTTTGGCTAGAGCCATACCAGTGAACAAAGATAGAAAGGTGTGAGTTGGTCTAATGCTGTCAGAAAACTCTGGAGCAGTTTTGTATCTTTAGAATGTGAAGTGCAAAAAGAGAGGAGACTGAATATGAGGAGTGGATGAAGCTTTGACATGACATGTGCCTGTTATGAAGCCTAACTAATTTTAGACTTTAATCTGAAGGGTGTAAAGTGATGCTGATGTTTTTAATGTAGAGGATGCATTTCTTTAGAAGGTGAATTGATGTGAGGTCATGGCTAAGAAAGGATTTCCCTGGGGGCTCAGTGGTAAAGACTCCATCTGTCAATGCAGGAGGCATGGGTTTGACCTCTGAGTCATGAAAATCCCCTGGAGAAGGAAATGAAACCTGCCCTGGTATTCATGCCTGGAAAGTACCATAGAAAAAGGAGCCTGGCGGGGTATAGTCCATGGAGTCATAAAGAATTGAACATGATTTAACAACTAAACAACAACATTGCAAAGAGAAAACTGAGAGATTAAATCAGTAAGAATAATATGCCTGAAGGAGACATGTTTAGGAAAATGATGAATTCTAGAAAATACTTGGGACAGATCATAAGCAATTAATGGTTTATTGGATGTAGTGGTTAAGAGATAGTGAAGAATCAAACTGATAAAACAAATGTTTTGAAGGGAAAAATTAAGTAAATCATTGTTTTTTGCATTAGGATACCATAAAACATTTATTTTTCTAATCTTTAACATATAACTATTAATAAGAAATGGACAAGGAATTATTCTAGATATTTTTTGGAAACCATGTAAAATACCAGAATATAGATCTGCTTCTTAGGTATTTTAAAGGGCATTTTATTAACTTTTATTTGCTAAGAAAAGCTAAGATGAGCCAGAAAAGACAGAGCATTTCGCAGTACTGAGATATGGCTCTTCCACTATAAGCTACTCAATTTATCCTGATTTTGATTGATCTTATCCACAAAGGAGACAGAAAATCCTTTAGAGTAAAAAGAGTTTGAGTGTGTTTATGATCAGAGACTATGCAGATTAATCAAGTTGTCAACCACCCAGAACCATTATACTGATCGAGATATTGAAGATACCCAGTAGAGAAATAGAAAATGTATCTTTTTTTTTACCATCAATATTAGAGAGTTGTAATGGCTACATTATAGGTTTACTGTAGTGGATGCTTCTTATGCTCTGTTTCTAGAATATCTAGATACTTATGACAAAGAAAGGTAAGGTTTTCACCCAAGCAGTTAGGATGATTTTCATACATTAAAAAAATTATTTTAATCAGATTCTTGAGTTTTGAAAATATCTGGAAAATTGCACCATGTCAAAAAAGAGATCATTTGGCTTAAGTGGTTAAGTGTAAAACAAACCCAGAGAAACATGGATATAGAATTTCATACTGAAGGGAGATATGGTCAGGATCCAGAATTTGAGAGTCTGTAAAGTTGGCTTAAAGCTCAACATTCAGAAAACAAAGATCATGGCATCCAGTACCATCACTTCATGGGAAATAGATGGGGAAACAGTGGAAACAGTGTCAGACTTTATTTTTGGGGGGCTCCAAAATCACTGTAGATGGTGACTGCAGCAATGAAATTAAAAGACGCTTACTCCTTGGAAGAAAAGTGATGACCAACCTAGATTGCATATTCAAAAGCAGAGACATTACTGTGCCGATGAAGGTCCGTCTTGTCAAGGCTATGGTTTTTCCAGTGGTCATGTATGGATGTGAGAGTTGGACCGTGAAGAAGGCTGAGCACCGAAGAATTGATGCTTTTGAACCGTGGTGTTGGAGAAGACTCTTGAGAGTCCCTTGGACTGCAAGGAGATCCAACCAGTCCATTCTGAAGGAGATCAACCCTGGGATTTCTTTGGAAGGAATGATGCTAAAGCTGAAACTCCAGTACTTTGGCCACCTCATGTGAAGAGTTGACTCACTGGAAAAGACTCTGATGCTGGGAGGGATTGGGGGCAGGAGGAGAAGGGGACGACAGAGGATGAGATGGCTGGATGGCATCACGGACTCGATGGACGTGAGTCTGAGTAAACTCCGGGAGTTGGTGATGGACAGGGAAGCCTGGCGTGCTGCGATTCATGGGGTCACAAAGAGTCGGACACGACTGAGTGACCGAACTGAACTGAACTGAACTGAACCAACACTGCTAATTATAATTGTGGGACCTCAAATTCATCATTTCCTTTCTAAGACATACAGTATCATATTTCAAAACTGAGCTTTTTAATTAAAGAGGTGATATAGGCCCTATTGACAACCAAAGAAAGTGAAAATAAACCTCATTGACTATCAGGCCCTGATATTCCCAACAGAACATAAGCAAGGCTCAGAAGAGGATATAGACAAGGGTATTCTGATTTCCCCAAAATGATAAATATGACCCTTTTCTGAAAACAACTCTAGTTCCACTTTAATCCCCTTGCTATCTAGATAAGCACTCAGATAAACCATCATAATTGTTCCCCCTTCTTGCATGGTCCAACATAGAACTGGCTCTTGCCTTCTTGGAATCACTCAGCACAAACCCAAAACCCTTTATGTGACAATATCAAGGCTCTTCTAAGAGTACTTTTTCCCATGTTGTGTTGTGCTGTGCTTAGTTGCTGAGTCATGTCCAACTCTTTTCAACCCCATGGACTGTAGCCTGCCAAGTTCCTCTGTTCATGGGGATTTTCCAGGCAAGAATACTGGAGTGGGTTGCCATGCCCTCCCCTAGGGGATCTTCCCAACCCAGGGATCAAACTCAGGTCTTCTGCATTGTAGGTGGATTTTTTACTGTCTGAGCTACTAGAGAAGCCTAATACTGGAGTGGGTAGCCTATACCTTCTCCAGGGGATCTTCCTGACCCAGGGTCTCCTGTATTGCAGGTGGATTCTTTACCGGCTGAGCTACCGGGGAAGCCCTCTCCCATGCTACAGCCTGTTAAATAAACCTAACTTTACTTGACTATGAAAATAGCACATAGAAAATTTATACCACATTGGGTCTTGTAGAAAGATCACTTCCAAGTGGGCAACCAGAGAAAGTGTCATAGGATTGCAGTTATCTAAAACTGACGTAAATGAAAGAATGTCAATGTATAAACGAAAAGCTGAAAACAGAAGCTGATTCCAGGTTGAAGACAAACAGAATCAAAGGTCCAAAGATGAAAAAACTCAGTTGTCAGTTTTAGCTAATATGTATCATTTTATATTTCTGGGCAGAAAATAAATCCATATCTCCATCATTTTCCCAAATATCAATTACACACTGGAACAGATACCTATTGTTAAGAAACAGTCAGGTGTCTTTTGCCTTGAAACCTCTCAATCCATAATTGCCCCAGAAATGGCTTATCCAGTCTCACAGAATTATTCTTTTTCTTTTCCTTTTATTTCTTCTTGTAATGACCCAAAGCCAGGGATAATTACTTCCAAAGTATTCCAATTTGTTCATTTACCAACACCTTGCTGTCACTCTTAAATTCTGTTATTGCACCTGGAGAAAGATATGAGTGTCTTATTTCTAGACTCCTGTAGAGGTACTATCATTCTTCACATAAATGAATTACTATGGTTTGGCTAAAGGTGATTCCCTCTTTGCTTTTCAGATTTTAAGTTTATACCATTATTGTCAGCACTTATTCTCCAAAGAACCACTGCAATGTGGAACCTAGCAGTTAATGACTAGAACAATATAGTCACAGACTCAGGGTCTGATGAATATTCCTGAGTTGTTTTACAGATACTATAACTGCCACCAGGGTTGGGGGGGGGGGGGGTAGGGGGGTGGGAAGCTAGCTGCAAGATGACCAGACTGTAGCTATGACATGAGTTGCTCCAACTTGAGCAGTACTGAATCTATGGCGACTGCAGTTCCAAGAACTGGCCTCAAGAGAATGAGGTTAACATGCATGCTAAGTTGCTTCAGTCGCCTCCAACTCTTTTCAACACTATGGACTGTAGCCCACCAGGCTCCTCTATCCATGGGATTCTTCAGGCAAGAATACTGGAATGGGTTGCCATCTTCTCCTCCAGGGGATCTTCCTAACCCAAGGATCAAACCCAAGTCTCTTATGTCTCCTGCACTGGCAGGCAGGTTCTTTACCATTGCTCATAATATATTTGAGGGCATTAAAATAATTGTAGCTTGCTCTGCTCATGTATGTAGATGGGCAACTAAAATCATCAGCACAGAGATGTTACAGATCCATGTTGGCATCTTCCACTCTGAGAGTATGGCACCCTATGTCAGCATGGAGAAGTTACAGAAGATGGATCTTTGCCTTAAACCCATAAAAATGGAATGATATTCTGGTACATGGGGATGTTTAAGCACCTCCTTACAGGAAAGAGTTCACAGCAGAAAGCCCTTTTTCTTGTCACTTTAGCAAAGCTATATTGTAACTTTTAAACCAGGCACCCCCATGCTCTACTCATCTCTTGCCCAGGCACACCTTTCAATTTTTTTAATTACCCAGTACCTTGTATAACCTATCAGTTATCACATAGATCAAAGGAGTAGAAATGAAGAATAAGTATTTAACAAATGACTAGATGCCTTCCCTAGCTTCCTCTTTAATAATCTCCTGAACAAGTGTGTGACCAAACTGTGTGATCACGATAACACACAAGGTAAGGAAGATCACAAGAAGTTGAGAAGCCTTCATGCACTGGGGGATAATGATGAGTCTGATCAACTATCTCAGTGATAAACTTAGATTATCTCTTTCTGTGTTAGTTGCTTGGTCATGTCTGACTCTGTGACCCCGTGGACTAGAGTTGGGTATGATTGAGTGACTAACACACAGAGAAGTAATCTCAGTTTATCACTGAGATTGTTGGTCAGGCTAATCAATATCCCCCACTGCTTGAAGTCTCCTAGACTTCTTGTGATCTTCCTTGATGTGTTATCTTGTTTGTGAGATATTTCTCTATTTCCCTTTAAAACTCTCATGACTGAGCAGACTCTTCAGAAATGGTTTCTGGGGAAGCTGGGTCCACCATTTTTCCAGACTGCTGGCATTCTGATTAAAGACACATTTTCTTTCACTGACATTTCTGAGTATGGATTTTGTAAAGCAAGGAGCAGCGAGACCCAATTTATTCGATAACAAGTGTGGCAGAAATATAATTAAAAACAAAATCTCACAACCTATAACACCTTTCCACAAAAGTAGAAAAGGAAGAAAACAATTTTGTTATTGAATAAGCATTAAACCAGAATGGGATATGCATCGTAGGCAATTTTCTAGGAGACTGCAAAGACTGAAAGAAATCTCACTGAGGTAGGAGGTAGATGGGCTCCAGGCAAGCAGCTGAAACTCATCTCCTGCCAGTACTTCAAGGTTAAAAAAAAAGGCAGGAGCAAAGAGGAGCTGGCTTTGCTTGTGTAAAAAGATAAGATGACCACATTTTTCATTCTTGAGGTCAAGGAGAGCTTCTTAACTACATATGCACCAAAAGTCTCCTCAAGGGTCAAAAAAGAGAAAGGACACTAGCCTATAATATGTCCTCAAACTCCCAGAAACCCTTGAGCTGGAATCCATCTTGGCTAAAATATTTGCATGAAGGTTTGAGAGATCCCTGAGTCAGACCACATAAGGGCATGAGCCCAAGTCAAAGCCAGATGATTGGTCAGATAGAACCCAGAAAACTGCCTCCATATAAACAACTTAAACCATCCTCAAAACACATGACTTTCTCTCCAAGCCCACCCATGTGTTTTCCCACACAGCTTTCCCTCTAATAAATGCTTTACCTGCTTCACTACTTTCTGTCTCTTCGCTGAATTCTTTCTTCAGAGAAGACAAGGGCAAAAGTCCTCTGTCAAGGCCACTGGTCCTCATGGTCTACTGGCTAGGATTCAGAGTTCTCAAGGCTGTGACCCATATTCAATTCTTGGTCAGGGAACTAAGATCTCACTTTAAGTTATGGCACTCGATGGCCACCTAAGATCATCACTCTTTATAGATGCAAGCATATGCATATATGTTGTCAGTTCAGTTCAGTTCAGTCGCTCAGTCGTGTCCAATTCTTTGCGACCCCATGAATAGCAGCACGCCAGGCCTCCCTGTCATCACCAACTCCCGGAGTTCACTCAGACTCACATCCATAGATGTGATGCCATCCAGCCATCTCATCCTCTGTCGTTCCCTTCTCCTCCTGCCTCCAATCCCTCCCAGCATCAAAGTCTTTTCCAATGAGTCAACTCTTCACATGAGGTGGCCAAAGTACTGGAGTTTCAGCTTTAGCATCATTCCTTCCAAAGAAATCCCAGGGCTGATCTCCCTCAGAATGGACTGGTTGGATCTCCTTGCAGTCCAAGGGACTCGCAAGAGTCCTCTCCAACACCACAGTTTAAAAGCATCAATTCTTCGGTGCTCAGCTTTCTTCACGGTCCAACTCTCACATCCATACATGACCACAGGAAAAACCATAGCCTTGACTAGATGGACCTTAGTCAGCAAAGTAATGTCTCTGCTTTTGAATATGCTATCTAGGTTGGTCATCACTTTTCTTCCAAGGAGTAAGCGTCCTTTAATTTCATGGCTGCAGTCACCATCTGCAGTGATTTTGGAGTCCAAAAAATAAAGTCTGACACTGTTTCCACTGTTTCCCCATCTATTTCCCATGAAGTGATGGGACTGGATGCCATGATCTTCGTTTTCTGAATGTTGAGCTTTAAGCCAACTTTTTCACTCTCCTCTTTCACTTTCATCAAGAGGCTTTTTAGTTCCTCTTCACTTTCTGCCATAAGGGTGGTGTCATCTGCATATCTGAGGTTATTGATATTTCTCCTGGCAATCTTGATTCCAAGAAAACCATCAATGAGTCCCAAAGTAAGAGAATTTACCACTACCATTCTTCATGTATAGTTTCACTTACATTTATACAATAAGTGTAGTGACCACGTATGTTAGTTAACTGCTTTATCTAAAGGAAATTTTAGCATCCCAAGGTTTTATGACAAGAGCCACTTTTGGAGCAAGATGGCTCTTTTAAGTTAGGTTTCTGCCCTCCTTTCATGGAAACTGGAAGACAGAGCATATATCATTTTCCTCGATAAGTGCATTTGAAGAGATGGATCCCAGGTCTTTGAGAGAGGTATTCCTAGGCCTTCAATTTCTCTAAGTTTCATCAGTCATGTCAGACTCTTTGCAACCCTTTGGACTATAGCCAGCCAGACTTCCCTGTTCATGGGATTCTCCAGACAATACTGGAGTGGATTGCCATTTCTTCCTCCAGGGGATCTTCCCAACCCAGGGCCTTAACCGAGTTACTGCATCTCCTGCCTTGCAAGCAGATTCTTTACAGCTGAGCTACCAGGGAAGCCCTTCTTAGGCCTTAAAGCTGGCAAGATTTATTTATCTTTTAAAATATTTATATATAGTTGAAAGACACAGAACTTAAAAGTTTTCTAAAGTAAATCCTCTAAGAAAGGGGAAAGGAAAAGTTTTTCCCTTATTTTCAACAAGGAGAGTTAAGATTTCAATTTTCAATGTATTTGCTCTTGCAGTGGTGGTGGTTGTTTAGTCTCTGAGTCCTGTCTGACTCTTTGCGACCCCATGGTCTGTAGTCTGCTAGTCTCCTCTGTCCAAGGGATTTCCCAGACAAGAAAACTGCAAGGGGTTGCCATTTCCTTCTCCAGGGGATCTTCCTGACCTAGGATTGAACCCATGCTTCCTGCATAGGCATGAGGATTCTTTACCACTAAGCCACCAGGGAAGCCCCCTTATATGGGTCACTGATCAAAATAATTATATGCTAATTAATACCCTTCACAAACTGGATCCTTTCACTGAGGCAAGCTTAAACTCCTTCAGTGTATTTCTATTTCAGAGACTTCATTGACTTTTCCTACTTTTAAATTTCAGCTGGGGCTAACCCAGGTTTATCCGGAGACATCTTCATCATACAATATCTTGGAGAGGAGTGGGTTAGAAAGTGATCAATTTCCTCTCTCCTAGAGATACTCACAGTACTTACTGATAACCAGGCTCTTAATTCACCTGAATACTTAATTCAGTGGATACTTATAGTATCAGGAGAGGCATTAGCATTAAGTCAAAGATTCTTTTATACTTAGTCTGAATAGAATAGCAGCCTTATTGCTCTATATTTGCATAAAATTGGGGGAATTTAAATGATTCATTCCAGAAACAAGATCTGATGCAGCTAACCTGCAGCCTTAATATCTGATACTGGAGTGGGTATCATTTTAAGAACCTCCTGTTGAGAGGAACTACTCAAAAGTCTCTCTTTCTTTTCCTCTTTAACAGCCTCGGGGTGAACAGGGTAGGAGGTTTAATAACTGTTACTAGTTAATGGTAATCCTCTTCTTCTCTTCCTGTCTTTTGTGATAGGAGGCTAAACTGCATGGATTATGTCAAAGAGCTATTTGCTTTCTGGAATACTGTTGTATTCAGCCCATGAGGATTCCAAGCCTGAGATCAGATGAAAAAAAATAGGTGAGTGAGATCGTTTCGGGTCTGGTTCTCTAGAAAGTTATCTGGGGCTGTCTGTACTGATTGCGCTTTGCTCTGCCTCTTAGTGTGGTCTGCCTCAATGATTCTGTCTTGACTGGGGCAAAAAATGATGACAGGTCAATGCCTCTGGTCTGAATTCTTGCACTATCGGTTTTAGTTTGAATACAATATATCCAACATTTTATAGTTTGTTTCTTGGTAAATAAATTATCTTCAGATTATCCTATTTTGAGCTTATTGCCTCCTTCTGGGATGGGACTGATACATATATAGGTACCAGGGCACTAGGAGGCTACTAGGAAGCAGGATCTCAACATGGGATTCTACAGTAGAAGTTAATTAGAAGAACACATGCCTATGTTCATATATGCAATGTGCAAATAATTAACTTCTTGCTTTGGTAAATAAGACATATATGATCCACTCCATGCACCGTCAACAAAATTCTTCAGAATATCACTAGTTATGATGCGGAATGAAGAGTGTTCAGAAGGCAAGGCAGAGCGACATCAGGTGGTAGAGACTTTAACTTTTTAAGGCAATAGTCATGCTTCTCCTTATAGTCACTGGGAGCAGACACAGGGAAAATGAATTGTTAAGGAAGAGGTTCAGTAAAAAGACAGACAGTTTTTCAAGCGACTCTGTCTAAGTCATAAGAAAACTATGACTAAGAGCAAGCCTAAATTCTGATCATATGTATTAGAAAGTTTTAATGAAAATAAATCAGCTGTGTTCAACATGAAGTGTACTTTTATGGCTGAATTCTATGGGCTGAAGATTGTGGTGACGGATGCTATGAATGGAATTAAGTTCCCTGATATCAACGGAAGTGATTGTAGTAGTGGAAGATAGAAGGTGGCACTTAAGAATCAGAGACAAGGCTGGCACAGTAAGCCACAGGACTGAAAGACCAATCAGAGCCTTTGGAGGCATGGGGGCTATATTTGCTCATTCCTCTGTGGCTCACTTAGAGAATAAATTATTGAGAAATTTCTTGGATTTTTCCATGACATACTCACAAGGAAAAACCTTTAAGTTTGCTGGACAAGTGCACAACTAAAGTCCCTGTAATGGGGTTGCATTGCCTTTTACTTGGCTCTTAGATGGAAGCACTTTGGAGACCACAGACTCTATATTGATTGGAACGCCAGGTTCCTTTGGGGAAAAAAATACATAGAACATAAATCTTCTTCAAAGTTTTAAAAAGTGATTATTTCCTAAGAAAATGGAAATATCTCCTGGAGTTTGTGCAAATGCATGTCCATTGATTCAGTGAGGCTATCTAACCATCTCATCCTCTGTGGCAATCTTCTCCTTTCACCTTCACTCTTTCCCAGAATCAGGGTCCTTTCCAACAAGTCAATTATTTGAATCAGGTGGCCAAAGTATTGGAGTTTTCAGCTTTAAGCATCAGTCTTTCCAATGAATATTCAGGGTTGAATCCTTTAGGATGGACTGGTTGGCTCTCCTTGTAGTCCAAGGGACTCTCAAGAGTCTCCTCCAACATCACATTTCTAAAGCACCAATTCTTCAGCAAAGAGTAGTAAGCACATTAGAGGTCTTATCAGTACATATTTTTCCCAAAGGTAGAAGGTAAAACTGAAATTTCTAGAATGTCTACTTGTATGATGAATAGCTAAAACAAGAGCCAAGTTGCTGCATGTACCTATCAGGATGAAAGACACAACTCTGAGTGGATCTCTTTGGATTTCAAGGGGATATATGTCCTATTTGAATTTGCTTCTAGAAACTACGTGTGGGATACTATGTGAGGCTGCCAGTTTTAAATGGCAATCAACATATAAACAAGCTCTACAGGGGTCTGGACTGATGTGGGTGTCCCTCTCACTTGGAATTTATGACATTAGTTTCAATAGTATAGGAGGCAGATAGTAATGTAGAATAAAGTTCTGGCAAATGGTTCCAGTAAGAGAATCACAAAACATATTTGAAGATTTTTAAATAAGTCTACCCCCTTCTTTGTTGATTAATATCCAGTTTTAAAGCAATTTTGGCCTGCTGCTAGACCCTAGCAGAGACGGAACATTTGATCACAGAAAAAATAACTGTGTTTTAAACTGCCAATCCTTTATGGGATATTATTTGACCCACTGAACCATAAATTTGGACATGCACAGTACCTGCATTTTATCATAAAATAGAATTATAATATAAATGAGAGGGTTGAAAACATGCATAAGGTGCCCCAAATTGCCAGAGCAGATGGATGATACTTTGTCTTCCTACTTCAACATACTTTTTTCATCCACACCTGGGGTCTTCTTTTGAGTACTTATAATAAATAAGCTAATTGAAGAGGAAAAACCATCAACCTGCTTTATAGAGGGATCTGCACTGTATGTTGGTAAGTAGACAGCTCGGCTTCTTATTTTAATAAAGAACAGCTTCAAAAAATAATGATGTAGGACTTTTCTCCCAGTGGATAGAATTTTAACAGGTAAGCCTGACTGTGCACTTTGTGTGAAAGAACAATCTAAGCCATAGATCAATAGTAGACTGACTAATGGATAATGACTATTGATTGGCAGGGGAGTCAAGGGCCTAGGAAAATTGGTGATTGGGAGATGGGGAGTAGATGTGATGACTTCCTGGAACAAGACAATATGAGAAATAAAGTGAAGTCTCTCAGTCATGTCCAACTCTTTGCCACCCCAGGGACTGTAGCCAGCCAGACTCCTCCATCCATGGGATTTTCTAGGCAAGAATACTGGAGTGGGTTGCCATTTCCTTCTCTAGGGGATCTTCCTGACCCAGGGATCGAACCCACGTTTCCTATATTGTAGGCAGACTCTTTACCATATGAGCCACCAGGGAATCCCTTATGAGAAATAGTCATGTTTCAAAAAAATGTCACCCAGAGTACTGAGAGCAGTGGATGCTCATGACAGTCAGGCACATGGTGACAGCTGTGAATTTAAGTCAGTAGCTTTGCCAAATAAACCCGACATTTAGCCAATGAGTCCACTTACAAAATGGCAATAGCAGCACAGATGAAGACTATGCATGGTGTGAATGAATTTGTCTGCTCCCACTGCCAACAACTGAGCCACTAATCTTTCACCACTCCAAGATTATGAGCTGACCAGCTGATGGTAGTAGAAGGATATGTTTTGCATGAATTGCCTGCAATGCTCTGCCAACACTATCATCTATGGATTTTTTGGGAGACTGATCTGTGTGGCTTGTATCCGCAGTCCTCTAGTTAGAATTGGCTTATAGTTAAAATAGGGACTCCCAGCTAAATATAGAAGGAAGGAACAAATTATGAGCAGGTTTGCTAGCAAAATTTCCTCTTTCAGAAGTGCAAGGTTCCTTAAACTCAGAGTTTCTCAGCTGCGAGCCCCTTTGTGCACAATACCCAGCTGGGCATCTCCATGTTGCCCTGGGGACTTGAAAGGGAGGAGGGACAAGAAGTCCATGCTCCTGCTGTGCCCTGGGTAATATAGTCCTTTGTCTGATGCAGAAGTCTTAGGTGTTTCTCTGGCATTCTTAAGACTTGCCACTAAAATCAGGGTAAAATTTCAGACTCGTCACAGCTCTTGATATATGACTTGGGAAAAATACTGAGTAACTCTATTATAGAGTGTCTTACATGCTGTGAAGAAAACCACTTATTTCAGGAGACAGTGGATCACTATCAGGAGTTTTATTATTTTTAATGTATTTTAAAAGTATGTGGAAGTGATATGACAAATTGTGCTTTAAAAATGAAGATTTGAGATGTTTGAATTTAAAGTGGGAAGGAAACAATGTGTGTAAAAAAGAGCTAATATTTTATCATGCCATAGACTGAAGCAAGAATATTTAAGACCTGATTAGAACAGAGTCTCTGAGAATGGAAATTAGATAGCATTTGCCATGATTGATAATTAGTTTCAAGTAATCCAAGGGGTGGGGGTGGGGGGCTCAAAGTTAATTCCAAAGATCTGAAACTAAGTGAAAGCAAAGTTGTGATGCCAGTTATAAAACTAACTAGAAAGGACAAGTTTTGTGGGGAAATAATATACTTTTTTGGAATGCCAGTAAGTCTCGTGTCTGGGTAAAGATATCAAAAGTAAATAAGATCCTGAGACACAGATCAAGATTCATCTCTTTGTATTTGACTGTTGGGAGCTATTCTGAGGCAGAATCTTTGAAAACTCTAAAATTAGGGGAAAAGAAAATATTTACTGAGGTTGTAACAAAAAAGTTGGAGAGATTAGAAGGAAAACAAGACAGTGCTATGACCTTGAAACCAAAGGAGAGCAAGGGAATAGAAAAAGAAATGGTCAATTGTTGCTGAGAAAGTAAGTCATACTGGACTATGAAAAAGTGTTATAGGAAGAAAATCTTGCTCTTCATTGTATCCTCAGAGGCCAACAGAGTGCCTGGCACATATCAGTATTCAAGAATTGGTTGCTGAATGTACACATGTAAACTGGAGTAGCCCTGTACTCATACAGATTTGTTGGTGATCATCAAAACATCAAATATAATCTCGCTGTTCTGATTTCTCTATCACTTCCGGCAAAGTTTCTGATATCTCATGGTGAAGGCTGATGCCTTCTTTTCCCATGGGGAATAACTTTTATTTTCCTTTGAGGTAATCCTCCCCAAATAACTCTAGTTGAGGTATTCAAGTTTTATTGTTTTATTTTATTAGGGGTTCGCTATCCTATGGTATTTATAATATAGAGTTTAGAATGGACTTTTAGGGAATAGGAAATAACTTTCAATACCGCTTGGTTAACACAGACTGTTTCACTGGCCGTTTCAAAAATTCAGAGTCAGCACAGTTTCCTTTGCTTTTCCCTTTTGACTCATCAATGTAAAATGAAATCTAATCAATCCACAATCATGCTAATCAATGTACTGTGCTACTTCCATCACAGCAAAGAATAATGTTGTTATAAACTCAGTTACATTTTAGAATAATGCAGAAATTGAAAGTGCTATTCTATGTGATATGTTAATGAAGCATTTTATGACCTGAGGCTTTACCGTCAAAATTCCATTTTGATCCATCAATTTTCATCAACAAATTAAAAGAACTTGTAACTCAAGAATGGGAAACAATGAATTTAAAGTTACAGCTTGTTATTTATATGGAACGCTACAAAATAGATTACTTGTAACAGCAATATATACAAATACAGGGGCATTGTGAAATCAAAAACTCAAATCGTTTCTATAACACAGAGATAAATATTATAAAAGGCTGTTATGCTCTAACTGACTGTTGTTACATCTAAACTAGTCAAATCTCTTCTGATTCAGGGACAGGAAGCAGCATGTCATCTTAGACTTCAGGAGAAGTTTCACTTCTTAGAGTACTCCTATTCATTCACATAGTCCAGCCTTCATCTTTTTCCCCTCTCTCAGGGGCAATTATATATATTTTGTCACTATAAACTGGCATACACTCTTTGCCCTTTTATTTATATTACCTTGGCCACAATTAAAATATAAGACTCAATTGATCCTTATCACTCAAGTATGTCCCCCAATGTAGACATATAAGAAGCATTGGAATGAGTTACATTATGTAGGCCTGCTCAATTCCAGTTGTGCCCGACTCTTTGCTACCCCACGGACTATAGACCACCAGGCTCCTCTGTCCATAGGATTCTCCAGGCAAGAATAATACTGGAGTGGGTTTCCATTTCCTCCTCCAAGGAATCTTTCCAACTCAAGGGTCGAATATGTGTCTCCTCTTTTGGCACTGAGCCACCTGGGACACCCAAGTCACACTATACATGTAATTATATCTATATCTATGCAGATCAGTTCTTTTTATTTATTTTCCACCATAACCTGCTCCTTAAGAGTCATTTTTCTCTTTCATATTGAATTGCTGATCCATAAATACAATTACTCCCATATACATATTTTTGTCTTTATATATCTTTTAAATAAATCAACCTGCTTATAGTTCTGATTCACAGTTGGTAACAAGCAGCCTCAATGTGTTCATGGTTTTATGCAGAGAATTAAGAAAAGCCTTGAGTTTGAAGTGTGTACAGAAGAGTTTTTAATGTAGGAGTGTTACCTCTCAAGGTATATCTACCTCCTACTCTTTTCAACACATTTTGGAAGCAGCAGCTTCAGGGAGGTGCTTTCAATGAATAGCTCATTTAGAGACATTTAGATAATAATTACACCTTCAAATAGATATTCAGACTCATTTTCTGCTATTTCCCCCATCTGAATTTTAGTTCACCAGAGAAATTATTAGGATAACATACATCAAAGTTAAATCATACTCAATTATGGAATAAAAGTGATACCAATAAATATTAGTGACCAGTAAAATATACATAAAATTTCAAATCATAAAAAAATGGAAATTCAACATTTTATTTATGAGTATACTATGATATCAAGATATCCCTATTAATAGTGAAATATTACTGTTGTTGCTACAGCGAGTGCTTAGTACAGAGAGATAAAAGATAGTACAAGTGTTCCTTAATTTTTTTCATCTATTTTTACCTATCCAAATTGGTTACAAACAGGTACAGAAAAAACTAGCAATGGAAAAAGTGATGAATTGGGGATGATTAACACCTTTTATAAACACTGTCTGACTAGTAGTGATCAGTCAAAACTGTGAGCCATGTTGCCTTTGGAAAAGACTGACAAAGGTATTCTCTCTGAAAGGTAACATTAAAGCTGAGCTTTTAAGGATATGAAGGAGTCATCTTAGGGAGGAATAACTCAAGGGCATTCCATGGAAGGAGCACAGTTTGAAGACTGCTCTGAAAGACAAGAATTTGCATAATTCCCCTACAAAAAGAGAAGGCTAGTATTGACATGGACAGAGCAAGTACAGTCAGGTCAGTCACTCAGTTGTATCTGACTCTTTGTGACCCCATGGACTGCAGCACGCCAGACTTCCCATACATCACCAACTCCCAGATTTTACTCAAACTCATGTCCATAGAGTTGGTGATGCCATCCAACCATCTCATCCTCTGTTGTCCCCTTCTCCTCCCACCTTCAATCTTTCCCAGCATCAGGGTCTTTTCCAAGGAGTCAGTTTTTTGCATCAGGTATTGGAGTTTCAGCTTCAGCATCTGAGTATAATATGGGGCCTGAAAGAAAGGTGGGGGTCATCAAATTTATGCAGGGCTCTCCCTATAAAATATTGATGTTATTCTAAGTACAGTGGAAAACTGGCAGAAATTACTTTAATTGATCCAATATATACCAAATTGATACCAAATTGAATTAGACTGTTGGTAGCAGAATTGTAGTAGGAAGGAATTCAGCAATATTTAAGTAGTATGGGCAGGTCTGGTGATGAAACTGGTATGATTTACAGGAAGAAATTAAGAAAGATCCAAGGTCTTTGGGATTCAAAGCTGGAGACACTAAATCATATCCCTGTTGATTCCATTCAGCTTGGTCCATTCTATTTGGCCCCGAACTCTATGCCGTTTTCATTGCTTTATCTCAAATTCCTCTGACCTTTTTGCCCTTTCTTATTGTGAAGGCTAAATTTTGCGTGTCAGTTTGGCTGGTCCTTATCCCAGATAGTTGGTTCACAGATATTGGGGTGCTCAGAAATTTGGTTAAACATTATTTCTGGCTGTGAGGGTGTTTCTGGGTGAGATTAGCACTGAATCAGGGGACTGTAAATCAGACTGCCCTCTCCAATGAAGGTGGACCTCACCTAGTGCTTTGAGGACCTCCATACAACAAAAAAGGCTGAGGAAGAGAGAACGTGTGTTTTTTTTCTGCCTCACCAGGGAAAAGATAAATAAATAAAGCTCAAATTTTAAACGATTTGAATATCTTAACAGGGGATAACCCATTGATATGTAGAATTTCACTGATTGTTTTTAATCTCAGGCTGAGACAGCCATCTTCTGCCTTTGGACTTGGACTCAGACCAGAATATACACCATGGCCTCTCCTGGTTCACAGGCCTTTGGGTTCAGACTGGAACTATTAGCACCAACACTCCTGAATGTACAGTTTGCCAGCTGTAGATTTTGGGACCTTTCAGCCTCTATAACCGTGTGAGCCAATCCCTTATAATAAATCTCTGTGTATGCATTGGGTTGATTCCTTTTTGTGGAGAACTCAGACTTATAAGCTTACCAGATCGTATGCTGTTTTGTTCAAGATATGCTGTGTGGGAGCGAGAAGTCTCTTATTATTTAATGAGTTAGTAGAAACTTTGGAACTAAAATGCTTAGCTATATTCCCATGGGCATAGAGACCTTTACTTCTCCAGGCAAATTAATTCAGTTCAACTAGTTGGTAAAGTATGAAACTAGTGGTCAAGGAGTTTTAACTCAAGTGACCCTTCTTGCTCACAAATCATTCCTTTTTTTAATGATCTTTTAAATTATATAATTTAATTAATCTTTCTACTATAATTCATGGAAGTGAATATGCACATATTACCATGTATATCTCAAGAAGTTATCACAAAAATAACTCATACAACAGCAACCGAGGTGAGGGCATAGAATATTTTCAATACTGATTATCTTTTTCTGTTCCTGCTCAATCACTGCTTCTTCCCTCTCTCTTAACAGTATTCATTATCTTGACTTCCAAAATTCTATAATTTTTGCCTGTTTTTGAACTGTACATGAATTAAGAATACGCATATTTTTTCTACCCATCTCTTGTGCAATGTGATATTTATGAAACCCTTTCATTTTTTCCTTGTAATGGTAATAGCCCTTGATTAAAAAAAAAAACAGATTTGTTGTAATATAATTGACATATAATAAACTACAAATATTGTGTATTATGAGCTCTGTCATATGTCTACACCCATGAAACCATCACTACATCAAGACAATGAAATGCTCACAGTCCCCAAAGTTTTTTTTTTAATTCCCCTTTGTAATTCATAATGCACTCCTCTTCCCCTAATCTCCCATCCTGTCCTCAGGCAAATAATGATCAGCGCTCTGTTACTATTTAAATTGCAATTGTTAATAGCAGTGTATTACATTTCCTGAACTTTTTCACAGTTTAGAAAATTTTATTTACATGTAATTCTGGACACAACATTGTGACATGGGTTGGATTAAGATTAATTGAGAAAACAGGTTCAGCAAGGTTAAGCCATGTACTTAGGTTACTTTATTAAATAACAGGCCAGATGGTGCTAGTGGGAAAGAAACCTCTGCCAATGCGGGGAATGTAAACAGATGCAGGTTTGATCCCTGGGTTGGGAAGATCCCCTGGATGAGGGCATGGTAACACACTCTAGTATTCTTGCTGGAGAATCCTCTGGACAGAGGAGCCTGGTGGCCTACAGTCCATGGGATCGCAAAGAGTTGGACATGACTGAAGCAACTTACAAAGCACACTGAACACAGAGAACATAGCTGAATTCAGGTCTTCTGATTCCAAGTTTTTGCTTTTATTACACAAAAGAATTCTCACGCTGAACGATAACATTTTTTCCTAGTCAAAATTTTAGATTTTCTGTATTGTGACAAAGCACTTATTTCTGAGGTTACCAGTATTTGCATACTTTAAAAGTTTAATAGTCTTAAAATTTTCCTACTCTCAATGGTCTTTCTACTTTCTAATAAGTATAGCTGACATTTAGGAAGGCATAATTAGCCAGCTTATCACTTACTACATGATGAAAAATCACTCAGGCATTTATGACTCGGATTTTCTAACTGGGAATGACTTACAGATTATGTAAATCTTGACTGATTATTTTTAGCTAAAAGAAAAAGAAGGGGAAACAGGAAGAGTCAAACATTATATACTTCCTCATATGCTAAGTGTAATGATGAGGTTCTCTCTGACACATTATCTCCGTCATCAAAACCGTGACTGTCCATAAATATTTGTTATGCACTTGAACCTATGGCAGAGGGTGACAGATTCCAATAAAATATTCAGTGTGATGCTTTGAGGTCTTCAGAGGAACATGAAATAGTTCCCAAACTGCACGTTACTTGTAGCTTTCCATTACACACTGCACAGAATGTCCTTGACATTCAAGAGTGCACTATCATATTTTAGTCTGCCTCACTCCAGGGTGTATTTGAAAATACCCTCCATTTGCCTTTAATAATAATGACTTGTCATATGGAATCCAGATCTTGGCGAATCTAACATAATACGTACTTGATGGTTTTTATTAACTGTCAAATGAAACCCAATAGTCTTCAGAAACATTTTCCCCTTCTGTCGTGCAATTGTTCTCAACATGTTTCATTTCTGACCATTAATATAAAAGGTTAATAAACGCAACTACTTGAATATTATTAATATTCAATATGCATGGCAAGTGATACCATTTTGCAGACTTATGATTTTCAAAGATGCTGGGCCATTAATGTTACTATTTTGCAGGCTTGTAAAATTGCACGATGCACCATGCATGCTATAATTCGAATGCTAAAAGGTCTGTGAAGAATTCTTGCTACATTGCACTTTACTTACCTTTATTGAAATTCAGTCTTTCTTTGGAATGTAAAAGAACTCTCTCTATCTCTGTCAGTCTGTTTCTCTCTCTTCTTAATAATTTATTCTTACTTGTCCTTACACCTTATTAATAACTAGTTATGTTTAATCTAATTGTATTTAATCCGTGGCTTTACAGGGTCTCTTGATTAAAGTAAAAATCAACTCCAGATTCTATCTGGGATCTAGTTAATGATCAGTGTACATTGTCATATAGATTAGTGGTTAAATATGTTTAACTGAGTCCTATTGTTGTAAAATATGTCTCAAATGTGAAAAGCATTTGAGCTGATTTCAGGCAAAATTCATAGACTGTTACTCAGAATCATTAAAGAGGTGTAGGGTTATAAAAATAATGGATTATAAATGGGAATTTAAAGGCTTGAGCTTTACCTTCAAAATGGTTCTTTTAATTTAATTTTCTTTTTCTCAGTCTGAATATTAGGTACTTTTCTTCTCTTGAAGCTGAAATCAATTTCCTAGAGTGCATTTTATTTTCAAATAAATACCTAAAAACAAAAAACAACAAAGGATATATTAACTGAATGAATATTGTTAAAACAATTAGAACTAAGCAAATCATTCAATGCTTGCTAAAATAATCATGGAAATCTGTGTTTGGATATATAATTAATAATTATTACATTGAAACATGTCCTTTGACAACAATTGACAAAACTAAAGCAAAAAAATAAAAGAATAGCCTTTGTTTTTTCTGAGTAAGTGAGTGAGTGAGTGAAGTCCCTAAGTCATGTCTGACTCTTTGTGACCCCATGAACTAAAGCCCACCAGGCTCCTCCATCCTTGGGATTCTCCAGGCAAGAATCCTGGAGTGGGTTGCCATTTCCTTCTCCAGGGGAACTTCCCGACCCAGGGATCAAACCCAGGTCTCCCGCATTGCAGGCAGACGCTTTAACCTCTGAGCCACCATCAACTGCCAAAGGAAACCAATTATATGTTGAGGATGCAGAGCATAATAATTGGATATATATTGTTCCTGATGTAATCCTGAAACAAGATACATCTGGAAGCAGTGACCTCGGTAGGCTATTTGTCAAGTACATAAAAACGTAAATAGCAACATATGTACACACACATATACTGGCGTATACACAATGAAAATATGTCCACAGACATTTTTTTCTGTTGTAGCTTACAGGTATAGAGCACTTGAAGAGTTTCGTGAATCTATAACCTAAAATATAGTGACTAATATTATCAATAAGACATTGTCCTAACAAGCTGTGGAACAACAGTGCTCTTCACTTAAAGAATTTTGATTCGAATTTTCACTTTGTATTAGCGAGTAAATAGAGGTCATAGATGTCTTCTTCCAGGAGTATGGGGAAACAATTTATGATGGAGCATTTTTGGAACCAAAAATAATTATACTACAAGTGTTCATTTGAGTTGGTTTGAACTGACGCTTTTAATGAACATTAAAGTTCACAAGAAATCCACTGGAAACGTTTAAAATTCAAGTCCGGCTTCAACGGGAGGTATTTTATAGTGAAAAAAGAAACAAATGTAGAGAGGAGAATTTTTGAAAAACAGAGGCATTCATCTTAGATAACATTTGATATAGATTTCATGGCAAATAAATGGGGAAACAGTGGAAACAGTGTCTGACTTTACTTTTCTGGGCTCCAAAATCACTGTAGATGGTGATTGCAGTGATGAAATTAAAAGACGCTTACTCCTTGGAAGGAAAGTTATGACCAACCTAGAAAGCATATTGAAAAGCAGAGACATTACTTTGTCAGCAAAGGTCTGTCTAGTCAAGGCTATGGTTTTTCCAGTGGTCAGGTATGGATGTGATAGTTGGACTATAAAGAAAGCTGAGTGCTGAAGAACTGATGCTTTTGAACTGTGGTGTTGGAGAAGACTCTTGAGAGTCCCTTGGACTGCAAGGAGATCCAACCAGTCCATCCTAAAGGAGACCAGTCCTGGGTGTTCATTGGTATGACTGATGTTGAAGCTGAAACTCCAATACTTTGGCCACCTGATATGAAGAGCTGAATCATTTGAAAAGACCCTGATGCTGGGAAAGATTGAGGGCAGGATGAGAAGAGGATGACAGAGGATGAGATGGTTGGATGGCATCACCGACTCAATGGAATAGGTTTGGGTGGACTCTGGGTGTTGTTGATGGACAGGGTGCTCTGGTTCATGGGGTCACAGAGTCTGTCACGACTGAGCAACTGTACTGAACTGAACTTAAGCCTCTTCTTTTCTGCCCAAACAAGATTTTTTTTTATCTCCAGTATGGCACAAAGTAGAATTTTAGGTGAGTCTTACCTTTGGATATACTGGTATTTGTATGGATTTTATTTGTAACAAAAATAGAAAAATGAAGCATTAGATTTAACTTCTTTATAAAGATTTTATGCTCTGAGAACCAGCCAGTAGTAATTTTCAATTTTTGTTTAAGCCCTGATTTTCAAAAAGACGACAAATTGACTTGAATTGCTTTGGAACCATGAGGGGTGCAGAATTAAGAGATATCACTGAGTCTGACCTGATGACAAAGGAAAAACTAGATCCAAACCAATACAGTCTTCTCATGACTATTAAGGCTTCCCTGATAGCTCAGTTGGTAGAGAATCTGCCTGCAATGCAGGAGAACCAAATTCCATTCCTGGGTTGGGAAAGTCCACTGGGGAAGCGGTAGGCTACCCACTGCAGTAGTCTTGGGCTTCCCTTGTGGCTCAGCTGGTAAAGAATCTGCCTGCAATGCAGGAGATGTGGGTTCAATCCCTGGGTTGGGAAGATTCCCTGGATAAGGGAAAGGCTACCTACTCCAGTATGCTGGCCTGGAGAATTCCATGAACTGTTTAGTCGGACACGACTGAGTAACTTTCACTTTTTCATGACCATTACTCGCTATAAATTCCTCAATACCATAGGCAGCAGAAACTGATCAGAAGCAAATACAAATGGTTAAAATCCCAGATGAGATGATCAGGTAAGTACGTGTCCCTCCAAGTCTAAGCTCATAATGTTGTTAAGGCAAAAGACATTTCCCCTGATTTTCAGATCAGTTCAGTTCCATTCAGTTCAGTAGCTCAGTTGTGTCCAACTCTTTGCGACCCCATGAATCGCAGCACGCCAGGCCTCCCTGTCCATCATCAATTCCAAGAGTTCACTCAGACTCAAGTCCATCGAGTCCGTGATGCCATCCAGCCATCTCATCCTCGGTCATCCCCTTCTCCTCCTGCCTCCAATCCCTCCCAGCATCAGAATCTTTTCCAGTGAGTCAACTCTTCACATGAGGTGGCCAAAGTACTGGAGTTTCAACTTTAACATCATTCCTTCCAAAGAAACCCCAGGGCCGATCTCCTTCAGAATGGACTGGTTGGGTCTCCTTGCAGTCCAAGCGACTCTCAAGTCTTCTCCAACAGCACAGTTCAAAAGCATCAATTCTTCAGTGCTCAGCCTTCTTCACAGTCCAACTCTCACATTCATACATGACCACAGGAAAAACCATAGCCTTGACTAGATGGACCTTAGTCGGCACAGTAATGTTTCTGCTTTTGAATATGCTATCTAGGTTGCTCATAACTTTTCTTCCAGGGAGTAAGTGTCTTTTAATTTCATGGCTGCAGTCACCATCTGCAGTGATTTTGGAGCCCCCCAAAATAAAGTCTGACACTGTTTCCACTGTTTCCCCATCTATTTCCCATGAAGTGATGGGACTGGATGTCATGATCTTAGTTTTCTGAATGCTGAGATTTTTAGGTGGAGATATACAATTTCTCTTCTGAGAAATCCCAGGATTCCTCTGCCTCTGCCCACCGTCCCCCACCCCGCCACCTGCCTCATCCACTCCATCCCCCACCCCTCCCCACCAATCCCCCCACCTCCCCCCATCACGCCTCCGTGCAGATCTCCACATGACAGGATTTCCACTGCAAAGAGTGGTTGTGGCTGCAGTGACGCGGGCCTCATGTAGCGTTTTCGGACTCAGCCCTGAAGCAAGGTGCGTCCTAGCCATCCTCTCCGACTCCCCCATGACGACCAGCATTCCTCCATAGACACACTGCTCAAGACATGCAGTGCACCCTCTGGGTTCCAACTGCACCTTGCTTGCTTTCCAGGGAACCCAACACCCCACCCACCTGAAAGAAAACAACAAATATATATATATATATATATATATATAATTTCACATTTTCACTTTCTTTACCTATTCATATATTGACAGATACTCAGGCTCTTTCCGTATCTTGCTACTGTGAATTATGCTGCAAAGAACATGGGGGCGCAGATAGCTCTGTGAAATACTGAATTTATTTCCTTTGGATATATACCTAGAAGTGGGATTGCTGGATTATATACTAGTTGTTCTTTAAAGTTTTAGACGAGCCTCCATAATATTAATATTATTATAATTATTAATTCCAGTCCATTTTAGTTTGCTGATTCCTAGAATGTTGACGTTCACTCTTGCCATCTCCTGTTTGACCACTTCCAATTTGCCTTGACTCATGGACCTGACATTCCAGGTTCTTATGCAATATTGCTCTTTACAGCATTGGATCTTGCTTCTATCACCAGTCACATCCACAGCTGGGTATTGTTTTTGCTTTGGCTCCATCCCTTCATTCTTTCTGGAGTTATTTCTCCACTGATCTCCAGTAGCATATTGGGCACCTACTGACCTGGGGAGTTCCTCTTTCAGTATCCTACCATTTTGCCTTTTCATGCTGTTCATGGGGTTCTCAAGACAAGAATACTGAAATGGTTTGCCATTCCCTTCTCCAGTGGACCACATTCTGTCAGCTCTCTCCACCATGACCCTCCTGTCTTGGGTTGCCCTGCTGGCCTGGCTTAGTTTCATTGAGTTAGACAAGGCTGTGGTCTTAGTGTGATCAGAATGACTAGTTTTCTGTGAGTATGGTTTCAGTGTGTCTGCCCTCTGATGCCCTCTTGCAACACCTACCATCTTACTTGGGTTTCTCTTACCTTTGGGCGTGGGATCTTCACGGCTGCTCCAGCAAAGCACAGCCACTGCTCCTTACCTTGGATGAGGGGTATTTCCTCCCGCCGCCCTTCCTGACCTTCAACGTGGGATAGCTCCTCTAGGCCCTCCTGTGCCCTCACAGCCACCACTCCTTGGGCGTGGGGTTGCTCCTCCCAGCTGCCGCCCCTGGCCTCGGAAGCAGAGTATCTCCTCCAGGCCGCTGCCCCTGGCCTCGGATGCGGGGTAGCTCTCAGCCACGCTTAGTGCGCCGCTGGCTGCCGCCACCGCCTGTGCTTAGTGTGCTTTGTAGCTTTAATGAGGTCCAAAAATTGACAAAACTCCTTAAAATATATTCACTTAAATGGCTGGTCTGTTTTAGGTTTCACATTGTAGGCTTTCTGTTATAGAAATATCCCTTCTGTAGATACAGACACAAGTCCGATGGGTGACATACACAGACAGTGTTCAGGTGGAGCTGTCCTTTTCATTTTCTCAGTTTCTTCAAAAATTTCTTTTGTTTGTTTAGCTGGGATGACTAGAGATTTGACCTCCATGAGGGGCAGCTGCTTGGATTTCTGCTGCAATTGTTTCAGATTTAGGCAGCAGTGAAAAAGTTTTAGTTGTTATAGGCAGAGAAGCTATGACTCTAATGAGATCTGAGATGCAGGGATCTTAAAGATGAAGCCCACAATAGGAATCATTATTTTGCAGGACACCAGAATAAATTGGGTAATTATGATACTAGTTCATCATCCTGTGATTAGATAATTTTGAATTAAACATTTTTCTTCCATGACTCTTTCAGAGAAGGTTTAAAATTTTAGAGCAAATTATTATTTATTTATTCATATAAAACTTTCATTGTTTTCTAACCAGGAAATGAGATATTAATGAAAATAAAATATAATGTACTCTGTCCTTTAAAACTTATAAATCATTGGGAAAAAAAGTAAACAATTAAAATACTTTGATGTAAGTGTTTAAATACAAATCCATGTAGGGTAATATGTAAATCCAACAAATGAAAGTCTGTCTCAACATAATATATCTTTCTCAGATGAATGCTTAAACCCATTCTACAGATGAGAATTCTGCTACCAAAATTTAAAAAATAGACAAATTTCTGTAATCGAGTTATTCTATAAAAGGTATTGAAAATAATGATGGTGGTTCTACATCTACAGTTTCAAATTTATAAGGAAAATAATGGATTGCACATCTCTATATCTGAGCCGTGGTATTTGTATTTTGCATATTATATTGTTTTGTGGAGGAAACTTTGGGTAATACTTAATCACAGAATTGTCATTGACTTATTATTTAGAGTTTATTAATGTTAAGTATTTGGGTTTTGTGTTACTGTAGCATCATTATTTCAAACAAAACAGAAATTAGTAAAATGTTCATAGATATAAATTAGTCATGAATATTAAAAAGCCTCTAATTCACACAGACATTCAATCAACTAATTATCCATAAAAAAATATTTACTACTTGAATTGCTGTCTACCAAGAGTAATTTTGGCAGATACAGTAAATATTTCCTGCCAAAAGCAGTATTTCATCTTTGCTTTAGCAAAAAAGAGAAATAAGGCACATGAAAGAGATAACATTATGTTATTTATCAGGACCATGAAAGCTGCATAATAGCCCATCGCATTATGTGGCAATTATATTGCTAATACATTCATGGTATGTTTTATTCTTATGAAAATACCCTGAGCGCCATGCAAATAAACATAATATAAAATATAATTGACATATTAAAAAAAGATGTTGAAAGTTCTAATCCAGATTCCCACATTCTAGGAGCATATGCCATATGCATTTTGCCATCATGAAAGCCAAATCTTTTATTACTAGTGTCCTTGTTGCCATGATAACTACCCTGCTTCTCTGCTAATACTTGTATATTGGAAATTAATATTTTTCTTTCATATCTCTGATACTTTTGAGCTGTTGGTTGGTTGTTCTTTTTTTGGTCAACTGATATTCTAATTAGCTTTGGTCACCATTTTCTTATATTTATTTTCTCACGAGTCATTTTTCTAATTTCACCTTGATGGTACTTTCTTTTTTCTGTATCTAGAGTAATGAAAGAGGGATGAATTAAAGAATTCTTTGGATATTGTAGTTTGTATTTTATCTTTTATCTTGTATTTTATAGCTCATAGATAAACCTAGTCATAACTGGGCAGTAATGGTAGTTTGAATGGAATTTTAATTTCTATTCTTGAGCTTTTTCCTTATTAAACAATCCATGCTTTGTCTTTAATTACACTTGATTCAATGACGATTTCCTGGTTCTTAGTAACTACTTATTGAGATTTTACTATTTTTTCTGACACTGTTATAACCACCCCAAATATATAATGTCGTATTTCCTACAATAATTTCATGAGTTAGATATTTTTGTTAGTCTATTTTAAGATTATAAACATACTAGCTCGTTTTTAGAGTCCTATTAATGGCAACACATGATGTAAGTGTATCACATTATCTTCTCCCATTAATTTTGGCAGTTACTCTGTGTTTCCTCTACTTTTCATTCTTATAATGAAAACATGTTATAGTAATCAATTTAAAATACAGATCACAGTTTTCTGTATAACTTATAATCCAGGACTTCAAAAGTTTTTCAGTGAAAGGAGATAAATCCCTACAAAAAGATCTTATTAATTTACTAAAGAATAGCCTGTCTTTTCCAAACCAAAGAGTTATGCTGATCAAATACACAAGGCAGGAAGAGAAAGTTCTTTTGTAAAGAAAAGTGTTTATTCAGGAAATCAGATGTATTCATTTACACAAGAAAGTTGCAAATAAAAACTTGATTAACCATGAACATTTTATTTCCTTTTTATTTTAGAACAAATTTTCTAATCTTAGCTGATGTTGTTAATTATTTGATTAACTTGGAAAATGCACACAGCTCTTCCCATGTCTACTGAGAGATCTGAATCAAAATCTCTGACAGGACAAACTCAGTTACACTAAAATACAAACACATCCACACACACACATAATCTACAACAAACCAATGACAACAACAACAAAAGCTCTAATGAATCCAGCTTGATATTGACAGTCTTTATAAAAACTGTGATAGCATTCACTTTATAAAAAAATCTGATGATAATCGATTCTTGATGCTTAAGAAGCAGTATTCTGCTTTCCCTGTACATTGTACAGTTGGGTGCTTTGCATCTTTAGATGTATATTTTAAATGACATTGGAGAGAAAGTGTTCTGACTTCACGTGATGCTCAAGTTCCAGTAAAGAGCTTCTCTGTGGTTTAGGCTTATGCTTTGTGATGGTGATCATATGAAATGTCTTCTTAAGTTATTAAACTACAGCTTAAGGTTAGAGTTTAGACTTGTACCAGTAACTACCATTAATCTTAAGTAATATATTTCAGATTTGGAGGAAAAATGCTTGTAATTTACATTTTACAATTTATCTTCATACTTACTTTGAAATTAGGCTGAATTCATGATGACTTGTATAAATTTGGTGATACATGTGAAAAAATGTTTTTTGGTAAATTTTATAGCTACGTTTTATTGAAGGGATTACCTTTCATTTGTGAGATTCTAATATAATGGTTTCAATTTAAAATAAATATAGTAAGATGGGATTTTTAGTTGATATAAATAAGTTTCAGAAATGTATCTTATTCTTATGAAAAGTGAATGGCAAACTGTATATTGTCGTGGTCCGTGGTCTGTGCCCTGTGTGGGACACCAAAAATGTTGTAGTCTGTGAGCGGGTTGGCAAAGAATTTCCAAACATGAGACAGAATGAGAGGGAAATAAAGTTTATTAGAGTGGGAGACACTGTTAGAACAGTGGGCCAGCTCAACAGAGAATAGATGTTGAGCAGGGCTTCTTAATTCACTTTTATACCCAGAGTAAAAGCAGTGGGATAGGGGTCTTGCTGGTCATTTACTGATTGGAAGAGGCACATATACTGGGTGGGGGAAAGATTAAGGCAAATACCTTCTCCCTCTGGGGTAGGAGGGGAGACAGGTTATACAGCTTAGGAGGACCTGAAATCCATTAATAGTTACAACATGAGGAAGGGAAGGGCCATAAGGGTCTGGTTTTTGTTCCTGCATTCCAAGGCCCTCCTTGGTTTTTGCTATTGTGTCCTTGGGTCACCATGGACAGTATGTTGATTTCATACTCATGTATGATAAACTGATTGCCACAATAGAGGTCGCTAACGTTTCCATCATGCCACATCACTACCATTTTTTTGTTGCTGTTATATGTCAACGATAGATGAATAAGTCTGGGGGAAAAGAGAATGGAGAGGAAGCATGTAACTGTTCTTGCCCCCACTTACTTATTATTAAACATAGAAGAAAATTTGGAAATTGATTTGAAAATATTTTGAAGGTTAATTTTTTTACCTTTCAGACCATCAGGTATCATTCGGAATACTGTGCTCATATTTGAATTACTTCCCTGAAGACTGATTTAACTGCCCTATGACATTATAATTACTGATAAAACTATTTTTGCATCTCAACTAATTAGTGAGAACATTATTATGTTCAAAGATATTCATAAAACTTTTAAGCTAGGGGTATTTTAAAGCACTTAAAAATACTCTGTAAAGCACTTTAAAATTAAAAAAAATAAAGACTTTTTTGGGGGGAGGAGAATGGATACATGTATATGTATGACTGAGTCCCTGAAATTATCACAACACTGTTAATTGGTTATATTTCAATATAAAATAAAAGTTAAAAAATTCAAATGTAAAAAAATTAAAAATACTCTCTTTAAAACAAAAGCTTTATCACCCAAATACAGACATAGTTGGTTTTTGTGCTTTTCTAATTTTGTTCTCTAATAGTGAAAAAGAAGGTCAAGTTAAATCTCAAATATTAAGCCATTTTCCCACTAATTAAAAATAAAGTATTTTATAAAAGTTATTCTAAATATTTGTATACTTCGCATTCTTTCTACTAGTGAAAGATAGATCTCAATGTTTCACTTCTGAAATTCTTATGAAATACTATTTATGTTAGAAAAATTATGATTCTTCATTATTCAGTGCTGAGAAAAGGAATGTGGGTGTCTGACCATGTGTTCATTGGTGAGGCAATTTATATTTGCTTGAGAATAAAGCTCTATCCAAACAAAAAAAATTGACTTCCATCTAATTTAAGATAGTTAATTTGAGGGGGCAACACATGTTTTGTTTAGACTTTGTATATAGATCTGCATGGTAACTATATGTTTCTTGATCATGTGTTTGACAAAATTTCCAACTAATTCTAGAAATTTGAAATGTTCTAGAGCAAAGAGAAATAGACTAATTGTCATGAACAGTGTGTTCTTGTTCCAGTTTTAAAGCTGGAACTTTGAGCAAATCTTAACTGTTTTAGTATTTTTGCTCATGAGATGAGATTGCAGGGCCAGAAAAACTCTCAGGAATTTGCCAGTTGAGCATTCTGTGAACACAAAGATTTGCTTTTCTCTTTGCCAAAAATCAGTAAAATATTTTGTTGTATCCGTGGAAACTAGTGATTCCTTTCTGGTTTGGGGACTTTTCAGTGCCTATAAGAATATTGCTCATTTTCACTTCTTGTTGCTTCAAAAAAC
This sequence comes from Capricornis sumatraensis, assembly GCF_032405125.1. NCBI lineage: Eukaryota > Metazoa > Chordata > Mammalia > Artiodactyla > Bovidae > Capricornis > Capricornis sumatraensis. The sequence continues at coordinate 12,706,325 of NC_091089.1, read as the reverse complement.
CTAATAAAAATCATCAAGGCATCTGCTGTAAAATCATAAGATTAATCATAATGCTGAATTTCAACTCAGGAAAGGAATCATGTCATTCTGCAAAGTAATCATGAATATACAGAGGCTGATTACAGGTTTTCCAGATTTAAGCAGACCTGATTTCCTGGTCACTTCTTCACTTCTTCTCTTGATTTCTACCTGCTGTGGTGGGTTTTACCAGTGCCAAGTGCTTTGTTCCACACTCTCTTACAAAAGTTTCAACATCATCCTGAGAGAATTTTCCTTTCCTTCCAATTGACAATTTTCTACAAATTCTCCAGATCTTAGCTTGATTATCACTTGCTCAGGTAAGTTTATTTTAAATAACCCTGCATCATCTAGTTCCCATCTTCACTGAATAAACTATTTTTTTTTTTTTGGCTTCTCATCAATTGTTAAAATGTTTCTTTAAAATTTAAAAAAAAAAGGCATCCAGAAACAAAGTTGGATACCTATCCATAGTTTTTTTTTTTTTTTTTCATTTTGTTACACACACATTTTCATAATATATTCACAGTCCTGTACTTTGCTTCTTGCATGAGCAAGCCTGGGGCTCTTTAAATGGCATACAACTGTGCAGAGTTCATACAGCATACAAAAAGTTCTTATTTTACTTATATAAATGCAGAGTTTTCTACTATGTTGATATTTTGTATATGTCAGATCCTAGTATATAGACACTTAAAGTGCGATAAACTTAAAAGTTTTATCAGTCTCTGTCCTTAAAACTCAATGAAACGCTTTTGTACATATGTCATTTGATATCAGGATATTATTGGCCTCATAACAGTTGTTGAGTATCTTCCCTATTCTGTTATTAAATTTTTTTTCTATTTACTTAGAATTTCAACAAAATGTATTTTATTTCTTCATAATTGTTAGATATTCACCAGGAGTGTGTTTGAGACTGGAGTTTTCTTTGTGAGGAGACTTTTATCAATTTAATATCTTTAATAAATATAGAGCTCTTCAAGTTAATCTCTTTAATTGAACAGAGTTGTAGCATTTTGTACCTTTTGAGTAGTTTATCAACATAATCTATCTTTTTGAAACTATTATCTTAAAGTGTTATATCATTATTCTGTCATTATGTCATATCTGACTCTTTGCAACTCTATGGACTGCAGCAAGCCAGGGTTCCCTGTCCTTCACTATTTCCTGGAGTTTGCTCAAATTCATGTCCACTGAGTTGCTGATATCATCCAACCATCTCATTCTCTGTCACTCTCTTCTCTTCCTGCCCTGAATCTTTCCCAGCATCAGGGATTTCTTCAGTGAGTTGGCTCTTTGCATCAGGTGGCCAAAGTATTATATAATTTTTACATAATGTTATATATATATATATATATACTTATAAAATATTTACAAAGTTTTATAACATAACAATATATTTTTGATATTTTAATATTTATAATTATCACCTCTGTTTTATTGTTGATCTTAGTTTCCTTTCTCATCTTTATTTCTCTCTCTTATTTTTTCTCTATTTCTCTATTGTGATTTTTCTGTTTAATCTCTCATAACATCTGATCATGTGTACTTTTACAAAGCTCTGTCAGTAACTCTTGTCTCTATTTTGTCCATAACAGAAGCAGAAAAATAAACAGATTGTAAATATAATGTTAGATATTTTCACAAGCCTAGTTAGCTGTGATGACAAATGCATACTGACTAACTTGACCATTTGACAAAGTAAATTTCTAAAAATCAAATTTAGTTAATATTAGATGGCATCTGAAAGATGGTCTAGACATGCTACTTTGTAGCATTAATCTGTTCAATATGTAAAATATAAATATATAAACAAGAATCCCATCTTACTATACTTTGGTACCTTCTTTCCTGTTATTTTTCAGCTTACTGACTGACAGTCTAAGAGAAGTGTCTGTGGCTCTTATTTTCTATGGACAGTAGAGGCAGTTATGATAGCCAGGTTGCATAGAATGTTTGTGAAGAGTAAAATAGAACCGAGGGCATACCCAAAGGGAAGTGCAGACGATGATGGTTCTTGCTTCAAATCCTAAATTTTACAGACTTTTCTAAGTCCTTGTAACTTAAAAAAAAAAAAAAATGTACCACTGTTAAAATGTATAATTATGTATTTCTAATTTCATAAAATATTTTTATATCTGATTTCTTCTGAAATGAATGATGATTGTGTTGGTCCAATTAGAAGCTCTGTTTGTTCCTTTATTATTTGTATTGCTCTAATTACCCATTGATAAAAGTCTGTCAGTGGATAATGCCTGAGAACATTATCAAATGGTTTAGTAATGGCTCATGCAGAGCAGTGATATCTTTCTCTATTTGTCTACTCAGTATCACACTTTTCAGTCTGTTCACATTATTACCTCTGCCATGTCTCACAGTACTCTGGGGCACAAGAATTTAGCTAAAAATACTAAAACATACAGCATGTTTTGCTGTCAAATTGTTTTTATCTATCTAAACTGAGACATTACGTTGCCAATAAAGGTCAATCTAGTCAAAGCAGTGATTTTTCCAGTAGTCATGTATGGGTTTGAGAGTTGGAATATAAAGAAAGCTGAGTGGTGAAGAATTGATGCTTTTGACCTGTGGTGTCGGAGAAGACTCTTGAAATTCCCTTGGACTGCAAGGAGATCCAACCAGGATCTCCTAAATCCTAAAGGAAATCAGTCCTGAATATTCATTGGAAGGACTGATGCTGAAGCTGAAAATGCAATACTTTGGCCACCTGATGTGAAGAACTGACTCACTGGAAAAGACCCTGATCTGGGAAAGATTGAAGGTGGGAAGAGAAGGGGATGACAGAGAATGAGATCATTGGATGGCATCACCAACTCCATGGACATGAGTTTAAGTAAGCTCCAGATGTTGGTGATGGACAGGGAAGCCTGGCGTGCTGCAGTCCATGCGGTCACAAAGAGTCAGACAAGACTGAGAGACTGAACTGAACTAAAACTACAGCAAAGATTGAAGCATCAGCAATGTATACAGGATGAAGTTTTATGAAGACATTCAGTATCTTATTAAGTTTAGTATCTTAACATTTTATATTAAAGGTTTTAGAAAATGTTTCAAAATATTTAAAATAGATAATGTTACATTGCAGATATCATTTCATATACATTGAAAAACTATAAAGTCAATTTCTCTATAGTCTTTTGTAATATCCTTATTTATTTTACATGATTTTTTTCTTCAGTGTTAGTAGTTTTATCTTATTTGACTATCTGTCTGGAAAATGTTGGTACTATCATAATGTAGTAACATGGCTATCAGAAACAAAGTAGTAATATATCATATGGTGTTCAGACGCTTGGTCATATCCAACTCTTTGAGACCCCGTGAACTGTTGCCACCGCTCCTCTGTCCATGGAATTCTCTTAGGCAAGAATACTGGAGTGGGTTGCCATTCCCTTTTCCAGCAGATCTTTCCCACCTAGGGATCAAATCTGGGTCTCCCACATTGCAGGCAGATTCTTTAGGTCTGAGCCACCAGGGAGGCCCAACCTATGTCATATAGGACCTTCATTTAATGTATATATTGACCGATGTCATTATATCATTTTATTTCTATAATTCTTTTATTCACATTTTCAAAATTATTTGAATAAAATAAAACAGGTTGTTGGATGCCCAATATATGATATGAACTGTCTTCCATGGTGTTAATAACACCTAAGATTTGTTGAAGGCAAGAGGAGAAGGGGATGGCAGAAGATGAGATGGTTGGATGGCATCACCAACTTGATGGACACAGGTTTGAGTAAGCTCTGGGAGTTGGTGATGGACAAGGAGGCCTAGTGTGCTGCAGTCCATGGAATCACAAAGAGTTAGACACAACCGAGCAACTGAACTGAACGCAATTGAAGATTTGTTAAATAATACTGTGTCTCTGATAATGTGCTAATACTTTTTGAGAGGACTTTCTAAATGTATAACAATCCTATGATGTAGGTCTATTTTTAGCTTTGCTTTATAGATGAAGAAGCAGAGGTCTGTGCAGGATGAGTGAATTACCCTGAGGATATGCTTATAGGTAGTAGCAGATTCAGGATTTGAATCTAGTCATTTGGATTACAGCATCGAAGAGCTTAGCCACTACTTTTGCTATTAAGTTCACGTGGCAAACTCTTGAAAAGTATTTTTCTAAAAGACACCAGTTTACAGACATAGGCAAGTTTAATGTGTTTATTTTGTATTTCTTCCCTAATATATATATTTTGTATTTCTTCCCTGGCTAACAGTGGGCAAAGGAGATTTGTCTTTTGGACAGAGAGAGCTTTACTAGCAATAATTATCTTGATTCTAAGCCAAAAGAGTCCCATTACATGGTTCTGTTACTCTTTTCAGGCAGAAGTGCTAATGACTCAAGCGGGTAGTTTATTTAATAACTGATAAAAGTCCTTTCTTTTCCCTAAGAAATATCCACTTCTGTAGACAAAAGCCAAGCCCACATATATCATTGAGATAAACGCTTCTCTGTCTTGAGATTTCTGTAAAAATATTGAGAGGCAACAATGATAAATAACTAAGGGGTATGATTTTATGGATGCATCTAGGATTCATGTCTGTAAGATATTTAGAGGCTTCCCGCCCCATACTTCATAGTTCTTAGGGCTTTTGAGACCATGTGTTTTTTAAAGAGCATCTAAGAATGCATTTTTGCCTTGAAGCCAAATGTTAATTTTGTATCATTGCCATTTATAAAGGCTAGGATAAGTTAATGATTTTATCTTTAAACTCAGAGTGTTTGTGTGTGTGGTGTTTATCAATTTTAAATGTACAATATGATAAATTCAAAACGTATATACAGGAAGGGAAACACCACCACGAGTATAACATAGAACAATTATTTTATGACAAGTGTCCCCTCATGTATTTTTGCATTCTAGATACTCCCCAAACTCTTGGTGACCATTGATCATTTTTTCCTATATATCTGTAGCCTTGTTTTTTTTTGTGTGGAATTTTATATAAATGAAACTAAATAAGATATAATTTTCTGTGTCTAATTTCTTTTCCTTATCACAATCCTTGTGAGATGCACCCAAGTTATTTTGTGTATTCATAGTTCTTTATTTTTACTTTTGAGTAATTTATCATTATATGCATATATTAAAAATTTTTAAATTGGTGGTGAGCAGTAGCCATTATTCTAGATTGTGTTATTATGAATAAAATTTCTATGAACATTTGTATAAGTCTTGAGTGGATATATGCTTTTTTAAAATTCTTATTTTTACTTTATTTTACTTTACAATACTGTATTGGTTTTGCCATACATTGACATGAATCCGCCACGGGTGTACATGAGTTCCCAATTCTGAACCCTACTCCCACCTCCCACCCCATATCATCTGTCTGGATCATCCCCATGCACCAGCCCCAAGCATCCTGTACCTTGTATCGAACATAGACTGGCGAGTCATTTCTTACATGATAGTATACATGTTTCAATGCCATTCTCCCAAATCATCCCACCCTCTCCCTCTCCCTCAGAGTCCAAAAGTCCATTCTATACATCTGTATCTCTTTTGCTCTCTCGCATACAGGGTTATCATTATCATCTTTCTAAATTCCATATATATCTATTAGCATACTGTATTGGTGTTTTTCTTTCTGGCTTACTTCACTCTATATAATCGGCTCTAGTTTCATCCATCTCATCAGAACTGATTCAAATGTATTCTTTTTAATGGCTGAATAATACTTCATTGTGTATATGTACCACAGTTTGCTTATCCATTCATCTGCTGATGGACATCTAGGTTGCTTCCATGTCCTGGCTATTATAAACAGTGCTGCAATGAACATTGGGGTACATGTGTCTCTTTCAGTTCTGGTTTCCTCAGTGTGTATGCCCAGCAGTGGGATTGCTGGGTCATAAGGCAGTTCTATTTGCAATTTTTAAAGGAATCTCCACACTGTTCTCCATAGTCCACCAACAGTGTAAGAGGGTTCCCTTTTCTCCAACCCCTCTCCAGCATTTATTGTTTGTAGACTTTTGGATCATGGCCATTCTGCCTGGTGTGAAATGGTACCTCATTAAGGTCTTGATTTGCATTTCTCTAATAATGAGTGATGGTGAGCATCTTTTCATGTGTTTGTTAACCATCCATATGTCTTCTTTGGAGAAATGTCTATTTAGTTTTGGCCCACTTTTGATTGGGTTGTTTATTTTTCTGGAATTGAGCTGCATAAGTTGCTTGTATATTTTTGAGATTAGTTGTTTGTCAGGTGCTTCATTTGCTATTATTTTCTCCCATTCAGAAGGCTGTCTTTTCACCTTGCTTATAGTTTCCTTTGTTATGCAGAAGCTTTTAATTTTAATTAGATCCCATTTGTTTATTTTTGCTTTTATTTCCAGTATTCTGGGAGGTGGATCATAGAGGATCCTGCTGTGATTTATGTCGGAGAGTGTTTTGCCTATGTTCTCCTCTAGGAGTTTTATAGTTTCTGGTCTTACGTTTAGATCTTTAATCCATTTTGAGTTTATTTTTGTGTATGGTGTTAGAAAGTGATCTAGTTTCATTCTTTTACAAGTGGTTGACCAGTTTTCCCCACATCACTTGTTAAAGAGATTGTCTTTACTCCATTGTATGTTCTTGCCTCCTTTGTCGAAGATAAGGTGTCCATAGGTGTGTGGATTTATCTCTGGGCTTTCTATTTTGTTCCATTGATCTATATTTCTGTCTTTGTGCCAGTACCATACTGTCTTGATGACTGTGGCTTTGTAGTAGAGCCTGAAGTCAGGCAAGTTGATTCTTCCAGTTCCACTTCTTTCTCAAGATTGCTTTGGGTATTCGAGGTTTTTTGTATTTCCATACAAATCTTGAAATTATTTGTTCTAGTTCTGTGAAAAATACCGCTGGTAGCTTGATAGAGATTGCATTGAATCTGTAGATTGCTTTGGGTAGTATACTCATTTTCACTATAGTGATTCTGCCAATCCATGAACATGGCAAACTTCTCCCTCTGTTAGTGTCCTCTTTGATTTCTTTCATCAGTGTTTTATAGTTTTCTATATATAGGTCTTTAGTTTCTTTAGGTAGATATATTCCTAAGTATTTTATTTGTTGCAATAGTGAATGGAATTGTTTCCTTAATTTCTTTTTCTACTTTCTCATTATTAGTGTATAGGAATGCAAGGGATTTCTGTGTGTTGATTTTATATCCTACAACTTTACTATATTCATTGATTAGCTCTAGTAATTTTCTGGTGGAGTCTTTAGGGTTTTCTATGTAGAGGATCATGTCATCTGCAAACAGTGAGAGTTTTACTTCTTCTTTTCCAATTTGGATTCCTTTTATTTCTTTTTCTGCTCTGATTGCTGTGGACAAAACTTCCAGAACTATGTTGAATAGTAGTGGTGAAAGTGGGCACCCTTGTCTTGTTCCTGACTTTAGGGACAGGAATAGAAGGAACATACCTCAATATAATAAAACCTATATATGACAAACCCACAGCAAACATGATCCTCAATGGACATATGCTTTTATTTTTCTTTATAAAATAATGAGATGAACATGATAATATGGAAAGTAATTATTTGTCTTTGTAAGAAATTGCTAAGTTGTTTTTCAATGTGATAGTAAAAATACATGCTTCATCAGGCATTTGCTAATCTAGTTGTTCCACATACTTGTTAAATGTGACATTGTCTAGCTTTTTACATTTTAGCCCAGTTTTTTAAAATTTTAATTATATTAATATTATTGTGGTGTTACTTTGATTTTTTCTGATGACAAATGGTGATGAGTAATTTTTCATATGTTTATTGGTGACGTATCATTTTTATGACCTATCTATTCAGTCTTTTGCCCATTTTAAATTGATTTATTTGCCATTATAGTTGATATGAGAGTTCTTTATATAGTATATTTTGCCAATATTTTCTCCTAGCCTATGTCTTTCTATTTAGTTTTTTAACAGCTTCTTATCATTAGCAAAAGTTTTTGTTTCTTATTCCAAAATAATAGAACTTTCCCTACTGTCTTAAAACTTTTAAGTCTTAAATGCAGTATTGTTAATTATAGCTCTAGTCATCATGTTATACCTTAAATCTCCAGAAATTATACTTCTTATAGCTGGAAGTTAGCAAAAGTTTTACGTTTTTATAAACTTAGAATTTTTATTTATACTTTTTTTCATTTAGAATATGAAGAAATATTTGTCTAACCTGGAGTTGGAAGTTTTTATACTATAGTTTTTATGACTTATCATCTTACCTCTTAAATTTACATCAAACTGTTTTTCGGGTAGTTTTATCAGCAATATGTGAACCGTGAACTTCCTGATGTTCAAGTTGGTTTTAGGAAAGGCAGGGGAACCAGAGATCAAATTGCCAGCATCTGCTGGATCATAGAAAAAGCAAGAGAGTTCCAGAAAAAACATTTATTTCTGCTTTATTGACTATGCCAAAGGCTTTGACTGTGTGGATCTCAATAAACTGTGGGAAATTCTGAGAAATGGGAATACCAGACCACCTGACCTGCCTCTTGAGAAATCGGTTTGCAGGTCAGGAAGCAACAGTTAGAACTGGACGTGAAACAACAGACTGGCTTGAAATTGGAAAAGAGCATGTCAAGGCTGTATATTGTCACTTTGCTTAACTTCTATGCAGAGTACATCATGAGAAACGCTGGACTGGAAGAAACACAATCTGGGATCAAGATTGTCGGGAGAAATATTAATAACCTCAGATATGCAGATAACACCACCACCCCCAGAAAGTGAAGAGGAACTAAAAAGCCTCTTGATGAAAGTGAAAGAGGAGAGTGAAAAAAAGTTGGCTTAACACTCAACATTCAGAAAACGAAGATCATGGCATCTGGTCCCATCACTTCATGGGAAATAGATGGGGAAACAGTGGAAACAGTGTCAGACTTTATTTTTGGGGGCTCCAAAATCACTGCAGATGGTGATTGCAGCCATGAAATTGAAAGATGCTTACTCCTTGGAAGAAAAGTTATGACCAACCTAGATAGCATATTCAAAAGCAGAGACATTACTGTGCCGACTAAGGTCCGTCTAGTCAAGGCTATGGTTTTCCCTGTGGACATGTATGGATGTGAGGGTTGGACCCTGAAGAAGGCTGAGCACTGAAGAACTGATGCTTTTGAACTGTGGTGTTGGAGAAGACACTTGAGATTCCTTTGGACTGCAAGGAGATCCAACCAGTCCATTCTGAAGGAGATCAGCCCTGGGTGTTCTTTGGAAGGAATGATGCTAAAGCTGAAACTCCACCTTTAGCCACCTCATATGAAGAGTTGACTCATTGGAAAAGACTCTGATGCTTGGAGGGATTGGGGGCAGGAGGAGAAGGGGACGACAGAGGATGAGATGGCTGGTTAGCATCACTGACTGGATGGACATGAGTCTGAGTGAACTCTGGGAGTTGGTGATGGACAGGGAGACCTGGCGTGTTGCAATTCATGGGGTCGCCAAGAGTCAGAAACAACTGAGCGACTGAACTGAACTATAGCACAAGTGTGTGTGTGTTAGTTGGGCAGTCATGTCTTGACTCTTTGTGACCCCATTGGCAATAGACTACCAAGCTCCTCTGCCCATGGAATTTTCCAGGCAAGAATACTGAAGTGGGTTGCCATTCCCTTCTCCAGGGAATCTATAGACCCAGGGATCAGAACCTGGGTCTCTTATGTCTCCTGCATTGGCAGGCAGGTTCTTTACCACTAGCACCACCTGGCAGACCCCTTGTGTGGCTTTAGTTCTGTTCATATTCATCACAAGGTACAGAATTATTGCCATCAGAATGGTTCCTAGTATGGTTCCACTCTAGAGCCATAGCCGCATCCCTAGAAACTTCTAATCTGCTCTCCAAAATTTTAATATTGTAATTTCTAAGATGTTGTGTAAACAGAATCAGTCATTCAGTATGTAACTAACTGAGATTTTATTTGCTTACCTAGAAGAATTCCTTTGAGACCTATCAAAATTGCACTTATTAATAAGTTGCTCCCTTTTATAGCTGAGTAGCATTCCATTCAGCGATGTGCCACACATTGTTAAACCACTCATCAGTTGTAGGCTGTATTTAGTTTTTGAGTTTTGTCAGAATACTGCTATGAATATTTCTGTAGAGATTTTTGCACAGAGATTGATACAGAATATATATTTATGGATAAAACAGACACATATTATTCACCTTGCAGACCAAATAAAATGTCACAATAACTACTTTGCCAGTAACTGGGACACAGCATTCCAATGACTGTCTTGATGAAAAGAATTATATATTGCTTTCTTCTGTCTCAATATTTTGTTAGCTTTAAAATGATGTGTTAGGGTGGTAATTACGCAAAATATGAAGAGTGTGTTCTGTGGAGTCAACCTTCCTGAATCATACATTTTCCACTTTTTATTGGTGTCATCTTTAGCAGGAAATAGCATCTTTAATCCTCAGCATCTCTATGTGCAAATGCGGGTCATTTTAGTATGTACGAAATTTGATGGTTATAAGGACTAAATATGAGAAATTATATAAAACATGTTGTAGTCTTCTCAGAGAATAAGCTTTAAAATAGCATTAGATATTTTACTTATTTTGGTAGAAAACAGTTAATTTAGCCTTAATTGCACAGAATTAAAATAGCCTATATTTCTAAAATATGCAAAATCTGCAAAGTGTTATAATGATTCATTTATTCATTGTCTTAGAAAAATAAGACAGTACATGTATGGGAGTGATTGCAGGTATTATTTTGCTTAATTTACAAATGAAAACTCAATTTTCTCAAATATTAAAGATTTATACACAAACATATGGGGGGGTAGAGGTTGGGATACACTAAGCTGAATGAAAATAATTTTCTTTACCCAGTTAAGTGTACAAATTGGGTATGACTTTTACCCTACTGCTTTAATGGCATTGAGCAAAGAAAATTTTTGCATTAGGAAGGAAGAGAGAAAAGCCTTATTCTAAAAGAATATGAATAGTTACCTAGGATACACTTTGCTGTTTAATTATTTCTAAAGCAAGAAAATTAGAGATACCAAGGGAACATTTCATGCAAAGATGGGCACAATAAAGGACAGAAATGCTGTGGATCTCACAGAAGAAGAAGATATTAAGAAGAGGTGGCAAGAATATACAGAAGAACTATACAAAAAAAAAAAAAAAGATCTTCATGACCCAGATTACCACGATGGTGTGATCACTCACCTAGAGCCAGATATCCTGGAATGTGAAGTCAAGTTGGCCTTAGGAAGCATCACTATGAACAAAGCTAGTGGAGGTGATGGAATTCCAGTTTAGCTATTTTAAATCCTAAAAGATGATGGTGTGAAAGTGCTGCACTCAATATGCCAGCAAATTTGAAAACTCAACAGTGGCCACAGGACTGGTAGAGGTCAGTTTCATTCCAATCCCAGAAAAAACCAATGCCAAAGAATTTTCAAACTATTGCACTATTGCACTCATCTCACTTGCTTGCAAAGTAATGATCAGGCTTCAACAGTATGTGAACCGTGAACTTCCAGATGTTCAAGCTGGATTCAGAAAAGGCAGAGGGACCAGAGATCAAATTGCCAACATCTGCTGGATCATCAAAAAAGCAAGAGAGTTACAGAAAAATATATTCTTCTGCTTTATTGACTACACCAAAGCCTTTGACTGTGGATCGCAAGAAACTGTGGGAAATTCTTCAAGAGATGGGGATACCAGACCACCTTACATGCCTTCTAAGAAATTTGTATGCATGTCAGGAACCAACAGTTAGAACTGGACATGGAGCAACAGACTGGTTCTAAATTGGAAAAGAGGTATGTCAAGGCTGTATATTGTCACCCTGCTTATTTAACTTATATGCAGAGTACATCATATGAAATGCAGGACTGGAAGAAGAACAATCTAGAATCAAGATTGCTGGGAGAAATATCAATAACCTCAGATATGCACATGACACCACCCTTGGCAGAAAGCGAAGAGGAACTAAAAAGCCTCTTGATGAAAGTGAAAGAGGAGAGTGAAAAAGTTGGCTTAAAGCTCAACATTCAGAAAACGAAGATCATGACATCCAGTCCCATCACTTCACGACAAATAGATGTGGAAACAATGGAAACAGAGCCTTTATTTGAGGGAGGGCTCCAAAATCACTGCAGATGGTGCCTGCAGACATGAAATTAAAAGACACTTGCTCCTTGGAAGAAAAGCTATGACCAACCTAGACAGCATATTAAAAAACAGAGACATTACTTCGCCAATAAAGATCTCTCTACTCAAAGCTATGGTTTTTCCAGTAGTCATGGATGGATGTGAGAATTGGACTATAAAGGAATCTGAGTGCTGAAGAACTGATGCTTTTGAACTGTGGTGTTGGAGAAGACTCTTGAGAGTTCCTTGGACAGCCAGGAGATCCAAGCAGTCCATCCTAAAGGAAATCAGTCCTGATTGGAAGGACTGATGCTGAAACTCCAGTACTTTGGCCACCTGTTAAAAAGAACTGACTCATTTGAAAAGACCCTGATGCTGGGAAAGATTGAAGGTGGGAGGAGAAGGTGACGCAGAGGATGAGATGGTTGGATGGCATCTCTGACTCGATGGACATGAGTTTGAGCAAGCTCTGGTAGTTGATGATGGACAGGGAAGCCAGGTGTGCTGCAGTTCATGGGGTCACAGAGTTGGACATGACTGAGAGACTGAACTGAACTTAACTGAAAAGCTAGGAGATATCTTAAAATAAATACAGATAAATTTTCTTACCCAGTTTCATAGTGGAATTTTATAAAAAATATCAATTATGAATTGCAAAGTCTAAAATACATTATAAGGTGCATTTTAAATCTTAGAAGCAGTCTTTTTGATTCTTTATTTTTATTCCTACATCTCACAGTGTCTCACCCTATGAAAATTTGACAGAACTCCAGCTATTCTTTGAAGGAAATAGGAGCATGTATTGGCAGACAAAAAAAAAAAAAAAAAGAAAAGAAAAGAAAAAAGAAAAGCAGGCAAAGGAATATGCAGCCAATCATAATATTGCATAATGAACATTTATGTAAGATTATATTGTTTTCATTATGCTATAGGGTATAGAGAGTGGGTGAAAGTTAAGCACAGTCAAAGGAGAATACTGTGTTCAGTGAATTTCTTGTTTCCCCAACAACCTCTTGCTCAATTTTGGGGTAAAATTTATATCTGCTACTCTATTAATGAATGTAGATTACACATTACACATGTAATGTAGAATACACAACTTTTCTATTAGGTTTCATCATTTATTATGAGAAAAATCTTCATACCTTTAGCCAACTAATAATCTGGAAAGCACTTTTCCCTCAGTAAGAATATGGAGGGCTTAGTCTTCCTGTCAAAGTAGCCTTGCTATTATCAGTCTTCTAATTACCTTCTCTGTCACCAGGTAAAGAACTCACCGACTGTGAATGGTAATTGACTGAAGCCTGTCATCAGGCTAATTGATTGTGGTTCAGAGTTTCTGTTTTAGTCCAGAGAAACATAAAGATAAATGATATCTGTGCACCATGTTATTTCCTTCAGGGCTCTGATACATTAGGACCAAATGATGGTATGAGATGGAATCTATATAGTCTACATTACAAAAGCTTGTTTTTTCTTTATAGATTGTATATATTTACATGTATAAAATATAGAATATATACATACATATATAAAACTTATAATTTCTTCTTTTATGCCTCAATCATGGTTTTATATTTTCTTTTTTTTTAATCTTCTTTTTTAGTTTTAATTTTTACTTCATTTTGCTTTACAATACTGTATTGGTTTTGCCATACATTGACATGAATCAGCCACAGGTGTACATGAGTTCCCAATCCTGAACCCCCATCCCACCTCCCACCCCATATCATCTCTCATAGATGTAAGTATATCACTTTGGAAAGCATACATTCAAATGGCCACAGCTGAGCTTTTGAAAGGAAAGTCCTACTATGATGGTTTATTATTAGACAATTTGGTACTCTACCACAAATACACTCTGTAAAATAAAATATCAAGATTAGCTCATAAAAAATATTTTTACCAGTATTTATTAAGTATACAAAAAATCAGAAAGATACCATTCTGTGATTTTTGTTTCTGAAGGTACTTGTTTTGAAAGAAACTTCTTAAATGAGTTGAATGAAGTTTGATTTGAAAATACCCTTTTGCCTTACTTGAAAAACACTATGGCATTCTTCACTTGTCCAAGGTCCTCTGTACTGCTTTCATAATTAAGGCCATCAATCTTGAACATTTTTATTGCTGATTGTGGTGCAGGACTGCTTGGCTAAGCCTTTGAAAAGTAAATGATTATGGAGTGGCAATTTCTGCTTTAACTTTGGTGCTTGGTTTCCACAGTCTGTTGCCCATTGCTGTGGATGAGAGACTTAAGAATAAAAAGTTTGGTGGTTATTGTGGGAACTTAGAAGGACACAAAGCAAGCAAAAACATAAACCAAAACTGATATTTCTAAGGTGCAAATAAGTAGACTTATAAGAAATTATTCTCATATACTATATCTCCCATTTATTTACAAGACTGAGAACTATCTGTTTCTCTAACTATGGCCACTTTATTAGGTTAAAAAAATACTTTTATAAATACCACAAAAAATATTTCTACTTAGCTTTAGTCTCCCAAGATACTAATCTCCTGACCACATTATCTCATTCTCACTAATAATCTCACTGGAGATTAGAGGAAAAGAAAAAAGAGATTAGAGGGAAAGGAAAAAGTAGAGGAGCAAAATCTCTTCAATTTTCTCACCAAAATTACCTAATACCAAACGTATCCCCAGTCATCTTCCCTTTCCTTCTCTCACAGTGATCCCCCCAAACTGCCCTTAATTCCATCCCCTGTTCCGTTCTCAGATGCAGTAATCTTCTCTCTCACCTTTATTTTCATGGGTGCTACTCCAATGCTTCTTTGTTACAAATTATACTACCAGACATGTTCCAGTTTGGGAAGTCCCAGTGACAGATCTGTTCAGCTGCCCCCTCTTTTTGCCGCTGAGGGTTGCTAACCCCTCTGATTATGTGGCCAGCTCAGTTCAACTCATTCCTGACACTAACAACCCATAAATAGCAACAGATTCCAGTTTAAAGACTCAGTCTTACAAGAGTGCCCCCAAACCTCCCCCTGACTACACACACACACACACACACACACACACACACACACACACACACACACACACACACACTCTTCAGATGCCAGTTGCAAGCCCAGATTATGATCTGAGCTTCTTATCTACTAGCTATAGAATGGTGATTCCGACAACCTTCTCCTTGGATTTTTTTTTTTTAATAGGTTGAATTTTTTTTTAATTTGTTTATTTTTTTAATTTTTATTTTTGCTTTATTTTACTTTACAATACTATATTGGTTTTGCCATACATTGACATGAATCCACCACGGGTGTACATGCGATCCCAAACATGAACCCCCCTCCCACCTCCTTCCCACAACATCCCTCTGGGTCATCCCCGTGCACCAGCCCCAATCATGCTGTATCCTGCATCGGACATAGACTGGTGATTTGATTCTTACATGATAGTATACATGTTTCAATGCCATTCTCCCAAATCATCCCACCCTCTCCTTTCGAGTCCAAAAGTCCGCTATACACATCTGTGTCTTTTTTGTTGTCTTGCATACAGGGTTATCATTGCCATCTTTCTAAATTCCATATATATGTGTTAGTATACTGTATTGGTTTTTTCTTTCTGGCTTACTTCACTCTGTATAATCGGCTCCAGTTTCATCCATCTCAACAGAACTGATTCAAATGTATTCTTTTTAATGGCTGAGTAATACTCCATTGTGTATATGTACCACAGCTTTCTTATCCATTCATCTGCTGATGGACATCTAGGTTGTTTCCATGTCCTGGCTATTATAAACAGTGCCGTGATGAACTGGTGCAGCTTATAGAACTCAAAGAAATATTTTATTTACTAGGTCACTGATGTGTTACATAAGCATATAAACTCAGGAACAGCCAGATGGAAGAGATGCACAAAAAGAAGTGTGGGGAAAGGACACAGCTTGTTTGAGCTGTCCAAATGCATCCCTCTCCCAGATCTCCATGTGTTCAGCAACCTGGAAGCTCTCCGAACCCTTTCTTTCTCAGCTTCTATGGAGACTTCATAATATAGGCATGACTAATTAAACCATTCACCATTGGTTATTGATTCAACCTCCAGCCCCTCCCTACTTGCTGGTGGTGTCTAGTGGGGACAGAGGAAACTGAAGTTTCCAACTCTAATCACAAGGTTCCTTCTTCTGGCAACCGACTCCATCCTTAGGTGGGGGGGGGGGGTCACAAACCCACCTTATTAATATAACAAAAGATAGCTTTATCATTCACCTCACTTAGGAAAGGCCAAGGAACTTAGGAGTTCTGTGTTGGAATAGGGTATAAAGACCAAATGTTTATTTTTGTCTTATAAATCACAGTATCACACAAACAAATATTATGTGATGTAATGCAAATATGTTTGATTTTAGCAATAATGTTTTAAGTTAAAAACTGAATAAGAGATAAATACTGTCAATATATATGCTTTTAAGTTCTCTAATTTCTATTCTCATAAGTGAGTGACATCTTTCTAGCTCTGCCTCTGAACTGAAACTGAAATCTTGTAATTTTTAGTATTCTTTTTCACTACATTTTAATAGTTTCCTCTAGTAGTTTTTCACTCACACTCCATAATAATTGAGAAGAATGAACTGAAAATGTTAAGTCATAAAGGTTGAAATTAAATGATTTTCTTTAATCATCCACTTTTTGGGAAAGTGGATCAGACCATCAATTTCATTTCTGAAAGCTGTTTAAGCACAGAAGGATGACAGCAATAGAATGAGTTTCCTTAAGTCTGTTTTACTGGTGTGAATTAATAAAATCATAATTTTTTTTCCTTGCATGAAAATATTCACAAATTTAAATGAGCCATGATTTCAATCACAAAAGTGTTCACCTGTGAACTGACTTGGAAATTTTTTCTAGAATGACACAAATAGGTTCATTTTATTCAGCAACTGCAAAATGAAAGAAATAAACAAAACATTCCTGATTACCCCAAGACATAGACATTGAAAAGCAGTCCACTGTAATATATCCAATTGCATGAAAGAATTACATTTTTTTTTTTTTGCCTTTTATTTTTTTCTCATTGTGTGTCAGTATAAATCTATTCCTGGTGAACGATGCTCTAAATAGCAGATATTCTGTATCCTTACAAATGTTGTCTCTTGTTCCTCTATTTCATAAGAAGTCTGATGTTATTGTTGGCACTTTGACTGGAATTTTCACTCAAAATCATTTAGCAGATGTATATATAAAAACTATGAATTTGAAGGTTGTTGCCTTTATTTTGCTGTTTTCATAGTCCTCATGTTTATTGCAACTGATTCCTATTTAAATATCTTGCCATGTAATAAAGGGGATCTTCTAAATCCTCCCAAATAACTGTATTTAGATGAAAAACCAAACTCCTTGCAATGACCTTCAAAACCCTAAATGATTTAGACCTTCGTATTGATGTCCTCTTTTACCTTATATGCTCTTTTCTTGGTGTTCCAGTAACTCTTTCTTTTCTATCCCTGGATATATCAAGCTCATTCTCAAATGAGTACCATTACCCAAACAAGATGTTGATTCTTTTGGGAATACTATTTTTCAGTATATTAATGTGGAGAGTACTTTCTCAACATTAAATGTCTAACTTAAATATCACTATCCAGGGAGATATTTTCTGCCCAAATCAGAAATCACCTGTCTCTATTTTTGGTTATCAAATGAAATGTAACTGCACGAAGGCAGAGTCCTTTTTTTCACCATTCATAATTGCATTTCTAGTTTCTAGACTAAGTCCCAGTCTCAACACATGGCAGGTTATCAGTAAGTATTCTTGAATAAATGAATATTATATCTCTTTCCAATTTATTTAAAATAATAAAAGTTTCAAAAGTAAGACTAAAGGAAATTATAATGTTTGTTTTAATAGAACAGCTTTGTCAATGGACATCATGTTGGCTGTTGATTTGGAAATCATGTATTTTTTTTTTAAGTTTTCTAAAACTATCATTGTATTCTTTGTGAACTAAACACTTTAACCTGTTATAGATAAGTGTCCATTGACTCAAAGGTGACCATCTAGGTGGTTTTCAGAAATCACCTGTCAAATAGCAACATTGAACATTAATCGTGTCACACTAAGAAAGTACAAGTTTTCAAAAATTTGTGAATATTATTTCTGTAAGAAAATGTTCTAAGTTTCAAACATTTAATTATCAGCCAATATTAGAACACCCACCATATATATATGTTCTTTTTTTTCCCCCCTTTGATAATGACCACCAGTTGTCAAGGAGAAGCAGAAAATTCACCAAAACAAAATTATAACTTCAATGCATCATGTATATTAGAGTTGCCTTTTTTCGAATCTGATTTACCTTACGATACTAGTTCACTGGTAATGTGTGAAATTTAAAAAGAAATAAAGTTTAGTTACATCACTGCCAGAGATTAGATATCTTAAATGTAGTACACAAATATAAGGGTTAAGGACATCAGACCAGAGATAGAAAAAAGAAACTGAAGGAAATCTAAGGCATATTTATATAGATGCTTCACCCTCCAGGCAACCTTTTTCTACTTACTTGACTTGGTTAATCATTATTGTTGGAACAACTCCAGAAGTACTGCCCCTGTCTGTCAAAAGCCTCCCAAATTGCGGAAGAAAGTTTAGACTTGAACGTTGCTATTGATTAAGGCAGGGCTGCAAAGCAGACACAGATATAAAGAACAGATTTTTGAACTCAGTGGGAGAAGGTGAGGGTGGGATGATTGGCAAGAATAACATTGAAACATGTACATTACTGTATATAAAACAGACGACCAGTGCAAGATTGATTCATGAAGCAGGACACCCAAAGTCAGTGCTCTGGGATAACCCAGAGGGATAGAGTGAGGAGGGAGGTGGGAAGGGGGTTCAGTATGAAGGGGGGACACATGTATACCTGTGGCTGATTCATGTTGATGTATGGCAAAAACCATCATAATATTGTTAAGTAATTATTCTCTGATTAAAATTAATTAGAACATAAAAAATATAGAAAGGAGAGATTATATAGAATATATAAATTTTAAAAATAGTTTATTTTCACAAAATATCATCCTGAATATTGCTATATTTAGGTTCTGAGAGTTAAATCTATTAGGCTTACTTCTCATAACCTACCCCCTCATTGCTGCTCAAGTGACACCTGAGGTTTAAATATTTTGTATAATTGCCAGCATTTCTGTTGAGAATCATTTTTAGCAAACATGTTCACTCCTTCCATTAAAGTTTACACCACCGTGAGCTTGATGTACTATTGATCGGTTTTTACAGTGATTGCCAAAAATCTTTCTGCTAGAGCAATTTCCTGTAATTGCGCTTGTACAAAAAGACAGTGACATTTGGGGGTAAGGATGAGAATTAAATAGATAAAACATTTGAGGCTCTAAGTACTCCTGGCGATTTGATTATTAGCTGGTAACATTAATACAAGACACTGATTCCTGGTTTACAAAAAATTTCTATTATAAGCTTGTCTATAAAAGCAGACAGGCTGTTATTACTATTATTATTAAGACTATTTTGAGTAAAAATCAAAGTTGGTCTACCTTTGCTTCCCTGTGCTCATGCCAGTGCTCCCACTGTTGACTCAATAAGCAAGATTTTTTATACATACTGTCTAGTGAAGAATGATACAGTTGAAAAGGAATCTGCTTCCTAATACTGAGTGCTAAAAGAAATTCCAGCAACGCATAAAGGAAAAGCTCTACCTAAAGAGGGGCTTCAACTTCAAGATTTAATTTTATTACATATGTTTTTTAGCCCCATGGGCTGGGAATTTTGAAAAAGTTGCCCCCCAAAATTTAGAACACAGAAAAAAGGGATAGTGTCGAATGAGGTATGGAAAGAAAAGCCCTTCCTCAAAGAGGATTAAATCTAATCCATCTGATGAGAAATGGATAGAGTATAACCTGAGCTTCAGTGTGTGTGTAAAATCTGTAGCTCCTGAATCTAGAAAGAAAATGAAAAAAAAAAAAAAAATCCTCCATTTCTGTTTCTGGAGTAGGAAGTGGCAACCCATTCCAGTATTCTTGCCTGGAAAATTCCATGGACAGAGGAGCCTGGTTAACTAAAGTCCATGGGTTCTCAAAGAGTCAAACATAACTTAGCATGGGTCTGTTTATGTTTGGGAATCTCAGAATAGAGGAATTATCAACTTTCTTCTAAACACAGTCTCCAGAAAGATTGCCAGTGTCCTAGAGAGATCCATGTTCCTCAGAACTTCAGTCACTGAGCTGAGAGTCTAAATAATGGGCCTGAGAACCTCTTCAAATTTCCTGAACTTCAGTAGGAATGTAAACCTATCTGCACATGTGCTCATAGACCTGGATAAGCTTTGGAGACAAGATTAGAAGAAAATCAAGTGAACACTTTGGATACGAGGCCTGAGAATATAAAGACACATGCATATTTCAGTGTGGATGAAGTCTGAGAAGTGTGTCAATTATCTACTGTGTTTGGCAAATTTGTAACTTAAAAGAACATGAAGTGTTTGTTCTGCCCATAATCCTGCAACTGGGAAGGGCTCGGAGGGCAGCCCTTCTCACCTGCACAGAGTAACAGCAGACGTGGCTCACATGTGGCTCAGGAGCCCTTGTCCACGAGGCTCACACATGATGACAGTGGTTAACTGATGGCTCAGCCGGAGGCACCACCTGGAAGATTCATGTCCTTTCCTCCTGGGACTTTGCACAGAGCTGAGTGGGCCTGGGCGTCCTCCAATGGCAAGGTAACTGGGGTCCCAGGATGAACGTTCCAAGCCTGGGTTGAAGCTAAAAGTCTTCTTATCATTTAGGCTCAGAAGTCCCTTATGTATCACTCTCCACCATTCTATTGGTCAAACTAGTCACCCAGGCCAACCCAGGTTCAAGGTGAGTTCCAACGCTCAGTAAGAAAAGTAGCAAAAAAAAAATATGCATGACAATTTTTAACCTACTATAGTTTTACTGGCTGGCCACAATTCTGTTATTTCCACATGTATAATATATTCATCATCTCCAGAGCCTTGAAAAAGACTCATCCTATTATTTTACTGGTATAAAGTCCAAGATTTTGTTATGTAAATAAACTGAGTCCACGTGAAGGTGAGACTGCACAGTTACTGTTCTTCAAGTTCTGTTCCATTTGATAAACCTATTACATTAAATCAAGAAGTTTGACTTAGAAGCTTCTAATTTGTAAGCCTTCAACTGAATAATGTATACTTCTCTGCAAAGTCTAAGTTCAATTTGGTACAGTTTAGACAAAAATATTTTTGTCTCATCAGACTCTACAGAATTAAATATTTCTGTCAGGTTTTAATTGTGTATTATTCATTTAATTTTACCTTTTCCTACTATTTCCATATAAAAATAAAGGCTTCATCTTTAAATATGATGCAGGTCATCATAGAGGTAAGTGTGTATGTGTGTGTGTGTGTGTGTGTGTGTGTGTGTGTGTGTGTGTGTGTGAGCAGTTTTGTTCTTCTTAAGGGTCATAATTTGAATATCTATTAATGTGTGTCAAACATGTCTAATTACAAAACTTCTCTTAGCTCAACTTAGGAAGCTTTTTCATCATAAATATCGAGATCCCATTAACAAGGGCAGATTTTGACATCACAATTATGATCTAGTCTTTCTGACGTTTTATTGTGACTTTTTAAAAGCATGCCATTTGCATTCTTGTATTGTCATGGAAGTAAGTTTCTAGGACACCCTGAGCACACTTTTAAATCATGATTTTTGCCACTGACTTTTCCTTCCACACACCTGTGTCTAAGCCTTTAATTCTCTTGTACTTCACACGGATTTAAATTGCTCACCCAGTTGGGCACACTGACCTTTGTATTTGCATCTGTTTGAACCAAAACTTTCAGTAATTTAAGAGATTTCTACCAATTAGGTACATTCATATTTTAGACTATCACTGTGTACTGACTACAGATTTTGGAAGGCTAAGATGAATGTATGCCAATTAAACGTGAGGCTTACCTGTCTTTGCTCAATTTTGTCTTAACAATTAAGTTCTTCCAAGGAAACTATTCACAGCTGACACTTATAGAAAGATAAGATCTTCTATTCTAGGATTATTATACAAACTTTACAATTTTATCACTGAAGAATAAATTTTAAAATGTTTAGCTAAGTAGCAGTACAATTCTTGGTAGAGTAACATCATTCAAAACTAAAATTTTGTTTCCAAATTCAGATATCTTAAAACTCTGAAAAATAAGCAATTCTACTGGATGTCACAGCCACTGTTTCAAAGACACCATAAGGCAAGATGTATTCATTTTTAAATTAATGCCTAGTGGACTCTGTTTAAATGAATGTGGAAGGGAATAGAAAAATCTCATTTTAAAATTTATAGATTCCTTGTGCTACCTGTGCATTTCACAGTGGCTCCATAGTTAATTCAAAATTGAGTCAACCACAGTATTCATGACAGTGTCTGTCTTGGCTCCATGAAGGAATGCTACTCTTGAAGAACCATTTACTCCCTAACTCTCTATGACAAGATGTAGACCCCATATCTATCATCTTGTACTTTAAATATATACGAAGATTGTTGCTTGGTTACTGTGTTTTCTTAGAGTAGTCATTAGTTTATTAGATAGTTAGCCTGGAAAGCCCAATGTGTAAGAAAGCTAAACTTTAACCGGATAAGGACAAAATGAAATACACGGCAAACTTTTAAGATAGCAGATAAAACATTTAGAAGCATATGTCAGGTGACGTGAAAAGTGGATGATGCAAATTGAATTATTTTATTTAAAAAATCCTCTGTGCTTAATATTGGGATTCTTGGTGAAGATCCTAAAGTTAGGTGATGGGAAAGAAAGAAAACAGGGCTGTCTTTTCTCTCATAGTGTGCCGTGAACTTCTGCTACCTTGCCCTTCTGTAATTGTTGTGAAAGCTGGCCGCCTGTGAGAAGAAAGTCTGTATCAGAAATATACACTCATTGTGTACAAAGATGCTGAGAGATCATTTCTCTGCTCTGTAATTCTCAAATTGTCCCTTATCTATTGCATAAAAACTTAGTCCCAAATTTAAAAATAGAGCAATGTATTATTTAATAATTAATTATTTAATTGAGTTATTTATCTTGCTATGGTCTAAGACTTCATTCTTTTAATACAGAAAAAATTTTAATTGCATTGTTTGCTTATAAACCGTCACTTGAAAGTTTTTATTTTTCTTTCAATTTTCAGTTAGGCAGTTTTCTTTGAATTTATATAATTTTATTTGTCTTGAAGCCTAGGAATTCACAATAATACACGTGTTCTTAATTGGCAGCCTGCAGTTTAATTATATCAATATAATAAACCATTCCCCAAGGTATCTTCTTGTTTATATTTGTTCTAAAATATGCATGAGCTCTCAAAGTTAATATTTGGATTAAACTTAACTGATAATTAAATGATCAGAATCAGTAATAATACATGCAATAACATAAACCACTTTGTTCCCTAACTGCAAAGAGATTATGAGACCAATTCAAGCTACATGGGTTTTATGAACTATTCAGTATTTTCATCAAGGCATTATAGCTTCCTTTATAACAAACACATTGTTAACTGATTGGAAAAGCATTATGAAGTCAGGATTTTATATGTGTGTTATAAAAAGTTGGAATTTATAATCATCAGTAATGAAGAGTTATAATAACTATCTCCTAAGAATTAGTTGGCCTCCTAAGTAAATGATTGCAGAAGGTGTCATTTTTCAAATATTAAATTATATGACCACATCTAACATTTATTCTTAGGTACATCTGAGAGTTAGGGAATTTTCATTTAATCCTCTATTTGGAGAGTTATTTCAAAAAGCACAGAATGTGATAATATAAGACTTTTTCACTTTTATCGTTGAACTACGTAGTGGAAAAAATGAGTTTTTGAAATGCAAAATAATTTTGTAAAAGCTGTTATATAAAATGGGAACATAAACTTAACATTTTAAAGTAAGACCTACAAGGTTAAACATAAAATAGTTGAAGCCACATACATTTTTTAGAAGTCTTGGATAAAGGACATTAAAATTTACCAAGAGCCAATAATAGGCCAAGTACTGTGCAAAGAGACACCACCTCTATGATCTGGTTTAATTCACATAAACACCCTTCAAAGTAGGCAAAATACTCCACTATTGCAGGAAATGAGGCTTAGAAGTTCACATAATTTGTCTAGACCCAAAAACAGAATAGCTGTAAGCCCAGATATTAACGCAGGTGTGTTTGTTTCCAACATTCATAATGTTTTCATTATACAGAAACCATTGGTCAAGAGTATAGCTCTGGAGCCAGACTGCCTGAATCCCAGTCTTTCATCTGCTTTCAATAAGCCCTGTAAACAAGGTGAGCTACTTAACACTCACTGCCTTGGCTTCCACAACTTCTGTTTGGCCATAACACGAATATTCAATGATACATTTGGTGGTCCCGCCCATTAAGACTCATATTTTCTCTGTGGAGAGCCCTGATTCAATCCCTAGTCAGGGAACCTAAGATCCTGCAAGCTGCATCATGTGGCCAAAAACGTGCATATAATATATTTGCAGCAATGTGTTATCTATGCGACCTGCTGTGAGGTTGTCACTCAGATAAATTTGATGAAGCAGAGATATTCTAGAAGCAGTAGAACACTCAGCAAAATAACCTTGCTTTCTGACAAGTTAACCTACCACAGTTCCATGGATGCTGGCAAAAAAACAAGAGATTCCTGTGCCAGAAATAAAACCATATTAATCAATCACAGCGTAACAAGCAGCAGGAGCATCAAAATATTTGTACTCTATTCCTCTAACCCATGTGGCAATGTGATATATCTAGCTGGATGCTGCATATACTGGATGGGCAGAATCTCAGCTGAGGAACCAAAAGCTTAAGGGATTTGTATTGTACAGCAAGGCTTTTGTTATTGCTGTTATTGTTTAGACGCTTCAGTCATGTCCGACTGTCTGCGACCCCATGGACTATAGCCTGCCAAGCTCCTCTGTCTGTGGGATTTCCCAGGCAAGAATACTGGAGAGGGTTACCACTTCCTTCTCCAGGGGACCTATCCATCTTCCCCAGAGATTGACCCCGTGTCTCCTGCATTGCAGGCAGATTCTTTACCACTGGGCCACCTGGGAAGACCACAGCAAGCCTTAAAAGAATACCTTCTTTTTGTTGCCAGGAGGCAACCAGGTACAAACAGGAATCCTGTTCGTATTTTTTTGCATAATTATCTTATTTTTTGAAATGTCCAGAAGCATAAAATGATCCTCTTCTGGATGAAAATAATGGTGCAGCCCTGGTTATTTGGTTTCAGTTAGCAAGATTTGTCTGGAGAAGGAAATGGCAAACCACTCCAGTGTTCTTGCCTGGGAAATTCCATGGACAAAGGAGCCTGGTGGGCTACAGTCCATGGAGTTGCAAGAATTGGACATGACTTGGCATCTAAACCACCACCACTGAGCAAGATTTGTAGGCATACCAGAGGCCTGTTGTGGAGTGCCCTGACATCAGGGTAAAACATATCAACTTGTAAATCTTGACAGTAAACCTCCACATTTTGCTTGGTACCTGTCTGTGAATTACATCCACGACTAAATTTGGTTTGAATGCCCTCAATCACTCTTTGTGTCTGAAAAAACTGCCAACGATTAGAGTGGTAGAGAATCAGATTTTCCCTTAGAGAAACACAGAACCTGCCCATACTTCTAACCCACAGAACTGATGAATAACTGTATTGTTTTAAGTCTCTAAGTTTGTTGAAATTGTTATGATAGAAAAAAAAAAAAAAAAAACCCTACAAACGATAACATAAAGCAGGTCAGGGCCAAATGTGCAGTTTGTAGGTACTACCAGTCTAAGGCAGCTGAAATGTTGCTCTTCTGGGGACACGTGAGTAAGAAATACCTGCAAGGGAGGTATAACACAGGGCATTAGTGTCATTTGTTATGTAGCATTTTTATGGCAGTCTGACATTGATTGTTGCAAAGACAAACTATTATTACTTTCCTGCTAATAAAGAAGAAATCAAGGTAAAAGAGATTAATCAACGAGATCAGTGTTGCAGTGAGAATGTAGCAGAACTTGGACTAGGAGCTTGGTTGCTCTCCCTGACCCCTAGGTTTAAGGATGCCTCTCACAATGCCACACTGCCTCCCACCTCTCTCTCTACACACACTTTCCCCTTTGGAAGATTAATATGGTAACATAAGAAAAGTGATACTCTTATGAGATTTTTTTTTTAAAGAAACATTGATTGGACTTTGCAACAGATGGGAGAAGAGGAAGGGATTAGTATGTGATTATGAAATACAGAGCTCTTCGTAGAGTTGAATAAACGAGATAAAATTACACTTCTGGAAAGACAGACTTTTAAATCATGATGGATATGATTCTGCATGGGACCCATTCATACAGTGAGTCCTAAAGACACAAAATACTGTCTCATGGGTTTTAGACAGAAAAGAAGGTAAACTTCCTGCAGATAAAAATGAAAGCAATTCCTTAGCATTCCTATATTGCTTTTAGCATACTTATGGTTGAAATCAATACTTATGAGACGTAATTACCATTTTCATTTACACAAACACAGAATGCCTATAATATATACATTTCTAAAGAAGGGGATGACAGAGGATGAGATGGCTGGATGGCATCACTGACTCGATGGACGCAAGTCTGAGTGAACTCCGGGAGTTGGTGATGGACAGGGAGGCCTGGCATGCTGCGATTCATGGGGTCGCAAAGAGTCAGACACGACTGAGCGACTGGACTGAACTGAACTGAACTGAATGTCATCATCACAATGTTAGCTTTCACTTTATTTCACTAGTACCACGGTCTTCCTAATTGTTGAAGTTGCTCAGTCGTGTCTGACTCTTTGTGACCCCATGGACTGTAGCCCGCCAGGCTTCTCTGTCCATGGAAGTGTCCAGGCAAGAATACTGGAGTGGGTTGTCATTTCCTTCTCCAGGGGATCTTCCCAACCCTGGGCTCGAACCTGGGTCTCCCATGTTGCAGGCAGACTCTTTACATCTGACCCACCAAGGAAGCCCTCTAGTCTTCTTAGTTGCTTTATATCCATTTCTTCTGTCACCTACTGAAAGGTATGTTTTAAAACAAGGGTTGTATAAACTCAGTAACCTGTGGTGCTTTATGCATTTTCCATAGAATACAAGTGTCTTTTTAGAGTAGCTTTCATACCCCACTATTACCTAATATAAATAAACTATTCAGAATTTTTAACATTGTTCCAAAAATTCTTCACTCACACACAGGGATGACTTATTTTCTGAACTGTTTTTTTACACCCATCCCCACACCATTCCTGTATTCTAAAATTTAAAATCTATATTTTATAAGCTAGACTATTAAAATACCTTTGATATCAACTGAAATACTTTCTCCTTTATGAAGTCTTCTTTGATTACCTGAATAATAACAAAGCTACCTTAAATACAGTGATAACAATATTCTGGACTACTCAGTTAAGACATTCTTCTTGATTGTAATTCTGTCTTGTCATAATATATGCTTTGGAAATTTTCTTAAGAAAGATCCAAATCTTAATTGTTTTTGTATCTCTTACACTGCCTATAGCCAAATTCTGCACATATAGTAAGCTCTTAACATTTGTTTAATTCAACTAAATCGGTAATTAGTGATTTTTTATACATAGAAATATGGTTTACTTATGACAGAGGCTTCTCAACTGAATAAGTGACTGAAGGTACTTGAAATTATAGAAAATATATTTTGAAATTGTCTCCAAAGTGGCTACTAAATGTTAATGATTAGCACCCATTTTAATGAACAGATGGTAAGGAACAATCATAGGAGCCAGAGGGAACGAGTTTAGTGAAGACGTTTTGAAAGGATGGCAGATAGTGTCACAAAGTAATAAGATTTTTTTTTTCCATTTTAGAAAAGCCTACTTTACAGTCTAGTTTCTTATTAGGCTTTCCAGGATGCCGCATTTGAATGATGCTGCAATGCAGCACCGTATAGATTACTGGTTTGACAGTTACCAGAGACAAGTTGTGGAGCCACTATATGAAATGGGATGTCCTCTAGGTTCAGAGCAGCGTTCCAGAACTGAATTTTAGGTTTAGTGCACTTTTATATGAAGGAGTTGAATAAATAAGTCATTTAAATGCAGATGTTACCATTTTCTGTGCTGTTGGGGATTGGTGAAAAGTTACAATCTGTCTGGGGAAAGATCTTTGTGGCTTTTGGATAACTTCATTTCAGGGAAAGGACTTTATAAAAAAGGAACAATGTAACAGCTGCATTTCTTTGGGGGAGAAAAATAAGAACAAAAGGATGTGTAACTCAAATATAAATGTTGAGTCTCTTCAGAAGGTATACATAAAACCTGATATTTAGAAATGTATTAATTTCATGATAGCATGATGATTTGTCTTTTAACTTCAGAACAAGTGACAATGTTTAGCATTAACACCCAGAATTAAATAATTTTGGTAGGTTTCATAGTGTAACTATAAAAAAGAAAAAAAAAATTGACAACCAGGATTTTGTTTTTAAAATAGATACCTTTAGAAAATTTTTATGTAATGTAAAAACTGACTTGAAACTAAAGAGAAATAAACATTCCTCTTTTATATATAGTTGTAGTCAAAATGTCAAATGGATAACTACAGTACTAATGTTTCTATTAAGCTCTATTTTCAAAGGACTAGGAAAGGGTTTAAAAAGTTTAGAATTAAGCTTCATGTCAAAAAAAGTGATGTAATTGATAATTATGAAGGCTTGATAGTTATACAGAATCATAAGGCACCACTGGTTATAGAGATGCTAGATATTATATTTTGAAGTATTAACTTCTTGATATTCACAATAATTTGTTATTTTTATAGAGAAATTTTTAAGAGGAAAATATATTTACTTGTCCTGAATAATGTCGTAGTAGAATTTTAATTGCACTCTCCTTGTGGCTCAGTCAGTAAAGGATCCACCTGCCAATGCAGGAAACCCCAGTTTGATCCCTGTGTTGGGACGATCCCCAGGAGGAGGGTATGGCAACCCACTACAGTATTCTTACTTGGAGAATCGCCATGGACAAAGGAGCCTGGGGGGCTACAGTCCATATGGTTGCAAAGAGTCAGACATGACTGAACGACTAAGCACACATGGACTTTTAATTAATAGATATTAAAAGAATCAGGCTTTCCTGGTAGCTCAGTTGGTAATGAATCTGCCTGCAATGCAGGAGACCCCTGTTTGATTCCTGGGTTGGGAAGATCTCCTGGAGAAGGGATAGGCTACCCACTTCAATATTCATGGGCATCCATGGTGGTTCAGATGGTAAAGAATCCACCTGCGATGCAGGAGACCTGGGTTGGATCCCTGGGATGCAAGGTCCCCTGAAGGCACGTATGGTAACCCACTCCAATATTCTTGCCTGGAGAATCCCCATGGAAAAGGAGCTGGACAGGCTACAGTTCATATGTCACAAACAGTCGGACATGACTGAACGACTAAGCACACACGAAAGAATTCGGATAATAGTGACATTTGGAAAAAGAACAAATGATGGATATCTTGAGTTGAAATGAAATTAATGAGATTGATGGTGAACAAAGTATTGGTCAGAATCCCTTTAAAGGTAAGGAAAACTAAAACCAGTGTTGTAAGAAAAATTCTCTCCTGCATGAAGGAACAAAGTGGGAAAATATTTTAAGAACAATACCAAATGTGTAAATATTAACCTATTATCACAATGAAGATACAACCAACATAATATATTATACAAATGAATATACAATGTTGAAATTTATAAAGTATAAATGAAACAAGAAAATATAGATAATATGATAGCTCTGTTTGTTTTTAACCCATTTCTTACAAATAAATGCAATAAGTAAAATAGGACAGAG
This sequence comes from Capricornis sumatraensis, assembly GCF_032405125.1. NCBI lineage: Eukaryota > Metazoa > Chordata > Mammalia > Artiodactyla > Bovidae > Capricornis > Capricornis sumatraensis. The sequence goes on along the minus strand of NC_091089.1, from coordinate 12,676,334 downwards.
AACCAGTTGATAAAACAAGTATTCTGATCATATACACTATAGTTCTAAGAAGTATGCTAAAAGTTGAGAAAAATAGATATGTAGTAGTCTAATGGGAGAAATATCTATAACCTCAGATATGCAGATGACACCACCCTTATGGCAGAAAGTGAAGAACTAAAGAGCTTCTTGATGAAAGTGAAAGAGGAGAGTGAAAATGTTGGCTTAAGACTCAATATTCAGAAAACTAAGATTATGGGATCTGGTCCCATCACTTCATGACAAATAGATGGGGAAACAGTGACAGACTTTATTTTGGGGGGCTCCAAAATCACTGCAGATGGTGACTGCAGCCATGAATTTAAAAGACGCTTACTCCTTAGAAGAAAAGTTGTGACCAACCTGGACAGCATATTAAAAAGCAGAGACATTACTTTGTTAACAAAGGTCCATCTAGTCAAGGCTATGGTTTTACCAGTAGTCATGTATGGATGTGAGAGTTGTACTATAAAGAAAGCTGAGCACCAAAGAAGTGATGCTTTTGAACTGTGGTGTTGCAGAAGACTCTTGAGAGTCCCTTGGCCTGCAAGGTGATCCAACCAGTCCATCCTAAAGGCAATCAGTCCCAAATGTTTATTGGAAGGAGTGATGTTGAAGCTGAAACTCCAATACTTTGGCCACCTGATGAGAAGAACTGACCCATTTGAAAAGGCCCTGATGCTGGGAAAGATTGAAGGTGGGAGGAGAAGGGGATGACAGAGGATGAGATGGCTGGATGGCATCACCAACTCAGTGGACATGAGTTTGAGTCAACTTTGGGAGCTGGTGATGGACAGGGAGGCCTGGTGTGCTGCAGTCCGTGGGGTCGCAAAGAGTTGGACATGACTGACCAACTGAACTGAAGTGAACTGAATGTAGCTCAACATTAAGTGATCTAAATACATAAATCATCACTAAACAGCTGCAAAATTGTTAAATCATTGTTCTCAAATTAAAAGTCACAATGATATACCACCATCCAGTCACTTAACTTACTCAAACTGGTACTGTAGTCCTTCGTGTTTTCAAGGAGACGAGAAAACTGAAGCTCTCATATTTTAATAGGAGGGCTACAAAATGGAAAAACTACTTGTAGTGTATACTTTACATGAAGCAGCAGCTCTATATTTAGGAGTTAAGACAAGAAAAAATGAAAGCATATGTCATGTAAAGACTTGTGCAGAATTTTTGCTACAGGTTGAATTGCGTCCCTTGAAAAATATGTTGATGTTCTAAACCTTGGGAACCTAGTGAATGTGACTCATTTAGAAATAGGGTCTTTGCAGATGAATCAAGCTAATTGAAATGAGTTCATTAGGGTGTGTCTAATCGAATATGACTGGTGTCCTTATAATAAGAGAAAAATATCCTGTGAAGACAGAGCTGCACGGGGAGAACCATGTGAGGAAAGAGATTGGAATGAGGCATCTGCAGGTCAGGGGATGCCCACGGATCCCGGGAATCAGTAGCATCAAAAATGGATCCTTCCAGAGGCAGCAGAGCGAGTGTGCTCCCACCAACACCTTGATTTTAGACTTATAGACTGAATTTCTGTGATTTTGAGCCAAATGAATGTATTAGTTTGCAATGGCAGCCCTGGTGAACTAATACCTTAAACTTATGCACAGAGCTGGGCACTGGAAACAATCAAGCTGTTCATCTAGAATAAAAAGATAAACTGTTGTTTCCATACAGTGGAATATTGCTAAACAAGAAGAATACCCAGGGGATGCATTGAAAACATTGATGAATCTCAGAAACATTGTTCAAAGGGGAAGAAGCCTCCTTAGGGGTGACCATGAGCATATATTATAAGCCTTTAGGTCTGCAATATAATAAGCTGAAAAAAGGAAAAAATTTAGTTAATAATGCATAAAGCATTTCCAGCTATAATAATCAATAAATCAAGTGTCTTTTCCTTGATAACAATATACACTTTAAATTCAGCCTGTGATCATTGAATAACTATTGCCTATTAGAGACGGCAATGGTTCATTTCCCTTACTTGTACTTAGTATAAAACAATGAGCACACTGTAATAGAGAACTATGTCAGAAAAAAAAAAAAATCTAAATATGTTTCAATAATTTGTTGCCATTTAATTTTTTTTCAGTTAAAATTCAATTCTCCTTTAAGAGCACACTTACCATTTCTCCTGAGGTTATCCAAAAACAAAACAAAAGCAAAATATTATAAAATATAGTCTAAAAACCTGCAAATTACATAAAAATTTTGAAGAGAAAAAATCTGTAAGTTAGTATTGTAATGTAGTTGGTCATTACATTTGCACTGCAATTCCTCTTTAAATATCAGAAAAATTTTACACAGCACTGGTTTTCATGGGAGAATTTGATATCCTCATTTTCAAAAAAAACTATGCAATGTCTTTTATTGTGTGGAGCATTGCATATGTTTTACCTATTTCTAAATGGATTTTAGTTTTTGTCTATGTACTACATTAAAAACTTATAGAAGTTGAAAACTTTTTGTTGTTTTTTACTATGGCATATGCTTTGGAGAATTAATGAATAATTTGTAGAGAAATAGAGGTAGAAAATCCCGTGGACAGAGGAGCCTGGTGGGCTGCAGTCCATGGAGTCGCTAACAGTCTGACACAACTGAACGACTTCACTTTCACTTTTCACTTTCATGCATTGGAGAAGGAAATGGCAACCCACTCCAGTGTTCTTGCCTGGAGAATCCCAGGAACGGGGAAGCCTGGTGGGCTGCCGTCTATGGGGTCGCACAGAGTCGGACACGACTGAAGTGACTTAGCAGCAGCAGCAGTAGCGGTAGAAATGCAATGCCAAATGAACTTCTATCTTTGTGTATTTCAACATAAATAGGGGGATGTGTGTGTGCTCAGTTGTTTCTGGCTTTTTGGTGTCCCCATGGATTGTAGCCCACCATGGGATCCTCTGCCCATGGAATATTCCAGGCAAGAATACTGGAATGTGTTAACATTGGATGACATTGGGTTGACAATGGATGATATAGGCATAATTAATTAATACAATATAATTTAAATTTGAATATTTATTTCTCAGGTTATTTGTAGTCTATAGGGAAACAAATGAAAAGTATACCCCTACGTACTTTTTTAAAAATTATATTTGGTCACAAAGCTTACAGCATATTAAGTACTGTTTTTCAATTATTTAAATATATATTTTCACTACAAATGAGTGGTGTACCCTATAATTATTCTATCCTTAGTCCTTAAACACTTTTTTCCCTTCTTTAAAATGAAATCATTATTTACAACAGATCTCTCTTGGGGAAAAAAAAAAAAAGAGCAATTTGTATTTTGGACAAAAGTATATCTGGGCAAAAGACATTGTAGTCTTTAACAGATAGACTTATTTCAAGTCATTGATTTTGAGATTTTAAAGAAAGCAGCAGAAACGACTTCTTGGTAATTTTATTGAATAGACTCCTATTAAAGATGGAAGGCATAGCAATAAATAACAGTAACCTTTGTGTAGCATGAGGTATTAAGGCCAAAAACTTCTCGTGGGATTGAAGACAATTTTGGTGCTAATTATCCTTTTTTTCTTTATGAAATGTTAACTGTCTAAGAATTAATGGAACAAATCCTTTCAGCTAATCTAATGTTTCAAGAGTTATGTCATTCTTAAATGTCTCAGTTGTTCAATGATAATCAGTGCATTTGCACTGCCTTTTAAAGCCCGATGTGTTTCTCTTTTCCACCCTGAGACTCATAAGTCCTGCATGTTGAGCTGTGTATTCTTCTCCCTTGCTTTTGATAAGGGGCACTCATCCAAGGGCAAAATCTCACATTAAAATGTTGCTAAACTTTGAGATTTGACTGACACAGCATTATAAACCACCTCGATCTTTCCACTTACTTGCAGAGCCATCAATCCTCACACAAACGGACATTGAAATGAAACGTCCAGACAAGCGTGGAAAATGGCACCTTGTCACTGTCATGGCTGCAGGGACTCAACAGCCCCGAGAAAACCCGCAGTCGCAGGTTATTCCCCTGAGGACAAGAGCTCTGCATCGTGGCTGACCAAGACACAGCATTGTTTAGAATCAGAAGGATCAGGTAATTTCCTTGCTTTTCTCTTTTTAATACTAGAGGCTGCTATTTGCCACCATGATGAATGCTGTCATTTGTTGAAAAATTAGTTTCAGCTGCAAGGCTAAGTCTTGAGATCCCTTTAGCAATTTAAATGTCACCTAACAAGCGCATCAAACACTTTCAGAGAATACAGAGAGTTCCACCCTGTTACTAGGTGTAGGGTGAGCAAAGCAGTCTCTAAATTTAATCTGACCCTTTGAAACACTTTCCAAACATTTAATCTGATTTACAGAGAAGAAAAGCCATGCTTTTGTATAGTGAAACACAGATACAACTCAAATGATAGGAAAATAAGCTATGAGATTTACATGAATGAGAATTTTAAGTCTTAACAACTGCATTAGCAGAACAGTCTGGAGAAGACAGTTTACCACTTAGCTTACAAGGTGGTTGAGCCTTCCTAGGACCATGAAAATCCAGAGTCTGGTTCAGAGATTTGCAGGAATATAAAAGTAAAGTTTGTTACTGCATCTGTTGAATTGGTTTATATGCTTAACTTTCTTAAATGGTATTATTCACAAGAGGCGGATATAAAAACCACAGTGACAGCTTATCAATTTTATATAAAAACTAGAGCAATAATAAAAGAAGTTCATGGTCACAAAATGGAGAAATCTAGATGGAAGTAAATTATGAGGTAGTCGTTTGGGGAAAAATATAACCCAGGCAGGTAGAATTAATTGGCCTTTGGCCTGCCTGGATTATTTGGTCATTGTTATCTCTTGAAATAGTTATCTGCTAGAGGGACATGCTTGGTCATCATAGTAGAAATTGTTGTTAAACCTCATTCCTCAACAATGATGCTGACAAACTAGTTTTTCCCTAACATACTTTCTTTAGCTATATACAGAATACTCCCTTCTGTATCTTGATTCTTCATTAAATTTAATATCATTATGAAATTGCAGTTTTATTTGACAAAATATGTCAGATTTCTGTTTTGCTCTTTCTGTTTTTCATCTGGAGAATAACTAGCTTCATAGGTGAGTTCCACTAATACTTTATATAATTCTTTTCACATTTTGTGGAATTGATTGCCAAGCATTTCTTAACAAGAAGTACACGGCTAATTGCTTTACTGGTGGCTCAGTGGTAAAGAGCCCCCTGCCAATGCAGGAGACGTGGGTTTGATCCCTAGGTTGGGAAGATCCCTTGGAGAAGGAAATGGCAACCCACTGCTGTATTCTTACCTGGGGAATCCTGTGGAAAGAGGAGCCTGTCAGGCTACATTCCATGGGATGGCATGACTTTAGAGTCTGAGCACACAGCATGGGCCAACTGTTAAATTACATGAGTTTCCTGTTTAAGATTACCCACTTTCCCTCAGTCATATTGAAAGTTTCTTCCAGTATTTGAGAGCCACTGAACTGGAGTATGTTTGTAGCCTAAAAGAAGTGAAATGCATTTGGCATTTCAAACAATATTACATTCCCAAACATACAAATTATATGCATTAACTTCTCTTTTCTTTTTTTTCCTTCTTCCCTGGTGACGCAGACAGTAAAGAATCTGCCTACAATGTGGGAGATCTGGGTTTGACCCATGGGTTGGGAAGATCTCCTGGAGAAGGGCATGCAACCCACTCCAGTATTCTTGCCTGGAGAATTCCGTGGATAGAGGAGCCTGGCAGGCTACAGTCCATGGGGTCACAAAGAGCCAGACATGACCAAGCAACTAATACACACATAGTTAAGTAACAATGTTGTTTTGATTTCAGATGTGTAGCAAAATGATTCAGCTATACATATTCATTTATCTACTCTTTTTCTCGCTTGTTCTTAAGGGAGAATTTTTAAAAGAAATATTTTGTAAAGTTTAAATTATGTAGAGAATTACTATCAAACTTCTTTGTCATTAAGTTCCTTTCAATATCAAATGCATCTTCCTGATGACATTAGCATAATGAGAGGCTTTGGGAACTCTTGGCAGATTGCTACAAATGTTAGTGAGGAGAAAGGCCTTTTGAATATATTTTCAAAGATAGAGTGGAAGTCTTGGCAGTAATTGACAGATGATACATCACCTCCATTCCCGTATCACCTGGGGTTTCTTTTGTTTTCTTATTTTGCTGTTTGGATGTTTTATTTTTGCATTCAGAGTGAGAAACTCACAGGAAAATATATCGAAAGGCAAAACAGTGCAGAATGATTTGTAAGGCATCTGTGAATGTTGTCACACACAATTAAAATCTACAAAATCTATAATTTTTCTTGTTAAGACAAAATTCTTGGCTTTTAGCACAATAGTAAATCTTACTTTAAATGCTTCTTTCAAGTTTACTTTTCCCTGCTTCCATTTACCCTGAAGTTGATAATAGGGGTGTGTTTCTGCTAACTGAAGGAGGTTTTAGACTTTCCCTGTTCTTATTCACGGCAGTCCTCTCTTTCCAAGTGCCAGGTTGAACATTCCTCTTTCTCTGAAGGCTCCTTCGATGCCTTTTCTATGCATCCCCTACATTTATAGGCACTAAAGCTTTCTATGAACACATGTGCTTAGTCACTCATGTCCACCTCTTTGCAATCCAATGGACTACAGCCTACCAGGCTCATCTGTCCATGCAGATTCTGCAGGCAAAAATACTGGAGTGTGTTTCCATGCCCTCATTCAAGGTATCTTCCAAACCTAGGGATCTAACCCAAGTCTCCTGCATTGCAGACAGATTCTTTACCAACCTAGCCACCAGGGAAGCCCAAGAATACTGGAGTGGGTAGCCTATCCCTCCTCCAGGGGATCTTCTCAACCCAGGAATCGAACCAGGGTCTCCTGCATTGCAGGCAGATTCTTTACCAACTGAGCTTCCAGGGAAGCCCAGCAGTTTTTGCATTATATAACAGTAATTTGTGTAAATAACTTAACTTTCTCAGTTGAGTACCAATCCACCTTTAGGTATTTGAAAGTGTTTCACTTACTCTTACTTCACTAAGAGTAACAGTGAATGTGAAATGACTAGCAAAATACCTCATACAATGTCTGCACCTGTCCACTGCACAATAATTCTTTGGTGTAGTAAGGAATGGGCTTCCCTGGTGGACCAGTGGGAAAAGAATCCACTTGGCAATGCAGGAGCCCCAGGAGATGCGGATTTGATCCCTGGGTTGGGAAGATCCCCTAGAGAAGGTCATGGCAACCCACTCCAGTATTCTTGTTTAGAGAATCTCCTGGGTAGAGGAGCATAGCAGGCTACAGTCAACAGGATTGCAAAGAGTCAGACATGACTGAAGTGACTTCGTGCACACACACATAGTAAGGAATAATTAGGTAAAGGGATAAAAACATGAAGACTGTATCTCTTCAGAGCCTTCACTTAAAATTCAGTGTTTATCTCCAGAGCTTGTGAACAATTTAACTTCCAAAAAATTAATTTAATTTCGTATTTTAATGAGTATGGGCAAATGCATTCTGCTTTCTCATCTTTTTCTGCTTGAAATGGTTTATCTTCCTTACATACTGTGATTATATGAAACTTACAGAGTAGCAATAGATTTGATAGACATAGCAATATTCTGATAAACATCACTTTCTATTTTCCTTAACTTTTGCAATTTACTAAGGAAGGAAAGATGTTGTTGCTTTATGAACTGGTTCTATGAGTAAGTTTTGGACCTACTAGTGTTTTTTGTTTTTCTCAAATCTACTGTCTACCACATCTTTCTGCAGAATTTCACCTCCTTAATAGTTTCCAGCCCCTTTTTCCCCTGGGTTTATTCTTCTTATCCCAGTTTTTTTTTTTCCTGTTATCCGTCCCTCTGTTCTGGCCACTTGTCTGCTGCTTTGAACTGTGCCATTTCACATGTGACTCCAGTCCATCCTGGCCAGGAACTGAAGGCCCGCCCTGAACTTGGACTTTCTTTTCCTCATTATCCAGAGCCCTGTCACCAAAAAGCAAACACAATCCTACAAGTCCAGCCCCATGCAACCTGGGAGCGAGGATCATTCGGTTTACTGTGAAAATAAAGTGTTACCCTTACCTGAGTGCCAGCTGTGCCTCAGAATTGATGTAGACACTGAGGAAGCAAAATGAGGAAACCTTTCAGGAAGACGATGCTCTTGGAACTTAAAGTCTAATATGGGGAGAACAGAGCAAAGAACAAAAATATAAATAAATAAATATTAATTGTTATAAATTGTATGGAGAATATATGGCAAAATATAATGCATGATTTGGGGAGGAGACTTGACACATATGAAAAATTTGAAACACCTCATTGATGAAACTCTGAACAGAAGGAAGAGGTTCCAGATGGGTAAGACAGCAAATCCAAAGACGTTAAAGTTTAAAGTAGGTATCATCTAGAAAAGGAGAAAATGCAAGTGTGTTTAACAGAAGCCCATGCCCTGTGTCTTCTGAGATTCCACTCTGCTGTAGCTGAGCCTTTGCTCAGTGAGTGCTTGTGTAAATTTCTCAGCGGCAGTATCATTACAGATGCATGGCCACTGCTTCTGGAAGCGCTCACCCCATATTCATGTAACCGGATTGCCCATGCTGTGTGTAAATCCTGAACGCTCTTTGTTCAGACCGAGTCTTGTGGTTTCCATTCCAACTACACCAACTACAGCCAGAGGGAATCCAGATGAACTTGCAGCACCGAGACTACGCTTCATTTTGCACTCGTGTTCACATATTTGTGGTTATTTGCACACAAAAACATCGATTTTAACAAGTTCAAATGCGCTTTCCATTTGCCCATATTGCTACAATCTCTCTAAATTTTAGAGGTTATGTAATTTCATCGATCTGTGTAAATATACTTGTTTATTATATGTAATCAGATGAGATGGAATCAGGATGAGGTGAGCTGAGTTCTGATGTATAGACTGTTAATTATATTTTATATTCAGGTTAGTTAAGTAAAGCCAAGATGTCATTTAAACTCATGAGGTTGTTAAGAAGAATAAAACACATATGTTGCAGTGTTTGCTGTGGCTGTTTTAATACCTTCTCCTTTATTTATGGTAAATCAGGGCTTATCTATTAAAAATGCAAAGAATTCTGTGATCTGATTCCCTGAACTAATGTATATGGTGATTAAATTTGGAAAGAATTTGCTGTACCTGTGACTATGTATTAGTTATGAATGGGGTGATCAAACATTCTAATTCTTTTACTTAAATAAGGAGAAAGAGTTTAAATATAGTAAGGCATTATCTTATTCACTTCTAGTTGTTACTCAGAAAAAATAATTACATAATACACATATCATGGGAAAATGGTGATGTTTTAAAATGTGCTTCCAAAAATTATCTTAATTTGACAGAAAAAACCACCAGGAATCAAAACTAGGTCTAGAGAACATATTAACACTTTTAAAATTGTCTTATGATTTAAGGTTGATTTAACTGGATAGTATGATCTAAAAGTCCTCAAATATAGTTGATGGAAACATTAAAGAAGTCTTTCATCTCAAACTTCAAATAGAAATGGTACATTGAAAAAAAGGTAGGCCATGTAGCCTTCCCTAGGGAGTCAGAAATCCTTAATACTTTGAGACCTTAACTTCACAAATTATTTAATAAAGTCTGTAACACAACACTCCTAATATTTGTATAATTGCATACTCTCAGTAAAGGGCTCTCTCTTCAGGCTTGTGATGTTCAGACTTACATGTCTTTAAACACATAATAGTTTTGAACACACAATCCTAACATAACCTGACCTCAGTAAAGCAATGGCTTTTCTCACCACCTAGAAGCCTTTATTAATCCCATCAAGAAAGGTAGTAATTAAATGAGCAGCCAAAAATGCAATCTTTTGGGTGACTTTTGCACACCAACTGAAAAGTGCTCACCAATGATATTAAATATATCATCCTGTTAGGTACAGACCATGGCATTCTGTGAGATTCTAAGTCCTGGTATTAACCAGTATGAAATAAGAAGCCTATTTGGATAACTGCTTTCTTTATTACTAATACAGAAGCAAATCTGAATTAGAAACATAACAATATTTGCAGTCAAGCAGAGACTTGTTAAGGGAAAATGCATTTACCAGATTCTACCTAGAGTAAGTAACTGCTTGAACATTTTTCTCTGCATTGCATTAACTAACCCAAAGAGAAAACCACTTGACTCCTTGGACAAGGATGATATTCAGGTTGGAAATCTACATTTTTAAAGACATATACAAAGACTCTGTCTATGTTTGCCCCTCTCCCCTTTCTGTAAGGTAAAGATAATTTTCAATGTATGTAGAAATCCTAAATAGACTTATAATAACAATTGTAAAATATTAAGTTAAACATTTATTTTCTTTGCACTGGCTCATAGAAGGAATGAATGTGTTCACATCATTATTGGCTACCTAAGAAAGATGATGTTTTGTCATTTAATTAGTAACAGGTGAAATCAGCATATGTTCTTCATGTAATAATAAGTCACATAAAATGCACCCCTGTTTTTGGTGAGACAATTGCCCCAGTAGGCTGGAGAATGACATGATAGTATAACATTCCACCATGCACATAGAGTTTTCTCAATTAAGATTTGCTAAATAATGACTCTACCAAACCGAATACTAGATACTGCAGAAATTATCATAAAGCTGATGAAGCTCACAGAGTCCATGGATTTTAACTCTTCTGGTATTAAAGGGCTTGACTCCTCCTTGGGCTGGTTTTTGTAAATTTAGCTTACAAAAGAAAAATCAGGAAGTTTATTAACTGCATAGATTCTTTTCTTTTTAATATCTGGTTCAAATCTTCTGTGTAACATCATAGGAAATATCATTAATTTGATAAATATTAATTAAAAATCTCCTATAAGCAAAAAAAAAGAAAAATAAAATGATTCAAAAAATATTTTTTCAAAGATTCAGCAATTTTAGCATGAGAAGTAAGGCATATATAATTTAAATATAAAGAAGAAAACAAAGTTTTATATATATATATTTACCATTGTCAGAATTTAGAGGACTGAATTATTCCAGTTATAGAAGTCAAGGTAAGTCTCACAAACTTTAATGTTAAACAAGATACCTAATATATATAGATAGGGGTATGTGTGTCTGTGTGTGTGTATGTGTGTCTGTGTGTATCTTCAAAGTATTTATGCTTTCTGAACAAAAAAGCCTATATTTTCTTTCATTTTACTAAGACTATATATTTATTTTACTACATTTGGGAAAGCATTCTTGCCAGTAGGATATAGTATTTTTATGACTTTTGTGTTATTCTTTGTATTTTTAGGTTTTCCCGTTCAGCTTGACCAGCATAATTCAAATAGTCACTTTGGAATGTGAGACTGCTGAAGCCAAGGAATGTCCCACATACTGTGTTTATATAATGTAATTATTATTAATCAATTAGCAAATATTAATATAAATATCATAGCTGATGCTATATACTAAAAAAGTCACATATTTATAAAATACCTTTTATATAACAAGCACAATTATCTTTTCTTGAAATAAAATGGTTTAAAATTAATAATAGGATTAAAACTCCTGGTTTGGCAACCCACTCCAGTATTCTTGCCTGGAAAATCCCATGGATGGAAAAGCCTGGTAGGGTACAGTCCATGGGGTCGCAAAGAGTTGGACTCGACTGAGCAACTTCATTTTCACTTTCTTTCACTTTCAAGCAGGACTTAACAACTGCTGGTAAAGCTCATCCTATCTCATAACTGCAATGTCTTCATTTGACCTACTCCTACTTACTTTTCAAAACACTATAAGTCACCTCTTCCAAAAAGTTTTTCCTTACTTTACTCAATACCTATGAGAACGATATACCTTTTCTAACATAACTGGGTGCTTAACACTTTCCTTGTGTTCATCACATTTGTATTGCATTATCAGAATGGACCAACTGATTCTGTCTTGAATTAGCTTTAGGATGATATGGTCATGTTACTTAAAGGTTATTAGCTTCAGTACTCTCTTCTTCCAAATGGATACAGTAAGAATATTCACTCAAATTATACATAGTTATGGTGAGGATTACACAAGCTAATTGTGTAGGACTTATCACAGAGTCTGACAATATTAAAGAATCAATAAATGCTCTGACATGAATACATGGTGAATGAATGAATTCTGAGGGACTCAGTTCACTCTTCATTACTGGACTCAATTCCTGCCTCCTTCCTTTCTGTTCATTATGAAGCTTGCTGAGTTCCTATCCTCTGAGAACCAATTCTGCTTCTTCATTGAACACAGTCTGAGAACTAGAATAGTATTTCTAAATTAACTTCACACAATTTATTGGAGGCAGTCAATCAATGCAGAGACAGTTTCATGTTCAGATATTCATTAGCTATTTACAACCAGAATGATCACTGTGGGAACAATGGTTTGATCTCGTGATTCGATTATTTAGTATTTCTATGTTTCAGGTCCTGTTCAATTTAGTTCAGCTCAGTTCAGTCGCTCAGTCATGTCCGAATCTTTGCGACCCTATGAATCACAGCACGCCAGGCCTCCCCGTCCATCACCAACTCCCGGAGTTCACTCAAACTCATCTCCATCATATCGGTGATGCCATCCAGCCATCTCATCCTCTATCATCCCCTTTTCTGCCTGCCCCCAATCCCTCCCAGCATCAGAGTCTTTCCAAAGAGTCAACTCTTCGCTTGAGGTGGCCAAACTACTGCAGTTTTAGCTTTAGCATCATTCCTTCCAAAGAAATCCCAGGGTTGATCTCCTTCAGAATGGACTGGTTGGATCTCCTTGCAGTCCGAGGGACTCTCAAGAGTCTTCTCCAACAGCACAGTTCAAAAGCATCAATTCTTCAGTGCTCAGCATTCTTCACAGTCAATTCTGACATCCATACATGACCACTGGAAAAACCATAGCCTTGACTAGATGGACCTTTGCTGGCAAAGTAATGTCTCTGCTTTTGAATATGCTGTCGAGGTTGGTCATAACTTTTCTTCCAAGGAGTAAGCATCTTTTAATTTCATGGCTACAATTACCATCTGCAGTGATTTTGGAGCCTTCAAAAAATAAAGTCTGACACTGTTTCCACTGTTTCCCCATCTATCTGCCATGAAGTGATGGGACCGGATGCCATGATCTTAGTTTTCTGAATGTTGAGCTTTAAGCCAACTTTTTCACTTTCTTCTTCACTTTCATCAAGAGGCTCTTTAGTTCTTCTTCACTTTCTGTCATAAAGGTGGTGACATCTGCATATCTGAGGTTATTGATATTCCTCCCAGCAATCTTGATTCCAGCCTGTGCTTCTTCCTGCCCAGCGTTTCTCATGATGTTCTCTGCATATAAGTTAAATAAGCAAGGTGACAGTGTACATCCTTGATGTACTCTTTTCCCTATTTGGAACCAGTCTGTTGTTCCATGTCCAGTTCTAACTGTTGCTTCCTGACCTGCATACAGGTTTCTCAAGAGGCAGGTCAGGTGGTCTAGTATTCCTATCTCTTAAATAATTTTCCACAGTTGATTGTGATCCACATAGTCAAAGGCTTTGGCATAGTCAATAAAGCAGAAATAGATGTTTTTCTGGAACTCTCTTGCTTTTTCCGTGATCCAGCAGATGCTCGCAATTTGATCTCTGGTTCTTCTGCCTTATCTAAAACTAGCTTGAACATCTGGAAGTTCATGGTTCACATATTGCTGAAGCCTGGCTTGCAGAATTTTGAGCTTTACTTTACTAGCGTGTGAGATGAGGGCAATTGTGCAGTAGTTTGAGCATTCTTTGGGATTGGAATGAAAATTGACCTTTTCCAGTCCACTGCTGAGTTTTCCAAATTTACTGGTATATTGAGTGCAGCACTTTCACAGCATCACCTTCCAGGATTTGAAATAGCTCAACTGGAATTCCATCACCTCCACTAGCTTTGTTCATAGTGATGCTTTCTAAGGCCCACTTAACATCACATTACAGGATGTCTGACTCTATGTGAGTGATCACATCATCGTGATTATCTTGGTCGTGAAGATCTTTTTTGTACAGTTCATCTGTGTATTCTTGCCACCTCTTCTTAATGTCGTGTGCTTCTGTTAGGTTCAGACCATTTCTGTCCTTTATCGAGCCCATCTTTGCATGAAATGTTCCCTGGTGTCTCTAATTTTCTTGAAGAGATCTCTAGTCTTTCCCATTCTGTTCTTTTCCTCTATTTCTTTGCATTGATCACTAAGAAGGCTTTCTTTCTCTTCTTGCTATTCTTTGCAACTCTGCATTCAGATGCTTATATCTTTCATTTTCTCCTTTGCTTTTCACTTCTCTTCTCTTCACAGCTATTTGTAAGGCCTCCCCAGACAGCCATTTTGCTTTCTTGCATTTCTTTTCCATGGGGATGGTCTTGATCCCTGTCTCCTGTACAATGTCATGAACCTCACTCCATAGTTCATCAGGCACTCTGTCTATCAGATCTAGTCCCTTAAATCTATTTCTCACTTCCACTGTATAATCATAAGGGATTTGATTTAGGTCATACCTGAATGGTAGTGGTTTTCCCTACTTTCTTCAATTTAAGTCTGAATTTGGCAATAAGGAGTTCATGATCTGAGCCACAGTCAGCTCCTGGTCTTGTTTTTGCTGACTGTATAGAGCTTCTCCATCTTTGGCTGCAAAGAATATAATCAATCTGAATTCAGTGTTGACCATCTGGTGATGCCCATGTGTAGAGTCTTCTCTTGTGTTGTTGGAAGAGGGTGTTTGCTATGACCAGTGCATTATCTTGGCAAAACTCTATTAGCCTTTGCCCTGCTTCATTCTATATTCCAAGGCCAAATTTGCCTGTTACTCCAGGTGTTTCTTGACTTCCTACTTTTGCATTCCAGTCCTCCATAATGAAAAGGACATCTTTTTTGGGGTGTTAGTTCTAAAAGGTCTTGTAGGTCTTTATAGAACCATTCAACTTCAGCTTCTTCAGTGTTATTGTTTGGGGCATAGACTTGGATTACTCTGATATTGAATGGTTTGCCTTGGAAATGAACAGAGATCATTCTGTCGTTTTTGAGATTGCATCCAAGTACTGCATTTTGGACTCTTTTGTTGAACATGATGGCTACTCCATTTCTTCTGAGGGATTCCTGTCCACATTAGTGATATAATGGTCATCTGAGTTAAGTTCACCCATTCCAGTCCATTTTAGTTCTCTGATTCCTAGAATGTTGACGTTCACTCTTGCCATCTCCTGTTTGACCACTTCCAATTTGCCTTGATTCATGGACCTAACATTCCAGGTTCCTATGCAATATTGCTCTTTACAGCATCTGATCTTGCTTCTATCACCAGTCACATCCACAACTGGGTATTGTTTTTGCTTTGGCTCCATCCCTTCATTCTTTCTGGAGTTATATCTCCACTGATCTCCAGTAGCATATTGGGCACCTACTGACCTGGGTAGTTCCTCTTTCAGTATCCTATCATTTTGCCATTTCATACTGTTCATGGGGCTCTCAACACAAGAATACTGAAGTGGTTTTCCATTCCCTTCTCCAGTGGACCACATTGTGTCAGACCTCTTCACCATGACCCACGTGTCATGGGTGGCAGCCAGGAGGAGCTACCCCAAGTCCAAGGTCAGGGTCAGCGGCTAAGAGGAGCTACCCCCTGCCCGAGGCCATGGGCAGTGGCCGGGAGGAGCTACCCCACACCCAAGGTCAGGCCGAGATGAGCAACCCCACATCCAACGAGTAGTGGTTGTGTGGGCACAGGAGGGCCTAGAGGAGCTATCCATGTTCAAAGTCAGGAGGAGCTGCAGTGAGGAGATAGCCCTCCTCAAATATAAGGGACAACGGCTGCACTTTGCTGGAGCAGACATGAAGAGATACCCCATGTCCAAGGTAAGAGAAACCCAAGTAAGACGGTAGGTGTTGCAAGAGGGCATCAGTGGGCAGACGCTCTGAAACCATGAGTCGATGATGCCATCTAACCATCTCATCCTCTGTTGTCCCCTTCTCCTCCTGCCCCCAATCCCTCCCAGCATCGGGGTCTTTTCCAATGAGTCAGCTTTTCGCATCAAATGGCCAAAGTATTGGAGTTTCAGCTTCAACATCAGTCCTTCCACTGAACACCCAGCACTGATCTCTAGGATGGACTGGTTGGATCTCCTTGCAGTCCAAGAGACTCTCAAGAGTCTTCTCCAACAACACAGTTCAAAAGCATCAATTCTTCAGCACTCCAACTCTCACATCCATACATGCCCACTGGAAAAATCATAGCCTTGACTAGACAGAACTTTGTTGGCAAAGTAATGTCTCTGCTTTTCAATATGCTTTCTAGTTTGGTCATAACTTTCCTTCCAAGGAGTAAGCATCTTTTAATTTCATGGCTGCAGTCACCATCTGCCGTGATTTTGGAGCCCAGAAAAATAAAGTCAGCCACTGTTTCTGCTGTTTCCCCATCTATCTGCCATGAAGTGATGGGACCAGATGCCATGATCTTAGTTTTCTGAATGCTGAGCTCTGAGCCATCTTTTTCAGTCTCTTCTTTAACTTTCATCAAGAGGCTCTTTAGTTCTTCTTCACTTTCTGTCATAAGGTTGGTGTTATCTGCATATCTGAGGTTACTAATATTTCTCCTGGCAATATTGATTCCAGCCTGTGCTTCCTCCAGCCCAGAATTTCTCATGATGTACTCTGCATATAAGTTAAATAATCAGGGTGGCAATATACATCCCTGACATACTCCTTTTCCTATTTGCAACCATTCTGTTGTTCCTTGTCCAGTTCTAACTGTTGCTTCCTGACCTGCATACAGGTTTCTCAAGAGGCAGATAAGGTGGTCTGATATTCCTATCTCTTGAAGAATTTTCCACAGTTGATTGTGATCCACATAGTCAAAGGCTTTGGCATAGTCAATAAAGCAGAAATAGATGTTTTTCTGGAACTCTCTTGCTTTTTCCATGATCCAGTAGATGCTGGCAATTTGATCTCTGGTTCCTCTGCCTTTTCTAAAACGAGCTTGAATATGTGGAAGTTCATGGTTCATGTATTGCTGAAGCCTGGCTTGAGAATTTTAAGCATTACTTTACTAGCGTGTGAGATGAGTGTAATTGTGTGGTAGTTTGAGCATTCTTTGGCATTGCCTTTCTTTGGGATTGGAATGAAAACTGACCTTTTCCAGACCTGTGGCCACTGCTGAGTTTTCCAAATTTGCTGGCATATTGAGTGCAGCACTAATCTACAAATGACAATGAAATTGTCGCCTTTCTGCCGTATATGCTTTAGATAAACAGTTTGATGTTTGTTTAGTTGTTAAGTCGTGTCTGTCTCTGCTACCCCATGGACTGTAGCACACCGGTCCTTCTGTCTATGGGACTTCCCAAGCAGGAGTACTGGAGTGGGTTGCCATTTTATTCTGCAGGGGATCTTCCTGACCCAGAGGACTGAACCTGTGTCTCCTGTACTGGTAGGTGGGTTTTTTACCACTGAGGCACCAGGGAAGCCCTTAGATGAAAGAGGGACAAATTATTGTGACTATATTGCTAGTATATGTAGCTGTGAATTAAGTGATAAGTGACTGATGACAAGCAGAATTTACACAAAATTGGAATAGAAATTTATTTAGCAGAATTCTCATTTCCTTTTCTCATTCATTACATGGATATGCTGGGAAGCTTGTTCCATTTATGAAGAGTGTACTATTATTGCCAACACAGACATGATCACATTAAAAGTACTGGAACAGGATTTCTTGTACCATTGTTTTCAATGGGATAATTTAATTTGAATTTACTTAACTTCTTGGAAGTTTGGTGTGTGTGTGTATGTGTGTGTGTGTGTGTGTGTGTATACATAGTATCCTGTTTACTAAGCAGAAGCAAGTAATGTGTGTGGTATTTTGCATCCTTTTATACATGTCCAGATAATGGCTTTTATTTATTTCTTCTCTGCAGTTTTCAATGGGAAGGTAGCAACTCTGCTTACCCCAGATAAAGTATTTTAAATTACTATTTGAAGATATTTCTTACTATATTATTGAGCTACAATATTTTATTCTCATTATAGTCTGTGGTGATTTCTCATGATCATGTATGTTCTCCTTCACGCTAACCTTTGAAGGCAAGCTGTCAAAGAGTGATAGTCTGGCCTGTGCTTTGAGCCTTCCCTGTGTATACAGAAGGTCACCCCTCAGAGCTGCACATTTACTGCCATCTAGTGATTGAATGGTAAATATATCCCGTGTGCTTGGGTTACTATTGTTTTATTTTTTACCAAAGTGACACTGAACCAAAGAATGATAAAAAATGTGAACTGAGGAATCATGCGGACTAATGCAAGCAGAAACTCTGGAGCTTGGAGAATAAATTTCCATCAGCACTATGGGTTTGAGTCAGGATTTGACAGCTTCTCTCCTTATGTCCTGTCCAGTGTTCCTTTTTACCCCACTGATCTCATCGTCTGACTTGATCATGTTGTCTTCTCCTCAGCTATCTCATTTCAGAAGCTTTAGTGTGCAAATGCTACTTTCCATGTTGCTGCTCTGTATAGTGCCTGGAAAATTATGGGGACTTTTCAATTATGAAGCGATAGCCAAAATGACAAGATTTTATTGACTGAGTTTATACATTGAAAATAACCTCAGTAAATATTTCAAATATGTGTTTTAAAAGGGGTAAATTATAGTGGTGAGAATGAGTCTATGTCGACAAATTTCATTGCCTAAAAGTCTTAAGCTACTTCAGTAGGATTTTCATTTTTTGATGAACATATTATTCTTACACTGTTTCTTAGAGACAAGGCTTAAGTCTATATTTATTGCTGAAAAAATCAGATGTATACAGTTGGCAGCAGACATCTTTAATAAAATATTTAAAAGTGAAATAAGTAAGCGATATGTTTAATTCATATGTAAATGGATATTGACCAAAAGGGCAAAATTAAATTATGTTGTTTAGAAGACTAGACATAACGTTTTAAAATTCGATTGTTTTTCAGAATTGAATAAGCACAACAACTCTTGTTCCTAAGTCCTGCTCAAGTGTCTCAAATTTATTTACCTTTCTCTGTAAACCTGAAGATATACATCTAATATATTTTTGAAAAATGCATACCCAGGGAATTTACCTAATTGCCCCAACTTTCTTTTTTTCCCCAAGTAATCTGACTTGGTATCTGAAAATAAGAAAATAGCAGCAAACTTTGGAGTATCTGCCTCGCTGGGGGAAAAAACAAAAAAAACCAAAAAACTGGTACCTTGAGGTAGCAATTTTTTGGTTTTTTTTCCCCCAAAACTGACTGAAGTAGTTTTGTTGTTTATCACACAGCTCTTAGATGAAGCAGAGCTGATGTCACACTTCATTGAATTCGTTCACATTATGTGCCATAGGCAAATCTACAACGTAAATGTAGTAGGGAGTCTCAGAGTCTGTGTGGGCTTGAATAAACTGGAAATTTCAATACATTCAGTAGATCTGGAGTAGAGTTCAATAGTCTGGATTTTTAGTTAGTTTCTTAGATCAATTTTGAGAACAATTATTACATTTCTTTTTCTAATTCCTCCATCAACTGTCTATCCTGAACTTTCTCGTGGTTTCCACATCTCAGGGGAAGAGAACTAAGCATAATTCTTTTTTCTTTTTCTCGTAGAAAAGAATTAAACATAGTTTTAATTTGTAAGCACAGAAGAGAATGAAACATAATTGTAATTATTGAGCAAAAACTGTGGTGTTAGGGACTAAAAAATACAAGAAATTATTGCATGAGAAGAAGCTGCAAAGCCAGACTGAATAAAAATGATGTTCATGACTATGACCTCAGAGGTGAGGGTGGGATGATTTGAGAGACTAGCATTGCAACATACACATGACCATATGCAAAACAGACGACCAGTGCAAATTCAGTGCATGGAGCAGGGCACCCGAACCTGGTGCTCAGGGACAACCTAGAGGGACAGGATGAGGAGGGAGATGGGAGTGGAGCTCAGGAATGTGGGGTACATGTATGCCTATGGCCAATATCATGTTGATGTGTGGCAAAAAAAATCACCATATCGTAAAGTCATTATCCTCCAATTAAGAACAATCAATTAATTAAAAAAGGCATGACCTCAGGATCCAAACCAACTGGCACCACAGCTGACCTCTGAAGCTCAGCTGCTGTGTGACATTGTGCGGGATGTGTCAACAGTCAGCTTCCTCAAGTGGAAGTGCCCCTCAGAAAAGTTTAGGGAATTAAACACGTTAAAGTGTATAAGGTCTCCAGGCACACAGTTTTCTTCAGAGTATAACGGCATTTTACTAATTTAATTAACATGGTAAATTAATGAATTAACACTTCATCGATATTTATTTATTATAATTAAGCTAAAAGGTGTTTCTGAATGTAAACCAGTTGGTTTGACTTTTGATTCTGGGTGTGAGAGACTACAGTAGACTCACCTACGGGCCTATATTCTGGGAAGTTTTTGTGTGTCCTGTCCTATCGAAGCTGCTACAGACTGAATTTAAGAGATCAGGTAGTGACTGTGCTCAGTTTAAAAGTCCTTATGGTGACTAGTGTGGATGTTATGTATTAGCTGGTATTCTATAAATACATTTAATGTGATAATTTACCTAAAATGATTAAGTGAGTACGAATATTTGGAAGTTACGTTTTTGTTTTCCTATTCAGTGTTTATAGATATATCAAACATATATATAGACATATCAAACATATATATAAATATATGTGCATATGTTTAATACATACCACACAATAGTAGCTTTAATATTCTGGATAATTCAAGATCTCAAAGATATCCAATCACCTTTAGAAGGTTTACATTACCAGTAATTGTAGCATGTCCCTTGACTCTATTTCTGAACACTCAACCTACTTAAATGCCATATTCAAATAATTGGGATGTTTTGCCAATAGTCCATTAGTTTTGAAGTATATGAACCTAATGTTACAAGTACAAAAATCAATATGCTCCTGTTTCCATTCTGTTACTTTACAATATATATATATATATTTTTGAGAAAAGCACCATGCCTTGCAGATCATATAAACTCAATAATTAATTGAGTTCAATGAAACTGATAACTATGAACTTAGAAAAGTTTTAAAGTAAAATCTCAAAAGCTAAACAAATATCAAAGAACTGTTGAAACTAAAACATGAGCACACTCTCATGCCGTTTTGTACTACCATGCTTATCACAGACAACTGGGTGCCTCAATAAAGCCATGGTTTCCTTCTTTCCTGGTGACAGGACCTGAATTTTGCTTATATGTTCTTCCATCGGTTCTGTGCACATTGGCCTCATTCCTAGTTTCGTAGCATGCATGTGTGCGTGCTAAGTCAGTTCAGTCTTGTTCAACTCTGTACAACACCACAGACTGTAGCCTGCCAGGCTCCTCTGTCCATGGGATTCCCGAGGCAAGAATCCTGGAGTGGGTCACCATGCCCTATTTCAGGGGATCTTCCTGGTACAGGGATCCTACCCACATATCTCATCTCGTGTTTTGGCAGGTGAATTCTTTAACACTAGTGCCACCTGGGAAGTCCAGTTCATAGGATAAATGCTGATTATTCTAAGAGAGTATAGGTGAAAATGTTTGGAAAATGGTCTCTGGCAGTTGGTGCATGGCGAGGTAAGGTCTGAGCTACTGTAGCCATCCTGTGATGCATACTTCCACCAGCAAAACCTGGGTCTTTTGATGATGATGGTGGTGATACTCCAGCTGGTGCTCCTGCCACTGCTGCTGAGCCATGGTTTAATCAACTCTGCAACTGGATCTTGTGCAGCTTCTTCTGAGAGAGACTAAATACCTTTAGTTTTTGAGAAAAAAATCTGTTATATTAATCATATTTTCTCTTAAAACTCAGGAGTCATTGGTTTTATTCCATATACTTTATTTAGTTGGATAATTATTAACATAAAATGAAATTTGGCAAAATCATGAAAGCACCAGTAACTCATATGTGGCAATCCCTAATCCATATCAAAATGAGATTTAAATATTTCTTAAAACATATAGAAAAGTGCTAGACACAGTGGTGTGGTTTTACATTATTATATACTCAGAGAGGGATTTCCTGGCTGGCTCAAAGGTAAAAGAATCTGCCTGTCAATGCAAGAGACACGGATTCCATCCCTGGGTTGAGAAGATCCTCTGGAGAAGGAAATGGTAATCCATTCCAGTATTCTTGCCTGGGAATATCCCATGGACAGAGGAGCCTGGCCGGCTACAGTCTATGAGGTTACAAATAGTCGGGCATGAATTAGTGATTAAACAACAACAACAAATAATTAGAGAATGTGCATTATGTAATCCTGAGGGACCAAGTGCTGCTATCATTTTTTTAAATTTTATCATTTTAATTGTGCTTGGTGCAGATCATGTGAAAATTATGTGTTTCTACCTTTATCCAATTACTTTCTCCTTCACAGGATCACTTTAATTTTAGTTTCATGGTAGTTGGCCATGGATATATTAGTTTGAAACAAACAAAACATGTCATGGGACTTACTTCAGATGGTTTGCAGGTAGAAAATATAAAAACTCATCATAACAAAACATTTCATCTTGTGGTGGGTATAAAAATGGCCACCCCAAAGAGGTCCATGTTTTATCTCATAGAATCTATGATTCTGTTAGGTTAGCAAAAGATAAATAAAATTATAAGATAGTAATATTGTCCTGGATGATCTGGATGACCCTATTATACCCACAAGAGCCCTTGCAAATGAAAGAAGAGGTGGAAGAGGGAGAACCAGAGACATGGCAGCATGGAAAAGACTAACTTTGAAAATGGAGGAAGAAATCCATGGGTCAAAGAGAGTGGGAATCCTCTAGAAGTGGAAAAAGGCAGGAAAATGGATTTTCCCCTGAACACCTAGAAATACAGCCCAGCAAGCACCTTGATTTTAACACACTGAGAGATGTGTTAAACAAGTGACCTTCGGAACTGTAAGATAATAAATGTTGTTGTTCAGTGGCCAAGTCGTGGCCAAGTCATATCTGACTCTTTGTGACCCCATGGACTGCACAGACCAGGCTCCTCTGTTCTCCAGTATCTCCCTGAGTTTGCTCAAATGCGTGTCCACAGAGTTGGTGATGCTACCCAACCACACCATCCTCTGTCTCCCCTTCTTTTGCCTTCACTCTTTCCCATTAGTCTTTTCCAATGAGTTGTCTCTTTTCAGGTGGTCAAAAAGAGCCGCAGCATCAGCATCAGTCTTTCCAGTAAATATTCAGGGTTAATCTCCTTTAGGATTGACTAGTTTGATCTCCTGCTGTTCATAAGACTCTCAAGAATTCAAGGGAAGTCCAGGAAAGCCCAACTGAGCACCTTAATTTGTGGTAATTTATTTATAACTCAGTCAAATCGTATGTTTGATGAAAAATTGTTGTGATAGAGAAGCTATAGTATTTATAAGGTATTTTGTCTATATTTATTATGTGAAACATTTTAGTGAATTGCAAAATTAAAACCATAAACCAAATCATTAAGGTGGAAACTATTTTGTGAAAAACTGAGAAGAAATATTTTTGACACTACTGACAGATTTTTTAAAAAAGGCTAATAGGATATAAGTGCTTATAATGACAACATGTAATACATTTTGGTTGTTTGTAATTTGTAACCCATTTGTAATAGTGTTTTTGTAAAGACACACCTCTTGAAAAGTGTCTACAAATCACAAATATTTCACATTGTTAATTTTATTTTCTAAAGGAAAAAGTTTTCCCATGCTTTTTTTGCTCTCCTATTTAATTTTGTAAAAACTTTACTTTTTTAAAGAATATCTACGTGTGCCACCTAGTTTTCCAGAGAGATTTATCTCAATATTTTTTGAAAATCTCTTTACATTATATTATAGTAGTTACTGATAGCCTTTTACTTGTATATATTTTCTGAGCGTACACAAAATATTAGAATACTTTTTCAGCAACCAATTAAATATGTCTACTAACATGCATATTTCCCCAATGTATTCACTATGTAATTAGTGTTCAGGTCATGTAGAAAGAAAGCCGTTTAATTTCTGTGACTATTAAGCATAAAAACATTGATAGGATGATATTTACAACCATAAATCACATGAATAATTTTCTTTAGAAGAAAAGAGAAAACCAAACACATTAAAATTGTAACTTGTATAATTTTAAAAATAACTTTTGAATTCCATTTGCAAAATTGAAAATACTGACCCCCTATAATAGGGAGTTAATCACTATACATTAATCTTTTCTGTGGATCAGTGAAAAAATCTCAAATATGTAAAATCTCCACTAGCTTGAAATTACAAACCTGACAAATATTTTAGCAGTTTCGATTTTCCTGACCTTAGCAATATAAAGGTAATTTAATGAAAATGATGAATATATATATACACCGCATTGTCACTCTAAATGTATATCTGTTTGTTGTTACACACCCTAGTATTTTACAAATGGAAAAGTAGAGGCGTGAAGTGAACAGTTCACATTTCTGACTCAACAGCCCATCATGACCATTCACTTTCTTTTCCCTGAAGCTTCATTTTATTGCCTCATTGATGAGTGGTAGAATATGATGTGATACAAATACATTTAAAAC
Organism: Capricornis sumatraensis; assembly: GCF_032405125.1. NCBI lineage: Eukaryota > Metazoa > Chordata > Mammalia > Artiodactyla > Bovidae > Capricornis > Capricornis sumatraensis. Next base: position 12,651,780 of record NC_091089.1, on the reverse strand, counting down.
AGTGTAGGACAACACTTGCTTCTACTCTTTCCTAACTTGTAATTGTTAAAATTATTCTTTAGCTTCTGGCTAGCACTTCCTCTTCTGTCAAGTCCTTCTGAGCCTCCACCTGAAAAATGTTTTCTGTTTACTAAGTTTTTCTGCAAAATACATCACAAACATTGCTTCACTGACACCTCATTAATTCTTAAGTTTGGTAAATGAAAACATTTTTTATATGTCGGAAATTAAATATTGGGCATGCCATTTTTGTTTCTGTTATAATTTCCTTGTTGTATGATAATTAATAAATAGCACATCTTTATAAATTTTGGATTCTCTAATTACCTCTGTCTTTATTTATAACATCTTTATTCATATGGTCCATTTGATCTACACAAGTTTCTCTCTTTAAATCGCAATGTCGAAACAACTCAAAATGTCTAACTACTATATAAAAGGAGGATATTGGTCCCATGAGTTAAATGGGTAGTTTGAATTTCTATTAAAAAAAAAAAAATCACTCCTATCCTCCCCAGGAAAATTATCTTTGACTGAGATTTGAGTACTGATCATTATTCTCAGTACCTTGTCTTTTGGAAATGGGAAACTCCATACTAAGGGCTATTGTTGGTCTTATATGAAACGTGACCAAACTATTTTGTTTCCCACAGAAAAAAATTTGTGTAAATAAGAGGTTTCTTAGAAGATTTGTCTATTCCCTGTATTCTTCTACATCTGGTATGTTTTAGTTTGGTAAATGACATTTGCAGCAAGATTTCCAACATTTTGCTAAGTGGAGAAATGACTTTAAAAATTTAAAGCAAAATTTTGTGAGATCAACAAAGCTGTGAGGCTGAACAAAACAGCATATTGACAATTAAATGTGTTTCCATTTTAGAATCTTTCAAGTTTATCCACTCAGCATTGGAGAAATATGATTCTAAGAGTAGAAGAAGCTGTTTCTTAGATTTTCTGGAACTGAAAATCTTACAATATTAATTTTCTTGACATCTGCTAAAACTTCATCCTCTCTACTATTTCTTAACAGTTTTACTGAGTTGTGGTATTAATTAGAGCAGAAACAGAAACCTTGTGTGACAAAAGACAAAAATTGAAATGGTGACTATACAAAGGGTATATTTAGATCTGCTCAAGCTGCTGCTGCTGCTAAGTCGCTTCAGTTGTGTCCGACTCTGTGCTACCCCACCAGGCTCCCCCGTCCCTGGGATTCTCCAGGCAAGAACACTGAAGTGGGTTGCCGTTTCCTTCTCCAATGCATGAAAGGAAAAGTGAAAGTGAAGTCACTCAGTCATGTCCGACTCTTAGTGACCCCATGGACTGCCAGCCTACCAGGCTCCTCCATCCATGGGATTTTCCAGGCAAGAGTACTGGAGTGAGGTGCCATTGCCTTCTCTGGATCTGCTGAAGAAGTTAGAGAAAAATGTAAAGTTTTTAGATATGTTCACTTCTCTTCCAAAGTGATAAAATAATCAAATTTATCTAATTTTTTATTTACTAAAGAAAACATACAAGCAGAAATAAGCCCCACACAAATTTGAAAGTAATGACTATTCCATTATTGTACATGTGTGTATTCCCTGGTGACTCAGTGGTGAAGAACTCACCTACAAATGCAGGCTTCCTTGGTAGCTCAGTCAGTAAAGAATCAAGAGACCCAGGTTTGATCTCTGCATCAGGAAGATCCCCTGGGGAAAGAAATGGCAACCCACTCCAGTATTCTTCCCTGGGAAATCCCATGGACGAGGAGCCTGGAGGGCCACAGTCCATGGGGTCATAAGAGTTGGACACAACTTAGCGACTAAACCAGCACCAATGCAGGAGACACTGGTTCAATCACGGGATCGGGAAGATCCCCTGGAGAAGGAACTTGCAATCCATTCCAGCATTCTTGCCTAGAGAATCCCTATGGACAGAGGAGCCTGATGGGCTACAGTCCATAGGGTCGCAGAGCTGGACACTTCTGAGTGATTAAGTACAGTATTGTTTCTTAAATTCCATGGACAGAGGAGTCTGGCAGACTATAGTCCATGAGATCACAAAAGAGTCAGACATGGAGACTAAACAATGATGTGTTTTCATGCACGTACATCTGTCTTTCTCCATCTCTTTCTCTCTCTGTATATATACACACCTACATATATACATTCAGATGTATATATGTATAAAAGCTCTAATATGGATAACTGACTTCGACTTTCACATAATACAAATAATTTTTATTGTTGATATATTACATTTTAGAAGTAATTAATATAAAAATATTGACATATTTTAGACAGCACTGGTAATTTTAACTAAAAAAACATTATGTGCAAATAGATACAGCATATGAAAAAAAACAAACAACAGAAGGCCAACAAACAAGAGAAGATAAAATAGTAAAATCAGAAAATTGGCATTAATAAAATCCTACTTCTAAAGAAAAATATATTCAGGTAGCACATGGCCATTTATCTTATAAATCACCCCTATGTATTCATTGTGGTTCCATAAGTGAGTTTGATAAGTGTTGTTATATATGCTCAGTATACCAGCCTCTCATTATTTATTCAATGCTGGCTGAGACCCATTAGTCCAAAAGCCCACCGCCAAGAAACTCCAATTTTTACACATCCAATTATTTCAAAATGAGCCCAAACAGGTAAATGTTTTGACACTTAAGCCCTGACTGCTTTTCACATAATGGGAAATCTCACCCAATATCTATGAGGCACTGATAAAATAAGGCTTTGTAGTTACAGGGGGTCTAAGCTGCATTGCATTTCAGTTTTCAAACTCGGAGACCCAAAGACTCCCAACCAAGCTGCTGCTGAGGGGTGTCACCTAGACAGCTGAGTCTCCTTTTCAGGTTTTCTATCTCCCCCTCCCCTGGAAGGTCCCTGCCCTCCTCTCCTTTTGAGCAGCATAGACCACTCCTCTGCAGCCAGTGCTCCCTCCTCTGAACTGACTCCAGCTGTGAGGGACACCCCCTCCACACACACACACACAATTGTAAAGGCATCACCCAGTAAAGCTTGTGTGTGCTGCTGTGAACTTGTCCTGTTTTCCTAGACTCTCCAATGTCAATGTCAAAAGCCAGATGTTTATAATTTTTTGCTTGGATCATTTTTAGTGCTTTTAATTCTACCATTCCTTAGCTATCCTTATTATCATTTAGTAAGAGATTTTTCTCAGAAATACTGTAATATTCACACTTTTAATTTGATGTCTTATATTTTGAAAAGCCAAAGCCTTTTAAAACCTACCTTCTTATTAATTTCACAGCATCTTATATTACTTTGGTTACTTAGCTTTGAATTCTCAGCTTTAATACAATATCTAAAACATATTTTAAATAAATACTTGGTGTAAGGATGAATAGTTATAATTGTGAATAAAAACTGTATTTTTTAGGCTTGACATCAGGGTAATACATATGTGTGAGAAGGTGAGATGTGGCTTTTTACTAAGAACATTCTCCTGATAAATATTAGGACATGTATTCCTTTGCTCTTATGAAAATCACATGCTCTTTTTAAGGTTTTGGATTCTATTTAATCAAGCATAAACAAGGAGTGAAGAACTGTCTGAAACCTCATGGAACTCTTTGCATTGGGCAATTGAGAATGAGATGCTTCATTGCTATTAAATAAATACAGCAATGCTACAGAATGAAATAAAACTGAATTAGATAAAAATAATTTTAATGTATGATAGAAGGAAGGAAAATGGAAAATGGTAAGAGATAAAATAACTCAGTTTCCTCATGCCCCATGAGTAATTCAATCTTACAAAAAATGAAGGTCAAATATCTAAATAAACCTGGTGATTCTTGAGTGGCAAGAAGATTTATTCACACTCAAAAAAGCCCCCAAAGATAAGTCTCTTTCTTAGAGAGTGGCTTAGGGAACTTGAAAAGATTTGGACACCGAGAGGGCAATGAGGGAACAGGAAAAGATAGCACTTCTGGACAGATGCTGAGTTATTGTGATTCAGACTTATATATTCAACATGCTTATACATATAAGCATGCGTATAGTATGCATATAATTTCTTTATATTCATGAAAACTGTAGTGCTGCTAATTATAGAAGGTTTACGTTACTGGGAATCTGAAAGAATATATCATCAACCCCTAGGGAATAACGTAACATCTAGTTTCTCTTATAATACCAGACAAAAAGCAAAATAATCACAACAATCCTTAATCCAGATCCTCTTGGACAACTAAAATGTTTTTAAATGCAGTTTTTAAAATGATTGTATTTGGGGAGGACAGTGAATATAATGGCAACATGAGCAGCAAACCCACCAAACATGAGTTCCTTATAAGATAATAAAGCCCAGAGGGTTCAATCCTGCAGAATACCATAATTTTTGAAAACATCATCATTTAGGTAAGCCCTGATGAGCTTCTAAGGCCAGCATGTTGCAGTAAACGTGACAAATTACAGAGCTGTGATTAAACCCGGGTTTTCAGCATGTAATTCCTCTCTTTTCCCTGATGGTACTGAGTAGGGAGTTTTAAAACGTTGAGATTGCTTAACCTCTGACTTTAATCATGGTCACCTGGTAGTTCCTGGTGTGGATCCCTGTCGCAGGAACATGCTTCTTACTTCTCAGAGTTTGCATGTGGGGATATGGGCATCATTCTGCCTCCCTCAGTTGTGGGCCCTTTTTTCCTTCCTCTTATCTACAGCACTAAAATTTTAGCAAATTTGTTTATATTGTGCGGTTTTGAGCAAAAATAAGGTTTTATACCAAAAATATGTTATCTAAAAATGGCATATATATATATATATATTTAACGCATTTCATCTAGATTTTAAATTATTCTTGCTCTTGGTAAAATCTATTCCATGTAGTGTCGGTTGCTCAGTTGTGTCTGACTCTGCGATCTCACGAATGTAGCCCACCAGGCACCCCTGTCTATGAAATTCTCCAGGTAAGAATACTGGAGTGGGTAACCATTCTCTTCAATAGCTGAAATTTGACTGAAGATAAATCTGTACTTTGTCTCTTCTCTTCTTGAAGGAAAGACGGATTGAAATCGTTTCAGTATTTGGGGATCCCAGGTCTCCTAGGCTGTGTATGTGACCACTGGGTGGTTGCTTGATGATAAGGTTTACAAATGTCCTCTCTTTTGTAACAGGACTGCATGGTTGGTGTCCTTGCTCTGACTCCTTAGTGGCCCAGAGTCCCATTAGCACCTATTATTCTATTGAATGACTGTGTGTCTGGTTAGAAATGGACCTTGAGATTTCATATTCTTTAATAAGAGTATTGCCATAAAATTAATTTGGCATCTTTGAAGACCACTCTATAATACTGAACAAAGGTAAACCTTGGTCAAGTAAGGAAGAAAAAATATTTCATCAAAACTAATAAAAAGCTGGAAAATTATTAGAGGAATAAACAATATTGCTTACATTTAATTTAGAACCTTGGAGCTAGCTGGCAAACATAATGAAATAGCTAAACTTTGTAACGTACTTTTGTACTTTACATGAGTAACGTATATTTGTTAATAATTTTCTTTCTTTTGGGACTTCCCTGGTCATCCAGTGGTTAGAGACCATGCTTCCACTGTAGGAGGTCCGGTTGAATCTCTGGTCAGGGGAACTAAGATCCCTCATGCCATGCTATGTGGCCAAAAACCATTTAAAAATAATAATCTTTCTTTTAAAATAATAAAATCAGCCTTATATTCTTCATCTAGATTTTAAATCATTCTTCCTCTTGGTAAAATCTCCTATTGCATTCAGCATCAGTCGCTCAGTCATGTCAGATTCTTTGTAATCCCATGGACTGTAGCCTGCCAGGATCCCCTGTCCATAGAATTCTCCAGCAAGAATACTGCAGTGGGTAGCCATTCCCTTCTCCAAGGGATATTCCTGACCCAGGGATTGAACCCAGATATCCTGAATTGCAGGTAGATTCTTTACTGTCTGAATCACCAATTGTTCAGTCGCTCAGTCATGTCCAACTCTTTGCAATTCCATGGGCTGTAGCCTGCCAGCCATCTTACCCTGTAACCAACCATCTTACCTTCTATCGTCCCGTTCTTCTCCTGCCTTTAATTTTTCCCAGCATCAAGGTCTTTTCTAATGAGTTGACTCTTTACATCAGGTTGCCAAAGTATTGAAGCTTCCGCATCAGTCCATCCAATGAATATTCAGGATTGATTTCCTTTAGCCACCAGGGATTTCTATTAATGGATATCATGGCAAAATTGAGGAAATGAAGTTAGTCATCTATGACACAAAATATATAGAGGCTTCATGCCTTGATGCCTCAAGTGATGTTCTCAGTTGTTTTGCTCTCTAAGAGTTCACACTTCCAATCATTATTGATAAATAATCCAAAAATGAAGCAAACATGCTTCTTGAGGTTTTTAAGCAATATCTGGTTAATAGGCATTAACTAGATTACCCCCAAAATTAATTGGTATCTTTATTCTAACTGGTGTTGATTTATAGTTAGTTTTTATAAATATATATTAGTTTTTTGTGTGTCAATTTCCATAATAACAAAATCCTTTGCATTATGCATTTTCTGTACATGCTTTTTTAAAGCATGTGTTGAATAATTTTGGCTTTACTATAAAAGAGCCTTGGTTTCTGATCTTATTTTTAAAAAAATTTGTTTAAAGGCATCTTTCTCGTATCAGAAATCCCTCATCCCACTGCAGATAAGCCATGAATCTTCACTGTCTCACTGATTTTGAATGATATGCTGTCACTTAAATGATGATTGCCTCAGCTCTGTCATCAACTATGCATGACATTCAAAATTATTGCACACTTTGTAAGAAAATAAAAGAGTTGTCACAGAAATTTTAAAATGAAAATATGTATGCAGAATTATTATTATTTTGTGTGTGTGTGAGAGAGAGAAAACGTTGCTAATAGTTATAAGAGTTGGATCTGGGCTTATTTCGGCCTTCTGGTTATAGTGTTTTTTATTGTTCTTTTCTTCCCAATAATTTATTTAAGCTCCAGACTTCTGTATCCCTTTGTCTCCTTGATGTACTCACTTTACAGTCTATAGGGGAGATTTTGGAATTTGACACGGATTGGGCACCCCTGGTGAGAGCAGACAAAGCTGAGAAAAATCACCATGTTCAAACAACTGAAGGGAGCTTTGGAGATGTGACAATTTCCCCTCAGTTGTATAAGTAGGAGATGGTATGTGTGCCCTGCCCGGGTCTGCACCACAGGCTGGCATACCCATCCCCCCCCCCAGCTATCAGCCTTGCGGGTAATGGCCTCCAGAGTTCTCCCCCGCTCTGAAGAAATGCCAGGACTTATAATAACAGAAGATCCATCTTGTTGGAAGGATTTAATTGCTATTTCTATTTCTCTGATATATATACATATATATATAATACTTATCATATTATCTATTTCTCCTTTGATGGCTTTTGGCAGTTTATGTCTTTCAGGAAATTGTTCCATCTCATCTAAATATCAAATGTGTAGGCACAGAGATTTTTATACTATTCCTTTCATCTTTCCAGGTGATTCCCTGGTGGCTCAGATGGTAAAGAACCTGCCTGCAATTCAGGAGACTTGGATTTAATCCCTGAGTGGGGAAGATTCCCTGGGGAAGGAAATGGCAACCCACTCCAGTATTCTTGCCTGGAGAATTCCATAAACAAAGAACCTGCCAGGGTACAGTCCATGGGGTTGCAAAGAGTTGGACACAACTGAGTGACTTAACACTTCAACTTCACTTTTAATCTTTTATGTTCATGGAAATAGTAGTGATGATTCTTTTTCCATTTCTGATTTTGGTAATTTTTTAAAAAACTACTTTTTTGGTTGGTCTGGCTATAATTTAATCAATTTTATTGATACTTTCAAAGAAACCACTTTGATTTCAATCATTTTTCTCTATTGTTTATCTGTTTGCTTTTTAAAATATGTAAACACATTTTATTTTGCACTTTAGTGAGTTATAATCAGAAAACTTGTAATATATTTAAACATCTTAATTTGATATACAGATAACATTGTGAAATGATTCCCACAATCAGGTTAATTAATACATCCATCACCTCACGTAGTTATGTTTTGGGGAGGGTGTGTATGTAAGAATGCTTCAAATCCATTCTCTTATCACATTTCAAATATAGTCTCTGTGCTATACATGAGATCCTCAGAATGGATCCATCTTATAACTGGACACCTGCATCTTTTGATGAATCTCTCCTCATCACCCCCAACCTCAGTCCCTGCAATCACCACTATACTCTGTTTCAATGAGTTCAATGTGGGTCTTTTTGTGTTTATGTCCCACATGTTACCATACACTATGTCTTTCTCTGGCTTGTTTCTGATATATTCTCTAATGATTTTTGTTTCCTTCTTCTGCTTGCTTTATGTTAAACTGTTCATCTGTCTCTAGTTTAATAAGTTAGATATTTAGAAATGACTTTCACTTCATTCTATTTTTTTCCTTAAGTGTGCCTCTAATGCTGTCTGTTTTCCCTTAAGAACTGTTTATCAGCATTCCACAAATTTTGATGTTACATTGTTATTTTACCTCAGTTTAATTTTTATAAAATGCCATATGAGATCAAGTGTTTTGTTAAAGTATATTATTTACTTTCCAAAGCTTTCCCTAGTTATCTTTCTGTTATTCATTTCTAGAATAATTCCACTGTGGTCTAAGAACATATTTCTTATGATTAAAAAAAAAATTGTTGAGACGTATTCTGTGGCCCAGAATATAACCTGTCTCCATGAATGTTCCTCTGTGTGCTTAAGAATGATTTATTTTCTTAATGATTTGTTTTATGTTGTTGTCAATTGATATTTTGTATAAAAGTCCATTTGCGTCTGTGTGTTTGACATTTGTTCTTACCTTTGTTATAGCTTTTTAGATGAACCGTTTAGTCAATTTTGCAAAACTGTTGACCATTGCTACTTCAGATATTTCTTCTGCTCTATTTTCTGTCTGCTCCTTTTAATGTTCCTTGTATGGTGCTATAGTTTTTGAAATTTCCCAGGAATTAAGCACTGGTCATAGCAAACACCCTCTTCCAACAACACAAGAGAAGATTCTACACACGGACATCACCAGATGGTCAACACTGAAATCAGATTGATTATATTCTTTGCAGCCAAAGATGGAGAAGCTCTATACAGTCAGTAAAAACAAGACCAGGAGCTGAATGTGGCTCAGATCATGAACTCCTTATTGCCAAATTCAGACTTCAATTGAAGAAAGTAGGGAAAACCACTAGACCATTCAGGTATGACCTAAATCAAATCCCTTATGATTATACAGTGGAAGTGAGAAATAGATTTAAGGGCCTAGATCTGATAGATAGAGTGCCTGATGAACTATGGAATGAGGTTCGTGACATTGTACAGGAGACAGGGATCAAGACCATCCCCATGGAAAAGAAATGCAAAAAAGCAAAATGGCTGTCTGGGGAGGCCTTACAAATAGCTGTGAAAAGAAGAGAAGCGAAAAGCAAAGGAGAAAAGGGAAGATATAATCATCTGAATGCAGAGTTGCAAAGAATAGCAAGAAGAGATAAGAAAGCCTTCTTCAGCAATCAGTGCAAAGAAATAGAGGAAAACAACAGAATGGGAAAGACTAGAGATCACTTCAAGAAAATTAGAGATACCAAGGGAACATTTCATGCAAAGATGGGCTTGATAAAGGACAGAAATGGTATGGACCTAACAGAAGCAGAAGATATTAAGAAGAGGTGGCAATAATACACAGAAAAACTGTACAAAAAAGATCTTCACAACCCACATAATCATGATGATGTGATCACTAATCTACAGCCAGACATCTTGGAATGTGAAGTCAAGTGGGCCTTAGAAAGCATCACTACGAACAAAGCTAGTGGAGGTGATGGAATTCCAGTTGAACTGTTTCAAATCCTGAAAGATGATGCTGTGAAAGTGCTGCACTCAATATGCCAGCAAGTTTGGAAAACTCAGCAGTGGCTACAGGACTGGAAAAGGTCAGTTTTCATTCCAATTCCAAAGAAAGGCAATGCCAAAGAATGCTCAAACTACCGCACAATTGCACTCATTTCACATGCTAGTAAAGTAATGCTCAAAATTCTCCAAGCCAGACTTCAGCAATACGTGAACCGTGAACTCCCTGATGTTCAAGCTGGTTTTAGAAAAGGCAGAGGAACCAGAGATCAAATTGCTAACATCCGCTGGATCATGGAAAAAGCAAGTGAGTTCCAGAAAAGCATCTATTTCTGCTTTCTTGACTATGCCAAAGCCTTTGACTGTGTGGATCACAATAAACTGTGGAAAATTCTGAAAGAGATGGGAATACCAGACCACCTGACCTGCCTCTTGAGAAATCTGTTTGCAGGTCAGGAAGCAGCAGTTAGAACTGGACATAGCACAACAGACTGGTTCCAAATAGGAAAAGGAGTATGTCAAGGCTGTATATTGTCACCCTGCTTATTTAACTTCTATGCAGAGTACATCATGAGAAACACTGGCTGGAAGAAACACAAGCTGGAATCAAGATTGCTGGGAGAAATATCAAGAACCTCAGATATGCAGATGACACCACCCTTATGGCAGAAAGTGAAGAGGAACTAAAAAGCCTCTTGTTGCAAGTGAAAGAGGATAGTGAAAAAGTGGGCTTAAAGCTCAACATTTAGAAAACGAAGATCATGGCATCCGGTCCCATCACTTCATGGGAAATAGATGGGGAAACAGTCGAGACAGTGTCAGATTTTATTGTTTTGGGCTCCAAAATCACTGCAGATCGTGACTGCAGCCATGAAATTAAAAGATGCTTACTCCTTGGAAGAAAAGTTATGACCAAACTAGGTAGTATATTCAAAAGCAGAGACGTTACTTTGCTGACTAAGGTCCTTCTAGTCAGGGCTATGGTTTTTCCAGTGGTCATGTATGGATGTGAGAGTTGGACTGTGAAGAAGGCTGAGCCCCAAAGAATTGATGCGTTTGAACTGTGGTGTTGGAGAAGACTCTTGAGAGTCCCTCGGACTGCAAGGAGATCCAACCAGTCCATTCTGAAGGAGATCAACCCTGGGATTTCTTTGGAAGGACTGATGCTAAAGCTGAAGCTCCAGTACTTTGGACACCTCATGAGAAGAGTTGACTCATTGGAAAAGACTCTGATGCTGGGAGGGATTGGGCGCAGGAGGAGAAGGGGACAACAGAGGATGAGATGGCTGAATGGCAGCACGGACTCGATGGACGTGAGTCTGAGTGAACTCTGGGAGATGGTGGTGGACAGGGATGCCTGGCGTGCTGCAATTCATGGGGTCGCAAAGAGTCGGACATGACTGAGCGACTGAACTGAAGCATTTTTTCTTTGCTCTTTTTCTCCTTTGCATTCTAGTTTAGAATATTTCCCATGGACATATCTTCAAACTCACTGTTCTTCGCTTGATTACATCACGCTGGAGGACAGCCGTCATTTCAGTTGCAGAGTTTTGACTTCTACTAGCTCCTTTTGACTTTTTTCTTAGAGTTTTAGTCTTTAAGTTTATATTACCAGGATGTTCTTGTATGTTATTTACTTTCTTCTTCAGACTACTTGATACATTAAAATTAATTATTCTAATTCCTTATCTCATCTTTCTAACATCTGTGTCATACCTGAGTCTGAGCTAGGTGTTTCGTTTGTGTGCTTATGCACATTATCTCCTTATCTTTGGTTATATCTTGTAATTTTATGTTCAAGGTGGGACCTTGCTTCTAGGAAAGAGTTTGTGTGTTTCAGCTCTTTTCACGTTCAGTTTAGTTCAGTTGCTCAGTCATGTCTGACACTTTGCAACCCCATGAACCATAGCACGCCAGGCTTCCCTGTCCATCACCAACTCCCAGAGTCTACCCAAACTCATGTCCATTGAGTCAGTGATGCCATCCAACCATCTCATCCTCTGCTGTCCCCTTCTCCTTCTACCCTCAATCTTTCCTAACATCTGGGTCTTTTCAAATGAGTCAGCACTTCGCATCAGGTGGCCAAAGTATCAGGGCTTTAACTTCAGCATCAGTCCTTCCAGTGAACACTCAAGACTGATTTCCTTTAGGATGGACTGGTTGGATTTCCTTGTAGGCCAAGCAACTCTCAAAAGTCTTCTCCAACACCACAGTTAACCCACTGTTATTGAACTGGAGCCTGTGATGTGATGGTAGGGGTAGTGGATTAGAGTATTCAATAATAAATGATTAATTATCAGTCTCTTAGTTGCATTCTGTCTTTGCTAGTGACGTGATGAGTTTTTCTCTGTCTTCTTCCCTCATACAATTTTATGTCACTTACCCCCTATTCCTTTAGCTGGCTGCAGTATTATTAGTTTATATTATTAAAGTCTCAACCCTGGGTTAGAAGGCTGTTGTTGTCCTGCTCCCTTAGAGGGGGCAGGAAAGCTGAAAGAGGCTGGAGTGGAGAGATGTTCCCTACAGCCATCAGGGATGAAGTTTCAGAACATGCTTTGGTAAGTCTGGTGAATTATTTTTTTTTTCCTAGAGCATAGGCTTTTGCTGTGAAGACGGCTCTGGATATATGTACAACTGTTTTTCCTTTTCTCCGTGGAGCCTCAAAGGGAGTTTTTCCATGTGGGGTTAATGAAAGGAAAGCCCAGGGAAATGTGGGGTCTCCCATAAGGCTGTTCCTCTAGGAATTTCTTACTTTAGCACTAGTCCACAATCAGTCTCCATCCCTTTGTCAAAATTGCCATTTATGTCTTCCCAGCAGTTTATAGCTCCAGTGGTTTCCAACTCAGATAAGCAGATTTCAGCTGCTAGATCACCATAAGTGTACGTGCTTCTCCAGATTTCAGGGTGGCTGTTTGCCTTCCAAACTCATTTCTGTGATGGGTAAAAGAAAATTCATTCATTTTTAGTTTGTCCTACTGTTGCTGGTTTTCATAATGGGAGAGACCACCTCCGCCTGGTAGCTCAGACGGGAAAGCGTCTGCTTACAATGAGGGAGACCTGGGTTCGATCCCTGGGTTGAGAAGATCCCCTGGAGAAGGGAATGGCAACCCATCCAGTATTCATGCCTGGACAATCCCATGGACCAAGGAGCCTGGTGGGCTACAGTCCAAGGGGTGTCAAAGAGTCAGACACGACTGAGTGACTTCGCTTAACTTCACTGAAATCAGAAGTCTTGAGCTGTTTTTCAATCTGAACAGTTCTCTTTTTGGAAGACATGACCATTCAACAGAATCCTGGAGAGTCTGTGTTGATTCTTCAATTCAGTGTTTTCAAAGCCTCCACACTCTAAATACATCCACCATCACTCAACCTGGAACCACCTGCCCGGAGGGATGGTACAGCTTCTACCGCAGCTTGAAGCTTTTCCACTGCCTTCCTTTTCCTGCTACCTTTTTGTAAATGGCAGTTTCCTGAGTTTTTGAAAAAGAGAATCAAAGTTCTATTCCCAAGTGCACTGTGTGCTGCTTCCAAAATGTTTGAAGTGCCAGCCAACTCTGTGCCTTGTTATTACTTATAGAAGGCATGACATACAGCATCTTAAGTTTTATAGAGAAGTGACATGCTAGCATGCCTTGGGGAAACTAAGATCCTGAATACCTCACCAAATATGGGTCTTACCTCCTACCCCTGGCGTTTGCGTGTCTTTCTTGCCCATTCCTGTCTACCAGGAATTTGCTTTTTGTCATCAATGTATTCCCTGGAAGAGTACATGGCAACCCACTCCAGTATGGACAGAGGAGCCTGGCAAGCTACAGTGCATGGGGTCGCAAAGAGTTAGACACAACTGAAGTGACTTAGCATGTACACACACATCAGTATATTAACTAACATAGTGTTCTTCCTAAGGTCGACATAATTAAGATCATGGAAAAAGCAAGAGAGTTCCAGAAAAACATCTATTTCTGCTTTCTTGACTATGCCAAAGCCTTTGACTGTGTGGATCACAATAAACTGTGGAAAATTCTGTAAGAGATGGGAATACCAGACCACCTGACCTCCCTCTTGAGAAACCTATATGCAGGTCAGGAAGCAACAGTTAGAACTGGACATGGAACAACAGACTGGTTCCAAATAGGAAAAGGAGTACGTCAAGGCTGCATATTGTCACCCTGCTTATTTAACTTCTATGCAGAGTACATCATGAGAAACACTGGACTGGAAGAAACACAAGCTGGAATCAAGATTGTTGGGAGAAATATCAGTAATCTCAGATATGCAGATGACACCACCCTTATGGCAGAAAGTGAAGAGGAGCTAAAAAGCCTCTTGATGAAAATGAAAGAGGAGAGTGAAAAAGTTGGCCTAAAGCTCAACATTCAAAAAACGAAGATCATGGCATCCGGTCCCATCACTTCATGGGAAATAGATGGGGAAACAGTGGAAACAGTGTCAGACTTTATTTTGGGGGGCTCCAAAATCACTGCAAATGGTGACTGCAGCCATGAAATTAAAAGACGCTTACTCCTTGGAAGAAAAGTTATGACCAACCTAGAAAGCATATTCAAAAGCAGAGATATTACTGTGCCGACTAAGGTCCTTCTAGTCAACGCTATGGTTTTTCCTGTGGTCATGTATGGATGTGACAGTTGGACTGTGAAGAAGGCTGAGTGCTGAAGAATTGATGCTTTTGAACTGTGGTGTTGGAGAAGACTCTTGAGAATCCCTTGGACTGCAAGGAGATCCAACCAGTCCATTCTGTAGATCAGCCCTGGGATTTCTTTGGAAGGAATGATGCTGAAGCTAAAACTCCAGTACTTTGGCCACCTCATGTGAAGAGTTGACTCATTGGAAAAGACTCTGATGCTGGGAGGGATTGGGGGCAGGAGGAGAAGGGCACGACAGAAGACGAGATGGCTGGATGGCATCACTGACTCAATGGACGTGAGTCTGAGTGAACTCCAGGAGTTGTTGATGGACAGGGAGGCCTGGCGTGCTGCGACTCATGGGCTTGCAAAGAGTCAGACACGACTGAGCGACTGAACTGAACTGAATACCGTATGACTATAGAAAGTAAAACAAAGTATCCTTGAGTCCAGAGAGCAAAGATTTTCTTCTCAGCTTGCTTTTGATCTTCATGTGCACTAAGAAGAAAATATTTACTAAATTCTGCCAGGTGTCTGAAGCCATGCTTCTCTGCTCTCATGACCATAAAGCTTCCAGGATAGCAAGTACCATTGAGTTATGACCTGTTTATGCTTATAAACATATGCTTATAAACACAGCCATTGAGCAGGATCCATCTGTTTCTACAGTGTCCAGAAAGGTAAATTAAACAGGGGAAGATAGAAGCCTCTCTCACTACATTTTTCAAATATTCAAAGGTGCACTAATTTCTGTGACTTTACTTCTAGTTTACTGGCACTGGTGTACATGTGTGTATTAGGTGGTGGGTAAGAGGAGGGAAGCATTTAATGGGCTTTCACTTGATGTTTTGCAAAGTAATGCCCTTATTTCACAGGCCAGGGAACCGGTGTGAGGCTTCCATCAGGTTAAGTGTATCTATCCCATTATACTTTGAAAATAAAATAACTGCAAGGTAGTTTCTTATTGCTACTGTAACTTAATTTCCATCTTAAAACAAAAACAAAGTTATTATTTTACATTTCCTAAGGTTAGAAATTCAAGTGGGTCTTATTAAGTCCAAAATTAAGGTGCTGACATCAAGATGAGTTCCTTTCTGAAGCTTCTGGGCAATATTTTTTTCCCTTGCCTTTCTAGCTTCTGGAAATTTCTTCCTTCATTCATTATGTGGCTCTTATGAAACAGAGACATTGCATTGCCATCCAAGGTTCATATAGTTAAAGCTATGGTTTTTCCATAGATTTCGTGGTCATGTATGAATGTGAGAGTTGGACCATAAAGAAGGCTGAATGCCAAAGAATTGATGCTTTTGAACTGTGGTGTCGGAGAACTCTTGAGAGTCCCTTGGACTGCAAGGAGATCCAACCAGTCCATCCTAAAGGAGATCAGTCCTGAATATTCATTGGAAGGACTGAGGCTAAAGCTGAAGGTCCAATACTTTGGCCACCTGATGCTAAAAGCAAACTCATTAGCAAAGACCCTGATGCTGGGAAAGATTGAAGGCAGGAGGAGAAGGGGATGATAGAGGATGAGATGTTTCGATGACATCACCGACTCAATGGAGATGAATTTGAGAAAGCTCTGGGAGATGATGAAGAATAGGGAAGCCTGGTGTGCTGCAGTTCATGGGGTCGCAAAGAGTTGGACACAACTGAGTGACTGAACAACAACAATGTCGGTTTTAACTCTGCTTCCATTCCTTTAACTCTGTCTCTTCTGCTTCATCTTTTCCTTATAAGGACTCTTTGAATTACATTGATTGCTCTCTAATAAACCAGGATAATCTCACTTTTGAGAGGCTTTACTTTAACCACATCAAATAAGTCCTGCTTGCCATGTGGGGTAAGGCTGCACAAGTTCCAGAGATTAGAGCAAGGACTTTGGGGAGGGGGCATTGTTTTGCCTACAACGGTAGTTACATTGAACCTATAGGATTCACTGAACTGTGCCCAAACTCCATTTATCCCCTGGCTTTTTTTACTTCCACTCTCATTATAAAACCACGATGGAATTTTAGGTCCACGTCAGTCCCTGCAAGCACCAGACCGTGAAAATCTGGGAAGCCTTCTCTCCTCAGTGACTTCTACCTTGGTGAGCAGCTTTAGAAGCTCTTGGGGAAGGAATGCACACTGAATATATTTATTGTGGTTTTGCGGCCTCTCACCTCAAGCTGCTGTGGCCTTTTCTTCATTCTGGGTCAGTGAACTTGATTTAAATCTGAAACTGGGTAAGAGGTCATCATTCTTCATTGTAGTGGCTAACTCATTAACCTGTCTGCCAGCTTCTGTTTTTTGATTTCTTGTATAAATCACGCAACACTGTCATTAGCCATTTATCTATCTGAACGCTAGTGACTTCAAGACCTATCAAATACTGCTATAAATTGTTGCAGGTCAAGAGATCCCACTTCCCACTCAGGCCTGGATGGCCATTTTGAAATGATGCCCACCTTAACTGTATTGTACGTGATGCATTTCCTCTCTGTCCTTCTGGTACAGGGCCAGAGGCCATCTTTCCCTCTACTATTTTTGAGTCCACTTCTGGGACAGAATATCTGGCATACTAAGGAAAACTAGTCCTAAACTTCTTAGGACTCCTGGTGACTTCCTCAATAGTGTATTGGTTTTTGCCTTCATAAAAAAAGGGGTTTCTCTGGGCCATCCAAATAAGTGTTTCAGATTTCTTAGGCCAAATATGATAAATCAAGCCTGATAGTCCCACTTCATGAAGTTGAATGCTCCCTTATTGGATGTTGATGTAAGATAGTTCTGATTTTTCTGTTTAGTTTAATAAGGACTCTCCCTGGATCCATGTTTTAAGTACCATCCAGCAAACTCTTGGTCCCAGCTGCAGGTATCTTTGCCAGAACTTTCATGAGTGACCACTTGTCTTCTTCCTCTTCCTTCTCTTTATTTTTTTTTTTAAACAACATATTTTTTACTGCTGTTCAATTGGTAAGTCGTGTTCAGTCAATAAGTTGTGTCTCACTCTTTGCTACCCCTTGGACTGCAGCATGCCAGGCTTCCTTGTCTTTCAGTATCTCCTGGAGTTTTCTCAAACTTATGTCAGTTGAGTCAATGATACCATCCAACCATCTCATCCTCTGTTATCCCCTTTTCCTCCTATCTTCAGTCTTTCCCAGTATCAAGATATTTTCCAGTGAGTCATCTCTTCATAGCAGGTGGCCACAGTACTGGGGCTTCAGCTTCAGCATCAGTCCTTCCAATGAATATTCAGGATTGATTACCTTTAGGATTGACTGGTTTGATCTCCTTTATGTAGTCCTTAATTCTGCATTCCATGTATGTTCCCATAAACCCTGCTTGCTTATGGAAGATTGTTCCAGACATTTCTGTGGTGATAAGGTTGTATCTTCCCAGAGCAGGTTTTGTTTTACTCTGCTTTGGCTAAACTAAGTTATAAGTACTGGCTCTAGCAACAGGGGACAAAAACTGATGGATTTTGAGAAATCATTTAGAGAGCACCTGCTTTAAGTGAGAGTGTGTGGTCCATAGACAAGGGATGTCTGTGCTTCTATGACAAGGAGAAAGCAGATATTCGGGGAAATTTGAGATTTCAACATGCTCAGCATCAAACTGTCCTATAAGTTGTAGATGTAGGAGGCAATTTTGTAAGCCTCTAACTGGATTCTGTGTAGAGGCAAGAGAAAATCACACAGTATTCTACAAAAATATATTTTAATATAGATTAATAAAAAATAAATAGCAGTTGGATAAAAGTTATTCTGAAGAAAGGGAAAATATTCCAGTGATTGAGAGGAGATGTATACAGCTAATGTATCATTAATTGGAAATAATTTAGAATCATTTACTCAATCGTAACAATAAACACTTCAATATATATATATATCTTGTAAAAACTGAAATAGTCTTGTAATAAATCTTAGACAGAAGAGATCTGGTGTTAAAGATGTAGAGGAAAGTGAATAGATATCAAGCTTAATTCTAAATTTTCCAAGATGGACATTAGATGAATTTAAACATATTTAAGTGTTCTAATTAACACAATTAAGAAAAATCTTTCTTGAAAGGATATTAAAGGACCAGGATGGAAGAATCACTCTTCTCTAAAATAAGATTATTTAGAAATAATTCAATAAAAATATTTTTATTTTGTTAGTTCAACGACTGTAAAAAGTTTAGTCATCACATTTGTTTCCAGTGCTGTTTAAAGACTGAAAAATTTCTAGGAAATTTGAGCAAAGAGAGTCACAAAAGTATTTTTAATTAATTAATTTATTTTAATTGGTGGCTAATTACTTCATAACATTGTAGTGGGTTTTGCCATACACTGACATGGTCAGCCGTGGGTGTACATGTCTTCCCCATCCCAAATCCCCCTCCTGTCTCCCTCCCCATCCCATCCCTCTGGGTCATCCCAGTGCACCAGCCCTGAATGCCCTGTCTCATGCATTGAACCTGGGCTGGTGCTCTGTTTAACATATGTTAATATACGTGTTTCAATGCTATTCTCTCAAATCATCCCACTCTCGAATTAGGCAAAACACAATTAACAATATCTTGAGAATGCTATGGACTTTTGCAAATGGTGATAGACAAGAAGGACAAAAAATGCTTTGTTACTAATTTATTGATCTTCATATTCCCTCTTTCCTTTTTATGATTTTTTACATGTTTTTAGTTTTATATTTGCATCAAACTTTTAAAATGTCTTTGATTTTGTAATATAAATATTTCATTAAAAATTTCAACCCATATATTGTACTGTTGTTTTTAGTAATGTATTTATATGCAGTCAAAAGTAATACCTTAACAAGTGTTAGTTTCAAAAATTCCTAGCAGAATAGCATACAATTCAAGAAGCTTATTAGCCACCAGTCATCATATAATCATCAACACTTTCAGCTCTATTTTAATTACTAAATAATGAGTAATTCTTGGCTATTTTTCTTGTCTATTGGAAATAACTGGTGATACCAAAGTTCAACAAACAAAAAATCTGAAGCAATCATCATCAGAATGCCTGCATATCCAGCGTGTTAATTTTCATGACCAAGATATTTAATTTGCATTATTATGGACTGGAATAGCTAAGAAAGAACTGAGGAAATTTGGCTAATTTGATTAAATTCAGTTACAATTTTTTTTTTAATAGTCCAAAATTTTATTCAAAGCACTGCCAGTAGTAGCCAACCATATTCTAAGTCAGATTATTCTCTCCTCTCCCTTTCATTCTATAATAACAGTATTTATTTTAGTATCTCTCTCAAAATCATATTGCATCGTCATACTTTCATTTGTTGAAAGAGCATTGCCTGGTGGGCTACAGTCCAGGGGGTCACAAAGAGTCAGACACAGCTGAGTGACTCAGCATCCAGGTAAATGCTATGACAATGACTTATTTAAATCTATTGTTCTCAGAAGAGATTTTAAATGATTTTAATGATCTGTATTGAGCTACAATTAAGCAAGCTAACTGTGTTATAATTTGACCTGTTGTAATATAGCTTTGCAAACTTGAGTGATATAGTATAAATCAGGAATATGTATTGCAGACTGAAGGCATATAAATGTCCTGCAATCTAAGATTTATTAATTTTTTGATCTTTAATAAAAGAAAGAGTAAACAAGTTATTATTCTGTATGCTGTTATCAAATGTCAGATTTAACAAAGGAAACGTAGATGCTTGGGAGGATTTTTCTGATTTCTGTCTTCATCATTCTTTTTTTTCTGCTTCCCTCTTTCTCCATATTTTTCCTAACCATCATTGCATTTGAAGACTCTGCCTCTGATTTTTTTCTGTTTTTGCTAGATTTTCTTTCTGTGTGATATTTCACATGTGAAGAATTCAAGTAGTATTTCTTGCATGATGAATTATATATTTACACATCTGGTTCTCTTAGGCTTTAAATCCATATATCTACTACTGTGGTACAAGCTCTTTCCTGTTATATCAGAAATACCTTAGAAATCTCCTGGTTTTTTTTTTTTTTTTCCTTTAACTATCACCCTTAAAACTCTTTCATAAATCTTAATGTCCTTCAATTTGAATAGTTATCTCCATAGAGCATTAAACAGCCTGCACAATCTACCTCCAACCAGTCACTGAAAATTGTCTCTCATGATTCTCTCTTAACCTAACATGCTGCCCAAAGTGTATACATTCATCTATGTCTCAGATATATTTTGCTTCAACTTCTTATTTAGTATGTTAATACTTAAGACTTAACCTTATTTCTCTCACTTCTCATCTATATTTTAAGACACTGACAATATTTAAAAAAATGTAAATCTTTCCCTGATAATTTTGCTGAATAAAGTTCACTCTCTTTTCATCTCAAAGTCTCAAACTTGACTTTGTGCAAACTTAATGTAATTTCCTACAATTTGTTTTGCTTCATCTTTCTTCTTTAACATAAAAATAGCAGTTACAGAAGTGAATCCTCTTTTGGCATTCGATAGAGACTTCATGCTTTTCTTTTTATTAACAGATTAAGAAAAATGATTCTGAAGTAGACTTGGGTAATTTCTGTAGCACATTCATGACAATAGAAATGTAAGTATATGGAGTTTGAGCTACTATGTATTTGAGCACAAAAGTCCATTTTTATGTAATTTCTTTTAATCTTCAGAATTTACAAAATTGTAAATGTTCTATTAATTAGGCATGTGTAAAGTTAACACATCTGAATCTGTAGGAGAAGTTAAAATGCATTAAAGTAGAAAATACAACAAGAATCCATGTTTAAAGTGTGCAGTTTGATTAGTTTTGGCATACCTAACCACTAGCACAATCCGATTTTGAAATATTTAGTGTCGGTGTGAGTGTGAGTGCTAATGGTTGTTAATGCTGAAACACAGAAAAGCAGGCCAAACACTGAATGCATAAGCTCTTGTCTGCTGCTGTGAAGGAGAGTGAGCCCAAGATATGCCAATTAGGTTCCTTGCTGGTTTTGAACATATTTTCTGTTTGGTCACAGCCAAATTTTTGTTTATCCTGTTCCCTCTGACAGATCCTCCTACCACAATACTCAACTGCCAAAATGCCCTCTATTTATCAATGTCTAAATCAAATCCAAAGTTAGTCCCTGGAGCCCTTCTTCATGTCCTCATCAAGAAGTTCTATCAGCCAGCTTTGAAATCCCATAGTGTGCTAGCCTATGTCCTTTTGTGTTTTTTTTTTTGGAAAATTTACAAAATACTGTTTTCCATGGCCATAGTGGATTCATGGTGCCTTTTAAAAGTAGAATACATTTAGTAATTAGCCAGAAAAGAATAGCTAATTATATTTATATGTAATAATTTTTAATGTAAATGAATGTGTGGGTCAATGTATCAGTCAACTTGGGCTGTCGTAACAAAATACCACAGGCTGGTTCGCTTAAATTTAGCAGACATTTATTCTCTCATAGGTCTGGAGGCTGAAAGTTCATGTTCAAGTTGACAGCAAATTTTGTTTCTGATGATCCCTCTCTTGCTAGTTTGTAGACGGCCACCTTCTGGCTGTGACCTCACAAGACCTCTTCTCTACATACAGAGAAAACTTTGGTGTCTCTTCCTCTTGTTATACGGGTTGCCTGTGCGCTCAGCTGCTTCAGTCATGCCCAATTCTTTGCGACCCCATGGACTGTAGCCTGCCAGGCTCCTCTGTCCATGGGATTCTCTAGGCAAGAATACTGGAGTGGGTGTCATGCCCTCCTCCAGGGGATCTTCCCAACCCAGGGATGGAACCTGGGTCTCTTGTCTCCTGTTTGGGCAGGAGGGTTCTTCAACACTAGCACCACCTAGGAAGCCCCTGTTCTTAAGAATTGGGGCTTCACACCAATGGCTTCATCTGACCGTAATTACCTTTATTAAGACCCTATCTCCAAATATAATTATATTGGGAGTTATGGGTTTAACATTTGAGCTGGAGAGAGGGGCACAATTCAGCTCATAATAATTAGCAAGTTTCACCTCCCCATGTCTTTTGTTTGTTTGTTTTTTAGAATTTAAATTATTTATTTATTTTTGGCGGTGCTGGGTCTTTGCTGTTGCTCGGGCTTTTCTCTAGTCGTGACGAGCAGATGCCACTGTCTCCTTGCTGGGTGTGGACTTCTCACTGCGGTAGCTTCTCTTGTTGCAGAGCACAAGCTTTAGGCACACAGGCTTCAGCAGTTGTGACTCCCAGGCTCTAGAGAACAGGCTCAGTAGTTGTGGCTCCTGGGTTTACTTGCTCCACAGCATGTGAGATTTTCCTGGATCAGGGATCGAACCTGTGTCTCCTGCATTGGTAGGTGGGATTTTTACCACTGAGCCACCAGGGAAGCCTGACCATGTACTTTTATTTTTGATTCATGGATACATATTTTAACAACTTAACCATTTCTAAACAGAGAGTCACCAGACCAGAACAATCTTCCTTTTGTTTACAGCATTATCTACGGCTTTAATGTAACAAATTTTTGTGACTGTGCTTTGTAGTAGGTTCTGTCTACTATATGTCACATCTATTAATACTTAACATCTTAGCTGAGACCACTGATGATTAGGACATGTCCTGTGGAATCTAGAAATGTAGATAGTAGGCAATATTGGTATTCAGAACAGAATTTCTTGGGCTAAAGGAAATTCTAAGTCTTTATACCTATAGTTTGACTTGATAGTATGAGAATATCAAAGTTAACACTACAATAGCCTGAAGTAAGTTGATATATCTTTTATTTTGCATTGCATATAATTGGTTGCTGTTGTTCACTTGCTAAGTCCTGTCTTGTCCAACTTTTTGCGCCTCCATAGGCTGCAGCATGCCAGACTACAGATAACTACTGCTTATTTAAATGTCATTAGGCATTTCTGAAGTTACTTTGCATATCCATAAAAATGATCTTTCATTTTTTAATGAAAATTCTGGAAAATAAGGAAATAAATATAACATCCCCCACCCTCTCAAATGGGTGAAAGAGAAGAGTAAAGAAGCTGGCTTGAAACTCAACACTAAACGAAAAACAAAAGTAAGATCACGGCATCTGGTGCCACCACTTAGTGGCAAATAGAAGGGGAAAAAGGAAGCAGTGACAGACTTAATTTCCTTGGGCTCCAAAATCGCTACAGATGGTGACTGAAGCCATGAAATTAAAAGACACTTGCACCTTGAAAGGAAAGCTATGACAAACCTAGATAGCGTATTAAAGAGCAGAGACATCTGTTTACTGAAAGAAGTCATTCCAGTCAAAACTATGGTTACTGAGCAAACTCTGGGAGATAGTGAAGGACTAGGGAGCCTGGTATGCTGAAGTCCATGAGGTCCATGAGTCACAAATAGTCAGACATAACTTAGAGACTCAACAAGGACAAAAAACGCCTCAGATAATTATCCGGACTATTTATGTAAAAATACAGATACACTGTTATATAAATGAAATTCAGTTTATTTTGGATGGGGTAGTTTAGATAATTTCTAATTTCTCAAGCACTAATGTATTTATCCTTTCTCACCAATGCTAAAATTGAAAGCATGCAGTTCATCTGAGTCTGTTCATTCCACTGATATGTTTTAATATAAGGAAAGTGAGTCTATCAATATGTTTAAAAGACTAGCACAAAGTCCTATCATCTGGATAATAGTAGTTCCCTAAGTCGAAGCAACCAGGTTCACAATCTTTAAATGTTTCAAATTCATTGCATTCATCACATGTGATTAATAGAGTCTCTCAACTGATTCGTCATCTGAAAATTATTGATCTAAGATACTCACTATTATAAATCTTTTTTCTTTCTCTCTTACCTATTGTCTTCATAAGTTCAATAAGGACAATAACTCTGTTTTATTTCTACTGTATTCTCCAGACTCTAGTTCTAGAACAGTGTAAGGAGTCAGTGATGATTTGCTGAATGAAAAAATTAGTCAGTAATTGGGTGGTTATGGTTTCTATGGTCAGTTCAAATACAAATACAGATTGATTTAGTAATTTTCAGGTTATTTCAAGTCAACTCTAAATATTTAATAAGATAAAGAAAGGAACTTTTGTTAATAAATTATAAGAATTGCTCTTCTAAAGAAATCTCCATAGCAAAATTATTGTTTATTTAAAGTCGATAAAAAGGCAATCAAAAAGAGTATCCAGGTTAAAAATTATACATATTATTATAAAATTTTGTGTATATTAAAATAACAGTTATAAGTCTAAAACATGTGAGCTTTTTTAAAATCAGTGACAAATGTGAAAAATTATGAGCTGAATAGTAATTAATATATGGTTACATGCATACAGCCCACGTGGATGCGTTTATATTTAAATATGCACAAGAACTGAGATAAAAGTAGTGGTCAATTGCAAATGTCCACTAAGATACCATAAAGTAATATTAGAGAATAATGATCTGTAAAAGTCATGTTCTTCAGAATATTTTTATGAGTTCTACTTATACATCTAGGACGTAAGAATTAGTTCTTTTATTAAACATAGCAACTAGTCATCCATGAAGTTTATAAAAGGAACTGAAAGCATTGTGAATGACAGTATTCAAGAACTTGAAGGCAAAGTAGGCCAGTTGTTAAAATTAAATCTTTTGTGAAGTACTCAGTGATATTGATAGACTAGCAAAAATGCAAGCAACTGAATGATTATGTCTGGTAGAACAGTAGTGTGATAAATACATGAGGCATTTGGAAAAGAATGACACCTTGATTTTATAAAATAAATCATAAGTGTATATTTCTACATCTTTGTTAGTGGTGATAAGGAAATTATTCAGCCTTCTTGGTGCTGGAGACCATCAAAAATTCCACCGGCAGCAACTGCCAATTGTAAGATGATTACAAGTACAACCATCTGTAAGTCTCCCTTAATTTACCTTTTATAGATATTATACTATAATTATCTTAAACTGTTGTATGATGTAAAAATTACTTTTTCCCCTTTTATCTCCCAGCTTCTAATCCTACTTCCTCCTAAAAAGAACCGCAGATTAAATTATTATATGCCCACAGCTTTTTATACAACTAGAATCCAGCTTAACCTTACTATCTATTAAAATTTAAACTGGGGCTAATGTCTTTTATACAGCTTGACATTGAGTTCAGTTCAGTTGCTCAGTCGTGTCTGACTCTTTGCAGCCCCATGGACTACAGCACTCCAGGCTTCCCTGTCCATCGCCAACTCCCAGAGCTTACTCAGACTCATGTCCATAGAGTTAGTGGTGTCATCCAACCATCTCATCCTCTATCGTCCCCTTCTTCTTCCACCTTCAATCTTGCCCAGCATCAGGGTATTTTCTAATGAGTCAGTTTTTTGCATCAGGTGGTCAAAATATTGGAGCTTCAGCTTCAGCATCAGTCCTTCCAATGAATATTCAGGACTGATTTCCTTTAGGATGAACTGGTTAGATCTCCTTGCAGTCCAGGGGACTCTCAAGAGTCTTCTCCAATACCACGGTTCAAAAGCATTAATTTTTCAGTGCTTAGCTTTCTTTATAGTCCAACTCTTACATCCAAACATGACTACTGAAAAAACCATAGGTTTGACTAGACCTACCTTTGTCAGCAAAGTTATGTCTCTGTTTTTCAATAAGCTGTCTAGGTCAGTCATAGCTTTTCTTCCCCCTAAAAAAGGTCTGTCACTGTTTACCCATGTATTTGCTGGATGTCATGATCTTAGTTTTCTGAATGTTGAGTTTTAAGCCAGCTTTTTCACTCTCCTCTTTCACTTTCATCAAGAGGCTCTTTAGTTCTTCACTGTCTGCCATAAGGGTGGTATCATCTGCATATCTGAGGTTATTGATACTTCTCCTGGCAATCTTGATTCCAGCTTGTGCTTCATCCAGCCCAACATTTCACATAATGTACTCTGCATATAAGTTATGTATAAATTTAAGAATTTATATAGCTCGACATTGTCCCAGGTAATTACATTTCTTATTAAAGCTTTGCACATGGGGTGAAATCTGTTTGAAGTTGTCGTGTTTCATCACTTCTTGATTTTATAGTCACTAAAGCTCTGACATTGGTGGTAAATATTTTGTGATGATATAGAAAGGACTCCATTTTGTTATGTTGCTAGGAGATTTAGTGTTGAATTTTATTGAAAGCTTTCTCTACATTTTTTGAAATGGCCATGCCATTGTTCTCTTTACCAATAATTCAGAAAATTTAATTAGTGAATTTTAAAACATTTTATCAATCTGAAATTCCTCAGGTGAAATATTTGTCCAGCATGTTAATTTCATGATGAATAAGAGTATATTGTGAGGATTTTATTGACTCTTTTTTTCTGCATGTTCATAAATGAAATGGGCACACACACACAGACACACTCAAAATATGTGTATATAAACTTCTTAAATGCAATTCTTATATATGTACATTGATACCTGTATAATCATATATATATTCATGAAAATTAGATCTCTACTTTTTATACATGAGCAGCAGCTCTGTTTGAGTACAGCATGTTTTCTAAAAATGTAACTATTGTAGCATTTTAAACCATTTCCACCTGAAACTCTCACTAGCTAATTTACCAATTCTATGTATTTACCAAAATGAAACATAATGTCTCTCTAATCAATAAGTGGATTTCTTTGGAATAGAAGAACCAGATAAAACTCTAAGCTTAATGACTGTAAAAGAAGACGAGTTTTATGCACTTAAAATGAGAATTCAGAAAGTCTTAGGGAGCCAAAAGCAGCAACAGTTGTCAAAAAGGAACATTCAAAAAATAAATTTTAAAGAATGATTAGGACTGCATGTAACAAACATCTGAATATACCTTATTTCCTAACTTTCAGTATATTGTAAAAATGCAGACTTCTGTTTTAATAGAACTTAAGTAAGTATACAAAAAGTAACTTCTGATTATTTTTAATGCCAAACGTAAATTGAAAAGAATGGTCTGATGATGTGGTGATGTGCTCTATAGTGTTCTGCTCAGCTTTAACAGATTTTGCCAAACAATTTTCCAAAGTCGTTTTACCAATTCACAATTTCATCAGCTCTGTATCCATACTAAAGCTTGGCATTTTTTAATGACTTAAAAATAATTTAGCCATACTGATGGATGTGAAGTCTCACACTCTCTATCACATTTGGTTTTAATTTTAGTTTCTCGATTGTTGATGGATTCAAGTACATTTTTCTATGTTCATTGACAAGGCAAAGGGAGCCTATCTCCCTAACAAAGATGTGGGTTTCCAAAAATTAAGAAGTATATATATTTTTTCTTTTATTTCTTTTTTTTTTTTTTTCATTTTTCCCCCATGATCAGTACCTACTAAAGTGCCTGGCTCAGAATGCATATTAAATAAAAATTATATGACTCACTGAATAAAAATAATTTGTGTCAGAGTAGGGATTCACTGGTAGCTCAGCTGGTAAAGAATCCACCTGCAATGCAGAAGACCTGGGTTCGATCCTTGGGTTGGGAAGATCTCCTGGAGAATGGAACAGCTACCCACTTCAATATTCTGGCCTGGAGAATACCATGGACTGTATAGTCCATGGGGTCACAAAGACTTGGACATGACTGAACGACTTTCACTTTCACTTTCAAAGAATATATATAGACACTAGCTACTGTGGGAAGAGCCAGAAGATCAAGTAACAATATCTGTTAAACGTTTTTTTGAAGTTTGGGAGCATGTTTGTCTCATATCACAAATGTTGTATTTAATATCACCTTGCTGAGATGATCAATTCATACTTACATTGGTAAGCTCTACATCTTTAACTATGTCTTTGCACATTATATATTGACAAGAAATGATCTTTCTGAAGATTTCCTGTTTATAATATCAATATTTTCCATTATTTATTATTATAGACAAATATGCTAATTTTGGATATTTCTGTGCTCAATACAAAACATTTGTTCACATTTGAGTCTATTTCTTCATTCTGTTTAACAAGATTTTTCCATTAACTTTCATGAAAAAGGTCATTAAATATATTTAATACAAGTAATTAAGGTTGCCTCTGTAGTGTGACTATCAAAGCGACCACTTTGATTTCAAATAAACCTTGGGACTGTTAATCCTCAAAGCCTCTCTTCTATCCCTATGCTTGATTATCTATAGTACATACTAATGATCCTTATCTATCTAGCTGTCCATCTATCATCTACTCACACATTAATCATCTATGTTATCCACAGTTTTTAACAAGCTAAACATGTGTTAATTATTATTTTTATATTTTACAGCAAGTTTTAAAGTCCAGATATTATTTGCATTCCTTATTTCTGTTTTATTCTCTGTTGCATACAGATGAGTCATTTTTCTTTAAAAGCTGAGATGTACTCAAAGTTACCTGAGACTGTCAAGAGAATATTGAGAAGGTAACTGAGGTCATGTGTTTCTGATCGTAGCTGGAGTAATACACTAAATATCTGCATAACATAGTACACATTTTAAGACTGGTTCTTTGTAAACAATGAGGGACATATTATATTAACGTATTTAAAATATGTTTTCAAACTTATCAGGAAGTAGAACAATCCTGAATTATGTTCTGATGCTTCCATTGTAATATCAGAAGGAAACATTAACGTTTACATAAACTGCGGTAATCTGTTTTAATAATGTTGATATATTTGTATAGACTTTATAAAAAAAACTAACCTAATTTTAACCTTAATGAGTAAATTATGTGATGCGACACCAGGAACCACCACAGTCAGAGTTAAATTAATTGAATATTTTAGCTATTTTTTTATCAGTTAAAACTACTCCAAATGTTAACAGGTGTTAAAACCATCCTAAATATTGGACTCCATTTAATATATTATCTGCCAGGGAAAATATTCCATTGTAGGTCTCTTGTAAACATATTTAGATACAATCAACACAAAGAAAATTCAGTTTGCAAACTGTAACCTATCAGTTTTCAAAAGGTATATATTTTATCTAAAGTAGCAAAAATCAAAATATAATTTAATGTGAGCCAAAAAAGTCACACACTCCTACCCACCAGAGATTAAAGATACAAGAGAATGGCATTGAAACATGTATACTATCATGTAAGAAATGAATCGCTAGTCTAGGTTCGATACAGGATACAGGATGCTTGGGGCTGGTGCACTGGGATGACCCAGAGAGATGATATGGGGAGGGTAGTGGGAGGGGGGTTCAGGGTTGGGAACTCATGTACACCTGTGGTGGATTCATGTCAATGTATGACAAAACCAATACAGTATTGTAAAGTAAAAAAAATAAAAAATAAGTAAATAAAACCTGCATGATTTTCTCACATAGTTATGTTATATAGTCATGTTGTATAATCTAAGAAACTGCTGTATCTCTTTTTTTTTCCATTTTTAGTTTATATCAAAACCAAACTGGAATGGAGTGAACTGCTCCTAAAGTAGATATATGAAAGTGTAATAAATATTAAATGAAAATAATATAAAAGATTAAAAACAAATCAAAGAATTTCAAATGCCTGAGAAGTTAATATATTAACAACTACTGAGAGAAGAAAAATCTATATTTATTGTGGTATTTAGCTTAAAACCTGCAACATTTTGATTGTTATATATTTCATTCAAAAGGAAGTAAGTCTCAATATTTTTGTTAATTGACAAAATAGATTTATGCATTGATGATAATTTTCCCTTAATAAAAGAATAGCAATATTTTTTTCTTTTATTTATTTACTTATTTTAATTGGAGGCTAATTACTTTACAATATTATGGTGGTTTTTGCCATACATTCATATGAATCATCCATTGAGCCAATGATCACCATTAAGTTAGGAAAGTATACTAAAAATAGGAGTTCTATTTACATATTTATGACATATTTAGAAATCCAAACAGTCTAAGTTCTTGTAGAATATGTCAATTATTAGTATCAACAGCAAAAAACTAAATAAGTTAACTTACATATACAATTTTTTCTCAAATTCTTCCTGATTTCCCTGAGAGCAGAGCTTAACTTTGCCCTTGCACTTGGACTGTCTCTATGTAAATGCGTTTTTACTGGTTCTGATTTATGAGTCATTGCGAGAGCTATGCACTGGAACATACAACGTCAAGGTAATATCTTCTTGCTCGTTTAATCCACACAGAGACTTTGATACATAATACGTGGACTTTAGATTCAACATCAGAAGAGGCAAGAAGGTCAAGCAGGAGTCCATAGACTCATTTTCTAATTTCTGCTTTGCCCTGAAAACTGCTATTTTTCCCTAGGAAGAATTTGTACAGAATAGATTTCTCCTTGATCTCCTCTATTATAATAGTTACTTTATTTCCTCCTTATTTCTAATACTAACTACAATTTTTTATCAAATTTTTGTTTCTTACTCCTTGCTAGTCATTCTAATGTTCATTTTAGAATGACTATACACTCTTTAAAGCTCTTCTTTTCCTTGTTTAATGATATTATTAGCAATTATCTTTAGTAATCAAAAATACGATCTTGTTTAAAACAGCTTTTTATGGATCCAAAGTTTCTAAGTACATTAACATTAATATTCTAAACTATAGGAAACACACACACACACACACAAACACATTATAATTACATGTATTAAGAAAATATACATTAGTATTAGTAAATATCAATTTAGTGTCCAGTTCAGTTCAATTCAGTCACTCCGTCATGTCCGACTCTTTGTGACCTCATGAATCTCAGCACACCAGGCCTCCCTGTCCATTACCAATTCCCGGAGTTCACTCAGACTCATGTCTATCGAGTCAGTGATGCCATCCAGCCATCTCATCCTCTATCGTCCCCTTCTCCTCCTACCCCCAATCCTTCCCAGCATCAGAGTCTTTTCCAATGAGTCAACTCTTCCCATGAGGTGGCCAAAGTACTGGAGTTTCAGCTTTAGCGTCATTCCTTCCAAAGAAATCCCAGGGCTGATCTCCTTCAGAATGGACTGGTTGTATCTCCTTGCAGTCCAAGGGATTCTCAAGAGTCTTCTCCAACACCACAGTTCAAAAGCATCAATTCTTTGGAGCTCAGCCTTCTTCACAGTCCAACTCTCACATCCATACATGACCACAGGAAAAACCATAGCCTTGACTAGATGGACCTTAGTCGGCAAAGTAATGTCTCTGCTTTTGAATATGCTTTCTAGGTTGGTCATACCTTTCCTTCCAAGGAGTAAGCATCTTTTAATTTCATGGCTGTTGCAGTGTTTTAACTACTGTTGCCGGTTTTGAAGAAATGAAGCTTTTCAAACGTGCTATTGTGATTTTTATTAGATTTTTCACAAGGTAATTTTCCAACTGTGGCTTAGTAATATGAAAGTTCTTTTATTTCTCTGGTCTCTGCTGAGTTTGTGTTTTGGTTCTAGGAATAATGTGATATGCTGGTGGTGGGTCTTGAGAAAAATAGGTACACACTATTTTTTCCCCATCAAAATGACAGTTTCTTTAGTTTTGAGGATGTCTTGCTCTGACAGACATCAATTTTTAAGCTTGGGTTTTCAAGGTTTTTGGATTTGTTTGTTTGTATCGATAAAGGCCCATCCTCAAAATTAGGGGCCTATTTGATTTTACCAGATGACTACACATGGCTGCTGCTGCTGCTGCTATGTCACGTCAGTTGTTTCCAACTCTGTGCGACCCCATAGACAGGCAGCCCACCAGGCTCCTGTCCCTGGGATTCTCCAGGCAAGAATACTGGAGTGGGTTGCCATTTCCTTCTCCAGTGCATGAAAGTGAAAAGTGAAAGTGAAGTCGCTCAGTCGTATCCGACTCTTCGCTACCCCATGGACTGTAGCGCACCAGCTCCTCCGTCCATGGGATTTCCCAGGCAAGAGTACTGGAGTGGGTCACCACTAGAGTGTGTCTTTAACAGGTTATATGAGTCAAGAAGCCAAACTTTCAGGTACTGGATCTAATCATGGTGAGTAATCTCAGGTCTGCACACACACGAACACACACAAGGTTGTTTTTTTTTCAGTAGTGCTCATAGTTGAGAGTTCAAGCCACTATGTTTTTTGCTTTCTCCCTTAGTCTTCCAATACACTTCTTTCTAGTAAACTAGTAATATGCTATCCCAGTACGAAGGTGAGCATAAGGGATTCTGACCACACTGTTTGATACAAATTGCTAGAGTCACATTTATACTGGGAACAAAAGACTTCCTTGTGCTCAAAAAATTCATAAGAAACATGATCCAAAACTCCATCTGCATGCCCTGCTTCTTGGGGCATCTGCATTCATTATAAAACCCCATATACCATTTATTTCTTGTCACAGACTTGCTCAGCTTTTTAATTAGTTTGCAAAAGCTGCAAAAACTGAATTCAGGAGTGTAGCTTCTATCCCCTTTTACTGAGAGTTTGCATAGGTTTGGTACCGTTTTCTTATTAAATGCTTCTTAGGATTCAGCAGGGTAGCCATCTAGATCTGTGGTCCTGTGGGCTATTTTTGTGGCACAGGGTTTATTAACAGATTGAAGTTCTTCATGGATCATATAACATGTTTGAATCTTTTATGATATTTTTAATCATATAATTTTTCAGCCAAAATACAACAGTTAACAATCGCATTGTTCATATAGTTATACTTTTGATAAAAATACATGGTTTTCTTTTTATCTTAGACCCTAAGTCCATCAATCATTTTATTTCAAAACTCTTTTTTGTGACTTTTGAGTTCTGTTTGTTTTTCAGTTGGCAAGATTATATCTTCAGGTACTTTTTCAAAAAGATTTCATTAAGTATTAAATGTCTATGTTATGTTAGATAATTGAAAATGCTTTCTTCTGTTTTGATATGTGGATGCTATCTGGTATATTACTCCATTGTTTTTGTCACTTAATATTACAAAGATGTCAAAAATTAATGTAAAATATTTTCCCTTTCCTATGAATCTGACCTACTTCTTACACTTGGTTACTATAAGTTTATAAATATTATTTCTTGGAATATTTCCACCATGATTATTTATATTATTTTGAGTAGATATGCCGGGGTCCAGCCCCGGTGGATCCAGGGTGATTCGAAGGTGGGGACGGAGTCGGTGTCTTTGGAAAATACTTATTTAATCACAGATATAGAGAGATTAGAAATGGATAGTGTAGTAGGAAGATTAGTGGAGAAAAAGAGGCTGAATAACTTGGATTACGTGGAATAGCATCCATGCTCCAGATGGGAATTCAGCCAGAAAAACGAGGAGCAAGAAAGAACGACATGGGGGAATCAGTCTTTCCAGAAACTGATCCGATTTCTTTATTTTTGGGTTTGCTTATATACCTTTTGTTACACATAGGGATGAATACAGAGTCACGTGGGGGTCAGCAGTCCTGACCTTTATCAAAATCAGGTGCTTCACATAAATGTATAAAAAAGGTACATCATCTTCTGGCCATGAGTGAGACCTGCTGACATTTTATGATCCTTTCTTTCTGATAACCAAAAAACTTATTTCTTCCAAGGGTGTTTTTTCTTAAACCAGGCACCACCCTCCAAATAAAGTTACATTCCTATAGGGTGAGGGTGTAGTGAATTACAATCAAGAAAGGAATTTATTTAACCCAAGGTTAACATGATTAGTCTTAAAGGTTAATACTTATTTCTCCTATATGCTTAAAGGTTAATACTTATTTCTTCCTATATGCTAGTTATATTCATTATAAGGGTAGAGAACATGGAGATTTAGCAGCAAACATCAGCCCAACAAATGAAAATCCTTTCACCAATGCTCCCCTTAAGATCTATTTAGTCTTAAGATATGATAAAGTTACATTCCTACATAGCAAGGACACAGTGATTTATAACAAAGTACAGTGATCTATTACAAAAGAGAAAATCCATTAACTCAAAAAGTCTAGTATTGCTAACCTTAAAAACTACTATATTTCCTTTGCTATATTCCAAATACATTGATTAATATATTCCCAGGTGCCTAAGGATATGGAGGCCTGGCGGCAATCATTGACTCAACAAGAAGAAAAAGCCCTATGCTAATTAAGACTCTCAAAATACTCCAAAACTCTCTGTGCTGTTTATGGTTGAGAGGTAGTAAACAATCATGTGCGTAGTGGCAGGAGTATGGATAATCCTGTCACACAAGATAGTCTGTCAGCAGAGAGGTTTGACCTGAAACATCCTTGTCCCACCCAGAGCAGGGAATTAGCAGCAATTATTGACACAACAAATGAAGAACCCTTCACCAATATAATTCCTAACCAACCCACTATACTAATAATTTCCAACTCCCCAAAAGAATTTGCCTTTAGTAAGTCTAAAACATCTCATGCCTCTCAGATTGGGAGGCTGTAAACAATCACATGTGGCCAGACGAACCTATACAGGCGAGCTAGATAACCTTCAGAGCAGTTCGTAAGCTGAAACAGTCTTGTCAAGCCCAGGAATTTTTATTGCCTTGGAACTGCACGGTTATGGGGGAGAGCCCCCCATAAAGTCAGAGGTGTAGGTAAGAGCATAAAGCAGACTCTGATTTTGGGGTTAGATGCTCGGGAACAGGGGGTTTCCTGAGGCTTGATCACGCCTTGGAGGTATGCCAAGCCTCCTTCCTCATGACCTTTGCCATGGGCGGAGTTCCTCACGCTGGCTCCCAGCAGATATGTGTTTTGTGTTTACAGATTTGAGAGTCTTTGTATTTACACTGTACTTTTCTTTCCTGTTTTTATTTTTCTATTTTATTTGTTCTGCTTACTTCTCCAGAAATCCCAATTATTCTCAAGGTGATTCTCTTACATTTCCTTATTCCACCCAATCAGGTTTACATGTGGCAGACCATATCGTTACTCTGCCCACATTCCTGGAGATTTGATCATTTCACCATTTCTGGAACCTCCAGTGCTTCCGCATTCCTTAGGAAGCCAGCTTCTCAGCTTCATTTTCAGAAGACTGGCTTGGGCCCCTGGGGATATTTTGCCAGAAGCCACAAGGGGCTAATATATCTTGGAGTTTACATCTCTGCCCCTCTTCATAGCTACACCTGCTCCCTGGGCAGCAGTTAACCAGTGATGGCCCTGCCCTCCTGTGAGATCCTAGCTCCCCTTCCTTGGATGCCAAGAGGTGTAATTTACACTCTACATTTGGCTCTTCTGTGATCAAGCGCACGTCTGCCCTCTGAAGGACTTTTCCCTGACACCTCCTTCTGGCTTGGCTTTCTACCCTTTGCTTTCACTGGCTGCTTTTAAAAATTCTCCTATAATAAATCATTTGTGTGGAGCACCTGATCTTAACGCATGCTTCAGGAAAACCCAAATTAAACTTATAATTCCTCACTTCTGTGTGATATTTGTCCTTTTCTGTGTTCTAGACACTAGAATGTCTTAAAGAACTCATCAAAAGTAGAAAAAAATAACACATGGAAAATAATCAATTAATTTTTTTCTTCCCCAAGAGAAATCCATTCTTTAATATATACCCTATATCAGAAATCTTCTCTTATAATCAGTGGTGAGGCAGGGAAACCAAAGAGAGTGTAAATTAATAGATATGAATGTTCAACTCTCATCACAAAGTTAGTAAAATATAGTTCTTAAACCAAACCTTTGCCTAATGAGCTTGCACTGAGCTACTAGAACTAATCTTTCAATTGACCATTATTGCACTTATAATATTCATTCTTTTTTCCCAGTGCTCCTGGAATGTCAATGTCTTATTTGTAATGTTATGAAGATTGATGGAATAATAGGTATATAACACCCTGAGTTCGTAGAGAGAAATTTAAACAGGAAGTAGTAGTATTAGTTGTTATATTGATACTCATTTTTGTTTTATTTTTAGAGTGACATGGATGACAGAAAGCTAAAAGACTAAGTAAAATTGAATACGAGTTGCCTCATTAACAGTTCTCAGGTTATTTTGTAGCACCCCCCAATCCTTTATACTTCAGTGTTCTCTGAAGTGCAGGTGCCTCACATTTTCAGTGATTTTTTTTTCTTCTCTTCAGATGAAACAGAAAGCATCCTAAATATCAAGAAATCAACACAACCCCCAAAGACATTCACTGAGAATTCTGAATTCTGGATCAGTCTTCCTCTTCACTTCCTGTCTTTTGAAATACCTCTACTTTTCTCATTAATACCCATCAACCTTGCCTTATCCATGATATCATTATTTCCTACCTTATCTGATCTCTTAACTAATCATGTGAGGTATGGTATAGTACACACACACACACACACACACACACACCCATCCTGCTTCATACAATTACATTATAGAAAACAAATCTCTCTCCATGGGCTTGATTTTTGCCCTGATACCTTTTCTTTGCCACATTAATTCTTAAACACTCCTTCAGATATCGATTCAATCACCTCTTCCTCAGGAACGATTCTCTTACTTTCTGGGTTTTGTCAGTTAATCCTGTTGTATTACCTTATGAATAATGTATTTCTGCCTCACAGAATATGCTACAAATTTTGTTAATATATTTGTATGATAATTTAATGAATGCCTGTCTTACCTCACTACTAAGATATCTAAGAAAAATAACTATTTTAGAAGAATTTCATCTCCATCAACAAACTCAGATTGTTTGTGTTGATATAAGTTTTGTTCTAAGATAAAAGTCAACTGGGGGGGGGGTGTTGAAACCCATGGGTGTAATTGATGATCCCTATTTAAATTTCAAGGGAACTTACAAATTATTTTCAAGACTGGGTGTACCATTTTGCAATTCCCAATTGATATCATAGTTTTAATTTTCATGTTCCTAAGGAAGCATGCACTGAACATCATTTCATGTGCAATTTTATCATGCATATATCCTCCTTGGTTTAAATGTCCCTTCATAGCTTTCGCTCATTTTCTAATTTGTTTCCTTTTCAATGTTGATTTTTGATAACATACATTCTATATATGAGTCCTTTGCCAATATATGGTTTGCAAATATTATTTCCTGCTCTTTATTTTGTCTGACTTCTTTCTCTTAATAGCATCTTAGTTTAAATATTTTAGATTATCAGTTCAGTTCAGTCACTCAGTCATGTCAGACTCTTTGTGGCCTCATGGGCTGCAGCATGCCAGGCCTCCCTGTGCATCACCAGCTCATGGAGCTTACTCAAACTCATGTCCATTGAGTCCGTGATGCCATCCAATCATCTCATCCTCTGTTGTCCCCTTCTCCTCCCACCTTCAATCTTTCCCAGGATCAGGGTCTTTTCCAATGAATCAGTTCTTCATGTCAGGTGGCCAAAGTATTGGACTTTCAGCTTCAGCGTCAGTCTTTCTGATGAATATTCAGGACTGATTTCCTTTAGGATGGACTGGTTGGATCTCCTTGCAGTCCAAGAGAATCCCGAGTCTTCAACACCACAGTTCGAAAGCATCAATTCTTCGGTGCTCAGCTTCCTTTATAGTCCAACTCTCACGACCATACGTGACTACTGGAAAAACCATAGCTTTGACTAGACAGACCTTTGTTAGATTATAGTGAAGTCCATTTCTTTTCCTTTTATAAATAATGTTTTTGGTGCAATGTCTAAGAACTTTACCAAGCGCTGCTTCTGCTGCTGCCAAGTCGCTTCAGTCATGTCCGACTCTGTGCGACCCCATAGACAGCAGCCCATGAGGCTCCCCCGTCCCTGGGATTCTCCAGGCAAGAACACTGGAGTGTGTTGCCATTTCCTTCTCCAAACAAGCGCTTGTTCTTAAAAAATTTTCTCCTAAAATCTTTCTAAAGTTTTATGGCTATCATCAGCAAAGAGGAGCAAGTTGTTTTTTTTTTTTTTTTTTTTTCTCTTTAATCTGTATGCTCCTACTTCCTTTTCTTGCCTTTTTGTCTAGTTAGTACTTCCAGTACTCTGTTGAATTTGAAGCATGAAAACGAATATCCTTATCTGATTCCCTAAATTAGGGGGAAGTCTATCACCATTCAGAGAAGGCAATTGCACTCCACTCCAGCGCTCTTGCCTGGAAAGTCCCATGGACGGAGCAGCCTGGTGGGCTGCAGTCCATGGGGTCGCTAGAGGTCGGACACGACTGAGCGACTTCACTTTCATTTTTCATTTTCATGCACTGGAGAAGGAAATAGCAACCCACTCCAGTGTTCTTGCCTGGAGAATCCCTGGGACGGGGGGAGCCTCATGGGCTGCCTTCTATGGGGTCGCACAGAGTTGAATACGACTGAAGCAACTTAGCAGCGGCAGCAGCAGCTATCACCATTATTACGTAATGATGGCTGCTGGTTTATGTAGATGTTATTTAGGAAGTTGAGATCGTTTCCTTCTATTCTTAGTTTTCTGAAAATTTTTATCAAGAATGTGTATTGAATTTTGTCAACTGTTTTTGCATCAATTGATAGGACCATAGTATTTTTTTTCTTCAGCTTTTTTTTTTTTTTTAATCATGGATTACACTGATTAACTTTTTAAAATTACATCAGTCTTGCATTTCCGGAATGATATCCAAATGATTGTGACAGGTAATTATTTTTATATATTACTGAGTGTGATTTGATAATATTTTGTTAAACTTTTTATTTCTATATCCATGAAGTATACTTCTCCATGGATTTTTTTTCTTGTCCTTTTTGTCTGGTTATGGAATCAGAAATTAGCCACAGAAAATGACAAGAAACATTCTCTTCTTTTATATTTTCTAGAAGAGACTATACAGTTTCATTATCAATTCTGCATTAAATGTTTGATGGAATCCTTCAGTGTAACCATCTAAACCCAGGTTTTTCTTTTTTAAATTTTTTAAAATTTCAAATCAATTTTTATAATAGTTATAAGGCTATTTAAAATATTGAGTTGTAGTAGCCTGTGCTTTGAGGGGATTTGGTGTATTTCATCTAGTCTGTCCAGTGTATTTCAGTACTTTGGTCATAGTATTCTCTTACAGGAGCGTCCTTGATGGCTCAGACAGTAAAGCATTTACCTGCAATGCAGGATTCATAAGATTTTCTCATGAGGCTTTTTGATATATCCAGGGATATAATTATATACTGTGTTTCTTTCCTGATATTAGTAATTTGTTACTACTGTCCTTTTTTTTTTTCCTCCATGTGTCAGTCTTTCTAAAATTTTGTCAATTGTATTGATCCTTTCAAAGAACCGGCTTTGTGTTTCATTTATTTTTCTGTATAGTTTTTCTCTCTATTTATGCTATTGATTTCTTCTCTTATCTTTATTATTTCTTTTTCTTGTTTGCTTTAGGCTTATTTTGCTCTTCTTTAGTTTCCTGGGGTGTGAGCTTGTGTTATTATTTTGTGATTTTTTGCCTTTATAAAATGTATGTTTTAGATACTATTAACTTCTCTTTCAGCACTGCATTAGCTGCGCCTAATACATTTTAATATGATGCATTCTCACTTGTGTTTAGTTTAATACATTTTTTAATTTCCCTTGACACTTCCTCCTTGACAATTTTTTATCAACATTGTTTTGTTTAGTTCCTAGGAGATTTTTCTGTCACTTTTCTACTGATTTCTAGCCTTTTTCCCATTGTGCTCAAAGACTACTCTCCACATTATTTTATATACCTTATGTCTGTTGATAATATTTTTTAAGGCAAGAGATTTGGATTGTTTTAATAAGTCATCCTTAGAAACTTGTCAAGAATGTTCATTCTCCTATTGTTAGGTGGAGTTAGGTACTATTTCTTGATAATGTTCAGTTTTTCTATTTCTGCCTATATACTATGAGCTGTCTGATATTTCTACCAATTGTTGAGGAAAATGCTAAGGCATTATCAAATTAAATTTTGGGTATATATATATATATATATATTCATTTCTGGAAGTTTATTTCTACATATAACAGTTCTATTGTTAGATACACATGCATTTAGGGTTATTGTGTCTCCTCACAGGACTTTATTAGTACATAATATTCCTTGTGATGATTCTCTTTGCTTTGAAGTTTGATTGTAATGTATTCTCCTGCTTTTCTTGATTAATATATTCAAATTAAACCTTTCAATTAGTTTACTAAGCCTCTCTATTGTAATATTTGAAATGTATGTCTTACAGGCAGCTTGTAATTGAGACAGGTAATTTTTTATGTAGTCTTCCATATTCTGTTTCATCAAAAGTGTATTTAGTGTTTTGCCTTTAATATTATTAATGATACTTTTACAACTTACATATAACTGGCATTCTCTTTGTTGTTTTATGCTTTCTCTTTGTACTCTCTGTTGTATTTGCTTATGTATTTTTCTGCCTCCTGAAGGACAGAACATTTTCAGAATTGCATTTTGAAGTATTTATAGTGTTTTCTGGTATGTATCTTTGTATTTCTTTGTATTTCTAGCAGTTAATATAGATATCAGTGTCTACTGGTGTTATGTTTTACCAGTGAAATACATAAAACATGACTTTAGATTCCTTTACTCACTCCCACTTGTAATAATATTTTCTTACATATTTCCTTTAGATGTACTGAAACTATATTAAACAATGTTATAATTTGTGCTTCAAATGTTGAGTGTAATTTAGAAAAATCAAGAGAAAAATCTGTTGTATGTATTCAGAGTTTTACTCTGTTGTAATTTCAAACTTGATAATGCTCCTGTATTTCTTCTATTATGTCCTTTCTTTTCAGACAATGTGATTTAGCCATTCTTTTAGAATTGTTTCTGGCAATAAGTCTCAATTATCCTTCATCTAAGAACTGTTTGATTTCTATTTTTTCAATACCACTCAAAAAACAATGTCTCCCTGTCCTCTGTGTTTTTTGATGAGAAATCTTATGTCTGTTGACTAGTTTTTCTCTTAGAGTTTTTGGTGACTTGATTATGATGTGATGTAGGGTAGATTTTTTTGTTTGTTTGTTTTTTTGCTTTGCTTGTTAAAATTTCACTCACTTTTATGAACCTGTAAGTGTATACTTTTGTCAAGTTGGAAACAATTACAATGTTTATTTTATCAAACACTTTTTAAAACTCATGTCCCTACCCTTTTTGGTCCTCTAAGACTCCAGGACATGAATGCAAGATCTTTTTCTATTTTTATATGTTATTGAGATCTGTTTTTTTTTTTCAGTTTATTTGTTCTCTACTTTGCAAGTTGAGTAATTTCTATTTCCTAGTGCAATGAGTTTTTCTTTTGTATCTCTATTGTGTTTATGAGCCTAATCACTGGAGTTTTTTTTTTTTTTCTCTATGATTGTATTTCTCACTTTTAAAATTTTCATTTTGGTTCTTCTTTTGTATATTTATTAGTTTGCTAAGACTATCTACTTTTCATTTGTTTCAAGCATGTTCACTGGAGCATTTCATTATATCTTTGTCAGATAATTCCAGGATCTGTGTCTTCATGATGCTGGCATCTGCTAATTTTCCTTTCATCATCCAAGCTGATATTTTCCTGGATGTTGATAATGATATTTATTTCTTTAAAATTAATTGACATTTGCTTTACAATATTAGTTTGATCTCTGCCATACATCAACATGAATTGGCCATAGGTGTACACATGTTCTCTCCCTCTTGAACCCCCC
This sequence comes from Capricornis sumatraensis, assembly GCF_032405125.1. Taxonomy (NCBI): domain Eukaryota; kingdom Metazoa; phylum Chordata; class Mammalia; order Artiodactyla; family Bovidae; genus Capricornis; species Capricornis sumatraensis. The sequence continues at coordinate 12,609,912 of NC_091089.1, read as the reverse complement.
TTTCACCTCGCACCCTTGGGGCACTTCTTATTTGCTGTCCAAGGGGTAAAAATCTATATTTCCCATTAAACCACTACCAGGGCACCCCAGTTGTGAGGAGGAAGGTCATCCAATTGCCGCTGACTTTGTGGCTTCCACTAACAGCATGGCGGTTGAGGGTTTAGTGACCTCTGGGCAGTGTTGAATGTTCTGGTTTCCACCCAGGCTCTTTGACACTATGTTGGGGAGTGGGGTGGAGAGGTTTCTTGGTGCTATTGGTTGGATGTGAAAGTCAGGCTCCTTAACTGATCTCGTGTGTGTGTGTGTGTGTGTGTGTGTGTGTGTGTGTGTGTGTGTGTGTGTGTGTGTGTCTTGCTGGGGGGAATTTCATTACTACTGGGCAGGGAAGACATTTCCAGGTCCCACTGGGATGTGTCTGATACCACAGGAGGTATGCCTCGTTACAGCTGGGCGATGGTGGGAGTCTGCCTTCCTCATTCAGCCCTGGCTGGCAGAAGCCAGGTTTTCAGCACACACTTTTTCCTGGTATTTGTCAGGGTTAGGCTGTTATTGTCTGAAGATTTCCTGCCTTGATAGATTTTCCCTTTCCTGGTCCTTTGGCTAGAGAGAGTAGGCTTTTATTTATTTTAAATTTATTTTTTCTGTGATGATATGCTGGGTTCTTCAGCTCTAAATCTGGGATACATGAGGCAGAAAGGAAGCCCAAAGATGTAATTGCCCTGACGTTATTCAGTTGACAGTTTTCCAACACAGGATTTTTTTTTTTTTAATATCCTTTTCAACTTAGAGTGTTTTTTTCTGCACTTATATGATACTGTGTGTGTGTATGTATACATATATATACACACATACAGATGTGAGAGTTGGACCATGAAGAAGGCTGAGCAATGAAGAATTGATGCTTTCAAATTAGGGTGCTAGAGAAGATTCTTGAAAGTCCCTTGACTGCAAAGAGATCAAACCAGTCAATCTTAAAAGAAATAAACCCTGAATGTTCAATAAAAGCTTATTTCTGTCAAATTAAATAGCAGGCAAATAATAGAACAAGAAACATAGCCCAGAAAAAAATTCTCTCTATATTTAAATAAATATATAGTAGTAGAAATTATTGGATACATTATTGTTCAATTGTGTGAAAAAATGATAAATATTTAAAAAAATATGACAACTGAATTTTGCTTCAGAGCTAAATAGTTTTGATGTCAATAATGGTCAACTATGAATGTGAAGAACTAGGGAAAAATTAAGGTTATTGTAGCAAGAGCTGGGAGGGATTGGGGACAGGAGGAGAAGGGGACAACAGAGGATGAGATGGCTGGATGGCATCACTGACTTGATGGACATGAATCTGAGCAAACTCCGGGAGTTGGTGATGGACAGGGAGGCCTGAGTGCTGCGATTCATGGGGTCGCAAAGAGTCAGGCACGACTGAGCGACTGAACTGAAACTGAACTGAGCAAGATCTTGAAATATAAAGGAATTTTTTTTTTTAATTTTGAAACAATATTTTAATTCATATCTCCCCCAGAAATATAACATAATACCATTTTCTAAAAAAGAATTATTTTAAATATAAGAACAACAAGGAAATTCAACAGGGATAATTGGGATATTTTCCAATTATGTGAGAAAAAAACAAAATACAATGTATATTTAAATAAATATTAAGATTAGATAACTGTAACAGCCAAAACAGAAAAAATAGAAATATTTTTATCATGTAAATAACTAAAAAGCTTAAGAAAGTTTGACACTTGTATTATATGATAAATGAATAAATAATTAAGTAAAGAACTTTTTTCCTGTCTCTAAAGCAAGTATAAAAATGGCTATTGAACTAAATAAAAGTTAAACTTCTTCAAATTGTTTGTGATATTTTTAACTGTATTGTAACTGGTTGCATAAAATGTATGCATAATCCTTTGAGACCTAGTTCAAGAATTTTTATATTGTTTGAGCTATTATACAATTTTATACATGATATCAGAGAAGGCAATGGCAACCCACTCCAGTACTCTTGCCTGGGAAATCCCGTGGACGGAGGAGCCTCATAGGCTGCAGTCCATGGGGTTGCTAGGAGTTGGGCATGACTGAGTGACTTCACTTTCACTTTTCACTTTCATGCTTTGGAGAAGGAAATGGCAACCCAATGCAGTATTTTTGTCTGGAGAATCCCAGGGACAGAGGAGCCTAGTGGGCTGCCGTCTATGGGGGTCGCACAGAGTCGGACACGACTGAAGCGACTTAGCAGCAGCAGCAGCATATGTGATATATTATAGTCTATTTATTAAGGAAGCTAGCTCTGCTAGTCTCTCACCATCTAGCTGTGTAATATTATATAACTAGTTTATTCCATTTTGACATCAGTAGAGATAATAATTTTATTTATTAATACCTTATTGGATTCCTTAATATGCTTCACTGTCACACTACCAAAAATATCATATGGAACTTAACTATTGAATTATATTTCCAGACACTGTATGGCATGATATTTAGCAAATATTTGCAGTATAAAACTGCATTCATTATGTCCCAAATGTTTGATAAATATATACAAATGAGTTGGATGTAATATGCAGACCATACTCACAAACACAGACACCTGAATGCGTGACTAAAGGTCATTTTTAATTTTCTCTTTCATGTCTACTATGTTTCTGAGAATTCCAAATATTTCCATTTCCCAAAATATCCCACATGAGCATGTGTTACTTATTGAGGCAGGAAATAATAAAAGCAATCAATAAGCTTTCCAAAATTTCTCTTTGTTCTTGTCTTTGTTTGCTGTTCGACAATTATGTAGTATGCCAAAACTAAAATTGCCTTGTGTTTTTTCATCATGGGGAGTCCATATTTACTCCTGCCATCTGGAAATGTGGTTTACCTACACCGTAGAGAGTAGCAGATCATAATACAATGAACTACCATATGTGACAGAATTCAATTTTGTTCCAAAATGTTGTACAGTAAAAATCTGATTGTATGCAGTTTTATACCACCTGCATTCTCACAAAGAATATATCTTTTGGTTTTTCAACAATAAGACTGTTCATTTTTTACTTTTTTTTTTTTCCCGTGGATATTAATACTATAATTCATATATTCTCTGGTTAGTTGAACTATCATGCATTGAAATTAGTCTGAGATAATTACTCCTCCGACTTCCTACACAAAGGAGCAATGTCACTACACACAATAGAAAGTGTATTCCTTAAAGCAATGCAATTCACTTCAGGATTGATTTCTATTTTGTAATTGCGCTTTCACCAGAGGAGATAGAAAACATTTTTTAGGAATGTTTACCTATTATCAAGTATGAAATTTGGAAGTTTATTAGGGAAAAATTATCACATATTCTCTGTCAAAATGTTCAAATTACATTTGTAATTCAGAAAACTTTTAATGTGTGCTTTCTCTTTTGCTTTAATTATTAAAATAGACTTTTCTGTTCTAGGGTGGATAATAAAACTCTTTTCTTTTCTGACAGGATATATTGAATGATCTCTGCCCTTCAACAACAGAAGGTTTTTCTTCTCTTTTTACTATTTCTTTCTCTTCCAATGTACTTGGGTCAATTTCTCGCCATCGCTACTCTTGCCCACATCACTGGTTATTGGTAGGTATGCTCAAAAAATAAGTAGATAGAAGTGAAAATCTCATAGACCTGCTTCACAGGCATAAGTAAGGAGAACTCACCCCGGTGCTGAAAGCAACAACAAAATGTTAAGTAGAAAAGTTAAGACTGGAAAATACACATTAGATTAGGTTCTGGGGGAGCACAGTTATTTCCTCTATTGTAATGTAAGGGCATTATTGAGTACCCTTCTATCAGAAAAGAAGAAATCATCGAGGCATATCAATCACACACCTATATGTTTACATCGTACATATATTTTCAATTGATCATTAGCAGATTCAGGAATAAACAAAAGTAAAGCAATCTTGTACCAAGATGAAACTCTAGAGCTGATATGACTTCCCTGTAAAATCTATTTTAATAACTATGATCACTGCCATTTATAACCAATCCTTCCTTACACTTTCGGTATTTTTGTTTCTCTTGTTCTTTTTCCTTGCCTTGATTGTTGTTCATTCAGTTGTGTCCGACACTTGGTAACACATGGACTGCAGTATGGCAGTCTTGTTCTACACCATCTCCCAGAGCTTGCTCAAACTCATGTCCATTGAGTCAGTGATGCCGTCCAACCACTTTGGCCACTGTCTTCCCCTTCTCCTGCAATATTCCCCAACATCAGGGGCTTTTCTAATGAGTTGGCTCTTCACATCAGTTGGCCAAATTATTGGAGGTTCAGCTTCAGCATCAGTCCTTCCAATGACTCTTCCAGATTAATTTCCTTTAGGATTCACTGGTTTGATCTCCTTGCAGTCCAAGGGACTCTCAAGAGTCTTCTCCAACACCACAGTTCAAAAGCATAAACTCTTCAACACTCAGCTTTCTTTATGTGCCAACTCTTACATCCATACAGGACTACTGTAAAAACCATAACTTAGATTAGACGGACCTTTATCAGCAAAGCAATGTCTCTGCTTTTTAATATGCTGTCTAGGATGGTCATAGCTTTTTTCAAGGGAGCAAACCTCTTTTAATTTCATGGCTCCAGTTACCATCTGCAGTGATTTTGGAGACCAAGAAAATAAAGTATGTCACTGTTTCCATTGTTTCCCCATCTGTTTGTCATGAAGTGATGGGATTGGATGCTATGATCTTTGTTTTTTGAATGCTGAATTTTAAGCCAGCTTTTTCACTCTCCTCTTTCACTTTCATCAAGAGGCTCTTCAGTTCTTCTCTTTCTGCCATAAGGATGGTGTCATCTGCATATCTGAGGTTATTGATATTTTTCCTGGCAACCTTGATTCCAGCTTGGGCTTCATCCAGCCCAGCATTTCACATGATGTACTCTGCATAGAAGTTAAATAAGCAGGGTGACAATATACAGCCTTGACATACTCCTTTTCCTATTTGGAACCAGTCCATTATTCTATGTCCAGTTCTAACTGTTGCCTTTTGACCTGCATACAGATTTCTCAGGAGGCAGCTTAGGTGGTCTGGTATTCCCATCTCTTTCAGAATTTTCCACAGTTTGTTGTGATCCACACAGTCAAAGGCTTTAGCATAGTCAATGAAGTAGAAGTAGATGTTTTCCTGGAATTCTCTTGCTTTTTCTGTGATCCAATGGATATTGACAATTTGATCTCTTGATTAGGTGAAAGTTAATAGACTTTGTGGTATGGTGGTATCAGAGATATTTCATAGAGTGATCAAGTCTAAATATGTTTTAATTCTTTAGGAAGGATGAAATAATCATCAGCAATCAGGTATAGATTTCAGCTCTCTGGGTCTTCTGAGTCCTATGTCTTTTTTGCAGGATATTTGGCCTTAATCTTCATCTCTTTTTGAACAATGTTTTCTCTATATTTGCTAGACTCATATATAACTGATTTTTCAACCCCAAAGAGCAACCAGGCTTCTTATGTTAAGGAAAGAGTCTAATAAAGGCAGAATTCTATTCCAAATACAGTAAAGAATTGACAATCAATTGTGTCATTTTGTTTTGGAAAAAAGTCTACTCAATTTCATTATCTCTTACCTGTGTGTAATATTTTGAGTCAATAGAAAATGCACAACTCCTTTCAATTTTCCTGTCTGCACAAGAATATATTCTTAACTCTAGCAAACTGTAGATTTTTAGAGTTTTGAATTATAATTTTAAGACCATATTCCTTCCTTAACATTCACATGAGAGACTTAACAAATTACCTTGTAACTCTGAAATCCACATAATTAAATTATTTGACTGATTTACAATAAAGTTGGCCTTGTAGACAGAACAAATAAGACATTCTTTTAGAGCCACTTGACCTATGCATGAAATCAAAAGACAAAGATAAATATATGTGACCAATTGGTTTATGACCAAGATACCAACGAAACTCAATGGGAGAAGTATAGCCTTTTAGACAAATGGTTCTAGAATAATTTAACAGTTTTATGAAAAAAAAAAAAAAAGAGGAACCAAATTTTCATGCATACTTTGCAACAACAACTAAATCTTTTTCAACATAAATGGATCATAGATTCATGTTTTCAATAAAGGGATATTTGGCATTTTTCTCTTTAAAATGATTTGCATATCAGTTATTATCTGAGAATGCCTTAATCTTGTCCAAAATGTCAGAGAATTATATAACTTTACTATTTTTATAACTTTTACTATATACTTCACATTATTGTAAATACTTAATATTAATATTGGAGAAGGAAATGGCAACCTACTCCAGTACTCTTGCCTGGAAAATTCCATGGACTGAGACGCCTGGTAGGCTACATGGGGTCACAAAAAGTTGGACATGACTGAGCAACTTCACTTTCATTTTCAATACTAACATATTACCCCCATTCCCTTCTCATTGGCACCATGTAACTCAGCTTTTATGATATAGTTCCTTCAACTACGAAAGTGTGCTTTAACTTCATAGAGGAAAACTCTGGTACCCTAACTTAATCCACTAACTTTAGCTAAATCAATAATTTAGACTTGTGTCTATAAAAATAAATTCTTCCAAATTGCAGTCACTCCCAGTATTCTAGCTTGCTTCTTTCACTCACGTTAGCTCCATATCTTTACTCATATTTAGTAGCTCTTACATTTTTCAAAATGCTAGTTGATAAATAAAGAAGTTATGGCATATTTGTAAATGTGATATTATTGAGCCATGAGAAATAAGGAAATCCTGCCATTTGCTACAGTATAGATGAAACTTGAGGGCGCTGTGCTAAGTGAGATAAGTCAGATATAAAGTGAAAAGTACTGGATGATATGACTTATATGTGGAGTCTAAAAAAGCTTAACTTAAAAAATAAAAAGAGTACAATGGTGGTTACATGGGGCTGGGGGTTGAGAGAATTTGGTCAAATGTATAAACTTGGAACTAGTACATAAATTTTGGAGGTCTAATGAGCAGCATATATTTACCACAAAGAATGTTGGCCAAAAACATGGACCCACCTGCCAGTTGTCCAGAGATCACCTGGTTCTGGGAGATGAGCTGCAGTCCTGTGCAAATGGAGAACCACCTTGACAAGTTAGGTGTTTGGTATCAAACATTTAACAGAGCAAAGAAGAGGCACATTGTAGGTAAATAGTTAATAAATTTGGGACATTTAAATTGAGTGTAAACAAACTCAAGGGACCATGATGAGGAAAGATCATCCTGGTGCATATAAATGGAAGGCAAGTACATCTAAGAATGCGCAACAGTGAATTAGCAGCTCTAATTCTTTGGACACAGTTTATGAAGTCACACTAGGCAAAAACAAAGACAATTACCTCTGCCACATATGGCTAAGTATTTTTGCCAGTCGCTTAGCACTGAATGGATGTGACTATTATGTCTTTGCCAAGATGCAGTTACAGAATCTACTTCATCTAGCTTACATGGAAAGGGACTTATTATAGGCTATTTGTTGGCTGACAGTTTTTGGAAGGGCCAGGAAATCACATTTTGTGACACACAGCCAGGATTTACTTGTGTCCAAACAGCACAATTTCTTAAGCAAAGTAATCTGATCCACTGCATAACCCTAGCCATTCCAAAGGCCAGGGGCCAGATACCAGTCAGCGAGGATCTTTGCCAAAGATGCTGTGGACAGAGCAATAGCCTCCACAGTGAACAGAGCTAAGAGAGCTGAAGGCATACTCTGTCTTTACTCCAATTTTCAAACTTGTTCTTGTCTTGTGGCACAGCTTCCAGGGAACACCAGTCTTTGATTCAACCTACAGAAGGTATGATAATGTAGAGAAATACCAAGATGAGGTTTTGGGCGGGTGCACTTAACAGATGGTGACTATAATACAATTTCTCATATTTGCATATAGTTATGCCTAACCTAGTATTGAAATTAAATAGGTATTGTTCTCATCCCCAATAGCAATACTTCCTTTCTTAGTTAATATAATCTTCATGAAGTCCAGTGGACTCTGTATTTACGATTGAGATAAGAGGACTTGGTATACTAACCTTACTTCTGCCTTTAAATTTAGCCACACAGACTGGGAAAGACAAAATTCACAATATCTGTCAGAAAAGATATATTGAGTAAGGCTGTTTCTATTCAGATGAACTGATTTTCACAGTAGCAGAATTTTATGTTATGAAATTTCAAAAGGAGGATGTTTGTTTGAAATTGGAAGAAAGCAAATCTTATGAAGTAAATTCTGTCATGTTCTTACAGAAATATGTATACTGTATATGTTTGGTGTTCAGTCATGTCCAACTCTCTGTGACCCCATGGACTGTAGCCCACCAGATTCCTCTGTCCATGGAATTCTCTAGGCAAGAATGCTGGAGTCGGTTGCCATCTCCCTCTCTACTGTATATGTATGAAGTGAAGTGAAGTCGCTCAGTTGTGTGCGACTCTTTGTGACCCCATGTGGACTGTAGCCTACCAGGCTCCTCCGTCCATGGAATTTTCCAGGCAAGAGTACTGGAGTGGGCTGCCATTTCCTTCTCCAGAGGATCTTCCCAACCCAGGGATTGAACCCGGGTCTCCTGCATTGCACGCAGATGCTTTACTATCTGAGCCACCAAGGAAGCTTTTTATATACTGTATATGTATAGACATATATAATATTATATTAGATATATATTTTCATATAAAAAATAATTCATAGTATTACTGCAAACCAAGAATGGCAGTCAAGTTCCTTTTAGAATGTAGTGAATTAAACTTTTTTGTCAATAGCACTAAAGAATTGTGGTCTTCACAGGTATATCTCATGAAATAAGAGATTACCAACCAACTTGACTGGCAGGATAAATGCAGTTTACTTTTGTTTATTGTTCAATTGTTCAAGTTTTCCTATCATTCTTTTTGAGGATCCATATAATTAGACTTCAGTTATTGTTTGAGGTCTCTTGTCATTTCTTACTAAAGGCCCCTGTGTTTTGAGTCTCAGATATTCAGGACATGTGACAAGCAAGTTTTTTATGGCTTGATACATGTTTTTCATCCCCTCCACCAAAAACTCTTGAGAGTCCCTTGGGCTGCAAGAAAATCAAACCAATGAATCCTAAAGGAAATCAATCCTGAAATTCGTTGGAAGGATTGATGCTAAAGCTGCAGCTTGAATACTTGGCCTACCTGATGCAAAGAGCCAACTAATTGGAAAAGAGCCTGATGCTGGGAAAGATTGAAGGCAAAAAGAGAAGGGGGAAACAGACGATAAGATGGTTAGATAGCATCACTGACTCAGTGGACATGAATCTGAGCAAACTCCAGGATATAGGAAAAGAAAGGGATCCCAGTGTGCTGCAGTCCATGGGGTTCCAAAGAGTTTGACATGGCTTAGCAAATGGGCAACAGTCACCACGAAAAAAACTCACATTGCGATAACCTTTTTTTTTTCCCCCAATGCATTAACCTTGCAAAACCCAAACCCTGTTGAATACAAAACATCCTCTACTCTGCACATGGATAAGAGTAACTGAAAGAGAATACTGCAACACATACATTCTTGCTCTGGTAGAAAACATTTTTATGGGAGTAGCTATAATTTCATTGTTTCAAATGTTGTCTCCAAGCTGATGACTCCAGGAACAACAGAGTTAAGAGCAGGTCTGTAGCTCTTTTCCTCTCTTCTGGGCATGCAAGTGGCGATCTGACCTCGACAAATCTACCAGTAAATATTCCAGTGGGATTTATAGTCTCAAGATTACTGAGGAATTTTTACCTAAGAATTTTTTTTAAAGCAGGGTATGCCATTTCTCTACAATCATCATTCAAAATAAACATGAAATGAAGAGACGTATAGGACAAAACTGGCTGGAGAATGGAAGTTAACTGCAGACTGTACCTGTGATTAAGTGTAGTACAGAAACCAGGAGGCCTCATACTAAAACTGCTTCCTAAACTGTCCGGTACACGTAGATAGTATCTGTTTCTTCCTTCAAAATCAAAACTCATCACAAGGTGGGAAGCATGCCTGGTTTTGCCTTGTTTTGTTTTGCTTTGCTTTTGGTTTTATTTTGTCTTGGAAGCTGCATCTGTTGAGTTGGTGGCTATCTGGGTGACTAGTAGTATGAGGCTACAATTCTCCCTACTTTTTGCTTGTATCTTGCACTAAGCATTTGGGAAGTTTGATGCTGAGTTAGATCTATTATCTTTGTTCATCTGCTTTGATAATTCAGGCATCTATGATGCTACAACTATGAAGTAACATTACCCCAGAACTTTTCCCTAGATTCTAAGCCTAATGTCCAAGGTATCACCTAACCATGAATGTGTTAAAAAGTATCTGAATCTCAAACTTCTAAAATCCAGTTTTCACACATTTTAGAATGTGTCTCCTCTAGACATCTCTATCTCAAGGACTGTCAACTCCCCCTGAGTCGAGCCCCCAGTGCAAAACTCTGGAGACATCTTTGACTTTTATCTCTCTAGATTCAAATCATTTGTAAGGGATGGTTTCTACTTCAGAAGGCCTTTCCTGGTGGCTCAGCTGGTAAAGAATCCACCTGCCTGGTGCACTGGGATGACCCTGAGGGATGGGATGGGGAAGGACGTGGGAGGGGGGTTCAGGATGGGCAACATATGTACACGCATGGCTGAATCATGTCAATGTATGGCAAAAACCACCATGATATTGTAAAGTAATTAGCTTCCAATTAAAATAAAATAAATCCGTAATTATCTGCAGAAAAAAAAAAAAAAGAATCCGCCTGCAATGGGGCAGACATGGGTTTGATCCCTGGGTAGGGAAGAATCCCCTGGAAAAGGGAAAGACTACTCACTCCAGCATTCTGGCCTGGAGAATCCCATGGACTGTATAGTCCATGCTGTTGCCAAGAGCCGGACACAACTGATCGACTTCACTTTCTACCTCAGAAATATATCCAGTATCTATTCTGTTTGCTCCATTTCCTCCATAACACTCCTAATCCAAACTGTAATCATCTTTCAACAGATTACAGCAATTGTCTCTTATTTTAAATTGTGGCCATAAAATAAATGTCTTTTAAGAAAATCAGAGCATGTCCTATTTTTATTCATTAATTCAATTGTTATTTATTCAGATTGCCTCAGTGATTTCTTTACTTACTTGGATTAAGTTAGAAAGACAGAATTAGAAGCTGGCCATTGGTTGTGGCTTTGACTTCTTTTGCTCTCTAAATTTCTTAACTTGATGATCATTTAGTGTATATGATTGTTGTGCTAATTGAAACATAAGGTTATCAACATATAATAGGTTATCAAGCTCGTACATGATAAAATGTTATATAAATATTATATGGAATAATATTTTAAAACTAAAAAACAGGATAGATATTTTTAAACTTGAATGACAAACTTACTTATTAAAGTCTGACATATTTTATTTTTTTATTTTTTTTATACATAAACATTGTCATACTTTATTTCAGTGAAAATAATGCTTATGTCCTTCTATATCAATCTGGTTACAATGAAAACAATGATATCTTTTTTTTATGACTTCCTATTGCCTTTCCTTGGGCTTCCCTAGTGGCTCAGATGGTAAGGAATCTGCGTGCAATGCAAGGGGACCAGTTTAGAACTTTGAGTCAGGAAGATTCCCTGGAGAAGGGAATGGCAAACCCACTCCAGCATTCTTGCCTGGAGAACTCCATGGACAGAGGAACCTGGTGGGCCACAGTCCATGGGGTTGAAAAGAGTTGAACCTACTGAGCAACTCACACACACTCACATACATAGCCTTTGTCTTAACTGGTTCTTGAAGATTTAAAACAAAAAAATTATTTCTGAAACAAACAAATAAAAGAATTTCTGTCTTCCAACAGAAAATAGCTCTTTGACAATGAAATTAAGCTTATTTGATGTCAAATATTCTGCTATTATGATGTGTTCATTTTTGTATCCCTTAACTAACTGAGAATCTATGCTACTGTTGATTTGCACAAAATGTTCTTAAAATATTGCTGTCAGTATAGAAATCCAGAGTCTGACCAGTACTCAGAACAGACACTTTTCAATTATATATGCATTTATACTTTTTACGAGAAATCTTAATTCTAAAAAGTTACCATGAATATATGTTTAGAATACTATGAAAACATGTGCTGTATATTATTTGTAATGGCAAAGTATTGAAAGCTATCTATTACCTGAATATTGAGATTGGTTGGATAAACTACTATACTTTCACACAATGGCAAACTATGAGCTGTAAAAAGAGTGAAGACGATTTATATGAATAGATATGGAGTGATTTTTAAGTTATAATAATGAATAAAGTGCATATTAGTACACTGAAAAAAAAAAAGACACTTTTCAATATCCACTAAGGTTTTAAGAAGTACCATGATAAATAGTGAAAATTCAAATTGATTGAGTAGGATATTTAGCCACTACCTTAAAGTGAGCATTCAAAAATAAATTAGTGAGTTGTTAGAGTTTGATGGTGATACAGTTTTTAGAAAAATGCCAAATCAAAAGCGAATCATTCTTCTTCGAAGCTTTCCTATCAATTTATAATGAAATTTATATAGGATTTTAGGGGATCATTTTCATATCCTAATATTCACAAATATTTGCTTAAATAAATTCTTACATTGTGATTCTTTTAACTGAGTGAAATTGAAGAAATAAATTGACTTTGATATAAAATGTCATTTACTATTCCTATTTCAAATAAAACATTGGATGCAACAATTGCATGGTTTTCAAATTTGGTATTTACAGTAGGTAAATGTTACCATCTTACTATTATCAAGTATGTATTCAAGAAAATATCAATTATAAACAGAAAGCAAATTTCAAATTTTAAAATGTGATTCTGCTATTAAATGTGTTTGATGACAAGTAGCGTAGATGGCAAATAGCTTTCATATTTTAGAAGCACACAGCAATTTTGGGTTATTGTTTGAACATTAGAATTTAGAATTACAGAATGAATATAAGTGGAGTAATATTAGAATTTAAAAAAAGACTATAAAAAACTGGGGATAAAGACATGTAATTAGCCAACAATAGACAAAAATATGCATCAGATACTATGTCAATATCATACAGATACATATACGAAATATTTTGACTTCAGAAAATTAGTTATAACATTAATATGATGTGCTAAGTGTGTTTAAATGAAACTAAGAGCCATACAAAAGAAATTTATAAGAATTAGTAAGAAATTAAAACATCTATCTAATCATAACTCTTCTTTTTAGAGAAGATAATTATGTAATGTGGTCAAGTTAACATAAATATATGTTATATAATGTATATAAAATAAATATTGAAATATAAAGAATATAAATATTGACAATTTAAAGCAGAGATTTTAGCCTGGCTGTCTTTACTCCATATTCCTTTCTGGTCTTTGGATTCATTATCTGCAAAATGGAGATGATTGAAATATTTAAGGAAGCATTCAGTACATTTACTTCATTTTCCCTTGGTCATTTCCTGGTAATAAAACAAAAACTTTAAGGAATTATAACTCAGACTTGGGGTGATGGTTATTGTATTGTGAGATGCTCAAATGTAAAAGTACAGATTATATGCTATGTTTCAAATTTAGACTCACAATCAAGATTATCAGCAAAAATAAGGAAAAGAACCTCATCTATTTCTCAGATGAACTGTGTCATCACTACTGATAATATGATTAATGAGAAATGCTGGTATCTTATGTAATTTTTAAAGAAAAATAGCATAATTTAGGTTTGACTTTTGGTTTAATGTTTGAATGTTAAGCAGATTTTTTTTTTTACAGATTTTTTTCTCACCTACTTCATGTGGATTGTGTTTGATTATCAAAAGGAAGTTTAGTTTGATGAATTTATGAGTTTAAGGTAGAAGTTTACATGGTTTTGGAATAACTGGGAAGTGACTGCTTCTTACTTTCAAAAATTACATCTTTCAGGAGAATCTATTATAGATGAAGACTATATTTGAAGCTTTGAATACAGTGAGCTAGAAACTTTATAAAGGAAACACTTTTATCACTCTTCTGTGTGATATACTTCAAGTATTTATGACAAACTCCAGTTATTAACATTGCAAATTGGTTCTAAAAGTGTTTCTTCACTTTTTCAAACTGATAAAGGACTCAAGCCCCAGGTTCTTGAAAATTATTTGAAGGAAAGCTCAGCTCTCATTTATTCTTTCTGGAGGATGAGTTAAGGCAATGTCTCCTTTATGTCATGATTGAGAATCCTGTTTATAGGCATGTGCTATTATATCTTTGTGAAAATATCTCATAGGAGAATTTCAGGAATTCCTTTAATTTTGTTTTCAAGGGTAAGTTCTAGAAAAGTACTTTGAAAAATTATAGTATCTATCTCTTTGCTTACTCCAGGTGAAGTGAATAGATTATATGAATCATTATCTCTTTGAAAAAAGTGGAAGTGTTAGTTGCTCAGTCCTGTCTGTCTCTTTTCTACCCCATGGGCTGTAGCCCTCCAGGCTCCTCTGTCTATAGAATTCTCCAGGCAGTTCTTGAGTGAGTAGCCATGCCCTTCTCCAGCACTGTCTCTTTGTTTCCATTTAGATCCAGTGATGGAGCTCATTTCTCTATTTCCAGCTCTGAAGACAAGACAAAGCACTTTACAAAAGCATTTTACAAATGTAAATGCTGAGGGTCTCATCAGTTGCACCTTACTTTTAGTGTTATTGTACTGGCTAGCCAGTGGTAAGGGACTAGATGCTACCAAATCAGATCCACTTGCTTTTGGCTCAAAAAGTCAGTACTTGAGAAAGAAACAAGTGTCAGTAGAAGAGAAAGGTACTTTGAATCAAAATGCTGGCAATCTGGGAAAATGGAGAGTTCAAGCCTCCCCCAAAACCACCTCCAAAGATTCTGCTTGGCCGTAAAAATTTTAAAGGGAAGAGGGGAAGTAATCTCAGTTAATCACGAGATGGAGGATCAGAGACAACATCACCCCCACTGCATGAAGACTCCTCAATTTCTCGTGATCTTCCTCTTGGTGTTATCTTGTTCACACAGTTTGGTCACAAAGTTTGTTCATGGGATTACTGAAGGGGAGCTAGGGACAAGATCTGGTCACCTGCTAATTATTCTTCTACATCTTTAATCTACAGGAAGAACCAACTATTAATCTATAGGCAAGGTATTGTGTGAGTAAGAGATTTGAAAGGTGTGCTGGGGCCTGAGATGAGGGC
Source organism: Capricornis sumatraensis (assembly GCF_032405125.1). Taxonomy (NCBI): domain Eukaryota; kingdom Metazoa; phylum Chordata; class Mammalia; order Artiodactyla; family Bovidae; genus Capricornis; species Capricornis sumatraensis. The sequence goes on along the minus strand of NC_091089.1, from coordinate 12,594,728 downwards.
ACCCGGTTTAAGGTCAGTGACAAGACTAAAGCGTACCTCCTGTAGAGAGTTCTTTCCAGCAAAGAGCCTTTTCCTGCCAAAAGCTGCTTTTGGAATAGACACACATGGAGATTCACCTCAGACAGCAAAGTAAATAAATAGGAAGAATGAACTATATTAAAACTTCTAGTATAAACATTGCTTACTTTAGCTGAACTTCCCTGGAAATATGCAATTTATTTGGAAATTTAAATGACATAAATGAGATGTTTATCAAACTGTGGCATGTTTAAAAATACAGAAGAAACACCTCTCATTTAGTTTTTAACAGAAAAGGCTCAGTCACAATATTGATATTAACAATGAGTTTAGTCTTCATATTGAGAAGACAATCTATGAAGTTTCTGTCTAAATTTATATTTCATCTCCCCTTTCTTGGCTCAATTTTTGCTACTTGTCTTCACTCTAATTATCCACTCTTTACTTTTTGATTTCTCTTCAATTCCATTTCTCTTTAATTTCTTCTTCTAGTCACCTAACATTTTCTATGATCCTTCACATTCATTCAATGGTCCTTTAATCACCGTTCATTATGTAAGCCTGTCAGGAAGTTGAAGAAACTAGTAATTTTTTCTAACCAAGAAAGCTTTTGGATCTACTGAATTATATCTAAGATAAATTTTGTCTTGTTATATGAGTGAACATAACCTGTCTCTTTTGGTTAAAGTATATACTCTTTTTAAAAAAAAGAATTAGTTTTACCTAGGTATAAGCTAACTTTTGAACATGAATTACTTACTTATATTGTGAAATGTGGAATATTCAGATATAATACATGGATAGAGGTCATATATTTGTGTATATACGTAAATGATAGTTATTTTATATACATGTTTTTGTGGATGTGTAAACAAAGTATTCATAGCGATGTAGGATCATTTTACACATAACATTCAAATACATTATTTAGTATGCTCCTTATTGGTTTACCACATCTATGTGGTCTATATCTTTATCTCCTTACCTCTGCATCAATTTATCTATCTAAATTTGCATTTTTTTTCTTCAGCTAAGACTGCAAAGGAAATGATTTATTGTACACATGTTGCATTCACCCGCAACTGAGAAGATAATTAGTCCAGAATATCACAGGTCCAGGGTAAAGGGCCAAATCTGATGGGAGCAAGGTAGTCCTTCAAAAGTAGGAGAGGTGATCAGAACGGCCACAGATGTTCCAGACCCTCTGAGACAAGTTCTAGGTGGTAGGCATGTAGTCCAAGAGTTCGTACTGGTGTCCCTGGCCTCTGGCTTCCCTTGTTCTGCTTTGTGTCTCCCGTGGGTGTACAAGTCTACTTGGACCTCTGCCTCACCTCTCTTCTTTTGCACTTCAGCCTGCGTGTTTGCTCCTTCGTTCTCTTCCCTCTCATGGTACGGAGGTTTCTCAAAAGATGGAGCTAAGGCCGAGACCAAATTTGCATTTAGGTTTTGGACCTGTTATTGCTTTTGTGACCTGCAGCAAATTTTCAGGCTTCTGAAAGTGGCAAAATCTTCCAGTGATCTCTAAGAACATCTTAGTAGCATACTAATGGAGATTAAACAGATAATCTATAAATTTCACATAAAATTATTATTATAAATATTATAAAATATTATAAACAATTTGCATGTTTAACTCTATAATGTGTACATTTTATTATGTTCATGAATATAATTATATAAATGAATTTGTTTATGAATGTTTATATATATAAAATACACTGACTTTCAGTAATTTGATGGCAGACATGCCAAATTTCCGATGATACCTGAAAGCATATTTCCCTTCATGTAGAAGCAAAGAGCTCTCTGTATACTCAGGAAATTATACAGAAAAAGAGATATGGTTTTAAGATAAACATATACTTATAAGCAGGGAAATAATGAAAGGAGGATATATTTCAAGAGTAAAATATATCTAGGGAAATGTATCTTTTTGTTGTTTCTATCATCTATCTTTCTAGGTATTTTAGGAAAAATATAAGTATTAATCATGTTTTCTCCAGGTATTTATTTTACAAGTTTTTTGTTATCAAGGTCTATATACATTATTTCTCCTATTTCTTACTTGATTCTGGGCTCTCTTTTTTCATTCCTCTGCATTTTAAAATGTAATTTATTTTATCTTGAGGACAAAATTTTTTTCTGTAGCAATATAGCTCCAGTTTCATAATGAAAATCAATTTGAAAATATAACACACCTGTTAAAATTTCCTCTAAAGCTTTTAAAATAATATTTACACTAATATTTTCGTGATATTGAGTTTGTTATTAAGACCAAAAAACAAAAGAGGGAGGGGATATATGTATACAGATAGCTGAATCACTTCCTCATACAGCAGAAACTAAGAACCCCTCCAGTTAAATAAATAAATTGCCTCTGGAGGAAAAACAAAAAAGACATTCTTCAGAGATGCAATTTAAAATTTTAATTACCTTACAATATTTTGTCAACTGCTGAAAAACCAATGTCGTGCAGAGGGGTCTGGGAAAAGTAATCATATTGAACTTTATTTACATATTGATATAACCTACTGTATTAGTTTTTGTGCTTCTCTGATGGCTCAGCGGTAAAGAATCCACCTGCTAATGCAGGAGACATGTGTTCAATCCCTGGGTCAGGAAGATCCCCTGAAGAAGGAAATGGCAACCCACTCCAGTATTCTTGTCTAGGAAATCCCATGGACAGAGGAGTCTAGTGAGCTACAGTCCATGGGGCCACAAAAGAGTCAGATATGACTTAGTGACTAAACAACAATAAACTGTACTAGTTTGTTAGGGCGGCCGAAACAAAATGCCACAGATCGTATGGCTTAAACAGCAGAAATATATTTTCCAAAATTTCTGGAGGCTTGGTTTGGTTTTGTCTGAGGCCTCTCTCTCTGGCTTGCAGACAACTGTCTCCTCACTGTGTCGTCACATGTCCTGTGCATTATCTGTGTCTAAGTGATTGCAACCATGAAATTAAAAGATGCTTATTCCTTGGAAGGAAAGTTATGACCAACCTAGATAGCATATTGAAAAGCAGAGATACTACTTTGCCAACAAAGGTCCATCTAGTCAAGGCTATGGTTTTTCCTGTGGTCATGTATGGATGTGAGAATTGGGCTGTGAAGAAAGCTGAGCACCGAAGAATTGATGCTTTTGAACTGTGGTGTTGGAGAAGACTCTCAAGAGTCCCTTGGACTGCAAGGAGATCTAACCAGTCCATTCTGAAGGAGATCAATCCTGGGTGTTCTTTGGAAGGAGTAATGCTAAAGCTGAAACTCCAGTACTTTGGCCACCTCATGCGAACAGCTGAATCATTGGAAAAGACTCTGATGCTGGGAGGGATTGGGGGCAGGAGGAAAAGGGGACTACAGAGGATGAGATGGCTGGATGGCATCATGGACTTAACGGACATGAGTTTGAGTGAACTCCTGGAGTTGGTGATGGACAGGAAGGCCTGGTGTGCTGCGATTCATGGGGTTGCAAAGAGTTGGACATGACTGAGCTACTGAACTGAATATCTGCTCTTATGAGGACACCAGTCACACTGGCTTAAGGCTCATCAATAGGACCTCATTTTATCTTCCTTACCTCTTTAAAGGCTCCGTTTCCAAATATAGTCACGGTTTAAGATATAGGCATTAGGACTCCAGTGTACGAATGGGGGGGGGGGGCACATAATTCAGCCTATTCTACATTCATAAGTACAAACAGGTATAAATGAGACTTTAATAAGATATTAAATATACATTATTTTTTAAAATCTGTATGTTATCAGAGAGTAAAAAAATCACCTTAATACTTATAATCATCTCTTGACAGAGATTTTATTTTGTTCCCAAATTTGTCACTGACTTCTTTCATATTTTTGGACATACATGCAGTATACAATGGACTTCCCAGGAGGCATTAGTGGTAAAGAACCTGCCTGCCAAGGCAGGAGATATAAGAGACACAGGTTTGATCCCTGAGTCAGGAAGATCCCCTGGAGTGGGACATGGCAACCCACTCCAGTATTCTTGCCTGGAGAATCTCATGGACAGAGGAGCCTGGTGAGTTACAGTCCACAGGGTTGCAAAGAGTCAGACATGACTGAAGCGACTTAGCATGCATACACACAGTGTTCAACAAATGATGGTTTGAATGTATGACTGACAGAATATGTAGATGAATAAATGAGTAAATCATCTTCTGAACTGAAAAATAAAAATATAGAAACTGTACTATACTAATTTTATGGTGTTATTATTGTACAATCAATGTACTCTGTATATTAAGAAATGGACCAGTGAACAGTAGAAATGTTTTCAACTTTCTACCCGTATAAACCTGGTTCAGATTTACTTCCTTCAGGAATCTAAGTCAGTCTTGCTATGATTATTCTAGTCTCACTACACTAAGTTAGCACTTGTGAGCTGAGCTTGAACCACACATTTGTTCACATCTGTTGGCATGCTACATAAAGCAAACCCTGAAATCTAGGCATGGATATATTTTGTCTGTGCAAATTAATTCATAGGGTCATCAAGGCCAGAGGCTGCACTTTTTATTTCCCCATATAGTACCTAAACAGGTTTTCTATACATAATGGTAAGCCAATAAATTTCCTGCTAACTTATGCATCACCCATTCATGAATCCTCAGCTGCTATTTTTGTCTTTTGCTGCCTACAAGTTGAAGTGTACATTTCAATTAGAGCTCCACTTACAGAGAAGAAGGATTTGTCACTGAAACCCAATATGCAATTTGTCATGTTGTTTTCATGAAGCCATAAAACAGTATTTCAGACTCAAAGTGACATTTGGGGATTACTATGCCACATCCTGAAATTCATAAAATGCAATATATGTGTGCATAACGGATGAGGTGCATTTCAGAAATGAAAATGATTGCAGTATAGACAGTCTATAAATCAATTTGTGAAGCACTTCAGATGAAAGGAGCTATACAATAAATATAGGTTTTGGAAGGATGCATATTTGTTGTGTAAATACAGTCTCCTCTGCCTTTGAACTTTTTAACTCTTTAACAGTCTCTAGACAAATTGTAAAAACCTCCTTCATTTAATGAAATTTCAACATTTTGGGGGGGATAGAAAATAATTCTTGACCTGCATGGATTTCCTGACTTTTATTTCTGCTTTCACCTCTCATATCTCACATAACCATGATTTGACTTAACCACCTTCCTTGTCTTCAGAGTTTCTTCTTATCAAATCCTTGTTCTCATTACTTGGCTTTTATAAACTTATAAATAGGCTTATTCAGTAAAATATCCCATTAGAGTCTTTTTAGCTATTACTAACAAATACAACCAAGATAGTATGGGGGGATACATGTTAATATAATGAGAAATATATATATTTTTTCCAGTGTTAACAATTGCTGTAATTTTCTCTAAATTATTTGTGGATCATAAGGGTATTCATCACAAAATATAAAAGTATAAAACATTGGAAAATAATGACAGATTGTCAAACCATGCTTAACAATTTAAAAATAATTCCCGAACATTATTCAGTGCCCAGCGAATATTTGACTGTCCTCAATTATTCACAAAATATATTTTTACCTTTAGATAGATGCAGTAAAATATCTGCTGCTCTTGTATTTCAAGAGAACCGAGGGTGTTTCTACTAAAGGTGAAGGAAATGGATAATTTCATAGCATATTTATAAGGTAAAGTTTATACAATTTTGGAAGTCATTAGTTATTTGGGAGGAGTAGATAATGAGGTGAGAAAAGATAGAAGGCGAATTCCTTTGTACAACTGAATTTTACAATTTTGAATGTTGATGCTCCTTACTAAAATAAACGATGCTAAAGTAGGACCAGGTCCAAGTTTAACATGTGCTATTTGAACTTAAAGTGTCTGCATGACATTTATGAGCCTTGAGTCATCAAGTTATGTATGTTGGGTGAATGGAGGCAAGGCATAATCTACCTTTAAAGGAAAGGAAAGTGAAGTCCCTCGGTCCGACTCTTCGCAACCCCATGGACTGTAGCCTACCAGGTTCCTCCATCCATGGGATTTTCCAGGCAAGAATACTGGAGTGGGTTGCCATTTCCTTCTCCAGTGGATCTTCCCGACCCAGGGATCAAACTTGGGTTTCCCGCCTTGCAGGCAGATGCTTTACCATCTGAGCCACCAGTGAAGCCCCAAACTACTGTTAGGGTATAGATATGTGATTGTTAAACTCATTAGTGTTTATGAAGGAAAGAGAATTCTAGGGAGGGAATTGAAAATGACTGACCAAAGACTTATTTTTGAGGTAAAGATGAGTCTTTTGAGTAAAATTAATTGATCACAAGTGTCAAATTCTATTGAGAACCCACTAAACTAAGATCTGTGGAGGGTCATATCCATAAAGGATAAGGGAACATGTACGAAAAGACATAATTTTAAGTTCAGAATTCACTCCAGGTCTTGTGAGAAGGCTGACTGTGGTTAATGTTTTGTTTTGTTTTGTTTTTCTCTTTTACAACTAATTACTGTTACTGACAACACACTATGTCTCTAGGTTAGAGATGAATCAAAGTGGCAAGAATCATCAAAATTATTTTATCTCAAACATTTTTCTCATTAATCAAGACTGTAAACCACCGTATACCTCAGCCCAACAATAACAAAACTAAAAAAAAAAAAAAAAAAAAGAATGGAAGCACAAGATCTTGAATCCTAGTTACCATTTTTATTCTTACCACATATGCATATGATTATTTTAAGGACATGATTAACGTGATGATGCAAAGAAGCAGCAGCATGTGAGATGACTTGAAGTGATTATGGAATATTGGGAATGAGGTAGTATTTAAAACAGTTCATGGGAAATTAGTAAGAATTCTATAAATAGAAATGGAAGTGAGAAAAATCATCACCAAGAAGCAATAACTAGCATTGCAATACAAAGTGGAGGAAAATATGAATTGGTGTACAATAAATATTCTATTTTGAATGTAACATGTTTAAGAGAAGCATGAGGAAAGAAAGGAAGAATATGGTTATGCTTGAGCATAGAAGACCATGCATGCTAGGCTTAGATGATGTGGCTTTTATAACAAGTTGTGATTGGTCTAGAAAGCACACATCTGGGTGTCCAATGAGGGAATGAGGGCTTCCCACATGGCACAGTTGGTAAAGAATCAGCCTGCCAATGCAGGAGCTGCAAGGGACACGGGTTTGATCCCTGGGCCAGGAAGACCCCCTGGAGTAGGAAATGACAACCTGCTCCAGTATTCTTGCCTGGAAAATTCCGTGGACAGAGGAGCCTGGTGGGCTGCAGTCCAGGGGATAACAAGAGTCAGACACGACTGAGCAGACACAACCCTAATGAGGAAATGAGGCATCCACAGCAATGTGGGAGGAGCTGTGAGAGAAATTTGCAAAGTGTTTAGAGTGCCATGGAAACAGTCACTGGGCTTTCCAGACTCAAATACCAGTGCAGGTGGAGATGATAGAGAGTCTGGGCAAGTCTGCTAGGCTATCTGGGAAGGCAAGGTGGAATCTGGGGAGCGTCTGTGAAGTCTGCCTTGACTGTTACAGGGGTTCACAGGGGAGCGAATGGGGGCCCCCATGTCTGAGTCAGCAGCTGTGTGTACCAAAATGGGTCAAGAATTACCACCTCCTCGTCACTGCTGCTGCTGCTGCTAAGTCGTGTCCGACTCTGTGTAGCCCCATAGACGGTAGCCCACCAGGCTCTCCATCCCTGAGATTCTCCAGGCAAGAACACTGGAGTGGGTTGCCATTTCCTTCTCCAATGCATGAAAGTGAAAAGTGAAAGTGAAGTCGCTCAGTCGTGTCCGACCCTCGCGACCCCATGGCCTGCAGCCTTCCAGGCTCCTCCGTCCATGGGATTTTCCAGGCAAGAGTACTGGAGGGGGGTGCCATTGCCTTCTTTGCTTTCTCGCAGATGGTCTGTGAGCTTCTCTCATTGTCAAACCACAGTGGAATATGACTTCAGAAGACATATATACGAATCTTATACAGGAGTGCTAGTGCTAGGTAGACAAAAGTCAGGCAATGTTGAGCACGTGTCTGGTCTGTAGTCCCCGCACCAACCAATGACGTTATGAATGAGACCCTTGAAAGTTATATACATAAAAGTAAAATGATTAAGTGGAGCTTCGGGGCAGATACCATGGTAGCACGTTTTCAGCCTTATTTCAAGTGTGGAGGACATAGAATGAGAAACAATTTTCACTTTTAAAAGTGGAAAAAAATTAAAGTGGCGGAGTAAAATAAGGAAACTAACACAGAGCAGTCAAAGATCACTACTGGGAAGTGTTGGGAATGTATTTTGTACATACATTTTTCCCCCCTACATACTGTATATTAGCAGATATTTTGTGTCAAGTTTAATATATATATATATATATATATATAAATCTGAACTATGCTACTAATATCACGGTATTTCTGAATGCATTTGGGACATAACATGGTACACAGTCATCAGTACAGTTTAACAAATATTTACAGCTTGTTTTTCCAGGCTAATGGAAAAATTGAACTCTCCAGCACTCTCCAGAGTTTGTAGTAACTATGGGAGCTGCTTTAATCAATGTCCTATAAACAGAAATGTGCTCCTTACCTTGCTAAAACTTAAAGGACCAGAATGCCTTTGACCATATTTTCTGCCCACTGCTGTGATGATTCAGGAAACCTGTCATACTCATTAGCAGTGGCCCTCTGTTAACCCACACAGGACATATAATGTAAGCAAGTGATAAACTTCTGTTTAGCTCTTTACCGAGACTGAGCAGTTGTTGGAGTCTACATTAAAAACTAGCCCATCCTAATATAATAATGCTGAAAGAATGGCCATTAGGACAAGGCCACTATGAGTTTCAGTCCTTTATATATTTTCATGTGTGTAACTATAAGAAATTCTGTATATTCTCTGAGTCTCAGTTTTCTAGGGATTGTTCTTATTATTGTTCATAGTACACAGCTAATATGCCTTCCCAGGTGGCTCAGTAGTAAAGAATCTGCCTGCCAATGCAGGAGACACAAGAGACATGGGTTCAATCCCTGGGTTGGGAAGATTCCCCTGGAGAAGGAAATGGCAACCCACTCCAGTATTCTTGCCTGGGAAATCCAATGGGCCAGAGGAGCCTGGCAGGCTACAATCCATGGGGTCACAAAAGAGTCTGACATTACTGAGTAACTAAACAACAACAGCATGCCCAGTATACACAAAGCACTTAGTATAGAAGACATTCAATCAGATGGATCTATTAGAAGTAGAAAATTGTCTGCAGTATAGCACTAGACACATACATTCAATAAAATAGACAAAGTGTGGATGTAGATCATGTTAGGAGTATAAATGTATACTTCTGTGAAGAGTGATGTATCCCTTAGAAATCTGAAATGGATCTAAGAAAAAAAAAAAAAAAAGAAAAATCTATTGTTCCCCTGAAAATTTGATTTTCAAAAAACAAAGATTAGCATTCTGTTCACTCATATTCACTTTTCAAGTAAACCATGGAAATTAAATGAAACAAACTAAAATAGCTGTATTCTCTCCTAGAGTTGCTATCAGTGTCCAGGGTGAGCAACACTTCATGAATAACACATTGAATCATTAGCATATCAAAGCAGCCTCCCTTTTGCTATATTTCACCAAATGTCTGAGGTCTTTAATTTGAACTAAATGACATTTAGACACGGTATTACTTCACAAAAGATTAACTAATGCAGAGAACCTAATCTCCTATCATTTGGGACATTTTGTATTAATTCAAATACTTAGAAAACAAGTCCGTAAGTGAATGTTACGCAAGAAATGGTGCTCCAATATGCTTCTTTCATCCTTAAAATAGCGAGTTTGATTATGACCCACTTTAGATGAAGGATTTTTTTGGTCAGGAACAATTTCATGGTTAGATACACATTTTGTTCAAAATCACTTGGAAAATCAAGAAGGAAACACACATTCCATGTAGAAAATTCTGCCAGAAAGTAGCACTGGGACACATCAAGCTAATTCACTAGCACCCAGGGATATATCCATTTGTTCTTTTATTCAGTCAACTCACTGCATCCTAACAGCATTTAGGAATATGCGGGTGACTAGGGCATGGAAACTCCCCTAAGTTATTTCATATTCTCTTAGAAATGCAGTCAGGTAAATAAATTGTTGTAACTTAATACTGGATATGTTCAGTGGAGCCAGATAGTGCATCATGTACATGCTCAGAGAAAAGTAGCAGACTGTGTTGTCTAAAGAAGTTGCACAGATGATTGTATGAGCTGGATCATACATTCAGGCAGGGGGAAAAAAAATAAGAGGGAGAGAAGAAGACAGAGGGAGAAAAAGATTGGAGCATGTTGCCTTTGGCCAAAGGAGCAGCAAATAAAATGTAAACACATGTAAAGGAGAAAATACTGAACGCAGAAAGAAAATATTTAATTGAGAAGTTAGGTACATTTGCTTGACTGAGGTCTGAGGGAACATAAATCCTAGTTTGAGGACCAGGCAAAAAATTATCTTGGACACCATGTGAAGAATGAACTTTTTGTGTGAGGGGTGGAGAAGGGGGTAATGAGGTAACAATAAAATATTTTAAGTATTAAAAATTAGATTAGATAAGATTTTTGTAGAAAACATTGTATGAAAGCTTGCAAGACTATGTTTGGCATTATGGAATAACTATATTAACTTATATATTCTACTGAAAAAAGCACAAATATTTTAAAATTTCTAAACAGTAAGTATAAGAATTGCTATCTTAATTAAATTTTATCATGTATAAATGATGGATAAATGGTCATAGCATAGAACTTGGAATTGGTATATCAAAATTATAACCTTGAGTTTTCTTAACATAAGGACTTTTAAAGAACTTTTCATATTCCTAGAATCTGAAAGGAAAAATATGATGCAAAATCAGTAAATGACTCAATGGTTGGACTCAGGTTCAAATTAAATGAAAATACAGTATGAAAATCTACTGGAGAATAAATGCTGGAGCATAAAATTCTGGAAAAAAATGTTAAAGAACAAATTTCATTAGGATCATTAAGAATTGAAAATATTTATATCACTATGCAAGTATTTATTTTAATATATATATTTAAAATTGTAAAAATATAAGAGAAAAGTTGTATATTTTACTCAGAATTATGTTAATATCAATGTGAAATGCAAATTAATCATTATTAATATATAATTTAAATTTGAATATTTCATTTTGAATAAGTTAGACTCTTGATGGTCCCTTGGACTGCAAGGAGATCCAACCAGTCCATTCTGAAGGAGATCAACCCTGGGATTTCTTTGGAAGGAATGATGCTAAAGCTGAAGCTCCAGTACTTTGGACACCTCATGGGAAGAGTTGACTCTTTGGAAAAGACTCTGATGCTGGGAGAGATTAGGGGCAGGAGGAGAAGGGGACGACCCAGGATGAGATGGCTGGATGGCATCACGGACTTGATGGATGTGAGTCTGAGTGAACACCGGGAGATGGTGATGGACAGGGAGGCCTGGCGAGCTGCGATTCATGGGGTCGCAAAAAGTCGGACATGACTGAGCGACTGAAGTGAACTGAACTGAACTGAACTGAACTGAACTGATATATCAATAAACATGAAAATACCCATAAGGAAAAAAAAAATAAATGCAATGAAACACAAATAGATTGTGTCTAACAAGTTGGAAGAGGGTGTTTGCTATAACCAGTGTGTTCTTTTCTATTAATCCTGAAACATTCACACTTCTTTATTTGCATATTGTTGTGGTTGAGTAGCTAGGTAATGTCCAACTCTTTTGAGATCCCAGGCTCCTCTCTCCATGAGATCTCCCAGGCAAGAATATTAGAGTGGGTTGCCATTTTCTTCTGGAGGTGATCTTCCCAATCCAGGGATTGAATCTGGGTCTCCTGCATTGGCAGGCAACTTCTTTACCACTGAGCTATCAGGGAAGCCTTCTATATACATCAAATAGACCATGTCTAACAAGTTGGAAGAGGATGTTTGCTATAACCAGTGCATTCTCTTGGCAAAACTCTGTTAGCCTTTGCCCTGCTTCATTCTGTACTCCTAAGGCCAAATTATAGGAAAGGAGTATGCCAAAGCTGTATATTGTCACCCTGCTTATTTAACTTATATGCAGAGTACATCATGGGAAATGCAGGGCTGGATGAAGCAAAAGATGGAAACAAGATTGCCAGGAGAAATATCAATAACCTCAGGTACACAGATGACACCACCCTTATGGCAGAAAGTGAAAAAGAACTAAAGAGCCTCCTGATGAAAGTTAAAGAGGAGACTGAAACAATTGGCTTAAAACTCAACATTCAGAAAATGAAGATCATGGCATCCGGTCCCATCACTTCATGGCAAATAGATGTGGAAACAATGAAAACAGTGAGAGACTATTTTCTTGGGCTCCAAAATCACTGCAGATGGTAACTGCAGCCATGAAATTAAAAGACACTTGCTCCTTGGAAGGAAAGTTATGACCAATGTAGACAGCATATTAAAAAAACACAGACATTACTTTACTGAGAAAGGTCTGTCTAGTCAAAGGTATAGTTTTTCCAATAGTCATATATGGATGTGATAGTTGGACTATAAGGAAAGCTAAGTGCCGAGGAATTGATGCTTTTGAACTGTGGTGTTGGAGAAGGCTCTTGAGAGTCCCTTGGACTGCAAGAAGATCCAAACAGTCCATCCTAAAGGAAATCAGTCCTGAATATTCATTGGATGGACTGATGCTGAAGCTAAAACTCCAATTTTTGGCTATCTGATGTGAAGAACTGACTCATTGGAAAAGAGCCTGATGCTGAAAAAGATTGAAGGGGGGAGGAGAAGAGGATGACAGAGGATGAGATGGTTGGATGGCATCACTGACTCAATGGACATGAGCTTGAACAAGCTCTGGCAGTTGATGATGGACAGAGAAGCCTAGCATGCCACAGTCCATGGGGTCACAAAGAGTTGGACATAACTGAGCAACTGAACTGAAGTGAACAATATCTTTCATTTAGTATATAAAAATTGTTACAAAATACAATAAGAATACTATAAAGAAAGGAAAAAAGTAGATTAGCAATTAACCTACTACTTGTTTAAAAAAAGAACCAGGAAGAGAATATAATTATGCAAAGATGGATAAAACTCTGCATTTGCAGAATAAATGAAATACAGTCAAATGAAAGAATAAATTAACAAAAGAAAGAAGTTAGAAAAAAAATAGTTGCAAACATAATGTGACTGAGATTTATGATATGAGAGGGACAAGGGAAAAAGCACAAGGCTGAAAGTAGAACAGCACTTCTGCGCTGAGAGTATAGTCAGAATTATAAAAGACCTCACAAAGCCAGGGCTGGGTCGGGGCAATGGTATAAGGAGTGGGACTTGGAGAGAGAGAAAGAGGGCAGTTTATTCAGCCATAAGAGGGCTTCAATAAGTATTTGACAAGCAGAATGTATGATGCTCTTTAAACTTAAACAAGACTAATTTAATGCAGGCGATTATCATAGCCAATTAGAACTGGAAATTAAAGACGGATTAGTCGGTACTAGCAATAAGGTAAGAAAGTGACATAAGCTATCTCCATTCCTTCACATTCTGCACAGACTGTATTTGGGACAGGTTATAAACTGGCTTTTATTTCCAATTTATGTGAGACAGCGAATAGATGATAAATGGTCTCAAAGCATGTAATTCATTGTGGAATAATAAAATGAGCATCATTGTAATAAGGACAATAAAAATGAATCCTATGACGTGCGGTTCCTACAGAGCCCAGATGCTCACGACAGTTTCTCCCTTCAGCATACACTGAGCGTTTTTCAGTTTAAAGGGATTTAACTAATGAGTCTGCAGATAAATAAGCTCCCAGTTTCCTTTTCCATAACTGGACAGCTCTGGGAGGCATGGTGTACGTTTCTCAGAAGTCTTGTGAAGTTGAACATTTTTTTTTATGCTTATGAAGTTTTCCTATTGGTTGTTTCTCATTCCTTGTTTCACAGCTTTACTCCCTCATTCAGTGATTACCTCCTAAATAAAATACCTGCTGATAATCCTCTTTAAGATTTTTTGGGGGAGAACCCATGTTAAGACATAATTATTATTTATTTTTATGTGCAGAAGACACAAGGTTCAGATAGATTGACTTACCCAACTGTGCCCAGTTCAAAGCCACTTTTGTAGAGCCAAAGCCAACATACTCTTGCCTAACAGGACAATCACAACGCTGTTAGACCAGTGAGAGGTATGGGAAGAGGGATGAAGTCGATGCAGAAAGAGAGACCACTCTTTCTATTGGCTGCGCACAGTGAGGCATGACTAATGCCAGCTAGTGCCAGTTTTGTATCTGTTTGAAGGCTGAGGCCCCCATAGACAGGAGTATATGACCTGTTTGCCGGGGCGGGGGAGGGGGGATGTTTTTAAATGCTCATCTTCAATGGGGTCTCAACAGGAAAAAGTTATCAGAGCCAATATTTGAATCCAGATACATTTGCCAGTAATCTAAGCTTATAATAAGCATTCTCATTTGCCTTACTTAAAAGACTTGGAGCTAACCTGTTCTATAAACTTCATAAACTCCCATATGCTCAACTCTATTGAGCCCATAGACTCAACTCTTTTGAGCCTCTCCTTAATGAACTACTATCAAAAAGAGTTAAATACAAACTTTTCCAAAACTGTGGAAGACAATCATTTTGGAAAATATATACTTTTATTAAATATTCAAGAACCACAAAAAGTTTTACACAGATCATTATGCAACTGTTAATGTCAAGTAATATAAATGTCCTTTCACTTTGACCTCAGTGAGCACGACTTATTTCTGAATATATGTCTTAGATGATTTCTAAGTTGGTTTCTCTAGCAGTTACCATTATGCAAAGAAACATTAGCAAAATGACTTTTGTTGTAGAATTTATTTCAACTCTATGGCCGTGTAAGAGAGCCTTTCATCACTTTATGAAAAACTGCATAAGATAAAGATTCTGAAACCAACAGTTTCTGTTCATTTAATTACAGTTCTGCTAATTTAATCACCTCAGCAGGGGATGTGTTACTTGAGGGGGTGATATTTTCTTCACACCATGAGATGCACATTATCAGTGCTTGTCTCTATTAACTGAATTAAGAAATTACAATTAGGAAAAAAAAAGAGCTATGCATTGAAACTTTATGGAACACAGAGAGAAAAGTAATGAGAAGCAAGTATATTTGATGAAAATCTATTGTCTATGTAAACCTTTCTGAATTACAAAATCAACATCTTGTATTTTAGTTACTGTTTAAGGACTTTCTTATTGTCTCTAACATTCTGTGAACATGAGCAGAAATCAATCCTTGAAATATTTTTAAAAATAGCGATGAATAAATGCAATGCTCTTTAAGGGTGCTGAAGGGATATGACATGTATGTATGAAAAAAACACGTTCAACATTCCTTTGCTGCTAGAGAAAGTAGTTGGGATTATGTTTAATGAATGAGTGACATCTGCCTAATTCCATCACCCCCTGTTTTTTTCTCTGTTTGGGAAAAAAACAAATCTCATGTGTTCTTTCAAATAAGAAAAATTTTATGTTTATTCTTCAAAGCAGCCATTCAGCAATAGATCCCCGAAGGCAAATTTACAATAACATCCAGATGTTAGTCAAACTCTATATTAAAATGTTCATGCTAAACAATCACATCAAAGCAGAAGAGAGAAAAGTACTTATTTTGATTTTTATGTTGACTTTTAAAATAAAAGTAATTTTTTTGAGGATACAGGATGAGTTAAGTCATACACTTAAAGAGAAAATAATTTTGGATATAGAGGTAAAATACAAGTTTCTTAATAGGATGGATATCACCTGCCCCAGCCTGAGTGAGTGAGTGAATGTTAGTTGCTCAGTCATGTCCAACTATTTGGAGAAATGGACTGTAGCCCAGCAGGCTTCTCTGTCCATGGAATTTTCCAGGGAAGAATAATGGAGTGGTTTACCATTTCCTTCTCCAGGAGATCTTCCCAACCCAGGGATCGAATTTGGGTCTCCTGCATTGCAGGTAGATTCTTTACAGTCTGAGCCACTGGGAAAGCCTCCAGCCTGGACCCTCCACATTCCCTCAGAATCATTCACATTGTGTTATGCATTAAATTATGTCATAGATAAGTGTTTCTATAAAAATCCTCTTGTTTCTCCTTTTTAAACCCTCTTGCCAATGCCTGAGGATCATTGCTCTTAGGGGATCTATAATTTTCTCTTTCGGAGAAGGCAATGGCAACCCACTCCAGTACTCTTGCTTGGCAAATCCCATAGACGGAGGAGCCCGGTAGGCTGCAGTCCATGGGGACGCTAGAAGTCAGACACGACTGAGCAACTTCACTTTCACTTTTCACTTTCAGGCATTGGAGAAGGAAATGGCAATCCACTTCAATATTCTTGCCTGGAGGATCCCAGGAATGGGAGCACCTGGTGGGCTTCCATCTATGGGGTCGCACAGAGTCGGACATGACTGAAGCGACTTAGCAGCAGCAGTTTTCTCTTCATAGACTGTAACTGCCATCCTTTCCAGATTGACTTATATTACTTAGCAAAAGGTATTTAAGAATCATTCATATCTTTTTTCATCTCATTAGTTATTGCCTAATAATAACTATTTGTCCAATAAAAATAATAACCCACTGTAAAATAAAAATACACTGTACACATGTACTAGTTTGTTTAACAATTCTCTTGTTGAAAAACTTCTTGGATGCTTCTAGTTTTTGTTCATTATGGAAAAAATATGTAAATGTAAGGTGCAGATATTTGTGTGAACATAAATTAAAAAATCAGTTGGGTAAATGCCTCAAAGTACACTTGCTAGATCATACGATAAAGATGTTCAAACTGCCAACTTGTCTTCCAAATTTGCTGTGTCATTTTGCATTTCTACTAGAAATGAATGAGATTTTTCTTGGTCTGCTTTCGCAACAGGATTTTGTATTGTCAGATATTAGGATATTAGCAACTGTAATAGCTGTAGAGTGGTATCTCATTTTTTATTTTTAAATTCTCTCATGGCAAATAATATTGCATATCGTTTACTATGCTTGTCATCTATCTTATCTTTGGTCCATTTTTAATTTTTTAAACATTTCATCTTATTACAATTTCTTTTTTTTTTTAATTTCTTATTTGAAATCATTTATGTATTCTCATTGTATGTTGTTATTCAAATGTGTATTTTAAAAGTATTTTCTCATTCTGTGGCTTGCCCTTAACAGTGTTATTTATAGAACAGAAGGTTTTAGATTTTTTATTAATTTTTATTGGAGTATAGTTGATTTACAATATTGTGTTACTTTCTACTGTACAGTAAATGCATCAGCCATATAAAGCATAATTCCTCTCTCTTTTGGACTTCCTTCCCATCCCACAAGTTGTATGGTCCAGCCAAAAAAAAAAAAAGAAGTAAATAAAACTAGAAGTTTTGGAGGTGGTCCTAAAGATGGCGGAGAGGTAGTAAGGGGAGACCACTTTCTCCCCCATAAATTAATCAAAAGAGCATTTGAACGCTGAGTAAATTCCATAAAACAACTTCTGAATGCCGGCAGAGGACATCAGGCACCCAGAAAAGCAGCCCATTATCTTCGAAAGGAGGTAAGAAAAAATATAAAAGACAAAAAGAGACAAAAGAGGTAGGGACAGAGCTCCGTCCCAGGAAGGGAGTCTTAAAAAAGAGAGAAGTTTCCAAACACCAGGAAACACTCTGACTGTCGAGTCTGTGGCAAGCCTTGGAACCACAGGGGGCAACATAACCAGGAGGAAAAATAAATAAATAATTAAACCCCACAGATTACGCGCCCAACGGTAACTCCCCCAGCGGAGAAGCAGCGCAGACGCCTGCATCTGCCACTAGCAAGCGGGGCTGGGCAGGGAGGGGCGGGCTGCGTTGTTTAGAGTAAGGACCGGGCCTGAATGCCCTGAGGGTAATCTGAGGGAACTAACTTGAGCTAGCAAACCAGATTGTGGGATAGCTACCACGCGAAAAGCCCTAACCTAAGACACCGCCAGGCCTGCTCACAGGACAAAGGACTGAGCAGAGCTAGCCGGCAGCAGACCATCCCTCTCCTGACAGGCAGCCAGAGCCAGAAGGGGGCAATCGTGACCCAGAGAGGCATTATCTACCAAACTGCAAGCAAGCTTCATTGCTAACTAAGACTTCTCGGGATTCTGGACGGTCAACATCCACCTGAGAAGGTGCGCCAGTTGTACAACCAGAAAACCGAGCGGCACGGACAGGGAAGTGATAAGTCACAGTGACTGTGCTCGCCAAACACCTGGTCACCTGAATTGTTTGGACTTGGGAAGGGAACAAAATGCAGGCTCAACAGAGTCTGCGCCTCTAGGAGTACCCAAACACCTGAACCTGAGTGTAGACCTGGGAAGTGCATACAACCCAAGGCCAGCCTCAGACAATTCCCGGCAGAGCAACCTAGAGCCCAAGCAGTGTTGACAGGGAAAGCACACACGCCGTGAGCGGGGGCAAACCCAGTGTGGCCGAGACACTGCGAGCACACACCAGTGTTATTTGTTTGCAGCGTACCTCCCTCCCCACAGCACAGTTGAAAAAGTGAGCCTAAAAAAGTGTCCACCACCGCCCCCTTGTGTCAGGGCGGAAATTAGACAGTGAAGAGACCAGCAAACAGAAGAAGCTAAAACAGAGGGAACTTCCTTGGAAGTGACAGGTGCAACAGATTAAAACCCGGTAGTGAGTACAGACTACATAGGAAGGGGCCTATAGATCTTGAGAAATGTAAGCTGGATCAAGGAACTATCCAAAAATGAACTGAGCCCACACTGCCCACAACAACACCAGAGAAAGTCATATATATATATATACTATTTTTACTATCATTCTTTATTTTTTTAATGCTTTCTAATTTTAAGTCCTCTATTACTCCTTTAATTTTCATTTTTATAACCTACTATTACTTTGCCAAAAAAAGAGACCCTATTTTTTAAAGTAAACTTCATATATATATATATATATTATAATTTTGTGACATTATTTTTCTTTTTTTTCTTTAATATTGTATTTTTGACAATCCAGCCTCTACTCTACATTTTTAATCTTTGCTTTTTGATATTTGTTATCAATTTTGTACCTTTAAGAACCCAATCTTCAGTACGCATTTTTACTTGGGAGCAAGATTACTGGCTTGACTGCTCTCTCCCCTTTGGACTCTCCTTTTTCTCTACCAGGTTCACCTCTATCTCCTCCCTCCCCCTTCTCTTCTCTATCCAACTGTGTGAATATTTTTGTGTGTTCTGGATGATGGAGAACACTTGGGGAACTGATTACTGGCTGGATCTGTCTCTCTCCTTTTGATTCCCCCTCTATCCTCCTGGCCACCTCTGTCTCCTTCCTCCCTCTTCTCTAGTGGTCCAGACTGAGTGCACATAAGGAAGTGATTACTGGCTAGCTTGCCTTGCCTCTTTAGATTCCACCTCATCTCATTCATGTCACCTCTTTCTCCCTCCTCCCTCTTCTCTTCTCCATGTGACTCTGTGAATCTCTCTGGGTGTCCCTCACTGTGAAGAAACGTTTTATCTTTAACCTAGATGTTTTATCAACGGTGCTGTATAGATGGAGAATTCTTGAGACTACTGAAAAAATAAGACTGAAACCAGAAGCAGGAGGCTTAAGTCCAAATCCTGAAAACACCAGAGAACTCCTGACTCCAGGGATCACTAATTGACAGGAGCTCATCAAACGCCTCCATACCTACACTGAAACGAAGCACCACCCAAGGACCAGCAAGTTCCAGAGCAAGATATACCATGCAAATTCTCAAGCAACACAGGAACATAGCTGTGAGCTTCAATATACAGGCTGCCCAAAGTCACTGAAAACACATTGACATCTAATAACTCATTACTGGACACTTCATTGCACTGCAGAGAGAAGAAATCCAGCTCCGCCCACCAGAACACCAACACACGCTTCCCTAACCAGGAAACCTTGACAAGCCACCTGTACAACCCCACCCACAGAAAGGAAACTCCACAATAAAGAGAATTCCATAAACTTCCAGAATACAGAAAGGTCACCCCAAACACAGTAATATAAACAAGATGAAGAGACAGAGGAATACCCAGCAGGTAAAGGAGCAGGAAAATGCCCAGCACACCAAACAAAAGAGGAAGAGATAGAGAATCTACCTGATAAATAATTCCAAATAATGATAGTGAAAATGATCCAAAATCTTAAAAACTAATGGAATCACAGATAAATAGCCTAAAGACAAGGACTGAGAAGATGCAAGAAAGGTTTAACAAGGACCTAGAAAAAATTAAAAAGAGTCAATATATAGTTAATAATGCAACAGATGATATAAAAAACACTCTGGAGAGAACAACTAGTAGAATAACAGAGGCGGATGATAGGATTAGTGAGATAGAAGATAGAATGGTAGAAATAAATGAATCAGAGAGGAAAAAAGAAAAATGAATAAAAAGAAATTAGGACCATCTCAGAGACCTCTGGGAAAATGTTAAATGCCATCAACATTCAAATCATAGGAGTCCCAGAAGAAGAAGACAAAAAGAAAGTCCATGAGAAAATACTTGAGGAGATAATAGTTGAAAATTTCCCTAAAATGGGAAAGGAAATAATCACCCAAGTCCAAGAAACCCAGAGATTCTCAAACAGGATAAACCCAAGGTAAATCACACCAAGACACATATTAATCAAGTTAACAAAGATCAAACACAAAGAACGAATATTAAAAGCAGCAAGGGAAAAACAACAAATAACACACAAGGGGATTCCCATAAGGATAACAGCTGATCTTTCAATAGAAACTCTTCAGGCCAGGAGGGAATGGCAAGACATACTTAAAGTGATGAAAGAAAATATCCTACAGCCCAGATTACTGTACCCAGCAAGGATCTCATTCAAATATGAAGGAGAAATCAAAAGCTTTACAGACAAGCAAAAGCTGAGAGAATTCAGCACCACCAAACCAGCTCTCCAACAAATGCTAAAGGATCTTCTCTAGACAGGAAACACAAAAAGGGTGTATAAACCCGAACCCAAAACAATAAAGTAAATGGCAATGGGATCATACTTATCAATAATTACCTTAAACATAAATGGGTTGAATGCCCTAACCAAAAGACGAAGACTGGATGAATAGATACAAAAACAAGACCCCTATATATGTTGTCTACAAGAGACCCACCTCAAAACAAGGGATACATACAGACTGAAAGTGAAGGGCTGGAAAAAGATATTCCATGCAAATAGAGACCAAAAGAAAGCAGGAGTAGCAATACTCATATCAGATAAAATAGTCTTTAAAACAAAGGCTAAAAGAGACAAAGAAGGACACTACATAATGATCAAAGGATCAATCCAAGAAGAAGATATAACAATTATAAATATGTATGGACCCAAAATACAAGCACTGCAATATGTAAGACAAATGCTAACAAGTATGAAAGGGGAAATTAACAATAACACAATAATAGTGGGAGACTTTAATACCCCACTCACACCTATGGATAGGTTAACTAAACAGAAAATCAACAAGGAAACACATACTTTAAATGACACAATAGACCAGTTAGACCTAATTGATAGGACATTTCACCCCAAAACAATGAATTTCACCTTTTTCTCAAGCGCACATGGAACATTCTCCAGGACAGATCACATCCTGGGCCATAAATCTAGCGTTGGTAAATTCAAAAAAATTGAAATCATTCCAAGCATTTTTTCTGACCACAGTGCAGTAAGATTAGATCTCAATTATAGGAGAAAAACTATTAAAAATTGCAACATATAGAGGCTGAACAACATGCTGCTGAATAACCAAGAAATCACAGAAGAAATAAAAAAGGAAATCAAAATATGCATAGAAATGAATGAAAATTAAAACATAACACCCCAAAACCTATGAGACACTGTAAAAGCAGCACTAAGGGGAAGATTCATAGCAATACAGGCATACCTCAAGAAACAAGAAAAAAGTCAATAAATAACCTAACTCTACACCTATAGCAACTAGAAAAAGAAGAAATGACGAACCTCAGGGTTAGTAGAAGGAAAGAAATCTTAAAAATTAGCTCAGAAGTAAATGAAAAAGAAACAAAAGAGACCATAGTAAAAATCAACAAAGCCAAAAGCTGGTTCTTTGAAAGGATAAATAAAATTGACAAACCATAAGCCAGACTCATCAAGACACAAAGGGAGAAAAATCAAATCAATAAAATTAGAAATGAAAATGGAAAGATCACAACAGACAACACAGAAATACAAAGGATCATAAGAGACTACTATCAGCAATTATATGCCAATAAAATGGACAATGTGGAAGAAATGGATAAATTCTTAGAAAAGTACAACTTTCCAAACTGAACCAGGAAGAAATACAAAATCTTAACAGACCCATCACAAGCACGGAAATTGAAAATGTAATTAGAAATCTTCCAGCAAAGAAAAGCCCAGGTCCACATGGCTTCACAGCTGAATTCTACCAAAAATTTCGAGAACAGCTAACACCTACTCAAACAGCTATTCTACTCAAACTCTTCCAGAAAATTGCAGAGGAAGGTAAACTTCCAAACTCATTCTATGAGGCCACCATCACCCTAATACCAAAACCTGACAAAGATGCAAAAAAACCACAAAACAAACAAACAAACAACAACAAAAAAACTACAGGACAATATTACTGATGAACTTAGATGCAAAAATCCTTAACAAAATCCTAGCAATCAGAATCCAACAACACATTAAAAAGATCATACTTCATGGCCAAATGGGCTTTATCCCAGGATGCAAGGATTCTTCAATATCCACAAATCAATCAATGTAATACACCACATTAACAAATTGAAAAATAAAAGCCATATGATTATCTCAATAGATGCAGAGAAGCCTTTGACAAAATTCAATGTCCATTTATGATAAAAATACTCCAGAAAGCAAGAATAGAAGGAACATACCTCAACATAATAAAAGCTATATATGACAAACCCACAGCAAACATTATCTTCAATGGTGAAAAAGTGAAAGCATTTCCCCTAAAGTCAGGAACAAGACAAGGTTGCCCAATTTTACCACTACTATTCAACATAGTTTTGGAAGTTTGGCCACAGCAAACAGAGCAGAAAAAGAAATAAGAGGAATCCAAACTGGAAAAAAAAGAAGTAAAACTCTCACTGTTTGCAGATGACATGATCTCTACATAGAAAACCTTAAAGACTCCACCAGAAAATTACAAGAGCTAGTCAATGAATACAGTAAAGTTTCAGGATATAAAGTCAGCACACAGAAATCCCTTGCATTCCTATACACTAATAATGAGAAAATAGAAAGAAAAATTAAGGAAACAAATCCATTCACCATTGCAACGAAAAGAATACAATACTTAGGAATATATCTACCTAAAGAAACTAAAGGCTCATATATAGAAAACTATAAAACACTGGTGAAAGAAATCAAAGAGGACACTAATAGATGGAGAAATATACCATGTTCATGGACCAGAAGAATCAATATAGTGAAAATGAGTTACCACCCAAAGCAATTTATAGATTCAATGCAATCCTTATCAAACTACCAACGGTATTTTTCACAGAGCCAGAACAAATAATTTCACAATTTGTATGGAAATACAAAAAACCTCGAATACCCAAAGCAATCTTTAGAAAGAAGAATGGAACTGGAAGAATCAACCTGCCTGACTTCAGGCTCTACTACAAAGCCACAGTCATCAAGACTGTACGGTACTGGCACAAAGACAGAAATATAGATCAATGGAACAAAATAGAAAGCCCAGAGATAAATCCACGCACCTATGGACACCTTATCTTTGACAAAGGAGATAAGAATTACAATGGATTAAAGACAATCTCTTTAACAAGTGATGTGGGGAAAACTGGTCAACCACTTGTAAAAGAATAAAATTAGAACACTTTCTAACACCATACACAAAAATAAACTCAAAGTGGATTAAAGATCTAAATGTAAGACCAGAAACTAGAAGACTCTTAGAGGAGAACATAGGCAAAACACTCTCTGACATAAATCACAGCAGAATCCTCTATGACCCACCTCCCAAAATATTGGAAATAAAAGCAAAAATAAACAAATGGGACCTAATTAAAATTCAAAGCTTCTACACAACAAAGGAAACTATAAGCAAGGTGAAAAGACAGCCTTCAGAATTGGAGAAAATAATAGCAAATGAAGCAACTGACAAAGAATTAATCTCAAAAATATACAAGCAACGCCTGCACCTCAACTGTAGAAAAATAAATGACCCAATCAAAAAATGGGCCACTAAACAGACATTTCTCCAAAGAAGACATACAGATGGCTAACAAATACATGCTCAACATCACTCATTATCAGAGAAATGCAAATCAAGACCATAATGAGGTACCATTTCACTCCAGTCAGAATGGCTGCTATCCAAAAGTCTACAAGCAAGAAATGCTGGATAGGGTGTGGAGAAAAGGGAACCCTCTTACACTGTTGGTGCGAATGCAAACTAGTACAGCCACTATGGAGAACACTGTGGAGATTCCTTAAAAAATTGCAAGTAAAACTGCCTTATGACCCAGCAATCCCACTACTGAAAGAGAGCTGTGTACCCCAATGTTCATCGCAGCACTGTTTATAATAGCCAGGACGTGGAAGCAACCTAGATGTCCATCAGCAGATGAATGGATAAGAAAGCTGTGGTACATTACACAATGGAATATTACTCAGCCATTAAAAAGAATACATTTGAATCAGTTCTAATGGAACCTATTATACAGAGTGAAGTAAGCCTAAAAGAAAAACACCAATACAGTATGCTGCTGCTACTGCTGCCAAGTTGCTTCAGTCATGTCCGACTCTGTATGACTCCATAGATGGCAGCCCACCATGCTCTGCTGTCCCTGGATTCTCCAATCAAGAACACTGGAGTGGGTTGCCATTTCCCTCTCCAATGCTCAGAAGTGAAAAGTGAAAGTGAAGTCGCTCAGTCGAGTCCGACTCTTCGCAACCCAATGGACGGCAGTCTACCAGGCTCCTCCGTCCATGTGATTTTCCAGGCAAGAGTACTGGAGTGGATCGCCAGCCAATACAGTATACTAATGCATATATACGGAATTTAGAAAGATGGTAATGATAATCCTGTATGCAAGACAGCAAAAGAGACACAGATATGTAGAACAGTCTTTTGGACTCTGGTGGGAGAGGGCGAGGGTGGGATGATTTGGGAGAAAGGCATTGAAACATATATACTATCATGTAAGAAACGAATCGCCAGTCCAGGTTCAATGCATGATACAGGATGGTCGGGGCTGGTGCACTGGGATGACCCAGAGCGATGGTATGGGGAGGGATGTGGGAGGGGTGTTCAGGATGGGGAACCTGTATACACCCATGGCAGATTCATGTTGATGTGTGGCAAAACCAATACAATATTGTAAAATAATTAGCCTCCAATTAAAATAAATAAATTTATATTAAAAAAATAAAATAATATATTTGGCTGATGCAAAAAAAAAAAAAACCCTAGAAGTTTTGGTTTTAATAAACTTAAAAATATCAGTTCATTTTTCATGACTTGCTCATTTGTTTTCTCATCAAACCCAGAATTATACAGTTTTGTCTTTTATTTTCTTCTAGAAGCTTTATCATTTTGCATCTTGCAATTAGTTCTTTGATCCATTTTGAATTATTTTCTGGGAAAGTGTAAAATCTGTGTTTAGACTGTTTTTTCACATATAAACATCGAATTTTTCTACCACCACTGGTTGAAAAGAATATCAGATGTTATCTAACTGCCTTTGAACTTTTGTCACAACTCAGTTGTCGATATTTACATGGGGCTGTTTCCAGGCCTCTGTTTCATTCTACTGAAATATGTATATATTATATTTCCAATAAAATCCCATATTGATCATAATTAATTTTAAAGTGAGTCTTGAAATCAGGTAATATGAGTCCTCCAACTTTGTTCTTTTTCAGTACAGTGTTGGCTATTCTACACCTATTTATTTTCCATACACACTAGAATCAGTTTGTCAATATTTAGAAAATAGATTTCTGGAATTTCCATTAGAATTATATTGAATCTATAGATCAACTTGGAATTAATTGACTTCTTGACAATGTTGAATCTTTTAATTCATAAAGCATGGAAGATTTCTCCATTTATTTAGACAAACTTTGGCTAAAGTTAGACATAGGGGATTCTCTCTCTCTCTCTCTCTCTCTCTCTCTCTCTCTCTCTCTTTTAAATTTGTGAGAACCTGGTGGTTCATGGAGGAAAACCCCACAAAAGTGTAGGAGTCCTTCTGAGATTGCAAACATCAATAGTATCTTACTTTTATTCATGTAAATGTTGAGAACTAAATTTTATAAAGTATTTCATATCCTCAGAATTTATCAAGAGGGTAGCCTTGAAAATGCATCAATAGTGTCTTTAAGAATTAATGTCATGGTCTGCAGTGAAGCTCATCTCAGAAAGCAGGCTGACTGATCAGCTCTGCTTTCATCCATTCTATTACTTGCCTCACTCTCTTTTCCCTTGATGTCAGAGATATTCTACTCTAATTCATGTTCCTCTTTGAATAGCTTCACCATCTTTGACACTGTGTTGTTGTTCAGTTGCTAAATCATCTCCACCCCTTTGTAACCCCATGACTGCAGCAGGCCAATCTCCTCTGTTCTCCACAATTTCCCAGAGTTTTTCAAACTCATATCCATTGAGTCAGTGATGCCATCCAATCATCTCATCCTCTGTCATCCCCTTCTACTGCCTTCACTCTTTCCCAGCATCAGAGTCTTTTCCACTGAGTCGGCACTTCACATTAGGTGGACAAATTATTGGAGTTTCAGCTTCAGCATCAGTCCTTCCAGTGAATATTCAGGGCTGATTTCTTTTAGAACTGACTGGTTTGATCTCCTTGGAGTCCAAAGGACTCTCAAAAGAGTCTTCTGCAGTATCACAATTTGAAAGCATCAATTTACAGTGCTCAGCATCCTTTGTAGTCCAGTTCTATGTCCATGAGTTCAAATCAGTCATTCCTAAAGGAAATCAGTCCTGAATATTGATTGAAAGGACTGATGCTGAAGCTGAAGCTCCAATACTTTGGCCACCTGATGCGAAGAACTAACTCGTTGGAAAAGATCCTGATGCTGGGAAAGATTAAAGGGAGGAGGAGAAGGGGATGACAGAGGAAGAGATGGTTGGATGGCATCACCGACTCAATGGACATGAGTTTGAGTAAACTCTGGGAGTTGGTAATGGACAGGGAAGCTTGGTGTGCTGCGGTCCCTGGGGGTCTCAAAGAGTTGGACACAAGTAAGTTACTGAACTAAACTCTCAGGTCCATACATGACTACTGGAAAGACTATAACTTTGGCTATTCAGAACTTTGTTGGCAAATGATGTCTTTATTTTTAACACACTGTCTAGGTTTGTCATAGCCTTCCTTCAAGGGAGCAAATGTCTTTTAATTTCATGGTTGCAGTCACTGTCTGTAGTACTGTGTACCAGCCCACAATCTTACCCTGGCGTTTACTTAGTTGTTTTTAAAGCATCTGTGAATGTATGTCCAATCAAAAATAATGCTAAACTTTCCAGGAATTCAAAGCAAAACTTTAAATTATTAGCATCTTTCATTTCACGATTAAGAGGTGTTATAAGATTCATCACATTTATTTTATTTGCGGGAACTAAGAAAAGGGAAAGTGAATCAACCATTGTGGAGTATTATTTTCCCAGAATGTGGAAGAACTTTTCACATTACTGTTTTCCTTTCATCCAAGAAGCCTGTAAAACATGTATTGTTAGCTTTATTTCACAGATGGAGAAAAGGTTGCACATTCCAACTGTAGCTGGTGATTTGTACTTTGTTCTGCTTTGTTCCAATGCCTCTGCACTTTTCACTAAAGCAGTGTGTTTTCTGATCTGTATGGATGGTGTACAACAGTTTCATTGTGCAGTGTACAGATGGAAACAAAATTGATCACGACAATGGAAGCCTGCCCTTGCTTTTAAATGATCTTACTCTATGTATTTTTGGCTTCTTGGGTTTCCAGCTTTCATATAATCACAGGTCACATTATACTTGAGTAAGTCTAATGGTTTAACAAAGCATATTATTTCACCTCCATGAATATCTCTTCAAAATATGAAGATTGAATTGGTGTCAAGTCCTTTCCCTCATGTAGGCATCTACAATTCTTTGAAATTCGTAGGGAGCAGAAGACATTCTTTGCCATCACTTTGTCTGGTTCAGATATATGCTGAATAGACACACTCAGCTGTTCAGTGCATCTCATGAGTTGTTCTTTCAGTGAAGAAATCATTCAGGCTCTGAGCCACCATCACATATACCCTTTAGTCCCATAAATGGCACATCCCCAGTTATTTTTTTTTTCTCCCCCTGTAAAGTCATTATTTAATCTAGAACTGTTTTCCCCTGTTTTTGTATCATTATTTGAATCCCACCAGTCGTGGGTAACAATGTTTCTTGCCATCAGCACTATTGATTAAGAACAGAAGCTATTTGTGTTCATGCTTGTCATTAGAAAACCTTTATATTATGTAATTTAGCTGCACATTCTCTATACCACTGAAGCAACCAAAAAGTCTTTTAACGTCGTAATGAATACAGGTTTATTAGATTGACAAATGCTTATGTATATGCTGTGCATCAGATATTATGGTAATTTGTTGCATTAAAGGCATTTTCCCTGGAATAATATCTGTAATCAAAAATAATTAATATTTCTCCTTAGAAAAATTGTCTAAATCAATTATATTGGGAACAGGTGAATAAAAATAATTAAAGTATTATGTGGCATGAGAGCTGCTGATAGTTATTCAGCTACTTATATCTTGGTTGGTATATTAAATGCTGGAGGTACTATGGGTCCACTAAATATAAACAAAAGAGCTGACTTCAGCTAACGACTCACTTTTGAGCATGGCTCTTTGACAGTTTTTATAGGTAATTGAAAAAAATGGCAAAGCAATTTTGTGGCTGTGCTCAGAGAAAAGAGCCCAGTCCATAACATGGAATCAGCCAGCAAAGCATTTTCGCTATGATTACTCCAAACCCCAGAGCTATAGGACAATGCATTTTTAAAAGTTTCCCTGTTACTTATTTATTTTTAAACTTCCTTGGAAAACATCAGAGTCCACAGAAAGCAAGATGCTTGTAGCACATCCATAATCAATCATTTGAACAACTTTAAAATAAAGAACAATCAAGGCTACATGCTGGTGTTTAATCTAAATACTTTTGCAACAAATCTAATATCCGGTTTATGTATTATGTATGGATGGAAGGCAAAAGAAAGACAGTGAGAGAAAAAGAGAGAAAGGAAAATTGAGTTGTGTTACTGTTGTTTCAAGGACAGAGTAGAATTTGTATGTTTATAGCGGTTACTATGTTAGGAAAAAAATAAAATGTTTGGAAGTAAGAAGAAACACACTGGGAAAAAATATGTATTTATTTTACAAGCAACTGACCATTCTGTTGTTTGCATTAATTTAATATTTGGGCTGTGCCTTGTGAACTTAGTTTTAGACTTAAAAGAAGTTTTTTCCTTTCTTAGCATGTAAGATATTTATTTTACAAAAATCTAAGTGCTCTAAAAGTTGACTTTCATCAATTTTTGTTTCAATGTAAAGTCCCTATGATATTTTATAATATGATTAAATTAATTTATTCCATCCCAAATGTATAGAATGTTCACTAATATAAATCACTCTTCTCCTTCACCTTACAACATTTCATTTTCCCCTAAGACATTTTCCACAAGTTTTTCTTTCCCAAATTCTCTTTTTGTCCAAAACCCCATGAACAGAGGAACCTGGTAAGCTACAGTCTGTGGGGTCACAATGAGTCGGACATGATGGAGTATCTAACACTATACTACTGCAACTTTTCCAAGTTTTTCTTTCCCAAATCCTCTTTTTTCCATAGTACATACTTCTTTCTCTGGTCAAATGGCCTTCACATTCCTTGATACGGTTTACCTCAGAGCATCCTATTCCTCATATATGCAGCCATTGTTTCTTTTTTATTTTCTCAAGCCTCACAAATATGAAGAGTGGAGAAACTATTTCAAGCATCTTTTCTTTTTTTATTGTAGTATAGTTGGTTGACTGTCCTCTGAGATTTAAAACGCATCACTTTTCATTGATGAAATGTTGAGTTGGCTGGGATTGGATGATCTAGGATGAGTCCAATACATAAGCTCTGCTTTACGCTATGTGCCCTCTGGGCTTAGAAATTTCAAGAGGTTTTTCTGAGTTTGGGCTCAGATCTGCTCCAAATGTTCACAGTCTGGGGCCCAAAATGAGTTCAGGGGAGCAACTTTGTGTAAAGCTCCATGGCAAAGATAAAGACGTTAAAAGACAAGTGGAAACACACAAGTCTTCTTAAAAGCTAGCATCTTAACCATGTCATTCTCTTCATAATATACAGGTGATAACTGGACACTTTGGACAACTCGTGCCACTGGACTAGCAGGCAGGAAGGTGAAGCATTGGGAGTTGCCTGATACTTTGTTGATTAGACACAGGGCTGCTATTACACATTGAAGATGGGGGAAAAAATGGTTGGTGCCATTTTGGTTAATTTGTATGCTCTTGATAATGTGGAAAATTCTGAAAGAGATGGGAATACCACACCACCTGACCTGCCTCTTGAGAAACCTGTATGCAGGTCAGGAAGGAACAGTAAGAACTGTACACGTAACAATAGACTGGTTCCAAATAGGAAAAGGAGTATGTCAAGGCAGGATATTGTCACCCTGCTTATTTAACTTATATGCAGAGTACAAAATGAGAAATGCTGGGCTGGATGAAAAACAAGCTGGAATGAAGATTGCCAGGAGAAATATCCAATAACCTCAGATATGCAGATGACACTACCCTTATGGCAGAAAGTGAAGAACTCAAAAGCCTCTTGAAAGTGAAAGAGGAGAGTGAAAATGTTGGCTTAGAGCTCAACATTAAAAAAAAACTAAGATCATGGCATCCAGTCCCATCGCTTCATGGCAAATAGATGGGCAAACAGTGGAAACAGTGGAAACAGTGGCTGGTTTTATTTGGGGGGGGGTGGGCTCCAACATCACTGCAGATGGTGATTGCAGCCATGAAATTAAAAGACGCTTACTCCTTGGAAGGAAAGTAATGACCAACCTGCTGCTGCTGCTGCTGCTGCTGCTGCTGCTAAGTCGCTTCAGTCGTGTCTGACTCTGTGCGACCCCATGGACTGCAGCCCACCAGGCTCCCCCGTCCCTGGGATTCTCCAGGCAAGAAAACTGAAGTGGGGTGCCATCGGCTAGACAGCATATTAAAAAGCAGAGACATTACTTTGCCAACAAAGGTCCATCTAGTCAAGGCTATGTTTTTTCCAGTAGTCATGTATGGATGTGAGAGTTGGACTGTGAAGAAAGCTGAGGGCCAAATAATTAATGCTTTTGAACTGTGGTGTTGGAGAAGACTCTTGAGAGTCCCTTGGACTGCAAGGATATCCAACCAGTCCATCCTAAAGGAGATCAGTCCTGGGTGTTCTTTGGAAGGACTGATGTTGAGGCTGAAACTCCAATATTTTGGCCACCTGATGCAAAGAGTTGACTCATTTGAAAAGACCCTGATGTTGGGAAAGATTGAAAGCAGGAGAAGGGGATGACACAGGATGAGGTGGTTAGATGGCATCACTGACTCAATGGACATGAGTTTGGGGAAACTCCAGGAGTTGGTGATGGACCATACCAGGGAGGCCTGGTATGCTGCGGTTCATGGGGTTGCAAACAGTCAGACACGACTTAGCAACTAAACTGAACTGAACTTGATACTCAGTTGACCAACTTTGATGGTAAAAAACAAGCACATCCTGGCCTGGGAAAGACCAAGCTTAAGGTTCAGAGTCACAGTACCAGTTAATCCCAGAGGCAAGCAGAGGTATTTGTTTAGAGTTTCAGAATTCTAGAATGGACAATAGAGAAAGACTATAAGGAGAAACTCTAAGAATATATATAAGGATGTGAATAAGATCTCACATGCTGTTCAAATCTTTCTTGGGTTCCTGAACTTATATTTTTAAGGGTACATTTCAAGAGATTTCTGTGTATTTTTTCCCTTTGAAAGATTTTGGTTTTTTTGTTTTGTTTTGTTTTGTTTCATTTGGGAACAAGATTCTTTAAATCTACAGAGGATAAAGTTGTGGAGATGGTTGCATAGAATTTTATATCTGAGACTGTTTTAATTTTCTCTACTGAAGATATAATAACAAAGATATCATATTATGGCACCTGCAAGTAAGGGTACACGTTGGTTGTCTTTATGAAGCTACATCCATGGTTCCCTTTGTGGACATGTTGGTTTTGTGGTAAATTTATTTGTGATATTGTAGATACAAATTCAAAAACCATTGGTTGAAATTTCATACAGAGAAGTGAAATATAAAAATTGTATTAACATATTTAGCATTCATTAATCCTATTATGGATCATATCCCACATGACTGTTTTCTATGAATTATGTCACTTACTAACAAGCCTGTATGGTGGGTACCACACCCCTGCCTTCCATAGACCTTTAAGGGTGGGATTGATTTTTACCACTCCTTCTAGATTTTAATGTTGCTTTTTATTTACTATCTTGGCGGAAGTGGAGAATTTTAGAAAATTCCAATTTTGTATAAGAGTATTTTTCAATTAAAAATAGTATGATCTATTCATGATGCCAGCTAAGTCACTAGTCATGTCCAACTCTGTAACCCCATGGACTGTAGCCTGCCAGGCTCCCGGTCCATGGAATTCCCCTAGCAACAGTACTGGAGTGGGTTGCCATTTCCTTCTCCAGGGGATCTTCCCAACCCAGGGACCGAGCCCAGATCTCCTGCATTGCAGACAGTTGCTTTACCATCTGAGCCACTAGGAAAGTCCCAATTATGGTCTATAGACAGGTTTAATTGAAGTTATTAAAACTTTAAATTTTGTAATGATAAAATGAGTCACTGATGTTATTAAAGGTTTATTTTTCTTTAATGAAAACAGATACTATTTAATATTTTAAACAATATTATTTCAAAATGCTTTAGCATATAGTTATTTTATAGATCTGCAAATAAAATCAATATGTCAGTTAATACACAAATATGTCAGTTATTTTATGTTAATGCATACCATCATTTGCATTCTAAACAGTTTTTAATTTTGCAATGATGTATTACTATTTATAGATCACACACCTTTTTTTCCAGGGCATTTTGCAACTCTTATTGGTATTAAATATATAATTAGCAAGTCATAAGAGCCTTTAAAAAGTGCATTATTGGGTCAGAAAATCACTATAATGCAAGCTCTGATTTTAATTCCCTGAAAAACTATGTACCTTGATGAGTTTCTCAAGGACAGTTTTTGATAGGAAGTTTAATTTGTCTTCTTTAAAAATGATGAACTAGTCTCCCTAAATCACAGACTCTGTTAGACTGCTAAATAGACTGCTAAATACCTACTACTCTATATAAGTTTTCTTGTCAACTAATCAGAGGCATGCCTCTAAAGCAGTTGTGTTTGAGGAGTATAGATTTTAAGTTTGCTACTCATCCCCTTGGCCTTGCCTGATGGCCCAGTCAGTAAAGAATGCCCCTGCCGATGCAGGAGATGCAGAAGCCAGGAGTTTGATCCCTGGGTCCGGGAGATCCCCTAGAGATAGAAATGGCAACATTTCAGTATTCTTGTTTGGGAAATGTAATGAACAAGGGAGCCTGGTGGGCTGTAGTCCATGGAGTTGCAGAGAGTCAGACATGACCAAGCAACTAAACCACCAGCACTCATTCATTCCCTCCCTGTTTTCTGGATTTATATTAAAATAGAGAAGCTAAATAGAACATGATTACTGAGATATGACACATTTATCTACTCTCCTCTGTGCAAGTCTTTTCCATCTGTTATGCTGTTACCTAGAAAACTGTTACATGAGGTCTTGCACCTTTGCCTTAACAGCGAGCACACTGGGGCAAGTTAAGTAGAATTTCCATGTTTCTAGACATAGGAAATAGTAAGACAGGGCATCAGATATGGGGTTGTCTGATGCTAGAATCAATGCTGGAAAAGCACAACACTTAATTTCCCATGATAGCACAATTTTCTGTCCATAGTACACCCTGAAAGTTTGACCAGATTTATTTTTTCCAGTGGTCAAAACACTGTCACGTCCATTGAGCGTCCTCTTTCTTCACGTGGTTTGGCTAAACACTGCATCCGGTTTCCATTATTCTTGAAACCCATGAATTGATAATGACCAAATTCACACATCAAAAACACCAGCTCTGAGTAATTAATATCACCATTCATAAAGTTACATGTGATCATGGCTTTGGAGCATTTTGAGACAATAAAATATATCCTATACAGGAACATTTAAAACCTGTGGACCTTACTCACTTTACTCATTGATATGTTAAGCAGACACACTGAGGAGTAATGGTATCACTGAGCTTCACCTGTGATCTGTTGCTGAACTAATTAAACATAAAAGAACTGTCCCAAATTTCTCTTCAATCTTTTTTTATTTCAAATTTTATAAATGATTTCAATGTGCAATTTGACTAATTCTTCCAGAATTAAACAGAATTCAAACCATAATGTTTATACATGATAAAGTAACAAATTTCACTTAGAAATTTTTAACTGATTCACAAAAAGTTTATCAGCAGTAATAGAAAATATGAATTGTTGAGTTTATTTTTTTCCCAAGCTGAGTTTGTTTTTTAGACTGAGACCAGTTGTATAAAGAATCAAAAGGTTGAACTTTACTCAATAGCACTTTTGCATTAATGCAGAAGTGATTGACACAATTCATGCAATAAGTGATGAAAATTGACTAAGGCTAACTCTGATAAAATTATCTATTTGACTTTCAAGATTAATCATTTTTTAAAAGC
The DNA here is from genome assembly GCF_032405125.1 of Capricornis sumatraensis. NCBI lineage: Eukaryota > Metazoa > Chordata > Mammalia > Artiodactyla > Bovidae > Capricornis > Capricornis sumatraensis. The sequence goes on along the minus strand of NC_091089.1, from coordinate 12,559,800 downwards.
CAAGTAGTTATACCTCTTTTTACTAACAGTCTGTAATCTACCCACTGAGATTAGTCCAGAATATAAGTGTCTATGTTATTGATATTTCTCCCAGCAGTCTTGATTCCAGCTTGGGCTTCATCCAGCCTGGCATTTCTCACGGTGTAGTCTGCATATAAGTTAAATAAGCAGGGTGACCATATACAGCTTTGATGTACTCCTTTCCCGATTTGGAACAATTCAGTTTTTCCATGTCCAGTTCTAACTATTGCTTCTCGGCCTGCATACAGATTTCTTAGGAAGCAGGTCAGGTGGTCTGGTATTCCCATTCCTTTAAGGATTTTCAAGACTGTTGTGATCAACACAATCAAAGTCTTTGGTGTACTCAATAAAGCAGAAGATGCATTTCTGGAACTCTCTTGCTTTTTCAATGATCCCACAGATGTTGGTTATTTGATCTGGTTCCTCTGCTGGATTTTCTAAATCCAGCTTAAAAATCTGGAAGTTCACTGCTCACGTACTGTCGAAGCCTGGCTTGGAGAATTTTGAGCATTACTTTACTAGCATGTGACATGAGTACAGTTGTACGGTAGTTTGGGCATTATTTGGCATTGCATTTCTTTGGGACAGGAATGAAAACTGACCTTTTTTCAGTCCTGTGGCCACTGCTGAGTTTTCCAAATTTGCTGACATATTGAGTGCAGCACTTTCACAGCAACTGTTTAGGATTTGAAATAGCTCAACTGGAATTCCATCACCTCCACTAACTTTATTTGTAGCAATGTTTCCTAAGACCCACTTGACTTCACATTCGAGGATGTCTGGCTCTAGGTTAGGGATCACACCATAGAGGTTATCTGGATCAGCAAGCTCTTTTTTGTATAGCTCATCTGTGTATTCTTGCCACATCTTAATATTTTCTACTTCTCTTAGGTCCATACCATTTTTGTCCTTTATTGTGTGCATCTTTGCATGAAATGTTCCCTTGGTATCTCTAATTTTCTTGAAGTGATTTCTAGTCTTTCCCGTTCTATTGTTTTCCTCTATTTCTTTGCATTGGTAACTGAGGATGGTTCTCTTATGTCTCCTTGCTCTTCTTTGGAACAGATGACACCACCCTTATGGCAGAAAGCAAAGAACTAAAGAGTCTCCTGATGAAGGTGAAAGAGGAGAGTGAAAAAGTAGGCTTAAAACTCAACATTCAAAAGACAAAGATCATGACACACAGCCCCATCACTTCATGGGAAATAGATGGGAAAACAATGGAAATAGTGAGATACTTTATTTTGGGGGGCACCAAAATAACTGCAGATGGTGACTACAGCCGTGAAATTAAAAGATGCTTGCTCCTTGGAAGAAAAGCTATGACCAACCTAGACAGCATATCAAAAAGTAGAGACATTACTCTTCCAACCAACATCTGTCTATTCAAACCTGTGGATTTTTCCAGTAGTCATGTATGAATGTGAGAGTTGGACTATATGTTAAGCTGAGTGCCAAAGAATAGATGCTTTTGAACTGTGATGTTGGAGAAGACTCTTGAGAGTCCCTTGGACTGCTAGAAGATCCAACCAGTCAATCCTAAAGAAAATTAGTCCTGAATGTTCATTGGAAGGACTGATGCTGATAATGAAACTCCAATACTTTGGCTATCTGATTAGAAGAACTGACTCACTGGAAAAGATCCTGATACTGGGAAAGATTGAAGGCAAGAGGTGAAGGGGATGACAGAGGATGAGATAGTTGGATGGCCTCACTAACTCAATGGCCAAGAGTTTGAGCATCGGGTATGTTGATGGACAGGGAAGCCTGGCATGTTGCATTCCATGGGGTCACAAAGAATCAGAGAAGACAGAGCGACTGAACTAAACTGATCTGAAGTGTCTATGTATTTATCTTAAAAGTTCAATATAGCCTTTCTTCTTTCAAGTGGTACAGAAATTAAAAGAAAATTAATAGTCATATGTATGCCTGCCAAGTTGCTTTAGTCATTTCCAACTCTTTGCAACCCTATGGACTATAACCCACAAGGCTCCTCTGTCCATGGAATTTCTCAGGCAAGAATACTGGGGCAGGTTGCCATGCTCCTCTCCAGGGGATCTTCCCCACCCGGGGATTGAACCCAGGTCTACTGAATTGCTGGCAGATTCTTTGCCATCTGAGCCAACAAGGAAACTGTACCCCCACCTTGGGAAAAAAAAAGTTTGTATCTTAGTCAATTAGGAATTCCAAGACTTAAGTGTTGTCAAAAACAGTTCATTCCAATATAAATACAATTGCCCTCTTTGTCTCCAAACAAAAAAAAAAAAAATCATATTACAGGTATCATATCATCTATAGCAGGAAAATTTTCATAATTGACCCTCATTCTATTTCTTATGTGTTACATTTTGTCATTAATACCTGATTGGAAACCAAACTAAATTTCCTCTTGTTTTGTTCTATGTCTCAGTTTGATTGTCTATATGTGTTAAGGTTCTGAACTCAATACTCAACTCTTTCACAACCAGGGAGGTAAATTGATGATTACAATATACTTTAATCTCCTTTATATATTCAGAGATTTTGATGTGAAAACAAAGGAAGCAATAAATAAAGTTTTCTGGAAGATTGGTAATTGTGCTGTGTCTTGAAGAAGTAAAACCCCAGTAACAACAAAAAAAATAAAAGAGATAAAACCCCAGTAGCAACAAATACAATTTACTCCAGATCTTGGTTTCTAATACCATTCGGCAAAAAAAAAAAAAAAAAAAAGAAAAGAAAAGAAAAGAAAGAAAGAAAGAAAAGAAAAGAAAGAAAGAAAAGACATTCCTTAAAGAAATGGTGGATTCTGACACATGAGGGACATCTGCAGCATTAGTCTGGGGCTGGACTGGAAGAAACACAAACTGGAATCAAGATTGCTGGGAGAAATATCAATAACCTCAGATATGCAGATGACACCACCCTTATCGCAGAAAGTGAAGAGGAGCTAAAAAGCCTCTTGATGAAAGTAAAAGAGGAGAGTGAAAAAGTTGACTTAAAGCTCAACATTCAGAAAACGAAGATCATGGCATCCTGTCCCATCACTTCATGGGAAATAGTTGGAGAAACAGTGGAAACTGTCAGATTTTATTTTTTTGGCCTCCAAAATCACTGCAGATGGTGACTGCAGCCATGAAATTAAAAGACGCTTACTCCTTGGAGGAAAAGTTATGACCAACCTAGATAGCATATTCAAAAGCAGGGACATTACTTTGCCGACTAAGGTCCATCTAGTCAAGGCTATGGTTTTTCCAGTAGTCATGTATGGATGTGAGAGTTGGACTATGAAGAAGGCTGAGCGCCAAAGAATTGATGCTTTTGAACTTTGATTTTGGAGAAGACTCTTGAGAGTCCCTTGGACTGCAAGGAGATCCAACCAGTCCATTCTGAAGGAGATCAGCCCTGGGATTTCTTTGGAAGGAATGATGCTAAAGCTGAAACTCCAGTACTTTGGCCACCTCATGCGAAGAGTTGACTCATTGGAAAAGACTCTGATGCTGGGAGGGATTGGGGTCAGGAGCAGAAGGGGATGACAGAGGATGAGATGGCTGGATGGCATCACTGACTTGATGGATGTGAGTCTGAGTGAACTCCAGGAGTTGGTGATGGACAAGGAGGCCTGGCGTACTGCGATTCATGGGGTCTCAAAGAGTCAGACACGACTGAGCGACTGAACTGAACTGAAAGTAAGAAAATGAAAGAAAAAAATATTATGAGAGACCTAGAGTCAACTGAAGGAGCTCTCAATAACAAATGCTGGAATAATTTGACAAAAAAATGAAGCATTACTAAATTATAAGTAAAATTATTAAAAAATCTGTAAGTCCATTCTCATGAGTATAAATGACTTAAAACAAAAATCATGATAAATAGAAAAATCTATGCAAAATCTTCCAGTGTGCTTAGTTGCCCAGTCATATCTGATCCTTTGGAACCCCATGTACTGTAGCCCACCAAATTCCTCTATCAATGGATTGTCATTTCCTTGTCCAGGGGATCTTCCCAACCCAGGGATCGAAATCAGGTCTCCCACACTGCAGTTGGATTCTTTACCATCTAAGTCATCAGGGAAGTCCCAAAACTCCGATAATTTCCATAAATATTCCATGTCCAGGAGAGGTAGCACAACCTTCCACTCGATGGTGGGCTGTGCCCAGTGATTTCCTCCAGAGGTACACCATGGAACAGGAGATGAACAAGAAAGCAGTAACTTTGCAGTGGAGAAACCTGATAAACTACCTCAGCCAGTGATGTGGATGCATGTACATTTGATATGATGCAATGAAAGTAGCATGCTGCGTTTATGGTCTTTCTCTCTCACATTTATAGGCCCAGTCTAATTATAGGAAAATGTCAGACAAATCCTAATAGCAAGATATTCTACAAAGCACTTGACCATTCCTTCCCTAAATGATCAAGGTCATCACAAACAAGGAAAAGTGTGAAAAACTGCAATAAATCAAAAAGATCCAAAGGAGATGTAACAACTAAATGTTATGTATACTCGACTGGGATTCTGGAATAGAAAAAATACGTGTTCTTTTTTCCCACTTTTCTAAGTTTTCAAATGCTCCAAATAAATAAATACATTTAAAAGGAAATGCTTTTTCATTAATGTATATTAATTCTATATATCATAGAGTTGTGTAGTGTGGCATTGAATTCCCATTTAGGAAAAAAAAATAAAAAAGCTTCCTTTTGTCTTCTGAATACTGTCTCTGAGATTACTGTCATCCAAAGATTCAATATTTTAGTATCGTACTGAGGATAGCCAATTAGTAGCTATCAAATATATTATTATTTTTTTTATTAAAGTATAATTGATTTGTAATATATTCATTTCAGGTGTACAACATAGTGATTCAATACAGATTTTCTTTTGTAAGCAGGGTAGGTTCTATATTATTTTTCCTGAAGAATGAAAGTTCTTACAGTATCTTACAATTGATAATTAAGAGCTGTTGTCAAAAGTTTCAGGAAATGTCAGTATTATATTTAACTCACATGAAACAACAGATTTATTTAACAAAATTAATAAGAACAGTATATCAGTGTGCACCAAAGGATCTATTGGGGAGATAATGGAATAATGCTAGGGGGAAAATTGGCACATCTGAAAGACTTTATATTCTTTTTAATCTAAACTCTGTATTTAGCCTATCCTAAGTGAAAAAGTTGGCTTAAAGCTCAAAATTCAGAAAACTAAGATCATGGCATCTGGTCCCATCACTTCATGGGAAATAGATGGGGACACAGTGGAAACAGTGTCAGACTTTATTTTGGGGGGCTCCAAAATCACTGCAGATGTTAACTGCAGCCATGAAATTAAAAGACTCTTACCCCTTGGAAGGAAAGTTATGACCAACCTAGATAGCATATTCAAAAGCAGGGACATTACTTTGCCAACAAAGGTCCGTCTAGTCAAGGCTATGATTTTTCCAGTGGTCATGTATGGATGTGAGAGGTGGACTGTGATGAAAGCTGAGCGCCAAAGAATTGATGCTTTCGAACTGTGGTGCTGGAGAAGACTCTTGAGAGTCCCTTGGACTGCAAGGAGATCCAATCGGTCCATCCTAAAGGAGATCAGCCCTGGCTGTTCTTTGGAAGGAATGATGCTAAAGCTGAAACTCCAGTACTTTGGCCACCTCATGTGAAGAATTGACTCATTGGAAAAGACTCTGATGCTGGGAGGGATTGTGGGCAGGAGAAGGGGATGACAGAGGATGAGATGGCTGGATGGCATCATCGACTCGATGGACATGAGTCTGAGTGAACTCTGGGAGTTGATGATGGACAGGGAGTCCTGGCGTCCTGTGATTCATGGGGTCACAAAGAGTCGGACATGACTGAGCGAATGAACTGAAATGAATTGAACTGAACTGAACTGAAATCATCTTAGGATATTCAAGATTTTGAATCCCTTAAGATCAGAAACTTTTTCTATATTATTTGTTGTTGTATGTCTAGTAGCTAAGAGGATACGTGGTACATGCTCATGATTGTTGAATGATCAATAGGAAATGAAAGCAACAAACGAACAGAAAGTATCCCCTAGTATATACAATAAGCACTTGAGTATACAATGTTTTATATTTTACAAGTAGTTTTCAACATTCATCTCTATTTGAGAGAGATACAGAAATGGTTATTCTTTTGATTCAATATGTATTCTTACTAAAGCTTTGTGGAGTGGAATGCGTTATGAAATAGGTGAAGATGAAACTTCCTTTCAAAACCTAGATTTTCTTTTTCTATACTGAAAGTTGGCAAAATTTTTCTCTTAAGACTCAGTTAGTAAATATTTCTACCTTCGAGGCTCAGCAATTCCTGTCATAGGTATCCAACTTCACCATCTTAACAGGAATGTGGTCAGAGAAATATGTAAACAAATGGACTTGACTGTGTTTCAATAAAACTTTATTTAAAAAAATAGGCCCATCAGTTGTAATTTACTGAGCCCCTGATAGACATTTATGCCACATCTCCAACAACATTTTTAGATACTTAATATTTCAAGTACCGTGAGAGGAAATACTTCTTGAGCGAAAAATTCAGCAAACACTTAGAGCTGAAGGTCAATTGAGAACAATGACAGAACAGGCATTAAACTGGAATTCAAATGCAAGTGTCTTCTTGAGTTCGATGTTGTGCTTGTTATTGTTGCACAACACAAAGTTCGCCCTGTTGTTTCTAAGAAGGGAGAGTGGTTTGATTTCTCCAGAGTTTTATGAAGCCAACTCAGTGTATGCTGAGTTTATGAGATGTTGAGAATACTAGAAGGAAAGCCGCTGACACTGCACACCAAGAATACTTGTGGTTTGCTGACAACATGATTCACCTATTTAGGGCCTGGTAAATGGCTGCCTGCTGTTCTCACTTCCTATTAGATGTACATTGACTGTAGGATGATAAAACCCAGTTGATACAGCAGCTGTAGATGGAACTGCAGGTTTCTTTGACCCTTGGCTTTCACTCCTCTTAATCTATAATCTTCTGCCTTCCACTTGCTTTTCTCTTAGTTTGTACTATCTACTCCTCCAGTAAAATGAACTGATGCTCTGATTCTGGTATTTGGGTATTTGAATCAGAATTATTTATCACAATTCAGACAACTTCTTATTTAATTCTTTATAATTAAAAAAAATTGGACTATGGTTGATGTGCAATGTTGTGTTAGTTGTGGTGTACAGCAAAGTGAATCAGTTATAAACATACATGTAGCCACTCTTTTTTTAAAAAAATAAAAACAAAAGAAGATATTTCATAATTTTGTAGGATAAATTCCCAAGATACCACTATTTTATAGCATTGAAAGCTATTTAGAAATTCACACTAGTTAAATCGATTTAGTGGTTCCTTTGATAATATCATATATAATAGGAAACTTGTTAATTTGCTTTTATTCTTCAGAATGTATCTTTCAATGACTTTATGCTGTTAAAATTATGTTTACACTCACTTGGATATCACTTGCTAATTCCAGTCTTGATCAAAAGCAGATTTCTTCAGAAGCTGTACCACAGTAAAAAATTATTTTTTTTGCATGTTGACAAAATTTCTTCTAATTTCAGTGCACAATGAAGCATATATTTTTAATACGTATGAGTAAAAAGCATATGGTATTTCTTGTATAAGGGCTTCCCTGGTTGCTCAGTGGTAAAGAATCTGCCTGCAAAGCAGGAGACCTGGATTCAATCCCTGGGTGGGAAGATCCCCTAGAGGAGGGAATGGCAACCGACTCTAGTATTCTTACCTGAAGAATCCAATGGACAGAGGAGCCTGGCGAGTTACAGTCAATAGGATCAGACATGACTGAGGTGACTTAGCACACATGCACACATTTTTATATGAAGGAACAACATTTACAAATTATATATATATTAATATATAATTTCAGCTACTATGTGACTTAATAATTATAACTCTGTTAAAATTTTGAAAATTGAGAATTCTGCCAACTCAGCATAATAAATTTGTCTCGTGTAGAAATCAATTCTTAAATTAAAATTTTTAACAGTTTCCCTGGCAACAGTGGCTGGTGCCAACAGATGCATTTAGCCACAACCTCCTAGATGAAATGTGCATTCTTCATTACATTCTTCATTCAGGCACATATGGTCTGTTTTCAAAAATAGAACCATATATGCTCAGTGCCCTTGGACTGGTATGATAGCTGAGTCTTAGGGTATAAAAAATGGAGATATAAAATGACATCATTTCTTATATATCTTTTTCATATATCTTTAAGAGACTTTAAAATTAGATTCCTATTGAGTGTTCTTTCACAAAAAATAAATAAATAAATGTTGTAATATATATACACACACACATATAATATGAATAGACAATATTTTTATTACCCTATCTTAAAAGTATACTAATGCACCATCTTCCTTGTGGAAACAAGTATGATATTCCTAAGGGTGTCTAATCAATACTTTGATAGAAAGGTAAGCTTTTTGCCTTGAAGAATTAATGGAATCTCTGAGACCATTTTAGAACTTAACATGAAACATCATATAAAGATTGAAATTTAAGACTGGGTCTCTCATTTTCTTCTTTGCAGAGTATTGGATTAGCTTCAATGCACCTTTCCTCTTGTAGTCAATAGATTTATTTATTTTTCCACACTTTTACAAATTTTTTTTTAACCAAATATTCAGTTTAGTTTAATAATTATACATTATTCCAGGGAGTAGTTTGCTTACACTATTCTTAACATCTATCTCACATTTTCTTGATGTTTCAAAACTAATTTAACTAATTTTTGTCCTGTATTTTGTGTTATTTTTTGCTTTTGCAATTCTTCAGTTATTCTGTAATATTTTTAAGCCAGTTTCATTTGAGATGACTTCTTCTTTATCTGAAATTCAAATCTGAACTGTGTTTGAAGATGCACTTCTGGTGACCTGAGGAATAGCTTATTTTTTCCTTTATTGCTCAGAAAATAAACAGCTTAGAAGTTTGCTCCATGAACTCTAAAATACACTGACGTATCTTAGAACATAGGGGTATACAAGGACCCTCAGAGTCCTTTTATATTTATATTTCTCTTCCCACATTTCTACTTGAAGAAATTAAGTATTTTTTCACTTTGTGCAAACACTATCAATTATATGAACTATGTGAACTTCATAAGTTATCCTAAGGCAAATTCCAGGTTGCCTCAGCTTTCAAAAGTCAGGGGGCTACCCTGGTGGCTCAGATCGTAGAGAATCTGCCTGAAGTGTGGGAGACCAGGGTTCGATCCCTGGGTTAGGACGGATATCCTGGAGAAGGAAATGACAGTATTTCCAGTATTCTTGCCTGGAAAATCCCATGGATGGAGGAGCCTGGCAGGCTACAGTCCATGGGATCGAAAAGATTTTGTTCTCAATTTTTAAAAAATAGTAATCACTTTATTTGGGAGAATCCCCATGGACAGAGGAGCCTGGCAGACTACAGTCCATGAAGATTGGAAGGAATCAGACATGACTAACCGACTAATCACATACATATGTATTGAATTTAAAAATAAAGTTAACAGACATTTAAAAAGGATTTCGCAAAGCTTTCACAAGGTTTATTCACAAGGTTTTCTTAAATTGCACACACACACACACACACACACACACACACACACACACACACACACATGCATACTCATACATTTCAAAACTGTAGCTTCCAAACTGCAAAGATTAACTTTGGTTATGCCTTTGAAGAGAGCAAAATTGAATTTTTTTGTAAAAGTAAAACAATATATTTTAAATATTTTGTTGATCATCATACCATGTACACTTTTCATATATATGAAATATATTTTCCTATAAAGCATATATGATTATTTTTCCTGTACTAATAACTTGGATGGCAGAAACCTTATTCCTAGTAACAGAGATAAATATATGATACATTTGTAAACATGTTACACTAGTATTTTCCACACATTGAAATTTTACATTTTAATTGCATACTATGTGACTAGCTCTGCCTATGTTTGAAGTATTTGCCACTTAATGCACATCTTACTTCATATACATGCATCATCCTTATGGTTCCTATATTTATCTAACAAAATAGTATGCCTGAAACCACACCAGGAAATAATGAATATCAAAGCCCAAATATTATAATAGTGCATAATTTTACAAAATAGACCAATAGTTTCTCCAGAATTTTGGATGCATACTTCAAATTTGACTCATTAAGCAATAGGGATTTTATACCATGAGTTTCAATTTAAATCCACAAATACAAAAGCAAAAATAGTTTAAAAAAACACAATGAGTGAACATATATATATATATGTTGCTGCTGCTAAGTCGATTCAGTCATATCCAACTCTGTGCGACTCCACAGACGGCAGCCCATCAGGCTCCTCTGTCCCTGGGATTCTCCAGGCAAGAATACTGGAGTGGGGTGCCATTTCCTTCTTCAATGCATGAAAGTGAAAAGTGAAAGTGAAGTTGCTCAGTCGTGTCCGACTCTTAGTGACCCCATGGACTGTAGCCCATCAGGCTCCTCTGTCCATGGGATTCTCCAGGCAAGAGTACTGGAGTGGGTTGTCATTTCCTTCTCCATCATATATATAAACACACACACACACATATATATATACATATACATATATATAATTTTTATGAGAAGACACATTGCTGGATTTTTGTTATGTATTTTTGTTACTGTATTGTAATCAATGCCTTATTGGCAGTTAATGTATAATGCATATTTCTAATTGAAAATATAAGGAATTAACTGAGACTCTGAACTTTATTTTTAAACTTTCTTTAACTTTGAAGCATATTCCCATTATTCCAGTGAGGATAGATTCATTTTAACATTCTAGCCCATTTCAGTCCTTGTAATGAGCCTAAAGTAGCTGCCAGCTTGCAGTGCTGGAATTAATGATAATTAAATGTAACACAAAATGTATTTCCATATTTTGTATTGCTCAAATGATTTCATCTCAGATGTAGTATGATTCTTTTTAGAGATGACTACTTCTATTTAATCTCTTTTTCAATTTTAATTTGAATTTCATATTGTTCCTGACTGTTTAATGAATATTTTGGGAGATGGCCATAGTATTGTTAATTATACTGGAGACTGAGTATAATTAATTCTTTTGGACCCAAAGTCAGCTAGTTAATCGATTTCTGATGAAACTGGAGATTAAACACAGATAGTTCACCTTTTCCTTCATTCATTTTAATTCTTCTCTCTTTGAATTCAGTCAGATTACTTTGGGAAGTCATTGCTGGCAAAGCAGTTTGTGGAGCTGTTTTGGATGTTATCCAGATGTTAATAAATGGATGATCTTTTGCATCATGGTAGCTTAATACTGATTTTGAAAAATTAAGAATTTTTAGTTTCAGTTATTGGGAACTAGAAGCCACTGTTAGTCTTTATAATTCATATTTAAGTAATGTAATAATTGTCTATTAACAATACACTCGTATAATCATATATACATAAAGTTGTTGAATGACGTTTCTAATAATCCTAAAAAAGTAAAGAGGCAAATGTTTACATATTCCTAAATACATTTCCTATTATATAGTACTTCCAATAATGAGTTAATAATTCATGAAGGAGAAACTGATTTCTTAAACAATTTAGTGATTTTAGTATTCTTTGAAAAACATTGTAGCATATGTGGCAGTTTGTCATGTTCAGTGCAAATGGCATACTATATAATGATACTATAAAGTACCTTTACAATTTAAAAAAGAAAATGGGATATAATAAACTGACACAATTCCTTTTAGTCAAGGAATAAAACATTAAGGATCTTTGTCCCATGTCTCATTTTACTTGAGATAACTTTTAGATGTGTTTTGAGAAATACATATTTAAACATCTTAACAGAGATATCCTCAAATAATATTGATAACAAGTCCTGAATTTAATGAATTATTATTTTATACTAAATTATATCAGTTTACTTAAGCTAGTTTCAGTAAAAGTTAAGATTCTTGCTGATATTAATGTATTTTCCATTGGAAGATGGATTCTTCTGAGTACTTTTATTAGTTTTTGAATTTCTGGCTTCTGGCAGAGAATTCTGGAAATAACCCAGTAGCCTTAAAATCCAACAGTGATTGTACATAATTTTTTTTTTTAATCTGACCACTGAACTTTCAATTGTGCTACTAAACTTTACTGATGATGATACCTATTGGCAAGATAAGATGTAGTTATATATTAAGAATCTCATTTATTATGTATAAATAGCCCATTGGGTAATATTTCTTCTGAATGAACTTTGAATTTGAACAGCTGCTTGTGAATGAGTAAGCATGTTAATACTCAGCACATGATAGCAGGCAAGGAAATCATTTCATTTTCATAAGAAAGTGAACTGTATTTTAGACATCAAAGAATTTGAAGTGGAGTCAAAAAAATGTGATGTGAATTTCATTATTTAAGTATATATTTAAAAAGCAAAGCAACATTAGGCTCTTCATTATGCTGAAGTTTTAAATGGTATTTTATTTGCATTAGCATAATAACATTTTAATATTCAAATCTTATCTCTGTATAATTTTTAACTAAAATGTGGCATGCTTTCTTACATGCATACTATAATGTGGTTAAAATAGTTTTAATTATAATCTTATTTTTTCAGGTGATTATACTTGAACTCTCTGAGATAGTGTATATTAACATATTAATTCATTTTGTGTGACCCAGAAGCATTCACAAACTTCAAATAATATACCATTTTACCCATTCATTAAGTTTTAAACTTATCAATGCACAGTGCTGCTATTACTTGGGTCTTGTTTTATATTTTCATATAAATAATATTTCTCAGACACTTCGCTAATTTTTTTTTTTTTTTTGCCACAGTATCAAGAGGAAGGCATAGAATTTTCTAGTATTTCTAAAAGCAGAAACAAGAAGCTTAGCCAGGAAAAAAACAGATGAACAATAGAAACATGCGATTGAACAATCTGATAAATAATAATAGCCAATATGAAAACAAAATGACGAATAAGGCTACAGGACAATTCATCTAAAGACGACACCTATGGTCAATGAAAATTTGTAACGTGCAAGGAAGGTAACTTACATATCATTAAGAGTTTCACTTTTGCTTGACTTTTGGGTCAATCTTTTCCCTTCAGGCTAACTGTCCGTTGTGGAATCATAGTGACTCTACCTTTGAAGTATAAGTCTTTTTTTCCAGATTTTAGAGGAAAGAAAAGCTATTATGCTCAGGGTAGGAGGAAATAGGGCAGCTGGAAATAAGCACTGGCTCCTAAAGCTTGTCCTTGGATCTGATAAAAGTAACATCTGTTCGCACACGATTGAGTCTGAAGGTTCCCTGATGGTGGGTAAGAATCTATTATCTTCTCACGCAGAAAAGGGAGTGAATCATAGGGAACAGTAACACAGTCCCCGACAGTGCTTTTGTTAACATCCCAGTTGGCAGGTATCGCTTCTAACTTAAGCAGTCCTACACATCCAGGAAATGGCAGAGTCCAGATGTGAACCCAGGAAGTTTGGCTCAAAAGCCTTGAATTTTAACTACTATATCATGCTTGTTTTAATACTAGGCAGCATTTCTAGTCTGTGTGACTTCCAAGTCCATGCTCTTTAGATTCTGTGGATAGATTCATATAAAATCTATCAATGTTATATTACCTGGCAGATCAATATTAAAAGCAGTGAGTATACTCAGCCTAATGTTCTGCAATTTATCACAACCTTCTATACCCCCAAGGATCATATCATCTTCTGATATGAATGTCCTCTCCAGACTCCTTGTATATCCTCACATACTCCCTGAGTTTCTTCAAATAGTTTTGTTTTTTTGTTTTTCGGTGTCTTCTCTGAGTCATTTTTTCTGTGAGACTTCCTTATACCAGTGCAAATTGACAAAAATCCGTTCTTCCTCTGTGATCCCACCATGACTCAAAAACTGTATCTATATAATGCCTATCATACTATAATAGTTCAGAAAATAGTTTAGAATCCATGAATTTCTTAAAGTAGTGAGACGGGTTTATTCATCTTTTTCCCCACTGATTCAATACATTGCTGGTCAGGCAGATGGAATTAATGTTATGTTTGCTGAATAAATGAATTCACCTTAGAAGCAGGTAAAACAAGATATCTGAGTTCACTGTTTCAGACATATATGCATTATTGGTCTGATTCTTGTATATGTATTTACCATTAACTCGTGAAAAACTAAGTAAACTTTCACTGTATATCTTGGCAAAGTGGACTCTGGAATCCCAACATGTTTTCATCTTTGTACAGGATGTCTGTTCTCTAACTTGATCCAAGTGGTTAGCTGGACTTTCAGTAACTTCTGACACAGATGGTCCTTTCCATATAAAGGAGAAAGCTTCCGCTCATTCAGAAGGCTTTTACGGCAAACTGTTTATGGTCGCTCTATTGTAAGCATAATAGGGCCACAGTGATCTTAATTGAGGTCATTACTAAGATTCATTGATCCACATTGCTAATGTTGGAATTTAAAGGTCAAAAAGCCACCACACTGACACACACACACAAATGCCACTTTTATGGATTTGCTGCCAGACACAGGGTCATTTTTAAAAGACAGCCTTGATTCTCTCAAATTTCCAGTACACCCACCATGAATTATCTTCCTTTTATCCTTAAAAAGATGTCAATGTCTCATTTCACCTGGCTATTTTATGAGACTGGGAAACGTATCAGTATATACTGCTATGACTAGAATCAGATGTTTTTACACATATCAAGAAAAAATAGTATTAAATTTGTGATTTATGTTTTATGAAAAACTCCCACTATTTGCCTGTAGGCAGTGTATAATATTGACAACATATCCAGGTAGATGGGTACTTACATATCCTAAGGCATGTGGAGGCTTGCTTGTGACTATCTTGCGAGTGTGTGCATGCTAAGTCCCTTCAGTCAGTTCCTGCTCTTTGTAACCCTGTGTGCTGTACCCAGCCAGGCTCCCCTGCCCATGGGATTCTCCAGGCAAGAATACTGGAGTGGATTGCCACGTCCTCCTCCAGGGAATCATCCTGACCCAGGGATCGAACCTGTGTTTCTTATCTCTCCTTCATCGGCAGGTGGATTCTTTATCACTAGTACCACCTGGGAATCCTGTGGCTGGCTTAGTGATGCTCAATGTCTAAACTGATTTCAGTCTTACTCTGTTTTCAAAACAAATGAGTTTGAGATTTATATTGTGAAAAACTACCAAGGAAGATAAATGATGTTCAGTTCAGTTCAGTCACTGTCCGACTCTTTGACCCCATGGACTGCAGCATGCCAGGCTACCCAGTCCATCACCAACTCCCAGAGCTTGCTCAAATTCATGTCCATTGTGAGTGATGCCATCCAACCATTTCATCCTCTGTCATCCCCTTCTCCTCCTGCCTTCAATCTTTCCCAGTATCAGGGTCTTTTCCAATGAGTCAGTTCTTCACATCAGGTGGCCAAAATATTGGAGTTTCAGCTTCATCATTAGTCCTTCCAGTGAATATTCAGGGTTGATTTTCTTTAGGATGGACTGGTTGGATCTCCTTGCAGTCAAAGGGACTCTCTAACAGCCTTAGAACAACACAGTTCAGAAGCATCAGTTCTTCAGTACTCAGGTTTCTTTATAGTCCAGCTCTCACAACACGACTACTGGAAAAACCATACCTTTGACTAGACGCACATTTATCGGCAAGGTAATGTCTCTGCTTTTTAATATGCTGTCTAGGTTGGTCATAGCTTTTCTTCCAAGGAGCAAGCATCTTTTAATTTGATGGCTGCAGTCACCATCTGATGTGATTTTGGAGCCCCCCAAATAAAGTCTGTCACTGTTTCCACCATTTCCCCATCTATTTGCCATGAACTGATGGGACTAGATGTCATGATCTTCGTCTTTTTTAATGCTGAGCTTTAAGCCAACTTTTTCATTCTCCTCTTTCACTTTCATTAAGAGGCTCTTTAGTTTCTCTGCACTTTCTGCCATAAGCGTGGTGGCATCTGCATATCCAAGGTTGATCTGCATATGCATATCCATATCCTTATTGCATACTGCATATCCATATCGATATTTCTCCTGGCAATATTGATTCCAGCTTGTGCTTCATCCAGCCTGGCATTTCACATGATGTATTCACAGAGTACTGCATATAAGTTAAATAAGCAGTGTGACAATATATTGCATTGACGTACTCCTTTCCTGATTTGGATCCAATCTGTTGTTCCATGTCCAGTTACAAATGTTGCTTCCTGACCTGCATACAGACTTCTCATGAGGCAAGTCAGGTGGTCTGGTATTCCCATCTCTTGAGGAATTTTCCAGTTTATTGTTATCTACACAGTCAGAGGCTTTGGTGTAATTAATAAAGCAGGAATAAATGTTTTTCTGGAATTCTCTTGCTTTTTCTATGACCCAGCAAATGTTGGCAATTTGGTCTCTGGCTCCTCTGGCTTTTCTAAATCCAGCTTGAATATCTGAAAGTTCACGGCACACATACTTTTGAAGCCTGGCTTGGAGGATTTTGAGCATTACTTTGCTAGTGTGTGAAATGAGTACAATTGTGCCGTAGTTTGAACATTCTTTGGCATTGCCCTTCTTTGGGGTTGAAATGAAACTGACCTTTTCCAGTCGTGTGGCCACTGCTGAGTTTTCCAAATTTCCTGGCACATTGAGTGCAGGTCTTTCACAGCATCATCTTTTAGGATTTGAAATAGCTCAACTGGAATTCCATCACCTCCACTGGCTTTGTTTGTATTGGTGCTTCCTAAGACCCACTTGACTTCACATTCCAGGTTGTCTGGCTCTAGGTGAGTGATCACACCATCTAGGTTATCTGGGTCATGAAGATCTTTTTTGTACAATTCTTCCATGTTCTTGCCACCTCTTTTTAAATGATGTTAATGACATTAAATATATTCTCCTTTTATGAGTAAAGTAATGCTGCTGCTAAGTTGCATCAGTCATGTCCGACTCTGTGCGACCCCATAGATGGCAGCCCACCAGGCTCTGCCGTCCCTGGGATTCTCCAGGCAAGAACACTGGAGTGGGTTGCCATTTCCTTCTCCAATGCATGAAAGTGAAAAGTGAAAGTGAAGGCACTCAGTTGTGTCCGACCCTCAGCGACCCCATGGACTGCAGCCTTCCAGGCTCCTCCGTCCATGGGATTTTCCAGGCAAGAGTATTAGAGTGGGGTGCCATTTATTGTGTGCATTATACATGTGAAAAGTGATAGTGTTAGTTGCTCAGTTTTATCTGACTTTTGTGATCCAATGGAGTGTAGCCCTCCAGGCACCTCTGTTTATGGGATTCTCCAGGCAGCAATACTGGAGTGGGTTGCCATTTCTTTCTCCAGGGGATCTTCCCAACCCAGGGATCAAATCTGTCTTCTGCTTTAAAGGCAAATTCTTTACTATCTGAGCCTCTATTCAGTAAACATAATCTATTTAAAAAGAAGTCAGAGGCACACAGGACATAACATTTTTCTTCAAGATTCTCCCTCTTGCTTCACATTTGTTTGTTTGTTTGTTTTTCCCTCTGTTAAGTGAAATCTTTATGCTTTCAGCCCAGAAACTGAGTTTAAACTCTCAGTGTCTGCCTTCTGCCCCCAAATCTTGATTTTTGGAGATTAATTCATGGTTATAGCAACATATAATCACAGAATTAATGTATAATTTCAACAGGTAATTATTGTTATTATATTTTGCATGGGAAATGAAACACTGAACACCATTGCTGTAAAGGTGTCTACAGTCCATTATGAATCACATAGTTCAGTCATCTCATTAATATGTACTCAACTTCTTTCAAGAAATGTTTATTTAGTTCCAACATGTGTTAGACACTATAAGAGAAGTCTCTAACCTTAAATAACTTACAATCCTGCGTAAAAACTTAAACAACTGTATAATACCCTGTTGAAAGTGTTAGTTGCTCAGTTGTGTCTGGCTCTTTATGATCAAATGGACTGTAGCCAGCCAAGCTCCTCTTTCCATGGAATTCTCCAGGCAAGAACACTGGAGTGGGTTGCCTTTTCCTTCTCCAGAGGATCTTCCTGATCCGGGTATTGAACCTGAGTCTCCCAGATTGCAGGCCGATTCTTTACCATCTGAGCCACCAAGGAAGGCCCATAATACCCTGTTAGTGCTTTGTATATTACTATTATGACTGAAGACATTAGGCAATGTCTTCTTAACCTAAAACAGACCTGTAAGTCAGAAATCAGATAGACTTTAGGTCAGGATTACTTCAGCCAGCAAACATTTATTTATTGTCTTCCCTGTGCCAAACTACTTGGTATGTAGGAAAATAGATGGCTGAATAAAGCTTTTTCAAATGCTTACCTCTATTCGAGTGATATACTCGTTATCAGAGGCTTCTCGGGTGGCTCAGTGATAAAGAACTCACTTGCAATGCAAAAGATACAGTTTTGATCCCTGGGTCCAAAATAACCCCTGGAGAAGGAAATGGCAACCCAGTATTCTTGCCTGGGAAATCTCATAAACAGAGGAGCCTGGTGAACTGCAGTCTGTGGGCTCTCAAAAGAGTTGAACATGACAGAGACTAAACAACAACTCATTAGCAGATATCTTCCATTTAATGCAGTGAATTTTACTAGCATTGGGCACTCAGTTCTAAAGAAATAGTGAGGGTAGGTGTTCAGCCAAGCCCGTACAAGGTCTCTTAGAAAAGGAAAATTCTAAATTAAAGCTTAAGGCAATGTGCAATGAGCTCTGACACAAATACCATAAAAATATATATTTAATATGAAGTAGGCTGCGGCCTTTTGATGATGGGCATTTTACTGCTCATTGGGAATACCTTCAGATATTTTATAGATAAGATGACTTTTGAACAAAGTCTTGAAAGTTAAAAGGATTCCAATTATCAATGTTATCACATTTGATGATAAATCATATTTGATGTTAATCTTCCAAGGGGTAACATTCCAAGAACTAAGCGCAAAAATATTTTTTATGCCTTCCATTAAAAAAGCCATCATGCATAAGGATCTTTACTATATATATATGTATAACTTAATATATGAATATATATGCATGCATGCTCAGTTGTATCCAACTGTAGCCTGCCAGGATCCTCTGTCCATAGAATTTTCCAGGCAAGAATACTGCTGTGGGTTTCCATGTCCTCCTCCAGGGGCTCTTCCCAACCCTGGAATGGAACCAGCATCTCCTGGTAGGTGGATTCTTTACCGTTGAGCCACCCGGGAAGATTTAACTGCATGCAAGCTTAAGAAGACAAAAAAGAAGAGAGAAGATCTTTAAGGAAAAAAAAAAAAAAAAAAAGCCTGAATTACTGAAAAAACTGATTCAACTAATAGATTGTGATGATTAGTTCCTTTGAAAGAATATCTCTGCAAATACTATGACTCATGTGTATTGAGACACCCAGTAAGAAATTTAAGTGTTGAGTTTGTGAAATGTTCATTAAAGTCTAAGGTAAATTCTTGTAATATTCTGCAAAGTAGTCCTAGGAAACCTTTTAAAAATTTAGTTACCTTTGTTTCTGTTGTCTTTCTAAAAATAATTATCTATGACGACTCTTCTTTATTTTCACATTTGAATAAGGGCTTTCCTGGTGGCTCAGTCAGATTCAGAGACGTGAGTTGGATCTCTGGGTTGGGAAGATCCCTTGGAGCAGGAAATGGCAACCCATTCCAGTAATCTTGCCTGGAAAATCCCATGGACAGTGGCTCCTGATGGGCTATAGTCCATGGGATTGCGTAGGACTAGACTGAGTGACTAAACAACAACATGTAATATATTTCTCTGTTTAAAGTGTTTCTCACTCAGCCATGTTTGACTCTATGAGACCCCAAGGACTGTAGCCCTCCAGGCTCTTCTGTCCATGAAATTCTCCAGGCAAGAATACTGGAGTGGGTTGCCTTTCCCTTCTCCAGGGGATCTTCCTGACCCAAGGATTAACACGGGTCACTCATTGCATTGCAGGCAGATTCTTTACCATCTGAGCCACTAGGGAGCTTTTTATCACTTTCAGATTTCATAACACCTCACTTTTCTAATACTCAACCCTGCAGACCCTGTTCCACAGAAGCACTCTGTATTCTGAAATTCTTCTCCGTGCTAAAACTGTCATTTTCTGCATAACTCTTATTTCCTTAAAGGTTTTGTGATTATGCTTGCTGATTTATTCCTGTGATACAACATAATGGAGGTGAGATTAACTACAGGAGACAGGTTTTCACTATTTTGGTTTTGATTTTTTTTTTTTTTTTAAGTATGGCAACCACATCACACACACACACACCCAGAAAGAGAGACTTGGCTGTAACTGTTCATTTCTTAATATCTTGGATTTAGATTCCAGACAGGATTTACCATTTCTAAAACAAACTAACTTTTACGTTAAAATTATCTTTTGGAAGTCTATCTCAAGTTAAATTCAACTTCTAAAATGTTATTGCCTAATTAAGAGAATTCCTTTGGTTTATTTTTTTCTATCTTTTCTTCCTTTCTCTATACTTTTCCCTTTTTCTTTCCTTTTAAATAACCAGTGTATATCTAAAAATAGTGTATACAAATCAAAATCAATTTCTATAGGTCATGTAATAACATGGAATGTCTTGTTTCTGCACTTAAATGAACTGAATTTGGCTAAGTATTCCATTTATGTAGTCAGCATGAGGGATGTTTTGTTATATGTTTGATGAATAGTTGATCTTTGAGTAAAACTAAATTGAAAACATATCCAGATGTTTATGCTATGATGCTGCTACTTATGCTATATAATTTTCTATTAATTGCTTTGATATTATAGAACTATTATGAGCATTTACATGAAAGTGAAAGTGTTAGTTACTCAGTCATGCCCAACTCTTTGCAACCCCGTGGACTGTAGTCTGCCAGGCTCTTCTGTCTGTGAGATTCTCCAGGCAAGAATACTGGAGTGGGTAGTCATTCCCTTCTGCAGGGGATCTTCCTAACCCAGGTATCAAACCTGGGTGTCCTGCATTGTAGACAGATTCTTTACCATGAGCATCTATATGAAATATATTTCATTTGTAAACCATGTTATAGATCTAGCCTTGCTCAAAATTGAAATACAAAGTATAATACATTAGAAAGTTCCCATGTTTCTCAAAGCATTTTAGAATATATACTGTCATGATAGAAATTGATGTATGTTTTGTAATAAAGCAAAAACATTTATTTGTTAAGTCTATTAATCCTTTATTAATGTGCTCAATAAGGCCCTAGAGAAAAATAAACTGACTAAAAATTTAAGAGAAAAAATTCCAAGGATGAAGAGAGTATTGTATATGGTTGAAATCATAGGTTGATCAATAGTGAGTCAGGGAAAAAAAAAAAAATCTTTGTCAACAGAAGAGGATCAAAATACTGAATTATTAATTTGACCTGACAGCACTGAATCATTTACTGAGCATTATCTGAACACACATTTAGATATTCATAATCACTTTATGAAATCCACTTTGGGGATGAAAGGAAAATGCTCAATAGCACAGGGAAAAAAAAAAAAAAAAAACAACAGTTTACATGATATTCCATCTATTCTTTGAAAAGAGTAATTTGTATTCTTTTCCTGTGGATGCCTGATGTAGTAATATATGAGGGATATATTTTTGTAGCTGACATCACAGTGGCCAACATGATGTTCTTCATGGAAGAGCAGATGCTTTTATAATATATTTTCACTGGAATACTGCTGTGTTGGTCTGTATGTTCTTTTTAGTTTGCTTGTTATAGAGCTTCACATTGGAATCTTTATCCTGCAAGTCATTGTTATTTTCCAGAATATGACATTACTGACTTTATGTTTGCTCTTATCCCAGGCACTCAAAGATAATTTTAATAGCTATCCACTGACATCAGTTGTAGTTAAAAATTACAGACACTTTGAAAAGTCTGAACCAATAGGGAGAACCCATTATCTTTTCATATAAATAAAAGTAGACAGATGTGGATGGCTCAGTAATGTCTATTATTTTTTAATTGTATTTATCCTCTTGCTAACTCATGCAAAAATTATATCACAATATCAATTATAATTTTGTTAAATAATTTGATTGTGATTCAAAGATTTCTAAAATCTACATCTAAAATCTATTTCTAAAATTTTAATGAATGTCTTGTTTCACAGATTGCATATTTATATACTAAGAAAGGGAATAAAATCAACTAAAGACACTTTGATAAGTGACAGCAGCAGCATTTGGTACAGTTTTTCTAAATGATTTTACTTTAAATTTGTTTTTTTACTGTATTAAGAATATACGTGTTTGAGAATTCTTATAACAAAATGATATTAAATATATTTAACTGACCCTCAACCTGGAAGAAATTTGTATTCAGCAAAAAAAAAAAAAGATCTTTTTCTATATGAGTAACATATAATTAATTACTTCATGCAGTTAAACACTGTTCTCCCCCTTATTTAAAAAAATTATATATCTGGTAATAGTTCTGCTTGGACTTGCTGATAAAATTTCCCAAGATAAGATTTAACCCAGAAGCTATAACATTATCCTAATTAACACCAATATCATGTATCCTTAATCTTTTTATCCTTGTTCATTTCAGCATTTTTAATATGTATGAAATCATTTTTATTAAAATATGGCTCTACAGTGATAAACTGTGCACAGCCGTAACAACTTAAAAATAGCATATATAGAAATGATTAAATATGCAATCAGTCTTCCCCAGTGGCTCAGCGGTAAAGAATCCACCTTCTAATGCAGGAGATACGGGAGATGCAGGTTTGATCCTTGGGTCAGGACAATCACTGGAGAAGGAAGTGGAAATCCTCTCCAGCATTCTTGCCTGGAAAATTCCATGGAGAGCGGAGCCTGGTGAGATACAGTCTGTGCGGAGGCAAAGAGTCAGATGTGACTGAGCAACTGAGCGTGCACTTCTGACAAATAGGTAATCAGCCTAAGTGATAAGACTTATATGAAGAGATAATTTAACATCTGGATAGATACATATGTGGATATAAAAATATCCACATTTTGCAGTAGATCCTTTCAAAGGTATGGGTCTTTATTCTCCTTTGCCTGGAAATAGTGTAATTAATATTCAGTAAGAAAGTTAAGGATTTTATTTCAAATATCTTCAACAGACCTAAATGCTACATAGTTGTCCTGTGAGTTTATTATATTATAAAGAAACAAATTTCACTAATTTAAAGAAATGTAAACTGGCCAAATAAACTTATGTTAGACATTTTAAACATGTTCTGTAAAATAGCATATAAAATATTAGCCATTCAGTTTGCATTCTTAAATATCCAGAGCTCTGTACAGTTAATTTCATTTGTGTGTAGTTGTGAACACAGCACAAGCAGTCAAATACATTACAGCAAGGGTCGTATTGTGATAACTATAGCAATATAATTTGTTTCATCAAAAACATGCATAATGCCTCAAGTCCTTAATCTTTTTGTATTATTATCTTTTAAATTATGCAACTACCAGTATGTTTATCAAGTTGAACTGCATCCTCGGTGAATACAAATGCCATGAGGCAAAAAACTTTATTTGAAACTGGGAAGTTTATTCCAGAAGAAGAATAGTGGATACAAAAAAATATTATTGCTATTTGGATTGTGCCTAGCTCCACTGACAAACAAAAGTAATTATAATGAAAAGAGTCAGAACCCTGTTTTGATAAATCTAGGTAAAATATAGTAATGTTTAGTTGGTATGATGTATGCATAATGCACAGAGCTTATTCAAAATGTGAATATTTAAACCTACATTTTGCATGTCAGAATAGATATTAAAATTATACAGAGTAAAAGTAATTATGATTGAGCTTTTTACTAAGACATACATATACTGAAATATCACAGCATAGCCTTTTAAACTAAGAATTAACCTTCCATGAGAACTATTCTATGAAAAGGCAGAAAAAAAAAAAAAAAAAAACAAACTTTAGATGCATGCAATGCTGCCCAAAGTTCTGTTTTAATTCACATCATCAGTAACTCAGCAATCCTTTCTATCCTTTCTAATGTATTCAGTATTTCATAAAATTGGACAAGGAGTGCAATTTATCAAACTAGAACTCAATGCATCACACACTATTGAAATAGTAAAGTAATTCACTCTTAGAAACATCACTATTATCGTTATACATTATGACTTTTTAGACAACGAAAAATACTGCTTTGTCTCCACAAGTGCAAAGTGCTTTCAGTGCAGAAAGACACCTCTGTAGAAGGTTACTTTCACCAATACACTGCAGATTTGGTGTACTAACAGTTTCAATTACAGTGCAAAGATAAAAGGCAAGTGGCTACCTTTTCTCCATTGAAATGGGGTGCCTTCCAAAGGATTGTAAAATCAAAGCCATTTCCAGTTTTGTTCTATGCAATCTCTCCCCTGTAGTTTGTATAACAAGAAAACATGATGAAAATAGTACCATTTAGAAAGTGCATGGGGGAAATGTGTGCTTTCTAAAGAAAATACTTGAATATTCACCTATCTTGGATAATATGCTTCAACATCATAGCTTTCAATAGGGCACAGAGAAAAAACTTACCTCAGCTGAAGTCATTTCATATATTTACCAACAGTTTTAATTTTTATTAACTATTCCTCAGGTAGCCAAAATTTCCCTTCTAATTGTATATCTTGCAACTGACTGCTGTCTGTTCTGTTGATTTAAGTAGCAATCTTTTGTAGTCACCAAGTACTTCTGTGAAACTCCTGCCAAGAATTATATCCTGCTTTAATTCATCAAAAAATACTTGCCAGATGCTTATTCTATGAAAAGCCACTCTCAGAATGACAACAAATAATGATTAATGGAATAAAATACATCATGTTCAATGTTTCCTAATCATCTCAAAAATTGTAGGTAAGATATGCTTATATTTATTTCTACATTTATATTTTATGCATCCAAGGTTAAAACCACCAACTTATAGCTGATTTTAAATTGTGTTGAAGAACCTGGACTAGGGTTAACAGTGTGTAAGTGGAGAAGAAAGAAGAGATGACTGATACATGTTTGATGATAAATATTTCACAATATCAGTGAAGTTGTATGCAATTGGCTACACTAAAGAAAACTGATTGTGTTATCAGTACATGTAGACTAAAATTATAGCAAGGAGCATCATTCTTGTATTAACATACTATCATTCTACAGTGAATACCAGATAGTTAATAAGCATAAAAGCTATAGATTTCAGTAATCTCGGTGACCTCACCATTGTATAATCCTAAGTATTCATTAAATTCATCTTTACCTATCAATGTCCAACACTATTTTAAGTGCTGGGAATTAAGCAGAAAAAGTGCATCCTATACACTTTTGGAAAACAGTTACAAAATTACTTTTTTCACTAAATTTGTATTAAGCTAATCATTTTCGTTGTCTAAGTCTGGAATCCTGAATCTTCCATCAGCCTTCTTCATCTTGCCCCTGTGTAGGTACACCAGCGGAGGCTCACTGGGAGACTGGAAGGCAGAAAATGCCAAGAGACACCAGCATTCATCTCCCTGTTTGGTCTGTGTTTACCCAGATCATCAGACAGTTTACCTTTGGCTCTTGCAGCAGCTTGCCTTGCTGTTCCCCACTACAGATGCCAACTTCACCCAGACAGCATCGACTTTGCACTGCGAGAACCTGTTCAGTGTTTCTCCAACACCTGTGGTTCATGGCTCCTCCTCAGAGGATCTGTTAATATTGATGTGGTGGTATCTTAACCTTTCTAACTCCCATCCTCATAGGGACCTTTATTCTGATATATTAATGCCTTATAATACCATATCTTCTCTTTTGTTTCCCTAACCTTAGGAGAGCTAACGAGCTTGGCAGTTATTAAAGTCCAAATTAAGATTTCCCGTTTTTATCCTTTGACCTTCCAGCTCGCACGTAGGAAATACACTGCGTTTGAAAAAAGTCATGTGATTTCCATTTTTCTACCTTGACATTAAAGCATTAAACAGTTGCAATAAACAAGGCCAAAGATGATGGTGACTTCGACCAGAGCAAGTGGCAGTGGTAGCGGTATAAAAGGGTAAAATTCGGAATATATTTTGAAGGTATAGTTGTCAAGAATTGATGATAGGTAGTTTGTAGAGTGTGAGGAAAAAAAAAAGAGATATTTGAAAAGGATAATTCCAAGAGTTTTGATCATTACAAGGGAAGGAATTCAGTTGATAGTTACAGAGAAAGAAGAAAAGGAAAGAAGCAAGTTTGGAAGGAAATATAAAAAGCTTAGTCTGTGCCATGATAAGTTTGAGATAATTATTAGCGGTATTTTTCAGCTAATTTTACAGACAAATTGATTCTGTTTTACATTCTATTAGATGCAGTCCTGGACAAAATTGAGGCAGTGGATCAGGTGTGGTTTCTCAAAGAGAGCATTAATTATTTTCATTAAATTGCACTTCAAATGCAATGTGCCATGGAGAAAAATGCCTTCAAATATTTTCAATAAAGCTTCTTTCAAAGTATTTATGTTTTCCTTGGAGACTCTCTAGTAGTTTCCTTTTAAGTATGTGAAGGTTAAAGTAAAACACACAAGTTTTATCTTCCAAACTTGCATACTTCTTTGTTTTTTTTTTTTTTTTTTGAATGATGCAGTTTATTTTTATGGGAATGATACTGAGGTAAAGATTTAGCTATACATCATTGCCAAAAGCAAAACAAACAAAAAAAATAAATAGGTAAAACATAGAGTAAAACAGCTGTATCAGTTCAGTTCAGTTCAGTCGCTCAGTCGCGTCCGACTCCTTGCGACCCCATGAATCGCAGCATGCCAGCCCTCCCTGTCCATCACCAACTCCCGGAGCTCACTCAGATTCACGTCCATCAAGTCCGTGATACCATCCAGCCATCTCATTCTCTGTCGTCCCCTTCTCCTCCTGCCCCCAATCCCTCCCAGCATCAGAGTCTTTTCCAATGAGTCAACTCTTCACATGAGGTGGCCAAAGTATTGGAATTTCATTTTTAGCATCATTCCTTCCAAAGAAATCCCAGGGCTGATCTCCTTCAAAATGGCCTGGTTGGATCTCCTTGCAGTCCAAGGGACTCTCAAGAGTCTTCTCCAACACCACAGTTCAAAAGCATCAATTCTTCGGTGCTCAGCCTTCTTCACAGTCCAACTCTCACATCCATACATGACATAAAATAAATTCATTACTTGCTTTTTTTGGGAAATCTGAATTATATTATTGTTGTAACAGAGTCATAGTTAAAGATGAGAATGGCACAAAATCCTTCTCAAAAATGGTTTGTTTACATGTTTGTTCTCTGTGTTTGTGTCTATTTCTGCTTTGCAAATAGAGTCATCTGTACCATTTTTGGAGATCTGACAGGGAGGCCTGGTGTGCTGCGATTCATGGGGTTGCAAAGAGTCGGACACAACTGAGTGACTGGACTGAACTGAACTGTCATATATGCATTAAGATGCGATATTTGCTTTTATCTTCCTGACAAATGGACACCAAAGGGAGATGAAGGGGTCGGATGAATCGGGAGATTAGGATTGACATATATGCTATATTGTGATTAGTCGCTCAGTCATGTCCAGCTCTTTGTGACCCCATAGACTGTAGCTCACCAGGCTCCTGTGTCCGTGGAATTCTCCAGGCAAGAATACTGGAATGGGTTGCCACGCCCTCCTTCAGGGGATCTTCCCAACCAGGGATCAAACCCAGGTCTTCTGCACTGCAGGTGGATTCATACTGTCTGAACCACCAGGGAAGCCCATATGTATACTACTACGTATAAAATAGACGATGAATGAGAACCTACCGTGCAGCATAGCACAGGGAAATTCTACTCAGTGCTTTCTGGTAACCTAAATTGGAAGGAAATTTTAAAAAGAGAGGATTTATACATATATAGCCGATTCACTTTGCTATATAGCAGACACTAACACAACATTGTAACAGAGCTATACTCTGATAGAAATATTATAAAAATTATTTTAGGTTTTACTTTTTTTTTTTTTTAATTTTAAAATCTTTAATTCTTACATGTGTTCCCAAACATGAACCCCCCTCCCACCTCCCTCCCCATAACATCTCTCTGGGTCATCCCCATGCACCAGCCCCAAGCATGCTGTATCCTGCGTCAGACATAGACTGGCGATTCAATTCTTACATGATAGTATACATGATAGAATGCCATTCTCCCAAATCATCCCACCCTCTCCCTCTCCCTCTGAGTCCAAAAGTCCGTTATACACCGCTGTGTCTTTTTTCCTGTCTTGCATACAGGGTCGTCATTGCTATCTTTCTAAATTCCATATATATGTGTTAGTATACTGTATTGGTGTTTTTCTTTCTGGCTTACTTCACTCTGTATAATCGGCTCCAGTTTCATCCATCTCTTCTTTGTTATATTGAAGCCCCACTGATAATTAGACCATACAGCTGAAAATATATCATCACATCTAACTATGGAATATGTTTTACAATGTTTCCTCAAGAACATTATCATTACTTTCCTTGTAATAAAATGTCAATTTATTGGCGTCATATGTGTTAAATCTTTTTTTTTTTTAAGTTCACAATGCTATAATAGATACTTAAATGTATTATTGACGACTTTAAATATTTAGAAGTCACTTTTAGCTTTTTTAGGCTTCAGTAATACGTGAACCATGAACTTCCTGATGTTCAAGCTGGTTTTAGAAAAGGGAGAGGAACCAGAGATCAAATTGCCAACATCCACTGGATCATGGAAAAAGCAAGAGAGTTCCAAAAAAAAACATCTATTTCTGCTTTATTGACTATGCCCAAGCCTTTGACTGTCTGGATCACAAGAAACTGTGGAAAATTCTGAAAGAGATGGGAATACCAGACCACCTAACCTGCCTCTTGAGAAATCTGTATGCAGGTCAGGAAGCAGCAGTTAGAACTGGACATGGAACAACAGACTGGTTCCAAATAGGAAAAGGAGTACGTCAAGGGTATATATTGTCACCCTGCTTATTTAACTTCTATGCAGAGTACATCATGAGAAACACTGGATTGGAAGAAACACAAGCTGGAATCAAGATTGCTGGGAGAAATATCAATAACCTCAGATATGCAGATGACACCACCCTTATGGCAGAAAGTGAAGAGGAGCTAAAAAGCCTCTTGATGAAAGTGAAAGAAGAGAGTGAAAAAGTTGGCTTAAAGCTCAACATTCAGAAAACGAAGATCATGGCATCTGGTCCCATCACTCCATGGGAAATAGATGGGGAAACAGTGGAAACAGTGTCAGACTTTTTTTGGGGGGGCTCCAAAATCACTGCATATGGTGACTGCAGCCATGAAATTAAATGACGCTTACTCCTTGGAAGGAAAGTTAGGACCAATCTAGATGCATAGTCAAAAGCAGAGACATTACTTTGCCGACTAAGGTCCGTCTAGTTAAGGCTATGGTTTTTCCTGTGGTCATGTATGGATGTGAGAGTTGGACTGTGAAGAAGGCTTAGCGCCGAAGAATTGATGCTTTTGAACTGTGGTGTTGGAGAAGACTCTTGAGAGTCCCTTGGACTGCAAGGAGATCCAACCAATCCCTTCTGGGGGATCAAGGAGATCCGCCCTGGGATTTCTTTGGAAGGAATGATGCTAAAGCTGAAACTCCAGTACTTTGGCCACCTCATGCAAAGAGTTGACTTATTGGGAAAGACTTTGATGTTGGGAGGGATTGGAGGCAGGAGAAGAAGGGGACAACAGAGGATGAGATGGCTGGATGGCATCACTGACTCGATGGACGTGATTCTGAGTGAACTCTGGGAGTTGGTGATGGACAGGGAGCCCTGCGTGCTGTGATTCATGGGGTCGCAAAGAGTTGGACATGACTGAGTGGCTGAACTGAACTGAACTTTAGCTTTTTGAAAAGTAATTTTTTTTTTTTCCCTCTATAGACTATAGCTTCTTGTTAGAAAAACGTGCACATTTTAAATCATTTTAAATTCAGTTTCTGCTCACCTGTGGGAATGAAAGTCATGGCCTCATGTATAATATTAATATTTCTGAAAAATTATTATTAGCTGGTGAAGTGCATAAATAATGCTAAATTATAATGAATAAATATTCCTATGCTTCACATTCTCTCCAGAATGTGATGCTATCAATGTTCTGGGTTTGGGCTATCCTAATAGTTACACAGGATTTCCCAGGTGGCCCTAGTGATAAAAAACTCTCTTGCCAATGCAGGAGACATAAGAGACGCAGGTTCAGTCTCTCAGTCAGGAAGATCCCCTGGAGGAGGGCATGTTGACTCACCCTAGTATTCTTGCCTAGAGAATCCCATGGACAGAGGAGCCTGGCGGGCTACAGTCCATGGGGTCACAAAGTGTCAGACATGACTGAAGTGACTTAGCACACACACACACACTAGTTATATAGAGGTATCTTGTTTTAATTTTGACTTGTATTTCACTCATCAAAGTTTTGTAGTTTTCCTCATTTAAGCCTTGTATATATTTCATTAAATTCATATCTAAATATTTTATTTGATTGGATACTAATATAAATAGTATTTTATTTTCAACATCAATCCAATTTGTTCATTGCTGGCCTAATACCTTTATAATCTTACAAACTTGCTCTAATTGGTAATTAACTTCCAGGAAGTTTTAGTCAGTTTTTTAAAATTTTCTAAACAATCATGCCATTTCAAATCAAACAAGCTGTATTTCTTCTTTCTTAATCTACATATCTTTAATTTTATTTTCTTGTTTTCTTACATTAGGTAGAACTTTCAGTATGGCATTGAAAAGTAGTGTAGACAGGGATGTGCTTGCCTTCTACCTGATCTTAGTGGAAAACTTTGTTTTTCATTATTAAGTGTGATGTCAGTTGTAGGGATTTTGTAGAACATTTATATCTATTTCTGGCTTACTAAAAGTTTTTTTTTAAATGAATGAGTATTGAATTTTGTTAAATCCTTTTTATTTGCATCTGTTAATATGACCATATGATTTTCCTATGGACTTGTTACATAAATTGATTATTAAATCTTAAACCAGCCTTGCAGATCTGCAAAAAATCTTACTTGGTGAGATAACTCTTTTTGTACAATATTGGGCTCGATTTGTTAATATTTTATTGAGAGAATTTTTGCATCTGTGTTTGTGAGATATATTGGTCTGTAGTTTTCTTTTCTCGTAATTTTTTTGCCTGGTTTTGGTATTTTGGAAATGCTGACCTCATAGTATGAGTTATGAAGTATTCCCTGTTTCTATTCACTGAAAGAAATTGCAGAGTATTGTTTATTATTTCTTCCTTGAAAGTCTGGTAGAATTCACCACTGACCTGATCTGAGCCTGGTGTTTTCTTTGAGGAAAAGTTATTAATTATTAACTCAACTTATTTTATAGATATAGGCCTATTGAGGTTATCAGTTGATTTTGTGAGATTTTGAGAGATCTTGTCTTTCAAGGAACTGGTCCATCTTATCTAAATTATCAAATGTGCAGCCATTGAGTTGTGTTTTACACAAAACATTTTGTTAACTCTCCATATATTTGGGGGTTTTCCAGTTATCTTTTTGTTATTGATTCCTAGTAAAATTCCATTGTTGATCCTGTTAAATTTGTTACAGTTTATTTTATATGGCCAGAAATTGGTCTTAGTGAATGTTCCATGTGGGCATGAGAAGAAAGTGTATTCTGGTATTGTTGGATAAAGTGGTCTATGGGTATTGGTTATATCCAGTTGAGTGATGGTATAATTGAGTTCAACGATGTTGTTAGTGATTTTCTGCCTGACGGATCTGTCCATTTCTGATAGAGAGGTGTTAGTCTCTGAATATGCAAGTGGGTTCAGTTTCTCCTCTATGCAATTCTATTAGATTTTGGCTCATTTAGTTTGATCCTCCATTATTAGGTTCATACATTTCAAGGATTATTATGTAGTTTAGAGAATTGGCCTTCTATTATTTCTTAATGATAACATTCCTTGCTTTGAAATATGCTCTGAAATTAATATTGCCCCTCCTGCTTTTTTGATTAGGTTAGAATTACATATTTTTCCTCCATCCATTTACTTTTAAGTTATGTACCTTTATGGGCTTCCCTGGTGGCTCAGACAGTAAATAATTCTTTTGCAATGCAGGAGACCTAGGTTCAATCCCTGGCTTGGGAAAATCCCCTGGAGGAGGGCATGTCAACACACTCCAGTATTCTTGCCTGGAGAATCCCCAAAGATGGGGGAGCCTGGTGGGCTGCAGTCCATGGGGTTTCAGAGATTCTGACACAACAGAGTGACTGAGCACAGCACAACATAGCACCTTTATATTTAAAGTGAATTTCTTATAGACAACACGTAACTTATCATTTTGTTTTTTGATCCATTCTGACAATTTCTGCACTTTAATTGGTGCTTTTAGACCACTGACTTTGAAAGTGAGTATTGATATAGTTGGATTAATATCTACCATATCTGTTAATGTTCTTATTTAGTGTCCTTGTTCTTTGCTAACATGTCTTCCAGTCTTTTTCTGATTTTTGTAGTTTTATTGACATACAGTTATATGTATTCTCCTTTCTTATGTTATTAATTTTCCTTTTTTTTTTCACTCTCTTAAGTGGTTGTCCTAGAATTTGCAATATATATTTTCAGCTAATGTAAGTCCACTTTCAGAGTATCATTTATAACAAAATAACCCCAGTCCCTCTCTTTTCCTTCCCCTTGTATCACTGCTATTGTACATTTCAATTTATAAGCATATATGTATGTATATGTGTAGATATACACACATATTATATATAAGTACATAAATATGCATAGTCATATATATTGACATTATTTTAGACACCAGTATCTGTTAGATCAATAAAAAATAGAAAAAAATTTAAAAGTTGTTATTTTGCCTTCACTTAAGTTATTTTGATGTTCTTTGTTACCTTACATAAATCTAAGGTTTCACTTACATCATGTTCTTTAAATAACTTATTTTAACATTTTTTTTTGCAAGTTATCTCTCAGTTCAGTTCAGTTCAGTTCAGTTGCACAGTTGTGTCTGACTCTTTGTGACCCCATGAATCACTGCACACCAGGCTTCCCTGTCCATCACCATATCCTGGAGTTTCATTCAAACTCACGTCCATTGAATTGGTGATGCCATCCAACCATCTCATCCTCTGTCGCCCCCTTTTCCTCCTGCCCCTAATACCTCCCAGCATCAGAGTCTTTTCCAATGAGTCAACTCTTTGCATGTGGTGGCCAAAGTACTGGAGTTTCAACTTTAGCATCATTTCTTCCAAAGAACACCCAGGGCTGATCTCCCTTTAGAATGGACTGGTTGAATCTCCTTGTAGTCCAAGGGACTCTCAAGAGTCTTCAACGTCACAGTTCAAAAACATCAAATCTTTGGCTCAGATATGCAGATGATACCACCCTTATGGCAGAAAGTTAAGAGGAACTAAAAAGCCTCTTGATGAAAGTGAAAGAGGAGAGTGAAAAAGTTGGCTTAAAGCTCAACATTCAGAAAATGAAGATCATGGCATCTGGTCCCATCCCTTCATGGGAAATAGATGGAGAAACAGTGTCAGACTTTACTTTTTGGGGCTCCAGGAACACTGCAGATGGTGACTGCAGCCATGAAATTAAAAGACACTTACTCCTTGGAAGAAAAGTTGTGACCAACCTAGATAGTATATTGAAAAGTAGAGACATTACTTTTGCTAACAAAGGTCCATCTAGTCAAGGCTATGGTTTTTCCAGTAGTCATGTATGGATGTGAGAGTTGAACTGTGAAGAAGGGTGAGTGCTGAAGAATTGATGCGTTTGAACTGTGGTGTTGGAGAAGACTCTTGAGAGCCCTTTGGACTGCAAGGAGATCCAACCAGTCCATTCTGAAGGAGATCAGTCCTGGGATTTCTTTGGAAAGAATGATGCTAAAGCTAAAACTCCAGTACTCTGGCCACCTCATGTGAAGAGTTGGCTCACTGGAAAAGACTCTGATGCTGGGAGGGATTGGGGGCAGGAGGAGAAGGGGACAACCAAGGATGAGATGGCTGGATGGCATCACTGACTCAATGGACGCGAGTCTGAGTGAACTCCAGGAGTTGGTGATGGACAGGGAAGCCTGGAGTGCTGCAATTCATGGGGTTGCAAAGAGTTGGACACGATTGAGCAAATGAACTGAACTGAACTGAACTGGATACTCCATTGTGTATATGTACCACTGTTTTCTTATCCATTCATCTGCTGATGGACATCTAGGTTCCTTCCATGTCCTGGCTATTATAAACAGTGCTGTGATGAACATTGGGGTACATGGGTCTCTTTCAATTCTGATTTCCTCGGTGTGTATGCCCAGCAGTGGGATTGCTGGGTCATAAGGCAGTTCCATTTTCAGTTTTTTAAGGAATCTCCACATTATTCTCCATAGTGGCTGTACTAGTTTGCATTCCCACCAACAGTGTAAGAGGGTTCCCTTTTCTCACACCCTCTCCTGCATTTATTTCTTGTACACTTTTGGATCACAGCCATTCTGACTGGCGTGAAATGGTACCTCATTGTGGTTTTGACTTACATTTCTCTGATAATGAGTGATGTTGAGCATCTTTTCATGTGTTTGTTAGCCATCTGTATGTCTTCTTTGGAAAAATGTCTATTTAGATCTTTGGCCCATTTTTTGATTGGGTCATTTATTTTTCTGGAATTTGAGCTGCAGGAGTTGCTTGTATATTTTTGAGATTAATTGTTTGTCAGTTGCTTCATTTGCTATTATTTTCTCCCATTCTGAAGGCTGTCTTATCAAAGAGGACACTAATAGATGGAGAAACATACCATGTTCATGGATCAGAAGAATCAATATAGTGAAAATGAGTATACTACCCAAAGCAATCTATAAATTCAATGCAATCCCTATCAAACTACCAAAGGTATTTTTCACAGAGCTAGAACAAATAATTTCACAATTTGTATGGAAATACAAAAAAACCTTGAATAGCCAAAGCAATCTTGAGAAAGAAGAATGAAACTGGAGGAATCAACCTGCCTGACTTCAGGCTCTACTACAAAGCCACAATCGTCAAGACTGTACGTTACTGGCACAAAGACAGAAATATAGATCAATGGAACAAAATAGAAAGCCCAGAGATAAATCCACACACCTATAGACACCTTATCTTTGACAAAGGAGGCAAGAATATACAATGGATTAAAGACAATCTCTTTAACAAGTGGTGCTGGGAAAACTGGTCAACCACTTGTAAAAGAATGAAACTACAACACTTTCTAACACCGTACACAAAAATAAACTCAAAATGGATTAAAGATCTAAATGTAAGACCAGAAACTACAAAACTCCTATAGGAGGACATAGGCAAAACATTCTCTGACATAAATCACAGCAGGATCCTCTATAATCCACCTCCCAAAATATTGGAAATAAAAGCAAAAATAAACAAATAGAACCTAATTAAACTTAAAAGCTTCTGCACAACAATTTTTGCAGTTTAGAGCAATAAATTTTTCAGAATTTCTGAGTGGAGATTATGGTATATAAATCATTGTTGCATTGTTTTGTTGCATTGTCTGACTCTTTGCAATCCCATGGACTGCAGCACACCAGGCTTTGTTGTCCTTCACTATGTCCCAGAGTTTGCTCAAACTCATTCCATTGAGTCAGTGATTGGCTCATATATAAAAGGCAGAGTTGATATGACAGTTAAGAAATGTATTTATTTTAAAGGGCTTAATTTTTAATTTGTATGTAAGTTTGGCAATACAATTTGAACTGGAGAATGCAGGATAGCTAATCAAATTACTTCTATGTATCTAGTCAATATTAACATTATAAATATATATATAGTCTCTTTATTTTTATTTATGTGTCATTCTATAAGTCTGTTTAATATGCTAGACTAGAACACCATAGACTAAGTGACTCATAAACAAAATAAATGTATTACTTGCAGTTCTGTAGGCTGAGAAAAGTCCAAGATGAAGACATGTCTGGGGAGATCTTACTCTCTCTTCACATGACAGAATGAACAAGGGAGCTCTTTATAAAAGCTAGAGGCTCTTTTATATGAGTGTCAATTATATTTATGAGGGCTCCACCCTCATGATCCAGTCGCCTTCCAAAGCACCCCCCACCAAAAGCATCACACTGAGGATTAAGATCAGCATATGAATTTGATAGGAAACAAACATTTAGTCAATTGTACTGTAACTGAACCATGAACTTCCAGATGTTCAAGCTGGTTTTAGAAAAGGCAGAGGAACCAGAGATCAAATTGCCAACATCCACTGGATTATGGAAAAAGCAAAAGAGTTCCAGAAAAACATCGATTTCTGCTTTATTGACTATGCCAAAGTCTTTAACTGTGTGGATCACAATAAACTGTGGAAAATTCTGAAAGAGATGGGAATATTAGATCACCTTGAGACTTACCTCTTGAGAAATCTGTATGCAGGTCAGGAAGCAACAGATAGAACTGGACATGGAACAACAGACTAGTTCCAAATAGGAAAAAGAGTACATCAGGGCTGTATATTGTCACACTGCTTATTTAACTTCTATGCAGAATATATCATGAAAAATGCTGGCTGGAGGAAGCACAAGCTGGAATCAAGATTGCAGGAGAAATATCAATAACCTCAGAAATGCGAATGACACCACCCTTATGGCAGGAAGCGAATAACTAAAGAGCCTCTTGATGAAAGTGAAAGAGGAGAGTGAATAAGTTGACTTAAAGCTCAACATTCAGGAAATGAAGATCATGGCATCCGATCCCATCACTTCATGGGAAATAGTTGGAGAAACAGTGGAAACTGTCAGACTTTAGTTTTTTGGCTCCAAAATCACAGCAGATGGTGACTGCAGCCATGAAATTAAACGATGCTTACTCCTTGGAAGGAAAGTTATGACCAACCTAGACAGCATATTAAAAAGCAGAGACATTACTTTGCCAACAAAGGTCCGTCTAGTCAAGGCTATGGTTTTTCCAGTAGTCATGTATGGATGTGAGAGTTGGACTATAAAGAAAGCTGAGTGCCAAAGAATTGATGCCTTTGAACTGTGGTGTTGGAGAAGACTCTTGAGAGTCCCTTGGACTGCAAGGAGATCCAACCAGTCCATCCTAAAGGAGATCAGTCCTGAGTGTTGGTGAGCTGATGTTGAAGTTGAAACTCCAATACTTTGACCACCTGATAAAAAGACCCTGATGCTGGGAAAGATTGAAGGTAGGAGGAGAAGGAGATGACAGAGAATGAGATGGTTGGATGGCATCACCGACTCAATGGACATGAGTTTGAGATGCTGAGAGTTGGTGATGGACGGGGAGGCCTGGCGTTCTGCAGTCCATGCAATCCCAAAGAGTCGGACATGACTAAGCAACTGAACTGAACTGAACTGAACTGTAACTGATACTGTTTGTATCCCTATGACTTTAAAAATATAGAAGTTTAAAAATTAGGCTCAATTACCCTGAGATACAAAATAATGTTTTTTTTAAATGTGTGTATTCCAGACTAGTATGGGGATTTCAACTTGTTAAACTCAAGCCAAGTTAAAGTGGTTGCAAGAGGAAAAAGAAAACAACATGAAAACCTCTGAGTCAGCATTTTTCTGTTCAGTACAAGACAGAGAACCTTGGGGCCAAAGATTATTGCCTTCTGGAGGAGACCTATATTAAATATTATCTACTCAATTAAAGTTGATATTGAAACTGTGTCTGAAAAGTGAAGGTGGAATTGCCCTTTCAGTCTCAGGCATTCTAATGCATGAATCAAAATCCGTGCTGAGCAAAAACGTATATAAGCTGATGACAGATCTGATCCCCAGAAATGAAGTGAGTGAATGTTGTTTAGTTATTTCTTTATCAAAAAGACTTTTAAAATCGGGTTTAAAAAATGAAACCAGAAAGGAAATAGGAAATGAGGTGTGTAAAGGAAAAGACTTGGTAAGAAACCCATGGAGAAGATTTTTTGTCATCAGAGCTGTACTTACATATTTCAAATTTGTGGCAGGTACTGTATTTCACTGAGTAGCAATGAGTTTAGGGTTATAATAATGTGTTTCTTTTTCTACTTTGAAAAGTACATAGAAGTGCTAAAGAAATAGGAGTTTTCCACCAAAAGCCCCTAATTTCTAACAACCTAACAACATGAAGTTTTCTTTCAAGTCTTCATGTTTAACTAGTCTAGTTAGAGGATAAAAGCACAGTAACTGTGCTTGAATGGAAGCAGCTTTTATTCAATACCAGTATTCAATTATCTCAGAACTTATTGTGAAATATTAATCATATGAGGGGTATAAATACAAAGAAACTATATGTATATCAGGACACTTGGTTTACTAAAAAGCAGATTACCGTTAATAGAGTCAATCAGTGCATATGGATTTATCTTTTATCGGCCATTTGTTAACTTTTTTAAATCATTAAAATAAGAAAAATTGGCAAATAAGTTGAAATGGCCTCTGCTATATTTGTGTGCTATTTGATCTCAATCTTCTTATGATTTATTAATGGATCTCTGAAATTTAGAGAGATATCTTTAGAAATTATGAAATACAGTGCACAGTGATTGTGATAAACCTACTAACTTCTACTCTGCACTAAAAGTTTAGAAAATGCTTTAAAATATATTTTCATGAATTTTTCCTGCAGCATGTAAGTTGGAAAAAGAAGGGAAGTGATGAATTAAAGGTAAAACCCTGATGGATTTGTTGTGAAGATTAAATGAATGTGTGTGTGTGTATATATTCCTTAAAAATTGCCAAGTACATAACAAGTACCACTAAAAGTATCATTTTTGTTATTACACATGGTATTATTATTGCTGTTGTTAATAGTTTTGCTATTATTTCAACTAGATATGGGTATCACGCTTAAACAGTATCAGTTTGATTCTTGTTTTTACACCCTGCATTAGTGCGGTGCATTTGTTACAACTGATGAACCAGTACTTAAGTAAAAACTTAACAAATCATTGTATAGAATCTGTGTTCTGAAAATTATAATATGCTAATAAAAGGAATAAAACAAAATGAAGAGATATATTCTGCTCATGAAATGGAAGACTCAACATAATAAAAAAAATTACCTATCAGTTTTTAGTGCAATTGTTATTAAAAACTTGGCTTCCTTGGTAGCTCAGCTGGTTAAGAATACACCTGCAATACGGAAGACCCTGATTTGATCCCTGGTTCAGGAAGATACCCTGGGAGAGGGATAAACTACCATCTCCAGTATTTTGGGGCTTCCCTGTAGCTCAGACAGTAAAGAATCCATCTGCTGGGTAGGAGACCTGGGTTCTATCCCTGGGTTACGAAGAACTCCTGGAGAAGTGAACAGCAGAGGACCCTTGCGTATATAGACAAGCTAGTTCTAAAACGTTACTGAAAGTAACAAGCAGTAGAGTAATTAAAATGATCTTGAAAAAGAAATATAAGGTAGGAGGAATCACTCAACTAAATCTTAATGATTATTTTATATCTAAGATACATTTGTGTGGCGTCAGCACAGATATAGACACAGATATAGAGCAGAATAGAAACCCAGAAATAGATCCATACATGTATGATCAACTGATTTTTGATAAAGGTGAAAAGCAATTCAAAGGAGAAAAGACTGGGAAAAGAATTTGTAAAACTTGACAATAAAAACAATATTAATGTTTAAAAATGATAAATTTGATTCATCAAAATGAAAACTATGCTCTGTGAAAGTCTCCATTAAGAATATGAAAAGATAAGCTACAGGCTGGAGAAAATATTTGTAAGATACATATTTAGGAAAAGATCAATATCAAGAATATCTAAAGAACTTTCAACTTAACAGTCCATAGTGGTCTAATTAGAAAACGGCCAAGCTACCTAGACATCACAAAGAAGAGGATCAGGAGATGGTAAATAATGCACTTAAAAGCATGTTTTAATATTGCTACCGTTAGGAAACTGCAAATTAAAACTATAATAAGACATCAGTACACAATACAAAAGTGACATTTTAAAATTGTGAAAGGCTTATTTTCTGGCAAGGGTGCAAAAAAACTCCATCATGCATATATTGCTGATGAAAATGTGAAAATGATAAAGCCATTTGGAAAACTGTAGAGGTTTCTTATAAAACTAAATATGCAATTTCCATATAACCTAGCAATTAGCACCCCCACCCCTGGGATTTTTCCCAGATAAATTAACACATGTTCATAAAAAATCCCATAAAGGAATAGTCATAGCAGATTAATTGATTGTATTAGTTTCTTGCTGCTGCTGTAACAAATAACCACAGACCTGGTAGCTTTAAACTAGAGAAATTTATTCTATCACAATTCCAGAAGCCAGCAGTCTCACTTGGTGAAAATCAAGATGAAAACTGCTGTATTTAAAATGAATAACCAATGAGGACCTACCATATAGCACATGGAACTCTGCCCAATGTTATGTGGCAGCCTGAATGGGAGAGGGGTTTGGGGGGAATGAATGCATGCTTATGGATGGCTGAGTTCCTTTACTCTTCACCTGGAACTGTCACAACATTGCTAGTCGGCTATGGTGAAGTCGCTCAGTTGTGTCCGACTCTGCGACCCCATGGACTGTAGCCTACCAGGCTCCTCCATCCATAGGATTTTCTGGGCAAGGATACTGGAGTGCGTTGCCATTTCCTTCTCCATACCCCAGTTCAAAATAAAACGTTCAAAAAAAGAAAAGAAAATCAAGGTGTCAGTGAGCCATACTCCCTCTGTAGTCCCTGGGGGAGAATCTCATCCCTGACTCTTCCAGCTTCCGCTGGGCTGCTGTGTTCCTTGTCGAGCATCCGGATCACCCAACCCCAGCTCCCGCTGCGGGAATTGTGTGCTAATCCTTCCCTCTGTTGTGAGCTCCCTTAGTATCTCTCCTATAAGGACATCTGTGATTGCATGTATGATGCAAGCAAGTAATCCAGGATAAGCCTTCATTGCAAAATATTTAATTTAATCACACCTTCAAAGTCTTTTCCACATACGGTAACATTCTCAGGTTCCAGGAATTTAGACGTGTGCATTTAGGACGTAAGGAGCTTCATTCATCCTGCTGCCACTGCCGGTGCTCAGTCTCTTCAGTCCAACTCTGTGGCCCCAGGGACTGCAGCCCACCAGGCTCCTCTGTCCATGAGATTTTCTAGGCAAGACTACTGGAGTGGGTTGCCATGCCTTCCTAGAGGGTGATCCTCATGACTCAGGGAATAGAATTCTGGTCTCCTGCACTGCAGGCAGATTCATTGCCGCTGAGCCCCCAGGGAAGCCCCGTTATTCATCCTTCCACACTCATAGTTGCTCCGAATTGAAAACAAGCAACATTTTAAAATTCTGATTTTTGGAAATAAAGGAATAAATGTATAGCTTCATATTATCATCTTGAAATTGTATATTTCTATGTTTTGTTTTTTCCTTTCAAGTGAGTAGATGAAGTTATATAAAAATAATAATGATATAATCATTGGTATTTATTCAGTGCTTACTAATGTCAGACTCTTAGGTAAAACTGCCTGTTATTGGCTTTAGTCCTCAGAAGTTCCCATCAGGAAGCTAAAAATTATATCCCCATTTTATAGATGAGAAAGCTAAAGAAAAGAAATTATAGGTTACTTTCTGTTTATGATACTATGTGGAATGACTTGTGTCCACATCTTAACTGCTACACTGTAATGTTTCACTATAAGAATTTTATATATAGTTTTTATTAACATTATAAAATATAATGGTTAATCATTAATATTCTTATGGCTATATAAAATTCTGAATAATTTACAAAATATATCATGAAAAGTTACAAAAGGCAAACATCACACTAGCTTCTCTGTGACTATAATTTTAAGTGTCCTCTCTGTGCTTGCATTGAGATTCAATAAATTTATATAGCAAAGAATAATTGGCTCATTATGATGTAAATGACTATGATAGGAAAAGTCTTTTAATTATTTATAATAAATTACTTTTGG
Organism: Capricornis sumatraensis; assembly: GCF_032405125.1. Lineage (NCBI taxonomy): Eukaryota > Metazoa > Chordata > Mammalia > Artiodactyla > Bovidae > Capricornis > Capricornis sumatraensis. Next base: position 12,517,925 of record NC_091089.1, on the reverse strand, counting down.
TTGCCAGTTTTAAATTAGCAACTGGGGTTAATTACTGAATGATGTCTGTGCCTATGTCCAAATTCATGCACACCGAACAGGTTATTTTAGTAAATTTAATGTCACAGTTATTTTTCTTAACATTGTTAAATTTCCCATTTCTTCATCTTTTTTTTTTTTAATTTTAAAATCTTTAATTCTTACATGTGTTCCCAAACATGAACCCCCCTCCCACCTCCCTTCTTCATCTTTTATATAATCTTTTATTTTATCTTGTTTTCCATATCTTGTTTGCCTACACTGTCACTATTGTCAGAAATATTAAAGGTCATACAGATGCTCTGTGAAACTGAGCAGTTGATATACTTTGAAACATTCAAGGAATCAACTCTGATCCCTAGATGAGGAATCAGTATTCATGATATTGTGTTCATTTAGCCATTCAATTATTCTACAATGTTAATGAACCACCAATACTATGTGTTAAAGAAAGTTCTAATTATTGTGCCAAATGAAAGTGCAAATATGCTGTGGTCTCTGGGGTAATGCATAATCTAGTGGAGAGAAACCTTTATAAACAATTAACTATAACACTAGGTGATAGATAAATATTAATTTTTCAAGAATGTTACCAGAAGTACATCCAAATACTGCTGCTTTGAATGGAACTCCTTGTCCAACCAACAACCATATGACTTAAATTCTGTTATTATAGCCATTTCTTCAGATGAGAATTCTGGGCCTTGAAGTGAGGTATTAATAACTCTCTTACTATCTTATAGTCTATTGCAGACAGAGGTCAAATGCTGGTTGTCTCACCTCGAAGACTAAAGCTCCTAATATCTCATATCATATTAGGTGGCTGTTCAGCGACTTAGTTGCATCAATTTGCTCATTGTTTAACATCTTTGTGCTCATTATCTCTTTTTGTTAAATGAACAAAATATTCACCACATGCCTATAAAAGAGGAAAGTTATAGAATGCACAAATAATAAACAAAATACAAAAATTGTAGGCAGTTTACAGATTCAATAACTGTACTAGTAAAAATGCTATTATAAATGTGCAAATGCATTTGACAGTTCAGAATATTTTCAGAGAGCCAGAATGACTCTGGAAGATGACATCCATTGCTCCCAGCACTGCTGAAAATTATAGACAGTTGACCTTGAAGTCATGGAATGATTTGAATATTAAGCTTTTCTCTGTTGTTTTCTACACTTGCTGCCAGCAATTCAGCTTAATTTCCTTTTTGTTCTACTAATTGGCTTAGCATAGTTAAAAGAGCCTATGTATTTATACCTAAATCTTGGTAAGTGTTCAAGGATGTAAAATATACTAAACTTGTATATTCTTGATAGTGAGCATGTATTTCTTAATTCTCCTGACTTCTTCTGACTGATCTTTGTTTAAAATATTTTATAGGCTTATTAAAACATGTTGGTAGACTTTAGACATCAAACCCAACTTATGGATGAGAAAATTAGTTCTTTGGGAACTTAAATCACATATTGGAAGTAAACTTACCCAGTTGTCTAAAATCCCTATCTACCTCTTATTTCAGATTTAGATTAACTAAAATATATATGGAACTTTTTAGTTCATTTTTACAGGTCATAGAGTTTTACTTTTTCAACATCTGCCTTAAGTAACTGATTCCAAGGAGAATGTAATAGTACTATTATCATTAATGATTTCAAGAATGCAGAAATCATAAACACCGACTATCAGTGTGTTCCAAGGTGTTTTATTTCTCTTTTTCAGACCGTAATGTAAAGCTTCTCTGTTTGGAGAAGATAGAAGGACTGCATTTCATCCCCTTGTTCACATAGCCACAACAACATTTGTCACTTTTCTCGTTCTAAAGGGGCTGTCAGAGAAGATGTTGGCAGGATGTTACAACACAGCATCTTATGTCAAGAATTTCATCTTCTAGAATGAAATATGAAATATGAGATCTATATGGCACATTTATAACAGTCAGGTTATTTTTGACAACACAGTTGAAAAGTGAGTTTCCACCATTAAGCTCTAATATGAAAGATGCTGGTAAAGTCAGTGATCTCTACAGAGTATCATGTTGTAAACAGTGACTTTCCATAGAAAACAGATAGAAGGGGAATAGTTCCTATTAGGAAAGATTCTGGCAAGGAGAGTGGCTAGAGAGGTGGGATTATATTCATCCCATAGAGGATGTAGGAAAGAAAGCTGAGTGCTGAACAACTGATGCTTTTGAACTGTGGTGTTGGAGAAGACTCTTGAGAGTCTCTTGGACTGCAAGGAGATCCAATCAGTCCATCTTAAAGGAGATCAATCCTGAATATTCACTGGAAGGACTGATGCTGAAGCTGAAACTCCAATTATTTGGCCACCTGATGTGAAGGGCTGACTCATTGGAAAAGATCCTGACACTGGGAAAAATTGAAGGCAGGAGGAGAAGGGGATGACAAAGGATGAGATGGTTGGATGGCATCACCAACTCAATGGACATGAGTTTGAATAAACTCTCAGAGTTGGTGATGGACAGGGAGGCCTGGCGTGCTGCAGTCCATGGGGTCACAAAGAGTCAGACACAACTAAGTGACTGAACTAAACTGAACTGAGGATGTACCATCCTGGGAATGACCTACCTGCCTGGGTTCACCGTGCCACCAAGCTCTGACATAGACATGCATCTTAGACTTCAGTGCAGTGAGCAGGCTTTTAACGGCCTTATTTCCTCTTCACACTGCCTGCCAGCCATAGCCAACCTGCACCTTCCCGTGCAGTTGCTGTGCATGCAAACTCCACACCACCCAGCTGGTGAGTGGGCCCTGGGTTCTGTGCAGGCCCACTGACCAGAACAGGCTAGCCTGCCCACAGTCATGGACCACCTCTGCCTGGAGAAACCCGGGAAATGCATCCTCCTCTAGAGGGTCCCAGTTATGACTTCAGCAGTGAGGGCAGAATCAGAGCACTGGGAAGGAAGCCCATTTCAAAGTATGTTCCTTTCTGTCTAGCATGAAAGTCTCCAGCAATGTGCCCCAGCACAACCATATTGAAAAGAGTTTTGGATGACATGCTTTAGGAAGAGAGCAATGAAATTCAGAATATGCTGTAAGATGTGCAACAAGATGACAGTAACTTGGTAAACGGTTTGTTGTCTTTAAGATAATACCTAAGATGGGAGACATTACTTTGCTGAAAAAGTATTACTTTGCCTAAAGCATTGCTTTGACTAAGGCAATGACATTACTTTGCCAAAAGCAGAGACATTATTTTGTCAACAAAGGTCTTTCTAGTCAAAGCTATGTTTATTCAAGTAGTCATGTATGGATGTGAGAGTTGGACTATAAAGAAAGCTGAGCACCGAAGAATTGATGCTTTTGAACTGTGGTGTTGGAGAAGACTCTTGAGATTCCCTTGGACTGCAAGGAGATCCAACCAGTCCATTCTAAAGGAGATCAGTCCTGAGTGTTCATTGGAAGGATTGATGGTGAAGCTGAAGCTCCAATGCTTTGGCCACCTTATGTGAAGATCTGATTCGTTTGAAAAGACCCTGATGCTGGGAAAGATTGAAGGCATGAGGAGATGGTTGAATGGCATCACCAACCCAATGGACATGAGTTTGAGCAAGCTCCAGGTATTGGTGTTGGACAGGGAAGCCTGGCATGCTGTAGTCCATGGGGTTGCAGATTCAGACATAACTGTGTGACTAAATTTAACTGAAGATGGGAGAAGAAAAGGGGGAAATACAGCCATAATGACCCAGAATGAAGTTAAATGACCCATTTAACAATTAGATGGAGTACAGATAATGTTGGCATTGTATTGTTGAACCAACAGACCTGAGGACATGCTAAATTTATTTTCATGTTAGGGAGGAGATACATAATTTTAAAAAATGGTGTAGAGGTTAAAAGCCATTAAAAAGTAAGTCCAACTGCAATAATAAGTTTAGTTGTGTTTAAAAAGGTCCAGACTAGCAATAATTTTGAAAACTTAAATAAAATTCTAGCCTTATTCATTGAAAGACAAAGATACCTCTTACAGATGGGTAAGATACCTCTTACACTCCAATGCTCCTTCAGGAATAGCTAGACAAAATGAATAAACCATTTTGTATACGAGGATGCAAAGAAATGTAAGAGACTTAAATTTCAAAAGACAAGAGACCCTTGTAGGAGACCAGAGACAAATGACTTTCTATCCTATAGCCCAGATGTCATATCTGGGCACAGCTGGACAGATGGTTAAGTATGTCATACACAGAAGCTTCTGATGTAATTAGCAAGGAGACAGAAAACTTTTGATTCTGTGCTGGTTACTCCTGCGTACTTCTGTAGCAGCACCGTCTACAGAGATATTCCTATTGATGAAAACATCCTTAAAGCACTTTTACAAATTTCATGGAAGCTTTCTAGTGGGTGTTCTGCAGAGAGATCTGTGTATTCTCGTGATGCTTAGTGAAAATACTGGAAGAAGAGACATTAACAAGTGTTGTAGGAAGACCCATGAAACAAAAACTGATTTTTTTTCTTACTTAAGCAAGTGTATGTTATGAATGTTAGACACAGCAAAGCATACACTGGAGAAGTATGGAGTTTGGAGATTTGAAGGTGAGTGTGTTTTTTTTTTGTTTTTTGAGGTTAGAATGTTTACACATTGATTGATCATTGACTGTGGGAAGATCACTAGATTGTGGAAGTTGCTGAATGACTGAATTTCAAAGTTTAGATTTGGAAGTGAAGCTTTTGCAATTGGCTGACTTTCAGAAGTGCGGGTCTGTCACTGGTAGATAAGTTGTCATAACTGAGCTGTGCTTGTGACAAAACTGCTGTTGATATGCTGGTTTAATCAATTAAGTGAATTTCATATTTCCTAATTGGTTACTTGTTATCATGGCTACAGAAAAATCAGTATTTTCTTAGGCATGCACAAACTTCTTTATAATCCCTTAGCCCAAAGTCCTGCTTATGGGAGGAATCAATAATACTTGGGATAAATCTCATCCTCAAGACACAGAGAAACAAAACAGAGTTGAACTAAAAGTACAACACAGCCTCAAACAGAAGTACAGTACACATAATTCAGTTGGAATGATGACTTTCCCCTCGATTTTGAAGCAAAATATATATGCCTTCAATGGGGAAAAAATTATTTATGGACTATCTAAAGAGAAGGAAATGGCAACCCACTCCAGTATTCTTGCCTGGGAAATTCCATGCATAGAGAAGCCTGGCAGGCTACAGTCCATGCGGTCGCAACGAGTTGGACATGACTGAGCAACAAAACAAAACAACAAATGAGTAGCTATACCGACAAATCAAACACTGAAACCTAACCAACAAAATGCTACCAGAACATTTTTTTTTTCAGGAGAACTGACTCCAGAAAATATTTTAAAATTCAATAATACTATAGCTATTAAGGAAATTAAAGCAGTGGTCTCTCAAATTTAAAATGCTCAGATAATATTTGAGACAAGTTTTATAAAATTTAAACAGAGTAGTGCTCTCTGTTTTCTACTATGTTGACAATAAATAAAGTATAAATAGTTTATTTTATGAAATCAGCATAATTACAACAATAAAAGCCAGAAATTATACTGGTTATAAAAAGGGAAATTCCAGGGCTATTATATTCATGAGTATAGATACAAAATCCTAATCAAAATATTAGCATATCTAGTAATTATACATAAGTGATAATATATCAAAGCCATATTTATGCCAAGGATATAAGAATTGATTGCTATTTTAAATATAACTGGAACTAATAATCTTACCAAAAGAAAATCATATATAAATATGAAAGTTAAAGTCACTCAGTCATTTCCAACTCTTTGGGATCCATGAACTATATGGAATTCTCTAGGCCAGAATACTGGAGTGGGTAGCCTTTCCCTTCTCCAAGGGAATCTTCCCAACCCAGGGATTGAACCCAGGTCTCCCGCATTGCAGGTAGATTCTTTACCAGCTAAGCCACAAGGGAAGCCCCAAAATACTGGAGTGGGTAGCCTATCCCTTCTCCACATATATATAAATTTTATGTGTTCGTCATGGACCGAACAGGAAACTGATCACATACCAATTTGTAAAATTTGAAGAATTTTTACTTAAAAAGTAGCTACAAAAGTGAGTGGTCTACAAGGAAATAAGGAAAGATAGTATGGAAACATAGAGCTAAGAAAATTAGATTGCATGCACGTTCAGTTGTGTCTGATTCTTTGCAGCTCCATGGACTTTAGCCTGCCAGGCTCCTCTCTGTCCATGAAATCTTCCAGGCAAGAAACCTGGGAATGGGTTACCATTTTGTCCTCAAGGGAATCTTCCCAACCCATGTGTCAAACCTGTGTCTCCTTGCATTAGCAGGTGAATTCTTTACCACCAAGCTGCTTGGGAATCCCGACAAAATTGGATTACACAGTTACAGCAGTATCAAAGCGTATCAATATTTAATAATAATTATATGTAAATAAAGCTAAAGATTTTCTATTATATCCCTTAAAAAGATAAAAATTTTGAGTTTTTTTCCAAAATACTTGATAAAATCATTTAAAATTTTTATATGCAAGAACAAAGAGCCATTGAGGGCTAAAGCACTTCTAATGAAAAGAGCTAGAAATGTGGAGGTGAGAGAGGTTGCCTTGAAAGATATTTAGGAATTATTAATCAGAAGTTATAAAACCGTGTGGTATTATCCCAGGGCAATAAACAAAGAATAGTGATAAATCTGTGTGTTATGAGAATGCTTTACAAAGGATATCAACTGTATAGATCAATCTAAGTAAGTAAATCAGTTTGGTTTGTGAATATCAGTCAATTTTTGCTGGCTACTGAGTGAAGTTCAGTGGCTAATAGAGAAAAAAGTTCTGGCTGCAGGATGGAAGTTCGCTATGGGCTCAAGAAAATGGACTTAACCTTTTTGAGGCTGATCTGGATGCGACACCTGTGGAACTACAGCTTGACAGAAGAGATAAGAAATGCTGAGCTCTCCAGATGGCGCAGGTCCCAGAGGACTAGCCAAGTGCCTTGGGCACGTTGATTGTAATGGATCCCTTCCAGCAGGAGCAGTGATTTTCTTCTTCATGGAAATAAGCACTTACTCTTGACATTAATTTGCTTCTTCCAGTGCCATCTGTGAACATATATTAGTCATTTTACTATCTTCCACACACCATTGTTTCTACCTGGGAACGCTTTTCACAGAGAAAAAAAAAGGTGAAGAATGAATGACCTCACACTCCTGGGCTTCACAGGTCTCACTGTGTATTCTATCACCCTACAGTATCTCTCCAAATAAAAGGTGGGGTGGCTGGTTCAAATCCAGTTCCGGCACTAGCCATGCAACAACTTTCAGGGCTAAGGTGCTTCCTTTTCTGTTGCAACATATACTCAGAACAGGTGATCTACATATGGCTATAATACATGTGTCTGGGGAGCAAGTGATTGATATGCATGGGTTTTTTTGTTGTTCTGTTTACTATTTCCCCTAAAATATTTATAGAAATATTGACTTTCCATTCCAGTAACCTTGACTTTGCTGGCTCAGATATCTTACTGCCCAAAGAATCAGTGACTAGAAGGAAGTGGAGATAGTCATAATGTTACAATCTGTGCTTTGTGCCAACGGAGGAATAGAGAGCATCTTACTCACTGAACTGATGAATCCAGTTTGTTTAGACATGATAAAGGACTATTACAATGTGAGGTCATGGAATCAGAGAATTATCATACAATCAGAGAATTATCGAAGTGTCTCTAAGTACTACCCTGTTCAATGGTAAAGGTTAATAGACGTCTATAGCATATCAGTTTGGACAGGGCACACTAATTACACAGATCCTCGATGAATAAAATGAAGACTCATATGTCCAGTAAATAGCCAAAACAAGTTAAAGTACTAGCTAAGAGCCAAAAGAACATGGCAAGATTTTTGGAGATGCAAGCTGTAAATACTCGAAACTGCAGTCACAGAAATGAAAAGCTTTGCCCATTAGCCATGTTTAGATGTGTATTGTGTCTATATATAATAGCAAGTTATTATATATTAACCATATTTTCCATTTTGTGTATTACCCTATCTAATGCAAATTGTGTTGAAACTGTAATACATTATATAGTTACATACAAATTGAATTATATAAATTTAATATTTAATTTCAGGGTATAAAAAGAAGAGCTGTGATTGAACTCTTAAATATGAATAATAACTGTGGAATTATATAGCTACAGAGTTTTGTCTCGTTTGGGGGTAGAAATCTTTATATGAACATTAATTGCTAGGTTTAGGCATAATGTTATTGCTGTTTTTCAGATGATGAAATACAGGAATAGGTACATTTACAAAGCAGTAGACTTGCTAGATAGTCAACCTGCGGAGAGCACTCCTAGCCCTAATGTTTATTCTGAGCTGAAGAGAAAGATATAGGAACTATTTCTCCTTGAATCAATCAACTACAGAAACAATTCTTTATTTTTAATAATACATAACTCTTTTCACTAACTTACAAATAGGTTTCCATTGAAGGGTTAAAGGAGCAGTGAAAAAATTCTACCTACCATCGAAATAGAGCTGGGAAAGATTAAAGGCAGGAGGAGAAGGGGATGACAGAGGATGAGATGGTTGGATGGCATCACCGACTTGATGGACATGAAGTGTGAGCAAGTTCCGGGAGATGGTGAAGGACAGGGAAGCCTGACGTGCTATAGTCCATGGGGTAACAAAGAGTCAGACATGACCTAATGACTTAACAACAAGACAGTGTCAACTTGGTAATTCTTTGAAGGATGTTTTAAGAGAATCAAAATTATACAGATTCAGTAATAAGAGTTTATATACATTTTCTGGCTTCACTCAAAATATTCATTTGAAATTATTTCTTTTGTAGATAATGTAGCTGAAAATTAAAGACAGTAAATCAGCTAATCCAAAATCCACTGTACAGAAAGCATCTTGTCAGGTCAAAATTCTAAGCAGAGCTCACTTTGAAGTGAGCTTTCCTCATTAATCTAAGGGAAAGTAGTGGGAGTGGTTTAGAGCAGAAGAGCTGACAGAATATTTTAGCTGTGGTAGAAACACAGCGTGATGCTGCTCCCCATTTGAAACACACAGTACTGAGGCTCATCATTAGCTGCCATCATTAAGAGTGTTTTTTTAATGTGTGTATGCTATGTAAATTTCTGTGCCTAATAGTAATAAATCATGAAGTATGCTGTTTCCAATCCCTTCTTATTCTAATTCCTTCTTAGAAATCCAGGATAATTTTGACCGCTTGTCAAAAATTTGCCCAAGTGAGGTTCAGCACTTGGATTGCTGAGGCTGCTTTAAATTTATTTTGGCTGAGAGTAATAACTTTGTCTTTAAATTAAAATCCTAAATAATAACAAATCTCCCTAGACTTTAATACTTACTTGTGATGTAGAAGTTAGAAAACAAAAAATTCTGCAGTTGTTTTTCAAGTTTTACAATAATGTTACTTTCTTCTGTTTATAAAAATAATGTTCCTTTTAATTATATAAGATCTTGATTTTCTTGTATTTGAATTGCCTAGTCTGTAGAAAGCAATAGGCTAACTTTTTTCACCCCAGTTCATAATATATCCCTCATACTTCCCACAAAATGCAATTAATAACAGGCAAATCCACTTGGAAATTTTTAATGACATAAAATTGAATATAGTCTCCATGCTCGTCGAACACAACACACACACACACACAAACACACACACACACACATAAGGTTTCACTGGTGGCTCAGACAGTAAAGAATGCGGGAGACACAGGTTCAGTCCCTGAGTGGGCAAGATCCCCCGGATAAGGGGAATGGCTACCCACTCCAGTATTCTTGCCTGGAGAATCCCATGAACAGAGGAGACTGGTGAACTAGAGTGCATGGGGTTTCAAAGAGTTGAACACGACTGAGCTACTAACACTTTCATATATATATATATATTTCATCCATGTATATGTGTATACACAATATGAGTTTATACTATGTATAAGTATATGTATTCATACTATGTATATGTGTATATTGTGTATACACATATTGATAGATGAATGTATATGTGTATACACATACATTGTATATGCACATATACATATGTGAAATATGCAATCTTTTTATTTACATACTATTTTGTCTTGAAGAATTTAAAAACAACAAGGCAAAGTGTTCCTGAGCCTTGTATGTGCATTTCTCCCCATGAGTTGGGAGAGGCTGAATTAATGGAGGGGGTTTATGAACAGAACTAGAGGGTAGTGTTCTGCCTTCTGAATTCTGATAGTGTGTAACTTTAGGATATCATGGAAATGATAATGATGATTGATGATTTAGTTGCTAATCCATGTCCAACTCTTGCAGCTCTGTGGACTGTAACCTGCCAGACTTCTTGGTCCATGGAATTCTCTGGCAGGAATACTGGAGTGGGTTGCCATTCCCTTCTCCAGGGTATCTTCTCAACCCAGGAATTGAACCCCAGTATCCTGCATTGCAGCAGATTCTTACCGACTGATCTACAAGGGAAGCCCATCACAGAAATAGCTAATGTAATAAATAAATGTATGTCCCACAAAGTGTAGATGACTCAGAGTCCCTCACCAAGGAAAACAAATGGTCTTCTTTTCATACTTAATGGCTTAGGATTTGAATTTAACTTTTACTGATACCAGAACCTCTATTCTCTTTTGGTTACCTTGCGCCTTGTAGAATTTGTTTGCTGCTGTTAAGTCACTTCAGTCATGTCTGACTCTGTGAGACCCCATAGACGGCAGCCAACCAGGCTCCCCCGTCCCTGGGATTCTCCAGGCAAGAACACTGGAGTGGGTTGCCATTGCCTTCTCCAAAGCATAAAAGTGAAAAGTGAAAGTGAAGTCTCTCAGTCACCTCCGACTCCTAGCGACCCCATGGACTGCAGCCTACCAGGCTCCTCTGTCCATGGGATTTGCCAGGCAAGAGTAATGGAGTGGGGTGCCATTGCCTTCTATCCTATTATATTTCAGCCTTCCTGAATCACTTTGCTGTAGACTTTGTTTTGTAAGACACATTGAAAATTTTTGTCTTTTAATATGTGGGTTAAGTCTATTAACATTTATTCTTCTCACTTACACGTTTGTTCTCAATATTATCATAGTGTTATATGATTGTAATATTTAACATATAATAATCAGTCGTGTCCGACTCTTTGCGACCCCATGAATCACAGCACTCCAGGCCTCCCTGTCCATCACCAACTCCCGGAGTTCACTCAGATTCACGTCCATTGAGTCAGTGATGCCATCCAGCCATCTCATCCTCTGTCATCCCCTTCTCCTCCTGCCCCCAATCCCTCCCAGCATCAAAGTCTTTTCCAATGAGTCAACTCTTCACATGAGGTGGCCAAAGTACTGGAGCTTCAGCTTTAGCATCATTCCTTCCAAAGAAATCCCAGGGCTGATCTCCTTCAGAATGGACTGGTTGGATCGCCTTGCAGTCCAACGGACTCTCAAGAGTCTTCTCCAACACCACAGTTCAAAAGCACCAATTCTTTGGTGCTCAGCTTTCTTCACAGTCCAACTCTCACATCCATACATGACCACAGGGAAAACGATAGCCTTGACTATACGGACCTTAGTCGGCAAAGTAATATCTCTGCTTTTGAATATGCTCTCTAGGTTGGTCATAACTGAACTGAATACTATAGTGGGCTTCCGAGTGGTTCAGTGGTAAAGAATTAGCCTGCCAGTGCAGGAGAGGTTGGTTTGATCCCTGGGTCAGGAAGATCCCCTGGAGAAGGAAATGGCAACCGACTCCACTGTTCTTACCTGGGAAACCCCATGGATGGTGGAGTCTCAGGTTACAGCCCATGGATCTCAAAGAGTCAAACACGACTCAGCAACTAAACAACAACAATAACAAGTACTGTATTACCTAAAAGGTTGTGTGTGTTATATAATGCTAGGTATAATATATTGTGTGTGCATGCTCAGTTGCTTCAGTCATGTCTGACTTTTTGCCACCCTGTGGACCGTAGCCCACCGGGCTTTTCTGTCCATGGGATTCTCTAGTTACAACTATTACAATGGATTATCATGCCCTCCTTCAGGGGATCTTCCACACCCAGGGATTGAACCCACATTTCTGGTGGCTGCTGCATTGCAGGTGGATTCTTTACCATCTGAGCCACCAAGGAAGTCCCATGTATAATATATACTGTATGATTATTATAATACTTTATATTGAGGGTGGGAGAAGGGGATGACAGAGGATGAGATGGTTGGACAGCATCACTGACTCAATGGACATAAGTCAGGGTAAGCTCTGGGAGTTGGTGATGAACAGGGAGGCCTGGCATGCTGCAGTCCATGGGGTCACAAAGAGTCAGACACAACTGTACAACTGAACTGAACTGATAGTGAAAGTGAAAGTCGCACAGTCATGTCCAACACTTTGCGATCCCATAGACTGTAGCCTGACCAGCTCCTCTGTCCATGGGATTCTCAAGGCAAGAGTACTGGAGTGGGTTGCCATTTCCTTCTCCACGGGTTCAATATCTCCAACCTGTGGATTGAACCCAGGTCTTTTGCATTGCAAGTAGATTCTTTACCAACTGAGCCACTAGGTAAGCTGGTAATACTTCTTGCATATTTTGTAACATTTTGCATGATTCATTTGTGACATTTTCTATGATTCTCTACTAATTGCGCATTCTCTTTTATTCATTTATTTTCAATTTAGGTAGTTTGTATTGGTGTTCTGGAATTACCATTGTATTTAAAACTTTTTGATGCCATTAGTTCCCTGTCCACTCCCTGTGCATTTTACTCTATGGTTTATACATTTTATATGGTATCCTTAAACCTATATATCACCCATATACGATACATAACCTTTGTTAATTATTAACATTTATTTCAATGCATAATATTTGTAAATTACTCATCCATCTTCATCTTCACTTATTCTTTTGTTATACGTGTCCATTTCTAGACCAGAAGGTTAGAAATGGTAGCCATCCTTCTTTTGCTTAGTTTTTCCTAGTTATCTTGTCATGAATCTCATTGATGGTTGCAGAATTCCCTAAGTACTTACATATTAAGACTTGACATATTAATATTTTCTGTAAGTTTGATATTTGGAAGAAAATTGGTTCACACCTTCTTTGACTAATTCTTTAAAATGCTGTCCTATTGTTGCCTTGCTTGGTATGCTGACTTTCAAAAGTCTGATTCTAGTCTAGTTCCTTTTGTATTCATGCTCTTTGGCCTTTTGCCTAGATACCTTAAGGATTTTGCCTTATATTTAACATCTTGCAGTTTAATAAAATGTCTTTGGATTTAGATTATCAATCTGAAATCTTGCATCGTTTATAATATCAGCATCTCAAACAATAAAATCTCATCAAATTCTCTAGCTGCATCACAGAAGTTCTAATACATTGAAATTGATCATGATATTTTCTAATTTTTCTTGAAATTTGTTTTTTGACACACAGGTTATTTGAACATATATTTTCTATTTATTTCCTAAATGGAGGTTTCCTAATTCTTTCCTGTTGTTTATTCATAATTAAATTCCTTTGTGATTAGGTAATACATTTTGTAAGATGTGAATCCTTTTAACATTCATGGACCTTTGTTTTATGGCCTAGCATTAGTTCTCTCTTTGGTCAGGTTTATGCATACTTGAAAAGGATGCACGTTCAATGACTGTGGCTGGATGGACTGTTTTATAAGTGTTTTATAAAATAAAACTGCTGTTCAAGACTTCTATAAAACTTCTGGTTTTCTACCTTTTTTTTTTTTTTTTCATTTATTGAAATTGCCAAAATGAAATGTCTGAGTGTAATTGGGAAATTATTTAAGTATTTTTAAATTTTATCAGATTTAGCTTCATATATTTGAAAGCCCTGTTACAAGATGCATATACATTTATAATTGATCCATTCATCTAGCATCTAGGCTCTTTCAACATCATTGAATATATCTTCGTTTCTATTCATATTTCTTTTCCTACAGTCTATTTTGCCTGATACTAATTTAGGCTGTTCAGCACTAAGATTCCTATGTACAGAGTATATCTTGTTTCATCTCTTTACTTTAGCTTATTCATATCTTCATATTGAAAAAAATTTTCAGGGAGATAGTGTATAGTGAGAATTAGTACTTTCACCCTGTCTGTATTACGTGTATGGAAGAGATGATTAGGAAATAAATTAATATAAGAAAAATCTTAAATTCTAGAGGAAGCAAAGGAGAAAGACAGTATAAGGAACCCAGTAACAAAAGAAAGATGCTAGGCACCTAGAAGCATGCCAAGATTTTAAGAAATACTGAGAAACAAACAAGAAAGAAATATTGTGCATTCAAAAATGACAACTAGATTTAGAGGTTACATTAAATTTGAAGTTGTTTATTGAATGGAATAAGATTACATTCCAATTATGTCCATATATTTCAATAAAGATATTCTTCACAGTTAAATCTTTGGGGGTTTAGGAAAAAGTGAGTGCATAAGTGTGCAACAAAGGTAACTGGCAAAAGACAATATAAGGACCCAAAACCCAAACCAGTGATTAAAGGCAGATAAAATAGGAAGAATAACTCATAGTCTGGCTGATCCTAAACTTTGCCACATCTTAAACTTACTTTCCATCTGTTCCTCACAAAGCCCTGGTTATCACAAATCTCCACATGAAAGGAAGGGGGACACAACTTCCAACAGACCTAGAAATTTATTGAGATCTATTCAGTGGAAACCATGACAGACTTTATTTTCTTTGGCTCCAAAATCACTACAGATGGTGACTGCAGCCATGAAATTAAAGACACATGCTCTTTGGAAGAAGAGCTATGACAAACCTAGACAGCATATTAAAAACCAGAGACATTACTTTGCCAGCAAAGGTCTGTATAGTCAAAGCTAAAGTTTTTCCAGTAGTCATGTACAGATGTGGGAGCTGAACAATAAAAAAAGACTGAGCGCTGAAGAATTGATTCCTTTGAACTGTGGTGCAGGAGAACACTCTTGAGAATCCCTTCAACAGCAGGATCAAACCAGTCAATCCTAAAGGAAATCAACTCTTAATATTCATTGGAAGAACAGATGTGGAAGCTGAAATTACAATATTTTGACCACCTGATACAAAGAGTCGACTCATTGGAAAAGACTCTGATGCTGGGAAAGATTGAAGGCAGGAGGAGAAGGGGACAACAGAGGACGAAATATTAGGAATGCATCACCAATTCAATGGACATGAGTTTGAGTAAGCTCCAGGAGATGGTGAAGGACAGGGAAGCCTGGCATGCTGCAGTCCATGGGGTCACAAAAAGACATAACTGAGCAACTGAACAAAAAATTCAAGTTTCAGAAGTTTTAAAGCATTCAGTTTAGTTCAGTTCAGTCTCTCAGTTGTGTCCTACTCTTTGTGACACCATGAACCGCAAAACACCAGGCCTCTCTGTCCATCATCAGCTCCTGGAGCTCATCCAAACAGGTCCATTGAATTAGTGATGCCATCCAACCAACTCATCCTCTGTCGTCGCCTTCTCCTCCTGCCTGCAATCTTTCCCAGCATCAGGGTATTTTCAAATGAGTCAGTTTTTCACATCAGGTGGCCAAAGTATTGGAGTTTCAGCTTCAACATCAGTCCTACCAATGAACACCCAGGACTGATCTCCTTTAGGATTGACTGGTTTGATCTCCTTTAGACTTTTCTAAAACCAGCTTGAACATCTGGAAGTTAACGGTTCATGTATTGCTGAAGCCTGGCTTAGAGAATTTTGAGCATTACTTTACTAGCGTGTGAGATGAGTGCAATTGTGTGGTAGTTTGAGAATTCTTTGGCATTTCCCTTCTTTGGGATTGGAATGAAAACTGACCTTTTCCAGTCATGTGGCCACTGCTGAGCTTTTCAAATTTGCTGACATATTACATGCATAAATCAAGTGATTTAAAAAATAGAGAGGTAATGTTTTGTTGCTGCTACTTCTGGTTTTGAATTTTCAGTATTTTATATAAAGTATGTTAATCACATTTTGTTGTGAAAATTATTTCGCATATAGTAAAAATAGTTTTATGTCTTTGTTAGGGGATTTTAAGTTATTGTATGGCATAAATTTAAATCCTCTCTTTTTTAATATTTTCAGTATGAATATATGTTTATGCTAAAGATTACTCTCTTCAAATAACCATGGAAATCCTACAATGAAAATCATAAGGTTGAATTAGGCACAAGATTGTTGATCCTTGACATGAAAACATAATTAATAATAGGAAATAAAACAATCAATAAAGAACTTAATCAACTATCTGGTGCCAAAGTTTCCTTGGACTTTAAAGACATTTGCATATAATAAGGACTTCCCTGGTGGCTCAAAAGGTAAAGCGTCTGCCTACAATGCAGGAGACCTGGGTTCAATTCCTGGGTTGGGAAGATCTCCTGGAGAAGGAAATGGCAAATAATAAGCTGTCCAATTAAATTTAGCTAATTAAAAACTTCTTGTATTAACAATGCACTGTCATTTCTGCAACCGTTTCTTCCTATATATTTTTTTTTTAGTTGAAGCACAAAGATTTGCCATAAGTAACAAAACTCAACAATTGATTTATCTGTTTTACACAGCCAGTCTGATGGATGACCTTGAAACAATGAGAATAATTTCAGGTTCATTATAATGTTGAAGTCTATGTATATCATATCTAAATTTCCTGCTGTCTATTAGTGTAAGTAAAAATAATAGCTCAGCACTAAAAGGTTCAGAGGTTTAACTATGTTTTATTGGTTCTTCAAATTTCTTTCATCTGGAGTCCTCTCAGAAACTAAATAACTTTACTGATCAAAAGTCTTTTTATTGTAATAATAATAATGCAAGCCTTTTCTAATTTCCATAAATTCTTTTTTATGTTCTACTTGTCACAAAAATGTCCATGAAATAATTAAGAATTGGAGATTTGTGGACTCCTAGAAAGCAATTTACATGTTGCTTATAACTATATATACATATATATTTTTTACAACATGCCAACATTTCTTCATCATAAACTGAATTTAAAATTTAAAAATCTGCCATTGCTATAAAATTGTGTATCTTTTCTTTCTCAGGATTCAGGTTTCTAAGTGAAGAGAGGCACTAAAGAGGGAGACAGATTAGCTTCTCTCACAGGTCAATAAAAATGGCGGCAGAAGAACTCATTTAATATGCTTTAATATTTGCTAGGCTTCTACTATAAATTTCACTCACATTATTTCATCACACTTGGCAAGAATTTTTCATACAGCATTTCACTTAATTTCACCACAACCAGGCAAGATATGACCTAATCTTGCATTTTTTAAGATTGTGATAACAAGATGAAGAATATTATATCTTCTGCTCAGACATTTTTGACTCTATGTTTCTGTATTGTGTGTGCCTTGTACATACCTGAAGGATCTCATATATAAGCAAAGAAGCTACATGTCCGTGTGAAGGAGCTTGTCACTTATATTCTTCATGGAGGCCCCATCTACTCTTATGGATGATGTTCCTCAATGAAAGTTGTTTTTTCATATATTGAAAGTGTTCTATTGAGTGTTCTTTAACCTTAAGAATTCCCTTTGTCTTCCCACATGTTCTCTTTGTCCAAAGCAGTTTATTGAGTTCAAGTGTCCCTGGGAAGCATTATTAAGTGGATGGGAGACTTATGATTCTGGTCCACCATCACCAGTTACCTCCTCCATTGATCGGATGTAGCAGAAGGTAAACCTTTACAATTTGCATAGCCTTTAACACTATCCTACTAAGATAAATTTTATCTCAAACTACTCTTCTGAATTTTAATTAGCAATTAAGAATTTCCTGAGTTCCTTTTACAAAACTTTCCCCATCTACCTTGTATGTATTAGATTCAGTTGATCGCACAAGCTCACTCAGCTCTGTTAGCAATATGAAGACTAATGTATTTTCAGATGCTCACTTTGCTCTTCTCCATTTAGCATTATTTACACTAGTTCATAAATGTTTTCTGATTTCTATTTCTGATTCTCCCTCCTTTGCCATCTTTTACTCTTCTTGAATGAGAATTTCTAGGTATTACTTTTTGGTAAAAAAAAAAAAAAAAAATCCTATACCTCTGACTTTATCCTTATCGTGCTTTGTTATTTGATTCTCTTTTGATTTCATTTGGGCTAGCTTAGTGATTAATTTTGCCTCTTTATTCATTTATTCACTAAATTATAATTATTGTTAAGTGCTGAGTGTGTATGTGTGTGTGTATATATATATATATTTAATTCTTGCCAGGGAAATGCAATGGACAGAGGAACCTGGTGGGCTGTGGTCCATGGGGTTGCAAAGAATCAGATACAACTGAGCAACTGAACACATATACATATTCTTCAGGGAGGAGATAGAATGACATTAAAATGACATTAAAAGCTAGTTCAATTCAGTTCACTCACTCAGTCGTGTCTGACTTTTTGCAACCCCATGAACTGCAGCAAGCCAGGCCTTCCTGTCCATCACCAACTCCCAGAGTCCACCCAAACCCATGTCCATTGAGTCGGTGAGGCTATCCAACCAACTCATCCTCTGTCATTGCCTTCTCCTCCTGCCCTCGATCTTTCCCAGCATCAGGGTCTTTCCCAATGAGTCAGCTCTTCACATCAGGTGGCCAAAGTATTGGAGTTTCAGCTTCAGCATCAATCCTTCCAATGAACACCCAGGATTGATCTCCTTTAAGATGGACTGGTTGGATCTCCTTGCAGTCCAAGGGACTCTCAAGAGTCTTCTCCAACACCACAGTTCAAAAGCATCAATTCTTCGGTGCTCAGCTTTTTTTATAGTCCAACTCTCACATCCATACATGACTACTGGAAAAATCATAGCCTTGACTAGATGGATCTTTGTTGACCAAGTAACATCTCTGCTTTTTAATATGCTGTCTAGGTTGGTCATAACTTTTCTTCCAAGGAGTAAGCATCTTTTAATTTCATGGCTGCAGTCACCATCTGCAGTGATTTTGGAGCCCAGAAAAATAAAGTCAGCCACTGTTTCCCCATCTATTTGCAATGAAGTAATGGGACCGGATGCCATGATCTTAGTTTTCTGAATGTTGAGCTTTAAGCCAACTTTTTCACTCTCCTCCTTCACTTTCATCAAGAGGCTCTTTAGTTCTTCTTCACTTTCTGCCATAAGGGTGGTGTCATCTGCATATCTGAGGTTATTGATATTTCTCCTGCAGTCTTAATTCCAGCTTGTGTTTCCTCCCGCCCAACGTTTCTCATGATGTACTCTGCATATAAGTTAAATAAGCAGGGTGATGAAACACAGCCTTGACATACTCCTTTTCCTATTTGGAACCAGATAATTGTTCCATGACCAGTTCTATCTGTGTCTTCCTGACCTGTATACAGGTTTCTCAAGAGGCAGTTCAGGTGGTCTGGTATCCCCATATCTTTCCCATCATTACCAGTACTTTTAGGTATTATAGGACCATGGAAAATGGAGCATTTAGTTCTATTTGAAGGCTTCAGAAAGAGCTTCAGTAAGACAAGGGAGGCTATGCTAAGTTGTGAAATGTCCAGCATTCAACCCAGTAGATAATAACAAAGCACATTTCAGGCAGGAGGAAAATGGCCCCAAAACTTTTACTACAGTATAAGCACAAAACAGCATGGTAAATTTTGGAAGCTGTTTAGAGGTGAACAGGAGCTGCAAGTCTGGCACTTAAAGAAGGTTGGAAGGGTGAATGACGACCAAGCAGAATTCCACCCAGAGCTTCCCCCTGTGGCATGCCCCCACCACACATGAAGATAAAAGTGAGGCTTACCCAAATTCGAATTCATCTTGTCACAGAGATGGATGGCCACTTGACTGGCCTTTGGATGCTTAGGTTAAACAATATTTCTGGGTGTGTCCATGAGAGTGTTTTGGTGCTTGTGCTTAGTTACTCCCTTGTGTCCGATTCTTTGCAACCCCATGGACTGTAGCCCAGCAAGTTCCTCTGTTCATGGGATTCTCCAAGCGAGCATGCTGGAGTGGGTTGCCATGCCCTCCTCCAGTGGATCTTCCCAAGCCAGGAACTGAATCAGGGTCTCCTGCATTGCAGGAGGATTCTTTACCAGCTGAGCTACCAGGGAAACCCTCGGTATTTTGGAGGAGATAACAATTGAATTAGTGAAATCCATGGAGTAGACTGCCTTGCCCAGTGGGGGCACTATCTAATCAGTTGAGAACCTGAATAGAACAAAAGGCAGAGGAAGGAGGAATTTGACTCTTTTTCTTCCTGCCTAATTGCTTGAGCTGAGACATTTATCTTCTTCTTCCCCTGGTGCTCCTGGTTCCAAGCACTTTAGACTTGGACTGACTCATCCCACTGACTCTCCTGGGCCTCTAGCTTGCAGATGGCATATAATAAGACCTCTCAGACTTTGAGTGAATAGATTCCTTATTATAAATGTCTTTCCATACAAACAGACACACACACACACATATATATATATATACCCGAAGGAGAGAATGGCAACACACTCCAGTATTGTTACCCCCAAAATCGCATGGACAGAGGAGCCTGGAAGGCTATAGTTCAAACAGTCACAAAGAGTCAAATGACTGAGAGACTAAGCACATTCTTATATATGTATATGATGTATATGTATATGTATATATATGTGTGTATATATATATATATACACACACACACCCTATTGATTCTATTTCTTTGGAGAACACTGACTAATACACAAAGTGTAGTCAATGTGTTTTTTCTTTCCTCAACTGCTATTTCTTTCCTCAACAGCTATTTCTTTCCTCAATTGCTCCAGCATTGTTAAGGATGTCAAAACATAAAGGAACTGTCTATTATACATTTTTACAGATCTGTCTTATTACCTAAACAGTAAAATGTTTTCTTTAGACAATGACAATAGGAACACAAAATCTGTAGCAAAATCAAGCCATTCAAAAGTTTCCCATTAACTTCAATTTAAATATCTTGAATGAAAAGATGTTTTACATAACTTGGGAAAAAAAAAAAAAAAACTGTCCTACAATAGTCATGTTCATTGATATTCGATGTTGAAAGAAACCCATTACTAATCTAGAGTTTAGCAAGAAGGGTACTAAAGGTCAATATTTTTAAGCCATCTTTTCAACTTCAGAACAACAAACTCCTAAAAAATTATGTCAACTAGCATCGAAACATTTTGTTTCAATTCCATTTAAATTATGTTTAGAAGTCTTTTGATGTATTTACAAATAGGGTTCAGATAGTTACCTCCTGCATGTATATTTTAACTTTTACATAGAATAACACATAATTTAGGAATTATTGATATAGAAAGTTTATTGGAAATAGTCATTTTTTACATCAGTTAGAACTCGTTAGGGGCTTCCCTGATAGGTCAGTGGGTAAAGAGTCCACCTGCGATGTGGGAGACCCAGGTTCGATTTCCGAATTGGGAAGATCCCCTGGAGAAGGGAAAGGCTACCCACTCCAGTGTTCTTGGAGTTCCCTTGTGGTTCAGCTGGTAAAGAATCTACCTGCAATGCCAGAGACCTGGGTTCGATCCCTGGGTTGGGATGATCCCCTGGAGAAGGGAAAAGCTACCCACTCCAGTATTCCGGCCTGGAGAATTCCATGGACAGTCATGGGGTAGCAAAGGATCAGACATGACTGAGCAACATTCAGTTTTACTTTCAAAACTCATCATGGTTCCCCGATTCCCATTCTGTTGTGTCTGCACAGTTAACACAGAAAATGAACACAATTGCTTGAATTTGCCCTGTTAGGCTCCAAGGCATTCCTTAAACATGACATATAATTAAAAAAAAAAAAAATCAAAATTAAAAATATATATATATCTGAAAAGGGGCCATTAATATATTTTTAAATTAATGAAATCACATCCAAGAAATTTCTAGGAATTTAGATTGACGATTTCTGTGGCAATCCCATTTTTTCACATTACTTATGGAATTAGCAAGTCTCTTTAGATACGAAAACACTACCTGCGTACTTTATGGGATCTTAAGAAAGATCAGTAGTTTCTAGGGAGATACTATCATTTTTAATTCCAGGAAGGGCTGCTATTCTTCCTTAGCCAAAAGCCAAAAATACCTTGATCTTATCCCTAAAACAGTGGGGCACAGATTAATCCTGCCTCTACGGGCTCTGTTAAGAAGAGGTGGCAAGAATACATGGAAGAATTGTACAAAAAAGATCTTCACGACCCACATAATCATGATGATGTGATCACTAATCTAGAGCCAGACATCTTGGAATGTGAAGTCAAGTGGGCCTTAGAAAGCATCACTGTGAACAAAGCTAGTGGAGGTGATGGAATTCTAGTTGAGCTGTTTCAAATACTGAAAGATGATGCTGTGAAAGTGCTGCACTCAATATGTCAGCAAATTTGGAAAACTCAGCAGTGGCCACAGGACTGGAAAAGGTCAGTTTTCATTCCAATCCCAAAGAAAGGCAATGCCAAAGAATGCTCAAACTACCACACAATTGCACTCCTCTCACATGCTAGTAAAGTAATGCTCAAAATTCTCCAAGCCAGGCTTCAGCAATACGTGAACCGTGAATTCCTGATGTTCAAGCTGGTTTTAGAAAAGGCAGAGGAACCAGAGATCAAATTGCCAACATCCGCTGGATCATGGAAAAAGCAAGAGAGTTCCAGAAAAACATCTATTTCTGCTTTATTGCCTATGCCAAAGTCTTTGACTGTGTGGATCACAATAAACTGGGGAAATACCAGACTACCTGACCTGCCTCTTGAGAAATCTGTATGCAGGTCAGGAAGCAACAGTTAGAACTGGACATGAAATAACAGACTGGTTCCAAATAGGAAAAGGAGTACATCAAGGCTGTATATTGTCACTCTGCTTGTTTAACTTCTATGCAGAGTACATCATGAGAAACGCTGGACTGGAAGAAACGCAAGCTGGAATCAAGATTGCCGGGAGAAATATCAATAACCTCAGATATGCAGATGACACCACCCTTATGGCAGAAAGTGAAGAGGAGCCAAAAAGCCTCTTGATGAAAGTGAAAGAGGAGAGTGAAAAAGTTGGCTTAAAGCTCAACATTCAGAAAAGGAAGATCATGGCATCTGGTCCCATCACTTCATTGGAAATAGATGGGGAAACAGTGGAAACAGTGTCAGACTTTATTTTGGGGGGCTCCAAAATCACTGCAGATGGTGACTGCAGCCATGAAATTAAAAGACACTTACTCCTTGGAAGTAAAGTTATGACCAACCTAGATAGCATATTCAAAAGCAGAGACATTACTTTGCCGACTAAGGTCTGTCTAGTCAAGGCTGTGGTTTTTCCTGTGGTCATGTATGGATGTGAGAGTTGGACTGTGAAGAAGGCTGAGCACTGAAGAATTGATGCTTTTGAACTGTGGTGTTGAAGAAGACTCTTGAGAGTCCCTTGGACTGCAAGGAGATCCAACCAGTCCATTCTGAAGGAGATCAGCTGGGGAATTTCTTTGGAAGGAATGATGCTAAAGTGAAACTCCAGTACTTTGGCCACCTCATGCGAAGAACTGACTCATTGGAAAAGACTCTGATGCTGGGAGGGATTGAGGGCAGGAGGAGAAGGGGACGACCAAGGATGAGATGTCTGGATGGCATCACTGACTCAATGGACGTGAATCTGAGTGAACTCCGGGAATTCGTTATGGACAGGGGGGCCTGGCGTGCTGCGATTCATGGGGTCGCAGAGTCGGACACGACTGAGCGACTGAACTGAACTGAACGGGCTCTTTTTAGAGCCCGTCTTTGTTTTCTCCTGAGCCTAATTGTGTGGCCCTTCCCTTTCAAGGGCACAACTTTTATTTCAGCAGCCTTTCTCTGAGTCTATGTTTTTTTAATGGCCTCTTCCACCTGGGCATTCAGCAGATTGTCTCCAGTTTATGATACTCCTCGCAGCTAGCTGAGCTTGGGTAGTGCCTGATCAGAAGCAGTGGACAGGCGCCATCTCGTGGAATTCAGGCCTCTCACTTTTTCTGCTGCATCGGCTTGAAATCCTGGTTCCTAGTATGGTGAGGATAAATTTGTTAACATGATTCTTATTATTCATGTCTATTCAAAGCTGAAATATTGTGTTGTATACTGTCCTCTACACCTTGTTCCTTTATCAGTTCAGAAACCACCGAATGTATGGCCACCAGCAAGATACCAAGCTGACCTAAACTGCTTTTCTTGTAAATCCTAAAATGTTGATGACTCTGAAAGTGAGGCTGGATTTGCTTGTTTTACCTAAGAAGATAATTTTTTTACCTGAAAAATAACTACCTGAAATAGAAAAGTCCACCAGTTTCTTACATTACCACAATCAAATTTTAAATTGTTATGTGAAAGATCAGAGATAGTTCTGAAAATAATGACATTTTTAGTGTCAATTTCTATGCATATTTAATTTGGTGACCTGCTTTAAATAGTCCAGATAATACATAAATTTGTATAAATTTAACGCAAACATTTTCTGTTTTTTTTTTTTTTCCTCAAGAAATTATTTTCACTACTTTTATCTGAAAAGGTTCAGATTTCAGTTTAATACTTTTGGTTTTCTTCTTGAAGAGGTATTATCTTAAGAAGGGAAACATTTCTGGGTCTCCAAATAATTTTTAAATTATTTCAATTTTATTTATTATACAAATGATAGCATTTCTAAGCAAGATTTACCTATAAAACAAATATTTAGTAGACATAGTTTAAAGACAATATACTTAGTTAAAAGTGATAGTGAAGAAGCTAGCATACTATTATGCTTTAAAATAGTTTAAACTATATTTTTGTAATTATTTTTGCATACAAATAAGTTGTCTTTATTATTATGAAAACTGAGTGACTTCTTTTCTTCATAAGCTAGCAGCTCTGGATAAAGATTCTGTCCTCTTATTTTGATATAATTGCATTTAATGAATAGCCTTTGCCATTCACCAGCTGTATAAACCTAGGGGAGCCACCCAATATTGTTATGTTTTGTTTAATGATCCACAAAATGGAGAAAATAACAGCACTCAATTTGCAAGGTTGTTCCAAGGACAAAAAAATGAGTCAACATATGCAAAGATCTTAGAACAGTGCTTATTACTCAGGATATGCCAAAGAAACCACAAATTACCACCACCATCATTATCATCAGCAGCATCATCAGTGTCCATATGCTTCCAATCAGTTGAGTTTTTTTCCACACTCCAGGCACATAGTCCATAGCCTTTAGCATATAGTCTTTCTGAGTCCAAATTAGAGCTCAGGTATATATATATACATTTTCCTTTATGTGATTAATATATAAAGGACCCAACATAACTTGAAACATAGCTTTATTTTTCTTTTACTGCTTTTCAAAGACTGGGAATCATAAAGTAAACATTTCCAATTACAGCAGCTCTTGCCCAGAAGATTTCAAAACTGACATCATGTTTCTTCACAACAGGTCCTAATAAACAAGCTGATAAGGACCATGGGCTTTAGGTGACCTCAGGATGTCAGATTCTTACTGCACTTATGTGAATGAAATGAGAACACTTTTCTATCCAGTGAGCAAAGGGACTTATTTTAACAGACTGTATATACAGGACTAATTCTATCTTATCCCAATTGCTTTTTTTGAATGCTTAATTAGCTGAGTCATCATGATTTTCCCTTTTCTAGCACTTAAAAAGTCCTAAATCTTCCCTTAGTAATTACCCAATGAATTCCTTCCTTTTTTGTAAAAAAAAAAAAAAAAAAAGTTCACTTTTAAAATTGTTATTCTTTGAAAGATTAATTTTAAAAATTAAGTCAGAAAGAGAAAAACAAATCCCATATATTAATGCACAGATATGGAATCTAGAGAAACGGTACCGATGAACCTATCTACCGGGAAGGAGTGGAGACAGAGACTAAGAGAACAGACTCAAACTCATGTCCTTTGAGTCACTGATGCCATCCAACCATCTCATTCTCTGCTGCCCACTGCCACTCTTGCCCTCAGTCTTTCTCAGCATCAGGATCTCTTCCAACGAGCTGTCTCTTCACATCAGGTGGCCAAAGTACTGGAGCTTCAGCTTCAACATTAGTCCTTCCAATGAATATTCAGGGTTGATTTCCTTTAGGGTTGACTGGTTTGATCTCCTTGATGTTCAAGGGACTCTCAAGAGTATTCTCCAGCACCGCATGTCAGAAGCATCGGTTCTTCAGCGAGTTTTAAGGGGCCTGACATTCATCATGTTGGGCCTGAGAGAATATTCTTGCTGATTCTCTGAAGTAAAAAGGGGTGCCGTAATAGATGGAGACAAATCAAGATCAGGAATCAATAGCTCTAACGTGAAAAATACATCTTCAGAAGACATTTCAGGAATAAAGTCTAATGTTAAAGTCAGGGCTACTTAGACCTGACCTCTTACTATTCAAATATTGTTTACACAAACACATTTTTTGAATGCATGTATATGGTGATTCAGATTTTCCAAAGCATTTAAAACTGGTTGTAAACTTAGTAAATTTAGCTTTCCACAGGCCCAGCACTTTATATAGCCATAATGCAGGGTTCTCTTAAATGCTGTAAACCCTTTTTAAAATTAGACACACAAGCACAATGATTACATGTAGCACCCTCCCAAATGCAGCAATAATAACAATGTCTGTTGAGTACAGTGTTGTTTCCATGATTGTCCTTTAATCGTTCAGCTTAATCCAATAGCAACATCTCCAGCTTGGTAAAGTTGAACATCCACTTTATTTTCTCACGACAGAAGTCTTACTGCTCTTAGATTATTTGTGTTCTTAGTTGAGATGCATTTTCTCTCAGGTAATTTATAGATAATCTGTCTAGTTTTTAGGGGGAAAAAAATCTCAAACGTTTGCATTTATTACACTCAATGATAAACTGTTTAATGAAGTTTAAAGATCCAGACCTAAAATCAGATGGTTGGATAGCATCACCAACTCAATGGACATGAGTTTGAGCAAACTTTGGGAGATAGTGAAGGACAGGGAAGCCTGGTGTGCTGCAGTTCATGGGGTCTCAAAGAGTCAGACACAACTGAGTGACCGAACAAAAACAACAGAAGGATCCAGTTAGAAGACTTCTTCTTAAGTAAATGTGAATTATCTAAGTACCTGAACATATAATTGCACTCACTTTTAAATCGTATTTTATTTCTTTAATATTGAATATTCTATATGCCCTTCCCTTTTCTGTTGCTGTTTTTCTTTTTTTAAATGCATCAGCACAATCCTTATTATCTGCATTAAGCAGATGAAGTATGAGCCTGGATATAACTTTCTTATATCACTGCAAGAATGACACCAACATGCCTATTGCCAGTTGCCTTTCAGGCTGTCGCTGGGGTGAAGTGGTACTTTTACCTAGTTGGGGACAGACATTTAAAGACAGAGAAGTGACATGGGTCTCTTTCCTCATGGCACATGGCTTTCCTCAATAGCACAGTCTCCTACCGAAGTAATGTCTTTGACTCTAATGAAGGATCCTAATTGAGGCAGAGATCTCATATCCCAAAGTATCATGACTGGAATGTCCTAAAAGAAACTTCCAAAATTTCCAGAAAATATCCAACTTAATACCGTTCAAAACTAGTACCTAAAAATAAAGTAGTGTGTGAATCAGAAAATAAGCAAACACATGAATAAAACACATGGATAAATATCCAAACTGTCCTATATTACAAAAACTGCTTCTTCTCCTACAGTCCCTTCTTTATATTCAGAAAATACCTCCTAAAAAAATGGGTTTCCGTACGTGATGTCACATGGTGTTGTGTGCTGGAGCCTCCTGCCCTGAGAGGTAGAGAATGGCCACAACTATAGCAGTTGGTCATATACATTTCATGGAAGAGCATGAAATTCAGATGGACATCTCCATGGTAACCTGCATGTATGAGCATTCCTCTCCTTGCAAAGGATGTAGCCTGTAGAAGATAAGAAAATAGAAAAATAAACCCTGGAAGCTCTCAGCTTGTGCTTGTATGGATACTCACAGCTAGGCCAAGGTGTTTTACGTGTAATAGATCATTTCACAAAACACCAACCTCAGTTGAGATTATTCAGTGGCCACACTAGAGTGAGATAAAAACAAGCCCATTTCACCATGAGACAACCATACACGTAGGAAAAGGCAAGCAAAAGAGAGTCATATTCTACAGTTACAAAATACTAAATTTAACATGCCTCATTATTTCATAACAAAGCTAATTATACATCATTGCACAGGTGAAGGCAGATGCAGATAATTATAAAATAATAGATAACATAAACCAGGTACCACACAAGAAGCACAATGGACAGTCCTAATTTCAGTTCCTTAATTTTGAGAATGAAAAATTGGTATGACAGAACTATATTATTAAAAGATGTTTTAATGTATTACTAGAGCTATCAGTTCAGTTCAGTCACTCAGTCATGTCCGACTCTTTGTGACCCCATGAATTGCAGCACTCCAGGCCTCCCTGTCCATCACCAACTCCCGGAGTTCACTCAGACTCACGACCATCAAGTCAGTGATGCCATCCAGCCATCTCATCCTCGGTCGTCCGCTTCTTCTCCTGCCCCCAATCCCTCACAGCATCAGAGTCTTTTCCAATGAGTCAACACTTCACATGAGGTGGCCAAAGTACTGGAGTTTCAGCTTTAGCATCATTCCCTCCAAAGAAAATCCCAGGGCTGATCTCTTTCAGAATGGACTGGTTGGATCTCCTTGCAGTCCAAGGGACTTTCAAGAGTCTTCTTCAACACCACAGTTCAAAAGCATCAATTCTTCGGCACTCAGCTTTCTTCACAGTCCGACTCTCACATCCATACATGACCATTGGAAAAACCATAGCCTTGACTAGACAGACCTATGTTGGCAAAGTATTGTCACTGCTTTTGAATATGCTATCTAGGTTGGTCATAACTTTACTTCCAAGGAGTAAGTGTCTTTTAATTTCATGGCTGCAGTCACCATCTGCAGTGATTTTGGAGCCCAGAAAAATAAAGTCTGACACTGTTTCCACTAGAGCTATATTTATATGAAAAACGTATTTATACTGAAAAAAAGCAGAAATAGTATAATAAATGAAAACATATCTATACATTCATTCACATATTCTATAAACTAGATGATGTTTGTAACTTTCTGGGATATTTCAAGGCATTTAGTTCACTGATCAAATCATTTAAATGTAAATGTCTTTTAAAATTTTAGACTAGGAAAATAATAAAGATGTTTACTTAGCCTATAAGTTTCTGGATTCTAACTGAAAAAGAAATACTTTTAAAATATATGAATTATCCACAATAATGTGAAGTAACACTTCTTACAGCTTACTGGAATGATAAGTTTTTACAGTGTGAAGAATGCTTTTTTCTCTCTAATGCAATAAGCCTTTTAAATAACAGTGATTGTTAAATAAGAATACTAATATATATGTCATTTTCCCTGGTAACTATGTTATACTTTTAAAATTGAATTGCTGCCAAAAGAAATATTTCAGTTCAATTTACATGTCTATTGTGGCAGCTTTTATGTTCTCAGTTCTGGTTTCCTAATGGCAACCATAATTCTCAATATGAAAAAAAGACACTTCTCTGCTTTTCCTTAAACAAAACAACTCATCATGTGCTTTATTTTGAAAAGGGCATCATATTTCTGAGACATATTTTATTTGTACTGGCCTCAAGTTTTGAGAGATGAAGAGCACACACATTTTATTTATTTATTTAGATATAGAATATACACGGTTTTACTTATTGAGCTTGGGAAAAGTGTTTAAAGCCACTGAGGTATAAGATCTTAGTTGTAGATGACCGAAATTGATTCTTGCTAACCTAAACCAGATGATAGATGATACTGGGTAAGTCACACCATTAATGGAAGATCGAAGGAATAGGCTTATAGTGAGGACAGTAACCATAAAGACTAGGTCTTGGAACATCAGTGAAATTGCAGGACCTAGGCAGCCTGACGAGGGTGCTGTGACTGCCAGTACTCAGACCTGGCAGTTATTAATAAATGATGCCACTGAACCTCTGTCATGAACAAATGCTTCCTTGTTTCCGACCCTTTCTCCCCTTGTTCCAGTTTCAAATTCCTCACTGAACCAATCTGATAAGTTTTCTAGGGCTGCAGTAACAAATGACAAGGTTGATGGCTCAAAGAAGAGCAATCTATTCTCCCAGAGTTCCAGAAGCCAGAAGTCCAAAGTTAAGGTACTGGCAGGAATTCATGTCCCACAAAATATTCTAGAGGAAAATCCGCCCTTGCCTCTTCCAGCCTCTGCTAGCCCGGGAGTTTCTTGGAGCTATACTTTATTTCATTTTAAATAATTTGAAATGAAAAAAGAACCGTTATAAATTCAGTCCCTCCATTGCATAAAAGTCACAGGCGGCTCCTGGGCTACTGCATAGGTCTGTGCAGTATAAACATGTCTCTCATCACACAAAGTTCTCTAGGACAGCACTGCTCTAGGGTATTCCCTGAACAAAAGAGGTGGTCTCGCCTACCAGGTTTCAAACAAAAAAGTGTCCTTTGATTGCCTATTACTTGTATAGTAAGTTCAATATTTATTTTTTCATCATCACCAGGATAGTTGTTTATTCCACTTTTGGATGAGATTTCACTGCCTTACTCAATTCCACCCACCACTGATGGCTTTCTCCACCCTTGTGGCTGTTCACATGACAGCTAAGGACTTCCTTCACAGACAGATTGCTAAGCAGTGGACTCTCCTCTTAATATGTATTCTTCAATATAAAACCAGCCCACCATGCAGGAGAAATTGACCATGGAAAGCTCAGTTATGATCAAAGTGTTTACTGATTTACAAGCAGGTCAGACAGTAAAGTGTCTGCCTGCACTGCGGGAGATCTGGGTTTGATCCCTGTGTGGGGAAGATCCCCTGAAGAAGGAAATGGCAACCCACTCCAATATTTTCACCTGGGAAATCCCATGGACAGAGGAGCCTGGCAGGCTACAGTCCATGGGATCACAAAGAGTCAGACACGACTGAGCAAATTTACACATAGTACATAAATTGAATTAGCCACTCATCTATGACATTTCCCCAAAGACATTGAACATGGTTTCTGTAACTAACATGAGGTGTTGCACTTCAGGTAATTATACCCAATTACCTGCTTACAAAATATATGCTTCCAATTGCTAGCCTAGAAGTTACAGTAGGTGAAAATTTATTTGGAAAAATAGTGAGGCTTATTTGAAATTAGAAGCAAACCCACAGAAAAAGAGTTTACTCTAGACATTGTGATAATTTGTGCTCCATTTTTATTATTCATTATTTTTATTTTTCAAGAGTATAAATATTGTTTTTCATAACTGCCTGAGTTCAGTTCCATTCACTCACTCAGTTGTGTCTGACTCCTTGTGATCTCATGGACTGCAGCACACCAGGCTTCCCTGTCCAACTGCCAGAGCTTCCTCAAACTCATGTCCTTCAAGTCAATGATGCCATCCAACCATCTCATCCTCTGACACCACCCTTCTCCTGCGTTCACTCTTTCCCAGCATCAGGGTATTTTCCAGTGAGTCCGTTTCTCATATTAGGTGGCCAAAATATTGGAGTTTCAGCTTCATCATTAGTCCTTACAATGAGTATTTAGGACTGATTTTCTTTAGGATGGACTGGTTGGATCTCCTTGAAGTCCAAGGGACTCTCAGTAGCCTTATACAACACCACAGTTCAAAAGCATCAATTCTTCAGCACTCAGCTTTCTTTATAGTCCAACTCTCACAACATGACTACTGGAAACACCAAACCTTTGACTAGATGGACCTTTGTCAGCAAGGTAATGTCTATGCTTTTTAATATGCTGTCTAGGTTGGTCATAACTTTTCTTCCAAGGGGCAAGCATCTTTTAATTTTATGGCTGCAGTCACCATTTATACTGATTTTGAGGTCCAAGAAAATTAAGTCTTTCACTGTTTTCATTGTTTCCTCATCTATTTGCCATGAAGTGATGGGACTGAATGCCATGATCTTTGTTTTTTGAATTTTGAGTTTTAAGCCAGGTTTTTCACTCTCCTCTTTCAATACCATCAAGAGACTCTTAAGTTCTTCTTTACTTTCTGTCATAAGGGTGGTGTCATCTGCATATCTGAGGTTATTGATATTTCACCCAGCAATCTTGATTCCAGCTTGTGCTTCATCCAGCCCATCATTTCACATGATGTACTCTGCATAGAAGTTAAATAAGCATGTGGCATTATACAGCCTTGATGTACTGGTTCCCAATTTGGAACCAGTTCATTGTTTCACAACTGGTTCTAACTGTTGCTTCTTGACTTACATACAGATTTTTCAGGAGGCAGGTAAAATGGTCTGGCATTCCCTTCTCTTTTAAGAATTTTCCAATTTGTTGTGATCCACACAGTCAAGGCATTAGCATAGTGAATGAAGCAAAGATAGATATTTTTAATGGAATTCTCTTGCTTTTTCTATGATCCAACAGACGTTGCCAATATGATCTCTGGCTCCTCTGCCTTTTCTAAATCCAGCTTGAACATCTGGAAGTTCTTGGTTCATGTACTGTTGAAGTCTAGCTTGGAGAATTTTGAGCATTACTTTGCTAAGCATGTGAGATGAGTGCAATTGTGTGGTAGTTTGAATATTCTTTGGCATTGCCTTTTTTGGGGGATTGGAATGAAAACTATCCTTTTCCAGTCCTATGGCCTCTGCTCAATTTTCCAAATTTACTGGCATATTGAGTGCTACACTTTCACAGCATCATCTTTTAGGATTTCAATAGCTCAGCTGGAATTCCATCACCTCTGCTAGCTTTGATCATAGTGATGCTTCTTAAGGCCCACTTGACTTTGCATTCCAGGATGTCTGGCTCTAGGTGAGTGATCACACCATCATGTTTATCTGGGTCATGAAGATCTTTTTTTGTATAGTTATTCTGTGTTTTCTTGTCACCTCTTCTTAATATCTTCTGCTTCTGTTAGGCCCATACCATTTCTGTCCTTTATTGTGCTCATCTTGCATGAAATATTCCCTTGGTATCTAATTCTCTTGAAGAGATTTCTAGTCTTTCCATTCTATTATTTTCCTCTATTTCTTTGCATTGATCACTGAGGAAGGCTTTCTTATCTCTCCTTGCTAGTCTTTGGAACTCTGCTTTCAGATGGATATATCTTTCCTTTCTCCTTTGTGTTTAGTTTCTCTTTTCTCAGCTATTTGTAAAGCCTCCTCAGACAACCCCATTTTGCCTTTTTGCATTTCTTTATCTTGAAGATGGTTTTGACCACTGCCTCCTGTCCATAGTTCTTGAGGCACTCTGTCCGATCTAATCCTCTTCTCCAATTAGACATATTTTCAGATGTTTCAGATGTGGTTAATTATACTTAAAATATTCCTTATTTTTTGAGTCAACTTTTTTTTTTTTTTTTCCGAATGAGTGGTTAGGTTTTGTGGTTTTGTTTCCTAAATTAATCATTTTTTATGCTCTAATATTTGGTAAAGTTTTAAATGTACTAGTCAAACTTTAGGAAAAATGGCTAAGTTAATAAGATTTAGTAATTTGAATTACTTTCATCACCCCAGGTAAAAATTTTACTTTTACCCCTGGTGGTGGTAGTGGTTTAGTCACTAAGTTGTCTGACTCTTTTGACCCCATGGGCTGTAGCCCATGTGGCTACTCTGTCCATGGGATTCTCCAGGCAAGGATACTGAAGTGGGTGCCATTTCCTTCTCCAGGGGATCTTCCCAACCCAGGAATCGAGCCTGGGCCTCTTGCAGTCTCTTTCATTGCGAGCAGAATCTTTTACTGACTAAGCCACCCAGGAAAACCCCACTTCTACACCTGGGTTGTCACTAAGTGAGGAATTATGTTGACAAAGCCCTGATCCTGGTGACGTGGAAAGAAGGGTAGGAAGCTGGTGATGGGTGATTTCCTTTCAAAGTGCATCAGTGGTTTTTCTATCCTGTAGTGATTCTTGTGGTTGCCTGTGGCAAATTCCATTTTTTCATATCCAGTGTTTACACTGAATGCTTATGTTTAAGATTTTATATGTTAGAGAACAGTGTTTAAATTATCTTGGGACAAGCTTCAGAAGCTAATTGCAGTGAATAGGGTAACAAGTGGCAGCATTACCTTGTTGCCTTGTTTTCATAAATGAATTATCCAGTTAAATATTTCAGAGAATCCTGCTTCGAAGCTCTTGTCCTCAATTTACAGATTACTTTATGTCATTATTAAATTTTTGGAAAATTCATTTTATTGGTGATAATCTTTTATTGCTTCTCCAGAATGGTTATTTCTCAACTCGATCCAGTGACACTGCCAGTCTCACCCTTTCTGCTTTACATGTTACACAACTTTATCACAATCTGGGACTGACTGCTACTCTAGTCATGATATTTCAGTATCAAAGTGTATTCATTTGTTGTGATTTTAACTTTCTTCCATTAATTAATGCAGGTCATTCATCCTTTTCCTTTTTTGAAAAGTTAGACGAAAATATGGCATAAGCTGCTGCTGCTGCTTCTACTGCTGCTGAGTCGCTTCAGTCGTGTCCGACTCTGTGCGACCCCACAGACGGCAGCCTATCAGGCTCCCCCCTCCCTGGGATTCTCCAGGCAAGAACTCTGGAGTGGGCTGCCACCTCCTTCTCCAATGCTCCTGCCATTAATGAAGAGTTTAAAAAAAGGAATTCTGTGGAATTTTTCTATGGTGAATTTTAAGAGTTAATATTAGAGTGAAAAAATATTTGATATTTCGACAATGCTAACTTTTTGTGTGGCATCAACAAATATATTCTAGGAAATAAAAATGTCATGGTATACAACTTTATAATGTGAAATTCTGAGAAAGTGGCAGTTAAAATATCAAATACAGTATCAGGACTCATTTAATACATGAACATAAAAATAGTTTGATGGCTGTGACTTTTTTCTTTTCCTATCAATAAATAGAATGTCTGTAAATATTTTTAAAGAAAAACAATACTTGTACACATTATTAAATGTACTACTAATCCTAGACCCATAATTCATAAATGCCATCTACAATAGTAAAAATTCTATTTTGCATTGCATATATTTCTCTTTGATTCACTCAAATAGTGCCTACTGTAAAATCTCAAGAATTTAAAATGAAGAAGAAATGTTTCTGGGTAAACATTAAAAAGCTTGTTGTTAAGATGCCTAATTGCTCTAATTAAAAAGGATTCAGTAATTCTATTGCACCTTTAGTAACATGATCATTAATTAGTAGCTGCATGTAATTTATATATTCCCCATTGGGGAATCAAACCCTGGTCTTCCACATGACAGGTGGGGATACTCACCACTGTACTAATAAGGACAGCAGTTTATATATAAGTCAAAACAGTTAAAATGAAACTCCTTGAAAGATACACTAAAAACATTTATTAATTATGTAAATTAGTATATAAATAGATATTTTTTCCCTATTGTATCGTAGGGTGAAGCATAAATAAACATGCTTTTGTAAGGTAGGCTAGATGAATCACCACGAGGAAAAAATAAATAAATGTAGCTATATAATGTAGATGGGTGAATATGGCTAGATCAATTTTGCTGTAAATTTGATGGGCATTTTAATATTTAACAAATGATGCATATCTATTTCTTTCAAAATATCTGGGAAATGAGTAAGATGAAGATTGTGTGTGCTTCCTTCATAAATTTGTAATGATACTCTTTCCTCAATGGTAATGTGTAAGGTTCTGATTTTGCATCTATGAAATACTTAAAGATGGAGAAGAATTTATACACTATGACGAAAATCATTTACTGACAAAATATGACTACTTACTGTTTAATTTGGGTAAGAACCAAGAGAAAATATGAGGCAAATGTTTTCTCAGCACATTTGTTGGATATTTATCATGTTGCCATATAAAAGAAAAATTTCCACTTAACTTGAAGGGTTGGTTGAATGATAGCTTGAAAAGAATCTTAAAGGAGCAACTATTTTAACTAATGGCAGATTAAGTGAGATAACTACTAATCCATTTCCTAACTGAAGATTTCATGATTGTACAGGGTGGACCTTAAGAAAAATACATTTATCATCTGATTCATCAGCAAGCAGACCTTACTCATAAGAATTATTGAGGTAGTACATGGAAATATCTGCCAGAAGGAAACTTGTGAATTTCCTTATTCTGATATGTTTATGTATTTTTCCCTTGAATTAAACAAGAGAGCCAGCAAAAAATAAGCTCAATTTACAACTAAGGTTGAGTAATTTGAAATAAATTTCACAAAGAAAGTTACAAATTATATTTATATTATTTGGGTCATTGTTTTAAAAGAAAGTAAGGAAAACTTTTTCTTTTCTCAGAAGAAAGAGTTTTTTCTACTTTGACTTAAATAAAAGTGTCTATTGTATCACATCAACTGCCCCTCTACCTTCTACTCTCATGAAAGAAAGCAAAACCGTTGGTCGCTCTGTGGTGTTCAACTCTTTGCGACCCCATGGACTGTAGTCTGCCAGGCTCCTCTGTCCATGGGGATTCTCCAGGAAAGAATACTGGAGTGGGTAGCCATTCCCTTCTCCATGGTATCTTCCTGACCCAGGGATGGTTAGCTTCAGTTTATTTATTAAGTATAATGTGAATCCCTATAGGTTTAAAATCTTAGTGAACTTTCTATTATATACACATTTTAAAAACCAGAGAAAAAGTTTGTAGTCATCACAGCACTATTTATTGGTAGTGATGAATCCTATTACATTTATGACTGTATTATATCAGTTAATGCATTTTCTGTGCAATGATGCAGTTCCGCCCCCAACATCCATCAGCAAAATGAATCTTTTTTCAAGGTTTCTGCATGAATACTAAACAAATCAATAGAAAATTTGCAGAATCAAAATGTGGACAATAAATCCATGTTAACTGTAGCTTGAGTAATGCTGTTATTCAACACTTATTTGAACAACTACATTTTCTTACATTGTAATATACAAACACCCACCTTTTCCAAGTCAAACTTATTTTTGTTCCAATCAAGCCTAATTTATCAATTTTGGTAATCAAAGAGGACATTGGATATTTTAGAGAGAAAGAGGAAATATGGCAGGAATTACATAATCTTTCCCCACATATTAGATGTTACTATTTGAGTTCTTCATTACTGTTCCTTTCCGTACAGTCTGCGTCCTCTCAGCTGATATGTTGCTGGCATCAATTTCCTCCTATCAAAATTGCATTTCTACTTTCAGTTTTTCTCTCTGGCAATATCATTATGATGTTAACTGCTGATGTCAAAATACCATTTCTATTTATCCCAGAAACAGAGACGATAAAGAAGTGTGAGGAAAATGTCATTTTCACTAGGATAATCTCCAGAGATATTACCCCACAAATAACTTTCTAGAATTTTTTTTCCTCTTATTATTTTTCCCTACTTCTTTTCACGAACATTTGATCTTGAAATCTAAACATCCAATATACTGCTAGGAGACAAGTGACCCCCTGCCTCCTCTGTCTGAACAAGCCCATTGCAAACTTCTTGTGATTGACTTAAATACTTGAGACAGTATTTTTTGTAATAAATACTTTGTCACAGCCCAAGTGCGCTGCCCCAGGTGGCTCAGTGCTAAAGAACCTGCCTGCCAAAACAGGAGACACGGAAGACGTGGGGTTGATCCCTGGGTCAGGAAGATCCCCTGGAGAAGGAAATGGCAACCCACTCCAGTATTCTTGCCTGGGAAATCTCATGGACAGAGGAGACTGGGGGGTTACAGTCCACAGGGTCACAAAAAGTCAGACACAACTTAGCTACTAAACAATATAGCCCAGGTTCAGTGATTATCATAACTTTGTGATGGTAGAATTTGTTAAGGAGGTTTACAAAAATATTTTGAACGATCATTTTAAATCTTATTTCATCTATCGTTTAGGTTTTGCTTAATACTCCATTTCAAAGGGAAAAGAATAATAACAAAATTAATATATTCTTTAGGGTAATATATATCTGAAACAAAAAAGGATATATTTGCTCAGTGATAATTCTGTTAAGATTTTTTTCATGTATCTACAATCTTAATTCTCATTTTGTTTTGCTAGATGAGAAAATGCCCAAAGAAATCTATTATCAAGTTTACAGTTAGAGTGAACTGGGGATTGGGAGTGGGCAGTACTGTTTTCTTGAACCTCCCCTTCTTTTGATTCCTACAAAAAACTTCATGAATTTATTGGATATTTTACTTATTATGATTTTATTGTTCTTTTTCTTTTACTAAAGTTTTTACATTATAAGAAAATAAACAGCAGCCTGTAATTATAAAGACATTCCAATCTAACTTTAGGAACAATGGTAATCAGAAGGGAGTATAAGTAAAAGGCAGTTGAGGGAAGTCTAACAAATATAGGTAAGAAGATTTGTAGCAATCTTTATTTTATTGATATTTTCATGCTTCTTACTTTGAAATATTTCTTGGTTAGCTTATAATGGAAATCAGTTATTAGTCATTGTTGGTGTTGCAAGATCCCTGATCCCAGGAGTAGCAATCAGCTCAGTGTCACCTGCCTGCTGGTACGGTTTCCCTCTCTCTCTCCTTATTAATTGTTAGGGTCTAGGTTTGGGAAAACTGGAGATTCTTTCTGATTAATTGTATTTCAGTCATTTCCAGTTTTAATTTTTTCAGCAAGGTCCAGGCATAGTACAAGCATTCTAATGTGAATTTAAACTTTATTTTTATTAATGAAAAGTTAAAGAAAAACAGAGTTGTCATACTGTTTAAATATGGCTGTCTAAAAAAAGATGTTATCAACATATATATGGAATTTAGAAAGATGGCAATGACGACCCTGTATGCAAGACAGGAAAAAAGACACAGCTGTGTATAACGGACTTTTGGACTCAGAGAGAGAGGGAGAGGGCGGGATGATTTGGGAGAATGGCATTCTATCATGTATACTATCATGTAAGAATTGAATCGCCAGTCTATGTCTGATGCAGGATACAGCATGCTTGGGGCTGGTGCATGGGGATCACCCACAGAGATGTTATGGGGAGGGAGGTGGGAGGGGGTTTCATGTTTGGGAACACATGTAAGAATTAAAGATTTTAAAATTTAATAAAAAAAAAAAAAGCAAAAAAAAAAAAAAAAAGATGTTATCAGATGTTTTTTTCCAACCAGTTTAGTACTATCTGTAAAACATGCTATATGTATGTGATATTTGATTAAATTATTTTGAACTATATCTTTTACAAAATTTCTTTGACACACATAAGAACAAAGGAAATTTATAGTAATCATGAGACAGTATTTTATCTTAAAATAATTACATGCAAAAATAAATAAGAACAGTGCAAAAGTTAGTGAATTTCCCAAATACAAAATAGATCTCATGAAAAATATTTTCGTCCCAATTTTACAGAGAATTTCTAAGGAATTATGTCAGCCTTTTATAATTTATAATTCATGGAGAGAAAGACTACAAGATATTTGTGATTTAAATAAAGTTTAAGTATAAATTAATAAGTATTTTATTTTTCCTAATGACTATATTATTTGAGTGGAAGTAATCATCATTTATGTGTTTTTTTTTTCTACCTACTTAAATGTGATGCAAGCCTTAGAAAGGGTAGATATCTATAACATTTTATATTGAATAGCATATGCTCAACTGTATGATCTATAGAACACATAAGATTAAGCATAATAAGTACATGATAGGAATAAAGTTTAACAGAAGAACATGCTATAAAACTGTGTAAGTAGAAAGCATGAATCTTCAGTTTCCAATAATTTTTTGACAAGATCAATGAAAAATTACTCTTCTTTAAGTCTGAAAAGATGATAAAACCTCACCTTAACTCTGTAGGGCTTCTCTGTGGCTCAGAGGTTAAAGCATCTGCCTCCAATGTAGGAGACCTGGGTTCAATCCCTGGTTCGGGATGATCCCCTGTAGAAGGAAATGGTAACCCACTCCAGTATTCTTGCCTGGAGAATCCCGTGGACGGAGAAGCCTGGTAGGCTACATACAGTCCACAGGGTCACAAAGAGTCAGACACGACTGAGGGACTTCACTTTCACTTTAACTCTGTCAGATATTTTATTTGAAGAGGGAGAATTAGCCAAGTGCATTCTTGAAAAAAATGCAAGCATGTAGCTAAGATCCACATGAGAGGAGGATGGTTGAGAATGTGCCCTAAGCACTCTTTCATTACTGAGAATGATGAAATGCAAAGATGGGGTCATCTTACACACTTTTGAAAAAGTCTTAATTCTTTTCTTTTTGAAAGAGATATGGCATAAAACATCATAATTTTTTGCTTGTATGAAATAGGACTCTGCTACCTTCAATGATTTTAAAAGCATTCTCTATGCTGTTTCTCACAATACTCTCTGGATCACCTATTGTTTCATAATAATGGCGGATGAATATAAATATTGTCACTCACTTCTCCTTCAGTATTCTATACTGTATGTGAATTCTGGGGATTAGGGAGGGAGGGTGGAGGTAGCCCCAACACTAGGCGAAGAATAACCCCTATTCTGTAGGACATTTTTCTTGTTCATTAGAGTCTGACACATGCAGGACAGTAAAGGTATATGTGAAGATCATTTTAAGGGTTGTTGGCATAATGTTGTGGGAAATTCTTATTGGTGGTTTATATTTTTGTTACTAGAGACTGAGTTCATTGAAATTATGCATGAATAGCAGTGCCATAGGTTAAAAAAGAAAGAAAGAAAAGGAAAACGTTTGAAACATCCACTATGGAGAGGATGGGGAAAAAAAGTAAAACCAATTAGGAGCAAAGGTTTTTGGGGCCCTAATCAGGGCTCAGTTGATGCAGAGTTAGGAAATCAATAAAGAGATAAATCTGAAGCACTGTGACTTTATTTTCCATTACACTTCATCAGTCTGAGAGTTGCTATAGAGAAGCTAGCTGGGTGGATTGATCTAGGGTAAAAATAATTCTGTTGTTTTTTAGTCACTAAGTCTTGTCTGACTCTTCTGTGACCCCACGGACTGTAGCCCGCCACACTCCTCTGTCCATGAGATTGGAGTTGGGTTCCATTTCCTACTCCAAGGATCTTTCCAACTCAGGGATCAAACTCACATCTCCTACTTAGCAGGCAAATTCTTTACTGCTGAGTGATCAGGGAATCCAAAGGTACTCCTAGTATAAGGCAGAAGAGCTTAATCATGGAGTCTAACAAACACAGAGATGTTCACAGAGCATGCAGTCGGTATGATAAGGAGAAAATGTGGGTGAAGAGACTGGGGATATGTCTGAGGCCTGAGAACATTCATTGAATAATCCCTGGGTGATAGAGAAATGTGGTCAGAAACTTGCCTATTTGACTTAGCTTCATAAAAAGGATCATTTCAAATGAATGACAAGATTTGGACAATTATCAAAAAAGAGTTTGGATAACATGGATAAAAATTGAAGGTCATTGGAGGAAAAAAGTCAATAAATTCAATTTAAGAATGTTGCATGGACTATCAAACCTGAATATTCATTGGAAGGACAGACGCTAAAGCTGAAACTCCAATACTTTGGTCAACTGATATGAAGAACTGACTGCTTGGAAAAGACCCTGATGCTGGGAAAGATTGAAGGCAGGAGGAGAAGGGGATGACAGAGGATGAGATGGTTCGATGGCATAACTGATTCGATGGATGTGATTTGAGCAAACTGTGGAGCTGGTGATGGACAGGGAATCCTGGTGTGCTACAGTCTATGGGGTCCAAAGAGTCAGACACGGCTGAGTGACAACTGAACTGAACTGATGGGCTGTCAATATAAATTTGTCCAGATTCTTAGAGACAAATGTGTTAATTTCAATCCTATGTTTTAACGTTGAAAAAAATGTTGAAATTAAAATTCTGCAAAAAGTTTTATTTAGTTTACCTAAAATATCAGCATCAGTCAGTATTTATAAGACACTTTTGCACTTTCCAAAAGGTGTGTACTTCCACCATTCAGCTTATTAATTTGTGGTAATGCAATACCTTAGACTGCAAGAAGGTCAAACCAGTCAATCCTAAAGAAATTAACTCTGAATATTCATTGGAAGGACTGATGCTGAACCTGAAGCTCCAATAATTTGGCCATCTGATGTGAAGATCCAAGTCATTGGAAAAGACCCTGATGCTGGAAAAGACTGAGGTTGGGAGAAGGGAATGACAGAGGATGGGATTTTGGGTGGCATCACTGACTCCATGGACATGAGTTTGAGTAAACTCCAGGAGATAGTGAAAGACAAGGAAGCCTGCAGTTCATGGGGTTGCAAAGAGTTGGACATGATTTAACAACTGAACAATAATAAGCAAAAATAAAAAATGAATACAAAGCACCCTGAGGTGTTCCAGGAATCACAAGCATTTAAAAATAGCTGAAATTCCATATGTGAAAGGAGTGGTGAATGGAGGAGACTTTGACTAGAACTTGTGGTATAGATTTCTCTCCTTTTTAAGAAATAAATAGATCAAAAGTGTACATTGAGTATGCTATTTCAATTGTCTGTATCTGAGAGAAATATATTAATTATACAGTGAATCCAAGTAAAACATGGCACTGTCTTTAGAAGCAGCTTTCACAGAATCATTTCAGTGCCTAGAAGACAAGTGTCTTTATGGTGTTAATATTGTAAACTTAAGTCTATGAGAGGAGAGTAAAAGTCTTAATTGCATCCTAAAATTGATTTACATCATAGTACTAGGAAAAATGACACAGGACACTTGTGAAGTTCCAAGATTGATAGAATTGTACAGAAATAAAGCTACAGCAAAACAGTTTTAGGACATGCTAAGAAAGTCATTTGATCCCATGTTAAAAAAATATCTCCACTCACCCTTGAATAACTTTTTAATTGACTATTAGCCTATTAATTAGGGTGAAGAGTAAAATAGACTCTTCTGTGAAGACTCTTACTGTGAAGATAAAACAAAAGTGTTTTAAAAATTATGCAAAATATTAAGATAGAATAAATTTTGCCCAAAGAAGGATTTATTTGTTTTGACATTGTTAATAGAAGAATATAATTGCAAATTAAGTTTATTATCATTTTTATGCCAACATTTTTTTTCTGAACTTCTCACTGAGAACATCGATAGATAAAGAATTACAAATTGGTGTGTTTCATTTCAGAAGTACATCAAATGTTAATGCACTATAGAAAGCTCTTTCATAAAGTAATATGAGCATCTGTGTTCTGGGAAATCTTTTCAACTATTACGAATTTTATTCTGCCTGAGTTATTTTGTTCTTTTCTTTTGTCCTGATTCCACAGTAAAGAAACAATGTGGAAATACCCTAAAATCTGTAAGAAGCTGTTTTTCTAATATGAAAATTTGACTTTATCCTGGTATGTCCAGTCCAGTGGCCCTTTTCATGTTTTTAATCTCCTATATTTTTCTGCAAATTTCAACATCCAACTTTTTTTTTAACTCATTCAACACATATTTATTGAGTACCTAGAGGATGTGAAGAACTGTTCTAAGATATAGAATTAGAGCGGTAAACCAGGGCCTAATGGCCTGTCCTCATTTGTGTTACCTCAGATCATTAAACTTCACAAGACATATTGAACCAATGGCTTCAACTCATGTTTCCTAGATGTCCATAATCAAGATGGTGTAAACCTGTGCAAATTTACAGAGCTGACAATCTCTCCCTCCTAAATTCCTTTGCTCTCTCATTGATACAGTGATTTTCTAAAGCACAATTTTAGTATGTTATCCTACCTTCTTCTTCTTTAATATCTAGAGCAGTCCTGTGGTTAATATCATATCAGTTAATCCTTTTACATAAATTATTTTTAAAATATCAATTCATTTATATTACCATGGTGATCACATTGATCCATAATTTTATGATTTCATGGTTGGAAAGATACAAAAAAATCTCCTCCTTAAACTCTCTGAACTCACCTTTATAAAATTTTCCATTTCATCCTGAGCCACAAGGCAACAACAGGTAACAAAATGATGGCGCCCCTTTTTGTTTATAGCTAAATCGTAAGGTATTCTCCTTTTCCTCTGTTATATTTGATTTAGGTATTTATTACTTATTTCCTTAGCTTCTGATCTTATTTCTGTCTATAAAAACATGTTTTAAGTTGCTCTTGTTCTATTTCTTAGTTAAAATTTTATATATTTGTTTCCATTCATCGATATAACCCAACATATACTTGCCTGGTCTCCATTCTCCCAAGCCTGTGTTGGCATTCAGAGGTGGTCCAACCACAAAGGACAGGGAAGTCTTGTATGCTGCACTCCATGGGGTTACAAGGAGTCAGAGGGAAGGCTGGTGTGCTGCAGTCCATGAAGTCGCAAAGAATCAGGCATGACTTAGTGGCTGAACAACAGCAAGAAGGTCATATTATGTGTGAGGTAGAGTTCTAAGAGTTCTCCCACTGTAGTTCAGTTCAGTTCAGTTCAGTCGCTCTCATAGAAAACACTATAAAATGGTATAATATCTGATATCCCACTTTTAACATGAAGAAGCACATCATAGAGGGTAAATGTTGAGGTCACAAATCCAGAATTTAGATTTTAGCAATGTGTTTGGAAAGGCCACCCTTTTATATCCCTTTCCATATAGACTGTAGCAAATCATTCTGATGATTATAGCTTTATCTTGGGGATAAATTAATTGTAAAAGAAGAAAGAAATGGCAATTCAACCTCTAGCTTGAACTGTAGGTTGAAGGATGCCAAGGCAGCAGTTTATCCCTCATAAGAGTTGAAGGATTTACTCTTGGAATTTTGGGGTATCAAGTTCATGGTTAAGCAGCAGTTCAGTTCAGTTCAGTCACTCAGTCGTGTCTGACTCTTTGCGACCCTATGAGTCACAGCACGCCAGGCCTACCTATCCATCACCAACTCCCGGAGTTCACTCAGACTCACGTCCATCGAGTCCGTGATGCCATCCAGCCATTTCATCCTCTGTAGTCCCCTTCTCCTCCTGCCCCCAATCCCTCCCAGCATCAGAGTCTTTTCCA
This sequence comes from Capricornis sumatraensis, assembly GCF_032405125.1. NCBI lineage: Eukaryota > Metazoa > Chordata > Mammalia > Artiodactyla > Bovidae > Capricornis > Capricornis sumatraensis. The sequence continues at coordinate 12,473,047 of NC_091089.1, read as the reverse complement.
ATGAGTCAACTCTTCACATGAGGTGGCCAAAGTACTGGAGTTTCAGTTTTAGCATCATTCCCTCCAAAGAAATCCCAGGGCTGATCTCCTTCAGAATGGACTGGTTGGATCTCCTTGTAGTCCAAGGGACTCTCAAGAGTCTTCACCAACACCACAGTTCAAAAGCACCAATTCTTCGGCGCTCAGCCTTCTTCACAGTCCAACTCTCACATCCATACATGACTACTGGAAAAAACATTGCCTTGACTAGACGGACATTAGTCGGCAAAGTAATGTCTCTGCTTTTGAATATATTATCTAGGTTGGTCATAACTTTCTTCCAAGGAGTAAGCGTCTTTTAATTTCATGGCTGCAGTCACCATATGCAGTGATTTTGGAGCCCCCAAAAATAAAGTCTGACATTGTTTCCACTGTTTCCCCATCTATTTCCCATGAATTGGTGGGACCAGATGCCATGATCTTCATTTTCTGAATCTTGAGCTTTAAGCCAACTTTTTCACTCTCCTCTTTCACTTGCATCAAGAGGCTTTTTAGTTCCTCTTCACTTTCTGCCATAAGGATGGTGTCATCTGCACATCTGAGGTTATTGATATTTCTCCCGACAATCTTGATTCCAGCTTGTGCTTCTTCCAGTCCAGCTTTTCTCATGATGCACTCCGCATAGAAGTTTAATAAGCAGAGTGACAATATACAGCCTTGACATACTCTTTTTCCTATTTGGAACCAGTCTGTTGTTCCATGTCCAGTTCTAACTGTTGCTTCCTGACCTGCATACAGATTTCTCAAGAGGCAGGTTAGGTGGTCTGGTATTCCCATCTCTTCCAGAATTTTCCACAGTTGATTGTGATCCACACAGTCAAAGGCTTGGGCATAGTCAATAAAACAGAAATAGATGTTTTTTCTGGAACTCTCTTGCTTTTTCCATGATCCAGCGGATGTTGGCAATTTGATCTCTGGTTCCTCTGCGTTTTCTAAAGGAAGTTCACAGTTCACGTATTGCTGAAGCCTGGCTTGGAGAATTTTGAGCATTACTTTACTAGCATGTGAGATGAGTGTAATTGTGTGGTAGTTTGAGGATTGGAATAAAACTGATCTTTTCCAGTCCTGTGGCCACTGCTGAGTTTTCCAAATTTGCTGGCATATTGAATGCAGCACTTTCACAGCATCATCTTTCAGGATTTGAAACAGCTCAACTGGAATTCCGTCACCTCCACTAGCTTTGTTCATAGTGATGCTTTCTAAGGCCCACTTGACTTCACATTCCAGGATGTCTGGCTCTAGATGAGTGATCACACCATCGTGATTATCCAGGTTATGAATATCTTTTTTGTACAGTCCCTCTGTGTATTCTTGCCACCTCTTCTTAATATCTTCTGCTTCTCTTAGGTCCATACCATTTCTGTATTTTATTGAGCCCATCTTTGCATGAAATGTTCCCTTGGTATCTCTAATTTTCTTGAAGAGATCTCTAGTCTTTCCCATTCTGTTGTTTCCCTCTATTTCTTTGCACTGATTGCTGAAGAAGGCTTTCTTATCTCTTCTTGCTATTCTTTGGAACTCTGCATTCAGATGCTTATATCTTTCACACCTATGGAAAAAAAGTCTGTTCATTCTGATAAAAACTCAGTATTAATTTTAATAGACATTTGATTCTTAAAACAAACATTAAAAAACTGATTAAAAATTTCTTCTCTGAAAGAGTGGTGGAGTGAAACATTTTATATTCCATTTTATCCTTTTTAAATTATGTATACAATTAATAAGATATCAACGTATATTTTTATTGTATATCCTGTCTAGCTTTTGACCATGTTTTCAGGGTGACTATCAACTACTAAGATACCTTGATATTCTTAATTTAGAATATACCCTATTATCCATAATTTTTACTTAATATTTATATAATATTTAATATCTAAAAATCTCTATGAATCTTCAGAGAAGTGTCAAAACCAATTAAAACTCTAAAATATGAATAAAAGTATGCTTACATTTGAAACATTATCTTCACAGTATATTATTTTCAAACTATAATAAATGTAGAATTACTTAGGAAAGAAATATTTTCAAATGAAATGACATGGAAGGTTGTGTTTGCTTATTAAATCTATGATCTAATTGTTGATGATTTTAGTACTGTTTTAAAAAAATACTGAACTTTCCAGATTATAAATTGACATATCCCACCATAAGGAATGAAAAGGACAGACTAGAACTAATGATAATTATGTAGAAGATGTGTAGGAATGACTTTAGCCAAAGTATAAGTTCACTAATTGTAACAGGATTTCTGTCTTTCATTCTAATTGGTTGGTAAGGTGTACAGGACTTGAGTGGAAATCTATTCTTAGATGATCATTATAAGTAAATGCAGTCAAGCATCATCATATCCTAAAAATCTAGACTGAAAATGCCACTTCTGCAAGGACCATAGACAGGATGTGTAAAGGTGTTTAAGGATAATCATTAAAATGTGACACAAAATTCTGAGAAGAGTCAGATAAATACTTTCATCAAATAATTTTATTTTAATAAAGAATAAAATTTATTGGTACCTAAAGCAACAGAGAAGGCAATGGCACCCCATTCCAGTACTCTTGCCTGGAAAATCCCATGGATGGAGGAGCCTGGTGGGCTACAGTCCATGGGGTAGCTAAGAGTCGGACACGACTGAGTGACTTCACTTTCACGTTTCACTCTCATGCATTGGGGAAGGAAATGGCAACCCATTCCAGTGTTCTTGCTTGGAGAATCCCAGGGACAGGGAGCCTGGTGGGCTGCCATCTATGGGGTCGCACAGAGTTGGACACGACTGAAGCGACTTAGCAGCAGCAGCAGCAGCAGCAAAGTAACAGATTTTTTTCTACTAGTCAAGCAAACTTAAAAAAAAAAAATCAGGGCAGACATTAGTTTAGATGGATGGGTAAAAGTACATAAATAATTGTCTATAATTGAATCTGGCACAATAAAAATGGGTAGAGCAGAATAGAGGGTACAAAGTTTAGACCTTTCTAAAATTTCATGTATACACACAATTATTTCCACTGACTCCAAAAACAGCCTCATTTATTGATCGGACAACAGGAGTTTATTTATTTTAACTACATATAAAACACAACAACTGAAAGGGAAAAAGCGATAGGAGCTTATTTCCCTTCATATACAATAGACATATTACATCTAGACATTAATGTCTCAAAGTTTAGCTAGCTGCTTCTCAGAATATGAGCTTTTAATTTTAATGCAGCATTTCTCTGCCTTTTCAAAGTCTTAATGGACCAGATTCAAAATGTTAAGAAAGATGGATCAAATAATTTCACAATAGCTCCAGGAAAAAAGAATCAGAGTCATTGGATTTAATTCTGTTGGATGCATTAGTATTTAAGTTTAAATGAAAGCATTGATTTTCAGTCTTAGTTAATATAGATTGAGTAATATTCCTAGAGTTATCTATTTAAAGCTAAAATTAAAATATAAATGAAAAATTTCCCTTAACTTCATAGCTATATGGCAAGCCTTTTAGCTAATATTATATTAATGCTATATGTATAATTGTAATTTAGAGCAATAGGCTATTAAGTCTCTGAAATATGATCTCAGAATTGAAATGAATGTTTCCATAATCTATATACTTAGTTCACTTTGCATCAGTCATGAAAATATTGGTTTGCCTAAAAAGTTCATTTAGGCTTTTCCATAACATCTAATGAACTTTTTGGCCAACCCAATATAAAAACCTAACCTAGAATTCACACGGTGGTTCTTTTACACAGCAGAGAATTGTTTCACTGAATTCCAGGGTTCTATGAAATGACTAATTTATATCAAACTTGCACAGATACTAAACTCTTTAGAGTTGGGTCAGTGTCTTCTTGTTTATGATGATTCATTCATCATGATTCACATTTGGTTCTTTGATCTATGTGCTGGCATGAAACAAATACAGATACACTGATGTGTGCATGCATGCATGCTTCATTGCTCAGTCATGTCTGACTCTTTGTGATAATATGGACTGTGGCCCACCTGGCTCCTCTGTCCATGGGGTTCTCCAGGCAAGAATGCTGGAGTGGGTTGGCATTCCCTTCTACAGAGGATCTTCCCAACCCAGGGATAGGACCCAGGTTTCCCACATTGCAGGCAGATTCTTTACCATCTGAGCCACCAGGGAAGAACAGATAAACAGGTACATGATGTCTATACTCTCTGTACATACAGAGTTTTGAAGAGCTCAACAATTCAAATATATTTTAACATCTGTGGTTGTTGTTATTTGGTAAGAGGTTAAGGGGACTCTCTTGATGGAGGATTAAATTTGTTCATGAGATTGTGGTATGCCAAGTATTATCAAAAGGGTTCTAGAACATTCCAAATGAGAGCCTGATTAATCACCACTAATTGTGCAAAAGGAACGGAAACATTACCTGGGCTCTGGAGCCCACAACTCCTCTTCAACAGAAGAGAAGCCACTTTTGGTTTTGTCCATTTTCTGAAAGATTTCTGAAAAAGATACCCCATGTGCAAGGGAAAAGGAGAAGCTCCAGCAAGATGGTAGGAGGGGTGAAATCATGTTTAGAATCAAATCCCATACCTGCCAGAGATATTCGGAGGGCTCAAACAACACCTTATGGGCAGCAGGACCCAAAGACCCCACAGAGACTGATCCAGAACTGCCTCTGAGTGTTTGAGTATATCCTGTGGAAGTACGGGTCAACAGTGGCCTGTTACAGGGTCAGGGGCTCTGGGTACAGCAGTCCTGGGTGTGGCATAACCTTCTTGGAGGAGGTCACCATTAACCCCACCATAGAGCCACTGAGCAGAAACCCATAAACTGCAGAACAATTATACCAAATAAATTCTCACACTGTTAAGAAAGTTCTAGGACCCGCAACAGATTTCCCAACCTGGGGATCTGGCAAAAGGACTGGAAGCCCCCAGAGAATTTGAATTTGAAGGCCAATGGGATTTGATTGCAGAACTTACATACAACTTGAGAAACAGACTCTTGGCGTACACAAACAAAGCCTTGTGTGCACCAGCACCCAAGAGAAAGGACCAGTGATCCCATAAGAAACTGATTAAGACTTGCCTGTGAGAGTCCAGGAGTCTCCAGCTGAGGCATGGGTTGGCATTGGCCTGCTACAGGGTCCGGGGCACTGAGTGCATCAGTGCATGAACAAGACCTTTTGAAGGAGGTCAACATTATCTTCATTACCTCCACCATAGTTTTCTCTCAGGTCAAATAACAGGAAGGGACCACAGCCCAGCCCATCAACAGAAAATTGGATTAAAGATTTACTGAACATGGCCCAGGTGGCTGTGAGGGGGGCAGAAGGGCATAGAGGAGCTATTCCATGTTCAAGGTAAGAAGGGGCGGCCGTAGGAGATACCCCTCATCCAAGGTAAGAAGCAGCCATGAAGAGATACCCCACGTCCAAGGTTAGAAAAACCCAAGTAAGATGGTAGGTGTTGTAAGAGGGCATCAGAGGGTCAAAACACTGAAGCCATAGTCACAGAAAACCAGTCAATCTCATCACACAGACCACAGCCTTGTCTAACTCAACGAAACTAAGCCAGGCCCTGTGGCATCACCCAAGACAAGTGGATCAGGGTGGAGAGGTCTGACAGAATGTGGTCCACTGGAGAAGGGAACGGCAAACCACTTCAGTATTCTTGCCTTGAGAAACCCACGAACAGTATGAAAAGGCAAAATAATAAGATACTGAAAGAGGAACTCCCCAGGTCAGTAGGTACCCAATATGCTACTGGAGATCAGTGGAGAAACAACTCCAGAAAGAAAGAAGGGATGGAGCCAAAGCAAAAACACCACCCAGTTGCGGATGTGACTGGTGATAGAAGCAAGGTCCGATGCAATAAACAGCAATATTGCATAAAAACCTGGAATGTTAGGTCCACAAATCAAGGCAAATTGGAAGTGGTCAAACAGGAGATGGCAAGAGTGAATGTTGACATTCTAGGAATCAGCAAACTAAAATGGACTGGAATGCATGAATTTAACTCATATGACCATTATATCTACTACTGTGGGCAGGAATCCCTTAGAAGAGATGGAGTAGCCATCATGGTCAACAGAAGAGTCCAAAATGCAGTACTTGGATGCAATCTCAAAAACGACAGAATGATCTCTGTTCATTTCCAAGGCAAATCGTTCAATATCACAATAATCCAAGCCTATGCCCAAAGCAGCAATGCTGAAGATGCTGATGAACGGTTCTATGAAGACCTACCAGACCTTTTATAACTAACACCCAAAAAAGATGTCCTTTTCATTATAGGGGACTGGAATCCAAAAGTAAGAAGTCAAGAGACACCTGGGGTAACAGGAAGATTTGGCCTTGGAATACGGAATGAAGCAGGGCAAAGACTAATAGAGTTTTGCTAAGAGAACGCACTGGTCATAGCAAAAACCCTCTTCCAACAACACAAGAGAAGACTCTACACATGGACATTACCAGATGGTCACACCAAAATCAGATTGATTATATTCTTTGCAGCCAAAGATAGAGAAGCTCTATACAGTCAGCAAAGACAAGACCAGGAGCTGACTGTGCCTCAGATCATGAACTCCTTATTGCCAAATTCAGACTTAAATTGAAGAAAGTAGGGAAAACCAGTAGGCCATTCAGGTATGACCTAAATCAAATACCTTATGATTACACAATGGAAGTGAGAAATAGATTTGAGGGACCAGATCTGATAGACAGAGTGCCTGATGAACTATGGAATGAGGTTCGTGACATTGTACTGGAGGCATGGATCAAGACCATCCCCATGGAAAAGAAAGACAAAAAAGCAAAATGGCTGTCTGGGGAGGCCTTACAAATAGCAGTGAAAAGAAGAGAAGTGAAAAGCAAAGGAGAAAAAGAAAGATATAAGCATCTGAATGCAGAGTTTGAAAGAATAGCTAGTAGAGATAAGAAAGCCTTCTTCAGTGATCAATGAAAAGAAATAGAGGAAAACAACAGAGTGGGAAAGACTAGAGATCTCTTCAAGAAATTTAGAGATACCAAGGGAACATTTCATGCAAAGATGGGCTCGATAAAGGACAGAAATGGTATGGACTTACCAGAAGCAGAAGATATTAAGAATAGGTGGCAAGAATACACAGAAGAACTGTACAAAAAAGATCTTAAAGACTAAGATAATCATGATGGTGTGATCACTCATCTAGAGCCAGACATCCTGGAATGTGAAGTCAAGCTGGCCTTAGAAAGCATCACTACAAACAAAGCTAGTGGAGGTGATGGCATTTCAGTAGAGCTGTTTCAAATCCTGAAAGATGATGCTGTGAAAGTGCTGCACTCAATATGCCAGCAAATATGGAAAACTCAGCAGTGGCCACAGGAATGGAAAAGGTCAGTTTTCATTCCAATCCCAAAGAAAGGCAATGCCAAAGAATGCTCAAACTACCACACAATTACACTCATCTAACATGCTAGTAAAGTAATGCTCAAAATTCTCCAAGCCAGGCTTCAGCAATACGTGAACCATGAAATTCCAGGTGTTCAAGCTGGTTTTAGAAAAGGCAGGGGAACCAGAGATCAAATTGCCAACATCCTCTGGATCATGGAAAAAGCAAGAGAGTTCCAGAAAAACATCTATTGACTATGAAAAACATGCTTTATTGACTGTGCCCAAGCCTTTGACTGTGTGGATCACAATAAACTGTGGAAAATTCTGAAAGAGATGGGAATACCAGACCACCTGACCTGCCTCTTGAGAAACCTATTTACTGGTCAGGAAGCAACATTTAGAACTGGACATAGAACAATAAACTGGTTCCAAATAGGAAAAGGAGTACGTCAAGGCTGTATATTGTCACCCTGCTTATTTAATTTCTTCGCAGAGTACATCATGAGAAACATTGGGCTAGAAGAAGCACAAGCTGGAATCAAGATTGTCGGGAGAAATATCAATAACCTCAGATATGCAGATGACATCACCCTTATGGCAAAAGTGAAGAGGATCTAAAAAGCTTCTTGATGCAAGTGAAAGAGGAGAGTGAAAAAGTTGGCTTAAAGCTCAACATTCAGAAAACGAAGATCATGGCATCTGGTCCCATCACTTCATGGGAAATTGATGGGGAAACAGTGGAAACAATGTCAGACTTTATTTTTTGGGGCTCCAAAATCACTGCAGATGGTGACTGCAGCCATGAAATTTAAAGACGCTTACTCCTTTAAGAAAAGATATGACCAACCTAGATAGCATATTCAAAAGAAGAGACATTACTTTGCCAACACAGGTCCGTCTAGTCAAGGCTATGGTTTTTCCAGTGGTCATGTATGGATGTGAGAGTTGGACTATGAAGAAAGCTGAGAGCCGAAGAATTGCTGCTTTTGAACTGTGGTGTTGGAGAAGACTCTTGAGAGTCCCTTGGACTGCAAGGAGATCCAACCAGTCCATTCTGAAGGAGATCAGCTGGGGGATTTCTTTGGAAGGAATGATGCTAAAGTGAAACTCCAGTACTTTGGCCACCTCATGCGAAGAACTGACTCATTGGAAAAGACTCTGATGCTGGGAGGGATTGGGGGCAGGAAGGAAAGGGAATGACAGAGAATGAGATGACTGGATGGCATCACTGACTGGATGGACGTGAGTGTGAGTGAACTCCTGGAGTTGGTAATGGACAGGGAGGCCTGGCATGCTGTGATTCATGGGGTTGCAAAGAAATGGACACGACTGAGTAACTCAATTGAACTTTCATCATAGGGGACTAGAATGCAAAAGTAGGAAGTCAAGAGATACCTGGCTGCTGCTGCTGCTGCTGCTAAGTCGCTTCAGTCATGTCTGACTCTGTGCAACCCCATAGATGGCAGCCCAACAGGCTCCACTGTCCCTGGGATTCTCCAGGCAAGAACACCGGAATGGGCTGCCATTTCCTTCTCCAATGCATGAAAGTGAAAAGTGAAAGTGAAGTGGCTCAGTTGTGTCTGACTCTTAGCGACCGCATGGGCTGCAGCCTACCAGGCTCCTCTGTCCATGGGATTCTCCAGGCAAGAGTACTGGAGTGGGGTGCCATTGCCTTCTCCGAGAGATACCTGGAGTAACAGGCAAATTTGGCCTTGTAGTACAAATGAAGCAAGGTAAAGGTGAACAAAGGGTTCCCAAGAGAATGCACTGGTCATAGCAAACACCTTCTTCCAACAACACAAAAGAAGACTCTTCATATGGACATCATCAATGGTCAGTACTGCAATCAGATTGATTAAATTATTTGCAGCCAAAGATGGAGAAGCGCTATAGAGTCAGCAAAAACAAGACCAGGAACTGACTGTGGCTCAGATCATGAACTCCTTATTGCCAAATTCAGACTCAAATTGAAGAAATAATGGAAAACCACTAGACCATTCAGGTATGACCTAAATCAAATCCTTTATTATTATAGAGTGGAAGTGACAAATAGATTCAAGGAATTACATCTGATAGACAGTGCCTGAAGAAATATGGATGGAGGTTCATGACATTGTACAGGAGACAGGAATCAAGACCATCAGCAAGAAAAAGAAATGCAAAAAGGCAAAATGGTTGTGTGAGGAGGCCTTACAAATAGCTGAGAAAAGAAGATAAGCAAAAGGCAAAGGAGAAAAGAAAAGATATACCTATTTGAATGCAGAGTTCCAAAGAATAGCAAGGAGAGATAAGAAAGCTTTCCTCAGTGATCAATGCAAAGAAATAGAGTAAAACAATAGAATGGGAAAAACTGCAAATCTCTTCAAGAAAATTAGATACTAAGGGAACATTTCATGGAAGGATGGGGACAATAAAAGACAGAAATATTATGGACCTAACAGAAGCAGAAGATATTAAGAAGAGGTGGCAAGAATACAAAGGAGAGCTATATAAAGAAATCTTAATGACCCACACTATCACTATGGTATGATCACTCACCTAGAGCCAGACATTCTGAAATACGAAGTCAAGTGGGCCTTGGGAAGCATCACTACAAACAAAGCCAGTGGAGGTGATGGAATTCCAGTTGAACTATTTCAAATCCTAAAAGATGATGCTGTGGAAGTGCTGCACTCAATATGCCAGCAAATATGGAAAACTCAGCAGTGGCCACAGGACTGGAAAAGGTCAGTTTCATTCCAATCCCAAAGAAAGGCTATGCCAAAGAATGTTCAAACCACCACTCAATTTCACTCATCTCACATGCTAGTAAAATAATGCTCAAAATTCTCCAAACCAGGTTTCAATAGTACATGAACCATGAAATTCCAGAGGTTCAAGTTGGATTCAGTAAAGGCAGAAGAGCCAGAGATGAAATAGCCAACATCCTTTGGGTCATTGAAAAGCAAGAGAGTTCCAGAAAAGCATCTACTTCTGCTTTATTGACTATGCAAAATCCTTTGACTGTGTGGATCACAACAAACTGTGGAAAATTCTCTAAAAAGATGGGAATACTGGACCACCTTAATGAGAAATCTGTATGCAGGTCAGGAAGCAATAGACAGAACCAGACTATTGGAAAAACAGACTGATTCCAAATAGGGAAAGGAGTACATAAAGGTTATATATTGTCACCCTGATTACTTAACTTATATGCAGGGTGTATTGTGTGAAATGCCAGACTGGATGAAGCACAAGCTGGAATCAAGATTTCTGGGAGAAATATCAATAACCTCAGATATGCAGATGACACTACCCTTATGGCAGAAAGCAAATAACTAAAAAGCTTCTTGATGAAAGTAAAAGAGGAAAAAGTTGGCTTAAAACTCAACATTCAGAAAACTAAGATCATGGCAGCTGGCCTCATCGCTTCACGCAAATATATAGGGAAAGAATGGAAATAGTGACAGACTTTATTTTGAGGGACTCCAAAATCACTGCAGATGGTGACTGCAGTCATGAAATTAAAAAGACACTTGCTCCTTGGAAGAAACGCTATGACCAAACTAGACAGCATATTAAAAAGCCGAGACATTACTTTGCCAACAAATTCTATCTAGACAAAGCTATGGTTTTTCCAGTAGTCATGTATGGATGGGAGAGTTGAACCATAAAGAAAGCTAAGTGCTGAAGAACTGATGCTTTTGGACTGTGGTGCTGGAGAACACTCTTGAGAGTCCCTTGGACAGCAAGGAAATCCAACCAGTCAATTCTAAGGGAAATCAGTTCTCAATATTCATTGGAAGGACTAATGCTGAAACTGAAACTCCAATACTTTGGCCACCTGATTTGTAGAACTGACTCCTTGGAAAAGACCCTGATGCTGGGAAATATTGAAGGCAAGAAGAGAAAAGGATGACAGAAGATGAGATGGTTGGATGGCATCACTGACTGGATGGACAGGAGTTTGAGCAAGCTTTGAGGGTTGGTGATGGACAGGGAAGTCCTGCGTGCTGCAGTCCATGGGGTTGCAAAGTGTTGGATATGACTGAGTGACTGAACTGAACTGAAAGATTTATTTAAAATGATTTTTTCAACCTTTTTTAAAATTACTTAATTAAAGAATAATTGCTTTACAGAATTTAGTTGTTTTCTGTCAAACTTTTATACCTCTGATTTGATAGTGTGCTGTGCTCAGTCCTGTTCGACTCTTTGCGACCCCGTGGACTGTGAAGCCCTCCAGGCTTCTCCTTCCATGGGATTCTCCAAGCAAGAATATTGACGTGGGTTACCATGTCCTTCTCCAGCAGATCTTCCAAACTCAGGGATTGAACCCATATCTCTTGCATCTCCTGCATTCACAGGCTGATTCTTTATTACTAGCACCAACTACGAAGCTGCTGATTTGATATGCCATCTTATAAAGAAAATATTGACTTAAATTTCTGTTTCATAGTATTTTCTGTAAAACCTTAACCAACCAGAATATCCTAACTCTACAACAATGCTCAGTTTTCTCTACTTTTCTGTTGTTCTTTTCCCAAGTTGCAAATAGATGTGATTAATCATCGAGCTCAGGCTGCCTAACTCTCCTCTCCGCACTTCTCTCACATCCATATGCCACTGGCTTGCCAGGCACTCTTCCCACTTCTGTCAGTGGATATTTATTCATCCAGCAGTTCACAGAAACTATGTTCTAGACACTGAAGAGGATTTCAAGCCACAGTAGTTTAAACTAGACATTTTCTGGGAACATTTCAGTTATTTTTTCATACTCTGCCTTTCCCTGATTTAGCGACCGTGCTCTATTCACTATTACCTCTCATTAAGAGTCTCTAAGGCATTTTCCAAAATATTGTTTCTTTGAGTAAAGACTTTTCACAGAAAAAAACAAAAAACAAACAAAAAAAAGTGATGACCTGCTTGCATCTGGGACTCCAATCCATTTCCCCTCAAATCAGTGTTGGCTGTATCTACTACTGATTTCCTATGTTAAACTAAATGTTAATTTAAAATCCGTCCTGCTTGTCCTATGTTTACTTTGTGAAGAAAATATCAACTTTGAGTTTGCAATATTTTTTGGCTTTTCCTTCCCTGAATCCACAGATACAGGTAACCATAAAGACTTGTAGAGAACAGACTGTTTCCCCAACTCAACTTTTAAAGGACAACTTTGCATCTTTACTGTCCTTAGGTTTTCCTTCTTGAACAGAAGTTCTTCATTAACTCTCCAGATTGTCCTACAATAGGATGATCAAATTCATCATTAGTTTAATGTATCATAAATTTTGAATGCACTTAAGATTGTTGGCCCTCTGTATTCATGAATACATATCTTTTAATTCAACCAACGGTGACTTAAACATGAGTGTGTGCATTTGTTCTGAGTTGTTTCAGTCATGTCTGACTCTTTGTGACCCTACAGACTGTAGCCTGCCTGGTTCCTCTGTCGAAGGGATTTTCTAGGCAAGAATACTGGAGTGGATTGCTGTGCCTTCCCTCAGAGGATCTTCTGGACCCAGGTATCAAACCTGTGTTTCTTATGTCTCCTGTACGAATCAAATATATTTGAGGGAAAAAAAAAAATCCAGAAAGTTTTAAAAAGCAAACTTCAGTTTCCAGCATGCCTAAGGCAAATATGTGCATAAATTTGCGTTTGTATTGTACAGCTATTTGCATGTTATTTCCATTGTATTAGGTGTTAGAAGTAATGTAGAGATGAAGGATGAGCACAGGTTATATGAAAATGTTGTTGTTTAGTCGCTAAATCATATCCCACTCTTTGAGACCCCCTGGACTGTGGCCTGTGAAGCTCCTGGGTTCATGGGATTTACCAGGCAGGAATACTGGAATAGGTTGCAAATACTTCACCATTTTATACAAGGAACTTGAGCATCTGTGCGTTCTGATATCTGTGGGTGGCTCTGGAGCCAATCTCTCCTAAATACCCAGGGAGGACTGTACAGCTAACCTACCAACCATCTTAGCTTAACCTCACCTGCCTTAAATGTGCTCAGAATGCCTCACTTACATAATATACTACATTAGCCTACAATTGGACAAAACTAACACAGCATCTATTTCACCATAGTGTTGAATATTGCATGTAGTTTATTGAGTACTGTCTTGAAAGTGAAAAAACAGAATGGTTGTCTGGTTACAGGATGCTTGTCACTGTATCAGTTGTTTACCCTACTAATCACGTGATGATCAGGGCTCTGTACTCACTGCTGTGTCCCAGCATCACAAGAGAGGAATTATAGCCCAGGAAAGGAGCAAAATTCAAAGCTTGATTTCTAATGAATGAATATTGCCTTCATACCTTCATAAAGTCAAAAAATTGTAAATCAAACCATTGCAAATTGGGACTGTCTATGTATGTTTTGTCCCTTAGTACTTCTTTAAAAATTTTGGTGTTGTTCAGTCGCTCAGTCGTGTCTTACTCTTTAAGACCCCATGGACTGCAGCACATCAACCTTTCTGTCATTCACCATCTCCCGGAATTTGCTCAAACTCAGGTTCATCAAGTCAATGATGTCATCCAACCATCTCATCCTCTGTCACCCCCTTCTCCTCCTGCCCTCAGTCTTTCCCTACATCAAGGTCTTTTCCAGTGAGTTGCCTCTTTGCATCAGGTGGCCAGAATATTGGAGCTTCAGCTTCATCATCAGTCCTTCCAATGAATATTCAAGGGTTTACTTCCTTTAAGATTGACTGGTTTGATCTCCTTGCTGTCCAAGGGACTCTCAAGAGTCTTCTCCAGCACCACAGTTCAAAGGCATTTGTTCTTCCTGCTCAGCCTTCTTTATGGTCCAACTCTCACATCTGTACATGACAACTGGAAAAACCATAGCACTGACTAGACAGACCTGTGTAAGCAAAGTATGTCTTTGCTTTTTAATATACTGTCTAGATTTGACATAGCTTTCCTTCCAAGGAGCAAGTATTTTTTTTTAATTCTGTGGCTGCAGTCACTGTCTGCAGTAATTCTGGAGCCCAAGAAAAGAAAGTCTGTGAATGTTTCCATTGTTTCCCCATCTATTTGCCATGAAGTGATGGGACTGGATGCCATGATCTCAGTTTTTTGAATGTTGAGATTTTTTTATGATTTAAAGATTTAATGTCTGAAAGTAATAAGAAATCTGTCATGCATATATGATAAAGGGCATCCCAATATAATATTTTCCAATAAGATGATTTCAGCTTTTGTTGTAATCTAGAAATGCATGAGTTATATAATTTATAGGACTAATTTATGCTCTTTAAAATATAGAAAAATTAAGGGTGGGTTTACAACAAGTTTGTAGTAAGATTGTCACACTCATGAAATTTCTTCGACTCTTCAAAAAAAGTTTAAAAATAGAAAGATTTGACACTTTTACTTGGTACCTTTTTGAGAAGCTTTTAATTTACATTATATCTTGACTTTTTTGTGATTTCACTTCTTCAATTTGTTTCTCCTTTCACCATAACAGTAACGCTCTTAGTCACAGTCCTATGCAAATATGCGCTATGCTCCTCTTATAATGGACAGCTTTCCTCTGTAGCTTTTCTTTAATGTAAAGATCGAGGAGCTGAGAAACAAATTTTCAGAAGGAAAATATGTCAGGATGACTATTGTAAGACAAGGTTGTTGGACTACAATGAAGTAAACAATTTTTGCTTTACCTGAAATTAGAATGCATAATTTTGAAGAAAATTATACATTCAAATTCCCTGAGAAGTACATCTTTCTCCCTAACAAACAAAAATAAATGCCTCAGGCTATGTTTAAAAAAGTACTAAATGAATATTTTATTTCCATGCTTAAGTTTTAAATATAAAGAAGAGATAACATATACTCAAATAAATGATACTCCAATCTTTACACCAAATCTTCTGGAGATTTGATCATTTTCTATACTCTTTCATTCTGATGGGCAAGAATATGCCCACATTTTCAAAAGGCTTTTAGCTGGAATTAATTTTTTTTTTTCAGTTCTATTGAGTATAGCTAACATTTAACATTGTGTAACTTTAAGGTATACAAGAAGATGATTTTACATATATATATATATATATATAAATCATTATCAGTTTATTATTAAAAGTAGTTTGAATATATGTGAATGGGAAGTTTTCTGAATAACTAATGATATGCCAGCAAATCTGTAAAACTCAGCAGTGGCCACAGGAATGGAAAAGGTCAGTTTTCATTCCAATTCCAAAGAAAGGCAATGCCAAAGAATGCGCAAACTAATGCACAATTGCACTCATCTCACATGCTAGTAGAGTAATGCTCAAAATTCTCCAAGCCAGGCTTCAGCAATACATGAACGGTGAACTTCCTGATGTTCAAGCTAGGTTTAGAAAAGGCAGAGGAACCAGAGATCAAATTGCCAACATCCGCTGGATCATGGAAAAAGCAAGCGAGTTCCAGAAAAACATCTATTTCTGCTTTATTGACTGTGCCCAAGCCTTTGACTGTGTGGATCACAATCAACTGTGGAAAATTCAGAAAGAGGTGGGAATACCAGACCACCTGACCTGCCTCTTGAGAAACCTATTTGCAGGTCAGGAAGCAACAGTTAGAACTGGACATGGAACAACAGACTGGTTCCAAATAGAAAAAGCAGTATGTCAAGGCTGTATATTGTCACTCTGTTTATTAAACTGCTATGCAGAGCACATCATGAGAAATGCTGGGCTGGAAGAAGCACAAGCAGGGATCAAGATTGCCGGGAGAAATATCAATAACCTCAGATATGCAGATGACACCACCCTTATGGCAGAAAGTGAAGAGGAACTAAAAAGCCTCTTTATGAAAGTGAAAGAGGAGAGTGAAAAAGCTGGCTTAAAGCTCAAGATTTAGAAAACGAAGATCATAGCATCTGGTCCCATCACTTCATGGGAAATAGGTGGGGAAACAGTGGAAACAGTGTCAGACTTTATTTTGGGGGGCTCCAAAATCACTGCATATGGTGACTGCAGCCATGAAATTAAAAGATGCTTACTCCTTGGAAGGAAAGCTATGATCAACCTCGATAGCATATTCAAAAGCAGAGACATTACTTTGCCGACTACGGTCTGTCTAATCAAGGCTATGGTTTTTCCTGTGGTCATGTATGGATGTGAGAGTTGGACTGTGAAAAAACCTGAGTGCCAAAGAATTGATGGTTTTGAACTGTGGGGCTGGAGAAGACTCTTTAGAGTCCCTTGGACTGCAAGGAGATCCAACCAGTCCATCTTAAAGATCAGTCCTGGGTGTTCATTGGAAGGACTGATGCTGAAGCTGAAACTCCAATACTTTGGCCACCTAATGGGAAGAGTTGACTCACTGGAAAAGACTCTGATGCTGGGAGGGATTAGGGGCAGGAGGAGAAGGGGACAACAGAAGATGAGATGCTTAGATGGCATCACTGACTTGATGGACACGGAAATCTGAGTGAACTCTGGGAATTGGTGATGCACAGGGAGGCCTGGCATGTTGTGATTCATGCGGTCGCAAAGAGCCAGACCGACTGAGCGACTGAACTGAACTGAATTGAATGAAGTGTTGGTTTCTTAAGCTATACTGAAATCAGGAAGAATATGTTCATTCTTAATGGGGATGCTCCGAATCAGTTTTTAGTTTTGCTTTTTAATCTGAAGGGGTGATTTCTCCACTCTTCCATCTAACTTTTCAGTGTAGTTGCTGAGGGAGCCAAAAATGAAACGTTAATGTTGCAGTCCGTAAGATCTGTCATAATGTGTTATGATGCATGTATTCTACGGTTAGTTTATTTGTTAAGCACATGCAGGGTTCAAGAATTTGGAGGCACTGAATACTTTTACTTTTCCACTCTTCTCCTGTGAACTAATTTTGGGAAATATTATCAATGCCTGTCATTTTAAATTGACTTACTGTAATGTTGGACTGGGGCTTCTCCCTAAGCTCAGTGGTAAAGAATCTACCGGCAGTGCAGGAGACGCAAGAGACACGAGTTTGGTTCCTGGATCAGGAAGATCCACTGGAGAAGGAAATGGCAACCAACTCTAGTATTCTTGCCTGGGAAATCCCATGGACAGAAGAGTCTGGTGGGCTACAGTCCAGAGGACCACAAAGAGTCGGACACGACTGAGTGACTGAGCATGAGCATCAGTGTGTTTTTAATCATAAATCCACCCACAACCTTCCTATGGAAAATACAATTAAAAATACTATTCTTGTACATTGTGGCCATAGGATATATAGTCCCATCAACCTGTGCTAGTATACAAATATATGTATATAATATTTATGTATATATCTATATATACATATATATCCAATTATTTTCTATTATCCTTTCCATAAAAAAGGACATGAATTATATATCAATTTATATTGACCCATATACATATATGTGTAAGTATTGTTTTGATTCTGTAAGAGTTGACTAAACTACAAATCTGACTCTAGGTTTTCTAGAAATCTAGGCAAAGAAAGCATCTTATTTTAAAGTTAATATTTTTAACATCTAGACAAGGGTAGCTTAACATAAGCCATCATATCACCCAAATGACATCAAAGGGGGCACTTAAACATCATGCAGATTCCTGTACATCACACAACTAATAAGTCAACAACAACTCTGGGAGGGGCCAAGTGTGTATTGACAAGCTTCTCAGGATGTTCCTGTGTAAACTGCAGTGTAGTGACAACTAATGATTAGGATGAAGGCACTGCCCATCCTTCAGGTAATAGCATATGGTCTGTGCACACTAACACCTTGAAAATGCTCTGTAGGACACCATAAGCTTGGGTACATGCCTTTATACATTTGTCCAGACCCACAGAATGTCGGACACCAAGAATGAACTTCAGGGTGATTATGCTGTGTTAATTTAGGCTCATCAGTGGTAGCAAAGGTACCACTTTAATGGGGGATGCTGACAGTTGAAAGCTACACAAAAGTCATGACAGGTGTGATCTGATGAGTGTGTATTCAGTTAGGATACACCAGCAGCTCATAATTTCTTGCCCAAAATATGTAATAAATACTTGAAAGAAAAAAGAGGGATTGGATGATCTTTAAACATACTTAATTGAATTGATTTCTGTTAATGTATGTACTATACAAGAACTTTTGTGGGTTGCCTCTGCAGTGCCCTACAGAAAGGAACATATACTTTCCATCTGGGACAATAAATGAACCCAGATTTCACTCACAGTTTCAGACAAGGGTCATCTGCTCCTGAACAATATGGGACAGTCACTCACTAGTCTCTCCTAAAGTGTAGTGATGATAGGTAGCTGAAATATTTACTGTGTCTCTCTCTATGCCAGTAGGAGGTTGGCCTTCATTTCTCAAGAGACACATTTCCTGGACAACATACTGCCAGAGGAACATTATAATCAAAATATATGACCAAACTCTTCCTTCTTTGAGCTTCCTACAGCCCAGTATCTGGAAATATAAGCTGGAGATGTAACAGGGAAGGATGTAAAACTGAAGTGACTACTGTGATTTTATTATCGCTATTTGTTTTTTACCAGAACTATTACACTGTACGAGGAGCTACTAGGAAAGAACAACAGTTCAGAGCATCATGAAAAATCTTCCAAAATGAAATCCCAAATTCTGAAACCAAATACCTATTGGTTAGAGGTTGATTTAACATTGACTGATACCCTTTCTGTAAATACTATCATACTAAGTTGTTTAATACAGCATTGCTTTATAGTATAGAAGAGCAGACATAGCCCAACACCTCAAAAACTGTAAAAGGGTATTAGGTAAATAAAGACCGAGGCTCTAACTTTACAATAGTTTCATTGTTTTGGCCAAATCTGCGCAACTTTACAGATATTTTAGTGTAAGAAAGCCCAGGAAAGGTAGTTTCAGTTTAGAAGGGTCAGTCACCAAGCTTTTATTTAAAACTGGTTCTTATAATAAACTCTGAACAGTGTTGCTTGCACAAAATTGGTGTTTAATAAATATATTTTATTTGTATGGGACAGTTGATGTTTAATAAGTGATTAGAGGTTTTTAAAAACCCTTTCAATTAAAAAAAGTAATCGCAAGCTTTGACTTCTGCACTGTTCCTTATCCTAATTCACAAGGAAAAGCACTGGATGAAAGTAATGCCTTATACCAACTATTCATTATGAACATCTCATTTACAGAACTGGACTGACAACTCCCATCTTGTGATTGTGTTGTGTGGAGATAAAATTGTCCCTTGAATTAATGACAAATGCATCAGGGCCTTTATCCAGTACACTATTTGAAATGATTAAACTCATGGAATGTTTGCTTAATCTATTTTCCTTTTCCATATACTATGTACTTCGCCTGAGGCAAACCCATCTAATAATTTTCAATTGAACAAAACCATAACTCATGACCCAATAAATTATTAAGGAATCCTACATTGCATCTGATTCATCATTCATCTTCCCACAATGGCAGAAAGCCTGCTGAATTCTCTAACAGTTTCTTGCTTTGATAAATAGTTCCATTCAAATGCTGGAGTAGAGTCATATGAGTTTGTGTATGTGTATTTTTTTTTTACAAAATTATAATTAAAACTAAATTTTTCACCAAGACTTCATTTAGCAATAATGTTCTTGCTCTAAAAATTGTTATAATCTAGTTAGCATTCATCATTTGCTTCTCCTCCAGAAGTAACCATTATATCCTACCCAAAGTTAGGTTGAAAAATTAGTTACAGAGTGTAGGATACCAAAAGACTTCTTCTCATTCCCTCATGATCTAATTCCTTGCATCTTAATATTCTGAAATAGTCTCTAAAAGTCCAAAATAACATTGTTTATATGGGTATGTTACATAAGAGCAGTGAAATAAAGTTAGGAAGTGATTCCGATGTTTGAAAAACTTCAAAACAATAGATCATTGGAATCTTGTCAGTAGCAAGCAGTAAGCTGTGTGAATGACCTGCCACATGACAGCCAATCATGTAGACATACACTGATGCACATTTTTAAAGCATGGAAATTAAATCAACATCTGAATTGCTGGATGCAAGATCTGAGATTACAATCCTTCCTAGTAACCAGTTGAAAATTAAACACGATTTTCTCCCTGCTCATATTAATTGTTAGTTATCACATTTAAAAAGTGCCATTTTAATAATAAAAATGAAACAGTTGACAACATCAGAAAATATCACCTGCTTTCTCAGCTGTGTTTTAACACTGGCATGAGGACAGGATAAGCTGCTTAACAAGCCTGAAAGTCGTGCCATTTTTAAAACATATTTTCCTTATTTAAAATTGAAAATTGCCAATA
This sequence comes from Capricornis sumatraensis, assembly GCF_032405125.1. Lineage (NCBI taxonomy): Eukaryota > Metazoa > Chordata > Mammalia > Artiodactyla > Bovidae > Capricornis > Capricornis sumatraensis. The sequence continues at coordinate 12,452,441 of NC_091089.1, read as the reverse complement.
TGACAGTTTTAATAACAATTTTGGAGAAAAAGAAATAAAAAATAAAAAGAATTGACAGCTCTATGATTATTCTTCAGTGTTTTCATTTCATTTTTAGATATTTCCCTCCATTCCATGTCAATCACAAAAACTAAAGTGCCATTTTGTTTTTTATGGAAGTGTGTACTGTCTTCCTTTGAAAGTTAAAATTGTTGTTTTGAATTGTTGCATGTTTTATTGTAGATTTCCTGTTTTATATCTCTCAAGGGCAGTGAAGACCAAATACCTATATTTCTTCTTGGTTGAAAAGAAAATTCATAAGAAATTTAAAATTTTCAATTTGAATCAATTGTTCAATTTTTTTTTCCTTTATTCCTGATGGTACAGTTGAGCTAGATGTCTTTTTGTGGGTCAGAGGAGCAAAAGGAAAACAGGAGCAATAATTGTGTGTTCATGCCTGGGAGTTCCCTGAACCCAATTACTTAATCAAAGGTAATGTGCGCCTGCAGTTACATGAAGGCAGAAATAACAAGATGCCGCAGGGATGCTGGGCTGCCTAGGAAACTGCAGAGACTTGCCCTTCTAGCCTTCCCTCCCACCTATTTGAAGTTTGACTCCTCTGTTTCATAAATAAATGTTTCAGCAAAACCTACAGAATAAAATAGGACATAGAAATAAAACACCCAAAGAAAATAAAATTTTTCCAGTGCCCTATAAGTCTCTGGAGTTCTTACTAAAGCAAAGGATAGCACTAGGATCATTTTTCAGGATTCTCATAATCATGATATGTGTATGAAATACTTAAAAGGTCACCATCCATTTGGCTGAAGTAACCAGATAATCCATAAGCTTTGCTGTAAATACCAGCAGAAGAACCTGATTCTGAGACAGTGAGGAATTCCTCAAGCAATATTCAAACCCCAAAGAATCATTCCTGCTCCTAAAGGCATCAACATTTATAAACTCTGTCTCCCCACACCAAAAAAACACATTATATATATATATATATAATCTAGCTATAATTTATATAACAGTGTTTGTAAAACTTGTTAGTGGAGTCCACTTAATGAGGAAAATGTTTGCACCCCAGGGCCTTCATATTATATTAGTCCTTATAATAGGAAATTATTTCAAGTAATAGATTTCCTATATTTTAATGATCATATGTGAAGAAAATATAGACAGAAAGATGGAGAGCACTTATAATTACTGAATCAAGGAAGTAATCAGTTTTATATATCTGGATTATAGAACTATATAATTGAAAAATCAGGTACTATTGATATGAATCAGCAGATTGTAAAGCTAATATAAGAACTGATGTGGAGGCTTAGCCCTCTAATTCCTGGGTCGATGTGTGAATACGGTGTGTGTGAGTGTGCGTGTGTGTGTGTGTGTGTGTGTGTGTTGGGGAATTGTTTAGCTAAAGGTCACTCTTGAAGTCATCATTATTCATTCCATATTTTCCATTAAATTTTGCTCAAAAAAATTTCATTATTCCCAGAAGTTCTGATTTTAAAGACTGCTATAGACTAGTATTAATAAATACCCAAACTGGAAGACTTAAGCAACTATTTAGACAAAATCATCACATAGAAATTGAATAAGAAATAAAAACTTTTTAAAATTGGGCCCAAACTTGCCCATTTGTTATTTGTGTGTGACCTTGCCTTCATTATCAGGTGTCTGAGTATAACATAGTAAACTGATATTTTTTAGAATTCACTGTAGATATTGTTCTCATCAATGGAAAAAAAAATGTTTTGGCCACAAGTTCCTTGTTGTCATTTCCTTCTCAGGAAATGGGAACCTACTTCAGTGTTCTTGCTTGGAGAATTCCATGGACAGAGGAGCCTGGCAGGCTATAGTTCATGGAGTCACAGAGAGTCAGACACAACTGAGTGACAAAGCTCGCTCACTCCTTGTTGATTGTGAGGGGTTATGACAATGAAAACACACTGACTGTATTTGGCAATAACATGCCATGTAGCTCTTATAACTGAACATGAAAATAAGTGCATTGCTTCATATAGATAAATAATTAAGTAAACATCAGAAAGATTATCAGTTTATCTAAGGAAATAAATCACTAGTACAGGTTAAATTTGCAGTGTATCTTCCTAGTCATTGAAGTATTATATCTATATATATCTGCATGTATTATAGCTACTGATTCACTAGAAAACACTCCACCCTCAGTAGCACTGAATATCACTTCACTTAATTTCATTCACACATATGTGTGTCCGGTTGTGGTTTACAGAGGTATAATGGGCTAGTCTGGGTTATCTTCTTCAGGAAGATAGTCCAGATAGACAAATAGTTACAGAACTAGCTGGACAGGAGTCCCACTATATGTTGGATAAAACATACTCTTGTTGACTTAAAGCAAAAACCAGCATAACATGAGAGTGTAAAGTAAGCATTATTTGGAGCAAAATTAAAACTATAGCCTGGGAGACAGCATTTCAGATAGCTCTGAGAAACTGCTCCAGACAGGTAGCGGGGAGAGATCAGTGTTATATATGACTTTAGACAAGGGGGAATACCTACAATCAAGCATGCATTTTGGCACTGGCTTGCTGCTAGTCACAAAGATGTAACCATTAATGGTGTCTTTTTTTTTTTTTTTTTTAAGATATGAGGAAATGCTCATATCTAAATTTTAGAATTTAGAATTGGGCTCATAAAATTTTCTGGAAATAAAAGACCTGTTTTGCAGTTTTTTCCAGAGCACAGAGTGCCTCATTCCTGCTCTCCACACTGAGCTCCTTTCAGGGTGTCTTGAAGGTCAGTACCTGCAGCAGCTCATGAATTACTTCTCATCATAGATGGCAGGTGCCAATTTGTAGTTGACATTCCACATATTTTGCACCCTGGAATCCAAGCTAAGGAGGCAGAAGCTACCTGGAGAAAATGTTTCTTATAGTGCTAGGAGAAGGGCAAGAAGGCAAATGAAACACAATTCCTCTTAAGGTTGAGCTGGAGAAATGGGCTACAGTCACTATCCTGTTAGACCTTCCAGTACCCAGTAGAAGCTTTCTCCTCCTGAGGGCAGAAGCCCAAAAGAGCAGCAGTAACATGCATTGGTAGAGTTAAAAATGACTAGAGATCCTTCCCCTCTTATCAAAATATGTCATCTACCTCTCCAATCCTTGAGTCTAGGTTGGCAAAGGAGTGAGTGACTTGCATGCAATGGTTTTCAAAGACCAATTAGACCTTTCCCAACTGTGATTACACAGAAGCTCTGACAGTGTTTGTACATGAGAGCTCATTCAGTTGCCACTCTGCCAAACCCTAAGACAAACATATTAATAAGGCCAGACTAGACTTCTAGACACTGAGAGACCACGTGAAACAGATAATGAGCTGTCCCAGTTAAAACAAACAGTCTGCTGAACACCAGACAGCAGCTTCTGATTAACTGGCTCCCTCACATTATTGGAGGTGTGAGCAAACGCAGCAGAGAGCAATGATGCAGATAAGCCAGAGCAGTGACAGACTGTTTCACCGAAATAAATTGTGATATAATGTTGCTGTTGTAAGTAACTATTTGAGGGTTTTTTCTTTGTTTGTTTGTTTTTTACAAAGAGAAAATCTACACAGAACAGAAATTGTTACCTAGGAAGGGGTATTGTCTTCATAAATCCGGAAGCATATGGTATTGGCTTTGGAACTGGGTGATAGTCAGAAAATGAAAAATCACTAAACACACTGTTAAAGAAGGCTAGAGAAATGGTGCAGAAATTATTACTGAAAGGTGGAAGAAAATGACAACTTATTTATGTCATCGTGAGACAATTGCCAATAACTTGGCAGGTAGAAAATCTCCCTAATAAACATGAATTTTTCCAGAGAGCTCTAGACAGAATATTGAAAATGTCAGCTGTATGTTCCTAACTGCATATGATAAAGAACTTCAGGAGCAAGGGAAGAAACTTTAAATCGCAAAAATAATTTAAAATGGTTACAGAAGAGGTTTAAATTATTGGGCTGGAAAATAAACTCTTACTTTCCTCTAGTCTCCAAGTCAGTAAAAGATTCTTGAAATAAAAGAAAGACTGACACCATAGTTAATGTCAAAGATATGGCTGTACGTGTTAATACCTTCAAAAGATTTAACACAATGCCTAATATACTGTCTCAGCTGCAATAAGAAGCATTACACAAAGTTGAAACTTACAAAACAGAGAAAGGCCAATCTCAGAAAGAGCTGTAGTTTTTGTTTTTGTGTTTTTGTAATAAATGGATTATAAACTCCGGGAGTTGGTGATGGACAGGAAGGCCTGGTGTGCTGCGATTCATGGGATCGCAAAGAGTCGGACACGACTGAGCGACTGTACTGAACTGAAGTGAACTGAAAAAAAAATATAAAGATTATAAAGATAATGGATTGTAAAGATAATATCCTCACAAAAGTTCTTAAGGGGAACATGGTGGCTTTGACCAAAAGGAATTGAAGTTGATCAAATTTCAAGAAGCCCTCAGGTTTGCCAACTTTCTAGAAGCAGGAAGTTTGTTGAGAAAACTATTAAACCACAAATGTTGGCAATTTCTTAAGAAAAAAAGTGGGACATCTCAGGAAGCAGAGTAAAGATCTATGATGGAGCCAAAAGACATGGAGAACAATGAACTACGAACCAATTCCCACAAGTTAGAACTAAGGGAAGTGGCATACACTACTGTTCAGCAAGCGAGCCTGGCCCACGTGTCCAGTGGGATTTCAGATTTTTTGTGAACCAGCGTACATCTGCTGTGTACATCTCATTCTTCGCCTCTTAAACCATGAAGATTTATTACAGTTATCCACCAATTGTCTAGCCATGATATCTGTGAGTGTGAAAAGATCATTCACTTCTTAGTTTATAGGACTAGAAATTAAGAGGGACCACACTTGAGACACTGCACTGGAAGAGTCTCCTTTACATCTGAACTTATATGTGTGTGCATGGGCTCAGTCATTCAGTCATGTAGGATTCTTTGCAGCCCCATGGACTGTACCCTGCCAGGCTCCTCTGCCCATGGAATTTTCCAGGCAAGAATACTGGAATGGGGTCCCATTTCCTACTCCAGGAGATCTTCCCAACCCAGGGGTCGAAGCTGCATCTCTGATGTCTCCTGGCATTGGCAGGTGGGTTCTTTACCACTGGCGCCACCTGGGGAGCTCTTTGCATGAACAGCAACTAGTAAAGGAATTTTTGCTCATCTTCCTAAAATTGCTAGATGGGAATGATACATTTCACATTGTAAGAAACTTGGTGCCCATGCTGAAGTGCAGCACAATGGAATTCTAAATTTTTTTATCTTAGAACATCCTTTACATCCAACAAGAAAAAAAAAAAAAAAAAAAGAAATTCTTCCTAGATTTTGTGCACAAGTGTTTCTTAATGGACTTTATGTTTATTGTATCGGCAGACTACTGATAATGTAAATTCAAATGTGAATTGGGAAGTGAAGGCAAGAAATGAAACTCAGACATCTCTGGACTCCAGGAGATTAAATCCTTCCTGTGTTAATTTTGTTTTCTTCTCCATCTGCTTCTGATTCTTTGTGCTTGAAGCCATGCCATCAATAAATAGGAAGCAAAAATTGAGGCAACTACACTTTTATTTGTGGGTGCAACACTAAAAATCTTTACATTCATGTGGGAAGAGAACAGTCACCTGACTTTGAAAGGCAGTGGGACAACTGCTGTGCAGCTGGGAGCCACCTGGAACCTGAGACAAAGAGGAAAATGGACAGTTTGCTTCCATTGCTACTTTCACTTATATTTCTTTACCTATTTTGCTTAAGGCCAGTTTTCATTATTTGTAACAGAAAATTAGGGTACAGATAGAAAGCATGGGTCTTGTTGCAGAGATACATGGTTGTATCAAGTCATATTTTTCTACCAAGAAAAAAATAAGACCAGCCAAGATACTCTCATAAATAAAAAACATATATTTTAACATTAATGTCATGTTTCTCCCAATGAGTCATTTTTTCAATAACTAATCAATGTTGATTATTATATGACTCATCCCCTGCATCTATTTTTCTCTATATCAGCATTACATTTAAAATGCTAATTTAAAATTTCACAGGAAATAATAGAGATGGGCTTTTTTTATGGTCTCATGCAACAGCATCATGTTATCACCATAAAAATCTGTCACTAACACAAAGGCGTGTTAACAATAATGCCAGTAATCAAGGTACTCAGAAAATGGTTGACATTGTGGGGTGGGAGTCTTGGATAGGAATTAAGACCTAGGAATTAAAAATAGATGTGGAAATCCTGTAACTATGGGTTTATTTAAGTTTTTATAGATTTCAAAAACAACTCCATCCCCCAAAGAATGAGGAAGAGCCAAATATGTATTTTGCTGGGTTTGGTCTTCCAGTTCTGCATGTTAAAACCAAACATTTTGTCTACGGTTACTGGAAACTACCCAACATTTCTGGAATATTTAATGTCAATCCTCAAATATGTTTCTCCCAAACACATTCAGCTCTGTTTTAATCAGCACTTACTCTATGTGCTGCTTTTATATGCCATATGAAATATTAAGTTTCCCTATATGACCAAATTAATGTAGATGGACCAGGGTGAAGAAAATGTAAAGAATAAAAAATGTATGGCGTAACAAATACATGTAGTTCCTATTTAAATAAATATAGTTTATGCTTTGTCAGATTCATTTTAGTTTCTTTTAATGCATATGCATTTGTGTTTTCCTGTCATCTGTATCCTCAGATTAGACTATATTTTAGTTCACTTTCATTCTATCTGAAATAAAATATCCAAATCCCCTGTATGATGAGATGAGTATTTGGTAGGGTATACATTAACAAGCTGGGGGCAGGCTAATTACAGGTGCTGAAAAGAGTCCAGAGTGTGGTCAATATTGTCAACTGAAATAGCAGGGAACACCAAAAACAAAGGTTCACATAAAGTCAAAAATCATGCAAGAATGGTGACTCTTCCAAATGATGGTGATCAAACCACAAAGACAATTACATTGTCAGTAGATTAAAAAGAGAATGGAAATTAGAAGCCCTATGCCAAGGAAATGAGGCCAAGAAGATGTGAATTAGAAGTACAAGATGGAGGAATTGATGTGAAAAAGCATCACTAATTTGGGTTTTAATTTGTCTTCATGAAGTGACCAAGGTTCCGTGGATTGGCCAGACTTAGAGAACTGGCTGGTGTTCATATGGTTCTCTTAGATACTAAATTTGTCTTCTTAAACTGTAATCCTCTGTGTATCTGATCAAAATGCTTTCCAAATAAAAGATGCACAACAATAACTACTGTTGAATGAATAAATACATGGATAATAAACAGTGCTCTCTAAACCAGATCATTGTATCTTTCTGTCAGTCCCAAAATAAATCTTAATGCTTTTGCTGCTTTGGCAAGTTTTCACAAAATACCCAAGATGTCCTAGCTGCTACAGCTTCCCAGCTCCTGCCATGTGCACTTTGTCAGAGCTGAAGTGATTACATGAAGTCTCCCGTTGCAGACTTCCTTCACCAGCATCGAATCACCTTGGTGATGTCCACTGGGGCTTAGCACTTTCACTTTTCTATTTTCCGTTGGACCATGCATTTTTTTCCAGCCTCTGTGGAAATGAACTGAGCTAACTCCAGGAGATAGTGAAGGATAGGGGAGCCTGGCTTGTTACAATTCATGGGGTCACAGAGTCAGACAAGACTTAGTGACTGACCAACAACAAAACAAAGAAACATGAGATTCTGAAAATGAGTGGTTGCATTAACCCTTTCTTTAGTATTAACTGAAAGACAAGAATGTCTCTTTATCTCATGCCTGGACAATGTTTTTTTATATTTATTTTCCTTGAATCTTTCTCTTGCAGCCATTGCATTGTTAAAGTAATTATTCAGAGCAAATGCTCATTTCTGTAAATGAATATATAAGTAATTAGTTAAAATGGATTAAGTGACAATCATATATATCATATTAGTTTCTAATTGAACTTTTTCTTAGTGGGCATTAAAATTTCGTTAAGAAAATAATATTGAATACAAAGCACTGCATAATATAGTGTCTTTGACTTCTGTTTCAGCAAGTCTCCGTGGTTTAATACGTTACTGTTTAAAATTGAATGAAATAAAATCACCAACCATTTGTTTGAAGTGCTTTACTGAGCAGTATTTTCACTATATTTAAATTGCCGTCACATGCAGTTATAAAACATCTTATTGTGTATATCATCTCTGTCAACGTGTTCACCCACACTTCATTACTTTTTCATGTATTATTTTATGGGTATTTTTACAAGGATATAGCCGATGTTTGGGGGAAAAAAGAAATGTGCATGCTCTTCGCTCTTAAAAATCATTTTCGAAATCAAAATCAATCTTTTATTATTTATTATAATAAGCCTTTTCAAGAAAATGTTGCACTGAATTTCACAGTCTTTCTGCTACTGCTGGTTCCTCCTACTTTCTATGCAGTGCTCAGTTTCCTGGGACTCATAATGTGAATGATGAGGCATAAGCATATAAATATATAATATTTATACATTTTAAATCTTTCTTTAAAACAAGAGAGATGATCATTTTCAAACTATATTAGTCTCATTTATCTCCATGATGCCATTAATGTTGTAAAACGTTGCAGCAACATTACCAACTCCTGAAGGCCTGCATCAGCCTTTAGCTACTCAGCCGCATTATTAGATTGTCAACATAATTCAGACATCTCATATAGAGGGAGCCAACCCGCTGGCTCCAATGCTTTGTAAATGTATTTGCTTGATGAAGTAGCTCTGAACATATTGAAGCCTTTACCATTTCCATGCATATCACAGTTGCAGAATCATCTCTATCGCTGCTTCAAAATGCACTTAAGATTTACACCTTTGTTTTTCTGTCTTGTACACTTCAGTATGTCTCAATATCCAGTCCCCAATGAGCACAGGATAAAAGAAAATGCTACTTAAAAATCAGTATTACATTTTATAGCATTACAAAATGACAGTTTCACTTACTTTTCTGATTAAGAGATTAAATAAAGCCTCCAAATGTAAATATAAAATAACATATTTAAGAAATCCATCCAAATATTTATGGGGTGGAATGGATGCATTTGTTTTGCAATTAATGGGTTTATAACTGTCAGATGAGTTTTACATATCAAATTCTTTTTTAAAAAAGTAAAAATAAGAGTTCCACTTTTAAAATGAATTCAGACATGGAGTATATTTGCAAAGATCTAGAACTGAATTTAGCATCAGCGTAGAAAAGCAAGTGGAGATTTGCTCAGAGATGTAACACTTGAAATCACAGTGAACGAACAGTGAATACACAAAGGTGAGAAACAGAGAACTTTCTGTGCATACAGAATTCTCTTATCACTCCGTGTCTCCTTTATTTGCAGATACAGAGCTACTTTGAATTGACTTAATACTCCCAAGTTATGATTTACTTATTTTGGATTATTTTGTTTTTTAATACTTCAGAGATAATCACAATATGTATATTTGGGGCAGGGGGCTTGGGTAGAGAATTAATGCTTTGCTGCTGCTGTTGCTGCTAAGTCGCTTCAGTCGTGTCCAAAGCTGTGCGACCCCATAGATGGCAGCCCACCAGGCTCCTCCGTCCCTGGGATTTTCCAGGCAAGAACACTGGACTGGATTGCCATTTACTTCTCCAATGCATGCAGGCATGCATGCAAAGTCACTTCAGTCATATCTAACTCTGTGCAACCCCATGGACAGCAGCCCACTAGGCTCCTCTACCCACAGGATTCTCCAGGCAAGAATACTGGAGTGGCTTGCCATTTCCTTCTCCAGCAACTAATGCTCTATCAACAACTAAAACGACTTTCCAGGCAACCCAGTGAGAGGAATCAGTGCAGCATCTCACAGTACACACGGCAGTGATTCTGGAAGCTCCTTTTGTTTCCCTACATCTGCTCAGTTTATCAATCATTTAATCACAACACACTCTATCTTTTACTCTGGGAGCTTAGTTACAGAATCATTCAATCCTATCTGCAAACACTTACTGAATCCCTATTGTGAGCTAGATACTGTGCTAGGCACACAGGAATCAAAGATGCGAAGATGAGAACACACAGCTTCAAAAAAGAGACAAGCCCACGGAGGAGACAAATATGCAAGCTGACAAAGGCAACACACTGTGAGATGTAAAACAACCAAGTATGAACAAAGTGGCTGCAGGTTTGGATTGCAGTAATTTCATCTGCTTGGAGATGCTATCAATTAACTCCAAGCAGAAATATATTGTGTGTTTTTTTTTTTTTTTAGCTTTATTGAGGATAGAACTGATATAAGGTATGCAATGTGATGATTTGATTCACTGTGATTGTTGTTTAGTTGCTAGGTTGTATCTAACTCTTGAGAACTCACAGACCGTAGCCTTCAGGTTCCTCTGTTCATGGGATTTCCTAGGCTAGAATCCTGGTGTAGATTGCCATTTCCTTCTTCAGAGGATCTTCCTGACCCAGGGATCAAATCTGGGTCTCCTGTATTAACAGGCAGATTCTTTACCCTCTGAGCTACCTGGGAAGCCCAATGATTTGATACATGTGTATATTGTGAAATGACCATCAAAGTAGAATTAGTTAACATGAAAATTGCATAATCACATAATCACAATTTTTGTGATGAAAATCTTTAAGATCCATCTCTTGGCAACGTTCATGTGTATAACACATTATTGTTTGCTATAATCACCATATTGAATATTAGGTCCCAAGAATTTTTACTCATTTTCTAGCTGGAAGTTTAAACTCTTTGACTGACATTTCCTCATTTCCCACAACCTAGCCTCTGGCAACCACCAAGCTTCTCTATGTTTCTCTGGGTGTCTCTTTTTTTCAGATTCTGCAGAGATTATATAATATTTGTCTTTCTCTGTCTTACTTATTTCACTTAGCATAATGCCCTCCAAGTCTAACCACATTATTGAAATTTCCTTCCTTTTTATGGTCAAGTATATATTTTTTTCATTCTATGTATATATTATATAAACATCTTTATTCATGTATGAATAAACATTTACATTGTCTTCCTATCTTAGCTACAGTAAAAATTGCTGCAGTGAACATGGGACTGTAGATATCTCTTTGAGATAGTGATTTCAATCCTATTGTATATATATCCAAAAGTGGTTTGCTGGACCATATGGTAGTTATACGCTTAATTTATTGACGAAACTCCATGCTGTTTCCCTACTGGCTGCAGCAATTTATATTCCCATCAATATACTCCTGTATTCCCTCGTCCTCTCCAACACATGTCTCTGACTTTCTGATGCCAGTCACTCTAACAGGAGAGGGGAGATATCTTGTAGTTTTGATTTGCATTTCCCTAATGACTAGTAACGTTGAGCTTCTTTTAACGTACCAATTGGTTAATTCTCTGCCTTTTTAGAAAAATGTATATTTCAGGTCATTTTTCCATTTTTAATTGAATTATTTGTGAGTTATTTTGTTCTGTTTTAGTATGCATGAGTTTCTTACATATTTTGGCTATTAACTGCCCATTTGATAATGATTTAAACATTTTTTCTCATTTTAGTTCTGTTGATTATTTCTTTTGTTCTGTAGAAGAAACAAAGGTGTTAGTTTGATGCAGTTCCATTTGCTTCTTTTTGCTTTTGTTGTTTGTACTTTTGGTGTCATATCCAAAGAATTGCCAAGGCCAATGTTTCAAGGTGTTTTAGCTATATTTTCCTGAAGGAATTTTATATTTCTACATCATACATTGTATCCTTTAATCCATTTAAGTTTTTGTGAGTGGTATAAGACAAAGGTCCAGTTTTGTTCTTTTGCATGAATAACCAGTTATCCCAGTACCATTTACTGAAAAACTTTCTTTTACCTATTGAATATTTTTGGCTCCCCTGTCAAATATTAGTTGACCTTGAGTTTACTTACAAATTCTTGATTTTATTTCATAGTTCATATGTCTATTTTTATGCCAGTACAATATTTCTTTTGATTATTATGATTTTGTAACATAGTTTGAAGTGCAATGCCTTTAAATCTGTTCTTGTTCCTTTGGCTATTTGAGGTATTTTTTTGTGGATCCATACAAATGTTTTCTATTTCTATGAAAAAAAAATTCATTAAAATTTTGACAAGAATTACATTGACTCCATAAATACATTTTAGTACTTTGGACATTTTAGCGATATTAATCCTTCTGATCCACAGACAAAAGATGTATTTCCATTTATTTGTGCCTTCTTCAATTTCATTCGTCAATATCTTAATAGTTTTCAGTGTAAAAGTCTTTTATATTCCTGGTTAAACTTATTCCTCAATATTCTATTTTTTTTTAATTCTATCATAAGTGTAACTTGTTTTCTTTATTTTGATTTTCAGATATGCTGTTGTTAGTGTATAGAAATGAAATTGATTTTTGTATGTTAATATTTTACCTAGAACTTTTGCTGCCTTCATTCCAGTTTGTGTGTGTCTGTGTGTGCGCGTGTGTAATCTTTAGGGTCTTCTATATATTAGGTAGTGCAATCTGCAAACAAAGACAATTTTGCTTCCTTCCTTCCTTTTAGGATTTTGTTTTTCCCATTCTAATTGCTCTAGTCAGGACTTTAAGTACCAAGCTGAATAGAAGTGGTGAGAGGAAGCACTCTTGTTGTGTTCCTGTTTTTAGAGAAAAAACCTTTAGCTTTTCACCACTGAGTTTGATGTTATATATAGTATTTATTATGTTGAGATGTATACCCTCTGAACGTGAAAGTGAAAGTCACTCAGTCATGTCTGACTCTGCAACCCATGGACTGTACCGTCTATGGGATTCTCCAGGCCAGAATATGGGAGTGGGTAGCCTTTCCCTTCTCCAGGAAATCTTCCCAACCCAGGTCTCCTGCATTGCAGGTGGATTCTTTACCAGCTGAGCCGCAAGGGAAGCCCAAGAATACAGAGTGGGTAGCCTATCCCTTCCTCACCAACTGAGCTATGAGGGAAGCCCTCTATTTCTCTCTTTGTATTCCCTCTATTTCTAACTTATTGAGAGCTTTTATTATGCAAGGTAGTTTTGGAAAGATAAATCTGAGCTGACTGAGTTGCTGGGTCAGAAAGATGTAACAGATGCTTAGAATATTGTTTTATAGTGATAGAGATGAAACAGTCCTAAGAAATCACTGTATTAAATTCTGTTGTTTTACAGATGATAAAATCAAGGCCCATTCAAATTTCCTGACTTGTTCAAGTCAGTTAGCTAATTATTGGTAGTTAATATCTGTGTACCTCTTACTCCTCATTTGGCCTTATGCTACCATACGTTTCCCGTCTGGTGTCTCTCCTCAGAGTTCTCCAGTTTTTTCTCTTTTTTTTATGCTTCTGCTGTTGTTTCATATTCTGTCAATTTCCTGAGCTTACCTCTTCTCCATGTTCTTGGCTCTTGCTTGTCACTCCAAGGATAGAGAAGGCTAGTTCTTACTCAGTGGTTTATATATGGACCTTAGTATATTTCAGCTAAAATACATTTTGCACTTCCAAACCAGGATGCACAATAAACATTTAGAAGCTGGTAAAAAAGCAAGAAAATAACATATAACATAAACATTATTTTGGGGGAGAATGAGTATGTGTATATCATTGGTTGAATCCCTTTGCTGTCCAACTGAAACTATTACAGCATTCTTAGTTGGCTATACTCCATATAAAAAGTTTAAGAACCAAAAAGCATTTAAAATGTTTGTATTTATTTTACACGTATATATTGTATATTACATTATAAATAAACAGCTTATGAACAAAAAGCTTATTGGCTTAGACAGTAAAGAATCAGCCTACAATGTGGGAGACCTGATTTTGATCCCTGGGTTGAGAAGACCACATTGAGAAGGGTATGGCAACCCACTCCAGCATTCTTGCCTGGAGCATTTCATGGACAGAGGAACCTGGTGGAGTACAGTCCACGGGGTCGCATAGAGTCAGACACAGCTGAACAACTAAGCACAGCACAGCACAGTACCTAAGTCCATTAATTTGTATTGGATCTTCCAATTTAATCTTAATATTTTAGTGATTTTGTTATGTATATCAGTTCAGTTCAGTTGCTCAGTCATGTCCGACTCTTTGTGACCCCATGAACTGCAGTACACCAGGCCTTCCTGTCCATCACCAACACCTGGAGTTTATCCAAACTCATGTCCATCCAGTCGGGGATGCCTTCCAGCCATCTCATTCTCTGTTGTCCCTTTCTCCTCCTGCCCCCAATCTCTCCCAGCATCAGGGTCTTTCCCAATGAGTCAACTCTTCCCATGAGGTGGCCAAAGTATTGGAGTTTCAGCTTTAGCATCAGTCCTTCCAATGAACACTCAGGACTGATCTCCTTTAGGATGGACTGGTTGGATCTCCTTGCAGTCCAAAGGACTCTCAAGAGTCTTCTCCAACACCACAGTTTAAAAGCCTCAATTCTTTGGGACCCAGCTTTCTTCACAATCCAATTCTCACATCCATACATGACCACAGGAAAAACCATAGCCTGGACTAGACAGATCTTGGTTGGCAAAGTAATGTCTTTGCTTTTGAATATGCTGTCTAGGTTGGTCATAACTTTCCTTCCAAAGAGTAAGCGTCTTTTAATTTCATGGCTGCAGTCACCATCTGCAGTGATTTTGGACCCCCCCAAAGTAAAGTCTGACACTGTTTCCACTTTTTTCCCATCTATTTCCCATGAAGTAATGGGACCAGATGCCATGATCTTCGTTTTCTGAATGTTGAGCTTTAAGCCAACTTTTTCACTCTCTTCTTTCACTTTCATCAACAGATTTTTTAGTTCCCCTTCACTTTCTGCCATAAGAGTTGTGTCATCTGCATATCTGAGGTTATTGATATTTCTCCTGGCAATCTTGATTCCAGCTTGTGCTTCTTCCAGCCCACTGTTCATGATATTTTCTCATAATCAAAAAATATTGATTTGTAACATCATCAACATAGTAATTACTAAGTTATCTGGCAATATATAACAGTAGCTTCAAAACAAAATATCAAGTTTGTTACTAAAAATAATACTATAGTGTGAAATTTTAAACTTCCTTGCGATTTTTTTTTCATTCAAATTCATCACAAAAAGTACAGTCTTAAAGTACAGTCAACAGCTTTCCATTAAATTACTTGATGTAAATTATTTCTTCCTATGTTAATACTATAAAATGTATCTAAAGATTAGGTTGATTTGTTTCCTCTTGAATTCATTTAGAGGGCTTTTTTTCTCTTTTTTTCCTTTTGGAGAAGGAAAGAGTAGCTTTATTGCTTTGCCAGGCAAAGGTGGAACACAGCAGGCTACTGCCTGAAGAACTGTGCCCTCTCCTTGGTGAGTAGAAAGAGGTTATATAGTCAGGCAGGGGTATGTGATAAGGATCAAGGCAGTAACAGTCTTGTATTCTTCTGTCTTCTGCAAAAGTTTAAAAAGGGTGGGGTTGCTGACAAGATTTGGTTGTGTGTAGGGTCTTTATACTGTCACCCTGCTCATTTAATTTATATGTAGAGTACATCATGAGAAAGGCTGGGCTGGAAGAAGCACAAGCTGGAATCAAGATTACTGAGAGAAATATCAATAACCTCAGATATGCAGATGACACAACTCTTATGGCAGAAAGTGAAGGGGAACTAAAAAACTTGTTGATGAAAGTGAAAGAAGAGAGTGAAAAAGTTGGCTTAAAGCTCAACATTTGGAAAACTAAGATCATGGCATCTGGTCCCATCACTTCATGGGAAATAGATGGGGAAACAGTGGAAATAGTGTCAGACTTTATTTTGGGGGGCTCTAAAATCACTGCAGATGGGGACTGCAGCCATAAAATTAAAAGACACTTACTCCTTGGAAGGAAAATTATGACCAGCCTAGATAGCATATTGAAAAGCAGAGACATTACATTGCCAACAAAGGTCCGTCTAGTCAAGGCTACGGTTTTTCCTGTGGTCATGTATGGATGTGAGAGTTGGACTGTGAAGAAAGTTGAGTGCCAAAGAATTGATGCTTTTGAACTGTGGTGTTGGAGAAGACTCTTGAGAGTCCTTTGGACTGCAAGGAGATCCAACCAGTCCATTCCAAAGGAGATCAGCCCTGGGATTTCTTTGGAAGGAATGATGCTAAAGCTGAAACTCCAGTACTTTGGCCACCTCATGTGAAGACTTGACTCATTGGAAAAGACTCTGATGCTGGGAGGGATTGGAGAGAGGAAGAAAAGGGGACAACAGAGTATGAGATGGCTGCATGGCATCACGGACTCGATGCATGTGAGTTTGAGTGAACTCTGGGAGTTGGTGATGGACAGGGAGGCCCACCGTGCTGCAATTCATGGGGTCGCAAAGAGTCGGACACGACTGAGTGACTGAACTGAACTGAACTGAACTGAGGGTCTTTAAAAGTTACTCATTCAGTCTTGTCCGACTTTTTGCAACTCCATGGACTGTAACCCTCCAGGCTCCTCTGTCCATGGAATTCTCCAGGACAGAATACTGGAGTGGGCAGCCATTCTCTTCTCCAGGGGACCTTCACAGCCCAGGGATCAAACCCAGTGCTCCTGCATTGCAGGTGGATTCCTTGCCATCTGAGCCATGAGGGAAGCCCTCCTGCAGGGTCTCAGGGGGTCCATTTCCTAATATCAGTGGGCCTCTCTGCTTCCTTTAGTCTTCACCTCAGGTGATTTCCTGTCTGTGCCTCTCTTGGCTAGCAAGTGTCTGCCCTTAATTTATATTTTTGTGATTACTTTTTGAAATTGAGTGTATTTATTTGATTCAAAGACAAAGATAATGTGGAAATTTGTCTTACCTTCACCCTTGAACTTGTGACCATACAACACCTTACCTACTAAAAGTTACCAATAGTGTTGGTTTCTTGGTTATACAATAGGGTCATTGTGTTTTCCATGTGAGTTTAAAAAGTATATATTCATAATGTATGTAAATATGTAGTCCGACTATATCTACCACCTCCTCTTTTTCCTCCTCCTTTTTTAAATACAAATATTCATATATTAAATACACTGTTCTGAATTCTGCTGATCAAAATAAAGAACCAGGAACCCTCTATCTTTTTTTAGACTCTTTCTTTTACTTTCATAATAGCTTAATTCTCCAGTATTCTCTCAGTTATAGTCATTAACATCACTCTGTTTCTTCCATTCCATTATGAGTCCCTAGATATAGAAATCACATCTATCAGAAGTTTATAATTAAAATTTTTTCCACTTATTATCTGTTTTATTTTCTACCCACAGCATGTGCTTACTGATTCCTTGTTAAGTAAGATTGTAAATAAAGTTTATTTCTTAGGAGTCCAAACCACTCTTCAAGGATTCTAATGTATCGTTTTTTCGAATTCTACAGAAAGTTGAATGGAAGCCTCCTCCAGCTTACTCCACAGCAGCCACAGGCAGCAGAGCCCCTTCTGGTTCCATCTGCCCCTCTTATCCAAACTGTGTGCACGTGTGCTCAGTCATGTCCCACTCTTTTGCGACCTCATGAACTGTAATCTGCCAAGCTCTTGTGCCCATGGAATTTTCAGGGAAAAATAGTCTAGTGGGTTGCCATTTCCTCCTCCAGGGGATCTTCCTGACCCAGGGATTGAATCCATGTCTCTTGTACATGGATTCTTGACCACTGCACTACCTGGGAAGCCCTGATACAAATTGCAGTTTACTCTTTTTTTGGGTGTTAGTCTTTCAAGCAGAAGCATTAATTTTCCATTTTGAAGGATGTTGTCAGATAGGGACAAAGGAGTATTACAAACGTCCATGACCCATTTAGGGAATTATTGGATTCTTGATGAATTCTGGCTTCCCTGTTTACCTTGAACTGCTCATAAATTCCAAAAAGCACCATTTTTTATTCATTTCCTCAAGAATATTTTTACGGATCAAAAAAGAACCCTTTTGAACGTATCTTATAAATGGTTCTTAGTAACCATAATATCTGTAATTTAGAGATTATTACAATGCTTCCAGCAATTGCCTTATATGTATTACTTCTTTCCCTTAATCTTCCTAAAAGCTCTACAAAGACATTAGTATCTTTTTCTTTGTATAAATCAGGAAACTATATCTTCAGTGTAAGGTATTTTCTCAAGAGTTTCCAGTTAACAATAATTTTTTAAGGGCCACAATTATGAATTATCTGTATGACTTCAATATCTGAGCTCTGATCACTGCAAACTGTTTCTTAACAGGATAAAATTATTTTAAATTTGAATTCACCTAGATGTTTCAAAGGATTGCTGGTGTCATTCTGCCATTTCAATTTTGTATTTGCAGTTATCAATAGACTAAAATAAAAGAATGATGAAAAGACCCCAGATATGTAATTATTTTCAGGCTTATAAATAAGCATTGTCATACTGAGTAATACATGTCCTGAGACATAAGGCAAATTTAGTAATACTGAACCTGTATTTATCTAAAATTTTATATTTTGTTCATCATAAATTTTGCATTAACTGTAATTTTTAAAATATGTTGCATCCATTACTTATCTGGATGCTTGAGACTTTTTTTGATGTTGTTTCCCTTTCCTTAATTTTATGCTCAAAGTGAGTCCCATATTAACTTCCTCCAAGCCCCAGCCCTGTAATAAAGGTGTTTGTGATTAGAGAACCCATAAAATTCCATTGGCCAAGTATGTACAAGACCAAAATAGGACGGGCATTCTGCATTCTGGGAGACGATATGAACCAGAGTCATGGTCTTGGGCTGGAGGAATTTTCCATGAAGCTTCATCCATAAACTATAAGTATGGAAACGCACCATAGGGATGAGCATAAGGCAAGTTCAGAACAAAATAGTTTACTTTCTAGTGCTGACAATAGCAGGATCCAAATGAGTCAGAGGAGTTAGAGAGGTCCTGATTCTGTAGACGGAACTTGAGCTGAAACTTTAAGAATTTGTAAGACTCAAACCGAGGTGACCAGGAGGACACTGCATTTCAGGGAAAGGTGAGCCATTAAAGGTCAGAATTTGTACGGTTTGGGAGGAGGGTTGGGGTGAATATAACACTAAGGTAAATTGATCAGGAAGTCCATGCAGTGAATTAGTATAAGAAAAAATGTAAGATTTGATTGTGAAGACTTTGTAAGATTACCGGAATCCAGGACAAATCTTTATAAAAGGGGGGAATCATATTTCACAGGACATTTCTGGACAAGCTTAGTTTATCAAATAGGAATAGTTGCAGGGTTAGAAACTTTTTACATACTAGAGTCTGAAATGAAGTAATGGGTACCTAATAGCATGAAACAGTAGGGGTTTCCCAGGTGGCTCAGTGGTAAAGAATCTTCCTGCAATGCAGGAGATACAGGAGATGCAGATTTCATCCTTGTGTTGGGAAGATCCTCTGGAGGAGAAAATGGCAACGCACTCCAATATTCTTGCCTGGGAAATCCCATGGCAGAGGAGCCTAATGGACTACAGTCCATGGGACTGCAAAGAGTCAGACACGGCTGAGTGACTGGGCATGCAACATGAAATGGAACATTTTATTTATTTATTTTAATATAAATTTATTTATTTTAATTGGAGGCTAATTACTTTACAGTATTGTATTGGTTTTGCCATACATCAACATGAATCCACCACAGATGTACATGTGTTCCCATCCTGAACCCCCCTCTCTCCTCCCTCCCAATCCCATTCTTCTGGGTCATCCCAGTGCACCAGCCCTGAGCATCCTGTATCATGCATCGAAACTGGACTGGCGATTCGTTTCACATATGATAATGTACATGCTTCAATGCCATTCTCCGAAATCATCCCACCCTCGTCCTCTCCCACAGAGTCCAAAAGACTGTTCTATACATCTGTGTCTCTTTTGCTGTCTCGCATACAGGGTCATCATTACCATCTTTCTAAATTCCATATATACGTGTTATTATACTGTATGGGTGGTTTTCATTCTGGCTTACTTCCCTCTATATAATAGGCTCCAGTGTGATCTACCTCATTAGAACTGATTCAAATGTATTCTTTTTAATGGCTGAGTAATACTCCATTGGGTATATGTACAACAGCTTTCTTATCCACTTGTTTGCTGATGGACATCTAGGTTGCTTCCACGTCCTGGCTATTATAAACAGTGCTGCGATGAACATTGGGGTACATGTGTCTCTTTTGATTCTGGTTTCCTCGGTGTCTATGCCCAGCTGTGGGATTGCTGGGTCATAAGGCAGTTCTATTTCCAGTTTTTGAAGGAATCTCCACACTATTCTCCATAGTGGCTGTACTAGTTTGCATTCCCACCAACAGTCTAAGAGGGTTCCCTATTCTCCACCCCCTCTCCAGCATTTATTCCTTGTAGACTTTTGGATAGCAGCCATTCTGACTGGTGTGAAATGGTACCTCACTGTGGTCTTGATTTGCATTTTCTCTGATAATGAGTGATGTTGAGCATCTTTTCATGTGTTTGTTAGCCATCTGTATGTCTTCTTTTGAGAAATGTCTATTTAGTTCTTTGGCCCATTTTTTGATTGGGTTGTTTATTTTTCTGGAATTGAGCTGCATGAGTTGCTTATATATTTTTGAGATTAGTTGTTTGTCAGTTGCTTCATTTGCTATTATTTTCTCCCATTCTGAAGGCTATCTTTTCACCTTGCTTATAGTTTCCTTTGTTGTGTAGAAGCTTTTAATTTTAATTAGGTCCCTTTGTTTATTTTTGCTTTTATTTCCAGTATTCTGGGAGGCGGATCATAGAGGATCCTGCTGTGATTTATGTCGGAGAGTGTTTTGCTTATGTTCTCCTCTAGGAGTTTTATGGTTCCTGGTCTTGTTTAGACTTTAATTCATTTTGAGTTTATTTTTGTGTATGGTGTCAGAAAGTGTTCTAGTTTCATTCTTTTACAAGTGGTTGACCAGTTTTCCCAGCACTACTTGTTAAAGAGATTGTCTTTTCTCCATTGTATATTCTTGCCTCCTAAGATGTCCATAGGTGTGTGAATTTTTCTCTGGGCTTTCTATTTTGTTTCATTGATCTATATTTCTGTCTTTGTGCCAGTACCATACTCTCTTGATGACTGTGGCTTTGTAGTAGAGTCTGAAGTCAGGCAAGTTGATTCCTCCAGTTCCATTCTTCTTTCTCAAGATTGCTTTGGCTATTCGAGGTTTTTTTTGTATTTCCATACAATTTGTGAAATTATTTGTTCTAGCTCTGAAAAATACCGTTCCTAGCTTGATAGGGATTGCATTGAATCTATAGACTGCTTTGGGTAGTATACTCATTTTCACTATGTTGATTCTTTCAATCCATGAATATGGTATATTTCTCCATCTATTAGTGTCCTCTAAGATTTCTTTCACCAGTGTTTTATAGTTTTCTATACATAGGTCTTTTGTTTCTTTAAGTAGATGTATTCTTAAGTTTTTTTTTTTTTTTTTTTCATTGCAATGGTGAATGGAATTGTTTCCTTAATTTCTCTTTCTATTTTCTCATTATTAGTGTATAGGAATGCAAGGGGTTTCTGTGTGTTGATTTTATATCGTGCAACTTGACTATCTTCATTGATTAGCTCTAGTAATTTTCTGGTGGAGTCTTTAGGGTTTTCTATGTAGAGGATCATGTCATCTGCAAACAGTGAGAGTTTTACTTCTTTTCCAATCTGGATTCCCTTTATTTCTTTTTCTGCTCTGATTACTGTGGCCAAAATTTCCAAAACTATGTTGAATAGTAGTGGTGAGAGTGGGCACCCTTGTCTTGTTCCTGACTTTAGGGGAAATGCTTTCAATTTTTCACCATTGAAGATAATGTTTGCTGAGGGTTTGTCATATATAGCTTTTATTATGTTGAGATATTTTCCTTTTATTCCTGCTTTCTAGAGGGTTTTTTTTAATCATAAATGGATGTTGAATTTTGTCAAAGGCTTCTCTGCATCTATTGAGATAATCATATGGCTTTTATTTTTCAATTTGTTAATGTGGTGTATTACATAGATTAATTTGTTGATATTGAAGAATCCTTACATCCCTGGGATAAAGCCCACTTGGTCATGATGAATGATCTTTTTAATGTGCTGTTGGATTCTGATTGCTAGAATTTTGTTAAGGATTTTTGCATTTATGTTCATCAGTGATATTGGCCTGTAGTTTTCTTTTTTTGGCATATTTGTCAGATTTTGGTATTAGGGTGATGGTGGCCTCATAGAATGAGTTTGGAAGTTTTCCTTCCTCTGCAATTTTCTGGAAGAGTTTGAGTAGGATAGGTGTTCTTGAAATTTTTGGTAGAATTCAGCTGTGAAGCCATCTGGACCTGGGCTTTTGTTTGCTGGAAGATTTCTGATTAGAGTTCAATTTCCATGCTTGTGATGGACCTGCTAAGATTTTCTAGTTCTTCCTGGTCAGTTTTGGAAAGTTGTACTTTTCTAAGAATATGCCCATTTTATTGGCATATAATTGCTGATAGTATTCTCTTATGATCCTTTGTATTTCTGTGTTGTCTGTTGTGATCTCTCCATTTTCATTTCTAATTTTATTGATTTGATTTTTCTCCCTTTGTTTCTTGATGAGTCCGGCTAATGGTTTGTCAATTTTATTTATCCTCTCAAAGAACCAGTTTTTGGTTTTGTTGATTTTTGCTATGGTCTCTTTTGTTTCTTTTGCATTTATTTGTGCTCTAATTTTTAAGATTTATTTCCTTCTACTAACCCTGGGGTTCTTAATTTCTTCCTTTTCTAGTTGCTTTAGGTGTAGGGTTCGGTTATTTATTTGACTTTTTTCTTGTTTCTTGAGGTAAGCCTGTATTGCTATGAACCTTCCCCTTAGCACTGCTTTTACAGTGTCCCACAGGTTTTGGATTGTTGTGTTTTCAGTTTCATTCATTTCTATGCATATTTTGATTTCTTTTTTGATTTCTTCTGTGATTTATTGGTTATTCAGCAGCGTATTGTTCAGCCTCCATATGTTGGGATTTTTAATAGTTTTTCTCCTGTAATTGAGACTTAATCTTACTGCATTGTGGTCAGAAAAGATGCTTGGAATGATTTCAATTTTTTTGAATTTACCAACGCTAGATTTATGGCCCAGGATGTGATCTATCCTGGAGAAGGTTCCATGAGCACTTGAGAAAAAGGTGAAATTCATTGTTTTGGGGTGAAATGTCCTATAGATATCAATTAGGTCTAACTGGTCTATTGTATCATTTAAAGTTTGTGTTTCCCTGTTGATTTTTTATTTAGTTGATCTGTCCATAGGTGTAAGTGGGATATTAAAGTCTCTCACTATTATTGTGTTATTGTTAATTTCCCCTTTCATACTTGTTAGCATTTGTCTTACATATTGTGGTGCTCCTATGTTGGGTGCATATACGTTTATAATTGTTATATCTTCTTCTTGGATTGATCCTTTGATCATTATGTAGTGTTCTTTGTCTCTTTTCACAGCCTTTGTTTTAAAGTCTATTTTATCAGATATGAGTATTGCTACTCCTGCTTTCTTTTGGTCTCTATTTGTGTGGAATATCTTTTTCCAGCCCTTCACTTTCAGTCTGTATGTATCCCTTGTTTTGAGGTGGGTCTCTTGTAGACAACATATATAGGGGTCTTGTTTTTGTATCCATTCATCCAATCTTCGTCTTTTGGTTGGGGCATTCAACCCATTTGCATTTAAGGTAATTATCAATAAGTATGATCCTGTTGCCATTTACTTTATTGTTTTGGGTTCAAGTTTATACACTTTTTCTGTGTTTCCTGTCTAGAGAAGATCCTTTAGCATTTGTCGGAGAGCTGGTTTGATGGTGCTGATTTCTCTCAGCTTTTGCTTGTCTCTAAAGCTTTTGATTTCTTCTTCATATTTGAATGAGATCCTTGCTGGGTACAGTAATCTGGACTGTAGGCTATTTTCTTTCATCACTTTAAGTATGTCTTGCCTTTCCCTCCTGGCCTGAAGAGTTTCTATTGAAAGATCAGCTGTTATCCTTATGGGAATCCCCTTGTGTGTTATTTGTTGTTTTTCCCTTGCTGCTTTTAATATTCGTTCTTTGTGTTTGATCTTTGTTAATTTGATTAATATGTGTCTTGGGCTGTTTCACCTTGGGTTTATCCTATTTTGAACTCTTTGGATTTCTTGGACTTAGGTTATTATTTCCTTTCCCATTTTAGGGAAGTTTTCAACTATTATCTCCTCAAGGATTTTCTCATGGTCTTTCTTTTTGTCTTTTTCTTCTGAGACTCCTATGATTCGAATGTTGGGGCATTTAACATTGTCCCAGAGGTATCTGAGGTTGTCCTCACTTCTTTTAATTCATTTTTCTTTTTTTCCCCTCTCTGTTTCATTTACTTCTGCCATTCTATCTTCTACCTCACTTATCCTACCTTCTGCCTCCATTATTCTACTGTTGGTTCCCTCCAGAGAATTTTTGATCTCATTTATTGCATTATTCATTATATATTGACTTTTTTATTTCTTCTAGATCATTGTTAAACCTTTCTTGCATCTTCTCAATCCTCATCTCCAGGCTATTATCTGTAACTCCATTTTGTTTTTAAGATTTTGGATCATTTTCACTATCATTTTTTGGAATTCTTTATCAGGTAGATTCCTTAACTATTCTTCTTTTGTTTGGTTTGGTGGGCGTTTATCCTGTTCCTTTACCTGCTGGGTATTTCTCTGCCTCTTCATCTTATTTATATTGCTGTGTCTGGGGTGGCATTTCTATATTCTGGCAGTTTGTGTAGTTCTCTTTATTGTAGAGTTTCCTCACTGTGGGTGGGATTGTATGGGTGGCTTGTCAAGGTTTCCTGGTTAGGGAAGCTTGTGTTGGTGTTCTAGTGGGTGGAGTTGGATTTCCTTTCTCTGGAGTGCAATGAAGTGTCCAGTAATAAGTTATGAGATGTCAATGGATTTGGAGTGACTTTGGGCAGCCTGTATATTGAAGTTTGTGGCTGTGTTCCTGTGTTCCTGGTATGTCTTTATCTGGAACTTGTTGGTCCTTGGATAGTGCTTGGTCAGTTTATGTATGGAGGCATTATATGAGCTCCTATTGATTAATGCTTCCTAGAGTCAGGCGTTCTCCGGTGTTCTCCGGATTTGGACTTAAGCCTCCTGCCTCTGGCTTTCAGTCTTATTCTTACAGTAGCCTCAAGACTCTTCCATCTATACAGCACCAATGATAAAGTATCTAGGTTAAAGATGAAAAGTTTCTCCACAGTGAGGGACACCCAGAGAAATTCTGAGAGTTACATAGAGAAGAGAAGAGGGAGGTGATCAGGAGGAGAAGAGGGGGAATCTAAAGAGGCAAGAGCAAGCTAGCTAGTAATAACTTCCTTATGTGCTCTCCACAGTCTGGACCACTCAGAGATGTTCACAGAGTTATACAGAGAAGAGAAGAGGGAGGAAGGAGACATAGGTGGCCAGGAGAATAAAGGGGGGAATCAAAAGGAGAGAGACAGATCCAGCCAGTAATAAGTTCCCTAACTGTTCTCCACAATCCAGAACACACAAAGAGGTTCACAGAGATGGGTAGAGAAGAGAAGGGGGAGGGAGGAGATAGAGGCGACCTCATGGAGAAAACAGATAGTCCAAAGGGGGAGACAGCAATCAAGCCAGTAATCTCGCTCCCAAGTAAAAATGGGTACTGAAGATTGGGTTCTTAAAGGTACAAAATTGATAGCAAATACCAAAAGGCAAAGATTAAAAATCTAGGGTAGAGGTTGGATTCTCAAAAATACAATATTAAAGAAAAAAAAAAAAACATAGTCACAAAAATTATAAAATGTATATATATATGGTTTGCTTTAAAAAATCGGGTCTTTTTTTTTGCAAAGTAATAGTAGGTTATAAAAATGAAAATTAAAGGAGTAATAGAGGAATTAAAAATATTTTTTAATTTAAAGAATGATAATAGTAAAAATATATCTTGGAGTTTCTCTGATGTTTTTGTGGACAGTATGGGGTCAGTTCATTTTCAGATAGTTCCTTGATCTGGCTTATACTTCTCAAGATCTATAGGCCCCTTGCTATGTAGTTGGTGCTAACTACAGGGTTTTAATCTATTGCACTTGTCACTTCCAAGGCAATTCCCTCTGTTTGTTTTAGATTCTTTTGTTTGCTTGTCTCTTCAGTGTCTAATTTCTACCCTGACACAAGGGGCGGTGGTGGACACTTTTTTCAGCTCACTTGTTCAGTTGTGCTGTGAGGAGGGAGGTATGTTCCAAACAAATAACACTGGTGTGTGATCGCATTGTCTTGGCCACACTGAGTTTGCCCCCGCTCACGGTGTGTGTGCTTTCCCTGTCAACACTGCTTGGGCTCTAGGTTGCTCTGTTGGGAACTGTCTGAGGCTGGCGCTGGGTTTTGCACTTCCCAGGTCTAAGCCACTCAGGTTCAGGTATTTGGGTACTCCTTAGAGGAGCAGACTCTATTGGGCCTGTGTTTTGTGCCCTTCCCAGGTCTGAGCAACTCAGGTGACCAGGTGTTTGGCGAGTGTGGTCGCTGTGACTTATCGCTTCCCCTGTCCCTGCTGCTCGGTTTTCTGGGTGTACAACCAGCGCACCTTCTCAGGTGTGCCATGTGTCTCTTCTGGGGAGCTGATCTGTGGCTGCGACCCTCCCAGCAGATGTCGACCATCCAAAATCCTGAGAAGTCTTGGTTGGCAATGAAGCGTGCTTGCAGTCTGGTAGGTGATGCCTCTCTGGGGCCACGATTGCCCCCTTTGGGCTCTGGCTGCCCGCATCTGCCTGTCTCTGGCGGGGAATGAGCCTGTCCATAGCCAGCTAGCTGTGCTCAGTCCTTTGTTCTGTGAATGGGCCTGGCAGTGTCTTAGGTTAGGGCTTTTCCCAGGGTAGCTATCCCACAGTCTGGTTTGCTATCTCAAGTTAGCTCCCTTAGACTGCCCTCAGGGCATTCAGGCCCGACCTCTACCCTAAACAATGCAGCCTGCACCTCCCTGCCAAGCCCCTGCTTGCTAGTGGTGGATGCGTGAGTCTGTGCTGCTTCTTTGCTGGGAGTTTCCATTGGGCATGTAATATGTGGGTTTTAATTATTTATTTATTTTTCCTCCTGGTTATGTTGCCCTCTGAAGTTCCAAGGCTCACCACAGACTTGCCAGTGAGACTGTTTTTTGGTGTTTGGAAACGTCTCTTTTTTAAGACTCCCTTCCTGGGATGGATCTCTGTCCCTACCTCTTTTGCCTCTCTTTTAATCTTTTATGTTTTTTCCTACCTCCTTTCAAAGACAATAGGCTGCTTTTCTGGGTGCCTGATGTCCTCTGCCAGCATTCAGAGTTGTTTTGTGGAATTTACTCAGCGTTCAAATGTTCTTTTGATGAATTTGTGGAGGAGAAAGTGGTTTTCCCGTCCTATTCTTCTACCATCTTAGGGCCACCCCCCAAGTGTCAAAATGGAACATTTTAATGTCCATCATTTACTAAAAATAACTTTATCCCATCAAAATAATAGTTGCAGAGCTAACAGTTTTTGAACATATACCATGTGGTAGGCTTTGCTTCTTAAGCTACAAAATGCTTGATACAAACAGAGAAAGTTATTAAAGAACTCAGAAGAAACATTCTCAGTTCTTTGGCCATTTGAATGATGTTGCTTGTATTCATTTTAGACACTTTACCGTATTAAGAAAATTTGTTTTCTATCAAGTGATGTTTTTTAGCATCCATTGAATTGCTCACAGGTTTTTTCTACATTTTCTTGCTAATGTGAAATATCACATTTTCAATAAATTTTAAGTGCTAAATCACCTTTAATTCTAAACATAGTGCAGTTGATGCAACCTCCCTTGTTATATTTTGGAAGATTTGACTTGTTGACATTTTTATTGCATTTTAATCTGTAGTAAAATGGTATCTTTATCAGATTCGAGTACAACAATTGGGCTTCTCAGGTGGCTCCATGGTAAAGAATCTCTTTGTCTATGCAGGAGACCCAGGTTCGATCTCTGGGTCTCGAAGATCCCCTTGGAGAAGAAAATACCAACCCACTACATTATTCATGCCTGGAAAATCTCATGGACAGAGGAGCCTGGCAGGCTACAGTCCGTGGGATTGCAAAAGACTCGAACATGACTGAGTAATGAGCATACACATAGTGCAGTAGTCAAGCTGAATCCATAAAATGATTCAGAAAGTTCTACCTCTTCTTCCCTTTTTTGGAAGGTTAAGATGGAGATTATACCTACTTGTATATGTGGGGAAATATACAAACAAGTCTTTCCTGAATCTGGAGTCCTGTTGTGATTCATTACTCTTTTGGTCATTGTGGATACTTTTCAAAAGGTTTAACTACATGTTTACATTTATATTTACATTATCTAACTGCACTGTCTCCAAGTTAGATATTTAAAAGGACTCACAAGACTCTACAGAGACATACAGTGAGGGATCGGATGCAGTAAGAGAAAGAGAACACATATTGCAAGTCTGAACACCCCATACATGCACTATCCTTGGACAGCTATTCATGTGGATTACTGCTGTGTCCCCAGGCTGAATCTCCATATCTGTTTGGGGACCTTGGCTGGGAGTGTTCTTAATATCCCTCTATATAACTAGAAGGGAGAAGGCAATGGCAACCTACTCCAGTACTCTTGGGTGGAAAATCCCATGGAGGCAGGAGCCTGGTAGGCTGCAGTCCAAGGGTCGCTAAGAGTCAGACACGACTGAGTGACTTCACTTTCACTTTTCACTTTCATGCATTGGAGAGGGAAATGGCAACCCATTCCAGTGTTCTGGCCTGGAGAATCCCAGGGATGGGGGAGCCTGGTGGGCTGCCATCTATGGGGTTGCACAGAGTGTGACATGACTGAAGCGACTAGGCTGCAGCAGCATATAACTAGAAACTCTGTTAAGCTCCTCATGACTTTCCCCTCATTGTCATAGTATGTCAGAGAAAAGTTCTGTGTTCTAACATTCCTTGGTGTATATCTTTTCTTGAATCGGGGTTATCTTTGATTCAGTCTCATTAATGCTGTTGAAATATTAAGGTCAAAATTTTATTTATAAATGATATTTGAAAAGTCAGGGCAATTGGCAACATCGTGAAGTGAATCACAGTGGGACCTCTGCCTGTAATAAGTCAGCATTAGTGGGAGAAAAAGCTTTCATCACTCAAGCGTCCATCTTTGATATTAGGTCATGTGTCTGTATTATTATCTCCTATCGGTCATCAGTCTGTCTTGTCACTCCGACACAGGAGTCTAAATGGTAAAATATGATTCCCTGTGACAGAGTACTTTTCCCTTTTAATTTTTTTCCTCAACACTCTCCCTATACGTCACTGTTCAGTTGAGGATAAGGAAGTAATTTTCAACTTGGAAGTCAGAGCACTCATCTTAGCTGCCAAATGGCACAAAATAATTCCACTTGACAGTGGCTGGCACTGTATCTATAATGCTTCAAGTCACGAAATACTTTTCCAGAACTTTGTTCTTCTCTTCATTCTTCTTTTGCACTCTCTCTCTTCTCACTTTTTTTTTTATCAATCCAGTTAAGCTGCACTTCTTTTTATTAAATAGAAGGCCCCAAGCATGCCAACTTATAACAGGCCCAACAGTAAGTCACACTGTAAATGGAGATTTCTTGACTTTTCCTTGGCATAATTTAAGCTCTTTACTCTGAGAACTTTTAAACTCTAGTTCTACTGTTCCAACTATGGTTAAAAAATATTCTAAATCAAATGATTAATAATATATGAGGCCCTATACTATATGCCCTCTTAGCAGCAAAATAAAAGTATATATTTTTTAAATAGTAGCATGCATGCAGTCACTTCAGTCATGTCTGACTCATTGTGATGCTATGGACTGTAGCCCTCCAGGCTTCTCTGTCCATGGGTTTCTCCAGGCAAGAATATTGGAGTGGGTTGCTATGCCCTCCTTCAGGGGATCTTCCTGACCCAGGTATGGAGCTCATATCTCATATGTCTCCTCCATTGGCAAGTGGGTTCTTTACCATTAGAGCCACCTGAGAAGAGCCCCTTGGACTGCAAGGAGATCCAACCAGTTCATCCTAAAGGAGATCAGTCCTGGAAGGACTGATGCTGAAGCTGAAACTCCAATACTTTGGCCACCTGATGTGAAGAGCTGACTCATTTGAAAAGACCCTGATGCTGGGAAAGATTGAGGGCAGGAGGAGAAGGAGATGACAGAGGATGAGATGGTTGGATGGCATCACCGACTCAGTGGACATGAATTTGGATAAACTCTGGGAGTTGGTGATAGACAAGGAGGCCTGGTGTGCTGCAATTTATGGGGTCAAAAAGAGTCAGACACGACTGAGCAACTGAACTGAAGTGAGAAGCCCTTTTAAAATAGTAGAACAAAAGCTAAATGACAGTGTCTATGAGAGAAGTTTAGAGAGGTTGGGAAAGGGCAGTATACACTGTAGTAGGCACTGTGTGAGTCAAGCTTCTTCCTAGTATAATGAATTAAATGAAACACACACACACTCTGTTGAGAAGCCTAGCAGAAAAATAAAAGTTGCCCTTTCTTGGTATAAATATTTACCTTAGTCCCTACTGTGAGAGTTGGACTGTGAAGAAGGCTGAGCGCCAAAGAATTGATGCTTTTGAACTGTGGTGTTGGAGAAGACTCTTGAGAGTCTCTTGGACTGCAAGGAGATCCAACCAGTCCATTCTGAAGGAGATCAACCCTGGGAATCCAACCCTTCCAACCCTTTGGAAGGAATGATGCTAAAGCTGACACTCCAGTACTTTGGCCACCTCATGCAGGAGTTGACTCATTGGAAAAGACTTTGATGCTGGGAGGGATTGGGGGCAGGAGGAGAAGGGGACGACAGAGGATGAGATGGCTGGATGGCATCACTGACTTGATGGAAGCGAGTCTGAGTGAACTCCGGGAGTTGGTGATGGACAGGGAGGCCTGGCGTGCTGTGATTCATGGGGTCGCAAAGAGTCGGACACGACTGAGCGACTGAACTGAACTGAACTGAACTGTTGTTCTACTCTCTATTCCTTTGCTTGGGTATGAAAATGTCTTTAATACTTTCTGGCTGTGGGAGAATGAAAATTGCTTAACATTTTGCATGAAAATTGTATGGTATATGAAAAATATGGAGAGGTAATGTTATCTTTTTCCTATACACATATATTTGCTCCTAGCAATTTGTAAACCTACGATCAAATCACCTTTATGCAATCCGTGTTTGAGTTGACTTGAACCTAGTTACAGGATTTGTAAGTTTGCCCCTAGTGTTAAGCGTTAAGGAGGCTGGTTAAGGAGACCAGCCTCAAGTGGACTCCTTTGGAAGCCTGGGCTGTTAACCAGGCTACCTTTTCCTTTGTAGATCCTGGGTTTACAAGGACTCCCTTCTCAGCACAGAGATGGTTGAAAGTTCTGCTGAGGTCTTTGGCCTTTTAGTTGATGCTCTGTTACTGGCCTCTTGCTCCACACAACTTAGCTTCTACAGATGCTCTGAGACCCAGTGTGAAGCAGACTAGCAGACTGACTTCTCTCTGGGTCCCTTTCTCCACGTTTTTGACTACTCAGCCTCAGACCTCCTTAGTAACTCTCAGCAGCATTCTTCCATTTTTGTAATACAACAGAAGTGAGACCCTGAACCCCTTATAGCATGTGAATTGTCAATTGTCTCAAATGGAAAATTAATGGACAGTTACGGACTTGGCTGAATTCATGTCCCTCCTCCAAGGATCTTGGCAATTTCATCCTGGCTAAGTCAGGCAGATTCTTAACAGATTGAGCTATGAGGGAAGCCCATATAAATAATAAAAAAGAAATAAAATAGAAAATTATAGATAAAGCTCAACATTCAGAAAAGGAAGATCATGGCATCTGGTCCCATCACTTCATGGGAAATAGATGGGAAAACAGTGGAAACAGTGTCAGACTTTATTTTGGGGGGCTCCAAAATCACTGCAGATGGTGATTGCAGCCATGAAATTAAAAGATGCTTACTCCTTGGAAGAAAAGTTATGACCAACCTAGATAGCATATTCAAAAGCAGAGATATTACTGTGCCAACAAAGGTCCGTCTAGTCAAGGCTATGGTTTTCCCATTAATCACTTATGGATGTGAGATTTGGACTCTCTGAGCATAAAGAAAGCTGAGCGTCAAAGAACTGATGCTTTTGAACTGTGGTGTTGGAGAAGACTCTTGAGAGTCCAACCAGTCCACTCTAAAGGAGATCAGCCCTGAGTATTCTTTGGAAGGAATGATGCTAAAGCTGAAACTCCAATACGTTAGCCACCTCATGTGAAGAGTTGACTCATTGGAAAAGACTCTGATGCTAGGAGGAATTGGAGGCAGGAGGAGAAGGGGACGACAGAGGATAAGATGGCTGGATGGCATCACCGACTCAATGGACGTGAGTCTGAGTGAACTCCGGGAGTTGGTGATGGACAGGGAGGGCAGGTGTGCTGCAGTTCATGGGGTCGCAAAGAGTTGGACACAACTGAGCGACTGAACTGAACTGAACTGAAAGTTCTAACTTTTATCTAATGCTAACTTTTTTAAAATAATTTTACCATATTACTTAATTTATACTTGCATGCTTCTAGGTCTATAAATAATACTATACAAATATTAGACAAATGTTATGTTACTCAAATTTATTCTGGTAATGAAAATAAACTGTGTTTATTTTAGGAAATATATAAAAACAAATATATAAATACATACAAATCAGCGCTAATATAATCCATTGGTTCAGTTACTCAGTTGTGTCCAGCTCTTTGCAGCCCCATGGACTGCAGCATGCCAGGCCTCCCTGTCCATCACCAACTCTTGGAGTTTACTCAGACTCATGTCCATTGAGTCAGTGATGCCATCCAACCATCTCATCCTCTCTCAATCCCTTCTCCTCCTGCTTCAATTTTTCCCAGCATCAGGGTCTTTTCCAATGAGTCAGTTCTTCACATCATGTGGCCAAAGTATTGGGAGTTTCAGCCTCAGCATCAGTCCTTCCAGTATACACCCAGGACTGATCTCCTTTAAGATGGACTGGTTGGATCTCCTTGCAGTCCAAGGGACTCTCAAAAGTCTTCTCCAACACCACAGATCAAAAGCATCAATTCTTCAGCCCTCAGCTTTCTTTGGAGTCCAACTCTCATGTCCATACATGACTAATGGAAAAATAATCCATAGATAAACTAAAATACATAAAATATTTCTTTGATAATTTTAATAAGATTTTTAAAGTATTGAAAGATAATTAATGAATATCTATATATCATGTGTGTTTATATATGCACAGATGGTCAGATTTGTGTAATTCTTTTTCTTATAGACCTGTGTTAGATTTACAGCAAAAATGAGGGGAAAATAAAATAATATCTTGTATATCCTCTGCCCAACACAGGCATAGCTTCCCCAACTTTCTTCATCCCCCATCAGAGTGATAGGTACATTTGTTACAGTTGAAGAAACTAATAGGACACAGTATGATCAGCCAAAGACCATAGTTTACATTACATTACATTCCACTCTTTGAACATCCTGTGGATTTGGACAAATGGATAATGACACGTATCCATCTTTGTGATAGCATACAGACTATTTTCACAGAGTAATTGTGCCCTAAAAACCCTCTGTTTTCTGCCTATTCACTCCTCGCACATCCTCAATCCCTAATAAACACTGATCTTTTTACTCTCTCTTTAGTTTTGTCCTTTTCAGAATGTCATGCTGCTGAATCATACACTATGTAGGCTTTTTAGTCTTTCACTTAGTAATATGCATTTAAGTTTCTTCCATGTCTCTTCTTGGATTGATACCTTATTGCTTTTAGTGCTGAATAATATACTGGCTTTGATATGTAATTTAATTTCACTGTAATCAGAGATCTTACTATGTATGAACTGACTCCTTTCAGATTTATTTTGACTCAGTAGGTGTGCCAAAATATGACCCATTTTTGGATAAATACTCCATATGCTTTTGGAAAGAATGTGCATTCATTCTCCTGATGCTGTTAAAAGAGGTTTATCCAAGTCATGTCCATCAAGTCGTTCAAAAACACTGCTCAACTCTTCTGTTTTCTCATTGATTTTCTATCCACCTACTATATCAATTGTTCCGAAAAAGAAGTGTTAAAATTTCTGGCTATATATGTGTATTTCTGTTTAAAATATTCTATCAGTCTTTGTTTCATATAAATTAAAGCTTTGTTTTTAGATACATAAATCCTTACATTAGTTATGTACTCCTCATTAGTGAACTCCGTTACCATCAAGAAATATCCACTTACCTTTTGTAATACACTTTGTTCTGAAACCCACTTTGTCTGGTATCAACAAGCTCTCTAGTTTTCTTCTGATTGTTATTAGTATATTATAACTTAGTCTATCCTTTATCTTTTCATCTTTTTGTGTCTTTATATATGAAGCAACCTTCCTATAGGGCTTTCCAGGTGGTGTTAGTGGTAAAGAACCCACCTGCCAATGCAAGAAACACAGGAGATGAGAGTTTGACCCCTGGGTTAGGGAGATTCTCTAGCATAGGAAGTGGCAACCCATTCCAATATTCTTGCCTGAAAATTCCCATGGACAGAGGAGCTTGGTGAGGTACAGTCCATGGGACTACAAAGAGTTGGACACAACTGACTGACCAAGCACAAACTTCCAATAGGCAACATACACTTAAGTCTTATTTGTGTGCATGTGTCTATTTTCAATGAATGACCTTCAATGTGCCAGCCCATATGTTTTATGTTGTCACAAAAATATAAATCAGACTGTGTACTCAGGAGCTCTGTATTCAGATAAATAAGCTCATATATACCCAGCTAGCCATATGTAACACAAAAAGGCAGAGCTGTCATACAACCATAATATTCACAGTTCTCTGAAGATGCAACAGTATTAAGCCAGTCTGAAATATAACTTAATTCTGATTATTTAGGTAATTATACAAATTGCTAATGAAACCTGCTATTAAAGTTTTTGAATTGTGTTAAAAATGAGGTATCAATAGTATATTATATAAAAACATGACATAAGTCAATATTTTACCATTCATCATTTCTTAGTCCAACAGATCATGGCCATAAGAAGCAAACAAAAAAGTGAAAAGCACTTTCACAGAGAAAATAGCTGAACCTGCAAATCAGCAGCAGTCTCTCATGCTGAGACATTCTCAGGTTCGATTGGGGGGGAAATGAAAAGCTACAGGGAACAAGATATGAAAAGCAATTGAAAAACCAGGTGAACTGGATAAAGAAAAATAACACCCTACCACACTTCAAATGTGCATCAGAGAAAAGCAGTAATTATAGGCAAAATAAAATGTTTCTCAATGTTAGCAAAAAATCTGAAATGATTAGTTTAAAAGGTATGTCACACATATCCTACTATGTCTCTAGGGAAAATAATTTCATTATGACATGGTTTCAGCCTTTAACTAATAGAACTTGCGATTTGATTTTAATCATTGTTTTCTATTTTATTTTCTGCACTGTAGGTTAATTTTTCACACAGAAGTTGCTTACTCTCTTAATTCACACTTGTTAGAAATAGCTATCTTTGTGATATGATTACTATTACTAATAAGTCCAGATATATTAAGTAATTACTCCTCTAAGCTCAGTATTCTTAGAAAAATTCTGCCACTGACCAAAAAAGAGATACACCATAGCAGGTGCCAAATTCAAGGTGGCCTTGTTTTGACATCCATGAAATTTCTATTATGAAATCCCCAAAACAGGTTAGATTTGTCCTGTAACTTCTACTATAATCTAAAGCTGAAAGATCTAATCACCTCAGACATGGAGATTCCTTATACACTTCAAATATCTCTATGAACCCTCACAGTTGAATTTTTGATACCAAAAGCAAATAGCAAAGGAATGATGACAATGGTCTCCATGAATCCAATGAAAGTGTAGTTGCATATCTGACTCGCGACCCCATGAACTGTAGCCTCCCAGGCCCCTCTGTACATGGAATTCTCAAGGCAAGAATACTGGAGTGGGTAACCATTCCCTTCTCCAGGGGATCTTCCCCACCCAGGGTTCCAACCCAGGTCTCCTGCACTGCAGGCAAATTCTTTACCATCTGAGCCACCAAGAAAGCCCCAAATTCAGTAATATTTTTAAAACATTTGTTTACACAATTGTGAGACAACAGATACTAAGTACATAGACAATGCTTGTTTTCCATGGGGATTGCAAATACTTTCTAATAAGCTTTTCTTTCTAATAAAAAAGTTTCCCTGATAGCTCATTTGGTAAAGAATCAGCCTGCAATGTAGGAGACACCGGTTCGATTCCTGGGTCAGTAAGATCTGCTGGAGAAGGGATAGGATACCCACTCCAGTAATCTTGGGCTTCCCTTGTGGCTCAGCTGGTAAAGAATCAGCCTGCAAAGAGGGAGATCAGGGTTCAGTCCCTGGGTTGGGAAGATCCTCTGGAGAAGGCAAAGGCTACCCACTTCAGTATTCTATCTGGAGAGTTCCAGGGGCTGTATAGTCCATGGGGTCACAAAGAGTAAAGGACATGACTGAGAGACTTGCACTTGCACTTTCGCTTCTAATAAAAAGATTCCTAATAACAAGATGTGTAAAAATGTTGCTATGTGTTTTTATCTATTGTTCTTTTCTGAAAATTTGGAATATAGTAACTAAAAGTGCTAATCAGTGGTGAAATAATGCAGTAGTTACTAATTTGAAACTTTATTTATATATGTAGGTCATAACCATAAAGAACTTAAATCCAATAATGATTCCATCATTTAATAACATTGTTATTTCAGTCATGGTCAAAAGCATTTTAATAGATTCACTAATAATTTCAATATCTGATATATTGCACACAATTATTTGAAAGTCCAATTAAACAAAATACCTTAATTAAAATGCTTTATATCTGATATAATAGAATCAAGATAATAAAGTCATGCAGATTGTTGATGCACCCCACTTCCTAAGATAATAGATCAACCTATGGAATTTTGGTAGCAGCAGCTTTCTTATCTTTTATTAGGAAGACTGATGATCAAACTAACTGAAAGATGAGAAGAAGAGATGACGGGACCAGCAGTTTCTGGACAAAAGTATACCTCTATATTTTATACACTCAAGACTTCTTGATCCATTGACAAAACATATACATATTTTTTAAAATCATTGACAGATATATACATACAGAATTATATTTATTGTGTATTTAAAGCAGGTTTAATTAGAAATAAATTAAAGACTTTTATTAGTCCTTTAAGGAGAAGGACATGGCAACCCACCCCTATGGACAACGGAGCTTGACAGACTATAGTCCACTGGGGTCGCAGGAGTCAGACACGACTAAGCGACTAAATCACTACCAACCATTAGTCCTTTTATACAACGTCATAATATTTATTTGACAAACTCATTTATAGGGATAAGAGTGAGAATTACAACCAGTAATCATGAATATCTTTATTGTGTCAAATGCTTTCCATTGAATATTACATGTATTCCTTATGATAACTCTATGAGTTAGGTGCTATTTCATTGTGTATGTAATAAATAAGGAAGTTAAAGCTTAGAAGGTTAAATAATTTACACAAAGTCCCACAGCATCATAACATAGATTCATGCTACTCCTATGGTTTTACCGTTTTGTTTTTGTTTTTCTTTTTGAGGTTGTAGAACTAAAAGAAACAAAACATTAAAATACTCTGTCTAGCTGCACTAATACAAACAGTATATATTTCTTCATATCGATTATACAAACTAATATTTATTGGACACTTACTAAAAATCAAATAAAGTTGCACATCCCTTAGACATAATAACTAAGCAGCAAACTCAGAAAATGTCTAGAAGATTAAACTTGTCTCTAATTTGTAGACAGAAAACACAGGCACAGAGGTATTCATTAAATTGCTTAAGGCTCAGGCAAAAATGGAGCAACAAAGAGATTCACATTCTTGGAACAATGAAAAACTTTTGATAATTTTTTTTTTTTTTTTAAATAATGGACTGCAGGACATTAGTATCAAGCAGCAATGGATACTGATTCCTGAGAGATGGGAAACAAAGGACATGGGTCCTATACATACTTGAGGTTACTTCTTTCAGAGCATCTACAAGTAGCAGTTTATGAGGGGGATCCCAGACAGCAGCTCAGTGGACTCCAGCAACAACATTGACAGAATTCATGGGAGACTATATTACAGAGGAGAAAGAACCTTCAGGATCTGGAGAAGCAAGAAACAACCTACCATAGAGAAATAGGGAGCAGGACCAAGGAGCCACTCAGGGCCAGGAACAGAGCCAAACAGAAAAATATAATTTATAGGACAGCAGGTGGAGTACTTAGAAAGATCCTGCCTCACTATCTAGTGCTGCATAGACAGTCCTATACTAAACATAGTCCTGCTATCAGCTCATAAATCTTCAAAAGCAAGCACAAAAAGCATCAGACTTTCCAAATAACTGAACTTCATCCCAGAACAGAGCTCAATAATATAGGAATACAAAAATATCAGACACCAATAACTTAAAATTTACCATGTCTAACACCCAATCAAAGATCACCAAGTATGAGAAGCTGCAGTAAAAGCAACCCATAATGATTAAAAAGTTCATAATAGAGTCATGATCCACACTGATGTAAGAATTCCAAGATAAGAAAATGGAAAGTTATTCCTACCACATTCTACATGTTCAAAAGTTAAGTAGAGTCATGGACATTTAAAAAAAATTCAGAAAAATGTATGATTGATGGCACAATTTATCAAATTATACACTTTAAATGTACAATTTAAAATATTTACCTTTTCATATGCATTGTATGCCTTAGTAAACCTGTAAAGGGGAAAAAGAAAAAAGACAGTATAGAAATATATGAAGAAATACTGACTAAGGCACACAGCTGAACTTCAGACCAGAATGTAAGCCCGTTTTTTCACTCTAGTGCCCTTACCCACTCCACTGGAACAGCTCTGGCAGAATCTGTTACACAGAGAGTCAATATGAAGTACTGCTGTGAGTCACCTGCCTTGCAATTTCTTAAACATGAAGCACTGTTTGCTTTTATATGAGCAAAAAATTCATGATTTCTTTGCATAGCCAGTCAAGAAAGAATTAGCATTAGCCCCCCTATTCTTTTTCACTAACTTAACTGAGGATTATATATTGATATTGAAACAATAATAATTCATTATACCTTTCTCATATCCTCATTATAATATCAATATTGTATTTCATATTTTTAAAATATTCATAATCTGAGGATTATGAATTGGACAAAATATCATACCCATGCCTTGAGATGATTTCACAAAAAAAATAAAAATAAAAAAAAACAACAACAAAAACCAAGAAGCATACATTATTAAGAGAGTGTGGCTTGTCTGGAAGCTCACACTATACCTAGAATCAGTCAACTTCTTTCTTTTATCCAGATAACTTTTTTTCTGAAAGTCATATCCAAGCTTCATTCAAGCTGAAACTGCTTGTCTACTGACATAATCCAATGACCCAAATCTTCTTTCATTTGCTTCTTTCAACTTGTGTCCTCTATGTAAGTTAGAAAACTCAGCCAACTGGAAACCAATACCCAACAGCCCAGGTCCCACCTGCATCATGCCTTTGCCCATGTGATTATGCATATCATGCTCTTACTGTAGAGGCACAGAGGCCCTCACCCCAAGGTTTCCTGGTTACAATGTGTTCTCCTGAAAATGAGCCTCTTTGATCCCCAAAGCCCATTAGCTCAATTCCAAGAGCCCTTAAATTTTGCAGTTTCACCCTGGACCCAGTGAGTCCCATTGTATGTAAATCATCAGGGTGTGTATCCTTCACAGCGTCGTCCAATCCTGACTGTTCAGCAAGCATCAGTCACCTCCTCTTGTCTCTGATGTACCTTCTGTTGAAGCGCTTTCCTAGAATTTAGGGTCCTCTCTACCCCAAAATCTCCAAGTCCCTCCTGAGATCCTTCTGTTCCACTCACATCCATTGCCCTCCTACAAGCTCATTTCTTAACTCTTACTTTTTTATTGTTTTTTATAAACTAGTTGACTCCTTAAAATTTCAGTTATTACAGAAATCTTGTGACAGTATCTTATCCCTCATATAGGAACATGTGACTGAGCCAATATTCTGTGAGATTTATTTCCAGCAACATGGGCTCATTCCTTTCTACTGTGCATAGATTTCCCCATTCTCACAACTTAAACAGTGATGTTTCAATAATTATTTTTATAAAACATGGCTTGGAAAATAATCCTCACAAAATATAAGACTATTTCAACTTAATTGATTTAAATAAATATTATAAAACTATTACTGGTTATATTGCTGCGTTTGGGGTGGCCTTTCTATATTCTGGGAATTTGTGGAGTTCTCTTTATTATGGAGTTTCCTCACTGTGGGTGGGGTTGTATCAGTGGCTTGTCAAGGTTTCTTGGTTAGGGAGGCTTGTGTTGGAGTTCTGGTGGGTGGAGCTGGGTTTCTTCTCTCTGGAGTGCAATGGAGTGACCAGTAATGGGTTATGAGACGTCAATGGTTTTGAAGTAACTTTGAGCTGCCTGTATATTGAAGCTCATGGGTGTGTTCCTGTGTTGCTGGAGAATTTGTGTGGTATGTCTTGCTCTGGAACTTGTTGGCCCTTGGGTGGTTTCAGTGTAGGTATGGAGGCGTTTGATGAGCTCCTATCGATTAATGTTCCCTGGATTCAGGAGTTCTCTGATGTTCTCAGGATTTGGACTTAAGCCTCCTGTTTCTGGTTTTCAGTTTT
This sequence comes from Capricornis sumatraensis, assembly GCF_032405125.1. Classification (NCBI taxonomy): domain Eukaryota; kingdom Metazoa; phylum Chordata; class Mammalia; order Artiodactyla; family Bovidae; genus Capricornis; species Capricornis sumatraensis. The sequence goes on along the minus strand of NC_091089.1, from coordinate 12,411,834 downwards.
ATTTTTATAGTAGCCTCAAGACTTCTCCATCTATACAGCACTGATGATAAAACATCTAGGTTAAAGATGAAAAGTTTCTCCACATTGAGGGACACCCAGAGAGGTTCAAGTCCTGTAGGTTTGACTTCTGAAGGGTGGCTCCTGGGGTAGCATCAAGGTGTCAGAGCTGCATTTCTTCTGCATGCTCCACGGGAGAATCCATTTCCTCACATTTTCTAGCATCTATAGCAGGGGTTCTCAACTTCTGGGATCTAATGCCTGATGATCTGAGATGGAGGTGCATGTGACTCAGCAACTCTGCTCCTAGAAATATACCTCCTGTGCAGTGCCCCAGTTCCTAACGGGTCCTGGACCAGAATAGTCCTTGGCCTGAGGGTCTAATGGATGGGGCCGCTTACGTATCTGAAGCAAGGTCCTGGAGCAACATGCCTCCACCTGCAGTGCACAAACCCAAACGCAGTAATATAACCAATGAAGACACAGAGGAATACTCAGCAGGTAAAGGAACAGGAGAAATGCCCACCAAACCAAACAAAAGAGGAAGAGATAGAGAATCTACCTGATAAAGAATTCCAAATATTGATAGTGAAAATGATCCAAAATCTTGAAATAAAAATGTAATCACAGATAAATAGCCTGGAGACAAGGACTGAGAAGATGCAAGAAAGGTCTAACAAGGACCTAGACGAAATAAAAAAGAGTCAATATATAATGAATAATGCAATAAATGAGATCAGAAACACTCTGGAGGCAACAAATAGTAGAATAATGGAGGCAGAAGATAGGATTAGTGAAATAGAAGATAGAATGGCAGAAGTAAATGAATTAGAGAGGAAAAAAGAAAAATGAATTAAAAGAAATGAGGACAATCTCAGAGACCTCCAGGACAATATGAAATGCTCCAACATTTAAATTATAGGAGTCCCAGAAGAAGAGGACAAAAAGAAAGACCATGAGAAAATCCTTGAGGAGATAATAGTTGAAAACTTCCCTAAAATGGGAAAGGAAATAATAACCTAAGTCCAAGAAACCCAGAGAGTTCCAAATAGGATAAACCCAAGGCAAAACACCCCAAGACACATATTAATCAAATTAACAAAGATCAAACACAAAGAACGAATATTAAAAGCAGCAAGGGAAAAACAACAAATAACACACAAGGGGATTCCCATAAGGATAACAGCTGATCTTTCAATAGAAACTCTTCAGGCCAGGAGGGAATGGCAAGACATACTTAAAGTGATGAAAGAAAATATCCTACAGCCCAGATTACTGTACCCAGCAAGGATCTCATTCAAATATGAAGGAGAAATCAAAAGCTTTACAGACAAGCAAAAGCTGAGAGAATTCAGCACCACCAAACCAGCTCTCCAACAAATGCTAAAGGATCTTCTCTAGACAGGAAACACAAAAAGGGTGTATAAACCCGAACCCAAAACAATAAAGTAAATGGCAATGGGATCATACTTATCAACAATTACCTTAAACATAAATGGGTTGAATGCCCCAACCAAAAGGCAAAGACTGGATGAATGGATACAAAAACAAGACCCCTATATATGCTGCCTACAAGAGACCAACCTCAAAACAAGGGACACATACAGACTGAAAGTGAAGGGCTGGAAAAAGATATATCGTGCAAATAGAGACTAAAAGAAAGCAGGAGTGGCAATACTCATATCCGATAAAATAGACTTTAAAACAAAGGCTGTGAAAAGAGACAAAGAAGAACACTACATAATGATCACAGTATCAATCCAAGAAGAAGATATAACAATTATAAACATATATGCACCCAACATAGGAGCACCACAATATGTAAGACAAATACTAACAAGTATGAAAGGGGAAATTAACAATAACACAATAATAGTGGGAGACTTTAATACCCCACTCACACCTATGGACAGATCAACTAAACAGAAAATCAACCAAGAGACGCAAACTTTAAATGATACAATAGACCAGTTAGACCTAATTGACGGAACCTTCTCCAGGACAGATCACATCCTGGGCCATAAATCTAATGTTGATAAATTCAAAAAAATCTAAATCATTCCAAGCATCTTTTCTGACAACAATGCAGTAAGATTAAGTCTCAATTACAGGAGAAAAACTATTAAAAATTCCAACACATGGAGGCTGAACAACACGCTTCTGAATAACCAACAAATCACAGAAGAAATCAAAAAAGAAATCAAAAATGAATAGAAACAAATGAAAATGAAAACACAACAACCCAAAACCTGTGGGACACTATAAAAGCAGTGCTAAGAGGAAAATTCATAGCAATACAGGCATACCTCAAGAAACAAGAAAAAAGTCAAATAAATAACCGAACTCTACACCTAAAGCAACTAGAAAACAAACAAATGGAGAACCCCAGAGTTAGTAGAAGGAAAGAAATCTTAAAAATTAGGGCAGAAATAAATGCAAAAGAAACAAAAGAGACCATAGCAAAAATCAACAAAACCAAAAACTGGTTCTTTGAAAGGATAAATAAAATTGACAAACCATTAGCCAGACTCATCAAGAAACAAAGAGAGAAAAATCAAATCAATAAAATTAGAAATGAAAATGGAGAGATCACAACAGACAACACAGAAATATAAAGGATCATAAGAGACTATTATCACCAATTATATGCCAATGAAATCGACAACATGGAAGAAATGGACAAATTCTTAGAAAACTACAACTTTCCAAAACTGAACCAGGAAGAAATAGAAAATCTTAACAGACCCATCACAAGCACGGAAATTGAAACTGTAATCAGAAATCTTCCAGCAAACGAAAGCCCAGGTCCAGATGGCTTCACAGCTGAATTCTACCAAAAATTTTGAGAAGAGCTAACACTTACCCTACTCAAACTCTTCCAGAAAATTGCAGAGGAAGGAAAACTTCCAAACTCATTCTATGAGGCCACCATCACCCTAATACCAAAACCTGACAAAGTTGCCAAAAAAAAAAAAAAAAAAAAAACAGCCACACAACTACAGGCCAATATCACTGATGAACATAGATGCAAAAATCCTTAATAAAATTCTAGCGATCAGAATCCAACAACACATTAAAAAGATCATACACCATGACCAAGTGGGCTTTATCCCAGGGATGCAAGGATTCTTCAATATCCACAAATCAATCAATGTAATTCACCACATTAACAAATTGAAGAATAAAAACCATATGATTATCTCAATAGATGCAGAGAAGGCCTTTGACAAAATTCAACATCCATTTATGATAAAAACTCTCCAGAAAGCAGGAATAGAAGGAACATACCTCAACATAATAAAAGCTATATATGACAAACCCACAGCAGACATTATCCTCAATGGTGAAAAATTGAAAGCATTTCCCCTAAAGTCAGGAACAAGAAAAGGGTGCCCACTTTCACTGCTACTATTCAACATAGTTCTGGAAGTTTTGGCCACAGCAATCAGAGCAGAAAAGGAAATAAAAGGAATCCAGATTGGAAAAGAAGAAGTAAAACTCTCACTGTTTGCAGATGACATGATCCTCTACATAGAAAACCCTAAAGACTCCATCAGAAAATTACTAGAGCTCATCAATGAATATAGTAAATTGGCAGGATATAAAATCAACACACAGAAATCCCTTGCATTCCTATACACTAATAATGAGAAAGTAGAAAAAGAAATTAAGGAAACAATTCCATTCACCATTGCAACGAAAAGAATAAAATACTTAGGAATATATCTACCTAAAGAAACTAAAGACCTATATATAGAAAACAATAAAACACTGATGAAAGAAATCAAAGAGGACACTAATAGATGGAGAAATATACCATGTTCATGGACCAGAAGAATCAACAAAGTGAAAATGAGTAAACTACCCAAAACAATCTACAGAGTCAATGCAATCCTTGTTAAGCTACCAGCAGTATTTTTCACAGAACTAGAACAAACAATTTCAAGATTTGTATGAAAATACAAAAAACCTCGAATAGCCAAAGCAATCTTGAGAAAGAAGAATGGAACTGGAGGAATCAACTTGCCTGACTTCAGGCTCTACTACAAAGCCACAGTCATCAAGACAGTATGGTACTGGCACAAAGACAGATATATAGATCAATGGAACAAAATAGAAAGCCCAGAGATAAATCCACACACATATGGACACTTTATCTTTGACAAAGGAGGCAAGAATATACAATGGAGTAAAGACAATCTCTTTAACAACTGGTGCTGAGAAAACTGGTCAACCACTTGTAAAAGAATGAAACTAGATCACTTTCTAACACCATACACAAAAATAAACTCAAAATGAATTAAAGATATAAACGTAGGACCAGAAACTATAAAACTCCTAGAGGAGAACATAGGCAAAACACTCTCCGACATAAATCACAGTAGGATCCTCTATGATCCACCTCCCAGAATACTGGAAATAAAAGCAAAAATAAACAAATGGGATCTAATTAAAATTAAAAGCTTCTGCACAACAAAGGAAACTATAAGTAAGGTGAAAAGACAGCCTTCTGAATGGGAGAAAATAATAAGAAAATGAAGCAACTGACAAACAACTAATCTCAAAAATATACAAGCAACTAATGCAGCTCAATTCCAGAAAAATAAATGACCCAATCAAAAAATGGGCCAAAGAACTAAATAGACATTTCTCCAAAGAAGACATACGGATGGCTAACAAACACATGAAAAGATGCTCAACATCACTCATTGTTAGAGAAATGCAAATCAAGACCACAATGAAGTACCACTTCACACCAGTCAGAATGTCTGCGATCCAAAAATCTGCAAGCAAGCAATAAATGCTGGAGAGGGTGTGGAGAAAAGGGAACCCTCCAACACTGTTGGTGGGAATGAAAACTAGTACAGCCACTATGGAGAACAGTGTGGAGATTCCTTAAAAAATTGCAAATAGAACTGCGTTATGACCCAGCAATCCCACTGCTGGGCATAGACACCGAGGAAACCAGAACTGAAAAACACACATGTACCCCAATGTTCATCGCAGCACTGTTTATAATAGACAGGACATGGAAACAACCTAGATGTCCATCAGCAGATGAATGGATAAGAAAGCTGTTGTACATATACACAATGGAGTATTACTCAGCCATTAAAAAGAATACATTTGAATCGGTTCTAATGAGGTGGCTGAAACTGGAGCCTATTATACAAAGTGAAGTAAGCCAGAAAGAAAAACACCAATACAGTATACTAACACATACATATGGAATTTAGAAAGATGGTAATGATGACACTGTATGCGAGACAGCAAAAGAGACACAGATGTGTAGAGCAGACTTTTGGACTCTGAGGGAGAGGGAGAGGGTGGGATGATTTGGGAGAATGGCATTGAAACATGTATACTATCATGTAAGAAACGAATTGCCAGGCTATGTTCGATGCAGGATACAGGATGCTTGGGGCTGGTGCATGGGGATGATCCAGAGAGATGATATGGGGTGGGAGGTGGGAGGGGGATTCATGTTTGGGAACTCATGTACACCCGTGGCTGATTCATCTCAATGTATGGCAAAACCAATACAGTATGGTAAAGTAAAATAAAGTAAAAATAAAAATAAAAACTATTACTGACTTAAAATTCATGAAACAACAACATAATTATTTGAAGTAAAAAGCAATTATATATACTGTTGAATATGATTGTGTGAAAAAAATCTGATTTCTATAGCTTTGTATATAATTTTGCATTTCTTCATAATTTAGATAATACTTGGGGAATGATGGGAGAGAAACAATTATCTTAACAACAATACTAGGAATCCATTTTTTAAGGTTTAAATATCCATTCAGTTCAGTTCAGTCACTCAGCCGTGTCCAACTCTTACCGACCCCATGGATAGCAACACAATAGGCCTCCTTGTCCATCACCAACTCCCGGAGTTTACTCAAACTCATGTCCATTGAGTCAGTGATGCCATCCAACCATTTCATCCTCTATCATCTCCTTCTCCTCTCGGCTTCAATCTTTCCCAGCATCAGGGTCTTTACAAATGCGTGAGCTCTTCTCATCAGGTGGCCAAAGTAGTATCCATTAGATGTGAGCATATTCCTGTAATCACCATACAAAACATTGAAAAGTCACGCCATTTTATACAATGATGAAAATACACACAGCCACCAAAATTATCCTTAAAGTAGCAATTAAATTATAGAAGACTTCCTTTTAAGTATATGTGATCCTCATATATTGCTTTTTAAATTGCTATAATTTGCCAAAATCACAATGCAAATTTACAGACCAATAAATCTGAAAACAAACATGAGAAAAATGTGATTGCTGAGTCTTGTCCGACTCTTTGTGACTCCATGGACTGTAGCCCACCAGGTTCCTCTGACCATGGAATTCTCCAGGCAAGAACACTAGAGTGGATAGCCATTCCCTACTCCAGAGGATCTTTCAACCTCAGAGACCAAACCCACATCTCTAATGTCTCCTGAATTGGCAGGCAGGTTCTTTACCACTAGCATCACCTGGAAAGCCCTAAAAAATGAATATAGTTAAAGTTAAGTATAACCATCTATGAAACATCTATGTATAAATATATTTTTGTATTGTTTATCTATATTTATTTGCATTTTCTAGTTTGATAAATTATTTTAAATGTTTTTAGTTAAATTAAAAAGTATTTTGTTGATTGAAGCAATTTCTAATCCCAACAGATGAGGCAATGCAGACCCAAAAGTTTCGTAAGTGCTAGAGGTTTATCCTGCTTTCATGGAAGGCTCACAAAAACTTGATTGCATTCAGACATTGGGTTCCACCTCAATGATAATGAGTTGTAGAAGAAAAAATCCATTTCTTCAATTACCTCATAGCAGCACTAAGTTAATATTCTGTACTAAGGTGGCAGCAATGATTTATTAGCATTGTCATCACTGGAGTAATGTCCAATTCCATAGATGATAGGCTGGTGAAAACCACTGTCGATGTAATATCTCTGTAATGGCATGATGCTGATAACTTGAAGGAAAAAATTATTAAGGAAACACCAATCTGATTACTTGCCTCTGTAATATATCATTAATTTGATGTCACTACTAAGATATATAAGTGTAATCTATAATCAGCAAAGTGAAAGGTGACAGCAAGACTTTCATCTAAATCTATTAAAGGATTTATTTTTGAAAACTTTATTCTAAGTACTTCAGAGAAGGTTTGGTGAATTAATATTATTTAAAGATGAAGGTGCTATATTCAAGTTGTAGAACAAGTATAGTAGAAATATTTGGTTGAATCACTGTTAGTTTCATTGTGAGCAGAGTCAAGCAATGGCCTTGCCCAGAATTTTTGGTTTAATCAAGAATTCCATCTCAATAATGGCAAGTTAATTTAAGATATGTGGCAAGTGCCTTAGTTTTAAAAGCATTTTGAAGTGTTTAAACTTCCATTTTGATGATGTTTCTTAATAAGATTGTTGAGGAAGGAATTCTGAGACTTTTTAAATAATTAAGCAGTTAGATATTAAAATCTACTTATCTCATGGAACTGCAGTAGCACAGTGGGGGGATAAGACATAAGGTGGCTATTGAAGATTCTTATCTCTCATGCCAATAATAATCTATTATTTTAATCAACTCAGCCTTCTAGACATCAGTTTTCTTCATCTATAAAACAGTTTTAATTTAAATAAGGTAATCTCCATGATTATAGTTGAGTTTGAGTCAAAAGACTTCCTTTAGAACAAAAAAGCAATTATTCAACATACTCTTTCAAAAATAATAATAGGAAAAAAACCCTATATGCTTGATGTTTCACAAGAGATAATTTCCTAACCATGGTGAAAATGTAAAGCTACTCTCTGTTTCCTTAAGTTTGCGGATAAGAAGATTGTTTACCAACACATTACAAACAGTATGTTTAGTTTATCATAGGATTAAAAGATAGTACCAAATAAACCTTAGAAATACATTTCTTCATGAACATTCCCCCCAGTGCATTTGCCTACCAATTCTCAAAAAAACACGTGCAAAATTCTGTGCTTAGAGAGGATAAAGAATACTTGCCATTATGAGAGTCTAAAAAATAAAACATTACTGGATATTTAAGTAAAAGCAATTATGAAAGTATTCATCCTAAGATTTTTAATTCTCCATTTAGAAATACAAATAAAAACTACATCCAGAAATTATATTAAAATTCAATTAATGCCATAGCCAAACACTTTATGTATATGAATTTCCTAATCAGGACATTTTTCATGCAACTCTATTTTCCAAAAAATGCTATTTTCCCAGGGTGTTTTGCAATAGACTCTCTTTTGTTGTGGATTTGGCTAAAAGTAGCAACTCTTTTATGGAATTCAGTAAGACTTTGCTTATTTAAACAACATTCATAACTGAAGAAAGAGGAAACATAAGGAAAACACAGTGTAATTAGAGTGGGTAGGAAAGCGAGGAAGAAAGTTTATATTTGATTCACTAATATGCAGACTTTTTGCCTTCCTTTTTGTCCCCAGGTTTCTTGAGGAATAATTGACATACAAATAATGGAATATATTTAATGTGCGCAATTTTGTCAGGAGCTGCATTAGCCATTAAGGACAAAATGGAGTCACGGACCTAAACCCCCTCCCTTTGTTCTGTAGGCATGGACCCAGAATAAAGGAGTTAAGCTTTGTGATTCTGACTTGTTTTTTCCTTTCCTCGCCTGAGTAGACTGGAGAGAATATTAAGGTGTTTTTGAGAGGAGCATGAGAAGGCATAAAGCCTTCTGCAGCTGTGCTCAAAGAATAATTCATAAAGTTAATCATTGACATTTGTTCAAGGACTTTTTCAAAAGAGTGTTCCAAGTTGAGCACAGAGGCCACAGCTTGAGACCATAGGAGGGATTCCTATCTGAAGCCTATTTGTGAGGAAAGTGTTTATGGCAAAGGAGTTTGCTGAATTTAGGGCTTAGGAATAATTAAAATAGTTAGAAGCTAAAGATTTAAGGGATGCTATAATGTTAGCATATTCTAATATAGCTTATAGAGATTAGGGACTTTAGAGCTATTTATAGCTAGAAGCCCTTTCTTAGAAATAGTGAGCTTAGGGTACTAGGGGCAAACAGGACTTAGAAAGATAAGAATTAAACTGAGGAATATGGTATGCAGCCCAGATATTAGCATGAGTTACAGTGTATTCACAAGGACACATGAGAAAAAGTAGATAAGAGAATCACTGAGGAAGGAACGCCTTTTGAGGGGCAACAGTGATTTTTGGAGAAAAATAAATCTGGGCCTATGGGAACTAAAAATATCAAACCTCTGACCTAATGCTTTTGTAATAGTATAAAAGAGAATCATAAGCTTGAAATAAACAGGCAGTCCAAAAAAAAAACTGAGAGGCTTCCTCAGTTTCTCGCTGACACCTCTCACCCCTTCAGGTTGAATCCCTGGCTGCTGGAGCTGGACTCTGGCACAATTTAAAGAGTTTGGACATATAAGCATAACTGTGATGCCATCTCAACAAACAGGGATATACATATACACAGCACCTCTCCACCTGGGGTCCCAAAGTGTCAGACACAACTGAGCGACTAACACACACACACACACACACACACACACACACACACACACACACACACACACACACACACACACACTCCACCTCACAGAGAGATTTTTGGTTTTTCAAAATTGTTTTGTTTTTTTATAAGACACTTATCATGAAACCTACCCTACTTAACTTTCTATAACAGGCCTATTTCACTTAGAATAATGGCCTCTGGGTCCAGCCATGTTACAGCAAGTAACAGAACTGTCTTACTTTATGAGGCCAAATAAAATTCCATTGTATGTATATACCATTTTATTTACACATGAAGCTGTGGGTGGATATTTACATTGCTTCCATATCTTAACTACTATGAATAATGTTGCAATAAATGTGGGAGTACAAATATCTCTCTAAGATCCTAGTTTCAATTCTCTTACAAATATACCCAGAAATTGGACTGTGAATCATTTGGTAGTCTCTTTTTAATTTTTTGAGGGTCTTCCCCATTCTTTTTCTATAGCTGTCTTACTCTTTTACATCCTCATCAACTGCATAACAGTGTCCCAATTTCCTCACACACTCACCAATGTTTATCTTTCGTTTTTATTTTTTAATAGCCATCCAGAAAGGTATGAAGTAATATCTTATTATAGTTTTATTTTAATTTCACTGATGATTATTAATGTTGAGCATCTTTTAACATACCTGTTACCCTTTTGTATGTCTTATGAGAAATATCTGTTCAAGTCCTTGCTCATTGTTTAATTGGGCTATTTTATTTTGCTATTGAGTTGTATGAGTTCCTCATATATTTTTAATACCAACATCTTACCAGATATGTAGTTTGCAAATATTTACTCCTACTCTGTAGATTTCCGTTTTGTGCAGAGTAAAAAGGCAAAACTTATTATTAAGGCATGATTCTGAGAAATAAGAGTATTTCCTGCCTTATCAGTAAATAAGGATGTCACAGTTATCAACAATTCCAGCTCCCCAGTGTGAATTCCTGAGCCCTAAGCGTACTCAGGAAGGAGAATACCTGTGTGATTTGTCAGCCACTAGGCTACATCCACTCTCTACAATGAGCACTGAGGAACTCAGGATGTGAAATCTCAGGATACTGGCCCCAGATAGCTGCGATGCATATGACAGGGATGAATTCAGTTGCACCCAGACCCTTGAATCTTCCCATATAAAGAAAAACACTGCTGCTGCTAAGTCACTTCAGCCGTGTCTGACTCTGTGCAACCCCATAGACGGCAGCCCACCAGGCTCCCCCGTCCCTGGGATTCTCCAGGCAAGAACACTGGAGTGGATTGCCATTTCCTTCTCCAATGCATGAAAGTGAAAAGTGAAAGTGAAGTCGTTCAGTCATGTCTGACTCTTCACGACCCCATGGACTGCAGCCTACCAGGCTCCTCCGTCCACGGAATTTTCCAGGCAGGAGTACTGGAGTGGGGTGCGATTGCCTCCTCCAGAGAAAAACACTAAATTTCTTAATTTAGATGCCTGGTTTTTTTTTTTTTTTTAATTCATAAAAAACTTTAAATGATCAGACTATCTGCCCTTTGCTGCAAACTTCTATATAACCTGGTCCTTCCCCCAACCTCCTTGAAGCAGCTCTCTCAGGGCTACTTGAGATGCTGCTTCCTGGGCTTAAGTCCTAAAAATTTCTGCCAAATAAAACATAACTCTCAACTTTTAGGTTGTGGCTATTTTTTAAGTCAATAACACCAACAAAAGCCTTTGCCCATTGGAGATAGTGTGGTGTGTACTTCTGTGTGGCACAGATGGTGGGTCCTTATCACAGTTATTTAGCAGCACATACTTTAAATATTCTGTAAATTTGGTTTGCCTTAATATTTAAGTCTTTACCAAGGGTCTTGGAAGCACTGATGAAAATATCTACCATTATCAGGTTGCTGAGTGTGTGCCTTAAACAATATTGTGCATGTTTCCTAAATGACAAAAGTAATTTCGCTCCAGAGAAAGTAAGTGTACTGCTATAGAATATCCCTATTGTTGCTAGCTCCAGGAAATGTATTGAATCTTTTGATAAAAGAAGCTCTGTGTCTCTTGGACATATGTCTGAGTTTGCCATTTTAGGCTTGTGTTTCTATTTTAGAATTGACTCAATATGCTGCTAGTACTAAATAATTAACAGAGAAATGGCTATTGGAGGGGCTGATCCTTATACTCAGCTATATCTATTAAGAAATCACAGCATTTTAAGTGCAACTTACCCAGTTGAATGGAGTGAGCCAATATCAATACAAAAAAAAAAAAAAAAAACCACACACACACACAAATCAAAGTATAGCAAAAGTGAAAAATAGCTCAGTTTATCTTAACTACTTTTCTAATGGCTACACAGTCTTATGGCTGTTTCAGTTCCTGTACCTAATACCCTCATCCCATGAACACCAGGACTCACAGCAGTTAGTTTCTCTAATGTTTATTGTCACTTTTAAAGTGTAGACTTCAAAGTCAGTAGTCATGTGTTCCAATTCTAGGCAAACTCTATTTCTTTGTGTTTTTATCTTGCAAGAAATAGAGAACTAAGGTTCACAAACTCTGGATTCCCTCATTCTTCATGCCCTTGCCCTACCACAAATTGATGATTCTAAGATCATATAATTAATATACATTAAAATAATTAAATAAAACTTATTTTCCGCATGATGTTAATGAAAAGAAATTGCTTTAATAAGGGCCCTCAAACTACAAAAATGCTAATTTTAAATATTTTAGTAAAATTATTTTAAAAATAACTAAATGTTTTCCATTACTACAGTCACTTTTATATTGACATCTCTAATTTTCATATAATGTGCATGCTCATTCACTCTTGCTTGACTCTTTGCAACCCTTTGGACTGTTGCCCACAGGCTCCTCTGTCCATTGGATTTCTCAGGCAAGAATACTGGAGTGGACTGCCATTTTTTCTCTAGGGGATCTTCCCGATTCAGGGATTGAACCCAACTCTCCTGTATCTTTTGCATTAGCAGGCAAATTCTTTACCTGCTGAGTCATCAGAGAATTCCTATTACAACAAGAGAAGTTAGTAATCTTCATTCACTTTCCTGTGTTATCATCAGTTTCCTATCTTTTTTTTTTTTGAGTAAATACTACCTAATAGCATCTAAAAATAATCCCTGTAAAAATACATATAGAAAAAAAAAATATATATATATATATATAAATGAAAAATTGCAAATAACAAAAAGCCAAAATTTGCCAGAAACTGAGAGAAGATAACCACTGATGCAACTGCATTGAAAATCACAATAGTTATCCAGCATAGAAGCTAATGCTGAAAGAGAAATTTCTTTTTCCCCTTACTCCAGTTCCTGAATAGGGCTCTGAGTCTGTCAGAAAAATGAGTAGTTTCTCTAGGGCTGTGGTCCCCGGTTTTTGCGGCAACCACACAGTGAAAATTCCTGCCCTTGAACCTAGAATTTTTTCCACTTCACTATTTTCTCTTGGTAATTTTACTTCTTTCTTTCTAATTTGGATGCCTTTTATTGCTTCATTATTTTAACCCAAGCTTCTGATACAATATTGAACAGCAGTGATGAAAGCGAGATTTTTTTTTTTTTTTAATCCACTTTCTGATCTCACCTGGTGGTGCAGAGGTTAAAGCGTCTGCCTGCAATGTGGAAGACCTGGGTCCGATCCCTGGGTCCGATCCCTGGTTCGGGAAGATCCCCTGGAGAAGGAAATGGCAACCCACTCCAGTATTCTTGCCTGGAGAATCCGGTGGACAGAGGAGCTTGGTGGACTACAGTCCAAGGGTCCCAAAGAGTCGAACACGACTGAGTGACTTCACTTTCACTTTCTGATCTCAAGGGAAAGCTGTAGGTTTTTCACTATTGTGTAAAGTGTTAGCTGTGGATTTTTCATTCATGCCCTTTATCATGTTGAGTAAGCTTCTTTATGCTCCTGGTTTCCTGAGTAATTTTATCACAAAGGGGTTTTGGATTTTTGTAAAATGTTTTTCTTTTGTCATTTGGGATGGTTGTATATTTCACTCTTTCAGTCCTCCAATGTAGTGTGTTAATTAACTGACTTTCTTATGAAACATCTTGCATTCTTATGATAAATCCCATGCAGTCATGGGCATTGTCCTTTTCATATATTGTTGCGTTCACCTTGCAACAGAATTACAGCAACAGAATTAATAAGGAAATGTCCCCACCTCTTCTATTTTTGGGAAGTTTGACGAGACTGTGGAACGTTCTAACAATCATACAATCAGCAGAAGTGGAACGTTCATACAATCCTGGTGGACTGTAAAATGGTGTAATCACATTAGGAAAAAGTTTGACAGATCATAAAGAAGCTGTATTAGTCAGGGTTCTCCAAAGAAACCACTTCTAGGATATACATAGACAGAAATTATTACAAGGTATTGGCTCATTTGATTGTGAAGACTGAGAGTCACAGGACTTGCAGTCTGCAAACTAGAAACGCAGGAAAGCCCAAGATGTAATTTGAAGGCCTGAAAGGTAGAAGCTGATGATCTAGACTCTAGTTTGAGTCCAGAAGTTTAAGAACCAAGAGTGCTGAGGGCAGAAGATCAACATTCTAGCTCAGCAATTACATGAAGAGTAAAGCCAATGTTTCTTCATTCTGCTGTTGTTGTTGCATTGTTTAGATCCTCAATATACTGGATGATGCCCTTTCTCATTGGGGAGGACCATCTGCTTTATTCAGCTCTCAGATTCAAATGTAGTCTCCTCCAGAAATACCCTCAGAGATCACCCGGAAATAACATTTCACCAGATATCACTTCGGGGAAGGCAATGGCAAACCACTCCAGTACTCTTGCCTGGAGAATCCCATGGATGGAGGAGCATGGTAGGATACAGTCCATGGGATTGCAAAGGGTCAGACATGACTGAGCGACTTGACTTTCACTTTTCACTTTCATGCATTGGAGAAGGAAATGGCAACCCACTCCAGTGTTCTTGCCTGGAGAATCCCAGGGACGGCAGAGCCTGGTGGGCTGCTGTCTATGGGGTCACACAGAGTCAGATAAAACTGAAGTGACACCAGTCAGAATGGCTGCGATCCAAAAATCTGCAAGCAATAAATGCTGGAGAGGGTGTGGAGAAAAGGGAACCCTCCTACACTGTTGGTGGGAATGCAAACTAGTACAGCCACTATGGAGAACAGTGTGGAGATTCCTTAAAAAATTCCAAATAGAACTACCTTATGACCCAGCAATCCCACTGCTGGGCATACACACCGAGGAAACCAGAATTGAAAGAGACACATGTACCCCAATGTTCATCGCAGCACTGTTTATAATAGCCAGGACATGGAAACAACCTAGATGTCCATCAGCAGATGAATGGATAAGAAAGCTTTGGTACATGTACACAATGGAGTATTACTCAGCCGTTAAAAAGAATTCATTTGAATCAGTTCTGATGAGATGGATGAAACTGGAGCCGATTATACAGAGTGAAGTAAGCCAGAAAGAAAAACACCAATACAGTATACTAACACATATATATGGAATTTAGAAAGATAGTGATGACGACCCTGTATGCAAGACAGGAAAAAAGACACAGCGGTGTATAACGGACTTTTGGACTCAGAGGGAGAGGGAGAGGGTGGGATGATTTTGGAGAATGGCATTCTATCATGTATACTATCATGTAAGAATTGAATCGCCAGTCTATGTCTGACGCAGGATACAGCATGCTTGGGGCTGGTGCATGGGGATGACCCACAGAGATGTTATGGGGAGGGAGGTGGGAGGGGGGTTCATGTTTGGGAACACATGTAAGAATTAAAGACTTTAAAATTAAAAAAAAAAGTAAAAAAAAATAAAAAAAAAACTAAAGTGACTTAGCAGCAGCAGCAGATATCACTTGACTTGTGATCCAGTCAACACGTTACTACTATCACAAAAATCAATCAATCTTTTACCATATGCCCTGACTGTTTCATTCCTAACCTTTTACCCCAAGAGGAAAGGAACTATATGTTCATATACGTTTTGTATGTGTATATATCAGTCATGTTTGTAATCACAAAACCCTAGAAATAACTAAAAATTTATTAATCAGAAAAAGTATAAAAAAACTGTAATGTATACAAACAATAGAGCTGTACTTAGGAAAAATAATTATTGAAATACACTTAAAAATAATTGTAAATGAGAATAGTCAGGCAACAAAGGTATATACTATGTGATTCTGTTCACTGGAAACAAAAATACTAATTCACTGTGACATATAAACAAAACACTAGTTGTCTAAGAGGGAGATCTGGGGAGGGATGAGGAAGAGAGATTGCAAAATGTCACGTGGAGACTTTTGAAAGTGATCAGTTTGTTCACTCTCTTAACTGTGGTAATGGATGTATATATGATCTTATCAAACTGTACAGCATGAATATGTATGGATCATTGTATGTTAATCATACCTCAGTAAAGCATTTAAGAATCAACATTAATTTGCACTTGCTTCATAACCTCTTCCAGATAGAGTGTGAAATTCCACATTCACTGTTTCAAATTTTGCTCATTGAAAGAATTTTTGCCATGGTCATTTGGGGCCATGACTAGGTGAAATTATAATCCTCAAGCTATCTAGTTCATGTGTTCCACTTTTATTGCAGAATCATCCAAAGGCCAAAAAAACAATATCTTCTTCAAGAGTCAATGAGTCATAGTAATTTCCCTGTGATGCTGTAGATATGGGTTGAGGGACATGATTCAATGTAATGTGCATAGTTACCATAATAATCTAAACTACTTGCTGTGCTCTCTCCTTCAGAACTGTCTTAAGCCTGACTTTCCTTGTAGTACTATGACTATGTTCACATCAGTTTCATGAAAGACAGCTCAGGTACCCCATGATCAAGTGTTCAGTCTACACCAGGGATCAATAGCCACCAGAAATTATTTTTCAATAGGATTTTTAATACTTGCAGATGTTTACATATATTTGCAGTTATCTGCATGTGTGCATGCAGGAAAGAACATGCAGGTCTGATGTAAGAAGGGCTTACTTACGGGGTGTTGCCAGCCTGTCCAGACTGTTTCTATAGTGTGAATGTTTGATTTCCTTCTAGAAGTCCAGAATTTTCATGGGTGAAAAGTGTCTATGTGATTGTTGTCATTTAGTCTCTAAGTTGTGTCCAACCCTTTGCAACCCCATGGACTGTAGCCAGCCTGACTCCTCTGTCCATGAGATTTTCCAGGTAAGAATAATGAAGTGGATTGCCATTTTCTTCTACCAGGGATCTTCCTGACACAGGGACTGAACCCACGTTTCCTGCATTGGAAGGCAGATTCTTCATCACTGAGCAACCAGGGAAGTCTGTCTATGTGATTAGTTCTCAGTAAAACTCAACCATTAAGTCACAACGGGGCTTCCCTGGACAAAAATACTATGTACAAACAATGATGCATGTTGCTGCTTGTAAAAAGGTCATGCTCTGAGTGACTCCCATCAGGGAATGGGAGAAAGCACAGGAAACTAGTGTATGGATTTCTCTGACTCCACCTGATGTGTCTTTCCCGTTAACTGGCCCAGTCACATCCTCACGCAGTCACTGTAGCAAATCTTAGCTGTGAGTACAACCATATACTGAGTACTATGTGTCCTTGGGTGCTGGGGATGACTCCAAGTTGGTAATAGATAATACAGCATAGAAAAATAACATCACGACCAAAAACTCAATTGTCCTTTGTTATGTTAGTTCAGTTCAGTCTCTCAGTTGTGTCCGACTCTTTGCGACCCCATGGACTGCAGCATGCCACGCTTCCCTGTCCATCACCCACTCCCAGAGCTTACTCAAACTAATGGACATCAAGTCAGTGATGCCATCCAACAATCTCATCCTCTGTTGTCCCCTTCTCCTCCTTCTTTCAATCTTTCCCAGCATCAGGGCCTTTTCCAATGAGTCAGTTCTTTGCATCAGGCGGCCAAAGTATTGGCGTCTCAGCTTCAGCATCAATTTTTTATTATATATGCATCTTTGCTATATATGTACTTTGTTATATATGCCTCTCATATTCTATCTTGGAGCCAAATTATGATTTTTTAATGTTAAAATTTTAAATCTAAGATTTACAAGTTCAGCTCTTTATTAACAGTGACAAATATAATACCTTAAAGATTTTCTCTCTTCAACTAAAAAGATAGGACAATCTCAGCTATCATTGAAAATCTGCAGTTATTTCTCCATACCAGTATTTGTATGTAACATGCAGATTTTTACTGGATTAAAAAAATAAAAGACTTCTATATAAGAGAAGGACTGACTGATTTAGCTAGCTTGAGACCAATGTGAAAGCAGAGAATCTCTCAGGATTCAGGTCCAAGAATGTGCGCATTAAAGAGAAGAAATATTTCAACTGAAGCTTAAAAGGGAAGAAGATATGTCTGCCTAGGGACACAGAAAAATGCATGTCTTCTGTAATCGTTATGTTATTTATTACATGATACTGCTTTAGCTATTATTCTAAAGAGAAATATTTTTTAGCAGAGCCTGAAAGTAGGAGGGTGAAATTTTTCCAGTTTTCTCCTCAATCAGATGAACAGACTAGCCAGGTGCCCGTAGAGTACACCCAGTTCAGCGTCCTTCCTGAGAGCAGCCTCTTTGCTGAAAATGGAAGGATAAGAATTCAATAGAAACAGATTATGCGTGACAAAGCCCCTAAAATTTAAAAACATTCACTGAATACTAATTTGCTCTTTAATAAAAATTAAAGAAGAAATCAAATTTTCTTTACTTGGAATACTGAATTGTAGGCTACAAGTTGAAGATCTAGACAGACTGAAAATAGCTATTTTTCAGGTTTATAAATAACACACTTCTTTCTACTTTCTAATAAATTGTACAGATCACGAGTCAGATGCTGTAGCATGTTTAATGAAGGAAGACATTGGAGATAGTATAAATGTGTCCATGGAGATACCCAACCCTTTTATGAATCTAAAAAGCAAAGGACTCCTTTCCAGGATTTTAAAGATATTTGCAGATGAAAGTCATTTAAAAATAATACCTGTGTTTTTCATAAGAGAAGAGATTAAATTGGCCTACCTAAATTGCACAAAAAGTATATTTCATTTTATATGATCATTTTTAAAGGTTAATATAGCTCCAGAGGATGAAAAGTTGATATGATGTTTCCAAGTTAAAAGTTCTGTTCTTTTGAAAAATATAAAAATTCTTGAAGCACCACTATCCTGATTATTTCAAATTTCTTGACACATTTATATTCTTTACATAATGCTAATTTATCATGGGAAAAATCGTCTTAACTCCCAACTTTTAATTTCTATATAACTCCTATCACTGTATTTTATGTAGCTTCACTTTTTATAAATTATATGTCAAGAAGCACATTTTCATTGTTTATGCTCTTTTCCTTTACCTCACACCTCACATACCTAGGAATGATATAAATTATGGGCTAAAAGAGAGAATTCCATCTGTATTTATCTAATTATCTAAGTACATAATTTTTACTATGTCATATCAATCAAGTCAAAGCTATCTTATAGATCAACTCAAAAGTTTGGAACTTGACAAAATACTCAAATTACTAGAAATGTAGTTGAATATTGACTCAACTACTCAAACGTAGTTGAGTATTTCAGAACAACCACAAAGAATAGTCTAGAGAAATACTTCATTCATATGAGAAAAGATTATCTCCACAGATAACTTTTTAATACCTACATTCTGTTGCCCATATCTAAGTGTGAGGACAACTGAGAAGTTGACATACCTTACAAAATTTTACCTTCCCTAGGGGCTCAGAGGTAAAGAATTTGCCTGCAATTGCAGGAGACTCAGGTTCGATCCCTAGGTCAAGGAATATCCCTTAGAGGAGGAAATGGCAACCCACTCCAGTATTCTTATCTAAAGAATCCCATGGACAGAGGAGCCTAGTGGGTTAAAGTCCATGGGATCACAAAGAGTCAGACATGACTGAGTGACTGAGTATACACACTCACAGAGACACACACACACTCATGCACACACACACAGAAGCTTATAATGATGCTTATTCACGTTCTGGAGAAGGAAGTGGCAATCCATGTTTAGCAGTTCTTTAGTGAAATAATTATTTTCTGGCTTTTGAAAATGTTGACTATTGGTGAATTCTTCTGGCTATTGATAAAATCTGCAACTGTGAATGAGGTTACTATAAAAATAAAGTTCAGGCTTTTAAAATCCAATTTTAAAATCCATGTTTACACACACACAGTGGAGAATTAGAGCTTCATATTTCAAATACCATGTTGTAAAGATTTTCTCTTTCAGGGCTGTTCAAACCTCCAGTATGAGAAATGTTTTCAGCTCAAAACATGAGTGATTAACATACCTTTTGTAAGTTTGGGGAAACTTGGAATTCATCATGTATGATAAATTGATGACCATAAAATAAAAATAAACAAATAATAACCAAATTTATTGTCAATCACGTGGCCCTAAAATAAACTTTGTTGTTGCTGCTCTGTCACCCAGTGTGTCTGATTCCATGGACTGCAGCATGCCAGGCCTTCCTGCCCCTCACCATCTCCCGAAGTTTGCCCAAGTTCGTGACCATTGCATTGGTACAAAAGAAACTTATGTACTATAAAAGAAGAAACTTACATCCTGGTACTGTACCCTAAACAGAAGTCTTGTTGGTCTTTTTAATACCCGTTTCTCCTTTAGAAGGAGATTGTCAATCACCAATCACAATTGCAGGACCATTCCCTTTCTTTTCCCAGTTCTCTCCAGTGAGCAAGCCATCCTCACCCGGTGTCACTAAGTGTGTTGGGAACCATTCGGGGGGCAGAGGGACGCTTCCAGCTCTCTGCACTCTACGAAGCTCCCTGTGAACCCTATCCCACGTTTGGCATAAGACAGACATTTCTAAGTCCAGCCGCTCCTCCTGCTGGTGGAGCTGCCTCAGGGTCTAGCGAGTGAATTCTCTGGCTGGTCTGGGGGACCCCTGCCAGAGACAGGCTGAATGAGACAAGCTCCAAGGTGAAGGCGCTGGGAGAGATTTCTCCTCTGTAGGGACTTATCCAGAGTCTTATTTTCCTTATTCTTTCTAGATCCGTTCCCCATAATCCAGCCCTGTTTTTCTTCTCCCATGGATTGTCTCTTACCAGAGGTGCGTGCCGCCCATGCAGGTGTTCTCATGCTGCTGCTGCTGCTGCGTCGCTTCAGTCGTGTCCGACTCTGTACGACCCCATAGACGGCAGCCCACCAGTCTCCGCTGTCCCTGGGATTCTCCAGACAAGAACAACTGGAGTGGGTTGCCATTTCCTTCTCCAATGCATGAAAGTGAAAAGTGAAAGTGAAGTCACTGAGTCGTGTCCAACTCTCAGCGACCCCATGGACTGCAGCCTACCAGACTCCTCTGTCCGTGGGATTTCCCAGGCAAGAGTACTGGAGTGGGGTGCCTTTGCCTTCTCCTAGTAGCTTGTAAACCGGCCTCAACTTCACCATTCTGCGTAGACCTGTTTGATGCCCTAGAAAAGCCGTGCTACACCCCCTCACTGTCTATTCCAGCCTGACATCAGGCTGCTCTTCCATTTCTGGCTTCAGTTGTACTGATACCTCGGCGCTCACTCAGGGCCTCCCGGATTATCGCAGCAAGCAGCCACTCCGAAGGCCTCCTTCCCCAGACAGCTCATCCTTTAGCCACTGCTGCGGAAGGACAGTATTCATGGGGACCGTGGCCTTAGATGCTTCCCATCACAGATATGTTTCTTGGGAGAAAACAGAGTCCACGTGATTTCTTTCCTATTATCAATTTTCTTAAATTACTTTTCTGAAAAATAATTTTTTTGCTCTTATTTTTGTTGTTCAGTCGCTCAGTTGTGTCCAACTCTTTGCGACCCCATGGGCCGCAGCACGCCAGGGCTCCCTGTCCATCACCAATTCCCAGAGTTTAGTCAAACTCATGTCCATTGAGTCGGTGATGCCATCCAACCATCTTACCTTCTGTCGTCCCCTTCTCCTCCTGCCCTCAATCTTTCCCAGCATCAGGGGTCTTTTCCAATAAGTCGGCTCTTCGTATCAGGTGGTGAAAGTATTGGAGCTGCAGCTTCAGCATCAGTCTTCCCAGTGAATATTTTGTGCCCTGTCGCTGCTATTCACCATTTATTCGTGTGAATCTGAGGCAGGTTCTTTCCAAACAGTGTAGTGTGGCGACATCTGCTGGTCGTTGTACAATATTCCATCTCACTATTAGTTTATCAGATTCCATTGTTATCAACAGGAAGACAGGAAAGGAAAGACTTTGTTCAGTTGCTAGTTCATCCTTAAAAAATGCCTCCATACAACATACAACATACATACATACATAGCATCAATAATGAGGATCTGTTCCAAAAAAATAAAACATATAACATCATATGACAAGTTGCCTTTTGTGAAACACAAAATTTTCCATTTTTATGAAGTAAATTTCTAAAGCAACATTTTAAAAAGTGCTTATCTTACCTAGACCATATATATGCTTGGGAAGTGAAAATCCTTTAGATTACATATATTAATTTAATAATAATTATAATTATCACAATTCAACTCATTTGATAAATGTCCTATATGTATTTATTGGATGTATTCCAGACATTTATTTAATATTTTAGATAAATTAATTTACATCAAATGAAACATGTTATAATAGATACTAGAAATTAGGAATTCATCAAATAAATATTTTTATGTTGCATCAAGAAATAAAAGAAACCCATGAATGTAAATTTGCAAAATAATATGAGAACAGCTTATATGTGTTTAAACGATTTTCATACCAAGTTTTAGGGGAAAAGGACATATCTAATTCTCTGCTAACAGTCATAAAATAACCCACTTTTCCAATTACATAAATTATTGTTACAATATGACATTTCAAAAATGTGACTTTAGAAACTATTGAGACTAATTTGTGACTAAGCCTACAACAGTGTTTCAAAAGTAATTAATAAGAATGAATAAAACAGTATATGATTATTAATAATTATGATATTTCCACTAATTTAATACTAATAAGTGGCAGGCTATGAATTTCATGAAAACTTATGAGGTGAGTTTTAATTTTATAAAAGCTTAGTGGAGCTCAGTAAGAGATAAATTACATGTCCAAAGTCACATTAAGTCCCAGAGCAAAAGTCAAATTTAATTTTTTTTGCCATATTTTAACAATGCTAGTTATATATCTATGATTATCAAAATTTGTAATTGATATGGTAAAGGAAAAAATCTATTCTGTTCTTATAAAATAATATATATGAGCTTTTCATTTAAAAATAGAATTTATCAACATCTTAAATTTAACTTTTTAAATTTCAAATCAAATGCAGGCAAAGTCATATCTCACAAGATTGAAAATGAAGACTGACAAATATTTAACTACGGTAGACTGAGAAAAACCCACACAGACTTTAGAATATTGCAATCTCTCTCTCTCTCTCTCACTCTCTTAAACAGATTTGGTAAAATTAATTTGATTGGAGCTTTATAATGTTGTGTTAGTTTCTATTGTACAGCGAAGTGAATCAGCTATACATATACATGCAGCCCCTCTTCTTTTGGATTCCCTTCCCCTTTGGGTCACTACAGAGCACTGCGTAGAGTTCCCTGAGCTATTAGTGGGTTCTCATTAGTTATCTATTTCATACATAGTCGGGTATAGATGCCAATTCCAACCCCGCAGCTTATCCCACCCGCCTCCATTCCCCCTTTAGTGTCCATAGTCTGTATCTCTAGTTCTGCTTTTCAAATGGGATCACCTACACCGCTTTTCCAGATTTTATATAGACACGTTAATATATGATATTTGTTTTTCTCTTTCTGACTTACTTCACTCTGTATGACATATTCTAGGTCTATCCACATTTTTACAAATGACCAGATTTCACTCCTTTTTATGGCTGAGTAATGTTTCATTCTATATATGTATCCCATCTTCTTTATTTATTCATCTATCTTTTATTAATTAATATACCATCAGATTTAGTGGATACTGGGAGCAGAATGACCAACCCACTGAGTCTAGGAGGCAGACCATCAAACCTAAGATTATTCTCAAAACTTAAGATCTCACAGAGTTTATCAAATAAGTTCAAATATGTCTAAAGAAATATGTTTGAAACTACTTCATGTTTTAATAAAATTTTATCCTAATTTATATCTTTCCAAATATTTCACAATCTTTTCCATTTTTAGATTAATTTGAGGTTATCTTCTTGGGCCAGTCAAAGAAAATTATTCATAGTGTGATGGTTCTCCTTAGTGTATTATCGCAGATAATAGGGGACTGAATGTTGCTTAAATGGAAGCTAGACATTTTTACATCTTACCAAATTAGTTCAATGTTTAAGTAAATATTGTATAAATTGATGCTTTTTAAGTACATGTAACATTTCTTTAAAAATATTTCATCACCATAACCACTGCAAAAGAGAAGAGTTTATTTTTATGGTGTATTTTAGAAGATCAATAATATCATAAATAACAAGTTGCATCATATATAAATGGTGAGAATGAGCAAGTTGGATAATGATTTCGTTAACTCATTTTAATTGTGACTTCGGGAGAAGAAGATGCAGACAACTTGATGTATGCCCTGAAATATGTCATGTTAAAATATAATGAGTTAATGAGTTGTGAATTATATTTCTGAGAATTACTTTTGGACTCCTAGTGAGATAGTGAATTGCTTCATTATGCCAGGAAAGTATGACACCAAACCTGTGCCATTAATCTATAGACCAGTAAATGATTAGTCTCAGAGTATGACAATTTAAAATTTTTATAAAAATTCACCATAAATGTGAATGCTTTGGTAAAATGAAATGTTATAGCTTCACAAGTTTGAGTTATATTTAACTGATAATTATTTGAATTTTTGAGTTTCCATTTTGCTATATTTGGTGGTTTACCACTAACTGTATTTAACAAATTAAGTTTCTAGATTGTTGTTACTCTAAATATTCTTTGCCTGGGCTTACTATTTGTTTATAAATTGATGTTGTGACTATAGAACATGTGAAAACTAAACCAATACTATAAATTGGGATAAAGTTCTGTATTGCATTTTATCAAACATTTGGATTTTCATATTTAAAATTAATTTTAAGAATGATTAACTTTTAATTCTAGAGTCAGGTCTTGGTCTTATATAGTTGTAGGTGAAGTATTTAGTAACAAATTAGCAAACAAAATTAAGTCATTTTGTCTGGAGACTGTATTTTGATAGAACTAGGAGAGATACTCTGAATACAAGATTATATGTTTGATATGTTATATCATACAAATGAAGAAAAACCTGGAAATTAGAGCCCTGGCCTTGGAAAATAGCATCTAGGTTAAAATATTTTATGGCATATGCTCTACAGTGAGAATATTAGGGTTCACATTCTAAATCAGACATCAGTAGGCATTTAACCATGAGCAAGTTATTTCACTTCTCAGAGCTTATGTTCCCTTATCTATAACATGAAATGCTATCAATACCTACCTCATAATACTCTTGCAGGATTATTGAGGACTTGTCAAAGGCCTATGTATGGTAAACGCTCAGTAAATTTAACCATTATCATCAACATTATTATTAAAACTATGCCATATGCAAGATCCATTTCTAAATGCCTGATGAAATAGAAAGATGAATAAGTCATGATCCCTTCTCAAAGGAACAACTCCATGATTAAAATTATGATAATATGATCAGTATCCGCATCAGCATTTATCTTTTCTTCAGACAAAAATGTCATGGCAGAATGAAAATGGAATTTTAAATCAATCAATCTGAAAGAATGCAGTGACACTAGAAAGGCTTCTAAGATTGCATTTCATAATTTTAAAAACTGCTGAAATAGATTAAATGCCAACATCATTAGGTTTACTTTTTAAAAAGCAAGAAGGAAGACAAGCTAAAACCCAGGAGATACACATGAGCAGTTAGCTGAGGAGATAAGACAGTTCCAGAACCACTAACTTAGAAGTAGTGAAACTATGGCATGTGTAGCATTCCTGAAGAAACCAGAAGGATAGCTTGTGAATGAACCCTTAGGATGCGGGTGTGCATTCCTACTCCACTTTTCATCTCACTGAATGGCAAAAATAAAAATGCAGTACCAACTTCCAAGATACGGCCCAGAGCATGAAGAGGAAAGCTAAACATGACCCGGGGCTGGAAAGGAAAAGTAGTCTTTCATCCAAAACCTCTCAGAAGCTATGAACAGCCTTTACTTACAAATACAAATGCCCAGCCTCCTCTGCCCCCACGATCAGAATAAGCTGACTATAGCAATCAGGAGCCAGTGTACATTTCTCCAAAATAAGTATGAGTTGACAAAAATCAACAAATAATTTACCCAAATCACTGTTATCTCAAGCACTACAGTAAACAGAGAAAAGCTAAAACCAGAGGAAACTCATATAAGCAATTTAAATGGATACTATACCTGTAAAATAATAACTTCCTATGAACAATTAATAATGTTGAGACTAAAAGATAATCATAATATGACCATCTAACTAAAAATTAATAGAAGATACAATTTAAAAAGAAACCTGTTATACATACAAAATATATAAACCTGTTTATATACTACAGTAAATCTAGAACACAGAAGAAGTCGTTAGAAGTAAGGAGCAGAAATATGGTATATAATTTTCATAACACATCAGGGAAAAATGGAACAAAGACAAGACATCCATGTTTTAATAAATTGAAGAGAACAAGATACCAAGACAGACATAGCCCTTTAGCTTTGTTCTTATTTTTCAAGTTTAAGAAGAGTAAAAAGCTTTATTTTTTTTTTTTCTTGAATATTCTAGATGACTGATGACTTCAACTTGTGCTATGGTATAGACATACAAAGTGATACAGGGAATTAAATACAGTTTATTTGAATGATTCAGTTATTGATTTTTATTTATTTATATTGTGCTATGTTTAGAGAGTGATATGATGCCAAACGGTGTGGAAATTTTCTTCAACACAGTCATCATATAATTGAAAAGTTGTTTTGCCATTATATTGTCATAAAGAGAAAGCTACCTTCTACATCTCGATATTAAATTTAATCTTGATCGCTTTCCTAAACTATCTTTCAGATAATGATCTAGTGTCTTCCTGTTTCTTTTTAAATCACTTTATTTGAAGCATGATTGACATGTAAAACATCTGTGCATATTTAATACAGACAACTCGGTGAATTTTCAGATAAGTACACACCCATGAAACCTTCACCACCATAAAGATCACAGACATACCGAAGTACCTCACAAAATCTCTGCCAACTCCCATTATTATTCATGCTGTTTTTGTGGTTGGAACAGTTAACATAAGATCTGCTCTCGCTCAAAATCCAAGTAGTTTGGCCGGGCAGTGGGGCGGTAGGGAGGAATTTAGGAGTAGAGCCAACTGTAATGCAAGTCCTGGGGTCTTATTTCCATTTCCCAATACAGCTCTCTTTTGCTGAGGTGGAAATGTTCCAATTCACATAGGAATCTTGGATTTTGGATGGACACAAAGTCCCTTGATGACTATTTTTATAATTTTTTTGTGTGGTGATGTTAATAGTAGTGGTCATTAAAATTTGTTTTTCTCCAACTAAGTCACAGTAAGAATCCAGCAACTGACTTTCAAAAGGACTAGCATTTTATGTAATGGATTTAGGGAAATAGTAGTTCTTGAATTCCAAATTTGGGCCTTATATTTCCTTTCCATCGGCCATTCAAAAATTTTATGGCACAGAGTAGATGCTTGAGCTATTCAGAGCTGTTTCTAGGTGATGTGTGGCTCAATAAAGAAGGCTTGTGGTTTTCTCTCACATTTTGCAGCTATTGTTCACTATCCTAAACAATCAAGATGCCATTTTTAGCAATTAAGAGCAAAAGAATATTTTTTCAATCTCTATAAGATCTTATCACATCAATTAAATTATGTTTACTAATATAAACTCTAGATCAATCTGTCCTTTGATTAGCCAAGTCTGTGGCTTCAGTAATTCAACAAATACATAGGGAAAACCTGGTATTTGTCATGCATTGTTCTATGCTCATAGAGACATCCATGAGAGAAAGGAATATAGATTTCTCAAAGAAGCACAAATACAATTATCCTCATTTCTTCCAACTCCTGATATGTAGTTTTGGCTGGAGTCACTTCTGTTGACATTCAGTACTTAAAATAGCTATATTTACTATGTTCTTGGTGGGGCCATTCCATAGGCTGTGTTTGTTCTGTGGTCACCACTTTATGCTATGCTCTGTCCATTTTAGTTCGGTTACATCCTGTCCACATGATTGCAATAAATTAGCTACAAAAGTACAGAGAAGGGTTCGGTTCAGTTCAGTCACTCAGTCGTGTCCAACTCTTTGCAATCCCATGAATCACAGCACGCCAGGCCTGCCTGTCCATCATCAACTCCCAGAGTTTACCCGAACTCATGTCCATTGTGTCGGTGATGCCATCCAGCCATCTCATCCTCTGTCATCCTCTTCTCCTCTTGCCCCCAATCCCTCCCAGCATCAGGGTCTTTTCCAATGAGTCAATTCTTCGCATGAGGTGGCCAAAGTACTGGAGTTTCAGCTTTAGCATCAGTCCTTCCAATGAACACCCTGGACGGATCTCCTTTAGGATGGACTGGTTTGATCTCCTTGCAGTCCAAAGGACTCTCAAGAGTGTTCTCCAACACAATAGTCCAAAAGCATAAATTCTTCAGTGCTCAGCTTTCTTCCCAGTCCAACTCTCACATCTATACATGACCACTGGAAAAACCACAGCCTTGACTAGATGGACCTTTGTTGCCAAAGTAATGTCTCTGCTTTTCAATATGCTATCTAGGTTGGTAATAACTTTCCTTCCAAAGAGTAAGCGTCTTTTAATTTCATGGCTGCAGTCACCATCTGCAGTGATTTTGGAGCCCCAAAAAGCAAAGTCTGACACTGTTTCCACTGTTACCCCATCTATTCCCCAAGAAGTGATGGGACCAGATGCCATGATCTTCATTTTCTGAATGTTGAGCTTTAAGCCAACTTTTTCACTCTCCTCTTTCACTTTCATCAAGAGGCTCTTTAGTTCCTCTTCACTTTCTTCCATAGAGTTGTGTCACCTGCATATCTGAGGTTATTGATATTTCTCCAGCAATCTTAATTCCAGCCTTTGCTTCCTCCAGCCCAGTGTTTCTCATGATGTACGCTGCATAGAAGTTAAATAAGCAGGGTGACAATATACAGCCTTGACATACTCCTTTTCCTGTTTGGAACCAGTCTGTTGTTCCATGTCTAGTTCTAACTGTTGCTTCCTGACCTGCATATAAGTGTCTCAAGAGGCAGGTCAGGTGGTCTGGTATTCCCATCTCTTTCAGAATTTTCCACAGTTTATAGTGATCTGCACAGTCAAAGGCATTGGCATAGTCAATAAATCAGAAATAGATGTTTTTCTGGAACTCTCTTGCTTTTTCCATGATCCAGCAGATGTTGGCAATTTGATCTTTGGTTCCTCTGCCTTTGTAAAACCAGTGTGAACATCTGGAAGTTCATGGTTCACATATTGCTGAAGCCTGGCTTGGAGAATTTTGAGCATTACTTTACTAGCATGTGAGATGAGTGCAATCATGCAGTAGTTTGAGCATTTTTAGCATTGCCTTTCTTTGGGATTGAAATGAAAACTGACCTTTTCCAGTCCTGAGGCCACTGCTGAGTTTTCCAAATTTGCTGGCATATTGAGTATAGCACTTTCACAGCATCATCTTCCAGAATTTGAAATAGCTCCACTGGAATTCCATCACCTCCACTAGCTTTGTTCGTGGTGATGCTATCTAAAGCCCACTTGACTTCACATTCCAGAATGTCTGGCTCTAGGTGAGTGATCACACCGTCGTGATTATCTGGGTTGTGAAGCTCTTTTTTGTGCAGTTCTTCTGTATATTCTCACCACCTCTTCTTAATATCTTCTGCTTCTGTTAGGTCCATACCATTTATGTCCTTTATTGAGCCCATCTTTGCATGAAATGTTCCCTTGGTATCTCTAATTTTCTTGAAGAGATCTCTAGTCTTTCCCATTCTATTGTTTTCCTCTATTTCTTTGCATTGATCGCTGAGGAAGGCTTTCTTATGTCTCCTTGCTATTCTTTGGAACTCTGCATTCAGATGCTTATATCTTTCCTTTTCTCCTTTGCTTTTCACTTATCTGTTCACAGCTATTTGTAAGGCCTCCCCAGACAGCCATTTTGCTTTTTTGCATTTCTTTTCCACGGGGATGGTCTTGATCCCTGTCTCCTGTACGATGTCATGAACATCCATCCATAGTTCGTCAGGCACTCTATCTATCAGATCTAGTCCTTTAAATCTATTTCTCACTTCCACTGTATAATCATAAGGGGTTTGATTTAGGTCATACCTGAACGGTCTAGTGGTTTTCCCCACTTTCTTCAATTTCAATCTGAATTTGGCAATAAGGTGTTCATGATGTGAGCCACAGTCAGCTCCCGGTCTGGTTTTTGCTGACTGTAGAGAGCTTCTCCATCTTTGGCTGCAAAGAATATAATCAATCTGATTTCAGTTTTGACCTTCTGGTGATGTCCATGTGTAGAGTCTTCTTTTGTGTCATTGGAAGAGGGTGTTTGCTATGACCAGTGCGTTCTCTTTGCAAAATTCTATTAGTCTTTGGGCTGCTTCATTCTGTACTCGAAGGCCAAATTTGCCTGTTACCCCAGGTATTTCTTGACTTTCTACTTTTGCATTCCGATCCCCTATAATGAAAAGGACATCATTTTGGGATGTTAGTTCTAAAAGGTCTTGTAGGTTTTCATAGAACCATTTAGCTTCTTCAGAGTTACTGGTTGGGGCATAGGCTTGGATTACTGTGATATTGAATGGTTTGCCTTGGAAACGAACAGAGATCATTCTGTCATTTTTGAGATTGCATCCAAGCAGTGCATTTCAGACTCTCTTGTTGACCATGATGGCTCCTCCATTTCTTCGAAGGGTCAGTTCAGTTCAGTTCAGTTCATTCACTCAGTCTTGTCCTATTCTTTGCAACCGCATGAATCGCAGCATGCCAGGCCTCTCTGTCCATCACCATCTCCCGGAGTTCACTCAAACTCACATCCATCGAGTTGGTGATGCTATCCAGCCATCTCATCCTCTGTCGTCCCCTTTTCCTCCTGCCCTCAATCCCTCCCAGCATCAGAGTTTTTTTCCAATGAGTCAACTCTTTGCATGAGGTGCCCAAAGTACCAGAATTTCAGCTTTAGCATCATTCCTTCCAAAGAACACCCAGGGCTGATCTCCTTCAGAATGGACTGGTTGGATCTCCTTGCAGTCCAAGGGACTCTCAAGAGTCTTCTCCAACTCTCGCATCCATACATGATCACAGGAAAAACCATAGATGGAACTTTGTTGGCAAATAATGTCTCTGCTTTTGAATATGCTATCTAGGTTGGTCAAAACTTTCCTTCCAAGGAGTAAGCATCTTTTAATTTCATGGCTG
Organism: Capricornis sumatraensis; assembly: GCF_032405125.1. Lineage (NCBI taxonomy): Eukaryota > Metazoa > Chordata > Mammalia > Artiodactyla > Bovidae > Capricornis > Capricornis sumatraensis. The sequence goes on along the minus strand of NC_091089.1, from coordinate 12,380,850 downwards.
CAGTCACCATCTTCAGTGATTTTGGAGACCCCCAAAAAATAAAGTCTGACACTGTTTCCACTGTTTCCCAATCTATTTCCCATGAAGTGATGGGACCAGATGCCACGATCTTCGTTTTCTGAATGTTGAGCTTTAAGCCAACTTTTTCACTCTCCTCTTTCACTTGCATCAAGAGGCTTTTTAGTTCCTCTTCACTTTCTGTCATAAGGGTGGTGTCATCTGCATATCTGAGGTTACTGATATTTCTCCCGGCAATCTGGATTCCAGCTTGTGCTTCTTCCAGCCCAGCATTTCTCATGATATATTCTGCATATAAGTTAAATAAGCAGGGTGACAATATACAGCCTTGACGTACTCCTTTTCCTATTTGGAACAAGCCTGTTGTTCCATGTCCAGTTCTAACTGTTGCTTCCTGAGGGTAAAACACCCTAAAAATTATTTAAGTCCTTGTTTTTGATATATCATATTAGAGCAAGTAATTAAACTTTCATGACTCTTTTTTCCATAATATCTGAAGTTTAAAGTAGTTAAAATCATAATTTAATAGACAAATTTCCTCTAATGTTATATCTAAGCATATCTGAATATTTGAATCTTGTATTTGATCTAAACCATGTGAGTTCAGATATAATTAATGTGGTAATGGAGGGAAAGATAATTTTTTTTGGCTTCTTTCAAAAAGACCCCTTCTGAATTCTACTCTTTAGAAAACTCTCTTTAACACTTGGAAAAATTAAGATAAATTATTGTGATATATGTAATTTATTACTGTTTAAATGCAGAGAAAAACAATTATGATTGGAATGCTTCTTATTTGAAGTTTTGATTTTGTGTTGTATTTGTTCCCAAATCTTTTGAACAAGTAAAGTGAAAGTTTGCCAAAGTTTTTGTTATGGCTGCAACAACCACTGTAAATTTAATTTGCAAAGTGTTACATTAATTTCAATTCAAATTTATAAATTAAATTTATAAATGTACCAGTATGCTTATTGTTCTTTTAAATGCTATTATTCCCAAAGCTACGACCAAAGCCATTAATCTGGGTAATATCACCAGGACCAGACATTGACTCCTCAAATTGTATTTCTTAAGCCAAGAGTCAAGAATTTCTTGCTCGGTCATGTCCAATTCTTTGAACCCATAGACTGTAGCCCTCCAGGCTCCTGTCTGTGGGATTCTCCAGGAGAAAATACTCTAGTGGGATGCCATTACCTTTTTGAAGGGATCTTCCTGACCCAGGGATAGAACCAGGTCTCCTGCATTGCAGGCAGATTCCCTACCATCTGAGCCAACAGGGAAGTCCCTCAGTAGCCTTACCTTAAAACACTTTCAGGAAAATGAATATAATTTTTCAAAAACAGATTGAAGAAAACCATTTTCCTTCTTTTAGAAGGAAATCATGTCTGACCAGTTAGATTATAGATAGACTTAAAAGGTACTTTCCTAAAACAGCAAGGGTCTTGATATTTACTTCAAAGATTTTTTAACAAAGAAATAATGGCTATGTATTTAAATTGGTTAATGTCAGAAGGTATGCCTTAATGGTCAGGCTCATAATTTGAATTTTTACCTTGTCAGTATTTCAAGTTAATTATCTTTTACTGCTTACAAAGGATAGAGATGTAAAATGATTCTGTTTTTTGATCCTGAGTCTCTATATGTCCTCTAATTCTGCGTGCATACTTCTTTACTGTATTTTATCAATTATGAGGAACCAGGTTAGCTTTCTAACATTTTACCTGAAAAATATCTTGTCCATGTGCATAAGTTTAATGAGCATGTTTCAAAGTTACCATAGACAAATATCCTACCAATTATCTGACCAATTTTAACTCCTTTAAAAAAAAGCCCACTGAAATTGATAAAATAAAAACAGTGAAGGAAATAGTTTTTTAAAAAGCTATTTTTTGAAAGATTAATTAATGAATCCCTGGCAAGCCTGATAAAAATAGATGGTTTAGTCACTAAGTCGTGTCTGACTCTTGTAACCTCATGGACTGTAGACTGCAAAGCCCCTTTGTCCATGGACTTTTCCAGGCAAGAATACTGAAGGGGTTGCCATTCCCTTCTCCAGGGGACCATCCCGACCCAGGAATCGAGCCAGGGTCTCCTGCACTGCAGGCAGATTCTTTACCAACTGAGCTATGAGGGAAGCACCTCATAGGTAAAAATAAATAAAATATTCAAATAATATTTAAATATATTACTGAATAATCTTGTAACTACTAAAGAAAATTAATCCATATATAAAACTCTGTAAACAAATGAGACACCAAGCTCAAATTTTACTCAGAAAAGACATAAAATCTATTTTATGCTCCAGAAGGTGGAAATCTTCCAAGCTTTTTATAAAAAATTTTTTTCTTCTCTCCATCACTTTTTCCTCCTTCTTTTTTCTTCTTTCTCTCTTATCTTTACTATTTGTGTTTTTTTTTTTAATTGCCTAGTTTGGTTAAAATTAGTTTAAACAATATTGGAATAGTCTAATCATAAATGTTTGGTTTGGAAGTTATTTTGTAATGATGTCACCAATATTTTCTTTTTCAGGATAGTGTCTTGGAACTGAGCAATGGTGTTTTAATAGTGTTTTTGTGGTGTTTGTTGTTGTTGTTGGTTAGTCACTAAGTCGTATCTGACTCTTTGCGACTCCATGGACTGTAGCCTGCCAGGCTCCTCTCTCCCAAGCAAGATTACTGAAATAGGTTGCTATTTCCTTCTCCAGGGGATCTTCTGACTGAGGAATCGAACCCCTGTCTCCTGCTTGGCAGCAGGATTTTTTACCACTGAGCCTGAATGTTACATTCAGGTTATATCACACAAAATTATAAGAGGTGTATATCATTTTTCTTTTTAAATCTATTTATTTATTTTTATGTAATTTTGTTATAATTTTCAGTAAATTTCCATAAGATACATGAAAATATATATGGGAAATATATAAAAATCAAAAGAAATTAAGGCCAAAATATTGATGGAGAGTCCAGTGTAAAATCTGACTTTTTTCTTCAATTGTTCTAAGATTTTGGAAATGTGAGAATGAATAATGTTTTAAAGTAAATCATAACTATTCATAAGGCTATATAGGTTTGATTTTCCTTGTGATTTGCTTTGAATTTCTTTTTAGCGGTTGATGTAAAATTTGACAGGGAGTGAGGGTTAGAAGCAAGAATAAAGAATCAGAGTTGCATCTGAATTCAACAATAAGTTGACTCTCATTTAGATACTACTCATGTTTAGCTACACTTATGGATAAATTTTTACTTTCAATAAATTATTTTTATAATGAATCTCTTGATTAAATCTATGGCTGGAGGTAATTGGCTACAATACAGATATCACAGTTAATTACAATATTTGGCTACATACATGAATGAATATATCTTTATGATCAAGAAAAATCTTAATTGTTGACTAAGTACTTGATTTTAATTTTGAATTTAAATAATTAAGTTATACATTCAGCTAATATCATGAGAAATGATTTATGAGAAATAATTTAACTAGAGCATAGATGTCAAAATTTTATAAATCAAAACTATATTCCTAAATTGAATAAGGGGCTTCCCTGAGAGCTCAGTTGCTAAAGAATCTGCCTGTAATGCAGGAGACCCCAGTTCAATTCCTGGGTCGGGAAGATCCACTGGAGAAGGGATAGACTACCCACTCCATTATTCTTGGGCTTCCCTTCTGACTCAGCTGGTAAAGAATCTGCCTGCAATGCAGGAAACTTGGGTTTGATCCCTGGTTGGGAAGATCCCCTGGAGAAGGGAAAGGCTATACCCACTCCAGTATTCTAGCCTTGAGAATTTCAGGGACTGTTAAGTCCATGGGGTCGCAAAGAGTTGGACAAGACTGAGAGACTTTCACTTTCTTTCAAATTGAATGATACTTAGGTTAACTTCGAACACTTTGCTTATCCTTTGAGCTATAGTTCTGGATTCAAAAGTAAAGAAAAATTTCATAATTTCTTAAAAGTCTTGTATCTAGACGTTTGGGAGCAATACAAATGTAATTAATTCTATTTACCAGAGTGTGAAAACCAATTGGCAGAATTAACGCTGTTATTTTTTCAAAAGAAAGATTTAACTCCCATGGAAAATTAACATTTTTGTTTCTGCAAGAGTTGTTATACTTTATTTTTTGAATAATAACAGTGATATTTACATGTGGATATTAGAAAAGATTTCTAAAATGGACAGTATCCAGTTTTGTGGGTCAAGCAAGAACTCATAATATAAACCATCACTAATTGAAAAACACTGTAGGGTTGAACAGGAGATTTATTTTTCAGATTCAACAGAAAAATTTTAAACACCTACTGTTTGCCAGGGTTTGTTCTGAATATTAGAGATATATTCATGTAATTTATATTCTAAATTGTGGAAATAGCCAACCAGGGAAATAAAAGTGGAAATACATAGTCTGATAAATAATAACATGTGAACTGAAGAATAATAAAATATAGAAGGAGACTATGTGTTGGGAGAAGTTGTAAGTTTAGAAGTATGAGTCAGGGAAGGTGTGGCAAGGACACTGAAGGAAAGATATGAAGAGTGTTGAGGGAGTGAGTCTTGAAATTGTCAGAGGAGAGAACTGACGCAGAGAAACAGCAAGTGCGTGTGCCCTCAAGGGCGGGAGTGGTTCTCTGATGACATGCCAAGGACAGAAGTTTGGAGAAGGGAGAAGGAAGCGGGGATCGTTAAAAGGAAAACACTGGGAGTGGATGAGCGCCACTGAAATTTTTAGAAAATGAAAATGATCACATTTGACAGAATGTGGTTGTGTTGAATACGGACTAAAAAAGGGCACCGATAGGGATTGAATTATTCAGCTAAGAGAAGATGGTGTATTGATGCAGGAAGTGTCTGTTATTAGTGCATGGACACGGGATATACCCTGAGGGTACTGCTAATTAGAAAGCGAGTGCTTAAACCGAAAGATTATTCAACGCGCCACAGTTTTTAGTTTGTCCACCAGATGGCGAGCGTTCACTATTAATCAGTCAACTATAGTCCAGACCCTAACATTAACTCAGGATTGAAATGATCCCATCAATACAGCTAAGTCTTCTTTGGAAGAGCACACTACAACATCAATCGCTTATTAAAACAAGTCAAATTATTTCTACATATCCTTGATATTTTACAAAAATAGTTTTTATTTCTAGTTTAAATTGACTTTAGCCAATAATTCAGTTCAGTTCAGTTCATTTCAGTTGCTCAGTCGTGTCCGACTCTTTGCAACCCCATGAATCGCAGCACGCCAGGCCTCCCTGTCCATCACCAACTCCCGGAGTTCACTCAGACTCACGTCCATCGAGTAGGTGATGCCATCCAGCCATCTCATCCTCTGTCGTCCCCTTTTCCTCCTGCCCCCAATCCCTCCCAGCATCAGAGTCTTTTCCAATGAGTCAACTCTTCCAGTGAGGTGGCCAAAGTACTGGAGTTTCAGCTTTAGCATCATTCCTTCCAAAGAAATCCCAATAATTAATTAATCATAATTAAAAGGAAAACAGCCCCAAAACATTATTTTATTCCCGCTATGACTATAATTCCCCATACTTCAGGTCACCAATCTACATAATTTAATTTTAAAAATTCTGACCGTTTGTTTCTGCACTTCCATGAATACTTTGGTTTTGAATAAGACTTTCAAAGTTTCAGAACACTTTTCCCCACATTTTTCCCTCATAAGATTCCTCAGAGGCAGGTACTGTTGCTTTAATAAGGAAAAGGAAAGCACAGGGAGTTTTCATGCTTTGCCTGAGTAATATGTTTCCTTTCAGAATTATAAACTGCAGAGTTCAATATTAGAATAGTTTCCTTTAGGTATTTTCAATTAAAAAATAAAATATTTAAAAGTGCAGAAAATAAAATGTAGATAATAAAGCAATAATGATCAGTACATCGCTTAATCAAACCTGAACAATGACCATATTTCCTTCAGGCTTTTTTTTACTAAGTGAATATTACAGAAAGAATTGAAGCCCAATGAAACCTTCCCAAATTGGTTCCCTTTCCTCCCATTCTAGAAGTGATATCTTGAAAGTAACCACCACACTATATGCAGCATTTATTCCTCATGAAAGTTTTATATTATTATTTCATCCTCAGCATTAGTAAACTATGTGGATTTTATTATAGCATCATGCTGTTTATATGGTTCTACATCTTTCACTTATTTATGTAACATAGTCTGTGAATTTTATTCAAATTGGTATGTATAACTGTTTATTTTGTTGTGGTTTGGCTTGTGTCTGGCTTTGCAGCCCCATGGACTGTAGCCTGCCAGGCTCACCTGTCCATGGGATTCTCCAGGCCAGAATACTGGAGTGGGTAGCCATTTCCTCTTCCAGAGGATTTTAAGGGCCCAGGGAGTGAACTTGCATCTCCTGCATTGCAAGCAGATTCTTTATTGCTGAGCCACCAGGGAAGCCTTTGGAATCTCTATACAACTACATAATTTTTCCCATCTGAAGAATGAAAATGATATAGTTACTTCTTAAATCAAATAGCTTCACATATGTTTACGCCCCAAGAAAAATATATAACACATATTGTTTGATATTAGATATTGTTATGTTAGATATGTTATTAGATATTGTTATGATATGCAATGTAGTTGTTAAATTTATATGTTCAGTACTTTTAATTGTCTATATAGGTAATACTATGGGGCCTTTCCAATGACTCAGCAGTGAAAGGATCTATCTGCAATCCAGGAGATTTGAGTTCAATCTCTGTGTTGGGAAGATCCCCTAGAGGAGGAAATGCCAACCCACTTCAGTATGCTTGCCTGGAGAATCCCATGGACAGAGGAGCCTGGCAGTCTATAGTCCAGAGGGTTGCAAAGAGTCAGACACAACTGAGTAACTGAGCACTCATCACAGGTAATACTATATATATAGTATTATATATTTAATAATAATGTTAATGATATATTTATATGCTTCTTTACCTGCTTCTTTGTGGATCACTGTAAGGCATTAAATATAATATGGTTCACTAATTCTACAAAATTAATTTCATATTTTAAAATCCTGTAAAATCCTTTCTTACTGTCAGTTTATTACTGAAATAAAAATCAGATGACAAGCACCATTAAGATTTAAAGATTATGTCACAATCCTTTTAAAAAACATACACACTGGGAAACCAGTAAGAAGCTTAGGGAGCTCAGACTTATAAACTGCAGCTACTGTATATTTCCAAATGAGAGAAACAGCTCTTGAAAACAGAGTTGAGGTGAGAAATCACCTGCAAACTTCATGTTTGAATGTTTTTATTCATAAAAAATAAGGTAGAGCAAGAGATTTTTGTGCTCTTTCCCAATTCTGCAGCTCTATTTCTTTATTTCAGTGCTTCAGTGAAAACACATCTTAATATCTGTTGGAAAAATAACACAGAAAAAGATTGTTGACCTAAAAACACATTTCAAAAATTTGACCTGATGCCAGTAAGTGCAAAGTATATAGCCTTTAAAAGGTATATGAAATACATCCTTTTATTAGATATGATTATCATACATGCAAGAAGCATCAGCCTATTTGGAAATACTGATTCAAAGGGATGGAATTACTCAGAATATTAAGTAATTGAATAATTAAGATGATATCATAATAAAAATATAAATAGAAAATACTCAACTGTCTAAACATTAAGCAATATTGTTCCAAATAATTAACCAATGAAAGAAATGAGGAATTATAAAATATTTTCAACTGAATGAAAATTAGGGTTTAGTATATCAAAACTGATGAAATGATAAAACAACATTTAAAGGCTGCTTTAGTGTCCAACGTAAACGTGGAAAGAGTTCTCAGTTGTCCTGAAAACACAGACTCTAATGTTTTGTGTTTTTCATTAGAAAATGCTCTCCTCATTTATTAAGTACAGTGCTTTTCTTTGGAATAAAGCATGTCTTCCAAGATTTCACCAATCCCTGCAACCAGGTCCTTTGCCATGTGACCTTGAAATTCTTCCCCTTAGAGGCAGAGAATTCCCACCCCTTGACTATAAACAGGCTCATGTGACTTGCTTTAACCAATGGGATTTTAACAGCGGTGAGGAAAGCAGAAGCTCAAGTGTACTCGAACAGCTGAGCTTGCTGCCAAGAGCCTTAGGCGTTCCCAGGAGAAGAACTCTCCCCTGATGACTTCCACTTCTCCAGTCTGAGCTCCCATTAAGCACATGCCAGTAGACCTGAGCCTAAATTAAACTCAGGACCAGAAGCTTGAAGGAGAGGAGCTGATCTGAACCCTAGCTGACCTACAGACCCATGAACAAGAAGAAATGACTGTTCCTATTCCTTTCAGCCTTAGATTTTGGGAATAATTTGTTATAAAGGGAATTTGACTGATACCCTCTCTAAAAAACATCTTGGAACAATAAACGTCTGTGTATAATATTAGTTGATTACAAATACATGGAAGGATCACCAGGCAATCACCTATTTTTTGGTTCATCAACGTATATACCAATTTATAATTCCCCTCAACTCTAGAGCAAGTGTGAACATTTAGATTGGTATTATATGAATAATGAATGTGTATGCATCTATTATCTTATTTTAAAATATTAAAGAACTTGCACTTAAATTGAAATAACTAGTGGGATTTTTGTTAAGCCTGGTAATCCATTTTAGTTCCAAAGGTAGCAGTTTTATCATGCAAATATGGGACCACTATTTTTCCTGTTATGATCCTCAACTGAAAAATAATTTATTTCTTTAGATTCCTTGTAGTTAATTCTATCATTTGTACCGCAGGGTGACCTAAGCCAGGCTTTCAGTTTGTTTTACTTAATAAGACATATTGCTGGCATGTTCTCAGATTTCATCTGACAAACGAGCTTAGTGAGAACAGGAGCAGAACAAAGAGTCAATACTATTTTTCTTGCTTATTAGCTTCCAAACATCTCAGGATACAAACACAAAGTGAACTGCAAACTGTTCAGCATATCTCTAATTGCTTTTGTGATGTGTTTCAAGTGATGTTAGTAGCAAATGAAGCAACTGGCTTTCTTTGGCCACTCTGATTGCAGTTGTCTAAGGACAGAAACCCTAAAGTCAATAACTTAGACTTTGTTTTTTTGAAGCACAAGAGGGAGATAGAGTGCCTTCCTTCAAAATGTTGCTTCCCACCCCCCCCCCACCCCCTCCCCATTGTTACTATGTTTTATTAGAAATCATCCTCTTGAACCTAGAAGGTTAAGACACTTGCCCAACATGATAAAAATTCTAACCTTTTCATTCAGCCTTCTAAAGTAAAAGGGAAAGCGTTGCCTCATTTCTATTTAAAGCTTAAACATGAAAACTCAGAAGGGTGTCCATAATCCATGAAATCATGTCCTTTACAAAGAATAGGTTGGAAATATGCGGTCTGAATACTTTTGATTTTGGTTCTTTAGAATTATCTGAAATAGCAATTGAGTACAAGTATTCAAAGTGACTTTATATAAATTGGAAAAATCAATTTGAACAACAAAAAACCTTAATTTAGTCTAACTCACCATATTGTGAAAGATATCTTTTAAGTTCATTTTAAAATAAATATTACTATTTACAGCATTTAAAAAAATATTTCCATTAACTTGTTGATTGTGTTGCATGGAAAAATATTGGATCAGTTTCATATTTGAGAAATATATTTGACCTTTAAGCTATGTGCCTTTTAACTTGAAATAAAGTCATGATGACATATTAACCTGAAATTATTTTTACTAAATGTCATTTTAAAACTAACAAATATATTTAATTAAAAGTGCCACTCAGAAGAAATCTAAATTGCTCTATATTAGTCTTATATGACTTAATTTAATGCTCAAATTCTTTGCCAATTCATTACATATATATATACACAAATTAATATATTGTTAAATTTTGATGGTGCTGCATTATGTGTTTAAAATCATTTAAGTAAAGAACCATTTTGTTGTTTTAAAATAAGTGTCAGATTTAGAATTATTTGGCATTACCTACATTTTAAGGTATTGTATTCTCTTGTCACATTATATGTTCTATATTTCTATATCTACAGATTTTTTTTTAAACTCTTGACCATATTTGTATCACAGCCCATTATCTTAATACCATCTAAAATACTTAGGTGTGTTAGCTAACTATTTGAGCCTATATATCTTGAGAGGATAGATAATAAGTGTGACTCCTAAGTCACAACCCTTTTCTTTCTTAAACAACGATTGGCATCCTGGATCATTTTTACTTTCTTCAAAAGCTTGTGTAAGTGATTGTTTTAAGAATTTTATTTTTCTGACCAATGATTATGAACATTCACAGCATAGCTTCAATGTGTGGGTGTCTGTTAGTTGCTCAGTAGGGTCTGACTCTTAGTGACCCCATGGACTGCAGTTCGCCAGGCTTCTCTGGCCATGGAATTCTCCAGGTGAGAATACTGGAGTGGATAAACATTCACTTTTCCAGGGGATCTTCCCAACCCAGAGTGAAACCCAGGTCTCCTACATTGCAGGCAGATTCTTTACAGTCTGAGTCAATGAAGTACTCTATTTTAAACACACAGTACTCTATTTTAAACACAAATTTGTTTATTTTTTAAAGTATAGATAAAAATAGATCATTAGGGTTATCAAACAATTTAACAATTTGCCATTTAACTTGCCTCTTTTGTATACTTTACCAACTAAGGATTTATTTTATCAAAATACTCAATTTGACTGTTTTCCCTTGCTCAGTCAAGAAGCCCAGTTTTCCAATATCACTTGCTTATACATAGTGAATATATAAGATCCCTGCTGCTGCTGCTGTTGCTGCTGCTACTGCTGCTGCTGCTAAGTCACTCCAGTCGTGTCCAACTCTGGGCGACCCCATAGATGGCAGCCCTCCAGGCTCCCCCATCCCTAGGATTCTCCAGGCAAGAACACTGGAGAGGGTTGCCATGTCCTTCTCCAATGCATGAAAGTGAAAAGTAAAAGTGAAGTCGCTCAGTCGTGTCCGAACCTCAGCGACCCCATGGACTGCAGCCTACCAGGCTTCTCCGTCCATGGGATTTTCCAGGCAAGAGTACTGGAGTGGGGTGCCATTGCCTTCCTTACTGAATTAAAATTATGTGTTTCAAAATCCAAGTAACCAATAAAGTGATAGAATTAATCATTTCTAATTATTCTGAATCAGTCCTATTTAACATACATATTACAAGCAGTTCAGAGATCTGGCAATATCTTTTATTTATTTAGGATCCGAAAGGCTATGTTTAGTTAGTGACTGTCATTCTTTGGGGGTATGATCTTTTGCAAATTCAGGGTGGTTAGAATATGTGGAGAGCTATTTTTCCCTTCTTGTCCCTGAAGGCCAAATGACACCTGTATACACAAGTTTCCTTTTCAAAGAAAACTTAAATCTAACTGGAGGTGCCTGCACAGGTGATGGCTTTCCAGCTGTTTTTCTTATGTTTTCCTTTTCTTTTTTCTCTTTTCTGTTGAAAGTGGAGATTGAATTGGAAACTTCAACCTCACTTGAGCAAATATCTGCACCTGTGACCTAGAATATCTTCCCCTACGCAGTCAAGCAATACCTCCCCTTCTGTCTGTTTTGGTCTCCTGATATTGGGGGGTCTGTGCGCTTCTTGTCCCTTTTTAGTTGCAAGATTGAAAGCACTGTTTTTGATATATCATTGAAGATAAAAATCATCACCTTTTGGCTTCTCTTAATTTTATGCTTCTTGAACTTATATGACCGTAAAAAGAGCCCACTTTTTCAGATGGTACAGCCTATTCTTCTATAGTCTGCACACTAGAGTAGAAAGCCACTTACAGTTTTCCCTTTGAACACTAAACCAATTGAAAAAAATGGAAGAGATATCTAGAGTTTAAAATACCATCTTGGTTGCCATTAAAAAATGGATCAGATAGCTCCACTTGTACCCAAGGTCAAAATAGACGTTCTCACACCCTGCCGTCTCTATAGATCTTATTCAGTGAAAGATCCAGCTAGCATTAAAGTGTGTCTTAGCTTTTTCTTTTGTGTTTAAATTTCCTCTGGGGAATTGATTGAGAAGAATAGTATGTCAAGGAACATTTGAGACCCCGTGAACTAGCCCACCAGGCTCCTCTGTCCATGGAATTATCCAGGCAAGAATACTGGAGTTGGTAGCCATTCCCTTCTTTGGGGGATTTTTCCCCATCCAGGGATCAAACCCAGGTTTCCTGCATTGCAGGCAGATTCTTTACCATCTGAGCACCAGGGAAGCCCATATTAATGGGACCACTATCTAAATATTATATTCTATCACTGCTAGCTCCATAATATCACAGATTCTTTACCATCTGAGCACCAGGGAAGCCCATATTAATGGGACCACTATCTAAATATTATATTCTATCACTGCTAGCTCCATAATATCACAAGTCATTAATAACCATTTTCTTTGCTTCTAAAGAGTATTGACACATAATTAGTACAAAATAGTGCATAATTATTTTCACAGAAACTATTATAGGTAATTGATTTTATGGAAATTTCTGGGTGAGCCTTTTTTATCCCTGCATTTCCCTAGGCCATTGGAAGTATTCTAAATAATGAACATATTGAATAAATACAGAGAATTGGACACTGAATTAACATAGCATACAATACATCGCATATATCCAAAACTGTGTGAGAGATTATACACAGGCACTAAAATTTCCCAGATAATCTTAGTCTTTAAGAAACATTCATTTTACTATTGCATTTTACTGATGTATTTGAGTCGTAATGTAGAGTGAATGGTGACAGTAGTATTTCTTAATAGATATATAAAGCAAAAATTCCTTCTAGACAAAATTACCCTAGGAAGTCTATTAAATCACCCAATATGCATGTCATGAAATACTACATCATCTAGCAATAATTCCAAGTATTGTACAGCCAAATTTTTCTCCAAAAACAGACAGTTATTTCTATCATTAGGCCCTGAGTGATATACTTGACTTGACTTTGACACGTTGTGCACACAGATTTGCAATTTTGTGCAGTATTTATAGACAGAGAGCAACTTGCACACTGTACAAGATGGAAAGGAAATTAAATCTTCTGAGGGACAATGTATTCAAATATCCATTTCGCTCTCACTTTGAATTCTGATGAGCTTGGATAACCTAAAGTACTTAAATCTCCCTCTCACAAACATTCAGTGTTTTACTGGTAAGCAGAGGTGTGGATTTGTGTGATGTCCTTCATTGTTGGTTTTGTAGAGATTCTTGGCTTTTGTACAATTTTCAAATATACAGCCTCTTGGCTTTCCCAGAACTCAGCTGTATGTGTTTGCTTTCATGAGGTTTATGCTATAGATGGCGGAGGGGCAGGAGGACGAGTTTACCCCATTGTTATTGCTAGCTCAAAGTGTAGCTCACACAGAAACTTATTAATGGGTAAGAAGTTTCTTCCAGATACATTCTAACTAAGCCACTATCTTTCCTTTACCCTTTCAGAGGGCTAGAGAGAGAATTCTTTTATTACAAATGTTTTGGGACTCACAGATTATAGAAATGTTTTTATGCTCACCGTATCCAGTTTTCTTTTGACTTGGCATTTTCTTGTTATTGTTTTGGTAACTTTCCAGTGGAGAAGATATCTTGATTTCTGATGACAACCATCTCTTTCCTGTGTTCAAAAATCATTGCTGTGACATCTGTGATTTCTTTCCCATTTTCTTGTATCATTCGTCTAAGAAACTCTCATAAATAAATTTTTCTCTTATATTGCCTTTTTACATGGTGCATTATTAAAGCACATTTTGGAAAACAACATGTATTATGAAGTGTCTTTAGTGAAAATCACTCATGGTGCATGATAGTGTGTGTGTGCATGCGTGTGGGTACATTTTTGTGTTGAAGAGTTTAGTTTTTTGACTAACAGAATTAAATGTTAGAAAAAATTACTTTTGAAATTAATGTAGCATAAGTGATTGACTGTGTTTTTGGAAAAGGACTGGGTCTTTTGTCATAAAATAAAAGCATCCTCATAATTTATCTTTGACGATAAGTTTAAATAAAATGTTCATATAAGACACCACAACTACTTGCTTTTTTACCTTTAATATGACTATTGACAGAATTCTAAATCTTTCCATGAATCTCTTTTCTTTCTAATTCAGGCAAATTGACACTGAAGTGCAGACCTATCCCACAAATTCCTCCCACTCTTGAGTCTCTGCAACTACCACTACGTCAATCATCAAATGCTCTAAATGCCTATTAAAGAGAAAAATAGCTGGGGCTTTTCATACAGCAAATAATTCACAGGAAAACTAGATGTCATTTCTGTTTTGCAAAATCATCTTTAAAATTTCATTTTATTTTGCATACAATCTTAACATGGAAATGTTGAAAGCTCAATCCAGTGCATTAATTAAAATTAAATTATTATTTTGGAAAAGTGGTACATAATAGAATGGTAACATTCCAAATAAATCGCATCCTCATCATTGTGATTAACTTTAAAACATCTACTCTTTATTGAATCCTTGTGCCAAAAACTGTACAAATTACCATGATTTTCTAATTTAGCCTCTTAGGAATCCTGTTAAAGTGTAGTATTTATTCTATCTTTAAGATGTGGAAACCAAAGTTAAGACACCTCACCACTAATCATACCTATCACATGATTTAATCATGTAATATTAATATTGACATAAGTATATACAAATGGCCTTGAGAGTCTACAGATTAAACATTATTTAAATGATCACATTAGCGTGACTACTACTATTTCTATTACTACTAATGTTACTAACATGACAACCATGTTTGTTGACAACCCTGAGTCTGATTCCTGACTGTATTACCCAAAACACTTATTACCTTGAAGGAATTTGGTATTTAATAGCAATAATAGTCACTGAAAGATTTGTGGGATTCCTAGTCTGAAAATTGCAAGTTCTAAGTATTGCTTGCCTGGGGTTCGCAAGCAGCAGTCACTCGGCAACACATATGTGATTCTATTTGACAATGGATTCTGTTTGTCTTTTGTTAGCAGATGATCCTTCTTATGCTTAAGAAGTCACAACCCTACTGATGCAGTAGGATAGGCTCAACTTTCTAGAAAAATGTAGAGAAAAAAATCTTTAAGTATTATTTTTAGGAATCCATTAGCCTCTAAAACACTCTCAATGAGCACCAAAAAAATCTATGAATGCCAGGTTAAGAATTCCTGTATCAGATTATGCATCACAAATTTTGAAAGCTTTATAATTATAAGCTGAGTCTCAAAAAGGTGAGACGGATTTAGCGTATGGAGCTGGACTCATCAACGTGTGTATCTTATCTTACACCAACATATATATCTTGTCTACCACCTTCTCATCTTGAGGAATCTCATATATATATATATATATATATATATATATATATATATATATGTATGTATACATACATATATATATATATGTATGTATGTATACATACATATATATATATATATATGTATGTATACATATATGTATATATTTGAGACATGCATAGGCAAAGAAACCTCTCCCTACTGGTTGTCTCTTTGGGTGTAAGATTCAGTACAAAACTTGATCTCTGATGAGCAGAGTTAGACTGCCTGGGGAAATGAGAACATCTTTGCTCTTTTTAGATTAGTTGGCTGAACCTTTGTTCCAGCCTCAGTGCCTGGATTTATAATAAATTGGCAAATATGCTCCACTTAATAAGCAAGAAAATCTCCCAAACACCATCTTATACCACATTCCTGAAAGATAAAATGAGAAGTTTTTCTTAATATATGCTAATATATATACATTGTGCAAAAGTTCCATTCCTGTTATCAGGGACCTCATTAATGTCTCAACTATAACCAACCTATTCAAAAAAATTCCTCCTACTTAGGAGTGAGTGTGGAAAGCATGGGAAAAGAATAACTGCCAACAGTTCACCACTTTCTGTTTTGATTTTTTTGTTTTCTTTTAAGTCAGTGAGTTTAATAGACAAACATTCAGACACTGATGTCTCTGAGGAGAAATTTAAGAGATGGTTTGTTACCTTAATGGAATCACTTACATAATTATCCTTATGGGTCTTATGTATTTTTCTGAGAATTAATAAGACAGGAAGTCCAGTCCTTTAATATATTTATAAATACCTTACCAACTCTGGGCTGAAGAAATTCTGATTTCCATCTAGACAAAGCTTAAATTCATTTAAAATTATACTTCATATAGTATATTAGAAAAAGGAGCTATTTCACTCTTTTTGTTCTTATATAAAGTGAAGCACTTACTTTAACAATTTTATTAAATTATTCAATGTGCAACTCATCATAGAATAGCTTAAATGCTATGGTTTCTGTTAAATGTCTATAATCCACTACTACACTGTAACCCTGAGCAGCTAAACCTTCATGCATCATTTTGTAGACCCTTGAACTACAGAGAAATTAAAGTTCCACAGGTTATCTGCCCTCTCTTCTTTCATGTTTGGAAATTAAAGACCAGGAAATATTCTTCTCTAAAGATTATATTATTGCCATATGAAGATTTATTCCCAAGCCCTAAATTAGTCTACATAAAAGGTTGGTAGGACCAAATAGGTTCTACCTATTTGATCATTCAAAGAGGAATGAGCAAGCTTAAGCTGCAGTGGCTTGGAACTTAGAAAACAAGGAATTAAATCCATGAATTATTTTTCTAGGAGTTTACTACAAATTCCAGATTTACCACTTACAGGGAACACAGTAGTTTAAAGGTGGAAGTTTCCAATAAGGAAAGGGAATAATTTTCACCACAGGTTTGTTTGGTAGCTCCCTCCCCTTAAGTCTTTACTATTAGAAAATAATAGTTGCTATTTAGCAATGCATTTTCATTTTGAAGACTGAGTAAACTAAAAAGAACTGTGACCTTCTGTTCCACAGAAATTTGATGTATAAAAATGAACCTAGCATGGCAGAGCATCTTTACACATGCACATAAATATATCTATCTAACAGGGAGGAGGGATAAAGGAAAGAGGGCTGGAAATTGCATGCACTGAGTCAGTCATCAGATCTCTTGCCAGATAGGTATGTGACTATTTGCAAGTCAATATTTCTCAGTTGTTTAATCATTTGTATGTTAGACAGATGGGTAGGACTCTCGAATATTGTGAACACTCTTTGCAGGTTTAACGTGCAAGAAATGATACTCTTCAATTAGGCTAATGTCAGCAAGGCATCAAAACTAGAATTGGATTCAAACAAGACAGCTTGCTGTATCTATTAGTGAAAATAAATCATTTACAATAAAGGGCATTTGTCTCTTTCAAAGAAAAAAGTCTCAAAACCTGTCTTTAAACAAACATCTTGAAGTTTCTAGAATAAATTTGGGAAGATTAAAACTCAAAAATTCATTATACAACCCCAGTGTCACGAAGCACTATGATTCAGCCAGCAGCAAGAATTATTACTTGTATCATCCATTTCATATTATATTCAATTGAATTATAGTGACAGGAACTGGCATAAACATAAATGATGTCAACCATTGGCAAGAAAATTATTAGAACAAAAGCATATTATGTTTTTTAATATACCAAACTTGGAATCATACATTTATGCCATGTGAGCTTCCAAAACAAGCTAAATTTTAAGCCCACTGTGAAGTCGAACAGGATGACAGTTTCTTTTGACCTAAGGAACTTCTATTAGACCCATTCTGTCTGTCTGTCTGTCTATCTGTCTCTCTCTCTCCTAGTCTATGCTCAGGGCACAGAGGAAAACAATTTCTACCTTCCCAACACGTAAACTCCCAGAGGAAGTCTCTAGTCCTGCAAGGGACCTCTGTGTTTTGGCAGGTAGCTTCAATTTGGCAGTGATGTACAGTGAGGCCCAAAATGCCGATCTAAGTCATATCCTGCAATCCAGATTTTTATATTAAAAAATTAAAAATTCATACCCATAAGGCAGATTGCCACTTCTGTTTCTCAATTCTGAATCCAGAGGAAAGGATAGCTGTTGCTACTAAACCCTAAAAGCCCCAACACTTTCCTAAACTCTAATTTGAACCACTCTTATTAAATATTCTACATGATCTTCCATAGCCCATGATACTTAGGAAAGTATAAATTGTTAGGTATATACTATAGACTAGCCACAGTGTAAATTATTTGGCTTAGTTATTATTTCAAATGTGCAAGGTAGATGATACCTCTCCAATTTTATATGCCAGGTCAAAGAAGATTATATGCCATGTTGAAAGGATTAAGATGTTTAGGAATTCTAAGCACTGAAAAGATTTTGTGTATAAAAAGAAATGCTAAACCATAAAATTAGTGTTAGGTGTAAGCAACTGTAATTAAATTTGGGTTCCCATTATAAGCACATACTTTGTGAAGCTCCTTCCCATGCTCATGGCTGTCCTGTTGCTTGAAGCTCAGCAACTGTGGTTAGGCTTGGACAGCTACACAGGAATGTCAGAAAGGTCCCAGGAAGGGGCCGAGCCAAGACTTTAAAGCCACCATTCCTTCTTCTGTAATTCATTGTGTTTGTTATCCTGAACATTTAAAATATGAACATTACAAAATGATATAGTTTAATGATTAAGCAAATACATATATATGTGTGTAGAAAAGGTGAACAAAATTAGTAAAAAATTGACAACTGTAGAATCTAGGTGATGGATAAACAGGTGTTCATTGAATCACTCATTCAGCCTTTCTCTATGTGTTAAATTTTTAATAATGGGATCATTTCATTAAATGATTTATTGGTTAACTGTGAGTTAACTTGGAAGTAGGAACCCAGTTTTCACTTCACACTTTATCCAAATTTGGTAGGATGCCTAACATACACAGAACTCAATGGCTATGTATGAAGAAAATGAATGCAAGTAAAAATGAAAGTAAGGATAAAAGAATACTGTTATATTTTTGTAGTGATGACCTCATACTAGTCACGGTATCAAGTGTTTTATATGAGCAATTTCACTTAACTATTACGTAAATTCTCTGGGAATGATAATTCAGATACATCAAGTTTATGTATTCAGAAACTGGGAACTAGAAAGTTAAATAACTTCCTCAAGCCAACTAAGTGTTAAGTTGAATAAATGAATCAATAAAGATTCTAGGGTAAGAGTTGTGAATAATTCACTATCCTATGTTTCATTCTATATTAAAGAGAATAAATAAAAGAGCCCAAGAAAGACTGATAATGAGATGGGTGAAATGATTGAAGCTGGAACAGAGTCCAAGGGAAAATGAAATCAAGTCATTGTCCAAAGTCACCATTACCATTCCATCGTAAGCACAAATGTCAAATCTTGGCACTCTGGTGCTTTAAATCTTGTTTTACTGATGAGGAAGCTGTAGAGGATGGAGTTTGAATTCCTGACCCTAGTGGAGTCCAGGTGACTCCTAAATTTAGTACTCTTTCAAGTCCGTACACTGACTGTATCTCTATTTTCACTTTTATCCTGCTTTACATGATTACCTTTGAAAATATTTTTCCCCGCTTTGGACAATTTTTTTTCTTTTGATTAATTTACAGGTATTAAATTCTATCATGATCTATTAATGGGTTTTTAATATGCAGATGAGTAAGTGCTATACTCAGAGTTAATTGGCTAATTAATCAAATAATTTTTACTCGGTTCCCACACTTTGAAGATATATGAAGGTCATTTCTGTGTTTGAAAAGTACCTTTAAGTAAAGCCTGGAGCCAAGTAAATACATAATGATCTTGGTAGCATTATATAGCTCATTTGTTTTCCCTTTAACAGAGCTGATTTTTGTGAGCTTGTTATAAACCAGTGGATAAATACTACACAGACGGATATGTCATCACTATACAACAGCGTACACAATCAGTGTTTGAAAGTGCAATTAGACCCGTAGTTGCATTATCAGTATACACCTGTGAACTACAGATACATATACAACTGTCACTATTGTTAATCATTGTATGTTTTAAAGTTTGGGCTTTTACATTCAAATCACCCTTTATAAAAATAAACTGCAACTGAGAAACATATTCAAAATCCTGTCTATACTACACTGCTGATTCCACAGAACTTGTCATTTGTCACTGGCTTGATGTTTACTCAGTTTCCCCTGGGTGCTAGGAACTGCACTGTGAATTGACAGGAAGAGGAGAATTTAATGTGGGATGCTGCTGAGCATAATTCGTGCAGCTCTAATTTATTTTAAAGACAGGTGGCACCCACTAATGCTGAAGGTTAACAAAAAGGACCCAGGACTGGTGGCAGCTATTTCGCTTCACCTACAGGTGGCACACAGGGGCTCAAACATCAATCTATAATCCAAGCTTCCCAGAGTTCACACACTAGCCCACGTTCCCTGTGCTGGCAGTGCTATGGTCATAGCACAGTCTGCATCACCTTCTCTCTATATCCTGACATCAAATGTTAGAATCATAAAAGAAAACACCTCTGCGGTAACTTGTTTTTAAAAAGACGAGGTTGCCTTGGGTAATATCCCCTCTTCATGCTAGTGTTAATTGCATTACAGCTAGGTATTTTCAGAACCAGCTCATGACTGACTGTGCCACTCTGATTTCCTGTTACTCACAGTGAAGTGGTTATTTGAAAGCAGAGATCAGCATGATGGAATGCCGTTTGTGTGTGAGTCTGGGGCAAGGGGGTACTCAGAAGGAATGTTTGTTCAGTTTATGAATTAACTGCAGTTTAGTCCCTGGTTATGTGATGGAATACCTTGTTGAGGCTACACCAGTGAGAAGGAGAGAGAAAGAACAAATCTGGGCAATGCTTTAATTGTTTCTTCTGTTACAGAAGACAGGGAAGAAGTTAAGGAACATCCCTTTCTCTTTCCAGTGATGTATCTAACATGAGAGCAAATGAGTGACTGTTGGTGGAAAAATTTCCTAAATATTTCATAAATATAATTTACGTATATACACGGGAGTGAAAAAATGAACTATTCCAGTTTCTTGTGGTGCCAGCAACTAGGCAATGAGAGACAAGGAGGAAGAGCAGGAGTCTATATTTAGGATGTTTCAAAAGATTTACTTAGTGAATTAGGCTGTGCTATGGGTCTGGCTACTACTTCAACTTTGGTTGGTGCAGGTTGGAAAAGATGTCCCAGCCCCTCGGCTCTGAAGTTTCCAAGGCACCAAGTGGCTGTCATAGTGGCTGGACAAAGTAAAGGAAAAAGCCAGGGCGAAATGAAGATCACACTGCACAGCGTGCTCTTCCAGGGATGTAGGTCAGCGTCCAGTGTCACGTTAGCAGCCCAGGGTGGACAGTCAGTCTATCTTAAGAAGGATGTCAGGGAGCAACAAGGGCTTTTCTGGTTGCTCAGGTGGTAAATAATCTGCCTGCAATGCGGGAGACACGGGTTCAATCCTTGAGTCAGAAAGATCCCCTAGATAAGGGAATGGCTACCCACTCCAGTATTCTTGCCTGGAGAATTCCATGGACAGAGGAGCCTGGCGGGCTGCAATGTATGGGGTCACAAAAAGAGTCAGACACGACTGAGCAACTGACACTTTCACTTCACACAGCGACCAAACCAACTCACCGGCAGTGGATCTGCTGTATCAGAGATGACTCAGCCTAGGGCTGCGGCGGCCGGCGCACTCAGCGCAAGCGGCTGCGATGGCCGGCACGTAGCACGGCCGAGAGGAGCTGCCCCGCGTCCAAGGTCAGGGGGCAGCGGCCGAGAGTGCCAGGCTGTGACGGCACAGGAACGGCTGAGAGGAGCCACCCTGCGTCCGAGGCCAGGGGCAGCGGCCGGGAGGAGCCACCTCACGCCCGAGGCCAGGGGCCGGGAAGATCAACCCACGTCCAAGGAGCAGTGGCTGCGCTGGCTCAGGAGGGCCTAGAGGAGCCATCCCACGTTGAAGTTCAGGAAGGGTGGCGGTGAGGAGATACCCTGTGTCCAAGGTAAGGAGCAGCGGCTGCCCTTCGCTGGAGCAGCCCTGAAGAAATACCCCACTCCCAAGGTAAGAGAAACCCAAGTAAGATGGTAGGTGTTGCAAGAGGGCATCAGAGGGCAGACACACTGAAACCATACTCACAGAAAACTAGTTAATCTAGTCACACTAGGAACACAGCCTTGTTTAACTCAATGAAAACAAGCCATGCCCGCGGGGCAACCCAAGACAGGCGGGTCATGGTGGAGAGGTCTGACACAATGTGGTTCACTGGAGAAGGGAATGGCAAACCACTTCAGTATTCTTGCCTTGAGAACCCCATGAATAGTATGAAAAGGCAAAATAATAGGACACTGAATGAGGAACTCCCCAGGTCAGTAGGTGTCCAATATGCTACTGGAGATCAGTGGAGAAATAACTCCAGAAAGAAAGAAGGGATGGAGCCAAAGCAAAAACAATACCCAGCTGTGGATGTGACTGGTGATAGAAACAAAGTTTGATGCTGTAAAGAGCAATATTGCATAGGAACCTGGAATGTCAGGTCCATGAATCAAGGCAAACTGGAAGTGGTCAAACAAGAGATGGCAAGGGTGAACGTTGACATTCTAGGAATCAGAGAACTAATATGGACTGGAATGGGTGAATTTAACTCAGATGACCATTATGTCTACTACTGTGGGCAGGAATCCCTCAGAAGAAATGGAGTAGCCATCATGGTTAGCAAAAGAGTCCGAAATGCAGTACTTGGATGCAATCTCAAAAATGACAGAATGATCTCTGTTCATTTCCAAGGCAAACCATTCAATATCACAGTAATCCAAGTCTATGTCCCAACCAGTAATGCTGAAGAAGCTGAAGCTGAATGGTTCTATGAAGATGTATAAGATCTTGTAGAACTAAGACCCAAAAAAGATGTACTTTTCATTATAGGGGACTGGAATGCAAAAGTAGGAAGTCAAGAAACACCTGGAGTAACAGGCAAATTTGGCCTTGGAATGGGGAATGAAGCAGGGCAAACACTAACAGAGTTTTGCCAAGAAAATGCACTGGTCATAGCAAACACCCTCTTCCAACAACACAAGAGAAGACTCTACACCTGGACATCACCAGATGGTCAACACCGAAATCAGATTGACTATATTCTTTGCAGCCAAAGATGGAGAAGCTCTATACAGTCAACAAAAACAAGACCAGGAGCTGACTGTGGCTCAGATCATGAACTCCTTATTGCCAAATTCAGACTTAAATTGAAGAAAGTAGGGAAAATTGCTAGACCATTCAGGTATGACCTAAATCAATCCCTTATGATTATACAGTGGAAGTGAGATAGATTTAAGGGCCTAGATCTCATAGAGTGCCTGATGAACTATGGAATGAGGTTCGTGACATTGTACAGGAGACAGTGATCAAGACTATCCCCTTGGAAAAGAAATGCAAAAAAGCAAAATGGCTGTCTGAGGAGGCCTTACAAATAGCTGTAAAAAGCAGAGAAATGAAAAGCAAAGGAGAAAAGGAAAGATATAAGCATCTGAATGCAGAGTTCCAAAGAATACAAGAAGAGATAAGAAAGCCTTCTTCATCGATATAATGCAAAGAAATAGAGGAAAAAAACAGAATGGGGAAGACTAGAGATCTCTTCAAGAAAGTTAGAGATACCAAGGGAACATTTCATGCAAAGATGGGCTTGATAAAGGACAGAAATGGTATGGACCTAACAGAAGCAGAAGATACTAAGAAGAAGTGGCAAGAATACACAGAAGAACTGTGCAAAAAAGATCTTCACGACCTGGATAATCATGATGGTGTGATCACTCATCTAGAGCCAGACATCCTGGAATGTGAAGTCAAGTTGGCCTTAGGAAGCATCACTATGAGCAAAGCTTGTGGAGGTGATGGAATTCCAGTGGAGCTCTTTCAAATCCTGAAAGATGATGCTATGAAAGTGCTGCACTCAATATGCCAGCAAATTTGGAAAACTCAGCAGTGGCCACAGGACTGGAAAAGGTCAGTTTTCATTCCAATCCCAAAGAAAGGCAATGCGAAAGAATGCTCAAACTACCACACAATTGCACTCATCTTACACGCTAGTAAAGTAATGCTCAAAATTCTCCAAGCCAGGCTTCAACAATATGTGAACCGTGAACTTCCTGATGTTCAAGCTGGTTTTAGAAAAGGCAGAGGAACCAGAGATCAAATTCCCAACATCCGCTGGATCATGGAAAAAGCAAGAGAGTTCCAGAAAAACATCTATTTCTGCTTTATTGACTATGCCAAAGCCTTTGACTGTGTGGATCACAATAAACTGTGGAAAATTCTGAAAGAGATGGCAATACCAGACCACCTAACCTGCCTCTTGAGAAATCTCTATGCAGGTCAGGAAGCAACAGTTAGAACTGGACATGGAGCAACAGACTGGTTCCGAATAGGAAAAGAAGTGCGTCAAGGCAGTATATTGTCACCGTGCTTATTTAACTAATATGCAGATTTCATCATGAGAAACGCTGGACTGGAAGAAACACAAGCTGGAATCAAGATTTCCGAGATAAATATCAATAATCTCAGATATGCAGATGACACCACCCTTATGGCAGAAAGTAAAGAGGAGCTAAAACGCCTCTTTGTAGGGAACAAGGTATAAAGAATGTTGAGAAGTGCTTGCAAACGAGACTCTCAACCAGGGCTGAACATTCTTGCAAACGAGATGTTCTGCCCAGTGTAGGGAACTAGGTTTAAGGAAGGTTGAGAAGTGCTTGCAAACGAGACTCTCAACCAGGGCTGAACATTCTTGCAAACGAGATGTTCAGCTAAGAATCCTGTTTGTTCCCGTGGGAAAAGAACATTTCTTGCACACAAGGATGTTTCTCTGATTCCTCAAAAGGAACAGACCCTGGGACAAAACGGATTCTAAGTTGATAAGGAAGTTCCCCAAAACAAAGTCTTAGCTGCAGTAAATAAGTCAAGGTAAAGGTTATTTTGCCCTGCGCCTGCGCACTGTATAGTCTCGGAATCATAGTGCTTGGCAGCTTGCCCTGTAGGTTGTTGTGCAAGGGATATAAAATAAAGCAGCTGTAAGAAGCAAGTGTTAAAATATATAAAGATTTAAACCACTCTGCAGTGTTGGTGTTTCATTCCATCGCCGGCACCTCTTGATGAAAGTGAAAGAGGAGAGTGAAAAAGTTGGCTTAAAGCTCAACATTCAGAAAACGAAGATCTCGGCATCTGGTCCCATCACTTCATGGGAAATAGATGGGGAAACAGTGGAAACAGTGTCAGACTTTAGATGGGGAAACAGTGTAAACAGTGTCACTGCAGATGGTAACTGCAGCCATGAAGTTAAGAAAAGACGCCTACTCCTTGGAAGAAAAGTTATGACCAACCTAGATAGCATATTCAAAAGCAGAGACATTACTTTGCCGACTAAGATCCATCTAGTCAAGGCTATGGTTTTTCCTGTGGTCACGTATAGATGTGAGAGTTGGACTGTGAAGAAGGCTGAGCGCTGAAGAATTGATGCTTTTGAACTGTGGTGTTGGAGAAGACTCTTGAGAGTCCCTTGGACTGCAAGGAGATCCAATCAGTCCATTCTGAAGGAGATCAACCCTGGGATTTCTTTGGAAGGAATGATGCTAAAGCTGAAACTCCAGTATTTTGGCCACCTCATGCGATTAGTTGACTCATTGGAAAAGACTCTGATGCTGGGAGGGATTGGGGGCAGGAGAAGAAGGGGACAACAGAGGATGTGATGGCTGGATGGCTTCATGGACTCGATGGACGTGAGTCTGAGTGAACTCCAGGAGTTGGTGATGGACAGGGAAGCCTGGCATGCTGCAAGTCATGGGGTCGCAAAGAGTCGGACACGACTGAGGGACTGAACTGAACTGAGGGATGCTATGTGCCAGGGGTCACTAGTGAGTCTCAGACCTTCTTCATTTCATATACACAGGGAGTACTTATTAATCCATTAAGAACAAGTTAAGCTCTTATTAAGGGGCTTCCCAGGTGTCACTAGTGTTTAATAAAAACAAACAAACAAACGCCTGCCAATGCAGGAGCTGAAAAGAGACTTGGGTTTGATCCCTAAGTCAGGAAGATCCCCCGGAGGAGGGCATGACCACCCAAACCAGTATTCTTGCCTAAAGGACGGAGGAGCCTGGCGGATTACAGCCCAAGGGGTTGCAAGGAGTTGGACGTGACTGAAGCAACTTTTTAAAATGCTTAATCTAATGGGAAACCAAGGGAGCTAGGTGACCTTTGATAGCTTCTAGTGGACCCACCTGTTTAAACCCTGTAAGGCTGAGACAGCTGCAGGAGGGAAAGCTTATCACAGCAGCACTCTTACTGAGTGCTTTTGGATAATAGGAACCATTTTCTCAAGTGCCCAGAGCCAATTCCTTTGTTGTGGAGAGGGCCAGTGATAAATGCAGCACTCAGTTACCAGATTTCATCTCAAGGGCTCAGCAGCAGCATTTGACACCATTGTTTCCAGCCCTGCACAGCTGCACTGACTTCCCTGTGTCCAGGAGGGGAAGCTCTCTCTACTTGCCGCCTCAATCTTGGGGAGTTTCTTTTTTGGTCTCATTGGCTGGCTTAAGTCTTTTGACATGATCTCCTAATATTTTTCTGCACCAGAAATCTTTTGTCCTTTCCTCGTTGGTGTTTACACTTATATATTTTTGGTTCTTATCCAGTCTCATGACTTCACACCTGTATGGTTAGAAAAAAATAGGGTTTTAAAAGTTTCTGGTAGAGTTGAGGGGACTCAGAGTTTCTCCTACAAAGTGTAACTATTAGGGGAACCACTCATTGAAAACACCCGCCCTGGCCGGGCACGGCAGTTACCACTTGCATGAATTATCTTGCGATAGGATGTCCTGGTAGGGAACAAAGAATTGATAACATAGCACCAACCATAAAAATGAAGAAAAGGTCAAAAGGAGAGAGGAGACACCTGTCTACATGTCCCACAGAGCTCCCAGAATCCTCCTCGCTGGAATCACCTCAGGAAGGACCCTGAGTCAGAGTCATTGGTCAGAGACAACCCAAAAATTAACGCCATCACCAGAAAACCTGAGACTGCGAGCCATGTGGTGGAGCAGTTCTCCTGGGTTCCCTTATTCTCCTGCTCTCTGCCTGGGGCCCCTTCCCAGTGAAGCCTTGATTTATCAGCAAGTGTGTCTCTTCGGACAACTCATTTTTGAGTGTTAGACCTAAGAGCCCACTCACGGGTTTCTGGAAGGGGTTCCCCTTCTTGCAACATAACCATAAAATTCGAGATGGATTAAGTATGGGCATCAAATTGTAATTTCCAGTTTCAAACCCATTGTGGTAAACAGAATAATGATCCTTTAAAGATGTCCATGTCTGAATCCATGGAACCTGGGCATATGATCTGTTACACGGCAGGGACTAATTATGGTTGCAGATGGAAGCAGGTTACTCCTCGGCTGACTTTAAAACAAGGAAATTATTCTACATTATCTATGTGGGCTCATTGTCATTGCAAGGGTCTTTTTAAGTGAGAGAGGGCAGTCGAAAAGAAGAGAATGGACAGAAGGAAGCTTGAAGATGCTAAACTCCTGACTTTGCAGGTAGAACCAAGGGAGATGAGCCCTCAAAAAACAGGTAATGCCCCAAAGCTGGAAAAGGCAAGAAAACAGATATTCCCTGAAAATCTCAAGAAAGAAACATAGCTTTCCTATCACCTTGGTTTTAACCCAGAAACCCCTTTTCAAATGTGTGACCTCCTGAATCGTAAGACAATAAATGCATGTTCTTTGAAACCACAGACTCAGTTTGTCATAGTTTATTACAGCACTCATCAGAAACTGACTTACCCAACTAAGATACTAACACCATTCTTTTTGTTTCACAGCTCATCGTTTCTCCACCTGCATAGACTGCATAGATAAAGCTTAAATATTTATCTTCACAGAGGCTCACGACATTATCTTCCACATTAACTTTGATGACTTATCTTGCTTCGAAACTGTTTCCTGACACTTAGGCCTTTGTACTTACGCCTCTGCAGTTGTGTTCACTTTATGGTCCAACATGCTGCCGCCTGGCAATGGCTCCTCCAGGGTTCTGGCTTCATATCTCTTTCATTCCACAGCTTCAGCATTAATCTTCTGCTGATGCTGCTACTACTTTGTCACAGATACCTTCTACTTAACGTACCTCCCACTGGCAAGTGGCTCAAGCAGCATTTATCAGTGTTGCCAGGTACAAAGTGAAAATCAACATTCCGTGTTGTGAGGAAATTTAACAACAGTTATTACAAAGGAAAATTATTTTAATGCAAATAAAAAATATAGCCACTTGTGATTATCCTTTATCCTAGAACGTACTTTGAAATGCGTAAGCAAAATTGAAAGTACATCATATCTTTGTCCTGAGTAAAGGAAAGGGAAATGTATGCATGTTTTGCTTTAATATATGAAAGCTTTTAGATATTATTTTTTGATGTAGCACTTTATTCACTTTAACACATGTTCCTCTGATTTTTTTTTTTTTTTGAAGCTATACAGTTCCTAAGACTTATTTCTCTCTTCTCATTCCTCAGTTGCTGCTTTATGGTACTACTTAAATGCACATTAGTAATATTCCTAAATAAATTATAGTAAATAATTCTAAAGCCAGATAGATTCAGTTTATGTCAGTCACACAGTCATTTCTGACTGTTTACAACCCCCATGGACTGCAGCACAACAGGCTTCCCTGTCCATCACCAACTCCTGGAGCTTGCTTAAACCCACATCCATTGAGTCAGTGATGCCATCCAACCATCTCGTCCTCTGTCATCCACTTCTTTCCCAGGATCAAGGTCTTTTCTAATGAGCCAGTTCTTTGCATCAGGCGGCCAAGGTATTGGAGTTTTATCATAAGTATTAGTCCTTCCAATGAACATTTAGGACTGATTTGCTTTAGGATTGACTGGATCTCCTTGCAGTCCAAGGGACTCTCAAGAGTCTTCTCCAACACCACAGTTCAAAAGCATCAATTCTTCGGCGCTCAGCTTTCTTTATGATCCTACTCTCACATCCATACATGATCACTGGAAAAATCATAGCTCTGACTAGATGGACCTTTGCTATCAAGGTAATGTCTCTGCTTTTTAATATGCTATCTAGGTGGGTTATAACTTTTCTTCCAAGGAGCAAGTGTCTTTTAATTTCATGGCTACAGTCACCATCCGCGGTGATTTTGGAACCCCCAAAAATAAAGTCAGCCACTCTTTCCAGTATTTCCCCATCTCTTTGCCATGCAGTGATGGGACTGGATGCCTTGATCTTCACTTTTTGAATGTGTTTTAAGCCAGCTTTTTCACTCTCCTCTTTCACTTCATTAAGAGGTTCTTTAGTTCTTCTTCATTTTCTGCCATAAGGGTGGTATCATCTGCATATCTAAGGTTATTGATATTTCTCCCAGCAATCTTGATTCCAGCTTGTGCTGCACCCAGCCTGGCATTTGGTATGATGTTTTTTGCATAGGAGAAGGTAATGGCAACCCACTCCAGTTCTCTTGCCTGGAAAATCCCATGGACGGAGTAGCCTGGTAGGCTGTAGTCCATGGGGTCGCGAAGAGTTGGATATGACTGAGCAACTTCGCTTTCACTTTTCACTTTCATGCATTGGAGAAGGAAATGGCAACCCACTCCAGTGTTCTTGCCTGGGGAATCCCAGGGATGGCAGAGCCTGGTGGGCTGCCGTCTATAGGGTTTCACAGAGTTGGGCACGACTGAAGGGACTTAGCAGCAGCAGCAGCAGCATTCTGTGTAGAAGTTAAAAAAGCATGGTGACAATATACAGCCTTGAAGTACTCCTTTCCCAACTTGGAAGCAGTTTGTTGTTCCATGTCCAGTTCTCACTGTTGCTTCTTGACCTGCATACAGATTTCTCAGGAGGCAGGTCAGGTGGTCTGCTATTCCCATCTCTTGAAGAATTTTCCACAGTTTGTTGTGATCCACACGGTCAAAGGCTTTGGCATAGTCAATAAAGCAGAAATAGGTGTTTTTCTGGAACTCTCTTGCTTTTTCTATGATCCAGCGGATGTTGGCAATTTGACCTCTGGTTCCTCTGCCTTTTCTAAATCCATCTTGAACATCTGAATATTCTTGGTTCACATACTGTTGAAGCCTGGCTTGGAGAATTTTGAGCATTACTTTGCTAGATTTCTATTAGATACGGATATAACATCACCATTTGAAATCATTATATATTTATTTTTTAAAGCTGAAAAGAATTGCTGAACTTCCAGATAAATATTTTGATACATGAAATATTAGTTTCTAAAGTTTCCCTCGGAATAAAGAATATGCAAAAATATCAGGGTGCTGTAATAACACGGCTTTGTAAATGCCTTCTTCAATTTTAGGAGCTGAACTACAAATAGATCCTGTGTCATGTGTGATAAAGTCTCTACTCCTACACAACATTTCACATCTACTCGTTGGATGGGTAAGTCATTATTCATATTATTTCAAGACTTATAGTATTTGAAATCTGTCACAATAATTCGCTTATTTATTTTTATTTATCTAATTAGTGTATTCAATTTATACATATCTTCTCTATCATTTATCTAGTGAAGAGCTGAATTTATTGTCAATAATTTATTTTTAAAAGGAGAAATCATAACTGTCATATATCTGAGAGCTCAGACAACTGATAATAAGTGGTAATTGCTTTTATATTCAAGGAAATAGACTGTCTTGAATATAAAATACAAACTGGCTGGCTGTAATGTTATTAGATCTCACATTTTTTTTGTTTAGAACATTGATTTTGTTCTGCCTTTTTTTTTGCACTGGGATTTTGTGGATAATTACTGCAGTTAGTTTCAGACCAGCCTAACTTCTTCCTCCGGTGGATGACATGCTTTTACTGTTTGAATCCCAGAAGATGTGTTTATTTTTCCTAGAGGGTAAATAATCATAAAATATCGTTGATATAACTGCTCTCTATCAATTTTTCCTGGAATACAAAAAGCACATATTTTTAAAAAAATTCAGTTATTCCTACATGCCAGGGAATTTTCCATGAATTCTGCCTCTGAATATCTTTTCTCTTCCATTTATTTAATTCTACAAATAGAGTCCATAAAATATCTATATGTTCAATTAAAAATTATATATATAGTCATTAAGAGCTATAAAAGTTGTCACTGTCTGAATTCTGTTAATTATTGCAAGATATTCCATTTTCAGTACTTTGTACTTTCATACAAGGTAAAATCCTTTAGCAAGTTTTCCTTGTAATACTAGTACTATTTCCCAAGCACTTTGATTTTTTATGTGTGCTTACTTATTCTTTTGTTGGTTATGCTAAATTTTTTAAGTTTGTAGATATATTTTTCACTCTCAAATTATATCTTCAACTCTGAAAGTCCCCTTTGAAAATTTTAAGACTCCTACAAGTTAGTAAGAAACTAGACAGGGGAAAAAAAAAAAGTTACTGTCTTGAATAGCAACTTCCCCAAAAGAAATTCCAAATGCCCAATACAAAAATGCCTGTTTTTTCCCCCTGCTGGACAAAGTAATATAAAGGCAGTATTAGGGCAAGAGGGTTGGATGTTAACTCCATTTTAACATCTTCAATGTTCAATCAGAGTAAGTCAAGGGCACAGTGCTAACAACAAGGGCAGATAATGGTATGAGACAAGGGGGAGAAAAGAGCAGGAAAGTTATTCTGTTAGTAAGATTCATGGCATCATCATGCAATTGTTAAAGCAAAGGTGAAGGGTCAAGAGTACAGCCTCAGGAAAGAAATTATTACGTTCACTGAATGTAGTCTAGTAACCCCTGGGCTGATCCATAGGCACAACAAGACAAGATGGCTTTTTCTTTCATACAAAGTAAAACCTTTTAGCCAGTTTTCCTTTTAAATACCAATAATATTTTCTAAGTAAATTTAGTTTTTCAAGTAAAATCTTCAAATTCAATCACGTTTTCACTGTAAATTTATGCTGTTTCCTATCACACATTATGATGTCTTGTTATGTCTGTTCCTTTCTGTCTTTGCATTATCTTCCAGAATATATTGCACCATCTGCCAAGTGATTTCAGTTTAAATGTTCTTTATGTATTATTTATGAAATAATAATGATCAGCTTCATCTGCTATTCACACCACTTAAATAACATTGTCATTGGACAGGCTACTCGTTCTTTCTATTCAGCTTGCATATGCATGTTGAAATGCATTTTCTTAACTCACTAGACCCCTTATAGACTGCTTTTTTTTCCAAAAGCTGCGTGGAAAATCCAAATCTTTAATGTCCAATGCAAGTGTCATTTCTGTGCTGTATTTTAATCATATCAGATCTTCTGGTTACAAAGACCCTTCTCAATCCTTCAAGACCCAGAGGAAAAATTTGTTACCATGTGATCCTAAAGAATTTTGTGCATACCACAGCATGCTACCTTTCCCCTTACATTATTGCTATTTACTGTGCTTGAGAACTTTTTGAGAATTCTTCTTTGTATAAATTTATATACAGGGTTAAGATTATGTATAGCCTATAAATGCATAATTAGAAAACATGTGTTTAATTGAATTGAATAACATATGAATTGCCTTCACTAGAAAAAAGTGGGGAAATAATTTAGAAAAAAATGTACCTAAAGCTAAGAGATAGAATGTAGCATTTCTACCCATTTTAGGGCAATCCCTCTCTAAGGAATTAACAAATGCAGATATACGTATCTTTGAAAATCTTCTGCATGTGAAATACCTCATCCTTAATCATAGGAGGGTTCCACTTGATAAATATACTATCATAATAAGAATTAAGGGAACTCTCATTCTCAATATATAAAGAAGTCTTTGATTTTCATTTCGTGGACAAGCAGCAATTTTGCTAATTCTAGGAAGATACTGACTTTGGGTATGCATTTCAAAATGTAAAGAAGAAATGTAACTTCCACTTATTAAATCTAAATACTAAGTGATAAGAACGAAGAAGTGGTTTCACAACTGGAAAGGTAGCATTCAGAGTTGAGTTTCTTTTTTTTTTTTTTTTTAATTTTTTATTTTTACTTTATTTTACTTTACAATACTGTATTGGTTTTGCCATACATTGACATGAACCCACCATGGGTGTACATGCGATCCCAAACATGAACCCCCCTCCCACCTCCCACCCCATATCATCTCTCTGGGTCATCCCTGTGCGCCAGCCCCAAGCATGCTGTATCATGCATTGGATGTAGACTGGCGATTCGATTCTTACATGATAGTATACATGTTTCAATGCCATTCTCCCAAATCATCCCACCCTCTCCCTCTCCCTCTCCCTCTGAGTCCAAAAGTCCTCTATACACATCTGTGTCTTTTTTGCTGTCTTGCATACAGGGTCATCATTTCCATCTTTCTAAATTCCATATATATGTGTTAGTATACTGTATTGGTGTTTTTCTTTCTGGCTTACTTCACTCTGTATAATAGGCTCCAGTTTCATCCACCTCATTAGAACTGATTCAAATGTATTCTTCTTAATGGCTGAGTAATACTCCGTTGTGTATATGTACCACAGCTTTCTTATCCATTCGTCTGCTGATGGACATCTAGGTTGTTTCCATGTCCTGGCTATTATAAACAGTGCTGTGATGAACATTGGGGTACATGTGTCTCTTTCAATTCTGGTTTCCTCGGTGTCTATGCCCAGCAGTGGGATTGCTGGGTCATATGAAAGTTCTATTTGCAATTTTTTAAGGAGTCTCCACACTGTTCTCATTAGTAGCTGTACTAGTTTGCATTCCCACCAACAGTGTAGGAGGGTTCCCTTTTCTCCACACCCTCTCCAGCATTTATTGCTTGTAGATTTTTGGATCGCAGCCATTCTGACTGGTGTGAAGTGGTACCTCATTGTGGTTTTGATTTGCATTTCTCTGATAATGAGTGATGTTGAGCATCTTTTCATGTGTTTGTTAGCCATCCATATGTCTTATTTGGAGAAATGTCTATTTAGTTCTTTGGCCCATTTTTTGATTGGGTCATTTATTTTTCTGGAATTGAGCTGCATAAGTTGCTTGTATATTTTTGAGATTAGTTGTTTGTCAGTTGTTTCATTTGCTATTATTTTCTCCCATTCTGAAGGCTGTCTTTTCACTTGGCTTATAGTTTCCTTTTAATTTTAATTATATCCCATTTGTTTATTTTTGCTTTTATTTCCAGTATTCTGGGAGGTGGATCATAGAGGATCCTGCTGTGATTTATGTTGGAGAGTGTTTTGCCTATGTTCTCCTCTAGGAGTTTTATAGTTTCTGGTCCTACGCTTAGATCTTTAATCCATTTTGAGTTTATTTCTGTGTGTGGTGTTAGAAAGTGATCTAGTTTTATTCTTTTACAAGTGGTTGACCAGTTTTCCCAGCACCACTTATTAAAGAGATTGTCTTTACTCCATTGTATATTCTTGCCTCCTTTGTCAAAGATAAGGTGTCCATATGTGTGTGGATTTATCTCTGGGCTTTCTATTTTGTTCCATTGATCTATATTTCTGTCTTTGTGCCAGTACCATACTGTCTTGATGACTGTGGCTTTGTAGTAGAGCCTGAAGTCAGGCAAGTTGATTCCTCCAGTTCCATTCTTCTTTCTCGGAGTTGAGTTTCAGTCGGAGGCTATTTATCTATGTCAGTTCCATGTCCAGTGTTGTCAGGTAGTACATGTACAACTTTGCTTACCCGTCTTAATGTTTGCCAAATTAGTGAGGTGAAAGAAAAATGGGATATAGAATTGAAGAATTTGGCAATAAAGTGATTAAAATAATTGATCCATAACCCAAGGCTCAGATAATTGAAAGGCCTCATAAGACTCCACAGTCCTGTATAAAGTTTTCATAAAGATACATGGTCAGTGAGACAGAGAAAATAAACATAGACAATTGGTGAGAGCCGCACAGCTTCTAACTTCAGGCTCTCCTTCCTCCTTTAACAGACACAACATGCCATATGCATTCAGATTATGAAATATCAAGAAATATGACAGATATCTTGGTTTCAAGGAAGCTATAGCATAAGCTGGGGTTCCCTGGTGTCTGAGATGGTAAAGAATCCACCTGCAATGCGGGAGACCTGGATTTGATCCCTGGGTTGGAAAGATCCCCTGGAGGAGGGCATGGCAACCCACCCCAGTATTCTTGCCTGGAGAATCCCCATGGACTAAGGAGCCTGGCAGGGCTCACAAAGTGGGGTCACAAAGAGTCAGACATGACTGAGTAACTGAGCACAGCACACAGCGCACATAGCACCAGTTCATGAGGGGTCCTTTGTACCGTGCTGGTCACATAGCTAAAATCAGTCTAACAAGTCAAGAGGTTCAAATCATCAGTTCATACATTTTCTCTAAACACTGCAGACAAATTAGCACTGCTTAGCCTCCAGAGCAGTGTGAACACTAAACAGCATATTATAAATCACCGCATAGCACATCCCATCCTAATCTTGGCCAAGAGGCAACAGCATCCTTCCAGAAGTCCCTGGAGATAAGCATGCTTATCCCCAGGATCAGATTCAAGTTCACTGTTTCCTTATATACCTGGATAGGGAAGTAACTTAAAATATGAGGAGGTTACTAGAAAAGGAGAAAGCTTCAGTATCCAAAGATTGCAAGAGAACAAGAAGGTGTCAAAAATTGTAAAGGCTCTGAGATTTTGCTCTACGTACAAGCTGACAGGTTAGCCTGTCTAGTCTCTGGGTGCTGGCAGAAGACACAAGAGCCCTGAATCAAGGACAGAGGCAAGAGATGAAGGACTTATTACTCATTACTCTTTGCACAGCAGGTAGCATGAACTGGCTGTCTGCATTATTTCCTCTTTCTCCCCAAGTCTCACAGCATAGCGTGAAGCAACCCAGGCGAAGGCTGCCTGCACAGCTGATCCATACTCTAGTTAGAATCCCCAGCTTAGGAAACATTCAGTGAAGGAAGGGCTGGGAAGAAACCTGAAACAAACATCATTTTTATCATCCTGATGTGCGAGAAGGGGACACTGCCTCTCTAGCCCAAAGTTGTTATATACACCTCCTTAAAAAGAAAATCTGGAACAAAAACTGTTAAATGTAGGCAGAAATATGAGAGATCCGTGAAGAATTATTTTCTAAAAGGAAAGATGTGAAAATATAACTAGGAAGATTTTTTCTTTTTAAGTGTTTTCACGGTGAGACAGTTCTCTGCAATCTGAATCCTAGGGTGTGGCAACCGAGTGAGTTGCTAAAGTGGAGCTGAGTGACAGTAGCTGGGGATATAAGGAGATAAGATAATTGAGAGGCTAGGACACTAGATATGTCATGCATGCAGTATTTGAGAGTTTTCATGCTATTAGTAGAGTGATGGCGTAGACTAGGAATTGGTGCTGAAGCCTGCAGTTAATATAGGAGAAAATGACAGCTATTCAGAGTAGGAAAGGTTGCCATTCCTGATTATCCCTGGAACGATCTTGAAGCATCAGGGTAAAATAATGATGTGCAGGCGTGTTCAGTTGCTAAGTTGTGTCAAGCTGTTTGTGAACCCATGGACTATTCTTGGGATTATCTAGTCAAGAATACCAGAGCTGGTAGCCATGTTATTCTCCAGGGGATCTTCCCAACTTAGGGATCGAGCCTGTATCTCCTGCATCTCCTGCATTGGCAGGTGGATTCTTTACCACTAAGCCACCTGGGAAGCTCAGAGTGAGGATATCCACCCCAATTCTAGATCCATGGGTGAACAGATCCATGGGAGAACTGGGTATATCAGCTTTCTGTTGCTGCCATAACACATCATCAACAACGGCCATTTATTATCCTGTGTGTGCTAGTCACTCAGTCGTGTCTGACTCTTTGCGACCCCATGGGGTTCAGTCCACCAGGCTCCTCCAACCATGGGATTTTCCAAGCAAGAATACTGGAGTGGGTTGCCATTCTCTTCTCCAGGGGATCTCCTCAGCCAGGGATCGAACCTGGCTCTGCTGCATTGCAGGCAGACTGTTTACCGGCTGAGCCACCAGGGAAGCTGTATTTATTATCCTAGTTGTCTGTAAATCAGAAGTATGAGTGCAGCACGGCTCAGGGGAACCTTCTGCAATGATTCCCACAAGACTGAAGCCAAGGTGTTGGAGGGGCTGTGCTCCCTTGCGGAAGCTCTGGGATTGAATCTGCCCCCAAGTGCATTCAGGACGTTGGGCAAGTTCATCTCCATGCATTTGTAGAACTGCGGCCCTCGTTGGACTGAGGTCTCTCTTTCTTTGCTGGGTGTGGGCAGGGGGCCAGCCTTTGCTCTTAGAAGCTGCCCATATTTCTTTCCCTGCTTTCTCATATGGCCCTTTCTAGAAACAGTGGTTGGAGAAAAAAGAGTGCTTCAAATCTACCCTTTCTACTGCATCTCTCTGATTCCTGCAGGAGAAAGTTCTGCTTTTAAAGGCCCATGGGATTCGGCCAGACCCACTCAGATAAACTCTGATAATCTATTGTAACCCTCCTAACATCAACTGTTCCTACATGGTCCCTCTTTGTGTCATGCACAGTATATTCACAGGTTCTGCTGATTAAGATGTGACGTCTTTTGAAGGGCAGTATTCTGACTAGTATGAGAGGATAATGAGCAACGTTTGCTTGAGATGACTACAGGGCACGGATTTTAAGTGGATTAGGATGTATGGATAGATTTTGATCCATCACTGGCGTTTTTCATAATGTGCAGAACAAGGGAAAAAGGATTCTGGGGTCAACACTCAATATCATTGTAGTAGTAGTGTTAGTCGCTCAGTTGTGTCTGACTCTCTGCAACCCCATGGACTGGCCCACCAGGCTCCTCTGTCCATGGGATTCTCCAAGCAAGAATACTGGAGTGGGTTGCCATTCCCTTCTCCAGAGGATCTTTCCAATCCAGGGATCGAACCTGCATCTCCCACACTGCAGTCAGATTCTTTACCTTCTGAGCTACAAGGAAGATCAAAACAATATCATAAAGGAGGATATAAAACCAGGATAGGACTTTTGATGTGTCCAAATTCCTGCTACTGCTGCTGCTAAGTCACTTCCATCAAATTCCCAGACACCATCAAATTCCCAGCAGTATTTCTTAAATGTGAAAAATATACTGATATTACAAAGTATTTAAATTTTGAAGTCTCAGGAAGAAGATGAAAGGAACATAATAATATGTTGAAGCCTGAGCAAAGCTAATGTTAGGACAAAGAAAGAAGCTATTTTGTAATTCTCAGGTTGTGTTATTCAAGCTTTTGTTCCAACCTAGTGGAGCACCTCTTTCAGCAGGTTAAAAGGCGGTAAGAGACAGTGTTCTCGGTCCTGCTAACCTGACTTGCTCATGGGGTTTGATTCTCTTGCACAAGCTGAGGTATGTTTCACATTCCTAAGATGACTGCTCTGTAGTGTTCATTCTCTCTGCCTCCATTATTTGGCATCCTGTCTGAATGGGAACAATTTCTCCTCTATGTGTAGGCGAATACTGTTGAATTATTTGAGTCATGTTGGAGTGCTATTCTTATTTATGATATGTCCCTCAACATAATGCCCTATCTGGAAGCTGTGAATATGTCACCCAAGGGTGATGGAGATCTCCAAATAGTCAATTTCCAGAGTTGTAACTGGCACTTGCTTTAAATTGGTGTGATTATGTCCAAGCCATGAGATTTGAAAGGATGGTGCTGACATGCACAGACCCTTTCTATCGCTTTAATGCCTTTCTCCCTATCATAGATCCAAACAACATTTTATCTCTTGACTGAATATGACAGCTCTGTGATTCCTTTTTCTCTGTGAATCCAATTAATCTGTCTATGCTTCTGAGCTGTTTAATTTTTTGGCATATGCCTTTTCTTTCTTTCTTTCTTTTCTAAACAAGTTGTTTACACTCTCAGAATGTTTATCTTTAGATCGTCATGCTTGTCTGCTTTTCAGATTACTTGCCCTTTTATCCCAGCTTTCTTTTATGGGTTTACTAATGATCAGCCTCATCTCTCAGACTCTAGACTCAGACTTTGATTTAGTTTCTTCTCTCATACATGCACTGGAATTACTTGAGGTGCATTCAATAGCTCACTTAAAAGAAGCAGACAAAATAATCCTGACAAAGTCTCAACATTGATTTTGTACTCTGTAAAGGTTTACAAGAGCTTAATGTGAATGTTATGAAAACTAAGGACATCAGACAGCTAATTGTTTTGCCCAATACTCTTTAAGAAAGAGATAAAAAGAGACACAAAGAAAAGAATCAAAAGTCATTTGTAAGGATATATGAAATTTATTGATGTAGCAGTTACAGAAAGCAACTGGGCTGAAATATGCCATGGTTCATTCCTTTCATGAAACTCATTTACAAAAACTTTAAGTGAGATAATATAGGTAAGCTTACACAAAGCAAAAGTTTACAAATCTTCACCCTCCGATATGATAGCCCTTGTTATGTATGGCTTTTGAGCACTTGGAATGTGATATGACTGAGGAATCAAATTTTAACTTTATTTAGTTTAAATTAAATAGCATGTGTGGCTAGTGGCTACTGTATTGAACAGACTGACTCTAGCATGTAAAATCCATGTGTTCAGAACTCTCCTCTACCCTTATCCTATGTATAAATGTGACACCACTGCACAGAACAGTGCCTGTCAGTTGGCAAGATCTCAATTAATTCTTGTAACAGGGATCCAGAAAATTAATCATTATGTGTCAAACCTGAAAACAGGGGAAAATCCATCCAACTCAACAGATTTGGAGATGAAAAGCAACCGGTCTCAAAATTTGTAATAAACACAGTCACATTTTAAAGATTTCATATTTCAAGCAGGGTTAGTAACTATATAGAACTATTACACAACATGAATGTTAACATTATTAATGAAACCCATATCCAAGGACATGATAAAAAATAAAATGGACACTACTCTAAAGGGAAAGAATTTCATTTTTGAAAAGTTATTCAGTTTAAAAACTCTTAAAGACTGATACACGTTTTAACAAATTTCTAAACTTCATGTTTATATACGTGAGGTTAATATCAGGAGTATTTACAGAATAAATTAAAACACTGACAAGAGCCCTGATAAGGTGTTCATTCAGATCTCTCTCTATCTGTCCTGTCAACTTGATGTGAGGGCTACAAGAGGAACCTTGGTATCTCACAAAATTATTGACATCCTTTCCTAACTCTCTAAGTCAGCTGTCCCCTATGCTATTGAATCATCTTTTAAACTGATGTCAAGTGTGGATCAGAAAAGGCTGCCCCATGGTGCATTATCTAAATACTTCTCCAATTTAAAATAATCATTTTGATCTAAACTCTAGTGTTTTTCTCTTTCTGATATCTAAGTTCACAGTTTCCACTAAAGACCCAGAGTGTGGTTGGATAAGAAACATGTATATAAAAACCTCATATTTGGCAGCTTTTATTTTTGTTAGCAATTCTTTTTCAGAATAATCATTAAATTTTTCCCCCTTAGGGAAGAAAGCATTCACTCACTCATTTATTCATGTACTTTTCACAAGACTGTAGCAAATACAAACTGTCTTTAGAACCTCTGCTGAATTCTGAGGGCACAGAAAATTGAGGGAGCCCCATCCTGCTCTGTAGTAGACCATTAAGAACAAGGGTTGGAGTATCTGGAGGAAAACCAAGTGTGACCCAGCCACTCTTCATCCACTGGTGTGTCTAGTCCAGACATATATGACCTACATATGTTTTTTTTTTCCCTCTCATTCATATCTTGCCAACAATGAACTACGAAAGTCCTCTTGAATTTCACTGTCTCTCCATTCTGACCCTCACGATATCTGACCAGGACAATTTATAGCTTACTTACAGTTTATTTTATATCATATTTCACCCACTTACAGTATGTGTGTATGCTAAGATCCTTCAGTTGTGTCCAACTCTTTGCAACCCCATGGACAGTAGCCTGCCAGGTTCCTCTGTCCAGGGAATTTTCCCGGCCCAACCCAGGGATCAAACCCACATTTCTTGCATCTCCTGTATCAGCAGGTGTGTTCTTTACCACTAGCATCACCTGGGAAACTTCCACATTCTAGCCCTGGTTGTATATTTAGATTGTAATTCATATTTTCTCTTTCCTCACCTCAAAATCCTCCCAGGCTACCCTTGGAAACCTGAATACTCTGAATATTCATCAGAAGGACTAATGCTGAAGCTGAAACTCCAATGCTTTGGCCACTTGATGTGAAGAACTGACTCCTTGGAAAAGACTCAGATGCTGGGAAAGATTGAAGGCAGGAGGAGAAGGGGATGACAGAGGATGAGATGGTTGGATGGCATCACCAACTCAATGGACTTGAGTTTGAGCAAGCTCCTGGAGTTGGTGATGGAGAGAGAAGCCAGGTATGCTGCAGTACATGGGGCCCCAAAAAGTTGGACATGATTGAGCAACTGAACTGACTGACTGATTCTTGGCAAAAGTCCATGGGGTTGCAAAGAGTCAGACATGACTGTGACTGAGCACACAGATACATCCTTGGCAAACTAGAGCTCTAGAGCCAAACGTAGCTCATGGCTTATTGTACATTCTATGACCTAAAAATGTTTCTTACAATCCTAAAGGGAAGAGGAAAGAGGAGGGAGGGTGCAGAGAGAAGGAGGAGGAACAGGATATAATTTACAACATAAATTTACAAATGGGAGGATCCCCGTGCAACTGCCAAAGCCTACAATATTTACCATCATCCCTTTATAGAGAAAAGAGTAACCAAAACTTACTTTGTTGCCATACAAGAACTTTCACCATTCAAGTTAAGAGTTTCAGGACTCTGATTTCAGCCTTTTTTTTTCCTTGCCGCAAAATGGAGGTAAAGTTAGTACCTATTTCATAGAATTGTTCTTATAATTAAAGAAGACGATGCATGCAAAGTATTTAACAAAGTCCCTATGCTGGGCTTCCCAGGTGGTGCAGTGGTAAAGAATCTATCTGCTAATGTAAGAAGGGCAAGAGACACAGGTTCAATCCCTGGGTTCAAGTCCTAGAGTAGGAAATGGCAAGCTGCTCCAGTATTCTTGCCTGGAAAAATTTCATGGGCAGAGGAGTCTGGCAGGGTACAGTCCATGGGGGATGCAAAAAATCGGACAAGACTGAGCTACTGAGCACAAACGCACTGCACAGATAGATCCCGCTGCTGACTCATCCCGCACACCCATCACCGAGGCTGGCTCCTAACAGTGCCTGTATCTCCCATCCCTGTGCATTTGCACACCTAGCTCCTTCTGTGTCAAAAACACTCCTATACCTCATGCTGCTGGAAGTATCTACACAGCTTTCTAGTTTCTGCTCAAATACCACTGCCTGTTCCTAGCCTCAATACTTGTCTCCATTTGCCCCTAATTTCCCTGCGATCACTCCATACTGCTTGACCATTCCTTCTAGAAATAAACCTATCGGTGCACTTGCCTCTTCCAGACTAACCACTTGACTCTTGACTTCTTTATGTTAGAAAGTATCTGTTTATCTTGTGTGCTGAATGCTAATCTGACATACTATAAATTTAACCCCCCCCCCCATAAATATTTATTTACTTAACACATTGAGGGGAGGCAACACTGGATTTTAAATCTGTTTGAGAATTATCCATTCTTCTTATCAGTTGTCGCTTTCATTCCGTCTCCAGGGCTGGCTAAAATGTCACTGATTAAGGACATGATAAAAAGTCCAGTCATCCTTTACG
This sequence comes from Capricornis sumatraensis, assembly GCF_032405125.1. Taxonomy (NCBI): domain Eukaryota; kingdom Metazoa; phylum Chordata; class Mammalia; order Artiodactyla; family Bovidae; genus Capricornis; species Capricornis sumatraensis. The sequence continues at coordinate 12,338,354 of NC_091089.1, read as the reverse complement.
CTTGCTTTCAGAAGGTTTTCTCTTCAGTTAGTTATAAATTGGCATATACCCCTTTGTGAATATTTTTTTCTGAAAAGAGAATAAGAATTTCCTGGCTTGGTAATGTTCATCTTCTGAGCAATTCACTACATAAAACCAATGAAGCTGTCCAATTGTGTTAGGCACTAATTTTTTACTTCCCTGCTTAGGTAATAAAACACAACAGTGCGAGCATTGGAGTCTAATAAGGACACACCTTGGCAGTTGTTAGGAATATGAGTAAGCATTAACTGCCTTTAACAACTCTGAGTTGTCATTATCAGATTGAAAAAATTCCCAGGGTGAATTATGGTTATGAAAAATAATTTAACTGAAAAAAGACATAAAAATAATATATTTAAATAAAATTTCTTATAAATGAAGAATATCATCATGCATGGATAATAAAGTCCTTTAAAGGTTTTAAGAAGAATATTGTCTTGAGAAAGTTGAAAACTTTCGAGAACAGCAATAAAAAGTACGTAGAGACCAGGACCGTACCATACTGTATCTTGGGGACTTATTTAGACTTAGAGAAAGTCAAGGTTTTACTACCTGTCTGCCTTCAAAGAACCTTGAAGTAGTAATTCTCAGGTCCTTTGGGTGAAATCCTAGAGGATCATCAGTAAATATTCTTTCTCTAGTCTGCCTCTTGCCCTTCTCACCAGCTAGTCAGGACTTTCTGGCGAGTTACATTCTGTGCTAAGTTGCTTCAGGCATATCCAACTCAATGTGACTCCATGGACTGTACTCTGCCAGGATCCTCTGTCCATGGGATTCTCCAGGGAAGAATACTGGAGTGAGTTGCCATTTCCGTCTCCGGGAGATCTTCCCAACCCAGGGATCAGGGGATCTTCCTGACCCAGGGATCGAACCCTCATCCCTTTATGTCTCCTGCATTGGCAGGCAGGTTTTTTACCACTAGCGCCACCTAAGAAGCCTGAGGTTACACTCCAAGATTCCCAAGTAAGGCTTTTCCAAGACTGACACTCAATGACTAGAATGTCTTGAAAGAAGAGCAAGAAAGCCTCAGATCAGGACATATGCATACTTTGGTTATTGATAGCTGATATGTAAAGTAGTTTTTTGTTAACATTTTTATTTGATGTGCAGTAAACAAGGTCATTTTCCCTCGAATGTCCCATAGAGGATAGGAACTGAATTTCATTAAGGTCTTATTCAGAGACAATTTGCATAACAAGTACCAACATCTATTTTATACAAACTGGCAAAGCTGTTTACTAACCAAATTGCTGATCCCTGTCTTCCTGACTCTTCCTTTGGAATTAGTAGTTAAAGGTTATTAACATATTCAATCATTTCAACTCACAATAATGAAAATTTTATATGGTTGGAACTACATTATTACAATAAAGTCAAATTAATAGATGATCAATTCAACATTGTGTAAGTATAAAAATTTTTCTCCTTGGTCTCCTTTAAAAACTAACTGACCTTGATGTAGGAGTTAATGATTTTTACTATTAACAGTAAAGGGGAATAAAAAAAGAGACAGTCATATAATTAAAAGCAAAAAGTGTGGAAGAGCTTCTGTAAAAATCCTGACTCAGAATGAATTTAGAGAAGAAATTGGCAACCCACTCCAGTATTCTTGTCTGGGAAATCCCATGGATGGAGGAGCCTGGTAGGCTACAGTCCATGGGGTCACAAAGAGTCAGACCTGACTTAGCAACTAAACAGCAGCTACATAAGGAATTGGTTATTGTTCACCAGTTCACATGGAGTACACCAACTTTTGCCTATGATCTGATTCTTAGTTACTTATTTTACAAATGAAATCTCAGATTTCTACCCACACACCATGTTTTCTTTCAGATTCTCAATCCTGGTAAAAATCATAGAGACCTTTATTGTAAAGTTTTAGTATTGTAAAGTCTTAGTATTGTAAAATATTAGGTGTGGCATCGATGACTTAGTGTATTAGAGGGAACACAGGTTCAGTAAATAAGTACAGAGGAGGATCTGCATCTCCTGACATATTTTATTTCGGAACACAGAATATGTTTTTAAACACAGGAACATTCTCTTCATTTTTATACCTTACACATAGATTTCCAAGCGAATAAATAAGTGTTTCTATTCTGTAAATGTAACTAAAGTGTCTCAAGAATATTTCAGAGACTCTCTGGGCTAGAAGTTAGAAAGGTAAATAAATAAGACGATTAAACTCCTGTTCCATGAGAGAAAGACATTGGATCACAGCACTGATTCCATGGGAAGAAAAAGGGAGGGGAGGAGTGGAATAATGGGAGCGAGCAGGGGGACTTAAAAGGTGGGGGGGATACTATATATATAAGTGAAAGTGGAAGTGAAGTCGCTCAGTTGCGTCTGACTCTTTGTGATCCCATGGACTGTAGCCTACCAGGCTCCTCCATCCATGGAATTTTCCCGGCAACAATACTGGGGTGGGTTGCCATTTCCTTCTCCAGAGGATCTTCCCAACCCAGGGATCGAATCTGGGTCTCCCGCATTGCAGGCAGACTCTGCCATCCAAGCCACCAGGGAAGCCCCTATATATAAGTGTGTGTGTGTGTGTGTGTGTGTGTGTATATATATATATATATATATATATAAAGGTATGTGTGTGGGGGCTAAGTCCCATGAACTATAGCCCACCAGACCCCTCTGCCCATGGGATTCTCCAGGCAAGAAAACTGAAGTGAGTTGACATGCCTTCCTCTAGGGGATCTTCCCAAAGCAGGGATCAAACCCACGTCTTTTATGTCTCCACACTGGCAGGCAAGTTCTTTACCGCTAGCACCACCTAGGAAGCCGGTATAATGATGAAGATGTCACCAGGCAATCGTGATTGTTGGCTTGACTACTGCACTGCCAGGACAAAGAGTGGTCATGTGCACCCTGAAAGCTAAGGACTGAGTGACTGACTCGCCACGAAGCTTGCTCTTTCCGGAGGGTGTAGCACCCCACTCCTTTCCTACTCAAGTCTCAGATCCCAGAGCACATCAAAGGTGCCCTCGCCCACCTTCCTGAGGCCCGCCTGGAGGCTGCGCTGGGACGGACTCTCTCATCCTCCCCGCTCTGCTCTGCATTTCCCTCAGTTCAGCTGGACAAGGAGAGGAGGGCTGTGTCCCCGGGTCTGCCTCAGCCTTAGCCCAGGAAAGAGCCCCTGTCCCAGCTCCGACCCAACTCTTAAGGTTACTATAGCAACCCTCAGGTTTATTCACTGGGGCTTCAAGTTTATCCTTTTTGACTCTGGCCAAGCAGAGCCCAACCTTTTCTCCTGACATGTGTTCCTTTATTGCCAGTTTCATTTAGACCTAAAAGAGGGAGAACCCTTGAGAACAGAGAAGCAGCCCCCAGTGCTCCCTTCAAACATGCACCCTTCATTTCTTCTGACAGTGGAGAGGTGGAACAGCTGACTGGCAAGACACATGAAGCAGAAACACTAGCCTGTCACCAGGAGTGAGGTGGCCTCTGCCACCATCCCTGGCACACGCCAGCCTGCCATCCCTGGGCTAGAACTGCTCATCCACGTAACAGTTCCACTTCTCCCAGCACCTTCTGGGGGATGGTCTCTTCCCTGACCCCACAGAGAAATCTAGCAGGTGTTCAGGGGCTTTGTCGGAGCGGATGCTGCCTGCATCTGCCCCTTGAATGCACAGCCTTGACAGGGACTCGACTGGCCAATCTCACGTGGTCACCAGCAACCACTGGCCACATGCTCCAAACGTCCCAGTGCCAGATCATGAAGAGACTCTGGAACCAGAGATGCTGCTTAATTATTGCACAGGAACTCTGAAGACTCTTCATTGAGGAGGAGGATGCGAAACGCCCAGCAAGGTGCGGATGTACACCCTGTTGTATGAGCGCAACAGCACTGGAGCAGAGACCTGGATGTAGGCTGCAACTCCACGGCACATCTTTGGACTGCTTGCAAAGAGACCATTTTCTCTGTCGAAGGACACACTGCTATTTTACAGTAAATAACCAACAAGGACCTACTGCATAGCACAGAGAACACCGCTCAATATTCTGTAAGAACCAAATGGGAAAAGAACTTGAAAAAAGAACCAATGTGTGTATATTTATAACTGAATCACCTTGGTGTATACCTGAAACTATCACGATATGGTTGATCAATTATGCTCCAGGAAAAAAAATAAAGACGTATGATCCACAATCCAATCACACTGGCATAGGTTGGGATTTGATTGGAAATACAGAATCTCAGGCCCCCCTCCCTTAACTTCTGAGTCAGCATTTGCATTATAGCAAGCTCTCTGTGTGATTCTCATTCACGGTAGAGTTTGAGAAGACCCATTCTATTCCAAACATCAACGTAACCGTCCAGGAACCAAGAACCACAGCCCACCGTGTCAAAAAACTCAGAGTTGAAACCTCTTCTAATGCACAGAAAATTGCAGTGATCACCGAAGCTTCCCACGTGCATGTCTTGGAGGGAGGGTAGAAAGCAGATTTAGTGTTACTGCTGAACAGCAAAAAAGCCCGTGGAGGCTCCTGAGCACCTACTGTGCTTGCTCCTGAGAAGAAGGACACTCCTCTGTCCAGTCTGGAAGAATGCTCTGCCTCTTTGCTCCTGTAAACCTCACCTGTCTTCATTTTAGAGCTACAGCTACTGCAATAATTATAAAAGATTTCCAGCAGCCCTTTTGTCCCAGGAGCGCAGATAGAGAAAAGACAAGGAGATAATACAATAAACCTAAGATAAAGGAGAATGTCATAAATTGCAATATGTGAAAGCCTCCCATGTGGCTATCATCAGGTGGCTTCTTTTTTCTGCCTTCTGTCAGATTTATTGCTGGCTAATTACATTATCTGATCCAATTTGCCTCCTTGTAAAATGTCAAGCTTGAATTATTATTATTATTTTAATTTTCTAAGTGCATTTTATTTCCATTAGCAGGTGTATGTGAATGCATATTGTGTTGTATTATGTACGTGACATTTTTATTATCTATCGAGATCTCTCTGGTCCTACTTGAAAAATAAAGAAGTTCCGATGAGATCAGTTCCTAATCCTGACTGCATATTAGAAACATCTTTTTATCTGAAAAAGTATACTAATGCCTGGGCTACGGCCAAGATAATTCACATTTGAACCTCTAGGGGTGGGGAGTCAGGCATAAGTACTTTAAAAATTTCCCTGGTGATTCCATCGTATAACCAGATGGAGACTAGATGTGACTAGACCATGCCAAGTTTTTAAGCATAGAAAATTTGTTTGTTTGATATTTGCTACGGAATTGCCTGTTGTAGAAGAGCTGCTTGTCTGATTAAAACCAAGCTGAAGTATTTTTCGATTGACATGCTCACACTTCCTACACCTCAGGACCACTTTGGTCTAACTTCCAAAGCTCCATAGAAATTGTTTAGAAACCATGCGAGATTTACTATTGACATTTTCTGAGATGTAAACTTCTGTTACTTTAAACTCCATTTTAAAAAAAAGCTGGGATTTCCCTGGTGATCCAGTGGTTAAGAATTCTCCTGCCAATGTAGGGGACAAGGGTTCAATCCCTGGTCCAGGAAGATCCCTCATGCCACAGATCAGTTAAGCCCCTGCACCACAACTTCTGAGGCCGCATCCCAATCAACAAGAGAAGTCACTGCATATTAGAAAAAATGAGAAGTTTGCGCCTCCAATGATGAATAGTTCCCACTCACAACTAGAGAAAGTCTGTATTCAGCAATGATGATTCAGTGCAGCAAAAAATAAATAGAATTTAAAAATGCGTTTAAAAAGCTGAGAGAACATGTAAAAGACATATATGATATTCAAATCTTGATTTTAAAATTAAGGTGAACTGTATCTTCCCTGGTGGCTCAGATGGTAAAGAATCCACCTGCAATGGAGGAGGCCTAGGTGCAATCCCTGGGTTGGGAAGATCCCCCGGAGAAGGGAACTGCTACCCACTCCAGTATTCTGGCCTGGAGAATTCCATGGACAGAGGAGCCTGGCCGGCTACAATCCACAGTGTTGCAAAGTGTCTGACAAGACTGAGAGGCTTTCACTTTCACTTTCATATTTTTTATATTTATTTTCTTTAATTTAAAAGATTTATCTAAGTGACTTAACATCACAAGAGGTGGCTATCAGTTTTGTGTGTATGTAAATTAGATAGATTTAAGTGTGGTTATTTAATGGTGCTCTAAGAAATATATGTTAACACCTTAAAGATGACAAATGGTTGGCAATGCCATCACTCTTTTGTTTTCATATTCTAGACATGGTTGCAGACATAAGGTACATCTTTGATGAAAGCAGGCTATTTATCACACATTCCAAAGTACTAAGGCACACATTTTTCAGCAAGGCATGTTTCTCTAAAGGCATCATTGCTAAGTGACCATCTTTTCAACTTATCCTCCTTATGGGAGAATATTTTAAAGATCTTCAGAAGTAGGCCTGCCGGTCTGATTCATTTTCAGAATTTTCAAACTCAGAGTTGATTAAAGACATGAAAGGCTTCTCTGACTAATAAGCTGTGCGATTTATGCACCTGAAAGACAAAAATAAAACCCAAATCCAACAAAAATGTAATGACTAATTTGCCAAGAAATATAAAGCCTGCTTAATCTTTCAAACATAGGAAGAAACATTATTAGATCAAACTTTTAAGGCAGATAGAGGAGCTGACTCAAATGTTATTTGAGTCATGCTTTTACCTAGTTAATTAATTCAGATTTCTATCTTCAAAGACATTTTAAGAAGAACTCAAGTCATAGTTTTGGAATTGTCATATAAATTACAGTTCCTCACAGGTTTCAAATGCTTGCTTATAGAAATGCTGTGTTGAGATGAAGTAGATTTATCTAAATTTATCTCTAATTCAGATTTAGTCCTGCAGAAAATATGACCCCTTGTACAATAAATTGCCTGAATTGAGTTAGTTTTAATCCTCTATGTTCTAGTAAACAGGGATATCACCTTTAAATCATTTATTGTTCAGTTTATATAGGAAAATAAGGAGCAAACAGATTACTCAATGTCTTGCCAGAAAGGTCATGTTTTCTCAGAAAATGAAATATGAGTATAAAGCACATGCAACCTGGGTTTCTGATTTGATTGACTTCCCAGACCTAGGTCACCATACATTCATGCAACTATATTTCATTTGTATCACAGATATACTTAGCTTCTCAGGAAATATGATAGTTTTAGAACTTGTTTTTGGTTTGTGCTTACTTTTAAAACTAATTAAAGCTAAAATAAGTTTCTTCTTCAGTAATACTTTATCAGGATTGTAAATGTAAATAACATCTATCTGAATTCAGTTCCTTATTAAAACTCGGCATCAGTAAGATATCAAATATTGTCATTTGTTGTTGTTTTTCAGTCGCTGAATCTTGTCCAACTCCTTGCGACCCTGTGGACAGCAGCACATTAGGCTCCCCTGTCCTTCACTGTCTCCTGGAGTTTGCTTGAATTCACGTCCATTGAGTCAGTGATGCTATCTAACCATTTCATCCTCTGTCGTCTCCTTCTCCTTTTTTCTTCAATCTTTCCCATTATCAGGGTCTTTTCCAGTGAGTCAGTTCTTCACATCAGGTGACCAAAGTATTGGAGTTTCTGTTTCAGCATCAGTCCTTCTAGTGAATATTCAGGGTTGATTTCTTTAGGACTGAGCGATTTGATCTCCTTGCTATCCAAGGGACTCTCAAGAGTCTTCTCCAGCACCACAATTCAAAAGCATCAATTCTTTGGTGCTCAGCCTTCTTTATGATTCAACTCTCACATCCATACATGGCTACTGGGAAATCCTAACCCTGTATCAAATACTCAAGATGGAAAACTTGTAGTTCTGCTCTTCACCTACTTACCTGTTATAAATTTATATAAATGCTTTCAAAATTTTAGCAAACTGAAGAATGCATACACTCAGTTTATTTACATAATATTGTGTCCATGTCCTATTAGACAATTGCTCTCTTTTATTTATTTATTTATTATGTTATACAAATCCAAAGTGCTTGGTGCTTGCTACGTTGCTTCAGTCAAGTCTTTTTGTGACGCTCTGGACTATAGCCTGCCAGGTTCCTCTGTCCAGGCAAGAATACTGGAGTTGGTTGCCATGCCCTCTTCCAGGGGATCTTCCCAACTTAGGGATGGAACCTGAGTCTCCTATGTCTCCGGCATTGGCAGGTGGGTTCTTTACTGCTAGAACCACCTGAGAAGTCCATTATGTACCTTATCAGACAATAAGTCAGGGGGTGCATTTATAAGCGCAAATAATGACAAGGATGGGATAGGGAGCTCTGTGATGAGACTTGAAATTAAAAAAAAAAACTTCTGTTCTAATAATATTTGTTCTAATACCACCTGTTAGAAGTCTTTATATCATGAAATAACTGTAACATAGATCACTGAAGTAACTGAAGTTTGCAGATTTCCTTTTAACTCACTTATATATGCTTTGAATTTCTTCTTCCAATTATATATATCTTCCAATTGTACACATCTTTTACATGCACTCTTAGAAATTCCCACCTATTAAAAAAAGATTTGAGACTTTTTCACCAAGGTAATTTTTGCCTACATTTTACAATTTTATAATTGTAAATATACATTTCTTATCATTTGAATGCAACTTTATTTCATGTTTTCTAGTTTCTTATTTTCCTAGAAAACAATTGAGCATTCCAATGATAAAGATTACTTTGGACCCAATTGCAAAATTTATTTATTACAGGAACTGCAAGGTTCCATACTGCTTTCAGAATGACTAAAATATTGTATCATATTTAATGTTAGTTATATTTCTGCTAGAATATCTCATTTAAGATGCCTTTGTGAATCTTCATATTCCCCCACTCTCCTCCCAGGTGCAGTAAGTGCCTTTCCTATGCCTTCTCATTACTGTCCATCACCTAATGTCTATGTGTTAATTTCTGGTTTCTTCCCAGGATACTAAAGCCTTTCTGAAGCTAAGCTCTATGCTTTTTTTTTTTTTCATTGTTATTCACAGCACATAGGAGTATGTGTGTTGCATAAAAATGATGGTGTATATTTGTTATATAAATGAATTACTTGAAAATATACGTTGAATCGTAGTACCTAATCTGATAGTTACCATGCTATTATTAACTGAGTTGTAAACCACTGTGTGTTTTTATAATGGAAAAGTACTTTGTAAAAATTTAGAAAAGCAAGTGAAAAGCAAGAAGAATTTGCAGAATACTACTGAGATAGAAGTCATGACTTTTAACTTCCAGCAAAGGATGTGAAAACTAGACTGAATATTTCTGTATTTTAAAAAGCCATTGTGGCTTCATAATTCCACACATGAAAGCACTGGAATGAGATAGGAAAGTGCAAGCAAAGCAGCCATAAATATCTCCACTGGGTTTCACCCCTAGTCCACACCTTGCATCTTGACACATGTCTGGGCATGCATCAGTAGTCGCGCTCATTTCTAAACAGGACATTTTCTGCTGACACATACTTTGAATCAGTGTGCATTATTCTCCCCATGACAATCTACTCTGGCAACATGAAGTCAAATGCATTTGACTGCATCCTGACAACAATGAGAAATGTCCCATATAACACTTACATGTGTAAATTTATTTCATATAATTTCTTAGTGATAAGGTTTTTCCTTTTACTTCTGTAATTCAATGAAATTCTTTATAATGCAGAATTTCAAGGTGATAGAAAAACAAGACACTGTAAGTAATATATAGTATACAGTCTATAGCAGTATTATCTAAATATGATTTGAGATAGCTAACAGCAATATTGTGTCTCTGTGATGTCCCTACATGTGGTATACTGAAGTGATACATTTCACACCCATATTTTAATGAGAAAGTGTCTAGAAAGCTCCTGAGTCATGAGACTATAGCTTAAACTGGAGCAATTAAATTTGAATTTTCATGTAGTTCAAGAAATTCTCAAAAAAAAAAAAAAAATTCTCAACCAGTAATTAGATGATGAAGTTTTACTTAATCCCTGTATGGATATCAGATAATAATACCACTTAAGTACCCTACATTTATATTTAAAATATGATGAATCAGCTGACAAGTTTTTAGAAAACTAAATATACCTTTAACCTATGATCCACAAGTGGACTCTTTGACATATAACCAAATGAGTGAAAACATGTATCTCCATAAGAACCTACACATGATGTTTATAGCATCTTTATTCAAAATTGCCAAAATCTGGAAGAAACCAAGATGCCCTTCAGTAGGTGAATGGATGAACTCTGGTACATTCAGGCAATGGTGTATTATTCAGTGTTAAAAAGAAATGAACTATCAAGCCTTGAAAAGACACAGAAAAGCCTTAAGTGTATATTACTAAAAGCAAGAACCCAAACTAAAAAGTGTACTGTATGAATTCAGGACTGTGACATTCTGGAAAAGGCAAAACTGAAAGGATAATGGATTTCCAGTGATTTGATGTGAGGGCAGGATGGATAAAAGGAGTACAGGAGACCTTTAGGGCAGTCAGACTACTCTGTTAGGTATCGTAATGGTGGAAACATGTCATTATTCATTTATATCCATAGAATATACACCACTTGGAGAAGGAAATGGCAAGCCACTCCAGTATTCTTATCCAGAGAATCCCATGGACAGAGGAGCCTGGTGGGCTACAGTCCATGGGGTCACAAAATAATCGGACCCAACTAACACACAATATACACCGCTAAGAATGAACACTGATGTAACCATGGAATTTGGTTGACAACACTATGTCAATGTTGATTCATCCATTGTAAAAACAGTACCACTCCAGAGCAGGATGTAGGATGTTAGTGGTGGGAGGGGACTGTGTGTAATTGGTTGAGTGTGTGGGGAGGATGTTATGGGAACTCTGTGTACTTTCTAGTCAATTTTGCTGAAACTCCAAAACTGCCCTAAAAAAATTAAGTCTATAAAAATAGAATATGCTTCTAAATTGGTGCACTTTGATTAGTTATAATAACCTTGAAGACCCGCTTTGAATTTTGTATATTGGTGTCTATCCATTTAACTGTAAGTTTAATTAAAAAGGAAAGGGACAAAATTATCCTATGAAAAATATTCTATATAATATTAATTCATCTTTTTCTCCCTTTACTAATAAAACTGATTCTGTTCAGTACAGCAACCTATCCATTGAAGAATGGCATTGGATGTTTGTATTTTGTAATTACAATCATCAGAAATATATGGAAGACACCTGTGAATTTGTCCTTTTTTTCTTTTGTGAAATATGTGTCATACTTTTTCCTTGTTTTTCTCCATTTTTCTTGCTGAAACATGAACATGGTGGTCAGTTATGGTGGCTGCAGCAGGCATATTGTTACTTTTAATAAAAATCCAAGCAAGGCTCAGTGTTCTCAGCTTTGTCCACTTCTAGACTTCTAGCCTCATAAAGGAAAACAAATAAACAAGGACTTCTAATCTGCTGTTGGAATTGACAAGGTTTCTGTTACCACAGCCAAAGTAAGCCTAACTATTCAGAGAACCAGCATAAAATGCCAAAAATAATAATTGACAACTGGTTCTAGTTGATAAGAAATGCTTAATATTAGTGAATTAGTGAAAGTCACTTGGTCGTGTCCAACTCTTTGCAACTCCATGGACTTCTCCAGTCTATGGAATTCTCCAGGCCAGCATACTGGAGTGGGTAGCCTTTCCCTTCTCCAGTGGTTCTTCCCAACCCAGGGATCAAACCCCAGTCTCCCACACTGCAGGCAGATTCTTTACCAGCTGAGCCACAAGGAACACTTGGACGATTAGAATATGGGGCATTTTTGTCATTCTGGAGATTGTCTTCTTTCTCTTCTACCATGGAATTCCATTAAGTTTAACACAGAATGAATATTATAAATCATTATAGAATGGCCTATAAAAAGTTTTTGTTTCCTTTTAAGGTAGCTTTCTTCATTTCTAAAGTCTCTGTTTTATTTATACAAGTGCCACAACCCCATATTATTAACAGTTGTCCTTACTAGGATGAGAATGAAAGACCTTCTGGGAGATAAAAAGGTGATAAGACTGAGTATCTGCTCAAAGGCTTGTAATCTAGAAGGAAGGAGAAAGCATATGCAAAGAGATAAATGCCATGCAAATGTGAAGCAAAAAGATTTTTTCCATTGAGAAAGAATGAAAAAGGAAAGGAAACAGAAGAATACAGCTTGAGTGAAAGATGCCTTTAAACCAGAAATACAAATTGATGTAAATCTGAAGAGATGTTTGAATAGAAACTCAAGGCATTAGGACTTTATTTGAAAGGCAGAAAAGATATTAGTGTGTTTGCTTGAGGAAGTCCTACAGAGGGCAGCCAATGAAATGCGTAGAGACAGATGAGAAGTAAGAATTGACAGAAGTTGGGGAACCACATTCACAATCACTGAATTGTCTCCTTATAGTTTGCTTGTTCTCTATGATAGAAAGTTCAACTCTGAGGGAAAATTGGGAGGCAGGGAGATGGTGGGGTGAGAAAACAGGAGAAAAGTGTAAGTAAATCTAGTTTCTTTTGTTTTGATTTTATATTTTAAAATTTTTTTAAATTTATTTTTAATTGAAGGATAATTGCTTTAAAATGTTGTGTTGGTCTCTCCCATACATCGATATGAATCAGCCGTAGTTATGCGCATGTCCCCTCTGTCTTGAACTTCCCTCTGAAGCTAGCTTCTTGATATTTATTTTTCTGTAACAATTTTTGGTTCTTTCTCAATGATGAAATTTTCAAAGAAATCTGTAAAGATTTTTTTTCTTTCACCATGCCACAAAGAAGATAAAGAATTTTTGCATGGAATGTGAAATAGAATACTCAGTTATTTTTACTTCAATCCAAGTTACAAAAGAGAGGATAAATATGTAGCTAAAGATCTATAGAAATGAGAGGCAGAATTGTTTTGGAAAAAATAACAGAAAGGTTATTTCTAGCTGGGACAGCAGCTGCCTGGTGTCATTTTTGAACAGATGTAGAGAATTTGAGAGCAGAGAAGTTATGGAACGGTTGTTTGAAGATTTTGTTAAAGTTTTTCAAAGATTTATGGGTGTTTGCCACAATGTTGTCAGTATACCTGAAAAAGTAGGAAATATTTTATTCTGGTTGAGAATTAAAAAAAAAAAAATGGAGCAGTAAAAACAGTAAATTTAACTTCAAGGAGAGGATGGTAGTTTAATATCTTCATCTTTTGTTATTTCCTTTTTCATCGAATTAATTGCTAGTGCCTCTTATCCAATAGCATGGTGGAAATGAGGCAATATTTGCATGCATCTGGAGAGAATTTATAAGAAAAAGAGATTTATTATAAGGAATTGGCTCAAGTGATTATGCAGGTGGAGAAGTTCAAGATCTGCCACCTGTAAGCTGGAGAACTAGGGAAATCAGTGATGTCTGAGGTATTGTTGTTATGCTTATTGTAAGTGTTGCTGAAACTAGTGAACTACACAAGATCTCTGCAGCCTCAAGGTTCTCATGAAGTAAATGAGAATCCCAATACCGATAGCACAGAACTGCGTGAGCAGTGAGCAAAAGGCCAAGTACTGACTGCATATGGCTTCCATTCATTCATTGCTTCTAAGCAAAGTTACTATGACTACCTTTTTCAAATTAGTGAAGTATTGGCTAATGTTTCTTTTGTCCTTTGACCCATTTAACATGGGTCTATTATTTTCTTCTGACCCGTATAATATGTGTCTATTGTAATATCTACTGAGGTAGATTTTTAAAAAACTCCTTGTACTCACTAAAATGTTTGTGTATTTTGTGTGTTTGTTTTCACTCATTTCTATATCTCAAATGTTTATTAGGGTAAGCGTTCAGAACATTCCCTGGTGGCTCAGATGATAAAGCGTCTGCCTACAATGCGGGAGACCCGGGTTCGATCCCTGGGTTGGGAATATCCCTTGGAGAAGGAAATGGCAATCCACTCCAGTACTACTCCCCAGAAAATCCCATGGACAGAGGAGCCTGGTAGGCTACAGTCCACGGGGTCGCAAAGAGTGGGACATGACTGAGCGACTTCACTTTCTTTCAGAATATTATTGAAGGAGGGAAGGAGAGATGGTAGGAAAGAGTCAACTCATACACATAAACTAGTCCAACTATAGAAAAGTAAAACTGGTGAGAGGCTAGGACAGTCTCTAAGGAAAACAAGAGACTGGAGCTATGCTATGTAACAAGAAAAAGGAGGTGCACTAGTTAGAGGTCAAACCAGAGAACCTGGGTATTTTGCCAGAGTCTAGTCTTAGACACTTTTGGACTCAGTTTCTTCATCTTGTAAAGGAAGGATATTTTTAATTCTTTAAAGAATTACTATTTGTTGATATAATGCGATGACCTGATAGACCATCATGTGTGGCTTATCACTGACACATGATACTCTTATACTCTCTGTGACAGCAGAGGACATCATCCTCTGGTTTATAATTGGGCTGCTGCCCTCACGTTTCAAGTAACAGCTAGCCCACAGTTGGAATTCTATAAGCATTTGTTACACTGTGAAAGAAAAAAGTGGGGTGATTGGTAATCTGTTCTCCCTTAAGAAGACATAAACGCACCCAAGCAGAGTGAAGGAGATTTAGAGAAAAATAGAACTTCCCATATATTTCCGTTGTTATCGCTTGAATCCATAAGCTCAGGAGAAAGACGAAGAGGACCACCCCTTTTTCAATTTATCATTTGCCAGGTTTTCCCACTCAGGTTATCTCGGTGAGGAGAGAAGCAAAGATGCATCCTGTTTTTAAATAAAGACTGCTCCTGACTGGTTCTTCTCTTAATTGTAGACAAAGGCATGACAGATGGGATCACAGAGAGAACTTAAATATTTAGACTCATGCTTAAAATTTAAATTAATCATTCATTCAAGAAGCACTTAACGCCAAATGTGTCTAGGCAGTGTGTCAGCATGTGGAATAAAGATATGAAGGAGAAAAGAGAGAGAAAAAACATCAAGATCACAGCCCCACATCCTCAAGAAATTCATTGTCCAGCAGGGAAAGCAAATAACTAAACAAGGCAAGCACAAGCAAATATGATTCAGAGCAGAGTTTGCACAGGGCCTGAGAGAAGGGGAAATTAACACTGCCTTGGGCATTTCATTTATTAACCTACTTCTAAAGTTTATTTCCTCGTGAGTGATTTTAAAAGCACCATGCTTCCTAGGTACAATTAAATTCAATTTAAAATGCATTAAGTGACATTCTGTGAAAAACACTTTACAAATAGCTCAGCTCCAGGAAACACGCTGATCTTTGAAATGTGGCTCTTATTCCAAAGGGCTTGGGGCTATCATTAGCACAAACATCTTACACACTTGTAAGTGTATCTCTGGGTGTAAAATGCAATGTCACCAGCTTTAAGCAGCAGAGCAATTTAGAGTGGGGACAGAGTAACATGATCCAAAGGGGTTTCAAGGGGCTGGGGGTTGATTCAGGGTGTCAAGTGTGGGATGAGACAGCATTTCTGTGGCTAACATGTAAATGGGCATGAAATGATTAACTAGATGGTCCAAGCTGCCCTCGCCAGGCTTAGGGAGAAAAAAATCTAATACCGTCGCACAGAGGGGATCATTGGGACACAGTTACTGTGTAATGGGGAATGTTTTTCAAGCTGTTCGCTATCTGAAAACTGCTTTCTGGCCAAGAGAGAGTGGGATGTAATTACTTCCAACATCACTTAACAGTGATGATCAGAGGGAAAGAACAATAGAGCAAAGAGCTGAGCACTGCACAAGTAGAAATGGGCTTTCTTTTTTCTTCCTGAAAAATACAAGGAGAAATGAGAAAGGGCATTACTGAAGGACTACAAGCTAAATTTACATTTGCATGGATTTGCATAGTAGCTACTAGACACAAGGGAAACCAGTATTTTTTAAATGAATGGCATAAATACTTTGAACTTTGAGAGAGAAGACAGAATGAGGAACTGAAAATTCTCTAAAATTAATCACCGCAGCCCAGAACCATGACAGGCATACTAGAAGGAAGGCAAGCACTACCACCCCTGGTCTGAGAATTCCCTTTAGTCTTTTTCCAAAAGTTACGAAAACTAGACTTGGAATTGAGTTCAAAAGAGTGAAAAATTTGAGTATCACTGGGCTGAAATGAGAAAATAATTACAGAATGTCATCACTTTCAGTATTTCAAGGGCACTTGAAGTAAGCCCAGAAGCCAGTTAGACATTCTGTCTGAATAAGATGGACAGAGCTTGAAAATAACCAGGCAGAACCATAGCCAATTGGTTGCCTCTTTTTAGAGACTCCACGGGTAGACTGCAAGACTGTAAATCTGTTATCTTTGTAAGACTAGCTGTGTCTTCTTTACACATTTTTTTTTTTTGCTTCTTTATTTTCAGTCTTTAATTTGAACTTCTAATGGACCCTAAAAACTGGATATTTAAGATTTTTCATATACAAATGTGAGAGCTGGGCCACAAAGAAGGCTGAGTGCTGAAGAATTGATTCTTTCGAAATGTGGTGCTGGAGAAGACTCTTGAGAGTTCCTGAGACTGCAAGGAGATCAAACCAGTCCATCCTAAAGGAAATCAACCCTGAATATTCATTGGAAGGAGTAATGCTGGAGCTGAAGGTCCAATAGTTTGGCCACCTGATGGGAAGAGCTGACTCATTTGAAAAGGCCCTGATGCTGGGAAAGACTGAGGGCAGGAGAAGAGGGTGACAGAGGATGAGATGGTTGGATGGCATCACCGACTCAATGGACATGAATTTGAGCAAGCTCCTGGAGATGGCGGAGGACAGAGGAGCGTGGTATGCTGCAGTCCATCATGCCACAAAGAGTTGGACACAGCTTAGTGACTAAACAAGTTCCCTTTAGATATAGCTCTAAAGTCTTAGTATACTAGGAAGCAAACCTAAACTTAAACCAGAGGGAATTCTTGTAAACAAATTGGAGAAAGAGAAAGTGAAAGATAGCAAGTTACAAATCGGCCCCTTGAACTTCTGCTGATTCTGTATCTGCCTTACAAAAGCCCATAAAATGTTCTTGTCCCCAGCATTCCCAGCCACTCCTGGTTTGGCACTGCCCAACTGGAATAAAAATTTGCTCAAATAAACTCTACAATATTTTAATGTTCCTGATTGTATCTTATAACAGATTATTGTACTTTTTCTTAAATACATTATGGCATATTTTTCTTCTAGCAACTCTAACTATGTAGCAATTCAATTAAAATGTACCAATCATATGAATATTTAGCATATTGTAGTGAATATAATTCTCAGTATGTGATAGAAAAAAGAGATGAAATATCAGTTTTACTATCAGCCACCGTTGCTGTAAAAGCAAATATTACCTTCTCTAGATACACTGCAGTTTGTGGGTGTGCAAATTGAGACTGTGTATACTGAGACAGTTAATAGCTTTGGAAGCTGCTACAATGAAGAGTCCATTTCTCAAAAGTGAGTAGATGCTCCAGCTACAAGATATCCATGACCACCCTCTCAATCTCCTGTTGCAACCCACATACTTTGTACTATGGATAATTTAGCAGTGTGATTAGACACAGTTTTTTACTGACTGCTTTTGCATTTTGTACCATATGGATTAATTATCTAGAAATTCACAATAACTAATTCAGAATTTTCAATAAATAGCAGAGATACAATTTATTTCAATTTTGTTCTGTATTACTTTATCAAAATTAATTTTTTTTTCTATTATCCATTTGCAGACACTTCATTTAGTTTTCTAATGCATTGAAAAAATATATGCAAGCTTTATTTAAAGTCTGTTCAAATAGAAGATTTTATTGCTCATAATTCAAGGAATAAAAATAAACTTCATACTACTTTTGACCAAATTATAATTACATACTTATAATTTTATAATTTAAAAGTTTATTTAAACATTATAATTATAAAATTATAAGTAATAATTTTAAAGTTATAAAGATTGGAATCCTGTCAAAACAAGAAAAGTAAACTAAAACAAATATTCTCAGTGCATAATATAAATATATTTTACTATAATCAGTGATTTTTATTATTGTTGGCCTTATAATTAATGTTAGGTACAATTAACAATTTTATGTATAACTAATTATATTTATAACTATAATTGATAAATATAATTATTAACATTGTGATATTAATTCAAATTCTTAAGCCATATTCATGTCAGTAAAATGAGGCAGCACAAAAATTCTGTTTGGCTCTAGATTCACTGAATTATATATTTTATTTCTGTTGTGCTATGCTTAGTTGCTCAGGCATGTCCACTCTTTGCAACACATGGACTTTAGCCAGCCAGGCTCCTCTGTCCATGAGATTCTCCAGGCAAGAATACTGGAATGGGTTGCCATTTCCTTCTCCAGGGGATCTTCCAACCCGGAAATCAAACCCAGGTTTCTTTATCATCTGAGCCATCAGGGTTTCTATTCTTATATAAAATATTGTTATGGTTAGAAAATCTAATCAAATCTTGTGCTTTTACTTATGCTGTTAAAATAAATATCTGCCATATGAGTCATCAGTTATATTTCCTCTGAGAGAAAAAAAAGATTGATTTAAAAAAACACTCCAAAAGTATATATTTTTAAAAATTTTTATAGCTACATAATCCATGACTAATATTTTTAATAAAAGTCTTTATCTTATTTCTATAACATTAATGTTTTCTGTCTGACATTTTAATCTTGTTTTACGGATTTAAAAAATATATTTTTTGCACTTTTTAGATGAATAATAAAACTAGTATGATAACTACAATTTGTCAAGCATCTGGTATCTATACTATTAATAGTTTTATGTATATATTTATAAAAACTATGTATATATATGTTGTCATCCCTGACTTTTAGCTTCATCCCATTCATTTTACCCTCCATTGTCTCACTAAACTTTAGTCACAAAACTGGTTTTCTTCTATTGTTGAGCAGACCCATTTCATGCCTCACACCATCAGGTCTGTATCTTGTCTACCTGGGCACAGCCTTCATCTCTCTCCTCACTTGACTGGTCCTTCTTAACTCTCTCAGTGAATTTTGAGTGAGTGCTCAGTTGTGTCCAACTCTTTGCAACCCCTGGTGGACTGTAGCCCACTAGGCTTCTCTGTTGATGGAATTTTCCACAAGAATACTAGAGTGGGGTACCACTTCCTTCTCCAGGAGATTTTCCCCACTCAGGGATCGAACCTGTGTATCCTGCATCTCCTGCAATCGAAAGGCGAATTCCTTACCACTGCGTTGCTGCTGCTGCTGCTAAGTCACTTCAGTCGTGTCTGACTCTGTGCGAACCCTTAGACAGCAGCCCACCAGGCTCCGCTGTCCCTGGGATTCTCCAGGCAAGAACACTGAAGTGGGTTGCCATTTCAATTCAGAACTTAGAGAGGTTCTCTCCCAGTTAACCATGTTGCTTCTTTATCAGAACAGCAACAGGGGAATTAGCTAAGGTATTACTTTTGGTTTTGTCTTTGCCAGTATCTGAGAGAAAGAAAGAAGCTCACAGCAATAGAGGAAGGATTTGCTGTTCTTTTTACTATTGACATCTTAGCCCTCTAGGGCTGCCATAACAAAATACCGCAGTCTGAGTAGCTCAAATGAAATCTATTTTCTCACAGTTCTGGAGGCTGGAAGTTCCAAATTCATGTGTCAGCAGGTTTGCTTTCTCTGAAGCTCTCTCTCCTTGGTGTGCAGAAGTGGCTTTCTCCCTGTGTCCTCACAGTCTTCCCTGTGTGTGCATCCGGTCTTTTTCTCTTTGTCCTAACAACCACTTCTTATCAAGACACCAGTCAGATTGAATTAAATCCCCCCGCCCTCAAGACCTCACTTTACAGGAAATTACTGCTTTAAGGTAATTACCTCCAAATAAGGTCACATTTTAAGGCAAGGAAGGTTAGAGCTACAACATACAAATTTGTGGTGGGGGAGTAGGCACAGTTCGGTCCATAACAGTTGAGGTTGTTGTTTGCTTTTTTTTTTTGGCTGGCAGCCCAGCACATGGGATCTTATTTCCTCATTTTTGTTGGTGTTCAGTTGCTAACTCCTGTCCAAGAATTTGCAGCCCCATGGACTACAGTACAACAGGCTCTGCTGTCCTCCACTATCTCCCTGAATTTGCTCAAACTCATGTCCATGGAGTCAGTGATGCCATCTAACCATCTCATCCTCAGTTGCCTCCTTCTCTTCCTGCCCTCAATCTTTCCCAGCATCAGGGTCTTTTCCAATGAATCAGCTGTTTGCATCATGTGGCCAAATTATTGGAGCTTCAGCTTCAGCAACAGTCCCTCCAATGAATATTCAGGGTTGATTCCTTTAGAGTTGACTAGTTTGAGTTCCCTGTAGTCCAGGAGACTCTCAAGAGCCTTCTTAGTTCTCCAACAAAGGATCAAACCTTTACCCCCTACAGTGGAAACATGGAGTCCTCACCGCTTGATCGCCAAGGAAACCCAGAGGTCATCATTACTCTTTATTCTCTATTTTATTCCAACAAGTTGGACAAGCTTTTGTGTTTTATTCCTGCAGCTTCATAAAGAAAACCTCCTGTCATGAATTTTGTGAACTTTTCATCACAAATTATTTCAGCTATAGCACTTATCATTAATTATATATCATTAGAACAAAACACATCACAATCTTTTTTTTTGTTTTTCATTTTTGTTTTTTTATTATTCATGCTAGCTAATATTTAGCAAACATTGACCATATTCTGTACATATTCTCAGGTATTCCTAAGAATTAACACAGTTATTCTTCATAATAACACTAAGAAATGGGAACTATCATAAGCGTCCACTTTACAGATGAGAAAATTGAGGCCCTGAATCAGTAGATGGAGTGGCTAAGATGTTATCATAGAAAGCCTGGCTACAGAGCTCAGGTTTATATTCACTACACAGTGCTATGCTTCCTCTATAATTTTAATTTGGTTAAGATTCGTTAAGGCAGAGATTGTCTATATCTTAGTCTTTGTACTGTAACCTCATAGAGGGTTAAGACCACAATCCTCACTTATCAGAGTTACAAATCTCTGATATTGCTCTCTGTTTCCTTAGCAAATACTAAGACCATCTCTTTTTAGAAGCTCAGAGCTCTTAATTAATCTCTAATTCCTCACCTATCATATTATTTCTTGTATTTTTTTCTTTCTGATAAAGGACTAAAGTGCCCATAACATATATATTGTCTGCTAATTGCTAGAAGGTGGAGACATTATCACTCTGAAATAAAGCTTTTACTTCCCCACATGATTTTTGTGTCATCTTACTGTAGGATCCTTGACATTCAAAAAATTATTGTAGAATAAATGAAAGCATCTAGGTTCTCCCATTAAATGTGCCCCTTATTAAAGATGTTTCCTGAAAGCATGCATATTTATTTACCCATAGGATCTTCCAGAGTACTGAACACACTATAAGTGCAAAGTCATTTTTGTTTTTGTTGAGTCTCTAAGTCACATCCAACCCTTTGAAACTCCATGGACTGCAGCATGCCAGCCTCCTCTGTCCTCCACTATCTCTCAGAGTTTGCTCAAACTCATGTCCATTGAGTTGTTGATGCCATCTGATCATCTCATCTTTTGTCACCTCTTTCTCCTCCTGCTCTCAATTTTTCCCAGCACCAGGGTCTTCTCCAATGAGTAGGTTCTTCGCAGCAGGTGGCCACAGTGTTGGAGCTTCAGCTTCAGCAACAGTCCTTTCAATGAATATTCAGGGTCAATTTCCTTTAAGTCTGACTGGTCTGATCTCCTTGCAGTCTCTCAAGTACACAGTGTATATTCATAAAACGCATGCAAACTTGATCAGAGCAGTATGATTAAATATTTTATATTTATTTTATACATGTCATAAAAAAAAATATTTAAAAAGCCTCTCAGCAGAATATTTTTTTGCAGTCCATGTTTAAAAACAGGATGGTTTCTTTTATGATGATGTGTGTTTGTTAAATAAACGTAGCAGTTTTATTGAATAAGCCTCACTATATAAATTGTAAGTAGAAAATAACTTTACTCTTTCCCAGCACACCCTGTTAAAATCATTTTGTCAGTTTCTTCCTGCCCTGGAAAGAAATCACAGGATAAGTCCCATCGATTTTCTAGGTGTTCAAAGATGATAAAAGTCAGACTCTGATAGTCATCCTAACATTCTGATTTATTTAGGCCTGACTTCATTTAGTTTTCTTCTCCAATATCAGCTTTCTTGCTCAGAGAAGTATTTCCTGACCTGTCTGAGTAATGGCAAGTTCACGGCATCTTTATTCCCCTGCTCGGTTTTGTATTTCTTCACAGTTTATTGTCTCTCTTATTCACCTAGAATGCTGTTCCAGGGGAACAGGCATATTGGCTTTTTATTTGCTTCTATATTACCAGTACCTTGCAAGAGTGTCTGTGACATCCTAGGTACTCCATAAATATTTGCTGAGTGAATGAAAGTATTGATGAAGCTAGTAACATGAAAGCCTGCTCAACAAAACTTCGCTCTCCTCCTACCCTCTCCCTGTCCCATCCTAGGCAGACTTTTAGGCTTCGATACATGCAGTGGGCATAGGAGAGAAGAAGGTTGATTTCTTCATTCTTTTCTATCCCCATTCCCTCACCTTCTTGCAATGCCAGGACACAACGCTTGGGGCATCAGAATCAACAGGACCTCACCTACAGTTTCAAGTTCAATTTATCAAGCGTAGGGGTTTATTAAGCTCCTCAGGACTGTGGCAGTGATGGGTATGCAGGAGAGAGTTCTTACCAGGGTTCTTCTCAAGGATCTGAGTTGGGATCAGGAGTGAGAAGATTAGGAAAGCAATTGCAGCTGCTATTAGAGCTGACCTCCACAGCGTATGAGGGCACAGCAGCTGGTCCTTTCTGGCCTGGGACTATTTCCAGCAGAGCTGTACCCACTGTGGGTTCCTGGCACTGTGCCCTTTACCTGTCTACATTCTTCTCTCTCCGGCTTCCCAAGTGGCTGGGTGGTAAAGCATCTCCCTGCCAATGCAGGAGATGTGGGTTCGATCCCTGGTTCAGAAAGATGCCCTGGAGAAGGAAATGGCCACCCACTCCAATATTCTTCCTGGGAAATCCCATGGACAGAGAAGCCTGGTGGGCTACAGTCCAGGGGGTCACAAAGAGATGGACATGACTTAGCGACTAAATAACAGTTCTTCTCTCTCAGCCTTATGCCATAGGTTTGCCTCCCCCACAGAGTGATAATGTTTCAAGAAATATTGATCTTAATAAAAGTTTTAAGTCAATCTTAAATAATTTCTTCTAAATAGGTTTATAAAGTTCACTTATCACTAAAATATATATGTTTATGGCTATTTACTTTTAAAGTACAAAATGATACCCTCATTTTCTTTTCCTTACATTAAAAACCACTTCATTTTAACAGTTTCTAGGGAAACCAAGACATCAGCATGGTAAATTATGCTAAAGTACATTTCTAAAACGGAAAAATGTTTATATTTGTCTGACCTCTTCATTAGTAAAAATTAACCAAATGTCTAAATGTATATTGTACTAAGAAAAGATTGTGAGGGATAGAAATGCATATGAATCATTACTTCCTATAACCATTTGACATTTAATTTAACAGCTTTGAATCAAATTCTGCATAGATACCCCCAAAAAGTAATATATGGATAGATTTCAGAAAAATAGCACCTACTTAGTGTTATTGTAAACATGAGTAATAATACTTTCTCTGGTGTGTGACAGTATGGTAACTCTGTTTGAAAATTCAAGAGGAATATGGCAAACATAGTATACAAAAAGAGAAGACAATGTTATATTATAATGGTTTTTGTTACCATTTCCATTTTTTTAAAGAAAGATAGGAATGAAAATTACTGGAGTTGTGAAGGACAGAGAATCTGTAATGCCCGATATATAACTAGTTGGAATTTGTGTAAGCCTACTTATTTAGGCTTCCCCATCACAAAATGTTGAAGAGGGAGTAAGGAAAATCCTGAATAGGTTTAAACATGCAGAATAAGAATCAAATGCAACACCATCAAAGTCTAGGGACTTTGAGGAACTCTTCATGAGATTCATGAGAAAGAGGTCCTATTAATTCTCCCAGAAAGAAACTCATTAGAAGCAAGTAAAGAGAATTCAAAACAAACATTGATCTCCAAAACCAACTTCTTTACACAGAAGTGAAATTCCAGAGGAGTATAAAGTGATCAGGTACAGAGAACCACTTCCAACAAGAGTCCAGCACTCAAGATGACCAAGGAATTCTCATTTACACACCTTTGAGGTGAGGCTGATATCACCTTACATAGTGTCAGCTTGAAATAGAGCATCTCTTATGGTGTAGCCATAATTAAAAATAAATGGAATACCAATTAAATCTTTGTCCTTGGAGCATCATACTTCTCAAGTGTGTATTTTGAGTCATACACCAAGGAAACAGGTCTTTATGTGATTTAGCCTTTGTCTGGGAAGCGTTATCAGTATTTGAGTTTAAAAGAATCCTTGTCAGTTTCAGAAGTGGGGGCCTAAATTTAAACAGTTTCCAAAAGAGGTTGTTTATTAAGCAAATAGATGATTTTAAGTCATAGGCAAAAAGTCATCACAGTTTTAGCTTTAATTAATCAGAGTGCTGATATTTAAGAGAAATAGGAGCAAGTTGCAATAATTATTAGTATTCTGACTTTTTGAGAAATGATAGCTTTTAAATATATTAAGAGCACTCCAAAAATCAGCAAGCAAGCTTGAAAGGTTAACAATTCAACAAGTGCAGCTTTGGTGACAAAAGGGACATGTAGCCTCTTGTTAAGTATTTACTCATGTATTATTTTTTGTTGCTGTAATTTTCAAAACTTTTGTAAAATTAAAAGATATCTTTAGGACTTCCTTCTGGTCCAGTGGTTAGGACTCCTTGCCCCCACTGCAGGGAGTGTGGGTTCGATCACTGGTCAGGGAACTAAGGTCCCCTGCATGATGCATGGCAGGGGCAAAAATACATAAATAAATGAAAATAAAAATACCTCTATATTCATGTACTGAATCAAGATTGCCATGAGAAATATCAATAAGTTCAAATATGCAGATGACACCACCCTTATGGCAAAAGTGAAGAGGAGCTAAAAAGCCTCTTGATGAAAGTGAAAGAGGAGAGTAAAAAAGTTGGCTTAAAGCTCAACATTCAGAAAACTAAGATCATGGCATCCGGTCCCATCACTTTATGGGAAATAGATGGGGAAACAGTGGAAACAGTGTCAGAGCTTATTTTGGGGGGCTCCAAAATCACTGCAGATGGTGACTGCAGCCATGAAATTAAAAGACGCTTACTCTTTGGAAGGAAAGTTATCTAGATAACATATTCAAAAGCAGAGACATTACTTTGCCAACAAAGGTCCATCTAGTCAAGGCTATGGTTTTTCCAGTGGTCATATATGGATGTGAGAGTTGGACTGTGAAGAAAGCTGAGAGCCAAAGAATTGATGCTTTTGAACTGTGGTGTTGGAGAAGACTCTTGAGAGTCCCTTGAACTGCAAGGAGATCCAACCAGTCCATTCTAAAGGTGATCAGTCCTGGGTGTTCTTTGAAAGGAATGATGCTAAAGTTGAAACTCCAATACTTTGGCCACCTCATGCAAAGAGTTGACTCATTGGAAAAGACTCTGATGCTGGGAGAGCTTCGGGGCAGGAGGAGAAGAGGACGACAGAGGATGAGATGGCTGGATGGCATCACCGACTCGATGGACATAAGTTTGGGTGAACTCCAGAAACTGGTGATAGACAGGGAGGCCTGGAGTGCTGCAATTTATGGGGTCGCAAAGAATCAGACACAACTGAGCGACTGAACTGGACTGAACTGAACTAAAACATTTACAGTCACCTGTGTGGTGAAATGACAACATTATTCAAACGTTTCAATTTTGTTTCCACATCTCATATATATTTAATTTTATCACTTTTATGGTAGATAGAGCATCTCCTACTTTATCATTTAATTAAGAGATTTGCAAAGAAAAAACAATTTGTATGTGGATGAAGATGGCATGTTAATTGGTACTTTCCAGTTTGTGTATTCCATACGTCTTAATTTCTTCAGAAATTACCCAGTTAATCAAAGTTACTTCACTCATTCACTTGATTTTATCATAGTCCAAGGACTTGAGGGTCTTGGAAACTATCTTGAGTATTACATTAAGAGCAGCATAATCGCTACAATCAAAGAGATGGTGTTCTAAACTCACACCCATAAAACATAGGTCGAACCATTAAGTCTGAATGAATGCAGCAGAACCCTTCTTGAGGTTTGCAAGAGCCAGTTCTTTCAAAAGATATCAGTTATTAAAATTTAATTTACTGGAAGTAAAATACAAATCATGATATTAAGTACAGCAGTGAGAGAAACAAGTACCATATGAGAATTGCTATACAACTTCACATAGAATTTTTTTTAAGTATTCAATTTCACTTTTAAAATTGTTTGCTTTTAATGAAAGCATCCTTGATGTATTATTTCAGTCCTTTCATATGCAAAATAAATTAGCTGCCCTGAGAAAATACTCGCCAACTAAAGTGATGAACCAACATGTTAATTTATTTACTTCCTGCTTAATGGTGAAGATTTAATTTACTTTAGCAAGATATTCCTTACCTTTTAATTTCAACAATTAACATGATATAGGTAAAAATTGGAATTTTATTTAAAAGCTATAAACAAACACCTATGCCATAATTTGTAAAACAGAATAAGCATTCATAAAATAATACTTTATCATGCAAATTATATGAGAAAAGCACACCACTTCTTTGTTCTCTATTTTTAATCATCAAATAAATACATTTGGAATCATTTCTATTAAATATTCCATTAATACAATTTATTGTAAAGAAAATATTCTGAATATCAAGACAATATAAAAATAAGGATTAAAAACATTTGAGTCATTTTAGTTATGTTTAGTTTACATTATATTATGAGTAGTAAAGGAAATAATTTCCTCAAATCTGTACTGTATAAAACATTGAGAGCATATTTTCATATTATATTTTTCATAATGGTATGATTTTTCATTCAGATTTATTAAAATCGTCTTTCATATAAAGATATTAATTTTGCACTTCGAGAATTTTCCTTTGGGTCAAGGGTTTAGAAATTTACATGTGAATAAAAACACAGCCCCTTGATAGTTTTGAAAATGCAACTGATTGACTATTCCAGAGTATAAAGAATGCAATAATATTATTTTAGATGAAATTATTCTTGCTTTTGTTACAATCTTGCATTTGAGTTGCTGGGTCTTTTTACACTTAATCTATTTGAGGCACCATTCTAATATTTTTTTTTTTTTTTGCTCCATTTTGAAAACTAGTTATTGATTCTTGACTTTTATTGACTGGAAATTTGCACTTTGATGTTTTTTGGTCTTTTCATGTCTGAATCATTCTCCTCTGTCCATGGAATTCTCCAGGCAAGAATACTGGAGTAGGTAGCCAATCCCTTCTCCAAGGGATCCTCCAGACCCAGGGATTGAACCGCAGTCTCCTGCACTGCAGGCAGATTTTTAACCATCTGAGCCACCAAGGAAGCCCATATTTATTAATACAATGATCTAATTCTTTAAATATATTAGAAGCAAATATGTCATGAATATAATAATTGATAAATGTCACTATGCTATATATCTGTTAGTATTTTACTATTGGTACTAAAGTAGTCTCTATAATTAAGCAAAGAAAATGAAAAGATCCTCAAGGAAACAGTATCTGGAATATAATCAGGGAAATGAAAGCTTCACATTTATCAAACTGAGAACAATTACTTTAAGAAAGTTAAGATTGTTAAGGAATTTGGCATATGGAAATTCTCATGGGAATATATTTTGTCAAACAAAATTACTTTGGAGAGCAATGTGTAAATACCCAGTGAGTACATGTTACACCATTCACAATTCTGCTTAGAGGTGGATGTCTGCTCTACACAAACACCTGCTTGTAATATGCACAAGAAAATCCTTCCTAGACTGCTTATAACATTTAAAAGTGCTAACAGCATCTGAGTAGCTATTATCCAGTCTTGCTAGGGAAACTATAAACAAAGTGTTGCTTATCATTTTTAAAACAGTAAATTAAACAGCATTAAAAATACTATATGTAATACATCTTGGTAGCAAAAGTTTTCTTAAAATTATGTGAATTATTTATACCCATTTCAGATGATAAACTACCTTAGTGATAAGAAGGAAATACAAATAAGAATCAGATCTTAGCTACATCTGTAAAGATTTATTTCTTAATTTTTGAATCATTATGTTGTTCATTTGTTCAGTCCTGTCTGACACTTTGTGACCCCATGGACTGCAGCACACCAGGCTTCTTTGTCCTTCATCATCTCCCAGAGCTTGCTCAAGCTCACACCCATTGAGTCAGTGATGCCCTCCAATCATCTCATCCTCTGTTGTCCCCTTCTCCTCCTGCTGTCAATCACTGCATCTATGAAAATTTTATGAAGAAAACACTTTAAAAAAATATTCTGAGGTTGGTTCCAAAATTAGCATCGTAGAAACCAACTCAGATTAATTCAAGCAGAAAGTCTACTGGAAGGCTCTTGAGTGCCTCCTAAAATTGATACCAAGACTAGAAGGACGTTCAAGCATTGCAGGAAGCACAACCAAGACCCAGCCTTGCTAGTATTTTGATTGGGATCACATCCTGAGACATTGGTAAATCTACTCATTAATTCTATAACCTTTTGTTCATCATTAGAAATTTTTATATATGCAGCCATAGTACTTGATGATAAGGAATTGAATGATTTCCTTTCCAAAATGTATGTCTTTTGTTTTATTTGCCCTACCATACTGGTGAGAGCCTCCAGATGCACAGAAATACTGTGGGTGGATATCCTTGTCTTGTTCTAATCTTAAATAGAAAGAACTAAATATTTCATTATTGAGTGTACATTTAACTGTATCTTTTTCACAATCACTTTTAGTCAGAGTGAGAAAGTAACTTCTTAGACCTAAGTTTTTATCATGAATGAATTTTTAATGTCTTTCTTTTGCATTGATTAAAATGCTGATATTGTTTTCTCCTTCATTCTATTTAATTGATGTGTTATGTTTATTAATTTGCAAGTGTTATATTAACCTTGCATTCCTAGATAAAATAACAATTGCTCATCATTTTGGATTTTATTTGCTAAAATGTTACTAAGAATTTTTGTACATTTCTGCAGGAGGGATGGACTTCCGTTGTGGCTAAGCTGGTAAAGAATCTGTCTGTCATACGGGAGACCTGGGTTCGACCCCTGGGTTGGGAAGATCCCCTGGAGAAGGGAATGGCTATCCACTCCAGTATTCTGGCCCAGAGAATTACATGGACTGTATAGTCTATGGGATCTCAAAGAGTTGGTCACGACTGAGAGACTTTCACTCAGTAGGGAGGGAGGGATCTTGATCTTCAGGTTTGTTTCGTCTTGTGATATGTTTTTCTAGCTTTATCATCAGGGCAATACTGAGATTATAAATATGAGGTTTCTGGAAGTTTGCATATTAGATATTCAATTTTTATTCAGAAGTATTATTTATTCTGGATGCTTATTTTTATTCATTAAATATATGATGGAACTTCTCAATTAGCCCCGAGAGTATTGATTTTAAAAGATTTTATTTCTTCTTGAGTCTATTTTGATAGTTTGTGTATTTCAAGGAATATTGTCACTTTCACCTAATTCTTCAAGTTTGATTAAGAGGATAAACTGAATACTAAACATTTAGCCATTTAATGCAAGTTGTGTTTTACTTTGAAAAAAAAATACTAATTTTCATTGTGTCTATAAATCCCAGGTCAATATATTTAGAATTATTTCTACAGTTTTTGCTTTTGAAAACAATTAGTTACTATTTTCATATCATTAAAATTGTCAGAATAAATTTATGTTTTGTCCAAAAGATAATAAGATTAAGAATAGAGTTCATGAGGATCAACTTAACATATTTTGTTCCCATACCAGTTGCTTTCCTTTAATTACTAAAACATGAGCGGTGGCTGCGCCAGCACAGGAGGGCCAAGAGGAGCTACTCCACTTTCAAGGTCGGAGGGGCAGCCATGAGGAGATACCCATCATCCAAGGTAAGGAGCAGCGGCTGTGCTTTGCTGGAGCAGCCGTGAAGCGATACCCCATGTCCAAGGTAAGAGAAACCCAAGTAAGGCAGTAGGCATTAAGAGAGGGCATCAGAAACCAGACCTACTGAAACCATAATCACAGAAAACTAGACAATCTAATCACATGGACCACAGCCTTGTCTAACTCAGTGAAGCAAAGACATGCCCTGTGGGGCCACCCAAGACGAGCGGGTCATGGTGGAGTGCTCTGACAGAATGTGGTCCACTGGAGAAGGGAATGGCAAACCACTTCAGTACTCTTGCCTTGAGAACCTCATGAACAGTATGAAAAGGCAAAATAATAGGATACTGAGAGAAGAACTCCTCAGATCAGTAGGTGCCCAATATGCTACTGGAGATCAGTGGAGAAATAACTCCAGAAAGAATGAAGGGATGGAGCCAAAGCAAAAACAATACCCAGCTGTGGATGTGACTGGTGATAGAAGCAAGGTCTGATGCTGTAAAGAGCAATATTGCATAGGAACCTGGAATGTCAGGTCCATGAATCAAGGCAAATTGGAAATGGTCAAACAGGAGATGGTAAGAGTGAACATTGACATTCTAGGAATCAGCGAACTAAAATGGACTGGAATGGGTGAATTTAACTCAGATGACCATTATATTCTGTGGGCAGGAATCTCTTAGTCATCATGGTCAACAAAAGAGTCCGAAATGCAGTACTTGGATGCCATCTCAAAAACGACAGAATGATCTCTGTTCATTTCCAAGGCAAACCATTCAATATCACAGTAATCCAAGTCTATGCCCCAACCAGTAACGCTGAAGAATCTGAATTTGAGCTGTTCTATGAAGACCTACAAGACCTTTTAGAACTAAGACCCAGAAAAGATGTCCTTTTCATTATAGGGGACTGGAATGCAAAAGTAGGAAGTCAAGAAACATCTGGAGTAACAGGCAAATTTGGTCTTGGAGTATGGAATGAAGAAGGGCAAAGGCTAATAGAGATTTGTCAAGATAGCGTGCTGGTCACAGCAAACACCCGCTTCCAACAAGACAAGAGAAGACTCCACACATGGATATCACCAGACGGTCAACACCAATATCAGATTGATTATATTCTTTGCAGCCAAAGATGGAGAAGCTCTATATAGTCAGCAAAAACAAGACTGGGAGCTGACTATGGCTCAGATCATGATTTCTTATTGCCAAATTCAGACTTGAATTGAAGAATGTAGGGAAAACCACTAGACCATTCAGGTATGACCTAAATCAAATCCCTTATGATTATACAGTGGATGTGAGAAATAGATTTAAGGGCCTAGACCTGATAGACAGAGTGCCTGATGAACTATGGACGGAGGTTCGTGACATTGTACAGGAGACAGGGATCAAGACCATCCCCATGGAAAAGAAATGCAAAAAAGCAAAATGGCTGTCTGAGGAGGCCTTACAAATAGCTGTGAAAAGAAGAGAAGTGAAAAGCAAAGGAGAAAAGGAAAGATATAAGCATCTGAATGAAGAGTTCCAAAGAATAGCAAGGAGAGATAAGAAAGCCTTCCTCAGTGATCAATACAAAGAAATAGAGGAAAAGAACAGTATGGGAAAGACCAGAGATCTCTTCAAGAAAATTAGACATACCAGTGGAATATTTCATGCAAAGATGGGCTTGATAAAGGACAGAAAATGTATGGACCTAACAGAGGCAGAAGATATTAAGAAGAAGTGGCAAGAATACACGGAAGAACTGTGCAAAAAAGATCTTCATGACCAAGATAATTACGATGGTGTGATCACTAACCTAGACCCAGACATCCTGGAATGTGAAGTCAAGGGGGGCCTTAGAAAGCATCACTACAAACAAAGCTAGTGGAGGTGATGGAATTTCAGAAGAGCTATTTCAAATTCTGAAAGATGATGCTGTGAAAGTGGTATACTCAATATGCCAGCAAATTTGGAAAACTCAGCAGTGGCCACAGGACTGGAAAAGGTTAGTTCTCATTCCAATACCAAAGAAAAGCAATGCCAAAGAATGCTCAAACTACCACACAATTGCACTCATCTCACATGCTAGTAAAGTAATGCTCAAAATTCTCCAAGACAGGCTTCAACAATACATGAGCCGTGAACTTCCAGATGTTCAAGCTGGTTTTAGAAAAGACAGAGGAACCAGAGATCAAATTGCCAACATCTGCTGGATCATGGAAAAAGCAAGAGAGTTCCAGAAAAACATCTATTCCTGCTTTATTGACTATGCCAAAGCCTTTGACTGTGTGGATCACAATCAACTGTGGAAAATTCTAAAAGAGATGGGCATACCAGACCACCTGACCTTTCTCTTGAGAAACCTATATGCAGGTCAGGAAGCATCAGTTAGAATTAGACATGAACCAACAGACTGGTTCCATATAGGAAAAGGAGTATGTCAAGGCTGTATATTGTCACCCTGCTTATTTAACTTATATGCAGAGTACATCAGGAGAAACACTGGGCTGGAAGAAGCACAAGCTGGAATCAAGATTGCTGGGAGGAACATCAATAACCTCAGATATGCAGATGACACCACCCTTACATCAGAAAGTGAACAGGAACTAAAAAGCTTCTTGATGAAAGTGAAAGAGGAGAGTGAAAAAGTTGGCTTAAAGCTCAACATTCAGAAAACAAAGATCATGGCATCTGGTCCCATCACTTTATGGCAACTAGATGGGCAAACAGTGGAAATAGTGTCAGACTTTATTTTGGGGGCTCCAAAATCACTGCAGATGATGATTGCAGCCATGAAATTAAAAGACACTTACTCCTTGGAAGGAAAATTATGACCAACCGAGACAGCATATTCAAAAGCAGAGACATTACTTTGCCAACAAAGATCCATCTAGTCAAGGCTATGGTTTTCCAGCGGTCATATATGGATGTGAGAGTTGGACTGTGAAGAAAGCTGAGCGCTGAAGATTTGATGGTTTTGAACTGTGGTGTTGGAGAACACTCTTGAGAGTCCCTTGGACTGCAACGAGATCCAACCAGTTCATTCTAAAGGAGATCAGTCCTGGGTGTTCATCGGAAGGAATTATGCTAAAGCTGAAACTCCAGTACTTTGGCCACCTCATGGGAAGAGTTGACCCATTGGAAAAGACTCTGATGCTGTGAGGGATTGGGGGCAGGAGGAGAAGGGGACGACAGAGGATGAGATGGCTGGATGGCATCATTGACTTGATGGAAGCGAGTCTGAGTGAACTCTGGGAGTTGGTGATGGACAGGAAGGCCTGGCGTGCTGCAATTCATGGGGTCACAAAGAGTCAGACACAACTGAGTGACTGAAGTGAACTGAACTGACTTCCTTTTAAGTTAGGGCAAAGAAGGTAGGGATAAGTCTCCAAAAGTTTTTAATGACTCTAACGGTTACTGTCTCGTGATTTGCATGTGTGTATGGTCTTAATGATCAGATCATCATAGCTAATGTGAATAAAATAAATGTGAATCTTGTATATATATAAAATATATATTATATATATGGATGATATCTAGAATTCTTTTACTGGCATTACTGTGTTTCTAAAGAGAAAAATAGCAGGTTCCAATTTGCATTGAAAGTTCATAATATGATTTCATGAATTTACTCTGAGAGTTAGAAAAGCAGCCACTGGCAAGCAGGAATTGTTTTGGTCCTTACAACTGGGTCTCAGTATTCTGTTGAACACAACCAATCTTACATCAGACAAGCTTCATCTCTAGCCTGAATGGATGACGACAAAACAGGTTCACTCCATATCATGTTTTAACAAAGATCCAAATGTGAATATTGTACAAACCACAAAATGATTTGGGGAAGGCAACAGCACCCCACCCCAGTACTTTTGCCTGGAAGATCCAATGGACGGAGGAGCTGGTGGGCTGCACTCCACGGTGTCGCTAAGAGTCGGACACGACTGAGCGACTTCTCTTTCAATTTTCACTTTCATGCATTGGGGAAGGAAATGGCAACCCACTCCAATATTCTTGCCTGGAGAATCCCAGGGGTGGGGGAGCCCGGTGAGCTGCCGTCTATGGGGTCGCACAGGGTCCGACACGACTGAAACGACTTAGCAGCAGCATTAGCAGGAGCAAAATGATTAAACGGCCATTTCCTGGTTAACATAATGATTTCCACTTCCTAATTAGTTACAGCTTTAGTTTTCTTCATTTATCCCACCTTCTAGATAAAATTAATTAAGATACAAAAACAGAGAATTGTCTCCATTTCCTGACAGCATTTGATACCATACAGAAACCCTGCTTCCTTGAACTCTGTCCCAAATTACCCAAATCCTACAACGAGTGCTTTCTGATAGCCTCTTATTTTGATGCCTACACTTCCCCAGACTGTGATCTCCTTCACTGCAGTGAGTTATAAGCCCAGCTTCTGCAGCGGCAAACGTGTACCTGGTGTCTTTGAGTGGTGAGCGTTGACATATTCAATTAAACTTTAAACAGAAATGATCTTCCTATTAATTATAAGGAGTATATTCTATGGTGCTTTACTCATCTCCCTTCTCCCATCTTCAAATGCCAGTTGCTATGGTAGCAGTATATCATGTTTGGCAATGAAAAGAAAATCGGACTGACAATAATTTTGAAGTTATTTGAGCTTTAAGTCTATTTTTAACTCCTGTCTTAATTTATGTTAGCAAATGTATTTGGTACTGTGGGACATATATAAATTCATATTTAACTATATGCACTTTATTTACTCCTAAAAGATTAATAGTCACCACATGATACATTAACATTGATTTCATGGTACCAGTTATAAATTAATGTGCATCATTGGTATATAAATATGTCTAGCAGGCTATTAATAGAAAGTTAGAGTATTTCAGATGTGTATTGAATTTGCATTAAGATAGATTTTTTAAAAATGATTTTACTATCTATGGTAGAGGGTACAGTATAATCAGAAAAAGCCCAAATGCATTTATGTATAAGCATAAATCCCTCCGATGATAAGGGTCAAAGAGATGTAGAGCTACTTCTAGATCAAAGGGCCTGATTATGTAAGAAATAAAACATGTCTATAAATAGATCTATAGAGAAAAGGGAGACCTAGTATATTGTTGGTGGGATTTTAGACTAGCGCAGCCACCGTAGAAAACTGTATTGTTGTTCAGTTGCTAAGCTGTATCTGACTCTTTGTAACTCCACGGACTGCAGCACGCCAGGATTCCCTGTCCCCGGAGTTGACTCAAACTCATGTCCATCGAGTCAGTGATGCCATCCAACCATCCCATCCTCTGTCATCCCCTTCTGCTCCTGTCTTCAATCTTTCCCAGCATCAGGGTCTTTTCTAATGAGTTAGTTCTTCGCATCAGGTGGCCAAAGTATTGGAGTTTCAGCTTCAGCATCAGTCCTTCCAATGAATATTCAGGACTGATTTCCTTTAAGATGGACTGGTTTGATCTCCTTGCTGTGCAAGGAACTCTCAAAAGTCTTCTCCAACACCACAGTTCAAAAGCTTCAGTTCTTCAGTGCTCAGCCTTCTTTATGGTCCAGCTTTCATATCCATACATGACTACTGGAAAACACCACAGCTTTGACTATATAGACCTTTGTTAGAAAACAGTATGAATGTCAACAGCATGGACATCTTCAAAAATGTGAATTTAAGTGCATTCAGGTGGTTAGTGAAACTTATTGGATGGGTGTAGTTCTAGGATACAACAGCTCCAGTGTGGAGAAAGATTGTTAGCGGAAGAGTTAGATGTCGGAGGAGGATTCTGGAGTGCTATCAGTTGTCTGTTATTAATATGAATAATGATTACAAGAGAGGTGATGTTATCATTTGGGCTTTCCTTGTGGCTCAGTGGTAAAGAATCCATCTGCCAATGCAGAAGATGAAGACTCGATACCTGGGTTAGAAAAAGATTCCCTGGAGACGGAAATAGCAACCCAGTCCATTATTCTTGCCTGGGAAATCTCATGGACAGAGGAGCCTAGTGGACTATAGTTTATGGGGCTGCAAAAGAGTCAAACAGGATTTAGCAACTAAACAACAAACAATGTTATTATTACTGGTCAAATATACCTTTATATTTCATGGATTTTTCTGTATTTTCTTGCCACATACACAGAGTGAATAGGCAGTTCAGTTTCATCACTCAGTTGTGTTCGACTCTGTGACCCCATGAATTGCAGCATGCCAGGCTTCCCTGTCCCTGGAGTCAACTCAAACTCATGTCCATTGAGTTGGTGATGCCATCCAACCATCTCATCTTCTGTTGCCCTCTTCTCCTCCTGCTTTCAATCTTTCCCAGAATCAGGGTCTTTTCAATAAGTCAGTTCATATCAGGTGGCCAAAGTATTGGAGTTTCAGCCTCAGCATCAGTCCTTCCAATGAATATTCAGGACTGATTGCTGAGTGAATAGGCAACAGCACACTAATTCTATTCATCTATTAACTAAAGGAAACCAAAAGCTCTATAATTATATTTATGCTTTTTTTTTTTTTTTGCCTTGGTAAAGACATAACATGGTTTTTAGATCAATATAAACTGAAAGGGTTCAGTAGTGTGTGTGGCTAAAGAGATTTTGATTTGTTTTTTGTCTTTATGTGGGAATCATTTTTCCCACAGCTGTCCTCTTGACATCTAAACTACAAACTGTTATACTAGACTATTGACCCAGAAAGCAGACAGTAAGAAAAAGACAAGGAACTGATGTTAAAATCCCAAGTAACCACAACTAGAAAAAAAACATTTTGGTGAAAAGGTCCTTAATTAACAGCAAAGTATGGTGAAGTCTGTTCTTGAAAGATTTTCTGATTTCAATTTAGTAGAAAGTCTTTGGACAATTACTTTCCATTTTTTGTTTCTCTTTTCTACCAACTTTTAACTTACTGCTTTGATATTCTTCTTTTAGAATAACAAACCTGTAAGTGTCCCAGGTTTGGAGTTACCTGTGTAAATAGCATGGGTTTCCCAGGTAGCACAAGTGGTAAAGAACCTGCCTGCCAATGCAAGAAATGTAAGAGAGGCGGGTTCGATCCCTGGATCGGGAAGATCCCCTGGAGGAGGGCATGGCAACCCACTCCAGTTTTCTTGCCTGGAGAATCCCATGGATGGAGGAGCCTGACAGGCTACAGTCCATGGGGTCACAAAGAGTCAGACACAACTGAGCGACTAAATAACAAACAAAAGAATCTACAGGAATGAGCAATAAGGGCAACTGCACAAAACTGCTTCCACCTGCTCACGCCACATTAGGATTTCCTTCATCGTTCATTTACCAAATGATTTTGTAAAAACAGTTTTATTTACAAGTCATTTTTAAACATTTATACTATAGAATTTGTCTGCTACCCATGGCAGCTGGAAAAATTTTATTTTTACCAGGTAAAATTCATGTTCAGATGCACTGATGCCCAATTTTCTTTGCAACAATAACACACGTGTTTGTGTGTTACTAGTTGTGGTGTCAACAAAATAGTGTTTAATAGAATTAGCCACTGCTCTGAGATGAGTGTAGCTTGCATTCAAATGTAATACCATCTGAAG
This sequence comes from Capricornis sumatraensis, assembly GCF_032405125.1. Taxonomy (NCBI): domain Eukaryota; kingdom Metazoa; phylum Chordata; class Mammalia; order Artiodactyla; family Bovidae; genus Capricornis; species Capricornis sumatraensis. The sequence goes on along the minus strand of NC_091089.1, from coordinate 12,300,824 downwards.
TAAAGTTGTCAAGGTCCAAATTTGCTTTGGTTTTCTTTGTTTGTTACCATTGCTTGTCTTTCCCTGGCAAATACAAAATCATTTCAATTAACGAAGCAATCGTATTACTATGTGCAATGAGAATATTCTATAAAAATTTCATTTAGTTTCAGAAGAGCTGCTCTGGCTGGTTTACAGTGCAAGTCAGTGCTATGCAAGTAAATTACTGAAATAAAACCAGGGAAAATTCCTAGTTAGCAGGCTTTATGAAAATGATTATATGGTGTGTTTAATCTCTAGATCCTATAAAGTATAATTCTCACTAGGGGTGTAATAAGGTGAGATGGATAAAACAGAAGAAAGAAAGAGAGAAAACCTTGCCACTAAAACAACTTATACCAAGTGAGTATCTCTATGATTGATATCGTAATTGCTGTTTATGATATGGGGGCTCAATGATGTGTGAAGGCAATGCTAGCTTTAATCGATGAGATGCAAGAGTCAATTTAATTATCACATGGTATTTGCTATTACTAGCATATTGGTGTGACACATTTGCATAATGACTCCTTTAAGCAAAAGCACCTTTCTTTTTTAATTGAAAGGAATGGATTCATTATTCCCTAACCTCTATGGACTTTTAAAGGATGTACCTTTAGTTTTCCTGGGGACAAGTTGTTAAGATCATTGCCTATGATTGCTTTCAGCAGTCCAGAGGAGTTTAATCTGTTTTTTATTCATTTACTTATTTATTCATATTCATGAAACAAATATGTTTCATTGTGCCAAGTGGTGAGAAAAGAAAAGTGAGCAAGATAATCTGGTTGCTGAATTTATAAAGCTCATAATCTATTGGAGGAAAGAGGTATTAAGAAATACATACATAATACACACAAATATTCATGTATAAGTATATAGACATATATACTTCTATACACATTTTCCAGTTAGAATTAGGTTAAGTGTGACTACAGAGAACTACGAGGTTTAATGAACCTATGTTCAGAGCGACTTATATTATGTGGAGGAGTTGGGGAGGTCATTCTGAGGAAGTCATATTTTAAATGAGCCCTAAGAGAGGAACTTAAAAAAAAAAAAAGAGATGGTGTCTGGGTTGTGCTGAAGAAGAGAAATGAGGTGACATCAAAGATCTAAATTGACAGGAATGAGGCAAACGCAACGTGTAGCCTAGGGATCAAGGGAAGGACTCTGGTGAGGACAGAGTGGGACGAAGGGAAGGGATTCCCACTTCATTAGTTACTTTCCTCCTCAACTTCCTGTATAACTTGGCTCTACAAACCCGGCCTCTCTCTCGTCTTCCTCCTGATTTCCCTCTTCTCATTCTCCATGCTGACTCTTCTAGAAGCTCCAGCTCCCTGGGGCCTAACCTTCTGGCAGATTCCTTCCTTAAGTACTGTTCACTCTCCTGTCTTCAAATATTGTCTCCACTGTGTGTGCATGCCAGGTTGCTTTAGCCGTGACAGACTCTTTGCAGCCCTATGGACTGTAGCCTGACTCCCTCTGTCCAACGGAACTCTCCACGCAACGGGGGATCCGTGGAATGGGTAGTCTAGCCCTCCTTCAGGGGATCTTCCTGCCTAAGGATTGAATAGGTGTCTCCTGTGTTAGTAGTCAGGTTCTTTACCTCTAGCGCCACCTGGGAAGCCCCATCATCTCCATTAAATCACTCTAAAAGGTATGCCTGGGGCCATGACCTCTGCCCTGAATCCCACACTGCCCTGAAGTCACCTGCATTTCAACACCTAAACGGTAATCAAATGTAAGGTGTCCAAGTGAGTCATCCAGGTTGCCCTCCCCTGGATTCATATTTCTGTGAACAGTGCCACAGTTCCCCATTTGCTCAGGTCAGTTATTGTGCATTATTCCTCCACTCTTGCATCAGCATCAAAATTTATCAGCAAATTCAGTCATTTTGATCCTAAAAAAAAAAAAAAAAAATTCAAATAGAGTTATGTAGCTCCTCCTCCATTACTAACATCCATAAAGACAACTAAAATTTTTAAATGAAAGAATTAATTCCCCCTGTAAAAATAATGGAAGAGACTCTCCTTCCTTTTCCTAGAACATATCTTTTCTAAATTGGTAAATTCTTTCTCTACCCCTTTGAGAGTCACATAAATTTTCTATTGGGCTTCCCCAGTGTCTCAGCAGTAAAAAGTCCACCTGCCAATGCAGGAAATGCAAGAGACATGGGTTCAAGTCCTGGGTTGGGAAGATCCCCTGGAGGAGGGCATGGCAACCCACTTCAATACTCTTGCCTGGAGAATTCCACAGACAGAGGAGGTTGGTGGGCTACAGTCTGTCTCACAGAGTCAGCCATAACTGAATTGACTGTCCTATTAAATAGTTTTTTTTTTTTTTTTTTTTTTTATGTTTGCAACCCAGGACTGTCTTTCTCAAGAAACAGGAGATGAACTGTGAAATCAAGGGAGGTAACACCCACATTGCAGTTGCTGTGGGAGGAAGGTGCCTACTGTAGGCATGCAAGGCAAGTTCAACATTTGTAAATCAATCCACCTAACCCCACACATCAAGAAACTAAAATAAAAATCGGTCGATACAGAAGAAGCATTTGAAAAAATACAGCATCTGTTCATGATTAAGACAAAACAAAACAAAGCAAATGAAAACAGAACCAACTCTCAGCATCCAGGAGACAAGTGGGATTTTTTTTAGCTTGGTAAAGAACATCTACAAAAACACCTACAACTGCCATCATCCTTAGTGGTGAGACACTTGGATGCATTCCCTCTAAAAGCAGGAAAGGGCAAGAATCTCTTCTCTCATTTCTTATAGCCAGCACAGTGCTGGAAGACCTAATCAGTGCACTTATAGAAGAAAATAACTAGACGTCACTTTGCCTTTGTGGTCTCTCTACTAAAACCCCATAAACCCATCTCACCATGAGAAAATCTTCAGGAAAATTCTAATTGAGGCCAATTATACAACATATCTGAACAGTACTCAAAACTAGCAGGATGATCAAAAACAAGGAACATCAAAGAACCTAGCAGAGCTGCAAGGGAAGAACCCCAGGAGACAGGACGAATAAGTATGAGTCCCAGTTGGGATCCTGGAGCAAAGAAAAAGGAGGCATTAAATGAAAACTAAGCAAATCTGAATCAAGTCTGAACTTCCAGTATTTGTGCTGGTTTATTAACTACAACAAATGTTCCAAACTAATATGTTAATAGTAGGGAACAATGGATGTGAAGTGGACAGGAACTCTTATCATTATCCTCACAATTTCTGTAAATCCAAATTTGTTCTAAAATTTAAAAAAATATCTTTTCAAGAAGAAATAAATAACCACCTAAAATTATAAGTTATATAATTCTCCTATAATAAGACATTTCCAATGTGACATATCTTCTATGGTGGTGGTGGTTTAGTCGCTACGTCTTATCTGACTCTTGCGACCCCATGGACTGTAGCCTTCCAGATTCCTTTGTTCTTGGGATTCTCCAGCCACTATTTTGAAAGACTGTGATCTACAATGTTATTATTAATCAAACTAGATGAAGCTAGAAGTAATACACATGGTATATCTAGACCTCAGGACTTTCAGAAGATTTATTGATCTTTTTTATTTACTTTGCCAACAAAGCTCCGTCTAGTCAAGGCTATGGTTTTAACAGTGGTCATGTATGGATGTGAGAGTTGAGCTGTGAAGAAGGCTGAGTGCCAAAGAATTGATGCTTTTGAACTGTGGTCTTGGAGAAGACTCTTGAGAGTTCCTTGGACTGCAAGGAGATCCAACCAGTCCATCCTAAAGGAGATCAGTCTTGGGTGTTCATTGGAAGCACTGATGCTGAAGCTGAAGCTGAAGCTCCAATACTTTGGCCACCTCTGCGAAGAGTTGACTCATTGGAAAAGACTTTAATGCTGGAAGGGATTGGGGGCAGGAGGAGAAGGGGCAACAGAGGATGAGATGGTTGGATGACATCAGTAACTCAATGGACACAAGTTTGGGTAAACTTCCAGAGTTGGTGATGGACAGGGAGGCCTGGCATTCTATGATTCATGGGGTTGCAAAGAGTTAGACAGGACTGAGTGACTGAACTGAACTGATAGGACCAGATGCCATGATCTTAGTTTTCTGAATGTTGAGCTTTAAGCCAACTTTTTCACTCTCCTCTTTCACTTTCTTCAAGAGGCTCTTTAGCTCCTCTTCACTTTCTGCCATAAGAGTGGTGTCATCTGCATATCTGAGGTTATTGATATTTCTCCCAGCAATCTTGATTCCAGCCCAGTGTTTCTCATGATGTACTCTAAATATAAGTTAAATAAGCAGGGTGACAATATACAGCCTTGACATACTCCTTTTCCTATTTGCAACCAGTCTATTGTTCCATGACTAGTTCTAACTGTTGCTTCCTGACCTGCATACAGGTTTCTCAAGAGGCAGGTCAGGTGATCTGGTATTCCCATATCTTTCAGAATTTTCCACAGTTTATTATGATCCACACAAAGGCTTTGGCATAGTCAATAAAGCAGAAATAGATGTTTTTCTGGAACTCTCTTGCTTTTATGATGATCCATCAGATGTGGACAATTTGATCTCTGGTTCCTCTGCCTTTTCTAAAACCAGCATGAACATCTGAAGTTCACGGTTCACGTATTGCTGAAGCCTGGCTTGGAGAATTTTGAGCATTACTTTACTAGCGTGTGAGTGAAATCACTGCAGATGGTAACTGCAGCCATGAAATTAAAAGACGCTTACTCCTTGAAAGAAAAGTTATGACCAACCTAGACAGTATATTCAAAATCAGAGACATTACTTTGCTGACTAAGGCCCATCTAGTCAAGGCTATGGTTTTTCCTGTGCTCATGAATGAATGTGACAGTTGGACTGTGAAGAAGGGTGAGCGCCGAAGAATTGATGCGTTTCAACTGTGGTGTTGGAGAAGACTCTTGAGAGTCCCTTGGACTGCAAGGAGATCCAACCAGTCCATTCTGAAGGAGATCAACCCTGGGATTTCTTTGGAAGGAATGATGCTATAGCTGAAGCTCCAGTACTTTGGACACCTCATGCGAAGAGTTGACTCGTTGGAAAAGACTTTGATGCTGGGAGGGATTGGGGGCAGGAGGAGAAGGGGACGACCCAGGATGAGATGGCTGGATGGCATCACAGACTCGATGGACGTGAGTCTGAGTGAGCTCCGGGAGATGGGATTGACAGGGAGGCCTGGCGTGCTGCGATTCATGGGGTCGCAAAGAGTCGGACACGACTGAGCAATTGAACTGAACTGAACTGAGATGAGTGCAATTGTGCAGTAGTTTGAGCATTCTTTGGCATTGCCTTTCTTTGGGATTGATGAAAACTGACATTTTCCAGTCCTGTGGCCACTGCTGAGTTTTCCAAATATGCTGGCATATTGAGTGCAACACTTTCACAGCATCATCTTTTGAAATAGCTCAACTAGGATTCCATCACTTCCACTAGCTTTGTTCATAGTGATTGTTCCTAAGGCCCACTTGACTTTACATTCCAGGATGTCTGGCTCTAGGTGAGTGATCACACTATTGTGATTATCTTGGTCGTGAAGATCGTTTTGTACAGTTCTTCTGTATATTCTTGCCACTTCTTCCTAATATCTTCTGCTTCTGTTAGGTCCCTACCATTTGTGTCCTTTATTGAGCCCATCTTTGCATGAAATGTTCCCTTGGTATCTCTACTTTTCTTGAAGAGATCTCTAGTCTTTCCCATTCTGTTGTTTTCCTCTATTTCTTTGTATTGATTGCTGAGGAAGGCTTTCTCTGCATTCAAATGGGAGTATCTTTCCTTTTCTCCTTTGCTTTTCACTTCCCTTCTTTTCACAGCTATTTGTAAGGCCTCCTCAGACAGCCATTTTGCTTTTTGGCATTTCTTTTTCTTGAGGATGGTCTTGATTCCTTTCTCCTGTACAATGTCATGAACCTCCATCCATAATTCATCAGGTACTCTGTCTATCAGCTCTAGTCCTTCGTTGCCACTCTTTTAGGAGGAGACTGGAAAAACACATCAGGTAAAATGAGTATCAGAATTTTTTCTCCAGATTAAACATGCTGCAGTTCCCTGCAGAGCTAAAAACCTCACATTCTTATGATATTAATTATATTCCCTGATGGCTCAGTGATAGTTCAGTTAGGAAAAAATAATATTCAGGAATTTCAGCAACACACACACACACACACATTTTATTAAGTGTCGTCTAGTTTCTTTCACTATATTACAACCACAACCACGTCTAGGTAGAAATGACTGAAGAGAGAGAAGAAAAGCAAGTACAATCACCACCACCACAACAACGGAATCAAGAAAATGTCACCTTCATGATGCTAAGCAGGAAACTCTGGTAACCATTTTAAAATTAATTATTCACTTGGGAACCTACTGAAAAAAAAAAAAAAATTACTGTGAATATGACCAGTCATCACTGGTCTTCCTACAATACAGGCAGATTCATCTTTGTCTACAATAGCCAACATTGTTGGAAAACTAACAGACAAGAAGCCATTAAGACAAACCCCAAAGGACCAGTGAAACAAATTTAGAGTTTATGGCTTCATGCCTACATTTTCAGACTGTCGCTAATGGGACAATTACACTCTAATGACCTTCCTCTAAGTGGAAGCCAAAAATATAATTCAGTTTTGTATAAATTAAAACAAATGAAATGGCTTTCAGTTTAGCAATGCTGACATCTCTCTTCAGAGAACTGTTTTTAGAGTAAAAATATTAGGATTAAAATTATTTAGGTGAAAAATACATGCAAGCAATTTATCATCTGTCAGATTGCAAGAGTCATAAATTCCACATAGAGCAATCCATGTAAGATTCTTAAAAAAAGGTTGACTCTGTCTTAAAGAAAGGAGCTATGAGATTCATTTTCTGTTACTAATTGGCAGTTTATGTCTGAAGACAAATTTCTTTAGATTAATTTAGTGATGTATATCTTTACATAAATATGTATGAAGTGGTTCCTTGCTCAGTCGTGTCCAACTCTTTGTGATCCCATGGATTGTAGCCCACCAGGCTCCTCTGTCCTTGGAATTCTCCAGGTGAGAATACTGGAGTGGGCTGCCATTTCCTTCTCCAGGGGATCTTCCCAACCCAGGGATGGAACCCACATCACTCGCGTCTCCTGCATTAGCAGGAGGATTCTTTACTGCTTGAGCCATCAGGGAAGCCCGTATATATGTATATTTTCCTATAAAAATAAAATATATTTATATTTGCATATTAATAATAATAAATGAATATTTATATTAGGTTTTTATAACCTGAACACCTAGATTTTGTCAGTGATCTTAATTTTAAAAAAATGATGGCTTGAAGTTTTCCAGAATGAGATTCTCTGTTGTTCATAATTCCAGGAGCTCAGCAGCTTCTAAGCTACATTAGAAGAGCTTTCATGTTTTTTAAAGAAATTTTCACTGTTAAACTTAACAAGGTGATGATATTTTTATTGTTTATCCTGTGTGGACTCTATTTAAATATACATGATTACTTTTCTCAGGCAATTTGCTACCGGAGTTTTTTCCCACTGTCCTAGTAAAGTTCTCATTTGATTTCTATTGTGTGGTGGTTTGATGGGCTTCTCCAGGTGTCACTAGCAGTGAAGAACCAAGAAATGCGGGTTTGATCCCTGGGTCAGGAATATTCTCTGGAGAAGGGAATGGCAACCCACTCCAGTATTCTTGCCTGGAGAATCCCATGGACAGAGGAGCCTGGCGGGCTACAGTCCATGGGGTCACAAGGAGTCGGATAGCAGCAGCAGCAGCAGCAGCAGCCGTGGTGGTTTGACATGATTTCAAATTCACTTGTTTACAGACAAAAATGAAGTTGTTTCATAGGTAAAGTGATTTTTTTTTTGTAAATTAATTTATTTATTTAAATTGGAGGCTAATTACTTTATGTAGTGGTTTTGCCATACATTCACATGAATCAGCCATGGGTGTACAGGTGTTCTCCATCCTGAACCCCTCTTCCCCTCCCTCCCCATCCCATCCTCCAGGGTCATCCCAGTGCCCTGTTTCACGCATTGAACCTGGACTGGCGATCTGCTTCACATATGCTAATATACATGTTTCAATGCTATTCTGTCACATCATCCCACTCTCACCTTTTCCCGCAGAGTCCAAAAGTCTGTTCTTTACATCTGTGTCTCTTTTGTTGTCTCGCATATAGGGTCATCATTACCATCTTTCTAAATTCCATATATATATGCATTAATATAATGCATTGGTCAAGTGGTTTTGACATGAAAGGGAGATTGCCGTCAAAGCCGCCCCCCACATCTGTGGTTGCTAAGACCTCGTGGCCCAGGTTTTCAGCCGTCAGTGTTTCCTTGGGGCACAGCCACAGGGCCCTGCGCCCGGACCCGCACCTGGGAGGGGAAGCTCTGGTCCCCAAAGCAACCTCCCTCCCGCATCCCACCCAGTCCATCAGGAGGTCTCCTCCTAAACACCAAGCGGGCGCCCTGGGCCCCTGAGCGAGCGGGTGGAAAAGGCGGTTTCGCAGATGGCAGACAGGGTGCGGTTGGAGCCCACAGGTGGCTTGGTGTGTTGGGCTATAAGTGCGGGTCCCAGTGGGGGAGTGGGAGGGTGGGAAGTGGGTGTTAGGCAAGTCCCTGAAGGCTCAGGGAGTCGCTGAACCCCGTTGCAGGGCCCTGTTGCCCTTGATGGCTCCTTCCAGAGGGAGCCCAGTGTCAGGGGTCTCCGGAGACCTTAAGGGGCCACAAGGGAGACCCGGGGTGAGAAACTCCTGGTACCCCAGCGTCAGGAGGCCCCTCAGCTGCCAGGAGTCACCAAGCAAACCCCAATCTCTGTCTGCATCTGTGCCCCTCCCACTCAGAGCCGTCTGTGTAGCAATCGCTTTGTCTAGCTAATAGACATAAACTATCCTTTAAATAATTAATAGCAAAATGTATTAAAATTAAAAGACTATAAATCCATAGTGAAATGAATTGGAACTTGTAACTTAAAATGAATTAAAATTTAAAGACATAGCATGTTTACCGTAGGAGGATATATGCTTTTATATTTGCTATTAATAGTAACAAGATGTTAGAATATTGGCCTTGCAATTCTGTTTCTCCATTGCTTTTCATAAATGTCACAAGTGTTTATTGAGTTCTTTCTGTGTGCTAGTAGCTCATGGGAGCACTGAGACAGGTTCCTGCTCTTAGATATTTGCATTCTAGAGAAGCATTACGGATTGCGGCTGTAGGAAAGGTACTGGCAGTATGCAGCCTGAGCTGTAAAAGTGGTCCGTAGTCATTCCATTTGCAACAGTACATTCTGGGAGGGGATGTGAGATTAGGTTAAATATATTGATTGTACCTAAGAAAATACCTTTTAAAAAATGGTTTATAAGAGAGTGGGTTAAGGACATTTGGTCAAATATTCTGCCAAAATAACTGCAACAATTAGTGGGACTGCAGGCCAGATCACACACAGCAAGAGCATAATTATGTAGGTATTATTATGTTTATGGACAGTGTTAATGCTGTAGAAAATGCTTATGAAACAAATATGTTTGATCCAAAATTAACACAGAAAATAAAAACTGTAGGAAAATGCCGGAAGGAAACACAGCAGGATATCCTCAGATGTTAGAAGTGGGTGATTTGTTAGATTTTCTGTATTAAAATAAGCAAAGCAGTATTTCTAAAATTCCTAACATGAAAATAACATCTCGCTTAAAGTGTCTATGATAAGTATATGTAATATTTTTCTGTTTTAAACTATTTTTTACTTAATAAAACCTTATGTGCTTAACAAAGTAGCAACAAGCTCAAGATGAAGAAGTCAATTCATAAATAACAATTTCACATCCACTACATATAATGCTCAGTGTAAAACAAAGTATTAGGGATATTCTCAGAAGGTTTTTATCTGTAAGAAAGATTTCATAAACATAAACCTCACCCATCTTCCAAGCGACAGCTTAGTAAGAATTAGCTTTTGTTGTAAACATACTTGCTCATTGTGTAACTGAAGTTAGTTTCAAGAAATATTAAAGAATTTTACAAGGACAGTATAAAATGTGATTTTTCATGAATAACCTTTTCTTTTCTGGGAAACAAACAAACAAAAGACTGATACACTGATTACTGTAATTTTTATGTCAATCACAGTAGCTTTATATTTCTTGATTTTTCCATCCATTTACTTATTATTTGTCATAACATAATTTATTCTTAAGCAATGAAAGACCACATTGTCATCTTGAAGCACACAAAACTAATGGATGTGTGTTAGAATTTTCCTACTTTGTGTTTGTACTTTTATATTGTACTGAAAGCCCCATACTCCTTTTATAAACAGATACCAAAACTGTACAAGGCATCCTTTCATAATACTCTTTTCAAAATATACCCTGTCTTGATCAAATAATGCTTCACTTTCCTATTAATAAAAGTTCCTAGACTGAAAGAGTCTGAATGCACGCAGGCCCCTGTAACTTCTGGATGCCTACAGTCTGAAATGTTAACTTCCCCCTGAAGGCTCAGCCCAGTTCGCCCATGGTGGGTCCGGTCAGGGCCTGTCCCTTTCAGTTCAGCAGGCCTTGGTTCAGTGAGCCTGGCTGTGGAACAACTGGACCTCATAGATAATTCCTTGTCATCTTGTCTTATCCCTACTTTCCCCTGCAGTTGTGATAACAGCACCCTCCTTTGGGTTTTCTTTTATTTTTGTTGGCAGAAAAATGCAGACACCTAGACTCTGGCCTGATAAACTGTGATGGCCACCGAAGTTTGAACATCCTCACTTTAACTTTGCTCTAATTCAAGACAATACAGTTGCCAAAATGACTGCATTCTCTTTTCGGTAAAGTAAGTAAGTTTGTGATTAAAATCCTACGTCATTTCAGGGTTGACGTGATCAGTAGAACAGAAAAGTGTGAAAGTGAAGATGTTAGTCAATCAGTAGTGTCCAACTCTTTGTCACTCCATGGACTGTAGCCCTCCAGGCTCCTCTGCTCAAGGGATTTCACAGGCAAGAACACTGGAGCCGGTTGCCATTTCCTCCCCCAGGAGAAATCTTCCCAATCCAGGGATGGAACCCAGGACTTTTTTGTCTCGTGCATTGGCAGGCAGGTTCTTTACCACTAGCGCCACCTGGGAAGTCCCAGTAGAACATGATTTATATTAAAAGATTTTTGATTCTTAAAAAATGTTTTGTATGCTGGTGTTCTAAAAGATGATTCAACAACACAGATTTAATTACTGAAGTGATCATCAGAGTAGTGAGGTTCATTCCCCAGGAACCAACACGAGGAAATAATAAATCAAATTTTAACATAGGTTATATTTGTCAAATGCCTATATAGTCATTAAATTTAATATTATATGTACTAAAAATATTTTATGTACCAGCAATAATATGCATTTTAACTAAACCGCATAAAACCTGTGTAAATGGTTAGTGACTGAAGTTAGTTACTGGGTTTAAGAAAATTAAATACAGTAAAGATTCAGAATAAAGCATACACCAATATTCTCCCACTGCTGCTGCTAAGTCGCTTCAGTCGTGTCCGACTCTGCAACCCTATAGACGGCAGCCTACCAGGCTCCTCCATCTCTGGGATTCTCCAGGCAAGAACACTGGAGTGGGTTGCCATTTCCTTCTCCAATGCATGAAAGTGAAAAGTGAAAGTGAAGTCACTCAGTCGTGTCCAACTCTTAGCGACCCCATGGACTGCAGCCTACCAGGCTCCTCCATCCATGGGATTATCCAGGCAAGGGTACTGGAGTGGGGTACCATTGCCTTCTCTGTATTCTTCCACATTGTATGGATAAATAGCAGTCATGTATTTATTACACACTGGGACTTAAATGACTCTTTTATGATTTTTAAAAATTGTTGTCAAATTAAACAATTATAAAACAGTTACAGAGTTGTCTGTTTACTTGATATTGGCTAATCTAATTAATGAAATCTAAAAATTCTCATTAAATTTCTTTAATACAGTTGCATTATTTTAATTTTCTTTATTGAAGTGATTCTGAAATTACTATTCCAGATCATACTGCAGCTAATAAAATTATCTAAACCTAATATTTTAAACATTGAGATATACAAGAAAGGGCAACACAGGAAATTAAACAAGCCTATAAATCTGTATTTATCACACTATATTTCCATTATGATTTATCACAGAAAGTGTATTAATCCACAAATTATAAACAGTTTAATGTAACAATATTTTGCCCATAATGGTCCATAATTTTAAACATTACACAGATATTTATTATGGCTTAAATATAGCCATTTTTTCCCATTCCTATCTAGAAACAACTGCAAAATTACAATATTTAGAGGAGATAAGAATTTGTTTTTATATATTTACTAAGTATAAACTATTTTTCCTTCTTTGATACTGTTTCTAGAGAAATTATTTGTTAGCAGTTAGCATGTAAGTAAGTTTTATGACTGAAGGTAAAAGTTATTACTATTCCTGGTTCGATATTGACTATTCTAACATCAGTTGACATGCTGTTCTCTCATATTATGTTGCAACTTGCTCACTTTGCCTTTCTCCATGTAAATAATTTATCTAAAAATATAGTTATAGAAAAGCAACAATTCGTATAGGTATTTGCTTGAGTGATTTAAAAATAATTGCTTAAAACAATTACCAATGATAGACAAATAAAACTAATGGAAAAAATTATGTAATTAGTTTCAATGTTTCAAGATCAAAATGAAATTATTTACTTTCATGAATCAAACTGAATTATGCTGTACTTTTTATCATTCTGTGAACTAATATCAATCTTCTGATGGATATTATATATGTCCTTCTATAGTTTTTTAGAAAGAGCACTCTTATAATCACTTTACTGAATAACATAAAATATGCTACTCTCTTTACCTAGAGATAAAAGCTTACTATTTGTATAATTATTATTTTCCCTAATTTGTAAGTAAGTTTCAAAAATATTGGAAAGTCTTCAATTTCAAATTATTCTCTTACCATCCCCCTATAAAAAGATACCTATGTATATGTGCTGCTGCTGCTGCTAAGTCGCTTCGTTGTGTCCGACTCTGTGCGACCCCATAGACCACAGCCCACCAGGCTCCCCCGTCCCTGGGATTCTCCAGGCAAGAACACTGAAGTGGGTTGCCATTTCCTTCTCCAATGCATGAAAGTGAAAGCGAAAGTGAAGTTTCTCAGTCGTGTCTGAGCCTCAGCAACCCCATTGACTGCAGCCTACCAGGCTCCTCCGTCCATGGGATTTTCCAGGCAAGAGGGCTGGAGTGGGGTGCCATTGCCTTCTCCATATATATGTGCATGTGAACACATTCTGAGTGATTTTTATGAGGTCAGCATAGGGAATATTAGATTCAGTGTATTTTTGTGGAATCAGTACAATATTTTCACAAGAAATTTCAGTGTTTGAAAGTTTTAGGTATAAGACATGATAAATTGTGTGACTTGTGAATTGAAATATATGTGCCATCTAATTAACTGTATTCTGACTTTGAGGTCACTGTTAATTTAGAGAATGAAAGTATAGGAGAAAGTTTAGGGAATTATTTAATAAAATCACTGATTTTTCATTGATATATATATATATATATGAAATTATATATGTATAAAATGTATATATATCAAAACTGATAGTTATATCAGTTATGCTTTATTACTAAGTAACTTAACAAAAGATTAATTTATGCTCTATTTTATATATACTCTTGTACTTTCCCTAATCAAAATAGCAGTTCTGGATATATATGATACAGTGTAAGTTTTTGGTTAGGGAAGTTTCTAAACTTGAAGAAACTGCACTGACAAAATCTTTCCAAAAGATGTTATTAACATCTTTTATTGATTTTTCTAAGATGTGTTTAGAAGGATAGTGTAATACATTCCCCGCTAAATGGAATTAATGTAACCAAAAGCTAATAATGGACTGTACCCACCAGACTTCTCTGTCCCTGAAATTCCCCAGATAAGAATATCGGAGTGGGTTACCATTCCCTACTGCAGGGGATCTTCCTGACCCAGGGATTGAATGTGCGTCTCCTGCACTATAGGTAGATTCTTTACCATCTGAACCACCAGGGAGTGTAAGTCGCTCAGTCATGTTCAACTCTCTGCAACCCCATGGACTATACAGTCCATGGAAATCTCCAGGCCAGAATACTCAACTGGGTAGCCTTGCCCTTCTCCAGGGGATCTTCCCAACCCCGGGATAGAACCCAGGTCTATGCAGGTGGATTCTTTACCAGCTGAACCACAAGGGAACCCACCAGGGAGGCCACTAATAAAAGTTGCAGACATGTTAATTGTAAAATCACCCAATCTTTAATGACTATTAATGTGTTAGATCACTGAAAATGCTGACAAAAATTAAGATTTTTAAAAGTTGGTGTTTATGTGGTATTTCAGGTATTTAAAATCTATTTAGATATACTTTTAATAATATTGAAAACTGAGATGAGCTTCTGATGGGCTCTTTTATTACTGAGAGTATACTTAGTAATTGCTATCAGAAAACACTGCTGCCTGTGGGATATTATTCACTGTGCCTCATTTACTGCTACCTGTTTTAATTACAATTTGGAAAAACCTAATCAAGTGTTTTCCTCAACTAAACAAACCACTTAGATCAAACTGCATTTCTCCTTCTGAACAATTTACTATCCTTCCAAAAGCTGCAAATGGATCTTTAAGCTTCAAATAGAGTTTATGTGTGAAGGTCAATCTTTATTGATTTACTCTGATCTTTCAGAGGGTCTTCTTATTTACCAAATAGGCTTCCTAAATTAGTAAAGATAGGGCTTAAGCATTCTGTGAACTGTCTGTAACATATGTATCTTTAAAAAGAAAGTCTGCGTAGTATGTTACAGAGAAAAATCTATTTGCTCAACTCTATTTTAGTTTCCTGACACTTATTGAATCTAATCAGCAAGCTTCATTTTAAAGACATCTTTCAGACCACCTACTCTGGACTTGTTGATAAACAAACAAAAAATCTGCATGATTTCTTTTTCTCCTAGACTGAGGTTGCAGTCAAAGACATTTTTAAAAGTTTAACATTGTTTACACAATTTTTTGCCCCCTCCAGATATGGTTTTGTTCCTTTTTAGACTTCTTTATTATACCCAGTAACAGCTAGTATTTTGTCTGGGAATTTGGCAACCCACTTTAGTATTCTTGCCTGAAAAATCCCATGGACAGAGTAGCCTCGCAGGCTACGTCCATTGAGTCTCAAAGAGTAGGACATGACTGAACACACATGCATTCATACATAATCTAGTTTGGTTTTACTGTGATAAATACAGGAATAATGCTTTAAGAAAAACTGTCTGACTTATGTTGTTATATTATAATAAACTGAAAAGGGCCCTTTGAGAATTTCATCCGAATTTACCATTTTGCTATTGCTGAGGGAATTCACCACTACCTTTTGTTGTTGTTCAGTTCAGTCGTATCCAGCTCTTTGAGACCCCATGGACTGTAGCACACCAGGCTTCCCTGTCCTTCACCATCTCCTGGAGCTTGCTCAAACTCATGTCCTTCGAGTCGGTGATGCCATCCAACCACTTCATCCTATGTCATCCCTTTCTCCTCCTGCCTTCAACCTTTCTCAGCATCAAGGTCTTTTCTAATGAGTCGGCTCTAAGCATCAGGCAGCCAAAGGACTGCTACCCTTGGATTATGCATAGACGCTCTGCTTCCTCTACTGATATGGTTCATCAGTTTACTTGAGATAGTGCTTTTTACTTCACAAACTGTGTCTTCGAGCAGAAAGCCCATAGCTAGTCCTGGGCCTTGAGACTTCAGTGGTTTCCAGGATCACTGTCTGCTGCAGAGCCGCACCTCTGGGTCTGTTCAAAGAATGACTCATAAAAACAGACTGGAACCTGGAGAGGTCACTTGGTTTGGAAAATGATGAAATATTCCACTGTGACTCATTCAGGTCATCATAAAATTCTCTTTTTCCACATAATTGGAGAGCTTTAGAAGAGCCAATAACTCAGATGCACAGCATTTAGATGCCCAGAATCTAAAGAGTGCAAAAATGTGTTGTACCTGAAAACTTTGCCCTGGAAATTGGAGGGGTATTTGGGATTCCCATGCACAGAAACCCCTAGAAACAAGTTGTTCAAAGAGTCAACCTCTCTCCATGTTAATGAAAGTGTGGTCAGGGTTTAAACTCCTGAAGGAGAAAACATTTCCTCCATCTTGCAGTACTGGCAGTTTCAGATAATGTGTATGACACCACTTAGAGGAATAAATTCTGAGACTGAGAATTCAGGAGTCGGAATATTTGGAAGTACTTGGAGCAGAAAATGAAAACTGGAAAAGAAATGATGAGTCCACTGGAGATGATTTGCCATGTATCTTTTTATTTTCCTTTTCGCTCTTTGGATAAGAATTTGTTACCAAATGCCAACTAATGTGTGAAACTGAAGAAAGAGAGCATGCTTCTGAAAACCCATATGCAACAGGGTTTGAGGAAGAGCTAAAGGTGAAATGGTTTGTTGAGCATGAAATAAAACAGGGAATAAGTATCAATCATCTCATCAGAGAAAAAGAGCGGAGAAGGACGATTACTTGTCTCCACATTTAATATAACTGACACACACAAAAGTTTTGGTAATAGGAATGCTATTTCCAATTCAGTTTGCAATCAAATGTATTTTACGTGTATGTCAATCGAATCCTTCTGTATATAACAAAATTTCACTCTAATTTAAGAATAGAGCATTACATTTCAAGGTTCAAATACGTATGATGTGCTGAATCTTATGCTTAAGTTGTGGTTAATATAAGGGTAACCTGAGAGCAAAAATGTCTGAAAAGAGATTTCAAGAATTTTAAGAAATTTCAAGAACTTTTGTAAGTTTTGAAAATTCTAGTTTAATGTTTACTGAATAAAGACTATTTTAATGTTCCTTTTTTGCAACTGTCATTTACAGTGAGAAAATCCAGTTCTTGAAATATAAACAGTGATTTTGTATTAATAGTAGAATTATTTGCATTCATCAAGTCTGTTGTTTTAGCATGTTCTGATTCTAATACTGTTTCAACTTTCCTCAGTTCTCTGAAGATTAATCCTTTTAAAATTTCTGTTACCAGTATTTTACTCTCATAGGTTTATACCTATTTTATTTGTTGATGGACTAAATATTATTTCTTCTACTTGGCCACATCTTACTACCATCTACTAAAGAAAAGACATGACTTTTGAGTTTCTCCAATTACTTACATCTAAATTATTTACTCTCATTGGCACCAGTTGTAAAAAAGCCGCCTGCCAATGAAGGAGACACAAGAGACATGGGTTCAATCCCCGAGTCAGGAAGATCCCCCAGAATAGGAAATGGCAACCCACTCCAGTATTCTTGCCTGGAAAATCCCATGGACAGAGGAGCCTGGCAGGTTACAGCCCATGGGGTCACAAAGAGTTGGACACGATTAAGCACACTTGCACATTTTTTCAAAACTGCAGTACTATGTCAGATGTACAATGTGGATTTAGCTTACATCCAGTCACATATTTATAAGACAAAGTCAAAAGTTATGTTTGCTAATGTTTTGCAATATTTTGTCATTTATAATTATCTTATAAGATTAGATGCACATAATATAAATTACTCATCAGACTCTAGCTTCAGCAATAGTTTTTCTTTTTAATAACCCTGTTCTGTTCAGGAAAGAGTGAGAAGATCATTAAAAAATAATACTTCTCTTTTAATTCTTGCAATAAGAAGTTACGAATAGTTCTTTAAATAATTGCTTAAGAGCAGCATTTACTTTTTTAATCACTATGATTAAAGTTGTTGTTTAGTTGGTCAGTCATGTCTGACTCTTTGTGACTCTATGGACTGTGGCCCGCCAGGCTCGTCTGTCCTTGGGACTCTCCAGGCAAGATACTGGAGTGGGTTGCCATGCCCTCCTTCAAGAGATCTTCCCGACTTAGATAGAACGTGCATTTCCTGCACTGGCATACAAATTCTTTACTGCTATGATTAAATTAACTTTTGCTTTTTCTCTTAAAAGCATTGAGAAGTGGAATACAGTATTATCAATGCTTGGAAATTTTTACAATCACTATGTAACCCTATATATAAAATATTAAAGAAGTTTAGGATTTTAAAATTATAAAGCGTGATCATGCATGTTGCTAAGAAATTCCTTTTGGCAAATCCCCCCTAAAATTTGTAAAGTTTTTCAGAAAAGAAAAGAAACAGCTGACATTTAACTCATCTTCTGTATTCTATTTGATATACTAATGTAGATACCATATTTGCCTTTCAAATTTAATATGAGAATTAACTATTTTCTCATTCTTTATGGAGAAGATATTTAACTATAACTGCTGTGTCTTTAATCAATCTGAAATAGAGAAATATTTTTCTATGAACTATAAGAGAAAAATTTATATTATATAAATTAATTTTAAAACCTGATTCTTAATATAACATATTCCATGGTTATTAATTATGACAATACAAGTTCATAGTTATATAGACTTTCTACTGAATGTGTATTTGAAAAATAGCTAAAAATACTGACTGTTTGTCTCCTCTGCTGCTGCTGCTGCTGCTAAGCCACTTCAGTCGTGTCCAACTCTGTGTGACCCCATAGATGGCAGCCCACCAGGCTCCCCCGTCCCTGGGATTCTCCAGGCAAGAACACTGGAGTGGGTTGCCATTGCCTTCTCATCTCCCCTATCCCCCTCCAAATTCACATGCTGAAACCAATTCCCCAGTGTGACAGTATTAGGAAATGGGGCCTTTGGGAGAACGTTAGGTCATGAAAGTGGAGTCCTCGTGAACGGAATTAGCTAGTGCCCTCACAAAACGGACCCCACAGAGCTCCCACTGTTCTTCAGCCACCTGAGGACGCAGCATGAGGGCAGCTGTCTATGAACCAGGAGGCATGCTGGTCTATGGCGGTGTCTATGAACTCCGCATCTTCCTGTGACCTGCTTTTGGACTTCCCAGCCTCCTAAATTGTGGGAAATGAATTTCTGTCAATTATAAGCCACCCAGGTATGATGCGCTATTATAGCAACCCAAACAGAGTAAACTGGCTAACTGATTTTATTTCTTAATTTATCTCTGTGCTGTGTGTGTGCTAAGTCACTTCAGTCATGTCTGACTCTTTGCAACCTTATGGACTATAGCTGGCCAGTCCCCCCTCTGTTCATGGGATTAACTGAAAGGTGGCACAATCAAGTTAGACTAGTTTTTACCAGTTGGAGATTCTACTGAACCTCGGAGGAAATGGTTTATCAGCTAAGGCTGCTGTGGAAAGTTTAGATATTTCTTTAGTGATGACTTAGAGTTTTTCTGACAGTAAATTCCAGACATGGCCATGGGCACAGTTGGTGTGTTTGAGGGGTCAATCCCTGAATGCAGCAAGCTAGGAGAGTGAAACGGAGAAGGAAGAACAGACAAGAAGCGTTTGTTGAACTAGTTATTTCTGAGCAACTGATGCTTAATAAATTGCTTCTAAATTTTATTCCAAATGAACCTTGGAATTGTTTCTCCAAAGGGTGGAAAGCTAGGAATTTATTCACATCCCCCTTCCCCACTCTGTCTGAGAATTGACCTATAGGACTTTAACTTTTGTGCCCTTAATAACTGTTGAAAAAGTCTGCAGAGACTCTGGCAGAACACTGAGCGATCCAGCAGGTACATGCAGGAAGCAGCCCGTGTTTACAGGACCGTTCGCCCCAGCTGCAGCTGAAGTCCCAGCTTGATCAGGGGGTATAGAGAGCCGCA
This sequence comes from Capricornis sumatraensis, assembly GCF_032405125.1. NCBI lineage: Eukaryota > Metazoa > Chordata > Mammalia > Artiodactyla > Bovidae > Capricornis > Capricornis sumatraensis. The sequence goes on along the minus strand of NC_091089.1, from coordinate 12,281,090 downwards.
CACAAAAGCAGTCTGTTGGACTCAATGTGGGGCATGATTAAAGTCAGGAAAAGATTACACGAAGGGGAAAAATAGATTATAGATTTCAACCTGTACTTCCTTAGAAATATGGGTTTTTAAATTATTTCTTACTACCAAAAAGAATATCCCACATACTACTTTTATCCTCATTGTTCACTTTTTAAAAGTGCTTTATTGTCCGCTTTAGAGTATACTCCTTTAAGAGTCACCCTTGAATTTTTAACGTGGATTCTTCTCTACAGATTGTTTTAGTGAATTCAAATGCTGTCGTCTCCCTTGTGATGGTTATTAGCAAGACTTTTTATCATACAATTGTTTATTGAGCACTACCCCCTCTTTCTGTCATTATTGCAAAGTTTGTAACTGTTGTCACTGTGTTCCTCATTCATTGCTGTATTTAAAACTTCCCAAAAGTTAACAGCTTAAAATTACAAAAGGGAATTTCCTGGCTGTGCAATGGTTAAGATGCTGCACTTCCACTGTAGCAGGGGGCTCAGGTTCGATCCCTGGTGGGATCCTAAGATTCCACATACCTCACTGCATGGCCACGGTAGTTTAAATTCACCAGGTAACAGCAGAAGCAAGTTTTAAATGGCAGTTCTAAAATGCTTCTTTAATTTATCATTTTACAATTGACTCTTTGTATGATGTGTGAAGTAAAATTTGTGAAGGATACTTCTTGCTACATTTTAATAGGGGTAAATCTTAACAGTATTTGCTGTACTTGAAAGTTGCAAATATGTTTTCCCACTGCAAATGAACCCTTGCTTATAAACATGTTTTCTTAGAGTACAGAAGTAAACATTTATTTTTCCTTCAAACATTTGGCTACATTGACTAATAGAGTTAGTTAAATACCACTAGAACCTGAAAAATTCTGGCATGTACTGCTAAGGAGTGGTGTGAACTGGAAACTACTTAGAAAACCTATCAAACTTTATAGCTGGATATACTATACACATATGCATACATACAGGCATGTACATGAACATGGGTGTATGGCCCTCCAGAATATGCTTGTGTTAGGACCAAACTGAAGCCAGGACAGGCTTTAAGGGGCAGGCTAGGCCTGAGGTTTAGTCTCCCCCCACCTGCGCCAGACCTGAGCCAATCTGGATAGGGATGCGAGGTTTAAAAGTCCCATGCACACGTACAGTTTAACCAATCAGCTATGCTGTTACAGGAACAAAGAACCATCTGTATAAAAGTAGATGTGATTCAGAGCTTTCGGCTCTCATCAAGACTCCACTGTGCTGGATGAGACTTGAGCCCTAGCTAGAGCTAGCAATAAACCCCTTCATGCTTTTGCATTGCTGTGGATGTCTTATTCTCTCAGTTTTGGGGACTTGGACACTGGGCATAACATTTGGGGGCTTGTCGGGGATCCCTTCAACTGGGAAGAACAACATTCTCCCGGCAGAAGGGGTTTCCTCACTAGGAGGAGAGATCTCTGAACACCGGTGTTAATTCTGGTAAAGTCCAGCATAAGGCCGAGGCCCAGCTTCGTGCTGGGGAGGCGGCTGGCTCTGTTTCCTGGTTAAGTCCAGCGTAAGGCCGAGGCCTGGCATCGTGCCGGGGAGGTGGCTGGCTCTGTGAACGTCCTGCCGGTAAGATACTCTCAAGGGGGAAAAGTGTTAAAAAGGGGGGCCCAGGAAGACCTAGTGCTGTGTTCTCAGCCGATGTGTGTTTGTTATCTGTTTGTCGTGTCTGTGTGAGTGCCGGCGTTGTCTCTGCTCTGTGTGTGTTCATTTTGTCTCCTGTGTTCTTCTCTGTAATCATGGGGCAAGCGACTTCTACTCCTTTGTCCCTTATGACTGACCATTTTTCTGATTTCAAATCTAGGACACAAATTCTATCATTATTGGTGAAAAAGCCGAGACTGACATCCTGACCACTTGGGGTACTCAGGGGCCAGCTTGCCTGCCAATGGACCAGACCCAGCGGCCGCAACCAGGACCCTTTTGTCCCTGGTCTCCTCCTGACATGGACAACTGGCCAGAGTGCCCCGACCGGTAAGGAACAAGAGACTTTATTGACCTCTATCCCCTCCCCTCTCTCTTTCCTCTCCTTAACCCTTCTTATCCTTCCCTGTTTTTCTAGTCCCTCCCCCGGTCCTGGACGCAGGAATCTGGTCGAAGAGCCCTCAGCCTGAGCTGAGGATTGGAGACTGATCACCTCCTCTTGGCAGAGAACTCGAATTCTGGTTCTGATTTCTGGTAGGGCCGAGTTCCAGGCCTCCCTTCTCTGGAGGCCCAGGGAAAAGTCCCATAAGGCCTGGGCATCTGTAGGTGGCAGGGGACGTCTGTAAGGCCACCCCTTTTGCCCCCTCTCCCACCTCCTCCCCCTTCTTCTTTCAACCTGGCTTCCTTTCCTCCCTTAAAATCTTTGATGTTAGTACTTAGATCTGAAGTTCTGTGTCTCTATAGGAGGTTTCCTGAGAGACTATATTTTTGCATTTAAGGGCTTACGTGGTGGAGCCGAGGTTAAAGCGTCTGCCTGCAATATGGGAGACCTGGGTTCGATCCCTGAGTCGAGAAGATCCCCTGGAGAAAGAAATTTTGCTTTGTCTGGCCACCATGTGGTTTAGAGCTGCCGCCATTTTGTTAAAACTTGATTTTCTTTCCCTGTGCCTTGAGACCAGGGCTCTCAAGAACTCTTATCTAGACCATCTCTAACTCCTGACACTGGGAAAAAAAAAAAAAAAAAGGCTTAAAGCTAGATCTTGCATATCTGTCTAAACATGTCTTGGTAATATTTTTGTGGTTAATATGTATATGAGCTCTATTTATTTGGCTTAAAAAAAAGGGGGGTAAGCGCTTACAAATCAAGTAATTCTAAATTAAACAATAAATTCCAGGTTCATGTGAACTGGGAAATATTCAGTGTTAAATACCTGATATTAGTGTTTGTTTGTTGACTTATCTAAAATAGACATGTCTTAAAATAATTAACGTTGAGTAAAAATATCTTCATTGTACCTAGGATTAATATAAGTTAAATATTATATCTGTTGCAAGTTTGTCAACAAGGAAATTACCTCAAGTGAAAAAACTTCTAAAAATGTAAATGAGATATGAGCTTTTATATCTCTAGCTGACTTTGGGGTGCTTCAGAGGGCCCCTGGAGCATCCAAAGGAGAGATATTAAACTGTGTTTATTTGGTTGCTTAAATTACATGGAAAAGATTATCAAATGAATAATAAATCTGCTCATGTTATAATGTATGGTAAATTAACTAATACAGATATCCTAAAAATTATATGGAGTTTTTAACATTCTGATATGTCCTGGTATTTTAATGGAAAACCTGATGACTTCACAAAAGTTAACAAAAGGACTGAATGAACCAGTAAATATGCTTATAACTTTTATGGTTTCTATCTAAAAAACTATGGGTTTGAATCTTATGTTTTCAGGGAGTAGGGAAAATCTTCCTCTCAAACTAATTATGACAATACTTTGGTAAAATTAAACGTTATAAACAAAACAATTATATTTTCTGACTCCTCTAAAAATTGGGAGTTCTTAGGTTTCCAGTAAGTTTATCAAATGAGTTAGGAAGGTTATCTCATGGTTACAAAAATCTCAAGAAATTTTTGAGACCTTAAAAGAGAAAAATTCACCTAGATTTGTTAGGCAGAATCTGTGATAAGCCTTTGGTGTGAGTTTCCCAACCCTGTTTTATTTTAAAAGTTCAGTCTGAGACTCTATAAATGTTTCAGCAAAATAAAAAGCCTATAATCAATTATGGCTATAAAAATCATCAGACCAAAATCAGTGAGAACAGACCTATTTTGCAAATAAACTAGCCTTAATTTGGTTATATTTAATAAAAACAAGGGTAACTATAAGAAAAAAAAAATTTCAAAACACTAAATCCCAGTTTGTTAATGGAGGTCTGCATCTAGTAAGAATCGTCTCTTAGATAGTTCTTTGCTGTTATGTGATATTGATGTAAAGTTTAATTAAATTCTTAAAAAAAACACCCAAAGTTTGTTTCTGAAGGCTATCTCAGTAATCTATCTTTGGATGAAAATCAGATGCCTCATGACCTGCAACCACGACTGAAAAAAGACATAATTTAAGGGACTGTCTCCAACATGGATGGAAGGACTTTTTTATCAGGAGAAACTACACTACACCAGGATGAGAAGACGACGACATCAGAGGTAGACAGCTTTCCCAAGATGCTGGACCTGATTCGTATGATCATTCATGTTTTCTTGGCTTCTTAGACCTTTGCATATAAGTCAAATGCTTTTCTATCATAGGACTGATCCTATACTAGTTTTAAAAATCAATCCAATTGTTGGGTTTGTGGCCAATTACCTGTGTCTAGTTCTGGGTTACCTTGGTAAATTTCTCTACTACCAGGCTCTAACTGGTTGGCCCTAAGAAAATTTACTTAAAAATTATAGTCATATTCAGGTCACTATGGTATTACTAGATAGGATCCCCTCACAAGGCCAATTAATAATGTCTGCTCTGACTCTGGCTATAAATTTGAGCTTTTTTTCTACTACCCAAGCTCAATCAGAACAAAAAAGTTTCCACAAAGAAGGAAAAAATCTCCCACAATTATGGGATGGATTTATATAAATAATACCAGTCTACAATAATTTAGGTTTAAAGTCTCCTCTGTTAAAAAAAAATAAATAAATAAGTAAATCATACTAAAGATAATCAGTCTAGTAACACTAGAAAACTGGGCTATGTGCCTTATAGATGGTGCCAATATATAATTTCCCTGGAAGATAAAGATTCTACAGAACAGACTAAGTCAGATGACCTGAAGATATACTGGGCTACATGTAATGAAAGTTCTTAACATAAGTCTTACTTGTGACTTTACTAATACTGCTGGCTATGTTATTTGTATTTCCCCTGTCTTACAAAATTGCTGTTTCTTACACTGTCAAATGTGTGTATGAGGCCTCTAATAGAATAATATATAGTCCCATATAAAATCGATGATGGTAACAGTGTAACTCTAGATATGGCAAGAAGCAACAAGAGGGAATATTTTCCTGGACCAAGAAGCTAATAAGACAGGTGGTCCAGAGAATTTTGGATACTGTTTTATGGCCTAATCCAGTAACAGCACATTGAGTGGCCTGTCAACAGAATCTTTGCCAAACCTGAGAATGTACATTCTCAGCACCATGAGATAAAATGGTCATGAAGTGCCCCCCTCATAATCATGGTCAAGTTTATGAGCAAAAAGGGGATCTGCCAACTGAAGACTGACACTCGCCATCTGCATCTACAAAGATTAAATCATGGCCGCTGCAACTGTTGACTTTCAACCCCCCCTGAAAGGAGTTCAGGGTAAAAATAAAAAATGAGGCACTCTGTGCTCTGGGAAAAACTGGCAGAACAGGCCTTCAGATAGTTAGATCTTTTCAGAAGAAGGTTTTATGAGTCCCAATTCTTGCATCTTCTCATATCTAGAGAAACACTGACGTCATTAACGGTGAAATCTGCTTTGGCTATTAAAAAATAGTTTACAATTAAAAGTCAAAATAGAGTAGCTACGGTTCAGATATCCTGGAAAATAACTAGGTGATGCTGTGGGTGTACTTTCAGATTAGAGCTTGTATTGCTCCAAGCTGGGGCAGTCCTATGCCCCATTTTGACAGGAAGTTATCATAGTCATTGTTGCCTAGTTCCCTAAAATTAAAACTGAGCGGGACTCTGTGGGGCTCTGGAGTACAGATCTGCTCTGTGTTCTCCATTTCTTATCTGTAGGATATAGACTTTGTTCAGCCTCCTTGGCCTTCCCTGAATTCCAAAGCATGGATTCAAATAATTGCTAATCAGGGAAGGGAGGGGATACAAAAACAGAAACAATCAAAGGCTGGTACAGCCTCCAGACAGAGTCCTGGTTCCTACTCAAAGAAATATGCATAGCAATGTCTTTGAGCCCCCACCCGGATGGAAGATGGTGACTTCAGACTGAACACAAGAGTCTTGGAGCACTGCTCTGTTGCCTCACCACCAACCAATCAGAAGGGGTCACAAAGCCTGCAACCCTCACCCCAAATGTTGCCTTCTGTTTCCGGGGACCGGAGATGACCATCCTGTTAGGTCTCTTGTTTGGCCCTTGTCTGTTTCATCTCTGAGAGGAGCCAACTAAATTGCTGCAACTACAAGGGTAGAAGCTGGTTTCGGATGTAGAAAACCCCAACTTAGATCAGGTAGAGAGACTTCTGCTCTGCTAGGCAGGCCTACGCCCATGCACAGCAGGAAGAAGTTACAGAAAAAAGAGACCTCCGCCCCAATTCCCAAAAAGTATCTTGAGTATGAAGTCTCTCAGGGGGCCTATGTGCTGTGTTAGGGGAAGAACGTTGTTTTTATGTAAATCACTCAGGGGTAATCAGGGAGTCCCTGGCCAAGATAAGAGAAGGGCTAAATCAAAAAAAAAAAAAAGAAAAAAAAAAAGTCTCAAAATTTGAGTCCTGGTTCCAACAGTCCCTGTGGTTAACAACACTAATTTCCACCCTGGTGGGCCCTCTAATAGTGCTACTATTAATACTTACTTTTGATCCATGCATAATAACTAAGCTTGTTGCCTTTGTAAAAAACCGCATCAATACCGTCCAACTGATGGTACTGAGGCAACAGTATCAGGCCCTGCCCCAAAATAAAGAGGGAGATTCCTCTATGTAGCTGAAGACAGGGGGGGAATGTTAGGACCAAACTGAAACCAGGACAGGCTCTAAGGAGCAGGCTAGGTCTGAGATTTAGTCTCTAGGAAAGCTGAGGCACTGGGAACTCCCGCAGGCAGTGTAACTCAACTAATCAGAAAAAATCCCAGTACCGCCCCCCCCCCCCCCCCCCCCCCGCCCGCGCCAGACCTGAGCCAATCCGGATAGGGATGTGAGGTTTAAAAGTCCCGTGTGCACATACGGTTTAACCAATCAGCTATACTGTTACAGGAACAAAGAACTGTCTGTATAAAAGTAGATGTGATTCAGAGCTCGGGGCTCTCAAGACTCCACTGCACTGGATGAGACTTGAGCCCTAGCTCGAGCTAGCAATAAACCCCTTTATGCTTTTGCATTGCTGTGGATGTCTTATTCTCTCAGTTTTGGGGACTCGGACACTGGGCACAACACTTGAAGCAACTGTGAATCAGTGAAATATGAGGCACAACACAAACGTCCAGTTTCTCCAATTAGCGAAAAGACATAACCTGCTGGAAAGCATCAAGCAGTGACTCTGGATTTTCCTGGGGTGTCCTGAGATTCTTGAAGACCAGTGCTTAGGAATTCCAGCCCGTTGTTCAGACTGGAGTGAAGACATCAGAAAAGTAGAGGCCACGGAGCAGAGAGCGAGCAGAGAGTGAAGGGTGTCAGAGAGTGAGGGAGGCAGGCTGATGGGTGGACAGGGAGACGGCCTCTTGACCTCTTTGTCAGCTTGCTCCCTCACAGTGGCCATTTCATTCGTGGAAGAAAATAAGTGAAAATTGCTTAAGTGATCATTGTGTGCCATTCCTTTTATATGTGAATTATTTACATGTCAATACATAGCAGCCCACTCCAATCTTCTCTCCTAGGAAATTCCATGGACAGAGAAGCTTGGCAGGCTACAGTCTTTGGGGTGGGGTCACAAATCAGACATGACTTGGCAACTAAATAGCAACAGCCATCCAGAATTCAGGTTCTTGTTTTAACCTGAGGACAGAACTTACTTCGTTCATTGGAAGAATTTTGACCTTATGACTTCCTGACCTTGTCTGACTTTGAGTTTGTATACATTTTGCCAAACTCTAGGAGGTTGCTGCTGCTAAGTCGTTTCAGTCATGTCTGACTCTGTGCGACTCCATAGACGGCAGCCCACCAGGCTCCCCCCGTCCCTGGGATTCTCCAGGCAAGAACATTGGATTGGGTTGCCATTTCCTTCTCCAATGCATGAAAGTGAAACTGATGTCGCTCAGTAGTGTCCGACTCTTAGCGACCCCATGGACTGTAGCCCACCAGGCTCCTCCATCCATGGGATTTTCCAGGCAAGAGTACTGGAGTGGGGTGCCATTGCCTTGGTTAAGCAGTGCTAAAAATTACAGTCAGCTCTGGTTAGCTTCCCAGGTGACTCAGAGGTAAAGAATTCTCCTGCAGTGCAGGAGATGCAGGTACCATCCCTGAGTTGGGAAGATCCCCTGGAGGAGGAGACAGCAACCTACTCCACTAGAGAATCCAAAGGACAGAGGAGGGCAGGCTACAGTCCATCAGGTCACAAAGAGTTGGACACAACTGAGCAATTGAGCATAGACAGCACTGTTTAGATGAGCAAAATGAATACTGAGCTACATAATCAACAAAGCTCTAACTGCTACAAAACATTGTAGTCAGGTATTTTCCACACATAGGTACACACTGAGAGCTTGTGTGTCTTTACCACAACTCTAGTTTCCAACCTCCTGAAACAAAACAAAAGTATAATATTGATAGAAGATACATCATTTTTCACACTAGAATCGTTTGACTTATTTTATCTGCAATGTCCTGTTCTTGTTCATATCACTGTTTAATGTATCAGACACAGAACCAGCATCTGATCATGGGGTTGTGTAGACTACTAAACATAAAACAGGAAAGTGAAAAAATAAACCATGCAAGTTTATTCCTTATTTACAGACAAGAACTATACAAAGAAGATGACCTTACAACAAACCAATAGAAAGTTTAAAATATTTTCTTTGAGTTGAATAAAAGTTTGAAGGACAAAGGACACGGTAAGCCACAAATTATTTGAGGAGGTAATGGACTGAAAAACAAGAGGCCGTGAACTGAAGCTAAAGCTAAGAGAAGACAGTGCCCTGAGGGAATTCATGAAAAATGTCCTCGGGCAGAGGCTGATTAGTGTGTGGAACAATAAGCAATTAGAGGCAAAGAACATTGCTTTAAAATCTGACTGCAGCCACTCACATGGGTAGATATAATTAGGCAGCAGAGTCTTTAATTCTCAAGCTCTCATGTGTGAACAGAAAAGCATAAAGAAGAGACACTTAAATTTAAATTATATGTATATGTGTATACATATAATACATGCTTCAAGTGAGTGACTAAGCTGATGTTAATCAAAACCCACTCCAGTGTTCTTGCCTGGAGAATCCCAGGGATGGAGGAGCCTGGTGGGCTGCTGTCTATGGGGTTGCATACAGTCAGACACAACTGAAGCGACTTAGCAGCAGCAGTAGCAATCACTTTTAAGCTAATCTTAAAGGGAGTGGCAAGTGAGTATGTGATTGTGTATGTAGTGAATAGAAATTATAAAAGATTAAGGGGTCACTGTGCTCAGTAACCATTTGGGATAACAGCACTAACACAGGTCCAGTGTGTCTAGAATAGAGAGTGAACAGCTATAGAGAATGGTGTGGGGAAAGCTTCCAGACCTTGGCATGTGGGACAACACACTGCCCCCCAACAACCCACTGTGAGACCAATAATTTCATCATTAACATCATTTAAATTAAGATGGTTCTGCCATGCTGCTGCTGCTGCTAAGTCGCTTCAGTCGTGTCCGACTCTCTGCGACCCCATAGATGGCAGCCCATCAGGCTCCCCCATCCCTGGGATTCTCTAGGCAAGAATTCTGCCATAGTAAAGTCATTATTTCACATATGATTTTAAAGCAATATACAAAAGACTGGTTCCAAATAGGAAAAGAAGAAGGTCAAGGCTGTATGTTGTCACCCTGCTTATTTAATTTCTATACAGAGTTCATCAGGAGAAATGCTGGGCTGGAAGAAACACAAGCTGGAATCAAGATTGCCAGGAGAAATATCAATAACCTTAGATACGCAGATGACATCACCCTTATGGCAGAAAGCGAAGAGGAACTCAAAAGCCTCTTGATGAAAGTGAAAGAGGAGAGTGAAAAAGTTGGCTTAAAGCTCAACATTCAGAAAACGAAGATCATGGCATCTGGTCCCATCACTTTGTGGGAAATAGATGGGGAAACAGTGGAAACAGTGTCAGACTTTATTATTTGGGGCTCCAAAATCACTGTAGATGGTGATTGAAGCCATGAAATTAAAAGACACTTACTCCTTAGAAGGAAAGGTGTGGCCAACCTAGATAGCATATTGGAAAGCAGAGATATTACCTTGCCAACAAAGGTCCAGCCAGTCAAGGCTATGGTTTTTCCAGTGGTCATGTATGGATGTGAGAGTTGGACTGTGAAGAAAGCTGAGCACTGAAGAATTGATGCTTTTGAACTGTGGTGTTGGAGAAGACTCTTGTGAGTCCCTTGGACTGCAAGGAGATCCAACCAGTCCATCCTAAAGGAGACCAGTCCTGGGTGTTTATTGGAAGGACTGATGCTACAGCTGAAAGTCCAGTACTTTGGCCACCTCATGCGAAGAGCTGACTCATTGGAAAAGACCCTGATGCTGGCAGAGATTGGGGGCAGGAGGAGAAATGGACGACAGAGGGTGAGATGGCTGGATGGCATCACCGACTCAATGGACATGGGTTTGGGTGGACTCGGGAGTTGGAGATGGTCAGGGAGGCCAGGAGTGCTGCGATTCATGGGGTCGCAAAGAGTCGGACACGACTGAGAAACTAAACTGAATTGAACTGAACTGATTCGCTTTAAACAATGCTAAAATTTTCAGAAAAAAAGAGGGTATTGAAGAAATCAAGCAGAAGAGAAACATTTTAAAGAGGGCTTTTGAGATTTCATTTATTGACTATGTGTGATGTGTAAGACTAACATGGGGGTTCTTGAGCAGCCAAGGTGAGTAAAAGGAATTTGTGGAACATGGTTGAGAATCTGTAGGGGTGTCAGGATTTTTGGTCACAGCATTTACACAATTCTTCAGAAGACTAATCCACCTGCAATGTGGGATAACTGGGTTCGATCCCTGAGTTGGGAAGATATCCCGGAGAAGGACATGGTGACCCACTGCAGTATTCTTGCCTGGAGAATCCTCATGGACAGAGTCCATGGGAGAGCAAAGAGGCGGACATGGCTGAGTGACTAAGCACAGCACAGTTCAGTTCATTTCAAGTCAGTCGCTCAGTCGTGTCTAACTCTTTGCGACCCCATGAACCGCAGCATGCCAGGCCTCCCTGTCCATCTCCAAGTCCCAGAGTCCACCCAAACCCATGTCCATTGAGTTGGTGATGCCATCCAGCCATCTCACCCTCTGTCGTCCCCTTCTCCTGCCCACAATCCCTCCCAGCATCAAGGTCTTTTCCAATGAGTCAGCTCTTCACATCAGGTGGCCAAAGGAGTTGGAGTTTCAGCTTCAACATCAGTCCTTCCAATGAACACCCAGGACTGATCTCCTTTAGGATGGACTGATTGGATCTCCTTGCAAGCCAAGGGACTCTCAAGAGTCTTCTCCAACACCACAGTTCAAAGCTATCAATTCTTCAGTGCTCAGCTTTTTTTATAGTCCAACTCTCACATCCATACACGACCACTGGAAAAACCATACGCTTGATTAGTCGGACCTTTGTTGGCAAAGTGATGTCTCTGCTTTTTAATATGTTATCTAGGTTGGTCATAACTTTCCTTCCAAGGAGTAAGTGTCTTTTAATTTCATGGCTGCAGTCACCATCTGCAGTGATTTTGGAGCCCCCCAAAATAATGTCTGACACTGTTTCCACTGTTTCCCCATCAATTTCCCATGAAGTGATGGGACCAGATGCCATGTTCTTAGTTTTCTAAATGTTGAGCTTTAAGCCAACTTTTTCACTCTCCTCTTTCACTTGCAACAAGAGGCTCTTTAGTTCTTCCTCATTTTCTGCCATAAGAGTGGTGCTATCTGCATATCTGAGGTTACTGATATTTCTCCCAGCAATCTTGATTCCAGCTTATGCTTCTTCCAGCCCAGCGTTCCTCATGATGTCCTCTGCATATAAGTTTAAAAAGCAGGGTGACAATATACAGCCTTGACCTACTCCTTTTCCTATTTGGAACCAGTCTGCTGTTCCATGTCCAGTTCTAACTGTTGCTTCCTGACCTGCATACAGGTTTCTCAAGAGGCAGGTCAAGTGGTCTGGTATTCCCATCTCTTTCAGAATTTTCCATAGTTTATTGTGATCCACACAGTCAAAGGCTTTGGCATAGTCAATAAAACAGAAATAGATGTTTTTCTGAAACTCTCTTGCTTTTTCGATGATCCAGCGGATGTTGGGAATTTGATCTCTGGTTCCTCTGCCTTTTCTAAAACCAGCTCGAACATCTGGAAGTTCATGGTTCATGTATTGTTGAAGCCTGGCTTGGAAAATTTTGAGCATTACTTTACTAGCATGTGAGATGAGTGCAATTATGCGGTAGTTTGAGCATTCTTTGGCATTGACTTTCTTTGGGATTGGAATGAAAACTGATATTTTCCAGTCCTGTGGCCACTGCTGAGTTTTCCAAATTTGCTGGCATATTGAGTGCAGCACTTTCACAGCATCATCTTTCAGGATTTGAAATAGCTCCACTGGAATTCCATCACCTCCACTAGCTTTGTTGTAGTGATACTTTCTAAGGCCCACTTGACTTCACATTCCAGGATGTCTGGCTCTAGGTGAGTGATCACACCGTCGTGATTATCTGGGTCATGAATATCTTTTTTGTACAGTTCTTCTGTGTATCCTTGCCACCTCTTCTTAATATCTTCTGCTTCTGTTAGCTCCCTTCCATTTCTGTCCTTTATTGAGCCCATCTTTTTATAAAATATTCCCTTGGTATCTCTGATTTTCTTGAAGCAATCTGTAGTCTTTCCCATTCTGTTGTGTTCCTCTATTTCTTTGCATTGATCACTGAGGAAGGCTTTCTTATCTCCCCTTGCTATTATTTAGGACTCTGCATTCAGATAGGTATATCTTTCTTTTTCTCCTTTGCTTTTTGCTTCTCTTCTTTTCACAGCTATTTGTAAGGCCTCCTCAGACACCCATAACTACCGCATAATTGCACTCATCTCAAATGCTTTTTGTCATTTCTTTTTCTTGGAGATTATCTTGATCCCTGTCTCCTGTACAATGTCACGAACCTCTGTCCATGGTTCCCTAGGCACTCTGTCTATCAGATCTGGTCCCTTAAATCTATTTCTCACTTCCATGTATAGTCATAAGGGATTTGATTTAAGTCATACCTGAATGATCTAGTGGTTTTCCCCACTTTCTTCAATTTAAGTCTGAATTTGGCAATAAGGAGTTCATGATCTGAGCCACAGTCAGCTCCCGGTCTTGTTTTTGTTGACTGTATAGAGCTTCTCCATCTTTGGCTGCAAAGAATACAATCAATCTAATTTCCATGTCAACCATCTGGTGATGTCCCTGTGTAGAGTCTTCTCTTGTGTTGTTGGCAGAGGGTGTTTGCTATGACCAGTGAGTTCTCTTGGCAGAATTCTATTAGCCTTTGCCCTGCTTCATTGCGTACTCCAAGGCCAAAATTGCCTGTTACTCCAGATATTACTTGACTTCCTTCCTTTGGATTCCATTCCCCTATAATGAAAAGGACATCTTTTTGGGGTGTTAGTCCTAGTAGGTCTTGTAGGTCTTCATAGAACTGTTCTATTTCAGCTTTTTCAGTGTTACTGGTCAGGGCATAGACTTGGATTACTGTGATATTGAATGGTTTGCCTTGGAAACAAATAGAGATCATTCTGTCGTTTTTGAGATTGCACCCAAGAACTACATTTTGGACTTTTGTTGACTATGATGGCTTTTCCATTTCTCCTAAGGGATTCCTGCCCAGTAGTAGATATAATGGTCATCTGAGTTAAATTCACCCATTCCAGTCCATCTTAGTCATCTGATTCCTAGAATGTAGATGTTCACTCTTGCCTTCTCCTGTTTGACCACTTCCAATTTGCCTTGACTCATGGACCTAACATTCCAGGTTCCTATGCAATATTGCTCTTTATAGCATTGGACCTTGCATCTATCACTAGTCCCATCCACAACTGAGTGTTTTTTTTGCTTTGGCTCCATCCCTTCCTTCTTTCTGGAGTTATTTCTCCACTGATCTCAATTAGCATATTGGGCACCTACCAGCCTGGGGAGTTTATCTTTCAGTGTCCTATCTTTTTGCATTTTCATACTGTTCATGGGGTTCTCAAGGCAAGAATACTGAAGTGGTTTGCCATTCCCTTCTTCAGTGGACCACATTCTGTCAGACCTTTCCACCATGACCCGTCTATCTTGGGTGGCCCCACATGGCATGGCTTCGTTTCATTGAGTTAGAGAAGACTGTGGTCCATGTGGTCAGATTGACTGGTTGTCTGTGATTGTAGTTTCAATCTGTCTGCCCTCTGATGCCCTCTCTCAGTGCCTGCCATCTTACTTGGTTTTCTCTTAGCTTGGATGCGGGGTATCTCGTCACGGCTGCTCCAGCAAAGCGCAGCCTCTGCTCCTTACCTTGGACGAGGGCTATTAGCTCCTCCCAGCCGGTGCCCCTAACGTCAGGTGTGGGGTAACTCCTCTCTTGCACACTTGTGTGCACTTGCAGCCGCCAGCGCAAGAGGTAGAAGCAGAGCACAGCACAGCAGAAGACTAACTCTGATAGCAACTTTCTAAATTTATGAAGTTTTGAGGTCCTTAGGAAAGAAACTAAAATATCTTTGTAAGCATGGCTCTCTTTCTCTGGTCCCTAAGACCCCAGGAATGAGGTGATGATAAAAATGTCCACTGTTTATATTGGAGATGAATTCTGCTTCTACTAGTTCCTAAGATCTTGTGAATCTTGGAAAATCATGAAGCATAGAAAATGTGCATTCATGTTGACTAAAAAAAAATGTGCAACTTGAGGGTTTTATTTTAAAACAACTTAATTTTATCTGGGGCAAAATGAAGACTGCAGCTCAGGAGACAGCACCTCAGATAGCTCTGAGCGACTGCTTCAAAGAGGCAATAGAGAAAGGTCAGTATATAAGAGTTTGGTAAGGGGGATATTCAATGCAATCAAGCGCTTACTTTACAAAAGATTCTGTGCTAGTTATAGGAGTTGACGTCACCAGGAAGGGATTTAGTGATTTTCTAGATAAGAGGGTGGCTGCCCTGGTAGCTCAGATGGTAAAAGTTAAGTTGCTTAGTCCTGTCCTATTCTTTGCGGCCCCATGGACTATAGCCTACCACGCTCCTCCACTCATGGGATTTTCCAGGCAAGAGTACAGGAGTAGGTTGCCATTTCATTCTCCAGGGGATCTTCCCCACCCAGGGACTGAACCCAGGTCTCTTGCATTGTAGGCAGATGCTTTACCGTCTGAGCCACCAGGGAAGTCTGCCTTTCCTGGAAAGACGGTAAAGCATCTTCACCAGGGAAGACAGTAAAGTGTCTGCCTACAATGCAGGAGACCTGGGTTTGATCCCTGTGTTGAGAAGATCCCCTGGAGAAGGGAAAGGCTACCCACTCCAGTATTCTGGCCTGGAGAATTCCACGGACTGTATAGTCCACAGGGTTGCAAAGAGTCAGACACACTACCGAGAAACTCTCAATTCACTTTCTTAAATATTAGAAGATTCAAGGATTGGGATCAAGAATCAGTTCCTGACAATATCTATCTAAAGACCTGTCCCTCCAGATTCCCTGGAGCAGAGCGCCTCCCTCTCCACCCTAAGCTCCCTCAGGTGGTGTTGAAGGTCAGCAGCTGCAGCTGCATAGGGTTAGGTCTCCGCAGAGGCAGACGGCAAATGCCCTTGATTTTGTTCAGTTGCTGGCAAATGCTCTTGAAAGTGAAAATCACTCAGTCATGTCCAACTCTTTGCAGCCCTCTGGACTGTAAACCACCAGGCCTCTCTATCCATAGAATTCTCTAGGCAAGAATACTGCAGTGGGTAGCCGTTCCCGTCTCCAAGGGATCTTCCCAACCCAGGAATTGAACTGGGGTCTCCTACATTGCAGGCGGATTCTTTACCAGCTGAACTACTAGGGAAGCCTGGCAAGTGGCAATTTGTACATGACATTCAGAGCAATCACACATGGCAATTATAACATATAAACTCAGTCTTCCAGATGGGGGAGTGGTACAGGCATAGCTGGGCTTCCTTCTAGCTGCTCAGGATAAATGCGACTGTTGGGTAAGAGTGGCTCTAAAGCTTTGTTGTATTTATCAAGTGTGATCTGAAAGAGAATTTTCCAAAGCTATGAAATTTAAAAAGAAAAAAAAGAGAGAGAAAGAATAATTAAAATCCATTATAAAGCAATTGGACAGGAACCATACATCAAACTGGAGATACAATGGTTTAAGTGGAGGAAGGGTGGTGGCACCTAGAGTAATTGCTTGAGCCAACTGAAAAAAGATGTCATGTTAACTTAATAAAACGAGTACCTTTTTAAGGCTAATATCCCCAGCCCAGACTCAGTGGATGTGCAGGAAAGATTTTCAAACTATGGGAAATAAAATTTTATTGCATGTACCTCTTCTCATAAAAGATCTCTTTAGACATTATTTTTACTTAATGTGTCCTCATCTATTTCATGTTAATTAATGCATCTCTACTATGAGCCAGGTTCTCAGTGGGGCCCTGGGGACTCAAGGCCTCATTGATTATCACAACTGAGAAGTGACACGAGCACCCTAAGCAGGCCGATTCAGTTTCAAACAGCAATTTCGGTCCTAAGGTTGACCAGTGGACCATAACTTTTTGTTGTTTTTGTTATTTTTACTTTTTATTACTAAGTTTTTGGAGGAGTTGGCCATTTCCTTTGAGACTGGTGGATTCCTTTTTTTTTTTTTTTTGTTAATTATGTAAGTATTTTTGTCTGCGCTGGGTCTTTGGCCCTGCACAGGTTACTCTCTAGTTTTGCTATGCAGGCTTCTCACTGGAGTGGCTTCGGTGAGGAGAACAGGCTGTTAGAAGCAGAGGCTTCGGTAGCTGAGGCCCGTGGGCTCACTAGTTGTGGCTCCCAGGACCTGGAATACAGGCTCAATAGTTGTGGTGCACAGGCTTAGTTGCTCCCTGGCATGTGAAGTCCTCCCAGACCAGGGTTTGAACTCGCGTCTCTTCCATTGGTGGACTCTTTACCCCTGAGCCACCAGGGAAGTTCCTGAACTCCATTTTAATAGCAGTAATGGCAAGATACAGTTTGATGGCAAGGATTATAGTTGAAAATGATCATCTGAAGAAGTGAGAATGATTTACAAAAAGGAAACAAGTGAAGCACCATCACAGCCTGAGGAACACTAACTGGAGGCAGAATGGACATTTTTCTTTAGAAAGCGTGGAAAAATTTGTCCTCTTATTTATAAAAGTCAAATTGTTTTGTGATAATTATATCAAGAACTCTAGATGTCTAGAGATATTATTCTGTTTGCATGCAAACTAACAAAGTAGCCTGACACAGATACTAGCAGACCCAAGATTCCTGGGGTAGACCTGGAGGATAAATTTTTACTCAGAGGAATAGCTGAAGGTAGAGTTTCAACATTTTTACACTGGTTCCCATGAGTATAGTTTCCAGGGAGTGACTGATACAAGGGACCAGGAGGCACCTCACATTCAGTGGGCACTGTTACAGGAGAGAAACCCTGAGGAAACATTGCATAAAGGGCAGTGAACAATTCTGACCTGTTCTATGGAGAGATCTTGGATCCAGCTTCCAAAGCTCCATGCTATCTAAACATCCTTGAAAAGGACAGTCTGGAGAGTTGCTTCCAGTAGCCATTTCAATATGTAGATACAGGTTTTCTTAATTTTTAAAAGTTTAATTTAATAATGATTGTAAATATTAATAATATTTGTTTCAATTTATTTGTGTACTTCATCTAATTATATCCTTTTATTAATAGTTATATTCTATTTTATCCATTTTCTTTTCAAATACTTAAATTCATTATTTTCACTTCCCTGCTTTCTGTTTTTCCTTCCTGGTTCCCTTATCAAATATGCAGTTCACCTTCTTCTCCCTTGGCCAACAGATAAATTGTCTTCAATTTGAATTTAAGTTTGTCTTTTTTACCTTATAGTTCCTAAATTCATTTAATTCTCATTTTATTTTTCTCTTTTATTAACAATTTACATTTTTATTCTGAATTTCAAAATTCTAACTCAAGGTTTTCTTCATATCCCCAACTGCTATTGAGAATGTTTAATTAAAGTTTCATATCATTTTGTACTTTTCTTCGCCTCTGTTGTTTGTTTGTTTTGGAATTGGGGGGGGGGTGTTTGTTTTTTGAGTTGTTTATTTGGAAGGAAAGCAATTGTATTGGCTTAAATGTCTTGATGCTCATTTTCTGATTTCTTCTTATGGTAACTTTGTGTAGATAAAGACTGTATTTTGTGGACCAAAATTGGCCATATAATATTCTTTATTCAAGAACAGTCTTTTTTTATTTAATTCATGGAAGTTGGGAGGGGTGTTGTGCCATCTTACCATTTTTCTCCTTTCCGTATTCCTTTTTATCTTTCACTTTCCAAGAACCGATGCCTTTATGAGGCTCCCTCTTTGGTTCTTGCACGCTGTCAGAGGCTTTCCCCGCAGGTGACCCACCGGGGCTCTTGCCAGTATTTTCGCACTGAGAGTGAACTTTCTTTTTTTGGAGATGACTTTAGTTAAGTCACAGGACCTCTGTCCTTTTCTTCTCTTGTTCCGGTGACCTCCCCTCACACTCTATAGGTGCTTACAGAAGGAGACCGACTGATAGCTCTGCTGGAAATTGATGTTTATTTGTTCCACGAACAGGTCTTTTGAACTTGTGTAGTTTCTCTGTCTTCTGACTGCAGATACTGTGATAAGTATAGAAGTTTGAAGTTAGCAACAAGGCACACTTTAAATATTATCTAGTCCTCACTAGCACAACTATGGACTCAAATAGTAAATTTTTAAGAGCCTCTATATTTTTTCAACATTTTTTTCTAATTTGGGGCCCTTAGTTCTACATTCATATCCCTCTCAAACTAATTTTTCATGTTAATTGCTAATTTCATGTTAAGTTGCCCCTAAATTATATATGTATGTGTCTATTATAGGTATACACATATTTTTGAAATCAAGTTCTAGTGTTTCTTGGCAATAAGATTTCTTTTCTAGTAAATACATTCTGAGAGTTTGTCCCTATTTAGGTGGCCATTAATTTTATGTGAAACAACTGTCACCAACTAAGTCAGTCAGTAACTCTTCCATGCTATAATTTGGACTTCAAGATGTTATTTTCAATAAAAAATAACCTGATATTATATTAGATTCAGGAGTTTCATAAGCAAATAACTTTTTTTATTATTTGATAATTGCTTTTTTGTTGTATTGTGTGAAATGAAACAATGAAACCCAATCTTAAAAATCTTCTTTTCAAAATGTCTTTCAAATACAATATTTTACTAGTAAAAAACAAGTAATGCTTTTTAAAATTTCAGCGACAAATTCCAAATCTCAGTTTTTTACTCCCTATGGCAATATTTTCCACTGAAAGCATGTCAAGCGATTCTCAGTACACCCAAATATCTCAGTTGCTAAGCAACTGCTAATGAATTTTCCACCAAAAAGGTTTAGGACCAGGCCTCTGAGATATCAAATACTCACACAGCCCTTGATGCTTTTGCAAATGTCCCTCTACTGTAGCATAAAAAAGTTACTCTAAATAATAAGTACCCACTGATTATAACAAAATATTAGAAAAAAGGCAAATAAAATTCATTTTATTTCATAAATGAAATACTACTTTTCCCCCTAAGAAATACAGATAATTCAACACCCATAAATATATTTTGTAAAAAACAATCAATATAGTTCAATGACTTCAAATTTTTTCAAATATGATTAAAATTTTGATTTCTGTTATGTTTATTTAATAATTTAATTCAAATTAACTTAAAAGTAATGTTTTTATTTATTCTAATTGTGATTGTATCATTAAAAATGAATACCTAATACTGAAAGCTCTTCCCTTAAGGGAAAAATCTGAAGCATACAGAGGCACTGTGTGGGTTACTTGTTTCTCTGAAGTAGGTTGTATGGGCACAGAATCTGGAGATGGAAAATTATGAAAGAACTTTCAATTGCTCTTATTTTCTCAGTGGTATAGGAAACAGGTCATCTGTTGAGAGGGAAGATGGGGAGAGGCTGTTGGATGTTTAAAAAGGAGCTGAGATGAGACTGGGTAATGGAAATGTGTACTTGTGCAGTCTTCTTTAAAAGTTGTCTTAATGTTGATGTACATGGATTAATTATCATTGCAGTTAGCACAATTTTTTTTTTTCTCCAGCTACACATGAAGGAATGGAGGAGTACATTTTAGATTTATTCATGGTTATCTATATGGAACTTAATGAATGTGAAGAAAAGAAAAAAGCCCTCTTTGGAGAAGGCTTCATGGGATACGGATAAGAGAAAAGAAGGTGAAGATTTAGATCAGAAGCGAGGTGCAGAATATAGAGGCCTTCACTGTTAACTGACTGTGGTAGATATTTTTCAGTAGGGTTCCTATATTAGTTTTCAATTGCTGTGTAGCAATTTTACCATGTGCCTAGAGACTTAAGGGCTTCCCTGATAGCTCAGTTGGTAGAGAATTTCACTCAGTCATTCACTCACTCACTAGTGACTTAAAGCAACACACTTTCATTATTTTGCAGTTTCCATGAATTACAGGTCTGAGCATGGTTTGCTTAGGGTCACAGAGCTGTAATCAAGGTGTCAGCCAGCTTTGTTCTCATTTAGAGTCTCCACATAAGGGAGGGTCTCCCTCCAGGCTCATTCAGTTTGTTGGAGAATTCGTTTCCTTGTGGATTTTTGACTGAGAGTCTTGACTTCTTACTGGATCCAGCCTCAGGTGTGGAGGTCATCCACAGTTCCCTGCTCTGTGGCCCTCAGTGTAGGTTTTGATGCTTCCAGAACAACAGGAAAATAGATCTCTTCAGTTGGATAAGGCAGATTCTTATGACATAATCACAGCTGTGACCCCGCCACTTTTGCTGTATAATGAAATTAATGAAAGGAGTGGCATTCTTGCACCCTTTCCACATTCTGTTGGGAAGAAGCCAGTCACCTGTCTTCAAGCCCAGTGTGATTCACTGGGTTTCACTGAGGGTGTGTCAGCTGCAGGCTGCAATTGGTTTTCATATCTTTATCTGTTTCCTTGGGTTGTTTCAAAGCAGACTCATTGATGTGAAGAACTGATTTATTCCAAAGACCCTGCTGCTGGGAAAGATTGAAGGTGGGAGGAGAACGGGACAGGGGATGAGATGGTTGGATGGCATCACCGACTTGATGGGCATGAGTTTGAGCAAGCTTTGGAAGTTGGTTATGTACACGGAAGCCAGGCATGCTGCAGTCCATGGGGTCGCAAAGAGTCGGACACGACTGAGCGACTGAAGGGAGCTGGGTTGATTCTGTCCTCCATCTTGTTGCCTGCTTTGGCCGATAGAATAACACCCAATGTAAGGCAGGCAGAGACTTGAAAAGTGCTTGCCCTTTATGACTTGCTTTCTCCTGGGACCTTACTGCTGTTGGAAGAAGCCAGGCTAGCAAGTTGGGTGGTGACCAAGTGTCACAAGTGAGAGTGAGGCCATCCTAGAAAATGCAGCCCCGGTAGCTGCATCAGTAGAACACACGTGCGTGAGTGCCCAGGAGAGGTCCGAGGAGCCTGCCCAGAGCTGCTGGTTTGCCGCTGCGATTTTACATCTCCACTTCAGATTTTTGTCTAAGTACTCCCTGCATTCTTTTAAGAAGGTGAACTTTTATACTTTATTCTTTATATTGTAATCGTTTTCTTTAGAATGGACTCCATGTAGATACCCGTCATGGGTTGAATTGCACCCTCCATAGAGCTTCCCTGGTGGCTCAGAGGGTAAAGTGTATTCCTGCAATGCGAGAGAACTGGGTTCAATCCCTGGGTCGGGAAGATCCCCTGGAGAAGGAAACGGCCACTCACTCTGGTACTCTAGCCTGGAAAATCTCATGAATGGAGCATCCTGTAGGCTACAGTCTGTGGTAGACTACAGTCTATGGGATCTCAAAGAGCCGGACACGACTGAGTGACTTCACCTCACTTCAGAGGATATGCTGAGGTCCTCACTCACCACACCTCAGAACGTGACCTTATTTGAAAATAGGGTTCTTGCAGGTGCACTATTTTTAATGCATTTATGTAAGCTTGATGTTAAGTCTTCCTTAAACATTTTATATTGGGCTGTCCAAAAAGTTCATCTGGATTTTCTGTAAAATGTTATTCAAAAGCCATTATGAACACTTTGGAAAACCTGATATAATTTACTAGTGAAGTCACTGCAGCCTATAATTTTCTCTATAGGAAGATTTTCACTAGAAATTCAATATCTTGAAGGTATAGAGATACAGAGTTTCTATTTCTTCTTGTGTCAGTTTAAAACATTTGGATATTTAAGGTAATTTTTTCAATTTCCTCCAAGTTGTTGAAGTTGTTACTGTAAAGCTCTTCATTATTTTCTTTTATTAGGTTTTAATGATTATAAGATGTTTAGTGATGTCCTCCTTTCTCTTAGTACTTATATTATTTGTAAAACTATCATACTTTCTCTTTTATTTATATGTTAAAGTTAAAATATTTAATTTTTAAGTTGCAGGTTATTTTTAAATCTTGTATTATTTATTTCTAATCTAATTCTCTCTGGGAAAAGACCTTACTATAAATGATTTTAATATATTTAAATACTTTGAAGCCTGTTTTCATAACTTATATTCTACCTATGAAGAGCATATTGGAATATCTATATGCATTTGAAAATTCATAATTTGAAAACTCATTTGAGTTCATGTATGTGCCTCTGATTTTCTAATATCTATTTTTTTCAGTTTACTCACTAAGCTTCTATACAGACCATTTCAAGCCTTCCCTGTGTGTGACTGTGTGGGTATGCTACATTGTGTCTGACTCTTTGTGATCCCATGGACTGTAGCCCGCCAGGCTCCTCCATCCATGGGATTCTCTAGGCAACAATCCTGGAGTGGGTTGCCACTCCAGTGTGCTCCTCCAGCGGATCTTCCTGACCCAGGGATTGAACCCATGTCTCTTGTGGCTCCTGCATTGGCAGGTGGGTTCTTCACCATTGCACCACTTCCTCAAATTTCTAAACCTTCTCATCTATTTTTTGCAGAAAATGACCTTACTTCTCACTGCATGGAGAAAATAGATAGTCCAGACAGGCGTGCTCTCACTTTCTCAAACCAAATATAGAAACCTATTTTCCTCTTCACCTGATAAAGTAGTGGAGTTTTTCTTCCTATCAAAGACTAATCCCTTTGCTCAGAAACTTGCCTCTCTCTCTCTTTCATAAACCTTACCCCAAAGTTTATCCCTTATCTCTTATAGAGTTTAAGCCTTTCAGATAGTTCTTTCTCACTTGCTATTAAATTTGCTGCAACTCAGGGAAGAATAAAAAGTAACATTGCAACTAAACCCCTTTCTTAACCCCTCATCCTTTTGGGATTACCTTCAGATTTGTTTTCCCTCCCTCCCAGCAAAATTTCTCAAGCATTTTTTTTCCAGTCTTTGATTTTTCCCTCACCTACAGTTTACTCCTATTCAAACAGCAATTTTACTGTTTTCCTTTCAAATAGTTGGAAGGAAAATAGTAAACTGTTAATGGAACAACTAACTGTGTTAGTTAACTCTAATATATTACCTAGAGTCATCTATCTTTTATTAATACATCTATCTTTTCATTAATACATCTATCTTTTCATTAATACATTAATACATTTGTTTTTCCCAGACAAGAAAGGATAATTTCAGAGACTAGTGTCCATACAAAGTAGTTGTAGTCACACACTGAGAGGAACAGACTCATGGACACAGACTGTTCAGTCTGAGCTGACATCAACATTCTAGTAGATGGTGGTAGGACTCTTCCAGGGACAGAGTGAGGATTTCCATGAATTTCTTTTTATCCCCAATAGGAGACATAATGAGAGCTGCTTAAATCTGGGTTCTTACAAAAAATAAATAATATGAATGAAAATAATAATAATAATGAGAATATAATTTTGATTATTTGTTTTGGAATATTGTTGCTATTGTGCTACTATAGCAACAATATTCTATATTCTATGTAGAATATAATATGTCTATATTCTGAGAGGCAATGAGACAATCTTTCACATTCTTCCTAATCTAGTTCTAATTTTTGTACACAATGCTTTTATAAACTGAAATAAAACACTGCCGGATTGACATTGTGTTCTCACTGACCCCACAGAAACACTTGTAGGAAGTAACTCTGCTTTTCATAGCAGTATAGTTATTTGCTTGCAGTCAAAAAGAACCTGTTCTCTTTTTTTTGATCAGGTTATAATTGTACAAGTCAATTGCACAATAAGTATATGTCTTGAGGATAACATATGAAGATAAACCTTATTCAGAACATGAACTATGGTGCAACATTCTTGTCATTCCTTTGTGGGACCAGTGCCTTCTCAGGAAACTGTACAATATCTGGATGCATTCACAGTAGGGAAAGTCACTTTCTGGCATGGCAGAAGCCCTCACAAATTTGAGGACAGGCAAAAAGAGAATTATTCACCTGCATTAAAATTTCTGTAGATAAAACTTGGTGACAACGAATTTCTTGGTTTTGATTTCCAGCCATAGGCTATACAAATTTCTAATTATATAAAATAGAAACTATTTTAAAAGGAATCCTACTATCCTTAAATAGTGCTGAATGTAAAATCTGAGTATGGTTCACCAAGTACTTGCATTCAGTTCAGTTCAGTTCAGTCGTTCAGTCGTGTCCGACTCTTTGCAACCCCATGAATTGCAGCACGCCAGGTTTCCCTGTCCATCACCATCTCCCGGAGTTCACTCAGACTCACGTCCATTGAGTTGGTGATGCCATCCAGCCATGTCATCCTCTGTCGTCCCTTTCTCCTCCTGCCCCCAATCCCTCCCAGCATCAGAGTCTCTTCCAATGAGTCAACTCTTTGCATAAGGTGGCCAAAGTACTGGAGTTTCAGCTTTAGACTTGCATTAGGGCTGTGAAGTGAGGAGAAGTCACTCAGTTGTGTCCGACTCTTTGCGACCCCGTGGACTGTAGCCCATCAGGCTTCTCCGTCCATGGGATGCTCCAGGCAAGAATACTGGAGTGAGTTGCCATTTCCTTCTCCAGGGGATCTTCCCAACCCAGGAATTGAACCCGGGTCTCCCACATTGCAGGCAGATGCTTTAACCTCTGAGCTGTATATATATATATATATATATTTTACATTTTTATGATTATCCTCTGTCAGCTTATCTGGTTGGAATTAATAATAGAGATCAGTCCCTTGACTGTAATTCTCTTAACCAAGTTAGTCTTTGCGGACAAGCTAGAGTCTAGAATGAAAAAAAAGCAACTCTAGAGGACCTGATTCAGGAAAGAGTAGGGCATGACCTAGAAGCATATTTCACCAGAAGATTTGCCATATGCAAATGATAAAAAATATAGAGTTAAAAATGTAACAAACTTGATAATTTAATATAAACATGAACAGATCTCAAAAATTTACTGCCAAGTAAAAAATAAAGTAAAATCAGTGCAAAATGTAATATATAAAGGGGTATGTGTTAGCAGAGTGCCACAAAGAGTAGGAACAGGTTTACAAAAGCAGGTAATAGAAAATAAAATGTAACAAAATACATTTTTTAATGGTGAAATGGACACAGCAAGGATTGATTTGCTGTAAATGAAGATGATGATCAAATGAGTGAGAGAGATAAGGGATGAGGTTGAAAATTTACAGAGGCCAAATTAAGTTAAAGCGTCTGCCTGCAATGTGGGAGACCTAGGTTCGATCCCTGGGTTGGGAAGATCCCCTAGAGAAGGAAATGGCAACTCACTCCGGTATTCTTGCCTGGAGAATCCCATGGACAGAGGAGCCTGGTGGGCTGCATTTCACAGGGTCGCAAAGAATCAGACATGACTGAGCGACTTCATTTCACTTCACTTCATAAGCTATAAGCAAAGCTTCAGCAAACTAGACACATCATCTGATTCATATTTCACATCGATGACTTGGATGGCTGTGTAGACTGGATGGAAAGGGGACAGAAGTCCTCCTGGGTCTTCTGCAGTAGTTCAGGTGGAAGTGCGGGAGCAGAGAGGGGCCAGAAATGAAATGTTAGTTTGCAGTGGGAAAGTGGCCGTGCAGGGAGAAATAAGTGATTAGATTCAGATAAATATGGAATTAAATCACAAAGCTTCCTGACTTTCTGCAATGGATACTGGAATGTGTGAGGGCTTGGGGAAGACCAGAGCTCAATTTTGATGTCCAGAGCTTTTATTTAGTAAGCAGACTGCATGGTGGTGGTACAAGGCTCACAGTTGTGATAAAGATATGATGAGGAAAGTACGATTCAGAATCTGCTTGTTATTTTTTTGGTGCTTCTTTTTTAAGTTATATATCTCCTTGAGACGTTCTGTAGGAGGAGGTGGGGCAGGTGTTTTCAGGTGAGAAGGGGGCTTAGGCTTGAATGTGTGGAGTGGACAAAACAAAATAGGATGGAAGATGTATTAACCAATACATAATTTTTAGAATTTGCATTGGGTAAAAACTATGAAGGCATACTCATATATACAAAATATATCAGTGAATTTACAGAGAGACTGCCTTTAATCTTCCTGGTGTTGATCCTGCTACACAAATAAGCAATATGTTAAATCCACTCTAGCAAGATCAAAAATAAGGGATGAAATTCAGAGAAAAAGTGAAAAGTAAAAGTGAAGTCGCTCAGTCATGTCCGACTCTTTGCGACCCCGTGAACTGTAAGCCAACCAGGCTCCTCCGTCCATGGGATTTTCCAGGCAAGAACACTGGAATGGGTCACCATTTCCTTCTCCAGAAGAGCTTCCCAACCTGGGGATTGAACCTGTGTCTCCTGCATTATAGGCAGACGCTTTACCATCTGAGCCACCAGAGAAGTCCACCTAATAGGGGCTTCCCTGCTGGCTCAGACAGTAAAGAATCTGCCTGCAATGCAGGAGGTCTGGGTTCAGTCCCTGAGTTGGAAAGATTCCCAGGAGAAGGAAATGGCACCCCACTCCAGTATTCTTGCCTGGAAAATTCCATGGAAAGAGGAGCCTGGTAGACTACAGTCCATCAGATCACAAAGAGTTGGAAACGACTGAGCAACTCAAACACACACACACATATAACCCCATAGATCTGAATTTCTATGGTAGAAGTGGGGAAAGTATTAAGTGAATATATGCTAGAGGTAAATAGCATCTAGAATATGCAAATCAACTATATATAAATAGAATGCCATCCTCATTTAAGGGACTCAAAATGGACCTACTAATAAGATATTGTTAAAATTGAGTAGTCATTTCTGATTAAACAAGGAAAGAGCTCTTAATTTTCTATAAATGGAAAGATATTTTCTCAGCTTGCTGAAAATTATCTACCAGAAATTGCTGTAAACAAAATACTTAATGATGAAATGTTAGAAGAAATTTCATTAAAGTCAAGAATAATTATGATATGCACTATCACTATAATTATCCAAGACACTAGTAGCATACTGGAATAAATCATCTCTCTCATCAACAGATCTCATGCAGACAACAAAATAAGCAGAATCCATCACGCAGACACTCCCTGAGAACATCCGGATTAAAGAAATATAGAGAGCTTCTTAAGTAGATGGCATGAAGGGACCTTCTGATGATAATAGGAGTACTTGAAACATCTATACCACTTACCATACACAGTTATTATTTTTTCAAATGTATATTAGCAATTTAAAAACCCTCTCAACAACCTTATGAAATTGGTATAATTATTATCCCTGTCTTATAAATTTAGTAAAATAAACTATGGCAATATTAATTAAGTTACCCAAAATAAACTTACTAGGAAAGATCTGGGATTTCTCAGGTGGTTCAATGGTAAAAAATCTACCTGCCATACAGGAGACCTGAGTTTGACCCCTGGGTCAGGAAGATCCCCTGGAGAAGGAGATGGCAACCCCCTCCAGTATCCTTGCCTGGAGAATCCCATGCACAGAGGATCCTGGTGGGCTACACTCCATGGGGTCACAAAGAGTTGACATGGACTGGCTGACTGAGCACATAACAGGAAAGATCTAGACACAGGCAGTCTGACTCAAAGCCTGTAAGTTTTAACCACTAAGCTTCCACACTGACCTGACACTTTTATTCTAACACATATTCTCTCATCATGGGCAATTCTTGCTTCTACTGCCGAATCATTCCATGCTTTTGACTTCTTAGACTTTACCCTAAGTAGGGCTTCCCAGGTGGCACTAGTGGTAAAGAATCCACCTGCCAAAGCAGGAGATGCGGATTCGACCCCTGGGTCGGGAAGATCCCCTAGGGGAGGAAATGGCACCCCACTCCAGTGTTCTTGCCAGGAAAATTCTATGGATAGAGGAGCCTGGTGGGCTACAGTCCATGGGGCTGCTGAGTTGGACGCAACTGAGCACGCACACCCTATGTAAGTTTTATTATTACTGTAATGTAACATGAAAGAAATGCCCCCAAATATCTTTTGCTATATTATTGCTGCTAAGTCACTTCAGTCGTGTCCAACTCTGTGCAACCCCGTAGACGGCAGCCCACCAGGCTCCACCGTCCCTGGGATTCTCCAGGCAAGAACACTGGAGTGGGTTGCCATTTCCTTCTCCAATGCATTAAAGTGAAAAGTGAAAGTGAAGTCACTCAGTCGTGTCCGACTCTTCGCGACCCCATGGACTGCAGCCCACCAGGCTCCTCTGTCCATGGGATTTTCCAGGCAAGAGTACGGAGTGGGTTGCCATTGCCTTCTCCATAAAAGTATATCAATTTAATGGTCAATCAACTAAGAAAATGCTGTAAAATAAGTATCTACTGGCACAGATTTTAGGACTCTTGTCCTTGCAGCCTCCCCAGTGTAAACGCTTCCAATTATCTTGCCTCCATTTGTTTAGAATACTTGTTTAGAAAGGTAGCATATGGTCAGACTAGGGGAAATCTGTATACTCTCTATATAATTGTTAATAAATGATACTATTAAAAGCATCAGGAGAATGGCATTTAGGAATAACAATGCCTGGAATATCATATCCTTTCTAGTGGAGCAATTGATTACTCTAATTAATGTATACAGACTGGAAAGTATTCTTTAACTCCAAATGGAGTTTTCCTGTTGAAAACAAGCATTGATAATAATGAATTCTACAGATAAATTCACTTGCATCAAATTTTAGGACTGAGTTTCTAATAACTATGTTTTCAGGTTAACACAGTAATTAGAAAAAAAAATCATGTCTTTACTGCAAAGTGTTAATGAATTTCTTGATATTAATTTGTTTTTAAGCAAAAGAAAAGAACTTTGCTGATCACAAGGTTTTTCAAAAACAGTGAAATGAAATAAAATAATTCACCCACGATCTCAAATGTTGGTTTCTCAAAAACTAAGATTAGAATATTTTATAACAGCAGCAAAATCCTAAATAAACAAGAAAAATATGTGAGATACATCTGTTATTTCTATTATATTTTTAAGCTTTATTGAGTTATAAATGACAAATAAAATTGGAATATGTTTAAAGCATACAATGTGATACAGTCAATTTGATTAGCACATCTATAACTTCATAGATTTACCCATCTCAGAAAACATTAACAAAAATAACAATAGTATGTCCATAACTATCAATAATTAACTTTAAGTGTAAATGGAATACATTCCTCAATCAAAGACCTAGAGTTCTGTGTCATTTTTACTGATGTGGTGAACCTAGAGCCTGTTACACAGAGTGAAGGCAGTCAGAAAGAGAAAAAAACAAGTATTGTATATTAATACATACATATGGAATCTAGAAAAATGGTACTGATGAGCCTGTTTGCAGGGAGGGAATAGTGACTCAGACATAGAGAATAGTCTTATGGACTCAGCAGGGGCAGGAGAGGGTGGGCTGAACTGAGAGAGCAGCACTGAAATAAATGCATTACCATGTGTAAAATATATAGCTGATGGGAAGTTGCTGTATAACACAGAGAGCTCAACCTGTGACAAGCTACAGGGGTGGGATGGGGTGGGAGATGGGAGGAAGCTTCAAGAGGGAGGGAACATACATATCCCTATGACTGATTCATTTTGATGTATGGAAGAAACCCATACAACATTGTAAAGCAGTTATTCTCCAATTAAAAATAAATTAATTTGAAAAAACAGACCCGACTATATGCTGTTTACAAGAGACTCTTTCAGCTTTAAGTAAGACATAGACTGAAAATGAAGGCCTAGAAAAGATATTTGTATCCTAATTTTATCAACCTAAATGCAAAGGAGTATCCAAAGGAGACAACTTTTGCAGTGAAAAAGTATTCCTAATTAGTTTTACCACTGTACATATATTTCAAGGAAAGTGATCATACTATAAAAATAAAAAATTATATAAATAATTTCATTAGTACTAGTATGTGCCAACTTTCTAACTATATAGCATTTTTAAATATATTAATATATACTTTGTTTCATGCTAAATATATCTTGAATGTAGCTACTTTCCCACTTCCTCTCCTGATTCCTTTCTTGTAGATACCATTCTTATAGCGGTTATCTGTATATTTAGCTCTTCCTTGGAATGAAAGTTATGACCAACCTAAATAGCATATTAAAAAGCAGAGACATTACTTTGCCAACAAAGGTCTGTCTAGTCAAGGTTATGGTTTTTCCAGTAGTCATGTATGGATGCGAGAGTTGGACTGTGAAGAAAGCTGAGCACCGAAGAATTGATGCTTTTGAACTGTGGTGTTGGAGAAGACTTTTGAGAGTCCCATGAACTGCAAGGAGATCCAACCAGTCCATTGTAAAGGAGATCAACCCTGGGTGTTCTTTGGAAGGAATGATGCTAAAGCTGAAACTCCAGTACTTTGGCCACCTTATGCGAAGAGTTGACTCATTGGGAAAGACTGTGATGCTGGGAGGGATCTCCTGGGGGCAGAAGAAAAAGGGGACAACAGAGGATGAGATGGCTGGATGGCATCACCGACTCCATGGAGGTGGGTTTGGGTGAACTCCGGGAGTTGGTGATGAACAGGGAGGCCTGGCATGCTGCAGTTCATGGGGTCACAAAGAGTCGGACACGACTGAGTGACTGAACTGAACTGAACTGAGCTTAAGGATTTGGGAGGGACCATTTAACTTAATTACTGCTAGTTTTGAGATGTCTGTGTGAGTAAGGTTGCAATAATGTGGAAGACTAGGAGATGGGGGTCACACATATCTGTGTTCCTATGGAAACTATTTGAATATTTGTTTTATAAGGATTTTTATTCACTTTTTAAACTTGCTACTAAAGCGTATCCCTGAGCTGCTGAGCAAGCATTTGTATGGCTTGTGCATTGGCAGAATGAGCCAGAAGTTTAGTGTTGAAAGAACAAATAAACAAAGGATCTTGAAATTAAAAAAGAAATAAATGCCTCTTTACTTGCATAAGAGATGTTAAACCCATATGAGGAATTACTGCTCTCTTCTTTAAGTTCTTGAATAACTGACTATTCATTACTTTCAGAATTAAATGCAGAGTACTTAAATCACCTACATGAGTCTTCACTTCTTTTTCTAGTCAGTCTTTTTGACCTCTTATGGATCCACGTGCCCTATTCAGTACTGTCAACTCACATTGATTTTCCTTTATTCTTGATTATTCCAGGTCTTTTACCAACTCAAGGCTATGGACACTGTTTCTTTTGCCTAAAATGCTATTACCCTCAAGATTTACATTAGCAGTTCCTTCCCATTAGTTACATCTCAACAAAATAACATCTCCATAAATAACAGCTTAGTTAAAATTCTCAGTAAAGAATTCCCCCACATATTATTTTTCAGACCTTGTTTTTGTCTTCACATTATTTTATTTTGTTTGTGTTTACCTCTTTTTGTCTGAATTGAGGTTGCATTCTAACGCTTTTGCTTATTCTGTAAATCTTTTTCCCCCACATACCTTTTCTCAGCTCAGTATATATTAGGCATGTCAAAATCACGGTGTAAATTAGAACTCATGATTCCACCCTCTCATCCAGACCTGTTTCCATCTCCTAGTTTTCCTGTCTCAGTACCTGGCTCCACCATCCACAGAATCTACAAGTTTTCCTTAATTGTACTTCCTTAATTTTGTTCACCCTTTAGAGTCAATCTCTCAGCAAGTGCTGAAATCCCAACTCTAAAACATATCATGACTCTCACTCCTTCATTTCAGTTGTACCTTAGATCAAGAGGTTAGCAGGTGCCAAGGCTTTTGCTAGAATGTCTGCCTTTATGGTATGATGGTGTGGAGATAGAACCGCGGTGACAAGAATGAGAAGAGATGTTTATATGCATCCTGAGTGGTGTTTAAGAGATGTTCTGTTCTGAAACACCAGAAAGACTGGCATAGTGATAGATGTTTACATACATCTAATGAGAAATGTATGGGAGGCGGAGGGAGCATGAGTGGAGTCATTGACATTTGTTCCACACGGCCTTCATTCAGAGGGATTGTCTTTCAGGCTCATATGTGCGTGCCTGTGTGCTCAATTGCTTCAGTTCTGCCCTACTATTTTCAACCCTGTAGCCCTCTAGGTCCTCTGTCCATGCAATTCTCCAGGCAAGAATACTGAAGTGAGTTGCCACGCCCTCCTCCAGGGGATCTTCCCGACCCAGGGATCAAGCTCATGTCTCCTGCATCTCCTGCATTGCAGGGAGATTCTTTACCCACTGAGTCACCTGGGAAGCCCTCAGGGCCATATATATTGTGCAAATTGGATTGTCCGTATGCTTGGGACTGTGGTACAGGTTCAGGTTCTTCTGTGGAATTCTCACAGTATCTTGGGCACCTGGACCATTGGCACAGCGATATTACAGTATCATAATCATGTTCTGTTTTTCACAAATTAGAAAACTCAACATCACGTAAGGGTAACAACTAGGTTACAGGACAAAGTAAGCCTCAATTTAAAATGAATGCTCACCTACTTTGCAGTCTGTGCCCTTTACACTGTCACACAGTGATTGACCCGGGTCTTAGTCATACTCATATCAACGGTGCTAGTTTATTAATGCCCATTAGAGCCTGTTTAATTTATAAAGTGATATATCACTTCAGCGTGAAGAATGTTCATTTTTTTACAAAATGTTCATTTTTTTACTTTATATTGCTCACTGAGTAAAGACTGATTGAGTCAGTTGATCAATATTTGGCACTAAATGACTGAGCAAATGTTTTAGATGAAGCTCAGAGGGCTTCTATTGCTTCCCCACAAATGCTCATTGTTCCCACATGATTTGCTTATACTTAGTCTGCTCCCCACAAAAATGATCTAAAATCATTTTTTCACCAAATTAAAAACTCTTCCATTCATAATGCTTTGATGTCTACTAAATTACAATGTCAGCACGCAGATGTGAAACTGAGCTATATTTAGAGAAATGGCACCACTCTGAAGTAAATGAGTTCAGGTGAATAATTACTTTCTATCTGTAAGACTGGAAATTTCTAATACATCATCTGCCTCTTCCAACAATGCAGAAAGGAAGAGTTAGTTCTTTGTGAATTATTAATTATAACCCTTAATAACTGATTGCAAACTTTCACTAGAGTGTGCATTACTTCATCATTAATTGCATGCTGAAATATGACATTTTAAGGAAATATAGTGAGAGATTTGCTTATAAAAGATATTCTACATAGATATAAACCAAATTAAATTCTTTTTAAAATTCTGTAAATTTACAATATCTAATAAGAACTTCAGTGATACTGACTTCAAAACTCCTTATATTTCCATCTACTAAGTATTTACATGTAATTTCTGTACATTATTCTCTACAAAGTTTCTTATGAGGGGCTATTCCCCCAGACATTAGCTGTTACAGAGCATGTTATAGAGCAAATGATTCATTTGACTATTCAGAGAAATCTTGTGTGATTCTAAGAAAATGTCCAGTGAGGTAGGAGCATCAAAGCGGGTATATTCCTGGCATGGTAAATCGTCCTCTCGTTGTTCAAGATGGACTGACTGAGTTTGGTGCAGTATTGGGGGATACAGATGGCTTAGGTCTTAATCCAGCTGTGTATTACTCCTGGAAGACAATTTTAACTTTAGAATAGATCAAAGACAATAATTTGCGTGGGGTGTGTGTGTGTGTGTGTGTGTGTATATATATATATAACAGTTTCCAGATAGTATGATTAGAGTTATTACTGTAGTATCTGATACCGTGGGCTTCCCTGGTGGCTCAGTGATAAAGAATCCGTCAATGCAGGAAATGCTGGTTCAATCCTTGGGCCAGAAAGATCCACTGGAGGAGGAAATAGCAACCCACTCCAGTCTTCTTTCCTGGGAAATCCCCTGGGAAATTCTAGGGGGTCGCAAAAGATTCAGACATGACTTAGCAGCTAAACAACAACAATCTGATCCTGTGCTAAGCACTTTAACTGCACTATTTTGATGAACATCCTCAAAGATTCCATAAGGAAAGTACTATGATTATCTTCATTGGCAAAGGGAAAAATCAAGGTTCAAGAAGTCTTTGTGACTGGATCTAGGACATGTAATATGTGAGAGCCCTGACCTCTGAAGTAGACAGCATTCTAGGAGGGGGTTGATTTTTTTGGTCAACAGATTTTTATGCCTTATTCACTGTTATAATCCACATGCATTAAACTGTACATGAAGTTATAAGAGTTGTACTTTCAACATTTGATAATTTTATTTTAAATGTAAAATCTTCAAACTAGTGCACTAAGTCATCTGTATTTGAGATCATAAAAAGCTTTAGAGATATAGAGTGTTCATCTTATCATTGCAGCATTTAAGTAGGTTGAAGTAGAAGTGCAAGAAGCC
The DNA here is from genome assembly GCF_032405125.1 of Capricornis sumatraensis. Taxonomy (NCBI): domain Eukaryota; kingdom Metazoa; phylum Chordata; class Mammalia; order Artiodactyla; family Bovidae; genus Capricornis; species Capricornis sumatraensis. The sequence continues at coordinate 12,246,342 of NC_091089.1, read as the reverse complement.
TCATTATAGGTTAGGAACATTATCCCTGTTGTACCAGTTTGTCTAAAATGCAGCTGATAAGCTGTTGAAATATGAAATGTGCTTCAGTTGATAAAATGTCAGCAAAACCAAAAATGAGTGAATGCCATTTAAGAGCCAGGTTAATTAGGAAGTGATCCCTAAGTACCATCTGGTATATAGTGGAATTAATGATTTCAACACTTTACATTGATGCAAAGCCAAGGAGCCGTGAAGAGAGAGTTTTCTTCTGATAATTAGAGAAAGCAGTGTTCCGAGGCATAGGGAACTTCTGAGGGCAGGCTCTCTTTTATGCTTGAATCAGCTTCAAAATATCATTTAGGGCTTTCCAGGTGGCGCTAGTAGTAAAGAATCTGCCTGCCAATGCAGAGCTGAGAAGGCAATGGCATGCCATTCCAGTACTCCCGCCTGGAAATCCCATGGACAGAGGAGCCTGGTGGGCTGTAGTCCATAGGGTCGCTAACAGATACCATTGAGCGACTTCACTTTCACTTTTCACTTTCATGCACTGGAGAAGGAAATGGCAACCCACTCCAGTGTTGTTGCCTGGAGAATCTCAGGAACGGGGAAGCCTGGTGGGCTGCCGTCTATGGGGTTGCACAGAGTCGGACACGACTGAAGCAACTTAGCAGCAGCAGCAGCCACTGCAGAGGCACAAGAGACATGGGTTCGATCCCTGGGTTGGGAAGATCCCCTGGAGAAGGGAATGGCAACCCATTCCAGTATTCTTGTCTGGAGAATCCCATGGACAGAGGAGCCTGGCAGGCTACAGTCCATAGGATTGCAAAAAAACCAGACAAACCTGAAGAGACTTGGCACACAGCACACAAAATGCCATTTACCAGTACTATTCAGCTCACTTTTGAAGATTTTAAAGATTTTATCATCATTCAATACCCCATGAATCCTGAATTTTAGGAATTGATGAGTATTTTTCTTTTTGTTCTAAAAACATTATCCTCACATCATGCTGAATTTTTATCTATAAAAGAACAATTATGATAATTGAGTATTTTTAAGTGTAACTATTAATGCATTTTATTATGTTCACTTTTACTTGAAAATTTAAGTAGATTGTGTAGGTATATATATGTGTGTGTGTATGTGCTCAGTCGTGTTCAACTCTTTGTGGCCCCATGGACTATACAACCCACCTGGCTCCTCTGTCTATTGGATTCTCCAGGCAAGAATACTGGAGTGGGTTACCATTGCCTCCTCCAGGGGGTCTTCTTGACCCAGGGATCAAACCTGTGTTTCTTGAGTCTCCTGCATTGCAGCTGGATTCTTTACCACTAGTGCCACCTGGGAAGCTCAAATACTCTATTAATACGTGGTTAAACATTGTGAAATACTCAATCTTTTAAAAATGGGACAAATATGTGTATATTCTATATGGATGTATCACTATATGAATATAATTTTAATTGACACATAAAGAGAGGGACTATAAACCCTTCTTCCTTTCCTCCTTTCATTACAGTGGTATTTTATTATTTTCCCTATCGTCCCTCTTCCATATTAATTTTACTAGTCTTGTTTCACTTTTACTTACATATCACTAGTATGTTCTTCCAAACCTCATTATTTTTCTGAAGATCCCATCTCAATTCTCAACACCTCACTCAAGCAGGAAGTCTTGCTCCTCTATCATTGGAAAACATGAAAGATGGTAAAGTTACTCATCATATACCATGAGCTATATTTATCTTATCTATTAAAAACATATCCAATGAATCTGTACATTTTTTAATTCCCTCTGCAGTGTTGTTCTATGGTCAAACTGTCTCAGAGACGTTTTCTAAAATCATATTCTTTAAAAACTCAGGAAAAAAAAAATTCAGTTCAGTCGCTCAGTCGTGTCCGACTCTTTGAGACCCCATGAATCGCAGCACACCAGGCCTCCCTGTCCATTACCAACTCCCAGAGTTCACTCAGACTCACGTCCATCCAGTCAGTGATGCCATCCAGCCATCTCATCCTCAGTTGTCCCCTTCTCCTCCTGTCCCCAATCCCTCCCAGCATCAAAGTCTTTTCCAATGAGTCAACTCTTTGCATGAGGTGGCCAAAGTACTGGAGTTTCAGCTTTAGAATCATTCCTTCCAAAGATATCCCAGGGTTGATCTCCTTCAGAATGGACTGGTTGGATCTCCTTGCAGTCCAAGAGACTCTCAAGAGTCTTCTCCAACACCAAAGTTGAAACGCATCAATTCTTTGGTGCTCAGCCTTCTTCACAGTCCAACTCTCACATCCATACATGACCACTGGAAAAACCATAGCCTTGAGTAGACGGACCTTAGTTGGCAAAGTAATGTCTCTGCTTTTGAACATGTTATCTAGGTTGGTCATAAATTTTCTTCCAAGAAGTAAGCGTCTTTTAATTTCATGGCTGCAATCACCATCTGCAGTGATTCTGGAGCCCAAAAAAATAAAGTCTGACACTCTTTCCACTGTTTCTCCATCTATTTCCCATGGAGTGATGGGACCAGATGCCATGATCTTCATTTTCTGAATGTTGAGCTTTAAGCCAACTATTTCACTCTCCTCTTTCAAAATTTCATCAAGAGGCTTTTTAGTTCCTCTTCACTTCCTGCCATAAGGGTGGTGTCATCTGCATATCTGAGGTTATTGATATTTCTCCCAGCAATCTGGATTCCAGCTTGTGTTTCTTCCAGTCTAGTGTTTCTCATGATGTACTTTGCATATAAGTTAAAGAAGCAGGGTGACAATATACAGCCTTGACCTACTCCTTTTCCTATTTGGAACCAGTCTGTTGTTCCATGTCCAGTTCTAACTGTTGTTTCCTGACCTGCATACAGATTTCTCAAGAGGCAGGTTAGGTGTTCTGGTACTGCCATCTCTTTCAGAATTTTCCACAGTTTATTGTGATCCACACAGTCAAAGACATGGGCATAGTCAATAAAGCAGAAATAGATGTTTTTCTGAACTCTCTTGCTTTTTTGATGATCCAGCAGCTGTTGGTAATTTGATCTCTGGTTCCTCTGCCTTTTCTAAAACTACCTTGAACATCAGGAAGTTCACGGTTCATGTATTCCTGAAGGCTGGCTTGGAGAATTTTGAGCATTACTTTACTAGCGTGTGAGATGAGGGCAATTGTGCGGTAGTTTGAGCATTCTTTGGCATTGCCTTTCTTTAGGATTGGAATGAAAACTGACCTTTTCCAGTCCTGTGGCCACTGCTGAGTTTTCCAAATTTGCTGGCATATTGAGTGCAGCACTTTCACAGCATCATCTTTCAGGATTTGAAAGAGCTCTACCAGAATTCCATCACATCCACTAGCTTTGTTCGTAGTGATGATTTCTAAGGCCCGCTTGACTTCACATTCCAGGATGTCTGGCTCTAGATGAGTGATCAAACCATCGTGATGATCTGGGTCATGAAGATCCTTTTTCTACAGTTCTTCTGTGTATTCTTGCCATCTCTTCTTAATATTTTCTGCTTCTGTTAGGTCCATACCATTTCTGTCCTTTATCAAGCCCATCTTTGCGTGAAATGTTCCCTTGGTATCTCTCATTTTCTTGAAGAGATCTCTAGTCTTTCCCATTCTGTTGTTTTCCTCTATTTCTTTGCATTGATCACTGAAGAAGGCCTTCTTATCTCTTCTTGCTATTCTTTGGAACTCTGGATTCAGATGCTTATATCTTTCCTTTTCTCCTTTGCTTTTCACTTCTCTTCTTTTCACTTCTTTCCTTTTCACAGCTATTTGTAAGGCCTCCCCAAACAGCCATTTTCTCTTTTGCATTTCTTTTCCATGGGGATGGTCTTGATCCCTGTCTCCTGTACAATGTCATGAACCTCATTCCATAGTTCATCAGGCACTCTATCTATCAGATCTAGGCCCTTTAATCTATTTCTCACTTCCACTGTATAATCATAAGAGATTTGATTTAGGTCATACCTGAATGGTCTAGTGGTTTTCCCTGCTTTCTTCAATTTGAGTCTGAATTTGGTAATAAAGAGTTCATGATCTGAGCCACAGTCAGCTCCTGGTCTTGTTTTTGTTAACTGTATAGAGCTTCTCCATCTTTTGCTGCAGAGAATATAATCAATCTGATTTCGGTGTTGACTATCTGATGATGTCCATGTGTAGAGTCTTCTCCTGTATTGTTGGAAGAGGGTGTTTTCTATGACCAGTGCATTTTCTTGGCAAAACTCTATTAGTCTTTGTGCTGCTTCATTCTGTATTCCAAAGCCAAATCTGCCTGTTACTCCAGGTGTTTCTTGACTTCCTACTTTTGCATTTGAGTCCCCTATAATGAAAAGGACATCTTTGGGGGTGTTAGTTCTAAAAGGTCTTGTAGGTCTTCATAGAACCATTCAACTTCAGCTTCTTCAGCATTACTGGTTGGGGCATAGACTTGGATTACTGTGATATTGAATGGTTTGCCTTGGAAATGAACAGAGATCATTCTGTCGTTTTTGAGATTGCATTCAAGTACTGCATTTCGGACTCTTTTGTTGACCATGATGGCTACTCCTTTTCTTCTGAGGGATTCCTGCCCGCAGTAGTAGAGATAATGGTCATCTGAGTTAAATTCACCCATTCCAGTCCATTTTAGTTTGCTGATTCCTAGAATGTTAACATTCACTCTTGCCATCTCTTGTTTGACCACTTCCAATTTGCCTTGATTTATGGACCTGACATTCCAGGTTCCTATGCAAGATTGCTCTTTACAGCATTGGATCTTGCTTCTATCACCAGTCACATCCACAGCTGGATATTGTTTTTGCTTTGGCTCCATCCCTTCACTCTTGCTGGAGTTATTTCTCCACTGACCTCCAGTAGCATATTGGGCACCTACTGACTTGGGGAGTTCCTCATTCAGTATCCTATCATTTTGCCTTTTCATACTGTTCATGGGGTTCTCAAGGCAAGAATACTGAAGTGGCTTGCCATTCCCTTCTCCAGTGGACCACATTCTGTCAGGCCTCTCCACCATGACCTGCCCATCTTGGGTTGCCCCGCGGGCATGGCTTAGTTTCATTGAGTTAGACAAGGCTGTGGTCCTAGTGTGATTAGGTTGACTAGATTTCTGTGAGCATGGATTCAGTGTGTCTGCCCTCTGATGCCCTCTTGCAACACCTACCATCTTACTTGGGTTTCTCTTACCTTGGGCGTCAGATATCTCTTCACGGCTGTTCCAACAAAGCACAGCCGCTGCTCCTTACCTTGGATGAGGAGTATCTCCTCCTGCCGCCCTTCCTGACCTTCAACGTGGGATGGCTCCTCTAGGTTCTCCTGCGCCTGCACAGCCACCACTCCTTGGACATGGGGTTGCTCTTCCCAGCCGCCGCCCCTGGCCTTGGATGCGCGGTATCTCCTCCCAGCCACCGCCCCTGACCTCAGACGTGGGGAGAGCTGCCAACCTGAAATTGTAAGTGGTCACTAGGAAGACAATTGTTACCAGGAAAAAAAGAAGAAATGAGTGAGCCACCAGCTGAGATCATTACCCAAGTTTGATCAAAGCTCTATCATGTTTCCTCAATGTCCAAATTATCAAAACCATGGTAATAACTAAGATTTTTTACAAAAAACATAAATAGAAATGTCAAAGTGACTTATTGTCACATGAGTAACTTCGAGAAAAAAATCAATAAAATAAAAAGAAAATGTTAATATATCACCATAGAAGAAACACAAGTTTAATTTCATACTATATAAAAAGATAAGTTCAAAATGGATTTAAGGCTGAAATATAAGAACTGAAATTATAGAACTGCTAGAAGAAAACATAAAAGTTTCTTGATGCTGTTCAGAGCAAGGATTTTTTAGACACAACACTGAAAGCACAGATCACAAAGCAGAAATAGGTTGGAGCACATCAAACTAAAAAGTTTACACAGCAAAGGCAATAATCAACAGAGAAAAGGGTAACCTGTAGAATGGGAGAAAATATTTGCAAATCAAACATGTGATAAAGGATTAATATTCAAGATACATAAGAAACTCATACAACTGAAAAGCAAAAAATAAAAATAAAACTAATAACACACCAAAATTGTAGTTAAAATACTTTTCAAAACAATATAGACTTTGATGTCATTTCAGTCGTGTCCGACTCTGTGTGACCCCATAGACGGCAGCCCATCAGGCTTCCCCGTCCTTGGGATTCTCCAGGCAAGAACACTGGAGTGGGTTGCCATTTCCTTCTCAAATGCATGAAAGTGAAAGTGAAGTCGCTCAGTCGTGTCTAACTCTTAGCGACCCCGTGGACTGCAGCCTACCAGGCTCCTCCATCTATGGGATTTTCCCGGCAAGAATACTGGACTGGGGTGCCATTGCCTTCTCTCTGTGTGTATATATATATATACACACACATAAATATAAAAAACCTGGAGAAAAGTAACTCTCTGTAACAAACTGGAACTGGAACATCATGTTTTAAGCAAAAATTAACTGACAAGAGGTATCTAGATGCTGATTACACTAATGTTTGTAAAACAGCCGAAATCAGGGTGGTGCAATTTACAGCATGTAGGCGTGAAAGGGTCTTCCCTGGAAGCTCAGCTGGTAAAGAATCTTCCTGCAGTGCAGGAGACCGGGATTTGATCCCTGGGTTTGCTCCCTGCATTAGGAAGGTTCCCTGGAGGAGGGCATGGCAACCCACTCCAGTCTTCTTGCCTGGAGAATCCCCACGGACAGAGGAGCCTGGTGGGCTACAGTCCATGGGGTCACAAAGAGTCGGACAGGACAGACTGAGTAAGCTCAGCACAGCACAGTCATAAAAGGCAAGCCACGGCCTGCTCCTCTGGAAGGGTAATGCTAAAAAAATATTAATTTAAGGGAATAAAACTCTTTAAACTTACCCCACCCAAGCCCTGGAAATAATACTGCAGGAACCTTCAGTTAAGATGCCTCCCTCTTTTAAGTGAATGTCACTAAGACCTGCCAAGTGGGCTCTTAACATCACTGGAAAGTTTGTTTCACTCAGATTGTCTCAAATTTTAATGGCCGTCATAACATGAACAAAATAAATGATTTTAGTTTTTGAAAAGAGCAACCATTCCCCAAATCTTATTTTATTCAGTACACATATACATATGTTTCTATGTGTCTTTATCAATAAAGCAAATCTTCATCTTAAAACCAAGAATAACACCATGAGAGTCAAAACCCTTCTTTTATCAAAATTGATAGAAACTTTTTGGACGATATAATAATTACCACCAGATGCTTCAGCAGCTCTGCTGCAGCTATCATTATAGATTTGGTGACATGAATCATTTAGACTTTATACAAATTAGGGCATAATGTGTTAAATTAAATTGCTATCCCAGGAGGAGATTCAGGTCTGAAAGATAAAACTGGTAAACTCTTGTTCAGCACAGTTCAGTTAAGTTGCTCAGTCATGTCCAACTCTTTGTGACCCCATGAATCGCAGCACGCCAGGCCTCCCTGTCCATCACCAACTCCTGGAGTTCACTCAGACTCACATCCATCGAGTCAGTGATGCCATCAGCCATCTCATCCTCTGTCCTCCCCTTTTCCTCCTGCCCCCAATCCCTCCCAGCATCAGAGTCTTTTCCAATGAGTCAACTCTTCGCGTGAGGTGGCCAAAGTACTGGAGTTTCAGCTTTAGCATTATTCCTTCCAGAGAACACCCAGGGCTGATCTCCTTCAGAATGGACTGGTTGGATATCCTTGCAGTCCAAGGGACTCTCAAGAGTCTTCTCCAGCACCACAGTTCAAAACCATTAATTCTTCTGCACTCAGCTTTCTTCACAGTCCAACTCTCACATCCATACATGACCACAGGAAAAACCACAGCCTTGACTAAACAGACCTTTGTTGGCAAAGTAATGTCTCTACTTTTGAATATACTGTCTAGGTTGGTCATAACTTTCCTTCCAAGGAGTAAGTGTCTTTTAATTTCATGGCTGCAATCACCATCTGCAGTGATTCTGGAGCCCCAAAAAATAAAGTCTGACACTGTTTCCACTGTTTCCCCATCTATTTCCCATGAAGTGATGGGACCAGAAGCCATGATCTTAATTTTCTGAATGTTGAGCTTTAAGCCAACTTTTTCACGCTCCTCTTTCACTTGCATCAAGAGGCTTTTTAGTTCCTCTTCACTTCCTGCCATAAGGGTGGTGTCATCTGCATATCTGAGGTTATTGATATTTGTCCCAGCAATCTTGATTCCAGCTTGTGTTTCTTCCAGTCCAGCGTTTCTCATGATGTACTCTGCATATAAGTTAAAGAAGCAGGGTGAAAATATACAGCCTTGACGTACTCCTTTTCCTATTTGGAACCGGTCTGTTGTTCCATGTCCAGTTCTAACTGTTGTTTCCTGACCTGCATACAGATTTCTCAAGAGGCGGGTCAGGTGGTCTGGTATTGCCATCTTTTTCAGAATTTTCCACAGTTTATTGTGATTCACACAGTCAAAGGCATGGGCATAGTCAATAAAGCAGAAATAGATGTTTTTTCTGGAACTCTCTTGCTTTTTCCATGATCCAGCAGATGTTGGTAATTTGATCTCTGGTTCCTCTGCCTTTTCTAAAACCAGCTTGAACATCTGGAAATTCACGGTCCACATACTGCTGAAGGCTGGCTTGGAGAATTTTGAGCATTACTTTACTAGTGTGTGCTGCTGCTGCTAAGTCGCTTCAGTCGTGTCCAACTCTGTGCGACCCCATAGACGGCAGCCCACCAGGCTCCCCCGCCCCTGGGATCTCCAGGCAAGACACTGGAGTTGGTTGCCATTTCCTTCTCCAGTGCATGAAAGTGAAAAGTGAAAGTGAAATCGCTCAATCGTGTCCGACTCTTAGCAACCCCATGGACTGCAGTCTGCCAGGCTCCTCCGCCTGTGGGATTTTCTAGGCCGGAGTACTGGAGTGCGCTGCCAGTGAGATGTGAGATGAGTGCTATTGTGCAGTAGTTTGAGCATTCTTTGGCATTGCCTTTCTTTGGGATTGGAATGAAAGCTGACCTTTTCCAGTCCTGTGGCCACTGCTGAGTTTTCCCAATTTGCTGGCATATTGAGTGCAGCACTGTCACAGCATCATCTTTCAGGATTTGAAACAGCTCTACTGGAATTCCGTCACCTCCACTAGCTTTGTTCTTAGTGATGCTTTCTAAGGCCCATTTGACTTCACTTTCCAGGATGTCTGCCTCTAGGTGAGTGACCACACCATCGTGATTATCCGGGTTGTGAACATCTTATTTGTACAGTTCTTCTGTGTATTCTTGCCACCTCTTCTTAATATCTTCTGCTTCTGTTAGGTCCATACCATTTCTTGAGTAAACTCTTGAGTATCAGATAATCAAAAAAGATCAGAGTTAAATTAGTCCATTATGTATTTATTAATATGTCCATGATAAATGATATTTAAAATAGATGTTTTGTATTCTAATTAAAAGATTTTAAAATATAAATGCTAAATAAAATTGCAGTGAATTGGCTCACCCTATAACTGACTATAATTATCTCTGATTTCTTAGCGCATTTAGCTGAAAACAGAAGAAAATCCAACAAAGAATCTCAGGGTCACTATTTCCTTTAGGAAAAGGGGTATTTGCAATGTTGTTGATATTAAGAGAGGATATCGTTTCTGATTTAAACACTGTTGGATTAACTCACACTTTAAGATTAAGCAAGAAGAGCTGAAGAAGTTGAATTTATGTAATGTTTCCTTTGGAATTCTTGGAACCAAGTTTCCCAACTTGTTTTGCATCTTGGCTTCTGACCAGATCAAAATATTTTGTATTTGTGAAGGCCCCACTGAGACTATACAAATTTGGTTGGAGTAATTGGATAGATCAGACTGTATTGTACTGATTATTCAAAAAGAAAGTACTTAAGTGACATGAACCATTTTGTGTAGTTTTTTGCAATACATAATTTTTTATGTTAATCTCATTCCTTCCTTTGTATATTCAGAAGCTTTGGAAACCTACTATTTGGTTGACTTGGGAATTTGAGGTGAACTTCTTGGCAGTAGAACACCATTAATAATCCAGTCTTCAAAGCTAGTGGAAGGAGAACATATACCCAAAGTCAGATACCAACAAAATCTAGAAACATCGTGGTAGATATTTCTATTCTAAGTGGTGATATGTGCACTGTATCCATATAGCAAAATATTGTCAGCCTCCTGAATATCAAATTATCATCTATCTTCAATGTAGTTTGTCTCTCTGTCATAGAGTTGGGCAGAGAATTCCAGCTCTGATTCCTTGGACTTTCTCTGTTCTTTTCCCTGGAGACTGGCACCAGTTCATATTTCCACACTCAATCACACTGACAGAGAAAGATCTTCCTGGGGCTTTCTGAAGCTAGAAGGCAAAATGTTTCATGTGAACTCTGTTGATATTTCTTAAAACAGCTGTTTTGGAAAATGACATGGCATCCAATAAAAGTATGTCAGCTTTCATTTTTTTAATGTCAAAAAAATCCCTTTGAGACAAAGCAATATCTGTTTTTTCCGTGACTCATTGTAAAACTTGAAGTGACATTGGAAAAGGACTGTGCTAAGAAAATAGTATGTTGTTAATTTTGAATTTGTAAATATTTTTAGTGTGAAAGGATAAACTAAATGTCAATAAGACAGAAGACTTTATCTCAGTGATGAAATTGCTTTAAAAATAATTTTAAAGCTATCTGCCTTATTTTCAGTGTAAAAACCTACAAGCTACAAAGAGTAATATTAATTTATAGCTTAATGTAATGACTATGTGTCTTTTAACATTTGCAATCCTTTTAAAGTAATCCTCAGTAGCAGTATTTGCAAAGAAGTTTTTGTTAAATACTTAGCCCTGGGTTGGGAAGATCCCATGGAGAAGGAAATGGAAACCCACTCCAGTATTCTTGCCTGGAGAATCCCATGGACAGAGGAGTCTGGTGGGCTACAGTCCATGGGGTCTCAAAGAGGCGGACACGACTGTACAACTAACACAGTGCAATTAGAAGTTGTGTCGCATTTTTTCAATATAACTGAATTAACCTATTATTGGAACACATGGAGGGATTAAAAATGTCCCTTACACACAAAACAGAAAATGTGTTCACGACCACAATAGACTATTGTCTGAAGTCTGCAGAGCTCAGTAGCTTTTCTTCTACAGTCTCTCTTTCTCTGCCTCTGATAGATCACTGTCTGCAAGGTCTCTGCCCAGTCTTCTGTAAAGGACTAGCCCTACTGGAGAGCTTCCACACCCACCAGAAGGGGCTCTTATATCTCCATTCTCTTTCTTCTTGAGGTTAAATTAATGGCCTATACCAAATCTCATGTCCTAATGTCCACATGCATCATCCTTGAATGAATACAGTTGCTCAGTATTTCCATGTCTATTGAGTCTTACTGAATGATACAGGTCAGGTCCTCTATAAAAACAGACGGCAAATTCAGTTTCACCTTTTGTTTTCCCACACAACCTTCTGTGTTTTCTAACCAGCCTGTCTCTCATTCTCCATTTGCATAGATTTAAACAAATATATGGTGTTCTCCACCTCCAGGTTGCTGCAAATCACATCAGTTTTGACTTCACTTACCTCTAACAATTCTCTAAATGAACAATCCTTGTCACCCATTGTTTTCCTTTCTCTTCCTGGTACAAAATGTTCCATCCTTTTCATTTTTATATTCTGTGATGATTCATCTTTGTTGATTATCTGCTCATAGTCCATTTTCTTTTAAACACACTTGAACCCAATATGAAGACAAGATAAAAACAAAACTCTTCCATCATTTATTCTCCTCCAACTCTTTCTTTAGCTCTAGTGCCCACTTTTCTGCTAAAATTGTTGACAAACTTTTCTGTACATACTCTTTCCCTTTTGTTCCTTCTGTGAGCTCTGAAACAGATTACTATTAGCCAAATATCTAAGTAACACGTAGAGGTTATAATCATAGCTAGTCTAGAATTAGGAAGCATGGATGATTTTAGAGAAAACAGGAAAGAAAGATTACTGACCTGGAGTAGCCAAGTAATTATTAATATGTCTGTTGCACTAATTTAGAAGTGCATCCTTGACTGTGCAATGACTACCAGCAGTCTCACCATGTATATTACAATCTTCTTGAACACTCACGCTGTCTGTTACATCTATGTATCACTTTAAAAGATTAAAGTGAAAGTCACTCAGTCATTTCTGATTTTTGCGACCCCATGGACAGTCCATGGGATTCTCCAGACCAGAATACTGGAGTGGGTAGCTGTTCTCTTCTCCAGGGGATCTTCCCAACCCAGGAATTGAACCAGGGTCTCCTGCATTGCAGGCAGATTCTTTACCAACTGAGCTACCAGGGAAGTCCATGTATCACTTTATTCACTTTACTCATTAAATAGCAATGTTTAATCAAAATTTTATGGGAAATGAGAAAGTGTATATATAAATGCAAGTGTAAATACTGAGTCTCTAAGCATAACACCTTACAGACTTCTGAGAGGCTCAAAAACATCACTCTCAGCACACAATGTTCTTTTCAGGGTGAGTCACCCCTAGCATATCTGGGTCATAGAACTCGTGCTGACATAAGTCATGATAATAATAAGAAAGCACTGCATTGCCTACAGAATGTTAATGGAACTGCACATTTGAAAATGCATAGCTTTAAATGTTTTTTAACATAGTAATCATTTTTCTCCTTTGAAAATAGTTATTTTTAACATACTAAGAATTTTCTGCTTTCAAAATGGCTTTGAACTTTAGAAAAATGAAGCATTATTACAACTAAACTACAGATGAAAGAACTGACACCGAAGAAAGTTAAATAACATATTAGGTGATACCAAGTTCTGTATTCCACTCACTTATGAGTTGAACATGGATTTTAGGCTTTGACTATCACTTTCTTTCAACCTCATTAGTCACAGTGGCTTCCTGCCAGGTGGCTTCCTTCTTCTAGTCAACATGACAACTTCAGAAGCTCCAGAAGAGAGACTGAGAGAATTGCAGGCCCAGGCAAAGATGCACCCATGAGGTGGCCACACAGGATGGCAGTCAGCCAAGGGCTCTGGAAGCCAGTAAAGATGAGCAGGCCTTAAAGAAAAGGAACAGCCCCAGCCTCTCACCGACCAGCTTCTGAAAATCTTACCAAATTGACCAGCCTCGTCTTCCATTAATAATCAGTGGTATGAATACCACCATTATTTCATATAACTATGTCACCTCATACATCACTGTATTATGTATCCCTGTACTTCATGTATCATTTGATGTATCACTGTATCTACACACTTTCCCATGGACAGACCCAAAAGATCTGTACCAACCGAGTGAGGCATTTTCAGGTATGGCGATTTCAGTGATTTTCCACTGTGCAAAACTGTGAATTTAAGATTTTCATACACTGAACTGGCCCAAACCTGGGAATCCTAAAAGGGCAAACCCACACTGGAATTTTCAGGAAATAGGAAGAAAAGTTTCAAATGCATCACCTTGAGTTTATGGCAAGAAACAGTATCAAGACTTAATCAAGACATATATATATAATATATATATATATATATATATATATATATATATATAACAGGTAGAGACATATATATATGACTTATATATATAAGGTTTATATATATATAAACCTAAACAGGTAGAAAATATAAATAATCAAGGTCCATCTCTATTGCCTTAATAAGATAAAAATGTGATTTAAAAGTGTAGATCAAGAGAGCTGGTACTGTACCTGGCGGTTATGAACCCAACTGTTTGTCATAACTTCGATTTGTTTAAGAAAATCAGGTTTTCACATAAACTGTGAAGTTACAGAATTTGCCATCCTGTTTCAGTCATGGTAGGTTTTCCTCTCAGAAGCTTTGGAATAACTTTAGGGTATTACGGTAAAGTATCATGTGACACCACTGAGTATCATGTGATAATTTAAAGACATACTTGACATATCTACAGATGTTTTTCAATACTTTATGGTGGAATTAAATGTCATTTTCATGTTCATTTTGACTCAAAGGACATGAGTTTGAGTAAGTTCCAGGAGCTGGTGATGGACAGGAAGGCCTGGTGTGCTACAGTCCATGGGGAGCAAAGAGTCAGACATGACTGAGTGACTGAACTGAACTGAAGTGTAATTTTATTTCTGGTTAGTGAGAGAAATCTTGTTAAGTGAAATTCTGGAGACTATTGAAAAAACATATGAGGGAAAGAATGAAATACATTTTATCAAGCAAATGCTTTTTTAAATATATAACTATTTCTTGCTATAATGAAGCATCTATGAAATAAAGAACCTTCTTATTAGTATGTAGATAATATAAACAGATCTAATCTGTTCTTCAAAGTATTATCTGGTGCTTTAATAACTTAATGATTGAAATGTGTTATGCTAAATATTTTAACTTTCTCCTAGACAAATTGTGCATGGAGAGAAGATAAAAAAGTGAATTATCACTGCTTTCAAGCAATACAGCATCAAAGTAATTTAACAACGACCCTAGTCTTAAGCAGTGATGGCATCACTGACTGCATTATTCTGATGTGGATATTAAAGACTTATCCATGGCTACATTTTTTATTGGATTAACTATAATTAATTAGACATCAGTTCAAATAGATGAAAAATTCACGTTAATTTTAACAATAAAGCTAAGGATATGTTTGTTTCTTCTGATCTTTCTCTGTGAGATTGGTTATGATTAACCTCTGTTATTTTCCTGATTCATTTCTTAGAATGAGGCAGAAGAGTGCCTGATTGAGGCTGCCAGTGGCACGTCAGTATTTAATGAAATCTTTATTTAAATGGGGCTTCTCAGGTGATGCTAGTGGTAAAGAATCTGCCTGCCAACTCAGGAGACACAAGAGACATGGGTTCAATCTCTGGCTTGGGAAGATCCCCTGGAGTAGGGAATGGCAACCCACTCTGGTATTCCTGCCTGGAAAAATCCATGGACAGAGGAGCCTGGCAGTCCATGGGGCTGCAAAGAGTCAGTCAGAACTGAGCATACTCATGTGTTTAAATGCGGATAAGCAGAGTAATTGGCACTTAATTGTCATCAGTGATAAGGTGAGGTAACAAGTCTATCTTTGAGTACGCATGGATTTTTGTAGAACTCCGCTATTTGTTTCTAATCCAAGGACTCTTGAATAAAGCCTTATCATATATTCAATTCCTACCGAAATATTGGTTTATTACTCAGATTCTAATATTATATTCACCCAAATCGATGGTATTTCTTAGATATAAATTATTGATTTTCAACTGTTATCCTGTTTATCCGAAATAATGTCTAATGTGTATATTGTATTATTTACAATTCTATTGTTACTACTACACCTCAAATTTTATGGACTAAAAATGTTCATTAATGCAATGGCACCCCACTCCAGTACTCTTGCCTGGAAAATCCCATGGACGGAGGAGCCTGGTAGGCTGCAGTCCATGGGGTCACGAAGAGTCGGACACGACTGAACAACTTCACTTATTAAATTCTAAAGTCTCTTAGTTTTCTGGCTTCTAAAGCAGGTGATTGAACCATATGACGGTTAAGGTCATATCTTGTCTGAAATTGTGATGGTGGTGGTTTAATTGCTAAGTTTTGTCTGACTCTTGCAACCCAATGGACTGTGTCTCACCAGGTTCCTCTGTCCATGGAATTCTCCAGGCAATAATACTGGAGTACATTGCCAGTCCCTTCTCCAGAGGATCTTCCAGACCCAGGGATCAAACCCAGGTCTCCAGCATTGCAAGTGAAGTCTTATGGACTGAGCCACCAGGGAAGTTATGTTCTAGACATTTTCTCACCCAAATGCAGCAAGGTCCAATCCTGAGCATCGCCTTCTCCTCACCAGTTCATGCCACCTTTGCTGCTTGAAATAGAGTCCACACCGCAAACCCATTCCTCCATGCTTGAAATGGACATTTCCTCTCTGATATAGGGTGCTTAAAATGTATTTAGCAGATGAGAGCTCATGATGTAGAATATGTGATCTTATTTCAGAAGGTGGATAATTTACTAAGATTTTCTGCTATATTTTCTAAGTTAGGAAATAGTCTGTGAGGTAGACATTTATAAGTTCCACACTTTGAGTCAGATGCTTGAAAATAAATCCGTGTATCTGGGAGATAAGCAGTTTTCAGCCATGACCTTTCCAGCACTTACCCCAAGACTGGTGGGGAAATATATCTAGAAAAATATTACTTCAGAGCAGCATGCAGACATTAAAAAATCTGCTAAATGCCCAAATATTATTCAATCATGATGGCATCAGATATTTTATTATCATAAGTAGAAAATAATACCTGACCCCTGATTTACTTTAACAATAATTCTTAGTAAGTTTTTTAAAAACAATCTCCTGTTTTAAAACTGAATCTGTAGTAAATAATGAAAGCACTGATGTATATTATTAAATAACTCTATGAGCAAATCTGTATCTCTGATTTAGGTCCCAATTTTAAGGGAATCGTTCATTGCATTGAACTTTCTTTTAAGCAAGTGGTGATTTTACTCACAAGAGGAGTTAATGATGACACCAAGGGAGGAAGGGTCTCCGTTATAATAAAAAAGAATTTGGAGGAAGTTGTCAACATTAATATAGAAATTGACACCTGTGTAATAATTACCAGTTTAAAAAACCCTGTGGATTTTTTTACTGTGACCTTTAATCATTTAAATACAGACAGTCCTTGACTTAGGATGGTGGTCTGGCCTACAGTTCTTTTGACTGTAAAACGATGGAAAAGTGACATACAATCAGGAGAAACTATACTTTGAAATGTGACTTTTCCTGGGCTTGTGATGCGAGGTTCGAATCTCTCTTCTGATACTGGAGAGTGGCAGCTCACAGTCAGTCACCACGTGGTAACCAGGGTGAAAGTCAAGACACTTGAACCACCTTGCCCCCCGACAGCCATTCTGTTTTTCACTTTCAGTACAGTATCCAAAACATTATGTGAGCTCTGTCAACACTTTGTTTTAAAATAGGCTTTGTCTTATGTGATTTTCCCAAATATAAGCTAATGCATGTGTACGGCACGTGTTTCAGGTAGGCCAGGCTGAGCTATGATGTTTGGTGGACTAGCTTTATTTTAAACACATTTTTGACTTATGATATTTTCAACTTTGTTGTTGTTTTGTCATTCAGTCCTTAAGTCACATCTAACTCTTTGAGACCCCAGGGACTGCAGCATGCCAGGTTCCCCTGTCCTTCACTGTCTCCTAAAATTTGCTCAAATTTATGTCCATTGAGTTGGTGATGTCATCCAACCATCTCATTCACTGTCACCCCTTTCTCCTCCTGCCTTCAATCTTTCCCAGCATCAGAGTCTTTTCCAATGAATTGGCTCTTCACATCAGGTGGCCAAAGTATTGGAGCTTTAGCTTCAGTATCAGTCTTTCCAGTGACTATTCAGGATTGATTTCCTTAGGATTGACCGGTTTGATCTCCTTGCTGTCCAAGGGATTCTCAAGAGTCTTCTCCAGCATGACAGTTCAGTAGCATCAGTTCTTTGACATAACCCCATCTTAAGTCGAGGAATATTATTATACTGCAGAATACAGATCGATGGAACAAAATAGAAAGACATGTACCTATGTATACCTTAGCTTTGACAAAGGAGAAAAAAATATGCAATAGAGAAAAGATAATCTTTTCAACAAGTGGTGCTGGGAAAACTGGTCAACTACATGTGAAAGAATGAAATTAGAACACTTTCTAACAAGATACGTAAAAATAAACTCAAAATGGATTAAAAATCTACATGTAAGATCAGAACTATAAAACTCTTAGAGGAAAACATGGGCAGAATACTCTCTGACAAATCACAGCAAGATCTTCTATGACCCACTTTCTAGAGTAATGGAAATAAAAACAAAAATAAACAATTGGGAACTAATTACTAAAAATGTCTCAAGGTATCTGATCTTCCCTATTTTACCACCTTTGAGATATTAAAAGTACAGGGTTCTTATTTTTTTCTGGACTGGAGAGTTCTCTTCCACTGCCAAGCACTTTGACCCCTCCTCCCTCTTAAAAGTAAGGACTTTTGGTTTAGGAAGCAGTAAGCAGTAAATGGCAACCCACTCCAGTATTCCTGCCTGGAGAATCCCAGGGATGGAGGAGCCTAGTGGGCTGCCATCTATGGGGTTGCACAGAGTCGGACACGACTGAAGCGACTTAGCAGCAGCAGCAGCAGCAAGCAGTAAAGAGGGCTTCCCAGGTGTCCCTAGTGGTAAAGAACCAGCCTACCAATGCTGGAGACGTAAGAGGCACGGGTTCCATCCCTGATTCAGGAAGATCCTCAGGGCATGGCAACCCACTCCAGTATTCTTGCCTGGAGAATCCCACAGACAGAGGAATCTGACAGGCTACAGTCCATATATAGGGTCACAGAGTCGGACAGACATGAAACAACTTAGCAGGCACACAAGCAGTAAGGAGCACTGACTGCCTCTTTCTCTGTCTGATACAGCATCATCCTAACTCTGCTTGTCTTGATTTTCCAGGAGCTGGGAGCAAAACAACCCTCAGTCTCTCAAGAACAACAGGAAAAGGTGAAAAACATTATTTTTCATGCCTTTATGTCATAGTTCACTTAGGTTTAAAAAAAAAATGGTGATTTCTAGGGCTTCATCCAGGAAAGAGATTTTTTTGATTCAATGAATATGCTACAGGTACTTCCCTTGTGGCTCAGCTAGTAAAGAATCTGCCTGCGATGTGGGAGACCTGGGTTCAATCCCTGTGTTGGGAAGATTCCCTGGAGAAGGGAAAGGCTACCCACTCCAGTATTCTGGCCTGGAGAATTCCATGGACTCTATAGTCCATGGGGTTGCAAAGAGTCAGACACAACTGAACAACGTTCACTTTTCACTTTCATGCTCCTTCCATAGCCAGGTGGTTACTGAGCAACAGAGAGTCATCAGGGACTCTTAGTTTTTACAAATCCCTGATGGCTGGAGAGGACCACTGCTCTCCTCCCCATCTCACTGACAGGATGGCTGGATTGTGTTCTTATCATCTGTGTGTGTGCTATTTGTTTAAGGCAGCAGGAGCAGCAGCAGGTACTCCACGTCAGAGAGTGGGGCGTACGCTATTTGGAGTACAGTAGCAGGTCTTGGAGTTGGGAATGAAAATTTAATTAGTAAAATAATTATCTCAAGACTGGAATAAGCTACACAAAGTGCACTTACCTCGGCTTCCATGCACATCTCAGACCTGAAACTGCCGAAATGCGGAATAAGGGTTTGAATTAGCCATGCTATTGAGTGAAAATTAGTATGATTAAAATTCTCAAGTTGCAAATCTCTGGTTGAGAAAGACAGGAATATATTGTATTAATAGTTGTGACAGAGGTCCTCTAAGGGAAAAAAAAAATAGTGTTCACTGAGAAGCATAATTTAATAATGGGTTTGGGTCGAATTTGAGCATGTGTCTATTCTTTTGTGGTTTGTACCATTGAGAGGAGACAATTTTCTAGATAATTGAGGTGGGAGAGGAGAGTCCCAGCTTGGAGAGGGGAGGTTAACAGTGGGGAGGTGGGGAAAAGGTACCAAAGGGGACATCCTGTAGGCGTGGCTATGAAAAGCTAACCTGCTTCATGACCATTAAAATGCCCTGTGTAAAGTCTGTGCAGTCCTAGGGGGCTTCATGTGAGCGATTTTTGCAGCTGATAGGGAAGTTGATTAGGGATTGAGATTCCTATTGCTTCACTGTAGATATAAGCAAGGAAAGGACATCCTCAGAAACCAAGAAGCAGAGGAGGCCAGAACATCACACCACGGAGACTTAGTTCTAATACGACAAACTGGACAAGGTGGAGAAAGTGCTTGATGTAGGCTGTAGAGGCCACGAAGGTGCTCCACTCAAACTTCCTTCAAAGAACCCACTGCTGGGAGCCCAGCTGACTGATGGCCCCCAGATAAAGCTGGAGCTTGGCCTCTTCCCAGCCAGTGATGATAAAGGCAGGAGGACTCTTGGGAGCCACTCCTTCCCGATGTGGGACTTTTCCAGCAGCAAGCTTTGCTCAAGGCTACCCCCAAGCATAGACCCCAGGGCTTTATTTACGGAGCTGCTTTGCTGGCAGAGCTCATGATCACTCTGTAGATCTAATGTCACTTACTATGGGAAACTCTCCTTTACACACCACAGATGTTGGGGCCCGTCCTTAGGGCTCACATACAATCTTGCTTAAGGATGTCTTACTGTGCCTCATGATGGCATCTCTCTTTGAACAGACAGTTGGCTTCTTAAAGACAGAAACTTCATCATATTACATTATATTTTGGCGCACTTTCATAGAAAGTTTAACACTTAGCAAGTGATCTGTTTATTGTTTTCTGGAGGAATATGTAAATAAATATATGTTAGGAAGAATAAAGTCTAAGCCACCTTGAAAAAAAATCACTTACCAACATAATAGAACTACTGTTCCCTTAAAGTCTGTTAAATCAGTGTTAGGCTCTCATATCTAGGCAAATATCTCATATATATGTTAATACAGAATAACAGCTATATCCCAAAAGGCTATTAACAGTTAAGTTTGACTTCTTTGAAAATAAATGTAATAAAAATGCAATAGGTTTCCTGAATTTGCCTCCATGGGGGAAAAAAGTCTGTTTTGTTGTCAGTAAAAATGATGTTCTGCACATCTTTGTGGGCCACATGACTGAGCCTTTTTTTGTTACATTTTGAGATAGGATGCTTGCTCCTTGTCACCTTCAGTTTGACATTTTACAGGAATTAGAAGCATAAGTCAGGTAGGGAAACATGTTACATATTGTTTTTTCCCCCTCTAGCTGACTACCAGTAATCTTAAAAGTCAACAATGTCAGATTTCAGTTTTGTTGTTCACTGAATTACCACACTGTGCATTGGAAAAAAAAAAATTGCTACTGTTTTTATTGTTCTAAACCTTTCTTATGTGATGATTAAAAGAAAAGAAAAAAAGCTTGACTTGCTTGACAGCTGGTTTTATTTTACCTCTGTTTAAACATAATACTTTAAACTTCGTACCAAACTGTTCAGATAGAGTAGTTCCCTGACTAATACAATATGTATAAACTAAGAAGGAATTTAGCTCCTGACTGGCCTTCAGCATTTACTCAGTGATTTTTGTTGTTATTCTTAGGTGGCTTCTATGTGCAATGTGTTATGTGAGCTCCAGGTTGGTTACAAAAATGAATGATATAAGTATCTATTCATTTAATGCGGTCCACATTTGGGGAAATAGTACTATATTATTGTTCATGGTAAAAAAAATTTTTTTTCTTCCAAAATATGTTGACTTATACTGTAGGAATTTATTTCTATTTATAAAATCATAAAACTAAATACAATGTGTCTTTTTTAATGTATCTAATTTGCAAGCTTTACCTTAATTATATGTGGATCATTAATATCAACAGCAGTGGCTTAATAAGTTTCTATAAATGTTCACATCTTATATCTAGTTAACAAACATGCATAGATTTAGGTATAATGTAATGCCTCAATGATTCATTGAAGGAGAAATCGTAAATTCTCTGGAGTTATTAGTGTGGCCCAAGTGCCCTCCACCCAGAACTTTTGCCTGTAATTTATTGTATCACCACCAGATAGCAGTAGAATCCTCACGCAGAGTGCTCAACAGAGAGTAAGAAATATACCATTATTTGTAGAACCCGAAATCTTGTATTGAGTTCATCATAGAAATAGCTAGATTAGCAAATTTGAGAATCAAACTACTGTTTAGTAGTTTGGTTTACAAAGTGATCACTTTACAAAATAATCAATGTTCAAATAGAAAAGTATTCAGAAGTTATTTCATTCATTTATTTTTTCAGTAAATATGTATTAAACATCTGGTAGGTTTCCAGGGTCTAGAGAGAAGAAAGGACAGGACAGAGCTGCCCCCTGTTCTCTTAGGGGTCACATTTCAGTGTGAAGGGGTCATTAATTTACAATTATTAAAATAATCATGGCAACTAATACAGCAAAGAAAAAAAAGCAGAGTACTCTGATAGAACATAAAATGTGAGGAAGGGCTGTAATCTCTATGGGTGATATTTAATCTGAGATCTGAAAGAAGAGAAAAAGACAATTAGACAAGGATGATGAGAAGAATGTTCTCACCAAGAACATTTCATAAACAAAAAGCAACAGGCCTTGTACTCAAAAAGTAATTTAATATTTATTGAAAGAATTACTTGCTTTGCAAGAATCTGATTCTTTTCCATTAGTTAGACTACTTCTAACCAATCTTAGCCTTCAGACACTTTCTCTACAAGGACGACAGACAAGCTTCAAAACCGATAGTAGAGGATATAAACATGATTTATTTAGAATTGGGTGTGATGTTGCTGGTTGGCGTTGCCTCTTGGGAACACAAAACCAGTGTGTGCCCTTAGCAAAGGGCTGCCCTGTCGCCAGTTGTTGCAGAGCCCACAAATGCCACTGTGAGATCCCATCGAGTATGACGAGCCACCTCATCACGAAATAATTGTATTTATATGTCACCGCTCCCCTACTGCTCAACCAGACAAAATATGTAAAAATGTTAGCAGTCACCATATGCAAGCGTCTCTCTGAATGTTCCCTTTTCCTGCTTAAGAATTTACTGGCTGGCATGCTCAGCTGTGAGAGGCATTTCTCCAGAATTGGTATTATGTTCTGATCATCTCAACACCAGAAACCCCCTATTTCTTTCACATTGGAGCAGTCAAGCACTGCTCAGCAACTTAGATACGGAGCATGCTGTGTGTTTTCACTACAGTATTAAGAAGCTGCTGTTGCTGCTAAGTTGCTTCAGTCGTGTCCGACTCTGTGCAGCCCCATAGATGGCAGCCCATCAGGCTCTGCCGTCCCTGGGATTCTCCAGCCAAGAATACTGGAGTGGGTTGCCATTTCCTTCTCCAATGCATGAAAGTGAAAAGTGAAAGTGAAGTCACTCAGTCGTGTCCGACTCTTAGTGACCCCATGGACTGCAGCCTGCCAGGCTCCTCCGTCCATGGGATTTTCCAGGCAAGAGTGCTGGAGTGGGGTGCCATTGCAGCAAGTGCTAAAAGCTCCAGGTTAGGTTAAAAATAAAAAAATTTAGACACTATGTATTTTACTACTAAATGATGAGGAATTTTAATCAGAAATAAAAACAAAGGGAGAAAAAATAAAGGAAAATGAAAGGGTATGTTAATTCATGAGATAAAAGCTTTATAGTCAACAGAGTATAGATCACTCAAAAGCTGTGTAATTTGTTTCACATGTTCATTGCCTTGTCACCTGTGTACATGTATGTTTCCATGGTATTAGCATCCACATGAGTCATGCCACCACACAGTCCCCTGAGACCTTGGAGAGATCAAGGCAGGACTGGTATATTACGTTTAAGAGCTGTCCCACGGGGCATCTGAGGACACCGGTAGCCAGGTCCCAGGGGAGCCATTTATCCCTGAGTTGGTGGAGACACTGTCATTAGGAGGGGAGAAATGTGTATGAATATACACATCATATATGTTTTGCCCAATCAGTTAGATCTTCATTTGAATGTTTTCATTCCCCAGATCTGATCAAGAAAAAAGATCCTAGTTTTAGAAAAAGAACAAAGGAAGAACTAGTGTCACCAACTACCCAGATTTTTAATTTTGTACCATTGTCCCAACTGTAGGTGTATACTTCAGTGTACCTTGTAAAATGCTAGTATGACATCTCCAGGACCACAGCTGTGATGGTTGCTCAAAGGGGAAAAGATGAACAATTTAGTTATTTGTCAGTCTCACATAGACAAGCAGGGTGGTCTCAGCAGCATCTGTCTATATCATCAGGGTTCCAACCACATATGGTATCGTCCAACATCCCCACTCCATGTTAATTTCAGGGGCATCTGATAAACCTCAGTGTTACACTTCCAAGCAGTTTTACAAATGAAACAAGTGAACAATTTCTCATTGACTTCTTTACTCCTAAAATCCTCATTTTAGAAATATGACACCAATTAGGCTCAATAACATTGTCTGCCCTAGGGAGATGAAGTTGAATAACATTGAGAACAAAAACAATTTGTGATTAACTCCTAAATAATGTGTATGGGGTGGTAACTATTCCTTTTTCATCATAATTGAACTTCAGGTTGAGACTCCAATTTCTTATTTTTTATGTGTACAGTAAGATGACAAACAGAACTTAAAAATTCCCAAGTGCCATTTATGAATGTTTAGTTAAAATAGTGAAAAAAGGGCTTCCCTGGTGACTCAGATGGTAAAGAATACGCCTGCAAGGTGGGAGACCCAGGATCCATCCCTGAGTTGGGAAGATCCCCTGGAGAAGAAAATGGCTAGCCACTTCTGGAATTCTTACCTGGAGAATTCCATGGACAGAGGAGCCTGGTGGGCTATTTATATCATTTATGAATGTTTAGTTAAAAGCAATTTAAAATCAATGGAGTCAACTTGAAAAAAGTGGGAGGAGGGGGACAACTGATATTGGAATATTGGAATATTCAGTACTTAATTGAAAAAAGAAAGCTGACTAGGCAGTTCACAGATAGTCCAGGCATGAAAGAATTATTCTGAATTTACATTTTGCATAAGAAACAATTTCTAATCAATAATAGGTACTTAATTCTTTGGGCATGGCATCATAATGAAAGTGCCTTTGGTTTCTGAATCATTAAACTGATGAGATAAATTCCTGAAAGATAATCAAATCAATGTTTCCAACAATTTAAAGAAGTAATAAAAAGAAGAATTCATGATGAAAATGAATGAACTCTCAGGTGTTAACCCAGATGAGAATGAAAAAAATCAACATAACTGCCTGTGTTTAGCTGGAGTCAATGACTTATCGCCTGTTCCAACTTTTAAAAGTTGTGGCCTAAATCTTCCTGGTTAAACCTTAATGTTTAAATGTACCCCTTTTGTAACTATTTGCGATTTAAATGCTAAATTTAAAGTGGGAAAAAGAAAGCAGTTTATGCATACTGCAGTTTTAAAATGTGTAACACAGTACTAACAGCAGTAGGTGGGATTCAATAGGCGATTTTTGATATCTAGATTCGTGAATATCGGGAATGGAGAGTCTGTGCCCTGTTGTCAAAAGCTCTGAAGGGTCTGCGGTGTTTCCTGACTTTTGAGCTAACTAGTCAGATGCCTCGGGTCTGAGGAAGGTGCCAGAAGTCTTGGAAGCCCAGTGTCAGAGCGGAAGGACGGGAGCACAGCAGTAGAAGTAGCCGGAGCGCCAGCGTGTGCCCTGTTTCCTCGAGTTTCTCTTCCGTCAAAGCGAAACAGGCACGGCCAGACTACGCTCCACACACGGTGAGTTGTGTCACAGGACAGGAACCCAGAGCTTGGAGAACCCAAGTCTTTCATGGTCAGTGGAGAGCCTGTCTGACCTTCACCAGGGGAAGGAGCAGCGTCTTTATAGCCCTGGACAGCACACACACTTGGCCTTTACTCCAGAGGGAGGCACCCTCTCTCATTCCCAAGGCTGTTGGCTGTACAAATAATCCTTGAAAAGTCAGCCCAGAACAAAAGCAGTCAATGCTTCTGTTTGCAAGACCTACAGAAACTCGACACCCGCAGAGAACAGCTTCCTGACATACATTCCTCCAAACGTCTGCAGTCTTCAAAGCGTGACCTTCTGGCCGTATATCACAGTTAAGTAAAGCTTTTACAATGTGTTGGAATTTTCTGTTTGTCTTGTTGCCCACAGCGACCACTGATATCTGTTCCCCTTATTTTCAGCCAAAAAAAAAAAAGAAAGAAAAGAAAAGAAAAACTAACAAAGTGGCCCTAGAACATATTTTTAACAAGTTCATTAAAAAATGACTGATAAATTTGGGAAAAAAAAAGAGAAGAAACAATGAATACATTTTGTGCTCTCCATGGGGATGGAGAGAGGAATACTATTTTTTTGCATTTTATTTTATTATTTATTTATTTATTATTATTATTATTTTACTTTACAATACTGTATTGGTTTTGCCATACATCAACATGAATCTGCCACGGGTGTACATAAGTTCCCACTCCTGAACCTCCCTCTCACCTCCCTCCCCATACCATCCCTCTGGGTTATCCCAGTGCACCAACCCCAAGCATCCTGTATCCTGCATCGAACCTAGACTGGCGATTCATTTCTTATATGATATTATACATGTTCCAATGCCATTCTCCCAAATCATCCCGCCCTCTCCCTCTCCCACAGAGTCAAAAAGTCTGTTCTGCACATCTGCATCTCTTTCGCTGTCTCGTATACAGGGTTATCATTACCTTCTTTCTAAATTCCATATATATGTGTTAGTATACTGTTTGGGTGCTTTTCTTTCTGGCTTACTTCACTTTGTATAATCGGCTCCAGTTTCATCCACCTCATTAGAACTGATTCAAACGCATTCTTTTTTTTTGGGGGGGGGGGTTTATCTTTCTTTTTTTTTTTTACTTTATTTTACTTTACAATACTGTATTGGTTTTGCCATACCTTGACATGAATCCACCATGGATGTACATGCGATCCCAAACATGAACCCCCCTCCCACCTCCCTCCCCACAACATCCCTCCGGGTCATCCCCATGCACCAGCCCCAAGCATGCTGTATCCTGCATCGGACATAGACTGGTGATTCGATTCTTACATGATAGTATACATGTTTCAATGCCATTCTCCCAAATCATCCCACCCTCTCCCTCTCCCTCTTTTTAATGGCTGAGTAATACTCCATTGTGTGTATGTACCACAGCTTTCTTAGCCATTCATCTGCTGATGGACATCTAGGTTGCTTCCATGTCCTGGCTATTATAAACAGTGCTGTGATGAACACCAGGGTACACGTGTCTCTTTCAATTCTAGTTTCCTTGGTGTATATGCCCAGCAGTAGGATTGCTGGGTCATATGGTAGTTCTATTTCCCATTTCTTAAGGAATCTCCACGCTGTTCTCCATAGTGGCTGTACTAGTTTGCATTCCCACCAACAGTGTAAGAAGGTTCCCTTTTCTCCATACCCTCTCCAGCATTTACTGCCTGTAGACATTTGGATTGCAGCCATTCTGACTGGTGTGAAATGGAATACTTTTAAAGACAGAAATTCAGGTTATTAATGAGAAATTTAAGTCTGAATTGTCTACAGTTTCAATAAAAGTAATTTTGAGTAGAAAGTTTTTCAGTGATGAAAGACGACCGACACTTTCAATCTCTTTTGATTACAAATATATTAGCACGGGCTACGTTCAAAGATGCAAGAGTCGTCAAAGGCAAAATCAGACTTCAAAGAAGCACCCAATGCGCTTAAGGGATGCCTTCTTTAAGAGTCGTTCAAGTCTTGGATGAGTTTCATAATATAAAACAGTCATTTAAAGTTAATTAATAAAAAGGACAAAGTCTTAGATAAGAATATGGGCTTTGAAATGCCCCCAAAAGGATATCATAATGCAACACTAGTAAAGTACAAAGTAGGACATTCCTGCAAAATTTTGTTAAATAAAAAAATAAAGGAAAAAAAATCATTGAATGATTTGATGAAGGTCAGAAACACAATTTTTCCCTTGTTTTTATCTTTTAAAATGCTGCAACAAAAATAACAAGGCAGATAACCCCAAACAGTTTCTGTGCTATAAGACTATTTTAGTAGTAGCCACTGATGTGCCAAACCAAGAGTTTTAGCATATGAACCAAAGGATAAGAGCAAGGTAAGTCATGTTACCTGCTTGTGAGTGAAAATGACCAGTATATTAGTCCACTTCTGAAGATGAATTAATTTATATTATATGGTTAAACATATCCATCCCCTGAAAGTGAACGTGTTAGTTGCTCAGTTGTGTCTGACTCTTTTTGACCCCATGGACTGTAACTCACCAGGCTCCTCTGTCCATGAAATTAAGAGTACTGGAGTGGGTTGCCATGCCCTCCTCCTGATCTTCCCGACCCAGGGATCGAACCCATGTCTCCTGCATTGGCAGGCAGATTCTTTACCACTAGTGCCACGTGGGAAGCCCATGTGTTCTTGGATCAGTGTCTGGACCCGAGTCTGGACATATCCGATGACTGACATCACAGTTCTTCCAGACAATCACTATCGTCCTCATAGTCCCTTATACACGTCCTTGCCTTTAACCAAGTATCCTCAGATTTGGTAACTGCTTCCACTCTTCTCTGCACTCCGTAAAGACCATCTTTCAGAGCATGGTCAGCTAAACATGCTCCATTTTTCTCCTAGGCTGCTCCCCGTTCCTAATGTTCAGAGAGGACCAGTGTTCAGGCATTTGGATGCTCTGCTGTGCCATCAAGTCCAATGTCAGAACAGACTCCTTCTTCCCTTTGCCTTTGTATCATCTGAATGACATCTGCCAGGTCTTTTGTACTGATTTTTCAAGGTTCAGAAAATCTAATCCTATTGGCTGTAAATGTACAATACAGGCTTGCTTCTTCTTCAGACGTAAGTATGTGGCACTTCTTTTCCCCCCACAGTTCAATCATCTCTCGTTGAGATCACCAGTAGCTTAATGATAAAGAATAAAATACAAACGTGAAAATGACTAGCTGATGGAATATCCTTGCCATTACTTGAGTTGAAGGATTAAAGGCTTATCTTTGTCAATTTCTTTCTGTAAACTTGTCAATAGAGTTGCAAACATCCATTCCACCCAGAGTCCTCTTAATTATTATTACTGCCATTTAGTCAAGTGCAATAGTCCCTCAGTACCCCAAGGTATTTGAATCAGTACGCATTTAGCTAAATTAGTTGATGATGGTTAACCATGATGTCACAGCATTCCACAAATTACCAGTATCTTGTTGCCAGTTAGGGAGGATCACTGTGTGTAGGTCCAACGGCACAACCTAATTAATCCGAGAATCTCAGCTTTGAGGATTGAGTTTCTTGGACAATTTCTGGTACTCAGCACCATATCAATCAGTGTCAAGTCAGAAAAGCAGAATCTACATGTTGTTGAAATAGAGTGAGTTTAATATATGGAGTTGTTTGAAGGGATATTGAAGGAAGGACTTTCAGGCACAAAGGAAATACTGAAAATAAGAGGCAATAAGAAGGAGCTCACTTTTATAAATGAGAATGCAGATGGGAGAGGCATGGGCTGTTACTTTCTAGAAGCTATGAGGATGAGGGATCCCAAAGTATTAGCACTGAGAGCTCCGAGAAGATACAGCCCAGATGGTCCCAGCATCTCAGAAGTTCAGAGAGGCCACACAGAGCTGAGACATACACCTCTAAGGAGCAGGAGCTACTTGTCTGTCACTAGTCCCTCTGAGTGGAAATGGCAGGACAATTCTGGGAGTGTGAACAAAAACCCTGGATCCTGAAACTACTTGCTACTCATCAGCCAGCGCTCCTGAGAGCGAGGTTGGGGAAGAAAGCTGCTGGAGAATTATGCAGAGAGAAGCAAGTGGATTAGTGAGGAGCAAGTCCTGTCTGTGTCTTCCCACCTTCCTGTCTCCCCTCAGAATTCCCTTTTGATACATCCTAACAGGGAGTATAGCTGGCTTTGCAGGGTCCCAGCACCAGTATCATGATAGAGAAGTATGGAACCTGGAGAATATAAGATAATCTGTGGTCTTGATGGAAGAAAGAAAATTTTAATGGGCTTCCCTGGTGGCTCAGACAGTTAAGAATCTGCCTGCAATGGAAGAGACCTGAGTTTGATCCCTGGGTCTGGAAGATCCCCTGGAGGAGGAAATGGCAACCCACTCCAGTGTTCTTGCCCAGACAGAGAATCCTGGCGGGCTATAGTCCATGGGGTCACAAAGAGTCGGACACTGAGCTACTAACACTTTACTTTTTAGCCTGTTATCAAGGTTTTTTTGCTCTTGTTAAATTCCACATAATTCTATGTGCCATGATTGATTGTAAGTATTTATCTAGGAAATGAAACACACACAAGAGACACACTAGAATGAGACTGGTAAATGTAAACACAAAAGCATTCTGAGGGAGCAGCACAGCCTACTATGCCGGGGTCTGGCTTCAGAGAAAGCAAATTGCATGTGAACTGGTGACCGCCAAGAGGTTGTGAGAAACAGAAATGATTGGAATTTCTTGGGTAGAATTTTGAATATTTATACAAATTATGTTCCATCTTTTTAAAATAATTTTAATTTATTCAAGTCTACAATGCTGTTATTGATTGAATAGGGAACCTTATAATTTTTGACTGCAAAGAAGTTTGACAATTTGACAACAAAGAAGAAGAACCACTGCAGTATATTTTTTGACACATTATCAATTTTTCATATGATCTTCATGTAACGCAGTGGAGGCAAAGACCGTTATAACTGGCTTCATCTTTCCCAAACATGGTTGATTAAAATTCAACATTAAGCATCATTTTCATGTACATTTGGCTTTTAATCAAGAGATCAACACACATAAAGTTTATTATGCAAATGGGCTATGTTCCTCTTTCATATTCACAGCTCAGGAAACTGAAATATTTCAATTAAATTGGAAGTCTCTTCCCCTCTGCCAGGTTTTTCTCTAGGATTATGCCTTGCTAAATAAAAAAGGCAATCATAAAATTGAACAAGCTTTTAACCAGAAATAGAGCACCCCCAGAGTCTCAAGGACACTTCATGTGGAGGCCTTTCATTTGCTTGATGGGCCCCCAGCGCTGTGAATAACCTCTGATGACCAGATCACAGATCCACCGTATCAATTTGGGTGTTTTCTCTTTTCGGCGAGGAGTCTCGGATGCCCCTGAGTGACAGCGTTAGGCTACAAGAGAGATATCTACCTATGTGATTCACTGAGAAGAATCAAGCTAGACCCCAAACTTCTATTATTTCTTGCACTCAAGTGGTTACTGGCTAATCATCTTACATATGGACTCAGAATCTAGTGAAGGATTTGGAGCTACCCATAAATGCTCTTAATGAAAATGTTATCTCTATAAGAATAAGGATGACTATGAAAAAATAAGAAGAAATAATTAAATTTCCTTGTGCTATTTTGTTTTCCGTTCACTTAAAATAGAATAAATGTAATATACCTAACTTTTTTTTTTTCAGAGAGAGAATTTGCTGTTGGAAGAGATTTAAGAAAAATAAAATTTGTGCCTTATTTTCACAAGAGGAACAATGAGATTTTTCTGAAGTAAGAGACATACCTTTTGGGGTAATAATTAGAAACTGAAATTTGAGGAACGATAAACATGTTACATCAAACAGTAAGTTTCTCTTGAAATGAGATTTGAGCATAAGTAAACCAAAAATGATAGATTTTTTAATAAAAGACACTGCCTTCAGCTACTGTATTTAATTATTGTTGGTTTCATTTAGAGAAATTATGTTTTTCAGAATAGAATAGCAGAACACACGTAGAGAGGCATGCACACACACATACAAACCAGCACTTAAAATCATTTTATTGTCTTCCTGCCTTTTGCACACATACATTTAAGTCTTCCAAGGCAAGGGGCACAGTTTCCTCTCTGGTCGGGGAGTGAAGATCCCACATGCCTCCTGACCAAAAAAACAAAGCAAAAAACAGAAGCAGCATTGTAACAAATTCAATGAAGACTTTAAAAATGAACAGCATCAAAAAAAAAAAAAAACTTTTAAATTACATAGTATATGATGAAGCACATGAATATATACATACATGAAAGAAATAATTCATTAAAAGATGACCTTAATTCATATGGTCCTATAAAATATTTAGTAAGCAAATACACACACACATACACAAGTGCTGGAAGAACAGAGATATAAATAAAATTAGCAATGTAAAGCTGGGCTTCCCAGGTGGCTCAGTGGCAAAGAATCTGCCTGCCAATGCAGGAGACACAAGAGATGCAGATTTGATCCCTACCTCTGGAAGATAGGGCTTCCCTGATACCTCAGCTGGTAAAGAATCCGCTGCAATGGGGGAGACCTGGGTTCGATCCCTGGGTTGGGAAGATATCCCAGAGATGGGAAAGGCTACCCACTCCAGTATTCTGGCCTGGAGAATTCCATGGACGACAGTCCACGGTGTCGTAAATTGTTGGACACGACCCTAAGGAAATGGCACCCCATTCCAGTATTCTTGCCTGGAGAATTCCATGGACAGAGGAGCCTGGCTGGCTGTAGTCCATGGTGTCTCAAAGAGTCAGACACAACTGAGTGACTAAGCACACATACACAGAGCAATGTAAGGCGGAGCTGAAATTGGGACACACTTATGAAAGTGGCAGAGTAGAGTAAGAGAAGCCAGATTTCAAAAATGATCTTACTACAAAGCAAGAAGCTGGCTTTAAAGGAGCAAGATTCAGCAATAAAACTTGTGGAACACAGGGCAGTCTGATGTTTTGACAA
Organism: Capricornis sumatraensis; assembly: GCF_032405125.1. Taxonomy (NCBI): domain Eukaryota; kingdom Metazoa; phylum Chordata; class Mammalia; order Artiodactyla; family Bovidae; genus Capricornis; species Capricornis sumatraensis. Next base: position 12,214,135 of record NC_091089.1, on the reverse strand, counting down.
CTGGCTGCTGGCTACTGCTACCTGAACCCTTTCCAATGCAGCCACCTCAGAAGTGTGTGTGCATCCAGGGAAGAGCAGATGAAAGCAGATCTGAAAGAACTGCCCGGCTGAGCGGAGTGACACTGTGCACACTTTCAATAGGGAGACACAAAAGAAGAATTATTCTCCTTCTCAATTTACTGCAGCTCTGTCCGTCTCAGCACTGACAGCCTTGGTAGGTATGATGACCAGCTGGGGTCTGAACCTGTATTTTATATTTTCTCTCAGATCTGCAGAGTCAAAGAATAGCCAGGTGTGGGGAATTAAACAGCAGACCAGTCACAGTAGAGAATCGCCTGCTCTGATTCTAGAGCTCATGTTGGAATCTCAGAAGTGCTAGTGTGAAAAACCTTGAAAACTGCAGTCATCCTGTGTAATCTGTTTATTAATTTTCACTGGACTACATTAGCTCCCAGAAAACTGGTATAGCCTGAGCAGCTATGAAACATCCGCAAAGACAGGCTTATAATAGTGAGGAAAACCACAAATTCAATCCAAAGCTTAATTACTGCCCCTAAGAAATTATTATCAAGATGGGACATTGTGAAATAAAAGGGTATTAGATCAGCAAAAATGTAGAATTCTTCAAAGTTTTATCTATGCCACATTGTATATAGATTTTAGTAGCCTGTTATATGAAAAAATAATGTTAAGAAGTTAAGTAAGATCTCCATGGGAGCTTCTAGAAAGACTTTTAGTACTGAGCTTTAGAAAGACTTTTAGTATAAAATTTACCTGTATTTACCCCTGGAAACTCCAAACTCCACCCCTCCACCCCCATCCTGTAACTCAGTTGGTAAGGAATTTGCCTGAAATGCTGGAGACCTGGGTTCAATCCTTGGGTTGGGAAGACGTCCTGGAGAAGGGAAAGGCTACCCACTCCAGTATTCTGGCCTGGAGAATCCCTTGGACTGCACAGTCCATGGGGTCTCAAACAGTCGGACAGGACTGAGTGACTTTCACTTTATTCCGTGCAAAACATAAAATAATATATAGATTTATAAAATAATATCATATTTTCTAGGTGATTTTTTTAAAGCCTATAGAGTAAGGGGAATAACAGACACAAGCACATATACAATTTCTTTGGCATCCTGCTTTTTTATATTAGATAACTTGCTTAATCAATGGAAGCATATTATCTAGAATCTCTAAACTTAGGTGTTCATACAAACATGAGATAATGCTCTTACCACACACACACACAAAATAGTATTTATGTGACTGCAGATGGTGATTGCAGCCATGAAATTAAAAGATGCTTACTCCTTGGAAGAAAAGTTATGACCAACCTAGATAGTATATTCAAAAGCAGAGACGTTACTTTGCCAACTAAGGTCCGTCTAGTCAAGGCTATGGTTTTTCCACTGGTCATGTATGGATGTGAGAGTTGGACTGTGAAGAAGGCTGAGCGCCGAAGAATTGATGCTTTTGAACTGTGGTGTTGGAGAAGACTCTTGAGAGTCTCTTGGACTGCAAGGAGATCCAACCAGTCCATTCTGAAGGAGATCAGCTCTGGGATTTCTTTGGAAGGAATGATGCTAAAGCTGAAACTCCAGTACTTTGGCCATCTCATGGAAAGAGTTGACTCACTGGAAAAGACTTTGATGCTTGGAGGGATTGGGGGCAGGAGAAGAAGGGGACAACAGAGGATGAGATGGCTGGATGGCATCACTGACTCGATGGACATGAGTCTGAGTGAACTCCGGGAGCTGGTGATGGACAGGGATCCCTGGCGTGCTGCAATTCATGGGGTCGCAAAGAGTCGAACACCACTGAGCGACTGAACTGAACTGAACTGAACTGATGTAATGAAGATGTTAGTTAACACTAAAATGGTAATCACATTGCAATATAGAAGTGAATCAAATCAATACTTCGTATACCTGAAACTTATACAATGTCTGATGTCAATTAGGTTTCAATAAAGCTGGGAACAATATGCATTATTTCCCAATTTTAGATATGGAGCATAAAATTATAAAATGTCAGAACTGGAAGAGTCTACAAAGATCATCTTGTCCAAAGCTAAAATTTACAGTTAAGAAACAGAATCCAAAAAAATTCTTTAAATCAATTATCTTTCAAATAAAAAAATAGAAACTGGTAAGAATTAAAAAGACAAAATCACATAGTTAAGGATATCAGTAATAAGAATGAGGAAAAAAGCAAGAAAGAAAAAAGAAGGGGAAATTGTGGTTTTTATTTGTGGATGCTACCAATACATGCTGTACATCACAGAGCAGCATTTGTTCTCTTAATTTTTCTACTACACCAAAACACTGAATGAAGATTTTCAAAAATATTCAGACCTACCACATTCATAGTCTTCAAAGAAAATCACTTCTTTCAGAAAAGAGGACCTCATTTCATTAAGGAAAGCAGAGATAGCATTTCTTTGCTTCTTTTTTTTGCATTTTGCAACAATTTCCTCACCCACAGAAAGAGAAGAGTCATGGAAATATTCTTAAATGCCGACTCTCCTTAGGTATTTTGTTAGAATATCATTTTTCTCACTCCTTCTTGCAAGTCAGTCACTAGATATGAAGCATCCTGAAAAATGTCTCCCTTCCTTTCCATGTATGCTGCCTAAAGAATTTGTCTGGTTGCTGCTTTGTGTTTAACCTCTTAAGCTGCCACTTACTAATCTGCTATTCTTACTTATATTTACTTTCTGTTTACTTATACTTTAAAATTCTATATTAGTTGGAATTTAGATACAGTTGTTAATGAATGAGACCAAACTGTGGTAACTTCAGAAATCAGGTATATTCTTTTAAGAAAAGGTGGAGGTAGCTGGTCAAAGCCTGGCATTACAGCCAATTCTGTGACATGATTAATCAAGGACTTTTTTCTCCTCTGATATCATTAGTATTTGCCTCACAAGCCCAAGGTTACCCCATGGTTTAAAATAGCTACTGGGCCTCCAGGGCATCAAGTTAAATAAAAACAACAATTGCAGATTTTCCTAAAGTACAAGAAGAAGTACAGAATTTAACTGCAGATTTCAGGATTTTGTTAGACATGTATTATTTTGTTATACAGATAGGTAACAAGTCCATGGGGTCAGGGTCATAAACAGTTGGACATAACTGTGTGACTGAGAACACACATACCCACAGCTAGTTTAGTTAATAAGACTCTTAGAGAGATAAAGGTATTAAAAAGCAGCATGGCAAAACTAAGATTTAAATACTCCAGTCATATAATTTTTTTAACCATTAAAGGGCAAAAATATCACCACATAATGCTATTTAAGAAACTTTAATTTTTCACAAAGTCCAATTTAAAAATATAAACTAGATAAGGATGAGAAATAGAACTTTAGGCCGCCTTGAGGTTCAGGTGGACTTGACAGCTTAAATAAAAGGAGTCATGTACTTTCTACAAATGGATTCAATGGTTAAATTAAAATTTCATCAGAAAAATACAAATGGAAATGTGAAATTTACAATTTGAATAATAACCCAAATTTTAGAGATCCGTTTAAAAAAGTAACATTGTTTTAACTCTGGAGAGAACAACCGGTTCATGAAAGAAATATAAGACCAAATTTCCTTGGTTCCCTAAGAATTAAGAGCTCATAGAGAAGGATACAGGTAAACTAATTGCAAGCCAAAGGACTCTTGGAAGATTCCATTTACCATATTGATAGGAAACAAGAAAAACTATCAAAACCTGTTCAGTATGCCCGCTTGAAGAAAAAATTAGTACTCCAAAACTTCCTGCCATTTCTCCTATCTGCTGAGAGGCATTGTCTACAAATACAGAAAAATGGCAATACACTGGTAAATTTGGAAGCTCTCCACCCACCATTAATTTCAGCTTTGGAGAAAATGTTAAGTAGTCTGAAAAAAAAAATAAAACTAAAGACAAATTATATTAAGTAAAAAAGGAAAAAAAGAGTAATTCTTGTCTTGAAGCAAAATGTCTGGTTGTATCATAAAATATTTTGAAAATCAGCAAACTTTTTCACATATCAGTTGTAGAAAGCTTAAGGGAAAATTAATTTTATTTTCTCTGCTTTACTAGAACTACTCAAATAGTAGAAGTTTGTAACAGTTCTAAGTATTTTTCAATTTCTAATATAGACCTTCAATTTGGAGAATGTTATCACAGAATATTCCTTTCTTCTTTTTGTTATAAGATGTAAAAATTTAATAAGCAGGATTTACTCAGCAAATAGAACTGTCTGATAAAATATATTTAAATTTCCTTTAATTTATCTGCACATATTCAGATTATAGCTGATCCAGAAATTAGAACACTACATTATGTATGAGACAAAAAATGAGCAAAGAATTACCCAAAGTCCCAGAGTCCCTATGGAGAAAAGACTAATGGGGCATAGAGAGAATAATTGGAACAAAATCCATAAGAATTCAGATCTATTCTTCTTAGATTAATGTAGATCTTTATTTTTGTATGAATATGAAGAGGTTAAGAATATACCCTTAGGACACTAACTCAGGGCCCACATCAAAGATCTATTGTCTATAAAAAACTGATCTTATGACCCAGTAGCCAAAACTCACCCTTCCTCCCTCAGAGAAATTAAGATCCTCAGCTAAATTAATCAAAGCATCTTCATGTCTTCTATTAGGATCATCTTTATTTTTATTAATTAATTTTACTTTTGGCTGCCCTGGGTTTTCCTTGGGGCACACAGACTTTCTCTGGTTGCAGTGTTCAGGCTTCTCTTTGCAGTGGTCTCTCTTGTTGCAGAGCATGCTCTAGAGCACAGGCTCAGCAACTGTGGCCCATGAGTTTAGCTGCCCCAGGGCTTGTGGGATCTTAATTCCTGGAATGGGATTGAATCCATGTCCCCCCGCATTGGCAGGGAGTTTTAACCACTGGACCACCAGGAAAGTCCCTAGGATCATCTCTAAATCCAAAGCTACTCTACTAAGTGAGTCTCTGTGGCTAGTGAAAAACACACATTTTTCTAGTTAATTAATTGTAAATAAATTTTGCTTTCTTCTCACATTGCCATTCATTTTTATAAGGTCCCTAATCAAGCAACTCTTTGAGGCTTACACAGAGAAAAAGAATCTCACCATTGTAATTTTGTAGTTAGAGAAGTATCGGAGCCCAGGAAAGACCTTTGTCCCTTCTCATACCAAATGAGTCTTAATCTTTTCCTTCCTAGCAATTATTTTTAAATAAAAAGAGTTGATACCAGCCTAGCTGTTCATAGTTAGTATCTTGTAGAATTTCATTGCTAACCAGGAGCAAAATAGGTTCAAAGGGTAAAAGCTGGCCCTTTCTAGGGCTTCCCTTGTGGCTCAGCTGGTAAAGAATCTGCCTGCAATGCGGGAGACCTTGGTTTAATCCCTGGGCTGGGAAGATCCCCTGGAGAAGAGAAAGGCTACCCCCTCCAGTATTCTGGCCTGGAGAATTCCATGGATAGAGTCAGACACGACTGAAAATTTTTCACTTTTCTGGGGCACGTCAGTTTGCTGTAAATAAAGGAATAAGTATATACACCGAAAGTGTCTATGTTTGTGTTTGGAGTAATACTGATGTGATGCCTGCTGTCATTAGTGTAAAAGTCAATAATACAAAAAAGATAATATTGAGTCTAGAGAAAATACTTACTAGATTATAATACTAAATAGGCCACACTGGCAGAATCTTTATGCAAGAATCTTCTATAAAACAAACACAAAGCAGGAGGAGAATCAAAAATTCTGTCATAGATATGGAAATGTGGCCCCGAATCAAAATATGAGCGCTGGAAATGATCAGAGTGTAAAATCCACGGGAATTACATTTGGAAATGTTAGCATAGCCATCCAGTTGCCCCAGATAAAACTTCAGATACACATTTGCCAAAACCCGCCTTGAAGCAACACGGCAAAGACTAACTGTAACCATTAAGCAAACATTGTGAGAAAGCCGGAAGGAAATTTTTCTGAGACAGCAGAGCCTGGGGAATTCATGACTTTTGTGTGACTTTGATAATGAAGAAAAAGTAAAGGTAAGACTGAACTGGAACTTTGTTCTAAAAGATCTTTTCAGCTCTTCAAAGAGATTTTGTATCATTTCCTTCTGCTATGGATATGGCAATATCCTAATAGTAGTTTATTATCTGAACATATTACACCAATTTCCTATAGAACTACAACCTCATAGTGGCTAAAACAAAAATAGATACTGTGTTTCCTGCTCAGACATTCAGAATTATCTATCCAGCAATGCTGCTGCTGCTAAGTCGCTTCAGTCGTGTCCAACTCTGTGCGACCCCAGAGACAGCAGCCCACCAGGCTCCCCCGTCCCTGGGATTTTCCAGGCAAGAACACTGGAGTGGGTTGCCGTTTCCTTCTCCAATGCATGAAAGTGAAAGTGAAAGTGAAGTCGCTCAGTCATGTCCGATTCCTAGCGACCCCATGGACTGCAGCCTACCAGGCTCCTCTGTCCATGGGATTTTCCAGGCAAGAGTATTGGAATGGGTTGCCATTGCCTTCTCCATATCCAGCAACAGAGGAACATATTTTACTGGCCCAGCTGTTTGTAAACTATGCAAAGATTTGTCACTTACTCGGAAACTTCATTTTCTTGTCATTCCCAATACTCTTGAAAAACAGGGAAAAAAAATAAACATTAAGCCTAAAATTTTTAGCTAACCAACCAGATGCCACTGAATTCCTATGGCTTCAATTACTACCCTTAGTTTATATGAGCTTCCCTGGTGACTCAGATGGTAGAGAATCTGCCTGCAATGCAGGAGACCTGATTTCTATCCCTAGCTTGAAAAGATCCTCTGGAGAAGGAAATGGCTACCCACTCCAGTACTGCTGCCTGGAGAATTCCATGGACAGAGGAGCCTGGTGGGCTACAGTCCATGGGGTCGCAAAGAGTCAGACATGACTAACACTTCTTTTTTTTTTTAACATTATATGACCTTGTGGTCTTGCCTCTTGGATATGCAGAGATTGTCTCTTTATGGATCATTTATAAGCAGACCCCTGCAACTAGAAATGCCACCATTCATACTGAATTCCAACTTTTTAATGTTGCTCTAGCTGATCATTGTCAGGGAATGAACAAATATAATCAGTCTTACCATTAATGGCTACAGGCTGCCTTTCCTCAAAAAACCACCAAACCAGTTCTTCATGAGACCTAAAAATAGGTGAGCTAGTATCTTGGAAGAGATATCAGAGAAAGGTTACCCTGAAAATCTGCTGCTAGACCTTATCAAGGACTCTATTGTCAGTACAGAAATTGATGACAAAGAATTCATCTTTGGATGCATATTTCTCAACTAAAATGACCACAAAACCTATAAGAATTGGGATAACAGCTATTCAGCACCCTAAACTGTTGTTCATCACAGAATTTTTGGAAGAGATTGGAACACGAATACAGGATATTTGGAAAACGCAGACAAAACCACAGAGAGTTCTGCATAAGACCACTGGAAAATTATTCTACATATCATACCTTCATTTGTAGTGCTTAAAAAATAATTATCCCTTTGGTTATACATTTCCTTTTTACAGTTTTGAAACTACATGCTTCTGATTTGCCTCTTTTTTTCATATTGTTAACAGTAGGACTTTCCTTAGGTTTAAGCTTTACCACCCTAATTTAATTTTCATGAGTTATTGTTGGTTATCACTATTACAAATAATATTAGTGCTGTATTTCACTAACCTACCAGTACTATAATGATATGTTTGTGTTTACACACAGATAAAGAAATGTTCTTGCTCTCCATAGGGATGCATAAGGGCTATGACCGTGTCATGATGACACCAAGAAACAATATATTATGACTCCAATAAGTTATTTGTGTCTCTTCTGAAGCTTCTGGATTGTCTATGTGGGAGATTATATTCTTCAGTGCTTGGGTTTAAGAATAACTGTTTTGTGGAATTAGTAGTTAGATCACTTCAACCTCTCACAAGGAATCTAAAGAGATAAAAATGTTTTGGGTGAAATAAATAATAACTGTAGGAACAGATTTCTAAAAATATCAATTTAATCCATAGTAATGGCCATGGAACATTAAACATTAGAAAGGGAAAGAGAAGAACTTGCTTTTCTAAAAGTTGTTAGTATATTACACATCATAGACAAAGTGCTCCATGGACATATCATTATGACTCTGGGGGTTTAGGTTTTAGAAACCTTCCATCATATATCAGAGATATTGTCTGAAGTAAGTGATGATCCCTTGACTTCCAGTTACCTGTGCAGTCTGTCCATTACCTGTCCATTACCCATCAAAGAAAAAGGCTCTCTGGAGCCTGCTTGATTGGCACAGGACTCTTCAAAGAAGTCAACTATTTGTCCTAAATGAATGTCTTATTCTCTCTGGCAATAGTTATCATGTGGGGATAAACAAATAAAATATGTTTTTGTGGATAAAAAATAAGAAGTCATCACAAGGAAGAATCCTCAAGTTTTATGGAGATTCAAAATATCTCTGGGAAAAGAGATTTGTTTAATTATTTCCTATCAAATTTGATAGTTTAAATACTTAAATAGCAGATGCTGTTTTAAAGTATGCCAATGTTGTCTCCTGGTACAGTTTGCTGATCATTATTTTATGTATGAAAAAAAAAAGCAATTTTAATGAATTGTGGAAGAATTTCACTGTTACTGGTTTTACATGAAGTTTCCTCTAGATAGTGTTAAACTTTTAAAGAGGAAAATGATTGCTAATAAACTATAATAATAACCTTCTACATGTTTTATAACAGGAAAGAGTTTTGAGGGAATACAATGGTCACCATTTCAGTGGAATCCATTATGTATGCATGGCCATCAGTGCATGTTATTATAAAAGTTGAATTGTGATGTTCACTATAGGTTCGTGGGAATATGAGCAGCTTGGATATAAAAGCTTAGGAATCATCAACTGCATCACAATTACCTATAAAGTAGAGGTTATAGAAATGTAAAAGAAATTGTCTCATCTTCTTCTATGCAAAACACCTTTAGAAATCTTTCATATGGTTTGCAATTTTGTCCTTTAATGAAACTCAGTAATACACTGAAAAAATTGGAGTATGTTCCACGGTCAAAAATCCCTGACTCCTCCAGGGTTCAGGAACTAGCCAAAAGCTATGCTTTCAAAAGGTATACAATTCCTATCTCAGTTGGCATATTTTAGATCAGAAAACTCTCATGGTCAATGCAGTAATTGTTCTATTAGGTCTTATTACATATGGTGTCTTTTCTCGTCTCTGATAACATTACATGTAGAATCAGCCATATGGTCCAAGCAGCTGTCTAGACCTGCCATGGTTTGCCGGGGTCCTGCCCCGGTGGATCCAGGGTGATTCGAAGGTGGGGACGGAGTCGGCGTCTTTGGAAAAATACATATTTAATCACAGATAAAGAGAGATTAGAAATGGATAGTGTAGTAGGAATATTAGTGGAGAAAAAGAGGCTGAATAACTTGGATTACGTGGAATAGCATCCATGCCCCAGATGGGAATTCAGCCAGGAAAACGGGAGCAAGAAAGAAGCGACATGGGGGAATCAGTCTTTCTGGAAACTGATCCGATTTCTTTATTTTTGGGTTTGCTTATATACCTTTTGTTACACATAGGGATGAATACAGAGTCACGTGGGGGTTAGCAGTCCTGACCTTTATCAAAATCAGGTGCTTCACATAAATGTATAAAAAAAGGTCTTAGGAATATTACATCATCTGGCCATGAGTGAGACCTGCTGACAATATGATCCTTTCTTTCTGATAACCAAAAAACTTATTTTTTCCAAGTGTGTTTTTTCTCAAACCAGGCACCACCCTCCAAATAAAGCTGTATTCCTATAGGGTGAGGGTGTAGTGAGTTACAATCAAGAAAGGAATTTATTTAACCCAAGGTTAACAGGATTAATCTTAAAGGTTAATACTTATTTCTCCTATATGCTTAAAGGTTAATACTTATTTCTTCCTATATGTTAGTTATATTCATTATAAGTGTAGGGAACATGGAGATTTAGCAGCAAACATCAGCCCAACAAATGAAAATCCTTTCACCAATGCTCCCCTTAAGATCTATTTAGTCTTAAGATATGATAAAGTTACATTCTTACATAGCAAGGACACAGTGATTTATAACAAAGTACAGTGATCTATTACAAAAGAGAAAATCCATTGGCTCAAAAAGTCTAGTATTGCTGACATCAAAAACTACTGTATTTCCTTTTCTATATTCCAAATACATTGATTAATATATTCCCAAGTGCCTAAGGATATGGAGGCCTGGCGGCAATCATTGACTCAACGAGAAGAAAAAGCCCTATGCTAATTAAGACTCTCAAAATACTCCAAAACTCTCTGTGCTGTTTATGGTTGAGAGGTAGTAAACAATCATGTGGCAGGAGTATGGATAATCCTGTCACACAAGCTAGTCTGTCAGCAGAGAGGTTTGACCTGAAACATCCTTGTCCCACCCAGAGCAGGGAATTAGCAGCAATTATTGACACAACAAATGAAAAACCCTTCACCAATATAATTCCTAACCAACACACAATACTAATAATTTCTAACTCCCCAAAATAATTTGCCTTTAGTAAGTCTAAAACATCTCGTGCCTCTCAGATTGGGAGGCTGTAAATCACATGCGGCCGGACTAACCTATACAGGTGGGCTAGATAACCTTCAGAGCAGTCCGTAAGCTGAAACACTCATGTCACGCCCAAGAATTTTTATTGCCTTGGAGCTGCACGTTACTCCTTCTCCGAGAGAAACGGTTATGGGGGAGAGCCCCCCGTAAAGTCAGAGGTGTAGGTGAGAGCATAAAACAGACTCTGGCTTTGGGGTTAGATGCTCGGGAACAGGGGGTTTCCTGAGGCTTGATCATGCCTTTGCGTATGCCAAGCCTCCTTCCTCATGACCTTTGCCATGGGCGGAATTCCTCACGCTGGTCCCCAGCAATGGTTCATGTCTGAGTCTGGCTCCACTGAAAGCCAGCTCTTTCCTGTCACAGACCATGTAGATCAGGGCACACACCTAAGTGTGAGACAAGCTATCTGCAGAACTCAAAGAAACCCATCGAGTAGTGTGCCTTTCTTCTTTATCGTGGAAGCTTTTTTTTTTTTTTTTTAAGATTTTTGATGTGAACCATTTTTAAAGTCTTTGTTGTATTCATTACAAAATTGCTTCTGTTTTATGTTTTGGTTCTTCGACTGAAAAAGGCATGTAGGATCCTAGCTCCCAGACCAGGGATTGAACCTTCACTCCCTGCATTGGAAGGTAAAGTCTTCACCACAGGACCACTAGGGGAGTTCCTTGATTAGTTTTAAAATAGGAGGTATTATGGGATGAAATGCAAAGATGCATGGTACAGATGAATAGTGTTATCGTCACCAAGGTCTATTAAGAGACTAAGGTAAGGTAATAAGAAGGTACAGATTGAACCGGGTATGTATATTGGGAAAAGATGGGGTTGTTCAGACAGGGATAAAGGGACATGCACTGTGAGTTATTCTGGGCTAACTCGTCACAGAGGGGAGAACCAGGGCATTTTACTCTAGGCATGGTCACACTCTTTGGACATAGTTGGGTCCAAAAGACCCTGTCGGAATGAAATCGTTTGGGCATTTTTATGCACAATAATGTATGAAAAAGACATTTCAGTTCTTACTTCACACTACTCTTTCCATTACAGCAGACTTTTGCTTGACACAAAATTCATTTTGGCTTTTGCCTTTAATGAAGATGTTACTTTTATGATTACAAAAGACCTAATTACTAAGTTTGTCATTCCTCTTCCCTAATTCCATTAGTAATCAACCAAATGCATTATTAATTAAAAGACCATTAGCATAATGAATCGTAGCAAAACAGCAGTTCACATAATACGAGCTATTTGAAACATTCACATGCTTAGAGAATGAAACTTTTTTAGATTATGGGAAGTTATGAGCAGAAAGTCATGACTGACATCTGATTTTACCTGACAGATATCACCAAATCTTGTAACATTTCTATCCCTAACATCCCCATGCCATCAGTGATCCTTTATTAGCTTATACCCATGGATAATGTTCAATATATTTCCTGGACAAGTTGCAAATTAATATATAATTTTGCAAAAATATTTTAAAAGTTCAGTACACTTATTACTAAGCTTTGTTTACAAAGTGGTAAGTTATACCACAGATTGTCTATCAGTAATTTTTAAGTCATTTAATTATTTTTTAGAAATTATTCATGTAATTTTTTTTTTATGATGCAACTGTCACCAGGAAAGATGATCCTGTCTGAGGAGTAGGTTGACGTACGTAAAGATGTTAAATTTTCCTAAAGACTCAGAAAACATGAAGTCTCCGAGCACAGAACAGTGCCTTCATCATCTGTGAAGTATTTTTAATTATGCTGAACCCTCTCTTAGATTCTGCTAGAATAATAGCAGTGATGATATTTTGTATAAATATACTTTGTGTAAGTATACTTGAGTAATGCATTATATACCAAGTCACACACAAGAACATCACATTTGTGAAAGCTGTTTGCAACTAATTGTCTTAATTCAGTATTTTTGTTCATATTTATACACAGAAACTCACAAACATCACTTTGTTAGTTTCAGGACAACTGGAATGAAAGAGCCTGAATATTTATTATCACCTATGTTGAATGCATATTCACATAATATTAGCCATTCTAGCAGTTTTTTCCTTCAGAATACTTTTTGCTCTTCTTTCAAGCATATTACATGTCCCCATTTTTATGTCTTCCACTTTTATTTATCATTTTTTAAAGTCATATACTTATTATTTTTATTTGAATAGCTGAAACAGTACTTTTTTGTAGAGCAAAATACATAACTGACATTTTGAATGACAACTATAAAGCTTAATTAATTTCTAATATCTATTAGAAATTTCATATATGTTAGAAAGTAAACTTTCTTAATTATATGTATAGTAAGATATAGCGGTATGGTAGATAATGCCAAATTAATTATTCATTTTTTTCTAAAATGTGACCAAAACTACAAACTCTATTCTGTCATTACATCATCAGAATCTGTAAAAATCTAACACTGTTTTTATATGAACAGTTCTTATGGAAACATTTCTCTTGAGCCACACCAATACAGTTTCATATATTATTTTGGTTATTGTCTATTCTGGCCACAGGAATTAAACAAAAATAAGTGCAGTTTCTGGTCTTCTATAAGGTTCAAAAGATTTACTTTTTATCATACTTTTTAAGCAATAGTAATAATCTTTTACAAAGTTACTTTTCTTTTATTCCGGGCTTTGGTTTTTAATATTTTATTTGAATATCTGAATTTATACATTCACAAGAATATATAAATTCATTTAGATAAAAATTACAACATTGTATTAGAAGAAAAAATATCCCAACAATTTAGAAGTGGGAGCAGCAGGTTGTTTTATGAATCATATACACCAAGGAGACTCCTAAAGCATTGTTGCTACAGAATGAGCCCCCAAAATATCCCTGCTCATGGGGACCCCACAGATACTCCTGTGATGGAGAACAGAATATGTGCTCTAATGGAGCTGAAACAGAAGGACCTTGGTGATCACTGAGAAATCTGGCACATGTTACCTTCAGCAGCAGCATTCACATGGGGACTTGTGTTGTTAATGTTTCTGCTTTCCGTAGGTTAATTCTATTATCCTTAAGCATTGTGTTGTTGTTGTTTAGTTGCTAAGTCATATCTGACTCGTTTGCAACCCCATGGACTGTAGCCCACCAGGCTCCTCTGTCCATGGGATTTCCAAGGCCAAAATACTGGAATGGGTTGCCATTTCCTTCTCCTAATCCAGGGATTGAATCCATGTCTTCTGCTTTGGCAGATGGGTTCTTTACCGCTGAACCAGGAGGAAAGTCCACTGAAGCACAGACATGGGCTTATTTCAGAATGTTAACCCTTTAAAGAGCCGTGTCGAAGTTTATTTCCCTACAGAAGAGGGAGTAGGTTAGTGTTTAAGGCCCAGGGATGATTTAATGGGAGTGACAGTGTGTATTTTGCTCCTTAACTGGTAACTTTTGTGGCTCAGATGGTAAAGAATCTGTCTCCAACGCAGGAGATCTGGGTTCAATCCCTGGGATGGGAAGATCCCCTGGCCAATGCCCTGGAATGAGAAAGGCTACTCATTCCAGTAGTCTGGCCTGGAGAATTCCATGGATTTCATAGTCCTTGGGATCATGAAGAGTTGGACATGACTGAGAGACTTTCACACATTCACTTGAAAGGAGAGAAAGGAGTATAAATATTGTGGTTTATTTTCCAATCCAGCAAAACCCAATTTTCTCCTCTTTATAATAACAATATCAATGTGGATATGTCAAAATGCGCTTGGCATTAAAATGTTTGTGTCAAAATAGCATATACCTTGAGGAAGTGATGAGAGATAAGATCTAACCAGTAGATCAGAGCCTAATAGTATGTATCCTTGGAGTGCACTGTCATGAATTCTGTCGATGAAAAGTCATTACTGGGGTGGTGGCAAGGGAATATGGTTGTGGAAGTGGTGTTTTGGGAGGACTAATTTACTCCATAGCTAGGATTTGTTGTTTAGTATCGAAGCCGTGTCCAAGTCTGTGTGACCCCGTGGACTGTAGCCCGTCAGGATCCTCTGTCCATGGGATTCTCCAGGCAAACATACTGGAGTGGATAGCCGTTTCCTCTTCCAGGAGACCTTCCCAACCCAGGGATCAGATCCAAGTCTGTTACATCTCCTGCACTGGCAGATTCTCTACCACTGAGACACTGAGGAAGTCCTAGGATAGTTTTGAGTTTGGAGAATATAAAGAAAAAGGTCACTCAATCACCTATAATGAAGTCATCTAGGAGTGGAAATGAGAAGAGCGATTTCAAAGACAGAAAACACAGGATTATGAGAAGTATAGTATATTGGAGATGAAAAGCAACAAGGACGATTGAATATAATATTCCCGTTTGTTTTCTCTCATATTAAAAAAAATTCAAATGTAGGAGACCCAAGGCTGGTAGAGTTAGTTGCTTAATATCCTTGCCAGAAATTTTGCTTCACATCTGCTTTCCAGATAGAAAGACGAGCGAAGGGGGAGGGGGAAGTTGGAACAAGGAGCATTGGTGCCATTTATTAACAAAAGAAAATAATTACGCAAACATTCTTCAGGTTTCCCCTTAGGTCTCATTCATTAGAACTACATGTGTGCCCACTGACTGTACCAACTGGCTCCCTTGTCTCCTGGCATCTGGTGGTGGGAGGCGGGTGGCCAGAACCACCAGGAGACTGAGAGTTGGGAGTGTTTACTTCCTGCCTCTCCCAGCGGGGCCACAGTCTGCCAGTGAAGAAGTCCGCTTGCAGAGGCCACAGCCCACATCAAGCGGCCCTCTCCTACAGCTCGGCTCTCACAGATACAGGCAATCTCCCTCCCCTCTCACCCCTTTAAGTATCTCTCACTGGTTTCTCTTGGGCTTCCCAAGTGGTGCTAATGGTAAAGAATTTGCCTGCCAATGCAGGAGACCTAGAAGATTCGGGTTCAATCCTGGGTTGAGCAGATCCCCGGAGGAGGGCATGGCAACCCACTCCGGTATTCTTGCCAAGGAAATCCATGGACAGAGGAGCCTGGTGGGCTATAGTCCATAGGGTCACAAAGAGTTGGACACGACTGAACACACACCCACACACAAACACACTGGTTTCTCTTAACCCAGCCCACACCTTTGTAAACAGTTCCTTCATTTCTTTAATCACTGCTTTTTTTAGTGCTATTCATTTCCTACTGAAACTCAAGCTAATGTATGGAGACATGAATAAAATCAATTAGAAAAATCATTTCTGAATAAAACTGGGGAAAAAGAAATCAGTAGATTGAGTAGGAAGGTAGATAATTAAAAAATTAGCTGCTTAATTAAAAAAATTAAAAATTCTCAAATTTGCATGAAAAACATGACCTAAGAAAAATTTTAAACAACCAATAAATTATTCTTATGAGAAGGTAAATGGCAGGCATTATGATTTTTAAAGACATAGATATAAAACGGACCAGAAAATATGGCATCAGTGTGTTCATCCTTTGGACTGCAAGGAGATCCCACCAATCCATCCTAAAGGAAATCAGTCCTGAATACTCACTGGAAGGACTGATGCTGAAGCTGAAACTCCAATACTTTGGCCACCTGATGTGAAGAACAGACTCATTGGAAAAGACCCTGATGCTGGGAAAGATTGAAGGCAGGAGGAGAAGGGGATGACAGAGGATGAAGTGGTTGGGTGGCATCACTGACTCAATGGACATGGGTTTGAGCAAGCTCCAGGAGTTGGTGATGGACAGGGAGGCCTGGTGTGCTGCAGTCCCTGGAGTTGAACACAACTGAGTGACTGAACTGAACTGAACTGTGTTCATCCTTTTAAAAATACTTAAGTGTATATATTGTGGGGTTTGAAATCAGTTAATGTATATATAATTGAAACTAAATATAATGTCAGAAATTTTCTGAAAAAATAACATTTCACTTTTGTTCAAATAATATATTAAAACAAGGAAAGCTACTTTTGAAAAATTGTTCAGAAGTTAAGTATTTCCTGTACTGCTTACCACAAATTTCTGGGAGTTATAGTTGAATCTGATAATTAATGAATAATAAAATGAATCACTTTGAAAAACTAAACAATAGCCACAAAGTAGAATTTATCACAAAATATATCCTCCAAGACATCCAGTGAGAAAAAACAAAAAAGTAATGGAAAGACAGGATGTTCATCAAAAGCAAAAAGAATAAATTGTAGGTAACAGAACTAGAATTAACCTGAATATTTAAGTTATAACAACAGCTAAAAATAAAACAACTTGTTTGTTGTTTGTTTTCCTCAAACAACAAATTAGTAAGAAACTAATGGTGGTCAAGCAGAAAATCCTATATTTCCTGCAAATTTTGATGACACTAAATAGCAGAAGTAACTTTATAGGCAAATTAAAACAGACATTACAGTTCAGTTCAGCCACTCATTCATGTCTGACTCTTTTCGGCCCCATGAATCACAGCATGCCTGGCCTCCCTGTCCATCACCAACTCTCAGAGTTCACTCAAACTGATGTCCATCGAGTCGGTGATGCCATCCAGCCAAGTCATCCTCTGTCGTCCCCTTCTCCTCCTGCCCCCAATCTCTCCCAGCATCAGGGTCTTTTCCAGTGAGTCAAATCTTAGCATGAGGTGGCCAAAGTACTGGAGTTTCAGCTTCAGCATCAGTCCTTCCAATGAACACCCAGGACTGATCTCCTTTAGGATGGACTGGTTGGATCTCCTTGCAGTCCAAGGGACTCTCAAGAGTCTTCTCCAACACTACAGTTCAAAAGCATCAATTCTTCAGTGCTCAGCGTTCTTCACAACCAACTCTCACATCCATACATGACCACAGGGAAAACCATAGCCTTGACTAGACAGACCTTTGTTGGCAAAGTAATGTCTCTGCTTTTCAACATGCTGTCTAGGTTGGTCATAACTTTCCTTCCAAGGAGTAAGCATCTTTAAATTTCATTGCTGCAATCACCATCTGCAGTGATTTTGGACCCCAAAAAATAAAGTCTGAAAATGTTTCCCCATCTGTTTCCCATGAAGTGGAGGGACCAGATGCCATGGTCTTCGTTTTCTGAGTGTTGATCTATTAATCCAACTTTTTCACTCTCCTCTTTCACTTTCATCAAGAGGCCTTTTAGTTCCTCTTCACTTTCTGCCATAAGGGTGGTGTCATCTGTATATCTGAGGTTCTTGATATTTCTCCTGGAAATCTTGATTCCAGCTTGTGCTTCCAGCCCAGTGTTTCTCATGATGTACTCTGCACATAAGTTAAATAAGCAGGGTGACAATATACAGCCTTGATGTACTCCTTTTCCTATTTGGAACCAGTCTGTTGATCCATGTCCAGTTCTAACTGTTGCTTCCTGACCTGCATACAGGTTTCTCAAGAGGCAGGTCAAGTGGTCTGGTATGCCCATCTCTTAGAATTTTCCAAAGTTTATTGTGATCCACACAGTGAAAGGCTTTGGCATAGTCAATAAAGCAGAAATAGATGTTTTTCTGGAACTCTCTTGCTTTTTTGATGATCCAGCGGATGTTGGCAGTTTGATCTCTGGTTTCTCTGCCTTTTTTAAAATGAGCTTGAACATCTGGAAGTTCGCGGTTCACATACTGCTGAAGGCTGGCTTGGAGAATTTTGAGCATTACTTTACTAGCATGTGAGATGAGTGCAATTGTGTGGTAGTTTGAGCATTCTTTGGCATTGCCTTTCTTTAATGAAAACTGACCTTTTCCAGTCCTGTGGCCACTGCTGAGTTTTCCAAGTTTGCTGGCATATTAAGTGCAGCACTTTCACAGCATCATCTTTCAGGATTTGAAATAGCTCCACTGGAATTCCATCACCTCCACTAGCTTTGTTTGTAGTGATGCTTTCTAAGGCCCACTTGACTTCACATTCCAAGATGTCTGGCTCTAGGTGAGTGACAACACCATCGTGATTATCATGGTCATGAAGCTCTTTTCTGTACTGTTCTTCTGTGTGTTCTTGCCACCTCTTAATATCTTCTGCTTCTGTTATGTCCATACAATTTCTGTCCTTTATCAAGCCCATCTTTGCATGAAATGTTCCCTTGGTATCTCTCATTTTCTTGAAGAGATCTCTAGTCTTTCCCATTCTGTTGTTTTCCTCTATTTCTTTGCATCGATTGCTGAATAAGGCTTTCTTTCCTCTCCTTGCTATTCTTTGGAACTCTGCATTCAGATGCTTATATCTTTCTGTTTCTTCTTTGCTTTTCACTTCTCTTCTTTTCACAGCTATTTGTAAGTCCTCCTCAAATAGCCATTTTGCTGGCTTGCATTTCTTTTCCATGCGGATGGTCTTGATCCCTGTCTCCTATACAATGTCATAAATCTCAGTCTATAGTTCCCTAGGCACTCTGTCTATCACATCTAGTCCCTTAAATCTATTTCTCACTTCCACTGTATAATTATAAGGGATTTGATTTAGGTCATACCTGAATGGTCTCATGGTTTTCCCCACTTTCTTCAATTTAAGTCTGAGTTTGGCAATAAGGAGTTCATGATCAGCACCACAGTCAGCTCCCAGACTTGTTTTTGTTGACTGTATAGAGCTTCTCCATTTTTGAGTGCAAAGAATATAATCAATCTGATTTCGGTGTTGACCATCTGGTGTCCATGTGTCGAGTCTTCTCTTGTGTTGTTGGAAGAGGGTGTTTGTCATGACCAGTGTATTCTCTTGGTAAAACTCTATTAGCCTTTGCCCTGCTTCGTTCTGTACTCCAAGGCCAAATTTGCCTGTTACTCCACGTGTTTCTTGGCTTCCTACTTTTGCATTCCACTCCTCTGTAATGTAAAGGACATCTTTTTTGGGTATTAGTTCTAGAAGTTCTTGTAGGTCTTCATAGAACCTTTCAACTTCAGCTTCTTCAGTGTTACTGGTTGGGGCATAGGCTTGGATTACCGTGATATTGAATAGTTTGCCTTGGAAATGAACAGAGATCATTCTGTTGTTTTTGAGACTGTATTCAAGCACTGCATTTCGGACTCTTTTGTGGACCATGATGGCTACTCCTTTTCTTCTAAGGGATTCCTGCCCACAGTAGTAGATATAATGGTCATCTGAGTTAAATTCACCCATTCCAGTCCATTTTAGTTCGCTGATTCCTAGAATGTCAATGTTCACTCGTGCCATCTCCTCTTTGACCACGTCAAATTTGCCTTGATTCTTGGACCTGACATTCCAGGTTCCTATGCAATATTGCTCTTTACAGCATCAGACCTTGCTTCTATCACCAGTCACATCCACAGCTGGGTATTGTTTTTGCTTTGGCTCCGTCCCTTCATTCTTTCTGGAGTTATTTCTCCACTGATCTCCAGTAGCATATTGGGCACCTACCAACCCAGGGAGTTCCCCTTTCAGTATCCTATGATTTTGCCTTTTCATACTGTTCATGGGGTTCTGAAGGCAAGAATACTGAAGTGGTTTGCCATTCCCTTCTCCAGTGGGCCACATTCTGTCTGACCTCACACCATGACCCTCACATCTTGGGTGGCCCCACAGGGCATGGCTTCGTTTCATTGAGTTAGACAAGGCTGTGGTCCTAGTGTGATTAGATTGACTAGTTTTCTGTGATTATGATTTCAGTGTGTCTGCCCTCTGATGCCCTCTCGCACTACCATCTGTCTTACTTGGGTTTCTCTTACCTTGGACGTGGGGTATCTCTTCAGGGCTGCACCAGCAAAGCGCAGCCGCTGCTCCTTACTTGGACAAGGGGTATCTCCTCACCGCCCTCTCCTGACCTTGAACTTGGAGTAGCTCCTCTAGGTCCTCCTGCACCCATGCAGCCACTGCTCCTTGGAAGTCGGTTGCTCCTCTCCACCGCCTCCCCTGACATTGGGGGTGGGGTAGCTCCTCTGGGCTGCCGCCTCTCACCTTGGGCGTGTGGTAGCTCGTCTCAGTCACTGTCCCTGACCTCGGGTGTGGGGTAGCTCCTCTCAGCCACTCCTGTGCCTACACAGCCTAGCACTAAAATTCAAGGCAAAAGTTATTAAGTGGTACAGAATTAGTCATTTCCTGTAAGTAGAAAGAACTTTCCTAATATAATCAATTTTATACCAAAAGTGTTTTAGACAAATGAAACTGAAAGAAAAATGAAAATTCCAAACTGTTCAAACTTTAAAGAAGGTGTTGGCATAAATTCAGAAGCTGTAGGACATAGGTAGACTTCAGTCATGTAGCCTGCATACGTGCTAAGTCGTTCTATCGTGTTCAACTCTTTTTGACCCACGTGGACTTTAGCCCACCAGGTTCCTATGTCCATGGGATTCTCCAGGCAAGAATACTGGAGTGGGTTGCCATTTCCTTTTTTCGGGTATCTTCCCCACCCACGGATCAAATCCACGTATGTTATGTCTCCTGAATTAGCAGGCTGGTTCTTTACAGCTACTGCCACCTAGGAAGCCCCTCATCCCTGTCATGTAGGCTTAACATGTGAAATTCTTAAAAGTGTGTATATTCATTTTATGTAATATGGATTGTGTCTATACTATATAAGAATATGTGTGTTAACAAAATACATATTTAGTTTTTGTAACGGGACACTAAAAGAAAATACTTGTACTAAATGACCTCTAGTTCCCTTACAGGGAGCTAGAATCTGTTTTGTTGTTGTTATATTCACAAACTGATGCCTCTATTGATAAGTTACTCCCTAAATACACATGAGTGTTTTTCTCCACACCCCTCCCCCGCCTTTTTTTTTTTTTTTTGAAACTGTATCATGTCTCTCAGGCCACTAGAGTACATCCAAAAAAAATCTTTGCTTCAGTGTCTCTTCACAGACTGTATTTTTGAGTCTTAACTTCCTATATTATATTCTGGGCAACTGCCAGAAAATTACAAGACACTTTCCTTGTAGTATTTTGTCATTTTAGGCATCCAGTCTCGGCTGAAAATCCAAAGAGAAAATGATAAAAAGGTCAAATTTCTTAGCACTGAGGAATTTAGAAAACTCTAGGTAAAAGTTAATTCCCAAAACTCTCATAAGAGCATGGGCACAACAGTGATGCGTTTTATGTAGGTTGTTGGCAAAATAATTTGGTCTATTTTGAGTCTCCTTTTAAATTCACCAACCAGGTTTTGTTGATCTAAATGGTCCATTAAATAAAATGCATTAGAAAAAGTATTGAAAACCCTAACAAAAATCACTTTATAAGAATGTACCTTTTGATTATCTGTAGAACTTCCCTCGCCACTTATTTCCTGGGCAGAATTTTCTATTTCTTAGCTTTGCAGTATTAGAATAAAAATATGCTAGAGCAGTGTATCTAAGTGTGGCAATTACCATGAGCCACTGCAATTGTGAGGTCTCCTTCCAACAAAATCAAATACAAAATGAATAAAAAATTATGTAGTTATGTGTAATTATGGCATTGAAAATAAATTATTGCTGTTGTTGTTTAGTCACTAAGTCATGTTTGACTCTTGAGACCTCCATGGACTCTAGGTTGCCAGGCTTCTCTGTTCATAGGATTTCCCAGGCAAGAATACCAGAGTGGGTTGTTGTTTCCTTCTCCAGAGGATATTCCCAACCTAGGGATGGAACCTGCATCTCCTGCACTGCAAGCAGATTCTTTACCACTGAACCACCTGGGAAGCTCATGTATTACACCATACAATTAATGTTCTCCTCTGATTTTCCTCTTCTGCTTGGATATTATTCTGAGATATGGACCTTCAGGGCAGTATGCTAAGTGAAATAAGTCAGAAAAAGACAATTACTGAATGATTTCACTTATTTGTGGAATCTAGAGAACAAAACAAAATAAAACAAAGCTCATAGGCACTGATAACAGATTGGTGGTTGACAGAGGACAGGGAGATTGGGGTGTGGATGAAATGGGTAAAAAGGATAAAGTGGTACAAACTTCCAGTTATAAAATAAGTAAGCATACTTATAAGTTATAATGGGTCCCAGTTATAAAATAAGTAAAGATGTGGTGTACAGCCTGGGGACTATAGTCAATAATATTATATTGAAAATTTAAAAGTTGCTAAGAAAGTAAATCTTAAAATTTCTCATCATAATATATATATATATATATATATATACATATATATATACACACACACACACATATACACACACATATAGAATTGCTTTTCTTTCTATACTTTGTTTGAATAAGATCCTGCTCTGTCAAAGGACTATGAAAGATCCAAATTCTTATTTGGGCTGTAAATCAATCACACAAATAAATTTACTTATTCTGTGTTCCAGATTTCAGGGATAAATGGAAATATCTTTGGCTGAAAGGCAGGCATAGATCGCATAAATATTAAGCGCTGAAGAAGGCAGGTGCAATTTGTCTTAACAGCCCAATGGAGAGAACAGACAGCATTGCTTAAAGAAACTCAGGAAACAGCAATGCCTCATGTAGATCGCAGTTGCTCTGGGACTTGGAGAATAATTAGGAAATCTCTGGGTAGTAAAGGAGAGAAAGAGCACTTGTCCTTTTAACAAAATTCAAGAATTAAAAGGAGAACAAGTAAGAAACCTGGAAAACCCAAGTACAGCAACGGAAAGGTAGCAGGTCCAGGTAGTTGCCATGGAAGAATCCACTTTTATCAGGATTGCTCTACCCCCAGTGGAATTAGTTGCCATGGAAGAACTCAGCTTCTATCAGGTTAGGCTACCTCTGATGATACACTGAGTTTTTTATTTGATTAACAGTCTTTAAATAATAGTTGCTTCTTGATTATGTCAAGACTGTTATTAAATCTATTTGCAATTAGCTGATACTCTGATATATTGTGCCTAATGATTCTGAAAAGACATTTTTACTTCTTTCTCTAATTAAGAAACTGTCTAATCTTGATGGTTACCAAGTTATTTAAGAGGTTTGCCTACCTACTCGTTAAGTTGTAACCTCCCGAGGAGTCCGTATAAAGACATTAATTATACCATAAAAAGCTGTATTCAGTTTTAATTACATCAGCACATATTTCTTCCCCTGTCATTTTGCTGATAATAATCCCTGAAGTACAAGCAATCACCCAGTTATCTGGACATTTGGGAAAAACTACACATGAGAATACACCATTGGTGGTAAGTAGCATAAGTAGCATCAGCGGCTAGAAGAAATACCCCTCAGATGAGCGACAAACTCATGTGACAGATAGTGCAGATTAGTGCCCCTCCCCCAGTGACAGAGTCAGTGCTGGTTCATTCTGTCACTCTGCCGTCTTGAAGTCCTGCACTTACAGTCGCAAGGATGAGAGAAAGAGAGAGAGAGCATAAAGATTTTGTAGGACATCATTTCTATGATGCTCTGGACCATTTGCAGGCATGGGCCAAACCCAGTTACACTGCTCACACTTTATTTTATGGGAAGTTAGGGATGTTGAGAGATGTGATCTGATCAGATTAATGAAATAGAAAAGATAAACATCTAGCCAGTCTCCACCACACCTGCCTAAAGGATTAAGAGGAATAATCAATACTTCTCCCTTTCTTTACACACACACACACACACACACACACACACGAGAGAGAGAGAGAGAGAGAGAGAGAGAGAGAGAAAGTAATTTTGACAGTGGAGACAATGGAATGGGGGATTGGTGGTTCCAGAATTTATATTAGAAGGGTTTAGAAGATGCATATTTCATAAAAACAGGTGCCAGAGCTTCCATTCACACTATTTATTCAACAAACAAACTTTAAAAAAAACTGTTGATGTGTCTTGAGGTGGAGGTTGGGAACTAGGTTAAACATTTTTGACATGCTTATCAAACATCCTTTCTTAATCCTTTTCCCCTTTTCCTGTCTCCCTAAGGAGATAAAATGATAAATTCTCCTATTTCTACACTCACTTGGCTAAGAATGTTCACGTGTTACATTTCTGTCCAATGAGACGTAATAAAAATTCTGCTAGAATATTCTTGGGAAGATTTTGCTTTCCTGGTAAAAAGGTTGAAATATCTGTTGCCATCACTTTCTTTATCCCTTCTGCCCTGAGGGTGGATGTAACGTTTTGATACTAACAGCCATTTTGTTACCATGAGCCTATCAGAGCTGCCACCCTGGCATCATGGAACTGAATCACAATTAGTATCTACCTTTCTCTCAAGACTTTTTATTATCTTAGAAAGAATAAATCCATATTTATTAAACTTACTGCTTGCAATGTGGGTTTATGTGAAGTTGGAAGCATTCCTAGTTCTGGAAAGTTCTTTCCTAACTGAGAAAACAAGCTCATTATTTCAAGCCATGCCTTTTTTTCTCCCATTGTTTATGAAAACACCAATGGCATGGATCTGAGGCCTGACTCTGGGAGGTTATGAGAGAATCGGCATGGGTTTGAAGACAAATTTTTAAATAAAATAGGGAAGACTATTCTTTTGGTTTTCATGTTTCTCTCTTCATACATAGCTTTGTGATTTTGCATAATTAAATGGTCTATTGTTGTTGTTGTTCAGTCACTAACTCATGTCTGACTCAACAATCTCAGACTGCAGCATGCCAGGCTCCTCTGTCCTACACTATCTTCCAGAGTTTTCTCAAATCTATGTCCATTGAGTTAATGGTCTAAATTCTGGACTATTAAAAATTAAATTACAAATAATGAATTTATTAAAATTTAATTCATCTATAGTGAAAACAAAGTGATTTCTGCTATCCAACATTGCTTAACATTTCCAAGTGTTCATCAGTTTGGATCTTAGGTGACTAATTGTATGTTTATTTCTGTTGTTCAGTTGCTCAGTCCTATCTGTACAAATGGTGTCACATTAATTTGTGGTTATATACTGGATACTTGATGATGTATGTGATTACTCATGCCACAGTATTCTTAATTATAAACAAATTCCATTAACTCAGACTTAACTTCTTAAGAATATGTGATACAATACAAAACTTAAATAGCCACAATTTAACTTACCACCATCAGTAAATAAGAGGCACTTACTCAGCTAGTGGAAAATATTTTTTAAAAAATGTTTCGCAAGAACTACATAAATTCAACACCTAAGACATAGAATTTTAACACAAGCAAACACTGATTATATTGGTGATTTGAAATCCTCATTACAGATGTCTTCATCAAACATCAAAATTGCTTAACCTAGTTCAAAGTACTACCATGATTCCCAGTTTTCCCTTTAAAATGTCACTCTAAACAGCAGAGGGAAGCAGATGTTAGCTGGGAGGAGGGAGGTTGAAGGGAGTCCTCCCTGCGTGTGTTCTGTGTAGCTTGATTTTACTGTTGTCTGCTACCAGATGGTGCTCCTTCACTGATGAAAGGAAATCCGGAGGACCAAAGGAAATCACCACTAATGGATGAATTAAGGTGGAAAAGGGAGAAGTAGGCTCCTCTGAAGTGCGTTTACAGAAATACAATCGGTGAGAAAGAGGCTGTTTTCTGTGTGGCATTCAAAAACATCATTATCCTAGAAGAAAATTATCATATTTTTAAAGACTTCCTTTGAAAGAAAGAAAAAAAAAAAATCAACGTACATTTACAAAGAAAATACAATTATGGTACCTAAATGTGTATTTGATTGGGAACTAAAATACTACCTGCTCTAAATATTTAGAAGTTCAGTAAATGGGAGGATCGATAAGAGAAATTTTTATGAAAGAAGTTAATGCATATGTTGGAACATCAGAAAATGACTTAGTCTTTGAACAAAGGCTAAATATTGAAAAGGTCTAAGTGGTTTGCACTTGATAATATGAAGCTTAACATGCTTTACATTTTTACTTTCTAACTAATTTAAACTGGCCTTGCTTCATAATTTCCTCAAATATATGTATGTCCTTTTTCTAAGAGGGCTACTATTAGCAAAACTTTGTTTAAAAAATTAGGTATAATAGCAATTGTTTATTGAACTGCACTGGAAAAAAAAGTAAGTGTATAGATGGAAAAGATTAACAATTTGTGGACTTAAACTAAATTATAAAAGTACATAGTTTTGAACACGGGGAAACACATGTACACTCTTTAACATGTCCTTTGTATCTGTCATCTTTAGAAACAACTGACAATGTGTATTAGTATTCTCATTTTACAGATGATGAAACAGTGGCTCAAAAGGCTAAATAATTTGCCCAAGTCTTGCTGCAAATAAATCAAATATTACAATTTAGAAGTGCCGACTCCCAAGACCCAGACTACACAGTGTGGCTGAAGCGTCACCACACTGATGTGGGTTGCATAACGCCTTCCCCCATGCCAGTCACAGTCTTCCTCTCTGCTCTCAGAGCCATGATAGTATTCTAGTCCCCATTTTATCCACGTATCCTCCTACCAGTCTGTGAGTTCTTTGTGTCTACCTGAAAATCTGTGCCTAGGGTATATTATCTCAAAAAATATTTTAATGATGGTCATAAACAGCAAAGCCCCAGGTTGTAGTGACAGGATCTTGGTTTTCAGCCAAAATGACTCAAATGATATTGTGAGTTGAACTGAAAACTCAGCTGAAGCATTTTTAATGATGTATCATTTTACTTAAACAAGGGTACCCTATTTATCTCTCAAATAACTCACATAGTCTTTTTTTTTTTTCGCCCATGCATAAAAGTTTCTCTCAGATGGAGAAAAGTCACATTGCTGTAAAACCCATTTCTTCCCATCCCTTTCCTATTGATGTAGGAGATAGATGGGCTTCAGGTTAAACAGTTACAACCAGCCTCCTGTTTGCATTTCCTGAGACAAGAGATAGGTGAGCCCCAGTTGAGGCATTTATAATCAGCCTCCCATTTGCCCTCCAAATTGGAAGTAACAACAGAAACGGGGTAAAAAGCTAGTGTTTGTCTCTTGTAAACACCTTAAGGTAATAGTCACGGTAAGGACAAAGAGGGGTAAAACCCTGTTTGAGTAAAGGGTTAAGGGATCTCCACTCACTTCTCTTTTGAAACAAGGGAGACACTACACATGAACAGAAATCCTCCTTGTGGGTCAAGTGTCAAGGGATAATGCTAGGCCATAAGGAGGCATGCTCCTCCCAGAAGCCTTCACTTTGAGATCCATCTTGGTTAAGAGATGCTTGTGCATCCCAAGAGGATGTCCCAGGAAAGGCCAGATGTGGCAAAAGAAACCAGATAATTGGCCTGAAGGAAGACAAACAGCTGGAAGAAGTGACCTATATAAATGACTTAATGGTCTCTTTACAGCACTCCTTCTCACTCTTTTGCTCCAGGTGTTCCTCTCTGCCTTGCTTCTGTCTTAACTAAACAAACCGTTTCTCTGTGGGCTCTCCCACTTGTTGTAATATGTCTCTAACAATAAACTTTATACCTGCATTTATGAATTCTGCCTCTGTGATGGATGCATTTTTCACTGGGGGCAAAGACCAAGAAAAAGATAGTTTCTAGCTTCTAGTCCTTGCTGGTCTGGTGGCAAGGATTCCTGGTTGTCACCCAGATTCAGTTCCTGAACAGGGAATTAAGATCTCACATCACGCCACCGCCCACTGCTGCCTCGCTGAGGTCATTATCAGGCAATCAAGATTTGACTGTTTCATATTAGAATTATTTCATATTATTCTGTAACTAGATAGATAAAAAATCAATATCTTACAAAAATCCATGAACAGTGGAAATGACACACATTTCAAGATTAGTTTCTGTGGGGACTTCCCAGGGGTCGCTAGTGGTAAAGAACCCACCTATATATCTTGAACATAGTTCAGACATTTTAGAAATAGAATTGGGTTTAAAAGTCAGTATGCTGAGCTCAAGTCATGAATATTTCTAACTGCTGCTACTGCTAAGTCACTTCAGTCGTATCCGACTCTGTGCGACCCCATAGACGGCAGCCCACCAGGCTCCCCCGTCCCTGGGATTCTCCAAGCAAGAACACTAGAGTGGGTTGCCATTTCTTTCTCCAATGTATGAAAGTGAAAAGTGAAAGTGAAGTCGCTCAGTCATGTCCGACTCTTGGCGACCCCCTGGACTGCAGCCTACCAGGCTCCTCTGTCCATGGGATTTTCCAGGCAAGAGTACTGGAGTGGGATGCCATTGCCTTCTCCATATTTCTAACTATGAGACATGAAAAAAAAAAAAAAAAAAAATCTCTGAGTCGTTCTTTATTTTATCAGGAACACGTAATAGTTTAAAACATGCCACCTGTTGTTCTAAGAACTTTACCTGTTCAACTCAACTGAACTTTACAATAACCTTATGGTAGGTTCTATTACTATAATCCTTGTACTGCTTGAGGAAACTGAGTCAGAGAGATGTTAAGTAACTGGCCTGAAGTCATTCATTGTAGAGAAAGGATTTGAACTCAGGAAGTTTGACTCCTACCAAATGTAAATGACTTCTTATCTCAATGTGAAGATTCATTTATCCTTTGACTCAACAAACCTTTGCTTAATTCTTGAGACATGCATGGTCCCAGCCTTGATGTCAAAGAGCAGTGACTCCAGAGGACAAAGATATTTTATCACACACCTTATACACAGATGCCTCGTTTTCTTGGGAACGTACTTTGCAACCTGTGGATTGTGGTGGAAAGAAAAGCAGGTATTAGTAATATATTTATAAATATTCAGATTATTTTTTAATTTTTCCTCTCATTATTTTCCATGCTTTAAACCAAAATTCTGTTTGTTTATTCCAGAAATACATGTAAAACAGCTGCTACAAAAATAAATAGTTTTAAAATGAAAACTATTTGAACAAGTGGAGGAGCAGATTATTTGGAAAATTACTTTTTACAGTTTAGGTTATTGGGATAGGCCTTGCCTGTTTCCTGAAATATGTATTTCTGGATAGTTATAATATGGTATAATGTTATCAACTTTCTTTTTAACTGATTTTGAAAGCAAAAGTGCTCGTTACTCACACAGTTGTGTCCAACTCTTTTGCGACCCCATGGACTGTAGCCCACTAGGTTCCTCTGTCCATGGAAATCTCCAGGCAGGAATACTGGAGTGGGGTGCCATTTCCTTCTCCAGGGGATCTTCCCGACCAAGGGAGGGAACCCAAGTCTTCTGCACTGCAGGCAGTTTCTTTACCATCTGATTCACCAGGGAAGACTTACTAACTGACTCTAGTAAAAAATTTTGTCTTTATTCAGTTCAGTCGCTCAGTCATGTCCGACTCTTTGTGACGCCATGAATCACAGCACGCCAGGCCTCCCTGTCCATCACCAACTCCCAGAGTTCACTCACACTCACATCCATCGAGTCAGTGATGCCGTCCAGCCATCTCATCCTTGGTCGTCCCCTTCTCCTCCTGCCCCCAATCCCTCCCAGCATCAGAGTCTTTTCCAATGAGTTAACTCTTCATATGAGGTGGCCAAAGTACCAGAGTTTCAGCTTTAGCATCATTCCTTCCAAAGAACACCCAGTACTGATCTCCTTCAGAATGGACTGGTTGGATCTCCTTGCAGTCCAAGGGACTCTCAAGTGTCTTCTCCAACATCAAAGTTCAAAAGCATCAATTCTTCGGCACTCAGCTTTCTTCACAGTCCAACTCTCACATCTATACATGGCTACTGGAAAAACCATAGCCTTGACTAGATGGACCTTTGTTGGCAAAGTAATGTCTCTGCTTTTCAATATGCCATCTAGGTTGCTCATAACTTTCCTTCCAAGGAGTAAGCGTCTTTTAGTTTCATGGCTGCAATCACCATCTGCAGTGATTTTGGAGCCCCCAAATTAAAGTCTGACACTGTTTCCACTATTTCTCCATCTATTTCCAATGAAGTGATGGGACCAGATGCAATGATCTTCCTTTTCTGAATGTTGAGCTTGACGCCAACATTTCACTCTCCTCTTTCATCAAGAGGCTTTTTAATTCCTCTTCACTTTCAGCCCTAAGGGTGGTGTCATCTGCATATCTGACGTTCTTGATATTTCTCCCAGCAATCTTGATTCCAGCTTGTGCTTCTTCCAGCCCAGCGTTTCTCACGATGTACCCTGCACAAAGTTAAATAAGCAAGGTGACAATATACAGCCTTGACGTACTCCTTTTCCTATTTGGAACTAGTCTGTTGTTCCATGTCCAGTTCTAACTGTTGCTTCCTGACCTGCATATAGGTTTCTCGAGAGGCAGGTCAGATGCTCTGGTATTCCTAACTCTTTCAGAATTTTCCACAGTTTATTGTGATCCACACAGTGAAAGGCTTTGGCATAGTCAATAAAGCAGAAATAGACGTTTTTCTGGAATTTTTTTGCTTTTTCGATGATCCATTGGATGTTGCCAATTTGATCTCTGGTTCCTCTGCTTTTTCTAACACCAGCTTGAACATCTGGAAGTTCATGGTTCACGTACTGCTGAAGCTTGGCTTGGAGAATTTTGAGCATTACTTTACTAGCATGTGAGATGAGTGCAATTGTGCAGCAGTTTGAGCATTCTTTGGCATTGACTTTCTTTGGGATTGGAATGAAAACTAACCTTTTCCAGTCCTGTGGCCACTGCTGAGTTTTCCAAATTTGCTGGCATATTAAGTGCAGCACTTTCACAGCATCATCTTTCAGGATTTGAAATAGCTCCACTGGAATTCCATCACCTCCACTAGCTTTGTTCATAGTGATGCTTTCTAAGGCCCACTTGACTTCACATTCCAGGATGTGTGGCTCTAGGTGAGTGATCACACCATCGTGATTATCTTGGTCATGAAGCTCTTTTTTGTACTGTTCTTCTGTGTATTCTTGCCAGCTCTTCTTAATATCTTGTGCTTCTGTTATGTCCCTATCTTTTCTGTGCTTTATAGAGCCCATCTTTGCATGAAATGTTCCCTTGGTATCTCTAATTTTCTTGAAAAGATCTCTAGTCTTTCCCATTCTGTTGTTTTCCTCTATTTCATTGCATTGATCACTGAGGAAGGCTTTCTTATCTCTCCTTGCTATTCTTTGGAATTCTGCATTCAGATGCCTATATCTTTCCTTTTCTCCTTTGCTTTTCACTTCTCTTCTTTTCACAGCTATTTGTAAGGCCTTCTCAGACAGCCATTTTGCTGTTTTGCATTTCTTTTCCATGGGGATGGTCTTGATCCCTGTCTCCTGTACAATGTCAGGAACCTCAGTCCATAGTTCCCTAGGCACTCTGTCTACCAGATCTAGGCCCTTAAATCTATTTCTCACTTCCACTGTATAATCATAAGGGATTTGATTTAGGTCATACCTGAATGGTTTAGTGGTTTTCCCTACTTTCTTCAATTTAAGTCTGAAGTTGGTAATAAGGAGTTCATGATCTGAGCCCGAGCCAGCTCCCAGACTTGTTTTTTTTTTTTTTTTTTTTCATACTGTATAGAGCTTCTCCATCTTGGCTGCAAAGAATATAATCAATCTGATTTCGGTGTTGACCATCTGGTGATGTCCATGTGTAGAGTCTTCTCTTGTGTTGTTGGAAGAGGATGTTTGTTATGACCAGTGTGGTCTCTTGGCAAAACTCTATTAGCCTTTGCCCTGCTTCATTCCGTACTCCAAGGCCGAATTTGCCTGCTACTCCAGGTGTTTCTTGACTTCCTACTTTTGCATTCCACTCCTCTATAATGAAAAGGACAACTTTTTTGGGTATTAGTTCTAGAAGGTCTTGTAAGTCTTCATAGAACTGTTCAACTTTAGCTTCTTCAGCATTACTGGTTGGGGCATAGGCTTGGATTACTGTGATATTGAATGGTTTGCCTTGGAAACAAACAGAGATCATTCTGTCATTTCTGAGATTGTATTCAAGCACTGCATTTTGGACTCTTTTGTTGACCATGATGGCTACTCCATTTCTTCTAAAGGATTCCTGCCCACAGTAGTAGATATAATGGTCTTCTGAGTTAAATTTACCCATTCCTGTCCATTTTAGTTCGCTGATTCCTAGAATGTTGACATTCACTCTTGCCATCTCCTGTTTGACCACTTCCAATTTGCCTTGATTCATGGACCTGACATTCCAGGTTCCTATGCAATATTGCTCTTTACAGCATCAGACCTTGCTTCTATCACCAGTCACATCCACAGCTAGGTACTGTTTTTGCTTTGGCTCCGTCCCTTCATTCTTTCTGGAGTTATTTCTCTGCTGATCTCCAGTAGCGTGTTGGGCTACTGACCTGGGGAGTCCCTCTTTCAGTATCCTATCATTTTGCCTTTTCATACTGTTCATGAGGTTCTCAAGGCAAGAATACTGAAGTGGTTTGCCATTCCCTTCTCCAGTGGACCACATTGTGTCAGACCTCTCCACCATGCCTGCCCATCTTGGGTGGCCCCACAGGGCATGGCTTCGTTTCATTGAGTTAGACAAGGCTGTGGTCCTAGTGTGATTAGATGACTAGTTTTCTGTGATTATGGTTTCAATGTGTCTGCCCTTTAATGTCCTCTCGCAACACCTACTGTCTTATGAGTTTCTCTTACGTTGGACATGGAGTATCTTTTCAGGGCTGCTCCAGCAAAGCGCAGCCTCTGCTCCTTACCTTGGATGAGGAATATTTCTTCACTGCCACCCCTCTCAACCTTGAACGTGGAATAGCTCCTCTAGGCCCTCTGGTGCCCGCGCAGCCACCACTCTTTGGACATGGGGCAGCTCCTCCTGGCTGCCGCCCCTGGCCTTGGGCAGCGGTAGCTCCTCTCGGTGGCTCCTGCACTGTCACAGCCTGGCACTCTCGGCTGCCGCCCCTGACCTCGGACGTGGGGTAGCTCCTCTCAGCCGCTGCCCCTCAGGCATGGGGCCCTCCCAGCTTCTGCCCCTGACCTCGGACGTGGGATAGCTCCTCTTGACCATGCTCTGCGTGCTGTTACAGCACCCCGTGCTCTTTACACTCAAATCTAAATGCTCGTTTGTCTTTATCCACAACTGTTTTTGACAGATTGAGTTGAATAGATAGATTGTATTTCCAATGGTGTGACTGGTCTTGGGTGGAGAGAGGAGTGCTTCCAACCCCCTGTGGTAGGCCCACCTGGAGGGGCTTTGTGCTGGTCACCGCTCTCCTGTTTCTTCTCCCCAGGGGGTGACATTACTGGTGGTGAGTCTAACTGGCCCATAGCCCACACTCGTGTTGCCCCCAACAGTAGATGCTCTAATCTCCTCCCCTACGCTGAGAGTACCATCAGGGTTGATTCTCATGGGAGGCTTCCAGCACCACTTGAGACCTTTGAGAAAACTCTGCCTATATCTAGTCTAAAGGATCAGGGACCCCATTTCCCCCGTAGTCCTCCAGCCTAGTCATTCACACTGGTAAAGCTTCCATTTCAATCTTTAGCCACCTGTTCCTCTATTTAGGAATGTGTTAGCCCATATGGCAAAGAAGAACTAAGGTTTTATATTGAATTAATGTTGCCTGTCAGCTGACTTTGGGGTTGGGGGATTCTTATATATTATTTGGGTGGGTTCAATATAATCACAAGGATCCTCAAAAGAGGACAAGGATCCTCAAAAGAGGATCAAAAGAGGCTGAGAGAGGAGGGAGATGTGAAGAGACGGCAATGTGAGAAGCTTATGGGCCAGAGTCTCTACAGGTGACAAAGCTTGGAAATCCACAGAAACACATTCTCCTCTGGAGACTCCAGAAAGAAACATAGATCTACACATAAATTTATTTCATCCAGTGAGACCTATGTCAGATTTCTGATCTCTGTAATTGAAAGATAGTAAATTTGTGTTGTGTTAAGCCACCAAGTTAATGGTAATTTGTTACAGCAGCCACAATAACCTTATACATACATATATAATCAAACTTTTATGAAAGCACAAAGAAGCCTGGACCCAATCTTCCCTGAATTTTAGCGAATATTGTCCATAAGCAAAAGTCAATCATAAGCAGAAATTTTCTATCATTTTAGGTATGATTTTATTAAGATTTTCACAGTTATACGCCTCCTTACCATTTAGATTAAAAAATTTAAATTCAAGTGGCAGCAATTTATAGATGGGTAATTTTTGCATCTTATGTATCCTCTGGTTTTCTACATGAGATGATTTTATGTACAAACTACATGAAAATCAAAGCAATTTGGGCACATCTTTTAAAAAATGTTTAAATAAACATTATGATTTAACAAACTCTGCTAAGAACTGTCAAAAGAAGTAAGAAACATGAACACTTTTAAATACTACGTGTGAAGCAGTTTCTCCTAGCGTGAAGTCAAAATGTATTAGTGACTCAGCACTGTGACAGCCAGCACACTGGAGATTAGCTCTTTAAAGTACAGAGACAGACTAGGAAATCAATGGTATTTTGTCTCAGATTCAATCTAAATGTCTGCATAGAAAATACTGGAATAATATTTCCTAGCAGATAGTCACATTTTCAAATTTGGTAAGGAATGCTAATTTTACTTTAAAATCTCCTGTCTAGCTTTGCTAACTGATCAGGGTGCCAAAAATAGTTTTTCCCTGTACCAGAGTATTTGAATTTTTAAAATCATCTTAATACTTCCATGCCTGGCAGGAAGTATTCACACATACTTACTTCAATGAATTTTGATTTTGTACGTTTGCGAAAAATGGCTTCCTGAGTAGTTCACAGTAAAGTATCTGTCTGCAGTGCAGGAGACCCAGGTTCGATCCCTGGGTCGGGAAGACCCTCTGGAGAAGGAAATGGCAACCCATCCCACTATTCTTGCCTGGAGAATCTCATGGACAGAGGAGCCTGGCGGGATATGGTCTGTGGAGTCGCAAAGAGTCAGAAACGACTGAGTGACTAACACACACACACACGCCACCACCACCAAACACAAATGTGTTTTGCATTTTATTTTGAATATTTTAAATTTTATTTTTCATCAAATATCCATACCAGAATAAAAGATGAACTCCATTTCTTTTATCAAAGTATAACTTTAATTAATATTTTATAAGATTAATGGCCAAAACTCACTGATGACGAAGGACTGAATATAAATTTTTAAAATATAGAATCATCTACTTTATGTTAAAAGTGAATTCAGTACATTTACTGAATTTACTTCAAATTCTTGTCTTCCAGTCTGCTCAGCATACCTGTCTCTGAGTCAGGCTTCTCTGAGTGCTATGAAATCAAAACTGAGGTTAACCTGTATGAGTGGCGATGTCATTTATCCAATCTAAATTAGATCAGTTAACAAGCAAAATGTAAGTTCATCTGTCACATGAATAAACATTATTGACAAACAGAATTGATTCAAAATGTGCACCCAGCAGTTTAGTGTAGGGATTGTTATTTCAACAACAACCCTTATTTGGTGAAAGTTGAAGAACAACAAAAAGTGACAACTGTAAAAATATTTCCTATATTAATTACCTATGTGCACAATTTCAATGAATAATGTATACATATTTTGCAACAGTTTTATTTTCCTATCTATTTGATTGTATCATTGAAATGTGGTCTTATGTCTTTTGAGTCTAGTAATAAAATGGTTCTGATTTCATTTACCTTTTATTTATCATTTTTCTAGAATATATATTTTTTTCACATTTCATTCTTATTGTATTGTACAAAAACACATACCTGGCAAATAGAAATTAAAAAGCAAAACTTTCCCTTACCACAGATGCTTTGAGAAACACTGCTATGAAATCCATCCCATATTAAAGATAAGGAAAATAAGCCAAAAGAAGATTAATGGTTTCTCACAGAAAAATCAAGTTGTATTGCAGCTAGATGCCCAAAGAATGCTAATAAATATTAAACTGCAAAGTGGAATAGTCTCTCTACAGTGTGTGTTGGCTTTTTTCCCTATCTTGTTAACAATTTGATTAATACCCAGGAGAAAGACAGATAAACGGCATAGCTTTAAGATTTGTAGATCACAGCAAGCTGGAAGTGATAACTAAAACAATAGAAACAAAATCAAGAAAGGGGAAAAAGAAATAGTTTTGACCATCTGGTATGCTGTGTAGAAACTCAGACAAAAATTTATAGAAACTGAGCAAAAGTCTGGTACTTTTCAAAACTCAGTGGTATAATTTCAGAAAAGAGGAAACTTCCTTTGCAGTAGTTCCTTTAAAAAATCTGGAGATTTGGAAGTATATATACATTTTGATTAACAGGATGAGATTCCTAAAAATGCTAACAGAGAAATGCTTGGTTTGCAGAATAGAAAGTTAATGCTAGATGTTATATTCCTCCACCCTCCTGGGTTAAAGGGCAATTTCAAACAATATTTTTATTTCTGCTTTTCTCAGATGAAAAGGATGCCTTCCCTCACAATCAGTTCTCAATTTGCCCAAGTCTTAAATCTAATGGCCAAGGGGTTCATATGTAAAGCCACACAACAGGCAAGGTTTAGTTCTTGCTTCTCAATTTTAAGTGAATATTTTTGCAGAGAAACTGTCTTATGATTGTTAACAATAGTTTAATAATTTTACTATTAAAACATGTCTGTCTATATCATGGGATAGTCTATGACATGTTTACCTCCTTTGGTAATGAAGAGTTAAAGAAATTCTACCTGGAGAAGGAAATGGCAACCCACTCCAATATTCTTGCCTGGGAAATCTCATGGACAGAGGACCCTAGTGGGCTACAGTCCATGACATTGCAAAAGAGTCAGACACGACTTAGCAACTAAACAACATAGTGTTTCATGTAGATGGATTCTTAAAAAAAAAAGAAAAAAACTTAAAGAAATTTGGAGTGTGTACTAGGCAACTCCAAGGAATACCCACTTCCCTGCCTCCAGGTCCCCATTTCTCATCTGAGGGTAATCACAGTAGTGCATTCCCTCTTTATGCTCATATTATTGGCTTTTCTTTCACTCCTTGAATATACAAGGTTCCATCTGTTTGATTACTTTTCTACATAAAGAGCATCCTCTTATCCTTTCTTGTAGCTCACATGGGTTGGTGATACAGTTTATCAAGTTTTGTGCATAACACAATGTCTTTATTTTTTCCTGAGCTACCTGTTGATTGTATAGAGACTTCTGGGTTGAAAGGTTATGTTCATTCAGCACTATAAAGACATTGGCCCAATATCCTCTAAATTCTATTTTGTTATTAATGTATTTTTTATTGAAGGATAATGCTTTATAGAATTTTGCTGTTTTCTGTCAAATCTCAGCTCTATTGTTTTTAAAGTCAGGAGTCATTTGAATTATTTCCCAGCGTATACACGATGCCACTTTGCTCTCACCATATTTAGATGCTCTGTTGTCTTTGATTTATAGTATTTTGACTATCGTGTGTCTTGGCATAGTTTTCTTCACATTTAACATACTTGAGGTTTTCTGAGCTCACAGAATATAAATTTGCATCTTTCCACAAATTTGAGGATATGTCAGTTGTTATTCTTTGAATATATTTAGTCTTATTTTTTCTCTCTTTACAGGACTGCAAATATATGTATGTTATTGCTTCCAAATATTACTAATATCTTCTTTAGTCTTTAAATAATTTCTATGGATCTGTCAGGCTCATGGCGTTTGCTATCTTCATTTTGCTGTATCACCATCAAGCATGTTTATTGTTTTTTTTTAAAGATTTCAAATATTGTGCTTTTTAGCTATGGAAGTTTCCTTCTTATTTTATATTTCTCAATGGAAATAGTCTTTTTTTCAGCTATTCCAAATTAAGCTTCCTTTATGCCAGAAAGCATGGTTATAACAGCTGCTTTAAGATCTTAGTCTGTTAATTCAAAAATCTGTGTCTTCTAGGAGTCAGTCTCAAAAAATTGTCTTTGATTTCAAATATAGGTCACATTTCTCTGTTTCTTTATATGTTGTGTGATTTTAAACCGTGTCTTGTGTGCTACGAAAAGCATTTTGTTGGAGAATTTGGATTCTGTTATTTTACCTTAAAGAGACATTTTCATTTTGTTTTGGTTTTAATAGGCAACTAGTTCAATTGTTCTCAAAATGAAAACTCAGTCTTTTGAGTAGCAGGTATTAAAATTAAAAGCAAAATGAAGACCAGACTTGAGAATTTCCTGAGAAGACAAAACCATTTAAGTTGTATAAGCAAAACTAAGTCTATTTCATAAGCACAAAAGAAAAAGCTTAGATTATTTCTTGCAAATGCATCTGATAATCATAAAAGAAACTTATGTCATCTTCCTAAAAAAAGTATGAAGTAATCACTTTAAAGCAATCCCTTGCCAACCAGAAACCCCCATTGTAATCTCTCCAAAGGGTAAACATTGTTTTTGCTTTGTAAGTCATCTTTGTAACTTAAAGAAGCCCCTTTTGAAAGCTCCGGTTTGCAAACATATATGCATGATAATATA
Source organism: Capricornis sumatraensis (assembly GCF_032405125.1). Lineage (NCBI taxonomy): Eukaryota > Metazoa > Chordata > Mammalia > Artiodactyla > Bovidae > Capricornis > Capricornis sumatraensis. The sequence continues at coordinate 12,175,478 of NC_091089.1, read as the reverse complement.
AGTAATGCTCAAAATTCTCCATGCCAAGCTTCAACAATACATGAACCATGAACTTCCAGATGTTCAAGCTGGATTTAGAAAAGGCAGAGGAACCAGAGATGAAATTGCCAACATTCGCTGGATCATCAGAAAAGCAAGAGAGTTCCAGAAAAAAACATCTATTTCTGCTTCATTGACTATGCCAAAGCCTTTCACTGTGTGGATCACAATAAACTGTGGACAGTTCTGAAAGATATCAGAATACCAGACCACCTGACTTGCCTCTTGAGAAATCTGTAAGCAGGTCAGGAAGCAACAGTTAAAACTGGTCATGGAACAACAGACTGGTTCCAAATAGGAAAAGGAGTATGTCAAGGCTGTATATTGTCACCCTGCTTATTTAACTTATATGCAGAGGACATCATGAGAAACGCTGGGCTGGAGGAAGCACAAGCTGGAATCAAGATTGCCAAGAAAAATATCAATAACCTCAGATATGCAGATGACACCACTCTGATGGCAAAAAGCAAAGAACTAAAGAGCCTCTTGATGAAAGTGAAGGAGGAGAGTGAAAAAGTTGAAGAGTGAAAAAGTTAAAGCTCAACATTCAGAAAGCAAAGATCATGGCATCCGGTCCCATCACTTCATGGCAAATAATGGGGAAACAGTGGAAACAGTGAGAGACTATTTTCTGAGGCTCCAAAATCACTGCAGGTGGTGATTGCAGTCATGAAATTAAAAGACAGTTACTCTTTGGAAGGAAAGTTATGACAACCTAGACAGCATATTTTAAAGCAGAGATATTACTTTGCCAACAAAGGTCCATCTAGTCAAGGCTATGGTTTTTCCAATAGTCATGTATAGACATGAGAGTTGGACTATAAAGAAAGCTGAGCACTGAAGAATTGATGCTTTTGAACTGTGGTGTTGGACAAGACACTTGAGAGTCCCTTGGCCTGCAAGGAGATCCAATCAGTCCATCCTAAACAAAATCAGTCCTGAATATTCATTGGAAGGACTGATGTTGAAGCTGAAACTCAAATACTTTGGCCACCTGATGCGAAGAGATGACTCATTGGAAAAGACCGTGATGCTGGGAAAGATTGAAGGCAGGAGGAGAAGGGGAAGACAGAGGATGAGATAGTTGGATGGCATCACCGACTCAATGGACAAGTTTGAGTAAGGTCAGGGAGTTGGTGATGGACAGGGAAGCCTGGTGTGCTGCAGTTCATGGAGTCACAAGGAATTGGACAGGACTGAGTGACTGAACTGAAGTGATGCATGAGAAACTCTTGCTAAAGACTGTCTATTGATTTAATGGTTTTAATTCTCATTTTTGGATTTTTGACAGATTGAATCTTAGATTGGTTATTTTATCTTTATGTGTAAGCCAAGACTCAGCCCTTAGCTCTCATGGTTTAGGGATAGGCCAGGTATTTAGGGGCAGTGGTAAAGAATTCACCTGCCAAAGCAGGACACATAGGAGACTCAGGTTTGAGTCCTGGATCAGGAAGATTCCCTAGAGGCAGAAATGGCAACCCACTCCAGTATCCTTGCCTGGGAAATGCCATGGACAGAGGAGCCTGTTGGGCTACAGTCCATGGGTCGCAAAGAGTAGGACATGATGGAGCACAAACTCCAAGATAGTTAAGTAGAGTTTATGCATGGAGTTTGTGCCCCTAGTCTCTGGCACTCCCCTTCTCCAGTTTCTTCTTTCACTGAAAAATGGCATTTTCTAGTCTGTTGGCATTTTAGCCTCCGTTTATGCTGCAGGCAAGGCCTGCCTTCAAGCTAGAAGTGGTGAAATTAGAAAATCACTAGTGCCTCTTCCTTTTTCCAAGAGTGAAATTCTTTCAGATTTCTTCTAATTTTTAGATCACTCTCCAGTGTCTTCTAGTAGTTGTGTGTGTGTGTGTATTTATTATTTATTTAAAAACATTTTCTCTAGAGTTAAATGCTGCTATCTGTGGGAGGGTTGAAGCTGTCTTGGTTTCTTTGGTCCTTAATCAAAAGTGAACTCAGGCATGAGAATATTGAGTCTTAGTTAGAAAGCCTTTTCCTGTACCCAGGTCGAAGAAAATATTCTAAAGTAATCAGATAACTATAACTAGGTGACATTGATACTAATGCTTCCTCCAATATTTATTTTCTCCAGTTCTTATTACTATTTAATTTTTTTGTTACTGACTCAATCTTCTTATTCATTATTGGTCTTTTCAGATTTATATTTCTTCAGGATTCAGTCTTAGCAGGATGCATGTTTTTAGCAATAAATCTAACTTTTCTAGGGTGTCCAGTTGATTGGTATATAATTGTTTATCATAATATCTTAAGAGCCTTTGTATTTATGTGGTATTAATTTTAATTTCTCTCCTTTTACTTCTGCCTTTATTTTTAAGCCCTCTCTCTATTTTTCTTGGTAAACCATCCTACAGTTTTTAACAATTTTGTTTATCTTTTTGAAGAATGAACACTTAGTTTTGTTAATCATTTCTATTGTTTTCCTATTCTCTATTTCATTTATTTCTATATTAATCTTTATTATTGCTTTCTTCTGTTAAATTTGGGCTTAATTTGTTCCTTTTCCTAACCCCTTGAAATATGCTATTGGGTTGTTTATTTGAGACCTGTTTTCTTAATGTAGTCACTTATAGTTATTAATATAATATCCTTTCCTCACAGAACTACTTTTGCTGCACCCCATGAGTTTTTATATATTGTGTTCCATCTTTGTTTATCTCAAGATATTTTTTGATATCTCTTTTGTTTTTTTCTTTGGCCAGTGTGTCTTTCAGGAGTGTCTTCACCTCGCTTTAATATCCGGGTATTTATGGATTTTCCTGTTACTGATTTTCACTGATTAGTTCAGTTTTGCACATGTGCAGAGCTACTGGGTAGACTGTCCACTCAGGTACCGCTGGAAGCAGGAATGCAGTTTGCGGAGATTTGAACACTGCTTGCTCTTAAGTCCCGTCCTTCTTCTCCATTTCCCCAGCCACTGAGCTCCTAAGATTCTTCTGGGGACCCCATGAAGTGAGACTGGAGCGAGCCTCCTGGGAAGTGCCTAGCAATGATGGGGAAGTTGGATATTCACCTTTGATTTTCTTCCCCACTGGACTGGGTTAGGTGGTTTTCTGGCCATCTTATATCTCTATTTCCTGAAATAATCTGAATCAATTTCCTTGGTGATTGCCAATTTCTTTCCAGAAGGAGCCCAGGGGATTTGTGAATGTGAAATGACCTGTAACTGATACCTCTTTTCAAAATCTGGAAGTAGAGATCCCTTAAAAGTTGGTCCAGCATGGCCCTCAAAACAATTACTTGTTCAAGAAAGGACTAGAAAATACCTGAAATAACATTCCCTTGGGAGGGGATTTTAGGCTGGTAATCCAGTCTCTATAAAAATGTCTAATGGTTTTTGCAAGGATGGTGCGGGATGTGGGAGTGATTTCTGCATAATATCAATACATACCTAATATAGGCAAATTTTCTAGACCCAAGAACAGTGGTCCAGTAGGTTGTGCTTTTAAGAATAAAATTAAGAAAAAAAAAGGGAGTGGGGGAGGTGAATTAAAATGAACTGGTCTTTTGTGCATGGGTCACTAATGTGAACTCTGCAGAAACAATGTAAGCATGTGATTCTAGCCTCTGTAGAAAAGCATCATTTGTTGCATTGGACAGGCCCAGTCATCTACAGTGATACATTATACCAGTGAGAAACAGGGAAAGTATTGGTCACATGGGATTAAAGCTCTTTCTTGATTTATGTGTGGAAGTAGTCCTAAACCTTTTGATTAAATCCCAAGGAATTTTAGACTTTTTCCCCTGTTTTTTTTTTTTTTTTTTTTTAATTTATTTAGTAATGGGAGGAAAGGCCTTAAGTAAAAATAATTTGGAGGCCAAAATACAAACTGTAAAAGAAAAGGAAAGTGACAGTATTTGTACTTTGAATTAGTGAAACTGATTATCTGCTCTATTGCTTTTAACTTCTGTCTCTTTTAAAGTTGTAATCATTTTTTGCTTACATATAAGTAAAATCTTTTCTACATTAAAGATATTGAATCTTTACTTGTTTGTGGTAAAATCCTATTTTCTAATTGGTCCTTTTTTTAATGCTGTTTTTGTTAGCTCATTTTTTTATATAGGGCAGAGCAAAGCTGTACTACTTAAAACCCTCTTACTCTAATAAATCCAGTCTCTTCATGGTGGTTTTTGGCTGGTGGACATTGACAAAAAATAACAGGGCATATAATTAAAGATTAAAAAAGAAAAACAACTGATGTTAGAGAACTAAAGGAAGTACATAAGATTAGGAGCTGGTTATGCAAGAGCAAATAAACATAAAATATTAGGTAGGAACAAAAAAGCTAAAAATTAGTCATCGTAAAGGACCTTCAATTTATGTTACTAATAGAGAAGATAAACAGGGCTTCCCTGGTAGCTCAGTCAGTAAAGAATCTCCTCCAATGCAGGAGACCAGGGTTCAATCCTTGGGTCTGGAAGATCCCTTGGAAAAGGAAATGGCAACCCGCTCTAGTATTTTGCCTGGAGAATTCCATGGGCAGAGGAGACTGGCGGGCTACAGTCCACGGGGTTGCAAGGAGTTGGACATGACTTAGAGACTAAAACACCACCAATATAGAAGGTAATTTAACTACATGGGCTATTATTGTCAATATCCACCAGCCCAAAAGCATCAAGAACAAGAAATAAGGCACACATACTCAGTATTAGGGAGAGAAAATACATGTGTGGGAGATGGATAATTAGAAATGCAAATTAGATAATTTGCATTTTGAGTAAATTTAGCTCAATAAATGTGAAAAATTAAAAGAACAGTATAGATTCCTTAAAAATATAATTTGCCAAAATGGGCTTCAAAATAAATTCATGAGGTAAATAAAATAACCCTATAACTACCAAATTAAAATTTGTATTTAGATAAAGTGTTCCTACAAAGAAAACAGAATGCTCAGATAATTTTACAAATGAGTTCTAACAAACATTCTTGTATTAGGTCATTTCAATCCCATGCAAACTCATCTAGAGAATATAAAAATAGAACATTCTCAACTTACTTTGTGTGACAAGTTTGTTGACTTCAAAATTAGACAAATATATCATGAGAAAATTACAACTACAAATGTCGATATACTTTACTGTCTGAGCTACCAGGAAAGGTAATGTTGATATAAACATCTTAATTATTAACAAGCTCAATTCAGCAACAAATATAATAAATCATTCCCAGTCTGGTTTCATCATAGCAAGCCAAATTTGGTTTAATCTCAAAAGAAAAAAATATCTTCACAAAATATATTGCATTAACAGATTAGGGCAAAGAAACATATGATTATCACAATAAATACAGCAAAAGCATGAATAAATCTCATCATGCATTGATGAAAAAAGGCAATTATCAACTGGCAATAGAAGGGAGTACCACATCCTGATAAAGGGAATCTATGAAATACACACAGCATCCATTCATTTGCTCAGTGGTGAAACGTACAATTACTCCATTCACATTAGGAACAGTACAAGAATATTCACATTGCCAGATCCACTCAGTACTTTACAAGACATCCTAACAAATCCAGTAAGAACATTAAAAAGTTATAAAATTAAAAGGAAGGAAATGCATTCCATTAATTACAGATTACAAAATCATCTTATATATTTCCAAAAATTTACAGGTAAATTATTAAATTAGTAAGTTCCCTGATATAATGTAAATACACAAAAGTCAACTGTATTTTCTACATACTATCATCAATTAGGGCATATAATTAAAAATAAATATGATCCACTGTAATATATAAAGTGCTCATACTTAAATCTATCAAAGGATTAACAAATGTTATATAAAAGGAGAGATATGCCATGCTTATGAATTGGGATTAATTAAAGAGGTCAGTTCTCCCAAAACTGATGTAATGCATTTACAATAACATGTATTGTTCTTTGTTTGCTTGCTTTGAGGAACTATGCAAACTAATTCTAAAATGCATATGGAAGAACAAAGGCTTAAGAAATAGAAAAAAGAAAATAAAAAGACTTGCCTTGCCAGATTTCAAGGCCAATAAAAAGACTGCAGTAATTAAGACAGTGCAGTATTGTCATCGGGTAATCAAATTTGCCAGTGGAGTACAGTAGAGAACTCAGAAATAGCTCACACAAAATATAAGGACTTGATATGCAGTAGAAATGGCATTGAAGATTAGTGGAAAGGAGAGGGTACTGAATCTTTTCAGTCTAGGACAGCAGGTTATTCATACAGGGGAAAAAAAAAAACACTCAGAATGGACTTAACAATTAATGTAAAGCATATTAAATGGAGAAGGAAATGGCAACTCACTCCAGTATTCTTGCCTGGGAAATACCAGGAAATTTCATGAACAGAGTTGCGTGGTGGGCTACAGTCCATGGGGTCCCAAAGAGTTGGACATGACTGACCAACTAAGTACGCAGATTAAATATTTAAATATAAAAGGCAAAATAAGCTGTCCATCTCCTGGTAGTCCTGTCCTTGTGGAAGCCCTTTTCCCTGGGTGTAGGGGTAAGGGGACCTCTGACTAGCTTCTAACCAAAGCTGCCTGGGTGTCGCTTCTAAGATTATGATAGCATGTTAGCAGTTTCTCTATAGACTCTCTCATCCTGACTTCGTGAAGTTAACTGCCAATGGAGAAGCTCACATGGCAAGTGATTCAAGGTCTCCTGCCAATAAGCAGAAAAGAACTGAGGCTTTTAGTCCAATAGCCCACAAAGAATTCAGTCTTGCCAACAATCACATGAGCTTGGAAGTGGGTGCTTCTCAGATGAGATCCAAGTCCCAGCAACGTCACTGCAGCCACATGTACGAGCAGATGACCAAGTTCAGCCAGGCTTGGTTTCCTGACACGCAGAACCTGTGAGACGTGAATGTGTGCTGTTCTAAGCCATTACATGTGTGGTAATATTGTTTGACAACAATTGATCATGATAGGAAAATAGAGGAGACCATTTTCAGTGCCAAGACACTAAGATTCTTTGATAGGGTGTTAAAAAGTATAAATAATAAAGAAAAATTATTTGTAAACATATTTTGTCTACATTCAAATTAAGAACACCTGCATATCAAAATGTATCATAAAAGTCATAGTACAAAGATCATAAAAATATAAGCCAAGAAGTTATTCACAGCAAGTATAACCAACAAAGGATTAGTATTATTAATATACAGTAAATGTCAATGAATCAATGAGAAAAAAATGAATGCCATGGAAAAATGGATAAAAGACAGAAACATGATTTCTTTTCACAAAAGAAGAAACACAAATGGGAAAAATAAGGACAACTGTGTGTGTGTGTACACTAGTGCATGTTCTGCACACATGTTCTAGGTTATTAACAGAACTGAAAAAAAAAAGCCATTGCACTCTTTTATCCCACTAGACAGAAAAATATTAAAAAAAAAGACTATGAAAATGCCAAGTACAGGAGAAGCTTTGGAGCAACACAAGCTTTTCAACAATGCTAGAGTGTCAACTGGTACAAACAATCTGTGCAAATAATTATTTGGCATCAAGAATACTTGAGGATGTGTGTTGTGCCCTCGATATATACACTAGGCTGGAGTGGGGCTGGGTGGGAAGATTTTTGGGTACAAAAAAAAAACAAACCACAATGACAAAATTCTTGCATTAACATATGTGCATTGTATAGCATACATAAAGTTTTATGCATAATGTGTAAAATTACAAAAATTAAAAATATTCCCCAAATCCAACAAGATGAAAGATTCCTAAAGTATGCTGTTTGGACAGTAGTCTATATTGGAACCCACCATGTTGGAAATAAGTGTTCTCCACCTGCAAACAGCAACATGCATTAGACAGAATTTTAAGTGAAGAAAAGCAAGCTGTGTAAGAATATATGCAGTATGTTAGGTTTACATAATGTATAAAAACATGCAAAAATGTACAATGTGTTGATAAATATAGAGACATATGTGGTGGAGCTATCAAGAAGAGCACAGGAATGGTAAACATAAAATTCAGGATAGTTGTTACCTCTGGGGTCACTGGAAAGGGTGGGAGGATACAGTAACAGTAGGTCAGAGGTATACGCTCTGTACCACATGGTAGGGCATGAGTATAGGGGTTCTGACTCTAAGTCCCAGCTCTCGTCACAGAGACTTATCAATATCACAGAAGACGGCTTCTGATAGGGTCAGGACATCTTTTCAGCATCCACATATTAGCATAACCTATCCATCATACCTACAGTTGGAGAAGTAGGGGGCAGCAGACCTGACATGCGCAAGGCTCAGCAAAACAGTGTCTTCTGATTTGCATACAGTGAACCTCAGTCAGGGTTTGGACGGCAGTATCCAGGGAAAACCAGTCACAGAAGAGGAATTCTTGTCCTCAGTGGGATGAACCCTGTGATCGTAGGTGTGTGGCACCCGTTCCCTGGGCAGAAGCGCATGCTGTCCCGGGCTCCTTGCTGGAAGGCTGAGGTTCCAACTGGAGGCTCCGGAACTGCTCCTGGGTTGTGATCTACAGCCACAGAAGAGAAAAACACCCACACTTGCAAAGCACCAGGCAGATGATAACATATTGTAGAACTTAACCCTGAGCCAAAGAATGTGTGTGAAGGATGTGTGCTTTGTGTTCTATAAAGAGATCATTTTCTATTCACAAAATCATCTGTTACATACAGTGTCAAGGTATATAATCATGACGTGTAACTTGGATATGCTACCTCGGATTGTTGTTGTTTAGCTGCTGTCGTGTCTGACTCTTTTGCAACCCTGTGGGCTGTGACCAACCAGGCTCCTCAGTCCATGGGATTTTCCAGGCAAGAATGTTGGAGTGGATTGCCATTTCCTTCTCCAAGGGATTGTCCTAACCCAGGGACTGAACCTGCATCTCCTGCATTAGCAGGCAGATTCTCTACCACTGAGCCACAAGGTTGGTCCTCACTTATTCCATCATAGCCAGTGGAGTAAATGTCATGTTCACACATAGTCTTCAACACTCCCAGCTTTTAGGCATATTTCATAAAAAATAAATGGAAATATTAAAATAGGAAAAATACAGATCATAATAATGTATCTACTGAATGAAGGTATGAACATAAAATTATGATTACTATTATACAAATAGCTCTTGTAACATGATATAAAACTTCAAGTAATAGCATCATACTTAAATTCAATAGGCTTCTCTGATTGCTTAGCGGGTAAATAATTCTGATGCAATGCAGGAGACACAAGAGACGCAGATTCAGTCTCTGGGTTGGGAAGATTCCATGGAGGAGGAAATGGCAACCTCCTCCAGTATTCTTGCCTGAAAAATCCCATGGACAGAGGAGCCTGGTGGGCTACAGTCCATGGGGTTCCAAAGAATCAGATACACCTGGGTGGCTAAACATAAACTTAAAAGAGTCTCTATCTTAATAAAATTCAGAAGGAAATACAATATTCTTTGGAATAACTCAAACCATGACTCTAGAAATAAAGCACTGAAGTAAGTGAAGCACGTGAAAATTTGAATGATTTTTTTCTTAAAATGTGAGCATGAAAAATGCGCCAAATTATTTCCAAATTAGTATATTAATTGCATAATTGTGATTTTACATGTTTTTACAACTCAGTTGATATATGAAATAGTAAAATAGGTGTCTATCTGGTCGATATGCCAACTATGTAGGCTCAAATTCTCTGGGGACACTTTAATATTTTCTTCTTGGGAGAATGGTGTATTCTGTTACATATGTGTTTGACAGAAAATGAATTGGAGGTGATTGCAAAGAGGAAACAAGTATCATTCTATGAATTTTCACATGTGACTTTATTTAATCCTTGCATCAACTCTGGGGGAGTTGTACAGATGGGGAAATGATGATTTCAAATTAAGAAAACTGCCCAACACCTCACAGCTGGTCATTATTTATTGACCTAGGGATTTGTATTCAAATTTTATCAAATTTCAAAGTTCATATAATATACAAAGTGTTGTTAATATAACATTCTTAATAGAAATCCCCCTCTTCAAATTAACCAAGGAAATGGGAGAAAGGCATAAACATAGCTTGTGAAAAACCCATGAGTACAATATGTTGATTATACACAGAAAACCTTACACCTCATATGATAATGGAATCCTGCTAGATTTTCATGTGGGTGCACAAGAAAGTCCTGGAGAAGGAAATGGCAACCCACATCAGTATTGCCTGGAGAATCCCATGGACAGAGGAGCCTGACAGTTGACAGTCCGTGGGGTTGCAAAAAGTCAGACACGACTGAGTGACTGACTGAGCATAAAAGCAAGTACCTTGTAGTAATGGGGGTTTTGTTCAGTAACTATAAACTCAAAATTTATAGTTAATTTTGAGTAAAAGATAAAGTACAACTGAATGCATGTACATTTCAGTTTATTTTGGTCAATCTAAAGAAAAATAGCACGAGTTCCTTGGTGCACATAAGCCCACTGTGAGTGTGATGTGCTCAAGTTAACACTGAATGCCAGAACACCCAGGTTAATGCCTGGAGTAAAAATGAAGAGCAGAACCCACCTCTTTCACTGTGTAGGGTTAACTTTTATTAACTGCACTCTTTATATGCAGTTGTCTTTTCATGGGTGTTTTATGGAAGCAATTTCATCACTTCTTGGTTGTATGGTGTTCTTGTAAATCTCCCTTCAAAGTTTTGTGGAATATGGCATTAAGGCATCAAGTTAAAATGGCCCAACATAGTTTTAAAAGCCTTATTTTTAAATCCCAGAAACTTTAAACAAATACATAAAACAAAATTAATCTTTTGGAACAAGGCAAAGGAATCAATGAATACTTAGAACAACAAACAAACACTAATAAAGTTGGACAGTTATCTTTCATTGTAGTAGAGCAAAGTTCGGGAGCATTATTTCCATTATGCAATGAATAGGTAAGAAGCGCCTTATGCACTGACCATAGAGGGATGTCAGATTTTAATGCAGGGATTAGAGATTTCTGTGTTGTTCATTTACTCATGAAGTGACAAAAGTGGTGGTGATGGGAGCTGAATTAACTTCCAAAAGAATGAAGAGCACCATGGATGTCCCATGTGTATGAATGTCTGCTTCCTTAAATCACTGGGATCATGGTATATACCCCTCACTTGGAAACAGCGAGGGAGACAGTTTATAGGAAAACACCACACTATCTAGGAAGCTGTAAAACCTGACACTTCGATGAAATTCAACACCAGTGTTAATACCCTTGAAAGGAAAAATTCATTTCATCTCAAGAGTCTCAGCAATACAGAAATAGTTTAAAGAAATAAGATAGAGCAACTGCAATGTACTACAGAAAAGATTTGCTCAGATTACAATCTATCCTTTTTTTCTGAAATTTTAGCTATAATAAGATTTCAAAGAGATTCTTAAATAGTGCATACAATAATGAACTTAATTGTTAGAGGAACAGTTCTCCTTATGCACCTTACTTTGTGTTCAGAGTTAGATTCAGAGTTCCTTCCTTCCAGTTTTTCATTTCTCCCTTCCCTCCTTCCCTTCGTTCTATTATTTCCATAGTAGGGATAAGAACAGTTTTTTGGTTTCCCCTCCCCCCCAAATGAGTTACTTTAAAATATATTTGGTTGACTGTCAGCTCCATAGGTTTTGTTCACAGCTGCCTTCTCAGGATGGGTCAGCTCCGCCTGGTAACGTGAATCTGGAGGCACAGAGAGGGCAGGGGAAGGAAAAGGAGATGCTACTGGCCAGCTGGAGCCCGGATGAGATACCCTGAGTTATCCATTACTGCTATTACCAGCAGCAATCTACATGCACTCTAGTCTGACCACACTCACACAGCCTTCTCTTCAGAGCATCCCTTGCTCTTCAGTTATGGACCACATTTCTTTGTGAGAAATGTGTTGGGGCAATTAATTTGGGAGAATTGGGAGAGAGTGTGTCAGCAGTTTTGTTCCGCTTGTGCCTCTCACTACTTACTGATGGAAGGTTCTGTGACGATAGAATCAAATCTAACTAGGAAAAGCATGGATGGTGATCTCACTCCAAATGTACCGAAGCTCCATAAACTACTCCTTTTTCTCATAACCACCATTTCTAAGGCAGAGCAGCTGACACTTTGCGGTGCCTCTCCTCGGGCGGTAATCGCTACCGGCATGCCCTTCCTCTCCTCTCCTCTTGATGAATTCCTACTGACTCTGAAGTCTATGGAGAGAACACCAATTCTTCACAGGGCAGGCACAGAGTCAACTCATTTTTGTCTTCTTCCCTCATGCAAATCAATACCTTGGAGGTAGATACCCCAAAACTACTGTGAATTGCTAACTGAATTGTAAGCCTGCTCCAAATGCCTTCACAAAAAAAGATTTCCTGCAAAAAGAATACAGGCTTCAGATTTATCTGTAAAATCAACACCAGTGAGTTGTTGTGAAGATTGTAATGATGAACATGAAAACCTTAAGGTTCTGTGCAGCACATACTAAGAGACTAATTTATGGTGGATCCTTCTCTCGTTAAAAACAGAAGTCTCCACTATGCCAATCCTCTGCACCACCTACCTATTGGAATGACTCAAGGGACCTGCACCAACCTTCCTTTCACAGATCTCCTGCTCGAATGGAGATTCCACCAATGATGGGAGGGGCAATTGTGGAGCCCAGGTATACAGTACCCGGATGTTCTTGCTACTTACTAAGTTAGGACAAAGTACAGAGAAGAGTGAAATGGACTGAAGGCAGGACTTAAAATTAACTTACAAGAGTGGAGTCATCACTGAAGGGTGCACGTTTAGTAGCTGAAATCATGGGACTGCATTTCCCAACTCTGCCTTCTCAGTTCCAGACAAAATCCTAGCACAGGTACCAAAGACCTAAAGAAGAGGGCTGTTACAAATTATCCCAACCATAGCCGAGTTGCTTTTAGCTTTTTATTAACAGAGGAGTCATGTTATACATATAGTTCGAATAAACTGGGCTATGGTCTCCAGTATAGGTTTTCTCTGCTGTGTAACTGGATAGATGTGAAAGAAAAATGAAAATGAAGAACAAAAACAAGACATCCGGCTAAGGTTTGGACGCCTTCTCCAAACCTATCTTTGGAAATGGAACTAAACATGTTACTTGGACTAAACACAACATAAGCTCATATAAATTACAGCTCAAGCATTCACAAGTTAGCTAGAGAATGTGAGAATCTGTTTTAAGTTCCTTCCATTCTTTGTGCAATATAAAAAATAAAAAACAAAAACCCAGTCCAGTTCTTAAAATGTTTTTTGAATTTTTCTGCCAACATGAAGGGAAATAATGATACTAGTCAAGTAAGGAAAACATTGCCTTAGCAGCTATTTTTAGACATACTTTGGTCTATATTTAAACAAGCAGTAGATAGCCCACATATGTATGTTAAATTCCTAGATGTGTCTTAGAATATTAGGCTCCCTTACCTCCGTAAGTGATGTTGTAACATACTATCTTCTACTTACACTTTTCACTAAATTAGTGACATTTTTCTAATTATGATCAGAGTTATGTCAGATTTTAAAACCATTGTCCATGTTTACTTATAGATGACTGAATGAGATAGACTTTATATAGTAGCTCAGATGGTAAAGCATCTGCCTGCAATGCAGGAGACCTGGGTTTGATCCCTGGGTAGGGAAGATACCCAGGAGAACGAAATGGCAACCCACTTCAGTATCCTTGCCTGGAAAATTTCAACAGAGGAGCCTGGTAAGCTTTAGTTCACAGGGTCACAGTCACACATGACTGAGTGATTAATTCACACAGCATCCATGATGATCCTAAACCAAATCACCAAAAACTCTGCTGATAAATGATGTGAATCAAAAGTCAATGGCAGACAGAAGGGGTGGTGTTTCTACAAAAACAAAAAAAAAAATGAAACATACTAGTGTGTGGAGAGAGTCTCTTCAGATATGAATGTATTTATGACAGATCCTATACCATGCCTGGGAATTAGACATAAATAATTACCCCATTCCTGCCAGGCATTTATAGTACTAATTATTGTTTGTCCAAAAAGCCAGTTAATCAAACATCTAATACTCAGGTGCTAGGCTCAGTATGTAAGTATTAAAGTGTATCTACCTAAAATTCATGCCTTTCTGGGTTTCTATAGATTAAATGTAATCATAGACTTCTCTTCTTTCTACTGAGCAGGTTCTCCCCTTTCCTTCTTTTCTGGAATTGTCATTGAAGTAAATTCAGCTATGGATATGGCCTCTCTCATCCGAAGTGAGTAATTTGCATTATTTCTAACTTTTGAAAACTAGATCAACATTACCACCACACTTGTTACTTTTTATGTCAGCAAAACTAATCCATTCTTTCAGAGTTTCAATATGTAAACAGTATTATTTTAATAAATGCTTTTATTCCAATTGGGCCCAAGCTTGGGGAAATTAATGAAGGAAAGAATTATTTTTATGGAAAGAACTTTTTGTGTTTCCTTTGAAAATGTCACAAAGTCATCAGGGTTGCTTTAATTATTTTTGTGATGATCAGAGTAAAAATGCCGTAAAAGTAAGCTCACATTTTTCCTAGGATAACACTCTGGAAGTACATGACCTAGGTGTTCTGAGATCATAATTGGCATGTTAAGGCATAAGTGGGTCCCAAGCATGAACAAGTCCTTACATATGCAATGGCTGGGCCAGCCTTCACCTACGTGTAACATTCCTTAGAAACAGAACCTTTGAACATAAGTCTTCTCCTCCAGCAAACTTTCCCTTGGGTCAGAAGTAGACAGGGAAATTCACCCTGACCTTGCTACATGGTGAAAGATACCCTGTGAAGATCACCTTAAGTGCGTCCCTTTCCTTATCTATTAATAACGTATTCTCATCTTGTTTCCATATTCATTCACAGAACTGCTCTTTTTCATTTTCCACATCTCTCCCCCAACCCCTGCACATACTCAACCTGGCTCTCTTCTGCCTGTGAGCATGTTTCTGTGCAAAGTTAAAGGAAAGGCAGTGGTCCAGAATCTGTGTTCTCTGCCGCTATCTGCACACATTGGTAATTCTTACCTTGATCAAACCTCATATTATTTTCAACCCAAAACCTTTTTTATTTGACATAAGATCACACATCCTGGAAATTGAAAGCAGACACTGAGACTCTGACCAGTAATGGAAATGGTGTTATCATCCATGTAGAAATGTTACATGAATCACGATAACCCTGAGACAGGAAGAATAATCTTCCTTGAGAATAACAGTGTGGATTTGAGTCTTTGGTTGCCCTCTCAACCTGTATTAATACAACAGGACTTTCATTCATTTTGACGTTGTAGAGAGAGGGCAGGGAGAGCTACACCAGGAAGTAGAGGTGGGGGAGTAGGAGAGAGCTGTTTTCCTACTTTAATGGAAGAAAAATGACAGCCTGGTTAGCTTCAGCTGGAATGTAACATACCCACAGTTTGATCACCCTGGAGGCACATTTTGACATAACAACAAACTGCTGAGAAAGAGCCACTTTTATCTAGGTCAGAATGACAGAATTCCAAGTGTTAGAGCCTGGAGGGTAAGGAGGGTGGTGTGAAACTACAGTTTAAAACATCAGGAAGAAGACTGCAGTCGAGACAGAGATTTGCATCAAGTCCCCACACTGCCTCATGGTTTTCATCCAGTTCATTGTAATTGCTCCACTGGTTTCTAATGGCATCGCATTTTGATTTCAGCGTCTACTAAAATAAAATGAACCATGTGTTATGACGACGACATTTATAATAAGATGCAGATGGTAAAGGAAACAGATGCCTCTGACATCATCTGCCATTAGCCTTCAACTTCTGCAGACACCGGCAGTCTGGAGACTCATTCAAAGGGATGCAGGATAAGTCAGGCAGTTTTCCAATTCTGTTTCCACTCTTACAAAACGCTGGCAGCAGCAGCACTGTTTTGACTCATACAATGATAATTCCACAAGGATAAATCTGATTCTAAGGTGGTCTCAGGCTTTGACACAAAATTAATCATCAGGACGGGGGGGGGGGATCCCCACAAATATCAGAGTTTAGCCATTAGTAACTACTGACTGTTTTGCGTGACAGTGGCAGAAAGGACAGGGTGGGAGTGGTAATGGTAAACAGCTGCAGTTTCAAGGAAGCAAGAATGAGAGGGTTTTAAAGAGACAAGAGGGCCTAAAATACCCTACCAGCCCTTGGCATCCACTGTTCCAAGACTGATTCCTTATGACTTCTAAGTAAAAACTTTAAGGAGGATTTTCAGGTCACTGTAAAAAAATCCATTCTGTATTTCCATCTGTATTTTCCAGAAGGGATCGGATAATTCCGATAGGAGCTTTCACCATTTCCCCAGTGATATCTGTGAACATTCTACACAGTAAAAGGATTTGTGTGTATGTGTGGCGTGCAAGATAAATGTGTTGGGACACCTTCTAAAAAACTAAGAAACTTTTGTATTTCATCTTGAAAGCAAGAGGCGCTTGGGTAAAACATCAACTGCCAGGCTTTCAGCAGTGCATGAGGTTCTGGGCTAGATCAGCTGAGTTACAGACGAAGCGGAGAGTTAGACAAAAACCTTTATAATCCTCCTATCTCCCCTGACCATGGTAATATAACTTCATCATACACCTCTATGGCAGAAACATCTTAGCAGGAAAAAATTCAGAGACAAAGACAAGGGAAGTGGTAACATAAAAATAAATCCTGCTAGGCCAAATACGGTGCTTATTTTTAAAATAATCTCTCTCTGCATGTAACTAATTGATCACAAACACACACAGTACAAGAATAAACAAACTTCTAATTCATATCCACAAATTGGGTTGGAAAGTATTAGTGCAAATCTCTGCTGACCTGCAGCATTCAGTCCATAAACTTTGGGTATCCTAGACGATCCATCAGCGTCCAGCAGATGTTCTCAATCAGTTTAACTTCATCCTTCGGCAAGTTTCGTTTCCAAACGTTAGTATTAGCGGGTGATATCTCCCCTTCGTAGGGAAGATAGAAAAGGTTCGTGGAGGTGGCAAACAATATTTGGTTTAAAGTAGCAGGAGATAAAGGAATTCCAAGGAAGGCAAAAATCCTTTCCGTGGTATTCTGAGGGAAAAGCACAAGATCTTCAAACTTGATCAATTGGTAGCTGGTGGGCAGCAGGTCTGCATTTATCCTCAGGGCAGCGGCCGTGTTTGCCAGCCACGCATGGGCCAGCAGCGAGACTGGGTGAGGTCTGGATGCCACCAGTTCCTTCCGCAGCAATTCATACTCCACAGCATAGCCTGAGTTCAAGGTACAATGGCCTGCACCTCCCTCCGTTTTAAACAGCTTAGCTAAGTGCTCTTGTACATTCTTCAAAGAGTAAAGGCTAGGTTTACTACTGTACAGCATGGAATAAACCCACGCCCGAGGGTCCCTCACCACGTACAAGGCCTTCATGGAGGCTCCCAACACCTCGTGAAAGAAATGCAGCTTTAAGGTCCAGCTTCCGCTGCCCAGGCTGAGCACCGGCCGCGCGCTGGGGTAGTGGACCAGGTGTCTTCGCAGAGCCCGGACGTATTCAGCGTCTCTGTCAAAGGCGCCTTTCATTCTGCTTCTTTGTTCTGCCAGAGACTCTCTCCTTTTCAATTTCCTTTTCTTGTCTTTATTCATGGTAAAATACTGGGCCAGTTTCCCCCTACCGGGTTCATGCAGATGGATGTTCTGCAAATGGAGTTTTGTGTCTCGGACCAAGGACTGCAACCAGCCTCGGAGTAAACGGAAGCGCACGCTGTGGACGTCGGACGCCCTCCATTCACAGGCGTCCACAAAGGAGTCAATTTCCAATTCTGTTTCTGGGATATCAATGTAGGCTGTGGGGACCCGGATATAGAGGAAGTCACTACTGTTGAAGAACAGTTGTTTGAGAATCTCGGCTCCGGAACCAGGAAGTGAGGTAATGACGACGTCCGGTAGGTCTGTGCGCTGGCCACCCGGGGCCAGTGCCTGCCCGTTCGCCTCGGTCTCCGGCCTCGCCCACTTGGCACAGATGGGCTGCGTGCAAGCACTCCACACGTCCAGCAGCTCAACGGACCACAAGGCAATAACAAGGATGAGGATCCACCGCATAAGCTTTCTAAAAGAAAGGTAAAACCGCCACTGAAAAGTTAAGATCACCAGGCCGATGCACAAAATCAACCCAACTGCTACATTAAATTTAAATCCAAAAGGAAAAATTACTCTATCACGTCTTACGGGCTTTACTATTGCCTCAGTGCCCAAACCGAAGCGGGTTACTTGGGCCTGATCAGCCACAGTGGCAAAGCCGCCAAATCCCAGGTAGTCAAACCTTGTCTTCAAGTTCTGGTAGTCAGTCACGATCGAAACAACATGGTCGGTGTTATTGACATTGAGAGAAAGCTGAAGTCCGGAATTAGTATTATCAATAAATCTGCAGCTGGAAACATTGACATATGGCCCATAGAAGACGTATGCGATTCTTGTGATTGCAGATTCCATCTGAAATGTAACATTGACAAACTGAGTCCACCGTTTCTTAAATTCAGCGGCTTGCTCTGCTTCCTGTATGCTAGCAAGGGGGCTACTGCCACGATGATCAAACCAAAACATCTTGTAGTGAGCATCCCACACGTCCATCAAGGCGCCATTATACTTGTTTGTGAACCTATATGGGATGTACTTAAAATCAATATCCAGATTATGGAAGAAGGCACTGACAGATTTTATTGGGGAATCTTCTTGCTTCTCGACATGATCAACAACTAGCAGAGTCTGAGAGTTTAAGAGAAGCAAAGCCCGATACACGCTTTTCAGCTTCATTGCTGAAGAGTAAGCGGACACGGCTTCCCCACTCACAAATATCATGTCCCCGTGCTGAGAGGCAGTAATGATTTCCCCGGCTGCATCACCAACCTCCTCGCCAGTCCACTTGAGCCACTGTGCACATTCTCCCAGCTGACCTTCCCAGGGCTTATTACACTGGCTCGTGGGTGACGGTGCAAACACCAGTACGTTGTTCAGGTGGCTCAACTTAGGTCCATAGAGAGCTTCGGAAACAAACACCTGCCCGTTGGGGGCAAAGGTAAATGAGTTCTGATCCGGATGTTCATGTCCAGGGTTGAAGCTCCTCCACCCATCAATCCAGGAGTATGGCTGGAAGTGAACTATGTCATAGACAGCACGTCCTCCTAGTTTCCCAGACTTAAAAGATACAAAAGTATTGGTCTGTGTATTTGGCAACCCGGCCCCATAAGTGACCACACCCCAGTTCGGGAACAGGTGCATTTTTGCAGTGCCATATTCTGCAGGAGGCTGTGGGGTGAGCTGGGGGTCATACCAGATGTATTCAGTGTGAAGGGTACTCCACCTCTGGGCAGTGGAGGGGACCATGGGTCCATCTTTAGGTCGGTGCCTTCTGATTTGCTGAGCTAACCAATTTCCAGCTCCATTCTTTAAGACAAACTTATCCAAAAAAACTAACTGGCTCTCAGGACCATAAAACCAGTTATAATTGGAATCTGCTATCCCCACGGTCCTTTGGAAGCCTGGCAAAAGGGTGGCATAATAAAACCAAAAGTGCATTTTTAACCAGTTGTTATCCAAGTTGTTGATATTAAAGTGGCGCTGGGCCAGAAAAACATACTGTGTGACTGATTTAGCTGTGTAGCTTCCATAGGCCACACCTTCATCCAAAGAGCCATCGACAATGTGATTCAACAGAAACATCGTCTTTTCCATCACATCTACTACAACCTGTTTCCATAGATTTACCTTAGTCCCTTTATCTACCCCAGTCACCAAAGCCCCGGTCAGCAGTGCTATCATGTTAGTGGCTTGGTGGTTGTGAAGCAGTTGTTTGCCCCAAGAGCGGACCTTAGAATACTCATACATTTCCTCAGTAATAACCCATATTTTTTCTAGGTATTTTTGTCTCCGACGACCATCTAATAAGTTATATAAAAAGTCAAAGGCAGTGGCAAAACCTGTTAGGGAATGGCCAACTGGAACCTCATCCCCTGGTGCATTCTCCACCAGCCAGTCTTTGTAGCCCACCATCCTGTCCATGTATTCCAAGGCAAATTCAAAGGCAACTTTGTCTTCCGGGCACAGCAAACAGTACAGGGCTAAAGGAGGCAGATTGTTACCATAGATTTCATTCCACTTGGCAGCAAAATCAGCATGCTTGGGTGGAGGTAGGTAGTATGTCGGGTTTGACAGCATAGCAGTCACCGCACTTCTGATTGCTCTAAAAAGGTGCAAATGGGTTGTGCGAGACTTCTGTCTCATTGCTTGGATCTCTCCAGCATCAAAATACAAACGTGGATGAAGCATAGTCTTCTTCAGTTTTTGATTGGGTCTGACATCTTGCACTCTCTGTATCTTAAATGGATCTATGTCATCTGTGAAAACTGCCCAGTCAGAGTAATTGCTCACAGATTCCTCCAAAGTAGAGAAAGCAAACATCACTAATACTAAAAATAAGCAATGTCCTGTAAACATTAACGCCATGATCCATCGGGGAACTCCTTTCCTCAAGCATACATGTCAAATGCAGTGCTCAATGTGCTTCCCATCTGCTGAGTATAAAACATACATTTAAGGCCTTGATAAAACAAAGACTGTAAATTGTATGTGCTGTGAAATCCTGCTGACATTCGGCTCATTCAAACTACAGTTGCCAAAAAGAGAAAACTTACACTGTGAATCTGCCTCCCTGATGCAGTGTTGCTTCCAATAAAACTTCAAGGAATGTTAAAGCCTCTGATTTTCCCATGTCACACAGAAAACAGGAGTGGAGACAGTCAAGAATACTATGAATTCAAAAGTTACTTCTGTGACAGAAATCTACCTAACATGGAGAGTCAAAAACCCCACATTGTAAATTAAAAAAAAAACAGCACTCCAAAATCCAAAGTAAGAAGTCATTCTTGGCACAGGATACCATCATTGGTGATAAGATCATCATACAGGTCTGATGCCTTTGTCTGTGTGCTCTCAAAGAAGTTGATGAAGTACTGAAATCCTTGGAGCAGACTGGGTTGTTACTCCACTCAGCTTTTTACACTTCTGGCTGTGAGAATTTTTTTTTCTTCCTCCATTTTTGGGAGAAAAACATCCTCAGCAAGTGTTCAAAGTCCTACTTGGTTTTAAAACATTCCGGACTCCTGCCCTCATTTCCAATCTGTCTTGTTCAGGCTTACTTACTCATCAGCCTATTATGACCCATCTGAGAAAGCACATTCTCATCTTCTTTTATCAGCTTCATCTGTACAACTATGAAAATCTAATCTTTGCAACCACCTAGGTACTTCTTTTCCAATCATGAAGTAACCACCAACTGGGAAAGAAAACTCCCCTTTCACCAACAGTGACGTCTCTTTTCCGTTCCTTTTTCATGACACTGGAAAAACAAAACAGAAATTTTGTTCTGGGGGACAAAACAAAACAGAAATTCTCTGAGGCTACAGGTATGCTGGGACATAAAAGGAAGATTTAAACGTTCTACCATCTCCTGATAGAAATTTTGGAATGACAATAAGATCTGTTTTTTAACACAATTGAAGTTACACTAAATGATTCCTTTTCTCATACTTTTCAAGGCACATATTAGGATAACAATGGTGGTAGAAGACAAGCGGCTACAAGATGTAACTTTCCCAAGAGTATTTATTTTAACGGTGGCTTGCTTTCTTAATTTAAAATGTTTTTACTCAAATACAGTCAAGAGAAGATTGAGTACCGCTGTCATTCTTGTTTTGATCACGGAAGACTCAGAGACAAAAACCCAAAGCTGAAAGGACCATTTTATGATTCTCCATGAGTGTTTAGCTCTCAAGGGCTCAAGGTGTCTTTGCCAGAAGAACTATAATACTAAGCGCAGTCACTTTTGTCTAAGGAGAAATCATGACAATATGTGGGAGCGAAGGACGCCGGTTCTGCTCCAGTCTCCCTCCCGAAAAGCCTGGTTTTCCATCCTTACAAGAAGCCACCAGAGGGAGCTCAGACCCAAACCCGGACTCAAGGAGCAGCTTCGCGGCTGCCCGTCTGGGTTCCGAAGAACCTCACCAAGTTTCAGTCTTGGACAAGTCTCCTCTCTGTGGGAAACATGAACGCTAGGAGTTTCCTGCTCCGCTCCGCCTGTTGCATTTTGTGATTCGCTTCCTACGAACATGCCAGCTCCATCCTCCGCTCCCCATCCCCGACCCCTGGCAGTGGTCTGAGGACAAGAGACCCCTCAATAGCCAAGTCCGCTTACCTCCGCAGATCTGGACGGGGTGTCTCCGGGTGGTGGTGGGCCCGATTAGACGCAGGCGGAGAGTTGGAAAACACTGCTCTGCGTGGGACTCGGGCGGCCCGGCCCCCGCAAGGCTCCCGAAGCCCCCGAGTCCGGCGCCCCGCGCTCCAACAGGCTGAGGCCCCGGGCCCATGCCCCGCCCGGCGCCGCGCGGACACGCCCGCCCTCGGGGAGCGCCGGACGCCCCCGGGCAGCCCGGGGCCGCGGAAGGCAGATCCGCGCGCGCCGGGCGCTCTCGGGGACGCCGTGTCCGGCGGGGCGCTGTCGTGCCCAGAACGCGAGGCTGCAGCGGCCGCTGGTGCTCAGTGCCAGCTCCGGCCGCGCGGCCCGGGGAGGGCGAGACGGCGACGCGGGCCGGGGGCGGGGCGGGAACGGTCGGGGGCGGGGCATGGGCGGGGCCTCGAATCCTGGGAGGGCGAGGCCGGTGGTGGGCGGGGCGGAGCCTCGGGCGGGGAAGCGTGAGCACAGGCTACGCTGGAGGTGGATCGGGGGCGGGGCTGGAATGAGACAAGGGCGGGGCCGAGGGCGGGGCCGACCGCTCCCCGCATCTGAACCCTAGGGCCTTCCGAGTGCGCGTGTTCCCGGCTTCCGCGGCGGCGCGCGCTCCCGGAGCGGCGGGGCCGGAGGAAGAGGGAGGGAGGGATTTGGGAGTGCGAGGGTCCAAGGACCTCTCTCTGCCGGTCGAGTCCCGCTGCTGTTACCCCTTTGGTTGTGGGGAGAGGGCCGACCTCACAGGGCTAGGAGTGAGAGAAAGATAGAGGAGGTTCTAGGTCAGATTACAAATGATGGGGGACGTGGGGATGGGCGGAGTGACGCCGTGGGAGTCTGGGATCAGCCTTCAGGAAGAGCAAGGGCTGAAGAGAGGAAAGTGCGGCAACCGGGCTGTCATTTAGAAAGGCAAAATCAATATACCGTATTTATACAAGACTGACTTTAGGAGCACAGATGCTAAAGATCAGGGGAAGACAAAAAAGACTAATCAGCCTTATTGATTGCAATAATTTCTCTGGCAGTGTAAATATGGAAAGGTATGTGACAAACAGGTGGAAGGAACCTCTTTCTTATTCAAGAAATGGAAGTTGCAGTTCAGTAAAGACCCGCAGGCAGGAAAGACTGTGTGGCTCAGTTACTGTGACACGTGTGTGCAATTCCAGACTTTGGAAATCGTCGAGCAGCTGTAATTCCTGTGGTACTGGACATATGGAACCTCTCACTAACATCTGAGATTATACTTGGCCAAGAGTCAACCTGAGTCTGCCGTCTAATATAGTGAAACACCAGTTGTCGCAAATAAACAAACTCAACCCCGTTGGGGATTGGTGATGCCTTCAGTTTCCTCCTACTCCATTCCATTTTGGTAGAAAAGGACAGATATGTCTATTAAAAATAAGTGTCTTGCTCTGATCACTTCCTGGTAAAACCAAACAGTAGACCGTTGGTAGCAGAATACATTTCAAAATAATTTACCCTGGGTGTGAAATACGGCCTCTGCCTCACAGTCAATCTTCTATTTGATCCCCTTGGGAACCTTCAGTTCAGTTCAGTTCAGTCGCTCAGTCGTGTCCGACTCTTTGCAACCCCATGAATCACAGCACCCCAGGCCTCCCTGTCCATCACCAACTCCCGGAGTTCACTCACACTCACGTCCATCGAGTCAGTGATGCCATCCAGCCATCTCATCCTCTGTCGTCCCCTTCTCCTCCTGCCCCCAACCCCTCCCAGCATCAGAGTCTTTTCCAATGAGTCAACTCTTTGCATGAGGTGGCCAAATTACAGGAGTTTCAGCTTCAGCATCATTCCCTCCAAAGAAATCCCAGGGCTGATCTCCTTCAGAATGGACTGGTTGGATCTCCTACCTCTGTCCAAATGGCCAATCTTGCTTTCTGCCTGCTGCTTCTGTAACTGTGCTTATCCAGCTCCTTCCTGCATAGTGTTCTCTGCCCCCGACACTCCAATTTACTGGTTGAAAGTTTTTCTGACTGTTGAAGTTCTCTCATTATACTTGTCCCAGCTCAGATGCTTAAATTCTTCTGTAAATACACCCTAGGTTTTTCCCTAACGACGCTATAGTTTTTATCTGTAAATATATTCAGCCTCAGATCATTTGTTTTATGTGTCATATTTTCCCTGGCTGACTACTGTGCTCTCCTCAAAGCTGCGTCAGGTCATGGTCAGTCACTCAGCCCCTCTCATAATGACTGTACCTGTGTTTGAAATGAATTGAAGTGTCAACAGTTGGGCTCACGTAGAGCCTCATCTCATCCACTAAGATTCATTCTGAAACAAGGATCCTCCTCCAACCTCGAGAAACAGAACTTCCTGTAAACATCGGGACTGTCCTCGTATATGACCCACGATGGAGAAAGATGACCCCTGGTTTCTAGCCTCCCTTACAGGAGAAAGTAGAGCTGGAGGAAAGAGGAGTCTTTGCCCAGATGCAAAGACTGTTATAAGTTTCTGCAAAGAGGAGCTTTAGAAAGTGACTAGGAATCCGTGTTAGTAAATACAGTGAGTAAATATGCAGACCGTTTCTAAGAACAAAATGTGTGGATGGGATTCTTTTATTTTGTGAATCCAAAGTGCCTCATGACACAGGGCAAAGTGAACCATGGAGAACTATTACAAACACTAACATCTGCCAGGGGAATATTTTAACTTCCATCCAAGCCTTTGCTTTTTTTTTCAGATTTAACATCAATATGATCATTTTCACTTTACAGATGAATGCATTCCGATTCAGACATTATGACTTTCAGGTCTACCCTGAGTGTCTGCACCTAAGCTGTGGGGTGCAGCAGGCCTTTCAGCATTTCCAGATGAACTTTCAGGTTAATTCACTTTGAACTGGCATCGTCTCCCAGTTGTGAGTCTGTTGAAACTAAACAGGAGCTACAGCTGACCGTTTCAAATCATTGGCAAGAAAGGGTGGTAAGTAAATAGTTCTGTGAAAAATGAAGAGCGTCCTGCTTCCTGTGAACTAAAAATGGATAGCTTCAATTATTACTCCTTCCACACATGAAGATGGTACGAAGTTAGTTAATTATAAATAATGCATCCAGCCACAGAAGGCATGAGGTATATATTATGTTATTGTGCATTAAAAATCTTTATGAGTGTGGCATGAGACACATATACAAACAGCTGCTAAATTCAGAGTCCTGGAGCGGTTTCTTATTTTAATAGAAGAGAAGAACCATAGAGTCTGTCGCTCTAACTCTAGGGATTTCCTGCTATATCCTGTTATATAAAAAGATCTTAAATCTACATGAGATTTTACTTGTGATTTCAAAGCACTTAATGAAAAAAATTTTTTTTTTTAATTTGAATATCTTTCAACCCTACCCCCAGCCAGAGAAGGCAATGGCACCCCACTCCAGTACTCTTGCCTGGGGTCGCTAAAAGTCAGATCTGACTGAAGCGACTTAGCAGCAGCAGCAGCCTCAGCAGCAGCTACTCCCACCCACCCTACTTACATCAGAGATGATGCTTTCTCAACTAGATTCCCCAAAGCAGGAGGTTTCCTTTCCTCCTCCTTCCTCTTTCTTTTTTTTCTTACCTTTTCTTTTTCTTCTTTTCGGTTTTTAAATTCTTCAGCACCTAACTCAGAGCCCAGCACTTTGTGTCGAGTGCATATCGACTGTTGAACATGAATTATCACCTTCATTTTAGGGCAGGCAAGGAAACAGTCTAAACATCTAAAGTGGGTTGCTGAGTTCTGAGTAGAACAGAAGCTCTTACTCTCCTACAGAGGACCTTGCCACAGCACAGAGTCAGAGCTACGTCTTGGAGGAACTTAATTCAAGTGAAACCTCAGAACGAAGCTGGTCAACATTTTAAAGAGAATTTCTGCAAGACATTTTATGTCTTAAGTAAATTCAAGTTCTGAGCCTTAGAACATAGGTAAATACTGCATCACCTTACAGAAGGATAAACAGCAAGGAATAAAACAAACCAAGAACTACATAAAGTCCCTTGACTGAAATCGTATTTGACCGTGATCTGTTACTCTGGTGGACTCTTAATAACTGGGGCAAGGATATCAAGGAACTGATTGTTGTATGTTCAGCAGCTGACTGTGCACAGGTCTCCGAGGAGTAGGCTGGTGCAGAGCTCAGGCGTTTGAATCTAGGGAAGACTTAGTTATTCTTCCCTTAGCATATCTCTTCCTTGGCATGGTTTTGGCTGCGTGAGCTCAGATGCAGATTCCTTGAACCACTTATCAAGGCCAGAGGTGTATTGTATTGATCCATGAGCACTACTGTGACTAGTTTTGCGCCAGAGTTTGGGAGGGTAGCAGCTCTGTACAGAAACAGACTCCAAACTTCAGCATTAATAGGCCATGCCAATGATAAAGACAAAACCACAGATTTAAAGCAGGCAGTAGGATCTGGACATACTCTTTCTGCAATTGCTTTGAATACAAAACATCTCAAAGTGACGGGGATTCTGCCTGCAGAGCTGCTAATGAAGATGTGTCTGAGAGTGTTCTTTGAGTTTGTTTATCCAGCTGTACAAGTCTGTATGACAGTTATGAGATTTATGAAAATTCAAAAATACCAAAGCCAACTTCTGAGGAAAGAAGTTTCCCCATAAGTCCACTAAAACCTCGTGTTTGTAAATGAGGCATTTTACTGCTACCACTTCTGCTTACGTATAGTCCTGCTTTTCCTATGTAAGACAGTTTTAGAGGAGATGAAACTTACTAAGGGAGCCCAGCGTGGGGCCCTTCCTCTTTCCCTCCACCCATCCCCCACCCCCACCCCATGCATCTGGAACAGTGGTCTCTCCAGGGGACAGTTTTGCCCCTCAGCACCTTCAGCAAAGTCTGGAGAAATGCTCGATCGTCATACTTGGGGGTGAAGCACTTCTGGCATCTAGAGAGAAGAGGACAGGAGGGCTGCTCAACACCCAAAAATGCACACAACTTCCCCTCCTCTAACCTCAAAGAATTTTCCAGCCCAGAATGTCAATACTCCTGAGTTTGAGAAACTTTGCCCTAGCCCCCTGACTCTAAAAATTGATTATGTGCAAATGGTTAGTAGTTGTTCAATTCAAGTTCTGAATTCTTCCCAGGGTTTTCAGTCAGCTCTTTACCACTGGTTCTTGAGCTAGCTGTTACCTAATTTGTTCACACATGGCTTTCTGTTTAGCCAGTACTGGGTCCATTTGTCTTCTCTTGACCAAAGACACTGCTGAACCCAGCTGTTTCACTTCATATGAAAGCCTGGGCTAGGCTTCCAGGCAAAACTGGCAGTAAATCAATGACTTCAAAACAGTAAGGGAAAAATGTGACTTCAGGGTTCTCAGAAATACCCTTCTGATGTTAAAAAAATCAGAACAAACACACACGGACACATACACCCCACAAACATCTTTTTGAATATCTGATTTTTATTTTTTTTTTTTTTTCCTTTAGGGCTAATCCATCCATCATGTATCCAATATTGTTCGCTTCATTGCAACCCTGTGGAGTATAGGCTGCTGGGCTCCTCTGTCCATCGGATTTTCCAGGAAAGAATACTGAAGTGGGTTGCCATTTCCTTCTCCGGGGAATATTCCCGACCCAGGGACAGAACCTGAGTCTCCTGTGTCTCCTGCCTTGTAAGCAGATTCTTTACTGCTTGAGCCATCCAGGTGACTCTCCTTTCGGACAGTGCTTTTGAAATTAAAATACTTGTACCCTCTAGCATCAGAAAGACCAAGGTGTTGTAAAAACATGCCAGTTTCTCAAATCTATCTGAGCCCTATGGATTAAGAATCCAGTAGTCCACACCTTTGAAATGCTCCTGGGGTGCACACCTAGTTTGGAGTTACTATTCTAGGACAAGGGTTCTTTTGTTCCCCACATACCTGTGCATGCGTCTCTACTGGTTTGTCTGGATATGTAACCGAATCATCCCCAGGTTGACCGGAGCACAGGGATTACCTAGGGATGGGAATCGGTGTTGTAGAATAACCCAGAGACACGTGGCTAACTACACAGTGAGTTTCTTTTACTATGCTAATTGTTTCTTCTCACAGGAAAGAGTGAGGTAAAGAGGGTTTCTAAGAGAGAGGAGAGAAGAATTAAGACCATCTGGGAACAGTGGAACTTGAATTGCACGTTTTGGGTCAGAACAATCGACTGGAAGGTAGCAGAGACGTTTGTCTTGGGTCCTTGAGTGGCCAGCTGGTGGTTCTTTATGGATTCCCCAGAAAGCAGTGAGAGATCAGCCAGTGTGGCAGGAGGTCCTTGTCTGATGTCAGCCTCAATGTCCACTCAGTTTTGTCACCCGAGCCAGAGCCACCTGCACCCTGTCCTCACTGAAAAGCCCCTAGATGAAAGGAGGGTCGTTCTCTCCTTCCATCCAAGGCCCGGAGGTGCCTCTCTTTGCTTCTGTGCACTTGCTTCTTTTTTTCTCTTTTCCTCGGAATCGCTTTACCAGATCCTTCACGGGGATCTGAATAAACCGGGCTGCCCCCATCGTAAGTTTTATCATCTTGATCCTACCATCATTTCTCCTTTTAGAACTCCAAATTCAAAGTCTCAGGAGAGAAAAGATGGCTGCACAGCACAGTCAGGGTTCTATCATGACGCACACAGTGATGGAAAGCAGTTCAAGGTCACCTAGTTCAAACATTGCTGCAGGGGGTAGCATTTGTGGGTTTAGGGCATAAATCATCACAAGAAAACAGAGCTGGCTCATATCTGAAAAGTGCCTGTTAGGAAATGACGCAACAGAGGGCCATACTCCCTCTTAGAGGCCCGTCGGAAGGAATGGACTTGAGGGCGGGTAGTCGAGGTGGGGAGGTCGAGGTGAGGGAGGTCGAGGTGAGGGAGGTCGAGGTGAGGATGGGGCAGTGGAAGGTGGGCCGGGAGGTTGGCACTTGTTCAAAAATGCCTACAAGTTCATTGCATAATGCAAGCTCACTCCTCATCCTTGTCCCTCTTTGAATTAAATTTACCTGATTCTAAGAATCACCTAGAAGATACTTGTTAAACATGTATAATATGAGATCTGAGTCCTGCTTAGAATTGTGAGGGTAGGGTGGGGAAGGGTATCCAAAGAATTCATGTTTTTAAATGCCATCTTGTCATTGTAAAACTGTCAAATTGTCCTTGAAGACAATGGCCCTCAACCTCTGAGATCTAATGCCTGATGAACTGAGGTGGAACTGATGTAATAATAATAGAAATAAAGTGCAAAGTACATGTAATGAACTGGAATCATCCCCAAACCATCTCCTGTCCCCCATCCATGGAAAAATCTTCCCATGAAACAGGTCCCTGGTGCCAAAATGGCTGAGGACTGCTTCTTAAAGAGATAACATGTATAAAATATTGCCAGTTTCTTATGAAAGAACATAAATTAGTTTCAAGTCTAGAGAGCAGAGTTTGACAGACAGGGGAGGAAAAATAAGCTATATTTGAGTGAAGCTTTAAAGCTGTGTGGTCCAGTATAGTAGCTGTTAGCCATGTGTGGTTAGGTAAAGTTAAATAAAATTAAAAATTCAGTTATTTAATTGTACAATCCACATTTCCCAGTGTGCAGGAGCCACTTATGGTTAGTAGTTGTAATATTGAAGAGCACATACAGAGAACACTTCCTTTGCTGCAGAAAGTTCTGTTGGATAAGAACACAGAGGAGGAGCCAAGGAGAAAGATGGTGTAATATTTATGTCGGGCTACCCATCCTAGGTCTGTGCAGAGTTGGTGGGTAAGTACCACAATGTGGTTGATATTGAGGTGTTGGAGTACTGATACTTCTGATGATAATGACAGCATGTGTTACTTCCAAAAGATTCTGTTGTAATTCTCCAGAGAGGCTAAACACGGTGGGACCACACCATCTCCTTAAGTAACATCTATGGGTAACCCTTGATGGTTGTGGAATTTAGAACCATATCTAACCTAAATACTGTGGTACCACACTGTCTCACTAGGTAACATCTATGGGTAACCATTGATGGTTGTCATGTGGAATTTAGAACCACGTCTAGCCAGATGATCTGATTTTGCAAGGGCAGACAGAAACCTCTATTTTTATATGAAACAATGTGATTTTTCAAATGGCTTTTTTTTTTTTTTTTCGAAAACGTATGAAGACCAAATAAAATACGTCTGTGAGATGAATTCAGGTTATATAACGCTAGGTTGTGACTTTATAGAAGCTGGATGCACTGAAAATTAATTTTCTGACTTAACTATTTTCATCCAACTCCACTCCAGGAATTCAACTTCCTTTTTAGTGCTGGAGAGAAAAGTACCGTTCTTTTAAATTATCTACTCCTATAACCCATCTCAGTCTGGAATAGTCCAAGACTGATGATATGTTTAAATAATCTTATTCATATCTGTAGAGATGTAAAGTTCTTCCATTTATTGAATAAATATGCACAAAGTGCTCAATAAGACATTCTGCCAGGCACTGTTTGGAAAAACTTTATGAGCAAGGAAAAAAAATTTCCTAGCCAAAGGGAGCTTATCTAATCTTATGGACAGAAAAGGCATAATGAAAAGTCATAATAGGTATTAAATGTTACTTTGTTGTTTGTATTTTAACCACTCCTTCAAGAGATTTGTCTTTTGAAGGCGCCTCTATGTCTTGCTGTCCATTATTTTGGAAAGCACATTTGAATTGACAAGGATGGAAGATCAGTAATGACTCAGGAACAGAGAAAGTGGGTGAAACCTTTCATTTTGTAAGAAATCTCGAGGCTATTTGCATTTTCTCAGAGCTGCACCCCCCTCTGTCAGAATCCCTGGAGTCCAGCCAGGCGCAAAATTCGCCGGATGACTAGTGCAGAAAGGAATCCTGGAAGCTCTGTTACTGACCTGTCTCTAGACTTCCCAGCGCCCTGTGCTGGCAGAGACTTCCTATGGACAATGAGGGGATTCAGCAACAATGAATGCAGCGGCGCAGCTGTTTATCTGGGGACCGCTGGGGATGAGACGGAGCCCTTATCCCGCAGCAGGCAGCGAAGCCGGCCACGGAGGAGGCTCAGTCTGAAAGAACAGGGCCATGCAGTTGGCATATGCGTCATTCTGAGCTAGAGATTTTAATCATAGGATTCAGTCAAGCCCCAAATACAAGATGAAAATCACTTATTGATGCGTGCGTGCTAACTTGCTTCAGTCATAGCTGACTTTTTGCAACCCTATGGACTGTAGCTTGCCAGGCTTCTCTGTCCATGGGATTCTCCAAAAAAGAATCCTGGAGTGGGTTGCCATTCCCTTCTCCAGGGGATCTTCCCGACCCAAAGATCGAACCCACTCTCCTGCGGCTCCTATATTGGCAAGCCGGTTCTTTACCACTGAACCACCAGAGAAGCCAGCCTCTCCTGGGTACTCATAATCAATAGAAAAGAGATGGACAGAACCATGCTTTCCAAAAGTTCTTGATGGTAAGAATCACCAAAGGCACGCAGTGTGATTCTCCATGCCAAAAATGCAGATTCGGGGGCAAGGATGGAATCAGCAATCAGTGTCTTAGCGGATATATTCAGTGATTGTTACCGCCAGAGATGAAAGAGATACCAGAGTGGAAGGATAAAGGAAGGCTTCTCTCCCTGTGATGATGTGAGTTCCAGTTACCCATGTATGTCAGCTTTCATGGTGAGATGGTCCTGAATTTGAACCTGAGCTATAAGGCCATATTGTAAGTTTCTGTGAGACATGAGGTCACTTCTTTAACTTTTCTATCCGTGTCCTCAACTGTAAAAATACAATTGTTGTTTAGTCGCTAACTTGTGTCCAACTCTGCTACCCCATAGACTGTATCCCGCTAGATTCCTCTGTCCATGGAATTCTCCAAGCAAGAATACTAGAGTTGGTTGCCATTTCCTCCGCCTCCAGGGGATCTTCCCAACCCAGGGATCTAACCCTCTTCTCCTGCATTGCAGACAGATTCTTTACCACTGAGCTATCAGAGAATACTGATTTTGTCACAGGAAGTTGAGAACTTTAAATGGGAAAAGGCAGGTAAAATCCTTCCTGCAGAGTTTGCGAGATGTTCACTGAGCACTCTTTACAGTTAAAAAGCAATTTTATTTATGTTGTCTCATTTGGTCCTTTTATCAATCATGCAAATAATACATGATTAACTCAGTTTTGTATACTAAAAACTGAGGAAGAGACATTCTGGAGAGAAAACATATCTTGGGCGAGTGTGGCAAAAATAGTACACTGGTGTCTAGCAACTTGCTTTCTGAATTTGTCTAATTTTAAAGATTGAGAATGTTTTAAGAAAACATTGAATGCATTTCGCTGGCATCACAGGTGAAGACTCTGAGACCCAGTGAAGTAAACTAATTTGTTCAGTGTGAGAGAGATGGATGGACAAGTGGACCCAGAACTCAAGTTTTGCCTTTTTTTTTTTAATTGATTGATAATTGGTTTACAATATTGGTTTGATTCCTGTCATACATCAACATGAATTATCCATAGGTATACATATGCCCCCTCCCTCTTGAATTTCTTCCAACGTCACACCCATTCCCACTGCTCCAGGCCATCACAGAGCCCCAGTCTGAGTTCCCTAGAACTCAGGATTTTAATGTCCATCCTGCAGTTGTTGACATTGCCTTGTTAAGAATGTGATTTCTCTCTAAGCAACTCTAGTGATGCATGTTTAGATTTGCTTCTTTGATATTAAAAAAATATTAACTCCTTAGTCACCATTCTATATGCATCCTACAATGGGGCATTTTTTCAAGGGATTATCTAGTGTACAGTTCTACCAAAATTCTATCAGAAACTTTTTAAATACATAGATTTCTGTGTTCACCAGAGATCATTTTTGAATCAGAATCTTGATGGGGAATGAGAATTTGCATATTTATCAAGTTTACTAATTAAAGTTGGAGAACTAGCTAATTAAACCATTAAGTCCTTGAGAACAGGAATTGCATACTTTCCTTCTTTTGTATTCCCATCACTTCCTGCCAGAATTTTAAGCAGACACTTTGCACTCACTTAACTCACTGAATTGAATGGTGATAGAATTAAATTATGGTAAAATGATTTGATTATATGAAAATCTGTGAAGCAGGTGTATGGATGAATCATTTCCAAAGATATATCATTTATAAAATTTGATCTGAATTAGAAGGATAATTTCTTGCCAGATATATTGTTTGTTTGGAGTGTGTGTGTGTGTGTGTGTGTGTGTGTGTGTGTGTGTGTGTGTACTCTTTCTTTCCTATATATATGCAAGAGGGAAATCAGAAAAAATTAGCCTTCAGACAAAAGGAATCTAATTTAATGGAGAGGGGAAAAAGCCCAAATATCATGCCAATTTTGAGGAACATGAGCTTGAATGTTAGTTATCTATTGCTGCATAACAAATTATCCCCAAACTTGGCAGTCAAAAATAATCAAAGATTTATTTCCTCCAAATTTCTGAGGATTAACAGCTGGTAGCAGGTGGCACAGTGATAAGGTATCTGCCTGCCAATACAGGAGATGCAAGAGAAGTGGGTTTGATTCCTGGGCTGGAAAGACCCCCTGCAGGAGGACATGGCAACCCACTTCAGTGTTCTTCCTGGAGAATCCCCTGGACAGAGGAGCCTGGCGGGTGACAGTCCACGGGGGTCGTAAATAGTCAGACACCTTGGAGCACCACCACATCATACCATATCTCAGAGGTCCTCGGGAGGCTGTAGGCAAGGGGTCTGTGTTCTAACCACACCGTCTTGTCTGAAGGACAGTGAGGCCAAAGTTGGATCAAGAGAGAGAAACTGGAAAGAGCCTCCCATCTTCGTTATTCCCAGAGCCCTGGGGAGAAAGAGAAGGGTCTCTCGGGTGAGTAGTGAGTGGGTCACAGGGAAAGGGAGCAGAAGCTGAGGACACGAGTGTTGAGCGTGGCCTCTGGGGGAAGGACAGGTGATGCGGGGAAGCTGGGTTAGGACTGCCCAGTTCACATCGTCTCGGCAGGTTCTGGACAGAGGCTCCTTGTTGTCTGGGACAACTCAGGTGAGTGCGTAGCGGCCCTGAATTTGAGACCCCATAGCACAGGTGGTTGGAATGTGGATTTAAGCTGCTTAAGGGGAAGTGACTGGCTTCTAACCAAGAACTCAAAACAAGTCAAGACAGCATTTTAAGGACTATGTTACAGTTAGTCAGAATTTCTCACCTTGCTTCCTGAGCAAGCCTTTCCTCATCGCCACAAGGAAGATATGGGAGATCTTGGAAGACATGGGATTCTCCATATTCATGCAGACTTGTCATTTCTGTGGGCTAGTGTTCTTGGGGCTGGTGGTCTGGTCCCTGGTATGAACACTCATCAGTCCCTTCCCTTCACAACAACTGTCATACGTGGTAACGTCTCTTTTTTGATAACACTGAACCCATGGTGTGTTTCCAAGCTCTGAGTGGGGAAAAGTTCACATTTCTTGTGCATGGAATAGCAAGTGCAAAATACCTGCAGTGCGAGTGAGGTGGGCATATGAGAAGAATAAAAATAATTGTTTACCTGAAAAGGAGAAAGCTGAGGGTAATGTGACCTGAAAGAAGCTGGAGAGGGATGAAGTAGCTAAGCCAAGTACCATCTAATATACAAGGTAATACTCAATCCCATTTTGCCCTGGGCGGTCCTACTTTACATTATCTCTCCCAGCATCATTGCAAATAGTACGAGCCGTCAATCTTGAAAGGCTCTGGGGTTGGATGATGTATTTTATGGTCACACTATTTGAGTTAAAGATTTTGGTCTTAATAATGATAGGAAGTTATTAAGCGTTTTGACCATAGAATAATAGGGATAACAGATTTGTGTTTTTTGCTATCTCTCTGGCTGTCGTGAGCAGAACGAGTTAGAATGGACGACAGAGTGTACAGGGAGGCTGTCTACTCCTGTAGCTCGGCAGATGGGGCTGCTTAGACCATGTTGGTGACAGTGAAGATGTGCAGAGTGGCCTGATTGAAGAAAGAGGCCATCTCTCTGTGTTGCAGTCCTTCTGTGCACCTCTGGGCAACTGACTTTTTCTCTTTCCATGACAAGATGAGGCTTTTTCATTCTCTTACAAACTTGGATTCCACCTCTACTTCCAAACGTCTCTCTTTATCCTCAGCAGAGGAAATTGTTCCCTTTTCCTTGAAAACTAAACCAATAAACAAAATCTCTCTCATCGTCCAGCTATAAGATCTGTAAACCTGCCTACACCCACACAAAATCTCTCTTGTTCTCAGATTACACTGTGGAAGATATTACTCCTTCTATCTACAGCCAGTAAAAGTGAAAAAAAGTTCAAGTATCAATCACTCAGTCACATCTGACTCTTTGTGGCCCCATGGACTGTAACCTGCCAGGCTCCTCTGTCCATGGAATTCTCTAGGCAAGAATACTAGAGTGGGTTGCCATTGCCTTCTCCACGGTATCATCCTGAACTAAGGATTGAAATGCCATCTCATTCATTTGCAAGCAGATTCTTTACCAACTGAGCCACCAAGAAAGCCCAGTAAAGCCTCCTCTGATTTAGATCCTGGAAATTATCTGTCTACTCTGCACAGGACTCAGTGGGTCTGTTTTCTCACCTCTTACTCACTTTTTGACCCACTGTCTTCTGCTTTCTTCCTCGGCCGTGTCCTGAAAGTGTTCCGTCTAAGGGCAGCTATGGCATCTGGAGATCTTTTCCAGGTCTCCTCTTACTTGTCATCTCTGCAGCAGATGATGTTGTTATTCACTCTCTTCCTGAAACCATCACTTACAATGGCAATTTTCCTGCTTTTTCCTTCCACCTCTTTGCAATCATTACATGTTGGAGGAACTTCAGACTCCTGGACCATCTTCTTACCCATCCTTCCTCCCCACCTCTACAATCTTACACATGTCCATATCTCTAATAGCTATTCATAGATTGTTGATTTCCCAGTTTAATATATCCAGGTCAAGGAAATCAACTGCTTTCTCAGCAGCACCAATTGAATGTTTTGTAAGTGAAACAAACAGTCACAAAGCCAAGCTCAAATTTGTGATTTCCTCCTATGCTAAAAGTGACCATCTTCCTCACTAGTATTTTAGGGAACGTCGAGGCTTCCCTGGTGGCTCAGTTGGTAAAGAATCCACCTATAATGTGGGAGACCTGGGTTCGATCCCTGGGTTGGGAAGATCCCCTGGAGGAGGGAAAGGCTACCCTCTCCAGTATTCTGGCCTAGAGAATTCCATGGACCATATAGGCCATGTAGTCGCAAAGAGTGGGACACGACTGAGTGACTTTGGGCCTCCCTTGTAGCTCAGTCAGTAAAGAATCTGCCTGCAATGCAGGAGACCCCAGTTCGATTCCTGGGTTGGGAAGATCCTCTGGAGAAGGAAATGGCAACCCGGTCCAGGATTCTTGCCTGGAGAATGCCATGGACAGAGGAGCCTGGCAGGCTACAGTCGCAAGAGTCAGACATGACTTAGTGACTAAACCACCACTGTGTACGTCTAGTCACAAGTCAGGATGCCAGTCATCATTTACTTCTCCATCTCCCGTAATGTATCTTCAAACAAGTGATGTCAGTTTGATCCCCTGAATATCTAAAATAATGGTATTTGCTCTCTTCGCTGGCTTCCCTGGTGGCTCAGATGGTAAAGCATTTGTCTGCAATGAAGGAGACCCAGGTTTGATCCCTGGGTTGGGAAGATCCCCTGGAGAAGGAAATGGCAACCCACTCTAGTACTCTTGCCTGGGAAATCCCATGGACTGAGGAGCCTCACAGGCTACAGTCCATGGGGTTGCAAAGAGTCAGGCATGACTGAGCGACTTCACTTTCACTTTCATTTATTCTGTGTGGTAGCAATGAGATGTGTGGGTTCATTCATGGAAGCAGCAGATTATAAGGTCAACCCAATACTAGGCTTTTGCCTTGAACACAGTACAAGGAGGCTGGTGTTTGTGGCGGTGCTGCTGAGATGATGACTCATCATTAATCTAGCTGCATCCAGAGGAAGGAGAGGTGTAGCAAGTTTCTCTATTGATGTTGGGCTGAGGCTGACAAATGGCCTTTAGATAAACAGTTGTACACGTGAGCTGGAAGAGGCAGTGTTTTCAGGAGGGAAGATTCTTTTCTTTTTTTCGCCTGTTATTTGGGTTTTTTGTTTTTATTTGTATTTTTTTGTATTCACATTTTTTAAGTATATTCTAGCTAAGTTCAGATCTAAAGGCTGACCAGTGAATCACACAAATAAAGCCCTTGTCCCTCAGGAGATTTATGGTACCATCAAGGGGGACAATAAACATGTAAATAAGTATAATGTTGCTGCTAAGCTGCTAAGTCGCTTCAGTGGTGTCTGACTCTGCGCGACCCCATAGATGGCAGCCCACTAGTCTCCCCATCCTTGGCATTCTCCAGGCAAGAACACTGGAGTGAGTTGCCATTTCCTTCTCCAAGTATAATGTGCAGTAGCAATAAATACTAAGAAAAAAATGAAGTTGACTAAGGGGTAACAGAAGCTTGGAATGTTCATTTAGAGCTGTCACCCCTCTTTGAGAAGTGACATTTAAGACCAAAAGAAGGGACGGAACAAGGAGAGAGAAATCCAGGCCAGTGAGTCAGTGGGTGCACAGTCCTGGGGTCTGGGGTGCTGAGTTAGACTGAGGATCGGCTAGGATGGGGGTTGTGAGGATTTGAAGACCTTTGAGCACAGATACAGTCTGTGGCCCCTGGTAAGACCCTGGGATTGTATTCTTGGTGTGATGGGGGGCTGTGAGAGTATTTGGAACAGAAACTGGGAAGATTTGACCTGTGTTTCAAAGGAATTTCTCTGACAACTGTTCAGAGAATAAGCTTTGGTGGAACAAGAGTGACATTGGGGAAAGCCAGAGCAGGATGCAGAAATTCATCATTTATTAATAGCATCATGAGAAGGTCCAGAGCATGACCACAAGTGGAGATAAGAGGAAATTTCATTGGAACGTGTTGCTCAAGCTGCTGAGAGGCCATGGAAGGTGGATGTTTGCAGGAAATGGGCTAGCTAGAATATGCCACAGTAGAGCCAGCTTCAGCAATATGTGAACTGTGAATTTCCAGATGTTCAAGCTGGTTTTAGAAAAGGCAGAGGAACCAGAGATCAAATTGCCAGCATCCACTGGATCATGGAAAAAACAAGAGAGTTCCAGAAAAAACATATATTTCTGCTTTATTGACTATACCAAAGCCTTTGACTGTGTGGATCACAATAAACTGTGGAAAATTCTGAAAGAGATGGACATACCAGACCACCTGACCTGCCTCTTGAGAAACCTATATGTAGGTCAGGAAGCAACAGTTAGAACTGGACATGGAACAACAGACTGGTTCCAAATAGGAAAAGGAGTACATCAAGGCTGTATATTGTCACCCTGCTTAATTAGCTTATACACAGAGCACATCATGAGAAATGCTGGGCTGGAAGAAGCACAAGCTGGAATCAAGATTGCTGGGAGAAATATCAATAACCACAGATATGCAGATGACACCACATTTATGGCAGAAAGTAAAGAAGAACTAAAGAGCCTTTTGATGAAAGTGAAAGAGGAAGGTGAAAATGTTGGCTTAAAGCTTAACATTCAGAAAATGAAGATCATGGCATCTGGTCCCATCACTTCATGGGAAATAGATGGGGAAACAGTGGAAACAGTGTCAGACTTTACTTTTTGGGCTCCAAAATCACAACAGATAGTGACTGCAGCCATGAAATTAAAAGATGCTTGCTCCTTGGAAGAAAAGTTATGACTAACCTAGACAGCATATTCAAAAGCAGAGACATTACTTTGCAGACTAAGGTCCGTCTAGTTAGGGCTATGGTTTTTCCAGTGGTCATGTATGGATGTGAGAGTTGGACTATAAATAAAGCTGAGCACCAAAGAATTGATGCTTTTGAACTGTGGTGTTGGAGAAGACTCTTGAGAGTCCTTTGGACTACAAGGAGATCCAACCAGTCCATCCTAAAGGAGATCAGTCCTGGGTGTTCATTGGAAGGACTGATGTTGAAGCTGAAACTCCAGTACTTTGACCACCTGATGCGAAGAGCTGACTCATTGGAAAAGACCCTGATGCTGGGAAAGATTGAGGGCAGAAGGAGAAGGGGATGACAAAGAAAGAGATGGTTGAATGGCATCACCGACTCAATGGACATGAGTTTGGGTAAACTCCGGGAGTTGGTGATGGACAGGGAGGCCTGGTGTGCTGCCGTCCATGGGGTTGCAAAGAGTCGCACATGACTGAGCGACTGAACTGAGGAGGAATCACCGTGAGGTCCTTAGGGATCATAGAAGGGGCCGAATGTAATTGAGGTGGCTATCATGATTTCAAAGGAAATAAGTGTTTTTCAAGAACAGGAGTTATAAGTCTAGAGCCAGTTCTAGCTCCTACGTGAAGTCATATCAAGTTACCAGGTGCATCTCAGAAATAGTGTTTGAGAACTAAACAAAAATGTTGAAATTGTATGAGATCTGTCTCTTTAAAACACACCTCTCCCTGCTAGAAAGAAGGAAACAGAGGAAGTTAGGACCATTTATTTAGATGCTAAGAGCTGAGCCACAGGTTAAAGATAATTCCAGTTATGTTACCCTTTTTTCAAATAATTTTAAAATCAAATAGTACATTTAAATTAGACCAGATTTTATGTTTCTCCTTCCTTTAAAAGAGGGGAAAGAATCTTCATGTAAAAGGATCTTTGATTAAAGATGTTGCAAATATTAGAAAAAAAGTTAACATAGAACATTAAAAAATTAATTCAACTATTTTCTTAAAAAGAGATAAACATTTAGCTTTAAAAGCTTCAATGGCACCCCACTCCAGGACCCTTGCCTGGAAAATCCCATGGACAGAGGAGCCTGGTGGGCTGCAGTCCATGGGGTCGCACAGAGTTGGACATGACTGAACCGACTTAGCAGCAGCAGCAATGCTACTTTAAAAAAATGAAGATCAACTTCATAGAGATTATCATTTTATTGTTTCCCTTAAAATTACTTTTAATGC
This sequence comes from Capricornis sumatraensis, assembly GCF_032405125.1. NCBI lineage: Eukaryota > Metazoa > Chordata > Mammalia > Artiodactyla > Bovidae > Capricornis > Capricornis sumatraensis. The sequence continues at coordinate 12,135,307 of NC_091089.1, read as the reverse complement.
TATCCTGAATGTTAAATTCAGCATTTTCACTATTTGTGCGTAGGTTTAATATTACTCTTCTGTCGTTAATTAACACTCTGTCTAAATGGATAGGAATAACAATTTGACCGAAAATATGAAGACCACCAAAGTTTTCTTAACTTGTCTGCTAGAACCCGATATCTTGTATTATGAGAGGTGGTATGGATCCGGATTCAGAGTGCATGCTAATGAGGATCTTCCCATGCCAAGTTCAACAGGGTAGAACAAAATGTCATGAATGAATCCTGAATGTTTCACATATCTCTTGTTTATATTCTCCTTTTGGCAACTTGAAAAACTTCTCTTTTTTTGTGTGTGAAAAAATAAAGAACAGTTATCACAGAAAGAAACTTAACAGAGAATTATTTCTTTTGAGCTTTGCTGCTAGTTACAGAGTTCCAACATCTCATGAAAAAACAGTGCATTTCTTAGAATGAAGATATATTTTATCCTACTGGTTTCGAATTGTTCTTCTGTGGTATATAGTAATTTAAAATCAGAAATTAAAAACTTTTATATGCATAATTTAAAAAGAAAATCTATGGGTATTTAAAAATGGATACAAATGGTCACTTTTCCCCCTTCATTTAGTTAACTTAGTTTCTGTTATTCTTTCTAGAGACCATTATCTTTGCGTTATACTTGTGCTGTGAATAGCATTGTTCAATGTGCATTTAATTTGGACTCATTTTTGCTTCTTGAGTACGTATTATTTTTTAAAGCATGAAACCCAGTATAGCTCAATAGCTTCAAATATTTCATTTTAGTTTTTTGTAATTGCTATTTAAATTTTTAAAACCTTTTAAATTATATAATCAAATGACTGCAGCAAAGGCAAAAAAAAAAAGCATAATTTCTTCATTTTCTGCAGATATATTCTGCTTTTTCCATATAAAAGATTTGTTAATCTGTAATCGAACTGAACCACATGACCTTTAAAGTGTCAATTTAATTACATTACTTGCCCTTGTGAGACTCTAAGAGTTTTGAATATAGTGGTATTAAATAGACTTTTAAAAATCAAGTGAATTAGAAACAAATCAAATAATTCTTCCATGATCTGGAAGAAAACTACACACAAATACACACATATGCATATGTATACACACACACACACACACACACATATATATATATATATACACACACTTAATTTAGAAAAACTCTTGTAAGAATGTGAACTTTTTCTACAACCATATAGATTATTTGGAAGTGAAAGGAAAGAGCTTGGTGTAAATGGATTCAATTTTTCAAAGTGCCTCCGTATAATTCCACTGTTTGGTTGGCATTATATGACTCTTACTTTCAAAGCTTTGCACATACAGTAAACTTAGTGGTCTAAAAATAGTTTACAATTAAATTTACAATGAATCATAAAAATATTATATTCTGCCTAATCAAACATACAATTAAACCTCTAAAATATTTTACATTCAAGTTATTGCTAGATAATATAAGATTTTTTTAAAAAAAATAAATAGTTTTATATCACAATTATTTAGGATCATTTACTTTACCAAAATTTGGCTTGTTCAAGTCAACTAAGATGCTAAGACCTTAGTCATGGGGTGTATACGAAAGTAGAGAAGTATAGAGAGTATTTTGGTGAGCATCACAGAAAGCTAGAATTTTGTTCAAGATTCTGTGAAGACCTGGAACTTAGATATATTGACAATCTTGACCTTTATTTACTGGTTTCCTGCCATTATTTTTCTATGATTCTGCTTCTGTGGCTCTTGGCACTAGTAGCTAACCCGGTCCTCTGTATGGGGTCCTATTAATGAACTCCCCGGCCACTGGATCTCACTGAGTCACTCTGTAGCCAGGGCTATCATCAAGGTCCTATTTCAGCTATACCAACCAGTCAGCTGTGACCAAGTGGACAGAGTTCTGTGGTCGAAATCCTGATGACTTGTTTGAAGACCCTTGAAAAGAGGTCTGTGTATGCAGGCTTCTTGCATGACTGTGTCATAGAGTAGTTCTGCACTTTTACTGATTCTCAATCCCCAGATTTTTAGAACAGGAATGGACTCTAGTGGTGATATAAGCTAACCTCTCATTTCGTCCTGGGGAAACGATCACTGTTCCACTTGCTGATCTTATCATCTTTGCCAAATTCAAAAATTCTAAACTATCATCATTTCAGAGGTTGCCTTTCCAATGCAAAGAATGAAATGAGATTATAAAAAAATAGAAAACTTCAGGAATAGTACAGCAGTAGACATTTAACTAAGTCATTGTTAGCGATTAAAGAGAATCAATGGGTTTCCCTGCTGGCTTAGTGGTAAAGAAACCACCTGCCAATGCAGGCGACGCAGGTTTGATTTGTGGGTTGGGAAGATCCCCTGGAGGAGGAAATGGAATCCCAATCTGTCATTCTTGCCTGGAAAATCCCACGGGCAGAGGAGCCTGGTGCGCTACAGGCCATGGGGTTGCAAAGAGTCAGACACCACTGAGCGACTGAGCATGCGCACAAGAATAATCAGTACCTAGCGGACACGACTGAGCAACTGAACTGAACTGATGATATAAATGTAGCTCAGTTGGTAAAGAATTTGCCTGCAATGCAGGAGACCCGGGTTCGATTCCTGGGTTGAGAAGATCCCCTGGAGAAGAAAATGGCAACCCACTCCAGTATTCTTGCCTGGAGAATCCCAGGGACAGAGGAGCCTGGTGGGCTACAGTCCATGGGGTCGCAAGAGTCAGGCACAACTTAGTGACTAAATCAAACCAAGAAGAGCAGCAAAGGACGAAAGGACCCTAGATATCCAGGAAGTAGATCTATCCCTAGATACCCATGGATTCAGCCCAAGACAAGTGTGCTTCTGGACAAAGCACTGGACTGCGTCACAATGCCATCCACAGCCTTGCCCAGTTAATATTGTAGGAATAACAGAGGTCATTCACTGAAGAGAAGTGCTTCTTTGGAGCTAATCGAATTACAAAGGGAAGTCATGTTAATTATTACAATTTATGGGATTCTAGAATCATTGTGAAGTTGGTAATATTTTTTATAGCAAGTCCATTCCTAAGCAAGGCAAATTCATTTGCTGAGTGAGATTAAAGAAGGAATTGGAAAGGGAGACAAAACCACAGTCTGATTTACACAGCAGTTTTCTTTCTTTCTTTCTTTTTAATAATGCCAGAACATCCATTTGAAAGGAGAAAAAAGTGAAGAGCACATAGGCAATTTTACAAAAATAATGTCAGTTTATGGGTGTTCTTTTCCCCACCAAACTGACCAGATATTTTTGTATTCTGGAGAAACTGTCTCTATAAAAATATATATTCTAGTCAGATTAGTTAAAACAAAACCACAGTATGTGCAGTTATCTGACACGGTGGCAAAGGGCATGTGACTGAGCTGACTTAACAAATATTTATTGCAAGGCTAAGATGGTCTAAATAATACAGTATATTTCTTATCAATAGCGTTAGAGAGTCCCAAAATAAGTAAGTCCTGGTTACTGTCCTTGAAAATGTCACTGTTTATTCAAGGAAGAAAAATATAAACAACTAATTATAAATGTGAAAATAGAGTTACATTACCAAGCTAGACCCAGTGTGCTGAGTTAAGCCCTGACTTTTAGGATTGGGGGCGGCAGTGGTAAAGAATCGGCCTGCCATTGCAGGAGACCTAAGAGACCTGGGTTTGATCTCTGGGTTGGGAAAATCCCCTGGAGAAGGAAACTGCAATCCAAGAATTCTCCAGCATTTTTGTCTGGAGAATCCCATGGACAGAGGAACCTGGCAGGCTACAGTCATAAAGAATTGGACACGATTGAGCAACTGAGCACACAGCACACATAGTTACTAGACAGGAGGAGGAAGGATACAAAGATAGTAAATTCAAACACTGAAAATAGAGGTGGTGGTTGTTAGTGGTAGCTCTTCAGAATCTATAAGCATGGTAATATAGTCTACCAAATGATAAATTCATTGATAGAATCTATAATTCCTACTAGAGAAATTTAGGAAACACAGCCCCAAACTGAAAATCATTCTTAAAGGAAGAATATCAATCAGTCAAAGAAATGTATAAATGAAAAAATAATTAAAAATTTTACTTGGGGACAGAAGTAAGTAAAAGTAAGTAAAGTCGCTCAGTCATGTCCGACTCTTTGCGACCGCATGAATCGCAGCACGCCAGGCCTCCCTGTTCATCACCATCTCCCGGAGTTCACTCAGACTCACGTCCATCAAGTCCGTGATGCCATCCAGCCATCTCATCCTCGGTCGTCCGCTTCTCCTCCTGCCCCCAATCCCTCCCAGCATCAGAGTCTTTTCCAATGAGTCAACTCTTCTCATGAGGTGGCCAAAGTACTGGAGCTTCAGCTTTAGCATCATTCCTTCCAAAGAAATCCCATGGTTGATCTCCTTCAGAATGGACTGGTTGGATCTCCTTGCAAAACATATTATTTTTCAAATTCTTCACTGGCCAGTCTGAACAGGCAATATTTAACAGTGGGTTGGTAATTTTTTACCTTCAGATACAGAATCAAAAGGTTAAATAATAGAAAGGTTATAAAAGTATAAATCTAACAAAAGGTCACGTGCAGAAATCATACCAATACTTGGTTTTATCAATGACAGTAAAGAATAGGAAGCCACTGATATTAGCTAGTATAAGGGCTTTTCACTTCCGTTCAGTTGCTCAGTAGTGTCTGACTCTTTGTGACCCCATGAATCGCATCACGCCAGGCCTCCCTGTCCATCACCAACTCCTGGAGTTCACTAAGACTCACGTCCATCGAGTCGGTGATGCCATCCAGCCATCTCATCCTGTGTCGTCCCCTTCTCCTCCTGCCCCCAATCCCTCCCGGCATCAGAGTCTGTTCCAATGAGTCAACTCTTCACATGAGGTGGTCAAAGTACTGGAGTTTCAGCTTTAGCATCAGTCCTTCCAATGAACACCCAGGACTGATATCCTTTAGCATGGACTGGTGGGATCTCTCAAGAGTCTTCTCCAACATCACAGCTTAAAAGCATCAATTCTTCAGTGCTCAGCTTTCTTCACAGTCCAACTCTCACATCCATACATGACCACTGGAAAAACCATAGCCTTGACTAGATGGACCTTTCTTGACAAAGTAATGTCTCTGCTTTTGAATATTCTGTCTAGGTTGGTCATAACTTTCCTTCCAAGGAGTAAGCGTCTTTTAATTTCATGGCTACAATCACCATCTGCAGTGATTTTGGAGCCTCCCCCAGAAAAAGTCTCACACTGTTCTGACTATTTCCCCATCTATTTGCCGTGAAGTGATGGGACCAGATGCCATGATCTTAGTTTTCTGAATGTTGAGCTTTAATCCAGCTGTTTCACTCTCCTCTTTCACTTTCATCAAGAGGCTTTTTAGTTCCTCTTCCCTTTCTGCCATAAGGGTGGTGTCATCTGCATATCTGAGGTTATTGATATTTCTCCTGGCAATCTTGATTTCAGCTTATGCTTCTCCTAGCCCAGTGTTTCTCAAGATGTACTCTGTATATAAGGGTTAAATAAGCAGGGTGACAACATACAGCCTTGATGTACTTCTTATCCTATTTGGAACCAGTCTGTTCCATGTCCAGTTCTACCTGTTGCTTCCTGACCTGCATATATGTTTCTCAAGAGGCAGGTCAGGTGGTCTGGTATTCCCATTTCTTTCAGAATTTTCCACAGTTTATTATGATCCACACAGTCAAAGGCTTTGTCATAGTCATGGTTCACGTATTGCTGAAGCCTGGCTTGGAGAATTTTGAGCATTACTTTACTAGCATGTGAGATGAGTGCAATTGTGTGGTAGTTTGAGCATTCTTTGGCATTGCCTTTCTTTGGAATTGGTATGAAAACTGACCTTTTCCAGTCCTGTGGCCACTGCTGAGTTTTCCAAATTTGCTGGCATATTGAGTGCAGCACTTTCACAGTGTCATATTTCAGGGTTTGAAATAGCTCAACTGGAATTCCATCACTTCCACTAACTTTGTTCGTAGTGATACTTTCTAAGGCTCACTTGACTTCACATTTCAGGATGCCTGGTTCTAGGTGAGTGATCACACCATCGTGATTATCTGGGTCTTGAAGATCTTTTTTGTACAGTTCTGTGTATTCTTGCCACCTCTTCTTAATATCTTCTGCTTCAGTTAGGTCCATACCATTTCTGTCCTTTATCGAGCCCATCTTTGCATGAAATGTTCCCTTGGTAGGGAACTTTTAGAAAGTTAAGGGCTTTTAGAAAAAATTAAAATCTAAAGTGTTTACATGTTTACAACAATGTCAGATTGTGTGCTGAAAAATATCATAGGGAAGAGCAGATAAAGGTATGAGATTAATTACCAAATACCTTTATCTGCTAGAACACAGTACCCTCCCCATCCCTTCCCAAGATAACATGTCAGTTCCATGTAGGCATGTTGTATTAGCTATTTCCAGTTTGCCCAAGAATTGGCATTTCTAACAAGTGCCCATTGACCCAAGTGCTGCCTTTCCATGGATGACACCACTGTGTATCATGCTGAGAAAGAGAATTTGTCTCATGCACCAGTGGTTCTCAAACTTTACATGCTTCATAACAGCCTACAGGCTTTTGCTGGGTCCCTGGGTTTCGGGAGACCTGGGTGGGGCTGATAAGTTACAGTTCTAACTGGCCCCCAGGTGATGCTGATATTGCTAATCTCAGAAACACTCTTTGAGAACTACTGCTCTAGACAGGAATGCTTGATTTTAAGTCAATTAATATTTTAGATATTCCTCTCTGGCTTCAGGGTGATCAATGTGATGGTGAAAAGAATGCACTGAATAGGAAATTTTAGGAAGCCTTAGACATGAGGAAAGCTACTTTCCTGTCATTAGTGGCAAAGGGGATAGCACATATTTAATAAAAAATGTGGGAGAAGATGTGGAATTCTTCCTCAGGGAGAGGGATGATGCAAATCAAAATCGTAGAACCCTGAGAAAAGTAAAAAGTCAAAAGGTCATGCATACTAAGTGAAGAAAATAATTTTAGAGGATAAATTGGTTTCTGGGAAAAAATAAAAGCTCACTTCAGTGATATGATAAGATCAATATATGTATATGGAAACATAACATTTCACTTCAAATATTTTTGCAGTTTCAAAAATATGATAAAATATTTATACTCAATGTCTGTATTATGCGAAGGAAAGCATCTAAACTCTTTGATTTTGTTTTTTTTTTTTTTGATTTTGTTTTTACTTTGAAAAACTCAGTTAAAATTTTTTGTGTTTGTGTGTAAGATAATTAAATCAGATAAAATGAATTTCTGAATAAAAAGTTATTTTATTAAGCCCAGGAATTCTGTGGGACCCTAAATGTGGAAATCTGGGAAAGAACAACCATATGATAGTAGTGTGTGTGTGTAGCCCTCTAGGCTCCACTGTCCATGGGATTCTCCAGGCAAGAATACTGGAGTGGTTGCCGTTTCCTTCTTCAGGGGATTTTCCTGACCCAAACCTGGATCTCCTGCATTGCAAATGGATTTGTTACCACTCTGCCACCTGGGAATCCTCATGGTAATGATAGGAGACAAATTCAGCAGGAGGCAGATTTAGCACCATTGCTGTGTGATTTTACACAAAAATAGTAGTTTCGTGTCAATTCCTCAAAATTAGCTCTGAGTTGCAATACGGTAAAGGGGGAGATAAATGTTGCCAAAATTTGCGTTGGTCCTTTTGTTTACTTAGTTATTGGGCAGCCACTCTATTACTTATTCCCTACAAAATACATCAAGCGGTGGAAATAATAGAGGCTTCAGTCCCTGTTGACAATGGCACGAAGACAGATTCTTGTTCAAGAATCAGTCTTTCTCCATCTCAGTCTCTCTAAAATCTCGGCCTTTCTCCCCCTTCCCTTCCACCTCCCTCTCTCCAATTTGTACTGAAGAAAAATAATAAGTTATAGACTCTGAAGCATTTAAGAATGTATACTTAATGTAATTGCCTATCAAGCTACTACTAAATTAGGCATTTTTAAAAATAATGTAATTTATATACAGAGTACATCATGAGAAGCACTGGGCTGGAAGAGGCACAAGCTGGAATCAATATTGCCGGGAGAAATATCAATAACCTCAGATATGCAGATGACACCACCCTTATGGCAGAAAGTAAAGAGGAGCTAAAAAGCCTCTTGATGAAAGTGAAGGAGGAGAGTGAAAAAGTTGGCTTAAAGCTCAACATTCAGAAAATGAAGATCATGGCATCTGGTCCCATCACTTCATGGGAAATAGATGGAGAAACAGTGGAAACAGTGTCAGACTTTATTTTTCTGGGCTCCAAAATTACTGCAGATGGTGATTACAGTCATGAAATTAAAAGACACTTACTCCTTGGAAGGAAAGTTATGACCAACCTAGATAGCATATCAGAGAAAGCGATGGCACCCCACTCCAGTACTCTTCCCTGGAAAATCCCATGGACGGAGGAGCCTGGTAGGCTGCAGTCCATGGCGTCACGAAGAGTCGGACACGACTGAGCGACTTCACTTTCACTTTTCACTTTCACTTACTTGAGAAGGACATGGCAACCCACTCCAGTGTTCTTGCCTGGAGAATCCCAGGGACGGGGGAGCCTGGTGGGCTGCCGTCTATGGGGTCGCCCAGAGTTGGACATGACTGAAGCAACGCAGCAGCAGCAGCAGCAGCAGATAGCATATTCCAAAGCAGAGACATTACTTTGCCAACAAAGGTCCATCTAGACAAGGCTATGGTTTTTCCAGTAGTCATGTATGGATGTGAGAGTTGGACTGTGAAGAAAGCTGAGCACCCAAGAACTGATGCTTTTGAGCTATGGTGTTGGAGAAGACTCTTGAGAGTCCCTTGGACTGCAAGGAGATCCAACCAGTTCATTCTAAAGGAGATCAGTCCTGGGTGTTCTTTGGAAAGAATGACACTAAAGCTGAAACTCCAGTACTTTGGACACCTCATGCGAAGAGTTGACTCATTAGAAAAGACTCTGATGGTGGGAGGGATTGCAGGCAGGAGGAAAAGGGGTGGACAGAGGATAAGATGGCTGGATGGCATCACTGACTCGATCGACATGAGTCTGAGTGAACTCGGGGAGTTAGTGATGGACAGGGAGGCCTGCAGTGCTGTGCTTCATGGGGTGACAAAGAGTCAGACATAACTGAGCGACTGAACTGACCTGAACTGAAACATCTGGTCTTTAAAAATTAGATCTGCATATTTATTGCTAAATAAATTGATGGGGTGGCGTATATTTCAAAAGTGAGAGAGAGTGTGTTTGTGTCTTATCAAAAAGATTCCTGGGAAGAGTGTGATTCAGTTTTCCTGAATTCTGTCTGTCTTCTGGAACATTGCCGCCTTGGATCTGCAGACCTGAGAACAAGACTCTGAACCACAGAGCAGCCAGCTGCTCTCCCTAGAGAAATAAGAACGGTACTTCCTCCTCACTTTTTCTCATTTCTTTGCTGTGTTGAATATGTATATATATATGTACACACACACACACTGGAGAAGGCAATGGCACCCCACTCCAGTATTCTCGCCTGGAAAATTCCACGCACTGAGAAGCAAAGAGTCGGACACAACTGAGTGACTGAACTGAACTTAACTGAGAAGCCTGGTAGGCTGCAGTCCATGGGGTTTCTGAGGGTTGGACACAACTGAGTGACTTCACTTTCATTTTTCACTTTCATGCATTGAAGAAGGAAATGGCAACCCACTCCAGCGTTCTTGCCTGGAGAATCCCAGGGACGGGGGAGCCTGGTGGGCTGCCGTCTATGGGGTCGCAAAGAGTCGAACACGACTGAAGTGACTTAGCAGTAGCATATATACACACATTAACTAATTTTTTCTTTACTCTCTTCCCCTAATTATATGTAAATTATCTGTGATGTGGTTAAATTTTCATATTTCTCTCATGTTACAGAAGAATCTCAAAGTGCTGATGTGACTAAACTAGATGAGGAAGAAATAATTTATCAGAGATTCTGGACTTGAAGCTGATCCCTAGGCTGATGAGATGTGGGACCTCTCATCAGAAAGTGAACCTGTTTTCAATTTTATAAGGAAATTCTATTTTCCTGGGTTGGGGGAGTGTAGCCTGTGGCTCTCCCTACCCCCCCCCCCCCCTTTTTTTTTTTTTTTTACATTTGGGAGAGTGTTGGTCAATGTTGGGAAGTTTTAAGTTTGGGCTACCAAAGGATGTTGAAACCCATCTTTTTATTTTGAGATTTCCAAGTATTTCCTGCAGAGAATCTAATAAGCTACATTTCCCGGTTTCCCTTATCACCAGAATTTATACATGCGACTTGAGCTATGCCAAACTAATGTCCTTTTGGGAGACATAGATTGATAACACATTTTAGAGGAAATACGGGATGCAGGATTCTTCGGGTTTGAGTGGTCTCGGGGCAGGGTTTCCTGATGGCTCAGTTAGTAAAGAATCTGCCTGCACTGCAGGAGACCTGGGTTTGATCTCTGGGTGTGGAAGATCTCCTGGAGAAGGGAATGGCTCTCTACTCCAAAATCTTGCCTGAGAAATCCCACGGACAAAGGAGCCTGGAGGGCTACAGTCCATGGAGTCGAAAGGAGTCAGACACACCTGAGCAACTTTCATTCACTCACTCAGGGGCGGGGAGATCCCATCAGGATTCTGGCCCTTCAGTAGACTCTGCTTTCATTGTCTCTTCCTGACAGGATTCTGCAGGGATAAGACAAACTAAGCTCAGTGACTTCTCCGCAGTTACCTTCTTACCTCCCCGTAGAGTCCCTGCCACCCAAAGCCAACATTCCAGAACCACGCTGAACATATTTAAAAGCAAAAAATAAATAAATAAATAAAATAAACCTCACAGGGAAAACAAAAGCAGATAATTAAAAGATGCAAACATCACAGTATTTTGCAGTGCATGGGGAAGAAATTGGCCACATACGACCTGGTGTGAGTTATTTAACCTCCCTCAACCGTAGTTCTCTCAACCATGAAGATAAATGGAGCCATCAATAAATACTTAAAGTAATTATGTATGATAAAGCCCAAATAGAGGTGCTTAGTCATGAGCTTGGCGAAAAGCTCACCTTCTGTAAATGTTAGTTCCGTAATCTGACCCTCAGGATCAATTAAGAGCTTATGCATCTGTTACAGAAGAGTAATTGACATAGGTGATAGAACAACACAAAAGGGAAAATGAGTATGAGATGCAACATTTTTTTCTGACCACACACACCAAATAAGAGGGGGAAGACTGCAGTCTAAGAGAGTGTTGGTTTTCCTAGCAATGAACTGCCCATTTTGAGCAAGTCATACACTTCACAGGCCCATAATTTCCTGTTCTGAGAAGTGAAGGGTTTGGGTCATCCGATGCCCAAGTCTCTTTCAGCTTTATGAAATTATATTGATTAATAGGAAAGATAAATTTCTCTATAGCAACTTGGATTTATCCCTTAGAAGATGAAGGCATAATTTAATTCTTACATTTGCTTTGTATTCCTTAAAACCGGATTTTTGTTTTTATGAGATTTTAAAAATCAAATTTACATAATGTAGCTCAGAAATAGGTATCCATCTATTCTTTGTTATTCTGAGCTAGCCTGAATTTTTTAAGAGAGTCCTCATTTTTCCTGCTTTTTATGTAGAGTAATATCACCATATGGTCACTTTCTAATGATTTTTTCAGGTTTCTTGAACAGTGAAATCATTAGAAATATGATGAAAATTACTGTTCTTCCCTCACACATTCAGGCAATAATTCCTTTGGCAAGTGTTTTAAGAGTAACTCCTCGACATTCTCCCTGCTTTAGAATGTTGAGAGGCAGCCTTACTTTCTTCTTCATTAAGTGAAAGAGAGATTGCAGATATTAAGAACCTCATCTTCTTATCTCATCTTTTAAAAACACTATAAGCATCTGACCTACCTTTATGTCATTTCCTCAGGTCCTAGAAAATTGTTCTTTCAGATTAAAACTTCATCTGCCCTTCTGCTTCGTCACTTCTCCTCTGGGACTCCATTCATTCTCTCCTCTCTAGTGGGACATAGTTATGAGTTCAAGAGACCAGAGTCAGCCTCTATCACTATTAGCTGTAGTAGTGGACTTGAGTATATTATTTAGGATTCTGTGCCTCTGTTTCCTTAACTATAAAATACAATATGATGTTTTGGGGGAGGGTTATTTATTTACCTTTTAATTGGAGGATAATTGCTTTACAACATCATATTGATTTCTGCCCTACAACAATGTAAATCAGTCAATTATATATATATATATATGTATGTGTATGTATGTGTGTGTGTATGTATATATATATATAAAGTGAAAGTGAAGTCGCTCAGTCGTGTCTGACTCTTTGTGACCCCATGGACTAAGGAGCCTCCAGGCAAGAGTACTGGAGTGGGTTGCCATTTCCTTCTCCAGGGGATCAAACCCAGGTCTCCCCCGTTGCAGGTGGATTCTTTACCATCCGAGCCACCATAAATATGTACATATACCCCCACTTTGAGCCTCCATCCCCCTTCCCATCACAGAGCCCCAGGCTGATATGACATTTGTGTTTAGCAGTTGCTCAGTTGTGTCCGACCTGTGTCCGACTCTTCCTGAACCCATGGACTGTATAGCCCACCAGGCTCCTCTGTCCTTGTAACTCTCCAGGCAAGAATACTGGAGTGGGTAGTTGTGAGTATTAAATGAGATACTTGCAAAGTACTTGGAGGCTTCAATAAATATTGGTTATCATCGGATCTTTCACCTCTCCCTCTCATATAACCTGAACATATAAAGCACAGCATCTCTTCCACCGTAAAGTTTATATCTCTTAGCTTTTTGATTTTTATCTGGATGCCGCCTTTCAATCACTCCTTTCATTCACATCTAAGCTACAAAAGTTTATATTTGCTGATTTCACCAATCTATCATCAAGTCCTACTGATTTCATGACCTATTTCTAAAATGGATGTCCTCCTGTCTGTATTACTGCCCTAATGAATGCTTTTTATCATCTCTCACCTATTCTAAGCCAGGAGCCTCATACCTGCTTTAAATAGAAGTAAAATTTTATCCTAAAGAAATATATAATTTAGTAAAAGGATAAACTGAAGATATGGCCATACACATCTACAGTATTAACATTTGTTAAATGAATTACAAGTTTAATGACCTTCTATTACTAGATAATTTATGGGGGAAAAAAAAACAAGAAGCATGATGACAGAGCCAGTCAAATGTTGGGAACCATTCCATCTAAATTGTTTGTTTATTGATCCAGGAGGCAAACAGATTACCTCCATTTATTGGAGAATGGATCATTTATAAACATTCTGATGCAATTTGCCCTTAGAATTAGCAACATTTAATTTTTATTTTTCTCCATAGTTTTTTTTTTTTTTTTTTAATTTGAGAAACAGACCATTTATTTGGTAGCAGGATAATTTACTTTTGTGACTCTTTGCTATAGCATATAGCATTGAAGACAAAAAATGACTATCATTCACTAGAGGAAGATTAATAAACTATGACCCTATTAATAATTCTATTGTAAAGAATAAATTTTATTTATTTTGGAGGTAAAACTCTACATCTTTAATAACATTAATGGCTGCTTCAAGGTGAGATATATAATTAGTTTTTCAGGTCTTGCGTTTATATGTGTCTTACTAGAGTTATCATTTTATTTCTATTTATTGGTTCAGAAAAATATTCCTAAAATTGGTGTTGTACATTCACTGCCTCTGTTTACCTTCACTCATAGATTGACCTTTGAAATATGAATATGAATTCATATTTTACTAAAGTGTTGGAAGATAACTTCCAACACTTTAGTAAAATGACTCTCTTGTATTAAATTAAGTCATTTAAATTCTTCTGTCTTTCTTGAGTAATACGAGGCTACCTTTTCTTGATCTACTATCTATCCTCTAATTGCATTTTGATTTCTTGATATTGGGTTATTTTCTCCTTCATGTTCTCAAAATCAGAGTCAGAGACTAACCAATTCTTTACCAACATAAAATTCAACATTTCTAAAATTTAATTCACAATATGCCCTACCAAATACCATATCTTCCCTGTTTTTTGATAAAGAAGGCCCAGTCTTGGAACTGCACTTTATCACAAAATGGATCTAAGATGATTAAATAATGAATTTCCAGTTCTCAGGTCAAGACGGAGAGGGAATGAGCCATTTGGATATGAAGGAGTGCATGGACTTGGGCTCTGTGCAGAGTCAAGATCAGGCCCATCTTGGAAGCCATTCCTGACAAAACACCAGGAAGCATAAAACCATCCCATCAGCAAAACACCGTTCAAGGACAATCCTGAGGCAACTGAAGCGGGGACAATAAACAACGTGCAGAAACAAATTGAGGCACCCAGGATGCAACAGCCTAATGAGGGACATGCGGAGCAGAGGCTGGAGGCACACTGCAAGGGCAGAGAAGCTGTCCCTTGTCACGAGAAGGTGGCAGCGGACTCCGACATCGAGATGGCACTCACGTTGTGCTGTAGAGGAGAGAAGCACTTAGAACTCAGAAAACAGCTAATGCCAAGGGTAAAGCTCCTCTGCCAATTACAGCCAAAGACACAGAATTTTTGATAATTAATAACAAATGCTCTTTTCATTCAGTACTCTTAACTGGAAACTACAGAATCTACTCTAGCAAGGTTGAAAAGCAAATTTGTACTAAAGGAAATTAGAGAATTGCCAGAATTTTCCAGGAGGGGCAAACAATCAGGCTTGGCGATTAGAGTCCAAAATAACAGAGCCAAGAGCTATTCCCAGCCACATAGTGAGACTGTCCTAGTAAAAATGCCACTTGGCATTGACAAGGCTACCGAATGGACCAGCCATCCACCACTGTTCTTGTCCAAAGACTGGCCTGATTGTTGTGGCCATCACTTCAGGCTTCCCCCTTCCACCTCCAATTCTCACTTAAATGCATCTATTAGAATAACCACGGTAACAAGGTGACCAGTTGGAAATGTAGTATTTGGATATCTACTTTGGGAGGGTGGGACACATATGACATGAAACAATCAAAGTACTGAGTGGAGTTTCAAAAAAATGCTGGACATCCAAGCACAGCAGATGGCCACTTAATTCCTGACACACGGAAATGACCATTCTCATGAAAGGCATCCATAATGGAGCACCATGTGGACAGAAGGCGACTTGCTGGTGAGTGATGAGACAAGCTGACTCACCTGTGAGTGATGAGAGAAGTTGGAATAAACTAGACTAGCAGTCCCTGACTTTCATGTGCATGGAAACCATCTGGAGAGTTTGTCAAAACACGGGTTGCTCAGCCCCAGCCCATAGTTTTTGATTCAGACCTGGGCTGGGCTGGGATAGTCTCCAGTTAGTAACTAACTTCCAGGCAACCATGATAAGATAATCCCAGGTACACACCCTGTGAACCACTAGACAACCAGACCACAAACATTCCTTTCAGTGATAGCTGGTTTGCCTTTTCATACTGTTCGTGGGATTCTCAAGGCAAGAATACTGAAGTGGTTTGCCATTCCCTTCCCCAGTGGGTCACATTTTGTCAGATGAAGCACAAGGTAGAATCAAGATTGCTGGGAGAAATATCAATAACCTCAGATACACAGATGACACCACCCTATGGGAGAAAGCAAAGAAGTAAAAAGCTTCTTGATGAAAGTGAAAGAGGAGAGTGAAAAAGTGGGCTTAAAACTCAACATTCAGAAAACTAAGATCATGGCATCCGGTCCCATCACTTCATGGCAAATTGATGGGGAAACAATGCAAACAGTGAGAGACTTTATTTTGGGGGCTCCAAAATCACTGCAGATGGTGACTGCAGTCATGAAATTAAAAGATGCTTTCTCCTTGGAAGAAAAGCTATGACCAACGTAGACACCATATCAAAAAGAAGAGACATTACTTTGCCTACAAAGGTCCAACTATTCAAAGCTATGGTTTTTCTAGCAGTCATGTATAGATGTGAGAGTTGGATTATAAAGAAAGCTGAACTCCAAAGAATTGATATTTTTGAACTGTAGTGTTGGAGAAGACTCTTGAGAGTCCCTTGGACTGCAAGGAGATCCACCCAGTCCATCCTAAAGGAGATCAGTCCTGAATATTCATTGTAAGGACTGATGCTGAACCTGAAACTCCAATACTTTGGCCACCTGATGGGAAGAACTGATTCGTTTGAAAAGACACCGATGCTGGGAAAGATTGAAGGTGGGAGGAGAAGAGGCTGACAGAGGATGAGATGGTTGGATGGCATCACCAACTCGATGGACATGAGTTTGCACAAGCTCCGTGAGCTGGTGAAGGATGGGGAAATCTGGTGTGCTGCAGGCCCTGGGGTCATAAAGAGTCAGACAAGAAAGACTGAACTGAACTGAATAGCTGGTAAAATGTTCACAGATTCAGTCTTGATGCTGCATTGAAAATCAGTAGCAGAGGTACAACTTAAGTTATTAATAATTTCATATGTTTAAAATAAATGTACTTAAAATTACCTGTGTGTTTTTTAAAAGCATTTTTTGAGAGAGAGCAGTTTTAGTTTCATAGTCACATTGAGAGGAACATACAGAGGTTTTTCAATTACCCCTGGCCACAACATGCATGGCCTCCCTCATTATAGATGTCTCTCACCAGAGTGACCCATCTGTCACAGCAGGTAAAGCTACATTGATACATCCTTTTCCCCTGAAGTTTACCTTAGCGGTCATTCTTGATGTTGCATGTTCTGTGCATTTGGACAAATGTGTAATGGTGAATACCCATCATTGTATCATCACACAGGGTAGTTTCACTGCCTAAAAATCTATGCTTCACCAAGTCTTCCTCTTTCCAACCCCACCCCAATAACCAATGATCTTTTACTGTCTCCATGCAGAATGTCATATAGAGTCATATATTGTTTAGCCTTTTTGGATGACTTTCTTTCACTTAGGAATGTGTATTTAAGGTTCCTCCATGTCTTTTCATTGCTCAATAGCTCATTTCCTTTCAGTGTTGAATAATATTACACTATCTGGATGCAATACAGTTTTTTTTTTTTTTTTTCCACTCATCTACTGAAGGACATGGAGAAGGAAATGGCAACCCACTCCAGTATTCTTGCCTAGAGAATCCCGTGGACAGAGGAGCCTGGTGGGCTACTGTCCATAGGGTCGCACAGAGTCAGACACGACTGAAGCGACTTAGCATGCATGCGTGCGTTGGAGAAGGAAATGGCAACCCACTCTAGTATTCTTGCCTGGAGAATCCCAGGAACAGAGGAGCCTGGTGGGCTGCCATCTATGTGGTCACACACAGTCGGACATGACTGACAAGACTTAGGAGCAGCAGCAGCAGCAACTGAAGGATACTTGGTTGCTTCTAAATTTTGGCAATTATGAATAAAGCTGCTACAAAGATCCATGTGCAGGCTCTTGTGTGTGGACATACATTTTCAGTTTCTTCAAGTAAATAACAAGAATCATGATTGCTGGGTCCTGTACTAAGAGTGTGTTTAATTTTGTAAGGAACCACCAAGCTATCCTCCAAAACGGCTGCATCATTTTGCCTTCCCACCATCAATGAATGAGAGTTCCTGTTGTTCCCGCATCCTTGCCAGCATTTGATGTGGTCATCATTCCAGATTTTGGCCATTTTAAGAGATACCTATGTAGAGGTACATGACTGTTTTTAGTTTGCACTTTCTTGATGACATATGATGTGGGGCATGTATCATTTTTTAATAAAACCTATTATTATCTATGTGAATTCTAGGGTTAGAGGGTTACTTCAAGGATACTGAAGGTATATATCTAAACTACATGTTTTCAACCTGACAGTAGCTCTCAGAATTCAAGAGCATAATAAAAGCAGGGCCGCTGTGTGTTCCTACTGGGTACATTACACATCACAGTAGGAAACTTTGAAATAATTTGTTATTTAGTGTAGGTTGTAGTAACTCATCTGAGAAAGAATTGGAGCCAGCATACCCAAGTGTTAATTTTAAAGATCTTATGAATTTTGGAAACCATGTTATTGAGGGAGCAGGAATATTTAAAGACAGTGTACCAGATGGAAATGAATATGCTCTATTTTCATTTTTCTATTTTGTAAATAAAAGCTGATATATCTAAGATGCCCTCATGAAAATGAAACATTTCTATTGACACAAAGTTTGCCTAATAGACACAGATATCTGTATCTAGGGACTAAAATGAGGGTATGATATAGCGGAAAATATCCTCGGTGGTTAACAATTATTTTTATTATTTTTTTTCTTCCCTCAAGCCTTTCAGTTCAGAAAGCAGAAACAAAGCAAAACATCATGGTGAAGATTGGTGCCTATGTTTTGTTTGATACTGTTACATATTATAATTCCCCTTTCTACGGTCCTAAACAGTAACACGATTAAAGTGACTTAGCAGCAGCAAGAAATAGTAATAAAGCTTCAAAATCACATATGACTATATGCCAGTGAATATTTCCTCTTTTTTTATAGACATTATTTTTCTGCCTTTGAGTTCTCTGAGTTGAAAGCAGTTATTTCAAAGCCAAGAAATCTCAGATTAAAAAAAAAATTCCCCAGTAAATTTTGAGTTTTAAAAGTTATTTTGTTCACACGTTTGAGAGAAAAATGCCATTTTTCAAATCATAAAATTCTTGATCAAATACAGTTCTAACTGGATGCATTTGTGTTTTCAATTAGGTACACAGACATAATAAATTATGCATTCATATTACCTATAATGCTGAATTTCTGCACCTTGAGAGAATGGTTAGCCCCTGGTGATAATTACACAACAGATGGTTCTTTCTGAAGCAGAACAACACATATCATGCGATTTAACCATGAAGAAAATGAAGAGAGAAGTTATAAAAATAAATGGAGATAGGCATCTGATTAAGTGGCAGTACTTAGCAATATGTTGAGTCAGACACAAGCAAACATTTATTTTCCCCCCATAAATCTGGCTGATTTTCATAGCACCATCCTAGGTAAGGATGTAAACAAATCCGTCCTCATTGCGTCCATTGTCATATGCAGTCTGTCCTTATGAGCATCACATTTTTTAAAATCTGCTTTTGCCATAGCTTTTAAAATCTGATCTTAGCTATTTCAGGTTCCTGAAGCATGAACAATACCTTTTTGGTGGAGGGGACTCAAAAGATATTTTACCTGAACAAGTCCAATGCCCTTTCCTTAACAGCTTTATTCAGATATAATTCACATACCACAAAATTCACTTTTTAAGTGTTCAATTCATTGGTATTAGTGGCTTCCCAGGTGGCACTAGTGGTAAAGAACACAGCTGCCAGTCCAGGAGACAAGAAATGCTGGTGTGATCCCTAGTTTGGGAAGATCCCCTGGAGGAGGGCATGGCAACCCACTCCAGTATCCTTTGCTGGAGAATCCCATGGACAGAGGAGCCTGGCAGGCTACAGTCCATGGGGTTACACAGAGTCAGACACAACAGCACAACACAGCTGGATATATGTTTACAATGTTTGTGCAACTGTCACAACTATCTGTCATTTCAACACCTCAAAACATGTACCCCTCCATAGTCATTCTTTATGGCCCCACGTCCACTTAGCAACCATCCCCTCCCAGCAAGAGACAAGCAAATTTGCCTGTTTGAGTACAGTGCAAAAATGGAATGATACAATATGATCTCTTTTTAAACTTTTTTTCACTTCGCATAATACTTTTAAGGCTCGTCCATGTTATAGCATGCCAATGCCTCGTTTAGTTTTATGGCTGAATAACACTCCATAATATGGATACACCCGGGAGAAGGCAATGGCAACCCACTCCAGTACTCTCACCTGGAAAATCCCATGGACAGAGGAGCCTGGTAGGCTGCAGTCCATGGGGTCGCTCAGAGTCAGACATGACTGAACGACTTCACTTTCATTTTTCCTTTCAAGCATTGGAGAAGGAAATGGCAACCCATTCCAGTTTTCTTGCCTGGAGAATCCCAGGGACAGGGGAGCCTGGTGGGCTGCCGTCTATGGGGTCACACAAAGTCGGACATGACTGAAGCGACTTAGCAGCAGCAGCGTATGGATATACCAAATTTTGTCTCTCTATTCTTTAATTGGTGGACAGTTTTGGCTATTATGAGTAGTACTACTATGAACACAAGCTTTTATGTGGACATAGTTTTTCAGTTATCTTGGATATATAGTTAGGAGTAAAATTACTGGATCTTACAAGCTCCAAATTAAAATTCTGAAGAAATGCCATTTTTTTTTCTAAAAGCTTCTACACCATTTTATACTCTTACCAGCATGAGGGTTCCAGCTTTTCCATATCTTCACCAACATTGGCTATTGACTACATATATATTTTTTAATTTTAGTTATCCTAGTGGGTGTGAGAGGATATCTCCTTGTGTTTTTGACTTGCAATTATTTATTTTATTTTTTGGCCACTCCACAAGACTTGTGGGATCTTAGTTTTCAGACCAGAGATTGAACCCAGGTCCTTGGTAGTGAAAGTGCTGATTCCTAGCCATTGGACTGCCAGGGAATCCCTAAACTTGCATTTGTCTAACAAGGAATGGTATTGAGCATCTTTTCATGAGCTTATGTACTTTGTCTTTATACTTTGTATATTGTGTGCAATTGTATAACTTCTTTGGACATCTGTCTCCTCAAATACTTTGCCCATTTTTAATTGGACTTTTTGTTTTTCTGCTGATGAATTATAAGAAATCTTTATATATCCTACATAAAAATCTCTTTGATATATGGTCGCAATTATTTTCTGTCATTATGGGTGCTCTGTGCACTTTCTTGATGGTATTGTTTGAAGCAAAAGGTTTTAATTTTGATAAAGCCAGATTATCTACTTTTTTTTTTTCTTTTGTTGCTTCTGCCTTTTGCTGTTGTTGCTAAGAAACTGTTGTCTAATTCTCACCCACCAAGATTTACTTCTCTGTTTTCTTCTAAGAATTGTATAATGTAAACTCTTTTGCTTAAATCAGTGATCCATTTTGAGTTCATGTGTATTGCATATGAGGTGGAGGTCCAACTTAGTTCTTTCACTTGAGGATATCCCTTTACCTCAGCATCCTTCGCTAAAAGGCTATTCACACTCCCTTTTGAATTGACAAGTTCATCATGGCAGGTGGTTGTGTGAGGCTCTTATACACAAGTTTGCGTGTAGAGAAGCAGTGAGAACAGAAGCCGAGTAGGCCATAATGCAGGTGTGCACAGTCTTGGTCTTCTCATTCCCAAACACAGTTCTTTCTTCTCTCCTATTTCTCCTTTCCAATCTCCATTTATTGTAGTCAAAGGCAACAACAGAGACCAGAAGCTGGGAGAAAAGGATGAGTGTCACCTTGGGCAGGATGAAATTAAGTACTGTGGAACCAGGGTTATGATTCTCAAAGCAAGCCCACTTTTAGCACCTACTTTCATTTTATCAACACAGACCTTGCTGTTTAGTAATTATGAGCACATGAAGCACACTCTGTTGAAGACCACAGCCCTCCCAAGCCTGCTTTATTGACAGCTCTTCAGGAGTGTTTCTGGTTTTTGAAAATGAACATTGTATAGAATGAACATCTTACACAAATGATGGATTCTTTTTAATCATTGTTGAATTGCAACTTCTTCCTATTAGAGGTGTCTCAGTTTAACAGACCTTTTTTGACTTATCAGAGTACATGTGTTAGCACATATTGACATCAAAATATGCAGGTTTTAAAACTTATGTTGCAAGTGTAATATATTTATGGGTTTCCCTGGTGGCTCAGATGGTAAATAATCTGCCTGCAGTGTTGGAGACCTGGGTTCAGTCCTTGGGTTGGGAAGATCCCCTGGAGGAGAGCGTGGCAACCCACTCCAGTATTCTTGCCTGATGAAAGAATCCCCATGGACAGAGGAGTGTGGCAGGCTACAGTCCATGGGGTTGCAAAGAGTTGTACACAACTGAGTGACTAAGCACAGCACAGCAGCATTTATATATATGGATGTGACTTTATACCAAAGGAAGCCACTTCACATGCCAGCTATCCAACTTTTGGCTCTTCATTACAAATAAATATTAGGTACACAAAGTGATTTTCATTCTTACCAATTAAATATTTTTACTTATCCTCTAAATTATTTTTAAGTTTAATTTCAGACATTATTATCTTATATACATAAAAATAAAAATACTATAATTCATTCACTGTAAAATCATTTAGGTTAATATTTTTGTTTAAAAATTATGAAAGGAAATAATAGTGATGATTATAGTTATTAGCATAAAGTCTATCATCACAATTTGAGATTAGAGTTCAAATTATAATATTGACACTTTTATGTAAGGATATAAATTTTAATACAGGATCATCATTATTTTATTTTTTTGATACTTTAAATACTTCATAATGTATGCTAGTTACAGCTTTTAATACTAATAATATATCTTTCATTCCTTCTTTTATTTTCTTTCTGTTTTCAGTGATTATTTTTTGTTAATAACAGAAGGCAGCCTCAAAAAACAGTCACTAACATTGACTGTCTTATCATTCTTAGAAACCTCTTTATTACAAGTGCTCTTCTGCACTTCTCTGCATGCATTACAGAAAGGGTATAACTTCATTGACTGACATGATGCTGTTCTCAATGTAGTGAGCAAGTAGTATTTCTAGAAACATCTTTATTACAAGTGTCTTTAAGCAGCTCTCCACTGTGCACTGCAGAATGAGTATTAACAACTGACTTACTATGCAATACTCCCTCCAAATTGTGCCTCTGGAAATATATCAAAGAAAAAAAGTAATTTAGAAAAAATAAAGTTTGTTATTTTCCCAACAATTCACCCTGCTAAGATTTAGAGAAGCTGTTATTTTTTTCCAAAGGTAGAACTCTTTGGAACAATTAAACATATTTGATTGTATGCGTTTGAAGCCCTATATTTAACTGCATGCAATCAAAGATGTTTAAATGTTTCAAATGTAAGCAGAGGACACAGCGGCAATTCTTGAAGAGTGTGTTTTCCTCTCTGGAATATAAGTATAACAATGATACCTTTGGAAAGCCCACCACTTTCTTTTCTTTTTTTTTTTTTTTTTTTAATGGACCAAACGATCTTTTCACATTTGAATTTGTAGTTGATTAGAAATGCATTCAACTGTTCCTTTGGTGAATAAGCTCAGAAGAGATCGGGAAATAACTACTTTAAATGTGCTAGTGGATGTTTCATTTAACTCAATAATAGGTTTATAAACCATTAATTTTATAATTCATTCAAGTATTATAAGATGGTCAAAATTTTCAGAGCAGGTATTAACTCTGTTTTTAGGCTGTATTGAATCCCACCTCTGCCACGAACCTGGCTACCTGCCTTTGTTGTTTTGGGGGGGATTCTCAATTTCCTCATCTTAAACGAAAGATTATGAAAGAAATTTCATTTTTAAAAATTTTGCCTCCTTTTGGATTTTACTAGAACCAACTGTGCTAGCAAATTATTGACTAAATTAAAGAATTCCCCGGAGCAGAGCCTCTTAGGTGATTTTCCAGGTTGGAGGGGTTTAGGTCCTGCCTTTGTACTTGGAAGTCCTGAGTGAAATCTATGTACCCTGCCACTTTTCTCCCACCATATTATGTGGATTACACTCTCCCCATCGTGGGGTATTTCTATCAATGAGCAACGTTTCTCCTTTTTGTTACTCAACTAGAATTTTTTTGATTCTTTGCACTGAAGTTTCAAATGACAATCTGAATAGAAATGTTTACTGGGTAGAAATGTTTACTTATGTATCCCTCTACTTAGAAAACATCCTTCGAGCTGTTCAGCCTTTCAGGAGTATTTGCTAATCATCAACTATGTCTGCAACACTGGAGACAAAATTCCAAAATGCAATAGTGAGAATTTTTGCAGTTATGAAGCTTAAAGCCTAATATTTTTTTTTTTATAATTAATTAAACTCTGAATTACACAATAGATAATTTAAGTGTAGTCACCAACCACACTGTGAATGAGATGAATGGCACTTTGAGGCTATGACTTCTGGGGGAGGTCAGGGATGAGAGGAGTGATGTCCTTGAGGAACAATAATTGAGTTAAATTCTAAAAGAAGAAGAATCAACCAGAGAATGAGGAGAGGAAATTATTTCAAAAGGGGAAGTCACGGTCAGAAGGTCAAGGGCTTGGAAATGCCTGTCTGGTTAGAGAATGAGGACAATTCTGAACAGCACGTAGTCCGGGGCAATGTCCTTGAGGGCTTGGTAGGACATGTTTAGTACTTGGGTCTTTAAGAATAAAGGAAGCAATTAATTGGGAAGTACGTGATAAGATTTGAATTTGCAGAGGCTCAGCTTTACTGAGTTAGGAACGCCTGACTGTTTTCCACTTTCTTGCTGTTGTTGTCGGTCAGTCGCTGTCATGTCCTCTTTGTGACCCCATGGACTGCAGCACGCCAGGCCTCCCTGTCTGTCACCAACTCTCAGAGCTTGTGCAAACTCATGGCCATTGAGCCCGTGATGCCATCCAACCTTCTCATCTTCTGTCGTCCCCTTCTCCTCCTGTCTTCAATCTTTCCCAACATCAGAGTCTTTTATAACGGGTTGGCTCTTCGCATCAGGTAACCAAAGTATCGGAGCTCCAGTGTCAGCATCAGTCCTTCCAATGAACTCCCAGGACTGATCTCCTTTAGGATGGACTGGTTGGATCTCCTTGCAGTCCAAGGGACTCTCAAGAGTCTTCTCCAACACCACAGTTCAAAAGCATCAATTCTTCGGTGCCCAGCTTTCTTTATGGTCCAACTTTCACATCCATACATGACCACTGGAAAAACCGTAGCCTTGACTAGACAGACCTTGGTTGGCAAAGTAATGTCTCTGCTTTTAACTATGCTGTCATGGACTGAGGAGCATGGGGAACTACAGTCCATGGGGTCGCAGAGAGTCGGACATGACTGAAGCAGCTGAGCACGAGGCTTGTCATTGATTTTCCTCCAAGGAGCAAGTGTCTTTTAATTTCTGCTCTCTAGAGATGAACTAATGATAACTTGGTTAGAATAGTGGCAGTTTACCTGGATGAATGCAGATTAATTCTAGGAGTAATTTGGAAGTAAATTTTACATGACCTGATATCAGAATGGGCATTATTCAGGCATGACTCAGCAATGGATGTGAATGAGAACCTCCCCATGCCCACCTTGATGGATGCTGTTAATTATGCCAGGGCTTGCGGAGGAGGACCAGAGCTATCCTAAATTAGTTCTTGCTTCGTGTTTCTTCAGAGAATGAGTGCCCATCTACTGGTGATTATTTAAATCTAATTTTATTAAGGTTGTACATTTGTGAACATTCAGGTTAGGATCATGTACTTGTGCACTGCATAAGGCCTGCCAGTTTGTCATGGCTCAAGAAATACTTGTCAGTTGTATCAGAGAGGTAGTTGGAACTAAGAGTTAAGGACTCTAGCTTTGGGGACTTCTCTGGCGGTCCAGTGGTTAAGATTCATGCTTCCAGTGCAGGGGATTCAGGTTCAACCCTTGGTAAGGGAACTAAGATCCCACATGCCTCTAGGCTTAAAATCCAATACATAAAACTGAAGCAGTGTTGTAACAAATTCAATAAAGAATTTAAAAGTGGTCCACATTAAAAAAAAAAAAATCTTGAAAAAAAAAAAAAAGGAATTCTAGTTTTGGAATCGGATTATCTACACCAGTGACTTCCTACAGATAACACAAGCCAGTAAGTGGTCTAAATGAGATTTAAATATAATTTTTACTTAACGAAAACAGGGAATAGACATTTAGATTTTGTGGGGCTATGTGTGTGTGTGAGTCATTCAGTCATGTCTGACTTTTTGCCCCTGCCCCCCCCCCCCCACCATGGAGTATAGCCCACCAGGCTCCTCTGTCCATGGGATACTCCAGGCAAGAATACTGGAGTGGGTAACCATTCCCTTCTCCAGGGAATCTTCCCAACCTAGGGATCGAATCCAGGTCTCCTTCATTACAGGCAGATTCTTTACCATCTGAGCCAGCTATATTTTGTTTTTATTTATATCAGCAAACATCTTCGCTTGAGATTTTCTCTCTCTTTCCAGAGCCATCTACTGGACTCCGTGGTAGGCTGAATAATGCCCCCAAAGATACCCATCTCCTAATTTTAGAGCCTGTGAATGTGTTACCTTCCATTGGAAAAGGGATTTTGCATATGTGGTTAAGTATCTTCATATTGTGGGAATCAATCTGGTTTATCAGGTGCACTTAATTTAATTACGAGTCTCCTTTTAAGAGTATAAAAAGCCAGACAGCAGTTGAAGATGTGATGTGATAGCAGAAGTAAGAATTCTAAACTATGCAAGGAAGGGACCAGAAACTGAAGAATGCAGCTGGGCTCTAGAAGATGAAAGAGGAGTAAACAGCTTTCTCCCCTTGAGAACTCCAGGGGGAACTAGTCATGCTGACTAGCTTCATAAGATTGATTTTAGCCCAACACCATATTTAAAGCTTGTCATCTACAGTCCTATCAAACAATACATTTGCATTGCTTTAAGATACCAGTCAATCCTAAAGGAAATTAATCCTGAATATTCACTGGAAGGCCTGATGCTGAAGCTGAACCTCCAATATTTTGGCCATCTGATGTGAAGAGCCAAATCATTGGAAAAGTCCCTGATGCTGGGAAAGATTGAGCGCAGGAGGAGAAGGGGGTGGCAGAGGATGAGATGGTTGCATGGCATCACTGACGCAGTTGACATAAATTTGAGTGTGAGATGGTGAAGGAAAGGGAAGCCTGGCATGCTGCAATTCATGGCGTCACAAAGAGTCAGACACGACTTAGCGACTGAACAAGACTAACTCAGGAAAGCGTCTCTCTCAGCCTTTTCTCAGTCTTCTCCTCCTGAAATTGACCAGTACTCACCTTATAAGTGTCTCCTCCTTTACCCTGGATAATTACCCCTAAATTTTTCTATGAAACTTTTTTCATTTAAATAAATTTTCTTAGAGCAATCAAATTATTTTATTCAGATTTCCTCTCAGAGTAAAAGGACATATGGCTAATACAAGAATTTTTATCACAGCATTATTTATAGCAGCAAAAAAAAAAAAAAAATGAAAGGCATAAGGGTTTATTGATAATTCTGTTGAATAAATAAGGCCTATTTAGACAGTGGAAGATCAATCAGTCATTGCAAATAATGCATTAGATCTGTGCCAGCTGACCCAACAGTGGGGACATTCCATAATATACTAAGTGTGAACAACAAGAGGTAGGAAGGTTTATACATGGCATATTCTTGTAGCTGTAAAACAACAGAAAAAAACCTTGTACACAAGTCAGTGCATTTGTTTGTGTCTGCACGCATATTCAGAAAAAGGAAGAAGTCCCTAAAGAACAGGTTTTTTGAAATTGGTTAGAAGTTTGGAGGGAAGCAGAGCAGCTGTAAGCAAGAGGTAGGTGATGATGGAAAAGATGAGAACAAGGAAGTTCCGACCTTAGGCTTGTCTTGAAGTTCTCACAGCATTTTTCTAACGTACAGAAAAATAGATAAAGTATACATAGTATAGCATTTAGATTGTGAAGTGGAAAATTCTATCCACAATATTATAACTATGCATATTGAATATGCACGTAGAAAAGTCCTAAATGGTATCAAAGATAAATGCAAACTAATTTGATTTTAAAATATAAATTGTCAAAAAAAAAAAAAAAGGTACCCTTATATCTTGGTTATTTCAAAGGAGCATGTGAAACAAATTATTTCTAAAGAAAAATAGATATTGCAATACTCTGCCAAATAGTTTAGTTGTAGAAAAGAAATCCCTGAGGGGCCAATTAGCTTTGCTGGGTTCTGCGGTGGAAAATTTTACCCCCAGACAGAGACAGTCCTGACTCTCTCACCACCATTAGGCATCCGGGAGGATCTGTGAGCACAAAGGACTCAAAAACCAACCCTTCACCATGAGAGGAAGAAGAGAAGGAGGAGGAAGGAGAGAAAGAAAAGGAAAATCAAAGCAATCGCCCTGATAAAGAGAAGAGTTCCTAAGACGCACCAGCCAGGTTCCTAAAGAGAAAAACATGTAGCATCTGATTTGTTCCTCCAACCAATGGAAGCATGAATTAATACTGTTTTCTTGAAGCCCACAGTGGCTCCGATGGTAAAGAATATGCTTGCAATTTGGGAGACCCAGGTTTGATCCCTGGGTCAGGAAGATCCCCTGGAGAAGGAAATGGCTACTCACTCCAGTATTCTTGCCTGGAGAATCCCATGGACAGAGGAGCCTAGTGGGCTACAGTCTATGGGGTCACAAAGACTCAGACACCACACACTTTCACAATACTATTTTCTTACTTATTTTGTACATAAAGAAACAATCTTTCAGTTTCAGTAAGTTGCCGAGCTTCAGACAGTCATTGCTGCTGCTACTGCTGCTGCTAAGTTGCTTCAGTCGTGTCCGACTCTTTGCGACCACATGGATTGCAGTCTACCAGGCTCCTCTGTCCATGGGATTTTCCAGGCAAGAGTACTGGAGTGGGGTGCCATTGCCTTCTCCTCACATAGTCATTAGGGACTAGTAAAGAATTCCCAGACTGTTAACTCTAAAACCTGTGAAGTTTATCTCTCTGCTGTATCACTCTGCCTGCATCTCCTTCCCCAGTTTTCTAAGCTGTTCTTGTAATTTTCAAGCTATCTTATTTGATATTTGAGGTTTATGCCCTTGAATTTTCCTAAAGCTCCTACTGTGAGAGCATGCACACACACCCACACACACACACCCTGTATTCCACATTCTCCTCCCCCACGCCCGGCAATAACTAGTCTCAGCATCTCCACGTTTTGGGTTATACTATTTGTTGTCAGACCTTCCTTGTAATAGCTCTCACTGTACAGGAAGCAGGGCTCTGGAAGAAATACAGACAGATGCTGATGGAGACTTGCGCTTAGGAAAAGCCCAGAGTAACAGATGCTTCTGGAGGAATCCAGTTCCCAGGAAATCCCTGCAAGGAAGGGATTGCCCTAGAGCATGTGGTGTTGAAGGCAGCTGGACACCCATATGTGGGAGGAAAGAGTTGGGGATAAACAGAGCACAATAATTCCTCATTTTCCTAAAGATGAACTCTCATTTTTACCCACACTGAATCTTCACCTAATGTTAAGCAACTGAATTGATAGACCCAGACCTGAAAAACACAACTCATGAAGCTGGATGGTATCTTTGTCCAGCGGTCCTTTAGATAAATATTTGACTTTTACAATTTCCACTTGAAGTAGAAAAGAACTCAAAGATTTTCCCCCCATACGACTGCATCCAATCTTATGGAAATTTATGCAAAACAGTGTCAATTTTCCAAATGACAAATATTGAAAGCAGGGCTCTTAATTCCTGTTCAAAAGCAGTGATCAATTTCAAAATCTAACCTAACTCTTGTATTGAGTTTTTCAGTGGCATAATGACACTTCTTTATCTCTCGGGAATATCACACTTCTTTTGACAGAATCTGTTGCTTCAGAAAAAAAACTTATTTTGGACAGAAGTTTACCTGCCTATTAGTCATCACTCCGAATATTTTCTCTTTCAGCTGTCCTTCTGTTGACTTGTAATATGTCATTTGTTCTACATCCAGAGTATCTCACTCCTCTCCTGACTCCTCTCCGTCCTTCCTTCCTTCCAGGAGCTCTAGGAAGTCCCTGCAGCACCCCTCCTCCTCCCCCAACCCAACCCCAGCTGTTCTGTCTACCTCTCATTTTCCCCTCTTCTGAGGATTCTTTCCCAGAGCTGGCTGCCAGATCAATTTTCTGAAGACCAGCACTTACTATACCCCTCCCTTGTTCACAAATATTTAATGTTTCCCCATTGCCTGTAGAATGATGCCCAAGTATATTAGTCACTCTTCCATGCTCTGAACCCAACAGCCGATTTAAACAGTTTTCTCATCGTTCACTATACACAGCCAGATGCTGGCCACAATGAACTATAAGCCAGTTTGAGCCAAAATGAGCTGTGAGCCTTTCCTCTTCCTATGCTCTTTTTTTGGGGGGAGGTCTGGGTTATCTTTTTTCTCAAACTGTAATGCAAACCTGTCCTTCTCTCTAACTCAAATTCTCCATTTGACATGAACTTTTTACTTCTAAAGGGAAAACTATAAAATCCTCCTTTGAATTCCCAAGTGCCTTGATAGGGACTCTTTATAGCATACAGATCTAATTACTAATATAATTACTTTCTCTTTCTGTGTATATTACTCAGAAATGTATTATACTTGCTTACATTTATAAATTACATCCCAAGAACTTGAAGACAATACAATTTATATATTTGTTTGCTTATGTATCCCTTAGAATCACCAGCAAAATATCTGGGACATCTAATCAGTCAATATTCAGTGACAAACTGAATGAATCAAGCAGGAGAGTTCACCTTGTAACTACACTGGTCACAGTGTATCAAGCAGTTTAATTAAATGCAAAGAAAACCAATTTGCACCAGCTTTCACACAACAGGCAAAACACAGAGGCCCACCGTTCTATAACCACTCTTCCAGCTTTCTGATCATTCACCCTGGAAGGATCACCTCAAACAAGGATCTCAGAGTTTTCAACCCCAGCCCTTTGCTGCTGTGGTTGCTGGAGACGGCACAAAACCATACTCCAAAGTTGACCAAAGTCTGTGTTGTCAGATGCGGCCGCAGGCTGGTGGTGGTAATGACTGAACATCTGACGGTCCTGAATCTAATCCACAGTTTCACTGTGGTTTAGTCACACTTCTCTCTTTTGCACACACTGTGGACACCGCCTGGGTTTAGCGCCTGCAAGCCTACTTTCTGTTTTGTCATCCTTGTTGCTTGCTTTTAATGGGAAGGTGAGTGATTACTTTTGAGAAAGGCAGGTAGTAACATGTTCAAAGAGGATATTTTTCATTTATAGAGAGCTAGAAAACTTGGCTGAGATTTTGTTTTAGAGTTTATGTGATCTATAGATTCTCTTTTCAATCAGTGAGGAAACTTATGGTCCTGATGTTAATGTTTTCTTTCTCTTCCCCCTGTGTCGTGAGAGACGGAACAAAACTCTGAAATGATTGGGAATGCCACAAAGTATCGTTTCCTTGCTCTTCTTCAAGGTTTAATTGAATCCTGGTCCAGGGTTGGCTGGAGATCTATGAGACAGATCACATAGAGCCTCTGTCTGACTTTCCCTTTTCCCTCTCTCCTTTCTTCCTAACAATTAAAATTTGTGTTCCGTTCGTATGTACCTAGTCCTTTGCTGGTCATGTGAAATGTATGATGAAAGAGGCATTCTTTCATTTCAAGAAATTACTGCCTGGAAGGGAAAAATAACCTACCAGGTAATTATGCGGTAAGAATAAGTTACAATTAGCTTGTTGACAACTCAGATGAAGGTGTTGTCTGAGAAACAATCCCTCAGGGCAAAAGCTTATTTACCAAGTGAGAAGAGTGGGAGAATTTGAAAGTCCACAGTTTCTTTTCAGTTGTGACATTAAGATTTTATATCTCTACAGATATATATTCTGAATATGTAGATACATAATATTTGAAATATACATGCATATTATATATATGTATTTGGAAAACATATACATATAGAATCACATACTTCTATATGTACATGTGGTTTCATGTATGTGTTTTCATATATGTGTCTATGATGTGTATAATGTGTGTGTGTCTGTTCAAGCCATACACAAGCAAAGCAGAAGATCTAGCTAAATAATGTCATCAAAGAAGAGTTGGATTTGCAATCAGTATTCTCATGGTCAACTGTATTTTAAAACATCACATCTTTGTATATAGTATTAAATAAATACAAATCAGCTGTGATAGAAACTGTTTTCTAATTTAAAAAGGTGAGGTGCCATTGATAATAGAAATCTTCTTATTTTGTTTCAAATTACAGAAAATTCCTGGTAAAACTGGGCAATTAAAAAGGTATGTTACGATCCAGTATCTTGTCCAAAAATGATCAGATGCTGACATTGGTACTGAGTTAGAAGATGTTTTATGATTTAATGAATGAGTTTTAAATAGTCTCTGCTCCTTTGTTAGTTTCCATGAGTTTTTTTTTTGTTTGTTTTAGAGATTGATTATAAATGTGATAACTTATGTCAGTCTTTTTGTACAAAATTAAATGTGTTTCCCTCTTGTTCTAATTTAGTTTTCTTTGTGTTTGTTTTGTTTTTAGCGAAAAGTGCTCCCAGATTCCACACACCACATCGCAGGGACTTGGAACTGTTCTGCCTTTAAGGTTTGTAACCCACTGACTGTTAATCTTGATCAGAACACAGGGACTGGCCTTTCTCCAATTGTCACTCTCAGGATTCTCACAAAGCAGGGTGTGTATGAAGCAAAATGACCGTCTTAATCAGAAGAAAACTACTATTTAGTCCAAGGTATACCATTGCATTTTCTGTATTAAATTTGATTTTGTTTTACCTAGTTCTAATTTATATTTAATTCATATATTTATGGCCTTCTACAATGGCTAATATTTTATCATCTTACTCATATTAATATACTTTGTTATATTTTATATAAGTTTCTTGTTATTCTAATCAAAAATCAATTACACCAGGTTTCCTGATTTGTTTCATTTCCAAATCCTTTCCTAGCTCTTGACAACATAAGCCAGGAGACTCTAAACCTAACATATGTAACCAAATGATGCTATGGTTTGCCAAAATGAATATATCATCATGCAGGAATCTGGCTGCTACGGCCAAGATCTTTACTCTTTTTATGTAACACAATTTCCTTTTATGGTTTCACATTTACTCTTCCTTTTTTTTTCTTAATCATCCTAGCAGATTTTAATTTTCATGAAAAAGAATTTACTTCTTCCTTTAAATGAGCTTAAGATTTTGCTATAAATCTGACATACTGCTTCCTAAATAGGAGTTTGACTTGTTCGCTTAATTGTATTTTGCGTGTTATAAGTAATTACCTGATAACATATACTGAGAAGAAAACCTCTATAAAATAGATAAATTTAATGTGTTCTCTTATCTTTTAGAGAAATCTTAGCAAAATTTTTTTTCATGGAGCCCAATATATGATTTTACTTATCTCTTATTCTATAAAGTTCCTAAAGATGTAGAATGTAAAAAAAAATCATGGTTGCATTAATTCTAAAATACAGTAAAAGTTACATTTTACTATATATTTATTTTTCAAACTTACATATATTTTACAATAAATTTCGTATTTGAACAAATGTTTCTCTTGATATAACAATGACTTTTGGGTAATTATTACGTATAAGAATGCCATCAAAACCAAAATAGTGAGAGGAGAGAACAAGATGGCGGAGGAGTAGGTGGACATGGAGTACATCTCTCTCCATGGATACATCAGGAATACAGCTTCAGACACAGAAGTGCATGCAGAACACCAGCTGAGAGCGGACAGGAGGACCTGACCAGCGTAAAATAATATATAAGCCCACGCATATACATATATATATATATATATATATATGTATATAGTCTCTCTCTCTCTCTATATATATATATATAGACCCATTCTATATACATATATAGACCCATTCTATATAGAATATATAGAACCAGGGGGAAAACAGGAGGGTTAGTAGGACAGGACCTGCCCTCCGTGGGTGAGGGAAATGAAGTGGGGTCTGAGAACCATATCGGGGCAATTGTGAGTCAGACAAGAAACATTCAAGGTTGAGAGTAAAAGAGCTGGTCTGTGGCAGCCTAAATGGAATGAGAATCAGACAGTCCTTGCCACAGCCATACAAACCCTGGACAGAGACGCAGGTTCCCTGGAAGACGCAGCGGCTGGGAGCTGGAGTTTAGGGATTGTGGAGCAATCCAGGGTGAGGGGTGCTGTTGACTGTGGAGAGATGGTTGAGGAGATGTGAGGGAGGAGATTGCGGCGGGCAATGCCTGCGGAGGAAAGCTGGGCAGCCATAGAAGCAAGGTTATACTGCTGAGTCATGCGTAGTGGGTGGAGCCATCACCATAGCCTCTATCCCCCACACACCAGCATTAGCAGCTGAACAATAGAGAGGCGGAACCATCAAATGCCTGACACACTGAACTACAGAGTAGGACCCCACCCAGGGTGCCCCTTTAAGTGCCTGATGCACTGATCTACAGAGTAGGATCCCAGCAGGGGGTTGGGGGAGGGGGTGCTCTATGTGCCTGATACACCAAAAAACAGAGGAGGACCCCACCCAGGGTGCCCCTTCAAGTGCCTGATGCACAAATGTACAGAGTAGGACCCCAGCCAGGGGGGCCCCTCTATGTGCCTGACACACTGAACAACAGAGGACCCTAGGCAAGGAAGCCTGCTAAGTGCCTGAATGGGCAGAGCTACAGAGAAAGACTGGCCAAAGAGGCCTTCTGATCTCCAGCTACAAGAGGCTCAACAAAAGACTCTGGTAGGGTCATAACTCCTGTGGCAGAAGCAGTCCCTGTCCCTGCACACTTGGCACCACCAGGACCCACAAGCCAAGCAGCTGCACCACCTTCATGCTCAACTCTCACTGGGACAGAGCTGCCACAGGCAAAAAAAGCCTTGCCCCTATGTACACAGGGTCACTTCAGTAGTGTCCAACTTTGCGACCCTGTAGACTGTGGCCTGCCAGGCTTCTCTGTCAGGGAGGGGAGTACTCCAGGCAAGAATACTGGAGTATTATTGGCCAATACTGTTTTCCATACCCTTCTAGAGCACTATATTTCTTGCTGCCCTAGCCACCAGCTCCCTTGACTACGTGGTGCTGCTAGAACCCCTGTGACCCAAGCAGCTACACCACCTCCACACCTGGCCCTCGCAGGGGCAAACCCAAGTCCTTCAGGGCAGACTCAGGAGCAAACCCCAGTGGACGACCCACATGCAGTTCAGTAGTTTAGTCTCTCAGTCGTGTCTGACTGTGACCCTAGGGGCTGCAGCAAGCGAGCCTCTCTGTCCATTGCCAACTCCCAGAGTCTACCCAAATTCATGTCTGTTGAGCCGGTGGTGCCATCCAACCATCTCAACCTCTGTCATCCCCTTCTCCTCCTGCCCTCAATCTTCCCCAGCATCAGTGTTCTTTCAAATGAGTCAGTTCTTTGCATCAGGTAGCCAACGTATTGGCGTTTCAGCTTCAGCATCACTCCTTCCAGTGAACACCCAGGACTGATCTCCTTTAGGATGGACTGGTTGGATCTCCTTTAGGATGGATTGGTTGTATCTCCTTGCAGTCCAAGGGACTGTCAAGAGTCTTCTCCAACACCACAGTTCAAAAGCATCAATTCTTTGACTCTCAGCTTTCTGTACAGTCCAACTCTCATATCCATACATGACTTCTGGAAAACACATAGCCTTTACTAGATAGACTTTTGTTGGCAAAGTAATATCTCTGCTTTTGAATATGCTGTCTAGGTTGGTCATAACTTTCTTTCCAAGGAGGAAGCATCTTTTAATTTCATGGCTGCAGTCACATGCAGAGGTGGAAGTAAAACCACAATTGAAACCCAGGGCAGTGTGACTAAGGAAGAAGACCCAAAACCTTCTACCAGCTTTACAAGCTGTGGATTAAATCCACATGATCAACTAGGCAGACTCTTTGTCTATGGAAGATATAAAATGTCTATGGAAGATATAAAACTCATTGAGAGTTTCCATGAAAGAACACACTCTAGTTCTGATAGCTGTGGACATTGGAGGCAAGAACACAGAGGAATAGGACCAGATTATAATCTGAGCTGCTCTCACAGCAGGTCCAGAGATCAACACAGTGTTGGAGGGCAACCTTGGAAGATGAGGTAGACTGTGACTCCCAGTGAGGGAAAGGACTCTGACAGTGGTGGCTCAAGAAAAACATTTATTATTATGTTTTGACTTGTTCTGAAGATTCTTTTTTTCTTTTTTTTTTCATTTTTTTCCCTTCCCTTCCCCCCACCCCCCTCCCCCTGCCCTCATTGAGGTTATCAATTTTACTGGCACTATGAAATCTAATTAAGCTTTTGAGCTTTTTTTTTTTTTTTTAATCTTTTTTTATTTTCTCAGTTACATTTTTTGTTGTTGTTATAAACCTCTGTGTTTGGGCTTTTGCAGTTCTGGGGAGTTAACTTTTTAATTCTCTCATTTCTTAATTTTAAATTTTTTAAACTATGATTATTTTTTCTACATTTATTCCATTGTTTGCTGTTCCTGCTGTTCTTTTCCCCTTGCAGTTAGTCTTTAATATATATAAATCTTCTTTATCTACCTCTATGGAACTTTGCATATCTATTCTTTCTTTTCTTTCCTCTCAACATATTTACTAGTTTTATTTTCATTGCTTTATTCTCCAATTGTCACCTTGCTTTAGTTTTGTTTTCCAGTTTGTACTTTTCTTAGTTTTGTTCTAGTAGATATAATTTTTGGTTTCTTTTGTTCACTGGGTCAATCTATTGTACTTTATTTTTGTTGCACTGTCATGTCTGACTCTTTGCGACCCCATGAATTGCAGCACGCCAGGTCTCCCTGTCCATCACCAACTCCTGGAGTTCACTCAGACTCACGTCCATCAAGTCAGTGATGCCATCCAGCCATCTCATCCTCTGTTGTCCCCTTCTTCTCCTGCCCCCAATCCCTCCCAGCATCAGAGTCTTTTCCAATGAGTCAACTCTTCTCATGAGGTAGCCAAAGTACTGGAGTTTCAGCTTTAGCATCATTCCTTCCAAAGAACACCCAGGACTGATCTCCTTTAGAATGGACTGGTTGGATCTCTTTGCAGTCATAGCCCTAGGAGGTATCAAATACTGAGAACTCACACAAAGGAAACCACTATAATACGACCCTGCATCACCCAACCACCAGTAGCACCCTGTGCAGGATGCCTCATCTAAACAACCAAAAACAAAAAAAATAAAAATAAAAATAAAAAAAAATAAAAACCCAGTAATCAACAGATAGGATTACCACCTCACTCAGCCTTGCCCACAAGAGGAAAAACACAAAAACTCAGCAAATCTCACCTTATATGAAGCTTACACAAACCACTGGTCTAACCTCAGGAGGGCAGAAACAAAAAGGAAGAAAGAATTCAACCTTGAGGCCTGGGAAAAGGAGACCTCAAACACAATAAATTAAAAAAAAAAAAAAAAGGAAGACAGAAAAGGTAAAGAAACACTACACAAATGAAGGAACAAATTAGAAACACAGAAGTCCAAATAAATGAAGAGAAAATAGGCAAACTACCTGAAAAAGAATTCAGAATAATGATAGTAAAGATGATCAAAAACCTTGAAAACAAAATGGAGAAAACACAAGAGTCAATGAACAAAGACTTAGAAGAATTAAAGAATAAACATGCAGAGACAAACAACACAATTACTGAAATTAAAAATATTCTAGAAGGAATCAATAACAGAATATCTGAAGCAGAAGAATGAATCATATATGTGCTGTCTGCCAGAAACCCACTTCAGACCTCAAGGCACATATAGACTGAAAATGAGAGGATGGAAATATATATTCCATGCAAATGGGAAGCAAACGAAAGCTGGGGTTCAGTTCAGTTCATTTTAGTCGCTCAGTCAACTCTTTGCGACCCCATGAATCACAGCACTCCAGGCCTCCCTGTCCATTATCAATTCCCGGAGTTCACTCAAACTCACATCCAAGTCGGTGATGCCATCCAGCCATGTCATCCTCTGTCGTCCCCTCCTCCTCCTGCCTCCAATCCCTCCCAGCATCAGAGTCTTTTCCAATGAGTCAACTCTTTACATGAGGTGGCCAAAGTACTGGAGTTTCAGCTTTAGCATCATTCCTTCCAAAGAACGCCCAGGGCTGTAGCAATCCTCATATCAAAGAAAATACACCTGAAAATAAACAAGATTACAAGGGATAAGGAAGGACACTACATAATGATCAAGGGATTAATACAAGAGGAAGACATAACAATTGTAAATATCTATGCACCCAACATAGGAACACCTCAATTCATAAGACCAACACTAACAGACATAAAAGAAGAAACTGACAGTAATACAATAATAGTAGGATACTTTAACACCCCACTCACACCAATGGACAGATCATCAAAAGAGAATTAATAAGGAAACACAAGTTTTAAATGATACATTAGATGAGATGCATCTCACTGATATTTTCAGGACATTCCATCCAAATGCAGAAGAATATACCTTCTCAAGTGCACATGGAACATTCTCCAGGATAGATAATATCTTGGGTCACAAATCAAACCTCAGTAAATTTAAGAAAATTGAAATCATATCAAGCATCTTCTCTGACCACAGCACTATGAGACTAGATATCAATTACAAGGAAAAAAAAAAAAACTGCAAGAAACACAAACACATGGAGATTAAACAATATGTTTCTAAATAACCAACATGTTACTGAAGAAATCAAAAGGGAAATCAAAAATTTTCTAGAAACAAATGACAATGAAAACACAACAACTTGAAACCTACGGGATGCAGCAAAAGCAGTTCTAAGAGGGAAGTTTATAGCCATACAATCCTACCTTAAGAAACAAGAAAAGCATCGAATTGAAAACCTAACTTTACACCTAAAAAACTGGAAAAAGAAGAAAAACAACAACAACAAAATTAGTAGAAGGAAAGAAATCATAAAGATCCAAGCAGAAATAAATGAAAAAGAAAAGAAAGAAACAATAGTAAAGATTAATAAAACTGAAAGCTGGTACTTTGGAAGATAAACAAAACTGACAAACTTTTAGCCAGACTTATCAAAAAAAAAAAAAAAAAGAGAGAGAAGAATCAAATCAACAAAATTAGAAACAGAAAAAGAGAGGTTGCAACAGACAGTGCAGAAATACATAGGATTATAAGAGGCTCTAATGAACACCTATATGGCAATAAAATGGATGACCTGGAAGAAATAGACAGATTCTTAGAAAAGTTCAGTCTTCCAAGACTGAACCAGAAAGAAATAGAAATTATGAAAAATCTGATTACAAGCACTGAAATGGAAGCTGTGATTAAAAAAAAATCTCCCCAAAAACAAAAGCCCAGGACCAGATGGCTTCACAGGAGAATTCTATCAAACATTTAGAGAAGAGCTAATGCCTATGTCTCTAAATTTTTTTCAAAAAATTGCAGAGGAAGGAACACTTCAAAACTCATTCTATGAGGCCACCATCACCCTGATACCATAACCAGACAAAGACAACACACAAAAAAAGAAAACTATAGGCCAATATCACTGATGCAAAAATCCTCAACAAAATTTTAGCAACAGAATTCAGCAGCACATCAAAAAGCTCATACACCATGATCAAGCTGGGTTTATAGAAGGGATGCAAGGATTCTTCAATACACAGAAATCAATGTGATACACCATATTATCAAACTGAAAGATAAAAATCATATGATAATTTTAATAGATGCAGAAAAAGTCTTTGACAAAATTCATGACCCATTTATGATTAAAACTCTTCAAAAAATGGGCATAGAAGGAATGTACCTCAACATAGTAAAGGCCATATATGGTAAGCCTATAGCAAACATTATTCTCAATGGTGAAAAATTGAAAGCATTCCCCCTAAGATCAGAAACAAGACAAGGGTGCCCATTTTCACCACTATTTTTCTGCACAGTTCTGGAAGTCCTAGCTATAGCAATGAAAGAAAAACAAGAAACAAAGGGAATCCAGATTAGAAAAGAATAAAGCTCTCACAGTTTGCAGATGTCATGATATTGTACACAGGAAACCCTAAAGATGGTATCAGAAAATTACTAGAGATAATCAGTGAATTTTGCAATGTTGCAGGATACAAAATCAATACACAGAAATCACTTGTATTTCTATATACTAACAATGAAAAATCAGAAAGAGAAATTAAAGAATCAACCTCATTTACCATTGGAACAAAAGTAATTAAATATCTAGGAATAGACTTACTTAAGGCTCAAACTACCACACAATTGCACTCACCTCACATGCTAGTGAAGTAATGCTCAAAATTCTCCAAGCCAGGCTTCAGCAATACGTGAACCGTGAACTTCCAGATGTTCAAGCTGTTTTTAAAAAAGGCAGAGGAAGCAGAGATCAAATTGCCAACATCCACTGGATCATGGAGAAAGCAAGAGAGTTCCATAAAAACATCTATTTCTGCTTTATTGACTATGCCAAAGCCTTTGACTGTGTGGATCACAATCAACTGTGGAAAATTCTGAAAGAGATGGGCATACCAGACCACCTGAACTGCGTCTTGAGAAACCTATATGTAGGTCAGGAAGCAACAGTTAGAACTGGACATGGAACAATAGACTGGTTCCAAATAGGAAAAGGAGTATGTCAAGGCTGTATATTGTCACCCTGCTTATTTAACTTATGTGCAGGGTACATCATGAGAAACATTGGGCTGGAAGAAGCACAAGCTGGAATCAAGACTGCCGGGAGAAATAGCAATAACCTCCGATATGCAGATGACACCACCCGTTATGGCAGACCGTGAAGAGGAACTAAAGAGCCTCTTGATGAAAGTGAAAGAAGAGAGTGAAAAAGTTGGCTTAAAGCTCAACATTCAGAAAATTAAGATCATGGCATCCGGTCCCATCACTTCATGGCAAATAGATGGGGAAACAGTGGAAACAGTGTCAGACTTTATTTTTTTGGGCTCCAAAATCACTGCAGATGGTGATTGCAGCCATGAAATTAAAAGATGCTTACTCCTTGGAAGGAAAGTTATGATCAACCTAGATAGCATATTCTAAAGCAGAAACATTACTTTGCCAACAAAGGTCCATCTAGTCAAGGCTATGGTTTTTCCAGTGGTCATGTATGGATGTGAGAGTTGGACTGTGAAGAAGGCTGAGCACTGAATAATTGATGCTTTTGAACTGTGGTGTTGGAGAAGACTCTTGAGAATCCTTTGGACTGCAGCCAGTCCCTTCTAAAGGAGATCAGTCCATTCTAAACAAGATCAGTCCTGGATGTTCTTTGGAAGGTCTGATGCAGAAGCTGAAACTGCAATACTTTGGCCACCTCATGTGAAGAGTTGACTCATTGTAAAAGACCCTGATGCTGGGAGGAATTGGGGGCAGGAGGAGAAGGGGACAATAGAGGATGAGATGGCTGGATGGCATCACTGACATGATGGACATGCATTTGAGTAAACTCTGGGAGTTGGTGATGGACAGGGAGACCTGGCATGCTGTAATTTATGGGAATCACAAAGAGTCAGACACGACTAAGCAACTGAACTGAACTGAGCTGAAGGAGATAAAAGGACTGTACCCAGAAAATTATAAGACACTGATGAATGAAATCCAAGATGACATAAACAGATGGAGAGATATTCCATGTTCCTGGGTAGGAAGAATCAATATTGTGAAAATGACCATACCACCAAAAGCAATTTACAGATTCAACGTGATCCCTATCAAATTACTAATGGCATTTTTCACAGAACTAGAACAAAAAATTTCACAATTCATGTGGCAACACAAAAAACCCCAAATAGCCAAAGCAACCTTGAGAGAGAAGAATGGAGCTGGAGGAATCAACCTTCCTGACTTCAGGTTATACTACAAGGCTACAGTCATCAAGGTAGTATGGTACTGGCAAAAAACATAAATATAGACCAATGAAACAATATAGAAAGTTCAGAAATAAACCCATGCACCTATGGGTACCTTATTTTTGACAAAGGAGACAGGAATATACAATGGGGCAAAGACAGCCTGTTCAATAAATGGTGCTGGGAAAACTGGACAGCTACATGTAAAAGAATGAAATTAGAGCACTTCCTAACACCACACACAACAATAAACTCAAAATGGATTAAAG
Source organism: Capricornis sumatraensis (assembly GCF_032405125.1). Classification (NCBI taxonomy): domain Eukaryota; kingdom Metazoa; phylum Chordata; class Mammalia; order Artiodactyla; family Bovidae; genus Capricornis; species Capricornis sumatraensis. Next base: position 12,093,619 of record NC_091089.1, on the reverse strand, counting down.
AGCTAAAGATAAGACCAGAAACTATAAAACTCTTAAAGGAAAACACAGGCAAAACACTCGATGACATAAATCAAAGCAAGATCCTCTATGACCCACATCCTAGAGTAATAGAAATAAAAACAAAATAAACAAGTGGGAAAGATTAAACTTAAAAGCTTGTGCACAGCAAAGGAAACTATAAGCAAGGTGAAAAGACAACCCTCAGAATGGGAGAAAATAATAGCAAATGAAACAATGTGACAAAGGGTTAATTTCCAAAATAGACAAGAAGCTCATACAACTCAATACTAGAAAAACGAACAGCTGAATCAAAAAGTTGAAAAAAGACCTAAACAGACATTTCTCCAAAGAAGACATGCAGATGGCTAACACATGAAAAGATACTCAACATCGCTCATATTAGAGAAATGCATATCAAAACCACAATGAGATATCACCTCACACTGGTCAGAATGGCCATCATCAAAAAGTTTACAAACAATAAATGCTGGGGAGGGTGTGGAGAAAAGAGAATGCTCTTGCACTGTTGGTGAGAATATAAATTGATACAGCCATTATAGAAGATGGTATGGAGATTCCTTTAAAAAGTAGGAGTAAAACCACCATATGACCCAGCAATCCCACTCCTGGGCATATGCCCTGAGGAAACCAAAATTGAAAGAAATACGTGTATCCCATTGTTCATTGCAGCACTATTTACAATAGCTAGAACATGGAAGCAACCTAGATGTCCATCAACAGAGGAATGAATAAAGAAGTTGTGGTACATATACACAATGGAATGTTACTCAGCCATAAAAAGGAACACATTTGAGTCAGTTCTAATGAGATGGATGAACCTAGAATCTATTATACAGAGGGAAGTAGTCATAAAGAGAAAGATAAATATCACATTCTAAGGCACATATATGGAATCTAGCAAAATGGTACTGAAGAATTTATTTGCAGGGCAACAATGAGAAACATAGAGAACAGAGTTATGGACATGAGGGGAGGGGAGGAGAGGGTGAGATGTATGGAAAGAATAACATGGAAACTTACATTACCATATGCAAAATAGAGAGCCAATTGGAATTTGCTGTATGGCTCAGGAAACTCAAACAGGGGCTCTGTATCAACCTATAGGGGTGGGATGGGCGGGGGATGGAAGGGAGTTTCAAAGGGAGGGGATATATGTTTACCTATGGCTAATTCATGTTGAGGTTTGACAGAAAACAACAAAATTCTGTAAAACAATTATCTTTCAATAAAAAAATAAAAAGAAAAACGATCATCTTTTGAACATAAACACCTTTTTATATATAATAGTGAATATGTGTGTGGTTTTAAGGCTAGTTAAGTTTGAAATTTGAAATGTGCTTCTCACATGTCAATCTCTTTGGCTAACCTTCTTCAATATATTTTCACTTCAATCATTTTGCAATAATACTGAAATTTTGCAAATACTCAGAGAAAAATGAAGATTTGAGTGACTAGTTAAAGTTTCAAAAGCCTTTGACCAAGAATCAGGTAATTTATAAATTGTTTTGATTCCCAAATGGAATTAAATGGTACTAAAGACATGTTACTTTGTTCCTTGGGGTATTTTTCAATGTATTCATTTTTGTAGATAAGTATCTAGAAGAGTTGACTCATTGGAAAAGACTCTGATGCTGGGAGGGATTGGGGGCAGGAGGAGAAGGGGACGACAGAGGATGAGATGGCTGGATGGCATCACCAACTCGATGGATGTGAGTCTGAGTGAACTCCGGGAGTTGGTGATGGACAGGGAGGCCTGGCGTGCTGCGATTCATGGGGTCGCGAAGAGCCGGACACAACTGAGTGACTGAACTGAACTAAACTGATTTAGATACATACATACATACATGCACATACATACAAGGAAGTGCATCTACTTATTTCACCATCTTAACTAGTATACAGTAAGATAAAAGACAGAACAACAATAACAACAAAAACCTTTCTGGCTAATGGTGTCATAATGTAATTTCAATTCCCTTTTCTAAGATATACCAGATATTCAAATAACTTAATTCCTTGTTAAGGACAAATCCAAACTCTTGATTGAGAACTGTGTGTTGTAAAACCTAAAATTTTAAGTGCTGCCCTGATGTCATCAGGGCTTCCCAGGTGGCTTGGTGGTAAAGAGTCCACCTGCCAATGCAGGAAACAGAAGATGCAGGTTCGATCCCTGGGTTGGGAAGATCCCCAGGAATAGGAAATGGCAAGCTATTCTAGCATTCTTACCTGGAAAATTCCATGGAACAGAGGATCCCAGTCCATGGGATCACAGAGTCAGACATGACTGAAGCAACTTAGCTCTCATGTACGCAGTGGGTCACCCCTTCACCAATGAAATAAGTGTCATCAAAATATAGTGTAGTGAGAGGTGGGCCTCTACCTACTTTTGACAATTTAAATCTCAATAGATGGCCACTGTACCTTCACAAGGGAGTGAGACAAATGCTCATGGATAATCCTAACATATTTTCCCACTTTGTGACTACAGTGGGACTCCCTCGATCTGCAGGCAGCCCCAGGGCAGACTGGATGCCAAAGTCCTAGATTGCCACATTCTGAAACATAAGCACAAAAAGTTTTCATTTGGAAAAATATAATGTAGGTTGACATTAATTATCTATTACAAGTATAAAAATCATCTCACTGAAGTGCTCATTGACTATTTAAATCGAGGTTAATCAAATATTCTGAGAACCCTCTCAAGGCACGTAGGTGTGCCAGCCAGCCCTGCGTGATTAAATGTGATTGCTTGACTTATGGGGTTGCTGGGTGACAGTTAAAAACCAGAAGATGTACAAAACAATGATTAATTCATTTTAGAATAATTGATCAGGAGCCATTTTTTCCCTATAGCAATTTATATTATAAGTGTTGGGGAAAATAAACAGAGGAAAACCTCCTGGCAGCCCAGTGTACCGTCTTCTCTATAAACGTAGAGAAGGATTAAACCATCTTGTTATTGAATAACCATTAAACCAGGCTGTGACACACATGACAAGAAATCCAATAAAGGGATTGCAAAGGTGGAAAGAAATTTCATCTTTTCTGAGAGCTGGGCAGCTACAACCCGTTCCTTACAAGTTCTTACGATAAATTATGTCATCATCAAGTCTGATGAACTGACATCCCTGCTTGGAACATATAGCTCATCCGAGCTTCACCTGGCAATCAAGTGGCCACTTGTGTTCCTTAGCTGCCTTTATCCAAAGGAAATAAAAAGTCTGCCCTCTCTACAGAAGGCTCTCTGCAACTTGGAGGAGGGTGCCTAGCTTAAAACTCACGGAGAGACAGGTTGCATAAGATGTTATTTTCCTTGACCTTTGCATTTTAAAGAGATAGCTCCAAGGGTCTTAAAGAAAAAAAAAAGAAAGAAAAGAAAGAAAAATCTTGGGTTGTAGAACAGGCAAGATGCTTACAGTCTTAGGGACAGAGAAATACTTTGCTACAAATTAGGTAGAGAAAATTCACTTAGAAGATGGAGGGTTGAGACTTCCCTAAGGGCAGGTGAGGGCCCGGGCCCTTCCTATACACAGGAACCCCTGTGCCATCCCTGAAATGGCTTATGACAGCCAGAAATGTGTCAAGTCATTTTTCTATTAAGGTCTTCATTTTCACTGAACAAACATTTACTGTTAAGGAGTTGAGGGTTTCCATGCTTTCTTTTTCTTGTCCCTCCCTCCCCACCTCCCTCCTCCAGCCAAAAAAAGAACCCATAGTTTTAGGGATTGTTTGTGCATATGGACTCTCATCATCGTATGTAACTTGTTTTGAAGAGAAGTATTTCCATTGTGGGTGTGTCTCACTGTAAATATTTGTTTTTTGTTTTTTTTTTTTGTGATTTCAATACTATGTACCATCATATAGTTCTGGCTTTTATAAAGCAAACCATAAATATACAAAGAAAAGAAAATGAGAGGTTGGAAACTTGTCTTCCTCTTTGGGCACCAGGGAAGATTCTATTTTGTTTTATTGTATTTACTCTTACATAGGACAACACACTGATATGATTTCTCTTTATCATGTTTTGAGTATAACAAAGGGTAGGCTTTATCTTTTTTATAGTAGGTGGCTGAGGCGGGGCAGACAACCAGAGTGTCATCCAATCTGATGTAACAGACGGAAAGTCCCCTTTGTCATCTGGGAATTGTTATCTGCTTTCCTGAGACATCAGTACAAACTCTGAACTTGGTGAGAGCCTTACGACGTAATTTCAGTCCGATTATAAATAGCACTACATAATTCTGTTCCAATGCAGTTTACTGTATGACTGCAGCCTGGCCACTGTTTTAGTAAGATTAGCCTAGACAATGCTATCATCAAAAGCTAATGCTGAAATCTAGAAGCTTGGGCTTCCTTCGTGGCTCAGTGGTAAAGAATCTGCCTGCCAACGCCTGAGACACAGGTTGGATCCCTGATCCATGAAGATCCCACATGCCACGGGGCAACTAAGCTCGTGTGCCACAACTACTGAGTCTTTGATCTAGAACCGGAAAGCAGGCCCCGCTCCACAGTGAAGATAGCCTCTGCTTGCCGCAACCAAAGAAAAGCCCACAAAGCAACAAAGACCCAGCACAGCCAAAAATCAATTACAAAAGGAAATCCAGGTTGCTTGAAATCATTTGGTTTTATCTAGTCCCATGTTGCATTTCCACTGCAAGTTGGCCCAGGGGATCGGTTCTACGCTGGTACTCAGGAATCCAGGGGTCATGGAGACCCTACAGTGTTATAGCCACGTTACCTAGAGGATGCGGGTCAGAAGCAGCAGCTAAGGAACCACATGCAAGCTCTTAACCTGTCCAGCTCAGTTCAGTTTGTGAACATATCACTGACCACAGTCTATTGGCAAGTACTTGCCAAGAGATCCCATCTGACTCCTGGCTGGGCACTATCCTGGCGTAGCCTGGATGCTGGTTTCTGTCCAACTCCGAAAAGCACCTGGCCTCATCCAGTACTGGGCCTCCTTCCTCATAGCAGCATGTATACAGTGACCTCTTGGGGGAGAGGATGGAAAAAGGTCTCTGTCTCTATTCCACTCCCAGCATCTTTGAAGACCCATCACAGTGCTAGGGTTTTGTAGGATGCCCAATGCCACTGCACACCTTCTCCCTCTGCTTGCTTGCCCCTTTACCACAAGACATTGATCCCAATAGCACATTTCCCAACAAGTTTTCTGCAAGCAAATCTTTGATGCAGAGTCTGCTTCCCAGGGAGCTTGACCTATGTGTCACCAAACATATTATAAAATCAGAGTTTTGTTTAAAAGGCAGTTGGCTGGTTTTGATCCCAGGCCTATTGAATTTAGAGTACCTATAAGAGAATGGAGGCTGGGAATCTGCATTATTAAAAAGCACCCAGAAAATGATTCTCCTCATTAAACTGACACTAACAATGACAGTTGTAATTACCTTGATTATGTACAAAATTGAAGAGTTGAAGCGATAGTGGTGAGGGAGAAGGGTTCAGAGAATGAGAAGACCTCATGCAGGCTCTTCTGTCAAAATCATTTATGTTAAAATAGAAAAGTGTCTACAAGCGAACTCCATCAGGAGTAAACAAACCACTTGCAGGAACAAAGATTTTAAATCTACAGACCGTGAAATGTTAGACTGTAATCAGCTACATGAGCCATATGAACATATTTAAAAATAATTTTATATCTCACCTCCGTGATGCCAGAAATGCCCCACCTCAGCCAATCCTTTTCTCTGGTGAGCTTTGGGAATTGTGAACCTGAATGGGCAAATTAGCACAGCTGAGCTGAGAAGTCAAATCTTTTTTTGAAGCCACTATTCTTCCTGGAGAATTCTTCCTGCAGACTGACATTATCCAAGTGGGTACATAACTACAGGCTTTCTTTCACATTCGACATAAATTACTTCCCCTCCTCCTTCTCTTTGTTGTTCAGATCTAAACAGAAACTCCAAAAATCTCCATTTATCAAGAATTAACCTGGGGATTTCCCTGGTGGTCCAATCGTTAAGACTCCATACTTTCAATGCAGGAAACACAAACTGGATGCCTGGTTGGGGAACTAAGATCCCACATGCCATGAGACCAAAATTAAATGAATAAATGCAACAAAATGTTAAAAAAAAATAAGAATTAATCCTTTAAGCATGGACTTATTGCCAAAAGTAAAACATTAAAAAATGGAATTAACCCATTGAGCACTGGCTTATAGATAAGCATACAGTAGCAGGGAGCAAAACAATACGTGCCCCTTATACATTTACCAAAACATCCTCACATATTTTAAATTCAGTAGAAAAGGATCGTATAAGCCCTGCAATCAACAGACAGGACTTTGTATAAAGAGTCTTTGTATCAAGAGTCATGTTGTCCAATCTGTCCACACACTGTTGTTGACACTCTCAACCCTACCTGGCTGGGTCCAGGGACTATAGGCTGGTTGGAAATGTTCCCATACACAATAACTCCATTTCCATTGCAACAGAATACCAACTGTGAGAAAAACAAATGGCCTGTTTTTATGATGATCTTACTTATGATTAATTTTTTCAGTAATATTGACTTCAAAAATATTACATCATTGTTTTCTTGATTATTGTGTTCTCTGGAATCCCCTGAGATTATGTGTCTGAGACAGGTGTCTCACTTCCTTCACCCTAATGTCAGCGCTGATGTCAGGGCTCATTACTTTCATATTCAGGGGCTCACTGTGCACCCCTAATATCTGATATATGTCTTATTTAAAAGCCATAGTGATGTAGTAAAAAAAGTATTAAATTAGCAGTGAGAAAACATGGGTAATGATCCCATCTCTGGAACTCAGAACTAGGAAAACCATAGACTCGTTTATCTTTAGAGTGGTTTTTGTTTTTTTGAGAATAATTATAGCTGTTTTTTTTAAAAAATGTGGACCATTTTTAAAGTCGTTATTGAATTTGGGACAATATTGCTTCTGTTTTATTTTTTGACCCTGAGGCATATGAGATTTTAGCTCCCTGACCAGGGATTGAACCCATACTGCCTGCATTGGAAGCTGAAGTCTTAAGCACTGGACAATTAAGGAAGTCCCCTATAACTTGTTTGAGAATTAGACAATGTGAGGTATATGAAAGCACTCTGAAAAAACATAGGTTTTTTTTTTTTTTAGCACATCAGTTTAGTTCAGTTCAGTTCAGTCACTCAGTCCTGTCTGACTCTTTGCGACCCCATGGACTGTAGCACGCCAGACTTCCCTGTCCATCAGTAACTCCATGAGCTTACTCAAACTCATGTCCATTGAGTCAGTGATGCCATCCAACCATCTCATCCTCTGTCATCTCCCTCTCTTCCTGCCTTCAATCTTTCCCAGCATCAGGGTCTTTTCCAATGAGTCAGTTCTTCTCATCAGGTGGCCAAAGTATTGGAGCTTCAGCTTCAGCCTGAATATTCAGGACTGAATTCCTTTAAGATGGACTGGTTGGATCTCCTTGCAGTCCAAGGGACTCTCAAGAGTCTTTGCCAACACCACAGTTCAAAAGCATCAATTCTTTGGTGCTCAGCTTTCTTCATAGTCCAACTCTCATATCCATACATGACCACAGGAAAAACCATAGCCTTGACTAGATGGACCTTTGTTGGCAAGGTAATGTGTTGGGTTTTTAATATGCTTCCTAGGTTGGTCATAGCTTTTCTTCCAAAGAGCAAATACCTTTTAATTTCATGGCTGCAGTCACCATCTGCAGACATTTGGGAGCCCCCCCAAAATAAAATCTCTCACTGTTTCCATTGCTTCCCCATCTATTTGCCATGAAGTGATGGGACTGGATGCCATGATCTTAGTTTTCTGAATGTTGAGTTTTAAGCCAACTTTTTAAAGTTTTTTTTTCTGATGTTGAGTTTTAAGACAACTTTTTCCCTCTCCTCTTTCACTTTCATCAAGAGGCTCTTTAGTTCTTCTTTGCTTTCTGTCATAAGGGTAGTGTCATCTGCATATCTGAAGTTATTGATATTTCCCCCAGGAATCTTGATTCCAGCTTGTGCTTCATCCAGCCTGGCATTTCACATGATGTACTCTGCATATAAGTTAAATAGCAGGGTGACAATATACAGCCTTGACATACTCCTTACTCAATTTGGAACCAGTCTGTTGTTCCATGTCCATTTCTAACTGTTGCTTCTTGACCTGCATACAGATTTCTCAGGAGGCAGGTCAGGTGTTCTGATATTCCCACTCTTTTAGAATTTTCCATAGTTTGTTGCCATCCACACAGTCAAAGGCTTTGGCATAGTCAATAAAGCAGAAATAGATATTTTCCTGGAACTCTCTTGTTTTTTTGATGCTCCAACAGATGTTGTCAATGTGATCTCTGGTTCCTCTGCCTCTTCTAAATCCAGCTTGAACATCTGGAAGTTCACAGTTCATGTACTGTTGAAGCCTGGCTTGGTGAATTTTGAGCATTACTATGCTAGTGTGTGAAATGAGTGCAATTGTGGGGTAGTTTGAACATTCTTTGGCATTGCCTTTCTTTGGGGGTGGAATGAAAATGGACCTTTTCCAGTCCTGCGGCCACTGCTGAGTTTTCCAAATTTGCTAGCATATTGACTGCAGCACTTTCACAGCATCATCTTCTAGGATTTGAAATAGCTCAACTGGAATTCCATCGTCTTCACTAGCTTTGTTTGTAGTGATGCTTCCTAAGGCCCACTTGACATCACATTCCAAGATGTCTGGCTCTAGATGAGTGATTACATATCGTGGTTATCTGGGTCATGAAATCATGCTTTTTGTCAGTGTTGTAGCCCCAAGTTTGAAACATATATAATGAATGTGAGAATGAAAGGAAAGCATTCTAGCTTGATGGCCCAGAAGCTGCTAACTGAAGTATCTTTCTCCTCATCCCTCCCTCCCTCCTATAAAATGTGTTCCTAATTCTCATGCCCTTGGACCAATAAATATTAAGATTTGGGTGGCAGTATCAGAGTAGGGTTTCTAAGAGCAAGCACCTCTAACCAGCACATACACATCATCTGGAAGCTTCTTAGAAATGCAGGTTCCAAGACAACATCCAATAAATTGGGGTCTTTGGCCAGCAGTGTCAGTTTTAACAAGCCTTCCATGCAGTTCAGCTGCAGGACCAGACACTGGACCAGAGGACAGGAAGGGAGGAGCCCAATGTCAGTTTGCCAGGCCATTTGACTGCCAGGCTCTTTGCCAGGACTTCTGAGTGTGTTGTTAAGAATCCTTATGAAATTCCTCTTCTGCCTCTGCCTTTTCGTCATTAATTCTCAGGCCACATCTTGTTTCTTTTACTTTTATTCAGCTTTATTAAGTTACAATTGGCAAATAAAATTGTAAAGGATTTAAAGTGTACAATGTAATGGCTTGATACATGTATATTTTGGGAGAATACATCGTCCTGTTTTTTTAATATCCTGTCATTTCAGGAAAATGCAAAACTAAGTGTTTTTACTTAAAATAGAAATTCTGCAGAATAACTGGTATACTATTTACAGGACTTTGCAGGTGATGCTAGTGGTAAAGAACCTGCCTGTCAATGCACAAGACATAAGAGATGCTAGTTGGATCTCTGAGTTGGGAAGATCCCCTGGAGGAGGGCATGGCAACTCACTCCAGTATTCTTGCTGGGAGAAATCCCATGGACAGAGGAGCCTGGAGTGGACTCAGTTCAGTTCAGTTCAGTTCAGTCACTCAGTCAGACTCTTTGTGACCCCATGGACTGCAGCACACCAGGCCTCCCTGTCCATCACCATACCCCGGAGCTTGGTCAGACTCATGTCCATGGAGTCTGTGATGCCATCCAACCATCTCATCCTCTGTCATCCCCTTCTCCTCCCACCTTCAATCTTTCCCAGGATCAGGGTCTTTTCCAGTGACTCAGTTCTTCATGTCAGGTGGCCAAAATATTGGAGGTTCATAGTTGCAGAGTTGGACACGACTGAAAAGACCTAGCACACATTGATCCAACATATTCCAGAGAATGGTTTGGTCCCACAAGGGCAGATATTGCTGGTGAGTCAAAACAGCCCTGCTTCTATCTTTCATGAGACAGATGCATCAAAACCAATCTTCCTAAGATAATGAGAGGATGATTAGATTTTGCTCCCCGAGACTCTGAAATGGGTCAGAAGAGTACATTAAGTACACAAAACGCACATTAACTCTAAGGAGGACCTACCTTCAGGCTGAAATTTCTCTCACTGTTCTCTCTCCAGACCAAACCCAGCCATACTGCCAATATCATCAAAGTATTAAATGTATTTTTATAGTAAAAAAAAAAAAACCCAACAACATAAAACATAAAAATGTTTTGAACATAAGATCTGTCTGCTGTCGAATTTTAAAGGAGTGATTAAAGTCACGTACTCACTGCTTTCTTTTCTTGAAGGAATATGGTCCTGAATTGCATGAGGAAAGACAAGCACATGTGAATTTCTTTTTTTTTTTTTTCATATCACTAAAACTGGTGGAGTGTTAGTGTGGACTTATATCATCTGCCTTCCCAATTCTGTGTTCAGTGACATCACATTGATACAGTACCCAGAGTGGGAATGTTTACAGCATGGAAATCATCAAGTGGCATAAATGAAAGCTGTTCCTTGCCCCTCTTCTCAACAGTGAGTTTACCAGCATACAATTAATTTATAAAAAAATTTATTATTATCAACTTGCATTACAAAAGGCGGGGTCTGGCTGCTCAAACACAAATAAAGAGGTCAAGTTGGTGGAAACAGAAGTTCACATTATTTCAGATTCCTGCAACGGAAATGGGGTAGAGGTGGGATGGGGGGTAGTTGGGGTGACAACTGTCCAAAGGCTGACTCCCTCCAACCCACAATCAGCGGGTAAAAACTTTTATAGGCTGAGGGAGGCAGCTACATGTAGAAACAGCACAGTCACCTCTGACAGTTGTTGTGAAATTTGTCTTTGGTGGTCTGACCGGCAGCATCTTGATTGTTTTAGGAACAATTAATGTTCAGTTCCGGGGTCAGTTTGTTTCCATTTCTTTGAGGCCAGTTCTCAGAATTGTGGCAGCTTATGTCGTGGCTACAGTCTGGTCATCATGCAGTTTAACTTCTCCACCTGATGGGGGTTTCAATGTCTATAAGTCAGTTTAGAGGGTCTGGCTCAGAATATTGTCTAATAGCTCTCAAGGAGGGACTAAGGCTTCCTGACTATGCTTGATAACTACATTATTATTATTTGGTCTGTTTGCCTTTATTTTGCATGACCTCACTTCTCTGATCACACTTATTTCTTGACTAAAGTTTTTCCACGGATAAAGGCAGGCAGAGGATATGGAGGGGCAAGGACCATAGACACGCACTCCATTTCACTTGAAAATAGTGTGAATTACTCCCTCGCTGAAAAGTATTCCTCCTTCATGGGAAGGGGATGGTCTGCACCATAGTCTGTACATTCTAAGTGAAGTGAAAGTTGCTCAGTCATGCCAACTCTTTGATACACCATGGATCCATGGAATTCTCCAGGCCAGAATACTGAAGTGGGTTCAGTTAGTTCAGTCGCTCAGTCATGTCTGACTCTTTGCAACCCCAGAATTGCAGCATGCCAGGCCTCCCTGTCCATCACCAACTCCCGGAGTTCACTCAAACTCATGTCCATCGAGTCGGTGATGCCATCCAGCCATCTCATCCTCTGTCATCCCCTTCTCCTCCTGCCCCCAGTCCCTCCCAGCATCAGGGTCTTTTCCATTGAGTCAACTCTTCACATGAGGTGGCCAAAGTATTGCAGTTTCAGCTTTAGCGTCAGTTCTTCCAATGAACACCCAGGACTGATCTCCTTTAGAATGGACTGGTTGGATCTCCTTGCTGTCCAAGGGACTCTCAAGAGTCTTCTCCAACGCCACAGTTCAAAAGCATCATTTCTTCGGTGCTCAGCTTTCTTCACAGTCCAACTCTCGTATCCATACACGACCACTGGAAAAACCATAGCCTTGACTAGATGGACTTTTGTTGGCAAAGTAATGTCTCTGCTTTTTAATATGCTATCTAGATTGGTCATAAGTAGCCTTTCCCTTCTCCAGGGGATCTTCCCAACCCAGGGATCAACCTAGGTCTCCCGCATTGCAGGTGGATTCTTTACTAGCTGAGCCACAAGGATAAAAATGCAGGGTTTTAGGTATAAGCTAAATACAGATAAGGTAAAGACAAGAAATTGTTGTCTTTCATAAATGGGTTGTGAAATGAGTATGTCCATTTTAAAGCAGTAGTTGTGAGCCAGGAAAAGTACCCACGAGCAGTGACAGAGGATGAAGAGGTAACCAGGAGGGGGTCAAAGTCAGCTCTCACTCCAGGGCCTCTACATCTTCACACACTCTTTGAGTTCAGCTCACCCCCTCCCACCCCCCCCCCGCCCCCCCCCCCCACCTTGAATCAGTCCCTCTTCTCTCTGCTCTGTCCTCTTTGGAATGAGACTAGGGTGCTGTGGATTTAACAGCCCGTCACCCAACTTTCCCACCAATCTGGTTTTTCCTGGCTTTTTAACACCCACCCCAGGGTTTTAAGTGAAGTGATTTGCAATACACAAATCTAGAGAAATCTCATTGTAGATAGGGGGAGACTGATACTCAGTGAAGCAAAGATTAAATGAAAGTGTTATTTGCTCAGTCATGTCCAAATCTTTTGCAACCCCATGGACTGTAGCCCACCTACCTCCTCTATCCATGGGGTTCTCCAGGCAAAAATACTGGAGCGGCTTGCCATTCCCTTCACTAGGGGTCTTCCAGACCCAGGGATCAAACCTGAGTCTCCTGCATTGCAAGCAAATTCTTCACCATTTGAGCCAAATAGGGAGTTTAAGGGCTTCGCTTGTAGCTCAGTTGGTAAAGAATCTGCTTGCAATGCAGGAGACCAAGGTTCAATTCTTGGGTAGGGAGTATTCTTGCCTGGAGGATCCCATGGACAGAGGAGCCTGATGGGCTACAATCCATGGGGTCCCAAGAGTTGGATACAACTTAGCGACAAAACCACCACCACTGCCAGGGAGTTTAAAAATCTTTATTTTTTTGTGGTTAGTTTCTTCCCTGCTATGAATTCTCAAATATGCATGGTGTGGGAGGCGCTGAGGAGGAAGATACTTGATTCAGATAGCTAACTAACACAGCCTTTATGGTTCCTCTCAGCTAGGCTAAACTTCAGACCCTTTTCTTCCTGACTCTGGACCTCTGAGCTCCCTTTTCTTAGAACATTTACTTTAGAAAACTTATCATTGTAAATCCTTCCTCTGCCCCTTTGAGGTGTAAATCTTTTTCAAAAGCCTGTTTCTAGTTTTATAGCCTATGAATGTCTTTCTCAAGGACCCAGGAGCCTAGTCTTTGAGATGAGATTGTAAAGAAAGGTGGTGACTATCTCCTAGTCTGGGAGGCTTGGGGAAAGAGCCTAACTACAGAGGGCTCCAAATTTAGCTCCCCAAAAATCTGCCTGCAATGCAGAAGACTAGGGTTCAATCCCTGGGCCGGGAAGATCCGCTGGAGAAAGGAATAAATGAAATGGTAACCCACTCCAGTATTCTTGCCTGGAGAATCTCATGGACAGAAGAGCCTGGCGGGCTACAACCCATGGAGTTGCAAAGACTCTGACAGGACTGAGCGACTAACACTTTCACTTTTTTTTTGCTTTTTACAATTTGTCTTTTTGTTAAATTGTAAAACTGTAGTTTTTACGACAGAAAAAGTTTACTTTCTGTTTGGATAAAACCAATTAGCAAACACACTGGCCTAAGATACTCTCCTCAGGCCAGACTTCTGTTTTAGGGAATTGAACATAGATTCAGTTTTTAACTCTTTCCCCTATTGCAATAGCCTTGGATAAAGTCTTCTTTACCTGTTTAATTCTGATGCAAATCAAAAGCTTGATTCTGCCACTTAACTTGAAATTATTATAGCTCTGTAAAATTAGGTCTATAAAATGGTGATTTTAATACTAATGTCAGAATTATTCTGATAATCAAATGAGCTAACATAAGAAATGCTTTTAGCACAGTGTCTGACTCCTAGTAAGTACTGGCAATGATGATAATAATAATAATAAATAATAAGTGCTGTTGTTACATCACTTAATGATCAGTGTGGACATTGAATTGACATTTTTCTCTGTCTCGAAATGGCCATATAGTCTACTATAATAATGCTATTATCATAATTCTTTTCCTTTTCATTGCAGGGCTAACATCTGAGGATCATTATGCAATTAAGTAAATTCCTGACTACGTAGGGACATTTAGCTATCGTGCAAATTAATCTTTTCACCTTTTATGTTAGACTTGGTTCACACATGGCTTTTTCACTGGCAATTAGCACTTCCTCTGTTTGGACTGCCACTGCCAAATTATTAACATCTCTCCAGAGGAGATCAAGGAAAGGGAAAGAGAGAAAACTCAAAACACTCAGTTGCCAGCAGTACTTTGGAGCACTGAATTAAAGTGATTCTGAGCAGTTATGATCAAGGCTTCTGTCTTTTGATACATTTCTGGCTTTTTGCCCCAACAGCTCTACACAAGTCTAGTGGACCCTTGGCTCTGGATCAGAGATAAGGACATTTTAATTTTATTTTTTCTGAAGGTGGGGGGGTTCTTTTGACTCCCACTAACCTGAAATTCAGTTCATTTCTGAAAATGTACGCTTTGAGAATTGCAGAGGAACCAGAGGCCAAATTGCCAAGATCCCTTGGATCTCAAAAATGCAAGAGAATACATGAAAAACATCTAATTCTGATTTATTGATTAGGGCAAAGCCTTTGACTGTGTAGATCACAACAAACTGTGGAAAATTCTTCAAGAGATGGGCATACCAGACCACTTTACCTGCCTCCTGAGAAATCTGTATGCAAGTCAAGAAGCAACAGTTAGAATTGGACATGGAATAACAGACTGGCTCCAAATTGAGTAAGCAGTATGTCAAGGCTGTATATTGTCACCCTGCTTATTTAGCTTCTATGCAGAGTACATCATGTGAAATGCCAGGCTGGATGAAGCACAAGCTGGAATCAAGATTGCAAGGAGAAATATTAATAACCTCAGATACAAAGATGACACCACCCTTATGGCAGAAAGCAAAGAAGAACTACAGAGCCTCTTGATGAAAGTGAAAGAGGAGAGTGAAAAAGTGGCTTAAAACTCAACATTCAAGAAACAATATCATGGCATCTGGTCCCATCACTTCATGGGAAATAGATGGGGAAACAATGGAAACAGTGACAGACTTTATTTTTTTGGGCTCCAAAATCACTGCAGATGGTGACTGTAGCCATGAAATTAAAAGATGCTTGCTCCTTAGAAGAAAAGCTATGACCAACCTAGACAGCATATTAAAAAGCAAAGACCTTATCTTGCCAGCAAAGATCTGTCTAGTCAAAGCTATGGTTTTTCCAGTAGTCATGTATGGATGTGAGAATTGGACTGTGAAGAAAGCTGAGAGCCAAAGAATTGATGCTTTTGAACTGTGGTATTGGAGAAGTCTCTTGAGAGTCCCTTGGACTGCAAGGAGATCCAACCTGTCCATCCTAAAGGAAATCACTCCTGAATACTCATTGAAAGAACTGATGTTGAAGCTGAAACTCCAATACTTTGGCCACCTGATGCAAAGAACTGACTCATTGGAAAAGACACTGATGCAGGGAGATTGAAGGCAGGAGGAGAAGGGGACAGCAGAGGATGAGATGGTTGGATGGCATCACTGACTCAATGGATATGAGTTTGAGCAAGCTTTGGGAGTTGGTGATGGACAGGGAAGCCTGGCATGGTGCAGTCCATGGAGTCGCAAAGAGTTGGACACTACTGAGCGACTGACCTGAACTGAATAAAGTACACCCAGCACCACAGTTTGAATAAATATGTCTATTTAATAATTTCATTTCAATTGGGCCCAATGGAACATAAATAAAGAGTTTTTTTTTTTTTTTTTAAACTTTGACATGGTGGTAGTGGCAGTTTAGTCACTAAGTCATAACTCACTCATTGCCATAGTTCAGAATTTTTGTTGGCAGGTTTGAGAAGCCGTAGAAATGCACAGCTCGGTTTTATAATGCTTGATTAAAACTGCATTGTAATGATAGCATTTTGTCTGTGTTGAAATTTTTTAAAAAATACTTGCTTAAAAATCCATTTACTCTTTGATGTTTTTCAGCTTCCAGGCCTGTTAGCAAACACTGCTGACCAACACCTACTGAGGGCAGGTTAATTAGGTCTTCCAAAATCAGTGCTGGAAGATTAAAATCTTGAAAACTATGATAACTCTCTCTGCACCCCTTCTTTGTTTTAACTCCATATGTGAGTTTTATTGAAAAAGATCACTTGTCAGAGATTAAGACTGAAAAGTAAGCTTCACTATTTTTTCTTGCTTTCAGAAATATAAAAAATACATCAAAGAATTTTTTTTTGTCATTATTTTGCCTTTTGATTCTTTATAGTTGAAGACTTATATTAAAGTAGATCCACGTGGTTGTACTGGTAAGATAAAAAGAAAAAAAAAATATTGTATAATATACAGGATAAGGGGAGACGACTGATGTTGAGAAACATTCCAGTTTCCAGTATTCTGAACACAATTGCAAAGGGGTAGCTGATTCTTCCATCTACCAGATGGTCCTTGCATGATATTCCAGAAATGAGATTTACAGTCTCAAGGGACCTCAGATATGAGGGGTAGAAGTGTCTTCCTTTTTCTTCTGGGAGTTCTTAAA
Source organism: Capricornis sumatraensis (assembly GCF_032405125.1). Classification (NCBI taxonomy): domain Eukaryota; kingdom Metazoa; phylum Chordata; class Mammalia; order Artiodactyla; family Bovidae; genus Capricornis; species Capricornis sumatraensis. The sequence goes on along the minus strand of NC_091089.1, from coordinate 12,076,933 downwards.
GCAAATTCTCCAGTTCTCAAAGCAAAAAAATGACCTCATAAAGGTTTTGGGGCCATGCCTTTTTCTGGAAAATCTTAATGTTCTTAAATAGTCTCAAGAAAAAGCCCTGTTGACTAAATTTCAGTCATTCATTAGCATGGTAATAACACAGTGGGGAAAAGTGTGATGTAGTGAAGCAAAGACCCTTGTGCTTAAAAAACAAAAACAAAAGCAAAATTTGCCTATTGAAATTCCTTACACAAAAGCCTCATGGGCCCCTGTGAGGTTTTAAGCAATTCTATATGGGATGAAAGAATATATTCTGCCCAGGTTGTGGTTATAGAACCACTCCAGCTTACAGGGGTATAATTAAAGCTGTTTCAATCGCTTATGTCAGTCGGAGCTTGGCTTCTAATGGAACGTGAACATGCATCTTGTGTGGAGAGAGGATAGTAACTGGCTAAAATTTGTGGAATGTTAAACTCATTTTAAAGAATTGTTCATGTTACCATAATGAAAATTTATGATTGGTCACTCTAGATCTGAAAATAAGCTCATGTTTATAAACCTCAGGCATATATATTTTGAGTATGACATAACTATATCAGTATAGCCTGTAATATATAGTTGCATCAGAATATCCCTTTGTAGCCTAATTTTTATAATGTTATATATATATATATTTAAGTATAAATATCAGTCTAGAATTCCATTTTCAAAGTGTATCACACAATCTCTGTATTAACTGAAAGTATTTTAAAATCATATTCAGTCCTACTTTTATTTAGTTAAAATCATCTATTTAGTTTTCTGTGCTTTCTAGGTGGCTCAGTGGTAAAGAACCCGCCTGCCAGTGCCAGAGACATAAGAGACACGAGTTCAGTTCCTGGGTCAGGAAGATCCCTTGGGGGAGAGCATGGCAACCCACTCCAGTATTCTTGCCTGAGAATCCTACAGACAGAGGAGCCTGGTGGGCTATGGTTCATAGCCCAAAGAGTCAGATATGACTGAAGCGATTTAGCACACATATACTTTTATACACTTTGAATTATTTATTTATAAAATGAAACATATAATATGTCCACTGCTGCTGCTACTGCTGCTAAGATGCTTCAGTTGTGTCCAACTCTGTGAGACCCCATAGACGGCAGCCTACCAGGCTCCCCCATCCCTGGAATTCTCCAGGCAAGAACACTGGAGTGGGTTGCCATTTCTTTCTCCAATGCATGAAAGTGAAAAGTGAAGGTGAAGTCTCTCAGTTGTGTCCGACTCGAAGCGACCCCATGAACTCCAGCCTATCAGACTCCCCCATCCATGGGATTTTCCAGGCAAGAGTACTGGAGTGGGTTGCCATTGCCTTCTCTGAATATATCCACTAAAGGTCTACAAATAGATGGGAGTGAATGAGATCAAGGAAAAGGCATATGGCCAGACATATTAAAAGTATCATTACTTCTTTTTCTAAAAATACGCTAATAAAAATGTCTTCATCTTGCTACAGTTTAAATATTGCCTTATTTATTTACCTTATTTGGTTGGCAAAGTCTTTAAAAAAACGAGTGTCTACAACTCTTTTTCTTCTGCTATATCCTTAGTAAATGGCTACATTTACTTCTATGTTTGTTTTATCCAATCAACATTTATGTGAAAGTTGCTCAGTCATGTCCACTCTTTGTGACCCAGTGGTCCATAGCCCACCAGGCTCCTTTTTCCGTGAGATTTTCCAGGCAAGAATACTGGAGAGGATAGCCATTATATAACTAAAGTATAGAAATTCTTCAGGATTCTTTACTTTACCAGATACTGTAACTTCCTTGCTGTAAAATATCCACGTCCAAGTTTCAAAAGTCATTTTGTGAGCCTAATTTTCAAATCTATATTGTTTATTTTAGTCATTATTGAATTTCCAAATCTATATTGGTAAGAATTAACATAAATTTCTACAAATACGGAGATCATGCAAAGTACGTGTTTTTCGATCTTAATTCATCATCTCACCCAGGACTTCTCTTCCATAAACTTAAGATTCAGGGTACACTGTGTCCTATCACAGTCCTAAAGGGATCTTTTGTGGGTGAGCCTTTATCATCCTCCAAACCCACATTGTAGAAGAGTTGTTTCCTTTCTACATTTTTAACTCTTTTGTCTCATTCGTTTTACCTGAACTTCAGTGGTAATCCTCTAAGTAAGTAATTCATGATTTGGACCAAAATATCCCTTTTAGCACTATCCACCAGTGCTTTGGTTTATCCCTATTGCATTTCCTTTGAGACAGTTATTTAATAATACCTTCTCTATTTCCTGTCTTTGAAAAATTTACCGCACCCTCACCTTTAGGTCCTGAGTGTGAGTCCTGTTTCCGCTCACGAGTTCCCTCTGCTGTCTCTGCCATTGCTAAAGATGAGCCAGTGCTCCTGGAAAAGCCTCAGTCTCCGTTTGTGTACCAGATTCTTTCTTCTACCAAAAGATAGTGCCCTGAGCATTTTCTCTTATTTCTACTGCATTACCAAAATTTCCTTCATGAACATATCCATCAACATAAAACACTCTCATAAATTCTACTTTCCTAAAAACATCAACAAAAGATCCTCTCTCTTGACCCAAATCTTGTCTACCTATTTTCTCATTCTCCCTTTCAGCAAAACTTTTTTACAAAGTTGTCTGTTTACTGTCTATAACTGATTTTCTTCCATTCTTTCTTTAAGTAAGGTGATGATGTAATTCATTGGCTAACCATAATATTATTGAGAACAAAAACAAATGCTGTTAATTGTTAGTGAAGTTTAATGTAAACCTAGATTGTCTCAGGCAGATGAGACATATGGAGTCCTTTTCTAAATTCATTTCAGAGATGCTTAATCTTCATTAATCCCCCAACCTGCTCTTTTCCAAGTCAACAGCAATCTCTATTTTGCTAAATAACAATGATTAATTCTCAGCTGGCCTCTTAGTTGTCCTGTTAGTAGCATTTGATCACTCTTTCTCCCTGAAAGCATTTTTCCACAGTGCTTGCAAGATACTAGCTCCCTTGGTCTTTCCGTCTCCCTCACTGCTCCTTCTTCATCCCTCTGACCATTTCAGTCTTGGGGTACCCTACAGCATGTGTGCTCTTTGACTCTTTTCTCAATTTTATCTCTATTCACACTTTTGATGATTTCTGGTCCCATGCCTTTAAAATGGCATAGTTAACTTAATTGATCCAAAATTTAAATTACAGCTTGTCCTCTCCTCTGTTGTTCAGGCTCATTTATTAAACCACTTATTCACCATTTCATCTTGGGTTTCTAATAGGCATATAAAATGTACTATGGCCCAAACAAGTTCCTGCTTTCTGTACTCAAAACCGGATCTATTTGCAGACTTCTCAATTTCAATTAAGTTCAGTTCAGTTGCTCAGTTGTGTCTGACTCTTTGCGACCCCATGGACTGCAGCACACCAGGGTTCCCTGTCCATCACCAACTCCCAGAGTTTATTCAGATTATATCCATTGAATCAGTGATGTCATCCAACCATCTCATCCTCTGTCATCCCCTTCTCCTCCTGCCCTCAATCTTTCCCAGCATCAGGGTCTTTTCCAGTGAGTCAGTTCTTCACATCAGGTGGCCAAAGTATTGGAGTTTCAGCTTCAGCATCAGTCCCTCCAATGAATATTAAGGAGTGATTTACCTCAGGATGGACAGGTTGGATCTCCTTGCATTCCAAGGGACTCTCAAGAGTCTTTTCCAACACCACAGTTCAAAAGCAACACTTCTTCGGTGCTCAGCTTTCTTTATAGTTAAACACTCACATCTATACATGGCTACTGGAAAAAACATAGCTTTGACCAGATGGACCTTTGCTGGCAAAATAACGTCTCTGCTTTTTAATATGCTGTCTAGGTTGGTCATAGCTTTTCTTCCAAGGAGCAAGCATCTTTTAATTTCATGGCTACAGTCACCATCTGCAGTGATTTTGGAGCCCCCCAAAGTAAGTCTGTCACTGTTTCGACCCTTTCCCCATCTGTTTGCCATGAGGTGATGAGACTGATGTCATGATCTTAATTTTCTGAATGTTGAGCTTTAAGCCAACTTTTTCACTCTCCTCTTTCACTTGCATCAAGAGGCTCTTTAGTCCTTCTTTGCTTTCTGCCTTAAGGGTGGTATCATCTGCATATCCGAGGTTATTGATATTTCTCCTGGCAATCTTGAATCCAGCTTGTACTTCATCCAGTCCAACATTTTTTATGATGTACTCTACATATAAATTAAATAAGCATGGTGACAATATACAGCCTTGACATACTGCTTTTCCTATTTGGAACCAGTCTGTTGTTCCATGTCTAGGTCTAATTGTTGCTTCTTGACCTGCATACAGATTTCTCAGGAGGCAGGTAAGGTGGTCTGGTATTCCCATCTCTTTCAGAATTTTCCACAGTTTATTGTAATCCACACAGTCAAAGTCTTTGGCATAGTCAATAAGACAGAAGTAGATATTTCTCTGGAACACTCTTGCTTTTTCTATGATCTAGCAGATATCAGCAATTTGATCTCTGGTTCCTGTGCCTTTTCTAAATCTAGCTTGAATATCTGAAAGTTCACGGTTCATGTACTGTTGAAGCCTGACTTGGAGAATTTGAGAGCATGTGAGATGAGTGTGGTAGTTTGAGGATTCTTTGGCATTGCCTTTCTTTGAGATTGGAATGAAAACTTACCTTTTCCAGCCTTGAGGCCACTGCTGAGTTTGCCAAATTTCTGGCATATTGAGTGCAGCACTTTCACAGCATCATCTTTTAGGATTTGAAATAGCTCAACTAGAATTCCATCACCTCCACTAGCTTTTCATGCAAAGATGAGCAAAGTAAAGGACAGAAATGGTCTAGACCAAACAAAAGCTTCTCAATTTCAGTTGATGACAATTCTATCACTCAAATTTCTCAGGCCAAACCATATATTTGTCTCTGACACCATTCTTTCTCACACATCCTATATTTGACCACTCCATCCTGACTCAATTTTCTTTGATTTGCTTTTTATCACAGTACTTATAATGCATTCTAATGCAATCATCCTTTTTAAAAATTATTTTATCTTTATTTCTTATACTTAAATATTGGGCTTCTTAGGTGGTGCTAGAGGTAATGAGTCTGCCTGCTAATGTAGGAGAAGCAAGAGACACAGATCAAGATCTCATGGAGGAGGGAATGGGAACCCACTCCAGTATTCTGGCCTGGAAAATACCATGCACAGAAGAACCTGGTAGTCCATGGGGCCAGGCACGAGTCAGACAAGACTGAAGGACTGAGCATAACCACATACTTAGATATTATTATGCTATTATAAGTTATTATTATATAATTTATCTGTTTCAGTATTTTAATATTGACTATCTCCACCAGGACTTGATAACTCTGAGGATATTTTGTCTGTTTTATTAATTATAGTATTTCCAGGTCCTAGAATTATCCCTGTCAACTACAAGTTGACATAATAAATAATTGTTTAAAAAATGAGTAAATGAATGAATAAATTTATTTTCCATTAATATTACTTCTAAACTTTATCATTTTTTATATAAGAAGTTTATTTAAATCAACAATCTGATCAAGTTTCTCTCTTAATAGCAAGAAGAATTAGGTCCAAACTCTTGAGCCTGGAAAAAGAACTTTATAAATGTGTATGTACACATTTAATTTTTTAGTGTTTCCTATGTTTCTGTTTTAGGAAACACTAAAAAATTAAACGTGTACATACACATTTATAGAATGGCAATCCACTCCAGTATTCTTGCTTGGAGAATCCCATGGACAGAGGAGCCTGGTGGGCTACAGTCCATAGGGTTGCACAGAGTTGGACATGACTGAAGTGACTTACACACACACACACACACACACACACACACACACACAGAGGTTTCTCTTTTCAGCATGCATACACATTTTTACATGTCTGTCTAAAAACATATCTGTTCTTTTTGGGGCTTTTGCATGTGTTACTTTCTTTTTATACAATGACTTTACTTTACTTTTTTCTATTGTCAAAGTTTCCACCTTTCCCAATATTTTCTCTAACCAAGCATTCTTTAGAAATATTCTTATTTACTCCTCTATTCCCATAGTAAGTATTTTGCATCTATTATATAGCATAAGTGACAGCATCCTTTGAATTAGAGAATCCTTTATATATGTGCCTCTGCATGAGACTGCACAGTATCCACTATTTACTCTCATTGTCTCTATCTTTATTTTAAATCACCCACTTTGCCTACTTCAGAGTTTCATATAAAATACTTGCTCTGGAGACATTTGTGATATGTAAATATTTCAAGATCTGAAGTAAGAAAGCCAACTGAAAGACAATTTTAAAATAGTTTCTGCTGTGCTCAAGATTTAGCTATTTATCTATTCAGAACTCTTTTTGTGTTGTTTGTTTTTAAACCCCAGTGGTAGTGAACTACAGGTTATAATCATAAAGCTAGAAGAATCCTACATTTTAAGTCAAGAAAGTGTGTTTTCCATAAATAATTTAAAAACTGTAGTATTTTCAATCTAAGTTACATTGAAGGGAACTTTTGTTTTGTTTTTCTTTAAGAAACTTCTAGGTATTTGGGTCAACAAAATTATTTTGAAAATATTTGCTCATGGAAAGTAGCCCAAAATAGATGGTGCCACGAGGCACCATTTGCTGCTTCTCGGGACAGAAATTTAATGGCGTTCAACAGCTTTGCAATATTCACCAGGAAACTATGCTGTGCCAAGTACAAATGCTTTAGATGCAGAGCCTGGAGGTGCAGAGCCTGTCAAAGTGGAGACTCTTGGAAGTGGGGGCCCAGAAGGAGAGAAGGTGCTATCAGTAGACAACTTGCAGGAGAGTGTTATGTGCTGCTTTGAGGCCATCACATTGCATCTCACCATCAGAGCTGCAGTCTTCCATGATGGCCTTGTGGGTAAAGAATCTGCCTGCAATGCAGGAGACATGGATTCAATTCCTGGGTCAGGACGATCCCCTGGAGGAGAAAATGGCAACCCACTCCAGTACTCTTACCTGAAAAATCCCATGGGCCTGGCAGACCACAGTCCATAGAGTTGCAGAGTTGAACATGATTGAGTGACCGAGCCCATCAGAGCTATAGATATTCAGGAGAGCAAGAGAGCTGAGATCCCCTTATTCACATCTATAATCTGTGTGAGGTGTATTAACCAGTTACCTTAGCAATCTTGGTTTGATCTTATCAGAGTATTAACTACTGAGCTTGGGTTCACTTGCTGGGAAGGGTGTCACATGTTTTGTTTGGTATTTCCAAGTGATAGGATTCTTAGTACAAAGCATACAAATGTATGAACATCAGCAGTAAGCATGTAGTATGTAAATAGTGTTGACTGTGAGTTTTTGCATCCTTGAGATTAAAAAGATGGATGACTCTAGCCAGCAAATCTGCAGTGGGAAAGTTGTCTGCAATAGTTTGAGGCTTGAAAAACTTAGAACAGATGGTGCTATTGGGACAGGAAGAAGTCAGAAGGTTATCATGACTTCCAACAGCGCTGGAGCCTTTGAGAGAGGAGGAACTTTGATGTGATAGGAGCCAGCTAGCTTGACCTTGACCTTCTTCTCTCTCCTCCATAACCCAGGCATCCCACCTCCTTATTTAAGAGCCAGATGTCAGTGGGCAGACACCTGTGGTTATGTGGCATATGTGAGTTGCAATATACTTGGTGGGTAAGGGATAAATTTCTGCACCCCTCTTCCTAGAGTTATTAATAATCAATTGAATGTTAGTGTCTTTTAGGCCAAATTCAAAGAGCAGCATTGAAGACTTACTCAAAACACCATGAAACTGAGCTTGTGGCTATCTCAAAAATAGCTTACATGTGAGCTTCTTTTTATTCTGACTCTTTCCACTAAAATCCATAGGAGGAAAAAGGCATAAAAATGTCTGTGGTTTTTCTGAATGGAAATACCACCAGGGAATGATCTCAGTTATGGAAGAAACTACTCTCAAATTCTGGAAAAGCCATAAAAATCATTTTTCCTTGTCTTTTTATTTTTTTCCCTCTAGTAAAGAAAGGAAGGTCAGCCAAAATTTTCAAAAGCATTCAGTGATGAAAGTCTGCATTCTTGGTAAATTTTTAAATTATCCTGTTTTTCAATAAAACTTTTCCATAAAGTTGGCTAAGCCATATGCCTCTGAGGTTTAAAAAAAATGTAGGATAAGTTTTAAAAGCTTTGCATGAATTTATCAGTATTAAACTATGCTCTCATAACCTTCAAAGCTCCTTTATAAACAATACTTGATGAGTAACAATTCCCAAGAAAAATTAAACTATCTCTTAGTAACCCTTTAGTCTAAATATCATTCACTTGGAGGGCTTTGTAGAATGGGAGAAAAAGAGAGGTTGTGTACATGTGTTCATGTGAGCTAGAAAGGAAAGGAAAACTGATCTTTTCATATAGATTCAAGAAGTGAGTTTCTCTTTCATCATTTCCATAATCGCTAAAAGTTTCACAGTGAGAAGGTGTAGGGCCTGGTCAGCCTGAGAAGACTGGTTCCAACATATACCTTGGAATATATACTGGTTCCAACACATATCTGACTGGCTCCCCCAAGTCAGGCAGCTGTGCTAAGGTTTCTCAGGAACTGTGACATGCAAAGTTGTGATGGTTAGATGTAACCTTTATCCCCTTAACTGCCAGAGGTTATACAGTCTCCCCACCAATGAAGGGGAGATTGCTTGAGTGACATTAACAGTGAACGAAGACTTCCCTGGTGGTTCAGTGGTTAAGAATCTACCTTGCAATGTAAGGGACACAGATTCGATTCCTGGTTCAGGAAGATCCCACATGTCAGGGAACAGCTGAGCCCAGGCCCCACAGCTACTGAGCCTGTTCTCTAGAGCACTTGAGCTGCAGTACTGAGCCCTGCATGCCCCAGAACCCAGGCTTCACAACAAGGGAAGCCACTGCAATGAGAAACCCATGTACTGCACCTAGAGGAAGCCCTCACGCAGCAGTGACGACCCAGCACAGCCAACAGAATAATCAATAAATAAATGAATATTTTAAAAATATGACTTTTAACAGTGCATGAGGTACCATGCACACACAGATATGGCAACAATTTTCTGCTTAGCTCAGATGCCCTCACAAGTTATAGAATTAAAACTCAGGGAGTTAAGAGAAACTGCTTTTCTCCCAGGAACCTACACTGAGAGCATGGTAAATGGCCTACCATCTTCATCAGAGAGGCAAGGAAGATGAGATTGAATTAAGGCATCTAAAATGGACTTTATTTTCAGTAATTCCCAGCAGTCCCCTTCTTAGAACCCTCAATATTTGACTTAACCACCATGTTTCACATAGTCAAGGGAACAAAAGCTTTTACTAAGAGGACCTGTAGATGTATATGTATATTTTATATATCCCATGGTCAAATCTCCTCTCACATCTGGCAGTGTGCAGAACTGTGATGTACGTATCATCATTGATGTCATTCCCAGAGGAGAAGACTGAAGATCAGATAAATACAAGAATTGGCCATGAAGATATCCAATCAACAGGTTTTAATATTCCAGCAACTCACCCATTACCTACCTGCTGGAGGAGGTCATTGAGAAGATGTGACCATGTGGACCCCCAGGCTGGACCAGGTGATGCTCCTTACCCCCACCCCCACCCCTCACCTCCAACATGGTCCCATCCTTGGGGTGTACTTTCCACCTACTAGGCCTCTCTATTCGCAGCCATTTCGAGGAAGTAAACTCAAGGAAGCACTGTGTCATTGAGACCCTCTAGATTGAAAAAGTGGTGGAATCCCATCAGAGCCTGTGTATAGACTTACAGGATTCAGCAGGGAGAGAGATTGAATCCTTTGAAACTCCCCAAGATTAGCCATATAAACCCTAGTCCCCTTACTTTTTTAAAAAAAATTAATTTATTTTTTAATTGGAGGAAAATCGCTTTACGACATTGTATTGGTTTCTGCCATACAACGAAGGGAGTCGGTTATATTTACACGTATACCTCTCGCTCTTGAGCCTCCTTCCCTCCCCCATCCCACACCTCTAGGTTCTCGCGGAGAGCCAGGGTGGGCTCCCTGTGACTGCCACCTACCAGTCTGGAGTGATCAGCCTCTTTTTTGGATCTCTCCCTGCCTCCATGTACAGGGGCCAGTTTCAGATTTTACTCAGGAAAATGTAGACCCTATAGAGTGTATAGATCTTCCAAACCCCCCAGCCCTCTCCCCAGGTGGCCCCTGCATCCTGTAGAGAGGGAGTGGGGGACATTCCCACCAATGCCTGATGTGCAGATGGGTCTGGTCTAAGCCATCTGTGCACAGGGAATGCAGTCACTGCTCAGCTCAACACTGGCACTGTCTGCAAGGACACAGGGGTGAACCACAGCAGCCAGTGGGCTGAACTCAGAGGATTCGGCTGGTGATCACTCGTGAAGCTGGCCATTAACCCTTTACACTGACCGATGGGCTATCCTAAAGGGTTTGACTCTGTGGCTTGGATAGTGGGATGATCATGAATAAACTCTTGTAGGGTCAAGATGTTTGAAAAGACATTTAGGTTCACCTGCAAGAGCCTGAGTTCCATGTCCTGACTCGTGAGGCATGGACACCACCTGGCAGTTGGGAAGCTGATGCCCTGGTCTAGTTGTGAACCCGAGCACCTGAGCCTACAGGAGGTCCAACTGATGGACTGCAAAGAAAGAGCAGCCACCGCAGTGCCCAGGAGTGATGGTGTTTAGTCAAGAGTGCCGGATTGCCCTTGAACTACAGTGACTCGGTTATGCAGTAACAGGACATCCCGTGTGTCCTAAACAACCCAAGGCGGCTGCCAAAGGAGTCTGGGGGCATTCACAGGAGTTCCCAACCAGTGAGGAGTTGGCAAATTGGCTATATTGACCCCCTCTGCCTCTGAGTGAAGGTTCTAAATATACTTGATCTGTGTGGATGCCGAGTCAGGTTTGATGCAAACATTTTCCTGTCACCATGCCAAAGAGGGTGCCCCCAAAACAGGATTAAAGAGGCTGAGTACCACTTGCAAAGACCCTCCTCAAATAGCCGGTGATAAGAAGGGGGTCACATGTCAAAGGTTATGATGTGCAAGACTGATGGACAAGAGAGCCCTTGTGGGTATGCTTGCCTCATTGCTGCAGTATCTGCCTCCAGGGCAGCCAGAGAGCGGCCCATGTGCCTCCTCCAGGCCGCCTTAGCCCTTTGGTGACCCCCTCAGGGCCCACGGGGGTTGTGCGAGATGTAAGAGCCCTTCACGAGGGTCAGTGTTAGAGGAGGTCTTGGGGAGGCCATGACCACGGAGTGACTCCATGGACCCAGGAAGGCTCCTCCCCACCCTGCCCTGGGGATGTATGTACATCCCTGGGGATGTAACTTTCACCCTCTAAAACCAAAGGCCAAAGACGGAGCCATTTCAAGGACACCAGCCTTGAGAGACCAATGTGGGGCTGAGATCCTCTTGGCTAAATCCAGGACAGAATACTGTTAAAATCCTCTAAATAAGCTCAAGACTTTGGCTGGGGGTGCAGAGACCGACTTAACCTGGCAGAGCCCAAGACAAGCCCTGTAGGTAAGTAAGTTTCCTCTCTCATGAAACCTGCCATCTACCCTTCCGGAATGATCCACCTCTGCCTCTGGTCTCCCCTTGCCCTCTGAGTCCCCTGGCCAGTTTTAGATTTCAGCTGGGTCATCCCTGAGTTTTCCAACCAGCACTACTCAGATCTTCAGCTGCAAACTGATGCACGTTTACACAACAATCCATAGATCCAGGAGCAGTATAGTTAGCTGGATGACAGAGAGAAAGACAGAGGCACTCACCCATTGACTATAGAGTTTCATCCATTTCTACTGAAATTTGGGAACTTTACTCTCTGAAAAATTTCAGAAAAATAATTTTCAAACAATGATCTCAGCATATGCAATTCTTCTGATTGAATAGAGCCATTCTGTGAAATTGCCTACTGATACTGACTCTCTAATTCATAGAAGTAAAACACCTTTTGTGTCAACAATTGAGGATTAACATTTTATCTCTATCACTGAGCATTAAGAGTGACCTTGGGTGGATTGGAGAATCCTATGGACTGCGGAGCTGGGTGGGCTGCAGTTCATAGGGTCACAAAGAATCGGACATGACTGAAACACCTTAGCATGCATGCATGCAGGGTGGGTTGTTTATTTTCCAATTGTGAGCCCATTTCTTCACCTGGAAAATTGTAAAATGAATACATATTCTGCAGCGTCATGCTAAGCATCAGGAGAAACACCTACAACATCTCTAGTGCTCTATCAACAGAGTAGATGTTAAACAATTAATAATTTTCTTTTTTTTTTGTTTACATTTCACATTTCTCCAGGCTACAACATTCTTTTGTGTTTGCAATTGTTCAGTTCAATAGCATTAATAGCATTAATATTATGCTCTGGACTAGGAGCTCTGTGGGAACAGCTCAAAGAAATTAAAAGTGAGATACTGGTATGTGTTTTTGTTCAACTAGAAAGGCAGACACAGTCTCACCAAATCTGTAGTTGCGCACTACTATGTTCACAGACATGCAGTTTTGTATTTATATGTGTGTGAGAAAGAGACCTCTAAAGAAAAGTGGAGAGAGGAGAGAGAGAGGAAGACAGAGAGACAGAGAAATTGAGGGAAAATAATTTATCAACAAAAGGAGTGTCCTAAAGTGTATATTGCTTTGGCATCTCATTTCGCCAAGGGTCCTTGATTACTGTAAAATGATAGACCCTTGTGCTGAGTGTGTCTGTTTGTTCCAAAATGTTGAGAGATCACAGGAAAAAGAATTTTAGATAAACCAGTGGCTGGGGGCCAGGTGCAGTGTAATGACAGATCACTAAAGGAACCACCCCAGAGGAGAAGGCCAGAGGAATGATGAAAGAAAAATGCATATTTAGGCATTGTTCAAAGTAGCTTCCTGAGGGCGCATTCACAAAACTCTTTCCTCTCTGAGGGGTTTATGGTGGCTTGACTTACAGCAAACTGTCCCTATTGATCATTGAGTCCAGGGACAGCTGTCCTTTCTTTGTGAAAATATTTGGATCCCCAGGAGAAGCTGAATTTGAAACTTTTATTTACATTATAGTGATAACACTTTTTATAAAATAAAAAGAGATAGGAATCCACAGTCGAGAGCATTATTATATTTACCACCAAATCTTACTTATTTAATGTAGGGATCAAAACTAGGGCCTTCCCTGATAGCTCAGTTGGAAAAGAATCTGCCTGCAATGCAGGAGACCCCAGTGATTCCTGGGTCTGGAAGATCTGCTGAAGAAGGCACAGGCTACCCCATTCCAGTATTCTTGGGCTTCCTTTGTGGCTCAGCTGGTAAAGAATCTGCCCAAAATGAGGGAGACCTGGGTTTGATCCCTGCGTTAAGAAGATCCCCTGGAAAAGGGAAAGGCTACGCACTCCAGTATTCTGGCCTGGAGAATTCCATGGGCTGTATAGTCCATAGCGTCACAAAGAGTCGGACATGACTGAATGATTTTCACACTTCACTCAAAATACGGATTCCCTTGTAATTGTATTATTTGCCATGCTGATAAATCATGTCCCTTCCTCATTAATAAAGGAGCAAATTTCCTGTTGATTTATTGGAGAGAAACTGCCTGGAATCTTAAAGTGCCTTAATAGTTATGTTTCCAGTAGAAAACTGAGCTTCTGCATGTCTGTCTCCTATCATCAGAAACTTGGAAACATAGTAAGAAGAAGTCTAACAAGTCAGAAATGAATATTTTGTGAACTGGCAGCAAATTTAGGCATAATGCAAAAATGAGATAATTTTGTTATTTTTTCTTTTCTCTTTAAAAGTCATTGAAGAACACAAAATGCATTAAGACTCCTACATCTAATGTTATTGCAGTTTTTAATCACATCATCTTGTCTCATATTTCAGTTTAAAAAATTCATATCAGAATGCAGCATTCTGGATAGATGGGTAACCTTGTATATTAAGAATTCCAGACAAAATAGAGAAGGGAAAATGCCTCTAAGCTACACAGTCTTTGCTTGTGTTGGATGTAGAACAATTTGCAAGCAATCCAAATGACTCATATATTTGGACTGCTGAAACACGAAAAATCTTTCTCTCTCGTGTTCTGTCATTATCTCCCCATCTTTCTTTTTCTGTTCTTTCCTTCGAGGTCCTCCCATGCTCATAATTTGTATACCAAAAAAAATAAATAAAATAAAATAAAAACAAAAAGCAAACAAACCCATACCCAGAAGTGTGAGTAAATGCACAGATGTATGACATCAGGGTTTGAAGGAGTCACTCTAAGAGAATTACGAACAATGTAAATCTTAGAAGAGTTACACTTGAAAAATTGTTATGTTGTCCCTTAAAGCTTTTGTCAGATTGTTTTTGTGAAGAGTCTTGAACTTTTTAATCTAGTTCTGACTCTTGAAATAATTCTTCAGTCTCTATAGATGAACTATATGGGTGGCTCAGAGGGCAAAGAGTCTTCCTGTAATGCAGAAGACCTGGTTCAATTCCTTTTTTTTTAAACTGTGTATAAATCCAAGGTTAGTTCCTTGTAACAAAATGCTAATTACAACTGTGGTTACAGGAAATCTTTCACAGACCATTTTGACGCTGGTAAAATTTATCATTGGAGTCTCAAGCCCGCCAGTAAAACCAGTTAAGTATTTATTTCCTCCTGTTAGTTTTATAATGTGCTGAAGTCTAGAAGTTTTAAACTAAGATTCCAAGCATTTGCCTTTACATCTGTGGTATTGATTGACTATTTTTTTTTTTATGAGGAGTAAAGCAAAAAGAGCATGAGATGCTTTAGACTTATGCCTAAGAGATTTACAGAATATTGTTTTTGTTCAATCACTCAGTCATGTCCTACTCTTTGCAACTCATTGACTGCAGCACACCAGGCATATCTCCTGGAGTTTGCTCAAATTCATGAATATTGAGTCGGTGGTGCCATCCAACCATCTCACCCTCTGTCGTCCCCTTCTCTTCCTGCCCTCAATCTTTCCCACCATCAGAGTCTTTTCCAGTGAGTTGGCTCTCCGTACTAGGTGGCCAAAGTGTTGGAGTTTCAGCATCAGTTCTTCCAATGAATATTCAGGGTTGATTTCCTTTAGGATGGACTGGTTTGATCTCCTTGCTGTCCAAGGGACTCAAGAGTCTTCTCCAATAATACAATTTGAAAAAATCAATTCTTTGGTGCTCAGCCTTCTTTATGGTCCACCTCTCATGTCTGTACATAACTACTGGTAAAGCAACAGCTTTGATGATAATGTTTATTGGCTTTATAAGACATTACATGGAATTCCCAGGTGCCTCAGTAGTAAAGAATCCATCTGCCAATGCAGGAGATTTGGGTTTGATCCCTGGGTCAGGAAGATCCCTGGAGAAGGAAATGGCAACCGACTCCAGTATTATCACCTGGGAAATCCCATGGGCAGAGGAGCCCGATGGACTGTAGTTCATGGGGCTGCAAAGAGTTAGACATGACTGAGTGACCAAACAGCAGCAAATGATGATAAATATCCCCCTTCATTGGCCTCTAATAGACTCACAAATGCCTACAAAAAGAGCTTCACCACTGAAATGAGTGTTACCAAAAAACTGCAAGCTAAGGTGTGTTCCTGGAGAGGAAAATAAATCTTCACTAATAATAGGAACAAAAAGGATCTCATGCCAAGGGAGTATGAATGAAAGATGAATAACCAAATACATTTTTAGAAAGATGTCATGGAAAGAAAGGCTTGGTAGGCAGAAGAAAATGGGTACAAACTCAGAGTCATGCTTTTAATGTGATCTTCTGTCGTTTTCTTTTTTCGTATCTACATCTATGAAGAAAACAATCGTGATTATGGGTTGATCTTTTAACAGTAAGTATCTCTGATGACGGGATAATTATAATAGTATCAATATTCTTAATGTTTAAAAACTGCACAATTAGAACCAGAAAAAAAATACACTATATATATTCCAGTAACTGTTTTAAATTACATTAAAAATTTTGACTGGAAAGATCTAAGTGAAATTGGGAGCTTTTCTAACCCAATTTAGAGCAGAAGTGTTCATGGGAGTGGAATAAGAAGCTGTCCATGTTGACTTACTCCCAGAGCTGTCATTGTCTCTTCCTAGAAAATACTTGATCATAACTCTTAACTCAAGGTGCCACTTGACTTTCATTCTCTTCATTTGGAAAACAAGTAGTACATGGAAAGCCTGTGTATAATTCTGAGAACCTCCTTCTATTCTAAATTAGAATTAAATTTCTAGAAAATCTTAGGACTGTTCAGGGCAGAAGAAGTCCAGACAGTATAAAGTTAAGACCATATGATGATGAAACTACTCAGGCAAAAATGACATTCTCTATTTTGTCATGGGAAGCATGGCATATTTCTATTTTTTCCTATTGTCTCAGAAACTTTGACAAACTTTGGGTTCATAAAACTTTTTTTCATTTCAAAAAATTTAGTGCAGACACATCCACTTCTCATATTTCACTAAATGTGATACAGTATTGTTAATATCTCATTTCTTCTAGAGTGAGCATGAACCAGGTAGAATTATAGCAGTGTTGAAATTGGATGTTATCTCAAAGACTGTTCCATTAACCTTAAGAGAATTGCCAAATATCAAATTGAAATACTGTCTAAATGGTTTTAAACACAGCTCTCTCACTCAATATTATTTTCATCTAAGTATGCAAATTCAAATTTCTATTCAATATAGCCTTGCATTAAAGAAGAGAAAAATAGAAAAGTCAAACATCACTTTTTCCCCAATGATAAAGTAAGACAATCACTATAGATATTGAATATATTTTGTTTTAAAATATTCAGAAATTTCAAATGTGTAATATATTTATGCTTTTGTATATATTTTAAATATTTTTCATTTTCATTCTTTGGTAATTTCATTTATTTATTTGTGGATGTGCAGGATGTTAGTTCCCCAACTAGAGATCAAACCTGTGTCCTTGACAGTGAAAGTACAGAGTCCCAATCACTGCACCATCAGGGAATTCCCTGGCTTGTAATTTTAATAAGGAGTTGTGTCTGCTTTATTTAGAGTCACACATATTGTGTTTGGTACATATGCTCAATGGATTTATTGAATTGACAGATATATACATAGAATTCTAAACCCTCACAAATGGTACAAATAACACAAGTTCACTCAGTTTAGGTTAATGTACTTTATTTTCTTTTCACCTGAAACCCATTAATCAACAGGCTATTTAAACTGCTAAGGATAGAAAATATGTGTGATTATATTTCAATTTTTTTACTAATGCAGAATTATTCAGACCAAGAAATTCTATAGAATGTGGTGAGTGACTCCCCAAAGATATCTACTTTGTAATCTTCAGATGCTATGAATATCACAAAAGGGAATTAAGGTTGTAGATGCAATTAAGACTGACTGCTAGTCAGATGACACTAAGATGTAAACATTATTCTGAATTATCTGTGCACACCCAGTTTAATCATGAATCCTCAAAATAAGTTGTGAAAGTGTGGATGAAAGAGGGTAGTGTAAGCTGGAGAGAGGCTGAACAATGGCGTGTATCCAGTACATTGAGTTATTCCTGAGTTTGCAGATACATTTATTTATGATTAGACTGTTTGCCATTGGTACCCATTACTTTGAGCTCTTACCTTCCCTTGGAAACTGGGAAAGCATCTTCCTTGCTGGTGACATTAATGAGATCATTCCCACATCCTTGAGGAAGACATTCCTCATTTGTAAAACTGTTAGCCATTTAAAAGGTATTTACATCTCAAAAGCGCAGAGAAAGAATTTTTACTCTTTGTGAAGATTCTAAGCAAAGGCAAACCAAGGTCTAGAGTCAGAATTGTTGTGGTTTCAGTTCAGTTCAGTCGCTCAGTCATGTCTGGCTCTCTGCAACCCCATGAACTGCAGCACACCAGGCCTCCCTGTCCATCACCAACTCCCAGAGTCCACCCAAACCCATGTCCATTGAGTCGGTGATGCCATCTAACCATCTCATCTTCTGTCATCCCCTTCTCCTCCTGCCCTCAATCTTTCCCAGCATCAGGGTCTTCTAGCTTCAACATCAATCCTTCCAATGAACACCCAGGACTGATCTCCTTTAGGATGGACTGGTTGGATCTCCTTGCAGTCCAAGGGACTCTCAAGAGTCTTTTCAAGCACCACAGTTCAAAAGCCTCAATTCTTCAGCACTCAGCTTTCTTTATATTCCAACTCTCACATCCATACATGACTACTGGAAAAACCATAGACGACTAGACAGACCTTTGTTGACAATGTCTTTGCTTTTTAATATGCTGCCTAGGTTGGTCATAACTTTTCTTCCAAGGAGTACGCATTTTTTTAATTTCATGGCTGCAAACATCATCTGCAGTGATTTAGAGCCCAGAAAGATAAAGTCAACCACTGTTTCCACTGTTTCCCCATCTATTTGCTATGAAGTGATGGGACCAGATGCCATGATCTTCGTTTTCTGAATGTTGAGCTTTAAGCCAACTTTTTCACTCTCCTCTTTCACTTAAATCAAGAGGCTATTTAGTTCTTCTTCACTTGATATGGTTTAGTGGCTAAATTCTGGCCTACTCTTTTGTGACCCCATGAATTGTAGCCTGCCAGGCTCCTCTGTCCATGGGATTTTTCAGGCAAGAATATTGGAGTGGGTTGTCATTTCCTCCTCCAGGGGATCTTCGCGACCAAAGATTGAACCTAGGTCTCCTGCACTGGCAGGCAGATTCTTTACCACTGAACCAACAAGGAAGCCCAGAGTCAAAATTACATAGAGTTTAGTCAATCTGAGGGGAACATAGGCCTTCCAAGTTGTCAGTAGGGACTCCAGATTATGTGCAGTAGATAGCATTCAAGCCGTGCACACTGATAGATGCTGTGCTGTGCTCATTCGCTCAGCTGTCTCTGACTTTTTTGTGACCCCATGGACTGTAGCCTACCAAGCTCCTTTGTGCAAGGAATTATTCAGGCAAAAATACTGCAGTGGGTTGCCATTTCATATTCCAAAGGATCTTTCTGACCCCGGGATTGAACCAGTATCTCTTGTATCTCCTGCATTGACAGGTGGGTTATCACTGTACCACCAGGTCAGGTAGAATTCAGTGTCTCTATTTATCAACAAGAATGCCCTCTTGACTTCTTAAGTATGAAAGTAAAAATGAATAAAAAAGTAGTTTTGTGTTTCTAAACTCTTCAAGATATTTCAAAATTGTAGAAGGGCTGACAAAATCACAGAGGAAAGCTGTGCACAAAATTTATGTTTCATATGAAATAAAGTTTTAATCCATCTCTGAGACAGTGTGATGAGTTAAGAAGACTAGATGGGATGAAATGCAGGGCCATCACAAAGCTCCTACTTCCCACATCCTCCCAGACCTGGTGAGGTTATTGGTCTTTGAATCTGAAGTATGTCATTATAACTCATACACAACAGAAGGTATTACCAGGTTGGTGGAAATCTGTAATACGTTATTTGGCAGGAGCCATCAGGCTAAAGAATTCGATTCTTGAATTATGTGGAAATAGTAGAGAAAAGGCTTTCCGGGTGACTCAGTGGTAAAGAATCTGCATGCCAAAGCGAGAGATGCAAGTTCAATCAGGAAGATCCCTTGGAGAAGGAAAGGGCAACCCACTCCAGTATTCCTGCTGGGAAATCCCATGGACAGAGGAGCCTGGTGGGCTACAGTCCTTGGGGCCTCAAAGATGGGGACACGACTGAGGACAAGCGCAAGCCTCACGTGGGCAAAACAACCACAGCCTGCTTTATTGTGCTTTGTTCTCTCACAGAAAGGGAGACACCTCACAGTGAAGATTCCCCTTGTAAATGTAACTTTTCTCTTGCAAAAACATAACTTTTCCTCTTCTCCTGTGTTTGTTATTTCTTAAAAATAAGCAACTCAAGAGAATTCTTTTCAAGGAGGCACATTTTGGGGTAGCAAATTCTGCTCCCCTTCAACCGCCTATCATGCTGCTGCTGCTGCTGCTAAGTCACCTCAGTCGTGTCCGACTCTGTGCGACCCCATAGATGGCAGCCCACCAGGCTGCCCTGTCCCTGGGATTCTCCAGGCAAGAACACTGGAGTGGGTTGCCATTTCCTTCTCCAGTGCATGAAAGTGAAAAGTGAAAGTGAAGTCGCTCAGTCATGTCTGACTCTTTGTGACCCCATGGACTGCAGCCTACCAGGCTCCTCCATCCATGGGATTTTCCATGCAAGAGTACTGGAGTGGGGTGCCATTGCCTTCTCCAACCACCTATCATACAATGTATTTATTTTGTTAATTGTCAGTTTCTTCCACTAGAATATAAATTCCCCTTCTGCAAGGAGCTTTTGTCATTTTTGTTCTCTGCAGTGTTCCAAATATTTGGAACAGTGCCTGCTAATTGTAGGTGTTTATCAACTAATTGCTAAATGAATACATCCTTCAGGGGTTATGCTTATCATGAGTAATTCTCTCAGAAACCAGACTCCTAGGGCTTGCAAAAGTTTTCTTGTGTATTTTATTTTTCTGTGGCAAGATCAGTTGAGATAATTTACAAGTTTAAGTTGAAAGATGGTTTGTCTGAATCTTAAGAAAAAAAATCACCATTGTTCTTAAAAAACATGCCTTGGTCACTTGGTAGAACCTCCACTATTATTACACCCATCCCCCTGTACTTTTTACACTGTTCTTCCTACCTGCTTTTCTCTAAGAGACATCAGTTGCCACGTCTCATTAAACTTCCTGACATCTTTCCGTATCACATTGATCACAACCCACTAACATACTGGTAGACGTTGAGCGTTTACCAAGTGCAGCTAAGACCTGTGACAGGACAAACACAATCAGGTGACGTGTTTACTGAACTTAATACAGCATTCACTGTTAAATTGCTCAAGAAACACAAATTCCTTGTTCTCACTCCACGATACCCACAGGTATTCTTATCCCAAGGTCTTATCTTACTCTCTTCACTTCTGCCCCATTTTGCATTTTTCCAGTGTGGATGGGAGAGACCAGGAGTAGTAAGTCTCTTTCCATTCACTTGATTTTACCTCTAGGCTATTTTTTCTTCCATTTTCCTCTTGGATCCATTTGCACAGTCTGGCTCAGGATAGGAAATTTCATATTTTTCAGGCATTGCTCCAACTTAATTTTATTTTCACTCCAAACCAGACTGTTTGTAAAAGGTGAGTAGCAGAGGAGAGACTCAGTTCTCTGGCAAAAGACAGTGTAGGCACATGCTAAGGTGTTGATCATGCGAAGATTAAGGAAATCATCCAGGCAGGTGAAAAAGCTGGTGTCTTTTTATGGAAAGGAAGAGAAATAAACCTCTTGCCAGAATCTAAGACCGCGTTACCTCTGAGTGAAGATTAGATGTGAATATTCCTGCAGCTACAATGCATTTTTTTTTCAGAAAATAATGCTAGATTTATATCAACACATTTTTTTAAAATGAGAAGTTACATTCTTAAATGTCTCCACCATAACCTATGGCAACAAAGAGGAGGCAGATTTTTACCTGTCTTAGGGATTTTTGGCATCTGGCTAAGAATTAAATTGAATATGACTGGTCAGCCGGAGAAAAACATATTAATATATTATGTGTGTTTTATATGAAATGGGAGTCTTCGTTAATGACATGAAGAAGATGTGGCAAAACCTAAATATTTTTGTACTGGGTTGAATGAGGAAAGATGATTGTGGAAAAAATAAAAATATACCTGGAGGCTAAAGAAAGATGAGCATTATTCTAACAAGGTCTGTTTGTACAAAATAGTTTCGGCTTTGACTCCCTCTGGAAGAATGTTTCTTTCCCTCCCATCCAGGCATGGTATTTTTCACATGGGAGTTTTTATCTCCTATTTTCAGGAAGAGAAGGGGAAGTTAGAATGCCCTTTCTGCTTCTGCTGTTTTTTAAGTGTCTTTAACTCAAAATGATCCTTATGCCAAAGTGGCATATTTTAGGATGGCATAGTGCATCACCCTTCAGCACCAATAATAATAATGTATGAAACTTTCAAATTCAGAGTTATCAGCTGCCTCCTACAGCCATGTAAAAATCATTTTGATGCATATTCTTGAAATGTTTTATTGAAAAGTAGATGCCACATCCCCTGAGGGAAAATAGTTTTTTAAATAGCTTGAGTGAATTTTACTGTATGCTAAACTTCAATTAATTGAATTATAAAGAAATGTTAATGAAATAAAACACTTTTCTAGAAAGTGAAATAAAAGGAAGACAAAATATGCTTCTTTTCAAGTGCATCATAGTATTAGATCAAAGCCAGATTAAATTTCAGAAAAAATCTTTAAAATAGTTGATTCTAAAGCAGTAGTCTTCAAATGTAGAAATGCTGGCTTCCCTCCCTGATTAAATTCTGTATTAATAGCTAATATAACAAACATATGAGAGCAGAGATGCTCTAAGTCAAGCATCTCCTCTAGTAAACACTCATCTGAAACAATTTAGTGTAAATTTGAAACCCTATGGCTTGATGAAGGCAATTTGAAAGCCACTGTTATAAACTCTTCTTTTTTACTTGATGAAAGAACCAATATTCTTTATTTTTAATGATCCTTAATTCCATGTTATTTATTTTTTTAATTGAAGGATAATTACTTTAAAATACGGTGTTGGTTTCTGCCGTATGTCAACATGAATCAGCCATAGGTATGCGTATGTCCCCTCCCTCTTGAACCTCACTCCCACCCCATCCCATCCTTCTTGTTGTCCAGTGGCTAAGTCATGTCTGACTCTTTGGGACCCCGTGGACCTCTAGGTTGTCACAGAGCACCAGTTTGAGCTCCCTGAGTAATACAGCAAATTCCCAATGGCTATCTATTTTACGTGTGGTAGTGTATATGTTTCCATGTTACTCTCTCCATTCATTCCACCCTCTCCTTCTCTGGGCTGTGTCCACAAGTCTGTACTTTATGTCTGAGTCTCCGTGGCTGCCCTGCAAATAGGTTCATCAGTACCATCTTTCTAGATTCCATACATGTGTGTTAATATACAATTTTTTTTTTTTTCTTTCTGACTTACTTCACTCTGTATAATAGGCTCTAGGTTCATCCATCTCATTAGAACTGGCTCAAATGTGTTTCTTTAATGGCTGAATAATATTCCATTGTATATCTGTACAAAGCATCTTTATTCATTCATTTGTTGATGGACATCTAGGTTGTTTCCATGTCCTAGCTATCGTAAAGAATCTTTTGAAATCACCATATGTTTGTGAGAATACCAAATAGTCTATGAGAATAAATGGACAAAGAGGTGTTTTTTTTTTTTTTTTTTTTTCAAAATCCATAGCCTTTGCTCTGTGTATGGAGAGTCTGACACCTGCTGTAGGGAACCTTCTCAAATGTCAGGTGCCATTTAAGAGAGTTAAGTCCTTTACACAATGCATTCCAAAGCAGCTAATTCAATGCATGTCTGTGATCATTGCACAGACTTTCTAAGATCTGTACTTTGGAAGTTTATCCTCATCTTTGTTAATATATTCCCATATCTGGTCTCTTAAAATTCTGACATTTTAAGTCAAATTATTCACTAGTCTTCTAAAGCTAGATATACCAGGAAAAACCAGGCACCTTTCTAACCTAGCTTTACAAATCACAGGCAGAAAATAGTGAAAGGGAGCAGAATATATGACCCCAACATATGCTTCTTTGGCATAAGGAGTGTTTTGAGCTGGTTATTTTTAAGAAAAAGCAGACCTAGGAAAGGCTCTGAAAACCAAGTAGAAGCTGCCCTATTGCAAGAAACGTGTGTGCATGTTCAGTTGCTTGGTCATGTCCAGTTCTTTGAGACCCCATAGACTATAGCCCACCAGGCTCCTGTGTTCATAGGATTTTCCAGGCAAGAACACTAGAGTGGATTGCCATTTCCTTCTCCAGCTTATAAGAGACATTTCTGTTTATAAGGGAAATCTCCATTTGTAAGCATGTCTCCCTCTCTGATATAAGAAAATGATAAACATCTAGATACTCACTGGTGGAGAAGACCAAGGCTTACACCTGCATAACAACACTTCCTTGTTCACTGTGCTTTGTCTGATAACCTCCCCAAACTGGCTTCTTCTCACACTTTTCCCCAGCAGCATCTCCTTCTGTTTTTAGCTGGAGATGGGATGGGCGGTGGCTTGGACTATGTCAAGGAGTTATTCGCTTTTCCTGAGTATTTCTCATGATTATAGCAGGTACACATGTTAATAAAATTCTGATTGTTCATCTCCTGTTTGCTTTTCTTTTATTAAAGGAGGTCCCAGTCAAAAAGCTAGAAGGGTAAAAGGAAACATTTTTTTTTTTCTCCTCACTGATACCACAGAAGGAAGGAGTACAAGGGGAAACAGTGCACAGCTGTTCAAGATTGCTATGGAAAACACACATGGAAACACACACACACAAACACACATGTCTCTATCTTCATGAAACAATTCTAGATCAGGGCATAGGACTAAGAAAACAGAAAAAGGATGTAGAATGTTATGCAGGTGATCATAAACTTGTGAAACAAGGATCTGAGATACTCAGATAGTGATGAAAGTAGTCTGTGGCTCATCAGTCAGTTCAGTTCAGTTGCTCGGTCGTGTCCGACTCTTTGCGACCCCAGGAATCGCAGCACGCCAGGCCTCCCTGTCCATCACCAACTCCCGGAGTTCACTCAAACTCACATCCATCGAGTCAGTGATGCCATCCAGCCATCTCATCCTCTGTCGTCCCCTTTTTCCCCTGCCCCCAATCTTCCCAGCATCAGAATCTTTTCCAATGAGACAGCTCTTCACATGAGGTGGCCAAAGTACTGGAGTTTCAGCTTTATCATCAGTCCTTGCAAAGAACACCCAGGACTGATCTTTAGAATGGACTGGTTGGATCTCCTTGCAGTCCAAGGGACTCTCAAGAGTCTTCTCCAACATCACAGTTCAAAAGCATCAATTCTTCAGTGCTCAGCTTTCTTCACAGTCCAACTCTTACATTCATACATGATTACTGGAAAAACCATAGCCTTGACTAGACGGACCTTTGTTGGCAAAGTAATGTCTTTGCTTTTCAATATGCCATCTAGGTTGGTCATAACTTTCCTTCCAAGGAGTAAGCGTCTTAATTTCATGGCTGTAGTCACCATCTACAGTGATTTTGGAGCCCAGAAAAATAAAGTCTGAAACTGTTTCCATTGTTTCCCCATCTATTTCCCATGAAGTGATAGGACCAGATGCCATGATCTTTGTTTTCTGAATGTTGAGCTTTAAGCCAACTTTTTCACTCTCCTCTTTCACTTGCATCAAGAGGCTTTTTAGTTCCTCTTCACTTTCTGCCATAAGGGTGATGTCATCTGCATATCTGAGGTGATTGATATTTCTCCCAGCAATCTTGATTCCAGCTTGTGCTTCTTCCAGCCCAGCGTTTCTCAGATTGTACTCTGCATAGAAATTAAATAAACAGGATGACAGTATACAGCCTTGATGTACTCCTTTTTCTATTTGGAACCAGTCTGTTCCATGTCTAGTTCTAACTGTTGCTTCCTGACCTGCATACAGGTCTCCCAAGAGGCAGGTCAGGTGGTGTGGTATTCCCATCTCTTTCAGAATTTTCCACAGTTTATTGTGATCCACATAGTCAAAAGCTTTGGCATAGTCAATAAAGCAGAAATAAATGTTTTTCTGGAACTTTCTTGCTTTTTTGATGATCCAGGAGATATTGGAAATTTGATCTCTGGTTCCTCTGGTTTTTCTAAAACCAGCTTGAACATCTGGAAATTCACAGTTCACCTACTGCTGAAGCCTGGCTTGGAGAATTTTGAGCATTACTTTACTAGCATGTGAGATGAGTGCAATTGTGCGGTAGTTTGTGCATTTTTTGGCATTGCCTTTCTTTGGGATTGGAATGAAAACTGACCTTTTCCAGTCCTGTGGCCACTGCTGAGTTTTCCAAATTTGCTGGCATATTGAGTGCAGCACTTTCACAGCATCACCTTTCAGGATTTGAAATAGCTCAGCTGGAATTCCATCACCTCCACTAGCTTTGTTCATAGTGATGCTTTCTAAGGGCGACTTGACTTCACATTTCAGGATGTCTGGCTCTAGATGAGTGATCACTCCATTGTGATTATCTTGGTTGTGAAGATCTTTTTTATACAGTTCTTCTGTGTATTCTTGCCACCTCTTCTTAATACCTTCTGCTTCAGTTAGGTCCATACCATTTCTTTCCTTTACCGAGCCCATCTTTGCATGAAATGTTCCCTTGGTATCTCTACTCTTCTTGAAGAGACCTCTAGTCTTTCCCATTCTGTTTTTTTCCTCTATTTCTTTGCATTGATTGCTGAAGAAGTCTTTCTTATCTCTCCTTGCTATTCTTTGGAACTCTGCATTCAGATGCTTATATCTTTCCTTTTCTCCTTTGGTAATTGTGATGGTAATTGTCTTCACAATGACAGTGTGTAAAAGAATGAATACAGAAATGGGTTGAATAGGTTCAGGAAAAAGTCACTAGGAAAAATAATTACTACAACAGATGAGAAAATATCCACATGAAATTTAAATTTAGTCATCCTTCATTTTGGACAGAATAATTTGGCAGATGGACTTAATTTTAAAGGTCTATATAGATTCTTGAAGACAAAAAGACTAGAATTAACATCTATTAAAAACACACCCACAGACTAGGTAATAGGTCCATCCACTAATGGGCTTCCCAGGTGACACAGGGTAAAGAATCTGCCTGCCAATGCCAGGGACATAAGAAATGCAGGTTTGGACTCTTGGTGGGGAAGAGCACCTGAAGTAGGAAATAGAGACCTGCTCCAGGTTGCCTGGAAATTTCCATGGACAAAGGAGCCTGACAGGCTACTGTCTGTGGGATTGCAAAGAGTCAGAGACAACTGAGCACAGGGACAGAGGCACACCATTCACTAAGATGTCAGAGCAGGAGGTTCAAAGTCCCACTGTATTCCATTACATGGAGGTAACAGAACGTTATACTGTTGATAAACACTTATAATGAACTATGCAAAGCTTGTTTTACTCCAGCCAGAGCAGCTTCCTTTTGAAAATCAGGGACTGAGATCTCAGGAGAGCTACGCCTATATGAGAGTAAAGATGACCAGTTGTGATTAAAAGGTTTTTAAACTTGGAAATGTCTTATCCACCCCAGATTTATCTTAAACTCAACCCACTATTGTGTTAAATTATATACAGATACACATTTACAGAAGCACAATTTCTTTTTCCAAAAGTAGAAATTCACTGATACATCTATTAACATTTCATTGAGAGACTCACCAATCAGGTATTTCAGGCCCAGAAGCAGCTTGGAAATTTTGTGAAGTCTAGGTGCTCCAACAATAAATTCCAGACATTGACAGATGCTAATGGTGGAGCATATGGGATCAATTGGCTTAGTTCAAAATAGTGTTCCTATAATAGTAAAATTTCCAGAAGGTTCTTCAAGAAAAACTGGTACAGACACCTTTTTTTTTTTTTTTTTTTAAGATACATTTGAAATGACATTAATTTAAATATAGTACTAGCTCTGGTATGGAGCTGAAATACTTCATCTCTGCAATCTAACTTTTAAAAATTTTATTTATTTTTAATTGAAGGATAATTGCTTTACAGTATTGCATTGGTTCTGTAACCTAATTTTAACACTGATTTTTATTTAAAGTATTTGCTTTTGTTGTTCATTTGCTCAGTCATGTCTGACTGTTTGCAACCTCATGGACTGCAGCACACCAGGCCTCCATGTCCTTCACCATCTCCCGGAGTTTTTCTCAGATTCACATCCATTGAGTAAACGACATCATCCAATCATCTCATCCTCAGTAGTCCCCTTCTCCTCTTGCCTTCAATCTTTCCCAGCATCAGGGTCTTTTCCAGTGAGTTGGCTGTTTGCATCAGGTGGCCAAAGTATTGGAGCTTCAGCTTCAGCATCAGTTCTTCCAATTAAAAGTTTATTTCCTTTAGGATTGACTGGTTTGATTTCCTTGCTGTCTAAGGGACTCTCAAGAGTCTTCCTTCTCCACCGCCATAATTTGAAAGCATCAGTTCTTCCCTGCTCAGTCTTCTTCATGATCCAACTTTCATATCCAAATTTGCTTTCTTCTTAATAGTTTGTGACAGGGAGAAGGAAGTGCAAATTATTTACACTTAACAGTGATTTAACATGTTGGTAAGTCCTTTGTTGTGATCTTAGGAATTATAAGAATTAATAACATTTCTCAAGTCAAATTAAATTAACTGTCAGAAACAAACTGTCAGAGCTCATCTTTTCGAGGAACTTGTCCATCCATTTTTGACCATAAGCTCAGCCATCTGGTCTGTACTTTCAGGCTTCTTACAACAGGAAATAGGTATCCCAGAAGATACTAGACAATTTTGATTGTTTATTATTTTTTTCCTTTTTTTGAACCAAAAATTTGTTTCTTTTTTCCCCTCTGTGATTATAAAGAGTAAATCTAAATTCCTTTATCGTCACAGCTCTCTAGAGACTCAGATAGCTATTCAGATGTCTACTGAATAGTTTCTACCTCTTGATATGTATCATTGCTTTTCTTTAGTATTTTAATTATTCCTTTAATTCTGAGCCTCAAAATTGAATATTAAAGCAGAGCAGGCCACCCCAAATGTGCCAGTTTGGCATCTTATTTATTTTGAGCTGAAGGCAATTAAGATCCAGCAGACTCAGGGGAAAAGATTTTTACCTTTCTTTTACTTGCCTAAAAGTATTTAGATAGAGGGCCTGAACCAGGAAGAGAGCAATTACCAGAGATAACTCATCATATCGGAAAGGCAACTTATCCACATGGCCTGCCAGACAGCTGATAACCAAATGCTTGCACGCCTCAGCTTCCTGTGAACTATCAGCTTCCTGTGAGCCTGTTGGGGCTCCAGACCCCTACTTGCTTCTCTTTAGCTTAAGATGGCAGATTTAAGCCTCTATTTCCTGATTCCTTCTTATTCTATGGGACTCCCAGAAGTACAAAATTAAATTTGTTTTTCTCTTGTTAATCTTTCTTATGTCATTTAATTATAAGACTAGCTAAAGAACCTAGGAGAAAAGAAAGGAATGTTTTTCCTCCCCTAAAACATGCTATTCCAGATATGATAAGATCTGTTCACAGCTGGAATAGGACTGTTAGCTCAGCTCAGTTGTTGTTGGCACAGTACATCACCCCAGACATGCAGTGAGTTCTAGTTTTGTTAAACATTAGGTCAATTTAATAGTTGCTGCTGTGAAAATAGTATCCCCTATCCTGTGTCAAGATAGTTGATTTTTATATGAGATGCACCCTTATTACTGACAATTTTGTGGCTTTCTGTTCTTAGTTCCACAGTTGCACTCATTCACTTGATGTGTTGTTTATCCATTGCCTCACAGATTGGAGTTGTGTAATAGGAGCTAGGACTTATCACTGATCAAAAAAAACACAGCCCTTGCCCTTATAGCAATGCATTCTTGTGGGTGAGCATGGTATTTAACAAAAAGTTACATGATGCATTACTCAACTCAAACTCAGTTCAGATATTACTGCCACAGGAAATGGAGGATGGGAGAAAGGACCTCAGACAGGGGAAGTTCATTAAGTTCTTCAAGGTCCTGGGGTGATGTACTTTGAAGGAAGGTTGGGAATTAAGTAGGTAAGGACGGGAGAAAAAGCATTCCAGTAACAGGTATTTCAGTCCAAGGTCCTAAGACCACAAGTAGCACAGTGACTTGGAGTAACTGAGAGGAGGCTTTTGTGCCTTGGGTTCAGAAAGCTGATGAAGATGGTGAAAGGTTGTTGCTGAACCATGAAAGATGCCAGGATTCTGGGCCTCTGGAAGAGAAGGATTCACTCCGGGGCTAGAGACGAGGCTTGATCGCTCAGAGCTTTTATGCAATAGAGTTTTATTAAAGTATATTGTCACCCTGCTTATTTAACTTATATGCAGAGTACATCATGAGAAACGCTGGGCTGGAAGAAACACAAGCTGGAATCAAGATTGCCAGGAGAAATATCAATAACCTCAGATATGCAGGCGACATCACCCTTATGGCAGAAAGTGAAGAGGAACTAAAAAGCCTCTTGATGAAAGTGAAAGAGGAGAGTGAAAAAGTTGGCTTAAAGCTCAACATTCAGAAAATGAAGATCATGGCATCTGTTCCCATCACTTCATGGGAAATAGATGGGGAAACAGTAGAAACAGTATCAGACTTTATTTTGGGGGGCTGCAAAGTCACTGCAGATGGTGATTGCAGCCATGAAATTAAAAGACACTTACTCCTTGGAAGGAAAGTTATGGCCCACCTATCTATAATAGCTTATACCTATGCTATCTAAGCATATTGAAAAGCAGAGACATTACTTTGCCAACAAAGGTCTGTCTAGTCAAGGCTATGGTTTTTCCAGTGGTCATGTATGGATGTGAGAATTGGACTGTGAAGAAAGCTGAGCACTGAAGAATTGATGCTTTTGAACTGTCATGTTGGAAAAGACTCTTGTGATTCCCTTGGACTGCAAGGAGATCCAAGCAGTTCATTCTAAAGGAGATCAGTCCTGGGTGTTCTTTGGAAGGAATGATGCTGAAGCTGAAACTCCAGTACTTTGGCCACCTCATGTGAAGAGCTTACTCATTGGAAAAGACTCTGATGCTGGGAGGCATTGGGGGCAGGAGGAAAAGGGGACGACCGAGGATGAGATGGCTGGATGGCATCACCAACTCGATGGACGTGAGTCTGAGTGAACTCCGGGAGATGGTGATGGACAGGGAGGCCTGGCGTGCTGTGATTCATGGGGTCGCAAAGAGTCAGACATGACTGAGTGACTGAACTGAACTGAACTGAAAGTATAAAAGGGATAGGGAAAGCTTCTGACATAGACATCAGAAGGAGGAAGAAAGAGTACCCCCTTGCTAGTGTTAGCAATGAATTAATTATTACACTGAATTAGTTATTACAATGAATCAAAAGAATATCTCGTTTGTCAAAATTTTACCAGACCCACTCCCACAATTTACATTTTAGGATAATAAGATTAGAATTTAGCAACAGAAAGATCCTCCAGACCCACTCCCATAATAAACATTCTAAAATATCAGGATTAGTCAGAAGGTTTTCAGGAAGGAGAAACTGTCTTCCAGCGGGATACGTTGTTGTTGTATAATCCTTAGTACAGAGTTTAAACTGAGTTATGTAATTGACTAAGACTAAGGAATGTAGAGGAAAAAAAAAAAAAGAAAGTTTGTCCTTTTCTCTTTCTTGAGATTTCCAGATCCCCAATCTCCACTTCTAGAGCCCCAGACCCCTTTCTCCTCCTTGGGGACCCTGGACTTCTTATCAATCTGCCCAGGAATTGACTCTTATTGGCAGCGGTCAGCTCATGTTTTGTGGCTGTTTTAAGGGCTAAGGAAGAGCCACTCTAAGACCCACAAGAGGCCAATGAATGAATTGAAATGAGAGTGTGAACAGGTCTGACTTTCACTTCATAGACTGCTACTACTGCTAAGTCACTTTAGTCGTGTCCAACTCTGGGCGACCTCATAGATGGCAGCCCACCAGGCTCCCCTGTCCCTGGGATTCTCCAGGCAAGAACACTGAGTGGGTTGCCATTTCCTTCTCCAATGCATGAAAGTAAAAAGTGAAAGGGAAGTCGCTCAGTCGTGTCCGACCCTTAGCATGGACTGCAGCCTACCAGGCTCCCCCATCCATGGGATTTTCCAGGCAAGAGTACTGGAGTGGGGTGCCACTGCTTTCTCCGTCACTTCATAGACACACACCTTTAATCACTACCTTGATCTGTCTACAGATCCTGTATTGAAATCTGATTCATCTTTCTGTCATTTCCAACAGTCTTTTGTCAAATCTTCACCAACAATAAATCAACATTAACTGAGTTTAATAGGCTAGGGTTGAAAAAAGACCCTAGGCTTACCAAGAAATTTGTTTTCTCTAATACAAATAGCCTAAAATTAAAGATGAAAAGCATCTCCTCCAGGACAGATGTGCTTTGCCAAACTTGCATCAAAACACTTTTTCACAGCGATTTCAAGCTGAAGTCCTATCTCATGGTTTGAAAAAAAGGTCAACTTTTTCCTGATACTGTTGGATGCAGTGCGATGGATGGGCTGAAGTGAATCCATTGGTCCAGGCAGGCTTGTGCCTCTTGTGAAAATTTTCACATTATTTCCATACATGCTTGTTATTATGTCTGTGCTAAAGAATGTTTTATATGTCTGGTTAGAGCTGCAGTGAATTTGAGAGCCTAAACAGATGCTCAGAATTTTTAGTTTTCCACTATTTTGTCTATTTGAAGAGTTCAGGGCATCTGAACCTGACTCCCTTAGTATCTGCAGAGGGCAACAGAGGCCAGGGCATCTGAGGTTAGGGCAAGACGATTATTATCTATGCTTTCACTGAAGCTAATGAAAAACTTTTGCCATTTTAACTGTTTTTGTCTTTCTGAGTAATTGTTAAATATTTCAGGGTTCAGTTCAGTTCAGTTCAGTTGCTCAGTTGTATCGAACTCTTTGCGACCCCATGAATTGCAGCACGCCAGGCCTCCCTGTCCAGTTTCAGGGTTGCTGCTGCTGTTGCTAAGTCGCTTCAGTCGTGTTCGACTCTGTGCGACCCCATAGATGGCAGCCCACCAGGCTCCTCTCTCCCTGGGATTCTCCAGGCAAGAATACTGCAGTCAGTTGCCATTTCCTTCTCCAATGCATGAAAGTGAAAAGTGAAAGTGAAGTCACTCAGTTGTGCCTGACTCTTAGCGACCCCATGGACTGCAGCCCACCAGGCTCCTTAATCCAGAATCTCAGAAATGAAATTAGGCTATGAGAGAAAAGAGACTAGTTATATGTATGTGCATGGACACAAACACATACACACACACACACACACACACGCATACACACATGCACACATGCACACACAAGCACACTCATGCACATGCACACACATGTACACACACACGTGTGCAAACACACGCACACACACACATGCACGCATCTCTTATATATGATAAACCAACTCTATGAAACAGACAGCAGTATGCAAAAAGGTATCCGGAAGAGGTAGAATTATAATCTTATGTAGAGGAAAGATTTAAAGACCTAGATCAAATTTTTAAAGTAGGGAAGCTGATCTTTAATGTTAGTTTTCTTTCCTTTCACACCTTCTCTCACCTCTTACTATCCAAGGTCCAACCCTCAGAGACTCTTGTTTTCCCTCTGTAATTGACCCAACTTCAAGGACCACTCTGCCCTGTTCCCTACAAGGGAGCTTCATTTCAAACTGTTGTTTGGACTTCCCTGGTGGTCCAGTGGTTAAGACGCTGTGCTTCCACTTCAGGGGGCTCAGCTTGGTCCCTGGTCAGGGAATTAAGATTCCCACATGACGAGTGGCAAAAAAATAATAAAAAAAAAATAAACAGTTGCTCACTCTCATCATTCTTTCCACTCCAAACAGCATAACTCCTTTCTCTTGGGTTAACAAACAGGGATTTGGCAACTTGAGAATTGAGGAAAATAATATAATCTAATTAAGGTTAGGTGCAATGTCAGACAGTGTGAGAGAGGTGTATTTTTTTGGGCAATGAAAACATTTTTCCTGTTTCTTTTCTTTTTAATTTTATTTACTTAACTGTGCTGGGTCTTAGTTTTGGCATTGGGGATTTTTCAGCCGCACCATGTGGGATCTAGTTCCCTGACCAGGGATCAAATCCAGGCACTGGGAGTGTGGAGTCTTAGCCACTGGACTTCCCTGGTGGCCCTGAGTACTAAACTTTTTTCTTAATTTAGCAATTAGCATGTCTGTGATCCCAAACATATCATCTAACATTAATACCATTTTCTTAGATAAATGAAAAGATAATCACTAACATGTTTTCCATTTTTCATTCTCTGTTGAGAATTTCCATTCTTCTGTGTTCCTTAGTGGAGTTTGTTGTCTTAAGGTCTCTCCTTGAAAACTATTTCCCCAAAAAGTGTATGGGTGTTTGTGTATACTGGTGTGTCTGTGTATGTGTGTGTGTTTTGTAAAGTGAGGTCCTGAATATGTGTTGGGGAGTTGGGATTACATGGTTTGGCTATTGTACTTCCTGTTAATAGGAATATTGAGGCCTATAGACAAGCTAAATAACTAGGCCCAAATCACAAAACTAGAAGCTAGAAAAGCCAGATTTGAACCCAGACAGTTAAGTGACAGGCAGTTGCTATTGCTAAAGATCTTTTAAAAATATTAATACCAAGTAAAAAATTCAAGTTGTGGAAAAATATGTACAGAGTAATCCTATTTCTGCTAAACACACATAAGTGTATATACATGCATGTTTATATGTTACACATATATGTGTGTGTATTCGCTCATGTCCCATAGTCTCATACACACATGTGTGTGTGAGTGCTAAGGCTTCAGTCGTGTCCAACTCTACAACCCCACAGACCATAGCCCACCAGGCTCCTCTGTCCATGGGATTTCTCAGGCAAGATGGGTTGCCATGCCCTCCTCTGGGGATCTTCCCAACTTGGGGATCAAACTCACATGTCTCACATGTACACACATGGAGGCAACTAATTAGCTTTGTATCTCTCTTGGAACTGGTAAGACTTATGGGGGTGGGATGAGCAGAAGGCAGCAGATCTGAAAGATCATGTTCATAAGCTTGTAGGTCTTGGAAGGTTTACTTCTTAGCCCGAAAGTACTATGCTGGTTCCTCTTTGCCCAGCCCCACCCCCTCTCCCCCAAGCCCTGGTCAGTTCTCTCGTCCCTCTGGGTGGCCCCTCCAGTTCATTAAGCAGCCTGGTCTGCACCCTGCCCCCCCTCCCCCCCCAACCCCAGTCCCCCTTTCCATTACCAGAATGATGTTCTTGCTCTGAAGGAAGTCGCTTTTTGACAAGCCTCTGCTAAAAACCCTCCAGGGAGCTCCTAGCTCATGCAGGGTAAAAAGCCAATCTCTTCAGAACTCTCTAGAAGGTGAATGGCACTGGCCAAGTACCCTCTCTGACCTAGATGCTTTTTCTTGCTCAACACCTTCACCGGCATGGCCTTCTCTCTCTGCTCCCAGACTGTGTCGCTGCTTCCAATCAAAATCTCCAAAAACGAACCCATGAGGTCTGCTGTGTCCATCCATTTTCTTCGCTGCTCTATTTGCAGCATTGAGAAGATACCCACAAGATATATTTGATGAATGAGAGCTGATCTGCGCATTTATTTCTATATTCAGTCATATCAGTGGGTACGGGACTCACACATCTCGGGATTATATCACTGTACCATTTCTTCCTTGACAGCTCGAATTTTGCCTGCTGGAATTTAGTACCTACATCTAAGACCTTGTAGCATGGTTCTATTTTTTCCATTTTTTCCCCCTCCCTTTCTCTACTTCTCTTTGTTTAAAGATATTTGTGCTGGGTCTTGGTTGTGGCACGCAAGCCCTTTTAGTTGCAACTTATGGGATTAGCTGTGGCATGCAGAATCTAGTTCCTTGACCAGGGATTGTACCTGGGTCCCCTGCATTGGGAGCACAGAGTCTTAGCCATTGACCACCAGGGAAGTCCCTTTCTTAAACTACTAATTTCAATCAAGACTGATTCCTGAGGGTGATTCTGTCTTTCAGAAACATTTAGAGATGTGTGGGGGTGTTTGGGGACCCCACTGAGTGCATGCAGTCGTGATCTCAGTGATTCATGACTGCCTTTGTCCAAGCCTCCAGTAGCTGAATAGTGGCCCCCAGAGATGTCCAGGTTCTAATCCCTGGAATGTTATATTGGAAGATCATCCAGAGTTATCCTCTTGGGCCTTTGATGTCATCACAATTGTTATTATAAGAGGGATACAATAGAAGATTGGACAGGTAAAGGCGTATGATCACCAGTGCGAGATGCTATGATAGATGCTCTCTATAAAGAGGACTAAAAGGGCCATGAGCCACAAAATGCATCAAATGTAGCTCTAAGATCTGAAAAAAATGTAAGAACACATATTCTTCCCTGTAGTGTCCATACCTTGATTTTGGCCTGTTGAAACCAATTCTGGACTTCTGACTACCCCCAGGATTGAAAATGAATGGATGTGTGTGGCTTTAGACCTAAGTTTGTAGCAATTTATTACCACAGCCAAAGGAAACTTATATAAAGGCTTTGACATTGAACTTTTCACTTCCTCCTCCATCCTTGTCATTCAGGCTCTGTGTTGTAATTGCTCCGGCCCATACAGTGAGATTGACGTTTTGATATGACAGCTCCTAACAGCCTGGGCCTGAAGAATTTGTGTGTCTTTGATTACTTTAGTGCTTTGGCCATTTTCAAGAGAAGGATGAGCCTCGTCTAGTTCTCTTGTTCCAGAAAGAGAATGAGATACACATGGAAGAGACTTGCAAAATCACTTGTAGTAGAGACTTTAAGGCCATCAGACAGATTAGCAAGACCTCCAGAAATGAGCAGAGCTCCCAAGTCAACGTCCAAATGTCTGTAGTTGTTTAGTTACTAAGTCATGTCCAACTCTTTGAGACATCATGGACTGTAGCCTGCCAGGCTCTTCTGTCCATGGAATTTCCCAGGCAAGAATCCTGGAGTGGGTTGCCATTTCCTTTTCCAGGGGATCTTCTCAACCTAGGGATCAAACTCACATCGCCTACATCATGGGCAGATTCTTTACTGCTGAGCCACCAGGGAAGTCTTCTACTGCATTCTATAGCAGTTTATTTTATAGCAATAGCTACCTGGTATAAGAGTGACTAGAACTTCATGGGTGGAGACCAGGTTATCCAAGTGATGAAGAATGACCCCATCCACATAGCAATAATACCCCTTGAGGAATATTGAATAGTTCCAATGTATTAAACTATCCAGCTTCCCTGGTGGCTCAGGCGGTAAAGTGTCTGTCTACAATGCGGGAGACCCAGGTTCGTGCCCTGGGTTGGGAAGACACCCTAGAGAAGGAAATGTCAATCCACTCCAGTACTATTGCCTGGAAAATCTCATGGACAGAGGAGCCTGGTAGGCTATAGTCTGTGGGGTCGCAAAGAGTCAGACACGACTGAGCAACTACATTATAATATATTAAAAGAGGAATAAGAAATAGTGAAAGATCTCCCTGATAATTAGTAAATCACACTCAAAGTGTGATTTAAGATACATAATTTGCAATTTTCACATAATGATCTTTGCTTAGTAACTTGTAACTGAGATTTTTTCAATACAAACCTAAGGGCTTTTAAGTAACTCCAGTGTCCCCAAACTTGGGCCAGTCTCAAAAAAAAAAAAAAAAAGAAAAGAAAAATTACACACACGTGTCTCTGTTGTTCCCAATGACTAACTCATTTGCCAGTAATCATTTGCGCTTAAGAAGACACCTAGGTTTAGTATCTTGCAACTGTGATCCAGTAAAGACACAGCTATGATTTGATCAGGGCAGAATGCCCAGCTGCTAAGTGTTCCTGTGGGGTGTCCTGCAACTGCCAGGAAAGTTAATGAAGCAGGGTAGAGGGTAGATGGCCCACGTGAGGGTCAGTGACAGAACCAGACTCAGAATTACAGAACCGGACCTCCATCCTGCTTACTGTGGGTCTTTGGGCTTAAAGGGCCTTTCAAAGAGAGTGTTTCCTGAGACCTAATAAGTGTTTTTAAGATAATAAAAAGGATATGAGATTCTCAGCATCGAAAAGAGAGTAGCAGTCTGCACATTATTATCACTGCCATTTCGGGGGCCCATCTTCCAGGTTGTTTTCACCCCACTGAAAAGCATCTTATTTTTCAGCTCTGCAAGTTCAGAAATTTTACGTGGCATGGATTTATTCAGTTTCCTCAAAAGCACCATTATCCTATTCACACAAAACAGGCATATGCCCGAGGAGTAAGTGGATTAAAGTACAATGGAGACATAGCTGCCAAGCCAACCGGAATTAATCTCATCCATGGTTCATTCATTTTTGTTCAGTAGGGAAATATATGTGGGAAGCCAAACCAAGACAAAATTATTGCTTGATTATTATAAAATACAGCTAACACAGTAAAGGCCTTTAGTTCCACTTGGTTTGGTAGTGCTCAGTCTGGATCCATGTAACCAAGCCTCATGTCAATGCCATGAGATAAGAACTATTATCCCTAAGAACGAAGAAGTTAGGGTGTAGTCTGGTTAGCTAACTTGTTGTAAGTCACAGAGATAGCAAGTTGCAGGGCTCAGGTTTGAACTCGTGAGTCGGATTTCAGAATCTGCACTTCTAACCATTGCTTCGTATTTTTTTTTAACTGATTTTTATTGGACTACAGTTGCTTTATGATGTTGTATTAATTTCTACTGTATAACAAGGTGAATCAGCTGTGCATGTACAGATATCCCCTCTTTTTTGGATTTCCTTCCCCTCTAGGTCATGACAGAGCGCTGAGTAGATTTCCCAGAACTATATAGTAGGTTTTCATTAGCTAACTACTTGTTGCTTAGTCACTAAGTGGTGTCTGACTCTCGAGACTCCATGGATTACAGCCTGAAGACTCCTCTGTCCACAGAATTTTCCTGGCAAGAATACTGGAGCCAGTTGCCATTTCCTTCTCCAGGGGATCTTCCCAACCCAGGGATCAAGCCATGTTTCTCGCATTGCAGGCGGATTCTTTATCACTGTGCCACCAGGGAAACCAGGGGATGGGGGACTCAGGCAAAGATGATTGTAGGGGAGTCTTCTCGACCCCAACACTGACAACACAGCTTCAGAGAACAAGCTACTTCTGCAGCATGGCTGGATTGAAAGGAATATTATGTTTTATCCAACAAACTGTAGTCTTTGTGATGTAGAGACTAATTGGGAATGGTTGTGGTTTTTCACCAGAGAAATTCCAGACTGGCTCCCTCATATTTAATGTTTTCTATATTTTAATTTGCCCCTGGGTGCTTGTTTATACACTGACTTTGTTTCATAGTTTCTCCTTCTATCTGCTGTTGCTAACTTTTTGTTTATATTGGATACTTCTCTCGAGCATTATTATGGTGGTCACATCTCCATCCTTTCCTGACTACTTTCAGGACCTTTTGACCCATTTGAAGCCTTTGACTGGCCCCAGATGTTTCTGTTGTCTTATCACTAAGTCTTGCATCTGACTCTTTTGTGACCCCATGAAGTATAGCTCGCCAGCCTTCTCTGTCCATGAGATGTCCCAGAACCGAGATCAATCTTGATCTCAGGAAAAGAGAAAATGCTGAAGAGTTTCACACTGAGGATTTCTCTGTCACATTCCCATGGCTGCGAATCATCAAAAATATTAGAACCAAATTCTACACCTAGGAATGCTGACCTTCAGATTCTGAAGATGCCTCCTAACCATTAATAATATTCTTCTGGTGCCTGGATTCTTGGCCACTTTTGTGTGTTTTTATCTTTGATGAGCTGTGTGTGAGGCCTACATGTCCACACCAGTAGCCCCTTCTGCTGGCCTGAAGATCTCGCCCTTCCGGTTCCAATGACACAGGCAGGTCCCCAGGGCCCTGTTATCTGCTGACAGATTACCCAGGTGCCACCATTCACTTGCTGGCTCATTTCTCTAATTCTACCTGCTCTGAGATTTTCCATTGCTCTGCTCTGTCTACCTGTCAAGTTATCTCTTTCCTTGTATTGAACTTTTCAAGATAATTAAGCACCAAACCCACAAATGTGGCAAAAATAATAAAGGTTAGGACTTGAAACTGTAGCAGGGTTCAATAATGCCCACAGTGTCTGGATATGCTGCTCTAATAGGAATCTCTGCTTTTGTTTATTTCATACTGCCTATTTCCAGATCACAAAAAAGACAGAAGCATCAAATAAATTGAAAACTCCATTAAAGAAACACAGCACCTAGGAAGGAAACATGGCTTTAAAAAACAAAACAAAACAAAACAAAACAGAAAAGCCTGTTGAAGTTCATCTTGCTGACTTTTTTTGTTTGTTTTTTCAGATAGTCAGCCTTGTAATTTACGTGAGGATTATCATGCAGGTACAAAAGAAATACCCATTTTTCAGGGGTGATTTGGGGAATTAGGGTGTACAAAATCAGTCCCCAACTAACAGTATTACCAAATGAAAGCATACATATAAAAGGAGGTTGAAGCCAACAGGGAACCCTGGGGAAAGATCTTGGAAATAATTGAGGTTAAATAGGAGATGAGGGTTTGATCCCTGGGTTGGGAAGATCCCCTGGAGGAGGAAATGGCAACCCACTCCAGTATTCTTGCCTGGAGAATCCCATGGACAGAAGAGCCTGGTAAGCAACAATCAGTGGGATTACAAAGAGTCCGACATGACTGAGCAACTGAACAGTGAAATTGAAGAGAAACAAAAAATAATTCCTTGAGAAGGATGTGTTCTATTACACAAATAAAATTCCATCAAAATAAAATCCTTAACAAATTGTAAAAAGAATAAAATGCCTTGGTGTTGTCGAATTGTGTGTTAAAGACATTGTTAACTTAGGAAAGAAAAGAGACTCATTTGAGTTTCATAAAGTGGTCATTGCTGACTCAGCGCTAAGCCAAACGAACAGGAAAACACAAAAAGGAAGAAAAGAAAAGGTAATTGTTCCCAGGTAATTAAAGATTGGAAATAGTCTGGAGAAAGTCCCTTTCTGCTCTTTTTAATTATATATATTCCCTTTCTAAATATTTTTAAGTGAAAGTTTATTGCTGGCTCAGTGGAAACCTAAATTTCCCTTAGAGATTAAATTGAAATTATGTATATGAAAACCACATTTTTTGGTGAATAACACACATCTCCTTTCACGATATTCATGCCAAAATCCATCACAACACGAAGAAAATTGGCCGACTTCTGTGTATTTTACAACATGCTATATTTGCAAGTCACATTTACATGGCCTCATTCTTAGAACAGCATTTCTTCTCAACAGATATTATCTGGCAGAAACATTCTCAGGATCTTAATTTAAGAGGAGTAAGAGAAAGGCACAGTCAGGTTAATTGACAATAAGAGAACCATTCTGGGTAGACTGGGAAATGAAATCTCAAATTCTTGGCTTCTAGCCTAGCTTCTGAAGGCTAATGCCTTGTAGAAAAAAATCAAAGAAGCATAATTTAAATAGTTATTATAATAGAAAATATCCTTGGACTGAGAAGCAGGAAGTCTTGGTTTCAGCATTAACTAGGGGTGTGACCTTGCACGAGTTACCTGTCTTCCCTTCCCTCAGGGTCCTTACTGCGAAACAAATGGGGTCACCTCTGTGGGTTGAAGTCTCCTTCCTTTCCATTCCCACTGGCACTGTTCAGTTCATGTCTGGATTTTTATTAATATCTTTATTTATGGTTTTCTCTTTGCCATTTTTTTTCTCTACGTTTCATCTCAATTAAGTTTCTCTTTATCCTAAACTGGAGAAGGAAATGGCACCCCATGCCAGTATTCTTGCCTGAAGAATCCCATGGACAGAGGAGCCTGGCAAGTTAAATCCATATGGTCACAAAGAATCTGACACGACTGAGCAACTAGTACTTTCTATCCTAAAGGTGGGCTACCCAGGTGGAGCTAGTGTTAAAGAACTCCCTTGCCAATGCAGAAGACATTAGAGACACAGGTTCGATCCCTGGGTTGGGAAGATCCCCTGGAGAAGGGCATGGCAACCCACTCCAGTATTCTTGCCTGGAGAATCCCATGGACAGAGGAGCCTGGCGGGCTACAGTCCATAGTGTTCAGAAACAACTGAACGAGTTAGCAAGCAAATAAGCTATGCTAAGAGTTGCCACATCCAACTCTTCCAATACCATTTTTGTTTAATTTCCCTTTAAAACAAGTATTGAATAATTTCTTATTCCCAAGTGCTGAAATACAAAGGGTATCAACCTTAGATTTCAAAAACTCTTCACCACGCTTCTTAAATTTCATCATCCTTGCATATGAATACTCATTCTATCAGTTTCTCCCCTTAACTCTTGAATTCCCTCTTAAATATACAACACATTTATTATTCTCAATAGGGCATCAGCAATTTCAATCTCCTGTTGAGTTTTCCCTTTCTTATTTGCCTATCTAAATCTTCTCTATCCATCAATGCCCAGTTGAAAACCCTCAGAAGTGTCAGCTTTCCATCACGAAAGCTTTTCTGAGCTCCAAGAGCAATTTCCTATATATTTCATTCAAACATTTAATCATGTTTTACCTTGTGGCATATTATTACTTTATTGTTATTCAGATTCTTTTCCACTGAATAAAAGCTCTGCTTTTCAAAACCTGTGGGAAATAATTTATTCTGTTAAGCCCAGCTTTCTGGCTAGCTGGAGATTTACTCCTTTTTGCCTTAAACTTGTCTTATTTTAACCATTGTAGATGAAAATATTTCTAAAATAGATAACATATTTCTATGACTTTTGAAATTTAAAAAATGGTAATTTATTAGCTTTCCTGGTGGCTTAGTATAATCACTATTGATATAAATTTTAATGGCAACCCACTCCAGTACTCTTGCCTGGGAAATCCCATGGATGGAGGAGCCTGGTAGGCTGCAGTCCATGGGGTCGCAAAGAGTTGGACACGACTGAGCGACTTCCCTTTCACTTTTCACTTTCATGCATTGCAGAAGGCAATGGCAACCCATTCCAGTGTTCTTGCCTGGAAAATCCCATGGACGGGGGAGCCTGATGGGCTGCCGTCTATGGGGTCGCACAGAGTCGGACACAACT
Organism: Capricornis sumatraensis; assembly: GCF_032405125.1. Lineage (NCBI taxonomy): Eukaryota > Metazoa > Chordata > Mammalia > Artiodactyla > Bovidae > Capricornis > Capricornis sumatraensis. Next base: position 12,034,337 of record NC_091089.1, on the reverse strand, counting down.
GAAGTGACTTAGCAGCAGCAGCAGTGTTATGTTACAAAGTTGCTCTAAGAATTTACAAATAGGTTCTGTCATCACTACTAATTTGCTAAGAACTTAATTATATTATAGCTTTTATTAAACATTTGCCTAAAGTATGTATAAATAGGCTCAGAATACATACAATGTAGAAGTCCTTGATATCCAGTGCTTAACGTTTGGAGCACATCATTTGCTTTCCTGTGAAAGGTCTCTATATATACTTACTTCCCAATTTTTAGCTGAATTCAAGATAGATAGGATTGCAGTAAAACCAAATTTCAAATAGACTTTTATTATTATTTATAACTTGTTTTGACTTCTGTTGTATCTTTCCAACTCTACCAGGAATAGAGGTATATAGTTCTACAGTTGTTAACTGTTTAAAGGATTTAGTCCTGTGATTTGTACTTTTAAGAGATACCCAAATAGGAACTGAATTCAAGAATCTCAGATTTACATAATGATACTTCCCCGCTTAGTCACTAACTTTTTAATAGATTGTATATGGAAATTACTTCTTAGAAAGACTCAAAGGAGGGGAGAGAGGAGAATATGGAAGATATAAATAATTTTCAGTAACTTTCTCCATCTTTTGTGGGCATTACTTTTCCCTCCCTCCTTTCCTTCTTTCCACTAATAGGACACAAATTGTTTGTGAAATGCACGGTTTTTGATCTCCAGTACTTTCCAGTTCTATAAATAAGCAGAAATGTTTCCCCAACTATAAAATTGCTCTAGCTGGTTGTTAGGTTTTCTCTTAGTGTACTCAAGGGAGTATATACCTTGTATACAGTATTATCCTAGTATTCATCTCAAACTTCTACATCAGATTTCTCTATGTCTCTGAAATAACCTCAAATTTTCCAACCTCCACAGCATGATATCTTTAGGAAGATATTTTAAATGTTGTATACAAGAGAAATGAACCATTTAATATGTGAATTTGTCATTCTCTGATGCTCCCTACTGTTAAGAAGAGTCTTACCTTTGCCGTCACATTTCCTGGGTCTTGGCTGTGCCTAGAGAGAAATGAGACCTATCCAGAACCTTTGGATTGAATCACACTGAAAGAGAATGAAACTTACTGATGGTGATTAAATAAGTAGATATGGATGGTGATATGGGAGTGAGTGTAAAGCCAGTAGTCAATACAAATAGGGTTTAGGGGGAATTTAGAATGAAGGAATAAAGTCACTATTGACAAAGAGAGAAAGAAACAAACTTTATGAATATTGCCTATGTTTTAAGAACAAACTAATACTTTCTGATTATATTTGCTAGAAAATAAAGTTAATTTTTTTTTTTTTGACTGTGCCACATGGCTTGTGGGATCTCAGTTCCCCAATCATGGATTGAACTTGGGCCACGACAGTGAAACCTTGGAATCCTAACCACTAGGCCACCAAGGAACCCCCTAAATTTAAAAAAATTATTGAAAATTGCGTTTTCAACATGAATGTGTATTTGCAGAGGAAAGACTCTTGCTACTGCCACTACTACAAAAATGTGTCCACCACTCGGGTAAACAATATACTTTTACTCTGAGAATATTGGTACAGGAGGACGTAGGCCTTTCTTGTCTGCTGTGTAATGTCACCATAGGGAAGAATAGATTACAATAACATATAATGAAAAATTTAATTGAAAGAAGTTTTTTAAGTAGAGAATATTATGTATGAAAATGAAAAGCAGTATTCACTATAAGAACAAAAATTGGAGATAGCATATATATTTAGTGTTATGAAACGTATTACTTAAATAATGCAGCTCATATTAATACTATTTATTATTAATACTATTAATATTTTATTATTGCTCGATAAAATATAACCTATGCAATCAATAATAATACTTATTGTGTGTGTGCTCACTCAGTCATATCCGACTCTTTGTGACCCTTTGGACTGTAGACCACTAGGCTCCTCTGTCCATGAGATTTTTTAAGCAAGAATACTGGAGTGGGTCGCCATTTTCTCCTCCAGGGGATCTTTCCAACTCAGGATCCAACCTGCGTCTGCTATTTCTCCTGCACTGCAGGCAGATTCTTTATTGCTGAACCATCAGGGAAACCCTAGTCATAATGATTAATAGTATAATAATGACAATAAAGGTCGATATTTATTAATTAAAAACTCAGCTTCAACACAAGCAATGTGAAGCACATAAAGATAGCTCATTTTCATAAAATTTTATTTTATATATTTTTTAACACAAAAAATCTGCTCTTCTCCTCACTGGTAACCCTTAGTCTGTTCTCAGTATCTGTGAGGCTTCTTTTTTATTGCATTTACTAGTCTCCTGTACAAAATCACTGCAGATGGTGATTGCAGCCATGAAATTAAAAGACGCTTGCTCCTTGGAGGGAAAGTTATGACCAACCTAGATAGCATATTCAAAAGCAGAGACATTACTTTGCCAACAAAGGTCCATCTAGTCAAGGCTATGGTTTTTCCAGTGATCATGTATGGATGTGAGTTGGACTGTGAAGAAAGCTGAGCACCGAAGAATTGATGGTTTTGAACTGTGGTGTTGGAGAAGATTCTTGAGAGTCCCTTGGACTGGAAGGAGATCCAACCAGTCCATTGTAAAGGAGATCAGTCCTGGGTGTTCTTTGGAAGGAATGATGCTAAAGCTGAAACTCCAGTACTTTGGCCACCTCATGTGAAGAGTTGACTCATTGGAAAAGACTCTGATGCTGGGAGGGATAGGGGGGCAGTAGGAGAAAGGGACGACAGAGGATGAGATGGTTGGATGGCATCACCGACTCAATAGAGGTGAGTCTGAGTGAACTCTGGGAGTTGGTGATGGACAGGGAGACCTGGTGTGCTGTGATTCATGGGGTCGCAAAGAGTCGGACACGACTGAGTGACTTAACTGAACTGAACTGTACTTTTTAAATTCCACATATAAGTTGTCTTTGATACATTTCACTTGGCGTAATGCCCTCCAAGTCCATCCACATGGTTGCAAATGGAAAAATTTTGTTCTTTTTTTATGGATCCTTTTGGCTTTTTGTTGGCTAACTTTGACTTTGTCACTTAAAAATTCTCTGAGAACTTTCACAGCTATAATGGCTTATACCAATGCCTATCTGATTAACTTGTGGGATGCTGTGATGAACAAATGTAATAATGCAGGTAAATGTCCTCTGGAAATATACATTAGGAAAAGAGCTTATAAATTTGAAATATCAAAATACTGAACAACTTGTATGGTCATAGCCTATGACATTTGATTGTCAGTCTATGACAGTGCTGACATAAACAGCACTATACTATCAAATATTTTATTTGAAAAACCAGCAAACTATGTATATAATTTTTTTTAAAAGAAGGATACTTTGAGTAAACTCACTGAACAAAGTAGAAAACCTGAGGAGATGTAAAATTGTTTTTCTGGATGATAGGTAATCCCACTGTTGACAGAAAAGGACACACTGACTAGAAGGCTGACAGGGATCAGATATGAAGTGTAAGCTGCAATCAGGTAAAACAGAAAAGAGATTTATGCAAAAAAAAATCTCTTTCTTCTGACAAGACGGATAAAAAAGAAAGGAAAACCTGAACAAATAGATAAGGACTGCTGTTTGGAATTACCCAGCTAAGTCATAGTGACAGTCAGAAAGGGAAAGGCATTGTCAAAAAGCTGATTTTAGCTGAATGATGATGTATTTTGCAGAGAATCAGCATTAATAGGAGCAAATGGAATATTCTGAGTCATTTTTTAAGAGAATGGTATCAACATGAAAAGAGAATGCAGGTCATTTAAAATAAATCGAAACACACAGAACGAACCGTGCCTGTGTAATTGACTACTTTCCGGTGACACTGAACCCTAGCAGGCTTACAATTCAGGTTCTTAAGAAGGATCTGGTCCCATCGTCACCTGGCTTTAGATTACTCTGTGTAGCTGTCCTATAGTTTTCTTCATTTGTAAGATGAAGGGCCTTTCTCAGACTATATATATAATCTTGTTGTCAACAGACAAAGGGTTAAGACATTTAGAGAGTCAGAGACTGCTTTAACATGCAGTGACGATTAACATAATAATTATGTGGGTCTGGGACAGGCTAAGGGAGCAGGCGGAACAGGGTCATACCTTCTCAGCCTAGGAGTCAAGTGTACTCAGAAAAGAGCTGGGGTGAGGAGGGATGTTTGTCACAAAATGAACTCAAAATGGTTTGTAAATGTCCCTGGAGGTTTCAGGCAATGAGGGAAAGGGTGTGGGGGACAGTTGTGTACCGACCATGAAAGACGGGGTGAATTGCATAGTCTGTGTAGGTGCCCTCGTACCGAAGACATGATGTAAATGAGCAGCAGTGGACAGCTGTGTTTTTTCATCTCACAGGCAGACAGAAGAAGCGGGCTGGAACTGTCTTTTCTTTTCCTTGGTTGCTTGAGCTAATCTCTGCTAACTGTACTCCCAGGAAGGAATGTCAGCAAAACCCAACATGCAGAAAGAAAAGGTAGTTCAGACTCTTCTACCTTGCCAGGCAGGCAGCAAATGTGGCTTTGTGTATAGTTTAGTAGGAGCCTTTTGCTTTTGATGTCAACCAAGCTGACACTTATGGAAACGAAACCTGGAGCTGATAAAGAAAACATACAAACAAACCAAGGAAAAAAATACCCACTTTCTGAAAATATGTCAAAATCAGGTAAACATAAACCATGGTTTATGTTGAATGTTTAGCTTTTCTTCCGCATGAAACATCATGTTGTTGGATCTTTAGGAAACTTCATACTGTGTGAATAAGAAAATAAGATATTCGAAATTTGAAAAAAAATCAGGTAAACCTGATTGAAGCTAAGTTGCTTCAGTCATGTCCGACTCTGTGTGACCCCGTGGACTGTAGACCTCCAGGCTCCTCTGTCCTTGAGGATTCTCCAGGCAAGAATACTGGAGTGGATTGACATGCCCTCCTTCAGGGGATCTTCCCTACCCAGAGATCGAACCCAGGTCTCCCACATTGCAGGTGGATTCCTTACTGTCTGAGCCACCAGGGAAGCCCACCAAAATTGTGAAGTCATCAACGGAGTAGAAGGTTTTAGGTTTTTTGTTTGTTTGTTTTTGTATTTTCAGATGAAATCATCTCTTGGCCTCAGCCGGGAAAGTTTTTCCCACCAAAGATTTTCAGGTAGAAAGCAAGAGTTGCTTTCCAATGCATTTTGACCTCCTCCCTTTCAAATCTTGTCCTTACCACTGAAAATTTTATCGAGGGAAAGAAGGAGAGAGAGAAAAAAGAAAACACACAGAGATTGAGGAAGAGAGAGAGATCTTCTACGAGAAACTCACCTAACAGAAAAGCTTTGTCATAGGAATGATGGCACAATTTGAATGCATTGTGAAGAACTATCTCAGACTAACACTGAGGGCCCCAGAGAATACCAAGCTGATGAAGATAATGATAGACCAGCGGCATCTCTTTTGTTATCTCTTATACCTGGAGTTATTTTTCCTCTAGAAGTTGTTGATTCAGGGTTGGGGTGTAAGGAGTTCATCACCAAATTACTGTTTATGCATCTCTCTCGGAAACATGCTATATGTGTTACCTGTATATATGAGCATGTCTATATCTATTATATGTATTTTATTTGTATCTGTAATTATCTAGCTATATTTTGAAAGAAAAGGTAGGAGACAGATTCAGCACATTCATGCAAACAAAAATGAAACCCATTATAAATAATTCGGACACTTTTGTTTCCTGAATGTTTGCTAAGATAGAAATGTAGTCTCTACCAAAATTAAAGAAGCTTACTGCATGGGTCATATTATTGGAGAACTGGGTTCAAATTCACATTTCTCTTTGAATGTTTCTGAAATACCTTTCAAGAATATTTCAATTCCTTATACATCTATTAATAGCTCTGTAGAAATAACTACAAAGAGAGCATCTCTCTTTATGCCGTTGAGATGATTTAAAGAGAAAATGAATGGTAAATACTGAAATGTGAAGGTTGGCTGGACTGAGGCTCAACTCTCACAGCCTGGTTCCCAGAGCAGAAGCTGGCCTCCTGCAGATGCTTATCGGAAGCAGCTCCAACCAGTGCTGAAGGCAATCAATCACCCTAATAAACTGCATCCCTGGACTGTCCATGCGTTTCGGCCAACGAGCAGAGTCCTAGATGATACGGTGTGCGCGCTCTTTGCCCTTGTCGATTTCACTGTGGTGTGTTGGTCTGTTCCCGCTGCTGAAACAAAATAGACTGAGTGGCTTGTAAATAGTAAGTTTATTTCTTACACCTCTAGAGGCTGAAAGTCCAACATCTATCAGATTCTCTTAGTGAGAGCCTGTTACCCAAATATTGTTTGTGTTATAAGACCCATGTAATTGAACCATTTAGACTATCTATCTGTCCATAGGGTTGCAAAGAGTTGGATATGACTGAGGCGACTGAACCACAAACACACAGCTGTCTATCTATTTATCTATCTATATAATTTTTTAACATATATAATTTTAATCTTATGTGAATTGATTAATAGAATGTACATACTTTAGATATAGCTATATGTATTAATGTATGAGTGATTTTAGTTCTCCTTTCTGTTTTCTTTATAAATCCCAAGTTAAAGAATCTTTCAGATATACCAAAGTGAATAAGGTGGGCAGCAACTGACAGTTGTCACAGATTTTCATTCCTCAAGTGGGAAGATAAACACATGAACAACATGTTTTTGCCTAATTTTAAACTTTAGGGAGGCCTGGCATGCTGTGATTCATGGGGTCAAAAAAGTTGGACACGACTGAGCGACTGAACTGAGCTGAACTGAAACTTTACTGTATAAAGTGCTGCGTTATTCCTCAAACCTAAAGAATCAATGTTTTACCAGACTGAATGGCTGAATTACAAGTATCAGTTTGATCAGTAGCCACTAGAGTCAAACCAATTATGTGTTTTATTTTTCATGCATAGAATGTGTAATTCTGACACAATAATTTTGAAGGCTACATCATAAACCCTTAAAACTAGTCAACTTGCAATGTCCTGTTCAGCCTTTGTTAGCCTATATAGTATACTGTATAGTGTTGTGTGTAGGTTACTTATAATCAAACAAAATACCCTGGTTACCACTTCTCTTTTGTCCTAGGTTTGAGAATAAAAAAATTTAAAATCATCACTTATCTGCAACACGCAGCTACTATGAACAAAAACATGTTTGTAACAGAATTTTTCCTTTGTGTTCCAGTAGACTAGTAAAAAGGAAAAATGCTAATTAACCTCAAAGACTGTGATAACATTATCTGTGTTTTAAAGGACAGTTTACCAGTTTACTTTGACCAGTAAAGTAACTGCAAGTTTATTTTACTCTATTTCTATTCTGTCCAGTCAGTAAACAAGGATATTTTGCAGAACATTTGCTCCAGATAAAACCCTAATAACTCAAATACCATTTAAGATACACAGTAGGCTGACATTCAGCATTCTGCATTAATTCTCTGGGCAGCAAATTGTCTCTCTGAAGCAAGGGGAGAGTCAGCTGGAATGCAGTAAAGATGACGGAATGGCACCTGTTCAAAACACAGTGAAATATAGGGGGTAAAAGGAGATTTTTCAATAAAATAGGTCTCAGGAAATCATGAGAAGAATCACCAAGACACAGTCAGACTTAGGATTAGCAAGGCTTGTGAAAGCCTGTTTTGGAGATGGCTTGGGGGATCTTTTGTTGGAATGATGGATGGTAGACCAATTCATTAAAGGAAGAGCCCATCCGCTCGAGGTAACTCAGGTACAAGCCTCCTTCATGGTTCTTATAAATAATGTTGAGTAGAGAATTTCAGTTAGTTCTTTTAGCACCTACCTGTAGCTGGAATGACTACAACCAAGATGAGATCAGACCCTGAAAAAGTTATTGGCGAATTAACAGAGCCTGGTGTAAAAGGGGATCCAGTAGTAGATCAAGGTTGGAAATTCAGTACAGTAGAGCAAACCAAATGTGAGCAAGAAACCAGGAAGTAGAGGTGTAGGCATGCGTGCATGCTAAATTGCTTTAGCCAAGCCCGACACTTTGCAACACGGTGGACTGTAGCCTGCTGTGCTCCTCTGTCCGTGGGATTCTGCAGGCAAGGATACTAGAGTGGTTCACCATACCCTTCTCCAGGGGATTTTCCCAACCCAAGGATTGAACCCCTATCTCTTATGTCTCCTGTATTGGCAGCAGGGTTCTTTACCGAGAGTGCCACCTGGGAAGCCCAGAGGTTGAGATAGATTTACTAATTCTAACAACAACAACAAAAAAGTAGTAAACATAGCCTTAAATTCAGTCAAAGATTGTGAATAATGTCCCACGGACATGTAAACTTCGTCAGGAACCAATAATCCCATGGCTAGAGGTATTTACCTTTTGCATTTTAACGTGGGCTTCCCTGGTGGTGCAATGGTAAAGAATCTACCTGCTAAGGCAGGAGACGCAGGTTCAATCCCTGATCTGGAAAGATCCCCAGGAGAAAGAACAGTGGCAACCTACTTCAGTGTTCTTTTTCACTCCCAGTCCAGTATTTTTGTCTGGAGAATCCCATGGACAAAGGAGCCTGACAGGTTACAGTCCATGGGGTCTCAAAGGGTTGGACAAGACTGAAGTGACTGAATATCATCTTAAATGTACAGTATTTGAAACCTAGGGTCTGACGTTGATCTTAAAATTGAACAAGTAAACTGAATACCTGCAGAATAAGTATCCTAAGAGGTATATTTCACAAGTTTCTTGGAGTATTTTCAGCGACTATGTAATAAGTCTTGGACAATAATTCCAATTTTCCACATGTGAAATTTTATCTCACTTATAGGATAACTCCCTGAGGAAATGTAAGAAATAGCTCAGAGACATTACAACTTGACCACTTGGTCACATTACAACACTTTGGACTGGAAATGTTTATTTCAGAAGAAGGAAATTTAAAAAAAAAGAAGAAGAAGAAGGAAATTCACATTTTTGAGAACCTAACTGTTGGCTTTCCTTCAAGTGCCTTATTGACCTATAGTTGGAGTTAATTAAAATGTCTAACTAGGGTGCTTCCTAAAACAGAATCAGCATGATTTATTCCAAAAATTTCTGGCAATTTCTTAATTGCTTTGGGACTCAAAGATTGATTTCAAACCCGTGGACGTTGTACTAGTACTAAATTTGGCTATGGGTTGTGGGTAGGGGGCTCTCAATAAATGTGCTGGGATTTATTTCCATAACTATGCCAGTTGAATTTGACCCAAGATAGCACATGAAATTGAGTCCCCTGATGGATTGTAGTAGATTTGTTTCCCACGAAGAAACTCTTTTAATCATTCTAGGAGTTAGTAAAACTGGGAATCTGGCCAAATTTGATTAGTTAGCCCAATTCTGATGTCAATATGTTATAGACATTCCATAAGCTAGTGAAAAGCAGTGTGTTTTCCTGGAAGGAACTCAGGAGCAGATGATCAAGATACAATCTTTCTTCTTTCTTTCATGAACTATTTGACCTTTGGCAAGTTAATTGGCCTCTGTAAGCCTCAGTTTCCTTTTGTATGCATAGCCAAATTTAGTACTAGTACAATTTCCACACTTGTCCAGAAAGTGTGTACAGAGTGGCAGACAAAGAGCATATAATAAGCCCTTAATAATTTGAAGCTGAATCCCAGGAAAAACCTTAAAGGAGTGGGTCTTCTTGCCCATGCATTAGAGTCATTTCTGGGAATCCCTGGTGGCTCAGATGGTAAAGAATATGCCTGCAGTGTGGGAGATCAGGGTTTGATCCCTGGATTGGAAAGATACCCTGGAGAAGGAAATGGCAACACACTCCAGTATTCTTGCCTGGAGAATCCCATGGACAGAGGAGCAAAGAGTCAGACACAACTGAGCAACTAATACACTTTTCACTCAGTTTCTACTCCAGACCAATTATAGCACAATGCCTAGGAATGGTTCCTAATACCCGTGAACTTTCAAAAGTGCACTAGGTATTCCTAATGTGCATGATATATCTTGCAAAAGGATTTCATCTAGAACTTAAGGGGATCATGAGAATCATCACACTAATAGTTCTCAAGTGTCCATCTGTAGACTCACTGCATCAGAATCACTTTGGAAGCACACTAAACATGTACATTCTCTCATTTGACTTCCAAGTTGCTATGTTAGACTCCCCATGGGTTTTTCTTGGTGTCTGGCTTGTTAACAAGAGCCCAAAGAAATTCTGCTGAGTCATGGTCAAAAGCCACCCATGCAAAATGAGTTTCCATGCAAAATGAGTTTCCTTGCTGTTTTTATTTAAAAAAGAAAACAAAAAGAGCCTAGAGCAGGAATGACTTATTTAAAGTTACCTAAAATTAATGGCAGGGTCATGGAAACCCAATTCTCCAGGCCCTCAGCCCAATTCTGTTGCTGATACATGCCATACACCGCTTTTATTGCCTCGTTGATTTGGATTAAAAAATAAAATCTGTGAAACCAACTCCTAATTTCATTAACTTGGTGACTGCAAGTAAGGAGGATTGTTGAAAACAAAAGAGTCCTGGATAGTAAACAAAGCTGAAGGTTCTGATAATGACAGTCCTGCTTTGGAACGGCATGTGGAAAATTAACAAATTCCTCTAAATCACAGCCTTCAACTTTACTGGGTCTCTGAAGAAAAATATAAAAAGACAAAAGTCACATTACTTGCTCTTCCTCTGCTTTGCTGAACAATAATTCTCTATAATGTCTGGATTTGCCAGGTGCGGGAGTCAGATTACAATAAAGCCAGTTGCAGATCTCCTTCCTCCAGTGATCAAAACAAAGTCTTTTGCTTCTTTGAGATCAGCTCATCATATCCTCTAGCCAGCTCTGCTAGGGAGATTGACAGGTTGCATCATTCAGAAACACTGCTCAAGAGCCAGCCTGATAGCAGTGTACATGAAATCATCTTCAGACAGCAAAAGAGGAAGGAGTGAGATTGTTAGTGCTAGTGCGATTTGCATTCATCTCACATACCAAGGTGCTTAGGAGACAGATCCTGGTAAACGAGCAAAGATCAGGATCTTTAAGATCAGAAGTAATTGCTGGCTGATGTAGTTTGGCAAGAAAGACTAGAAAATGTAATGTTTATACATTTTTTACTCTTTATCATCAACTGGATAAGTGAAAACATATTGAACATTTTTAGGATGCAAAAGAGTTATGTGCATTAGATTGTCCTTACAAAGAAACGAGAAACATGATTTTTGATATAGGAAGACAAGTCATAATTATCTAACCAGATAGAAGGAGAAATTAGCATTATTTCAGTTAAATTTTAATTTATTGTTTTATCTAATGCAAGGGAGATTCTACTTGGAGACAAAAAGATTGGACTATAGCTCTGGTCTAACAAAGGCTAACTTAAAACTGTTTCATATTCATTTTCTCACACACACAAAAAAAGATTGCAAGGTTGGGCTACAATTATTACCACCTTAAATGCAGTTGTCTTTTGTTAATGATTGATTTACCTTTTATATTAATTATGAGATGCACAATTAGTTTTTCAAATGGGCCAGCTCTTTGAATCAGGTGGCCAGAGTATTGGAGTTTCAACTTCAACATCAGTCCTTCCAATGAAAATTCAAGATTAATTTACCTTAGGGTGGACTGGTTGGATCTCCTTGCTGTCCAAGGGACTCTCAAGAGTCTTCTCCAACACCCCAGTTCAAAAGCATCAGTTCTTCAGTGCTCAGCTTTCTTTATAGTCCAACTCTCAGGTCCATACATGACTACTGGGAAAACCATAGCCTTGACTAGATGGACATTTGCTGGCAAAGTAAAGTCTCTGCTTTTTAATATGCTATCTAGGTTGGTCATAACTTTTCTTCCAAGAAGAAAGTGTCTTTTAATTTCATGGCTGCAGTCACCATCTTCAGTGATTTTGGAGCTCAAGAAAATAAAGTCTGTCACTGTTTCCATTGTCTCCCCATCTATTTGTCATGAAGTGATGGGATTGGATGCCATGATCTTTGCTTTCTGAATGTTGAGCTTTAAGCCAATTTTTCACTCTCCTCTTTCACTTTCATCAAGAGGCTCTTTAGTTCTTCTTCCCTTTCTGCCATAAGGGTGGTGTCAACTGCATATCTGCTGCTGCTGAGGCTAAGTCGCTTCAGTCTTGTCCAACTCTGTGAGATCCCATAGACGGCAGCCCACCAGGCTCCCCCATCTCTGGGATTCTCCAGGCAAGAACACTGGAGTGGGTTGCCATTTCCTTCTTCAATGCATGAAAGTGAAAAGTGAAAGCAAAGCCACTCAGTCATGTCTTATTCACAGTGACCCCAGGGACTGCAGCCTACCAGCCTCCTCCATCCATGGGATTTTCCAGGCAAGAGTACTGGAGTGGGTTGCCATTGCCTTCTCTGCTGCATATTTCTGGTTATTAATATTTCTCCCAGCAGTCTTGATTCCAACTTGTGCTTCATCCAGCATTTCTCACGATGTACTCTGCATATAAGTTAAATAAGCACGGTGACAATATACAGCCTCGACATACTCCTTTTCCTATTTGGAACCAGTCTTTTGTTCCATGTCCAGTTCTAACTGTTGCTTCCTGACCTGCATACAGATTTCTCAAGAGGAAGGTCAGGTGGTCTGGTATTCCCATCTCTTGAAGAAGTTTCCACAGTTTATTGTGATCCACACAGTCAAAGGCTTTGGCATAGTCAATACAGCAGAAATAGATGTTATTCTGGAACTCTCTTGCTTTTTCCATGATCCAGTGGATGCTGGCAATTTGATCTCTGGTTCCTCTGACTTTTCTAAAACCAGCTTGAACATCTGGAAGTTCACGGTTCACGTATTGTTGAAGCCTGGCTTGGAGAATTTTGAGCATTCCTTTATTAGCGTGTGAGATGAGTGCAATTGTGCAGTAGTTTGAACATTCTTTGGCATTGCCTTTCTTTGGGACTGGAATGAAACCTAGCCTTTTCCAGTCCTGTGGCCACTGCTGAGTTTTCCAAATTTGCTGGCATATTGAGTGCAGCACTTTCACAGCATCATTTTTTTAGGATTTGAAATAGCTCAGCTGGAATTCCATCACCTTCATTAGCTTTGTTCATAGTGATGCTTCCTAAGGCCCATGTGACTTCACATTCCAGGATGTCTGGCTCTAGGTGAGTGATCACACCATTGTGATTATCTGGGCCCTGATGCTGGGAAAGATTGAGGGCAGGAGGAGAAGGGGACAACAGAGGATGAGATGGTTAGATTGCATCACCAACTCAATGGACCTGAGTTTGAGTCAACTCCAGGAGTTGGTGATGGACAGGGAGGCATGGCGTGCTGCAGTCCATGGTGTCCCAAAGAGTTGGACACGACTGAATGACTGAACTGAACTGAACTGAACAATTAGTTAACTTACAAAGATTTAATGTAATAGGACATGGAGTTTACACTTTTATAATAGAATTTCTGAAACATGAAGCAGTATACCGAGTTAGTGTGTAAAGGCTTGATTCATAAAATAAAAATAAAGAAGCCATATTTAAAATGTTTATATACTTACATGTACATTATGCATACATACACACACATATATATACACACACACATACATACATACATACATACATACATATATAGGGCTTCCCGGATGGCTCAGCCAGTAAAGAATCCTCCTATGATGCAGGAGAAGTAGGAGATGCAGGTTCTATCCCTTGAGTCAAAAAGATCACCTGAAAAGGAAATGGCAGCCCACTCCAACATTTTCTTTCCTGAAAAATCCCATGGGCAGAAGTGTCTAGTGGTCTATGGTCTAAAGGGTCACAAAGAACTGGACATGACTGAGTGACTAAGCATATATAGGAGGTGATATAGAAGAAATAAAGAAGATGGCTAACTAAAAATATCTATATTGCTATTATAAAATTGAGTTAGATTGCTGAGCCAATTAACTGAAGAATAGAAAAAAAATGTAGAAATCTACCTTCTTATTAAGCATGACTGAAGGATTTCCCTCTAAAAAATTAGGATATTTTCGCCTGGGAATTCAGTGTCACTATTACTAGACACATTTCAAGAAGAAAAAAAGAGATAAATGAATTTAAGGCTACAGGGATATAGAAACTTATATTACCCTTGTCTTGAATGGTTTTTGTGAAGCAGTTAAAGTTATGAATCTGTAATGAGTTGTGAAAACAATTCTACTTTTGACCCACCATATTTTAGAATTTAAACGTACATACACAAAGCGAAAAAAGATTTCAGTAGTTTGACTTTTTTTAAAGAAAAGATGGTTTGTCAATTTATGTTTTGCTCAAGAAGTGCTAACCACTATAAAACCCATAAAATGTCATGGAAACGAGGAAAAGATTGGTGATAATGAGACCACATGTGTACTTAAACCATTATTGAACTGTGCTATCTTATCACAAATACCAAAGATTCTTATTCTGAGATGAGACGGGGCTGCCAGTCTATCACCACCCACACATCACCTTCCAATTGAATTAGAAGCTCATATGGGGGAAGATTTTTCCAACTGCACTGCTCTTATCAACTCAAAAGATCTGCATTCCTCTGCTTTCCCCTCTTTTCCTTTAGATATTGCATAAGGGAGATGTTTTGGGGGGTAGGTGTATGGATGTGATTGTGTGTGTTAGTTGCTCAGTCATGTCCAACTCTTTGTGACCCATGGACTGTAGTCCACCAGGCTCCTCTTGCAACACTGGAGTGGGTTGTGTTGCCATTCTCCAGGGCTTCTTCCTGACCCAGGGATCAAACCCGGGTCTCTGGCATTGCAGGCAGATTCTTTACCATTTGAGCTACCTGAGAAGCCTGAATGTGATTCGAGGAGGGCAGAGAATAATTTTGAATCCAAGAGTGTCCTTGGGATTAGGATTTGAGAGCTTTGTTAAATCCTAGTTGGACAATAAGTATTCGAATAGTGCATTTCTATTGACACTCTTTCCTGGTGGCTCAGATGGTGCAGAATCTGCTTGTAATTCAGGAGACCCAGGTTTGATGCCTGGGATGGGAAGATCCCCTGGAGAAGGGAATGGCTACCAGTTCCTGTCTTCTTGCCTGCAGAATTCCGTGAATAAAGGAGACTTGGCTGGCTACAGTCCATGTGTTGCAAAGAGTTAGATACGACTGAGTGACTAACACTTTTTAAGTGGCAAGTTTATTTCATGTCCCTGCAAGAAAAAATCTGACAGTAGAGCCCAAAATTAGGGAAGTCATCTGGACAAGTGTGCTCTGTTCCCATGATACAATGTCATATTGCTTTCTGCCATAAATTTAACAAGATGAGCTTAAAGAGGTTTGCAATACTTATTTTTATGCAATCAGTAGAGGAGGCATTCCTGTAATTCTCCTTGATTATCATCATCAGTATCAATTGTAACAGAAATTGAAAACAACTCCTCAGAGGCTATAGGACTCAATGTTGTTGTTCAGTTGCTAAGTTGTGTCCAACTCTTTGTGACCCCATAGACTGCAGCACTCCAGGCTTCCCTGTCCTTCACTGTCTCTAGGAGTTTGCTCAAATTCTTGCCCATTGAGTCAGTGACACTATCTAACCATCTCATTCTCTGCCACCCCCTTCTTTGGCCTTCAATCTTTCCCAGAATCAGGGTCTTTTCCAATGAGTTGACCCTTCATATCAGGTGGCCAAAGTACTGGAGCTTCAGCTTCAGCATCAGTCTCATCAGCATAGAACACATAGGCACTGACATTTGAAACTTTAATAAATAACAAAGCTTAGAATGAGAAACAATTTAGTCAGTGTCTTTTCCAGTTTCCAAGGAAAGGGAGTCAAAAGACCTCTAAAGCATTTCAATTTTATTAGTCCCTTGTATTAAAACTCTATGTGGAAAATCAAAATTTATCAGCAAAAATGTAATCAATCTTAGTAAGGTAACTTGGTGGAAGATTATCAAGTTCTCTTTAAGTCAGCACTTTTTTTCTGACCGTTTTTAGAACATGGTTGAAATCTACTTAAACAAAGAGGAAAATGGATAAATTAGCTGAGACTTGCAGGAATTCATATATACTTTGTTACTGTGGTCTGGTAAAGAAATTACCATTGCAAAGGTTAAAAATCGGGCATTTCTCGGTATTTGTTTCTATATGTAAAATTCAGGAATTACCTTGGAAAAGCGACAGGGTAGTGAATAAAGTCCTCACAAGGTACAAAGGCAATAAAGCATATTTTAATATATGGCAAGAGCATTTTAATATATGTTTAACACACTTTGTCTCATTCTTTATTTTGTATTGATTTTTACACTTATCAAATGAAACCCGTAATATATATTCCAAAATATTCTTGTTGGGTGTTCATATCCAATCCAAACATCAAATTAACTTACAATCTCCTGTCCTTTCCATTATTATCAATAAACAGCACAAGCTTATCCCTGGATTTTAGAATCTGAATGTATCAGATGCTAATATTCTTCTAAATTATCTCTTTCCAGAACGTTATGCCAGAGGGTACTTCTGTGTTCACAAACATGCTGAGGGATGGTGTGTTGTTAAAGACAACATGAGATTGAAATGAAAACAGATTTGTTTGGAATCTTAGTTCTGCCCCTTATTGATGGTAAAACTGCCCCTTATTGATGGTAAAACATGCTCCCTTTTTGCCTGAACTTCAATTTTTTTAAGTGTAAATGGGAATCCTATCATTAACACACAAAATATTTTTAATGAGTCATATTATGCACCAGACACCATAATAAACCCTGAGGTACTTTAATAAGCAGAGGCATTAAAACCCCCGGCTTCATAGTGTTGAGATTAGAGGAAGATTCAGATCTCCAAATAAGCAACATAAGGGAAATTTAGAAATGAATGTGGGAACTTGAAGGAGTGGCAAGTGAACTGGTTCACTGAGGAAAAGGAGTATCTTCATAAAAATGTGTATTACAGTTGAGACTTCAAAGGATGAGAAAAGATAATCAGGAGATTGGAACCTTGAGCAGGAGATAAGACAACAGCACTTCCAGACCATGACTCAGCACTTCCTGACCATGACTCAGCACTTCCTGACCATGACTCAGCACTTGAGATAATGTCTCAGTCTGAGACACAAATGCAAGTTTTGGGGCTGCCCTCATGGATCGGATAGTAAAGAAGCTGCCTCCAATGCTAGAGACCTAGGTTTGATCCCTGGGTGGGGGAGATCTTCTGGAGAAGGGAATGGTAACCCACTCCAGTATCTTTGCCTGGAGAATCTCCTGGACAGAGGAGCCTGGTGGGCTACAGTCCATAGCGTTACAAAGATCTGGACACTACTGAGCAACTAACTTGAATTTGAATTTGTGAGAGCTTGAAGATTAATTTAAGAAGGGCTAAAAATATTCAGTTTAGTTTGTGTGCAGAATTTTCTTTAAAAGATGAGAATATTTTGGGATGAAAAGAAATATCTTACTTCTATAGTTCTTATTAGGATTCAACATAATGTATAAAAACATCTACCAGAGAGTAAAAACTCATTATAAATTATTGAATATATATGGTCATTATAAAATCCATTGCCATGAAATCAGGTGTACACTAGAATTTCTAATACATTTTTAAAATATCTGTATGACAAATGACCATCTACACCTACTTTAATTTAGTACCATGACTATGAACCAACATGTAAATCTACTTAATATCCTTCATCTATACTTAATTAAAATAACAATGTGAACTGATTTCAACTTGGATTCATAGTTTTTAAAAACAAACAAGCAAACAAATGTAGAATTAAAAGCCTATGTAAAACTGAAGAATTCAATACCTGATGGCTCAGATGATAGTCTGCCTGCAATGGAGGAGACGGGGGTTTGATCCTTGGGTTCAGAAGATCCCCTGGTAAAGGGAATGGCAACCCAGTCCAATATTCTTGCCTGGAGAATTTCATGGACAGAGGAGCCTGGCAGGTTACAGTCCATGGGGTCACAAAGGGAAGGACACGACTGAGCAGTGAACACACATTTTACTAATATGTGATAATTAAAATAATTTGTTTTCCTAAACTTCTTAGAACAAACTTATGAGAAAGAGTACAACTATCAATTGATATCATTTTAGCAGATAAACTAATATGCACTTGCCACTAAACTAAATTACATAACAGAGCTAATCTGACATTTTTAAGTGCATATCTTCAAAAAAATCTGATAGAAATGAACAAAACTGCAAACTTCGGTAGACAATAGATTCTTGCCTCTGATAATCTCTGATTTTGCAGCACAGCATAGGGAACATATCTGTAGATTGGTTTTCTTATTTTGAAGAGTATCTGCACTGACAAGCCATTGGAAACAAATTTAACAATTCCCTTTCCCACTGTAACATCCCTTCTGTTTTTCTCTTTCCCAGCCAAACCATTAAACTCTCTTTGGAGTTCCTCTAACATTTTCGAGGTGTTTATAAAGCTATCAACAATCCTTTTGAATTTCTCCCTGTAAAGCAATTCACTTTTATACTTCTTTTGGAAAAAAATATTTTATATTCAGCTTTATTGCCAACAATGCATCAACACCAGCTTGGGCTTTTATAATAATTAGAACCAGGATTACTTTAAATGTTGTTGAATTGAAGAATTTCTGTAAAACTGGATTATTAAGCCAGAATCTGTTTTTTATTCCAATCCCAAAAGAATATGAAGAAATTTAAAATGGCATTTAAGTTAAAATTACCATCAATGGATTATTTTATGTTTACAAATTTCAGCTGGCTTATTTTTACATTGAAAGTAGTATAAGAAAAAGAAAGTGAAATAAATAAATTACTTTCTTATTTACCTAATAAAAATTATGTAACAAGGATCAAAGAGATCAATGACAGGCAAAACACATATGTTATGAAAACTGTATCTTATAAACATGAGTAAAGTCAAACTATACAGTCCATGGAATTCCCCAAGCCAGAATACTAGAGTGGGTAGCCTTTCCCTTCTCTAGGCGATCTTCCCAACCCAGGGATCAAACTCAGGTCTCCCACATTGAGGGCAGATTCTTTACCAAGTGAGCAATCAGGTTAACAAGAGTAAAGCATAACTTAAAGAAATTAACCTACTTCCCAAAGCATCAACACTAATAACTGTCAACATGTCCCAGGGAAGAAGGAAATTAGGGCAAAAGTATTTCTAAAATAGCAATACTGATTAAAGTTTTAAGTAAATCACTTGGGTCCCCACAGGAAATATTGTTGACAGTAAACAGATCAATCTGATATATAAAGTTTACTCTTCAAAAGTGAATCTAAGCATATATACATATATAAAAAGCATATATAAATATGTAAAAATAAACCTAAGCATATATACATATGTATGTACACGTGTGCTTAGTCGCTCCGTTGTATCCGGCTCTTGCAACCCCATAGACTAGTCTGTCAGGCTCTTCTGTCCATGGGATTTCCCAAGCAAGAAAACTGAAGTGGGTTGCCATTTTCTTCCCCAGGGGACCTTCCTGATCAAGGTATCGAACCTAGGGCTCCTGCATTGCAGGCAGACTCTTTACAGACTGAGTTATGAGGAAATGTGTATTTAAAAATGCAAAATGAGATGATGGATAATCTGAGTCAACAAAGATAGTTTGGAGTTGTGATTGTATAAATTTGTCCTTTTCAACCTTTTTTATCTTCTTTATTTTTTTGGCTGTACTGGGTCTTAATTGCAGCATGTAAACTCTTAGTTGCTGTCTGCAGGATCTAGTTCCCTGACCACGGATTGAAACCTGGGCCTGGGAATGCAGAGTCTTCACTATCAAGGAAGTCCCTTTTCAATCTTTCTTCATCTTCTTAAAACTGTTTGGAAGTAATTTCAAGCTCACAGAAAAATGGCAAAAATGAAAACAAGCTTTTGGTATCTGCATGACCCAGAAGGAATAAATGAAGGCATTTCAAAGTGAGAAAATATAGAAAGATGGTAGGGAGAAGGGAGGGGTGAGAATGAGGGGCAAAGAGATGGAGGACCTTAAGAGAAGACTTGTGCAAAGCATTTTCAAAAGTGAGAAGTCACTATTGTGGTTTTTTTTTTTTTTTTTTTTGCGTTAAACAAGTTGATGAAAACTTGTGACTTTTAAAAATGTTATACACTATACTTCTCTAGGGGGATTTGGCTGCCTCTCAGGAAAGGTGTTTCTCTGGCTGTGGATCCACTGGGAAGAGGATAGTTGATCTCACTATTCTCTTGTAAAGGCTTCAGCTGCAGGGGCATGGAGCCAGTTTGCTTGTTACACGCCTACCCTTCCTACCTGAGACAGAGAAGTCCCAGAGACTTGCTGCTCAGACTTCCCTACAGACAGCTAGCCTTGGCATCTCCCAGGATTATGCTGGAATGAAGTAATCTGACTTTTCTCTAGACAAAGGTGAATAAGAACCTGTGTTATAAGATCCTCAAGTGGTCACATTGCAGACGTAGCAGTGCTGCTCAGGGAAAGCTGGGCGCTGCCTAGGAAGAACTTGGGTCTGCTCTCATGGCTTGTAGGTACCACTTTATTCTCTACCTCCTGTTTGCTTCAGGGTGGGAAGGTCAAATGTCGTTGATTCTCAGCTCCTCTGTGTGGGGCCCTGCACCGTCGACCACAGGAAGATGAGGGCTGTAGTTTAACCTTAAGAACAGTTATTATTGACCACGTGATTCCAGTTAGTGATCAGTTTTCTTTTACAGTCTCTTAGCTGAAGTATAATTACAATCCTTTATATCACAAACACAAGAGATTATAGAGGTTTCTTTTTTCCCCTCTATGTGGAATCTTTCAGATTTTTTACTTGCTTGATTTGCTTCATCTATCTGTCTATCTATCTACCTATTGCTTTATTGCTATCAATAAACTTGGAGTGTGAGGAATAATCTGATAACTGATTGGCTGACTGAATACATTCATGAATGCATACGTATGTGTCTGTGTGTGTGCATATATATATATATATGGCTAATATAAAATTCACATATTGGTTATTAAAAAACTTTTATGAATCAATTGTTTTGGGAGTACAGGCTTGCCACATTTACTCTGGTCATATGGATCTACAAAGTTGACATACACAACTAGCAATGCAGAAGTTGGTGGTGTTTTCTTAGAGAAAATTAATTCCTGGTTCTTTTTATACTTTCTCTAATATACTTTTATACTTTCTCTTTTTTCTAATATAGCCTTTAATCATCTAACCATGTTGTGCTATGTGGTCAATAATTATAACTTGACAGTGGATTTCCCAAGAACACACACTCTTAATGTGTGTGTATGTGTTTCTATAGCAAGAGTCTTCTGTTGCCAGGAGAAATATCAATAATCTCAGATGCACAGATATCACCACCATTATGGCAGAAAGCAAAGAGCTAAAGAGCCTCTTGATGAAAATGAAAGAAGAGAGTGAAAAAGTTGGCTTAAAGCTCAACATTCAGAAAATGAAGATCATGGCATCTGGTCCCATCACTTCATGGCAAATAAATGGGGAAACAATGGAAAGAGTGAGAGAGTTTATTTTTTGGGGCTCCAAAATCACTGCAGATGGTGACTGCAGCCATGAAATTAAAAGATGCTTGCTCCTTGGAAGAAAAGTTATGACCAAGCTAGACAGCATATTAAAAAGCAGAGACATTACTTTGCCAACAAAGGTCCATCTAGTCAAAGCTATGGTTTTTCCAGTAGTCATGTATGAATGTGAGAGTTGAACTATAAAGAAGGCTGAGCACTAAAGAACTGATGCTTTTGAACTGTGGTGTTGCAGAAGACTCTTGAGAATCCCTTGGACTGCAAGGAGATACAACCAGTCCATCCTAAAGAAAATCAGTCCTGAATATTCATTGGAAGGACTGATGCTGAAGCTGATATTCCAATAATTTGGCCATCTGATGGTGAAGAACTGACTCATTTGAAAATACCCTGATGCTGGGAAAGATAGAAGGCAGGAGGAGAAGGGGATGACAAAGGATAAGATGGTTGGATGGCATCACCGACACAATGGACATGAGTTTGAGTAAACTCTGGAAGTTGGTGATGGACAGGGAGGCCTGGTATGCTGCAGTCCATGGGGTCGCAAAGAATTGGACACAACTGACTGAACTGACTGACTCTCTATAGTGTGTGGTGATGGTGGTTTATTCGTTAAGACGTGTCTGACTCTTGTAGGCCTATGGACTGTAGCCTGTCAGGCTCCTCTGTCCATGGGATTTTTCAGGCCAGAATACTGGAGTAGGTTACCATTTCCTTCTCCAGGGGATCTTCCAGACCCAGGGATAGAGCCTGTGTCTCCTGGATTGCAGGTGAATTCTTTACCACTGAGCCACCAGGGAAGCTCCTCTATAGTGTGTAGAACCTAGGAAAATGCATGCCGTATTCTTTCCGACTTCACTACTCCTGATATTTTTGTAAAGATTATCCTGAACTAAAACAGGTGTTGGAGATAGCTTTAAAAACAAACAAAGCCAGTTAAAAGCAACTGGGCAGGGTGATTATGAAAAGGCCATCTGTTAAGTGCACAAGTCCCTCGTCTCTGTCAATTGGGAGCACAGCATTTGTGATGTAGAGCAGATCCAAGCTTAATAGGAAGCAAGATGCAGATATAACAGTTTCCTTTCCTTTCTCAAATGCCAGCAACTCAGAAGCCTGCAAAACTCAGGGAACAGAACAATAGACCCAATTTATCACGTCCCAGAGTCTTTAATACTTGCTGTCTTGAAGTGAATAAATTGTGCTTTGAAGAGCTGTTGAGTGATTGGTGTATGTCTCTCTTTGTGTGTTTCAGCATCTTCGGTTGTTTATTTCTATGTAAAGTAATTTCTCTTAAGACAAAAACATGCACCAAAGAAATGGACAGACATGTTCAGAATTGATTGTGGATTAATGAAATAATTCTTAAATCTCTAAAGAGCAATTCAATATGCTCATTTATACTAAAAGACAAGTAATTTTTCATTTGACATATTTTGCTGGGATGTTGCACACTTGTGCTCCAGGGGTGCATTTATCATTGAAGACAGTGTGAATGGTAATCCCTGGATTAGAGTACCCTGGAAGCCCTGAGGTTTTCAGTGGAGCCAACAAATAGCACGTTTTTTCTCTGAGGTGTGAACTAATTGCTGAGTAAGAAACAAACACACTAAACATGGAGTAAATAGAGAATGAGAAGAATCACTCTCCTAACTCCTAAAGGCTCAGCCAGGAAATGCAGCTTCGGGCAGAACTGGTCATCAAAATACTTAACAACATCATGGCAAAGACTTCCATCATTTAGAATGGGAACACCCGAGCTTAACAACTGTAAAGCCACATGGTCCTTATCTACTGAATGCGAGTTTTGCTCAGGGTGGTCAGAGGGGCCTTTCTCTTTCCTACCCACCAGAAAAGTCAGGTAAAGACTGACTTTGAGAAACCACTGGAGAAAGTTGGACAAGCTGTTCCATCTCACCCCAGTTAGATCTTGGTCCTTGTGGGATGAAATGCAAAAACAGATCAAACAATCCCTCTGGATGCTCTGGACTATGGGAAAATTAACTCCATTCACCCATGAAGGATGACCACTGACTCTGATCAGACGAGGTAACCTATGCTACATCTAGGGGAGGAAGACAGGCTGAGACAAGTTTAAGAAGACCAGGAAAGAGCCTTCCTGGTACTGATGAACCTAGTTTCAGGGAAGGAATAGAGATACAAATGTAGAGAAGGGACTTGTGGACACAGAGAGAGAAGGAGAGGGAGGGATGAATTGAGAGAGTAACATTGCCATATCTATACTACCATGTGTAAGATAGACAGCTAGTGGGAAGCTGCTGTATAACACAGGGAGCTCAGCTCAGTGCCCTGTGATGACTAGAGGAGAGGGAAGGAGACGTGGGAGGGAGGCTCAAGAGAGAGGGGATAAAGGTGTACATAGAGCTGGTTCACTATGTTGTACAGCAGAAACCAATAGAACATTATAAGGCAATTATACTCCAATTAAAAAAAAAATTAAGAAGAAAGAGCCATCTCCAGAAAGAAATATCAGGAGGGGTGAAAGTGTCCCTTCCTACAAACAGCTCATCTTTATTGAGATATTGAGATATATGTAACATGAAGAAAATAAACAGGAAAGCTAGAGGAAAATCAGGTCAAAGGAAAGCAATATTGATACATAAATATACCTGGCATGTTTAGTTAATTGGACATTGATTTATTTAAAATGAACAAATATATTATTAAAAAATAGGGTTTGAATTCATTATCCCCAAATATAGCAATTTTAGCAATTACTAAAGTATCTTAAAATATTGTATAGATATGTTCACATAGTTTATAAATGATATATGTAATAAGCAATGTTCTTATATAAATAAATTCTTGTCTCACATTAACTTTCAAAGACCATTTCGTTATTTTTTCAGTTCAGTTCAGTTCAGTCCCTCAGTCGTGTCTGACTGTGACCACGCCAGGCCTCTATCTGGACTGCACCATACCAGGCCTCCCTGTCCATCACCAACTGCTGGAGCTTACTCAAACTCATGTCCATTGAGTCAGTGATGCCATCCAACCATCTCATCCTCTGTTGTATCCTTCTCCTCCCACCTTCAATCTTTCCCAGCTTTGAGTCAGTTCTGTGCATCAGGTGGTCAAAGTACTGGAGTTTTAGCTTCAGCATCAATCCTTTCAATGAATATTCAATACTGATTTTCTTTAGGATGGACTGTTTGGATCTCCTTGCAGTCCAAGGGACTCTCAAGAGTCTTCTCCAACACCACAGTTCAAAAGCATCAATTCTTTGATGCTCAGCTTTCTTTACGATCCTACTCTCACATCCATACACGACTATTGGAAAAACCGTAGCTTTGACTAGATGGACCTTTGTTGGCAAAGTAATGTCTCTGCTTTTTAATATGCAGTCTAGCTTGGTCATAACTTTTCTTCCAAGGAGCAAGCGTCTTTTAACTTCATGGCTGCAGTCACCATCTGCAGTGATTTTTTTATTATTTTTTAATTTGTATTTGTCTATTTACATATTTATTTTTGTCTGTGCTGGGTCTTCTTCGCTTTTGTGTGGGCTTTCTCTAGTTGTGGGAATGGCGGCTGCTCTGTAGTTGTGGTGCACAGGCTTCTCTTGTTGCAGAGCACAAGCTCTAGGGTGCAGGCTCAGCACTTGTGGTGCTTGGGTATGGATGCTCTGTGGCGTGTGGGATCTTCCCAGACCAGGGACCAAACCTGTGTCCCCTGTACTGGAAGGCAGACTCTTATCCACTACACCATCAGGCAAGTTGAAAGGCCATTTTATATCACTCACATTTTTAACAATAAAGACAACCTGTATCTTAAAAAAAAAAAAAAAAAAGTTTTATCATGCTAGCTTAGCTGGTAAGGAATCCACCTGCAATGTGGGAGACCCAAGTTTGATCCCTGGGTTGGGAAGATCCCCTGAAGGAGGGGATGGCAACCCACTCCAGTATTCTTGTGCAGAGAATCCCCATGGACAGAGGAGCCTGGAGGGCTACAGTCCATGGGGTTGCAAGAAGTCAGACACGACTGAGCGACTAAGCACAGCACAGCAAAATGCAGTAGCGTCATGGCTAGAAGACATACGTGCTCTTAATGCTTAATAGTAAAAAACAACAAATGCCAATAACTACAGGCACTTGGTATATGGCAGGCACTGAACTGAGCACTTTTACATATTTATCCTTTAACACTTATGGTACGATGTAGACATGGTCATTATTCCATTTTATAGAAGAGGAGTCTGAGTCACAGAGACATTTTCTATTGGTCAGATAGTAATTCCAGATGGCACAGGAGTTTCCCACTCGGCATGGATAGAGATTCTTAGATTGCTTTACATGGGTTCTTACAGTCATGCACATGGATGAAGGATGGTAGACACCAGATTTCTCAGTGTTGGAATAAGAGATAACCAGAGAGGTTTAGTGGCTGACTTAGTAAGAGTCAACCAGGGAGGAGACCAGAATGATCCTATGGTTGTGGATTAGAACTGGATACCTCAGTTTAATCTCATGTTTAGCTTAGTATACATACAGGTAGTTACTTATAGACACAGTTGTAATAGGTTAGTACGCACATATATTTCCTTGCTCTGTCAGTTGACATAGCCCAGATGTGGTTTATATGGTGGCCTTCTTCCTGAAAAGAAAACAGGACTTCTTAGAGATTTGACTGATTCTGGGGCTTCCCCAGGCTTCCCAGGTGGCTCAGTGGTAAAAGAATCTGCCTGCAAAGCAGGAGATCCAGGAGCTATGGGTTCACTTCCTGGATCAGGAAGATCTCTGGGAGGGGAAAACGGCAACCCACTCTTCCCTGGAGAATCCCATGTACAAAGGAACCTGGTTGCAGAGAGTTGGACATGACTGAAGAGACTGAGCATGCATGCACGCAAGGCTTCTCCAATGGCTCAGCCATGAAAGAATCCACCTGCAGGGCAGGAGACAGGGCTTCAATGTCTGGGTTTAGAAGATTCTCTGGAGGAGAAAATGGTAACCTATTCCATTATTCTTGCCTGGGCAATCCTGTGGACAGGAACCTGGTGGGCTACAATCCATGGGGTCACAGAAGAGTCGGATACAACTTAGCAATTAACCAAAAACAACAACAACATGAGCGGGGCAGGAATATATGAGAGAAATCTGGAGGATCTTTTAGGGCCAGAAAGTAAGAAAGTGCTCAAAAAATCCATAATGATGTCTACAGGGCACAGGAGAAAAATGAAACGGTGACTCCAGGCCAAAGCTGAAACAATTTGAACAGCAAAAGAGAAAAAGCGTGTTTGCGTGTGTGTGTATACTAGTCACCCAGTTGTGTCTGACTCTGTAACCCCATCGACTATAGCCCACCAATTCCTCTGTCCATGGAATTTGCCAGGCAAGAGTACTGGAGTGGGTTGCCATTTCCTCTTCCAGGGGATCTTCCCAACTCAGGGACAAAACCCTGGTCTCCTGTATTGCAGGCAGGTTCCTAACCATCTGAGATACCAGAGAAGCCCAGAAAAAGCATAATTGGGTGATAATTCAAGTATAATAATAAACACTCAATGAATCAATACAGATAGTATGAAGGAAGAAATGTTTGTTTGAAATCGTGGGGATGACAGGTGTGATACCCTCGTCAGTATAACTAGAAAGAGAAATAAATCCCTGTCTCTTGTCTCTGTGCCTTCCACCCTGTTGACTTTAGCAACTCAAACCAGCTTCCTGATGAGGCATAACCTCAAACTGCCAGGCTGTTTTCACTTTTAATGACTGTTCTCATTCTGAAGTACAAGCCAAGTTCACCTACTGAGAGTGAGGCAATTTAAGAAATATATGTGAATTAACAGGACTAGTATTAAGAAGAGAGCTGCTCTGGGGGAAAGAATGGAGATGTGACCAGGGTCCTAAGATCTATTTTTGAATGTCCTTGAAGGCTGAGCTGAGATTAAAGGCAGTTATTTAAAATAAGAATCATTTTCACTGTAACGTGAATCTTTGCAATTATGTTCCTAAGTTGTTCAAAAATAGTCTGTAAAGTCTACACTTAAAACATAATAATTATCATATTTCCTCTGTTTTGAAGTGCTCTCAACTGTTAAAGACACCATCACTTTATTTTTTTTTTGACACCATCACTTTAAAAGCTACTTTTTATTCATTCATGAAATATGCGTTCTGTGACCTCATGAAGCTTATGTTTCAAGAGAGGGAGTTGTTCGTAAAGCAAATATTTAATTGTGGCTTCCCCTGTAGCTCAGCTGGTAAAGAATCCACCGGCAGTGCAGGATACCTGGGTTCAACCCGTGGGTTGGAAAGATCCTCTGGAAATGAAAAAGTTGCTCATGAAGTAAATATGTAATTATATTTCAGGTGATTATCACTTCTATTGAGACCTATAAAGCAGGAATGTAGGGAATACAGAGGGTGCTTTTTTTTTTTTTTTTTTTTTCCTGCTGTAAATAGGCTGGTATATCAGGTTTCTTTAAAATAGTGGCTGGTAGGCAAAGACCTAAAGAGGGAACAGGTGTGTAGATTATCTGAGCGATACGTACCCAGGTGCAAAGGAAGAAAGAATTCTGTGCAGCTGGAGTGGCATGAACAAAGAGAGAATGAGTTAAAAGATTATAAAGGTTCAGATATGCAGGGCTTCACGCACCATGTAAAGACTTGACTTTTAGTCTTAATGAGATGAAAAACCATGGGGGATTTTAAGCAGAGAAGTGACATAGTCTGACATGTCATAAAAAGATCATTCTGTATTAAGGGTACACTGAAAGAAAGGAAGAAAGAAAGCAGGGATATTAGCTTGAAAACTATTAAAATAAAACAGACAAGAGGCATGTATTACCTTGTCTAGGGTGGTAGTAAAGGAGAGGATAAGATGAATTGTTGTTATAAATTGATGATAAAAGTGAGAGAATGCAGTTACCATGTTGGACTAAGCATCTGGTATAGAAATGCTGTTAACTGGGAGAAGGAGGACTGGGGTGATTAATTCAATGGTTAAAATTTTATCCATCCTGGTAGAGATGCTGAGTATACTTTACATATCTGAGCCTAGAGTTCAGGGGAGAGACCCAGGCACTGCATATAAATTCGGGAGTTGCAGGCATAGAAATTAAATCCATGAGAATCAATAAGATAACAAGCAGAGTAAGGGTAGATGGGAAAGCAAGGAGTTCTAGGACTCTCCAGTGTTTGAGGGATAGGGGAAAAGGATGAAGACTTAGAAGGAAGAAGACTTAGGTCAGTGGAGATGATACAGGAACAAAATCATTACAGTTTGGTACTTTGGAATGCTATTTCTAAAAGGGTATCTGAGAGGGCTGAGGGATCAAGACTTCATGTGCTACTTATAGATTAAATAAGATGAAGACACCAAATGCACTCTTTTATCTGGCAAGGTGAACGTCACTGAGGATCTTTTGTGATCAGTGTTGGTGGACTGGTGGGAGCAAAAGTTGGTTAAAACGGTTTAAAGAGAGAGTGAGGGGAGAGGAGTTGGAAACAGTGAGTCTTATTCACTCTTTTTACAAGTTATTTTTGGTGAATGGGAGGAAAACAGAAGTTTCTGAAAGGAGATGTGGAGATAAAAGGGCTTTTGTTAAAGAGAGCTGAGATATCATAACATGCTTGTTGCTAAGGATAGTGATTCGGTTGGCTGAGAAAATGTGACGATGTATGAGAATTCAGAATTATATGCTTGAAAAAGTAGGAGGGAATGTGGTATTTACAAATGTGGTATTTTCAAGCTCAGTTGTAGACAGTGGCGAGACGTACATCTGGATTAACAGGATGGATGGCAGGACTCATTGATAGAGAGCCTGGGAAGTGGATGTTGTGATGTTAGGAGCTTTTGGATATTCTCTTTTACTTTTTTCGGTTTATATTTAATTGGAAGACAATTGCTTTACAATGTTGTGCTAGTTTCTGCTGTACAGCAAAGTGAATCAGCCGTAAGGACACATATATCCCCTCTCTCTTGAACCTCCCTCCTACTCCACTCCCTCCCACCCTCCAGGTCATCACAGAGCACTGAGCTGAGCTCCCTTGTACAGCAGCTTCCCACTAGCTAGCTGTTTTACACAGGGTAGTGTGTATATTTTAGTGTTACTCTGGCAAGTCATCCCACCCTCTCCTTGCCCAACCGGGCCCACATGTCTGTTCTCTATATCTGTGTCTCTATTCCTGCACTGCAAATAGCTTCATCTGTACCATTTTTCTCAGAGAAGGCAGTGGCACCCCACTCCAGTACTCTTGCCTGGAAAACCTCATGGATGGAGGAGCCTGGTAGGCTGCAGTCCATGCTAAGGGTCGGACACGACTGAGCGACTTCCCTTTCACTTTTCACTTTCATGCATTGGAGAAGGCAATGGCAACCCACTCGAGTGTTCTTGCCTGGAGAATCCCAGGGACGGGGGAGCCTGATTGGCTGCCATCTATGGGGTCTCACAGAGTCGGACATGACTGAAGTGACTTAGCAGTACCATTTTTCTAGATTATATATATATATACAAGCATTAATATACAACATTTGCTTTCCTCTGACTTATTTCACTCTGTATAAGGCTGTAGAGGACATCTGTGCCGTGGATGTTCGCTTCTGATTGTTCTTATTTCTCAGTGAAGCAGGACCCAAGTGCACTGGCAAATAAGCTTAGATGAGGAGGTGTTAGATATTTGAATAGAGAAGATAAACACCAAGTCATCATCTAAGAGACTGAAGTATGAGTGGGTTAGGAAAATTCAGAAAGACTGGTGAAAACTTTAGTGTTAATAGCTTTTGGAAAACTTACAAAAATAAACTCTCCCATAGGGGATGGACTCATCAAACATGAATTTTTAGAATTCTGTGGAAAAAAGTTCTAATAATATAGTGAATGAGGCAATGTCTTCTTAAATACTCAGAATTCTCTGTTTTGCAGCTTCCTTGCTGGCTCCATCAGTAAAAAACCCAATTGCAATGCAAGAGATCACCTGCAATGCAAGAGACTTGGGTTCGACCCCTGAGTCAGAAAGAGCCCCTGGAGAAGGAAATGACAACCCACTCCAGTATTCTTGCCTGGAGAATCTCTTGGACAGAGGAACCTGGCAGGCTACAGTCCCTGGGGTTTCAAGAGTAGGACATGACTTACGGACTAAACCACCAGTCTCATACAGTCTTCTGTTCAATCAGAAGACTGTGTTAAGTTCATAAACGAAGCTCTGAAAAGCTTTGGCTTTGATTCTGTTCCTTCACTTCAGAGGATCCTGTCACATTCTTTTACCTTGATAATATTTTCTTATTGATTTGGTGATATTTGTGGTTTAAACATGGATTGAAAAGCTTCCATGAGCCCTGGGTTCCAAGGAGATGAGTTTGATTAATTCCAGTGTGTGCTGGAGAGCTCTTAGATACACACAAGTGAGCAGGAACATTTTCACACAGTGAAAACCAATGAGCACGGGATCATCTGGCAAAAGGACAAGGACCAGATTAAGGCAGAATTGATGCAGGTTAATCCTTGCATTGCAAGCAAATTATTTTAATTCCAATAAAACTATTATATATATATTATTTATAATATGTATATTTTATAAATTATTTTAGAAAAATATTTTAGGGTCTATATATAACTCTATTATTTTAAAGTTATTACAAACTATTCTAAAAGAGAATATGTTCTTGAAGTCCCTTTAAAATATCTTTTCAAAAATTTATGCAAACTTATTATAAGATTTGTTTTCTTGGACATTTTTACTATTATGTTAACAATTTCATGTATTTTCTGCTCAAATAGAAACATATCCCTATGACTCATCTATGTTTTCTGATTATGCAATGTAATTATCACAATTTATTTTTCATTTGTGTTAACCATCCCTTGGAAAGTAAAATAAATTGATACCACATTTTTCAACATTTAGTTTTTGAATACATAATTAAAATGAAAAGTATATGGACTATATATGTCTTAGTTCTTTCTGAGAGTTGTAACTAAAATTCCATAGACTGGTTGGCTTAAGCGACAGACATTTATTTCTCACAGAACTCTAATTATTCTCATTTTAAAATTTGAGACCTAATCCGACACATAGTAGTACCTTAGACTAAGCATGTGGACACTCAAGACATGAAATCTTTAGAGTTTATCTTAATAACAAAGTTATATAAGCATGTATTTTAAAGAGTTGAGAAACCTTTTTTACTATAAACATTTTTAATATCAAAAAACATTTTCTCTGCATCTTCTTCCTCATATTTTATCATTGTTCTGGACATATTTTAAAAATACAATCCTTGTACTCAAGAATCTTAACTTCCCACCTACAGGCAATGCTTCCTAACTGATTGGAAAGGTGAGGGTTAGCGCTCCTTCTCCACGACCCCCTCCCAGCCTCCTGCACAGACCTTCACACCCCCACGTCTGGGCCACGTCTCCTGTGCTGCATGGTCGGAGCTGATGGTCAGCATACTTAACCGCAGGTACAGCTCTTGTTCTGGCCAATCAGAGTGGGCACAGTCCTGATTAGCAGCACCCATCAATGCATACTGGTATATGTCATCTCTTGCTGGATCTTTAAAGCTAATACTAGGATCTCATGTTTGTATTAATATAATTATGTAAATACGCTTTTGTTGAGCCACGTGGTAATCACTGCTTCCTTTTCTTTCCTACACAATCATGTGTTTGACTAGAATTAATTATTGTCTTGTTTTGTTAATTCAAGATCTATTTTCACTTATGAAAATCTCTTCATTTGTTCACATGTACTAAATAGTCTATTTGCCTTTTTCGTAAGAAAATTCTCACGTATCCTCTGTGTTAGCTCTGACCTTCATCAGCTTGTTGCAAAACTTTGTCTGGAAATAATTTGCTCTCGGATTTCTGTCTTCCAGTGTTACTGTTTGGAAGATTGAGTCCATTGTGATTCTTTAAACTTTTCATTAGTTTTTTTCTTTTCTTTCCTTCTCCAGGGAAGATTACAAACTCTTTTCCCTGCTCACAGCATCCTAAGACTGTATAATGTAATGTGGTTCTATTTTCAGTCCTTGAACTGAATGCTTAGGAGGCCCTGTTAGTGCCGGCATGTAGGGCAGCAGGTCCTGATCCCAGCAGACGTGTCTTCAGGCTTTGTATATTCTAATGTGAGATGAAATGTTTCATCGCTTCTCATCATGGATTCATATCCATCAAAGTTACCCGCTATTCTGATAAATTGAATGTCATGATAACATGGTAATTATGAGCCGCAGCAGAACAGCCATAAAAATCTCCATATTTGTGTGGAACAGAGCAGAGTTAGACAGGAAATAGTTCTGAGGGAGCCATTGACAGGCAGCCTGATTCCAGAAGGATTACTTCCGGGACACGCAAGTGTGTCCTAGGGTCCTTTCCCAAGCGTCCTCAGCCTGATTCATTCTGTGGGGACTGATTCACACAGTCACCACAGGAGGTCGGAGAACATAAAGAAGAATGACCTGAATACATGTGTCCAGAGTATTTCTTTCTTATATATAAGAATAACCAGAAAGTTTAATAATAATAATATCTCTTAGCAGAATGAGGTCCAAGACAAGAAATGGTGGGTAGCCTTCACAGATACTAAATCGTAGAAAAGTGCTAAAACTGTTGAAGCAAGTCAGGATGCAGTGAGTGCCAGGACTCACCTGCTCAGGTGAGAACAGCTACGTTCAGGAAGCGTATCCTCAGCTGGTGGATCTGTGAGTATCCCTGATGAGCAGCGTCATAAACCACGCCTCAATAATTTAGGGAAGAAATGGGATTTGTTAGCAGCATTTTTCCAATGGCAACCCACTCCAGTACTCTTGCCTGGAAAATCCCATGGATGGAGGAGCCTGGTAGGCTGCAGTCCATGGGGTCGCTAGAAGTCGGACACGACTGAGCGACTTCCCTTTCACTTTTCACTTTCATGAATTGGAGAAGGCAATGGCAACCCACTCCAGTGTTCTTGCCTGGAGAATCCCAGGGACAGGGGAGCCTGATGGGCTGCCGTCTATGGGGTCGCACAGAGTCGGACACGACTCAAGCGACTTAGCGGCAACAGCAGCAGCAGCAGAATTTTTCACTGGGAGAATAAGAGAGCGCAGCTTGGGGGTGGGGGTGACTAGAATGAGAAGCAAGGTCCGGGGCCACATCTCCGAACAGTGTCCTTGATGCTATCGGTGAAATGGTCCAGTCCCTGGGGCCAAGTGGCCGCTCTGAGTGCTGGGCTTCCTAGGGGGCCGGTGCCCTGGGAGAATTTCTGTTCCTGATCCCTCCAGCAGGGGCCGCCACTGCGGCAACCTTGAGTCCCCATCCCTCTCCAAGAGGCTCTGTTTGGCCAAGTCGGGCAAGAGTTTCTGAATCCACATTTCATGCCAGCAGGATTGTCACTAGGAAGGCTGAGGAAGCAAGACTTTGACATCTTCGTATTCTCTTTATATCCTGCAAGGCAGGAGTGCCTTAAAGGCGGGGAGGTCCAACATTGGAGAGTATATGGAAGCCAGGTGACCAAAAAGAGAACCTTTGATTACCCAGGTGTAAGAATTCTGAATGTGATCACTAACCGATATCCTATCAGTTCGTGTACATATATATATATAGCAATACATGAAGGACTCATTAATAAGGCATTTTTAGGAACTATGAAAGATTTGTTGAAAACGGCTAAACCCACACTGTGCAATGAGCTATTTGTATTTTATTTAGCAGTCAACATAAACAGGAATATAAACAGCCAGTGTGCAACACAGAGAATAGATGTAATAATATTTTCCAACTCATTTTCGCAGAAGTTATTCCATGATGTAACCCAACAGCATAAACCCTGCCTGTCTATAGGAATCCCAGGCTTAAAGGTTTTAAATACACAGTTACATGTAAATAGAAGAATACGGTTTCTTAAGAAATTGTTAAAAACTGGGAGAAAATAGTATGAGTTGTTTTTTTCTATAATATCTGGAAATACTGACATCCTTCTTTCCCTATAATTAGAAACAAACAAAAATGCTAGTTTACGTAAAAACTCTTTATGTCATAGGAAGTTAGGTTGGTTGGTTTACATGACTTTCTTTTTAAAAAATCTGAAAGATATGAAATGTAATATTTTTATATGCCATTATTCAGCAAAAGCATAGTTTTCAAAAATTGGCCAGTGAAAGTGACTATAGGAAAAGGATGAACCAAACTACTTAATTCTAATTTTCAGGTATTAGCATATTATTTCTACTAATAATTTACACTCATTTCTCAAACCCTAAATCATTATTGTGTGTGTAATTTATGTTTACTATATGTCAAACATATAATTAATATTTTATACATATTAGCTCATTGACACAGCAGTGTCTAAGGTAGCTGCTATTATTTCCATTGTTCACAAGTTCAGAAATTGATACAGTCTTTAAGTAACTTGCTAGGAAGTCATCAAGCTGAAACTTGAACCCTGGCAATCTGACTCTTTTTTGTTGAATTTATGTTATGATTGGCCAGACTGGTTTATACATCAGTGCTTTATAAGTTTGAAATGTGTGTGTCAATGATCTGAGATGACACAGAGCATCTCAACATGTGATAACCATTGGGTTTCTGAGACTTCTAGGGCTTTACCTTTTTCTGAGAATCAAGAGAATCCACTGAGAGACAGAAACCATTGAAAAATTTATGGTATAATCTGAGAAGCCTATACCAGCATTATTAGTATCCAGGGACTCAACTCATTTGACACGTGGAGACGAACTCCCAGTGACAGGATGTGTACAGAAGCCCAGTGAGATGTTTTCATCCAGATATCTCCATCTTTTTAACTGCTGTGACCGTGAGTCTGTCTGATCTGTTAAACAGAGAAGACAGATAGATGCATGTCAACGTTGCATAGTGTAAACAGCACAGCTCACACTTACAGAATATCACTCACTCTATCACTCACTCTTGTTCTTCCTTGCCTTACCATTTAATCTATGGTTGGTTCTGAGGTAGGCTTTGTTTTCCTACAAACCTGGACAGCACAGATCTTTTTCAGTCTTATGATGAATTTAGTAAGTATTTGAACTATTGAAGCTTCTCAGTGTTTAATTAAAACTGTAGCCCTATGTTTTGAGGAACACTGGTTGCTCTCTAGCTATCCTAAGACTTCTCCTGTTACAGTTTCCTTAATTCTTCTAGGAGAGTTACGATTTCTTTTCTCTTTCGGTAAATACCACACAAAGTTGTATTTTTTTATATTGAAATTGGTAGTACGAAATGATAAAGCTCTTCTATTGTATAGATTTACTTGAGAATACAGTGAAAAATAAGAAAGAATAATTATCTATAAAACTTAGAAGAAAAAAGGGACTTTTGGAACTGAATAGTACAAATACCATTATGATTTATAGTTATAGTGACAAGTGCACACTGCATTTTACCAGAGTAGACAAAACCTGAGCTTATCTCCATAGATTTAATAAATTTGTTTCAAAATGGTTATTACTTCACTTGCTTTTGATTTATACTTTTTTATCATAGTCATTTTTTTCCCAAAGTGAAATGATTCAATGAATGTGCAAAATATGATGGCTTATTTGAATGTAATTTTAAAATTTGGGGGCCGGGATTATTTTTTATTGTTTAAGTATAATTCTGTATTGCCTTTTCACTAGAGAATCCTTGGAGGAGGAATTCTTCCTTCCTTTTCCTTTACGTGTGGTGTGTGTGTGTGTGTGGTGGGGTGGGGGGAATCTGTTACCAAGAAAGGATCTGGAAGTCAGGAAAATCATCAATCTCATTATTATGTCAAATTTGCTTTTTGAAATTTGTTTCTATT
This sequence comes from Capricornis sumatraensis, assembly GCF_032405125.1. Taxonomy (NCBI): domain Eukaryota; kingdom Metazoa; phylum Chordata; class Mammalia; order Artiodactyla; family Bovidae; genus Capricornis; species Capricornis sumatraensis. The sequence continues at coordinate 11,998,165 of NC_091089.1, read as the reverse complement.
ACAATTCAGTTCAACAAGTATTTATTATGTATAAAGTATTATGTTAAATAACACACAGTGCTATGCTTTGAAGTGTGTCTCCCCAAAATTCTTATATTGAGGCCCTTAGCAAATATTTGATGGTATTTGAAGATAGGGCCTTTGGGAGGTGATCAGGTTTAAATGAGGTAGTGAGGGCCAGGCTTTCATGGTGAGATTATTGCCTTTGTAAGCAGAGACAGGAGACTTCTCTGGTGACTCAGTGTTAAAGAACCTGCCTGCCAATGCAGGAGATGTAAGAAATGCGGGTTTGATCCTTGGATTAGAAAGATCCCCTGGAGGAGAAAAGGGCAACCCACTCCAGTATTCTGCCTGGACAATCCTGTGATCAGAGGAGCCTGGAGGGCTACAGTCCCTGGGGGTGCAAAGAATCGGACACAACTTAGCGACTAAACAACAATAACGCAGAGACACGAGCTTGCTCTTTCTTTCTGTTATGAGATGCACAAGAGGGTGGCCGTCTGCATACCAAGAAGAGGGTCTTCAATGGAGATCCAAATTACCTGGCATGTTGATCTTGCGCTTCCAGATTCCAGAAGTGTGAGAAATAAATGTCTGTTGTTCAAGCCACTTGGTCTCTGGTATTTTGTTAGGGCAGCCCAAGCAAATTAACACACATGGGATACAAGATCAGGCATATTTTTTTACCTTTGTTCTCAAGGAACTCATGCAGGGCTATAAGCAGAAAAATAACTATGCTATAATATAATAGTGTAGGATTTGTAAAATAAATATAGATAAGATGTAACTCAAACTTCTAAAAAAAATATGGCATTAGTGAAGGACTTTGAAAGTGAGCAGGATTTCTCAGGATAATGTGAAGTAAATATTCAGAACAGGATGGAGGAGTGAGTCATCCAGATGGGAGGATAAATGTATTGTTTATATAAAATAATGTAATCCAGTTTGAGGGGAAAATGAGAGAAAGGGAAGGATGAAGGTTTTAAGATAAGATGATAACATATTGAGAAATCTAAATGGGAATGAATTGTATTTAATTTGACAGAAAATAAATGTTATTGGAAGTTTATGGATGTGGATATGCTATGATTCATGAGGCAGTACATGTGCTTGAATTGAGCGAAATACAATCAGAAAGAAGGGAAGAATTGAAGGAAATAGAAGGGTGAGAAACATGAAGATCTGAATATGTTGGTGACTGTGAAAATGCAAAATGTTAATAAGAGACATCAGGATATTTAAATGGGTAAGACCTGGTATTACTTTGTCAACAAAGTAATGATTAGTTGGAACTATGGCTATTCCAGTAGTCATGTATGGATGTGAGAGTTTGACCATAAAGAAGGCTGAGCACTGAAGAACTGATGCTTTTGAAATGTGGTATTAGAGAAGACTCTTGAGGGTCCCTTGGACTGCAAGGAGATTCAACCTGTCAATTCTAAAGGAAATCAACCCTGAATATTCATTGGAAGAACTGATGCTGATGCTCCAATCCTTTGGCCACCTGATGACAAGAGATGACTCATTGGAAAAGACCCTGCTTCCGGGGAAGATTGAAGGTAGAAGAAGAAGTGGGAGACAGAGGATGAGATGGTTGGATGGCTTTACTGACTCAATGGACATGCATTTGAGCAAGCTCTGGGAGATGGCAAAGGGCAGGGAAGCCTGGAATGCTGCAGTCCATGGGGTCGCAAAGAGTCGGACATGACTGAGTGACCAAACACCAAAGACTTGGCAAAAATAATAAATAGGTGTTAATAAATAGAATAGTGTAGGCCTGATTCTCTATTTTAAATCATTATGTACCCATCATGTCACCATTCTTATAGTATCAGGACCCCCTCATCACTACACACACAAGTGTTTTCTCTCTCTCACACACACACATATATATACACAGGCATACACACACTGTCTTCCCTGGAATCTCAGGGTGATAGTAGGAAGACATAGGCAAGATTTCACAAAATAAACTTTGGAAATTTAATAACATCCTAAGATCAGATAGCTTGGGAGGACAAAGGTGAGTCACAGTTAGGTTTCTTTACCTCTGAGTTAGGAAATGGAGCATTTTGCTAATTTTTTAATAAGAAGTAGTGGACGGGAGGATTTGTTTTGTTTTGTTTTGTTTTGTTTTAAGGGAGGAACTGTACTGATCTTTAAATTCGTTCTGCATGTCAGTCTTTTCACAGCCATGTTTAAGCGCCATGGCTAGAATCACTGCTGAGTTGTCCATTTGCTGTAGTAAGAGCAGAGGTAGAGAACTGTGTGGGAATTCTCCTGTGCACCAGCACAAGCAAATAAGTCAGGTAACTGGATTATGAGATGGCCAGAATGAACGGTGTATTGGAGTAAATGTGCCGCTCAGCAAATGCATTTCCTGACCTGTCTGATAATGAGTGTCAGCAACTCCCTACCTTATTATGTTAACTCAACAGTTTGAACTAGCACAGTATCTTCCAAGGACCTTGAGGGGTAAACGTTTTGATAGAAGTTGTTGCTGCAGTTTTGGCAATCATGCTCTTGCATCCTTTCAGTTACAGAGTTCACTTTGCCCTGAGAGATAGCTTAAGGGGATGAAGTGAGAGTTGGTAAGCACAAATGCAGGCTGGAGAGACTTGAACTCCAGGCCCAGGAAGGTACTAGCTTAATGAACTACATTAGTTTCCACATCTTTAGAACAGAATGAGGAGTGCCCAGGAAACCTTACCGTTAGGGATCTTTTAGGAGAGACAAATAAGATGGTGAACCTGAAACTACTTTGAATGGCATAATGAACTATGCAAGTAGAAGAATTGACAGCTCATAACAACCCCTAGGAAATAATAAGTGTCTGAACATAGTTACAACCTGTACAGCTTACTGTAGAACTTTGTCAGAAAAATGCAGGCTGACTGCTTTGGTAACTGTAACAGATGAGTTTTAAATTAAGCTTAATTGTGAAAATTATTTGGAGGAATTTATTTTTCTAAGTATCTTAGAATCTTCAGCAATGTTTTGGGAATCCACGTTTTAAATCTACTTAGTTTATATGAAAAAGGAAAGTGCTATGGAAAGATACATTTTAATGTTCCTGTCAATCAAAAGCAAAATTCAGAACTGAACCAGGCAGTGCATATCTATTTTTTTAGTAGATGAGCATTTACAGTAAGGACCACTTTGAATTTTATGTACATCCCTCCCACTATTAAGTGCTTTTGTATTTTGACTAGATGCAAAGAGTCGGACATGACTGAGCGACTGAACTGAACTGACAGTGATACCAGAGGAATGGAAAGTAGTAGTAAAATGTTTATCTGTGACTGGAATCAAATTCCTTTTAAGTGATTCCTTTTCAATCTAAGACTTGAAGTTTCTTATTGCCATTAAAACTCACCATTTTAGGACCATCAAAGCTTAAATGGTGTCACTGAACAATACCTACTAAAGGAGAAATCACTGATAGTGGTGCACATTTCTGTAAGCCAAGTAATGATATAAACATGTTGCTTGTATTTTGTTTATACAAATATCCTAAGAAGCACACAGTGTTAATGTATCCCAGTGTACATGGCTCAGAATGCAGGGGACTGGAGTTTGATACCTGGGTTGGGAAGATCCCTTGGAGAAGGAAATGGCAACCCACACCAGTAGTCTTGCCTAGAAAATTCCGTGGACTGGGGACCCTGGTAGACTACAGTCCATGGGGTCGCAAAGAATCAGACAGGTCTAATTTCAAGATCAGATAAAGAAAACTGAGATAGAATGCCAAGTTGAGCTGTGGTTGGTCAATAAACTCATCTGTGAAGTTTACATGGGACAGACTCTGCTTTCACAGGATTCTTCTGTCATCATTTCTTCTCTAGAACAAGCTGATTCACTATTTACTTATAAGATTGACTAGATTTTTTAAAAACATGATAAAACCAAATGCTGGTGAGGGTTTGGAGAAGCTGTATCACTCACATACTGCCAGTAGGAATCTAAGACGTGTAAGCCACTCTGGGAACACACATGGAGTTTCTTTCAAAACTAAACATATACTATCCATACAGCAGAGCAAATGCACACATGCCTATTTATTCCTGGAAAGTAAAACCATATCTTCTCACAGGAACCTTACACAAATATTCATAGCAGTTTTGTTGGTCATAGCCCCAAATTGGCAACATCCCAAACTTCTTTCCATATGATACTGGTTAGGTAAAGGGGTACATTCAAACCATAGGTAACTCCTCTGTACTGAGAAGAATCAAACTAATGATACATGTAACAACTGGGACAGATCACAAAGAAAAGATGCTAAGTGATAAAAACCAGTCTCAAAAAGTTACCTTCTGTCTGCTTCCTTTATATAGACAAGATTCTTTAAGAGACAGAAGTGGAGAAGAGATTCATTGTTGCTGTGTATTAGGGACTGGAGGAGAGAGACGACTGCTGGTATAGAAGAAATTTGTGATAAATTTGCTCTGAATTTTGACTATGCAGTGATCTCATGAGTCTATGCATGTAAAAAAGTTGCACAGAACTAAATGTACACAAAATATGTGCAAGAAGATGGTGCTTTGGGAGAAACTGGTGTGTGTGCTCAGTTGCATCCAACTCTTTGTGACCCCATGGACTGTAGCCCACCAGGCTCCTCTGTCCAGGGAATTCTCCAGGCAAGAATAATGGAGTGGACAAAACAACTTCTGAATGCTGGCAGAGGACATCACGCACCCAGAAAGGCAGATCATTGTCTTCAAAAACAGGTAGGAAAAAATAAAAGAAAAAAGAGACAAAAGAGGTAGGGAGGGAACTCTGTCCCGGGAAGGGAGTCTTAAAAAGAGAGAAGTTTCCAAACACCAGGAAACACTCTCGCTGCTGCGTCTGTGGCGAGCCTTGGAAGCACAGAGGGCAACATAACAGGGAGGGAAAAATAAATAAATAAATAATTAAACCCAACAGATTATGGGCCCAACGGTAACTCCCCCAGTGGAGAAGCAGCACAGACGCCTGCATCTGCCACTAACAAGCATGGGCTGGGCAGGGAGGCGAGGACTGCAGCGCTTTTTAAGAATTGGGCCAGAATGCCCCGAGCGTAACCAGAGAGAACTAACTTGGGCTAGCAAACCAGACTCTGGGATAGCTACTACGTGAAAAGCTCTAACATAAGATACCACCAGGCGTGTGCAGAGAACAAAGGATGGAACAGAATTAGCCAGCTGTAGACCATCCCCTTCCAGTGACAGGCAGCCAGAGCTGGAAGGGCTGGAAGGGGGCAATCACAGCCCCAGAGAGACATTAACTACCAAACTGCAAGCAAGCTTCTTTGCTAACTAAGACTTCTTGGGGTTCTGGGCAGTCACCATCCACTGAAGAAGGGGTGCCAGTTGTACTCCCAGAAAACCGACCAGCAGGGACGGAAAAGGCGATAAGTTGCAGTGACCGCGCTCACCAAACACCTGAGCTACTCCGACCTGGGAAGGGCACAAAATGCAGGCCCAACGAGTCTGCGCCTCTGAGGACTACCTGAGTGCCTGAGCCTGAGCGGCTTAGACCGGGGAGATGCATGCAGCCCAGGGCCAGCCTCAGACGATTCCCGGTGGAGCAACCTAGAGCCTGAGCTGTGTGCTCTGCGAGCGGAAGCAGGCCCAGCGTGGGTGAGACACTGTGAGCACATGCCAGTGTTATTTGTTTGCAGCATCCCTCCCTCCCCACAGCGCGACTGAACAAGTGAGCCTAAAAAAAAAAAAAAAAAAAAAAAAAAGATGTTTACCACTGCCCCCCTTGTGTCAGGGCAGAAATCAGACACTGAAGAGACCAGCAAACAAAAGAAGCTAAAACAGAGGGAACCACCTTGGAAGTGACAGGTGCAATAGATTAAAACCCTGTCATTAGTACCGACTACATAGGAAGGGGCCTATAGATCTTGAGAAATATAAGCCAGACCAAGGAACTATTCGAAAATGAACTGACCTCACACTGCCCACAACAACACCAGAGAAAGTCCCAGATATATCTTCACTATTTTTATGATCATTCTTTTTTTGTTTGTTTTTTTTTTTCTTTTCTTTTTCTTCTTTTTTTTAACATTTTTTAATTTTTAAGTCCTCTATTTCTCCTTTAATTTTTATTTTTATAACCTACTATTACGTTTCAAAAAAAAGACCCTATTTTTAAAGCAAACGCCATATATATATTTTTTGTGGTTGTTGTTGTTGCTTTTTAATAATTCTTGTGACTTTTTTTTTCCCTTCTTCTTCTTTTTCTTTTCTTTAATATTGTATATTTGAAAATCCAACCTCTTCTCTAGATTTTTAATCTTTGCTTTTTGGTACTTGCTATCAATTTTGTACCTTTAAAAACCCATTCTTCAGTACCCATTTTTACTTGAGAGCGAGATTATTGGCTTGACTGCTCTCTCCTCCTTTGGACTCTCCTTTTTCTCCACCAGGTCGCCTCTGTCTCCTCCCTCCCCCTTTTCTTCTCTACCCAACTCTGTGAATCTCTGTGTGTTCCAGACAGTGGAGAACACTTAGGGAACTGGTTACTGGCTGGATCTGTCTCTCTCCTTTTTATTTCCCTCTTTTATCCTCCTGGCCACCTCTGTCTCCTTCCTCCCTCTCCTCTTCTCTGTATAACTCTGTGAACATCTCTGAGTGGTCCAGACTGTGGAGCACACATAAGGAAGTGGTTATTGGCTAGCTTACTCTCTCCTCTTTTGATCCCACCTCATCTCATTCCAGTCACCTCAAACTCCCCTCTCCCTCTTCTCTTCTCCATGTAACTCTGTGAACCTCTCTGGGTGTCCCTCAATGTGGAGAAACTTTTCATCTTTAACCTAGATGTTTTATCATCAGTGCTGTATAGATGGAGAAGTCTTGAGGCTACTGTAAAAATAAAAATGAAAACCAGAAGCAGGAGGCTTAAGTCCAAATCCTGAGAATATCAGAGAACTCCTGACTCTGGGGAACATTAATCAATAGGAGCTCATCAAATGCCTCCATACCTACAATTGAAACCAAGCACCACCCGAGGGCCAACGAGTTCCAGAGCACGTCATATCATGCAAATTCTCCAGCAACACAGGAACACAGCCCTGAGCTTCAATATACAGGCTGCCAAAAGTTACTCCAAAACCATTGACATCTCATAACTCATTACTGGACACTTCATTGAACTCCAGAGAGAAGAAATCCAGCTCTAGCCACCAGAACTCCAACACAACCTCCCCTAACCAAAAAACCTTGACAAGCCACTGATATAACCCCGGCCACAGCGAGGAAACTCCATAATAAAGAGACCTCCACAAACTGCCAGAATACAGAAAGGCCACCCCAAATGCAGCAATATAACCAAGATGAAGAGACAGAGGTATACCCAGCAGGTAAAGGAACAGGATAAATGCCCACCAAACCAAACAAAAGAGGAAGAGATAGGGAATCTACCTGAGAAAGAATTCCAAATAATGATAGTGAAAATGACCCAAAATCTTGAAATCAAAGTGGAATCACAGATAAATAGCCTGGAGACAAAGATTGAGAAGATGCAAGAAAGGTTTAACAAGGACCTAGAAGAAGTAAAAAAAGAGTCAGTATATAATGAATAATGCAATAAATGAGATCAGAAACACTCTGGAGGCAACAAATAGTCAAATAATGGTGGCAGAAGATAGGATTAGTAAAATAGAAGATAGAATGGTAGAAACAAATGAATCAGAGAGGAAAAAAGAAAAACAAATTAAAAGAAATGAGGACAATCTCAGAGACCTCCAGGACAATATGAAACGCTCCAACATTCGAATTATAGGAGTCCCAGAAGAAGAAGACAAAAAGAAAGACCATGAGGAAATACTTGAGATAATAGTTGAAAACTTCCCTAAAATGGGGAAGGAAATAATCACCCAAGTCCAAGAAACCCAGAGAGTCCCAAACAGGATAAACCCAAGGCAAAACACCCAAAGACACATATTAATCAAATTAACAAAGATCAAACACAAAGAACAAATATTAAAAGCAGCAAGGGAAAAACAACAAATAACACACAAGGGGATTCCCATAAGGATAACAGCTGATCTTTCAACAGAAACTCTTTAGGCCAGGAGGAATGGCAAGACATACTTAAAGTGATGGAGGAAAATAACCTACAGCCAAGATTACGGTACCCAGCAAGGATCTCATTCAAATATGAAGGCGAAATCAAAAGCTTTACAGACAAGCAAAAGCTGAGAGAATTCAGCACCACCAAACCAGCTCTCCAACAAACACTAAAGGATATTCTCTAGAGAGGAAACACAAAAGGGTGTATAAATCTGAACCCAAAACAATAAAATAAATGGCAACGGGATAATACTTATCAATAATTACCTTAAACTTAAATGGGTTGAACGCCCCAACCAAAAGACAAAGACTGGCTGAATGGATAAAAAAAAACAAGACCCCTGTATATATTGTCTACAAGAGATCCACCTCAAAACAAGGGACACATACAGACTGAAAGTGAAGGGCTGGAAAAAGGTATTCCACACAAATAGAGACCAAAAGAAAGCAGGAGTAGCAATACTCATATCAGATAAAATAGACTTTAAAACAAAGGCTGTGAAAAGAGACAAAAAAGGCCACTACACAATGATCAAAGGATCAATCCAAGAAGATATAACAATTATAAATATATATGCACCCAACATAGGAGCACCACAATATGTAAGACAAATGCTAACAAGTAGGAAAGGGGAAATTAACAATAACACAATAATAGTGGGAGACTTTAATACCCCACTCACACCTATGGACAGATCAACTAAACAGAAAATTAACAAAGAAATGCAAACTTTAAATAATACAATAGACCAGTTAGACCTAACTGATATCTATAGGACATTTCACCCTAAACAATGAATTTCACCTTTTTCCCAAGTGCTCACAGAAACTTCTCCAGGATAGATCACATCCTGGGCCATAAATCTAGCCTTTATAAATTAAAAAAAAAAAAAAATTGAAATCATTCCAAGCATGTTTTCTGACCATAATGCATTAAGATTAGATCTCAATTACAGGAGAAAAACAATTAAAAGCTCCAACATATGGAGGCTGAACAACACACTTCTGAATAACCAACAAATCACTGAAGAAATCAAAAAAGAAATTAAAATATGCATAGAAACAAATGAAAATGAAAACACAACAACCCAAAACCTGTGGGAGACTGTAAATCAGTGCTAAGGGGAAAGTTCATAGTAATACAGGCATACGTCAAGAAACAAGAAAAAAGTCAAATAAATAACCTAACTCTACACCTAAAGCAACTAGAAAAGGAAGAATTGGAGAACCCCAGAGTTAGTAGAAGGAAAGAAATCTTAAAAATTAGGGCAGAAATTAATACAAAAGAAACAAAAGAGACCATAGCAAAAATCAACAAAGTCAAAAGCTGGTTCTTTGAAAGGATAAATAAAATTGACAAACCATTAGCCAGACTCATCAAGAAACAAAGGGAGAAAAATCAAATCAATAAAATTAGAAATGAAAATGGAGAGATCACAACAGACAACACAGAAATACAAAGGATCATAAGAGACTACTATCAGCAATTATATGCAAATAAAATGAACAACATGGAAGAAATGGACAAATTCTTAGAAACGTACAACTTTCCAAAACTGAACCAGGAAGAAATAGAAAATCTTAACAGACCAATCACAAGCACGGAAATTGAAACTGTAATCAGAAATCTTCCAGCATACAAAAGCCCAGGTCCAGATGGCTTCACAGCTGAATTCTACCAAAAATTTAGAGAATAGCTAACACCTATACTACTCAAACTGTTCCAGAAAATGGCAGAGGAAGGTAAACTTCCAAACTCATTCTATGAGGCCACCATCACCCTAATACCAAAACATGACAAAGATGCCACAAAAAAGAAAACTACAGACCAATATCACTGATGAACATAGATGTAAAAATCCTTAACAAAAGTCTAGCAATCAGAATCCAACAACACATTAAAAAGATCATACGCCATGACCAAGTGGGCTTTATCCCAGGGATGCAAGGATTCTTCAATATCTGCAAATCAATCAATATAATTCACCACATTAACAAATTGAAAAATAAAAACCATATGATTATCTCAATAGATGCAGATAAGGCCTTTGACAAAATTCAACATCCGTTTATGATAAAAACTCTCCAGAAAGCAGGAATAGAAGGAACATACCTCAACATAATAAAAGCTATATATGACAAACCCACAGCAGACATTATCCTTAATGGTGAAAAATTGAAAGCATTTTCCCTAAAGTAAGGGAACCAGACAAGGGTGCCCACTTTCACTGCTACTATTCAACATAGTTCTGGGTTTTGGCAACAGCAATCAGAGCAGAAAAAGAAATAAAAGGAATCCAAATTGGAAAAGAAGAAGTAAAACTCTCACTGTTTGCAGATGACATGATCCTCTACATAAAAAGCCCTAAAGACTCCACCAGAAAATTACTAGAGCTAATCAATGAATATAGCAAAGTTGCAGGATATAAAATCAACACACAGAAATCACTTGCATTCCTATACACTAATAATGAGAAAGTAGAGAAAGAAATTAAGAAAAAAAATTCCATTCACCATTGCAATGAAAAGAATAAAATACTTAGGAATATATCTACCTAAAGAAACTAAAGACCTATAGATAGAAAACTATAAAACACTGATGAAAGAAATCAAAGAGGACACTAATAGATGGAGAAATATACCATGTTCATGGATTGGAAGAATCAATATAGTGAAATGAGTATACTACCCAAAGCAATCTACAGATTCAGTGCAATCCCTATCAAGCTACCAGCAGTATTTTTCACAGAGCTAGAACAAATAATTTCAAGATTTGTATGGAAATACAAAACACCTCAAATAGCCAAAGCAATCTTGAGAAAGAAGAATGGAACTGGAGGAATCATCTTGCCTGACTTCAGGCTCTACTACAAAGCCACAGTCAGGACAGTATGGTACTGGCACAAAGACAGAAATATAGATCAATGGAACAAAATAGAAGGCCCAGAGATAAATCCACATATCTATGGACACCTTATCTTTGACAAACGAGGCAAGAATATACAATGGATTAAAGACAATCTCTTTAACAAGTGGTGCTGGGAAAACTGGTCAAACACTTGCAAAAGAATGAAACTAGAACACTTTCTGACACCATACACAAAAAGAAACTCAAAATGGATTAAAGATATAAACATAAGACCAGAAACTATAAAACTCTTAGAGGAGAACATAGGCAAAACACTCTCCGACATAAATCACAGCAGGATCCTCTACGATCCACCTCCCAGAATACTGGAAATAAAAGCAAAAATAAACAAATGGGATCTAATTAAAATTAACAGCTTCTGCACAACAAAGGAAAGTATAAGCAAGGTGAAAAGACAGCCTTTAGAATGGGAGAAAATAATAGCAAATGAAGCAACTGACAAACAACTAATCTCAAAAATATACAAGCGACTCCTGAAGCTCAATTCCAGAAAAATAAAGGACCCAATCAAAAAATGGGGCAAAGAACTAAATAGACATTTCTCCAAAGAAGACGTATAGATGGCTAACAAACAGATGAAAAGATGCTCAACATCACTCATTATCAGAGAAATGCAAATCAAGACCACAATGAGATACCATTTCACACCAGGCAGAATGACTGTGATCCAAAAGTCTACAAGCAATAAATGCTGGAGAGGGTGTGAAAAAAAGGGAACCCTCTTACACTGTTGGTGGGAATGCAAACTAGTACAGCCACTATGGAGAACAGTGTGGAGATTCCTTAAAAAACTGGAAATTGAACTGCCTTATGACCCAGCAATCCCACTGCTGGGCATACACACCGAGGAAACCAGAATTGAAAGAGACATGTGTACCCCAATGTTCATCGCAGCATTGTTTATAATAGCCAGGACATGGAAGCAACCTAGATGTCCATCAGCAGACAAGTGGATAAGAAAGCAGTGGTACATATACACAATGGAGTATTACTCAGCCATTAAAAAGAATACATTTGAATCCATTCTAATGAGGTGGATGAAACTGGAGCCAATTATACAGAGTGAAGTAAGCCAGAAAGAAAAACACCAATACAGTATACTAACACATATATATGGAATTTGGAAAGATGGTAATGATAACCCTGTATGCAAGATAGCAAGAGACACAGATGTATAGAACAGACTTTTGGACTCTGTGGGAGAGGGAAAGGGTGGGATGATTTGGAAGAATGGCATTGAAACATGTATACTATCATATATGAAACGAATCACCAGTCTAGGTTAGATGCAGGATACAGGATGCTTGGGGCTGGTGCACTGGGATGACCCAGAGAGATGATATGGAGAGAGAGGTGAGAGGGGGGTTCAGGATTGAGAACTCATGTACACCCATGGTGGATTCCTGTCAATGTATAGCAAAACCAATACAATATTGTGAAGTATAGACAGAGAGAGAGAGAGAGAGAGAGAGAGAGAGAGAGAGAGAGAGAGAGAGAGAGAGAGAGAGAGAGAGAGAGAGAGAACTAAGAAAACAAAATAAAATAAAATAAAATAAAAAATAAAGTATACCTGACAGTAAAAAAAAAAAAAAAAAAAGAGTATAATGGAGTGGGTTTGCATTCCCTTCTCCAGGAGATCTTCCCAACTCAGGCCTCGAATCTCTCTCTCTTGTGTCTCCTACACTGTCAGGCAGATTCTCTACCATTGTGCCATTTGGAAGCCCCCATACTACACTGGATCTTAGCCAACAGGCCAAGCCATCTTCTAAAACTATACTACAACTTCAGAATCTGGATGTTAATGTTGGTATAATTCAGCAAAGTTATTTTGAGCCATTTTTCTTGTGCTTATTTGTGTACTGAGTCACTTTGTATTATTTCTTACAATAGCATGTGAATAATTGTCTCAAAATTAAAATGTTATGTGTATATATATATATATATATATATATATATATATATATATGTATCTCCCACATACAAACAGCAACAAAAACTCTACCATCTGCAATAGTAATTGTAGATTTCTAATACAACTTGAAATGGTTGACATCTTTTACAATGTCATGACAAGAAACCCATCTTTGTATTGGCTATCAGAAAGGACTCTATAATAATTTTGGATCAAAAATAAATACAGGATAATTTAGATTCTCTGTTTTTTATATAAAGGAATTGTTAGAGACAGGAGGCAAAGAACAGAAGAGGAAAAGAATGGAGTGGTAGACTTAAATACCCTCTGTATCTCGTGGTTAACTCGCATGTCATCACATACCAATTTTACTAAACTCCTTTCTTAAGCCGAACACTGTTTGAAGCTACAGGCATATGAATGAGATCATTTCCTGGTCTTCAGTCAATTTATAATCTAGGGTAAGATAATGATTATATACATATTTTTTATTCCTACTTTAGAGCAAATATTGAATATGAACATATTTAGCTTGTGGGCTGCTGTCTATGCGGTCGCACAGAGTTGGACATGACTGAAGTGATTTAGCAGCAGTAGCTTGTGTATAACTTGCGATGACTGAATCTAGAAGAGATCTGATGGAAGGACTCACAGAAAACATTATGGCTTGTGGTGGTTGGGAGAATTTAGCAGAGAGCTATCTTTCTTATGTATACATTTAATATTTTATCATTTTCTCATGTAATTGAAACTGGTAATACAAGAAGTGAATATTGAACACAAGAGAGTAGAGGGGTAAAAAGAACAAAATGGCCCAATGAAGGGAAAATACTGTAGATAAAACATAAACTGTTCAATTAAAAGACAGGAGATACAAAGATAATTTATTAAGTCATTTAGAATCACTACTTTTAAAATATTTTTTATCGTGGTAGAAGTCACATAGTATAAAACATACTCTTTTAACCATATTTAACCATGGAGTTAGCTCAGTGGCACTAAGTACGTTCATATCGTGTGCCACTCTCCCCATCATCCATCTCCTGAATTTTTCACCTTCCTGAACTGAAACACTGTCCCCTTTAAACGCCAAGTCCCCATTCCCCCAGTCACCCCATTCATCCTCTGCCCAGGCACCTGCTAATGTACTTTCTGACTATGAGTTTGACTATTCTGGGTACCTTGTGCAACCAGAATCAAACACAATTTGTCTGTGCCTAATGTATACTGGGGGCTTCCCGGGTGGTTCTGGTGGAAAAGAAATCACCTTGTCAATGCAGGAGACTCGGGTTCAATCCCTGGATCAGGAGGATCTGGTGGAATAGGGAATGACAACCCACTCCAGTATTCTTGCCTGGAAAACTCCATGGACAGAGGAGCCTGGAGGGCTACAAGTCCATGGGGTCACAAAGAGTAGAACGCAACTGAATAGCTGAACATGATATATTGGAATGCATTTTTAAGGTTAACCTAATGTATGTTGGGACCACTGCTATTGAAAAAAGCTAAACAGACCAAAACCCGTGACTACTATGTTGGTCCATGCTGCTCAGCAACTGTGTTGTATTTCTTTTCTCAGACCCTGTTGTCTTCTGTAGTGATGCACACCCCTCAGGCAAAAGGAAACCTTTCAAAGAGACACTGGCCATAGATAGTCTGAAAATCCTTCATGTCCACGTTTTCTTTTTCCTAAAATCATTATGCTGAGAAGGCCCTGCTCTTACGTCAATCTTCCTTTCCCCTTTACAAGCAACTCTTTTCCCAATTTACCAAAGAAAAGGCATGCCTCTCACAAGTCATAAGTGTTGGTAGGGCATAAAAGCTTCTGGGAATCAGAACAAATTTATAGTTCAAAAATTGGTATCAGGAGAGCTGTATTTAATAAAGGAACTACATTTAGTGAAAATCCTCTTATAAATATTCCTGTTAAAGGCAACTCGCCACATTGAAAATTGAACTTTCTACCCCATTTGAATCATATTCTAAGTTTAGTCTTATTACAGGACTGGGTGAAACGAGTGATAAAATTTTATTAAGGGATCCTGCCTCTTCCATCCCACACCCATTGCAAAGGGTTGACACGGTGGCAAGTTCAGAGAAACAGCCAAGTAGAGCAGTGAAGGTCACTGAAATTCACATCCTGAGTCAGGAGTCACTTTCTATCTCAGAGTTAAAACATTCAAGAATGGCAGAGATGATGTTGAGAAATCACTGTCTGTTGAGAAGATTCCTCCTTGTGGCTCAGTAATGAGAAAGAGCTTGGTAAGTGCATTCATTCAGCCCAAATTGATTCTGTGTTGAAACTGCATATTTTTTTTAATGACTTAAAGAAAAGAGAGGTGAAACAAAAGTACTTACTTCCCATAAGTCGGTGATGCAATGTTTGAAAAACAGAATACATGTTAGTCATGTCTTTGTTTTATAGTTTCTATAACATTTATTCAGTTGTGAAAAGAAACAATTTCCATTAATTAAAAAATATATACATTGTAGAGTAGAAATCCATATATAAATGCTCAACACATGAATTTCATTCTTTTAATACCTCCAGCCAAATACTGGGGTCATCTTTGAGTTATTTCCTTTTCTCACAGTCTATATCCAGCTGACTAGAAAATCTTATTGGCTCTGCTTCAAAATATATTCAAATTCTGAATACTTCTCACAACCTGTTGCTACCTCACTTTGACCACGGTCATAGCTAGCACTCTGATTTAAATCACAAATGATTTTGTATCATTGTACTTTTTCCTAGTTGATTACCCTGCTTCGGCTTTGCCTTCCTTTTTTGTATCTTTTTTTTTTTTTTTAAATCTTAAGTGTTTATTGAATAAAGAATGGGAAGATCAGAAAAAATAAACTTTGATTAGGATCTGATGTGGAGTTCTGTTCCCAGGTGTGCTGTGGTCTCTCTTTATGCTTTGCCTCCTAACACCCTGGTCTCAGCAGAGTAGAACATGGCTCTATGATCCTCTGTTCTAATCCCTTTAATAGCATCCCCAAGTGTTTAGAGTCTAATTTCTTAAAATAGTTTACAAGTATTGCATATTCTGAGGATTCTCAGGTTTGCACAGTGGTAAAGAATCCACCTGCTGAGGCAGAAGATGCAGGAAACATGGGTTCGATTTCTGGGTTGGGAAGATCTCCTGAAGGAGGAAATGGCAACCCACTCTAGTATTCTTGCCTGGAAAACTCCATGGAACCCTGGTGGGCTATAATCCATGAGGTCACAAAAGAGTTGGATACGACTTAGTGACTAAGCACAGACAAGACCATTCAGTTCAGTTCAGTTGCTCAGTCGTGTTTGACTCTTTGTGACCCCATGAACCACAGCATACCAGGCCTCCCTGTCCATCACCAACTCCCGGACTCCACCGAAACCCATGTCCATTGAGTCAGTGATGCTATCCAACCATCTCATTCTCTGTCATCCCCTTCTCCTCCTGCCCTCAATCTTTCCCAGCATCAGGGTCTTTTCCAATGAGTCAGCTCTTTGCATCAGGTGGCCAAAATATTGGAGTTTCTGCTTCAACATTAGTCCTTCCAATGAACACTCAGGACTGATCTCCTTTAGAATGGACCATTAGGGAAGCCTCAATCTTTTCTTAAATTTACCTTTTCAGTAGGTCTTTCCTGACCATCCTATTTAAGTCACCTTTCCCTTGACTGTCTCAATTTATTTATTTTTTTATCCTCCTGTGCCTACTATAATACAAGTTTTGTGAAGACAGTGATTTAATGATTTCTTAATCCCCTTTTACAACAGTTTCTAAAATGAATACAAATAATCAGAATAAATCATTTTAAAATAGAATAAAAATAAAAATACCTATGGCCTCAAAATCAAAACAGCTGATAGCCCAAATTTTTATCTCTTTTTTCCCTATGAACATAATAGCAGATAATTCTTATCTCAATGGAAAATAGCCTATAATTCAAAAAGATGGAAATTTGAGACAGCTAAAAATATGTGAACTACAGACCCAACAAAGATAGCATAGATTGTGCTACAGGCTATTTAACTAATGAATAACAAACACAAAAACAACCTCCTAAGAGACCCAGAGAAGACAGATGGTAAACGAGAAGGACAGCACCCTGGACCATTTCCATTTTCTCAGTGACAGGAGTGTGGGGTGCTGCTGAGTGTGAAGATGCCCCCCACACACACACACAATGAGCACTGTGTGAATCCTGGTCAGGTTCTAAAACTGTGGGGACTAAATGGATTTTCAGGCAGCAGCCACTGTGTCTTATGTAATTTCAGTGAATCATGGATCCATGGTTCTCAAGATCTCCTTAGAAATAATAGAATTTCATTCATTCTTCCCTTTAGCTTTGGTCTGAATGTACAGACTGTTCACCTTCTGAAAAGGTGAGCAGCTTGTGAATTCAGGCCGGATGAATTTGATTAACTTTGAACCAGCCCCAAGGCAGGATTTTGGCTATAACTTTAACATATAATTAGCAGCATTTATCCATGTTTGAACTATGTCATTCACTTATGCACACTTTCCATTGTAGTTAGAATTAATTCAGCTATTAGCCTTCTTTTTAGAAAATGCCAGGATTTTTGATCTGAGAATTTAATATCCTCGCCTTTATAAGGATATTTTTCACCTTTTAACAGTGTAACATTTTAAGTGCAAAGTGTAACTGCAATCAATAAATACCTTTTAAATGAATTTTCTGATCAAAGTGAAATGAATAAATTGTAAACCTTGAGTGGCAGAAACAAATTAAAAGTAATATCCAATTTGGGGAATTGGAGCAAGTTTTTACATCCATTGTCTTAAATGATTCTGAACCCTTCCTAACCCTTTCAGTATTTCCAAAAGAATTAATGACTTTCAAGCCATCACTTTATACTTTGCAGTTTAGCAAGGCTAATGGAATTATAATACTATGAAGCAGTAAAATAATGAATAAAACATTAAACATCAAACAAAGAATTATTGTAGTTGACTGGACAGTTATACAGAATTCTAATCTATTTTTGCTGGACAATGTTACCGGGAAGTACTTGAGACTATTTCCAAAATTCAGCTAAAAAGAAGGAACAAAATATTGTCATCATCCTCAACACTATTTCCTGTTAGACTCTTGAAGATTATAATTCCTAAACCTCAGATACCCCTGATGGTTGTGTGCATTTATGAATAGAAGTCTATACATAAGGGACTTCCATGGTGCTGCTGCTAAGTTGTTTCAGTTGTGTCCGACTCTGTGAGACCCCATAGATGGCAGTCCACCAGGCCCCTCCATCCCTGGGATTCTCCAGGCAAGAATACTGGAGTGGGTGGCCTAATGCCTAAGACTCTGTGCTCCCAATACAGAGGGCTTGGGTTTGATCCCTGGTCAAGCAACTAGATCCTGCATGCTGCAACTAAGATTTGGCACAACCAAATAAATAAATAAATATTGTTTAAAAAAAAGAAGTCTGCAAGTGAGGGCATATAAGGAAGAAAATCTATTTCACTCTGTGTTTCTAAGATTTGATATGCACACATTATTTAGAGAAGTTTTGTTTGCTATCTGTATTAATACTGATTCCTGGTTCCACCTCTAGATGTTTTGAGTCAGGAAGCTGAAGAAGGAGCTGAAGAAAAAAAACCTAAAAAAATCACTGAGAAGATTCTGATGCACGCTTTTGGGAACTACTCACTAAACACTGCCTCTACTGTGATGTGAGACTGTCCCTTTAAGTGTCTGATTCTGGATACAAGTTAAATCACCAGCACACACACCTACGGATTTGTCCACAAACAGCAAGGAATGAGAGATGTGGTCACAACCCTAGGTCTTAAGGTCACTGACAGTGTAAGAATTACTTCTATTGACCAGTAAAGTACTCCATTCTTTGCTCATTTTGCCAATGGTCTATGGCATCTGCTTGCCGTTCAAGATCTATCCAGACTATATTAAATCCCACGAATCAACTCCCTCTGCCTACCTGGTCCTTGGGATATCTGCGGATTTTACTGTTTCTCTGATTTGTTGTCATCTAGATGATATAGAAAGATGCCAAGGGGGAGGGCAGTCAACATATGCCTTATTTAGAATTTTAAATTGGTCTTCAATATTTTCTCAATGGCCACAATAGTCATAATTCCAGATAACTGCTTTGTGTTTTAAACTGATATTTAATGAATTTTTATATTTATGCCAAGTTCATATTATATTGTAGCAGTCAGTACTATGACAAATTCCAGGTGATAGTGGGGATGAACATATGTATTAGAATCACGCAAAAAAAAAAAAAATAGGCAGTCAAATCTGTTCTTAATCTCATTGTAAGCAAAGCAATTGCTTACATTTCTTGTTTAATTGTCAACATTTTGAAAGCCTAATGAGTCCTTTATTATGTGTGTTTGGTCTCAAAATTCATGTAGCATTTTGCATCACAGTCTATGCATACAGTCCAGGTTTTTTCACATACATATACTGTCCAGTTTTTACATATTAATCCTAAGAATCTTATAGACATAAAATATCTTAAATATCTTGGCAAAATCAACATGCTTTAACAATTTTTTAATTTCAAACTATCCATTCATGCACTAGTTCATTAAAAGGAAAATATGTTATTTAGTAATTTACTTGTTAGTTAGTAGAACTAAAGTCCTGAGACATCTGATTTTTAAAACTCTAGATTAGAAATGAGTATTGATTTCATTTCTACAGTCAGTTAAGCCAGCTAGTTTTTATTTTCATAAAATGCCAATTACTGAACTGCTCTGGAAGAGGAACTGACTCTAAAAACACATATAGTTAAAGGTTATTATTTTTTAAAATTTGTTTTCTTCTAACAGAATATTTTGCTTTCACTTTTGTAGGATACTGATGTTATGCAATCTGCATATTTTGTCAGCAGCTACAACAAGGAGAATAGAAAGATATTTGCATTCATTGTTCCCAAAGTTCAATTTTGAAAAATTTATAACCTAAGAGAATTAAACAAGCACAAACACCTACACACTGATAAAGAGAAATTGGTTTTACTCAGCTTCTTAAGAGATGATTCTTAACTTCTGGAGGTTTAAGGGATCTTATGGGTAATTTGGGTATAATTTTATATAGGTTTTTTCATTCATATGTGACTTTAGAAACTGTGTCATGTTGAATGTGTTTTTTGGGAAGCACATCCTTTTTTGCAGTAAGTGATCAGAGGACCACGTAAAGTAGCCAGAACTAATGGATTATTCAGTCTAGCTGTACATTTCTGAAAAGAAATATGAAAATAGTCTGGGTCATTTTTGGAACAGCTAAATTGAACTGGGTGAAATTATTAGGTAAGTGAGAACTGAAACTTTCTCATTGCTTTACAGTTGAAGTGATCATATTACTGTATTCTCTGCTAGGTTCTAGCTTATTAACATTGCATGGCTCATAGATAAAAATCTTGAAAATAAGCTTAGAGAAAAATCTGCAAGATGACAGTTCAGTTTTGTGTCATCTAATAAATGTCAGATTTTTAGGGGAAACCCATACTATTTATAGAAGCTTCTTAAATTCCTATACCTGATTTATTTGGTTTCTAATATTCCCCTGTACATACTCCAAGTTAAAAGGCTATGGAGTACTTTTTATGAACATTTGAACTAGTATTGATCAATTAACATTCAAAGCTAGCTTTTCTTCACATTTAATGCCATATTTATAAATTATATTTATATGAGAATCAAATTTCATCTCTAAGGTAAGAGTTAACTGTTAGAAAGTTTTCAAAATTATAACTGGTTATATTTTGTTCCCCTAAATTTTTTGATATTAGTAAGCCACCTATAGGGAAGCCCTGGTGGCTCAGACAGTAAAGTGTCTGCCAACAATGCGGGAGACCAGGGTTCGATTCCTGGGTCAGGAAGATCCCCTGGAGAAGGAAATGGCAATCCACTCCAGCACTCTTGCCTGGAAAATCCCATAGACGGAGGAGCCTGATAGGCTGCAGTCCATGGGGTCGCAAAGAGTCGGACACAACTGAGCGACTTCACTTCACTTCAAGCCACCTATTCTCTCTACTTCTCTTGTATTAAAAACAACAAATTTTACTGCTGAAAATTTTAAAAGTAGAGAGAATCGTGTCATAAACCTATGTACATGTCACCAGCTTAGGCAATTATCAACTCATGGCAATTTATCTCATCCATATCTCTACCGACTTCCCCTCATGACCCTGCTACAGTTTTAGGTAAAATCACACAAATAATATCTGACTCACAAGCATTTGTCTATGTATATATTAAATGCACTTCTTTTTCTTTTTTGCATTACCCAGTAACTTATGTTACATAAAATTAATGTGCATTCATGCTCAACTGCATCTTTTTACAACCCCATGTACTGTAGACTGCCAGGCTCCTCTGTCCATGGGATTCTCCAGGCAAGAATACTGGAGCAAGTTGCATTTCTTCCTCCAGGGGATCTTCCCAACCCAGGGATTGAACCTATGTCTCCTGCATTCGCAAAGAGATTCTTTATCACTGCACCACCTGGGAAACCCGCCAATCTCTTAATGCCATCAAATATCCAGGCATTGTTGAAATTTCTGACTGTTGGCATCAGGAGGTAAGGAGGACACAGACACTCTGAGTGGTTGACATGTCACATGCTAGTGAGGGTCCACACAGGTGACCCACAACCTCAGCACAAAATAACCCAGGATCTGTCTCCCAATTTCTCTTGCCAAGTGTCAGGGCAGGAATGCTGAGGAATCCAAGTCCTCCCAAGGATCGTCTCTCAACTAGTGACAGGGATTGGATAGAATAATTCTAAGACACTTCCTAACTTTCAGAATTTTCCCAGTGGAATTTTGTTCCATTTGCATAAGTAACTGAGGACTCTGACTAGGTAATATATTGACTTCCTCTTCTTTTTTTATTTCACTTCCAATATTCCTACCAGTACCTCTTAAATAAGCCACTTACACAGCAGATCTAGGCTTCCCATGTGGCACAGTGGTAAAGAATCCGCCTGCCAGTACAAGAGATGCAAGAGACGCCGGTTCGATCCCTGGGTGGGGAAGATCCCCTGGAGAAGGGAATGGTAACCCACTCCTGTATTCTTGCCTGGGAAATCCCATGGACAGAGGAGCCTGGCAGGCTATAGCCCATGGGGTTAAAAAGAGTCAGACATGATGGATTGAGGCACTGTGTGCTGTGCTTAGTCACTCAGTCATTGTGGGTGGATTTACCATCTGAGCCACCAGAGAAGTCCCAGCATGGCACAGATGTTTACAACTTCAGTCCTAACCTCAGGACCTACTTGTGGGGACACTCAATGAAGACAGTTGCTATTTAGAGCTCCTTTTATTTATCTTTGTCAATTTCCTATTTTTAATAAAAAATAACATTTATATAGTAAAACTCTGAAGGGGAGTTGGTCTTAAGTTTACAGCCCAATGACTTTCACATATTACATTCATAAAACTCAAGATGGAGACAATTTCTAACAGCCTGTCCAGTTTGGAAAATGCTAAACCATTATGAGATCAAATATTGAATCTGTCATATTCTCTCTCTCTTCTCTTCATGGCACTCCAGTTACATGAGTTTTCAACTATCAGGCACTTTACCAAAAGTCTCTTAAACTTCAAAAATAATAGATTTGTAATAGCTCCCCCCCCCCCAACTTAATTAGCTGACAATAATGGAACACGGTACTTCGGAGTAAACTTGTGCATTAAGCATGTTAATTTATTATCCTGAGTGTCTTACTTTTATTCTAGTTTTAAATGGTGGAGGGAACTTAACTCAGCAGACAGATACATTGCAGTCAATGTGAAGAAGTGCTTACATTTTCAGATCTATCTCCATGAAAAGCAGAAAATCAGTTAAGTTAGCGAAGAAGAATGAATGAATCCTTGACAAAATAAGCATTTTTAAGGCAAGTGAAATTCCAGAACAAATTGCAGTGCAGAAAGCATGGAGGCATGTTGCTCATTTTTCATTTCACTTCCTCTTTCTATCACATTTTTTAAACCAAAGTAAAATGATTTAGAAAAAAAGAAAAGAAACTCAAAGAAAATCTTAAAAATCACAACTAAAAGAGCAGACCTCAAAATCAGTAGAAGCATTGCATGGAAAATATTTTCCAAGCTGGCCCTAATTATATTTTGGCTGCTTCCTGACCTCTGTTTCTTTCTTTTCTGTATGTTTCAGACTCAGATTCCTCCAACTATGTCTGAGAATGGTTCTGCCAAAGTGTAGGCTTTCCTTTTGCTTTACCTTCCAAAGGCAACAACATACTGTTGTCAAATTTAAAATCTGGGACTTTCTAAAAGTTTGATAAATATGCACCTCGTTTTCCTCTACATTGTGAAAGCTCACTGCCTTATTATATAGTATGTGTTGCAGCTGCTGCTGCTGCTGCTAAGTCGCTTCAGTCGTGCTGGACTCTGTGCGACCCCATAGATGGCAGCCCGTTAGGTTTCTCCGTCCCTGGGATTTTCCAGGCAAGAGTACTGGAGTGGGTTGCCATTTCCTTCTCCAATGCATGCATGCATGCATGCTAAGTCACTCCATTCGTGTCTGACACTGTGTGACCCCATAGACAGCAGCCCACCAGGCTCCTCTGTCCCCGGGATTCTCCAGGCAAGAGTACTGGAGTGGGTTGCCATTGCCTTCTCCATATAGTACGTGTGAGTGTGCTTCCCTGGTGGCTCAAATGGTAAAGCATCTGCCTGCAATGCAGGAGACCTGGGTTTGATCCCTGGGTCGGGAAGATCCCCTGGAGAAGGAAATGGCAACCCACTCCAGTACTCTTGCCTGGAAAATTCCACGGACAGAGGAGCCTGGTAGGCTACAGTCCATGAGGTCGCAAAGAGTTGGACACAACTGAGTGACTTCACTTCATAGTATGTGTATCTAAGATTAAATAAGCACATTCTGCAAATAATGTTGTGAGATGAGATGTTATAATAATGCTTTCGTGTGAAAATATGTAATGTTCTCAATATTCTAATCTGCTCATAGCTTCCACTGTTCTGTGTTTTTTGTGTGTTTGTGTGTGTGTGTGTGCTCAATCACTCAGTCATGTCCAGCTCTTTGAGATCCCATGGGCTGTAGCCCACCAGGCTCTTCTGTCCATGGGCTTTCCCAGGCAAGAATACTTGAGTGGGTGGGCATTTCCTCCTCCAGGGGATCTTCTTGACCCAGGAATCGAACTCATGTCTGGCATTTCCTGCATGGGCAAGTGGATTCTTTACCATTGTGCCAGCTGGGAAGCCTTATAGGACTTTAAAGTGTAAGGATGGGACAGACAGGCCCCGTGTCACTCAGTGACCCAGAAGGGGAAGCTAGACGCCTTTACTGGCCTCCTTGTTCTCCAAGGAATGAAGGCCTATAAGATTACCTGCTGGTAATCACCATGATGTTTCTTGAGACCAAACAATCTCTAACGTACCTAAATCTATACAAGAAAACCAATATCTTCCTTTAAACTTGATAATTTATGGGACTAAGGGTGTTGCTATGTGAACTTATTCCAAAAGTCTTGCAATTCTTCAGGATATTTCATCAAATACTTTTCTTAATTATCTCCTTATGTTCACTTCATAGGCCTAGTGATGGAGTACTTTTTTTAAAATTTAAATGTGGGTTTCATTGTTGGAAGGGAATAAGGAAAACTAATTTTTATGAAGTGCTTACTATGTGCCAAGTACATTCCTATTACATTAATGTCTAATCAGTTCCTCATGGCAAATCTTTAATGTACATATTATTTACTTTCTTTGCAGATAATAAAACCAAGGTTCAGAGATTTTTGAAAACATGCTCTAATTCATCCAGCAGAACAGGAATTCAAACTCTACTCTGACCCTTAAGTGCATGCTCTTAAGTAATCTGAAGTCCAGCAAGTTAAAATTATATATATATATATATATTTTTTTTTTTTTGTCAAAATCAGTGTTTGAATATGATACAGTGCAACATTTTTTATGTGGTTCTTAATTATGGATTAATGCCCAAAGTCAACAACTTTTAACATGTTTCAAATAGTACCATCACTGGTTTTCAAATCTTTCTGAATCACAGATTCTTAGTAAGAAATGGTGGACACAGGTGCATACACACACATTGTTGCATATTCTAGCAGGAGGTACACTAATTTCAGATTAGGGACTCTAGAAATAAATGAACAGTATCCAAAGACGTTTAATTTTAAAAGGCATTGCTGGTTTATCATGCCAGTCTGGAAAGATCCTGTTCCTTCTTAGTCTCAATTAAATAGACTTTATCCTTGATGCAATCTGTAGAAAACTGTTTCCTACTGAAAATTCATTGTGTTCATGCTTTGTCAACAGTTTTTGCATGTTTTGTTCAACTTCAGTTTCTGCTACTGTTCACTAATAGTTTGGAAAGGGAAGTGGGGTGCCCTACTGCCCAATAAAATTGTTATCTGGGTTTTTTATGGTTTCTTGTGAAGTTTGGATATAGGAGGCAGTTGAAATTAACAGCTAAAGGAGTCTGATGGTTTTGCTGTAGATTTCATCAACTCAATACTTTAATGCCATTAATATAGATAACTGAGAACTATATACACATGCACCTTGCAAATGCATTTAAATTTTAGAGATTTTAGAGCCATCAGAAATTGCATACATCTTCCAACCCATGGGACTTCCCTGGTGGCTCAGATAGTAAAGTGTCTGTCTACAACATGGGAGACCAGGGTTCAATCCTTGGTTTGGGAAGATCCCCTGGAGAAGGAAATGGCAATCCACTCCAGTACTATTGCCTGGAAAATCCCATGGACAGAGGAGCCTGGTAGGGTACAGCTCATGGGTTTGCAAAGAGTCGGACATGACTGAACGACTTTGCTTTCACTTTCCAACCCATTAATAGGTACCATTGTCATAAACTGGGACTAGTTCATCATTGTCAAATATTAAGTAAGAGAAAGAAGGTATGTTTTTGTTTTCAGGCTTAAGGAGATACACTGTTGTTAATTATCAGCAAACTAAATTAACTGTCAACTCATCTCAGTGTATAAAAATACCATCATCATTATCACAGCTGTTCTAGTGTAGTATTTAAAAGTCTTCTGATGTTCTAGTGTAGTATTTAAGAAAAAAAAATGTTCTGCTCTGCCAGTGTTATCATGGGAGCACTGATGAGCCATGGATAAGACAGAGACAGATTCTAAGTACCAGCAACATTGCTACCATGCTGTTAACACACTCTGTCCTCTCTCCGCGGGGTAGAAATGTATCAGGGCTGTCTCTTTTGCCAGCATCCTACTCATCATCCCCGATCTTTGATGGCACAGCTGAAAAAACAAAGCTTGTGAAATATCTTCAGACTCATTCCATAATCAGTGGCTGAAAATATTGAACCTTTTCACTATGATCTTAAACCTGAGCTTATTATAATAGGTTTGAATAGCTTACCATTTAAGAACATAATTTATTTTATTTTTTAATGTTTGGCTGCACTGGGTCTTCATTGCTTCGTTTGGGCTGTCTCTAGGCTCAGTGTGCAGGCTTCTGATTGTGCTGATTTTTCTTGTTGTGGAGCCCAGGCTCTAGGTGCATAGGGTCCAATATTTGCAGGACATGGGCTCAGTGGTTGCGGCACATGGGCTTAGTTGCTCTGTGGCACATGGAATCTTCCTGGATCAGTGGTTGAACCCGTGTCCCTGGCATTGGCAGGTGGGTTCTTATGCACTGTGCCACCAGGGAAGTGCTAACATACCGTTTTTAAGTAATTTGTGTGTGGTGGTGTGGGCAGTCATATGATTTTTATGACTAATGGTAACAATTTAACTTAGATGCATTCTTACTCTATTATGAAAATTTTCTTCCATGTCAGATGATGGAAATATACTTCTTGAGATTATAAAACTGAAGTAGCACAGAAAGGCCATTCTAATCCTTTTTCCCCTTGACTCCATTTCTCTTATTTTTTACACACTTAAAATATTTGAGGAAAAATAAGCATAAAGAAAGTCTAATTGTGCTCAATTTTTAAAGTACATTTCTGAGAAGTATTGCTATTTTTCTCTTCTGTCTTAACACACTCTGGGATCACAGTATTTCACATACTCTGACCTCTCTCCTAGTTCAGTTTAGCACCAGAGCTCCACAACTGTGTTGGCTGAAAATCATTTAATCTTTAATTCTATCTTTTTCCATATTCACCCTTTCAACATTGTCCCATGTCTAAGTCATAAGCATTGAATTAATACTAACATTTTCAAGCTGTTTTTTTCTTTTTTTAATAATAAGCATGGTGATTTGAACATCCTGCCAAAAGAGGCCTTTTTATCTTTAGAGAGAGAAGTAAAAGCTATCTGGGAAATACAACTCTGTCTCCAGGGCCATATAGATGGAGTGAATGTAAACAGTGAGTGTGTAAGAACTTGTGAATAAAAGAATAAGCGGGTAAAGAAAAGTAAAGATAAAAAATCATGATTTTTTTTATTATGGAAACTGTTTCAATGTCCATAAAATGTATTGTATTTAATGTGAATGAAATAATTCATTTGGGACCATGTACATTTGCCTGAAGAAAACAAAATATCCTTTACCTTGAGACATCTGTGTAACCAAAGTTAGAAATGTTCTGAGTGCAAACACTTTTCTTATTATTTTTGAAACTTGAGAAATGAAACAAGAAACAATTCATTTTTCAAACAGCAATAGCAAGTTGTTTTTCTTTCAGTGGAACTTTCTATGTCTTTCAAAAAGAAAAGAAAATAATACTTATATTTGGATATAATAAAAAAACCTAAAGCATTAATATGATTAAACTTTAGCATCACTAAACAAAGTCTTAAATTTACAGATAGATCAAGGTTTTGTCATATCTGAAGCTCATACAAATCGGGGCTTTCTTTAAGAAAAACAATTCAATCTCTGGAGATAAACTAGATATAAAAGTGAGTTTTATAAAAGAAGATTTCTTTTTTAAATCAAGGAAAAAAATGTACAAAAGCAGAAATAACTCAAACATTAAAAAATTCAGAATATATGAATATTTAATTAGATCTACCTCTCTAAAAATGGGCTTCCCAGGAGGCTCAGTGGTAAAGAAATCTCCTGCTTTGCAGAAGACTCCAGTTTGATCCTTGAGCCAAAAAGATCCCCTGGAGGAGGAAATGGCAACTCATTCCACTATTCTTGCCTGGGAACTTTGATGGACAGAGAGCGTGTCCTCTACAGGAGGCTACAGGCTCCCGTGAGGTCACAAAGAGTCAGACAGGACTTAGCGACTAAACATCAACAATACCTCCATAAAATATTTTTACTTTCATTTTTTACTTTTTATTCATTGACTACCTCTTCTTATAAATGATTTTTAAGGGTACAATTTCCTATAGCAAGAATAAAACTAATTTAGTATTTTCTGCATGATGGGTTAAACATATTATTTGTGACTGTCAGTTAAAATTCATAAAATATATAACTTTAATTCCAGAAATACTTAGTGTTTGTTGAAATCCTAGATATTGGTTTTCTAAAACCATGGGAATTTTCATAAATTCTAATATGCATGGGCTTCATCAACAAATGTGTGTTTTTATAATAGATTTAAGGAAACTAGAACAGTGATGATTCACAAACATTTTCTCTTTCTAAATGTATACATGCTATGTCTACATCCAAAACACGTCTAGGCCTAACTAGAATTTTTTTTCTTAATTTGGATACCATCTTCTTAGTCATAAATCTCTAGTCCATAGAGTTATCAGAACAAACAAACATACTACATGCAATGACTTTTAAAATCTAGGTTCTTAAAAACCCAATGGTAATAATATAAACAAAATTATCAGCCAAGGTTTTTAGCAATAGTTTTTTTTTATTTTTTCACTTGTTTATATTTTTATTAGATTATCTAGAGATATTTTCACCTTATTCTATTAGTTTACAGAGGAAGACATGTAAATAAAAGTACAAAGGCAAAAGAATGATAGAGAAGTAAGGAATTACTATTATTATTCAGCATATGTATCATGGACATCAAAGTTGAAGTAACTTGTTTATTACAAGAGGTAAGTATTTAAAGGGCAGAAGGGTGAGGCAGTGTAGCTGATAACAAAAACACTGCTAGACACATTACCTTCAGACTTGGACTAAAGAGGGAAAAACAATAACATAGGTTTTGCTGGACAGTGGAACAGTGTTAAAATAATAGGATATGTCCATTTCCATATAACTAGTAAGGCTTTTGGAGTTCAGTACAATGTTTGTACCATTGCTTGGTACACCCTGGAGTGACTTCTGCCGAACTTTAAACTCTAGATCTAAACAAAATTTGTCAAGACCTGAAAACGTACTTGATTGAATTGTTTTAAAATTACTGCCATTTCATACTTATTCATCCACCAAGAAATAAGAATGGCAAGAAATTAGAACAGATTGGTTTGAATTTGCTAGGATTAGCTAGAATGTAAGGTTTCTCATCCTAGTCTTAAAGGACAAATATTTATACATTGAGCCAAATCTGTACCTGCCACTGTTTAGAGAGGTGTGTGTGTGTGTGAGAGATTTGCTCAGGTCCTGTCTGACTCTTTGTGACCCCATGGACTGTAGCCCGTCAAGCTCCCCTGTCCATGGGATTATCCAGGCAAGAATACTGGAGTGGGTTGCCATTTCCTTCTCCAGAGGATCTTCCTGGCCTGGGGGACTCACGGATCAAATCTGGATCCCCTGCATTGTAAGCAGATTCTTTACCATCTGAACCAACAGAAAAGCCCTTGTTTAGAGGTAACAATTTTAAAAAAATGCAATTGGATCATAGAAAATGGAAGATAACTTCAAGATAGTCTTTATCTCTTCATTGTCTCTATTGAATTTGTTGCAATGTTATTCTGTTTAATATTTTGTTTTTTAGTTCAGATGCATGTGGGATCTTAGTTTCCTGACCAGGGATCAAACCTTCACCTCCTAGATTGGAAGGTGAAGTCTTAACTGCTGGACATAGTGTCTCTGCCTTTTTTTTTTTTTTTTCTTTTTTAACCTAAAATCTACTTGGGGATTATTTGGCAACAAATGATGTATCAGCTTCACAGGCAAAAGTAGATATGATAGCATGAATTGTAGCCGTAGCATTTTGGCAACAAACCTTACAATCAGCTGGCTGGGCTCACTCTTTATCTGTGCCCCTCTCTCATGGACTGTAGCCCACCAGGCTCCTCTGCCCATGGGATTCTCCAGGCAAGAATACTGGAATGGATTGCCATGCCCTCCTCCAGGGGATCTTCCAAACCTAGGGATCGAACCTGGGTCTCCCACGTTGCAGATAGATTCTTTACAGTCTGAGCCACCACAGAAGCCCAGGTGGCAAATATAAGTAAAATCCCTCTTCCTGGTCTTTGTTGGCTTCACCAAAGAAATTTTAAGACAACTATAAATCCACCAACCTTGGAAGACTTAAACCTTATAAAGCTTCTGCAAGAATGCAGATGTCACCTAGCGGAAGGAACTGATCCTAGATCCACTTGCCCCTCTTCTGAGAAAACAGTGTAGAATAGTAGGAAATAAGCAGATTGCCTGGTGGAACTATGTTATCCACTGTATGTTTTCTAAAATCTCCTCGGAGACACTCTAGGCTTCTAAGGCAATTACACCAAATTTAGGGGCTGCAGAAGAGGAAAGCTGGGAATTTCAAGCGACCCTTGCCTGGATTGGAGGCCATGCAAACAAGAACAAAATGAGAAGGCTAGGACCTCAAGCACAGCTGCCATAAAAAAGTTCGAAATCTTTCTATGCAGGAAAGTAAAAGCACAGAATACCACAAAGTGAACAGAAGCAATGTTGCAAAGTGAACAGTGAAGACCATCTCTACTTTCCCAGTGGCCCAGCAGCAAGGAATCTGCCTGTAATCCAGGAGCCTTGGGAGAGGCAGGTTAGATCCCAGGGAGAAGGAAATGGCAACCCAGTCCAGTATTCTTGTCTGGGAAATCCCATGGACAGAGGACTCTGACGGGCTACGGTCCATAGTGTCACAGAGTTGGACACGACTGAAGCAGTTTAGCACGCATGAACAGAAATGGAAAAGAGAAAGATGAGTTAGACATGGACAGAAACATTGTGGATCGCACATCGCTTGGTGTTCCTGAATGAAAGTAGTTGTGGCACACAAACTTGTTATTTGTGTTGCCTGATGCTGGGAAAGATTGAGGGCAGGAGGAGAAGGGGGCAACAGAGGATGAGATGGTTGGATGACATCACTAAGTCTGAGCAAACTCCAGGAGACGGTGAAGGACAAGGGAAGCCTGGCATGCTGCAGTCCATGTAATCACAGAGTCAGACACAACTTAGTGACTGAACAATGACCGACAAAGAATAAAGCTGAAGTTATCTCAGCATTTTCAGAAAAAATGGATCAAAGAAAGGATATCTGCTTGTTATCACTAGAAGTTCTAAACCGTAGTAAGGAAATAAGAGAAAAAAATAACTACTATGAAGAAAAAAGGTAAATTGTTATTTGCAAAGATATGATTATCTAACTGAAAAAAAAAAAATCAAAAGAATCTATTGAAAATTTTCCTGAGAACGAAGAAGATAGCCCATTTAGTAAAATGACAGATTCATAGTACATGGAAAAAATCAACAGTTCTTCAGTAAGCCATAAGAAACTGATCTGAGGAAATAAGATAATAAAAGCACTTATTTATAAAGTTATATTTAGTTTGAACATTTATAGTTAAAAAATGATTTTATAAATTTGGAACTAATTTTCATAATTAGCTATTTAAAACATTACAAAGCAACCAATAGGCACATTAGTAACCATTTTACATAAAATGTAGTTTTTAAATATACATACGCAAATTACAAAGTCCTAAAATATTGTGCTGAAACTTTTAAAAAACAATGTCATTTTTTATAATCTTTACTAAGAATGTATTTTATACCTAGCATTTGAATCATCTTTCATTTTATAGAAATTTAATTGTCTATATTTTAACTGGTTTGCTTACAAGAATTATATTAACTTTAATAAAAAATGTCTGAAATGTTTTGCCAGTTTCTAAGATTCCAGATAATGTCAAAATCCACAGTATTTCTTGAGACTATATGGAAATGAGCATATATTTAAATATTAATTATTATATAAGTAAGTAATAGAATGATAAAACACTTTTATAACTCTGCCCATAATATGAAATGATTAAAGTTGCTTTATATTCCTCAGTGAAGTACAAAGCACATTTACCAGATGATAGTGATACAAAGAGAAATGGAATATACACAGTTTAAGAAGAAATGAGAAAACTTAAAATATAATCATTTGGGAGGGTCTTCTGGCAGGGAAGAGAGGTTAAAGCGTCTGCCCGCAATGTGGGAGACCTGGGTTCGATCCCTGGGTTGGGAAGATCCCCTGGAGAAGAAAATGGCAACCTACTCCAGTATTCTTGCCTGGAGAATCCCATGGACAGAGAAGCCTGGTAGGCTACAGTCAACCGGGTTGCAAAGAGTCTTACAGGACTGAGCGACTTCACTTCACTTCTGGCAGGGAAGAAAAATAATAGACTGATAACAATGGCACCCTACTCCAGTACTCTTGCCTGGAAAATCCCATGGGTGGAGGAGCCTGGTAGGCTGTAGTCCATGGGGTCACTAAGAGTCAGACACAACTGAGCGACTTCACTTTCTATTTTCACCTTCATGCATTGGAGAAGGAAATGGCAACCCACTTCAGTATTCTTGCCTGGAGAATCCCAGGGACGGGGGAGCCTGGTGGGCTGCTGTCTGTGGGGTCGCACAGAGTCAGACACGACTGAAGTGACTTAGCAGGAGCAGCAGCAACACGCACTCTGCTTCCCAGGCGGCACAGCAGGAAGGAATCCGCCTGCCAATGCAGGAGATGTCAGTTCGATCCATGTTTCAACAAGATCCCCTGGAGAAGGAAATGCAACCCACTGCAGTATTCTTGCCTGGAAAACTCCATGGACGGAGCAGCCTGGCGGGCTACAGTCCATGGGGTCGCAAAAGGGTCTGACATGCCTTAGCAACTAAAACAACAATGACGACATAGACTGTTGTTTCCAAGCAATACTAGGGACTTTTATAGTAGCAGTGTTTTAATTTGGTGGTCTGTGGGTTTTTGTTTTTGTTTTTTTAACTCCTGGCTAGATCTGGTTTCATGGGTGCAGATATGAAATGGGAATTCAAGCTAACAAAAGGTGGTGTTGGCACAAATAAAGTGCAATAAGGAAAAGAGGGCAGGAGCTTTGTGAGAGTTTACTCAAGAAATGACAATCACGGTTGCTCCTAAAATTTAAGCCTGAGATATTAATAGCTTGAGGGTGAGGAATGGTGAAAATTTTGAGGGATGAAAAGATTTAGGGCCTGGCAGAACTGGAAAATTGCTGGAGTCAAAGTGCATGAGCCCGAGACTGAATGTGTGTGGGAGTGCTGAGATCTTGTTGGATCCACTGTTAATAAATTCCACCCCAGTGTCAGACCAGGAGTCCCTGCGGCTCATTGGAATACACAGGTATTGGAGAAGAGACGGCTGGGGGACTCAGGATCCTGGGTACTAGGAAACCCTCCACATGTATTTTAAAATCACCCCCAGATTATGAAAGGGGTCATATTGAAGAGAATAATGAATCAGAGCAAAAAATCAGCCCCGATGAAGTGGAGGAATTTTCTGGGAATGTGATAGCTGCTTCTAAGAGGGACGCAGCGGGTTCTCTAGTTGTTACTCCCTAACTCCATTCATGCCTAAAGCTAAAGGTCTCCACTCACAAAAAGCTGCTTTAAGTTTTAATCCCTTGCACAAAAATTTCGACATCTTTATAGGCCTTTAATATTTTATTTCCCTGAACACATGTTAGAATTCCTACATAGATCTTAGGGCTGCCCAAGTGGTGTTAGAGGTGAAGAACCCACCTGCCAATGCTAGAGACGTAAGAGGTGCAAGTTTGATCCCAGGGTGGGGAAGATCCTCTGGAGGAGGGCATGGCAGCCCACTCCAGTAATCTTGCCTGGAAAATCCCCATGGATGGAGGAGCCTGGCGGGCTACAGTCCATGGGATCGCAGAGTCGGACATGACTGAAGCGACTTAGCACATAGGCACACATGGACATTGATAACAAATAAGCATTAAAATTCAAAAGCTCAAAGGAAAGATGAGATTATTTCCTGCTCATATACCAGTCTGGGCTGAGTGCTGAGGGTTGGGAGAGTCTTCTGCATCTGGTCATTCAGGGACCCGAGCCGTGGTGTCTCTATCACCTTCATCTGGCCATTTCTAAGGCTTTTAGAGCCCTTGCTTTTCCAGACTGCACATGGTAGGAAAAGAGCATGGGGAAAGGTGTTTGAGAAATTGTGTAGATTTTATCTGAGGTAATGATGTTCCTGGGTTTCCCAGGTGGCTCAGTGGTAAAGAATCCACCTGCCAAGGCAGGAAACACAGGTTCTATCCTTGGGTTGGGAAGATCCCCTGCAGGAAGAAATGGCAACCCACTCCAGTATTCTTGCCTGGGAAATTCCATGGAAAGAGGAGCCTGGCAGGCTACAGTCCATGGAGTTGCAAAAGAATCACATGACTTAGTAACTAAACAATAATGATGTTCCCATCATAGAAAACATAAGGAGGCTGAGGCTAAAATGTAAGGAAGCCTGGGTGAGGCTGTCTGTCTAGTCACGCATTTGGAAAGGGCAGAAAATGCTTAGGAAGAGAACTGGAGATGTCCAAAGATGCTTCTGAGAACATCTTATTAGCCTCTTTAATCATTTTCTTACATAACTAAAGGAATAAACCCATTTAGAGAACCAAAAAAAGATGCCAGATGAACATCAATGAATTTCATCTTCATTATAAATACTTTTAATATGACTCTCTTTAGAGATTCACTGAATGCGTAAATGTTGTCTTTAATATCTACTTTTTAAAAAATTTACCCAGAGACAAAGTAATGTAATTATGTTTCTTGAGTCTGTGTCTTTTCTTCTTAATTCAGTTATCAGGCCTCTGAAAGCAAGATTTCTTCCTCTTTATATGCATAATAGCAAAGATTGAGGCTTGCAGTAATAATCTCTAAATGTAACTGAATTGTTCAGAGCTTCTTGTTATTTTTCATAAAGAAAATCTGACTTAAGAGCTATTTACACTCTTTCAATGTGCTTATGAACTTAAGTGGCATCTGCTGATATTAGAAGTTACCTCTAGTCATTATAGGGTAGGATTGCACAATTAGAACATTAATTTTTGCTGACTCTCTGTTAATCAAAAACTAAATCACAGTGCCGCAGAACCAATTAAGTCATCAAAAGACACAAAAATGCCTGCAACATAAAGAGGAGACTATACCATGAAACTGAACAATTTACTCTGTAGCTTTGTAATGGGGCCTTTGATCAGATCTAAGGCAGAGATTTCTATTCACTCTGCACGGCAGCACACAGAGGCAAAGATAGAGAAAAAGGTGAGGGTTTTCATGCCCACTTAAGTCTGACTTGGCTTCTCTATCATTTCAGTACCTAATATTTCAGGAGTCTTGGTGGGAATCTCTGGCGGCCAGAACGTCTCCAGTTTCTCACCGCTGAGATGCTAAATAGGTGCCATCACAGAGATGCTTGGGTGTGACATCCTAATTTAAAGAAAGAAAAGTCTTATACTGACATATATTGTCTTGTTTTTGTTGAATGGGTGATCCTGATGGAGAAACATACTCAGAATTCTCTATCCATTACTGTACAGTAAGCAATGCAGTTAAATAGCAGATTAAAATTTTGACCTAAACTTATTAGCTGAGACCCACTGTCATAGGATGATGTGATAATCTTCTTGTCTTCCTGCCTTAGTATGACTTACTTGATAGAGATTCAGGCATCATAAAGACGAGAAGGAAAATTTTCTGTTCTTAACTTACCAGAAATGGAGAGGGGATTTGTCCCTATAACCCATATTGTTGATATTCAGACTTTTTTTCTCACTGAGAATATGAGTTGCCTAATGGTAGCAGCTGCTGTTGGCCCAGTGTGTAAGCAATGGGCTGGCAGTGGTGCTAGCTCTGATGCGTGAACCCCCGGCAGCTCTTGAGTGGACTACAGCCCAGGCACCCTCAGGGGGTTAATAGCTCAGGCTGTCCGGGATGAGACCATGAAAAGAGAGGATTTGTGTGTGTGTGCGGCCTGTGGGACACACGGATCAGCAGGCCCAGCTGTTCTGAAGATACAAAGTACCTGCTGCTATGGACCTTGTGAGTGTTAATAAGGAGGAAGCCACGGAAAGGTTTGCACATTTCTTTGTGTTGTCAGGGCTCAGAATGGGATTCCAATTAGAGGCTGACACTCACATCAAAGGAAAACAACACCAACAATTCCTGAAGTCCAGTCAATTACATAACAAATAATAGAATGAATTCCTTACATTAAAATCTTTGCCTAACGTTTGGTAAGGGTTTTTGTAATGTATATTTTAGTTTATATTGAGAATAAAAGAGAACATATTTATTTATATATTAATATTAATCTATTTTAGCATGTGTGTGTGTGTATGTGTGTTCAGTCTTTCAGCTGTGTCTGACTCTTTGAAGCTCCATGGCGCCTCTGCCATTAAACAAGTTTTGCTTATTTTTGTTACTGTCAATATAATCAATTTGCAATATACACTCTTTAGCTTATTTTTAAATTATATTCCAGCATTTTTATTGTTTTTGGAAAGATTTCCCAAATAGAATTTCCTGATTATTCTCTAGTTTGCCACATCCTTGTTCAGACTAGTTATCAACTTGTGTATTTTTTTTTTTTTTTTAATTTTGGCAAGCAGGTAAGTAAAACTATCATGTTGTTACTTTAATTGAAGTCTCTGGATTATCTAAAGTTAAACCTACCTTTGTATGTGTGCTATGTGCTGTGCTCAGTTGCTCAGTCATGTCTGACTCTTGCAGTCCCATGGACTGTAGCCCACCAGGCTTCTCTGGCCATGGGATTTTCGAGACAGAAATATGGGAGTGGGTTGCCATTATTATCTATTTAAAGAAATTCTGAGATTTGTCTCATCATGAGCTTTTTTGAAATTTTCATTTTAGTCTCTTTTATATCATGTTATACAAACTATTTCTAAAGAATAACATATGCTATTTACTAGTTTAATGTATTCATACCTATTTTTTCTTTTGCTTTGTTTATGGCATATTTCTCTGTGCAAATGTGTTATAGTGTAATTTGTAGTTAAACCAGTTTTCTGCTTTATGATGACTTTATCCTCTGACTGGCTTAGAAACTCCCAGGTCCACAATGCTATAGCAATGTTATCCTGAACACATTTTTGCTATTTATTTTAAAAATATTTACATCTAATCTACAATCCACAAGAAACTGATTTTTCTATGTTTTTACAAGGTAAAGCGCTATTTTTCTTGCTTCTCTTTGAGCAGCTACTCTTAACCACATCCTGTATTTAATAACATTTTTGTACCAAATTGAAAATGAAAATTTTTTTACACAATGTCTATGACCTATATTTGGATCCTTTCTTAGACTCTATCCTGTTCAACTAATCCATCCATTCCTTTTTTTTTTTTCTTGTTACCATATCAATTAATAAATCACTCATAACACACTTTAGTATCCTTTAAGCAAAGTGTGCCCAGGTTGGGCAGTGGTAAAGAATCTGCCTGCAAATGCAGAAGACGCGAGACATAGGTTTAATCCCTGGGTCATGAAGATCCCCTGGAGAAGTAAATGTCAACCGCTAGTATTTGTGCTGAATTGGGTCCCAAAGAGTTGGACATGATCGAGGGCAAACCACATCCTTCAAGTAAGCACTTCTCACTTTTAATTTAAATAAAGTTACAGTATTCTGATTAGAATTGTAATAAGTTTAAATGGACATTTAAGTCATTAAATCATGATCGATTTCTCTGTGAAAGACCTTGTAATTTTTACTCATTCAATAAGATTTGATTGCTGCCTTCATGTATGTCCTGAAATTTTTCTATTTAACTATTCAGGGATATTTTACATGTATTTTCCCGCTTTTATTAAAATGTAATTTCCATTTGAAATGCAAAAAGATTCTTGTTCATGTATTAAAACTGTTGATTTCTGTATATGCAACTAGTCTTTTGCCACCATGAAAAATATCTAGTTCATCATGATAAGTTTGTAGTGAAGTCTTTTCTAAATTTATAATCATAAAATACAGCTAAATTTATTTTGCTAAACATTAATTTTCTTACCTTATTGCACTGGCTAGGACCCCAAAATAATCTTGAAACTCTCTGGTGAGTTTTATTCTTGATTTTAATGAAACTGGAATTAGCAAATTATTATTTAGTATGCTGTCTTTTGGAGAACTTTTGTAGTTCTTATAATATTTCATTATGTTCTGACACTATTCATTTTTAAGTTGGGAATAGCTTGTTTTTCTTTCACTTCTCTTGATGTAAATATATGAAATAATCATTAGCATAGATACTGCTGTTTGTGGGAAGTTTAAATGTTACATGGATAGTACATGTATAGGATACTGAGGCACTCAGATGAGCAGGAATTTATACGCAATTTAAACCAAAGCTGTTTTGATTTTATTTCAAGATGATAAATATAAAACAATTTAAGTTCCATAAAGCTTTTATCCTTCCCAGATGGTTTATGAGTTGAGGAACAAAAGTACTGAGCTTGGGGTTATTTAAAACATTAAAAGCCACAATACAATTTAAAATAAACACAGGTTTATAACCTCATTCCACAAAATAACTGTTAGGTTTTGAGTCATTTTATGCATTATTATAGCTTCAGCAAGTATTAGCAGACTCTTTATGATATTGAAGAATGTTGGAGATGTTTATCAAAACTCTTAAATTTTGTTTCAGATTTGTATCAGTTATTCAGAGAAGGCATTTTTGTATCAAATCTTAAAAGGAATTGAATATTACTGCCTCACTCTTTGTGATAAAATATTCATACATTTATACAAACATGAATATGTATATCCTTTCTAAGTTTTAATACAAACTCAACATTCTTTTAAAACTTTTAGTTTAAAACTCATGTACCATAGAAGAATTTTCTCAGCAGACTGTCGATTCTCTCCATTAAATAGTTATTTGATACCTAACATTCTATCTTGTTTCAAAAATCCTTTCTTGAATTTTATATCACTACTTTTAAAATGAGGCTTCCTAAGTGGCCCAGTCGTTTAAAAAAAAAAAAGAGCTGCCTGTAATGCAGGAGACATGGGTTCTATCCTGGGTCAGGAAGATCCCCTGGAGAAGGGAAGGACAACTCATTCCAGTATTATCGTCTGAAGAATTCCATGGACAGAGGAGCTTGGTGGGCTACAGTCCATGGGGTTGCAAAAGAATCAGATAGGACTTGGTGACTAAGCAACAAAAGAATTGTTTACTTAAAATCTTACCCTCCACGTCCTGATAGGCACAGCAAAATCAGTGACTCATAGCCTCTGTCTACATGATTTGATCTCCACTCCCAAAAATCTTCACTCTGATTATTCTGCTTCAGAAATAAAATAGATATAAAATTAGTTCAAAAACAACGACCAAACCAGTGAAAACAAGTGGAAGTTGTGTTTTTCTTTTTTAAGAGAACCATTAAAATGCTGCCCTAAATCAACTGAATAATGTAAAGATAATAGAATATTGCTACTCTCATTTGTTACTCTAATTGTTGTACATTTATGGAGTTCTGCCCTGGGTAGCTTTAATAGCAGTTGTTAACCATTGTCATTTATCAGCCACCTTATTACAGTTCAAAATGAAACTGTAATTGAAAACACTGGAACAAGTTAAAATTGACAATAAACTCACAGTCCAATAGGATTTGCTTAATGAACTTGATGCAATAAAATTTTAATTGTTGTCAAGCATTTACGGGATATATCGCTGAAAAGTTTTTAAATTTATAATTAACCCATAACAATTCAGGGGAGTCAGTTCATACCAGAATGCAAGAGGCAAAGTGACAATTAAACATATCATTATTCCTAATTTTATGGAAATCATAATGATTTTTTTCCTCTGTGTTTTTCCTCTCTCTCTCTTTTTATTTTTTTCTTCTTTTCTGGATAGGTGATTTGTGTGTGTGTGTGTGGCCTATGAGATATAATTTGTGAGGCAAGAAAAAATCTTGCTTAACTCCACATATCTAATTCACTGGCCACAATGTCTGGATATTTATAAGAAAGCGTTAGTGTTATATCTAAATTATTAGATCTTAGAGTCAAATGTATGGCTTCTGTATCTCCACATGTCACATTCATATTTGTCAATACCTTTGGCATCAGTACCTGTATTTATAAAGTTTTTGTTGTTTAGTTCCTGAGTCATGTTTA
Organism: Capricornis sumatraensis; assembly: GCF_032405125.1. NCBI lineage: Eukaryota > Metazoa > Chordata > Mammalia > Artiodactyla > Bovidae > Capricornis > Capricornis sumatraensis. The sequence goes on along the minus strand of NC_091089.1, from coordinate 11,958,006 downwards.
ACTCTTTATGAACCCATGGACTGTAGCCCACTGGGCCCCTCTGTCCATGGTATTATCCATGCAAGAATACTGGAGTGGTTTGCCATTTCATTCTCCAGGGGATCTTTCTGACCCAGGAATCAAACCCAGGCCTCCTGCATTACAGGCAGAATCTTTACCAGTGAAGCCCTATAGCAGTAACTATTTATTTGGTTGTTGTGATAATTAGAGTAGATGGTAAACAGAATGAATGTTATTTTATCATTATTATTTAAATTGGAATATCCTCACTTAAGCAATCTCATTTAATCTTTAAGATAAATTAAATTCAAGTAGGTAATTTCCAGTGATTGTCAAGAAACTAGCTGTGTAACTGAGTAGGACACATGTTAGCTAGCTGGTGACCCAGCAGGATTGAGGTATAAGTTGAGAATTTTTTTTTAAATAAATTATTTAGAGTAGAAAACAAGGTCTGACCATGCAGATCACTGTAGAATTATTCCCAGATAACAGGCAGGAAAGTGAAACTTAAAGGCAACCAAAAGTATATAGTTGCTGAAAGTGAAACCAAAATGTCTGAAAAGAAGGTAGATATTGAAAGCTGTTCACTTTTTCATTCACTCATTCATTTGTTATTTGGCAATGTCCTCCATACACCTCTGAGAATCAGTTCAGTTAAATTGCTCAGTCGAGTCTGACCATTTGTGACTCCATGAATCACAGCACACCAGGCCCCCCTGTCCATCACCAATCCCTGGAGTTCACTCAAACTCACGTCCATCAGGTCGGTGATGCCATCCAGCCATCTCATCCTCTGTCATCCTCTTTCCTTCCTGCCCCCAATCCCTCCCAGGATCAGAGTCTTTTCCAATGAGTCAACTCATCCCATGAGGTGACCAAAGTATTGGAGTTTCAGCTTTAGCATCAGTCCTTCCAATGAATTCCCAAAACTGATCTCCTTTAGAATGGACTGGTTGGATCTCCTTGCAGTGCAAGGGACTTTCAACAGTCTTCTCCAACATGACAGTTCAAAAGCATCAATTCTTCGGCACTCAGCCTTCTTCACATACAACTCTCACATCTATACATGACCACTGGAAAAACCATAGCCTTGACTAACAGATCTTTGATGGCAAAGAAATGTCTCTGCTTTTCAATATGCTATCTAGGTTGGTCATAACTTTCCTTCCAAGGAGTAAGCATCTTTTAATTTCACAGCTGCAGTCACCATCTATAGTGATTTTGGAGCCCCCCAAAATAAAGTCTGATACTGTTTCCACTGTTTCCCCATCTATTTCCCATGAAGTGATGGGACCGGATGCCATGATCTTTGTTTTCTGAATGTTGAGCTTTAAGCAAACTTTTTCACTCTCCTCTTTCACTTTCATCAATAGGCTTTTTAGTTCCTCTTCACTTTCTGCCATAAGGATGGTGTCATCTGCATATCTGAGGTTATTGATATTTTTCCTGGCAATCTTGATTCCAGTTTGTGCATCTTCCAGCCCAGCATTTCTCATGATGTGCTTTGCATATAGTTAAATAAGCAGGGTGACAATATACAGCCTTGCACCAGTCTGTTGTTCCATGTCCAGTTCTCTCTTTTTTTTAATATAAATTTATTTCAATTGGAGACTAATTACTTTACAATATTGTATTGGTTTTGCCATACATCAACATGAATCTGCCACAGGTATACACGCGTTCCCCATCCTGAACCCCCCTTCCTCCTCCCTCCCCGTACCATTCCTCTGGGTCATCTGAGTGCACCAGCCCCAAGCATCCAGTATCATGCATCGAACCTGGACTGGCGATTCGTCTCATATATGATATTATACATGTTTCAATACCATTCTCCCAAATCATCCCACCCTTTCCCTCTCCCACAGAGTCCAAAAGCCTGTTCTATACATCTGTGTCTCTTTTGCTGTCTCACATATGGGGTTATCGTTACCATCTTTCTAAATTCCATATATATGTGTTAGTATACTGTATTGGTGTTCTTCTTTCTGGCTTACTTCATTCTGTATAATCGGCTCCAGTTTCATCCACCTCATTAGAACTAATTCAAATGTATTATTTTTAATGGCTGAGTAATACTCCATTGTGTATATGTACCACTGCTTTCTTATCCACTTGTCTGCTGATGGACATCTAGGTTGCTTCCATGTCCTGGCTATTATAAACAGTGCTGGGATGAACATTGGGGTACACGTGTCTCCTTCAATTCTGGTTTCCTCGGTGTGTATGCCGAGCAGTGGGATTGCTAGATCATAAGGCAGTTCTATTTCCAGTTTTTTGAGGAATCTCCACACTGTTCTCCATAGTGGCTGTACTAGTTTGCATTCCCACCAGCAGTGTTAAGAGGGTTCCCTTTTCTCCACACCCTCTCCAGCATTATTGCTTGTAGACTTTTGGATCACAGCCATTCTGACTGGCATGAAATCGTACCTCATTGTGGTCTTGATTTGCATTTCTCTGATAATGAGTGATGTTGAGCATCTTTTCATGTGTTTGTTAGCCATCTGTATGTCTTCTTTGGAGAAATGTCTATTTAATTCTTTGGCCAATTTTTTGATTGGGTCATTTATTTTTCTGGAATTAAGCCGCAATAGTTGTTTGTATATTTTTGAGATTAGTTGTTTGTCAGTTGCTTCATTTGCTATTATTTTCTCCCATTCCAAAGGCTGTATTTTCACCTTGTTTATAGTTTCCTTTGTTGTGCAGAAGCTTTTAATTTTAATTAGATCCCATTTGTTTATTTTTGCTTTTATTTCCAGTACTCTGCCAGGTGGGTCATGGAGGATCCTGCTGTGATTTATGTCAGAGAGTGTTTTGCCTATGTTCTCCTGTAGGAGTTTTATAGTTTCTGGTCTTATGTTTAGATCTTCAATCCATTTTGAGTTTCTTTTTGTGTATGGTGTTAGAAAGTGTTCTAGTTTCATTCTTTTACAAGTGTTTGACCAGTTTTCCCAGCACCACTTGTTAAAGAGATTGTCTTTAATCCATTGTATATTTTTGCCTCCTTTGTTAAAGATAAGGTATCCACAGATGCGTGGATTTATCTCTGGGCTTTCTGTTTTGTTCCATTGATCTATATTTCTGTCTTTGTGCCAGTACCATACTGTCTCGATGACTGTGGCTTTGTAGTAGAGCCTGAAGTCAGGCAAGCTGATTCCTCCAGTTCCATTCTTCTTTCTCAAGATTGCTTTGGCTATTTGAGGTGTTTTGTATTTCCATACAAATCTTGAAATTATTTGTTCTAGCTCTGTGAAAAATACTGCTGGTAGCTTGATAGGGATTGCACTGAATCTGTAGATTGCTTTGGGTAGTATACTCATTTCACTATATTGATTCTTCCAATCCATGAACATGGTATATTTCTCCATCTATTAGTGTCCTCTTTGATTTCTTTCATCAGTGTTTTATAGTTTTCTATATATATGTCTTTAGTTTCTTTAGGTAGAAATATTCCTAAGTATTTTATTCTTTTCTTTGCAATGGTGAATGGAATTGTTTCCTTAATTTCTATTTTTATTTTCTCATTATTAGTGTATAGGAATGCAAGTGATTTCTGTGTGTTGATTTTATGTCCTGCCACTTTACTATATTCATTGATTAGCTCTAGTAGTTTTCTGGTGGATTCTTTAGTGTTTTCTATGTAGAGGATCATGTCATCTGCAAACACTGAGATTTTTACTTCTTTTCCAATTTGGATTCCATTAATTTCTTTTTCTGCTCTGATTGCTGTGGCCAAAACTTCCAAAACCATGTTGAACAGTTGCTTCCTGACCTGCATACAGGTTTCTCAAGAGACAGGTCAGATGATCTGGTATTCCCATCTCTTTCAGAATTTTCCACAGTTTATTGTGATCCACACAGTCAAAGGCTTGGGCATAGTCAATAAAGCAGAAATAGATGTTTTTCTGGCTTTTTCAATGATCCAGTAGATGTTGGCAATTTGATCTCTGGTTCATCTGCCTTTTCTAAAACCAGCTTGAACATCTGGAAGTTCATGGTTCACATATTGCTGAAGCCTGACTTGGAGAATTTTGAGCATTACTTTACTAGTGTGTGAGATGAGTGCAATTGTGCAGTCGTTTGAGCATTCTTTGGCATTGTCTTTCTTTGGGATTGGAATGAAAACTGATCTTTTCCAGTCCTGTGGCCACTGCTGACTTTTCCATATTTGCTGGCATATTGAGTGCAGCACTTTCACAGCATCATCTTTCAGGATTTGAAATAGCTCAACTGGAATTCCATCATCTCCACTAGCTTTGTTCGTAGTGATGCTTTCTAAGGCCCCTTGACTTCACATTCCAGGATGTGTGGCTCTAGGTGAGTGATCACACCATCATGATTATCTGGGTCATGAAGATCTTTTTTGTACAGTTCTTCTGTACAGTTCTTTTGTACAGTTCTTTTGTACAGTTCTTCTGTGTATCCTTGCCACCTCTTCTTAATATCTTCTGCTTCTATTAGGTCCATACCATTCCTTTCCTTTCTAGTGTCCATCTTTGCATGAAATGTTCCCTTGGTATCGCTAGTTTTCTTGAAGAGATCTCTAGTCTTTCCCATTCTGTTGTTTTCCTCTATTTCTTTGCATTTATTTCCGAGGAAGGCTTTCTTATCTCTCCTTGCTATTCTTTGGAACTCTGCATTCAGATGCTTATATCTTTCCTTTTCTCCTATGCTTTTTGATTCTTTTCTTTTCACAGCTATTTGTAAGACCTCCTCAGACAGCCATTTTCCTTTTTTGCATTTATTTTCCATGAGGATGCTCTTGATTCCTGTCTCCTGTACAGTGTCATGAACCTCCACCCATAGTTCATTAGGCACTCTGTCTATCAGATCTAGTTCCTTAAATCTGTTTCTCACTTCCACTATATAATCATAAGTGATTTCATTCAGGTTATACCTGAATAGTCTAGTGGTTTTCCCCACTTTCTTCAATTTTTTTCTGAATTTGGCAATAAGGAGTTCATGATCTGAGCCATAGTCATCTCCCAGTCTTGTTTTTGCTGACTGTATAGAGCTTTTCCATCTTTGGCTGCAAGAATATAATCAGTCTAATTTTGGTGTTGACCATCTGGTGATGTCCATGTGTAGAGTCTTCTCTTGTGTTGTTTTGAAGAGGGTGTTTGCTATGACCAGTGTATTCTCTTGGCAAAACTCTATTAGCCTTTGCCCTGCTTCATTCTGTACTCCAAGGCCAAATTTGCCTGTTACTCCAGGTATTTCTTGACTTCCTACTTTTGCATTTCAGTCCCCTATAATGCAAATGACATCTTTTTGAAGCGTTAGTTCTAAAAGGTCTTGTAGGTCTTTATAGAACCATTCAACTTCAGCTTCTTCAGCATTACTGGTTGGGGCATAGGCTTGGATTACCATGATATTGAATGGTTTGCCTTGGAAATGAACAGAGATCATTCTGTCATTTTTGAGGTTGCATCCAAGTACTGTATTTTGGACTCTTCTGTTGATCATGATGGCTATTCCATTTCTTCTGAGGGATTCCTGCCCACAGTAGTAGATATAGCGGTCATCTGAGCTAAATTCACCCATTCCAGTCCATTTAAGTTTGCTGATTCCTAGAATATTGACGTTCACTCTTGTCGCCTCCTGTTTGACCACTTTCAATTTACCTTGATTTATGGACCTGACATTCCAGATTCCTATGCAATATTGCTCTTTACAGCATCAGACCTTGCTTCTATCACCAGTTGCATCTGCAGCTGGGTATTGCCTTTGCTTTGGCTCCATCCCTTCATTCTTTCTGGAGTTATTTCTCCACTGATCTCCAGTAGCATATTGGGCACCTACCGATCCGGGGAGTTCCTTTCAGTATACTATCATTTTGTCTTTTCATACTGTTCATGGGGTTCTCAAGGCCAGAATACTGAAGTGGTTTTCCATTCCCTTCTCCAGTGGGTCACATTCTGTCAGACCTCTCCAACATGACCTGTCCGTGTTAGGGTGGCCCCACAGGTAATGGCTTATGTTCATTGAATTAAACAATGCTGTGGTCCATGTGATCAGACTGGCAAGTTTTCTGTGATTATGATTTCAGTGTGTCTGCCTTCTGATGCCCTTTCGCAACACCTACCATCTTGCTTGGGTTTTTCTTACCTGGATGTGGGGTATCTCTCCACGGCTGCTCCAGCAAAGCGCAGCCGCTGCTTCTTACCTTGGATGAGGGGTATCTCCTCATGGCCACCCCTCCTGACCTGGAACGTGGAGTAGCTCCTCTTGACCCTCCTGCGCCTGAGCAGCTGCCGATCTTTGGACGTGGGATTGCTCCTCTCAGCCGCCTCCCCTGACCTCATTACATGGTAGCTCCTCTTCTGAGAATACAGAAACTCAATTTGTCCTTAAAAATGTGGGAAACATGTCTTGTTTGCCTGACTGCAGAAATAGATAATTTCTTGGTCAAATATTTATGATTTTATTTCTTAAATACCTTTCCAATTTTCCATTCTCTAGAAAACAAACTTTACTAGAAGACTGTACTTGATATGCCATCTTTTTTGTATTTTTTAATTTACAAAATTATTACCTGAACCATTTTCTTTAAAGTTGTTTCAAGCAATGCTTAGTCACCTGCATACAGTAAATGCAATGGATTCTCTTGACAGAGATCCATACATCTTCTTCTTCTGTGCCCCTATCCAGATAAAACTGCTAATAGTTTGTTCAACAGAAGACATTGTGGTCAGCTTGGGAGACTACCTCTGACTTTGTTTGCATTTTTATAAACATATAATATGCAAACAAATACTTTGTAATACATTTTGTAAATACATTTGTTGAGTTTGGTGACTTGACTTTCTCCCTTAAATGTATACCTTGCAAAGCTTTCATGTAAATACAGTATATTTTTTAGTGTGACATTTATGTGTATGTGGAAAAGATTGAAGGCAGGAGGAGAAGGTGATGACAGAGGATGAGATGGTTGGATGGCATCACCAACTCCAGGGACATGAGTTTGAGTAAACTCCAGCAGATGATGAAGGACAGAGAAGCCTGGTGGGCTGCAGTCCATGAGATCTCACAGAGTTGGACACGACTGAGCCACTGAACAATAGTGTACTTATATTTAATACTGTATTACATAGTTCATTATGCACTGCCATAAAGGTGGACACTAAGTATTTTTCGGATGCTTGACCATTCACGTCCTTAAACACACATCTTTGAGTACCAGCACAAGCCTTTCTGAAGTATATACTTCAGAAGTAAAATTAATCTTAATGATATTTATATGGTAATTTTGACAGATGCCATATTGTCTCCAAAGAGTAGTTACCAGACCACAATCCCCCAAATTATATCATTATGCATTTCACTAACAATGGATACTCTTAATACATTTTGATATTTTCCAATCCAATAAAAAATTATTTTAACTGTTGCTTTATTTGTGTTTTTTCAATTATTCGTGATGTTAAGTAATTTCTACACTTGCTGATTACTCATATTTTATATTTTGTGAAATATTGTACTATTAAAACCTATACTATATTGTTTTCTGTCTTTTTATTTGATATTTAGCCTTTTTTATGTGTTCATATATATTTGAAAATCTTTTTCTGTGTCTCTATCATTTTTATGTTGTAACAGAAAGAGTTCTTCAACTTGAAAATTATGAAAATACTATCAAATAATTTTTATTTTTATCCACTTAAAGTTTTTCAGGTTAGGCTTTTAATCCATCTAGAAATTATATTTATGGTTGCTGATGAAGGAGAATAAATTATTAGCCAGTTGTCTGAGATGAAATTATTGAATATATCATTTCATCAATAAAATAAAAAGAAAAATTCATCATATATTAAGAATCCTATGGACCCTATGTTGTGTTATATTGATTTATATACATATTTATGAAAAAAACAAAGTTTTAATTAGGAAAGTTTGTTATTACCTCATAGTTAATACCTCATTTTGTTTTATAAGGCTTTTGTATAGTTATTCATGCTTATTTTGTCTTTGTAGTGAATTTTAGTATAAGCTGAGTTATTCAGAAACCATTTTTGGTTCCTTTTTTTTTTTTTTAATGTAGCTTATTTGGAGAGAACCAACTTCTTCACAGTGTAAGTCCTCCCATCTAGAAACCTATGTGTCTCTCCATTTGTTTTCATTGTCTCTCATGCCTGTCCATAGCATTGAGTACATACTTCCCTTGGGTATTAACAGTTCCCGTGAGCTGTTTCTCAAGTTCTTCACAGTGGTCTGTGTGCTCTCATAGTTCTGTCCTTATTTGTTGGTTCTTTCATTTCTCTATATTTGCACCTCATTTTATGGTGTTTGTTTGTTCTCAAAAATTGGAAAGATTTTTGGTTGTTTGCTCATCTTTTCATTTCCCTCTGTGTAAAAATTGTGATGCTTTACTAAATAAAGTGTCCATAATTTGGATACTTGGTATCAGATATTTCTTTTACTGTTGAAAGTATTTATTTGGACATAGATTTTAAATTTTTCTAAATTGTGTCTTCATGGATAGCTTCATTTTACTTTCATCTGTTTTTTATTCATCTCAATTTTGAATCACATATGGTAGCAAAAGCACTTTTCATTTACTTTGGAGCACCTAAAAATACTGTAGACAACTTATTATTTTCTCAGAAATAAGTATCAATGCATATTTTTAGAAAGAAGCTCCTTAATGCTATTTTTTTGGTATTTTTTGCACTTTGTGGATTCTTTTAGGCATCATCCTTTCCTTTGATTATTTTGAACTGCTGCAAATAAATTTCAGCCTACACTTTCTCATAAATATTGTGGGTGGTTTTTATTTAGATTACTTCAGTTTCTACAGATGGTACAAGAATTTTATTCCTTAGAGCTGAATTGTGAGGATTACATTAAGTGAACTTTTATTGCCAGTTTAAACAATTATTAGCTTCGAGAAGGGGACTAACCTGGCTTCATGAGATATTTTGTGAAGCAGTTTTCTCTACATGGAAACTTCTTGAGCAGAGGCAAATGCTTCCATTTTTGATTATTATAATATCTCTTCTCTATTGAAAGAATAGGCTAAGATTATGAGATTCTATTTTGGCTTCTATTATTGCAGGTTCAGGAAAATGGCTGGTTCTCTTGAGAGGTACCCCTCTTGCAGCAAATGTACTTGTGTGTAAGGATGGATATGAGGCAACAGTTGGAAGATGCAAAGATGGGAACTTCTCTGCCAAGTTTTATCTTTGGTGGAGTTAGCACTCCCCTGCAGAGCACATCTGTTGCTGGTTTACAAAGTTAACATGATCACAAATGTGCTTTGTTTATCTTGAAGTCTTGTCTCCATCTGTCACATCTAAAAGTAAGTTGGAATGCTCACCTTTTCAGCAAAGTCATGTCCTTGATTGGATCAAACTCAGATGACAGGACTACCTTGTTTAGTGCTAGCCATGCTATTCATTGGCTTAACATTTGATGTATTTATGGTTACTTTTTTATCCTTGGTAAAGTAACTCAGGAGATTTTCTGATCTACATAAAACTGTCTTCAAATGGATTCAGGCTTTATTTCCTAAGATTCACTTTGTTCTCGACTCTGGCTCTCCAAATAGCAGTTGTTTAAGTTATTTTGCATTAGTTTACTTATTTACTTATTTCCACAACACACACAGTAAGGTGTGCCAGCATTGTTTCTCGACTAACTCTATCTGATCCCATCTGTAATATATTTAGGATATATGTGTGTGTGTGTGTATTCACATATAGAATGAGATTAATACAAGGAGATCATATTAAAAAGACAATAAGTCGAAAGTGAGCAAATGAGTACCTTTTGCATACTGTGTACACAGTAAAATAAAAAGGGAAGGAATGAAGAGTTTGTAAAGACAGATACATGGGTATGTAGGTAGATAGTCTCTTGAGAGTACTTTGGACAGCAAGGAGACCAAACCAGTCAATCCTAAAGGAAATTGAACCTGAATATTCATTGAAAGGGCTGCTGCTGAAGCTCCAATATTTTGGCCACCTGATGTGAACAGTTGACTCATTGGAAAAGACCCTGATGCTGGGAAAGACTGAAGGCAGAAGGAGAAGGGGACGACAGAGGATGAGATGGTTGGATGGCATCACTGACTTAATGGATATGAGTTTGATCAGACTCTGGGAGGTGGTGAAGGACAGGGAAGCTTGTCATGTGCAGTCCATGGGGTCACAGAGTTGAACACTACTGAGCAACTAAACAACAGCAGGCAGATAGATACATGACAGTGGATAAATGCAAATGGGTACGAAGGATCTTTTAGAGTGATAGAAATGAGTTCACTTTGGTGATATTGATGCCATGTACAAGCCCCTGTGTCCTTGTCTTTTGAAGTAAAGTACTGCCTCAAGAGTCACTGACTGGGAAATGTGAAGATGTAGAAACAAAGAATAGCTGTTGGGCTGGGGAACTATAAATCCACCGTGTAGCTGAATCACTCAACTCCCAATTCCCTGAAAGATACCAGTAAACGCCTGACACACATTCCTAAGTTGTCTTTACAGGAAATAAATGCCCTCTTCACCCCAGATGAAAACTGCTGACTACAGAATATAGACCCTAGCCTGATTGAAACCAAAAAGTGGATGATGTTTGAAAGTTCACCTTGATGCCAACTGATCCAAGAATTGTCCATGAGCGGATCATGCCCTGCCCCTTGGACACCTTAATGCTCCTCAGTACCCTCTCCAGGGTGGGTGACACAGTCTTCAGGGCATTAGCTTGCCATGTCTCCCTTTGGCTGGCAAAGCAATAAAAGCTACTCTTTTCTACTTCACCAAAACTCTGTCTTCTGTTCTGCACTGGTGAACAGAAGATGAGTTTCTGCAACAATATTTGCACAGTTTTGTAAGCAGACAAAAAAAAAAAAAAAAAAAAAGCTTGTTGTTGTTTAGTTGCTGTCTTAATTTATGACTACATTACCAATTAATTGTCTGTTTGCCTCTAATAAAACCCTACTTTTTAATATTCCTTATTGTGCAAGTATATTAAAGATAGAGCCTTATCATCTAAAACAAATCATCTGAATGAAACTTCTTTTTTTTTCTGTCATTTTAGTATACTAGAAGCACAATGAAATTTTCTGTTGTGTTCTCTTGCAATGCAATTTTAGGACAACCTTTGATCATTGGAAGATCCATCAAAAATAGAACGGACAGTAATTGCTCTCAACTCCAACTCATTAAGTCATCAGTTCTGACTAATTGGATTTTTTAAAAATATTTTGCTGATGAACATTACTTTATATTGACCATGGTGGAATATTTATGTAATTACTGTTCAATCTAACATGTCACTCATAATTATCTGTAGCATAATCTATTCTTCTCTTGAATAATGCAACACTTGGAAAGTAAACTACATGATTCAACTATTAATAAATACTATGATTCAGCATGTTATTTACCCTTGAATCTTTTTGGCCAGTGACAGACAGACAGATGCCCTATACAATTCAGCATGCTCTCACAGTGGCCTCTATGATAAAATCAAGAGTTTCTGTTCAGAATAAGGCTAGCTATTGACTTCCCTGGCAGTGCAGCAGTTGGGACTTCACTTTCCGATGCGGGTTGGGTGGGAATGTGGGTTTGATTCCTAGTAAGGGAGCTAGGATCCCGCATGACACATGGAATGGCCAAAAAATCTAAACATAAACCAGAAGCACTATTGTAAAAATTCAAAAAGGGTTTTAAAAAAATGATCCACATTAAAGCAAATCTTTAATAAAACAAAAAAGAATACTGTTGGTTAAAAAAGTTTAGCTTGAATAAATTCCCAAATCACACTAGGTAAATTTACTGATCATTTATGGAACCATGAATAGCAAGCATAAGTATTCTGGTCCAATATAATCAATATGTTAAATTTCCATTGTAAAAATTTCCATATGTTAAATTTCCATGGGCATCATGCAGATAAAGGGCAGAAATCCTGGACATCTGGATTTATCACACATATGCCCATTAAAATTTATTATCAAAAGTTTATTGACATCTGGGATAATTTTGCCTAAATAAGGGTGAAATGACAAATAGTGCCTACATCACATTTGGAAAGTCTCTCCTATCATGAATGATTATTAATAGAGTTTTTTTTAAATGGTTGAAGTGAAAGTGTTAGTTGTTCAGTTGTGTCCACCTCTTTGCCACCCCAAGGACTATAGCCTGCCAGGATCCTCTATCCCTGGGATTCTACAAGCAAGAATACTAGAGTGGGTTGCCATTCACTTCTCCAGGGGTATCATCCCAACCCAAGGATTGAACCTGGATCTCCTGCATTGCAGACAGATTTACTACCTGAGTCAACAGGGAAGTCCCTTTTAAAAGTTACTTATACTAAAAGAGGAAGGTCTGAAGTTAATGCAGTTGGACACAGAAATCAAAAAAACAATTTAAGTCTCAACAATTAAGTACATACAAATACTTTATGATTTAGTTAGGTAGATTGCTTTTACATTTTGACTTTTTGTATATTAAAAAAATGGAATTTATTAGAAAGGTGCTGATGGTTGATGGAATCCAAGTAAGAGCTGACAAACCTAAACAGGGTAAAGGTGAAACCCACGGTCACACCTCTGATTTTACAGATGGGAATCAATGTACCTCCCCTACTGGACAGATATCTGATGTTGACAGAATATTCACACCTTTTGACTTGCAACTCATGACTTCCTCTGGGTCAGCCAGGGACAATAATCTTGAGCTGAAGACCACCCTATAGAAGAAAAGCAGTCACAAGATTCAAAGAACTTAGCATAGATACAGACAATAGATGGATCAATTGAATGATTGATTTTTATTAATGTAAATTCTAATATATAGAAAGAATTGCCTAAATACAAGTAATGTGTGCATAATTTTATACATTTTATTACAGATTAAATATTATTAAAGTAATACGAGTAATCTACCATGCAGGTAAAAGATTTGATTATGGCTAGATTCTTTTTTTTTTTTTTTAATTGGGATGTTAAGCAGAATCAAAAATAAAGGCCATAGCTTCAATAGACCTTTATACTAAATACTGAAGGCTATACTGAAGGCTGGTAGCTCAGATGGTAAAGTGTCTGCCTGCAATGTGGAAGACCCAGGTTTGATCCCTGGGTCAGGAAGATCCCCTGGAGAAGGAAATGGCAACTCATTCCAGTACTCTTGCCTGGAAAATTCTATGGACGGAGTAGCCTGGGAGGCTACCGTCCATGGGGTCACAAAGAGTTGGACATGACTGAGTGACTTCACTTTACAGGAAAAATTGCCACTTTTTCACTTATACTGAATTCTATGTAACTGAAACAAACTATCTTGGTTTCCCTTAAATGCTGACTCTGACCTTAACCAAAACTTAAGCTTTCTTCATGTCCACGTGATCTTCCAGCTTTCTCGCCAGTCAGCTACAGACAAGTAAACAGAACGTTAAGTTTCCAGTAACCAAACACAAGACTACGTACTCCCTCATTCGTGTTTATAAACTGAGAGTTTATAAACTGCCATTTCCTTCTCCAGATGTGATTTTCCTAATTGTTTAAAAATGCTCTCTTAAGATGAGTTGCCCTCTCTTACTGTTTGCTAAACTCTTAACCACCAATTGGAGAAGGAAATGGCAACCCACTCCAGTACTCTTGCCTGGAAAATCCCATGGGCAGAGGAGCCTGGTAGGCTACAGTCCATGGGGTCGCGAAGAGTCGGATATGACTGAGAGACTTCACTTTCACCTCATTAACAACCAGTGGTTAGGGCTGCTGTAATCTCTCTCTGTGTGACACCTTGTCCCACCCCTGGTGTATATTCTAACCCTTGGTTCACTGCCTGTGCTGCTGACATTAGTGATAAAAGCAAGGAGCTGCATGTAATTCAAATGTAGTGTAATAGTTCCTAATCTATTGATTAACTCCCCAGTGTGAGAAAGTGAAAGTGAAGTCGCTCAGTCGTGTCTGACTCTTTGTGACACGACTCTTAGCCTCCTCCCTCCATGGGATTCTCCAGGCAAGAGTACTGGAGTGGGTTGCCATTTCCTTCTCCAGGGGATCTTCCCGACCCAGGGATTGAACCCGGGTCTCCCGCATTCCAGGCAGACGCTTTAACCTCTGGGCCACCAGGGAAGCCCAATATGAGAGGAGATACTCATTTTCTCAGAGAAAATCCCCTCGTTTCAGGGGACTGCCTGGGGAGGGGAGGCGGGTATTTCCCCTGCTGTATTTGGTATTTCTCTTGGTCACTGGTCACAGGTCACAGCTGCTGTGTTGCTCTATATCATCATCACTTCCCAACCGCCTCTGGGAGGAAGCCCTCCTGATATTAACACTTCACTTCCTTCTTCTGTTGAATATCCCAGGTCCTTCCCTGGTGGCTGAGATGGTAAAGAATCTGCCTGCAGTGCAGAAGATCCAAGTTCAATGCTTGGGTCGGGAAGATCCCCTGGAGACGGAAACGGCAACCTACTCCAGTATTCTTGCCTGGAAAATCCCATGGACAGAGGAGCCTGGTGGGCTTGGTGGGTTACAGTCAATGGGGTTGCACTGAGTTGGACACAACTGAGCAACTAACACTTTCATGTTACATTTAATTAGCTTTTGTTGCAAGCAGAACCTGTTTCTGAAGAGCTGCAAAAACATTCTGCAAACCAAACCAAACAACAAGAAAAATCAAACAAAAATAAATGGACTCACCTCTCTTAAGCCATTTGTTCAAATTGTGTCTGAAAAGGGCTATGTATTATATAGGCCAAATTACCTGGTTCTATAAAATTCTAATAATTACCTTAATGTTGAAATAAATGCTAAATCATTCAGATAAAAATATGTAGTTATGACAGGCACACAGGAACATAATCCATAACTCTGACTCCACTATCCTGGAATCTCACCACTCTGGCCCTTGCCCACTTTTGTTGTTTTTGTTTAGTCACTAAGTCATGTCCAACTCTTTGTGACCCCATGAACTGCAGAACATCAGGCTTCCCTGCCCTTCACTATCTCCCGGAGTTTGCTCAAACTCAGGTCCACTGAGTCAGTGATGCCACCCAACCATCTCATCCTCTGTTGTCCCCTTCTCCTCCCGCCTTCAATCTTTCCTAGCATCAGGGTCTCTTACAATGAGTCAGCTCTTTGCATCAGGTGGCCAAATTACTGAAGTTTCAGTTTCAGAATCAGTCTTTCCAATGAATATTCAGGACTGATTTCCTTTAGGATTTACTGATTTGATCTCCTTGCTGTCAAAGGGACTCTCAAGTGTCTTCTCCAGCACCACAATTTGAAAAGCATCTGTTCTTTGGCACTCAGCCTTTTTTTACTCCTTTCTGTTTCTCTTTATTTATTTCTGCACTTCTGAGTTTCCATCTAGAATGATTTCCCTTCTTGATCAATAATATCCCCACTCTCCTTTCTTTATTAGAGTTCTGGTGGCACACTCTGCAGGTGTTTTCTTCTGAAAATGTGTTTATTTCACGCACAGGTATGTGGTTTTATTTGTTCATTTATTAGTTTGTTTTTGTCTAACGAAGATCCCAGGTAGGCTGGAGTCTCAGAAAAGGAATCATCGTGAGTTATGCTCAGTCGTGTCTGACTCTTTGTGACCCCATGGACTGTAGCCCATCAGGCTCCTCTGTCCATGGGATTTCCCAGGGCAGAATACTGGAATGGGGTGTCATTTCCCCCTCCAGGGGATCTTCCCCACCCAGGGACTGAACTTGAGTCTCCTGTGTCTCCTAAATTGGCACGTGGATTCTTTACCACTAGCATCACCTGGGAAGCCCCAGAAAAGGAATGAACTTCTGCAGGGTGCCCAGGCAAACTAGTTAAGGCCCAGCATGAGGACATCAATATTCATTCAGCTCAGTCTTAGACTCAAGCCTCATGAAGATGTTGGGAATGTTATATCCACTGTGAGTGCTAGCATGCTTCCTGATGCTGTTATGTCACATAGGTGCATCACAATATGTGCAAATGGAAGCCATCGACACTAGCCATGTGGAGGGACTTGTGGTTAGTTCCACAAAAACAGAGCTCCCAGCATAGGGTTGCAATCAAGCCTCTGCTAGGCCACACTCCTGTTGAGTCCTGACAAGGACGAGAGCAACACTTTCTCTACCCCACAATCCAAAACCCCAAGTCCAGGGGTTGGGTGATCTTCTAAGAATGATACATGCTGTGTCTTTACCCAGTGTGATAAGGCAACGAGAACCTACCACCCGTCCTTTCTCTGAATTGTTTGCTGAAGTGTGTACTGTAGCTTGTGGCATGCATGTGCTACTGGGGCAGTTGCCCTTATCTTTAGGACATTCATTTCCATTGTTGAAGGTTTTTTCTTTCTGGCTACAGAATTCTGAGCCTACAGTCATTTTTTTCTCAGCAATTTAAAGGTATCATTCCATTATTTCTTGACATCCATTGTTTCTTTTGGGATAGGTGCTTAAGCATATTTTTTATTTAATAAAAATTGCTTTTTACTCTCTGGCTGTACTTATGATTTTCTTTTAGTTACTTTGTTTCTTTTAAGCAATTTTCCTGATATATACTTAATTGAGGTTTTGTTTGTCCTTTTTTCTCTCCTGAGTCTGTGCATTTTATTTTAAATCTCTGTTCTATTTTTTCATAACTTTGGAAAATTGTAACTGTTTGCTCCTCAGTCATTACACTGGCTTACTTTTGTCCTGGCTGGTCCCTTTTAGGTAATCTCTTAACCATAAGAGGTTTGGGCTCCTAATAAAAGCTCCTAATATTGGAGAATATTGAGAAGCTCAAAATGGTCCTACATCCAGTTTCTCCTTAAGGTCCCGGGTATAAAATATCTCTTTCACTTCTCAACTTTCCCACTTCCTTTAATTCTATTCAGAAAGTGGATCCAAAGGCTTCATTTTCAGACCATGTACCATTTTAATAGCCTCATAATTTCTTTTTTTGTTTGCTTTTTTTGAGCATTCCAGTTGCTCTCATCAGTGATATGGCTCAAATTAACTAGTTGTCTCACTGAGGTGTCATACACTCTCTTGGCTTTATGAGTGCATTACTTACATTGCCCATTCTAAGCTAATCTTCTTATATTCATTTAAATTTAACAAACAAGGTATTTGTTACCATGAATGTAGTCTTTCTTCATCTTCACAAAAGCATGATATACTAGTCTATATGTTATACTGTGTGATAGCAATATTTTATTCATAGTAGGCTGTGGAAGTTATTGATCTGTGTTTGATATCTCAATGTTATACATAAGGTTAGTACATTTTCCCTTTATTTTTTATTTTGCATTTTATAAATTGTTCTGTTTGTCTTAGACTTTGAAATATTTCAACAGGAGGCTCAAGAGTATGACATTTCTCATTAATCTTCTCCAAATCTGCAGTTTCAGGTGTTTCCTCAGCAAGGAAAATAGACCTCTATGATTTATTTAATTTATTTAATTATTAACAGCCTTCCATCTGTTCGTTTTTCTCCTTCTGGAATTCCCATTATTTGTATGTTAGGTCTTCTGGATAAGTCCTTTAAATCCCTTATCTTTTCCCTGATGGTTTTCTTCTGACTTATTTCTTCTATTTTTTTCTTCCAAGCCACTGATTCCAGTCTCATCTTTGAACTTCTGCTTCATTTACTGACTAAATTATTTATATAGGAAGTCATGTTTCATTTAGGCTCAGGAAATTATTTGGAGCTTATCTTGAATCTCTTTGTTCTGTTAAATTTCTGTTTGTTAATTTCTCTTGTGCTTATTTTGACTGATGAGTGAGTTTTCCCTTCTTTGGATGGATGTCAAATGTTTAGATGTATTTTTATTTACCTATTTTTGTCTCATTGGAACATAGGTCCATTTTTTGAAGACACACCCATAACCACATAGACACCCATTGGGTCACACCATTTCCAGAATATTCCATCTTCCTTTATTCAGGTCTTTATGAGAATAACTGAAAATCTTGGAGATAGTGGAGGACAGAGAAGGTTGCCATGCTGCAGTCCAGGGGGTCTCAGAGAATGGAACATGACTTAGTTACTCAACAACAACATGATAATAACTTCAAAATTATCTTTCATCTCTTGCTTCCAATAATTGTAATTATATAATATTCAAAATTTACAGTAGTGGTCACTTTAATACAATTATCCACTGATATCTGAGTTAAAGCTTCATATACCTAATGACAAGAAATAACTGCACATTGACATTATTGGTGAATATGAGAAAGTAGGTGGAACACTGCTGATACTTCAGAAAAGCTGCAGGTTGGAAAGCCACTGATGCCAATTAATACTGCCAACATTAAATAAGTTCTGTCACTCCTCCCCTCTGCTCTCAGACCTTAATTTAAATTTGACTCAGAATTTACACGGCAAACTTGATCCAATGCACAGTTTCTTCAGGATTCTGTTGTGGATCCAGTGAATGCTTCAATACTTCCTTAACTGTAGGTATCTTTATTTTTACCTACAAGAGTGGTTGGGATAGATATAGTTCAGTTCAGTTCAGTTCAGTTGCTCAGTTGTGTCTGACTCTTTGCAACCCCATGAATTGCAGCATGCCAGGCCTCCCTGTTCATCACCAACTCCCGGAGTTTACTCAAACTCGTGTCCATCGAGTTGGTGATGGCATCCAGCCATCTCATCCTCTGTCGTCCCTTTCTCCTCCCAAATCCCTCCCAGCATCAGAGTCTTTTCCAATGAGTCAACTCTTCACATGAGGTGGCCAAAGTATTGGAGTTTCAGCTTTAGCATCAGTCCTTCCAATGAACACCCAGGACTGATCTCCTTTAGAATGAACTGGTTGGATCTCCTTGCAGTCCAAGGGACTCTCAAGAGTTTTCTCCAACACCACAGTTCAAAAGCATCAATTCTTCAGTGCCCAGCTTTCTTCACAGTCCAACTCTCACATCCATACACGACCACAGGAAAAATCATAGCCTTAACTAGAGGGACCTTTGTTGTCAAAGTAATGCTGCTTTTGAATATGCTATCTAGGTTGGTTATAACTTTCCTTCCAAGGAGTAAGCATCTTTTAATTTCACGGCTGCAATCACAATCTGCATTATTTAACTTATATGCAGAGTACGTCATGAGAAAGTCTGGGCTGGAAGAAGTACAAGCTGGAATCAAGATTGCTGGGAGAGATATCAATAACCTCAGATATGCAGATGACACCACCCTTATGGCAGAAAGTGAAAGGGAACTAAAAAGCCTCTTGATGAAAGTGAAAGAGGAGAGTGAAAAAGTTGGCTTAAAGCTCAACCTTCAGAAAACTAAGGTCATGGCATCTGGTCCCATCACTTCATGGGAAATAGATGGGGAAACAGTGGAAACAGTGTCAGACTTTATTTTTGGGGGCTTCAAAATCACTGCAGATGTTGGTTGCAGCCATGAAATTTTGGATACTGCTAAAATAGAAAAGAAATCATGACACATACAGAGCATGACCAATGTGCCAGGAGTTGCTTTGAGTCTACACATATTGGGTTTAAGTCATTTTAGTTGTGTCCAACCCTATGGACTGCAGCCTGTCAGGTTCCTCTGTCCATGGGATTCTCCAGGTAAGAATACTGGAGTGGGTTGCCATACCATTTTCCAGAGGATCTTCCCAACCCAGAGATCAAGCCTGAGTCTCCTGCCTTGCAGGTAGATTCTTTATTGACTAATTCAGGCTTAAATTTCCATATCTTTCTCCTTTTATCTGCAGAATCATCAAATCATTCAATGGTACTATTACTCTGAAAGCATATATGTAATTCAAAGTAATCTAATTCAGCTTAAGATATTAAGTATTTAGTATATAAGAAGAACTAATTGTCTTGAATAAATAAACCACTCATATATCATGTGCATTGTCTGGTTTCAGAGATAAAAGTTAATGTGTAGAGAAACAAGGAGAGAAAAATATGAGAACCTGGGAAATTAGAGCAAAAAAGAGACTGCTTGGAGCTCAGTGGGAATGACTTTAGGGAAAACAAACACAACTCATACAAAAGGAGAAAATGTGAAAAGATCGCCTGGGAGAGTAGAGCATCATGATAAATGTCAAAAGAAACACATGATGTGACATGTGGCAGTCCATACCTATGTGAGGCAGAGGTATATTTTTAGCTAACAATACATCACATGAAAAAAAAAAAAAGGATAACAAGCATTTTAACAAATGAAATATTTCTAAAAAACATGACACATATTTGTATTGTTTTGTTCTGACTTTTATACTGCAATTGATTTCTGCTAGATCACTATGTATTTTATTAAATAATTACACTAAATCCTCTGTATTAGATTTTTTTTTTTTTTTAAAGCAGAGACCTTTGCCAACAAAGGTCTATCTAGTCAAAGCTATGAGTTTTCCAGTATGGATGCGAGAGTTGGACTATAAAGAAAGCTGAGCACTGAAGATTTGATGCTTTTGGACTGTGGTGTTGGATAAGACTCTTGAGAGTCCCTGGGACTGCAAGAAGATCCAACCAGTCCATCCTAAAGGAGATCAGTCCTGGGTGTTCTTTGCAAGGACTGATACTGAAGCTGAAGCTCCAATACTTTGACCACCTGAGGCGAAGAACAGATTCATTTGAAAAGACCTTGATGCTTGGAAAGATTGAGGGCAGGAGGAGAAGGGGACAACAGGGTATGAGATGGTTGGATGGCATCACCAACTCGATGGGCATGAGTTTGAGTAAGCTTCAGAAGTTGGTGATAGACAGGGAAGCCTGGCATGCTGCAGTCTACGGAGTGGTAAAGAGTTGGACACAACTGAGTGACTGAACTGATGGATTGATTAGATTTATAGCTATTATAATCCTAAAACAGTAAAATTAACATTTTTGTTACATGGATCCAGTGTTATCTAGTCCACTAAGATTTAAAATGGAGGGCTTCCCTGGTGGCTCAGTGGTAAATAATCTGCCAACCAACACAAGAGACACAGTTTGATCCCTAATCCAGGAAAGTTCTACCTGTCTAGGAGCAAGACCATGCACCACATCTATTGAGCTTGTGCTCTAGAGCCCAGGAGCTGCAGCTACTGAACCCACATGCTCTGGAGCCCATACTCTGCAACAAGAGAAGCCACCACAGCAAAAACTCAGCACAAACAAAGATAAATAATTAACAATTATTTAAAAAATTAAAACTGAGAAAGCATTTCAATCATTTTTTTTTCCATTTCATTTTCATTAGAGATAATCGAAAGCCCACAAATGAGCATGAGTTTTGTCCACTAAGTAAGTGACTCTTCCTCTCTATGTGGTAATTGGTAACTGAAATCTCTAGGAGTTTTCTGGTTGTGGGATTACAGCTCATGAGATACTGAAAAGCCTCTGAAACTTTCATCTTTTGCTTTTACTAAAGTGTAAGGGGTA
Organism: Capricornis sumatraensis; assembly: GCF_032405125.1. Taxonomy (NCBI): domain Eukaryota; kingdom Metazoa; phylum Chordata; class Mammalia; order Artiodactyla; family Bovidae; genus Capricornis; species Capricornis sumatraensis. The sequence goes on along the minus strand of NC_091089.1, from coordinate 11,936,715 downwards.
CATCATCACAAACATACGTTTTTATTTGCAATGAGCTCATAAAAATAAAAGAAATTCCAAGGATCTAAAAATAAAGAGGCACAAAACCTAAGGCATTAAAACCTTTGCTATATATAAACATGATTCATAATCTTGGTCAAGTAGAAGCTGTGGATTTAACGTACATATGAGATATTTGGTTTGAAGGCAGCACTAAGCTGCTTTGAAAATGTGATCCACTCAGTAAAGTTAGATGCTTAAAGACCTGTGTTGTTAGTAAAAGAGAAAACTTAAAAAAAAACAAAAAAAAGATGAACAGCATGTGGTTGTTATGGATTTGTGTCCGCAGAATTCACATGTTCAGATCTTAATCTCCAATATTTAACTTGTTTTGGAGACATGGTTTTTACAGAGGCAGCAAAATTCAAATTAGATCCCTAGCCTTACTCTAATGGGTAGCCCCTGATATGACCAGTGTCTTGTAAGAAGAGGAAATTTGGATCTAGGTCCTATGCAGGGACTGTCATGGGGATATGAAGATGGATCTACTGGAACAGATCCCTTCTTCACAGCCTTTGGAAGGAATCAGCTCTACCAACCTTGACTTTAGACTTTCACCATTCAGAACTACTTCTCTTATTTTGAGTCACTTAGCCCAGGGTACTTTGTATGGTGGTGGTGGTTGTTCAGTCATGTCTGACTCTTTGCAGCCCCATGGACTATAGCCTGCCAGGCTTCTCTGTCCATGGGATTCTCCAGGCAAGAATACTGGAGTGGGTTGTCATTTCCTTCTCCAGGGGATTTTTTCCCAAACCAGGGATTGAATCCGGGTATCCTGCATTGCAGGCAGATTCTTTACCTCTGAGCCACCAGGGAAATCCACTTTGTATGGTAGCCCTGGCAAGCTAAAACATCCTCTAAGAAAACTAACCTGTCCCTTGAAGAGTTCTAATCATAAGCCTACATTATATGCAAATCTGGCATTCAAGTTTGTGATCTTGGAAATATTTGAAATATTATCTGAAATATTGACATAAAATGTGGCTAGAGTACTGTGATGTTCCATAAAATGAAGTAGGGGATTATAAATGTCTCACTAGAGTTTTGGTGTTCCACAGTGGCAGTCTTAACAAAAAAAGAGTTCACAGTCTAAAATTACAAACCCCAGAAGGAAACAATCCACTGTAAACAAGGGACAGAAGAAAATACAAACAGTAGAATTAAATCCCCCGAGAAATATTGCTTTTATATAAAAATAAGTTTAAAGTTATTAAAGGAATAACAGTAGGGAGTAAAAATATGATAAATATACACTACAAGAAGTCATGTTTGAAAATAAAACACAATCTGGACATAAAAAGAACCAAAGGAAGAATTAAATTGTTTATGAAACTGCAGATACAAGAATTTGAGGAAAGAGTTAAAGCACATTTTGGGAGGATTCATTTTGATGCAATGAAATAAGGTTAAAAAATGACATTATAAAAGACAAATTGAAAAAAAAAATTTAGACAGGTGAGAAATTCCAATACATCTCCACTGAAACTCCTAAGAGGAAAAAGGAGAATGAGAAAGGTAATATTTTTAAAGGTAGTATTGAGAGTATTCCAAAATTTATATAAATTTTCAGATTTAGGAAATATGCAATCTTGAATATGAATATAATTTAATCCATCGAGTAGGGAAATTTCAGAACATCAAAGAGTAGGTCATAAAAATGACTGTAAAAAAAGATTTTATCAGAGTAAATTAAAATTAGACATTTTAACAGGGATAAAAATAGATATAAGGCAGCAGAAAAATACCTTTAAAGTGATGTGAGAAAACAATGGTGAACTTTGAATTCTCTACTGATATAAGTTCCTGAAATATCTGACCGTGTTAAAAAAGGACATTTTCAGATAGAAACCACTGCTAACATAAGACACTACTGATAGAAGAACTACTGAATTATATATTCAGAATGAAAGAAATCAAAAGCAACACAGATTGTGAAATCAAAGGGAAATGGTAGCAAATAAATTGCTAAACATTAAATAAATCTAAAACTCATTGATTGCTTAATGTCAGGAAATTAACTATTAATATAATGTCTAATTTAGAGAGATATTAAATAAAGTGGAACTGAGATACTAGGCAAAAATAGCCTGAGAGTGTAATGAAAGATGGAAGAGAATCAATTTGATTTAAAAATCTTTCAGATATTTTGGCTATCTGCTTTCATTTAGGAAGATATTGATTAATATTCAGATGAAACCAACTATAAGTATTAATTTTTACCATCCTATTAACATTGAATAGGAAAGTTGTTGATGGACAGAGGACATTTATTAAGGTGATATATATCCTTTCAATAAATGTATATCTGTGTTTTTCCCCAAATTGATCTCTCCTCTGTAACCAGCCCCCAGGTCAAGAAATAGAATATTGCTGGCACCACAAAGATTTGCTTATATTCATCCTTTCCCCAAGGAAAACCACTTCTTAGATTTCTGAGAGCTTAAGTTGTTTTTGCTGTCGTTGGTGTGTAGTTGCTAAGTCATGTCTGACTCTTTTACAAAACCATGGACTATAGCTCGTCAAGCTCCTCTGTTCATGGAATTCTCCAGACAAGAATCCTGCGGTGGGTTGCTGTTTCCTTCTCCAGGGGATCTTTCTGACCCAGGGATTGAACTCTCAACTCCTGCACTGGCAGGTAGATTCTTTACCATGGAGCCATCAGGGAAGCATTAAGTTAGATTTTCCTATTTTTGTTTCAATAGCATACACTGCATACCTTTTTTGGTCTATCTTGTTCAAAATCATACTTGGAAACATTCCTTCATGTTGTATAGCATTTTAGATTATTTACATCACCTCTGTTCAATGACATTGTGCGTCACTGCATGAGAGTTTATCCATTCTTCTGCTGATAGACATTTGTTTAGTGTCTAGTTTGAGGACATTGCAAATCATACTGCTGTGAACAATTTCGTGCATTTTTTGTAAGCATATGCACATATTTCTTCCAGATTCCTATCCAGAAATGACATTGCTTGGTAACAGGATAAGTGTATCAACTTGAGTTGCTGCTGACAAGCAGTTTTTAAAAATATCAATTTATACTCCCACCAGCGAGCTGGGAGTGTGGTTGCTCAACAACATTCACTCAGATACTTGGTATTTTCTGATGCTTTCCTTTCAGTAAATCTGATAACTGTATATCGCCTTGTGGTTTTGATTTTCATTTCCCTGATGGCCAGTGAAGCTAAGGACATTTAAATATAGTTATTAGACATTTGGGTGTTGATTTTTTCCTGTGTGTGTGTGTGTGTGTGTGTGTGTATGAGAAACGCTTGTTCAAATCTGTGACCACATGCCAAGTCTGTGTTATTAATTTTATTAAAAGAAGGTGTCTGTATGTCATGGAGCCTGGGATAAGTTGGTGGACACGTGCACCACAAATATTTTCTTTAGTGTTGATGCTGCTGTCTCTTTTAATGCCTAGTAGAAAGAAAGTGCCGAAGATTAATGATTTCAAACTGTGATGCTGGAGAAGACTCTCAAGGGTCACTCGGACTGCAAGGAGATCAAACCAGTCAATTACAAAGGAAATCTACCCTGAATATTCATTGGAGGACTGATTATGAAACTGAATAGCTTGTTCACCTGATGCAAAGAGCTGACTCATTGGAAAAGACCCTAATGCTTGGAAAGATTGAAGGCAGGAGAAGAAGGGGGCAACAGAGGATGAGATGGCTGGATGGCCATCACGGACTCAATGGACATGAGTCTGAGTAAACTCTGGGAGATGGTGAAGGACAGGGAACCCTGGTGTGCTGCAGTCCATGGGATCGCAAACAGGTGGACAAGACTGAGTGACAGAACAACAACAAAAATGACACCAAAGCTTGCAGTTAAAAAAAGAATCATCCATTTAGCCAGGTGGTCCATCTGGTCTGAGACAGGCTCCCGTGGTCTTGGTTGAGCCCACGTGTGTGTCAGTGGTAAGAACTGGGCTTACTGACTGCTGGGTCTGTGACCTCTGTTTTTCTTCACATGGCCCATCAATTTCCAGTCGACTAGCCTCCACTCCTTCCCATGGCAGCCACAGGGTCCAAGTGCAGTGAGAAAGGGTGAGTCCTGCTGTTCAGGAGCGGCTCTTCAAGTCTCTCTTGCTCCAAGTTTTCTAACTTTCTGTTTGGTCAAACGAAGTCATGTAACCAAGTCCAATTCAATGCGAGGGAAAACAATCGATGAAAGAATGCAGTCACACTGAAGGGATAAGGTTGCAGAGAGAGCAATAATAGACCCCACTTTTACAAGCAGCACTGCTTCTGGGTGCAGATAATTGCATTCTGTGCTGTGCTTATCACTTGGTCGTGTCTGACTCTTTGCAACCCCATGGGTTGTAGCCTACCAGGCTCCTCTGCCCATGGGATTCTCCTGGCAAGAATACTGGAGTGGGTTGCTATGCCCTCCTCCAGGGGATCTTCCCAACCCAGGGACTGAACTCAGGTCTCCCATATTGCAGGCGGATTCTTTACAATCTGAGCCACTAGGCTCATGCAAAATCGACTCACCTTTATCTATGATCCCCAAATTCTCATCAAATTCTATATGGCTCAATGTTCAGAATTTCCCAATCTGGATTAAATTTGACTGTCTCCTCAGATATGGCTGCTATCGATCTAAGGAATATAAACCATTAAACAAGGTACCTGACCCCATCACACCCACCATGCAATGGTGCTAAAGCAACAAAGATGACTGTAATAAAGACTTCCATTCCTAAATGGGGGAAATAGGAAGCACTTAACAGTCTACAGTCCCATGGGAGTGCTGAAATTCCACAAGGTACAAGTTGGCAAGACCCGTATTTCTGGGGCTAGGAAACATTTCTTGGTTAAACCCTGCTTCTAAGCTTAGGAAGTAGGAACAGAATATAATAAAAATAAGAGCCTAAGCAAGAAATAATAATAATAATAATTTTAACAGAGAAAATAAGCCATTTTAAAAGTCATTTTAAATGACTTTTTCTGCTTATTTTCAGTATCCAGAGATTTGGAGGCTTGGAGGTGTTTTTCAAATTTGATAAATCTTCCTTCTTGGTCCAAATTGGTGGCCCATTTCTTATACAAGTCTTTTAAAATTACGTATCAATACTTCGGGGAAGAAAAAAGTGAAAAGTGAAAATGTTAGTCATTCAGTTGTGTCCTTCTCTTTGTGACCTGCGTGGACTGTAGCTCACAAGGCTTTTCTGTCCATAAAATTCTCTAGGCAAGAATACTGGAGTGGGTAGCCATTCCCTTCTCCAAGGAATTTCCCAAACCAGCAGACCAACCTGGGTCTCCCACATTGCTGGCAAATTCTTTACCATCTAAACCACCAGGGAAGCCCTGGGGAAGAAAGTGTAGATATAAAGTAGATATAATTTTTGTTTTTTCTCTAAGCACAACTAAAAACCTGGGCATTGTATATAAGATAAAACTTAGACTCTGAAAGGTGGGGAGAAAGCAACCTGTCTATGGACATGAGGACTCCAAAGTAATGGGGTAGTGATTCAACCAGATTTTCTTTTAGTCTTATACAATCTGAACAAGGAGCAAAAGAAGGCAGCAATTGTGAAGTATCAGAAGTTTCAGTCTCGAAATTCTCCCCAAAGGCCTCTCTTTCTCACCAAAGAACCAGGAAACAGGCAGCCTAGCAGATGGTAAACTTTTAATAAATAAGCAGTGTGGTTAAGCAATCCTCTGAAGACAAAACTATGATGTGTTCACTTGAGCAAATACCAAGGGACCACCAGATCTCTATCCTCCCCAGACAGGAACCATCTGTGGGAAAACTTGAATAAAAGTGATGTCTGAAAAGGCCAAATAGGGAGGCCAAGTTTATGGGCAGTTCTGTGTTATTATTATTCAACATAAATCAATCTTAACAATGAAAGTGAAGGAAGTGTTAGTCTCTCAGTCATGTCCTACTCTGTGAGACCCCATGGACTGTAGCCTCCCAGGCTCCTCTGTCTATGGAATTCTCTGGACAAGAATACCGGAGTGGGTTGTCATTCCCTTCTCCAGGGGATCTTCCCAACCCAGGGACTGAGCCCACGTCTCTGGTATTGAAGACAGAATTCTTTACTGTCTGAGTGACCAGGGAAGCCCAATATTCACTGTTTGATAAAGAATTAGTTTTCATCAATATTCATCACAAATAGTAATATGCTAGGTCTTTCTTGTCACCTTCTTAGATGTTTTTTCAGTAGTATATTTCTGCTTTCTTTATTAATTTTATTCTCTTCATTTTATGCAATTGTTTTATTCATGTCATTTATTTTTATCTTGAAGATTGCATGTAACGGATCTTTTTTAAACTTTCTGTAATGGTTTACCAAGAATAATCCAACTTTTCTCTCTATTTTAAGGATCACATGAAATTCTATTTGTATATACACATATGCAAGGCTTTCCCCGTGGCTCAGTGGGTAAAGAATTTGCCTGTTATGCAGGATATGCAGGATATGCGGTTTTGATTCCTGGGTGGGGAAGATCCCCCGGACAAGGAAATGAAAACCCACACCAGTATTCTTGCCTGGAAGATTCCATGGACAGAGGAACCTGGTGGGCTACAGTCCATGGGGTCACAAAGAGTCAGAGACAACTGAGCGCACACACACATATATATACATGAGCACATATGCACACATCATGCAATCACAGACAAATGTAGAGTGTATGGTATGTGTTTTGCGTCTTTGCATGTGTATTCAGCATATGTAAGATAGGAGGTAAGAGAAAATGTCATAAGATTGAAAAATAAAAACTCAGATTAATCATATTTGCTGACTATAAATACGATTGATACTACTTGCATAAAAATATTTCTTTCATTGGGGAAGGCATCATTTGTTAGTACCTTAGACGCTTGCTCCTTGGAAGAAAAGTTATGACCAACCTAGATAGCATATTCGAAAGCAGAGACATTACTTTGCCAACTAAGGTCCATCTAGTCAAGGCTATGGTTTTTCCTGTGGTCATGTATGGATGTAAGAGTTGGACTGTGAAGAAGGCTGAGCACTGAAGAATTGATGCTTTTGAACTGTGGTGTTGGAGAAGACACTTGAGAGTCCCTTGGACTGCAAGGAGATCCAACCAGTCCATTCTGAAGGAGATTAGGCCTGGGATTTCTCTGGAGGGAATGATGCTAAAGCTGAAACTCCAGTACTTTGGCCACCTCATGCAAAGAGTTGACTCATTGGAAAAGTCTCTGATGCTGGGAGGGATTGGGGGCAGGAGGAGAAGGCGACGACCGAGGATGAGATGGCTGGATGGCATCACTGACTCGATGGACATGAGTCGGAGTGAACTCCGGGAGATGGTGATGGACAGGGAGGCCTGGCGTGCTGTGATTCATGGGGTCGCAAAGAGTCGGATACGACTGAGGGACTGAACTGAACTGAACTTGAACACCAATAGCAATGTATATTCTAATAAATATGCATAAGACATGCATGATTGATATCAGTGGTTCACAAATACAGAAGATTATCTATATGCAGATTTGGGAGATAATATGAAATTCTGATATGAATACATTTTACCTTCCAAAACAAATTCTTGATAAACATCAGGAATCTGTAAAAGCATTTTTCATAGTATTTTATTTTCCAAGAGTCCATGTAACTTAATCCAGGACTTTTTTCATAGTAATTATATTTAGACTTCTTAATTAGCAGGAGATTATAATTTGTATAAATAAAATGACGGTAAGATTTTAAATAAAATTAAGAAAATATGATTTTACAAAGCATAAATATGTATGCACTTTATATAAATAATTTATATCAATATACTTAGAGAAAATAGTGCTCTAAATGGATTATGGAAAGTAAATGCTTTATTAGGCTTCCCTGGTGGCTCAGACAGTAAAGAATCTGCCTGCACTGAGAGAGACATGGGTTCCATCATCCCTGGGTCAGGAAGATCCCCTGGAGAAGAGAATGGAAGATGTTTTATTACACAATAAAATTATGAACATGTAAGCATAATTAATACCCTGAGTGCAACTTTGAAGAGAATATTACAGAACAAGATTACCTAGAGAATATAGGCCATGATAACCTTATGGTTTCTCCTTGCTATTTCTCAGTGTTTCTAAAAGGTCAATTTTTCAAGGTCTGCGAGATTTCATGAAATTTGATGTTTCACAGATTCAATAGCATTTCTTTTCATTGAGTATAGCTGTGTGAAATCTAAATTGTCCTCAGGTATTTCGTCTTCAGATGAAGTTATTGCCAGCACTTTTCTCTTTTTGACATCTCTCTACTTGACAGAAAAATCCACTCTACAGACGTAATGGAGAAAAGTATTGCATCAAGAAAAATGATTAGAAGCCATGGTTTAAATATTAAACACCAGATTTGAGTTTAAAAAAGAAGTCTGAAGTTGACCTTTAAATTATGGTTCAAAGTCTTCTGTTATAACTAAAACACAGACAAAGTAGTTATTTTCTCACTAATTTAAATAACATTTTAATGTGCTGACATTTTTATTTAATAAAAGAAATTGGAGATCTTTAAAGAATATAAGAAGGTTCCTGAATATTTACTTTGAGGTGGTTTGTTTGTTTGTTTTTTTTTTTTTTTTGGTCAGACCTATAAAGGGAAAGTGTTAGCTGCTCAGTTGTGTTTACCTCTTTGCAGACTCCATGAACTGTGGTCTGCCAGACTCCTCTGTCCATGGGATTCTCCAGGCAAGAATACTGAAGTGGGTAGCCATTCCCTTTGCTTGGAGATCTTCCCAACCCAGAGATTGAATCTGGGTCTCCTTCATTGCAGGCAGATCCTTTAACATCTAAACCATCAGGAAGCCCTTACAGAGAATAGCTTGGAGAGAATAGCTTAGTGAGAATAGCTCTGCAATCTACATTTATCATAATATTCATCTCATCAGATGTAAACCTCTAATTTATCACAGCTCCTTTTGGAGTTGATGAAATTATATATTAGTTTTAGAGTGAAAACAGTAATAGGCAAAGCATAACTTAAATGATTACATGATAAATGCAGATAATTTACATAAATAATATTGCCAATTAAACCAAAATTGTTAAAAAAAATCACTATACTTATAGCTTGATTCCATGTTCTTTCAGAAAATGCCAAAAGATGGTTTTTCATCAAAGTCATATTTAGATTCATATAACTTCTTACATTAGGAGTTTAGTCACTCTCTTGAAACTGATGGAAAAGAAGTAATTTACAGCATCTTTCTGTTGTTTTCTGGAGCATCTCTGCTGTTCATGCTGAGGATTGCTGCACAGAAATCAGCTGTCTTTTTAGCAGGTCATTTGCCCAACTCTGCACCGTAGAGCAAGCATCCGATTGTTACATCACTTGAACATGGTATATATCTTGTCATATTTTCTTCACTTCTCCCTTGAAATCAGAGTTGAGTCCTGGAAAGAAAGGGACAGTACATATGGCAAAGAGTAACTTTTTTCTCCTTTTTTTGAAATGTCCTTCAAAATGGTACTCTTTAAAGTGCTGTGGGAAAAGTTAGCAAATCTGTTCTAACTTCTTCTCAGCAGAGGACATAGGACAGTGATGAGCATCTTTCTCTCCTTTGGTACTGTGCCTTGGAGCACTGGTGGAGAGGGGGTTTCAGGATCTCTGCCCCCCATGCCCCAGTGGACCCCCCTCCAGCCTCACCCTGACCGGGCATCCCCTCACAGCACCAGCTCATGCCAGTGTGACCTCCATCGCTGACCTCACTGCCCTGGCTTCACCATATTAATCACAATGCTTCTTTCACAGAAATGCTTATGAAGCTTCCATTATTCTTTACAACAAAACCCTCCTGATGTGTGTGTGTGTGTGTGTGTGTGTGTGTGTAGAGGGGAGATGTTGTTCATAACCCAGAGACCAACAAACAAATGCTAAACTAAATCTGCAGCCTGGGGTAACTCTTCATACTCTATTTAACATGCAAGTGCCCAAAACTCATTTATCTTATTTGTTTACATGGTATCCAGAAAAATAGACCCAGGGACCAGTTTTCTTTTTTAATGTGGAAATTGGTTTTGATATTTTTGGGGGAGGATTTTTAAATGTTCTTTTTTATTGTGGTAAGAGTTGCAAATATGTAATATACTATTTTGTCCATATGTAACTGTACAGTTCAGTGGCACTAAGTATATTCACATTATAATGCAATGCAAATCTCACCACCATCCATCTTCTGAATTTTTCACCTTCCTAAACTGAGACATGCCGAAGAATTGATGCTTTTGAACTGTGGTGTTGTAGAAGACTCTTGAGAGTCCCTTGGACTGCAAGGAGATCCAACCAGTCTATTCTAAAGTAAATCAGCCCTGGGTGTTCATTGGAAGGACTGATGCTGAAGGTGCAACTCCAATACTTTGGCCACCTCATGCGAAGAGTTGACTTATTGGAAAAGACTCTGGTGCTGGGAGGGATTGGGGCCAGGAGGAGAAGGGGACGACAGAGGATGAGATGGCTGGATGGCATCACTGACTCGATGGACATGAGTTTAGGTGAACTCCGGGAGATGGTGATGGACAGGGAAGCCTGGCGTGCTGCGATTCATTGGGTTGCAAAGAGTTGGACAAGACTGAGTGACTGCACTGAACTGAGACTCTGTTCCCATTAAATACTAATTCCCCAAGGCCCCTCCTTGCCTCCCCATTCCCCAGCCCTGGTCATCTACCAATGTACTTTCTGACTCTATGAATTTGACACATTTTTTAACAATAGGCTCTCTACATTATGCAACTCGATTTTTTTCCTGATCCTTCTGCTTTTTCATTCTTCAGCTTCTATTAAATGAACCATCAACGCCTTCTATAATACAACTGTGCTCCCCCTGCATGCATCTGTCATTGGTTTGTTTAGTCACCAAGTCCTGCCCGACTCTTTGTGACCCCATGGATGACCCCATGGACTGTAGCCCGCCAGGCTCCTCTGTCCATGGGATTCTCCAGGCAAGAATACACTCAAGTGGTTTGCCATGTCCTCCTCCAGGGGATTTTCCCGACCCAGGTATCGAACCCGCATCTCTTATTTCTCCTGCATTGGTAAGCAGGTTCTTTAGCACTAGAGCCACCGAGGAAGCCCCCTTATGATGTTTAGCCATGTCTAAGTGGCATGTCCATCAAGAACAGTGTCGTTATTTTCTAATCGAGATTGTGGCTTGATAAGGAATGTTGGTAGAAAACATGTTAAGCATTGCCTGTGGAATTTCTGGAGTCAAATGTGAAACTAGTAAAAATGAGTGTCAGGCATTTTTTGTGAGATTCAGCATGAACCCATCACCTCAGATTATCCCAAATACCCAAAGGAGTACAAATGGCTTTATTAGAAGAACAGAGAGATTCAGAGATCCCTATAGTGACTCTCATTAAATGCATTGAAACACCACCAGCTAAAAGTACTATTTCTCTTTTGAGAACAGTTCTTAAAACGAAACTCTTCTATTATAATTTCTCCTCTTCTCTAAAAAAATGCACTTGCTATCTGCCTGCAGAATATGATTCATATTGGTCACCAAGAGCATGACCCTTTTAAGTGATTCACATCTTTCCATGAAGGTCTCATGTATTTGCCTATCAAACCAACCATTTATTTTTAGTGAATGCAGAGTTCCCATTACCACTGGCATTTGACTTCATTATCATTAGTCTCAAGAGTTTTCCTGCACATGTGAGAACCTTGGAAATCATGTCTACACATAAAATTTTGTTTTCTTCTGCATTTCATTAAGCATGACTATAATTACATAACTTTTAATACATACCTCACATGGAAGTTGTCTCCTTTATCTTTTTTTATGTTTCAATATTCTTTCTTTCCATTCTTACTTTTGTAATTACATGGCTTAAAATCCCCAACACCAGGGTTCCAGAAAGCTGTGGACTGATTACTCTTACTTGAAAAAGTGAAATCATTTCCCATATCCTTAGGTGAATATAAATCAAATGCCGCTCTGATTTGAAAGCTCTCTTGACTTTTTTCTTTCTCCCTTTTTTATGGCTCCCTTGTTGGAGGTCACCTTTTGAAATCAAAGGTTTCTTTTTTTGGAAATTCATTCTTTATCATTCAGGTACTGACACAGTTTCACTCTTTTAATCTTCTGAAATCATCCTTATCAAGTATTTCTCTGAGTAACATTATGATTCTTTACAGTAACTTTCAAACCTGAATGTACATCAGAATCATGTAGGAATTTTTAGAAATATAGATTTCTGGATGATACCCTAGGCTTGGATTAAGACAACATATTAAATAAAAAACAAAAACTTGCATGTGACAACAAAGGAGACATTCTTTCACAGTTCTAGGAACTTGAATTTAGGAATTAAAACTGGAGAAAAAAGTTGGTTTTCAGAGTATTACTGATTTGGAAACAAACATAAAATAAGATGCCCTATTCAATAACCATCACTAGTGAAAACTATCATATGTAGAACAATGCCCTTGTTCATTCCCTCAGCCCCTGTTGGGACAACATTGCCAGGCCAATAACTGGCATCCCTCACACTCAGCCCTGCCCTTGGTATATGAGCCCTGCAGGCTCCAGGCAAGTGAGAACCGTCTCTGGGAACGTCTTCATTTTTCATTCTGCCCTTGACTTGGGAGGGCTCCTCAGATGCCTGGTAAACCTCTCTGTTGAACCACTGTTAGCATTTATATTCTAGTGCTGACATTGAGATTTTATGTTCCTTCCAATTTTCAGTTCATTCTCTTGAAAACTTACATTAAAAAATAAAAACCCCACTGCCTGATTTTAATTTGCAAAGGGTTATTTCAAACCCATGTACTCCAGTTTGAAAATTTTCAGGTTCAGCTTTGGTCTGCATCCTGAGTTTCTTGTCTAACATATAGCTTCGATTTAGCCATGCCACTCTCCATCCTCAGCCCTTATCTCTAATAATAACTGCTAGCAGTTACTACATTTTTGTCTGTTAAAAGTGACCTGTCTGCCTAGGCTTAGAAAAATGTGCCTTGAGTGCCTGTCATCATTTGCAGTGTTTATTTGAGACACCGAGTGTTTTGAATTAGACCACAATGAACACTGCCTGAATTGCTCTTAGTTTAGGTGAATGCTCAGGCATTCTTCCTTAGCCACTGGGGAAATCTGTTGTGAGATAGTCTTGGGCAAGAAATCCTGCCCTTGGCCAGAGGTGAAGGTAATGCTATCTCTCACCAGTTTCCCATCAAAATAAACTATGATGCATCACTGAAAACAGTGAATATATTAAATGTTGTTCAGTCACTAAGTTGTGGTCCAAATCTTTGTGATTCTGTGGACTATAGCACGGCAAGCTCCTCTGTCCTTTACTATCTCCTGGGTTTGCTTAAATTCGTGTTCATTGAGTCAGTGATGCTATCTAACCACCTCATCTACCATCCCCTTTCTCTCCTGCCCTCAATCTTGAGTCGGCTCGTCTCAAAAGAGGTGGCCAAAGTATTGGAGCTTCAACATCAGCACCAGTCCTTCCAATGAATATTCAGTGTCAATTTCCTTTATGCAATATATATTATTGGCTTTGAGAGCTGTCATAACTGTATAAATAGCTAATCCCTGCTTCTGCTGCTGCTGCTGTGTCACTTCAGTTGTGTCCGACTCTGCGACTCCATAGATGGCAGCCCACCAGGCTACTCTCCTGAGTGGGTTGTCATTTCATTCTCCTATCTCATCCCTATGTGCTCCCAATTGAGTAGTTATTTAAATCTAGATTATGAAATGACATGTCTGATGCTTTGCAACCCCATGGACAGTAGTCCAGCAGGCTCCTCTGTCCATGGGATTCTCCAGGCAAGAACTAGAATGGGTAACCATCTTCCCAACCCAGGGATCAAACCCAGATCTTCTGCACTGCAGGCAGATTGTTTACTGTCTGAGCCACCATGGAAGCCTCGGATTAAAAAATGAATTAGGGGGCACAAACTGAGTGATCAGATCAATAGTAACACAGAGGAATCAGTTATATATATGAAAGACACATCCAGGAGACAGAAAAGTATAATCCCCAAACTTTTTAGTTACAAATGTAAATGGCAACAATTTGTTGCCTCTTGAAATTACTCACAATGCTTTTGCTTAGTTGTCTTGTACATATCCTCATTTTTAATGGGCAAAGTTTGCAGCAATTACACACTGTGATAATGTAGGGTTTGAGCTGTGAATAGCCTTTTAAGGGGTTGTGTGACTGCATAGCTAATGACTTCAGTATCTTGATTGCAGTGTACTTCGCATGCACATGTTCAGTTTTTATCCGGAATTTAAAAGAACTCTGAGTTTAAGCAATTACATCCCTCATAAAGGAATTTTAAATGCTTTTTTGGGGGTAAATCTGTGAACGCAAATTGGCTTGGTGCTCAGCAACCAAGATTTAATACTTAATGAAATAACAGATGGCGGGCAATCATTTCAAAGGAGAAGGTCATGACTAACAGCATAAAGATACTTGATTGCATGGATCTGAGACTTTGATACTGCCATGATGAGCACCAATCACCCTGGAATCTTCATAAAATATATTTCCTGATCAGGTTCTGTGTTGTGTTATAAAGCTAATGGAAACTGCACAAGTAAACAGAACTTATGTGGGAGTAAAGCACGTCTATAACCATGCCCCAGAGATACAGTAAACTATAGGGCAAGGATGTATGTAACATTAGAAGAGCAAGATTTTCTTGAATCTTGAATAAAGATCAAAGTTTGAGGGTTTCTCTGATGGCTCAGATGGTAAAGAATCTGCCTGCAACTCAGGAGACCTGGGTTCAATCCCTGGGACAGGAAGATCCCCTGAAGAAGGAAATGACTACCCACTCTAGTATTCTTGCCTGGAGAATCCCATGGACAGAGGAGCCTGATGGGCTACAGTCCATGGGGTCACAAAGAGTTGGACATGACCGAGCAACTTTCACTTCACTTTGAGCGCTAGGGTCACTGTTCTCAGTAAGGATTTACTGGTCCCAGCATGAGATTGTAGTCCTTGTTATAAGACAGAGAGGAATATGTGCGAAGGACGCCACTTCTGTTCACTGCCTCTGAGAACCCATACTCTATGCTCACTAAGCTGGCCTCATAGAGAGCTAAGATGAAGCCTGAGGGCTGGGAATTGTGAATTGTGCTGTCTTTTCTCAGTGTCTTGAATGCTCTGCTACAGGAACTCTGCTGTGGTTCCAATAAGTGCTCTTGAAAGCATGTAAGTGCAGCAAGAGTATAACTTCACCAGACGTCCTTTCTGTATCCAAGTAACTGCAAAAAGGGTGGATCAAACAATCATATAGCCTGCTGAACTGCAGAAGCTAAGTCTCACCCTAAAGGCAGTAAACTAATTTAAAAGATGTAGGACCTTAAAAGTTAGAATCAGATATTAAAGTTGCAGAACACCAGGGGCGCAAGAGAAATCTGGGAATCCAACCCAAGCTCCAAACAACACATTTATTGTCATGAAAGGGCTGTGTTCTATTGGAGACGGAAGAGAAATGACTCTTTAAGCACCCTGGCTGATTTTATCAATTATTTTTTTAAAGTCGTAGGATGAAGAGTTGGTACCATTTTGATTTAAGAGAAAAGCTGGATATAATTTCTTGCATTCAATATGTCCAAAAAGTTACTCAAAATTAAACTGACAGCCGGTTGACTCAGTTTGAAGAGGCACATATTGCCAAGGAAGCTCAGGACCAGGGACATAGGAAACAAGATATTTTAACCATAATGGTCTTGTTTGAGCCCAATTGTTTGACCTAACACAAACTGCAATACGATGAAGATAGTGGACAAAAATCTAAATATTGCCATTCAAGTCTCTGACAAAGGTAGCTAATGAAAAATATTTTATTGAAAAGGGACCTTTCAGGTTACTCAGCTCCCGAAATTCTGAGGACTTATTCTTCATCTTAGAATTTTCAGACACCAGTGGCCTTCCTTTTGATATCCTGCTTTTCCCATCGATTGCTCTGCACCCAGATGTTACAGAGCGGATCTTCTGTTCCTTTCTTTGAGCAGCTTGATGTTAAAAATTTATTGAGCTTCCCTGGTGGCTCAGATGGGAAAGATCTGCCTGCCAAGCAGGAGACCCAGGTTTGATCCCTGGGTTGGGAAGATCCCCTGGAGAAGGGAATTGCAACCCACGCCAGGATTCTTGCCTGGAAAATTCCATAGACAGAGGAGCCTGGCAGGCTAGAGTCCATGGGGTCGCAAAGAGGCTGGACATGACTGAGCCACTAACACACATGCATATAAAGACTTAGGCTAAAAAGCTAATTATTCTTTGAAGATTAAAATAATTTAAAATCTTATAGAAGACCCTTTCATTTAAGTAACAGTGGCTTACAGCTGAGGAAAGTCTTGCCTACCAAGTGTCAAATATTTTCCATTTTGTCAATTCATAATGCCAGCCTGTGTTTATTCATAGGGTTGTTTGCTCAGTTTCCATGAGTAAACATTGAGATGATTCTTTACAAGTAATTGAGAAAGTAAATATTTTTCCTTTTTTAAAAAATTTAATGAATGAGCCTACATATAGTGACAATAATTCCCAAGAGCATTCAGACAAGTCTCTTTACAGTTGGATTCTGTCTATGTATTTCATTGTTAATAACCCTGGGTCAGCTTGGATCTTCCCAGGGTTCACTGTTTTTAGAATTCCATGAGTTCCTTTCCTAAATCTCATTCTGAGTGATCAGTGGTTGAGTGTTCTGTGTATTCCTTCAGCATCTTGTGGCTCTTTTTATGCAGGATACAATATTTAATGAGAGATCAATATTCACAGGGTACATTTTCTTTCACTTCCATCATTTTGGAGTCTGCTGCTACTGCTACTGCTGCTAAGTCACTTCAGTCATGTCCGATTCTGTGTGACCCCATAGTCGGCAGCCCACCAGGTTCCCCTGTCCCTGGGATTCTCCAGCAAGAATACTGGAGTGGGTTACCATTTCCTTCTCCAGTGCATGAAAGTGAAAATTGAAAGTCAAGTCTCTCAGTCGTGTCCGACTCTTAGCGACCCCATGGACTGCAGCCTACCAGGCTCCTCCACTGCGTGTGTACCAAATCAATATCATCATTACTACCACCTCCATCATACTCGACCAAGAATCTCCTGAGAACCCATTTCACGCTCAGCACTGCGAGAATTGCTTTCAAACACACACACAAATAAAAACGGAAAAATGCTATCATATCCTTGGGAGGAGAGTGATTGACAAGACTAAGAACATTAGGGTGTAGAGCAAATTGGGTGTTGGAGAGTCAAGGGATTTTTTAAGTTTTGATCTGCCTCCAGTAGGCTGGTTACACAAACTTTCCAATTATTAACTTATTGCTCAGCACTAAAGAATTAAATTGTGTAATGTATTTAGTATGCAGAATAGTGCATAATATATTTTATACACATGCTATGGTCAGACAATCAATACTGATGCAAATATATAATGTAAAGATCACTGAATGGGGGAGAGGAAAACATGGCTCCTATGTCTGAATCTAGCACTTATAAGCTTTCCAATTGTGATCGTGGGCCAGTCACCCAGCTTCTCGGATTCCCAGTATCACATCTATAGAATTAGAAGGGTGAACAGTTTGTTGGCTACTGACGTTCCTTCCTTCTGTTCATTCATGACTCTATGCATAGTCCATGCTGCTAAATGATAATCTCATGGGCACTAAAGACTTTCAGGGGGCTGGGTGTATGTGTGATCATCTCTTTAGAGTTTCTTTTCTAATCTGTGGATTTAACTCCAGAATAATGCACATATGGAGCTTCCCAGGGGGTTCAGTGATAAAGAATCCACCTGCCAATGCAGGAGACTCAGGAGATGGGACACAATCCTTTTCCTGGGTCGGGAAGATCCCCCAGAGGAGGAAATGGCAACCCGCTCTCTCCAGTATTCTTGCCTGGAAAATTCCATGGACGGAGGTGCCTGGCAGGATATAGTCCTTGGGTCACAAAGAGTCAGACGCAACTGAGCACATACACACACATACACACACACTCACACTGCACATATGAATAGCTGCACAGGTGTTGCATTCAATTTCTTACAGTCCAACTCTCGGGGAAAGATTTCTTGGTCCACCTACAACCATGGTTCCCCAGGGAGACGTCCTGTTCTCTGTGTGCCAGGCGTCCAGAGGTGATGGCTGTTTGAGAATCTGCATGTTGTGTTGTTGTTTAGTTGCTATGTCACATCCAACTCATTGTGACCCCATCATTGCAGCACACCAGGCCTCCTTGTCCTTCACTATCTCCCAGAGTTTGGCCAAATTCACGTCCATTGAGTCAGTGATGCCCTCCAACCATCCTCTGTTGCCAAAAGAAGTGAGAATCTGCATTATGTCTTTTCAAAATCGGTGCTGAGGCAGCTGCTCCGTCCCAGGGCAGTCCTGGCTCCCCTTGCTCTAATTCCTTATTTTCAGAACAGAGACACAAAGTGCTTTATCTTTTTTCTCCTTCATATTGCTCCGATGCACTCCAATGCATACCTGTCCACCGCTGCATTCCACAGCTGAAATAGGACAAGTACCTTCTTCACGTCTCCCTTCCCAATGTCCTGGAAGGCCTAATCTGTTTCCTTTATTTTGATGTGATTAATAACAGCTGAGAAAGCATGAGATGCAAATGACTGCAGAGTGAAACTGGAAAGCCTGAGTTGTTAATTTCTTGACATTGATTTATGTTGTGCCCAACAAGAGGGTCACTGGAAGTCTGGATTCACAGTGTTTCTATTGAGGATGGGGCTCACCAGACCCTCAATATTCATTTCTTTCCCTGACTTTCTCTGGATTATGCTAACTTTTCTATCATTTAGTTACAAAGGACTGACAGGAAAGTCTTTGATTAAAAAGATTTAGTGCGTGAAAGGTGTGGGGGTTTTTGTTTTTTAATTAATAGTTATTTTGGGGAGCAATGAAAAAAATGCTTTTTAGTATTCATTTTTGAAAATGTTTCTAGGATATATAGTCTGGACTGATAAAACATTAATATCCTTTTTATTACCTGTTTAATTAGTTGTTTATTTACTACTACTACTAAAACCATTATTGATAATGAGCATATATTCATACATACAGAGCTTGAGGGTATGCATTTTATTCATGTTCTTTCTTTAATTTTCACAACATCCCAATAATGTCACTCTTATTATCTCACCTTGTAGCCTTGTTAAAGGAGATGGAGAAAGCTTAGATAATGGGACAGGATCATAAAGTAGCAAGAGATGAACTTGATATGGACTCCATCCCTGTCTCCTCCAATGGCCTGCTCTTAATCACCAGAGACAGTCAGGAGCAGCCAAGAGAGTGGGACAAAGCACAGCAGGGCAGTTGTTTGCATACTTGAACTCTATGTGCCCTTTTCTTTCTTTCTTTTATTTTTTGAGCTGCAAATTGAGTTCATTCAGAAAATAAAATTTTGAAAATGACATTTTAACTGCCTCCTCCATTTATGATTTTTGTAATAAGTAATCTTTCCCCTCTAAGTCAAGCAAAAATTAAATACCTTTAGGAAAAAACAAAACATAGATCATCATAAAATCAGCATTAAAATAACATAAGTTCAATGAAAAGAAATGACTATTACTCAGTGTATCCAGTCTTCATTTGTGTTCATTTTTATAACACCCCTTTTGGTTTCTGTTTGAGGTTGGGTTTTCTCTTATTGTTTTCATGATCAAATTTGAAAAGAACATTTTGCATTTGCAGATCAAACAATTCGCATTAGACTATAGTCTGTATGATAGGAAATCAAAAATGCTCTGTAGAGATTCGTCTGATGCGATGTTTCTGGTGATCTTTTCCACCAGCTTATCTAAGAATCGGTGTGTCCTTTACATAGAAACAACTTCTTATAAACAAATATGTAAACTGAATAGCTTCCAAAAAGAAAATATAATGCATCTATATGAAATAAATAGATTCAGTGGACCAATAAGCATCTCATCAGAGATGCTTCTAAGAATCATTATCATTCTTCTTTCCCTTAGAATGCCAGCCTCATTAGACATTAATATGAAAACATGAGGCAGATACTGACGCCAGCAATAATAAAGCTGGTATGGCTTTCAGTTAAACCTCCATGACCAGCTTCATTAAACATATTTCATTGTACTCTCAGGTTTTTAAATATGTCTCCAAGCACATCTCGTAATTTTTGAAAGCTTCTGCAAGCTAATTTGCTTCATAGAAAGCATAATTTCCATGCATATTAAGAATGATGCTGCATTTTCAGTAACTTAATGTGTATTAATCAAGGGCTTCCTTACAATGGGAATCTCACAGTTTCCAGTTCAGTTTCCCATGTTCTACGAAGATGGTAATTTGAAGTCAATTTTTCAAACATTCACTTTAAATGAAAGTCTCTTAACTGCATAAATATATTAGAAATCTTTATAAGAAGATTTATAAGAGGAGTTGTTGAACTTAGTGGGGGAAATTTAAAAAAAAATAGCCTTTCTCCCTCAGTGTACCCATTAAGAAAAGGGTGATTATGTGAAATATGATAATAAAATATAAAATGTTTCAAAAGTCCTTAAGAAAAATCCCACTTGGTCTAGAAAAGTGAGAGAGAGAAAACATTATTACTGAAGTTATATTTGTATCCAATCACACCATTCAGATTAGACTGAGTGAATTTGCATATTTGTGGAGATTCTACAGAAAAATCAGAACATGTATTTTGTTTTTTTGTTTTCTTTTTAGTTTCTTAAGGTTTTTTTTGTCTTTTTTTTTGTCTTTCATTTATTTATTTTTAATTTTTTTTTTTTAGTTTATTTTACTTTACAATACTGTATTGGTTTTGCCATACATTGACATGAATCCACCACGGGTGTGCATGAGTTCCCAAACATGAACCCCCTCCCAGTTCCCACCCCATATCATCTCTCTGGATCATCCCCATGCACCAGCCCCAAGCATCCTGTATCCTGCATC
This sequence comes from Capricornis sumatraensis, assembly GCF_032405125.1. Taxonomy (NCBI): domain Eukaryota; kingdom Metazoa; phylum Chordata; class Mammalia; order Artiodactyla; family Bovidae; genus Capricornis; species Capricornis sumatraensis. The sequence goes on along the minus strand of NC_091089.1, from coordinate 11,915,803 downwards.
AAACATAGACTGGCGATTTGTTTCTTACATGATATTATACATGTTTCAATGCCAGTCTCCCAAATCATCCCACCCTCTCCCTCAGAGTCCAAAAGTCTGCTCTACACATCTGTGTCTCTTTTGCTGTCTCGCATACAGGGTCATCATTACCATCTTTCTAAATTCCATATATATGTGTTAGGTGGCTCAGAGGTTAAAGCGTCTGCATCCAATGTCGGAGACCCGGGTTCGATCCCTGGCTCGGGAAGATTCCCTGGAGAAGGAAATGGCAATCCACTCCAGTATTCTTGCCTGGAGAATCCTATGGATGGAGAAGCCTAGTAGGTTACAGTCCACGGGGTCGCAAAGAGTCGGACACGACTGAGCGACTTCACCTTCACCTTCACCTTCACCCATATGGTATTGGTGTTTTTCTTTCTGGCTTACTTCACTCTGTATAATCGGCTCCAGTTTCATCCTTCTCATCAGAACTGATTCAAATGTATTCTTTTTAATGGCTGAGTAATACTCCATTGTGTATATGTACCACAGCTTTCTTATCCATTCATCTGCTGATGGACATCTAGGTTGTTTCCATGTCCTGGCTATTATAAACAGTGCTGCAAAGAACAGTGCTCTTTCTATTCTGGTTTCCTTGGTGTATGCAAAGCAGCGGGATTGCTGGGTCATAAGGCAGATCTATCTGCAACTTTTTAAGGAATCTCCACACTGTTCTCCATAGTGGCTGTACTAGTTTACATTCCCACCAGCAGTGCAAGAGGACATGTATTTTGAATTAGACATTTTACCTTCTGATCCATTTCATTCACAGTCCTTAAAAGTGCATACCTTTAGAGGAGGGAGGAGCAGAAAGGTGAGAGTCCTGTTCAGCAAAAGGATTGTGACCATAATCAGAACCATTGCTAACCTACCCCTTTCTGGTTACCATGAGCTAAGCAATGCTTTGAGCAATTGTGTTTATCTTCTCTTCTTAAGTCCACAGGAGATTCTAGAAAACAAAACAACTGAAGTCTTGAGAGTCACAAAGGCTTTATGGAAGATCAAATATAGTCAATTTCACTTGTGATTTAAGCAATTTCAAATGAGTCCCCTTCTCCCACAATTGGCATTGTTTGTTTACTCAATGAATATGATTATCATCTGTCTCATAGTAACACTGAATTCACTGCCTGACCCTCGGAGCCATAATCCGGCAAGTGTGTGGAAAAGTAATCTGAGAAAAGTAAGATTATATGGCTCTAGCTTCAGGATCATGGTAGGTAAACAGAATTAGATGCTTTCATTTATCTAGCACCTACATTTTATACTAAAATATCTCTCTGTGTTTTGTAACAAAGTATAAACAAGTGAGCCACCCTTGTATCATTCCATGGCAAAATAGATATGCAAAGAAAGAAACAAAAACCAAAGTCACTCTGAAATATAAAAAAAGGATTTCTACACCATTTTTAGGACAAGATGGAGACTATTTTATGAGTTTAGGCTATGAAATGAGAGCTTCTTAGAAAATTATTCCTTCATTTCAGTGGACCATTTCAATGGTTTCCATTTCAATGGTTTCTAAATCAATGACTTCTTTTTTTTTTTTTTCCTGCATTTTGACAAAGGCAATTTCTGTAAAACAAACTCTTTTAAAAACAACATACAACAGCATTATAATTATAATTAGCTATTTCACTTTACTAAAAAAATTAAGTCAATTTAACTGTTTACCAAACAGTTTGTACGTTTAATTTCAGTGATTTAAATATAATTTTAAAAGGAGGTAAGCAAGAACATTGAATGGGAAGAAATGAATGGCAATTTTAACTCCAACAAGTCCCCAAGGAATCAGTTTTTACAGTGTTATTTTTTGACCTATTTGGTGGTTTTAGATTTTTTGTTTTTCTATTGTTATATGTACAGGTTTTCAAAGTAGTCTTCCACACTGAATAGTATAATTACCCATATCTGGGTAAATGTGATTCATTATTTACCATGAATTTTTACAGAGTAACAGATTTTATCCCTAGATATCCCTGAGGACTCTGCTGATAAGCGCTGAGCTCATTGATTAAAAATATGGCAGGAAACTGGCAGGTAAGTTCTTAAAATTGTTATGACAATGCCTGTCCTCAGTCTCTCTGGGTTCATATTTTGCAAATAAAACCAATACTGAGAGTGAGAGGAACGTGGCTTTACAATCGCTGGACTTAGCGTTTGTGAAGAAGAAGACTGATTTACATTATTTGGGCAGTCCTTTCTTATTTTCACCATAATAAACTCTTGAAAAGTGGGATAGGTATTTTGTAACACCATCCAACCAAGTCTGAATGACTGGCTTCCTTCCGTGTATTTACTGCCGAAGCAGACATGTTCGCTATACAGGGTGCTTTCAGAATCCTCTCTGCTCCACTCTGTAGGAGAGTAAGAAGCCCAATTCTAGTCACTGCCCTGGGTGACTATCCGCAGAACAGTTTCCATGTGCTTTAGTTTCTCATTAGTAAAAGCGGTAAGGAGAATATCTCTAAGTAACTAACTCATTTTGAGATTTTTAACTAGAGAGGTTTGAAAATCAGAAACTTCTCTTTTATCTTGGGCTTTCCAGGTGGCTCAGTGGTAAAGAATCTACTTGCCAATGCAGGATACCCAGGTTCAATCCCTGGGTCAGGAAGGTTCCTCTGGAGGAGGAAATGGCAACCCATGCCAGTATTCTTGCCTGGGAAATCCCATGGACAGAGGAGCCTGGGGGTCTATAGTCCATGCGGTTGCAAGAATCGGGTACAAGTTAGCAACTAAACAACAACAGCAACTATTTTATCTTATTCACAACTTTGTGTTGACTTGAATAGGATAAAGAAAACCATGAAAGACTGATGTTAAAGAGGGCTTCAGTGGCCATCTCCTTTGCTTTGATTTGTTGGTTGCTACTAAGGGAAGCAATAGCATTCAAGGTTTGTAGCCACCAATGGATTAAAATCAGTTCCTTGATTCCTCCCTCACTATCTCCAAGAGTCACTGCCCAGATTAGAGTACAATTAGTCACTGTACAGCACTGAGAGGCTAATATAGATGTAAGAAGCCATAAATATACAAAGCGCTGATAGAGAAATATATATATATATATATACATACACACACAACATGCTGTATTTCCTTTATACATTTAAGTTAATTGATTGAGAGCAGTTGAAAGACATGAAAAAAAGAAGGATATAGGCCTGGGGTAAAAATGTACATCATTTTACAATAACCCTCCAAATTCTAGATGAACCTCTTATGTAATTATTCACGTATTTCAGCAATCAACTGAATAAAAGTCTTGGTAATTTCTAAACTTCATTTTGCCAGTCTAAACTCGCCCTGTGAATAGTGTGTCTACATTTTAAAGGTGAAGTATAGGAAGGGGGAAGAGGCAAGACACTGCCTATACTAGAAGACAGAGTGGAGGACAGAAAGATGAAGGTGACTCTATAGGCAAGAGTGAGAGCAAGACGGATGTGTTTAGATACTTTCACTGTTAAGAGAGTGAAAACAATGAGACAGAGAAAAAGGTGGCAGAGACAAGAGGGCGAGAAGCAATGAATCTTAGTAAATTATCAAAAGCGCTAAGGCAAAGTAAATAAGCTTGAGCTCTGACTCACAAGAACCTGTTATTTAAGTATTTCCTTCTATTCGAAAGTGAATTTTCCCACAGGGTCAATGTATTAGATATTTTATCTTAGTTTTGAATCCAGTCATTTAGTTATTCTAATTATGCTAGTCCTCTAATTATGATGACTAATAATGATCATCTAATTATGATGCTCATAATTTAGTTATTCTAATCCAGGATGCTGCTTATGTCTTTCCTTATTCTCCAAAGAGAGTTGGACCATAAAGAAAGCTGAGTGCCAAAGAATCGATGTTTTCAAATTGCGGTGTTGGAAAAGACTCTTGAGAGTCCCTTGGGCTGCAACGAGTTCCAACCAGTCCATCCTAAAGGAAATTAACCTTGAATATTCATTGGAAGGACTGATGCTAAAGCTGAAGTTCCAATACTTTGGCCACCTGATTCGAACAGCTGACTCACTGGAAAAGTCCCTGATGGTGGAAAAAGTTGAGGGCAGGAGAAGCGGGTGGCAAAGGATCAGATGTTTACATAGTGTCACTAACCCAGTGGCCATGAATTTGAGCAAACTCTGGGAGCTCGTGAAGGACAGGGAAGCCTGGCATGCTGCAGTCCATGGGACCACAAAGAATCAGGCACAACTGAACAACAACTTTTCCAATAAATATTCAGAGATAAAGGTATTATATTCTTAACCAAGTGTTGTTCAGTTATTTTCTTGATTAATCTAAGTACAAATTTAGAACATATATAATGGTTGTCAATTTTACATTATACAAAAACAAAGATGTAACAGACTCAGTAGGTACAAGAATAAATATTTGAACAAGTGATCTGATAAATAAAGAACATCTACGTGTTGTCAGTAAATACAGCAAAAACAAACAGTAAGAATCTTTAGATTAACTGTTCACCCTTTACTGTGACTTTGCATAAACGTTTTATTAAAGAACTATGGAATAAAATACCAGCATTTATCACCTGTCTGTGATTTGCTAGTCTCACTCAGAGTTTGGCAAACAGCCACTGGCTAAATCTATCCTACTGTCTGATTTTATAAATAAAGTTTTATTGGTATATAGCCAGGCTTATTTGCTTACTCATTGTTTGTGGATCCTTGTATGCTAATGTAGCAGAATTCAGTGGTTGAGACTACTTTCACAGCCTGCAGACCCTAAAGGATTTAGAGACAAGATTTTCTGGGTTTGGTTCCAGACCACTGCAATAAACGGAGTTGCATAAACTTTTGGTTTCCAAGAGCATGTAAAAGTTATGTTTATACTGTATTGCAGTCTATAAAGTACACAACAGCATTATGTCTAAAAAAACAATGCTCATATCTTATGTCTGAAAAATACATTTTTTTGGTAAAAAATGTTAACATCATCGGAGCCTTCAGAGAGTCACGGTAGTAACATCAAAAGATCACTAATCACAGATCAGCAGAACCAATATAACAACAACAAAGAAAGTTTGACATATTGTGAAAATTACCAAAATGTGACACAGGAGTATGACGTGAGCAAATACAGTTGGAGAAATAAGAGCCAATAGACCTGCTTGATAATAGGGTTGCCACAAAGCTGCAAATTGAAAACACTAGAAGTCTGAGAAGTGTAGTGAAGTGAATACAATAAAACGAGGTATGCCTGCAGTCCCCGTCCCTTTGCAGAAAAGGTTTTTTGACTTCTGACAGCTTCTGAGCATGGGAGTGGCCTCTTTGTCCTGGATGCTGCTCTGACTGATCTGGGCCAAAAAATATCCCATGGGGTTTGGTGGTGGCATTTTAACCATATAACAACAACATTTACTGACAACTTTCCTGCATGCCTGCTAAGTCGCTTCGGTTGTGTCCAACTCTTTGGAGACACTGTGAACTGTAGCCTGCCAAGCTCCTCTGTCCATGGGATTTTTCAGGCAAGAATACTGGATCGAGTTGCCATGCCTTGCTCCAGGGGATCTTTCTGACCCAGGAATCAAACCCTCATCTCTTGTGGCTCCTGCATTGCAGGTGATTCTTTACCACTGAGATGCCAAGGAAGCCCTTGCTGACAGCTTAACTATGAGCCAAAGTGGTCTAACATAAATAATAACACCTAAATCTCGTAATAATGAGACTATTACTACTACAATAACTATTGTAGAGATGAGGCAACTGGAAAGAATTTGTGGCTCAACTCTGATTTCATCAGTGTGTTGAAGCCAGGAATGAACCCTAAGCAATTTAATGCTTACGTGCCTCCTGAGAAATCTGTATGCAGGTCAAGAAGTAACAGTTAGAACTTGACATGGAACAACAGACTGGTTCCAAATCAGGAAAGGAGTACATCAAGGCTGTATATTGTCACCCTGCTTATTTAACTTATATGCAGAGTACATCATGAGAAATGCTGGGCTGGATGAGGCACAAGCTGGAATCAAGAATGCCGGGAGAAATATCAATAACTTCAGATACGCAAATGACACCACTCTTATGGCAGAAAGTGAAGAGAACTAAAGAGTCTCTTGACAAAAGTGAAAGAGCAGAATGAAAAAGTTGGCTTAAAACTCAGCATTCAGAAAACTAAGATCCTGGTATCCCGTCGCATCACTTCATGGCAAACATGGGAAACAACGAGAGGCTTTATTTTGGGGCACTCCAAAATCACTGCAGATGGTGACTGCAGCCATGAAATTAAAAGACACTTGCTCCTTGGAAGAAAAGCTGTGACCAATCTAGACAACATATTAAAAAGCAGAGACATTACCTTGCCAACAAAGGTCCGTCTATTTGTCAGACCTATGGTTTTTTCCAGTAGTCATGTATGGATATGAGAGCTGGACTATAAAGAAAGCTGAGCGCCGAAGAATTGATGCTTTTGAAATGTGGTGTTGAAGAAGACTCTTGAGAGTCTCTTGGACAGCAGGGAGATCCAACCAGTCCATCCTAAAGGAAATCAGTCCTGAATATTTATTGAAAGGACTGATGCTGAAGCTGAAGCTCCAATACTTTGGCCACCTGATGCAAAGAACCAACTCACTGGAAAAGACCCTGATGCTGGGAAACATTAAAGGCGGGAGGAGAAGGGGATGACAGAGGATGAGATGGTTGGATGGCATCACAGACGCAACAGTCTTGAGTTTGAGTAAGCTCCAGGAGTTGGTGATGGACAGGAAGGCCTGCTGTGCTGCAGTCTATGGGGTGGCCAAGAGTCAGACATGACTGAGCAACGGAACTGAACTGAACTGAATTTAATGCTGAACTTTTAAAAAGATAACAGAGAAGTTTGAGTAAAAAAATCTATTTTGCATCCTCATGTTTTTCTTACTTTGCATCTTATGACACTTGGAGCTGGGACTAGGCAACAGAAAGACAATGGCAAGAGTGTTTGCGTGAGAGGATTACACAGGGTGAACTTTGGGCTGCTGTGACAGATGACTTAGACCTTAGAACAGTGTGAAGTTCATTCCGTCACTTCTAACAGTCCAAGAGGAGAAGTACAGGGTGCGGGATGGCTCTTTTGCACACTGCCCTTCAGAGAATCAGAATTACTTTCATCCGTGGCTTTGCCATGTCCTGGGGACCGATGTGTGTGCATGGCAGGAGCTGAGTGACAAGTAAGCCTCCAATTCAGTGCACAGGCTTTGAAGGGTTTGCGGGAGCATGCGGCTGCTGTCCCAGAGCTCAAACCTACAAGTGGGGACTTCCACTTCCAGTCCCTCTGTGTCCACCTGCCTGCAAAGAAGATCGAAATACTTAAGTTCCAGGTGTGCGTTCAGGTGGCCAGCCACTATCCCATTTCTGTGGGAGAGAGATGGATTTGGAGTTGACTAATGGCAATTTTCATAAGAGAAAAAGAGTAAAAATGTTATCCTTTTAGGGTGTTTCAGCAGCATAACCGGTCCATCTGACTGTTGGTTCAGTCGTTCCTGAGTGGGAAAACATTTATGATAGTTAATGAGGGGCAGAAAAAGGAAATAGACTCGAGTTTTCACTGAAAGAGGATCAGAGTGTGGAGATCTTTCCCGGAGTCATCTCCCTAAGAACATTCTTGAATCAGCCATTGGCTGTTTTATGATTTTCAAAGCTCCATTATTCTAATCTTTTTTTCCATCTATGATCTCAATTTTTTCAAAATACTTAACAATATTAGACTATAATAATGTGAAGTATACAATATGCATTTTTAGCAAGTTCTTATCAATATATTTATAGTCCTCATATCTGTTTACTAAAATTATATTAAGTGCTATTTATAGTTTATATTTCTTGAGTGTGTGTGTGCTGAATCATATCCAACTCTCTGAGACCCCCTGGACTGTAACCCACCAAGTTCCTCTGTATATGGGATTTGCCAGACAAGAATACTGGAGTGGGTTGTCATTTCCTTCTCCAGGGGATCTTCCTGACCCAGGGATCGAACACACATCTCTTCAGTTTCTTGCACTGGTAGGTGGATTCTTTACCACTGCTAGCATCACCTGATGTGTCAGGAATTTTTAAAATAGTGAATGGTGACTTTTCTTCATATTTTGGATCTAATTTTTATTGTATTATATTTTAATTCTTACTGTGCATTTGTGAAATGGATTATTAGAACTCTTAAGTAGCTGGGAGCTGAAAAAGCATGAAAAAGTTTCTCTGAGATCAAAACAGAAATGAGGTGAATCATGAAAGGAAAAGAAAACTAGCAACTAAATATATTTGCGATATAAACACACATACATATTCTAAGGGAAATTAAAAAGCTCTATAGTAATGAATATCACAGATTACAAGTGACTTTGTGTCTGAACTTCATTTTCCTCTGATTAAAGTGACATTTTCCTTTGCCTAAATAAGCTTAAGCTGAAACTGTCTATGTAAAGACATCTAACTATAGATCTCTCCTCCAAAGCATTTGAAGTTGCTTGATTATCTTGGTTTTCCAGTCATTGTGTGTGTGAACGTGCTCAGTCGCATATGATTTTTTATGACCCCAAGGACTGTAGCCTACCAGGCTCCTCTGTCCATGGGATTTTCCAGGCAAGAGTACTGGAGTGGGTTACCATTTCCTTCTCCAGGGGATCTTCCCAATGTTACATGTCTCCAGCTTACCTTTGTAGACTCTTGGAGAAGTCAGTGAAAATTAATGTGTGTGAGCTGATACTCTTTCTTTTCCTCCTTTGATGTATTAATATATAGATACTCACAATGTAGCATCTCTTGGACACTTTATTTTAAATTGGGGTGGCTCCGATGGTAAAAATCTGCCTGGAATGCAGGAGACCCAGGTTCAGTCCCTGGGTCAGGAAGATCCCCTGGACAAGGAAATGGCAGCTACTCCAGTATTCTTGCCTGGAAAAATCCCATGGACAGAGGAGCCTGGTGGGCTATAGTCCATAGGGTCTCAAGAGTCAGACACAATTTAGCAACTAAACCACCACTACTATAGAAGCTTTACAATGTTGTACAACAAAGTAAACCAGCCATATATGTGTGTACACACACACACACACACACACACACACACACACACACATATTTCCCACCTTTTTAGCCCTCTTCCCATCCCATCTCATCCCTCTATGTCACCACAGAGCACCCAGAGCACTGAGCAGAGCTCTCTGTGCTGTACAGCAGGTTCCCACTAGCTATCTGTTTTACTCATGGTAGTACGTATACATCAATCCAGTCTCCAAACTTATCCCGCCCCCTTGCATCCCATTAGCATGCCCACACCTCCGTTCTCAAAGTCTGATCCTTTTGACTTTGGAAAGCAAGACTTCTGTTGGGGAAGCCCTGAAGCATGCCTCCTTGCAAAGCAACCTCTGCTTTTGTTTGTTTCCTTGTTTTCTGACAGTGGGAACTATGTGCACTGTTTCAGGTTTCTGTGATGTCTGGAAACTTCCTAGGCCAGGATCAGAGTTGATCAGGTTTTGCAACAGAGAAAGAGGCTCACAGGTACTCATGAAAAGACTGGCTTGCCCAGGATGTAAGGAGCATTGGGGTGGAGATGTGAGAGAGATAAACTCCCCCGCCCAGGCTTCCTCACTGCTCTGGCAGGAAAGAGCAAGGTACAGAAGTCATGCAACTGTCTTAAGGATTCAGTGAAATGATTCATGAAAAGGGCTTTGTGTTTGGCTCAGAATAAACAATGTATCCATTCATCATTGCTTTATAGAATTAGGTTGCTTCTTCCTGCTCCAGGTCTTAGCCCTTGAAGTCAGTCCTAACTTGTATTTGTGTAGAGCAGCAACAATCATGCTTGGTCTTCACTGGCGGCTCAAACAGTAAAAGAATCCTTCTGCAACGCAGGAGACCTAGTTTCAATTCCTGAGTAGGGAAGATCCCCTGGAGAAGGGAATGGCAGCCCACTCCAGTATTCTTGCCTGGAGAATCCTATGGACAGAGGAGCCTGGCAGGCTACAGAACATGGGGTCACAAAGAGTTACACACAACTGAGCTACTGATACACTTCTTTTCACAATCGTGCTTACTTCACAGGTTACTTCCAAAACTTAAATATTATTGCTATAACATATTTCACCCTTGATAGGTTACAGATATTTTTACTCCCACCAGTCTCCACTGTTTCAATATTTTATTTCTAAATTTTTGTTTTAAGTGCGTTTGATTTCTGAAAAAAGAAAGCATACCTTTCTGGTTTTGCATTTCTGACTTCTGGTTATTATTATTGTTTGTGTGTGTTCTCATCGCCTGCTAGAATTTCTTCAGCCCACCAGAATCTTCCCAAAGCATCTCCTAAAGGTCTCACTTCCTAAATACCATCATGTGGAGCATCAGGATTTCAAAATATGAATCTGGGACATGCAGACATTCAGACCATAGCAAAATCCTTACTCTGCTGTTGGAAATATAAAGTCTTAGTTGCACTAATATACTAAAAAAAAACCAAAAAACACCTAAATCGATGCTTTTCTAAATGTTTACATGTTATAACTTTTGACATCTGCTTCCTTCACATTTGTAGTTTTGTCATTTTAAAGATAATTTTTTTTCATTTATTTATTTTTGGCTGTGCTGGGTCTTGGCTAGTTTGCACAGGCTTTCTCTAGCTGCAGCGAGCAGGGACCACTCTCTAATAGCGGTGTGCAGGCGTCTCACTGTGGTGGATTTTCGCTGGGCCACGGGCTCTAGGCATGGGCTTCAGTAAATGTGGCCAGGGGCTTGGTTGCTCCACAGCATGTGGAATCTTCCTGGACAAGGGCCATGTCCCTTCCATTGGCAGGTGGATTTCTACCCACTGTGCCACCCAAGGAAGTCTGTTTCACCACTTTTAAAGTGTACCCTTAGTATCTGAACCTCTTTTTATATTGTTTTGTATTTTTTAAGGAAAATAGCAAAGAACCATCTGAATAAAACTAATATTAAACTGTTTCTGAAAATCACATGGAGAAAAATGTGAGCCATGTAGGTCTCAAGAAGAATTGGAACTTTTAAAAGTATCTATTTATTTATTTCATTTTGGGCCACAGGAAGCAATGTTGCTAACAGAGAATCCATATGGTTGATGACAAAACACATAAACAGGAAGTGGAGCCGTCCTGTTGGATCAAACCCTTGCTGTATCCACCACTTATGCTTTTTTGGGGTTTTGTCTATTCAATCATTAAATGATGGTTGTATTACTATTTCCCTCAAAAATCCTTGTGCAAATTAAATAAATTAATATAAACAAGGTACTTAGAGTTATTATAGTAAGCACTCAGCAATGTTAACATATTACACATCATATTTAAAATAAAATATAAAATTAGATAATGATATTTGGACATTGAGAAAAATGAAAATTATGATCTGAAATGAATACTTGAAGTGACAGAAAAAAGCCAATGATATCGTTTTGAGATAATATATTCTTTACAATTTGAATTTACACAAAGTTGTTATTTGTACCATCTATCTTTAAAATAATATTTCATTATTTATTTTAAAGAACTTTTTTGTGTAGTTTAGAAAGAAAATGTAATCTCGACATAATATGTGCAAAGTTGCTCTGGTCTGAAAGCATAGCTACTAAATTCATTTAGCATTAAATTAGTGAGTAATTGTGGTGAATGTCTTTCATTCCTTGCTCGGACAAGAAAATCAGTCTTCAGCTTAGTAGTTTCCTTCTCTCCTTAAATAAATATATTTGATGAAATTAAGTGATAAAAAAACAAGTGAAATTCCACCTGAGTCTGTTAAAATTATTTCTCTAAACAAAAAAAAATCCCAAAGAAATTCATAAGTGTAATAACTTTCTATGTAAATATTGTATGTACATATTGACTGTAAATATTGAAATTTTCTGCTCTGTTTAAAATATAATTATTTTCAGAAAGTAAAAACTCTGCTTTGTTTTAACACACAGCATTTTGATAGTATTATTTTATCTCCGGAACACATAAGTGCACTGTCCAATTCTCCAGAATGAAAAAGAGAAATACATACTGTGAGCAGAAATATTGGTATAAAAGGTCGCACTGATGATGGACCATGTATTCAATACTGAAAACAAGTGAGTTGTAACAACCTCTAGTCTTGGAAGTGTGAGCACTAAGGGAAAACGTAGTGGAATTGGAGAAAAGGAGGTCACGCACGAGAGCAAAGGACAAAGGTCACCAGGGGACGACGGGAGGGATTTTCAAGACGCATACAATTCTGTCAATTTGATTTTCCTTCATTATGTATTCATTTTGGATAAACAAAATATTTATTCTGAGAGGACATGAGAAACAAAATATGAATGAATATATCATATCCATTGGGCTTCCTGGTGGTTCAGCAGTAAAGAGTCCGCCTGCCAGGGCAGGAGACAAGGCTCAATCCCTGTGTCAAGAAGATGCTCCCTGGAGGAGGCAGTGGCAACCCACTCCAGTATTCTTTTTTTTAATATAAATTTATTTATTTTAATTGGAGGCTAATTACTTTACAATATTGTATTTGTTTTGCCATACATCAACATGAATCCACCACGGGTGTACACGTGCTCCCCATCCTGAACTCCTGAACCCCCCTCCCACCTCCCTCCCCATACCATCTCTCTGGGTCATCCCAGTGCACCAGCCCCAAGCATCCTGTATCATGCATGGAACCTGGACTGGCGATTCGCTTCACATATGATATTATACATATTTCAATCCACTCCAGTATTCTTGCCTGGAGAATCCCATGGACAGAGGAGTCTGGCAGGCTGCAATCCATGGGGTCACAAGGAGTCGGACATGACTTAGCAACTAAAACAACAAATTGTATCCATTATACAAAACATTTTATAATTCGCCAGAGCAACAGTTGTTCATTCTTTCTGAAAATATTGAAAATATATTAAGCAATTCATAAAAATCATTTTTCTTGTTTAAGTTCTCAGTTTTTATGTAGAAAATACGGACTTGAGAGTGAAAGACTTAACATGATAAACGACATCATTTGAATGCAACTCCAGTTTATTACTATATAGTATGAAAAAAATAACAAAGCTTAATGCTAAAATATAGATACTCCAGTGAAATAAAAGAAAAATGTATTTTATATGTATGAAAAACAATATTTACTTAATAAAACCCTGGAGTGGAGTAAGTGTGAAAATTGTAATACAGGCCATTGAAGAGAGTAAGTTTTGAATACAGAAAGCATACTGAGTATAGAAACATTCAGCATATAGATAGATTTTCTTGAAAGATTGGCATGTAAAGCTATATGCATGTGTGTATATGAATTTTATCACTGATTTACTTATTTCTCCACATTTCTCAGGTTCTTCTCACATCCTTTCTATTCCATCATTTTCACGTTTTAGATAATACAAGTCACTTTGCATTGCTTTAAATGAGAGAAATAAAAAGGAAATAATAAAAACATAATCTCAGAAAGTATCACTGAAACACATTTTAGCACTTTTCTTACAGTCCTAAAAGAATCTCTGTCTCATTCAAAGCATTCACCACAATTACTCACTAATTTAATGCTAAATGAATTTAGTAGCTATGCTTTCAGACCAGAGCAACTTTGCACATATTATGTCGAGATTACATTTTCTTTCTAAACTGCACAAAAGAGTTCTTTAAAATAAATAATGAAATATTATTTTAAAGATAGATGGTACAAATAACAACTTTGTGTAAATTCAAATTGTAAAGAATATATTATCTCATTAATATTGCCCAAATTTTCATTTCTTTAAGCATTTAGCACTTTATTAGATTTTAAAGTTGTCAAGAATGTATTTGCTGCATGATAAATTGCTTCACAACCTGGCAGTTTAAAAATTCATTTTATTTTACTCATGCTTTTGTGTACTAGATATTTATGCAGAAGGTATTTGTGTATTAGGTATCTGGACAGTTCCATTTGGCTGACTCATACAGCTGTGGTCAGAGGTCATCCTGGATAGCAGCGATCTGAAGGTTTGGTTTGTCTAGATGTTCAGGAATGGCTCATTCCAGTGCAGGCGGTCGGTATTGGGTGGGCTATTAACCAGATCACCTGCATATGGCTTGTCCAACATGGCAGTGTGGGAGATACTGTCCTTTGACTGTCTTTGAAAGACTGATCTGCCAACTTAAGTTCCTATTGTGTGTGTATATATTTAGTCACCCAGAGGTGTCTGACTCTGCAACTCCATAGACTATAGCCCACTAGGCTCCTCTCTCCATGGGATTTTTCAGACAAGAACACTGAAGTGGGTTGCTGTTTCAGCCTCCAGAAGTTCCTATTGACATGTATTTAATATTATCACCTTAAACCATTTCTAATTTATTAACATTGAAAGATAAAGACATGATTGACACTTTCTTAGATCTGAGAGCTCTGAATACCCTGCTTTGTTTCAATCTCTTGACTGCTACAGTGATTAGCCAGTTCACTTTTAACATGACCATGATTTTTTCCCACATAGCTAATAATGTGGACTACTTTTGTATCTTTCTATCTCTGCCTGAAGCTTGAACCTAACAGCAAATACATGTAATTGTCAACATAAATGCAGATGATTAGTTTTCCTGTAAAACAGTGACTTAGTTATCAATATTGCAAAGGACAGAAAGATTTATATTTAATTTAGATAAGTGAGTTCTTCTAGAGGAGTTTTGGGAAAAGAGTGAATGGGGCAAATGTTATCTGGTCTCTCCTGTAATGTATATTGTTCTTATTTAAAAAGACTACAAAGTAAATATGACAAAATGTCAACCATTGGAAATTCCAGGCTATGAGAACACATTTTAGTTCAGTTACTCTTTCTGCTTGCATGTATTTTCAAAAATTCTCAATATAACACACAGTACTTGCATTATAATAGTAATAACTGTGTGCAATATTTTTTCTTTAACACATACAATTTCACTTTTTAAATACAAGGCATAATTTAAAATCTATCTTATTTTCATTTTGCTTTTTAAATAAATATGTAGTTTGTTTTAAATTAATATCTCCACATATTAGAAATATAATTGCCAACATTAAAATAATAGGTACTACATTTAAATTTTAATTCTTTAAAACTATGATACATATATTTCATAGGCCATTTCTATCAAAATCACTGCAAGTAGAATAATATTATTTTTCCACTTTTATCATTTTAACCTTAGCAGTCACGGCTCCTTGAGTTTGAGTACATTCTTTCCCTCTAATCTGTGAGACTTCCAGAATCAGAAGAGAGTGAGACTAATGACAAAGATGAGACTCGTGCCTGGAAAGCACTGATAATGCTCTATGTGCATTAATGACATCCATGTAACTGAACACCGTGCGACTTAAATGGATCTTAGAACCATACAACTGTAGCAAGCAATTTCCCATTTTTCTGCCCTGTGGAATGGTACTTCTTACTGGTGTTTACCTCCTAGGAGCTTCTGAAATCAATATGCATGGAAAAGCAGATTATTTTTAATAGGGTCACTTTATTTAGTTTAAGAGCTAAAGTGTTATCCTAACTGAATACTGATTTATTCTCAAATATATAAATACAAATAACTTCCTCTAGAGGGGTTATTTTGATCGATTTGGAGTCTGCCATGGGCCCTTTTTGTAGAGGTAATAGAATAATGCTGAAAAGTGCTGTGAGCCAAGAATTTTAACTGAGTTAATGCTGGCTAGTTCTCCAGAACCTGGAGGAAAACAGAAAATGACCTAGAAAGACACAGTAAAGTGGAGTTTAATTCCGCAAATGGTGTAGTTTATTAAAATGTTTGTAGCTCTACTTAGGATATGTCCAGAAATATTTTAGTTTTTGAACATGAATGTGCTCAGTCATGTCTGGTTCTTTGTGACCCCCTGGACCATAACTCACCAGGGTCCTCTGTCCATGAAATTTTCCAGTCAAGAATATGGGAATGGGTTGTCATCTCAGGGGATCTTCCTAACCCAGCGATAAAAGCTGCATCTCCTGCATTGGCAGGCAGATTCTTTACCACTGAGTCGCTAGTTCAGATCAGTTCAGTCACTCAGTTGTGTCCAACTCTTTGCAACCCAATGGACTGCAGCATGCCAGGCTTCACTGTCCATCACCAACTCCCAGAGCTTGCTCAAGTTCATGTCATCAAGTCGGTGATGACATCCAACCATCTCACCCTCTGTCGTGTCCTTCTCCTCCCGCCTTCAATCTTTCCCAGCATCAGGGTCTTTTCCAAGGAGTCAGTTCTTCACATCAGGTAGCCATAGGATTGGAGTTTCAGCATAAGTCTTTCCAGTGAACACCCAGGAACTGATCTCCTTTAGGATGGACTGTTTGGATCTCCTTGCAGTCCAAGGGACTCTCAAGAGTTTTCTCTAACACCATAGTTCAAAAGCATCAATTCTTCAGTGCTCAGCTTTCTTTGTATTCCAACTCTCACATCCATACATGGCTACTGGAAAAACCATAGCTTTAACTAGATGGACCTTTGTTAGCAAAGTAATGTCTCTGGTTTTTAATATGCTGTCTCAGTTGGTCATAGCTTTTTTTCCAAGGAGCAAGTGTCTTTTAATTTCATGGCTGCAGTCACCATCTGCAGTGATTTTGGAGCCACTAGGGAAGCCTTTACATTTGAATGCTAAACCTTTTTTGTTTTCTTTTTTTTGGTAATTGACATATTTTCTTTTTTTTTTTAATTATTTTGCTTTATTTTACTTTGCAATACTGTATTGGTTTTGCCATACATCAACATGAATCTGCCATGGGTGTACACATGTTCCCAATCCTGAATCCCCCTCCCACCTCCGTCTCCATACCATTTTTTGATGTGAAAGAAATATCTATCACTTCTTATAATCCATTGTCCCATACAAAGTTATCTGCTGCAAAGATGGCCCAGTTAAGTCTGAGATTTTATTCTTTAGGGAAGAAGAGAAAACTAATGTTGGTAGGAAATTACCTAGGGTGAGCCAAGTAAAAGAAATGGCATGAAAAAAGGCACTAAGACAGAAAGAGCTTCATTGGAACACATTCATGAGTGAAAAGAATAGTGATTAACAGCATCTGTAAATAAGCACACACGTAATCCTCTACCGAAGTTTATGCATCCTATCATATAGGGGTGCAATAATTTTCTTAAAGTGCCTTGTTTTGACCAGTCAATTTTGCTACATGGTAATAAAATGTGTGTACTAAACATATACATTGAGTTTACTGCTGCCATCAAATAAAACCCAGAGCAAATTTAATTGGATATATTTCTAATGACATGCATAATTGTCTTTCTGCAGCACTCTAATTAACATCAGTGAAATGCCATTTCCAAATAATACTAATTACAGTCATTTAGGTGAAAGACCCAATCACATATTTAATCCTATGATGTCTCTAATAGCCATTTTCACTGAGAACCTTTCCTTCTCCTCAGTATTCTTGTGAGGTAAAGCAGACATTGGCAGCCACAACAGGGTTTTACTTTTGAGAGGCAGATTAATGTAATGTTTTACTCTGAATTTCTGTATGCTCATTTCATATGACTGTTGTCTCCAGAAGTTGTCATATCTTGAAAGGTTCATTATATCTTCCTGTCCACTTATCAGAGTGAAGTTGTAGTGGAGAAAGGGGGCAGATTTAGAAAGAGGGAATAAATGGGTTCTCAGGGGGGCACTAGTGGTGAAGAACCCACTTGCCAATGTAAGAGACACAAGAGACATGGGTTCAGTCCCTGGGTTGGGAAGAACTTCTGGAGGAGGGCATTGCAATCCACTCCAGTATTCTGGCCTGGAGAATCCCATGGACAGAGGAGCCTGGAGGGCTACAGTCCACAGGGTTGCAGGAGTCAGACATGACTGCAGTGACTTAGCACAGTACACATGCAATAAATGGATAGAACTCAGTCTTCACATCCTGCTCTCTTACTGTTCACCCTCCTTCATTCTTGGTCCTTATAGAATGTCTGCTTCAGGCACAGGATAATAACAGGACCCTTTCTTAAAGCTGTCTGCACTACTTGTACCTGGCTTGAAATGTCAATTGACTATGTGTGTGGGATCTTCCCAACCCAGGGATCGAACCCAGGTCTCCCACATTGCAGGGAGATTCTTTACCAGCTGAGCCACAAGGGAAGTCCAAGAATACTAGAGTGGGTAGCCTATCCCTTCTCCAGAGGATCTTCCCAACCCAGGAATTAAACTGGGGTTCCCTGCATCATAGGTGGATTCCTTACCAACAGAGCTATCAGGGAATCCCATATCACTCCCTAATTAGAGATAAAATCCATAATCTGCAAATTTCTCAAAAAGTTAATAAATTATAAAATAAGCTTAATTTACTACTTAATTTGACAAAATCAGATGTCTTCTTGCCAGGCGGAGAGCATTAAGAAGCCATAAATCACTGTGATTGAAGGGTGGGAGATTTTGCCTTTGAGGAATAAAGGGAGCAAAAAGAGGCCTGAATAAAAATTACCTATCCTATTGTGGTTACTAAACTCGTTAAAAAGTTTCTGTTTGTCATTATATGGATACAGGTACCTGGTTGTGTAGACAGAAAATCATCTTTTAAATTAATTTATTGTTTATTGAAGGATAATGGCTCTGCAGAATTTTGCTGTTTTCTGTCAAACCTCAACATGAATCAGCCATAGGTATACATGTATCCCCTCCCTTTTGAACCTCCCTCCCAGCTCCCTCCCATCCCACCCCTCTAGGTTGATACAGAACCCCTGTTTAAATCAGTTTTAAATTATTTCTTGGCCATATAAAATTTTAAATACTGTTTGAAATATTCTGTATGGGCTCCAAATCTTTGACATTCTGTTTGTATTGTATCAAGTTGATTTAATTAACAACCAATACACACCAGGCACTGTGCATTTCTGTGTTTTTTTTTTTTTTTCACAAATCTCTTTTACTCAGGATTTTGCTCATGACTACAATTGCTATATTTCAGTGTTTTAGGTAATCATAAGTGGTTGTTCCATGTTAATATTGTGTTTGCACTTGCCATCTTGAACAACTTTCTATTGTCGCTGGAAACAATAACTACTTTGTTTTTGTGTGTTGTCTCCTGTGTTCTTTCAGCATTTCATTCATCCAAACGCCTGACAGTGTTGAAAGAATCTAACTTGAAAGAATCAAATTCTCCATCACTTCTCGTTCCGAAATCACGCTCTTCCTCGCGCTTTGCTGTAGACTTGTGCACTGTTGCCATCCTGGAGTCTCCTTTCTCTGTCAGCCAGAGAAGCCCTTACTAGGTGGTAACCCTTTTGTCCCAAATCTTACATCTTTCTTACTCTTAGACAATGATCTTTTGAATAAAAGCATCCTTCTCTGTTAGGATGAAAATAGCTACATGTGAAATAATTTTATTGGAAAAATTTCTATTTGAAATTACCATTATTCTATTCTTCCTCCAACACATGAAAATATACTTCATTTCATAAATGGGCTGGAGATTTTACAGTGCTAAGGATAATTTCCCGATATGCCCACCTGTTCCCCAAGCTTCCAGAAAACATGTCAGTATGTTCTAATGTGATGTAAAGTCCCTCAGTCATGTCCAACCCTTTGTGACACTATGGACTATAGCTTGCCAGGCTCTTCTGACTATGGGATTCTCCAGGCAAGAATACTGGAGAGGGCAGCCATTCCCTTCTTTCAGGGGATCTTCCTGACCCAGGGATCAAACCTGGGTCTCCTTCATTGCAGGTGAATTCTTTGCCATCTAATCCACCAGGATTCTATGTGATGGAAACACTTATATAAATTAAGACTAGAAGTTCCAAACACCTTTTATGTTTTATGTGTAGTTAGGTTATAATATGATGTAAGTTGATAAATCATGGTAGAAAATTCTTTGGAATCTCAATGATATGTCCCAACTCCTTATTTTCTAAAAAAGGAAGCATTAAAATGTAATGTTTAGGGTAAAAATTACATATATCAATGTAGAACATAGTTACAAAATCCAATATTTAACGTACAACTCAGGATAAGGAGTTCTTTACGAGTTTAACAGGTAAGACACACATTCTAAGCCAACTTGGACTGGATTGAGCTCAGCTTTTGAAGAATATTTACCATTGAAGTTAGAAATTATTTGAAAAATGAAAGTGCTAAATATATGTAGAATTCTAAACTAGCTAGAACTGACATCCCCAAAGTCTGCCAAGATCTTCAGATTTCTAAATCGTAAGAAGCTAAATATATGCAGTTGCATCTTATGGATGCAAATGTAAAATGCATCTTGCTAATAAATCACTATTCATTAATGTGGTAGTTCAGTTCAGATCAGTTCAGTCACTCAGTTGTGTCCGACTCTTTGTGACACCATGAATCACAGCACGCCAGGCCTCCTTTGTTCATCACCATCTCCCGGAATTCACTCAAACTTACATCCATCGAGTTGGTGATGTCATCCAGCCATCTCATCCTCTGTCGTCCCCTTTTTCTCCTGCCCCCAATCCCTTCCAGCATCAGAGTCTTTTCCAGTGAGTCAACTCTTCTCATGAGGTGGCCAAAGTATTGGAGTTTCAGCTTTAGCATCATTCCTTCCAAAGAACACCCAGGACTGATCTCCTTTAGGATGGACTGGTTGGATCTCCTTGCAGTCCAAGGGACTCTCAAGAGTCTTCTCCAACACCACAGTTCAAAAGCATCAATTCTTCAGTGCTCAGCTTTCTTCACAGTCCAACTCTCGCATCCGTACATGACCACAGGAAAAACCATAGCCTTGACTAGATGGATCTTCGTTGGCAAAGTAATGTCTCTGCTTTTGAATATGCTATCTAGGTTGGTCATAACTTTTCTTCCAAGGAGTAAGCATCTTTTAATTTCATGGCTGCAGTCACCATCTGCAGTGATTTTGGAGCCCCCAAAAATAAAGTCTGACACTGTTTCCACTGTTTCCCCATCTATTTCCCATGAAGAAGATATAGCACCTATTCATAACTCTGATGAGAGATCCAACCTCAGGCAGCTTCCTTTTTTCAGTATTTTTACTTTTTATTTCTACCCTCATTTTAGAATATCTCATACAATTGATTTACATATCTATTGTTGTTTAGTAGCTAAATCGTGTCCAATTTTTTAACGACTCCATGGACTGTAGCCTGCCAGGCTCTTCTGTCTATGGGATTTGCCAGGCGAGAATACTAGAGTGGGTTGCCGTTTCCTTCTCCAGGGTATCTTCCTGACCCAAGGATCAAAGCTATGCTTCCTGCATTGGCAGGGGGATTCTTTACCACTCAGCTGCCAGGGAAGCCCTTATGTATCTATACATATCCTACATATTCATGTAACAAAGAAGAAAATCATTCTATTCCTGTATGAGGCACTGGTGTCTGGCCTGATATCTAGGCCAGGGTAGTTACTTGGGAAAAGGTAGTTGAGAGACTCTGTCCATGAGATTTTATGCTTCAGGAAGACAAATAAGTAGAATCATCAGCTCTCTGAAATTTCTTAGTTATTTTGTAAGAGGAGCTATGTGACGTCTCCTGCTAGGATGTGTACATCATCAGTATTTCTTCATGTTTTCCAAGACACTGTCTGCTTCTCTAAGAGTGAGATTTATTAAATTTCTGATCACAGTGGGGAACTCAGGGAACACAGTCAGCTTCCATGTAAATCTTCAGCCTCTGAAGGGTATAAGAGGCTCTCAGGTGGGACTGGAGTTTTCCTGAGACATATATTTCATTCATATATCAAAGGTTTACAAACAGAGGCAAATTGTGTTCTTTGTAAGTACAAGAGAAATTCAAAATTTGCTTGAATTTTTCTGGCTGTCTTCCTGTTGGCCAGTGCATTCATTCTTCTGCTATGTTGAATCTTTAGCCTTTATTGGAGCCTGTGTGAGTGCACAGGAATAATTGTTGCAACTAGAGTAGTTGGCAGGATTATTGAAACAACTGCAGATTTAATTTAAATATGGCCAAGGCTTTGTTTGAGAGGAAGTGAAAAAAGAAAAAGGAGAATGAATCATCTTTAATGCCAGGTTGGCCCCTGAGTCATCCCTGATTTGAGGTTGCCCAAACATTATGGTCATTTATGGAAATGGAAAGTAGAAATAATAAATTCAATATTGGGAAAAATAGCAAAATGTATAAACAAGCTACAAACCAAGGGCAAATCACCGATTAGATGGGCTCCTTGGCTGCTTTTAACTATATTAGTGAAAGTCAGAATGGAGCCAGTTATCCAAAGTACTAGGATATGTCTAGTTGAGGATAAATTATGATCCTTGTTCTGAATTAAAATATTGTGATGGGAGATTGCAAAAATATGAGGGTGTGATAAATGTGACTGATTCCACCCCTCATTATACAGAATCCTACAGAGATTAGAGATTCTGAACAGGTGACTCTTGAGAGGAGGGTTATTTTGTCAAGGAATTGACTCATTTTGTGGACAGATACAAACAGCTCCCAGAAGATTCCTGTTATGATGAATTGTTCACATTATTAAGTGAGGCAAATCTCACGAGCTCTGCTCATAACCTCAAGGAGGGGAAAGTTCCAGTTAACACAGGATTCTCAGTAGGAAACTACATTCATCACCATGTGTGTGATGGATGAATTCTTCAATCTTATCCCTAATTTTTCAATCTGTATTCAAGAAGGAGTCAGAATAAAGCATAGGAAGAAAGAAAACTGCTTTATTCTTCCAAAATACATAAATACGCTCAGAGCATAAGCAATATTAGCCAGTTTGGATTGGTTGTATCAGTGATTCCCAAATGGGGCTGACTTTGCTCCCCAGAGATATATGGCAAGATCTGCAGAGTGATGGTAAACAGTTTTTAAGTTGTCAAGTGCCATTCCATGCAAAATTTCCATTCAAAACAGGTCTTAATGACGCAGATAAACATGATGGTCCATCTAGTTAAAGCCAGCCATCCTGCGGTGTGAAGTCAAGTGGGTCTGAGGAAGCATCACTGTGAACAAAGCTAGCGGAGGTGACTGAATTCCAGCTGAGCTATTTCAAATCCTAAAAGATGATGATGTTAAATGTTAAATATGGCAGCAAATTTGGAAAGCTCAGCAGTGGCCACAGAACTGGAAAAGGTCAGGTTTCATTCCAATTCCAAGGGAAGGTAATGCCAAGCAATGTTCAAACTATGGTACAATTGTGTTAATCTTGCATGCTAGTAAAGTAATGCTCAAAATCCTTTAATCAAGGTTTCAGTATGAACCAAGAATTTCCAAATGTACAAGCTGGATTTAGAAAAGTCAGAGGAACCAGGGATCAAATTGCCAAAATCCGTTGGATCATAGAAAAAGCAGAGGAATTGCAAAAAACAATTTATTTACTTCTGTTTCATTGACTATGCTAAAGCCTTTGACTTTGTGGATCACAACAAATCGAGAAAATTCTAAAGGAGATGGAAATAACAGACCACCTTACCTGTCCCCTGAGAAACCTGTATGCAAGACAAGAAGCAACAGGTAGAATCTGACAAGGAATAATGACTGGTTCCAAATTGGGAAAGGAGTACATGAAAGCTGTACAGGATACCTGGGGTTGGTACACTCGGATGAACCAGAGGGATGGTATGGGGAGGGAGATGGGACGGGGATTCAGGATGGGGAACACATGTACACCCATGGGGCAGATTCATGTTGATGTATGGCAAAACCAATACAATATTGTAACGTAATTAGTCTCCAATTAAAATAAATAAATTTAAATTTAAAAAAGCTGTATATTGTCACCCTGCTTATTTAATTGATATGCAAAATGTGTTAGTCACTCAGTTGTTTCCGATTCTTAGAGGCCCCATCGATTGTAGCCCAGCAGGCTCCTCTATCCATGGAATTTTCCAAGTAAGACTACTGGAGTGGGTTGCCATACATACAGAATTCATCATGCAGAATGCCGGCTGGAAGACCCGCAAGCTGGAATTGTAATTGCCAGGAGAAATATCAATAATATCATCAGAAATGCAGATGATACCACTCTAATGGCAGAAAGTGAAGAAGAACTAAACAGCCTCTTGTGAGGATGAAAGAGGAGAGTGAAAAAACTGGTTTAAAACATTCAAAAAATTAAGATCATGGCATCCAGTCCTATCACTTTATGACAAGTATATGGGGGAAAAGTGGAAGGACTGAAAGACTTTATTTTTGGGGGCTCCAAAATTACTGTATGTGGTGACTGTAACCATGACATTAAAAGATGCTTGCTCCTTGGAAGGAAAGCTATGACAAACCTAGACAGTGTATTAAAAAGCAAAGACATCACTTTGCTGACAAAGTGATAGTCAAAGCTATGGTTTTTCCAGTAGTCATGAATAGATGTGAGAGCTGGACCATAAAGAAGGCTGAGCATGGAAGAAGTGATGCTTTTGAACTGTGTTGTTGGAGAAGACTCTTGAGAGTCCCTTGGACTGCAAGGAGATCAAACCAGCCAATATTAAAGGAAAGCAACCCTGAATGTTCATTGGGAAGACTGATGTTGAAGCTGAAACTCCCAGTCTTTGGCCACCTGATGTGAAGAGCCAACTCATAGGACAGACCTGATGCTGAGAAAGATTGAAGGCAGGAGGAGAAGGGGACGACAGAGGATGAGATAGATAGCATCACTGATTCAGTGGACATGCGTTAAAGCAAAGTCTACCAGACAGCAAAGGACAGAGAAGCCTGAAGTGCTACAGTTCATGGAGTTGCAAAGAATCCGACCTGACTTAGTGACTGAACAACGACAACCATTTTGAGTAATGGGGTGGCTAAGATTTCTCTTAGTATGAGAAATACTACCAGCATTTCTACCAGTATTACTGCCAATACTACCCAGTATGATACTAGGTAAGGACCCCAGGCCATTCACATTCATGTGAAATGTGGCATAGGTGTGTAGGGAATCTTTATTGACATTACTGGATATCAGAGCACAATCTCATTCCTTAAATCTATGACGGAGTTTGAAGAGAAATGTGATGAAATTTGAGGGTTATGATGATTTGACTTCAGAAGTCTTGAAAGAGAAAATATGCCCTAAAGTCAGACTTGTTAAAAGAAAATTATGCATGATTTTTTGAATACTTTGCCCTGAGCTTCTCACTGAAAGCATCTAATATCTGTTCGGGGGTCTTTTCCCTCAACTGGGCTTCCCGTGAAGCTCAGTCGGTAAAGCATCCGCCTGCAATGCGGGAAACCTGGTTTCAGTTCTTGGGTCAGGATGATCCCCTGGAGAAGGAAATGGCTACCTACTCCAGTATTCCTGCCTGGAGAATCCCATGGACAGAGGAGCCTGGCGGGCTACAGTCCATGGCATCACAAGAGTCGAACGTGAATGAGCACTATCTTTCTTTCTTTCCCTCATATTGGTCATTGAAAAAACCATTGTCCTCCCATTCTGCTGCTCATATTCCTTTTCAAATGGTCTTTATTGAATTTGTTACAACATTGCTTCTGCTTTATCTTTGGTATTTTAGCCACCAGCCCTGTGGGGGTCTTAGCTATCAGATCAGGAATTGAACCCCTACCTTCTGCATTTGAAGGTGAAGTCCTAACCACTAGACTAATGGGGAAGCCCCTGCTCACATGCCTTTAGTTGAGTGAATATTTCTGATGGAATCCTTTACAATGACCAAGAAGCATTTGGTTAGGCAATTTGAAGCAATAATGATTACCTGGGATGGGATAGCAAGGTTAAGGGGTTTTCTGCTCTTATTCAAGATGCAGGTATGTGCATGCTAAATCGCTTCAGTTATGTCTGACTCTTTGTGACCCCATGGACTGTAGCCCACCAGGCTCCTCTGTCCCTGGGATTCTCCAACAAGAATACTGGAGTGAGTTGCCATTCCCTCCTCCAGGGGATCTTCTTGACCCAGGAATTGAACTCACTTCTCCTGTGGCTCCTGCATTGTGGGCGAATTCTTTACCGCTGAGCCACAGGGGAAGCCCCTACAGCAGGTCTACCTGATTTGTTTTACTTACCAGCCCATTATAGCCTGTAAAAACAGCAGACAGATCTTGGAGCATAACAGTGGACTATAGATGACTAAACAACAGTGATGCTTCCAAAGAGGTCAACTATACAGAAATGGTGTAACAATTAAGCTTTGTCACAAATTGAAGAATATTGATATGCTATTGAGATCCATTTGGCTAATGCTATTTTTTGACTCCTACTTCTGAAGAAAGTCAAAGAAAATCTGCATTCGTGTGATATGGCCAAGACTACACAGTTTACTGTGCCCCCACGGAGATATTTGTCTTCTTTGGCTTATGGTCATAACTTGGTAAAATGAGAGCACCAGGATTATTTTCATGATATAATAATGATGCATGTGTTAAGTCACTCAGTCATGTCCAACTCTTTGCAACCCCATGGACTGTTGGCCACCAGGTTCCTCTGTCCATGGGATTTCCCAGGCAGGAATATTGGAGTGGCTTGGCATTTCCTTCCCCAGGGGATCTTCCTGACCCAGGGATTGAACCCCAGTCTCCCACATTGCAGGCAGATTCTTTACCATTTTGAGCTTCCAGGGCACACATAATAATGGTATCTCAACATAAAATCAAGTTGAATTACAAACGTGGAAAAGCATATGACTATCTGGGGATGGTTGCTTCACTTTGCCAAAATACAAGGTATGCACAGATGGTAAAATTCACAGGAAGAACCCAGACATGAACCACTATTGGGAATATTTCTCAAACAAAACAAATTGTTGTTTCTGCCTGCAATAAAATGTTAAAAATGAGGTACAGACATGACTGGGTTCCTTTACTTTTTTTTAATTCTTTACTGAATTTGTTACAATATTGCTTCTGTTTATGTTTTTCATGTTTTGGCCATGGGGCTTGTGGGGTCTTAGCTACCCAACTAGGAATAGAACTTTCACTCCCTGAATTGAAAGACGATGTCCCAGCCACTGGACTGAACCAGGTTCCTTTATTTCTGAAGAACGTTATCCCAAATTATGGCTTCTACTACCTCCATTCAAGCAATCACATGAAGTATGCTGAATCTGAATGGAGTTAATAGGGCTCTCTTATAGGTTGAACTGTGCCCCTTCATTCCTCAAAAAAAGATCTATTGTACTGAAGCGCTAACCCCTAGCAACCTCACCTGGAAATGGAATCCTTGCAGATGTTATTAATTAAGATGCAGTCATATTGAAGTTAGCCAAGCCCCAATCCAATATGACTGGTGTCCTTATAAGATAGGTCATGAGAAAACAAAGACAAAGAAGAGAAAAAACGGTGACGACAGAGGCAGGGAAAGGATTTTGCATCTGCAAGTCAAGGAGTGATGATCATTGCTGGGAAACCACCAGAAGCCAGGAAGAGGAGAGCAAGATTTCAGAGAGGGGGTGGATCTGAGGGGACCCTGGTTTCAGAATTCTAGCCTCCAAAACTATGTGATGATGCATTTATGTCATTTTAAGCCATCCACTCTGGCATTTTGTTGAAGAAACTCTGACAGTAGTACAAGCTCTGAACAGCACCAGCTCATACTGGCGCTCCATGCTCAGTTGATCTCTTTGGTTTCTCACAATGACAATGTGTAGATGGTGTTATTAGAAATGTCAGTGATCCTCACCTCACCTTTTCAATTAGAAAAAGAAAAGACAAATTTCCTTGATGGGTAGAATTAATAATAGTGTTCTTGAAATATCTGAGGACATAAAATATGCAGTGGTAAACAGTCCACCTGCCAATGCAGCAGATGCAAGAGACAAAGTTTGGATCCCTGGGTCAGGAAGCACACACAGAGGAGGAAATGGCAACCCACACGAGTATTTTTGCCTGGAGAATTCCATGGACAGAGGATCCTAGTGGGCTACAGTCCATGGGATCGCAAAGAGACGTGACTGAGCCTGCATGCATAGGCGCGTGCGCACACAGAAATACTAAATCATTGATCTGTAACGATTATTTTTCAGTAGGCATTGGATTGGTCATGTGGTCTGAAAAATGAACTCTGAATGGTTAAAGGCTAAAAGACATGTTTGTAGAAAATGCTATGGTGTGGAAGTTGTTATGAACGTAGAGGAAAATTTAAGTTGGGCATATGGGGAGGAAATTCTCCTTCTGAATATAGAAAGGTCTGGTTGCAACAAGTAGTGTCCTCATCAGCTCTTTGAAATCAGCATTCTGAGGACGTAAAATGAGCACTAAAAGAAAAAGGGAAGCAACATACACGGACAGAAAAAGATCATTTCCTACTGTGTCCCTCAAAAACTAGAAAATTGACTAAAATTGGTATGCTTCTTGACAGGAATGTCAGACACTAAAATCCATCATGAGACATCCCATAAATATCGGGACTCATCCATAGTGTGGACAAGTGGATTACATAGGTCCGTTACCCACAGCTCTGAGTGCATACCCATGAGTTTTCATTGGAATCAAGACTCATTCTGGACCTAATTTGCATCCCCAGAGACAGAAGCAGATGTCTCTAAACCTACTACATGATTAATTCAGAAAATATTTTATTTTGGAATTCCTGTTTAACTATCATCAGCTAAGAAATCTATTTTCCTGCAGGTGCAGGATAACGTTGGCTAAAAAACATCTTATATAAGGAATCGCATATCTTACTGTATACCAAGTAGTGGATTGTTTGAAAGTTGGGAAGAGTTACTAAAATATGTACTTACAAAATTGAGAGTAAGTGTCTAAAGGGATGACTGAATGACTGCAGGGATGCATGTCAAAACAGTAAGCATAGAGGCAAAGGAATGTTGTAGTTGCATCTATTATTGAAATATTGTGGGGGGAGTAGGGAAGAAAGGGTAGGGTTATTGTGACACTTACATAAATTTCTCTGCTTTTACAAATATTTCATTTTCTCTGACTGATTTTATCGTTGTTCAGAGACCTGGTTGCATTAATAAGTTCCAGAGAAGGGACTGGTGTTTAATATTATACAATTGCAATACCTTTAAAAATAACTGCCCAAATTCTTCTTACAATCTGAAGCAGTTGTTTTCATTCCTTAACTGTCTATGGATGATAACAGTTACAGCTTCTTTCCTACCCGGTGGAGGAGGTCATGATCTAAACATTTAATAATCTAATAATCTAAACCTATTCCTATGGCTGGGAAGGGACCAGAAAGGAAGCATTGGCAAGGACCATATTGGTGACAGTTACACAAGTTTTACCCCTTGGTTGAAACAGAGGCTTTAGTTAAGTCTCTGTGACATGTGGAAAAATGGGAAGTGATCACAAAAACAAAGGACAAGACATAGTTGATGTGAAAGAAAAAAATAAAATTAGTTTGATATCCCCTGAAAAGTTGAGAGCTATATCATCAGGTGCCTAGGGCATAAACTTGTTTATCAACTGAAATCTATATTTGAAGCAGAAGGCTCAGGACATGGGTTCCAGTGAAATTAAGAGTCGGTAAATCTGAATTTATCTATGTGATGCACTTTGATGGAGCTAATGATGCCTGTGAGTGAAAGTGTAGAGAAACCCTTTACAGAAGAAACACAGAAACTGTTACCTCCAGAATGATTAAAAAACACTTTAGTTAACAACAAAACCACTAACAAATGTGCACCAATCAATTCAGTGGATAATTTGTAGGGAATATGTCAGGAGGATAACACAAAGTAGCTTCAGATATAAAATATTGACTCGAGTTACTGAATCGACAGGTAATGACCCAGAATGTGGGCCAGTTTTCCTTGAAAATGTTTACTGGGGAACAGTAACATTACCTAAGTGTGTTGTATATATTCCTCCCAACAATCTGGAAAAATAGGGACATTTAATCCTATTTTAGAAAGAAGAGGATTGATAAGTCCATGGATCTAACAGTGTGTCAAAAATCACATAGCTAGCCAGTGAAAGAAGCATAATCAGAAGTCACATTTACCAAATAAAATGTGTGTGTGAGCACATGTGCGTGTGAGCTCTGTGTTATTAAAATGTTTAAATAGGTAAGAAACTCTGAAACAAATGATATTTTCCCTTAATTTCCTGACTCTATTTATTATTTTCACCCATTTTAAACAGTTTATTTATCAGGATTAATATAGTTTCTTAACCTCTAGATAGGCTAGATATGAATAGTCACTTTTTAACAAAACAAAATTTAGCACTAACGCTGATTTTCTTATTTTTTCCTTCCCTGATGGTTGTAGTTTTACTATTCCTTCAGAATCTCCTAGAGACATAGAAGCATCTGCTGTGCTTTTGGACTAACTTCAGTATCCTTGTAAAGAGCACTTAATTAATTAAAGTGTTTATAGGCAAATATTGACATGAACCTGGTAGAACAAGATATGGAATGAATGAATAGAAATTCTGTCACTCAAAACAGTGGTAGCGTGGCTCGAAAAACTAAAGGTTTCGTTTGAACTGGAAGACAATATTTATCATCTCCTAATAGGAGCTGGGAAATAGCAGCTGGGTTCTTAGGGTACAACGAAAGCAGACAACAGTAACAACAAACACAAACAACAACAGCAAAGCAGAAACAAAAGATCTCCAACCGCCACCAACCTTACATTCTGCTGAGTGCAACAAGGAAGTGGCATTTTGTGGATCTGACTGAGGATTGAAAGAATCCCAGAGAAGAGGACTGAACCCTGTCCATAAATGGATAAGTTGAATCATTGTTAAAGTCTTCAAAGAGAGAGCAGACATATCTTGATCTTAAATTTGAAAGTAGTATGTATAAAAGTGTGAAAGGAAAAGGACAGGGAAAGGAACTTTATATTTATCGTATACCCTTGGCCAAGCATACATGTTTTGAACAGTAGCCTCATCTGTTGCTTTATAAACCTTGGATATTTTCCCATTTCCTGGGAGATTAAATGCATTTCCTAATATCACACAACTTTTATTTTTTTTATTTTTTTTCTCTCTCCTTTTCTTTATTTTTTTTTTGTCATCAGTGTATACATTTTTAATTGATATTGATTGATACTTGATTACAAGAATGCAGAGTTTCTTAAGTGCAACTTTGAGTAAATTTAGAATATCTATATCTTGTTTCCTCATATACAGCATAAAAAGATCAATTATTTATATGAATGGCATGTACATCTATCTATAAAATTTATTTTATTATTATTATTATTATTATTTTTAATTTTAAAATCTTTAATTCTTACATGTGTTCCCAAACATGAACCCCTCTCCCACCTCCCTCCCCATAACATCTCTGTGGGTCATCCCCATGCACCAGCCCCAAGCATGCTGTATCCTGCATCAGACATAGACTGGCAATTCAATTCTTACATGATAGTATACATGATAGAATGCCATTCTCCCAAATCATCCCACCCTCTCCCTCTTCCTCTGAGTCCAAAAGTCCGTTATACACCGCTGTGTCTTTTTTCCTGTCTTGCATACAGGGTCGTCATTGCCATCTTTCTAAATTCCATATATATGTGTTAGTATACTGTATTGGTGTTTTTCTTTCTGGCTTACTTCACTCTGTATAATCGGCTCCAGTTTCATCTATCTCATCAGAACTGATTCAAATGAATTCTTTTTAACGGCTGAGTAATACTCCATTGTGTATATGTACCAAAGCTTTCTTATCCACTCATCTGCTGATGGACA
Source organism: Capricornis sumatraensis (assembly GCF_032405125.1). Classification (NCBI taxonomy): domain Eukaryota; kingdom Metazoa; phylum Chordata; class Mammalia; order Artiodactyla; family Bovidae; genus Capricornis; species Capricornis sumatraensis. Next base: position 11,884,323 of record NC_091089.1, on the reverse strand, counting down.
TCTAGGTTGTTTCCATGTCCTGGCTATTATAAACAGTGCTGCAATGAACATTGGGGTACATGTGTCTCTTTCAATTCTGGTTTCCTCGGTGTGTATGCCCAGCAGTGGGATTGCTGGGTCATAAGGTAGTTCTATTTGCAATTTTTTAAGGAATCTCCACACTGTTCTCCATAGTGGCTGTACTAGTTTGCATTCCCACCAACAGTGTAGGAGGGTTCCCTTTTCTCCACACCCTCTCCAGCATTTATTGCTTGCAGATTTTTGGATCGCAGCCATTCTGACTGGTGTGAAGTGGTACCTCATTGTGGTTTTGATTTGCATTTCTCTGATAATGAGTGATGTTGAGTATCTTTTCATGTGTTTGTTAGCCATCCGTATGTCTTCTTTGGAGAAATGTCTATTTAGTTCTTTGGCCCATTTTTTGATTGGGTCCTTTATTTTTCTGGAATTGAGCTGCATAAGTTGCTTGTATATTTTTGAGATTAGTTGTTTGTCAGTTGTTTCATTTGCTATTATTTTCTCCCATTCCGAAGGCTGTCTTTTCATCTTGCTTATAGTTTCCTTTGTTGTGCAGAAGCTTTTAATTTTAATTAGATCCCATTTGTTTATTTTTGCTTTTATTTCCAGAATTCTGGGAGGTGGATCATAGAGGATCCTGCTGTGATTTATGTCGGAGAGTGTTTTGCCTATGTTCTCCTCTAGGAGTTTTATAGTTTCTGGTCTTACATTTAGATCTTTAATCCATTTTGAGTTTATTTTTGTGTGCAGTGTTAGAAAGTGATCTAGTTTCATTCTTTTACAAGTGGTTGACCAGTTTTCCCAGCACCACTTGTTAAAGAGATTGTCTTTACTCCATTGTATATTCTTGCCTCCTTTGTCAAAGATAAGGTGTCCATAGGTGTGTGGATTTATCTCTGGGCTTTCTATTTTGTTCCATTGATCTATATGTCTGTCTTTGTGCCAGTACCATACTGTTTTGATGACTGTGGCTTTGTAGTAGAGCCTGAAGTCAGGCAAGTTGATTCCTCCAGTTCCATTCTTCTTTCTCAAGATTGCTTTGGCAATTCGAGGTTTTTTGTATTTCCATACAAATCTTGACAACTTTTAAACCAGTGTCTCAGTGTGGGGAGAATGTGGGCAGTGACTGCTTGGGTATTCTGAATGGAAAAATACATACATTCACACACACGCACACACACACACACACACACACACAGAGTTTTTACAGTTTCAGAGGACTCATGAATTGCCCAAATATCACTATAATCAGATTATGAATTTGTGTTTTGTGTAGAAGGGCTAATAGATCACACTTTTAAAGTGTCCTACAAGGATGTGGAGAACAACGTTTCTCTGAAAATGTGTAATCTCTGATCAGTTCAGTTCAGTTGCTCAGTCGTGTCTGACTCTTTGCTATCCATGGACTGCAGCACGCCAGGCTTCACTGTCCATCACCAACTCCAGGAGCTTGCTCAGATTCACGTCCATCAAGTCGGTGATGCCATCCAACCATCTCATCCTCTGTTGTCCCAGCATCCGCTCTTTGCATCAGGTGGCCAAAGTATTAGAGTTTCAGCTTCAACATCATTCCTTCCAATGAATATTCAGGACTGATCACCTTTAGAATGGACTGGTTGGATCTCCTTGCAGTCCAAGGGACTCTCAAGAGTCTTCTCCAGCAACACAGTTCAAAAGCATCAATTCTTCGGTGCTCAGCTTTCTTTATAGTCCAGCTCTAACATTCATACATGACTACTGGAAAAATCATAGCTTTCACTGCTGCTACTGCTGCTAAGTTGCTTCAGTCGTGTCCGACTATGTGTGACTCCATAGATGGCAGCCCACCAGGCTCCACCATCCCTGGGATTCTCCAGGCAAGAACACTGGAGTGGGTTGCCATTTCCTTCTCCAATGCATGAAAGTGAAAAGTGAAAATGAAGTCACTCAGTCATGTCTGACTCCTAGCGATCCCACGGACTGCAGCCTACCAGGTTCCTACATCCATGGTATTTGCCAGGCAAGACTACTGGAGTGGGGTGCCATAGCTTTCACTAGGTGGACTTTTATTGACAAAGTAATGTCTCTGCTTTTTAACATGCTGTCTAGGTTGGTCATAGCTTTTCTTCCAAGGAGCAAGCGTCTTTGAATTTCATGACTGCACCATCTGCAGTGATTTTGGAGCCCAAATATCTGATACCACATGTTTAATTAATTAAGATGAATTTGCGAATTGGCCATCTGGTAAGTAAAATTAGTTGCCTATCTGTGTCTACCTCACCCACTAAGAATAATATGACCTGTTGTTTGTATATGTGACTGTTTACAACCTACATACTGTACATACCTGGAGACAATTTTATGAATGAGAATTTATTTTAAAAACTTGCACTTTTAAAAAATTAATAGCCCATATAGTTTTGAATGGTTTCCTGTTATTCATATTCAATTCATAAAAGGTCACTTATTTAGATCATGAATCAACTGAAATTCATCTTTTAGCCTATGGTAAATGCATGATATTGGGAAATGCATCTGTTCCTTGCCATGTTTTTTTGTAACTAAACAGTCACAGCTGTGTAGTGGCTCATGCTTCAGCAATTTTTTAGAATGATACAGTTGTCTGGAACCAAATCACTGTGCTATAAATAACTAGGCCAGAAGGCAATATGCTATAGAGTTCTGAGTACAAAAACTGTATACGATTTAGTCCATCAGTGAGAAAAAGAGCCTGATTCCATCTCTACTAGGAAACTGAGTAGAAATACTGGAGAAGTGTCCCAACAGGAAAAAGATGGGCACTTGTGTGTGGCAGACACTGCTGCTTGCCAGATAATATCTGGTCTCCTCTTTGTTGCTAGTAATAGGACTCCAGTTCCATTGGGGAATCAATGAACCAGATAAACACAGAATTACCATATGACTCAGCAATTACACTGCTGGGTATAAACCCAGAAGAACTGAAAGCATGTTCAGATACTTGTACATGAAATGCTAACAGCTTGCAGTAGCCAAATGGTAGAAACAGTCCACATATACATCATCAGATGAGTGGATAAACTAAAGCCAGCAAACACACACAATTTAGTATCATTTGTCCATAAAAAGAGTGAAATCCTGATATATAGATGAACCTCCAAAACGTTATGCTGAGTGAGAGAAGCCATAAAGAAAGCCCATTTACTGTATGATTCTACTTATATGAAATATCCAGGGGAGGTAAGTCTGTAGATACAGAAAGCAGATTAGTAGTTTATGGGTGTTAGTTGGGGAAGGAGGGTCAGGAGGAAACTAGGTGATAGATAAGATGATGAAAATATTCTGAAACTACATGGAGATCCAGAGTTCTAGCACCTCATTGAGAATGCACTAAATGCCTTTGATTTGTACAATTTTAAATGTTTATTTTATGCGGTGTGAACTTCATCTCAATTTAAAACAAAAAACACTCTGGAAAACAAAGTTTGTCCCAAGGGTTAGGGTGGGAAAAAAAAAAAAAAGAATGATTCAAACAAACTACCACATTTTCAGTTTTCCTGTGACTATGTGTGGCCACATGATTAAGTTCTAGACATTAAAATGTCAGTAGAAATGTTATGAGGGATTTCCAAGAAACATTTGGTTACACAGGCATTTTTCAAGTATCATAGTTTATATAATTATATAACATTTTAGAAATATGTGGGTTTTTTCTCTCTTATATCTTACATTTAAACCTATCAAAGGCATCTTCAAGATCAGATCGAGTTGTCTTTGCCAGAGGCATTTTTTTATGTCAGCTATCTCAGATTCCTCAAAATACTATGCCCCTTCTTTCTAAATTGTTTAAAATAATGAACACGTTAAATCTGTTTGTGATGTTTTCATCAGATAATTTGTCAAGCTTCCAGCCCCACTCACAAAATAACTTACTTTTTGGTATATGTTTGGGATTGCTATGCCACTGTCTTTTACTACGTTGTGAGCAAGTATGATCTACAAAGGGCTGATACAGTGATTTCCCTGGGAATAAATTCTAACTGTAAATTTGGTTCATGTCTTTTTATCTTTTCTACCACGTAACTTCCATAAACATCCTGTTTTTCTTTTAATTTCTTCTTTTGTCTGTACTTTTGTGTTCTGTTGTAAATTATAGCAATCTACACATAACATTTAATATTTTAATAATTTGGAAATGTATAATTTTATGGCTTTAAACACAATTAAAGTCTTATGCAACTATTCCCACTATCCATCTCCCGAACCTTTTCATATTCCCCAGCTGAGACTCTACAACCATTAAATACTAACTCCCTATTCCCTGCTCCTTCCAGGTCTGCAGTAATCACCTTTTTCTTTTCTTCTCTATGACTTTGGCTGATCTAAGAACCACAGAGAAGAATAGTACAGGATTTATCCCTTTGTCAATGGCTTATTTCAGTGACAGTATCAAGGTTCATCCACATTGTAGCATTTGTCACAATTTCCTTCTTGTTAAGGCTGAGTAATATCCTATTATGTATACATATCACATTTGGGGTATCTGTTCATCAACTGATATACAGTTGGGTTGCTCCCACCATTTGGCTATCGTCAATAATGCAGCTGTGAATGTGGATTTGCAAATGTCTCTTTTAGTCTCTGCATGCGTGCTTAGTCACTCAGTTGTGTTTGACTCTGCAACCCTATGGACTGTAGTCTGCCAGGCTCCTCTGTCCATGGGATTCTCCAGGGAAGAATACTGGAGTGGGTTACCATGCCCTTCTCCACTCTTAGTCTACTTTCTGTTATTTTGGGTATAAACCAGGGAGTGAAATTGCTGGGTCCTATGGAAATTCTATGTTTTAGATTTTTGAGAAGTTGCATACCATTTCAAATTGGTTTCGATTGTGGTCTAATGAATGGCTTCATGTTACATATCAAATCTGCTTTATTATTAAAAATAATGCAAGTGAAAGAATGATATAAAACTTGTAATGATTGGTAAAATTAGACTTGTAGGTGGATATTTTTGAGGAAAATGAAAAAATATATTATACATACAGTTCTGCACAGTATTAACTCTTATTTGAAGTGGGGGACACAAGCACCTGCACTTACAATCGATTTGTGTTTGGTATTTTTTTAATGTATATCATCCTATGTTACATCCTTTCTTCTCTTTTGTTGTTCTTTGTTATACACAGCTTTTACTAAAGCTGGTTTTAACAGTGCTTTCAGGAACTGGCAGATAACTAGCCAGCAGAAACATAAACACCGTTTGTGCCCTTGAATATGCAGATCTCATTAAATAAGTATGAAATATATTTTATTTCAAGAACACTGAATGGCTTTGGTTATTGAGATATATCAACGCAAATTGGCTTTGCCATTTGATTGCTTTGAAAAAGTACCTATTTAGCATCATAGAACTTTGTAATAAACATTGCTTGAGGTAGTGTGCAGTCTTCTATTTCATAATAAAGGATAAAATTGCTTCTTTAAAGCAGCCTCAGATTAACTTTATTTTTCTATGCAAAGTTTTTTTCATTGAAAGTTAAATTAGTTTTATTCTGGAAAAGTCACAGGCTGAGCTGCACAAGGGGTGTAAGAGGAAAAACAATCACTCTTTGATGACTTTCAATTCCTGCTATGATTATTGAATTTGCATTTCAAATTCTTCATATTTTGAATTCTCCATAAATTTGTCAATTCTGCCTTTCAACAAATTTCAATTCTACTGAGATTTTCTAATTTATTGTTTAGAAAGTTTCATGCTATCATCTCTTTAAGTCTTTCCATTTGTTGGTGTATCTATTCAATACTTTTTTCTTTTAATTATTGGTGTATTTTTCTTCGTTCTTAAATATATGTGTTGTAGATCTGTTGAGTATTTTTCCTATAGTCTAACTTGATTTATTATAATTTTTATTATTTTTCCTCATTTGAAATTATTTTTGATTTTATGCTATGTCTTTCATGCTTTCCATAAAATTCCTTTTAGTATATTTTATAGAATTATGTACCTGTCTTCATCTTAAATTATAAAAATAAAACACCCATGTGTTAGTTTTTATTACTGTTCACAATACCCCATTTTTCTTCCTACTGATGATTGTATCACTCTGCCACATATAGTCAGGGCTGGTTATGTGGTTTCTGTTAACCAATAAAATTGAGAGGTGACACATGTCGCTTCTAGGGAGTAGATGTAGGAGACTTCCCCTGCACTCTTTTTCCTCTGTCTTGGGTACCAGAATGATGCCGCATGGTGTAACCCCAGGGTAGAGACCTAGGATAAGTGGGGAAAAGGCCTAGCCAAACAATGACATACATTGTACACTGAGAGGGGAATTGTTGCTGCTCAGCTTACTAAGGTGCACTGTTGTTTGATACGGCAAAATCAGCTAGTCTCTTGACTGAAGCATCTTACATCATTAAGGGGCTAAGGAAAAAGTCATTCATGTTATTTGAAAAATACATCAATAGAGATAATAATATTCAATTTTAAAACTCCAGGATCTCAGTCTGTAACCCGAGGCTATCCCCCCAGTTTCAGGAAAACATCAGACAAATTCAAATACATCGACATCTCACAGTGCAGCTAACTAATACTCCTCAAAACTGTCAGGCATCAAACACAAAAACAGTTTGAGGAAATGTCACAGGCAACAGGAGCCTCAGGTGACATAAAAACTAAATGTAGTCTGGTAACTTGGATGGGATCCTAGACAGAAAAAAAAAAAGCAGAAATAAAAACTGAGGAGCTATGAAGAAATTACTAACAATAACCATTAATATACTTTTTAAATAACAAAAGATGTCGGGAGTAAAATTTAAAAAAAATGTTCAAATGCTGATCCAATAACTGCTTTATCTTTCTATCAACTGGGTACTTTTAATAGCATTTTCTAAGAAAGGAAATTTACCCCCATGTCTTGAATAGCACCTGGCATATAAGCCAAGCACTAAGTCATTTAAGTAGTGTCCAATTCTTTGCAACCCCATGGACTGCAGCCCACCAGGCTCCTCTGTCCTTGGGATTCTCCAGACAAGAATACTGGAATGGGTTTCCATACCCTCCTCCAGGGGATCTTCCTGACCCAGGGATCGAACCCACATCTTTTGTGTCTCTGGCATTGGCAGGCAGGTTCTTTACCACTGAACCACCTGGCACATAGTAATCACTTGATAGATGCATGTGAAATTTTAAGGAATGAAATACACCAGACATTACAGAAGGCTGACACAAAGCCATCCTGAAATTGGACTTTCCCTTTAAAAACTAACAAGATTCAACAACGGAGTCAGCGTAAGAACAGGAAGGATTACTGCAAGTTATCTGTTCATGATCAATTCAATTTAAGGCTTATTTCATAGTGATACCTCAATAGATAAACTAGAGCTATTTCTTATATACTGCTGCTTACTGGATACAATGACCACATTGCTTGTCCTTGACAAGAATTTCTCTATTTTCTATTTTATTTTCACTCCATGTATTTTCAAAGGAACGTCTATGCTTCATATCAATCTTAACAATCCACTCATTGAGAATAATGTTTATGACATTTATCTGGAATATAGTATATAATTCTAGAGTGAGCTATTTTTGAGATATTTGTAAACAATTGGACAATAGATATTTATCTGTATTTCTATGCCATGCTGTATATAAAAATGAGTAAATGAAATATGCTATCTCTACTAAATGGAATTCTCAAAATAATTGATATTGAAAATATTGTGCTATTAATATGAGATAATCATGAGATAAAATGCAAAATAGCCCAATGTTTAATTCATTGTGACTCTAATTTTCTGTAAACAGAAGATCAAGTATAGAATGACCTTTATCTGTTTTCTAGTCAGGAGATATAATACTAGTACATCCGGATTTCCATATTCATTTTAGCACGTTGAAGGGGTACCTTCAGTTCCGTTCAGTCGCTCAGTCATGTCCAACTCTTTGTGACCCCATGGACTGCAGCACGCCAGGCTTCCCTGTCCATCACCAGCTCCCAAAGCTTGCACAAATTCATGTTCATTGAGTCAGTGATGCCATCCAACTGTGTCATTCTCTGTCGTCCCCTTCTTCTCTTGCCTTCAATCTTTTCCAGCATCAGGGTCTTTTCCAATAAGTCAGTTCTTCGCATCAGGTGGCCAATGTGTTGGACTTTCAGATACAGCATCCTTCCTCAATGAATATTCAGGACTGATTTCCTTTAGGATGCACTGGTTTGATCTCCTTGCAGGCCAAGGGACTCTCAAGAGTCTCCTCCAACACCACAGTTCAAAAGCATCAATTCTTTGGCACTCAGTTTCTTTATAGTCCAACTCTCACATCCATACATGGTTACTGGAAAAACTATAGCTTTGACTAGATGGACCTTTGATGGCAAAGTAATGTCTCTGCTTTTTAATAAATGCTGTCTAGGTTGGTCATAGCCTTTCTTCCAAGGAGCAAGTACCTTTTAATTTCATGGTTGCAGTCACCAACTGCACTGATTTTGGAGCCTCCCCAAATAAAATCTGTCACTGCTTCCCCATCTTTTTGCCATGAAGTGATGGGCCCAGATGCCATGATCTTAGTTTTCTGAATGTTGAGTTTTAAGCCAGCTTTTTCACTCTCTTCTTTCACTTTCATCAAGAGGCTCTTTAGTTCTTCTCTTTAGGAATCTATCATTGAAACTTTCAGGAAGTTGGTTTCATATTCCAATATGTTCTCACTGCATATATTTCAGCTGTACCTGGGAGTAATAGAATTCATAATTGTCACATATAGAAATTTTATTCTCTCTTTATTATTTTCCTTAATTTTGGATGTCCAATGCTGGTAATCAGGTGATATGTATTATTCAAAATGACATTCAGTAAGGTGGAAACAGTTTCAGACTTTATTTTTTGGGGCTCCAAAATCACTGCAGATGATGACTGCAGCCATGAAATTAAAAGACACTTACTCCTTGGAAGAAAAGTTATGACCAACCTAGATAGCATATTAAAAAGCAGAGACATTACTTTGCCAACAAAGGTCCATTTAGTCAAGGCTATGATTTTTCCAGTAGTCATGTATGGATGTGAGATTTGGACTGTGAAGAAGGCTGAGCGCCAAAGAATTGATGTTTTTGAACTGTGGTGTTGGAGAAGACTCATGAGAGTCCCTTGGACTGCAAGGAGATCCAACCAGTCCACTCTAAAGGAGATCAGTCCTGGGTGTTCTTTGGAAGGAATGATGCTAAAGCTGAAACTCTGGTACTTTGGCCACTTCATGCGAAGAGTTGACTCATTGGAAAAGATTCTGATGCTGGGAGGGACTGGGGGCAGGAGGAGAAGGGGACGACAGAGGATGAGATGGCTGGATGGCATCGCCAACTCGATAGATGCGAGTTTGAGTGAATTCCGAGAGTTGATGATGGACAGGAAGGCCTGGCATGCTGCAATTCATGGGATCGCAAAGAGTTGGACATGACTGAGCAACTGAACTGAACTGAACTGAAGGACTTCCTTGGTGGTGCAGTGGATAAGAATCCGCCTGCCAATGTAGGAACATGGGTTGGACTCCTGGTCAGGATAGATTCCCCATACCGTGGAGTGACTAGTGAGCTCACGTACCACAACTACTGAGCCCAGGCTCACAACTACTCAGCCACGTGCCCTAGAGCCTGTGCTCCCGCGCAAGACAATGAGAAACCTGCGCGTGGTAAAGAAGAGTAGCCCCCTGCTCACTGCAACTAGAGAAAGCATGCCTGCAGCAACAAAGATCCAGCACAGCCCAAAATAAATAAATATATACATAAAATTATTTATAAAACTATACTCAGTCATTTTTTAAAGATTGTTTATTACTGTAAGCAATTGCCACTACATATTTGAAATATACATTGATGTGTAGATTTGCAGCTCAACACAGCTACAGTTGGAACTCCTGTTCATGCTTGCTTTCTACACAATTATTAGTATCACATAAAGAAATTACATGAACATCCAGAGCAGCAGAGTTTGTTACCCTCAAGTAAGTCTACTAAACTTTCCTTCCAGGCAAGAATCACTTTTCTTAGGATGCCAGACAGCTAAAGAGTTTACATTTTGGAGTAAGACAGGTCTGGTTCCAAATTATCTCCCTGGTATTTTGCCTTACACTTGTTACTTAATCTACAAATACTGCCCATCCTGGGACCTCCAAATAATAATGGTTAGACTTTTACTCCAAAATGTCCTTTCCATGGAGTTGTGATATAGACAGTGACATAAGCGAAGCATTTAGCAGAGTCATTGCCTTTTCCAGATCCTCACAAGTCATAGCTTCATGGTCATTAGTATCAATGTCTTTGAATAAAGGGCTTCCCTGGTGGCTCAGACAGTAAAGAATCTGCTTACAATGCAGGAGACTGGGGTTTGATCCCTAGTTCAGGATGATCGCCTGAAGAAGAGATGGTAACCCACTCCAGTATTCTTGCCTGGAGAATCCCCATGGATAGAGGAGCCTGGCGGGCTACAGTCCATGGGGTCACAAAGAGTAGGACATGACTGATTGACTCACACATACATACACATCGATTGAATAAAAACACCCAAGTAATTCAAGAACTGGCATGTGAAAGTGCCCACGAGCACATGTTCTGTTGCAAAAGAGTCTTCTGAATTCATTTTGTAGACAGCTAGACTGGCTGTAGGTACATTCCAAGGAAGGAATATCCTAGAAAGTCTGATCCAAACACTAGGGGCTCATCATGGGCTTATACTTGTCCTGAGAAAGGGGGTCTGGAAGGCCCTGCCAGCTCAACCAAGTTCCACAACTGGCCGTGAGCAGCAGGCATTGTGCTCAAGATATAATCACCCTTTATGAGACTGAAGCCAGTAGAAGATGTGCTGAAGCCAGTACAAACACGCATGTTGTTTTTTTTAATTAAATTTTGCATTATGGATTAATAAAAACATCAAAAATAAAATCTCACTTTTACTCACAAAATACAAAAGACTGACAAAATAGTGTGAATATACCAAAACATAAAAATGATATTATCTTTGTTGTTTTTATACAAAGGGTGGATAATGCTCCAACTTCAAATTATTCCCTTTGTCAACTTCAGATTAAAAACTAGCAAAATGAAAAAAAAAAAAAAAGATAAATAAAAAATTGGGCTTTTCTAAAAACCAGTTGGAAAGTTGCTCTGTTTGCAGCTGGACCAAAGTGCCTAATTATACATTCATTAAGCATGTTTTTCTTAAGCTCTCAAGCTACATTGATTCTGTGGTTTTTTTTTTTTTTTTTTCCAGATTCAAAGGGAATATTTTTTTCATTTTTTGAAAAAGACTTTATTCTCAGAGCAGTTTTAGATTGACAGAAAAATTAAGTCCACGGTGCAAAGTTACTAACAACATCCCCTCTTCCTTCACAGTTATTATTCACTGCAACTTGCAGTGGTGTGGGGCATGTGTAACAGTCGATGAACAAACCCTCATACAATAATTTTAATTAAAGTCCATTACATTAGGATTCACTCTTCATGTTGTATACTCTATGGGTTTTTCACAACTTTGTGTCTTATAGCATCATACAGAATAGTTTCACTGCCTTAAAATCTCCTGCACTTATCTCTGCCCCCACCAGATACCTGATGATCACTGATCTTTTTACTGTCTTGATAATTCTGCCTTTTCCAAAATGCCTTATAATTGGAATTACACAGTAATTTTTACAAAGCTTTTTTACATTGGCTTCTTTCATAAGAATATACATTTAAGGTTCCTCCTTGTCTTTCTGTGGTTTAATGTGTCATTTCCAAATACTGTTATTACGTATCCAATTGACAATTTTTTAGTAAGGCTAACACAAAAAAGATGCAAATAACTAAAATCAGAAATAAAAGTGGGAACATTACTTCCAACTTTCAGAAATTAAAAAAAAAAGTATTATAAGAGGTTATTATGAACAACTGTACTCTAACAAATGAGACAGAGTAAATGACATGGACAAATTCTTGAAAATAGCCTAATCTGACTCAAGAAGATAAGAAAAAAAAAAAAAAACTAAATAGATTTGTACAAGTTAAAGACATTGACTCAATAATACAAAAACTTCCAAGGAAGAAAAGTCCCTAACCAAATGGCTTCAGTGGTGGCTTCTATCAAATATTTAAAGAATTAACATCCTTCTCAAACGTATCCAAAAATACTTCCTAACTCTTTCTGTGAGTCCAGCACTATCCTGAAACCAAAACCCAATAGAGTTATCACAAGGAAAGATAATTAAAGACCAATATCCTTTATGAACATTAATGTAAAAATCTTCAATAAAATACAGCAAAACTGAATCCAACAAAATTACAGACCATACTCGAAAGAGATTTATCTCAGGAATGCAAGAGTGATTAAATATAAAAAAAAATCAATCAATGTAATATACCATATTAACAGAGCAAAGGGGAAAAAAAAATATTATCTCAATTGACACAGAAAAAGCATTTGACAAAATCCAACACCATTTCATGATACCCCAAAAAATCAGAAAACTAGTAATAAAAGAATTTCTTCAACATGATAAGGCCATTGATGAAAAGTCTCAGCTAACATCACACTGGTTGGTGAAAGACTGAAGGCTTTCCCTCTAAGATCAGTAAAAAGACAAGGTGTTTGCTTTCATCTCTGCTATTCAGCATTGTACTGTAATTTCTAGTCAGCATTTAAATGAGAAAAAGAAACCAAGAAGCAAAGGACATTTAGGTTTGAAAGGAAGAAATAAAACTACTTATTAGTAAATAACATAATTTTACACTTTAGAATTCCACAAAATCCACAAGAAAGTCACTTCAAAGTTCCTCAGAAAGCTAAACATAGAATTACCATATGGTCCAGAAATTCTATTCCTAGGTGTATATATCCAAAAGAATCAGAAACAGAAACTCCAACAATATTTGTCATGATATTTTTCACAATAGCCAAAAAGTGGAAACATCCCAGTATCACAAAATGTGTTCTTATTTAAAAACAGGATTGTTGCAGAAGTAATTAGTTAAGATGAGATCTTACTGGAGTAGGTCAGGCCCTTAATTCTGTATAAATGGTGTCCTTATACAAGTGGGAAATTTGGAGATAGACATGTAGAGAGGAAACGACCCTGATGCTGGGAAAGATTGAAGCCAAAAGGAGAAGAGGGCAGCAGAGGATGAGATGGTTGGATGGCATCATTGACTCAATAGACATGAATTTGAACAAACTCTGGGAGATAGTGAAGGACAGGGAAGCCTGGTGTGCTGCAGTCCATGCGGTCACAAAGAGTCAGACACAACTTAGTGACTGAACAACAACAATACAGAGGAGGGGGATACTATAAACAGGCAAAAGAATACGATGATCACAGAGGCAAAAGGAGACGATGACCATCTGGGAGCCAAGGAGAGAAGGCTGGAGTGGATCTTTCCTCATAGTCTTTACAAGGAACCAACCTGCTGACTGTTTATCATGGACTTTCAAACCCCAGAAATTTTATACAACAATTTCTGTTGTTTAAGCCACCAAGTTTGTTGCCTTTTGTTATAGCAGCCTGGAAAACTAACACAATGGTATATACATGCAATGAAATATTATCCAGCCATAAAAAAGTTATGAAGTTCTCATACAGGCTACAAAATGCATGGACCATAAAAGCATCATGCTAGGTGAAATAAGATAGACACAAAAGGACAAACATTGTATGATTCCACTTACATTAAAATATTAATATTGAGAATACAGAGACCCATACAGAGAGAACATAGTATAAATATTACCAGGGGCTAGGGTAAGGCAAAATGAACAAAATGGCCTTAGAGTCTCTGTCTGGGGAGAAGAAACAGTTTGGAAATAATTATGGTGATTGCAACCAATGTCACTGAATTATATACTTAATAATGGCTCAAATTTAAGTTTTATATTATATGTATTTTACTGCAAATATTTGAATATATGAAAAAAGACGTATAATAGATTAGAAAGCTTCAGAATCCATATTCCAAATGGGAGGGTTTAAGAAATTTTTGGAATATTTGAATTTACGTACAAAAGGAACCTTTCTTGTAGCATAGAAATACAGCTTTGGATTGTTATGACTGAAGTGTTGGGCACAGACTGATGAAAGCAGAGGGTGGGGGTGATGAGTTAGTCAAGGGAACCTGTTCAGCAAAGACCAATATTCAATTGCACGTAGCCATAAAACTTTGGTAATCCTTAATGTAACAGTTTGTGTGAATGTAATAGTCACTCAATATCTATGTATAACCTCTTGAGTTTCCTTTTTCAGTTTCCTTCATTATCCCCATATCATGTGTCCCTACATGAAAAAAATAAAAAGCTAAATTTTTAAAAATATGTAGTTGGGAAAGATTGACATAATCATAATACATTATAACCAAATGATAGATGTCAAGCACTGTTCTTTTTTGATGCAATATTAACTCATTTAAAGTTCATACTAGCAATTTAATTTTTCTGTCAATCTTGAGAAGAGACATTATTCTGTTCACTATGAGAGGGAAATCTGAGGCTGTGAATAGGTAAAGCATGCAGACCAAGAAGAGGTGGAAGTGGGATTAAGACCAAGTTGATCAGATCTGACATTCATGGTTATTTCATGGTATTCTGCTGTGGCTTCCTGTTCAAATAATGGGGAGAGGGATAGATTTGTGTTCAGAGTGTGTGATAGGATGGAAGAACAGCTATCCTTAATCTTTTGGGAATCACTCAACTACTAACATTTACTATTGCCACTTCAGGAAAAAAAAAATCAATCACCTTATGTGTGCTCAGTCGCTTCTGTAATGTCTGACTCTGATTCTATGGACGGTAGCCCACCAGGCTTCTCTGTCCATGGGATTCTCCAGGCAAGAATACTGGAGTGGGGTTCCATGTCCTCCTCCAGGGGATCTTCCCAATCCAAGGATCCAACCTGCGTCGCTTATGTCTCCTGCACTGGTGGGTGGGTTCTTTATCACTGGCACCACTTAGGAAGCCCCAATCACCTTATAATGATTATCAAGAATATCCTAAGGCCCAAGGGATGTAAACCATTTCCTTCTGAGTAAAGCAAAACAATACCAGTTTTTTTAAAAAACTAAAGCCAAGTTATTTAATTAATGCTCAATTTAAGTAAAATAAGGAAAGATAAACTTAAATCTAGCAACTTAATTTCAATCGATAATGTCATGGAAAGACCAGAAAATCAGAGAATTCCATCTTGAAAAGTCAGGTGGAGCCAAAAAAAGCGACAAGTTCAGGCAGTAAGAGGAAAGGTGAAATGAAGAGGCGTGAATATCTGTGTTTATGTAGCAGTTTTGAGGGGAAGACGGTAAAAGTGTCTGATATATGATTGACTCTTGACATCTGAGTGACTGCCTACTCTTACCTCTTTCCTTCTTTTCCTCTCTAATGCCATGAAAATACAAAACTAAGTCAATCTTTCATAAATCACAAAATAAAACAAGGAACATTCTGTAAGGAGCATGTGGTATTCTGGTGTAGAGCTGTCAAGTGCCTTTTGAATATTCACCCAGCAGCATATCTGCAATTTAAATACCTTGTTATAGTTAATAAGAGTTGTCAAAGAAGCACATTAACACTCCTCAGGGATTAATTTTAGGCTTTGCAGACTTCATGTGTGTGAATAAGACAAACCTGTAACATGAGTCACACAATCTCAAAAGGCTATCCTTATCACTTTCTCGCAGTTAGAGACTGAACAATCAAATATTATGTCTCAGGCTGTAGTTTAATAAAATTGTTTGTGTGCAATATTAATATACAACTTTTGGTCTAAAATTTTTTCTTAAAAAATAAGTGGCTTGCATTTTTAAAAAAGAAAAATCACCAGCATGAAACTGCCAAAAAATTATTCAAATACACACGATTGAAGATGTTATGAAAAGGTTAGTTCTATATTTACATATTTGAATAGGAATGTATTCATATGTCCATAATAGACTTCTCTCTTTATAGGGAAAAGCTAATATATGGATAATAATGAGTTAGAATGTCACTAATAGGTTAATATAGAAAAAAAAGTAAGAATTGCATGATTTAAGCAAGTTTTGCTTCCCATTTCTACTCTAGAGAAAATATTTAACTTTTACATCTTCTAAAATTCTACCCATACTAGCCCCAAAAAAATGGTGATTTCTTAATATGAACATCTGAAATCCACCCCCGCACAAATCGAAAACAGTAGGTGGAAGGGAGGTAACATACACAGAGAGTATGACGACTATATTTTTCCTCACCATTTTCAGTAAGCCTCAAAATAAGACTCGAACTGCCTTCTACATTACCGCTTTTGCTATTTCTTTCCCTACATTGTTATTACAGAACATGGGATTGTGTCTTTGACAGTCTGAATTTTGACTGCATGCATGCCTGTCCAAAATCTCTGCCTTGAGGAAAAATTGACATGTCTTAAAAACAAAAAACTAATGATATTATCAACTCTTTCTTTATTGTTGCATTTTCTGTTTTGTATTCCATAGTTGCACTATTATTGCATATAAGATATGTTCCATGTGGGCAAATAATTTTGATAATTAAGCAGAATTTTCACAGAATACATCATTGTAATTGCTTGAAAGTTTATTAGCACTCTAATATGATTTTTTACACCTTTATATAGTTTGTCATTGATTTTATATTATCTAAATTTTACAAATTTAAAAAATATTATCTTGCTCTACATTTTATAATTCCCCCTGTGAATTCTTTATAATTGAGAAGGTGCTCTATTAGAGGTAGTTTTTAAACTGTTTGCTTAAAATAAATCTTAATTTAATTGAATTAATGTATCTCATCAAAATGCAAGTCTATGTTCTTTGAAAATGACAAAAGGATACACAGAGTTATATGCAGCATTCCCAGCACACAATTTATCAATAAGTGTTAGTTTAGCGATCTGGTTTTAAGTCTCTAATATATTTTATCCAAGTGCATTCCTACTACAATATTTTTGAAAATGAGATAAGAAAGCATATCCATTTAACTTTGGGATTCACCTGTATCTGCCTATGATGGCTGAGGGCTGCTCACCGACACTCTAGCTTACGAACTTTGACTTAGAGGCAGTCATGCGTAGACTGTTGTTGACAGAGGTCAGGGGTCACTCTATGACCATGGTCAGTTGTCTCACTGAGCACAGACAGCAGTTTCTGAGCACTGCAATTATAAAGCACAAAGGGATACAATTTTTAAAACCACTACTGTAGTTCGTTGAGTATTGACAAAGAGTTGTTTAAACACATGCAACCATTTTATGGTGTTCTAATGGTTTCGAAGGTAAAATGTTCTCTTTTACCTAAAGGATAAAAGTGCTAAATATTATGTACCTTTATGTCCTCTGCCTATGTGTAAATATGTGTGTATACATATAATTGTTTTTGAATGTCACTTTATGTAATAATTGAAGGGTATATACATAAGACCGAAGTACATCTGTTGCTTTGCATTCTTGAACCTCTTTTTTCTGATAACAAAAGTACATTTTTTCAGTTTGTAATGAACCCTTCCCCCTTCTCAGTTTATGTAGTTTCATTTCCAATCCTATTAATTCATGAGTTTATGAATAATAATAATAATTGTGTATATATACATATTATATGTATATTATAATATATATACTATATGGGCTTCTCAAGTGGCTCAGTGGTAAAGAATCTGCCTGCCAATGCAGAAAACGCAGGAGATTTGGGTTCAATCCCTGGGTCTGAAGATCCTCTGGAGAAGGAAATGGCAACCCACTTCAGTATTCTTGCCTGGAGAATCTCATGGACAGAAGAGCCTGGAGGGCTATAGTCCATGGGGTCAGAAAGAGTCAGACACTACTTAGCAACTAAACAACAGCAACATATACTATACACATATGTGTGTGTGTATGTGTGTGTATTTAAATGTATGCATGTGAAAAGATTCCTCCACATTGAGTTAACACATTCATCCCCTCTTTTTTTTTTTTTTTTTTTTGGTGAGAACCTTTAAGTTCTGTTCTCTTGGAAAATTTCAAATGCAGTACCCAATACAGTGTTATCAACTACAATCACTGTGCTGTACATTAGATTCACAGACCCTATTCACCTTACAGGGAAGTTCATACCCTTTAATCAGCTATGTCCTATTTCCCAATTCCCAGCCAGCCCTTGGCAACCACTTTCTGTTTGGTTTCCATGATTCTATGATGTTGATTCTTTTCTTTGCTTTTGTTTAGATTCCACATATAAGTGACAGCATGCAGTATTCGTCCTCTGTTGTATTTGTCTCACTTGGCATAACACCCTCAAGTTCCATCCATGTTGTCACAAATGAAAGGATTCCCTTCTTTCTCAAGGCTGAATATATGTACAGTTGACCCTTGAACAACATGGGTTTGAACAGCATAAGTCCACTTATTTACAGAGTTTTCAATACATATTCAATTGGCTCCCCTTCCCTGCAAGTTGCATATCTGAATGTTGATATTCAGTTAGTTGGCACCACAAACGAGGAACCTGTGGATCCAGAGGGCCAACAATAGGATTTGAGAATGTGTGGATTTTTGTATCGAAGATGGGGCCTGGACCAATCCTTCTTGGATTCTGAGGGATGACTGCATGGATATATATCACATCTTTTTTACTAATATGTCACTTGATAGACACAAGTTCACGTATTTTCTGACTGTAGAAAGTGCTTTAATGAACATGGGTATGCACATATCTCTTTGATAGCATATCTCTTCCTTTGGCTGTATACTAAAGAGTTAGATCGCCAGGTCAAATGGTAGTTCTAGTTTTATTTTCTTTTTGAGGAAAATATTCTACTTTTACTATCATTTTGGCAGGAGCCTCCATATGGTTGGGCTTCCCTGGTGATTCAGCTGGTAAAGAATCTCCCTGCAATGTGGGAGACCTGGGTTCAATCCTTGCATTGGGAAGATCCCCTGGAGAAGGCAACAGCTACCACTCCAGTATTCCGGCCTGGAAAATTCCAGGGACTGCATAATCCATGAGGTTGCAAAGAGTCGGACACGACTGAAAGACTTTCACTTTCACTTTCTATACTACTGCCCATAGCACTGCACCAACTTACCAACAATGTTTAAGACTAAAATGCCGTGTGCTAGGCACATGCTAAGCCATTTATTCCATTCTATTTCAATGGTCATATGATCTATGCCAGTCCATTTAGAACCAACTCCAGAAAGGTGTCTATAGTTATACAGAAAGAAGCTTGCTTTGTATTCTAGGATTCTAAACCATAAAATTATGTAAAACTGCAGTTGCTGGTAACAAATGTGAAGGGAGAATTGTCAAAGAGCAAAGCTGATCCAGGAAAATCAGACACAAATAATGGAAGAGAATGTCTTCATGTTAAGCCTTAATTCTCTGACCTGATATCAACCAGTTACATGAACCAAAATTACATTTTTTTAAATTAATTTGAATTAATTTTGTATCACTTAATACCTGAGAAGACTCTTGACTGAGTTAGTTTTGTATTTTTTCAATTAATCTGATTTAAAAATTCAAAAGAAAGTTTTGCATAATAGCCAAAACATTCACAGATTGACTGATGTTTAGTTTATACCAGTTGTCTTAGTTCTGTAAGAAAACTGTGGAGAAAACACAATATGTATTTGGAATTAACTGCCATGAAGAAATAATAATTCAAATCTTCCTCTTCTTGCTTTTTTACTATTTTTTTCAGAATCAAATAGTCACTATTTATCTACATAGTCATTTTAGGTAGTCGATCTAGATAGGCATCAAGAAGCTGTTAAAGTAAAATTTTATCCTAAAATAGAAAAAGAAAGCATATTTTAAATAATTACTATAAATTAAATTGCAGCTGTTAATCACTTGAAAACATCATGGAATTAGCACATCATGAAATTAGCAATGACTATTGAAATGCAAGTATTTTGTTTTGTTAAAATTTTCCCAGAATCAGATTCAAAAAATAAATTAAACCAGAGAGTTTCATAAAATCAAACAATCTCCTTTGGAATAAAGATTTGAAACAATGGGGGAAAATGCCAACCAATATATCCTGGAATAATATGATATAGGATTCATGTAAAATAATCATTGGTTAAATAACCCTTCATTTCTATGAGCAGGCAGCAGAGGAAAACCAAAAAGAAACTTGATTAATATAAAAAACTTAGAAAATGATGTGTTAGAATTTCTCATGTGAGGTCATAAACTGCAATGCAATTTTCACTGTTCAGATTAATGTATTTAATTTACAGGAGAATTAGGAAGAACCCATTTCCTTTCAGATGAAATAAGATTGTAGAACCACAGTGTTCTACAATCAGTGTTAGAATCAAACATTCCGTATTTTAAGTGTGCAATTTTACATACTTGTCCCTTACAGTGTTTGAGGAAACTTTACAAAAATAACATGCTTAAAATAGGAAATATCTGTCAGAGTGAGATTAACACACGCTCTGCCTAAAAACCTTGGTTTCCAGCTCCACTTGTCTACAACAGTACCCAGAGTGCACACGGCATCAGCTGTATCTCTGAACTGTGGCTACTCAGCCATGTGTGTACATGTTTTTCTTTCTGATACAGTTAATTCACGTATATGGGGACCTATGAGATGGAAGTTGCTCCAGTGGTCCAGTCCATGTCACAAATCTGTCATCCTCTCGTCACAACTCAGCAGCCGTACTTAGTTTGCTCACTTTACCCTAGAAATAGGACCTGCTACTTTACCAGAGGGCCTTCCAGTTGGCTCAGTGGTAAAGAATTCTACCAATACAGGAGCCACAGGTTCAGTTCCAGGGTGGGGAAGATCCTCTGGAGGAGGGCATGGCAACCCACTCCAGTATTCTTGCCTGGAGAATCCCACAGACAGAGAAGCCTGGTGGGCTACAGTCCATGGGGTCTCAAACAGTTTGAAATGACTTAGGCACTGAGCATGGGTGCAGCCTATGAAAAAATCCCGGGCTATCTAGCCAATCACGCCCAGTTTCCCTTGAATCTTCTTGTTCTTTAGTCACCTAGTCATGTCCAACTCTTGCAACCCCAGGAACTGGAGCCTGCCAGGCTCCTCTGTCCATGGGATTTCCCAGACAAGAACACTGGAGCAGATTGCCATTCTTCCCTTCTGAATTCACTTCAGAATTAATGCAGTTATAAATATTCTTAAGAAGTCTTCAGGTGAGCATCTCCTAAAGGAAATCAGTCCTGAATATTCACTGGAAGGACTGATGCTGAAGCTGAAACTCCAATACTTTGGCCATCTGATGCGAAGAACTGACTCATTGGAAAAGACCTTGATGCTGGGAAAGACTGAAGGCAGGAGAAGGGGATGACAGAGGTTGAGATGGTTGGATGGCATCACCGACTCAATGGACATGAGTTTGAATAAACTCCGGGAGTTGGTGATGGACAGGGAGGCCTGGCGTGCTGCAGTCCATGGGGATGCAAAGAGTTGGACACCACCGAGTGACTGAACTGAACTGATTCATTCATTTATTTGGGGTATTTACAATAGTAGTGGAATTGCACAGTCATAGAGCTAAATTCCTTTTTACTTTTTTTTAAAAAAACATTTTTACAAGCTTTCCTTGAGATTAGAGAACACTTTGTGCACAGCTAAGATCCTCCCCCATCTGTCTTGAGAATTTATGCAATTTTAATATTTGTAATTGTTTAGTCACTAAGCTGTCTTACTCCTTTGTGACCCCATACACTGTAACCTGCCAAGCTTCTCTGTCCCTGGGATTTCCCAAAGAAGAATACTGGAGTGGGTTGCCATTTCCTTCTCCAGGGGATCTTCCTGACCCAGAGATCAAACCCAAGTCTCTTGTATGGCAGGCAGATTCTTTACCACTAAGCCACCAGAGAAGCCAAAATTTAACATTTACCTTAGTACTATATGATGCTCTGGCCAATGATGGGTTTGATGAATCCCATGAGATTTTTCAGGCAAGAATACTGGAGTGAGTTTCTACTTCCTCCTCCAGGGTTTGATGTGTGTTGAAATAGAGGTGCATCCTTGGAGTCAACTGTCTGGCATACAGAGTTTCATCTGACACCTTTTCATGCCAAGTAGGAGGTATTTCTTGATCATAAAATGGCAACAGCCAGGAAGAGAATAAAATCACTAGATTTTATCTCTCTTGGCCCAACTAAAAATAAACCACAATCTCTCCATGCCTGCTACTTAAAAAAAAAAATAAATTTTAAATTCACAACAGTTTTATAAAAGATACCACAAATATTTCCCATATGTTTCACACTCATTTCTCTCTGTTATTAACATCTTTACATTATATGGTAATTTTTTTACAATTAAAGAACTGACTTAGACACATTATCATCTGCAAAAATATAGTATTTAATTGAATTGTGTGTGTGTGTGTGATGTTATCTCCATATAGTTGTGGGCAGTGTAGAAATGTAGACTGTCATCAGTAAGTAATTAGAGGGTTTGAATCTAATTAGAAAAGAAAAACTAAACATAAATATAAATGAATGAAGATAGTGAATGAATACATAGACCATAGAAAAAACTAAAGAATCACAAAAATGTAGAAATGGTACTACAGTATTTACAAGAATGTCCAAGATGTTTTACTAATGGAATGTTTAATTTGTTTCACAGGTTTTGAAGTTTCAGGTGAGTGTTTGAATAGACTGTCTAGATCACAGCCAGCCACATAATAAAACATTCTGAGATGCCTGTCTGAACACTTGACATGTGTCTAACAAAGTTGAGGAACTGAATTTCTCACTATTTTTAATTGTTCAAATTTTAAATTTAAATAACTGCATGTAGTTAATCACTGCCATATTGAATAGCACAGGAAGAAATATCCCAAGTGACATTTGTTTTTATTGTTTTTTTTTCTGTATGACATAAGAATATTGCTATTTCTATGTATGAGAGATAGACCTATCACTGTTTTCTTAAATAATATTTTTATATTATATTTTATTTTTTTGGCTGCACTGTGCAGCATGCTGGATCTTAATTCCCTAATTAGGGATCGAACCCATATCCCCTCCAGCGGAAGTGTGGAGTCTTAACCACTGGACTGCAGGGAAGTCCCTGTAACACTGTTTGCATTGAGCACAATTTTTAGCATCACTTCTGCCTCCTTATGAATGTTAGTCATGTTTGTAATAATAATATTACAATAATAATAATAATAATAATAATAATAATAATATATTTTTGCTTTTCAGAAATTTCCAAATTGATTATTCAGCTACTTCTTGGTGTATATGAAACACGTATGTCTAGTAAATTGTAGAATTCATATTATTCATTTAAAGATTTTATGTTTACTCAAACTCATCTAAGTTACCTGATTTTACCTTTTCTTACCTTTCATAGTGTGCTTTATTTTGTTTTGCTCTATTGTTTATGTAACTCGCTGTCATCAAGGGCATATGTGTTTTGTTTACCATTCTATTCTTAGCATAGGCATGGTGCCTACACATGCAATTTAATGGCAAATATTTATTGGCTGAAAGAATTAATTATTAAATAATTAAGCTGCTCTAAAATTTTCTTTAGAGTAGAATATAATTAAACCAATAAATTTCTGAATAAGATTCTGAAGAATAGGTAAACACTTTGCAAATATTGAAATGCAACAATGGGTAATATTTTAGTGGAGATTTGTTTTTTCTCTTAATAAATCTTCCAAATGCTATGGCTTATCTTTTAGTAGATTGTTTAAAATATAAGTATGATTACCTAAAGACTTAAAAGGCAATCAAATTTATGTATTATGTTTGCTCATTTTCTAAGGAGTAGTTTCTGCATATGCTAATTGAATGGATACAATTTGAACCACCTGCTGTAAAATGAATCCATTTAGTGACATTCTCCAAGTAATAGGACTAATCTCACTCACAATTTCTCTTCTATTAGAGCAGTAATGAATGCACGTGGTGCTCTAAACAGTTTGTGTTCATATGGTTGGTGAAGCTTAGCTGGCTGCAGAGTACGTGGGGAGGGAATGGTTAGGGCGTCATTATTGCCATGCTGTTGCTTCCTACCTAAACAGAGATCAGGATCATAACAAAGTCGATTTTTGGAGGTGGCCTGAAAAATACTCTTGTAATGCCCTGCACGATTTTGTGGACTGTATCATGGAAAACTACACAAAACCCTGCTTGAGTTAAAAGGTAAACTAAGCTAATAATAAACAGCACATTGGATTTTGTTTGAGCTTCCAATGTGATAACTGCAAGTTTGTAAAGTAACTTTATATCTTATTGCCTTAAAATATGCAGAAACTCAAAATGACAACACATCAAATAATTGAAAAAAATCTAATTTGACTTTCAGATTGTGGGAGGATTAACACTTCATGCTTCAAATATATGATTAGTCGCTTCAGTCATGTCCAACTCTTTGCAACCCCATGGATGGTAGCCCACCAGGCTTCTCTCTCCATGGGATTCTCCAGGCAAGAAAACTGGAGTGGGTTGCCAAGCCTTCCTCCAGGGGATCTTCCCAACCTAGGGATCCAACCCATGTCTCCTGCATTGCAGGCAGGTTTTTTACCACTGAGCCACCAGGGAGGCCCATATACCATTTATCACTAGATAATTTGCTGAATTGAACATAATGCATAATTTTCCAAATTTTCTGTAAATAGTTCTGTTCTTGAATCAGTCTCTCTCTCTCCCTCATCATATTTGCACACATATCAAATATTACATACTATTTGTATGTAATATACACATATGTATGTATCAAATATTGCATAATATTTAATATATTTGATATATCTTTCCTTTTAATACCATAAAAACAATTCTGTAGTTAAATCTCTTTGTCTGCTTTGTACTGCATCTATTCTTGCACAGCTGAACGTGGTAAAAAAACAAAAAACATGCAGCCATGCTGACCTATCCGAGTTTGGGAGAGGAAGTTAATAAGGAGAGTACAGTGTCTCTGAGTGAGGAGCAGAGCTTCTCTATACATAATTCATGAAAACGTGGCCTAGTAAATTGGGTTTCCCTATCACCAGATAGATAAATTGGAATGCCCTAGTTAGGGAAACCAAAAAAATAACAGCTTTCAGACTCTGTGAATGTCATGACATTCTGATTACTGAATGCCTCAAACTGAGCAAAAATAAACATACTGTTGCTAGTACAAAATCAAAACCCACAATGGGAAGTAATTGCTAAAAATCCATTTAGAGGTGCTCAGTGGTTCCCAGTTCCTCACCTTTAGAGGGTAGTCAGAATTATATTGCTTAAAAAGAAGGTATGTGAAGGCAACATCCATTACTAGATCAGAAAAGCTTTTCTACCAGTGTTTCCTCAGTATCACAGCTAACCTGGCCCAATGTAGTGTCACATGCAGGATTTTTTAAATCACCCATCTAAAGTTATCTGGTGCTACAAAGGATACTATATAGCTTTCCTAGGTTTTATAAACTGCAAGATTCTTAAGCTGTTTAGAAAAAATGACATAGCACTGTCTTATGATGACAAAGTATGTACATCTATTACATACATAGATTAGCATATAAATAATGTGGGATGGATAATCCCCCATGATTTTTAATGTTTATCTATTTCCCATTAAGCAATGCAACTCTGACTCTAAGTAGATTGTATCAAGTCAAGAATGTAAGCTTTTATCTGTAGAGAAACCACCATGATGTCATGCAGAGATGGAGTCAAAATTCTCAACAGATGAATGAAATAGAAGAAGACACAAAAAGAGAAACAGAAAACTGATGAAACAAAAGGAAAAGAAATTGTGAAATTGTGACTCTAGCTATATTGACAATTACCTTGAATATCAAATTAAACACTCCAACTAAGTCATGTCATAATGAACTTAAAAAGTAAGATCAAATATATGCTGGCATAAGAGAGATGCTTTAAACATAAAGATACAATAAAAAAGTAAATAGCCAGCATGAAAGAGCAGAATTTTCAAGATAATGAAAGGGAATATTATGAACAAATTTATGCCAAGTTGTCAGATAAAATGGATGCCTTAGATTGAATGGACACATTTTTTGAAAGATATCTTTTTTTCTTACTCTTTTGTGTATACACCCTGCACTGGAATTGCTGGGTAATATGGTAATACTATGTCTAACTTACTGAATAACTGCCAAACTGTTTTCTACACAGACTGCATCATTTTACATTTCTACCACCAATATATGAAAATTACAATTGCTCTACAACTCCACCAATATTTTTTTCCATTGAAAAATAATTTGGCCAATAATAGATTTGTAGTGACTTCTCTGTATGTTTGATTTTTCTTTCTCTAACCAACTATTGAGAAACTGGACTCAGTGTCCTAAGAAGCAGTGCCTGGAACAAAACTAATAACATCCAAAGAGATGACTTAACCATCCAGAGCTCCTGCCAATTCTAGTGTTATCTGCATTTTTGCATTCCTTGAATATCCATGTTTAATCATACATTTTTTTCCAAAATTATAAATCCTTAAATTTGCAATTATAAATCTGATACATCAGCATAGAAAGTCTTCCCTGGTGGCTCAGACAGGAAAACATCTGCTTGCAATGCAGGAGACTTTGTTCCATCCTTGGGTCAGGAAGATCCCCTGGAGAAGGGAATGGCAACCCACTCTAGCATTCTTGCCTGGATAATTCCATGGACAGAGGAGCCTGGGTACAGTCCATGGTGTCACACATGACTGTGTGACTAACACTTTCAAGCATAAGAAAAGGAATTACCTTATGGCACAAAGAGGAGAACTGCAGTAATCACACTATAATCAGTTGACAAACGTTGCCCAATATTCCTATCCACCAGGACCCCCTGAATGTGACCTTATTAAGAAATAGGGTCTTTGCCAATACAATTAAGATAAGGCTTTCTAGTTTAAATCAGCCGGGATTTAAGTGTTAGTCACTCAGTTGTGTCTGACTCTTTTGTGACCCCATGGACTATAGCTCACTGGACTCCTCTATCCATGGATTTCTCCAGGCAAGAATACTGGAGCGGGGTGCCATTCCCTTCTCAAGATAAGGCTCTCTAGTTTAAATCAGCCTGGATTAGGATGGGTCTTAAATCTCATGACTGGTGTCCTTGTAAGAGAAGACACAGAGGTGTAGAGAGAAGGCTGTGTGAAGAAGGAGGCAGAGCCTGGAGCTATGCTGCTCTAAGCCTAGAAATGCCAGGAGCCACCATAAACTGAAAGAGGCAAGAGAAACCTCTCCCCTAGAGATCCGGAAAGAATCTCACCCTGTTTGACACCTTTGAACATCCAGCCTCCAGAACTGTGAGAGAATACATTTCTGTTGTTTTAGGCCACTCAGTGTGTGGTAATTTGTTGCAACTGATACAAATACACCCATTATCCCAAGATAGCTAGGCCAACTCTCTGAAGTACTTTCCCACATTTTTTTTTTTCATATAAATACATTTATGCATTCATATATGTATTATGATAAATATATCTACTTTTATATTTATATAGCTATATAATTGACACAGAGAAAAAGAAAGGGTAACAGATAAAAAGAGACAGGGTCAGTAAAGGCACATCTAACTTTTAAAAATAACTTCACTCTGATATGGCTTACTGATACAGTGAAATATTGTGCTCAGTCGCTTCAGTCATGTCCGACTCTTTGTAATCCCATGTACTATAGACCACCTGTCTCCTCTGTCCATGGGAGTTTTCAAGCAAGAATACTGGAGTGGGTTGCATTTCCTTCACCATACAGTGAAATATTACTCAGCCATAAGAATGAAATCTTGTCATTTGTAACAACATGGATGAATCTAGAAGGTATTTGTTAATTGCTGTTTAGTCACTCCCTCATGTCTGACTCTTTACCACCCCATGGACTATATAGCCTATCAGGCTCCTCTTTCCATGAGATTCTTCAGGCAAGAGCACTGGAGTGAGTTGCCATGTCCTTCTCTAGGGACTCTTCCTGAGCCAAGGATCAAACCCACATCTCCTATATTGCAGGCAGATTCTTTGTCACTGAGCTACTGGGCAATGCTCCCTCTAGGGTATTATGTTAAGTGAAATAAGTCAGATCAAGAAAGACAAATTTCTTCAGGATCTCACTTATATGCAGAATCTAAAAACCAACAAAAAAAAAAAAAAAAGGAAAAAAACACAAAGCAAAACATAACAAAAGAAGACTGATAGATACGGGAACAAATGGGCAGTTGCCAGAAAGGAGGAAGACGCAAAGCGCGCAAAATAAGTGAAGAGGATTAAAGGTCCAACCCTCCAGTTACAAAATAAATAAGCCACAGAGATGTAAAATACAATATAAGGAATTTGGTCAATAATATTTTAGTAACTTTGTATGGGGACACATGGTTATCAGACTTACCTGTGTGATCATTTTATAATGTATACACATGTCAAATCACTAGGCAATATACCTGAAACTAAAATAATATTGTGTATCAACTATATTTCAATTTTCAAACAAATTAATAGTATTTCTAATAACTTAATTAAGCTGACAGAAAAGATATGTGAAGTTAAGGTGCAACTTTGATGCAAACGTGCTACACAGAATAGGTATCACAGAATAGAAAGAAATGGACAGAGAAAACATAATAGCACAAAGGAGCGCTAGCAAGAAATAAAACAAAACAATGGGCTTAAATCCTTTCCAAGGAGGAAAATGGAAAGATTAAGTGGATATTTAGTATACTCAGTATAATGTTTACATGCTTGCAAATTGACCCCTGCTACTTCCAAAATGTTTAGACATTTCAAAAGCCACAGTGACGGTGGAAAAGTTCCACTTTTATTTCTATGTAAACTGTTGTCTTGCTTTTGAATTGTTTGGATTTATCTGATATTTCCCTTCAAAAGTATTCAGAGTGGAACTGTTGTTACCTTTGAAAATAAGCAAAACACTTTTGTGTAAGTGTGGAGTGGTGAGTCTGTGAATTGCTACAAAATGCTTTCTCGAGAATTGAAATTGACACTGCAAATCCCCTGGGCACAGAATCACACCTATTGCTCAGGTATATGGGGGAGGGTGGGGAGCTGGAGTGGGTAGAGAGTCTGCACTTGTTAATATGATAGAGAAATGAGAACGGGGAAGGGACAACTAGTATTCATTCAATTTTACTACAATTTCAAGAGCATTTACTCTGAATTAAATTGTACTTCTATAGAATTCATCTTACACATTCCAACCTGGTTAAGAGTGAATATACTAGAAATAAATCTCTCTAAAATACATACTGTGAGACTCTGTCGCTGATTTATTCTAGAATGTGAAATATCTCCCCTCTGCATCCCTCTCTCTAAATGTGTACATATGTATATATGTTAGTTTATATATATGTTAGTTTATATATATATATGTTAGTTTATATATATATGTTAGTTTATATATACATATATTAGTTTACATATAAATATATGTATATATAGCTTATATATATGTTAGTTTCTGAAATAGATAGATGAGTATCTAAATAACCCTATAATATTAGCTGTCTTTTTCTGCTCTGATTGCTGTGGCCAAAACTTCCAGAACTATGTTGAATAGTAGTGGTGAAAGTGGACACCCTTGTCTTCTTCCTGACTTTAGGGGAAATGCTTTCAATTTTTCACCATTAAGGATAATGTTTGCTGTGGGTTTGTCATATATAGCTTTTATTATGTTGAGGTATGTTCCTTCTATTCCTGCTTTCTGGAGAGTTTTTATCATAAATGGATGTTGAATTTTGTCAAAGGCCTTCTCTGCATCTATTGAGATAATCATATGGTTTTTATTTTTCAATTTGTTAATGTGGTGAATTACATTGATTGATTTGTGGATATTGAAGAATCCTTGCATCCCTGGGATAAAGCCCACTTGGTCATGGTGTATGATCTTTTTAATATGTTGTTGGATTCTGATTGCTAGAATTTTGTTGAGGATTTTTGCATCTATGTTCATCAGTGATATTGGCCTGTAGTTTTCTTTTTTTGTGACATCTTTGTCAGGTTTTGGTATTAGGGTGATGGTGGCCTCATAGAATGAGTTTGGAAATTTACCTTCCTCTGCAATTTTCTGGAAGAGTTTGAGGAGGATAGGTGTTAGCTCTTCTCGAAATTTTTGGTAGAATTCAGCTGTGAAGCCGTCTGGACCTGGGCTTTTGTTTGCTGGAAGATTTCTGATTACAGTTTCAATTTCCGTGCTGGTGATGGGTCTGTTAAGATTTTCTATTTCTTCCTGGTTCAGTTTTGGAAAATTGTACTTTTCTAAGAATTTGTCCATTTCTTCCACATTGTCCATTTTATTGGCATACAACTGCTGATAGTAGTCTCTTATGATCTTTTGTATTTCTGTGTTGTCTGTTGTGATCTCTCCATTTTCATTTCTAATTTTATTGATTTGATTTTTCTCTCTTTGCTTCTTGATGAGTCTGGCTAGTGGTTTGTCAATTTTATTTATCCTTTCAAAGAACCAGCTTTTGGCCTTGTTGATTTTTGCTATGGTCTCTTTTGTTTCTTTAGCATTTATCTCTGCCCTAATTTTTAAGATTTCTTTCCTTCTACTAACTCTGGGGTTCTCCAATTCTTCCTTTTCTAGTTGCTTTAGTTGTAGAGTTAGGTTATTTATTTGACTTTTTTCTTGTTTCTTGAGGTATGCCTGTATTGCTATGAACTTTCCTCTTAGCACTGCTTTTATAGTGTCCCACAGGTTTTGGGTTGTTGTGTTTTCATTTTCATTAGTTTCTATGCATATTTTGATTTCTTTTTTGATTTCTTCTGTGATTTGTTGGTTATTCAGAAGTGTGTTGTTCAACCTCCATATGTTGGAATTTTTAGTAGTTTTTCTCCTGTAATTGAGATCTAATCTTAATGCATTATGGTCAGAAAAGATGCTTGGAATGAAAAAAAGAAATAAAAGGAATCCAAATTGGAAAAGAAGAAGTAAAACTCTCACTGTTTGCAGATGACATGATCCTCTACATGGAAAACCCTAAAGACTCCACCAGAAAATTACTAGAGCTCATCAATGAATATAGTAAAGTTGCAGGATATAAAATCAACACACAGAAATCCCTTGCATTCCTATACACTAATAATGAGAAAGTAGAAAAAGAAATTAAGGAAACAATTCCATTCACCATTGCAACAAAAAGAATAAAATACTTAGGAATATATCTACCCAAAGAAACTAAAGACCTATATATAGAAAACTATAAAACACTGATGAAAGAAATCAAAGAGGACACTAATAGATGGAGAAATATACCATGTTCATGGGTTGGAAGAATCAATATAGTGAAAATGAGTATACTACCCAAAGCAATTTACAAATTCAACGCAATCCCTATCAAGCTACCAGCCATATTTTTCACAGAACTAGAACAAATAATTTCAAGATTTGTATGGAAATACAAAAAACCTCGAATAGCCAAAGCAATCTTGAGAAAGAAGAATGGAACTGGAGGAATCAACTTGCCTGACTTCAGGCTCTACTACAAAGCCACAGTCATCAAAACAGTATGGTACTGGCACAAAGACAGACATATAGATCAATGGAACAAAATAGAAAGCCCAGAGATAAATCCACACACATATGGACACCTTATCTTTGACAAAGGAGGCAAGAATATACAATGGAGTAAAGACAATCTCTTTAACAAGTGGTGCTGGGAAAACTGGTCAACCACTTGTAAAAGAATGAAACTAGATCACTTTCTAACACTGCACACAAAAATAAACTCAAAATGGATTAAAGATCTAAATGTAAGACCAGAAACTATAAAACTCCTAGAGGAGAATATAGGCAAAACACTCTCAGACATAAATCACAGCAGGATCCTCTATGATCCACCTCCCAGAATTCTGGAAATAAAAGCAAGAATAAACAAATGGGATCTAATTAAAATTAAAAGCTTCTGCACAACAAAGGAAAATATACGCAAGGTGAAAAGACAGCCTTCTGAATGGGAGAAAATAATAGCAAATGAAGCAACTGACAAACAACTAATCTCAAAAATATACAAGCAACTTATGCAGCTCAATTCCAGAAAAATAAACGACCCAATCAAAAAATGGGCCAAAGAACTAAATAGACATTTCTCCAAAGAAGACATACGGATGGCTAACAAACACATGAAAAGATGCTCAACATCACTCATTATCAGAGAAATGCAAATCAAAACCACAATGAGGTACCACTTCACACCAGTCAGAATGGCTGCTATCCAAAAATCTGCAAGCAATAAATGCTGGAGAGGGTGTGGAGAAAAGGGAACCCTCCTACACTGTTGGTGGGAATGCAAACTAGTACAGCCACTATGGAGAACAGTGTGGAGATTCCTTAAAAAATTGCAAATAGAACTACCTTATGACCCAGCAATCCCACTGCTGGGTATACACACCGAGGAAACCAGAATTGAAAGAGACACATGTACCCCAATGTTCATCGCAGCACTGTTTATAATAGCCAGGACATGGAAACAACCTAGATGTCCATCAGCAGATGAATGGATAAGAAAGCTTTGGTACATGTACACAATGGAGTATTACTCAGCCGTTAAAAAGAATTCATTTGAATCAGTTCTGATGAGATGGATGAAACTGGAGCCAATTATACAGAGTGAAGTAAGCCAGAAAGAAAAACACCAATACAGTATACTAACACATATATATGGAATTTAGAAAGATGGCAATGACGACCCTGTATGCAAGACAGGAAAAAAGACACAGCTGTGTATAATGGACTTTTGGACTCAGAGAGAGAGGGAGAGGGTGGGATGATTTGGGAGAATGGCATTCTATCATGTATACTATCATGTAAGAATTGAATCGCCAGTCTATGTCTGACGCAGGATACAGCATGCTTGGGGCTGGTGCATGGGGATGACCCACAGAGATGTTATGGGGAGGGAGGTGGGAGGGGGTTTCATGTTTGGGAACACATGTAAGAATTAAAGATTTTAAAATTTAATAAAAAAAAAAGGAAAAAAAATATATAATATTAGCTGTCACCTTGTAAATATACCTCTTTTTGATTCCTATAGAAAGTCAGTATGAATTTTTAAATCTGATAAAAAATAAAGCATATGTCTTTAAATGAAATGATTTTAGCAACTTCTAACATTATTTAGGAACATATTTTCAACTTTATTCACTTGAAATGATTTTTGATAAAGACTTTACAAAACACCGTGGTTAATATTTTGTAAGTAGATGTGTTTAGCTTTATTGGTAAGATTAAAAAAAATAGAAGAAGGGAAAAATCCAATGGAGCCTCTGAGAGATGATAAAATAACACCAGAGAAGTCGCCTAAAATCCCACCAGCCCGTGACTGGAAAATGCGTGTATTACAAGGCTGAAAGAAAAGGATTTAAACTGTCACGTGGAATCAATCAGGGGCAGCAACCATTGCTCCATTTAATAACCTCTCCTATCCGTGTTGATGAGAACACAAAGAAATTCATGAGCTGCGCAGTTTCAAGAGTCATTTCTCTGGTCTGATAGCAATTGCATGGACTTGAGTTCTTTGACTCTAGGAGGTTACAAAGAAGTTCAATATTTGTGAACAAAAAGTGGTCTCTTCCCAATCTATACAAGAAAAGGAAATATCAACTGTCACATACAATTCTGGAAAGTCACAAGTTTGGTTGAGTCCTTTAAAAATATAAACAGAAAAAAATGTATTCATGTAGCTTGTGTGTGTGTGTGTATATGTGTGTGTGCCCATTGGTGTCTGACTCTTTGCAACCCCATGGGCAGTAGCCCACCAGGCTCCTCTGTCCATTGAATTTTCCAGGCAAGAATACTGGACTGGATTTGCCATTTCCTGCTCCAGGGGATCTTTCCGACCCAGGGATTGAACTCACGTCTCTTGCATTTCCAGGTAGATTCTTTACCACTAGTGCCATCTGGGAAGGCTTCATGTAGTTAGATTATGTCATATATTCTTATATATAATTAGAGTCATTAATATCTGAATGCGACATTTTCATTTGCACTATATTCATGGTTTAGTGTCTTATTATTGTAACATCACAGTGACATAAATCTGAATACCTTATTATAAAGTTAGTAAAACATTTTGAAGTATAGTAAAAGTTTTTTTGACACTCAAACACATCTTTTTGCTACATACTAAACTTGAAAATACAAATCTTTTTAAACATGCTCATGAAACATTGCAAGCATAAGTATTGTCATATACTATCTGATTATGACATTATCTACATTTGCTAAGGTTAATCAGAACAACATATATAACTTCGAGAATAATGAATTTCAGAAGTCAAATATTTTAACATTTGGCAACTGTGAAGTAGTGATCTGCACAGGAAGATGTTTGCAGAGGTAAATAGTGAGAAAACAAATGGAAAAAAGCACATATTCCTGCCCTAAGTGTTGACAAGTAGATCTCTTCATCATCCTCTTAAATGTCAACATAATAGAAATCAAAGTGCACAAGACCACGAGGGTTACCTGATTTGATTGTACCCTGATACATACATATTAATACTACAACCAATCGTGCTGCCATATTGTTTGTTTGTTTCACTTTTTAAAATGTACCATGGTTTTCCATTGGTGTTAAATTAAGGTTAAAACTCTTGGTGGGCAATTCTGACCTCTGAATGAGATCTGACAAGCATCACTGAAGTTGGTGTCTTAGTCCCCACAGGCTACCACAAAAGTAACAGACCGTGGGGCTTATAAACAGCGGAAATATATTGCTCCCAGATCTGGAAGCTGGGAAGTCCAAGATCAAGATGTCAGCATGGCTAGGTTCTGGTGAAGCCCCTTTTCTAGTTGCAGACTTTGGACTTCAGCTCCTTGCAGTGTCCTCAAAAGGTGGAAAGAGCAAGGAAAGGTCTTTTACAAAAGCAGTAATCCCACTATAAGGGCTTCTTAGGTATTCAGTTCAGTTCAGTTCAGTTGCTCAGTTGTGTCTGACTCTTTGTGACCCCATGAATCGCAGCACCCAGGCCTCCCTGTCCATCACCATCTCCCGAAAGAGGAGAGTGAAAAAGTTGGCTTAAAGCTTAACATTCAGAAAACAAAGATCATGGCATCTGGTCCCATCACTTCATGGGAAATAGATGGGGAAACAGTGGAAACAGTGTCAGACTTTATTTTTGGGGGCTCCAAAATCAATGCAGATGGTGATTGCAGCCATGAAATTAAAAGACGCTTACTCCTTGGAAGGAAAGTTATTACCAATCTAGATAGTATATTCAAAAGCAGAGACATTACTTTGCCGACTAAGGTCCATCTAGTAAAGGCTATGATTTTTCCAGTAGTCATGTATGGATGTGAGAGTTGGACTGTGAAGAAGGCTGAGCACCAAAGAATTGATGCTTTTGAACTGTGGTGTTGGAGAAGACTCTTGAGAGTCCCTTGGACTGCAAGGAGATCCCACCACTCCATTCTGAAGGAGATCAGCCCTGGGATTTCTTTGGAAGGAATGATGCTAAAGCTGAAACTCCGGTACTTTGGCCACCTCACCTCATGCGAAGAGTTGACTCATTGGAAAAGACTCTGATGCTGAAAGGGATTGGGGGCAGGAAGAGAAGGGGACGACTGAGGATGAGATGGCTGGATGGCATCACCGACTTGATGGACGTGAGTTGGTGTTCAGTGGTAAAGAATCCACCTGCCAATGCAGGAGACATGGTTTCAATCACTGGATGGGGAAGATACCATGGAGAAGGAAATGGCAATCCACTCCAGTATTCATGCCTGGAAAATCCATGGACAGAGGAGCCTGGAGGGCTACAGTCCATGGGGTTACAAAGTGTCAGAAATGACTTAACAACTAAACAACAAATCCCACCATGAGGGCTGTGCCCTCAATACCTAGGCTGCTACTGCTAAGTCGCTTCAGTCATGTCCGACTGTGCGACCCCATAGACGGCAGCCCACCAGGCTTCCCCTGTCCCTGGGATTCTCCAGGCAAGAACACTGGAGTGGGGTCCCATTTCCTTCTCCAATATATGAAAATGAAAGGTGAAAGTGAAGTCACTCAGTCATGTTCAACTCTCAGCAACCCCATGGACTGCAGCCCACCAGGCTCTTCTGTCTTGCCTGAGATTTTCCAGGCAAGAGTACCGGAGTGGGGTACCATTGACTCCTCCATACCTAATCTCCTCCCAAAGGCTCTGCCCACTAATGCCATCACCTTGCACATTAGGTTTTCAACACATGGAGGACACAAACATTCAGACCATAACAGATGGTGTCTGTATCCAGCACTTTTCAACATACTTTATTTGATCTAAGAGAAAATCACCGTCAGAGATTTTGTGTTTTGCAGTTAGATTAAACATGTGGCTTATGTGAACTTTGATAATCAGTTATTAAATCATCAATTTCATGGTTCAATTAAATAATAAAGAACCTCACCCCATACTCATCCTCATCCATTTAAGTGTTCTCTCTCTTTTAAAAATAGTTTAGTATCTTCTGAAATTTTTCATATTTATAACAATCTTATAACAGTGACATATAATGTCTTTTTCTATAAGAAAGGGCTTCCCTGGTGGCACAGTGACAAAGAATCTGTCTGCAATGCAGGAGGTGCTGGAGATGTAAATTCAATCCGCGTGTCAGCAAGATCCCCTGGAAAAGGAAATGGCAACCCACTCCAGTGTTTTTGACTGAGAAATCCCATGGACAGAGGAGTTTGGCGGGCTACAATCTGGGGTCACAAAGACCCCAGAACACAACTGAGCAGGCACACTATACTACTATGTAATAAAAGCAAATGTTCATTCAGCTTGGTCTCATTTGTCAATATTCCACATCATATCACAGATGTCTTAAAAGCCATCTAAAGAGGGAATAGTTGCTTTATATTCCATTTATAAACCTTCAAATAGTTGCTTATGCAGATATATGAAGCACATATATGTTGAGAAATGCAGGTTTATAGCTCAACATTGAGAAAACTAAGATCATGGCATCTGGTCCCATCACTTTATGGGAAATAGATGGGGAAAGAGTGGAAACAGTGTCAGACTTTATTTTGGGGGGCTCCAAAATCAATGCAGATGGTGATTGCAGCCATGAAATTAAAGGACACTTACTCCTTGGAAGGAAAGTTATGACCAACCTAAATAGCATATTGAAAAGCAGAGACATTACTTTGCCAACAAAGGTCTGTCTAGTCAAGGCTCTGGTTTTTCCAGTAGTCATGTATGGATGTGAGAGTTGGACTGTGAAGAAAGCTGAGCGGCAAAGAATTGATGCTTTTGAACTGTGGTGTTGGAGAAGACTCTTGAGAGTCCCTTGGACTGCAAGGACATCCAACCAGCCCATTCTTTAGGAGATCAGTACTCAATGTTCTTTGGAAGGAATGATGCTAAAGCTGAAACTCTGGTACTTTGGCCACCTTATGCGAAGAGTTGACTCATTGGAAAAGACTCTGATGCTGGGAGTGACTGGGGGAAGGAGGAGAAGGGGATGACAGAGGATGAGATGGCTGGATGGCATCACTGACTCAATGGACATGAGTCTGAGTGAACCCCGGGAGTTGGTGATGGACAGGGAGGCCTGGCGTGCTGCAATTCATGGGGTCTCAAAGAGTCGGACACACTGAGAGACTGAATTGAACTGAACTGAAGGTATCTCGATTTTAAAAGGAAAGTTTTAAAAATTATTTTCATCCAATTAACAAAAGCAATTTAAATTTTCTTTGTGGGAGAAAACATTAGTTTTATACTTAATGCTGACATATTTTTTCCTGGAACCCAAGAGAAAATCATGAATTATAAATAAGCAACAAGACAATTAGCTGTGAAAATAAGTTTAGATTGCATTGATTAAATATATTATTTTCAGTGAACATTGGTGCATATATTACAAGGAAAAAAGATAATATATATATATATGTTGGTAAAATATGTGTAAAGAAATGAACATTGATGGATTCCATCACTATAATTTTGAAATTAAGATTATTAGTGGGAAACTTTGTGTTGCTGCATTCAAATGTTAGGTAGAAATATCATAGCACTGGCTTCCCAGGTGGTTCAAGTGGTAAAAAATCTGCCTGCCAATATAGGAGATGCAGGAGACATGGGTCTGATCCCAGTATTCTTGCCTGGGAAATCCCATGGACAGAGGAGCCTGGTGAGCTACAGTCCATGGGGTTGCAGTCAGATATGACTTAGCAACTGAACACACACACATATCACGACACTAGTCCACCAGCAGTAAATGCATATTTATTCTACTAAAATTTTTGCTATACTCATTAAAATTAGGTACGATTATTTAAGAAATTTTTTTTCTTAAATAATACCCTAATTTTTCTTTGTGTTGGCATAATCTAAGAAATAAGTTGGGGCTTGTATGTTTATGATGAAGATGTAGATACAGACACGTTTCCTTCTGGTCTTAAACAACTTCTATTTAACATTTTAAATCATTTTCATTAAGATTATGAGGTAGTGATTTTTTCAGTCTTCCTTTATTTTCCATAACACTAAAAATAATTTTTTTTTTTCAGTTTAAGAAACACTAGACTCACCACAGAACTATTGACAAATTAATTTGATTTTCCCATCTTGCTACAAAAGGAAAGAATGCAGCCCCAGGAAGGAAAAGGTGGGAATATATTTAGTTTTGTATAAACAAATAATCTTATCTAGAGAAAACATGGGAACTGTGGCCACAGGTGGAAAACTGGAATGGTCAAGAATGCAGTGGCTATTTCAATACTAACAGAGTGTTCAGTTCAGTTCAATTGCTCAGTCATGTCTGACTGTGACTCCATGGACTGCAGCACGCCAGACTTCACTGTCCATCACCAACTCCTGGAGCTTACTCAAACTCACGTCCATTGAGTCAGTGATGGGATCCAACCATCTCATCCTCTGTCATCCCCTTCTCCTTCCACCATCAATCTTTCCCAGCATCAGGGTCTTTTCCAATGAGTCAGTTCTTCACATCAGGTGGCCAAAGTATTGGAGTTTCAGCTTCAGCATCAGTCCTTCCAATGAATATTCAGGACTGATTTCCTTTAGGATTGACTGGTTTTATCTCCTTGCAGTCCAAGGGACTCTCAACAGTCTTCTCTAACACCACAATTCAAAAGCATCAATTCTTCGGCACTCAGCTTTCTTTATAGTACAATTCTCACATCTATACATGACTACTGGAAAAACCATAGATTGGACTAGATGGACCTTTGTTGGCAAAGTAATGTCTCTGCTTTTTCATATGCTGTCTAGGTTGGTCATAGCTTTTCTTCCAAGGAGCAAGTGTTTTTTGATATCATGGCTGCAGTCACCTTCTGCAGTGATTTTGGAGGTCCCCAAAATAAAGTCTCTCACTGTTTTCACTGTTTCCCCATCTATTTGCCATGAAGTGATGGGACCAGATGCCATGATTTTAGTTTTCTGAATGTTGAGCTTTAAGCCAACCTTTTCATTCTCCTCTTTCAATTTCATCAAGAGGCTCTTTAGTTCTTCTTTGCTTTCTGCCATAAGGGTGGTGTCATCTGCATGTCTGAGGTTATTGATATCTCTCCCAGCAATCTTGACTCCAGCTTGTGCTTCATCCAGCCCAGCATTTCGCACGATGTACTCTGCATATAAGTTAAATAAGCAGGGTGACAATATACAGCCTTGATGTTCTCCTTTCCCAATTTGGAACCAGTCTGTTATTCATGTCCAGTTCTGTTGCTTCTTGACCTGCATACAGATGTCTGGATAGAGATTTTTAACAGAGTGTAGAGAAGTACCAATTTGCATTTCAATTCCAATAAATTGTTGCCTCAAATGTTTCCAGAAAATGAATATGGAAGTTTTTCCCTCAACCTAATTCCCTCCCTTATTTGTACACCCAGAAACTAATTGATTATTTTCAGTAAATACGGTTAGACTTTAAATTCAAGTAACTCTGCCTTAGTGAAACTTGTTTCACAAATATTTCTCCTATGTGGACTCATTTGTTATAATTTATTCTGCTTCTTATAATGTTGGTGTAATTATAAGCGCAATTTACTCCTTACTCTTATTAAAATTTTTATTTTTGCAACAGCTGAGAATAATCAAAGAATTAGTTATTGAGCAAGCTAGAATATCCAAGTATGAAAAAACAAAGTATCAAAATATTGATGATTCATTAGAAACCAGTTCATCTGCATTAAAATAAAGCACCAGCTTTATCAAGACCATATACTTTTCCTAAATAACAAAGTATTTTAAAATTTTATTCACATATTCCAGAAAATTCTCTCTTGCACATCGTGGGAAGCATTATGAAGAGAAAATGTTTTCAGATAGATCTATAGGTAATATCATTAGAGAGTTCACAAATAGCAAATATACCATCAAAGTAAGTGAACATCATAAACAAATCTAATGTTCCCTTATTTGCATAACAATACACTGGATTGTTTGTTTCTAACTTCCTCCTACTCTCTTAAAAAAAAAAAAAATAATCTCATCGTATTCCACTTCCGCACCTCTCCTGCACCTGTACCTATAGTTGGCTGGAGAAAACTAAAATCCAGAAACATGAATATCACGTTGGTCCTATTTGCCAAACTGGCAGGGATACCATATGATAGTTCCCAATTACATTTACTTTCCAGTTTTCCTAAATGGCTGTTTCCCATAGTCTCCTTTCTCCTCGGTTTTCCCACATTTTTCTCACACTCAGGTGATAGCTTTGTTTCTCATTTGACTAAGGAAATTACAGTTATCATATGAAAACTGCCATAACCTTCCAAATCCACAGTTCTTCTGCATCACTGTTCATATAATGTCTTCCTTTTTGTTAGAGTGAGAAGGTCCATTCTTCTTTAGATATATATATATATCCAAGGATGAACTACAACAAATTATCAATATTATTTCATGTAAAAGACTTCAGCTATTGAGAACACCAAAACACGTTTCTAAAGTCCACACAGCTAAGCAGTTCTTTTCAACCCATTTGTGTATTCAGGACCTTCCTCTACAAGAAACGCGTGCCGCTTAAGCACTAAATATTGTCCCATATTGTCCTCTTAAAGGCATTACTCCATCTATTTTCCCCCTGTCACTTGCATCCTCATTTATCTCCCTTATGGGTCATCCTCATTATCATTTAAATACAGTCTTGTTTCTTTCATGTGAAAAGGAACTTTCTCTTAACAGCAACATTCACTCCAGATCCTTTTTTTTTTTTTTTCTAGACTTCCCTTGACTCTATGCAATATGCCTCCCAGTCTCTATTAAGCCACATATGCAGCCTACAACTGAAAGGTCCCTGATGACTGACCAACGGTGAACTCTGAAAACAAGCTCATTGTTCCTCTTCCATAACCCTCAGCATTACTGCACAGTTAATGCCTTTCCTTGACCATGTTTTCTAGGCTTCCCTTTTATTTCACCACTGCCCGTCCTCATTCTCCTTTGTTGATTCCTCTTCTTTCTCTTCATTTACTGATTTTAGAGATTTCCAGGCTTAGCCTGTGGTCCCTTCTCTTCTCTATTACCATGTACGCCCTTGAGGATCTTGTCTAGAAATTAAGCTTCAAAGATTTTCTGAAGCTTGTAGGTCAATGCTGTTAACTCCAGTCTCCTAGTCAGCTGATATGTCCTCTCCACCAGTCCATCTAATGAGCACCCTAGTCTTGTGAGTGCGTGCATCCTCAGTTGTTTCAGACTCTTTGTGACCTCAAGGACTGTAGCCTGCCAGGATCCTCTGTCCATGGAATTTCTCAGGCAAAAATATTGGAGCAGGTTGCCACTTCCTCTTCCAGGGGATCTTTCTGACCCAGGGGGTTGAACTCCCTTCTCCTGTATTTGCAGGTAGATTCTTTGCCACTGTGACGCCTGAGAAATGAGGCAGATTTCTGGTTTTTCTCCTCTGACCATATATAGTTGTATACTTTCCATTACTTCTAAAGCAAAGTAAAATGACATCATTTTTAGCTTTTCTAACTTGTAGCCAAAAGCAGAATGAAGTCGTGCTTAGTTTTTCTCTTTTGATCAATAAGTCCTTTTGGCTCAACTTTCAGCATATTTAGAATCTGACCACTTTGAAAGCACTGGACCAGCAGGTCCAAGCCTACAGCATCTTCTAAGCCCAGCTGCCAGCACAATCTTATTAAAATGAAAGACAGATTTTTTGTCAGTCCTTGCCTCTAAGCCATCAGTGGCTTCCTATCCCACTCAGGGGCTTCAGTAGTGTCCGACCCTCTGCGGCCCCATGGATCGTGGCCCACCAGGCTCCTCTGTCCATGGGATTCTCCAGGCAAGAATACTGGAGTGGGTTGCCACGTCCTTCTATAGGGGAACTTCCTGACTCCAGGGATTGAACCCACGTCTCTGGTGTCTCCTGGATTTCAGGCAGATTCCCCTGAGCCACCAGGGAAGCCCTATACCTTTCAGAGTAAAAGGGAAATCACCTCCCCGCTTGCTCTCCTATCGCTCCCTAGTCCACTGTCTAGGGTATAACAGGCACGCTCTTTCCTCCAAGCTTTTGCACATGTCAGGCTGTCTGTCTGGAAGTCAATCGCCAGATTTCCAAATGGTTTGCTCGCTCATCTCACTCCAGTCCTTTTTCAAATGCTACTCACCCACTAAAATCAACACCAATCACTCTCTTGAAAATATGAACAACACCACCATCCCAAGAGACCCTATCACTGTTTCCCCTCCTTAGATCTAGAATACCACAGGGCTTCCCAGGTGACGCTAGTGGTAAACAACCTGCCTACCAATGCAGGAGATGTAAGATACTCCAGTTCAATCCCTGGGTCAGGAGGATCCCCTGTAGGAGGGCATGGCAACCCACTCCAGTGTTCTTGCCTGAGAATCCCATGGACAGAGGAGCCTGCCCATAGGGTTGCAAAGAGTCAGACATGACTGAAGAGAGATCGCATGCACAGAGTACCACAAGATTGCCTTGTTATGTTACTTTCTTTCCGCCATAGAATGCAAACTTCATGAGAGGAAGATTTTTGACCGTTCTGGTCCCTGTTATAGTCCCAGAATTTATCAAAAGAATGTTTGTTGGTACAGGATAGGTGATTAACAAATTCTTCTTGATATAAATGATCTATAAGCAAATGACAGTTAGCCAATTATGATATTTTCCCCACTATAGGAAGAAATTATATTAAATTCTTTGGTGGGCAGTAAAAATAGTCACCATAAGAATTTGGTGAGTAAATTGGAATTTTATAACTTCAACAAGGAAAAATAAATTTTCAATTTTGGCAAAATATAACAAAAGTATATATATGCTTAAAGATGTTTGATCATGTTTACATAAATATGCAATTCTACTAGCTATAACTCTGAAGCATATAAATTAATGAAATACATTTATAACACTATGTGCAGAAATGATTAATCCCCTTTTCATTGATTTCTATGCATTGTCAAATTTTTTCATTGCATCATTTGTATTTAGAGAAATATTAAAAAGTATTATATTTGGAATCAAGTGCTTATAACAGGAATTTTATCAGTGCAAATGGTGCTTCCCTGGGGGCTTAGTAGTAAAGAATTCCCTTTAAGAACCAATGCAGGAGATATGGGTTCGACCCCTGGGTCGGGAAGATCCCCTGGAGAAGGAAATGGCAACCCACTCCAGTATTCTTGCCTGGAAAATCCCATGGACAGAGGAGCCTGGAAACCACAGTCCATGGAGTCTCAAAAAGTTGGATATGACTTAGAGACTTAACAACAAACAACAAATTTTAAAAACAAGTACAGAAGCTATCTGAATAAGTGTATTTATTTATTTTTTCAAAAGAAGTATGTGAGTCCATTATTTTCTATTCTGTTTGCTTGAGGAAAAAAAGAGGAAAAAGAGGAGAAGAAGGGGAGAAGGAGTAGGGAGGAGAGGGGGAGATGACAAGCAGAAACGCAGTGGATACATCTCTAAATAACACATCCTCCTATCTCATTTTTTTTTCTTGGTTTATGGTTTGGCCTTAAAACATTCCATAATTTTAATTCTAATTTTAGGTAGGTTGAAATATTTATATTTATAGCTAAATTAATGCAATGTGGAAATATGGGTACTGAGAGCTCCCAAAGGAATA
Organism: Capricornis sumatraensis; assembly: GCF_032405125.1. Classification (NCBI taxonomy): domain Eukaryota; kingdom Metazoa; phylum Chordata; class Mammalia; order Artiodactyla; family Bovidae; genus Capricornis; species Capricornis sumatraensis. Next base: position 11,840,389 of record NC_091089.1, on the reverse strand, counting down.
ATAATTAATTTTGCTATAAAGTAGTGTTTTAGATTTATCTTTCTATTTGCATGGAATTTAAATCACACTCTCCCTTGTGAGTCCAAAATAGCTTACCTGCAATTCTAGCTCAGTTGAATCAATGATTACAACTGATAACACTGTATTTCATGTTTCAGAGCAAATCTTCTGATAAGTTTATAAAATTAAAGCCAATGGCACATCTGACTCCACAAGAGATATTATGTCCCTTTTAGACCTCTTTTATAATCAATGGATTTAAAATTTTAGTTTATCTTAAGTTGAGCTACTAGTAAAGAAACCGATTATAATTATGCTGGTATACTAAAAGATCACCAGATTGCATATGAGATAAAATGTATTCTCTTCTACAGAAACTACATATATGAAGACACATTTAATTCTCAAAAAAAAAAGTGCTTTTCTTAACTTCCACAGAAGACTGATCTGCAAAAAATAAAATACAGGTATAAGAGAAAAATCATTGAATGTGTATTTCTTATCATATTTTGGATGTAAAAATGTTTGAAAAGTATTAACATCATTTTATTGTTGATGTTTAAAGTAAATGATCATACCCAGAATATAAAGCAGTAACAAAGCAGAAAGTGCAGGGTCATATAGAAAAATAAATGCTATTATGAAAACATAATTTTCTTTTTAAGTTTTAATAGAAAATATTGTGCTAAACTCTATGACGTGCATACTATCTAATTTGTTTCAGAAGGCAAAATTTCCATAATTAACATGGCGGTGAATTTTGTATCTTCAATGAACTTTGCTAAAATATTTGCTGGACTTTTGGGATGGATAGTCAAGAGAAATTACAATGTCTGTTTCCATATTTGCTAGAACTGTGTATCTATTACCAAAGCAAGTTTCCAATATATGTTCCATATTCTTATGGAAATCAACAGTTTAAAGTAATTGTTTATGTCTTTATGTGTGCAAGTGTGCTACTGTTTTCAAATATATTCATGCTCACATTCTCTATTTTTCTAAAAAAAAAAAAAAAAAAAGAAAGGCAGCAACATAGGAACAGCCAGTTAACACTGATATATTTTAAAAATAGTTGTGCTAGGACAAAAAGCTTAATTTATGTGTAATGATAGATATCTCACATATTTATTGTTAAAATAAAGAAATTACTAATTTAATATTGATAACACTGGAAGTTGCCTAGACTGAGACATATTGTGTGTTACAAAATATTCTGACAATCAGGAGATATAATACAAACAACTATACTGTGTCTACACCTGTAGATAATTCTCTCTCTCTTCTCCCCCTCTCCCCACCTCCTCTTTTTTCCTCATTTTCTCTTTCTCATGCATCTATCATGCATTCCTACATCTGTCTATCAGTTTATATCCATTCATCTATGCATCCTTTGATAAGTCAAAGTAACTTCTTCCCATGTTGGCAGTTGTTGTTAAAGAATATGTCATTAAACATGTTAACAGGTTATCAAACATATTAACATGTTAAAATGTTATTAAACAAACAAGAAAGCCTCCGGTACCATGACAGGTACTTATTGAAGAGAGAAAAACATTACTAAGCTTCCAACCCAAGGACACAGAAGAAATTTTGTCATTTCATACAATAAGGGACATTTTTTTCACTTTTAAGAAATGAAGAAGTGTTGACACATCACAGACAGTGCAGTATATATTTTACCAACTGCCAACACACAAAATAGATGAAATCAGTCTTTGAATGATACCTTTGATGTTTTCCTTCCTTTTGCAATCTGTCAGAAAGGAGCTGTGGACAACTTTCTTACTGGGAATCTTCAGGACCATTGTCTGGAAAATACAGCTTTCAATAAGTTAAGATAATTTTTGCTTCACCTTTGACTTTGTTAGAGAATATACTTTTATTTAGAAAATTGTGGTAGAAACTTTTTCCAGCAATAACATGAATGGTTTTCAAAGTGATCACTAAATCTGGACAAATACAGTTATTTTTTTTTAAAATGTTATTTTATTTCTAATCACTATGAAAAGTTAAAAGAGTAAATGTTCTTCTGTAATCCACTTTTAGATGGTTTACACAAAAATGAATGCTTATTTGTTTGCTTAAAATTACATCAAGCAATTATTGAAATGAATTATGTCATGAGATACAAGGACTATAATTTGCAATCAGTTATTGATCTTATTCCTAATTCAGTGCCTAATAGACACTAAATGCTCATAAGTCACTTGAATGGACAGGTGATCAAATGCAAATATTAAGTAAGATATGCGTACCTGTGTAGTAACTTCAGTCATGCCCAACTCTTTGTGACCTCCTGGACTGTAGTCTGCCAGTCTCCTCTGTCCGTGGGATTCTCCAGGCAAGAATACTGGAGTGGGTTGCCATGCCCTCCTCCAGGGGACCTTTCTGACCCAGGGACTGAACCCACTTCCCCTGCATCTCTTGCACTGCACACAGATTCTTTACCTCTGAGCCACCCGGAAACCTATGTAAGATTTGTGTGTTAGTCACTCAGTCGTGTCCAACTCTTTGCGACCCTATACACTATAGCCCACCAGGCTCCTCCAACCATGGTATTTCTCAAGCAAGAATACTGGGGTGGATTGCCATTTCCTTCTCCAGGGGATCTTCCCAAACCAGGGATCAAACCCAGGCATCCTGCATTGCAGGCAGACTGTTTACCAATATGAAGCTATTCAAATAATAACCAACATGGATTTATTGAAAATATGAACTAGGAAATGGATGTTCACTTTCAGAATGAATCAATGTACATTTCCATTAAGCAGAGAACTTTGTAAGTGCATTTAAAATTCTATTTAAGTTCTCAAAATTTAGTGTGCATTAAGCATCTGTTAGAAACACTTTTATTATAAAAATCAAGATAGCCAAAGTTGAAAAATTGTTATGATTTTGCATGGAAATCAAGGTTATTACTGGATTCTAGTATTTCAGAAGCCCTTCTCCCTTACCTAGTCAATGAGAGGTAACCTGAATCCACCATCTTCCTTACCTTTGGGGTGACACCTCCTAATGCATTCTTCTAGGTATTGCTACATGATTCTGAATTTAGGAGAGGATTTAAATTAAAGTGTGGATTCTCAAAATTTCTTGAATTAAAAGAACCCTAAAGTAAGTCTATTACTTTCTTACTTTTTGAAGTAATTCAGATTACATTTAGGGCTAGGTTATAACTGGAGAGATTAATGTCATTAGTGGTAAGTGGCTCAAGTGGTAAAGAATCTAGCTGCCAATGCAGAAGTTGCGAGTTCAGTCCCTAGGTTGCAAAGATCTCCTGGAGGAAGAAATGGCAACCCCTTCCAGTACTCTTGCCTGGAAAATTCAATGCATAGGGGAGACTGGCAGGCTACCATTCATGAGGTCACACAGAGTCAGACACGACTGAGCAACTACACACACACATATACACACATACAAACATACACACAGGTACTCTTACCAATATGCCTCCTGTCTCCACTAGGCATGGTGTTGTTATTTGCATTAAACTTAGTATATAAAGACTGAGTCATGCTTTGTGCTCAAGACTGAAAATGAATCACTGCAGGCCAATCCTTGACCCTGTACAGGAAACCTTGTTAAACAAGAATCAGTGCCACCTGGAGAATAAAAAAAAAATACTGTGATGTGTTCCTGGAGTGAAAATATTTTCAGTTCCTAACTTCTAAAATAAATGCAAAAGCAGAGCATGTATTTGAAAGTCTTGGGGTGATGACAAAGTGACGGAGAACGAGGGGAAGAAATCTAATTGTTTCTGACAGAGACCAAAATAAAATTCATAGTTGGCTTACCTGTGCTCACCAGAGACAGGAAAAAGTGTTGTAGCATTTTGTGTACCCTGTTCCTAAGCTGTCAGTCACAGCATCCAGATACCAATTAGAGGATGCCAGGTGAGAACGACCCACCTGGGTCTCCTTGAAAACCCTGGGTGGGAAGCATTTTTAGTGTAAATGGAGAATACTATGAATGTGTTTTCAAATGACTCATAAAAAGAAACCTAGTGTTCTTTCTGCTTAGGTTTAGAACATCATTTTAAATATTCCTTCTGACTGAGCAGAGAATTAGAAACTTGAAATCATTTTCAAACAAACATTCTACCTGCTGGCATAGAACTATTAAATTCATTGGGCCAATACATTTCAAATGAAAAGTTTATAGTATAAGAATAAAGTGAAATGATTTTTACAGTTCTTTTCAGGCATTGGAATTGCAATCTATACAAGGAGATAAAAAGGAAATGGAAAATAGTAAACAAACTATACACTAATTTAAACTGAAATGAATATGTGCTTGCTCATATCCACCTCCTGGCATTTAAATTATTAGTAACAGACTTAGAAAAAGGAAGGTGTGTATTAAAAACAGAAAAGGCAATGTATTGATGTTTACATACAGTTACTAGAAGTAGATACTGTCCTTATTCATTGAACGTAAAATTAACAAGCTCTGAAGAATCCCATGGACAGAGGAGCCTGGCAGGCTAAAGTCCATGGGGTCGCAAGAGTCGGACACGACTTAGCGACTAAACCACCACCACCACCGCTAGGAGCTTCTCTGTGGCTCAGATGATAAAGAATCTGCCTGCAATATAGGAGACGCAGGTTAGATCCCTGGGTTAGGAAGATTGCCTGGAGAAGGGAATGGCTACCCATTCCAGTATTCTTGCCTGGAGAATTCCATGGACAGAGGAGCCTGGTGGGCTACAGTATATGGGGTTGCAAAGAGTCGGACACAACTGACTGACTAACACTTTCACTTTCTTTCTGTATAATATAAAATTTACAAGTAGTATTACAGTTTGGGGAATACAATTCAGAGCTATCGCATAAAACTCCTTGTTAAAGGTTTTAAAGGTAAAATTCAAGTTATTGGCAAATGTACCTTTTCCATCCTAGGGGAGATAGCATGTGACTTCGTAGTTGAAATAAATTTATATTTTTGAGTACCAATTATGACTCTGTTTGATGTTCATTGGGAATGTAAACTGTTACTTCTTTGCCTTTCTTTGATTTATTTTGAAGACTGGGATCATGGTGCAAGGAAATATTCATGAGAGGAAAGCAGGTCCGCTAATGTGGAATTTTTGACACTGAATATTGAAACCCACTGTCACCTGAACGTGGCAGAGCGCTCATGCTTCAGCAACTCTCCTCAGAGTTTCTTTGATAATTGTCTTTAGAACATTTGCCAGGAGAAAGCGAAGACATCTTCCCTCTGGCTATTTGCCACGAGGGTAATTTTACAGAGCCACAGACTGGTGCATTTCTGTGCCACAGTTTTCTCTGCAAATGGGGATCACACTGACAGTGAAAATTAGAGCTGTCCATAGTCAGGCAGTGTCCCTTCAGTGTTAAGCTTTTAAAATTTTTCATCTGTGAAGCAGATCAATTGTAAGCATACTATGGGGTTTCTTTTTTTCTTATTCAGTTTCATTAATGAGATAGATACTTGAATTCAGGGACTTGGATTACCCTTAACATTGTTGGAATAGCTACAAGTTTCGTTTGTTTTTGTTTATTGATCATGGCTTGCATTAGCATTCTACCTAGGGAATAATGCCACTTTAACCTGTTTACTGAGTGAGAGGTGACATGGAAATATTTATGAGATAGATTATTGATCTTATTTCTTGTTTTCATGAATTCTAGTCTCTAATTGAAAACAAATGCATTTAAGGAGTCCTTAGCAAGGTTTTGTCATAAATATCTAAATTTTTAATGTGTTAGGAGGGCAAGAAAATATACCTAAAATGTGAAGCTTATTCCTTATAACAGTGTTACAAGATTTCATAAATATCCAGTCCAGATATATTATCTTATGATTTTTGAGACAAAATGGCTGTTGATATTGAGGCTTTCAATCATACACAATTTTGATTAGAAGAGGAGAATATAATAAAAATCAGAAGTGTTCTGAGAAACATGTCTTGTTTGTTCTCTCTCAGTAAAACGATGAGCTCATTATGAAAGGTTTTACACTGAATTACTAGATCAACTCCAGAGAAATTTGGGAACATGCAAGATCTGCCAGATTTTTATTCTTTCTTCAACTTTCCTTTGGAATAATTGATATACAAAAAATTACACACACATTTAATATATACATCTTGGTGAATTTGGCATATGCATACACCATCCATGATACTGTCACCACCACTAAAGTATTAAACGTGTCTATATCCATCACCTCTAAAATTTTTCTTACATCCCGTTTTTTGCTTCTTTTGTTAAGAATGCGCAACATGAGATCATCCTCTTAATATATCTTAAATTGCACAATACTTTAAAAAATAGAACATATTTTAAGAACATTGTTACCTATAGGTACTATGCTATACAGTACACTTTTTGAAATAAAGTGGACATGCTTTGTATTTTAATTCATTTGTCATATATACATCAGTTCAGTTCAGTCACTCAGTCATGTCCGACTCTTTGTGACCCCATGAATTTCAGCACGCCAGGCCTCGCTGTCCATCTCCAACTCTCGCAATTCACTCAGACTCATGTCCATTGAGTCAGTTATGCCATCCAGCCGTCTCATCTTCTGTCCTCCCCTTCTCCTGCCCCAATCTCTCCCAGCATCAGAGTCTTTTCCAATGAGTCAACTCTTCACATGAGGTGGCCAAAGTACTGGAGTTTCAGCTTTAGCATCACTCCTTCCAAAGAAATCCCAGGGCTGATCTCTTTCAGAATGGACTGGTTGGATCTCCTTGCAGTCCAAGGGACTCTCAAGAGTCTTCTCCAACACCACAGTTCAAAAGCATCAATTCTTCGGGACTCAGCTTTCTTCACAGTCCAACTCTCACATCCATACGTGACCACTGGAAAAAACAGAGCCTTGACTAGACACACCTTTGTTGGCAAAGTAATGTCTCTGCTTTTGAATATGCTATCTAGGTTGGTCATAACTTTTCTTCAAAGGAGTAAACGTCTTTTAATTTCATGGCTGCAATCACCATCTGCAGTGATTTTGGAGCCCCAAAAAATAAAGTCTGACACTATTTCCACTGTTTCCCCATCTATTTCCCATGAAGTGATGGGACCAGATGCCATGATCTTTTTTTTCTGAATGTTGAGCTTTAAGCCAACTTTTTCACTCTCCATTTTCACTTTCCTGAAGAGGCTTTTTAGTTCCTCTTCACTTTTTACCATAAGGGTGGTGTCATCTACATATCTGAGGTTATTGATATTTCTCCTGGCAATCTTGATTCCAGCTTGTGCTTGTTCCAGCCCAGCTTTTCTCATGTTGTACTCTGCATATAAGTTAAATAAGCAGATATTGCCAAACTTAATAAATTGAACACTTAAAATGAGTTAATAAATTGTGTGTAAATTAAAATGATAACTTTTAAAAAGTAAATTTATAATTTTTACACAAAGATCACACATTTAAAATCCTACATAATATATTATCCTGAAATAAAATGCAGATATTTATTTAACAAGCATTTTTGCCAATTTCAATAACTACAAAGCCTGTTGAGTTTTATCTAGGATGACATAAATAATTATCACAAGAAATCACACGGACATGCACACACACACACACACACACACACACACACACATATCGATAGACAGATAGATAGATATAGATATGCTGCCCATTAGAGTAGAATTTCACCTAATGAGGCTTGGAGTCATATACAATTTACAGACTAACAAGAATTATGGAATATGTGTTAATCTGTTTAGGGCTCAGTCCATAAATTAAGTAAAAGTTCAGTTGATTTGTTCTTTTTATTTATTACGTGACATCTCAAGATGTGCAGTTGAGACTTTGAAAACAAAATAAAAATGTGGTAAGTAGGTTGTCATTTCTGGCACGACCTGTCTGAAACAACTTCCACTAAGAGAATCACTTAGGACTCATCTAATACAGATATAAAATGTCATAGTAGTTTTAAAATTATTCTTTTCATGTGACAGTTTTTGAAAAAGCAAATTCTTGCTCAGATTTTACCTACCAATACAGTTAAGCATGCTGTGCTCTGCTAAATCACTTCAGTCGTGCCTGACTCTTGGCAATCTTATGGACTCTAGCCCACCAGGCTCCTCTGACCATGGGATTCTCCAGGCAAGAATCCTGGAGTGGGTTGCCATGATCTTGTCGAGGGGATTTTTCTGACCAGCGATCTAACCCTCATCTCTTAAGTCTCCTGCACTGAATTGGCAGGTGGGTTCTTTACCATTAACGCCGCTTAGGAAGCCCTAAACTCTAATTTCTAGAGTTTCAGTGGAAACTTTCCATGAAATTTCAGTGAACACCTGACATTTTTGTCTTTTTCTCCATCCTCGAAGAAGTTGGCCCCCTGGACTATGGTTCACAGCTTGAGTGCTGCTTACCTAAACCAGTCCCCACAGGAAATGTTTTTTCCACCTTTGGATTTATGAAATCAACTGAAGGATTAGTTGTGGATGATTTAGCTCAGACAATAAAATGCAAAATATATACAGCCTTTTCATTTAGATAATTTTGCATGTGACAGTCCATTATTGGCAATCTATGGTGTTTGAATAATTTCCAATTCTTATTTCATAGGGTTTAAGAAGACAAAAGACCCAGTTAGCTTTGAATAAGGCTATTGCCACTGGTCTGTCTTGTTCTGGATTCATCGTTTTCTTCTCTCTTCCATAATTTGTGAAATTCTGAGGAGGGTTTTATTTCTCATAGATTGGATCAGTCACTATTATTCACCCCAGGATATTCTCAGTTCTTTTTAACTGGGTCATTATTTTTCCAAGGTTCTTAGCTAAATGCTTGCTGTCTATCACTGAAAATTAGGAGATCTTTACAGCATGCTTTGCCTAGTCCTGCGACGTTCTGACTCGGAGCACTCTCTGGGTATAAAGCCCAGCTGTCCCTGCATTCTGTTAGCACTGCGGGACTGCAGAGTTTTTGCCTCTTTTTTTCTCAAGAAGAGGATTCTTCACATTGAGCCTGTCCTTTAAAAGGACACCCCCTCACCCAGCAGACTCAAGGGTATCACAACTCTGTCTGCATAACTTTAAACATGCTGTGGAGCACTATTTCACATCTGCGGTCATATTTTATTTTATTTTTTATCTTTTTTCTTCTTCAATTCTTTTTAAATTTTTATTTTTACTTTATTTTACTTTACAATACTGTATTGGTTTTGCCATACATTGACATGAATCCGCCACGGGTGTACATGAGTTCCCAATCCTGAACCCCTCTCCCACCTCCCACCCCATATCATCTCTCTGGATCATCCCCGTGCACCAGCCCCAAACACCAATACAGTATACTAACACATATATATGGAATTTAGAAAGATGGTAAGGATAACCCTGTATGCGAGACAGCAAAAGAGACACAGATGTATAGAACGGAATTTTGGACTCTGAGGCAGAGGGAGAGGGTGGGATGATTTAGGAGAATGGCACTGAAACATGTATACTATCATGTAAGAAACGAATCGCCAGTCTATGTTCGATACAGGATACAGGATGCTGTCATATTTTAAAGTTGTGTTATATATCTATTTTTGTAATTATTTTTTTATTAGAGTTGATTTATAATGTTGTGCTAGTTTCTGCTGTACAACAAAGTGAATCAGTTATGCATACGTGTGTGTGTGTGTGTATGTGTGTGTGTATGTCGTGTCCAACTCGGTGACCCCATGGACTATAGCCTGCCAGGCTCCTCTGTCCATGAAATTCTTCAGGCAAGAATATTGGAATGGGTAGCAATTCCCTTCTCCAGGGGATCTTCCTTACACAAGAATCGAATCTGGGTCTCCTGCATTGCAGGCAGATTCTTTACGGTCTGAGCCATTAGGGATATACATATGTGTATATTGCCAATTCAGTGAAAGTTTAGGCAGAACCTAAACTTGTGTCTCGGCTTCTAGAAGAAGAATATTTACGAAAATATTCCTCTATGACTTGTCTGGAAATAATTTTTGAATTATTAGTATTTTATTTAAAATCATTTCAGTCCCACTCAGGAGGCTCAATTTCATGTTTTAGTAAAGTTGTCAACTTTAGTAAGCTGGTAATGAGGACGCTGGTATCCTAAAATAACTAAAGTACTCAGATAAGCTTGAGACATGAGATTAATAAAACAAACTAAAGCACATAATGGATACTCTTGCTGCTTGTTTTACTGTTCTTTGATGGAGCCAAATTATATGTATATCATATGAGATTCAAGTGTGTGTGTGTGTTTCCTCATAAATGAAATTGGTTACCTTGGGAAGGTAATGTAAGAGCATAGTAGAAAGGTCATGGCATCATATTGAAAGAACTTTTAAAATCTGTGTCATTACTTGTAAATTATTTTAATTCTCTTAGTTAAAATTTCCTTGACTGAAGACTTCCCTGGTAGTCCAGTGGTTGAGTCTCCATGCTTCTACAGCAGAGGGCATGGGTTTGATCCCCAGTCAGGGAAGTTCTGCATGTTGAGCAGTGCAGCCAAAAAAAAAAAAAAAGAAGAAAAACAAAAACAAAAAACTCTGATTGTAAAATGAGAGAATAAAATTCCCTATCCCATGTTGTTGTTTGGAAGATCAATGAACATAATATCTGGTATGTTCTTACCTCTGAGGTTTGAATATGGCCAAGTTCAGCAACTGGATTATTATTCAGGACTAGCTACTAAACAATAAATCATTTGTACAAAGCCTGGGAGTCTTTCAGATATATTCAGTCAATCTTCCTTTTAAAAAACAAAGCACAGAATTTAGAGCAGAATCAATCTTTTAGTCTGTCACTGATGATTCTTTTGCATACAAAATCCCATGTTCTTGGATGCCTTATGTGTATAGGCTCAAGTAAGACAGTGTTGGGCCAAGTACACCTCAGTAAACCCCTAAAAGGGAGACTCAATTTTCTTCACCATTGTATCAGTGTTTGAAAATCAACTGGCCAACAAAAAACATATGTTCTCACATCTTTAAGATCTGGGCTGATAGAACAGAGAGTTGACATGTTTGACACTGGCTGGTGCTCCTCTAAATGGAGATGAAGAGATACTAAAAAAATAATAAAAATAAATAAAATATTTTTAAAAATGTTACTTTGTTGGAACCTAAGTCTTCAGATGTTTGGAGCATTCTTAAACTAAAGCTGAACAGTAGTATATCCTGAAGTACATAAAACAATTTTATAACTGTACCTACAAATAATGTTGGGCTTCCCAGGTGGCTCAGATGGTAAAGAATCTGTGTGCAGTGCAGGAGCCCTGGTTTTGATCCATGGGTCAGGAAGATCCCCTGGCAAAGGGAATGAAAACCCATTTCAGTATTCTTGCCTGGAGAATCCCATGGACAGAGGAGCCTGGCAGGCTACATTCCATGGGGTCACTATTTTCTACATGAAAGGGAAAAATGTGCTTTCAGAGTTAAGTATAAAAGAAAATGAAAAAGTGAATTCAAATTCATAGATTTTTGCCTCTGGAATATATCACATAGTTTTATGATCTACTTTCATTTCCTTTAATTCCACGCATATTTATACCTCTAAATTGAACTTGAATAGTAAAAAATAGTAAATGAAATATGTAATATGAAAATTTATAAAATGACAATATCAAAATAATTGCAATTAAATTAATTATAATCTGAAATGTGATATGTTAAATGTTATACTATAAGTTACATGAAACATATGAAAATATTCCACTGTAAGTTACATGACAACAAACTACATAATTCTCTGCTAAAATAACTCAATAGTTTCAAGTAATATTTAGTATGTAATTATTTCAATCAATTATTTCATTGACTAGTAAGTATAATGCACTATTTTAAATCTGATTACAAGAGGAAATAAAATTTTAATGACTATCACACTTTAATGTCAATTACACTTTGGCTTTATATTATCAAGGATAAATTATTTATCTCAAATATGAGAAAAAGAATAAAGGATATAAAAATATATTAGAAGGAACTACCATAATGTTATTTTTAATAAAAATTACATTTAATATTTCTGTTGAAAAAGAAATGGATCACTAGTTCTGCTTTTAATCTCATAGATTCAGAATCTCAAAGAAGGAACATTTTTATGTATACTGAGGAACAGCACTGAATTGTGATTAACATTCTCTCTTGGTCCCAACACTGTAAATGCCACTGCTTTCTGTAAGAGTAACTTCTAGTCCTTTGAGACAGTGAGCAAAATCATGTCTTGTAGAAGGTAAAAATGTTCCCTTTCCTTGCTCTAGGGAGACTGTGTGTGTTTATAAGTGCATATCCATGTGCACAATGACGCAAATTAGAATTGACCCAATCGATAAACCTTAAATTTTTTCTTTTCATTGGAAACTTCTGAATACAAGAGAAAAAAAAAAAAAAAAAAAAAAGAATAGCTTCTACTGTTCTGAGAAAAAGTAAGGTAAGCATAAATGAGGATCGAGGTGCCCAGATAAGCTTGAACCATGAGATTAATAAAACAAATGAGCACACAATGAAAAAACTCTTTGGCTTGATTTACTGTTCTTTTATGAAGCCAAATTACACGTTACCATGTAAAATTAAAGTGTGTGTGTGTGTGTGTTTTCTCACAGATAAAATTGTTTACCTTGGAAAGACAAGGCAAGAGCACACTAGAAAGGTGATGACATTAGACTGAGGGACCATTTGAAACCTGTGTCCCCCCAAAAAAAACAAACTCAAGTGAACCATTAAGTAATATCTAAAGTAGGCTCAAAAGGTTGGCTCTTCAGCAAACTGTTGATACTATCTCTCCCCTTCCATATCATGAAAGACACACCCTCCACAGACCCAGACCCCTGAACTCATAGGTCTTCTTTTCTAGAATATTCCTGGTTTCCTACTCTTGCTGCATTATGCTAGGTTATTGTTAAAGGGATTCTCCTTTGTTCTGCTACTATATTTAGAAAAACAACAACAACAACAACAGCTTCCTTCTTTGTACCTTTACATTTACCTTCCCAACGTAAATATTCTTTTTTGCCCCAAGCCTGCACACATAGTCTGTTTCGGAATAAGTAACCATCATTCAGGGGGAAATCATATATGATTTTATATTCTTTGAAGATTCAGTAAGAGATATTTGATAAATAATTGAAAATATAGATCAAAGGAACTACCCTAGAAGGATATATTTGGGAGTCATTATCTTAATTGAAATCATTAATATGGTTGAATTTCCACTGGAGAGTAGTATAGGAGAGTTTATAGACAAATGAAAAAAGAGGGCATAAGATGAAACCTTGAAGGGCATCATTAGAGAGATGAAATAGGAGCTTGTGAAGAAAAACACAGAGAGATTATAGGTGCAGGAAGATCAGGAGAGTAGCATTATCAGAATGACAGAGAAGATAATATTTAAGAGTAAGTTAACATTATTGCCCCAGGAAAGTGAAGTAATGTAATCACTGTAACACTGGAGAAGAACTAATTGGATTTAGTTTTAGTGTGATAGTCGCTCAGTGGTGTCTGGCTCTTTGCAACCCCATGGACTATAGCCTGCAAGGCTCCTCTGCCCATGGAATCCTCCAGGCAAGAATTCTGGAATATGTCCTTCTCCAGTTTTGTATTATATGGAGACATGAATAGTGCTAACTGGAGAAGGAAATGGCAATCCACTTCAGTATTCTTGCCTGGGAAATCCCATGGACAGAGGCGGCTAACTGGCTGTTACAGTCCAGGGGGTTCCAAAGAGTCAGACACAGCTGAGGATGCACACGCAATAATGCTGACAGACATAGTGAATGCTTTCCTGAACTGGCAGAGAAGAGATTGCAGTCAGTGGAGAGGGAAGTGTCTTAGACCACTTCAGCCTAGACCTGAAGTGTTTTATTTTTGTCTGTTCAAAGAACAGCATTTTAAGAGGTCAAGACTGTTTCCAGAAGAGAATCATCATGATTTGAGTGGTTCAAAATTCTTACATGAAAAAGAACATAGAAGAAATTAGATATTTTGGTGAAGGAATAAAACACTAGAAGTGGTGAACAGTTATATAAAAATATTTTCAAGACTTTTATACATACCAAGAATTGTATATGCTTCCACAGGAAACCAGTAGGACCATTATTTTGACAGACTGGGGGTGTCAGACTGTGAAACCACACAAGTGCTATAGGCTGGCCTTTAGAGTGTAAATATCGAAGAAATATTAACTTTAAGAATAAATGGTTATTTTTAATAAAAGGTACTACTATAGACATTTTCAACAATACATGTTGAGAAAGTAATGTTTATACATTAAAAATATACCTAAAATAAAGAGGTTTTTGCTTTATTTACACCTATAAATAAATTTCCTATTTGTCCCCAAATTATTTATAAACTGTGCAATTAAAATTCAGTAAAGTAACCTGTATCTTTTAAAATCTGTTTCAGTGGTTGGAGTTACAGTGCAATAGCCTTTTAACCCCCACTCCAGTGTTCTTGCCTGGAGAATCCCAGGGACAGAGGAGCCTGGTGGGCTGCCGTCTATGGGGTCGCACAGAGTCAGACACGACTGACGCGACTTAGCAGCAGCAGCGGCAGCGGCAGCCTTTTAAGATTTGGTGTTTTTCTTAAGAAAACATAGATGGGAAGAAAATGAAGGATAACATTTTCTGAAACTGACATTTGTCCTTAAACACAAATGACTCACCAAAATAAATATAATGCATAAATCATCCCTGGTACAATAATCATATTAATGACATATCTGAAGTCAACAGATTATAAGTGTATTACACAGGTATTAACTTGTAAATTGCTGCCAGATTAATGGATTTAGCAGATAGAATACAATCTTATTAAATGTGTTAATGATGTTTAAGTGGGTATGGAAAACAGAAAAAGTCATTACAAAACATTAAGCTTTGCTAACACAGATTTCCTTCAGGATAAGGAAATAAGCTCATGCTATTTTCAGTAGAAAACAATATATTCTTTCAAAAGTGAAAGCAAGGAAAATACATTTTTTGAATTGCAATCTTCTAACATTGTTCTGGCTTTTAGATATAAAAAAGAAGTAGCCTGGTTCATGTGATGTACATATAAGACCAAATAATAAAATAATGCTCAAACTACCGCACAATTGCACTCATCTCACATGCTAGTAAAGTAATGCTTAAAATTCTGCAAGCCAGGCTTCACCAGCATGTGAACCATGAACTTCCAGATGTTTAAGCTGGTCTTAGAAAAAGCAGAGGAACCAGAGACCAAATTGCCAACATCCGCTGGATCATTGAAAAAGCAAGAGAGTTCCAGAAAAACATCTATTTCTGCTTTGTTGACTATGCCAAAGCCTTTGACTGTGGGATCACAATAAACTGTGGAAAATTCTGAAATTGATGGGAATACCAGACCACCTGACCTGCCTCTTGAGAAACCGATATGCAGGTCAGGAAGCAACAGTTAGAACTGGACATGGAACAACAGACTGGTTCCACATAGGAAAAGGAGTACGTCAAGGCTGTATATTGTCACCCTGCTTATTTAACTTATATGCAGAGTACATCATGAGAAACGCTGGGCCAGAAGAAGCATAAGCTGGAATCAAGTTTGCTGGGAGAAATATCAATAACCTCAGATATGTAGATGACATCACCCTTACAGCAGAAAGTGAAGAGGAACGAAAAAGCCTCTTGATGAAAGTGAAAGAGGAGAGTGAAAAAGTTGGCTTTAAGCTCAACATTCAGAAAACTAAAATCATAACATCTAGTCCCATCACTTCATGGGAAGTGGAAACAATGTCAGACTTTATTTTGGGGGGCTCCAAACTCACTGCAGATGGTGATTTCAGCCATGAAATGAAAAGATGCTTACTCCATGAAAGGAAAGTTATGACGAACCTAGATAGCATATTTAAAAGCAGAGACATTACTTTGCCAACAAAGGTCCATCTAGTCAAGGCTATGATTTTTCCTGTGGTCATGTATGGATATGAGAGTTGGACTGTGAAGAAACTGAGCACTGAAAAATTGATGCTTTTGAACTGTGGTGTTGGAGAAGACTCTTGAGAGTCCCTTGGACTGCAAGGAGATCTAGCCAGTCCATCCTAAAGGACATCTGTCCTGGGTGTTCATTGGAAGGACTGATGCTGAAGCTGAAACTCCAATACTTTGGCCACCTCATGAGTAGAGTTGACTCATTGGAAAAGACTCTGATGCTGGGAGGGATTGGGGGCAGGAGCAGAAGGGGACGACAGAGGATGAGATGGCTGGATGGCATCACTGACTCGATGGACATGAGTTTGAGTGAACTCCAGGAACTGGTGATGGACAGGGCGGCCTGGCGTGCTGTGATTCATGGGGTCACAAAGAGTCAGACACAACTGAGTGACTGAACTGAACTGAACTGAACTGAATAACAGTTATAACTAGAAACATTCAAGAACATTTATAGGTATAGAATAGTGTACATACATTCTATTTAACTGTTCAAATGTGTGTATTGCAAATGAAATTATCCAAAGCAAATTTTAAATTTAATCAAGTCAGTCTATTATATTACAGAGTTGGCAAAAAAAAAAAAAAAAAAAAGAAAAGAAATTACTTTCAGGTAGTTTACGTAGGAAAAGGTCATATTTATTTTATTTCAATTATTTCTAAATATGCAATTTTATACACTGTGAGTGAATTATTTTATAAGTAATCAAGAAAAGTTTACAGATAAGAATATTCAAATAAGAGAGTATAATAAAAAGAGAAAGGTAAGTGAGAAGCATTAAATATTAATACCCACATACACATACACATCAAAGACCACATCTGAAATAAAAACTGCAGAGGGACTTCTGAAAACACCTCTGACTCTTAGGAAGCTAGTCTTCTTTGCTCACTGCTTAAAAATAGTTTTACTTCCCTGGAATATTCATTTCACTTCTGGATAATAGTCTAAATCCTCTTTCTCAAGGCACTAACTGAAATATTTGGATTTTCCATAAATCTCCAATGCAGAGATTTAAGGACAGAATATTTTTCAAAAACATTCTATTCTTAAATTTCTATATTGCTGATGTTTATATACATAGTGAAGATTCTTGGAGTGGTTTGCCTGTTTCTATTATGAAAGTAAATGATTGGTCCATAGGTTTAATGGATAGGTCCAGAAAATGTTGTGAGTTTTTATGGAAGAGTAAGATAACAAGACAATTTCATTAGTTAAACTTTGATGGCAATTTATCAAAACCACTAGATATTACAAACATAATTTTTAAAAGTGTTTCACTATATCTTTAAAACATTATCTGAGAATTATTGTTCTGCCTTCATTTTTCTGTATCTCAACTCTATGAATGCAAAATAATTTACATTTGTGGAGTTTTATTTTTTCTAGATGGAGCAAATAAATATGTTAATTCTTTCATGACTAACATGGTATGATCTGTAATGTTTTTATTTAATTACCAGAGACATTATTTCAATACTGTATTAAATTATGGCCTCAATTACTTTTGTCTATATGCCACTCATACCATTGATTTATCACTAAAGAAATTATCCACCTTCCAGAAATCTGCATGGCATAGAATCTTTTATATGTATCAGTATATATATATTAAATTTATACCAAATTTATTGCCTCTAGAAATTTGCATCCCAATAAGAATTTACCATCAACACATGTTTATATGACAAATAACATGTGATAAACAATGCTTGTATGAATGACTAATATGCTTAAAGGGGCTTCCCTGGTAACTCAGTAGGTAAAGAATGTGCCTGAAATGCGGAAGACCCAGGTTGGATCCCTGGGTTGGGAAGACCCCCTGGAGGAGGCCATGGCAACTCATTCCAGTATTCTTGCCTGGAGAATCTCCATGAACAGAGGAACCTGGTGGGCTACAGTGGGGTTGTAAAGAGTCAGATGCGATTGAATGGACAAAACACAGCAGAGCACAATATGCTTAAAAACAATTTAAAGTGGAGTGTTAAATTATTTTATATGTTAAACCTATTTATGTCCTAGTATTTTTAAACAAATGTTTTACTGTTTCCATATTTGGCAAAGACATGTTAATACATGGTTAGCACTCAAATTATATGTAGAACAAATGAATGTGCAAAAAAGCAAATATTTTTAACAAAGCTGGGCATGTATTTTTCTTGCAAAAATCCAGAGAAAATCACACTCATCATTCAAGTTTGAGCTCCACAGAAAATATAAAATGGAAACTTTAAACCAGGAAGTAGTAAGAAGTTATATTCCAAAACATCTGCATTTTTAATATGTTTGTTTAATTTTGGCATTAACGTTCATTTTATTTATTCTGGCATATGAAAGCCCAATAGGTGCCCATGCCTCATTGCTTTTACATATGCTGTTTCAGTTGCTGAAAAGAATATGAGATGGCAGATTTTGGGGAGAAAAACAGTTACTATCCAGCTGTAATCAAATCATTAACATGAAAGATCATGTCCAGATAAACTATTCTGAACCTCTGTTATCAGGATGAGAAGAGTTCATTTTAAAAATGATTTTGAGTCTTGTTGATTGAATATCTGCCTTATAGCAACTCTTTTTTTGTTTTTGTTGAGAGATCATTTTCTCACATTTTAGAAAGTTACATTTTTTGTATGTTTGTTCGTTTCTGCCAAATATCAACATGAATCAGCCATAGGTAAACATATCAGAAGCTCTTAGATTTTATGGTAAAGAAAAATTCGAATTAGACTGGTATAATGTAGCAAATGTTTTACTTTTCCCTGGGTAAATATTTTTAAAAATGCAGGCAAATAACCCAGGGTGGAGGAAAAAAACTCTTATAGATCAATTGTCAAAATTACTTTAAAATAATGCAGAAGAAAGCTTGGGTTTTAAAACAATAACAGCTTTATATTAAATTATGATTTCTGACCTTAGAAAAGATAACTTACTTCACTATGTGATGCAATCTTCAAGTTAAAACCCTGACAAAACTATACTTTCAGTCAGATCAACTCTCCTGATTTAAAACAAAAACATAAAAGGCTAGACATGCTGAACAAAATAATGTTGTTGTTGTTTAGTTGCTAAGTTGTGTCTGACTCTTTGCAACCCCATGGACTGTAGCCCACCAGGCTCCTCTGTCCATGGGATTCTCCAGGCAAGAATACTGGAATGGGTTGCCATTTTCTTCCCTAGGGGATCTTCCCAATCCAGGGATTGAACCTGGGTCTTCTGCCTTGCCAAGTTCTTTCCCACTGAGGGAACAAAATAATATGGAGAAAGAATTATGAAGCAACCCTGAGGCAGGCAGTCAGTGATGATATGAGGGGGAAAAGCCAGAGTATTTAGGAGGACCAGATACTTGAAAAGTTTGATGCTGCTTTCCACACTGAGGGATCTTGTTTATCTGAAAACTAGAGGGATGGCTGAAAAAAGTTGAATAAAGATTTCAACAACCTCTGTGTCTGTACTGACAAAAGTGGGAATTCAAGCCCCATAAAGAAGAGAGAATCCTCTGAATCATGTCAGAATTCAAGCTGGGATCCTTGAAGGACCGCACGTTAACAGCAGGGATGAATCCAAAATTGAACATCCTCACAAAGAATTTAGCTCCAAAGTGAAGTATATTCTACATATGCATACAACTAATGGTATAGCCTTAAAATACGTGAAGTTGAAATATGATAGAACTAAAGGATGAGATAGGCACAACCATAATCACACTGGAACACTACACAGATATTCCACAAACCAATCAAAGAAGGAGCCAAAATGTATCATTCGTGGATACCAGAAATTTGTCATTCTAGCAAATTTCAGCAAATCAAATTTGTACATGTTGCATTATCTGATAACATAATAAAATGGGAATGCAGCTTTAGCCATGCTAAGAAAATGTAAAACTTTCAATTCGTATGGTAAAGAGTAGTGTTAGTTGCTCAGCTGAGTATGATTCTTTGTGACCCCATGGACTGTAGCCCACCAGGCTCCTCTGTCCATGGGATTCTCCAGGCGAGACTACTGGAGTGGGTTGCCATTCCTTTCTCCAGTGGATCTTCCTGATTCAGGGATTGAACCCTGGTCTCCTGCCCTGGGAGGCAGATTCTTTGCTATCCGAGCCATCATGGAAGCCCATAGTAAAGAGGAAGAAAGGGTACAAGTCAATGACTAACCAATAGTCTTAAGGAGACAGAAAAGGAAGCTCAACTTAAACTGAATGATACATTAATTTTATAAAAAGCAGCATCTGACTAAGGAGCAACAAAGCCAAATTATAATATTTGGACAAGAATAGGAAAAACAAGAGTCAAAACTAAACCTGAACAATAAATTAGTGAAGGAAGGTAAAAATTATAAATATCATAAATGAAAAAAATGTCCACAAGTGGTAATCCTAGAGACAGTAAAAAGATAAGAGGACCATCTGACAAATTGATAGCAACAAATTTGAAAGGTTTGATGAAGCAGAAAAACTTCTTGAAAACTATAATACCCAGTTTGACTCAAAAATATGATTATGACATAGCTCAACGAAAGTGAATCCATATTTCATAAGCTTTCCCACAATGAAAATCCAAGGTTCAAAGAATTTCTCAATGAATTCTTCCAAACACTAAGAGAAGACATTCTATGAGTATCTTACAAACACTTCCAGAAAGCAAAAAATAAAGGTCCAATGTCCAGCTAGTTTTGTCCGGCCAGTGTAACACTGCTACGACAACCATAGACATTATGAGAAAGGAAAGCCAAAAGTCAGTATCTACTATAAATACACATTCAAAACTTATGAACAAAATACTCGCGAACATTCCAGTAATAGAAGTTGGTTTAACATACGAAAATTAACCAATTTTATCCCCTACCCTAACTGAATGAAAGTCATAAGATACTCTGAATAGATGCACAGAAGCATCTGATCAAGTTCAAAGTACATCAGCCTAGAGAAAACGCTGAACAAACTATGGATGGAAGGAATCTGTAGCATCTGATAAAGCATGTATCAAAAACACCTACAGAAAACTTCGTATTTATTTATAAAACTTTTCCCCTGGGACTTAGAATGAAAAAAGAAAATATGTCTTGTCATCACTTCTATTAAAAATTGAAGGTTCTAACTAATTCCATTAGAAAAAAAAAAGAGCATTGGAAAGTAAGAAATTAAAACATCATTTTTTAACAGAATGTATGACTGTATAAATTTAAAATCCAAATTAATTTATAGATAAATTAGAATTAATGAGGGAGATAAGACAAATTACTGGGTACAAGGACAAGGGAAAAATTGTGCTTTTTAAAAAAAAAAAAAACATTTACACCCATTAATTCAATTATGAAATGTTATAAATTCTACTTACTAAAAGTCAGAGACAGTATCAGTCACACCTCTTTATTTGACCTTTCAAGCTAGTACTCCAGTCTGGCACTTTTAATCATCTGACCTCATTCTATTTTTCTAAGATTTGAATTTTTTAGAGCAGCTATGGTTGCACAGCAAAAAAGAAGAGCAATGTACAAGGGTGCTCCACACTCCTCTGCCTCACTCATTACTAGCATCCCCCATCAGAGTGACACATTTGATAAAACTGATGAACCTACATCAACACATCATAATCATTCAAAGCCCGTGGTTTCCTTAGGGTTTACTCTTGGTGTTGTTTTTTCCATGAGTTTAGACAGATATTTAACAACAGGTACCTACCATGACACTGTCATACAGACTAGGATGTGTTCATTGCTCTAAAGATTCTCTGTAGTCCACCTAATCATCCCTCCCCACCACCCTCTGGGAACCACTGAACTTTTCTTACGTGTCCAGAGTTATGCCTTTTGAGAATGCTATAAAGCTGGAATTCTACCACATGTAGCCTTTTAAGATCAGTTTCTTTCACCAGACTCTGAATCTTTTAAAAAATATTTTCTTCAACTTATGTTGCATTTTCAGAAAATAATTTTTTTATGGAATTATGCTCCCAGGTTTGGTGGTAGTTTGTGCCAGAAAAATATTTCACTAACGATAAATAGGAAAAAAAAAAAAATAGCTGTTACCAAAATCTGGTCTTTAAAAGACATCAGATGATTGCAAAATAACAAAGAGCAGATGGACTAAAATTTCAGAGTGAAAACAGCCATCACACTAAAATAACCATAATCAGAGGTGTTGCTGTTTTCTTCTTTTTCTTCATTTACTAATTCTGGATGCTTTGATTGAGGAGAGGGGTTTTGCAGGAATAAAGAGAAATAGCTTGGGAGTTTCAGATGATGGAAGTAATATACCAACAACTTGAAGGACTCAAACATATGGATCATTTTCCTGATGAGATGTTTGCTGAAAGCTGACGCTGAGAGGAGGGGGACGAGCTAGGACAAAGATAACTAACTCTTCTAGAGAAAACCCAAACCCAAGCTCACCATCCAGAGTTGGAAAGTTCATAAGGGACAAGAGACTGTGAATAAAAGTCAGTTAGGAGGAGAGGAAGGGTGGGGGTGAATTAGATGTCCAGAAGCTTTTAGAATATGGAATTTTTGCCATATATTAAAAAATAGATAAATATGGGCCAGAAAGTTAAAGCATATGTTAATTTATAAAAGTAATTTTAGAAACAAATTATAGAACATGTAGGTAAACATGTGAGTCTCTTCTTTTGGAAAGTTTCTCTAAGGTATTCTGTTGTATTAACCTGAAAACTTAAGTCTCCAAACTCAGAAACAACTAATCATCAAAAGAAGTTATTTCCTGGGGGTGGGGAAAAGTGAGACAGGAAATGTGAAGCACCTTTGGCAAAGAAAGTTTCACTTTTTAAAAATGAGTTCTTAAAATGTATATGAAAATGATAAAAGTTCCCCAATAAGGCAAAGTGTTAAGAGTGGGCAAAATATAAGAACTGCTTAATATGGCTAATTAAAAAACCTGAAAATTTCTTTACCCATATTGATTAATGAATACTGGAATTATTAAAAACTGAAATGCAGTTGTTTAGGCTATGTACTATGAAGGATTTAAGACAACTTTGTGTTTTTAAACAGATGTAACAGAAATAATAATTCACTTACTCATCATGTGAGAATTAATACTATTAATATATACACCCCAGCATTCTTGAAACATAAATATAAAATGGAGCAAATTTTCTATCTTCAAGCATATTTTACTTGAAGATGTCTATCAGCTAAGAATATTTAATCAAATGGGGTGAGACTCTTTTCTCTCACATGACCAGCATGCCGGGCATTGTCGGTGGGTGGTGTCAACGTAGCAGATGCAATATGAGGCATTTTCTTTCTCTTGGCATTTTCCACATGTTCCAAGTTGGCTGACAAAGCATGCCATAACAAGAAAGGAAGGAGAGAAAACATCCTTTTTCATTTATGATTATTTCTGTTTTCTCCCCTTTGTCCGTTTTCTTCTTGCTTAAATCTCTCACTGTATGTGATCAGATTCATAGTTCTTTTCTATGTTTCTCCATGCTAATTTTAAAACATATGTAAAAACATAGGGATGATCATTTTCATTGTTTTACAAAAATAGATCACATTATTACAGTGTAGGACACCATGATACCGACAGGAATTTCTGCAACTTTAGAGATGAAATTTATTTTAGAAGCTTACTGTACATTTAAAATCATCAATCTTCTTCTCAGTGCATGGATATCAAATTTGTTTCCAATTTTTGCCCCTGCCAATACACTCCAATATATTGGCATTTTTATTTCATGGTGAAAGGTGAAATTATTGATTCAAATGGTAAGTGTATATTAATATTGTTTTTGATAAAATCAGTCTCACATTTTCACCCAGAATGAATAATAGAAATTTCCGTGAAACACTGCAAACTTAATTGTACTTATTTTTGTCAATCCAATGGTCAAAAAGGGATGGCACTGTTTCTTAAGTTTGTAATCACTGAATATTAATTCTGATGATCACTTTCCACATATTTTGTTGCAATTTCTTTGACATTCTGAAATCTGTTCTTTATAGTATTCACACATTATTTATTGTGTTTTCTGGAGCTTTTTGTATACAAAAATATTAACCATCAAATATTCTCACCCAAGTCAGCTATTTTTCTATTGACTTTTTATTGTTATTTTTTAATATGAAATAATTTAATACAATCTTAGTTAAGGAGGTCTTCCCAAACCTTAATTTTAGTTTTGGTTCCTTAAATTTACATTTAGGTCTTTATTTTTATGGTATGTGTAAGTGCTAAGTCACTTCAGTTGTGTCGGACTGTTTGTGACTCTATGGAGTGTAGCCTGCCAGGCTATGGCTGTCCATGGGATACTCCAGGCAAGAATACTGAAGTGGGTTGCCATACTCTTCTCTAGAAGATCTTCCTGACCCAGGGATCAAAGCTGTTTCTCTTAAGTCTCCTGCATTGGCGGCAGGTTCTTTATCACTAGCACCACTAAGAAGGTTTTTGTGGTATAGAATTGTTATTTAAAACGTGAATACAAATTTATATGGTATGAGATAAATATGGGTACACAGTTGACCCTTGAACATCATGGGTTTGAACTATGCAGGTCCACTAACCTGCGGATTTTTTATTCAGTACACATTGCAGTACTACACCACCTGCAGTTGCTTGAATTCATGGGGATGGATCTGAAGATATGGAGGGCTGACTGTATAGTTGTGTGCAGATTTTTGACTGTGCAGGAGTTCAGTACCCCTGACCTCCTTGCTCAAGGGTCAACTGTACATGCTCATTTTCTTCACCAGATGTGACATACATGGGGGCAGGAACAATTCCAAGCTAAGGACTAAAGAGATATTTTTAAATGAATGACTAAGCACTTTATATCTCTCCAGGTCATGGGGCAAAATACATATAATGCCACAGTGTACATTCAGACTGAAGAATTGCTCTCTGCAGTGAAAATGCCAGGGGATTCTGCATATAGGTGGGGTACCGATAGCTCAGTTCAGTTCAGTTCCGTCACTCAGTCGTGTCCGACTGTTTGTGACCCCATGAATCACAGCACTCCAGGCCTTCCTGTCCATCACCAACTCCCGGAGTTCACTCAAACTCACGCCCATCGAGTCGGTGATGCCATCCAGCCATCTCATCCTCTGTTGTCCCCTTCTCCTCCTGCCCTCAATCCCTCCCAGCATCAAAGTCTTTTCCAGTGACTCAACTCTTCACATGAAGTGGCCAAAGTACTGGAGTTTCAGTTCTAGCATTCGTTCCAAAGAAATCCCAGGGCTGATCTCCTTCAGAATGGACTAGTTGGATCTCCTTGCAGTCCAAGGGACTCTCAAGAGTCTTCTCCAACACCAGAGCTCAAAAGCATCAATTCCTTGGTGCTCAGCTTTCTTTATAGTCCAACTCTCACATCCATACATGACCACTGGAAAAACCATAGCCTTGACTAGACAGACCTTTGTTGGCAAAGTAATGTCTCTGCTTTTTAATATGCTGTCTCAGTTGGTCATAGCTTTCCTTCCAAGGAACAGGCATCTTTTAATTTCATGGCTGCAATCACCATCTGCAGTGATTTTGGAGCCCCCCAAAATAAAGTCAGCCACTGTTTCCACTGTTTCCCCATCTATTTCCCATGAAGGGATGGGACCAGATGCCATGATCTTAGTTTTCTGAATGCTGAGTTTTAAGCTAACTTTTTCACTCTCTCTTTCACTTTCATGATGGGAAAGCACAAAATGCAGCTTATTCCCCTAAGCCTATTTACCTTGACAACTCTCACAGCAGAAATATCCTATTTTTGTAGTTCAATTCTTATGTGTCTGTTCTTTACCACCCAGCTAACATCTTGAGGCCAAAGCATTGCCTTCTATATTTGGCACAGGAAGGTTCTAGAAGGTCAAGAAGAAGTCTGTCTTCCCTCCCTGTCACTGAGGATTTTAAACTTGGACTGGTCCTTTCATACAAAGGAGATCAAGACTCACAAACCGGTGAGATTTGAGGAGTAGCCATCAATAAAAGAGCAGAAAACAATGAACAAGAATTTGGTCTCTTAGCTCTGCTGGATTTAGGCAGCTAATTACCAAGAACTGAAACATCCTATTGAGAAAAGGAGCCGGAGTTCCTGTTTGTGATCCAACAGCCCAGGTATACCATGGTGAAACCGCACCAGTCCTATTTAATCCTGTCAAGGCAGGGTCCTGGCAAGAGTATAAAGCAATTATTTGGATTTCTTTTCACTTCAGATGAAGTGAAACTGTCGCTTTTTCTTTTTCTTTTTTTAGTTTGAATGAATTGCTTTAAAAATAAAGATACTTTCTTTCTATGAAATCCTTCAAAGTATGGAATCTTTAGATCAAGTTTACACTTGAAAAATACATCCTTTCTCCTGGAAGTGGTGTAAATATTGCACCATTGTTTTTATTTATTTATTATTATTATTTTTTAATTTTTATTTTTACTTTATGTTACTTTACAATACTGTATTGGTTTTGCCATACATTGACATGAATCCACCATGGGTGTACACGCGTTCCCAAACATGAACTCCCCTCCCACCTCCCTCTCCATAACATCTCTCTGGGTCATCCCCGTGCACCAGCCCCAAGCATGCTGTATCCTGCATCGGACATAGACTGGCGATTCGATTCTTACATGATAGTATACATGTTTCAATGCCATTCTCCCAAATCATCCCACCCTCTCCCTCTCCCTCTGAGTCCAAAAGTCCGCTATACACATCTGTGTCTTTTTTGCTGTCTTGCATACAGGGTCATCATTGCCATCTTTGTAAATTCCATATATATGTATTAGTATACTGTATTGGTGTTTTTCTTTCTGGCTTACTTCACTCTGTATAATCGGCTCCAGTTTCATCCATCTCATCAGAACTGATTCAAATGTATTCTTTTTAACGGCTGAGTAATACTCCATTTGTATATGTACCACAGCTTTCTTATCCATTCATCTGCTGATGGACATCTAGGTTGTTTCCATGTCCTGGCTATTATAAACAGTGCTGCGATGAACATTGGAGTACATGTGTCTCTTTCAATTCTGGTTTCCTCGGTGTGTATGCCCAGCAGTGGGATTGCTGGGTCATAAGGCAGTGCACCGTTGTTTTTAAAATGCATTCACATCTCTTCATTTTCTACTCCTTGTTCTTGATAACATCTCATTTTTACTTTAGGTTATCCAACTTTGTGCAATATGCAGAAGCTACATATTGATGTTTTCCATCTACTTGAGTACAAGAATCCATAAAAGTGAGTGTATTTTCTTTCATGCATTATTATACTAACAGCTCTTTTTGAGGTAAAAATAAAAAACAGCCTTTTATTTGAAGGAAAATATAAATTTTATTTCTTATTCACTCTAAAAGATAGCTGTCTAAAGTAAATATGATGACAATATATTTTGGAGTGTAATGTATATAAAAATAAAATGTATAACAACGTCACAAAGAATGCGAGGGAGAAGTTGGAAATAGATTATTGTAAGTGTTTCATTTTTTTATTTTAATTTTTATTTTTACTTTACTTTACTTTACAATACTGCGTTGGTCAGAAAGAAAAACACCAATACAGTATACTAACACATATATATGGAATTTAGAAAGATAGTAATGATAACCCTGTATTCGAGACAGCAAAAGAGGCACAGATGTATAGAACGGACTTTTGGACTCTGAGGGAGAGGGAGAGGGAGAGGGTGGGATGATTTGGGAGAATGGCATTGAAACATGTATACTATCATGTAAGAAATGAATCACCAGTCTATGTTCAATACAGGATACAGGATGCTTGGGGCTGGTGCACGGGGATGATCCAGAGAGATGATATGGGGTGGGAGGTGGGAGGAGGGTTCAGGATTGGGAACTCATGTACACCTGTGGCAGATTCATGTCAATGTATGGCAAAACAGCCTTCTCTATATTTAACATGGTTGTATGGTCTTACATTCATTGATGGTGTTCTTTATGTTCATTCTTTTCTTGCACAGTGAATTAAAACAACTTCTATAGTATTCACATTTCTAACCACACTTGCTATTTAAAGGTGAAAATGTCTTTAATTTCTGGGAAGAAACTTTGTGTAACCTGATATCCCACAAGATAACAAACAATACATAACACGAATGTGTGTCTGTCTGTCTGTCTGTCCATCTATCGTATCTCAGGCCTGAGAGCTAAGCCCTGGCTATTTTGTCTTTACGGCAATCACTAGGATTTGCATTTGAAAATTTATAAGATAATTGGGAAGTATGTTGTAAGTATATATTTGATTATTTTGGATTAAAACCTGAGAATGTGGCAACTGCATTCTCATGCACCCCATTTGAGCACATACCCAAGCACTGTTTAAAAAGAAACAAAAACAAGAAAGAAAAAAGCAGATCATGGAGCAAGGTGCTAAATGTTCCCAGAAGCCTCCTTGTTGTGAACACATGCACATTTACTGTATGATATCGTTATACTTCTAATGAACTGAATCTCGCCTAAACACTTTTATTGTACTTACTCTGCTAAACCATGGTTATGATATTTCCAGAGGTTCGGTGAGGTAAAGTGGGCCCAGTAAATGTTGAATCATTTGGCAGTAGCAAATATTGTGTTTATGAGAATACTGCAGAATGTTGCTTTTTAAAAACAAAACTGCTAAGTTAATTCTTAGGGAACAAAGGCAGAAAAAGTATAGCCTTAACATTTCTCTTGGTGATTTTGTTCACTTAGCATTGACTATTTTTCTGCTTCCCAAAAGTGCCTAATATGTAGATAATTGAGGAAATTAGTATTTATACAAAAGTTTGTTTATTAACAATGTTAGAGTGATAGTACTGATTCATTTTATAGCAGCCTTGTAATGTACATATTACATCATTTTAAACTTCATGAGTTTATGGATGAATTAGAGAACTAAAATGGGAAAAAACTGAACATTGCAAAAAAATAAAAGTTAATCATTTTATTATCTATAAGGCAGATAGATTGCTTCTATTGAATGTAACATATTAATTTTTATATCAGGTGCCAGGACTGCCATAATACAACTGAATGGGTGACTTAACAAATAATTATTCATCATGGTTGTGGTGGCTGGAAGTGCAGGATCATGCTGCTGGCAGGGTTGGGTTCCCTCGAGGCTTCTGTCCCTGCCGTGCGGATGTTCCTCTCCTTGTTGTGTCTTTACGTGGCCTTTTCTCTGTGTGCTTCCATCCCTGGTGTTTCTTCCCCTTCTTACCAGAACACGAGTCCTACTAGATCAGGGCCCTACCCGGATGACCTCACTTAGCTCTAACTGCTTCCTTAAAGGCCCATCTCCTAACACAGTCTCGTGGAGTAGGGAAGGGGGCTGGACTTTCACATATGAATTCTGGAGGGGACACGAGTCAGCCCATTCAGTTACTAACTGAGATATTCTTCAAGCGTGTAGCAGGGAAAAAAAAAAAAAAAAAAACTTTACTTGATTTACTCTATGTAGCAAAAAGAAATCTACCTTTTAATAACCAATTAATAAAGCCCACTATGGGGTCTTCGCTGGTGTTTCAGTGGCTAAGATTACACCATCCAAATGCAGGGGGCCCAGGTTGGATCCCTGGTCAGGTAACTAGATCCCACATGTTGCAATTAAGAGTCTATACACTGAATTGATGCAATCAAATAATTAAATACTAAAAATAAATAAATCCCACTATGATTCATAGTGATGTTTAAGTGATGTTCTGACCTTGAATTTTTTTTTTTATTCTCTACATCAACAAATCTAGTTTGCAAAGATATGTCATTGTTCTCTAAGTAAAAGAGATTTTATTTTTAAAATTTAAAGTAAAATAATAATTATTTTTTAGGTAGTCTTTTATAGTAGCATATCAGTAGTAAGCTTCTACTGTGTGTATATAAATGAATGTTTCACTTTCTTCAAAGTTCTTCCCCCTGATTCCTAAGGGCACAAAATATAAATTCACAGTAGTACTGGCTTATTGTATTCACATTAACCTCAGAGGGAAAAAAACAAAACAGCAGCATTTTTAAAGTAGAATAAACTATAAGATCTTTTAAATGAAAGATCCAATTTAATATTCTGATTTTCAGTGGAAAAATGTTTTCTGGAGTACAACTCTGTAGAAATATTGGGAGTATTCCTATCAAATGTAGCATCAAATGTCCTATTTCTTTCTTTGATTCCTAGCAGGACCAATCTTTTCTGAGATCAGAGAGCTCTCGAATTGAACTAGAAATTTAAACACTTTGCACATGAAAGGCACCCAATTTTGGTGATGAGTTAATGCATAAATGTAACCTGAGATCATCAAACATATAGTCATATTTAGTATCCTATATGACTCAATCTCATTCAGGATGGACAAGGCTTTGCTTTCCTAGAGAGTTATCATGGTGCTGGTGGGAAGATACCTGCTTGATTTTAAATTACAGAGTTCAGTTCGATTCAGTTCAGTCGCTCAATCTTGTCCAATTGTTTGCGACCCTATGGACTGTAGCACACCAGGCTTCCCTGTCCATCACAATTTCCCTGAGCTTGCTCAAACTCATGTCCATCAAGTTGGATTTTATTGAGTTAGGGAATCACTGTAACAGGGACTCAGATCTTACTGGTGCCATTTTTTAATAGCTCTCAAAAGGTGGATTTTATATTTAGAAAGTTTACCAATATTATCATCTATAAATGTTATAAAAATTAAATATAATCAAATAATTAAATGACAATTAAATGGGAAACATTTAGAAACCCTTGAACTTCCTTGTCCTAAGCCACTGTCATTGTATCCAATTATGTTAAGATCAATTCCATTTAAGATCTACACATTATCATCTGATAAGTTATTAAGAGATGCCCCCATGCACTTGGAAATTTTATTCCTTGATTTTTAGATTCTATTTTGAGCTAATATGACTAAATACCATGAGATAAATACCACAGTCACTAACAAATTTGTTTATTTATTATTTATTAACAAATTGCATTTACTAAAGACTTACATAAACTGACACAGGATATTGGATTTCCAGGAATGACAGAGAGAGACTCCACTGACCATCATTGAAAAGGACCTTATCAGGTATAGCAAAGCTCCAAAGAGTTGATTCGTAGATTCATATTTCTCAAATAAAAAGAAATATATATATAACTTTCCCCTGACTACTGGACATTCATTTCATCTAGAGATTTCAAGCTGAGGGTTCTTAGGAATATTCCAGAAGCTATGATTTCAGATGTCATTAAAACACTACCAGCAAAATTTCCCCCTTAGGGAAAGAGAACTGTATTAGGACTTTTCTTGCTGCAGTAAACAGTTTGCTCTCTTCAAAGACACTCCAGCCTGTTTCGTAAGAACTGTTCATCTCCACTCAAACATTTTTCTCTCCTTAAGGGACTTACTTCAGTTGAGATAAATTATGCTTGCATTTCCAATGGATTTTGTGCCCCTTTGAGTCCCTTCTTTATGTGGAAAAACAACTAGTTCCAAAGACAAACTGATCAGCTGCTCTTGAAAATTCATAAAAGCCTTAGATTCCTCTGAGCTAGCCAAAGGGGAATTTGAGTTATAGCAATATTTCTTGCTTGAACTATATAAATACTGTAAGTCAAATGGAACAGCTCATGAGCAGGATAAATAAAACAATAACAAGACCTAGTTCTCTAAAAGACCAAGTTGGAATCTGGAGCATTTTTGGTGCATGAATGAGATCATCTAAGCTCTTAGCTTTGGAGTCTATTGCAAAATTAACAGCTATTTTGTTTCTGGTAATCACTATGTTAGAATTGACTGATTTATCTTCTCCAAGATCTTAAATGGTCTTTCACAAACATTGCCCCATAGATGATTCAATAGCTCATTTTGCAAAAACAAATAAATACAGAAAGAAGAAAGAGAAACTTGCTCTTATACAACTATAAGAATTTTCTGGAAAATATCTTGGTCAACAAAATCTTTAAAAATGTTATAATGGATTGATGCTTTCTGGCCTAACTTTATGTGCTCTTGGCCTGAAAGGGTAATGGAGAATATGAAAGGAAGCACTTTCAGCCAGGAACTGCCTCATACTTGGAAGTAGACCTTGGCATTCATTCCTCCTGTTGAACATAAACAATTTCTTAGAATATGAGCATCAGACAAGGTAACTACAAGAACATGATGGAACAAAACAAAGATGAAACCACTTTCATATTCATGTTTGAGCACACGAAATAGCAAGTGTTTTCTCAAATGGCAAAAATGCTTAAACATTCCCAGTTCCTGGTTAACATGAGTACACAGTGGCTTCTTTTCATTATTGTAGCTTTCATCTCTTTATCTGTCTTCAACCATTAAGATAAAGTTACTAGTATTAAGAATCTGATCATAAAATTAATGACAATTCCTGACAGCACAACACCCACACCCTTGAACACTTGCTAGGATCACCTATAATAAATCCTGTAGAATGTTTTTCCAACACTTTCTGGCCCAGACACCTCACAGTTCCTCTAGCATCCTGTCCCCTTCATTGCAAGAACACTTAGGGTGACATTACTCTCCAGAAAGTTCATAAGAGTGAGTCGCTCAGGTTTTAAAATACTCTCAGGAGAAAAGTGAAAAGTGAAAGTCACTTAGTCCTGTCCTACTCTTTGTGATATCCAGGCCAGACAGAATACTGGAGTGGGTAGCCTTTCTCTTCTGCAGGGGATCTTCCCAACCCAGGGATTGAACCCAGGTCTCCTGCATTGTAGGCAGATTCTTTATCAGTGGAGCCACAAGGGAAGCCCAAGAATACTGGAGTGAATAGCCTACCCTTTCTCCAGCGAATTTTCCTGACCCAGGAACTAACCAGGGTCTCCCACATTGCAGGCAGATTCTTTACCAACTGAGCTATGAGGGAAACCATCTCAGGAGACAATAAATGTAAGATCACAGAATCACCCTGCCAGCTGTGATGGTGTTGTCTTATCCAAATCTTTTTACCAAAAGAGAAATATTCTGTATAAAATAGTATGCTTACGGGACTTCCCAGGTGGCTCCGTCTGCAAAAATAAAAAAAAGAATCTGCCTGCAATACAGGAGCCTGGGGTTCCATCTCTGGGTCAGGAAGATCCCCTGGAAAAGGAAATTGTAACCCACTCCAGTATTCTTGCCTGGGAAATCCCAAGGACAGAGGAACCTGATGGGCTATAGCCCATGGGGTCACATAAGAGTCGGACACAACTTAGCAACTCTATTATGTTTAGGCATGACTTGTAAATTACTCAAAAATTATATTAACAGTGTGAAATGTTTTATATATAAAGTTATCTCAAGCAATTTAAGAGAAAATCACACAACTCATAGAAGCTCTGAAGTGTAAGGTTACACATGGAATAAATAATAGAGAACTCTTTGAACAGACTTCTGACTGCTTATCTGCTCATTTCACACTCTGTGCTCCTGGGCAGCATGTGAGAGGAAATTCATATCCTTTTTTCAAAGGACATCATATTTTAAGATCTAAGGAACAATCTCCATCCAAACACTGCTCACTTCTTTGTTCTATGCTGACTTGCTCTGCAAAAAGCACAGAAGAAAGAGATTACAGAGGTAAGGTGATATAACACAGTATAGAGTGAATAAAGGTAAAGAAATTAAATATGTTACAATTGGAAAAAATACTTCTTCGAGTACTTAAAATACTAGGGTGAAAAATAATTTTTTAAAAAATTTACAATGATCTAAGTATAGAATAAAGGCACTGGATTAGGATATTTATAGGGAAATAGTTCAATTTAACATAATCACAGTCACTGTAACCACTTTTTAAGGCAGAGAGCGCTATCTCAGAACATAATCTACTGTCCCTGTTTGAGATGAGTTGGTAGATATTTAGTAGGAAGATGGAAGAGATAATCTCACTGACTGAAAGAGTATTAGAGTAATTCATGTTTTCATAACTGTGTGTTTGTGAGTTTAGGGTTTACATAAAAAGATGAAGGACACGCATCACTAAGTTATATGACATTACTGCTAAAAATGAGAGGTAAAGTGGTCACAAAGTTTTTGAGATAGTGAAACAAAGTATAAAAAAGGGTGTAGTTCAAGGTAACCCTACTAGGAGACTAGATTGGATAGATCTGCTTTTAATGATATTTGAAGAGTTCTTGATTCAATGTTGAACACTCTATCAAGCTGTGTAACCCTGGACAAGTATAATAAATAAGTTATTTGTGCAATGGACCCAAAAAACCATGCATTAAGGTAGGTTTCATGTGAGTACAAAAGGAAATAATGTCAAGAACTGTGTAGCATGGCTGACATTTAGCAACACAGTAGCATTTATTATCTTTATTATTAAAATGGGGGCTCTATGGCTGAGCTCATGCTGTAGACTTGAGATAATCCATTTAATGTACATACATTTAAGATGAGTTATATATTTTCTCCAAAAGAGAAGACAGGCTTAGTCTTGCTTCAAGCTTTCAATTCTCCTGAAATCATTAAAGTGAAATTGAAAGTGTTAGTTGCCGAGTCATGTCTGACTCGTTGCAACCCCATGTACTATAGCCCACAAGGCTCCTCTGTCCATGGAATTCTCCAGGCAAAAATACTGGAGTGGGTAGTCATTCCCTTCTCCAGAGGAGTCTGGTGAAAAAACATTTTGCCACTACAGTATCAAGAGAAAGTCTTTCTTCTGAGCTAGTCTAATTTTTCTTCTTGAACATCCTGCCAGTCATTTCAGTTGTATTTACCATGTGTCACTCTGGCCATTTTCTTTCTTATCATGAATGTCTCACAGTCAGTATCTTGTAACATATTTATTCCATGTTCATTTAAACACCTCAGTTCAGTTCAGTTCAGTCACTCAGTCCTGTTCGACCCTTTGTGACCCCACGAATCGCAGCATGCCAGGCGTCCCTGTCCATCACCAACTCCTGGAGTTCAGTCAGATTCACGTACATCGAGTCAGTGATGCCATCCAACCATCTCATCCTCTGTCGTCCCCTTCTCCTCCTGTCCCCAATCCCTCCCAGCATCAGAGTCTTTTCCAATGAGTCAACTCTTCACATGAGGTGGCCAAAGTACTGGGGTTTCAGCTTTAGCATCATTCCTTCCAAAGAAATCCCAGGGCTGATCTCTTTCAGAATGGACTGGTTGGATCTCCTTGCAGTCCAAGGGACTCTCAAGAGTCTTCTCCAACACCACAGTTCAAAAGCATCAATTCTTCGGCACTCGGTCTTCTTCACAGTCCAACTTTCACATCCATACATGACCACTGCAAAAACCATAGCCCTAACTAGACGGACCTAAGTCTGCAAAATAATGTCTCTGCCTTTGAATATGCTGCCTAGGTTGGTCATAACTTTCCTTCCAAGGAGTAAGCGTCTTTTAATTTCATGGCTGCAATCACCATCTGCAGTGATTTTGGAGCCCCCCAAAATAAAGTCTGACACTGTTTCCACTGTTTCCCCATCTATTTCCCATGAAGGGATGGGACCGGATGCCATGATCTTCGTTTTCTGAATATTGAGCTTTAAGCCAACTTTTTCACTCTCCACTTTCACTTTCATCAAGAAGCTTTTTGGTTCCTCTTCACTTTCTGCCATAAGGGTGGTGTCATCTGCATATCTGAGGTTATTGATATTTCTCCCGGCAATCTGGATTCCAGCTTGTGTTTCTTCCAGCCCAGCATTTCTCATGATGTACTCTGCATAGAAGTTAAATAAGCAGGGTTACAATATACAGCCTTGGCGTACTCCTTTTCCTAATGAAACCGGTCTGTTGTTCCATGTCCAGTTCTAACTGTTGCTTCCTCACCTGCCTACAGCTTTCTCAAGAGGCAGGTCAGGTGGTCTGGTATTCCCATCTCTTAAAGAATTTTCCACAGTTTATTGTGATCCACACAGTCAAAGGCTTTGGTATAGTCAATAAAGCAGAAATAGATGTTTTTCTGGAACTCTCTTGCTTTCCCCATGATCCAGCGGATATTGGCAATTTGATCTCTGGTTCCTCTGCCTTTTCTAAAACCAGCTTGAACATCAGGAAGTTCACGGTTCATGTATTGCTGAAGCCTGGCTTGGAGAATTTTGAGCATTACTTTACTAGCATGTGAGATGAATGCAATTGTGTGGTAGTTTGAGCATTCTTTGGCATTGCCTTTCTTTGGAATTGGAATGAAAACTAACCTTTTCCAGTCCTGTGGCCACTGCTGAGTTTTCCAAATTTGCTGGCATGTTGAGTGCAGCACTTTCACAGCATCATCTTTCAGGATTTGAAATAGTTCAACTGGAATTCCATCACCTCCATTAGCTTTGTTTGTAGTGATGCTTTCTAAGACCCACTTGACTTCACATTCCAGATGTCTGGCTCTAGATGAGTGATCACACCATCGTGATTATCTGGGTCCTGAAGATCTTTTTTGTGCAGTTCTTCTGTGTGTTCCTGCCACATTTTCTTAATATCTTCTGCTTCTGTTAGGTCCATACCATTTCTGTCCTTTATTGAGCCCACCTTTGCATGAAATGTTCCCTTGGTGTCTCTTATTTTCTTGAAGAGATCTCTAGTCTTTCCCATTCTGTTCTTTTCTTCTATTTCTTTGCATTGATCACTGAGGAAGGCTTTCTTATCTCTACTTGCTATTCTTTGGAACTCTGCATTCAGATGCTTATGTCTTTCCTTTTCTCCTTTGTTTTTTGCTTCTATTCTTTTCACAGCTATTTGTAAGACCTTCCCAGACAGCCATTTTGCTTTCTTGCATTTCTTTTCCATGGGGATGGTCTTGATCCCTGTCTCCTGTACAATGTCAGGAACCTCCTTCCATAGTTCATCAGGCACTCTATCTATCAGATCTAGGCCCTTAAATCTATTTCTCACTTCCACTGTATAATCATGAGGGATTTGATTTAGGTCATATCTGAATGGTCTAGCAGTTTTCCCTACTTTCTTCAATTTAAGTCTGAAGTTGGTAATAAGGAGTTTATGATCTGAGACATAGTCAGCTCCTGGTCTTGTTTTTGGTGACTGTATAGAGCTTCTCCATCTTTGGCTGCAAAGAATATAATCAATCTGATTTCGACGTTGACCATCTGGTGATGTCCATGTGTAGAGTCTTCTCTTGTGTTGTTGGAAGAGGATGTTTACTGTGACCAGTGCATTTTCTTGGAAAAACTCTATTAGCCTTTGCCCTGCTTCATTCCGTATTCCAAGGCCAAATTTGCCTGTTACTCCAGGTGTTTCTTGACTTCCTACTTTTGCATTTGAGTCCCCTATAATGAAAAGGACATCTTTTTTGGGTGTTAGCTCTAAAAGGTCTTGTAGGTCTTCATAGAACCATTCAACTTCATCTTCTTCAGCGTTACTGGTTGGGGCATAGACTTAGATTACCGTGATATTGAATGGTTTGCCTTGGAAATGAACAAAGGTCATTCTGTCGTTTTTGAGATTGCTTCCAAGTACTGCATTTCGGATTGTTTTGTTGACCATGATGGCTACTCCATTTCTTCTGAGGGATTCCTGCCTGCAGTAGTAGATATAATGGTCATCTGAGTTAAATTCACCCATTCCAGTCCATTTTAGTTCGCTGATTCCTAACTTCTTTTAACAGAAGTTTGCAATGGCAACCCACTCCAGTACTCTTACCTGGAAAATTCTATGGACAGAGGAGCCTGGTAGGCTGCAGTCCATGGGGTTGCCAAGAGTCGGACATGACTGAGTGACTTCACTTTCACTTTTCACTTTCATGCATTGAAGAAGAAAATGGCAACCCACGCCAGTGTTCTTGCCTGGAGAATCCCAGGGATGATGGAGCCTGGTGGGCTTCAGTCTATGGGGATGCACAGAGTCGGACATGACTGAAGCAACTTAGCAGCAGCAGCAGCAGCAGCTGCAGCAGCTAAATCTATAAAGTACTGGACATCTATTTTGTTTTCTAAAAATACACACATTTTTTTCTACATTTAATACATTAAGTGGAGCATATGATGATTTAGAATTCTCATTTAGGTACTGGGTTCTGTAAGATTTTTGTTAGTAACATCTGAACACAGGAAATTTCTATTCTACTCCCATAATATTAACAGTCACTTCTGATGATGCCTAAGTTGGGATCATCAATGTGCCAAAGATGGACCGCATATTCTTGATAAGCCATTTTGAGACATTTGGACTGAGTACCGCTGTTGATGACAGACATTCATGCTTGAATTTTCCCCATCGAGCAAGTTGCAGGCTGCATCAGGAAATGATATTTCTCTCAACATCCACACTCATGCAGCCACTGTCTATGGAAAGATTTAAACAACATATTTCTACTTGATTGTTAATATATTGAACAAACTTGTTTGGTTTTCAGACATCAATATATTACATTTTACTAGCTTCCTTTTGTCTACAGATTCTATGAGAACATAGTTAAAATTGGTCAGAAATAATTTTCCTCCCTGATAGAAATGTTGGTTGTAACCAAAAATCAGGTCTTTGTTAAGCATATAAATAGATGAATAGGTGTATTTGAGCAGACTGTCTTTCAACTAATGAATATAGTGTACAGGGGAAAGAATTTCTTGTTCCAACAGCTGAGTAAGATTGTGGAGAAGTTAAAATGTTTTTGGTGAAAGTGCTTTGCAAAATGATTTATGCATACTTTGTTATAATCAACAGCAACACTATCTTCCCAGCATCTTTTTTGATTAATCATTTAGATGCTTCAGATTTCAGGATATAATTTTCTCCATTCTTTAAATTGCTAAAATAAGATAGATAGCTCAGATGTGAAAGTGTTGAAAGTGGGGGGCTTCCGTGGTGGCTTAGACAGTAAAGAATCTGTCTGCCAATTTAGGAGGCCTGGGTTTGATCTCTTGGTTGGGAAGATCCCTAGAGAAGAGAATACCCACTCTGGTATTCTTGCGTGGAGAAGTCCATGGACAGAGGAGGCTGGCAGGCTATAGTACACAAGGTCACAAAGAGCTGTACACAACTGAACGACAAACAAAATTAAAACCCTTTTGGTGAAAGTGCTTTGCAAAATAAATGATTTTTGCATGTTTTTGTTATAACCAATAGCAATGTTATCTTCTTAGCATCACCTTTGATTAATCTTTTAGATGTTACATGATATGCTTCATGTTTTAGGATATAATTTTCTCCATGCTTTAAACTGCTAAAACAATGCAGATAGCTCACTAGTAGCATTTGCCAAGTTGAATTATCTCTGCAAACTATTTGTCTGATTCTGTTGATTCAAATACTGTAAGAACACTAAAGTGATAACCTAGAATTTTCTCATTTATTTTAGTTTGACCTTTCCATCCTCCAATGCAATCAAAACAATATTTTCATAGAGTAGACTTTTTCTAGATAACTAAAAACCTGGCTTCTCATAATAACTTAGTGGAAAGCAAAATATAGCCTTAATTTGTCATCTAATTGTTTATAGTTTCTTAAAAAACTGATATTGGACTGACTATACCAATAACTGCTTTCCCACATACCTTGGCCTTTCCTCTGGTAATAAGGTGCATTTATATTTTTATTTT
Organism: Capricornis sumatraensis; assembly: GCF_032405125.1. Lineage (NCBI taxonomy): Eukaryota > Metazoa > Chordata > Mammalia > Artiodactyla > Bovidae > Capricornis > Capricornis sumatraensis. The sequence goes on along the minus strand of NC_091089.1, from coordinate 11,801,097 downwards.
TCCTTTTTCTATTGCTATCAGTGTGTCCAACTCTTTGCGACCCCATGGACTGTAGCCTGCCACGCTCCTCTGTCCATGGAACTTTCCAGGCAAGAATACTGCAGTGGATAGCCATTCCCTTCTCCAGGGGATCTTCCTGACCCAGGGATTGAATTTATTTATTGCATTTTATATGTGCATAATTCAGACACAGAATACAACAAATTTAATTTTTTTCTTTTTTTTTTTCAGTAAAAATTTGAGGGAGTATCAATGTTACAGCACCAACTACCACTTTTTAATGCTCAAACAATATATTCAAGTGACTTTGTTACTGTAACTTACTGCTTGTGTGTGTTTCAAAGAAACCTTATTACTGTTCAATACTGGTAGTTTTACTGTGCTTTGTTAAAAACAATTTAAGGTCTAAAGCATAAAGAGACAGAGTACAGATGAGGTGTCTTGGCCAAGCAGGGTAAGGAGGCACACTGTTTATTTCGTTCAGTCCACACAGTCCATCATTGTTATTTGACCAATAAGTCCAATCATAGTATTAAAGTATTTATGCTCCAGTATCAGGCAGCAGTTACTACACACCATGCACTGTCTCCATCTATGACCGATGACAATAGCCAGGGGAAAAGCCTTTTTCAGGAGTATAAAAAATGGCTTTACATGAAACTGATGTATTATACTGGAGACAGATCTAATAGACCAAGGAGACATGACAAATGGCACCCGGGGACCTAGCTGATCCCATTCATTTGTAGTGAATTCTTGATTCTCATGTGCATACTTTGGACTCCTGAAACAATGACACTTTGAAAAGGAACTAGAACAGAGCCATCATCAAATCTTATGATGTTTTTCGCACCGGTAGAACTTAGCGTGCTTTCAGAGAGGGTTAACTCAGCAATTTGGACTTCCAGTGGAATATTCGTATCTTTGTTGTCCCTTGGCTGTACTTATTTGTTGCTTTTTACCTCCTTAAGAGAAAATGAGAGGGCTTCCATGATGAGAAGTGGTTAAGAATCCACCTTGCAATGCAGGGGACATGAGTTCGATCCCTGGTGGGGGAACTAAGATGCCACGGGCACACATGCCAAGGAAGAGTTCTACTACAGCCAAGTCCTGACACAGCCAAAAAAATTAAGTTAAATTTTTTAAAAGTTGTAAAAAAGGTAGAGAGGGAAGAAATGAGAATGTGGTTGGAGCAGTCCCTGGCTATGTTTGAATTCTTAACTGTGTAATACACCAGTCCAGGTATGAAATTTAATGAAAATTAATCCTCCCACCATATCCTAACAATATTGACATCATTGTCATCAACAAAAATGGAGCAGTTATTTCAGAGAGGCAGCACTTTTTCTTATTAATATTGTATTCACTGCTCAGCTAATGTGGGGAACACAAAAGTGAAGACTGGATTTGAATTCCTAAACATTTATCACTCATAAACTTTGAACATAGTCAGGAATGTTTTTACTAGGCAAACTAAAACCAGTCTCTCAATTTGATGCACAATATGAATGAAAGTCAACCCTGGACAACCCAGAACTGAGGTTTTGAAATATATGCCTCTTAAGAAATCAATTGGTTGCTTGCATGCTACAGGCCAGGAGGTCACCAATAGTTGCACATAACTGAGTGACTGAACATGCATGCACACATTCCCCTTTCTAGGTATCCACTCGCAGTAGCTTATGGATTGCTTTGGGGACATTGTGCTGGGATCATATGTGTCCCCCCTGACCCTCAAAGCAGGTCTATCATTCAGAGTAACTGTTTGAGCCACATTTTCCGCAAGTTCCTAAACACTTGCCCTCATTACCCTTTACAGTTTACAACTGAGAATCATCTCTCAAACAAGTTAATTTAAACAACTGAGGCTGAAAATATGCTATTTATTGCATCAAGTGAAGTTTGTTCAGACATTCATTTCCTTTACATGACCTATCAGTTCATTTCAGTTGCTCAGTCATGACTGACTTTCTTTGACCCTGTGGGATGCAGCAAGCCAGACCTCCCTGTCCATCACCAAGTCCCAGAGTTTACTCAAACTCATGTCCATTGAGTCAGTGATGCCATTCAACCATCTCATACTCTGTCGTCCCCTTCTCCTGCCTTCAATCTTTCCCAGCATCAGGGTCTTTTCAAATGAATCAGTTCTTCCCATCAGGTGGCCAAAGTATTGGACTTTCAGCTTCACCGTCAGTCCTTCCAGTGAATATTCAGGACTGATTTCCTTTAGGATGGATTGGTTGGATCTCCTTGCAGTCCAAGGGACTCTTAAGAGTCTTCTCCAACACCACAGCTCAAAAGCATCAATTCATCAGTGCTCAGCTTTCGTTATAGTACACTTCTGACGTCCATACATGACTACGAGAAAAACCATAGCTTTGACTAGACGAAACTTTGTTGGCAAAGTGATGTCTCTGTTTTTTAATATGTTGTCTAGGTTGGTCATAGCTTTCCTTCCAAGGAGCAAACATCTTTTAATTTCATGGCTGCAGTCACCATCTGCAGTGATTCTGGAGCCCCAAAAAATAAAGTTTCCCTCTGTTTCCACTGTTTCCCCATCTATTTGCCATTAAGTGATTGGACCAGATGCCATGATCTTAGTTTTCTGAATGCTGAGTTTTAAGCCAACTTTTTCACTCTTTTCTGTCACTTTCATCAAGAGGCTGTTTAGCTTTTCTTTACTTTCTTCCATATGTGTGGTGTCATCAGCATATCTGAGGTTCTTGATATTTCTCCTGGCAGTCTTGATTCCAGCTTGTGCTTCATCCAGCCCAGCATTTCTCATGATGTACTCTGCATATAAGCTAAATAAGCAGGGTGACAATATACAGCCTTGACATGCTCCTTTCCAGATTTGGAAATAGTCTGTTGTCCCATGTCTAGTTCTAAATGTTGCTTCTTGACTTGCACATAGATTTCTCAGGAGCCAGGTCAGGTGGTCTGATTTTCCCATCTCTTTAAGAATTTTCCACAGTTTGTTGTGATCCACACAGTCAAAAGCTTTGGCATAGACAATAAATCAGAAGTAGATGTTTTTCTGAAACTCTTGCTTTTTCAATGATCCAGCAAATTTGGAAAACTCACCAGTGGCCACAGGACAGGAAAAGGTCAGTTTTCATTCCAATCCCAAAGAAAGGCAATGCCAAAGAATGCTCAAACTACTATACAATTGCACTCATCTCATACACTTACAAAGTAAAGCTCAAAATTCTTCAAGCCAGGCTTCAAGAGTATGTGAACCATGAACTTCCAGATATTCAAGCTGGATTTAGAAAAGGCATAGAAAGCAGAGATCAAATTTCCATCTGTTGGATAATCACAAAAGCAAGAGAATTCCAGAAAAAATGTCTATTGCTTATTGATTCATTTGTACAGCATATATTAAAAACAAAATGTTAAATCCCTTAGTGACATTCAAGTATCTAACTTACATTCTCAGTTTATGCTAAATGTTCTCCTATAGGTTAAAAAAAATAGTGCATTTTTTGGCATATTTCTTGATCTTTGTTTTTAGTGCTTCATTATAATGCAATTACATGCTTTATCTAAGAAATATGAAAACTTTCTAATATGTATTGTATACCATAGCAATAAGAAAATTAATAAGCCATGAACCTTTCTAATCCAAATTTTCAAATGGTTTTGAAAATACTTTTCATTTTTTTAGAAAAAAAATCACATTTAATTTAAATTTTGGGAGAAAATCTGATGCATAATTATTGCTCACAGTATTTTTTTTATAATTTATTATTGCTGATGTTACTGTACAGTGTGAAAACAAAATATAAAAGATAATTTTAATCTGCATTTTTACTAGAAATCAGAGCATTTAAGAAATTCAATTTATCAGAAAGTGTCATGTATCTTAGGTTACTTCCATTTAATAAATTGAAAGACTATGACTTATTGCCTTTGTAAGACATCAAAACTGAATTTAAATAAGAATTTTAATAACACTGCCTAGTTCTAAATCTTTTACAGGAGGTTGAATCTAATTTTAGTCCTTTGAGTAAATCTGTTTTAAAACTCACATCCTCTTGACAGATAATTTGTTTTTTCTCATTGATTTTTTTGGGAATACATGAAGGTCAAAGCAACACTGATATATTTAAACATACAACAAGGCACAGAAAATATAAAATGAATCATCAATATAGAACATAGATATTTTTATTATTGATTAATGTTTACTTCCAGTTGGAATTCAGGAAACAAACTAGTTGCTTTCAAGTAATGAATAGCACTGCTCTCATCTCTTATCAGGAATAACTTGGTGCTTTTTAGGGCTTCCCTAGTGGCTCAGACAGTAAAGATTCTGCCTGCAATGCAGCAGACCCAGGTTCAATCCCTGGGTTAGGAAGAACCTCTGGAGAAAGGAATGGCAACCTACTCCAGTATTCTTGCCTGAAGAATTCCATGGACAGAAGAGCCTGGTAGGCTATAGTCCATGGTCTCCCCAAAGACTGGGACGTGACTGAGTGACTGTCACTTTCTAGGTAACATGAAACATTATTTCCTAATGTTTAATCTCTCTTAGTCCATGGGATTAAATTACTAGTTTCTCATTTTCAGTGAAATCAATGGCTATGAGAAGCAACAAGTAGCTAGAAAAACCAAAAAAGCCAGGGTAAAAAGGCAAGAATAAAGAGAGAGATTAAAAGATAATAGAAAAGGGTACTTAGAAAAATATTTTGCTTGTAACTCTTTCTTGGGTATTTTAATATGCTGCCCACAGAGTCAGCCGTTTGGAGGTGGGAATTCGTTATTTTTGTCCTTTCCATCCTCGGTGAAAACGTTAGTTTTTCAGATAACGACATTAACATTTTTTTCCTCTTTTCAACTTTGGTTTCAAGCTCTTATTTTATGTCACATTTATTGCTGCAAATACATTTACTCTAATGCCTCCTGACAGCCTGGATCGCAGGGCTCTGCCTGCCTGGCGAGCTCGGCAGCTGGAATGGGAATTGACCGGCAGGCCAGCCTGTGTGTCTAACCCAGGACAAGAGTCTACCCCTGGGCTGGTCCAGCCTCTTCCCAAATCAGTTCTGCACTTAAACCCAGAGAAGGATGTGGATCACAGATGAGAACAGAAATAAGAATGAGGACAAAAGGAAAAAGACAGAACTTATGTAAGAATGAAACTAGGAGTTTAAGAAAGGCAAAGGGCAGATTTTTTTTTTTTTTAATGTGAGATTTCTCCCCCCCCCCCCCCACAAAACACCATCAACAACAACAACAACAAAACCGACAAACCGAGCCTCTGATTTGGGTCTGCAACTCATTTTCTTTATTAATATTAAGAAGATTATAGTTACTTATCTATAAACATGAACTTCTAAGGAACAATTTATCACCTTGGTTTCCAGAAATCTGCAAAACCTGTGAGTGCCCTTCTGAGCAAACATTCTATGGCTGAAATCAAACGATTTCAGTTTTCACTCTTAATCTGAATTTTAGAAAGCCATTTCTTTAAAATTTTTAGAATCCTATGTTTTAAAGAATGTTTATATTGCCAGTTGGATAACATTACTGAGTATGTTGTAAAAAATATAATTGTCAGCATTATTTTACTGATAATGTTAAATCTGTAAAATACATAAAAGATCTTCAACTTGTGGCAGATTTAAGAGGGATTCGCATTTTAGAATGGCTGGGAAGACAACAGAAATGAAGTACCAGTTTCCAAGTTATCTGGAAATAGAGTGTTCCCACAAAACCTTTTATAAGTTGAAATGGCATGAAAGTGAAGAAGCAATCACCTTAGGATGCATCTTGCTAACAGAGGCAGACAGTACATCTAAATAAAGCACAGACGCTCACACACAGCTCACAGCTCTGGCAGCTTGATGAAGAGATGCTGCTGTAGTTCCTGGGGAAGGAGCCTGGTGGGTCCTCTCTTGCTGTTCTAGCGGGGTAGTGCCTCTGGAACCCCTGCTACAAGACAAATGTTATATGTTGATTTTGCTTTTTGCCTTTTTTTTTTTTCCATAAAAGTGACAATTCTCTTTGAATTTTTTCCAGGTAATGAGCACAGGTATTAATGTAGGTCTTTTGTAAAAGTAAAGTGATACAAAGCAAACTTTCAAAAAGCAGGGGATGCCTGTAATTCAAGAACTACTGATGAAATGTAGTCAGCAGAAAGCCACAGCCTGCATGTTAATGTAAATATCTATTAAAGCAACTTGCTATATTGGTGAGATGTCGTAACACAGGCAACAAAAACCGGCCAACTGTTCTCATGTGGGAATATTCTATAAAGCCAGCCAACTCTTGCTTGAAATGCTATTACCTCTGGTCACCTAGAAAGTGTTAGTTGCTCAGTCATCATCTGACTCTTTGTGACCACATAGACTGCTACACACCAGGCCTCCCTGTCCTTCACTATCTCCTAGAGTTTGCTCAAATTCATGTCCATTAAGTACGTGATGCCACAACCATCTCATCCTCTGTCATCCCCTTCTCTTCCCACCTTCAGTCTTTCCCAGCACATCAGTTCTTGCATCAGGTGGCCCAAGTATTGGTGCTTCAGCTTCAACAGCAGTCTTTCCAGTGAATATTCAGGGTTGATTTTCTTTTAGGATTGACTGGTTTGATCTTCTTGCTGTCCAAGGAACTCTCAAGAGTCTTCTCTAGCACTACAGTTCAGAAGTAACAAGATGTCATAATACAAACAATAAAAATTGGCCAAATTTTTTCACATGGGAATATTCTATAAAGCCAGCCAACTCTTGTTTGAAATGCTATTATCTCTGTATGAAATCTAATTAACATGTGTGTCTATGGCTATGTTTATATTGAGAAAGGAATCTTAGTTTAATTTGCAGTATGATACCTTTTCCAATTTAGGGTACAATAGTTATTCATACTGAGGAGCATCAAAGTCGAGGCTTCTACCTTATCATGTTAGCAGAAAGAGAAGGTGAACAAGAGTCAGTAATCCTAGTGTATTGTATAGCATGGGCTTCCTCGGAGGCTCAGACAGTGAAGAAACTGCTTGCCATGCAGGAGACCCTAGTTTGATCTCTGGGTCAGGAAGAGCCCCTGGAAACTGTGTTACACGTGTAAACTGATTTTAACCTTCAAGAGCACTTGTAACAAATTAGATGAAAGATAACTATTTCATTAAAAATGCTAAATTTCAGGAATGAAAAAGTGCAGCAATTCAAGTAATTTTGGAAAATTTTGCAAATTATGGAACTACGGATACATCTGATGACTAGATAAAACGTCCAGTGGCTAAGTCCATCTTACTACTCTTGACCTGATGCGAAGAGTCAACTCATTGGAAAAGACCCTGATGCTGGGAAAGATTGAAGGCAAGAGGAAAAGGGGGAGATGGAGGATGAGAGAGTGGATGGCATCATCAACTCGATAGACACGAGTTTCTGCAAACTCCAGGAGACAGTGGAGGACAGGGAAGCCTGGCGTGCTGCAGTCCACGGGGTCTCAAAGAGTCAGACACAACTTAGCAACTGATCGACAACAAACAACTGTGCTTGACGTAAGAGCCACATTTGGGGAGGGATAACTGGGTGTGACTTCACTTGGTACCAACTTCGGGGAATCTCATGGAGGCGTTCATGGCCATGATCTTCTAGCTGTCACAGACTGCCTTGGGTCATTTTGGAGAATCTCACGAAGCAGGAGGTCACCAACAGTTGTGTAAGCTAGTAGCATAGGCAGTGTAGCCATAAGGCCTGTGGGAGGTGAGCTGGGCAGCTAACACATGATGATTACTTACACTGACTTTCTAGTGGGCACATGTAGCCACAGCTCTGTATTGTGTTTTTTGGTCATATGTTTTTCTTTGAATTAGCTTTTTCCTTTTTCTATTGATTGCAGCTCCTCTTAAACACAGTTTCTAAATCACTTAATGTGACAGATCCCCCTGATGTTGTATCTCCAGGAATTTAAAATTTGCAGTTAAAATAGCTAGCCCCCCAAAAAAAAATCTAGTTAAAATTCCAAATCAGTGATGCATTGATTGCTCAGATATGTTCCATAAGCTGCCAACCTCTTCTTATCATCCAGACATCTCTTAAGGTATTCACAGTAGTGTTTTATCTTTCTTTTGTATCTGAATGTCTTCATCTCTGTTCATGCCCACCTGGTGTCTGCAAGGGAATTTGGATTTCTGGAGATAATCAGATTCAAAGCATGCATTCATTTGGATTTCTTTTCCTGAATCTCTTTTCTCAAATTTAGAATTTTAGAATATTATCCTTGTATATTGGACCCTTTAAGTGGAATATTCTCCCTGTGAATAATGAACTGAAAAGTTCTATACATGCCCACATTGTTTTTGAGATTGCTACATTATATTTGAATGATTTAAAGGTGTATATCTAGACTAATTTTCTTTTTAAAATGTACAGGCACAATGATTTTGCATAGTTAAGTAAAAATGGATAAATGCAGTGAACTTTTAAAATTCTGAGTTTAGAAATATCATCACAATTTTATTAATCTGAGATACTTTGTGAGTGACTGTCTGAGTGAGGGAGAGATGGGAAGAGATGGACCATTAGAGTTTGGGACTTTAAGAATTTCCCTCTAACAACAACAAAAAAACCTTTCATTGTTGATTTTGAGAGCCAAAAATGTGAATAGAAATGCAACTGAGCAGCTGCAAACAGACAGATGGGGTCTGGGAAAAAGCAAAACTGCCAATCATTGGAGGAGAAAATAATGACAGAATCTAGCCTATGTGTTTTAGCACAAAGATGAGAGACAAGCTCTGTGATATGTGTTATGTAATGTTCCATAGATGCTAAAAGTGACATAGACAACATAAGATGAATTGAGACATTTTTATTTCCTCTACTGTCAGAATCAGTGTAGAAATAAGAAAACAGCGTGAGGAGAAATCACAAAAAATAGAAAGATCTTGAAATGCTTAAGACATCTTCAAGAGTCATTGGAACACTAAGCAGGCTCTGGTTCACCCCTAAGAAAGTGATTCTGAAAGTCACCTGGGGAGGAGAACTTTAAGCTTCTGGGTGCACCCTGGGTTGTGCATTTAGTCTTTACTACTGTGAGATATGGCTTCTCTATGTCACTGTGTAAGTTAGTGGGGAATGAATGCAATAGGAAAGCAATTTGTACAAAGATAGAATGTCAGACTCCTTTGATTGAGTGGTTTATGTCACTGTACAGTAGCTGCAGAAAAGTTAGCCTGATCAAACAGTAATCAGATAAGACGTCACCATGGTGATGCCTTGATAATGAAGGTGTATTGAAAGTGAAGACATAAATCATGAATTCTTTAAAATCTTGAAAAGTGGAAACACACAGAAAATGGTATATATATATACATCTGTATGTGTGCTCCATAGCTCAGTCATGTCTGACTCTATGACCCTCTGGACTCTAGCACACCAAGCTCCTCTGCCCATGGGATTCCCGAGGCAAGAATACTGGAGTGGGTTGCCATGCTCTCCTCCAAGGGATCTTCCCAACCCAGTGATCAAATCCATGTCCTGTGTCCTTGCATTGACAGGTAGATTCTTTACCATTGAGTCACCTGGGAAGTCACATATAATATTGGTGTACATATACACATGTATATATGTATATACATATATTGATACATATATGCAATTTAATACTTATATATTTCATATAATATATATATATTAATGAAATATTAAGCTTACTTGCTCCTTGATTTTGTAAAAGTAAACCTATGTTTGTATCAGGAGGACTTAAGGAATTATTCAGATGTTACAATGTAGGTCTCTAGCGCTAGGAAGAGAAACTGAAGAATATAAATCAGGCAATTATCAAGATCTGGAACAAAGAAATTTACATAAAAGCCTAGCAAACCAACCATCCCTCATCACAGAGAGAATGGAGAAAAGAGCTATTGAAGATAAGATTTCTTTCTGGCCCCCCTTAGCACAGCCACAATTTACCACATGGTAACAGTAAGCTAAAAAACAGATCCGCTCGTCAGAGGAAGAAGGTTATTTCCATATTATCCACGTTGGCGTAGGAAGACAACAAGGGTAGGGGTGCGTGTTACCAGGTAGGAAAGACATACTTAGGGGATTAAGATAAATGAGCTAAGAATGCAAAAGCAGAAATAGTCAGGGAGGGGGAGGTGAATGACATTTTCACTACAGCAAGTTATATCAGATTTGTTTATGAGATCACATATGCTTTTCCCTAAAAGAGTGGATAGGACTAACTCAGAGTATCATGAATGGTTTCCTGACCATCAGTATTAGTTCTACTTTCTATATGATATGTATATGATTTCAAAGTTTCTAAACTGCATATATCATGTGAGACCAATATCAGAAGAAGGTCATCATGGAAGCAAGATCAAAGATGTTTAGTTCCAATTGCCATTTTGGACAGAGAGAGGAAGAAAAAGAAAAAGAGGCTGCCATCTTTCCACCAGGTATTGCAGTGAGATAAATGTACTTAGAGTACCCACTAATGGGCGATGCACTGTGTCCCCATGAGTTTCTCCCTTATATGTAGGAGATGCACTATCTTTGAAGTGCTATGAATACACTTGCAATAGATTTTAAAATATGCACGCTTTCAGTTATGTGAATTTGCAAAATAATTAATTACACTCAATTTTCCCTCCATACACATTTTCCAAAATGTAAAGATTTATTCTAATAAATATCATATACTATATAATAAGACCACATATTTGATTTTAGGATGTACCACGTGTTTATTCTCAGGAAAACACTCCTTTCTTTCTGTTATTAAAAGTCTCTTTAAACTGACTTTTGGTCACAGTGGGGGAGGGAGAGGGTGGGATGACTTGAGAGAATAGTATTGAAACATGTATATTCAGTTCAGTTCAATTCAGTCGCTCAGTTGTGTCTGACTCTTTGCGACCCCATCAATCACAGCATGCCAGCCTCCCTGTCCGTCACCAACTCCCGGAGTTCACTCAGACTCATGTCCATTGAGTCAGTGATGCCATCCAGCCATCTCATCGTCTGTCGTCCCCTTCTCCTCCTGCCCTCAATCCCTCCCAGCATCAGAGTCTTTTCCAATGAGTCAACTCTGCATGAGGTGGCCAAAGTATTGGAGTTTCAGCTTTAGCATCAGAACTTCCAAAGAACACCCAGGACTGATCTCCTTTAGGATTGACTGGTTGGATCTCCTTGCAGTCCAAGGGATTCTCAAGAGTCTTCTCCAACACCACAGTTCAAAAGCATCAATTATCCCATGCTCAGCTTTCTTCACAGTCCAAATTTCACATCCATACATGACCACTGGAAAAACCATAGCCTTGACTAGACTGACCTTTGTTGGCAAAGTAATGTCTCTGCTTTTAAATATGCTATCTAAGTTGGTCATAACTTTCCTTCCAAGGAGTAAACATCTTTTAAATCGATGGCTGCAGGCACCATCTGCAGTGATTTTGGAGCCCCCCAAAATTGTCTGACAATGTATCCAGTGTTTCCCCATCTTTTTCCCATGAAGGGATGGGACCAGATGCCATGATCTTCGTTTTCTGAATGTTGAGCTTTAAGCCAACTTTTTCACTCTCCTCTTTCACTTTCTTCAAAAGGCTTTTTAGTTCACTTTCTCCCATAAGGCTGTTGTAATCTGCATATCTGAGGTTATTGATAATTCTCCCACCAATCTTGATTCCAGCTTGTGGTTCTTCCAGCCCAGTGTTTCTCATGATGTACTCTGCATAGAAGTTAAATAAGCAGGGTGACAATATACAGCCTTGACGCACTCCTTTTCCTATTTGGAACCAGTCTGTTGTTTCATGTCCAGTTCTAACTGTTGCTTCCTGACCTCCATATAGGTTTCTAAAGAGGCAGGTAGGTGGTCTGATATTCCCATCTCTTGAAGAATTTTCCACAGTTTATTGTGATCCACACAGTCAAAGGCTTTGGCATACTCAATAAAGCAGAAATAGATGTTTTGCTGGAACTCTCTTGCTTTTTTGATGATCCAGATGATGTTGGCAATTTGATCTCTAGTTCCTCTGCCTTTTCCTAAAACCAGCTTGAACATTTGGAAGTTCAGATTCAGGGACTGCTGAAGCCTGGCTTGGAGAATTTTGAGCATTACTTTACTAGCATGTGAGATGAGTGCAATTGTGCAGTCGTTTGAGCATTTTTTGGCATTGCCTTTCTTTGGGATTGGAATGAAAACTGACCTTTTCCTGTCCTGTGGCCACTGCTGAGTTTTCCAAATTTGCTGGCATGTTGAGTGCAGCACTTTCACAGCATCATCTGTTAGGATTTGAAACAGCTCAACTGAAATTCCATCACTTCCACTAGGTTTGTTCATAGTGATGCTTTCTAAGGCCCATGTGGCTTCACATTCCTGAATGTCTAGCTCTAGGTGAGTGATCACACCATCATGATTATCTTGGTCGTGAAGATCTTTTCTTGTACAATTCTTCTGTGTATTCTTGCCATCTCTTCTTAATATCTTCTGCTTTTGTTAAGTCCATACCATTTCTGTCCTTTATCGAGCCCACCTTTGCATGAAATGTTCCCTTGATATCTCTAACTTTCTTGAAGAGATCTCTAGGTTGTTTTCCTCTATTTCTTTGCCTTGATCACTGAGGAAGGCTTTCTTATCTCTAGTTGCTGTTCTTTGGAACTCTGCATTCAGATGCTTATATCTTTCCTTTTCTCCTTTGTTTTTTGCTTCTATTCTTTTCACAGCTATTTGTAAGGCCTTCTCAGACAGCCATTTTGCTTTTTTGCATTTCTTTTCCATGGGGATGGTATTGATCCCTGTCTCCTGCACAATGTCAGGAACCTCATTCCATAGTTCATCAGGCACTCTATCTATCAGATCTAGGCCCTTAAATCTATTTCTCAGTTCCACTGTATAATCATAAGGGATTTGATTTAGGTCATATCTGAATGGTCTAGTGGTTTTCCCTACTTTCTTCAATTTAAGTCTGAATTTGTCAATAAGGAGTTCACCATCTGAGCCACAGTCTTCTCCCAGACTTATTTTGGCTGACTGTATAGAGCTTCCCCATCTTTGGCTGCAAAGAATACAATCAATCTGATTTCGGTGTTGACCGTCTGGTGATGTCCATGTGTAGAGTCTTCTCTTGTGTTGTTGGAAGAGGGTATTTGCTATGACCAATGTGTTCTCTTGGCAAAACTCTATTAGCCTTTGCTCTGCTTCATTCCTTATTCCAAGACCAAATTTGCCTGTTACTCCAGGTGTTTCTTGACTTCCTACTTTTGCATTCCAGTCCCCTATAATGAAAAGGGCATCGTTTTTGGATGTTAGTTCTAAAAGGTCTTGGAGATCTTCATAGAACCATTCAACTTCAGCTTCTTCAGCATTACTGGTTGGGACATAGAGTTGGATTACTGTGATATTGAATGGTTTGCCTTGGAAACGAACAGAGATCATTCTGTCATTTTTGAGATTGCATCCAAGTACTGCTTTTCGGACTCTTTTGTTGACCATGATTGCTACTTCATTTCTTCTGAGGGATTCCTGCCCGCAGTAGTAGATATAATGGTCATCTGAGTTAAATTCACCCATTCCAGTCCATTTTAGTTTGCTGATTCCTAGAATGTTGACGTTCACTCTTGCCATCTCCTGTTTGACCACTTCCAATTTGCCTTGATTCATGGACCTGACATTCCAGGTTCCTATGCAATATTGTTCTTTACAGCATCGGACCTTGCTTCTATCACCAGTCACATCCACAGCTGGCTATTGTTTTTGCTTTGGCTACATCCCTTCATGCTTTCTGGAGTTATTTCTCCACTGATCTCCAGGAGCATATTGGGCACCTAATGACCTGGGGAGTTCCTCTTTCAGTATCCTATCATTTGCCTTTTCATACTGTTCATGGGGTTCTCATGGGAAGAATACTGAAGTGGTTTGCCATTCCCTTTCCAGTGGACCACATTCTGTCAGACCTCTCCACCGTGATCCGCCCATCTTGGGTGGCCCCACACAGCATGGCTTAGTTTCATTGAGTTACACAAGGCTGTGGTCCCTGTGATTAGAGTGACTGGTTTTCTGTGCTTATGGTTTGTGTGTCTGTCCTCCGATGCCTCTCTGATGATATTGTCTTATTGAAAGTTAAATTATGTTACACTAACATATGTAAGATAAACACTGAAAGATTCATCACTTGAGAAAAAAAATAAACAGATGATTTTCTATTGGGGTGAGACAATAGATTTCTAGTTCAGAAAAAAAATAAGCTATTAAAAACATTTTAAGACTGAGAAATAATAGCTGCCTAACTTTTCTGTAAGAAATTGTTAATATTATTGGGAGAAATTTGGTGTAATTTGGGGCCTCTGGTTTGGTGCCTTTATAAAATCTGGAAATATGCTGAAGGTGCCAGGAAATGCATTTTCTACTATGATTTATTACTTTATTAGTATAGATTTAAATTTTAAACTATGCTTTAGATGGTTACAACTTTTATAAGTTTCTCAATATCATACATAAATGTTCCTTTGGAGGGATTCTGCATAGGCATTGTCATAAACATCATCAGTGTTACTTGGCAAAACCTGGAAATAAGTACAAATAACAGCAGATATATGAATCTCTATTTTCCCAGGGTTCTGAACTAAGGCTTGATTAGTGCTTAGATGGATAAATTCCAGGACTCTGTTTTAACAAGGTAACTCCTGCCTCTGTGTCAGTAACAGGCATCAGTGTGACATTTTACGTTAGAGAAAAGTAGGCAAAACATTGAACACAACTTTATCTTAATTACTAACTATAAGTAATGAAAACTCTACAGAGAGCAGGAATCTATGTTGCCATGGAAATTGAGTCCAGGCACATCCCTCTCATTGGAGGGAAAAGAATACCAAGCCCCTGAGAAGGCATATTGTGAAAGATGGACAGATTGAGCCAATCAGCTTGTCCTCTGTCTCAGAGAGAGCTTCCAGGAGCTGGCCTGGAGTGCTCCTGTTGGTGTCTGCACAGAACTCATATTCCCACTGGAAATGGGCAGCTGAATTAGTCTCAATACTCCCCACGTCTCATGATACCATTCTTTTTTTTTTTTTTTTTTTACTGGAGTAGAATTGCTCTACAGATTTGTATCACCTTCTGCTGTATAGCAAAGTGAATCAGCTATATGTATACACTCAGCTCCATTTTCATGGATTTCTTTCCCATTTCTGTCATCAAATGAGCACTGAGGATTTCTCCATCCTATACAACAGGTTGTCACTAGTTATTTATTTTATCCATGTCTGTGTATGTGTTTTGCTCAGTCGTGTCTGACTCTTTATGACCCCACGGACTATAGCCAACCAGGCTCCTCTGTCCCTGGAATTCTCCAGGCAAGAACACTGGAGTGGGGAGCTGTTCTCTTTTCCAGGAGATCTTCTCAACCCAGGGATCAAACCTGGATCTTCTGCATTGTAGGCAGATTATTTCGTGTGTGTATATATATATATATATATATATATATATATATATATATATATATATATATATCAGTCCCAGGTGGTGCTAGTGGTAAAGAATCTGCCGGCCAGTGCAGGATACATAAGAGACGTGGATTCAGTTCGAGGTCAGGAAGATCCCTGGAGAAGAGCATGGCAACTCATTCCAGTGTTCTTGCCTGGAGAATCCCACGGACAGAGGAGCCTGGCGGGTTATGGTCCATAGGATCACAAAGAGCTGGACATGACTGAAGCAACCTAGCCTGTACAGTGTATACATATCAGTCCCAATCTAAGCAATGAGAAGAATGCCAACAACAAAAAAGAAAAAAATCTACAAACTTTGTCTTTGGCTAAACTAGAGGCGAGAGAACACTGCATCTTTATGTCTGAGAATTTATATCTTCATATTTGCTAAATCAACTGAGAGCAGCTGATGGAACATCACAGGGGATTGCAAAGTATGGACAGGACCTAGCAGTGCTGGTGTCAGGAATCAGTCGCTCAATTTAATGGTGGAAGGAGCCCTTCTCTGCCTTGCAAAGGACTGACTGAAACAGCGCAACTCTGTACCAACGCACAGAAAAAGCATACAAATTTCCTGAGAGTTCCAGCGGTAATAAATCTCAGAAGAAAGGAAAAGGAAGTGGAAGACAATTCCTCTAAAGGTGAGTCTTTTGCTGGTAGCAGCATTCACTGAAGGAACACAGTTTGTGGTTTAAATATTTTCACACCACTCTTCTTGCTCATGTGGTTTGTAGAGAGAAGTCCTATGTAGTTCTTATCCTTGTTTTCTCTATAGACGATGTTTTGGATTTTGTTCGCTTGCCTTCTTTCAAGATGGTCTTTTTTTCTAATTTTTCTTTTTGTAGTCTGAATATACTATGCCTGGGGTTTCCCTGGTGGCTCAGATGGTAAAGAATCTGCCTGCAGTGCAGGAAACCTGGGTTTGATCCCTGGTTCGGACGACCTCCTGGCGAAGGAAAGAGCAACCCACTCCAGTATTCCTGCCTAGAGAATTCCAAGGACAGAGGAACCTAGCGGACCACAGTCCATGGGGTTGCAAAGTGTTGGATATAACTGAGCAACTAATTCTCTTCTCTTTCTCTGTAATATCCCTAGGCATAGACTGCTTGGTATTAAGCCTGCTTGGTATTCTTAGAGATATCTGGAAATGAAGCTTTATGTGTGTCATTATTTTGTAAACCTCTGGTCATTATTACTGCAAATATTTATTTTACTTCAGTCTCTCTTACTTCTCCTTAGGGTGTTGTAATTATCCGTATAGTAAACCTTTTGAAATTCTAATAAGGTTCTTGGATATTATGTGCTGTTTTTTTTTTTTTTTAATGTATTTTTTGTTTGCATTTTAGTTTAGGAAGTCTCTATTGAGATATATTCAAGCTCACTGGCTCATTTTTTAAATTGTGGTAAAATGTACAAAACAATGGTTATCATTTTAACAATTTGTGAGTATATAATTCAATGGCAGGGAATACATTTATAAGGTTGTATAAATTTCTCATCATCCCCATTATAAACTCTGTACTAGCCTCTGTTAACCTTCATTTTACTTTTTGTCCTTGCCCATTTGCCAATTCTTGGCATCTCATATAAATGAAATCATGTGATATTTGTTCTTCAGTATCTGGCTTATTTCATTAAGCATAAATGTTTTTAAGGCCCATCCATGTTATAATACATATTAAAATTTTATTCTTTTTATGGAAAAATAATTTCCATTGCATGTGTATACCACATTTTGCTCATAAATTTATTTACTATTTCACCCCTGGCTGGGCTTCCCTAGTGGCTCAGATGGTAAAGAATCTGCCTCAATGCAGGAGATGCAGGTTCTATCCTGGGCTGGGAAGATCACCTGGAAAAGGGAATGGCTACTCACTCCAGTATTCTTGCCTGGAGAATTCCATGGACAGAGGAGCCTGGTGGGTAATAGTCCATGGGGTCGTAAATTTCACCTTGGGTTGTTTCCATCTTCTGGCTATTGGGAGTAATCCTACTATCACATTGGTACACACCCTCACTGATTCTTTTCTACACTGTGTCCAGTCCACCGGTGAGCTCAAGGGAGGCAATTACTGACTCTGTTTTAGTGTATTTCACTTCCAGTGTTTCATTTTGGTTCTTAGAGTTTCCATCTCCTACATGCATTAATATCTGTCCTTGTATATTGTCTACATTATTTTTAAAGACCCTCCCATACTAATAATTTTATTTTTAATTAATTACTTATCTGTCAGTTATTTAAATTTAATTTCATTATACTTCAAATTCTCTACTGATCCATGGTCTGTCCAGCTCTGATGCTTTGTAACTTCACGCCATGCTTTCCCTAACTTCTTAATAGGCCTTGTGATTGTTTTGGCTGAAATCTGGATATGATGTATCAGATAATATAAACCAAAGTGAAAGATCTTTCTTGTGGATTTTATGTTTATCTTTTACAAGGAGTTCAGCTGTATTTCCTTTTTGCTGTAGCTGTAGATCCCAGAGGATTCAGATTCCTCTGATGTTCTGGTTTTTTAACTCCCCTGCCGTCTCTGAGTTTAAGAGAACCAAAGAACTCCTGCCTAATTAGAATCTGGGCCCTGCAGCTCTCTAAAATGTAAACTGCTTTTATAATTCCAGATTCCTATTCATGTGGTGGTAAGGCCTCAGGGACAAGATTCTATAATTTTAGGATTAAATCTCGGTTCTCAGTGGGCCTGTGCCCTTGGGCTGTGACCTTAACATTTTTTTTTTTTTTTTTAAGCCCCTTTCACCTCTTAGGTGAAACACATAGGCTAGAGGGGATAAACTTGGATAACGCTCCCACTTCTATCCCATAGGAAGACAGCTGGTATAATACTCTTTCTCCTGGAGAGGCGTTTGTGATGGAGAATGTTCGGAGCATTTTTCAAAATGATGATTTTCCCCTCCTCCTGCCAAGAAGTGTGCATTTTGAAACAATTTCAGAATTATGAGCATCACTCTTTGTTTTACAAAAGAATTTTACAAAGACGTGAAATAATAACAGAAGCTTACTATTTTTAATATTTTTGTTGGCAATCCACACACCATCCTTTAGCAATTGATCTTTTACAACAGACACTACAGACAATGGGGCTGGTTATGTTTTGAAGAGTTGTGCTTATTGACTATTATATTGAATTTATAATAGGGGATTTTTCAAAATTCTCATCAGGCACAAAGATAAAAGTTAAATATTCTTTACCTGGGCTTCCCTGGTGACTCAGATGGTAAAGAATCTGTCCGCAGTTCGACTCCTAGGCTGGAAGATCCCCTGGAGAAGTGAATGTTTACCCACTCCAGTATTCTTGCCTGGAGAATCCTATGGACAGAGGAACCTGGTGGGCTACAGTCCATGGGGTCGCAAGGAGTTGGATATGATAGACTGAGTGACTAACACAAACACACACACACACACACACACACACACACACACACACTCCTTGCCTAGTTCTGTATCTGAATTAAGCAAGATAAAACGTCTGGAAGAGATCTTTTTCATTGTTTGTCATATCTTGCCACTCTCACAGCTTCTTCGCAGCAAGAAGAAAATAGCGTAATCCTTTTTTTTTTTTTTTTTGCATAGATCTTCCTGTACTATGGTTGATTTTTTAATGATGTAGAAAGTATCTAAATGAGAACAGTCCTCTGTCCACAAAACATCAGTGTTTTAAGTATGAATTTGTTTGTCATTTCTTAACAGGCATGAATCTCAAAGGAATGAGTATTTCACATTGATTATAATATTTTTTCTGAAAATATATTTTAAAGGAAAAAGTGACTTTTTTTGGTCCTATTTCACAACCGAGTCTCATTAAAAACTGCTACCCTTTGTTGGATAAAAAGGTTTGGAATAAGTGTGCTATTGCTTCACGTTAATCCCTGTGGCTCAATTGGTGAGAATCATGCATTTGAAAAGAAGCAAGACTCTCCAGGGCTGCATGATAATGAAAAAGTAAGTCTACAAACAATCAGTGTTATAGCCTTGCATATCACAGCCCTGAATCTTTGTGCTTTCAATATAGATTCACGAACAGTAACCAGTGCAAAATTATAGCATACTTATGAATTCTGGCAGGACAATATCAATAAAATATTCCATTAATGTGGCCCACATCTAACAAATTACACGAAGCATAAACCCAAGCATAAAACCCAAATCACTCTTTTGTTCAATTTTAAAGGACCTGGTTTCTATGTTGCTTGTATAATTCAAACACAGGGTCATTTATTTTATCAAACTTGTAAAACTGAAAATTTAACCTAGTTTCTATGCAGAACAAGAAAAAAAAATCTCACTTAGTAATGAAACTAAACAACAAAAGCATCAATCTTTTTTTCTACTGTATTAGCCCATTTTGGGAGTCACATTTCCGATCCTAAAAATGAGCTCACATCTGTTGGAAGTAACGCTATATTACCTTAACTTGGAATCATGTCAAGTTGGAATCATGTCAATCATGACAAAAAAAGATCAAAGGCGGTAATGTAGGATCAATGAAGGAGGTTCTATGAAAAAAAGACTTTAAACGAGACAAAAAAAAAGAATATATTTAAAGATGTTATTAATTTTGAAAAAAAAAAATACAATAAGCTAGACAACTGATAATAAACAGCATTGAACACAAACACCAGAAAGTATCTCACTGCAAATACTCTATATGCTGTGACAATTGTTAAAAGATAAACTGAGGCACATTAACATTTTTAAGTGTTCATTTGAGCACAAATGGATTCCAATTGAGCAGTGCCAAACCAGAAATGATGATGAGGGTTCCACCCACAGGAGGCAGGGAAAAGTGTGGAAAAAAAGAAACATTATCAATAAAATGACCCAGTAGATAACAAGCATGTTGAATGGATTGAAGCTATTTGCCAAAGGCCCTTGGGATCTTTTAAGTTAATTTTATTTCAGGAGTCAAGGTGGGTTGGTGAAATAACTTAAGGAAGAGAGATAATATGATTTAAGTGATACTAATATTTCTTATTAATGATACTAATATTCTTATCAGAAGGAAATGCTAACCCACTCCTGTATGCTTGCCTGGGAAATCCCATGGACAGAGGAGCCTGGTGGGCTACAGTCCACGGGGTCACAAAGAGTAGGACACGACGTTAGCTACTAAACCTCCACCTCTAATATTTCTTATTAATTCTATGTCCAAAGATATCTGTACTATATTTTACTTCAGTTTAATGAGTTCTTCTGTGTCTGGAGTGTCTGGATGAAGAGTTGGGTGGAAAAAGAGAGAAAAAAAGCTGGATTCAGGGATAGAACACAAAACATTTTAGTACATGATTCCACATAGTGGACATAGGGCTGGGAAGAGGAAAAGATGATTCATAGCCTATGAGATTTGGGAGCTAACAAATTTTTTTAAAAAAAAATTATTAGAAATGAGGGAGAAATGAGAAACGAAGGCAAAAATTTTGGTTCCATTTATGATCAAGAAAGGGCCGGCAGGCTGTATAACACATGGGAACAGGGCAGGAAAGGGGTCAGGTCTAGAAATATAAACCAAAGTCAATCTGGTACCATTGATATTTTAAAGCATGTGAATGCATAACCAAGAAAAATAAGGGTACCATATTTCCACCCTCAGGAGCATTGTTTGTTATTGGTTAACAGGTACTGCACACATGTAGAAAAACACAAGAGTGATTTCATTTGAGAAAACAATGTGCTATATCCAGGCTTTCAGTATGACAGGGATCAGAGTGACAAAACGGTGTGTTGAAAAGATGATGGATGGAGCAGGGGTGTCTTGAGAATGCTATTTACTCAAACATGCTCAAAGGCAAAGGAGAGTGTAGTGTTTGCAAGATAGTGTTTAATTATCTGAAAAAGTAAAGTAGGATCTGTGAGGGAAAGTGCCTTCAATCAGTACAACACTTTTTAATAACTGCTACCTTATCTTGAGTAAACTACTTTAATAGAATAAATCACTCGTGGAAGATTAATCCTTTCACAAGGCAGTGTTTCGGAACATCTTCTTATATGTCTTAGTGCCTTCTTTTATAACTTCCAAGTTTTTAGACAGACCTACTTCCAGTCATCTGTGAATAGAAAGTAGGACTAGGTATCCATTGTGGCAATATTCTCAGAATGGGAAGCTATAGTAATTTATTATTTTTCTGATTGGTTTGTACATAGAATTTTAATGATTGTGACATGCTGCATTTACCATGGTTTACTAAAGACAACAGAGAATTGCAGAATCCCTGATTCTGTGTTTAACATTTATCTTTCAGATTTGAATTATTTTCGAGTACTGAGAATCTGAGAATAAGCACAGGGCTGTTGGCAAGCATTCTCAGACTTGGAGTTTGAGCAAATGGATTCTTTACTGTCTATCTAAAAATTTGAATACATAAACTGTAGTTTTAAATTTACTTATTTTGAATAAATTAATGCAGTATTCCAAACCATGCTAGGTTGAATCTGAGAAATGAACCTTAGGGAGTCATTGTATTACAAATCTAGATACTTACTATTACTTAACTAATTACAAACCACGAAACCTAATCAGCCATATGATAGGTTTGCATGTTTTTAATTAAATGCTCAAATTAAAAGTAATGCACTCTACTTCCACACATTTTTATATTCCAATAGAGTTTGCTTGATAAGCTTTGTCTTATAAAAATTCTCCAGTGATAGGTTTCCTTTACATGAATAATAATCATATTTAATACTTATTGAGGTCTTACCAAGTTTCAATTACCTTTTAATCCCTTTTATTGTTTAATTTAATTAAAAAATTTCAGAAGCTATTATTATCTGTATTCTACATATTTAAAAGTATGCACAAATAGATTAAACAGTTTGATCAAGGTCATATGTGTATCGTGAAAATGCATTTACGCATATATGAATACTATATTTTACAAGATACAGCTGGTTAAAGGGCTTCCCAGGTGAGGCTAGTGGTAAAGAACCTGCCTGCCAATTCAGAAGATGTAAAAGATGCAAGTTTGAGCCTTGGTCAGGGAGATCCCCTGGAGGAAGGCATGGCAACCCATTCCAGCATTCTTGCCTGCAGGATCCCATGGACAAAGGAGCCCGGCGGGCTATGGTCTATAGGATCGCAAAGAGTTAGACAGGACTGAAGCGACTTGGTACACATGCACACAGATGGTTAAAACTTCCGTGAGGCATTTTTTCCAGATAAAAGAGTGTCACCAAGTTTCCATTTATCAGCTAAGATAATAAAAGATGACAGTTTTAATACAAATCCAGGAACCTTAAAAGAAGTTCCTAAAAATTATGTCACAATGATTGCTACCATTACAGGTAATTTAGCAAACAAAGGTTGTTGGCTGAGAGATCATACCCATATGGCCAACACTTAATGAAATGTTATCTATAAATTCCCTGAATTGCATTGCTATATTCTATTACAAATCCTTAAGGAAGAGCTTTATAAGTACCTGAGACTACTTAGGCTCTTCCATTTATTAATTTGAGCAGCTGGTACCCAATTGATTCACACAGAAATTGTTTATTCTTCCTTTCTATTTAGGAAATATAATAATTGCTTGCTTGGTGTCAGAATATGTACCAATTACTGAAGATATAACAGTAACAATGCATAATTTAATTAAAGCCACTGACTATTGGGCTTCCTTGGTGACTCAGATGGTAAGGAGTTCACCAGCTATGCAGAAGATCCAGGTTTGACCCCTGGGTCAGGAAGGTCCCCTGGAAAAGGGAATAGCAACCCAGTCTAGCATTCTTGCTGGAGAATTTCATGGATAGAGTATGCTGGCAGGTTATAGTCCATGGGGTCACAAAGTATTGGACACAGCTTAGCAACTAACATACACACACACCAAGTATTGAAAAATATGTGATGTACCTCTATAATAATATTTTAGCAAAGTTATGAAGTAACAAGGTTGTTATTGTTTAGTCACTCAGTCATATCCGACTCTTTGTGACCCCATGGACTGTATCCCACCAGGCCTCTCTGTCCATGGAGTTTCCCAGGCAAGAATACTGGAGTCAGTTGCCATTTCCTTCTGCAGGGGATCTTCTTAACCCAGGGATAGAACTCATATCTCCTGCAAGTCTCCTGTGTTGTAGGCAAATTCTTTACTGCTGAGCTACCTGGGGAAAAAAAGGAAGCACAACTAAACTTCTTTTGGAAGTGAGAGGGATCAAGGAAGTATTTTCTGAAGTCCTGGAATGTCTACTGGTAAGGTCGTGAAGGGATGGGGGTTGGCACGGACAGCATCTTCACAGGAAGATTATTTATCAAAGTCTTTCAGAAATTTTTCTAACAAGCATGATATTTTTACTACTATTTATAAATTTCCTTTCCCAATATCAAATAAGACATATTTTATTAGCAATAAATTTCAAGAGCATGCTCAAAGCAGTGACTAAAACAGATGTGTGTGTGTGCTCAATCACCCAGTCATGTCTGCCTCTTTGCAATCCCATGGCCTGTAGCCTGCCAGACTCCTCTTGTCCATGGAATGTTCCATTCATACTTTTTAGTAATTTAGTACATCATTTAATGATTGCTTATGATATAGCAGATAAACATCATTAGCACATTATAATATATCATAATATAGAATTCATATATCATGTCCTCTTAGCATCTGGGAATACAGAGATGAATTTATTTAGTCCCTATCCTAGGGGGAGACAGTTGTGCGTGTTTTGTCTGGATGGGATTTTCAGAGTTTAGAAAACACAGAGGAGAGCACACATTAATGATCTAAAGAAGTATGATACATTTTGTTACTAGAGAAGTAATTACAAAATGCCATGCAGAAGAGATGAAGGAGGAAAAACACTGTACATGGCAATTAAGGAAAGAGTGGCAGAGCAGTATACATTTTAACTGGACTTTCAAAAAAGGGTATACACATGTAATCCGGTGCCAGAAAGAGGTTAGCTGGAAATTTCAACTCATTATTTCAAATTCCCATGCAATACGCCGTACATGTCCATAGCCCTACCACGATTTCTGCAAATTCCTGGAAATTTAGACTTTCAGAAACATTTATACCTCTAGATTTACACTTCCATAGATTTTTTTAAAATCTGATTTCATAGCAGTAACCCCTTCATGTACCACTCAAAACAAACTAAATAATTTAAAAAATATATATTTATGGCTATGTTCAGAGAGTATAAAGGGATTTTTTATTTTTTTAAATCCATTTAACATGAGGCATGTTTTGATAGGATTCTATTAGGATACAATTCCATTTAAATGTAAAGAAATTCAGTGAATCTCAGTGAAATCTGCTTATGCTTTTCAATAAATCTTAGTCTTTCAATGAATCTTAATCTTGTAGGACTAATACGTGTGCTAAGTCGCTTCAGTCATGTCCAACTCTTTGTGACCCCATGGACTGTAGCCCACCAGGCTCCTCTGTCCATGGGACTCTCAGGCAAGAATATTGGAGTGGGTTGCCATTTCCTTCTCCAAAAAGCCTGGATTCCCTGCACAACTGATTGATGTGGAATATTTATTATAGATCTCAAAGGACACACATGGACTTTCAGAGCCCTTTGTTAACATAGAAGTGATGGTCTTTAGCCATTTTTTGTGTGCTTGACAGGTATACTCAGTCAACTTAATGTGCATGTCAGAACAAATCCTCATAAAATACATATAATACCTAATTCTGCAGGGCCTTCGTATAAGGTTTATGTCCAATAAATCTGCTATTTAAACAGAAAAGAGAAGAAAATAGATCACTAGCTCTATGAAATGAGAAAAATAGAATATCCTAGTCCATTTTTCTTATTTTCTAAATATACATAAATACACAAATAAAACCAAATTTAATGTAAAAAGTTTTGCTGTGATGTACTATGCAATTGTATGATTTAAACTGGAATAATCTTTTTTATGATCTTATGACCCCAGGTGCTCTTGAAGGCAATACTTCAAGTCAATTCAGATTAAATTGGCTGACAGGAATTTTAGGCTTTGAGATCGCTTCCATTTTCCAAATGCAGACATGAACATTTATGGGTGGGTCATTCATACTTCATTAAATTTTGTTCAATATTTTTGGCATATGATAAAGTTTAATTAAATATTTTATAACATAATTTTGATGCTCTCTGTTTTTTTCCCTTATCATAGCATGATCTTCCAAGTTACTTAAAACAAATTTTAATCAACTTGAGAATAGTGAGTTTTTTTTTCTTATCCTTTGAATACCCACATTATTTAGCACTTTGCTTAGACAGTTATGAATAATTGATTTAATTTTATAAATGAGTTAAGCCTTTGCATGTTGTATGTAATATGAGCTTGGTAATCTTCAGTTTAATTAAGGAATGAATGAAAATCAAAATAACCATCTTATATGAAAACCCTGTTGTAAGATCTTGATGGAATTATTGAATTATCTGCTTCTGCACAGATTTTACAGTGTTCATGGATTTTTCTTTAACAGAGTTGTGTAATACTTGGGTTTTCAATCTGGGTGGAGGCCACATAGGAAGATAAGGGCCAAATGCATTTGCTTGCTTGTATTTCCCTAGGACTTCATAAAGAACCTGGTGCTTTGTATGCATTCAGTATTTTCCAATTAAAAATCAGTTTAGCCCAAAAGACCTCACCTTACTTTGGCCTATAAAGTAGCATGTGCATTGGTCCCTCCCTAAATTTCTAATTCCATGTTGTATTTCTCATGACACTTATTTTGGACCTATTCCTATTGCTTTACTAATTTCAGCTAAGTTGTTTTGAATTCCCCCTTAACAACCATTGTCTTTCCTCTTTCCTCTGCCTGGCATGCTCTTTACAAGATTTACAAGTGCCTTATTAGTTTTCATTAATGAATCTAAGTTTACTGTCTTTTATTTTATTCCTGATACATTTTCTTATCTGAAACCTCCTTCTATGTTTACTCCTTTAGCTGCCATCACTTTAACCCCTGGATGACAACTTGTACATTCTTCATTTTTTTTCACCCTTGTCTTCTCAAAGTCAAGAACAATATTTGGTACATGTTAAGTATTTAATCAGAGAAAGCAATGGCACCCCACTCCAGTACTCTTGCCTGGAAAATCCCATGGGCGGAGGAGCCTGGTAGGCTGCAGTCCATGGGGTCATGAAGAGTCAGACACGACTGAGCAACTTCACTATTCCTTTCATGCATTGGAAAAGGAAATGGCAACCCACTCCAGTGTTCTTGCCTGGAGAATCCCAGGGACAGGGGAGCCTGGTGGGCTGCCGTCTATGGGGTCACACAGAGTCAGACACGACTGAAGCGACTTAGCAGCAGTAGCAGCAAGAATTTAATAGAAAGTTTTAAAATTTGTACATAAGCACACGCATTCTGAAAAAGGATAAATGATTTACAATGTATACTGTAGAAACAACCCATGCTTCTATATGTTTTAAAGCACTGTTATTTAACGGATGTTCCTGGGGACATTCCTGGGGCTATTGTATCACACATTTACACAGAACAAAGGAGCACACACTGAGCTTGAAACAGGGAAAGTCAGTCTCACACTTGGTGATGAGCCAAGCAAGCTCTGTGACTATCTCTGGGTAAGGAAGTGTTCCAGAACCAGGAATACTGCCTTCTTATCTGATGAAGCAGAGGTCAAAAAACTAAGCAAGTCTGCTTTTACCAACAGAGCAGAATGGCTTCAACTATTGCAATCTCTTGAAGTTAAAGTAGACTAATTCATTCTTCATATATCCATGTGATTGGGTTGTTTTTTTTTTTTTTTTTCTTTTAAATATTAAGATGTCCTCATATATCTTGGATATTAGCCCTTAATAAGATGTATGGTTTTCAAATATTGTCTCACAATCAACAGGCTGCAGTTTCATTTTTTTCCTTTGTTTTGAAGAAACTTTTTAGTTTGATGTGATCCCCTTTGTCTATTTTTGCTTTTGTTGTGTGGACTTTTGGTGTCATTTCTAAGAAATTATTGCCAGGAGCAGTGTCAAGAAGTTTTCTCCTATGCTTTCCTCTAAAAGTTTTGTTTTCAGGTCTTATATTTAAGTGTTTAATTAATTTTTAGCTAGTTTTTCTGTATGACGTAAGATAAAGGTTCAATTTCATTTTTTTGAACATAGATATTCAGTTTTCCCAATACCATTCATTAAGATCTATCCTTTCCCTCACTGCATATTATTGGTACTCTTGTCAACAATCAGTTGATGACATATGTGTGGGTTTATTCCAGGGTTCAGAAATGGGCAAGGAACCTGAATAGACATTTCTCCAAAGAAGACATACAAATGGCCAACAGTATTTGACCAGCAGTTCAGCATCATTAATCATTAGGGAAATGTAAATTAAACCACAATGATATATCACCTCATACCTGTTAGAATAGCTATTATTTAAAAAAAGAAACAAGTGTTGATGAGGATGCAGAGAAAATAAAACCCTTTATACTATTGGTATGAATGTAGTTTGAAGAATCTGCTATGGAAAACAGTATGAAGATTCCCTAAAGAGTTAAAAATAGACCACCATACCAGCAATCTCACCTGTGGGAATAAATTGAGCTGAAATCAGAATCTTTAAGAGATATCAGTATTCTCATATTCATTGCAGCATTACTCACAATTAACACAATATCTAAACAATCTAAATGTCTGTCAACAGATGAAAAGAAAAAGAAAATGTGGCATACATATGTGTGTATATATATATATATATATAATAAAACACTGTACATGTGCTCAGTAGCTCAGTTATGTCTGATCCTTGTGACCCCATGGACTGTAGCTCACCAGGCTCCTCTGTCCATGGGATTATTCCCAGCAAAAATACTGGAGTGGGTTGCTATTAACATTATTCAGACTCAAAAAAACAAGGAAATCCTATCATATATGACCACATGGATGAACCTGGAGGAAATTCTACTAAGTTTAATAAGCCAGTCACAGAGGACAAATACTGCCTGGCTCCAATTATATGAGGCATGTAAAATAGTCAAACTCATAGGAGCTGAGTATAGAATGGGTGGTTACCAGGAGCTGGGAGAGAAGGAGAGGGGGGTGAATAAGTCCAAGGGAGCTAGTGCAAGTCATGGTGCCTGAAGTTAACAGCACTTAAAATCTGCTAACAGGATATATTTCATACAGTTCTTATCACAGTAAAATAACAAAAGAAAATCAAAAGGGTAGGAAGAAGAAAGTATTGAAGGTGGTGGATAAGTTTATGGTGTATACTGCGCTGACAGTTTCACAGATGTATACTTATCTCCTAATTAATCGAGTTGTATACATTAAACACATATGCTTTTGTCTATAAATTGTGCCTTGATAAAGTGATTTTTAAAAAATAAATAAATGTGATATTTCTCATTATTGTTAATTTTCTAAACTCACAGGAGAATATGAATCTCCATTATTTTTTATTCTTTGCATTGGTGATGAGTTATATATGTTTACTAACTGTATTTTTTCTGTAGAGTCTGTGTGTGTACACACAAATGTGGTCATACCCACTGTAATGTTTAAAAACATATTGATCTATAATAACTGGACTTTATCTTTTGTCTCCACAACCCTGAGAAGGTAGCCATCTCATTGCAGTCTGTATTACTAAGAGAACAGTTTGCCTTCTCTTTTAAGAGTAGAGTGGACAGTGCATTCTGGTCCATTCACACTAAGCGTCATTGTGAGTGATGAGTATGTTACCGTGGGATCATGGGCCTTATGGACTGATACTATGATTTGTTCTGACACGCCATCCACTGGTGTATTCTTATGAGGGTGGTTCAGTTGAAGGTGCTAAACGACAGAAAAAGACCTTGTGATTGGATGATATTTAATGTAAAAGTCATCATTTAGGACACATGTGTTTCCTGAAAAAAAAAAGAAATAGAGTTTTGCACTTGTTTTATTGAATGTCTGGCTGAATTAAACAGAGTATTAGATTCAAAGAAGCTTTTAAGTACACCATGTGAAAATTCAGTTACAATCATAAGTTTGATAATAGTGACAATTTCCAGTTAACCTACCCAGTCCCAGATACTATATTATTCACTTTAGATGCATGATCTACAAAATTCATGCTTATCAATCAATCCGTAGTTTAATTGGGTAAGTTGTTGTGTAATCATATCTGGTGCTTATTTATGTCAAATCCTATAAAAAGGAATAAAGAACAGACTGGAATGATCACTGCTCTCAGGTTGTTTATATATCATTTGAAACAAGACAAGAAAACATTTTATAACATTAAATATTTAATTGAGAAGTTCAGAATGCTCTGCAAGAACAGAATCGAAAAGCAACAATCCAGAGGGTGAAATAAGAATCTGGTCAGAATTTAAAAAAAAAAAAAAACGGCAGAAAGGGTAGATCTTATTAGGGGAAGTGGTGAGAGGAAATGACAAAAGATTTAGGGAGAGAAGCCAAACAGAGTATTTGGCACCAGCCATCCAGGGAGCACCTGTGGGGTGAGGATTCCCAGGCAGGCAGGAAGTTTCCAGGGGACAAAAACCTCAGAGATGTTTGGAATGTGGAGTGGGTGGGGCTAGGAGAGAGAAGTGATGCTGGAGTGTCAGAAAGGCCATCACAGCATGCCTTCTAAGACATGGAAAGGAGGTTTCACTTTCCTACTGAAACCCAGTACAAGCCCTTGTGTCCTTGTCTTTCAAAGTATTAATAAAAGTCCGATGCAAGAGTTTTCCAGAGTTTGGAAAATTCTTAAAGAGATGGGAATACCAGACCACCTGACCTGCCTCTTGAGAAATCTGTATGCAGGTCAGGAAGCAACAGTTAGAACTGGACATGTAACTACAGACTAGTTCTAAATTGGGAAGGAGTAAGTCAAGGCTGTATATTGTCACCCTGCTTATTTTAACTTCTATGCAGAGTATATCGTGAGAAACCTGGGCTGGATGAAGCACAAGCTGGACTCAAGATGGCCAGGAGAAATATCAATAACCTCAGATATGCAGATGATACCACCCTTATGGTAGAGAGCAGAAAACAAATAAAGAGCCTCTTGATGAAAGTGACAGAGGAGAGTGAAAAAGTTGGCATAAAGCTCAATATTAAGAAAACTAAGATCATGGCATCTGGTCTTATCATTTCATGGCAAATAGATGGGGAAACAGTGATAGACTTTATTTTGGGAGGCTCCAAAATCACTGCAGATGGTGACTACAATCATGAAATTAAAAGACACTTTCTCCTTGGAAGAAAAGCTATGACAAACCTAGATAGCATATGAAAAAGCAGAGACTTTATTTTGCCAACAAAGGTCCCTCTAGTCAAAGCTATAGTTTTTCCAGTAGTCATGTATGATGTGAGATTAGAACTATAAAGGAATCTGAATGTTGAAGAATTGATGTCAGAGTGTGATGTCGGAGAAGACTCTTGAGAGTCCCCTGGACTGCAAGGAGATCCAACCAGTCCATCCTAAAGGAAATCAGTCTTGAATATTCATTGGAAAGACTGATGTTGAAGCTGAAACTCCAACACTTTGGCCACCTGATGCAAAGAAATGACTCCTTTAAAAAGAACCTGATGCTAGGAAAGATTGAAGGCAGGTAGAGAAGGGGACAACAGAGGATGAGATGGTTGGATGGCATCACCAGCTCAATAGATATGAGTTTAAGTTCCAGGAGTTGGTGATGGACAGGGAGGCCTAGCGTGCTGCAGTCCATGGGGTGGCAAAGAATCAGACATGAATGAGCGACTGAAATGAACTGAACTGAAGAGTTAATGATTGGGAAATGTTAGGATGTAGAAACAAAGAAGAGCTGTTGGACTGGGGAACAGGTAATTATTTAAACCATAAATTTGCCACATAGAATCAGTGAACTCTCAGTTCCCTGAAAGAAAGATATGCAGAAAGGCTTCACCCACATTCCTAGGTTGTTTTTAAGGAAGTAGACATTTTCCCCACCACATACATCAGATGAAAACTGTGACAGCAAATACACAGGCCCTAGACTGGTTTGAACCAGAAGGTTGATGATGCTGGCCCCGGATCATCTCACCACCAACCAATCAGAAGAAAGTCCAGGATCTCATCAAGCCCTGCTCCTTGAGCCATGACTACAAACTTGCTCACTGCACTCTCCAGGTCAGGTCACCGTCTCGAAGGCATTAGCTTGCTGTGGCAGCCTCTGCCTGGCAAAACAATG
This sequence comes from Capricornis sumatraensis, assembly GCF_032405125.1. Lineage (NCBI taxonomy): Eukaryota > Metazoa > Chordata > Mammalia > Artiodactyla > Bovidae > Capricornis > Capricornis sumatraensis. The sequence continues at coordinate 11,769,558 of NC_091089.1, read as the reverse complement.
AATGCTCCTCTTTCCTGCTTCACCCAAAATTCTGCCTCTGAGATTCAATTTGGTGTTGATGTACAGAGACTGGGTTTCAGCAACACTACCTGAGCAGTGAGTAGTAGCTATTGATAGATGCTGAGCAAGTAAGGTGACAAGTGTGAAAAGACAAGTGTTTTGGAACCATCCCTGAGAACATAGGAAGGAGAGTAGCAAGAGCGAAAAGAAGGAAAAGTCACAGCAGGCATCAGGTTTCGGGTGAGAACTGGTGGCGACCTCGAGACGTTAGCAGTGAGGATGGACAGGAGTATTTAGAAGGCAGAGGGGATAAAATTTCATGATTCCACGGAGTGGAGTGTGAAGAGCAAAGGGTTATCTCTTTGCTGTTGGTTTTGACGCTAAGTGAGTAGCGGTGACATTTGCATAGGAAAACGAACACCAGAGAGGTGATTACAGAGATAGGTGTAAATGTATTTTAAATATGTTGAGTTAAGGTGGTTTTGCAATGGAACCATTGAAGGTAGATGATAAAGAATAGGGCATAATGATCCAGAGCTCAGTAAAAATATCTGGGCCATTATCACCATCCTCGATGTTGTGGATTACCAACACGTGCTAATTGGATCGTGAAGTTGATGCTCTCATCTAGGCTGTTTGCTGTTTAGTCGCTAAATCATGTTGGACTCTTGTGACCCCATGGACTGTAGCCCACTAGGCTCCTCTGTCCATGGAGTTTCCCAGGCAAGAATACTAGAGTGGGTTGCCATTTCCTTTTCCAGGGGATCTTCCAGACCCAGGGATCAAACCCACATCTCCTGAATTAGCAGGCAGATTCTTTACCACTGAGCCTACAGGGAAGACCCTTCTCACCTACAAATACAGTCTATAATTCAAACTTAAGGGGAAAAAAAAAATCCACATTTGATGAACAGAAATTAAAAAAGGAATTTTTAAAGTTATAGCAAAAGAGAGAGAAAGAGGTGATCTCAGTTAAATCTTCACTGAGTGTTGGGGCCATAAAGATGCTCCTGACATGTGAGTAACAGGACAATAAGTGTCTATATATTTTATTGATTTTTACCCATTCTAATAGGAGGGTAGTGGTATATAATTGTGATTTTAATTTGCATTTATTTCATGAATAATAATGACTAACATCTTTTCATGTGCTCATTTACCATCTGTATCTTTCTTATCTGAATTTTTTTTTAATTTTCATAATTTAATATTTGAAATCCCTTTAGTCCTCTGAAAACAGTTAATTTCCTCATCTTTAAAATTATACACTAGGACCTACCTTTAATTTCTACTGACTTTTCTGACTAAACATAAAAACCTGCCCAAATATTTCAAACTGTAAAAAATAGTCTCATACACACACAAACAAACCACATGAGCTTCAGGGTGTTGACCTATCTCACTGTCATTTAATCTCCACATTCAAAGTACTTGACTATCTACATTTTTTGTCATCTTGTATAAGTTGAAGGTGTATACATGATGGTTTGACATCCATACATTGTGAAATGATTACTAGAGTAGGTATAGTGAACATCCATCATATCATAGAGATACAAAAGGAAAAAACAAGGGAAAAATGTTTTTCTTGTGATGAGAAGTCAGTGTTTATGCCCTTAACTTTTACATATAACATAAATCACGTTAATTGTAATCATATTGTACATTACATCTTTAGTATTTTTTTATCTTGTAATTAAGTCTATACCTCTGAACACCTTCAGCCAATCCCCCCTCCCCTCATCCCTTGCCACCGGTAAACACAAATATGATCTTTACTATGAGTTGATTTGTTTGGGCTTTGGCAGCGGGTACAGTTGACCTACAGCACCATGTTAGTTCCTGGTGGCCAACAGAGTGATTTGATATTTCTATTCATTACAAAATGGTGGTAAATTACAGTAGCAAAACCAAAACCAAGTTATACATGAAGAAACTATTTGGGCACAGAAGCAAATAACAGGCATATTCAGTTTTTAATCAATGTCTTCATTCATTCAGCTGTCATGGAAATCATCAAGTAACAACAGAAATGATAAAAATCTCATGATTATTAGTGCTATCAGTTTTTAATCCATTGTTACAAAAGATGGAAGCTCAGACACACTCATATTTGTAGACGGTTCTGCGGCCTGGCTTGATAGAAACACAAGATCAGTGAGCACAAAATGTATGTGTTTGATATAGTAATCTTTTGTAGAGTGAAAGTTTTTGCTGTCAGTCTTTCAGATTAGTTTGGTCTGCTTATCGGTATGTTTAAATATGCAAATGTTGATGCACATAAAGTTAAATGTTCACTGTCTGCCTTTGTCACTTTATTTCTTAGATATTTAAGTATCTTAAAATGTATTATCTTTGTAGGGTGTTCAGTTTTATAGATTGGGAATTGTTTTCCATACATTAAGAAAGGGCAAGACAGTGAATGGATGGATGTAATTCCCTGAGAAAAAGGAACTAAGTACGCACACATGAAATTCACGGCACAATTTTTATTATACGCATTTCCCTGTCATCCATATTTACATCTTTACAGATAAGAGAGCAACTCATACATACAATAACAAGATGATGAATTTCGTGTATTTTAATTTTCAAATGAGGTTTGTAGCGCTCTCAGCCTGAATCGCCACAGTAATCTGAGATGGCAATCCAGTTCCATATAAATGCAAATTAACATTGTTTGTTTCAGCAAACCCTTGCATCTCAGATTAATCTAAATCTAAATCACATTATTCAGGTACCAGTTTCTCAATCTAAAAATCACTGAGAGATATGAAGGAGAAATTCCTCATTTTCTTTCTTTTTTTTTTTTTTTTTTTGTCAATAGTGACCATTCATTTTGAGAAAGTAGAAAATAGTTCAAATTGAAATCCTCAGGAAGTTTAGAAGCTTTAAGTTTATTTTTGAGAAGTAAAACATTCAGAATTAGAGGGTGGAGAAAAAGAAAACCTCTACATTATAGAAGAATGCCCAAATGCAATAGCTCAAGCAAAATATACTTCCCCGCCTCTCTTTCAAAGAATATTCCAGTTCTCCATCCAAACAAAGATGAATTGAGTGAGTATGAAGTGTATAAGCAAATGAAGAGATGGCATCAGCACAGCCATTATTCCCGGAAAGAATGGGCCTGCCAGTCAAGTAATGCATGGTCGTCTTCAGTCTTCACTCAGGCTTACATCCACTGTATTTTAAGACTGTCTTTTCTCTGTGGGAACATTCTTCTAAACGTTGTTTAACAAAACAAATAAAACAAGCTTTGTAAAATACCAGGAATTTTTTAAAAATGGGGACAAGAAGGAAATGGAGATTAGAAAGTAAAAGCACTTCTCAGAAGGATAAGACTCAGAATAGGTCTTAGAATTAAAATCTATCCTGGCGCCAAGCAATTTATATTTGACATTTAAAACTGTTCTTAACTATGATATCAAGTTATGGTAATGAGGATGATGGTGATAATGACGATGGTGATGATGGTGGTGGTGATGGTATTGGTGATGATAATGATGGTGGTGATGTTGATGGTGGTGGTGACAATCGTGGTATTTTAATACAAAGAAGTTTAGAAAATAAATTCCATTTTTGCTAATTAAGATTCTAAAGTTAAATGTCTAGTTTTTTGAAACTGATGTTCAATCCCAAGCTTATACGATTCTAATTTATTTTCTATTGTTTTCTAAGTAGAAAGAAGTCAATTTATATTTAAGAAGTGATCTGAGTCTAACAGCAGAAAAATCCCAACACCCACGGAGACCCCATATCATCAAGGGCAAATTTACTTTAGAATACAATTTAAATAATTTAGCAGAAGTTCCCAAGCCACAGAAGTGAGATTTTCAGTGGCCCTTGATGGTTTGGGGAATTTAATATGATCTCACATTTCTCTAAAATGTTTGATAAAGTAGTCCAAAGACCACAGGATATGAGGAACAGATATGAGGCCTCCAGCAGAATGACAATTTAACCCAATTTCCCTTCTGAAACACAAAGTACTAGGGCACATTGTGACACTTCAGTTCAGTTCAGTTCAGTCTCTGAGTTGTGTCCAACTCTTTGCGACCCATGTTGCACTGTGTGGTCCATGGAGTTCTCCAAGCTAGAATACTGGAGCGAGTAGCTGTTCCCTTCTCCATTCAGTCATGGATTCCTTAAATCTTGCCCACTTGACTCCCTCTACCACTTTTCTGGTGGCAAAAGATTTCATTCCACCAATTGAGGCAGTATGTATTATAGATCTAACAAATTATCCCCAAACATTGTGTTCCTCCATTGCTCTCTGCAAAGAGAGGGATCCTCTGTTTTCCAGAAAATCAGTGAAAGAAACTGCTTCTTCCAGAAAAAGACATACATGTTTGCATATAATTATACTCAGTGAATTTGGAACAGGCTTTAGTTATTTATTCAGAGAAAGTGGGAAATAGAGAAAGGGAGAGTACAATATTTCTTACTGTTTAAAACACTTCATTTGTTTTTATATCAATATCAATATTAATTTAACTAGTTTCATGGATTTTATCCACTTCAGCAAATTGAGTAACTGAATTACCCCTCCAGTTGCTATTTGACCATTATTTAAATTTTATTCAGTTAACATTTTTAAAGAAGGAAAGGTCAGAATTCCAATCTGTTCAATTCTTTATAGTTTTTAACCTGTACAAAAGGCTAATCATTTTTTTCCTTAAGAAACTGACGAATTTTTAAGTTACTAATCTTTCTTGTAAAGCTATCAAAAATTTTGTTCTGTTTCCCTCCTTTACACATTACATCTTGATAACCCTTCCCATATTTAAGTATAACTTTTTGAATCCTGCTTTGTCTTTCTCAAGAGTCAAAGAAAACAAAATTTTACCTTCTTAGTAGTGAATCAGAAATTGTGTCCTCAATCCTCAAAAGATGGAAAACACTCCAATTTCTTTGTATCATTAATTTAACTATGGACTTCAAATTTATGATATTAATAAAAGCTGTCTTACAACTCCTCTTTGCTTTGCATTCTCCTATGGATTCCACATAGGACTTCCCTGGTGGCTCAGATGGTAAAGCGTCTGCCTACAATGCGGGAGACCCAGGTTCGATCCCTGGGTCGGAAAGATCCCCTGGAGAAGGAAATGGCAGCCCACTCCAGTATTCTTGCTTGGAAAATCCCATGGATGGAGGAGCCCCATTGGCTACTGTCCATGGGGTCGCAAAGAGTCGGACACGACTGAGTGACTTCACTATCACTATCACTATGGATTCCACATAATATATCAAGTTTCAGAATAAGTTTGGTTTCGCAGAACATTCTAACCAACCAGAGCATCTGGATTCCAGGACTCCTCTGGCTCATTTTGTTACTTTGCAAAATCATAGAACTGAATGGTCATTGAAATTTAAAGTAGGAAACGGGTCTATGAATGATTATTTTATGTCTTACTGGACTTTCTCAGGAAGGTCCTTTGTTAGAGCACATATGAGGTACAGGAATGCATCAGGAGCTCATATGAGGTACACAATTGTTGACTGCACTATTCTAAGACACTAGGTGTCAAAGTGCTTTGTGAAAATTAGAAACAGGATGATTTTTCTTGAGTAATACATAAAAACTACTTTTTTTCAAGCTGGTGTCTGAAATTTCACATTTAGCATTTCTTTGGCAATGTAAACAATTTTGTTTGTGTTACATGAGACCTGAATCTAGGTCAAACTTGTTCACAATTCTATCACCACTGTCTACCCAGGGATAAATTTGGAAATTGATATTAACTTATTATATTACTATATTGACAAGTTTCTCAGACATTTATACATTTTTGTGAGTTGGTTTTGCCCAGTATTTTTTTTTTTCCTTGAAAACTTTTTTTTTTTTTTTGCTAGAGAATGAAAAATTTACAATCACAGGAGAATGAAGAAGATCCTTCAGCTTGTACCTGGCACTTATACACACACACACACACACACACACACACACACACACACACACCCCACAGGAAGAAAAAAAACTCCAGCAGCCTTGTAAGTACATCGTCTACTTGGGGATTTTATAGGAGATACATATGTGGTAGTGCTTAAGCTAATAGAATTCTAGGAAAAATGAGAGACACTGAGGCTCATGAAATGTTTGATCATGTTTGGCCTGCCCTGCTCCCTCTTGCCATGTTATACGTACGGAAGTAGATTTCAAGATAAAGACCTAAAGCCCAGAGGCTAATGTGGATATAGTTGTGACTCAACTCTGGCCAATTTAGCTATATTTATGATGGATCAAGCATCCTTTCAAGAAAGACTCTGGTTACAAAGACATAGTTTTGTTTATAATGACTGTTTTCAGAGAATGAATGATTATACACTTGAGGTAAAATGTCCTGGAAAATTTTCTCTGCTCAGTGAAGTGTGCTTAATATAGCAAATACATCTTGATTTTTCTCTATTCAAAAAAAAAAAAAAAAATTCAAGGGACTTTTAAAAAGTGTAAATCAGGCAGACTGAATGAAACATGAAAAGATCAATCCTTCTTAACCTGCCGTTACCCTGATTCCCTAGTGGGAAAGGTAGATGGTGGTGTCTCCTTGATGTTCACCAGCTCTCACCACAGTTCCCTCTCAGCCTCAGCACTTTAAAGACCAGAGATGCCACAGATTTATCTTTGCCTTTCCATTTTGACAAATGTATTTCTCCTTTTTCACGCTGACACCTTCCTTAACTGATCCCTTTCTCTCTTTTCAAACTGACCGCCTGCATACTTTCAGTTCTGTTCAGTCGCTCAGTTGTGTCCGACTCTTTGCGACCCCATGAACTGCAGCACGCCAGCCCCCCCGTCCATCACCATCTCCCTGAGTTCACTCAAACTCACATCCATCAAGTCGGTGATGCCATCCAGCCGTCTCACCCTCTGTCCCACCCCTTTTCCTCCTACCCCCAATCCCTCCCAGCATCAGAGTCTTTTCCAATGAGTCAGCTCTTCACATGAGGTGGCCAAAGTACTGGAGTTTCACCTTCAGCATCATTCCCTCCAAAGAAATCCCAGGGCTGATCTCCTTCAGAATGGACTGGTTGGATCTCCTTGCAGTCCAAGGGACTCTCAAGAGTCTTCTCCAACACCACAGTTCAAAAGCATCAATTCTTCAGCGCTCAGCTTTCTTCACAGTCCAACTTTCACATCCATGCATGACCACTGGAAAACCATAGTCTTGATTAGACAGAACTTTGTTGGCAAAGTAATGTCTCTGCTTTTAAATATGATATCTAGGTTGGTCATACTTTTCTTTCAAGGAGTAAGCGTCTTTTAATTTCATGGCTGCAGTCACCATCTGCAGTGATTTTGGAGCCTAAAAAAATAAAGTCTGACACTGTTTCCACTGCTTCCCCATCTATTTCCCATAAAGTGATGGGACCGGATGCCATGATCTTCGTTTTCTGAATGTTGAGCTTTAAGCCAACTTTTTCACTCTCCTCTTTTACTTTCATCAAGAGGCTTTTTAATTCCTCTTCACTTTCTGCCATAAGGGTGGTGTCATCTGCATATCTAAGGTTATTGATATTTTTCCCAGCAATCTTGATTCCAGCTTGTGTTTCTTCCAATCCAGCATTTCTCATGATGTACTCTGCATATAAGTTAAATAAGGAGGGTGACAATACACAGCCTTGATGTACTCCTTTTCCTATTTGGAACCAGTCTATTTTTCCATGTCCAGTTCTAAGTGTTGCTTCCTGACCTGCATCTAGGTTTCTCAAGAGGCAAGTCAGATGGTCTGGTATTCCCATCTCTTTCCGAATTTTCCACAGTTAATTGTGATCCACACAGTCAAAGGCTTTGGCATAGTCAATACAGCAGAAATATCTAAAATGTACACTATACACTGTCCCACTTCCCTATTTTAAATAAGCAGATATGTAAATAAATACCTTTCAGTGAAGCCCCTCAAGAGCAGGACAAAGGCTGAGCTGATACAGACAGCACATGGCCACAGCATTTTCTTTCCATCACCACCTCTGGTTCACTAAATATGACAGTGCTGTTGAAGGATGAGTAGTCCATGTGCCATGCTAGCTCAAGGCTCCACAGTGGTTCTTACAGTTGGTTGACTTTCTGAGTTTGGAGGGGGCTGGGATAAGCCATACATATTTAACCAGGAGGAGGAGGAGACTCTGCTGGTGAGACTGGGTTTGGTAACTAAAACTAGTGACAGGAGGGTTTGTTTGTTTGTTTGTTTTTTCAGCATCTCTGGAACTGTGTATACTTCTGTCAAAATAAATGACCTCTGAACCCCCATCGTCTTGACTCTTTCTCCAAAATCTACACCTAACAAAATGATGGAGAGAAGGTGCTTCACTTAGGTTCAAGAATCTCCTTTTCCATTTCTCTTTGGGTACAGGCTTTGGGTTCAGACCTTGAGTGGTGAAAACCCATACTTCCTGCATGTTTGGGTGAGTGGCTAGAATATGAATCTGAAATAGAATCTGAAAGATCTCTTCTTGTAGAGAAGAAGGTACATTAGCATCGGTTTTCTCATCTTAACAAATAAATACCTAAATGTATGACAATTTAGTTTTGCCATTCCTTCCACATCATGTGTCTTCACTTTAGAGTAAACTTCCTGGTAGAGAGGACTTAACTGGTTCTATAAAAATTTTCATTATTCATTTATTTGAAACAATTGCTAAATAATTATGGTATGTGGTGGTTTAGTCACTTAGCGATGTCCAACTCTTTGTGACCCCATGGACTCTAGCCTTCCAGGCTCCCCTGTCCACGGGATTTTCCAGGTAAGAATATTGGAGTGGGTTTCCATTTCCTACTCCAGGGAGTCTTCCCAGCGCAAGGACTGAACCAGCATCTCTTGCCTTGCTGGTGGTCTTCAGCATTGCATGTGGATTCTTTACCACTAAGCCACCAGGAAAGTCCTACTAAATAATTAAAATGTACCAAAAATTATGAAGGAAGAATCAAGTAAATCCATGGGTTCACCTATGTTACCCTCTAGGATTAGTCAGCCACTTACAAAGAAAATGACTATATGGATGAACTGGGAAAGGGTAATCCACACTAACCTTTCTATCAGTCCTACCTTACTTATCAGTCAAAGGTAGAAAATGTCCACAAAATTTATCTAAGATGTTAGATAAAAATAGTGATGTTACTTTTGCACATTGTTTACACTATTCTGGCAAGAGTGAAATACGCATGGAAGCCATAAGCCTCAAAATAGAAATTGTATAATTTTGGTGAGTCTGTGTACTACTTAATGTTCATTTTTTCACTTGACACCATTCTTGTTCAATATAAATATGAATATAAAGCAAATTTATATCAATTCTTTTAAAAGTTTAAGTGTAAATGACTAAAGTAGCAATGAAATGAAGTGCCATGACTAACAAAGAGAAATGGTGCAGAAAAAAAGGGGGAGGGAGAAGTTTTACTTCTTAGCACCATTTCCTCTTTCTGAACAAAGGCCCCACATTTTAATTTTGTGTTGGGTCTCACAAATTATGGAGCTGATATTGCCTCGAGTCTCTCCTTGGGAGGCAAGTTCAGATTTGTTTTAAAGATAGAGAATTAAGTATAATTTCCAAGTATATTGAAAATATCTAATATGGACTATAGCAATAGAAAATACTAGCCTGAAGCTATAAACAAACAGAGTATCGGCTACCATATGTATTTCTTGTTGAATTCATTTACTATTTGGATAATGTAAAATTGACCTTGTCAGCCAAGTAGAATTAGGAATTTTGATTATCTAAATTTAATGATGAGTTTAATTATTCAAATGATGCTAAGAATACGTAACTGTAAAATTCAATTCAAAATGATAAATTATGGTACAGTTAATTCAAAATGATAAATTTTGGCACAGTTAATTCAAACCAAATGATTCAAATCAAGTGTATTTTTGCCATTAGTATTATTTACAGATAAAAGAATCTGATATATCTAATTTTTCTTTTATATTTATTTATTTACTTAACTTTGGATTTTCTGCATGCTTTTCAGGATGTTTGTTCCCTGACCAGAGATTGAACCCAGGCCCCTAGCAATGGAAGCATGAAGTCCTCACCACTGGACAGCCAGGGAAGTCCCTCTTCTTTTTAACACTTGAGGATGAGAATAATTTTCTTACAGTTGCATATATGTGCTTATATAAATGTAATTTATTATACATATACATAGATAAATACGTGCATATCTATATTAAATAGCAATATTAAAGTTTTAGTTTTCTAAACATTTTATATACTTTAGTGTATGCAGTAAAATATCAATATACTGAATTTTACTCTGACTTGTGAATTATCAACAAGGAAAATATCCATGGAATTAGTTCATTAAGTTCCACATTTTGTGCATGAGGAAATTAAAGAACAGAATGGTCAAATGACTCAAGATCATGGAGTTGCTAGGAACTGGGGCTAGAAACCAATTATCAGTTCTGGAGAAAGAATCACTGTTTCATGCTGTTCTCCTTAGAAAAGCCTTTGGAAAGAATTGAAATTCAATATAGATTTTGAGTGTCTCCACCTTTGGAGTCTTAAAGGTTATGAGATTAGATGCTGGCTAAGAGTAGGGATCAATAGAGCTTACAGCCTGTAGGACAGGAAATAAATAATGGGGAACCACTGAACATTGACTTCACTGAGAATGTGTTTGCTCATATTTATGCATCCTCACTTGTGCTTACAAAGAGATGAGCAAAAAGATAAACACGAAGAGTAAGAATATCAGACTGGACAGTTATTATCCTAATTCTACACTCTGCAAATAGGATCTGCAAAGCCTTGTATTTCTAGTCAGTGTCATCATAGAAGCACCTCCTTAAATCAACAGCACAACATGTAATCAAACTATCAACATTACGTTTGCCCCAAAAAAGCTACTTATAAGGTCAGAGGAAAGAGATACATTAATGGAGTTGGCTTTACGAAAATAGGGAATAAACAAAATACTTGAATCTTGGAGTTTTCTGTTCTTAAATTTAACCGAGTTAACTGGGAATATTTTTAAATGTTTCCCTCATATGTGGGTACTTACAGAAGTAAAAGACTAGTTTACAGGGCAGTTACTAGTTAGATATACACCAAAATAAGTGCAAAAAATGTGCTATGCAGCTATATATGTTGAGTAGTCCAAAAAATTCATTTGGGCTTTTCCACAAGAGCTCACAGAAGATCCTAAATGAACTGTTTGGCTAACCCATTATATAATGTGTAAATGTTTAAATGCATATATCCATCAGGAAGCTTCCGTAAGCCTCTTATCCTTCTCCATTAAAGGGTAGACAGACTGAAATCAAAATCAGAGAAAACTAAGCAATCTAATCACATGGACCAAAGGCATGTTTAACTCAATGAAACTATGAGCCATGCCGACTAAGGCCACCCAAGATGGACGGGTCATAATGGAGAGTTCCGACAAAATGTGGGCCACTGGAGAAGGGAATGGCAAACCACTTCAGTATTCTTGCCTTGAGAACCCCATGAACAGTATGAAAAGGCATAAAGATAGGATGCTGAAAGATGAACTCCCCAGGTTGGTAGGTGCTCAGTATGCTACTGGAGATCAGTGGAGAAATAACTCCAGAAAGAATGAAGAGATGGAGCCAAAGCAAAAACAACGCCCAGCTGTGGATGTGACTGGTGATGGAGGCAAGGTCCAATGCTGTAAAGAGCAACATTGCATAGGAACCTGAAATGTTAGGTCCATGAATCAAGGCAAATTGGAAATGGTCAAACAGGAGATGGCAAGAGTGAACATTGACATTTTAGGAATCAGCGAACTAAAATGGACTGGAAATGGTGAATTTAACTCAGATGACCATTATATCTACTATTGTGGGTAAGAATCCCTTAGAAGAAATGGAGTAGCCATCACAGTCAACAAGAGTCTGAAATGCAGTACTTGGGTACAATCTCAAAGATGACAGAATGAACTCTGTTCATTTCCAAAGCAAACCATTCAATATCACAGTAATCCAAGTCTATGCCCCAACCAGTAATGCTAAAGAAGCTGAAGTTGAACAGTTCTATGAAGACCTACAAGACCTTGTAGAACTAACACCCCAAAAAGATGTCATTTTCATTATAGGGGACTGGAATGCAAAAGTAGGAAGTCAAGAGATACCTGGAGTAACAGGAAAATTTGACCTTGGAGTACAAAATGAAGCAGGGCAAAGGCTAAGAGTTTTGCCAAAAGAACACACTGGTCATAGCAAACACCCTCTTCCAACAACACAAGAGAAGACCCTACACATGGATATCACCAGATGGTTAATGCTGAAATCAGATTGATTATATTCTTTGCAGCCAAAGATGGAGAAGCTCTATACAGTCAGCTAAAAAAAAAAAGGACCGGGAGCTGACTGTGGCTCAGATCATGAACTCTTTATTACTAAATAAATACTTAAATTGAAGAAAGTGCAAAAAACCACAAAACCATTCAGGTATGACCTAAATCATATCCCTAATGATTATATAGAGAAGGCAATGGCAACCCACTCCAGTACTCTTGCCTGGAAAATCCCATGGACAGAGAAGCCTGGTAGGCTGCAGTCCATGGGGTCGCGAAGAGTCAGACACGACTGAATGATTTCTCTTTCATTTTTCACTTTCATGCATTGGAGAGGAAATGGAAACCCACTCCAGTGTTCTTGCCTGGAGAATCCCAGGGACAGGGGAGCCTGGTGGGCTGTCGTCTATGGGGTCACACAGAGTTGGACACGACTGAAGCGACTTAGCAGCAGCAGCAGCAACGATTATACAGTGGAAGTGGGAAATAGATTTAAGGGACTAGATAGAATCCTTGATAGACAGAGTGCTTGATGCACTATGGATGGAAGTTCGTGACATTGTATAGGAGGCAGGGAGCAAGATCATCACCAAGAAAAACAAATATAAAAAAGAAAAATGGCTGTCTGAGGAGGCCTTACAAATAGCTGTGAAAAGAAGAGAAGTGAAAAGCAAAGGAGAAAAGGAAAGATATACCCATTTGAATGTAGAGTTCCAAAGAATAGCAAGGAGAGATAAGAAAGCCACCCTCAGTGATCAATGTAAAGAAATAGAGGAAAACAACAGAATGGGAGAGACTAGCGATCTCTTCAAGAAAATTAGAGATACCAAGGGAACATTTCATGCAAAGACGGGCTCAATAAAGGACAGAAACGGTATGGACCTAACAGAAGCAGAAGATATTAAGAAGAGGTGTCAAGAATTTTGATCACTCATGTAGAGACAAATATCCTGGAATGTGAAGCCACGTGGGCCTTAGGAAGCATCACTATGAACAAAGCTAGTGGAGGTGCTGGAATTCCAGTTGAGCTATTTCAAATCCTGGAAGATGATGCTGTGAAAGTGCTACACTCAATATGCCAGCAAATTTGGAAAATTCAACAGCGGCCAGGAGACTGGAAAAGGTCAGTTTTCATTCCAATCCCAAAGAAAGGCAATGCCAAACTATGCTCAAACTATTGCACAATTGCACTTATCTCACACACTAGTAAAGTCAGGCCCCAAATTCTCTAAGTCAGGCTTCAACAATACATCAACTGTGAACTTCCAGATGTTCAAGCTGGGTTTAGAAAAGGCAGAGGAACCAGAGATCAAATTGCCAACATTCCCTGGATTATCAAAAAAGCAAGAGTGTTCCACAAAATCATCTATTTGTTTTATGACTATGCCAAAGCCTTTGACTGTGTGGATCAAAATAAACTGTGGAAAATTCTAAAAGAGATTGGAATACCAGACCACCTGACCTGCCTCCTGAGAAATCTGTTTGCAGAGCAGGAAGCAGCAGTTAGAACTGGACATGGAACAACAGTCTGGTTCCAAATAGGGAAAGGAATACGTCAAGGCTGTATACTGTCACCTTGCTTATTTAATTTATATGCAAAGTACATCATGAGAACTGCTGGGCTGGATAAAGCACAAGCTGGAATCAAGATTGCCGGGAGAAATATCAGTTACCTCATATATGCAGATGAGACCATCCTTATGGCAGAAAGTGAAGGAAAACTGAAGAGCCTCTTGATGAAGATGAAAGAAGAGAGTGAAAAAGTGGGCTTAAAACTCAACACTCAGATAACTAAGATCATGCCATCCGGTCACATCACTTCATGGCAAATAGATGGAGAAACAGTGGAAACAGTGGCAGACTATTTTTTGGGAGGGAGGGGTGCGGTGGGATCCAAAATCACTGCAGATGGTGACTGCAGCCATGAAATTAAAAGATGCATACTCCTTGAAGAAAACTTATGACCAACATAGATAGCATATTAAAAAGCAGAGACATTACTTTGCCAACAAGATCCATCTTAGTCAAGGCTTTGGTTTTTCCAGTAGTCATGTAAGGATGTGAGTGTTGGACTATAAAGAAAGCTGAACACCAAAGAATTGATGCTTTTGAACTGTGGTGGAGACGACTCTTGAGAGTCCCTCGGACTGCAAGGAGATCCAACCAGTCCATTCTAAAAGAAATCAGTCCTGAATATTCTTTGGAAGGACTGGAGTTGAAGCTGAAACTCCAATACTTTCGCCACCTGATGCAAAGAACTGACTCATTTGAAAAGACCCTGACTGAAGGCAGGAGGAGAAGAGGACGACAGGGGATGAGATAGTTGGGTAGCATCACTGACTCAATGGGCATAAGTTGAGGGAGGCCTGGCGTGCTACAGTCCATGGGGTCGCAAAGAGTCAGACACGACTGAGTACCGAGCGGCTGAGCTGAACTGAACTGATGTGAATGAAACCGGGATAGTTCCTGTGAAGAGAAGTAATGGAGTGGTAGCTGGAAATGATAGAAGAATATGACTAGTTTAGGAACTCAAAGGCAGCTCCCTTGGGAAGTTATATTTGATCTAAAGAAGAATGGGTGTTTCCTGCATAAGAAGGAAGAAAGGGTATTCGGGACAGGAGAGCTATATGTGGTGGGAGCTTTCTATTTTGAAGAACCAAAAGAGTACAAATGCGACTTGTGGAAAGAGTACAGTATGTTTGGTATAAGATGAAGCTGGAAAGAAAGGAAAGCCCCAAAGGGGCACATTGAGGATCGTGACTTTTACTGTAAAAGTAGTGGAAAGCCACTGAACAGCCTTCAGAAAGAGAATGATACTACCATCTATGTATTTAAAGGTCCCACTCTGGCCATATCATAGAGAAAGATTAAGGCAGAAAAGGAAGATATGTGGAAAATTCAGCTAAGAGGAGACAGGTAATTTGACCTTGGGATGCTTAGAGTGGGTTGGGGGAAAATGATTGACTCCAGAGACTCTGAAGATGTGAAATTACGTTGTTGAGGATGTATTTATTATTGGGAGGAGTAGAAGTGTGGCATCAAGTATGGGCGCCAAGGATGCGGCTTTTATAGACAGATTCTGGCTACATTCAGAGGTGTAGACCAATGGGAAAAGAAGAACTGTGGGGGGAGATAATGACTTTAATATCTGGCATATTGGGGGATACACTTCAGGTACATAACAGGATATGTTAATTAGATAGTTATACATACAAGGTCTGGATTTATGAAGAGGGTGGAGCTGAAGATATAAGTTTGGAATTCATAGCCATATGTATTCTAACTGAGGCTGTGAATATGAATGAGATTGTTTAGGGAAAAGAAGAAAAATGTAGTCAAGACCAAGTCAAGAGAAACTCCAAGAGGTAACAACTACATGGAGAAATATGAGTGCAATCTGCCTCTCAAAGGTGCAATAAACATGAGACTGTATTTAAACATAATCATAGTAATAATTATTACTACTTCTGTTATTCATTGTTATTTTATGTTGTTACATAGCAATCAGGAGAGTTGCAGGGAGAGATCAGGCGAGGATGGTTTCAAGAAGGATAAGAGTAAATTGTTTTAAAAATGTGAATGAGGATTGGGGAAAATCAGAACACTTGATGTGCCATTTTTAATAGGTCTCTTCTTTAAATGGTGCATTACCTGTCTAAGGGTAAATGTTTAGGCAAATGTACGTTTTCATTATTAAGAAAATACTACAAAATAATTTCATGTCACTATATAAATTCATCATATAAATTTTGATCTTCACCTTCTTACAGCAATATCTGAATACATGTAATAAGTTAAATGTACATATATATTCTAGAGCAATATGAATTATTCAGTAAAACAAAACGTTGTTTAACTACCGCCTGCAACTATTATGAAAACCCAGTAAACTGTGGGTAACTCCAGAACCATGAATTGGAAATTAAAGAAAAGCAAAGCTTGCTCAGCAAAACAAGAAAGAATATTCTTTTATAGAATAAACTTTCAAGTTTATGCTGAGAGGGAAGATTTAGCAAATCAAGTAATTTGTCATTTTTCTCACCTAAATGCTTCTATGGCTCAAGTACTCTGCAAAACATAGCGAACAACATATATGATTTTGGCAACTGCACAATACGTAAATCTCTGCTCCATTCTGACTGAGTTGCTTTTCATTTAGAGAAGATAGGAATAAGAATGGATATTTAGGGTTATAGATTTTCCTCTCCCATTGTGTTGGTCTTCAAATGAGCAATGCATTTGTGCATTTTAAAAATATATATATTTGCTTTGTGTACATTATGTCATTATGATATGCAGTACTCTCTGTAACATGGGCTCCAGGAGTAGTTCTGCAATTTGGGCTAAGAATGTCCAGTAGATTTACCAACACTAGGATTTAAAGTCTAAAAGAAATTGCTTCAGTAAACAGGTTCATCTGTACCATTTTCTCTAGATTCTATATATTATGTGTTAATATATGACATTTGTCTTTTTCTTTCTGACTTACTTCACACAGTATGAAGTCAACAAAAGAAGCTGCATATATATGTATAGCTGATTCACTTTGCTGTACAACAGAAAATAACACAACATTGTAAAGCAACTATGCTTTTGCTGCCATTTAGTTGCTAAGTCGTGTCCAACTCTGTGACCCCATGGACTGTAGCCTGCTAGGCTCCTCTGTCCATGGGATTTCCCAGGCAAGAATACTAGAATGGGTTGCCATTGCCTTCTCCGGGCGGTCTTCTCAACCCAGGAATCAAACTCATGCCTTCTGCTTGACAGGTCGATTCTTTTCCACTGTCAACAGGAAAGCCCAAAGCAACTAGACTCCAATGATTTTTTTTTTAAGTTGCTTCAATTAAATGATAGAGAAACTCTGAGTTGAAGGGTGGGCAAAATATTGACTTTAAATGAAACACAACCTAGAAATAGGAGATTTCATTGAAGGAGTTTGTGCTACAGAAAGTAGCACTTTAAATACATAAAGTCTAAAGGATACTAAGTTAGAGTGACTATGAACTGACTTCCACAATTAGTTGTTTGTTTGTTCATCTCTAATATCTATCAAATATTTATGTAGGTTCTTGTCATTCATATGAAGCTTCTCACAGAAGTAGAAGGCAGAGGAAAATGTACTAAGGGGCATAGTTTTACAGTGTTCTATTCTATAAATTATTAATTTATGAGCTTATTTGGTGTAAGTTTGTGACTTTCAGTCAACTTGCCTGCCTCCAAGCCAATGGAAATAATCCAGGATATGACCATTAACATAAAATATTTATGGCCAGTGTCAGAGGTACTGAATGATTTGTATCATCCACAGTAAATCAGATTGGAATGTTGATTGATTTCTTTGTTTAATTCTTATAGTAGAAATGCATTCAATCATTTTCTATGCATTGACTACTCACACGTCTAGTGCCAAACACATAATTCAAAAGAGAAAGTCATTGTACTCACAGCCAACCAACGTTATTAATTTTAGTAATTTAGAAGAATGTAACAGGTTTTAGACAAACAGATAAATAGAAAATTAAAACATACTGATGCAAAATATATTTACTTATAAATAGGAAGACTGTTAAAGCATAGTTGGCCCAATTATAGGGTAAAACCTGAATCTGCTATGAGAATTTCCTCTATTTACAAATTTAACAGAAGAATTTCTAAATTATTTTTAGAAAAATTAAAATGTTTGGAGAAACATGAAATGTTCATGTGTTTTGCAATTGCTGCCTTATAACTTAGATGAGGTGGAAATATCTTGGTTACTGAGCGCAATAAAATAAGTAATAGCCCTGTGATGTGTAATCAGATCACTACTCCTAGTCCACATCTTTCATGAAAAAAAATATATAGAAAAGATTTTGGAAATCTAGAACCATGGAGACAAAAAGATTTCCATAGGTATGTCCAGGGTTGGTTGTTGTTGGTTTTTTTTTTTTTTTTTTTTTAATGTGACTATGCTTCTTTTAGTTTGAAAAGTATGAAAAAATGGAAATATATTTGCAATAACAAATGCCCTTAAGTAATTTTAAAACTTACAAGGTAAAGTTTTTTCAAAGCATAGATATAAAGAGATCTTTTGAACTTCTTAACCCCTGGATCAGTTTTGAGTAAAGATTATTTGACCTATGCCCATCTTTTGTTAAACCTTTTACCTTCTTCACCATAAACACTGAAGACACTGAACATGTAAGCAGACCATAGGATCAGGGGTCAGGATGTTAGAAAGCAGCTTCAATGAGGAAGAATACAAATCTGTTCAGATAACAATCACGACAGCATCCAATCCAAGGGACACTATTACTAGGAAAGCAGGCGAACAAAACAAACCCAAACATGAAGATGCTCAAATAAAGACCCAAACTCAATCTGGCAAGAGCTCACCAGCCAGCTGTGGGCAGTGCAGCATGTTGAACTCATAGAGACCAAGGGCATGGCAGACCTGCTCAATATGAGTAAGCGGATCTTGGTCTACAGCAGAGAAGTTGCATCTCAGTAGAAATGCTACTTTGTCACTATTCCATACAGTGTTTATACATCTTTGCAGCAAGCAAATCACACAACACAAGGAGTATCCCAGTAAAAGTGTGTTAGAAAAAACATTTTGAATAGGGGATTTTTCATAGATGCTTCTGGGGGGATTTATGGAAATAGGGCTTTTTTTCAGGAAACTAGAGCAGTTTTATGAATTGTTGTTGTCATTTAGTAGCTAAGTCGTGTCCGACTCTGTGACACCACAGACTATACCATAGAGGTTCCCCTGTCCACGAGATTCTCTAGGCAAAAATACTGGAGGGGGTTGTCATTTCCTTCTCCAGAAGGTCTTCCTGGATCAAGGCTCAAATCTGAGCCTCCTGCTTTCGCAGGTGGATTCTTTACCACTGAGCCACCAGGTAAGCCCAGTTTTGTGACAGATGATCTTAATAACATTATTTAGAAAAGAGGAAGAGTGAAATTAAAGCTGTATGTGCCAAAGAAGGAACAGTCACTCATATTAATCAATATAAGGGGATAGCTTGTTTGTGTTGCTCACTACTGTCACAGAATGTTCTTGTCTAAGTCTGGTATACAGTAAAATCATTAATATTCATTTTGGAAAACAGGATTAACTTGAAGTGCCAAGCCAGCTGCTAGCTGGACCAATACCTGTCTCTTAGACACTGGCTAATGCTCACCTTTCAGGGTTTTTCTTATCCCTGGTAATATCATTTTGAAATCTTTTAAGTAAAATTAAAGTTTATAAGATTTATCCATTATCTAGTCGCCCACACCACTTTTACGACTAATAAGACCTTACTTAGGAGGCACATTATAAAACTTGTCCTCTGTGTAAAGGACACAGTGCTTGGTGAAAAGAACAAAGAGAAGTTAAAGAAAGTTTCTTCCAAGTAACACATGTAAGCACATATGTTATGTCTTTGTTTTCCATTGCATATGATAAATATATAACAATAAATTAAAGGTCTTTTATATTCATAACTAATATATCAATTCTATTTCCAAAACAACTTAAGGCAATTCATAATAAGATACATACACTGCAAATGTCTTATGGTAAAAATTTGCATAAAATTCTTATGATAACATACAGAGAGAGAGAAGGGCAGAAATCACTTAGTAAATCTGGCTAACATAAATCCTGCTATTGACTAGTAAGTTTATCACTGAGTTTCTGGCAACAAAGGAAAAATAGAAAGGAGTTATATAATTTCATAAAGAAAATATTTTTGTCTTTTAATTAATTCTAACTAGTTTAAGAATCACTTGTAATAAATATATATAAAAACAGTACAGACCATTTCATCAACAAACCAAATAAAGAAAATAATATATTCATAGAACTTTATGACTAAGTTCTCAATAAAGTTTTAAGATAGAGAATTAATTAAAACTCAGGAGAGTAATTTATTTAAGCAGAAGGAAGAAAAGAATAAATTAATAAGGGCCAAGCATGTAACTTCCTACAGATCATCATATAAAAGAATTTAATTTAAAATATCTATAAAGTAAATAGATTGATTTTTAACTGCATTTTTAATGTCCATGTCTCTTTTTCAAATGGGCTTAAGGAAATAATTAGCAGCCTTTCCAGAGATAAAACTCTCAGGCAGGAAATTGGGAAGCCCATTATTGCATGTAATTAGTGAAAGACAGAATTCTACATGAGGCTATCACATGTGAATTTGAAAGCAGAAATGTCTAAAAATAAGTTTTATATATGATTCAAGTAACAGTTTTATAGCAACCAAGGGTTCTAGTGTTCCTAGCGTATATTATAAAAGATGGAAGATGCAATGTTTTCAGCTTCAAAATTCAGAAAGAAAGATGGTCCACAGGAACCATCATGGACTTGGTTTTGCGTCCATGAACACCTGGACTCAAGCAGTAAGTATTTTCTAATTCTTTTCCTTGACGAATTTCATGAGAAGTCTTGATCCATGAAAAATAGCAGTTTTAGCATAAGAAGAAAAACTTATTATTAAGAAAATTTATCATTTGCTCTTCACTATGGCTGGACAGCTCTTTGCACATCTGGTGGCCACATCAGGTTTGTGTGTGTATGTTTGTGTGTGTGTGTTTAATAAGCTAAAGAAAAGAAGACATATTTAAGACAGATTTGGTTTTAATCACTGAGACTGATATCCCATAGAGTACATGATCCCACAGTCTCAAAGATTGCAGAATCTTACTTCTGGCAGAAACATCAATCTATTCTAAGCATAAGCAGCCTCACCTATAGGTTTCTGTGATGCTAAGGTTTGCTCACAGATTGACCAGAAGTAGGCAAGGAAGCCCACTGATTAAAACTATGGAAATAAGATAATCTATTTTCTCATTAAGAAGACTGGATATCTTGAAAGATCAGAAGGCTACATTGTTCCTGCCATGCACCTGCCTATCCTGGAAGTTGAGTTTATCGTTGTAATTGGCATAGGCGGGATTAGAGACTTTAGTCTTCAGCTCAATCATTATTTAGAGTATAATAGGCAACTTTTATTTTTGAATTTCAATAAGAAACTGACAGAGTGGTGAGGGTGCCCTGTGTGATACACCACATGCAGGTCTTAGGAGGTTTAAACAGAAATGGTGATGAATTGGGGGAAGGGAGGATTTTAGGTTTGGTAAAGGCTTGGTGACTCCAATTTTCTCACTCTCCTTGTGTTTTCCCAGGGAATAGAGGAGCTGTGATAAAAAATCAAACTTAGGTATAACAAAGCATAAAAACAACAATAATCATTTACGGCATGCTGGGAAACCGAGTCCCAGAGCATGGGGAAACCATTTGTAGTACTTGCCAATGTCCATGGTGTGAACACTACCATCATTACAGATTTTGAGCTACCACGATGACATCACTAAATGTATCATTGCTGGGGCTCGATGGACATGGGTTTGAGCAAGCTCCTGGAGTTCGTGAGGGACAGGGAAGCCTGGCATGCTGCAGTCCACGGGGTCATAAAGAGTCGGACAAGACTGAGCTACTGAACTGAACTGAAGCAAGGTATAAGGAAAAGTCAAAGAAAACTATGACTACCATGGTTTTATTTCTTTGTTATGTTTTAGGAGTCTTTTTTTTTTATATTTTAATTTTCCTCTCTCTTCTTTTTTCCTTTATTTCCTAAATTGCATGTAATGCTTATATAACATATTTACAGTACTATAATATTAGCTTTTTTACTAG
Organism: Capricornis sumatraensis; assembly: GCF_032405125.1. Classification (NCBI taxonomy): domain Eukaryota; kingdom Metazoa; phylum Chordata; class Mammalia; order Artiodactyla; family Bovidae; genus Capricornis; species Capricornis sumatraensis. Next base: position 11,747,626 of record NC_091089.1, on the reverse strand, counting down.
TAGGAGTTTCACAAGTTTTCATTAGAAAAGCGTTTGTGAAAATAGTTATAATAAAATAAATGTTGTTATATAACCAAAAACATAATCACAAAGGCAGTCTGAAGCTTAAACACCACACACAAGCTGTTGGAAGAAGCAGATGTCTAACAGATTCATTGATGTACTTAAAAAAAATAAATAATAAGCAGCTACAGTACTGCAGCTATGCTTTCAGTCAGTGAATTTCCCTTTCTTCTCCAGAACAGTGTTTTATAAAGTGTGGTTCCTGGATCAATAACATCAAGACTAGGAATTGATAGAAAAGCTAATTCTAAGGCTCTGTTTTAGCCCTTCTACACTGGAAATTGGTGTGAGTCCCAGCAATCTGTTTTTTTAACAAACCCTCCAGGTAATTCTGATGCATGCTCAAGTCTGAGAACCTCTTCTCTGGGATACATGTTCTAAGTCACCGGAACACAAGGAATTCTTCAGAGTGAAGAAATGTTTGGTGAAGTGTTCCCAAAATCACTGGAAAAGAATCAAGCAAGTTCACATCTTACTCCTTTCCTGCAAATAGTTTAGGTTTTAGGCTTTAACTACCTAAGTAATCAGTCCACCAAAGACAAAAATATAATCAACATGGGGACTAGCATTCAGCCTTAGTTTGTTCCATTTAAAATTATAAGCAATTCATTAACAGAAGCTCCAACTAAATAGAGCTGAGAGACCAGAAGGGGATGCTCTTGTGTCCTGCAGAAGTCCAACTGGAAGAAGAAAGACTCCCTCTTCTTGCCTGGCAAGAACTCAGACAATGAGAGATGATTACAACTCAGCCAATGAAACAGCTCCGACTCCTTGTTTACTGCAGGCCTCCCACCTTCCTTTTCTTTTCTATACAAGTAATCTTCTTTCTCTGTCTTCAGGGACTTGCTTAGGGTTCATCATGGCTATAGATCCTGAACTGCAGTTCTTTGCTTCTCCCAGATAAAGTCCTCTTTGCTGAAGACATAGCTGGCAGTCTATTTCATGTTGACAAAATACTAATCACACTTTTCCCAAATGGGTTATGCTGAATTAAAGGTAAAGCTTCTCCCAAGCATTTTAATAATTTTTTAGTTTGGTTGCTAGCATAGTATCACACAAATATTAAAGTAGATTCATTTTTGTAGTTGTTTAAAAATAAGATTCTTCAGAACCAAAGAATATTCCTTATATATCTAAAAATATAGGACAGGCAAGTAGCTAACATTATTCACAATACTCAGAGCTTCATGTTTCTCACTGTAGGTAACAGAAACCCCAGTGACTAGTATTAGGTTTTGGGTCTCTTAGAGAAATCTAACAGCATTTTAAATAAAATAAAAAGTAAATTCAATTCAAGTTATAATGATTTTTAATTAGGTATTAATATCAATATAAAAACATTGCCATAAGTTGTGTACTTATCTGTCTAAATTATAATTTTGGAAAGTAAACTCGAAAGTAAACAACTTGTGTCTCCACCAATGAAATGAGAGGGCACAGGCACCATTCGTAGTGGGGATGAGCTTAGCTCTAACCAATATGGACATTTCAATTATAGAAAAATCTATGGACATTTAAATTCCTGACTGTCAAATGAAAGTAGGGCAATAAAGGAAACTATGACAAATTTCTTGTGCATAATTGCACAACCGGCACATTCTCAGTTTATATGCTTGTCAGTGAAAGTTCAGAAAAAAATGTAATTTTTTTTTTAAGTTTTAAATCACACTTCCAGATTAAAAAAAAAAAAAAAAAAAAACTGTAAAAAGGCTAGCCCACTGCTGGAGGGTAATGAGTCAGATTGGTTGACCACAGCCTTTTGGCACCTTGTGTTTGCACCAATCAAATGAGAGGGCACAAGCACCATTCATAGTGGGGATGAGCTTAGTTCTAACCAATATGGACATTTAAATTATAGAAAAATCTATGGACTTTTAAATTCCTGACTGTCAAATAAAAGAAACTTACAAACAAAGGAAACTGGCCAAACACTATAAACCTGTCTGTTAAGTGGCAGATAGCAATGTTTTTGATTTAGTCATTAAATTAGAACAATATAGTATTGGCTCACATGGCTTTCTCCCCCCGCCCCCCAGCTGAAAATAACTAAAATGAGCAGAAATAAGAGTACTGTTAACAAAATTTTTTGCAAAATCTTTCAAGCAAGTAGCTACTGCCTCAGTGAAAGTACTGAACAATTCATTTGGGGTAATGTAATCATGCTCATATAGTTATAATAAGAAAATAAAATCTGAGCATTAAGAAAATAAACCTCATCTCATATTTCTCCCTTAAGTCTTAATAAGGTGATAGCTATTTTAATTCAAACCTATAAATTCAAAATGCCTTACACAGAAATAAATATATTTGTTGTAAGTTATCAACCCATCTTGATCTCATTTGTAACAACTGCATACTAGATTTTATAATATTATTAAGATATTTTAAAAATAAATTCCTCGGGTTTCTCTGGGGGCTCAGTGGTCAAGAATCTACCTGCCAATGCAAGAGATACTGGTTCAATCCCTGGTTTGGGAAGATCCGATATGTTGCAGAGCAACTAAACCCGTGTGCTACAACTACTGAGCCTACCTTCTAGAGCCTGGGAGCTGCAAATGCTGAGCCCACGTGACACAAACGACTGAAACCAGCATGCCCTGGAGTCCATGCTGCCCAAGAGAGGCCGCTGCAATGAGAAGCCTGTGCACGGCAGCTAAAGAGTAGCCCCGGCTCTCTGCAACTAGACAAAAGCCCACACAGCAGTGAAGACCAGCACAGTCAAAAATAAAATAAATAAATAAATTCCTTACTAAGACATGGGAAAGAATGAGAGTAAGCCACTTTAAGAAGACTTCACCATCTGAAGTTGTGTAATAATCATCATCATAATATTTTAGGCATTCACATTCCAAGGGGGAAAAATAATGTGTGTAAACAAAAGCTTCTTAAATCATTCCTGTTCATAAGTTTTTGAAATTCTGTAGTCTTTATACTATATTTAAAAAATTAACAGTTGATCTAGTTAGCAGTCTTTGAAGTTTTATATAGCTAACTCTTGAAAAGGCTTGGGTTATTTATTAGATATTCTTCTCAGGAATTTAAGTACTAGGACCACAAGTTACATGATGTATATGACTCTCTTTTTATAAATGTCTCCTAATTTCTCTGGAAAACTCAGAAAAAAATTATTCAGTACAGAAAAGAAACAGTTTAGATGCTAAATATATTATTGAGGCATGAAATGCTTTAAAACATCTCTGAAAAAATTAGTATATAAATATATACTCCTTACAAGAATGATTAAAGATTTAGAAAATACCGAGACCATAATCTATGCTCCACACCATCATTTCTCATGTATCAACTGGGTAAAGTTTTATGAAATCATGCTCAGGGAAGGACTTATGAATCGCTGAATTCATCCTCCAGCTCAGGATTATTCAAAACTGTTCTAGACATCTGAGAAAATATGTCCCTTCTAAATAATTCTGTAGGAGTCTTCATAAAGCTTAGAAAAATCCTATTCTTCTATCTGCTCTTTAAAAAAAATTAAAATAAAATAAACCAAAAGGCAAAGAACCTTGTAGGCCATTAAAAAAAAAAAAAAGAAAAGAAATAGCTTGTTTTCTTTCATGCTCAAACCAGTACTTGGTTGTGGTCACATATGCTGCTCAGGGCTCATCCAGCCTGCTCTGTGATTTTCAATACACTTTTATAAGCCCTAAACCAAGAGTAGTTAGAGGATGAAGAGCTATGTGGGCCCAGTACATCACTTGCTTGTGACAGGTGGCCAGAAACACACAAAGAAAAGGGGAAAAATGGTCGCTGTTGATCAAGGTAATTAAGTTTACACATTCTGGTGATATCAGAAATTATTAACACTTATTATAGAAGGAGGAGGGAAACAGGTGGGAAAACAGACTTCTCACACAAATGAAAGAGCATGAATGCACTGAGGTTAACATAATAATAATAAATTTGAAAAGCCTCTAAGTTACTATTTTTCCTTAATATTTTGGAAGGACACATTGAATTTTAAATTAACCTTACCATCTCCAATTTCTTTATTACTGTTTCCAATTATTTATATATTGTTAAAAGTCTTTTAAAAGCAAAAAACAAAAAAGAGAGAGAGAGAGATGAAGCACTGTTACAATCTATCATTTGAAAGTTCTCTTGAGTTAAACCATATTAGAAGGCTATAAATAAATAATTGTAGATAAAATTATTAAACTGTAACATACTACTTAAAATATTTGGAAGCTATATTTTTCCGCAGCTTTTTTGAGATATGACTGACAAATAAAATTGGATATATTGAGATTCTAAAACATGAAGTTTTTCAAGGTGTATAGCATGACTTAATGTATATATTCATTGTGAAATGATCACCACAATCATATTAATCACCTCACACAGGTACCATGGTGGGGGGAGAGGTGAGAATATTTAAGATTTACTCTCAGCAAATTTTCACTGTACTAGACAGAATTATTAGTTATAATCACCATGCTGTACATAATCCCCAGAAGTTACTCATAGGGCTTCCCTGGTGGCTTAGAGGGTAAAGTGTCTGCCTGCAATGTGAGACACCTGGGTTTGATCCCCGGGTCAAGAAGACCCGCTGGAGGAGGGCATGGCAACCCACACCAGTATTCTTGCCTGGAAAAATCCAAGGACGGAGGAGCCTGGTAGGCTACAGTCCATGGGATCGCAAAGAGTTGGACACAACTGAACAACTTCACCTCACCTTCTAACTGGTAGCTGGAAATGATTATGAAGTAGAAAAAATATTATTAGTAGAAACAAAAAGAAGATGTGAGAAGCTTTTTAATTCAGTGCATTGGTGTCTAAAAAATATTTGACATTTATGGTGGCTCTCAGTCAGCAATGCAAAGAAATATGACATAAAGATACATTCTACATCCCCTCATTGCAATGGACTCTAAGTTGTCATGCGTGCATGCTAAGATGCTTCAGTTGTGTCTGACACTGTGCGACCCCATGGACTGTAGCCTGCCAGGCTCCTCTGTCCATGAGATTCTCCAGGCAAGACTACTGGAGTGGGTTGCCATTTCCTTCTCCAGGGGATCTTCCCTGACCCAGGGATCAAACCCACATCTCCTGTGGCTCCTGCATTGCAGGCGGATTCTTTACTGCTGAACCACCAGTGAAGCCCCCGAGTTATCATGAGCTGACACAATTAGAGAAACTGGACTCCTGAGGGATTCTGACAGGTGTCTGCACTCTGTAAACTCTCATTCACCTTTGTGGCTTCACCAGAATTACACTGTCAGAGAGATGAGAGGAGAGGTGGCTCAGCAGTCAGAAGAGGTGAGCCAATGGCCGGGAATCCAACGGGATCTTGGGGAAGCTGGAGCAGCTGAGGGGCCTCGGGGTGACTGTTTGCGGTTCAGGGTTCACTTCTAAGTTCCCATCGCTTCAAGGGTTGAGACTTTTTTCTCTAACGAGATTCACAGATTCAAGCTGAGAAAAAGTCAAAAGTTCAGCACTAAATAACCTCAAGGACAGAGTATTTTGTATTCATTTCTTTCCTGTTCAATGTGAGAAAAAATATCGGAGACATGGCAAAATGGGATGGGACTGAATAAGGGTTCTACTTTGCAAACTGTATTAAAAAGTAAGAAGAAAGAATAAGTAATGGTTCCAGACACAACAAAACCTCACCGAAATGCTATCATAATTACTCCTTTGACCTTCAAATTAGTGATCACAAGTCCAACACACTTCTAAGTATTTTGAACAAAGATATATGTGTGTGTATATATATATATATATATATATATATATAGGATAAGTCACCTCAATCATGTCCAACTCTTTGCAATTTTATGGACAATATTCTTGCCTAGAGAATCACATGTACCCACTCAGCTTCTCAGTCCATGGGATTCTCTAGGCAAGAATACTGGAGTTGGATGCCATTTCCTTCTCCATATATATATATATATACACACACACACACACATATATATATATATAAATATATATATACACACATATATATATATATAAACACACATAAATACTTCTGCCCCAAAGAACTGCATTCCGAAAGCTGATCCCTGAGTGTCTTTGGTTAAGCAGTTTTACATTCTGCTTGAACAAAGGGAAAACTGCATGAACCAGTTTTACACATCTGGGTAGGGAAAGGAACAAGCCCTCCAGGCAGAAGGATGGTGAGAACAGCCTCATGGTCAGCAGCGTATGAAGCAAAGGACAGACACTTGTTTTGATTTATTTTTTTAAAGTACTGGTGAAGAATTCTGGATAAGCAAATTGATTATTTCTCCTTTTTTTTTTTCTGTTAAATCACCCTGAAGTAGAACTAAAATAGAGATGCACAAATTCTTAACTGCAGATAAACTTGAAGAAGTGGATACTAGAAATCTAGAATCCAAAATAGGAGACCTCTGAACAATGGGGCTTCTCATAGTGGCTCAGTGGTAAAGAATCCACCTGCCGATGCAGGAGATGTGGGTTCGATCCCTGGGTGGGGAAGATACCCTGGAGAAGGAAATGGTAACCCACTCCAGTATTCTTGACCAGGAAATCCCATGGACAGAGAAGCCTGCTGCTGCTGCTGCTGCCGCTAAGACGCTTCAGTCGTGTACAACTCTGTGCGACCCCGTAGACGGCAGCCCACCAGAAGCCTAGCAGGCTAAAATCCATGGAGTCACAAAGGGTTGGGCACAACCTAGCAATGAAATAGCAACAACAATAAACAACAATTAAGATAAAACAAAGATAAGGGAGGATGTTGGCGTAACATCCATGACTGCAGATCTCAGACAAAGCTCAAATTCATTCCCCAATTTTTAAGGTGAAAAATGCCAGTTATTTGTTTCCCACAAAAGAAACTCAGAGTTGAGACATGTAGTTGGAGCTAACCTGGGCTGCTGGTTGGTTTCAAGGAGAAATCAAAGGATTTGGGCTGGATGAGGAATTAGTCATCCACTCAGACCTGAAAGACAAGTCTTGTCATCCTCAGAATCTTATGCTAAAGAAACTTAACTTTGCATTACAAGAAGGAACACAAGGAACAATAAAGACTGTGTATAGAATTCACTAAGAAGAAGAAAGAAAGAAAAATTGTAGGAAAAACAAATGATTTTAGTAAAACCAAAAGATTTCAGTAAACTTCTCTTTGGACTAAATTAACATATCAGTAAGTTAAAGTGAAGTGTAAGCTATGAGGCTGAACTTTGAATTATGGGAGATCTTTTTGCTGACTGTGTCAAGCATTCATCTCACTTCATGGACCTGTGATGTGACCTAAGAAATGTGTAAAATTTGGAATGGTAATGCTTGTTTATGAAGAACATTTGTATTCCCATTCTGTTTGGCACTCAGCTAGACAGAATTTTGAGCTTCCAAATAATGGTTGGGAAGACCTCCTGGAGAAGGACATGGCATCCCACTCCAGTATTCTCGCCTGGAGAACCCCATGGATGGAGGAGCTTGGTAGGCTACTGTTCACAGGATTACACAGAGTTGGGCATGACTGAAGAGCCTTAGCACGGCATGGCAAAGTAATTCCAGTATCTGACTTTTACAGGTTGTTTTCCACCTCCCAGCCCAGCTCCACCCTGACGTCAGACCCTAGTTGAAAGAAGAGAAATCTTCAGAATTCTAGGGAATCACTTTTAATGAATAGCAGTCAATTTAACTAATTTAAAAGTGTTTGAACATTTGGTAGCCACCTTGCAATCTTCCAGTTCCCTATTATGAAACTGATTTTCATTAACTTTACATACAAATGATTAATTTGCTCTTGATGGCAATGATAACAGGGAGCATACTCAGTCGTGTCTGACTCTTTGTGACCCATGGACTATAGCTCGCCAGGCTCCTCCATCCATGGAATTTTCGAGGCAAGAATACTGGAATGGGTTGCCATTTCCTTCTCCAGGGATCTTCCTGACTGAGGGATTGAACCCTTGTCTCTTGTGTCTCCTGCATTGGTAATCAGATTCTTTACCACGGCTTCCCAGTCCCTCCACCTGGGAAGCTCAAATCCAAAAAAGACCTAAAGCTGTTCTGTGGTTAACTCAGCCCCTGGAGATCCCATCTTTCAGAGAGCTGAACTCCATAAACTTAGGGAAAAATCTAGGTAAAAAATGCAAATTAACAGTATTTTTACACTGCTCCTAAAATTCAGCTGAATCTTAATATACATCTCATGCAGCATACCCTTTCTACTGATGGGGCTCAGTCAGGCTGCCTCAAGATACGCCACTTAGGCATGCAGGTTATTTTGAGTTGAAAGCAATTCAGTCCAAAAGACTCAGGAAGAAACTCTGCTCTTCCCCTCAACTGCCTAAAAGAATTTAGATAGAGGACTTGCTCCAGGAAGGGAGCCATCTCCATAGATAACTTTGGTATAATATGAACTACATATGGGTAGACAGGGAGGAACATCAGTCAGCCAGTTCAGTTGCTCAGTCGTGTCCGACTCTTTAGTTCAGTTCAGTTGCTCAGTCGTGTCCAACTCTTTGTGACCCCGTGAATCACAGCACACCAGACCTCCCTGTCCATCACCATCTCCCGGAGTTCGCTCAGACTCACGTCCATCAAGTCCGTGATGCCATCTAGCCATCTCATCCTCTGTCGTCACATTCTCCTCCTGCCCCCAATCCCTCCCAGCATCAGAGTCTTTTCCAATGAGTCAACTCTTCACATGAGGTGGCCAAAGTACTGGAGCTTCAGCTTTAGCATTATTCCTTCCAAAGAAAGCCCAGGGTTGATCTCCTTCAGAATGGACTGGTTGGATCTCCTTGCAGTCCAAGGGACTCTCTAGAGTCTTCTCCAACACCACAGTTCAAAAGCATCAATTCTTCGACACTCAGCCTTCTTCACAGTACAACTCTCACATCCATACATCACCACAGGAAAACCCATAGCCTTGACTAGATGGACCTTAGTCTGCAAAGTAACGTCTCTGCTTTTGAATATACTATCTAGGTTGGTCATAACTTTTCTTCCAAGGAGTAAGTGTCTTTTAATTTCATGGCTGCAGTCACCATCTGCAATGATTTTGGAGCCCCCCAAAATAAAGTCTGACACTGTTTCCAGTGTTTCCCCATCTATTTCCCATGAAGTGATGGGACCAGATGCCACGATCTTCATTTTCTGAATGTTGAGCTTTAAGCCAACTTTTTCACTCTTCTCTTTCACTTTCATCAAGAGGCTTTTTAGTTCCTCTTCACTTTCTGCCATAAGAGTGGTGTCATCTGCATATTTGAGGTTATTGATAGTTCTCCCAGCAATCTGGATTCCAGCTTGTGCTTCTTCCAGTCCAGAGTTTCTCATGATGCACTCTGCATATAAGTTAAATAAGCAGGGTGACAATATACAGCCTTGACGTACTCCTTTTCCTATTTGGAACCAGTCTGTTGTTCCATGTCCAGTTCTAACTGTTGCTTCCTGATCTGCATACAGATTTCTCAAAAGGCAGGTTAGGTGGTCTGGTATTTCCATCTCTTTCTGAATTTTCCACAGTTCATTGTGATCCACACAGTCAAAGGCTTTGGCATAGTCAATAAAGCAGAAATAGATGTTTTTCTGGAACTCTCTTGCTTTTTCCATGATCCAGCAGATTTTGGCAATTTTATCTCTGGTTCCTCTTCCTTTTCTAAAACCAGCTTGAACATCAGGGAGTTCACGGTTCACGTATTGCTGAAGCCTGGCTTGGAGAATTTTCAGCATTACTTTACTAGCATGTGAGATGAGTGCAATTGCGACCCCATAAATCACAGCAAGCCAGGCCTCCCTGTCTATCATCAACTCCCGGAGTTCACTCAGACTCACGTCCATTGAGGCAGTGATGCCATCCAGCCATCTCATCCTCTGTCGTCCCATTCTCCTCCTGCCCCCAAACCCTCCCAGCATCAGAGTCTTTTCCAATGAGTCAACTCTTCGCATGAGGTGGCCAAAGGACTGGAATTTCAGGTTTAGCATCATTCCTTCCAAAGAAATCCCGGGGCTGATCTCCTTCAGAATGGACTGGTTGGATCTCCTTGCAGTCCAAGGGACTCCCAAGAGTCTTCTGCAACACTACAGTTCAAAAGCATCAATTCTTCAGGGCTCAGCTTTCTTCACAGTCCAACTCTCACATCCATACATGACCACAGGAAAAACCATAGCCCTGACTAGAAGGACCTTTGCTGGCAAGGTAATGTCTCTGCTTTTGAATATGCAGTCTAGGTTGGTCATAACTTTTCTTCCAAGGAGTAAGCGTCTTTTAATTTCATGGCTGCAGTCACCATCTGCAGTGATTTTGGAGCCCCAAAATATAAAATCTGACACTATTTCCACTGTTTCCCCATCTATTTCACATGAAGTGATGGGACCAAATGCCATGATCTTCGTTTTCTGAATGTTGAGCTTTAAGCCAACTCTTTCACTTTCCACTTTCACTTTCAAAAGGCTTTTTAGTTCCTATTCACTTTCTGCCATAAGGGTGGTGTCATCTGCATATCTGAGGTTATTGTGATTTCTCCCAGCAATCTTGATTTCAGCTTGTGCTTCTTCCAGCCCAGCATTTCTCATGATGCACTCTGCATATAAGTTAAATGAACAGGGTGACAAAATACAGCCTTGACATGCTCCTTTTCCTATCTGGAACCAGTCTGTTGTTCCATGTCCAGTTCTAACTGTTGCTTCCTGACCTGCATATAGGTTTCTCAAGAGGAGGGAGGGACATAGTAAAGGAGGAACATAGTAAAGTCTATTTGTTAAAATTCCTTTCCGTGTCTCATTGCTTCCATATGTTCAGCAAAAATTTATTTAATAAACATTTGTTATTATCTGACTGATGTGAGTTATCTTCCTCCCTTTTCATATCCTAGACCTCTATCTGCTTGTCTTCGGCTCAGAAGAGCATAGAAATCTCAATTGCCTGACTGTCCTTTGGTCTTGTGAAGTTCTTATTACATACATAATTAAATTTCTTTTTCTCCTATTACTGTCTCATGCCAATCTAATTTTTAGGCAGTTAGAAAAACTGAGAAAGGCAGAGGAAAATGATTCCTCCCCAACAATAAAAACATTCATTGTTAGAATTTTCCATGATTCCTCCCCACCCCTCTCTCCCCCCGGGCCTTGTGACATGTGGGATCTTAGTTCCCTGACCAGGGACTGAACCCATGTCCTATGCAGTGGAAGTACAGAGTTCTGATCACTGAACTGCTGGGCAAACCCCTTCATAATTTGTTTCTTTGTTTATTTTGGTTCCTCTGAACAGATGTCTTTATATTAATATCTTGTTCAAAGAGTGCCCCGATCATGTGACACATTGCATTCTGAGAAAGGTGACTTTTTTTTACACCATTACTGCCCACACTATATTTAGTTCCCAATTCATGTAAATGCAATAAAATCATGACATTTCTACGAATATGTATATAGCAGTCTATATGAGAATATCAGAGTCCTCTTGTAATAATCTTGTCATTTTAAATTAAAAAAGTGAAGTGACTCAGCTTTTGAGTTATTTAATGCATCAGATATCTTGCTTGCTTAATAGGAACAGATAGTCATTAAATTGTTTACACAAGCAGAATAAAATCAGTCATATTCATAACTCTGGCAAATAACTAATGAAATATTAGCCCTATTCAGGAGAAGAGCACACACACACACATACCTTTATATTTATATTCAATAAACTTGAAGACTTTTCAATGAAAAGTATTTCTAGAACTGTTGCTATTGCTCTCATAAACTTTTATCTGTGTATTTGAGTAACCAAAGCAACATGAACCAAAATTTATTGGATCCTTCTCAAATATTGAAATGGTTTTTCTTTAAGAGTGTAATGCTATAAAAAATTTTAAGTGCTTGCAATTATTTATAACTAATATTAGTAAGGCTAATGAGGGGAAACTATTTTGAAAGGCTAATATGCTACATAAAATTATATGTACTATACGAGTGATGTTTAAAATACCCAGCTGTGATCATTTTGTCAATATATAAAGTAATTAACTACAACTGTAAATTGAAGCATCTAATTTAATAGTCCTAATGATATTTATAATTCTCCTCCAAAGCGTCATGCAAGGATTGCCAAATACTTCGTAAAATTAATACTCTACTTCTCATTCCTCCTGATGGCCAAGAATATACCAGTTCCCTAAGAGACAGTTGAAATGGTCGTGATTGAATTTTCATGCTAACAAGTGGAAAACAAGAAACAGACATATCCATGTAAAAGATAAGAAATGCACCTGAGATCAAAGTTTTTCCAAGTTCTGATATCGAGTTTTACATAATTACATTGAATCTTTATGAATTCCATAAATGTGGAAATTCGAAGTTTTGAAGTTGGACTTAATTCTCCAAATGTTACAGTCAGGACAGATTCAAACCAGGCCAGGCAACAGATCTGACTGCAATTCCAGGCTAGTCGATGAAGGACAGCTGGACCTCAAACCAAACCCTCCCTGGATAGTGAGGAATTTAGGAGGCTCTCAGTCAATATCTACCCAACGCAAAAAATTTAAAAATTCTTGGAGTTGCCAGTACTAGGATAAATCTTAGATTAGACACTGGTTCTTCTGTAATTTTATCCTCATTTTGCTCATCAGAGTTCCAAGCACCCATATCTTTTCACAAAGTCCTATATCTGTAAGATAATCTCTAACAATTGTTGCTACACTGTGGGATGGTTTACCATATGCCACTATACCAATAATACTACTTATTAATACCAGATGTTTAATACTACCACTATGTTGATATTATATTATCATCTACTGGGATCTTTCCTTGCACAGAAATTCTGGCTCCTCTTTCCTGGCCCTGTAAATTCACCTGACTTCTAGACTATGGAAAAATTATCACCTAATCTGCATTCGTTAAAATGTTACTAGTTGCTTTATTTTTAATATTTAAAATAAATAAATTGTACCTATAATTTAATAATATTATTAAATTTAATAATTAAACTGCTGTATTATTTATTTATTATTAATGTTATTTCTTTCCCTCATAAATATTATTTAAGAGGCAGTGATCAAGATTATTCCCAAGAACAATAAATGCAAAAAGGCAAAATGGTTGTCTGACAAGGCCTTACAAACAGTGATGAAAAGAAGAGAAGCTAAAGGCAAAGGAGAAAAGGAGAGATATACCCATTTGAATGCAGAGTTCCAGAGAATAGCAAGGAGAGATAAGAAAGCCTGTCTCAATGATCAATGCAAATAAATAGAGGAAAACAATACGATGGGAAAGACTAGAGAGCTCTTCAAGAAAATTAGAGATACCAAGGAAGACTAGAGAGCTCTTCAAGAAAATTAGAGATACCAAGGGAACTTTTCATGCAAAATGGGCACAATAAAGTACAGAAGTAGTATGGACCTAACAGAAGAAGAAGATATTAAGAAGATGTGGCAAGAACACAGAGAAGAACAACACAAATAGTCATGATGGTGTGATCACTCATCTAGAGCCAGACATCCTGGAAGGAGAAGTCAATTGTGCTTTAGGAAGTATCACTATGAACAAAGCTAGTGGAGGTGATGGAATTCCATTTGACCTATTTCAAATCCTAACAGATGATGCTATGAAAGTGCTGCACTCAATATGCCAGCAAATTTGGACAACTCAGCAGTGGCCATAGGCCTGGAAAAGATCAGTTTTCATTCCAATTCCAATGAAAGGCAATGCCAAAGAATGTTCAAACTACCGCACAATTGCACTCATCTCACACACTAGCCAAGTAACGCTCAAAATTCTCCAAGCCAGGCTTCTGTAATACGTGAACTGTGAACTTCCAGATGTTCAAGCTGGATTTAGAAAGCAGAGGAACCAGAGATCAAATTGCCAACATCTGTCAGATCATTGAAAGAGCTAGAGAGTTCCAGAAAAACATCTACTTCTGCTTAATTGACATTGTCAAAACCTTTGACTGTGTGGATTACAACAAGCTGTGGAAAATTCTGAAAGAGATGGGAATACCAGACCATCTGACCTGCCTCTTGAGAAATCTGTATGCAGGTCAAGAAGCAACAGTTAGAACTGGACATGGAACAACACACTGGCTCCAACTAGGGAAAGGAGTAGGTCAAGGCTGTATATTGTCATCATGTTTATTTAACTTATATGCAGTGTACATCATGAGAAATGCTGGACTGGATGAAGTACAAGCTGAAATCATGATTGCTGGGAGAAATATCAATAACCTCAGATATGCAGACGATACCACCCTTATGGCAGAAAGCAAAGAAGAACTCAAGAGCTTCTTGATGAAAGTGGAAGAGGAGAGTGAAAAAGTTGGTTTAAAGCTCAACATTCAGAAAACTAAGATCATGGCATCTGGTCCAATCACTTCATGGGAAATAGATGGGGAAACAGTGGAAACAGTGAGAGACTTTATTTGGGGGGGCTCCAAAATCACTGCAGATGGTGACTGTAGTCATGAAATTAAGAGATGCTTGCTCTTTGGAAGAAAAGTTATAACCAACTAGACAGCATATTAAAAAGCAGAGACATTACTTTGCCAACAGAGGTCCATCTAGTCAAGGCTATTGTTTTTCCAGTGGTCATGTATGGCTGTGAGAATTGGACTATAAAGAAAGCTGAGCACCGATGAACTGATACTTTTGAGCTGTTGTGTTGGGAACACTCTTGAGAGTCCCTTGGACTGCAAGGAGATCCAACTAGCCAATCGTAAAGGAAATCAGTCCTGAATATTCATTGGAAGAACTGATGCTAAATTTGAAACTCCAATCCTTTTGGCCACCTGAGGAAAGAACTGGCTCATTTGAAAAGACCCTGATGCTGGGAAAGATTGAGGGCAAGAGAAGAAGGGGATGACAGAGGATGAGATGCTTGGATGGCATCACTGACTCAAGGGACATGAGTTTGAGTAATCTCCAGAAGTTGATGATGGACAGGGAAGCCTGGCGTGCTGCGGTCAATGGGGTCGCAAAGAGTCAGACACAACTGAGCGACTGAACTGAACTAAATACTATATATAATGTCACTATACAATGTCTTTATTGGAGAAGGAAATGGCAACCCACTCCATTGTTCTTGCCTGGAGAATCCCAGGGATGGGGGAGCCTGGTGGGCTGTCATCTATGGGGTCGCACAGAGTCAGACACGACTGAAGCGACTTAGCAGCGTACAATATCTTTATCTCATTCTGAAGGAAGTGTTGTAAAACACTGTAAAACATTCCTTACTCACAACGAGGGAAAGCTGGTTCTGATGAAAGAGAAGTAAACAGTTTCTACTGTTGGTTGCAAAAACATTATACAAATTATCATTTGAAATGTTAACGAATCATGAGAGAAAACAGAGACTATGATATTTTCAGAAATAAAGAATACTGTGTACTGCCCTGTGAGGGGAAATATATATCCTGCTGCTGCTGCTGCTAAGTCGCTTCAGTTGTGTCCGACTCTGTGCGAACCCATAGACGGCAGCCCATCAGGCTCCCCCATCCCTGGGATTCTCCAGGCAAGAACACGGGAGTGGGTTGCCATTTCCTTCTCCAATGCATGAAGGTGAAAAGAGAAAGTGAAGTCGCTCAGTCATGTCTGACTTTTAGCGACTCCATGAACTGCAGGAGGCTCCTCCTGCCCATGGGATTTTCCAGGCAAGAGTACTGGAGTGGGGTGCCATTGCCTTCTCCAAAAATATATCCTACCAGAATATAAATGTGAGAATTATTATTGTAAGTGAATTGGGGAGGTGTTATTTTAAATAGTGAAGCATTTCTTAATTCATTTTCAATGTCATTAAGTTCAGTTCAGTTTAGTTCATTCGCTCAGTTGTGTCTGACTCTTTGTGACCCCATGAATTGCAGCACGCCAGGCCTCCCTGAGTTCACTCAAATTCAAGTCCATCGAATCGGTGATGCCATCCAGCCATCTCATCCTCGGTCATCCCCTTCTCCTCCTGCCCCCAATCCCTCCCAGCATCAGAGTCTTTTCCAATGAGTCAACTCTTCACATGAGGTGGCCAAAGTACTGGAGCTTCAGCTTTAGCATCATTCCTTCCAAAGAAATACCAGGGTTGATCTCCTTCAGAATGGACAGGTTGGATCTCCTTGCAGTCCAAGGGACTCTCAAGAGTCTTCTCCAACACCACCGTCCAAATGCATCAATTCTTCGGCACTCAGCCTTCTGCACAGTCCAACTCTCACATCCATACATCACCACAGGAAAAACCATAGCTTTGACTAGATGGAACTTTGTTGGCAAAGTAATGTCTCTGCTTTTCAATATGCTGTCTAGATTGGTCATAATTTTCCTTCCAAGGAGTAAGCGTCTTTTAATTTCATGGCTACAATCACCATCTGCAGTGATTTTGGAGCCCCCCAAAGTAAAGTCTGACACTATTTCCACTGTTTCCCCATCTATTTCCCATGAAGTGATGGGACTGGATGCCATGATCTTATTTTTCTGAATGTTGAGCTTTAAGCCAACTTTTTCACTCTCCTCTTTCACTTTCATTAAGAGGTTTTTTTAGTTCCTCTTCACTTTCTGCCATAAGGGTGGTGTCATCTGCATATCTGAGGTTATTGACATTTCTCCCGGCAGTCTTGATTCCAGCTTGTGCCTTATCCAGCCCAGCATTTCTCATGATGTACTCTGCATATAAGTTAAATAAGCAGGGTGACAATATACAGCCTTGACATACTCCTTTTCCTATTTGGAACCAGTCTGTTGTTCCATGTCCAGTTCTAACTGTTGCTTTCTGATGTGCATATAAGTTTCTCAATAGGCAGGTCAAGTGGTCTGGTTAGTTCTGTGCATTTTATGTTAAAAGAATGTTAGTTTTCTTATAATTTTATTTTCTTGTCCAGTTTAGTTCAGTCATTCTGTCGTGTCTGACTCTTTGAGACCCCATGAACTGCAGCATGCCAGACCTCCCTGTATATCACCAACTCCCAGAATCCACCCAAACCCATGTCCATTGAGTCGGTGATGCCATCCAATCATCTCATCCTCTGTCATCCCCTTCTCCTCCTGCCCTCAATCTTTCCCAGCATCAGGGTCTTTTCAAATGAGTCATCTGCTTGCATCAAGTGGCCAAAATATTGGAGTTTCAGCTTCAACACCAGTCCTTCCAGTGAACCCCCAGGACTGATCTTGTTTAGGATGGACTGGTTGGATCTCCCTGTGGTCCAAGGGACTCTCAAGAGTTTTCTTGTTAGGAATGTTTTTGAAAAATTCCCTCTCCTTTTAACAATAAAGGAAATTTCTTCTCCATTTCACAACATCATATGGAAAATATAAGATGTCCTCAGGGTTAGGGACCAGCAGGAGCCTGGGGTTCAATCTCCGCTCTGTGCCGTGAGGGTAGGTGTGATGCTCGACAGCGCCCCTGGCAGTGCCTAGAGTCTGGGCCATAGAGTGGGGCACTGTGCAAGGGAAAAGGAAAACATGGACAGAAATAAACCTTTCAAAAAGAATAGGAAAATGTTAGCCATCTGCAAAAATTTAAAGAGGTAGTCTTCCCAGACTCTAGACTATTGCAGACCACTACAGAAATCACATCTGTATGTGCTTTTCCATTATCAAAAACTAGTCTCTGGTATGAGCAAACCCATTTTCATTTTCTGATGGTGCTTGAAAGTCTCCTTCTCTTTGATTACTCTGCAGTATTTCGTAGTCCACATTTTGGATGAGCACAAGCATTTCTCTGTTAAAAGCAACTCCTCAGAATGGTGGTGGTATACAGAAAGAGCACAATTAAGAAATCAGGGCAGGGAATGGTGTAGGTCAGACTTTCTGTACTCAACCATGTTCTAGTTCTGGATGTTGGGAGGTTGACGGTGGACGAGGGGGCTGTTAACTTTGAAAACAGAAGGTAATTAATGTAGACCCTGGGGGAAAAAGTAAGTGACCCTTGGTACAGTGGAGCTTAGTGAAATGTTGTTGGGACAAATAAAGCTGATGTGTAAAGTCTCTCCTCTCAAATAGTTGTATGGCTTTGGAGGCTGTTACTCGACTTAACTGAGCCTCCCTTTTTCTTCTTTGTATTATGTGGTGTCAGACATACAGTGCTCAGAGTGGCTGGGCAGATTCAATGAAATGTACAGTGGGATAAGCAACTGGAATAGTTCAAAGTTATTCAATAAATATCACTTATTTCTACAAATTATTTTCTTTCTCTCCTTACCACAATCCTCCTGATTCTCTTTTGTTTTTCCTCCCCCAACCACCCACCTTCAGCTCCAAATACAGCATCAGAATAAAGTTCCTAAGAATGTGTTGCTTCAACATGGCACAGCTGCCTTTTAAGAGGTCCAAATGGAGATTTTTGAGGTTTCATAAAACACAGCTGATGTTCTAAGAGCAAAGAACCAGCATTATTCTGGAAGGAAGAGCTCAGGAAGAAAAAAAAAAAAAAAAAAGCAAACATTTGTTCTAAGTGTACTGTATATCAGATGTCTAAGTGATTTAGGAAGAAGAGAATGGTATTTAAGCTGTGAGGAATGAGGGTCCCTGACACCATGCATGGACAGTCAGGAGGCAGATCGAGAGAGATGACACATGATCCGTGGCCACAAGGCTCTCAAGGTCTTCAGGGTCATGCATCTGTAAGAGTCCTTAACAGGTGGTGGATGGATCTGTTATTTCAGCTTCCATTCAGAGCTCCACCCAGCCAGATGACTTTCATTAAAAGAAAGTAAAAGCATTGCAGAGTTTTGTTGCTTGTAATGTCTACTAACAGTGGAAATTCAGTTTCAAAAAAACTGATTTTTGATAGAGAAATATTTTTTCTCTCTGTGAACAGTATATATATATTTTCCCAGATGGCACTAGTAGTAAAGAACCTGGCTACCGGTGCAGGAGACTTAAGAGATGCGAGTTCAATCCCTGGGTTGGGAAGTTCCTCTGGAAGAGGGCATGACAACCCACTCCAGTATTCTTGCCTGGAGAATCCCATGGACAGAGGAGCCTGGAAGGCTACAATCCATAGAGTTGCACAGAGTCAGACACAACGGAAGCAACTTAGCACTCATGCATACACATATATATCATGCCCATCCTTGCATGAAATGTTCTCTTGATATCTTTAATTTTCTTGAAGAGATCTCAGATTTGCTTCTGTCTCTAGTGAGGTAGGACAAAGAAACAGACATTATCAGAAAGAATAATCCCCTAGGAGAAAACCTTAGCATCAGAAGGACACCAGCCCCACATAATGGGGCAGCCTTAAAAAGAAAAGTATTGTCCCACATGTTTTTGACAAAACTTCTGTTATATAAATTCTTCCTAAACTGTCCTTTCCTAGAGCAGCAGTATTTTTGTTAGGCCAGATTTAACAGAATACTCTTCAAGCCCACTCAGAGTGACTCTGTACCTTGAGAGATGGAAGATAATTGCAAAATGAAGAGTATGAAGCAACCAATGGTATTCATTGCTCTCATTTTTTTAGTGTGCCTGAAATAGGGGCAAACAAATAGTATTGCATTCTGTCTTAAAAAAAAAAAAAATGAGGCAAGCAAAATCCAATAGTTGCCTAACCAAGACAATTTTCAGATTTTAAAGTAAGCTGAAATGGCACATGAATCCCTCCTGAGTTCTCTGGCAATGAATCCCATGGGATAATGAGAGAATATGGAATCAAGCAAACTATTATTAAGAGCAGAGCTATTCGTATCTAACAGGGCCAAAATTGGATGAAGCATAGAGAAGGAAATTACGGTAATTTGTCCCACAAACATCCAAATCAATAGGGAAAAATTGAAAAATGTAAAGGAAGGATGAACGGGAGGTGGCATGATGCAGAGAGCTGTTAAAGAGCTAGTGTGTGTGTCTGTGTCTGTGTGTATGCTCAGTTGTTCAGTCATGTCCGACTCTTTGTGACCCCATGGACTGTAGCCCACCAGGCTCCTCTGTCCATGGGACTTCCAAAGCAAGTATACTGGTGTGGGTTGCCATTTCCTGCTCCATGAGATTTTCCCAACCAAGTGACCAAACCCACATTACTTGCCTCTCCTATATTGGTAGGCCGATTCTTTACCACTAGTGCCACCTGGGAAACTCAAAGAGCTCATATTACTGATTTTTTTTCCCGATGATATGTATCGAGATCAGTGTATGTAATAAAGCGGACGGCTGTTCATCTGTTTCTTATATTCTTTGGCATGTTTGTCCAGGAGGAAACAGGAGAGCTCTATTGTGTGTGGTCATGAGTCTTGTCCTCTTAACCACCCCAGGGATTGAGCAACTCCAACAAATTGCTGCTTAAATTGTTCTCTCTTCTCCTTATTTTCGCAGGAGAGTTACGGATTTTCCAGGAGGGGAGACACAGAATCAGAAGAGAACATCAAGAAAGGTATCACTCATAACAGGATAACCTTCTCTCCATTGGGGCATAACAATCACTTAAGCTAATGCACAAGTTAGAGGTAAAGTCCTTCCTCATTAAAAAGAAAAAAAGTATCATCTGAGTGGGATGTTGCAAATGTATGTCACAGAGTCAACTAGAAAATACAAAGAAAATCTAGTTAACCAAACTGTCAGATTACTCTGTGACACATGTTACCGTTTTCTGAAGCCTGATTGACATGTGATAAAGTGCATTTACTAAATGTGTATATTCTTATAAAATTTACTGTTTACATCTGAAAAACCATCACCCTGGTCAAGATAGCAAAATTAATCAATGCCAGAAGTTTCCTGGTGTTACTACATATCCCTCCTCAATACCCATAATTCAACCACAAGAAACCACCGATTCAGTCTTTAACTAGATTTTTTCATATTTTATATAATTTTATTGAATAATAGGCAATATATTCTTTTTGCCTAGCTTCCTTCACTGAGTAAAATTATTTTGAGATTTATCCATATTGTTGCTGTACCAGGTGTTCATTTTTTAAAAATGTAAATGGTATTCTATTCAATGGAGAGAAGATTTTAGCTTATGTACAAGAAGATAGTTTGTTAATTATAACTAAGAGATAGTCTAGATAATATACATGTGTTGTTCTACTAAGTGACTTTGATCAAATCAGATCCAATAATGCATCATAAAGTGCAATAATCTATTTTTTTCTCCCTTTGTTGGTCATACAGTTAATGATGGAAATTCACAATCCTATTAAACACTGCCTAAGTCCAAAAATAAAAAGTTCAGTTTGGAATCACTGATAATTAAAAAATAAATATCAGCTAATCCAATAATATACAGACACTGTCAATTAATAAATATTGGTATTACAAGCAATCAACCTCCAAATGCCTATACTATTTTTGAACTCATTTTTAAATTATTCTTGCTTAATCTGTCCAGCTAATTCATGTAATTTTTGCTTCCACTGACTTGGAATCTTTTTTTTAAGCAGGTAAGTTTTTTCTGGATTAGAAAGAGGAAAATTAGGAATGGTGATGTCGTGCCAGGATTAGATAGAGAGCAGGAGTGGGAGAAATGGGATGAAGGAGTTAAGTATTAGTAATCTATTTCGGATATAAAGGGAAGAGCACCTCACAAAACAGATGGTCAGTCCTTCACAAACTCTGTGAAAGACAAAAAGGAAGTCCATTTTGCACCCAAAACATGCCAGGCCTGTGACATATAGACATAATTATTGGGCAACCTTTGGTCTCCTCTCAGCTTTCACATTTTTTTAAATTGACAGTATCCCAAGGATCCTAGAAAACAGAGCCTGCAGCAAAGATAAATTGCAGACGCTGTATTTGGGAGATGAAGATCCAGGTCAATGCGAGTTAGGAAAAAGAAAAATGAGGCAGGGAGGAGATGCGAGGTGATTTGTAGCCACCATGCCCGCTGCTTACAAGATGTGAACAAATGCTGCAGATGGGTCTGCTTGCCACAGAAAGAGTCTCCAGACGGGCTTGGCAGTGACACCACCTCTCGGAGGGGGCTTCTGGAAGGAGAAAGGAGATGGACTTTCTCTGCTGAGCTCCCTACCACCGTTTACTCTCAGAAGCACCTCCCTTGTGCTTCACGCTGCCCTGTTTAGCTCCTCTGTGTTTCACCCCAGGACTGAAAAGGCCTGAAGAGGCTGCACATGCCAGAAACAGCTGGTCCCCACCCTCACCTAGCTCTGCAGGCAACAAATGGGGGGCCATGGCAAATGCAGGACTGAACCTGGTATCCCTACTTGAGCAGAAAAAAATATACACCCTTAGTACGTGGCAGTGATTTGGCGAATGTTTTCTTTTATCCATCAAGAGGAGTATAACATTTTGCCACTTGATGATAAGGACCACATTCGTTTAATGATCTTACCCCAAGGTAATGCTGACTCTTCTGCTATTGGTTACAGTATATTTCCAACCTATCAAACATCACACTGATTCATTGTATTGAGGCTGGGCTAATCTGACCTGGTGAGTGGAAAATGGTAAGTGTCCGTCACCCAGAAAAGCATACGAATAGAAATATGTTGTTTTTTAGTGGCTCAGTCGTGTCTGACTCTATTGTGAGCCCATGGATTGTAGCCCACCAGGCTCCTCTGTGCATGGGATTTTCCAGGCAAGAATATTGGAGTGGGTTGCCATTTCCTTCTCCAGGGGATCTTCCTGATCCAGGGATGGAACCCAAGTCTCCTGCATTGCAGGCAGGTTCTTTACCACTGAGCCATTAGGGAAGCCTGAATAGAAAAATATAAACTCCTAAAGATTCCTGAGCTTGCAGCATCATTGACATTTTTAAAGTCCACATGAAAACCCCTTGCATCTTCCACACTTTATAAAGTGGAGTTCTGTAGTTCACTTGAGGTTTTGTAGGCACTGTGATAGGTCATTTGCAGACTGCTTGCCGTAATTCTCTCCCTTGATCCACACCCTTAGGAAGCTATCATACATGCTGATCACAGACTCTGCCAGGTGCATTGGTGTGGTCATTGGGAACACAGTAAATGTGACTTAAGCAGAGACATGAAACATATCTGTAACACCCAGCTCTCTCTCTTGCTGTTAATGAACAACAGACTAGTACCAATGAATATTTTGAGAGTAAATGTGTTTGATATGAGTATTGAATGAAATGAAACTTAGTTTAGTTTTGTTTTGCTTAGTTCTGAATTACTGGCTTCCCTGATGACTCAGAGGTTAAAGCGTCTGCCTGCCATACAGGAAACGTGGGTTCGATCCCTGGGTCGGGAAGATCCCTTGGCGAAGGAAATGGCAACCCACTCCAGTATTCTTGCCTGGAGAATCCCATGGACAGAGGAGCCTGGTGGGCTACAGTCCACGGGATTGCAAACAGTCAGACATGACTGAGCAACTTCACTTGTCACTTGTTATATTACTGGACAATTTTTTCTATAAAAATAAAAATGTGTACCTTATAGATAGGCTTATAATGTGTTCTATATATATTTTCTAACTAAATTCATTAGAAATTCAGCCACACCAATTAACTCCAAAGTTATCATCTTCTTGAACATATTCCACACACTACCTAGGAATTACTTTTGAGGCTATTCCCCATCCTCCAAAGACATTTTATTTTTAAATAATAAATAACTTATTTTATAAATAATATGTTTTCTAATGGAAATAATTAGACATATCTTGAAATCAGCTTTTATCTCTAACTGAATAAAAGATTAGATTATATCTGTTATATGCAATAGGTTTTGGAATCTAAAAACCTGGATTTAACTTCCATTTATAGTATGCCCATATTTCCTGTAAGATCAAGTCATTAAACATCTACGTTTCCCCATCTAATAAATATGCCATATGAACTACCATTTCACTGTGCTATGCTGAAGATAACACCAACTTTTACTAAGTGCTCAGCACAGAATTTTCTCTAGAAGAAACACTGAATACAAATTATTTCCATAATTGCATGATTTATTATCAAATGACCACATCTATTAAGACTATTTTTGGATACATTTTATGCATTAAATAATACTGTTTGAAGTTATATGCATGCATTGCAGTCTAAAATTGTGTCACTTTATAAGAATCAAATTATAAATCAAAACCTTCAACATGATTGATAATATACTGA
This sequence comes from Capricornis sumatraensis, assembly GCF_032405125.1. NCBI lineage: Eukaryota > Metazoa > Chordata > Mammalia > Artiodactyla > Bovidae > Capricornis > Capricornis sumatraensis. Next base: position 11,723,638 of record NC_091089.1, on the reverse strand, counting down.
CAAAATCCAAAGTATTTCAATATTGGAGAGAAACAAGAGCTTTATTAGTGTTAGAATTGATACAGATCAGGGATTATTTTAGCCCAGTTTTGTAAATTTACAGATTTATAAAATGAGGTTCAGAAAAGTTGGCTTTAATTTTGGGTTCTGTGCTCAGTTCCAGTGTGGGGAGGTGACTTCCCACACACACCACTGAACAAGGCTAGGGCCATCAGTTGGGGATCCTGTGACTCAGCTCAGTTCTCATGCTGTCTACCTGGAGATGAAATCAGATTCCACAGGCTAAGGGCTCAGTCCCACCCAACGTCTCTCTACCCCACAGGTCAATCACAAGTTCTGAGCAGTACGAGTGCACGTGTGCTAGGTCGCTCCAGTTGTGTCGGACTCTTTGCAACTCTATATACTGCAGCACACCAGGCTCCCCGATCCGTGAGATTTTCCAGGCAAGAGTACTTTACCACTAGCACCACCTGGGAAGCCCTCAGGTACTGCTCACCAACTGGGTGTAAGTCAAGTTCTTGCGTCTCCTCCTTGGGTTTTTGACTACTCCCTAGATTACCAGTTTATTACAAAGGATACAAAGCAACAGCCAGATGAAGAGATACACAGGGAAAGATCCCAAATACAGGAGCTTCTGTCCTCTTAGAGTTTGGGACCCAATTGAAAAGATATAGAAGCAGTCTGGTTCCCCAGCCTGGAAATTCTCTGAAACCCATCCTTTTGAAGTTTTATGGGGGCTTCATCTCATAGGCATGATTCATAAAATCACTGACCATCAGAGATGGATTTAACCCCCAGACCATCTCAAGGGGTGGACCTGAAAGTTCTAATCCTCTATTTTTGCTTAGTTGCCCTGGCAACAAGTCCCCAGTCTTAGGTGTTTTCTGAAAGTCACTTATTAATGAACCCAGTTGCAGTGGAAAGGGCTTGTTATGAATAACTAGACACGTATTTAAGCTTCGTGGCTCTGAAGTGATTTCAGAAACTGAGGACAAGAGAGCGAATATTCTAACAAAAAATGCTCCCACTGCTCTTGTTGCTCAGGAAATTCAAAGGGTTTTTGGAGCTCTGTGTGAGGAACCCTGTGCTCAAATATGAAATATAAATGGAAGTATATTTTGGTCATCTGAATGACCAAATATATATTTCATATAAATCACAATATTGCAGTTGTATATTTAATTTGGGCTTCCACAGTGGCTCAGTGATAAAGAATCCGCCTGCCAGTGTAGGAGATGTGGGCTCTATCACTGGGTCAGGAAGATTCCCTGGAGAAGGAAATGGCAACCCACTCCAGTATTATGGCCCGGGAAATTCCATGGACAGAGGAACTTGGTGGGCTATGGTCCATGGGGTTGTAAAAGAATTGGACCCAAAAGCAACTAAGCAACAACAACAATATTTAATTTAGCACGTTTATTATCAAAAGCTTCCAAGACATAGAGGTGGGAGGATTCTTAGAAGTATATAACCTAAACATTTCAGTTTACAATAGGAAAGCATAAATTCCACAGAAGTTAATTTCCCATGGTCTTATATTAAGACCAGCTAGGATCCAGCTCTTTTGGGGCTCAAAAATCACTGCAGATGGTGATTGCAGCCATGAAATTAAAAGACACTTATTCCTTGGAAGAAAAGTTATGACCAACCTAGACAGCATATTGAAAAGCAGAGACATTACTTTGCCAACAAAGGTCCATCTAGTCAAGGCTATGGTTTTTCCAGTGGTCATGTATGGATATGAGAGTTGGACTGTGAAGAAAGCTGAGTGCTGAAGAATTGATGCTTTTGAACTGCGGTGTTGGAGAAGACTCGAGAGTCCCTTGAACTGCAAGGAGATCCAACCAGTCCATTCTGAAGGAGATCAGCCCTGGGATTTCTTTGGAAGGAATGATGCTAAAGTTGAAACTCCAATACTTTGGCCACCTCATGAGAAGAGTTGAGTCATTGGAAAAGACTCTGATGCTGGGAGGGATTGGGGGCAGGAGGGAAAGGGGACGACAGAGGATGAGATGGCTGGATGGCATCACCGACTCGATGGACATGAGTTTGATTGAACTCTGGGAGATGGTGACGGACAGGGAGGCCTAGCGTGCTGTGATTCATGGGGTCGCAAAAAGTCGGACACGACTGAGCGACTGAACTGAACCGAACTGAGGATCCAGCTGTCTTGATTTCAATCTTTATGTCTCTTTCCACTGTAATCTCATTACTATAGCTGACTCCACAACAAAGACTTGTGCTGCTCTTCTACCTTCTTAACTTGCTTAAGAGGCTTTAGACATCCTTGTTTATCTAAGTTTGGCCTAACTGTGTTTCCAGTGAAATTGCTAGCTTGAGCAAAACCCTAATTTACAACCCCAGATTGCTGAGATAATATGTTATAGTTTTGAAGAAGCAGGCCTAAATCTTCTTGAGGAAAACAGCGCAGGGGCCAACAGGAAATTGAAATTCTTAACTCATCACATAGACTCCAAGTAAATAATGAAATGACTCAAGTGTTGATTTTGCTCTCTCTCAGAAAGATCACAAGGCTGTGACTTAACAGATTGCTCTGTAGGAACATATAGATCAATCATAATCATCAATGACACGTTGAGTCACTAGATAGTGCTGGAAAGTCTGCAACTGAGATCTCATTTGGAAGCTGAAATCACAGAGACCTCACCCTCTTTATCCTTTCTGCCCTAAAAAGTCCTATGTTCCATCAAGCCAGCCAGATAGATCTGAGACAAACCTGGGTCTCCCATTTTCTCTTCGCTGTCGGTGCCCTCTCCATCAATAAATCTTTCTCTGCTTCAAATTCTGACAATTCAGTTTCCTTGACCTCATTGTGCATTGGACACATGGACTTGAGTTTGACAGCAATTTCACTGAATATAGTATAATTTTACAAAAACTTTAGCAAATTAATATAAAGCATATCTATTTCATAAACTAAAATGAAAGTCATATCAGAAAAAAAAAAAAAAAACAAACTGGCACTGTTGCTATTTTGCCCTTGGATCATTGGGTAGCAGTATGTACACTGCTCATTTTTTATTTTTAATAACATGTGTCTGAGAGTGCCTGAATAGCTGGTTTAGAAAATATCTATGGTGAGCAGCTATTCATTTTGATTATACTGTTAAATGTTATTTTCTCACATTTAAAAATTACATCAAATATAGTGTTATTACAACAATTCCACTGTAATGTTTAACCAGACATTTTTTATTATATATTCTGAGGTTCAGTCACAATTTTTATATTTTATTTTGATACACAAGCCTTTTAGTTCTAGAGACTCTCAAGGTTTGAAAACTCAGGTAGACCCTTGCCTGAAGCTCATTGATAAAAGTCTAAGAGATGGTTCTCCAAAAATCTCAATGAAAAGGAACAGAAGTTCCTCTTTGTATTAAGCCAAAACATGTCTTGTGAATATCTCCACCTAACTTCCATAACTTTGAGCCTCCAATCAACTCCAGTGATTTAATGATTCTTTTGTATTTAAAATTCAAATAAGTGCGTAAAACAAGGTTTAGTACTTGTCTTCTATCAAACTAGATTTCAGATATAAACAGAAGTATTTCTAGACAGTTACCTTTTTGTTGGTTTATATCAAGTTTTGAATATCTTACTTTAAATATGCAAATAAAACCAAATACCTTTATTTCATGAATCTATTTTTATCAGTCAATTAATATTTATTTAGCATCTACCATGCTTCAGTCAGTGTAAACAAAATACACATTTTTTAACTCCTGAAATATGTTTTTGATGTGTTGGTATGGGGGAAGATGAGTGATAAAAATGGTTAATATATAAATTTTATAATTTGTTAAAAGGTTAGAGGTGTTAGGGGAAAAAAAATCATTCAGACAAGATGGTTGGAAATATGTACCAGAAAATCGAAGGGAATATTTGCAATTTTACAAAGAGTGGCCAAGTAATAACTTGAGAGTCATTCAGAGAAACTTGAAGGAGATGAAGGAATCAAGCAAAATTTAATAAACCTAGCAATTATTTTTCATAATTTTCAACAAAGAATTCTATTTTTCTATATTCTTAACTCTTATTGTGAAATCACTATTTTCTAAAACACAGTACAAGAATTTATATCTTTTCCGATTAATATGTTCTGGAATATTAAGACCATAATTCTAATTTGCCCATGTAATTATGTAGACTCTGTAAATAAATGATTGTCTATAGCATAATTATATCAAGACACTATGCATAATAGAAACCATATTTATTTAAAAAAGTCAATATTATTAATTCTGTAAAGCTGAGGGAAAACTATTACATTTTATAATGCTATGAGAAAGTTTTCTTTCAACTTATTATCTATTTTGTTTAAGTAAATCTAATCATCATCATTTGCTTTAGCTATCCAATTCCACACATCAATTATATTTTCATTCAATAAACATATCTTTAGTTTCTCACAAGAACCTCATGAATGAGTTTTTCAAATTCTTAGATCAATTCACAATTTCAGCATTTACCCATATCTAACAGTCCAGGGAGTATATTCAGAAAAAAAAAAAAAAAAAAAGTCAGGCAAGTGTCATAATTTATTAATTTTTACTGGCTTTAGCAGTTAGAATATCCATAAAGAGAAAGTGCTAGTCCCTCAGTCATGTCTAACTCTTTGTAATCCCATGGACTATAACATGCCAGGCTCCTCTGTCCATGGAATTCTCCAGGCAAGAATACTGCAGTGAGTTGCCATTCCCTTCTCCAGGGGATTTTCCTGACCCAGGGATCTCTTATGTCTCCTGAATTAACAGGCAGATTCTTCACCTTCTGAACCACCAGAATATACATAAGTTTCCAAAATAATAAATGTCTTTCTCTACCAGTGAATTTTGTTTGCATATTGATATCAAGTTTAAATATATAAAGAGATGCCTAAGCTCTCCTGCTTTCAAAGCAACCAATCTGATCTTTCCATCTTGGCTTTGGAGGAAAATCCACACCCAGAGTCATCTGGTTGTTGGTGATGCCTAGGTCCTAGTGATTTAAGACCAAGTTCTCCATTCTTGTGGTGGTTATTAGCCAGGAATTGCTCACAACTCCTAAAGGTCAATCTTCACAATACTTCCATCTGCATGTCAGCAATGTTTCACTGATTTACCTTGTGCTTTGAACATCTCTGACTTCTCCTACCATAGAAGTATACTCCTACTTCTCCTACTTCTCACTTTTAAAGAACACATTCAATTACATGGACTTCATCTTCCTGGATATCCTTAAACAACCACATAGACAATCCTTCTTCGATCATTTCAGTGTCAGCTGACTAATGACATTAATTGCATCTGCAAAATCCTTTTGGCCATGTTACATAATCACAGGCATAACATAAGAGTAAAGTCATGTGGACCATTTTAAAATTCTGCCTGACACACATGAAAAGCACAGAAATGACAAAGATAAAAATACTAACATTGCAAGTCTATTTGGATAACTATGAATAATATTTTAAAGCTTCTTTTAGAATTCATTAGGCAGTGTTGATTGGGGTGTACAGAAACCAAAAAATAAAAATCTAAGAAGCAAAAGGACAAATTGTTGAAGATACCCCACACCTCATTCAGTTCAGTTCAGTCTCTCAGTCATGTCCAACTTTTTGCAACCCCATGGACTGTAGCAGAATGTGGTCCACTGGAGAAGGGAATGGCAAATCACTTCAGTATTCTATCCTTGAGAACCCCATGAACAGTATGAAAAGGCAAAATGATAGATACTGAAAGAGGAACTCCCCAGGTGAGTAGGTGCCCAATATGCTACCGGAGATCAGTGGAGAAATAACTCCACAAAGAATGAAGGATTGAAGCCAAAGCAAAAACAATCCCAGTTGTGGATGTGACTGGTGATAGAAACAAGATCCAATGCTGTAAAGAGCAATATTGCATAGGAACCTGGAATGTCAGGTCCATGAATCAAGGCAAGTTGGAAGTGGTCAAACAAGAGATGGCAAGGATGAACATCGACATTCTAGGAATCAGAGAACTAAAATGGACTGGAATGGGTGAATTTAACTCAGATGACCATTATATCTACTACTGCGGGCAGGAATCTCTCAGAAGAAATGGAGAAGCCATCATAGTCAACAAAAGAGTCTGAAATGCAGTACTTGGATGCAATCTCAAAAACAACAGAATGATCTCTGTTCATCTGCAGGCAAACCATTCAATACCACAGTTATCCAAGTCTATGCCCCAACCAGAAATGCTGAAGAAGCTGAAGTTGAACTGTTTTATGAAGACCTACAAGACCTTTTAGAAATAACACCCCAAAAAAAGATGTATTTTTCATTATAGGGGACTGGAATGCAAAAGTAAGAAGCCAAGAAACACCTGCAGTAACAGGCAAATTTGGCCTTGGAATGCAGAATAAGCAGCACAAAAACTAATCGAGTTTTGCAAGAAAAAGCACTGGTCATAGCAAACACCCTCTTCCAGCAACACAAGAGAAGACTCTCCACATGGACACCACCAGATGGTCAACACCAAAATCAGATTGATTGTATTCTTTGCAGCCAAAGATGGGGAAGCTCTACACAGTCAGCCAAAACAAGTCTGGGAGCTGACTGTGGCTCAGACCACGAACTCCTTATTGACAAATTCAGACTTAAATTGAAGAAAGTAGGGAAAACCACTAGACCATTCAGGTATGACCTAAATGAAATAACTTATGATTAAACAGTGGAAGTAAGAAAGAGATTTAAGGGACTAGATCTGATAGATACAGTGCCTGATGAACTATGGAATGAGGTTTGTGACACTGTACAGGAGACAGGGATCAAGACCATCCCCATGTAAAAGAAATGCAAAAAAGCAAAATGGCTGTCTGGGGAGGGCTTATAAATAGCTGTGAAAAGAAGAGAGGTGAAAAGCAAAGGAGAAAAGGAAAGATATTGGCATCTGAATGCAGAGTTCCAAAGAATAGCAAGAACAAATAAGAAAGCTTTCTTCAGTGATCAATGCAAAGAAATAGAGGGAAACAACAGAATGGGAAAGACTAGAGATCTCTTCAAGAAAATTAGAGATACCAAGGGAACATTTCATGCAAAGATGGGCTCTATAAAGCACAGAAATGGTCTGGACCTAAGAGAAGCAGAAGATGAAGAGCTGGGAAGAATACACAGAAGAACTGTACAAAAAAGATCTTCACGACCCAGATAATCATGATGGTGTGATCACTAATCTAGAGCCAGACATCCTGAAATGTGAAGTCAAGTGGGCCTTGGAAAGCATCGCTACGAACAAAGCTAGTGGAGATGATGGAATTCCAGTTGAGATGTTTCAAATCCTGAAAGATGACTCTGTGAAAGTGCTGCACTCAATATGCCAGCAAATTTGGAAAACTCAGCAGTGGCCACAAGATTGGAAAAGGTCAGTTTTCATTCCAATCCCAAAGAAAGGCAATGCTAAAGAATGGTCAAACTACCACACAATTGCACTAATCTCACGTGCTAGTAAAGTAATGCTCAAAATTCTCCAAGCCAGACTTCAGCAATACGTGAACCATGAACATCCTGATGTTCAAGCTGGTTTTAGAAAAGGCAGAGGAACCAGAGATCAAATTGCCAACATCCGCTGGATCATGGAAATAGCAAGAAAGTTCCAAAAAAACATCTATTTCTGCTTTATTGACTATGTCAAAGCCTTTGACTGTGTGGATCACAATAAACTATGGAAAATTCTGAAAGAGATGGGAATAACAGACCACCTAACCTGCCTCTAGAGAAATCTGTATGCAGGTCAGGAAGTAGCAGTTAGGACTGGACATGGAAAAACAGACTGGTTCCAAATAGGAAAAGGAGCACATCAAGGCTGTATATAGTCACTCTGCTTATTTAACTTATATGCAGGTACATCATGAGAAATGCTGGACTAGAAGAAACACAAGCTGGAATCAAGATTGCCAGGAGAAATATCAATAAGCTCAGATATGCAGATAACACCACCCTTATGGCAGAAAGTGAAGACGAACTAAAAAGCCTCTTGATGAAAGTGAAAGTGGAGAGTGAAAATTTGGCCTAAAGCTCAACATTAGAAAATGAAGATCATGGCATCTGGTCCCATCACTTCATGGGAAACAGAGGGGGAAACAGTGGAAACAGTGTCAGACTTTATTTTTTTGGGCTCCAAAATCACTGCAGATGGTGACTGCAGCCATGAAATTAAAAGACGCTTACTCCTTGGAAGAAAAGTTATAACCAACCTAGATAGCATATTGAAAAGCAGAGACATTACTTTGCCAATTAAGGTCTGTCAAGGCCATAGTCAAGGCTATGCTTTTTCCTGTGGTCATGTATGGATGTGAGAGTTGGACTGTGAAGAAGGCTGAGCACCAAAGAATTAATGCATTTGAACTGTGGTCTTGGAGAAGACTCTTGAGAGTCCCTTGGACTGCAAGGAGATCCAACCAGTCCATTCTGAAGGAGATCAGCCCTGGGATTTCTTTGGAAGGAATGATGCTAAAGCTGAAACTCCAGTACTTTGGCCACCTCATGTGAAGAGTTGAGTCATTGGAAAAGACTCTGATGCTGGGAGGGATTGGGGGCAGGAGGTGAAGGGGACGACAGAGGATGAGATGGCTGAATGGCATCACTGACTCGATGGACGTGAGTCTGAGTGAACTCCGGGAGTTGGTAATGGACAGGGAGGCCTGGCGTGCTGTGATTCATGGGGTTGCAAAGAGTCAGACACGACTGAGCGACTGAACTGAACTGAACTGGACTGTAGCATGCCAGGCCTCCCTGGCCATCACCAACTCCCGGAGTTTACTCAAACTCCATCGAGTTGGTGATGTCATTCTACCATCTCATCCTCTGTCATCCCCTTCTCCTCCTGCCTTGAATCTTTCCCAGCATCAGGGTCTATCAAATGAGTCAGTTTTTTGCATCTGGTAGCCCAGAGTATTGGAGTTTCAGCTTCAGCATTAGTCCTTCCAATGAATATTCAGGACTGATATCCTTTAGGATGGCATAGTTGTATCTCCTTGCAGTCCAAGGGACTCTCAAGAGTCTTCTCCAATACCGCAGTTCAAAAGCATCAATTCTTGGTGCTTAGCTTTCTTAATAGTCCAAATCTCACATCTACACATGCCTATTGGAAAAACCATAGCTTTGACTAGATGGACCTTTGTCAGCAAAGTAATGTCTTTGCTTTTTAATATGCTGTCTAGGTTGTTCATAACTTTTCTTCCAAGGAGCTAGTGTCTTTTAATGTCATGACTACAGTCACCATCTGTAGTGATATTGGAGCCCCCCAAAATAAAATCTGTCACTGTTTGCATTGTTTCTCCATCTATTTCCATGAAGTAATGGGACCAGATGCCATGATCTTAGTTTTCTGACTGTTGAGCTTTAAGCCACTTTTTTCCCTCTCCTCTTTCACTTTCATCAACAGGCTCTTTAGTTCTTCTGTTCTTTCTGCCATAAGAGTGGTGTCATCTGCATATCTAAGGTTATTGATATTTCTCCCAGAAAACCTGATTTGAGCTTGCACTTCATCCAGTCAAGCATTTCTCATGATGTACTCTGCGTATAACTTAAATAAGCAGGGTGACAATATACAGCCTTGACACACTGCTTGCTCGATTTGCAACCAGTCCGTGGTTCCATGTCCAGTTTAACTGTTGCTTCTTGACCTGCATAGAGATTTCTCAAGAGGCACATCAGGTGTCTGGTATTCCCATCTTTTGAAAAATTTTCCACATTTTATTGTGATCCACACAGTCAAAGGCTTTGGCATAGTCAATAAAGCAGAAATAGATGTTTTTCTGGAACTCTCTTGCTTTTTCCATGATCCAGCGGATGTTGGCAATTTGATCTCTGGTTCCTCTGCCTTTTCTAAAACCAGTTTGAACATCTGCAAATTCACTGTTCATGTACTGTTGAAGCCTGGCTTGGAAAATTTTGAGCATTACTTTACTAGCATGTGAGATGAGTGCAATTGTGTGGTAGTTTGAGCATTCTTTGGGATTGGAATGAAAACTGACCTTTTCCAGTCCTGTGGCCACTGCTGAGTTTTCCAAATTTGCTGGCATGTTGAGTACAGCACTTTCACAGCATCTTCTGTTAGGATTTGAAATATCTCAACTGGAATTCCATCACATCCACTAGCTTTGTTCTTAGTGATGCTTCCTAAGGCCCACTTGACTTCACATTCCAGGATGTTTGGCTCTAGGTTAGTGCTCATACCATCGTGATTATCTGGGCCATGAAGATCTGTTTTGTACAGTTCTTCTATGTATTCTTGCCACTTCTTCTTAATATCTTCTGCTTCTGTTAGGTCCATACCATTTCTGTCCTTTATTGTGCCCATCTTTTCATAAAATGTTCCCTTGGTATCTCTAATTTTCTTGGAGAGATCTTTAGTCTTTCCCATTGTATTGTTTTCATCTATTTCTTTGTATTGATCATGGAGAAAGGCTTTCTTATCTCTCCTGCTATTTTTTGAAACTCTCATTCTGAACTCATGTTAATATGCAGATGGATTTCAACTGTAAGCAGATATGACTGACACTGTAACCAGGAAGTGTTCATTTTTACTCCCAAATGGATCTGTTTTTGTGACTTTAATCCTTGTTTTCTTGCCATGTTTGCCTGCCTCAGGGAACCCTGTCCCTCCCTCTGTCTGATCCTTAGCTAACATGCCTTTGTTTAGTTCACTGGGAGATAACCTAACTCTGCCCACATGTGAAGGACGGTGACATTCTTTAGTTCCTTGTGTGGAGAACTGAAACTGCACTCCTTGGCTCGCCTGCTTCTTGTCAGTGTGGCTCAGAAATTTACATCTGGGAATGATGGCAGCACTGCAGATAGCTATGGCAATCTTTTGTGTTGATATGGCAGAGGATATTCCATTTCATGCCACCTGGGAAATGGCTGTAAGGAAGTGAAACTTGCACATCTCCCTGCCTAAGGCTTGCCATTCTAGGAGATATTTGCAAAAATTAAATGATCTTTTACTGTTTTTCCTCACGTCCCCCCATCTCTGACCCATAAAAGAACTTGGCATCCAGACCTGACAAGATTGTTATTTTGAGACATTAGTCTGCCATCTTCTCAGTCAGCTGGCTCTCTGAATAAAGTCATATTCCTTGTCTCAATACCTCACCTCTCAGATTTATTAGCCTAACCTGTGGCAAGCAGAGTGAGCTTGAACTTGGTAATAACACTGCAGAAGATCAACAGACTAAAAGAACTCTGCGTTTGAAGGTGAATGATGTCAAGCTTAAGGATACCAAAGAGAAGCATTCAACTTCTGTTTTACTAATCCCTTCTAATCAAAATTTAAAAGGTTGAATAAGTACAACAAACATTGCTTTTAAATAATTAAGGCAACCAGTTGCTTTAAAGAAAATAAAACCTTGCCGAGGCAAACAGGTTTCTCCTGTGGGTTGGGTCCCACCAACAACCACAAAAGTTTGGGTGCAGATTCTTCTCCAAAACTTCAAGAGAAGAGGTCAGTTTGGCTAACACCTGACAGTCTTGTTAAGATCTTGTATGATCTTAAGCAAAGAAATCATCAGAGCCCAGACTTTGTTCTTCAGAGCTGTGATATAGCGTAAGTGTTTCAGAGGCTGTATTTGTGATATTTTGTTATAAAACAATAGAAAAACATTTTTTCTGGAATGACTATTTGCCTGGTAAACTCTTATTTTCTTTCAGGACTCAGTCAAATTGAGTCCTACACTCTTCATTTCTGGAAATTTTTGCTATTTCTTTTTATTTCTGGAACCTCTTGCTATTTTTAGTCTCTCTTTGGTATGTATACCTTTTTTGCAAATCTTTCTGTATGCTTCATAATGGTTTTGTAATTAATATAATGATAACTAACATCATAATCATTTTATATTCAACTTTCTCTCTCAGTAGACTGTTATAGACAAATCATATATTAAAATATCAGAATCTATAGTAATGGGTATGCCTTGAAAATTTTGTGTGCTTTGTTTGTGATTATGTAATGAATATAAGCTAAATGACTCAACTGATAATCAGGGGAAAATATCTCTGTATTTAAATTGAAAGTTGTTCCTGAAAAATCCCATCCAAATTCCTTAACCAAATACACGAATTCAACTGAGATGCTTTAAATTTCACCAACATATAATATTAACTGTAATTGAAAAGTTTAACTTTAAGATGTTTACAGAAAGCATTAAATTGTTTGAAATCAATGAGATTATTAAAATATTTAGAAATATATCAGTGTGTAATGTTTAATTTAAAATAATTTTATGAAGTATATAAAATAAATCCCTGTAAACAATGTGATGTAAATAAAATAAACAGCATATTCTATTTTAATCAAGTTGCTGATTTGTAGCTCAAGCTGTCTCACAGATGAAACTAGCACAGAAAATACTTAATTTCATCTTTGAAGAAAAAAATCTGTCCTTTCCTCTGGCTTAAATGTGCCTACACATTGAGACTATGTCCATGATCTAACCATACACTTTCTTATAACAAATAATTTTCACTGGTATATAATACAGACTCAAAAAATGCAATCTCTATTATCCCCTCAAGCTTGACTAAATAAATAAATTGGATTTATTAGTTTTTAATAGTGCACCTAGTAAAGCCTTGAAGGGATTTAAACTAGGAGGATATCAAAATGAATGGGAGAAGGGCATTCTTAATGAGTCAGAGAAAAGATAGGAATCAGTGCAATTTTTCCTTAATGATGATGAAGTTTTCTCTCTTTTCTTCCCCCTATTTCTCTGCTACATTTGCTCAGAAAAGCTATCTCTATCTGGCCATCATGTGATACTAAGTAGAAATTAGCTTCATAATTATATACATCTTTATGGTCTTCACTGCCAAATAACTCTGTAGTATCCATTTAACTTTTTAAATCATCCTTGAAAGCAAATGATGCTAAAACACATGAAATTTAACAATGAAAGCCCACATTTGAGGAAGCAAATGAGAGAGCAAATAGATATAGTAATGAGAAAAATATAATAAAACCATTAACACTTCACCAAGCAGCTTTGTATATTTTCAGAGAAATTGCTAATGCTTCTTAATCTTAAAGAAGTAAACTGAAAATCTGCCCCACCTCTCTGGCACTAAAAATGGCTCAAATATTAATTCCTAATTAAAAAATTATACTTGTTCGCAAATACTAAATGACGATCTCCAAAGGAAAATTGCATGAATAATCACACTATTTTCTATGAGTAAGCATTTATTTATTTGTTTATTTTTGTTTGTTTCTTTTGGCTGTGGCATGCAGAACTTCCCCAACCAAGGATCAAACCCACAGTCCCTGTAGTGGAAGAGCAGAGTCTGAAGTGGAGCCCCAGGGAAATGTGTACCCAGAAGTAACTCTGATGATGTTTGTTATTGCTAACAATTGAAAATCCTTCTGATTTCATGTCTACCTATAAATTGTTCCCTTTAAATTATATTTTCCTAGGATTGCAGCAAACGTCCCCACCAGAACTATCGTAATCCTTCACCATTCTGTACATGGGAAACACAACATTCCTGGTTTGTGTTTGAAACTGTGAGTGTCAAACCTCAACCTCCTTTAACTCTTCGCACTAATGTTAATGACTCCTTCAATCATTTACAAAAATAGAAGTGAGAGAAAAAAAAAAAAACATTTTAATAGTCATTGTTTCGAAATAAAGATGATATGTAATTCTCTTTTCTTCAACATAAGATTACTTTCTGAATTACAGAAAAAAAGAACGGTGCAAATTAATAAAGAAATAATGACTAGAGTGTTGGTTTTCCCAGCAAAATATGGTTCCCACAAATTGTAGTATTATATTTCAAAAGGAATACGATTTTAAAACCATTTATATGAGAATAATCATTTGAACACCATTAAATGAGATGAAGGTTGACTGTCTTTGAAAGTATAATGGTTGTTTTTCCGATTTCTCAAATATCTTTTCTATACAGATTCTTCTATATTGAAGAATGAAGTCGGAAGGAATTTAGTGTGGCAAAACCTGAGTGCTTAACTTCCCTTTGCAATAAGGTAAAATGGAACTGTGGAAAATGAATATAAACTCAACATCATGTGCAAGAACAAAGTTGGTAAAGCTTTGAACGATGCTTTTTATTCCTTAGAACAGATGAAATAATTTGTAATTTACCACAAAGCTAGAGTTAAGCTGAATTTAAGTAAGAATACTTAATGGGAAAAAAAAAAAATCACTATGCCCTCTAAGTCCTTGAATTTTCTTTTCATTATTCTATACATACTTCAGTTTCAAAAGATATTTCTATGACAAATCGACAGGGGCAGTAGAGGAAGGAGAGGAGGTAGGGTTAAAGTGAAGGGGAATGTGGACTTTTTTCAAACAACCTGATCAGGCCATTTGAATATATAAGAACGCAAATGTATCCTCAGGGAACTGTAGGTGAATTGCAAAGTTCCATATAGTTCAAAGAGAAAGCACATAAAAGGCTTCTAGACAAGATAGAGCTGGATATGTGTATTAAAGACTGGGTTATTTATATAAAGAAACTTGGAAGAGATATTCAAGGAGCAGGAAGTAACAAGAGAAAGTTTAAAAGAATATAAATAGAATATTGCACCCAGGAAACTTACCGGTCTTAGTCATGACCAAAATGAGAAGGAACACAGACTAAAAAGCATGCTGCACCGCACTTCGTCTTCAGTGTATGACATAAGAAATACCCAAGAGTCTCTCTGTATGAGGGCAACCTAATTATGGTATAAAACTTGATTATTTTGGTTTTATGAGTGAATATTCATGTAATTTCTCCCTTATTTAAAGCACAAGGAAAGACTGCTTTATATTATCAATCAGTTGTTGTTCAGTTGCTTAGTTGTGTCCAACTGTTTTGCTACCTCATCGACTGTAGCCCACCAGGTTCCTCACTCCATGGGATTCTCCAGGCAAGAATACTGGAGTGGGTTGCCATTTCCTCCTCCAGGGGATCTTCCCAACCCAAGTATTAAATCCATGTCTTCTGCACTGTAGGTGTGTTCATTACACACTGTAGGTGTGTTCATTACCACTGAACCACCAGGGAAGCCCTATATTATCAATGAGATGCTAGAACACAATATTAAAATTAGATATTCAAAATTAAAATTAGATATTCAAAATTAAAATTACTAATTACTGAGGACTGTTTCACACACAAATAACTGGCTGTCACGCAAAGCCTAGCAATTTCAAAAAGCCATGTCAAAAACTATATCTTCACAAATACAAGCAGAAAGAATGGCAATAATTCTCACAAATTGAGGAAACATTTGCTATGAGTACAGCATTATTCACTAACGAGCAGATATGGGCTCAGAAGTTCTCATACTTACAAAGTGCACTGAATTATTACAAGGGGAAAAAAAAAAACCACCATGAAAACATAACCTCCAGCAAGAACATATGTAGACATAAGCATGACAATGCTGACGATCAAGTGGAGATGGCACATTGGACATTCATGCTACTACACATGTACAAATACAACTCTGAAGTTGACAAAATTTTGTATATCAAATTTGTATGTCAAATTCCATTTGTATCAAAATGTCACCTCCCCCATATACCTGGAGATGCTGCTGCTGCTGCTGTCACTGCAATCGTGTCCGACTCTGTGCAACCCCATATACGGCAGCCCACTAGGCTCTGCCGTCCTTGGGATTCTCCAGGCAAGAACACTGGAGTGGGTTGCCATTTCCTTCTCCAATGCATGAAAGTGAAAAATACAAGTGAAGTCACTCAGTCGTGTCCAACTCTTCATGAACCCATGGACTGCAGCCTTCCAGGCTCCTCTGTCCATGGGATTTTCCAGGCAAGAGTACTGGAGTGGGTTGTCACTGCCTTCTCTGATACCTGGAGATAGATGATGTTAATTTTAATTCTCATTTTGACAGTGAATGGCAACCAGCACTCATTTTTGCAAATTAATAGAGTTTTTAGTGCAGTTTTAGGTTTATAAAACTGAATATTCCTGAGCAGTGTAATAGTGTAGTGAATTCTCATATAACTCCTTCTCTCTCCACTAGTTTTTCTATTAATATCTAGCTTTAGGGTCATAGATTTGTTACAGTTGATTAATGATTATTAACACATTATTACTGGCAAAAATTCATAATCCTCATTAGAGGATTTTTTTGGGCTGTGAAGTTCTATGGGTTTTGACAAATACATACTTTCATGTTTCTACCACTATAGTACCATGCAGAAGAGTTCCTTTGCCTTAAAAATCTGATGTGCTCCTTTTGTTCATCTTTCCCACCTCCTCCTGAAGTTCTGTCAACGACTAAGTTTTTTATATACCTATAGTTTTGTTTTCTCCAGAATGCAACATAGTTGACTAAAAAAAAAAAAAAAGTAATCTTATAAAACTAGCTAATTTCACTTAGCAATGTGAATTTGGACTTCTCTGGTTGCTCAGCAGTAAAGAATTACCCTGCAATGCAGAAGATGTGAGTTAGATCCTTGGGTCAGGAAGATCCCCTGGAGGAGGAAATGGCAACCTACTCCAGTATTCTTGTCTGGGAAAGCCCATGGACTGAGAAGCCTGGTGGGCTACAGTTTCAGTTCAGTTGCTCAGTCGTGTCCAACTCTTTGTGACCCCATGGACTGTAGCACACCAGGCTTCACTGTCCATCATCAACTCCCACAGCTTGCTCAAACTCATACCATTGAGTTGGTGGTGCCATCCAATCATCTCATCCTCTGTCATCCCCTACTTCTTCTGCCTTCAATCTTTCCCAGCATCAGGGTCTTTTCAAATGAGTCAGTTTTTCCCATCAGGTGGCCAGAGTATTAAGTTTCAGTTTCAGCCTCAGTCTTTCCAATGAATATTCAGAACTGACTTCCTTTAGGATCGACAGGTTGGATCTCCTTGCAGTCCAAGGGACTCTTAAGAGTCTTCTCCAACACCACAGTTCAAAGGTATAAGTTCTTTGGTGCTCAGGTCTCTTTACAGTCCAACTCTCACATCCATACATGACTACTGGAAAAACCATAGCTTGGACTAGATGGACCTTTGTTGGCAAAGTAATGTCTCTGCTTTTTAATATGCTGCCTCGCTTGGTCATAGAGTTTCTTCCAAGGAGCAAGTGTCTTTTAATTTCACTGCTGCAGTCACCATCTGCAGTGATTTTGGAGCCCCCCAAAATAAAGTCTCTCACGGTTTCCATTATTTCCCCATCTATTTTCGACAAAGTGATGGGACTGGATGCCATAATCTAAGTTTTCTGAATGTTGAGTTTTAAGCCACCTCTTTCAGTCTCTTCTTTCACTTTCATCATGAGGCTCTTTAGTTCTTTGCTTTCTTCCTTAGGAGTGGTGTCATCTGCATATCTGAGGTTATTGATATTTCTCCTGGCAGTCTAGATTCCAGCTTGTGCTTCTTCCAGCCCAGCATTTCACATGATGTATTCTGCATATAAGTTAAATAAACATGGTGACAATATACAGCCTTGATGTACTCCTTTCCAGATTTGGAATCAGTCTGTTGTTCCATGTCCAATTTTAACTGTTGCTTCCTGACCTGCATACAGATTTCTCAGGAGGCAGGTCAGGTGGTCTGGTATTCCCATTTCTTGAAGATTTTCCACAGTTTGTTGTGATCCACACAGTCAAAGGATTTGGTGTAGTCAATGAAGCAGAAATAGATGTTTTTCTGGAACTCTCTTGCTTTTTTGATGATCCAACGGATGTTGGCAATTTGATCTCTGGTTCCTCCGCCTTTTCTAAAACCAGCTCATCGCTCACATACTGTTGAAGGCTGGCTTGGAGAATTTTGAGTATTACTTTGCTAGTGTGTGAAATGCAATTGTGTGGTAGTTTGACTGTTCTTTGTCATTGCCTTTTTTTGGGATTGGAATGAAAACTGACCTTTTCCAGTTCTGTCGCCACTGCTGAGTTTTCCAAATTTGCTGGCATATTGAGCACAGCACTTTGACAGCATCATCTTTTAAGATTTGAAATAGCTCAACTGGAATGCCATCACCTCCACTAGCTTTGTTTGGGTGATGCTTCTTGAGGCCCACTTGACTTCACATTGCAGGATGTCTGGCTCTAGGTGAGTGATCACACTGTCATGGTTATCTGGGTCATGAAGATCTGTTTTGTATAGTTCTGTGTATTCTTGCCAGCTCTTTTTAATATATTCTACTTCTGTTATGTCCATACCATTTCTGTCTTTTATTGTACCCATCTTTGCATGAAATGTTCCCTTGGTATCTCTAATTTTCTTGAAGACATCTCTAGTCTTTCCCATTCTATTGTTTTCCTCTATTTCTTTGTATTGATCACTGAGGAAGCTTTCTTATCTCTCCTTGCTATTCTTTGGAACTCTGCATTCAAATGGGTATATCTTTCCTTTTCTCCTTTGCCTTTCATTTCCCTTCTTTTTTCAGCTATTTGTAAGGCCTCGTAAGACAACTATTTTGTCTTTTTGCATTTCTTTTTCTTGGGGATGATCTTGATCCCTGCCTCTTGTACAATGTCACTAACCTAGGTCCATAATTCTTCAGGCACTCTGTCTATCAGATCTAATCCCTTGAATCCATTTGTCACTTCCACGCTACAATTGTAAAGGATTTGATTTAGGGCATACCTGAATGGTCTCATGGTTTTCCCTATTTTCTTCAATTTCAGTCTGAATTTGGGAATAAGGAATTCATGTTGTTCATCTGAGCAATAGTCTTCAGGGTGACAAAAAGTCAGTCATGACTTAGTGACTAAACAATAATAACAAATGTCCATTTAAATACCCCATATATTTTTCATGGCTTTCATAAGCTTGATAGTTCTTTTTTTTTTGATGACTGAATAATATTCAATTGTATGGCTAGGCCAATTTATTTATCCATTCACTTATCACAAGACTTCACATGTAGTTGTTCTTATTAATTATGAATAAAACTGTTACGAACATTCGTGTTCCTTTTTATGCACTGATGTTAAGTTTTCATCTCATTTGGGTAAGAAAGCTCAGAATGTGAAAGGTGTAAAGATGAAGGTGAGCTGGTTCATGAGCTCAGAACACTAACTGGCCAATTTACAAAATATCGTATATAGGCAATATTTTAAAAAAATCTTTCCATAATACAGTTTGTCTTTTTCTTCTCAATGGGAATTTTCAAAGAAATGCTCTTCCAAAATAAAGTTTTTATTTCTAAATTGTGATTTCATGAATTCTAAATAAAATAACATAGAGAGTACTCAATAGGCAAAGTTTCTACTTGTTGTTAATGTTTCTGGCCCTGGAGACAAAGTTGGCACGTAGTTCTCAAAACAAGGAAGTGTCTAATGAGGACATCCATCTCTTGTCATGCTAATGAGGTAACTTTTGCTAGTGAAATAACTGTCATCAATAATTAACAGCTCAGGGACATTTTAGTGGCTGACAAATAGCTTTAAAACTCGGCAAGTACCCCTTAGTCATTAAACATAGCTGTTTAATGAGAATTCCTAATACTCAATACTTATTTATTTCTTTTATTTTGTTTCAGAAACCAATTGGGAAGTAATAAGCCATATTATTTATTTTCTGGTTAAAATGTTTATACTTGTTATAAAAAAATAAAATGCAGTGTTCATTTAGATAAAAATCCACATTTTCTTATTCAGTGCATATGGTTATGAAATATATATCAAAGAATATAAACAGACAACAGAAAGATATATGACTGAATCACTGTGCTGTCCACCTGAAATGTATGTAAACTGCTTGCAACAAGTCCTGTGTAATAGCAAATGCTCAGCCACTACTACCATTACTTGATTGATGTCCTCCAACTCAATGTGATCTGTAAGCAATTAGACAATAATTTAAGCAAAGAGAAGCAATACACTCAGCTAAGCATGAAAGTAGGACATATAATTAAAATAGGATAAAATATGTATTGAAAGCGTTGTCGCAACTGATTTAAAGTAGTAGTAACGAAATGTTAGTTCTTCAGTCGTGTCCGACTCTGCGACCCCATGCACTATAGCCCACCAGGTCTTCTGTCCGTGAAATTCTCCAAGCAAGAATACTAGAGCATATAGCCATTTCCTTCTAAAGGGTCTTCCTGACCCAGGGATTGAGCCAGAGCCTCCTGAATTGCAGGCAGATTCTTTACCATCTGACCCAGCTACACAAAGTAGTATAATATTACTTGAAAAGAGATGGTAACACATTATCTGATCTCTATGTCTATGTAACCGTATGCATCTATCTACCTACATTATTCATTTTCATTATTCACAGAGTCTGTATTTTTTAATATGCCCACTTGCTTAAAGGTATTTGTAACCCCAAATCAGTACTCAGAGAACTCTCCACAGATATTCCTGGATCTGGTCAGAGCAGCAAAACACTTGAGGCACTTAGTGTGCATCTTCCCTGCACGGTTGAACAGGTAATGCTCTGCCTTCTTATTGCTGCTCTGGCGCTTGTCATACAGAGGTGAATGAGGATGGATGTGGCAGGGGCCCCACAGTGTCATGTGAGAAACTCCAGCTCTAGGGCCAATGAGTTGGAGTTTGAAACCCAACTTTGACACTTACTGCAGGAGACCCAGGTTTGATCCCTGGTCCAGGAACATTCCCTGGAAAAGGGAATGGCTAGGCACTCTAGCATTCTTGCCTGAAGAATTCCATGGACAGAGGAGCCTGGTGGGCTACAGTTCAGAGAGTAGCAAAGAGTTGGACATGACTGAGCTACTAACATTTTCTTTCTCTTTCACTTCTTCTGGCAACTATTATTGGGGTAACCTCTGGCAAGCAAGTTGCTTACTACTGAACCCTGTTTGTTATTTTTGTAGAATGAAGAAACCAGTCATATACTGGGTTTATGGATTAGATAAGTTATTATTTTTTCCAAAATATTCAAGGATACAATAATATAAATGTACTCATTCAACAACATCGTCTTACAATAAAGGACAGGTTCTTTTGGACTACAGTAGTTCTACCAATCATTTTTAGTTAGTACTGAACATAAACTTTTTGAAAGTCATTTCTATGATGAAATTCCAATATTAGGAAAAATTGTGATGATCTGTAAAGTCAACTAAATAGCACTTCTAGGACATTTTATATATTAATAAAATATTAGGTGAATGAATGGCAATTTGTGTACTTAGATAATTTCTAAGTAGGTTAAACCTTATAAAAACAAAATGAGCAAATGCACCAGGTTATAAAATGTTAGTTTTTCCTTGTACATTCTTGTCTATAAAAAGTAGATTCACATTTAATAATAGCAATTAATATGGCAAATTCAATGTGATATATGAAGTATTTATAATATGCTTATAAGTTTATGCTTTACTGTGAAGAGTAAAGAATATTCTAGACAACTACATTATGATTAACTGACTGCACTGAAGATTTCCCAGAAGTTATTTTGCCCTGAATTTTAAATAGAATCAATTAGTGGAGTTGTGAGTTTATCCATTACAGGCAACTGCAGAATTACAGATGAAAAGTAGGTAATTTAATGTAACTGGTTATGTATCTTTGCTGTTGTTTCTTGCTTGTTTTATTTCTCCCAAAACCAATATGTTGAAAAGAGAGGCAAAAAATTGGAGCATTAGAGGGGAAAAAAAAGTCTACCAAAGAGAAAATGGGCAGTGAAAAGATGGCAGTATCATTCCCAAAGGGGTTGAAAAATTGGGGAGTCAGGGTCCTAGAAAGAGTGAAAAGGTATGAGAGCTGAAAAGGTATGAGATAGTGAGAGAGTGTGAGTGGTAGTTACAACTGAGGCCAGACGTTTACTGTGGAAGTTATCAGCTATATGGAGGAGAAGGACACAATTATTAGAGAAGTGGAATTAAAGAGATAAAGATGCAAGTTTTCAGATGAAACAATCATGTAAACGCTGAAGTGAAGGAGCCTTCAATAAAGCACAAATATATGTTTAAAAAAAAAAAAAAAGAAGGGAGCAATATGTAAGAGAGTGATCATAAGCCAAAAGCAAAATTCTCTGAAAAATGAGGGGTCAGTAGATTGTGACTTGAATGAGGGGTTGTAGCTAATGTAACCTGATGACAGGCAGTTCAAATACTGGCGCTTTTAGAGAAGAGATGTAGTGTTTAGAGAACAGATGTAGAGGGGGTTGGTGGAAGGTGGAGATAGATTTGAAACAGGTAATGGAGAATAAGGAGGGTATGTATCTTATCTGTAGGCCCGTGGTCAAGAGATGATGAAAAAAAAAAAAAAAAAAGGAAAAAAGTCATTTATAAAGTCATATTATAAACACTTCATATATCACGTTGAATTTGCCATATTAATTGCTATTTATTAAATGTGAATCTACTTTTTATAGAGCAAAAACCAAAACAAAAGGCCTCTGTTTAGTATTTAGTATTCATCTATTGAGACATTTACACAAAAAGAGGTTTTTAAAAAATTGGAACAAAACTAAAGAAAAAAATAACCTTCTCCCTGTTCATAAAATTAGTTTCAAAATTATCACAGAAGTTGTTAAGTTTTATGGCTTTTCATGACTTCAGATCATAGAATATTTCCAGCCTTATCACTTAGGCCTTCACCCCTAAGTATCTAGAGTCTGAATTTGATCCTTCTGGAGGGTATCCTCTCCTACCCTTTTCTTGGGAAGTACTGAGGTCCCGTAAACAAAGTAAAGTTCAACTTGATGTTCTGCATCATTCATGAGACACTTACTTGCAACATTTCTCATCAACTTGTTAATCACAATTAAAATGGAATTTGCATTTTCCCCTTCAGATGAAAAAGTCTGGAGGATAAAGACACCCTCTTCACATTTTTTCCCCCAGATAGTTACAAATGAGTATCTAGATTCATATTTGACATATGGAGTATATTTGATCAATGAAAGTGTTAGTCACTCAGTCATGTCCAACTCTTTGTGACCCTATGGACTGAAGCCCTCCGGGCTCCTCCGTTCATGGGATTCTCGAGGCAAGAATACTGGAGTAGGGTGCAATTCCCTTCTGCGGGAGATCTTCCCAATTCAGGGATTGAACCCACATCTGCATTGCAAGCAGATTCTTTACCATTTGAGCCATCACCAAGCTTCTAATAGCATTTCTCTGTAAAATGCTCTAGCTATTTAATAGAACAATTTGTGGGGTTTTTTGTTTGTGTTTTTTGTATTGTATTGTAATTTAGTTAACTAGCCATGACCCTTAGGTGTATATTTTTTCAGGTAATCAATAATTTAATTGTCCTCTATTGTGATTGAATATATTGTCTTCCAAGGTGGCTAAGGATGCATGAGAATTACCCTAGCTTCATCTTTAGAGATCAAGCTTCAAACTTTTGCCTGGGCTGCCAGCAATAGACTAGGGATGAGGTTAGTTGCTTATCATCCTTCTGCTTATACTCTGTCTATCCACATTGCAAATTCTCAGGGTCATACTCAATTTTCTTCAAATTCTTTTGTTAAGACTTGCCTGATTTCCCACTTCACACCAAGTATGGGTAAAGATATAATCCTGCTTATCAGTTCCTCATCACATTTTTCCATCTTTGTTTGTCAAAAAGTGACAGAGAAAAATTATTATCTCTAATAAACAGAACTCATGAGTTGGGAAAAAAAAAAGAATCATGCTCTTAATGTCAATTTATGGTAACAATCAACGTTCAAATATCAACCAGAACTCATACTACCTGGAAATTGTATCTATTAATAGTAATAGATTTTATTAGTGATTTGAAGGATACAGGCAATTGTGTGGCAGAGCAAAGCAGTTTTCTCTTGGAGTGTCTGGCATCATCAATACATCTCTCCTTATTCTATCTTCTCTCACTTTAGGACTAAACACGCAGGTTTGTTTAGAGTAGTGCATGCAGATATATGACAAAAAACTAGTCATTTTAGAACATCTCCATTTTCTATGTCATTAATTACAGTGATTACTGAACACTCTTCACCTGGCTATGTCTGCAAAAATCCATACCCACACTAAAGCATTTCACTGATAAGGAGTCTCCATTATCATTCGAGTAGCAAATAGCCTGTGTGTGTTTCCCCAAAGGCCTGTTGACAAGAATGCAAATAAGAGAAATCAACTAGGTCACTCTTTCTCTCCCAAATGTCCTAGTGAAGATTGTAGTTACACTTCCAATGCTGTTCTTTGCAGAAAAGAATAGATATGGCAGAAACCAATACAATATCATAAATCAATTATCCTCCAGTTAAAAGTAAACAAATTACAAAGAGAAATAGCTATTAAAGATCACACAGCATGTCAAGTAACTCATAGTCTATTCACTGAATGAAAAATTCCTGGAATCTTATTTTTCTGTAGTTCCAATTTAGCTATATTAGAAGTGATACGATTTTGAAAGACTAAGCTCCAATGTATGCTCCCTGAGTGATAGATTTTTTTGGCAATTTTTTTCTCTGTGTGTTTTAACATTCAGTCACAGAACAGGGCAAAGTATAAGTCTGTTGAAGAAAACCTGTTTTAAGGTAAAAAACCAGTTTTGATTATGTACACAAGCCTCATTCCAATACTTAAACATACAAAAGACCTCTCAAACACACAGACAGGTGTGCATACACAGGTGCTCACACACATACAGTCTTACAATGAATGTTTAATATTTTCTAAGCTTGATTCATATGAGAATTCAAATGAATCTCTAATCCCTTCATCAGTGTACGGGTTTGAACATTTCTTGCTATTTTTCATGTCTGTGAAGGCAAGCAATCATAATTCAACTACACGCCACTTCTTAGGCTGTGCTGGTTAATCAGCTGAGTCAGTCCGCAGCTGGAGTCTCTTGCAGGCTTTGATTTCACAAAGTCATTAATCTCATTTCCAACTGAGTCAAAACATTACTGAAGCCAGCGAAACCCAGTGCCTTTCCATTTCCTGTCAGAGATGTACATGTTCTTTTCAGGGCGCCCAGGGTGAAAACCTTTAACATATACAGCTGGTGCTTTTTTACACTTATTTTAAAACTCGTTCTTACTTATCTCTGGGTTTAATTATTCTGCAGCCTTTATCCTTGAGGGAGATTTTATCTATCATCTTTCATCTTTCCTTTAGTTTATATGTTACTTAGATGTTGAAATATCTTATTAACTCGATGTTAAGAGAAAAATATTGTCACTTTTGGCAATTTGTATTAAAATATATAAAATAATCAAAAAATGTGACCTATAATTCTATGCTTGGTAATATACAAATACACATGGATTCATATATTCCCTACACACACACACTTAATATACATGCAAATACACATACATATATAGAATTTTAGAAATTATGCTTAAAATTAAATGAATATTACTTATAGCCCTTTACAGAATTATTTTCCTTTATACTGTTTTTGGAATTTTCTAAGTGATCTACAGTGTATTTTTACTGCATCTAGAGTATAAATGACACATTCCTATGTAAAGAGTATTATTATTCATATGTGGTGAAAACAATTCAACTATGGAATTTTATTATTTGATCCCTGAATTCTGATAATTTATATGAATCAAAATTTGCATTCTGTATGTACATTTACAATTCCACTATTGATCACAGACATTTCTTTGCAAATAACTGATATGTAGCATCTGAAATCCATTCTTTTGTTATTTTCTTCTAGTTGGGGAAATAAATTTTAGCATTACGGAAAGACAGAAAGTATTTTAATATGAAAAATTAATATATATATTGATAATTAGTACACATATTTGAAACAAATGGAGAACACATTCTGTTAACCCATTATGTATGTCTATGTATTATATTTATTGAATAATTAGTACAAACAATGAATTTTATGGAATTATTTAATATTTACAATAATTCTCCAATGTAGGCAAGTAACCTCCAATATATCGGTAAGTTCAGGCTTGGAGAGCTGAACTAACATGAAAGGAACTACAGAGCTAGGATTGAATCCAAGTTTTTGTGTTTATTTCTTTAAGTTATAAAGTCAATTTTATTTGTTTCAAATTAATGTTTGCTTTTCTGCATGTTTTGATGTCACCAGATCATATTCAATTTCACTTTTCAATGTAGAGACAGTATAAAAATATTTCATTATGTAAAGATATAAAGACCAAGTTGGCAAACAATGGCTATGAGGTCAAGTCTGCTCCTTCCCCCAAAGTAATAGTTTGCATTTAGGGTGTTGAAGGAATAAGATCATCCCTTTGTGTACTGTGTATGGCTTTTTCACTAAGACTGCAGAGTAATTGTGACATAGACCATATGGCTAGAAAATCCTAAGAGATTTTCTGTCTCATCCTTTACGATTAGATGTTTGCCAACTCCTACATCTTTGAAATATATTCAAAGTCATTTGTTTTGTATATTTTTGAGATTAGTTGTTTGTCAGTTGCTTCATTTGCTATTATTTTCTCCCATTCCGAAGGCTGTCTTTCACCTTGCTTATAATTTCCTTTGTTGTGCAGAAGCTTTTAAGTTTAATTAGGTCCCATTTGTTTATTTTTGCTTTTATTTCCAATATTCTGGGAGGTGGGTCATAGAGGAGCCTGCTGTGATTTATGTTGGAGAGTGTTTTGCCTATGTTCTCCTGTAGGAGTTTTATAGTTTCTGGTCTTAGGTTTAGATCTTTAATCCATTTTGAGTTTATTTTTGTGTATGGTGTTAGAAAGTGTTCTAGTTTCATTCTTTTGCAAGTGTTTGACCAGTTTTCCCAGCACCACTTGTTAAAGAGATTATCTTTAATCTTTTGTATATTCTTGCCTCCTTTGTCGAAGATAAGGTGTCCATAGGTATGTGGATTTATCTCTGGGCATTCTATTTTGTTCCATTGATCTATATTTCTGTCTTTGTGTCAGTACCATACTGTCTTGATGACTGTGGCTTTGTAGTAGAGCCTGAAGTCAGGCAGGTTGATTCCTCCAGTTCAATTCTTTTTTCTCAAGATTGCTTTGGCCATTCGAAGTTTTTTGTATTTCCATACAAATTGTGAGATTATTTGTTCTAGCTCTGTGAAAAATAACATTGGTAGCTTGATAGGGATTGCATTGAATCTATAAATTCCTTTGGGTACTATACTCATTTTCACTATATTGATTCTTCTGATCCATGAATATGGTATATTTCTCCATCTATAAGTGTCTTCTTTGATTTCTTTCATCAGTGTTTTATAGTTTTCTATATATAGGTCTTTAGCTTCTTTAGGTAGATATATTCCTAAGTATTTTATTCTTTTTGTTGCAATGGTGAATGGATTTGTTTCCTTAATTTCTCTTTCTCTTTTCTCATTATTAGTGTATAGGAATGCAAGGGATTTCTGTGTGTTGATTTTATAGCCTTCAACTTTACTATATTCATTGATTAGCTCTAGTAATTTTCTGGTGGAGTCTTTTGGGTTTTCTATGTAGAGGATCATGTCTTCTGAAAACAGTGAGAGTTTTACTTCTTCTTTTCCAATTTGGATTCCTTTTATTTCTTTTTCTGCTCTGATTCCTGTGGCCAAAACTTCCAAAACTATGTTGAATAGTAGTGGTGAAAGTGGGCACCCTTGTCTTGTTCCTGACTTTAGGGGAAATGCCTTCAATTTTTCACCATTGAGTATAATGTTTGCTGTGAGTTTGTCATATATAGCTTTTATTATGTTGAGGTATGTTCCTTCTATTCCTGCTTTCTGAAGATTTTTTATCATAAATGGATTTTGGAATGAGTCAACTTAAGTTTAGATCAAAGATCTGACACTTCATAGTTTCACAAACAAATCATAAGACTATTTAAGGCTTTTTCCCCAATTTGGAAATTAAGCATGATTATAGTACATTCTCCACTGGGATGTTGTAAATCAAACAATATTCTGAAGGCATTGCATAATATTTATTATTATTATCATCCAGTAACATTTTCTAGATAATTTTGGTTTTATTTGCTTGAAAATAATGTAAGCATTAGCATGTGCTTCTATAGGAAAAATATACATCTCTATCATATTTTCATTTATGTACTTCAGGGGCATCCTGAAAGTAATCTCTCTTTGCTATAAATCATTTTCTATTCTTATATGGGTCTTTCTAATAAATCCAGACTTTCACTGAATAGAAGTACTGATAGGATGGGCTTCACAAGTGCTGCAGAACCAGCCTGCCAATGCAAGAGACTGAGACACAGGTGTGATCTCTGAGTCAGGATAATCCCCTGGAGGAGGACATGGCAACCCACTCCAGTATTCTTGCCTGGAGAATCCCATGGACACAGAAAACTGGCAGGCAACAGAACATAGGGTCACAAAGAGTTGGGCATGACTGAAGCAACTTGGCAGGCATGTATGACATCACCCTTATGGCAGAAAGTGGAAAAGAGCTAAAGAGCCTCTTGATGAAAGTGAAAGAGGAGAGGGAAAAAGATGGCTTAAAACTCAACATTCAGAAAACTAAGACCATGGCATCCAGTCCCATCAATTCATAGCAAATAGATGGGGAAACAATGGAAACAATGAGAGACCTTATTTCGGGGGGCTCCAAAATCACTGCAGATGATGACCACAGCCATGAAATTAAAAGACACTTGCTCCTTGGAAGAACAGCTATGATCAACCTACACAGCATATTAAAAAGCAGAGATATTGCTTTGCCAACAAAGGTCTATTTAGTCAAACCAATGGTTTTTCCATTAGTCATGGATGAATGTGAGAGTTGGACTATAGAAAAAAGCTGAGCACTGGAGAATTGATGCTATGGAACTGTGGTCTTGGAGAAGACTCCTGAGAGTCCCTTGGACAGCAAGGAGATCCAATCAGTCTATCGTAAAGGAAATCAGTCCTGAATATTCATTGTAAGGACTGATGCTGAAGCCGAAACTCCAATACTTTGGCCACCTGATGCAAAGAACTGACTCACTAGAAAAGATCCTGATGCTGGGATAGATTGAAGGCAGGAGGAGAAGGGGATGACAGAGGATGAGATGACTGGATGTAATCACTGACTTGATGGACATGAGTTTGAGTAAGCTCTGGGAGTTGGTGATGGACAGGGAAGCCTGGTGTGCTGCAGTCCATGGGGTCGCAAAACGCCAGACATGACTGAGAGAATGAACAACAAAAAGGGACTATTAAAGTATATAGATCCGTTTAGTCCTTACAACAGTTTTATCTGGTCCCCAGCCTTTGATGGTTCTTGGTCCCTAAATATACTTTTATTTTTGTTGTTTAGTTTTTAAGTTGTCTTTGACTCTTTGTGATCTCATGGACTGTAGGAAGCCAGGTTTCTTTGTCCATGGGATTCTCCAGGCAAGAATACTGGAGTGGATTGCTATTTCCTACTCCAGGGGGTCTTCCTGACCCAGACATCAACCCCCCATCTCCTGCATTGGCAGTTAGTTTTTTTTTTTTTTAAACTGCTGAGCCACTCAGGAAGCCCAACTATATCTTAAAGCAGTTACTAAATTCTCTCCTGGGTAAAGACTGGGGAATAATCAGTTTAGTTCAGTCGCTCAGTTGCATCCAACTCTTTGCAACCCCATGGACTGCAGCAGGCCAGACCTCCCTGTCCATCACCAACTCCCAGAGTTTACCCAAACTCATGTCCATCGAGTCGGTGATGCCATCCAACCATCTCATCCTCTGTTGTCCCCGTCTCCTCCTGCCCTCAATCCTTCTCAGCATCAGGGTCTTTTCAAATGAGTCAGCTCTTCACAACAGGTGGCCAAAATATTAGAGTTTCAGCTTCACTACCAATCCTTCCAATGAACACCCAGGACTGATCTCCTTTAAGATGGACTGGTTGGATCTCCTTGCTGTCCAGGGGACTCTCAAGAGTCTTCTCCAACACCACAGTTCAAAAGCATCAATTTTTCAGTGCTCAGCTTTTTTTATAGTCCAACTATCACAACCATACATGACTGCTGGAAAAACCATAGCTTTGACTATATGGACGTTTGTCACAAAGTGATGGTTCTGCTTTCTAATATGCTGTTCAGATTTACCATAGCTTTTCATCCAAGGACCACGCATCTTTTAATTTCAACACACAAACCCAGTGCCATCTGATGTGGCCTATTTGCAATATGGCATTGCATCATTAAAAACGATTTGTTTTTTATACATAAATTGTAATAAACTGATTTTTAAGTCATCCATAATTGATAACAGCAATGTAGTAACTAGTTGAGTTGTGGTCATGAAGTGCTTCTTAAATGCATAATGTTTTATCTTTGTTCTTGGGACATCAGTCAGTTCAGTTCAGTTCAGTCACTCAGTCATATCCGACTCTTTGAGACCTCATGAATCGCAGCATGCCCAGCCTCCCTGCCCATCACCATCTCCCGGAGTTCACTCAAACTCATGTCCATCAAGTCGGTGATGCCATCCAGCCATCTCATCCTCTGTCGTCCCCTCTTCCTCCTGCCTCCAATCCCTCCCAGCATCAGAGTCTCTTCCAATGAGTCAACTCTTCACATGAGGTGGCCAAAGTACTGGAGTTTCAGCTTTAGCATCATTCCTTCCAAAGAACACTCAGGGCTGATCTCCTTTAGGATGGACTGGTTGGATCCCCTTGCAGTCCAAGGGACTCTCAAGAGTCTTCTCCAACACCACAGTTCAAAAGCATCAATTCTTCAGCACTTAGCCTTCTTCACAGTTCAACTCTCACATCCATACCTGATCTATCTTCAGTTAATTTGTTAGATCAGAAATTTAGTCATAAATGTAGTCATTCTGTGGGCTGCTTCTCTTCAAATAAAATCCTCACTTCATTACCTCTTAACCTGATAATTATGTGGCTTCTCTACCATGAAAATGGGACTGTCAAGTTTTATGTCCCAAAGATGCAAGTACGTTTTACAAAAACTTAGGGAAATTTTTCATTATTTCCATCAAAGTTTTGTCCACAGATCTGTAACTTCAATTTTATTTGGCCTGAATATGCAATCTACCCAAACTTATCAGTTTGGAAAATAATTTGAAGACATATCTAACATCTAAAATACTGTTAAAGTGTTTAACTGAATCCATGGTTCTCATTTTTCAAGGCACTTACTAGTGATTGTTTGAGCAGTAACTTTTTTTTTTTTTTTCCCAGTTGCTAAGGAGTAGCTTTGCTAGTTCAATATAATATTCATCAGACTAGATGGTCTCTCTCTGTCTTTGTACTGATTTTCCTACCCTTGGGCATAGCTTTTCCCTGGTTCTATTCATCTGGTTTGACTCTTTATTAGTATTTTGAGAAACACAAATAACTGTGAAGAATGTTGCATAATTCTATATGGGTTATCTAACACAGTATTACTTTCAACATTTGTAACACATACTAAAAATGACACTCTGCTTTTAAAAAATAATTTCTCTCAAAATCTCATCTGATACTGTCATAAAATATGTATTTCTATTACATTATGAAAATTATTCTATGTAAAAGTTTAGAACATTCCTTATAAGGTTTCCTTCAGATTGCTTATGGATTAAAAACTAAGCACAGAGGAAAGACTTGGAAACTTGTGTTGAGCCCTAAAACCAAAGATTGTCAAGGTTTTTGAAACAGTGCCTTCCCTTATCATTCAGAACCTGCAATATTCTCTTGTTTCTTGCTACGTTGGGACAATTAAAATATATTCATATATCAAAATAAATTTATCTGGTTAAACTTAGTGAAACGAATTCATGTACTTATCTGGACATCTTTCTGAAGCCCTATGAAAACAATGATAAAAGAGGGAAAAGTGATAAAGAAAATGACACACATATGTTTGTTTTACCATATTCTACTCAGTCACAAACTCATAGTCCTCATCATGTGACAATACTGGAATAAAATTAATGCCTAAGCAAACTCCCAGGTGGCTCAGTGGCAAATAATCCGACAGTCATTGCAGGAGACTCAGAAGATGTGTGTTCTATCCTTGGCTCAGGAATATCCATCTCCTGGAGGAGGAAATGGCAAACCATTCCAGTATTCTTGCCTAGAAATCCCATGGACAGAGAAACCTGGAGGGCTTCAGCCCATGGGATTGCAAAGAATCAGACACAACTGAGCACACACATATGCACAAACTACTAGGATGTAAGCTCTAAATACTCCAAGCAATTGCTTGAGAGATTTTCCTGCACAGAAAATGAAAGGATTAACCCAAACCATGTGTTCTTTTGGTGAGAACCCCCAATTTTCTTCAGCATAATAACAGAGGCCCTAATAGTCAGCTTACAATCACTAATCTAGGGTATTTGAGGATTTCTTCTTGGCAAATTTATGACTCAGAAGAAAAGACCACCTGACAATGACTTCATACAATCCTCTATAAGCATCTAGATTAATATCAATGAAGATCACTGGATGACAGGTATTCAAAAGGAGCATCTGGTCTATGTTGTAGTATTCTCTTATCTATTAACAGAAACAAAAATTTATCTAAAACATCACAATGAAAGACAAAAGTCAAAATAAACAGGAAAAAAAAATTGTTGAGAATATAAAGGGAACCAAAGACAACTACTAAAAGAAAAACAAGCAAGCAACAATTTTGTGTATTTTTTGAAAAACAAGACAAGACAGGGGCTCCATTAAATAAAAGCAAGATATTATGTAAGAGAAATAGTAAAAAACTAAAAATTGCTATAAAGAGAAAGTTGAAGATGTGGTTAATTAAGGTTAGTTGGAAAGTTTGAAACTAAATAAGTCGAAATGGAAAGTAAGACAAAAGTTAAATAATTAGTCTAGAATATTTAATATCTTGGTTATAGAATTTCCAGAAAGTAAAAAAGAGAAGAAAATCACCAGAAAAATAATACAAGAAAATGTCTAGGTAAGAAAGATATGATTCCTAGATAAAAATAAACATTACAATGAACAACTAACAAAATAAAAAAGGCAGGGATATAGCAGTGTTCATTACAAAAAACAGTCTGAAAAAATAAATGGAGAAATGAAATGCATTTTTTGAAGATGTCTGTTGCAATCTTATTTACAATAGCAGTTTTTAAAAATTGAGAAAATAGCCTTAAATTTTAAAAGATATAACATTTTGATTTAGATATTATGCTAAATGTTAAAATATTTTAAATTTATATATTAAGAATGAAAATACAACAAAATATACAGAAATCCCAATTCTTTCCCTCTTTAAGTTTGTTTGTTTTTTTCTTTTTTTAATAACACATTGCACTTCAGTCATGTCCAACTCTTTGTGACCCTATGGACTATAACCCAGTGGGCTCCTCTGTCCATGGGATTCTCCAAGCAAGAATACTTTAGTGGATTGCCATGCCTTCCTCCAGGGCATCTTCCCAACAGAGAGATACAACTTGGGAAGTCCTTTAAGACATTAGTTTTACACTAACAGTTATCACGTAAGTGCAGCTGTATCATTCACTTTGACATATCCAGGGTAAATTATTAGCAGAAACTAAATTATGGTGCAAAATAACTTTTAGTAGAAAAGTATAAAAATTACTAAGGGAAAATGAGAATCAATACATTTATGTTAAAGTAATAGAGAACCAATTCAAATAATTATTAAAGCATCAGTGAGAGCTGAGAGCATATCAAAATCATTAAAAGGCCAAAATAAATTTAAGAAACGTAGATCAAATTTGACTTAGCACAAATTGAAGAGTATAGATTATACTTTTCATTGTGAATTTATGAATATATATGATTATGAATATATATATACCCTCTAATTAAAGAAAATCAACTTTGCTATGTATTAACAGTAAACACATGTGAGCTATATATACACCATTGTGAATAAATATATTTGTATACATTTTCTTTATTTCATGTGACAAAGTACCTAATTGCCTTACTGGGAAAGTATTCAGAGAGAAAAAAATAAAAATCGTTGTTATTTAAGTCTGGGTCCTGGACCTTAGCTAGCACTCCTCTTTGTGTTTATAATACAATATAATAATTTAAAATATATTTACTGATTGTCTACTAAATGATAAGCATTTTTCTCATCATTGGGATAGAGGATGAAACAAATTCACAGAAATCTTCTTTCTTACATTACTCTCATATATCACTCCAAATAAACTTTTCCCATAAATTAATTTGTTTTTCTCAACTGAAACAAATTCTTTTAGTTTGATATTTGCTGGTGTAGGCAGAGTGCAATTAATTATTACAGTCAGATGAACACATTTGACATTTTGTTATGCTTTCATTTTTATTGTCTCCTACACACAGTTAGAGATAATTTTGTATCATCTGTAGAATGCCTGAAACATAACAAGCATTGCCTAAAATAAAAAAGAATCAAAACCATGACAAATTCACAGCATAGCCATGAATATCAAAGCCTCTATTTGCTATGGCAACTAAAATGGAAATCTCCCCTGAATGGGCATTAAGTGTCTTGACTGTCATAACTTGTTATTAAGGCCTTGTAAGCAACATAAAAGATTATTAGAGATGTCAAAATCTGTGCTTCAAAGTAATGTTTTTATCAGGAAGAATGGCATGATGTCATAGCTCATACTTTCTTAAGCATCTATGGCTGAGAAAAGTGCATATAAAAGCAAATAGTTGCAATAATAAGCAGGTTGTGTTGGGAGTTAGCCAAGGTGCCTTACCAGGGCAGCTGTGATGCCAATCTAGGTGGTTTGGTCTGGAAAAATTTGTCATTTAACTGATGGCAACATATTTTAGCTAGTGAAGCACTTCTCACAGCTGAATTTTCTTAAACTGTTTCAATAAAATAAGAATGCATCTTTTATTTCAATAGGTTTTTCTTTTGTGATGTGTTCACATATCTATATCTGCACTCTTGAGAATTCTTGCCTCAAAGTACTATCAAAGAAAAATACTTTAGTCAAACGCATTAGTGCTTGTGTGAAGTTGTATAAGCACACAACAAGCCCACTCGCCAGCACAGAGGAAATATAAAACTTGGTGAGAAAAGTATAAAAGGTGGTTATTTGCATACTAAAAAGTTTGTTTAGAGATGCAGATTAAAGTTTTTTTTTTTTTTTTTTGGTTAATGTCAGGAGAAAGTTCTCCGTAGATCAGTCTCATGTTTCTGCATTAAGAGCAGAGGCAATTAGACTATCTTTCCAGAATGTCTTTCCATAATGTTTATATAGTCACCATTGCAAAGAAATAGTGGCTCCCTCCAGAGTAGAGGGGGTCATTGCAATTTTAAGCCTCATAAGACAGTCTGCCATCTTGGTGAGGGTCTGGGTAAGTTTGCTGCAGCATATTAAAAATGATTCCGTAGGTTGGGTGTTCTTTGGGTACCAACCCATACAGTATCCACCTGGGTAATCATCATGCCTCATGGGGCTTGAGGGGCAGTAAGAGCCAGCATAAACAACTGGTGCCATGAAATGAAGTCCTCTGACCCAAAGATCTCATGATTTCTGCCAGCATCTATGAAACTGTGACAGACTAACCTTATAGTTTGGAAATAAGGCAAAAATCCGAGCCCCATAAGAATTCCTCACAACTGACAATTTTAGGATTTGGAACAACAATTCTCCCATACATTGGAAAAAAATTTAGAAGGTCCTAGAAAATAACCTCTGAAGAACAAATAAAGACTGAAGGAAGCCTTTATTAATTACAGCATTTGTCCCTCAGTTGTGATAAATAGCAGCCAAAAAACATTGGCAACACTTTTTTTCTTTAAAAGACAGATACTAAATATTCTAAGCATTTGGGGCCATATGGTATCTGTTGCAGCTACTAGACTGTCACCATAATGGGTAAGCAGTCATGAATAATTTATAAATGAATGCACATGTCTTCTAGGTCAATCACTTTGTTGGTGTATAATAGTATCCTCTTAAGATCCTTTGTGTTTCTAGGCACCACTTGCAATGTTTCCTTTATCACTTCTAGTTTTATTTTAGCCTTCTCTCTCTTTTTCCTAGTCTAACTACAAATTTGTTGAACTTGTTTACCTATTCAAGCTCTCTCAGATCTTATCACACTATTGCTGATTATGTCTGTGTGTTCTCAGTTGCTCAGTCATGTTGATTTTTTGGAAACGCCATAGACTGTGGCCCACCGGGCTCCTCTGTCCGTGGGATTCTACAGGCAAGAACACTGGAGTGGGCTGCCATTTCCTTCTCAAGGTGATCTTCCCGACCCAGAGACTGAACCCATGTCTCCTGCATTGGCAGGCGGGGTCTTTACCTCCGAGCCACCTGGGAAGCCCCTGTTGATTATAAGCAGTCTTTTTTTCTCCAGCTTCCCTTTTCCCATAGGACTTCCACATCAGCATATGGGTGAATTTCTAACACACAAATCCTACGGTTTACTTCTTGAGCTACCTCCAGTGTGCTCACAGGGTGCCACTGTCAATGCAAAATCAGATTATTTACTCCCTGCTCCTTCCACACTCTTCTCTGTTCCACAGCTAAACCATGCACTTTTAAAACTTTTGGAAACTAATTCATGCTGTCCCTTTTAAGCAGAATATTATTCCAAATCCTCTTGTCTATTTGATGACCTTCTACTTCATGGTCCTTCTGTTCTGTTAGCTTTGCACCTCATTTTACCTATTGTGACCAAATGGATTGGCACATTATTTTTAATTTATGTAGCAATGTGAAAGTCACTATTAAGCATAGCTTTGGAGAAGGTAATGGCAACCCACTCCAGTACTCTTGCTTGGCAAATCCCATGGACGGAGGAGCCTGGTAGGCTGCAGTCCATGGGGTCGCTAGGAGTCGGACACGACTTCACTTTCACTTTCACTTTCATGCATTGGAGAAGGAAACGGCAACCCACTTCAGTTTTCTTGCCTGGAGAATCTCAGGGACAGGGGAGCCTGGTGGGCTGCCGTCTCTGGGGTCGCACAGAGTCGGACACTACTGAAGCGACTTAACAACAGCAGCAGCAGCAGCAGCAGAGCTTGCCACATACTCTTGAATCTGCACGTTTGTTTCTCCTAGTAGAAAGTAAGCCTTGGTGGACATTTCTTTCTCCTAATCCTAAGTACCTAGCACAATGCCAGGTATTTACATAATAGGCATCCATTATGCGTAACAGGGATTTGCTAAATGTCTGTTGAACTTAATGGAATTTCTTGCCATGAGTTTAACACTGCAAAATACTTGATCCATCCACTGTGCTTTCCAGAGTCCTTTTAAACTTTTCAAAAAAGGCGTTATTTTTCTGTCTTAACCCTAACTCCAAACATATTCATAAACTAACTCCTAAACTAACTCCTAAGGCTTATCCAAAAAGAATTTCATATGTATAGACACATTGAACAAACTTTTATTTAGCAATGACCACATGCCTAGTATTCTGCTAGGTCTTGAGCATGAAGTATTAATAATAAATATGTTAGAGAGGCTGCCACAGTCTTTATGTTTCCAGAAGACATCACCTTTATGTGCAGAAGAAAACAGTTAAGATTTGCTAACAGCTATTGAAATCTTTCAAAAATGACCTGCATAAGCCTTATTATTTTTTTAAGTCACATTAATAACAGCATTTATTTTCTTTGATTTTAATGATGATTCAATGGGTTGATACATGCTGAGTACATTAATTGAGCAAATGCTTGATGAGCATTAGCTTTTGTTATTGATGTTGGTGATAATAAATAGTAAATAGTTGAAGGAGAATTGATGCTTTTGAACTGTAGTGTTGGAGAAGACTCTTGAGAGTCCCTTGGACAGCAATGAGATCAAACCAGTCCTTCCAAAAGGAAATCAGTCCTGAAAATTCATTGTAAGGACCGCTGCTGAAGCTGAAGCTCCAATAATTTGGCCATCTGATGTGAAGTGACTCATTGGAAAAGATCCTGATGCTGGGAAAGATCGAAGCCTGGAGGAGAAGGGGACAACAGAGGACCAGATGGTTGGGTGGCATCACCAAATCAATGAACATGAGTTTGAGCAAGCTCCAGAAGTTGGTGATGTACAGGAAAGCCTGTCATGAGGCAGTCAATGAGGTTGCAAAGAGTTAGATAGACTAAGTGTCTAAACTGAACTGAAGTGAATTGAAGGAGAAAACCAAAAGTGCTCAAATAATAACAAAGTAAACATGATATTTTTTGGAAATGCTAGGTTAACACTCTTATAAGGGAAGTTTCTATTTAAAGCATTTAGTTAGATATCTTCTAGTTGCTTTTCTGGACCTAGCAAATTACCTTGGTATAATTTTGGTTTTAGGCTTTTGTCTACCTTCTCTTCTGAATATATAGATAAATAGGAATCAACGTCAAATATGCGGCTCAGCTGGTAAAGAATCCGCCTGCAATGCAGGAGACCTGGGTTCAATCCCTGGGTTGGAAAGATCCCCTGGAGAAGGGAAAGGCTACCTACTCCAGTATTCTGACATGGAGAATTTCATGGGCTGTATAGTCCATGGGGTCGCAAAGAGCTGGACATGATGGAGCAACTTTCACGGTCACTTTCAATGTCAAATAATTTTTAAATTGAATTGATCAAGTAATTAATATCAAATGAGAAGTGCTTTTTTTTTTTTTTTAACAAAAAGTATTGTGACAGGACTTCTGTCGGTACTTATTTATTGTGTTGTTGAGTTAGTTGCTCAGTCGTGTCCCACTCTTTGCAACCCAATAGACTGTAACCCGACAGGCTCCTCTGTCTGTGAGATTATCCTGGCAAGGTACTGGAGTGGGTAGCCATTCCCTTCTCCGGGGTATATTTCTGACCCAGGGATCCAACCCAGGTCTCCCGCATGGCAGGCAGATTCTTTACCGTATTGCTGAGAAAGCATTGCAAAATTTTGCAAAATGTCTAGAATCACTTTGATAGAAATGTTGGGAATAACATTTGGGACTTCCCTAGAGATCCAGTGGCTATGACTTCGCCTTCCAACACAGGGGGTGTGGGTTCAAACCCTGGTCAGGGAACAGAGATCCCACATGCTTTGTGGCTAAAACAAAACAAAACAAAACAAAAAAAACAGAAGCAATACTGTAACAAATTCAATAAACACTTTAAAAAGGGTCCACATCCAAAAAAATCTTAAAAAAAAAAAGTGGTGGGAGTGAGATGCATTGAAAAACTTAGCTTTCATTAGAAAAAGCTAGTGATTGAATTGAGGTCTCCAGTTCTTTAACCTCCATGACCTAAGGAAAGGAAAACATCCCTTCTTATTTAATAAGGAAAAAAAATACAGTGGGAGATCTGAAAACTGGAGAAATCCCTGGAGAGACAAGAAGTGTCTTATAATGTGAGTCAAGACTGAAATTTGTTTTATAATGAATTGTAAAAGTAGATCTGTTTTACAATGTTCAGGTGAAATATTTTTTTCAGTTTTACTTTCTATGCCTAAGAGAGTATAATGGGCCTTGCAAATATAGCCATGCATTAAACTGACCTGGCCACACAGTATTCACAGTGTATGTGGGAGAAAGAGCATTGGATACACACAGATATGGTTATATGGGATGGGGCACTTTGTCAAGCAACAGATGAGTCATGTTAACTTTCCGGGAGGTGCTTGTATATGACTTAATTCTAAAAAGAATGACTAGAAGACTGGCAAAGGACAAGGAAAGGTGTAAGAGTCAGGCACTCACGGCTTCCTAGGTAACATAAGCAAAGCCAGAGAACCAAGAAAGAGGTTTGAATTATGTAAACTGTATTCAAGTAGGTGGGTGGTGCCTGAACATACATCCTGCAAAATTGTGCTTGGACAAGTGAACAAGGTCCAGACCAGACCACACATACACTGCCATGGGGGTATAGCTTTGCTCATAGAAATATATAAGCCAGAGCACAGGATGATCACACTTAGAGTTTATCCAGAATGCACCCTGACTAGAGGATGGAATTAAAGGTCTATGACAGGGCCTGGGAAGCCCTGAAATGCTTACTGTGAAGTCCAGGGTGAGTAATGATTATAGCAGCTTAGAGGAAGGGTGAAGATGAATTTCATTCAGAAATTCCAAGGGAGAAGTTTGCAGAACTTAATGACTGCATGGGAAGATGGGTGACAGGCAGGTTTCAGAGCTGACTGCCTCATTTCTAACATGAGTCAATTAGAGAACGATGCTTCCAACTTTGAGAAACTACTCAATGGAAACTGGATTTCACTGTTTGAGAAGAGCAGATGGGCATCCATGTTCAAACTGTGAAGATCACTGTATATATCACTTGTTTTGAGGAAATCATATCAGAGAATTTTTGGTGAATGTTTTAGCATGCTATATCCTCATGTTCGGACTCTGACATAAGTATCATCCTGTTCTTTCCTCATAGATGGAACAGTTTTCAAAATCTCTATTATTTTTAGTAGAATGAGAACCTTTGCGTATTTAAAAAATCTTTTTTAAGCACTTCAGAAAAGCATAATGACAAAATAAATTCTCCTCCAAATGCACCAAGACAAAAAAATCACCACAGATAATATTTTGGTACACGTACTTCTAGGCAGGCTTCCCTGGTGGCTTACTGGTAAAGAATTCGCCTCCAAGTGCAGAAAATACGGATTTGATCCCTGATCTGGGAAGATCCCCTGGAGAAGCGGCAACCCACTTCAATATTCTTGCCTGGAAAATCCCGAAGACGGGGGAGCCTGGCAGGTCACAGTCCATGTTGTCACCAAATAGTCAGACACAACTACTTCTAGTATGACTTCGTAGATAGATGAACATATTTAAACATACAGTTGCAAATGGAACTATATTATGCATCAGATAGTTAGATACCTTATACTTAGACATCATTCTATGATATACATTTAAAAGACATTTTTAAAGTTTAGAAATTATATGCCATTTTATTTGTGTTCTTCTGGCCCACTAACATATGACTACATATTAAACATCTCCAAGTATACTTCTGTTCACATTATTAATTTATTTTCTCAGAACGAATGCCAATAAGGAGAATTGCCTTTCCATATCACCTAAATATGCATGTTTTTGAGATATATATATAGCTAAATTGTTTTTAAAATGGAAGTATCATATTGTACTCCCAATAACATGCTTGATTTTGTCTTCATGTGTTTAGTATTTCTCAACTTTTTCAACTTTTTCTAATTATGTGTACAGTGATATATTTTCCATGGTATCACAAAATCCAACACCTATCCACAATAAAAATTCTCAGTGAGTATTGATCCAGAAAAAAGAATAAGAAGATTCTTTTCATTGTCTCAGGACACCAAAGCATTTCCTTTAAAACTTAAAAAAATTGCTAATAATCAGGAAAATATTGATGAATTTGACATTTTTCAATTAAAGTATTTCTTCACAAAACACCATGAAGAATGAGAAAGTAAGCTGCAGAACTAGAGAAGATTTTTTTTTTTTCATGGATAATTTGTACAGCCTATGGATAGAAATCCTACATCCCATGAGTCAGTATATGGCCATTATCTGGTATTTGTTTTTCCTTTTACTATTTGCAACCTAAGAAGAGCTACACATTTCTACAGAATGAAAAAAAAAAAAAATCAACAGAAGCCTACTTTATGGTAGATGAAAATTATCCGGAATTCACATTTCAGTTTTACAGGAATACAGCCGTATGTGTTTGTACACATATTGTGCACAGTTGTTGTAAATGAGATTGAGCAGTTGAATTGAGCTCAATGAAAAGCTGAGCAGTTGAATCCTACGTGTGGTGTTTCCATGGCTTCA
The DNA here is from genome assembly GCF_032405125.1 of Capricornis sumatraensis. NCBI lineage: Eukaryota > Metazoa > Chordata > Mammalia > Artiodactyla > Bovidae > Capricornis > Capricornis sumatraensis. The sequence continues at coordinate 11,682,182 of NC_091089.1, read as the reverse complement.
TAGCCCTGCTTCGTGCACCACAAAACCACTATGGTTCACTGACAACCCAAAAGTATTTAGAGTGTCATACACTGGTAAGCCAAGGGGTTTTATTTTATTCACTGCAATACCAGAGCTTATCCATCACATCGAAAAAGGGAAAAAAAAAGTTCTAATTGGACTTTCACTGTCACACTTTTAAGTTACATTAAGTTCTGGAACATTTTTGTTATTTTTAATACATAAAAAAATCTATTTTTGATCATTAAGCAATGGCACTAATGTAGTGCGAAAGAATGCAATGTTCTTTGAAATGACCAGCCTAAAACAGTCATCACAATATTCTGAACTCATAGAAAAGCAGTACTGAGAAAGAATGGGAAATTTAAACAGGAATATTCATCACAGCATAATTTTTTCCCAAAATGCAAAGTGGAAATAAGAACAGCAAAGAAGTACGTTTGCAAGTGGCTCATTTGTTAACTAAGTGGGGAAAACACATTTATTGATATTTATGGTGAGTTAATTAAATTATGTCTAATTACAGCAGCTGTTAAAATTGTCCAAAGAAAATTAATTTGGTTATGTATATTAGTCTTTCAATAAACAATTATTCAAAAAGCTAAGGGCATTGGAAGCAGTATCAATAATCTTCTTATTTCTTAAGACATTATTTCTAGTAGTTGCCCTTGCCTTTTGACACGTCAACAGATGTTATCAATACTATTCACTTATTTATCAGAGGAATCAATGCAGAGTATGAAGTAACTTGGTGGCTCAGATGGTAAAGAATCTGCCGGCTATATGGGGGATCCATGTTTGATCCCAGGGTCAGGAAGATCCCCTGGAGAAGGAAATGGCAACCTACTCCAGTATTCTTGCCTCGAGAATCCCATGGACGGTACAGTCCATGAGGTTACAAAGAATCAGACACAACTGAGCAGCTTTCATTTTTAAGTGATGTGACTTAAGAACTGGCTTCTGTGAATATCTGTACAACTACAAAAAGAAATATTTTCAAGGAAATTGAGAAAATGCAATTTCAGTTTAGCCTAAAGTAGAATATTGCAAGATGTGTAACAGTTGATAGTTATAAACATATGTGTGTGTGTAGCAATAAAATTTTTCATTGGAAATATTTGCAAATTTTATGAAAATATAAAGGGTTTAAAGACTATAATTACTTATAATGTCATTCAGCATCATGTGAAAAAGTTGTAGGAAATATTTGAAGTTATAATATGTTATTGAACCAGTATTCATTGGTGGAAACTTCGTTTGCTCCCTCAGATTTGGCCATGGATATTCTGTAAATTTTGTCAGAAATATGTTAGAATTCTCTTGTCTACTACTTGTTGATTATATACTAGAACATTAATAAAGCTCTGTTGTGATTATTCAGGATCAAGATTGAAATTTTTCTGAAAAAGAACGACCTTTATCCACCATTACTGATTATTAAATGGCCTTGAAAATTAGATTTTTTTTGAATAAATGTTTCTTAATTCAATCTAAGTTTACAAGGTAAAACAATATTGTGTGAAAATTATATTGCGGTAAATCCATTTCACTAAATTTTTTTCATTCACAGGTTATGTCATCCTTTTTTCCCCCATTTCTTATGCTAATAAAATTTAAAACAAAAAATGAGATCTCTCTTTCTACACAGCTTTTGTTGATACATTTTCTGAGATAAAACTACAGTCCAGGAGCAATGTATGTGTAAAGAAATTTTCTATGTTTTAACATTAATTTATCTACAATTAAGGAACTTTGGCATAATCTTCAGTTAGAATTGATTAATTGACAATGTAATGGCATGCTTAAAGGCAAATAACAAGAGTAGGAATTAATAGGATACTATAAAAAAAACTTTCAATGAATGAACATGATCAGTTAAAATCATGGACTGCCTTCCATGTTTGCTGGGACCTATGTGTGTGACAAGATATTTTCAAAGATGAAGAAATATGAAAAAAATCTCATTATAGATCAGCATTAAAAGGAGAAAATTTACAACCAGATTTTTAACACATCATCTAATCTTGTTCTTTTTATGACAAGTTTTATTGACTATATGTTAGTCATTTGAATGTCTGGTCCTCGACCAAAATAAATGACCGAATACAGACTGACACATGAATATTTATATCATCTAAACAATTAATTCATGCTCTTTATTTTGTACTTAGCACTGAAAATATGCCATTCAATTTAGGACACCCTCCACAGATTGCTCTCTTATTGGTTTTTACTTATTATTCATTCATTCTATATAATAAAATACTGACAATAAAAGTATAAATTGTTTTGTGGTCTATTAGTCTAAATTCAATAAATATGTAACCTTATGTTTAGCTAATATAGATTTAGAGAGGTTATGCCAGTTAGAAGAAATTTTCTTAGGATGAATATAAGCATTTTATTACTCCTAGAAAATCTGGTCTCTCTCTACACATTATTCCACGTTTTGAAAGTTTAGCTCAAGTCCAGATATTTCAAGATGTAGATTGGCTTTAATTCAAGAGAAGGCATTTATTTTCAGAGAAATAATAAGGAAATTGGACAGCTCTACTCTATGCTATATTATCTTCTAATTGCTAGCTATTTCCACAAATTACTACCATTATTTTAAGAAATACCTGTAATTCTTTAAAATTTTCCAAGCTGAAATGATTATTTGCATGAGTAGAACAGGGTATTGATACCAAAATCCTTACCTGTGATGTGATGGGTGCTGCTGCTGCTGCTGCTAAGTCACTTCAGTTGTGTCCAATTCTGTGTGACCCCATAGACAGCAGCCCACCAGGCTCCCCCGTCCCTGGGATTCTCCAGGCAAGAACACTGGATTGGGTTGCCATTTCCTTCTCCAATGCATGAAAGTGAAAAGTGAAAGTGAAATTGCTCAGTTGTGCTAAGAGAGTATAATTAAATAATTCAAGTGCAATAGTTTAAGAATTTTTAGGGAAATTTAGATAAAGGTATTAGATAAGTGAAATTCCTGATAAAGACTATGAAATGAATATTTTTCCCAAATATATATATATAAATTGGGAGGCCCCTCTTCAGCAGAAAAATGCTCCTTTGTAAAACAAACTGCATTTTTACAAAAATTAATTAGAGTTTACAAAAATTATTTATACTTGTAAACATTATTAGATGGATTTCATTTTATCTTATTTTAGGCACAAGTATTTAATGACTGTTTTCTTTGTATTTTCTGATAAAAAAGAATGCTATCAAATACTATAACCCTTAATATAATTGTCACAGAGCTAGGCTTTATTACTTTGGTTGTTAAGCTGAAGTGTGAGAGAATATAAACCAGGAAAACATACATAATACTGAATCTGGCAACATCTGGGCTAGTGTGCTAATAATATAAAGAAGATGGTTTCCTTATAATTTAATTATGTTGCAAAGTTGTTAAAAGATTATCTAATTTTTTGCTTATTTTCTGAAAAGTAGACACTTTTGTTTCTTTTTTTCTATTCAAACATTCATTTGTTTAAGTATTCTGTGAACAATGTTGCAATCTAATAAAAATTTCAAGAAATAAGTTTAGCAAATGTTAAAAAACAATTATAGGGTTTATTAGCTCATCATTTGGTTTCATTTAAGTTGAATTTTAAAACAAAATAAGAATCTGAAGAAGAAAAACCAAAAAACAGGTTAACAATACTAAAGAATACCATAGTATTTGTAGCAGAGGTGATGCCATTGCAATGAATGAGTATGACAGTCAAGTACATTCTTTTGCCCCTAGGTTTTAGTCTATGTGGAGAAAAGCAGAACTTCATAACAAATTTATTTTTGAGGAGTTTGCCATTTATTCAAAAGCTCCTATTGTTTCAGCTTTTTCCAAGTTGTTATTATGGATATATTTTCCTTCTTTGTTTCTGTCCATGTAAAATCTCATAAAAATGCAAAAATCAGCCTTAAAAGGTTTCTAAATGGCTGTTCCCATTTGATGGTAAAAATTTCCTCAATTTTGAGATAAAAATTAATATAACACTTACTGAATGAGTCTACCAGCTGAAAAATTAACTGAAAATCAGCAAAGGTTCTTGATTTTCTAAATATGTCTTAATTTATTTAGAAAAACTATTTTAGTGTAATAAAGTATTAAAAACTAAAAGCTTTTTATTCATTTTCATTAGAATTTAATATATTGTCCTCAGTTATTATGGTAACAGTTACTCAGAATGAACAAAATAAGTGGCTAAGGTATACAGTTTGTTATAATGGGTACCGCTTGAAATGTAACCATAAGCTTTAAATTCTTATGATATCATTGTTTAAATTCATAGTTACTATTCTTCATGCACTGAGAAATTGTCTGCTTTATAAACATCTATTATTATGGCAGTCATAAACAAATATCTATTGAGTACCTAATATTTGCAAGGGACTGGAGACTTCATCATAAACAGGAGGAAAATATGTCAACATTAATTACATATAATTTGATGAAGGTCATTAAACTTATGTAAATAGAATAATGGGAAAGCAGAGCAAGTAAGTAAATATCACCAGGGGAATGACAGGATTTTCGGTAAAGGTAATATTTGACTTAGGTATCTAAAGACAGGAGTTTTTCAGTGAGAGACATTCAGCCATGAGGAAAAAGCACAAGCAAATGCACAGATAAAAGAAAACCTGTGATGATTTTCTATAATACACGTAAAAATGAATTCAGAGAAAAGCAATTGAGGTTTGTTTGTTTTTTTAACTCAATGTAAAAAGGACTAGTTGATAGATAGGAACATTTAATGAGGAGAAGAAAATTAAAAATGTCTCTAAATAATAGAAAGACAATATGAAAGAAAATTAGATTTTGGGAGGTAGGAAAGTTCAGAACTAAAAAATGGGTACAAACTTTGCTAGTGGTCAAAGTTTACTAAAATGGGAAATGCCTTTTTGGCAGAAGTTTGATTTTTGTGATGCTTTAAATGCTCTAGTTTAGGTGGCATTTCTTTAAATCTACTTTTAAATTTATTTTTAAAACAAACATTTGTTATGTGCTTAAATGACATGGAAAATATTGAGAGAAGCTATATTAAACTCAAATAAAATAACTTTTTCTCATATATATATCTTATTTTTTCATTACAAAAAAATGATTTTAACATTGTAGAAAATAGCTATAATAAAATACAAACTGTTACTATTCAAAATCCTCCTCCAGCTTCTTAGAATTTGGGTGTGGCAGGTTACAGAAAGTCATCACTCCTTGAGAATCCCAATAGTTAGCTATGGTGGTAGATTAGAAAGCCAAAATGGAATTACTCAGAAATGCTGAGATCCTGTATATTTTCTTGGAAAATTTTGAATTGTTTGGTGCTGTCCAACATTGGGGCTCAGGGCAGACCACCCCAAAATATGCTTCAATGGCACACTGATTATTTTGAGTTAAAGTTACATAGAAAAGGGTCGTTGAAAAAGGGATACACTGGCATTCCTGTCTGTCTCACCAAAAGAAGGAACTAAATCTCTCATGGAAAAGGTGTCCTCCCTGCATCTGGAGATGGAAGGATACTCATCTCACCAGAGAAAGAGAGCCTGCGGCCAGGGAAGCCTCTAGAAACAAACTTGGGAAGTCAAAGTGTTGCTCAGTCGACCCTGACTCTTTGTGACCCTATGGACTGTAGCCCACCAGGCTCTTCTGTCCATGGGACTCTCCAGGCAAAAATACTGGAGTGGAGTGCCATTTTCTCCTCCAGGGAATCTTCCCCACCAAGGGATCAAACCCACATCTCCAAATTGCAGGCAGATTCTTTATTATCTGAGCCACCAGGAAAGTCCAAAACAAACCTTGTTGCTTGTTTAATTTATTACCCCAAGCCCAAATTCTGCTCAGGCTCCTTACTCACTAAACACCCAAAGCCCAAGTTTCTTCACCCTGTCAATTTCTCACAGATTTATTGTTTCTTTGCTAAAAAGTGTAAAAGCTGTCTGCTTTTCTTAGGTCCTATTTTTATGAGACCACTGCCCTCACAAATTAAATTTGTTTTTATTCTACCCGCTCATCTGTCTTGGGTCCATTTTATTATTAGTCCACCCATAGCAATTAAAGGGGATCTGAGGGGGGAATTTCCTCCTCTCCCAAACAAACAAGTTTCTCATACAGTTCAGTATCTTCTTAGCTACTTCCTGTGCCTCCCAAAGCTCCCAAACCATTCTGGGTCTAAATCAGCAACATGGAGCACACTATGCAAGTAAAATGGATTTGGTGCATTTATTTATTCCAGGTTATTGTTAATCTTTCATGTGTTCATGTAAGTTTTCTTAAATTCAAAGAAAAATGTTACCATGGTGCTTAAGTGCAGCCATGAAACTAAAAGATAACTTGCTCCTTAGAAGGAAAGCTATGACAAACTTAGCATATTAAAAAGCAGAGAAATCACTTTGCTGGCAAAGGTTCCTATTGATAGTCAAAGCTGTGGTTTTTCCAGTAGTCACGTATGAATGAGAATGTTGGACCATAAAGAAATTGTGGTGCTAGAGAAGACTCTTGAGAGTTCCTTGAACAGCAAGGAGATCAATCCAGTCAATCCTAAAGGAAATTAGTCCTGATTATTCATTGCAAGAACTGATGCTGAAGCTGAAACTCCAGTAATCTGGCCACCTGATGTGAAGAACAGACTCACTGGAAAAGACCCTGATGTTGGGAAAGATTGAAGGCGGGAGGAGACAGCAGTGGCAGAGGATGATATGATCAGATGGTATCACCAACTAAATGGACATGAGTTGGAGCAAATTCCAGGAGATGGTGAAGGACAAGGAAGTGTGGCATGCTGTAGTCTATGGGTCGGAAAGAGTTGGATGGGACTTCACAACTGAACAACAACAATGTGAATAAAAGCTTATTTGGTGAATTTTCACCATCATTCTATCCTTTTTGGCAACTTGCACTAATGTTTTATATATTTCTGGGATAGTGTATTAGGCATCCTCAGTGCATTACCTACACCCCAAGCTGAGAAAACCTTCAAAATGAATTTACAATATGAAATTGCAAAGGGTGCAATTGTGGTTTCAGAAGAAAATTTAAGTCCCTATCAAAAAATATTCTTTATTATCACAAAACCAGAGTTCCTGGTACTATTGACAATCACATATCACAAAATAGTCATTCTATTAAAAATAATAAATCAATTTATTATTTTTAAAACAAACTAATCTAGAAGAATTATCTCCTAGAAAAATGTGGGGCTCAATATACAGAAATATATGAAATTATTTCTGAAGGAACAGGCCAGGTGAATTATAATACCAACTTTTTCTTTTCCCCGTTTTCTTACATTCACTAAAAGTAAGCATGGAAAAGGGAATAGGAGCATTTTTCATGATTACCCTATCACTTTTGATATTATCCTAGGTTCCTGATAATAAAACTGGGTGCTCTAAAAACCGGCTCATTGCTTAGAGAAAGAACAGAAAGAACTATAAAGCATTTTATTAGCAGAGAGAATGATGCAATTTCTTCTCTAGCATCTCTTTTAATTTAAATTTCATTCCCTAAAAAGCCCACAGATACCCTGTGGTAAATTATAGACCACAATAGAAACTACAAAATGAAGAAAAGCTATATTTTGGAAGAGTTCAAGCATTGCACTAAGGTGCCCAGAGGTGTTATATAGATGACCAAGTCTATGTGCCAGTTGAGAATTCACTTGCCAATCAGCACTTGCAGGGCTGTGATTTTCCTTTTTCACCTCAGTAAATCTTTTATTTCAGGCTATCACATATTATTTTTACAACTTTCCCCAAAGTAATTGGTACTCTGTTTCTAATTAATGGTTTTTATGTTGTGCATGAGCACACCTCAATAGGTATGCTCTGATAATTCATTGATGAGGAAATATCCTATTCTATACTTGGTCACCGTGTTGTTTTCTTATTTTTCTCTTTCTCCTTTCTTCTCTTTCTTCCTTTTCCTTCCTCTCACTGTTCCTTTCTTTTGTCGTCTTTTTCTCTCATTTTTCATCAACTCTATTGGAAAGAAAACTTCCCCACAAATATTGGACATGGCTGTGCAAACAAGGTTCCTTATATCATGGGAGTAAGAAAGCAAAAGGACTTCACATCATACAACCTAAGTTAGTGAGAAATGGAGCATTTCTTGCCATGTCAGTATACAAGGATGTCACAGTTATCAGCAATTGCAGCCCTCCAGTGTGGACTGATGAGTCTGAAAGGTGCCCAGGAAGAATATCTGTGATCCAGCGGCCATCAGACTGCAGCCACTCCCTACAGTGAGCCCTGAGGGAGCTCAGGATGTGAAAAAACAAGGATGCCTGCCCCAGATAGCTGAGATGCATATGAGAGGAATGACTTCATTGAACACAGACTCTTGCATCTTCCTGCACATTAAAAAAGCTCTAAATTCCTTAATTATAGATATCTTATTTCCTTTAATTAACAATAATTTTTTGATGTTCAGACTACCTGCCCTTTGTTGCCAAACTTCTACGTAACCTGACTCATCCCTCTTTGGCATAGGGACTAATTTAAGCTAATTATTTTTAAGAAACACAAGACTCAGGAATTTTTTGTTGTTGTTGCTGTTCTCTCTCCTTTAACTACCTAAAAAGAATGTAGATAGAGCACCTGTTCCTGGAGTACAGCTAATACCAGAGATATCCACAAAGAACATGGACGCATGTGATGGGGAAACTTGACGGGGCTTGGAGATCAAGTCCATTCTGCGTCCCATTGTCTCTGCCAGACCCAGCAAGCATTTGTTTAACAAAAACTTGCTTTTTGATCTTCATGTGAATTGCCTTTCTCCCCTTTGAGGGGAGAAATCCCAAATTACTACCCACCCCCGAAAGCCTCTCTTGCCTTTAGCTGAAGAGGATACTTGAGATGAGGGTTTTTTGATCATTTGGGGGAGTAACTGAGTTTTCCTCAGTCTCTCTTATGTACATGTGTTATTAAACTTTTATTTGCTTTTCTCCTGTTAATCTACCTCCTGTTAATTCAATTCATAGATGAGCCAGAATAAGTTGTGTGTGTGTGTGTGTGTGTGAACTTCAGTTCAGTTCAGTTCAGTTCAGTTCAGTCGCTCAGTCGTGTCCGACTCTGCGACTCCATGAATCGTAGCACGCCAGGCCTCCCTGTCCATCACCAACTCCCGGAGTTCACTCAGACTCCTGTCCATCGAGTCAGTGATACCATCCAGCCATCTCATCCTCTGTCGTCCCCTTCTCCTCCTGCCTCCAATCCCTCCCAGCATCAGAGTCTCTTCCAATGAGTCAACTCTTCGCATGAAGTGGCCAAAGTATGAGTTTCAGCTTTAGCATCATTCCTTCCAAAGAAATCCCAGGGCTGATCTCCTTCAGAATGGACTGGTTGGATCTCCTTGCAGTCCAAGGGACTCTCTAGAGTCTTCTGCAACACCACAGTTCAAAAGCATAAATTCTTTGGCACTCAGCCCTCTTCACAGTCCAACTCTCACATCCATACATGACCACAGGAAAACCATAGCCCTGACTAGATGGAACTTTGTTGGCAAAGTAATGTCTCTGCTTTTGAATATGCTGTCTACGTTGATCATAACTTTTCTTCCAAGGAGTAAGCGTCTTTTAATTTCATGGCTGCAGTCACCATCTGCAGTGATTTTGGAGCCCCCCAAAATAAAGTCTGACACTGTTTCCACTGTTTCCCCATCTATTTCCAATGAAGTGACAGGACCGGATGCCATGATCTTCATTTTCTGAATGTTGAGCTTTAAGCCAACTTTTTCACTCTCCTCTTTCACTTTCATCAAGAGGCTTTTTAGTTCCTCTTCACTTTCTGCCATAAGGGTGGTGTCATCTGCATATCTGAGGTTACTGATGTTTCTCCTGGCAATCTTGATTCCAGCTTGTGCTTCTTCCAGCCCAACTTTTCTCATGATGTATGCTGCATATAAGTTATGTCCAACTTTTTGTTACCCCATGGACTGTAGCCCACCAGGCTCCTCTGTCCATGGAATTTCCCAGACAAGAATACTGGAGTGGGTTGGCATTTCCTACTCCAGAGGATCATCCTAATCCAGGAATTGAACCCATGTCTCCTGCATTGTCAGGTGGATTCTTTACTACTGAGTCACTGAGGAAGCCACAGTGTAAGTTAGAATGGTAGAAAAATGTTTCTTTCTCCAGACACTAAGAATCTCTCACTTCTATCCAGCGGTTTTCTAATCTAGTCTGTGCAACAGAAACAATGGTGATGTTCTCTTGTTTAGAAATTAATTTCTTTGGTTTGTGTGTCTGTAACATAAGAGGAATCTATTCTGAGGCCAAAGGCAGCTCATGACCAAGCAAGTACCTTGTGACACACATGCAGGGTGCTATAAGTGATCAGAGCGTTACATAATTATTATTTACCAAATGTGGGGCAAGAGTGAGAGGCCTTGGGGTGAGAGAGCCTGATCATGCCATCTTGGCTAATTTGCTCTTTCCTACAGGTTATTACAAAATATTGAATAAGTTCCCCATGTTATACAGTAAATCCTTCTTGCTTATCTATTTTATATACAGTAACGTATCTGTTAATCCTATATACCTAATTTATCATTCCTCTTTCCTTTCCCCTTGCATCATGAGTTTGTTTTCTATGCCTGTGAGTCTGTTTCTGTTTTGTATATAGATTCCTTAGCATTTTTTTTTACATTTTTCTTATAAGTGATATCATATACTATTTCTTTCTCTGTCTGACTTCCTTCACCAAGTGTAATATTCTCTAGATCCATCCAAGTTGCTGTAAATGGCAAGTTTCACAGAATTCTAATCCTTGACATTTCTATTCCAATATACATTTAGAAATACTATATAATACCTTTTGTTTTGTCCATAATCAAAATATTTCCAGTGCTGAAGGAACAACTACTGGACAAAATTAGACAGGACAGAAAGACTTTATTTAAGTCTATAATATTACAGTTGGCAAAGGTCAGAACTGAGTCTGAGCTGAACCCTGCTGCAAAAAGAGGAGGTAGGTTTTAAAAAGAATCAGGGTAAAGGGAAGATGGTAAGCTATTTGTTTGTTATTTGGCTTTACAACATGAAGCAAGATGCGCATTGAGGCAGGTCCCTATGCTTCTACAGTGATCAGGAAATGATGTATTTTCCTCAATGATTATATTTCAAAGAGATGATTCCCAGGTTTTTGAGAAAGATAAGTCTGGATTATGGGCTTCCCTGGTGGCTAAGACAGTAAAGAATCCACCTGCAGTACAGGAAACCTGGGTTCTATCCCTGGGATGGAAAGATGCCCTGGAGGAGGGTATGGGAATCCACTCCAGTATTCTTGCATAGATATCCCCATGGACAGAGGAGTGCAGTGGGCTGCAGTCCATGGGTTGCAAAGAGCCAGGCACAGCTGAGTGACTAAGCACACATAAAATTATCAAGAGGCTTAAGAATATTTACTTATTTACTTGGCCACACCTCGCAGCATTCAGGATCTTAGTTCTCCAACCAGGGATCGAACCTGGGCCACAGTAGTGAAAGCACCTAGACTTAACCCCTAGGCAGCCAGGAAATTCCCTAAGAAAATGTACATTTCAAAGGAGTAGACAGAGGATATACACTTACAAGTTTTCTGCAGCACTGTATCTAAGAAAAGAAAGATCAGAGGTCTAGAATTTTTACTTCATCTCAATATCCCCCAAATCTCCATCCATTAAACTTAATAAGTGTTCCATGTGAACTTAAAGAAAATGTGTATTTGGCTGGTGTTAGATGGAGTAATCTATAAATGCCAATTAGATTAAGTTGATTGATATTGTTGTTCAGGTCAACTATATCTTTACTGATTTTCTGCCTGTTTGATTTATAGCTGACAGGGGGATATGAAAGCCTCAAATTAAAATGGTGGATTTATTTATTTCTGCTTTCAGTTCTATATTTTTCCACATTTATTTTGAATTATTTTGTGTTCTTTTATTATTTTGATATTTATTATATCAGGTTCATGCATTTGGTATTGTTATATCTTCTTAGAAACTGACCTCTTTATCATCATGTAATGACCCTTTTTTCCTGATGATGTTTAGTTCTGAAGACTGCTTTGTCTGAAACTAATATTGCTATGCAATCTTTCCTTTCATTAGTATAAACAAGACATTTATTTTCCCGTCCCATCACTTTGAGTCCATCTACATCTTCATACTTAAAATTTTTTGTAGACAACCTATACTTGGTTATTATCTTTTCCTCCCACTTTGACTATCTCTGTCTCCTATTTTGGTGCACTTGGATCATCCATATTTAAAGTGGTTAGCGATATAGTTGGATAAATATCTACCATATCTGTAGCTGTTTACTTCCTGCATTTTTTATCCTCTTTTCTTGCCTCTTCTGGTTTTTATTAAATGTCATATAATTTCATTTTGTCTCTTCTCTTAGGTGTCAAATGATACTTTTTTTTTTTTTTTAAATAGTGGTTGACCTAGAGATTACAGGATATTTTTAAACCAATCTAAACCCATCTTCAAATATCAGTATACTGGTCCACAGAGGTCACTTGTAACAGACAATTCCCAATTCCTCCTTCCTGTCCCTTGGGACATTGCTTTTGTTTGTTTACTGTATCCATATGCCATAGTAACCCAATATACTGTTACTATTATCACTTTAAATAGTTATTCATCAAAAGAGCTGAGCTTCTAGGTTTTGAGCTGCTCAAGTAAAATGATGAGCTAAACTGAAAGTAACCATCAATCTTTTATTCACCAATTGCAACAGTATAACAAAGGGACTGTGCAGGAAAGGAGACTGGTTCCTACCATGTTTCTGTAATGCTCCCCTCAGGAGAGGGAGGGTCAGGTGAAACAGCAGAGGTAACATGGACTGGCTCACTGCCAAGAGAGCTTCCAAACAAAAGGCTCCTGCAATTTACAGACCTGGGAGGCTAGGAAAGAGGAGGTGGGGGAAGGGATGGGAGAGGACATATGCATATACCAGTGACGCCATTGCCATGGTATCAATGTAACAGACACATTTATCACCTTAAAGACTTTCCTTGTGTTCCTTTTTCCATGTGTGTTGTGGCAGTCCTTTTGTTAATGCTGGAAAGAGAACAACCTGGGGTAGAGATGCCACTCTGTCCTTGACAAGAGGAAGGACCTGGAAAGTCATCACCAGCCTCAAAGTACTGAGAAAAGTGTTATAGTTCATTTAAATTCCTAGGAAGTCTGCATAGGCTCCTACAAAGACAACCGCCCTTGTTTTTCAGTCATTATGCAAATTATGATATCAGGGGTTCAACTGAGAACAGAGTCTTGGTGGCAGTAGATCAGCTGAAGTCAACATAGAAGATGACTAAAAATGAGAAAGTCAACAAGCAGATTCAATTTCCTAAAACCTCAGGGTTTTTTTCATAGTTTGATCTCAAAAATTAGATTCCATCTTCTTATTTTTCATTTTTAAACACTTTGTTAAAGTATAACAAACAAGCAGAAACATGCACAAATCTTAAATGCATACCTCAGTGAAATATCCTGAAATGTTCATAGCTCATGTCAAGAACAGAATATTATCAGCAGCCCCAATGAACTCCAACTATATGATCTGAAACAGAAATATTTTTCCAGTCCACTCACTGAATATGCATTAAGAAAACTAATACCACTATGTGTGCTTTTTACATTTTTAGCCACACTCTAACATCTTATTGGCTATATAGAAATGTTATTTTGTGTGCAGACATACCTGCCTTGATGAGAAAATGCAGCATGTTCTACTTTTTGTGACCAAAGCAATCTCTGTTTTTCAGAATCTAAATTATTGAGCAAACTAAACAAACCTTTTTTTTTTTCCTAGGAAAGTACTAAAAACACACACTCAAAAATAAGCATTTTGGTTAAGTACATTGAAAAGACCATGAAAATACATGGAAGAGACCATGTCAGGTAACTGGTACAGAGCAGGGATTAAAATAGACAGAGTCTGACCTCATGTAGTTGAAAATGATCTATAAAAATTCTGTCAAGGTGCACATTCATATACATATTCTAAGTAGCATAATCAAGCTATATGAAAATTTCAATTTGTAGTCAGTAAACATTTGGAGTGGAAAGATTGTTTATAAAGTAATTAGGTGTTTATAGTCATTTCTTGAGTTCTAGGAGCACATCAGAAAGTACATTTATCACTTTTACTCCTATATTGCTGGAAACAGACTAAAAAGGAAGCAGATCTTTTTGAAAGACCTTATTTTTATTATTTATTATGGGTTTGCTTAACTTCAGGCTTATGCTTTATGTTTGTTTGTATTTGGTGCCTACTCTCTCAAAAAAATATAATTACATATACTAGAGATACAATCATAACATCAGAAGGAAAACACACACTTGTCTCACTGGACTATTATGAGCCATCTGTTTATGTTAATCTATAAAAGGAAAATAAACATATTTGTCAAGAATCACATGCTTAAGAGATTCAATATTGACATTTTACATTTTCTTTGGAAGTGTGTTAAAGAGATAAACTGTACTGACAGTGTGTCTTCACATGGTCTAATCTGTGCTCATCCTCATTCTGAAAGTGATCTCATATCAAGGAGATAAACTGAGAAACTGAGGCATGTTCGTCACTGCAGGTTTCAGAGGATTGGTGTCTCATTACTTCCAGATATGCTGCTGCTGCTGCTAAGTCACTTCAGTCGTGTCCGACTCTGTGCGACCCCATAGACGGCAGCCCACGAGGCTCCCTCGTCCCTGGGATTCTCCAGGCAAGAACGCTGGAGTGGGTTGCCATTTCCTTCTGCAATGCATGAAAGTGGAAAGTGAAAGTGAAGTCGCTCAGTTGTGTCCAACTCTTAGCGACCCCATGGACTGCAGCCTACCAGGCTCCTCCGTCCATGGGATTTTCCAGGCAAGAGTACTGGAGTGGGTTGCCATTCTAAAGAAACCAATTGTGTATCTATAATATTTAATACAAGCAGGTTTGACCTACATTTTTCTTTTGCAAGGGTGAGCTTTGTAGTGACAGGTATGACTGCCACCAATTCACGAGAATGATATATAATGCAAGACTCTGTGACATCTCTTAAGATGACTGAGAACAACACTTAACTGCAATCTTCCATGGTTTTGTAGACTGACAAGAAGAAAAATGTACAGTTTAAGGAGACATGTTGACTTTTACAGCTCACAATTAATTTAAGTCACAGCAGTGGCTCCATCTTTCTATCCTAAAAAGGATTAGCTCTGTAGGACAAACAGAAACACTGAAGTCTCAGGACTTTCTATCTTTGAGATAATACTGTGATGACAATAGGTGGTCACAAGTGAGCAAGGTACAGTCATTGTTAAACAAAAGATGGCATTCGGAAAGTTCTCACATATAAGTTACATTTTATTGAATAAAAGTTTTTTTCACCTGTTCTTTGAACACTAGTCAAGAAAATCCATATCTTATCAGTTAGTATATATATCAGTATTATATCAGAAAATAAAGGGAAATAATTTGATCATCCAAGTATATCAGGGACATTTTCTTCTCTCAAAATGTAAGCTATGTGTTTATTATTTAAACAAGACTTCTATATTTAAGATATACTTAGGATCAGATCAAAAAAAAATGAGCAGGTTAGTCATTGCTATCATCAATATTCTCCTGTGTCTCAATTAATAAAAAATGATATAGGGCCACATACCCATGTCAGGATGTGGACTGAAACTCTTGGGGGAAGAATAATTAAGACTGAACAAGTAAGGTGGCCAGAATTCTGCTCAAAGTTTCATCTGCTTGACAGCTTCTTCTCGATTGAACACAAATCATGGGTCAGGCTCTATATCAACCTCTCACCTCTATAGTTTATTTTTACATACAATTGAACATTTACAAACACACAGTGTGAAGAAGAGACAGACCTCGTTCATGTTCACTTTAAATAAACTTTCTTGACTATCACACTGCTTTTCTCATTTTAATTATTCAACTCAACATAAACTATATACTAGAAAATAAAAGATAGTTTCATTATATTCACATTTTTTTCAAGAATAAAACTTCAAATTTCCTTTTTCTTATAACTGAACTACAGTTGACTTATAATACCATATTAGTTTCAAGTGTCCAACATAGTGACTAGATATTTATATACATTATGAAATGATCATGACAAATCTAGTAACCATGTGTCGCCAGAGTGTTTCCAGTATTGCTGACTATACCCCCTATGCTACACATTATATCTCCATGACTTATTTTATGACTGGAACTTTGTCCCTCTTAATCCCTTCTACCTATTTATATTTCGCCCATTCCCCCACACTCCTCACCCTCTGGCAAACACCAGTTTGTGCTCTCTCTGGATAAGTCTGTTTCTGTTTTGTTTTGTTTGATCGTTTGTTTTGCTTTTTAGATTCCACATGTAAGAGATATCATATAGCATCTATCTTTCTCTGACTTTGCTTCACATAATACACTCTAGGTCTGTTCATGGTTTGCAATTGTCAAAATTTCATTAATTTTTTCATAGCCAAGTAACCCTAACATCCCATTTTGTATCCTCATACCTATTACATCTTCTTTATTCACTCATCTATCATGACATATGTTGATTCCATAACTTGGCTATGTGAATAATACTGTGATAAATATAAGGGTACATATATGTCTTTGAATGAGCGTTTTTGCTTTCTTCAGATAAATGTCTAGAAGTGGAACTGCTACATTCTACAGTAGTCCTAGTTTTAGTTTTTTGAGGAAGCTCCATTTGCTTTCCTTACTGGCAGCAGTATATTTTGCACATCTGTCAACAGTGTACTAGTCCTCCTTTTTCTCCATAACCTCATCAACATTTGTTATTTGTACTTTTTTTGATAATAGCCATTCTGAAAAGTGAATGGTGATATCTAATTGTGTCTCTGACTTACATTCCCCTGATGATTAGTGATACGGAGCATATTTTCACATGTTCTTTGACCATCTGTGTCTTTGGAAAAATGTACATTCAAGTTCTTTGTTCATTTTTAATCAGATGGTTTTTTGATGCTGAGGTATATGAATTCTTTGCAGAGTTTAGCTTTTAATCCTGTATCATCTATGAACCAATTTGTGTCAGCAAATTGGTTCATATATTATGTCTATGATACCACAATGGGTAATTGTTGGCATTTCTTTCCATCAGAGCAACAATTTGTTCCTGTGCATGTGTTATATAAAACATTAAAATTATAGACAAAGATATCTCACATGGTGATTAATAATTTACAATTCTATGTGCTGGTTTTCTAAAATAATGACATGATTATTTTTTTTTATTTCATTAAGCAATTTCCTAAGATATCTGTTTCCATGATTGTAGAATAAAAATATTATTTTGTCCCGGACATCTGATAAAAAAAACTATAAGAAACTGAAGATAAATTTAGCGTACAGAAAACTCAACAAGGTGCTCACAAAGAGGTGTTAGATACAAAATGAATTATATTTTATCATGTTAATTTTAGAATTATTAG
This sequence comes from Capricornis sumatraensis, assembly GCF_032405125.1. Classification (NCBI taxonomy): domain Eukaryota; kingdom Metazoa; phylum Chordata; class Mammalia; order Artiodactyla; family Bovidae; genus Capricornis; species Capricornis sumatraensis. The sequence continues at coordinate 11,664,739 of NC_091089.1, read as the reverse complement.
CAAACAATAATAAAGACCAACGCATGCAATGCATGGAAATTACAGGTAGACCAATTTTCATTCAATGATAAGATGGACAAAACCTCTTGCAGGCAAAGCTGCCCAAGATACAACAGGCAGTGAGTGACAGGGCAGTTGGGAGGGAAGACAGAGAATGGGGTTACCTATGAATAACCTGATCAGTTCATTAGCTGTGAGATGATACATACTTTGACACTTTCTAGTCTAATCTCAATGCTTAATTTCTTTTCCAGTGCTAAGTGTGTGATTCAGTGACCATGAAAAAATACCTCCTTTTGGTAGACGTACATTTTTGGAATGATTATGTCTCAAATGATCTTCTAAAAGCCAAACCTTTTGAGTCACTGATTTATTTATATATTTTTTTAATTTATTTTTTTATTGAAGGATAATTGCTTTATAGAATTTTGTGGTTTTCTGTCAATTTTCAACATGAATCAGCCATAGGTATATATATATCACCTCCCTTTTAAACCTCCCTCCCATCTCTCTCCCCACCCCATCCCTCTAGGTTGATATAGAGCCCCTGCTTGAGTTTCCTGAATCACACAGCAAATTCCCATTGGCTGTCTATTTTACATAAGGTGATGTAAGTTTCCATGTTGCTTTTTCCATACATCTCATCCTCTCCTCCCCTCTCCCTATGTCCATAAATCTATTCTCTATGTCTGTTTCTCCATTGCTACCCTGTAAATAAATTCTTCAATACCATTTTTCTAGATTCCATATAGGTGCATTAGAATACAATATTTATCTTTCTCTTTTTGACTCACTTCACGCTGTATAATAGGTTCTACGTTTATCTAACTCATCAGAACTGACTCAAATGTGTTCTTTTTATGGCTGAGTAATATTCCATTGTGTATATGTACCATAAATTCTTTATCCATTCCTCTGTCGATGGACATCTAGGTTGCTTCCATGTTCTAGTTATTGTAAATAGTGCTGCAGTGAACAATGGGATACATATGTCTTTTTTCAATTTTGGTTTCCTCAGGGTATATGCCTAGGAGTGGGATTGCTGGGTCATATGGTGATTTTATTCCTAGTTTTTTAAGGAATCTCCATACCATCTTCCATAGAGACTGTATCAATTTACATTCCCATCAACAGTGCAAGAGCACTCCTTTTTTTCCACACCCTCTCCAGCATTTATTGTTTGTAGACGTTTGATGATGGCCATTCTGAACGGTGATATCTCATTATGGTTTTGATTTGCATTTCTTTAATAATGAGCAATGCTGAGCATCTTTTCATGTATTTGTTAGCCATCTGCATGTCTTCTTTGGAGAAATGTCTGTTTAGCTCTTTTTCCCACTTTTTGTTCGGGTTGTTTGTTTTTCTGGCATTGAGTTGTATGAGCTGCTCGTATATTTTGGAAATTAATCCTCTGTCCAGTTATTTAATTTGCTATTATTATTTTCTCCCATTCTGAGTGTTGTCTTTTCATCTTGCTTACAGTTTCTTTTGCTATGCAAAAGCTTTTAAGTTTAATCAGGTCCCACTAGTTTACTTTTGTTTTTATTTCCATTACTCTAGGAGGTGGGTCATAGAGGGGCGTGCTTTGATTTATGTCATCAAATGTTCTGCCTTTGTTTTCTTCTAAGGGTTTTATAGTTTCTGATCTTACATTTAGGTCTTTAACCTGTTTTGAGTTTATCTTTGCGTATGGTGTTAGGACGTGTTCTAATTTCATTCTTTTACATAAAGCTGTCCAGTTTTCCCAGCACCATTTATTGAAGAGGCTGTCTTTGACCCATTGTATATTCTTGCCTCTTTTGTCAAAAGTAAGATACCCATAGGTGCATGGGTTTATTTCTGCGTTTTCTATCTTGTTCCATTGGTCTCTATTTCCATTTTTGTGCCAGTACCATCCTGTCTTGATTACTGTAGCTTTGTAGTATAATCTGAAGTCGAGAAGGTTGATTCCTCCAGCTCCATTCTTCTTTCTCAGGACTGCTTTGGCTATGTGGGGTCTTTTGTGTTTCCATATGAACTGTGAAACTTTTTGTTCTACTTCTGTGAAAAATGCCATTGGTAATTTGATGTGGATTGCACTGAATCTGTAGATTACATTTGGTAGTATAGTCATTTTCACAAAATTGATTCTTCCTACCCAGGAACATGGAATATCTCTCCATCTGTTTATGTCATCTTTGATTTCTTTCATCAGCATCTTATAATTTTCTTTGTACAGTTCTTTTGTCTCCTTAGGTAAGTTTATTCTTAGATATTTAATTATTTTTTTTGCAATGATGAATGGAACTGATTCCTTCATTTCTCTTTCTGATTTTTCATTGTTAGTATATATAAATGCATGTGATTTCGTATCCTGCAACTTTGCTAAATTCACTGATTAGCTCTAGTAATTTTCTGATTCTATCTTTAGGGTTTTCTATGTAGAGTATCATGTCATTTGCAAACAGTGAGAGCTTTACTTCTGTTCTCATCTGGACCCCTTTTATTTATTTTTCTTCTCTGATTGCTATAGCTAGAACTTCCAGAACTATGTTGAATAATAGAGGTGAAAGTGGGCACCCTTGTCTTGTTCCTGATCTTAGGGGGAATGCTTTCAGTTTTTCACCATTTAGAATAATATTTGCTGTAGCTTATCATATATGGCCTTTACTACATTGAGGTAGGTTCCTTCTATGCCCATTTTTTAAAGAGTTTTAGTCACAAATGGGTGCTGAGTTTTTTTAAAGGCTTTTTCTGCATGCTTGATACAATTTCAATTTTCTTAAATTTATTGAAGTTTGATTTGTTACCCAATATGTGGTCTATCCTGGAGAATATTCCATGTGCACTTGAGAAGGTGTATTCTTCTGCATTTGGATGGAATGTCTTAAAGATATCAATGAGATATATCTCATTTAATGTATCATTTAAGACTTTTGCTTCCTTATTAATTTTCTGTTTGGATGATCTGTCCATTGGTGTGAGTGGGATGTTAAAGTCTCCTATTATTATTGTGTTACTGTTAATTTCTCCTTTTGTTTCTCTTAGTGTTTGTATTTTATATTAACGTGCTGCTATGTTGGATGCCTAGATATTTACAATTATTATGTCTTTCTCTTGGATCAATTCCTTAATCATTAGTTAGTGTTCTTCCTTATCTCTTGTAATATTCTTTATTTTAAGGTCTATTTTGCCTGATATGAGGATTGCTACTCCAGCTTTCTTTTGCTTCCCATTTGCATAGAATATATTTTTCCTTCCTTTCACTTTCAGTCAATATGTGTGTTTACATCTGAAGTGGGTTTTTTGTAGACAGCATATATATGTGTCTTGTTTTTATATCCATTCAGCCAGTCTGTCTTTTGGTTGGAGCATTTAATTCATCTATATTTAAAGTAATTATTGATATGTATGTTCCTACTGCCATTTTCTTAATTGTTTGGGGTTGATTTTGTAGATGGTTTTTCTTCTGTTTTATTTCTTGACTATATAAGTCCATTTAACATTTGTGTTAAAGCTGGTTTGGTGATACTGAATTCTCTTAACTTTGCTTGTCTGAAAAGCTTTTTATTTCTCCATCAATTTTGAATGAGATCCTTGCTGGGTAAAATAATCTCGGTTTTAGATTTTTCCCTTTCAGTACTTTACTTATATCCTGCCATTCCCTTCTGTCCTATAGAGTTTCTGCTGAAAGATCATCTGTTAAGCACATAGAGTTTCCCTTGTATGTTACTTGTTGCTTCTCCCTTGCTGCTTTAATATTCTGTCTTTGTTAGTTTGATTTGTATGTGTCTTGGTGTGTTTCTCCTTGGGTTTATCCTATATGGGACTCTTTGTGCTTCTTGGAGTTAATTGACTATTTCCTTTTCCCTGTTGGGGAAATTTTCAACTACAATCACTTCAAAAATTTTCCCATACCCTTTCTTTTTCTCTTGTTCTTCTGGGATGCCTATAATTCAAATGTTGGTGCATTTGATATGGTCCCAGAGGTCTCTGAGACTGTCCTCAGCTCTTTTCATTCTTTTTACCTTATTCTACTCTTCAGAAGTTATTTCCACCATTTTATCTTCCAGCTCACTGATTCATTCTTCTGTTTCAGATATTATGTTATTGATTCCTCCTAGAGTACTTTTAATTTCAGTAACTGGCTTGTCTCTGTATGTTTATTCTTTAATTCTTCTGGGTCTTTGTTAATGGATTCTTGCATTTCTTCCATTTTATTTTCAAGGTTTTTCATCATCTTTACTATCATTAATCTGAACTCTTTTTCAGGTAGTTTGTCTACTTCCTCTTCATTTATTTTGACTTCTGTGTGTCTAGTTTGTTCCTTCGTTTGTGTAGTATTTCTCTGCATTTTCATTATTTTTTTAATTTGATGTGTTTGAGGTCTCCTTTTCCCAGGCTTCAAGGTTGAATTCTTTCTTCCTTTTGGTTTCTGACCTCTAAGGTTGGTCCAGTGGTTTGTGTAAACTTGTATAGGGTGAGATTTGTGCTGAGGTTTGTTTGTTTGTTTGTTTTCCCTCTTGTGGGCAAGGCTGAGTGAGGCGGTAATCCTGTCTGCTGATGATCGGGTTTGTATTTTTATTTTGTTTGTTATTTAGAAGAGGCATCCTGCACAGGGTGCTACTGGTGGTTGGGTGATACCAGGTCTTGTATTCAAGTGGTTTCCTTTGTGTGAGTTCTCACTATTTGATACTCTCTAGGGTTAGTCCTTTATTAGTCTAGGGTCTTGGAGTCAGTGCTCCCACTCCAAAGGCCTAGGGCTTGATCTCTGGTCAGGAGTGAAGATTTCAGAAGTGTTTTGTTATAGCATTAAGTGAGATTAAAACAAATATCCAAAAACGAGAAACCAAAGATGAACCTGACAAAAATGGCAGTTACAAAATCAGGCAAATAATAATTAAAATAATGGAATATACACACATACATGTACACCAATAAGCAAAATCAAAACAGTCTAACAAAAATAAAGTACAATATATTGACCTGGCAAATAAAGGAAACCAAAAATTATGTCTTCCAGAACAAAATTAACTAAAGCACAAATTGGAAAACAAAATTAAAACAAGGTGCTAATGAAGAGCCTAAGCCACTCCATTTTGCCAAAAAAAACAAAAACAAAACAAAACAAAAAACAAAAAAAAAACCCTCCATTTTAGAGTTCTGAGGAAAGAGTCTTTGGAAATCCCCTGACCTCACCCCACCACCTGCGAGCCAATCAGATCCCAGATCAGGATCTCTTGACTTTATGTTCAGGACTTATGACCTACCTAGGAAATTCGAATTAAGCCCGGGAAATGAAAACCAATCAGAACCCAACACCTAACCCTTCCACAGAAGGTAACCAATTAGACATCTCCCAACCCGAAAACTCCCGTTTTTCAAATTTTTCGTGCGAGAATACCCTATATAAGCAATGTAACCCAGAGTTCGGGGCTCCCCTCCTTAGCCGCTGTGTCAGTAATGGTGGGAGCCCCAGCTCGAGCTTGGTAATAAAAGCTCTCTTGCTTTTGCATCAAATATCAGCTCCCTGATGCTCATTGGGAGATTTCGTGACTTGGGCATAACACTAATTGGGAAATAAAGCAATGAAAATAAAACTAACAAATATATTGAGAGGAAAGGAAAGAAAGAAAGAATAGATATTCCTAGTTAAATAGAAGTAGATAAAGAAGACTTATATACATTAAAAAAATTAACTGCAAGGGGAAAAGAACAATAGGAAAAGCAAACAGTGGAATAAATGTAGAAAAAATAATAAGAGGTTTCAACAGTTAAAAATAAAAAAGAGAGGAGAAAAAATGGAAAAACTCCCTAGAACTGCAAAAGTACAATGTAGAGGCAGAGGTTTATAACAACAAGAAAAAAATGTGACTGAGAAAAAAAAAAAAGAAGAAAAAAAGCTCAAAAGCATAATTAGATTTCATAGTGCCAATAAAACTGACAATTACAACTGAGGGGGAAAAGAAAATAAAAAGAAAAAAATGCAAAATAATCTACAGAACAAGTCAAAACATAAGGATAAATGTTTTTCTTGAGTCACTGCTGTCAGAGTCCTTTGCCTCACTGGGAGTCACAGTCCACCTCACCTCCCTAGGATGCTCTCCAACACTGTGCCGATCTCTAGACCTGCTGTGGGGGCAGCTCAGATTCTAATCTGGTCCTACTCCTCTGTGTTCTTGCTTCCAATGTCCACATCTCAGAACTAGTGCGTTTTCTTTTGTGTAAACTCTCAATGACCTTTTATATGTTCCATAGATACAGAGCCTGCCTAGTTGATCGTGTGGATTTAATCTGCAGCTTGTACAGCTGGTGGGAAGGGTTTGGGTCTTTTTCCTTAGCCACACTGACCCTGGGTTTCAATTGTGGTTTTATTTCCACCTCTGCATTTGGGTCGTCCACTAGGATTTGCTCCTGAGGCTGCCCTGGAGGACTTGGGTTTGCCCCAGTGAAGGCAAGGTGTGAAAGTGGTGCAGCTGCTTGGGTCACAGGGGTTCTGGCAGCACCAGGTATTCAGGGGAGTTGGCGGCTAGGGCAGCAGGAAATATAGTGCCACCAGGGTATGGCAACCAGTATGGCCAATACACTCCAGTATTCTTGCCTGGAGAATCCCCCTGAGAGAGAAGCCTGGCAGGGCCACAGTCTATAGGGTCACAAAGAGTTCGACACGACCAAAGAGACCCTGTACACATGGACAGAATTTTTTTCCCTGTGGCAGCTCTGCCCCATTGAGAGTTGAGTGTGAAGATGGCACAGCTGCTTGGCTTGTGGGGACCCTGGCAGTGCCAAGTGTGCAGAGACACAGACAGCCTCCACTGCAGAAGTTATGACCCTCTCAGAGTCTTTTTTTGAGACTCTTGTAGCTGGCAATCAGAAGGCCTCTTTGACCAGACTTTCTCCATAGCTCTGCCCATTCAGGCTCTTAGAGGGCTCTCTTGCCTGGGGTCCTTCTCTGTTGTTTAGCTTATCAGGCACTTAGAAGTTCCCCCTGCCTCACTGGGGTCCTACTCTGTAGATTGACACATCAAGCACTTAAAGGGGCACCCTGGGTGGGGTCCTGCTCTGTAGTTCAGTGCATCAGGGATTTGTTGGGCCAGCCTGTTTATTGTTCAGCTGCTGATGTTGGCACATGGGGAGAGGCTATGGTGATGGCTCCACCCACTACGTGTAGCTCAGCAGTATCATCTTGCTTCCATGGCTGCCTGACTTTCTTCCACAGGCATTTCCCACCACAATTTCCTCCCTCACATCCCCTCATCCATCTCTCCACAGTCAACAGCAGCCCTCACCCTGAGACTGCTGCACAATCCCTAAACTCCAGCTCCCAGCCGCTGCACCTTCCAGGGGATCTGCATCCCTGTCTGGGGTATGTAGGGTTGAGGCAAGGACTGTCTGATTCTCACTCCATTTAGGCTGCCACAGGTCAGCTCTTTCACTCTAAGCCTCAGATGTTTCTTCTCTGACTCAGACAATTGCCCCAGTGTGAGGATCGGACCCCTGCTTCAGTTCCCCATCCACCAAGGGAACATCCAGTCCTACTAATACTCCTGTTTCCTCCCTAGTTCCTTCATCCTACTAAGTATTGTGTGGGTCTATATATTATTTTCCACTGGTCAGGTACTCCTGTCCACTCTCAGCTGGTGTTCTGAATGTGCTTCTGTGTCTGAAGCTGTATTCCTGATGCATTTGTGGAGAAAGATGTACTCCATGCCCACCTACTCCTCTGCCATCTTTTTCTCTCCCTATTTATATTTTATATTGGTATTACATGGTAATGGTATAATTGTCGCAAATACTGCAAGTCAAGGTTTAGTGAAGACGAATGAGGGCAATTACGTCTCACGAAGTCCTGAGCACTGTTATAAATTATCATTGTTGTAGGGATTTAAAGCTGCACATTCTACCCTAGTGATTCATTTTTTCTATTTATGTATTTAAATAGACTTTCTATATCATCATTTGTATACGGATTCAGAGACTATCCCTTCATATCTGCAAAATTTCCTGAGGTCATGTCCATTTCTCGGAGAATCATGTTTCTTTTTCTGTTTAACTTATACATACTTACACATGACTAAGTTATACACAGCATGACTTTAAATCTACTTATATCAAAATGCTCCAGCATTAAGTAAAATTTGAAAATTATGTTTTAAAAAGTATTAATTATACATTGAAATTAGAACTGTATCAAAGTGGAAAGTTGCTGCGTAACACAGGGAGCTCAGCTCATTACTCTGTGATGACCTAGAGGGATGGGATGAGGGGATGGAAGGGAAGCTCAAGAAGGAGGAGATACATGTATACAGATGGCTGATTCATATTGTTGTAAAGCAGAATCCAACACAACATTTTAAATCAATCACCCTCCAATTAAAAATAATTTAAAAATTAAAACAGAAATGCATCAAAAACTTGAATGTTTTGTATTTTGTAAGGCTAGCTAATAGTAGGTCTTACTAATAGTCAAAGTTTAAATGCCTTTTTCTTATTCAACAAATGTTATATGTAGCTTATATCTGGTGATGCTGTAGAAGATTCCATGATTTATTCACATAAACGTGCATACAAGCACATAATTGTAGAAGTATTTTGGCATGTATAATAATACACTTAAGGCTAGCAAAATAAGTGAAAGACATTGAGATTTTATCATCTTGGAAATGATATGTTTCAGGATTATGCAATATACACTCATGAACATGAACATGCCTGTGTATACGATATTGTTTACATCTTCCTTCCGACTTTCATGAGATTGCTATGACCTGTGGTATAGCAGACCAAATTCTACTACAGATTGACCAGAGCACGTGTATCTGTAAACCTGCTAAAACCATGCAGTGCTAATTCTAAGAGAGTAGAAATCTCTATTATCTTTTATATATTTAAACACCATAAGAATGATTTATTATCAAGTTTCTGTGAGTTACAAATAGTAATTCCTAGAAGCTGGAAAGGCAAGAAAAACAACTGTATGGAAAGGAAACATTGTAAAGCAGAAATGTTTTCTTGTGCAACCTGTGGGAATATCTTATTTTTCTGTACCCCCAGGACTTTTTGATATTATCTAGATTATGGCATTCTTGTGAGCATTTTGTTTTTTCACTATAACACTATAAGGTTTTCAAGATGAGAAGCAAAATATTAAGCTTTGAAAGTCGACACGGTACTAGTACTGAAAGATTCTCCTGTGTAGGGTTCAGTTCAGTTCAATCGCTCAGTTGTGTCTGACTCTTTGCGACCCCCTGAATTGCAGCACGCCAGGCCTCCCTGTCCATCACCATCTCCCGGAGTTCACTCAGACTCAAGTCCATTGAGTCAGTGCTGCCATCCAGCCATCTCATCCTCTGTCGTCCCCTTCTCCTCCTCCCTCCAATCCCTCCCAGCATCAGAGCCTTTTCCAATGAGTCAACTCTTCTCATGAGGTGGCCAAAGTACTGGAGCTTCAGCTTTAGCATCATTCCTTCCAAAGAAATCCCAGGGCTGATCTCCTTCAGAATGGACTGGTTGGATCTCCTTGCAGTCCAAGGGACTCTCAAGAGTCTTCTCCAACACCACAGTTCAAAAGCATCAATTCCTCAACCTTTAGCCTTCTTCACAGTTCAACTCTCACATCCATACATGACCACTGGAAAAACCAGAGCCTTGACTAGATGGACCTTAGTCGGCAAAGTAATGTCTCTGCTTTTGAATATACTATCTAGGTTGGTCATAACTTTTCTTCCAAGGAGTAAGCGTCTTTTAATTTCATGGCTGCTACCACCATCTGCAGTGATTTTGGAGCCCCCCAAAAATAAAGTCTGACACTGTTTCCACTGTTTCCCCATCTATTTCCCATGAAGTGATGGGACCGGATGCCAGGATCTTCGTTTTCTGAATGTTGAGCTTTAAGCCAACTTTTTCCTGTGTAGGGTAGTTGCTCAATAAATATTAATTGGATTGCATTTTATTGTTCTTTTAATACATCTAACAATGTATAAAGTGTTTCGGTAAAATTTTCTTCTTTTTTCCTTTGAATTTTAGATTGGCAATACATATTAGGCAGACTAAAATCATCTTTAATAAAGTAATTTTTAATATGCTTCTCTAACCCCAGAGAATCTTTTAATAAAGAGATTAAAGTGTTGAATTTTTATGCCATACACTCAAGGGAACAATGTGTGACCCAGGTGACTAATTGAAAGCAGGGTTTTATTGCAGTACATTGGGCGCTGGACACTAATTACACCAGTTAGAACATTTTCTCAGCATTATCCATTCATGAGGAAGTCAAATACACAGGGGGCAGAATTTAAAATAACTTTTAAAATAAAAAGAAAAGAGAATAAAATATTTAAGTGAAGACATATATTAGAAGACAAGAATCATCATTTAGTTTTTGTCCATTAGATTTATAGCATTATCAAGTTCCCCCCAAATTTTACATCACTGTAAAAACTTACAAATAAGTACATTTTCATATATACTACACATAGGTGTTTAAAATCGTGAAAACTAATTGAAACATAATACTATTTTGCCCTTCTGGATTATTTCTTTCTCACTATGAGCAATTCCAGTTGTGACAATTTTCCTTTCATGGATTTCATGAATTCATGAAATACATCTCATTTTAGGATGTTATTTTATGGTGATCACGAAAATTAAAATAGTCTCAAGTTAACAGACCTGAACAAATACAACATATCAGTTAAAAACCAGGATTCATTCTTAAAATAAATGTCACATGTAATGTTGAAAGGGACACTATTCTTTGTGTTTTAAGGCAGCTATTGATAAAGGTAAAAAGCCAACTTAGAATGAGCTTTCTGGAATAGAGGGATTTCTCTCACAACTCACCTATGTAGAGAAATGAAAAATAGCCTGTGAGATTCCATAGCATATATTGTTCTCTAGGTCATCTAGAACCTCCTCAGAGGTTAAGAGAAGTTATTTAATAGTTTACTAATTCAGTAATATTTCTTACTTGGGGAGACATTCAGTGAATCAGAGAAAGACTTCATTATTTTGGTTTTAATTTATTTTAAATGGTGGGAAAAAACAACAGAGCAGGGAGAAAAAAAGAATATGTAATACTGATTTTTTTTTCCAAAAGTTATCTTCTATGGGGATTGGGAACTATAAAATGAATATCTGAAAATAGCCATTTCTACTCACTTCCTAGATGACAAGGAAAGCAATCTTTTCCCCAATGCCCTGGGCAAGAGAGAAGAGAGATAGAAGACAGACTATAGAGAAAGGGTCCAGGGGCTCTATTCCTTGACACCTCTGACATTGCAATCTTGTTCATTTGCTTAGTCATGCCCAGTTCTTTGCGACTCCATGGACTGTGGCATGACTGTTTTCCCTGTCCTTCACTGTGCCCTGCAGTTTGCTCAATCTCATTTCCATTGAGTCAATGATGCCATCCAACCATCTCATTCTCTGTCACCCCCTTCTCCTGTCCTCAGTCTTCCCCAGCATCAGGATCTTTTCCAATGAGTCAGCTCTTCACATCAGGTGGCCGAAGTATTGGAGTTTCATCTTCAGCATGAGTCCTTCTAATGAATATTCAGGGTTGATTTCCTATACAATTGATTAGTCTCATTTCCAAGTGGTCCAAGGGACTCTCAAGAGTCTTTTCCAGAGCCACAGTTTGAAAAGATCAATTTATCCTAGTGTCAAAACCAGTGACACCATGAAGGTTCTAATGCTACCTTAGCAGGACACTGGGGAGCAAAGGGCAACATTGTGTGGCTAGGAATAATGTGTCAGTACTAAGGACATGCTGACTGCTGATTAAATGCTTATTAGATGGCATTTAGTTTCATTATTAGGCTTGTGATCGAATCATATGAGTTATTTAATCTTTATTTTCCTGATCTAGGTGGCACTAGAAGTAGAGAACCCACCTGCCAATGCAGGAGATGTGGGAGGCGCAAGTTTGATCCTTCTTGGGTTGGGAAGATGCCCTGGAGAAGGGAATGGCAACCCACTCCAGCATTCTTGCCCTGGGAAATTACATGGACAGAGGAGTCTGGCAGACTACAGTCCATGGGATCGCAAAGAGTCGGACACAACTGAGCAGCTAACACACACACATACGTGACATCATTCCAGCTACACTTGAAATTAATAAACTTCCCACAAGAAATACTGCTAACTCAATTATAACAAAAGCTGTAGATAGACCTCCAGGTACATAAAGTGAAAGTAAAAAATATTAAAAGTAATAGCTTAATGTTTAATACAAATATAGATCATTTTGCACATCTAAGCTGAAACATTTTTGTTAGCTTCTTTTTGCTGCTAATGAATATTACTAACATGTTTTTGAAAACCCCAGAGTGTGTGGTACATAGGACATTTCATAAGAAACAGGCATGTAGCCCTGGGTCTGGCTTACATTAAGTCAATAATCACGATCAATTAATTGACAATGAATTATAATATTACACTTGTATTTTGATTTGTCTCTTTGTATAAAGGGAAAAGCATTCTTGAAAATCAGTTGAACTAATTAGTCCTTATTTAAACTCTGAGAACTGTGGTACAAGCTTCTGTCAACACCTACAGAATATCAATGATGTCTGTTTACATCCACATTAAGAGTCAATAAACATAGAGGAAACTTTCTCCAGAACTCCCTGTGACCCTTCGTGAGTGGGAGATGACTCTTCAGTCTGGATGGGAGATGACTGCCTAACAGGGTGAATTTAGTAGACATATAATCACATAATGAAATCAGAGCTTTCTAAGATTCAATCTATTTAGTTGCTTCATAGAAGAGATAACTTACTACATTTTTAATGTAACACTTCTAGATAGGTAAACACCCTCCCACACTAACCAAGCCTCTTAAACTCTGACTACTCAATAACAATAGGGTCCAAGAGGCCATGTGAAGGTGAGCCCTGATTCTTTAGAGAAGATGCTCTCTGACAGCCTCTTCTTTCCAATGAAGGAGAGAAAATTAGCTTTTGTGAGATTGATTGTGAATGACCATTTTAAAATTGCAGAGGTTTCTTTTAGCTAATCCAGGCTGAAAGCTAACATAATTATTTGAATCTAAAATTCATTCATTTCCAATAAATTTATTGTGACATTTAATCATCTGCTATTTTTTCTCTGAAGGTGTAAACACACTTAAACATCTGTTATGATCAAACAGCTTGAAGATAACTGCTCTTTCTCAATCATCTCAAGCAAGGTTAAAATAAACAGAGTCAAAATGGCTAGAACAAATCAATCTTCTACAAAAGCATCTTAATGTTAATATTTCTCATTATAATTAGTTTCCCTCTCAAATTGTAGGTCATTACAAGTTCAATTATCTTTAATTGGATTTTTAATCTTTAAATTTCAATCATTTTGATCCATAACAATCCACTTAGATTGAAAATTATCATCTCTGGTTGACTTAATTTGATAAATACTGTGTATGTTGCTTGCAATATTTTATTTACTAATCACAATTTAACACATATGTGTGTGGAGAATGACATTTATAGCACTAGAATTGAAAAAAAATATGTATTTTACTATAATTTTGAAACTCCATATACATAGTTCAATTAAATTTTCTAGAACAGAAGTGATAAAAGAAGTCTTTTATCTGTAGCTTTTCAACCAATTGGCATTAATTTTTGGGAGAAATGTTTGCTAATGGAGAAGTCTGTCTAAACTTAAATAGTTATTTTTCTGATGAAATCAAATGTTTTCACTTTCTTTACTATGAAATACAACACATAGAAAGATACATTGATGGAGGAAAAGATGAGAATGTAAAGATTAAAAACAGGAGAATTCCACTGAAAAAATAGGTATATTTGTCATGTGTCTGTGGTGATGACCAAATATTTGGATATCTCTATGACAATTTATAATTCTTATACCTAGGCTAAAGTTAGACATTCAGGTTCCTTCTAAGATGAAGGAATTCATAGTGGCTGACAGAGCTTACATCTTCCACATAATCAGGCTCAAGGACAAGGGAAGGAAAACATAAAGATATAGCTAAAATTGGGTATAGCTCTCATGGAGACTAAGACATATGAACTAAGATGTTGGTAAGAATTCTCCTTTTCTCCAGCCTTTGTCAAAGTCATGTTGATCAGAGTATGAAGCTGGGTGTCCTTAGCAGTAAAATAAAACAAGTAGCAACAGACACCATATAAGCTAGGTTAAGGAAACAAGGGTCCTGGTCAGTTACTTCCACCTACTCTTCCAAACCCCAGGAATAGCAGACTGTAATGCAGAGACTTTAGATCATGGACTTTTACAGTAAGATCATCTGGAGGAGCCCTTATAAATACCATCCAAAGACACACTCCTCACCAACTAAATCAGAATTTCTTACTATTGGATTTTCTTGACTTACTGCACTTGCTAGAACCTCTAATACAAAATTGCAAAGAAAAAGATAAATACTTTTTTTCTTGTCATTGGTTTTAAAAGGAAGACTTTCACACTTCATCCTTAAGGATTTTTTTTTTTTTGGTATACATTAATTCTATAGATACTTTGTTGAATAAATCTCTTTAACAAGAATAAACAACCTCCCAGGTGGTGCTAGTGGTAAAGAACCTGCCTGCCAATGCAGGAGATTTAGAGATATGAGTTCCATCTCTGGGTTGGGAAGATCTCCTGGAGAAGGGCATAACAACCCACTCCAGTATTCTTGCCTGGAGTATCCCATGGGCAGAGGAGCCTGGGGGGCTACAATCCATGAGGTCACAGAGTTGGACACAACTGAAGTGACTTAGCACAATGCACTTTTGTTTCTCTTAAAGAAGTTTACTTATTTATTTGTTTACTTATTTAATTTTGCTAGATCTTAGTTGCAGCATATGGGATCTAGTTCCCTGACCGGGGATGGAACCCAGGACCCCTGGATTGAGACCACTGGACCAGCAAGCGAGTCCCAGTACAGTGCAATTTTTACCTCTATTGTCATGTTCAAAACTGTTCCTTCTATTTTGTCAATGTTGTAAATTTTATTTATTAATTTTCAAATGTCATTCCATTTTTGTGTTTCTATAATACAAATTAACCATCAAATTTTATCCATTTAATACTGACTAGATAAACTAATGTTTTCTTCAAGATTTTAAAATGCTACTTATTAGTTTACTCGCTTATATTTTTAGTTTAATTTTTATTATTTTCCTTTTTCATTGGCTGTGCCCTGTGGCTTGTGGGATCTTAGTTGCCCAACCAAGGATCAAACCTGCACCCCCTGCATTGGAAGTATGAAGTCTTAACCACTGGACCACCAGGGAAGTCCCAGCTTATATTTTAAATATAAAATCTGATTTGTCTTGTTAAAAAGAATATAATAGCTTTATGAACTGAATTAGGAATAATTCCCACTTTCTCTTCTCTTTGGAAGAACTTTATTTCACACAGATGTTAAATCTTACTTAAATATGTGATAGAAATCAGCAACACTGACAAGATGAATTTCTGGGAATATTTTAAGTTACAGACTGAATTTGTTTAATAATTTTATGAACACTCAGAATTTCCTTTTAGAGGGTTGGCTGGCTTGTCTCTTTCTATAAACTTGGCTGCTTCTACAAATTTTAAGTTTATTGACAAAATTATTTTTATTTTATATTCTGAGTGTTCATGAGCTAATCTGCCCTCTCTTTTTCTTTTTTTCTAAGCCCTACTGAGATATAATTGATATACAAAAATTTGCACACATTCTGCTAAGTTTCAGTTCAGTTCAGTTGCTCAGTCGTATCCAACTCTTTGCGATCCCATGAATTGAAGCACGCCAGGCCTCCCTGTCCATCACCAACTCCCGGAGTTCACTCAGACTCACGTCCATCGAGTCAGTGATGCCATCCAGCCATCTCATCCTCTGTCATCCCCTTCTCCTCCTGCCCCCAATCCCTCCCAGCATCAGAGTCTTTTCCAAGGAGTCAACTCTTCACATGTGGTGGCCAAAGTACTGGAGCTTCAGCTTTAGCATCATTCCTTCCAAAGAACACCCAGGGCTGATCTCTTTCAGAATGGACTGGTTGGATCTCCTTGCAGTCCAAGGGATTCTCAAGAGTCTTCTCCAACACCACAGTTCAAAAGCATCAATTCTTCGGCACTCAGCCTTCTGCACAGTCCAACTCTCACATCCATACATGACCACAGGAAAAACCATAGCCTTGACTAGATGGACCTTTGTTGGCAAAGTAATGTCTCTGCTTTTGAATATGTTATCTAGGTTGGTCATAAATTTCCTTCCAGGGAGTAAGCGACTTTTAATTTCATGGCTGCAGTCACCATCTGCAGTGATTTTGGAGCCCCCAAAAATAAAGTCTGACACTGTTTCCACTGTTTCCCCATCTATTTCCCATGAAGTGATGGGACCGGATGCCATGATCTTCATTTTCTGAATGTTGAGCTTTAAGCCAACTTTTTTACTCTCCTCTTTCACTTTCATCAAGAGGCTTTTTAGTTCCTCTTCACTTGCTGCCATAAGGGTGGTGGGTGTCATCTGCATATCTGAGGTTATTGATATTTTTCCCAGCAATCTTTATTCCAGCTTGTGCTTCTTTGATAAGTTTGGACATATGCATATACCTATCTTGGAGAAGGAAATAGAAACCCACTCCAGTACCCTTGCCTGGAAAATCCCATGGACAGAGGAGTGTGGTAGGCTGGTGTCCATGGGGTCGCAAAGAGTCAGACACGACTGAGCGACTTCACTTCACATATACCCGTCTTACCATCACTACAATCAATATACTAAATATATCCATAACCTCCAAGAATTCCTTGAGTTATTTTTCATATGCATTTTATGTGTATCTGTATAATAAGAACACTTAACTTGAGAATTATCTTCAACATATTTTAAAGAGCACAGTCATCTATTTATACCTAAAATGTACTATGCTGTACATCTGATCTCTAGAACTTACTCATCTTGTCCACTAAAAAAATAGTCACAACCTGAAAGTAGAGAGTTCTTTAATTTGGTGGGACAGTTAAGGACTCTGAGCCCAGGAGGCAGCATCTCAGGGAGCCCTGAGAGACTGCCCTGAGGAGGCAGGAGAGGGAGTCAGGCTATTCAGAAG
The DNA here is from genome assembly GCF_032405125.1 of Capricornis sumatraensis. NCBI lineage: Eukaryota > Metazoa > Chordata > Mammalia > Artiodactyla > Bovidae > Capricornis > Capricornis sumatraensis. The sequence continues at coordinate 11,647,697 of NC_091089.1, read as the reverse complement.
TTTGCAACGAAGAGGGAAGTCAGTCTGATCAGGGATTGTTATTAAGTACAGAAAATCAGATATCAAATTCAGGAATTTAGTGGTCTTCTATATACGGGAAGATTCAAGTTCCTGGGCTCACTGAATTCAATCCTTTCATATGCACCTCAGCTATCTGGGGCCAAATCCTGGCAGATTTGGTGGTGACTACTTCTGCATTCCACTCCCCACCCCCACCCCAGCAGCTTCTCAGCACTCACCCTGGGGATGGAGGCATCTGCTGGATCTCAGACGTTGTGTTCCCTTTGGGGAGCCTTTATTCCCATTTGGAGGCCCCAAATCATTGATGGCTGTGACATTTCTTGCCCACCAATATGGTAGGAATTTTATTTCACAATCTTACATAACTGAACTTGATACACATTGAGCAATATTCCCCTATTTTTAAAAATTTGAAAAAAAAATTGTACACAGAATATGTGCTAAGGACTTTTGTTTCTTTCCCCAAAATTCATATGTTGACACCTATTCTCTAGTGTGACAGTATTTGGAGGGGTGGTGACCATGAGTGCAGGATTAATGCTCTTATAAAAGAGACCAAGAGCAGCTCCTGCCCCTCCTGTAAGGTGAGGACAGATGAGAAGACAGCCGTCTATGAGTCTGGAAGCTGGCTCTCACCAGACATCAGATCTGTTGGTACTTCAGTCTCAGACTTTTCAACCTCCAAAACTATGAGAAATGAATTTCCCTTGTTTGTAAGCTATCCTGTCTATGGATTTTTTTTTTTTAATAGCAACCCAAACAGACTAAAACATTCTATATTGATCCCCTCCATGCTTGACATTTATTACTTGTGCACTTTGTCTTCTATTCTTGATCCATTGTCCCAATATAATAGCAATTTTATGAAATTATCTTTCATAATTAATGCCAATGAAAATTTTTCAAGCAACAAACTTTTAGATTTATTTTTCTTCTCTCTGTTTTGGTTACCAGATCTTTGATTTCTGCTCTCTTCTTCATTATTTCCTTTCTGATATTTTCTTTGGGTATGTTGGCTTATGCATACTAATTAATGGGATAGATCTAATTAGTTGCTTTCTAACAGTTCTTCTTTTGTAATATATGCATTTAATGCTACTAATTTAGCTCTTCAGTCAGTTCAGTCGCTCAGTCGTGTCCAACTCTTTGCAACCCCATGAATTGCAGCACGCCAGGCTTCCCTGTCCATCACCAACTCCTGGAGTTCACTCAGACTCACATCCATCAAGTCAGTGATGACATACAGTCATCTCATCCTCTGTCGTCCCCTTCTCCTCCTGCCCCCAATCCCTCCCAGCATCAGTTTTTTCCAATGAGTCAACTCTTCGCATGAGGTGGCCAAAGTATTGGAGTTTCAGCTTTAGCATCATTCCTTCCTAGGAAATCCCAGGGCTGATCTCCTTCACAATGGACTGGGTGGATCTCCTTGCAGTCCGAGGGACTCTCAAGAGTCTTGTGCAACACCACAGTTCAAAAGCATCAATTCTTCGGCCCTCAGCTTTCTTCACAGTCCAACTCTCACATCCATACATGACCACTGGAAAAACCATAGCCTTGACTAGATGGACCTTTGTTGGCAAAGTAATGTCTCTGCTTTTCAATATGCTATCTAGCTCTTAGTATGACTTTAATACTTCTCACATATTGTGCTATGTTGAAATAGTGTCCAGAAAAAAAGTCTATCTGTTAAAACTAAATCTATTACTGACAGAGTTATATATGATGGATTTTATCACAGTCAAGAATACATACTGCTTCTGTACAGTGGTAAACATTAAAACGGAAAAGAAATTTGGAGAATTTTTTCAACAAATTAAGGAAGGACATATACAGGAATGGTACATTTAGCTTCTTGCCTGAAACACACAGTATAATTTTTGTGATTCTCAAAGTGAGTGTCAGTGTTGTTTCATTAAGGGAACAGGAGAGGGTAGAAAGGTCTGTGCATGAAAATAAGCAAAACAAAGCTTCTTACTTCCATTTGAGAAGTGAATAACATTCTGAATTGCTTTTATACTTGAAGCAGCCATCTTATAATGAAAAGTATTATTCACTATAAAAACACTTTTCCCCCTACTAAATTGTAAGCTTCATGAGGAAGGGAACATATCCATTTTGTTTAATCGCAGTATATAGCACAGTGCCTTACGCATAATATATACCCAATAACTGCTTGTGTAATTGAATGCATGGACTAAAGTTCAACAAAGTCTCCTTAAATGCTTAAGCATGGATTAAAACCATTGAGAAACAGAACCCAAAGTGGGTCTGTGTCTGTTCTGGGTTCTCTTTCCTGCTGGATGGTGATAGGAAGCCTGAGTAAGGGGTGCTACTGCAGTATCAGTAAGAAAGAGAAGGTATGACAGATGAACAGAAAGCTGTGGGAAGCCTGGAATCATGTCACTGGACAGAGCGATGTGCTGTGCTAAGTCACTTCAGTTGTGTACAGAGCCTGCCAGGCTCCTCTGTTCCTGGGATTCTCCAGCAAAAATTACTGGAATGGGTTGTCATGCCCTTCTCCAGGGGATCTTCCAGATCCAGGACTGAACCCCCATCTCTTATGTCTCCCACACTGGCTGGAAGGTTCTTGAACACTAGTGCCACCTGGGAAGCCCTTAGTGGTTTGGAATCCAGAACCTCTGGGTTGACTGAGATGCCTGAGGCACAGGCGATGTTGGTCTTGCACGGATACAGAACAGGTAGCCAGCATCAGGCTTGGTGCCCTATAGCAGTAGAGAGCAGAACAGGGGGGATGACTCTCGCATGACATCTGCTGTATTATAATGAAAGTATATTAATAATAACAGAGCTGTTAACCCTTTGGGGTGATGCTGTCAGGAATTTTCAAATATAGAGGGCAAGTCATTTAACTTAACAACATAGAGTCCCTAATCTGAAAAACATAAATATCGTAGTGTCTTGATGGGGAATTATGAGATAGAAGAGAGATCATATAAAACAAGAATTAGGTGAGCACTTACTGAGGCAGATTTCAGTAAATTACTGCCAGGCAACCAGTGACAAAGCCGAAGTATAAACTTCATTTGTGGGCATTATTACAAATAGCTTCTGGGCTTTTAAAACACTGCTCCAATAATTTCAAAATCTTAACCCCAGAAGTCTCAGAAGTTGATCAACAGGATAATGAGTGGCACTTGTAGGAAAACAGTGGATGAAGTATTGCGGGGGGCACTCCGCAGAAAGAGAGAGGCAGTGGAACTTCCCTCAGCAAAGCCGAGGGATCCTGAGGAGAGGTGAGCCTGCTGTCCACCAACCCAGCCCCTTGGCGAGCGAGAGACAACCAGACGCGACAGGGGTTCCATCTAAGCAGTTCCGCCTTATTGCCGCAAACTCTTGGTTTATATAGGCAAACAAGGGTGGGGGGGTTTGTGAGGGACTTTCTATTGTTGCACCAATCACGTTAAAGGTCAAATCATAATATGCCATAGTTGCAACAATCACGTTAAAGGTCAAATTGTAATATGCCATAGTTGCACCAATCTCGTTAAAGGTCAAATCGTCATGTGCCTTCATTATAACAGGAGTCTATGGTGATCACACTGTCCACTGCATGGAAATCAAGAGAACCAATCAAAAACTAACATAGACCATGCCCCTATCTCTTCGCCAGGCATCATCTTAGTTTCCAATGGCAAAGCTAAACCATCTTTTTTAAAGGTTTCCCATTTAGAGCCCCACAAAGTATAGGGGTAAATATTTTTTTTCAGGATGCACAATCAGGTTTTATTTGCATGCATGACTGTATTCAGTTCAGTTCAGTTGCTCAGTCGAATCTGACATTTTGTGACCCCATGAACCGCAGCATGCCAGGCCTCCCTGTCCATCACCAACTCCCGGAGTTCACCCAAACTCATGTCCATCGAGTCAGTGATACCATGCAGCCATCTCATCCTCTGTCGTCCCCTTCTCCTCCTGCCTCCAATCCCTCCCAGCATCAGGGTCTTTTCCAATGAGTCAACTCTTCGCATTAGGAGGGCAAAGTATTGGAGTTTCAGCCTCAGCGTCAGTCTTTCCAATGAACACCCAGGACTGGTGGTCTTTAGGATGGACTGGTTGTATCTCCTTGCAGTCCAAGGGACTCTCAAGATTCTTCTCCAACACCACAGTTCAAAAGCATCAATTCTTTGGTGCTCAGCTTTCTTCACAGTCCAACTCTCACATCCATACATGACTAAACTTAAAGAGTTGATCATTATTATCAGATAAATATATTCCTTCTCATTCCATTTTTTCTCTGGACTAATAACATTTTTATATTATTTTACTACATTAGCTGCTCATCCTTATAGAGTTAAGTGTTTACAGCTCTTGTATCATATTCAGCTTTGATGTCAGAGTGTTAAATTACAAGCTACATATCTACATTGGATCTTTGCTTCTTCTACTGTGAATGTGAAGGTTTCCAAACTGCCAGTCAACATTTAGCTATTCTAGGTGGTGTCTACCTTGGTACACCTGAACAATGCAGATATACAAGATTATGTATATCTAGGTATTTTCTATTTGCCAAGAAATATAAAGATAACAAAAACAAGAAAATGATATGACTGAACTCCACTTTTCAATTTAGTCATTCTTATAATTTATAAAATCATCAAACTATTTTAGCTAACTGAAATGTCAAAAATATTATCAGTTCAGTTCAATCACTCAGTCGTGTTTGACTCTTCATGACCCCATGGACTACAGCAGGCCAGGCTTCCTTGTCCATCACCAAATCACAGAGCTTACTCAAAGGCATGTCTATTGAGTTGGTGATGCCATCCAACCATCTCATCCTCTATTGTCTCTTTCTCCTCTCACCTTCAATCTTTCCCAGCATAAGGCACTTTTCCAATGAGTCAGTTATTTGTATCAGGTGCCCAATAAATATTCAGGACTGATTTCATTTAGGATTGACTAGTTTGATCTTTGTGCAGTCCAAGGGACTCTAAAGAGTCTTCTCCAACACTTCAAAAGCATCAATTCTTTGGCGCTCAGCTTTCTTGATAGTCCAACTCTCACATCCATACACGACTACTGGAAAAACCATAGCCTTGACTAAGATGGATTTTGTTGGCAAAGTAATGTCTCTGCTTTTTAATATGCTGTCTAGGTTGGTCATAGCTTTTCTTCTAAGAAGTGTCTTTTAATTTCATGGTTGCAGTCACCATCTGCAGTGATTTTAGAGCCCCCCAAAACAAAGTATCTCACTGTTTCCATTGTATCTGCATCTATTTGCCATGAAGTGATGGGATCAGATTCCACGATCTTCGTTTTCTGAATGTTGAGGGTTTTTTGTTTTTGTTTTTGTTTTTAATTTAAATTTATTTATTTTAATTGGAGGCTAATTACTTTACACTATTGTATTGGAGAATGGCATTGAACGTTGAATTTTAAGCCAACTTTTTCATTCTCCTCTTTCACTTTCATCAAGAGGCTCTTTAGTTCATTTTTGCTTTCTGTTGTAAGTGTGGTGTCATCTGCATATCTGAGGTTATTGATATTTCTCCCAGCAATCTTGATTCCAGCTTGTGCTTCTTCCAGCCTGGCATTTCAGATGATGTACTCTGCATAGTAGTTAAATAAGCAGGGTGACAATATACAGCCTTGACGTACTCCTTTTCCTATTTGGAACCAGTCTGTTGTTCCATGCCCAGTTCTAACTGTTGCTTTCTGATCTGCAAACAGGCTTCTCAGGAGGAATGTAAGGTGGTCTGGTATTCCCATCTCTTTCAGAATTTTGCACTGTTTGGTGCGATCCACATAGTCAAAGGTTTTGGTATAGTCAATAAAGCAGAAGTAGATGTTTTTCTGGAACTCTCTAGCTTTTTCAATGATCCAATGGATGGTGGAAATTTGATCTCTCGTTCCTCTGCCTTTTCTAAATCCACATGAACATCTGGAAGTTCACAGCTCACATACTGTTAAAGCCTCACTTGGAGAATTTTGAGCATTACTTTGCTAGCATGTGATAAGAGTGCAGTTGTGTGGTAGTTTGAGCATTCTTTGGCATTGCTTTTCTTTGGGATTGGAATGAAAACTGACCTTTTCCAGGCCTCAGCAGTTGCCACTGCTGAGTTTTCCAAATTTGCTGGTATATTGAGTGTAGCACTTTCACAGCATCATCTTTTAGGATTTGAAATAGCTCAACTGAGATTCCATCACCTCCACTAGCTTTGATTGTAGTGATATTTCCTAAGGCCCACTTGACTTCACATTTCAGGATGTCTGGATCTAGGTGAGTGATCACACCATCGTGAGTATCTGGGTCGTGAAGATCTTTTTTTATAGTTATTCTGTGTATTCTTGCCACCTTTTCTTAATATCTTCTGCTTCTGTTAGGTCCATACCATTCCTGTCCTTTATAGAGCCCATCTTTGCATGAAATGTTCCCTTGGTGTCTCTAATCTTGAAGAGCTCTCTAGACTTCCCTGTTCTATTGTTTTCCTCTGTATCTTTGCATTGAACACTGAGGAAGGCTGTTTTATCTCTCCTTCCTATTCTTTGGAACTCTGCATTCAAAGTATATCTTTCCTTTTCTCCTTTGTCTTTAGCTTCTTTTCTTTTCTCAGCTATTTGTAAGGCCTTCTCAAACAACCATTTTGCCTTTTTTGCATTTCTTTTTCTTGTGGATGGTTTGATCACTGCCTCCTGTACAATGTCACTAACCTCTATCCATAGTTCTTCAGGCACTCTGTCTTTGAATCCATTTGTCACTTCCACTGTATAATCATAAGGGATTTGATTTAGGTCATACCTGAATGGTCTAGTGTTTTTTCCCTACTTTCTTCAATTCAATCAAACTGATCCCATGGACAACAGCCTCGTCTTGTCTAAGTCAATGAAACCATGAGCCATTCAGTGTACAGCCACCCAAGATGCACAGGTCATGGTAGAGAGGTCTGACACAATGTGGTCCACTGGAGAAGGGAATGGCAAGCCACTTCAGTATTCTTGCTTTGAGAACCCCATGAACAGTATGAAAAGGCAAAAAAGATAAACTGAAAGAAGAACTCTCCAGGTCAGTGAAAGTGAAAAGTGAAAGTCACTCAGTTATTTCTGACTCTTTGTGACCCCATAGAATACAGTCCATGGAATTCTCCAGGCCAGAATACTGGAGTGGGTAGACTTTCCCTTCTCCAGGGGATCTTCCCTACCAGGAATCGAACCCAGGTATCCCACACTGCAGGCAGATTCTTTACCAGCTGAGCCACAAGAGAAGCCCAAGAATACTGGAGTGAATAGCCTATTCCTTCCCCAGTAGATTTTCCCAACTCAGGAATCAAACTGGGGTCTCCTGCATTGCCAGCAGATTCTTCACCACCTGAGTGATTAGAGAAGCCCCAGGTCAGTAGGTGCCCAATATGCTACTGGAGATCAGTGGAGAAATAACTTCAGAAGGAATGAATGGATGGAACCAAAGTAAAAACAACCCAGTTGTGGATGTGACTGGTGATGAAAGTAAAGTCTGATGCTGTAAAGAACAATATTTTATAGGAATCTGGAATGTTAGGTCCACGAATCAAGGCAAATTGGAAGTGGTCAAACAGGAGATAGCAAGTGTAAACATCGACATTTTAGGAATTGGTGAACTAAAATGGACTGGAATGGGTAAATTTAACTCAGATGACCATTATATCTACAACTGTGGACAAGAACCCCTTAGAAGAAATGGAGTAGCCATCATAGTCAAGAAAAGAATCTGAAATGCAGTACTTGCATGCAGTCTGCAAAACGACCAAATGACTTTGTTTGTTTCCAAGGCAAATCATTCAATATCACAGTAATCCAAGTCTATACCCCGACCTGTAATGCCAAAGAAGCTGAAGTTGAACAGTTCTGTGAAGACCTACAAGACCTTCTAGAACTAACATGCAAAAAAAGATGTCCTTTTCATTATAGGGGACTGGAATGCAAAAGTAGGAAGTCAAGAGATATCTGGAGTAACAGGTAAATTTGGCCTTGGAATACAGAATGAAGCAGGTCAAAGGCTAACAAAGTTTTGCCAAGAGAACGCACTGGTCATAGCAAATACCCTCTTCCAACAACACAAGAGAAGACTCAACACATGTACATTACCAGATGGTCAATACTGAAATCAGGTTGATTATATTCTTTTCAGCCAAAGATGGAGAAGTCCTATACAGTCAGGAGTAACAAGACCAAGAACTGACTGTGGCTCAGATCATGAACTCTTTATTGCCAAATTCAGACTTAAGTTGAAGAAAGTAGGGAAAACCACTAGACCATTCAGGTATGACCTAAATCAAGTCCCTTACAACTATACAGAAAACATTATAGGCATACCTTATATAAGGTTGTCCCTACATGAAAATTTGTGGTAAATAAAAGAATATTGAGGGTGATAAAAAATATATATATTAAGAATGAATACAATTGTCCATGTAAACATTAAATTATCAAATGTATCAAACTATTATTTTCTAGTGAAAAGTGCTGTGGTCTCTTTAATAGTCACAAATAATCAAGAACCTAATATTTTAGTATCATCAACGTATACTTCCCCATTGACAGGCCTCCATAAGGACAGAGAAAAGGGTTGTTTTTTGAACTGACACATCAGTAGAATGCTAAATCCCTGGTGAGTTCCTATTTACTTATTTAAAACAGTAAAACACCCAAATAAAACTATCCAGCATCTTTAGTTATAGAAGCAGTATAATATTTACTAAATCTTATTCACAGATAAGAATACAGAGCTAAATACATAAACATTATTATAATGTAAACAAAAGTAAATAAAAGATCAAAGATGATGAACAGTCATGATGTACATATAATCTTACCATCAAAATTCAAGCTTTATTTTGTATAACAAAACATAATCTAAATGAATTAATCAGTGTCTATATTTTTCTATACTTGTTCCTCAATTTTTTGAAGACAGAATGGCCTTATTGTTATCGGAATTATTCTATTCTTAAGGCTTTTTTAAAATTAGAAATAATATTTTAAAACATTTTCTTTTTATTCTTTCTTCAAAGAGATGGAATTCTTTTTATTTTAAACCAAAAATAATCTTATTGCATAGTATGTTCTTAGCATCTGATGTTTAGAGGCATGAATGATTGATAACTCCACTTTACTTAGCAAGAAGATTAATTTTTATGTAGATTCAAGAGTAGGAAGAAAGAGACATTCACATTGCTTGATTTTTATGCCAGGACTGCTGTAAATTAGAAGTGCCAAAAAGTAATTTGTCAATTTATATGCACAGAAATAACTCTATTTTTTGTTTAAATGCATTAACATTAAAGTTTCCTATATGAGGTAACCACTGCATATTTTAAATATCATAAATTTATGATTTATATCTATGAAGTTATACTTCTATCCTTTTATTGGTGATTTGCTGAGCAATTTAGAATGCTATTCAGGAACCACTGGACATTAGTTTCAAAAATGAGTCATGGATAATGGAAATGCTATGCTTGCATCTATAAACTGTAAGTATGAAATCACTACACATTCATGGTGAATATTCATTATAAACTGAGTTTATCACATGATTGAAGAATATTTTAATTTTTTTTCTCATATTCATAGAAATATGATTATTAAAATTAGTCTAATAATTCCTTTGTCAAAATTTAAACCTGACTGTATCTGTATAATACCTATTATATATAAGTATACAAATATATTTTCCATTAATATATTTTTACAATAAATAGTAAATTACCTCCTTGAATTTGAATGAGTACAGGATTGACTAACAAAGTACATCTATATTCTAGTGATACATTGAACAGAACTGTTTAAAGGTCTTTAGTTATTGGAAAACAACAAAGTAAGGGAGAAAAAGGAAACTGGATACATGAATAAGAGTTCGGTGTTTATTCTACATCTAAATTAGAGTTACCTATTTCTTCCCCTATATTTTACTTTAAAATAAGGTTATATGGTTTGAATGTCCAAAACTTCTTGTTATACAAAAAATACTCATTTGGACAGGCAGTCTTAAAAATAGTATAATAAATAGCACCATAAATCACAGTTATGCTATTCAAGGTGGTGGTCACTGTTGCTGCCCCACTGGATCCATTTTATCTGATTAGTGCATTATTTTCAACTTCATATCAGTGATGGCTACTATTAGCCTTCAGCTTGAGCCTAAACATCATTAAAATTAAATACAAAACGAAGACTAGAGTTGAGAATTCCCTAAGCAGATAAAACCATTTAAGTCACATCAGTTCAGTTCAGTTCAGTTGCTCAGTCGTGTCAGACTCTTTGCGACCCCATGAATCGCAGCACGCCAGGCCTCCCTGTCCATCACCAACTCCCGGAGTTCACCCAAACCCATGTCCATTGAGTCGGTGATGTCATCCATCTCATCCTCTGTGGTCCCCTTCTCCTCCTGCCCTCAATCTTTCCCAGCATCAGGGTCTTTTCCAATGAGTCAGTTCTTCTCATCAGGTGGCCAAAGTATTGGATTTTCAGCTTCAACATCAGTCTTTCCAACGAACACCCAGGACTGATTTCCTTTAGGATGGACTGGTTGGATCCCCTTGCAGTCCAAGGGACTCTCAAGAGTCTTCTCCAACACCACAGTTCAAAAGCATCAATTCTTCTTCACTCAGCTTTATTTATGGTCCAACTCTCACATCCATACATCCATACATGACCACTGGAAAAACCATAGCCTTGACAAGATGGATTTTTGTTGACAAAGTAACATCTCTGCTTTTTAATATGCTGTCTAGGTTGGTCATAACTTTCCTTCCAAGGAGTAAGCATCTTTTAATATCATGGCTGCAATCACCATCTGCAGTGATTTTGGAGCCCAAAAAATAAGTCATCCACTGTTTCCACTCTTTCCTCATCTATTTGCCATGAAGTCACATAAGCAAAACTAAATCTCTTGTTTCATAAATATAAGTGAAACCTCATTTAGGTTATTTCTTGTATAAGCTTCTGACAATGATAATAGAAGCTTAAGTCAACTTCCAAAAGTACAATGAGATAATCGCTTTTAACCAATCCCCTGCCATCTGGCTCCACTGTAAGTGATTACCATAAAGAGGAAATAACGTCCTGATTTTTGTGTCATAAGCCATTCAGTAATTCATGCCCTGGAGCTTCAAGTCTGTAAATTTAAAGTCCCTCACTTTATAAATTGCTCTATATGCACATTAATCTCTTTCTAAATATGATTCATTGATTTGGTGGTTTTAATTTTGCTATTTTTAGATTTTTGATGGCATCATAGTCATTGAAATTCTCACTGTTTTTGAACATGACAAGCTTTTCTAAACCTCTTTACCCACATACTTGCCAGTGCTTCATCATCTTTCACCAGATAAATTCTAACTCAGCTTTTAAGGGTCACTTGAAAAACACATCTCTGCATTTCCATTACAGAATTAGTTATGTTTTATAATCAGTCTGTTCACACGTTCCACTCCCATTCCTCTTTTTACCTAGAAATGTGTTAACGCTTTGACTGCTTCTGTGTTTCTGGAGGATCAGTTCAGTTCAGTTCAGTCGCTCAGTCATGTCCGACTCTTTGCGACCCCATGAATTGCAGCACGCCAGGCCTCCCTGTCCATCACCAACTCCCGGAGTTCACTCAGACTCACATTCATCGAGTCACTGATGCCATCCAGCCATCTCATCCTGGGTCGTCCCCTTCTCCTCCTGCCCCCAAGCCCTCCCAGCATCAGAGTCTTTTCCAGTGAGTCAACTCTTCGCATGAGGTGGCCAAAGTACTGGAGTTTCAGCTTTAGCATCATTCCTTCCAAAGAAATCCCAGGGCTGATCTCCTTCAGAATGGACTGGTTGGATCTCCTTGCAGTCCAAGGGACTCTCAAGAGTCTTCTCCAACACCACAGTTTAAAAGCGTCAATTCTTTAGTGCTCAGCTTTCTTCACAGTCCAACTCTCACATCCATACATGACCACTGGAAAAACCATAGCCACAATCATTTGTATCCATGAAAAAATATGCATCTGCTTTTTTACTGTACTCCTATTAAGTGAGATAGCACTGTGTACTGTTTCTTAGCAGCACTGTTCTATGTGCAGCTGATTGCCTTCCCTGGGAAATTTATAAAAGCTGTCCTTTTGTTGTTAGCTCTGACATAAAAATACAAAATAGAAATGTGGTAGGGTTTGTTTTACTTAAACTTTCAATGATGAATTCAACAAATAAAAAGAGTTTTTAAACTCGAGATAATGCTTTTATAATCACAAAAGCGAAAAGCACTCTCCTAAATAAATTTTCAAAGATATTGATAGGGGAAACATCTGTTTACTAAGACAGGTACTGACTCAACTATTATGTACTAAGAGGTATATCACATCACATTGTTTGCACTTTTAATATTTAGTATCAAGACTCTAGCTATAACTTTTTCTCACAAAAGAATGCTTTATCTGCTTCGTTATAATAACTAAATTAATTTATGTTATGAATGATATATCACTGATACCTAGAACATACATTCTGTAGTTTGAGGAGGTTTGTTTTGAATGTATGAGCAAAGAAACTATTGCATAAAAAATGCTGTATTTCCATCAACTAAAAATATTTTTATTGCTAATATTTATTATGTGATATGAATAAATTTATAATAAAATAGTAGAACAGAGAACTGGCCAGTAGGATCTTTGTCTGGAAAAACATGTAGATGCTATTATTTGGGGTCTTTATACTCTTTGAATTAATGTTAAATTTTACAAACATATACAGAAATAGAACTGTCAGACTTATGTTTCAAACCCAGGAGTGTGGAACCTGGAATATTCCACAGAGATTAATTTACAAATATTTGAATCTATTCTTTCCAACACTGACTTCTCCTTTCAAAACCAACAGAGGATGTTCAGCATATAAGAAAGGAGCTCTACATGTGGTGTTATCACTGCAGGCCCCTACCTCCCAGTAAAATGTTATTTGTTACACTCCTTTTTTTCTTGAGATATAAAGTGAGCGGAGGGATGATTGAAAAGAATTAAGTCTGACAGCAGGGCAGGCAGAGAGCGCCAGGAGGATCAAGAATATATACACACTATTTTCTGACCTTGAATTTGGCTTACCTCAGTCACACAAGAGTGCTGCAAGGACTTCCTCAGAGTCATTACAATCTATTAATTTATAGTCCCCAAAATACCATTCACCATAATTTATTAACCCACAGCAGGACTTAAAAGTTAACATGGCAACTCCTTCTAGTTCAGTGTTATACAATGTGAAATAATGCATTCCTCTTGATAAAAATAGACTTCACTATATTTTAGGTGCACATTACAATTGTTGGAATCTATGCCTTTACTTGCATTTAAGATCAGTTTTAAAACATAATGAAACAAGTGCAGGTACAAGAAACAAGAAAACTGTTTCTTGGTTTTCTTGGTCGTTTTTGTTTATTTGTTTATCCTGGGACCTACAAAATTTCACACTCAGGCTACAATGAAAGGGTAGGGCATTTTGCCAGCTTCATATCTATTTTATTTAGTGTGAAAGGTTAAGTATTTTGGTAGAAATAACACTGATTTTGGATTCTAGTTCTGGTTCTACCTCAACTTGCTGTCTGCATTGACTCAGTCATTTTACTTCTTGGAACTTCTTTTTCTCTATCTATTAAATGAAGACTAAAATAAATACTCCCTCAGATATCTTCCAAGTAAAAACGTTTTCATTAGCAGAGAATCTGCCCAAAGCCAGTTAAAATAACATTGTGCATTGTGTCAAAATATTGCCCAATACTTAGAAATTAGACAAGAGAGATGACTGGATAGTCTTAAAATGCAGTCCCAGGCTTATTTCCCCTCCCACCCCAACACACACACACACACACACACACACACACACACACACACACACACACACACACACGGGACAATTCCCAGCTATTGACTTGTAGTTGTTTGTTTTGTTTCTTTTTTAAACCTATGAGAAATACATTTAATCTCTGTCCTGTGAAAGAGATAACCCTAGAGACTGTGGTTTGTAAAACATTAACCAAGAGCCAACTCATTGGAAATGACCCTGATGCTGGGAAAGACTGAGGGCAGGAAGAGAAGGGGGCAATAGAGAATGAGATGGTTGAATGGCATCACTGACTCAATCGACATGAGTCTGAGCAAACCCGGGAGATAGTGAAGAACAGGGAGGCCTGGCCTGCTGCAGTCCATGGAGTCAGACATAACTTAACAATTGAATAGCAACTAGTGTTCTAATCCAACAGTTTTATCCCCAGTATCTATTAGTTAGATTGATTATATACCTCATTTACCAAATGTTCCTTGAGTTGATTTTAACATCTAAGTAATTTCCTCATTGATTGGTCCATTAAATAAAACCTTTCTTGCATTTTCATTTATATTTGCTTTAGAGCCATGCGTGAGGGCATGCCAAGTTGCTTCAGTCCTGTCCAACTCTTTAGGACCCTATGGACTGTAGCCCACCAGGCTCCTCTGTCCATAGCATTCTCCAAGCAAGAATACTGGAGTGGGTTGACATGCCCTCCTCCAGGGTATTTTTCCCAACCCAGGGATCGAAACTATGTTTCCTATGGCTCCTGCATTACAGGCAGATTCTTAGCCACTGGGCCACTGGGGAAACCGGTCTTAGAGCCATATTATACTTAAGTTTCTAAAAACTTCACCTGACTCCTCCAAATGTCCTAGTGGGAGCTAAGACACTACTGCTTCTTCTGGAACATGCAATTTAATCCCTCTAATCTCAGCTGATTTAGCTGTAACATGTTTATAATAATATGATAACTTAGAATAATTACAAAGTTATTTGAAAGCCAAATGATTTAATACAATCTAGATAACTTATTAGCTATAGTATATTATTTGCAATGTTCATGTGTAGCTTCTTAGGAAGCAAATAAAATTATAAAGCTTTGTATAAATATCAGGAATGAAAGTGTAGAATTTTTTAAATGAGCCAGTAAACTCAACATCGCTTATAGAGGAATAATGATTTTATTTTAATTTATATATGTCAGAAAATCTAGGAATCTTCTCGCTGTGTCTTCACAAAGTGGAAGGGGTAAGGCAGTTTTCTGAGCTCTCTTTTGTAAGAACATTGATCCCATTCATGAGGTTTTCACTCTCACGACTTAATCACCTCCCAAAAGCCCCACCTCCAAATACCTTGGGGATTACGTTTCAACATATGAATTTTGGAAGGACACAAATTGTCAGTTTATAGTAGCATCTTTAAAAGTATTACAACATAAGCTAATTAAAGAGATTTCTTTCCAAATTCTCATGGTCTACTTAGGAAAAGTAAATAAGAAATGTGGGAAAACCTATTTTAGAAAAGCTATTTTGGAAATAGCAGCTTACTGATGGAAGATTATTAAAACTCATTCTTTGTCTCAAATAAGGAATCCCTTATGAGACTGTTTTACAAAAGAGATTGATTTTTTTTGTTAATTTTTGTTTTATACCCAGTTTTTCTGAAAGAAAAACAGAATATTGATTCCATATATTCAAACTGATTAATAATAATTATATAATTTAAAGTTTATAGTGGGAACTCTCAAAAACATTGAAAATAAGAAAATTATAAAATTCCTATTTCTTTAACAATGAGTTATTATACTCTAATAAGTGCCAAGTTAAATATGTAGCTGAAATTAATATTTTACTTTAGCATGCTTTCAAAACTACTTGTTTTTGTGAAACTCATTCTTGCAACATTGTGTAATATAAGTGAGAAGGATCACTTATATTACAAAGATTATGAGAAGTACTGCTAAGCAAGACAAGTGTGTAATCTCTTTGGTTATGTATATGCTAGCCCGTAATAAAGTTTCAAACTAAGTTAGAGAAATGTCAGATTTATGATCTCCTGGTGAAGGAAATGGCAACCCAATCCAATATTCTTGCCTGGAAAATCCCATGGACAGGAACCTGGCAGACTACAGCCCAGGGGGGTGCAGAGTT
Source organism: Capricornis sumatraensis (assembly GCF_032405125.1). Lineage (NCBI taxonomy): Eukaryota > Metazoa > Chordata > Mammalia > Artiodactyla > Bovidae > Capricornis > Capricornis sumatraensis. The sequence continues at coordinate 11,631,744 of NC_091089.1, read as the reverse complement.
GGACGTGACTTAGCGACTAAATCGCCACCCAAACAAGATGTGTGCATGATCGCTTTGGTTATGTCTGTGATAACTTCTAATAACATTTCAAATTAAGTTTGGGAAATGTCAGATTTACAAATGGCCAGCAAGTTGTGGTTATTCAAGCACCTTTTCCAGTATTGTCTACCTTAACTACTTCTGGCAGAATCTCCTTTCAATCCAAAATCCCTACCCATTATAAAACGCCTGCAGGATCTGTGAATAGCGCAGTACTAGCATGAAACATCACTAGCTGGATAATCTCAGTATTCATTGAAGATGAAGATTAATGTGCCATACCTCAGATATACTGAAGCAGAATAGTCAGTGACATAGCTAGACTGGACATTTTAAGCAATAGTACTTATTATCTATTGCATAGATTGATGGATGAGTAGGTAGGTAGATAGTCACATAGACAGACAGACAGACAGAGAAGGAGAGAGAGAGAGAGAGTTTTGGAAGGATGCACTCTTTAAAAATGTCTCAGAATATTCCCACAAATAGTCAACTCAATAATTTTACCACCTAATAAACTCAACAATCATAAAACTAAAGTGATAGTCTGTGAAAAAATATTATTGAAACACCACCTAAGATGTATCTTTAGAAAAGAGAGCAACAGAAATGGCACTAAAATCATTATTAGGAAGAAAACAGTTACAGGTTCACCTATGATAAAGATGAAAATAGCAATAATAATGTGGTCAAGTTTATGTAAATTTTAACCTAGCAGGTTTAAAGCAAACATAAACACACATTAGGTCTGTATAATTATAAAATTGTACTAAATATCCAAGGAAAAAAATAAATCCAAGCTATTACAGATTCTACAGGTGAATATAAAGAGAGAACACTTCCCAACTTATTCTCTATGTCTCATATACTATTAATATGAAAACCATACAAGGAAACTAATAAAATAAAATTGTAGACTAATTCCAATCAGTAACTCAAGGGCAATAATTCTAAAAACAATGTTAGTAAAATAAACATTATAACTTGCATTTAAAAATCTATAAGAATAGAAATGGAAAAAAACACATAAAATAGAAATGACTGATTAATAGAAAATCTAGTAATGTTTAGCACAGTAACAAGGTAACAGAGAAAAAAATCCCTGAGACCACAATAACAAATGCAGGGAAAATAAGAGAATAAAATTCCACTCAAAGTCATGATGAAAAAAAGAAAAGTAAATCCTTCTTAGCAAACTAATATAGGGAAATTATTTAATTGATACAGAGAAACTACCATAGCATATAAGAATATTGAACTTAACTGCATTGTATGGTAGCTTATTACATTATGTTAGAAGCTGACATAAAAGTCAATAATCACCCCTGAGTATGTAGTATCACAATTACTCTGCAAAAATGTCACAAGAAGTGCAGTGAGAATAAACAAATGTTACAATGTCAAGTAAAAAATTACAAACAAACAATAATGTCATACAAAATGCAAAAATTAAAAGAAAACACAGAGAATATACAAATACATGAAAATATCAGAATACTGCAGCACAGATTCTTAAAAACTGCATAAATGAATATAAAAAGTGCAACTAATTAAAACTGATTAAGTTCAAATGAAAAAATACAAGTCAAAAGTGTACAGAAGAAGATATAAAGCTACAAAAAACACATGTTTTAAATGTATCTGGATAAATGCAAATTGGGAAAGGAGAATATCAAGGCTGTATATTGTCACCCTGCTTATTTAACTTCTATGCAGAGTGCATTTTGAAATGCTGGACAGGATGAAGCACAGCTGGAATCAAGATTGCCAAAAGATATATTAATAACCTCAGATATGCAGATGACACCACCTTATGGCAGAAAGTGAAGAGGAACTAAAAAGCCTCTTGATGAAAGTGAAAGAGGAGAGTGAAAAAGTTGGCTTAAAGCTCAACATTCAGAAAACTAAGATCATGGCATCTGGTTCCATCACTCCATGGAAAATAGATGGGGAAACAATGACAGACATTAACAGACTTTATTTTCTTGGGCTCCAAAATCACTGGAGATGGTGACTACAGCCATGAAATTAAAAGACACTTGCTCCTTAGAAGAAAAGCTATGACCAACCTAGACAGCATATTAAAAAGCAGAGCCATTACTTTGCTAACAAAGGTCTGTCTAGTCAAAGCTATGGTGTTTCCAGTAGTCATTTATGGACGTGAGAGTTGGACTATACGGAAAGCTGAGTGATGAAGAATGGATGCTTTTGAACTGTGGTGTTGGAGAAGACTCTTGAGAGTCCCTTGGACTGCAAGGAGATCAAACCAGTCCATCCTAAAGGAAATCAGTCCTGAATGTTCAATGGAAAGACTGATGCTGAAGCTGAAACTCCAGTACTTTGGCCACTTGATGCGAAGAACTGACTCATTGGAAAAGTCCCTGATGCTAGGATATATTGAAGACTGGAGGAGAAGGGGACGACGAAGGATGAGATGGTTGGATGGCATCACCGACTAAATGGACATGAGTTTGAGTAAGCTCCGGGGGCTTGGTGATGGACAGGGAAGCCTGGTGTGCTGCAGTCCATGGGGTCACAGAGTCAGACATGACTGAGCAACTGAACTGAAATTAACTGAATAAATGCAGAGGAAAACAGCACAAGCACAAAAAATTCATTGCTTCTTGGTTAATAAAATTTTAATCACAACCCTATTAGAGAGTATTGTTTTGTTTAGGTGGAATTTTTTAAACTAATTTTTAAATTCATCTCTTGTGTGATGTCTCTTGTGCATGTGACCTCAGTCGTGTCTGACTCTTTGCGACCCCATGGACTGTAGCCCACCAGGGTCCTCTGTCCATGAGATTCTCCAAGCAAGATTACTGGAGTGGGCTGCCATTTCCTCCTTCTGAGGATCATCCCAAAATAGCTCAAAACACTGAAGACAGTTTTGGAGAGACTTTAATGCTAAATGACACATCCTTTCAGATACCAAGACTAATTGTGAAACTATACTAATGAAAACATTGAATGGTGCAAGTATAAGTAAGTAGACAGAACAATTAAAAAAAATCAAGATAGACCATTAGATACATGTATAGATATTTGAAATATGAAAGAAAGAGGCATTGCAGATGAGTGAAACAATCCATGGGAGGTTTGTTATCCACGTGGACAAACATTGGATTACTGTCTCATTCCACACACAAAATCAATTTCAATTACATTTTTGTATGTTCGTCTCTAGGCAACAAGATAGAGAAGAGTTCTTTAGTGAGAACATGCAAAATAAGGGAAAAAATTATTAAACTTAGTGTTGTTATATTAAAAGAGAAGGGCTTCCCTTATAGATCAGCAGTAAAGATTCCACCTGCAACGCAGGAGGACCGGGTTTTATCCCTGGATGGGGAAGATCCCCTGATGGAGGAAATGGTAACCCACTCCCGTATTCTTGCTTGGAGAATACCACAGATAGAGGAGCCCGGTGGCTACAGTCCACAGGGTCGCAAAGAGTCAGTCGTGACTGAGCAACTGAGCAGGAGCATATATCGAAAACTTTGGTTTGATTCACGAAAACTTTTTTTAAAAGGCAAATCTCCTGAATCAGGCTGAGAAGGAACCAGCCAGCTCTTCCCTCCTCCTGGTTGTTTTTCTTTCCCATCCCAGTTTATTTTTTGTTTCCCTGCTCCCCCCTACCTCTGAAGCCATTTTATGAACTGTCATGTGTTACCTGAGCCTCCAGTAAAAACAAAAATAGGCTTTCCTATTTTTTTAAAAAAAAGGCAAATCTCAAACCAGATGATAATCTAAATAATAGAGTAAAACGTTGATGGTCAAAAACATAAGGAATTTCTCTAGGCTAATATACAAGATTTATAATCCAATATAGGACTAAAGTCGACGTATAGATATGCAATGTATAGAGGAAGAAAGGATGCCAGTAAACATGAAAAAAATACTCAGCTTCACTGAAAATCAGGATAATGAGAATTAAAATCACAGATACCATTGCTAATTGTGTCTTAGAGAAACTCTTGGGAATGTGATTGAAATGAACAAGAATGCTAATAACACTGTTGTAAGAGGGGAAACTTAATGATCATTAGTATTTAGTTATGAAATTAGATATGGTTTACTAAAGGCATCCGATGGAACACTAAGCTGCAGTAAGAGCAAATGGACTAGAAATTCAACAATCGATATGTATGATTCTTTGGAAAACTTGAGCAAAGAATAAAAGCAAATTGAAGTATACATTAAAGAATCTAAAAGCATGCAAAATGATAGTAGTCTAGAGATTTTAAAAAAGTCATAAAATTTTAAGACTTGCATGGGAATGAAATATACCATATTCAGAGTGCTTACTTTTTCTGGGTTAAAGAAAGTTTGTAGTAAAAAGGGGTACATGTAGGGCTCCTATTCTATTTTTAATGTTTGTTTCCTAAGCTGAGAGTTAAAAGTATGGGTATTTATTATGTTATTCATCATACCTTTTATGTCTGAAATATTTCATAATAAAAAGAACAGGTTAAAATTCTTAACCACAGCTTTTTAAAATCCTGTGTGGTTTCATAAATATTTAAGTGTTATTTTTCAAAATAGATTGTAAAGTGTCTTATAACTCAAATAGATCCATTTGGAAATAATCCTAGTACTTTGTCATTACCGTAAAAGGGCCAAAGAATGTATACATCCCTGGACACATACACATGCCTACAAACTTATAGTCTCTCTTGAGCTAAGACACATATGATTGTAAAAGTTCCAGTATATATAATGTAAAAGGAAATTGGCAGCATAGTCTTATGATGAAAGCATTCAATACACACTATTGCCATTTTAATTATATTTTGATGAAGAATAGGTTTTTTGAGCTTAAAATGATTATAAATATATCAAATCCTATATTAATGATGACGTTATCATATCTGGCATGCATCTTCTATTTGGCTGTAAAAGAGCAAACAAATACATAGATTTATTATTAATTAAAGGCAATGTTTATAATTTCAAGTTTGCTTAAAATTATTTAGTCTCTGAATCACAAGGTAACCCAAATGTACTGGTCATCTATCCATGTATTCAAATATGTATTGAATTCTTGGATTTCCTGGGTGGCTCAAATGGTAAAAGCGTCTGTCTACAATGCAGGAGACCTGAGTTTGATCCCTGGGCCAGGAAGATCCGCTGGAGAAGGAAATGGCAATCCACTCCAGTACTATTGCTTGGAAAATCCCATGGACAGAGGAGCCTGGTAGGCTATAGTCCATGGGGTCGCAAAGAGTTAGACACGACTGAGCAACTTCACTTTTTCACTTTTACTGTATGTATATGTTCGGTTCCTGGGTCAGGAAGATCCCCTGGAGAAGAAAATGGCAACCTAGTCCAGTATTGTTGCCTAGGAAGTCTCATGGACAGAGGAGCCTGGTGGGCTACAGTCCATGCAGTTGCAATAGTCAGAAAACATGACTTAGTGACTCAACAACAAAAACAAAGACATATAAATAATATTACTTTTAGTCATGGTCAACTCTATGAAGAAAAAAATGGGGTCAAAGGAAAGAGGATTAAAGGTTGTATGGGTAAAATTCATTTCTCTGTGTTAGGGAAGGCATCATGAGAAGGTATCATTTGGTTTGTGACTTGAATAATGAAAACAAGTGGTTTCCCAAAAGCTGGGATCAGTCTCTGCAAATCTCTGGGAACTAGACAAGCATGGCTTGTGGAAGGGAGAGAAAGAATCCCATTACAGAAGACCGCAGAAAGGTGAGCATGAACCAACTCACCTATCATGATGTGACATTGCAATAGGTTTTAAGATGGTACTAGTGTGATTTGATAGACATCACAAAGGTCTTAGCTGGTTTCCAGAGGCAGTGAGTGCTGGTCAGAAGTATTCTGGAGTTGTCTGTTAGAGATGGGGTGGGGTCTAGTTCAGTGTGAGTAGAGATAGAAGGATCTGAAAAGTTTCCAGGACTTGCCACTGGACTGAAACCTGACTACTGGTAAAACATGAAGGAATTCATTTTATTTTGGTTCTGCTGAGTTAAAAATGTGGAATTGGAAGTGACATATTTCAAGTGGTCATGAAACAGGTAGTTATGTGCAGGTAAGCAGAATGGTAGTATAACACAAGGTGTGTGTATGTTAGGTCACTTTAGCCGTGTCCAACTCCTTGTGGCCCCATGGACTATAGTCCACCAGGCTTCTCTGTCCATGGGATTCTCCAGGCAGGAATACTGAACAGGTTTCCATTTCCTTCTCCAGGGGATCTTCCCAACCTAGGGATTGAACACGCATCTCTCATGTCTCCTGCATTGGCAGGTGGGTTCTTTACCACTATTGCCACCTGGGAAGCCCAACATAAGGTAGTACATAGTAAAAGGCTTTGAAGAGGGAGCAATACTTTCTAGTTAGAGTTTTAAAACTATTCAGAAGTGGGTATAATCTTTTTAAATTACTTCAGTGGCATTCCTAGTTAAGAATCAGTTGTAGCGAGAATTATTTATAGAACAAAATTCATGCTTAGTCACTTCAGTCATTCTGACTCTCTGCGACCCCATGGACCATGGCCTGCCAGGCTCCTCTGTCCATGGGATTCTTCAGGCAAGAATACTGCAGTGGGCTGCCATTTCCTTCTCCAGTGATAAAGTATGAAGTGAGTGAGGTGAGTGAAGTGAAGTCACTCAGCTGTATCCGACTCTTTGCAACCCCATGGACTGTAGCCTACCAGGCTCCTCCGTCCATGGGATTGTCCAGGCAAGAGTACTGGAGTGGGGTGAATTTCCTTCTCCTATGGAGGAGGGTAAACCACCATAAGGTTTCACATACATTCTGTAAAAGTATGCAATAGGAACAGCATTAGCTTAACCTGTATAATGAGTAGATGAGGGCTATGAACTTAGTTTCTTTCCTTACATCTACAGACAAATTTCAAATGTTCTGCAGTTACTAAAAAATACCTTAAAATAATTAACTAGCTTTTCTCACGCATACTGATTAGGACAGAAGAAGATGAATAATAAAGACTAATAACAGAAGAGAATACAGATATTTTCAGGACAGAAATAATACTCAGGCACATAGAGTCAACTATGTCATTCATTCCTTTGGGAGATGAGATTGGTGATATCAAGTTTGTCATCATGTGTGGTTCATTGTATTCTGTTTGTGCATATTAATAAATTAAGATCCCAAAATATTTTTATCCCATAAGGAGTTTAATTATTCTCAAATCAGGGTTATCATTCAAATATTCAGAATTTAGAGAACAACACTGGCACCCCACTCCAGTACTCTTGCCTGGAAAATCCCATGGACAGAGGAGCCTGGTAGGCTGCAGTCCATGGGGTTGCTGAGGGTCGGACACGACTGAGCGACTTCACTTTCACTTTTCACTTTCATGCATTGGAGAAGGAAATGGCAACCCACTCCAGTGTTGTTGCCTGGAGAATCCCAGGGGTGGGGGAGCCTGGTGGGCTGCCATCTATGGGGTCGCACAGAGTCGGACATGACTGACGCGACTTAGCAGCAGCAGCAGCAGAGAACAACAAGAGTAACAGAGGTTTAGGTAGTGGTATATAATTACTTTTGTTTGAACTATATGGACCCAAACTGATATCTGCAGGGAAAATGATGCACATTGTGAGTGGACAAGGGCAATGCCAGTACTTCTTACAGAATGATGACTTAGTGACTGTTCTCCTCCTCCCCAGTCTTTGAAGAGAACAGCAATAAGCTGTCCTCTCCATAACAAATCCTACCACAATTCTAGCAACCTTTAACAGGGCTCATCGTCGACCATTTCTGTCCAGGTCTTTTTGTCTCCTGTTTTTCTAACTGTTGTGTTTTCCGACAACTCATTTCGGTGAACCTCCCTCATGACCATACATCAGATTTTCTCTAAATGTGAAATAATCAACAATATCAATCAACTTGTTTGAAAGTTTTATATACAGTGAAAGATAAATATATTTCAGCCACTTATTATGTGTGTGTGCTCAGTCGTGTCTGACACTACAACCTCATGGACTGTAGCCTGCAGGCTTCTCTGTCCGTGGAATTTTCCAGCAAGAATACTGGAGTGGGTCGCCATTTCCTTCTCCAAGGGATCTTCCTGACCCGGGACCAAACTGAAGTCCCTTGTATCTCCCACATTGGCAAGTGTGTTCTTTATCACTAGCGCCACCGGAGAAGCCCAGCCACTTACTATTTAACATTATCATCGCTACTGTTATTTTGTTTTTCTTCCCATTATTCTCTTCTTCCTGCTTGCTGGTTTGGCTACACTGTTCTTCAGTCTGATCAGGAAAGGTAATCCACTGAGCCTCTCAAGAAATATTTCTCCATTAGCACCTTCTAATCTTTATACCTTTCCCATTGTAGTCTGGATGCATAAAGACTATAATCTAGATCACACGGTCCATGCATTAAACTGCTATTTTGCCTAAAGTCTTAATTTCCTGGTCCCATTTTCGCTTATTTACCATGGGGATCGAAAATAAGATGATTTCAAACCGCTGCTCTCTTCATTCCTTTTTCTCCACTGCTCCTTAGAAAAAAATAAATCATAGTGTAAACTGATGATCACCAAACTTCCAGTATGAGGAAAATGTGTACTTAAGAAGTTCATGTTCCAATTTCCATCATTTTCACTCTTTTTAAAATTCAGCCTTCATATCATACTGTCAGCAAATGGACTCATTGACTTTATAAGGTGAAAGAAATTATCATAAAGAAATATTTGTCCCATAAATCTTCAGATCTACAAACATAAGACCACTTGAGTCTTCAAGAAGTTAATGACATGAAAAATAAGGGCTGGGGAGTATTCTAGACTGAAGGAGATTTAAGAGACATAAAAATGCAGGGTTTATATCTTTTCCATATTGATTTGAACAAGTTAAGTGTAAAAATACCTCTTTTAAGACAAACATGGACATTTCCATAAGAATGAAGTATTTGATGATATTAAGGATTGCAATTTTTAGGTGCAATAATGTTCTTTTGGTTATGTCGAAAATGTTCTAATTTTATAGGTCTAAAACTAAACTATATAGGGATAAAATAATCAGGGATATGATTTAAAATATTTTAGCAAAGGAAAAATACAGATAAAGCAAATACAGCCAAGTGTTGGATACTATGGGCTTCTCAGGTGGCTCAGTGGTAAAGAATATGGCTGTAATGCAGGAGATATAGGTTCAACTCCTGGGTTAGGAAATCCCCTGGCCAAGAAAATGGCAACCCACTCCAGTATTCTTGCCTGTGAAATCCCATGGATAGAGGAGACTGGTGGCTATAGTCCATGGGGTTAAAAAGAGAAGGACATGACTTAACAACCAAAACAACAACAACAAAAATTGATTATATCATTGCATATTGTAATTCTCACTAAAAAATAAACGCTTTCTTAAAACTCCAAGAGTACTTAAACTCATTTCAAAATGACTGTTTATTTACTAGACAATCTGTTTTCCCTGTAAAAACATCATGATTGAAATAAGAAACTTTGAAAATGAGTGTTGACTTTAGTGGTATAGACAAAAAAAAAAAATCCTGGATTTGCTTTTAAAGTCATATACCATATGTACAATAGTGTATTTAATATATTATATAATACAATAGCACAAAATAAGGTTTATCAACAACCATAACTTTAAATCAAAAGTAAACTCTTAACCCCTAGCCAAAATGTCTCTTTTAAAAATTAGTTTAATTGCAACAAAGTGGAGAAGAACCGTGTTTGCCTTGATCCAAGTTAGTTCACAGCAGCTGCTCAGTCGTGTCCAATCTTTTGCAACCCCATGGACTGTAGCACACCAGACTCCTCTGTCCTTGGCATTTTTCAGGTAAGAATACGGGCATGGGTTGTCATTTCCTCCTCCAGGGAATCCTTCAGACCCAGGGATCAAACTGGAGTCTATTGTGTTTCCTGCCTTGCAGGCAGATTCTTTACCAGCTGAGCCATCAAGGAAGTTCTAATACAATTTATGACCTAAACTAACAGAGATACAATTGATGACCTAAACTGGGCTTCCCTGGTGGTTTAGGCAGTAAAGGATCTGCCTGCAATGTGGGAGATCCGGGTTTGATCCCTGGCTCAGGAAGATCCCCTGGAGAAGGAAATGGCAACCCACTCCAGTATTCTTGACTGGAGAATCCCATGAACAGAGGAGCCTGGCAAGCTATAGTCCGTGGGGTAGCAAAGATTCGGACATGACTGAGTGACTAACATGACCTAAACTAATAAAGATAGATGATATGTACCATATTTTGCTGATGAATAATACTACTTTTAAGCTCTTTAATATACAATGGAAGAAAAGATGTGACGTTATTAAAGAATCAAAGAATGATGATTGAATTTCTCAAAAGTGTATCATATAATCCAGATTCATAATGGGCTTAGATCTTTGGTTTATCTGAAATAATATTCAATTAGAACATTTTGAAATTTTGGAAAACATCATTGATAAATCATCAACTAAACCTAGGGCTTATTAGATAAAACTTTCACAGTTTTATGCATAATTCTCAAATAAAATCAACATACATATAATGACAATATGCCAGCTTTCAGGTTAGGATAATATGTCTGATTTTTTTCATGTTTTATGTCTTTTGTGATTACTCTGTGGATTTAGCCTTTTTTCAGGTCTTTCTGAAATATATCCTATATGCCTAATCAACATAAAACTTTAATGACTTTTCTAACACCAAAGTACCCTCCCCAAGGATTCCTCCTCATTATAAAACTAGTCCTAACTCAGAGCCTTCAGGATGTGTTAGTTCTGCCAAACTCTAAATCTATTATAAAACTTATTTGCCTTGTTTTTATTTCTTCCATGCCCAGGGGCTCTGTAAATAAAATGAAAATAATATTGCTGAACATTCTTACAGGTAACTTGTATCTAATTCAATTGGGACTTCAAACATTTCATATTTATTTTTCCTAAATGATTAAAGATTTAATGGAAACTCAGGCATAAAACCAGGTGGTACAGTGGTAAAGAATCTGCCTGCCAGTGCAGGAGACGCAAGAGGTGCCTGTTCAATCCCTGGGTTGAGATGATCCCCTGGAGAAGGAAATGGCAATCCACTCCAGTATTCTTGCCTAGGAAATTCCAAGGACAGAGGAGCCTGACAGGCTACAGCTTATGGGGTCACAGAGAGTCAGACATGACTAAGCACATATACAGGCATAAAAATGTATCCAGGAAGGTTATCTTTAGATAGCCTTAATTTTGACTCAGAGGGTAAAGTGTCTGCCTGCAATGCAGGAGACCTGGGTTCACTCCCTGGGTCAGGAAGGTCCTCTGGAGAAGGAAACGGCAACCCACTCCAGTACATTTGCCCAGAAAATCCCATGGATGGGGGAGCCCCATGGGACATGACTGAGCGACTTCACTTTCCCTTTATGTAAACTTTGGGTTTCCACTTCTGTCTTTAGAACTAGTCCTACACAGAATATGGGAGTCTTACATAATTATTGCATGTCATCACTGATACATATGCTGCTCTGGAAATTACTCAGTAGGCAATTCTCCTGCTAAAAAATATTTTGATTTATTTATTATCCAATAAACCTCACTGAGCTTGGCTGTTAGCTACATAATCAATAGACATTAGGTGTATTAATAGGTTTTGGGAGACTTGAAAGTGTTCTAAGGACAGTTAATATACATTTTATGATTCCTTTCAGGTTTCTATGCTTCAGATATTAATCACATTTCTGAAATAAGACCAAAAAATATGTTGCTGAAATTCATTCTCTTTGTCACCTTATAAGGTTCAGCTTTATTTGTATAAATTTACATATAATTTAAAGGTGCTTGGCATAACAGGTAATATTTAGGCCTCATTTTTATAAATAAAATTGTGTTTGCAAGTAAAATTAATCAATGTTTTATTGCTTACAATCACCTAATCTGAGTTTTGATGAACTGTTAGTGTGAAATAGAGGTGAAATTGAATAGATGATTATAAAACAAGCCCATATATCCTAGTGTTCCTCCTTCATTAGACTGCCCCAAAGTTTCTATATGTCTCTTTCAGTCACCCTCCTTTCTAGCTGTGACTAATTTCCTGTGTGGTAATTAACAGTGGATATGTTGGTTAGGTCCTTGACAGGGCTGTGATGGGGGGAGAACACCGTTCCCTTGAAAACTTGGAACAGTGGCCAAATTGTCTGAAAATACATCAGTTCAGTTCAGTTCCAGTCACTCAGTCATGTCCAACTCTTTGCGACCCCATGTATCGCAGCACGCCAGGCCTCCCTGTCCATCACCATCTCCCAGAGTTCACTCAGACTCACATCCATCGAGTCTGTGATGCCATCCATCCATCTCATCCTTGGTCGTCCCCTTCTCCTCCTGCCCCCAATCCCTCCCAGCATCAGAGTCTTTTCCAATGAGTCAACTCTTCGCATGAGGTGGCCAAAGTACTGGAGCTTCAGCTTTAGCATCATTCCTTCCAAAGAAATCCCAGGGTTGATCTACTTCAGAATGGACTGGTTAGATCCAAGGGACTCTCAAGAGTCTTCTCCAACACCACAGTTCAAAAGCATTAGCATTTTCCAAATGTCAATACTGGTCTGATTGGCACAAACTTGAAAATCCTTATTAGCACTTGCCACCTCTCAATTCTCGTTGTTAGTTTTGAATCTTACTTTCCACATACTGGGCTTCCCTGGTAGCTCACATGGTAAAGAAGCTCCCTATAAGGCAGGAGACCTGGATTCAATCCTTGGATCAGGAAGATTCCCCCTTGGAGAAGGGAATGGCAACCCACTCCAGTATTCTTGTCTGGAAAATTCCATGGACAGAGGAGCCTGGTGGCTATAGTCTTTGGGGCTGCAAAGAGTAGGACATGACTGAGCATCTAACACACACACACACAAACACATACACGCATTAAACATGTAAATTAATCAATCAAATGTAGTAAGATTTTGACAGGGATGGCAAGTGAATGCAAATGATATAATATTAAAACCACGCATAAAAATATGTGCAGAATTAACTGCATTTGGCTTAGTGATCATGTCCCAGTGTGTACTATATAACAGCAGGTTGGTATGGACACTTTCATACGGCTACCTCTCCTATTTTCTTTCATAAAAGAAGCATTTTCAAAACAACTTAATTAGCAATTTGTACATACTCGAATATGTAATTTGCTAGGAATTGATATTTGTCACAACTTTATAACCTTGCTATTATCTGTACTACTGTAATTCACATCAATCACCATCCAGTTCAAAGCTCTTCAGAGTAAGATGTGTTTTCACTATTCAGATACAGAAGGAGCAGGGTAGGAGGGATAAAGTTACATTGAGACAAATGAAACAGTTAGATATGCGTCCATAAAAGATGCCCAGCTGTTACTCTTTTGAGGACTTTGTCTATAGTCCATTTTATATGATCCTGCTGAGTGCTACTTTTTCAAGAATTATCTTCTATCCTTTTGAAAGACATTGTATAAGCAGGACTGAGAACAGCTTTACCTATTGGGGTACCACATTAATTTAAGCCTTTTTAGTCTCTGCCTGTTACCTCTACCGCTGAGAAAAAGCACTTCCACTTCAAAGAGAAAAATAAATTTAGTGATTAAACATCACTGGGGAAAGCATATTAATCTATCTAATACTCGTAGAAGAATCAACTGAGAAAAGTCTTTGGGGGCAAGAAATGAATAGCAATGGAGTTGGGGGGCAGATTCTGTGGGTAAATTCAAATAAATATGGATGTCCATTGTCTGAGAAAAACCCTTGGTGGAGTTTATTTCAGAGTGGAAATAGAGGTGCCTTGAGGAAGAGAGGAATTTTAATTTGGTCTTTCCAGTTGCTGAGGGCTCTAACAATACGGCACCATTTTAAAACAAGTTCATAACTTGAGATTGAGTCAATTGTCTATTGCTAATTTGTTAAACTTCTCAAGATAGAAATAGTCTTGTTTTACTTCCGGAGCTTTTCTTTTTCAAATTAACACACTGTCCAAGTTCAACAGTAAATAGATTTTAACCCAGTTTTTCAAGCAACAACTTTCAACAATCAGTGCTATATTCTTTCCGAGCTACCAGTCAACTCCAGTACTGTAAAATTATGAAGAAAAAACTATTATCAATATTTAATTATATATGGAATTTTCTCACAAAGAAGTCTTACTTGGATGCAAGTTTTCATATTCTGTATAAAGAACCATCAGTCATAAATGAACACATTTTTAAGAAAATCATGAAGTATAATTATATAAAGTCCTGTGCACAAGAGTAGAACAGCTGTGTTTCTATGCAGTATGTACAATTTTCACAATTATTTAATGGACAAAAAAATTAAATCAATACAAATTGTGAATATACAATTAAAATTATTAAAATCCACTGACTTCAGAGTTTTGAATAAGAGCATCACTTTGCATGAGTATAAAAACAATCACACAATATACAAATCTTTCAACAAAGTTGGAGATTTTAAAGGAGCTGATGGCAGGGAAGAAATGAAGCCTAGGAAAATAACAAAAATATATAACTTTATAATTTAAGAGAAGATCATTTTAAGGGTCTTTTACATTATGTCAAGTATTTCATTTTCAAAAAAATCTGTGTGATTACATGTACGTGATATTGGCTGCTCAAAAATATCTTGCATTCTGGGCAGAATTAAAGTTTTCTTCTGCTCCTCTTGACTGTAAATACTGATACCTTCCATCTGAAAGCTATAATTTATCATGTTGCTAAAAGTGTTAATCTCTCAGTTGTGTTGACTCTTTGCAACCGCATGGACTGTAGCCCACAAGTTTGCTCTGTCCATGGAATTCTCCAGGCAAGAATACTGGAGTGGGTTGCCATTTCCTTCTTCAGGGGATTTTCCCAACCCAGGGATCGAACCCAGGTCTCCTGCATTGCAGGCAGATTATTTATCATCTGAACCACCAGGGAAGCCCTCAGCCATTCCTATGTAAGGCCCTTGACATACCGAATAGAAGATTAAGCCCTTTTAATTAGAGACTTTCATGCTGGTACCGAGGATACCTAATTTGAATTATTTTCTACTAACTATTAAGTCTATATTTAAATCCTTGTCAAATCCACATAACTCAATCTCTGCTTTAATTTTTAATAAATATTCAGTTTTCTGGATTGGCAAAATCTATATAAATTGCTAAAACCTACCCACTTAGTTCTAAAGAACCATTCTCCCTGATGATTTGGTAAGTTACCTTTTATTTTTGACTATTTTGATCACAATCAATGAACCTCTTAGATATATTTAATACTGCTGCATCTGATTTTGAGTATTATCATTTTTCAGAGAGTTTTACAAAACCCCACTAATCTAGATAAAAGCTAGTGTCCGTTCTGTGACTTAGAATGAGAGTTACCAATATGGGTAAGGAGCACACTTTTATCAGGACTGGTTACTTTAGTTCTGATTTATTTCCTCTACCCTCCAAACTGCTGAGGTCCAAAGATGCCTGCTGACCAAGACCATATCCACTATGACATGTGATCAGTGATGGCATAAGCATACATATCTTACAGGTTGTTTTGACAATCAATGAAATCAGATATTAGTGTGGGCTGTACAAGCTGGGAAAACAATAAAAATGTCCCTTATTTATAAGATTAATCTAGTGAGTATTTATATTTGTGTGTCAAAGGGATATAATATATATTTAAATTTGTTGTTTTTATTGACACTCCTGAGTTGAAAATGCATAGAAGGACAAGCACTACCAGAGGTAGGCTGTCAGAAACACTAGTGAGCTCCAAGACATTGAAATGGCCAGAATGGCACATGCCCACGAAGTAGCGGTACACCACCCCTCCACAGCCACCGTGCACATGGCTCCTCTCTCCAAGGGAAGTGGGCAAGACAGGTGGTGAGTGCACAGAATTGTAGCATCTCTTCCCTCAGTTGGAACACAATTTAATGGAGCTTCTTTTATGATATAAAAGATCATTTACTTTGATTGACTCCCATTTATTTATTTATTTTCTTGAAAAAGTTGACTGCTTATGGGTTTTTTTATGATTTTAAACAGCTTACAAGGTGATGTGAAAAGACTCGGAATATCCATGAATATGTATCACTGCGCATTCACTCCTTTGACAAAGAGCCTCACGCCTCTAGGCAAGCGTGTGCCATCTGGAGCTGTATAATTGCCAAAAACTCAGAATTGCAAGGAAAATAGTCCAAAGATTCCAGCCACCACCACAGAACTGTACTCAAAGCCTTCCAATAAAGGTTCTGCAGGAGTTCCCAAGTCATTAATTGTGAATCTGAGGGTGAGGAGGAAAGCATCACAAAACTACTTCTCCATGGCTTTCTAACTCTCCTAATTAGAAATCCAGAGTGTTTTTCTCTCTTAAGGACCAATCCAGGCTTGACTGTGGCTGAAGTTCCTTCCAGATGTGGGCTAGAAGACCACTGCTCCTTGAGCAGAAATACAACTAGGTGTACAACCTCCCCCCTGGACTTCTACATTCTACATTCTGTTAACTTAAACATACCATGTATATTTTTACCTTAAGAAATTAAGCAAAAAAAAAAAAAGAAAGAAAGAAAGAAATTAAGCAGACTGATGAATGAGGCGGAATTTTCTAAACCTTGGCTATGATAAAAAATATCATATTTTATAAATGACGATGTGAAAAATAGCCTGAAAATTTCATAAATCTTCATCCGACTCTGGAAACAAGACTAGCTCTTGGACCTTTGTGACATTTTGGACATCAGAGAATTGCTCTCAGAAGGAACATGCCTCTGTGATGGGATCTTTTTTGCCAGCCTCTTCACACTTTTGCTTTTTCACCTCAATGCTCCCCAATTTTCACATCATTGCAAACATGATTAACATTTCTTTCCTTTCTGAGGAAGGAGATCTGATTACCCACTGTGGCTCAAAACCTTGATTAGCAGGGGTTGCCATATGGCATTTTCAAAATTGTTTTTGATCTGCATAATGCCATTGGACCTTTTCATTAAACACCAAACTGCAAGAAAAATTAGAGATGACTTGGCATGCCTGCTGAGTCTTTTTGGATTTAAGCTGTGCTCACAGGAGTTAAGAAAATCAGAAATCAAATTCAAATCTTCTGGATACACACACACACACACACACACACACACACATTCAAATCGTAAACTTGCAAGAAATGAGGGAAATTTTGATGAGTGTGAAATTACCTTCTCTTTGTAGATAAGAATAAAACCATAAGTGGAGAAATTTCTAGTTTTTCTATAATGAAAGAGGACAGATCTACTTACTTTCTCAGAATTTTCACTCTCACACACTAGTTAAGGTGAAATTAGGGAGTATATTGCAACTTACTATACTTGATCAATTGACAGCTAAAATAATGCCCCTCACCCATTCATTTAGCCCTTTAGTTCAGTTCAGTTCAGTCTCTCAGTTATGTCTGACCCTTTGCGACCCCATGAATCACAGCATGCCAGGCCTCCCTGTCCATCACCAACTCCCGGAGTTCACTCAGACTCACGGCCATCAAGTCTGTGATGCCATCCAGCCATCTCATCCTGGGTCGCCCCCTTCTCCTCCTGTCCCCAATCCCTCCCAGCATCAGAGTCTTTTCCAATGAGTCAACTCTTTGCATGAGGTGGCCAAAGTACTGGAGCTTCAGCTTTAGCATCATCCCTTCCAAAGAAATCCCAGAGCTGATCTCCTTCAGAATGGACTGGTTGGATCTCCTTGCAGTCCAAGGGACTCTCAAGAGTCTTCTCCAACACCACAGTTCAAAAGCATCAATTCCTCACATCCATACATGACCACAGGAAAAACCATAGCCTTGACTAGACGGACCTTAGTCGGCAAAGTAATGTCTCTGCTTTTGAATATGCTATCTAGGTTGGTCATAACTTTTCTTCCAAGAAGTAAGCGCCTTTTAATTTAGCCCTTAGTGGATCATATATGTCATTTTTTTCCCTTGATGGGTTTACTTTTCATCTTCAGTCAAGGAATACAAATAGATGATATCTGTATGGCCATCCCCTCCCAGCCTGCTACCCCCTACCCCCCACCCCCTACAGTTTCCTAGGCTTCCATAGCAAATGCCACTGGTTTTCTCAGCACCATTTTCTGCTGAATGTACCATAAAATCCTTCCTAGAACCATCTTTCAGAACAACTAGCTACTTTCATCAAACGGAATTGGCACAAGAGACACAATTCAGTTTGTATATTCATTAAATCACCCAGATTACTTCTCACTTCTAAGGTGCTACTGCTCCTCCACCACCTTTATCCTTTTAAGAAAATCACAGGGATCACTTCTTAATTTATCCCCATATATTTCATATAATTGAGTCATATTCTATTATACTTGAAAGAAAATGAACTATTCCTCTGATGCAATATTAACTTTATAGAAGAGGAAATGAAAGCCTAGAATCAACGAACTTGTACATTTTTTTCACAACAACTTAGCTTCGAGTTTCATGGGGAAATACAGACATCTGAACTCCAAATCTAGGTATCATTCCATTGCAGTATATTGTATCCCATATCATTTTAATGAACAGATAGAAGTTTTCTACTTTTTACTGTTTAAAAAATCCTATAGAGATAACATTATTTGGTCACTGTTAGTGCATTTTATTCAAAAATTTAAATACAAGTAGTAATTCAACATTTGTTGAATCCTCATTATAATTGAAGTATTGATACTTTGTTCATCACTTCATGTATAAATAACTCATTTCAATGTTCAGTGATAGGCGCCCATTCACACCCAAGTTTATCTAATTCAAGATGACCTTCCCACTAAACTTTGACTCTCTTCTGTTTTATTCTTCAGGTTTTATTTTGTGTGTGTGTGCTCAATCATGTTCAACTCTTTGAGACCTCATGGATTGTAGGCCGTCAGGTTTTATTTTAATTGAGGTAAAATTCACGTAACATGAAAATAGCCATTTGAAAATGTACGACTCAGTGGCTTTTAGTGCACTCACAATATTGTGCAATCATCACATTTAGCTAGTTCCAAATCCTCTCCATCAGCCCCCAAAGCCATTAGCAGTCATTTCCCATTTCTCCCTCTTCCCAGCCCCTGGCAAACACTAATCTGATTTCTACTTCTGTGGATTTACGTATTCTGGACATTTCACATGAAGAGGATCATACTAGTTGTAATCCTTGGTGTCTGGCACTTTACACCAGACACCAAAGATTACAACTTTATTTTTGGGCTTCAAAATCACGCAGATGGTGACTGCAGCCATGAAATTAAAAGACGCTTGCTCCTTGGAAGAAAAGTTATGATCAACCTAGACAACATGTTAAAAAGCAGAGACACTACTTTGCCAACAAAGGTTCATCTAGTCAAACCTATGGTTTTCCAGTAGTCATGTATGGATGTGAGAGTTGGACTATAAAAAAAGCTGAGCACCAAAGAATTGACGCTTTTGAACTGTAGTGTTGGAGAAGACTCTTGAGAGTCCTTTGGACTGCAAAGAGATCAAACCAGTCCATCCTAAGGGAAATAAGTCCTGAATGTTCATTGGAAGGACTGATCCTGAAGCTGAAACTCCACTACTTTGGCCACCTGACGCGAAGAACTGACACATATGAAAAGACCTTGATGCTTGGAATGATTGAAGCTGGAGGAGAAGGGAACGACAGAGGATGAGATGGTTGGAAGTCATCACTGACTCGATGGGCATGAGTTTGAGTAAACTCTGGGAGTTGGTAATAGACAGGGAATCCTGTAGTGCTGCAGTCCATGAATCAACTGAACTGAACTGTCTTTTCACTTAGCTGAAGCATGTGTTAGTCTTTCTTTGTAGATTCACAATCTCTACCATTGATTCATGTATTGATATAGGACATGGTCTCTACATTTTGTATATTTTAAAGTGACTCTGGTTCAAATACACACACACACACACACACACACACACACACACACACACAACACCCCATTGCAATGAAGCACAGTAAAGGAAGAGAGGAAGTTTACTTTCACACGTATTATCATCTCAAACTTCCTATCCACCAGAGGGAAAGAATTCCTTTGTAGTTACCCTCCCCTTTGCATCAGTTCCGTTCAGTCGCTCAGTCGTATCCGACTCTTTGTGACCCCATGAACTGCAGCACGCCAGGCCTCCCTGTCCATCACCAACTCCTGGAGTTCACTCAGATTCATGTCTATCGAGTCAGTGATTCCATCCAGCCATGTCATCCTCTGTCGTCCCCTTCTCCTCCTGCCCCCAATCCCTCCCAGCATCAGAGTCTTTTCCAATGAGTCAACTCTTCACATGAGGTGGCCAAAGTATTGGAGTTTCAGTTTTAGCATCACTCCTTCCAAAGAAATCCCAGGGCTGATCTCCTTCAGAATTGACTGGTTGGATCTCCTTGCAGTCCAAGGGACTCTCAAGAGTCTTTCCAACACCACAGTTCAAAAGCATCAATTCTTCGGCCCTCAGCCTTCTTCACAGTCCAACTCTCACATCCACACATGACTACTGGAAAAACCATAGCCTTGACTAGACGGACTTTAGTCGGCAAAGTAATGTCTGTTTTTGAATATGCTATCTAGGTTGGTCATAACTTTTCTTCCAAGGAGTAAGCGTCTTTTAATTTCATGGCTGCAATCACCATCTGCAGTGATTTTGGAACCCAAAAAAATAAAGTCTGACACTGTTTCCACTGTTTCCCCATCTATTTCCAATGAAGTGATGGGACTGGATGCCATGATCTTCATTTTCTGAATGTTGAGCTTTAAGCCAACTTTTTCACTCTCCTCTTTCACTTTCATCAAGAGGCTTTTTAGTTCCTCTTCACTTTCTGCCATAAGGGTGGTGTCATCTGCATATCTGAGGTTATTGATATTTCTCCCAGCAATCTTGATTCCAGCTTGTTTCTTCCAGTCCAGAGTTTCTCATCATGTACTCTGCATAGAAGTTAAATAAGCAGGGTGACGATATACAGCCTTGACGTACTCCTTTTCCTATTTGGAACCATTCTGTTGTTCCATGTCCAGTTCTAACTGTTGCTTCCTGACCTGCATATAGATTTCTCAAGAGGCAGGTTAGGTGGTCTGGTATTCCCATCTCTCTCAGAATTTTCCACAGTTTATTGTGATATGCATTTTCAGTATCTTGAAATTCTTCCAGCGAGCTGAGAATCCAGCACAGACCTCAGTCCAGCACATTCTCTTTTATAGGAGAAATGCTTTTCATGTCAGGTTTTATTATCACTGAGACATGTGCTAAGTAAGAGTTCCTCCTTCCATAGAGATAATGAGCATCCTTTCCCAGTTAATAATTTATCAGTTTCTCCACCTAACTTGGTAAAAACAGAAGACTGGGAGAAATCACATCAGAGTTCCTTTACAGACTATTCTGTAGGGCTTCCTTGTGAGTATTTATAAGCACATGCCAGCCAAGAAGTAGCTCTCAAGGCCCAAGGCTTTCCACTGAAATCAT
This sequence comes from Capricornis sumatraensis, assembly GCF_032405125.1. Taxonomy (NCBI): domain Eukaryota; kingdom Metazoa; phylum Chordata; class Mammalia; order Artiodactyla; family Bovidae; genus Capricornis; species Capricornis sumatraensis. Next base: position 11,610,318 of record NC_091089.1, on the reverse strand, counting down.
ATAAATCTACTCCAAGTAATTTGTCACCACTTCCCCCCTGCACTGGGTTAATTGCACTTATCCTTTGTTTAGGTTTCACCCAGAAGACACGCTCAAGTTTATTGAATCCTCATTGTGTGACTGCTTGCTGGCCAGGCTCTGTGATCATCATGTTTGTTGGGAAAGAGAAATCATTAACAAAACTTTCATGACCAAAAGGATACTGACCTCAGAAAAGGTAATGCAGTTAATTTGCAGAAAAAATCCAAAATTTAAGGTTTAATTTCAAATAAAATATTACATTCTGGATATTTTGTGAAAATAATGTATGGATCACTCCACTAATGCTGATAATTTGGTTGACTATACAAGGATATAATATTCTCTACATTTAGTGTAGATGTATGGCTGCTCTTGGCATTGTGTATCCATGGAGGGTTGTTGTGCGTGAGTGCTAAATCACTTCAGGTGTGTCTGACTCTTTGCAACCCCATGGGCTGTAGCCCGCCAGGCTCCTCTGTCCATGGAATTTTCCAGGCAAGAATACTAGAGTGGGTTGCCATGCCCTCCTCCAGGGGATCTTCCTGTCTCAGGAATGGAACCCCCATCTCCTGTGTCTCCTGCACTGCAAGTAAATTCTTTACTGATGAACTACCAAGGAAGCCCGAAGTGGTTGATATGGATAGTAAAGTGTTTTGGAGCCCTTCTGTTAAATTCTGCAATGCAAATAAATCTCTTTAATGAAGGATATAAGTTTTATGAAGTATGTAAGCTAGCCAGAATTACTATTAAAATCACAGTCAATTTAACATGGGGGAACTAGAGGCTTAAGGAGAGATTCTGAGTGGATGCTAGTTAAGGAAAGCAAACTTAGGAAAGAAGACTGCAACTTCTTAACAATTGTGTCTCACAGATACTGAAAGTTTCAACCCGCTGGCACTGATTTCACTGGCAAAGCTTAAATGGAAGGAGTTTTGTGGTAGAAGTGAGCTTTATGGGTATATACATATCAAGAAGGTAGAATATTTGAACTTTCTCTCCTAAGACTTCCATCTTTAAATTGGCAAGCATGGTCTGAAAGCAGTGACATGTACATGTTGGCCAGCACCAATTCCAGTAACAGATGCTGCTGGCACCCCACCTTCTATCAAGACTTTTACTCAAATATCTGCAACTGTCTACATGAAGGCATTTTCTAGCCATGAGCAGGTACTGCATCCAGCCCTAATGGGACAGTGGAGTTGGTAGATAAGGCTCATGGTTCTTCTCCCTAGGTCTGGACACTTCTGAGGCATACACTGCGTGGTAGTGTGCAAGCCCTAGTGAGAGAGCTGCAGGTGACCAGGGTTAACCTGGTCATCAGGACAGGGTACTTTTTCTGGCTTTACTTCCAGTCTCACTTTCTTGCTGCCATAGCTTTGGTCTCTGGGATTCCCCCCACCCCCTCACCGTTAGGGTCATCTCCAGAGGCAGGTGGACCCCCATCCAAAGTTTGGTTCAGTTCAGTTCAGTTCTGTCGCTCAGTCATGTCCAACTCTTTGTGACCGCATGAACCGCAGCACACCAGGCCTCCCTGTCCATCACCAACTCCCGAAGCTCATTTAAACTCATGTCCATCGAGTCAGTGATGCCATCCAACCATCTCATCCTCTATCATCCCCTTCTCCTCGTGCCTTCAATCTTTCCCAGCATCAGGGTCTTTTTAAGTGAATCAGTTCTTTGTGTCAGGTGGCCAAATTATTGGAGTTTCAGCTTCAGCATCAGTTTTTCCAATGAATATTCAGGACTGATTTAACTTCAGGATGGACTGATTGGATCTCCTTGCAGTCCAAGGGACTCTCAAGAGTCTTCTCCAACACCACAGTTCAAAAGCATCAATTCTTCGGCACTCAGCTTTCTTTATGGTCCAACTCTCACATTCATACATCCATACATGACCATTGGAAAAACCATAGCTTTGACTAGACAGACCTTAGTCGGCAAAATAATGTCTCTGCTTTTTAATATGCTGTCTAGGTTAGTTGTAGCTTTTGCTCCAAGGAGCAAATGCCTTTTAATTTCATGGCTGTAGTCACCATCCGCAGTGATTTTGGAGCCCAAGAAAATAAAGTCTGTCACTGTTTCTATTGTTTCCCCATTTATTTGCCATGAAATGATGGACCTGGATGCTATGATTTTAGTTTTTTCAATGTTGAGTTTTAAGCCAACTTTTTCATTCTCCTCTTTCACTTTCATCAAGAGGCTCTTTAGTTCTTCTTCACTTTCTGCCATAAGGGTGGTGTCATCTGCATATCTGAGGTTATTGATATTTCTCCTGGCAATCTTGATTCCAGCTTGTGCTTCATCCAGCCCAGCATTTCACATGATATACTCTGCATATAAGTTAAATAAGCAAGGTGACAATATATAGCCTTGACATCCTCCTTTCCCAATTTGGAACCAGTCCTTTGTTCCATGTCCAGTTCTGACTCTTGCTTCCTGACCTGCAAATAGATTTCAGGAGGCAGGTCAGGTGGTCTGGTATTCCCATCTCTTGAAGAATTTTCCACAGTGTGTTGTGATCTACACAGTCAAAGGCTTTGGTATAATCAATAAAGCAGAAGTTGATGTTTCTTTAGAACTCTCTCGCTTTCTATGATCCAAAAGATGTTGGCAATTTGATCTCTGGTTCCTCTGCCTTTTCTAAATCCAGCTTGAATATCTGGAAGTTCTTGGTTCACTTACTGTTGAAGCCTGACCTGGAGAATTTTGAGCATCACTTTGCTAGAGTATAGTTCAGTTCAGTTCAGTCACTCAGTCATGTCTGACTCTTTGCCACTCCATGGAATGCAGCACGCCAGGCCTCCCTGTCCATCACCAACTCCCGGGGCTCACTCAAACTGATGTCCATTCAGTCGGTGATGCCATCCAACCATCTCATCCTCTGTCTTCCCCTTCTCCTACTGCCTTCAATCTTTCCCAGAATCAACGTCTTTGCTAGCATGTAAAATGAGAGCAATTTTGCAGTCGTTTAAACATTTTTTGGTATTGCCTTTCTTTCAGGGGTCAATGCAAATGATACCTCACACATATTAAGAGGGTAAGAGAAGGTTAATATTTACACTATTGAGGCCTGTGGTGGAGAGCAGGGCAGGCCTGTCAGACAGGTCTGAGATTGCTTTAGAAAGTGACATAAGGAAAGTGGCTTGGACTTGAATTGTGTTTAAGGGCTGGGCCAAAGTGAAGAGTCTCACCCAGTACTGGCTTGCAGCACTCTACTGCTCCGTGCAGTGCCAAAGGGGAACACCCAGTCTTTCTCATCACCTCACATATGTGTGAGGCAGAAGGATATGAATGAGGAATGAGGCATAAAAGTCATCATCATTCAACCTTCACATGTCGGGTCAGACTCTCTTACAATTCACATCAATGTTTGACCAAGTGACTGAATTGTGGCATGTTTTATTTGATTGCATCGAGTTTATTGATGTGAATCATGATGGCACTCTGTGACTGAGGCTTGACGCCAGTCAAGGCAGTGAGATTTTCCTGCGAGCGAGCCTTCTCTCGAGCATGATCACTGCATGGCTGCTGAGATGGTCAGTACCTCTTTCTTGTTGATATTGGGAATGACGTCATCTTCAACTAATCAAAATGTTTTTAGGAATTTAATTGAGATGTTGGAGGGTGTGCTTGCAGTCTGTGTGGGACACTGGTTTATCCCTTTTTGTAGGCTCTTGTGTGCGTATCTGCATGTCCTTGCTTAGGGACATACACATGAATCGCCTTAAAGGAGCACATTATCAGTGGCCAGGTCATTTCTGAGCTCCTGGCAAAAGATCAATGCAGTTTTTTGTTTTTTTTTTTTTTCCTGTAGAGTCTGTGCATGATGGCAAGGCTGTATACACCCCACTGGTAGCCTAATAAATGTGTGTCATTTCGTTTTGCAGCTTAGGGGCTACTGAAACAGACACTGAGGAGAATATATTAGTCAGGTATATAATAAGAAGATTTACTGGTTGCTAATTGGAAGGCATCAATAATTTCAATAATACTGGGTATGGTGACTTTATCTGTATCCACCAGGTTGAAGTTGAAGTAATATAACTTGAGATGTCATTTATTTTTTTTCCAAGTTTAAAAAATAGGCTAAGGTGGGCTGTAAAGAAGCAATGGAGGTATTCACTTCTTCACCAACTAGGTCTTATACAGTAAGTTTCAAACCTTGAAGCCCCTGTTTAATTTATATTGGACCATATTAACTATTTTAACTGAGAGGTAAGGTCCATGGGGCCCCATTTTATCAAGCCAGTTTGTAAGTGGCAGAGATGTAATGTAATTTTTATTTGTTATTCAATAGTTCAGAGCATCCATGCCCTCTATGAGCTATTTTAGGACAGTGGAGGCCAGGACTATTGGAAATTTAAGCGAGGCAATCATTCTGAAGAGACATGCCTGTGTGTCCTCTATTTTAATCACAAAGGAAGGCAATGCCAAAGACTGCTCAAATTACTGCACAATTGCACTCATCTCACATGCTAGTAAAGTAATGCTCAAAATTCTCCAAGCCAGGCTTCAGCAATACATGAACTGTGAACTTCCAGATGTTCAAGCTAGTTTTAGAAAAAGCAGAGGAACCAGAGAGCAAATTGCCAACATCCGCTGGATCATGGAAAAAGCAGGAGAGTTCCAGAAAAACATTTATTTCTGGTTTATTGACTATGCCAAAGCCTTTGACTGTGTGGATCACAATAAATTGTGGAAAATTCTTCAAGAGATGGGAATACCAGACCACCTGACCTGCCTCTTGAGAAATCTGTATGCAGGTCAGGAAGCAATAGTTAGAACTGGACATGGAACAACAGATTGGTTCCAAATAGGAAAAGGAGTACGTCAAGGCTGTATATTGTCACCTTGCTTATTTAACTTCTGTGCAGAGTACATCATGAGAAATGCTGGACTGGAAGAAGCACAAGCTGGAATCAAGACTGCCGGGAGAAATATCAAGAACCTCAGATATGCAGATGACACCACCCTTATGGCAGAAAGTGAAGAGGAGCTAAAAAGCCTCTTGAGAAAAGTGAAAGTGGAGAGTGAAAAAGTTGGCTTAAAGCTCAACATTCAGAAAACGAAGATCCTGGCATCTGGTCCCATCACTTCATGGGAAATAGATGGGGAAACAGTGGAAACAGTGTCAGACTTTATTTTTTGAGGCTTCAGAATCACTGCAGATGGTGACTGCAGCCACGAAATTAAAAGACACATACTCCTTGCAAGGAAAGTTATGACCAACCTAGATAGCATATTCAAAAGCAGAGACATTACTTTGCCAACAAATGTCTGTCTAGTCAAGGCTATGGTTTTTCCAGTGGTCATGTATGGATGTGAAAGTTGGACCATAAAGAAAGCTGAGTGCCGTAAAATTGATGCTTTTGAACTGTGGTGTTGGAGAAGACTCTTGAGAGTCCCTTGGACTGCAAGGAGATCCAACCAGTCCATTCTGAAGATCAGCCCTGGGATTTCTTTGGAAGGAATTATGCTAAAGCTGAAACTCCAGTACTTTGGCTACCTCATGCAAAGAGTTGACTCATTGGAAAAGACTTTGATGCTGGGAGGGATTGGGGGCAGGAGCAGAAGGGGATGACAGAAGATGAGATGGCTGAATGGCATCACTGACTCGATGAACGTGAGTCTGAGTGAACTCCAGGAGTTGGTGATGGACAGGGAGGCCTGGTGTGCTGTGATTCATGGGGTTGGTAAGAGTCGGACACGACTGAGTGACTGAAGTGAACTGAATTGAACTGAGCTTCACTAACTTAATAGGGGCACCGTGTTTAAATTTAGTGGCATCTCCTGGTCCAGACTTAAGTCCCAGTATTGATTAAGGACATGAAGTTTTTTAGTTGGTGTACAATACTTTCTATAGATGTTAATGTTAACTCAAAATCTTTGTTAAAGATGTGTAGAAGCCATTCAGCACTCATTTCTTTATATTTTATAATATTTTAAATTTTAGAATTTTAATTGACTCAAGCTGTGAACCTTCATTTCAGCTTTGTTGCTTTTTTCATGTCTCCTTCCCCTGGATCTAGGTCTCTTTCTGTTTTTCATTCATTTGTATCTTTTGATGTTTTTAAACCACTAGATATATTCCAGAATGAGCCTCCTTATTCAGTTTGCCTTTATAAAGTTTTATCCCCAAGAAGCCACAGATCATTATTATCAGGTTGTGGGACCTCCCTCAATGGCAATGAGTGCTTGATAGGTTTTAAAGCCCCCTGGCCTAAGCGGGTTTGAATCAGCCTCTTTGCTGTGCCACTCGTGTGGCAAGGGTGTATGTCTGTAGAAACTTGAGGATCAGGATCCTTTTCATAACAGGATTATAGGCAACAACAGTAATAGCAGCAGAAATATGTAAAGGTCCTGGTAAACCATATGATTAAGAGCATGGGTCTAACCTCATGGCTGCTTTCTTCCTCTTTTCTCTCCTTCTCTCTCTCTCCCAAAAGCTGATCCCCGTGAGCCGTCACCCTATGGGTTCATATCTCCCATAGGACATTCTTCTCTGAAGAGTCTATAGCAGGAGCTGATGGAATTGCACAATCTGTCTCCAGGTAAACTTTCCCCCTGAGACTAGCAATCACAGCTTTACTCTAAAACATAGGAAGTAGGTTTTGGCTGAGCCATATGACCCAAGGAAGGCCACTTTAAGGAAGACTCCAACTCCACACTCCTGAATCTAAATGGTGAGCATGTTAGACTTAGTTTGGTGACATATATAACAGGCTTGTTTGGACTCAACAATGCAACAGAAACAGATGAAATCAAAAGCTACTCAACAGACAGCAATTCAAAGTTATGCTTGCTATCCAGCAGATTAGCAAAGCAAAGTGAGAGAAGACCGACCCATGGTGATGGTGGTCATTGTCTTGACATCCTGATCACAAATCCAATTTATTATGGCCCAATGCATCGCTACAAACAAAGCTAGTGGAGGTGATGGAATTCCAGTTGAGCTATTTCAAATCCTGAAAGATGATGCTGTGAAAGTGCTACACTCAATATGCCAGCAAATATGGAAAACTCAGCAGTGGCCACAGGACTGGAAAAGGTCAGTTTTCATTCCAGTTCCAAAGAAAGGCAATGCCAAAGAATGCTCAAACTACCACACAATTGCACTCATCTCACATGCTAGTAAAGTAATGCTCAAAATTCTCCAAGCCAGGCTTCAGCAATACATGAACCGTGAACTCCCTGATGTTCAAGCTGGTTTTAGAAAAAGGAAGAGGAACCAGAGATCAAATTGCCAACATCCGCTGGATCATGGAAAAAGCAAGGGAGTTCCAGAAAAACATCTATTTCTGCTTTATTGACTATGCCAAAACCTTTGATTGTGTGGATCACAATAAAGTGTGGAAAATTCTGAAAGAGATGGGCATACCAGACCATCTAACCTGCCTTTTGAGAAATCTGTATGCAGGTCAGGAAGCAACAGTTAGAACTGGACATGAAACAACAGACTGGTTCCAAATAGGAAAAAGAGTACGTCAAGGCTGTATATTGTCACCCTGCTTATGTAACTTCTATGCAGAGTACATCATGAGAAACGCTGGACTGGAAGAAACACAAGCTGGAATCAAGATTGCTGGGAGAAATATCAATAACCTCAGATATGCAGATGACACCACCCTTATGGCAGAAAGTGAAGAGGAGCTAAAAAGCCTCTTGTTGAAAGTGAAAGAAGAGAGTGAAAAAGTTGGCTTAAAGCTCAACATTCAGAAAACAAAGATCATGGCATCTGGTCACATCACTTCATGGGAAATAGATGGGGAAACAGTGGAAACAGTGTCAGACTTTATTTTTGGGGGCTCCAAAATCACTGCAGATGGTGACTGCAGCCATGAAATTAAGACACTTACTCCTTGGAAGAAAAGTTATGACCAACCTAGAAAGTTTATTCAAAAGCAGAGATATTACTTTGCTAACAAAGTTCCATCCAGTCAAGGCTATGGTTTTTCCTGTGGTCATGTATGGATGTGAGAGTTGGACTGTGAAGTAGGCTGAGCGCCGAAGAATTGATGCTTTTGAACTGTGGTGTTGGACAAGACTCTTTTTTTTTTTAATTAATTGTTTTTATTTAATTTTAAAATCTTTAATTCTTACATGTGTTCCCAAACATGAACCCCCCTCCCACCTCCCTCCTCATAACATCTCTGTGGGTCATCCCCATGCACCAGCCCCAAGCATGCTGTATCCTGCGTCAGACATAGACTGGCGATTCAATTCTCACATGATAGTGTGGAGATTCCTTAAAAAATTGCAAATAGAACTACCTTATGACCCAGCAATCCCACTGCTGGGCATACACACCGAGGAAACCAGAATTGAAAGAGACACATGTACCCCAATGTTCATCGCAGCACTGTTTATAATAGCCAGGACATGGAAACAACCTAGATGTCCATCAGCAGATGAATGGATAAGAAAGCTTTGGTACATGTACACAATGGAGTATTGCTCAGCCGTTAAAAAGAATTCATTTGAATCAGTTCTGATGAGATGGATGAAACTGGAGCCGATTATACAGAGTGAAGTAAGCGAGAAAAAAAAACACCAATACAGTATACTAACACATATATATGGAATTAAGAAAGATGGCAATGACGACCCTGTATGCAAGACAGGAAAAAAGACACAGCGGTGTATAACGGACTTTTGGAGAAGACTCTTGAGAGTCCCTTGGACTGCAAGGAGATCCAACCAGTCCATTCTGAAGAAGATCACCCCTGGGATTTCTTTGGAAGGAATGATGTTATAGCTGAAACTCCAATACTTTGGCCCCCTCATGTGAAGAGTTGACTCATTGGAAAAGACTCTGTTGCTGGGAGGGATTGGGGGCAGGAGGAGAAGGGAATGACCCAGGATGAGATGGCTGGATGGCATCACTGACTCGATGGATGTGAGTCTGAGTGAACTCCAGGAGTTGGTGATGGACAGGGAGGCCTGGCATGCTGCGATTCATGGGGTCGCAAAGAGTCAGACACGACTGAGTGACTGAACTGAACTGAACTGAACTGAATCTGCATTTGCAGGTTAACCCATTTTCCCAAATAAATGACATAATCTTTGATGAATCCAAGTTAAGACATAACACTTTTATTCCAATAACCAAACTTCCCACCGCATTTGAGCAACTGTTCTTCACTTATTCCATGCATGGTTTCTCATCACACTCCCCACACTCCCCATTTGCCCACAGGAATGGGTACTCAGGCCACAGCTCACCAAGCTGATCATCCTAGGTAACTGACCAAAATTATCATTCAAGTGTTGGTATGGAACTCAATCCAGGTCAATACCAAGTCTTTCCCTGGAATGTTATTTTGGATCTGTTTAGTGAGAGAAAGAAGCTCTCTTTGCTGAGGCCTGAAAAAAGATAACATAAACCTGCAATTGTGTGTTGACAAATAAAGAAGCTTTATCTGCAGAAAGAGAAGATAAAACCATTTTGCTGAAAGGAACAGGCACAGATTCTGGTCTGGGGTGGCAGAGCAAGATTGAAGGCCAAGATCTAGAGCAGGAGGCAGAAAGAAAAAAGAATACCATGAACAATATAATAGGAGTTCATGGATCCAGCATTGCCCTTACATGTTATTTAAATACCCACACAATTTGTTTCAACCAGTTTGATTTGGGTTTTCTGATGTGCCAAACATCACAGATAGTCCATATTATTTATTCATATAAAAAGTGGTGCAGATCTAGTAAGGAAGGAGACATTTTATTTTTTTCCTTAATAGTATGTCAAGAAGAATGAATTTGTCTAGTTTATATAATTGCCTATTGCCTTGAAAGAAGTAGTCTATAAGCATAGATATGATGGATAAGTTTAAAAAGAGATTTGTCCTATTTCTGTTCCTTATCTCTTTTCAGCTGGCTCTCATCCCTTTATTATATTTATCACTGCACATTTTCTCCTCCTTATGAGACATAAGAAAAGTAAACACAGAATCCACCACTGATGTGCTCCTATTACCAACTCCATACTCAATAAATATGTGTTGAATGAGTGGGTATAAGGGTAGGGCTGAGATAACCTTTAAAATATGAAAAAGTAATGTGAACTTAGATTCTCTGAAATATCAAATGTCTAACCCCAATTCTGAAAGTCCTCACAAGATGAGCTATTTGATCCATTCAGAATATTTCAAAGCGTAACCATCTCACAAGGCAAAAAAAATAAAGATCTTAAGCTCCAAACCTAAAACTTCAAAGGAAAAGTGATGGCAAATATAAACATTGTTTTTTTTTTTTCTATGTCTCTATAAATCATTGACTTTGTCTTTCCTGTATTTCTTTTTTAGACACTAGTCTTATGGAAAAAATATTAATGTAAAAGTTGAATCATAAATTTGAGATATAATACAACCAGTGATGACAGAAAAATAAATATAAATGTGTATATTCTGGACATCTGGCTGCCTTAAGTAATTTTATTATTCAGTCAAATATATATATATATATATATATATATATATATATATATATATATATATATATATATATATATAATTCTAACAGGTTAGAATGATCAAAATATTAGAGATTCTATTTTTAAAAAATTCTGATATAAATTTACAAAGGATCTATTTAAATTTTCTAAATAACTTATACCTACATTTCCTATTTTATGTTTTCTAAAAGACTGAAGCTGAAGCACAATGATATTGCCACTGTTGCACCGTCTACATTCCTTTATTGTCTATATTCTGCAATGTTTATTCATCACTTTGAATATGGCTCTAAAGTCATGCATAGAAATATATGGTATTAAAGGGGGTTTTATTACAGTCAAAGACATTTTAATCTGAGCTGAACATAAAAAAAAATAATTTAGCTCTAGCTCTTGACATATGTTTTTAAATGATTTCTTTGTTTTCTGAAAAGCAATTACAGGTGCAAGTAGTACTTTTCTGACACTCAGATCTCAGGATGTAAATTCATAGAACACACGGAAGGGACTTAAATACCATAACATACTAGGCTAAAATCAAAGTTAAAGTACTTTCCTTAAATTGGCTCCTAGCAAAAATCTTTTTAGCCATAGAGATGGGTGTTGACCATTAATTCCATAATTTTTATAAATACACAGCACAGTAATGTTGGCTCTTATGGGTCTTTGCACAATACAATGAAGATTCTCAGAGTACTTGAGAAAAAAAGAGACTTATTGAATTTCCAAGATTTCAACCCTGCTGTTTTATGAGTCATTTCTGTCTCTCTTGCTAAATTCTGAACAGTTCAAAGCAAGGATTTTCATCGTTTCCTTCTTTATATTCCTCATGAAACCTTGGAAAACGTTTCACACTCAAGAGTCCCTAAAAATACTGATGTGTTATGGAGATAACAGAAATAGCTCTGGGATCTGCCAATGATTCAGAAAGAAACTTCACATATAGATTGATCACCTAAAGCACCAAGCAAACAAGTAAGAAAATAAAGATAGGCAGAGAATAGCACTGAAACATATACATTACCATATGTAAAATTAGATAGCTAGTGGGAATTTGCTGTATGACTCAGGAAGCCCAAACCGGTGTTCTGCAACAACCTTGGGAGGTGGAATGGGGTGGGAGGTGGGAGACAGGTTCAAGAGGGAGGTGACGTATGTATCCCTATGGCTGATTCATGTTGATGTATGGCAGAAACCAACATAATATTGCAATTATCCTCCAATTAAAAATAAATAGTTTTTAAAAAGATAAAGGAATCTTCACCTCAAGGCCTCCATTATAAAGGTGAAACTCCTCAGCCTAACGTCCCAGGTTAGGGTTCCCTGGTGCTCTGAACTTCTCCATATCCCTCTTCTAGATTTTAGCTGCTTTATATCCCATGTTCTGTGATCCAAAGTATACACTAACCGTAATTAGTTTTGCCTAATCAAGTGCATGGAAAGAGGGAAAAAAAGAGGTGAGAAATGAAGGAAGGATGGGAGGAAGGAGGCATTTCCACCTGACTTCTGCCCAATTAAATCAAAACATTTTACTAGTGGATGAGCTTCATGTAGAATATTCCACCAAGGAATAAATTAAGCCTGAGAAACTCTAGCTATTTTTAGGAAAGATCTGTGTTCACCCATAGTAACTTAGTTTGTGCATATCCACCACAAAATGAGGAGAGTGTTGGTAATTTTGCAGTCATTTTTATCATCAAATACAAGGAGTTTGGGTGCTTTGCTCCATAATGATACTTCTTTAGCACCCTGTGATCTGAGATGTACTTTCTTTTCTTTCCTGTCCCCATGCTCTGCACATTCTGAATCCCTCCCACGTCTAGCTATTGTTATTTTATATTGTTTTTCAATCTGTAAGTGCTTCCAAAACAGACTCTTTACAAACCTTTAAGTAATTAAGTTTCAAACTATATTTTCCTTTTTTCTCTCCCTTATTTTCCTGGAGGTGTTTGATTCAGGGAAAATAAAAGTAAAGTAAATGCTACTATTGGGAACTTCCCTGGTGGGCCAGTGGTTAAGACTGCATGCTTCCAATGCAAGGGATGCAGATTCGATCCCTTGTCCAGGAACTAAGATCCTACGTGCCACACCGCACAGCTTTCTCACCCACCCAAAATTAAATCAAGCATTTTTTTTTTTTAAGTTATTAGTGATCTTATATCACAGAGAATAGCTGTATAAATTTTGGACAAGCCTGAACCAAATTTCCAGAGGATTCTTATGTGATGCTCCTATGTGCTGGAAGCCAACTCCAGCAGCCAGGGATTCAACGTGAAGAGATGAACGGTGTCGGTGAATGAGACCACTTCTCATTTTTCTATGGACTGCCTGTTCATTCCAAGTTTAAGGTTCTCTTTTATACTTTTACAAAAGCATTAGGCCAGAGGTTTGACATTTTCAGATCCCCCTCTCCCAGATTTATTATCTCCATAAATCATTGTTGCTCTTCAAACAGAGTTCCTGCTTCAGTGATTCTCTCAGAATCAGCCTTATTGTCTGTTATCTACCTCTTCTAAGGTGTCCTATAGTTAACTTGTGATTACATTGTAACTCATGCTACATTCCTCAGTTTACTACTTGTCTTCCTAAATCCTGTTTGCCCCTAATATCTTGAGCTCACTATCTCTTAAACAGGCTTCTAGCTATAGTGTCTCTAAAAATTCCTAACTTCTATAAGCTATAGTAAAATATGCTAACTTTATAACACTCCTTAAATCTTTAACTTCTGTTTTAATTATTTCTAAGCCCTAAATTCAGTAAACTCCTTTGCCATAAACATTTTCCTCCCAAATAGGCTTCAGATATCAATCTCTCCCATGGCCTCAAGCTACGGCCTATGTGCTCATCCTGGAACACTTTTTTGTAAAAGTCCTTGTACAAATGTCAATGATTAACTTTATGAATTATTTTCTGAGCAATGCTGCAGAAGGCTTTGTGCCTTCTCATGCTCCTCTCAAGAACAATAAGCACCTTAATATTCCTTTTCAGTCAACTCAGCAGAGGAGGGGAAAAGACAAGTCAGAATTACAAGGCCTAACTCCATCCTGGGATCCGTGCCTGCGGAATGAGGAGAAGGGGCTGGGGACCGGGCCTCCATTTTGTCAGTAATGCGTAACATGGCTCCCGACACCTATGGAGTTTTCTCTCTGTCTCTCTCCGTGTCTCTGTCTATCTCTATCTCTCTTTTCACCCCTGAAATGCTCCTGTTCCCGCTGCAGTTGGGTTCTTTTTAAGTTGATGCCTTTCTATGCTCGCTTCCCCAATAAAACACTCTCTGTTTTTGTATATATTAAGTCAGACTTTTTTTTAAATTATCACTGTTAGCAAAATCAACTAAGCAATTCCCAAATTACAGTTAAAGTTAATATGTATTTCCTGATGTGAGACCTCTCCTAGTATACGCTTAGTTACTAAATAAATGATTAATGTGCACCTGTCAGAGAAATAATTATACTAATCAACAAATACTAGTAAATATACATAGGTAGTTTTTGTCAATGTGGAAAAAGATTTCACCACATACAACTAATAAATAGAAAACATTCCACTGGAAGGATTATTTTTAGAATACATGCGGCTTATTCCATCACATAGACATTCACTTAGAACATAATGGGTCAGGCCCTGGCTGTTGCTGCTAGTGCTAAGTCCCTTCAGTCGTGTCCGACTCTGTGCGACCCCATAGACGGCAGCCCACCAGGCTCCCGTCCCTGGGATTCTCCAGGCAAGAACACTGGAGTGGGTTGTCATTTCCTTCTCCAATGCATGCATGCATGCTAAGTCGCTTCAGTCCTGTCTGACTCTGTGCGACCCCATGGACAGGAGCCTACCAGGCTCCTCTGTCCACAGGATTCTCTAGGCAAGAATACTGGAGTGGGTTGCCATTTCCTTCTCCTCAGGCCCTGAACTTTGGTCTGAAGATGCCTTGTCATTTGTTTTTAAAGGAGAAAAAAAGCAGGTCAATAAATGTGTGCAAGAGGCTTCACCATGATTAATTCTGGAGAAAAAAAAAATAAGTTTTGAAACTAGGTGAGCATTAGCAGGAAAACTGTGTGTCCCTAGGAAAAGAGTACAGACATTTCAAATTATACTAATTTTAAAGGCTGAAATTTTCTTACGAAAACAAAAGAATAGGAAATTTCCAACAGCAATTTATCGGCATCTATGATTTCCTATAGTTGAAGTAATAGTGCATATTACTTGAGAAAACTTCTACATGTAAATCACTTATTTCACCATTAGAGAATAAATGTTTATTTATAGAGAATCAATGAAGAATATTTCAGAATCATTTGGTGATGAATTTTAACAAGATTTATAATTATAGAGATTCATGTGTTAAGACATTTTGAACTAATCTACAATAAAAATGTGCACAGATATTCAGACATTAAATTACATAAGTCCCATTGCATCTAAATGCCAACTCTTTAACAAACACTACATTAGCATTCCTATGCATATCTCCTTTATAATTTACTATCAACAATCTGACTTTTAATTTACATTAAGCAATAACTGGTTTATAAATTTAAAAAAGCTATCTTTGAAAGTCAAAATCATAAAGCCTGAGGCTATGAGAAAACTCCTAGAGTTATTCACATCACCCACATCCATAGGACGTGCTACAGAAGAATCTTACTTACTAAAGAAGTATTCTGAATACACCTTATTATTATTTCATAAGCAATAATTAGTTACAACTAGCCAATCTATTGGAGAAGGCAATGGCACCCCACTCTAGTACTCTTGCCTGGAAAATCCCATGGATGGAGGAGCCTGGTAGACTGCAGTCCATGGGGTCGCTAAGAGTTGGACACAACTGAGCGACTTCACTTTCACTTTTCACTTTCATGCAATGGAGAAGGAAATGGCAACCCACTCCAGTGTTCTTGCCTGGAGAATCCCAGGGACTGGGGAGCCTGACGGGCTGCTGTCTATGGGGTCGCACAGAGTCGGACACGACTGAAGTGACTTAGCAGCAGCCAATCTATCAAGAAGTAGCCATGCAAATTGTCCTCTCTCCAACGAGTCTTAGGTTGGGCTAATTGCAATGGGATGGCTAGAGTATAGGAGAAAAAGGAGAAAACTGTAATGACTAATCTCTGAACACAGGCATCTTTGAGAAAAGATAGGAAGACTGAATCAGTGTGGTGATTGTTTTCACCAGTTTTCCCTTGGTGATATCATGGGCACTGAGAAGTTACTTTGGCTGACTCAGTTCCCAAAGGATTGAGTCATCTTGATATTTGCAATAATAATATTAAAATAATAATTTTTATTATTGTTTCATGTCTGTAGTTGCCCAGTTAAGATGATAAATGGCACTTACTTATTAATACATATCAAAACCCCAAGTTGCATTTATGCATGGTTTATAACCTGGTTCAAGAAAAAATGATTTATCAGAAACATAATATTTTGCACTAATAAACAACATGTTGCAGCCAAGAGAAACCTTTTGGAGAGTCAAAGGAGGGACCTTTTAAAAGTTAACATTCAGCCTTGAAAAGAAACAGACACCTCTATAAACATTTATATTGTGACACAGAGATGTATATTGAGCACTTGGCAAGGAAAATGGCAAAGCTAATGTTGTTTTCACTGAGTTTGATTAACTTTTCTTTGGTATTTACTTTAACCACAACCCTTGGTATTTGTAGATTCTCAAGAAGAGATTGCCTGCCTGTGACTAATTCAATGAGAAAAAGCTAATAGTCAGAAACTTAGTTTAGTAAGAAGGAATGTCATCACTACCTAGCATAGAGAGGAAAGTTCATTCTGAAGTTGAAAAGTGTTTTCAACGCACAGAATGCTTGTATTACTACTATTGTTGTTTAGTTGCTAAGTCATATCTCATTCTTGCGACTCCATGGACTGCAGCCTGCCAGACTCCTCTGCCCACGGGATTTTCCATGCAAAAATATTAGAGTGGGATGCCATTTCTTCTCCAGCTGGTATTCCTGACCTAGGGATTGAGCCTGCGTCTCCTTGCATTGGTGGATTCTTTACCACTGAGCCACAGGGGAAGCCGTAATGAGCATTTAGCTTTTGTGGTGAGAACATTTAAGGTTAGTTTTAAGAACAGAGTGTGAGCACTCAAGATAATATTGTTGTTAAAGCACTGACCTACAGATTACTAAAAATCAAAAGATTGGAGATATATTCTAACTTGTACAATGACACAAGTTTGCAAAAAAAAAAAAAAAATGACCTAATCCTGGTGGCAGGGCCTGGGGGGCTGCAAACCCAGAGAAGATCTCAGAAGTGACAGATTTTCTCCTCAGCAGATGCTTACAGACAGCTCAAGACTGTTGAGTTTAGAACCAATTCAGAGAAGGGAATGATGTGGAGAAAATCCTGACTGAATTAAACTTTCAGTAACTTTAAAAAAAAGAAAAGAAAAGAAAGGACAAAGGAATTGATTGAATTTTACCCTAAAGTTTCTAGATTCATCTTCTGCTTTCTTGGATAAATGAGGCTTTTGACATAATTAAGATCTATTAAATAAAATTTTAGCTTAACATTATATATAGCTGACTTCAAGGATTGTGGAAGTAACTTCACAATTATTACATTTCTAACAAATACTGGTTTCTCCTTCTGATAGAAGGACGTCTGTTACTTAGCAATGCACAGCCAGACTCAGCCTTAGTGCAAGAATGAAGTTCCCCAAAGGGGAAAGAAAAAAATCCAACAACAATAAAATGAAAAAGTAGAAGATTCCCTTAGAGCATTTTTTAGGTTCTTAGTAAATTCATTTCCTTGATTGTAAAATTAATGTGAACTCCTCACAGGAAATTTAGAAAGTGAAAGACTGGAGACAGAATGAAAATACAGTTACTAAAAGATGACCCCCAGCATAAAAGAAGCTTTCTAAGTGATCATTTCTTAGATTTCTAAAAATTGGTAAAGATTGGCTTTAGGAGAGGGACCACTCCAGGAAAACTCAGAGAGCAATTTTATAAACACTAACTCCTGACACAACAAACTGTGGAAAATTCTTAGAGATGGAAATCCCAGACCACCTGACCTGCCTCTTGAGAAATCTGTATGCAGGTCAAGAAGCAACAGTTAGAACAGGACATGGAACAACAAACTGGTTCCAAATCAGGAAAGGAGTACGTCAAGGCTGTATATTGTCACCCTGCTCATTTAACTTATACACAGAGTACATCATGAGAAATGCCGGACTGGATGAAGCACAAGCTGGAATCAAGATTGCCAAGAGAAATATCAATAACCTCAGATATGCAGATGACACCACCATTATGGCAAAAAGTGAAGAACTAAAGAGCCTCTTGATGAAAGTGAAAGAAGTGAGTGAAACAGTTGGCTTAAAATTCAACATTGAGAAAACTAAAATCATGGCATCTGGTCCCATCACTTCATAGCAAATAGATGGGGAAATAGTGGAAACAGTGAGAGACTTTATTTTCTTGGGCTCCAAAATCACTGCAGATGGTGACTGCAGCCATGAAATTAAAAGATGCTTGCTCCTTGGAAGAAAAGTTATGACCAAACTAGACAGCGTATTGAAAAGCAGAGACATTACTTTGCCAACAAAGGTCTGTCTAGCAAAGCTTTGGTTTTTCCAGTAGTCATGTATGGATGTGAGAGTTGGACTATAAAGAAAGCTGAGTACTGAAGAGTTGATGCTTTTGAACTGTGGTGTTGAAGAAGACTCTTAAGAGTCCCTTGGACAGCAAGGAGATTCACCAGTTAATCCCAAAGGAAATCAGTCCTGAATATTCATTGGAAGGACTGATGCTAAAGCTGAAACTCCAATACTTTAGCCACCTGATGCAAAGAACTGACTCATTTTTAAAAACCCTTATGCGGGGAATGATTGAAGGCAGGAGGAGAAGGGAATGACATAGGATGAGATGGTTGGATGGCATCACTGGTTCAATGGACATGAATTTGAGTAAGCTCCTGGAGTTGGTGACGGACAGGGAAGCCTGGTGTACTGCAGTCCATGGGGTCGCAAAGAGTCGGACATGACGGTGTGACTGAAGTGAACTGAACTGCTGACCTCCTTCTCTCAGAGAAGAGCTGTTCTTCTAATATGTTTGAAAGTGTAGCAGTGCACAGGCTTTTCTTTTTGTGCATTAATAGATCAAAGGCTCTTGAAAACCCTGTAGCAAAAAAATCTGGTTAGTTTACTAAAACCATCAGTCAGTTTAAAAGTCCTCAGTGAAGGTGGAATCATAGCAGAGGTTTAAAAGAGAAGGGGTGTGAGCCCAGGCAAGAATACTGGAGTGGATTGCCATTTCCTCCTCCAAGGGATCTTTCCAACACAGGGATCAAACCTCATCTTCTGCACTGCAGCCACTCTTTACCACTGAGATACCATGGAAAATTGAGTGCCGAAGAATTGATGCTTTTGAACTGTGGTATTGGAGAAGACTCTTGAGAGTCCCTTGGACTGCAAGGGGATCCAACCAATCAATCCTAAAGGAAATCAATCCTGAATATTCATTGAAAGGACTGATGCTGAAGCTGAAACTCTAATACTTTGGCCATCTGATGGGAAGAACTGCCTCATTGGAAAAGACCCTGATGCTGGGAAAAATTGAAAGTGGGAGAAGGGGATGACAGAGGATGAGATGGTTGGATGGCATCATTGACTCAATGGACATGAGTTTGAGCAAACTCCGGGAGATAGTGAAGGACAGGGAAGCCTGGCATGCTGCACTTCATGGGGTTGAAAAGAGTCAGATATGACTGACTGATCGACTGAACAACTACAAGAGTCTAAAATAGGCAATTGTTCACCCATTAAGATTCCCACTCTTCAGGCCACTTTTTATTTACTTTGTTTTTAGCAATCCTTTTAAAAATTACTCTGCAATCTTTTTGACAAGATTTTGCAATGACTGAAAACATAATGACAAAAAAGTTCTATAAGGCAATCTGATGCATATGCAAAGGACCATCATTAAGGGGCTTTTATCCTGAGAATAGCCTGCTAAAGGTATCATTTACCTGTATTTAACATCCTGTATCTATCTGTATTTATATGTCTATATTTCCTGTGGTTAATTTAGATTGAATAGAATGCTGTTCTCTTGAAATCTCTTCTGAAACAAAAAGATAACAAATTTGAAGCAATTGAGAATAAATTCCCACTCAATACCTCAAGAGACAATATCTCATCATTGCTTACTTTATAGCAAATATGCAACAAAAACAATATTTACCTTTTTAAATTGAGTATATGTCTAATTACATGACTCGTTAGGGGGATTAAAGCAATTTCCATTTTTCTCATCATTATGATACAAAGAATTGAAACAACACCAAAGATATCACTGAAATAGTATTTCAGAGCTCTAAAACACTTGTTGGTTTATATGTATTAAAGTACATGCAAACAGGAGGTAAAATATACCAAAGAGAGAACAAAATTTGACAAAATTAAAAAGTGTTTAAAATTAAACCTTTCTCTTAACTTCTTTTCAATATTCTTACTTCCCAGGAGCAGTTCACATTGACAGTCAGGAGTAATGTCCTATGAAAAGGGAAGACTTGAGGAAAGCTTAGGGATATGCCAATGAAATATTAAAACATTTCAAGACTGGAAACTAAATTAGAAGGAACACAGCAGGCAAACTGACCACAAGACATGTAGTAAGTAAAACAAAACAAAAGAAAACAAAACAAAATAGAAGGAAAAAAGTGAAGGAGACAAAGATAAATGAAAAATAAACCCAAAAGGTTTCAGTGGCCAAATGAATGATGTAGAACACAGACAGTGAGGATCAGATACAGATGGGGGCCTGGAGAAAATGAAAACACTGGGGCTGTTGTTCAAAATGTAGGAGAAAATTGCTGTTAAGTTTACTGAAATATGTAGCTTCTAAAATTTCTTCTTGAGCCTCTCTCTTCACCTGTGATTTTTAAATTTGCTGCCCAATGTCACACTCCCTGGACAGAGGGATGTCCACAAGGTTAGAGCACAACGTCACAGACCCCAGCATCTCATCCTACAATCAGCCACATGTGGTCCATTGAGGCTGCTTCCTCCTCATTCCAGCTGCTGGACCAAAAAGCTGCCTGGTGGCTCAGCCAACTCTAGCCAGGCATCACTTCTTCCTGTGACCATCTGCTCTGCCCTATAGCAGGGAGGGGAACTGAAAGGCATCCAGCCTCCATGTCAGAGTCATGAGGAAACTGGGAGGGATGAATAAGAAGCTCACCGAGTCAGCCAGCCACCTGCCCAGCATGCCATGTGGATTCCAGCCTGCGTGGAAATGGCCTCTGTTCCCCCACACTCCAAGGTGCAGACATCTGCATGTGCCTGCCTAGCACCCTGCCAGGTGCAGTGACTGGGTGAGTGTGGGAGGGTGAGACTGTGCTGAGAAGTGTCGTAGTGGAGGAAATGGGGTCCAAAAATCCATCGCAAGGAGGCAGGGAGGCTGCCTCCTGCCTTGAGGCTGCATTAATGGGACTGGTGAACCAGGGCTTCATGCCTCAGACACCTGCTCCTTTGTCCCTGAGGCTTCACTTGTAAATTACAGATTCAAAGATAAGATAAAAGTATTGAAACATTCAAGACAGTTAACTCCTGAGTACTAGTCTCTGCTTAGTTGTGTTTGGTGGACATCCAGCAAGCTGGCCCCTAGATCTGATATTAATATACTCAGAGTTCTCAAAGCAGAAAACTAAAGAAAAGGAGCAGAATAGACATTTGAGAAAACCATTACCTAAAAATTCCCTGGAAATATAAATTAAGTCTACATATTGGAAGGCACACTGGGTTAATCAGGATCCAACCCTTAATACTCTGCAGCAAGACAATCTTCCCAAGTTCATCCTAGGAGCAAGAAAATCAGATTGTCATCAGACTTCGAATGGCAATAAGTTAAGCCAGAAAGCAAAAGAAATTTGCTTTCCTTGAGCAATTTACAAACTGCTCAAGGAAAGAGAAATGAAAATGAAGAATTTCAGGCTCAGTCAGGTTGTCCTTCAACTATAAAGGGCACAGTAAAATCAGTTATAAATATGCACAACTTCAAGGAGTACTGTACCCATGAGTCTTCCAGAGGAATGGATTAGAAGATGAATTTATGGCAACCAAAAGATGGAGAGAAACTATAGCATGTCTGTTTGGTGGTGGATCAAGGAGACTGGAAAGAGCATGATAGAATTTTATTATTTGCCTGGAGCCTGTACAAATCAATTCTCTTCACATTCAATTATCAGAGCTTCGTCACGTGACCTCAGTATCCTGCAAGGGGAATAAGCCTTGTATCCAGCTACAATTCTATTACTTTGGGAGAAATGGGAATAAGCGCTTCATGAATAGCCAAAATGCGGAGCTAAAATTGAACAGGATTTGTCCATTTTCCTTGTAGTCTTGTCAATGTTTTCTCTATATATTTTGAGGCTTTGCTATTAGGTACATATAAATTTAGAAATGTATTCATATTTTTGAATAAAATATTTTGTGATTGATCATTTTATCTATTTGATAAATTGTATTAATCATTAAAATATAAACATTAAAGTAAAACACTTTTTCTTTAGAATATTTATGAGCCCCTAAGAATTCATGCTATGCTACATTCACATTTTCACATAGGGTGTGGCGTTATTCTAAAAGAGAACCTTCTCAGTAACTGAGAAATATATATTTTTAATGCTGTCTATTGCAGAGGTTTTATATTTTATCATATTGTTCATAAGCCACGTAAAAGTGCATATAATTTAAACTCTATTTTGGAATACAGTTTGTAAGAAAAGTATAATGCCAGTTAAACATAGAGTATCAATTCAGTTCAGTTGCTCAGTCATCTCCGACTCTTTGCGACCCCATGAATCACAGCATGCCAGGCCTCCCTGTCCATCACCAACTCCCAGAGTTCACTCAAACTCACATGCATCCAGTCAGTGATGCCATCCAGCCATCTCATCCTCTGTCGTACCCTTCTCCTGCCCCCAATCCCTCCCAGCATCAAAGTCTTTTCCAATGAGTCAGCTCTTCAAATAAGATGGCCAAAGTATTGGAGTTTCATCTTTAGAATCATTCCTTCCAAAGAATACCCAGGGCTGATCTCCTTTAGAATGGACTGGTTGGATCTCCTTGCAGTCCAAGGGATTCTCAAGAGTCTTCTCCAACACCACAGTTCAAAAGCATCAATTCTTCGGCACTCAGCTTTCTTCATAGTCCAACCCTCACATCCATACATGACCACTGGAAAAACCATAGCCTTGACTAGACAGAACTTTGCTGGCAAAGTAATGTCTCTGCTTTTGAATATGCTATCTAGGTTGCTCATAACTTTTCTTCCAAGGAGTAAGCGTCTTTTAATTTCTTGGCTGCAGTCATCATCTGCAGTGATTTTGGAGCCCCTCAAAATAAAGTCTGACACTGTTTCCACTGTTTCCCCATCTATTTCCCATGAAGTGATGGGACCGGATGCCAGGATCTTCGTTTTCTGAATGTTGAGCTTTAAGCCAACTTTTTCACTCTCCTCTTTCACTTTCCTCAAGAGGCTTTTTAGCTCCTCTTCACTTTCTGCCATAAGGGTGGTGTCATCTGCATATCTGAGGTTATTGATATTTCTCCCGGCAATCTTGATTCCAGCTTGTACTTCTTCCAGTCCAGCGTTTCTCGTGATGTACTCTGCATAGAAGTTAAATAAGCAGGGTGACAATATACAGCCTTGACGTATTCCTTTTCCTATTTGGAACCAGTCTGTTGTTCCATATCCAATTCTAACTGTTGCTTCCTGACCTGCATATAGGTTTCTCAAGAGGCAGGTCAGGTGGTCTGGTATTCCCATCTCTTTCAGAATTTTCCACAGTTGATTATGGTCCACACAGTCAAAGGCTTTGGCATAGTCAATAAAGCAGAAATAGATGTGGTGTGGTTTTTTTTTTTTTTTTTTTTCTGGAACGCTCTTGCTCTTTCAATCATCCAGCTGATGTTGGCAATTTGATCTCTGGTTCCTCTGCCTTCTCTAAAACCAGCTTGAACATGTGGAAGTTCACGGTTCGCATATTGCTGAAGCCTAGCTTGGAGAATTTTGAGCATTACTTTACTAGTGTGTGAGATGATAGATAATAACAAATGCTAATAAATTATACTATATCCTTAATATTAAAAGGAATTATTTTTTTATGAATTCTATATCTATACTCTCTCAAGACTTAGATTTAAAACCTAAAAATGTTCCATAAACATACACTTTTAAACTTTTTTTTTAATATCATTTTGCTTATGATAATTTTCAAATAATTAGGTTGAATGTTTTTTTTTAAAAAGTTTTAAATCAGGTCAGTTACTTATTAATTATCCTTTTAATGGTTTTCTCATGTAATGTCATTTATGGGCTTCCCAGGTAGCACAGTGGTAAATAATCAGCCTGCAATGCAGGAGACACGGGTTCCATGAATCCCTGGGTTAGGAAGATTCCCCAGAGAAGGAAATGGTAACCCACTTGAATATTCTTTCTGGGAAATCCCATGGACAGAAGAGGCTGCTGTGCTACAGTCCATGGGCTTGCCAAAGAGTTGGACACTACTGAGCACACGCACACACACAAACACACACACTACCAGTGACTAGAGAAGGGGCAAGTTTTTTTTCCCAGCACCTGAGAAAAGTTGTTTTAGAAATTATGTAGGTTTTGAAGACCTCCAGTCAAAAAGGCTCCAGTATGCTTTATAGCTTAAGTCTTAACAAGAAATTTGTGTGCACATTCATTTTAAAAGATGTGGTTTGGCCTCATAAGCCAGGAACAGATTCAGAAAGATGTAGAATGTTCAATTGTTCTTTCTTTTATTGTTAGTAAACCTGTGAACTATAGAATCCTGAAGTGTGCATATTTTCTTTGTCAATAATTTTTTGAGCTTCAGTTTTGATTTGAGTACCAGGTTAGCACTGAAAAGTAAAAGTATTAATTGCTCAGTTGTGTCCAATTCTTTTGACCCCATGGACTGTACAGCCCACCAGCCTCCTCTGTCCATTGAATTCTCCAGGAAAGAATACTGGACTGGGTAGCCATTCCGTTTACCAAGGGGATCTTTCCAACCCAGGGATCAAATCCAGGTCTCTTACATTGCAGGCAGATTCTTTACCATCTGAGCTACCAGGGAAGCCCCACATTAGCACTAGAGATTCAGAAATAAGTCTGCCTATTTCCTGATGGGCATCACAGTATAATGTGTGATGTATATGCGTGGACATATAAGTCTGCAAGTTCCGGTAGATAATACTCTAAAACTAATCACAGAGGAATGGTTCCTGACACACAATAGAGAATTAGGAGCTTATTTTACAGATGAGGAAACTGATTTCTGAGGATATTAGTTTGTTATCATAAAGCTCACAAAACCACTTAGAAAATCTTAAGCCTCAAATGTTTAAGTCTTTCTACAATATTCCCTTGACACTCCTATCAAACTTGCACTGGATAAGACATACAGATAACATGCTGTCTTAGAAGTGGCAGACACCTTTTAAAATTTATTTACTTATTCATTTTTAATTGAATGATAATTGCTTTACAATATTGTTGGTTTTTGCCATGCATCAACACGAATCACCATAGGAATACATATGCCCCCTCCCTTTTGAACTTCTCACTTTCTAATTGTATTCCATCCAACAGGAGGGAAATTTGCAAATAAAAAAATAAAAATAATGTAGTTTATATTAATATTTGAATTACATAGCTGTATTCTGTATGATGATATTCTAAACTTACCAGAATAATTAGATTTAAAGGAGATAGCTAGGAAAAGCTAGCAAAATGTATCTAGAAGTGAAGTCATTAGCATAGTTATGAAAAATAAAATGATAAGCAAGGCTGGTGGAAAAAGAGAAAGGGGACACTCCTATTGAAGAAGAAACAACGTGTGAGTGCACATGTACATATTCATGGCCATCTAATGGCCTGGCTGCTCTTCCCCTGAAGCCATCAGAGGCTCTTCCACACCATCACTCTACCCATTTAGCACAGGCAAGGACATTTGGATCAGTTTTCACCTGCTTAGCATATGGGCATGGGTAGGAGTAATTAACTTCAATTTGGGTCTTGCCAAGACACCTACTTTAACTTTAAAGTTGCTGCACCTTCAGCATAATTACCTCATTGATCATCACCCCCTTCCATCCACACAGCATGTTGGCAATGAATGGACAGCCCTTAAAGCCATTAGGCAAAATGTACTTGAAAAATTGGCCTTATTTAATTTGGACATTATGTACAAATTCTATTAAAGTGTACAAAGTGCCTCAGATAAAGGTCCTCTCTGGATAGATGTTCAATAAATTAAAAAGACAAAAGTCATGTTCTCAGCCTTGCTGGGAATGTTATAAGGGTAACAGGAACTATTGATCACTCCCTAGTAGACAACTGATATGTCCCCAAATTATCACGATCCAACCACTGTGCACTAGAAATTTTGAATCCATTTCAAGTCAAGGACAGATGAGGCCAGAACAGTAGACAAGATTTTTTCCCAAATGGGAAAGATGGAGGAATCTGCACTTGTACCACCAAGATCCACAGATATTCAGCCAAGCATTCAGTAAGATTCCGTTAGATGCTAAGAAAGTCTATTAATATTTTATGACAGAGAATCTCAAAACTTTCTGCATGATAGCAATAATACCTGAATACACATACATATGGGCTTTCCAGGTAGATCAGTGTTAAAGAATCTACTCAAAGCAGGAGATGCAAGAGACAAGGGTTCAGTCCCTGGGTTGGGAAGATCCCCTGAAGGAGGGCATGGCAACCCACTCCAGTATTCTTGCCTGGAAAATTCCATGGTCAGAGGAGTCTGGCAGGCTACATACAGTCTCTGGGGTCACAAAGAGTCAGATACAACTGAGCACACACACACACACACATGTATATTTAAATATATGTGTATGGGTACTTATGCGCGTGTGTATGCTTAGTCACTCAGTTTTGTCTGAGTTTTTTCAACCCCTCGGACTGTAGCCCACCAGGCTCCTCTGACCGTGGGATTTCCCAAGCAAGAATACTGGAGTGGGTTGCCATTTCCTCCTCTAGGGGATCTTCCCAACTCAGGAATTGAACCCAAGTCTCCTGTGTCTCCTGCACTGCAGGCAGATTCTTTACCCTCTGAGCCGTCGAGGAGCACTTGTACTCACACATGTGGTGTATCTCCCATGGCTCACCCTATCCAAGGCAGCCACATTGGATTTCGTTAGTAGGACCTTGTTAGAGTCCTGTAATAGCTGAAGTTACAGGTGATTTTACTGTGCTCCAAGGGTAGAACATACTTCTTCAGATTGATTCAGACTATACTTACTAACCTTTGGCTAAATTCAGATGCCCCAATACATTTCCTAATAGAAGTCAGAAGAAATATCCCATTGACATTACAACCATTTACTTTCCAGTCACTGAATTTTAAACGTTAGTGCATAGTAATACATTATCAAAACCAATCCAGAATCCCCGAACAAGCAAGCCAGCTTTATTTCACTTTCCAGACAGGTGAGGAGATTGAGGAATTGAGAGTTTCAATAAAGGTGAAAGAAAATGAAGGGGGAGCAGATTGAGCATGGAAAAGGCACTCAGTAATGTTTGATGGTCTCTCTTGTGTGCAGATTAGTGCACACTAATCAGAATCCTACGAACAGCCACCTCAACACAGCCACTGTAGAATATCTACTTCTGAAGGTGAATGTTCAGATTCTGTCAGATACAGGAAGAATAATGGAATAGAGGGATGGGCTCATTTCTCTTTTAATTTAGGGTTGTCCATGTTCTTCATTTTAATGAAGGGAAATTCACCCAAACTTTAGGTCAAGTGACTGACCTATTCATGGCTTTTTTGGCTGTCATTTACCTTTCATTTCTGAAGAAATCAATTAAAATAATTTGATAAAATCAGAGTCACAATCCACTCAGTGTTTAGCATTTCAAAAAAATTCTCTTTTTGTTTGACATACTTTAACACTAAGCAATGTTTTCTAAAAACCCTATGAACATTTTCCAATTTTCAGCACCATAATAATAAAAAGTAAATTACAACAAAAGCACAATGTTAATTTCAAGCTCCATTAGAAACACAGGGTGGGGAAAAGTGACTGTTTTCCAATTGAAAAGGATAAAATTAGGAGGAAACTAAATCCCATTTAAAGTCTTAAAGGGGGATTGCAAACAAAAGGCAGGAAAAAAATATGCTATGAAAAACTACTAGACAGGATTATTTTAAGGCACATTATCTTATTTAATGGAAATAGATAGCACTTATTTAATTTTATCAGTTTCTATAAAATGAGGCAATGTGCTATAAAAGTTAAACACTTGTAAGGGGGGAAATTGCAATTTAAAGTTTGATGCTAGCTGGTAAAACCCTTTATAATATCTTTGGAGTATGTCGATGTGTTCAATGCTATGTTCCATGCTAAGCCTACCTGAAATAATCAAGAGTTAAGGTTTTATTAAATTCAATTTAATTATTCTATTCAATGCATATCCAAAATATTTCTTCAGGTTTCTTAAACAATTGATTGGATATAGTTATAACAAAAATTCAACATGAAAGAAAAATTAATGTGAATAACTATACTGCAATGGAATATTAATTTACTTTCAACTTATAATAACAATTAATGTCCATGAATCTTTGGTGAAATTTCTATCACATACCTCAATGTGCACTTTAAAAAGGCACATTCTCTGTGTTCAAAAGCATGTACTTGTTATACAGGGCTTTCTTTTCATGGCAGGAAGACCTGGTGTGCTGCATTCCACGGGGTCAAAAAGACATGACTTAGCAACTGAACTATAACAAGAAGGATTTTCTTGATGACTCAGATGGTAAAGAATCTGCCTGCCAAAGTAGGAGACCTGGGTTCAGTCCTTGGGCCAGGAAGATCCCCTGGAGAAGGGAATGGGAACCCACTCCAGTATTCTTGACTGGAGAATTCCATGGACAGAAGAGCTTGGAGGGTACAGTCCTTGGAGTCACAAAGAATCAGAGATGACTGGGCAACTAGCATAACATTTTAAATAAAATAATATTGATAATACTTCAGAGACTAACAATATTAACTGGAATGGTGTTGGGAAATCTTATGCTTCCTGAACTGACTAGGGAAACATCTAAGTGACCTTTATAATCAACGTAATTGTCATAGTCTCTTTGACAGTGTAAATACGTTACTGTATATCAATGCCCTTAGGAATAGGAAACCTCTGCTTTCCTATGCAGATTGCAAATATAACCTTTGTTGAAGACAGTATGCTAATTTAAAATGCTTACATGTAGAAATGGCTGGGAAAAAAAAAAAAGGTTACTGTGATGTTTTATCCCAACTAAAATAAAAATACTCAGTTAAAAAATCCCCAGCTCGGAACATAAAGGATGTAGCACTAGCAGTGAGATAATATTGTCTTTCTTTACAGATTAATTTATTAAGAGGGAGTATTGCTGGGAGAAATATCAATAACCTCAGATATGCAGATGACACCACCCTTATGGCAGAAAGTGAAGAGGAACTAAAAAGCCTCTTGATGAAAGTGAAAGAGGAGAGTGAAAAAGTTGGCCTAAAGCTCAACATTCAGAAAACGAAGATCATGGCATCTGGTCCCATCACTTCATGGGAAATACATGAGGAAACAGTGGAAACAGTGTCAGACTTTATTTTTTGGGTTCCAAAATCACTGCAGATGGTGATAGCAGCCATGAAATTAAAAGACACTTACTCCTTGGAAGAAAAGTTATGACCAACCTAGATAGTATATTCAAAAGCAGAGACATTACTTTGCCAACTAAGGTCCGTCTAGTCAAGGTAATGGTTTTTCCAGTAGTCATGTATGGATGTCAGAGTTGGACTGTGAAGAAGGTTGAGCACCAAAGAATTGATGCTTTTGAACTGTGGTGTTGGAGAAAACTCTTGAGAGTCCCTTGGACTGCAAGGAGATCCAACCAGTCCATTCTAAAGGGGATCACCCCTGGGATTTCTTTGGAAGGAATGATGCTAAAGCTGAAACTCCAGTACTTTGGCCACTTCATTTGAAGAGTTGACCATTGGAAAAGACTCTGATACTGGGAGGGATTGGGGGCAGAAGGAGAAAGGGACGACAGAGGATGAGATGGCTGGATGGCATCATTGACTCAATGGACATGAATCTGAGTGAACTCCGGGAGTTGGTGATGGACAGGGAGGCCTGGCATGCTGTGATTCATGGGGTCACAAAGAGTCAGACATGACTGAGCGACTGAACTGAACTGAACTGAAGGTTGAAGTAAGTTTTACACCTGTTACCTGCTACCCAGGCCACATGAAAACAGAGTTATTTCCTATTATTACTTTTTTTTAATTTTTTTGATGCAAGCTTCAAGCATTGGTAAGAAAAGCACTCTCTGATTACCGCTACAGGAAAGAAATACATAACAATTAAGTTGTAAGTTTCTTTCAAAGGTCGACATATTATCACAGTATTTTCAATTTTCAACTCATATATTCTTTATTTCCTGAGGATTTCATTTTCACTTTTTTATTGTCTAGTGATCTTACTTCCTTGTTAGTCTCAATATTACTGGACAGTGAGCAAAGAAAAGGAAAAAAATAAATCATTCCAGCCAGTTGGTCTAGATCAGATCTCATATTTTTAACTGCATCTGAAGTGACCTCAGTCTTGTTGGAATTGCTGGCATCCTTTCTCACTTTTTCGGGGTTCCCTGTGACTGAGTGTCTGTTTTCAAAGTGGTGTTGTGGGACATGGTCTGACCTCATGGTGAGGGGAGAATGGATCCTACCCAGCTCCTCTCTAGCCGTCTCCATGGCCTGATGACCATGAAGGTCTGGCTGGTTACAGCTCCGAGATAATCATGATGATGTGATCACTAATCTAGAGCCAGACATCTTGGAATGTAAAGTCAAGTGGGCCTTAGAAAGCATCACTACAAACAAAGCTAGTGGAGTGCCGGGCTCCAGTCCTGATGGATCCAGGGAATTCGAAGCAAGGACGGCGTTGGCGAGGAAAGACTTATTTGTTTATTAATATAAGATTAGATTAAGAAACAAAAGCATAGTAGGAAAATTAAGTGGAGAAAGAAGGCTGAATAACTTGGCTTACGGGGAAGGCCAATAAAGTTCCAGACAAGGAGCTTGCATCATCTACGTTGGGCCACCGGCGCCCACTTGAATATCGGGGGGTGCCCCACCTTGGGCTCCCCTTCGCGTGGATCTTAAAAGCTGGGACAAGTAAGTAGACATGGCGAGCTGCCCCGCTCCAGATGGGAATTCAGCCTGAAATTAAAGAGGAGACACGGGGGAAACCAGTCCAGTGACTGCCCCCGTCCTCTATTGTTCAGAAGGCCTTTTATACTTTTGACAAAACATGGAGATAAATGGGTAACACAAAGTTATGCAGTGTTAGCAGCCCAGACTTTTATCAAAACCAGGCTTTTCTCTCTGCATACCTAGTTGTATACACAAGTCTTAGGTAATTTACATCATCTTCCGGCCAAAAGGGCCAATTAACATTTTACAGCCTTTTTTCTGATAAGGGTTTGTCAACCAGAAGACTTATTTGTGTTGACCTTCCCAAAGTCCAGTGCCACTCTCAGAAAGCACTAAATAAAGTTACATTCTTACATAGCAAGGACACAAGAGGAGTGCAGTGATATATAACAAAGAGAAAAGTAATTAACTCAAAAGTCTAGTGTTGCTAACATCAAAACTATTATATATCTTTTTTTCATATCCCATTTACATTGATTAACATCCTCCCAGGTGCCTAAAAGATAAAGAATATGGAGGCCTGGCAGCAGTCATTGAGTCAACAGTGAAAACCCTCTACTAACATGATTTTTAGCTCTTAGAAAAGGCTCTGCATCTTAAGATGCTTTAAGCTCTGTGCCTCTCATGGTAGGGGGGCTGTAAGCAATTCACAAGCTGTA
This sequence comes from Capricornis sumatraensis, assembly GCF_032405125.1. NCBI lineage: Eukaryota > Metazoa > Chordata > Mammalia > Artiodactyla > Bovidae > Capricornis > Capricornis sumatraensis. Next base: position 11,578,940 of record NC_091089.1, on the reverse strand, counting down.
AGAGGTCCAGAGGAACCTGTTAGGCAAGCTAGAGAGTTATCAGAGGGGGTTTAACTGAAACATCCCTTTCAAATGCAGAAGACTAAAGCCCTGATTTGACTTTTTCCAGAGAATATCAGAAGAGTGGAAAAGCAGGCAGATTCTTATTTTTTTTGGGGGGTGGATGCTCAGGAAATTTCAGGGGGAAAACCTGAGGTCTGATTAGCCTTGCCATCAGAGCTCTGCCACATGACCTTGTCACAGGTGGAATTACTCACACTGGCTCCCGGCAAGAGAGCAAATTGCCAACATCCGCTGGATCATGGAAAAAGCAAGAGAGTTCCATAAAAACATCTATTTCTGCTTTCTTGACTATGCCAAAGCCTTTGACTATGTGGCTCACAATAAACTGTGGAAAATTCTGAAAGAGATGGGAATACCAGACCACCTACCTGCCTCTTGAGAAATCTGTGTGCAGGTCAGGAAGCAACAGTTAGAACTGGACATGGAACAACAGACTGGTTCCAAATAGGAAAAGGAGTGTGTCAAGGCTGTATATTGTCACCCTGCTTGTTTAACTTCTATGCAGAGTACATCATGAGAAATGCTGGACTGGAAGAAACACAAGCTGGAATCAAGATTGCTGGGAGAAATATCAGGAACCTCAGATATGCAGATGACACCATCCTTATGGCAGAAAGTGAAGAGGAACTCAAAAGCCTCTTGATGAAAGTGAAAGAAGAAAGTGAAAAAGTTGGCTTAAAGCTCAACATTCAGAAAACGAAGATCCTGGCATCCGGTCCCATCACTTCATTGGAAATAGATGGGGAAACAGTGGAAACAGTGTCAGACTTTACCTTCTTGGGGTCCAAAATCACTGCAGATGGTGACTGCAGCCATGAAATTAAAAGACACTTACTCCTTGGAAGAAAAGTTATGACCAACCTAGATAGTATATTCAAAAGCAGAGACATTACTTTGCTGACTAAGGTCCGTCTAGTCAAGGCTATGGTTTTTCCTGTGATCATGTATGGATGTGAGAGTTGGACTGTGAAGAAAGCTGAGCTCTGAAGAATTGATGCTTTTGAACTGTGGTGTTGGAGAAGACTGTTGAGAGTCCCTTGGACTGCAAGAAGATCCAACCAGTCCATTCTGAAGGAGATCAGCCCTGGGATTTCTTTACAAGGAATGATGCTGAAGCTGAAACTCCAGTACTTTGGCCACCTCATGTGAAGAGTTGACTCCTTGGAAAAGACTCTGATGCTGGGAGGGATTGGGGGCAGGAGGAGAAGGGGACGACTGAGGATGGGATGGCTGGATGGCATCACGGACTCGATGGACATGAGTCTGAGTGAACTCCAGGAGTTGGTGATGGACAGGGAGGCCTGGCGTGCTGCAATTTTTGGGGTCACAAAGAGTCGGACATGACTGAGCGACTGAACTGAACTGAACTTGACAGCCAAAGAGACACTATCTGAAGACATTCACTGCTAGAATTTGTGATCTCATCTTTTGCTCTTTATCTTGAAAAGTCCAAACATTATAGTCCTTCCTCCAACTCCATGAGTCTACCAGAAAACCAACCTTCTCAGCCCCAAACACATCAGTGCATAGACTTGTTACACTTTATACAAGTATTGGCTATAGGAAACCAGGAAATGCCAGATTTTATTCTATTTAGTTTTCGCCAGCACCTCAGTCGCATTATTTCCACACATTTTTGAAAGGAGGCCTCATTTCTATTTCTCCTGATACATTCAGGGGAGCACACCATTATCTTACATTTTCTGCAGCTCCTCCTTACATAATGTTTCTAAAGCCCATCCTCTCACCTGCAGGCCTAAGGTCTGGGTGCATGCATGTGTGCTCAGCCATGTCTGATTCCATGTGGCCAAGTGGACCGTAACATACCAGGCTCCTCTGTCCATGGGATTTCCCAGGCAAGAATACTGGAGTGGGTTGCCATTTCCTTTTCAGGGGATCTTCTGAACCCAGGGATCAAATTCACTCTCTTGTGTCTCCAGCACTGGCAGGCAATGGAGGGGTTTGGGGGAAGTTAGAGGTTTATAGCAAGAACAAAGATTTTCTTGCCTGATTTTTTGCATTCTCCTGGATGTGTTTAAGATAACTCCAACTGGAACTGTAAAAAAACAGGGCCTCTGGAAGAGTACAGAATAAGATTGTCAGTCCTTTAGTAACCAGTAGAGCTCAAGGCCACAGTGATTTTGAATCCATGAAGAAAAGGCCTGAGCAGATTATAACTGCATTCTATTGAATCTATTTTTCATTAGATCAGTTTCATGAAATTGGCACCAAAACAATATTGAGCCTTCTGATCTATGAGCATGGTAAACATCTCTTCTTTAATTTCTCTTATAAATGTTTTGAAGTTTTCTATCTATGGATATTGTGCAAGCTATTTTCTCAAGTAATATTAGAAACTAGTTTGGTCAATTCTTAAAATAATTCTTATAAATTTAAATATAAACTTATACTATGATCTAATAATCCAATTATTATTATTGAATAATCCAAGTATTACTTGATAAAAATAAAAGTGTACAAACATGCAAAGGGTTGTATGAAAATGTTTATAATATCCTTATCCATAACAGCACATTCTCAAAAGAGAAAATATAATTTAAATGCACTAAATATAAACTGACTTTAAAAATGAATCTGTTGTTTCAATAAAATATTATGTTTCTGATATTGAAAGTAAGATTGAATGTACTTACGTACAATATAATTGTTATTCTAAAAAATATATAGTCTTCATTTGGCATCATGACATTGGGCCCCTGAAATTTAAAATTTGTTAGCTAAATATTTTCCTAAGCTCTCAAAGCATTTAAATTGGTCCTCCCCATGGCTATCAATAACTACATAACCATATTTAATAATTTCTAACATAATTTTTCCACAGTATACATATTTTAAAATGTTGGTGCATCTTATAGTTAGTGGTGTTTTAGAGCCAATGAATGCTTCTAAAGTGTTAATTTTAAGGCCATGTATGGAATGAGAGACTGAGAAAAGAACTGAGGAGTTGTTTATTAAGAATAAAACCAGAAGTGAGCAACTGGCATTAATGATTAGTGTTCCATCTATTGTTAAATATTGTCCTGCTGTGCTCAGGGTAATTATTTTCTTAAGTACATAGGACACACAGCAAAATATTTGCTCTCAATCATTTAAAATTTACTCTAATGATGACATCAATTTATTGCAAGAATAATGAAAAGAATGGAAAGTGACAATTTTCAGATGAACTACATTAGTTAGATAATTCAACAAATTATCCTCAAACATAGCAGTTGAAAGAGACAAACATTTGTTAATTCACAGTTTGGGGGAATAAGGAATCCCAGTTTGATTTATATGAAATGGACAAATTCCTTCCTTTTTAATTATAAAAGCTTCTCAAAGGAACAAATAACCTGTACAACCCTACAGATAATATGGAAACTAAATTTGTAGTTAGAAGTATTTGTACAAAAAGAAGAAAAAAAAAAAAAGAAACTCCAAGCCCAGATGGCATCAGTGGTATATTTTATAAGATATTTCAAGAATAAATAATAATAATTCTACATAAACTCTAAACTTCTGATGGATAAAACATGGAGGGAAATAAAAATAGTTATGCTGTATAAAACAAGTCAGATGAAAGATAGCACATAAATCAAGATTTCATTTATATAAACTCTAGTAAGTATAAGCCAATCTTCATAGACACAAACTGGTTAGTGATTGCCTGGGGGTACAGATAGGGATGTAAGAGTGGAAGTGATTATAGAGGGATTACAAACATGTTGGGCAATAAAGTGGCAAAAAAGAAAAAAAAAGTGTTGGGCAGACAAGTATGTTCACCATCATTAATTCGTGATGGTTTCATGTATGTTTCCTAAGTGTGTGTGTGTTCAGTTGTGTCCCACTCTTTGCAACCCCATGGACTGTAGCCCACCAGGCTCCTCTGTCCAAGGGATTTCTCAGGCAAGAATACTGGAGTGGGTTGCCATTTCCCTTCCAGGGGATCTTCCCAACCCAGGGATCAAACACATCTTCTGTACCGGCAGGCAGATTCGTTACCACTGAGCTACCAGGGAAACCCTATGTAAAACTTACCAAGTTGTAATTGTTAAATATGTGCACTTTCCTGTATCTAAATTATACCGCAAAAGCTGTTTAAAAACAAATATGCAGCCAATTAAACATTAAGATAAAATCAAATCATGTTACAACTTGCAAATTACAAGATCCTTAGATCTATAACCACAGTACTTGGCTTAGCTGGGACACCGTAGGAGACACACTCTAAGACGATATTTGTAAGCAAGAAGGTTATTGGTGAATCTTCAGTCCGGTGTGGCAGAGACCTCTCTGAAGGCCTGGAAAGCAGCAGATATGATAGGGCCCTTTGGAAGTGCTGTGTACTGAGGCACAGAGGACAGGCCTTTGTTCCCCCAGGTCAGCCAGTCATGAGAGGTGAGCTACTGCCAATGTAACATGTAAGCAAACATGTTTCTTTTGCTCAGCACCCTTCCCAGACAAGATAGGGGTTGAGAGCTATGTCTCCCAGCTGGTGGAGATATCAGTTGGAAGATATTTTAAACTTTGAACTTCTTCATTAGTACTGTTCTTGAGATATTTGATCATGTATAATCATTGTTTATACCCCCTTTAGCATGGAGGAGTTGCCACCTGTGCCTTGAAGATACTTAACATCTATTTGCTGACTAAATGATTTAAATATTAACTCCTTTGGGAAATCATCATTAGTAATAGGATGTGTGAGAAAGCCAGGATGCATAAATGCCCTTAGTTGTCCTGAACTATTGTTAAAAAATTCACAGCTGAGCATATATAATAAGATTTAAAGAGAGGTAATCTCAAGACTGAAGAAACTCTGAGGAGCTCACCATCAGTTTTCGTAGCAGACTTGTCCTGTCAAGGGTCAGGACGTGGAGGGAAGAAGACAGATGTCAGAGTCAAGGAGACTAAAATGTTGAGTACTTGTGGGGTGGAGATCTTGCGAGACAAAATTCTGGGAGAAAATAAGGTCAAGAGACAAGTTTTGCTAACAGGAAGCACAGGGCTGGGGAAATACCCGCAGCACTCCAAGCAGAGTGTAAGGAACAGAAAAACATCACGACTGTGAACAGGAAATGAGTAGTCACAGCATTTCTCTCTGATGGGTTCCATGGAAATGCAGTGTCCAGGTTAAAGCTGGAAAACACCTGGAAACCCGGAAAATCTTGCCATGTTAAAGGACCGGTCTCTCTCACAGTTTATAAGGTTAATGTAGGGAGAGAAGGAGGGGGGGATTGAGGAGGGGCCTAATTCACTGTAGTTTACTCTCTTTTATAGAAAAACCTCAGTTTTGAACAGATGAGGAAAAAAGACGTAGTGTGATTAAGTTGTGAAGCCATGGGTTTAAACACGAGCAAGAAATTTGCTTTTCTAACTGTTAAAAGTTTCCATAGAAAACTAGGAATGCCAAATTGTTGCCAAACTACTCTTAAAATCAGGAGAGGAGCCAAATAAACCCAGCACCTTCTATAGATAAATTAAATTTTAATGTATCTTTTATATTTGTAGATCTAGCCAAGTTTTGCCGAGGTTACCTCAGTAGCATATATCATTCTACCTACACACCTCACTTCCAGGTTCTCTCACAGCTAATTTATTTTCCAAAATGTTGTCAGATTAATTTTCCAAAGAACTGTATTTTTAACATCACTTTTTCCACTGAAAAACATCTGTAGCTCTTTAGGGACTGATATTTAAGTTCTCCATGACCCGTCCCTATCTAATTTATCACAGGTTCCTCTTTTATTCATTTCTTCAGACGTTTATACTCATCAGTGCAAATGATTAAGGTTTTTCCTATTTATCTTAGCTTCCTCAACTCATGCTAAACTCTCACTATCCTCTCTGTTCATTTTATTATATCCAATTCCCATTTACCTTCAAATCCCATCTGAAAATCACATTCTCTATTAAATATACTATGACTTATGGAAATAACATTTTTTACCACATTTACTAATTTGTGGTCAAGTTTTCCCAATTTTAAGGAAATTGTGCTATATGTTCTTAAATCTGAGGTATCCAGGAGAACTATATATTTTTCATTTGCCATACAGCTCATCAAAGAATCTTGCAAATACTATATCAGCTTATAAAATTATGGCAAATAACAAATAATAATTCAATAAATAAATATTCACATGATATGACTTTAAATTTATATAACTGTCTTATTAATAGAGTGCTTAATATGTTCATTCTATTAATAATAAAGAGCTATATATTTCAAAGGGCTTCCTAGGTGGCTCAGTAGTAAAAATACTCTTGCCAATGCAGGAGACACAGGAGACATGAGTACGATCCCTGGGTCAGGAAGATCTCCTGGAGAAGGAAATGGCAAACCACTCTAGTAGTCTCACTTGAAGAATCCCATGAACAGAAGAGCCTAACGGGCTACATACAGTCCATGGGGTCACAGAGTTGGACACGGCCAAGTGACTACACATGCACACCATCATGTCTAACAAACAACAGCATCTCATAGTTTCTGATCCAACTATAGTCAGGGAGCTCTGACTGTAACTAAAATACCTGACTAAATAAATAATTCAGTGTTTTCAAAATTGATTCTCAAATTCTTTTCTTGTGGAACACTAGTTTTATAATCGTGTTCCATTTCTAACCTAGTATAATGGTAATCACTTTTACCCTTTCAAACCATGATCTTCATTATTTTCATTTATAATTTCCTTTTAAATTTTGGAATCTGCTCACGTGTCTGATAGTGCAAGCCTGTGACAAAAGAAATCAATATGTGGTATATAATAAATATAATGGAAAATTTACAAAATAACTATCACTATAAGTTGGAAAATTGCTTTCCCTCCTCTCATTACTTATAAAAAATGTTTATTCTGTTGGATTTATTACATAAAAGTAATAGTTATTTTGGACTGCAAGGAGATCGAACCAGTCCATTCTTGAAGGAGACAAGCCCTGGGATTTCTTTGGAAGGAATGATGCTAAAGCTGAAGCCCCAGTACTTTGGACACCTCATGCGAAGAGTTAACTCATTGGAAGACTCTGATGCTGGGAGGGATTGGGGGCAAGAGGAGAAGGGGACGACAGAGGGTGAGATGGCTGGATGGCATCACTGACTCGATGGATGTGAATCTGAGTGAACTCCAGGAGTTGTTGATGGACAGGGAGGCCTGGCATGCCATGATTCATGGGGTTGCAAAGAGTCAGACATGACTAAGCGACTGAACTGAACTGAATGAATAGTTATTTTAAAATTATAATCATGTTAGAAAATGTTCAAAATACTGGCATTTTTATCTTCTCTCTCTTTTCCTTCTTCTCTTTTTTAAAAATTCATCAAGCCTCATATAATTGTCCTAACTCTTTAATATCACCAATTTAATTCATACCTTTATCAGTTTGCATATAGCTTACTATAAAAGTTATTTTTAATTTATCTTCATTTTCTTCAGTTGGTTCTTGGTAATTTTGTAGCTTTAAAATTCTTAAAAGCACAAGTATTCAAGAATACCCAATAATTTTTTCCAAACTATTAATTTTACTCCACACATATAGGACATCACATCTCCCTAGGTTTGTAGGAGCATCTTTCACTCTTCCTGCCTTAGTGGTAAGGCTAGCAGTGATTGATATGAAATAAAAAATATCAGTTGTTTGAATCAAAGAGAAGTACAATTATTTCTCATATGAAGTCGCAACATGGGAGGCCAAAGCTAGTGTGGAGCACCATTGCATCATGGATCCCCGGACCTTACATATTTACCTCTCTTCCTAAGAGGGACTCATTATCCAGGATGTTCAGTTCAGTGGAGGTGTTTTGTCCACATCTCAGCCAACAGGGAGATAAAAAACGGAACAAGAAATACACCAATGATCTTTTTAATAATATTTCCAAGAAGTTTCAAAATCTACTTCTATTTATAGTATATTGGCTTTGAATGAATGAATTATTTTTTCCCATCAAGAGGAAAGAAAAGCTGGGGGAAATGTCTAGCTAAACATAAGATCAATTATTAAAGAAGAAGGATCATTTTGATATCAGGGTCAGTTAAAACTCTCAGCAGTGTAGTGGAGGAAAAATTCCTTTTTATCCTTTTAAAGTCTCCTTAAGAATTTGTTGTGGTTCAGTTTCTAAGTTGTGTCTGACTCTTTGTGACCCCATGGACTATAACATGCCTACTGTAGCATACCCCTAAGAATTAAACCAACATAAAATAGATTAAGGGTAGAAAAGCATATATTTATTAGTTTTTTTTTTTTTTTTTAACATGTACATGGAAACCTTCCCAAGAGAATGAAGTCTTGCAGGAATGACTAGAGAAGAGAGATTTTTTTTTAAATTTTATTTTTTAGAAAAGGAAACAATAAATTTGTGACACTGTTAAAACACAGAGGTTTTGGCTAGGACAAAAAAATCTTGCAAAAGGGATCAGGAAGAAAAGTTTGTATAGACTTTTCTCAGCCTCTATTCCCCTCCTCTCATGATAAAATGTCCTCCTCCTTTATGGTACAAGGAAGGTACTTTTCATGGGGGAGTTTAATCTCTCACTTTTGAGAATAAAAAGCAAAAGTCAGAGTGCCCTTCTTGCATCTGTATTTGTTTCTCAAATGCCTTTCACTAAAAATAATCAGTATGCCCAAATGCCATATCTTAGGGTAATGTGTGCTGAATTCCTTCAGCAACATGCTGCTATTTCCTCATAAAACTGAAAGCTCTACAGTTCCTTGATGGATACAAATGAATACAGGAGTCAGTATGGAATTGAGTGAAATCAATGCCATAAATCTGTCAAAATGCTTTGGCCTGAATTACTGTATTACAAAAATGAGATTATTTGGATGGACCTAGAGATTATCATACCAAGTGAAGTAAGTCAGAGGAAGACATACATGATATCACCTATATGTGGAATCTAAAAAGATTATACAAATGAATTTATTTACAAAACAGAAACAGACTCTCAGACTTAGAAAACAAATTTACAGTTACCAAAAGGAGGGCAGGGATTAATTAGGAGTTTGGGATTAGCAGATACACACTACTATAAATAAAATAGATAAACAAGAAGAACCTACTATATAGCACAGGGAAGTATAAAAAAAATGAGATCATTTAGCTGGATAATCCTAAAATAGCCAGTTTTAAAGTACTATGATTCATCAATGGTGTCATCTTTAATATTTCAACCCAGGCTTAACTTGGTTGTTCTGAGTTTCTAAATACTTGTCACTTTACACATATCATTTACCTGCAAATTATACAATAACATTCCCACATAACTTAATATACAATTACCTGTTTTTATGAAAGGTAACTGTACTGTTAAGTCAGGAAATTCTACTTTTTACATATTTTAAACTGTCTTTTAAACTAAATAATGAAAGTGAAAGTTGCTCAGTCGTGTCCAACTCTTTGAGACCCCAAGGGCTATACAGTCCATGGAATTCTCCATGCCAGCATACTGGAGGGGGTAGCCTTTCCCTTCTCCAGGGGATCTTCCCAACCCAGGAAAAGAACTGGGGTCTCCTGCACTGCAGGTAGATTCTTTATCAACTGAGCTATCAGGGAAACCCAAACTGAATAACAGCATTTGTTAATTCACAAAGACATATAGATCGTTCAGTATATTCTAGTCACTTTCCAGAAATAAGCATAAACTAACACCTGGACGGAGGAGCCTGGTAGGCTACAATCCATGGGGTCACAAAGAGTCAGATACGACTGAGCGACTTTCCTTTCACTTTTCACTTTCATGCATTGGAGATGGAAATGACAACCCACTCCAGTGTTCTTGCCTGGAGAATCCCAGGGACAGGGGAGCCTGGTGGGCTGCCATCTATGGGGTTGCACAGAGTCGGACACAACTGAAGCGACTTAGTAGCAGCAGCAGCAGCAGCAATGCCTGTCTTCACAGAAGTTATATTTCAGTTCTGGGAGATGACAGTACATGGAGGGATTCCACAGCTGCTAAAAGTGAAGATGCTGTGAGAAGGCAGAGATGCACATAGACTGAAGGATCAAGGAGATTACTGAAGTCGATATTTGAAGGAAGACCCATCTATCTAAGCTGAGGGAACAGCAGACATCAAGGCTCTCTTGTGAGGCAGTGAGGATCATGACCTTGTAAAATCTTTAAGTTCATATTGAACTCTGAGGTGGATGAGGAGTCACTGAAAATTTTTAAGGAAAGGAGCAAAACGTGTTAAAATAATCAACCTATATCAGGGTTTCCCTAAGTTGGCATAGCACATTTGTGTAGATGCTGTCATTCATTCATGCCTGACTCTTTGGGACCCCACGGACTGTAGCCCTTCAGGCTCCTCTGTCCGTGGGATTCTTCAGGCAAGAATACACGGAGTGGGTTGCCATGCTCTCCTCCAGAGGATCTTCCCGACCCAGGGATCAAACCTACTTCTCTTACATCTCCTGCATTGCCAGGCAGGTTCTTTACCACTGACATTTTAGGCAGATAATTTGTGTTGTGGGTGGCTGTCCTGTCAGAGCTTCAGCAGCAGCTCCTGCGTGTAGCTCCGAGAAGACTGCGACATCCTCTGCTCCCATTATAACAGCCAAGACTCATCTCTAGGCAAGACCAAATGTCCCCTGCCTATCCCTCCCCCAAACACTGCTAAGACCACTGTGTGAGATCATGCAAAGGAAATAAACTGCTGAGGTCAAATGCAGAGGTAAACAAGCCAGTTAGCAGACTGTATCAAAATGTTAGGTGAGGAATGATGGTATTTTAGATAAAGTAGCATGGTAGAACTTGTGAGAAATAGTCAGCTTATGGATACCTTAAAGAAAAGCCAACAAGAGTTGTGGAATGCAATAAAATTAGAGAAGTCAAATAATAGGAACCAGAGAAGGAAAATTGTATTAAATTGGCAACCAAGAGTAAGGAAAACATCATTTTCACTTGCAGGGGGTTGAATATGAGATGTGGGAGAGAAAATAGCATCACCAGAGATGTTTACAGGGATGGCTGTGTCCTTGAGAAGAGCCAAGTAGTAGTTAGGAAGGGAGGATGAAGAAAGCAAAAGAGTGGTTGAGTTTCCTGCAGATTCAGTGGACTCTTTGGGAATTCAGGGTTTGTCTGTAAAGGTGGCTCATATTGGAAGGGGCACAGAGCTCAATGGCGATGAATGTCTGCAGAGATGAGGGATTACTTGGGAGTCTATGGCTTCGTGGCTTCTACGGAACATGAGGATAAATTAGAAAGATCTTGTAGGCAAATTATGATGGTGAACCTGTGGGGTGAGGTGGGTGAACAGAGGGCAGAATCTTACCAGTAACTCATAAAGACTGAAGAATCTCCTCAGGGTCACATTGTTTGTTATTGCTGTTTGGTTGCTAAATAGTGCCTGTCTCTTTTCAACTCCTGGACTGTAGCCCACCAGGTTCATCTGTCCATGGGGTTCTCCAGGCAAGAATACTAGAGTGACTTGCCATTTTCTTCTCCAGGAGGAAGAACAGATATAAAGGCTCTCTTGTGAGCTGGTGAGGATTGTAATCTTGTAAAGAGATTTTCCTGACCCAGAGATGTAACCTGCGTCTCATGTGACTTCTGCATTGGCAAGCCGATTATCTACCACTGAACCACTTGGAAAGCCCACCCCAGGGTCATATCAGTAGTCTTAAGATCCTGGAGTTGAGTCACTGAGAAACAGGTAAACCTCCTTGGGTGCCACTGGCAGGTCCTTTCATGACAAATTTTCTTCCCAGTTTACATTAAACCTATTAGCTGACTGTGACTCATCAGTAGGAAAAAGACATTTTAATTCAATTACTTTTAGAAATTTTAAGATAAAATTATTTTAGTAGCTTAAGAGAAAGGGTACAGAATTTTCAAAATCTTCCATTAACCAAGCAAATTTGATTAATTATAACCAATTATAAGTGCATTCAGCTCTGGGAGGCACAATAGACCACATTATTAATATTTAACATCACAACTACAAAATCATCAAATACAAGGCAGGGATTTTTTTTTTTCCCCCCCCCTCTGGTCTTTGGTTCTATAAGCAAAGGAGGTCAAGGTTTAAATGAGCAGAATAAATTGATTTTAAGCTCCAGCTCTCCCAATAAAAGTGCAACCTAATTAAGTATAGCAGCTACAGCTTTAGACAAATGTAAAACATTCAGAAGAAATTTTGACCAAAATGTGTATTTGTTACAGATTGGATGTAGCTATGATGTGTGGAGTTGGAGAGAAATGTAATGAGCTGTTAGCAGCATTTTTAACCAAGGAAACATGAAATTAATTTGGCCACACTTTCCATCTGTTACAACGAGCTCTTCAAGAGCTGATAAAGAGGATGAAGTACAGTTGTCCGGCAGGAAATTAAATTATGTGTACCAGTGAAAAAAAGCTACTCTTAAATGTCAGTGACCTGATTCAAAGATGATTTCTTTTTCCTTTTTTTTTTGTTTTTGCATACAAAAGAGAAACAACTTTCTAGAGCAAAAGTTAACAACAAAAAATTTGTCTTAGACTGAGCCAGGTCACTGGACTCATAGACTGATTTGGAAAGCACAGACTAGAAATAGAAAGAGCAACAGACATGAAATGTTTACATCTTTGTGGCTTATCCTGCATTCAGCGCTTTTCCTCCTCTCAAAAGCAAACTTGGTTAATGCAGGATTTTTTTTCAGATTTAATGTAAGTGATGACCTTGCTCCAAACCAATAGTAGCAGAAATCTTTCAAAACCAAGTTTAAGTTCGATAGAGATTTCAGCTTTGTTTATAGAAAATAAACTTTTTAAATATCTACTTAAAAGCTTTATAAGTTCATTTATTTTAACTTAAATTTGAAATAACTTTAGACTTATAGAATAACTTCAAAAATACTACAGAAATTTTCTATATACCACTCACTCTCATTTCCCTAATGTTTGCCACTTGTAAAACCACAGTGCAATGATCAAAACTGAAGGGTAAACATTGATTCAGTACTATTTACTAAACGACAGACTTCAGTAGGATTTCTCCGATGTTTCTATTTTTTTTCCCCTTTTCTTTTCTAGGATTCAATCCAAGACCATACACCACATTTAGTTATCACTTCTCCTGGGTCTCCTTCAATCCCCTCCAATCTTCATTCTCCCCTTATCTTTCATGATCTTGGCGTCTCTGAAGAGTGCTGAGCAGGTGTTCTATCCATCTCCCTCAGCTTGAGTTTCTCTGATATGTTATCATTATTAGATTGATGTGTGGATCGGGGAGAAGACTATCAGAGTTAATGTGTCCTGTTCAGCAACCCTGTCTGCTGTTACATGATGCCAACACCTCATTATTACTGATGATGCTTGTCTTGACCTTTTGGGTATGGAGGTGTCCTGTAGGGTACCTCTTTTCCCATATTGTTCAGTCACTGAATCTGTCTGACTTTTTGTTACCACTGTAGACTGCAGCACACCAGGCTACCCTGACCATCACCAACTCCCAGAGCTCGCTCAAACTCAGGTCCATTGTGTTCATGATACCATCCAACTATCTCATCCTCTGTCATCCCCTTCTCCGGTCCTCAATCTTTCCCAGTATCAGGGTCTTTTCCAGTGAGTCAGCATTTTGCATTAGGTGGTTGATATTTTAGTTTATATTTTGAAGCTATATAAATATTTGTTTCTCCTTAAATTTTTGAAGAGGGTCACAGAAGAAAAATTAGGTAAGAATGTGTTACAGAATGGAATTCATTTGTGCAAAATCACACCTTATGGATATATTTTGAATTATTTAAATATAAATCAATGCAGCTAATGGTGACACTCTGTACCTGAATGTTCATCATCCATTTTAAAAAACAGTACTAGTTATTTTACTGCTTTTTATCTTTATTTAGAAGTTTTTGTGAAAATTGAGGGAAGAACTCAATTAGTCTCAAATCAAGAGTTGTAGACATTACAAATCTAAATAAAATATGTGTTCATTACATATGAGAAAAATTATACTTTTACAAATAATTTCAAGTTTAACAATTATCAAGACTTTTTTCACTCTACAGAATTATTTTTAATTATGTGAATTAGCATTTGATATAGATATAGATATAGATATATGTTCGACTTACTATTTCTCATCAAAATCCAGATTTTGAGTTTAATTTGAAAGGCCAGAGACGATCTCATCATCCTTGCCATATTTCTTACCAATTTCTAATGCACTTATAAAATGACTCATGTAATTAAGCTACCTTTTTGAAATCTTTCATATTTCTGATTCTTGAGGCAGAATGTATCAGAGAAAGTAACTATTAAAGCATCATTAAGGACACCATTAAATGCAGCCATGTACCTTTTTTGTTTTTTTGTTGGTTTTATTTTGTTTTGGAAAGATACAAGCTATTTTTAACTATCAACTATCACAGTCATAAAAATCAGAAAAATTCATTACACTAATTTGTGGCAAAATTCTGTTTAAAATAGTTGCTACTTACTTTTAAGCAATTAATAAAAGTGAATTGTGACAGAAAACAACCAGCTGGGATACAGTTAAAATGGAAAGAGTAACTGAGTAAAAATTAAGAGAAATCCTCTATTAACCAACACCAGTGAGGCTCTGCTCCTTACAAAAGGCTGTTCTAAAGATCAAAGACACTTGATCAATGACCTCTAATTAAAAAGAAGTATAATGTTACAGAAGACAAGTTTAACTTTTCAAAGTAATCTATTTAAAAATTTAAGTTATAATTAATGAGTCAAATGCCCAACATCCTAAGGTTTATCACCTGATGCTTTTAAAGATGACACCATCACAAAGCTTTATAAAAGCACAGGAAGATATTTTGAGAAATGTATTTTAAAAAGCTCCTTGAAAAGCTCTTTATGTACTTCTACTAATGAACATTATATAAATAGCAAAAGAAGCAAATCAAGATACAGTTTTAAACCAAAGTGTCCTTAGAGAAATCTTTTGTGTGCCTACATTTTATACTATTGTACCTTAATGATGGGCCTCCCTGGTGGCTCAGTGGTAAAGAATCTTCCTTCTAATGAAGGAAACCTGGGTTCAATTTCTTTGTTGGGAAGATCCCCTGGAGAAGGAAATGGCTACCCACTCCAGTATTCTTGCCTGGAAAATCCCATGAACAGAGGAGCCTGGCAGGCTACAGTCCATGGGGTCACCAAAGAGTCAGACACAACTGAGTGACTAAACAACAACCACCACCACCTTAATGACACAGCACTCCTTGATGAAATGGAGAAACTAAGAGTGTCTACATCAGAGGGTTGTTTTGAGAATTGGATGAGTTAATATTCTAAAGCCGGTAAACAATACCAGTATTAATATAAGGGCTATACAAAACTGAATTCATAAATTGAGCATTTATCTAGGCACTGGAGCTACAATGATGAATAACAAAGTCAGAGAAACAATAAATAAACTGCAATGAAGTTATGACAAAGACAGAGGCCTATGAGATTGGCCACTGTTATTTTATCTGGGCAGCCAGGAAAAGTGTAACCCAGTCTGCTAAGTAACTTCAGTTATGTCCGACTCTGTGCAACCCCATAGACGGCAGCCCACCAGGCTCCCCTGTCCCTGGGATTCTCCAGGCAAGAACACTGGAGTGGGTTGCCATTTCCTTCTCTAATGCATGAAAGTCAAAAGTGAAAGTGAAGTCTCAGTCGTGTCTGACTCTTAGCGACCCCATGGACTGCACCCTACCAGGCTCCTCCATCCATGGGATTTTCCAGACAAGAGTACTGGAGTGGGGTGCCATTGCCTTCTCCACAAAGACTCTAGTACCTCTGAATAAGAAAGGAAGACCATCTTCCTAGTTGTAACAAAAGTATTGTGTAAAAATTGTAAGTATCAGTTACCTTCTGATGGAAAGTTTGATATTTAATTTTTAGTTTAAATGGAATAACCCACTGTAGGCAAAATTCTGTTGTCTAGGATCAAACATGATTATACTCTAGTTTAACTATTTAAAAATAAAGAATGTGGCCATAAAGCCTTTCCTTCTAGCCTCAGGGACACCTGAAGACTGGCCTTTGGCTGTATCTTCCTATTTTGTAGTAATGATAAGGACTTTTTAGCACATTCAACAGTTGTTCACTATCTACTGGTGAATTAGCTCAGATGAATCAACACAAAAATAATTTAGAGGAATTTCTCAACAAAAGCCAATAAATAAGAAATGAACTGCTATACAAAATAGACTCATAAATATTTATTACCAGATATTAAAAAAACTGTACTTTCTCTGATCTTATTAGATCAAACCAATCTTTGATTAAAAATTTAGCAATCAATATGCTCTGAATACATAATTATTAATTATATAGCACCCCAACTAACTATTGCAGGTGTGACAGAATGTTTCTGAATCCTAATACCTGGAATCTTTGCTGAATATGTATGCTACTTTCTATTGCAAAGGGATTGTATAGCTAAAATAGAGTATCTTGAGATGTGGAGAGTATTGTGGATTATCCTGATGGGTCTAATCAAAGCACAAGAGTTGTTATAAAGGGAATCGATCTCAGAGTTAGAGAGAGGGACAGGAGATGCTATCCACCTGGCTGTCAATATGAAATTTGGGGCTATGAGTTAAGGAAATTTGGGCCATTTCTTGAAGCTAGAAAAGACAAAGAAATGGACTCTTCTTGACAGCTTGAAGAAGAAAAACAGTCCTGCAGAAATCTTGGATTTAGGATATCTGACTTTCAAAACTATGAGATAATAATGCTGATTTAAGCCACTCTGTTTTTGGTAATTTGCTGCAGCAGATTTTCATTGCAAATTTCTATTGCAGCAGCAATAGAAAACTAATATAGAAGTAAAATAAAAATGCATGATTAGATTCTATGTGTTTAAAGTTTTGTGTTTTTCCCCCCTACTTGAAGTTAACTGAAGAAAACTAAAAACAAAAACTTTAATCCACTTTCATTATCTGTACATAATGAAGGTTGAAAAAGTAATTTCTACTAACTCTGAAATTATATTATTGTAACATTTTCCTTTTATTAATAATCTGAATCCTGCTGCTGCTGCTGCTTAGTCGCTTCAGTCGTGTCCGACTCTGTGTGACCCCATAGATGGCAGCCCGCCAGGCTCCCCCGTCCCTGGGATTCTCCAGGCAAGAACACTGGAGTGGGTTGCCATTTCCTTCTCCAATGCATGAAAGTGAAGTAGCTCAGTCGTGTCCGACTTGTAGCCACCCCATGGACTGCAGCCTACCAGGTTCCTCCGTCCATGGAATTTTCCAGGCAAGAGTACTGGAGTGGAGTGTCATCGCCTTCTCCAAATAATCTGAATAAATGTGACTATTCTGCCTCCTCCAGTTTTGCAGCAACTCTCTGAATTTACAGCAATAAGAATTTTAACAAGTTGTTTTACTTTTAGTTATACTGACATGTCAACTTCCCATAAAATATAGGCACCCAGTAAATATTTCTCCAATAGATCGACATATTAAAATGTACCAACCCATCAAAGCCAACATATCCAAAATTAAACCATTCCTAACTCAAACTCATTTGCTTCAATCTGTCTTCTTTAGATTTTCTTAGGGAAACTTTCAGTCTCTTAGTTTTCAGGAAATTGTTGATTACCAAGCACCTATTTTCAACGTTATCTTTTCAACCCAAACAATACAATACAAAGCAATATTTAATTAGGTTACTATATATCTATGCTTTAAAATCAGCAGCAAATCAAACTGCCTAAATGAAATGAAAACAGTAAAATTAATTAAATTCTCATAGAGAAATGTGATCACTTTAAGGTCTAGTTTCACAATAACCTAGGGAAAATGTCAGTAAGATGAATAAATTGGTTAATAACCCACTCCAGTATTCTTGCCTGGAGAACTGCATGGACAGAGGAGCCTGGCAGGTCACAGTTCATGGGGTCGCAAAGAATCGGACATGACTGAGCGATAAAACAAACATAGAAAATTAATTTGGCTACACAGTACTAGGGGATGAAACTAAAAAGGAAAATTATAAAAAGGCAGACATTTTTAGGCAGAATGTATAGAATAAATGATAAGAATCAAAGTATTTTTTAAAGTATTTTATAAATTATTTTCCATTAATGGGGACATATCTAACATTTTTTTTTACCAGACTATGTATAATATCATCAAATTGGCTTCAAAATATATGTGATATATTTTATATAATAAAATATAGTATATCTTATACATGATCTTTATATACCAAATGTACAAAAAATTGGAAGACAATTTTTATATTTATATTTGTATAAATATGAAATATTTGACCTGGAGATGACTCTGAGAGAATATTCAATTATCTTAAAACTGAAGAACTGTTTGAGGAATGAGGATTTGGAATTGTCTTTAATTTCTTCCCCAAATCAAGACACATCATGAGCAAAATTTTCCAGCTGCCTGCTCAACAGGCTCCAGGGAACAATTTTCCGTAGTGCAGGTTTCCTAAAAGTGGTTCTGTTTGAGCCCAGACCACATGAGTTTGCTTCAGATTAGGAAGAGGAGATGCAATACAGCTACTCCCTTATGCAAAACATTACTGTGCTAAAATAAATTTGAGGACTAGTCACAAAATAATAGTAGAATTAAAACTCTGAAAAGTCACACATGAAAGAAACTTGTGTCTTTTCTAAATTCTTTTTATCCATTAGGAATATTATGTACTATTCCTAGAAATTATTGAAATTTTCCAAGACTTTCAGATACAATTGAGTCCTGGAAAACTAATTATTATCTTTATAATTTCATAAAAGCCTTAGAAAATAACATCAATAAATATTTTAAGTGTCTACCAGACATATGGGATACTATTCAGGCACTGCTGATTTATCTGTTAAGTATGTTTAAACAAGAATAAAGTGAGTTTGTTCTTAATGAAAAATGATCATTATCAACATAGACATTTTTTCATTGTTTTTATAGATAAATCTGTGTACTGAGTGCAGGACTCCAGATAATAATCACTTTCTGTAATAGAGAAGAAAACCTTTCAAAGTAAGTAATCCTACGGCCTTGCAAGTTCTTAAACTCTTAAAACTGTCTTCTTGATTAATCTACATCATCTAGTTCCTCCAGGACTTTTTGATTATGGAAATTGTTGTTCAAAGAATTCCTATTAGCATCACTCAAAAAGCTCTGTTCTTCAGGATGAAGATGCAAACAAAGATAGTAGTGTTTTCCTTGTATTACACACTTAACTTTACTACACAGATGCACATATGGACGAGGATGTGTCTGCTTTACTACCAGCAGGAGAATTACCTAGATTTTACCCCTTAATGCATAGTTGCTGATATAGAACCTAATGTTTATAGGACACACAAATTTATTCAATGAGTCACAGTTGGGTTTTGAATTCAGGTGACCTGGAGTTTAATCTCAGTTCAATCTGATTTCATGACTATAATTAATTAAAGGGCTTCCCTGGTGGCTCAGTGGTAAAAAATCAGCCTGCCAGTGCAGTAGACCGCATTCAATCCCTGGATCAAGAAGATACCTTGGAAAAGGAAATGGAAACCCACTCCAGTATTCTTGCCTGGGAAATCCCACAGACAGAGGAGCCTGGCAGGGTACAGTCCACAAGGTCACAAAAGAGATGGACATGGCTTAGTGACTAAACAACAACAGCAATTATATTAATTACTGGTATTAAATTTATTTTTGTCATATAACAATTAAAATGCATATCTGTTGTTAGTTCAATGATTTACAAATAATCCCATAGAATTAGGGAACCTAAATAATGTAAGAGATATATGAAAACTTGGCATGTATTTATTACAACACCTCCATTAAAGGTATTCAATCTGTTTCCTTGAGATCACATGGATTCTTTAAAGCAGAATATGAAATTTATTCTGAAACATAACAAACTTAGTCATACTGCATGCTATTTGTAGTACTGATTAACCTGAGAAATTTTCATTTGTTTTTCAGAAATTAAATGGAAAATTATAAACAGAAACATAGTAATTTGATGAAGTAATTAATAAATTACTAATTCATTCATTAATGAAGATATGTTTTACAATATTTACATATTAAGGCAATCTCTAGAAAATTACTATCAATAGAATTCATCAGTAATAAAGAAATAAGAAAGAATAATATGAGATGTTTTTATACAGACTTTATTTTTAGATTAGTGAAATTTATGAAGCTAATAGGAATACATATTTAAAACAAATTTTTTTCATATTTTCTGAAGTGATATGATGCAGTACTGGTAGAATTAAATAGATTTAAGAAACAGAATCAAATAAATCTGAAAGATAATCATGTTAAATTTTATTTGGATAAGACACATTATGAATACAGTAGTGAAAAGAGACTTGAACATTTACTAAAATTAATTTATAGTTATATATTGATGAAAAACTACTAGCAGGAATTCCTATTCTAATATGATGTATTAAAATTAAGTATGCACATAGCCATGATCAATCAATTATACTCCTTACATAAATCTCAAAAAAAAGTGTCTCACAGATCCATAAAGTGACATGAATAATATTACTTAGCACAGCATTACCTTTTGTTGTGGTTAGTTAGAGGGTAACTATTCATCTGTCTGGAAGACTGCATAAGTTTTATGTGTAAAATTATTTAGCAAAAAATAATAATGGATATTGAATATACACATTGCAACAAGGTTGGATCTGATGTAGTATAGCACTCAATAAAAAAGAAACATGATAAATGTCTGTATACACACATACAGGTATGTGTACATGTGGGAATGATTTACCTAAAAAATAATTTTTCTGTATGAAAACATACAAAGAAAGTATACATATTAAACTATATGTATTGATCAGATTGATTATAAACCTGCAGGAGCAAGAGAAAAATTTAAAAAAAAGCCCAGGTCCAGACGGCTTCACAGCTGAATTCTACCAAATATTTCGAGAAGAGCTAACACCTATCCTCCTCAAACTCTTCCAGAAAATTGCAGAGGAAGGTAAACTTCCAAACTCATTCTATGAGGCCACCATCACCCTAATACCAAAACCTGACAAAGATACTACAAAAAAAGAAAACTACAGGCCAATATCACTGATGAACATAGATGCAAAAATCCTCAACAAAATTCTAGCAATCAGAATCCAACAACACATTAAAAAGATCATACACCATGACCAAGTGGGCTTTATCCCAGGGATGCAAGGATTCTTCAATATCCGCAAATCAATCAATGTAATTCACCACATTAACAAATTGAAAAATAAAAACCATATGATTATCTCAATAGATGCAGAGAAGGCCTTTGACAAAATTCAACATCCATTTATGATAAAAACTCTCCAGAAAGCAGGAATAGAAGGAACATACCTCAACATAATAAAAGCTATATATGACAAACCCACAGCAGACATTATCCTCAATGGTGAAAAATTGAAAGCATTTCCCCTAAAGTCAGGAACAAGACAAGGGTGCCCACTTTCACCGCTACTATTCAACATAATTTTGGAAGTTTTGGCCACAGCAATCAGAGCAGAAAAAGAAATAAAAGGAATCCAAATTGGAAAAGAAGAAGTAAAACTTTCACTGTTTGCAGATGACATGATCCTCTACATAGAAAACCCTAAAGACTCCACCAGAAAATTGCTAGAGCTAATCAATGAATATAGTAAAGTTGCAGGATATAAAATCAACACACAGAAATCCCTTGCATTCCTATACACTAATAATGAGAAAGTAGAAAGAGAAATTAAGGAAACAATTCCATTCACAATTGCAACGAAAAGAATAAAATACTTAGGAATATATCTACCTAAAGAAACTAAAGACCTATACATAGAAAACTATAAAACACTGGTGAAAGAAATCAAAGAGGACACTAATAGATGGAGAAATATACCATGTTCATGGATTGGAAGAATCAATATAGTGAAAATGAGTACACTACCCAAAGCAATTTACAAATTCAATGCAATCCCTATTAAGCTACCAGCCATATTTTTCACAGAACTAGAACAAATAACTTCAAGATTTGTATGGAAATACAAAAAACCTCGAATAGCCAAAGCAATCTTGAGAAAGAAGAATGGAACTGGAGGAATCAACTTGCCTGACTTCAGGCTCTACTACAAAGCCACAGTCATCAAGACAGTAGGGTACTGGCACAAAGACAGAAATATAGGTCAATGGAACAAAATAGAAAGCCAAGAGATAAATCCACACACATATGGACACCTTATCTTTGACAAAGGAGGCAAGAATATACAATGGAGTAAAGACAATCTCTTTAACAAGTGGTCCTGGGAAAACTGGTCAACCACTTGTAAAAGAATGAAACTAGATCACTTTCTAACACCATACAAAAAAATAAACTCAAAATGGATTAAAGATCTAAATGTAAGACCAGAAACTATAAAACTTCTAGAGGAGAATATAGGCAACACACTCTCTGACATAAATCACAGCAGGATCCTCTATGATCCACCTCCCAGAATACTGGAAATAAAAGCAAAAATAAACAAATGGGATCTAATTAAAATTAAAAGCTTCTGCACAACAAAGGAAAATATAAGCAAAGTGAAAAGACAGCCTTCTGAATGCGAGAAAATAATAGCAAATGAAGCAACTGACAAACAACTAATCTCAAAAATGTACAAGCAACTTATGCAGCTCAATTCCAGAAAAATAAACGACCCAATCAAAAAATGGGCCAAAGAACTAAATAGACATTTCTCCAAAGAAGACATATGGATGGCTAACAAACACATGAAAAGATGCTCAACATCACTCATTATTAGAGAAATGCAAATCAAAACCACAATGAGGTACCACTTCACACCAGTCAGAATGGCTGCAATCCAAAAATCTGCAAGCAATAAATGCTGGAGAGGGTGTGGATAAAAGGGAACCCTCCTACACTGTTGGTGGGAATGCAAACTAGTAGAGCCACTTTGGAGAACAGTGTGGAGATTCCTTAAAAAATTGCAAATAGAACTGCCTTATGACCCAGCAATCCCACTGCTGGGCATACACACCGAGGAAACCAGAATTGAAAGAGACACATGTACCCCAATGTTCATCGCAGCACTGTTTATAATAGCCAGGACATGGAAACAACCTAGATGTCCATCAGCAGATGAATGGATAAGAAAGCTGTGGTACATATACACAATGGAGTATTACTCAGCTGTTAAAAAGAATATATTTGAATCAGTTCTGATGAGATGGATGAAACTGGAGCCGATTATACAGAGTGAAGTAAGCCAGAAAGAAAAACACCAAAACAGTATACTAACACATATATATGGAATTTAGAATGATGGCAATGACGACCCTGTATGCAAGACAGCAAAAGAGACACAGATGTGTATAGCGGACTTTTGGACTCAGAGGGAGAGGGAGAGGGTGGGATGATTTGGGAGAATGGCATTGTAACATGTATACTATCATGTAAGAATTGAATCGCCAGTCTATGTCCGACACAGGATACAGCATGCTTGGGGCTGGTGCAAGGTGATGACCCAGAGAGATGTTATGGGGAGGAGGTGGGAGGGGAGTTCATGTTTGGGAACGCATGTACACCCATGGTGGATTCATGTCAATGTATGGCAAAACCAATACAGTATTGTAAATTAAAATAAAGTAAAAAAAAAAAAATAAATAAATCATCTTAAGAACTGCAACCTGACCAAGTCTTGTGAAGATCATAGGTACAGTTGGAAAACATGAAAATTAAACTTGAGTACCAATGCCAAAAAAAAAAATAATAAAAATAAAAAAATAAACTATATGTATTGATTAGATTGATTATAAACCTGCAGGAGCAAGAGAGAAATAGGAGACGGAGATGACATAAAAAACAAATAAATAATTAAATAAAAATAGAGATGTTTTGGAGGTTGATAAAAATGTAACACAAATTTAGGAATGTGTTTAACTCAGTCACTTACTACAGAGCTTTTCATTACCTTTTTATTTATATTGATTCAATTTTTAAATCTATGTTTAACCTCTCAGTATGTGTTGTATCTCATTTTTAGATACTAACAATGAAGCAGTGAATAACAGACAAAAAACTTTCTCTGATGGAACTTACATATTGCATTAATATAGTCAATATTTGAAAGTTACATTTCATATAAAAATTATTGGGACATTCAAATGGAAAATTTAAGATCTTTCCTTGTTTATAAAATCATTAAAAAAAATCAGATCAGAGGCATTAGCCAGCAGAAAATAAGAAGCTATACCTAGAATATGAGCCCTTAGACACAGCCAATCAATAAATATTTTTTGAATGGTTGAAAAATATAACCATTTTTTTTTTCAATTATAAATGCAAAATACACATTTGGAAAGCACAAATTGGTAAATCTAGGATAAACTTTGAAGATTTCAGTTCACTAAATTGATTGTTAAAACTCAGACAAACTTAAAGTTTATGCGTAGAATATAGAAATTTAACTTCACTAAAAAAAATAGCCCAAGATACCCAAAAGCTAAAGTCAATTCAAAAAGGATTATTTTCCATTGAGTGTTCTGAGCTATTGAATTGCAGCTTCAGACAGATGAGAGAGGGAATTTATGATGAATAGTAAAAGCAATTACAATGCAGAATTAAGTATATCACTTGCAAATACTCTTTACTTTTTAACTATAAATTTAATCTTCAGAAATATTACAGTAAATGAAATTTTTTCTATGACTTCTTTATAATATGAATAATATGAAAAGATAAAGTAAAAGTAGCTTTCTGCTTTGCTATGAAGGTTTGCTGAGCTGAGTTAAGTATTGATTCAATAATACTAAGGTTAATATTTACTCTCATTTCAATGTACCTTGTAATTGACAAAAAGCACTGATCAACTCAATCATAATTAAAATGTGACAAGTTTGAATATCATGTAAGACTGCATAGTAATAAATCTCTTCAGGCAAACTAGAGTTTAATTGAACTGAATGATTACCACTGATTTAAGGCATAATTGATTGGAGATTAAGTAAGAAAAATGTTTTAAAACCTAAAATTTTTGTTGTGATTTTTATTCATATGACGGGTGAAATTTTGTGTATTTTCACCTCTCTTCTTTTAACAGCTATTTATAAGGCCTCCCCAGACAGCCATTTTGCTTTTTTGCATTTCTTTTCCATGGGGATGATCTTGATCCCTGTCTCCTATACAATGTCATGAACCTCATTCCATAGTTCATCAGGCACTCTATCTATCAGATCTAAGCCCTTAAATCTATTTCTCACATCAACTGTATAATCATAAGGGATTTGATTTAGGTCATACATGAATGGTCGAGTGGTTTTCCCTACTTTCTTCAATTTAAGTCTGAATTTGGTAATAAGGAGCTCATGATCTGAGCCACAGTCAGCTCCTGGTCTTATTTTTGGTGACTGTATAGAGCTTCTCCATCTTTGGCTGCAAAGAATATAATCAATCTGATTTTGGTGTTGACCATCTGGTGAAGTCCATGTGTAGAGTCTTCTCTTGTGTTCTTGGAAGAGGGTGTTTGCAATGACCAGTGCATTTTCTCGGCAAAACTCTATTAGTCTTCGCCCTGCTTCATTCTGCATTCCAAGGTGAACAGCTGCGACCAGCACACTAAATGCAGCTGAGAGGAGCTACCCTACGTCCGAGGTCAGGGGCAGATGCCGGAAGGACCCCATGCCCGAAGGGCAGTGGCCAAGAAGAGTTACCCCAGGTCTGAGGTCAGGGGCAGCGGCCGAGAGTGCCAGGCTGCAATTGTGCAGGAATGGCCGAGAGGAGCTACCCCTCATCTGAGGTCAGGGGCGGCGGCCAGGAGGAGCAACCCCACATCCAAGGAGCGGTGGCTGAGCAGTTGCAGGAGTGCATAGAGGAGCTATCCCATGTTCAAGGTCAGGAAGGGCAGCAGTGAGGAGATACCCTTCATCCAAGGTAAGGAGCAGTGGCTGAACTTTGCTGGAGCAGCCGTGAAGAGATACCCCACACCCAAGGTAAGAGAAACCCAAGTATGATGGTAGGTGTTGCAAGAGGGCATCAGAGGGCAGACACACTGAAACCATACTCACAGAAAACTAGTCAATCTAATCACACTAGGACCACAGCCTTGTCTAACTCAATGAAACTAAGCCATGCCTGTGGGGCAACCCAAGATGGGCGGGTCATGGTGATGTCTGACAGAATGTGGTCCACTGGAGAAGGGAATGCCGAACCACTTCAGTATTCTTTCCTTGAGAACCCCATGAACAGTATGAAAAGGCAAAATGATAGGATGCTGAAAGAGGAACTTGCCAGGTCAGTAGGTGCCCAACATGCTACTGGAAATCATTGGAGAAATAACTCCAGAATGAATGAAGGGATGGAGCCAAAGCACAAACAGTACCCAGTTGTGGATGTGACTGGTGATAGAAGCAAGGTCTGATGCTGTAAAGAGCAATATTACATAAGGACTTGGAATATCAGGTCCATGAATCAAGGCAAATTGGAAGTGGTCAAACAAGAGATGGCAAGAGTGAACGTTGATATTTTAGGAATCAGCAAACTAAAATGGACTGGAATGGGTGAATTTAACTCAGATGACCATTATATCTACTACTGAGGGCAGGAATCCCTCAGAAGAAATGGAGTAGCCATCATGGTCAACAAAAGAGTCCGAAATACAGTACTTGGATGCAACCTCAAAAACGACAGAATGATCTCTGTTAATTTCCAAGGGAAACCATTTAATATCACAGTTATCCAAGTCTATGCCCCAACCAATAATGCTGAAGAAGCTGAAGTGGAATAGTTCTGTGATGACCTACAAGACCTTTTAGAACTAACACCCAAAAAAGATGTCCTTTTCATTATAGGGAACTGGAATTCCTGACCTAAGCACTTCCCAAGACCCCACCTCCTAATACAGTCACATTGCGGGTTTCAACATATGAATTTCAAAGGGACATGGACACTCAATATGTAGCAGTTTCTTCCATATAAAAAGAGACTAAAGCAAGGATAGTTTCTTTGGAAGATGACCCCAAGAGGCCATAGTGAAGAAGTGAGGACAAAGAGTCAGTTAAGCAGAAAAAGACAAGTGGACTTGACCAAGATGCCACCATGTGGCTGCGCTGGTGATTAAGCAATTGTCTCTCGGCTCCAAATCCAGCCTTGCAGATGCAACCTGGGCTCAGCAATCCACATTTCTGCTTTGCCAGCTTGCCCACTGGTAGGCTTTGTGGTAAAATGACCAAAGGTGGACTGCGAGCCTGGACTGGAAAGAAGCCACTTGCTCCTTCCTCTCCCCCTAACAAGCTGTGTTTATACTAGGCAGCAGTTATCTCTGTAACAACTGTGAAACTATAGTTTCTCTGTAATTTTCAGAACCACTCTAATTAAGCTCTCTTCCGACACCAGCCCAGGTGGCTAGGAGCTAAAGAATATGCCTGGCAAAGCAGGAGACTTGGGTTTGATCCCTGTGTTGGGAAAATCCCCTGGAGAAGGAAATGGCCACCTACTCCAGGATTCTTTCCTTGATAAATCCCATGGGCAGAAGAGTCTGGCAGACTACAGTCCATGGAGTCGCAAAACAGTTGGACACAACTTAATGACTAAACCACAACCAACACCAGCATGAGAAAGCATTCTTCCGGGACATCCAGACTACTTTCCACTTCCTGTTACAGAGAAGACAATTAGCTTGATTTCATGATGCCCTTCAAAATTCTGAAACAACCAGGGTTCCTGTGGACCATACTGTGAGTAACAGCAGAGGCATTTAAGTAGCCTCAGTAGCTTTCCCATGTAAGGTGAAAGTGAAGTCTCTCAGTCGTGTCTGACTCTTTGCAAGCCCATGGACTGTAGCCTACCAGGCTCCTCCGTCCATGGGATTTTCCAGGCAAGAGTACTGGAGTGGATTGCCATTTCCTTCTTCAGAGTATCTTCCTGGCCCAGGGACCGAACCCAGGTCTCCCACATTGTAAGCAAGATGCTTTACCATCTGAGCCACCAGGCTAAAACTGTTTCATTAACTTTTTTTTTTTTTTTTCTATTTTCTGAAGGGATTTGAAAAGAATAAATTGTGACATTAACTTGCTTAACTGACTTATCTGGCACCACAGCTGCAGCTGGAGCAACCTCTTGTTAAGATTACAATGTCCCTAGTCTAATGCAAGCATCTGCTTGGTAGTTGCTGGGGCTGCAGAATAGATACAGCAGGACACTCCTCGTTGACAGTGTCATTAACTACAATTCCACTGCTATGAGGAATCGCTATGCTTTATCATCATGATTAGGGTTGGGAGGGCAGTTTCTAAGACTTCCAACTGGCTTTTTCTATTGTGTTAGCTCTTACTCTGCAGGAAAGAAAATTAATTTAAGGGCTCTGCCAGCTGCTAAGTTTATTCATCCCAATTAGGTTCTCCAGGACCAAGGCAATGATGACAGAAGAACCACAGTGACAGACTCAAGCCAAGACTCTGTTCACACATGAACACCCTTAGCCTCCACTCTAACTGCTTGGCTGTGCTAGCATTTGTGGCCCTTTCTATCTTCAACAGCTCTCACAAAGCCTGGCATTCCTTTCCCCACAGTGTACAATTTAGCTGACTAATGGGCACAGATAAATTTGGGTAAGGTTTGGAAGAGTCTTTATTATTTTTATCTGTAATGGTATTTCAGGGTCTTTTCTCAGAAGGAAACAGCCAATCCACAATCAATAGGCCACAGACCTGAGATCCGGTTCAAATCAAGAAACTGGGCAAGGCATCACAATTTTCCCTTTTAGTAGATGATGTAAGTCTTATATTAAGTGGCACTTGATTTTTTCTCGTTGTACAGGTAAGGATTACCCTGCTGGGCTGCTCATCTGCATGATACTATTATGTATGAACAGAATTCAAAGATTTTACATTCCTGGATAGGATAATATATAAAAAGGAATGAAATAACTTTTTTTTTTTTCCAGGAAGCTAAAGTTTTTAAATAAGGCACAATATTCCTGAACAAAATGTTAATGTCTAGTATGTTTTCCATACAAATATAACAGATAAAATTGTATGTACATTTAAAATAATGATCTTACTAACTACTTTATAAATGTGGAGAAGAAAAAGTAGAAAAGGCATGAAGAGGAGGATTAGGAAATTTGCCCAAGTTTAAAAGCCTTAGGAACAGATCTAATATTTGAAACCATGTCTAACTCCCAAGAAAATTGCCTATATGCCTATGAAAGAAAATTACCAACCAAAAGAGCACAGCAGGAAATGAATAAATAATTTAGAAAAAGTACATGGGCAATATTCAGAGAGGTTTTGTCTGATTTCTATAGAAGAAAGAATACGAGAACTAAGAATTGAGTGATCTTCATAGACTAGGCAAAAAAAAAAAGTGCAACAAGAGTGACAGCATACGACAAACTATTGATGGATTTCAAATACAAGAAGGAGAAGAAAGAGGAAGAGGAGAAAGTGGTCAAAATATGTTAATAGGGACAAAACAGAACTGCCACATAGATTGCATTATACAACAAATGAGAAGTAAAATGAAGATAGACTTCTTCTAATAGAAAAAAAATCATAAGGAATGTATATTTAATGATGATCATAAATGCACCACTTTTGGAGAAGTCTTTGGACATAGCCTATATACATATATACACATAGCCAATATATATATGTATAATATTATATATATATATATATATATATATATATATATATATATATATATATATTAATGCATTTGCTCTGAATTTTAAAGAACTTACTCAATGACCTGAGAAGAAATTTTATCTGATCAAAAATGAAATCAAGAACTAACATAATACACAGAGGCAGGGCCTATACACTAAAGGATCTAAAAAGAAGACTTGAGTCAAGAGAGAGATGTGTTTAGAATGGAAAATTCCAATATTATAAAATTAGCAATTATTTTAATTAATCCATAATTAAATCTACTCCCCATACTAATTTTTATTTTGAATTTGAAATAATGGGCTCTAAAGTTTATCTTAAAAATGTATAACAATGGCTAGAAAATGTTTTGAAAACAAATGAAAAGCAAAGATTTGCTCTGTTATAAAAATAATGAATTATAAAATAGTTATGGTGCAAGTAAATAGACACTGATTAATGAGGAGCTCCCAAATGGACTCATATCCCTATAAAATCAGCTTACCTGATGAAGATATATATTTTAATGTAGTGGACAAAATATATACCATACTCACTGTCTAATGATGGTACAATAAGTCTTATTTATTTTGGTTATGATGTTTGGGTTATGATGTTTGGGGCATGGTTATTGTTGATCCTGGACCTATAAACAAATATGTCCTCTCTTGGCTTAACAGATTATTCACTAAGTTTCTTGGAGCCTATAAATCTCAGTTGTAAGTAAGGTGAGGCAATTTTGCTAAAGTAAAATAGCTTTGACATTAGTTTGATATGCTAGGCTGAATTTAAGAGTGTGATTGATGTTCATGACAAACTTAATTGCCAGCTACTTTTTCCCTTCAGTTCCTAGTTTTTAAATGCCTGGATACTATTAATATTTTTATATCTAAATTCAACCCAATTTTAAAAATCCCTCTGGCTTTCTTACTTAGGCATAATATAGTCATGTAGTATGTAACGAGGAAGCTATGACATTTAGTTTCCAGTTGGTTGGGGTCCACTTGGATGAAGTAAAAAAAGCCCACTCTCGATTTGAACACATTAGACTGTAAATAGGCTAAAATACCTGGTATAGCAGCCTAGGCCTTCCGTGGTGTCTCAGTGGTAAAGAAACTGCCTGTGATGCAGGGGACCCAGGTTCGATCCCAGGGTCTGGAAGATTCCTTGGAGCAGGAAATGACTGTCCACTTCAGTGTTCTTGCCTGGAGAATTTCATGGACAGAACTGGCAGACTACAGTCCGTGGGGTCATAAAGGATCAGACAGGACTGAGCAACTAACACACACAGAGGAAAGCTACACACAGAAAAACACAAAGATGTTCAAAGAAGCCCACTGAAAGAATGAGATTTAACTGGATTCAACTGCTGTCCTGCCTGACACCCCGCCTCCACAGCAGCAGGGCTCCAGGATAATAATAATAATAATAGATACAGACAAAAGAACTACGACACACAGACTCTCTCTGAGGAGGGGTATTCAGGAAAACCCAAAGGGAGGAGGCAAAAACAAGGGCATGAGAGGAATAGGACAGCTCTGGCACTGGAGCTCCAGCCATCACCAAACAAAACACAACTCCTAGCCCAGTGAACATATATCCTCCCACTAGAGGTTTACTTACCTGTTTCTATTACCCAGTACAATGTATACAGCTTTCAACAACCATCACAAAAACTTACAAGATATACCCAAAGCAAGAAAAGCAAATCTGAGAAGACCAGACTCTGGCATGAAGCAATGGAATCATCAGCCAGTGAATTCTAAATAACCATGAATAATACAGAAAGAGCGCTAATGGGAAAAATAGCCAAGTTGTGAGAACAAATGGGTAAGGTTAAGTGGGAAACAGAAGCACTGAACACAAATCAAAAGGAAATGGTGGAAATAAAAAAACATTGTAACAGAAGTGAAGGATGCTTGCTATGGTTTCATGAGTATATATGACACAACTGGTGCAAGAATCAGTGAGGGTCATGAGGGATCAATGGAGACTCTTCAAACTCGAATGCAAGGGAAAAAATAATTTTTAAAAAAGAAGATAACACCTTAGAACTATGGGACAATTTCAAAAGATATAGTGTATGTGTAATTGGAATCCCAGAAGGAGAAGAAAGAGTGAATGGCACAGAAGAAATATTTGGAGTAATAATGGCCAAGAATGCTCCAAAATTGATGACAGACAAGAAACACAGATCTAGGACACTCAGAGAATTCAAAGCATATATATATATATTTTTTTTTTTAAGTCCTGTAAAAGTTGTACTGAAGCATGTATTAAACTGGCAATAAATAAGTAAAATAATAAAAATTTAAAATGCATAAAGACAAAGAGAAAATCTTGAAAGAGGCCTGTGGGAGTGGTGAGACAACTTACAGAAGAATAGAGATTGCTATACTGAGGGAAGTAAGTCAAAGAAAGGAAATACCATATGATATTGATTATATGCAAGATCTTTAAAACAATGGTACAAACGAACTTAGTTACAAAATAGAAATATCCTGGCATCTGCAGCCCATGGGGTTGCCAAGAGTCAGACAGAACTTGGCGACTGAACAACAGCAACAAGTAGAGTCACAGATATAGAAAACAAGCTCACGGTTACCAGGGGATATGGAGGAGGTGATAAACTGGGAGAATGGGATTGACATATACATGTTGCTATATATAAAATAGATAACTAATAAGAATCTGCTGTATAGTATAGGGAACTCTACTCAATATTCATATGGGAAAAAAAATCTAAAAAAGAGTAGATATATGTATATGTATAACTGAATCACTGCTATACACCTGAAACAGACACAACATTATAAACCAACTATACTCCAATAAAAATTTGTAAGAATTACAGCAAACTTCTCATCAGAAACAATTCAAGCAAGAAAATAATGATATTCAGTTTGTAGTGTTCAAAGGAAAACCACCAACCTAGAGTTCCCTATCAAATGAAATTAACCTTCAAAAATGAAAGAAAGCTAAAGGACTTCTAGACAAACAAAGACTAAGGGAATTAATCACAAGATAACCCGTTCTGCAAGAAATGTTAAAAGATTTTCGCCAAGAAGGAAAATCATATACATCAGAAACATGGACCTGTGTTTTAAAAAGGAAGCACATAAGAAGAGAAATAGATGAGGGTGAAACAGTCTGTTTAAACATCTGTTTAAAGTAGAAAAGGTAACAAAGCATTGAATTGTCATAACAAATGAATAAGTGAAATGGAGGAGAAAATAAAATACAGGAAGTGAAAGTCACTCAGCCTTGTCCTATTCTTTGAGACTCATGGACTATACAACTCCCTGGAATTCTCCAGGCCAGAATACTGGAGTGGGTAGCCTCTGCCATCTCCAAGGGATCTTCTCAACCAAGGGATCGAACTCAGGTCTCCTGCATTGCAGGCAGATTCTTTACCAGCTGAGCCACAAGGGAAGCCCAAAATACTGGAGTGGGTAGCCTATCCCTTCACCAGCAGATCTTCCTGACCCAGGAATCAAACTGGGGTCTTCTGCATTGCAGGCAGATTCTTTAACAACTGAGCTATCAGGGAAGTAATAATATGGGAAGAGAGGGAGGAATTGGGAATATCTGATATAGGGCACTTGTAATGATACATGAAGTGGAACAGTTTCATATGAAGGTGAATGGAGCTTAAAAATATGAAGTGAAGTGAAGTCACTCGATGGGTGGCTGTGGGCAGATGTGACGGCCAGGCTGAAGCGGCTCAGGAATGGCCGAGGTCAGCGGCGGCAGCCGAGAGTGCCAGGCTGCAACAGTGCAGGAGCAGCTGAGAGGAGCTACCTCATGCCCAAGGTCATGGGCTGCAGCCTGGAGGAGCTACCCACCCCCCCACCCCCCCGCACTGAGGCCGGGGATGGCAGCCAAGAAGAGCAACTGCACCTCCAAGGAGCAGTGTCTGCCCGGGCGCAGGAGGGCCTAGAGGAGCTATTCCATGTTCAAGGTCAGCAGGGGTGGCGGTGAGGAGATACCCCTGGTCCAAGGTAGAACAGCGGCTGCACTTCGCTGGAGCAGCCATGAAGAGATACCCCATGTCCAAGGTAAGAGAAACCAAAACGAGACAGTAGGTGTTCCAAGAGGGCATCAGAGAGCAGACACACTGAAACTATAAACACAGAAAATTAGTCAATCTGTTCACACTAGGACCACAGCCTTGTCTAACTTAGTGAAACTAAGCCATGCCCGTGGGGCCACCCAAGACGGATGGGTCATGGTGGAGAGGTCTGACAGAATGTGGCCCACTGGAGAAGGGAATGCCAAACCACTTCAGTATTCTTCCCTTGAGAACCCCATGAACAGTATGAAAAGGCAAAATAATAGGATACTGAAAGAGGAACTCCCCAGGTCAGTAGGTGCCCAATATGCTCCTAGAGATAGGTGGAGAAATAATACCAGGAAGAATGAAGGGGTGGAGACAAAGCAAAAACAATACCCAGTTGTGGATGTGACTGGTGAAAGAAGCAAGGTCCCATGCTGTAAAGAGCAATATTGCATAGGAACTTGGAATGTCAGGTCCATGAATCAAGGCAAATTGAAAGTTGTCAAACAGGAGATGGCAAGAGTGAACACTGACATTCTAGGAATCGAAGAACCAAAATGGACTGAAATGGGTGAATTTAACTCAGATGACCATTATATCTACTATAACGGCCAGGCATCACTTAGAAGAAACAGAGTACCCATCATGGTCAACAAAAGAGTTCAAAATGCAGTACTTGGATGCAATCTCAAAAATGACAGAATGATCTCTGTTCGTTTCCAAGGCAAACCATTCAATATCACAATAATCCAAGTCTATGCCCCAACCAGGAATGCTGAAGAAGCTGAAGTTGAACGGTTCTATGAAGACCTACAACACCTTTTAGAGCTAACATCCAAAAAAGATGTCCTTTTCATTATAGGGGACTCAAATGCAAAAGTAGGAAATCAAGAAACACCTGGAGTAACAGACAAAT
This sequence comes from Capricornis sumatraensis, assembly GCF_032405125.1. NCBI lineage: Eukaryota > Metazoa > Chordata > Mammalia > Artiodactyla > Bovidae > Capricornis > Capricornis sumatraensis. Next base: position 11,544,353 of record NC_091089.1, on the reverse strand, counting down.
TTAGCCTTGGAATATGGAATGAAGCAGGGCAAAGACTAATAGAGTTTTGCCAAGAAAATGCACTGGTCATAGCAAACACCCTCTTCCAACAACACGAGAAGACTCTACACATGGACATCACCAGATGGTCAACACCGAAATCAGATTGATTATATTCTTTGCAGCCAAAGATGGGGAAGCTCTATACAGTCACCAAAAACAAGACCAGGAGCTGACTGTGGCTCAGATCATGAGCTCCTTTTTGCCAAATTCAGACTTATATTGAAGAAAGTAGGGAAAACCACTTGTCCATTCAGGTATGATGTAAATCATATCCCTAATGATTATACAGTGGAAGTGAGAAATAGATTTAAGGGAGTAGATCTGATAGATAGAGTGCCTGATGAACTATGGATTGAGGTTCTTGACATTGCACAGGAGACAGAGACCAAGACCATCCCCATGGAAAAGAAATGCAAAAGAGCAAAACGGTTGTCTGAAGAGGCCTCACAAATAGCTGTGAAAAGAAGAGAAGCAAAAGGCAAAGGAGAAAAGGAAAAATATAAGCATCTGAAATCAAAGTTTCAAAGGATAGCAAAGAGAGATAAGAAAGCGTTCCTCAGCAATCAATGCAAAGAAATAGAGGAAAAGAACAGAATGGGAAAGACTAGAGATCTCTTCAAGAAAATTAGAGATACCAAGGGAACATTTCATGCAAAGATGGGCTCAATAAAGGACAGAAATGGCATGGACCTAACAGAAGCAGAAGATATTAAGAAGAGGTGGCAAGAAAATACACAGAAGAACTGTACAAAAAGGATCTTCATGACCCAGATAATCACGATGGTGTGATCACTCACCTAGAGCCAGACATCCTGGAATGTGAGGTCAAGTGGGCCTTAGAAAGCATCACTATGAACAAAGCTAGTGGAGGTGATGGAATTCCAGTTGAGCTGTTTCAAATCCTGAAAGATGATGTTGTGAAAGTGCTGCACTCAATATGCCAGCAAATTTGGAAAACTCAGCAATGGCCACAGGACTGGAAAAGGTCAGTTTTCATTTAAATCCCAAAGAAAGGCAATGCCAAAGAATGCTCAAACTACCACACAATTGCACTCTCACATGCTAGTAAAGTAATGCTCAAAATTCTCCAAGACAGGCTTCAGCAATACATGAACCATGAAGTTCCAGATGTTCAAGCTGGTTTTAGAAAGGGCAGAGGAACCAGAGAGCAAATTGCCAACATCTGCTGGATCACGGAAAAAGCAAGAGAGTTCCATAAAAACATCTATTTCTGCTTTCTTGACTATGCCAAAGCCTGTGACTGTGTGGATCACAATCAACTGTGCAAAATTCTGAGAGAGATGGGAATACCAGACCACCTACCTGCCTCTTGAGAAACCTATATGCAGGTCAGGAAGCAACAGTTAGAACTGGACATGGAAAAACAGACTGGTTCCAAATAGGAAAAGGAGTACGTCAAGGCTCTATATTGTCACCCTGCTTATTTAACTTCTATGCAGAGTACATCATGAGAAACACTGGGCTGGAAGAAGCACAGGCTGGAATCAAGATTGTTGGGAGAAATATCAATAACCTCAGATATGCAGATGACACCACCCTTATGGCAGAAAGTGAAGAGGAACTAAAAAGCCTCTTGATGAAAGTGAAAGAGGAGAGTGAAAAAGTTGGCTTAAAGCTCAACATTCAGAAAACGAAGATCATGGCATCTGGTCCCATCACTTCATGGCAAATAGATGGGGAAACAGTGGAAACAGTGTCAGACTTTATTTATTTATTTATTTTTTTTTGTCTCCAAAATCACTGCAGATGGTGGCGGCAGCCATGAAATTAAAAGACACTTACTCCTTGGAAGAAAAGTTATGACCAACCTAGATAGCACATTCAAAAGCAGAGTCACTATTTGCCAACAAACGTCTGTCTAGTCAATGCTATGGTTTTTCCTGTGGTCACGTATGGATGTGAGAGTTGGACTGTGAAGAAAGCTGCACGCCACAGAATTGATGCTTTTGAACTGTGGTGTTAGAGAAGATTCCTGAGAGTCCCTTGGACTGCAAGGAGATCCAACCAGTCCATTCTGAATGGGATCACCCCTGGGATTTCTTTGGAAAGACTGATGCTAAAGCTGAAACTCCAGTACTTTGGCCACTTCATGTAAAGAGTTGACTCATTGGGAAAGACTCTGATGCTGGGAGGGATTGGAGGCAGGAGGAGAAAGGGACGACAGAGAATGAGATGCCTGGATGGCATCACTGACTCGATGGATGTGAGTCTGAGTGAACTCTGGGAGTTGGTTATGGTCAGGGAGGCCTGGCGTGCTGAGATTCATGGAGTCGCAAAGAGTCCAACACGACTGAGTGACAGAACTGAACTGAACTGAAGTCGCTCAGTCATGTCCAACTCTTTGCCACCCCATGAATTGTAGCCCACCCTGCTTCTCTGTCCATGGGATTTCCAGGCAACAGTACTGGAGTGGGTTGCCATTTCCTTCTCCAATTTAATTATATATGTTAGAACAAAAGGTGTTTTTTTTCAAGTGGTGCTGGAAAATAGATTTCAGATGGAAAACAAAGAACCTCAAGATATTCTTTACCTCTTACATGAAAGTTAAAGGAATAATAGACTTAAATATAAAATGTAAAAATATTAAACTAAAAAGATAGGAGAAAATCTTCATGTTATTGGTTTAGGCAAAGAGTTCTTAAATATAACATTAAGTCAATAAGAAACTGTGCATTTAGCTTTAGTACAATTAAAATTTTGTTCTGTATAAAACACTGACCACATAATGAAAAATCAAACTATAATCTTCTTTATAGATTATAAATGCAAATTGTATACATATTACAAAGGACTTGTGTCCAGAATATATAAATCTTTCTCTAATCAAAAAAATAAGGATTCTGAGGAGGTCCTATGATGGCCGAGGAATGAGACGAGGAGACCACTTTCTCCCCAACAAATTCATTGAAAGAAAACTTGAAAGCTAAGCAAATTCCACAGAACAAATTCTGAATGCTGACAGAGAACATCAGGCACCTAGAAAGGCAGCCCATTGTCCTCGAAAGGAGGTAGGACAAAATATAAAAGATAAAAAGAGAGACCAAAGAGGTAGGGATGGAGATCTGTCCCAGGAAAGAGAGAAGTTTCCAAACACCAGGAAACACTCTGTAGCGTGTCTGTGGCGAGCCTTGGAAACTCAGAGGGCAAAATAACCTGGAGGAAAAATTTTAAAAATAAATAAATAAATAATTGAAACCCACAGATTATCTGCCTAACAGCAACTCCCAGCAGAGCAGCAGCCCAGAGGCTTGCATCCCCCATTAGCAAGCGGGGGAGGGACAGGGAGGAGCTGGCTGCATTGCTTAGGGTAAGAACTGGACCTGAATGCCCTGAGAGCAATCTGAGGGAAATAGCTTGAGATAGCAACCCAGAGTGTGAGATAGCTACCCTGCGAAAAGCCCTAATGTAAGACACCACCAGGCATGTTCAAAGAACAAAGCACTGAGCAGAGCTAGCCGGCTGTGGACCAGCCCATCTCCCACCAGAGACAGGCAGATAAGGGCAACCAGAGCCGGAAGGGGGCAATCATGGCCCCAGAGAGGCATCCTATACCAAACTGCAAGCAGACTTCGTTGCTAACCAAGACTTCTTGGGATTCTGGATGGTCGGCATCCACTAGGAGGGTCGTAGCCAGAGATCAGCTCCACAGAAGAGACACATGGCACACCTGAGAAGGCGCACCTGTTGTACACTCAGAAAACCGAGTGGCTAGGATGGGGGAGGGGTAAGCCACAGCCTTCAACTGACTAAGCGCACCAAGTACCTGGTCACCCGAACTGCTCGGACCTGGGATGGGTGCAAAATGCAGGCCCTCCCTACCAAGTCTGTGCCTTTGTAGAGTACCCAAGAACCTGAACCTGAGCGGCTTAGACCTGGGAAGTGCATGTAAACCAGGGCCCATATCAGACAGTTCCCGGCAGAGCAACCTAGAGTCTGAGCAGTGTAGACTGGGAAAGCACACACACCGTGAGCAGGGGCAAACCCAGTGTGGCTGAACCAGTGTGAGCACACGTCAGTGATATTTGTTTGCAGTATTCCTCCCTCCCCAAAGCACGACTGAACAAGCGAGCCTTAAAAAAGCGACCACCACCACGCCCCTTGTGTCAGGGTGGAAATTAGACACTGAAGAGACCAGCAAACAGAAGAAGCTAAAATAAACAGAGGGAACTGCTTTGGAAGTGACAGGTGCAATAGATTAAAATCCTGTAGTTAACACCGACTACAGGAAGGGAACTATAGACCTTGAGAAGTACAAGCCGGACCAAGGAACTATCTGAAAATGAACTGACCCCACAGTGTCTGCAACAGCTCCAGAGAAAGTCTTAGATATATTTTTACTATTATCATTTTTTAAATTCAAAAAAAAATTATTTTATTTTTTAAGTCCCCATTGCTCCTTTAATTTTCATTTTTATAACCTACTATTAACTTGCAAAAAAAAAAGAGAAACCTTATTTTTAAAGCAAACTTCATATATATATTTTATAATTTTTGTGACTTTTTTTTTAAAAATATTGTAATTTTGAGAATCTAACATCTACTCTAGATTTTAACCTTTGCTTTTTGGTATTTGTTATCAACTTTGTATATTTAAGAACCCAATCTTCAGTACCCATTTTTACTTGGAAATGAGAACACTGCCCTGATTGTTCTCTCCCCCTTTTGACTCTCCTTTTTCTCCAATAGGTCGCCTCTATCTCCCCCTCCCCCTTTTCTTCTCTACCCAACTCAGTGAATCTCTTTATGTGTTACAGGCTGTGGAGAAAATTTAGGGAACAGATTACTGGCTGGATCTGTCTCGCTCCTTTTGATTCCCCCTTTTATCCTCCTGGTCACCTCTGTCTCCTTCCTCCCTCTTTTCTCTGTGTAACTCCGAGAACATCACTGAGGGATCCAGACTGTGGAGAGCACATAGGGAAGTGATTACTGCTAGCTTGCTCTCTCCCCTTTTGATTCCCCCTCTTCTCCTCCTGGTCATCTCTATCTCTCTCCTCTCTCTTCTCTTCTCCATGTAACTCTGTGTACCTTTCCGGGTATCCCTCACTGTAGAAAAACTTTTCATCATTAACCTAGATGTTTTATCATCAGTGCTGTATAGATGCAGGAGTCTTGAGGCTACTGTAAGAATAAAACTGAAAACCAGATGTAGGAGGCTTAAGTCCAAATCCTGAGAACACCAGAGAACTCCTGAATCCAGGGAACATTAATCGATAGGAGCTCATCAGACACCATACCTATGCTGAAACCAAGCAACACCCAAGGGCCAACAAGCTCCAAAGCAAGACATACCATGCAAATTCTACAGCAACACAGGAACATAACCTTAAGCTTCAATATACAGGCTGACCAAAGTCACAGCAAAGCCATTGACATCTCAAAACTCATTACTGGACAATTCATTGCACTCCAGAGAGAAGAAATCCAGCTCCACCCCCCAGAACACCGACACAAGCTTCCCTACCAGGAAACCTTGACAAGCCACACATCCAACCCCACCCACAGCGAGGAACTTCCACAATAAAGAGGAACCACCAACTGTCAGAATACAGAAAGGCCACCTCAAACACAGCAATATAAACAAGATGAAAAGGCAGAGAAGTACCCAGCAGGTAAAGGAACAGGATAAATTCCCACCAAACCAAACAAAAGAGGAAGAGATAGGGAATGTACCTGATAAAGAATTCCAAATAATGACAGTGGAAATGATCGAAAATCTTGAAAACAAATTGGAGTTACAGATAAATAGCCTAGAGAAAAGCATCAAGAAGATGCAAGAAAGGTTTAACAAGGACCTAGAAGAAATAAAAAGAGTCAATATATAATGAATAATGCAATAAATGAGATCAAAAACACTCTGGAGGGAAGCAACAGTAGAATAACAGAGAAAGAAGATAGGATAAGTGAGGTAGAAGATAGAATAGTAAAAATAAATGAAACACAGAAGAAAAAAGAAAAAAAGAATTACAAGAAATGAGGAAAACCTCAGAGACTTCTGGGACAATATTAAACACTCCAACATTCGAATCATAAGAGTCCCAGAAGAAGAAGACAAAAAGAAAGACCATGAGAAAATACTTGAAGGGATAATAGTTAAAATGGAGAAGGAAATAATCACCCAAGTCCAAGAAACCCAGAAAGTCCCAAACGGGAAAAACCCAAGGTAAAATACCCCAAGACATATATTACTCAAATTAATCAAACACAAAGAACAAATATTAAAAGCAGCAAGGGAAAAACAATAAATAACACATATGGGGATTCCCATAAGGATAACAGCTGACTTTTCAATAGAAACTCCTCAGGCCAGAAGGGAATGGCAGGACATACTTAAAGTGATGAAAGAAAATCACCTACAGCCCAGATTACTGTACCCAGTAAGGATCTCATTCAAATATGAAGGAGAAATCAAAAGCTTTACAGACAAGCAATAGCTGAGAGAATTCAGCACCACCAAAACAGTTCTCCAACAAATGCTAAAGGATCTTCCCTAGACAGGAAACAAAGAAAGGGTGTATAAGTTCAGTTCAGTTCAGTTCAGTCGCTCAGTCATGTCTGACTCTTTGTGACCCCATGAATCGCAGCACACCAGGCCTCCCTGTCCATCACCATCTCCCAGAGTTCACTCAGACTCATGTCCATTGAGTCAGTGATGCCATCCAGCCATCTCATCCTCGGTCATCCCCTTCTCCTCCTGCCCCCAATCCGTCCCAGCATCAGAGTCTTTTCCAATGAGTCAACTCTTCACATGAAGTGGCCAAAGTACTGGAGTTTCAGCTTTAGCATCATTCCTTCCAAGGAAATCCCAGGGTTGATCTTCAGAATGGATTGGTTGGAACTCCTTGCAGTCCAAGGGACTCTCAAGAGTCTTCTCTAACACCACAGTTCAAAAGCATCAATTCTTTGGCGCTCAGCCTTCTTCACAGTCCAACTCTCACATCCATACATGACCACAGGAAAACCATAGCCTTGACTAGACGGACCTTGGCAAAGTAATGTCTCTGCTTTTGAATATACTATCTAGGTTGGTCATAACTTTTCTTCCAAACAATAAGTCTCTTTTAATATCATGGCTGCAGTCACCAACTGCAGTGATTTTGGAGCCCCCCAAAATAAAGTCTGACACTGTTTCTACTGTTTCCCCATCTATTTCCCATTAAGTGATGGGACCAGATGCCATGATCTTTGTTTTCAAATGTTAAACTTTAAGCCAACTTTTTCACTCTCCTCTTTCACTTTCATCAAGAGGCTTTTTAGTTCCTCTTCACTTTCTGCCATAAGGGTGGTGTCATCTGCATATCTGAGGTTCTTGATATTTCTCCCAGAAATCTTGATTCCATCTTGTGTTTCTTCCAGTCCAGCATTTCTCATGATGTACTCTGCATAGAAGTTAAATAAGCAGGGTGACAATATAGAGCCTTGACGTACTCCTTTTCCTATATGGAACCAGTCGGTTTTTCCATGTCCAGTTCTAACTGTTGCTTCCTGACCTGCATACAGATTTCTCAAGAGGCAGGTCAGGTGGTCTGGTATTCCCATCTCTTTCAGAATTTTCCACAGTTGATTGTGATCCACACAATCAAAGGCTTTGGCATAGTCAAGAAAGCAGAAATAGATGTTTTTATGGAACTCTCTTGTTTTTTCCATGATCCAGTGGATGTTGGCAATTTGATCTCTGGTTCCTCTGCCTTTTCTAAAACCAGCTTGAACATCAGGAAGTTCACAGTTCATGTATTTCTGAAGCCTGGCTTGGAGAATTTTGAGCATTACTTTACTAGTGTGTGAAATGAGTGCAATTGCGTGGTAGTTTGAGCATTCTTTGGCATTGCCTTTCTTTGGAATTGGAATGAAAACTGACTCTTTCCAGTCCTGTGGCCACTGCTGAGTTTTCCACATTTGCTGGCATATTGAGTTAGCACATTCACAGCATCATCTTTCAGGATTTGAAACTCCTCAACTGGAATTCCATCACCTCCACTAGCTTTGTTCATAGTGATGCTTTCTAAGGCCCACTTGATTTCACATTCTAAGATGTCTGGCTCTAGATTAGTGATCACATCATCATAATTATCTGAGTCGTGAAGATCTTTTTTGTACAGTTCTGCTGTGTATTCTTGTCACCTCTTCTTAATATCTTCTGCTTCTGTTAGGTCCAGACCATTTCTGTTTTTTATCAAGCCCATCTTTGCATGAAATGTTCCCTTGGTATCTCTAATTTTCTTGAAGAGATCTCTAGTCTTTCCCATTCTGTTATTTTACTCTATTTCATTGCATTGATTGCTGAAGAAGGCTTTCTTATCTCTACTTGCTCTTCTTTGCAACTCTGCATTCAGATGCTTATATCTTTCCTTTTCTCCTTTGCTTTTCACCTCTCTTCTTTTCACAGCTATTTGTAAGGCCTCCTCAGACAGCCATTTTGCTTTTTTGCATTTCTTTTCCATGGGGATGGTCTTCATCCCTGTCTCCTGTACAATGTCAGGAACCTCATTCCATAGTTCATCAGGCACTCTATCTATCAGATCTAGGCTCTTAAATCTGTTTCTCACTTCCACTGTATAATCATAAGGAATTTGATTTAGGTCATACCTGAAAGGTCTAGTGGTTTCCCCTACTTTCTTCAATTTGAGTCTGAATTTGGTAATAAGGAGCTCATGGTCTGAGCCACAGTCAGCTCCTGGTCTTGTTTTTGTTGACTGTATAGCACTTATCCATCTTTGACTGCAAAGAATATAATCAATCTGATTTTGGTGTTGACCATCTGGTGGTGTCCATGTGTAGAGTCTTCTCTTGTGTTGTTGGAAGAGGGTGTTTGCTATGACCAGTGCTTTTTCTTGGCATAACTCTATGAGTCTTTGCCCTGCTTCATTCTGAATTCCAAGGCCAAATTTGCCTGTTACTCCAGGTGTTTCTTGGCTTTTTACTTTTGCATTCCTGTCCCCTATAATGAAAAGGACATCTTTTTTGGGTGTTAGTTCTAAAAGGCCTTATAGGTCTCCATAGAACCATTCAACTTCAGCTTCTTCAGTGTTACTGGTTGGGGCACAGACTTGGATTATTGTGATATTGAATGGTTTGCCTTGGAAACGAACAGAGATCATTCTGTCGTTTTTGAGATTGCATTCAAGTACTGCATTTCGGACTCTTCTGTTGACCATGATGGCTACTCCATTTCTTCTGAGGGATTCCTGGCCATAGTAGTAGATATAATGGTCATCTGAGTTAAATTCACCCATTCCAGTCCATTTTAGTTAGCTGGTTCCTAGAATGTCGACGTTCACCCTTGCCATCTCTTGTTGGACCACTTCCAATTTGCCTTGATTCATGGACCTGACATTCCAGGTTCTTATGCAATATTGCTCTTTACAGCATCGGATCTTGCTTCTATCACCAGTCACATCCACAACTGAGTATTGTTTTTGCTTTGGCTCCATCCCTTCATTTTTCTTGAGTTATTTCTCCACTGATCTCCAGTAGCATATTGGGCACCTAATGACCTTGGGGAGTTCCTCTTTTGGTATCCTATCATTTTGCCTTTCATACTGTTCATGGGGTTCTCAAGGCAAGAATACTGAAGTGGCTTTCCATTCCCTTCTCCAGTGGACCACATTCTGTCAGACCTCTCCACCATAACCTGCCTGTCTTGGGTTGCCCCACAGGCATGGGTTGGTTTCATTGAATTAGACAAGGCTGTGGTCCTAGTGTGATTAGATTGACTAGTTTTCTGTGAGTATGGTTTCAGTGTGTCTGCCCCTGATGCCCTCTTGGAACACCTACCATCTCACTTAGGTTTCTCTTACCTTGGGCGTGGGATGTATAAACTCGAACCCAAAACAGTAAACTAAATGACAACAGGATCATACTTATCAATAATTACCTTAAACATAAATGGGTTGAATGCCCCAACCAAAAGACAAAGACTGGCTGAATGGATACAAAAACAAGACCCCTATATATGTTGTCTGCAAGAGACCCACCTTGAAACAAGGGACACATACAGACTGAAAGTGAAGGGCAGGAAAAAGATATTCCATGCAAACAGAGACCAAAAGAAAGCAGGAGTAGAAATACTCATATCAGATAAAATGGACTTTAAAACAAAGGCTGTGAAAAGAGACAAAGATGGACACTACATAATGATCAAAAGATCAATCCAAGAAGAAGATATAACAATCATAAATATATATGCACCCAACATAGGAGTACCTCAATATGTAGGACAAATCTTAACAAGTAGGAAAGGGGAAATTAACAATAACACAAAAATAGTGGTAGACTTTAATACCCCAGTCATACCTATGGATAGATCAACTAAACAGAAAATTAACAAGGAAACACAAACTTTAAATAATACAATAGACCAATTAGACCTAATTGATAAATATAGGACACTTCACCCCAAAACAACGAATTTCGCCTTTTTCTCAAGTGTGCACGGTACCTTCTCCAGGACAGATCACATCCTGGGTCATAAATCTAGCTTTGGTAAATTTAAAAAAATTGAAATCATTCCAAGCATCTTTTCTGACCACAATGCAGTAAGATTAGATCTCCATTACAGGAGAAAAACTATTAAAAATTCCAACATATGGAGGCTGAACAACACGCTGCTGAATAACCAACAAATCACAGAAGAAATCAAAATATAAATGAAAGTATGCATAGAAATGAATGAAAATGAAAATACACCAATCCAAAACCTGTGGACACTGTAAAAGCAGTTCTAAGGGGAATGTTCATAGCAGTATAGGTTTATCTCAAGAAACAAGAAAAAAGTCAAATAAAAACCCTAACTCTACACCTAAAGCAACTAGAAAAGGAAGAAATGAAGAACCCCTGGGTTACTAGAAGGAAAGAAATCTTAAAAATTAGGGCAGAAATAAATGCAAAAGAAATAAAAGAGACCATAGCAAAAATCAACAAAACCAAAAGCTGGTTCTTTGAGAAGATAAATAAAATTGACAAACCATTACCCAGACTCATCAAGAAACAAAGGGAGAAAAAATCAAATAAACAAAATTAGAAATGAAAATAGACAGATCATAACAGGCAACGCAGAAATGCAAAGGATCATAAGAGACTATTATCAGCAACTATATGCAAATAAAATGGACAACGTGGAAGAAATGGACAAATTCTTAGAAAAGTACAACTTTCCAAAATTGAACCAGGAAGAAATAGAAAATCTTAACAGACCCATCGCAAGCACAGAAATTGAAAGTGTAATCAGAAATCTTCCAACAAACAAAAGCTCAGGACCAGGCAGCTTCACAGCTGAATTCTACCAAAAATGTAGAGAAGAACTAACGCCCATCCTACTCAAACTTTTCCAGAAAATTGCAGAGGAAGGTAAACTTCCAAACTCATTCTATGAGGCCACCATCACCCTAATACCAAAACCTGACAAAGATGTCACAAAAAAAGAAAACTACAGGCCAATATCACTAATGAACATAGATGCAAAAATCCTTAAGGAAATTCTAGCAAATAGAATCCAACAACATATTAAAAAGATCATACATCGTGAACAAGTGGGCTTTTTCCCAGGGATGCAAGGATTCTTCAATATCTACATATCAATCAATGTAATGCACCACATTAACAAACTGAAAAATAAAACCCATATGATTATCTCAATAGATGCAGAGACAGCTTTTGACAAAATTCAACATCCATTTATGATAAAAAAAAAAAAAAAAAAACCAACCCTCCAGAAAGCAGGAACAGAAGGAACATACCTCAACATAATAAAAGCTATATATGACAAACCCTCAGCAAACATTATCCTCAACGGTGAATAATTGAACGCATTTCCCCTAAAGTCAGGAATAAGACAAGGGTGCCCACTCTCACCACTATTATTCAACGTAGTTTTGGAAGTTTTGGCCACAGCAATCACAGCAGAAAAAGAAATAAAAGGAATCCAAATTGGAAAAGAAGAAGTAAAACTTTCACTGTTTGTAGATGACATGATCATCTCCATAGAAAACCCTAAAGACTCCACCAGAAAATTACTAGAGCTAATCAATGAATATATTAAAGTTTAAGGATATAAAGTTAACACACAAAAATCCCTTGCATGCCTAAACATTAACAATGAGAAAACAGAAAGAGAAATTAAGAAAACAATTCCATTCACCATTGCAATGAAAAGAATAAAATACTCAGGAATATCTCTAACTAAAGAAACAAAACAGTCTGAAATACAGCACTTGGATGCAATCTCAAAAATGAGAGAATCATCTCTATTCGTTTCTAAGGCAAACCATTCAATATCACAGTAATCCAAGTCTATGGTCCAACCAGTAATGCTGAAGAAGATGAGGTTGAACGGTCTACGAAGACCTACAAGACGTTTTAGAAATAACATCCCCAAAGGATGTCCTTTTCATTATAGGGGACTCGAACACAAAAGTAGGAAGTCAAGAAACACCTGGAGTAACAGGCAAATTTGGCCGTGGAATACAGAACGAAGCATGGCAAAGGCTAATAGAGTTATGCCAAGAAAAAGCACTGGTCATAGCAAACACCCTCTTCTAACAACACAAGAGAATACTCTACACATGGACACCACCAGATGGTCAACACCGAAATCAGATTGATTATATTCTTTGCAGTCAAAGATGGAGAAGCTCTATACAGTCAGCAAAAACAAGACCAGGAGCTGACTGTGGCTCAGACCATGAGCTCCTTATTGCCAAATTCAGACTTAAATTGAAGACAGTAAGGAAAACCACTCGATCGTTCAGGTATGACCTAAATCAAATCCCTTATGATTACACAGTGGAAGTGAGAAATAGATTTAAGGGACTAGACCTGATAGATAGGGTGCCTGATGAACTATGGAATGAAGTTCGTGACATTGTACAGGAGACAGGAATCAAGACAATCCCCATGGAAAAGAAATGCAAAAAAGCAAAATGGCTGTTTGGAGAGGCCTTACAAATAGCTGTGAAAAGAAGAGAGGTGAAAAGTAAAGGAGAAAAGGAAAGATATAAGCATCTGAATGCAGAGTTGCAAAGAAGAGCAAGTAGAGATAAGAAAGCCTTCTGCAGCAATCAATGCAATGAAATAGAGGAAAACAACAGAATGGGAAAGACTAGAGATCTCTTCAAGAAAAGTAGAGATACCAAGGGAACATTTCATGCAAAAATGGGCTCGATAAAGGACAGAAATGGTCTGGACCTAACAGAAGCAGAAGATATTAAGAAGAGGTGACAAGAATACACAGCAGAACTGTACAAAAAAGATCTTCACAACTCAGATAATAACAATGGTATGATCACTCACGTACAGCCAGACATCCTGGAATGTGAAGTCAAGTGGGCCTTAGAAAGCATCACTATGAACAAAGCTAGTGGAGGTGATGGAATTCCTGTTGAGGAGTTTCAAATCCTGAAAGATGATGTTGTGAATGTGCTAACTCAATATGCCAGCAAATGTGGAAAACTCAGCAGTGGCCACAGGACTGGAAAGAGTCAGTTTTCATTCCAATTCCAAAGAAAGGCAATGCCAAAGAATGCTCAAACTACCACACAATTGCACTCATCTCACATGCTAGTAAAGTAATGCTCAAAATTCTCCAAGCCAGGCTTCAGCAATACATGAACCGTGAACTTCCTGACGTTCAAGCTAGTTTTAGAAAAGGCAGAGGAACCAGAGATCAAATTGCCAGCATCTGCTGGATCATGGAAAAAAGCAAGAGAGTTCCATAAAAACATCTATTTCTGCTTTCTTGACTATGCCAAAGCCTGTGACTGTGTGGATCACAATCAACTGTGGAAAATTCTTCAAGAGATGGGAATACCAGACCACCTGACCTGCCTCTTGAGAAATCTGTATGCAGATCAGAAAGCAACAGTTAGAACTGGACATGGAAAAACAGACTGATTCCAAATAGGAAAAGGAGTATGTCAAGGCTCTATATTGTCACCCTGCTTATTTAACTTCTATGCAGAGTACATCATGAGAAACGCTGGACTGGAAGAAACACAAGATGGAATCAAGATTGCTGGGGGAAATATCAAGAACCTCAGATATGCAGATGACACCACCCTTATGGCAGAAAGTGAAGAGTAACTAAAAAGCCTCTTGATGAAAGTGAAAGAGGAGAGTGAAAAAGTTGACTTAAAGCTCAATATTCAGAAAATGTGGATCATGGCATCTGGTCCCATCACTTCATGGCAAATAGATGGAGAAACAGTGTAAACAGTGTCAGACTTTATTTTTTTGGGCTCCAAAATCATGGCAGATGGTGTTTGCAGCCATGAAATTAAAAGACGCTTACTCCTTGGAAGAAAAATTATGACCCACCTAGATAACACATTGAAAAGCAGAGACATCACTTTGTCAACAATGGTCCATCTGGTCAAGGCTATGGTTTTTCCTGTGGTCATGTATGGATCTGAGAGTTGGACTGTGAAGAAAGCTGAATGCCTAAGAATTGATGCTTTTAACTGTGGTATTGGAGAAGACTCTTGAGGGTCCCTTGGACTGCAAGGAGATCCAACCAGTCCATTCTGAATGGGATCACCCCTGGGATTTCTTTGGAAGGAATGATGCTAAAGCTGAAACTCCAATACCTTGGCCACCTTATGTGAAAAGAGTCTGATGCTGGGAGGGATTGGGCGCAGGAGGAGAAGGGGACGACAGAAGATGAGATGCCTGGATTGCATCACTGACTCGATGGACGTAAGCTTGAATGAACTCCGGAAGTTGGTGATGGACAGGGAGGCCTGGCATGCTGCAATTCATGGGGTCGCAGAGTCAGACACGACTGAGTGACTGAACTGAACCAAACTGAACTGGAAGAAACAAAAGACCTATATATAGAAAACCCTAAAACATTCGTGAAAAAATCAAAGAGGACACAAATAGATGTAGAAATATACTATGTTCATGGATCAGTAAAATCAATACAGTGAAAATGAGTATACTACCCAAAGCAATCTATATATTCAATGCAATCCCTATCAAGCTACCAATGGTATATTTCAGAGAACTAGAACAAATAATTTCACAATTTGTATTGAAATACAAAAAATCTCGAATAGCCACAGCAATCTTGAGAAAGAAGAATGGAACTGGAGGAATTATCCTGCCTGCCTTCAGGCTCTACTACAAAGCCACAGTCATCAAGACAGTATGATACTGGAACAAAGATAGAAATATAGATCAGTGGAACAAAATAGAAAGCCCAGAGATAAATCCACACACCTATGGACACCTTATCTTTTACAAAGGAGGCAAGTATATAAAATGGATAAAAGACAATCTCTTTAACAAATGGTGTTGGGAAAACTGTCAACCACTTGTAAAAGAATGAAACTAGGACACTTTTAACACCATACACAGAAATAAACCCAAAATGGATTAAACATCTAAATGTAAGACCAGAAACTGTTAAACTCCTAGAGAAAAACATAGGCAAAACACTCTCTAACACAAACCATAGCAGGATCCTCTATGACCACCTCCCAGAATATTGGAAATAAAAGCAAAAATAAACAAATGGGACCTAATTAACAGTAAAACCTTCTGCACAACAAAGGAAACTATAAGCAAGGTGAAAAAACAGCCTTCAGAATGGGAGAAAATAGCAAATGAAGCAATGGTCAAAGAATTAATCCCAAAAATGTAGAAGCAACTCCTGCAGCTCAATTACAGAAAAATAAAAGACCCAATCAAAAAGTGGGCCAAAGAACTAAAGAAGACATACAGATGGCTAGCAAACACATGAAAAGATGTTCAACCTCACTCATTATCAGAGAAATGCAAATCAAAAGCACAATGAGGTACAATTTCACGCCAGTCAGAATGGCTGCTATCCAAAAGTCTACAAGCAATAAGTGCTGGAGAGGGTGTGGAGAAAAAGGAACTCTCTTACACTGTTGGTGGGAATGCAAACTAGTACAGCCACTATGGAGAACAGTGTGGAGATTCCTTAAAAAACTGGAAATAGAACTGCCTTGTGACCCAGCAATCCCACTGCTGGGCATACACACTGAGGAAACCAGAATTGAAAGAGACATGTGTACCCCAATGTTCATCGCAGCATTGTTTATAATAGTCAGTTCATGGAAGCAACCTAGACGTCCATCAGCAGATGAATGGATAAGAAAGCCGTGGTACATATACACAATGGAATAGTACTCAGCCATTAAGAATATATTTGAATCAATTCTAATGAGATGGATGAAACTGGAGCTGATTATACAGAGTGAAGTAAGCCAGAAAGATAAACACCAATACAGTATACTAACACATATATATGGAATTTAGCAAGATGGTAATGATAACCCTGCATGTGAGACAGCACAAGAGACACAGATGTATAGAACAGCCTTTTGGACTGTGGGAGAGAGTGAGGGTGGGATGATATGGGAGAATGGCACTGAAACATGTAAACTATCATATGTGAAATGAATTGCCAGTCCAGGTTCAATGGATGATACAGGGTGTTCAGGACTGGTGCACTGGGATGACCTAGAGGGGTGGGATGGTGAAGGAGATGGGAGGGGGGTTCAGGACGGGGAATACATGTATACCCATGGCAGATTCAAGTCAATGTATGGCAAAATCAATACAATATTGTAAAGTAAAATTAATTAATTAATTTAAAAAATAAAAAGGAAGCACAACTAAACTAAAAAGACAAAAAGAATTTGGTAACGGTTTTACAAGAGACCATAAAAGAATATATGGGAATGAAAAACATGCACATGAAAAGATATCAAATAATATTGATCATTAGGGTAATTAATGCTAAAAATGAAATACTATTACACACCTATTTGAATGTCTAAAATACAGAATTCTGATAATGCCAAGTACTGGTAGCACACTGGGATCTTTAGTTTATCTGAAATGCATTTTTACGTATTTTACGTAGGGTTCAAAGTACGTTTGGAAAGTCAGTCCATCATCAGTTATTGAAATTACCACCCTTTCTCCACTGCATGAATTATCTAACAGATATGTGTGTTCCTAGATGCTCTCTCACTTTCCATTGGTCACTTTGTCCTTGGGCCAAATCTGTCCAATAGATATTAATACAGATAAGACCTATACATATAGGTTAAATGTTCCAGTTCTCTTCTTCAAAACTGCCATGGCTGCTCCTAGACACATGCTTTTCTGGGGTTTTTGAACTTGTCCGCCTTTCCCCAAAGAACTCTCAGGACTTTGACTGGAGTCATTTTGAATCTATCAACTAATTTGTGAAGAATTTGCAACCTTAAAATATTTAGCTTTCCAATCTTTGAATATATTTTTCTATTATTTAGTTAGGTCTTCTTTAATTTCTTTTACTTACGTTTTGTGATTTTTCAACACAGAGGTTCTATACATCTTTCATTAGGTTTATGCTAATCTGTTTGATATTGATTAATTTTGAGTGGTATATTGTTAAGTTTTGTTTTTTGTTTGCTGATGGCGTATAGAAATATAATTTAATTTTGCATGTTGGTCTGGTATATTTAGAAGCACAACTTAATTTACTTAATATTTCAAGAGCTTGTCCAGACTCACTTTTGAGTTTTCCACACAGGCAAGCAAGACATGACTGTGTGATGAGAACTTTGTTTTTCTTCCAATTTTTATTATTATCTCTTTAACTTATTTTCTTGCCCTATTTGACTGGTCAGGGCCTCTGGTACAATGATAAATAGAAACGGTGAGAGCTAACATTCTTGTTTCATTTTGTAACTATAAAATGAAAGCAAAATAAAATGTTTACAAATCAAAGAATTTCATTTTGAAATATGCTGAAAATAAAGTTAAAATCTTTAAAAAGAAGAATTCAAAAAATGGTTCAACCTAAAGGTTTAAACATTTATAACTGGTATTTTTGTCTATTACCTCATCTACTTTACCTAAGACAACTATGTATGCCTATAAAATAACTATAGCTGACAAAAAAAAATGAGCTTCTTACCAAAATAGTAGATTAAGAAATAAAGTATTAGTCACTCAGTCATGTCCAACTCTTTGTGACCCCATGGACATTAACCCACCAGGCTCCTCTGTCCATGGGATTCTCTAGGTAAGAATGCAGGAGTGGGTTGCCATTTCCTTCAGGAGATCTTCCCAATCCAGGGATATAACCCATGTCTCTGCACTGCAGGCAGATTCTTTACTGTCTGAGCCACTAGATTAATATGTTTCATTTAAAATAATAGCAATGCCAAGATATCAAACATATTTGTCCTTTCTCAAACTGTCAACTTTCAATCTATTGACTTTACCAGTTAGTTTCTAACTATTAACAACCACAATAATGTTTAGTTACAGCACAATAACAACGTGTCATTTATATACAATAGAACATAGATATTCTGAAGCATAAGTCCCAGAGTTGGGCAAGAAAGAAAAGAGAGCTTGATGAATAATTCCACTCCATTTAACTGACTGAGTGAGAATGATTCAACATCCACAAATGGGGGAAAAAATCAATCTCTCCGTGTAACACAATTCACCAAATTATTTCACTTGTGAAGAATAAGATTAATTCTCAAAGCACGATATAGAGAAAGAAAATTGCATTGTTTAGAGAGTACATTAGCTACTTTGACTTCCAGAGAAGTAAAACGAAGATGATATGTTGAAACGCAATTCAAATGTAATTTCAAATGGGTTTCAGAGGCTCTACATTTTATTTGTACATAGTACAATTCAGAACTTCACCTTCCCAAACACACACACACACAGAGAACTGGCTTAATCCTTATAAACACTTTATATATACTCTGAGATGTTTTGTGTGCTATAGTACAGAAGCTTCAAAATACTAATATGAAGATATTCTCCTAATTTATTGTACAATCATTCAAAAATTGAAATTTGATGAAGAAATATACAGGGGAAAGAATCAAATAGTGATGTGGAAATAGGTTTTTCAAAAAATGAAATCTGGCCACTTGACATTAAATTGTTAAGCATGTTATAAAGATTTCACTCAGGATAAAATCAAAATGTTTGTTATACAATTATTTCTACACATTCGTTTTTCACCACTGTATTTGGCTTCTATTCCTGCTATGAAAAAGCACCACAAATGCAGTGGCTTATAGCAATTCAAGTCTATTAATAGTCTTACAGTCTGTAGGTCAGAGGCCCCATAAAGGTCTTCGCAGGTTATGATCAAGGTGTTGGCAGGTTTGCTTCCTTTTCTGGAGGCTCTGGGGGAGAATCCACTTCTAGGCTCATTCAGATCCTTGGTAGAGCTCCTGTATTTCTGGCTATTGGCCTGATGTCCCCACCGTCTTGTGGGCAGTCAGTTGAAAATCATTCCAGACTTCTAAAAGTCACTGCATTCCTGTTTCATCCTGTTCCTCCATCTCTAAGTCCAGCCAACAATAGGGAGTCTCTCCTGCACTTGTATCTCCAGTGCCTCCTCTTCCATCTCATCTCTCTGACCCAATTTTCTACCTTCCTCTTCCAGTTTTAGGGGTGTGCAATTACCCAGGTAACCCAGGAAAAATCTCCCCCATCTCAAGGTCCTTGATGTTAATCACAACTGCAAAGATCCTTTTGTCATGTAATGTAATGCATTTACAAATTCTGGGAATTAGAACATGGGCATCTTTGGGGGCCATTATTCTGAACGTCCATCTAGACTTTCTGTAACTTTAACTTATCTTTCGAAGTAAGATGTTCATTTCCTTCTTCATTCAGGAAGCTAATCTATGGTGTGGAATTTGTCTTTCAAGGCATTAAAAAATAATATGTGCTGTGCTAAGCCGCTTCAGTTGTGTCCCACTCTTTGCAATCTCATGGACTGTTGTCCACCAGGCTCCTCTGTCCAGGGGGTTCTCCAGGCAAGAATACTGGAGTGGGTTGCCATGCCCTCCTCCAGGGGATCTTCCCTACCCAGGGGTTGAACCTGTATCTTTTATGTCTCCGGCATGGGCAGGTGGGTTCTTTACCACTAGCACCACCTGGGAAGCACCCCAAAATAATACACTGCTAAAGTAATAAAGTTAAAAAATAATAATAATAAAAAAACCTTCCCAGGTGGTGCAGTGATAAATTATCTACCTGCCCATGCAGTAGACACAAGAGACACATGATTGATCCCTGGATTAGGAAGATTTTCTGGAGTAGGAAATGGCAACCCACTCCAGTATTCTTGCCTAGAAAGTTCCAGGGACAGAGGAGCCTGGCGGGCTACTGTCCATGGGGTTGAAAAGAGTTGGACATGACTTAGTGTCAGAACAACAATAATATATATATAGCTCCGCAGAACTGAAGCATTTTTGGTTAAGATGAAGGGGTAAGAAGACTTAGAGAGGACATATGTGTGTGTTTTGAGAAATACCTGCAATGGCCTTTTAAGAGATAACCAAGGATGCTTTAGTTGCTAAAGACCCCTGATGAAGTCATCAGAAAACGATATTACTGACACTCAGCAACAGCATTCCACCAGTTGATTACATGGGAAAGATAAGCCCACCCTGAAAGATCTAGAAGCTCTCTCCCAAAACAAACTCTCCCACCAAATCCCCTCCAGTGAGGAGGACACATGACACTCCTATGGTGAATGACTAAAGTTTTCCAGGGTTCTGACTGAGGTCTCAAATTTCCAGTCCTCATCATCAGGACAGGGATGTTAATTAGATTTCGTCTCTCTTTTCCACAATCCCTTGCATTGAGACCCAGAGATTTATCTCTAACTTTCATACACATTTTCATAACATTTCATACACCTCCCTGCTGGAAGCCAGCATGAGGAGTCCCACCCATGGCAAAGGTCATGAAGTTAAGGGGGCCCGACAGGCAAAGGCGAGTCGGCCCTTAAGGGAGCCTCTCTGGATCTGCTCATGCATCTGCCCCAAAACCGGAGTCTGCCTGCCTTATTGCATTGTGCTTTTCACCTACTCTTCTGACATTATATGGGGGGCTATCCCCCACCACCTCTCTCTGAAAAGGAGCTAACTTAGGACTCCAGTTAATAAATCTCCTGGGCGTGACAAGGGTGTTTCAGTCCAAAAACCTCTCTGCTGGCAGACTAGCTTGTGTGACAGGATTATCCACACTCTTGCTACTAAGTCCATGATTGTTTACAACCTCTCAACCATAAACAGCACAGAAAGTTTGGAGTATTTTTAAAGTCTTAGTTAGCATAGGGTTTTTCTAAAGATAAAAATCATGTTGGTGAAGGCTTCATTTCTCAGTTAATGATTGCCACCAGGCCTCCATATCCTTAGGCACCTGGGAGTATGTTAATCAATGTAATTGGAATGTAGAAAAAGAAATATAGTAGTTTTGATGTTAGCAATACTAGACTTTTGAGTTAATGAATTTTCTCTTTGTTATAAATCACTGTACTCTTCTTTCTTTGTTATAAATCATTGTGTCCTTCCTATGTAAAAATGTAACTTTATCACTATCTTAAGACTAAATAGATCTTAAGGGGAAACAAGTTTTCTGATCGATTAACCTTTATCAATAGAAAGAAAGGTGGGGCCATAAAATGTTAAGACCAGAAGATATTGTAAAACAAATGTAAGACCCTTGTAAGAACAAAGATATGCTGAGAACACTGTCTTTCAAGCTGACCCTGCTTGACTCTGTTTCTTACATTTATCTCTATGTATAACTAAAAGTATAAAAGTAGACCTGGAAAATAAAGAAATGGACCAGTTTCTGGAAAGACTGGTTTCCCCTGTGTGGTCTTTTCTCGTTCTCTTCTTTTCTGGCTGAATTCTCATCTGGAACGTGGAGGCTCAACAAGCCTACTAATTTTGCCAGGGCTTCTAAGATCTGACCGGGGAGGCCTTTGTGTCTCCTCTCCTTCGGGAGAATGGGAAGACGCCTGTGGCCTACATAGGTGGTGCAAACTCTTTGTCTTGGAGTTTTATTGGTTTTCCACATAAACCAAGTTATTCAGCCTCTTTTTCTCAACTAAATTTTCCTACTACACTATTCTTTCCTAATCTCTCTTTATATCTCTAATTAAATAGTTCTTTCCTAGGATGCTGACTCCGTCCCCGCTTCAAACTACCCTGGATCCACTGGGGCTGGACCCCGGCACCTCCCTGGGTTGGGAAGATCCCTTGGAGAAGGAAATGGCAACCCACTCCAGTCTTGCCTGGAGAATCCCTTGGACTGAGGAGCCTGGTGGGCTAGAGTCCACAGGGTCAGAAAGAGTCAGATGTGGCTGAGCAACTTAACTTTCACTTTCATACACATTAATTCCTTTGAGGCAGAAACAGTAATACATATAATTGGACTTTTCTTGGACACCTTTTAACTGCTTCACCATGCTTGAGCACCCAAGTGCCAAGAAATGTCCAAGTCAAGAAAACCAAAAAAATTAACTCTAAGTAAAATGTTCACTGATCTTAGAGAGAAAAGGAAACTGAGGTGACTGAAACTAGGGTGACTGAGGCAGTGAGACACCAAGAAAGAGAAAAGGTCAAACTAGAGTCAAAATAGCAGAAAAATGACCTGTGGAGGTTCAAATAGCAAGTTGAAGAAAACAATGAAATGATATTGGAAACAAAGAATACTGAGATTAGCAAGAAATACATCATAATCGAAAGAGTGGTATTAATTACATGTACTTTTAACTCATTGATATATGAATTTATCTTTATACCTGTGTTTATTTGACTTTTCTTAAATTTTTACTTCTTTAGCTTTTTATGTTGGAGATATAATTCCTTATTGTCATCCTTTCAAGACATGGCACCAAATAAAAGGGAAATGAGATCTGTTTTCACAGAGCTTATAGCCATGGAACATACTCTCTAATATACAATTTGTACTATCTATAGAGCTAGCTCCGTAGCTGTTGTTTAGTCGCTAAGTTGTATCTGACGCCAGGGACTGTAGCCTGCCAGGCTCCTCTGTCTAAGGCATTTCCAGGCAAGAATACTGGAGTGGGTTACCATTTCCTTTTCCAAGCTCCACCATAATAATGGCTAATGGATGGCTGACCCCATATCACTGCTGCTGCTGCTGCTGCTAAGTTGCTTCAGTTGAGTCCGACTCTGTGCAACCCCATAGATGGCAGCCAACCAGGCTCCCCCGTCCCTGGGATTCTCCAGGCAAGAACACTGGAGTGGGTTGCGATTTCCTTCTCCAATGCATGAAAAAGTGAAAAGTGAAAGTCAAGTCGCTCAGTCGTGTCCAACTCTTAGTGACCCCATGGACTGCAGCCTATCAGGCTCCTCTGCCCATGGGTTTTTCCAGGCAAGAGTACTGGAGTGGGGTGCCATTGCCATATCACTGCAGGATTCACCAGATTTTTCATAGAACACATTGCAGATGCATCAATTTCATGGTCAATTGTTACTTTGATTCTTTTGCCTACTCTTCCCACTTCCAAAGCTGCCCTTAGGCAATAAGTAGTAGCATCTATCCACTTGCTGAAGCTCAAAACTTGAACTCATTTTCTCACTCCACAAATCCCATCTACCCAGTCTTGCCAATTCTGTCTCTAGAAGAATTTATCTTAGTGCTATTTTACAGCCGATGGCAACATTTTTATCCATGTCATCAAATTATTTTCCCTGGACTACTGGATGAGATATGTAGCTTTTTTTTTTTTTCCTACTTACAATTCATTTCATGTACAACACCATAGTTCTGTACTTGAAGTATAAATCAGGTCATGCCAATTCTGTATCTAAAATCTTCTCGCTGCTGTGTAGTGCAACTAAAGAATAAATACCACGATGTTACCCGTGGTGCACCGACGTTCATGATTTAGCCCTGCCGAACATTCTGAACTTGCCTCTAGCCCATTCTGGTGCCACCAGGGCCTTTTATTCTACTCTTTGGGATATTTTATTCATTGTTTTTATCTGCTAGAATATTTCTAATCAACCTAACCCATCCTATTTTGCCTGTTTTCTTATTTTCTTCTTTTTATCCTTTAGATTTTAGCACAAAATCACATAGAATTTTGTGACCTGGGGTCATAGAAAACCATCTCAAGAATATGTTTACCTTGAAGAAGAGATTGGACTGAGAAGGCATAAGGAAAGGATAATTTGATTGTTTTTGTGAAACAGATCCTTATGAGCAAAAACTCAGTTTAAAGAAGGGATCATAGCATGGATTTAGCCATAATAAGGGTCTAGATATGATAGTGATTTTCAAGCTGGCAAAGAGCCCGATTACTTTTGCATCAGTTATCAGTTGTGTGAACATCTCAATATATAGGGGGTCAAAACAACATTCGTTTATTTAGCTGACAACTCTGTGAGCTGGAAATTTGGACTGAGCTTTGGTAGATGGTTCTGGTCTGTTCTAGGTTTGGCTAACTTCAGCCTGGCTTCACAGGGGTGGGGTCCTTCACCTGGGACTGGTGGGCCTAGGATGCCTGCTCTAGGACAGACTCCCTCTCCTCTGTATGACATCTCATTTTCCAGTAAGATTGGCTGGGGCTTATTCACACGGTGGCTCAGCAAACTCTCAAGAAAATAGGTATTTAAGGCTGCTTGAAGCCTGGGCTTGAAACAGCTATGCTATCCTTCTGATGAGTTCTGTCTGATGGTGGAAGTTACAAGGTCAATCCAGAGTCAGGGGTTGGGAACAGACTTCATTTATGGATGGGGAAAACTGCAGTGTCACTTGCAACAAGGCATGGGTATAAGGAAGGGAATGGAATACCTGTGGCCATTTTTTTTTTTTTTTTTTTTTTACTGTTTGTAACTAGGTTCAGAATGGGAAGAAAGAGAAGAAACAGAAATAGGATATTATTTACCAGAATCTCACGTAATCTAATATTCATGTGTCTTGGTTAGAACTTTCTGGTTTTAATTAAGAAATCTGAATTGACTGATATGGGTTAAAATGAGCATTTATTTAAATAGCATCTCATAGACTTCAGGGACAAGATGTAAAGGAACTTCAAGTTATTTTATAGGTTTTTATGGGAATAAAGAGGGTTGTTTCTGTGAGTTCTCCACTTTGTTATCTCTAGTGCATTTTCATAGGTATTACCTGCTGGTAGTAGTATAATTTTTAAAACATATATTCCCTACCATCGACTTAATGGATTTTAGGCCTCAGTTTGTTACCATAATTTCCACAATTACTTAAAGAAAATATTGTTTTGAAAGAAGAGTTGGCTCTTTCACAACTACCTTGTTGGTCATTTTTATTTCAAATTAGTTGCCTTTTGAAGCATGGATTCAAGTAAAATTTTCAAGTAAAATGCTATAATTCTTCAGTGCTTATATGTATATGGACAATATTCTATTCCTTTTTTCTTGGATGATATCCTGGTTAGGTAGAGAATTATAAATGTATATATTTGCCTTAATATCTCTAGATAATCTATTTACATATCCCTCTTTGAATGAGATCTTTTCAAGAGAACAGTCTTCTAATCCAAACACTTAATCCAGTCACTTTCAAACCTTGTTCCATCCTTCTTCAGGATTTGGTTAAAATTCCCCTGGGCTGTTGTTGAAGAAAATTGATGTGGTTCCTGAATTCTTTCATTAATCAAATCACTCTATCTCCACTTTCATCTTTTACATAAAATTTTACTTTACTGTCCTGGTTGTTAAATTTTCTTTGGGTGTTGAATAATGAACTGTTTATCAAAAAAAAAAAAAAAAACTCAAAGTTTGAGTAATATATATTATAATACTGAGGAAATATGTTAGCAACTGATATAAAATTCATGGTGAATTCCAGTAAAATATTTAACATGTGCTAATTGTTCTCTGGGGGTAACATCTCAGGCAACCTTATTGTAGCAAAGGAGAATTTAGGTAACCTTGATAGACTATTCTGGGATATTTATAAACCAGTGATAACTGTGTAAGCACACTCATTAGGAAAAAATTTCAATTACTGACTTCTGTCAGTAATACAAAAGACAGATCACAGAAGGACTAGATATGAGACAGATAAAGAAACACACTTGCTCTTCCACATGTTTTTTATTTTCTCTAAGACATTCAAAAATGCATAGTAGTGTTTTTTTTTCCTTTTAGGAAAAAATTTAATTAATGAAGATATTCACATATTCTCTTATATAACAATTTTTGTAAATGTATATACTTAGAAATTGAAATTTTATGTTAAATTGAATATCCTTTGAAATGTAATTATTTCAACTTCTCTTATTTAATTTCTTTTTCTAATGTAGAACACCATTTTTTTTTTCATTTTTAAGATGATTAAGCAGAACTAGAACAATTCCCTTTGTTCATTAAAAAACAAAAAGAAAACCCTGCTGTTTACATACAAAATAAAGGCTCCAAGTGAGCAAATTTTCAATTTGTTTCACAATGAGATGCTGGCTGTTGGGAAAAAAATATTAGTTTCAGAACTTATCAACAGATTTAGAGGGATATTTTATGCTTATTTATCTTGCTTCTATTTCTTGTCAAGCATTTTCTGGTATCTGGAAAATAGTGTTTTGTCATAGATTAATGTTTAGCTATTTCTCAGGAATCGAAATCATTCCCAAGAGTGTTAAATTGCCAAGGACTGCTCCATTTCTGATTAGTATTTTAAAAGACAACTCACACGTGATAGTGTGTGGGTATTTTGTTTTACACTCTAGGTATAGCCCTGATAAAAGTGCTATTAGACACACATTGTATTGATCATTAAAAATAACAGCGTTTTGAAGGCTGCAACAGCTACTTGGACTTGGAGAGTGGGAGACGTTCTTTCTCCATGTAAATATTGTTCTCATTTAAACATAGCTGCAGGCTCTTACACTTTGAATCATCTTGCAACAAATTTTAAACATAATGAGAAACAGTGGAAAAGAAAGTTATTGAACTGAGAATGATCAAGTCAGAAATGCCTCGGAGTAGCCTTTTAAATATTATATTAAAGAATAAGAGATGGTGAACGTCATTAAAACTATAAAATTTTCTAAACAATGAGGAACTGGTTGAATACAGTAGATATTTTGCCCCATTAGATGGAAATGTGTACAAACTTTTTAGGGATCTGTGATGTGTTAGATATATATATGTAAAATCAGAGACATAATATATACTTGCACATCAGCAATCTCCTCTGCTTGTAATATATTCTTGAATATTCACACTATGTATTTATAATGCATATCTTGAAAATCTGAAATTTCATTTTCCTTGAAACTATTGATGCCTTATCTTCTCCACATATAAATATCAGTTAGGAATTTATTCTACAAAGAATAGGTGTAAGCAACTCTGGAGAAATCAAGCACAGACTTGTATCATGAGCAGTTTTTCAGAAGGCTTTCTACCTTCAGACTCTAAAACTTGAATCTCCTCTGAGGAGCCTGCTTTCCCAGCAGCCTTTGCAAGGTTTTTGTGTGCTTTTCTCTCTAGTCGACATACATGCCATCTCGACAGTGAGATGTGACTTCCTACTTCCGTGTTCTGAGTTGCTTCTTCTATAGCAGCTCCCTCTCTGCTTAAAATCTCTCAGCTTTAACTTTCAGATCCAAGACCAACTCTTCCTATTGGAATGATGACTAACCCAGGTACACACCCCCTGCTTCTTTAAAATCTTTTCTCCTTGCTCACTGGATATCTCCATAATGAACCTCTTCCCCCAGGGCTCAGCAGGTTTCAAGTTCGTCTGCCAATGCAGGAGACGAGGGTTCCATCCCTGGGTCAAGAAGATCCCTTGGAGGAGGAAATGGCAAACCACTCCAATATTCTTGCCTGAAAAATTCCAAGGACAGCGGAGCCTGATGGGCTATAGTCCAAAGGGTCACAAAGAGTCGGATATACCCGAGCAACTGAGCATACACACACAATGTACATTTGTGTGATTTTTCCAAATCCTGTAAGTTACATGACCTCAGTCCTCCTTAGTCAGTCACTTCCATAACTATAACTTAAACCTTGTCATGCCCATTAACTTCAAAACTATAATCCCAACTACAAAAATCTTCCTCAAGTCACCCTTATATGAAGAAATAGAAAGACTAAAGAATATTTCACAAGCTTTCAATGTCAAAAATTACACCCAGTGTTGATATTGATATATTTGCTTTTCTCCTAATACTGTTAATAAACTGTGAGCTCCCTGTTAAAAACAGACTCCTTGCTTATGTATCCTGATTTTTCTCACATTGTCAAGGATAATTCTCAGCAATTATCTTTCTCTCCATCATTAAAATATCCTTCCCTTAAGCCAACACCCATTTTATGTCTGCTTAAAAAACAACAACAACAACATAACATCAGTCTCCTCTTTCCCTTATAGCAACCACCACTTTGCTCTGTTATCCTTTATGGAAAAACTTCAAAAAGCTCTTTTTGTCCACTGTTTCTAAATTATCTACTATCTCTGCTAATTTCCATATCTTGAAATCCAAGTCAACCCTCACTGTTCATTTCTCATTTATCGGCAACTTGTTATATAGTTGATCACTTTTTTTTTTCCTTTTGAATGTGTTTTACCTTGGTATCCAACAAACCACATTTTCTGGGCAGTCTGAAACACTTTCTTTTTCTGGTTTCTGGACACAAATGACTCTTAAATAGATATATCATTCCTGGATCCATTTTCGATTACCAGACTATTATATCTAATTTTCACTTTGATATCAAAGTAGATAACCTGAATAATCTCTTGGGGACTCTCTACTGTTGGTATGTTTAAGTCTTCTACCTGGATGGCAAACTTCTGACCACTGGCCAGGTGGGGGCTTCAGGATTAAAAGATAATGGTTCCTTAATCTCACCATTTTTGGTTTGGCGCCCACATGTTCAGTTATGATTGACACCCCCCTCTCCAGAGTCCTCCTGTTTTATCCCCTCCAGAGAATAAGTCCTCCAATTTGTAGAACGAGAATAGCAGGGCAATTTCTGAGGAATTTGGTGTAGGAAAAGTCACATAGGGATCTATTTAACTGCTCTCCAAAAACTTTCTCGTTTCTCCTAATTTGAGCCATGTCTCATTACCTTAGCTTCCTTGGTGGCTCAGCAGTAAAGAATCCACTTGCAATGCAAAAGACCACCTGCAGTGCAGGAGACAGGGGTTTGATCCCTGGGTCAGAAAGAGCCCCTGGAGAAGGAAATAGCAACCCACTCCAGTATTCTCACCTGGAAAATCCCACGGACAGAGGAGCCTGGGGGGCTACAGTCTATGGGGTAGTAAAGAGTTGGACACGACTTAGTGACTAAGCCACCACTACCACCTCATTGCCTTCCTTTTACAAAGCTAATTGGTACCACCACTTCTTGTAACTTAAGAGTTTTCTGCTATATAAATATATTGGTTTTGGTTTTATATCTTCCTTCACTGTATGTGAGATTCAGCTAGATGAATTATCAGTTATCCATATTTATTTTATTCCCAAGACTCTATTGCTTTTTTTTTTTTTTTTTTTTTGGATTTTGAGTTTTCTCTCCCTCTCTTTAACTTTCCTATCTTTGGTAAATTCATTTCTTGAAATAGCAACAAGAGTATGAAGATAAAAAACAAAAATAACTTTTGCTGGGGTTTCTGGAGAGAATAAAATTAGACTATGCATTCAATCTACACCATAACCGAGAATTGGAATGGTCATGTATACAGTCTGGAAGCTAATAGAATGATGCCCATGTGCTCAGCTGCTAAGTTGTGTCTGATTATTTGCGACCCATGGACTGTAGCCTGCCAGGATTCTCAGTCCATGGATTTCCCTGGCAAGAATCCTGGAGTGGATTGCCATTGCCTCCTCCAGGGGATCTTCCTGATGCAGAAATTGAACCTGAGTCTCCCGTATTTCCTGCGTTGGCAGGTGGATTCTTTACCACTGAAGTCACCTGGGAACTTTTAAGAGCTAAAAATCACCTTTCTCTACAATGTATTTGCTGAAGTTCTCATATTAATTCTTTCTTAATACATATAATTAAACATTAATATATTGATTTAAGGGATTCACAAAGTAGCTTTAAATGGTTAAATAATTTACTTTATTCCTTTAGGTTAATATAATTTCACAGTGTTATTCAATGTATCTTTAAAGACTGAATTAAAATACTGCTAAAACTAAAATTGGAAGGAACTATCACATGACACAGGTAAATTTTCAACAAGAATGTATTACATATCCTAAGAGCTAAAGGCAAATTGTTGGGCAAATTGGACATTTATTGTTTGGCATAAGTATTTTTGCAAAATTAACTAAGGAATACAATTGAAACATTCTTTTTGATGACTTTTTGTTAATTATTTAACTATATGCATAACTGAGTAATGTTTATTAGTTATATAACAAATGTTTCATGTAGTTTTCCTAATATCCACAATATTGCAAAGGTCATACATAACATTATATATGAGATAGATATGAGACTTTAAAAGGCTTATAACATTAAATAACTTGCCTAATATACTTAACTAAAAAAGCTGGAATTCAAACTCAAACTTATCTAACTCCAAAGCCTGTTTATAGCACTGAGTCCTCTTCTAGCTTGAAAATGTTATGATTCTAAATGAAGATTTTATCTGGTAATTAACTAAGGATGCAGGTCTTTATTAAGTGAGCCATTATAGCACAATTATCGGACTTCTAGTGGATAAATTGATTGACTGATCTAATTTACTTTACAATGAAGTCTTCTCCGTTATGAATGCAGTTGGAATGTTTACATTTAGTTACGATTGCCCATCTAGTGATAAAATAACTCATAATTAATACCTATCTACTGAGTACATACAAACACAGCATCTATTTTGTTAAACACTATACAGTACTGACCAAAATGTCTGCCCTCACAGTGTTTATAACCTAGACTTTCTTTCTTCCTAAACTACTTACAGATATACCTTAAGAAACCTCATGGATAACAATAAAAATGTTAAACAAATAGTTAATTACATAGTATCATAGTACAAATGTTGTAAGAGGCATAGATGGTATGTTACTGGAAACAGAATTCACTGTTCTTGAAGGTTAGAGATGCTTCCCTGAAAAAGTTGCATTAAGCTGAGTCCAGAAGAAGAAGCTGAAGGTGCATAAGGGATAAGTAGAAGTGCGAGGAAGAGGGGAGAGTGTATGTAGAAACAAGACAGGAAAGTGAACTAGGTCACAGTGAAGGAATACAGATACAGAGCCATCCCAAAAGTCTCCATTCCTCTGTCAGTCCTGGAGAAGCAGAGTGGGTGCAGTTTAATCTGAACAAGGAGACTGGCCCCTTCTTGATATAATCATCATTCAACCCAGACCTCTACTGTGTTTTGTTCTTTTAGTCGCTAAGTCATGCCTGAAAATTCTACAACCCCATGGACTGTAGCCCACCAGGCTCCTCTGTCCTTGGGATTTTCTGGGCAACAATACTGGAGTGGGTTGCAATTTCCTCCTGCAGGGTATCTTCCTGACCCAGGGATCCAACCAGCATCCCCTGCATTTTCAGGCAGATTCTTTAACATTGAGCCACCTGGGAAGCCCCAAGGGGCAGACATACAGTGTGACTTTCCAAACTGCTGGCATAATAAACTTCTCTGCTGAGTCTTCTTCTTGTTTACAGACAGATTTCCTTGACTTGGGGTGTCAGGTAAAAATCAACATGTACTGGCAATTTCATCCATAAAAATTCCTCCCCTTGCTTCTTATTTTAAATAGAGTATTTATGCTCAAGGGTTAAAGGCAAAATAATTTTAACAGAAGACTTATAACAGGTTCAGTTCAGTTCAATTCAGTCACTCAGTCATGTCTGACTCTTTGCGACCCCATGAATTGCAGCACGCCAGGCCTCCCTGTCCATCACCAACTCCTGGAGTTCATTCAAACTCATGTCCATCGAGTCAGTGATGCCATCCAGCCATCTCATCCTCGGTCGTCCCCTTCTCCTCCTGCCCCCAATCCCTTCCAGCATCAGAGTTTTTTCCAATGAGTCAACTCTACTCATGAGGTGGCCAAAGTACTGGAGTTCAGCTTTAGCATCATTCCTTCCAAAGAACACCCAGGACTAATCTCCTTTAGAATGGATTGTTTGGATGTCCTTGCAGTCCAAGGGACTCTCAAGAGTCTTCTGCAACACCACAGTTCAAAAGCATCAATTCTTCAGTGCTCAGCCTTCTTCATAGTCCAACATTCACATCCATACATGACCACTGGAAAAACCATAGCCTTGACTAGATGGATCTTTGTTGGCAAAGTAATGTCTTTGCTTTTGAATATGTTATCTAGGTTGGCCATAACTTTCCTTCCAAGGAGTAAGCGTCTTTTAATTTCATGGCTGCAGTCACCATCTGTAGTGATTTTGGAACCCAAAAAAATAAAGTCTGACACTGTTTCCAGTGTTTCCCCATCTATTTGCCAATGAAGTAATGGGACCAGATGACATAATCTTTCTTTTCTGAATGTTGAGTTTAAAGCCAACTTTTCACTCTCCTCTTTCACTTTCATCAAGAGGCTTTTTTTTTTTTTTTTTTCCCCTCTTCGGTTAAAGACCAAAAATCCTGAGAAAAATATTTAGGACCATCATGGTGGGAAGGTATATTATTCCAACAAAATAGGGATATTGATAATCTGTTTCTTTATGAAAACAACTGTGAGTCAGTAAATCGTGGTTACACTTATTTCATATGCTGAAACAATATCCACATTATACCTATTATAAATAAATTAGACCCATGACATCCAGACAATGAACTTTGAGTGGAGTTCCATTACCCGGGTACTAACAAACCCGCTGGTGATTGTGATGCGTGGCAAACATTGGGATTCACTGCCTAAGTGAACGTCGAGGTAGCTAGGTTTTATTTCCATGCCACAGTTTTCATCCCTTTTTATTCCCTTTTCCCAAGTTGTTTACTAATATGAGAAAACTTGGGGATCACAATAAAAAGAGTTCTAATATTAAAAGATTTCTAAGAAGTAATTTGAATCACCAAATACTGCAGTTGGTGAGGCTCCTATATTCCATTTGTGATTCATTTGCCTAAACTGGGAATGTGTTTCTTGGGAGAGCAGCCTAGTAAAGAATAATATTGTTCCCAAACTAGATCACCAGAAGGTTCTTCATCAGTATTAAATGATATGTATTTTCAATGAAATATAGCAGAAAACATTGTCACAATAAAATACAGGTCATTTAATAACATTAGGAATTAAGTATGTTTTTAGTATGACAAGTTATGGCTCAAAAACCGATATCTTTACTTCGATTACAAAGAGAAAAATAAAATATAAACCAATTTTGAAGTATATTTCTCTTCACCATCAAGGACTTGACTAGTTGATAGCAATAGTTCTTTATTAAATCTATTTTCACTTCAAAATATACACATTTTTTGTTGACTCAGGTATGCCTTGAGCATACATTTCTTGTACTTTTTCATAATCTGGTATCTTTTGGTGCATATATAGAAAAAAGGGAGAAAATGAAAAGAAGGTAGTTTTCTAAAGTCCTGTAAGTTTGTGAAGAAGGATAGAATTTGAACATAATTGTTCAGTGAAAGTTTGGGAAAATTTAAGCTCAAGTTGGAAAGAAGAGAAAGTGAGAGAACAGCTCACCTGAAAATAAAGAAGAGATATAATGAGTAAATATTAGTTCAGAAAACTTACATTTCTGCACTATCTTTGAGGACCTGTTGAACTCTTTCTGATTACCCTGTGGAGCAGAAAATGAGCTAAGAGGAAGACCTGTGAAGGGATCAGCAGCCAGGTTGAACAGAGGTTGAGCAAAGGAGAATCAAACTGGCTAATTCTGTATGCAAGAGCTATTTTAAAACGGGGAGTTCTTAATGCTGCTGAACCTATATTTAGTAGACCTATCAGAGGATAAGCATCTTTTTATGCTAAGAAGTTGTTTTCATTTCTTTAAGATGATTATCTTCAGTTCAGCTGCAGATAAACTACATTACCTACTCTTGGCAGTTGATAACCTAAAGAGTTGGATGACTTCTAGCAGTGAGAAAACGTCACCTAACTGTAAATTATGCATGAATGATCATCTTAATTTGCTTACTCCACTCTTAGGCATAAAAATTACTCTCTTGAAAGCCAGTAGGAGTTCTTTTTTTTTTTTTTTTGTATCATCATATAATGACTTTCTAAAATTCTGTAATGCTGTATGATAATTCTCAAGTTATCAACTCAAAAGGACTAGATTTATAATAAATTATTGACATATTTCCACCACATCCACCTGCTTACCCTCTGTATGAAGACTGGGAACTTTCTACACAGCTGGTATTTGATATTCAGACTCAGTCAGGTTCTAAGAGAGTGCAGTATTCGTTTCCACCACACATTTCTAGACAACATTATCCCTTGGATGGATTATTTCAAATTGAAATTCCCCTTCATAATAAAATGAATTCATTCAGCTTTTCAAATGTTTATTAAGTGTGTATGTTCTAGCATGGTAATCAGTGATATATGAAACAAAATTCTAAATTCTAGCTCCTTAAGTATTATATTCTAAACAATTTTCAAAATATGTTAGTATCTAAGCAAAGGTAATCCTTAACATTTAAAAGAATTACAATTTTTAAAGAATGAATTTAGATCAACAAAAATATAATGAAATTAGAAAGATATATATTACATTTAGAGAAACAAAGAATGATTTTAAAACTATATATACAGTGAGGCAAGAATAATCTATTCTTTTTTGAGGGGTAGAGGAGAAATACTATATTTGGTAGAAATGAACTAGCCAGTAGAGATTGCTAAAGAGGAATCATTCTCATTTGACATCTTAAACATTAACTAGAAGGCGGAGACCCATTAAGTGCTTTTAAGAAAATCTTGTTAATGGAAGCTTATTTTCTAAAGACTTTATCTAAAGTGGAGTTAAGCAAATGATCAAGGAGTCCAGTTCTTTTTATCCACAGCAGCAAACAGTTCCTCTGTGCTTAATAAGTAAGTATATGACAGCTGTAGCAGCAGCTCATTATGGCTACATTGCTTCTAGGAACTTCAATTATTACTGTCACTGTACTTTATATTCAAAAGGACATTTTGATTCATGTTGCTCTGAAAGTTTTTTTTTTTTTTTTTTTTTTTTTTTTACCACTATAGAAATGGGTTTAGTGGATAATTCTATTCTGTTTCCAATAAAGGCATTAGCTTTGAAATGTACAGATAAATACTATGAAATGTCAATATGATTAACTATCTGGGGCATAAAAATTGCTTTTGTGAAATTATGTTTTTCTAAGATTATGTCTTAATTCAGTCCCTTGCCCCCAAATGTATTGAGTGGCCACTGTGTACACAGTGAGTTTATTATTTGTAGGCACTGTGGAAGGATAGAAGCATAATAGTACATTATTCCTGTCCTAAAAGAGTTTATACCCATAAAAGAAAGATAAAACATGCACCCAAACATCTGTAAAATGAGGCAGAAACTGAAATTAAGACATGCTCAAAAGAAGGTATAGAGTTCATTGTGATCTCATAACCCAGGCACTTCCCAAAGTGAAACCGCAACCTAACAATGATGTCGGAGAATGTAAATAAAGCAGAGAAAATAAGCACATGAACTTTAATAGTATTGGCTCAACCTCAAGGACAAATACATCTCTAGTTTCTGGCCCTGGTGAGTACAGTTGGACTAGGGGAGACACCAATAACATTTCTTATTTTTTCTTTTTTTTACTTTTTATTTTATATTATAGTTGATTAACAATGTTATGTTAGTTTCAGTTGTACAGCAAAGTGATTCAGTTATACATATGCATGTGTCTATTTGTTTTCAGATTCTTTTCTCACTTAAGTTCTTACATAATATTGAGCAGAGTTGTACTACAGTGTAGGTCCTTGGTGGTTATCCAGTTTAAATAAAGCAGTGTGTACATGTCCATCCCAGACCCCCTTAGAAACAATGTCCAGCAGTCTAGGAAAATTTTGATTCTGGAGCAGCAGTTCTATAACTTTGAATGAAGTTGCTCAGTCGTGTCTGACTCTTTGTGACCCCAGGCACTGTAGCCTACCAGGCTCCTCCATCCATGGGATTTTCCAGGCAAGGGTACTGGAGTGGGTTGCCATTTCCTTTAGCGTCCATCAAAATCTCCTAGACGGCTCATTAAAATACAGATTGCTGGACATGAGAATTTGCATGTCTGATTATGTTTGTCCAGGGACCAGACTTAGAGAACCAGTTTTCTAATGACTTGTTATGAAAGTATCCCTCTGACTCTTGTCACATCAAATTAAAGGGGTGCAATGGGGGTAGGGTGGGAGAGAGGCTTTAGAGGGAGGGCACATAAGTACACTTATAGCTGATTCACCGTGTATGGGCTTCCGTGGAGGCCCAGCTGGTAAAGAATTTGCCTGCAATGCGGGAGACCTGTGTTCAATCCCTGGGTTGGGAAGGTGGCCTGGAGAAGGGAACAGCTACTCACTTCAGTATTTGGGCCTGAAGAATTCCATGGACAATACAGTCTGTGGGGTCTCAAAGAGTTGGACATGAATGAATGACTTTCACATCTTCTACAGCAGAAACCAACACAACATTGTAAAGCAATTATTCTCCAATTAAAAATAAATTTTAAAAAATTCAACTGAAAGTAGAGAGAAAGA
Source organism: Capricornis sumatraensis (assembly GCF_032405125.1). Classification (NCBI taxonomy): domain Eukaryota; kingdom Metazoa; phylum Chordata; class Mammalia; order Artiodactyla; family Bovidae; genus Capricornis; species Capricornis sumatraensis. The sequence goes on along the minus strand of NC_091089.1, from coordinate 11,507,851 downwards.
ATATGACCCTGTAAACTTCAGGCCCAAATACAATCACAAAACAACTGATACTACTTTCCTAGGCTTTAAAAGAGATCAAACATTCTATTCTTGTGCTCTACTTATATGAGAATATTCTGCCTTGAAATTAGAATAAAGATGGTTTGTGCATATGTCTGGGTGAGAGGTTTGGCGTTTAGAGGAAAGAGCTTTAAGTAGCCCTGAGATCTTCATAAAGCGTAAAATACAAATCCACTGTCAAGTACAAGCAGCCGGGGAACCACGTGTGAAACCAGAGAGAGCAAAGTTTAAATTTGATCTATTCCACTTACTGGCTGGGCCACCTGGGCCATGTGAGGGTTGTTTATGACAAAACTACAAAAATACTATATACAATTATGCTGTATATATATTTTAGTTATAGTATAATGGATTGAATATTGTACCCCAAATTTCATGTCCCGTGGAAGCCTATGAATGTGACATTTGGAAATGGGGTCTTTGCAGATGTAATCAAGATGAAATCATATTGGATTAATGTGGGGCCTAAATCCAAGGGGGGAAAAAATGATATTTTATTTGAAAAATTAATCACATTTATAGCAGACTCAGAAAGCTGCTTTAATGTGAACGATGTTTTCCACATGCTGACTTTAAAAGTACCCTCAAGATTGCAGTACTACATCATCCTAAAATGTGTAGGTTTCATTGGTTGAAACCTTGAAAGTCTAAATAGAAAAGGTACCCTTGCTACAAAGAGTCACAAGCACTGCAGGAAGGAGTCAATCTAGTGACTACAAACATTCACAAAAGGGACTGAACACTGGAAACATGCAAAACATTGTGTCAGAGAAAACATGAGGATTATGAACAACTAAAATCAATCTTTTCAAGCAGGGAAAGAAAAAAAAAATCCTTCTAAAAGGACTTATATTCCGTGTGACCATAATTGCAGGTCTGAATAGAATGTTCTTTCAATTTTGGGGCTGCAATCATTCACTGAAGCATGTATTGATTGAAAAAGCCTCCTGAGAATTCTGATTATCCTAACATTTTTCACTTGGAGTGAAAGGGGCAGCTTTTTTATTTCATTTTATGCAAAATTACAGTAATTGGTGTCTGACCTTTTTGATATGGACTGCTAAGCATTACACTGCTGGATCTTTTCACAGAATCAATTATTTTAATTATGGATGTCTGACAAGAAGAATCCAGGACATAAACAAGAAAAGACTATTTAAATAAAATGGAAAACAGATTTTGGGGTGCATAATACAAAAGTACTATTAATTAAAAGCTTGACTGTTGTAAGCTTTCAATACTCATGTTTTTAATCCAATTTTCACTTCCAAGTAATTACACTTTCAGAGACAAAGACAATTTATGTAATGAACACACTGAATAAAAACATGTATTCTCTCAAAGGAAAGGTATGGACTATGGAAAAGATAAACAACAATGCAAATCTAAATATAAGACTCAAAAATGCTATAGAGATGTCAATATGTTTTAGACTCAGAAAACAATAGTAAAACATCTTGCATACCAATTTAAATCCATGTCCGTAAGGCTGAACTCTATCTAAAAAAATAGAAGGAAATGGTAATAAAAATGCAACAGTTTTATATTAGATCCGTTTTCATTTTCAACTAATAGTAATGACTAGAAACTATTACCACCATAAGACCAAATCCTTAACTCACAATAAAAGTCTCTGAGTTCATTTGGCAATGTTAGTGTAACATAATCAGCTAAATAGTCTTAATCTACCATCTTCCAGTGGGCTCCCCTGCATCTCAGTCAGTAAATCCACCTGCAATGCAGGAGATTTGGGTTCTATCCTCAGGTCAGGAAGATCCCCTGGAGAAGGAAATGGCAACCCACTCCAGTATTCTTGCCTGGGAAATCCCACGGACAGAAGAGCCTGGAGGGCTACAGTCCATGGGGTCACAAAGAGTTGGACACGACTCAGTTTAGGCATCACTACTACCTCTCCCAATATTTGTGTTTAAAGCTGTTGACTGTAAAACTCTGTACTTGGACACATATAGACAACTCAGGTAGATTTCATCTCTTCTATGGAGTCTAATTCAGAAAAACACTGAAATAATTTACCTAGAGAACTACTTTTTAAAAATGATGTCCATCAGCAGATGAATGGATAAGAAAGCTGTGGTACATATACACAATGGAGTATTACTCAGCCATTAAAAAGAATACATTTGAATCAATTCTAATGAGGAGGATGAAACTGGAGCGTATTATACAGAGTGAAGTAAGCCAGAAAGAAAAACACCAATACGGTATATTAACACATATATATGGAATTTAGAAATATGGTAATGATAACCCTGTATGAGAGACAGCAAAAGAGACACAGATGTATAGAATGGACTTTTGGACTCTGAGGGAGAGGGAGAGGGTGGGATGATTTGGGAGAATGGCATTGAAACATGTATACTATCAGGTAAGAAATGAATCGCCAGTCTATGTTCAATACAGGATACGGGATGCTTGGGGCTGGTACACGGGAATGATCCAGAGAGATGATATGGGGTGGGAGGTGGGAGGGGGATTCAGGTTTGGGAACTCATGTACCCCCGTGGCTGATTCATGTCAATGTATGGCAAAACCAATACAGTATTGTAAACCAAAATAAAGTTAAAAAAAAAAAAGATATTTAAAATAATTTCACCTCTGAAAGGATTAAGAGAATGGTGTGTGAACATTTCACTTTCATATACATATATATATGTTTGTTTGTTTGTTTGTTTTTCTGAAAACAACTAGGACCTCAGGATATTGAAGGAGTAAGTGATAGAACTGGTAAGTGTGACAGAAAGTAGGTGCTAGCAACAAAGAAGCACGACGGGTAAAGGAGAGGAGCGGGAGGCCCAACAAGAGGATTTCCTCTTTGCAGAAAAGAAGAGCTGCATGTTGTAGAAAAGAGCAAAGTTCTTTGAGCTCTTTGGGAACAAATGGTCCCTGTGAAGGGCCTGAGGATGTCTATAGGAGGAGGCTGTATAATTTAACTGAGGTAGAAGCTACATGCCTGTGTGCATGTGTGTATAACTCAGTCATGTCCGACTCTCTTGTGACCCCATAGACTGTCAAAGGGGGCCTAGCAGATGAAACCAAATTTTGGTTATGCTTTATAAATATACCCTGGGTATATGCGCCCCTGATTTACTGTGAGTTGGGAAGTATTAGAACAGAAGCAAAGTTATTACTACTGGAATGAGTCTCACTGATTTCCTGGTGCTGGAGAAGAGCGATAACCCCTACATGCAGGAATATGCAACATCTTGTATCCTGGGGCTTACCCAGGAGTGGAGGACATTGATAGTCTTTTCTCCTCCAGAGTCTCAACACAGCATTTGCAAGGAAGGCAAATACCCTGGTGCAGCTCTCCCAAATGATTGCAAACACTTTCAATTAAACTAATTATTGCATCTATCAGCCCCAGCTATGGAGAAGGCAATGGCACCCCACTCCAGTACTCTTGCCTGGAAAATCCCATGGACAGAGGAGCCTGGTAGGCTGCAGTCCATGAGATCGCTAAGAGTTGGACACAACTGAGCGACTCCACTTTCACTTTTCACTTTCATGCATTGGAGAAGGACATGGCAACCCACTCCAGTGTTCTTGCCTGGAGAATCCCAGGGACAGGGGAGCCTGGTGGGCTGCCGTCTATGGGGTCGCACAGAGTCAGACATGACTGAAGCGACTTAGCAGCAGCAGCAGCAGCCCCGGCAAAGGCTCTGATCATTATTGAGTCACCCTTTTTTCTGGGCTTCCCTGGGGGCTCAAATGGTAAAGAATTTGCCTCCGAGGCAGGAGACCAGGTTCAAACCCTGGGTAGGATGATGCCCTGGAGAAGGAAATGGCAACCCACTCCAGTACTCTTGCCTGGAGAATCTCATGGACAGAAGAACCTGGTGGGCTACAGTGCATGGGGGTCACAAAGAGTCAGACACAACTGAGCGACTTTCACTTCCCTTCACCAAGATGTCTGTCTACCGGGAACAGCCAAGGATGGCTCCAATTCTACATCCTGTGTGAAACATCCCTGGAACTGTCTCCCCACCTCCACGGATGTAGCCTTCATTCAGTCACTCATTGGGCTGGATGAATGCCTCCTGGCTGGCATGGACAGGCAGGACAAATTGGATTGTCCTCAGGGAATCCCTCAGAAAAAGGAACTAACTGAAGTACTGAAACTGCCTGGCTTATTGGCCAGCTGAGAGGCTCCGCTGGAGATGCTGTCAATCTATACACTTAGAGGAACCCACTCCCCCCATCCACCCCTCACCCCTCCACCCACCCCAATCCTTCTGCTGCTGCTTCTGCTAAGCTGCATCAGTCGTGTCTGACTCTGTGTGACCCCATAGACGGCAGCCCGCCAGGCTCTGCCATCCCTGGGATTCCCCAGGCAAGAACGCTGGAATGGGTTGCCATTTCCTTCTCCAATGCATGAAAGTGAAAAGTGAAAGTGAAGTCATTCAGTCGTGTCCGACTCCACGACCCCATGGACTGTAGTCCACCAGGCTTCTCCGTCCATGGGATTCTCCAGGCAAGAGTACTGGAATGGGGTGCCATTGCCTTCTCCACCCCAATGCCTTACCCCTCTTCAAAACTGAACAAAGCTCTCCAGGGAATCTGAGACAATACTTTAGGTATGGAAGCCAAGTGTTAGTTTGCCTCTCTCCTCAAAATACATTGAATTGCATATTATGCAAGGAAATAAGAGACCTTAAAGTGTTATGAAAACACCACTAGTGGGTCAAATAGACCCCAGATGACTCAGTGATCTCCCCAAAATGTAACCCCTTTGGTTACTGTAGGAAGCTACCCAGAAGGACAACACACCCTGTGTGCACTTATCTCTTCAAAGGGAGTCATCAATTATAAAAGATGACGTGAACTATGTCCCTGATTTTATCTGCAGTGAGCCATGACACCATCTCTGAAAGGGAAAGAGCCTCAACTCACTGGCCAGTGTCTTTATGGATGATAGGGTGGCCTTATGCTTCTTCCTTATGAGCCAAGTAAGAGTTCTGAAATTGTTAATACCTCTTGCTGTACCTGATTAATTCTACAGGTCAAATAGAAAGGTTAAGTAAGAAATTGTGAGAAAGCCATCTGACTTTCTAAGACAGACCATGGGACTTAATGGGATTTGTTCAGCTGGGTGGTTCCAGGACCCTGTGCTTCATGGTTGAAATCAATACCATGGGGTGGTCTCATCCTACTTTCTGGGCACTGTGTTAGCAGTTTCATTTAACTTTTGCTTGAAGCAAAACTTAATCTTTCAGATTAATCAGAATGGCTGACAGAGTAGTGCTCCTACCAGGAAATTCAGCAGAATCTAAAACAACATACCAGCCAGGGGTGGATATTTGGGGGAGATGGTTATCCTTGGCTTTCTCACATGTCTGCATGTCTCTTAGCAAAGGCACTAATGGCCTCTGTTCCCTTATGTTGGTATAGGATGTCAGTAAGATGCTTTCTAGGATGTTGGTTAGAGCAAGACACACAACCAAGTGCAGTCGCCATGGAAGACGGAGACAGGGCCTTCCTCTGAAGCCAAGGGCATGCCGACGGTCCCTCATAAAAATGTGACCTCCTTAAGCTGGAGATTCTTCCCCTGTAATGTCACCCACTGTGTGTGCACACGCCCTCTTCCTGTCGCTGTGGTGACTATCAGCCACCTAAGAAAATATTGTTACCCTGACTGTGCCTGCTGTGAGTGACCAAGTCTTTTGTCTCTGATTAAGAGTCTTATGTGCTCTATCAGCATCCATGAAAAAATGTGACTGACTGGCTTCTTAGTTTGCAATTAAGGTGAAATTTCATATACGCACTAGGTTTTGACAAGTGCTCTTTCTGTAACCTGATCCAACCATAACTTACATTTATTTAAATCTCTTTCCATGTTTATAAGGAAGAGGATGTTAATCTTGTCTTTGTATGCACTGCCTTTCAAATACCATCTAACTCAATACACGTAGAGCCATCCAATACTTTCTTTGTCTTTATTATCTTTTTTTTTTTTTTTTCCTGCAAAGAATTGTATGCTTCACAGAAATGTCCAGTTCAGTGACCTGAAACTGGAGGGTTTTCTATGGAAAACGGTCTTTTAGAAACATAAGGAAGAAAGTATAAGCAATACAGAAAAGCCATTGTAAGCACTGTACACAACTGCATCTTTTTATTGCTACATATTAAAACATTTTTTCAGTATGCTAAACTACTTTCATTTATGCAAACAGAAAATCTGTCTTTAAGAAGAAAAATTGGGTATTTTCATTCATCTGTCACATATTCATCACTAAAGCAAGCTGTGCAAAGACAAGGTCCTAAGGTAACTTTTGCTGAGTACACAAAGTTGTACACATTATGTTTTTCAAACACAGGTGGGACTGACATGATGCAAGAAGTGAGGACAGTAACTGCCTTTGGATGGAGCTGAGACTGGAAGGCGAGATGGAGGAGGCTTCCACGGTGGAGTCATGTTCTATTTCTTATCCCGAGTGTCAGTTATGTGGACCAACATCACCAACCAACCTATGTGTTTAGTTGTGCTTGCCTTTCTCTGTGTGCATGTTATACTTCAATGAAAAAAGTTACAATAAAATGAAGTATTTTGAGGGCACAAAAAAGGGACACCAAACAAATAAAGCTTGGAGGCTAAGGAAGCTTCCTGGAGGAAAAAAATGGCTAAAAGGAGTCTTAAAGGGTGGAGTTAACTGGGTAGAGTTGAAATGTAAGGTGGTGTATTTCAATAGACAGGATGCTAACAAGAACATGTTATACAGCACAAGGAACGCTATTCAGTTTTGTTTGTTTGTTTCTTTTTTAGATTCTTTTCCCTTTAGAAGCCATTACCTCATGTCCATTGAGAGGGTTAGATAGCATCACAGACTCAATAGACATGGAGTAATGGCCTATAGGAGAAAATAATCTAAAACACAAAAAGAACTGGATATATGTATGACTGATTTGGACTTCCCTGGCAGTTCAACTGTAAAGAATCCACCTGCCAATGCAGGAGACGTGGGTTTGATCCCTGGGTCGGGAAGATCCCCTGAAGAAGGAAACGGCAATCCACTCCAGTGTTCTTGCCTGGGAAATCCCATGGCCAGAGGAGCCTGGTGGGCTGCAGTCCATGGAGTTGCAAAAGAGTCAAATATGACTCAGCAGCTAAACAGCAACAAAATAACTGATTCACTTTGCTGCACACCTGAAACTAACAGAACATTGTAAGTCAACTACAGTCCAATAAGAATTATAAATAAATAGATAGGATGCAAGAAGGTGGGGTAAGAGCAGTAAATAGGGATGGTGTTGGAAAACTCTGGCAAGAAACGATTTGAAGGGATGACACTTGAGAAGATACAGGAGCAGGTTACAGATGCCCTCTTTATACTGTCAAGGAATATGAGAGTTGGACCACAAGGAAGGCTGAGTGCCAAAGAATTGATGCTTTTGAACTGTGGTGTTGGAGAAGATTCTTGAGAGTCCCCTGGACTGCAAGGAGATCCAACCAGTCCATCCTAAAGGAAGTCAATCCTGAATATTCATCGGAAGGACTGGTGCTGAAGCTGAAGCTCCAATACTTTCGGCACCTGATGTGAAGAGGTGACTCATTAGAAAAGACACTGATGCTGGAAAAGATTGAAGGCAGGAGAAGGGGACAACAGAAGATGAGATGGTTGGGATGGCATCACTGACTCAATGGACATTGAGCAGCCTCCAGGAGATGGTGAAGGACAGGGAACCCTGATGTGCTGCAGTCCACGAGGTCGCAGAGTTGGACATGACTGAGTGACTGAACAACAAGTCACTAAAGAATTGAGAAAAATCTTCCTATCTTGCATTTTAGACACATTTCTGTAGAACTATATGGAAGACTGATTGAAGGAGTGGGCAGGAAGAAGATGAGAAATAGACTCAGGGATTTTCCAGCATCTTTGTAGAGAAGCAAAAAGAAAAAATAAAATTTACCTAATACAAGATGCTAGTAAAATATGTCCAGTGGAGAACCTGGCAATAGCATGTTATTATACACAATTTCACAGCTTTCTCTCAAGGACCAGATGGAGAGGCTCTCTATTTCTATTTCAATTCACTCATGAGTTCTGTCCTTTTATTTTCACAATTGGTATCCAAGGTTTCCATTAATTATACAGCACAAATCCTTTCAGTATTGCACATTTTCATTTTGCTAGAGTTATGATAACAAAACAATACCCTTGGAGGTTGAAAATATATTTCATTCAGCCCAGTTGATTTTTGCATACTGATTACTTTATATCCAGGCAGTTAATCATCAAGTTCAGTGTCATTTTGGATTTCTTCATTTATAGTTATCTCAGAACCCAGATAGAAAAAAAAAAAGTGAAAACTGAAAAAGATTTTAATTTCCAAGACTCTCTTTTCCATCCATTTCAATCATTACAATTGTGAATATTTCTTTTGACACTGAGCTCTTCCATTTGCATTTTTCTAATGACCATATGAAAAATCAAAGGAAACTGCTATTTCACTAGAGTTAACAACATGTATCCCATGAAATACTAAATAATACATAACACAATAAAACAATCAGAAATTATAATATTTTGTAGATGTATATGTCCATTTATTTAGCTCTCTAGCCATTTAGATATTAATATATATGAATAGATAGGTAGATAGATGATAGATAAAGAAAGAAATATTTTAAATAGAGAGAAAAAAAGGTCCTTACTCATGGTTCACAGAGATATTTTTATATATAAATTCTTTAAAAATCATACTACTGGATCTATAATTATCTGTTTCTATTAGAAAATATAAGAATACTTTGATGTCGATTATATGCCATACATTCATCTCAATGGCCTGTGTCTTATAACAATAAATAATAGTCATAGTTTAATTTTGAATATAACATTTTTGAAATAGTCTTTAAATTGTCCACTTCTCTCTCATCATCTTTCATGCTATTTTTCTCAAAAAAAATAGCAAACACTTATTGAATTTATACTTTGCTAATTATGAGAGTTCTTTTCCTAAAACATTGAAAGGAAAAAAAAAAGATGAAATTCTTATACTGCAAAACATTACTAAAGGACAGAGTGTGTAGAAAGACATAAAGATGCAAAATAGTCATTGTGGTCAAAGAAATAACTATCACTACCTAGAAGAAATAAGGATTCCTGAATGTGGTGACTACCGAGAGAACTTTGAAAATTTAAATTTAAAAAAAAAAGGCAATTAAAAGTGTTCAATTTTGGGGGTTGGGGACCATCATTCTGAGAAATAGAAAAAACAGGAAAACAAGCAGATTGAAGAACAGTGAGTAATTTAATATAATAGGTAGTTGTGAAAAGGTAGGAGAGAAGAGACTGGCTTGGAAAGGTCTGGTACAAAAATAATACTGTGGCCAAACCACCATTCCCAGTCCTAGTTGCTTAATCTCATCAAAGATAAGTTGCAAAATCTTCAGATTCATGGACTTCATCAATTTTAATTCAATATGTCTGGCATAGCCAATGAGAAGTCACTGAAGCCACCTGAATATTGAAATGAGTTCGTTTGTGATGGGTCTGAAAAGCAAATGGCTCACATTTTGGGTCAGATTGAAACAATATTGAGGGAGAGATACACAAAAGAAAAACAATAGGCTCATCAATGCTCACAGTTGGAAGAATGTTAGTGATCATACAATGCCACCCTCTAGATCCAATACCCCCCACATCTGAAACATCCACAATTATCAAGCCTGCACCCTATGTTTAACTACTTTCCAAAATTACTTGTGATAGTAACCCAGTTTTATGCATTGTGATTCCACTGTCTCTTCTAGAAAGATTTTCTGTATTTTTTTCAGACTAGACACAAATAATTTCTTTTCTAGTTTCTATCTTTTCCTTCTTCCTTACAACTGATCTATAATTTTATTTGACATGGCAATACACGTACCCCAAACTAATTAACATCACAGGCACTATTTTATCCAGGGGTCCTCGTGTGACAAAGTTCCAGTCAATAGGACAGAAGTCAGAGTCGGCTAGCCATTTCTGTGTACGTGTTTTGCTCACTGCCTGGTCTTCAGTACCCCCTGCAACTTCCTGCAGAGGACAAAGGTTTGATGCCTGAGATAGAGAGCCACCTTGTGGCCACCAGAGGAAGAACACTTGTTGAGAGTTCTTTAGATTGGAGACTCACTGGATCTTTGGCGTCATCCTTAAGAACACTGAAATATGTGCTTCCTCGTCAAGTGTTTTAATGAGTCAAAAAAAAAAAAAAAAAAAAACAACCCTCTATCTAGTTAAGCCATACACTTTCAGCCAAATGCAATCCCAATGGACACATTTACCCAGACCATAGATTACCCTTGTAAAGAATCTATACTCACTTGCAACTTTCCGATTAAATTGTAATATAATGACATCAGCTCTGATCTCTATTGTATGTCAACATCCAGCCAGTAACAGAGGGAGAAGTGTGGGAAGGCTTCATGTGGGGGATGCTCTGAAGGAGGTGTGCAGGTGGCTGAAGTCAGTCCTGCTCCATTCTACTGGGGACATCATATTGCCACGGAGAATAAGGGATGCTGTCTAGCCAGAGATTCTAGAAGGAACTGAAACTGGTTTTTATGATCATGATCAGCCTATCCTTAAAGCCAGTTTTGAGGTTGAAGTCCTGAATTTCAGTTCAAAATGGATGAAATGCTCAGGTCTCCTAAATACTTGGCTTTCTACCTGGGCATTTTATAGGGAAGCTAATTACAGCCAGTTGATAAGGAAGGCAATAGTAGTTAGCAGGATTTGATAAGACAAAGATTTTCCTTAATCATAAGGTGTCACAATAAGAGAGTCAATTATTTCTCACTGGCCAAGACAGATCTGTACTTCTCCACATGTGGCAAAGACCCATGCATAGGGAGTCGTTGACCACCACACATATTTCTTCCTTGGGATGCTAGTGAAGGATTCATTGTTCTTTGTCCTGAAGAGCCTTCTTGTTTTTCCACGATACAGGATAAAGCTTCAAAGGATCCAGGACTAGACATTTTTCATCTCTAAAAACAAAGTCATTGATTGAATAAGGCTACAAATTCATATTTTTTCTCCTTTTTTTTTCTATACTCACAGGGCCATATTTTACTTCCTCCCTATTCATATCAGTTTGTTTCTATTCATCCTAGTCCAAACATGTTATTCCACTTTTTGTACTATTTTTGCCATCTTGCACAGAAAGTCTATGTTTAAGAAAGAACATAGACCAATTGTAGAGATGGTATCCTTCAGTCTAATCATGAAGATGAAATTGAATTTGTAGACGCATAGCTTCCCTGGTGGCTCAGACAGTAGGAATCCACCTGCAATGCAGGAGACCTGGGTCCCATCTGTGGGTCAGGAAGATCCCCTGGAGAAGGGAATGGCTACCCACTCCAGTATTCTTGCCTGAAGAATCCCGTGGACAGAGGAGCCTGGTTGGCTACAGTCCATGGGGTTGCAAAGAGGTGGACACAACTGAGCGACTAAGCACAGCACAGCTGTGTGTTAGGAAGCTCTTTCTAGAAGGGAAATAAGAAAACACTGAAGGCTAGATCTAGGGAGGGAGCAGCGGGAAAAGGTAAAAAAGGGGTGAAATGAGACATATTGCTGAGACGGAAATGCAAAGAATGAAATGACACTGGTTGGTGGGAAACCGGGAGGACAGGAGAGAGTTAAGGTCCATACACACAATGGAATAATCCACAGCCATAAAAAAGGAATGCATTTGAGTCAGTTCTAAAAAGGTGGATGAACCTAGAATCTATCATACAGAGTGAAGTGAAATAAGACAGAAAGAGAAAGAGAAATATGAAATCTAGAAAGTTGGTACCATTGATCCTATGTGCAAGGCAGCAAAAGAGACACAAATAAAGAACAGACTTTGGACACAGTGGGAGAAGGAGAGGATGGGATGATTCGAAAGAATAGCACTGAAACATATACATTACCATGTGTAAAACAGATAGCCAGTGGGAGCTTGAGGTGTGACACAGGGAACCCAGAGCCCATAGCCTGTGACAAGCTGGAGGGATGTGGTGGGGAGGGAGGTGGGAGGAGGGGACGTGTACACCTACGACTCATTCATGTGGATGTATGGCAGAGAACATCACAATACTGTAATTATCATCCAATTAAAATAAATATTTTTTAAAAAGATAATTGTGAACTATAACTCTGAGTTAGTAAAAACAACCGGAGAAGTCAGAAGAAAAAAATCATTTAGAAACAAATGCATGCATTTAATTTTAGGTGTATGAATCCATGTTGAGAGAAATCACAATCACAATGACATTTTAAAAGATAACTTTCTTTACGAGCTTTTTTTTTTTAATCTCAAACACCTCCTGGAACACAAGCTGTCATCATCAGATACTATAACAACTATCCTGGTTAACTTGTTTATACTAGGAGATAACTGTGTTTCGCTCTAACTCCCCCAAAGACATGGGCACAATGTGCACACATAATACATGTATTCAGTCTGCACTGGAAGAAGTTTCCTCGTCAATGCCAGCCCACAAGAAGCACTGATGTCTCAGGATGGGACGACCGACCGAGGCGCTGTGCTGCCCAAGCCCTGATGCTGGGCCAGATTGAAGGCAGGAGGAAATGGGGGTGACAGAGGATGAGAGGACAGGACAGCATCATTCAACTCAATGTCCATGAGCTTGAGCAGACTCCGGGAGATGTTGAAAGACAAGGAAGCCTGGAGTGCTGCAGTCCACGAAATCACATGACTTAGTAACTGAAAAATGATAACGTATGCAAGACGACACGCTCCAGATTTCCTGGGCTTTATTTTAGTGATCTAAACATGAAAATAACAACAGATGTTAATACCTGTTACATCTCTATGATCTTAAGAAATTTGTGTTACTAGGTGAAAGAAAGTGAAAGTTGCTCAGTCATGTCCAACTCTTTGTGACCCCAGGGACTATATAGTCCATAGAATTCTCCAGGCCAGAACACTGGGGAGAGTAGCCTTTCCCTTCTCCAGGGGATCTTCCCAACCCAGGGGTTGAACCCAGGTCTCCCACATTGCAGGCAGATTTTTTACCAGCTGAGCCACAAGGGAAGCCCACTAGGTGAAGTGTAAGTTAACCAGATAACAGCCTTGAAATTCTCTGAGAATAAACGTTAGACCACAGATAGCAAGACTAGAAAGGACGATTTTCCTCCCTGGTAAAATTCTGGATACTAAAATGAAAAAAACAATCATTAACTGCCTATCTTTAAAAAGTGATATCGATGATATGTTAACAACGTCAGTATCCCAAAAGTAAGTGTAAAGTGCAAATAGTTTGTTGCTTCCCAGGTGGCGCTAATGGTAAAAGACCCGCCTGCCAATTCAGGAGACATGAGACACAGGTTTGATCCCTGGAGGAGGGCGTGGCAGCTCGCTCCACGGTCCAGAGGTTCACAAAGAGCTGGACACGACTGAAACGACTGCCAGCAGAGAGTTGGACTGTGAAGAAAGCTGAGAACCAAAGAATTGATGCTTTTGAACTGTGGTGTTGGAGAAGATTCTTGAGAGTCCATTCTAAAGGAGATCAGTCCTGAGTATTCTTGGAAGGAATGATGCTGAAGCTGAAACTCCAATACTTTGGCCTCCTGATGCAAAGAGTTGACTCATTGGAAAAAAACTCTGATGCTGGGAGGGATTGGGGGCAGGAGGAGAAGGGGACAACAGAGGATGAGATGACTGGATGGCATCACTTCACTAACTCGATGGACGTGAGTCTGAGTGAACTCCAGGAGTTGGTGATGGACAGGGAGGCCTGGCGTGCAGCAATCCATGGGGTCGCAAAGAGTCGGACACGACTAAGCGACTGAACTGAATTGAAGTGACTTAACATGCACGCATGCTGTCTACACTGTATGAACATAATAAATATTCAGAAAATACTACTTCAACATATGGTAACTGTGGCCAGAAAACAGAATACAGTACACTGAGTTTACTATTATTATTTTAATTTTCTAAAGTTAAATACGGCTTCCCTGATGGCTCAGTGTCAAAGAATCCACCTGCCAATGCAGGAGACATGGGTTCAATCCCTGGGTCGGGAAGATTCCCTGGAGAAGGAAATGGCAACCTGCTCCAGTACTCTTTCCTGGGAGATCTCATGGACAGAGGAGCCTAGCGGACTACGTTCATGGGGTCACAAAAGAGTCAGACACAACTTAGTGACTCAACAACAACAAAGTCATATAGTCATGCATCTCTGATGTACAGGAAAAGTGATAAAAATCCAAAGAAGAGAAAAAAGAAATCAAAGAATGGAAAACGTACTATTTGCATATGTATATGGTATTTCCTTGTGACTCCATTTTAAAGCTGCGGGAAGAAAACTTCTTCCAGTGGAAGAAAGGAAGGAAGGAAAGAGAGGGAGAGAAAAGAACAGGAAATAAGAGCAAAGAGAAAGAAAAGGAAAGAAAAAAAAAAAAAAAAAGAAAGAAAGAAACAGGAAATCTGCTGCCAGATCATTGTAACACCTTGTGAGCTGCGCTTCAGCACAGAATGAAAACTACCCGATCAGAACAAAGCTTCTCTCTTACTCCACTAAGCAAGCAGATTGTTTTCATGGACACATTAGAAGAAAATGGAAACTAAGGGCTGCTTCTCACTCTTCTTCCTACTCAGGAAAATATATATGACAGGTCTTTTTATTGCCTAACTTGATAAGTACTCAGCAGTTCAATCAATACAATTATATGAAAATGTGTTGAATGAATGAATAAAAAGTGCTCTGGAAAAACTATAGTTTCTAAGCAATATGACTAAGAGAATACTCATTGGATATAGGAATAGACAGAATAGAGATATAGTAAAAGAGACTGTACATCCTTAGATTTAAGAAATGTGTATGAATGTACATCAGAAAACCAGGTACGGAAGAGAGAATTCTCAGTGACTGACTATGCTGTGTTGCATTCTAGTTTAAGATATTTGCAGACATTCGACAGCCGGGGCTAATTGCAGCAAGCTTGGGTTTTGAAGTGTAATTCAGCTGCAGTGAGATGAGCAATGGAGAAAACAGTGTGCTGTGGCAACAGGGGTGATCTGATGACATCTATTTATGCATCTCTCCTGGCTGGTGGCAGGATCTAGTTCACAGTCTCCTAGCAACAGTGATGTGCACATGTGAATATGTCCATGTAAATAGCAGATGCAGTGAATAAAGTTTCCATTCACTCACAGAGATGACAGCCTGGATTTCCAGACCCTGATGCTACTAAAACAATATGTTTCAAAACTGCTTCAAAGGAGCCTTGGTCCGGTAGATGACACTACATAAAACTTCAAAAAGGAGTCGCTGAGTTACCCTAAGCTACTGTGACATGAGCACAGGTGTGGAAGCAGAATGTCATTGTATTTTGCAGATTTGAGGGGTGCAGAACTTGGAAGGCTTGGGGAAGCAATCCATTTTTCCCAAAATATCTAAGACAAGGAAAACATGGGTCATCAAATACAATTATTTTTCTTTTCTTTTTCAAGCAAACCACTCAAATTTTGTCCTAAAATTACTTTCTACCTTGGAGGTGGTCATGATCTACCTTGTAATATTCACCCTATGAGTCATGTACTAAGACCATGGATCAGAGTATTGGCATAGTACTGGCATCTGGACTCAATAATCATCAATAACTGTGAGCATCTAGTGTGATTTGTATGTGTGTCCATGTGGTATTGATTAGCCTTTAATTATGCAAAATCTCTTTATAGCAAAATGCCCATCTACTAGACCACATTGAGATGAAAAGGAGCAATATAAAGAGATAATGCACCTCTTACCAAAAAGTCATTTTGAATAATGACTTGTATTAAAACACTGCCATGAAAAATAGTTGCCAGGATGTGATCTGGTGAGGTCCAAAACCACTGTGACACTAATGAGACAGTCATAATATATGTTAATGCCAAATCATATGCCAAACTAACACAGTGTTGTATATCGACTATATTTCAATACAGAATTATTTTTTTTTAAAATCACATGGATAATATTTAAAAAGAATCACATGGATAATATTTAAAAACAGATTAAGAGTCTCAATGCATTAACTTACTAAATAAGATTTTCAAAGGAAGAGTCCTAAGAATCCATATTTTTAATAAATCTTTCTTATGCTTGAGTAGGTTTGAGAAAGCCATTCTAACATGAAAAGAAATGCCACTTTCAGAATTACAGAAAGTGAAGAGGAACTAAAAAGCCTCTTGATGAAAGTGAAAGTGGAGAGTGAAAAGTTAGCTTAAAGCTCAACATTCGGAAAATGAAGATCATGGCATCTGGTCCCATCACTTCATGGCAAATAGATGGGGAAACAGTGGAAACAGTGCCAGACTATATTTTTGGGGGTTCCAAAATCACTGCAGATGGTGACTGCAGCCATGAAATTAAAAGACGCTTACTCCTTGGAAGAAAAGTTATGACCAACCTAGATAGCATGTTGAAAAGCAGAGACATTACTTTGCCAAGAAAGGTCCATTTAGTCAAGGCTATGGTTTTTCCTGTGGTCATGTATGGATGTGAGAGTTAGACTGTGAAGAGAGCTGAGCACTGAAGAATTGATGCTTTTGAACTGTGGTGTTGGAGAAGATTCTTGAGAGTCCCTTGGACTGAAAGGAGATCCAACCAGTCCATTCTGAAGGAGATCAACCCTGGGATTTCTTTGGAAGGACTGATGCTAAAGCTGAAACTCTAGTACTTTGGCCACCTCATGCGAAGAGCTGACTCATTGGAAAAGACTGATGCCGGGAGGGATTGAGGGCAGGAGGAGAAGGGGACAACAGAGGATGAGATGACTGGATGGCATCACTGACTGGATGGACGTGAGTTTGAGTGAACTCTGGGAGTTGGTGGTGGACAGGGAGGCCTGGCGTGCTGCGATTCATGGGGTTACAAACAGTCGGACAGGACTGAGAGTTTGAACTGAACTGATCTGATGATTAATCATGAACAGTAGCTCCAAGGAGGTCATTGATTCTGACTCAGTGAGTATAAATGCCACTCCTCCTCCACCCAGCAGTCCCTTATCTAAAAATGTTCAAATCTGTTCCATCTGCAGGGGAAAAAAATGTAGGTAATTTCAAGTCATTTGCTACTTCATCGAATGATGGCTGGAGCTCTCTCCTCTCTTGAAGTAGCACGTAATTTCCACGCTGAACGGAGCACCAGAGACCTCATCAAATTGTCCACTGCTGAACCGAGACCGCAAACCTCTGTGGATTCTAAATTGCCACATTAGTTTTTCAAAAATAAATAAAACCCTTTCCAGGAACAAAAAAGACTTTGCAAAATTGTATTCAACCACTAGAGCAAATGGCCTTGCCTTCACCAGGAGGATTTCTTTTTTCCTCCTAGAATGAAATCTTTTTTTCTTTTTCTTCCCTTTCCTCCACTTACTAATATGAAACTCAGGGCAGGTACAAAAAAGGAGATCAAACTCTAAAGACCTGAGCAAAATCATCACATTCTGTGGCTGTAAATGTTTCATTCGTTGTAAAAGAAAAATCCTGAAATAATTTCTGCTTTGATACATTTAACCAAAAGTACCAAGATACTAAAAAGAATAAAGAGCACTCTAGCCAGGTAAAGCAAGTCCCATCTTACTCAAACTTCACATTTTACATAATTTTAGATACAATATTTAAAGAAAACATGCTATTTAGATCCTCAGTGTAAATCTAATATTTTAATCTTCAAAAAATTATGATTATTAAAGCATAACTGTTTACTGGAGAAAATATGAGAATATTAAAAGAAAAACAAAAAATCTGACATTTTATCATTCTGTGGCAATCTGTAGAATGTTGATTGTGTTTATATTTTTTTAATATTTATTTTCAATGTTTTTAACCACTTTTAAAATCTAAAACTTTAACATTTTCCAGAATCTCTTAATATTAAGACCATTATTTTGAATGATTGCATAGTGTTCTATAATATGTGTTTATTATAATTAATTTAATTATCCTCTGTTGAACATCATAGCTTTTATTTTTAATACGTATGCTTTATAACTGGTATGGTTAGTTTCCCCTTAATTATGTGAGTATATACTCATTATGTACTTGTATACATATATATACACGTATATGTGCAAATGATGGAGAAGGAAATGGCACCCAACTCCAGTACTCCTGCCTGGAGAATCCCATGGATGGAGGAGCCTGGTGGGCTGCAGTCCATGGGGTCGCTAAGAGTCGCAAACGACTGAGCTACTTCCCTTTCACTTTCATGCATTGGAGAAAGAAATGGCAACCCACTCCAGTATTCTCGCCTGGAGAATCCCAGGGACAGGGGAATCTGGTGGGCTGCCATCTGTGGGGTCCCACAGAGTCAGACACGACTAAAGCAACTTAGCAGCAGCAACAGCATGTGCAAATGATATTAACATTTTTCATCTTAAAAATAAAAGTCCTGGGTTAACTTATAAATTTTTATGGACTGGTATTACATTGTCTTAAACTGCACATCAGAAAGGTTGTACCAATTTATAATACTTTTCTAAGCGTAATATAGGAGAATGCACATTTGACCATAAGCTGGTCCTTTCCAAATTTGCTAATAGGATAAAAACATTATAAAGATTCAGGCATGTGCTATGTCTCAATCAAATTCACATTCATAAACTATAAAAATTCAAATTCACTAACTATAAAATAGCATGCATGTTTTGTTTGATGAGTATTTTTCAAGAAAACATAAAGCCACAGCCATGGGGTCTATAGATTTCTGTCTCACTCTACGCTATTAACTTATCTCTCCACCTCTGCCTCTGATCATCATCCCTGTCTGTTGTTGAAGTTCAGGCAACCAACACTGACTGTTTCTGACATTTATGAACCTCAGATATACCTGGAGCAAACATTTAAAGGTAACATAAAAAGGAGGAGGAGGAAATGGCAACCTGCTCCAGTATTTTTTGCCTGGAAAATTCCACAGACATTGGAGCCATGTGGGCTATAGTCCATGGGGTCACAAAGAGTCAGACACAACTGAGTAAATGAGCACAGACCACATAAACAGCCCTGATTTAATTTCCACAGTGCTTTAGTTACTATGCTAACAAACTTCTTGAGCAAAAACCAATGATGTTACATTTTCCAAATTTTCATAAAAATGAATACGTTTTCAAAGATGCTGTAGAATTTGCACTAGAAACAAAACTGGCAGTAGATTGTACCACATTTCTGCTAACATCATAACAGGTTGTGCATAATTTATGAGAAACTAATTTAGTCTTGAACATAAATTTTCTGGTGGTGGGGAAAAGCTCTTTATTATTCATGTTTCATGATTTACCTTTTTCTCCTTTCCCTGATAAAATGTACAATTGCTATACTTCCAAACATTAACTTCTGACTGTATAGATTATGGACCAGTAGGGACCACTATGAAAATTTCTAGACGTGTACTTGTTACAGGTGTGGATAAGAACATTTTATTTCTAATCCAATGAAAAAGTGGATTAACATTTTAAACTTCTCTCTTAGGCTCCTCACTTTACAATCTAACAAAATCCCATTTATTCGATAAATACCATTTTGGCTATTGAGTCTGACAGAAACATTTTTGTCTTTTAGATTAAAATATATATTTCCAATACAAAGCTAAATATTTTGAACCATATGTAAAATTCCATCTTTCTGATTTCACTGTGAGATTACTTTCTTAGCTGTGCTGACACAGATTTCTGTAAGCATTAAGTGGCAACATCACTTTTCATGCCCCTGTTTCTTTCACTGTAAATCTCCCTTGATCAAGCACTCAGCTTATCCCAGATATAAAAGAAAAGATGATGATACTAAGTGAAATAAGTCAGACAGAGAAAGACATATACCATATGATATCACTCACATGTGAATTTAATGTTTAAAAAATGACATAAATGAACTTACTTACAAAATGGAAAGAGACTCACAAATCTTGAAAACAAACTTGTGGTTACCATAGGGGAAATGTTGAGGGGAGGGATAAATTAGGAGCTTGGAATTAACATACACATGCCACTATATACAAAATAGACAACCAACAAGGACTTACTGTATAGCACAGCAATATTCTCAATATTCTGCTCAACATTCTGTAATAACCTATATGGGGAAAGAATCTGAAAAAGAATGGGTGTCTGTATAACTGAATCACTTAGACATATAGCTGACACTAAAACAACATTGCAATCAACTATACACCAATAAAGTCTTTTTGAAAAATTCTTGCTTCTCAGGGAATGTTTTCAGTCTAATTATAACCCCAGTCATCCAGTATTCATTATTGGATGAGCAAGTGTGGCTTTGGAGACTTTAGGCCAAACAACAAAGGAAGGGAAGGTTAGAGAAGACTTCTTTCACAGGCTGATTAAATATTTCCTATCCCCATGTTTTTTACTGACACATACATGTAACTTTTATGTGTGCTATACCAGAAAAAGCATAAATGTCTTGCAGGGTTAGCTTTCAAATACTTATTTATGGGAAGTTACACATCCCATGATTTTTCAGGAACTCAATCATTCTCTGTTAGTGAAGCTCAACACATTTATTTCTAAAATTAGACTAATGCATTTACTTCTGAATACATCATCAAATGATTGGGTTCAAATGTCTTGACATAATACATATCAAAACCAATAGTAAAATAAAACCTTCCATCTATTTACTGAAATAATCCACAACATATTATTTGAAGGCAGTGTCTTTTTTTCCTTGTGTGTTTTCCTGTTGTTTTGTACAGGGCCCATCTCAAAGCAGAGCATGACTAACAGCTTTCTCTTTGACTCTGTCATGTTTGCACAGACTTTTAGATTTGCTTGCAATGATCTTTCTCCCCAAATCTCACTTGGCTATCCTTACTCATCTCAGGACTCAGCTTAATGTCAGCTCTTTGGGCAGCCAGCCACTCTGGATTCACAGACCAAATTAGGGCTCGCAGATACCCAGTGTCATCAGACTCTAACTGCCCTCATGATATTTATCAGAATATAATCAGAATTAGAATCAATAAATTCCTTGTGTAGTTATGCATTACCACCTTCTTGTACTTGCACACACAGTTCATAAAGGACTTTATAACTTTCATCTCCACAGCAAAACACGGTACCCTTCTGGTATCTCCATTTAAGAGGATGTATTTGTAAAAGTGATAAGCACACAACCATGTTTCCAAGTACAGGCAGGAGACTCAGAAGGAAGGAATGCAGTTACTTCTGTTAGATTTGGAAAAGTTACACTCGTGTAAAACCATGATAGTCCCTTTTTATTCTTTCTAAATCAATCATCTTTTAGAATAAATGACTGCAGCTTTTTGAGGCATTGTCTGCATTGTCTGTGGTAGATTTGTAGCAAACAGGAAGAATAGTCACAAATGATAGTGTTAAAACCAAAACTAACATTGCTCATATTCAGTTCAGCTCAGCTCAGTCGCTCAGTCGTGTCCGACTCTTTGCAACCCCATGGATCGCCTCACGCTAGGCCTCCCTGTCCATCACCATCTCCCGGAGTTCACTCAGACTCACGATGACTGTAAATGAATCCATGCGAAAGGACTTCAGGGACTAACGATTCAGATCTGAATCACTAGCACATTTATACCACCAAACACGGAAACAAGGATAGCAACACAACTCAATATTTTAGGACAAAATGACTGATTTCTCTTCATTCTTTTATCTTTAAACCATTATGCTGTCTGAATGGATTTGAATGTGAGAATAGTGAAAAAAGATGTTACCGTGGAGGAAAATATCTATATCACATTTTGCCACAAAAACTATTTTAAATTTCAAAACTGTGTGTATCATCATGTTTTAATAAACTAATAAAATATAATATCGATTACTGTAGTAATATCACCAATAACTCAGTATCTAAAAGGAAGTGAAACATCGTTTAGGGCATGAGTGCTAAGTCGCTTCAGTTATGTCCGACTCTTTGCGAACTTATGGACCACAGCCCGCCAGGCTCCTCTGTCCACGGGATTCTCCAGGCATACTGGAATGGGTTGTCATCCCCTCCTCCAATTGATCTTCCCCACCCAAGGACTGAACCCAAGTCTTCTGCGTCTCTCGCATTAGCAGGCATGTTCTTTACCACTAGCACCACCTGGGAAGCCCTGAAACATGAATAATTGACCCTTAATCAAACCAAACTGCTTATGGAGTTTCGATAGCACTGTGTATAGCTCTGAAAATATTAGACAAGATAATAATCTGAATTTTAAGTCTTTCTATTCCCTGTAACATCGTGTATATGCAATGTTCTTCTTTAGCAAAATGGAGATCATCTAAGCTAATTGTAAGTTAGCATTATAACAGGAAAACAGAAGCCAGTGTGGATATTTCCTGTAAAAAGGAATTTTGCACCAGAATTGGAGCCTTATAGAACCCCTAGAGGGCTTGAGAGCAAAGGTCAGGCTGGGCTCTGATGGCTGCCTTAACTGCCTAGAGCAACACAGATTCTGCTGCTTCAAATCATATCTTCTTCTGTTTCTGCTGAGTTCAACTTAAGTGTATCTTATTGGCAGAATCTAACCTAAACCATATAGAAAAAGATTTTCTGAGATGCAAAGATATATATAGGATGAAGTGGCATCAATTCTACATTGGTAAAATACAATAAGACAATATTTGACTATGTCACCATGTATACATTAAAACAGAGCAAATATATTAATGTGGACTAGAAGGTATGTTATTTTTCATTCACTTACCATCTACCATGTGTCTTGGGCTTGGGCTTGACACTGGAAATCAGTATTGAAAATACATAAAGTCACTATGATGATAGAGCTTCATGTTCAAAGAGGAACCTGATGCCAATCACACAAACACAAACTCCTGATTGTGATAAGTGATACTCTCCTGTCATAAGTGTATGAAATAGGGCCCAAATTTTCTCGAGTCAGGAAAGACAGTTAGTTACTCAACAATGGAGTTAAGCACTCCATTTGTAATGCTAGAGCATTAAGAAAAGTTTAAATAAAACCTAAGAAGCAAAAACAGAGGCAGTGAAACTGTTGCCTAAAAATAGAGGCAATTGCACTCATTTCATGTGCTAGCAAGATCATTCTCAAAATCCTTCAACAGTACAAGAAACAAGAACTTCCAGATGTATAAGCTGGATTTACAAAAGGCAGACGGCCAGAGGTCATATTGCCAACATCCACTGGATCATAGAAAAAGCAAGGGAACTCCAGAAAAACATCTACTTTTGCTTTATTGACTACGCTAAAGAGTTTGACTGTGTGGATCACAATAAACTGTGGAAAATTCCTCAAGAGATGGAGCTATCAGACCACCTGACCTGCCTCCTGGGAAATCTGTATGCAGTTCAAGAAGCAATAGTTAGAACCAGACATGGAACAATAGACTGGTTCAAAACTGGGAAAGGAGTATGTCAAGTCTGTATATTGTCCCTCTGCTTATTTAATTTATATGCAGAGTGCATCATGTAACATGTTCGTCTGGATGAAGCACAAGCAGGAATCAAGATTGCTAGGAGAAATATCAATAACCTCATATATGCAGATGCCACCACCCTAATGGCAGAAAGTGAAGAGGAACAAAAGTTCCTTGATGAATTCAAAGAGGAGAGTGAAAAAGCTGACTTAAAACTTAACATTCAAAAAACTAAGATCATATCATCTGGTCCCATCACTTCATGGAAAATAGATGAGGAAATAATGGAAACATTGACAGATTTTATTTTCTTGGGCTCCACAATCATTATGAACAGTGACTGCAGTCATGAAATAAAAAGAGGCTTGCTCCTTGAAAGAAAAGCCATGATTCTTCTTCAGTGAAATCACTTTTAAGTATATTAGAAAGCAGAGTCACCCTGCTTATTTAACTTATATGCAGAATACATCATGAGAAACGCTGGGCTGGAAGAAGCACAAGCTGGAATCAAGATTGCTGGGAGAAATATCAATAACCTCAGATATGCAGATGACACCACCCTTATGGCAGAAAGTGAAGAGGAACTAAAAAGCCTCTTGATGAAAGTGAAAGAAGAAAGTGAAAAAGTTTGCTGAAGTTCAACGTTCAGAAAACTAAGATCATGGCAACCGGTCCCATCACTTCATGACAAATAGATAGGGAAACAGTGGCTGACTTTATTTTTCTGGACTCCAAAAACACTGCAGATGGTAATTGCAGCCATGAAATTAAAAGACGCTTACTCCTTGGAAGAAAAGTTATGACCAACCTAGACAGCATATTAAAAAGCAGAGACATTACTTTGCCAACAAATGTCCATTTAGTCAAGGCTATGGTTTTTCCAGTGGTCATGTATGGATGTGACAGTTGGACTATAAAGAAAGCTGAGTGCCGAAGAATTGATGCTTTTGAACTGTGGTGTTGGAGAAGACTCTTGAGAGTCCCTTGGACTTCAAGGAGATCCAACCAGTCCATCCTAAAGGAGATCAGTCCTCTGTGTTCATTGGAAAGACTGATGTTGAAGCTGAAACTCCAATACTTTGACCACCTGATGTGAAGAGGTGATTCATTTGAAAAGACTCTAATACTGAGAAAGATTGAGGGCAGGAGGAGAAGGGGACGACAAAGGATAAGATGGTTGGATGGCATCACCAACTCAATGGACATGGATTTGGGTGGACCCTGGTGGTTGGTGATGGACAGAGGGGCCTGGCATGCTGCGGTTCATGGGGTCGCAAAGAGTTGGACACGACTAAGTGACTGAACTTGGACGAGGGGTATCTCCTCACCACCACCCTTCCTGACCTTCACGTGGGATAGCTCCTCTAGGCCCTCCTGCACTCCCACAGCCACCGCCCCTTGGACTTACTCCTCCCAGCCACTGCCCCTGGCCTCAGACGTGGGGTAGCTCCTCCTGGCTGCTGCTCATGGCCTCAGACTTGGGTAGCTCCTCTCAGCTACGACCAGCACTCTAAGCACGGGCAGCTGTGACTGGAGCACTAAGGAGCAGTGGCTGTGCTTTGCTGGAGAGGCTGTGAAGAGATACACCAAGCCCAAGGTAAGACAAACACAAGTAAGATGGTAGGTGTTGCAAGAGGGCATCAGAGGGCAGACACACTGAAACCATACTCACAGAAAACTAGTCAATCTAATCACACTAGGACCACAGCCTTGTCTAACTCAATGAAACTAAGCCATGCCCACAGGGCAACCCAAGATGGGCGGGTCATGGTGGAGAGGTCTGACAGAATGTGGTCCACTGGAGAAGGGAATGGCAAGCCACTTCAGTATTCTTGCCTTGAGAACCCCATGAACAGTATGAAAAGGCAAAATGATAGGATACTGAAAGAGGAACTCCCCAGGTCAGTAGGTGTCCAACACGCTACTGGAGATCAGTGGAGAAATAACTCCAGAAAGAATGAGGGATGGAGCCAAAGCAAAAACAATACCCAGCTGTGGATGTGACTGGTGATAGAAGCAAGGTCTGATGCTGTAAAGAGCAATATTGCCTAGGAACCTGGAATGTCAGGTCCATGAATCAAGGCAAATTGGAAGTGGTCAAGCAAGAGATGGCAAGAGTGAACGTCAACATTCTAGGAATCAGAGAACTAAAATGGACTGGAATGGGTGAATTTAACTCAGATGATCATTATATCGACTACTGCGGGCAGGAATCCCTCAGAAGAAATGGAGTAGCCATCATGGTCAACAAAAGAGTCCAAAATGCAGTACTTGGATGCAATCTCAAAAACGACAGAATGATCTCTGTTCATTTCCAAGGCAAACCATTCAATATCACAGTAATCCAAGTCTATGCCCCAACCAGGAATGCTGAAGAAGCTGAAATTGAAAGATTGTATGAAGACTTACATGACCTTTTAGAACTAATACCCAAAAAAGATGTCCTTTTCATTATAGGGGACTGGAATGCAAAAGTAGGAAGTCAAGAAACACCTGGAGTAACAGGCAAATTTGGCCTTGGAATGTGGAATGAAGCAGGCAAGGACTAATAGAGTTCTGCCAAGAAAATCACTGGTCATAGCAAACACCCTCTTCCAACAACACAAGAGAAGACTCTACACATGGACATCACCAGATGGTCAACACCAAAATCAGATTGATTATATTCTTTGCAGTCAAAAATGGAGAAGCTCTATACAGTTAACAAAAACAAGACCAGGAGCTGACTGTGGCTCAGATCATGAACTCCTTATTACCAAATTCAGACTCAAATTGAAGAAAGTAGGGAAAACTGCTAGACCATTCAGGTATGACCTAAATCAAATCCCTTATGATTATACAGTAGAAGTGAGAAATAGATTTAAGGGCCTAGTTCTGATAGATAGAGTGCCTGATGAACTATGGAACGAGGTTTGTGACATTGTACATGAGACAGGGATCAAGACCATCCCCATGAAAAAGAAATGGAAAAAAGCAAAATGGCTATCTGGGGAGGCCTTACAAAGAGAGGTGAAAAGCAAAGGAGAAAAGGAAAGATATAAGCATCTGAATGCAGAGTTACAAATAAAAGCAAGAAGAGATAAGGAACCCTTCTTCAGTGATCAACGCAAAGAAATAGAGGAAAACAACAGAATGGAAAAGACTAGAGATCTCTTCAAGAAAATTAGAGATATCAAGGGAACATTTCATGCAAAGATGGGCTCCATAAAACACAGAAATGGTCTGGACCTAACAGAAGCAGAAGATATTAAGAAGAGGTAGCAAGAAAACACAGAAGAACTGTACAAAAAATATCTTCATGACCTGGATAATCACGATGGTGTGATCACTCATCTAGAGCCAGACATCCTGGAATGTGAAGTCAAGCGGGCCTTAGAAAACAACACTATGAACAAAGCTAGTGGAGGTGATGGAATTCCAGTTGAGCTGTTTCAAATCCTGGATGATGCTGTGAAAGTGCTGCACTCACTATGCCAACAAATTTGGAAAACTCAGCAGTGGCCACAGGACTGGAAAAGGTCAGTTTTCATTCTGATCCCAAAGAAAGGCAATGCCAAACAATGCTCAAACTACCACACAATTGCACTTAACTCACATGCTAGTAAAGTAATACTTAAAATTCTCCAAGCCAGGCTTCAGCAATACGTGAACCGTGAACTCCCTGATGTTCAATGTGGTTTTAGAAAAGGCAGAGGAACCAGAGATCAAATTGCGAACATCTGCTGTATCATGGAAAAAGCAAGAGAGTTCCAGAAAAACATCTATTTCTGTTTTATTGACTATGCCAAAGCCTTTGACTGTGTGGATCACAATAAACTGTGGAAAATTCTGAAAGAGATGGGAATGCAAGACTACCTGACCTGCCTCTTGAGAAATCTGTATGCAGGTCAGGAAGCAACAGTTAGAAGTGGACATGGAAAAACAGACTGGTTCCAAATAGGAAAAGGAGTATGTCAAGGCTGTTTACTGTCACCCTGCTTATTTAACTTCTATGCAGAGTACATCATGAGAAACGCTAGACTGGAAGAAACACAAGCTGGAATCAAGATTGCTGGGAGAAATATCAAGAACCTCAGATATGCAGATGACACCACCCTTATGGCAGAAAGTGAAGAGGAACTCAAAAGCCTCTTGATGAAAGTGAGAGAGTGAAAAATTTGGCTTAAAACTCAACATTCAGAAAATGAAGATCATGGCATCTGGTCCCATCACTTCATGGGAAATAGATGGGGAAACAGTGTCAGACTTTATTTTTTGGGGCTCCACAATCACTGCAGATGGTGACTGCAGCCATGAAATTAAAAGACGCTTACTGCTTGGAAGAAAAGTTATGACCAACCTAGATAGTATATTCAAAAGCAGAGACATTACTTTGCCGACTAAGGTCCATCTAGTCAAGGCTATGGTTTTTCCTGTGGTCACGTATGGATGTGAGAGTTGGACTCTGAAGAAGGCTGAGCGTTGAAGAATTGATGCTTTTGAACTGTGGTGTAGGAGAAGACTCTTGAGAGTCCCTTGGACTGCAAGGAGATCCACCCAGTCCATTCTGAAGGAGATCAGCCCTGGGATTTTTTTGGAGGGAATGATGCTAAAGCTGAAACTCCAATACTTTGGCCACCTCATGCAAAGATTGACTCATTGGAAAAGACTCTGATGCTGGGAGGGTTGGGGGCAGGAGGAGAAGGGAATGACAGAGGATGAAATGGCTTGATGGCATCACGGACTCGATGGACTTGAGTCTGAGTTAACTCTGGGAGATGGTGATGGACAGGGAGGCCTGGTGTGCTGCGATTCATGGGGTCGCAAATAGTCGGACACGACTGAGCAACCTAACTGAACTGAAGTGTCTGAACTGAATTGAAACAGCAGAGACATCATTTTGTTGACAAAGGTCCATATAGTCAAAGGTATGGTTTTTTCATTAGTCATGTATGGATATGAGAATTGGACCATAAGGAAAGCTTAGCGCCAAAGAATTGATGCTTTCAAATTGTGGTGTCAGAGAACTCTTCAGAGTTTCTTGTGCTGCGAGGAGATCAAACCAGTCAATCCTAAAATAGATCAATTCTGAATGTTCATTGGAAGGACTAAAGCTGAAGCTGAAGCTCCAATACTTTGGCCACCTGATGTGAAGAACTGACTGGTTGGAAAGACCCTAATGCTGGGAAAGATTGCTGGCCAGATGAGAAGGGGATGACAAGGATGAGATGGTTGGATGCATCATCGACCCAATTGACATGAGTTTGAGCAACCTCTGGGAGATAGTGAAGGACAGGGAAGCCTTGTTCATGGGGCTGCAAAGATTCGGACATGACTGAGCAATTGAACAATGAACAACAACAATGATATAGTAGAATGATTTTATGAATAGAACACATTCATAGTGAAACACGTGATATAATGAGCATATTGGTAGAATCAGTAAAAATTTAGAGTTCTACACTTCAACACCTTCCTTCCATCCCCCAGGCTTCAAAGGCTTTTTAACACAATGGATAGTTTAAATTCTGTACATATATAATAAACCCTTTAGACTTTCACTTCAGCCCCTTGTATGGAGGCCTTTGAGCCAACAATTTCAAGTTGTTGTTTCAACAGTTTCAAGTTGTCTCAGTGGAAGCGCTTTTAACTCTTGACAAAAACTGCCCGTAGAGTAGCAATAGAAATGACAATAGCTAGTATTCTCTGACTGCTAGCAATGAGTCAGTCTTCCCAGGTCGATCAGTGGGTAAAGAATCTGCCTGCAGTGCAGAACACACAGGAGATGCAGATTTGATCCTTGGGTGGGGAAGATACTCAACACAATTGCCAAATGTCCCTGAGAAGGGATTACCCCCCGCCCCTTCTCATTGAGAATCACTGCATTTAGGCAAGCTTAAGTTCAACTTCATGAGTTTATCTCAGAATTGTATAATGTAAGTAATGCAAGTAAAGACTTTATGTCTTCCAGTATTATGTGACAATAATAAAGTATAGTATTTACCTTCAAAGATAAATCCATATTTATATTTAAATATTAAACATTGAGTTAAATTGTTTTAAGATAAATGTTACAAATGATATTTAGAAAATTTTATTAAAAGCAGAAGGCTCATTAAAGCCTTCCAAGTCAAACATAAAAATGTGAGTTTTACTCCATAAGGAAGTTTATTTTTTTTTTTAATTCCAGAAAGACACTAAAAGAGTTAGACAGAAAAATCATATTCAGTGTTTTTTGTCCTTGTATATTGTGGCAATAAACAGTGTTCCTGTCATTTGTGACTCTTTGTTACAAAATGATGTAGACGATGCGAAAAAGCAATCTGATTAAAATAAAAAGAAGAATCTTTTTATTTTAAATGACATCTTTAGAACAGAAACATAGTTTGTTCTACTCACAGAATATGTACTTCAAATTACCCATAGTGAATTATACATAGAAACATTTCAAAACAGATGAAACTATAAAAAGTTAGACATTATAAATGATAAACTGAGAAGTCTTTTCTCTGTTGAATTATGAAAGAACCTTACCAGAGAACAGTACAAAAATTTAATGTAGAGACACATGATTTTATTTCTTCTGCAGGGAAAGAAAGCACAAAAATGAGCTAACCTATACAGTCATAAGGAAGAATTTTAAAACCAATAAAACCCATGGGTACAATCTTCAAAATGGAAGGAAAACATGGCTAGTATAGTTTCATTCAACAGTTGCCAATATATCTATATATGAGTTGTTTCTTTTTATTCACATAAGACATTTCTATAGCAGTAAACCTTAGAGAATAATCCATGAAAATGCTACCTGAAAGAAATACACATTAAAAGTTTAAAGAAGTGATTTCATACCATTGCTCAGATTAAATTTTTTTATCTCCAGTATCACTGTATGATAACAAAATAAAATCAAATAAATTTCCCTCATGAGGTTTTCCCCTAGAACTCCTGACTGACAGTGAAAACATCAGAAAAAGATAAATGCACACTTCCTGCAGTTGTTTTTAGTCTCCTGCCCCTTCAACACTTCCAGCAATGGGAACAAATGTCCAGGCTTGAGAAAGAACAGGGGCAATATCCTAAAAATAGCTGTCTCAACTGGACAGTCATGCAGTACCCAGTGTAGAGCTGATTACAATTTAGTGGAGTTACAGTGAGATATCATAAGATGTCAACAAATAAGATAAATAAGCTGTGTTTTACTTAATACAGATGTGAAATTTAGGAGGGATATTTTGGCCCACGCAAAATGGAGCACACACATTTTTCCCCTTTGCCTCCCACCTGGTGCAGCTGAAAACTCTGAACATGACATACAAACTCTAAAAGGTGGTGAAAAGCCAGACTTGCTATGTACCTCCAGAACCTGGGGAACAAGAAGACAGTGAATTTCAAGGTTTTTTAGCCTTTTATATATCCTGGGTTGGGTGCTGAAAAAGATGGTAAATGGGGACCATCAGCCTAAGAAAACACCATGTCCTTCACCAAAGGATTGTGAAAAGATAGTCTAGGAAGGCATCGTTTTAGCAATAAATTCCCTGTTTCAGTCAAACACAGCACAAGGAAAAACACCTTCCTCATCAAAGTGTTGGTGGGAACCTAAGCTTCCACTCCAGCCAGCCACAAGGAGTTTGCGAATTTCAATTGAAAGATTCCCCTCCTAGCTCTCAGAATGCTAGATAATTCTAGATAGATATTGCTAGATAAATTCTAGATAATGCTAGAGCTGCAATGCTAGAATGCAGCTCTTTCTGCATGCTAGATAAAGAAATTAAAAGCAATCCTGTTTCATACATAATGTTCTACATCTCTTCATCACTCTTCAGATTTTAAATATGTTAAGTCTTACAAGTACCTGTGCAGTAGACAAAACAAGATTAATATATTCATTTCACTTCTTTTCTACCTCACACTACACATCAGGTCATTAAATGTGTCTACTATTCATTTCTTGATGAAAGTGAAAGAGCAGAGTGAAAAAGTTGGCTTAAAGCTTAACATTCAGAAAATGAAGATCATGGCATCCGGTCCCATCACTTCATGGGAAATAGATGGGGAAACAGTGTCAGACTTTATTTTGGGGGGCTCCAAAATCACTGCAGATGGTGATTGCAGCCATGAAATTAAAAGATGCTTACTCCTTGGAAGAAAAGTTATGACCAACCTAGATACTATATTCAAAAGCAGAGACATTACTTTGCCGACTAAGATCCGTCTAGTCAAGGCTATGGTTTTTCCTGTGGTCACGTATGGATGTGAGAGTTGGACTGTGAAGAAGGCTGAGTGCCAAAGAATTGATGGTTTTGAACTGTGGTGTTGGAGAAGACTCTAGAGAGTCCTTTGGACTGCAAGGAGATCCACCCAGTCCATTCTGATGGAGATCAGCCCTGGGATTTCTTTGGAGGGAATGATGCTAAAGCTGAAACTCCAGTACTTTGGCCACCTCATGTGAAGAGTTGACTCATTGGAAAAGACTCTGATGCTGGGAGGGATTGGGGGCAGGAGGAGAAGGGGACGACCCAGGATGAGATGGCTGGATGGCATCACCGACTCGATGGATGAGTCTGAGTGAACTGCGGGAGTTGGTGGTGGACAGGGAGGCCTGGCATACTGCGATTCATGGGGTTGCAAAGAGTCGGACACAACTGAGCGACTGAACTGAACTGAACTGAACTGAACTCATTTCTTAGTCTACCTTGGAAACAACTACTCATGTTTCAATTCTCAAAGATTTTATTTCCAAACAGCCAAGATCTCTGAAACTCCTAGTGATAACTGGATTTCTGTGAATTCCATGACATCTTGGACTATTTTGATTGCCCTTTAATGCAATGCAGAAACGACCCTATGCTTTGTCATTTTACAGGAGAAGATTCAATAACAAAAAGAGTGAAAATACAGTTTTCCCCTTTGGATTCTTGAGGTTAGGGCTTCCTGCTACATGGAGTAGTCTGTGTTTCTTCACCTCAGTCAAGGCAATCCCACCATGCCACTTCTTGGCAGGGAGTGGGGGTGGGGTGGAAGTGATGGTCCTTCATAAGAAATACAACAGAGTCCACCCAGCAGGGAGAAAAAAATAGAACCATTGATCTTTGAGGTTAATGTTGGAAAAGGAGGTGGTGGAAAAGGAGGGGGAAATATAGGTTTCACAGTAGCAGAAATGGGAACCCCACTCCCATGCAGAGTCCAATGGCTAATCCTGGTGTCATGCCAAAGCTTTGGTCATAGCAGTGGAAGAGTGTTCACAGAGAGGACCATCTCTTCTCTATCATTAGTATCAACAGAAGATAAGGAATTTGTTCTCAGTATTTCTTGCTCACCATAAACAAGGACAAGGACTCTGGAATGATAACTGTAATGAATGACCTCAGGGTTATTGTACGCTACAGTGAGAGAAACAGAGAGAGATGTCAAATCATTAGGTTCTGATTTTTTTACATTCCAAAATAAAGAGGCATATCTCACTATTCTTGAATCACAGAGTAATTTATTCTTGATACATTTGATTTCTCCTTTATGTATTGCACTATATTATAATCTCTGTGTGTGCAAAAGCATGTCAGTTTAGTTCATAAATTTATTTAAAAATGCCTGGCTATGACTCCTCTCTCACACATCTAGTTTAAAGGAAAATATTAAAAATAATACTACAAAAAAAAAAAAAAAACTAAAACAGGAAGAAAAGTTACAGCTTTGTCCCTTATGTCTGATATGACAAATAGGCTACATATAAAAAACTAAATACATTTCATGAATTGCAAAGCTTTATTTCAGTCAAATAACTGCCATAAAATTAAAAGATGCTTGCTCCTTGGAAGGAAAGCTATGACCCACCTAAACAATATATTAAAAAGCAGAGACATTACTTTGCCAACAAAGATCCATCAAGTCAAAGCTATGGATTTTCCAGTGGTCATGTATGGATGTGAGAGTTGGACTATAAAGAAAGCTGAGCTCTGAAGAATTGGTGCTTTTGAACTGTGGTGTTGAAGAAGACTCTTGAGAGTCCCTTGGACTGCAAGGAGATCCACCCAGTCAGTCCTAAAGGAAATCAGTTCTGAATGTTCATTGGAAGGACTGATACTGAAGCTGAAACTCCAATGCTTTGGCCACCTGATGTGAAGAACTGACTCATTGGAAAAGACCCTGATGCTGGGAAAGATTGAGGGCAGGAGGAGAAGGGAACAAAAAAAGATAAGATGGCTGGATGGCATCACCGACTTGATGGGCATGAGTTTGAGCAAGCTCTGGGAGTTGTTGAGGGACAGGGAAGCCTGGCGTGCTGCAGTCCATGGGGTTGCAAAGAGTTGAACATGACTGAGCAACTGAACTGGACTAAATTTGCTTCCAATGATACCAAGAAATACACTGGCTTGACTAAGATATTTTCCTTTCAACTTTGGTTTTCTCTTAAATTAAAATCATTTTTTAATACACAAAGGTAATGCAGATTTGGTACTGCGTTATTTCCATATGTGTATGCTCAGTTGCTTAGTCCTGTCCAGCTGTTTGCGACCCCATGGATGGTAGCCCACCAGTCTCCTCTGTCTATGGGATTCTCCATGTAAGAGTATAAGTGGGTTTCCATTTCCTTCTCCAGGGGATCTTCCCAACCCAGGGATCAAACCCATGTCTCCTATGTCTCCTGCACTGGGAGGCAGATTCTTTACCACTACCGCCAAAGAGCCAAATTCTTAACTAGAATGAGAAGAGTCATCAAGATGATTGGAGGAACAATAGAATCTACCAGTTTATCTTGTAACCTATACGTGCACATGTGTCTAACCTATATAAATATATATTCAAAACTTCATAAAATTTCTGTATCTTTCAGATGCATGTCCGTCTAACTGCATTATATAAGAACTTTCAGATATCAACTCTAGCTTCTCAAAAGAATTCTTTGAGATCGACAGATTCTATTGACCATTATTAAAACTATTTTTCTAGATCAAGAACTGCACCACCCAAGAAAAACAGGTCAAGCAAACAGGACCACAACAGGACAGGGACAACAGTGAAGCTAGCCTGCTCTAAGTGACAGGGAAGGAGTAGGAGGGAGACGCAGGTGAAAAGGCAGCTCTGGCCTCGGATTCTATGCCTTTTGAACTATATTGTCTTCTATAGAAAGTGAAACTTGTAAAATAAAAGACAAGTTTATGGAGACTTCACAACAAGAGGTGATAGCTAAGTCAAGTTCTGAAACATGCCAGGTTAAAAATGCATCCCAAACCGAGGAGGCAGCATTTACAAAACAGTGTATTATTAAGAAAGGGCACAGGATATCCAAAGTCCAGCAAGTATTTTCTTCTAGAACTTCATTCTAGCAAAACCATGGATGTGTGTTATTCCCTACCCCTAAGTGCTGCTCATAAGCTTTCTGCTCAGGATAGAGATACTAACTGTTCCTAAGCTCGCAGTGAAACCCTGTGTTTCTCAGGATGGTCTGTGTATGTTTCTGCCATATGGTATCCATATGTCTCCCTCATAAAGCCTGCATGAGGAAACCTAGTGCACTTGGCAAAGCCCCCAAGAATCTGCTTGCCAATGCAGGAGATGTGGGTTCAATCCCTGGGTCAGGAAGACCCCTGGAGAAGGAAAAGGCAACGCACCCTAGCATTCTTGCCTGGGAAATCCTACAGACCGAGGGGCCTGGAGGGCTACAGTTCATGGGGTCGCTAAAAGTCAGACATGACTGTGTGATTACACAACAACAACTGTTAAAATTCATGCCCAGGTAGTATTGGTTGCCTATCACACCATGCCCCAGGATCAAGCCTGACATGCATACACTTTCCAGTCAGTTCAGTCACTCAGTCATGTCCTACCCCTTGCCATCCCAAAGACTGCAACACTCAGGCTTCGCTGTCCATCTCCAACTCCCGAAGCT
Organism: Capricornis sumatraensis; assembly: GCF_032405125.1. NCBI lineage: Eukaryota > Metazoa > Chordata > Mammalia > Artiodactyla > Bovidae > Capricornis > Capricornis sumatraensis. Next base: position 11,472,550 of record NC_091089.1, on the reverse strand, counting down.
TGCTCAAACTCATGTCCATTGAGTCAGTGATGCCATCCAACCATCTCATCCTCTGTCATCCCCTTCTCCTCCTGCCTTCAATCTTTCCCAGCATCAGGGTCTTTTCCGAACGGTCGGTTCTTTGCATCAGGTGGCCAAAGTATTGGAGTTTCAGCTTCAGCATCAGTCCTTCTAATGAATATGCAGGACTTATTTCCTTTTGGATGGACTGGTGGGATCTCTTTGCAGTCCAAGGGACTCTCAAGAGGCTTCTTCATCACCACAGTTCAAAAGCATCAATTCTTGGGTGCTCAGTTTTCTCCAGGAGTGTATAAATTCTGCTGTGTTTGATAAAGCTTTAGAAAAAATTCTTAATTGATTTTTCTTGAGGAAAAGTAATAAACTATTCTTTGCAGTCATGCTCACTCTTTCAGAAAACAAATACAGTTCTTGATAGACAATGGTTAGACAGAGAAAAGTCATTACAAAGAGGCTTGCTGTTGTATGATAAAAATATAGCAGCTTCAGTATCACCGAGGGTTTGTAGATAATTTTGAGGTTATTACTAATGCTATACATTTCAATAGAGAATAATGTTTCTGCATTCATTTGACACAATACACACAGCCTTTAGGAACATTTTACCCGGGAAAAAAGTTATCTTTGAAAACTGCCTTTGTCCTTCTGTTTACAAACCATTCAGCTCAGTAAGGTATACTATATTAAGTCACACGTTTTGTATATTTATTTTAAGAAATAAATTTTAAAAAAGTTGTTATTTTTTTTACTGCATTTAAAAGCTATGACATAGTCTTTATAGATTAAATAAAATACACTCCTTTAAAAACTTATTCCTACATTAGAAATGATATCAAGCTGCTTGCCATTGATTAAAGCAGAACAAAGGAATAGACAGGTTACTACTGCCCACCTGAGACCATTAACCTTGTGAGTCTTGCCTCTTTGCTTCAGTCTTTCTATATGCTGGGCTAAGGATGAGGTGTAACAACTAGAGACCCAACAGTCTCCTGCCCTTCCATGATCTTGGCCTAAAACCAAGGACAAAGGCCAACAGGAAAGTGACTCTTACATTATTCATGTACCAAGGAAAAATGACTTACTTTTTTCCTCTCTTGCTCACACAAACACACATTTCTCAATATGGTTAAAGGACAATGCTAAAGAAAGTGGGGAAAAGCAGATAAGGAGACACAAATATAGATGTTTCAGTAACTAGAGATTTGCCAAGAAAATGCACTGGTCATAGCAAACACCCTCTTCCAACAACACAAGAGAAGACTCTACACATGACCATCACCAGATGGTCAACACCGAAATCAGATTGATTATATTCTTTGCAGCCAAAGATGGAGAAGCTCTATACAGTCAACAAAAACAAGACCGGGAGCTGACTGTGGCTCAGATCATGAACTCCTTATTGCCAAATTCAGACTCAAATTGAAGAAAGTAGGGAAAACCGCTAGACCATTCAGGTATGATCTAAATCAAATCCCTTATGATTATGCAGAGGAAGTGAGAAATAGATTTAAGGGTCTAGATCTGATAGATAGAGTGCCTGATGAACTATGGAATGAGGTTCCTGACATTGTACAGGAGACAGGGATCAAGACCATCTCGATGGAAAAGAAATGCAAAAAAGCAAAATGGCTGTCTGGGGAGGCCTTACAAATGGCTGTGAAAAGAAGAGAGGTGAAAAGCAAAGGAGAAAAGGAAAGAGAGAAGCATCTGAATGCAGAGTTACAAATAAAAGCAAGAAGAGATAAGAAAGCCTTCTTCAGTGATCAATGCAAAGAAATAGAGGAAAACAACAGAATGAGAAAGACTAGAGATCTCTTCAAGAAAATTAGAGATACCAAGGGAACATTTCACGCAAAGATGGGCTCCATAAAAGACAGAAATGGTATGGACCTAACAGAAGCAGAAGATATTAAGAAGAGATTGCAAGAATACACGGAAGAACTGTACAAAAAAGATCTTCACGACCAGATAATCATGATGATGTGATCACTCATCTAGAGCCAGACATCCTGGAATGTGAAGTCAAGTGGGCCTTAGAAACCATCACTACGAACAAAGCTAGTGGAGGTGATGGAATTCGTTGAGCTATTTCAAATCCTGAAAGATGATGCTGTGAAAGTGCTGCACTCAATATGCCAACAAATTTGGAAAACTCAGCAGTGGCCACAGGACTGGAAAAGGTCAGTTTTCATTCCAGTTCCAAAGAAAGGCAATGCCAAAGAATGCTCAAACTACGTACAATTGCACTCATCTCACATGCTAGCAAAGTAATGCTCAAAATCCTCCAAGCCAGGCTTCAGAAATACATGAACTGTGAACTCCCTGATGTTCAAGCTGGTTTTAGAAAAGGCAGAGGAACCAGAGATCAAATTGCCAACATCCGCTGGATCATGGAAATAGCAAGAGAGTTCCAGAAAAACATCTATTTCTGCTTTATTGACTATGCCAAAGCCTTTGACTGTGTGGATCACAATAAACTGTGGAAAATTCTGAAAGAGATGGGAATACCAGACTACCTGACCTGCCTGTTGAGAAATCTGTATGCAGGTCAGGAAGCAACAGTTAGAAGTGGACATGGAAAAACAGACTGGTTCCAAATAGGAAAAGGAGTATGTCAAGGCTCTATATTGTCACCCTGCTTATTTAACTTCTATGCAGAGTACATCATGAGAAACGCTGGACTGGAAGAAAGACAGCTGGAATCAAGACTGCCGGGAGAAATATCAAGAACCTCAGATATGCAGATGATTCCACCCTTATGGCAGAAAGTGAAGAGGAACTCAAAAGCCTCTTGATGAAAGTGAAAGAGGAGAGTGAAAAAGTTGGCTTAAACTCAACATTCATAAAACGAAGATCATGGCATCTGGTCCCATCACTCATGGGAAATAGATGGGGAAACAGTGGAAACAGTGTCAGACTTATTTTTGGGGGCTACAAAATCAATGCAGATGGTGACTGCAGCCATGAAATTAAAAGACGCTTACTCCTTGGAAGAAAAGTTATGACCAACCTGGATAGTATATTCAAAAGCAGAGACATTACTTTGCCAACTAAGGTCCGTCTAGTCAAGGCTATGGTTTTTCCTGTGGTCATGTATAGATGTGAGAGTTGGACTGTGAAGAAGGCTGAGTGCCAAAGAATTGATGGTTTTGAACTGTGGTGTTGGAGAAGACTCTAGAGAGTCTCTTGGACTGCAAGGAGATCCAACCAGTCCATTTTGAAGGAGATCAGCCCTGGGATCTCTTTAGAAGGAATGATGCTAAAGTTGAAGTTCCAGTAGTTTGTACACCTCATGTGAAGAGTTGACTCATTGGAAAAGACTCTGATGCTGGGAGGGATTGGGGGCAGGAGGAGAAGGGAATGACAGAGGATGAGATGGCTGGCTGGCATCAGTGACCTCATGGACGTGAGTCTGAGTTCACTCCGGGAGATGGTGATGGACAGGGAGGTCTCCCGTGCTGCGATTCATGGGGTCGCAAAGAGTCAGACATGACTGAGCGACTGAACTAAACTGAACCTTCTTGAAAAACAATGTAATTTAAAAAGAAGTTTTGCATCCAGTTAGGAAATAAAATTTATGTCAAATTCTATATGCAAATGTATTCAACATGTATAAATATATATAATATTTTACCTCTGTACCAACCACTGTTAATTTCTAATTGTCTCCAGAGGAGACGTTACCTGCTTCAAGTCGTGTAGTAATAATTTTTCTAATAACAAGGTCAGGTAATAAGAAAAAGGTTACGAAAAAGAGCAGAGGAGTAGCACTAGTTGTACTAGTACTAGCAGTTTTACTAACTGTAATAATGGTAGTGGTATAAAAACTCTTCATTATCTGAGAATAAACATGTTAGTGGATTTTGGGATAACAGAAGCCTATGTTCCATTACTTCAAGTGGGAAATATAACACATTCCTAGCTCACCTTGAATCACAACAAAAATCCTCAAACATCAAAACACTTATACATCTACACAACATTCCATCAAAATGTTTTGCAAAATATGCTATTTAAAATGCTGGTTACTTAGTTATTACACACTTAAAATTGTTAATGGCATATTCATTTTCAGTATTTAACAATATTGATCACAGTGGTATCAAAATATACTTCTACAATGTAGCAAACATAAGGTAAATAAGAAAGTAGTAAGTTAAAAGTATGTTAAAAATGTATAAAACACTTAGCAACATAAAATAAAGAAATCATAAGGATGTGATGCCTCAACAAATAGAGAGTTGCTTGTCCTAGTTTTGGCTGCTGTAAGGAATACTACAGAAGGTTGGCTTAACCACCAATGATTGATCCAATTAAGAGGGCTCCACCATCGTGATCTGGACCTTCTAAAGTCCAGACCTCCAAGAGTCCTCATACTGGTGATTAGATTCCAACATGTGAACTTGTGGGCACACAAGAATCCATTCAGTCCACAGCATTTGCCCGAGATAAACTGAATGGATCACTGTTTCATTGGTGATTTCCAAATTATTTCGACTTGCCTGGGGCTTCAATCTCATGGCTTCAGTCCCTGCCAGTCTCAGACCTAACTAGTTCACTGAGATTTATGCAACCCAGAGTTGACATGGAGCATAGCTTTATCACAGAATTATTTCCCACTTCTCTTAATTTTTTCAGAGCTTTGAAGACAACTAATACCTTCTGCTCTTCCAACTCGATAGCCAACATCATTCCAAACTGATGGTGTCTCTCCACCCCCATAGAAGGAACTTGTGCAGTCTTTCAAAAATACTATACCATGTTGAGCAACATACTGTGGTTTGTCTAAGCCAACCACACTTTCACATTGTTTCTTATATTTATACACATAAATACAATTGAATGCTTGAGTACTAGTGCAGGGCTAAACTTATATCTGGTGTTGAATTTATCTCCTTAGATGCTTCACCATTTCTAACTTTTACTTGAATATATGGGCTTCTTTAGGCTTCTTATCCAAACCTTCTTCCTTTCCTCACAAGTATCCCTACTTTAGAAGAAAATATAATACAAGTACCATTTTGTAATGTAACCTGAAAGATTTTCAGTGGAGAATAAAACACATTTCCATTTAAAAGTAAGTCAAATATAACAAACAGAAGAACTGTTTAAAGAAAAGGATAATTCATGTTTAGGGATAAATTGTATAGATATTTAGATGGATGGATCAAAGGTGCTAAATATAATGTACAGTATAATGCTAGATACTATGTAGAATATAAACGCTGCTGCTGCTGCTGCTAAGTTGCTTCAGTCATGTCCAACTCTGTCCGAACCCATAGACAGAAGCCCACCAGGCTCCCCCGTCCCTGGGATTCTCCAGGCAAGAACACTGGGGTGGGTTGCCATTTCCTTCTCCAATGCATGAAAGTGAAAAGTGAAAGTGAAGTCGCTCAGTCATGTCTGACTCTTCAGGACCCCATGGACTGCAGCCTACCAGGCTCCTCCACCCATGGGATTTTCCAGGCAAGAGTACTGGAGTGGGATGCCATTGCCTTCTCCAATAAACGCTATATAACTATAAATATATCATAGTTAATGTACAATATATAATAAATCTACCCAAATCCAACTAATAGAAAAGAGGTTAAGTTTTCAATAATGTCAGAGGGGAAACTGCCTAGTAGAAATACAAATCTACTTAGATCCTATATCACAGTCCACAAGAGCTGGAATGGACTAAGAATTAAATAGAAAAATAAAACCAAAGGCAAAAAAAAAAAAATAGTATAATCAAAAATAGTGACTATTTTTTCTGATTTAGGGCATCAGAAGACTCCTGACTTTCCTAATTCTTTAAACAGCACAGTCATTCCCTGTGTAAGATAAGCTCAAAAAATTCAAAGTCATCTTTGATCATCTTCATCTCTCCTGCCACTGTATGCATTGCATTATCTTTATTTCTATAGCTCTGCATTCCATAAACTGTTTTGAGATTATTCTTTTTGAAGCAGAGCTCTGCTTATATCAAGCAAGTTTTTTCTCAAAAAAAATTTTTTTTTCATTTCCACTGAGTTTCACTTTAGTGTGGTCTCTATCCTAGCATTAAAATGCACCCTTAATATGCTTTCCAATGTCTTTTCAACTTTATGTTACATGAGTTTTATGTCTTACTCTTTTCCACTCTGTGTCTTTGGGTAATATCCTTCACCTGAAATGTTATATCCATCTTCACCTGATTACTTAAAAGCCATACCCATGTCTAAGGAACTAGTCTCAATACCTTCTTGCCATGCTGGTTTTCTCTACACTCTCCCTGCCTGGAGGTTACCCCGGGCTCTTTAGAAGTCTGTAGAGTGCTGCAGACACACTGTGCGCATCTCAAACCATCTCATGAACTGTCATTTGTTTGCAGGGACAAATATTGGTACCTGGGAATAGAGAGGCTCATGACAGTGAGCAAAAGGAGAAGACATAGACAGATACAAAGAAATAAAAACAAACAAAACACAGACAAACAGGGAGACAGAGGTAATTATCTAACTAGATCAATTAGTGAGTACAGACCTGACTGCAACAAGAGAGGGAGAGCAAGTGTCTGCTTTTACTGAATTATTTTATTTCTACAATTCTTATCATAGTAGAAGTTCACCAACCAAGAGCCTGATTTGACCAGAGAAATAGCTTGTATCCCAACACTAGAGAATTGTCTTGATAGGCAGTGGCATTTTTCTCAGGGATGTTCAGGGGTGCTTCTGCCTTTATGTTTTTCAATTTATATGCTGATTCTAAAACTTAGCTCATTTGTCAGATGTTACAGTCATTTGCTTTTCAGATCCTCTTGTTATAGTTGTAAGCAACTTGACAAGGATCATTCACCCCTGTAGTTCCTGGCACATACTTTGTATTAAATGATCTGAAGTAAGGAGCTGGTTGAGATCTCAGATTGTTTTTCACTAAATTTCTCCCTGCACTCCTGAGTACCAACAATCCAATGGGCAAGTTCAAAACACAAACAGAAGAAAAAAATCCTAATTTTATATTTTAGCATTTGAAGCACCATCATGTGAAAAATAGGACAATCAACATGGAACTCTAAAAAATAGTCATGTGGTATTTTGAAAATTATTTCTTCCTGGTAAAATAACAATAGTGGTATTTGTAACTTAGGAGACCTACATTGCAACAGAAATGATGTCATAGTCCTTGAAAAAAATAGTCACATAAATTTTTCCTGGCATGTCTCAATCCAGGTGGCATTAGGAGCACATATTCTTATTTCAGATGAAGAATATAAAAACTTTTAATAGAGATGAAATTTTGCAGTAACAGATTTCTGAACATATTTTTAGATAGGGTATTGCCCATATACCCATGTAACAAGAGACTATGAAGCCCGTGTTATGAATCAAAATATTTTAAAAAATATACATGTACACACACACACAAATACACAAATATACATTTCATCATTCTTGCCACTACAAACTAAGTCTGTGGAGTAACTTCTAATTGTAAAAATTTTTTAAATGCCACCTCACTGGAGAGACATTTTAAATGCAGAACTCATTTTTTAACCTCCTTTTCACAAACATACCATCAGCAATTGATCATTTATTGAAATATCAATGCTTCTAAATCACAACATTAGAAAAACAACTATCTAAGCACTATAACTATAAAAAGAATGCATTTCCTTTAAAACACAGCTCTATGATAAATATCAGCACAAATCTTAAATCCCGTCATTATTCAATACACTAAAGTCTGATTTGAAAAAGCAATGAGTTATTTGTGCATTCATGTGGCTAAAATTACATACACATTACTAAATGCTAAAGCACAGGGATGAATATAAATATCTAATTTTCATTCCATTTTAAAACATGTTTAATGGTGTAAATATAGCATTGGCTTCTTATTCATAGAAGGAAACCATGAAATAAGAAACTCACTTTATCATTTTGTTTTATCAAGTTTTTTGTTTTGTTTTTCAATGAGAGAAATTATAGTGGTCATAACTCTGACCTGAGGCAGATAATTTAAAACATTTTCACCCATCAAGGTAAATCAACTTTACAAGCTCTTCTTTACAACACCTTTTATCTAACTTAGTTAGCAGAGCTGACGAATAGCTTTATACTATTAATGAAACATAGTGACCCATTTCCCACCACTGGTTTAGTTGCTTAAAGAAAAAATTGTCTTCTCTCCAGCTATCTTTCTCTAACAAGCTAAGAAGTTCACAGTAATTAATAGTTACAAATCAGTTATGTGTTTGTGCAGATATTTTAGTTTCTCCATCATTGTTTTGGAATAAAAATGCAATTTAAAACTTTTGATATTACAGTAGCAACATCCAAGCATATAAAAATAAATCAAGAATATAAGCCAAATAAGAGAGTAAATTCTACAATTAAATGTTGAACCTAATAGATTAGTCTAGAGGAATTCATCTGTCCTTGTCAAATGTATGTTATTTTTTTTAAATCTAAGATATGCTTAATCATATTTCTCTCATATCATAAAACTCTCTCAGAGATACACATTAAATCTTTACTTTTCTAGTCAGTTAATAATCATTAGTATGTCTCAAGTCTGATTAAAGTTTTATAGGTATAATTAAAACATTAAAAAAAGGCAGTTGCTTTAACAGAAAAGTTTTTCTAAATTAAAAGAGAAGATTCATTCCCTATTTCTTATCTCATCATTTATCAGAAGGGTTTACTCTGTGAACTTTGCTGGCCATGCTAGTCTGATATCATGAAAGAAGTTCTCAACATCAATACATTAGTTCACACTTGTGAAGAATGACAGCAAAGAAGAATCGGTAGGATCCCTTACATGAGGAATAACAGGTAAAGATTTCAGGTAACTCTCTGAGCATATTTCAGCAAGGAAAGTCCAAGTGCAAAATAACCCTCAGTGGTTTTGTCTCATGTTTTCATCCACGGACTCTCTAAAGAGACAGCCCCAGTCCGTCATTACTCATCTGTTCCTGCAGAGTCAGACTGAAGATTCCTGAGAGCCTTCAACTCAAGTGCAGTTCTGGGCTCTGTTCCTCCTACATCCAGTTCCCAGCCTTTCTCTGAGGCCTACCTAGATTCTACCGAACCAATTTCTCTCTGAACAATGAAAGCTGCACAACACGGCTGCTCTCTGACTGCAAACTCACAGAAGTGAATAGAGAACAAAATATGTCATTCACTACCGTAATCTCGTGACATCGAAGCTAGTCACAAACCAGATCGATTATGTCTACATTCGTAAAGAAGGAACACTGAGGCCTGCCAATCACCAAACCCACTTCCTATTACCTTCACTTACGCCATCCCAGCAAGACCTCAGTCTGGATAATGGGCTACCCAGTGTGTAAGAATTTCATACCGGAATTACCAATAGAAAATGTGTGCAGACATATTCAATTGTGAGTGAACCCAGATCTTAAAACAAGAAGACAGGCCACACCCACAGACCACCTTTAAACTTTCTAACTTGCCATGACTCCTGAGGTAGAATAGCTCCTTAGACTTGCCTTCCTGCATAGTTTTGCTCGGTTTTGACATCAGTTTAATCCCTGACCTTGGCGGAAAAATAAAGCAAATTAATGCCGACCGGTGGAGGCAGGCTCCACATTTTACCTGGAAGAAGATTTCTTTGTTGGGCCAATAAATCCCTTCAGGCAGAAGTCGAGGCAATTTTTGATGGAGAAAATTTTCCTGTAGAAAAGTCCATCTTACATCTTGTACAAATACATGGATGTGCACACATAGCTTAACATTTTAGCAAAATAATGAGCAATATTTTATTAAATACAGGTTGCTATAGCTTTGGGCACCTTTAAATTTTTAACAAAACAAAAAATTAACGGTACTGAGTAGCTTTTTAAAAATACATAATTAGGTACTATGTTAATGCTAGGGAATAGATATTTAAAAATAATCCTTGACATTAAAAGATTTTATTTCACATATACATCTGTCAGATTCAAGTCTTTTTTACCTGTAATTTTGGCTTGACAACTTATGGATGCTTAATATAGACATTTAATACAATCACCAAGATGTTATAAGGTGGAACAAAAATATTCAACTCTTGCAGAATCTCCCAGAAATTATTAAATCATTTTCAAAATTATTCTATTTTAAAATAATTCTCTAATACAATAAATAATAATTGTATCTGAATCTATATGGGCTAAACAACCATGGATAATCTCTCAAATCAAGTTTTTGGAGACCATGTTCAACTCTGGTAAGACGGATACTCAACACTATACTAAGCGTGGTAGAGCGATATGAAAGACACAGATGGTATATTTCCAGCACTAAGAAGTTTTAAATGTTGTTGAAGACACGATTTAAACTACTTCTTATACAACTAAATTATTTTACACAATGAACATATAGTTTTTGTATGATATATGTCTGCTACTAAGAATGAAGTAAAGTAAAGTCGCTCAGTTGTGTCCAACTCTTTACGACCCCATGGACTGTAACCCACCAGGCTCCTCCATCCATGGGATTCTCCAGGCAAGAATACTGGAGTGGGTTGCCATTTCCTTCTCCAGGGGATCTTCTCAACCCAGGGATCAAACCCAGATTTCCCACATTGCAGGTAGACACTTTAACCTCTGAGCCACCAGGGAAGCCTCAAACCATTCCTGAAACTAAGAATAGTGATATAATACTTGTCCAGTGCAATGTTTCATTTGAATTTACAGAGCAATTTTTCAATATAATCTGTCTAAAATAAGCCACATAATTTAACTTCTTATAATGTAAATTTATAAAACATATATTTGCCATCTTCTATAATGATGTTTTGATATCTAAAAGTAATTTCCCACCCTCTTGTCTCAAATTCATGCTAAACTCAGATTCCTTTATTCTTTCTATAATTTGCCTTTTTCCCTCTCTTTTCACAAAATATTTCAGTTCAGTTGCTCAGTCTTGTCTGACTCTTTGTGACCCAATGGACTGCAGCATGCCAGGCTTCCCTGTCCATCATCAATTCGTGGCGCTGACTCAAACTCATGTCCATAGAGTTGGTGATGCCATCCAACAATCTCATCCTCTGTCATCTCCTTCTCCTCCCACCTTCAATCGTTCCCAGCATCAGGGTCTTTTCAAATCAGTCAGTTCTTCACATCAGGTGGCCAAAGTATTGGAGTTTCAGCTTCAGCATCAGGCCTTCCAATGAATATTCAGGACTGATTTCCTTTAGAATGGACTGGTTGGATCTCCTTGCAGTCCAAGGGACTCTCAAGAGTCTTCTCCAATACCACAGTTCAAAAGCATCAGTTCTTCCATGCTCAGCTTTCTTTATAGCCCAATGCTGATATCCATACATGACTACTGGAAAAACCATAGGTTTGACTAGATAGACATTTGTCGGCAAAGTAATGTCTCTGCTGTTTAATATGTTGTCTAGATGGGTCATAATTTTTCTTCCAAGGAGCAAGCGTCTCTTAATCTCATGGCTGAAGTCACCATCTGTAGTGATTTTGGATCCCCAAAAGATAAAGTCTTTCACTGTTTCCATTGTTTCTCCATCTATTTGCCATGAAGTGATGGGTCTGGATGCCATGATCTTAGTTTTCTGAATGTTGAGCTTTAAGGCAACTTTCTCACTCTCCTCTTTCACTTTCATCAAGAGGCTCTTTAGTTCTTCTTCACTTTCTGCCATAAGGATGTGTTTTCTGCATATCTGAGGTTATTGATATTTCTCTTGGCAATCTTGATTCCAGTTTGTGCTTCATCCAGCTGAGCGTTTCTCATGATGTACTCTGCATATAAGTTAAACAGGCAGACTGATAATATGCAGCCTTGACGTACTCCTTTTCTGATTTGGAACTATTCTGTTGTTTCATGTCCAGTTCTAACTGTTGCTTCCTGACCTGCATACAGATTTCTCAAGAGGCAGGTCAGGTGGTCTGGTATTCCTATCTCTTTCAGAATTTTCCACAGTTTCTTGTGATCCACACAGTCAGTCTTTGGCATAATCAATAAAGCAGAAGTAGATGTTTTTCTGGAACCCTCTTGCCTTTTCAATGATCCAGTGGATACTGGCAATTTAATCTCTGGTTCCTTTGTCTTTTCTATATCCAACTTGAACATCTGGAAGTTCATGGTTCATGTATTGCTGAAGCCTGGCTTGGAGAATTTTGAGCATTACTTTGCTAGCGTGTGAGATGAGTGCAATTGGGCGGTAGTTTGAACATTCTTTGGCATTGCCTTTCTTTGAGATTAAAATGAAAACTGACCTTTTCCAGTCCCATGGCCACTGCTGAGTTTTCTAAATTTGCTGGCATATTGAGTGCAGCACTTTCACAGCATCATCTTTTAGGATTTGAAATAGCTTAACTGGAATTCCATCACCCCCACTAGCTTTGTTTGTAGGGATGCTTCCTAAGGCCCACTTAACTTTGCATTCCAGGATGTCTGGCTCTAGATGAGTGATCACACTATCATGATTATCTTGGTCATGAAGATCTCTTTTGTATAGTTCTTCTGTGTATTCTTGCCACCTCTTCTTAATATCTTCTGCTTCTGTTAGGTCCATACCACTTCTGTCCTTTATAGAGCCCATCTTTGCATGAAATGTTCCCTTGGTATCTCTAGTTTTCTTGAAGAGATCTCTGGTCTTTCCCATTCTATTGTTTTCCTCTATTTCTTTGCAATGATCACTGAGGAAGGCTTTCTTATCTCTCCTTGCTAGTCTTTGGAACTCTGCATTCAAATGGGTATAGTTTTCTTTTTCTCCTTTCCCTTTTGTGTCTTTTCTTTTCTCGGCTCTTTGTAAGGCCTCCTCAGACAACCATTTTGCTTTTTTGCATTTCTTTTTCATAGGGATAGTCTTGATCCCTGCCTTCTGTATAATGTCATGAACCTCTGTCCATAGTTCATCAGGCACTCTGTCTGTCCGATCTAGTCCCTTAAATCTATTCCTTACTTCCACTGTATAATCATAAGGGATTTAATTTAGGTCATACCTGAATGATCTAGTGGTTTTCCCACTTTCTTCAATATTAGTCTGAATCTGACAAAAAGGAGTTCTTGATCTGAGCCACAGTCAACTCCCGGTCTTGTTTTTGCGGACTGTATAGAGCTCCATCTTTGACTGCAAGTGAGATAATCAATCTGATTTTGGTATTGACCATCTGGTGGTGTCCATGTGTAGAGTGTTCTCTTGTGTTGTTGGAGGAAGGTTTTTGCTATGACCAGTGCATTCTCTTGGCAAAACTCTTTTAACTTTTGACCTGCTTCATTTTGTACTCCAAGGTCAAGTTATTTTCACAGAATATTTATCAGATATTTATTTAAAAGTCTAAATGAATATAATAAATTCACATGTGAATAAACAAGTACCTCTACACAAACATAAACATTCATTTATGCGTGCGTGTGTGCTCAGTTGCCTCACTCATGTCCAACTCTTTGCGACCCCATGGACTGTAGCCCACCAGGCTCCTCTGTCCATGGGATTCTTCAGGCAAGAATACTGGACTGGGTTGCCATGTCATTCTCCAGGGGAATTTTCTCCACCCAGGGATCGAACTTGCATCTCCTGTGTATCCTGCCATCCAGGTGGGTTTTTTAGCACTAGCGCAACCTCGAACGCCCTTTATTTACATGTTTGTCTATGTGCACATAATGCAGGCCAGCGGAACTACTTGAAGCCAGTACTCAGGAGATTCCCTGTGAAGGAGGTGTTTCCTATTTCACAGTGTACAGTGGCAGCAACTCGTGGTCCCTGAGCTGCTTCTGAGTGACTAAGCACACACAACACGTACCAGATCACAGAACTGCCAGAAATAGGAATGGAGATTAGTGAATCTAACATCACCTGTTTTTTTTTTTTTTTTTCCTCTCTCACAACTTGGGAAACAAGCAAAGGAAGTTGTATAATATTCAGTGGTTGAGTTGGGACAAGGATCACAAGTAGCTATTCCCAAGCAAGCACTCTGGCTACTGTCACATAGGATATTTCTAAAGGCAGTCTTAGCACATCTTTAGTGAGCCTTGTGAAATTTGGGGCTTGTGTGTGAGCTTATTAAAGCATAAAATGCAAGGTCTTTGGAAAACCTATGTCCCTTGAGTTAGGTTGGCATACATAGCACATATCATCATCCACTAAAAGTGCATTCCTTCACTTCTCTAATAAATAACTCAGATTTTCTTCTCACCCAAGTATTTCAGAGAAAGGTGTGTCCTTCACCAGTTTCAGGACTGCATCGTCAATAGGCTCAGCAACTGGTTAGATCACTACATTGCCCATTTGTAATGGGTTTACCAGGAGTCTGGTTCTATCACTGCTTCCTCCACACTCATCCCCTGCTTCCGCTCTCTTCCCAGGGTTCTTTCATAACCACAGGAAGGCTGCCACCACCGTGGGCACTTCATCCTAGTGACATGACAATATCCAGGGAAATTTCTTTTTGCCTGAAAGCAAAGACTTTATTCTTTCTCCAAAATGTCCAAGCTGACAACCACTCACATCTCAGATGCTTCTTACACCTGGAATCTACCTTACTAGCAAACCTCCTGGCAAGAGTGGTAATAAATGTTCTTCTTGTCTAAGCAGGTGTGATTCTGTAAAAACTTTACCTGTAAAAACTTCCCAGCTGGTACAGCAGATAAGATCGATTTCTGTAATCATATGGTAGGATCTTTCCTGGGTGGCACCAAGAGATTAAGAAGACATGAAATAATACAAAATACATATTTTAAAACCAATATTAGTTCTAAGTAGTCATCCTTTGAGTCCCTTATTTGTTGGTGCTCTAAGTAAATGTGTGTTTTAAAAAAGAAAAAACACTGTTGAGATGTCACAGGACCCAATGGGGTGGCGAAGCTCTTAAAAGGAGAAGTGCTTGTTTGAAACTGTAGAACAAATCTGCCTGTCATTCAAAAGAAGTTCTTGGTTTCAAAATTACTCAAGTCTGAGAATAAAAACATGCAATGGAGTATAAATCTATCATTCAGTTCCTTAGGCTTCTGGTTTGATATGCCTTATAAGTAACTAAGAAAGTTTCAGAGAGAACTAACTTACAAAGTTCTAGGTAACTTCATATAATCTTTTGTTCTTCAGTTTGTTTTTGTGTGGCTTGAGACTACAAAAGCACTTTTATGAAAGATTAAGGGAAACTATTTGCTCCTTGAATATAAAGAATCTTTGGAACTGCACCTTTGAAACTGCTGCTCCTTGATCCAGGAATATTTTGACAGGCACTTTCATGATCTTTATTAAGTGAACTTTAGCATTTTCCTTCCCTTTCATAGCATTAAAAATGCTTATCTGTAAAGTAGATTTTTTTAAATGTCTGCCTTTTCCCCATACCAGACACAAAACAGCTTAAAAAGCAAATCATTAAAAATGTGTGCACTGAGAACTCAAATATATAATTTATTATAAGCAAGAGAATGTCAAACAAAGCCTTCATTCTTGATACTGAACCATAATTTTAAGAACATCTGAATTATATTCAAGTAGAAATATCATTCCAACAAATATGCTGTCTTCTTCATTAATAACCAATATTATAAGTTAAGGAATTACCAAATAAGAATTAACAGTACTTAATGGTTAAGGAAATCAACCTGATCACTCATTGGAAGGACTGGTGCTAAAGCTGAAACTCCAATACTTTGGCCATCTGATGCGAAGAGATAACTCGTTGGAAAAGACCCTTATGCTGGGAAAGATTGAAAGCAGGAGGAGAAGGGGATGACAGAGGATGAGATGGTTTGATGGCATCATCAACTCAATGGACATGAGTTTGAGCAAACTCCAGCAGATTGAGAAGAACACAGAAGACCAGTGTGCTACGGTCCATGAGGTTGCAGAGTCGGACATAACTGAGTGACCAAAAATCAATGGTCAGTAATTCTTTTCTTTAATTTTAAGAATTCTTTTATTTATTTACAAATAACAAAAACCCATAACACAAAACTTATATGTTAACATGATTTTTATAAAAAATATAAATGTTTTTCTTTTTTAAAAAAAGTGAGAAGCATGGCATTGTTTTACATTTTTGTCAATTTCTTCCACATCTAGCTTACTAGGAGAGAACTAGATTTTCTTATCTGCTTTGCATTCACTCTACTAGAGTAACCTATAACACGTAGTTTCTGGAAAACCCCTCTGTACACTCAGCAAAGAATGAGGATGTGACAAAAGCAACTCTGACCCTGAGGACCCTTGAAAGGGCCTTGAGGACTTCTCTGGACCATACTGAGAACCGCTGCCCTAGTCTGGTCACAATTCACATACAAGGAAATTGAATCTCAAGAGAGATCAACTGAGATCCAAAATGGTAAAGCCTGTTAACAATGGGATAGTAATTCTTTTATCTTATTCATGTACTTTCTGTTGAAGAATGAATCCAAATTATTGCATCTTATTAAGATACTTATGCTAATGGTGTATTTCATTTTAGAGTTTTAATAAACTTTGGTCTACACATAAGCTTTACTTATATGTAATTTTTATTTTATTCCATCCATTTCAAAAGATTAAGTTTTGCACATAGAACTGGCAAAATGCAATTTTCTTTGATGCCCAAACCTGAAATATCCACCTGGGGAAATGTCCCTGGTTAGTGGTAAAGCTTTACTGCTCACATCAGTTCAGTTCAGTTCTGTCATTCATTACAATTCTTTGTGACCCCATGGACTGCAGCATGCCAGGCGTCACTGTCCATCACCAACTCCCGAAGCTTGTTCAAATTCATGTCCATCGAGTTGATGATGCCATCCAACAATCTCATTCTCCGTCATCTCCTTCTCCTCCCAACTTCAATCTTTCCCAGCATCAGGGTCTTTTCCAATGAGTCAGTTCTTCGCATTAGGTGGCCAAAGTATTGGAGTTTCAGCTTCAGCATCAGTCTTTCCAATGAATATTCAGGACTGATTTCCTTTAGGGTAGACTAGTTTGATCTCCTTGCAGTCCAAGGGACTCTCAAGAGTCTTCTCCAACACCACAGTTCAAAAGCATCAATTTTTCAGCACTCAGCTTTCTTTATAGTCCAACTCTCACATCCATACATGACTACTGGAAACACCATAGCCTTTACTAGATGGACCTTTGCTGGCAAAGTAATGTCTCTGCTTTTTAATATGCTGTCTAAGTTGGTCATAACTTTTCTTTCAATTAGTAAGTGTCTTTTAATTTCACGGCTGAAGTCACCATTTGCAGTGATTTTGGAGTCCCAAAAAATAAAGTTTGCCACTGTTTCCATTGTTTCCCCAACTATTTGCCATGGAGTTATGGGACCAGATGCCATGATCTTAGTTTTCTGAATGTTGAGTTTTAAGCCAACTTTTTCACACTCTTCTTTCACTTTCATCAAGAGGCTCTTTAGTTCTTTTTTGTTTTCTGCCATAAGGGTGGTGTCATCTGCATGCCTGGGGTTATTGATATTTCTCCCAGCAATCTTGATTCCAGCTTATGCTTCATCCAGCTGGCATTTCGCATGACATACTCTGCATGTAAGTTAAATAAACAGGGTGACAATATACAGCCTTGACGTACTCCTTTTCCAATTTGGAACCAGTCTGTTGTTCCATGTCCAGTTCTAACTGTTGCTTCTTGACCTGCATACAGATTTCTCAGGAGGCAAGTCAGGTGTTCTGGCATTACCATCTCTCAGAATCTCCCACAGTTTGTTGTGATCCACACAGTCAAAGGCTTTGGAGTAGTCAGTAAAGCAGAAGTAGATGTTTTTCAGGAACTCTTTTGCTTTTCTGATGATCCAACAGATGTTGTCAATTTATCTCTGGTTCCTCTGCCTTCTCTAAATCCAGCTTGAACATCTGGAAGTTCATGGTTCATGTACTATTGAAGCCTGGCTTGGAGTATTTTGAGTATTACTTTGCTAGTGTGTGGGATGAGTGCAATTGTGTGGTAGTTTGAGCATTCGTTGGCATTGCCTTTATTTGGGATTGGAAAGAAACCTGATCTTTTCCAATCCTGTGGTCACTGCTGAGTTTTCCAAATTTGCCAGCATGTTGAGTGCAATACTTTCACAGCATCATCCTTTAGGATTTGGAATAGCTGAACAGGAATTCCATCACTTCCACTAGGTTTGTTTGTAGTGATGCTTCTTAAGACCCTCTTGACTTAGCATTCCAGGATGTCTGGGTCTAGGTGAATGATCACACCATCATGGTTATCTGGGTCATGAAGCCCTTGTTTGTGTAGTCTTCTGTGTATTGTTGCCACCTCTTCCTAATATCCTCTGCTTCTGTTAGGTCCATACTATTTCTGTCCTTTATTTTGCATGAAACATTTTATTTTGCATGAAATGTTCCCTTGGTATCTCTAATTTTCTTGAAGAGAGCTCTAGTCTTTCCCATTCTGTTGTTTTCCTCTATTTCTTTGCATTGATCATTGAGGAAGACTTTCTTATCTCTCCTTGCTATTTTTTGGAACTTTGCATTCAGGGGTTATATCTTTCCTTTTTCCTTTGGCTTTCACTTCTCTTCTTTTCTCAGCTATTTGTAAGTCCTCCTCAGGCAACCATTTTGCCTTTTTGCATTCCGTTTCCTTGGGGATGGTCTTGATCCCTGCCTCCTGTACAATGTCACGAACCTCCCTCCATAGTTCTTCAGACAACTCTGTCTATCAGATCTAATTCCTTTAATCTATTTGTCACATTCACTTTATAATCATGGGGGTTTGATTTAGGTCACACCTGAACGGTCTAATGGTTTTCCCTACTTTCTTCAAGTCTGAATTTTGCAATAAGGAATTCATGATCTGAGCCTCAGTCAGCTTGCAGTACTGTATGATAAAAAGATCGTGGAGTAGAAGGACATGCACTCATCTTCTCCTGTGAGATCTCCAAAATTACAACTCATTGCTGAACAACGATCAACAGGAGAATGTTGGATCCCACCAAAAAAATACACCTCATGTACAAGGGCAAAGAAGGAGTCCTGGCAAGACTGCTCATATACATACATACATACTACCAAATATAATATTGAATCAACATAATTGCAAAATCACTCTTTATCATGTTAATAAAAACTTATGAGTCATGGGATCTTGTAAATCAGTGAAAAATTATAGTCAATAATTTCTGTCTGCACTGTATAGCTTACAGGGCTGTGAGATTTGAAAGGACAACATTGTGGCCTTTGTATTAAGTTTCTTAAATTTTAAGCTGGAGTCATGTGCCTCTTTAAAAAATATTTTCTGTGTTAATTTGGGTGGTGTCCCACCTGAAACCAAATATGCATGCACTAGGTATGAATGCCACATGCATGAAGGTGTGGATAGCTGTGTGCCAGCTAAAAAGGGATGAATAAGTCTCCCTTGTTTCATTGCTCCAACTGTTAGAGCAGGTTCCTGTGCCCCACCTATAGAGTGGTCTAACAAACCAAAAAGTAGTTGTCTGAAGCAAAGAAATTTTTACTGCAGGGCCATGCAAAAACAGGTGGATCAGGTTCCCCCAGATCTCAAGCTCCCCAAAGGTTTTCAGCAAAATCAAGTTTTTGGCAAAGCCTGGCATTTTTAAATGCTAAATGTGTCTACAGGGAGTCTCAGGGTCTGTGGTCAGCTTGTGCATGAGTCTCTAATCAGATGATGGTGAGAGAGAGGGGGTGTCACAGGGGTTATCATTATTAGTCTCTGGGCTCCAGGCGTCCTGGGGCTCTGTGCTCATGGTCAGCAGGTAGTTAAATTCGTCCATTTGGTAGTGCAGTTTTCACATTTATAAAACACTAAGGAGATGTGCATCAAATACTGTGATCTAGATACTTCAGAGAGGAGCTACGGCAGAGGATATGGGGGAAGGCCTGTCCCAGGAAGGCCCCACAGTGTCCTGTGCAGTCATTCTACATATTATAACACATAACTATAATGTATGCATGCCTGTGATGAAATCTTCTGACTTTACTTGGAACATATCTATCATGCTTCTAAGCCAACGTGTGTCCTCATCTTACGGTCACAAATATGTAGAATATTCATTGAGGATAGAGAACATATCTTACCTATCTTTGGATTCTAGGAAAGTCCTATAGATCTTTAAGTGAAGACAGCTGTCCTGCAGATGAACACACTCCAAATGTATGCGTATGTGTGTGCTCAGTCATGGCTGACTCTTGGCGACCTCATGGACTGTTGCCCACCAGATTCCTCTATCCATGGGGATTCTCCAGGCAAGAATGCTGGAATGGGTTATTCCTACTCCAGGGGATTTTTCCCAGACCAGCGATTAAACCTGCGTCTCCTGCATTGCAGGTAGATTCTTTACCATCTGAGCCACCAGAGGAACACACTCCATTGGGTCCTTTCAAAATAAAGGAATGAGATAGCTTTATCTTTGTTTCAGCATCGATAGAAAATATACAGGGAAAAGGAGGTAAGAATGCTTTCTAATGGGCAAAGTGACCAGTCAATCCAAAAATTGGGATTTGATACAAAAAGTAGACACCAAAATGCAAAATGTACATGTCTACTTATATGTTTGTCATCCCTGGAGAAGAAGAATATTCTTTTCCATATTACCACTAGTGTACATTTTCAAAAAAACCCACAAAACTTGATGGTAGTTTTGTTTTAGTAATGGAAACAAAACATCTGTACAGTGTTATAATTCCAGCTAACAATCTTTTTCTTTTTTTTTCACTTCTCAAACTGTCTAACTTCTTAGAAAATAATAGGCCTTGACAGTTTCAGGGGAAAGAATAGTATCTTGTTGTCTTATGTCCCCAAAGACACCTGCTGAGCAATTTATCACAGTTCAAAGAGCATGGCAATAGGATCTCATATTAAATGCAAGAGTATTGTCTAACGTGTGGTCCCTTGTGTGGTTAGTGAATTTTGTTTGAAAAACCACATATTTATTCAGATCTTTGTTTTAGTGTTAATCCTCTGTCTGACAGCATCTCGGATCTCTTGGTTAAACATTCCTCTACAAATGCCACCTCATCCTAATTAAAGTGAAAGATTTCAGCCACTGTTTATTTATTAATTCAACCAAGACTTCCTGTAAATAAAAAAGGATCCAAGAGGGAAAAAGCATATATTTGACTTGCAAATTACATCTGTAGAGTGTCAGCTTTGTTTCTGAAAATTAATGGTTTGTAACACAGCTAGTTATTTCCTCTTAGCTTGCATCATGTATTATGACCCAATTATAAGCAAACAGTAACTTTGATGTAATTACATATATAATACAGATAACATAATAGAAAATTCCATTTGGATTAAAGAAAAGTTTCTCATTCACCTTGAGGATATTGAATGAAGAAAAATTGTAATGAAGTGATTGCTTTCATTTGGATGAAATAGAAAGTTATCTCTATGGGAAAAGTAAAGCTAAAAAGACTGCTGTATCCCATTTGATACATTTAAAATTTCCAGATATCTTTTATTAAAATGAAGAACAATGACCTTCAGGTTCTTGACTATATCCCTACTCCATTATCTTTTTTGAGGAAGTACACCAAGTTTAGAAATGTAAGTAATGAATACCTACTCCCCTTTTTGTACAATCATAACACTATTGTTACTACAGCAAAATATATATTTACTACAGCAAAATATATATACTTTCATTATAAGTATTATATTCAAGTTATATTACAGGGACAAGAATGGAGAACATTGATGAAAAAGTCAGTAATCAGTATTTCCAAAGAAAGAATATTTGATACATTCTTTGTGTCTTGCATGGAAAGTTTTTGTTTTCAAGTATTTCAGTTGAATCCACCACTGCTTAAGTTGGTCATTAACGTTTACTGATCAAAACCTTTTTCTTCACTATTAATGTGAGAAATTTTCCCTAACTGCTGATAACCTAAAAGCATGGCTAATTAAAAAGTACTTCTTTTCTACCTATTTCAACAGGACACTTATGAAATGTTAATGACTGTATTTTGCTAAGACAAACCAAAGAGGGTAATTTTTTTCACCACTTGCTGCTATTATTTAATGTATAAGGCTAAAATAGTCAATTTTACATGTGGGCTTAGAGAGGACAAATTCTCCTTTTTCCCATTCTATGCCTACATAGTAAGAATGTGCCTTTAGGGAAAAGGGCCAGCTGCTTCTTAGACTT
The DNA here is from genome assembly GCF_032405125.1 of Capricornis sumatraensis. NCBI lineage: Eukaryota > Metazoa > Chordata > Mammalia > Artiodactyla > Bovidae > Capricornis > Capricornis sumatraensis. The sequence continues at coordinate 11,450,514 of NC_091089.1, read as the reverse complement.
GGCTTTGTGTAACAGTCCATCAGTCCAGATTTACCGTAGAGAACACAGGAAGGCGGAATAGGTGGAAATAAGCATCTCCCTTCTTTCATGAGTTAATACCTCATTTTGTGAAATTGATATCACGTTAATACACTCCAAATTAACTATGAGCATATTCTAAGAGTTTAAATGAGAAACCCTGGCGAGCCCTGCTGCAGTACTCAAGGTTAGTAATACCCCATGCTTTAGGAGAAAAGTACCCCATGGTTTAGGAGAAAAGTACCCCATGAAGGGCATTGTGTGCATGCGGGCTAAGTCTCTTCAGTCGTATCCGACTCGTTGTGACCCTATGGACTGTAGCCTGCCAGGCTCCTGTGTCCATGGGATTCTCCAGGCGAGAATACTGGAGTGGGTTGCTGTGCCTCCAAGGGATCTCCCAACCCAGAGATTGAGCCTGTGTCTCTTATATCTCCTGCAACAGCAGACAGGCTCCTGCCCAGGTGCCACCTGGGAAGCCACTAGAAGAATCAAATGAACAATGAGTTCTGCAGATGATCCACAACAAACCAAGCCTACCTTCCATGTTACTTAAACCTCACATGCACAAAAGAACGGGGCTGACTTTGGAGATGAGGAAGACTCCCTGGCAAAGGAAATGGCAAGCCACTCCAGGATTCTTGTCTGGGAAATCCCATGGCCAGAGGAGCCTGGGGTGGGCTACAGTCCATAGGATCACAAAAGAGCAGGACACAACTTAGCAACTAAACAACAACACAAGTATTGTTCACACTTTCTGTACTTTTTCTTCTGATGTCTTCTCTAAGGATAAAACTCGCCATTGAGCCTACAAAAAAACTATTTCAAATTTTTTCAGATAAGGCTATAAATTTTATTATGTTATGCTATGTATTACCTCTCTTGCACAGCCTCTCCAGAGGCATTATTTGGAAATGGGTTTGTTTCTTCTGCTTGACTGGCAATACTTTTATTTTACAAATATATATAGGGCATGGGCTACATATCAAGCACTGATTTAAGGGTTTTCCACATATCACTTATTTAGTCATCATAACACCCTATGAATTCAGTACTATTTTTATCAATCATTTTCCAACTGAGGAAATTGAAGCCCAGAAACTTCATGTTATTATTGAACATGTGACAATGTTATTATTAAACAGCAAATTTATGAGCTAGTAGCCATGAAATTAAAAGGTGCTTACTCCTTGGAGGGAACTTATGACCAACCTAGATAGCATATTAAAAGGCAGAGACATTACTTTGCCAACAAAGTTCCATCTAGTCAAAGCCATGGTTTTTTCAGTGGTCATGTATGGATGTGAGAGTTGGACTGTGAAGAAGCTGAGAACCAAACTGATGCTTTTGAACTGTGGTGTAGAAGACTCTTGAGAGTCCCTTAGACTGCAAGGAGATCCAACCAGTCCATTCTAATAGAAATCAGTCTTGGATGTTCATTGGAAGGACTGATGCTAAAGCTGAAACTCCAATACTTTGGCCACTTCATGCAAAGAGTTGACTCATTGGAAAAGACTCTGATGCTGGGAGGGATTGGGGGCAGGAGAACAAGGGGACGACAGAGGATGAGATGGCTGGATGGCATCACCGACTTGATGGATGTGAGTTTGAGTTAACTTCGGGAGTTGGTAGTGGACAGGAAGGCCTGGCGTGCTGCAATTCATGGGGTCACAAAGAGTCGGACATGACTGAGTGACTGGACTGAAGGCAGTAAATTGGAGAAAAAATGTCAACACACTTCAATACTCTTGCCTGGTAAATCCCATGGACAGAGGAGCCTGGTAGGCTGCAGTCCATGGGGTTGTGAAGAGTCAGACACGACTGAGCAACTTCACTTTCACCTTTCACTTTCATGAATTGGAAAAGGAAATGGCAACCCACTACAGTGTTCTTGCCTGGAGAATCCCAAGGATGGGGGAGCCTGGTGGGCTGCCATCTATGGGGTTGCACAGAGTCAGACATGACTGAAGCAACTTAGCAGCAGTAGCAGCAGGCAGTAAATTTGATATTTGAAGTCAGACTTCAATACCATTTTCCTCTAGTTTAACGAAAAAGTGATCATTATAGAAAACTGTCCATTATTAATGGAAGACAATGTATAAAGAATCTTACTCTGGCTTCTCATCTTCTGTCGTCCCCTTCTCCTCCTGCCCCCAATCCCTCCCAGCATCAGAGTCTTTTCCAGTGAGTCAACTCTTCGCATGAGGTGTCCAAAGTACTGGAGTTTCAGCTTTAGCATCATTCCTTCCAAAGAAATCCCAGGGCTGATCTCCTTCAGAACGGACTGATTGGATCTCCTTGCAGTCCAAGGGACTCTCAAGAGTCTTCTCCAACACCACAGTTCAAAAGCATCAATTATTCAACACTCAGCTTTCTTCACAGTCCAACTCTCACATCCATACATGACCACTGGAAAAACCATAGCCTTGACTAAACGGACCTTTCTTGGCAAAGTAATGTCTCTGCTTTTCAATATGCTATCTAGGTTTGTCATAACTTTTCTTCCAAGGAGTAAGCGTCTTTTAATTTCAGGGCTGCAGTCACCATCTGCAGTGATTTTGGAGCCCCCCAAAAAAGTCTGACACTATTTCCACTGTTTCCCCATCTATTTCCCATGAAGTGATGGGACCAGATGCCATGATCTTCATTTTCTAAATGTTGAGCTTTAAGCCAACTTTTTCATTCTCCATTTTCGCTTTCATCAAGAAGCTTTTTAGTTCCTCTTCACTTTCTGCCATAAGGGTGATGTGATCTACATATCTGAGGTTATTGCTATTTCTCCTGGCAATCTTGATTCCAGCTTTTGTTTCTTCCAGTCCAGCATTTCTCATGATGTACTCTGCATAGAAGTTAAATAAGCAGGGTTACAATATACAGCCTTGACCTACTCCTTTTCCTATTTGAAACCAGTCTGTTGTTCCATGTCCAGTTCTCACTGTTGCTTCCTGACCTGCATACAGATTTCTCAAGAGGCAGGTCAGGTGGTCTGGTATTCCCATCTCTTTCAGAATTTTCCACAGTTTATTGTGATCCACACAGTCAAAGGCTTTGGCATAGTCAATAAAGCAGAAATAGATGTTTTTCTGGAACTCTCTTGTTTTGTCCATAATCGAGTGGATGTTGGCAATTTGATCTCTGGTTCCTCTGCCCTTTCTAAAACCAGCTTCATTGTTCCTATTAAAAAGTAAATTTGAAAATTTACTTGCAAACATACAAAACCTAAAAATCAATAAAACTCAAATTATCAAAACAGAATTATTAATGACATTTGGTTGGTTAATTCAGAATATTGAACTTCATGTTTAACCAGAGCAATTCTCAAAATTCATTTGTAGTTAGGTATCACGTGATAACTCTGCTGACAAAGGTCCATTTAGTCAAACTATGGTTTTTCCAGTGGTCATTTATGGATGTGAGAGTTGGACTATGAAGAAAGCTGAGTGTTGAATAATTGATGCTTTTGAACTGTGGTGTTGGAGAAGACTCTTGAGAGTCCCTTGGACTGCAAGGAGATCCAATCATCCTTTAGTCCATCCTAAGGGAGATCAGTCCTGGGTGTTCATTGGAAGGACTGATGCTGAAGATGATACTTTGGCCACCTGACGCAAACTGACTGGTTTGAAAAGAGCCTGATGGTTGGAAAGATTGAAAGTGGGAGGAGAGGGGGGCAACAGAGAATGAGAAGGTTGGATGGCATCACTGACTTGATGGGCATGAGTTTGAGCAAGCTCCAGAAGTTGGTGATGGACAGGGAGGCCTGGTATACTGCAGTCCATGGGGTCACAAAGAGTGGAACACAACTGAGCGACTGAACTGAACTGAACTGATAGCTCTGTATAGTTGCTTTTCTATCTGAATTTTAGTATCACTTTTCTAATAATTCCTACACTTTAATAACTAGAATTCAGAACTAAAGCTTAATATTTAAATTTAATTTCTATTCTTGCAGAACCAGGACAATTACTTAGATATAGAAATTATTTAGTTGAAAAAAATTAGTAATTTTGTTATAACCAATACACACCATTTTGGAAATGATGTAAATGCAAATTAAGTCACTTAAATGAAAACACAAAAAGTTTTCATTTCTATTTTGTCTTCAGCATTGACTATTTAAATTAATGAAAAAATTCTCTTTTGTACAGCACATTGTCAGAGCTTTTGTTCTTCATTTGGTAAAAACCTATCATTTATATTTTGAGCTCATATCTGTATTTTCTCATCATCCTGGCACATTTAAAATAGTAAATTGGTATACAATATTGTTATTTTCATGGTCTCAACTCAAAATTCCAATTTACTTAAGAAACTAAAGGCATATTTTTATCCAATATCTTTTATGTATAATTACCAAGCAAAAGTTTTACCTTAACATAAAATATTTTAACACAATTATAAAGGTAAACATCAAACAATTGTTGAATTTTGACACAAGAAAATGACAGCAGAATGGAAGGTAGACAAAATTACAATGCTTTAAAAGTTGTCCATTCAATTTTCATATGACTAAATTCCTACCACCCAAGCTATTGGACATTAATCCAATTATAAATTTTTTCTCTTTTACATATTTTACTAAATTCAAAAGCTTAAAGTCTTTGTGAAGGCACAATGATTCCTATGTTCTCACAGTAGCTGCATAGATTATAATATATACCTGGCAAATGAGATGTGTCTTAATTGCTTTATGAGAACTAAATAATGAAAGACATGTTCTGTTTCAAGTTTGACTTCAAAACGTATTTCTAACTTATCTGATAATTGAGAGAATTTCTTAGAAAATTGAAGACACTTCTGCTCCTCGGTGCATATATTTATAAGAACGAGGCTGCCCTGCTGTGTTTGATTATCCCACTTTACAACTCCTATAATTCAGAGAGCAAAGTTACTTTCATAAATTGGTAAATTCTGGGAAATGAAAATTAAATGAATCAAAGTCTACTTCATAACACTTGTGAACTGTGTTTAACTGCTTCTGTATCACTTTGTGTGCCTTCTACACTCAAAAAATTTAACTATAGAAAGCAAAATGTGGTTCAGAAAATATTTAGGTTTATAAAAACCATGCTAAGTTTTTCCTTAATTTCTACACTATTCGTGGTAAGGTTCTCTTCTGATGGTTTGAATAAGAATCCATTTCATAGCAAGTAAACAGCAATACACCTGTGGTGAATGCTTTTGGTGCTATTTAGCATTTTCATTTCTTCTAATTGAGCCAACATCTGTTCTTCTGAAGATTCAGGTGTGTACTAACTCACTTGATATCTACTTTTCCTGTTACTATGGGAGCACTTCTTAATGAGATCAATAAATCCAAATGCCAATTCTAGATTAAACTGCAAAATGTAATACTGCCAAGCAACAGATGCATTTTTATTCTGTAAGAAAATGAGAGGAAGATTTATAATTCTTTACGGTACAACCCCAAGCACAGCCCAGTTATTAAAGCTATATATTTATCAAATAATTGTTAATATAAGGTTTTTAACATTCTATCATGACAATCAAGTGTCCCTGCTAAATTCATTAATTACAGTTGTATGTAGAAAAGTACATTTCCGTAAAAAGACAAGAGGTAAATGTGCATAATATCGTATCACTGAAAGTGAACCAAACTGATTAAACTACACATACATCATTAGTTTTACGATGCTGTATAAGAAATTTGCTGTTGACACGCTTATTCTTAAAATAAAACCCCTGCCTCCACCTTGGTCATCTACCGGCTATACAGCACCATCTCGTACCATTCTTCAGTTATTGCACACTCTCGGCCAAGCTGCCTCACTCTGTGATACAAACACACAAAGCTTTTGCTGGCCTTAACACCTTGACTTGGGCATTTCCTTTTGAATGACCAACTCTTTCTTTCATTCAAATCACACTTTTAAATGTCATGTCTTTAAAAGATCTCCTTAACCTCCCAGGGATTCTATTGACTCTGTAGCATTGATCACTGTCTGACATTTTTTCTTGATTGCTTACTCTTAGCTTATTTCTAACTCTCCAATAGAATGTACATACTTCAATGACTAAACCTCTGTCTCACAGCTGTGTTACCGTATCTTGAATAATATCTGACACATTTATTGTGTATATGGTTGGCAGAGGCCAACTGATGAAAGAACCCATGAGTCATTTGTAAGGAAATTAAAGTTTACAATAAGGGAACAGTGAAGTTTACAATACCAATGTCAGACATGCCCTTTCCCAGGACATTTTTTATGGCTGAATTCGTCTCATCATTCACTTCTTAATTCAGAAGAGTCCTTTTCTAACCATGATATTCAAATAAATTCACCCTTTTTATTCTTGATCATGTCACACAATTTATTTCCTGCATGGCAACATATTATGGACTTATAATATTAGCTTATCCACTTTATTTTTTTCCTTCTTTTCCAACTGTAATACAGTCTATGAGCAGAAATCCTGTTTGTCTTGTTCACAGTTAAGTACTTTGGTACACAGTCTAGTGCCCAGTACACCGTGCTTGAAAATATTGGCTGAATGAGTGAACAATGGATGTAAGATGTATTTTCCACATTGCATCTACAGGCTACATAAAGTCAGTTTGGTGACAATTCTAATTAGTGTGAAGGAAAAAGAGACAGAGAGAACTAAAAGATGAATTTCACCTTCTGTCTTAGACAATTTGTGATAATTGACTGAAGGAAGGCACCACTTACTAAGAAAAATGAGTGGTGGTGGGTGGAGGGTTAGGCAGAGGAAGAAGATGTATGTGAAGGGGATGAAGACATATTATTTATTTGTGAAGTTTAGAAGACATGTGAGTGAAGTCACTCAGTCATGTCCGACTCTTTGCCACCTGATGGACTATACAGTTCATGAAATTCTCCTGGGCAGAATATTGAAGAGGGTAGCCGTTCCCTTCTCCAGGGGATCTTCCCAACACAGGGATCAAACCCAGGTCTCCCTCATTACAGGCGGATTCTTTACCAGCTGAGCCACAAGCAAGGCCCTTATAAGACATCCTAGTGGTAATTCAAGTAGGTAGTTTTGCATAGAGGTTGGAAATTCAGCAGAAAGTTCTGGGCTAAGATTTTGTGTATTATGAACAGATAGCAGGTAATGAAAGTCATGAGAACTCACCTAAAAAAAGACTATACACGTTTAGAAAGAAAATTACACCAGGCCTTGCATTTTAGTTTTCAAAAACAAATGAACAGTGATTTGTGGGAGGACCCTGAACTGGCCGAGCATCAGAAGAAATGTGAGTGAAATAGGAAAAACATGAAAGGAAGTCATAAGAGGAGAGAGAGGATTTCAACACGGAGGAAGTGATCAGCAGTTTTGATAAAAAAAAAAAAAATAGTAATCTTAAGAGAACCAATAACACACAGCTCTAATTTGGCACACACAAAAGTGATTTTAAATTGCCCTTCTATTAACTAGTTACAGATTGACTTTGGAATGTTTCTGTATTGTTTATAACCAATGTAGAGAAAAGTAACAAAGGCTAGTTTGGTTTTAATTTTCTCTACATTGATTATGAACAATATAGAAATATTCCAAAATCACTCTGTAACTAGCTAATAGAATGCTAATAGAATGACCCTAGGCAAATTCCTCTGGCCAGTCCAGAATTAGATACACAGCAGGAATTCTATTTTATATGATGAATTCACCCAATAGTCATTAGTTTTATTATCCGTTCAAAGGAGGAGGTACCCAAGTGATCCCTAAGATTCCTTCTAGTTTTCTGCTACATATTCTAAAGGGGAAATGACTTCCTACTATTTAATCAAAAGAATAATTGTAATTATATTTTCTTCTTTAGGTTTTCTTCACATCAATATTTACATTTTACTTCTATTTTTCTTGCTTTTCACAGACAAATTTAATAACTATAGTTATAGTACAAAGAGTTTTCTAATTTCTGCCAATATATTCAATCTAAAGCAGAACAAAGAAAGGGAAATTAGAAAGACACTAAGTCTAAGAAAGAAAATACTAGAGAGTTACAATAGTGTCTTTTGTATGATCATTTACCCAAAGCCTAGAAAGATACTGAAATAGACAACAGAAACCCCAGACCTGCTTTATAATCTTTGTGAATATTTGAAAGGGCATCTGGATCCATTATTATCATAAACTGTTGAGTTTTTCTTTCCCTATTTAGTTGATGGGCTTTCCATAAAGGGTATATATCATTTCCAAGCTTCACTAAAGAACCACAAGACTTCTAACCAAGCAGATCTTGGGAATCACTAAGAAAGATAAACAACCAGATCTGAATTGAGAGCCAAGTTCTAGATACTCTAATGACTGCAATTATGTCTAAATTACTCAGCTCCACTGATTCTGAGATAAGCAACAGGCCTCCCTCAAGATTCTGAAGCATATAGAATTCAGAAACCATTTTCCATTCACCAGGGGAGCAAAGATAAATGAATAATGAAAACATTCATTTTCATATAATAAAAGGATTCATTTTGCAATCAGGGGGAAATGTTTAAAGCTAAATTGGAAAGTAGAACAAAGTGTTCCAGATCACAAGTGTATTTTTTTTCCCTAAATACCTTCCATATATTTTCTGAATTTTCATGTACTTCTCACTTTCAAAACTAGTATTTCCAAATTCTATTCATCTTTATTTTTTTAAACTACCCATATATTAACTGATGAAGAAAAGTAGTAATTTTCTATAATTCTCAGAACCAAGGCACTTTGTAAAATTTATGAGGAGAATTTTTCAGTAAACTAATTGAAAAAAAAATTCATTCCTAAACCAAGAGAAGAAAAAAGTTCTTAAATCAAGTTTTCCTAAAATTTTCACCAAAACAAAATTAAGGTTTATATTAAAATAATTTGTAAAACTTAGATCAAGAAAAATAGATGTTAATCAATATATATATCAGCCCAGTCAACTAACTTAGTTCTTGCCATCTATTGATGGACAGGTTGGGCAAGTTGCTTAATTTTCTGAAACTCAGCTTCCTTTTCTCTCTAAAACAGAGTAGAAATATCTGTCTGGACTGGATGAGCATTTAGTATGATCAAATAACTAGTATTCTGGACTGATAAAATGCTCTCCAAAAATCAAGGTAGCAAAATATTCCCTGGCTGAAATAATAGGGCTTTGGAGTCAAGAGAACTGTGCATTGTTTTGACCTCAAACTCAGTCTTCCCTTAAGGAAAGTTACTCAAACTAACTGCACCTCTTTTTCCAATCTATAAAAGATTGACATAATATCTAACCCAGGAGATTACTGTGATTATTGAATAAGAGCAACAGTTATCATCATTTCTGGCTCAATACATGGAAGCTATAAATAGGATAAAATTCTTTTTTGTCTGTGAATTCTGTGATCTGCAGAAAGTTTCTGAATATAGCTTACAAAAAAAAGGGAAAGTAAAAATATAATTTAGAAGTGTGCCTGGCATAAGAATGATGCTGAATGGCATCACCAATGCAGCGGATATGAACTTGGGCAAACTTCGGAAGATGGTGATGGACAGAGAGGTCTGGCATGCTGCAGCCCATGGGGTCGCAAAGAGTCAGACATGACTGGGTGACTGAACAACAATAACAACAACTGGCATAAAGAAAACAAAAACAACTTCTTATAAAAATGTATTTTGTTTGATCATTTACCCTGATCCTGAAAAGATAACTAAGAGGGAAATTGAGTTGAAAACTAATTATAAAGGTTTATTTTAATCAGCCACAGCAAGTTACCAATAGGGAGTGATTTTATTTTTTCTAATGACTAATATAAACTTTCCTTTTTTAAGTTGCCATCACTGAATCTTAGTGGGAGGGAGTGAAACAGAGAGTGCAAAGGTACCAGTTAATAGCTTTTCAGCTCATTTAATAATTTGTGTGATAACATCACATATTTTAGGTATAATTAAACTCTCAGAGGCTGTAAAGTTCATGGTCCCTCTCTCTAATAACTCCAGCAGACCTCTTCACAGTTCCCATGATCTGCCTGCAGGATGAATAATGTGTGTGCCGTGAACCCTGCCTCTCGGTTTCCCACGTGGTTGAACGTGCCAGTGACGCCTGAGGATGTGATGTGGAAAAAGGTGTGCTTACCTGGGGAACGGCCAAGTTCAGCATGAACTAAGTGAGTGTACAAGAGAAACAGAGAAAAAGGTAAAAAACACAGACTTGGAACATTTCCCAAATTCACGTTAGATACAGTAAAATTATAAATACTAAGTCTCCATCATGGATTGAATTATGCTTTCTGCAGATTCCTATGTTCAAGTCCTAATTTCCTGAACCTTAGAATTTCCTGACTCTATTTGGAGATAGGCTTTTCCATAGATAAACAAGTTAAACTGGGTCATGAGAGTTGGTACTAACCATCTAACTTCTGTCATTGTTGAGTTGCTAACTCACTTTGGGACCCCACAGATGAGTTGCTAAGTCACTTTGGGACCCCACAGACTGTTGCCCACCAGACTCGTTTGTCCATGGGATTCTCCAGGCAAGAATCCTGGAGTGGGTTGCCATTTCCTTCTCCAGGGAATCTTCCTGGCCCAGGGATTGAACCTACATCTCCTACATTAGAAGGCAGATTCTTTACTACTGAGCCACCATGAAGCCCTCAACTAGCATCCTTATAGAAAGGAAATTTAGACACAGGGACACACACAGAAGAGAAGTGATATGAAGAGAAGATAGCCGTTTACAAGGCAATAAGGGAGGCTTGAAACAGATCTTCCCTTGCAGGCACAGAAGGAACCAAACTTGCCAACATCTGTATTTTCAACTTCAGCCTCCAAGTGTGAGAAAATAAATTCCTGCTGTCTAGGCATTCAGTTCTTTGTTATAGCAGCCCTAGTCAACTAATACAGTCTCCATCCCAGATCTACTATTGTGGATTTCCAGCTCAGAATTTCATTTTTAAAAAATTATTGTTGGATAATTCTGAAATGATCCATGGATTAAAAACACTGCTCAGAATTTTAGTATCTAAGGGGTGCTGGGAAAAGAAGCAAACTAAAAAGAGGCAACTAGCAAGGTGAAGTAGAACCAAAGATAAGAATCAAGGAAACCAAGAGAAAAGAGAGCTTGAAAGGGTAATGGTCAAGAATAACCAATAAAACTTATTTTTTTGACAAAGACAATAGCAGACAAGGTGAATTGGCTTTAACCATTAGGAAGTATTGTGGCTCAGATGGTAAAGGATCTGCCTGCAATGTGGGAGACCTGGGTTCGATCCCTGGATTGGGAAGATTTCCTGGAGGAGGGCACAGCAACCCACTCCAGTATTCTTGCCTGGAGAATCCTCATGGGCAGAGGAGCCTTGCACGCTATAGTCCATGGGGTCGCAAAAGCTGGACATGACTGAATGACTAAGGACAGCACATTAGAAAGTGACAACAGCTTCAAGTTCCTAAGTTCACAGAAGATCGCTGACCATATTGCACCACTTTTGGATTTATTTCATTTGTGATTTTCTACTGAAATCCACTGTGGGTATATTTGGCTAACACAATGCCAATGATTTAAGATGCATTAATTCATCAGCAGTCATATATTTACGATGCTTAATCACAAGTCTCCTGATGGGAAGAGTGATGAACAAATAAATTAGTAGACAAAGAAGTGGCTCTGAACAAGCACTGATAACTCTTTAGATGTATCCAGAGTTTTTAAAACAGATTAAATATCAATTCAACTATTTTTTTTCATGAGAAGAATCATGCTGTTTTGGAGCAACTAAAAATAACACATCACTGATATTCTAAGGTATAAAGTTTCCTCTAGAGAAAAAGAAAAAAGAGGCTATTTTAGAATGAATTTAAAATTAGAAAACTTGAGAAACTGGTGAGAAAGTAACTTCTTTAAAGATTATGTTTTAAATCTGATTTTTAAAAAAAGTTAATTGAAGCAAGTTAAGCTCATTTATGTCCTTCTTTTTAGTTCTTCTAGCATGGATTTCTTTATTTAGATACTTCATATTGATAGGTATTCCAGAAAATGCTTTTGTAAGTGCAAAATACTCATAAAATTACAGATACACACACATATGTATTTTAAACTGTACTCATGTCTTCTGAGATATCAAATGGTGTCAAAGGCAGAAAAGTTAGTCGCTCAGTCATGTCTGACTCTCTGCGATCCCGTGGACTATAGCCTGCTAGGCTCCCCTGTCCATGGGATTCTCCAGTCAAAAATAATGGAGTGGGCTGCCATTTCCTTCTCCAGTCAAAAGCAAACACAGAACTAATTACAGAGTCATTTGACTCCTTTGGGATTAGATCATACATTTAATAATCCTAGTAGGTATAACTAGGCAGTGAAACTGAACCTAGGGACTCTCAAGTCATCAGCATGTTTCCAGTTATACTTATTAGTTATGATACTGCTGTAATCTTAAGTTTACCACGCAGGACCTCTACTCGAGTTCACCATGAGCTTAGCTTGCTGCTTGATGGAGAGAGTTGATGAATATTGAGGCTGAAGATCAGTTGTTCCATAGGCTTCACTCCGTTCCTTATTCTCTAGGAACAGCTAAGCAAAAATTTATAGCTCAGATAATGGTCCAACTGCAAGTGAGACCAGACAGATATTTGGAACCACATGATGTGGACAGTCCTCTCTGAAAATAGCAGATTACCTTCTCCCCAGCATGTAGCCCCTTTCTCTTTCCCCTGTGTAATCTCCGAGTGAAACTGGAGGAGTGAGGGGTTGGTTCTTGGTCTACCTTCTCCCCAGGGTTGCCGGCTACCTCGGTAAAGCAATCTTTCCTTTTTATACAACGCTGACCTCTCAGAACATCTAAGAGCCAAACCTGAGTTCAGTAACTTTAAGTATATTAGATATTAAAGTCAGAAGAACACAGGAGGAAAGAGTACACGCCTCTGAGCCACCAGGGGAGTCCAATACTATAGGGAGGTTTGGCTAAATGCTAACAAAACCTAAGCATATGTAAATTTTAAAAAGACTGAAAAGAAGGAAGGAAGAGAGAGAGGGAGGAAGGGATAACTGTTCACTGGCAGTTTACAATGATTTTCATTTTCACTTAGTCATTCTCCGTTTTCATTTCCATAGTTTCTCACCTCTTGTCATGCGGATGCTTCATTACACTCTCTAAGTGATCTGGAGTTGCCTAGATGACTGAGGGCAAGGAGAGCTCTTTCCTTTCCCCTCTGATTCACTTCTTTCACTCTGTTAATATGTCAACTGCAAGATTCTGAGTGATCCACTGAGTAAAATGAGCCCTTCATCAGCTAAAGAGATAATTGTGTGAAAAAAGAATTCAGCAAGAGGCATAAAAAGAAGAATCCCAGGAGAATAAATGGCTACCGGGGTGCCTAAGACAAGCAAGACATTGAATTCAGAGCTTTAAAAGCTTCTTTTGAGGGGAACTAGAACTATTTTTGTGGCAACAGTTTTACTGGTGAAGCACTCATTAATTATTTTCTGCCTAAAATGATTTGTATGTTGCACAGTTGTTTTTAACTTTTTAATATAAATGGATACATTTGGGAAGGAGGTTAAGTTTCCATAAAGCCCTGAGAGTGAGTTAAATTTAAGTAATAATGTCTATATTCCACTTTCCAAGCATAAAAAGAGGCAAGCATGATATGTTTTCCAGACTTTCCCCTTTTTCTTTCAACTTACATTTTTAAGCTACTCTAGTGAACTGTGGTGTTGGAGAAGATTCTTGAGAGTCCCTTGGATTGCAAGGAGATCCAACCAGGCCATTCTGAAGGAGATCAGCCCTGGGATTTCTTTGGAAGGAATGATGCTGAAGCTTAAGCTCCAGTACTTTGGCCACCTCATGCGAAGAGTGGACTCTTTGGAAAAGACTTTGATTCCGGGAGGGATTGGGGGCAGGAGGAGAAGGGGATGACCGAGGATGAGATGGCTGGATGGCATCTCTGACTCAATGGACATGAGTCTGAGTGAATTCCAGGAGTTGGTCATGGACAGGGAGGCCTGGCGTGCTGCAATTCATGGGGTCACAGAGTTGGACACGACTGAATGACTGAACTGAACTGAATTGAACTGATTGACTGTTTATATATCAAGAGGGTCCCACTTGATATCCAATTCAATAATTATAGGATGACAATATTCTGAGAGTGAAAGAATAATACTCAGAAACATGATATATGTGTTAGGAGAAAAACAAGTAAATGAGTTTTCTTCATTGTCTTTTCTGAATAAGTAGTAGCCAATTTTAAGAGTTAGTCTATTGGGGAGAAACAATCATTTCTTAAAGCTGCTTGAATATCCAGCATAAAACCATGCAGTCTGGTAGTAAATGGTTGTATTTAAAACTTGTATCTGTCTGAGCCATGGACATAAGTTCATAATTCAGTCTAATAGACCTCATATATTCTCATCTTTTTAAGTGCCTTGTATGAGGCTATTTTTGTGCCCATTAAATAGAATAGCTATGGGCATTTCCGCAGTGTTAATGTTGGAATATCGACCCTAGTCATTCAGCTACACTTTATTACTGTTTTCCAGTCAAGATGGCTGTCCGCCTAAGTGTCTGAGTATGGCAGAAGAAAAATAAAATGAAACAAAACAAAACACAACAACAATAAGAAACCTATAATCTTGTTGCTTATTTTTATTTCTTACCATTCCCCAACCCTATGAAGACAGCAACATGTATTTACAATATCTCATTTGCAAAGGTATAAAAGATGAAAGATGATATTGAACTTTTTGTGAACTACTAGAAATAGGCTTATGTGTGAGAAAATAAGTGATACTCATTTGATTAATAACCTTTATTGATAAAAGATTCATATGGTATATATTCTATAGATCTTTTTAAAAGAATTTTGCTCTAAAGAGCATGTTGATATAAGCAATCTGTCTTTCAAGCTGTTCACACAGAGAATAATGACTCTAAGCACAGAAAGATGGAGAAATACTTTTTCTCAACCACTGCAACTGATAAACAGAATATAGACATATAGACTCATTTCTTCATTACTATGTATTTTTATTAAAACATTAGACTAGAGTTTCTCATTTTTGTGCACTACTTTGCAGATGTGTAATATTAATAATAATTCATCCAGAATTTTAAGATTTGAAAATATATTTCCAAGTATGTCATCAATGCGTTACTTTATTCTGAGAGTAATCAGTTCTGCCCAAGGAAATATTTCTCTAAAATCCCATTTTGATCAAGTTTCAAGTACATAGATAGATATGTATGTGCGTATATATATGTATACACACATACACACATACATATATCTCTCTATATATATACACATAGATAGTTTTATCTTGGATAGTCAATGTAATAACTATTAATTGGTTATCAAGATCTCGTTCTAATTTCAAGTAAATGTGTCCCCTCCAATGAAAACAGTATAACTGATCATGTAGCAGATAACACTGCTGTGATCAAATATCCCTAAGAAATAATAAAGCAAATAAGGTGATAAGAGGTTCAGACATTTTATTATTTTAAGATTGAGAGAGCTGAAATGGTCATAAGGATGATGAGGGGTGGCTCAGAGGTGTGCACGCGAGAGCACCGCCTGCCCCCCTCAGGGCAGTGGCTGACCCAGAGAACCCCCGGCGGAGGGCCACCTGCACACCTTAGCTCCTCCATAGACCGTTCTTTGAAGGCAAAGCACAAAAGGGACTTGCTTCTCACAAAAGCATATTGAAATTAACAGAATACTTTTACACACGGAGCACACGCAACAGCACGCAACCATACTTGGCGTGTCTGCATAATCTTTGACACCCCAGTAGGATTCATAGTCTAGGTCAAAACTGTCCATTATACCTGTTTATATTACTCAAGTATTCTGTACTTCCATGGGTAAGCAGCAGCTGCATGTAGCTACTGAGTACTTGAAATGTGACTGAGGAACTAATTTTTAAAAATTTTATGTTAATGTATAACTTAAATGACCATATGTACTTAATGCCTACTGCATTGGTCAGTACAGTTCCAGGCATTTCTTTGGTAGTCAGCCAACTTAGATGGCCTAGGCAAATTCTTATCATCAAATGATAATAAGTAAAACTAGCTTAAATATATGGTTTTGCTTAAGTACACACTTTTGATAATTCATTTGAATTATATTCATGTATCCTCATCATCTTCATGAAAACTAATAAAATAGAATGACCTAGAGTGAAAAAATATTGCAAGTGTCTGCTTTAAAATTAATTCAAAATAACTTTTGGGTCACTGATGAAAGTTTTAATATACTCTAAATAGGAAAAGGGTCCAGTGAGTGCCTTTTATCAACAAACATTTTTAAATGCTCACCAGTCCACTGTGCATTTATTAAAGCTTTACATTATACATAGTAAGATTGGTGAACTCCTTGGAGGAAAAAGGAAAACAGATACAGGAAGGAATTTAAACAGGCTAGTTTGCTAAATCATGCTTTTCTAATTCATAGCAATATGTAACCACGCTCCCACTCCCATTTCCTTCTTTCTAAAACTTTACTGCTTCTAATTACATGTTACCGTGTTATCTATATTTAAAAAATGACTGAGTATCAGAGATAATAAGTGAATCAAATGAATGACATTAAAGAAATGTTGCTGAATCATGTATTTACTTCAGAGAAGTATCAGGAAAATAAATCTTAGTCTATATGTTCCTCTTGAGTTTCGTAAAGGTGAACACATATACTTGCATATACTCATATTATAGAGATTTATTAATTTTTTATAACCCTGTGCATTAGCAATATTAATATGCCTACATAACTTTTTCTCCTGTTATTGTTTTGACTCTATCCTTTTGTATTCCTTCAATAAAGTCATTTTATGAAGGCATTTACCAAATTTTAGTCTGGTATATGTTTTAGTAGGGGCTTCCCTGGTGGATCAGACTGTAAAGAATTTGCATAACATAGTGAAATAACAATGTCACAGTGTAGTGGATACATGTATTTCATTCTGAAGGTTGTTAAATTGCTAGCATCGGAGAAGGCAATGGCACCCCACTCCAGTGCTCTCGCCTGAAAAATCACATGGACAGAGGAGCCTGGTAGGCGGCAGTCCATGGGGTTGCTAAATCGGGCATGACTGAGCGACTTCACTTTCACTTTTCATTTTCATGCATTGGAGAAGGAACTGACAACCCACTCCAGTATTCTTGCCTGGAGAATCCCAGGGATAGAGGAGCCTGGTGGGCTGCAGTCTATGGGGTCGCACAGAGTTGGACACGACTGAAGTGACTTAGCAGCAGCAGCAGCATAATTGTCTGAATCTATATAATAATAATTAAAACAAATGTGAAAAATTCAAACTGTTTCACTAAGTATTTCCTTTCAAGACCTTTCATCTTCTAAGTGTGAAAAAATATCTTTCTTAAAGCTTTTTGTGTGAATGAAGAAGATACTTTAAGTAAATGCTTACTATATTGCCTGACACATAGTTAACATTTTGAATACTTAAAAATCATATTATTTTAATCTTTCATTCCAGATTTTTAAAAGAATACAGGTGTATGTTAGAATTAACACTAAAATATCTTTATTTGTAATGCAGAAATACTCTGTGTATAGTCATCCAATAAATCTATTTTTGTTATTATTTTTAGGTTTTGAAAATTTTAAGGTCTGAACAATGTCAAGTCCAACAAAGAAAATAAATTATAAAATGATGAGAATCTATGTGTAATGTGTAAAGTTTTTAGGATGTAGTTTTTCCCATAGGCACAATCTATTACTTGTTTTTGTTTCAAATAAAAGCAATTTTCATTTATATTAAAATACAAAATTAGGGTCACCTTGAACTCTCCCTGGTATTTTGATTAGCCTCACTGAATCCATATCCTGTAGAAGCTAACCCATCATATCATATTTCAAAGTTATAGCCCTCAAATCTACAAAATAATTCTTAGTATCAAAGTAATGAAAATGACTCATTGTTTCACTGAAAAAGAAATATATAATTTGGTTCTTAACATATAATTTCTTCATTGTTACTTTTTAGTAAACATGTAGCCT
Organism: Capricornis sumatraensis; assembly: GCF_032405125.1. Lineage (NCBI taxonomy): Eukaryota > Metazoa > Chordata > Mammalia > Artiodactyla > Bovidae > Capricornis > Capricornis sumatraensis. The sequence continues at coordinate 11,432,556 of NC_091089.1, read as the reverse complement.
CCAGTCAAGGTAAAATTTATTTCATTTTAACACAAGGCAAAAAAGTGAATTGAACACACTACAATAAGGGAGACTATTTAAAGTAGAAAAACAGCTGATTAAAGAATAAACTCTGCTTGTTTGTTTTTTTTTCAATTGAGAGAGAAAGAAAAAAACTCAGGTTGTCTTAAAATTTTTCAAAGTGTAGGAATACACTCTACAACCCTCTGGTGAGAGTCAAAATGTATTGAATTAATTTCAGCTAAAACATTTCTCACAAAATAAAGTCAAACAAAACAAAATAAAATGGAGAATATCACAAGCATCAATACTGTTTCATGCGAGTTTTGTCTCAGTTTTGTGTGTGTCTGTGTGTATGCATATACTGGATCATAAGGGAAAATGTGTTTCTTATTGTGAATCACTATCAAAAATTAAAAAAAAAAAACTAAATTCTACTTAGCAATTTAAAATACTGGGCTACAGAGGCTAACAGAAAAATAATAGGGAAGCTGTAAATGACTACTCAGTTAAAGTCAAGTTATATTACTACTGCTCAAGATAAACTTTGGAGACAAATTTAAGTCACTGAGTTTTGACTGTAGTTTCAATCATTAAAAAAAAATGTTTGGAACAGAGTTCTTCTTACTCTAAGTTTTCTTCATGAGTAAAACAAAATAGCTTCAAAATACTCTCAGAGACTATCAGAAGAAAATTCACTCAGTGATTCTCTTAATGTGTTTGGCTTGACCATCAATGGATAGTGATTATTAGCATAACCAGAATCAGATCTTTCCAAAGTTTCTGCAAGCAGAAAAGCCTGTTACACATCATCTACACACATTTAATGGAAATCAAGGTAGTGAAGTTGTGCTCATAAAGTTACATTGTTAAACACCAGGTAAATCGCAACATGTGAGAAATAAATACAGTCTCTAGCACAAATATGGAGAAGGCAATGGCACCCCACTCCAGTACTCTTGCCTGGAAAATCCCATGGACAGAGGAGCCTGGTGGGCTGCAGTCCATGGGGTCACTAAGAGTCGAACACGACTGACTGAATTCACTTTCACGTTTCACTTTCATGCACTGGAGAAGGAAATGGGAGCCCACTCCAGTGTTCTTGCCTGGAGAATCCCAGGGACAGGGGAGCCTGGTGGGCTGCTGTCTCTGGGTCGCACAGAGTCGGACACGACTGAAGTGACTTAGCAGGAGCACAAATTAGATACAACGTGACAGCAAACGTAAAAATTTTGAAGTACAAAATGGTTGCATTTTCTCATGTATGATATGTACATGCATTTACTTACATTAAAAAAAAGATAATATTTCTTGGATTTGAAAATTTCTTTTATTGTTTGCGAATTTACAATACTTTGTGAACACAGAAAACTTCAGCCACAGGACGTATACTTTTCCAATTTGTCTTAGCTTTGATGATAATTAGAAGACTACTGTGCAGCCTTATCTGCCCCTGAACACTAACTCCTGCCTACTGTTTGTTTATTAGGAATTTCTCATTTACATTCTTTCACTGCCTGGATAATCTTTCACCATCTCTACCAATGGTTTCCTTATTTTTCCAGGTCTAATTTAAATGAATCCTTCACTGCTTTCTCCCAGAGATCTTCATTTTTCTATGCATTAGACATTTTCTGTGCAGTTACATTCTCTCCCAATTATAGATAATCAGTTCCTTGAAGGCAAGATCATCACAGTTACTTTTACCTGGTGTAATATCTTGAACAGATTTGATAGTCTATGTGGGTATCTAAAAGGAGGAATGAATGGATGACTAAATGAGGGAATGAATGAATAAGCAATACATACAGAGCCATTAAATTGGCTTTTGAAAAGGGCACTATCAAGTGTTTATCATTAACGTATGCATTTTGAACAAGCAAATGCAATACTTGCATTTTGAACAGTAATTTAAATCACTCCAACATTCGGTTCCCTCTTATATGGTAAATTGCTGAAAAATGTCTGTCAATTCTTCATCAATAATCTAACTGATATCAGCATGCTGAGAATGGAGCACTGGGGCACTTACTACTGTGGGGTTTTGATGTTAGTGGATTTCATGTGGTTTACTTATGTGTGATACCACCTTCATTTTGATACCTTTTGACATGCCTTTCCCCTTCTGGTGTCTTTCTATAATAGTCTAAGCATTGATATGAATCAACCACAAAGACTTCTGGCACTCAATTTGTAAATAATCTTAAAAATAAATGCCCGGTGTTGTCATAGTAACTAAATGATGCTGTAAAAATCACTATGCCAAAATAAAAAACAGAAATGTCTAATATGTTCTAGCTCATTTCTGGAAAATTGATCTTTAATTGAAGCTTTGGGATTGCATAAGAGTAGTTGCTTATTAGGAAAGGATTCAAGTAGCATTGTAATTACCAATAAGTTTCCAAACTACTGTTTTTCCAGTTTTATCTTCATTTATGTCTTTCAAATGCCCTACATTCTAACAACAGATTAGACACAGCTTATGTCTTGATGACTTTATTATGGAGCGTTGTCTTACATGTTTCTTTAACTTTTTATTTATTAACAATGCTGTGATACTTTCAAGTGCACAGCAAAGGGACTCGGCCATACATAAAGTGTGTTAGTCACTCAGTCATATCCAACTCTTTGTGAACCCATGGACTGTTCATGGGATTTCTCAGGCATCAATTTTCCCCAAAACTCCTCTCCCATCCAGGCTGCCAATAACACTGAGCAGAGTTCCATATGCTGCATAGTAGGACCTTGCTGCTTATGCATTTCAGATATAGCAGTGCATACATGCTCATCCTATGCCTAACTATCCCTTCCTTGTCTTACATTCTTAATCGCTTATCATTTTTTCAATCATTTTTCAAAAATTGGTAACAATTGGACAATTTTTCCACATCATTTGACACTTTTCTTCCTGATCAAATTAACCCTCCTCTATATTTATCTAACAATATAAGTAATTTAAAAATAAGAAATACTTTTCATTTCTTAGAAATTAATTATTCCTGTTTTGTTATTTATATATATATACACATATATATGTGTGTATGTGTGTGTGTATATATATATATATATATATATATATATGCATAACTTACTTTCCCTGGTAGCTCAGATGGTAAGGAGTTTGCCTGCGATGCAGGATATCCAAGTTCGATCCCTGGATCAGGAAGATCCCCTTGAGAAGGAAATGGCAACCCACTCTACTCCAGTATTCTTGTCTGGAAAATCCCATGGATGGAGGAGACTGGCGGGCTGCAATCCATGGGGTCGCAGAGAGTCAGACACTACTGAGCAACTAACACCTTCTTTTGTGTGTATACATATATATATATATATAGCGTTAGAATTTATAGTTCTCTGCAATCTTTCTATGGGGATAAGAAAGAACAGTCTCGTTGTTTTAAATTAGAAATCTCTGGTGGCTAGTGGTAAAGAATCCACTTGCAAAGCAGGTGACCCAGAAGACACAGGTTTGCTCCCTGGGTCAGGAAGATATCCTTGAGGAGGAAATGGTACCCACTCCAGTATTCTTGCCAGGAAAATCCCATGGGCAGAGGAGCCTGATGGGCCAAAGAAGCTGCACATGACTGAGCATGCACACACACACACATGCAAATTAAGACAGAAGTAAGAAAAATCATTTACCACTAAAAAAAATTCAATGTTTCTCAAAGTCTGAATACAAAGAGAAGATTATTATAGCCTAGGGTATAAATAGTTTGCTTTATCTGATAAATCATTATTATTATAGTTTGGAATGAAAAAGAACTTTAAATGGTACAATGATTTCTAAACTAAGTCTTTTAATTATTCTTAAAGAATAGAAATAAAAAGGTTATGTCTTCCTTCACATTACCTTGGAGTAAGATTTTTAACAGTTCTCCAAGCTAAGCAGAATCAAATCTGTTCATTAATTTCCTGGGAACTGGCCAAAGAAAGGTTTCCTGTGTAGCTGGCAGTGCAATTGATAGCAAGTACTGTTTATGCTGAGTCAGTGTTCACATTTCAGTGAAGGATTCTGATACAGCTGTCTCTAAAAGAAACTATATATTGGCTTATAAATAGTATATTCCAATGATATCTTTCTGAAGTAGCCTAATATAATATTAATTAACTTGGTTAAATTTTACCAGCATGTTACATTGACACTCTTGGTTAAAACTTAGTGTTTATGAAATCTTGCAGAACAAGCACAATTTAGAGATTTTTGTTCTTGTGTTTTGATTCATTTTTAATTAAAGCAAAATGAGGACACATTTATTCACTATTTCTGGAAAACTGACACATAAAACCCTCTAAAACATGTAATTAAACTGTGTCTAGAAGGTCAGAGTAATAGTGAAAAATGCTAGCTTTTCATTATGTGTTGTAAAATAAAAATAATGGTAGCAGGAAAAAAATGTCATATGCTTATGAATACAAAGCCAAAAGAAAACTTTTCAGCCTTATGAACACAAGTTGAGGTCATGTGACTGAGTTAATAAGTCAATGTCTTGGCAGACCAAAGATATATAAGCCACTTACAGGCCAGGTCCATAAAAAGAATCCTATGAAATTACTTAGCCCTCAGGACTCCTGCTGAAACAATAATGGAAGCATGTGCTTCTGATGATCAAAGTACAAGATGGAGGGGGACTGTGACCAGTATAAATTGGATCTAGAATGAGAAGTACATACTTACTGTGCTAAGCCATTAAGATTTAAAAATTATAACTAATAACTATTTATTATTATTATAACTAATAATTATTAGTTATTGGTTATATTATTATGCTATATTATTATATAATATATCTAACATATCAGATGTATTATAAAAAGAGGAGGGAAAAGAAGAAAATATAATTATTAGTTATAATTATTATATAACTAACATAACCATTATATAACTAACATAACCATCCTAACTAATATAGTAAGTTTACTTTCTATTGTTCTTAAAAATTAGATAAGGGAGTTTATACTATTAGAATGAAGCGAAAATAAGTTCTACATGGTTAGTTTAAATTTTCTAATGAGATTATATGATAAGATACTTCATTATTCTCCACTTTTAAGTTTAGCCATCATGCCATAATCTTGAAAAAGTATGAAAAGAAAATGAAAGTCACTGAGTCACATCTGACTCTTTGAGACCCCATGGACTATATATTATATAGTCCATGGAATTCTCCAGGCCAGAATACTGCAGTGGGTAACCTTTCCCTTCTCCAGGAGATCTTTCCAACCCAGGGATTGAACCCAAGTCTCCCACATTGCAGGCGGATTCTTTACCAGCTGAGCCACAAGGGAAGCCCAAAAAAGTATACTTTTTGCCAAATCCTGGCCACTACCAGCTGATGTAAATAAAGTTTTATTGGCACACAGACTCCCTCACGTGTGCACATAGTGTATATGCTCTCGTGCTGCAATGGCAGTGTTGAGTAGTTGGACTACAAAACTGAAAATATGGACTATCTGACACTTCACAGGAAAAGTTTGCTGACTTTTACTCTAGGGGTAGCAGTCTGATGTAACAACACAGGGGGACAGCGCTCAAAACTTACCAGATATCTTTGAGGTCCCTCCTGTAGAGTTCATATGGCCACTATTAATTTGTATCTATAATCACTATGGGGTTCCCAGGTTTGGCAGTAGTAAGAATCTGCCTGCCAATGCAAGAGACACAGGAGACCTGGGTTTGATCCCTGGGTTGGGACGATCCCCTGGAGAAGGAAATGGCAACCCACTCCCCTATTCTTTCTTGGAAAATTCCATGGACAGAGGAGCCTCCTGGGCTACAGTTAATGGGGTCGCAAAGAATCAGACACACTGAGCACGCACACAGGCATAATCTCTATAGGCTTCCTTGGTGGCTCAGTGCTAAAGAATCCACCTGCCAAGCAGGAGACTTGGGTTTGATCCCTGGGTCAGGAAGAACCCTTGGAGGAACAAATAGTAACCCACTCCAGTATTCTTGCCTGAAAATTCCATGGACAGAGGAGCCTGGTGGGCTACAGTCCACAGGGTTCCAAAGAGTTAGCCATGACTGAGGTTGCATGCACACACACACAATCACTATACTACGACTTTCAGGTCAATAACTATAAAACAGGAAACTGGCAACATGACAGCTTCAACTTTCATCATACAGCACAGACTGATCAGCATTTATATATGGCATATTCAAACCTATTCCACTGATAAATGTGAAGCTAAAAATTACAGTCTAACAATTTCAAAGGATAGCCATTGAAGTGTTTTATGTTCTAATCTAAATAACTTAGTGTCAGAAAGAGTTGGTTAAGTTTCCAAATTTGTCTAAGTTGCTCCTGGGCTGACCTTCTTCATTGAGATAATTTGGTTCCTTGTTAAGAATTTTTAAAAGGGATTTTTGTGAGAGTCTAAGTAATGTGACAAGTGTTGAGCTGAAAATGGTATTTAATATGACCTTTCCTTTTGCAGAAAGGAAGAAAATTTTAATATATATTCACGGAATAAATAGAAAATAAAATGAAACAAAGCAATTAAAAGTTATATCAAACTTTTGTGTTCATATTTTTAAAGTTACCACAAATAGGCTTATGGAGAGTAAAATAAGAAATCACTTGAAAGAATTCTTGTTAACATTCAACAACATGAAAAGTAGGAAAAAGGAGGAGATTTTTTTTTACTGTTCTTCCTAAAGTCCTGATTATCTTCTCAATAAAGCCCATTTTAACATTCATGTTGGTGAAATGCAGAACTCAACCACGAAGGCCAGAAACCTGAGTCATCTGAGAAGCCTATCTCTCTTTAATGCCTCATATCTCATCTGTTATTAAGTCTGGTCTTTCTTTTACCTCATATATACTTTACTACAGCATCCATTTCTCTTCACCTCCATCAAGACTGCTGCACACCCCCACACCTGGACCTTTGATTTCTAATGCATTTCTTTGTGGCTGATGGTGTTAAATTTAATCCAACACACTCACCACCTTTAGAATGATTCCAAATCCAGTGACACCAATCCTTCCCCCAAAACATTTTAGAACTTGCTTTCTCTTACACAACCAAGCCCTATTCTATTGTGTTCCATGACAAGTTCTTCATGATATGACTCTAGTCCAAGTCCACAAATCCATCTCTGAGTCACTTCCTACCAGCCCATCCCTAATGCTCTACACGCAGACTGACTTCAAGCTCCTAAAGGCACCTCGGTCTTCATGCCTGTGTGCCTTCACACCTACACATCATGCTGCATGGACTGCTCCTGACTGTCTCATCATCTAAGCAATTATTTTTTTTCTTTTAATTTTTTTTTCAAAAATCGTCAATTTGGGGGAAATATTTCTTGACCCTCTTACTCATTTCCTTCCTTTATACCCAGAGTGTTAGCTACAGGCTTTCTTTGAGAATTCCTGCCATTCTCTTCTCTAGTGGACCACAGCCTTGTCTAACACAATGAAACTAAGCCATGGCATGTGGGGCCAGCCAAGATGGGCGGGTCATGGTGGAGAGTTCTGACAGAATGTGGTCCACTGGAGAAGGCAATGGCAAACCAATTCAATATTCTTGCCTTGAGAACCCCATGAACAGAATGAAAAGGCAAAAAGAGAGGACAGTGAAAGATGAACTCTCCAGGTTGGTACGTGCCCAATATGCTACTGGAGATCAGTAGAGAAATAACTCCAGAAAGAATGAAGGGATGGAGCCAAAGCAAAAACAACACCCAGTTGTTCATGTGACTGGTGATAGAAGTAAGGTCCAATGCTGTAAAGAGCAATATTGCATAGGAACATGGAATGTTAGATCCATGAATCAAAGCAATTTGGAAGTTCTCAACCAGGAGATGGAAAGAGTGAACATCGACATTCTAGGAATAAGAGAACTAAAATGGATTGGAATGGATGAATTTAACTCAGAAGACCATTATATCTACCAATGTGGGCAGGAATACTAGAAAAAAAGGAGTAGCCATCATAATCAACAAAACAGTCCAAAATGCAGTACTTGGATGCAATCTCAAAAACGACAGAATGATCTCTGTTCGTTTCCAAGGCAAACCATTCAAGGTCACGGCAATCCAAGTCTATGCTCCAAACAGTAACACTGAAGAAATTGAAGTTGAATGGTTCTATAAAGACTACAAGACCTTTCAGAACTAACACCCAAAAAAGATGTCTTTTCATTATAGGGGAATGGAATGCAAAAGTAGGAAGCCAAGAAACACCTGGATTAACAGGCAAATTTGGCCTTGGAGTACAGAATGAAGTAGGGCAAAGGCTAATAGAGTTTTGCCAAGAGAACACACTGGTCATAGCAAACACCCTCTTCCAACAACACAAGAGAACACTCTACACATGGACATCACCAGATGGCCAACATTGAAATCAGATTGGTTATACTCTTTGCAGCCAAAGATGGAGAAGGTCTACACAGTCAGCACAAAAAGACCAGGAGCTGACTGTGGCTCAGATCATAAACTCCTTATTGCCAAATTCAGACTTAAATTGAAAAAAGTGAGGAAACCACTAGGCCATTCAGGTATCAGTTCAGTTCAGTCACTCAGTCGTGTCCAACTCTTTGTGACCCCATGAATCACAGCAGGCCAGGCCTTCCTGTCCATCAACAACTCGTGAAGTTCACTTAGACTCACATCCATAGAGTCAGTGATGCCATCCAGCCATCTCATCCACTGTCGTCCCCTTCACCTCCTGTCCCCAAACCCTCCCAGCATCAGAGTCTTTTCCAATGAGTCAACTCTTCGCATGAGGTGGCCAAAGTACTGGAACTTCAGCTTTAGCATCATTCCTTCTGAAGAACACCCAAGGTTAATCTCCTTCAGAATGGACTGGTTGGATCTCCTTGCAGTCCAAGGGACTCTCAAGAGTCTTCTCCAACACCACAGTTCAAAAGCAGCAATTCTTCGGCACTCAGCCTTCTTCACAGTCCAACTCTCACATCCATACATGACCACAGGAAAAACCATAGCCTTGACTAGGCGGACCTTAGTCGGCAAAGTAATGTCTCTGCTTTTCAATATGCTATCCAGGTTGGTCATAACTTTTCTTCCAAGTAGTAAGTGTCTTTTAATTTCATGGCTGCAGTCACCATCTGCAGTGATTTTGGAGCCCCAAAATTGAAGTCTGACACTGTTTCCACTGTTTCCCCATCTATTTCCCATGAAGAGATGGGACCGGATGCTGTGATCTTCGTTTTCTGAATGTTGAGCTTTAAGCCAACTTTTTCACTCTCCTCTTTCACTTTCATCAAGAGGCATTTTAGTTCCTCTTCACTTTCTGCCATAAGGGTGGTGTCATCTGCATATCTGAGATTCTTGATATTTCTCCTGGCAATCTTGATTCCAGCTTCTCCTTCCTCCAGCCCAGCGTTTCTCATGATGTACTCTGCATATAAGTTAAATAAGCAGGGTGACAATATACAGCCTTGACCTACTCCTTCTCCTATTTGGAACCAGGTTGTTGTTCCATGTCCAGTTCTAACTGTTGCTTCCTGAACTGCATACAGATTTCTCAAGAGGCAGGTCAGGTAGTCTGGTATTCCCATCTCTTTCAGAATTTTCCACATTTTATTGTGATCCACACAGTCAAAGGCTGTGGCATAGTCAATGAAGCAGAAATAGATGTTTTTCTGGAACTCTCTTGCTTTTTCCATGATGCAGTGGATGTTGGCAATTTTATCTCTGGTTCCTCTGCCTTTTCTAAAACCAGCTTGAACATCAGGAAGTTCACGGTTCACATATCTCTGAAGCCTGGCTTGGAGAATTTTGAGCATTACTTTACTAGCATGTGAGATGAGTGCAATTTTGCGGTAGTTTGAGCATTCTTTGGCATTGCCTTTCATTGAGATTGGAATGAAAACTGACTATTTCCAGTCCTGTGGCCACTGCTGAGTTGTCCAAATTTGTTGGCGTATTGAGAGAAGCACTTTCACAGCATCATCTTTCAGGATTTGAAATAGCTCAAAAGGAATTCCATCACCTCCACTTTGTAGTGATGCTTTCTAAGGCCCACTTGACTTCACATTCCAGGATGTCTGGCTCTAGATGAGAGATCACACCATCGTGAATATCTGGGTTGTGAAGATCTTTTTTGGACAGTTCTTCTGTGTATTCTTGCAATCTCTTCTTAATATCTTCTGCTTCTGTTAGGTCCAGACTATTTCTGTCCTTTATCCAGTCCATCTTTGCATGAAATGTTCCCTTGGTATCTCTAATTTTCTTGAAGAGATCTCTAGTCTTTCCCATTCTGTTGTTTTTCTCTATTTCTTTGCATTGATCACTGAAGAAGGCTTTCTTATCTCTTCTTGGTATTCTTTGAACTCTGCATTCAGATGCTGATATTTTTCCTATTCTCCCTTGCTTTTTTCCTCTCTTCTTTTCACAGCTATTTGTAAGGCCTCCCCAGACAGCCATTTTGCTTTTTTGCATTTCTTTTCAGGTATGAGTTCAGTTCAGTCACTCATTCGTGTCCGACTCTTTGCGACCCCATGATTCGCAGCACGCCTGGCCTCCCTGTCCATCAACAACTCCCGGAGTTCACTCAGACTCACGTCCATTGAGTCAGTGATGCCATCCAGCTGTCTCATCCTCTGTCATCCCCTTCTCCTCCTGCCCGCAATCCCTCCCAGCATCAGAGTCTTTTCCAATGAGTCAACTCTTCAAATGAGGTGGCCAAAGTATTGGAGTTTCAGCTTTAGCAGTATTCCTTCCAAAGAAATCCCAGGGCTTATCTCCTTCAGAATGGACTGGCTGGATCTCCTTGCAGTCCAAGGGACTCTCAAGAGTCTTCTTCAACACTACAGTTCAAAAGCATCAATTCTTCAGCACTCAGCCTTCTTCACAGTCCAACTCTCACATCCATACATGACCACAGGAAAAGCCATAGCCTTGACTAGATGGACCTTAGTCAGCAAAGAAACATCTCTGCTTTTGAATACGCTATCTAGGTTTTTCAGGTATGATCTAAATCAAATCACTTATGATTATACAGTGGAATTGAGAAATAGATTTAAGGGACTAGATCTGATAGACAGACTGCCTGATGAACTATGGATGAAGGTTCATGACATTGTACAGGAGACAGGGATCAAGACCATCCCCATGGAAAAGAAATGCAAAAAAGCAAAATGGTTGTCTGAGGAGGCCTTGTAAATAGCTGTGAAATGAACAGAAACAAAAAGCAAAGGAGGAAAGGAAAGATAAACCCATTTGAATGCAGAGTTCCAAAGACTAGCAAGGATAGATAAGAAAGCCTTCCTCAGTGATCAGTGCAAAGAAATAGAAGGAAAACACAGAATGGAAAAGACTAGAGATCTCTTCAAGAAAATTAGAGATACCAAGGGAACATTTCATGCGAAGATGGACTGGATAAAGGACAGAAATGGTCTGGACCTAACAGAAGCAGAATAATTAAGAAGAGGTGGCAAGAATACACAGAAGAACTATACAAAAAATATCTTCATGACTCAGATAATCATGATGGTGTTATCACTCACCTAGAGCCAGACATTCTGGAATATGAAGTTAAGTGGGCATTAAGAAACATTACTATGAGCAAAGCTAGTAGAGGTGATGGAATTCCAGTGGAGCTGTTTCAAATCCTGAAAGATGATGCTGTGAAAGTGCTGCACTCAATATGCCAGCAAATTTGGAAAACTCAGCAGTGGCCATGGGACTGGAAAAGGTCAGTTTTTATGTAAATCCCAAAGAACAGCAATGCCAAAGAATGCTCAAACTACCACACAATTGCACTCATCTCACATGCTAGTAAAGTAATGCTCAAAATTCTCCAAGCCAGACTTCAGCAATACGTGAATCGTGAACTTCCTGATGTTCAAGCTGGTTTTAGAAAAGGCAGAGGAACCAGAGATCAAATTGTCAACATCTGCTGGATCATGGAAAAAGCAAGAGAGTTCCAGAAAAACATCTATTTCTGCTTTATTGACTATGCCACAGCCTTTGACTGTGTGGATAACAATAAACTGTGGAAAATTCTGAGAGAGATGGGAATACCAGACCACCTGACCTGCCTCTTGAGAAATCTGTATGCAGTTCAGGAAGCAACAGTTAGAACTGGACATGGAACAACAACCTGGTTCCAAATAGGAGGAGTAGGTCAAGGCTGTATATTGTCACCCTGCTTATTTAACTTATATGCAGAGTACATCATGGGAAACGCTGGGCTGGAGGAAGGAGAAGCTGGAATCAAGATTGCCAGGAGAAATATCAAGAACCTCAGATATGCAGATGACACCACCTTTATGGCAGAAAGTGAAGAAGAACTAAAGAGCCTCTTGTTAAAAATGAAAGAGGAGAGTGAAAAAGTTGGCTTAAAGCTCAACATTTAAAAAAGTAAGATCATGGTTTCCCATCCCATCACTTCATGGCAAATAGATGTGGGAACAGTGGCTGACTTTATTTTGGGGGCTCCTAAATCACTGCCGATGGTGATTTCAGCCATGAAATTAAAAGACGCTTACTCCTTGGAAGGAAAGTTATGACCAACCTTTGGCAGCATATTAAAAGGCAGAGATATTACTTTGCCAACAAAGCTCCATCTAGTCAAGGCTATGGTTTTTCCTGTGGTCAGGTATGGATGTGAGAGTTGGACTATAAAGAAAGCTGAGCACCAAAGAATTTATGCTTTTGAACTGTGGTGTTGGAGCAGACTCTTGAGAGCTCCTTGGACTGCAAGGAGATCCATCGAGTTCATCCTAAATGAGATCAGTCCTGGGTGTTCATTGGAAGGACTGATGTTGAAGCTGAAACTCCAATATTTTGGCCACCTGATGTGAAGAGCTGACTCACTGGAAAAGACCCTGATGCTGGGAGGGATTGAAGGCAGGAGGAGAAGCAGACTATAGAGGATGAGATGGTTGGACAGCATCACTGACTGAATGGACATGAGTTTGAGTAAACTCTGGGGGTTGATGATAGACAGTGAGGCCTGGTGTGCTGCAATTCGTGGGGTCGCAAAGAGTCAGACATGACTGAGCAACTGAACTCAACTAACTGAGGATCAAAGGCACATACAGAGTTGCATGAGAACATATTTTTCTTTACATCTCACCTGAGCAGCAACTCCATCAGTCCAGTAACTCTATGCTTTATCACACAAAATAATATAAAATGTTATAATTAGTCTTAAATCTCCTAACTTCCTGTGAGTAAAATTAGATGAATTTTTACCCATTCTGCTATCATTTTTGACTTCTTTCCACATCTTTCCCAAACCGTAGGTCATAATACATCACATTGCAATCTAGAGTTAGTTGATTTTCTTTCTTTTTTTTTCTTTAAGAAGAAATGGGGACTAAAATTCTCTATACAATACTTTATCATTATTCTTGAAAGTGCCGATAAAGTCACATCTTAGCTTTCTCTCTTCATCATTACTAATCACTGTTTCTGTGGTTCTTACTGTTCCGTTCAGCCTGTACTTCAATCAGGTGGAACTGGCACCGAATTTAAAATAGAGTTTGTATCTATTTGCTTTAATCAGTAATGTTCATTCATGATTGTGAAGGGGAGGTGGCTCAGAATCGTACTGTGAGTCCAGCTAACTTTTAATTTTTTTTTAATTTTGGCAGGTGAATCACACATGGAAAATGTAATCGATGACTAAAGGAAAAACTACATGTTATTGTGCAAATGTAAAGTTACTACTGAGTTTTACTCAATAGTGCAAAACAGTGATGCTAGTAGCTAACATACATGGAATACATAGGCTTTAGAAATTTTAATTAGACTGCTTCAAAATAATGGCTAAGCAAACTCCCTTATGAGAAGGATTTTTGTTTACCTGTTCATTACAGAAACTAAATATATGATTGTATGTCAGAGATTCAAATGCAGGTGAGTCTGATCTGACCATCAATGATTAACATTCCTATGTATCATACTTAGATTTTTTGACATATATAACTGGTAATTGAGATTAGATCAAAAGTCACATAACCAATTTACCTTTGACTATAAACTCCAATTAATTATGCTGTAAAACTTTAAGGAGTCACTGCGGTTGAAGTGGGTAAAAATGATCCAAAATACAGATGTGCATCCAGAATGACAGTGCTTGCCTGTGGCAGTAGAAATCTCTATTGTATTTACACCAACTGGCAAACTGTTCAAGGGGACGACACTGTTCCAGAGGCAGGCATATGTACAGCAAGCATGTCTCCAGGAGGGCATGCACACCTTTGGGTCCAGCAGTCACTGATGAAGTTTTTACACAGCAGACCCACATGTGTACCCCTGATGAGGATGTGTCATCAGGATCCCTGGTTGCAGCATCAATGTCCTGGTTTGGGTCAGAATCTTCTGCCTTGTGCAATCTATGCTCAGCCTTGTTGGCTTTTTACTGCTATGATTCTGATACTGCTTCTGTCTTCTACCTATTGCTGAAATACTTGCTTCTTGTTGCTGTTCTGTCGCTAAGTCATATCTGAATCTTTGTAGCCCCATGAACTGCAGCAAGCCAGGGTTCCCTGTCCTTCACTATCTCCCAGAGTTTGCTCAAACTCATGTCCATTGAGTTGGTGATGCCATGCAACCATCTCATCCTCTGCCGCCCTTTTCTCCTTTTGCCTTCGATCTTTCCCAGCATCAAGGTCTTTTCACAAAAAGTGGCCAAAGTATTGGAGCTTCAGTTTCAGCATCAGCCCTTCCAATGAATATTCAGGGTTGATGATGGCAAAGAGGAAACGCTTTATGAAGGATGCGACTTTTGATTTAAGTTATAGGCTCTAGTGAAAAGAACAACATGAACACTTCACTGTCTAGGAGATGCTTCCTCCCCCTTTTAGAGAGTTGTAACCCTTTCCTTACAGAGGTGACAAGACATGACTGTAACAGGTCATGGCCAGGTGTTTGATGAATCTGAGAAAGAAGTTTGTGCTGCAACTTACTAGCTGTATGACTACTCAAAACGAGCCTATCGCAAGTCTCAATTTTCTTGTCTCTAAGATAAGGACAAGCATTGTGATGCACCTTTATATTCTGGAAAAGATGCCGCCAGAGAACTTGCAAGTTAACACATGATTTAGAATCATTTTATATGTATTGAACTAGCTTGCTTGGACCTGACTAGACATAAACTTTTATCACATGTGATTTTTATACATGAATAAAATGAAAAACATAAGGTAGGTAAATTAGTCCAAGTATCTGTGAACCTTGTTCACTTTTAGAATCTGACTGTTCTGAATCACTTTCTGATTGACAGTCGAGTACATCTCTTTTCTCTTACACAGTGTAGTTCTCTGGGTCATGCAAAAGATTGATGATTTGGTATTTCTTAGCATAGTACATAAAATAACTGCCAGTCTTTGGTGCTAGATTCCTATCCTGGCTTAGATATTAGAGGCAGCCAATTTACTTTTGAGTCTTGTTGCAGGAAAGTTGCTTAAAATGCCTGAATCATCATCTTTTCTTTCCAATATCCATCACTACTTGGTCCTGGAGACTTAAAGCGGTGTTTCGTTATTGTTTTGAGGTTTTCCCTCAAACTTCTGACACTGAATCTGAAGTTTTATTCTGGCATTTTTGATCCTCATGAACACACAGGTAATAGTAGCCACATCAGAGTTGCCATCGAGGTAACAAAAATATGAGACATTATGATTGTGAAGTATATCCAGACAGCAAAGACATTTCACATTAAAATGTGAAAACAAACATGTGTCTTAGAATTGATGAATGGTAGTGACACTATCTCATGGGCTGTATTAAAATGATGAATGTATGATCGATGTGTATGAAATATGCAAGGGCTCCTTTCATTCACCTCACATTACCAGCTGTAATATTAATACATATCTCCAGATATTATATCTTTAAAAAGGGGCAATTATGAGCCACACATCTTTATAACCAACATATTTTAATTGAATTGTATCTCTGATGGAAAAAACGGAAAATATAGTTCCAAAGCAATTTCAAATTAAATTGATTTTAGTTATTTATTGTCCTCTGAAACAGTAATGTGTCTTCTTAAGTGGTTGAAACTATTTATTAATAAATTTCCAGTTCCTTCTCTCTTCTCAAATTGAAAGTCACCTGTGAAAAATATCTCTTCTCTGGAGAGAAAGTGAAAGAAAGTGAAGTCGCTCAGTCATGTCTCAGTCATGTCTGACTCTTTGTGAACCCATGAACTGTAGCCTACCAAGGTCCTCTGTCCATGGGATTTCCCAGGCAAGAATATTGGAGTGGCTTGCCATTTCCTTCTCCAGGGGATCTTTCCAATCCAGGGATCGAACCCAAGTCTCCTGCATTGCTGGCAGACACTGTGCCATCTGAGCCACCAGGGAAGAGAGCTTCTCTCCGCTTACCATAGCTTCTTACTTGATTGAGGCAAGCGTGGTATGATTGACTGGAAGATGGCAGTTAAACAGAGGTAAAGACAATTTAAGTAAAGAGACCACAAACTTGAATAATGAAGATGGCCATATAAAGCTTTTTCCTTTCAGAGGGTAAGGTGCCCCACAGGCAGACAATTGCTGATGGTACTGCACAGCTATGTGGAGAATCACAGTAGGAATGGGGAAGTTTAACCCAGCTTCTTCTTAAGGCAGGATTTCTATGACTTTGTGTCACTCATCATTCTGAAACCAAAGTCCTTCCTTAAAACAGCTGTGTCAGAATATCAGGATACCTTATGTTGATCAGTTCAGTTCAGTTCAGTCGCTCAGTCGTGTCCGACTTTTTGCGACCCCATGAATCGCAGCACGCCAGGCCTCCCTGTCCATCACCAACTCCCAGAGTTCACTCAGACTCACATCCATCGAGTCGGTGATGCCATCCAGCCATCTCATCCTCGGTCGTTTCCTCCTCCTCTGCCCCCAATCCCTCCCAGCATCAGAGTCTTTTCCAATGAGTCAACTCTTCACATGAGGTGGCCAAAGTACTGGAATTTCAGCTTTATCATCATTTCTTCCAAAGAAATCCCAGGGTTGATCTCCTTCAGAATGGATTGGTTGGATTTCTTTGCAGTCTGAGGGACTCTCAAGAGTCTTCTCTAACACCAGAGTTTAAAAGCATCAATTCTTCAGCACTCAGCCCTGTTCACAGTCCAACTCTCACATCCATACATGACCACGGGAAAAAACCATAGCCTTGACTAGATGGACCTTAGTCAGCAAAGTAATGTCTCTTCTTTTGAATATACTGTCTAGGTTGGTCATAATTTTTCTTCCAAGGAGTAAGCGTCTTTTAATTTCATGGCTGCAATCACCATCTGCAGTGATTTTGGAGCCCCAAAAAATAAAGTCTGACACTGTTTCCACTGTTTCCCCATCTATTTCCCATGAAGTGATGGGACCGGAAGCCATGATCTTCGTTTTCTGAATGTTGAGCTTTAAGCCAACTTTTTCACTCTCCTCTTTCACTTTCCTCAAGAGACTTTTTAGCTCCTCTTCACTTTTGCCATAAGGGTGGTGTCATCTGCATATCTGAGGTTATTGATATTTCTCACGGCAATCTTGATTCCAGCTTGTGTTTCTTCCAGCCCAGCGTTTCTCATGATGTACTCTGCATAGAAGTTAAATAAGCAGGGTGACAATATACAGCCTTGACGTACTCCTTTTCCTATTCTGAACCAGTCTGTTGTTCCATGTCCAGTTCTAACTGTTGCTTCCTGACCTGCATAGAGATTTCTCAAGAGGCAGGTTGGGTGGTCTGGTATTCCCATCTCTTTCAGAATTTTCCACAGTTTATTCTCTTATAGGGCTTCCCTGGTAGCTCAGTGGTAAAGAATCTGCCTGCCAATGCAGGAGACATGGGTTTGATCTTAGCGTTGGAAAGGTGCCCTGGAGCAGGAAATGGCAACCCACTCCAGTATTCTTGTCTGGGAAACCCCATGGACCAAGAAGCCTGGTGGGCTACATAGAGTCACAAAACAGTCGGACATGACTTAGCGACTGGACAGTAACAATGATTGTCTCATCGCTGTGTGATTAGTGTGGGGCAGCTCCAGTGCAATGTGGGCAAATACAAAGAGAGATGAATCACCAAGTCATCTCAGACATCCTGGGACATGATGATCCTAAACAGGGCTAATCTTTACAGTCTCCCTTTTCCTTACAGGTGCAAGACTCAGCAACCCACAACAGTATTAACTCAGGAAATCTATCTTTTATTTCCTTTCTTAGCCATAGTCCACATTTCAAGCATGAATCAGGGTGACTATTTTGCTACAAGAGCTTTCTGAACTACTCAAAAGGAGAAACATCAGCTAAACAAATCAATTCCATGGAGTTGCAACTTTCCTCCCTTTTGAGGAGGAACTGGCCATCTTCATTAGGGTTATGACTTTGCACTAGCAAACATCATTTTAAATAACACTTTAGCATTTTCAGGCTCACTTGGCTCCAAATAACTGCAGTTAATATTTTCTTTTTGATCTTTTAAGCTGTCCCCTTGTGGGTATAAACAACCTCTCACTGGGCAGACCTCTTAATTTTTTATCACCATCTTGAAGCATTGTGAAATCATATACTTTTCATCCTATTCCAAGGGAGAAGTTTAATTTATTTTGTTTCTTTTTTTTTTTTTTTTCCTGACCTGAGACATGAATTTGCTCATTAACCAACGATCCCTAATTCTTTTTGGTAGAGAATACCAATAAAGAATAAATGTGTGTAATTTCCAATAAGTACATGAAATAAGGTAGGAAAATTCTAGAGAAACTTTTTAAAAACTTAGAATGTGCACTAAATCCTTTTAGTCCTGTTTGACTCTTTGCCACCCTGGGCACTGTAGCCTGCCACACTCCTCTATCCGTGGAATGTTCCAGGCCAGAACACTGGAGGGACTGCCATTTCCTTCTCCAGGGGAACTTCCTGCCCAGGGATTAAACCTGTGTCTCTTATCTCCAGCACTGGCAGGCAGGTTCTTTAATGCTAGAGTCACCTGGGAAGCCCCAGAAGGGCTTACATGATTGTTTGTATCTGTAAAGATACCCTGAACTATTCCCACAGGATCTGGGAATAGTTACTGTGCATCTGTGTATAAATTGCACTGAAACAAGAAAAACAAAAAACAAACAAACAAAAAAAAACACTGTGGCACAATAGTTAAATTTTGTTAAATGATTGTAAGTTGAGGTTTGTATTTTCACTTAAAGTTCCTTTTATTTGTCTAGAAGATTTCATTAATTATTTTTTCAACGACTTTAATGTATCCTGTTATATGTTAAGATGCCAAAAATGTTTTCAAATTTGAGTATGGTCCCTGTGTTTAGAAAACCAGACAGCTACATGTAAAAGAATGAAATTATAACACTCCCTAACACCATACACAAAAAATAAACTCAAAATTAATTAAAGACCTAATTGTATAGATGGAAAGTATAAAAATCCTTAGAGGAAAACATAGGCAGAACACTCTTTGACGGAAATCACAGCAAGATCGTTCTTGATCCACCTCCTAGTATAAGGAAAATGAAAGCAAAAATAAACACATGAGATCTAATTAAACTTAAAAGCTTTTGCACAGTAAAGAAAACCATAAACAAAGCAAAAAGACAATCCTCAGAATGGGAGAAAATATTTGAAAATAAAGTAACTAACAAGGGATTAATCTCTAAAATATACAAATAGTTCATGCAGCTCAATATAAAAAAAAATAAAAATGAGTGGAAGATCTACATAGAGATACAGATGAAAAAGCACATGGAAAGATTCTCAACATCGCTAATTACCACAGAAATGAAAATCAAAACTACAATGAGGCATTACCTCCCACCCATCAGAATGACCACCATCAAAAAATCTACAAACAAAATGGTGGAGAGTGTGTGGCGAATAGGGAATCCTCTTGTGTTGTTGATGGGAATGTATTAAAAATGGTATAGCCACTATGGAGAACAGCATGGAGATTTCTTGAAAAACTGAAAATAGAGTTACCATCTCATCCAGCAATCCCACTCTTGGGCATGTACCTGGAGAAAAACTATACTTCAGTAAAATTTTTTTAAAAAAATCTCTTCCTTCCTCCATCTTATAAGGACAAGGATGTGATTACGTTTAGGTCTTAGTGAGAAAACCCAGGATAAAATCACTGTTTTAAGACTATTTAACTTAATCATCGGAGCAAAGTATTTACCAAATAAGCTAAAATCTACACGCTTCAATAATTAGAATACAGACAGCCTTGAGGGGCATTATTCAGCTGACTCCAGGGTAACTGCGCAGAATTTTCAAACTTCAGTGGGTTGTAAGCTAGAGTTTACCACTTCAGAGAGGTCTGTAGCACTTGTCAGTAGTGGTTAAACTGTAGCGCCAAACACGGCGGTTTGTGAGTCAAAACCTTCTGGATCAGATTCTCCATGGACAGAGTGTGGAAATGAACACTGAAGCAAACTCCCCAGTGACATGAGGGTGAACTAACCCTGGGGACAAACAAATAATTCTTAAGAACAGGGATCATGAAATTGCTGTTTCAGTTCCAATCTGGACTCTGCTTACTAGATGTTAAAGTCTGAAAATTCATGTTAACTCTGTTAGCTTTCATTTTCTCTTTTGTAATAAGATATTGGTGATCACACGTAAATTATAGGTTTTGGGGTAAGATTAAGTGAAATGACATAAAGTACTATGCACGAGGTCTAGCTTATAGAAAACACTCAGTAAAATTTAGCTGCTTTATCAGACTTAAGACTATTATAGTTATTACTCTGAACCAGTTATAGATAAGGAAAGTATAAAGGAAGACAGTTTAATAAAGATTCATTTAAATAGTCCAAGTTCCTGACAGCTAATAATGAATTTATAGCATAAGTGAAAGACGCATAAGTAATGCATGTAAATGCTTCATGTATCAACTATGTCTACTCATGATTTGCTGTACAGCAGATAGAGAAGGACATTTTTAGAAGTATAATTCCTATAGAAAATGCAGTAATTACACTGCTCCATCTTTGATACTGACTTGAATGCTTGCCATGAGAAAAACATTTTAAACATAACACTGAAATAGAAAATGCTTCCTATTCACTATACTGTGTTGAAAATAACTGTTCCTTAATAGAACATATTCAATTTGTTTACAAAACAAAAATTAATTTTAAATAATATTTTCTTTGTTATAAAACTTCAAATATTTGTGGCAATATAAATTCATGTATTTAATAGTAGAATCCCTAAGCTAAAGTATTTTCAAGTAAATGTGGAATTAATAAAAATATGTCAATGCTTTTGAGCTCCTTAAATCCCAGTTTAGACTATACATATGTACATATCTTATTAAGTCCATAAAAATGAGATTTTGAAAATAAAGCATTTCTGTAATTGATGATGGAACTTTGCCTTAGATTGATTTCATGATCTCACCCAACTCACACAATTACTGCAGATAAAATTTACTGCAATCCTTTAGGCAACCCAATTACACAATGCAAATGAGGTTGCATATTTCAAGCTCAATTACAGGTTTTCTCTAGAAAAAGATATAAAATAACACACCTCTGCATTATTTAATTGTAAATATATATACCAAACCGTTTGCTAAGATTGCCATGTTTACAGTATTAGTCAGCTGGGGCTGCTATAACAAAATATCACAGACTGGTGCCTTAAACAGAAATTTACCACAATAGATGAAACTATCAACTGATGCAATAAATGCATTTGACCAACCCCAACAATCATTCATGACTTTAAAAAAAAAAATGTCTCTACAAATTAGGAATAGAAGAGAATTTCCTCAATTCAATAAGAAAATATTTACCATCTCTTTGCTTGAAAAACCTCTTTTTCTGTATACTCATCCTTTCTTTCATTCTCATATCAAATCTTTAGATTGTAACTGGAACTCATCCACCCATATTATAAAATGAGTTAAAAGAATAATGTCAAATTTGTAAAAAACAGAATACTTATCATGATTGTAATCCTATCATATTAGGTAAGCATGTTTTAATTTCTCATCACATTCAAGAATTTCAGAGAAAGATTAATAGACAGGAAGTTTATTTAAATGTCTATAGCACAAAATTTTATAGGGACTTTTATGTTCATGGTCAAGGTACATTTATGGTTACTTAGTCCCAAAGAAGGAACCAAGGTAGGACAAAAGTTGTTATAAACTTTAAAAATAAGGAAATTGTGTTTTGAGTATATTTAGATGCAATCTGGAGAAATTTAGTGATGACTGCCTCTTGGCCGTGAGCAATCTCTCTTTGATACCAGTTGGTATCTGTGTCTTAAATGAACAGTTGAAAGGGAGTGAACACTTCTTAACTTGAAATGTCTGCTTAACAGTCACAGGTCAATTGCATATTGTCTGCTTCTCGGATGTACGACTCGTTATTTTTGAATGACTCCGGCCTTGAAAACTAGGAAGCTGGCTCTAATCGCTGAGCTCCCAAGTTTAATGCATGCCAACTGATAAAGTAAGATAATTTTCCAGCTGTAACATATTTATAACCATGGGAAATAAACAAGCAAGAGCTCTTAGCAATCTAGCTACTTATATAAACATTTTCTCATTTATGATATATAAAACCCTTCTCCCCAATACTGCTCTGACCTGACACACTCCATTATGTTCTTGTGAGTTCCTTCATTAACAAGTTAATATACTTTGACATGTGTTCATGATCAATTTTTCTAAGAAATTTTGCTCTAACAGTCCATAACCCACACACTCCATCAGCTGATGACATTGCCTCCAAATTCAAAAGAATAAAATGAAGTTGTAAAGAGCGAAAATCATTTCATTACCCCCTACTCTTCACTCAACAAAGCTATAATTATCTGTCCCCCAAATTATATACTTTGCTGCAGTGTTAAATGAACAAATGTTTCTTGTATTCTAGGTGTATCCCTGTAGTACTTGTGCCCTTGATTCTTTCCTACAATGCCCTAGTTATCCTCCAAGATATTTATTCTTATTCTTACATGGCCTACCTGTACCTCTACATAGACTTCTCCCTATGGTTTTTAAATATACTCCAATAAGGAGAAAACGTCATCCCATCTGGAGGGCCCTCATGCCAGGCTATGTATTATACACCTTTTCCTTGTTCCTACCCCTTTGGCCTGACCTAAAGGGATCAGAAAAAAAGCAAGAAGAATGTCCCGCTGTGGGTTTCCAAGGCCAGCATTGGTCCAGGCAAGAGGAAGAGAAAAAAACTTAAAATTTTAAGTTGAATTAAGCATGTATCTGTATATAGTCCAGACTAAATTGGCTTGAGAACTTTCATTATATGAGATTGAAAAATCAAACTATAGAGTATGCCTGACACCTCATTGAAGAAATAAGAAAGAACCAATGTTAAATGTGTAGCAGAAAAAAATAAGGCTGTTTCTTTATGCAAACACTGAGTCCAGCTTACTTAGTAGTTCTTTTACATTAAATGTATGCCATTCATCCATTCAATCAATATTTACTTAGTGCTTATTGTGTGCTAAACATATGTTACAATGTGAGAGATAATAGACATGGAACTTTAGTAAACAGACATTTCATAAAATCACCCCAGTAACCATGCAGTGACAACTGTAACATATATTATGAAAAAATATGGTTTTTGAGAGGCATAAATTAACAACTAATATAAACTAAGGAAAATAAAGGAAATTTAGACCTGAAGCATAATCAGATTAAAGAGAAGGAAAGAGGCATATGCAAATGAAACTGCGTGTATGAATGTCCTGATGCTGAAGGAACCAATTTAGGGAATAGAAACACAGCCACTGTGATGTGCAGATGGATTTGGCAGCAAATGAGGACTTAGAAATAGATTGATTAATATGAGCCAAATCATGCAAGACTTGAAATATTTTCAAAACTGTCCTAATAGTGCTGAGCAAATTTAAAGGTTTTGATCAGGATAAAGACATGAGTGAGTTTGCTTTGTAAAACAACTATTGAGCTGCAGCATGGCTGATCACTAGGAAACGGACAAAGATAAAAATGGATGAAAGACAATTGAGTCATTTTCCGTAGAGGCTTCTGTGGCTCAGACAGGGAGAGTGCCAATGAAGATGGAAAGCAATGTATTCAAAAGACATTGTTGATATACAATGGCCAGGATTTGATGAAAGACATGCTATAAGGAAAGAAAGCTATGGGGGATTTTTCATGTGGGTGCATCACTGAGGTGTTTATGAAATGGAGAACCTTGGGAAAGGTGGTTTGGAGTTGAGGTGTGAGGGGAAAAAGTAAGCTTTAGATTTACTATGTTAATTTTAAGATGCCTATATTAGAAAGCAGAGACATCACTCTGACAAAGGTCTGTATAGTCAAAGCTATGGGTTTTCCAGTAGTCATGTATGGATGTGAGAGTTGGACCATAAAGAAGGCTGAGCACAGAAGAATTGATGCTTTTAAACTGTGGTGCTGAAGAAGACTCTTGAGAGTCCCTTGGACAGCAAGGAGTTCAAAACAGTCCTAAAGGAAATCAACCCTGAATATTCATTAGAATGACTGATGCTGAAGCTGAAGCTCCAATACTTCGGCCACCTGATGCAAAGAGCTAACTCTTTGGAAAAGACCCTGATGCTGGAAAAGATCGAAGGCAGGAGAAGAAAGGGTGAGAAAGGATGGTTGGATGGCATCACCGGCTCAATGGACATGAGTTTAAGCAAACTCCAGGAGATAGTGAAGAACAGGGAAGGCTGGAATACTTCAGTCCATGGAACCACAAAGAACCAGACCCAACTTAGTGACTGAACAACAGCAAGAAATCCAAGTGAAGATGGACTCACCTGGCTGGACCTCAGTCACTTTCTGACACAGAGACATAAATTCTGGTGGTCACTAGCATTAGAGGAATATTTAACTCCAAAAAGTGGATTACCATGGGAGATAACTATGACAGTAAAGGCGAGGAGAAGACAAAAATGTAGTCTAAAAACAAGGTCCAAGGACACTCCAGCATCAATAAAGTAAAGAAGGTAGAGCCTGAAGAGAATGACCTAGAAAGAAAGAACAAAGGTGGGAAAGTGTGTTATCAAGAAGCTAAAGAGAAAGAAGCATTTCCTGGATGAAACAGTTAACCATGAACTCAAGAAATTGAGAATTCTGTTCATTGGATATTTGCTATATTAAGACCTTGGATGGAAACATATAAGCATCTGAATGCAGAGTTCAAAGAATACCAAGAAGAGATAAGAATGACTTCTTTAGCAATCAATGCAAAGAAATAGAGGAAAAGAACAGAATGGTAAAGACTAATCTCTTTAAGAAACTTAGAGATACCGAGAGAACATTTCATGCAAAGATGGGCTCGATAAAGGACAGAAGTGGTATGGACATAATAGAAGCAGAAGATATTAAGAAGAGATGGCAAGAATATACAGAAGAACTGTACAAAAAGGATCTACACGACCCGGATAATCACAATGGTGTGATCACTCATTTAGAACCAGACATCTTGGAATGTGAAGTCAAGTGGGTCTTAGAAAGCATCACTACGAACAAAGCTAGTGGAGGTGATGGAATTCCAGTAGAGCTATTTCAAATCCTGAAAGATGATGCTATGAAAGTGCTGCACTCAATATGCCATCAAATTTGGAAAACTCAGCAGTGGCCACAGGACTGGAAAAGGTCAGTTTGCATTCCAATCCCAAAGAAAGGCAATGCGAAAGAATGCTCAAACTACCACATAACTGCACTCATCTCACATGCTAGTAAAGTAATGTTCAAAATTCTCCAAGCCAGGCTTCAGCAATACGTGAACCATGAACTTCCAGATGTTCAAGCTGGTTTTAGAAAAGGCAGAGGAATCAGAGAGCAAATTGCAACATCTGCTGGATCATGGAAAAAGCAAGAGAGTTCCAGAAAAACATCTATTTCTGCTTTGTTGACTATGCCACAGCCTTTGACTGTGTGGATCACAATAAACTGTAGAAAATTCTGAAAGAGATGGGAATACCAGACCACCTGACCTGTCTTTTGAGAAATCTGTATGCAGGTCAGGAAGCAACAGTTAGAACTGGACATGGAACAACAGACTGGTTCCAAATAGGAAAAGGAGTAGGTCAAGGCTGTATATTGTCACCCTGCTTATTTAACTTCTATGCAGAGTACATCATGAGAAACGCTGGAGTGGAAGAAACAGAAGCTGGAATCAAGATTGCCAGGAGAAATATCAATAACCTCATATATGCAAATGACACCACCCTTATGGCAGAAAGTGAAGAGGAGCTAAAAAGCCTCTTAATGAAAGTGAAAGAGGAGAGTGAAAAAGTTGGCTTAAAGCTCAACATTCAGAAAACAAAGATCATGGCATCCAGTCCCATCACTCCATGGGAAATAGATGGGGAAACAGTGGAAACAGTGTCAGACTTTATTTTTTGGGCTCCAAAATCACTGCAGATGGTGACTGCAGCCATGAAATTAAAAGACGCTTACTCCTTGGAAGAAAAGTTATGACCAACCTAGACAGCATATTCAAAAGCAGAGACATTACTTTGCCAACTAAGGTCCGCCTAGTCAAGGCTATGGTTTTTCCAGTAGTCATGTATGGATGTGAGAGTTGGACTGTGAAGAAGGCTGAGCACTGAAGAATTGATGCTTTTGAACTGTGGTGTTGGAGAAGACTCTTGAGAGTCCCTTGGATTGCAAGGAGATCCAACCAGTCCATTCTGAAGGAGATCAACCCTGGAATTTCTTTGGAAGGACTGATGCTAAAGCTGAAATTCCAGGACTTTGGCCACCTCATGCAAAGAGTTGACCCATTGGAAAAGACTTTGATGCTGGGAGGGATTGGGGGCAGGAGGAGAAGGGGATGACAGAGGATGAGATGGCTGGATGGCATCACTGACTCGATGGATGCGAGTCTGAGTGAACTCTGGGAGTTGGTGATGGACGGGGAGGCCTGGCATGCTGCAATTCATGAGGTCGCAAAGAGTCGGACACGACTTAGTGACTGAACTGAACTGAACTGAAGACCTTGGATGAGCACCACAAAGTAATTTTCACAGAGTAAAGAAAGAAAGACTCAGATTACAGTGGGCTCAACAGCGAGTGGAAAATGATGAGTTTAAGAGAGTATCCTCAGTTTGTACATAAGAAAGGTGACCACGATCTTCCCTAGAGAGCCTAGACTTATGTCTACACTTAAGGCAAAGTTGTCATTTCCCTTTTCAAACCAAAAATGGTTCCCACTGTATGGCTACCCTATCATGGTAGGTGGGAATTAAGATATAAATGGTGTGATTATTAGAGTGCTAATAACAATCTGTGATTATTCAGAAAATAATACATCAGCAAATTGCAAATCTTAAGAGATATGTCATTCTGGATACTTGAAATTTTCCCTATGGATTTTCAGCCATTACTGTTATATTATGCTATGCCATAGATTTAATGGAAATCTTACCGAAACATATTAAATATTCTCTTACCTTCTAAAATAAAGATGAATCAATGTGGTGTAATCTTTCTGGATCCTTAGCTTATGACCACATGCTGATTTATACCATAATACCCTTGAAATAATTTATTTGAAGTTTGTAGGGATATTAATCATTCCACCAATTTTATGTGTATGTATTCAGTTAGGCTTATGTGTGAAAAATGGGATGAAGGTGCGGGTGACTGATACAGAAGAACAGACATAGGAGATGGGGTCCAGGAGAGCAGGAAGAGGGTGGAAAATATAGAGGAAATGTGGAATAAAAGGTGAATTTTCAGGTGGCTTGGGAAGAAGATAGAGTAGGTGTGCTGATGCATGTGAATATCGATACACGTGTGAATTAAAAGGTGTATCTGTTGGGCTGTAAATAATATTTGTATGTTGATATTGGCTATGAGTCTGTGTGTTTGTGTATATGGGTTGAATATACTATACACCTCTATGTTGGGATTTAGAACAGCACACAGAGCAGCAATACATGAACCGTGAACTTCCAGATGTTCAAGCTGATTTTAGAAAAGGCAGAGGAATCAGAGATCAAATTGCCAACATCTGCTGGATCATGGAAAAAGCAAGACAGTTTCAGAAAAACATCTATTTCTGCTTTCTTGACTATGCCAAATCCTTAGACTGTGTGGATCACAATAACCTGTGCTCAATTCTTCAAGATATGGGAATAACAGACCACCTGACCCACCTCTTGAGAAACCTATATGCAGGTCAGGAAGCCACAGTTAGAAATGGACATGGAACAACAGACCAGTTTCAAATAGGAAAAGGAGTACGTCAAGGCTGTATATTGTCACCCTGCTTATTTAACTTCTATGCAGAGTACACCATGAGAAACGCTGGGCAGGGAGAAGCACAAGCTGGAATCAAGATTGCCAGGAGAATATCAATAACCTCAGATATGTAGATGACACCACCCTGATGGCAGAAAGTGAAAAGGAACTAAAATACCTCTTGATGAAAGTGAAAGAGGAGAGTGAAAAAGTTGGCTTAAAGCTCAACATTCAGAAAATGAAGATCATGGCATCTGGTCCCATCACTTCATGGGAAATAGATGGGGAAACAGTGGAAACAGTGTCAGACTTTATTTTTGGGGGGCTCCAAAATCACTGCAGATGGTGATTGCAGCCATGAAATTAAAAGACGCTTGCTCCTTGGGAGGAAAGTTATGACCAACCTAAATAGCATGTTCAAAAGCAGAGACACTGTGCCAACAAAAGTCCATCTAGTCAAGGCTATGGTTTTTTCCAGTGGTCATGTATGGATGTGAAAGTTGGACTGTGAAGAAAGCTGAGCACTGAATGCTTTTGAACTGTGGTGTTGGAGAAGACTCTGGAGAGTCCTTTGGACTGCAAGGAGATCCAAACAGTCCATTCTGAAGGAGATCAGCCCTGGCATTTCTTTGGAAGGAATGATGCTAAAGCTGAAACTGTAGTACTTTGGCCACCTTATGCGAAGAGTTGACTCATTGGAAAAGACTCTGATGCTGGGAGAGATTGGGGCAGGAGGAGAAGAGGATGAGAGAGGATGAGATGGCTGGATGGCATCATCGACTCAATGGACATGAGTCTGGATGAACTCCAGGAGTTGGTGATGGACAGAGAGGCCTGGCGTGCTGTGATTCATGGGGTCGCAAAGAGTCGGACATGACTGAGCGACTGATGATGAAGTATTGTTCATGTACTGGGATTGGGGAGTGTGTATGTGTTTGTTTGTGTGTATGTTTGGGATGAGGTAAAAGAGTCCGAGGCTGAATAGCCCAAGCTTGTCCCATGTGAACAGATACTCCAGGATGAAGATAGCAAGAGGACTACAGGAGAGGCTGTGCCCTTCCTAAATAAAAGAGACCACATATTTCTCATTCTTGAGGTCAAGGAGACCTTCCCAACTACAGATGTGCAGAAAAGTTCCTTGAAGGTCAAAAGAGGAGTGATGTCAACCTATCCCTAGGCTTCTGCACTGGAATCCATCTTAGATAAGGGTGAACACACACACACACACATACACACATACACAAAGAGTATCCTCAGTTCAGTTCAGTCGCTCAGTCATGTCTGACTCTGTGATCCCATGAATCACAGCACGCCAGGCCTCCCTGTCCATCACCAATTCCCAGAGTTCACCCAAACTCATGTCCATCAAGTCGGTGATGCCATACAACCATCTCATCCTCTGTCGTCCCCTTCTTCTCCTGCCCCCAATCCCTCCCAGCAACAGAGTCTTTTCCAATGAGTCAACTCTTCACATGAGGTAGCCAAAGTATTGGAGTTTCAGCCTCAGCATCAGTCCTTGCAATGAACATCCAGGACTGATCTCCTTTAGAATGGACTGGTTGGATCTCCTTGCAGTCCAAGGGACTGTCAAGAGTCTTCTCCAACACCACAGTTCAAAAGCATCAATTCTTTGGCACTCAGCTTTGTTCACAGTCCTGCTGCTGCTAAAGTCTCTTCAGTCGTGTCCAACTCTGTGCGACCCCAGAGACGGTAGCCCATCAGGCTCCCCTGTCCCTGGGATTCTCCAGGCAAGAACACTGGAGTGGGTTGCCATTTCCTTCTCCAAGGCATGAAAGTAAAAAATGAAAGTGAAATCGCTCAGTCGTGTCCGACTCCTAGCGACCCCATTGGACTGCAGCCTACCAGACTCCTCCATCCATGTGATTTTCCAGGCAAGTGTACTGGAGTGGGGTGTCATTGCCTTCTCTGCTTCACAGTCCTAGGATATACCAAATATGGACTCAGAACCAGGCAAAGCAAGATGACTGGCCAGAGGAAATCTGGAAGAAATGCCCCATAGAAGTGATTTAAATTACCACAAGGGTGAGACTCTCTGAGCCTGTGTATCTATCTACACGTTCTCTTTTTCCTCCTAATAAATACTTCACTTATTTCACTGTTTCCATCTTGGTAGAAATTCATTTCTGCAAACAAAAGGCTAGGGACTTGTCAGTGGCCACTAGTCTAGTGTCTAGGATTCAGTACTCGCTGACAAGTCTGGCCTGATTTTAATCCCTTGAGAACTGAAATTGGCTTCAAGCCACTGGAGGCAAAGGCCACCTGATATCAGGAAGAGAGTACACATTAAGATGAATGTTTATAGGTAGGTTTCACATGTGCTGTGTTGGCCCATACTTGTCTGCGGTGAAATGTGTTACTTACTGTGGGGGGCCTATGCATGAGTATTTATCTTCAGTTATTGCCTTTTCCTTTGTTTTTAACTCTTCATTGCAACCAATATGATTGATTGGTTACAGTGGTGATAAATTTTTGTACTTAATCTGTTATAGGACATAAAATTGAATACTCATGCATCTTAAGATTATATGTAAAATAGGACAATATCTTTTGAATAATGACTTGGCAATCTTATTAGTGAGCAAAATTTATAAGTTAAACAGTTGTGACTGACCAGAATTGATGGTGCAAGGATTTTCATTTGTTCATTTAAAATTCTTGGCTTAGTTATGGAAGGAGATTTTGCAAAATGTTCCTACAGCAATCATATAAATAAAATGGTCATTTTTGTAAATTCATGTCCCATAGATAATAAGGGCTTTCCTAGTACCTCAGTAGTAAAGAATCCACCTGCCAATATAGGAGACATAGGTTTGTTCCTTGGGTAGAGAGGATCCCCTGGAGAAGGAAATGGCAGCTCACTCCAGCATTCTTGCTTGGGAAATCCTATGCACAGAGGAGCCTGGTGGGCTACAGTTCACGGGGTCACAAAGAGTCAGACACAACTTAGCAACAAAACAATAACGTAGATAAAACACCTTCGAAAATTTTTGAACAATATCTCAAATACATTTAGATAATGGCAAAGATTTCATGGCAAAGGAAGAACTGGTTGATACA
The DNA here is from genome assembly GCF_032405125.1 of Capricornis sumatraensis. Lineage (NCBI taxonomy): Eukaryota > Metazoa > Chordata > Mammalia > Artiodactyla > Bovidae > Capricornis > Capricornis sumatraensis. The sequence continues at coordinate 11,401,352 of NC_091089.1, read as the reverse complement.
CAGCAGGATCTTTGGGATTTAAAAAAGGATATAAATTTTATCTTATTTTGAAATTTTATCAAAATATTTGTTTTTGAGATTTTTCTGATTAGCATTTCCCACCTGGCTACTAGACAATCTCCCCTTTTCTCTTCTTTTAGCACATTATAACTCTCCTTGGAGAAGGCAGTGGCACCCCATCTGACTCCAGTACTCTTGCCTAGAAAATTCCATGGATGGAGGAGCCTGGTAGGCTGCAGTCCATGGGGTCGCTAAGAGTCGGACACGACTGAGCGACTTCACTTTCACTTTTCACTTTCATGCCTTGGGGAAGGAAATGGCAACCCACTCCAGTGTTCTTGCCTGGAGAATCCCAAGGATGGAGGACCTGGTGGGTTGCCGTCTATGGAGTCACACAGAGTCGGACACGACTGAAGTGACTTAGCAGCAGCAGCAGCATAGCTCCCCTAGTGAAAGTGAAGTCGCTCAGTCATGTCTGACTCTTTGCGACCCCAAGGACTGTAGCCTACCAGGCTCCTCCCTCCATGGGATTCTCCAGGCAAGAGTACTGGAGTGGGTTGCCATTTCCTTCTTCAGGGGATCTTCCTGACCCAGGGATCGAACTCGGGTCTCCCATATTCCAGGAAAACGCTTTAACCTCTGAGCCACCAAGGAAGCCTCTCCTAGACCACTAATATTGAGGAAATTAGAGGAATGCTAGGCTGCAATTTCTGGAATGTATGATCTGCATATAACTAGCCATAGTGAGGTTTATAATAAAACCAGATGGAAAATATACATGAAAGGAAGTACAAGATTCAAGACCACAAGTGAAATCAAAGAGAGCTGTCAGGGTCAATATGAAAATTTCCAGCCACGGACAATGCTCTTTTCTGCTAAAGAGACAAAAGAATAAAAACTAATCACCTTGAATGGAGGCTCAAAAGGCATGAAAGAGCCAACTGGAACACCTTAAGCTGAAGTTGCAAGTTCAGGCAAAGAAATTGTCTGATTCAGAGTCCTTGGCACAATCCATTTTATCTGACAGTTCAAGAAAGATTTGCAGTAATAAAATCACATTAGGGAATAGAGAACAAAGCACCAGAGGAGAACAAACAAGAAACTTGGCTTTCACACCAAGGGCAGAGCTAACAGTAAGTTGCTTTAGTTTACTGGATTCAGAGGTAAAATAAAAGTACGTTTCCAGTAAGTACCGTCGAGGGGTTTGTGGGAGCATATTAATACCAATCTTCAAGTACTCGCTGAGATGACTCAGCTTTAATGTGATGTCCATTTACAAATTTAAATTTTCATGTGCATTCCAAAGGACTCTGATGCTATAGCCTCTGGAGATATGGGAGGAGAAACTTGTATCACAAATGGCAAAATAACAAATTCTAAATTATTTAGATGTTGGTTGTGCTGTCATTGAACTGTTAGGGTTCTAATTATTTACTTTCTCTCCTACTAATTATTTTCTTCAGATCATTTCCTTCATCAAAAGACAGGTCAGAACCAAAAAATTAATTAGCTTATCACAATGAAAAGTTTGGATTAGAAAAATTACTTAAATCACAGTATGACACATGTTTATCTGCAAAGGGACAGCTAATGAATGGTAGAAAGTGAAGCAGAACCAAAGAGGCTCTTGATTAAAGTGAAAGAAGAGAGTGAAAAAGTTGGCTTAAAACTCAGTATTCAAAAAACTAAGATCATGGCATCCAGTCCCATCACTTCATGGCAAATAGATGAGGAAACAATGGTAACAGTGACAGACTTTATTTTCTTGGGTTCCAAAATCACTGCAAATGGTGATGGCAGCCATGAAATGAAAAGACACTTGCTCCTTGGAAGAAAAGCTATGACCAACCTAGACAGCATATTAAAAAGCAGAGACATTACTTTGCCTACAAAGGTTCACTAGTCGAAGCTATGGTTTTTCTAGTAATCATATATGGATGGGAGAGTTGGACTATAAAGAAAGCTGAGCACAGAAGAATTGATACTTTTGAACTGTGGTTTGGAGAAGACTTTTGAAAGTTCCTTGGACTGCAAGGAAATCAAAGCAGTCAATCCTAAAGGAAATCAGTCCTGAATATTCACTGGAAGGTCTGATGTTGAAGCTGAAGGTCCAATACTTTTTGGCCACCTGATACAAAGAGCTGGGAAAGACTGAAGGCAGGTTGAGAAGGGGACAACAGAGGATAAGATGTTTGGATGGCATCACCAACTTGATGCACATGAGTTTGGGCAAACTCTGGGAGTTGGTGATGGACAGGGAAGCCTGGCGTACTGCAGTCTATGGCATCACAAAGAGTTGGACATGACTGAGCAACTGAACTGACTGAGCAACTGAACTGACTGAGCAAAAGTTTGGTTGCAAATATTCATCTCTGCCCTTGTAACATGACAGCAGCCATGAATAAATGTAAATAAATAAGCATGGCTGTGTTCCAATAAAACTTTGTTTATAAAAACAAGTGGTGGTCAACAAGTCTACCATGCATTTAAAGAGGAATTGCCATCCATTTTAATCAATTTCCCCACAAAATAAAAGAGGAGGGAGTCATTTCAATTTATTTAAAGAGGTCAGTATTACCTCAGTCTCAATACTAGAAGATGACAGCACAATGAAATTAAAACTACAGACTACTATCTCTTATGAGATATTCATGGCAAATGGAAGGGGAAAAAGTGGAAGTAGTGACAGATTTTATTATCTTGGGTTCCAAAATCACTGTGAATGGTGACTACAGCCATAAAATTAAGAGGATTGCTCCTTGGAAGGAAAGCTATGACAAATCTGACAGAGTTTAGGTTTAAAAAGGAAAGACATCACTTTGCTGACAAAGGTCCATCTAGTCAAAGCTATGGTTTTTCCAGTAGTCATGTACGGATGTGAGAAGTGGACCAGAAAGAAGCCTGAATGCTGAAGAATCGATGCTTTCGAATTGTGGTGCTGGAGAAGACTCTAGAGAGTCCCTTAGACTGCAAGATCAAACCAGTCAGTCAAAGAAAATCAACCCTGAATATTCATTGAAAGGAGTGATGCTGAAGTTGAAGCTCCAATACTTTGGCCCCCTGATATGAAGAGCCGACTCACTGGAAAAGATCCTGATGCTGGGAAAGAGTGAAGGCATAGGAGAAGGGGGAGACAGAGGATGAGATGGTTAGATAGCATCACTGATTCAACGGACATAAATATGAACAAACTCCAGGAAATAGTGGAGGACAGAGGAGCCTGGCATGCTATAGTCCATAGGGTCACAAAGAGTTGGACATGACTTAGTGACTGAGCAACAACAACAACAATCTCTCTTGGACTCAGATATTAAGAACTTCAACAAAATATAAGAAAATCAAATCAAGCTGTATAAAAATAATTATACAACATAATCAAGTGGGACTTATCCAGGTTTGCAAGGCTAGTTCAACATTTAATACTCTATCAATGTAACTTTTACCATGCCAATAAGTTAAAGAAGACAATTTATATGAAATATTAATCCATGCACAAAAATCATATAATAACATGAAGTTATTAAGAATCTACCATGCAAATAACCCACCCCTCAGTATAGTACAATAGCTCAAAATACTATGTAAAACATGGTCAATGCACAAACATCAGGCTGCTTATAGTACTGTTGGAAAAGCAATGCATCAAAAAAATAAATATGCATGCAGTACAAGAAGAAGTTAAAGCACAATTCTGAGAAGAAATGATTGTGTGATTAGTTAACTGGTGATGACTTTATAGAGAGTGTTTAATTATATTTTATGAAAAGGATGCAATTATTTGCTTAGCATAATGGTAAATATAATACTTAAAATAAAAACAGGATAAGCAAATAGGAATGGATTATCAGATGAGATATTAATATCCACATTAATATGGTCTAACATTAGCAATGCATAATATGAGATTAAAAATATACTTTCTTGTCAAAGCAATCTTCAGAAAGAAGAATAGAGCTGGAGTTATTACACTCCTTAATGTCAAACCATACTACAAAGCTACAGTAATCAAAATAGTATAGTGCAGATACAAAAACTCACACATAGATCAACGGCACATTGATAAATAGTGTGTGAAACTGGACAGCAACATGTAAAAGAATTAATTTGAACATTTTCTCACACCATATACAAAAATAAACTCAAAATGAATTAAAGACCTAAATGTAAGACACTGATGGTTAACAGGCACATGAAAAGATGCTCAGTATTGGCAAAAGAGAAAGGCAAATCACAGCGAAAACGACACACCACTTAACGCCTGTCAGAATGGCTATCATCAAAAAGATCACAAATAACAAATGTTGATGAGGATGTGGAGAAAAGGCAACTCATATACACTATTGGTAGGAATGTAAATTGGTACAGCTAGTTGGAAAACAGTATAAAGTCTCCTTAGAAACTAAAAACAGAATGCCATATGATCCAGCACTTCTACTCCTGGGCAAATATCCAAAGAAAATGAAAAACCTAACTCAAAAAGATACATGCACCCTATTGCTCATAGCAGTGCTGTTTATAATAGTAACATATGGAAGCAACCTAAGTGACCATCAACAGATGAATGGGTAAAGAAAAGGTGATATATATATATATATATATATATATATACACACACACATATATATACATATATATTACATATATATATATATTTGTGTGTGTGTGTATTCACACACAATGAAATACTACTGAGCTATAAAAACAATGATATTTTGCCATATGCAACAACCTGGAAAGATATGGATGGCATTATAATTATACTTAGTGAAATAAGTCAGACAGATAAAGACAAATCCTGTATGTTTTCACTTAAATGTGAAATATAAAAAATAACCCAAAGAAATGAACATTAAAAATGCATCAATGATTTGAATTTATATTTTATTTAAATATGCAAAAGTTTGCTACAACTCTGCAAGACTACATTTATGTTTGCATATTCTTAACTGCATTCAGATATTGCTTATTTAAAAAACATAAGTGATTGCTCTGTTTGTCATCAGGTACAATATAAACATCAAATATAAATGTAAGTTCAGCAAGATATTCAGTCTGCATTAGGTAAATTACTAGGCAAAGTAAATCTTTTAAATCATTTCTCTAGAAATACTCAAATAACACACATATGTGTGTGTATATGTCTTTCCAGACATATGTCTATTAAATATGTAGACATTACATAGACATATATTTTGATAAATATACAGAATGCAAAATATAATAGCAAACATATTTTGCCAAAGGAATGATATGTATAGTTAAAAATAAAACTTTATATCCAAACTTGAAATTTGATGTCATGATTTTGGTCACTGCTAACAATATTTAAACAAGAAATTCAAGATATCTGCATTTCTAATACTGGTGACTGCAACATTTAGGTAAGATAGATCCCTCTTCTCTTAAGAATTACACATTCTGACCAACTTCCATGAAAGGTTCAATTGAACATCCACTTAAGCTATTAAGAGAGAAAAGTAAAAGGATAAGTAAAACTTAATAAGAAAAATGGTGATCCAATCCTAGAATTTAAATCCTTTCACTGAACCCAAAGTTGAAACTATACCAGAAGCAACAAGGATGCTAATGAATCTTAACAATTGTAAAAAGTGTGCAAGTACTGTGTAGAGAGAAACAGTATTAAAGGAAAATAATTTTGATTATATAATTTTGGAGTCAAACAAGTTATATTTAAATGAAAGAGTAAAATGAAGATATTATCAATATTGAAACTCAAATGTCTCTAACATACAAACTTTCTTAGAAAGCTCTCTTAAAAGCTCTCTTAATGTGGCTTAAGAGAGAAATAGATTCATGACAACTGTATGAGCTAACTGTGAAATAAAGGTGATAATTCTGTAAGTTATAGTGTTACCTTAAAAATCAAGGAAAAACACAGTGCATACATGTGATAACTCAGCAAAAACATACCAGACTGGTACTACCCAATAAAAATATATCATCAGCCACAAATGTGAACTACATAGGAATTTCAATTTTTCCAGAGGCATATTTAAAATAGTAAAAAGAAATAGGTAAAACTACTTTTAATACTATATCCTAAATATTATACACATCCAATGTTATATATTTTCAAAATATTATCATTTTAAAATGTAGTGAATATAAACAATTATTAATGAGACATTTTGCATTTCTATTTTTCACTTGGTCTTTTAAATCCAGGGGTAACCATACTAGTAGAGGGGTTCTTCTGGTGGCTCAGCTGTAAAGAATCCGCCTGACAATGCAGGAGATACAGGTTTGATCCCTGCGTCGGAAAGATCCCCTGGAGAAGGAAATGGCAACTCGCTCCAGTATTCTTGCCTGGAGAATCCCATGGACAGAGGAGCCTGGTGGGGCTATAGTCTATGGGGTGACAAAGAGTCAGACACAACAGCAACTAAACCACCACTACCACCATACTGATAGAGAACAGTTGTAGATGGTACCAATACGGCAGATAGCCTGATGGTGACCTATATCCCACAGCAAATTAGTGTGTGCTGAGTAGGTATTGGTTTGATGAATGTCCAATGGGGTTAGTAGAAAAAAATGCCAACTACTGAAAGTTGCTCAGTGTGTACCAGAATATATTGAGAGGTTATTTCCAGCTATGATCACATGCATTGATACTCACTTACTTCTGAGCTGTGTTTTTTTCTGGGTAGAAATGTATTTAATAAAAATGTTACATTAGAGTTGGCATAAAATTATGAAACAATTTAAGAAGATATTTTCATTATTTACAGCTGTGATTTTCTTGATCCATTAATCTTTATCTCTTAACTCACTTTGCACATGACAGGTTGAATATATAATTAATAGACCAGATATGCATTTAGTAGAAAATAATAGCTTTAATTTTAAGCTGTCATCACCCTAAAAGAGAAACTGCCTTCATGAATTCTGATGAGTCACCATCCTCTGAAAACAAGTACTATATATATATATATATTTTTTTTTTTTTCATAATGATTCTTTTTCTCACCTAATGCACTAAAATCCCACCTACATCTGTGAAAATTCAAAGAATAAAGTGCTTTGGGACTCCAAATAGACTCAGGCTACTAAAGCTGTTTTCACATTTTTCTTGTCACTCGTGCGTCACAGGCAGCTTTTAGCACCTGCCATCCAACATTCAGGAGTGAAAACTGAAGGAAAAAACAACCACCGAGAGACTTTGTTAGATAATGACTGCAAGTAGAGAGAGGGGTTTGTCTAATCAGCACGAAGAGTTACAGGGTCTAGAATTGATCTTCGAACTTTTTCAGAAACAAAGACATGTTAAAAGTGTGACACAAAAAGGAAAAAGGTAACATATAAAGTGTACCTCTTTCTTCTTCTTTTTTTTTTTTTTTAAATATTCATTTATTTGGCTGTGCAGGGTCTTAGTTGCAGCAGGTAGGAGATTTAGCTGTGGCATGTGGGATCTAGTTCCCCGACCAGGGATCAAACTCAGGTCCCTCGCATTGGGAGCTCAAAGTCTTAGTCCACTGGACCACCAGGGAAGTCCCTATCTTTTTCTCCTTAATGACCTGACCCTTGTTTTCCCCAGTGTTCCTAGATACGCTTCCCTTGGGCTCTTTATTGTAAAGGATCTGCACTTCTCTGAACAATCTGTTCTCAACCCTGTGGCCTCACTTACATCCTCTTTAGAATTCAACACAGCCAACTTCTCTGACCAGATAGGGAGTGAAATTCTCTTCCCCAAGCATCCTAGCTTTGACACTTAGCACACCATAATCTAACCGTGGGTTTGCTTGTCTATCTCCTCTCAGTTATTCTTACAGCCCAGCATCTTCAGAGAATCTGCACTTTAAATGTATTCATATAAGAACTGATACTTCTTAAAAATTCAAAGCATCCCAACACCTTTCTTAAAAATTCAAAGCATCCCAACAATTCTTTTGCCCAAAAAAAGCATATGAGTTTTGACTCCCAAGCATGCTATGATTCTTTATGAAAGGTAATTTCCACTATTAAGTTCTTCAGATGACAAGGCTCTGTCACACAATTGCTGCATCTCAATAAAAAAGTGAACTCGTTTGACGATGATGTGCATAGACTTGCATATATTAACATTTAGTTCTCTTTGCAACCTTCATTTTTTAATGACATTACTTATAGGAGAACTCACATTTAGTTACCTTTAGACTTTACAGCTTGCTTTAAAATTGTATGTGGAAAGGTTACCATTGGTAATTGTGGTTTGAATTGTTGCATTTCTAGGCATTCAGTTATTTTGTCTTTGTTGTTCCTGTTGTTATTATCCAAGTTACTGACACAATTATCTAGGTCAGACCACTGATATGTGGAGTTACGTGTGCTGGCTCTTGGCTTTTATTTGATTCTGCTTGAATTCTGAAGAAAACACTAGCTTTCTCCTCACAGCATCTTTCCCTCAGGGATCTGTGTTGACTACCAGTACCTATAATCTGTTTCAAAAGAAATATATGAGGAATGAGCACGAACTGGTGTGAGCAGTTATTACGGGCTATCATTTAGTCTCAGTATGTGGGATTTAAGTGTGTTTTTCCCTCTTAAGATGACTTTAACAGTGCTCACCTGTGCTGAAAGATCTGCAGGCAGTCTTTTTGTGTAAACTGGATGTAATTATGCGAGAGATACCCAAGGGACTGGAGACAACAAGGGGTGTGTATAAGTGTGGATTAGTCGCTCAGTCGTGTTCAATTATTTTTGACCCCATGGACTTTAGACTGCCAGGCTCCTCTGTCTATGGAATTTTTCAGGCAAGAATACTAGAGTGGGTTGACATTTCCTTCTCCAAGGGATCTTTCTGACCCAGGGATTGAACCTGACTCTTCTGCATTGCAGGCAGATATCTTTACTGTACAAGCCATATCTATATGAAAAATTATATATGTAAAATATAACTATGTAATATTATACATGAAAGTGAAAGTCAGTCATGTCCAACTCTTTGAGACCCCATGGACTATACAGTCCATGGAATTCTCCAGGCCAGAATACTGGAGTGGGTAGCCTATCCCTTCTCCAGTGGATCTTCCCAACCCAGGAATCAAACCGGGGTCTCCTGCATTGCAGGTGGATTCTTTACCAACTGAGCTATCAGGGAAGCCCCAAAATTATGCATATATAGGAGATAAGTTCTAACTCAGTTTAGGGAGTCCCTGAGCTGGTCATGTAAGAAGATCACACCAGGCTAAAAAATGACTCTCCATCTATGGCTGACACCCTGATGTTTTTTTGTTCTCCATCTTTTCTCCTGACTAAGGCATGGTGACTTTATTTATTTAGAAGATGGCAAGTATATTTGGCTAATGTACTTATATGCATTATAAGTATATATCCCCTCTTCTCATGAGTCAGGGGACATTCTATATAATGGGAATATACACTGGAGAGTAGATTTCCAGCTTTCCTCAACATACATTTACCACCTATTTATGTGCTATGTTGGGTTCCCGCCCCCACCCTCAGTCTTAAAAAAATGATAACATCTCAAACAGAATGTTTATGGTGTGTGAATTATCTTATATGTCTTGATTATATTAGTAAATGGACAATGCAGTTTTGCATGTCTAGAAATGTAGCCAATATACTATCTCTTTTTGTAGCACTACCATTAATATCATGGTAAGTATATAAAAAGAAAACATTTAGTGACAATGCTCTCAGACTCACCAGGAGGCTGGAGTCTTCATTTCGAGACAAGATCAGAAAGGTGAAAGCCTGAAAAAATGAGTAAGCTTTAGCTTTCATTTGTGTTTTTCAGAAAGAATAGAATCTTAGTAATTCAACTGTCAACTTGCATCATCAATCAAATAAAATTGATTTTCAACTAAGAGATAAATAAAATTGTTCTGAAATGAAAATTTAAAGCAGCTTAACTCATGTAAAATTCACTTTCTAAAGTCCAGTATAGCTTCATTAGATATGTGTGTTAAAGATGCAACAAAAATATGAATGACTTATTTTGACATATTTTACATGTACATGAAGTGACGTATTACTACATAAGTGGAATCAAAGTATACAAAAGTAAAAATAGAATTTACCAAGATATTCTGAATATCGTCTTCGATATTTACTCTTCTGTAACTGATATTGTTGCTTAAAACCATAATTAAGGAATTCCACACACCTATTTTTTACTGATTATCCTTATCTATTACATATCACACACCCAATGTAATGATAAATGCAACATAATATTGCCTTTGCAAAGAGAATTTTTTTAAATGAACCCTTACAGAGTGTTTGGTACGGCAGTATTCTTCTCAGCACAACAGTCTATCATCTCTGAGTTAGGTATTACTATTGTTATCTTGGGCTTAATCATAAAAAAAAAAAGGCACAGGAACGCTAAATATTGTGTCCAAGGTCACACAGCAAGCAAGGAAGGAAGGCAGAAAGGAAGGTTAATTTTCTAAGATACCACCAAGGATTTCTTTTTTGACATGTATAGTATTGACATGGGTGTTTGTTTTACTTCTGTTATTTTAAAAGGGCATGTTTGTATTTCGTATCATTCTCTGTGTATTGGTTGTCACACTATAAGCTAAACTATTTAAAAGCACCCAAAAAAATGTTTATGGAAAATTGCCATTTCAAATGTTCACACTAAAAAAACAAAATGCCCATTCTCTGGGGCACAGAACTTCAATTTTTAGGAATATGCTTTCAGCATATTGTACAAAAAGTTAGACTTTAAAAACAGAGAAAACAACAACATCAAAAACTTCAGATCAGAAGGTAGCTCCTCACGTACCAACGGGGGGCAGTTGCCCCTGAGAGCACAGTCTGGAAAGAGGCTGTGACAGTGGGTGTGGAGACCTCAGCTGCTCGGGGCACTCCTGAGGGCGAAATGTGAGAGCAGGGGCTTCCATGTTGAGGAGCAGGGGCTTCTGCTTCGGGAGCCCTAAAGAGATGCAGGGAACACACCCAGCACAGACGTGCTTTCTCACCTTTGTCCGATCCTGGCATTTTCTCATTTTCAGAACTTTCAGTTATATATAATCTCTCTCTTTCCCTCTTCCCCATATTATAGAAAGAAAGCTTAATATTTTGGGTAGAACATTCCTCACATGAAGACCTACAATAGAGTCATGATATTAAAAGACAATGTGTTCAAGCAAAATAGCTCAAACGATAAAGAGTCTGTCTGCAGTGCAAGAGAGCCAGGTTTGGTTCCTGTGTCTGGAAGATCCCCCGGAGAAGGCAATGGCAACCCAGTTCAGTATTCTTGCCTAGAAAATTCCATGGACAGAGGAGCCTGGTGGGCTACAGTCCATGGGGTTGCAAAGAGTCAGACACGACTGAGCAACTAACACAGCTATCAAAATAAATAAATAAATAGAAATACATATCAAGTATCCAGAGAACTCGTCTGACATATTTGCTTGGAAATATCAGTCTACTCACAAATCATAGAAAGTTCACTGATTGATATTATAAAATGGCAAAAATGTTTTAAGATGCTCTGGCATACCTAAAACACAACCCTTCAGTTTGAAAGCATTGATGTCAAAGGGGGTGTCTGGTAGGATTACATGAAAAATTTGATCAATATAAACTCTGCAAACAATAAGTAACAGCAAAGTACACCTGACTAATAAAATCAGCCTAAGTACAGATCGGATTTTAGGACTGCATCATTTTTCTAATATAATTTCTCAGTGGCCATTTATTTAGAACTCCCCTTAACATGATTGGAAAAAAATCAGGTCAAGAAAACTGGAAAATGGTTGAGTCAGACCAGATTCAGAAAACAGACCACACAGAGGTCTATGTGAGTGAACAGACCCGCTCTGAGATTGGAAGGAAGCACAGCATAGCAGTACAGGCTCAGTCAGAACAGGATTCACTGGATCAGAGCACGGGTCTCTCCTGCTCCTCAGGGCTGCACTCAAGCACTACCAGGAGGTGACATCAGAAAGGACTCTGAGACCAGCCATACACTGACAGTTCATCATCATTTTAGCATCTGCCTCACGGCCTGAACTTCTACTGGACAAACACTGTACAAAACTGAACTAAACTTTAAAAGCTTCAGGTTTTCTTTGCTGTGCAAAAGACTTTGAAATTAATTAGGCCCCATTGGTTTATTTTCGTTTTTAATTTTCGTTACTCTAGAAGGGTGGTCAAAACAGATCTTGCTGTGATTTATGTATCAGAGTGCTCTTCCTATGTTTGTTTTCCTCTCACATTTAGGTCACTTTGTTGTACAGCAGTAACTAATATTAATACAACATTGTGACCTAACAGAAGCAGAAGGTATTAAGAAGAGGTGGCAAGAATACACAGAAGAACTGTACAAAAAAGATCTCCACCACCTAGATAATCACGATGGTGTGATCAATCACCTAGAGCCAGACATCCTGGAATGTGAAGTCAAGTCGGCCTTAGGAAGCATCACTGTGAACAAACTTAGTGAAGTGATGGAATTCCAGCTGAGCTCTTTCAAATCCTGAAAGATGATGCTGTGAAAGTGCTGCACTCAATATGCCAGCAAATTTGGACAACTCAGCAGTGGCCACAGGATGGGGAAAGGTCAGTTTTCATTCCAATCCCAAAGAAAGGCAATGCCAAAGAATGCGCAAACTACCACACAATTGCACTTATCGCACATGCTAGTCAAGTAATGCTCAAAATTCTCCAAGCCAGGCTTCAGCAATATGTGAACTGTGAACTTCCAGATGTTCAAGCTGGTTTTAGAAAAGGCAGAGGAACCAGAGATCAAATTGCCAACATCCGCTGGATCGTGAAAAAAGCAAGAGAGTTCCAGAAAAACATCTATTTCTGCTTTCTTGACTATGCCAAAGCCTTTGACTGTGTGGATCACAATAAACTGCGGAAAATTCTGAAAGAGATCGGAATACCAGACCACCTGACCTGCCTCTTGAGAAATCTGTATGCAGGTCAGGAAGCAACAGTTAGAACTGGACATGCAACAACAGACTGGTTCCAAATAGGAAAAGGCGTACATCAAGGCTGTATATTGTCACCCTGCTTATTTAACTTCTATGCAGAGTACATCATGAGAAACGCTGGGCTGGAGGAAGGAGAAGCTGGAATCAAGATTGCCAGGAGAAATGTCAATCACCTCAGATATGCAGATGACACCACCCTTATGGTAGAAAGTGATGAGGAACTAAAAAGCTTCTTGATGAAACTGAAAGAGGAGAGTGAAAAAGTTGGCTTAAAGTTCAACATTCAGAAAACGAAGATCATGGCATCTGGTCCCATCACTTCATGGCAAATAGATGGTGAAACAGGGGAAACAGTGTCAGACTTTATTTCTTTGGGCTCCAAAGTCACTGCAGAGAGTGATTGCAGCCATGAAATTAAAAGACACTTACCCTTTGGAAGGAAAGTTATGACTGACCTAGATAGCATATTGAAAAGCAGAGACATTACTTTGCCAACTAAGGTCCATCTAGTCAAGGCTATGGTTTTTCCAGTGGTCATGTATGGATGTGAGAGTTGGACTGCGAAGAAAGCTGAGCTATGAAGAATTGATGTTTTTGAACTGTGGTGTTGGAGAAGACCCTTGACAGTCCCTTGGACTGCAAGGAGATCCAACCAGTCCATTCTAAAGGAGATCAGGCCTGGGTGTTCATTGGAAGGACTGATGCTGAAGCTGAAACTCCAATACTTTGACCATCTCATTCAAAAAATTGACTCATTGGAAAAGACTCTGATGCTGGGTGGGATTGGGGGCAGGAGGACAAGGGAACAACAGAGGATGAGATGGCTGGATGGCATCACCAACTCAATGCACGTTAGTTTGAGTAAACTCCAGGAGTTGGTGATGGACAGGGTGCCTGGCGTGCTGTGATTCATGGGGTCGCAAAGAGTCGGACATGACTGAGCGACTGAACTGAAAAACTGAACTGAATTGAAAGCAACTATATCCCAATTTAAAAGAAAAAAAAAGCTCCAGGAAATCATATAATATAAAACAACTTAATATGAAAAAATCTAAAAAAACTTCTCTGGTTCATCTGTTTCAGAAACCAAGTCTTGGGTTGGGGGTTTCTTAAAGCATATGCGTGTAAAATAGAGAGCTGTGGAAATTTGCTGTATGATACAGAGAACACAAAGCCTGTATGTCAGCTTAGAGGGGTGGGATGGGCTGGGAGATGGGAGAGAGGTTTAAGAAGGAGGGGACATATATGTATATATACCTATGGCTGATTCATGATGACTGATGAAAGGCAGAAACCACCACAATATTTTAAAGTACTGAAAGTGAAAATCGTTCAATCGTGTCCAACTCTTTGAGACCCCAGGGACTATTCATTCTGTGGAAATCTCCAGGTCAGAATACTGGAGTGGGTAGCTCAGCCCTTCTCTAGGGGATCTTTCCAACCCAGGGATTGAACCCAGGTCTCCAACATTGCAGGCAGATTCTTTACCAGCTGAGCCACAAAGGAAGCCCATCATTTCAGTTCAGTTGCTCAGTCGTGTCAGACTCTTTGGGACCCCATGAATCACAGAACGCCAGGCCTCCCATCCATCACCAACTCCCAGAGTTCACTCAAACTCATGTCCATCGAGTCGATGATGCCATCCAGCCATCTCATCCTTTGTCATCCCCTTCTCCTCCTGCCCTCAATCCCACCCCCACACCCACATCAGAGTCTTTTCCAATGAGTCAACTCTTCTCGTGAGGTGGCCAAAGTATTGGAGTTTCAGCTTCAGCATCAGTCCTTCCAATGAACACCCAGGCCTGATCTCCTTTAGGATAGACAGGTTGGATTTCCTTGCAGTCCAAGGGACTCTCAAGAGGCTTCTTCAACACCACAGTTCAAAAACATCAATTCTTCAGCGCTCAGCTTTCTTTGCAGTCCAACTCTCACATCCATACATGACCACTGGAAAAACCATAGCCTTAACTAGACAGACCTTAGTCAGCAAAGTAATATCTCTGCTTTTCAATATGCTATCTAGGTCAGTCATAACTTTCCTTCCAAAGAGTAAGCGTCTTTTAATTTCATGGCTGCAATCACTCTCTGCAGTTACTTTGGAGCCCAGAAAAATAAAGTCTGACACTGTTTCCCCTGTTTCCCCATCTATTTCCCATGGTGCGATGGGACCAGATGCCATGATTTTCATTTTCTGAATGTTGAGCTTTAAGCCAACTTTTTCACTCTCTTCTTTCACTTTCATCAAGAGGATTTTTAGTTCTTCTTCACTTTCTACCATAAGGGTGGTGTCATCTGCATATCTGAGGTGATTGACATTTCTCCTGGCAATCTTGATTCCAGCTTCTCCTTCCTCCAGCCCAGCATTTCTCATGATGTATTCTGCATATAAATTAAATAAGCAGGGTGACAATATAAAGCCTTGATGTACGCCTTTTCCTATTTGGAACCAGTCTGTTGTTCCATGTCCAGTTCTAACTGTTTCTTCCTGACCTGCATATAGGTTTCTCAAGAGGCAGGTCAGGTGGTCTGGTATTCCGATCTCTTTCAGAATTTTCCACAGTTTATTGTGATCCACACAGTCAAAGGCTTTGGCATAGTCAAGAAAGCAGAAATAGATGTTTTTCTGGAACTCTCTTGCTTTTTCCACGATCCAGCAGATGTTGGCAATTTGATCTCTGGTTCCTCTGCCTTTTCTGAAACCAGCTTGAACATCTGGAAGTTCATGGTTCACATATTGCTGAAGCCTGGCTTGGAGAATTTTGAGCATTACTTGACTAGCTGTAAGATGAGTGCAATTGTGTGGTAGTTTGTGCATTCTTTGGCATTGCCTTTCTTTGGGATTGGAATGAAAACTGACCTTTCCCAGTCCTGTGGCCACTGCTGAGTTTTCCATATTTACTGGCATATTGAGTGCAGCACTTTCACAGCATCATCTTTCAGGATTTGAAAGAACTCAACAGGAATTCCATCACATCTGCTAGCTTTGTTCATAGTGATTATTTCTAAGGTCCACCTGACCTCACATTCCAGGGTATCTGGCTCTAGGTGAGTGATCACACCATCGTGATTATCTGGGTGGTGAAGCTCTTTTTTGTGCAGTTCTTCTGTGTGTTCCTGCCACATTTTCTTAATATCTTCTCCTTCTGTTAGGTCCATACCATTTCTGTCCTTTATCGAGCCCTTCTTTGCATGAAATGTTCCCTTGGGATCTCTAATTTTCTCGAAGAGATCTCTAGTCTTTCCCATTCTGTTCTTTTCCTCTATTTCTTTGCACTGATGGCTGAGGAAGGCTTTCTTATCTCTCCTTGCTATTCTTGGGAACTCTGCATTCAGATGCTTATATCTTTCCTTTTCTCCTTTGCTTTTTGCTTCTATTCTTTTCACAGCTATTTGTAAGGCCTCCTCAGACAGCCATTTTGCTTTTTTTTGCATTTATTTTCCATGGGGATGGTCTTGATTCCTGTCTCCTGTACAATGTCACAAACCTCCATCCATAGTTCATCAGGCAGTCTGTCTATCAGATCTAGTCCCTTAAGTCTGTTTCTCACTTCCACTGTATTATCATAAGGGATTTGATTTAGGTCATATCTGAATTGTAGTGGTTTTCCCCACTTTCTTCAATTTAAGTCTGAATTTGGCAATAGATTTTCCCTGGTGGCTCAGATGGTAAATCATCTGTCTACAATGCCGGAGACTGGGGTTTGATCCTTGGGTCTGAAAGATCCCCTGGAGAAGGATATGGCAGCCCACTCCAGTACTATTGCCTGGAAAATCCCATGGACAGAGGAGCCTAGTAGGCTACAGTCCATGGGGTCGCAAAAAGTCGGACACGACTGAGCAACTCTACTTTGGCAATAAGGAGTTCATGATCTAAGCCACAGTCAGCTCCCAGTTTTGTTTTTGCTGACTATATAGAGCTTCTCCATCTTTTGCTGCAAAGAATATAATCAATCTGATTTCAGTGTTGACTGTCTGGTGATGTCCATGTGTAGAGTCTTCTCTTGTGGTGTTGGAAGAGGGTGTTTGCTATGATCAGTGCGTTCTCTGGGCAAAACTCTATTAGCCTTTGCCCTGCTTCATTCCTTACTCCAAGGCCAAATTTGCCTGTTACTCGAGGTGTTTCTTGACTTCCTACTTTTGCATTCCAGTCCCCCATAATGAAAAGGACATCTTTTTTGGGTGTTAGTTCTAACAGGTCTTGTAGGTCTTCATAAAACCATTCAACTTCAGCTACTTCAGCATGACTGGTTGGGGCATAGGCTTGGATTACCGTGATATTGAATGGTTTCCCTTAGAAATGAACAGAGATCATTCTGTCATTTTTGAGATTGCATGCAAGTACTGCATTTTGGACTCTTGTTTACCATGATGGCTACTCCATTTCTTCTAAGGGTTTCCTGCCCACAGTAGTAGATATAATGGTCATCTGAGTTAAATTCACCCATTCCAGTCCATTTTAGTTTGCTGATTCCTAGAATGTCGACGTTCACTCTTGCCATCTCCT
Organism: Capricornis sumatraensis; assembly: GCF_032405125.1. Lineage (NCBI taxonomy): Eukaryota > Metazoa > Chordata > Mammalia > Artiodactyla > Bovidae > Capricornis > Capricornis sumatraensis. The sequence continues at coordinate 11,383,931 of NC_091089.1, read as the reverse complement.
GTTTGACAATTTCCAATTTGCCTTGATTCATGGACCTGACATTCCAGGTTCCTATGCAAATATTGTTCTTTACAGCATCAGATCTTGCTTCTATCACCAGTCACATCCACAGCTGGGTATTGTTTTTGCTTTGGTTCCATCCTTTCATTCTTTCTGGAGTTATTTCTCCACTGATCTCCAGTAGCATATTGGGCACCTTCCGACCCGGGGAGTTCCCCTTTCAGTATCCTATCATTTTGCCTTTTCATACTGTTCATGGGGTTCTCAAGGCAAAAATACTGAAGTGGTCTGCCATTCCCTTCTCTAGTGGGCCACATTCTGTTAGACCTCTCCACCATGACCCATCCGTCTTGGGTGGCCCCACATGGCATGTCTTAGTTTCATTAAGTTAGACAAGGCTGTGGCCCTAGTGTGATTAGATTGACTAGTTTTCTGTGCTTATGGTTTCAGTGTGTCTGCCCTCTAATGCCCTCTTGCAACACCTACCATCTTACGTGGGTTCTGTTACCCTGGAGTATCTCTTCACAGCTGCTCCAGCAAAGCCCAGGTGCTGCTCCTTACCTTGGATGAGGGGTATCTCCTCATGGCCACCCCTCCTGACCTTGAACGTGGAGTAGTTCCTCTCAGCCCTCCTGAGCCCATGCAGCCATTGCGCTTGAATGTGGGGTTGATCCTCTCTGTCACCTCCCCTGACCTCGGGCGTGTGGTAGCTCCAAGGGAAACCCATTGTAAAGTAATTATCCTCCAATTAAAAATTAAATTAGATTTAAAGCATATGCAACAATTACCTCTCCTTGTAAAAAGAAACTTACCTGTTTGGAAAGCACCTTTATATTTTAAAAACAAATGTCTTTTTTTTTTTTTTTTAACAAATGTCTTTCTAACATCACTGTGCATGGGGTCAATGTAGAAAACAGAGCAACTTTATTCTGGGAAGTGTGAGAATCAACGTGTGATCATGATGAATACAAACCACATGGAGAAGAAAATTATTATTATTTTTAATTAATTAATAGAATCTCAACCTACCACAGTTTAAGGGACATTTAATGGAGTTGCATAGGACTTTCCAAGGTGACCACAACTGTCAATCAATTACTGTTAGAAGCTCAAATTCCAATCTTACTCTTTCTGCCAAAGAAATGGGGCTATAAAACCTACTTCATGATGCAGAACATAGCATTTTACAGGAGGGGGCGAACTGAGGCCACAGACATATAACTCAAATTATGCAGATCAGAGAAAATAGGCTGTCACTGAGCCACACAAAAGGAGATAAAATTTATTTAAGGGTAATAAGTAGCAAGCAGTAGGAATCTTGGAGTGTGTACCAAAGGTGAGGGGACACTTTTAAGTCAGACAATACCCTTGGTTATTTATTTACAGTAAGTGTTTAAAAAGTCACTGGTGTGATGTAAACTAATTTCTCTGCAATTAGAATGAAAAGCTCCAATAAGTCTAAGTGTGTGAAGCAAAAAAAAAAAAAAGGTTAAGGAAAGAAACAGCATATAGACTGAATAAGAATATAGATAATTTTCTTCACCATACCTGGCTAATGTTTTCATCAATTTTTAATGGGGAGGAATTTGAAGTTATCTCAATACCAATATATGACACATATAAACAACATATTATTATAGATAATATGTAATATATATGAAGTCCTGTTTATCTTAAGTAGATTGCACAGTACATTATGTTATACTATGCTATGTAGAGTGCTGTAAAAACATAATTCTATGGATACAATCAGAAAATAACTTCATTTTGCTTCTTTAGATTTGCACATTGGTACTGTTTTTTCTTTTGCTCCTGTGTGAAAATTTACTCAGGCTAAATAATCTTCTGGTCAGTCTTATAAAGGAGGAAATCTCAAAGTTACTGAAAATAATGAACACAATCTTAATGCAACAATTAACTATGTTTAGTTCTAAGCAATTCCACCTTAGTTTATTAAAAGACCTTCTCCTATCACCAGGGCTCTGTAACCTGCAGGGTCCTTAATGTAGTAAGCTGCATTCCAGTTTTATCTGGTCAGTTAATGCTGTATTAGCCCCTCCAAATTTGATGACACTCCTTTTCTCTAAGTCAGCTTCACCTCTTCCCGTGACTTCATTGAAAAGAAATCAATACAATTTCACCAACACTCTTTGGCAAGGGATCTATACCTGGTCAATATAAAACACATACTCTTTTCCTAAAAAAAATTCTAGACTGCAGGTCAATGTCACTGCAGTTACTGGTTCACATATTATGCTCTCAGCATTTCCATTAAACAAGTCTTACTAGGTTTGAGGTGAGGAAAGAATTTCAACTTCCTATCCTCCTATTTTCTTAAGCCTGATGGTATTTGTGTGCTCAGTCACTCAGTCGTGTCCAACTCTTGGCAACCCCAAGAGTTGGACTGTAGCCTGCCAGGCTCCTCTGTCCATGGGGTTTCCCAGGCAAGAATACCGGAGTGGGTTGTCATGCCCTCCTTCAGAGGATCTTCCTGACCCAGGGATAAAATCTGCAACTCTTGTGTCTCCTGCATTAGCAGGTGGATTCTTTACCGCTGCTCCACCTGGGAAGCTCCATAAGTCTGATAAAGTGTAGACAGATAGATAATAGAGAGATAGATAGATGTAAAATACAGACAGCCTTCTCCTCGGAGAACAGGGATAAGGCAGAGATGACTCACTCTGGCATCTTCTGGAGGCTCCCTCCATCCCCATTTCCAAAGCCATTCATCAATCATCCTATGAGGCACATGCATGCCACCAGGGGGATGGCATCAACAATCAGGATAAGGTGCACTTATGATCCTTATATATACCTTCAAAAACAAAGACTAGCCTCAATTATTCAGACTGAACTGAGACTCCACAGCCTACCAGCAGACCAGAATGCCATGTTGGAGGCAGTCCATCTGCCCCTCCCCAACTCCCTAAGGGGCACCAACAACTATAAATAGTGCTTTATTTCCAGGGATGCTAAAGCTAAGTCTTGTATGGAAGCGAGTCATTATCTTCACTTCTTCCTCAAAACGTGGTTTACATTCTAGGGGTGCTCACAGAAATACAACCAATAGATCACAGAAGCCTCAGATGGCTCCAAACATCTCTCAAAAATGAGGCTGACCTGATTTACTGAGGGAAGATTCCCAAAAGTATAACTTACCCACATACACCATAATTTATGTTTACCCTGTAAGTACTTACTCTTAAAATGGGAATCCTCCAGTTAGAATGGGTATTACTACATCTGTCCCTGATTTTGTCTAACTTGATAGGTCACTTTGACTTAGGAAGGTCATCAAACCATCCTCAGTTCACTGGTCAGGAGGGTAATGGTGATAGAATTGCCCTAGACTTCCTCCTAGATGGCCAAAGTAGAGTCTGCACAACACACTAATATTTTCTGTGGTGCCTGGATTAAAATCTCGGGCCAAGTGGAAATGTCAATTACATAACCTAAAGAGAAAGCTACCTGTATTTCTAAGGTAGACAATAGCAGGGTTTGTTCAGCTGGACCTGTGACCCTGGGGGCACAGAAGGATACTTGAAGACAATCCTGAAAGCCGGCTTCACCCTGATATTTGAGATCGTGTTGCCAGCAGTCTTCAAGATAGGTTGTTGGAGATGAACAGGTGTAGTTTCAGTTTCTATCTGTCATATTTATTGGAGTGGTTGACACAGTACTGCAGTTAAGAGAAAATTCTTCAGAAGTTAATATGGTGACAGCTCTCCATGAATCTCTTTCTTGTCTATCTTGGATGCAGAGGTACTAACTAACTTTTGTTCTGGAACAAAAAGTAGTCATGCTTAGTGTCCAGTGTGATAAGCATAATCTCTATTTTAGGCAAAGGTCAGGCATGCTTATTACCCATTATGAAAGACTTGAGTTCTCTAAGTGCAGATTACTCTGAGTCTATGTACAAGCATCCCTCTGGGCACATCAGCAATATCCACATGGTATTTGTGGGGTAAGGAGAGCTGATACAACTAGGCAAATGCTCACGCTTCCTTGCTGTGCTATGAGTAATAAATACCTTTGTCTCTGACCCAGAAGCTCACGTCTTCTTCCAAGATCCGTGAAACTGTGGTAAGTAGACTAACTTATTAGTTTATGGATAGAGTAAAATCTTCACAGTATTTTGCAAATATTGAAGGCTATTTTAGTATTACAAAATATCATTTTGAGTATACTAAGACTTGTACAGTGTACATTATTTTTTACTAAATTTTGGCTTCATAATGGCTCAGATGGTAAAGAATCTGCCTGCAATGCAGGAGACTGGGATTCGATCCCTGGGTCAGGAAGATCCTCTGGAGAAGGGAATGGCTACCCATTCCAGTATTCTTGTCTGGAGAATTCCATGCACAGAGGAGCCTGAAGGGCTACAGTTCATGGAATCACAGAGTCGGACATGATTGAGTGACTGAACAACAGCAGAGAAGAGACAGCCAGCCAGCCAAGGTGGTGAAGGGTGTCTGTGACTTTGCTAACATGGATAATTTTGTGAGATAAATTAGCTGGGAGGATAACATGAGTAAAAACAGAAAAAGAAATCTGTAAGGGAAAAAAAAAAGAGAGACATTTACTCCCAGAAAAGGCAAGAAACTTAGAGTGAGCAAGAAAAAGTAAAATAGTGAGAGTCAGCTGTTTCGTACAGTATGAACTTTAACATCCAGTGAAAATTAGGAGCTCAAAGTTTTTGAGCAATTTTCTTGGTTGTATTTATTGAATTCTGTTACTTCCCTAGGACTAGGAAGGTTACATCAGATTCACACTCCAAATGCATTGCTTTTCCCTTGGGTGTTTGTCAGCATAGATCCAGCGACATTTAGCTTCCAATGAATCTGAAAGCATTTTATTAACACAGAACACTTGAGTTAACAATTTGCATTCTGCCAAAGATTTTCACCTCACAGTGACAGCGCTATTTCTTCTGAGTAATTCCGAACACTAACCAGGGAGGACAAACAAAGGCTTTTGAATCTCTTGATGTTTCTACATAAAAGCTACACCTTATTTCCATTCTGGTTCAGCAAGCCCAGTAGTTTTTTGAAAGAAACAAGAGGCTTCGTTTTGAGGCTGATTTATGGAAGCAGTTGTGCTCAGCTGAACAGGTGGTGTGTTCCCCTGGGCCAGAACAGGCCAGATGGATCAGTCTTCAATGTTGTTGGTCATTAATGGTGAGCAGCTGTCTCCCCAGAGAAGTGAGACAGAGCATGACTCATCAACCGCATTTCAGTATGTTTTTGCAGTGACTCAACCACTTCATCTTAATGGACTTGACCAACTATTTCCCTTCCTTCCATTATACACCACAGTTGAAGCAATAAAAATGATTGATTTGTAAATTCATACAAGTTTCACTTTTTCCCTTTAATATGTAATCCTACTTTATAAATAGGAGGCTGTACCCATTCTGTGGTGGATTTGAAGGCATATGGGTAATGCTGGCTTCGCCTGAGTGTTCATCTTTATTGACACTACAGTTCCTGAAACATCCACATTACATATTTATTCCATCAGTGTAAGACATTTGTCCTCAAGTGTCTCTTTTTCAAGTGCAAATTCTCTTAAAGGAATGCTGAACCATTAGCAGTTATCAATGAGTTCTTTTACAGATTCATTTCACCAGGAACAGGACAGGTGAGTTTTGACAGTGGTAGTAATGGCCAGGTTCACAGTCTAAGAGTGGTTTATCCTATCCGGCTCTGCACCATGATTACTTGGAAGCTTTTTAAAAATAAGAGCTTTCTGACTTCATTTTGAGAGACTCATTTAGTAGATCTGAGTGGGGCTCCAAGATATACTTTTATTTAAGAGGACTGGGTGATGCTAATGCAAGTTGTTAGTAGACCAATGTTTGTGAAAAATTCATAGGACCTCCTCTACCAAAGACGACTTAGGTATCATCTGAGACACTGAATTCGTGTGTGTGCCTGTGTGTGTGTGTACTATGATGGTGGTGGTGGAAGGATGGGTGCATGCATGCCCAGTCACTCAGTAATGTCCGACTCTTTGTGTCCCCACGGACTACAGCCCTCCAGGCTCCTCTGTCCAGGGGATTTCCCAGGCAAGAATCTAGAGTTGGACACCATATCCATCTCCAGGGAATCTTCCCAACCCAGGGATTGAACCCGCATCTCCTGCATTGGCAAGTTGACTCTTTACCACTGAGCCATCTAGGAAAGGGCCAGAAGCATGGGATAGTTCAGTAAACTGTATCCTCCAGGTCACCAGAAACCTTCTGAGGGACACTACCTCTGGTGCCTAAGAGAAGACCCGCTGCCTAGTGAGTGCACAATACTTTTTGAATAGATGGATATATAATGATGAAGGTGTGAGGGAGAAAATAAGAGGGAAGACAAGACAAAGAGAAAGCTAATATTAATTTTGGCCTGCTCATGTTTTTTTTTCTTAATGGGCTAAAAAATGCCATAACAACAGAATTTAACAATGGTCTCAAATATATTAAAATTTCTCCTTTCTTTATGGTAACAAGTAACTCATACTGAACACAGCTGGTCCCAGTTGAATAAATGAGTGAGACAATGAAATGGAAAAGTAATAATATAAAGTTCTGTAGCTTCAGAATTGGCCTAAGGTCACCACAATCTATTTAAATTATTTTACTTCTCAAACCAGATATTTGCCATGTGTTCCCTAGAGAAGATGATATATGAATTAGCTGTCAGAAAGAGGAAAGCTGTTGAAAAGAAACTAAAAAAAAGAAAAGAGTTTCACTGCTGTTCTGAGATCTTGGGTGAGGCATTAAAAATCTTTGTGATTCTGTTTTTCAATGTGTCAATTCATTAATGCAGCATGGAAAATAATGTGGAGAACTGTAATGTGCATTACACGTGATAAAAAGGAGTGAAAGCATACTAAAGTCAAAAGTAATATCATCATTTTTCTCCTCAGAGCGAGGATATTATTTCTTCATCGGTTTTCTTCTTCACTCTGTCCATTCTAGTCAATGAAAGAAGTTGGATTAATCTCTTAATTATTTCCTTTAAATGGTTGAAAAAAGGTTGAGCTTGATTTCCATTTGATAAGATTCCTTATGGGCCTAGGGCCTTTAAGCAGCTTCATTCTCTTCTAGTTGCTAAAAATTAGATGTGTGAACACAGTAATAGTATGTACATATACAGATATGTATATATATATATATGTGTGTGTGTATATATATATATGGAGAAAGAAAGAGATGTATTAGGATACAAGGGATTCTAGGGAAAAAATGAGTGAAGAGACAACATGATTTTAAGATGATATTCTTGGAAAGGGATGAAGCTTTTCTCAAACACTAACTATGTCTTTTGCATGGGCAATTACATATTTCAGAAGTGCTTGAATGTGCACTGACAGGGTCCACGTTACAGTCTTAGAGTTTAGTTGGTGATTATAAGTGATCTTTTCTGGAGTTGAGGGAGACAATTGTAAGGCTAGAGTGTTTTAGATGGGTGTTCTCCCCAATCATTAAACTTGGTGTACTAGGACTGTTAGCTTCCAGTATGCTAAAAATTGTCATTTAGTCACTACTGAGCCAGGAGTCTCAACAGTCCTGACAAGTAGGTACCATGATGTCCCTTTTAATTAGGACTTAGGTGCACAGAGGTTCAGAAAACTTACCCAAGTTCATGTGGATAATAAATAATGAAATTTGACTCATTATGGCTTATGGAAACCATAAAAGCAAAGGGAAGATAAGGTTAGCCAGGAGGAAAAAAGAAGTCCATCAGCTATAAGGGGGATTACCGAGCAAGTTTGAGATGAAGAAAAACAACAGAGGTGGGCTGGATTTTATTCACTGGAAAATAGTTACTGAAATAAGAGCTAAGAAAACTTGCCTCAAGCTTCTTTGCTTCCAGAGCTCTGAAGTAAAGTTATTTCTTTGCTGACACAGACAGATGACCAGGCTGTTTCCAAGACTGAAATGGTTTCACCTTTGTAGTCCAGTCAGCCATGTACGCTCTTCTTTCAGGATATGTGACACACACATAGCTCGCTGATGGTGAGAATCTGGCAGGCATCTCCTCCAAGCTCACCAGGAGCTGCCCGGGAGGCACATCCAAGCCCAGGTCTCGCCTAGTCCTCTGGCTTCCATAAGATTTTGAACTGGTGTGGAGTCATAGACACATGCTCAGAACTCAACACTGCCCTGCTTGGCTTCACAGGAGTAACCTATGGTGTAATGAAATTGACAAAATAGACTGCTTTTCTTGAATTTGGAATGATTCTGAACCCTTAAGATTCTTAGAGAACTTAAAAACTCCTGTGGAGATTCACTGGAAGGACTGATGCTGAAGCTGAAACTCCAATACTTTGGCCACCTGATGCAAAGAGCTGACTCATTTGAAAAGACCCTGATGATGGGAAAGATTGAGGGCAGGAGGAGAAGGGGACGACAGAGGATGGATGAGATGGTTGGATGGCATCACCGACTCAATGGACGTGAGTTTGGGTAAACTCTGGGAGTTGGTGATGGACAGGGAGGCCTGGAGTGCTGCAGTCCATGGGGTCACAAAGAGTCAGACACGACTGAGTGACTGAACTGAACTGAACTGACTGATGGAGATTCAAATATGCTCAGGAACCAGGAATCTTCCAGATCCAGGGATTGAACTCAAGTCTCCTGTGTCTCCTGCATTGGCAGGCAGATTCTTTACCACTAGCGCCACCTGGGAAGCTCTCAGAAACCATAGCCCACTTTTAGATGGATTATGATCCCAGGAGAGAGACTTTTATCTTTACTTGGTGATACCTTAAGGACTTTTCTGTCATAGGGGCGGAGCCAACAGCCTCACCTTGAGCACTTGGGGGAAAACCAGGGAATGAAGAACCCTTAGAGCAATGGCTCACGTGGGGGTTTTCTGGTCCTGCATCAATGGATGATCTGACCTTTTTTCAACTGGTTTCTTCCTAGACCTTTACCTTGAAGCTTGTAGGCAAAAAGATTCCAGTTGAACCTTTTGTCTAGTCCCTTGTATTTATCTTGAAAACTTGATACTTTCCTCCCTGATTCTGCCTTACTACTCTGATTTAGACCAAAAAAAAAAAAAAAAGATTATGTGAAAAAAACTGTTATTGAACACGTAATACATGATAGGAACTGTTCTATGGACTTTACCTGTATTAACTTATTTAATCTTTACAGGCATTAAAGATAGATTCTGTTAAGCTGTCCACTTTACACAGGCTAAAACTGAGACACAAAGGAAGTTAAAATAATTTTCTCAAGAGTTCAAATAATTGACAGAGCCAGGATCCTAACAGTACAAAGTAGTATATAAACCAATGAATGAGCTCCTAGTATTCAGAGCTGAGAATGAAAATTCACATGTGAATATAATCAGAAAATCTTCTCTGAGAAATTTCCATTTCTGCTGCTAGATTTTAAACTGGCAGAAAGGAGTGGAGATATCATAAAAAAAAGAAAGAAGCTAAATAAAGAGATAAAAGATATATTAGGACTAGCAGATAGAAGTCAGTAAGAATTGACATGTAAACGCTTATTTGAATACTAGTTAGAAATAGTGTGATAAAATAACAAAAGTTACTGATTATTAGCTCAAAATTTTAGACAGGAATAGGTAAGCTACATAAATCCATTCAGGGGCTTTCATGGAGTGACATGACAAAAACCCTGATTAATGAGGAATAATCTGACAGCTGTGGAAAGAAAAAGTCTGTAGAGAAAAAGACTTAATTCATGAGGATATGATAGGACTTGAAAGAATGTTGTTCAGCCACTAAGTGAAAGAGTGTAGTGATAAGAAAATGCAAAGGATTAAATTCCTGAGGCATTATTCTACAAGAAAAAATGGAACCCAGAAATGTTAAATAGTGAGTGAAAAGTCAAGTTAAGATGCTTCCACTGTTTTAAATGTGATGAACAGAAAAACTGGGGTAATGTTTGTAAGAGAAAAGCTGAAAACTTATGGCTAACATATAAGTTAAAAAATCATTCAATTGCATTTGGTATCACATGCCTTTAAGCCCTGTGTAACTGATGTTATCTCTGAACCATTTTTTATAGAATATAGGAACAGAGAAATATTAATTGAAAGAATATGGCTGTAAGTCAACTTGCCCACTAGTAATGTGGTTGTTTATTTAATAGATAGTCATTGGTCCCCTACTGTATGTCAGATGCTGGATTATTTGCTGACATTCATTACTGAACAAGATCCCAACTGACTTCATGGATAGGATGGATATGAGTGAACTGTGTTTTGTCATTCAGTCATGTCCGACTCTGTGCGACCCCATGGATTATAGCCCGCCAGGCTCCTGTGTCCATGGGAATTCTCCAGGCAGGAATACTGAAGTGGGTTGCAATGCCCTCCTCCAGGGGATCTTCCCGACCTGTTTTGAACCAGTGAACTAGGGTCTAACAAAAGGGGAAGTGTTTGGCACTGTGGGGTCAGTGGAGCTAAGCTGATGTTGCCATGAGGAATTATATTTAAATGAGTGTGACAAGTAGAGAACATTTTGAGACTGTCTGAATTGAGGAGTTTAGCACAGTGGGGGATTGATGACTTCTCTCCACTGTCTAGGTTAAGACGGATCCATTTGAAGACACTCAGGAGGACCAGGTTTGAACAGGAAGCATGATGGCAAGTTATATATAAGGAAACAGTCTTTCTCAGTATTATTTGTTCAAAGGGTAATAATATAAAGATACTATATAAATATATAGATGCACATATGGTTGGGGCTTCCCAAGTGGCTCACTGTTGAAGAACCCACCTGCCAATGCAAGATGCCCAAGTTGGGAAGATCACTTGGAGAAGGAAATGGCAACCCACTCCAATATTCTTGCCTGGGAAATCCTATGGACAGAGGAGCCTGGTGGGCTACAGTCCATGGGGTCACAAAAAATTGGACATGACGTAGCAGCTGAAAAACAACAACAAAGACCCAAGTGCAGATCTGAGTAACTACTGTCTGGCTGTTTGAAACTTGAAACAAACAAACAAAACAACTTGCAATTTTTCCCGGAATCAGGGATTTATGTTTCCTCATACATCAGACTTTCAGGTCTCTATTGAAATACAGGGAAGCTTTGCCACTTCTCCTCTCCCCAAACACTGGACTGTTCTACTATCAAGGAGGTTTCACTCTCCATCCTTGAGAGAGTAAGATCTTGTGGTTGCCACTTCAGAGTGTGAGATGGCTGAATTGTATGTCACCTTAAACTTTGAGTAAAAATATACATATTTTTTAAAAACTATGTTAAAATTTTTCTCAGATTAATTCAAAATTTTAAAAGACTGAGATGGCAGTATTGTACATGCAAAAGAAGTGCATGGACTAAGAGACCCTGTTTCAAATCTCACCTCTAACTAAGTTATAATTCTCTGCATCTCAGCTTCAACATGGAGGAAAATTAGAAGCTAACAGTTCTATTAGGATTCTTAGGACATTTGTTGCAGCAGTAATACAAATAAAACATAAAAGCAGTATTTTATTTATTTCTATGTGCATGAAATAATTCAGCTGATCTCAATATTGAATACAATAAGAATTACACCAGCAAAAATATGAAACTAATAGGAAACTGTGTTCTTGTGATACAAGAATATATTAAATTATTTTTTTCTATCACACATACACAAAAAATCTCCATAGAAAGTATAATGATAGCATGTGCATAGTAGGCAATTAATAAATATTTATAAATTATATTGTTAAAATAATTAAGCTGATGGAAGCCCTCTGTAGAGGGCAAGGTGGGTTGGGAAGCATCCAGTTTACACTGACAGAGATAGTTGGAGATAGAGTATTAGTTTGGGAAATTAGCATATGCATAGGAAAACTTGAGTTTTAATTGGGATTGTACAAAAATGAAGGGACAAAGGCAGTGCAGAATGCTCCAACTGGAAAGAAAGATATAAAAATATTACCCAATCAATATTTTTTTTAAAAAAACCTCTCTTTTAAAAAACGTGTAATTTATATGTGATGATAGATGTTCACTAAATTTACTTTGGTACCCATTCCATGATGTCAAATGATTATGCTTTACACATAATTACAGTGTTGCATGTCAATTATATCTCAATAACACTGGAATGAAACATAAAATGAAATAAATTTCAAAAATTAAAAAAAAAAACACATAATTTAAATGGATGTGTAGAGTGGACTTTTGCACTCTGAGGGAGAGGGTGGGATGATTTGGGAGAATGGCATTGAAACATGTATACTATCATGTAAGAAAAAATAAATAAATAAAAATAAGAGTTGGTATACACTTAATATTTGAAAATTGACTTTCTTTCAAGTTATATCAAGTCTGATAGCATTTTCCTCCAGAAAAGTTAATCCTGCTAAAATGGTCACTGTTTCACTATATATATTTTATGAGAACATTTTTCCACATTTATTCACCTTCACAGAAAAAAAATGTCAGCAAGATTTCATTACTAAAATTTAACAAGGAATTAAAAACCTGAGAATGTAATAATCAGAATATATTTTCAAATAGTTTTACTAATTTTTCTTTTCAGCTAATTAAAAATGGACTGCTCAAAATAATATCACACTGTTGAAATGTTTTTAGAAACTTTATTGGCCATGTCCATACCCCCTGCAATCTCAGAATCTGTATTATATCAAAAGGATAGATGTCCAGAACTTTAATTAGATCCTTTGAGGCAAACTTACATTTTGAGCAATGATAAATGGTTGCATGTACAATTTTGAAGATGCACCACACAGACAACTTTTCTACGAGGAGAATAACAGAATATCTAATTATATAAATTTATAGCAAAACTTTACAAAAGTTTTCCATACACCAACTTAATGAGAGCCCAAGATGAGTAGTTCTATCATACTTGTAGCTTGTAGTATATTCCTCATACTGATATTATCACATTGCAGCTATGCAATGTAACCAAGAAGTATGTATCAATTGCCATCACACATACCTTGGCTCAGTCTTTTCCCTAAGCTGTAATCTCTGAGACTTAGTTATTTGAATTTAAAAGACTTAGTTGTTTGAAAAAAAGTTATAGATCTGGCATTGTTCCCTAGAGTAGATGGATGACAGACAGTTTAATAACTATTTTTTAAATGATTTATAAGGTAAGTTGAAGAATTTCTATTTTAACATCAATTTAGACAATTTTTAAATTACTTCACCTTATCCTCCTTTGCTATACTTCATCCTACCCCATCCCAGAGAAGTAGCTTTCAGCATCTTGCAACAGGCTGACGATGTCAGGACGAATGCATTCATCATGGTTCTAGTTTCATGAACTCACAGACTGGAAGGGTGGTCCGAAAACCATGTTCTCGGTTAACAATGTTGCTCTATAAAGATCAGTCAAGGTATTTCATTACTAAAACCATATTATTATACTCTTTTGATAGTTACTAGAAAATTAAGTTGACTGGCAAAATTTAAGTAACTGAAGCAACTTAGCAGCAGAAGCTGACACATTTTCCTTAAACCTTTGGCATGTCAATCCTTACCTGTTAGCAAGAGCTAGCTGATAATTTAATGAATGAATAAACAGCAAGAACCTATTAATGTAACCATTCCTGGACTGTGGTTTCTGTTAATTAAATATGTGTCAAATCAATGAAAAGGAAAATTTTAAAAGAATCATGTTTCAATTCAGTTCAGTTCAGTTCATTTCAGTCGCTCAGTTGTGTCCGACTCTTTGCGACCCCATGAATCTCAGCATGCCAGGCCTCCCTGTCCATCACCAACTCCTGGAGTTCACTCAGACTCACGTCCATAGAGTCTGTGATGCCATCCAGCCATCTCATCCTCAGTCGTCCCCTTCTCCTCCTGCCCCCAATCCCTCCTAGAATCAGAGTCTTTTCCAATGAGTCAACTCTTCACATGAGGTGGCCAAAGTACTGGACTTTCAGCTTTAGCATCATTCCTTCCAAAGAAATCCCAGGGATGATCTCCTTCAGAATGGACTGGTTGGATCTCCTTGCAGTCCAAGGGACTCTCAAGAGTCTTCTCCAACATCACAGTTCAAAAGCATCAATTTTTCAGCGCTCAGCCTTCTTCACAGTCCAACTCTCACATCCATACATGACCACAGGAAAAATCACAGCCTTGACTAGACGGACCTTAGGCAGCAAAGTAATGTCTCTGCTTTTGAATATACTGTCTAGGTTGGTCATAACTTTTCTTCCAAGGAGTAAGCATCTTTTAATTTCATGGCTGCAGTCACCATCTGCAGTGATTTTGGAGCCCCCAAAAATAAAGTCTGACACTGTTTCCACTGTTTCCCCATCTATTTCCCATGAAGTGATGGGACCAGATGCCATGATCTTCATTTTCTGAATGCTGCACTATTTTTTTTTTAATTTTGCAATAAGCCCACATCCTTCTGGCACATTCCATAAATATTAATTATATAAAATAATTTGCTTAATAAATATATTCCTTGTCCTGGGTTCAGCACCAGGGGTTTGTCAGACCATAGCCTCATGAAGTTTAGAGTCTAGCGTACCACTTCTCAAAACTGAATATGCATATGAATCACTGGGTCATTATTAAAAAATAGATTGATTGTATAAGGATGAGATCAAATATTCTGCTTTTCTAACAGAATCCCAGGTGGTGCCAACGATGTTATATACATGGACCACACATTAAGTAGAAATGATCCATCATGAGAGACTGACACTAACCATATAACTAAACAAACAAAAAAAGATTATAATTATGACAACATGCTACAAAAGAGACGTGTAACAGGGAGTTTGTCCTGACAGGCTGAAACAGGGAAGTCATTCCTAAGGAAGTGAGAAAAATGAGCTGCCACCTGAAAAACAGAAGTTATCCCAGAGAAAGAAAAGGAAAGAGAATCCATGGAGAGAATAGAGAAACAGGGGAGAGTCAGCCTTTCCTGGCAACAGTATAATCACAAACACTCAAATACAGAGAATGGTGAAATCAGTCACTTTGTCACCTGAGAACTTCTCAGGGCATCATCTTGAGATTGATGGTTCAATGTGGAATTACATAATGCTTTGCATGTCTAGACTTCAATCTATTTTGTGAATATTTGTCTTCTGAACTAAATATTGTGTCTATATTCTCAATTCACTTAACAGCACAGACTCTGTGCTGTGAAGTTGTTAAGAAACAGAGTATTGAGTAATGGGAGATGTGCAAATAGAGGAGGTTTAAATCTTGTTTTTTCAAGTGCTGACTTGATCACATTCTGAGCAAAAACAGAGCATAATTTCCCACATATGGTGCAATAAGCTCTCTGTAACACTGAACTTCACACTCCTGTCTGCATGAAACTTTGTTTTCTAAAAACATCTTCACAAAAACAGAATATAGAAGTAAATTGCTATAAAATTAAAAATATATAATCAATATCAAATATCATAATGATATAAAAACACATGTAGTACAGATAAAATTTAATTTCATATTATGCTATTTGGTCATAAGGTTTACTAATATAAACTTTCCTAAAATTTCTTATACATTTGATTGCATATTTTTTGTAGCAAAATTGCTTCAAACTCATAGAAAGGAATTAGTAATATTAACACCACAAGTTTATTAAAGAAGAGTTTCTACTTTTACAGTTATGGGATATACCTCTTCTCTAAATCTAGTATGTTTTGATTTATAACCAGGAAGGAAATTTTATCAGGGATGTAGAGTCAAATAGAGAGATGCTCATCTAACACTTTCCCCATGGAATCTCTTTAGTCTACTAAAATATGAAGGAAACATGTGATAGTAAAGGTATTTTGAAACCTGAAATTTCCACATTTATTCCAACACTAGTCCAACATTTTTGCTCAAAGAAATGTTCCAGCCCTTTTTCTACTGTGGCCTTGTTGATCTAGTAGAAACTAGGAGATTTGCTTGTCAAGAAAGGAGAGAATGAAGACAAAGTTTCAGAAAAAATTAGAGAAAATGATTGAGGGAACTGGTGGAGAGAAGCAGCTAAGAAGCCACAAAGAAGAGAAGTGGAGACACAAAGAGGAGGAAAAAAGTCAAAGGAGGAAAAATTACAACTGGAGAAATCAAGTCCTCAAACTCACAGGCTAGGGTAGACTTGCCCATGGTAACATGTAGACAGATGTCTGGCTGACTCAGGAGAAGCTTAGTCCTTGCTTAGTCTTGGGAAGGTAAGATGGCTCATTGGTCCAGTCAGTACAAGAGAAAAGCTCTGTTTCACCCAAAACTCAAATCACAAACACCTTCTGTCTTCTTGGAAATGACACATATTCTTTTGTTCATATGGCATTGGTCAAAGTTAACTTCAAGGGAAGAAGAGAAATGTAGTCTAGCTTTGGGCTCAGGAAGAAGAAAGCATTCAGTTCAGTCACTCAGTTGTGTCTGACTCTTTGCGACCCCATGAACTATGGATGGAGGTTCGTGACATTGTACAGGAGTCAGGGATCAAGACCATCCCCAAGAAAAAGAAATGCAAAAAATGGCTGTCTGAGGAGGCCTTACAAATAGCTGTGAAAGAAAGAGAAGTGAAAAGCAAAGGAGAAAAGGAAGGATAGATATACCAATTTGAATGCAGAGTTCCAAAGAATAGCAAGGAGAGATAAGAAAGCCTTCCTCAGCAATCAATGCAAAGAAATAGAGGAAAACAATAGAATGGGAAAGACTAGAGATCTCTTCAAGAAAATTAGATACCAAGGGAACATTTCATGCAAAAATGGGCTTGATAAAGGACAGAAATAGTAGGGACCTAACAGAAGCAGAGGAAAGCATAGATTTTAGTAAATAGCTAGTGATTTTCACTATAGCTCCAGATTAAAGTGAATTAAGAAGTCATAAGCATGGCATTAGGGAGAGGTTTCAGGTGACACATGACAATGCCAGATAGATAGGTAGATAGATAACAGATGATAGATTATATTATAGATGATAGATACATAATAGATGATTGATAGGTAGATAGATGATAGGTAGACAGATGATAGATGCATAGACACATATAGATAGACATGATGTATAAGCTATTCTCTAAAAATTTGGGGACCCTCTTTATGACCGCATAATCTATTCCACTTTATTCTATTAACTTTAAAGCTATTTAGACACAATTAGGGTTTCCCTGATAGCTCAGCTGGTAAAGAATCTGCCTGCAATGCAGAAGACCTGGGTTCAATCCCTGGGTTGGGAAGATCCCCTGGAGAAGGGAAAGGCTACCCATTGCAGTATTCTGACCTGGAGAATCCCATGGACTGTAGAGTTTATGGGGTCGCAAAGAATGGGACACAACTGAGCAACTTTCACTTTCAGACACAATTAAGAGATATTTTGTATCTCCCAGATAAGCAGCAGGTATCTACAGAGTGGAACTGACTTCCTTGACTTGATGCTACCCTCCTGTACTGTTTCTTCCTCAGACTTTACATTTTCTTTCAAAGGTTTAGTGAAAATCAGTATGCACTAGCTTCTTTAATTGCATAAGGAGAGCCAGCTGAGATGATCTTATTGGATAACCCAAAAGATTTGCTTCCAGCCTTTGAATGATGGTGCCTGTATTCTCCCGTTCACTCTGCAGGAATTGTGTAACAGAGGATTCTGATGTACCTTTGCTGCAGGGGGCAGTGAGTGTGGCGGGGGTGTCACATTAAAGTCTCAGCTGACATACTGAGACACCTAAATGTCAAGAAGCACAGATGTGTCTGGAGCTTTTAAACCAAAGTGCCAACAGTATATTCTGCCAATATCAACAGTGTTGCTGAGTGAGGATTAAGGGACATGGCTAGGTCTGTTGTTTTATTGGTGAGGGGAGGATAAAGTGGGAGAAGATGCTACAATTTCAAAAGTGGGCCTAGTGAAATTCTGAGAAATTTACTCCTTTTTGTAAAGGGGAGACTATGGATCCTGCCCACCTGGAGCTGGGTGATGTCCAGAGGCTGGCAACAGCTCCTGCTGGAGGACTTCTCAAAGAAGGAGCATTTGTGAGCACATGTCAGAGTTTTAGGTCAAACTTATAATTAATAGAAATGCTCCTAGAGAAAGTCAAAGCAAAGATTTCCTCTTGGCAGAGAAATATTATAGGAAAAAAAAATGTTGGCTAGATACTCATTTTTAGACTTGATACACAAAATGATTTCTGATTAGGACTATTGGCATAGCCACAAAGTTGGCTAAAAATGAATGTCCTTTAAAGGGAGAGAGGTGTGTGAATCTCACTTCCCAGAGAGCACTCAATTCCAATCATATCAAAGGCTGCTCAAGCATTTTGCCAGGAATGTGAGGCTTTCCAGGGAGGACTCTTAAACTCATCAAAAGCTGCTGCCTAAATGATTTTCTCTCAGACTCCAGGGAATACTCTGATTTCCTGAAAGTCAAACTAATATTTCTTGTTCAGGTCATCCACAGATATGAAACTAACACTTGGTCACACTGAGCCAAGTGACATTTCTCTTAAGATTCCACTAAGTAATCATACACATAAAGAAAAACTAAGTGAAATGAAAACTAAGTGAATGAAACTAATGGAAACTAAGTGAATGAAAAATCTTTAAAAGCTCCATAAATATTAGTAAAAAGTTTGACATCTAAAGCATCCATATGTAAGTTACACCATCTGCCACAAACACAATCTGTATCCCGCTGTTCTTTCATAAACTAGTGAGTGTTGCATTATCGTGCCCATCTCATGGCTATAATTTTAAAATGAAAGCTATTAGATCCCTGTTTGCTAACTGTTTGTATGTTTCTGTATGTCTGTGTGTATACATTATGGGTATACAATATTATGTGTGAGAATTTCTGTTCTGCAAAATAAATTTTTTAAAAGCCTTGTATGGTCAACCACTTTTCTTGCTGCACTTACACGAATAATTTGTTGTTGTTGTTTTGTTCAGTCACTAAGTTGTGTCCAACTTTTGTGACCCCATGAACTGCAGCACACCAGGCTTCCCTGTCCATCACTACTCCCAGAGTTTGTTCAAATTCATGCCCATTGAATTGGTGATGCTACCTAACCATCCCATCCTCTGCCACCCCTTTCTCCTTTTGTCTTCAATCTTTCCCAGCATCAGGGTCTTTTCCAGTGATCCAGTTCTTTGCATCAGGTGGCCAGAGTATTGCAGCTTCAGCTTCAGCATCAGTCCTTCCAGTAAATATTCAGGGTTGATTTTCTTTAGGATTGACAGGTTTGATCTCCTTGCTATCCAAGGGATTCTCAAGAGTCTTCCTCAGTACAACTGCCTGTGCCCTGTCTGACATTCAGTGGCATCCCTGGCCTCTACCCATTAGATATCAGTAGCACCTCCCAGTTGTAACAACAAAAAACATCTCCAGACATCTCCAGAAACTTCTGGGGAGGTGGGGGTCAGGGGGTAGGGGGGTTGTGTGCAAAATCGCTTCTGTTACACTTGAAAGGGACAGATTTAGAGATTTATTATGAATGGCTTCTTGGGGGACAAAGCATTGAAGTTAAAACCTGAGTGTTCTAGGCAGAGAGAACTACATGCTAACACCCAGGAAGGCAAGATAGAGTGCGCTGTATGATAAAGGTGCATGCTTTGTAACGGCAGGTGTTAAAGTATGAGAGGAGAAAGGGTGAAAGCTGGAGATGAGGCACCTGCAGGAATGTAGGAGCGAGGGCAGGAATGCCCGTGTAAGTCCCACTAGGAATTTAAACTCTATGCTAACGGTGGCAATGAATTACGGAAAGGACTTTTGACAGGGACAATAGTAACATAAGCAAATCTGTATTTCAGCTTCATCGTCCCAAATTCAGGGCTTTCAATGAGTTGCAGGGAAACAAGACTATAGGTAGTGAAGCTTAACAAGGCAGTTGAGGAGGTAAATTAATATGAAATTTGATGACTCAGGGTGCATACTAGCACTGGGGAAGGAGAAACATTTGAGCAAAATTCTAGGGTAGAATCTACAGAGCTTGAATTATACTAATATGGTGTATGAGCAAAAGAGTCAAGAAAAAAAATCTTTGGGCAGTGGGTATACGATGGACGGTGCTATTTATTGAAGCTAAAGACAGTAGAGGTGTTGTGGGGGGGGGTGTGTATACTTTTGTGGGGATTCGTTGAGAACACTTTTAGACATGACATAACATAAAGATCTCAGAGAAATTCATACAGATTGGGCAGCAAAATATATGAAAAAGTGAAAGTGTAAGTCGCTCAGTTGTGTCGAACTCTTTGCAACCCCATGGACTCCTCCACCCATGGGATTCTCCAGGCAAGAATACTGGAGTGGGTTGCCATGCCCTTCTCCAGGGGATGTTCCCGACCCAGGGATCAAACCTGGGTCTCCTGCGTTGTAGGCAGATTTTTTTTTAACCATCTAAGCCAACAGGGAAGCCTAGTGTATATATATATATATGTCTGGAAAAAAATTCAGGTTGAAAAAAATTACATGTATTCTTCAGTTTTTAAACTAAGATCTTAGAATTTCAGCTTGTAAATCCAGGTCCTTCTAAAGGCAGGAGAGGGAAGAAATTTAAACCCACAGGTTTTATTGGGGGAAATGGTGTGAGAAGAGAAAACAGAAAGGCAGTTACTGAGACTGGGAGAGTCATCGGGCTGCCAAGCAAGTATGACCCAAGTAAAGAGAGGGAGATAAAGTTGGATGAAAGGGAGTCAACATTCTGTGGGTCTAAGAAAAGTTCACTAACGTGAGCAGAGAGAGCTGGAGCCCAGATCAGCCATCGGAGGGGTCCCAGGCTCCCAGATCTATGAGCTGCCTGTTTGGGGGCCACATCTCTTACTTTCTGGGAGCAAAGCTGTCAGTGGACTGCAGAGAACAGGAGTCGGGGCCTAGGTCAGTTTCCTAAGGCTTCTGTAATGAAGCACCACAATCTTGGAGCCTTCAAATAACAGAGATTTATTGTTTTATTGTTCTGTACACCTGAGGTCCATAATCAGTATCAATTGGGCCAGACATGCCCCCTCTAGAAGCTCCAGGGGGATAATCTATTCCTTGCCTTTTCCAGGTGTTGACATCTTGATTAGCCGTTTCTAAACTTGAGAGAAAGAGAGAGAGAAGTCCCAGCAGAAGCACTCTAGGCTGCCATATGATTTAATGACATTTCCCCCAAACTGTTGGGAATCCTGGAGCCACAGGTGACAATCACAGGACTCTGATGTCAACCAGGGACAGGTCTGTCTTAAACATACACGTAGCACACAGTCAGTTCTTGTGAGCTAACACAGTCATCCTTAAAACTGCTGTTAATAAATACATGGCCTCCCTATTAGAAAATACTTGTGGCTATATTGCTTTCTAATAAATAGAGTCCAAACATTCCAGTCTGGCTTCATAGCTCTCCATTCCATGCCCCTACAACCTTTGGAGTCTTATCATCAATTTCTGACCTTTCATGAAAATTATATTCCTTGCTATACTCGCCACTTTTTGGTTTCTAGACTTTAGGTAGTGCTATTAAGTCTTCTGAAATGTATTTTTTCCATCATTTGTTAAAATTATACTTCATCTGTAATTTCCAACCTGAACAACCGTGGATTTTCTCTGATCTCCTCAGATGAAATGACCCTTGGTATTCCTAAACTCCTGGACGTATTCAGTTTTCTCTTTATATGTGAAATATAGCATTGCATTACAGTTTCTTATTTATGAACTTTGTGACATCCTTCTAGATCATTACAGCTTACAAGTTGACACAATGATTTAGGCATGTAGGGGCTCAGTAAATATTGGTGATGTCAATTATCTAAAGAATGAATTTGGTTTCATTTCAGCTATCCAAAAAAAGTCCTTTGTTGCTTAATTGTCCTTGAACTTTTTCACTGGTCAATATTACAACCAAAAAAAGAAAAATGAAATTACATCACTTTAATTTTACAAAATTGTATCTTTTAAAAGGTCTATCATTCAAGGATTGCCACACAAAAGGCATCTCTTTTCTTTCCAGTCAATTACACACGTGTTGGAAAGCAAGAGATACAAGGCAAAATTCATGTTACTTTTGGCATAATTTTTATTCAAGGATAGAATTTCCATTCTCTTACAACATTCTTTCCATTCTCTTCAAATTCTGAGCTGTGCATAATAGAAGTATTTTTAAATGAAGCTCTTATGGTTTCCTTTTAAATTAAATCTATGAAATTTTTTTTAAAATTGTGCTACTGATAGTATTATGTCAACATCGAAAAGCTGTAAATAACCTTTGAACCCAGAAGAAAAGAATATACCACATATCTTTCCAACACAGAGAGGTCTGTATTGGACAAGAATAACAATTTTACTTCAAAACGAAGGGATACAAAGAACAATTTTTAAAGTACAAACGTTTCTAGCTTAAAGACAAAAATTCTTATAAAGAATTAAAATAATCTAAAGTCCAAATTTCCTTCATAATAAGTCTCCTTGGCAAGGAGAGGCTTTATTTTTTTTTTCTTTTTTTCATCAACAAAAACCATACAATTTAAAAAATCTACAGGATTCCAACTTTTAATCTGACACAGTAATTCTCATCCTAAACTACCTCCTAAATAACTCTTCTTGTTTAGATTGAAAAGAAAATTATGTTCCAGCAGATTCTCTGATTTGCACAATTCTCATCTTTGAGAACACAGATGAGTATCATCACCAGCTGGTTTTAAATGAGGGTTATTGTGTTAATTGTGAGGGCTTGTGTTATTGTAAGGGTTATTGTATTGCTGTCTCCCCATCAACGTGGTAGCATTTCTATCAGTATTTGTATCCTTGTGAACTGGCTCTAATTCTCTGGGCTTCAACCATAGATGTCGAAAACAAACTCTGACCTTGAACACCTGACCCTTCAAAGACCTAAGTGCAGATCTGAGTAACTACTGTCTGGCTGTTTGAAACTTGAAACAAACAAACAAAACAACTTGCGATTTTTCCCGGAATCAGGGATTTGTGTTTCCTCATACATCAGACTTTCAAGTCTCTATTGAGATACAGGGAAGCTTTGCCACTTCTCTCCCCAAACACTGGACTGTCCTACTGTCAAGGAGATTTCACTTTCCATCCTTGAGAGAGTAAGATCTTGTGGTTGCCACTTCAGAGTGTGAGATGGCTGAATTTTAAGGGTGGATACCTTAGAAATGTGTGGCTTCCCTGGTGGCTCAGCGGGAAAGAATCTGCCTGCAATGCAGGAGACTCTGGTTCAATCCCTGAGTTGGGAAGATCCCCGGGAGGAGGAAATGGCAACCCACTCCAGTTTTCTTGCCTGGGAAATCCATGGACAGAGGAGCATGGTGGCCTATGGTCCAAGGGGTGGCAAAGAGTCAGATACAACTTAACGACTAAACAACATTGTGTTAATGATTATTATGGGTTGAATCTTGTACCCCACATTCATATGAAGTCTTTATCCCTCGAACCTTAAAATGTGCCCTCATTTGTAAGTAGGGTAGTTGTGGATGTAATTAGTTAGGTTAAGATGAGATGGAGCTGGGGTAGAATGAGCCCCTAACACAAAATGACCTATGTCCTTTAAAAAAAGGGAAATTTGCACACAGACACACATGGGATAAAAACTATATGAAGATTGCCATTATGATGCCATACACCAAGAATGTCACAGAATAATGGCCAACCGGAAGCTAGGAGCATGGAACATCCTTCCCTAAGCCTTCGGAGTAGCAGGGCCCTACCCACACTCCAGTTTTGCATGTCTAGCCACCAAATTGTGAGACAATAAATTTCAGCTGTTCAAGCCACTCAGTTTGGTGGCTTTGTACAGCAGCCCTAAGAAACGAATGTGACCTAATGTGAATTTCTTATTTAAAGTAGTTTAGCAGCATGAATATAGTCTCAGAAATACACCAAATTATAAGCAAAATTTCTCTAAAACTGTTAAAGGACCTGAATGGAAACAAGGCTCTGAGCAAGTTCAGTATCACTATCAGTTCAGTTGCTCAGTTGTGTCCGACTCTTTGCGACCGCATGAACCACAGCACGCCAGGCCTCCCTGTCCATCACCAACTCCCAGAGTCCACCCAAACCCATGTCCATTAAGTCGGTGATGCCATCCAACCATCTCATCCTCTGTCGTCCCCTTCCCTCCTGCCCTCAATCTTTCCAAGCATTGGGGTCTTTTCCAATGAGTCAACTCTTCACATCAGGTGGCCAAAGTACTGGAGCTTCAGCTTCAACGTCAGTCCTTCCAATGAACACCCAGGACTGATCTCCTTTAGGATGGACTGGTTGGATCTCCTTGCAGTCCAAGGGACTCTCAAGAGTCTTCTCCAACACCACAGTTCAAAAGCATCAATTCTTCGGTGCTCAGCTTTCTTTATAGTCCAACTCACACATCCATGCATGACCACTGGAAAAACCATAGCCTTGACTAGACGGCCCTTTGTTGGCAAAGTAATGTCTCTGCTTTTGAATATGTTACCTAGGTTGGTCATAACTTTCCTTCCAAGGAGTAAGCATCTTTTAATTTCAGGACTATAATTACCATCTGCTTTGATTTTGGACCCCAGAAAAATAGTCAGCCACTGTTTCCACTGTTTCCAAATCTATTTGCCATGAAGTGATGGGACTGGATACCATGATCTTAGTTTTCTGAATGTTGAGCTTTAATAGTTAGAGTCCAGAGCAAGGAGTTTTTGCTGTACTAGCAAAAACATTAGGACGATTCAGAAAGTGTGCTATTGAAATGCTAGCGTTTCTCACCTTCTCTGAAGAAAATCTTACCAGTAACCAGGGCAGCTCTGAGTACTGACATTGGTCAACTGATAACTGAGTAGTCTTAGTCTCGAGCTGGCCCCATCGTACAGACCCACCCAATAAAAGTGCAATCTATGTGCATGAACTGACTCATGGTAATAGCTCACTTGTGATCTGCTATCATCTAGCCTAAAAAGCAGCTAATATCATGTGCTTGTCAGTGTTTGTCTGTCCCTAACTGGATCCCTTTTATATTCGCAGGGAGGAGCACTGGGACTTCTCTCTTTTGTTTTCTATGAAGAAAAATATTTCTTCAATGTTGCTAACATTGAAGTCTAACATCTCAACATTCCGGGCATATTGACATCTAACACAGAAAGGGGGAGAGGGGGGAGAAAACTGTAAAGCAACCTATTAGAACACCATAAAGCAAAGACACACACACTTATATACTAACTCAATAGTCATGAAGGATGTGGAAGGCAGAAGGTAAGGAAAAGATACACTCATAATGACTCCTTATGTCTTTAGATCAAGACCATTTCAGTTACTGTAAAGATTCTTGTTAGCACCACTGAGTACCCTGACGGGTGCTCTTTTATCTTCAGTTCTTACAAAATCAGAAATGTAGTTCTTACTATTTATTTTTCTTTCTATTTTTGTGCATTTTTAGTATAGCAATCATTATAACACAGTTTCAAAATGTCTAACACAAGTGTAATTAGTCTCAAAAGGAAAGAAAAGTAACTAAGACAGAAAATATTTGAAGAAATAATGCATGAAAATGTCTAAAATTTGTTGAAAGACATACATTCATAGATTTAAGAATCTCAGTAACCTCCAAGAAGACTGTACATCAGGAAAGCTGTGCTGAGCTGAGATATATCATAGAAGAACTCGTGAAAACCAAAGACGCAGAATATCTCGAGAGCAGTCAACATAGTACAAACAAGGGAATGATATATATATATATATATATATGTACTTTATATATATAAAGTACTATAAAGTACTGAAGCAAAAGCAAGCTGACCCTTCTGTGTATCAGCTGCAGCCACAGATTTCCTCATCTGAGTTTGAATTATATAGAAATACACTGATTGAAACAGAATGTACATATGCCCAACCCATATGTTTTAAGGATATTCAGAGACTCATGTTTCCCTGGAATATTCTGCAAGTGTGTTGTCACAGCCCCCAGATGTTAATGATTGTTCTCTTTGGAAAGCTTGGAAAAGCATGCACTTTGAATGTAGAGCATGGACTCTATTAGACAATATTATGGCATCTCATTTCTCTGTTAACCTTCACCGTGTCCCTTTGGATTAGAATATCATTAGATGTAGTTTCAGAGAAAGGGAAGAGTGCACGAGATTCTAAAATAGGAGAATTACAGTGGAGAATCCCGAAATACCAGGAGAAAGACGTGAAGTCCAGATACTGGAGGGTCTAGTGGAGAAGATTTCAGAAGAAATAGGTGGTAAAGATGAAATCTGCCTATTCACATTATAAGTAGGGCTCGCTGCAGTGATATATTCTTTTTTCCATACATTTGCAAAAGCAAGTGAAGTACTGCTGAGAAAGAAAGACTGAGAGAGAGAGAGACAGAGAGAGAGAGACCTCATCCATTTCTAGGTTGGCTGGAGGTAAATGGATTCAAATCTGAACAGACTGGAAGTAGAAGTGAACACAGTCTCACAGTGAGACTCAAATTTGTGCTAAAAGAGAAAGAACTGCAGGATTTGCTCCCTACAGTCACGTTTGGCTGACTTGAAAATAGCAAAGGTTACAGCAAAGTTAAATCTGTGGTTTTAACAAAGCTATTACAACTTGGGGAAAACTTCTATTAAGACATAAATGATAGTAAATATGGTTATAAACTGCAAAAAATAACTGTATTGTATTCACAGGCTCTTTCAATACAATTTCCTCATGTAGCTTTATTTTCGTTTAGCTGTTCAAATGAAAACAGAAAACCAATTAAGCTTTTTTGCTTGTTTAAAGTAGATAACTTTTTCAAAGTGCTAACAGCTGCAGTGGATGTAAATAACAAACGTTGGTCCCAAACACTGCCAGTTTGAACCTCATACTTAAAGACACAGGAGAAGATCCTCTTTCTTTCATGGGTGGCTTTTGCTGGATGAAACATAAGGAACATTATATCAAATAGTCACTAAAACATGCACGTCTCCACAGTTGCATATGTTTCTGTAATTTTCACCATCTAGGCCACTTGTAAATGGAAGCATTTCCATGCTGATTGTCCAAAGATAAAATGTAAATTGCCCAAATAAAATTGAGCATGGTAGAGAAAGTGCTGAAGTTCTAAGGCACTTCTAAAAAGCACACCTGGCCTTTACTAAAATATAAAGTATCTAATTTCTCTAAGATTTTTTTAAATTAATATGTAAAACATCAGCCAAGAACAGATAAATATTTCAATTTACTAAAACTGATGAAACCCAGAGAGGTAATTTTTATAGCTGAGAATCTTTATTTATAATAAAATAAATGCACTAGAAGCCTAACTAGCTTTTTGAGATACTAATTCTTGAAAGAGTGGACCATCTCTGCCTGGACATTGGGATAAACTGACATTTTGAAAATCAAGAAGAGTTTTAGTCAATAGGACATTCAAACTTAATGAGATGCTTCTGGGCTATCATTGGGTAGAGTGGTTAAGAATAAAACAAAGACACAGCTAAACAAATGTCCCCTCAGTACAGTTCAGTTCAGTCACTCAGTCATGTCTGACTCTCTGCAACCCCATGAATCGAAGCACGCCAGGCCTCCCTGTCCACTACCAACTCCCAGAGTTCACTCAAACTCACATCCATCGAGTCAGTGACACTATCCAGCCATCTCATCCTCTGTCGTCCCCTTCTTCTCCTGCCCCCAAACCCACCCAGCAACAGAGTCTTTTCCAATGAGTCAACTCTTTGCATGAGGTGGCCAAAGTACTGGAGTTTCAGCTTTAACATCATTCCTTCCAAAGAACACCCAGGGCTGAACTCCTTCAGAATGGACTGGTTGGATCTCCTTACAGTCCAAGGGACTCTCAAGAGTCTTCTCCAACACCACAGTTCAAAAGCATCAATTTGGCACTCAGCTTTCTTCACAGTCCAACTTTCACATCCATACATGACCACTGGAAAAACCATAGCCTTGACTAGAGACCTTTGTTGGCAAAGTAATGTCTCTGTTTTTGAATATGTTACCTAGGTTGGTCATAACTTTCCTTCCAAGGAGTAAGCGTCTTTTAATTTCAAGGCTGCAATCACCATCTGCAGTGATTTTGGAGCCCCCCAAAATAAAGTCTGACACTGTTTCCACTGTTTCCCCATCTATTTCCCATGAAGTGATGGGACCAGATGCCATGATCTTCATTTTCTGAATGTTGAGCTTTAAGCCAACTTTTTCACTCTCCTCTTTCACTTTCATCAAGAGACTTTTTAGTTACTCTTCATTTTCTGCCATAAGGGTGGTGTCATCTGCATATCTGAGGTTATTGATATTTCTCCTGGCAATCTTGATTCCATCTTGTGCTTCTTCCAGTCCAGCATTTCTCATGATGTACTCTGCATAGAAGTTAAATAAGCAGAGTGACAGTATACAGCCTTGACGTACTCCTTTTCCTATTGGAACCAGTCTGTTGTTCCATGTCCAGTTCTAACTATTGCCTCCTGACCTGCATATAGGTTTCTCAAGAGACAGGTCAGGTGGTCTGGTATTCCCATCTCTTTCAGAATTTTTCACAGTGTATTGCCATCCACACAGTCAAAGGCTTTGGCACAGTCAATAAAGCAGAAATAGATGTTTTTCTGGAACTCTCTTGCTTTCTCAGTGATCCAGCAGATGTTGGCAATCTGATGTCTGCACAATGGTATGATCACTCACCTAGAGCCAGACATCCTGGAATGTGAAGTCAAGTGGGCCTTAGAAAGCATCACTATGAACAAAGCTAGTGGAAGTGATGGAATTCCAGTTGAGCTATTTCAAATCCTGAAAGATGATGCTGTGAAGGTGCTGCACTCAATATGCCAGCAAATTTGGAAAACTCAGCAGTGGCCACAGGACTGGAAAAGGTCAGTTTTCATTCCAATCCCAAAGAAAGGCAATGCCAAAGAATACTCAAACTACAGCACAATTGCACTCATCTCACACACTAGTAACGTAATGCTCAAAATTCTCCAAGCCAGGCTTCAGCAATATGTGAACTGTCCCCTACTGAGTTATAAATAAGGAATCACCTGCTGATGAATTCAGTGATACTAAACACGGTTACTACATTTGAATCTTTAATTTTATTAGAAAAATAATATGTCAAGATAACCTGCTTCACTCCAATGTCCCATCTCAATAATTTTTTGTTTGTTTTTCACAGAAACTAGTCAGAAAGAGACTTTAAGACAATATAAAGATATTTAAAATTGTGATTACCAAGGAGCGAAACTTTATACAAATTTATGAAATAGGAAAATGTGATCTTTAACTTTTCCAGTCCATTTGGTTTCTTTATTTCTTTATCTATCTCATTTTTTATTCACTGCGTTCAGAGTGTCAAATATGTGTGTGTGTGTGTGTGTGTGTGTGTGTGTGTGTGTGTGTATACTCACCCTAATACTCTTGCCTGGAAAATCCCATGGATGGAGGAGCCTGGTAGGCTACAGTCTATGGGGTCGCAAAGAGTCAGACACGACTGAGCAACTTCACTTTCACTCACCCTAAGGGTAAAATGCTTCATGTTTTGGTTTTCACAGTATGAAATACACAGAAAGGATCACAACTATGAAAAAAGTGAATAAATATTTGCGGATCATCCAATTTAAGCCTTAGTAGATGAGAAAGTTGATAGAGACCACCTTCCTAAATACCCCCTCTATGTCACGTCACACCAGTGTCTTATAAGGAAAGGAATCTTACCATGGTGCTTATGAAAACGTTTTGAACTATCTTCATTAAGCAGATCTGAGCAAAGTCCCTGGAACTGGTCATTCATTCATTGATTCAACCACTGAAAGAGCTTCAGTTAGATGCCAGGCCCTGTGTTGGACACACCACGGACAAAGGTGAATAACAAAATACTTTTCTTGACGGACCTCATGGTCTAAAGAGAAACAGATACGGGCCTGACATGACGAATGTATTTTGCAAATATAGACTTGTATAGAGGCTGCTGGAAGAATACATTTCAGTATGAAAAAATTTCTACTCCCTCTAGTTTCTTTAAAATTAAAGAACAAGGACAGGTTACAGCCTTCAAGACATGGAATTATTATTACTCTTTATAGATATTCTGTCTTTTCTCTGCCAGAAATGTTGAGAGTCTTTTTTTCTTTCTCAAGTTCCACAGGTTCACATTGTTTTACCTAAGTTTGTATGTATTTTCATTCTTATTCAGGATTACTAAATTTGAAACTTTGTATCTTTTATCAGTCTAGTGATATTTTCAGATTATTCTCAGGATTCTTCTACCCAAACCTCAGGCCTACATTCTATTTTCTCCATACTCTCCTTATAGAACTTCTCTAAGATGTTTGTTTGAAATTTGTATTATTCAACATTCTCAAACTCCCTTTGAAATGATTTTCCTATATGTCTATCCATGTATGCTAAATTCTGAGTTCTCATCATAATCTATTCATTTTATTAATTCTCTTCTCAGCTTTGTCTAATCCAATTAGCTTGTCCATTCCAATACTGTATTTCTCCCAACTCCCTTATCTCTGGATGATATATTCTTGAACTAGTTTTAAAGATGACCTGGCTCAAGAAACAGAAACCCAGTTGGCTTCTATTCAGACTGAGATTTATTTGTCAGGAACCAGAGGAAATCATGAAAGTCACAGACTGGAAGTGCTCTCATGTTTCAGGGGAGACTGGATACATATACTGGAAGGTCAGCAATCTCTCATCCAGGTGTGCATTTTACTTCTTCAATAAGCTCCAGTTTCTGTACTTTAATATTACAGAAGTCAGTGTCCTGTAAAAGGCAGAAGCTGCATCAGATTAATTTAATTCTCATCTTAATCCTCAGAGCAGAGTTATAAAAAATATTTAACAATGCTTTCAGTTCAGTTCAGATCAGTTGCTCAGTCATGTCCGACTCTTTGCGACCCCATGGACTGCAGCACGCCAGACCTCCCTGTCCATCATCAACTCCCGAAGTTTACTCAAACTCATGTCCATTGAGACAGTGATGCCATCCAACCACATCATCCTCTGTCTTCCCCTTCTCCTCCTGCCCCCAATCCCTCCCAGCATAAGGGTCATTTCAAATGAGTCAGCTCTTCATATCAGGTGGCCAAAGTATTGGACTTTCAGCTTCAACAATAGTCTTTACAATGTACATTCAGGACTGATTTCCTTTAAGATGGACTGGTTGGATCTTCTTGCAGCCCAAGGGACTCTCAAGAGTCTTCTCCAACACCACAGTTCAAAAGCATCAATTCTTCGGCACTCAGCTTTCTTTATAGTCCAACTTTCACATCCATACATGACTACTGGAAAAACCATACCTTACTAGACAGACCTTTGTTGACAAAATGATGTCTCTGCTTCTTAATATGCTGTCTAGGTTCCTCATAACTTTTCTTCCAAGGAGCAAGTGGCTTTTAATTTCATGGCTTGCAGTCACCATCTGCAGTGATTTTGGAGCCCCCCAAAATAAAGTCTGACACTGTTTCCACTGTTTTCCATCTATTTGCCATGAAGTGATGGGACCAGATGCCATGATCTTCATTTTCTGAATGTTGAGCTTTAAGCCAACTTTTTCACTCTCCTCTTTCACTTTCATCAACAGGCTCTTTAGTTCTTCTTTGCTTTCTGCCATAAGGGTGGTGTCATCTGCATATCTGAGGTGACTGATATTTCTCCCAGCAATCCTGATTCCAGCTTGCGCTTCCTTCAGCCCAGCGTTTCTCATGATGTACTCTGCATAGAAGTTAAATAAGCAGGGTGACAGTATACAGCCTTGACATACTCCTTTTCCTGTATGGAACCAGTCTGTTGTTCCATGTCCGGTTCTAACTGTTGCTTCCTGACCTGCATATAGGTTTCTCAAGAAGCAGGTCAGGTGGTCTGGTATTCCCATCTCTTTCAGAATTTTCCACAGTTTATTGTGATCCACACACTCAAAGGATTTGGCATAGTCAATAGAATAGAAATAGATGTTTTTCTGGAACTCTCTTGCTTTTTTGATGATCCAATGAATGTTGACAACTTGATCTCTGGTTCCTCTGCCTTTTCTAAAACCAGCCTGAACATCTGGAAATTCACGGTTCATGTACTGTTGAAGCCTGGCTTGGAGAATTTTGAACATTACTTTGCTAGTGTGTGAGATGAGTGCAATTGTGTGGTAGTTTGAGTATTCTTTGGCATTGCCTTTCTTAGGGATTGGAATGAAAACTGACCTTTTCCAGTCCTGTGGCCACTGCTGAGTTTTCCAAATTTGCTGGCATACTGAGTGCAGCACTTTTACAGCATCATCCTTTAGGATTTAATAGCTCAACTGAAATTCCATCACCTCCACTAACTTTGTTGGTAGTGATGCTTCCTAAGGCCCACTTGGCTTCACATTTCAGGATGCCTGGCTCTAGGTGAGTAATCATGATTATCTGAGTCATGAAGATCTTTTTTGTAGACCACCCTACATGTGCCCCTTTATGTCTTTCCGTTTGAATCAGAATATGGTTGGATTAACTGATGGGAGATGTGGCATGCCCTAAGTGTTGAGCTAGGTACATGGTGTCAGAGTAGTAGCAGTCTCAAAAAATTGGCATTTATTTACTCTACTCAGCTATTTGTGCTGACCATAATTGTTCTCTGACATGCCCCTTGCCTGAGTTCTAATCAATCACATGTAGTACAGGTTTAATTATTAATGTCACCATTATGACAATTAGAATAGCCTCACAGTCCCTCCATCATGGACAAACCCAAGTGACCCACAGCCTGGAGCCAGAAGTGACATCAATTAATCCAACCATACTCTCTCTCCCAAGAATTGGATATTGATAGTTAGAAACTCAAGTTAATAAGTTACTGATGCAGGACAATAGTTTATAAAGATGTTTAACACTGATTCTTAAAAATGAGCCTGGTTCAAACTGAAAGGCATGAAGGGACACATGTAGGGTGAGATGAAATAAACACTCGGAGAAGCAGAGATGTGGGAAATTCTTCAAGAGATGGGAATACCAAACCACCTGACCTGCTTGTTGAGAAATCTGTATGCAGGTCAAGAAGCAACAGTTAGAATTGGACATGGAACAACAGACTGGTTCCAAATTGGGAAAGGACCACATCAAGGCCATATATTCTCACCTTACTTATTTAACTTATATGCAGAGTACATCATGAGAAATGCTGGACTGAATGAAGTACAAGCTGGAATCAAGATTGCTGGGAGAAATATCAATCACCTCAGATATGCAGATGACACCACCCTTATAGCAGAAAGCAAAGAAGAATTAAAGAGCCTGTTGATGAAAGTGAAAGAGGAGAGTGAAAAAGTTGGCTTAAAGCTCAACATTCAGAAAATGAAGATCATGGCATCTGGTCCCATCACTTCATGGCAAATAGATGGGGAAACTGGAAACAGTGACAGACTTTATTTTTTTCAGGCTCCAAAATCACTGCAGATGGTGACTGCAAGCCATGAAATCAAAAGACATTTACTCCTTGGAAGAAAAGTTTTGACCAACAAACACAGCATATTAAAAAGCAGAGACGTTACTTTACCAACAAAGGTCCATCTAGTCAAGGCTAAGGTTTTTCCAGTAGTCATGTGTGGATGTGAGAGTTGGACCATAAAGAAAGCTGAGCACTGAAGAATTGATGCTTTTGTACTGTGGTGTTGGAGAGGACTCTTGAGAGTCCCTTTGACTGCAAGAAGATCCAACCAGTCCATCTTAAAGGAAATCAGTCCTGAATATTCATTGGAGAGACTGATACTGAAGTTGAAACTCCAATACTTTGGCCACCTGATGAGAAGAGCTGACTCATTGGAAAAGACCCTGATGCTGGGAAAGATAGAAGGTGGGAGGAGGAGGGGACAACAGAGGATGAGATGGTTGGATGGCATCACTGACTCAATGGACATGTGTTTGAGTTGGTGTTGGACAGGGAGGCCTGGCGTGCTGCAGTCCATGGGGTCACACCCATGGGGTCACAAAGAGTTGGACATGACCGGCCAACTAAACTAAACTGAACTGAAGCAGAGATGAGGCAGGGAGAACAAGAGAACAAACCTGTCTCATGGCTTCAGCAAATCCTGGTTCTAGTTCCTCCCCAAGCATGACTATGCTTCCTGTCTTTGAGTTCTTTAAGATCTCCTGATTCCTTATAACAGATACCCTTCCTCAAGATGGGTTGGTTATATTCATTTTATTGTAACGTAATCATCCCTAAGACCAGTCCCAGCAATATCTATCCCAGAGTTTGGGAAGGTGGAGGAAACCATGTATTGCAATGGAATACTATAAACAATGATTTGGAAGTGCTTAATCTGAATTGCTGGTTCTTAATTTTTGGCTCATAAGTTTCATCATGAGCCTTTTCAAAGCTATGAACATTTTATCCAAATAATTTCATGTTCACACAAAATTTTCCATACAAGTTTACTCATCTGATAAACCACTGGAAAGCCATCCACAGCCTCTAAAAAAATATCTGGGTGAATTATGCTAATACCTACAATGAAACTTTATATATATATTTAAAATGCATGTTTTCAAACATGAAAAAAAGGATTTCAAAAATACTTACAAAGCATTAAATGACATTTAAATTAAAAACAAACCTTATCGTCCAAATGAGAAATGTTATATTTTACTAAAAGTTTCCTTTCATGAAATGTATTACTACAATGTTCTGGCCTCCATTGAAAATATTAGTTAACAGAAATTAAATTTTGTGTCATAGATTATTTAATTTTTTTGAAGATTTCACAAGGAAATACACATTTTTCTCTTCTAGGCTTAAGAAGGAAACATCAAGCAATCCATGTTAAGCATATAAAATCCCACATGCACGCAGATCCCTTTGTTAGCTTAGATAGAAAGTGCAAAGGCACAATATAATGTACTTTTCATTTAAACGAAGGGTCTATAGAACGGGCACCTTTTCTTTTTTTAATCCGAAGTCTTTTATGTACAGATGTTCTATCAAAGTGCCTTTCAAAAAAAAGGGATATACATCGACTATGGCTACAGGAGCACCAAACAGCCTGTCTGCCCAAAAATATCTCTCCTGATGATCTGTCATTTTATGGTCTGGGGTTCATTCTTTATGAGCAGTCCCTCTGCAGGTATCTACTTTTAAAATGCCATTACTGTCGGTCTGGAAGTGGAGAGAAATGGTAGTTTCGCATAATTGTCTTCCAAAGTTGTGTTCCGTTAAAAGGAATTTTTTTTTCTTTTTTTTTGGTCCCATTAGAAGGCAACTTGTGGATAGTCATTGATTGACAGCCAGTTCTGCCTCCCAGAGACAAAGAGGCAGAAAACTCCCCTAGGGTCACGAAGGAAAACGGCCTGAAATACAGCAGCAATCTGAGCAGGGCTTTTCTGCAGGGTGTGCTAAAACTGCAGAGATAAAGCCAGTGAAAGCAGGAGAGCAGTGTCAGGAAGCAACAGGGAAGAAAAGAAGTGTGGGAAGAGAGAAGGAACAATCGTATAAAAACTTCTTGTTCAGTTTAATGAGAATCAACATGCTGCAGAACTGGCTGTGGCCGTGGGGGAAAAAGTAAAGCCATTAGAGCTTGGAAGAAAATTAATTTTAAAATTTGACACATATAAGGCTTCATGGTAATTCTGAGACTGCATCACCAGAGCAGCCAGATCAAAAGATAAAAGCAGACACTAAAAAATCTCAGACACGCTGGATATAAAAAGAAACATAAGTGAGAGTCCTTGACTGAGGACCTTGATAATATTCTGTGGGTTGAATATTTAACTATTTGTAAATTGGGGAAAGATGCCCTTTAACTCACAGGTGACTGTGGAATATGTGAATTAATAGATGGAATGTACCTACAGAATGTGTGCCCAGCACATCTCACATGGTCAATAAATAACTACATATGCTTTTAGTTTTAGAATGGTATTTTATCTCCTCTTCTAAACATTGTTTAAAAAATGTGAAGTTTAGAAATATGTTCTCTGTACCAAATAGTTTAATTTGTTTGATTAGCAAAAGAAAAAGAAAAAATCAGCCATGATGGGTTGTGTGACTTTCTTATTTTAGTAATCAAAGCCAGAAGAGACATTTGCTCCTCTAATCAATGCTAAACTAACAACTCCATTGGCTGGTGACAAGCTGAACGACAGAGCAAAAGCCCTAATGTCATTTTCAAATCTTTCAGGACTTGTCCATGCGGACACTTCATTTCTGTGATGGCAAATGTCAGAAGAAATGGCCCAGTAAGTAAAATGGAAGAGATTCAATCACATGATTTTGGATGGAAAAATGACAGAAATGATCCAATCAAAGGTCATAATGTTGCAGAGAAAAAACAAAACTTGAGGACCAGCGAGGTTAAATGATATGAACAAAGTCCCACAGCTATTCAGCACTGCAGAACCAAGACTGCACCCACCATGTCTGAGGACTTAAAAACGGCTGGGCTCACGCAGGCACGCCGGGCCACCTCCTTACCCTGGGTACACTAGGTTACACACAGTGCAACGTCACTGAGATATTTTTTCCTCCTGGGTAAAAGATTTCATAAACAAAAATTATATGTATATATATATATATATATATATATATATATAAGCACCATTTCTCAACTCCACTCTTTGCCTAGAGATGAATTGAGAACCACTGGTTTCAAAGTCGGGGAACAAGACCATCCTTAACTGCGATTTAATAGAAGGCTGAGCAGTACCCCTCCCTTCTTTGTTCTAGCTTCTCTTCAGAGTTCTTAAGTTCACCAGGCTTCCCGATGAAGCCATGTTGCCTCTTCTCCAACTGCATTAAGGCATCTCCCTTTGAAACCGTAAAATCCTGCACTTTATGAAAAGAAAAAAAATAATAAAAGAACAAAATCAAGTATGGTGAGTTTTTTTTTTTTTTTTTTTAAGTTCTTTGTCTGAGCTGACTCTTCATTCAAACTCAAAGAATTGGGTTTCAGTTAAAAGTTAGTTTCTGCAGCTGCCTCCAGCTCACAAAACATTTGTTCCAACTGTATTTCCAGGCAGGGTACACTTCATCTCTGCTCAGTGAGAACATAATGAAAGATGTATATTTTATCCATTCTCCTCCCTAATGTTAAGATACTCTCCTTCAATTTCTATCTTATTGTGTTGACCTCCTCAACCCCACCCTGATCCCCCAGTGGAAATTCTTTCTGTCCCTTCTCTTTGGAGCCAGCAAAGTAACCCATGGACATGCCTTATCAACCCCTCCCATTCTGGGTCACTTCCAGTAGCAACACAGCCTTTTCAGACCCTCAGGAAAGAACTCCTGTGTTGGGGGCTTTCCAGTTTCTTCTCTAGCTTGCTCAGACCCAGCTCCACATCCTCCATCCATTCACAGAGTGTAGAGCTCCAGAATTCCTTCCCATGTGAATGAAATTGCAAGAACACTAACGAATGTGTCTATTTTCTCACTGAAGTTGTGAGAAAAGTATCTCGGTAATGACACTGGTTTACAAACATTTGGTATTCAAGAATGAATTATGATATATTCTGCCTTTAAAAGCTATCATTTGGGAATATCTCTTTTCATTTATAAATTTACCACAGGTGCACCTATTTTGAATCTTTAAAATCTAAAATCCATATAAGCAACATTGATGTTGATTTTGAAAATGTAATTCTGATTGCCAAGACTCAGCAAAGGAAACTTCCTAACTCTAGCAAATCAAATTATTTGTGCCCAGATGTCATTTATAGGAGTTCACTGTATACTATTTATGTTT
The DNA here is from genome assembly GCF_032405125.1 of Capricornis sumatraensis. Lineage (NCBI taxonomy): Eukaryota > Metazoa > Chordata > Mammalia > Artiodactyla > Bovidae > Capricornis > Capricornis sumatraensis. Next base: position 11,346,402 of record NC_091089.1, on the reverse strand, counting down.
TTATATTCTGTTTTCTTAGCCTCAGTTTTTTAGTTTCTTTAATATGATTATTAAATAATCATTATTACAACATACATTATAAAATATTGGGTTACTTTGGATATTAGTTATAGGCCTATAATACTCATTTACCAGTAAACCATATTCAATTTTTTAAGTAAAGCCCTTCTTATTAAGACATATTATTCTTTATTATTTTATTATTTTTACACAAGTGTTATTTATTTTGGACAAACCTGTTCATGCACACTCACATAAAGAATATCTTTTATTTCAGAGTAGTATCTGAGCCTTCTTTGAGAAATAGGATATGATCTTATATAAACAAATTTCATCAGAATATTTTGAAGGTAATTATATCAAACCAATTAAAATTAAAGAAACACCTATATATCCTATTCTGTTATGGAAACTAGCATTATCACAATAATTTAGACAGTTTAAAACAATATTTAAAAATATAATTTCTTTTTTAAAATCACTGTAAAAATTGGTCTTCCAGAAGCTCATTGTTGAAGGTGGTGTACTTTGAAAACCACTCAGATGAAAGGGGGAGATGATCAGAAACTCTTAGTCTCAAAGTTCTCTTCCCATTGTAGATATGGATTTTAAAACTATTACTTTCTAAAAGCTGAATTTTATTGATATTTGAAATATCAGTGACAAACACTTATTTATTGAAACATAAATGTACCACTGCACAAATTCTTTGTGGGTTGTTATATATGGTTTATTTACAGAATTAGATGCATGGACCAGTGGAAAAAAAGTGGAAGTAGTGACAGATTTTATTTCCTTGGGCTCCAAAATCACTGTGGATGGTGACTGCAGCCATAAAATTAAAAGATGCCTGCTCCTTGAAAGGAAAGCTATGACAAACCTAGACAGTGTATTAATAAGCAGAGACATCATTTTGTCGGCAAAGTTCTGTCTAATTAAAGTTATGGTTTTCCTAGTAGTAGTCATGTACCTATGTGAGAGTTGGACCATAAAGAAGGCTGAGCACAAAGGAATCAATGCTTTTGAACTGTGGTGCTGGAGAAGACTCTTGAGAGTCCACTACACTGCAAGGAGATCAGACCAGTCAATCCTAAAAGAAATCAACCCCGAAGATTCATTGAAAGGACTGACCCTGAAGCTGAAGCCCCAGTACTCTCACCACTGATACAAAGAGCTGACTCATTGGGAAAGACCCTGAAGCTGGGAGAAATTGAAGGCAAGAGAAGAGGGTGACAGAGGATGAGATGGTTGAATAGCATCATTGACTCAATGGACATGAGTTTGAGCAAACTCTGGGACATATTGAAGGACAGGGAGGCCTGGTGTGCTGCAGTATAAGGGGTCGCGAAGAGTCAGGCACAACTTGGGGACTGAATGACAACAAGACGAATGGACTAGAAGTGGTAGATCAGTGGCCCAAGAACGCCACATTAATTCTGTTAGCTTAGTAACAGATGATGATGGGGTTGACACTAATTAGTCCTTAGCATGTGTTTACAGTCACTCAAAAGCATCTTTCATTAAGGATAATTGTAGCAGAAAAAAATCTTGCTCAAGTCATTCAAATCAATGTTCTTGAACTTGTCCCATTTATGTGCTGTATTAGTGAATTGCCAGAGTTTTATATACATTTAATTCTAAAAATAAAAATAGACCAGAAGTAAAACCTCTGAATCAGAATAAATTGTTACCAAGTTCATCTTAGTAAATATAAGAATCATAAATGTCTTGTTAACAAGGATTAATATTCTCTAATTTAAGTGGCACTCTTTAAACAAACAGTAACAGCAAAAAAAAATCTACCGATTGCTACTACCGAGTTTAAAATCACATGACAATTAACATGTAGCAGAACGCATATAAAGAACATCTCAAATAAAAACAATGCAAAAAACTTAGTTATTCACCAGATATTGCATACCTGGTGAAAACAGTTATTCACCAGATGTGTCAGTGTGATTTTTTTTCAAGCTCAATTAAGATATCATTTATAATTTTCTTAGAATTATATGTTTTCTCATTATAACTACATAATTGTATTAGACAGGGTTCTCCAGGAAAACAGAACCAGCAGAACCAAAAATCAGTTCACTTAGTTAGGAAGGTTGAGAAGTCCCACACTCTGCCCTCTGCAAAATGGTTTCTGTTTTTGTTCAGTCACTAAGTCTTGTCAGCTCCAAAATGGAAAACGAGGGAAGTCTGATGACGTGAGAACCAGAGAGCTGATGCCCAAAGACAGGAAATGGACGTCTCAGTTCAAGCAGAGAGACACCTCACCCCTTCCCATGCTTTTCTGCTCTAGTTCAGCCTCTTTGGGCTCAAGGAATCTGAATTAATGGGATCAGGGTAGGCTTACACAAGGCGTATTTTACAAGTGTTCCAAGTGATTACAATACTAAATTTGAGTATTAAGTTCCACAGGATTAAGAAGTTTTATGTTTTTCTTAATTACACAATTTAAACGTGTGTGTATAACAAGTACAATAGAAGAGTTACATTCTTTAGAGCAAACTTGAATCTTTTGAAATTTCTCAATAAATGCAAATTGCTTTAAAAATGTGACTGTCCTATATGTGAGAGAAAAACTTAAAATTTTTAAAAGTCAGAACTACCTTGCATTCAGATTGTTCTGCAGGCACTGGTACATTCTCTTTATACTTCAAATAACCTGAAACCATAAATGACAAGTGATGTAGTATGAATTATGCAAGAAAGAGATTGGGTAGTGCTATCAAACTGCTTAGGATTTAAAACAGACTTTTTTTGATTTGGACTTATGGCCAAGATGAAGTAGCCCCCATTCCTTCTAGGTCTTTAATCTTGCAAGTAAATAATAATAGATATGATGAAGCTCAGTCAACTTGTCTATCTTCTCTGCGTTGTTCAGATGGAATGATTACCATCATTCTGTCTTCTCACTCTGATTTCCCTCTGTTCCTTCTCTCTGCTGTTGAGCCCATCTGCTGAACTCTTATTCTGATTACTGTATAAGGCCTCAAAATTCCAGGTGATTCTTCTTTTGCCCATTTTTTCTTGAGAGAATCAAACTGTACTACAGAAAGATATATACAATATGTACAATAATGGAAAACTGTATGAGGAGAAAGTGAAAGCAAAGAGATCCTATCCGTGGAGTGGGAAAGCTGAAATGATAAACAGTTAATTTCCTGAAACCATTTATACTTGGTAGATATTTTAGGTAAGAGACTTCAAAGGTGGGAGAGGGCCCAAAAACCTCAGAGAATTTTATAAGATAACGGGAATATAAATGAAAGTGAAAGCATTATTCGCTCTTTGCGACCCCATGGACTAAATTAATGCCAAAAATAGTCTTTTCTCCAATTAAAAACAACACAATAAATGAAAAATCAAAGATAATCTTTCCCCCTCTAAGTTCTGTCTATGGTAGGAAAATGAGAGACATCAAATGGCACAAAGTATCAGAGTATTTAAGAGAGGGAGTTGTTAAAAGTGGATTTTGGAGAGTGGACTTGGTAAAGAATCTGCCTGCCAAGCATGAGACGCAGGTTCCATCCCTCGGGTAGGGAAGATCTGGAGAAGGAAATGGCAACCCAGTCCAGTTTTATTGCCTGGGAAATTCCATGGCGAGAGGAGCCTGTTGAGCTACAGTTTATGGGCTCCAAAGAGTCGGACATGACTTAGCAACTGAACAACAACAACAACAAACGGAGGGTGAATTAGATGCTCCAAAGGACACCCCATGCTTTGGGATCTGGGATAAGAGGTTCCAGCACAGCTCAGTGTGCGTGCTACTCCAGTATAACAGCGTATACAGAAATTCAAAATGAACGGACTGGAGACTTAACAGTTATTTTCAAACCACAGTGCTGAATTTGCACAAACACATATGGTTTCCAGTGATCCAGGAAACCTGTTGCATGAATTGTTATAGCGATTAAAGCATTTAGCAGGAATTATAGAGAAATTAACTCTGAAGTACTTAGACAGCTATGCTGCTACTTAATATTTACTATACCTATTTCTGAAAGATTTCTCCAATCTGCCTGTCTCCTTTTTCACAACTTCAACTCATTATCACAAGTTAGTTCTCTTGTTTTATACTCAGATGTGCATCCTAAGCAAAAAAGTTAAATGAAAATTAACGTGCCATATTAAATATATGCAGAAGGAAAAATCAAATTGAGGTCAAGACAGATAGTCCTGCTTCCTATAAGAAAGTTTTAATGAGGTCTGTCACCCTAGGTATTGCAGAGTGATATGCTGATTAGTGTCCCATTCTTTTGCCCTGTTTGTGTCATTTTTCTCCCAGAGTAGGAGCTTACAATCCATTAAGACTATTTACCCGACTATTGAATCAGTTATTTCTCGATTAAAAAGAAGGAGGAGAAAAACAATTATTATTCAAGTATTAAATGAACTGAAAGCTAAGAAAACTGTTTTCCTTTCTGGATTAAAGACTTAAGATGATTATTTCACTAATTGCAGTTAATTAGGCTTGCTCTGTGCTATTACCCAAGATCAAATTAATAATGGAGCAATTTATAACAATAAAGTTTATATTAACAGAGGTCATCACCTTCAAATAGTCCACATTTCACCACTAGGATTTTCCAACATATATGCATACATGATAAAGCTGGAATGGTTGGCTTAAAAAGTGTAAAGCTATTACATTCTAATAAAAAAATGATACTCATGTCACAACCACTCCATTACTTTCTGAGATACCACCCTTTGGTGGGATAGTACCTGAAAGTTGCTGATATGTATGTGGATTTTTTTTTTCTCTTTTTAAGTAATAATGATGTATAACAATTCACCAGAAACTTCTACCTGGTTCTAAAATTGCCATCACATTCCCTGACACACATATGAGTAAATGTTACAGGATATTTTGGCATTTAAAGTAGGAAGAAAGTAAAGCAGGAAATGCCTAGAGACCTTGCCCAGGAGCACAACGTAAATTTCAAAACCAGCAATATTATTCTGCTGCATATTGTGCTCCAGGTTTTACCACTTACTCATTTAAAAAAAACATTTTCCCCAGAATAGCACCACAGGGATTCTCTGAGCACATTGGTAAGTGCTAGTCACCTCCACCATCAGCTCTAAAAGTAATCACCTCATGCTGCCCTTGACCTCTGCTTTGGCAAAGGCTCAGTGACACATACAGAGCTTCCCTGATGGCTCAGCAGTAAAAGTATCTATCTGCCTGCAATGCAGGAGACACGAATCTGATTCCTGGGTCAGGAAGATCCCCTGGAGAATCCCATGCACAGAGGAGCCTGATGGCCTACAGTCCATGGGATAGCAAAGAGTGGGACAGGACTGAGCAACTGAAGACTTTAGACAACTGAAAACTCAATACAAACTTCTATTCTACTGATCCTTTCCTAAATATTGATGCGCCTGGGGCTACATTGATAAAAGTGAAATGTTCACATGAAGGGAGCTATCGACTGAGGATATTCTCTTTGGTCAGATGTCATCTGAAGTGTTGTTTGCAGTTCACTCCCAGATTCACTCACTGCACTCTGGAAGATTCACATGCCATGAGGACAGTCAGTAACATTGCTTAGGAATTTTGGTCATTACATTTAAAAAATCAGCTTGTGTGCTGAGATGGGTAACCATGATGATAAAAGAGTTGGACAGCTTGTTATATGAGGAAAGCCTTAATTAAGTGGAATGTTTAGCTGGAGCAGAAATGTCTTATGGGAAGAATTACTTACAAATATTTGAAGGACTGTCACAGGGAAGAGGATGAAATACATCCCACGAGGCTCCAGGGAATAGAACTAGACCAGTGTGTGAAAACACAGTGATGCCAACTTTGACAGAGCAAAAAAGAAAACTTTCTCACACTTAAAACTTCCTGAAATTGTAATCAGCTGCTATCTAAAGACTGTCTCTAAAAATAATCAAGCAGAAGTGGAATACTTTAGAGAAAATTCTGCTCTGGATGGGGATCATTAGACTTGAAGATTTTAATGTAACTTGGAATTTTAAAATTCTATAAATCTTGAAACTCCTTTTCATGGATAACCCTAAAAATAAAATTGGATATTGATTTTTTCATATTGTATTTGTGAAGTGAAACATGATTCTCATTATAAAAAGTTGTAAAGTTATATTCATGAATTACTATGTAAACTTATACAAAATCAGGGTAACTCAAATGCATTTATTATAAATTTGATTTGTTTCCTTACAGAGAAGAAAGATGTCAATAATTTGGGGGGTTATAAGCTTTAAAATGATTGCATCAATATCTTGGCATGTAAAAATACTTATTTTTAATTTTTTATGATGTAATATATACTGAAAATTTTAATGATGCAATTATGTTGGTATGGTATGCCAGGTTTTTAAAAATGACCTTCACTTCATTGTACCTCTCATAAAACCCACCAGGTTTTTTGTTTGTTTGTTTGTTTCTTTTACTCCATCAGAGTAAGTGATACTGTTATCAGGGAGATGGAGCTGGAACAACTATAAATTGAAATCTTTATGGTCTAACAAAGTGTGATTTCTCCTGACTTGCATCTGACAGAGAAGCGAAAGAAATTCAAACAGAAAGAAGTGTCTCTAACCTGAAAAGGTTAATCTTACAATCACCTGCATCTGACATCTGTGTAGATTTTTATTGACAAAAAAATAGTATATATCAGAATATTACATTTCAAGCATGCATATGCTATAAAATTAACATTTGCAATTTCTGTATATTCTGTACAATTGAAAAATAACAATAAATAAGACACAGCTACAAGCTGTAGGGGCTTCTCAGATGGTGCTAGTGGTAAAGAATCCACCTCCCAATCCAGGAGACGTAAGAGATGTGGGTTCAATCCCTGGGTCGGGAAGATCTCCTGGAGAAGGAAATGGCAATCCACTCCAGTATTCTTGCCTGGAGAATTCCATGGACAGAGAAGCCTAGTGGGCTACAGTCCATGGGATTGCAAAAGAGTGGGACACTACTTAGCGACTTAGCACACATCATATAAGCTCCTTAAATTACCAGCCTGTGGAGAAATCCTTGTGTGTACAAGACATCTAGAAAAGAACCAGCAACTTGACATAACATTTTATAATCTGTATGTGTCAAGCCTTGAGATCAGGGAAACAATACTTTTTCAGCCTATTTATTCCATCACTAACTCTAACAACCTGCAGTGGTTTTGATCTATAAATACCCAGCAAGTGTAGCCCTGAAGGACAGGAATGACTTGCTCAAACATGCTGTACACTACAAAAGAGGGTCCGAGAGCACACTGACGTAATGAAAAGTGAACCTGTCAATTTCACCTGCACACAGAAGAGCAACATCATAAACTGAGTCATAGCAGGAATGCACAGTCAAAAAACATTCTCAGATGCCAAAATTAAGACAAGAATCCATACCCATGATGGAGAAGAGGGTTTAGGTGAAGGAAGGAGAAGGAGTTTCTCTTTCAGTATCCTATCATTTTGCATTTTCATACTGTTCATGGGGTTCTCAAGGCAAGAATACTGAAGTGGTTTGCCATTCCCTTCTCCAGGGGACCGCATTCTGTCAGACCTCTCCACCATGACCCGCCTCTCTTGGGTGGCCCCACACAGCATGGCTTAGTTTCATTGAGTTAGACAAGGCTGTGGTCCGTGTGCTCAGATTGGCTGGTTTTCTGTGATTATGGTTTCAGTGTGTCTGCCCTCTGATGCCCTCTCGCAACACTTACTGTCTTACTTGGGTTTCTCTTACCTTGGACGTGGGATATCTCTTCACAGCGGCTCTAGCAAAGTGCTCCACTGCTCCTTACTTTGGACGAGAGGTATCTCCTCACGGCCGCCCCTCCTGACCTTAAATGTGTAGTAGCTCCCCTCAGCCCTCCTGTGCCCATGCAGCTGCCGCTCCTTGGATGTGGAGTAGCTCCTCTTGGCCACACTTCTGTGAGGTCTGTGGCAAAATGATAGGATACTGAAAGAGGAACTCCCCAGGTCGGTACGTGCCCAATATGCTACTGGAGATCAGTGGAGAAATAACTTCAGAAAGAATGAAAGGATGGAGCCAAAGCAAAAACAATAACCAGTTGTGGATGTGTCTTGTGATAGAAGCAAGGTCTGATGCTGTAAAGAGCAATATTGCATAGGAACCTGGAATGTCAGGTCCATGAATTAAGGCAAATTGGAAGCGGTCAAACAAGAGATGGCAAGGGTGAACGTCTACATTCTAGGAATCAGCAAACTAAAATGGACTAGAATGGGTGAATTTAATTCAGATGACCATTATATCTACTACTATGGGCAGGAATCCCTTAGAACAAATGGAGTAGCCATCATGGTCAACAAAAGAGTCCGAAATGCAGTACTTGGACGCAATCTCAACAGCAACAGAATGATCTCTGTTCGTTTCCAAGGCAACGCGTTCAATATCACAGTAATCCAAGCCTATGCCCCAACCAGTAATGCTAAAGAAGCTGAAGTTGAACAGTTTTAGGAAGACCTACAAGGCCTTTTAGAATTAGCACACAAAAAAGATGTCCTTTTCATTATAGGGGACTGGAATGCAAAAGTAGGAAGTCAAGAAAAACCGGGAGTAACAGGCAAATGTGGCTTTGAAATATAGAATGAAGCAGGGCAAAGGCTAATAGAGTTTTGCCAAGAGAACGCACTGGTCATAGAAAACACCCTCTTCCAAAAACACAAGAGAAGACTCTACACATGGACATCACCAGATGGTCAACACCAAAATCAGATTGATTATATTCTTTGCAGCTAAAGATGGAGAAGCTCTACACAGTCAACAAAAACAAGACCAGGAGCTGACTGTGGCTCAGATCTGCTGCTGCTGCTGCTAAGTCACTTCAGTCATGTCCAACTCTGTGCGACCCCAAAAACGGCTGCCTACCAGGCTCCCCCGTCCTTGAGATTCTCCAGGGAGGAACAATGTAGTGGGTTGCTATTTCCTTCTCCAATGCATGAAAGTGAAAAGTGAAAGTGAAGTCGTTCAGTTGTGTCTGACTCTTAGTGACCCGAGGGACTGTAGCCTAACAGGCTCCTCTGCACATGGGATTTTCCAGGCAAGAGTACTGGAGTGGGGTGCCATTGCCTTCTCCAGTGTCTCAGATCATGAACTCCTTATTGCCAAATTCAGACTTAAATTGAAGGAAGTAGGGAAAACCACTAGACCATTCAGATATGACCTAAATCAAATTCCTCATGATTATACAGTGGAAGTGAGAAATAGATTTAAGGGCCTAGATCTGAGAGAAAGAGTGCCTACGAACTATGGAAGGAGGTTTGTGACATAGCACAGGAGAAAGGGATCAAGACCATCCCCATGGAAAACAAATGCAAAAAAAGCAAAATGGCTGTCTGGGGAGGCTTTCCAAATAGCTGTGAAAAGAAGAGAAGTGAAAACTAAAGGAGAAAAGGAAAGATATAAGCATCTGAATGCAGAGTTCCAAAGAGTAGCAAGGAGAGATAAGAAAGCCTGCCTCAGCGATCAGTGCAAAGAAATAGAGGAAAACAACAGAATGGGGAAGACTAGAGATCTCTTCAAGAAAATTAGAGATACCAAGGGAACATTTCAGGCAAAGATGGGCTCAATAAAGGACAGAAATGGCTTGGACCTAACAAAAGCAGAAGATATTAAGAAGAGGTGGCAAGAATACACAGAAGAACTGTACAAAAATGATCTTCACAATCAAGATAATCACGATGGTGTGATCACTCATCTAGAGCCAGACAATCTGGAATGTGAAGTCAAGTGGGCCTTAGAAAGCAACACTACGAACAAAGCTTGTGGAGGTAATGGAATTCCAGTGGAGCTATTTCAAATCCTGAAAGATGATGCTGTGAAAGTGCTGCACTCAATATGCCAGCAAATTTGGACAACTCAGCAGTGGCCGTAGGACTGGAAAAGGTCAGTTTTCATTCCAATCCCAAAGAAAGGCAATGCCAAAGATTGCACAAACTACCACACAATTGCACTCATCTCACACGCTAGTAAAGTAATGCTCAAAATTCTCCAAGCCAGGCTTCAGCAACACGTGAACCATGAACTTCCAGATGTTCAAGCTGGTTTTAGAAAAGGCAGAGGAACCAGAGATCAGATTGCCAACATTCCCTGGATCATCAAAAAAGCAAGAGAGTTCCAGAAAAACATCTATTTCTGCTTTATTGACTATGCCAAAGCCCTTGACTGTGTGGATCACAATAAACTGTGGAAAATTCTGAAAGAGATTGGAATAACAGACCACCTGACCTGCCTCTTGAAAAACCTGTATGGAGGTCAGGAAGCAACAGTTAGAACTGGACATAGAACAACAGATTGGTTCCAGTTAGGAAAATGAGTACATCAAGGCTGTATATTGTCACCCTGCTTATTTAACTTATATACAGAGGACATCAGGAGAAACGCTGGACTGGAAGAAACACAATCTGTAATCAAGATTGCCGGGAGAAATATCCATAGCCTCAGATATGCAGATGACACCACCCTTATGGCAGAAAGTGAAGAGGAACTCAAAAGCCTCTTGGTGAAAGTGAAAGTGGAGAGTTAAAAAGTTGGCTTAAAGCTCAACATTTAGAAAACGAAGATCATGGCATCCTATCCCATCACTTCAAGGGAAATAGATGGGGAAACAGTGGAAACAGTGTCAGACTTTATTTTGGGGGGGCTCCAAAATCACTGCAGATGGTGACTGCAGCCATGAAATTAAAAGACACTTACTCCTTGAAAGAAAAGTTATGACCAACCTAGATAGCATATTCAAAAGCAGAGACATTACTTTGCCAACTAAGGTCCGTCTAGTCAAGGATATGGTTTTTCCAGTGGTCATGTATGGATGTGAGAGTTGGACTGTAAAGAAAGCTGAGGGCCGAAGAATTGATGCTTTTGAACTGTGGTGTTGGAGAAGACTCTTGAGAGTCCCTTGGACTACAAGGAGATCCAACCAGTCCATTCTGAAGATCAGCCCTGGGATTTCTTTGGGAGGAATGATACTGAAGCTGAAACTCCAGTACCTTGGCCACCTCATGCAAAGAGTTGACTCATTGGAAAAGACTCTGATGCTGGGAGGGATTGTGGGCAGATGGAGAAGGGGAAGACAGAGGATGAGATGGCTGGATGGCATCACTGACTCGATGGATGCGAGTCTGAGTGAACTCTGGGAGTTGGTGATGGACAAGGAGGCCTGGTGTGCTGCGATTCATGGGCTTGCAAAGAGTCGGACATAACTGAGTGACTGAAAAGAAATGAACTGAACTGAGAGTTGCACTGTGAAGAAAGCTGATCGCCTAAAAATTGATGCTTTTGAACTGTGGTGTTGGATAAGACTCTTGAGAGTCCCATGGACTGTAAAGAGATCCAACCAGTCCATTCTAAAGGAGATAGCCCTGGGATTTCTTTCTTTTTTTTTTATTTTACTTTACAATACTGTTTTGGTTTTGCCATACAGCAACATGTATGTGAGACAGCAAAAGAGATACAGATGTATAGAACAGTCTTTTGGACTCTGAGGGAGAGGGAGAGGGTGGGATGATTTGGGAGAATGGCATTGAAACATGTATAATATCATACAAGAAATGAATCGCCAGTCTAGGTTCGATGCAGGATACAGGATGCTTGCGGCTGGTGCACTGGGATGAGCCTTGGAATTTCTTTGGAAGGTATTATGCTAAAGCTGAAACTCCAGTACTTTGGCCACCTCATGTGAAAATCTGACTCATTGGAAAAGATGCTGGGAGGGATTGGGGGCAGGAGGAGAAGGGGAGACAGAGGATGAGATGGCTGGAAGGCATCACCGACTCGTTGGATGTGAGTCTGAGTGAACTCCAGGAGTTGGTGATGGACAGGGAGGCCTGGCGTGCTGCGATTCATGGGGTCGCAAAGAGTCGGACACGACTGAGCGACTGAACTGAACTGAACTGAATCATAGGTGCCTGAGGACAACATGTGCTTGTTTATAAACACAATGGACAACAACTGAAACAGAAACAAAAGAGGAACTGTACTGAATTTTTCAGTACTCAGAATTGAAACAAACATGAGGAACTCCCTGACTCTTAGTAATTTATTACCTTGAGCTAGTTAGTCAGCCTCTCTGAGCTCTGGTTTCACCAGTTTTAAGTGTGTATGATAAATCTGTTGATGTACCTCATCAGATTGCCAGTCATTAAAATATCATGACTATCTGAGTCAGACAAAGTGGAGAGAGAGAGAAAGTCTCTCTTGTGCAAGTTGCTACAATCTTTTTTAGTATTATTTAAAGGAACAATGTTTATGTCTTTTGATGTAAATACATACCTGTAAACAAATCTTATTTATGGAAATGAAAACTTGTCTATATGGGTGAATCTACGGAAGAACATACATTTGTATATATGTATAGACATATATATATACTCACACGTATATGAAACACATGCAGAAAAACAAATGTTTGTTGTTCCTTGTATATGTACAGGAACACACATACAGATACATATTAAAAATAAACCTACATTTATGTATACACACAGATTTGAGAAGCTTTGATATACATATAATATACATTATATCTCATAATATATTACATATTATATTAATACATTAGTTAATATCAAATATATCATCTGTGCATACACAAATCCTTATTTATATTAAATAGATAAGACATTACATAGAGAAAAAAATAGCAAAGTAATGACTCAATATTACCCAGTTTTTTTTGTTAATAAAATGTAATATATGTGTATAATGTTAGAAGTATATGTATGCATGTTTTATGTATATGAAACATATTGTTATTGTTTAGCCACTAGGTCAGATCCAACCCTTTTATGATCCCATGGATTATAACCCATTAGGTTCCTCTATCCATGGAATTTTCCAGGCAAGAATACTGGAGTGAGTTGCCATTTCCTTCTCCAGGAATCTTTCTGACCCTGGGATCAAACCTACATCTCTTGAGTCGAATACTGGAGTGAGTTGCCATTTCCTTCTCCAGGAATCTTTCTGACCCTGGGATCAAACCCACATCTCTTGAGTCTCGTGCATTGACAGGAAGATGCTTTATCACTGTGGAGGATAAAGACTTAAATCTGCACAACATACCCTACCCATTTACCCTCCTCCCGGTAATCTCCTCACACCTTTATCAGTACCTGAAGATGATATTTAAGCCAGAGGCCTAGGCTACCTTGAGTTACACATTTCCTCTGGGGTATCTCCCATATATATAAGAAGTATCAGTTCAGTTCAGTCACTCAGTCATGTCTGACTCTTTGTGACCCCATGGACTGCAGCATGCCAGGCCTCCCTGTCCATCACCAACTCCAGGAGCTTGCTTAAATTCATGTCCATTCAGTTGGTGATGCCATCCAGCCATCTCATCCTCTATCGACCCCTTCTCCTCTTGCCTTCAGTCTTTGCCAGCATCAGAGTCTTTTCAAATGAGTCCGTTCTTCGCATCAGGTGGTGAAAGGACTGGATTTCCAGCTTCAGCATCAGTCCTTCCAATGAATATTCAGGACTAATTTCCTTTAGGATGGACTGGTTGGATCTCCTTGCAGTCCAAGGGACTCTCAAGAGTCTTCTCCAACATGCTTCATGTATACATGAAGAATATATGTTAATAAATTTCTATTAGTTTTTCCCTGGTTTATCTGTCTTTTATTACAGAGGTCTCTGAGCAGGACTAAGAAGGGCAGTGGGAAAATGGTTTTTCCTCTGCTACACACTCAAATACGATTCTTGGAGCTTCAGCAATTGTATTGCAACCATGAGAAACATCCCCCCAAAACTTCAGAGATATAATCAAGACCAGCCACTGTTCACATAAAGACTTCTGCTTATATGAAAACAATAAACTTCTGTTCATCACTATTAGTTCAGTTTTCTATTATTTGCATTCCAAAGCATGCCTGACTGATAAAGGAAACTATTAACTTCTCCTCATTGCTTAAGTTACTATAATAAGCATGCATTATTATTGGAGTTTTTCAAATGACTTTTTAAAGTAGAAAAATTAAAGATAAAAGAAAATGAGGCAATTAAAGAAGAAAGAAACTTTTAGAAAGCTTTTTTTTTATCCTATATCATTGTATTTATTTCAACTGAAAGATGTCCTGTCATTAGTTTGTTTGTTCTTTGTTAAGTAAACCTGAGAAGCATTTAAGATATATCTCCCTTACTCCATAATCAAGCTCTGACTCCTTTCCTAAATGACTGAAAGAGATATCAAGGTTAGTGTTAATAAAAACAAGGGCTTATTAGGTGTCAAGTTTATTTAGAAGTGTTCCACAGCAATCATTATTCTTTCAACAGCTCTGAATATCTTTTTTAAGTGTAAATATTAAAGCTACTCAAAAAATTTATTGACACAGATTTGGAGAACGTTTTTTTCTCCCATCTCAAGGGTACATGACTCTACAGAAACTTTTCTTTTTTTAATTTGAATTTGAGATGATTGTGAATCAAATACTTGCTTATTATAATATTTGTTTTAAATGCTTCGATAATTAAGCATTAAGGATAACCTTTCAGGGTCTATGTGAGAAATGAAAATATAGCATATTGCAAGAAAACATTAATATTATAATGAAAGTTTATGGGGGAGCGAGGGGAGGGGAAAGAAGGCAAGGAATATGTAGAGAAACCACAAATACAGAAAGCAGTTAGCTCAATATCTGACTGTTGTTGTTTAGTCGCTCAGTCATATCCAACTCTTTTGTGATCCCATGGACTGTAGCCCACCAGGCTCCTGTGTCCATGGGATTTCCTAGACAAGAATATTGGAATGGGTTGCCATTTCCTTCTCCAAGGGATGCTCCTGACTCAGGGATCGAACGTGGATCTCCTGCATTGGCAGGCAGATTCTTACCACTGAGCCACCCACCAGGGAAACCCACAACATCTGATACCAAAGGAAAAAGACAGAGATAGAGGCAACTCTAAGGTTTAATGCTGATTACAAAGACGTTCAAGGTATATAGCAAAATGTAAAATATATCATTTACACATCAAGTCTTTTCTGTCGTTGATACTACCAACAATAAAACTGTCTTTTACTAAGAGCTGGGAGGTTGTCCCTGAAATGTCATCATCCGAAAAAGATCTTCCAGTCCCTGTGGGAGGCAGGAGCCTAAGAGCAAGCACAGATGGCCTGGTCACGTTGACCAAATTCTCTCTTCAATCCTCCAGGACTTTGCCAGCAGTTGAAACCTCTTTTGCCTTTATTTCAGCAGGGTACATCTCTGACATATTGCAATAATCTTGACCCCACCTGCAATAGGAATTATGTGCTCAGTCATGTCTGATGCTTTGCAGCCCCATGGACTGTGGACCACCGGGCTCCTCTGCCCATGGAATTTTCCAAACAAGAATATTGGAGTGGGATGCCTTTTCTTTCCCCAGGGAATTTTCCCAACTCAGGGATCAAACTCACATCTCTTGCATCTCCTGCATTGGCAGGGGGATTCATTACCACTGTGCCACCTGGGAAGCCCATGTTTAATGCACATCTGAATGTAATTTTTACAAGAATGCAAAATAATTGTTTTTACTGAAAGTTTGCAAAAATACTCCCAAACTGTTGAGATATCTGAGTACTGCATGTCTGGAAAGACAAGGGGCAAAGGGGAACTCATCATTGATCCTGTGGTAGAAAGCTCACATACACAACTGCAATAGGCTTCAGTAAATTCTTCCTGGACTGTTTAACTCTTATCTGGTACAGCTTGGCTCTGACTGTTCCTGCTGCCTTTCACTGAGGGATACTCAGGCCTGTTTTCCAGCGTCCCTACTCTGAGTGGGCTCTCTCTCTGTCTCTCTCTCTGTCTCTCTGTCTCTCTCCCTCCCTCCCTCCCTCCCTCATTAATTTTGGATTTCTTCTGGATTCCTTTGTGAAAAGTAGTTCTCCAGCAACTCTACTCTCTCACATGGTCAAAAGCATAGCTTACTCACATATTTCACATTGAATATATATAGTCACTTTATTAAGTTGTGTAAAACTATAACTCTTTTTATGGAAAGTGCTACCTGCCTAACATCAACCTAACTTTGTCATCGGCTCGCATGACAAATACAAAACCAGTCATTTTTTAGTTGATCCGCAACTGCACCCCACTCCGGAATTTTAGCTGCTCTAAAATTGCTCTCGAGAAGCTCAGCATCATGGCTTCTACTAAAATTTCACATGTATTCTTCTCACAGCTGTCTGGAGACAACTATTGAATGATGCTAGATGTATGTTAGCCATTTTTATCCATTCCTCAAGCCATGAACTAAAAATCAGCTGGCTTTAACACAGTCGTTAAAGATAAAACGGAGTCTGCATTTAAGCTTGGAGTCAATTTTACTTTCAGAATGGCAATTGGCTAATATCCCTATGTCCAAACAAATTATTTGGAACAGAATAAATCATAAAATAAAATAATTCTATTCTTAGATTTTAGCCATAAAATCAGTTTCCAGAATAAATTCAAAATTTTTTTTTTTTCCAATGAACACTAATTTATAAAACTCAACCAAACTTTGGATTGAGTTTCTTAAGGTTTTGGTCACATCGATGTCTAGATCAAAATTATCTAGATACTTGTGAAAGGTGTAGGCCTTGGGGCCCACCCCAGACTCTTTGGCTAGAAATCCCCTGCAACTCAGCTGAGAATCTGTAAATTTTATTTGCACCCAACATGATTTCTGGGGCTTCCCAGATGGTGATAGTGGTAAAGAACCTGCCTTCCAGTGCAGGAGACATAAGAGACAAGGGTTTGATCCCTGGGTTGGGAAGATCCCCAAGAGAAGAAATGGCCACTTGCTCCAGTATTCTTGCCTGGAGAATCCCATGGACAGAGGAGCCTGTCAGGCTACAGTGTATGGGGTTGCACAGAGTCGGACACGACTGAAGTAACTTAGCTTCAGCAAGATGATTTCTAAGCTCACTGATATTTAAGAAGGTCAGCCTGGGATTACTCCATCCTGAGATAAAGATCTGGCTCTGTGAGATCCAAGAACAGAGTATGATAAGCTGTGTTGAAACACCAAGTATGCTTCAAAAGATGTGGTGGTTTTTTTTTTTTTTTTCTCCTTTGCTTATACAAGTGAAATATTGAAGCAGAGTGTCTTCTCTATTCTAGTGCAGTAGAAAACTACAAATGTGAAAAAAACAAAGCCAAAGAACAGAATAAAAAACCAAACTAATAAAAAAGATCCTCAAGTATATATGTATGTTAATTTATGATAAACTAGCAAAGAATGGTATTTAAGATGCCAAGGACAATTTGATATACAAGAGGATAAAATAAAATTACCATTTCCACAGGACTGGAAAAGGTCAGTTTTCATTCCAATCCCAAAGAAAGGCAATGCCAACAAATGCTCAAACTACCACATAATTGCACTCATCTCACACTCTAGCAAAGTAATGCTCAAAATTCTCCAAGCTAGGCTTCAGCAATACGTGAACTGTGAACTTCCTGATGTTCAAGCTGGTTTTAGAAAAAGCAGAGGAACCAGAGATCAAATTCCCAACGTCCACTGGATCATGGAAAAAGCAAGAGAGTTCCAGAAAAATATCTATTTCTGCTTTATTGACTAATCCAAAGCCTTTGACTGTGTGGATCACAATAAACTGTGGAAAATTCTGAAAGAGATGGGAATACCAGACCACCTAACTTGCCTCTTGAGAAATTTGTATGCAGGCCAGGAAGCAACAGTTAGAACTGGACATGGAACAACAGACTGGTTCCAAATAGGAAAAGGAGTACGTCAAGGCTATATATTGTCACCCTGCTTATTTAACTTCTATGCAGAGTACATCATGAGAAATGCTGGACTGGAAGAAACACATGCTGGAATCAAGATTGCTGGGAGAAATATCAATAACCTCAGATATGCAGATGACACCATCCTAATGGCAGAAAGCGAAGAAGAACTAAAGAGCCTCCTGATGAAAGTGAAAGAGGAGAGTGAAAAGTTGGCTTAAAGCTGAACATTCAGAAAACGAAGACCATGGCATCTGGTCCCATTACTTCATGACAAATAGATGGGAAACAGTGGAAACAGTGACAGACTTTATTTTTTGGACTTCAAAATCACTGCAGATATGATTGCAGCCATGAAATTAAATGACACTTGCTCCTTGGAAGACAAGTTATGACCAAGCTAGACAGCATATTCAAAAGCAGAGACATTACTTTGCCAACAAAGGTCCTTCTAGTCAAAGCTATGGTTTTTCGAGTAGTCATATATGGATGTGAGAGTTGGACTATAAAGGAAGCTGAGTGCTGAAGAATTGATGGTTTTGGACTGTGGTGTTGAAGAAGACTCTTGAGAGTCACTTGGACTGCAGTGAAATCCACCAGTCCATCCTAAAGGAAATCAGTCTTGAATACTCATTGGAAGGACTGACGCTGAAGCTGAAACTCTAATACTTTGGCCACCTGATGTGAAGAACTGACTCATTGGAAAAGACCCTGATGCTGGGAAATATTGAAGGCAGGAGGAGACAGGGATGACAGAGGATGAGATGTTGGATGTCATTACCGACTCGATGGACATGAGTTTGAGTAAACTCTGGGAGTTGGTGATGGACAGGGAGGCCTGGCGTGCTACAGTCCATGGGGTCACAAAGAGTTGGACACAACTGAGTGACTGAACTGAACTGATAATAATTTAGTGATGACATAGAAATAGAAACCATAGAGATAACTGTAGGCTAACATTTAAATGATCATAGAGTAGAAAAAAATAATCAAGGAAAGATATCATAAAGAAAGGCAACATACAAAAAAATTTGACCAATCACACATGTAACTTCTGTACAATTGAAATATAACAATAAACTAATAAAGAAATAAGAAATAGCTACCCAACTATAAAGAAGATAGGAACAAATGGAAGTTGGAAAAAATAAGTATTTGCAATGTATTGTTAACTTACTTGTCTAAATATTCATCATTTTAAGGGATTCAGTTCTTCCTGGAAGCAAGGCTGAGGAGAGTGGGGGAAGCAGTGGATGTCTACCCTTGCAAACAATCCAAGGCCCTGTGTTACACAAGGGATGACCCCAGTCCTGGGGTTTTCTCCTATGCAGTCACGTATTAGTACATCAAGTAGAATGGCTGAGGCAGCCTAAGTACACAAAAGAATTATTTTTGCACCTGTCACCCAAGATTTTAAGGAAGTCTAGAATACATAGCTTAGCACAGCATCTTTAAAATTCAACCACAAATATTTTTCCTCTACAAAACTTGTGAAAATACTTCTTTAAGGGCGCACCATGTAAATGTATTTCATCTTGACCTCATTTGCATGGTATTCCCATCATCATGAGGATAAGACCAGGACCAGAGCAACTATACTGGAGCTTCACAATTTAATCCTATGAACCTTGTTCCCACTGGACAGAAATCCTATTATGTCCTTAGTTTATCCATAAATCTAATTGAGTCTTAGTCTTTATCTCACTTTCTGTCAGCCAATTATTCTCTCTTCTTATCTTGCTGACCAGGATAATTTCAGCACAAACCTCAAAGTCTCCAAGTATTTATGTCTATATGATCTCTGCCAAACTATTTCCAAATTCTGTTGCAACTTATACTACCAAAGTCTATCTAAATTTCACCACATACTAATTTTCATATAATTAATATTTTGATTTACTTTGATTTGCCCTGTCAATCAGGGGAGTGAGGAAGAAAGAAAGGAAGCCAGATATTTTAGAAGAAATACATATCAATTATATTTTATTTTTTATAGTAAAAGTATATTCTATACTCTGCTCACTTTTACAAAGTTTTATATATTTGAAGTTACTGTGTTTTACTTTCTTATTTATCCAATAAAAATAATAAAATGTTGAATAAAATCAAACATCAACCAAGGTCAAGCATAAGGAACACAGTAAGTAAAAATGAATAATCAGACGGCCTGCATCTTTCATTGTATAACAATACCTTTCAATATAAAGAGAACACACAAATACAAAAGAGAGTGACATGTATAGACAACCAACAAAAGAAATAAAAATGAGAAATAAGCATATAAGGGGCAAACAATTAATTAGCACTTAATCAATTACATGTGAATTAGGGGGAAACACAAACATTCAGTCCTTAACAAGAACAACTTAATCTTAAGTATCAAGAGCATTAAAAAAAAAAAAGTCCATTAAATCTGAAATTCTAAGTCCTGAAAACTATGCTCAGGAAAGAAACGCTGACACAAAATATTACCTAATAGTTTTTTCTTAATTAATGTTGCTTGTAATAAAAAAAATAATAGAGTATGAATACCCATTCAGCTGATGACTGAGTAAGTAAAGGATGAAATAGTACACAATTATTTAAATATACTCTCAAGAACACTTAGGGAATTGAAGAAATGCTAATAACAAATTGCAATGAGAAAAGTGCAAATTAAATAACTATACAGGCAATATAACCCCCAATTTTTAAAAATATTATACATATACCAATATGTTATAGTATTTTTTATGTAAAATCACTGCAGATGGTGACTGCAGCCATGAAATAAAAAGACTCTTGCTCCTTGAAAGAAAAGTTATGACCAACCTAGACAGCATGTTAAAAAGCAGAGACATTCCTTTGCCAACAAAGGTCCATCTAGTCAAGGCTATGGTTTTTCCAGCAGTCATGTATGGATGTGAGAGTTGGACTATAAAGGAAGCTGATTGCTGAAGAATTGATGCTTCTGAACTGTGGTGTTGCAGAAGACTCTTGAGAGTCCCTTGGACTGCAAGGAGATTCAACAGTCCATCCTAAGGGAAATCAGTCCTGAATATTTATTCAAAGGACTGATGCTGAAGCTGAAACTCCAATACTTTGGCCACCTAACTAGAAGAACTGACTCATTGGAAAAGATCCTGATGCTGGCAAAGATTGAAGGCAGGAGGAGAAGGGGATGACAGAGGATGATATGGTTGGATAGCATCACCGACTTAATGGAGATGAGTTTGAGTAAACTCCGGGAGTTGGTGATGGACAGGGAGGCCTGGAGTGCTGCACTCCATGGGGCTGCAAAGAGGAGGACATAACTGAATGACTGAACTGAACATTTTTATATATTCTACCGTAAACATATATTTTTGTATATAGTCTCATATTTTATGTATTATGCACTTAAAGAAGTGCACATATATGAATATATACACATATACACGCACATATGTATGACTGACAAGATAATATACATGAAAATACTATGAGACATTTGATGTGGCATTGGCTTCTCTGATGACTCAGCAGTGAAGAATCACCCTGTAAAGCAGGAGACACAGGAGATGTGGGTTTGATCCCTGGGTTGGGAAGATCCCCTGGAGGAGGAAATGGTAACCCACCGGCCTGGCGGGCCACAGTCCGTGGGGTCGCAAAGAGTTGGACTGGACTGAGCAACTGACGCACGCACGATGGGGCATCGGGGTCACAGATAATTGTTTTGTTAGTTTTCTGTATGTTCTAAATTTTTTGTAATAAACATACATTTTTTTCTATAATAGAAAACTATGAAAAGAAGCTGGAAACCAAGAGGATGAAAGTATATGGGTGTCTGATGACCTCACAGCCTCCAGCCGCATCACATCATCCACCTGGCCCTGAAGACAGACAAGCGGAAGAGGGATCTGTGGCCACAAGGTGACCAGTGTGGCAGACAGCAAAGGTGAGTACCAGCAGCACAGAAGCAAACTAGACTGATGGTTCCTCCCATTTCTGATGCAAAAGATGCAAACAAAGAAGGAAACCCCAATTCCCCCAGAACTCTGAAGAGAAGGGAATTCTGGAAGATACAGTTCCAGTTTTGCTAAGTAGACACAGGACAACTCTAAATGAACTAAGGCTGTCCCCTCACTCCGTTGATCCCCAAAGGACTTGCTTTTCAAAGGCCCAATGAGTGAGAAGCTGGAAGAGATACCTCAACTTATACAAGCATTCCTTTGACATGTCAAGTAACAGACCCCACTAACACCTCAGAGTCTGGTTTTCTTAGCCAGCTTCATTCCTCTTATTCTCAAGAATAGTAAAAATTCTCCTGAACATGTAAAATAAAACAGCCCCCCATCTTAACTCCCGAGAGTTTAGTTAAAGAAACCAAACTCCATTTCCTTCCTGTGCTCTCAAGAGTAAGAAGGGCTTTTAAAATTTTTACTTGGTGGAACAGAGAATATTTGTTAAATGTGAAGCTATATCTTCCACTTTTTACTCACAAATCCGTTTCAAAAAGAAAGAAAGTGAGGAGCGGGGCGGGAAAGACGGTCATTCTTAACCAGAAAACAAATTGCCACAGACAATGGCACCCCACTCCAGTACTCTTGCCTGGAAAATCCCATGGACAGAGGAGCCGGGTAGGCTGCAGTCCATGGGGTCGTGAAGAGTCAGACACGACTGAGTGACTTCACTTTCACTTTTCACTTTCATGCATTGGAGAAGGAAATGGCAACCCACTCCAGTGTTCTCGTCTGGAGAATCTCAGGGACGGGGGAGCCTGGTGGGCTGCTGTCTATGGGGTTGCACAGAGTCGGACACAACTGAAGCGACTTAGCAGCAGCAGCAGCAGCAATATAAAAATATTAAATTGCTTATCTCCTCCAGGGAGAATGATTTGTCCCATCTAACATGTTCACTCTACCTGGTTCCAATACATTACATTTGGGAGATGTTCAAATGTCCTCTTCTAAAGTAGCATAAAACTTAATCAATCTGCCTTAAATCTTTGCTGAAGTGGGCAAGTTATAAATAAATAAATAAGCAAGCAAACATGTAAGTATATTTTCACTATACAGTGACAGTAGTGTCCTTTCCTATTTGTCTATTTAGTGCTTCTGGAATCTTGAGCACTTCTCTGAAAGTGCATCATTTATTTGAAAACCATCAAAAAACAGTCCCAATTTGGCAGTCTGTCAAAATGGGATGCATTTCAGCAAAACCACAGTAATTCTCACAACTGCAAAAAGAAATAACATATTCATATTGCCTGAAGTTTGTCTTAACTTACATCTTGCAAAAATTTTGTGTCTTTTGAGATTAATGAAGATATGAACACTAATTATGTGTATAAGAACATTTTTTAAATAAACAAAATAAACTAAAAATGACATCTGGAAGAGAGTTGCAGTCAAAGAAAATAAATGGGCTGAATAATATTGTTTAAATGTGAAAAGATTACATGTAAACAAATTCTTGTACATAGTGATCTTTCTTCTACAAAGTCGTAAAAACAACAATTGGGTGATACTATATATTAAATGAGTCTGTGAAATACAGCACTGTGCTGTGCTAAGTCGCTTAGTCATGTCTTGACTCTTTGTGACCCTGTGAACTGTAGCTGCCAGGCTCCCCTGTCCATGGGATTTCCCAAGAAAGAATACTGGAGAGGGTTACCATTTCCTTCTCCAGGGTGAAATACTGTAGTGAAGCTCAAAAGTAGGAAGATGATAAAACTGAAATGCAACTAGAGAAATCTTACTTTAGATGTAGAGAAATGCGATGTGTATGAACATCCTAAGTCTACAGGTTACTTTTCCATCTCAAATACTATCATGTGTGACTTTGCTGATTATTCTCTCAGCCTTTTTTAAAGACTTTCATATCCATCAATTTGAAGCATTTTTTTTCAATAAATTGATTTTCTAACAGGTCATTATTTCTCTCCAAATAGCATGCCATCTTAATTAAAAAAAAAAAAAAATACAGACTACTCAGAAAAACAATGTTAGTGGTTACCAACACAAACAAATATCAAAGTTTTTTCTTTATGCTTCAGTTCCTATTACCATTTAAAAAAACTCTTCATGACATTTTTTATATTCATGTTTACCTCATGCTGAGTAATTAATACATATGATAAGCTTGTAATTGTCACTCCCAGCTTTTGTCAGCTAGCTAATAGACTGATGACATTTTCAAAAGGAAAGTGAGCAAAAATGCATCACCTTTCTGAAAAAAAAAATCATTTTATTTCTCATTTTGAGATAACTTTGTCTTGATTGCTGTATTTTAGTATTAAGTGTTTGAAAAAGAAGTACATAGTCCTTTAAATTTCAGAACATGGATTAGGATTAATCTGTGAAGACTCCAGTGATAAGCAAGCTTGAGGTTCTATGTATTTAAACTAAACCCAGGAAATATTTCACCTATTCAAAGCCCATTTTGTACCCAAAGCATTTCCTTCAACAATACAAAGGATAAGCTAACCTCTGAAGACTGATGCTAAACCCAGAGAGTTTTCATAGAACCCCTGGCATTACAGTGGTTTTCTCAGGTCTATTGTGACTGGTGCCACATTCTTCTCTCTTCCTTGTATGATTTTCCTGATTAAATGCACGCATAATGAACTTTGACAAAGATCAAGTACAAACTCCAGCTCAGTAGAAGCTCCACTTGCTTCTTGCTACCTAGTCTCAGTGGTACATTTTTCTCCTCAGATGCCCAGATTTTTAATCTGCAATCTGGATATATTTGGATATTTCAGATAAAGCACTGTTAAATGAACTTCTAGATTGAGTGAGGCTTTCCTAGTGGCTCAGATGGGAAACAATCTGCCTACAATGTGGGAAACCCGGCTTCAATTCCTGGGTCTGGAAGATCCCCTGGAGGAGGACACGGCAACCCTCTCCAGTATTAATGCCTGGAGAATTCCATGAACAGAGGAACCTGGCAGGCTACAGTCCATGGGGTGGCAAAGAGTCGGACACGATTGAGCGACTAACACTTTCATAGGATTGAGTAGACACAAGGCATTTCCTTATAGAATAACCAACTGGAACTTAAAAGTTTAACCTTAGCCTCAAATGATACACTATTTTAGAAAAAGTCAAATCTTCCCTTAAAGAGGAAACGTGGCTGTAGTCTGATGTGCAAACTGGGTGAGGGGCCCTGCCCTGCTTCTCCCATGGACACAGAGTTCCCAGGAGACTGCACTGATACATGGAACTTGCTCTCGACCAGCCTTTGGAACAAAGGACTCACATGCCTAGCCTTTTCTTGGTCCCGATCAAACCAGCCACCTTCTGTGTACCCACTAAAGAGGCTGGAGCAGAAGGTCTACATGTCAAACGTGCTGCAGTGCAAGCCCAAAGAGGTCCGTCACGGTCCCTGCTTCTTGGTTTGGTTTTGAGTGGTGTCAACTGCAGCAACCTGCACTTACCTGGGAAGAAAAGTCCCATAGACTGCAAACCTGTTGAATTCTTATGACCCTCACTGATGTTGAAACATCCTGAATCATCCTCAGGTTATTTCCTACACTCTCTAGAGTGTACATCAAGACCTCCAGCATGTCGGTCACTTACTGCCCTGCAGTGTGATTAACACAGCATGATGGCACAGGTCTAACGGACCAATACGATGTCCAGCAGACTCTCCAGATGGCCCAGGTGACTGTGGACTATATTGTGAGAGACGGAAGGCAAGATAACATAATCCTGAGGCAAGAGTGACATGGACACTGTTAAAGGCTCTTGCCTACGTTACCCAGCTTCCCTGTTTCAAGTTGCAAGGTCATGACCTTGGTACAGGTGAATAGCTGGGGCTATTTCAACCTTCTCTAAGGTTCCACTGCCCTCACCATTAGACCCTAAGTCTCCCTCCTAATTAGATGCTGAGCTTTCCTCTGTTCCATCTGCCTTCTGGATGCAGGATATTAGGGGTTTATTAAGTGTAATCAAGAAGGTTATCTGGCTTCCACATTTCACCTTGAACTATTGATGAATCAGTCTTTCTCCAACAAAGAGTCAGTGATGCTTAGCAGCCGTCATGCAATTCCACAATCCCTAGTTATCACTTCCCTCTTATTTCGGCCAGAGACAGCGCAGTAGCCGTTCACCACCTCCTGCCCTGCCATGGCAGCCATGGGCTACCAATGCTTCATCTACCTCCACGCCACGCTGCTCCTCCTGCCTACTAGCCACAGAATGACCCATCTCCAGTCTCCTGGTTTTGAGCAGGCTATCCCTTCTGATACCACCTGTCTCAGACTGGGTTCCTTAGAAATAAACACTGAGATGGAAAATTCCATTGAGAAAGCTCCCTGGTTGGGTTTTTTTTTTTTTTTTTTTTGGGGGGGGGTGGGTGGAGTACGAAAGTGAGAGAATGTATAAGGTAGTATTCAGAAGAGGGAGAAAGCAACTCATTGTGTGATTACAGCTGAAGCTTAAGATGCTCCTCCAGGGAATTTGGGAGCTCAGATGACGAGTTACCTTACATTGAGGCAAAGGGCCAGGGCCTTTTCCACCATCTAAAGCAATCAATGGCCACACTACCCCTGGGAGGAGGCCCAGGTTTGAGGGCGGGGTTTATCTATGACACAGGTAATTCCTAGTGTGGGGCTCAGTGCTGAGTGGTCAACACTAGGTGAGGATGGGTGTGTCAGCCCTGAGGATGGGGTGTGGACAGAGGTCCCAGTATTTACTACTCTGCAGTAAAGGCTTCAGCTAAAAAGAATATCATGCAGGCCTCTGAGACAAGACTAGAGGATTCAAGTTCTAGTTAGAGATGCTGCTGAAATGTAAGAGGGATGACAGGCCTTGGAGGAGGCACAGATTCATGGAAACTTTCACACAGGTCTTGGAGCTAAGACTTAAAGTCACAACCAGCAGATCACTTGATCTCCAGATGAATGACTACCAGGACTGGGACAGGCATTTGTTTATAGGAGACGCTGCCAAGATTATGAAGTCAACTTTCTCATCATATATCTTTCCCATCATACATCAATACGAAGGAGAAAAGACCTGTTTGTATGTGTTGAGATTTTGTACAAACTCTTTAGTGAGCTGTAAAACACAGCACGGTGTGATGGAGTTGGGAAAAATCAGGCCTGGGGGATGGAAGTTGCTATAGCACTGATTTAGAGGGAAGCCTTGCAGAGGCAACTTTGACTTCACAGAAGCCAGGGAGACTCAAGGTCTTTCACCATCAGTGAAACTAATTTGGGAGGATGAATAGAAGGAGGTCACACTGACCACCTCAGAGGATAAAACTGAGGAGAGGAGCTGGATTCAGAGGCTTTCTGTTAAGATGTGGGGGCCAGCGTGGCAGCTGTGATTCAGATCCCTCAGGGGAGCTTTCTGAGAAGCCCAGGTAAGGAGGTCTTCCTTCTCTCAAGAAAACATTTCCCAGAATCAGCTCTGGTAGAAAATGTCTTACATTAATTACTTGAGACATGACTGCTTCTAAAGGATGGATATAAGCTTCTGGGTACTAAAACCCAGGACATATGTCAGAAATGCCTGTTTCTACTATGGGAGGAAAAAAAAAAAAAAAATACATAGAATCTCCAGAATGTAGGGCTAGGGAATGTGGAAGAGAATGGAGCAATTAACAAGTCTTGGCTAGAATGGATCGTTAGTCTGGATCCTAGAAAGTAAAACCCTGGTAAAGACAACCCCACACTTTGCAAAAAACCACATCTCTGAAAAGAGGAGCTAAAGGGCAGGAATTCCAGTCAATGGTACCCCTTCACATAGTTCACTGGGCGTTGTGGATGAATCTCAGGTCTAAGGATCAAGAGGTCAGGAATTCAGGTAGGAAACGCTACCTACTTTTCCTAGCTTCTTCCAGTGTCAGATTGTTCACACCAACAATGTCAAACCATCCTCCAGTTCTCCAAGACACATAGAAGTCGGACGGGGAGCCCTTGCCAGACAAAACCAAGGTGGGGAAGATGCCCTGAGGGGGAAGCTCCCCGGTCTGAACCAGGAGACAGACCTGACATACATCCTCAAAAAGCCTAGGGCCACACCCTGCTGGAGCCAAAAGCACGTGCTGGTCCTCCTCCCACATAAAACCACAAGAATGTGTATGTTACTGTGGCTTTTGGCAAGTGTCTATTTCTTTTTGACTTTCTTAAATCTATATTATTTTTTAAACTTTTATTTGACTTATATACAAGCTTCTCCATCCATCTCTCCCCTGCCTTGAGTCTAACGTCATTGCCTTCATATTTCCCTCCAACTTTACCACATTTGGTACAAGTTTCATTCTAATTCCTTCAGGTTCACTACCTCTCTCTCTAACTCTACTCAGTCAGGGGCAACTTGCCTTTTGAAAGATTTACATACAGAATTTTTTTCAGGATTTCCATTAAATTTTCACTTCATCATTTCATCACATATGTTCTTTATTTTATTAATGTCTCCTCAAGGATACTAACCATTCTTAAAGCAATGTTTAGATTACTTTCCTTGGGCTTTCCAGGTGGCACAGTAGTAAAAAATCCATCTGCAGTGCAGGAGACTTGAGTTTGATCTCTGCGTCGGGAAGATCCCTTGGAGAGTGAAACAGCAACCCACTCCAGTATCCTTGCCAGGAAAATCCCAGGGACAGAGGAGCCCGGCGAGCTAGAGTCCATGGGGTTACAAAAGAGTTGGACATGACTTAGCAGCTAAAACAACAAAACCACCAGATTACTTTCCTTAGTTTATTTTTATCTTTTCAGAGCAAGGTACAACAGGACTCTTTCTTATGTTAGTTTTCTTTATACATTTTACATTTACTCCTTAAATGGATGGGTTTTATTTATTAATTTTCTGCCCTTCTGCCTTTCTCCCTGCCTGGACCTGTCTGGCCTCCTCCCAAAATCTAAGACCCTCTGCCTAAGTCAGGAAGACTTCTCAGATAGCAGCATGGAGCCCTCATTCAGAATGGTTGTCAGGAAGTCACCGATCACTGCTGAGCTGAAGCGGGTTGACTCACCCATGTCCTGGCTGAGGTACTTCTGCTTCTCCTTACTGGGTGTCTCAGGTAATTAATTTTATATTAGTCATAGCCCTAGAATAGCAAATCTCAGATTTTTGTTTTAGCTCCTGCCGCAGACCCAGTTCAGTCAACCTTAGTCCCGGACCTACATCAGATATTTTTCGGAAGCACTGCCCTAAGGAATGCAAACTCTCGTGAACAAAAAAAAAGAAAAAAAAGCAGTAATCGGAACTAAAGCTCTAAGACTGAGGTGCGCTGGCTCTGAAACTCGGCACAAGTTTTCATGGTTTGCTTGGAGAACTCTGTCAGCTACTAACATGAGAGGTCAAAACACCTACAGAACTGTGCTGCTTGGAAGGTCAGGAATATGTCATGGCACCAAAATGTCTGTTTTCTTTAATCTAATAAAAGTTATTTTAAAACTAAGAAAGGGCAATGGAAAGGAAGCCCATGGTGTAACCTGAGACAGAATTCAGAGGTAGTTCTTTACTAGCAATTTCTCTTACTGAAAGGCAACGTCCTCAGCAAATCATGTTAGGTAGCTTGTGAGCAGGTAACCTGCTGTCTAGGAAAGTAACCACCAATAAGGGTTGCATATTTATACTGAAACCATTTTTCAGTCTAGAAGAGTGAGTGTAAATAAAGTCACAGTTTGAAAGACAAGGTCTTACAGTTAGAAAGACATAGACTGGAATTTAAGCAATCTCCCATATAGCCAATGTAAAATAGTTATCAATAATTGAACATTTGTTTTATCTATGCCTTTTTAAAGGTAGTTTAAATGAGTTGTCAGGTTATTTCAATACAAGCTCCAGTATGCATTTCTGAAAACCACAAACACCTTCACATGTCACCAGAATGTCATTTTCACACCTAACAAAATGAAGAATCCCTTAGGATCACCTAAAATTCTGCCATAATTTCCCCAGTTATTTTTAAATATATGTCTACACATGTGTTTTTCACATCATGCGTCTCTCTCTCATTCCTGCCTTTTCTATGTGTACATGTATTCACCATCTTGATTAACTTTTAGTGACTAAGTTGTTTGGATCTTCTATGTCCTGACTAAATTTTTGTCCACTATGCATTTAGGTCTGTGACAAGTATGTTAAATCCTCTGTTATTGATGGTGCTTCAATGTCTTTCTCCTTGCATTCCTTAAATTCTGTTATATGCAAATGGCTGTTGTGTTATTTCATAAACACATACTGATACTGATTTATCATCAATATGAATTGTATTCTATAGGACTATAAACTGTACTTTGTCTTATAAGATGTTTTTATGACCCTAATTCTATATAATCAAGACTGTGATCTATTCTGTTTATTTGCATGTATTTGACTGATATGTATTTGCTGATATACTTAGGATTTTTTTTAATGTTCTTTCCTTGAGTGTTTTAAAATGTATTTTTTCCCCCACTCTGGCATAAAATTGAGTAAATTCTAAAAATTATGTGATTTCTTTCCCTTGGATATTTTGTCTGAAGAAGTAAAGGATTTTTTCCCCTTAATTTAAAGACCAATAGGTTCATCAGGACATATATCTGTGTGTTTTGCTCTGGTTAGATTTTCCCAGACACATGTTATTCCATCAATATGTAGATTTCAATGGATTGATTTATTTCAGGAAAACAGTTCTGCTTTCTGGTGTCTGTCATTATTCACTGGAATGTTATCAAGTTTATTTTCTTCTCTCTCATAATAATAAATTGATACATGTGGATAAAATGATTTTGTTGTTGTTGCTCAGTTGCTAAGTCACCTCCAATTCTTTGCAAACCCATGAACTACAGCACGCCAGGCTTTCCGTCCTCCACCGTCTCCCAAAATTTGATCAAATTCATGTCCATTGAGTCGGTGATGCTATCTATCCATCAATAAAAGGATTAACAGATTGAAGGATGCTTGTGTACAAAGGGTAGCAATAAGCTACTGTAGAGTTTTCACTCTAAGGGAAGAGTGCCTCCTTACTGCCGTGTGGGGCAGGTGAGTCCACAGAGGGGCTTCCTTCCAGCTGGTGGAGAAAGTCCTAGCCCCTACCTGGCCTTCTAATAGCACCCTGAAGGGCGCCCTGTCTGGACACCTCTCTACAACTTCACAACATGTCAGGCACCTTACTTGGCTTGTCCCGGCATGAGCGGGTAAGGTTACACTTTCTCTGTGTTTTTTGGTTGGAATAGAGTAGTGATTGTCTCAAAGTTGCCTTTCTTGTTATTTTGTTCATTTTCTGATTCTTTGATTAGAGAAAGCAAGGTTCCCTCCATCCCCCTACCACACATCCATTGGCTCTTCCAGGTTGCCAGCTTCTTCAGCTCCAAATCTAGGAAACATTTGGTAAAAAGAAATTCCAGACCACTCATGACCGTTACGCAGGTTCTAGAGTCTTATCTGGCCTGCTTTCTTCTCTCTACACTCCAGAGTCTTATGTTTGTTTTATATATCATGTCCCTGTTTTTAGTTGTATTTAGAAGGAATAGGGAAAAGTACAACTATTCCATACCTCCAAAAATTCTGCATATGAATTTTTTAATAATGGTGCTGCATATGAACAATTCCATTAGTTTAATTAATAAATACATAAACTTTCATTTTGTAGTCACCTGAAGGTGGAATGAACAGGCAAAAGAGAAACTAAAGAATAAACAAGATTCAACAAAGTCAACCAAGAAATAAATCTGATAGGAACAAGTGATACTGGGAACAGTTTTTCAATGTATTTCATATAGCCTAAATATTTTCCCAGGAATGTATTTCACATATGGCACAGTATGATTTGCCTTAAAGGCAATACTGGACAGTAGCCAAGAGTACCAAAGGGTAGCTGAAACTGTGAGGCAAGGCAAAAGACATGGTTCTATTCAGGATCAGGGAGAATTTTATGAGACAAAGTGAAAATGTTGGAATTGTCGGCAAAATGTTGAAAGACAAGTCCTCCTCCACACCACTTTTCGAGCAGCGGTCTATTTTGAAACACTTCCTGTGAGTCTCCAAGGGACTCCTTTCCTGTCTTAACATATACATGATTCCTGATTGTTTAAAAAGCCACAGAAAAAACAATGCTAAATATGTCTCTTTAATTCTTAATATCCACTATCAAGACTGAATTTAGATTTTGGTATTATTTTCTTCTAGTATGCTTTTTATTTTTATTAAAATCTTTAATATTGCCCATAGTGATTATGTTGGAGAAGGCAGCGGCACCCCACTCCAGTACTCTTGCCTGGAAAATCCCATGGACGGAGGAGCCTGGTGGGCTGCAGTCCATGGGGTCGCTAAGAGTTGGACACGACTGAGCGAATTCCCTTTCACTTTTCACTTTCATGCATTGGAGTAGGAAATGGCAACCCACTCCAGTGTTCTTGCCTGGAGAATCCCAGGGACGGGAGAGCCTGGTGGTCTGCAGTCTATGGGGTCGCACAGCGTCGGACACGATTGAAGCGACTTAGCAGCAGCAGCAGCAGCAGCATAGTGATTATGTATGGGCTTACTTGGTGGCTCAGTGGTAAAGAATCTCCCACCAATGTAGGAAATGCAGATTTGACCACCGGATTGGGAAGATCTCCTGGAGGAGGAAATGGCAACCCACTCCAGTATTCTTGCCTGGGAAATCCCATAGACAGAGGAGACTGGTGGGCTTATAGTCCATGGGGTCACAAAAGAGTCAGACGTGATTTAGCCACTAAAGAAAGACAACAATAGTGGTTAAATGGAGATATCTCACTTGACCATATTAATTGTAAACATTAATAAAGCATATCATTATTATATTTATTAATAATTATTGAACTATCATTTATGTATCTCTTGTTACAAAATTGGCATTATCATATTTTCTTTATCTTTTTAATTTTCAAGAAAATTGCTGGTAGTCAGGATAGAATTATGTTTAGGGCAAGATAAATACTCTTTTACTTACTTTTTGCATTATTTGTTCTTCTTAAAAATAGCCTTTTTCTGCTTTCTGCTTTCACTAAGTACTTCCTTTGCCTCTTAAGCAAATAGACAAGTATTTGCTCAATACAATGCATGCCTAGAAAATATTTAACACTTTAAAAAAATAATAATTAAGTAATAGCTTTATTTTCCCCAAAGAATATGAAATATCAACTGAAGCATAAAATAAGATATTCACTAATATAAGCCATAGAAATTTTTATGCCAGGAAAATAATACATTTTCAAGTGACAGGAAAATAAAACTGTTCTCAAGAACATAATAGAATTTAAGCAATGAGTAAATTTCAAAGAAAAACATCTTAAAATTATATCTTGTAACTATGAAATACTTTCCTTGAGAAGTTTCAAAACGTCCTGTAAACATAAATTACCTTGTTCTAAGAATTCAGTGAAGATAAGATTAATGAAATCACTGTTACTACTTCATATTTGAGGTGA
Source organism: Capricornis sumatraensis (assembly GCF_032405125.1). Taxonomy (NCBI): domain Eukaryota; kingdom Metazoa; phylum Chordata; class Mammalia; order Artiodactyla; family Bovidae; genus Capricornis; species Capricornis sumatraensis. Next base: position 11,313,344 of record NC_091089.1, on the reverse strand, counting down.
GAAAACTAACACAGAAAGAATTTCAAAATCTTGGATAAAAGCTTTTTTTAAGGCAGAAATGGAAAACCAGTTTACAAATCTGTTTATTCTAAATAATAAACTCATGAAAATATGCTTTTATGAGGATTTCCCCAGAATCATGAAGAGGTCAGTACATGGGTTTCTCTCCCTACCATTGTCTCTCACACATACACCCCTACACGTACCTAAGTTGATGAGTTAAAATGAAAGAATGTAATTTTAAGATAGTCACAAAATCTTAATATTGTTCTAAGACATGTGATTCTAAATTAAAATGTAACACAGAAGAAAGAAGCCTCAGGCTTCTGTCAAAAGAAAGGCATGGGTTGGAATTTTCAAAGCTCTATAAAATCCAATGCTGATTCCTCAAGAGAAACTTTACCAAGTGAAGTAGCAATTTTGTTTTTATCTGATTTTATTGACTTACCATCTTTAATTATATCACCGAATCAGATGCTACAACTTCTACCTGTGGGCATAGAGAAGCCGGGTGAAAACAAATGGGATTATTGCTGGCTCAGAGGTACAAGGTAAGAATTGGATTCAAATCACTGAGATGAACATTTTTTTGCTGAAATGTCAACAACTAATTTTTTGTTTTACTTTTATTCTTATCCCCCTTACCACTCGGCAAAAATGCAACACACACACTTTGATTTCAAAATAAATCTATCACTGAGATTGAAACATCAATAACTCATAAAAAGTCTCCATGAAGGACATGGCATATTGTGCTTTAACAACTAATCCTCATAGCCATTTGCATTTGTTTCACTGAAAAATTAGCAAAACCTTTCACTGCCTTCACTGTCAGCAATACTGACATGTAAGTAAATTGTCACTTCTATAAATTATCAGTTTTGTAAGAGCTAACAGAAAACACCTTCAATTAATTTAAAATGTCATTAACATTATTATATATTGTTAATAATCTAAGAGTAGAAATCTCCTAGGCGTGGTATTTCAAGAATGTAAGATATTTAAATCATGGCATTTCTTTGATGTGGCAACAGTTAGACTCCATCAGTCTTACAACAGGAAATTGTTTTTCTCAAAGATAGCCTATTTATTATGTAAAAATAATAACTTTGCCCTTTTGCCACATAGACATTTTAAATACTAGCAAGATTTACATTATAAGTGAGTAATTTTCTTCAGTTTCATGAGAACTATTCTAACATGTTTATTTCTTATTTGCTTTCTTTCATCTTTGTTGATTATTCATCTGTTTTCATAGTTATTTCTGTGCATGTCCTGTCATGATCATGGAATAAAGTATTTTGAGGCCAATGCATATGATTCATGTTTGTAGTCAATTAATAAATATGTAGCTAAAATAAATGTGTTGAATGAATTTAACTTTAATTCACTGTTTTACGTTCACAGTGGTTTTATGGACACCATCTCACCTGACCACCACAAAAATGTGAAATCAACTCATACCGTATCTTCTCTTTGGATGAGGAGCATAAGAATCAGAGTTGGGTCCCTTGGCCCTCAAAGAGTCAAGTCAGCAAAATACTCCCCAATTTCCCAGGGTCTAAACCCATGCTCTTCTTTTCCCTCTGTTTAATAGTCCATTTCTAAAGGAATAGGAAAAGTCACTTTCTGTCAGGGAACACACAGCTAAGTCTAAAGCAAAATGCATTAAGTCTTCACACTTCACTTGCTGACGAATTCTACGCAGATAAGCGGCAGTCTGAGTCCGCCCAGCATGGTGAAGGGTTGTGCTGTCACACTAAGCATCTCACTGCTTTTTTATTTAACTCAAGGGGGAGAATTTAACATAAATCTGGAATAATGCCAGACAACAGTGAGGTTAATCTCTGTTTCAACCAGTGACTAGATGTGTGACTTTGACTCAGTGAGTTACACTCTCTAAGCTTCAGTTTTCTTATGAGAAAAATGTGAATAATAATACTAATTTCTCAGGGTCGTTGTAATGGAAAAACATTTTTCCATATTAGAAAGATAAATCCTAATACTGTAAGCAGTTAAAAAGAAGAAAAACAAAATTTTTAAATGCTATCTCTAAGAAAATGGCAACGCACTCCAGTATTCTTGCCTGGAGAATTTCATGGACAGAGGAGCCTGGTGGGCTACAGTTCATAGGGTCACAAAGAGACAAACACAACACGACTGAGCGACTAACACTTTGACTTTTTTCTAGAAACTCTAATTCTTTTCCAGACTCTACAAGGGCCTTATTCACCAGGAAAGGTTCATTTTTTCTAAATTTGCTAAAGTATTAGCTCAATATTTAACTCTTTTCTGGGTGTTTGCTTCCTTTCAGGATCAGACAATTGGGAGAAATTTTCAGGTAAATATTTGAGATCTTCTGTTACATAATGCAAATTCAGTGCTTTTAAAATACTGATTTATCAGTTAAAAAAATACTTTGAGTGCCTGCTATGAGCCAAACACCGTGCTAGATGTTAGTAATGCAGTGATGACTAGAAACTGCTCCTATCCTTTAGTGATTCCCAGTTAAGTGGTAGACGCAGCTATGTACCCAAATAACACTGGGTGGTTAGTATACAAATGGGAGTTTCACACAGGAACAGTCAAGAAAGGTAAGTATCTCAGCTTTGAAAATGGTGAAAAAGATACTTAAACTGAGTCTTGAAAGATAAGTAGAAGATTAGTATTAACTATTCTGGCCTGGAGAATTCCATGGACTATATAGTCCATGGGGTCGCAAAGAGGCAGACAAAATGGAACGACTTTAAAGCACATTTCATTGACATGTCAATGTATGGCAAAACCAATACAGTATTGTAAAGTAAAATAAAGTAAAAATAAAAATCTAAAAAAAATAAAAAATAAAGCACATTTCAGGCAAAGGAGCTGGCGTGTCCCAAGTAATAGAGATGGGAAACAGCAAGGCAAAGTTTACCAACAGCTGTTCATGGGAGAATGGCTGAAAACAATAGTCAGACATGTTTGTCATATTATAATTTACTATAATTTACTACATTATCTGGTAGATAATAAACTACCATCACTACAGATTAAGCAGAGGATGGTCACAATGTCTACACAAGGGTTTGTGCGCATGCACACATGCACACACACATGCAGTAATTCTTGCAAATGTGCACCAGAGGCACAAGAATGTTCATAGCAACAACAGCTCAGACTATAAAAACAAACGAACTATAGAAACTCAAAGCAAAATGAGTTTGACTAATATAATGTCCTAAAATATTTAAAACAGTTTGACATTCTTCATCAATAGATATCAAAGCCACTAAAACAAGCAGTACATTTTTCAAGCATAACTATGTAATGTGAAGAAACGGTTAAATACTGCAAGAGAATGATAAACATGCGAATGTACTCCCTGACACAACAATTTCAAACATAAAATGGTTGAAGCACAAAATAATAAGGCCTTTATCACAGCATCATTTCCAAAAGGAAACTATTGGGAAAAAAACTAAAATGTTCATCAATAGGAAAATGGTTATGCAAAATATAGAACTTCAGTACAGTTGAATACTGTGTAGACTCAAAAAGGTGAAAACATCTGTGTGCTAATATAGAATGATTTTTAGACTAAATCTTTGAATTTAAAAGTACACTTTTACTATCTTTCTTCATCATGTCTTAACTACTTTATTGAGACATGATTGACATGCAAAAATCTGCATACACTTAATGGACTTGGGGGATAAGTATGCACCCATGTAATCTCACCACCATCAAGACCATAAATATTGAGGGGGAAAAAATTCAAACAAAAGCAAAATACAGAGCAGTGCTTGTAATATTTGAAAATAAATACTGGAAGGAGAAATTAAAAAGCTCTAAAATGTTTCCCTAAAGGCAGAGACAGGAAGAACAGCAGAGGACAAGCCAGAAGTAAGAATTCTCTTACATGTACCTTGTGGATATCGTTCTGCTTTTCAAAATACACAAAAGGTTTCTGCTTTTAAGAAATGAAAAAAAATCAATCACTAAAAATTGAAAAGAAACTGAAATGAATAAAGCTCACTGTATATGAAGCTAATAATTCAACAATCCTGGCAAAAGTATGACTTCAAGTGAATTTAACAAACTTTTGATTGCAGATCCTTAGAGGAATATTATCTAGGAACTAAAAGAACCTCAAAGAAATCTGAAACTGGATTCAGAAGCCTACCTGTATGTCATAATTTTTCAATGAATATCCCAGAGTTGCTCATGGAGCAGGAAGCCAGCAGTGACTGTCATTTAGGAGAGTCCTAAGGTTAATCTTAGCCTCATGCTTTATCACATATATAACTTTTTAAATTTTATTTCACAATGTTCTCATCTTGCTTGATATTTAAAACTATATTTTAATATTTAACCTTTCCTCTAACCTATTGAATAAAACTGACCTTCAGAAAGGTGAAATACTTCATTCTGTAATTTTAAATACCAAAGTTTATTACAGTGACTACATTGCCATGAGTGGGCTCAGTAAAGCATGACACCCTCAGAAAATCCTTTGTAAAAATTTGCTGATTAATGATTCATCCTCCTTGTGAAACCAGCCATTGTATCGAGGGACTATACCATGAAAGTCAAGATAAGACTAGAAGAGACAACATTCTTCTTAACCGTACTGGAAACTCTCCCTCAACAAACACTCATGCCAGTCTTAGTGAAGGATATATAACGGGTAAGAAATCCTATATATGAATATAAAGGAAGTACATTAAATATGTCTGCAAATATGCAAGAAATCCCATTACAATTTTAGAATACCAAATGGAGGAAAGACTTCCTAGTTTATACAGGACCATTTGTATTAGTATTAAAGACACGGCTATTGTTATGATTAAGAATTGTTCCTGGTGCCTGGGATATGTGAAGGCATATCAATTGTTTCATTAGATCCTCATTCTATTCTTAAGAATCTAATATCACAAATAAGGAAATTCAGCTAAGAGATTTCCCGCCATCACATAGCCAAGCTGAGGATAGAACTAAAGGCCCTTGTTTCCAGGTCACTACGGATACTCTTACTTTAAAAATGTTAATGCAACTAATGTTTTGTTGGTTTCGTTTTTTCAGTCACTAAGCTGTGTCTGACTCTTTTGCAACCCCATGGACTGTAGCCCAGCAGGCTGCACTGTCTGTGGAATTTCCCAGGCAAGATTACTATAGTGGGTTTCCTCTTCAAACAAATCTTCTGGACCCAGGGATGGAACCCGTATCTCCTGCATCGGCAGGCAGACTCTTTACCACTGAGCCACCAGGAAAGGGTATTCAGCTAGTGTACAACTAATAGTGCTACTCATTTCACTCAGATTTTAGTTGACTTTTGCCAGTATCTTGAATTATCTATCTTATCCTACTTTTTAATTAGAACCAATTTTCATCTATAGCATTCAAAGACTGAATACTCATATTGTTGTTCAGTTGCTAAGTCGTGTCTGACTCTTTATGACCCCATGAACTGCAGCACGCCAGGCTTCCCTGTCCTTTACTTTCTCCAGGCGCTTGCTCAAACTCATGTCCATTGAGTCAGTGGTGCCATCCAACTATCTCATCCTCTGTCACCCCACTCTCCTCCTGCCTTCAATCTTTCCAAGCATCAGGGTCTTTTCCAATGAGTCAACTCTTATATCTATCCCAATCTAAATATCATATTTAATGTAAAAATAACCCCAATGTTTATTTTAAAATTTAAAATATGAGCTCTTAAAGCTATGGAAATCATGTTACTTCCCCCAAAACTCAATAAATTCATTGCATTTAAATTTTATAAATAAAATATGTTTTCATTTAAAAGCAGCATCCTTGACTTCTTTACGGCATACTCAATAATTTTCTGTGGAAGACACAAAATATTGTACTTCAGAATGATGGCCCATTTGCAAAATATACCCTGCCCAAAGGAGAGAGTAAATTTCTCACAGCCACTTGAAACTGGTGTTCAAATTCTGTAAACAAGTTCTTGAGGAGAGAGGCTGGATAATTTGGCTTAGAAATGCTTTACAAACACATGTCCATATTTTGACAACTCTCTATACACTCAGTAAATAAGTAAAGAGAAAAAGCTAATAGAAGGCCCAGAAGAGCACAGTGATTAGAATGCGAAGATTGCTCTTAGTGAAGGGTTGCTCTTTTAAAATTCTGGTGGCTCGCTCATCTCCATCAGCCAGCCTACGACAGGGGAAAAAACCCACAACTCATCACTGTCGTCACCTCCTTACACATCCTTTGTAGAACCCATCAGTTATGCAGTGAAATGGATTCACAGGTATGACAAATTTCCTGTCCTGGGATCCACTGTGGATCATATTAAATGCAAACAGTTGTATGACTCTCAAGACCTTTCACTAAACTCCAGCTACCATCTCATCAACATCATTTCTACTGATTTCCCCAGTGCGTTCTTTGGAACAATTCAAGAAAATCTTGTCATGTACTCCGTAACTTGTTTTTCTCCAGTGCTGCCAGCTTTAACTTCTCATCTGACTTATGTGAGTTGATCAGTTCAATTTACTTCAACATGTCAGATGTTCCTGAGTAGCTGCTATTGATTAGGCATCTTGTGAGGTCTCAGTGATACACCGACAAAACATCTGTATCTGAAAATTCAGACATATTTTAAAAAAGACATCCTCCAAGCCATCCCTGTTTCATTTAATCCATTGTCTCCTCTTTTCTGCCACAAGCTTTTCTTTTGAAGATACGTCAAACAGTCTTCTCCTGATACTTTCACAGCTTCTTGTCTCCATTGCCTACATGCCAGATCTACTGCTAGCCCCTAGGTGAAACTGAAATTGTTAGTTGCTCAGCTGTGTTCAACTCTTTGTGACCCCATGGACTGCAGCCCACCGGGCTTCTCTGTCCATGGGATTCACCAGGCAAGAATCCTGGAGAGGGTTGTCGTTTCCTTCTCCAAGGGATCTTCCCAACCCAGTGATCAAACCTGGGTCTCCTGCATTGCTGGCGGATTTTTACCCTCTGAGCCACCAGGGAAGCTTATGACTCCCCTTAGATGGAGGTAGCTTACCATCCCCTTCCAAAGATCTGATAATAAGAAATGTGTGAGGCTGTGTTTATTTACAGAAGAAAGGACAAAGGGAGACAGGGAAATCAGAAAGGATTGAAAAGTTCCTCACTGGTTTTACTGACAAGTGAAGAAACAGCCAGTGACCTGTGAGTTTTAATAGCTACAGCTTCTTTGGACGGTCATAGCTCAAATATCTTGCACCTACAAGATGTTCAGTAAACATGGAACTGATCTAATAGCATGGGAACTGTGGAAGAGGAGGCTCCACCAGGATCAGTTGACAGCCCAGCAGTGTATAATGCAGCCCATAAACCCATATCTTTCTCAGCTTTTCCTTCAGTGGAGCAGCCTCAGAATTCCTGTGTGGCCACTTCCACTGGCTACTCCCAAACTCAGATCTCGGCATGGAACACGGGCTGGCCCCAGCCCTGCCTCTCAGGAAGCAACTTTGTAGGTAGCATAGTCCACAGACTACTTGGAAGATAACATTTTTTAAAGCTTTCAATATACTACCACTGATTTGAATAAACCTATGATGAAAAACAGGCTTCCCCAGTAGCTCAGCAGCAAAGAATCCACCTGCAATGCAGGAGTCTCAGGAGATGTAGGTTCAATTCCTAGAGTAGGAAATGGCAACCCACTCCTGTATTCCTGCCTGGAAAATTCTATGACGAGGGGAGCCTGGCGGGCTGCAGTCCATGGGGTCACAAAGAGTTGTATACGACTAAGTGAGAACACACACAATGAAAATCTATTGTATAGTACTGGGAACTTGACTCAATACTCTGTAATGACCAATATGGGAAAAGAATCTTAAAAAAAGTGGACATAGTATATGTATAACTGACTCACTTTGCTGTACACCTGAAACTAACACAACATTGTAAACCAACTATGCTTCAATAAACACTTTTTTACAGAAAAGAAATGGTTATTGAGTGAATACCCCCATGACAAGCACATCTACTTGAAATACATAAAACAAACATTTGTAGAAGTGGAAGAAAATATTAAAATTTTTATTTAAATTTAATTTTAATTTATTAAACTTTAATTTTTATTAAAATTTGAGGCTGTATCTAAGATTGTGTATATACTGTAAGAAGCAAAAATTTATTCAACAAATTATATTTTATGAAATATCAAAAGAGAAAATACAGTATTGACTATAATGTTAACCACATGCCAGCAAGTATATTCAAAGAAATAGCTCAACATGCCTCATTCACCTCAAGAGCTCTTTACATTACAGAAAATGTCACCAAAATATTCAGTTCTATATATTTTTTTAATTGTTAGTTATTACAGATTTAAGATATTGTATATAATCATTATTAAATATTACAGGTATTATAATTTATTACTGTTTACATACCTTTCATTATGAATTATTCCATATAGATTTTACTGTTAATTAATATTTAAATATTACTTATTTTACTTACTAATCATTTAATATTTTAATAATTATAAAATGCTGATGATTTTAATTTCTGTATGTTCTATCATTTTATACATGTGTAGAGATAGTGACAAGGATATGTGATAGTGACAAGGATAAAAATATACTTGTGCAGCTATAAAGAATGTAAATACGGGGAAGAAATACTAAATTTATAATTCAGGTATCGTTCAGGTATCTTTTTCAGTTGCATATGCCCACTGAAATAAGACAGGGGGTGCTTTCCATTCTCTACACAAATTCTGGATTACTTAGAGGTGTGTTCACATTTTCCTCCATGTCTGCTGGTCTGTGCTCATTCCAGGATAAGTGGCCAAGAAAATGGCAACATTCAGTATGATTCAACATGGCAGCTCATCAGATCAGTGTGTCCAGAAGCCAAGGCGCTAAGGGCGGCTCTTCCAGTGGCAGCATCTGGGCCCTGGGCAGGCTCCACTGGCAGATGGCTTTACATTTCCCACGTGTAATCCAGTTACCTTTGACACATTTTCAACTTAAGTGTCTTCAATTTACTTAGAACACTGCTATAATTTGTTAGCGTCAAAATTTTCATATGACAATAAGACAGTAGCTTTATAATTAATAGAATTGGAATTTCTATTTGATTATCTTTCAAAGAGATATCAATTTGCTTAACAATTTTTCATTTACTCTACAAATATAACGTTGAAATAAATGAGTGACTGGGGCCATGAGGGCCTTGTTAGAGAACAATGATAGTACAGGGAATTATTTGTCCAGTATATAGCAAAGTGAAAGTGAAAGGTGCTCAGTCTTGTCTGACTCTTTGCTATCCCATGGACTATACAGTCCATGGAATTCTCCAGGCCAGAATACTGGAGTGGGTAGCTTTTCCCTTCTCCAGGGGATCTTCCCAACCCAGGGATTGAACCCAGGTCTCCCGCACTGCAGGCAGATTCTTTACCACCAGGAGCTAATCTGAGACAAGTTCTCAGACCCTCTTTTATAGATGCCAGAAAAGAATAATTTGTATTTCCATCCACATTTCCTTTACTTTTTGAAAATACTGCATAAAACCTCAATAGTTACGAATTATAATCAGATAGGACATGTTTACATAAACCATTTTTGCTTATAGATCACTCAACTGTAGCATAAAATCATTAAAAAGTAAAATCTTGCAGTGAATTTTGTTGGTGATATGCAATAAGTTTATATTTTAGTTCTAATTTTTCTAGGTTCAAATTCAATACATATTCATTCTAGAAAACAATTAATTACCAATAATAAAAAAGAATCCCTGTTATAATTAGTAGTGAAAGTGAAAGTTGCTCAGTCGTGTCCAACTCTTTGCGACCCTATGGACTGTAACCTGCCAGGCTCCTCCGTCCATGGGATTTTCCAGAAAAGAATATTGAAGTGGCTTGCCACTCCCTTCTCTAAAGGATCTTCCCAACTCAGGGATCAAATAGAAAGCCCAATAATTAGTAACTTTTTGCCAAAAAAGCATCATTATATAGATCACAACTAGAAAGTCATGAACTATACCTGCTGAATCCACCTTCCTCTGCACGTCCCCCATGTGCCTCAAGCTGCCTGGAGTGCCCACCCTCAGTCCTGGAGAATGTGTGTACGTGTCCTTAACTGAGGACTGAGGGGCTCTCTGCACAGCTCCACAAATGCCTGTGCAGCTTTTCAGGGCACAGACAAATATTCTTTCACATCAAGCAAATAATACTGATATGGGGTCACTATGGGTTAGTGATCCACATCAGGGAGCAATCAAGATGGATAACTCACTACTCCACACACTTCTGAGGTGGAGAAGGGTAGTGTTGCATTGGCCCAAGGCTTGAGGTTTCTGACCTTCAGCTTCCCCATCTTGCCCACCAACAGTGTTGTCTAATCTGGTCTTTCAATGAAGTGTGCACCCCAATTCTCTTACACTTAGATCTGCAACCTGCAAACCAGATAATTTAGACTTTGCAGTTACTGCTTTTCTGATCTTGTAGTGAATGACTTATAACTGAAGAACTTCAACTATGAGGATAAAGAGGATGAGTGGAGGAATTTCAGCACATCTTTTCATATTTAAAAGCACTATCTTTCCAAAAATAACAAATGTGGTGAGAATGCTTCATGACTTGCGTGAAAATTTATTTACATCTGTAGGTAAGATTTTTTTCATGAGAGAAAGTACTGGAGGCATAAAAGAATTACAAACTATTCCTTTCATACTTGGCAAAAGAATTTCCTGATTTCTGTCCAAAAAACTAAGCATCAGATTGGATTATATGTGGGGTTTTATGATGGGATTATAAATGGTGGTAAGAGCATGAGTGCAATCTATAGAGACAGGATAAAAAGAAACTGTGTTTTATTGACTAAACAACTTCAAGACAATCACTACAATCTAGGAGAAACTTGACAGTTAAATCTGGCCAACCCTTGAGACAAATGCAGTTATGACAGATGCTATAGCCAGAGTATCTTTTATATCTTTTTCTATACAGATATCCTCACAAAGCATACATATTATATAAATACATCCATTTACACATAAATACATTATTCTAAGACTGCATCAATCTATATTTTGTATGTTCTTATCTTTTAGTTTGTGCTTGTGCTCCATTGTGTCCAACTCTTTGCGACCCTGTGGACTGTAGCCCACCAGGCTCCTCTGTTCATGAGGTTCTCCAGGCAAGAATACTGAAATGGGTTGCCATTTCTTCCTCCAAGGGAATCTCCCTGACCCAGGGATCAAACCTGAGTCTCTGGTGTCTCTTGCACTACAGGTAGATTTTTTACCTGCTGAGCCATCAGGGAAGTCATTGTTTTAGTTTAGGTCGTACTAAAAGCAATGCCCAGTGCAAAGATATAGTGATGCTTGGGTGAAGGTAGTGTATTTGAGTTGAGGGAACATATATATATATAAATTGCTGTACATAAATTACATGTATATCACATTAATAAACATCCCCAAATTAGGCTTCCCTGATAGCTTAGTTGGTAAAGAATCCACCTGCAATGCAGAAGACCTTGGTTTGATTCCTGGGTTGGGAAGATCCCCTGAAGAAGGGAAAGGCTACCCATTCCACTATTCTGGCCTAGAGAATTCCATGGGGTCGCAAAGAGCCAGACATGACTGAGCAAATTTCACTTTCCAAATTTAAATAATATATATTTTTAAAATTGGGAGATAATTGAATATTATAAAATAAATTATTTAATGTATTTAAATAGACTCCATTTTTTCATGGGAAATAGATGGGGAAATAGTGGAAACAGTGTCAGACTTTATTTTGGGGGCTCCAAAATTACTGCAGATGGTGATTGAAGCCATGAAATTAAAAGATGCTTACTCCTTGGAAGAAAAGTTATGACCAACCTAGATAGTATATTCAAAAGCAGAGACATTAATTTGCCAACAAAGGTCCATCTAGTCAAGGCTATGGTTTTTCCTGTGGTCATGTATGGATGTGAGAGTTGGACTGTGAAGAAGGCTGAACACTGAAGAATTGATGCTTTTGAACTGTGGTGTTGGAGAAGACTCTTGAGAGTCCCTTGGACTGCAAGGAGATCCAACCAGTCCATTCTGAAGGAGATCAACCCTGGGATTTCTTCGGAAGGAATGATGCTAAAGCTGAAGCTCCAGTACTTTGGCCACCTCATGCAAAGAGTTGACTCATTGGAAAAAACTCTGATGCTGGGCGGGATTGGGGGCAGGAGGAGAAGGGGATGACCGAGGATGAGATGGCTGGATGGCATTACAGACTTGATGGACGTGAGTCTAAGTGAACTCCGGGAGATGGTGATGGACAGGGAGGCCTGGCGTGTTGCGATTCATGGGGTCGCAAAGAGTCGGACATGACTGAGCGACTGAACTGAACTGAACTGATTTTTTTCATTTGAACATGACAGTGATTATCTGCAAGTATGTAGTTTTTCACTAGGGGTTATACCTGATATGTTACCATGGAAAGAAGGGAATTAGGGAGGAGTCCAGCAAGGAAAAAGAATGACTGGCTTCCTTAGTGGCTCAGATGGTAAAGTGTCTGCCCACAATGCGGGAGACCTGGGTTCAATCCCTGGGTCAGGAGACCCCCTGGAGAAGGAAATGACAACCCACTCCAGTATTCCTGTCTGGAAAATCCCACGGACCAAGAAGCCTGGTGGGCTACAGTCCAGGGAGGAGTCCAGCAAGGAAAAAGAATGAATACCCCTTTACAAACAGAAAGCAGTAACAGTAACATCAACATGTTCAGCAGAAAGTGCTTTAAGTTCCTGCATGCACTGACTATGGTATGACAGGTTATGATGATTTAATGCAAAGACTAATCTGGATTCTTCAAATCTCCTACGACCTAGGCTCTCCGATTCCCTACCTATGTAGATTTTGATTATGATTCAAGTTTCTCTGGAATATTAGAGAACTTTATTCATTGATCTTTAAGTTTCTTTGTGTACCTATAGCTTTATGGCTTTAAGACAAGAAAACTGGATTCATACTTTAAGACTAACTGAATAAGCAACATGGATTATGTCAATTACTTTTTCATAATCATGAAAAATTATTTTAGAAAGACTAGAAGAATGTTATCTGCCTAATAACCTGACAATCTCATTTTAATTGATATGTAAAGAAAAGGCTTATATTAATTCCATTTCACCAATATTTTGCCCAAATGTTGACTGTTTTTTCAAATATCTCCCTAAAATCTTTGGAGATCCATTTCTCACTTCCCATATATAGTCTCTATAATATTTGTAGTCATATGTTTCTATTGTTGCTTTATATCTCACTTTTCACTTAAATCAACATCGTCTTTTTATTAAGCATTGCCATTGGATTTATTTAAGCTGCTAATATGTCTATTTCTTATTTTTGCACAAACCTCAAAAGTACATACATTTTTTTCTTTCTCAAAATCCACAGTCGGAAATCTAGAGAGGATTAGTGTCTGGCTTTGAAGATGAGAAAGGCAAGACTTTCAGCCTATAAAAAAGAATAACTAACTTTTGTACAAGTAAAGAGACAGACTTCAGTGTTTAGTATATTATAAAGCTTCCAAGGAATTAAAATGGCTTTCTTCATTCAAAGTTCATACATATCACAGATACATTTTAAATTAATACAAAAATCAATACCAATTTTGGTTCTACATCTTAGATACTCAACACAAATTAAGAAGATTCTCTTTTGATAATAAGCAGTGCATTTTGTACTTCCCACTTGAGATTCTAATTGAGAATGGGTAGAAAAAGGCAGAAGGAATGTAATGATGAACAAAGATCCATAAGGATCATATCACATTGTGGTGGTAGTCTTAATACGTGGATAAATTATTCCAAGGGAAGCTACCCCTAAAACAATCAGACAATTGGTTACTATGAGCAACTCAAATAGAGATCAGGGAGATAAACAGAGTCAAGTCCAAGGAGCTACTGCTATGTGCTTAAATTAATTATCACTCCGCTTGACTTAAAAGAGAAAAACAACAAATAAAAAAGGAGACAGAAACACTTGTCAACACAAGGCATGGTAATGCATCACATATCATTTGAACATATTTCACATAATATTTTTGTAAATATCACAACTCAATTCAATATATATGATGACTAAATTAGCATATTATGCTAAAATATTAATTCCCTTACTTTTTATTATAAACAAGTAATCTAAGATTTGACCTGTCTTGAAATATTAAAAAGCAAGTTAATTATATACTAACTGTAAAATATTAGTACATTCATACACATCAACATAGACCATAATTATATGCAGCTAAGGAAATAACAGAACTATGTGATGAACTAGCAATATAAACTAATGCACCTCTGAGAGACTTTATTATACAGAAGCAAATAATCTTTGGCCGAGCTAAGACACATGCAGATCAAAACTCAAAATTATGAAAGCCTTCTAATTCATTCTATAAGTTTCACTAAACACTGGCACAAAGCTAAACAATAATGGTACACACAAACACAAACAAAATACCCTAAACAAATGTCACTTATGAGTGCAGAGGCAAAAATCTTAAACATAATATAGTAAAACATCAAATCCAGGAATATATTAAAAGAAAAACACATCAGGATTGAAAAGGTTAAGCAAAGGTACAAAGATTTTTTATTTTGTACAAAAAAGTTTGTACATAACTGCAATTTATTATATTCATTAGTCAATTTTAATTGAAAAGCATATGATATTCTCCTAAATAATAAGACAGTATTTGGTGAAATTCAACCAACATTCCCAACTCAAAAAAAAAAAAATGTACTTCCTTAATTTGATAAATGTTTTATAGCAAAATCTAATTATAAACAATATAACTACTTGGAGAAATTAGAAGAATTTTATTAAAGTTAAGGAAAGAATTAAGGATGCCCATTATTACTATCATTATCTTGTGTTTCTCTTTAACTGCAACAAACGCAATAAGAATATAAATATAAATAAAATTTAAATTATGAAAAAATAGTCCAAATGGGCATAGCTGGTAACCATTTTAATTGCCTACCTAAAATCCAAGTAAACTGACCAAGATAATCATAATAAATAAGGATAATATAACTAAGTACAAAATCAACAGATGAAAACCTATAATTATCCATTAAAATGGCAATATTTAATTAAAAAACAATAAAAGGGAAAACCCAATTTATAATAGTAAAATTAAGTTGTATTAATACATATAAATGATGAAAGCCAGAAATATCCAAGACTTTTAAGAGGAAAATTATAAAATTTCATTGGGAAATTTAAAAGTGTTGAATACAAGACATATTATGTTTGTGGGTGAAAACATTCAACCTGATGAATATATCAGTCTTCTCTGAATTTTTTCTTCAAAAGAAAACCTCCATAGGATTTTTAAAACAGAACTTGACAAGATGACGTCAAATTTCACTTGAAAAAGTAAATGAGACTATCAATTTTATTTTGTAAGAACTACAAGGAATGATTTATCTTAACATTTTAAAAAATGTCAAAAGTTATTGGAAAAAGTTAAAGTGTGATATTGATATAAGAACAGACAAATATATCAATGTAACAGAATTGAAAGCACAGAAGCAGACCCAAGGATATATGGAATTTTATATAAATATGGATAAAGCTGCTATTTCAAATAAGTGAACTTCAGTAACAGAACTGGGACTGTTGGAGGTCACATACACATTCATGTGCAATGTAGATCATACAGCCGCACTGTCTGTAAAAGTGAATTCTAGGCAGAAATATGAGCTAAATATTTTTATGCTCTAAAAAATTAGATGGAAGCAGTGAAAAATACTAGTCTAATCTCTTATCTTATGGAAGATTCATGGCAAAAGTCACAAGTAAACTACTGACAAATTTTAGTACATGATAATATGGAAACTCATGCTTCAAAAAACATTACAAATAAAACAGAAAAGTGGGGAGAGACATGTACAACACATGTAACAAAAAAAAAAAAAGATATCCACAGATTATTCATCAATAGTAGATAATCTTAAAATCGAGAAGAAAAAAGGCAAGTTACAAAAGGAGATTCATAACAGGAACAACTCAGAAAAAGAAATAATTATCATAAGTAATTAGACATCTGCTTAGTGACACCACAGTGAGACACTATGTCTTGTCCACCAGACTGCAAAAAGTTTGAAGGCTGATAATAACTGGGGTTGGTAATAGGTAAGGAAATGGGAACTTTCACCCACCATCATTAAGACTTCTGAATGGACAATTTAACAAAATCTGTCAGTAAAATATATGTATGACTTTAGATCTACGTCACCTTTTGGAAATCTTTTTTAAAAATTTTTCAGTGTATATGGTGTGCAAAATCAAAAATTTTTGAAGTCACATCTATAAATAGCACAATCTTTAAATGATATGTCAAAAGTCATATCATAAAATCTAGAAAGCAAAACTCATTGTATATATGAAAAGATCTGTAAACTATAACATTAACTGGAAAATGTACATTCTATCTAGAGAAAATATGGTTAGTTCTAGAACTTGTTAAAATAACAGCCATTCACTCCATCACCACCTATTAGATGCAATCTGCCCTGCTGTGATCTCTCACACCTATAAAGTGCAGGGGGTGGAAATCATTAAAGAAGAGAAGATATGAAGGACATATAGTCTCTGAACAAATCTTTAATCTACCTGCTTGCTATTAGGAGCTATAAAGCAAGGGAGGAGAGAGAAGACAAAAATGAGTAAGATATACTTTTGCAGTCCTAGGGAAATAAAATCTTGAATTTTACAAAGGGGTATAAAAACAAGGCACAAATAATCATGAAGTGAAATCATATGAATTAGACTGGAGAGAGGAATCACATCATGCCAGGCTTTATGAAGGAGATGGCATTTTAGCCAGGACTGACTGATGGCTAGTAACCTGAAAGGTTGGGACAGAGTGAGTACAAATTTCAAACAAAGGGAACAGCTTGATGTAAACTGAGCTGTGTGGAATATACGATTAGAACAGGATGCTACCTGGGGCTGCTAGAGCACTGCGTTTAGGAAACTGTGGAAGACAAAGCTGGAAAAGGGAGATTGAGTGTCCTCCGATGTGGAGAGTCAACAACACTGCAAATATTCACAGCTTAAGACAGCAGTGTTTCAAGAACATGGCTGTTCTGTTCGTGCAGAAGGGATTTAGCACTGGGTAGCACTCGAGCGTTATCTAATAAAGCCAGCATTCCTTTCCTCTGTCCCTTTCCCTTCCACACACATGCTTTATTGTCTCTAAGATTTTCCACTCAATTTATTTCTAGCACTTAAGACTTAAAAATATCTTAAGTCTTGCTTTTTTAATTTCCTAAGAAGACTCCTTGTATTATTTTCACAGTGGTCTTTAACTACCCACATAGTACACAGAATAATTTTAGACTGAAAGAACACTTAGAAATCATTCAATGCAAGGAACACGGTTTTGTTTATAGATGAGGAAATCGAGGTATAATTTTCAACAAAATGATTAATAATGAAAATAAACAACCATATACTTTGCCTTATGTGTAGGAAATAGATCTCTAATATTATGTAGGAAAAAGTAGAGCTTTTTGTTTAAAGGAACTCACTCTGAACTAAAGACAAATAATAAATGAGTATGTGAATTTCTTGGGGCTACTCTGATAAAATATAACTTTTTGACAGGAGACTTATAGAACTGCATTAAAACAATATGTTGCCCCAATTGGCCTTATTTAGTACAAAATACATTACCTTCTAGAAACTGTTTAAAATTCTCACTTTAAATTCAACCAAGCAGAGGACTGATTCTGTTAGAAGGGGAAAAAAAGATACATGGATTATTAATGGGTGAAAGATTAACTCTGATGGAGGGTTCAGTTTCCATTTGGGAGTACAAAGAAAAGAAAGTTAAATTATTTTTCTGATGTTGTTGAAAACTAAGGTATTTTATTCAAGAGAAATGGCTTTGTATTAGATTGGTAAAAAATAAATAAATAAATAAATAAAGGATAAGAGGTAATGGATGGAAGGAAGTTTGAATAAGGATAGTTTCTCAGCTAGAATCACTGGGGAAGTTTTACTTCTCTCAAGGATCTTTGAAATCTTAAACTTGAAAGAATAACAGGTTTCAGGTTTTCTCATTTAAACTATTCATCTTTAGCCCCATACCGTGCAAAGAAAAATCCAGTAATTAAGCCCATAGAGGTAATACCATACAATATCAGAAATTATGCAGAAAATTATTTTGGCAACTGAACATTCTATCAGACACAGTTTGCCCTTAAGCTCAAGAATTACATTGCCTTATATGGACACAGGAAGCAAGGTCTGTACCCTACCCACTCTTCTATGTATAATTGAAAGTACATTGCAGTATATTAAAAAAAAGGAAAGAAACTAACAATTCTGGCTGCCTTTGCCACAGACCAATAAATGTGGTATTGGAGAAGACTCTTGAGAGTCCCTTGGACTGCAAGGAGATCCAACCAGTCCATTCTGAAGGAGATCAGCCCTGGGTGTTCTTTGGAAGGACTGATGCTAAAGCTGAAACTCCAGTACTCTGGCCACCTCATGCGAAGAGTTGACTCATTGGAAAAGACTCTGATGCTGGGAGGGATTGGGGGCAGGAGGAAAAGGGGACGACCGAGGATGAGATGGCTGGATGGCATCACTGACTCGATGGATGTGAGTTTGAGTGAAGTCCGGGAGTTGGTGCTGGACTGGGACGCCTGGTGTGCTGCGATTCATTGGGTCGCAAAGAGTCGGACACGACTGAGCAACTGAACTGAACTGAACTGAATACATGTTTTGATGATACTGATTCTTTTCAGCATTGTTATTGCTGTTGTTTTTGTTCAGTCACTCAGTCGTGTCTGAACCTTTGTGACCCCATGGACTGCAGCATGCATTTTTGGCATTGAATCCTTTCAAAATAGTGAAGAATCTTTTAGTCTTTAAAATAATATGGTAATACAATTACCATTAAACTGATGGAAAATATGGATTCTTATAAATCTCAATACGCTTTATCACATATGCTTATTTTTTCAGAAATTACTCCACCCAATTTCAAACAGAATTTGAGATAATCTGTTTACAATGACCACCATATACATACATATAGGCTAACACTCTCACAGATGTGAACATTAACAGTAATACAGTAAGACATAATTGAACTGTGCACATAAAAATCAGCAGTTCAAGTAATTGGGATCTAAAACTAGGATGAATAGTTTTCCAGAGATTTGAAGTTTTTCTCTATTCAAAAAGGGGTTATCTTCTGAAGGAGTTCTAAAGGATTCTAAAGGGATTTATGGCTAGCTGACAACCGTCTCTTGGGAAGTTGTACAGCATCAAAACTACTGATCCAGGAAAGCTTGCCCACATTTTAGAAAATGTCTTAGTATACCTCTTCTATTTTATCTGAAAGTAAAAGTGAAAGTTGCTCAGTTGTGCCCGATTCTTTGCAGCCCCAAGGACTGTAGCCCACTGTGTTCCTCTGTCCATGTAATTCTCCAGGCAAGAATACTGGAATGGATAGCCATTCCTTTCTCCAGGAGATCTTCCCAACCTAGGGATCGAATCCAGGATTCCTGATTGTAGGTGGATTCTTTACTATCTGAGTCACAATTGTCATTTTTCAGAAAGTTTTTACTGATATGAACATTGATCATCAAAGTATTTACTGAAAAACTACTATATGTTAACCAAAATATTTAACAGATATTAAGCTAAGTAAACCACTTTTTTTAATATACAAAAGGAGCCCATGTGGAAGGTTGGCGGAAACAGAGGGATCCAGACACGGGAACAAATAGCTCAGTTGTAAACACTGTTAATGTAGTGAACTGTATTCTAATACTCCATATATTATTCTTCGATCATTGGTACCCAAAAGCATCAATAGAATAATATGGAAGTTAGATTTTAATAAACATGTTTTTAAAAATATACAATGAAGTAATCTGGGAATGATATTGTATTAAAAATTATTATAAATGAATCTACCTAGTTTAAATCTTCATCTTGTCCCTTATGTTTGGCTTATTTTTAACTTTGCTTTGTCCTTTTCCTTCCTTCTAAAGTTGTGAAAAGGAATTTTTCCTTGTCAGATTTCTATGCAACTTTTATTATCTATGGTATTTTTACATTGTTTAATTATTATTAAACCATCTAAAATTAGTTCACAAACATTATTTTCAAGATGTGTCAGGAGACAAATTAACGTCAACATGTCTTCTAAAAACACAACAGAAAGTGTCTCATGTTTAACTTTTATACAATAAAAAATAAAATTTCTACATATATATACTATGGAGCATTACACAGAAAACAAAGAACTAAGTGTATGCATTATAAATTTTGTATAGTACAGACAAATATATCTCAACAGGTGCCACACAAGGACAACAGGCTTTGCAGTAGGTTGTAATAAGAAGAGAATACCATGATATGAAAGGGGTCATTTTTGGTTTAACTTTCAATTCAGTTCAGTTCAGTCGCTCAGTTGTGTCCATCTCTTTGAAACCCCATGGACTGCAGCACGCCAGGCCTCCCTGTCCATCACCAACTCCTGGAGTTTATGCAAACCCATGTCCATCAAGTCAGTGACGTCATCCAACCATCTCACCCTCTGTCGTCCCCTTCTCCTCCTGTCTTCAATCTTTCCCAGCGTTGGGGTCTTTCCAAATGAGTCAGTTCTTCACATCAGGTGGCCAAAGTATTGGACTTTCAGCTTCAGCATCAGTTGTTGCAGTAAATATTCAGGACTGATTTCCTTGGGGATGGACTGGTTGGATCTCCTTGCAGTCTTCTGCAAGGGACTCTCAAGAGTGTTTTCCAATACCACAGTTCAAAAGCATCAATTCTTTGGCACTCAGCTTTCTTCACAGCCCAACTCTCACATCCATACATGACCACAGGAAAAACCATAGCCTTGACTAGACGGACCTCTGTTGGCAAAGTAATGTCTCTACTTTTGAATATGCTATCTAGGTTGGTCATAACTTTCCTTCCAAGGAGTAAACGTCTTCTAATTTCATGGCTGCAGTCACTTTCTGCAGTGATTTTGGAGCCCTCAAAAGAGTCAGCCACTGTTTCCACAGTTTCCCCATCTATTTCCCATGGAAGTGAAGGGACCAGATGCCATGATCTTCGTTTTCTGAATGTTGAGCTTTTAGCCAAATTCTTCACTCTCCTCTTTCACTTTCAATAAGAGGCTTTTGAGTTCCTCTTCACTTTCTGCCATAAGGATGGTGTCATCTGCATATCTGAGGTTATTGATATTTCTCCCGGCAATCTTGATTCCAGCTTGTGCTTCCTCCAGCCCAGCATTTCCTATGATGTACTCTACATATAAGTTAAATAAGCAGGGTGATGATATACAGCCTTGATGTACTCCTTTTCCTATTTGGAACCAGTCTGTTGTTCCATGTCCAGTTCTAACTGTTGCTTCCTGACCTGCAAATAGGTTTCTCAAGAGGCAGGTCAGGTGGTCTGATATTCCCATCTCTTTCAGAATTTTCCACAGTTTATTGTGATCCATACCGTCAAAGGCTTTGGCATATTCAATAAAGCAGAAATAGATGTTTTTCTGGAACTCTTCTTGCTTTTTCCATGATCCATCGGATGTTGGCAATTTGATCTCTGGTTCCTCTGCCTTTTCTAAAACCAGTTTGAACATCTGGAAGTTCATGATTCACGTATTGCTGAAGCTTGGCTTGGAAAATTTTGAGCATTACTCTACTAGCCTGTGAGATGAGTGCAATTGTGTGGTAGTTTGAGAAGTGTGCTGGCTGTGACGGACCGCGCAGACGTGCGGCAGAGAGGAGCTACGTCTCGCCCAAGGTCAGGGCAGAGACTGAGAGCACCATGCTGCAATGGTGCAAGAGCGGTGGAGAGGAGCTACCCCACGTCCAAGGAGCGGCGGCTGGGCGGGTGCAAAGGCCAAGAGGAGCTGCTCCACATTCATGGTCAGGAGGCGCAGCAGTGAGGAGATACCCCTCATCCATGGTAAGGAGCAGCAGCTGTGCTTTGCTGGAGCAGCCGTAAAGAGATATTCCACGTCCAAGGTAGGAGAAACCCAAGTAAGATGGTAGGTGTTGTGAGAGGGCATCAGAGGGCAAACACACTGAAACAATAATCACAGAAAACTAGCCAATCTGATCACACGGACCACAGCCTTGTCTAACTCAATAAAACTAAGCAAAGACTTAGCTAATAATATAAGTCAACATATGGTCCAAAGTTTTTATGTAAGTGGTAAAAACTGTATTTTTAAGGAAATCACCTCCTTCATGAAATCTCTAAATAGATGTGGATGCAGTCATAAAAAGACACTTGTGCCATTCTCCAATATCGATTTTAAATAAAACAGTGTTTCCCCAAGCTCAGTTCTTTAGGAATGACTCATTGTATCTTTTATGTCTTTACACAGGCGACATTGGGACTGTTCAGAAGAGAAATCTAGTGAATTATTAGAGGGTAGATGCTTACTAGGTGAAACTAGAATCCTTCAAGCAGAAAGATCTCTGCTGACACACCCACAAGCTGTGATCCCCTGGGATGCTACCCAACACTGTCGTAACACTCATCTATAGCTGTGTTTTGCTGGCATTCTAGTAGAACAGAACACAGTTAGGAATTCCCAAATGTTCATAAGTATAAAACAATAATAAACCCATCAACAAAAATTTTATAAAGAATAACATCTTCATATATCATTCACATTTATGATCTTTGACTTAGAGCTTTTTGAAAATACAGCTGAAGTCTAGCAGTAAATTTCCTGAGATTGTTTCATTATATAGCTATGAGGTTAAATGACATGGATTGGTAAAGCCCTAGTGTAAGGGAGGACCCTGATGAAATCTTACTTCTGTCAGCAGCTAGCGGGAACACTGGACTGTGTTACCCAACTGCTCTGTGCCTCTGACTTCTCATCTGAAAATGTGGGCTAATATTACTACTTACCTAATATGGTGAAAATTAAAGGGAAACGGCTAATATATTAAATTTTTATACACATCGCTAACATTATTCAATTCAGTTCAGTTCATTTCAGTCACTCAGTCCTGTCCAACTCTTTGCAACCCCATGAATTGCAGCACGTTAGGCTTCCCTGTCCATCACCAACTCCCAGAGTTCATTCAAACTCACGTCCATCGAGTCGGCAATGCCATACAGCCATCTCATCCTCTGTCATCCCCTTTTCCTCCTGCCCCCAATCCCTCCCAGCATCAGACTCTTTTCCAATGATTCAGCTCTTCGCATGAAGTGGCCAAAGTACTAGAGCTTCAGCTTTAGCATCATTCCTTCCAAAGAACACCCAGGGCTGATCTCCTTTAGAATGGACTGGTTGGATCTCCTTGCAGTCCAAGGGACTCTCAAGAGTCTTCTCCAACATCACAGTTCAAAAGCATCAATTCTTTGGCACTCAGCTTTCTTCACAGTCCAACTCTCACATCCATACATGACCACTGGAAAAACCATAGCCTTGACTAGACGGACCTCTATTGGCAAAGTAATGTCTCTGCTATTGAATATACTATCTAGGTTGGTCATAACTTTTCTTCCAAGGAGTAAGCGTCTTCTAATTTCATGGCTACAGTCACCATTTCCAGTGATTTTGGAGCCCCCCAAAAATAAAGTCTGACACTGTTTCCACTGTCTCCCCATCTATTTCCCATAAAGTGATGGGACCAGATGCCGTGATCTTCATTTTCTGAATGTTGAGCTTTAAGTCAACTTTTTCACTCTCCTCTTTCACTTTCATCAAGAGGCTTTTTAGTTCCTCTTCACTTTCTGCCATAAGGGTGGTGTCATCTACATATCTGAGGTTATTGATATTTCTCCCGGCAATCTTGATTCCAGCTTGTGCTTCTTCCAGTCCAGCGTTTCTCATGATGTACTCTAATATTATCAATGTTATTCAAAATGGAAAAATATTCAATGACATTTCTGAAATATTTTATTGGGGTATTATTTTAATTTAAATTTTTAAATTTAACTAAGATTATAAGTTTCCATGAATTATAGAAGAATCTTGCTTTTGAGGAAGAAACTTAGATAAGGGATAATGCCTCTTGAAAAAAATATTTATTTTATTTTATTTTTCCAGAGAAATATGATTCTGAGAACTTGATAAAACTATCTGTATTGTTAGCTAAGTGCTGACAAATAGATGCCACTGAATGATTTTATCATACAATGACAATGTCTAGTCTAAATAATCCCATTTGGTAAATTAAAATAAATTCATTAAAAATCTATATCACCTGGGAAAATATTCATCACAGTTATCTATAAGAGTAAAACTAAATCATAA
This sequence comes from Capricornis sumatraensis, assembly GCF_032405125.1. Taxonomy (NCBI): domain Eukaryota; kingdom Metazoa; phylum Chordata; class Mammalia; order Artiodactyla; family Bovidae; genus Capricornis; species Capricornis sumatraensis. The sequence continues at coordinate 11,289,097 of NC_091089.1, read as the reverse complement.
GTGACCAAATAATACATATTGGCTCAATGTCATTTATAGCTCTGAGCCTTGATAATATTATGAAAACTAACAATAAGAAAAAAAGTTCAGTGATCTAACACTAATGATATTTAACAATATAAAAATATGCATTTAGAATGACAAGAAAGAAATATGTAATATCTCACTACAATGGTAATATTATGAGTAAATCACTGTCTTAACACATTAATGAATACTGCTAAAATAGTGTTCCTAACAATAGAAATATTGGTAAAATTGTAGAACTATTAGAACTATTCTGTAGCTAAACTTGGAAGAATTTAAACAAGAGATAGAATGGCCTACAAATTGGAAGTGGTTTTCTTACATTCTCTGATATTTAAAAAAATGTTTAATTGTCATAATTCAAACAATGTTATATAATTTTTTTAAACTTGTTTATATTTTTAGGTCAATTAATTATTGGCAGAAACATCTTTTTGTCAGTCTCTGAGCCATTAGGGTTAAGGAGGTAGAAAGGAATTATAGTGATTCTCTTGACTTCTGTTGATTTACCCCTGTTGAAGCAGACAGAATTTTCTTTTAGATATTAAAAAGAAAAAGACTCTGATTCACAACAAACACTCATACTCTCTATATATAAAGTCCAATAAGAGCAATAAAACAAACCATATAAGCCACTATGAACCGAAGAAGATCCATATCCTAGTTGATTTCCTTTTTTTTTTTTCTTTCATCTTTGTCCTTTTGTGAGGATACAGCTTTCTGGGTACAAAATTTAGTCTTTATTTTCAATTGATTTCCCGTTAATTGAGGGAATCATTCCAAATCAAGTTGTTTTATTTATTTATTTATTTATTTATTTATTTATTTATTTTCTGTACTACACTTATACAGGGAATAATTTCAGGGTAGTGTTGGAGCTGGCTTGTACTGACTTGCTAGAGTCAAATACTAAATTTTCAGGAATTTTGTAAACTGATTGTTAAAGCATTGGTGGTTGAAATTAGCTACTGTGAGAGAATTTGCACCACAGTTCCCAGATGGTTATGAATCCACCTGCCAGTCCAGGAGAGGCAGGTTCAACCCCTGGGTTGAGAAGATCCCCTTGAGTAGGATCCACTTTAGTATTCTTGCCTGGAAAATTCCATGGACAGCAGAGCCTGGAGGGCTACAGTCCATAAGGTCACAGTCAAACACAACTTAGCATGCACACACATAAACAATCATCAAACCTACCAATCAGAACCTTGTTTTTCCCCCTTCTGGTGGCTTTTAGACACTTACCAGTGCTGCACTGGCTAGAATTTGCTTCCATATAAGATTTTTATGAGTGTATCATTTAATTGGATCCATCCTATGTTTGAAAAACTCCATCAAGCATATCCCTGTAGGGGAGTCAGCACAGAGAGTGGTCTGCACTCCAACCTACCAGCAACACTGTGCAGTGTGGCAACTTCCTTCCCCATGAAAATACTGACTGCCTGGAAGGAGCATTCTTCCCTGGAAATTTCTTCACAGCATTTGTGTGCTTTCTGCAGAGATGAAGAAATAATGAAATATAAGAACCTATTGTGCCAAAATTAAAGTAGAGCTATCTGTTAGCCTAACCATCAAAAATCTATTGGCCTTGCTTCTACAATAAGTATTCAGTAAAAATTATTTTTCTTGATGATGCCAATGAGGTCTTGGATTACCACAGAATGCCTTCTAAATATCCAGAGAAAGAAGAAATCATGTTAAAGGCCATTTTACCATTTTCTGCATTTTATTTTATATTTTCACAAGTCATTTATCCATAGATAGCATGATATATGTTGAAATTCTATTAATCACAGATAATTGGTTATATTGGATAAAGGAAAATTTATTCTTTCAAAACATACAATTATAAATCACTACCTAGAAAAATGAACATAATGGTAGTTTTCCTGTCTTTCTTTATTTTTGTAACAAGATGATGTGAGAATAATAAATTATGCTTGAGCATTCTTTGGTGTAATATTGCTTTTCAAAGGTAATGATTTCAACCAGGTAAGTAGTAGAAGTGTCTAAACAGATTTCAACACTTTCTTAATTCCTGGAAAAAGTTATAAACTAATACACACACACCCTTCAGGAGCTAGTAATATGTGTTACTTGTTAGCAAGACTAATTTAGGACTAGATCACATAAAATGTTAAGATTTATCTTCCCATCAGTTTCTGGCAGGACTCACTTAATTTGATTGTAAAATAAAATAATGGATGTTAACTCACAGTCTCAAAGGTACTTGAATCACCAAATAATAAATACTTATAAAGGCCTGGAAATCCCTTACTACAAGAAAGTTTTAACAATTATTTATTTTGTCATGGCAAAGGATACTCTGTAACTAGTGTAGCTAAACAAGAAGCTATGAGCATTTTATTGTTATTATTTATCCACCTAAAAATATATGAGATTATGAAGAATCATTTTCTTGCCACTGAAGTTATAACTCTGGTTTTATAAAAGGATCAGTGTAACAATTACAGTCTCAGCTTAAATTCTGCTATAATTTTTGACTAAGAATTTTAAAAAGCAGCCCCTGATATTTGTGAACTGATCTGACTCTCATAGCTAAACTGTGTTGAAAGAGATTTTAAATGAAAGAGGTTTAAAATGTCTAAAGATAAAAAAGGAATAATCAAACCATAAGACAGAAGTGGGAGATAAGGAAAGGACCAACTAAAAATCCTGAAAGTAAAAATATAGTCATTGAAACAAAAATGACAACAAATAGCTTGTAGATAGACCACACATAGTTGAAGAGAGGAGTAGGGTCTAAATTAGGTAGATAGGAAGAAATTACTAGAATGCCACACATAGATATATGAAAAACTATTTAAATTTTCAAATATTAGAAAAATATTAAATCAAAAACCCTCAATATTTCTCTAAAAGAAATTTCAAAGAAAATAAAATAGTATTTGAGAATTTTTCATAACTGAACAAAAATGTGACTCCTCAAGTTGGAAAAAGAATGTATATTATCTCACTTCACTCTCACAACCATTTGAATTGAGAATTATTTCTGGTGAAAAAAATAAGCACAGAGAAGACAAATAAGTTGGTTAAATCCATTCAGTGACCAAGGAGTGGACTGGTCACCAGGGTTTCCAGACTCTGTTCCCTCTCTTGGGCACCTACCCCCAGGTCAATGCCTCATGGTGCCCTGGATCTAATTAGAGGACTCTCCACCTTCATGACTATCTGTTTTCTGTGGATAGATCAAATAAACTCCAGAGACACAGTGTTTGAAAAGACAGACAAGACTGAGCATCCATCTAGGCAAATAAAAAGCCAACAGTATAAACAAAACCATTTCACAAAAGAGTAATTAAATGCTTTTAGCTAGAAAACGGTCCATTTGGGCCGATAACAGGTTGTTTGAATTTGACTTTGTACAAGGATATGAACTATTTCCTCACCATGCCATAAATTCCAGGAGTCAAAGTCATGTCTTATTCGTTTTGTTTTCACTACCGCATCAATAAAGTACCAACAGAGGAGATACCCTTCTTAGATGTGTGAGGAGTTTGAGAACTAGAGCATCCACATTTAGGGAATGGAAACAGAAAAGGGAGCCAAAGAAGAAGACAGAAGATTTCAAAGAGATAGAAGGATAATATAGCATTGGGGAAGTCTAAAAAGAAGTAGCATTCAATGTCCAGTGTCTCTGCGAGGAAAAAATGATCAAAGATCTCTAAAAGACTTTAAGTGTAGTAACCAAGAGATAGAAAATGAACTCTGTATGTTTACCATCAAGTAAAAGGAGAGAGACCAGGTACAATACATAATATTTGTCTGCTACGAATTTACAGTCCCACTAGGAAGACAAGAAATAATCAAATGTAATAAGCAATAAAAGTTGTAAGTCCAATTTCTACAATTTCAATAATCTGTCTTTGTTGTTTATGTAAAATTAACTGTACAAACTTATAAAAACAAACAAAAATAAGAATCAAATTTAGAAAATATTTTGAAATAGTTGAAGATAACACTAGAAAAATGGACTGTTATAAGCAGTTCATATTGTATATTATAGTTAACTAAAATAGTAAACTTTTGCTATTACACAATCTTCTTAGACTTGAAAATGCATAACCTTAGAATCTATTTATTACCTGAAAAGTAGAAATAACACCCACAGTGGTCATTTTAGAAATAGCATTTTTCTCTCCTTAAAGAAGAATAAACTTAGGAGAGTATTATTGCTTATTATCTTAGAAGTTTGGATATTAGAGCACATGCCCCTTAAAAAATATTTTTTTTCTCTAAGACTTATAGGAAAGTTACTTTTTCCTTTTTTTGAAAGACAGAATTAGGCTTTGCTCATATTATCATTCCGATTTATTCCTTGCAAAATTAGCATTGAATAGTTTTATACACTGGGAATAGGAAATGGCAACCCACTCCAGTATTCTTGCCTGGAAATTCCACGGACAGAGGAGCATGGCAGGCTACAGTTCATGGGGTCACAAAAGTCAGACACAACTGAGCAACTGAGCACACACATACACAGTTTTATACACAGCTGACCCTTGAGCAACATGAGTTTGAACTGCATGTAACAATTTATGCATAAATTTTATTCAAAAGTAAATACTACAGTACAACACATTCTGAGGTTGGTTCAACTATTAGAGTGGAACCATAGACACAGAGAAACCATGGATATGGAAAGCCAACTAAAAGATAGGCAGAGTTTTTTGATAGCGGAAAGGCTCCCAGCACTAATCTGTGCCTTTCTCAAGGGTCAAGTGTATTTGTAAATATAAGGTATACACACAGTATGCAAACCTGCCTAGGCTCAATCCACAGAGGATAGGAAGAACTTACCTTCTGGGGTCAGAGTAAGAAAACACTAAGTAGTCTGCCAATCTTTCCAATCTGGGCCAAGACAGAAAAGCAAGCCAAGAAATATGTATAATTGATATTAGTGAGAAAGTTTCTAATTAACTTCACAGCAAGGCACACGAGTTCCATCAGCAAAAGCTTCTTACAAATTAAATGTTTCTCCTGCCCCATGCTTTCTTCTTTTAAAATCAAAATTCTCAAGAGAGGAATAGCTGACAGCTACATTCAAATCCAATAGAACAACAGAAAATGAATCAGCTTGCTTTTACAGAGAAAAGTAATTGCAATCTAATGTTTACAAATATATCAAATGACCAACTGACTTTTTTCTGAATTTTTCACTTCCCTCAATTAAGGTTTTTGTTTTGATGTTATTTTTTTTTCCTTTTTAAACCAAAATTGTCATGTTAAATAAAGACTTATGAGGATCAAAGACTTCAAATTTGTGTAGAACTTGGTCTTAGCTGTAATCTTAGGGAATCAGTTGGTCAGCAGCTACTAGAAACACTTTCCCAATAAGTATGTATGTGTGGGCGTCTCAATCCCCACTGCCATTCTGTTACAGATCCCTGGGTCAGAACCACTTGTGTAAATTACTTAGCAACTACCAGCATGGCCGATAAATACATCAATGAGTCCATCAACAACTTGGTTAACTGTTTGGATTCTCAAAAATTTACTGTTTCATGTGAATACTATGAATTAGATATCAGGGTACATCTTCCCCCCTTCTCGGGAACTGCTCTGTTTTACCCACATTTTCACAGTCTCCAGTCATTTCCATGTTAAAAACAAAAAGGGATCCTGAATCCTACTGGTTCCTCCAGCTAGCCATCTCTCTCTCTCTTTCACTTTGCCTTTTCAGCAAGTCTTCAGAAAGTTGTCTATTTTTCTTTTTTTTTTTTTCTTTTTTAAAAATTTTTATTTTAATTGGAGGCTAATTACTTTACAATACTGTAGTGGTTTTTATCATATATTGATATGAATCACCCATGGGTGTACATGGGTTTGTTCCCCATCCTGAACCCCGCTCCCACCTCCCTCCCCCTCCCATCCCTCAGGGTCATCCCAATCCACCAGCCCTGAGCACCCTGTCTCATGCATTGAACCTGGGCTGGCAATCTGTTTCACATATGATAATATACATGTTTCAGTGCTATTCTGTCAAATCATCTGCTCCTATTTTTCACTCCTCAAGACATTTAAAAATGGCCTCTGACTTAATAGCTTCAGCATTTACCAATATTTGTTCATTCTCTTTGAGGATCTAGGGCTTCCCTGGTGGCAGCTCAGTGGTAAAGAATCTGCTTGAAATGTAGGAGAAACTGCAAGAGATTCAGGTTTGATCCCTGGGTTGGAAAGATCCCCTGGAGGAGGGCATGGCAACCCACTCCAGGATTCTTGCCTGTAGAATCCCACTGATAAGAGGATCCTGGCAGTCTGCAGTCCATAAAGTGCCAAAGAGTCAGACACAACTCAAGCAACTTAGCATACATGCATAGTGGATCTGAGGGTGGCCAAGTGGAAAATTCAAAGATAAAATACAGAAGCCGATGCAGTGAGTGCTAGTTACTGCATTTAGGGCAGCCCTTTCTATGGAGCAGGATCTAGGGTTTGAGAGGCTAGGTTGGTAACAAGGAAACAGGTGCATAGAAGACCTGTTGGTATAAACCCCTATATTTCTAATTACTTTGCTGATTTTTTCTCTTCTAGGTCCCAGGTATTGGTCACATGTTGTTTTAAGCTTGATGGAGTTATCCCAGCATTGACAAATAATATTTGAACTAAAACGAGGCCCTATAGAGTGACAGCTCTGTCTTTGTTTACTGATATTTAGTGCCCAGAGAGACAACCTTTGTTCCACCGTTGATTTTTATTTCAGAAGAAGACAGAGAGAAAATTTAAGCTATGAGGGAAGGGAGCGTGGACAGAGTCAGAGGCTTAATCCTTTTCGGAAAGATTTGAACACACAGCTAAACACCTGGCAAGGGCCGAAATAATAACAAAGACAAACTCTGTTTCAATACACAAAAAAAATTCCTTCATCTTGGATTGAAGACAATTTGCTAACTGGAGCTATAAATCTACCTCATCTGTTGATGTTCTATGACTCCAGCATATTCTTTCTCTACTTTGCGAGCCAGTTTCTACATATATAGGAAAGCAATAAGATTAACTCCTCTGTCCTTCTAGAGTAGTTGGAAAGATAAATGAGGTAATATTTCAAAAGTGTGAAGAATTTCCTTAGAAGAAAATTATTGTATTAATCTAAGGTATAAATGCAATTATAGGAATAAATTTCTTGTAATGAATTGACCTTAGAAGAGTATGCAGGTCTCATAAAAAGGTGTGGCATTGCTGATGTGGGGCTCTGGAGTAGGAAATGGCAACCCACTCCAGTATTCTTGTCTTGAAAATCCCTATGGAGAGCCTTGAGGGCTACAATCCATGGGGTCACAGAGCCCAACAACTGAACATGCACGCAATGCAACAATGAGGGGCTAGTGAAAAAAAAGGTGGGGGGGGGGCGGGGGAGGCCAGAGCAATTTTCTGACAGCATTTAGTTCAGTTCAGTTCAGTTGCTCAATCGTGTCTGACTCTTTGCGACCCCATGGACTGCAGCATGCCAGCCTCCCTATCCATCACCAACTCCTGGAGCTTACACAAACTTATGTCCGTTGAGTCAGTGATGGCATCCAACCATCTCATCCTCTGTCATCCTCTTCTCCTCCCACCTTCAATCTTTCCCAGCATCAGGGTCTTTTCAAATGAGTCAGTTCTTTGAATCAGGTGGCCAAAGTATTGGAGTTTCAGCATCAGTCCTTCCATTGAATATTCAAGACTGATTTCCTTTAGTATGGACTGGTTGGATCTCCTTGCAGTCCAAGGGACTCTGAAGAGTCTTCTCCAACACCACAGTTCAAAACCATCAATTCTTCAGCACTCAGCTTTCTTTATAGTCCAAATCTCACATCCATACGTGACTACAGGAAAAACCATAGCAATGACTAGACAGACCTTGCTGGCAAAGTAATGTCTCTGCCTTTCAATATGCTGTCTAGGTTGGTCATAACTTTTCTTCCAAGAAGTAAGTGTCTTTTAATTTCATGGCTGCAGTCACAATCTGCAGTGATTTTGGAGCCCCCCAAAATAAAGTCTGTCACTGTTTCCACTGTTTCCCCATCTATTTGTCATGAAGTGATGGGACCAAATACCATGATCTTAGTTTTCCGAATATTGGAGTTTTAAGCCAAGTTTTTCCACTCTCCTTTTTCACTTTCATCAAGAGGCTCTTTTGTAAATGTAGAAATAGACACGTATATATATGAACGTGTAGATTTATATGAGCATAATTAGCATCTTTTTAGGTACATAGTACTGTGCTAGGTGTTGTGGGATATTTAAAAAAATAGTTATTGTTTTCTATTCTCTACAATCAGAAAACTTTCTGAAACTTTAGTGGGAACATGTTTTCTTCCTCCCATGAAATGGATCAATGATCCCCCATCTGCCTTAGGATAAGGTGCCACATGGTCTCACCCTTGTTTATCTCCCCGGTCACTTCTCTCTTGTCTTCCTCACTCACAACTACATGGAGCCCTCACAAGTAGTCACATGGTGCTCCATATATCCTGCTCTGTCGAGAAGCCACCAACACATTCTGCCCTTTGAATGAACTTCTGCAAATTTTCACTTGTCCTCTCTTCCCTAATCTCTGCAAGTTCCAGCTTAGATGTCACTTCTTTCGGAATATTTGCATTGTCCTTTCTCTCACCTCCATTAAGTTTTTGCTCAGAAGTGCCAATTCTCCATCACTCCAGACCCGTGCACTGTGTATGACTTCCTATATTTATCCACAATGATATTCATCACTATATAAACAGTATAGATTAGTATATAAATATACTAATTAGTATAACTAGTATTCTAATTACTGTTATTGTTTATTCACTTTCTTTCTCCATCAGAAGGAAAGCTTAACAATTTTATCATCTCATTTTTTCACTGCTAGATCCCAAATGCCAAGAATGGTGACTGGCTCATACTTTTGCAAAAACTTCTTAAAATAATAATACAATAATGATAATAATACCACCTAACATTTAGGGTTGTTGTACCCTTGAGTAATCATAATAAAGAATTTGCACAATTCCAAGCACATGACAAGAGCTATATAAATATTAGTTGCAATGTATTATTTTTTTTAAAAAAATCAGTGTCTACTCACATTCAAAAACTTCAGAGAAAAGAAATCAATTCAAAAGCCAAGTGATGAGCAGTAGAAACCCACTCCCTTTCAGGATTGAAGCTGAGAGTGTTCAGCCATAACAGCTCACAGCTGAGTCCCTCTACCCATAATTAACAAACTACCTTAGTCAAGGTCATGTCCTCTTTCTAAAAGAATCCTGCATCCAACTGGTCATGCACCCAAAATTTTCAGGGCTTCCAAAATCACTGCAAATTGTGACTGCAGCCATAAAATTAAAAACCGCTTGTTCCTTGAAAGAAAAGCTATGACCAACCTAGACAGCATATTTAAAAGCAGAGATGTTATTTTGCCAACAAAGATCTGTTTAATCAAAGTTGTGGTTTTTCCAGTAGTCATGTATGGATGTGAGAGTTGAACTATAAAGAAAGCTGAGTGCAGAAGAATTGATACTTTTCAACTGTGGTGTTGGAGAAGACTCTTGTGAGTCCCTTGGACTGCAAGGAGATCCAACCAGTCCATCCTAAGGGAAATCAGTCCTGAATGTTCATTGGAAGGACTGATGCTGAAGCTGAAACTCCAATACTTTGGCCACAACAGAGGATGATATGGTTGGACGGCATCACCGACTCCTGTCAGGGGACATTCAACTTTACGGGATCCGATCTATTTTCTTCCATTGTGTGCCATTTCTCAAGGACTCTCTGATTCTTATCAGCTCCTGGGAAACAGGAACGAGCAGAGCTACACGCAGCTCTCAGGACTAAGATCATGGGAAAGAGCATCTGCTTGGATTCACTTCAGTGACTCCCTTCAGTGACTCTCTTCAGCGACCCTTTACTTAAAGGACTATCCATTTTGTTGCAATTGGTGGAATTTCATTCATTTTAATGGCTGAGTAATCATATCTTATTGAAGACATATAAGCATGCGTTTCTGCAAATAAATACCCTTGTTTCACTCGAGACTTGCGTCCCCTGCGTGCTTCTTCTCGTCAACTCCAGTCCCCAGGTCCCAGTCTCCAAAGATCATGACAGACTCGATGGACATGAGTTTAAGTAAGCCCCAGGAGTTGGTGATGGACAGGGAAGTCTGGCGTGCTGCAGTCCATGGGGTTGCAAAGAGTCGGACACAACTGAGCGACTGAACTGATCTGAAAATGTACCTCCTTCACCTTATTTTGGGCTTCTTTGGTGGCTCAGACAGTAAAGAATCTGCCTGCATTATGGGTTACCCAGGTTCCATCTCTAAGTTGGGAAGATCCCCTGGAGAAGAGAATGGCTACCCACTCCAGTATTCTTGCCTGGAGGGTTGCATTGAGCAGAGGAGCTAGGCCAGCTATAGTTCCTAGGGTTTCAAAGTCAGACACAACTGAAGCGGCTAACACTTCCACTTTCACTTTATCATCTTTTTAGAGACAGTACGCAGAAGTAACCTAGTGCCGCAGCTCATGCAAGGTGAGATCCTTAATGTGACTTCCCAGTAGCCCAACACTCCTGCCTCTGCTCTATCCTGATGCCATCATTCTCCAAAAAGCTCCTGAACATGTAAATGTCCATCTGAGTCAGCGTCCAAGAAACTCTGACTATAAAAGTTGGTGCCAGGTGTGGTTTGAGCAACAGACTCTAACATGATATTTCAGAACAGAATCACACTCTGGTGACTGACAGTGAGAGCCATGTCCTGGTGGTAGTGGGTATTGACAGACCTCTACACACAGTAGTTGCATAATTGTTGATATGTTCACCAGTAGTAAACTGAGACGGCAAAAATGTGTAAGAAATGCATAGGATGGAGAAAGTTATCAGGCATCTGGGAAGTCAGAGGAGTAAAGAGTAATTCAGAAGACAGTGGACTTGAGTGACTCGTGCTGGGAGTAATAGATGCCTTGAGAAAGCCTGAGGTTAGCAACTAAGGTTCAAAGTGAAAGTCAGAAATGATGGCAGTATTTGAAAACAGAAAAGGCTAAATCCCAGGACTTCATCATAGGAGTATCAGAATTGAAGAAAATTTTGGATTATCAGCTCTGGAAGGTTTCTGTACCAAGGTCAGAATCCCAAATGAGGACTGGCAGCATGGGTTAAAAGCCAGGGCATCTGAGTTGAGGCATTCAAAACACACAAATTTCCAGATGCCCTTGAGCCCTCTAGTCCTGCCGCATTGACCACTGCTTGAACACAAGATGGACTCTGCCTTGCAGGTAAATAGGTGGCAATGTAGGGACAAACACAGGTGAAAAATAAGACTAAATTCTGCCTGCTAAAATAGGAAAGTTTCCTCTACTTCCTTTTCTTAGAATATTGACTTTAAGGAATCTTGTAAATTCTTTCTCTATCACTTTGAAATGTATGTAAATCTTTTTAAAAACTAAATAAGCCTCTTGTCAGCTTTACAACCCAGTAATGTCTTTTTTAAGAACCCCCAGAACCATCTCTTTGAAATGTAATCTTTGAGGAATATAGCTCCCTTATCTCCCAGTTTTTGTGAAAGAGAAGGAATCTGACTTCAGAGGCCCCCACTCCAAGCTGCAAAACTACCTCTAGTCTCAAAGAAATATGGAGCTTATTTGTCCCTTTGGATAAAGTCAACCAGCAAACACAGATGATGGTTCCAATTACCAGGTGAATCTGAGATGAACTATGTGTGACAAATGGTATGTCATGTCCTCTGACTTGATCTAGTTATAGTTTATCTTAGTAACACGTGTAATGGTTTATATTTGTTTGGCTATATAAAAGGATGTGATTTCCCATCTTTGCAATCTCTTAATGGATTTCCTCTGATGCACATCACATACTGTCATAATGCTTACTCAGTAATAAAATTGTTTCTTTCCCTTCTACCTTTGCAGAGAGGTTTTCTGGGCTGGAAAGAAATTTTGGTTTTCACTGTATTTTTTCAGGAACTCTATCCTCGGTTCAGTCCCTTCTCTCTCCTAGACACCAGATCAATAACCAACAAAGGGACTGTGGGATCTGCTAAGCAAGACAGGGTCACCTTCCAAAAGAGCCGCAGGACATGGTTAAGATAAACCATAGGAACTTGTGGGCTCCTGGAGTAAATCTCAGAATGGTGGATCAATAGGAGAAGAATTGACAGCCAGATAAGGGAATGTTTCAATATGGGAGCATTCTCAAGGGATGGAATTTAGCTCCATAGAAGAGGTCTCAGGAGACAGTTTTAATAGTACTGCTTGATGACAATTGGAGGCTTAGAAAAAGTGACAGTTCATATCAAATGGAGTTAAAATGGTAGAACTGCAGTGGCAAACTCTGCAGAATGCAATCAAAAGGCTTGTTGAAGAGGGCTTGCTGAATTGGCTCTGCTCAATAAGATCCAAATATCTACCAAATGACTCTGTGATGGGAAGGACCTGCCTGATGCTCCCCATATTCAGGCAGTAAGGATGTTTATCTTAGTTTATCAGAGTCATGAGGAATATATGATATCTTACCAGCATCACTAAGTACTCGTGCCTGTCTTCTTAAGGTAGGGATGATGATAGAAGAGGCTGTTAGAGAACTAAGCTCCCTGATAGCAACGGGAATAATAGGATTTCAAAGTAGGTGGACAGATCAACCTCCACAAGTGGGACTATCATAATGAGCAGACAAAAATGATGTGACAGCCACGTGAGTTGCAGGAGTATTTGAGCTTTTAACAGCAGATGACTTTTCCAGATACATGGGCATCAGAAAAGGATACTGTCAATTTATACAATGAAAACTATTAAGGCATGGATGCTGTGGAGGCTGTGGTCAACCACTTCTGTGAGAAGCCACAATCTCTTGCCTAGTTGCTGGACGTGAGCCAGTTTTCAAGTCTGGAGCCCATATTCTGAAGGAGAGGCAGAGTCTCAAGCAGGATTGCCCCTGAAATACCATGGTTAAGTATGTGTGCTCAGTCATGTCCAACTCTGCAACCCCATGGACTGCAGCCCACCAACGCGCCTCTGTCCATGGGATTTCCCAGGCAAGAATACTGGAGTGGATTGACATTTCCTCCTCCAGGGGATCTTCCTGACTTAAGGATTGAACCTGCATCTCCTGCATTGGCAAGAGACAGATTTGTTACTACTGAGCCACCTGAGAAGCCCCTTATGTTATGTGTATAAGGTAATAATCCCTCCTTTTCATCCCCAGAAGACCTTTGGCCACTTACTCAGGTAATCATATATTCCTAAAAGGAAAAGCTCATACACTGTGAGGTCAATTGGGCAGAGGACCTGCATAGTCACTGAGACTTAGGAACAGAAAACATCAATTCCCTTTATGAGACAGTAGAAGGAATATGTGGGCCAGGTAATAAATGGACACTGCGCCTAAATCCAACTCATATTGTATCCACTGGGACAATGCACTCTACTAGTGGACTGGATATATTAGGAGTTAGCTTGGTTTGCTGGGTTGTCTTCTCATAGTGGGAAAGACCAGGTGGAAGCTTTCAAAACCATTCCCACCCTCTTCTGACAAGAAACCAAACATTAGATTGCATCCTGGGTCTAGGTTAGGGATCTACACCAACCTTTAGGACCTAAAGCTTACTGGAGTGATGTAATCCATTATTCCTCCATTTAATGCACTGATGTGCACCAGCAGCTGGCAAAGTTTTCCTCTAAAGGAACAGATTAGTAAATGCTTCACTCTCTGCCATGATCATTCAACTCTGCCTTTGTAACCCTAAGCAGCCAAAGATAATACCTGAACAAATGAGTGTGACTGTGCTCCAATAAAACTTTATTTACAAAAATATACAAAAGCCAGATGTGGCTGCAGGTTGTGGTTTGGAGACCTGAAATCTGACAGTATTTTTTTTAATAACTCATTTATTGAGAATAATAATGAATTTTAACAATAAAAATAAAATAACTCATTTACCATTTGCCAGGTATGATCAGACTCTTCCACTTATCATGTATAGCCATATAATTAAGTTCACTATTATCCCCATTTTAAAAATACAGCCCTTTTTACTTTGTATAAAATACAAAAAAAAAAAAATCTAGATCTTCAATAAGCAACCAAACCAATGGGAAAATAGATAAATGCTACACCTATGACACTCACAAAAGACAAAATTTCAATAGCTACTAACCATATAAAAAGACACCCAACGAGATACCATTTCATAGGTATGAATGTCATAAGAGTAATAGATTATACTCTGTTCAAAATATGCTCCCCTCCTGCTAACAGAGGACCATATTTATCCCATTGATGCTGGGCTTGGTATGTGACCCAAACCAATATGTGGCTTAGTGAGTCTCTCCCTGACATCAGGCTTAGCCATGGGAAGCTGGCCCCATGCTAAGGGACAATGAGGTATGATCAGACCCTTGGCTTTATGAGTGGCCATGTGACTTGCTGTGGAAAATGACAAGTAAACAGAAGTGCTGTGTGTCACTTCCAACAGGAGCTCTGGGAGCCAGCTCACTGCCAAGACCCCCTCTTCCCTCTGCCTTGAGACTGACAACATCCCAGCAGAGGACATGTCTTCAGCCAGACTGAGGGGAATAAAGCAGCCACTAAGGAATGATGGGCTTACAACACGGGGGGCATGGGGAAAGTGGGTTTCTTAGTCTTTGCGTTGATTGTATAGATCAGTTATGGCCTCTTAGGCGGGATTTGAAGGTGTTAGGCTACTTGCTGGGGGTGGGGGTGGGGGTCTCACCTTGGAAGACTTGCTCACTTCACCTTCATTTCCTAATGTGCAGCTACTGACATTATTTTTAGAGATAAGTTTGTCTTGAAGATGAAGTGAATTAATACCTGGAGCATCCCCAGGTACCTTCCTAGGTGGCTCAGCGGTAAAGCGTCTGCCTGCCAATGCAGGAGACTGGGGTTTGATCCCTGGTTTGATTCCTGGAGAAGGAAATGGCAACCCACTCCAGTATTCTTGCCTGGAAAATCCCATGAACAGAGGAGCCTAGCAGGGTCACAAAGAATCGGACACTACTTAGCGACTGAACAACAACAACAAGCATACCTAGAATAGCGGTGAGCACTTGGCAGAGTCGATGCTATTTCCATGGTTCATTTTACTTCCGGAAGTCAGCACTGGTTATGCTAAAAAGCTGACCTTGGTTGGGGGTGACAGAATCAGCAGCTACTTATAAAATTTTTCACCCTTCTTTATTCTTGAACTTTCCTCAACTATTACTTTGTGTCAAGATATTTGTTTTGAGCATGAGATTCCTCAGGAACAGACTCCAGCTTGGCAGATGGCCCCTCAGAAAGCAGAGAAAAGGAATATGTGCAGAGCCGGGAGACTGGAAAGAGATTCCTTACAAAGTAGTATGTGTGTTCAAAAGAGAAAAAAAAAAAAAAAACAATAGTAGGGGTGTGGGGTGAGAGGAGACAGGATTTTCCTGCAGGAAAGAATAAAAGAAATCTGAAAGTCATAGCAACTTTATCTAATCTTTGAATCTCTATGTATAAAAGAGTCATTCTCTCTGACACCCAGGGAAGTTTGGTATTGTAATCACTGTGATATTTACATATGAAAAGCACCTAGGTAATTATATTCTGACTGTTCCACCTTCATGAAAAAGATAATCAAAACAAGAAAAGGGTCAGAAAGAACATAGAACATTCATAAGGAATCCAAAGGAGTTCAGGCTCCAGAGTAGTGGGAGATGCTGTTACTAAATCCGAAGTGTCTTGTAGGTCCTAACCCCACTGTCAGGACTTCAAGGGATCTTTCCCATTCAGGTTAGTGCCAGCTGCACGTCTGGCACATCTAATGTGGGCCCAGCTCTAGGGAACAGAGAGAGCATGAATGCTGGCTGCCTTGAGAAAACCCAGCTCCCCTGAGGCACACAGGACACAAAACACAGAAAGACATCTAACTATATAGGGCTTCCCTGGTCGCTCAGATAGTAAAGAATCTGCTGAAATGGGGGAAACCTGGGTTTGATCCCTAGGTTGGGACGATCCCCTCTAGAAGGAAATGGCAACCCACTCCAGTATTCTTGCCTGGAGAATCCCCATGGACAGAGGAGCCTGGAGGCTACACCATCCTTGGAGCTGCAAAGTCAGACATGACTGAGAAACTAAGCACAGCAAGCACAGTTACATAGGCCACTGAGTGGTAACAGAAATACAGGACAAAAAGTTCCAGAAAAGAGTAAAGTCTCATTATTATAAATTCAGAAACAAAGTGAAACATTAAAGGTTACTGAGTTGGCTAACATCAGCAACAGAATGTGAACTACAGACATTTTTTGTTATACAGAAGTTGGAAACTTTTTCCAACTCTTTTATGGTTTTGCTCATTGTAGGGCCATATCTCTCCAAAATGCAAATTTAAAATATTCTCATTTTTAAAATAGCATCGACTCTGAATTTTCATTAGGATAGAGAATTATTCTATCAATGCAAAGATTAAAATTCTGGTTCAAATTTAAACCTGGGAAAGTTCAAATTAAACTATCAGGATTAAACAGCTAATATGGAAAGCATATGGTAAAGAATACTTGGGAACTCGTATTACTGAAATCTCCGTATCAGTCAGAAAAATGCCTTACTCTAAAACATTATCTCCTTCTGAAAAAACTAGAAAAAAATTAAGAATGAATTTCTTTTAGACATCTGGGACAAATTTAAAATATTTTTGAATTTATGAAATTATTTGGTAATAATGCTCACTACCTTGGAAGTGCTTAGGATTTGGCCATTTTGTCTTTTCCTGGCATCTAACAGAGTCCATTGGATGTACATATTGTATAGAATGAAAACTTATTAAAAGTAATTGGCAATTAGAGACGTTAAGAAGTCCCAAGATCTGCAGTCAGCGATCTGGAGACCCGGGGGTGTTTATGTTTTAGTTCTAGTCCAAGTTCAAAGGCCTGAGAAGCAAGAAACCCAACAATACAAGTTCCAGTATGAAAGCCAGCAGATTTCAGACCCTAGAGGAGCAGATGTTTCCCTTTGCTTCCAAAGGCTGTGAAAAACAACAAGTCTCCCAGCTCCAGACAGTCAGGCAGGAAGATTCTCTTCCTCAGGGAGGCACACTCACATTGGGGAGAGCAAACTGCCCTACTCAGTCTATTGATTCAGATGGTAAACTCATCCAGAAACTTCACAGACACACTAACCTGAAACAATACAAGAAAATAAGATGGTCTTTCCTGAAGATTTTTAAAGATGATTAAAGTAAAATTCATTAGAAGAGCACTTTTTATTAATACAGACCTAGAAAAATATGTCTGCAATTATTTTTAAGTTTTAAAATTCTGGTTCTTCACATCATAAAAATATAAGCAAAATCTACATTGAGATGTTTCTTCTTCCTAATATGAGCTGTAAAACATTGTTCAGTTAATTTCAGTCGCTCAGTCATGTCCAACTCTTTGCGACCCCATGGACGGCAGCACACCAGGTTTCCCTGTCCATCACCAACTCACGGAGCTTAAGCAAATTCATGTCCACTGAGTCAGTGATGCCATCCAACCATCTCATCCACTCTTTCCCTTTCCTTACCACCTTCAATCTTTCCCAGCACCAGGGTCTTTCCAAATGACAGTTCTTCACACCACGTGGCCAAAGCATTGGAGTTTCAGCTTCCAATGAGTATTCAGGATGGATTTCCTTTAGGATTGACTGGTTGGATCTCCTTGCTGGCCAAGGGACTCTCAAGAGTCTTCTCCAATACCACAGTTCAAAAGCATCAATTCTTCATTGCTCAGCTTTCTTTATAGTCCAACTCTCACATCCATACATAACTACTAAAGAAACCACAGCCTTGACTAGATGGATTTTGTTGGTAAAGTAATGTCTCTGCTTTCTAATATGCCATCTAGGTTGGTCATAACTTTTCTTCCAAGGAGCAAGTGGCTTTTAATTTCATGGCTGTAATCACAATCTGCAGTGATTTTGGAGCCCAAGAATATAAAGTTTGGCACTGTTTCCACTGTTTCCCCATCTATTTTCCATGAAGTGATGGGACCGGATGCTATGATCTTAGTTTTCTGAATACTGAGTTTAAGCCAACTTTTTCACTCTCCACTCTCACTTTCTTCAAGAGGCTCTTTAGTTCTTCTTCACTTTCTGCTATAAGGGTGGTGTCATCTGTGTATCTGACATTATTGATATTTCTCCTAGCAATCTTGATTACAGCTTGTGCTTCATCCAGCCCAACATTTCACATGATGTACTCTGCATAGAAGTTAAATAAGCAGGGTGACAATATACAGCCTTGACGTACTCCTTTCCAAACTTGGAACCAGTCTGTTGTTCCATGTCCAGTTCTAACTGTTACTTCTTGACCTGCATACAGCTTGCTCAGAAGGTGGGTCAGGTGGTCTGGTATTCCCTTCTCTTTAAGAATTTTCCACAGTTTGTTGTGATTCACACAGTCAAAGGCTTTGGCATAGTCAATTAACCAGAAGTAGATGATTTTCTGGAACCCTCTCGCTTTTTTGATGCTCCAACAGATGTTGGCAATTTGATCCCTGGTTCCTCTGCCTTTTCTAAAACCAGCTTGAACATCTAGAAGTTCATAATTCATGTACTGTTGAAGCCTGGTTTAGAGAATTTTGAGCATTATTTTGCTAGCGTGTGAGATGAGTGCAACTGTGCAATAGTTTGAACATTCTTTGGCATTGCATTTCTTTGGGATTGGAATGAAAACTGACCTTTTCCAGTCCTGTGGCCACTGCTGAGTTGTCCAAATTTGCTGGCATATTGAGTGCAACACTTTGACAGCATCATCTGTTAGAATTTGAAATAGCTCAACTGGAATTCCATCACCTCCACTAGCTTTCTTGGTAGTGATGCTTCCTAAGACCCACTTGACTTCACATTCCAGGATGTCTGGTTCTAGGTGAGTGATCACATCATCGTGATTATCTGGGTGTGAAGATATTTTTTGTATAGTTCTTCTGTGTATTCTTGCCATCTCTTCTTAATATCTTCTGCTTCTGTTAGGTCCATGCCATTTCCATCCTTTATTGAGCCCACCTTTGCATGAAATGTCACCTTGGTATTTCTAATTTTCTTGAAGAGATCTCTAGTTTTTCCCATTCTATTGTCTTCCTCTATTTCTTTGCATTGATCACTGAGGGAAGGCTTTCTCATCTCTCCTTGCTATTCTTTGGAACTCTGCATTCAAATGGGTATCTCTTTCCGTTTCTCCTTTGCCTTTCACTTCTCTTTTCTCAGTTATTAGTAAGGCCTCCTCAGACAACCATTTTGTCTTTTTCCATTTCTTTTTCTTGGGGGTGGTCTTGATCACTACCTTCTATACAATGTCATGAACCTCTGTCTCTAGTTTATCAGGCACTCTGTCTATCAGATCTAATCCCTTGACTCTATTGGTCACTTCCACTGTATAATCCTAAGGGAGTTGATTTAGGTCATACCTGAATTGTCTAGTGGCTTTCCCTACTGTCTTCAATTTCAGTCTGAATTTGGCAATAAGGAGTTCATGATCTGAGCCACAGTAAGCTCAAAGTCTTGTTTTTACTGACTGTATAGAGCCTCTCCATCTTTGTCTGCAAAGAATATTATCAATCCGATATCAGTACTGACCATCTGGTTTCGCCCACATGTAGTCTTCTTTTGTTTTGTTCGACTGTGGAAAATTCTGAAAGAGATGGGAATACCAGACCACCTGACCTGCCTCTTGAGAAATCTGTATGCAGGTCAGGAAGCAACAGTTAGAACTGGACATGGAACAACAGACCAGTTCCAAATAGGAAAAGGAGTATGTCAAGGCTGTATATTGTCACCCTGCTTATTTAACTTCTATGCAGAGTACATCATGAGAAACGCTAGACTGGAAGAAACACAAGCTGGAATCAAGATTCCCGGGAGAAATATCAATAACTTCAGATATGCAGATAACACCACCCTTATGGTAGAAAGTGAAGAGGAGCTAAAAAGCCTCTTGATGAAAGTGAAAGAGGAGAGTGAAAAAGTTGGCTTAAAGCTCAACATTCAGAAAACGAAGATCATGGCATCCGGTCCCATCACTCCATGGGAAATAGATGGGAAAACAGTGGAAACAGTGTCAGACTTTATTATTTGGGGCTCCAAAATCACTGCAGATGGTGAAATTGCAGCCATGAAATTAGAAGACGTTTACTCCTTGGAAGAAAAGTTATGACTAACCTAGATAGTATATTCAAAAGCAGAGACATTACTTTGCCAACAAAGGTCCATCTAGTCAAGCTATGGTTTTTCCAGTAGTCATGTATGGATGTGAGAGTTGGACTGTGAAGAAGGCTGAGTGCCGAAGAATTGATGCTTTAGAACTGTGGTGTTGGAGAAGACTCTTGAGAGTCCCTTGGACTACAAGGAGATCCAACCAGTCCATTCTAAAGGAGATCAGCCCTGGGATTTCTTTGGAAGGAATGATGCTAAAGCTGAAACTCCAGTACTTTGGCCACCTCATGCGAAGAGTTGACTCATTGGAGAAGACTTTGATGCTGGGAGGGATTGGGGGCAGGAGGAGAGGGGACTACCGAGGATGAGATGGCTGGATGGCATCACTGACTCGATGGATGCAAGTCTGAGTGAACTCCGGGAGTTGGTGATGGACAGGGAGGCCTGGCGTGCTGCGATTCATGGGGTCGCAAAGAGTCGGACACTACTGAGCGACTGAACTGAACTGAACAGAGTCTTCTCTTGTTTTGTTGGAAGAGTTCTTTGCTATGACCCGTGCGTTCTCTTGGTAAACCCTATTAGCCTTTCCCCTGCTTCATTTTTGTACTCCAAAGCCAAATTTGCCTGTTACTCCAAGGATCACTTGACTTCTTACTTTTGCATTCCATTTCCCTATAATGAAAAGGACATCTTTTGGGGGTGTAAAACATTGACAGCTGTTTTAATTATTCACCCTACTCAGGTGTATTTCTGTTTACTTGACCCTGTAGTATCCTTGAATTTGAATATTCCATCTTTTATTCTCCAGGCCACAAACAACATTCCATGTGGGATATGATAATGCAGGGAACTTTTGAACTTCTTTCACTTAGAAAAACATATATGTTCTCTCCTCTCTCTCTGTCACAAACACACTCTTCAACCTTAAACAAGAGTTCAAACTGAAGCCTACTTTAATATAGTAGAGACAAGGAACTTTGAAAAGTATGAGACAGAAATTTCAAACTAGACTGGAAATAAGCAAAAATTACTGGAATATTCTAGAATTTGCCCTAAAATGATATTGCTAGGTAGTTAGAATAGGAAAAAGGAGTCCAAAATGGTGGTGGCTAAAAGACAAAGAAAGGAAAAGCCCACAAAAATGAAACAAAAGAAAATCTGAGGACCAGAGTGAGAAACTCAGGTGAAACAAACAGCCCTCCTGGCTAGCCCAATTTGCATAGGGCAGGCTCAGGGAGAGGAGAAAAAACGTATATAAAGAGGGCCAAAATTAAGCCCCTCTCTTCTTTTGGGTCAGCCCACCCTCATACCTCGAGGATTTATTTTCCTTTGCTTGCCAAATAAAACTGAGCTGTAACTGAGGTGTAACACTGGTCTGCTGTTTCAAATATTTGCTGCAGTGAGACAGAACCAAGGAGATTACACACTCACTGGACAATATCAAGTGACAAGAAGATGAACCCCTGGAATACATTAATTGAAAAAATTATTTGAATATATATATATATATATATATGATTATACCTCCAATGAATTGTGATTTTCAACAAACATATAACTCATAGAGATATTTTTTAAAGTTCTAATCAGTCTATTATTTTCATATCCATTAAATGGATAAAAATAATGGGAATCTGAATATTATATGATCTGTTCTTTTCCTAATGCAATTTTTGGATCAATTTAAAGAGATTAAATTTTAGGGATATAGATGAAGTATAATGCCCCCTCACACTATTTACTACACTATTTTAGTAATTTATACCTACAGTGTAAAACAAAACATAACTATGAAATGTTAACTTTTATCTGTGTAATAATTTATTTAAACCCTTCAATTGAATATTTCTCTTTCTATCATGAACAATTTTTTATTAAGACCACTCAGTTTACATTCTTTTAAAAATATCCCAGAAACCACTATGAGGAGCAAGTACTGGGGAATAAATACCAAAGCATAACCGTATATAATGCTCTGATGTGTATGTTAAACAACTTTTCTCTCATTAAATCTATCATTTCTCCAATTTATGCTAAAGGTTATAGCAAAATATGACATTTGTCATGAGTGGCTCATAAAGTGGGAGTGGCTATGCTTCCAAATTATGTTCACCTCACCTTCCAGGCACATTACATTAATATCCAGATATCCTAGTTTGGGAGCCTCCCAGGTGGCACAGCAGTAAAGAATCCATCTAGCAATGCAGGAGACTCAGGTTCGATCCCTGGGTCGGGAAGATTCCCCAGAGTAGAAAATGGCCACCCACTCCAGTATTCTTGCCTGGAGAATCCCATGGACAGAAGAACCTGGTGGGTGGGCTATAGTCTGCAGGGTCACAAGGAGTTGGACATGACTGAGCAACACACGTCCTAGTTTTGTTTCCTAAGAGTTCCCAGCAGATGATTCCAATTTTACAAAAGAAACAGACATGGAAACCTTGTCCTTGTAACTAGTCGTGTCATGAATACAATTTTGACTTATACAAAGACTCAATGGGTTATGGAAAAAACACTGCATTATATGGGGCTTCCCTGGTAGCTCAGACAGTAAAGAATCTGCCTGCAGTGTAGGCGACAGGGTTCAATTCCTGGGTCAGGAAGATCTTTGGGAGAAGGGAATGGCTACTGACTCCAGTATCCGTACCTGGAGAATTCTATGGACAGAGGAATCTGGTGGACTCGAGTACATGCAGCCACAAAGACTCAAACACTACTGAGCAACCAACACTTTCACTTATTTCTTTTCATGTGTTAATTAAAATAGAGAAAAAAGTAAAGTTAGCTTTTCCCAGGTGTAAGTGCATATTTAAAGTTTTATATTATAAATTAACTATACTTCAATAAAAGAATGGTCAAAAAATTTTACAGTAAGCAAATATACCTCAAATGGAGATTTCCCCATATTTCCAGAAAATGTTGAACATAACTTATGAATGAACTTTATATCTGACCTTATTTTTTCAGTAAATGCAGTTGTGAAAATTGAGTTACAGATTCTTCCTTTTTAACAATTATCTCCTTACCATGTACCTCTTTCTAAGATCAGTCTAGACAATTTGGCTCACTGAGGCAGCAATATTCAGAAGGATAACCTCACCCATTTTTACCTTTAGTCTGAAGTTTTAATATAAAACTAAGGTCTTAAAATGATCCTTTCACAAGTACAAGACTGACTGCTGCTGTAATAATATTAGTTCTTTGTCAAAGGTTATATTCTTCTGTTCTCTTCTGCAGTCACCACCCATCAGCCCCTCCTTTAAAGATCAGCTTTTTTCTCCCAACACCTATATGCCACTCGTTGGCTGTCCAGGTAGGTTTAGAGAACCAAGCTCCATGGTGGTGTCACATGCCTGAACACCTGAGCTGGTCCTCGTATTCTCTACACATCTCAGAGGATCTTGGAGAGGCAATCCTAGAACTCCTCGCCACAGTCATGCTGCTTTTTCTCCAGGTCTCATAGCCCCTGTTGCTGTGGTTGCAACACGTTGTCAGGGAAGGGATGCTCATGTCAAGATGAACATCAAACAGTGGACAGACACATCTATTTGGGCGGTGGGGGGGGGGGAGGTTTATAACCATAACACGGGAAAGACTTCAGTTGCTGCACTTCTACTGGCAGAGCCCGATCACGCCTCCCAAGCGAGATCCAAGGTGGCATTCAAGGATGTGTCTATCTTGCAAATACTCTTCCAGGTGGTCTTCAAGGTGGTCCTCCAGTCAGTGGTCTGAGCCTGCTCCTGGCACCTGAAGGCGGTGGTCAATGGGAAGAGGAGCAGGGCCAGCTGTGCAGCGTGGGGTGGCACAGGGCCCCAGAGTCTCCAGAGCCCCACAAAGCCCGCAGAGCACCCCAGGCAGCAGCACAGGCCTCCCACATGGCTTTCACATCAACTCTTTATCATCCCCTAAAGATATATATGTGAGTTATCTAACCCAGCTTTCCAGAGCACAGCACCACGATTTCCACCTAGGTTGCCAGGATATCCTTTTGAACAGAGGCATGGATCCTGCCACTAGGAGCTTTACCCAAAGCCAAAATCTCCCCTGTACAACACGCAGCCATTTTCTAAAGACACATTCACATCACATACAAGCTCTTTTATCCTTAGAATAAATTCCCAATAATAATCACTAAATCTGTGTTCAATTTCTTTGACACATTTTTCCTGGTTATTTCAGGTAACCTTTATAAGCAATCAAATATTACTACTGAGATTATTTTAGGTTAATTTGTCTTCTCTAAATATGACTTTGTTAACAATAAAATAACCACGTTCATTCTTGATATGAATGACTTTGTAAGTACTCTCTCAGATGAGGAAACTTCGTCTTTCCTGAGCCCAGTTTCCAGAAGAAACCATACCTTATATCTTATGATTATGAGGTATCTTATTCTCAACACTAGATTAGGAACTAAGGCTCTCTAAAAATGCCATTGATATAGTCCGACCAGCAATTTTCTATCATTGCCCTCTATTATTTAACCAGTAAAACAAACCACTTTAAAAACAAAGAAAATGAAAAAGACATTGAGTAAACAAGATTCACAAAAGATTTCTATTAAATACTTTTTTTGGATACATCAAATATGTAAATAAAAGACTTCCTTTGTCAAGTATTTTGACATAGAATCAGATTTTTTAATATATTTTAAAAGTCTAATATATATATAGTACTTGTGTTTTTCCTGAAATGCCAATTTTTAACAATTTTAGAAATTCATACACCATTGCAAATTTTAGTGAAATGAAAATATTTTAGAGTAGCAACCTAATAAGTCAAGCTAATAATATCAATTCTAGAGAATAATCTGATAGTTAAATACACCTGCATTTAACAACTTTCTAAACCTGTTGCTATATATACTCTAGAGAAATCCTCAAAAGGTTCATAAGGAGATACTTTGGGCCTGTTGACTGCAGTTTTGTATGCAGTATCAGAAGGACTGAGGCAACTACTCACCCATCTCTGGGGGGAAAGGCTAAGCAAAAGGACATGTGAGCAGGGTTTAGGATGCCATGGAAGAGTTAGACAATGGACTAGATGAAGCCAGTGACATGACTAGATCATAAAATGATTTTCATATAAACATGATGGGAACAAGTGAGAAACAAAATGAGGCCTATACCACAATAACATATTTTAATTACAAATACATGCCCATCAACATTTACATAAAGAAAACTTATACACATAAAGAGTAAAGAAGCATGAACTATATATATATATATATACACACCACACACACACACACACACACACACACACACACACACACATATATATATCTGGATGGGACAACACAAATTGCAAAAAAATACTGAACTTACCAAGCACTGTTAGTGATATCATGGTTGTATTTCTCAAATTACATTTATATACTATATTATTGAGCAAATGAATAATATATATTGTTGGGTGTGAACATTTTCATTGGGAAAGAAGGGAGATATAAATGTAGAAGGGAAAATGGTGAGAAAGAATTTAGCATTGAATTTTAATTACTGGTATTAACATGAACTCATATTTTCTAAAATATGCGTATATTTTAGAGTTGTCCACAGAAATAGCCCAGGAGCGACAAGACCTTAATGGCAGTTAACAAACCCAGATTTTGGTGCCAATGCCCACTTCTCAACAAAATAAACCATGGCTCCTTGGAGTAATTTCTCTAGGACAGAGAAAGTACTGATGAATAACTGAAAGTACAGTAACTTGTTGAACCAGAAAACACTTTAAAGAGATGACAGGGTCATATCAAAATGACCTAGAAGCCACATGAATGGATTCCACATTCCAAATTTAGGTCAACTTGAACACTAAGAAGAAAAATTAAAGCAAGGGATGTTGACACATTGAATCTTAAAAAATGAATGGATCAAAAGAGTAGGGAGGTATCTGAAAAGAGTAGGGAGGGTATCTGAAACCACTTTTCTGTACATCTGAAACTAACACAATATTTTACATCAACTATACTTTAAAAAAAAAACAATGATGAAAAACTCTTCTTTACAGATGAATGCTAGGAAAATAGTTAGAAAATAATTGCTTTGCAACTACCAAGAGAAGACTAAGATGATAGACCAAAGAGGACATGCTAACAACTGCTAATCTAAATTCTTCATTTTATTCACCTTTCAACATTTGTATAGATTTGCAAATTTTATAAATAAATGTAACAAATTTTAAAAACAGACACCCAGAATGCTACGATGTTTCTCAAGGACTCATGCAAAATAAAGATACAGATGAAACACTATATAATTGTTTACCATGGGACAGAAGAAGCAGGAATATGGAAACAGGAAAAAGAGATCATATTTCACTGTCATTTGAAATGACACTAACACCTGAAGATGCCATTTTGCCAGGGGGAAAACAGAAACAAAAATAAAGAAAAAGATGGAATCATATTCCAAGATCAATCAAGCCCCTAAAATAATTTGTTTTAATTTAACTCTTTCTTCTTTAACCTTTCATCTAATCTAAGCCTTGTTTATAAATTCGGTACACAAAATATCACAGAATAATATTTTCTTTTGTGGGGACCAACAGTATAATACATATTTACTCAGAAACATAATTGCATAGTGAATGTCCCTTGCATTTTTATTACTTCTAACACAGAACCTTAACAGGGGAGTGTGAACTGGAATGATCTGAAACAGAAACGGACTTATCTATTGGTATCTTTATATTAAAAAATTCATTTACGCAGAGAGAAAGATTTTGAAATCTTGCTATTTTCTCCAAACTTTTGAATTTTTCACTTCCTTCCAGAATGAATATAATAGTTTAATGTAATAATCACATGGATATTTACATATGAAAAGCATCTACTTAATTATAGCTTGACTGCCAAATGTGCCCCAAATAGGAGGATGAAAACATCAAAATAAAATAATACCAGATCATCAAAGCAAGAAGCAGAGCAGCAGGAAGTCCAGACATCAATAACAAGATAAGTTCCAGTAAGATATAATATGCTAGCATTTCTTAAGTCTTTATCAATTTGAACCACACTATTTTTTTCATGCAAAACATAATAATAAAAACCTTTCAAAAAAAACTGCCATTATATCTAAATTGGTTATAAGAAGAGTCTTCTGGAATCTATACTGCGGAACCGCAACAACTGGATTCCTTCAAGTTATAGGATCATAACACTTGGGAAATACTTAAAGAGACAATGAAAAGTAGACTGGGGGTAGTGGTGGCGACCACCTAGTAAACTGCCAGGGCCAGCACTCTGTAATCCATAACTCTCGCTTTATCTGTTCTACTTGCTCAGAGTTCCCAGAGGCTCAAAAAGAGTCAGGCTTTGCACAGGAAAGGCTTCCCTGGTGGCTCAGAACGTAAAGAATCTACCTTCAATGGTCTGATCCCTAGTCAGGAAGATGCCCTGGAGAAGGGAATGGCAACCCACTTCAATATACCCTAACCGAAACTGAGAGTCTGTGGCTCTCGGCGTTTAAATACTTCAATAAGCTGAACCATTACTCAAGACTGTTCCACATTTGTAAGTCATATTATACTTCAAAAATCTCTTGAAGCTCCATGAAGACCAGGAAGCCTAAGCTTCAGAACCCATTACACACGACCTTTATGTATTCAAAACTATACATTATTTTCCTTAAAGACTGCACCAAAATTGTACCAGCTTTTCAAACCTGCTCAACTAAGATCATGGCATCTGATCCCATCACTTCATGGGCAATAGATGGGGAAACAGTGGAAACAGTGGCAGACTTTAGTTTGGGGGGCTCCAAAATCACTGTAGATGGTGATTGCAGCCATGAAATTAAAAGACGCTTACTCCTTGGAAGGAAAGTTACGACCAACCTAGATAGCATATTCAAAAGTAGAGACATTACTTTGCCAACAAAGGTCCGTCTAGTCAACGCTACGGTTTTTCCAGTGGTCATATATGGATGTGAGATTTGGACTGTGAAGAAAGCTGAGTGCTGACGAATTGATGTTTTTCAACTGTGGTGTTGGAGAAGACTCTTGAGAGTCCCTTGGACTGCAAGGAGATCCAACCAGTCCATTGTAAAGGAGATCAGTCCTGGGTGTTCTTTGGAAGGAATGATGCTAAAGCTGAAACGCCAGTACTCTGGCCACCTCATGCAAGAGTTCACTCATTGGAAAAGACTCTGATGCTGGGAGAGATTGGGGGCAGGAGGAGAAGGGGACGACAGAGGATGAGCTGAGATGAGATGGCTGGATGGCATCACCGACTTGATGAACCTGAGTTTGAGTGAATTCTGGGAGTTGGTTATGGACAGCGAGGCCTGGCGTGCTGCAATTCACGGGGTCGCAAAGAGTTGGAGACGACTACCCTCATTCAGTGGAGCAGACCTAACCTCTTCCAGGTGCTGCTACCTTACTGGAATGGATTTTTGATCAAATAAACTCTTAAAAGTTTGAATATGCCTCCGTTTATATTTTAAAAGTTCTATCACCAGAAAAATAAGCCAAAGGGACCCCAAAGGCCCGCAGGAACCCCGAGCGATCAGGCCGAGTTACCTGCGGAGCTGCTGCATCCTCGCGGCCTGCGGAGGTCGTGGGAACGTCCCCTCCCTTCGGATCCCAGTCCTCGTTTAGCAGCTTTGCGTCGGGAGCATTCACACTTCGACAAAAGTCTGAACTTTTTCTGAAAACTGGGGCTTGAAACTGCCTGGTGTTGGCTTAGGTCTAATTTAGAAACTGGACTAGTTCCAGGGTGGGACCTGGTCCAACTTAGAAAGCAGTCCCGGTTCTGGTTCTGACGGGGCCTGAGTCAGACTGGTTCCAGCCTCAGACCAGGTCTGACTAAAAGTGGGCTGGGCCCATGTGAGACCTCAGGGGACTAAAATTTGATTTAAAGGAACAGTTGGTTACTACCAAAGATAATCTTGGATCACAGTGGTCACAGCGGAGACCTTGTAACCTAGAAAACTCGTAACTGTGTCCATTTAGGAGCAGCCCCTCCGGAAAAGGGATAGGTCAAGCATCTCTGTGAAGGGTAGAAGGAGGGTTATTTTTCCTTCCCTGCAGTTTCTGGGGCCGAAGAAAGTCGCTGGGACACCCCACTCACTCTGCAGACTGCATCCCAGTCAAACTGGCGAAGCCCACGAAAGTTAAGAATTCTCACCAAGGCCTGCCCTCCTAAACCTCTGCTTGGGTGACTAATTGAGAAAAGAAGGTAAATTTTCATGTTGTCCCTTCCTTTCCAAATTCAGATTGTCTGGAAAAAGGCATTTCTAAGAATTAGATCTTTGAATTGTGATTTATGGATTTCCATTTGGGTATCCATAGGTTGTTTTCTTTCTCTCTCAGAAACAGTTGTTACCTTCTGGTCGATCTTGTTCTGTATCCTGAGAATTTGGCTTTAGCAACTGTCAGATTGGGGGCCCCCTGAATATGGCTGGAAAGAAGTATGGTTTACACCCCATTTGCAGCTAGAATCCTACCAACTTTCATCAGCTCTCAGGATTCGTCTGAGTTTTTCTTTCTTTTGGTTATTTTTGAAAGCATTTCTGAATCTTGGGAGGGTGGGGTCTTTTCGCCCTCTTTGGGACCCTTCCTGTGTCCATGGAGTTGTTTAATATTGCTAGGAATATTTCCTGTTTCTTCTGGCTGACACTCGACAAAAATTTATTTATTTATTTATTTATTTTATTTTTTTAATTGTAGCACTGAGATCAGAAGTTGGCAAAATTGCAAGCTGATATTCAACAGCCTGATAGGGTTTTTGTTTGTTTGTTTGTTTGTTGCATTCTCCCCTGAGCTAAAATAAAACTAGGCACCCAGAGAGAAAGAAAAACTTTCTGAAGACAAATATATCTAAATCTAGAACATAGGAATTAGGAATCTTCCAGCTTAGACTTCTATCATAGTTGAAGATTTTCTCCCTGATGTAAAGAAGCAAACTGAAGAATAAGTAGCTAGATGGCAGATCAGCCTAAGTAGCTTTCAGGCTGCAACTCAGTTCCTTGAATAATTAAAATAATAATAATAATAACTGCACTGTTCTTGCATGCATGGGTGCTGTCGCTTCAGTCGTGTTGGACACTTTCCAACCCCATGGGCTGTAGCCAGGCAGGCTCCTCTGTCCATGGAATTCTCCAGGCAAGTACACTGGAATGGATTGCCATTTCCTCCTCCAGGGGATCTTTCCTTGCCCCAGAGATTGAACTGTAGTCTGTTTCATCTCCTGCACTGGCAGGCAAGTCCTTTACCACTAGTGCCACTTGCACTCTTCTTAAGAATCAAGTTTTCACAAGAACAGAACTGCAGCTTTAGAAACAGTTCAAAGCCCTTCTATCTGTTTTTAGCAATCCCCAACCCTATCATCTTAAAAAGCTTATAGGTACTATTAAAATTCTGGATTTCGGTAACAAAGGTCCTTGGGGGAACTCAAATTCCTTCCCAGTGCTTTTGAGATGTAAATGTTTTACCCGAATTTCTTTAGGAACTGAGAGCCACCCGTTATCAGAAGAAAAAGAAAAAAAGGAAAAGCTATTTGAAAACTAGGTGAATGAAAAATATTTAAAAGCTCCACGAATATTAGTAAAACATTAAAGGAATATAAGCGGTTATATGTAAGTTATGCCATCTGCCAGAACACAATCTATATTCCACTGTTCTTTTATAAACTAGTCAGCTTTGCATTATTATGCCCATCTTATGGCTAAAATTTTAAAATGAAAGCTATCAGATTTCTGTTTGCTTTCTGTCTGTATGTCTCTGTATGTTTATGCATGTATGTTATGGATGTATGATTTCTGTGTGTCTTAAAAGTTCAATCTAAGATTCATTGTGAGAAGTTATGCAAGGTTGACTTTTATAAAGCCTTATATGGTCAATCACTACTCTTGCTGCACTTATATAAATAATTAGGCCAAGTTTAATGAGATTCAATTTACTCTTCAAACAAATTAGTCTTACTGTGATCATATTTGATTAAAATGAGGGTGATTAGACTGAGGGAAAAAAACTGTGTTTCAATAGAAAATTGTAAAAACAACCTGTGGATGTCAGATTCTAGTCCGTTCTAGCCTGTTCATTGTCTTTGAGGTTTTGTTATGTATCCATAAATTGAACTGGATCCTGAATTCTACTCTACTCAGATATCTGGCTAAAACCCCTGGCTTGAGATACAGGTGCAATTCATATGGTAGATAATTATAGATGAAGTTAATTTTGTGGTAACTCTCAAAGTAGAGTACGGGTAGTTTTACCAATGGATGGAAGGTGACAAAGTCCAGATGAAAACCCTAGACAAACAGGCAGTCTGTGTGTTTGAAAAAAGAACAAGTTATGGTGACAATGGTATAGGAAGCAAGGAAGGAGAGAAAAGTTCCCAAAGTGAGTTTCAGTTCAGTTCAGTTGCTCAGTTGTGTCCAACTCTTTGCAACTCCATGGACTGCAGCACGCCAGTTTCCCTGTCCATTACCAACTCCCAGAACTTACTCAAATTCATGTCCATCGAGTCGGTGATGCCATCCAATCATCTCATCCTCTGTCATCCCCTTTTCTTCCCACCTTCAATCTTTCCCAGCATCAGGGTCTTTTCCAATAAGTCAGTTCTTCCAATCAGGTAGCCAAAGTATTAGAGCTTCAGCTTCAGAATCAGTCCTTCCAATGAATATTTAGGACTGATTTCCTTTAGGATTGACTGGTTGGAACTACTTGCAGTCCAAGGGAGCCTCAAGAGTCTTCTCCAACACCACAGTTCAAAAACATCAATTCTTTGGTGCTCCGCTTTCTTTATAGTCCAACTCTCACATTCATACATGACTACTGGAAAAACCATAGCTTTAACTAGACATACCTTTGTTGGCAAAGTAATATCTCTGCTTTTTAATATGCTGTCTAAGTTGGTCATAACTTTTCTTTCCCTGGTGGCTCAGAGGTTAAAGTGTCTGCCTGCAATGCAGGAGACCTGGGTTCAATCCCTGGGTCAGGAAGATCCCCTGGAGAAGGAAATGGCAACCCACTCCAGTATTATTGCCTGGAGAATCCCATGGGTGGAGGAGCCTGGTGGGCTACTGTCCACGGGGTAGCAAAGAGTTGGACATGACTGAGCAACTTCAAGGAACAAGCGTCTGTTAATTTCATGGCTGGAGTCACCATCTGCAGTGATTTTGGAGCCCAAAAAGATAAAGTCTGTCGGTGTTTCCATTGTTTCCCCATCTATTTGCCATGAAGTGATGGGACCAGATGCCATGATCTTCATTTTCTGAATGTCGAGCTTTAAAGCCAACTTTTTCACTCTCCTCTTTCACTGAAGCACAAGCTGAAATCAAGATTGCCGGGAGAAATATCAGTAACCTCATATACGCAGATGACACCACCCTTATGGCAGAAAGTGAAAGACTAAAGAGCCTCTTGATGAAAGTGAAAGTGAGTTTGGGACAAAATAACTCACTGAGACTGAAGAGAAGCCAAGGATAAGTTAGAAAAGACCTGTAAATTTGAGGACTAAGAACCCAGCCATGAAATTTAAAGGAGAGATTTCCATGGAGAGGTGTAAGTGGAAATTAAATTGCTTAAACAGTAAAGAAAGGTGTGAGTCATGTTGTCAGGCATTTTGGTAGTGAAAAAGAAATAAAACAATTATCCCAGCCATGATGTTATTTAATCTCAATAAAGTATGTTGCAAAACTTTTCCAAATCTGTTTCCTATACCCCAGACTCTTCTCATTTGAATCTATACTAAACACCCCATCTTAGGACTATTTCCAATGTGAAGATCAAATAGTAACTTCCTTTTTCAAACATACTGACAACTTCATTGTGTAGTTTAAATTATATAAATTCTTCACACTCAGCTTCATGGTCCTTCAACATGTAACATAAATAGTATGATTTCGCATTTATTCTCTGCTGCTCCCCGACACACATTCTGTGCTACACCAGAGTTGTAATATTTGCTATTCTGCAAATATCCCTGAACTTTCAAGTTACTATTCATTCCTCGTCTTTCTTCCCCTTAGTTTTGAGTAAGACTTCCACATCCATGTTCTACATTCTTATGTATGCTTCCACTCTTTCCCAAGTGGTACATTCTTTATCTAACCTTTCCTGATTGCTGCAGACTGTGTTCCCCCCAAATTCATATGTTGAAGCCCTAATCTCTGGTGTATTTGGAGGTAATAGGATCTTTGCGTGCATGCGTGCTAAGTCGCTTCAGTTGTGTCTGAGTCTTTGCAAATCTATGGACCATAGCCCTCCAGGCTCCTCTGTCCATGGGATTCTCCAGGCAAGAATACTGGAGTGGGTTGTCGTGCCCTCCTTCAGGGGATCTCCCCAACCCAAGGATTGAATCCACATCTCTTACATCTCCTGCATTGACAGGCAGATTCTTTACTGCTAGTGCCTTCTGGGAAGCCCCTAATAGGGTCTTTAGGAGGTTATTAAGGTTAAATGTGATCATAAAGACAGGATCCCTATCCAAACTTATCCATGCTGGCCTTATAAAAAAGGAAGAGAGAGAGATTTCTGCAAGCACTCAAAGAAAAGGCCATGTGAGTTCAAAGAGAAGACCTGCAAAAAAAGAAGAACTCTCATCAGAAAGCCAATTCCGCATAAACTTCATCTTGGATTTTCAGCCCCCAAAACTGTGAGAAAATTCATTTCTGTTGTTTAAGCCACCCATTCTGTGGTATTTTGTTTGGGCAACCTGACTTGACTAATACATTGATCCAAAATGAGATATCACTTGCATCCCCCCCACCGCCATATATAGAATTCATTTTTGCCTAACTCTAGAGCACTATATCTATTTTTATAGCTATCTTGTCATAGATATTAGGATAAAATTTTTGGATGAGAAGAAATACATTTGGTTTTATAAACCCTATGTATTCTACATCCTGCACATTCACTATAACAATTAATATACTGAATTATAACTATAAAAATTCTATAATTTGAACAAAGCCAGATTTCACTAACAGAATTACCTGTCTATATGTATGAATTGAAGAAGTAGTCACCTCTCTGAGAATTTAAGACTGAATTTGCAACCCTAATTTTCTGAAAACACTATAATATCTTTGCATTGCATTATTGTACAGATATATCTGAAAATCTGTATAGCCATTAAAAAAAAACCCAGCAAACTAATGTATATGTAGTTGTGTGAAACTGGAGAAGTCACTTTCACCCTGGACCACATCTTACAGACCTAAAAATGAAAGTAGATAGAATATGACTCCCAGTGCTCCCAATTATTATCACATATGGGTCTGTGGATTTCAGGTGAATAAACAAGTACCAACCAATTCATGATGCTTTCATTGTAGCAATGTCTTCAAGCTTTGACTTTATCAATAGAGTCCCGAGGGCATTTTAATTTGCTACTGTGTTGACTGTGGGGAGAAATTATTCTAAACACTGTCTGTGAGATTTAAAAAGAACAAGAAGTAAATAAAAGTATCTTCAAATTACACTAATTATGGTCCTAATATTTGCTAGTGCTCTGCTTTGGATGCTTTCCTACACTGTTGTATCTTTACAAAAATTCTATCACATTGGTACGAGGACTTCATTTGGAAAGGAGACAGATAAAGTTCAAAAGTATTGGAATTAAATTTCTCAAGATTTTATATATATAATAATTATAAAATATATAATTGTTGTTGTTCAGTCACTAAGCTGTGTCCAACTCTTTGTGACCCCATGAGCTGCAGCATGTCAGGCTTCCCTTTCCTTCACCATCTCCTTGAGGTTGCTCAAACTCCTGTCAGTGATCCTATCTAACCATTTCATCCTCTGTGTTCCCCTTCTTCTCCTGCCCTCAATCTTTCCCAGCATCAGGGTCTTTTCCAATGAGTCAGCTCTTTGCATCAGGTGGCCAAAATATTGGAGATTCAGCTTCAGCATCAGTCCTTCCAGTGCATATTCAGGATTTATTTCCTTTAGGAAAGACTGGTTTGATCTCCATGCTGTCCTGTCCAAGGGACTCTCAAGAGTGTTCTCCAGCACCACAATTTGAAAGCATCAGTTCTTTGGCACTCAGCCTTCTTTATGGTCCAACTCTCAAATCCATATTTGACTATTAGAAAAACCATAGCTTTGACTAGATGGACCTAGGTTGGCAAAGTGATGTCTCCACTCGATGTGTACAATATACAAAGTATAATTTAAAATATATATAATTATTATACATTGTATGTTTATTTACAACATATTATAATCATATGAATATGTGTTTAGACATTAGTACATCATATATAATATATCAATAAATTTTATATAGTTGTAATAATATATAATTAATGATGTAGCATATATATATATTTAGGGATGGGATCAGCACACTAAAGCCTGTGCTGTTTCCAAAATTCTATGCTAACAGCTTTAAAACCATATTTTTTTAATTTTAAAATTATAAAGAAATTAGAGAAAAGATGATTGTTTGAAAGCACAAGTTATTATGAGCCCTCACTTATGTTATAATGAAAAGTACAAAGAAAAATACAAAATAAAATGTCTCTTGCTAGACTATGCATTAAAATTTCTTCTCTTAGGTTTGCTCTTTTCATTTTGGTTTTTGAAATGTGTGGTATATTTACACAGAAGGAATAAACTGAATGCCACATATCCTTAAACTTGAAACCTGACATATTATATTGAATTTCATTTGCTTCTAAATGTTGTGCA
The DNA here is from genome assembly GCF_032405125.1 of Capricornis sumatraensis. NCBI lineage: Eukaryota > Metazoa > Chordata > Mammalia > Artiodactyla > Bovidae > Capricornis > Capricornis sumatraensis. Next base: position 11,253,274 of record NC_091089.1, on the reverse strand, counting down.
GTATGAGTTCTGTTCATCAAATTGTGAAATTCAATATTTTTTTTCTTCCAGGTAATGGAAAATGCTTAAATAAATGACATTTTGGTCCACTATATTACATTTGGTGGTGGATCATAGATAAGAGTGGAAAAAAGCAAAAAGGTAAAGCATTTACTTTAAAAAAAAAAAAAATAAGACTGCTACTATTTTTAATCTCAGTAACCTCCAAGGGTTTGTTTTGTTTTGTTTTTGTTTTTGTTTTTTTTACAAAATTAAAAAAATAAATTCTTAAGCTTGTGTTACACACATTGTTGTCTATTTTAAGATGATTAGCATTTCATATATTAGACATTTAACATAACTAAAAGCCAACACTTTAGAAAACAGGACTGAGGAGATTGCTTACCAATTAAAATTTGTTGCAGGAAATTGAATGGCAACAGTTGAGATGTGACTAGCTCACAGCATAAAGCCAAGAGAAGCCTGTCAGTCTCCACCAGCTCCTTCCTGCTACCTCTCTTCCCACTATATTGTAGTCTCTCATTTTTAACTTTTTTGAAACTTCCCACACTCTCCTACCTACCATGCAAGAACAAATGTATTGAACCCTCCCTGTATCTTTCCAGCTCCTCAATCCTTCCTTTAATTAACTACTTCATTCTGACCAACCCCTCTTCATGGGCCTCCAGCCACCTGGATGACAATAGTAAGTCGCTTTCTGTAGTTGATGCCATGTGCGTCTTCAACCGCAAAATTAGAGAACTGTTGATGACCACATGGAGTTATGACAATTCTGACATTTCATAGATGTTAAATTTGTTAATCTAGATTCAATTCCTCTTACTGTCTAAAACTTTGAAAGTACAGCGGTACATATGCCAAAATATGTTTTATTCTGGAGACAAACGAGTAATGTTTGTTACCATCACAGCAAATTTGGAAAACTCAGCAGTGGCCACAGGACTGGAAAAGGTCAGTTTTCATTCCAATCCCAAAGAAAGGCAATGCCAAAGAATGCTCAAACTACCGCACAATTGCAGTCATCTCACATGCTAGTAAAGTAATGCTCAAAATTCTCCGAGCCAGGCTTCAGCAATATGTGAACCGTGAACTTCCTGATGTTCAAGCTGGTTTTAGAAAAGGCAGAGGAACCAGAGATCAAATTGCCAACATCCGCTGGATCATGGAAAAGGCTAGAGAGTTCCAGAAAAACATCTATTTCTTTCTTGACTATGCCAAAGCCTTTGACTGTGAGGATCACAATAAAATGTGGAAAATTCCGAAAGTGATGGGAATACCAGACCACCAAACCTGCCTCTTGAGAAATCTGTACGCAGGTCAGGAAGCAACAGTTAGAACTGGACATGGAACAACAGACTGGTTCCAAATAGGAAAAGGTGTACATCAAGGCTGCATATTGTCACCCTGCTTATTTAACTTATATGCAGAGTACATCATGAGAAATGCTGGACTGGAAGAAACACAAGCTGGAATCAAGATTGCCGGGAGAAATATCAATAACCTCAGATATGCAGATGACACCACCCTTATGGCAGAAAGTGAAGAGGAGCTGAAAAGCCTCTTGATGAAAGTGAAAGAGGAGAGTGAAAAAGTTGGCTTAAAGCTCAACATTCAGAAAATGAAGATCATGGCATCCGGTCCCATCACTTCATGGGAAATAGACGGAAAAACAGTGGAAACAGTATCAGACTTTATTTTTTGGGGCTCCAAAATCACCGCAGATGGTGACTGCAGCCATGAAATTAAAAGACGCTTACTCCTTGGAAGAAAAGTCATGACCAACCTAGATAGCATATTCTAAAGCAGAGACATTACTTTGCCGACTAAGGTCCGTCTAGTCAAGGCTATGGTTTTTCCTGTGGTCATGTATGGGTGTGAGAGTTGGACTGTGAAGAAGGCTGAGTGCCGAAGAATTGATGCTTTTGAACTGTGGTGTTGGAGAAGACTCTGAGAGTCCCTTGGACTGCAAGGAGATCCAACCAGTCCATTCTGGAGATCAACCCTGGGATTTCTTTGGAGGGAATGATGCTAAAGATGAAACTCCAGTACTTTGGTCACCTCATGCGAAGAGCTGACTCCTTGGAAAAGACTCTGATGCTGGGAGGGATTGGGGGCAGTAGGAGAAGGGGACGACCGAGGATGAGATGGCTGGATGGCATCACAGACTCGATGGACGTGAATCTGAGTGAACTCCGGGAGATGGTGATGGACAGGGAGGCCTGGAATGCTGCGATTCATGGGGTCGCAAAGAGTCAGACACGACTGAGCGACTGAACTGAACTGAACTGAAATGAAATGAACCATCACACAGATGATGAGAAGGTAGCCCAGAAGGAAAAGTCTATTTTCACCAGGCTAGTCCCGGCCTCTCTCATATCTTGCCCACATTTTTGCAATTTTCTCATCTCTCTGTCTCCAAGCTCATCATTTTTCAACTCATCCTCAACACTATTGCCACAGAGGGTATTCCTAAAATACCCTCAGTTGAGGCTGATTTTCAGGTCTGGTACTTCATGCTTTATTATTATCTATAAATAATATCTATCTTCTGTCAAAACAAGATGTTCAAGACTCTCCCATGACCAAATAACAAATTGTTCACTAAACTATTTCTACTACTCTCCTATAAGAAATCTCCATACTTCTGAACTGGTCTTTTAGCAAACACTGAAAATATTTTTCCAGGCCCTCAAGATTTTATTGCATAAATAATCATTCTCCTCGTCTATACCTACCTTTCCTTCCAACCAATCCCCACTTGTGATGAAGGTTGAAAAGTGAGTGTTAGCTTCTCAGTCATGTCTGACTCTGCGAGCCCATGGACAGTAGCCCCCTAGGCTCTTCTGTCCATGGAATTCTCTAGGCAAGAATGCTGGAGTCAGTATCCATCCCCTTTTCCAGGGGATCATCCTGACCCAGAGATCAAACCCAGGTCACCTGCATTGCAGGCAGATTCTTTACCATCTGAGCCACCAGGGAGGCCCGTGATGAACATTAGGACCACACAGTTTAGTGATGTCTCTCTTGTCAAACCACCTGTTCACTTATCATCTGTCTTGCTTGTTTGGCTTGTACTAATGCTATCTCATAATACAGATTTCTATAGAAATATATTGTTCTCTTTGGGGATATAACTTTGTTGAGGGTTGAGGGTTGAGAGACAACTCCCAATAAATTTCTGTCAATTGTTAGAACAATTTAGGTGACTCAAGCAAGTATGCAAATAATTTGGAGATCAGATTCAAAATAATCAAATGATCACCTGACTGACATTTATGGAAGATGTTAGATTACAGGGATTTTTTTAATGGGTAGTAAATATACTGTTGTGTGAAAATTGTGTAAGTCTTAATTATGTTGAATTGGTTCATGGTGCTTTTTGGATCTACTATAGTCTTCTGCTTTTCTGTGTATTCATTCTATTAACTTTTGAGAGTTTGATATTGAAACTGCAACTAAAAATCTTAATTTATCTACTTAAAAAATAATTGCAATATACACTAGAACTATATTTAACTTTGGTCTGTATCTCTCAAGTCATATGTAAATGTATTATCATACTTTCATAATTTAAAAATTAAGAAAGAGAAAAGAAAACTGAGTAGGAAATAGCCTGCCCTCTTCTCAAGAGAATAATCATGTAATCTTAATAACATACAGGCAAAATATTTCAAAAAAAATACAACTTATGCTATATAAAGAAAAACTTAGCACTGTGCCTTGTATTTCACTTTAACTTTTAGTATACATACCAAAGTCTCTATCAGTCATAGGTATCCCCTTGAGATACAAGGAATCTGGAACAACATTTAAATAAAGGAGAAAGGAAATTAGAAATCCTTCTGAGACATGTCTTCAATAAATTATCCATGCAAAACTGTTAAGATACTGGCAGGTGCTCAGAAATAAAATACTGAATCTTGCATCCCACGAGAGTAGACCCATGTCAATAAATTCAGTTGTTTTAGTCTGAGATTTCACATTACTTAATATCTTTAGAAACAACTCTCATTAAGATAGTGCTCAAAAGTCCAAATTGTCAGGTTCTTGCAACCATTTCAGTGTGTAAGCTATCTCCTTTCTTATAAGATCCTATAGATGAGGATAATTATCCATGGTAACAATGTAATGTGAAGTGCGGAGGATTTAGCCCTGAAACAATATCTATCCTTTTAGGAAATTGGTCTTCAAATGTAATCATTGAGAATTTTGACAAGGTGAGCTCTTGTTTTTCAGACAGGAGTCAAGGGTGAAAGTGGTGGAGGAATGCGGTAGGTGGTTTTCTCCAGCAAGGAAGATTTAAGATTTGGGAGGGTTCCCAGTTTTTAGACTGACTTATGTCTTCCTACATCCCCCTTCTCAACATTTAGTGTCCCTCTTTTAAGCCACCAAGGCTCCTAACACCCATAGTAGAGACCTAGAGATGTGTGTGGATCTGAATGGAAGCTGTGCAACAGTTCCAGGTAGGCCCTGAACCTTAGGCTCAGAACAACTTCCCTGCAGTGATATGAGTTAGAAGAGAACCCAGAATATACTAAATACCATGTGCTAGCAACTCTATTACATACAAATGGGATAGATTCAAGAGCAAACAATGATGGATCTGTGATTAGAGCATAGATGAGTCAAAGGAGGGGAACAAAGAGACTAAATGTAACAATAATATTTACTAAGGCATATACTTAACTCTAGGCTTTCCACATGGTTCAGTGGTAAAGAATCCACCTGCAGTGCAGGAAACACAAGTTGAGAAGATCTCTTGGCAGGAAATGGCAACCCACTCCAGTACTCTTGTCTGGCAAATCCCATGGACAGAGGAGCCTGGCGGGCTACAGTCCATGGGGTCACAAAACAGTCAGACATAACTCAGTTACTAAACAGCAACCTCAACAATCAACAATAATACTTAACTGTATTGAAAAACAGTCAGAAAAAGTATAAATAACATAAAAACTATGTAGGAGTGAAGTGAAACTATACATTTTCCTAAATGAGTTACTAATAATAAGCCTCAAATCTACCTTGAATATTTAATGCAGACTCAAAATATATTAGTTAATCCTATCAGCTGACTGAACATATTAAGAAAAAATAAAAGAGGATGATTCATACCATAACCTATAATACACAGAGAAAGATGAATGTAAAATAAGTTATATATCCCAAATACTTTAGTTTATAAACCCTAAAGATGAAAATTAAGGAAGTTAATTTTTATCTTGATCAATTAGAAGAACAATTTTGAAAAAACAAAGGAAGGATTTCCCCAGTGGTCCAGTGGTTAAGACTCTCTGCCCTCAGTGCAGGGGGCAAAAGTTCAATCTCTGGTTGGGGAATTAAGATCCCATATGCTATATGGAGGGGCCAAAGTGTAAATTAATTAAAATTTTTTTAATAAATTAATTTTAACAAATAAGTGAAACTAAGAATAGAAAATTTAAAAAGATAAAGCTAAGGTAGACCAAAATATAAAACAAAAAATATTCAAAAAACTAAATAAATCTGAAATATGATGCTTTGAAAAGATTAATAAGAGATTAACTCCATGAAGATTTAACAAGGCAAAAAGATAGTGAGCTTGAAGGGCAAGATCAATAATGAACTAGGAATTGGAAGAGTACATATAGAAGAAAGTAGGGGGTTAGAGACAAATACTGTGCACTATATGGTAGTCAGTTTGAAAATTGAGGAAAAAATATATCTTAGCAAAATACAAGTTACCAGAGTCAAGTTTAAAAAATAGGAGAAACTGAATAAGCCAGTAAAAACTGCCAAAATTGTGAGTTTTTAGAGCTTTTCCATTGAAAAGGGCACTAGGAACAAATGGATTCACAAATGAGTTTCTGTCTCCTAAAGAGCAGATAATTCCAATATTGTTTACAATATTCCAGACCATGGGAAAAATGACACTAAAAACTCCTAATTTGTTTTATGCTTATAACATCCCACAAACCTGACAAAAGTAATGCTAAAGACTAATATGACAAAAAAGTAGATACACAGCTATAACAAAAAATTAGTGGAAACATACAAGAATCACAAAAATACATATACAGTGCCTTATCAGGTCTGCAGGATTTTTTCAATTTTGGAAACTGTTTAGGACATTTTACCATAGCAACACTTTAAAGAAGAAAAACCATATGAATGAATAGATACAGTACATGATAAAAAATTCCACGCCTGTTAATAAAATCTCTATCTAGAACACAAAAAATTTTGTGCAAAATTAATAGAATTCTTGTGACATTTTGTTGCTACAGAGACTTGCACTTCATTAAATAAAATAAATGTTGCCTCTGGAAGTAAAGACACTTGATTACAAAAGAACCCTGGGGCTTTTAACTTTATTTCAATGTCACTTTAAAATATTAAAGATGGAACATTAATTAAACATAGTGAAGTAAGATTTAAATATTAACTTGCAGACAACCAAGAGTTGTGCTTAAAGTAGAATGAAAATTAAAAACTTGGGATTGCTTGGGGGAGCTTAATTCACACTCTAGTATGTACTTTAAAACAGTATTTTCCTCAAATAGGTATGAGTTACACAGTTATTTTTGAAAAAATATGTAGTGAAAGAGGCAAATGTTTTCCATGAAAATGTGTAGATGTGAGGTTTTTTCACTTCCTCATTTGATATTTTGTATTAATAGATATAGGATGGGGCAACTGCAGTGGTGGTCATTTAATATCAGAGAATGTTTCCTTAATTTGGACTTAGAGGCATTGTGTTTTGAATATAAACTATGGAGTTAAAAAGAAAAAATCAAGAAACTTCATTCCAGTTTGTTCCTGTAAACTTTACTAACTAGAGTGAAGGATGTCTTTCCTTCATGTCTTTGTACCTTCAAATCTAGAAAATAAAAGGTGCCTCAACTATTGGTTGGTAATTCTAGTCCAACATTTTTTTTTTTTTAGCCCTATTTAAGCACTGTGTCAGTAGATGTCAGTTGAATTTGATGTTGCTTTGATATCACAAATATACTCACTTTGAGGTTACTTGCACATCCACTTGCTGTGATGTAAGTATGTTAGAAGCCTATTTATAATCACAGAACATTCATGGAATTGAAAAACCAAAATGTTAACTCACTCTTTCATGAAATAAAGAAAAAAATTGATTAAACCGTTCAAAAGATACTATAACCAGGACAGTTTAACAAAATGAGATGGGAATATCACCCTTTTCCATTAAAAATAAATAAATCTTCCTAAAAATTTAACTTGTAAAATGTAAGCTTCCAAATTGTATGTCATCAGGTTTATTCATCCCACGGTTTTTCCAATGGTCATGTATGATGCGAGAATTGGACTGTGAAGAAGGCTGAGCACTGAAGAATTGATGCTTTTGAACTGTGGTGTTGGAGAAGACTCTTGAGAGTCCCTTGGACTGCAAGGAGATCCAACCAGTCCATTCTGAAGGAGATCAGCCCTGGGATTTCTTTGGAAGGAATGATGCTAAAGCTGAAACTCCAGTACTTTGGCCACCTCATGCAAAGAGTTGACTCATTGGAAAAGACTCTGATGCTGGGAGGGATTGGGGGCAGGAGGAGAAGGGGACGACAGAGGATGAGATGGCTGGATGGCATCACTGACTCGATGGACGTGAATCTGAGTGAACTCCGGAAGTTGGTGATGGACAGGGAGGCCTGGCATGCTGCAATTCATGGGGTCGCAAAGAGTCGGACACAACTGAGTGACTGAACTGAACTGAACTGATGAAATCACTGTCTGCTCCTGAAAATAATTATCCAGTAGTACCAATTATACAGGCTTCCACAGTGGCTCAGCAGTAAAAGTATCCACCTGCAAAGCAGGAGATGCAGGAGACACAGGTTCTATCCCTGGGTCAAGAAGATCCCCTGGAAGAGGAAATGGCAACCCACTCCAATATTCTTGCTGAGAAAATCCCATGGGCAGTGGAGCCTGGCTGGCTACGGTCCATAGGGTCACAACGAGTCAGACACAACTGAACACACACACATTCACACATACACCAATCATATATTCTTAGGGTCAGTGAATTAGATGTTATTAGAAATTGTAAAAGCAGTCTTTTTCACAACATAATTTATAAGGACAGAAATAGGGAATCTTTAGTTTCTGAAATCTTGATTTAACAATGATTTAAGGACTTGTGCTCAGCCCCAAGGTTAAGAAGCAAGCACACTCTCCCTTCTCTGGAGAAATATACTGTCTACACAGACATAAAACTCAAAATTATATTGGGGTAAACAGAGAAGAGTGATGTCAGCAAGAAGACGGAATAGATATTTTCAGCACTCACTTGTTAGAATTAATAAATTATCTCAATAAAGTTGCAGGATACAAAATCAATGTATATAAATCAGTTGCACTTCTGTACACCAACAACAAACTAGCCAAAAGAAGAAATTAAGAAAACCATCCCATTTATGGCAGAATAAAATAGAATAAAACACTCAGGAATACATTTAACCAAGGAGATGAAAGAGCTATATGCTGAAAGCTATTAAACATTGATAAAAGAAATTAAATAATATGCAAATAAATGGAAAGATATCCTATGTTCATGGATATAAAGAATTAACATTGCTAAAATGCTAATACTTGATCCTGAATTGCCAAAATAATATTGAGGGGGAAAAAAAGCTGAAGACATCATACTCCCTGACTTCAGAGTGTACTATAAAGTTACAGTAATCAACAGTTTGGTACTGGTGTAAAAATAGAGATGCAGATCAATGGAAAGGATAGAGAACCCAGAAATAAAGCCACACACTTATGGTCAATTAATCTACAACAAAGGAGACAAAAACATACAATGGGGAAAAGACATTCTCTTCAATAAGTGATTCTGGGAAAATCAGACACTTACATGTGAAAAAATGAGATTACATTTTCTCACATCATATGTAAAAACAAGCTCAAATGGATTAAAGATGTAAATGTAAGAGCTGAAACTATAAAACTCCTAGTAGAGAACATAAGCAGAGCAGTCTTTGACATAAGTTGTGGAAATGATTTTTTGAATCTGTCTCCTAAGACAAAAGAAACAAAAGCAAAAATAAGTAAATGGATCCTAATTAAACTTAAAAGCTTTTGCACAGCAATAGAAACCATCAACAAAATAAAAACCTACTGAATGAGAGAAAATATTTGCAAATAATATGACTGATGAGAGGTTAACATCCAAAATATACAAACAGCTCATACAACTCAGTATCAAACCAAACAACAAACAACTCGATTAAAAAACGGACAGAAAAGAAGGAAACCTTGTCATTTACAATAACGTTAATGAACCTATGAACCTGAAGGACATTACGGTAAGCAGAATAAACCAAAGCAAAAATTTAAACACCGAATGATCTAACAGTCAAATCATGAGAGCAGAAAACTGAACAACAGTGGCTAGGCGCTGGAGGGTCGGGGAAATGGGGAGATGTTGGTCAAGGGGTATCAAGTTTCAGTTAGGCAGAATGAATGAACTCTGGAGATCTGATTCCAGGATGGTGACTCTGGTTAATAATACGGTATTGTATACCTGAAATTTGCTAAGAGAGTAGATCTTAAGTGTTTTTACCACCACCACCACAACAAAAATAGTAATTATGTGAGGTGACAGATATGTTAACATGATTGGGGTAATCATTTCACAATGTAGACCTATAAAAAATTTCACATTTAAATGTTAAGCATACCCACTTTTATTTGTTCATAGTAACTGAACAAAACTGGAAAGAATTATACTGAGAAAAGATCTGTGGTATAAATGTGTATGGTATAACTAGTGTTAAAGGAGGTGTCCCAGGAGGGAAAATTTGGGACAAGAATGAAAAAACAAAAGAAGAGAATTAGCAAGGTAGAAAAGCAGTCATTTCAGGCAGAAAGAAGAGCTCATTCAGAGACCCCACTGAGGGTAATGAGGATGAAGATGCTGGTAACAAAAATAGTAGAAGAAAGGGAAAAGGACAACTCAAGTTAACAAGTGGCAGTTGGTAAGGAGAGAAAAGCGTAGAATCCAGCGCTTTTTTAGAGATGGAATTTATAAGACTTTATACTGGTTGGGTAGCAGAAAGAAGCTGAAAGAAGAATTCCTCTAAAATAACTAACCCTAAGAATTGACTAAAGAGTGGGGTGTAAGTTGATGCAGCCACTATGGAAAGCAGTATAGATGCTCAAAAAATTAAAAATAGGACTACAATATGATTGAACAGTTCACTCCTGGGTATTTATCTGAAGAAAAGGAAAACACTAATTTGAAAAAAGTGTATATGCACCCTTATGTTTTTTGCAGCATTATTTACAACAGCCAAGATAGGAAGCAACTTGAGTGTCCATCGACAGATGAGTGAATAAAGATTTGACATCTATCTGTCTACCTATCTATTATATATATGGAATATTATTCAGCCACGCAAAGAATGAAAGCCTGTATTTATGACAACATGGATTGACCTAGAGGGTATTATACTAAATGAAATATTGTTATCACTTATATGTGAACTCTGAAAAATAAAAAAACTTAAAACTGAAACAGCCATAGAGACAGAGAGCAAATGGTGGTTGTCAGAGGGGAAGGGGTAGGAGGAGGAAATAAATATGTGAGGGGGACTAAGAGGTCCAAACTTGCAGTTACAAAGTCACTGAGTCACAGGTATGAAATGTAGAGTCTGGAAGTGTAGTCAGTAATCACATGATACTTTTGTATGGTGACAGAGGATAACTAGACTTAATGTGGTAATCATTTGGTGATGTATAGAAATACATTTCTTGTGTACCAGGACCTAACATAGTGTTAAAAGTCAATCATACTTCAAAAGTGAATAAACAAACATTCATAGAAAAAGAGATCAGATTTGTGACTACCGGCGGTGGAGGGTGAGTGGAGGGGGGATTGAATCAAAGTCATTAAAATGTACAAACTTCCAGTTATAAGATTAATAAGTACTAGGGATGTAATGCATGTGATAATTATAAATAATACTGTTACATGCAATATATGAAAGTTGTTAAGAGTAAATCCTAAGAGCTGTCATCACAAGGAAAAAATATTTTTTGTATTTTCAAAATTTTTGTGTCTATATGAGATGATGAATGTTCACTAAACTTGCTCTGGTAAACATTTCATGATGTTGGTTTGCCAAATCATTATATTGTACATCTTAAACTTATCCAGTGCTGTATGTCAATTATATCTCAATAAAACTAGATGGAGAAATTATCCTTGAAGATAGGGCTAAAAAAAAAAAGAGTAGTGCTATAACAGTATAAGGATGTCCCATACCATATTGGAATATGCTTATTCTTTTTTAAAGTTTTTTTGGACCATTTTAAAAGTCTTTTTTAAGTTTGTTTTATGTTTTTCTTTTTTGGCTGTGAGGCATGTGGGATCTTAGCCCCCTGGACAGAGACTGAACCTGCACCTTGTGCGTTGGGATGCAAAGTCTTAATCACTGAACCACCAGGGAAGTCCCTGGAATATATTCATTCTATAGAGTGACCTTGAGCAAATTATCCAACACAAATAAACCTATCTGATTGTTTGAAAAATGGAAATAATGATACCAAACTTTATGATCTTCTGAAGCTTAAAGATAGTGTGTGTAGCATCTAATACTCTACTCTGGCATTTAGTGTTAATTTATGAATGATACATATTGTGTATATTATTATTAGTTAGGATATGGTTGTGGCTGTTGTAAGAGATACCCTAAAAGGCCAGATCTGAAATTGACCATATCATCTCATATGCAGAAATTAGTCTCTATCCTGAGCGGTTACCTGTACTGTGTGCTATGCTGTGCTAAGCCGCTTCAGTTGTATCTGACTCTTGGCAATTCTGTGGACCATAGGGCACCAGGCTCCTCTGTCAATGGGATTCTCCAGGCAAGAATACCGGAGTGGGTTGCCCTGCCCTCCTCTTGGGGATCTTCCCAACCCAGGGCTCATATCAGTGTCGCTGGCATCTCCTGCATTGGCAGGCAGATTTTTTACCGCTGCACCACCTGGGAAGACCAAGAATGCATTGTAGGATCCACTTATTTGATTAACATAGGAGCAGAAATTTCTCTCCCGCAATTATTCTTTCCCATTATTAAGGAAATTTAAGACTGAATTCTCAAATATTTTTATCTCAAGCAAACGAGATTGAATGGTAATTGTATATTTCTCTTGCTAATTGTGCTTTTCAGACACTACATCAACCAGAGATATGAGAAAGGAAGATTATTTATTCAAAAAATGTGTTAATTAGTATGAGAGAAGAATAAGACCTGTGTATTATTTATAGTCCAATGGCTCATAACTTTGAATTAATTTCAAATATTTATGCTTAGCTGAAATTAATGATGGCCTTTTAAAAGGAAATTTATATTTCACAAAAAAAAGTCTGTAAGTTTAACAAAAGTCCTACAAGGATAATAAAATTATATAAATTAAAAATATATACATATATATTTAGTGAGCTGGGAACTGTAGTTTGATTCAGGATATACCCAAATCTAGATTAATTCGATTTTTAACAATGGAGTTCTCCTAAAAGTGATAACCAGCAATTAAAACAGACAGGTTTCTATATTCCAGAGCAAGATCTAAACATTAAAGCCCTAATATTATAGTTTAGAAACTATTTCATTTATAAGGAAAAATAAATATCTGGTTTAGAAAGTTTGAATGATCAAACACTCAAAAATACAATACAAACTAAGGATAACACTCTAAACAGATCCTTTCATTGCACCTCTTTCTTTTACACACAAAAAATTGTGTGCTATGTTATTTCACACAGAAATACCCTGGTTTTAAAATGTGTATGTTACTTTTAAGAAACAAGTATGAAGGTATTATTTATAAAAGGAATACTTAATATTCAAAATTGACATTCCAAAGGTTAAAAATGGTAATCTTATTATTCTTCTCCTTTATGCTGTTTCTCTGTTAACATAAACTGAATGCTGTTTTCATACATAAACTTTTACATCTCTTAACGAAATGCCCGATTTTCATGTACTCCTTTGTTATTTCAGACAAAAAGCTTCTAAGTGCACAGTGATTTACATAAAAGAAATTCTGCAACTCTCTTTGTTTCTAAAATTTTCTATAGTTACCCTCTGACATAAAACCATTTCATTTAGTGTGTGGCCTGTGGCAATAGCTAATAACTCAGCAGTGGTCTCGGCGAGGAGCTGAAAAGCTCCCAGCAGTATTGTAAGTTAGTGCAATAACATTGAGAGATGGGTGCATAGAATTGCTTTCTGATTATGCTGATGACAAGCCTGCACATGAGATTTCCCCATCACGTAACCTTAGCCTACAAAACTCCCGTACACTGGCATAACTATAAGATATCAATAAAGTGTTTGTAATAATGATCATGAAAACTTTTTCTTTAGACTAATAGTGTATCACTTATTTTTTTTCTAATTGGATTTTCCTAATATTTTGGAGGATATACTATGAAGGCAAATTGATTTTATTCATCTACAGTGTTTCATACATCTAATAACTTTTGAAGCTTTCTTTAACAAACATTAGAGGCCTCGTTTTACAACCCATTAATTATATTTTAGTGTCTTTATGCAACTATATTACTTTACACAAAAAAATTAAAATTAAAACCATGCCTGCTTTAAAATGAGAATTACAGGTAAAAATCAATATTAATGATATATTCAACACCCTAACATTGATGGTGATAATACATTGTTATGCTAAAAACAAAATAGATAGTAATATACACACACACACATACACACACACACACACACATAATGATATACAAAGGTATACAATAGAATTTTACACAGCATTAAAAATTTAGGAATATTAATGTCATGAGAAATGTTGACAGTGCAATATTTAGTGAAAAAATAAGCACTGTTCAAAGTAAATGTGGCTTCCCTGGTGGCTCAGTTGGTAAAGAGACTGCCTGCAATGTGGGAGACCTGGGTTCGATCCCTGGGTTAGGAAGATCCCCTGGAGAAGGAAATGGCAACCCACTCCAGTATTCTTGCCTGGCTAATTCCATGGACTGAGGAGCCTGGTGGGTTACAGTCCATGGGGTCACAAAGAGTCAGACACGGACTGACTAACTTGCACTTGCAAAGTAAATGTAATGATTATTTAATTAGGGGAGGATGGTAGTTTTACAGAAAAGCTGGGCAGAATTCACCTTAACCAATTGCTCTACTGTAATAAGACAAATCAAAATAAATCTCCCCTGACAGGATGTAGCAAGGGGAGCTTGGCATACCTCCTCTGACCTACCTCCAAATCATGCACAACTTGGTACTTGTCATGACGAAACACCAAGCAAACCCAAATTGAAGAACACTCAATAAATCACCTGACAAGCCTGTAATCTTAAAATTAGCAAGGTGAAGAAAATCAAAAGAAAGTTGAGGAAGTGTCACAAATCGAAGGCAACTAAAGGCAATTGACAAATACAACACAAGACTCTGGACATGTATCCTTTTGGCAAAAAATGGCAAAACCTGAATGGCATCTGAGGGCTAGACAGTAGTGATTATCTGTTAACTTCCTGATTTTGATGACTGGATCATAATAAACTGTGGAAAATTCTGAAAGAGATGGGAATACCAGACCACCTGACCTGCCTCTTGCGAAATCTGTATGCAGGTCAGGAGGCAAGAGTTAGAACTGGACATGGAACAACAGACTGGTTTCAAATAGGAAAAGGAGTACGTCAAGGCTGTGTATTGTCACCCTGCTTATTTAACTTATATGCAGAGTACATCCTGAGAAACGCTGGGCTGGAAGAAGCACAAGCTGGAATCAAGATTGCTGGGAGAAATATCAATAACCTCAGATATGCAGATGACACCACCCTTATGGCAGAAAGTGAAGAGGAACTAAAAAGCCTCTTAATCAAAGTGAAACTGGAGAGTGAAAAAGTTGGCTTAAAGCTCAACATTCAGAAAACGAAGATCATGGCATCTGGTCCCATCACTTCATGGGAAATACACAGGAAAACAGTGGAAACAGTGTCGGACTTTATTTTGGGGGGCTCCAAAATCACTGCAGATGGTGACTGCAGCCATGAAATTAAAAGACGCTTACTCCTTGGAAGAAAAGTTATGACCAACCTAGATCAGTTCAGTTCAGTCACTCAGTCATGTCCGACTCTTTGCGACCCCATGAATCGCAGCACACCAGGCCTCCCTGTCCATCACCAACTCCCGGAGTTCACTCAGACTCACGTCCATTGAATCAGTAATGCCATCCAGCCATCTCATCCTCTGTCATCCCCTTCTCCTCCTGCCCCCAATCCCTCCCAGCGTCAGTCTTTTCCAATGAGTCAACTCTTTGCATGAGGTGACCAAAGTACTGGAGTTTCAGCTTTAGCATCATTCCTTCCAAAGAAATCCCAGGGCTGATCTCCTTCAGAATGGACTGGTTGGATCTCCTTGCAGTCCAAGGGACTCTCAAGAGTCTTCTCCAACATCACAGTTCAAAAGCATCAATTCTTCGGTGCTCAGCCTTGTTCACAGTCCAACTCTCACATCCATATATGACTACTGGAAAAACCATAGCCTTGACTAGACAGACCTTAGTTGGCAAAGTAATGCCTCTGCTTTTGAATATGCTATCTAGGTTGGTCATGACTTTTCTTCCAAGGAGTAAGCGTCTTTTAATTTCATGGCTGCAATCACCATCTGCAGTGATTTTGGAGCCCCCCAAAATAAAGTCAGCCACTGTTTCCACTGTTTCCCCATCTGTTTCCCATGAAGTGATGGGACCAGATGCCATGATCTTCGTTTTCTGAATGTTGAGCTTTAAGCCAACTTTTTCTCTCTCCACTTTCACTTTCATCAAGAGGCTTTCTAGTTCCTCTTCACTTTCTGCCATAAGGCTGGTGTCATCTGCATATCTGAGGTTATTGATATTTCTCCCAGCAATCTTGATTCCAGCTTGTGCTTCTTCCAGCCCAGCGTTTCTCAGGATGTACTCTGCATATAAGTTAAATAAGCAGGGTGACAATATACAGCCTTGACGTACTCCTTTTCCTATTTGGAACCAGTCTGTTATTCCATGTCCAGTTCTAACTGTTGCTTCCTGACTTGCATACAGATTTCTTAAGAGGCAGGTCAGGTGGTCTGGTATTCCCATCTCTCTCTGAATTTTCCACAGTTTGTGATCCACACAGTCAAAGACTTTGGCAAAGTCAACAGCGCAGGCGGCTGCGACCGGCACACTAAGCGCAGGCAGCTGCAGCACGGCTGAGAAGAGCTGCCCCACGTCCGAGGTCAGGGGCAGAAGCTGGGAGGACCCCATGCCCGAAGGGCGGCAGCCAAGAGGAGTTACCCCACGTCCGAGGTCAGGGGCAGCGGCTGAGAGTGCCAGGCTGCGACGGCACAGGAATGGCCAAGAGGAGCTACGCCGCATCTGAGGTCAGGGGCGGCGGCCGAGAGGAGCCACCCCATGTCCAGGGAGAGGTGGCTGCACGGGTGCAGGAGGGCCTAGAGGAGCTATCCCCCGTTGAAGGTCGAGAAGGGCGGAGGTGAGGAGATACCCCTCATCCAAGGTAAGGAGCAGGGCTGCACTTTGCTGGAGGAGCTGGAAAGAGATACCCCACGCCCAAGGTTAGAGAAACCCAAGTAAGATGATAGGTATTGCAAGAGGGCATCAGAGGGCCGACACACTGAGACCAACCTAGATAGCATATTCAAAAGAAGAGACATTACTTTGCCAACTGAGATATGTCTAGTGAAGGCTATGGTTTTTCCTGTGGTCATTTATGGATGTGAAAGTTGGACTGTGAAGAAAGCTGAGCACGAAGAATTGATGCTTTTGAACTGCGGTGTTGGAGAAGACTCTTGAGAGTCCCTTAGACTGCAAGGAGATCCAACCAGTCCATTCTGAAGGAGATCAGCCCTGGGATTTCTTTGGAAGGAATGATGCTAAAGCTGAAACTCCAGTACTTGGCCACCTCATACGAAGAGTTGACTCATTGGAAAAGACTGACGCTGGGAGGGATTGGGGGCAGGAGGAGAAGGGGATGACAGAGGATGAGATGGCTGGATGGCATTACTGATTCGATGGACATGAGTCTGAGTGAACTCCGGGAGTTGGTGATGGACAGGGAGGCCTGGCGTGCTGCGATCCATGGGGTTGCAAAGAGTCGGACACGACTGAGTGACTGAACTGAACTGAAAGGCAAATACAACACAAGACTCTGGACATGTATCCTTTTGCTATATAGATCATTATGGCAAAAAATGGCAAAACTTGGAATTGCATCTGAGGGCTAGACAGTAGTGATTATCTGTTAACTTACTGATTTTGATGACTAAATCATAGTCATGTAGGAAAACGCCGCTTTCTCAGCTTGAGATTGTTACAATGATACATAAAATGTGAAAAATTAATAATCATATACAACCTGGTTACTTGGATAACTGAGAAACAAAACCTGGCTAAGTTCAGAAGCTTGTTTTTCTATCAGGTATCCCTCATATGTACATATGTAGATGAATATTTATATATTTTATTGATTTATATTTATGTTTTGGAAAATAAACATTAACCACTATGAGCTATTGCAGGAGATGCAATAGACGCAGGTTCAATCCCTGGGTAAGTAGTATCCCCTGGAGAAGGAAGGCAGCCCACTCCAGTATTCTTGCCCAGAGAATCCCATGGACAGAGGAGCCCGGAGGGCTACAGTCCATAAGGTCGCAAAGAGTTGGACAAAACTTAACTGACGGCCCAGCAAGCACATTCAGGCATGTGAATGCACTCTGTTGTGTGTGACTCTTTGTGACCCCATGACCGTAGCCCACCAGGCTCCTCTGTCCATGGGATTCTCTGGACAAGAATACTGGAGTGGGTCACCGTGCCTTCCTCCAGGGGATCATCTCAACTCAGGGATCAAACCCATGTTTCTTGCATTGGCAGGCAGGTTCTTTGCCTCTAGCACTACCTGGGAAGCCCCCCCATACCTGAATACTATCATTGTAAGGAGCTACTACTTTGGGGGCCTTAAAAGAGCTAATCCAGGAAGAAGCCCTACATAACTTAAGGCAGGGCAAAAGCTAGTCTCAGTTTCTGACAGGAATTGACTAGTGTCTGCTGGCATTTGAATCTTCACCAACATCGAATTTGACCCCCAGAGGAAGAGTGGGACCTTTCTTCTCTCAGTTTTAATTTCCATTACCTTTCCTGCCTAATGGAATATAAAGCATTCTTGTTCATTTGAGGAAAATCAACACTGTAATCTAGCCTCCGTTTCAGAGGAAGGGAAGTCATACTTTCTTCTCTAAAGCTCACTACATTTCTTTAGCTTTCAACTATGAGCATACTCTACATTTACAATCATAAAAATGTTATTTAGAATATATTAACCATCCATTAAATCTGAACACACTATTCAATAAATGGTAGCTAATAGCTTTATAACTTTTCCTACAACAGTAATTGCATTTTAAAATGTGTAACTGCTACCAGGCTCCATGAATTAATCCAACTTGGTTATAGTGTATAATCTTTTAACATGCTGTCAGAATTAGTTTGATAGCATTTTGTTGAGGACTTTTGCATCAATATAATCAAGGCTATTAGTCTGTGTGGTTTTGTTTTGTTTTGTTTTGTTTTGTTCCTTTGTTGCAGTGTCTCTGTCTGACTTTAGTCAGACAGGTAATGCTGGGTAATGCTGGTCTTACAGAATGAGCTTGGAATTGTTCCCTGCTCTCCAGTATTTTTGAGGAGTTTCAGGAGGATTGGTATTAAATCTTCTTTAAATGTCATAGTCTTCTCTAGGGAGGTCAAACTGACCCTGAACTTTTCTGTGCTGGGAAGTTTCTGATTACCAATTCAGTTTCTTTATTTGTTATTAGTATGTTCCAGTTTTCTATTTCTTCATGAGTATCTAGATAGATTGTGTGTTCTTAGGAATTTATTCATTTCCTCTCAATTGTCCAATTCATTGGCATACAATTGTTCATTGTATATATTCTTTTCTGATTTTAGTTACTTGAGTCTTTTCCCTGTTTTATTAGGTAGTCTAGCTAAGAGTTTTTCAATTTTGTTGAACTTTTCAACAAATCAACTCAGTTTCATTGATTTTTTTTCTATTCTCTATTTGATTTATTTCTGCTATAATCTTTATTTCCTTCTTTCTGTTAGCTTTGAGTTTAGTTTGTTCTTTTTCTGGTTTCTTGAGTTGAAAGTTAGTTTGTTGATTTAAGGTCTTTCTTCTTTTTTAATGTATACATTAAAGCTATCAGATTCTCTTCTAGCACTGTTCTGTGTACCCAGCTTTTTGTCCCTAAACAATCAATATTTGGTGCCTTTTAAAGTGAGTTTATTTATTCTCTGTTTTCCACACTGGATCCTCATTTTTGTGTGTGGTAGTATTTTTTGAGAACCTTTTGTGTACCAACCACTGTATTGTAGCTGGTGGACATCACAGACAAACAAAAAAGTAGTTATCACAGTATAATAAAGACTATAAGGGAATTAGTGTATTGGTGATAATGGAACATATATTTTCAATTCTATATCCTTTTTAGAAGATTCTGGTCACCACAAACTAAATTTGTTTTATGACTGGCCAATGGAGGATTCCCTGAGGAGTGAGCTACAAGAGCTTAGACCTATCAGGGTCCAACCCTAGAGTTAGGTACAGTTTCCCAAACTGCATAGCATTGGAGCAAGATTTCAGGAAGGAGAACACCATAATGTCAACCACAGGCTCCTCACACAAACGTGAATGGTTATGGTGGGAGGTGGAGGTATTTGAAGTAAGAGTAACATATTAAGGCATGTTGAGTGTGGCCAGAATGTAGAGTGTGAGATCATAAGTGTGAGGATAGGCATAGAAAGTAATTTTAAGAAGTCAGGACTTATCATGAAGCAAAAGGAAACTACTAATGATTTGAAAGCTGGAAAATAATAGTAAAAAGGGAAGATAACTGTAGTTATAGTATAAAAATATCTTGGAAAGGTATTCTACCTAGCTGAGCTCATGATGGTATATGGAGGGAATGGGTGTGTGGATGAAGAGATTGAAAGGGTAAAAAGTTTCTCTAGATCTGTGTAGTACAGCTAGGAAAATTATATCCATGAGTTATAGAAATAGAAATATCAACTAGATTAAAGAAAAAAAGTGAGCTAAAATTAGAAATACTGTGTTCCTTTGTCTATGGGACTTTAGGAGATAAATCAGAAGTCTAAGCAGGGATTTAGAAGAGTTGGACATGACTGAGAGACTTCACTTTCACTTTTTACTTTCATGCACTGGAGAAGGAAATGGCAACCCACTCCAGTACTCTTGCCTGGAGAATCCCAGGGACAGGGGAGCCTGGTGGGCTGCCGTCTACGGGGTTGCACCGAGTTGGACACAACTGATGTGACTTAGCAGCACCAGCAGCAGCACCATACAGAGGCAAGTGCAGTTCCCTGTGAGGAGTTAGAGAACCAGAGAGGGAACCCTAAAGAATACCAGTATTTAAGGGGTGGAGATTAAAAAAAAAAGCACCTGCAGAGACTGGAAGAGAGTAGCCAGAATGTGAGACACATGGAGAATGTGGCAGCAGAGAAGGTGAGGAGGAAATCATTTTTTTTTTTTTAAGTCAAGGAACTACTGTAAGGGACCAATAAGAAAGGTATGGAAATTATCTTTGGGATTCAGAGCAGAGAAATAGAGATTGCTAGCCATCCTGGGAAACTAACTAAACCTCCCTGTGGCTGGTGACTCCAGTGTGTTAACAAGGAGCATTCCTGAGAGTTATGAAAGACTCGATATCCATAAACTTAACAGTGAAGGCAGGTGTAAGTGAGGTCTAGATGGACAAATGCATATTTTCATTAAGATAAGAGAGACAAACAAATAACTTCAGTAAATATAACAGCACATTTAGTACTCACGTAGTAGCACAGAATATTCTAGCCACAAGGCACTAAACACACTCTAAGAAACATACAATCAGGCAGATCAAAATGAATTAGTGTTCAGGATTTTACACCCCTTGTCTTCCACATGTGGAGACGGCAATGATCTGTGTAACCTACTGTATTTTCACAAAGATTATTCTTCTCCATCTGGATTTCTTGCTCAGAACAAGTGCTTGCCAAGGAGCATTGCTGTACTTCTGCAGAAGCAGTGCCACACTCCTGAAAACAAAGAGCCCTGACCTCTGTGAATGTGAAAGAAGCCCCGAGGGCCAGCATAGCCCCTGTGGGTAGTGCTTTGCCCAACAAAATATAAGCAATTTTATCCCCCAGCCCATCCTTCCTCAGAAAAACTGCATCACAAATAACTACAAGGAATCTTTCCCCTTGAACAGAAAGAAAGCTCTGCAAGGGGTAAGGAAACCATTGCCTTTCCTTTTCTTTGAAGACAGTTGCATCACTTCATGTCTCAGTATTTATAGATGGTACTAGGCATCTGTATCAATAGAACTAATAGCGAACATCCCTGGATTATACTGACACAATACCAGAGCACATTAGGTCAAAGAAAGAAGATTACTCTAAAGGCTCTGAATAACCATTTGATTCCTTCACTCCCTCTCTGGGCTTCCCTGGTAGCTCAGATGATAAAGAATCTGCCTGCAATGCAGGAGACCTAGGTTTGATCCCTGGATCAGGAAAATACCCTGGAGAAGAAAATGGCTACCTATTCCAGTATTCTTGCCTGGAGAATTCCATGGACTCCCTTTTTAGTTCCACCCTCCATCTCTACAAGGTAATGTCAACCCGCTTTACCTCATGTTCAAGAAATCAGGCTGCAGATTACCATCTGGTATTATTTTCACTAGCCACGTAGAGGAATTATTCAAGCCATCTGGTCTATCTTGAGCATGCATTCATGGAAAGTGCCCTCCATTGTCCTTATTCTATGCTCTCCAACCAAGAGGTCCCACAAACTAACTCATACTCTCTTCTCTTAACACTCCATCCGGCAGCATTCTCCTCCCTGTGCTGTGCTGTGCTAAGTCGCTCAGTCATGTCCAGCTCTTTGTGACCACCGGGACTATAGCCCACCAGGCTCCTCTGTCCATGGGGATTATCCAGGCAAGAATGCTAGAGTGGGTTGCCATGCCCTCCTAACCCAAGGATCGAACCCAGGTCTCTTGCATTGCAGGCAAATTCTTTACTGTCTGAGCCACCAGGAAAGCCCAAGAATACTGGAGTGGGTTCAGTTTAGTTCAATTCAGTCACTCAGTCATGTCCGACTGTGTAACCCCCATGGACTGCAGCATGCCAGGCTTCCCTGTCCATCACCAACTCCCAGAGCCTACTCAAATTCATGTTCATCACGTCGGTGATGCCATCCAATCATCTCATTCTCTGTCGTCCCCTTCTCCTCCTGCCTTCAATCTTTCCCAGCATCAGGGTCTCTTCCAATGAGTCAGTTCTTCACATCAGGCGGCCAAAGTATTAGGAGTTTCAGTGGTTAGTCTATCCCTTCTCCAGGGGATCTTTCCAACCCAGGAATCCAACTGGAGTCTCCTGCATTGCAGGCAGATTCTTTACCAGCTGAACTACAAGGGAAGCCCTACCTTTTCTTAATTCTTTATAGTACAATTTTTTATATCAACTTCATAAAAAATTGGGGATCATATATAACTTCCTACTCTATTTCAGTTATTTATTAAACATATATTTATTGAGGAGTTACTAGGGGCCATATAGTGTCCATAAAACATTCTTGCCTTCTTGGAACTATGGCTTTAATGGGAAATAAAAGAACAATGATATAATAGCCATTCCAATCCATATCTTTTGACATGACCTCCTCCAACTAGACAGAAACTATATGGAAAACAATATGTTATACTAAGTATTTCACCCTTATGGCAGAAAGCGAAGAGGAACTAAAGAGCCTCTTGATGAAAGTGAAAGAGAAGAGTGAAAAAGTTGGCTTAAAACTCAACATTCAAAAAACTAAGATCATGGCATCCAGTCCCATCACTTCATGGCAAATAGATGGGGAAACAATGCAAAGACTGACAGGCTATTTTCTTGGGCTTCAAAATCACTGCAGATGGTGATTGCAGCCATGGAATGAAAAGACACTTGCTTCTTGGAAGAAAAGCTATGACCAACCTAGACAGCATATTAAAAAGAAGAGACGTTACTTTGCCAACAAAGGTCCATCTAGTCAAGGCTATGGTTTTTCCAGTAGTCATGTATGGATGTGAGAGTTGGACAATAAAGAAAGCTGAACACTGAAGAATTGATGCTTTTGAACTGAGGTGTTGGAGAATACTCTTGAGAGTCCCTTGGGCTGCAAGATCAAACCAGTAAATCCTAAAGGAAATCACTCTTGAATATTCATCGAAAGGACTGATGCTGAAGCTGAAGCTCCAATACTTTGGCCACCTGGGTCAAGAACTGACTCACTGGAAAAGACCCTGATGCTGGGTAAGATTGAAGGCAGGAAGAGAAGGGAACAACACAGGATAAGATGGTTGGATGGCATCACCAACTTGATGACATAAGTTTGAGCAAGCTCTGGGAGTTGATGATGGACAGGGAAGCCTGGTGTGCTGTAGTCCATGGGATCGCAAGGAGTTGAACACAGCTGAGGGACTGAATTGATGTATAGCATGAATCTTGGAGTTGGATGCACTTAATTCAAGCCTCAACTCTCTGTGAAACAGGCTATAAGTCAATTAACACTTCTGTGGCTACTTTATTCACCTGTGAAATGAAGTCATTACTATCTACTTCTTAGGTTTCTGGAGAGGCTTAACTAACGTAATATATGCAAAGTTTACTTACACTGAGTAAGTAAACATTACTAAAGGAATTAAACATTGCCGAAATAATGAATCTTTTGATCTGTTGAAATCAAGAGACTTCATTAAAACAAGTAAATTAATTGTTGCTTCCAAAAACTGAATAGAACACAAAAATATGAGTGGATAAAAAATGTTGTGATTAAAAAATCTAAAAAGACTAATGAATAGCTCTCATGCTGGTTTTTTATTGAGGGCACTGTGTGCCTGGCACTAGGCTGACAAATTTGATATCACCTATGTACCTTTCAAAACCAATCTGTGAATAAATTTATAGAGATCAAATTTAAGGCTTAGAAAGGCAAGTAACAGGGTTGATACATGTCAGATCCACTTGTCTTCACTTTACTGTCCAGGCACTGACCATAATGTAGCAAGAGATTTTTCAATATACATGCAAGGATTTTCATAAACATACCAGAACAAAGTGCACCAAATTTGCAACTCTGAATTATTGTTTTTGCATTCTCTGTGCTTAACTGAAAGCTCCATATGTCTTTAATAAATAAAAGAGTAAAGTTTTGTCTCTAGATAAATGTTCAATTCAAGGGAGTCTCGGAAAGTCCTTTGTGTATTTCAAGTATTCCAATGCTGTTTATTTTTCAAACTCTCAGTGGACAGTTTCTTCACAATCTGTGTAACTTTTTTTTTTTTTTTTGCATTTGTGAAACTGAGGCATTCTCATCTTTTAAAAATGGATGTGATTTCTGAAGATGATGAAAATTTATTCAAGGCCAAAGCTGGAAAGAAAGCATGCAAACATGCTGAGTACAGCTGTTGTGGGATTACCATGAAGTCACACAACAAACTCTCCCTCTAAGTCAGTTCAGATAAAAGAGTTCTAGCAAATCCTCCTTTGTTCTGATGCACACGGCCTCTCACTGCACTCAGCTGTTTGATAGATTTTGACTGATGCAAAAAAAAAAAAAAATGCTGAAGAAGGAGTGCAACTTACCTCTGTCTCTGTTTTCTGTCCCTTTAGAGGGAATGATCAGCACCATGTGGAAACATTAGCAGATATATTTCAAAATAGCACCTTCATCTGACACTGTGAGTTATAATACCCTGTTTGTGCAGAGTGACTTGTTTTAACATATTCAGCAGTTAGTTAACTTTACCGGGCCCCAAAGGTACAGTTGGTGGTATTTTCACTTCATTTTTCCCTCGTAAGCACAACAAGGATGTCCCATTCCCAAACTATTTTCGCCACGTCGTTCTCATCTTAGAAGTAAGTAACTCTCTTTGTGGGCTTTTGCACTTGTTTTTGCTAACTCTACTCAGCTTTAGTCCGTATTTATGTTGTTTTCAATTTGATTTCAGGTTTTAAGTACTATAACGTCACGTTCAGAAAAGTTTGTTTTTCCATATGGAAGTCAGCACACATCACAGTACCACCATACCAGAAGCGATGAGAAAAAAGATAGACTAATATGGTCACATAATTCCAAAATAAAAAACATCTTCACATAGCAATAAGTGATACAGTCAAAGTTGAAAGATGACAAACTGGTAAAAAATCATTTGGCAACTTAACATGACTGTGTGGCTTGTGATACCTTGCATTTGTATAGTGGCTTATGGTTTATAGTGACATAATTACATAATTGCTATTTAAATGCATATGTTTTGACTCAGAACTAAACAGAACTCTGGAAGCTAATATATTAATATGTTAGGGCACGGGCTTTGGAGGAAAGTGCACCAAATTCAAGTCTCAACTCTGTGTGCAATAAGCTGAGCCAACTAATCTCTGTAGCCCAGTCTCTTGTCTTCTGAAAATAAGGCATTATTATTTATTTATTAAATTTTAATGTAATCTATATGGTATCACTTATCGTGGAATCTAAAAAAGAAGTCAACTCACAAAAACAGTAGAAACCTGGCTGTGAGGGGGCATGGGTAAAGGAAGAAGTTGGTAAATGGGTACGGACTTTTGTGTATAAGATGAGTAAGTTCTGAGTGTCTGATGTGCAACATGGTGACTATAGCAGATAACATGGTATTGTTTAACTGAAATTTGCTGAGAAAGTATGCTTTAAAAATGCACACAGAAAACCAAGGAAACCAGAATTGAAAAAGACCTGTGTATCCCGATGTTCATCACAGCACTATTTACAATAGCTAGGACATGGAAGCAACCTAGATGTCCATTGGTAGAGGAATGGATGAGAAAGCTGTGGTACACATAATCCAGTAAGATTAAATGTCAGTTACAGGAGAAAAACTATTAAAAATCCCAACATATGGAGGCTGAAAAACACGCTGCTTAATAACCAACAAATCCCAGAAGAAATCAAAAAAGAAATCAAAATATGCATAGAAATGAATGAAAATGAAAACACAACAACCCAAAACCTATGGGACACTGTAAAAGCAGTGCTAAGAGAAAGGTTTATAGCATTACAGGTTTACCTCAAGAAACAAGAAAAAAGTCAAATAAATAACCTAACTCTACACCTACAGCAACTAGAAAAGGAAGAAATGAAGAACCCCAGGGTAAATAGAAGGAAAGAAATGTTAAAAATTAGGGCAGAAATGAATGCAAAAGAAACAAAAGAGACCATAGCAAAATTCAACAAAGCCAAAAGCTGGTTCTTTGAGAAGATAAATAAAATTGAGAAACCATTAGCCAGACTCATCAAGAAACAAAGGGAGAAATATCAAATCAACAAAATTAGAAACGAAAATAGAGAGATCACAACAGACAACACAGAAATGCAAAGGATCATAAGAGAATACTATCAGCAACTATATGCCAATAAAATGGACAACTTGGAAGAAATGGACAAATTCTTAAAAAAGTACAACTTTCCAAAACTGAACCAGGAAGAAACGGAAAACCTTAACAGACCCATCAAAAGCATGGAAATTGAAACTGTAATCAGAAATCTTCCAGCAAACAAAAGCCCAGCACCAGATGGCTTCACAGCTGAATTCTACCAAAAATTTAGAGAAGAGCTAACACCTATCCTACTCAAACTCTTCCAGAAAATTACAGAGGAAGGTAAATTTCCAAACTCATTCTATGAGGCCACCATCACCCTAATATCAAAACCTGACAAAGATGCCACAGAAAAAGAAAACTACAGGCCAATATCACTGATGAACATAGATGCAAAAATCCTTAACAAAATTCTAACAAACAGAATCCAACAACATATTAAAAAGATCATACATCATGACCAAGTGGGCTTTATCCCAGGGATGCAAGGATTCTTCAATATCCACAAATCAATCAGTGTAATTCACCACATTAACAAATTGAAAAATAAAAACCATATGATTATCTCAATAGATGCAGAGAAAGCCTTTGACAAAATTAAGCATCCATTTATGATCAAAACCCTCCAGAAAGCAGGAATAGAAGGAATATACCTCAACATAATAAAAGCTGTATATGACAAATCCACAGCAAACATTATCCTCAATGGTGAAAAATTGAAAGCATTTCCCCTAAAGTCAGGAACAAGACAAGGGTGCCCACTCTCACCACTACTATTCAACATAGTTTTGGAAGTTTTGGCCATAGCAATCAGAGCAGAAAAAGAAATAAAAGGAATCCAAATTGGAAAAGAAGAAGTAAAACTCTCACTGTTTGCAGATGACATGATCATCTACATAGAAAACCCTAAAGACCCCACCAAAAAATTACTAAAGCTAATTAATGAATATAGTAAAGTTGCAGGATATAAAATCAACACACAGAAATCCCTTGCATTCCTATACACTAACAATGAGAAAACAGAAAGAGAAATTAAGGAAACAATTCCATTCACCACTGCAATGAAAAGAATATAATACTTATGAATATATCTACCTAAAGAAACAAAAGACCTGTATATAGAAAACTATAAAACACTGGTGAAAGAAATCAAAAAGGACACAAATAGATGGAGAAATATACCATGTTCATAGATTAGAAGAATCATTATAGTGAACATGAGTATGGTACCCAAAGCAATCTATAGATTCAATGCAATCCCTATCAAGCTACCAACAGTATTTTTCACAGAACTAGATCAAATGATTTCACAATTTGTATAGAAATACAAAAAACCTCGAATAGGCAAAGCAATCTTGAGAAACAAGAATGGAACTGGAGGAATCAACCTGCCTGATTTCAGGCTCTACTACAAAGCCACAGTCATCAAGACAGTATGGTACTGGCACAAAGACAGAAATATACACCAATGGAACAAAATAGAAAGCCCAGAGATAAATCCACGCACCTATGGTTACCTTATCTTCAACAAAGGAGGCAAGAATATACAATGGAGAAAAGACAATCTCTTTAACAAGTGGTGCTGGGAAAACTGGTCAATGATTTGTAAAAAAACGAAACTATAACACTTTCTAACACCATACCCAAAAATAAACTCAAAATGGATTGAAGATCTAAACGTAAGGCCAGAAACTATAAAACTACTAGAGGAAGACATAGGCAAAACACTGCAACATAAATCACAGCAGGATCCTCTATGATCCACCTCCCAGAATATTGGAAATAAAAGCAAAAATAAATGGGATCTAATTAAAATTAAAAGCTTCTGCACAACAAAGGAAACTATAAGCAAGGTGAAAAGACAGCCTTCAGAATGGGAGAAAATAATAGCAAATGAAGCAACTGACAAACAACTAATCTCAAAAATATACAAGCAACACCTGCAGCTCAATTCCAGAAAAATAAACGACCCAATCTAAAACTGGGCCAAAGAACTAAACAGACATTTCTCCAGAGAAGACATACAGATGGCTAACAAACACATGAAAAGATGCTCAACATCACTCATTATCAGAGAAATGCAAATCAAAACCACAATGAGTAACCATTTCATGCCAGTCAGAATGGCTGCTATCCAAAAGTCTATAAGCAATAAATGCTGGAGAGGGTGTGGAGAAAAGGGAACCCTCTTACACTGTTGGTGGGAATGCAAACTAATACAGCCACTATGGAGAACAATGTGGAGATTCCTTAAAAAACTGGAAATGGAACTGCCTTATGACCCAGCAATCCCACTGCTGGGCATGTACACTGAGGAAACCAGAAATGAAAGAGACACGTGTTCCCCAATGTTTATCGCAGCACTGTTTGTAATAGCCAGAACATGGAAGCAACCTAGATGCCCATCAGCAGATGAATGGATAAGAAAACTGTGGTACATATACACAATGGAGTATTACTCAGCCATTAAAAAGAATACATTTGAATCAGTTCTAATGAGGTGGATGAATCTGGAGCCTACTATACAGAGTGAAGTAAGCCAGAAAGAAAAACACCAATACAGGATACTAACGCATATATATGGAATTTAGAAAGATGGTAACAATAATCCTGTATGTGAGACAGCACAAGAGACACAGATGTATAGAAAAGTCTTTTGGAGTCTGTGGGAGAGGGAGAGGGTGGGGTGATTTGGGAGAATGGCACTGAAACATGTATATTATCATATGTGAAATGAATCGCCAGTCCAGGTTCTATGCATAATACAGGGTGCTCAGGGCTGGTGCACTGGGATGACCCAGAGGGATGGGATGGGGAGGGAGATGGGAGAGGGGTTCAGGGTGGGGAACACATGTACAGCTGTGGTGGATTCATGTCAATGTATGGCAAAACCAATACAATATGGTAATTTGCCTCCAAAAAATAAATTAATTAATTAATTTTAAAAAAGAGCTGTGGTACATATAAATGGAATATTACTTAGCTATTAAAAAAGAATGCATTTGAATCATTTCTAATGAGGTGGATGAAACTGGAGCCTATTATACAGAGTGAAGTAAGTCAGAAAGAAAAATATCAATATAGTATGCTGCTGCTGCTGCTGCTAAGTCGCTTCAGTCATGTCTGACTCTGTGTGACCCCATAGATGGCAGCCCACCAGGCTCCTCTGTCCCTGGGGTTCTCCAGGCAAGAACACTGGAGTGTGTCCAATACAATATAATAGCACATATATATGGAATTTAGAAAGATGGTAATGATGACCCTATATGCAAGACAGCCAAAGAGACACAGATGTAAAGAACAGACTTTCAGACTCTGGGAGAAGGTGAAGGTGGGATGATGTGAGAGAATAGCATTGAAACATGTATATTAGCATATGTGAAACTGATCGCCAGCCCAGGTTCAATGCATGAGACAGGGTGCTCGGGGCTGGTGCACTGGGATGACCCTGAGGGATGGGATGAGGAGGGAGGGGGGAGGGAGGTTCAGGATGGGGAACACGTGTACCCCCAAGGCTGATTCATGTGAATGTATGGCAAAAACCACTACAATATTGTAAAGTAATTAGCCTCCAATTAAAATACATAAATTAATTTACCAAAATAAATAAATAAAAATAAAAAGCAGAGACATTACTTTGCCAACAACAAAAATTAAAAAAAAAAAAGTCCACACCAAAAACAAAAGGAGATAGGGACCTCTCTGGCAATCCAGTGGTTAAGACTCTGCAGTTCCAGTTCAGGGGACACAGGTTTGATCCCTGGTTAGGAACCAAGATGCCACATGCTGCTTGCCATGCCCCTCCCAAAAAAAGACAGATAAATATGTGATGTACGATGTATTAGTTAATTCAATGGAAGTACTTCTGTTACAACGTTTCTCTGTATCAAATAATTATGTTGTAGACATAAACACCTTCCATTTTACTTGTCAGTTATACCTCAGTCAAGCTGGATAGACAGATAGATGGATAGATGAACATCAGAAAGAATGATGATGGCAGGGATTAAAATATCAAAGATGCTAAAGTACATGAGCTATTTTTATTGTTATTATCACTACCAATGACAGTAAATAAACTATTCAGCCACTACTGGAGGTTGCCAGGATCCTGTATCGTAACTCTAGTGATTAATAAAGGCATGTCATTGCAATTCCCTGTAGGTTATTTGTGTGACAAGTGACAAAGTTTATTCATATTATAGTTCTTTCCTTGAAGAAAACAAAACCCTGGGAACCCATGCTGAAATCCCACTAGGATTTTATTTTGTGTTATTTGAAATATAAAGCCAAAAGCATCTGTCATTAAAGACACAAAAAACAAAGACAGATTCCTAAAAAAAAGGGAAATTTAAACAAGCAATTTGCAGATTTTATTCACTTTCAGTGCCTATATGCAACTGTGTTTTAAGAAAGACATTAAGGCCATACCAAAGATGCTTACAAGCAAGAATGTTAACCTATTAGTGCTGTGCTCCACCAGGAAGGAAAAACCATTCCAAGACGGTGTCAAAGCTGTCGGGCCCTATTCAGAGATCACCCCCACCAATGCCCCGTAACAATAGCCTAGCAGGAAATTCATAGATTGAAATCCTAACCCCAGGTACCTTGGAATGTGACGGTATTTGAAGATAGGGTTTTCGTAGAGGTAATTAAGATAAGGTCACTCGTGTTTGTTTGCTTTAATCCAATATGATTGGTGTCCTTATAAGAATAGGACTATTTGGATAAAGATACAGATGGAGGAAAGCTGATATGAAAACATAGAGAGCGCACAACCACCTCTAAAGCAAAGAAGGAGACCTGCAAGACACTGTTTCTCTTGTCCCTCAGAAGGAATCAACCCTCCTGACATCTTGATCTTAGACTTACATCCTCCAGAACTGTGGGAAAATAAACTTAGGCTGCCCAGTCTGTGGCACTTACTTATGGCAGCCTTAGCAAAACAGTACAAGTGCTGAGTCACATCTGAGTCCAAAATGGTGATTTCTTCACAGCTACAATTGATGATGTCCAGAATAATGGCATTAATGCCTGGAACCTTGGGACAGCATCTACATGTAAGATAAAACTATAGATTCATGTAGGGGCAATGAGGTATGGAAAATTATGTAATTATAAAATGTAGATGTAGATGCAGAAATAGAGAGAAACCATTGAGTGATAAAACTACATTTTGCTATCTTCATATTAAGAAGAAAAAAAAAAAGGCAGAGTTAGTTACTACATGCATCAAAAGAAGGACTCTCATGCCATTTCTAAACAGAAAGCTCAACACACTGTAACTAAAATTAAATGGTACAAATACGTATTTACTCCTGTAATTGCCCTTAAATGTATTATTCATTTCAGAAGCTCTAAGAGGAGACTGGAGTGGGTCATCTGAAATATATAATAGAGCAGACAAGGGTTGTGTGCCTTTCCCCAGTAGGAGAATATGTATTAGGAGGAAGCAATTGTCTGATGATGTGTGGGACACAACCAGATCTATTTGTATTCTGCCCTTTGAAATAGTTCTTGTATATACATATTTTCATGCCACACAGCTCAAGGGCTGGTGATTATCTCTTTAAAGGAACTGCTAACCATTTCAGGAAATTGTTGAATATAATATCTGAAAATGATTTCAGAGTGTGAAAACATTTTATACACTTTGCAAATCAAATGTATTCGGCTGGAAGGGACTAGCTTATGTTGCTGGCTCTATTTTGCATGTTTTTAATACTTAAGAGTCAGATGGTTTAATCTTTGGCTTCTCAGGCAGGATGCAGGTGCACTGACACTGATATGCCTCAGTAAGCGTCCTCCCATACCTTAGGTGAGTTTTCAAGTCTGCCACATGACATGACATTTTCTGCTGATGGCAGACTGGTAAGAAAATTAATAGGTCTTTTCCTGTTAAGTATTTTCTGCTTCCAGTCACACCTAGTGTTAATGAATACAAAAAGTTCACCTGGAATTTATTCAAAAGGAAAGAAGAAAAGGGAAACAGTAAAACTGCAAGCAAGAATCTCTTACAAATTTGGGCTTGAAGCCAGTTTTAGAGTAATACCCTAATTTAGTTCCTTTTGCTGACAAAGGAAAAACCCAAAGGAAAAACCCAAAGTAAACATAGACAGACATGTACAGCCATTAGTGTCGGGTCACTGATTCTGTTGACAAGCCCCCAAATGACTTGATGGACCTCATCACCTCCCTATGAGATAGGACCTTGGGTCTGGACCCTATTTGCCTATAAATTATATTGTTCAAAAATACACAGTTTCAGAGGGTGAATGAGAAATCTGCACCCTCCTCTCATTTCACTCTGAACCTAAAACTGCTCTAAAAATTGTCTTAAAATTTTGTTTTTAAAACACAGTTCTGCTATATAAAAGATATTGTTAGGAGAATGAAAAGACAAGCCACAGACTGGGAGAAAATGTTTTCAAAACATATTTGTAATAAAGGACCAATATCTCAGATATACAAAGAAATCATAAAACTCAATGACAAGAAAATGAACAACTCAATTTAAAAATGAACAACAAATCTGAACAGATACCCCCACCAAAGAAGATATACAGGTGGCAAATAAGTATATGAAAAGATCCTCAGTATTATGTCATTAGCAATTTGCATATTAAAACAGCAGTGAATTACTACTACACATCTGTCAGAGCAGCTCACATCCAAAACATTAACACCAAATGCTGGCAAGGATGTGGAACAATAGAAATGCTAACTCCTTGCTACTGGTGAAGTTTGAAAGACAATTTGATAGTTTCTTGCAGAACTAAATATACTTTAACCATATAATCCAGCAACTGGCTTATATTGCCCAAGTTGGTTGAAAATTTATGTCCACTCGAAAACTGTACTGAAATTTTATAGCAACTTTATTTGTAATTGCCAAAGTTTGAAAGCAACAGAGATGTCCTTAATCTTGGTGATGAAGGTGAATGGGTAAACAAGCTTGGGTATATCCAGACAACGGGCTATTCAGCAACAAAAGGAAATGAGCTGCCCAGCCATGAAAGAACAAACGATAAAATATGGAGGAAGCCTAAATGCATATTGCGAAGTGAAAGAAGCCTATCTGAGAATGCAGTGTACTGTGTGATTTCATTTACATGACATTCTTAAAAAGGCAAAACTATGAAAGCCAATAAAATCAATGGGTTGCCAGGGATTTGAGGAAATTTGGTCCTGGGGGGATGAATAGGTACAGCATGGGATTTTTAAGGTGATGTAACTATCGCTATGATACTGTAATGAAATACTTTTTAAGACTGGGACCGAAAACAAGTGTCATGTTCTTTGTGGGAAATTAAATGATGTCAACTGGGTTTTGTGCCTAGATTCTGATTCATTTTTATTTAGGAGGCCTCAACAATAATGGCACTCAGGAAAGAAGGGAATGTTTTGTTTTCTAGCCACTTTCACATGTTTCAGCTTCTTCATTTCATACTGTTAGAAAACAATGGCAAAGACCTTCTAATAAAATATTTATGTAAGGATACAATGCTTTTAGCTGTGGTTATATTCATGAGCACTGAGGGATGGGGAAAATAATTTTACTTTAATTCCTGCATAATATTCACTTACTCATTTGGACACTTATGAAGTTTCCTATATCCTTACGAAATATCATTATGAACTCTTATCCTCTCTCCTCTTCTTTTCTATGACCTTTTTAACTAAATATTTTCCTTCTTTTCCTTTTCTAATTTTCAACCTAATTAAACTCAGAAAGCATTACTTAAATAGCTACTATATTACCAGATCCCATGCTAGGTATTATAAGTAATTCAAAGGCATATAGAACTATATCTTTGTCCTCAAGTGGAATACAATATTGCAGGAAGACAAATACACGTATCGTCTAAAATATAATAAATAATGGTAAGTTCCCCTACTTACTATTTAGCGGTAAAACAAAGTGATATGAAAGCAATCATGTATATGGGTTACATGATGAAG
Organism: Capricornis sumatraensis; assembly: GCF_032405125.1. Classification (NCBI taxonomy): domain Eukaryota; kingdom Metazoa; phylum Chordata; class Mammalia; order Artiodactyla; family Bovidae; genus Capricornis; species Capricornis sumatraensis. Next base: position 11,218,837 of record NC_091089.1, on the reverse strand, counting down.
AGTGAAAATACTGAGCAGGTGGCACAGAAACTGGACAAAGTGTTTTTAAAAAGAGTTAAGGTTAAGAAAAGGGCTAAGAAATTTCAGGAAGCAAAAAGGAAATTATTAATGGGATAACCTTTACTTTGCCACTATGTAATTCTTTAAATGCGTAACTGAATTTACATCTTTGCTTAGAATTAAGTGTGGACTGTATTTTTTACTATTAATTTTGCCATTGGTTCAGTTTTGGGATTAGAGATAGGCCAGCAAACAAACCAGACTGAGAAAATTTCTAACTTTTTATATCATCAAGAAGACTAAATAACACTGCAATTAACTTTACTTGAAAGTTTGATAAAGCTTTCTCTTTAAGTTACAAACCAATTTCCATAATTTTAGATCAAACTAGAATACTTTTAAAGTATCTTTCTATTTTTGGCTGCTTAAGTTTGACATATTTTATTCTGTTTTTGGTACTTTGCATTTTCTTAGAAATTATCCATTCTATCTAAAATTATAAAATCCAAATATATTAATATAATAGTCAAGATAAGATTCTCCAATCCTTCCCCCCCCCCCGCCAAATAACCATATATTTAATTAACATATTTCTCTTACCAAGCATTACATTTCCTCTCCTAACACCAATTATTTTTAAGGTCTTTATTTTTCTTTTTGGCTCTGTTCACTATTTGAATTTTGTATTTGTCTGTTTTCCATTTCATTCACTTCTGCTCTCCCTATTAATTTAGACATTATACTTTCTTAGGATTTATTCTCATGCATTTGTTACTTTGTTAAATTGAATACTTACTTTATATACTTTCATCCTCCCTTTCCAAAAACTGTATTTAAAACTAGACAGTTTCTTCTCAGTGTAAGTTTGATCACATTCTATAATTTCTTCTAGTCCTATCTCTGTAGTCTGTAATTAAATAGCTTGGAGTATTTAATTTGATAAACTGTAAGAGTATTTTTAGGAAAACATTTTAAATATAGCACATCATGCTTAGTTGCTCAGTTGTGTCCGACTCTTTGCACCAGGCTCCCCTGTTCTTCACTGCCTCCTGGAGTTTGCTCACATTCACATTCACTGAGTTGGTGATGCCATCTAAACATCTCATCCTCTGTCACCCTGTTCTCCTGCCTTCAATCTTTCCCAGCATCAGGGTCTTTTCCAATGAGTCGATTCTTCTCATCAGGTGCCCTAAGTATTGGAGCTTCAGCTTCAGCATCAGTCCTTTCAGTTGAATATTCAGGGTTGATTTCCTTTAGGATTGACTGGTTTGATCTCCTTGCAGGCCACGGGACTCTCAAGAGTCTTCTCCAGCACCTTAATCAAAAACGTCAATTCTTTGGCCCTCGGCCTTCTTTATGGTCCAACTCTTACATCCGTACATGACGAGTGGAAAAACCATAGCTTTGACTAGATGGACCTTTGTTGGCAAAGTGATGTCTCTGCTTTTTAATATGCTCTCTAACTTTGTCATAGCTTTCCTTCCAAGGAGCAAGCGTCTTTTATTTACATAGCTATAGTCACTGTCCACAGTGATTTTGGAGCCGCAGAAAATAAAATCTGTCACTGTCTCTACTTTTTCCCCTTCTATTTGCCATGAAATGATAGGACCAGATGCCATGATCTTGTGTTTTTGAATGTTGAGTTTTAAGCCAGCTTTTTAACTCTTCTCTTTCACTCTCATCAAGAAGCTTTTTAGTTCCTTTTTACTTTCTGCCATTAGAGTGGTATCATCTGCATATCTGAGGTTGGTTGATATTACAGAGTCAGTTTCTGTGATTGTTCCATCAATTTTTGAAAATTATATTCAGTCTCTTTTAGATGTTTATTTTTATGGATGCTTAAACTTCTTACTTGCATGATTTAAATTCATAGTATCCTTAATTCTCGACTCAGTCTATCCATTGCCCAGAAACTACTTAAAGTTTCCCAGCCTGATCACATTGTTTTCAAATTCTGATATTTTCATCATTTTCTATTTCAGACATTTCAAACTTGTAATGCACATAAACATCGATGATTTTATACTCTCTTGTTAGGTTTCATATTCTGTCAATATGAAATATCTCTTCTGGACTTTTAAATGCTTTTAATATAAAACCCTATGTTATGAAATAACATTGCCAAATCTGATATTTTAAAGTATCTAAGTAATTTTAAGAGTAGTTTTTCTTCTCTCTTTTTCTCTTTCTCATCCTTGCTCCCTCACTCTCTCATTCTGTCTTTTATCCTTTTCATAAAATAATAAAACCTGTGGCAAAATTATGTTAATGGAAAAATGAAGTATTAATTTCATTTTTAAAAAAAGTTAACCAAAATATCTTTTCTATCTCAAATTTAAAATATTCTTGAAGAAATCTAGATCATGAATCTGTATTGTATCCAAGCATTATGATTTCAGAATTGTAGCTATTATTCAAAGCCTCCTTTCTAAAATAAAGGTCATCTGACAGAAAATTACCTAGTTATCTTATACTTGAACTCTTTCTTTTCTGATCAGATTCCAAGGTCCAAATCTGTCAAATCCAAATTTGTGTAGAAAACAGGCACACAAATGTTAATATTACAAAGGCAAAGTAAGCATGTATGAAAAGAAAAAAAAAAGATCATTTTAAAGATTCATGCCTTATTTTTTTAAATTCAAATTTATTTTAATTGGAGGCTAATTAATTTACAATATTGTACTGGTTTTGCCATACATCAACATGAATCCGCCACAGGTGTGCACGTGTTCCCCATTAAAATAATGGGAAAGGAACCGAAACGTCAAGACGAAAAATAAAAGACCCATAAACTGCAGACTGAGAGCACTATTAGGGCTGGTTTCCTCTCTCAAGAGGGTTTGCTGCCCTCTCTTGGTCTTTATAGAAATAGAACTTAAAAAAAAAAAATACAAAGCATATAAAAACCAAAATTAAAAGGGTTTGATTGTAAAATATTTCAAAGGGAAATTTACGTGGTATATAGAGTAACCCTTTTAGTGGGATCCGTGAGGCTCTAGAGCCACCTCATCTCTGGTTGCCGTGAGAAGGCAGGTGTGAGGGGTCCCACCATGTGAATCGTCTTGCTTTTCCACCTGATTTCACCCACAGACCAGACTCCCTAATGAAGACAACCATCTGTACAGTCTGCACAAATTAGACTGTGTGATAGAAATTCTATACAGAAAAGCACCTCATCTTGAAAGGTGATCTAATAACTTACAGGACATACAAAGGGCTGTATAAGAAATAGAGAAGCAGCAAGTAAAAGAGAAGTTAATAAAGCCAAACTCAGGATTGACACAAAAAGAGATAAGAACACTAACGAAAATAAGATTTAAAGAAAAAGAGGAGTTCTCTACTCCGTTTACAGTTCACATGTTGAACAAGCATAAATCTTCACTATTTTTTTGGATCTATCTCCTAAGGCAAAAGATATAAAGGAAAAAGTAAACAAATGGGATCTAATTAAACTTAAAAGCCTTTGCACAGCTAAGGAAACCATCAACAAAATGAAAAGACAGCCTATTGAATGGGAGGAAATATTTTCAAATGATATAATAGGTTAATAGCCAAAATATATAAACAGTTCATACAATTCAATATGAAAAAACCTAGTCAAAAACTGGGTAGAAGACCTGAATAGATATTTTTCCAAAGAAAATATACAGATGGTTAACAGTACATAAAAAGATACTCAATATTTCTAATCATCAGAGAAAGGCAAGTTGAAGCCACGATAAGATATCACCTCACCTCTCTCAAGTTGGCTATCATCAAAAAGACTACGGATAACAAATATTGGAGAGGATGTAAAGTTGATAGGGATGTATACTGGTGTGGCCACTATGGGAAACTATGGAGGTTCTGCAAAAAGCTAAAAATAGAACTACCATATGATCCAACAGTTTCGCTCCTGAGCATGTATCTGAAGAAAATGAAGTCACTAATTCAAAAAGATACCTGCACCCACTGTTCATAGAAGCATTATTTACAGTAGCCAAGATATGAAAGCAAACTGAGTGTCTATCAACAGATTGATGGGAAAAAATATGTGGGACATGTATATAATAGACTATTGCTGCTGCTAAGTCACTTCAGTTGTGTCTGACTCTGTGTGACCCCATAGATGGCAGCTCACTAGGCTCCTCTGTCCCTGGGATTCTCCAGGCAAGAACACTGGAGTGGGTTGCCATTTCCTTCTCCAATGCATGAAAGTGAAAAGTGAAAGTGAAGTCCCTCAGTCGTGCCTAACTCTCAGCGACCCATGGACTGCAGCCTACCAGGCTCCTCCATCCATGGAATTTGCCAGGCAAGAGTACTGGAGTGGGGTGCCATTGCCTTCTCCGATAATAGACTTTGGTAGGCTGCCATCTATGGGGTCGCACAGAGTTGGACACGACAGAAGCGACTTAGCAGCAGCACCACCACCAGCCGTAAAAAAGAATAAAATTTGCCATGTGCAACAACATCAATGAACTTGGAGGGAATAATGCTAACTGAAATAAGACAGAGAAAGACAAATACTATGTATTATCACTTATATGTGAAATTTAAAAAAAAAAGGAATGAATACAAGAAAACAGATACAAACTCAGATACAGAAAATGAGTGATTAGGAGAAGGGAGAAGGAAACAGAAAGGAGCAATGTAGGGGTATGGGATTAAGAGATACAAACTACTATTTATAAAATAAATAAGCTACAAGAATGTATTGTACATCACAGGGAATATAGTCAATATTTTATAAAAGCTTTAAATGGAGTATAATCTATAAAAATACTGAATCAGGGACTTCTCTGGTGGTCCAGTTGTAAGAATCCACCTTGCAATGCAGGAGACGTGGTTTCGATTCCTGGTCGGGAAACTGAGAGGCCACATGCTACTGGTCAGCTACGTCTGCATGGCAACCACTGAGCCTGCGCGCCACAAGTCGAGATCACACAACAAAGATCGTGAGTGCTGCAACTCACACCCAATGCAACTAAATAAGTAAATATATATTTTTTTAAGTTGACTCACTCTGTTGTACACATGAAACTAATAAAATATTGTAAATCAACCATACTTCAACTTTCAAAAGTAAGTACATTTTATAAAATAAATTTTCAAATTTTCATCTTAAAAGAGGAAAAAATGGTAAAGAATAACATTCTAGTACATATACATAACTGATATTGGGATGCAGGTAGAAAAAAAATTTATGAGAAGGAAAAAATCAAGTATCTCAGACTGTTCCTCTGAACTGCCAGTGTCAACAAAGTTTTGAAGTAAAAGAAAGTGTGAAGAGAGAGTTTTATTCCTACTCATTTTTTTTTCTCTAAATGCATTAAGGAAATAGATATTCATTTTCAAGCACATATAACTCACACAACATAGGACCCATGAGCTCTTCTTGAAAAGAAAGATCTATTTTAAGGTGAAACCCAGTCAACCCAAAGCAGATATAAAACAAAGAACTTAGGAAAGGAAATCTCTGGTAAATGGATTGGGGGTAAGCATTAAATTGATTTACATATAAAACCATAACTAAACAACTCTTGCAACTATGGTTACAGAACAGAATGTAAAAATTATAAAGTTTATTAAAAAGTAGAATGCAACAAAATCAATAGTTTAGGAGACTGAATGTGGGAGGAAGTAGAAGTACATTGATTTCCCCATTTTTCATAATGAGACAGTAGACATGTCTCTAGTCATTAATTGACTCTTCTGCTGCTGCTGCTAAATCACTTCAGTCATGTCCGACTCTGTGTGACCCCATAGACGGCAGCCCACCAGGCTCCCCCATCCCTGGGATTCTCCAGGCAAGAACACTGGAGTGGGTTGCCCTTTCCTTCTCCAATGCATGGAAAAGTGAAAGTCAAGTCGCTCAGTGTTGTCCGACTGTTATCAACCCCATGGACTGCAGCCTACTGGGCCCCTCCGTTCATGGGATTTTCCAGGCAAGAGCTCCAATTTTGTTCATAGCCTTTGTTCTTAAATTGGGAGGAATTGCTCAGAAAATAATCTCTTCTATCATAAAGCATTTTCCTGAATTTCATCTATTCCTTCAGATCCATATGGAAATTCAGGAGAAATAATTTTGTACTTACAGTTTAAAACTGTACATATGAAAGTTCTTACTACATTTTTTAAAACCAGTTTTTTAAAAGAAGCTAATCAGTTCAGTTCAGTCACTCAGTTGTGTCCAACTCTTTGCAACCCCATGAACTTCAGCATGCCAGGCCTCCCTGTCCATCACCAACTCCCACACAAACTCATGTCCATTGACTCGGTGATGCCATCCAACCATCTTATCCTTTGTCATCCCCTTCTCCTCCTTCCCTCAATATTTCCCAGCATCAGGTTCCTTTCACATGAGACAGCTCTTCTCATCAGGTGGCCAAAGTATTGGAGTTTCAGCTTCAACATCAGTCCTTCCAATGAACACTCAGAACTGATCTCCTTTAGGATGGACTGCTTGGATCTCCTTGCAGTCCAAGGGACTCTCAAGAGTCTTCTCCAACACCACAGTTCAAAAGCATCAATTCTTTGGTGCTCAGCTCTCACATCCATACATGACTACTGGAAAAATCATAGCCTTGACTAGACGACCTTTGTTGACAAAGTAATGTCTCTGCTTCTTAATATGCTGTCTAGGTTGGTCATAACTTTCCTTCCAAGGAGCAAGCATCTTTTAATTTCATGGCTGCAATCACCATCTGCAGTGATTTTGGAGCCCCCAAAAATAGTCAGACACTGTTTCCACATCCATTTGCCATGAAGTGATGGGACCGGATGCCATTATCTTGGTTTTCTGAATGTTGAGCTTTAAGCCAACTTTTTCACTCTCCAATTTCACTTTCATCAAGAGGCTCTTTAGTTCTTTTTCACTTTCTGCCATAAGGGTGGTGTCATCTGCATACCTGAGGTTATTGATATTTCTCCCAGCAATCTTGATTCCAGCTTGTTCTTCCTCCAGCCCAGCGTTAAAGAAGTTAATATTTATCCTTAAATTTGTTATTCGTCCCAAAGAAAACCACATAATGGTGAAGGAAGAATCTCAGGGATTCTAGAAATCTATTCAGTTCTTACAGTGTCCATTTTCATGAAAAAGCAATCATTGCTGAACCAAAAGATTACGTTTTAGGAAAGAAAAGAAATCCGCGGCATTAACCCCTACACAATGGTGTGTTGACCTGTTACTGACAGCTGGGTCTCCTATGATAAAGCTAAGTCATTCTCAACTATCCTTTTTTATCATCGTCTCTTTGACGTTTTGCTTTACTCAGTGACACTTATACCAGCTGTTTACTACTCAACAATAAAATTATCTGGTAGAGCATGAAACTGATTGATATTTTTTTCCTAATCTATTACTGCCAGAGACTAGAACTTCAATAAATATTTCCATGATGATAACAGTGTAGTTTTATTTAACATAAGCATCTAGGAATTTTATTAACCAGGGAAAGGACTCTATGCATGACCATTCCTATGTCATCAGTTTGACTCTGGAGGATGTTCCTATAGACTCGAAAGAAAAACATGACATGCTAATTCCTTGACTCAGGGGTTTGACTTGTAGACAGCTCCCTGAGAAGGGCAAACTATTCCTGGACATATCAGAGTCCATATTTCTCAGCCCTCCTTCCTATTTCCTTTTTTATCTTTAACTTTCACTAACATTCTATATTTTACTTACTTATTTATTGTCTATCTTCCCCACCAGTACATACGTTCAATGATAGAAGGACTTTATTTTTATTACTATACTCCCAGATCCTAGCAATGTGACCATGACATATTTGGAGCTCACTAAATAGTTGTTGAATAAATAAACTGAATGCATGAATCTGCAAGTTATAACCATGTGTTATGTGTTACCTGCCATAAAAATCAATTTTATAAGTAAGGTATTATTTTTCCTGGAGTTATCAAATGTTAGCTACGTTAAGCATGTGGCTTAAAAATTTAAGAATGCACCTTAAATTTTTTGTATGCAAGTGCTTGCAAAAAAACTGTATTTGTGGCCTTTAATTGATTCCAATATTGAAATGACTACAAAGAACTAGAATTTGTGCCAGGACATGTGGTCTAGCAACCAAAATTTATGCTATCATTGGAAGTATACATTGGACAGATACAGTGACTTAATGGTGTTATTCTAGATGAAGATCTTTGTAATTCTCATTACCCCATCTCAGAATATGTAGAAGTATTAGAAAGTTTATCTTAAATTCTTCAGTAGAAATCACGTTACAAATTCTTCTATTAATACCATAGTTGTTCCTAAACCATTATAAGTAGTCACATCTTAAGTACAGACAGGCTCGTGTTCAAGTCCCAGTAGCTCAGTTTGCTAAAGTGGTTAGCTTACCAGAACTGAAGGTCACACACTGGACATTTAGATTTTGGAGAATCACCTAGTCACTAAAACACATTTATAAACTGTAAAATAGAGTGTGTAGAGATGTCTAGTGGTTAGCCACACCAATTCTTTTCTCATTTTGGTGTGTAGTCAGATTATTTTTTTCTAACCCTAAACTAGATCAGGACTGTAGAACTGGTCCTCACCAGGTGTCTATGAGCATAAATTGCTTTGGCAACCAAGGAGTCCTCTTGTTTAAGATGGCATAGCCCAAGACAGCAAAATCTCCCACAGTCTGGGCTCCCGGGCCATTAAGAGAGCAGAGCTTTCCATTTGCTGGCCCAAGCTGCTTATGTACTATAAGCAAGAGATAAAACTCAGTGTATTAAGCCAGTGAGAGCTTGTACTTAACCTTTTAGTCTCTTGCTGCTAAGTCACTTCAGACATGTCTGACCCTGTGCGACCCCATAGACGGCAGCCCTCCAGGCTCCCTCGTCCCTGGGATTCTCCAGGCAAGAACACTGGAGTGGGTTGCCATTTCCTTCTCCAATGCATGAAAAGAAAAGTGAAAGTGAAGTCGCTCAGTCATGTCCGCCTCTGTGCGACCCCATGGATTGCAGCCTACCAGGCTCCTCCGTCCATAGGATGTTCCAAGGGAGAGTACTGGAGTGGGGTGCCATCGCCTTCTCCCTTTTACTGAAACATAATAAAAATCTTGAATACTATATTTATAATAATGATATTTACCTCAATATTATTGAGTGAATATCTAATACATTTAAAGCAATAAGCTCAGTGTCTGCATAGTCCTTTTAAAATTTTATGATTTATAATTATCATTATTGTTATTGCTAACTCTTTATTCATGTAATCCTTTAAAGTGGGCTCAAGAGGATAAAGGAAGAGAGGAGAAATGGCGATTAAATAAGGAAATCAATTTTAAAATGAATAAAAGAAAATTCAGCTGGTCATAACATTTATAGGGATGAAGATGACATACAGAACTTAACCTTTACACCCACAGTATTAGCTTACGTTTCATTATATTAGACAAGTCTTCTAAGAAGAGTGAGGCAACACAAGTGGCAGAAACAATGAATGAAACTGTTTCAAAGAATAACTCAACTTATCAGCTTTAGTTAAAGCAGCTACAGGAAATGAAAGCACCGATACCCTCCCCTCTCCCACACATAGACTATGGGCTGGAAATAAAAATCAGTGACTCTATTTTGTAGAAATACAGAAACTTATTCAGAAATCTTTGTGGAAAATCACACATTCTAGAACAAGTAAAGCAATCTTGAAATGGAAGAATGAAGTGGGAGGAATCTCTGCTCCCAATGTCATGGTTTACAGTTTAGCTACAGTAATCAAGACAGCATAGTGTTGACAGATTCAGAGATCAGTGAAACAGAATAGAGAATCGAGAGACAGATCCACCGAATGCATCCAAATGATTTTTGACAAAGATGCAACAGCAACTCAACAAAGAATAGTCTTTTCAATAAACGGTACTGCTGCAATTGGACATCCATAGGCAAAAAAATTACCTAGGCCAACAGCTCACATTTTATTTTAAAACTAATTTAAAATAAATCCGGGACAAATGTAAAATTATAAGACTTTCAAAAAATATAGAGAAAACTTCACAATTTAGGACTAGGCAAAAAGATCTGCGACTTGACACCCAAAGCACAATAAGCAAGGAAAACCTGTAAAGCTGTATCTAATTAAGATTTGAAACTTTTACTCAGTGAAAGGCCCTGTTAAGAGGATAAGACCAGTTATATGCTTCCCAGATGGCACTATTGGTAAAGAATCTGCCTGCCAGCACAGGAGATGCAAGAGACGGTGGTTCGATCCCTGGGTTGGGAAAATCCCTCAGAGAAGGAAATGGCAACCCACCCCAGAGAAAACCACAAAACGTGTGAAAATGATTCAGCTGGTTACATTAGGTGATAAGCCTTGATATTTGCTCTTTCTACAGAAAATTAGTGCAAGTATTTTTCTTAGCATTTTAGTTAAGGCTTTTACAATTCTTTCTACCAACTGTCATGGACAAATAGCCTATCCATGTGCTATCAACCATATTACATTGGAACATAAAAATACCATGATTTTTTAACTAAGAATTTGTGTTTAATAGCTGAGACTGATTTTTAGATGAAACAAACAGAATGTTTTACTAATTTGATCACAGAATAACTATGCTGATACAAGGAATGTCAGCAGGAACTGACTTCATTGGAAAAGGCCATTCCATACCTAATAAAAATGTCATTTTGGTCACATATGGAGAAATATGGTAATCTATAAGTTTTACCGTTCCAGAGAGCTAGTCTCATCAAAAGGCAGGAAAGGGATCAACTGGTCCCATTCCCTGAGCCTTATTACTATATTCCTGTTCTTCAGACAGAGCCGACTAATGCTGTGGGCCAGAATGGCTTTCACCTTCCTTTGAATAACCTATGGTCTGAATGTTTGTGCCCTTCCCCCACCCCCAATTCAAGCGTTGAAATCCTAAGTCTACAGCTAATGGGCCAGAGAAGACAATGGCACCTCGCTCCAGTACTCTTGCCTGGCAAATCCCATGGATGGAGGAGCCTAGAAGGCTGCAGTCCATGGGGTCGCGAAGAGTCGGACACGACTGAGCGACTTCACTTTCACTTTTCACTTTCATGCATTGGAGAAGGAAATGGCAACCCACTCCAGTGTTCTTGCCTGGAGAATCCCAGGGATGGGGGAGCCTGGTGGGCTGCCGTCTATGGAGTCGCACAGAGTCGGACACGACCGAAGCGACTTCGCAGGAGCAGCAGCAGAACTGATGGGCATTAGGTGAGGCCTTTGGGAGGTGCCAAGGTCGCGAGAGTAGAGTCCTCATGAATGTCCTCCAGAGAGATCTCTTGCCTCTTAGCAGGAGTTGTCTTTCTTAATAGTCTGTTTCCTTTTGATTCTCAGTAGAATACCCTGAGCTGGCTGGAGAGCTGGAGAGGAATTGGAAGGCAGCTGAACCCACCCGGAGTTTGCTCACTCATAACCAAATTCATAATTTTAAATACAGCTGGTCACCATAGGTCAGCACACTGGCCTGATATTCTATTTACTCTTTCAAGAGGATCTGTGCAGAGCTATCCTTTTATTTAAGAAATATTGCTCAGCATGGCTCAGAGATAATAAATTTTACTGGGGAGCCACAGGGGCTGATTTGTCCCCGGAAACCTGCTCTTTCAAAGTTTTGCTGTGTTTTATTGGAAAGTCACTGAGTCGGTACTTGTTCCTCCAGATATAATCTTTCTCTAAATAACCACCCAACAATATGTGGTTATAGATGACTGACAGGATGTAATGAGAACATTTGTTTGCTCAACCACTGAACTTTTTTTTTCCTAAGAAAGAAATGTAAAACTAAATAATTCATATAACATTACCAACTCCCACAGTATTGATTAACATCATTGTCATCAATTTGCTGCCCCTCCAGCCATCCCAACAGGTTATTACTTACAGATTGTGGTGTTATTTGCTGCCAGAATTCCATTTTTAAAAATGAGTATAAACAACAGGAGGAAATTCTGAGCACCCCAGAGAGTTCCTTTCCTCTTGAAAATAACATAAGCTGTACCTCTTATTTTTAATTAATCGGATGCAGCTGATCCTAAAATTTCAAGTAGGATCAAAATGAGCGGCAAATGGTAAGACCAAAATAATTGCAAGGAGTAAAGAGTGGAAGTTATTAGAATGCATTTCTTTATGATTTAAGACCAATGACAAAAAAATCAAATTTTGATCATTTTTATTGATAAAAGGCTACAATTAAATGACATATTTATTAATTAGATTATAAGATAACAACAGTCTGTTTTATTATAAGGTCCTGCTCTTGGATGTGGAGAGAAAAATATAAAATATGACAGGCTATTAAAAATTACTTATCATTTATTACCAATGAGGAGATTTTTTAGTTAAATATTAAAGAATTACCTTGAAGCATTTCTTTTCCTCTTCAGAAGGCTGAGAGTATTCTATTTATCTTATTTCAATAACCAGGTTAATAACAAGCTATGTGACATGCAGAATGGGTAACTAGGGAAAAAAACACTACTATGTCATAGTGCAAAACGTATCCTCTGTGCTGTATACAAAAAGAGGGCAGGGAGGAGGCACTTTCCACTCTGAAAATGCTTAGTTGATAAACAATTTTGATAAGTTGTCTCCTCTAAGTCACACAAGCAACCAGAATAATAGCAATTTATAGTTCTAGATTTTCTTGGTGCTGAGTCTATCTGTAAACGTAAGCTTTTCACAATTTGTTCTAAATTTGTGATAAGTATTTTCTCACCTTCAAAATTATCACCAAGGTACAATTTCAACAGTTTGAACAGAAACAGTTTAAAGAGGTCATGAAAACAGTACCTCGAAAACAACAACAAACCCCAAAGCAATTTTCAACCCGCATTCATGCACCTGAAAGTGGGCACAGGTGTAGGTCAGGGAAGCTGTATTTATTTCTGTGCTTCAATAGCTGAAGAATCACCTTATAGTCTTAACCACCTTGATTATATAACTTTCCCACATATGTTTCCCCCTCAGAACTGAGAGGGACCCCTAATGTCTAAATCTTTAAAAATTCTTAATACCAAATATAGCATTTAATGTGTAGGGGATGATAAAGTCTACCTGAATTCAATCTACCCAATTTATTCATTATACAGACTTTTAAAATAAAATAAATGAAATTGTTTATTTTTTTCTATGCATTTTCATCGACATGGCTGGCCCAAACACATACAAACACACAACCCACATCCTCTTTTTATAGCCCTCTGATATACTTTGAATTCAACTGCTTATGCCCATTTGACTTTCAAATAATTAAATACATTCTGAATTGTTTCACATATTACAGTCACTGCCCTCCTCTTCCTCACCAGCAAGCTTTGCCCAATCATTTGGTATTCTTATACTGCTTTGGATTTACCAAGGGTTTTAAAATAATTTTTATTCTCTAGGCTATCATATTCTTGAGAAGTAACCATATTTCAAATGTACTTTATTACCTTATAGGTGATTCTAGTCTTCCCTGGTGGCTCAGATGGTAAAGAATCTGCCTGCAATGTGCAGGACCCGGGTTCAATCCCTGGGTCTGGAAGATCCCCTGGAGAAGGGAATGGGAACCCACTCCAGTGTTCTTGCCTGGAGAATCCCATGGATAGAGGAGTCTGATGGGCTATAGTCCATGGGGTCACGAAGAGTCAGACATGACTGAGCAACTAATACACACATACATCACTAAGGAGGAGAAATAAGGAATCAGAGGGGATGTCCTTGAACACTATTAGTTTCAGAGTTTTTATTCAGAGTACTAATATTTCAACCAAGTGGAAAACTTTGGAACAAATAGTATAATGTGAATTAAGTCATCATTCCTTTCCTATAATTCAGATTTATTATTATCCGTGTGAAACTGCTGGCTACCCAACCTCCTAAAGCCAACTTTCTGCCAAACAGTCTTGTCAGTAAATCACTAATCCACTGATGATTTTTCAGATTCTATGACTTTTTCTCTTCATATATATCGCATCACTCTGGGTCCCTTGAGATAATCATATTTCACCTTCAACTAAAGAAAGAATAAAAATCTGAATAAATAGAATGTACATTTCAATAATTATACTGTATCAGAAATATATCAGCCATGAATCATGTTGCCTTTAGCAATTTTCAGCATCATTTGTTTATATATACTCAGATTATATATTAATACATCTCAAGAATTCAGAAGCAGTAAACGACATAGTGTTACAAGCTGAAACTGCAAATCAACAACCAGTGTTGATTGCTATTTGTACAATACAGTATTATTCACCATTACTCTCAGTCATAAACCCTTCAGGTTTGCACAGTAATTCACGTATTACTAGCAGCACATTGATTCATGACCTGCTTTATTTTATTCTATGATCTTGGATTTCTTTCCTTGTTACCAATGCTCATTTAAATCCTGGCAATCATTTCTTATCTAACATTCACTTCAAAAACCTACCCCAACTGTTGTAATCCATGAAATTCTTCAGAAGTGTGCAATGAAAGCATAATGAAAAGCTTTGCAATTGAGTTCTGGCTTAAATGTTTACTCCTATAACATGGGGCACATTGTTTATTTCACTTTAGCCTCAGATTCCTCATTTGTAAGGCTGAATGATAATTATACCTATTTCTGAAGTATACAGTTATTCTATAATGACATAATTTAAAACAAGTAATCATCAGAAGTTATATAACATGTAAATTGTTTTTAAATGTCTGTGCCTAGTTGTTCAGTTGTGTCCGACTCTTAGTGACCCCATGGATGGTAGCCCTCCAGGCTCCTCTGTCCATGGGGATTCTCCAGGCAAGAATACTGGAGTGGGTTGCCATGCCCTCTTCCATAAATGTCTAGATGCTACTATTACACTTGGGGTCTAAGTATAGGACCTAGTGGTTGAATAACACAGTGTATTTTGTTTGTCTTACCCTCCAGAATAGATTGCAAACTTAGTGATGCTAAAAAATTTGTGCAGAAACTTTATTGTCTTCTGCAAAACATGTAGAGAGTACAGTGCTTAACAAATACCCGTTTCAGTAAAATTTGCTTAGAGATGGATGGGTTCTTTTTCTTATTCTTTCAATCGGATGACTAAATAGATTAACAAATGAGTTTAACTTGATGGCTCTCACTTGACATTTCATTACCTCTTTCCTTCAAAAGTGATTAAAGCATTTGAGTGATTTCTTTAGGAGAGTTTCTCTCTGGAACAAAATATTGGAGGAGTAAATGAACAAAGCAGGGACTCTCTTGTGATGGAAATGAAACCTGGTTTTAGGACAAAGCAGTAATAAAAATCACTGACGAGAAGATCACATACACTGAGAAAAATACAACTGAGTAGGAATCAGCCAAGAAAGGAAAAAGAGGAATTTGAAAATGGACGGCTCCAAGTTCCTGCTACACTGAGAGCAATTGGGAAGCTGTAGGGAAAATGAATTTTGGTGACCATCATATTCTAGATTTGAGATCTTGCACAAATAGGTTAAAATCTGTTTACTCAAGTTTCCTCATCTATAAGATGGAGCATAATAACGTCTTGTTCATAAGAGTAGGGAATATTGTTTAAGCAACTGTCAATTTTATCAAAAAGCAAGTTCTCTGACTGGTTCCCTAACTTTGGAAATTTCCTCTAAAACATTAGTCTTAAGAAGAGTGAACTAGAATGATCAAATCTGAGTAGGTAATTAACTAACATAATTAAGCCAATACCAAGGTCTTGATTTTTCTTTATGATTAACTGAAAACTAAACCTTTGTCTCTTACTGATGTGACATGTTTTCTAAAAAACCGTTTCCTAATACCAGACAAATTATTCAGTAATCTGTAATGATTCCATGTAATAAAATACAAAAATGTATATTAAAAAGTCATTGGGTTATAGCATTCACAGTTAACTCAAAATGTACCACAGAAATAAATGCGAAGGTATAGAATTCCTAAAAGATAATATAAGAGAAAGTCTACATGACCTTGGGAATGACAATGACTTTTAAGATACAAAGGCATGATTAATGAAAAAATAATTGATAAGTTAGAATTATTAAAATTCAGACTTCTGCTTCATTAAAGATATTGCCAATAGAATGAAAAGACAAGCTACAGATTGGGAGAAAATATTTGCAAAAAACAAAGCTGATAAAAGAATGGATTCCAAAATATGCAAATACTCTTAAAACTCAACAGTAGGAAAGCAAACAGCCCAGTTTGAAAATGGGCAAATGATCTGAATAGACACCTCATGAAAGAAGATATACAGATAGCAAATAAGCATTTAAAAGATACTCAACATGTCCTGTGATTCATGGGGTCGCAAAGAGTCGGACACAACTGAGCGACTGAACTGACTGACTGACTGACAACATGATATATCATCAGGGAAACACAAACCGAAACAATTAAAAATTAAAACTACACACCTATTAGACTGTGGAATCCAAAACACTGACAACACCAAATGCCTGTGAGGATGTGAATTAATAAGAACCCTTATTAACTGCTGTTGGGAATATAAATGGGCAGCCACTTGGGAAGACAATTTGACAGTTTCTTATGAAGTATACTTCCTACCCTGTGATCTGGCAACTATGTTCCTCGGTGTTTACCTAAAGGAAGCGAAAGCTTATGTGTGTACAAAAAACCTGCTCGTGAATGTGTCCAGCAGCTTTGTTCATAACTGCCAAAACTTGGAGGCAACCAAGAGGTACTTCAGAAGGTGAATGGATAAATCAACTGTGGTACACCCAGAGAACAGAATGTTATTCAGGGCTAAAAAGAACTGAGTCGTCAAGCCATGAAAAGTCATGGAGGAACCTTGCATGCATATTACCAAGTGAAAGGACCCAATCTGAAAGCACTACAATACTGTATGATCCCAATCTGGAAAAGTAAAATGACCAGTGGTTGCTAGGAGTTATGGGGAGAGAGGAGTAAATAGGAGCTCCACAGAGAATTTTGGCAGTGAAAATACTCCTTGTGATCCCACAGTGATGGAGAAATGCTCGGATACTTCTATCCATCCAACCCCGTAGAATGTACAGATGAAGAATGAACCCGAAGGTGAACTATCGACTTTGGATGATTATCATGTGTCACCATAGGTTCATGAAGTGAAGTGAAGTCTCTTAGTCGTGTCTGACTCTTTGCGACCCCATGGACTGTAACTTATCAGGCTACTCTGAACCTGGGATTTTTCATGCAAGAATGCTGGAGTGGGTTGCCATTTCCTTCTCCAGGGGATCTTCCTGACCCAGGGATCAAACCCAAGTCTCCTGCATTGCAGGCAGATGCTTTACCATCTGAGCCACCAGGGAAGCCCAGTAGGTTCATACTTGGTAACAAATGTACCACTCTGGTTGGGAATGTGGATAACGGGAGACTGTGCTCTGGTGAGGTGAAGAGGATGGACAGGAAATCTCCATACTCACCACTCAGTTTTGCTGTGAACCTAAAACTAAAATACAGTTCTAAAAATACAGTTTAAAATACATGTCTAAAAATACAGTTTGTTTTAAAAAGAACTCTAGTAAGACATCTGGAGAGGCACATATAAGTATAAATCCTTGATAACTTCAAGACAAATGCCAAGCTAGTTATGTTGAATGTTAACATCTGAGTTTGTGTCAGATGAAGGAGATAAGACCAGGTCCCACAGGTCACGAAGTTTCCACACAGCCCGTCCAATTTCACTTGTGAACATGAAACATTTACTTCCTTAACCCCACTGTGTCCAGGCTTCTTTATACCTGACCTCATTCCTGTTTGTAGCCTTTAAGAAAATCGGTTTTCAAATTCCTTATTTCCATGCCCATCCTAACCTGATTCCAATCCGTGGAACTCTCTCTTATTGTTTTGCTTTTGATTCCTGGCTGTATCCTGTCTCTATTTAACTTGAAATAACACAGCAGTAGAAATTCTGGGCCCTTTTCTTGGCATTAACTAGAGTATGGCAAAAATGTATTTAGATGGTATTCACCTATTTTCTCAAAAATGGTAAATTTAAGCCACTTCTGTATACTTACATGTTAAGTTTTATTCTCAAAAATAATACTTTGGGGTGTATTAAAATAAAAATTGACTTTTTAATCTGATAAAACAGACTGCAGAATTGTTTGGAAATAGTTGCTGTATAATTTATATCACATACCCGTACAAAGGACTTTCCTGGTGGTTTAGAGGTAAAGAATCCACTTGTACTACAGGAGACACAGGAAATGCAGGTTTGATCCCTGGGTTGGGAAGATCCCCTGAAGAAAGAATGGCAACCCACTCCAGTATTCTTGCCTGGGAAATCTCATGGACAGAGGAGCCTGGCAGGCTACAGTCTATTGGGTAGCAAAGAAGGAGACATGACTAAAGCGACTTAGCACACACGACACCTGTATGTATCAAAATAACGATAATCAACCAACAGAAAATACACCAGCAGCAATGAGGAATACACACATTCACACACCACAGGCATTACAGATTTAGTTTCTGCCTTCCATCAAGACCAGGGCAAGAGATGGTTTCTTTAAAAGCTAACTTTGAAAAGATCCGCTGCAAAAAAAATGTTATGCACTTAATAAGTAAGTTAGGCATTATTTTTTCTTACCCCCGAAAAGTGACCTATTTTATTCATGTGCATATTAAGAAGATTGCTCAACTTTGACTCAGTTGTCAGAAATTCTAAACTTGCTAGTCAATCTTGAAGGATCATAAAGCAGAAACACATCTATGAATATGAAGTTGGAATCTCCCTTGATCAATATGACAGTGATTACTTATACTTTCATCCTGTGAAGAAATTCCCTTACTACTCATCCTTATCACACTAAATTAGGAAAAAGGGTATACAATTTTTATTTTCTTAAATATGTCTGTTTCAATGATTTTTTTTCTCCTCTTTATTTAAATGCTAGAAAATAGAGATTAAATGAGAATAGATTTGGAAAATGGATCAAAAAATAAGTATTTGCATCTACCTGTTCTTCATAAACAAAATGTTCTTCATGAACATTTTGAAGATGGTGGAAGATTTAAGATGCATACAGCTAACAGTAACAGAAAATTTCATCCCAAGCCAGTTTAAACAGTGATAAAAACGCTTTATCTCACATAGCAAGTTCTGAGGAGAGCAGGTGGAGAGCTCAGTGAGCTTAAGCTCAGAGTTCTCTTCATCCTGTCACACTGCCTGAGTGGCTCTCAGCATAGCGTCTCATAGACACAAGATGGGTGCCAGAGTTCCAGTAGTCTCATGCTGACTCCACAGCAATCAGCAGGAAGATGAGAAATTTCTTCCTGTGTGTCTTTTGTTCTGAAAGTAAGCATTCTGAGGGGAGAAATGACAGAAAATATGCCTCAAGCCCATTTCTAATGGGTGGGTGGTTTCAATCACTGGCAAGGAAAACTGGATTACCAAGACTAACTTGGGGACAAGTGAAGAAACTAGATATAGGAATGAACCAACATCTTTTCCTAAGGATAAATCCTGCAGGCACCATCAGTGGCTGTTATGTAACTGAAAAGCAAAAATTTTTCCTGGCTTTATTGAGGTATAATTGACAAATAAACATTGTATGTCTGTAAGATATACAAGGTGATATTTTGATATGTGTAAACACTGTGAAATGATTATCACAGTCAACTAGTTAACACATCGATCACCTTGTATAGTTTCCTTCTCTGTGAGGGGAGAACACTTAAAATCTACTCTCTTGGCAAATTTCTAGTATATAATACAGTATTATTAATGATAGTCACCATGCAATACATTAGCTCCCCAGCATTTATTCATCCTGCATAATTGAAACTTTGTCCCTTTTGACTGATCTCCCCGTTTCCTCCACTCCCCAGCACCTAGAAACCACCATTCTACTCTCCACTTCTGTCAGATGCCACTTATAAAGGGGATCGCACAGTATTTGTTCTGGCTTCATTCTCTGGCATACCAGTATCCTTTGGGTAGTTCCATGGCATAATCGTGAACACTATAAACTCTGAGAAGCAAATTATGATAAACAATTGAGACACTGCTTAATCGTTCTTTGTTGTTGCTGTTCACTTGCTAAGCCGTGTCTGACTGTCTGCAACCCCATGGACTGTGGCATGCCAGGCTTCCCTCTCCTTCACTGTCTCCTGGAGTTTGCTCAAAATCATATCCACTGAATCAATCATGCCATCCAACCATCTCATCCTCTGTTGCTTCTTCTCCTCCTGCCTTCAGTCTTTCTCAGCATCAGGGTCTTTTCCGGTGAGTCAGTTCTTTGGATCAGGTGGCCAAAGGATTGGGGCTTCGGCTTCAGCATCAGTCCTTCCAGTGAATATTCAGGGTTGATTTCTTCTAGGATTGACTGGTTTTGACTTCCTCGCTCTCCAAGGGACTCTCAGGAGTCTTCAATTATTTATATATTTATATATATACATATATATGAAGAAGGCAATGGCACCCCACTCCAGTACTCTTGACTGGGAAATCCCATGGATGGAGGAGCCTGGAAGGCTGCAGTCCATGGGGTCGGACACGACAGAGCAACTTCACTTTCACTTTTCACTTTCATGCATTGGAGAAGGAAATGGCAACCCACTCCAGTGTTCTTGCCTGGAGAATCCCAGGGACGGGGAGCCTGGTGGGCTGCCGTCTATGGGGTCACACAGTCGGACACGACTGAAGCGACTTAGCAGCAGCAGCATACATACATACATACACATATTTGGAGTGTAATTACAACATCGTATTGGTTTCTGCTGTACAATGAAGTGAATCAGTTACACGCATACATACATCCCCTCCCTTTGGGACCTCCTTCCCAGCACCATCCCCCCCATCCCACACTTATAAGCCATCACAGAGCACTGAGCTGAGCTTCCTGCACTTTTTTTTTAATGCTTGCTTTTACAAACTAAGTTCCAAAATCCTTTATGTATATTCATTATACACAAAGTAGATATGCAGTGAACATTTTTCATAATCCATTATAGTGTAATTCAATGTCATAAATAAAATGACTCTCTGTAGGGTTTGGCATAAGAAACTTGCCTCCAGTCATGGATTTCAAAATAATAGTGTTTTATTTAGTTTAATGCAAGTTGCTATAATTGTAATTAGTCCCCAAATGTATAAAGTTACAAAAAAAAAAAAAAAACAACAGATAAGTCCGTTTCTAGCCTGCCCAATGGTACTTGTCAGCCAACAGCATAATGTGGTTTACTCTCATGCAGTCATTTCTGGATCCAGGATAAGAAAGTTTCCACTATCTTTACTTTCCAAGTTTTCCCTAGGGGTTGTCTCTCTTCCAGCCTGCTGGAACCATACTCTTCTTCTGCACCAGGCTTGGAAATGTTACAAGTCATTTTTCACTCACATCCCGTTGGCTGGTGTCACAGTGTCCCAGCCACGGAGTGTGGCTGGGAAAGGAGCCCAGATGTGTGCTGGCAGGAGGGCAACACAGACAGAGATGCAGTCTGACACATACGGAGCGTGTTGTACACTGATGACCATGCTTAATTCTCATAATTACCCTATGATGTAAGTGTGATTAATACCTCCATATTGCATATGAGAAAACAAACACATTCAAATAGATTAGTCTATTTTTTTTTTTTCCAGTAAGTAGTGACATACTAAGTTGCTTCAGTAGTATCCAGCTCTTTTCAACCCCTTGGACTCTCCCTCAAGGCTCCTCTGTCCATGGGATTCTCCAAGCAAGAATACTGGAGTGGGTTGCCATGCCGTCCTCCAGGGGATCTTCCTTACCTAGGGATTGAACCACCATCTCTTAAACGTCCCCTGCATTGACAAGTGGATTCTTTACCACTAGCACCACTTGGGGAGCCCAAGTAGTGTCACCTGGAGTCAAAATTTCCAAGTGTTTTTCTTTAATGTTACATTTGGTTCTCTGAGGAGAAATAAACATTAGTTACTTGTCCTCTCAAGGTTGTCTCAGTCATTCAGAGAGAGAGTTCAGCCAGGTTTCAGCTGCCAGAGCCTGCCTTCTGCAGAAAGTGTCTGTGCCCCTACACAGTTAAGTCTCCGTCACCCACTGTGCTTGATGCTTTAATACAGGATCTTTATTGGCTGCCCCTGCCCGCCTGTATCAGTCCATTTATCCACTGGTGTTCTCAGAAATTTCCACAAAAAGTGCCTTCACTAGATCCTATTTCAGGGTCTGCTTCTGAGACAATCAAAAGTGGGATAATTAATCTCAAAAACAATTTTTATTGAAAAAAAAAAAACTTGCAAAAGAGTTCACAGAGTATTATACAGAGCTTCAGTTCAGTTCAGTTCAGTCACTCAGTCATGTCCTCCTCTTTGCGACCCCATGAATCACAGCACGCCAGGCCTTTCCTGTCCATCACCAACTCCCGGAGTTCACTCAGACTCACGTCCATCCAGTCAGTGATGCCATCCAGCCATCTCACCCTCTGTCGTCCCCCTCTCCTCCTGCCCCCAATCCCTCCCAGCATCAGAGTCTTTTCCAATGATTCAACTCTTCGCATGAGGTGGCCAAAGTACAGGAGTTTCAGCTTTAGCATCATTCCTTCGAAAGAAATCCCAGGGTTGATCTCCTTCAGAATGGACTGGTTAGATCTCGTTGCAGTCTAAGGGACTCTCAAGAGTCTTCTCCAACACCACAGTTCTAAAGCATCAATTCTTCAGCGCTCAGCCTTCTTCACAGTCCAACTCTCACATCCATACATGACCACAGGAAAAAACATAGCCTTGACTAGATGGACCTTATTCGGCAAAGTAATGTCTCTGCTTTTGAATATACTGTCTAGGTTGGTCATAACTTTCCTTCCAAGGAGTAAGCGTCTTTTAATTTCATGGCTGCAATCACCATCTGCAGTGATTTTGGAGCCCCCCAAAATAAAGTCTGACACTGACCAGATGCCATGATCTTTGTTTTCTGAATGTTGAGCTTTAAGCCAACTTTTTCACTCTCCACTTTCACTTTCATCAAGAGGCTTTTTAGTTCCTCTTCACTTTCTGCCATAAGGGTGGTGTCTGCATATCTGAGGTTCTTGATATTTCTCCTGGCAATCTTGATTCCAGCTTGTGTTTCTTCCACTCCAGCGTTTCTCATGATGTACTCTGCACAGAAGTTAAATAAGCAGGGTGATGATATACAGCCTTGACGTACTCCTTTTCCTATTTGGAACCAGTCTGTTGTTCCATGTCTAGTTCTAACTGTTGCTTAGACACGCAAAACTAAATAACATTGTGTAGGGATAAATATATATATATATATATGACAAGTCATTTTTTAAAAGTGTGAAGGAACGAAACATGCAGTTCAGGATAGTGCTGCTTTGTGTGAATAACCACATGAGATGGTTATGTTATGCATCTACTGGACTAGGCTGAAAAGCATTTTCCAGAATTGTTTTTTCTGTGTGTTTCCCATTAGTTCCAGCTGCAGGCCTGGTTCGGTGGTAAAGAATCTGCCTGCCAATGCAGGTGACATAGGTTTGATCCCTGGGTCAGGAAGATCCCCTGGAGGAGGGCACGGCAACCCACTCCAGTATTCCTGCCTGGAGAATGCCATGGACAGAGGAGCCTGGAGGGCTACAGTCCATGGGGTCACAAAGAGTTGGACATTACTGAGCGATAGAGCATGCATGCAAACCTGACAACCTGAAGTCTGAATTGAATCCCCCAAAAGAGGGCCAATGGCCCTCAATCAATTCCCAGTTCACACATCCAGAGATGCTCAAATTCAGGGGAAATCAGGTCCCATTGATGAAAAGATGCTCAGTTCAGTTCAGTCACTCAGTTGTGTCCGACTCTTTGCGACCCCACGAATCGCAACATGCCAGGCCTCCTTGTCCATCACCAACTCCCAGAGTTCACTCAGACTCACGTCCACCGAGTCAGTGATGCCATCCAGCCATCTCATCCTCTGTCGTCCCCTTCTCCTCCTGCCCCCAATCACTCCCAGAATCAGTGTCTTTTCCAATGAGTCAACTCTTCGCATGAGGTGGCCAAAGTATTGGAGTTTCAGCTTCAGAATCATTCCTTCCAAAGAAATCCCAGGGTTGATCTCCTTCAGAATGGACTGGTTGGATCTCCTTGCAGTCCAAGGGACTCTCAAGAGTCTTTTCCAACACCACAGTTCAAAAGCATCAATTCTTTGGCACTCAGCTTTCTTCACAGTCCAACTCTCACATCCATACATGACCACTGGAAAAATCATAGCTTTGACTAGATGAACCTTTGTTGGCAAAGTAATGTCTCTGCTTTTGAATATGCTATCTAGGTTGGTCATAACTTTTCTTCCAAGGAGTAAGCATCTTTTAATTTTAATTAAGCATCTTTTAATTAAAGATGCTACTACACAGCAAAGGAAAAAAAAATTAGAGTGTAAATCATCTTCTTTGCTGGCCTTTAAATGTCCTGTTGTCCTGTTATCAGGATGAAGGCTTTGGGGAAGAAAAAATCAGATATTAAAGATTTATGGACATTGGGTCAAAATTTACAGTACTTTCTGTGGTGCACCAGAAAGAGCAAGGAGCTAGCAGGACAGATAAGCCATAGGGTTTGGTCTCAGGTCCATCTCACAGCAGCTCTCCTATCTCTGTGATTATTTTCCTGGTTCTGGAATGGGTAATTAGAAATAATGCATAGTGCTTCTCAGGATTTCCACATGTCACCTGAACGTGCATGAGGGCCATTTAACAGGGATAGTTAAATGGAAGGCCCTGAAACTGGCTCTGCCTTTTTTTTTTTTTCTTCACATTTTATTGAAGTATACTTGATCTACAATGTTGTATTAATTTCTGCTGTACAGCAAAATGGTTCATTTATACACTTATATACATATTCTTTTTCACAGTCTTTTCCTTTATGGTTTATCACAGGATAGTGAATACAAAACTCTGGGCTTGTTGTTTATCCATCCTGTATATAATAGTTTGCATATGCTAACCTCGAATTCCCAATCTTTCCCTCCCTTAATTCAAAGGCTCTGCCTTTGAAAAATAGTAAACCAAAGGCAATACCACATTCCTGGAAGGACACAGGACTTATTGCCATCATCAAGGACATAAAAAATGCAGGGGTGTTAGTTCCATTCAAATAGCCTGCTGTGCCTGTATAGAAAACAGATGGGTATTGAAGAATGAAAGTGGATTATTGAAAATTTAATCAGGTGGCGACTCCACCTGCAGCTTCTGTTCCAGATGTGGCTTCTTCGCCAGAGCACAGAACACATCGCCTCGTATCTGGAATGCAGCTGTTGATCTGGTAACTACTCTCTACCAGGGAAGCTGTAGCATGCTGGCCAGATCCAGCCTGCAGCTTATTTTTGAAGACGCTTTAAGCTAAAAAAAATATTTCTACATTTTTTTGAGTTAAAAAAAAAAGTAAAGAATATGTGACAGAGTCCATACGTGGTCCTCCAAGCCTAAATTATTTATCATCTGGCCCTTTACAGAAAACAGTTTGCTGACCCCTTGTGGGGCTTTAAAGAAAATGTTTCTATATTGCTGTGTTTTGAGGCCTTTCAGAGCCAATTTTACTCAGACTTGGGAAGTGAACTGAAAACAAGTGTTTATGAGTGTTTAGAAAAAAAACAAAAACAAAACCCCTCTGGCTGTATTTCCAAGACTGTGACAAGGAAACAAGAGTTTACTATAATGCTTACTCTGTTTTGTCCCTTAACATTTATTTTTTTAGAAGTTTAAACCTATATAAAAGTTGCCAGAATAGTACAATTGGTGATTCTAGGTGAAGGGTACATAATACCCATATAGCATTTACCTAGAATTACCAATTGTAAACATTGAGCCATATTTGCTTATTTTCCTCTGTATATACATAATAAGAAGTCTTTATAACATGGTTTTGTAAAAAACAAACAAACAAACAAAAACAAACCTAGAATACATAAACCTGATAAAAAGCAGAACTGGGACAAAGCCATGGCACCATCTCTTCCTTTCTGGCCAGTATCACTCCATGGGCACCTGGAAATTTAGTTCTTCTTGTTTGCTTATTATTCTACAACCTAGAGTCAAATAACCCAATTTCCTAGTGAAGAAACTGCTCTCATCACAAAAGTCCCACTGTCTAGAACTGAACTGCACTCTTGGACGTGCTATGCTTAGTCCCTTAGTCCTGTTCAACTCTTTGCAACCCCATGCACTGTAGCCCACCAGATTCTTCTGTCCATGGGGATTCTCCAGACCAAAATACAGGATTGGATTACCATACCCTCCTCCAGGGGATCTTCCCAACTCAGGGATTGAACCAAGGTCTCCCGCATGGCAGTCGGATTCTCTACTGACTGAGCCACCAGCGAATCACACTGTAGATGGTCCAGCAGAAATGCCTTCCTGCAGAACTGTGCGTTGGCTATTTCTGAATTTTGGTTTTACATTGCTAAGTGAACATCTTGGCACACAATTTATATTTGGGACCAATTAAAAGCAGAGATATTACTTTGCCAACAAAGGTCCGTCTAGTCAAGGCTATGGTTTTTCCAGTGGTCATGTTTGGACGTCAGAGTTGGACTGTGAAGAAGGCTGAGTGCCGAAGAATTGATGCTTTTGAGCTGTGGTGTTGGAGAAGACTCTAGAGAATCCCTTGGACTGCAAGGAGATCCAATCAGTCCATCCTAAAGATCTGTCCTGGGTGGTCACTGGAAGGACTGATGTTGAAGCTGAAACCCCAATACTTTGGCCACCTCATGCGAAGATTTGACTCATTGGAAAAGACGCTGATGCTGGGAGTGATTGGGGGCAGGAGAAGGGGATGACAGAGGATGAGATGGCTGGATGGCATCACCGACTCGATGGACATGAGTTTGGGTGAACTCCAGGAGTTGGTGATGGACAGGGAAGGCTGGTGTGCTGCGATTCATGGGGTCGCAAAGAGTCAGACACAACTGAGCAACTGAACTGGTCACATAAAATCTTGTTCTACATTAGATAGCGTAGAAGCAAGAAGTGCCACTGTGAATACACATTTGCATTTTACATTCGTTTTCCATACAAATGACTCATGATGATGAAGCCAGGAAGTCTGAAACCTTGCCGGGCAGGTCACACGTCTCAGAGCTCCTCCGTCTTGCATGCTCTTGCCAGCAGAGGCAGATTTCAGTCCATTGTGCCATTGCTCATTTCAAGGGGAAATGAGAGTTAGATGATCTCAGCTGAACATAACCAACTTTGTTAACTTCAAGAATAAAAAACACTTTCCTGAAGCTGCTACTGTTATGCTGGCAAGTTGACTCCTGGTCGGCTGGGGCTGAGGGGTCAGGCTGGGGCTACTGAAGCATGTCACGCTCTGGTATCATCTTTGACTTCTGAAGGCTCACATGAAAATCACAAAAACTAAACTTTGTCTCAAAGGCACTGACACTCTGACAACTCCTAGTAATCAGTTAAGCCATTGGTTCACCACGTGAGAGACATGTCAAAATCAACCAGGGAAGGTTTTTTCACTTTGTTTTGGCTTCAAGCAGACCTTCATCCAAGACCAGCCAAATAGATTTTCTAGGATTTATACGTGTTTCATCAGAGGCAATTGATGCACGTGTAATCTGATAAGCTTTCTGGTTAAGAGTCCCTGATAAGCCCTACAGAAAGTGAAGTTGCTCAGTCATATCAGACCCTTTGTGACTCCGTGGACTGTAGCTTACCAAGCTCTTCTGTCCATGGGATTCTCCAGGCAAGAATACTGGAGTGGGTTGCCATTTCCTTCTCCAGGGGATCTTCCTGACCCAGGGATTGAACCTGGGTCTCTCGCATTGCGGGCAGACACTTTAACCTCTGAGCCACCAGGGAAGCAGTGGCTGTGTGGGCGCAGGAGGGCCTAGAGGAGCCATCCCACGTTGAAGCTCAGGAAGGGCAGCGGTGCGGAGATACCCCTCATCCAAGGTAAGGAGCAGCGGCTGTGCTTTCCTGGAGCACCCGTGAAGAGATACCTCATGCCCAAGGTAAGAGAAACCCAAGTAACATGGTAGGTGTTGCAAGAGGGCATCAGAGGGCAGACACACTGAAACCATACTCACAGAAACCTAGTCAATCCGATCACACTAGGACCACAGCCTTGTCTAGCTCAATGAAACTATGCTATGTCCGTGGGGCAACCCAGGGTGGGTGGGTCATGGTGGAGAGGTCTAACAGAATGTGGTCCACTGGAGAACACTGGAGAAGGGAATGGCAAACCACTTCAGTATTCTTGCCTTGAGAACGCCATGAACAGTATGAAAAGGCAAAATGATAGGATACCGAAAGAGGAACTCCCCAGGTCAGTAGGTGCCCAATATGCTACTGGAGATCAGTGGAGAAATAAGTCCAGAAAGAATGAAAGGATGGAGCCAAAGCAAAAACAATACCCAGTTGTGGATGTGACTGGTGATAGAAGCAAGATCCGATGCTGTAAAGAGCAATATTGCATAGGAACCTGGAATGTCAGGTCCATGAATCAAGGCAAATTGGAAGTGGTCAAACAAGAGATGGCAAGGTTGAACATCGATATTCTAGGAATCAGAGAACTAAAATGGACTGGAATGGGTGAATTTAATTCAGATGACCATTATATCTACTACTATGGGCAGGAATCCCTCAGAAGAAATGGAGTAGCCATCATGGTCAACAAAAGAGTCCAAAACGCAGTATTTGGATGCAGTCTCAAAAACGACAGAATGATCTCTGTTCATCTCCAAGGCAAACCATTCAATATCACGGTAATCCAAGTCTATGCTCCGACCAGTAACGCTGAAGAAGCTGAAGTTGAAAGGTTCTATGAAGACCTACAAGACCTTTTAGAACTAACACCCAAAAAAGATGTCCTTTCATTATAGGGAACTGGAATGCAAAAGTAGGAAGTGAAGAAACACCTGGAGTAACAGGCAAATTTGGCCTTGGAATGAGGAATGAAGCAGGGCAAAGACTAATAGAGTTTTGCCAAGAAAATGCCCTGGTCATAGCAAACGCCATCTTCCAACAACACAAGAGAAGACTCCACACATGGACATCACTAGATGGTCAACACTGAATTCAGATTGATTATATTCTTTGCAGACAAAGATGGAGAAGCTCTATACAGTCAACAAAAACAAGACCAGGAGCTGACTGTGGCTCAGATCATGAACTCCTTATTGCCAAATTCAGACTCAAATTGAAGAAAGTAGGGAAAACTGCTAGACCATTCAGGTATGACCTAAATCAAATCTCTTATGATTATACAGTGGAAGTGAAAAATAGATTTAAGGGCCTAGATCTGATAGATAGAGTGCCAGATGAACTATGGAATGAGGTTTGTGACATTGTACAGGAGACAGGGATCAAGACCATCCCAATGGAAAAGAAATGCAAAGAAGCAAAATGGCTGTCTGGGAAGGCCTTACAAATAGCTGTGAAAAGAAGAGAGGTGAAAAGCAAAGGAGAAAAGGAAAGATATAAGCATCTGAATGCAGAGTTCCAAAGAATAGCAAGAAGAGATAAGAAAGCCTTCTTCAGCGATCAATGCAAAGAAATAGAGGAAAACAACAGAATGGGAAAGACTAGAGATCTCTTCAAGAAAATTAGAAATCCCAAGGGAACATTTCATGCAAAGATGGGCTCGATAAAGGACAGAAATGGTCTGGACCTAACAGAAGCAGAAGATATTAAGAAGAGGTGGCAAGAATACACAGAAGAACTACACAAAAAAGATCTTCTCGACTCAGGTAATCATGATGATGTGATCACTCATCTAGAGCCACACATCCTGGAATGTGAAGTAAAGTGGGCCTTAGAACAAAGCTAGTGGAGTGATGGAATTCCAGTTGAGCTGTTTCAAATCCTGAAAGATGACCCTGTCAAAGTGCTGCACTCAATATGCTAGCAAATGTGGAAACCTCAGCAGTGGCCCCAGAACTGGAAAAGGTCAGTTTTCATTCCAATCCCAAAGAAAGGCAATGCCAGAGAATGCTCAAACTACCGCACAATTGCACTCATCTCACATGCTAGTAATGTTCAAAATTCTCAAAGCCAGGCTTCAGCAATACGTGAACTGGGAACTTCCTGATGTTCAAGCTGGTTTTACAAAAGGCAGAGGAACCAGAGATCCAATTGCCAACATCCGCTGGATCATGGAAAAAGCAAGAGAGTTCCAGAAAAACATCTATTTCTGCTTTATTGACTATGCCAAAGCCTTTGACTGTGTGGATCACAATAAACTGTGGAAAATTCTGAGAGAGGTGGGAATACCAGACCACCTGACCTGCCTCTTGAGAAATCTGTATGCAGGTCAGGAAGCAACAGTTAGAACTGGACATGGAACAACAGACTGGTTCCAAATAGGAAAAGGAGTACATCAAGGCTGTATATTATCACCCTGCTTATTTAACTTCTATGCAGAGTACGTTATGAGAAACGCTGGAGTGGAAGAAACACAAGCTGGAATCAAGATTGCCGGGAGAAATATCAATAACCTCAGATATGCAGATGACACCACCCTTATGGCAGGAAGTGAAGAGAAACTAAAAAGCCTCTTGATGAAAGTGAAAGAGGAGAGTGAAAAAGTTGGCTTAAAGCTCAACATTCAGAAAACGAAGATCATGGTATCCGGTCCCATCACTTCTTGGGAATTAGATGGGGAAACAGTGGAAACAGTGTCAGACTTTATCTTCTTGGGCTCCAAAATTACTGCAGATGGTGACTGCAGCCATGAAATTAAGACGCTTACTCCTTGGAAGAAAAGTTATGACCAACCTAGATAGTATATTCAAAAGCAGAGACATTACTTTGTCGACTAAGGTCCGTCTAATCAAGGCTATGGTTTTTCAGTAGTCATGTATGGATGTGAGAGTTGGACTGTGAAGAAAGCTGAGCGCCAAAGAATTGATGCTTTTGAACTGTGGTGCTGGAGAAGACTCTTGAGAGTCCCTTGGACTGCAAGGAGACCCAACTAGTCCATTCTGAAGGAGATCAGCCCTGGGATTTCTTTCGAAGGAATGATGCTCAAGCTGAAACTCCAGTACTTTGGCCACCTCATGCGAAGAGTTGACTCACTGGAAAAGACTTTGATGCTGGGAGGGATTGGGGGCAGGAGGAGAAGGGGATGACAGAGGATGAGATGGCTGGATGGCATCACTGACTCGATGAACATGAATCTAAGTGAACTTGGGCAGTTGGTGATGGACAGGGAGGCCTGGCGTGCTGCGATTCATGGGGTTGCAGAGTCGGACACGACTGAGCGACTGAACTGAACTGATAAGCCCTACTGGTTAAGAATCTTGTAAAAGTCTGACTATCTGCAAGATAATGAACTGTAGTCCCCCAGGCACCTCTGTCCAAGGAATTCTTCAGGCAAGAATACTGGAGTGGGCTGCCATGCACTCCTCCAGAGGATCTTCCTGATTAGGGATCCAACCCAGGTCTCCTGCATTGCACATAGCTTCTTTACTGTCTTGAGTCACCAGGGAAGCCCATAGTAATTATTACAAAGGTAACGATTTTAGACGGACATGCACAAAATAGATAATTATTTTCCTACTGTTGAGGGACGGAGAATAAGATTACCTAAAATATCCCGCAGTTCTTGAGCATCTATTCTTATTGTGCCTATATAGATTTTAAGATTTTAGATCGTAATCTAAATAACAATTTTCCACATTAATATATATTTTACAAATACAAAAATATCTTCAAAGCTTATGATTGTTATTTTTTATTGCCTAATCATTAAGTATTGATACTTTGTGAATATGCATTTAAAATTAACTAAAATACCATGAATGCTTTTTTAAAAAATAATCAGAAACCTTCAACTCTAAAACACACTAGCAATAAATACATCATTATATAAATACACTATATTCAGTTGCTCATTCACTCATTCTACAAGCACTTGCTGAATGCATACTTCTTGCCAAGCATGTTTTAGCAACTGGGAGTACAGCCTTGAAAAAAAAGTCTGGCCATTCGGAGCTTACATTTATTGTGTATTTGAGAGGGGAAGCAGTCAGCAAACAACATATATGATAAAGAAGAGCTTATACAAAATGAAACTGCGAGATAAAGGGGTTAGGGAGAGTGGGCAGCCAGCAGGTGTAATTGATACAGACTCATTAATACTGGCATTAGAGTAGGTGATCTAAAATAGGGAGCGACCCCTGGGGACATCCAGATTATTCCAGGCAAAAGGGAATCTGGGGACAGGAAGGGGCAGAAGGCTGTTATGGCATGAACAAGCAGCTGGGAGACAGGGAGATGCAAGTGGGAATGTGTGGGAGCCGTGGGAAAGTGCCAAAGGCTCTGCCCGAGTACCACAACCAGGCTGACTTAAACAACAGAATTTTATTCTCAGTGTCCCTGGAGGTCAGCAGTCCAAGATAAGGGTGTCGCCAGGGTTAGTTCTTGAGGCCATGAGACAGCTTCCATCCCATGTCTCTCTCCCCGCTTCTGGAGGTTTGCGGGTGTGATCTTTGGCCTTCCTTGACTTGCAGAAGCCTCACCTCAACCTCTGCCTTCATCTTCATTTGGCATTCTCCATTTACGTGTCTGGCTTCAGATTTCCCCTTTTTGTGAGGACACCGGTCACACGGAATTAGGACACACCCCATTTCAGTATGGCTTTATGCTGACTGGGGCTTCCCTTCAGATGGTAAAGAATCTGCCTGAAATGCGGGAGACCTGGATTTGATGCTGGGACAGGAAGATCCCCTGGGGAAGGGCATGGCAACCCACGCCAGTATTCTTGCCTGGAGAATCCTATGGACAGAGGAGCCTGGAAGGCTACAGTTCATGGGGTCATAGAGTCAGACATGACAGAGTGACAAACACACACTTATGCTAATTATAACAATCCTACTTCCAAATAACGTCACATTCTGAGGTACCAGGGGTTGCAACTCTATTGTATGAATTTGGGGGGGGGTATATTTCAATCAGTAACATGGCTATTAATGCTGAACGAGAGAAGCCACTGGAATCTTATGAGCAGACAAATGCCACGATCCCCCTTAAATTATAAGAGGACGCCTTTTGCTGCTCCTTTGACACTGGGCTGCAGTCAGGAAGGCTGGCGCAGTAAAGCCTGGTGACGGACCTGGACGTGGGAGCCGGAACACAAATGGGTCATTCCTGCGCCAGAGACATTCTCACTAGGAGACATGCTCAAGGTGTATCCAGTGTGAAAAATACATGATCAAAATAAAGTTCTGTTTTTTCAATAATACTCTCCCCATTTGATGCTACTTTAGAGAAGAAACCTTGAGGCTCTAGATTTCTACTTTATTCACAGTGAGAGTGAGGTGCTAGATCTAAGACTACAATTTAGCAGTTGGATCAAGGACTCAAATCCAATTATTCTAGCTTTAAACTCTGCAATTAATACTTAATATGATCAGGTTTTACAAATACAAAATATATCAAACTCATGAATCTCAGGTTTTTCATCTTCTATATGAAAGAATTCATTAAAACCTGATCTCTATCAAATTTGTTTAAATTTTAAAAAACTATGTTTCTATAATTACAAACTTACAATTAACAAGAGGGAAAAAATTACTTTATGGAAGATGAGTCTCAACTGCCCTTTTTGCTTGCACAGAGAAAAATTTACATCCCAGACAACCAAAAGATAAATAGCAAAAATAAAATGGTTACGTTTTCAATTAATTTATTTAGAAAAACGAAGGTTTACAGTTGGTGCCTTAAGGCAGCAGATCAAGAATTCCACAAGTTAGTATTAATAATACAGACTTTCAAAAACCTTTATAGATTAGTCCAAAGTAGAAAATTATTTTCTGCCCACTCTTGGACTCAGACACATTCAGAAAAAATATATATTTATAAAAATAAAATGGTAAACCTAATCCCACCAATGAACTGATAGTCTTAATATCAGTTTGTCTGAACAACCTCTGTGTAATAAGAATAGCTGAGTGATTTTTCCCTGCCCTACCTCCATATCATATGAAGTGATGATGAAAATATTTACTTTTTGAAAAATCAAAAACATCCCTGAAACAAAACATAAGAAACAGTAAGAACAAATATCCGCTAAATAAAAACAGTATAACTAATTGGTTTACTATTCATACAGACCCGTCCGGACTCAGCCTCTAGACATCTGGCTCTTCATGTTATTTCTATCTACTTCAGACACCAGGGAGCACGTGTGAAGAAGAAAATGGAAATCCCCGGTCTAATCCACCTAGATTTCAGATGGCAGTTTCAGAAATATTAATGCATACAATGAAGCAAAAAGGACTGCCAGCTATAATGAAGTGCGCTGCTGATAAAAACACTCTCTCCCTGAAACATCTTTAAAAACTGTGAGCACCGGATTAAGCAACAGCAAGCATCTAGGATCCTGGATTTCCGAAGTTAGAGAACTTTATTGCAACTGAAAGAGAAGGCAGAAGTCCAGCTTACTAAAGGATATTCCCCCTACTGACATGATCACAGTAAGATTCGTCACTGAACTAGGATGTTCAGTGTATCTATGTTCTACAAGATTCATTACAAAACCTACCTTTTGAAGAAATTTTCCTAAAATGAAAACAGCATTCCTAATAAACCCTGCTATCACACTAAAGGGAAAACCATACTAGTGAGCAAAAATTTTCAATTTGTTTTGTGAAGATACTGTGACAGTTATCTTAGAAACAACTAAAAAGCAAAATTTTTTAAAAAAATCACTTACAAACCACCTATACTTTTTGTTTCCCCAACATCACATTTTGAAAACACAGAATATGAGGCAACTGTACAGAGTTGTGAAAAAAGTAACAAAGAACTAAGGCTTTAATAGATGAGAAAAATCTCAGAATACAAAGATCACTGAACTGTGTTGATACATACTAAGCGTTGCTCTTTTTCTTTTACCTGTTTTGCTGTTTAATTTATAGGTGTGCTTGACAAAAGACAAAACCACGCAGATGACAGACCTGATAGTGATAAACATGAAGAAAAAAGCCATGCCATTCTCACAACCTCCTCGTGTCGCTGGTAGTGGCTAAGCTGTAACTTCCCTACCAGGCTGAGCCCGAGGATCTGTGTTTAACTAAGACTTTCACAGCCACAAAACAAAACAAGCCTGACCACTGCCAACACTAATACCTATTTTCCAAAAGACTCACCTGTTACTCGTTAGAGAGAAATTTCCTTGTTAAATTAACAGTATTTATATTCAATTTCCATTTAAGACTACCATTTCATTCTAGTGTTTCCTGCAATTTCCTGTGACTGCCTATGTGCTTCCTTTATAAAAATGATAATGACGAAGTCTCAAATTTAAGAATAATTATTGTATACTAAAAGGGTACAAGAAAGCAAATTACTAGTGACTCCTTAGGACTTAAGACACAAGAACTTCAGGTTAGTGGTGATAAGCATGGCATCAGAGACAACCCCAGGCTGCCCTGGGGACTGCAGCCCTGAACATCTTCAGTATCAGGACCACAAATTACATACTTTTAACATGATGAAACATTTTAAAATGTTTAATAATTCAATGAATAACCACTCAAATTACAGTCACTTAATAAAAATCCTAAACTTAGTTAAAAAATAAAGGTCTCAAAAATAAGCTAATCTATGATAAACATACCATACTATTATTTTTAAAAAATACCAATTTTGCACATTACTTAGGATAGAATTCCTATGTTATTCCATTATGGAGAGATGAAGGGTCACAGGCTGAAATGGGTAACACCTGGGAGGATGGAGAAAGCAACTGGCAGATCTCTTTAATCACTGGACGTGAATTTTCTTCATAGGCTGATTATGTCACTCATTATGAACAGGCACACCCATAGCATAACAGATGTCAGTAAATTCTATATGTGTATATGTAGGTGTATATACATACACACACACACCCACACACATTAGATCATAAGTTACCATAAAGTTACTAAACCATAAACATAAAAATATGATATATATTACTTTTTAAAAAGCAGCAGGAGCTTTTTATCAGAGAAAAATTTTAGATGAAATCCTAATATATAAAACAGATAAACAAGAGTAGGCTGTTCTGCTAAAGCAGGGGAGGCAGGAGTAACAGAGAGCCCCGCCTTTCCCGCAGTGTTGGCTGAGACATTGACTCAGTGTCCCAGCCATCATCTGAAATCACTGATACAAGTAAATCCTGTTTACGCGGTGAAGATTAAACATAAGACAATATGGGCCCACAATATAGGCCCCTATGAAAGTTTTATAATGCAACTGAGTATAAAGGTAAAAAGTAACAGTTCCTCTCCTTTAAAAATAATAACAAAATAAAACCACTATGCTATAGAAAACCAAATTGTTTTCTCTCATAATCTTAATTTGATCCTTGGAAAAAGTTAGTAGTTCTCTTTAAAGTGCCTAAATTTCAGACTTAATTTTGTCCATATAAATCTTATCCAAAACAGAGAAGAATGCATGGTGGGAGGTGGAGGTGTTATTTTTCTCTATCACACATGTATCTTCTACCTGACTGGCCAATTTAAATATTCTGCCCAAGAATCTTAATTCTGTCACAGAATATTCAGATAGAGAAACATGCAAATAGAACTGGTCTGGTAGTACAACATCTACAAGGTAAACTCTGACGGAGTGTTTTAGACAAACTTTCCATCTCTTTGCTCCAAACATCTCCCCGTTTGTGGAAGGACTATTTTATAACCCATGCAGTTGATGTTAGCAAAATACAAATAACACGTTCTCTTCTGGAAAGGTCATGATTAAATGTCTAAATTCAATAAATAGACTCTTTTAATAATGTGAAATCCTATCGAACAGTCTATCCGAGTCGAGGCTCAATCCTTCTTCTTCTCTAGCACATCTTTGGGCTCCTGAGGGGCGGGCAGCGGAGACGCCCCACCCCGGGGCTGCGGGGGCTCCTGGGTCTCCTCCGACTCCGGGCCGTCGTCAGGCTCGCTCTTGGACACTTCGTACCGCTCCTCTATGTAGCCTCCGTCCGCGTCTGCCGTACAGATGCCGTAGCACATGATGCTGATGACGCCCAGGGGCAGGCCGAAGAGGAAGCAGCCCATCAGCGGGGAGCTCCTGAATATGGACTGTGGAGAAACAAGGAGGCCCCTGAGACGCCGCCTGATAGGAAACCAACAAGGAACCTGAAGGCCGCTACAGAGTTCCTCCTCCTGCAGCCCGCCAGCCTCCCTTTGGTTACAATGAATCAATGTCAGTTTTTCTGCAGTTAACTACCCCGTGAAAGACACTTTAGACATTTTATATCAGTGTATGTGAGTATGTGGAGTCAAGCTATCGCCAGCAAAAAAGGGCACCAAATCCTCCATTATCTTTTTTTTTTAATTGAAAATTTTTATTTTGTATTGGAGGATGGCCGACTAACAACGCTGCGGATAGTCTCAGGTAGACACCAATCCATTCCCTTTTCAAATGACATTTGTTTCCTCACATTAATCACAAAGCTCTTTGAGGTGGCTGTTATGTGCCAACAGCTTTACAGCCGTATCCTGGCTTGAGAAGGCTGATTATTTACCATAAGGAAGGTAAGACTCTCTTCACATAACATTTTTTACTTGTCTGATTAGAAATTTCTAAAATTAACTTAGTAATTTCCCTCAGATCCCAGAAAAGTAAAAGCAACGTGACTGAGTTTTTCAACTATCCTATAGTCTATGAATTGTGACTGTAACTCGAGAACTAAACAGACAAATTCAAAACAGAGCAGGGTCACTTGGGAGTGAGATAATGGAAAACGGCATCACAGAGTCAAGGTGCTGTGAGTAAGAACAAGGCAGGCCGGGGTCCAGTGTGGGCTCAGACCAAGGAGAAAATGTGAGACGGACAGAGAACGGTGACATGAGTCACTGGCCAAGGGAAGGAGAGTGATCAGCGCCGATCACTGCAGTAACACTAATATGCAGAGGTGCAGAGAGGACTTGGAGACAGGGCAGGAGGAAGTGAGCAGCAAACCACGTGGAGGCCAGTCACAGGCGTGTGACCAGGGCCCAAGCCATGGAAAGGTCACGACGAACGGATGGCACAGGAGTAGGTCAGGATTATTAGCAGCTACGTCCACCAGTGGAACATCAGTTCTGTTTTAGTTGCTTTAGGCCACAATGAATGAAAACACACATGGAGTAGCTCAAAATAGACAGTGAG
Source organism: Capricornis sumatraensis (assembly GCF_032405125.1). Lineage (NCBI taxonomy): Eukaryota > Metazoa > Chordata > Mammalia > Artiodactyla > Bovidae > Capricornis > Capricornis sumatraensis. The sequence goes on along the minus strand of NC_091089.1, from coordinate 11,180,855 downwards.
AACTACATTTAAGGCTTCAACAAATTTAGGGCTACTCTGCAGTCAAGCTGACAGCTGAAGCTGGGATAGTAAGAGAGATTTCCTAGACTTCTCAGCAAGAGGGTTTCAGATCCAAGGACTGAGAAGGGTAGGAAGAGGACAGAAACTGAAAAACACCAAGTCATGCTCTTTAAGTTAAGCGATACTGAATTCCAGTTGCCTCACCAATCATACAGGAAAAAAACAACTGGAGAAACTTAATTTCCATTTGATCAGTATCTTTTCTTAACATAAATATGTACTAGATCTCATCTTGTAAGATGTATTTTTATCAAATCCTTTGAAACTCCATATTTTATTAACATCTTAGACAAAACTTATATCCCTATGTTCTCAATTATCAATGACACTAAACACACTGTCACAACTTACCACAACAGTAGATTTGGCATCAAATACTATTCGTTTCAATCTCTGCAAAATGCTGTCACCTCCTTGGGCCTTAAAGTTAACAGGAAGAAGCAAACTGTTATTTCAGTGCTATCATTTCATTCTTCTGTTAGGCAATCATTCTTACGATAGTAGGTCAAGAGTTGACCACAAAAGATTACGCGGAGCACCTGAGAGTCGTGGAGTAAACCTTCCTGGTCTTTCCGTCCCTCCTTGCTTCTGTCCTCCTGTATGAACACGGCCTGACTCACCTCTGAAAACGCGTCCTCCCTAGCACTCTGGTGCAGGCCCGCCCCATTTCTGAGTTTAGCTGAGCGTGGTCAGAGCTGCTGCAGGGTATCTTTCCTGTCCTACTGGGTATCTCTCCTGTCCTACAGGGAGAGCCTCCCTGGTGATGAAACCCAAAGGGAAAGAGGGCTGGAGGGCAGACGGGGCACAGTTCCTGAAGGAAACCCACCCAGTTCCCGTATTCAGCACCCTCTGAAGTCTTGTTCCCTCCCCGAATCTCACCAACTGACACAAAAGGGCTCTCACTCACACAGGTGAGCCTCACTTGAACAACTCCTACCTTTACAAACATAAAACTCCTACTATGTGGTTAAGAGTGTTCCCAAAGAAGAAATACTTGTTACTCTGTGAGCCAACATTCAAATACAGTTTGTATAAAGCTGAAACCAGTCTCACAAAATAATTAAGCTTCATGAAAGCACAAAAGTTTCATATTTTCTCTTAAAATAAGTTTAGATTATCCATTCATCATTCTGAGAAATGTTTTATAGAATTCTATTTGGAATAGTCCACTCAGGCTGGTTCTAAATACATTTCCTGATCTTTTAAAGAAACTGTGGCTTTATTCACAGTTTTTTAAAGAAAACTAATCCAAGTGACTTTATTCAACTGTATTTGTGAATCCAGATAATAAGAATTGTTTAGTTCACGATCAGACGGCTCTGTCCCCCACAGACCTCTCAGCCTCCAGAGCCCCAACTCTGACTCTACATCTCAAGGACGTCCCCGTCACTATGACAACCGGACATGCCCACCTAACAGTGTCCCGCCCATCAGTGCCCTTGCCACTGACAGCCTGCGGAACTGATTCCACCTACAGTGAGAGAGAACTGGGGAGGAGAGAGGTCTGCCCCACCCGGGGGAGGCCGAATCATCATCTCAGAATCGGAGGAAAAGAACTCATTTCTCCTCTACGTCCTCCCATCACCCCTTTGAAATTACAGTGAACAACTCACATATACTGTGCCATCCAAGATGTTATTAATGAACTGGACCATGTCTTCTGCATTTTTAATCTGTCTATCTAGTAAAAAGTACTGTTGGTTTGAAGTATTCAGTACAACCACAGTTGGGACTTTCAATTCACTGAAAATAAAAAAAAACAGAGAAGTCAAAATACATGTTAAACACAGAGACAACAAATATTCTGATGTTTGAATTAAATCCAAATAACTAAAAATACAAAAGGGAGCTATAATGGTTTTGCCTTCCCTCTGTTTATATAATTTCAAATTATGCATCAATTTAAAAAATAGCTAAATTAACATTTATGAGAATTGCTAGCATACAATATCAGACAGCTAAATATTCATGATTAAACCTAAAGATAAAAGTAAGTATGTATGAAGTGCCCATTTCTGGGCAGTATAATTCCTTACACAAGTCTATATTAAATACCATCACTGTTAATCACACACAGCCCACTTCAGTTGAAATGTTGTCTCCAGAGTCACTCCTGTGGTCCACTCTGATGCTTTCCCACAATGCGGCTTAAAGCTAATATTTTTCATTTAAAAGTAAATAAAGGTGGGGGAGTTTGAGTAAACTCCGGGAGTTGTTGATGGACAGGGAGGCCTGGCATGCTGCAGTCCATGGGGTCGCAAAGAGTCACACACGACTGAGTGACTGAACTGAACTGAACTGAAAAGAGGGGGGACTTTTCTTGTAAAAGAAGTTAAATGAGAAAATTCAAGTTAAATATCCAGCACATCCCTTGTACAGAACAGTGGTTCAATAAACATGATTCCAAAGCCTCTCAACTTGCCACCACCCCACAGTACAATCACCCATCCTCCTGGGTGCTCCAAGGACACACTAGATGTCAATTCAGTTTGCAGACAAAAACCGTAACATAATATTACTAATGTGTCATTTACTTCAAATAATTTTTATCTTTTTCCCTTCAAGGATAGGACTCTGCACAATTATAGAAAGGGGCTTCATTCTGTGCGCTACCTACGCATCAGGTTACGGTTAGTCATGTGTCTATTTGGATCAGTTCATGGCTATTCGTGTGTCTCCTATTATGCAAAAGCACACAGCTCTACAGTACAAACAATTCACAGCCCTGTATGATCACCACATGAGTAACCAAGTCCAGGAGGCTGCTTTCTTGCTTAATAATCCTCGACCCCTCCCCACACCACATGCTGCTCCCAGGAAGACAATGTGCGCTTCTTTGCGTGTCTCCATGATCGCCACGAGCAGAGGATCTACCTGCCAAGTATGGGGATGACAGGGAGGCGAGGCCTGGACCTAAGTGGCAGCCTGGAGCCACGTGGAACTGTGCCCAGACAAGGTTAGCGAAGCCCAGACAAGCGAGAGAGAATAAATGATTACTGTTTTACACCAATGGGTACTAGGGTACTTTATTATCCAGTATTATTAGGCAATAATTAACTGTGTAATTAAAAAAAAAAATCTTAGCTTCATTCTTGTTCACAAAAACAGGAAACAACTTTCTGACTTATAGCAATTATCATTATATTACATCAGTAGCAAAGTTCTATTTTTATGGAATGAATTAAGAACCTGGTCTTCCTACAAAAATATACTTTATGAAGAAATTAAAATACACAGCTGAACTAGAAACAATATTTTCTGAGACAATTCAATTCGAATATCAATGAAAAATAACCCCTCATCCTATCTCACAGACACCTAATACAAAATAATTTAACACGCCAAAGGTCTGAGAGGACCCTATTTCCTTGGAGAAAAAGTAAAAAACATAGTCAAAGCTACCGTGTTAAACTATCATGTAATATCATATATTTTGCCCTAAGTTAAAAACTTCTAGGCATAAATACTGATTAACGTATGTGTCAGTACTGATGGTACAGTGGTGAGGAGCTTCTGGAGTTAGAGAGGTCTGGATTCAGGGCCTGGGTCTCTTTGACTTACTTGCTGGGCATCATTTGGCTTATTAGTTAACTTTCTTGAGTTTCTTCTAAGAAATTTCAATTTTCTCATCTATATAAAATGGAAAGAATAATAGTACTTACACCTTACTGAGTTGGCGTAAAAGTCAGAAAATGCAGGCTGACCACCCAGTCCAGTGTTGGTCACAGAAGTGCTCATTGAGGACTTTGAATTACTACATAACCATCATTATATGCTTTCTCTCTTCTCTCAAAAAAAAAAAAAAAAAAAAAAGTACAAACTTCTAACCATAGCAGTAGCAAAACTTCTACTATCACATAACTCATGTTAGAAATAATACTGAAGGAATGTCCATCCATCTCTAGAAATTCTGAGTATTACCCAGAATCAAGGCGATGTTTATCAGGCGCAAACTGCTTTGGCCTCTTGCTCACAATGTTTTACTGCATCACTTTACTGGCTTGCCTCCAAGAACATTATAAAAAGTTGTTGTATTGAAATCCTGACTATATGCAGTATTACAAAATCCTACTAAAACATATTTCTATTGTAATATGGGGCTTCCCCAGTGGTGCATGGTAAAGAATCCACTTGCCAATACAGGAGACACAGGTTTGACCTCTGGGTTGGGAAGATCCCCAGGAGGAAGAAATGACAACCCACTCCAGTGTTCTTGTCTGGAGAATCCCATGGACAGAGGAGCTTGGTGAACGACCATCCATCCATGAGATCTCCAAGAAATGGACATGACTGAGCACATCATAATGTGTCCCCTTTATAAGATTACACAGCATAGCAATTTCTCTTACATCTCTACAAGGTCAACCAAACTCCTATAAGCAACAGTCATTTTATAGGTGATGGGAAATATGTAAACCATGTTTTTATACTTTGTATTGAGTATTAAAAATTCAAGTAAGTACCTTTAATAATTGTATAGATATTTTATTTTATTTTCCTTTGTCTTGATTTCTTCATTATGTATTAAATCTGGTACTTTGTATCTTTGGTAAACCCTCTCAAATTCTTACTAGAATAAGGATAATGAATTGCTTAGAAATGAACAAAGCTACTTTACTTTGTAGTTTTAAGATTATTAAGACGTTTGCTTCCTGGAAGAAAAGCTGTGACAAACCTAGACAGCCTATTAAGAAGCAGAGACACATCATTTTACCGACAAAAGTCAAAGCTATGGTTTTTCCAGTAGTCATGCATGGATGTGAGAGCTGGACCATAAGGAAAGCTGAGCACCAAAGAAGTGATACTTTTGAACTGTGGTGTTGGAGAAGACCCTTGGACTGCAAGATCAAACCAGTCAATTCTAAAGGACATCAATCCTGAATATTCCTTGGAAGGACTGATGCTGAAACTCCAATACTTTGGCCACCTGATGCAAAGAACTGACTCATTTGAAAAGACCCTGATACTGGGAAAGATTGAAGGCAGGAGAAGGGGATGACAGAGGATGAGATGGTTGGATGGCATCACCGACTCAATGGACAAGAGTTTGAGCAAGCTCCAGGAGCTGGTGATGGACAGGGAGGCCTCGTGTGCTGCAGTCCATGGAGGCCAAAGAGTCAAGCACCTGAACTGAACCGAACTTTGTAATTTTAGGCTCTGGAGGGATTTCCCCATTTTCACACCTGTGCTCTTTTTAAGAACCATTTTCCAAACACTCGTGTGTCTGTCTATTGCTCCCTGCCTGAAATGACCTCTCTGCGTTCTTCATTCAGCTACCTTCTCATTCCTTAGAACTGCTCTTAATTACTGCCTTCTCTGGCAAGCATTTTCTGAGCCCCTGCACCTTCTGTGCATCAGGATGAGGGCAGCAGTGGGCATCTCTCACGTTCTCAGACAGTCTGCAACCATCATCCTGTCTAACCCAGCAAACTGGAAACATCTGAAGACGGGGACTCCATAATCTACTCACTTTTTTGCATCAACAGTGCAGTGCCAAACACAGCATGTGACGTACAGCAAATACTCACTAAATGTCCACTGAATCAAACAGGCTTTCATTTGAAATTTATTAATTTGGTATAGGTTTGGTAAATGGTTTCTAATATCAACTTTCTGAAGTGACAAATCATATCTTAATACCATAAGCATAATCAGTATTATTTTAAAACTGCATAGTTTTCCTCTAAAGTTAAGTCTGTTAAAATAAATTCTTTAGAATAGTAATTAATCCCTGAATGCTAAAAATTTTCTAATTAAGTTTTATTTATTAAAACTGAACTAAGGTGCATATTAGAAACTACAAACTTTACAAATTTTTGAATGATGATATTCTTTCCAAAATACTATGTCATCAACATTAAAATGGCAGTATATTTTTAGAATAGAGAATTTTAAAGTTTATTAAGTTTCAAATACAGATTTTAAAAACTAAAGTAAAATATTTAATGGGAATGTATCTTTACTAACATATACAAAGGTTTGCTTTCTTTCAGCTATTAGTCCTTTTGCCTGTCTTTGAAAAACAGAAATCTAAAAACTGATAGTCAGGAATGCCCTGGTGGTCTGATGGTTAGGACCCCACACTCCTACTGCAGGGGGCATGCATTCAAACATTGATCGCAGAACTGAAATCCTGTAAGCCACACAGTGTGGCCAAAACAACAAAGAAGAGTTGGTAGCAAAATCACTGAGTCATTTAGCATTTTACTTACTCCATCAGCAAGGTATTTATATAGTCATTTCCATCCATATGGCCAAACTGAAAATCCCTATCAACAACCAAAAAGAAGAGAGATAAAGAGAGCAATATTAAATACAAAACAAGAATAAATACAAAGCACTCAATTTATTGTTTGCTAAGCATGTAAATACTGTAAACATATAACATATAAATTATATACAATAAATATTAAAAGGTGTCAATTCTACTGGCTTTGGAGATACAAACACGACATAACAAGCAAATTTTAAGACATTTCTATTTTGTTTCATACTATGCAATAGGAGAAATATATATATATATAAAATTGACACATCATTAAGAGACTCAGCATAAAAAAGGTATAATAAGCAAGTAATGTGACAGATTTACACTGTCTTATGACAGTAACAAACTGACTCAGCACACAGGAAAAATACCACCTATTTTTTAGGTTCCATTTTCTTTGAGTTCTTGTTAAATTCATCATCTTTCTGCATCTGACTTGTGGCTGCTCACTGAACTGTACCTCAAATGCATGACTAAACAGGCAATCTCATTTTACTGGGCTTTGCTTTACTGTAGTTCCCAGATTGGAGAAGGCAACGGCGACCCACTCCAGTACTCTTGCCTGGCAAATCCCATGGATGGAGGAGCCTGGTGGGCTGCAGTCCATGAGGTCACTAACAGTCAGACATGACTGAGTGACTTCACTTTCACTTTTCACTTTCATGCATTGGAGAAGGAAATGGCAACCCACTCCAGTGTTCTTGCCTGGAGAATCCCAGGGACGGGGGAGCCTGGTGGGCTGCCATCTATGGGGTCGCACAGAGTCAGACACAACTGAAGTGACTTAGCAGCAGCAGCAGCAGCAGTTCCCAGATAGTATGCTTTTTTCTTTTTTTTCCCCTTAACAAATTGAAGGTTTCTGGCAACTCCATTGAGTAAGTCTATCAGTGCTATTTTACCAACAGTATTTGCTTATTTTGTGTTACATTTTTCGTAATTCTCAATATTGCAAACTTTTTCATTATTTTTATATCTGCTCTGATGATCCGTGGGCAGTGATCTGTAATGTTACTGCTGTGATTTGGTGGTGCCATGAACTGTGTCCATGTAAGACTTCCACTTTAAGTAATAAATGTAATGTGTGTTCTGACTTCTCCAACAACCAGCCATTGTCCCATCTCTCTCTCTCTCCTCTGGCCTCCCTGTTCCCTGAGACACAACAATGTTGAAATCAGATGGCCCTACAATGGCCTCTGAATGTTCAAGTGAAAGAGTCCCATGTCTCTCACTTTAAATCAAAAGCTATAAAAGATCCAGTTCAGAAAGGGAGGGAAGTTGAAGGTTGAGATAGGCTGAAAGCTAGGCCTCTTACAGCAAAACAGTCAGCCAAGTTGCAAATGCCAAGGGAAAGTTCTTGAAGGAAATTAAAGGTGCTATTCCAGTGAATACACAAATGGCAAGCAAGTAAAACAGCCTTATTACTGATACGCAGAGTTTTGAGGTTTCTGGATAGAAGATCAAAGCAGCTACAACATTTCCTTAAGCCAAAGCCTAACCCAGAGCAAGGCCCTAACTCTCTTCAGTTCTATGGAGGCTGAGAGAGGTGAGGAAGCTGGGAAGAAAATTTGAAGCCAGCAGAAGGTGGTTTATTAGACTTAAGGACAGAAGCCTTCTGCATAACAGCAAAGTGCAAGGTAAGGCAATAAGAGCTGATGTAGAAGCCACAGCAAGCTATCCAGAAGATCCAGCTCAGATCATTAATGAAGGTGGCTGCATTAAACTAGAGATTCTCAGAGTAGATGAAACAGCCTTCTATCGGAAGAAGATGCCATCTAGGACTACTGGAGCTAGAGAAGAGACATCTATGCCTGGCTTTCAAACCTTCAAAGGACAGGCTGACTCTCTTGTTAGGGGCAAACATAGTTTGTGACTCTAAGTTGAAACCAATGTTCATTAATCATTTTAAAAATATTAGAAGTCTTTAAGAATTATGCTAAATCTACCCTGCCTTTTTATGACAACGTAGCCTGGATACAGCATATCTATTTACAACATGGTTTAATAATATTTTAAGGCCTACTGTTGAGACCTACTGCTCAGAAAAAAAAAAAAAAGATTCCTTCAAACTATCTGCTTGTTGACAATGCACTTGGGTCCCCCAAGAGCTCTGATGGAGAGATACCATGAGATGAATATTGTGTTCCCTCCTGCTAACGTTAACACAACACTTATTCTGCAGCCCCTGGATCAAGGAGTCATTCTGACTCTCAAGTCTTATTAGGGAAGAAGCACATTTCCTAAGGCCACAGCTGCCACAAACAGTGACAGATCTGGTGGGTCTGGGCAGAGTCAACTGCAAACTTCCAGCAGGGAGTCACAATCCTATATGCCACTGAGAGCATTCATGATTCATGGGGAGAGGTCAAGTATCAACACCAAGAGGAGTTTGGAAGAAGCAGATTCCAACCCTCATGGACCATTCTGAGTCATTCAAGATTTCAGAGAAGGAAATGACTACAGATGTAGTGAACAGTCAGAAAACTAGATTAGGAATGGAGCCTGAACTGCTACAATCCTGTGATAACATATGAGTGGATGAGGAGTTGCTTCTTATGGATGAGCAGAGAAAGCGGTTCCAGGAATCTACTCCTGGGGAAGAGGTTTCGAAGACTGTTGAAATCACAACATTTAGTGGACTCAGAATATTACATAAATTTAGCTGACAAAGGAGCAGGGTTTGAGAGGATCCCTTCAGATTCTGAAAGATGTTCTACTGTGGGCAACATGCTGTCAACGCTATGGAGAAATTGTTCAGGAAAGGAAGAGTTGATCCATGAGGCAGATGTTATTGTTCTATTTTTAGAAAAAGCCACGGCCACCCTAATCTCAACCACCCTGGGCTGGTCAGCCAGCAACCTTCAACACGGGGGCAACCTTCCACCAGCAAAAAGATTACAGCTCACTGAAGGATCGGGTGATGACTGGTATTTTTAAAGTATGGACATTTTTTCAGACACAGTGCTGCTGCACACTTAACAAACCACAGTATATATCAGAACATAACTTTTATATGTACTAGGGAAACAGAAATTTCGTGTGACTTGCTGTATTGCAGTGGTCTGAGGCCAAGTCCGCAACACCTCTGAAATATATGCTTGTATATGGGCATGTTTTCTTACCACACACTTACCCTAAATCCTAACAAGACGGAGGTATGATTCAAATTAGAAGGTTTTTTTTTTCCTAACTTATAAGACATATATCAATAAACTTCAACTCCAAATAATTCATAATGAAATGCAACATGCTGTAATTCATTTCAGCTCCTTGATTCATCTTTGAAAGTATGGAATACTCCTTACTTTTGCTTTACTGTATTACAAAACATAATGAAACAAAGATAATGGAGCTTTCCAGAATGCAAACACCTACCTGTGAAACTGGTCTCTGTAATCTCTAGCAACTTCCTGAATAATTGATTTTAATCTGTAAGAAAATAAAAAACACATGAACATTCCATCTTGTCAACTTGAAAAAATAAAATTATTCAATTATAGTATCTGCTGCTTTATCTAATGTTTAACACTGCAGGAAAAGTAAGATACCATATCAAGTTTATCTGAAGGCCATGTAAAGTCTGAACTGGATGATAGCTGAAGCTTAAAACTATTTCAAGGCACTATACCTGGTATGTTCAACTGATGTATTTTTCTCATCAATTACTGCAATAGCCACAAGCTTTCCTGAAATGAAGAATGACATATATAAATTCAATAATCCTAATTATACAAACTTTCCAATTACTGTACTTACAAACAGGAAAACAGTATATAGCTTCTAAATCCAATTCCAATTATTTTAAACATATTATGTTTAACAGAGTGAAACCCTGAATTATTTTTAACATCAAGTGATAAATTCCAACCTACCTCCCACCCCCAATATCAACTAATGAGTGAAAGTCGCTCAGTTGTGTCCGACTCTTTGCAATAAAGAGTATGTCAAGGCTGTATATCGTCACCCTACTTATTTAACTTATATGCAGAGTACATCATGAGAAACGCTGGGCTGGAGGAAGCACAAGCTGGAATCAAGATTGCCGGGAGAAATATCAATAACCTCAGATATGCAGATGACACCACCCTTATGGCAGAAAGTGAAGAACTAAAGAGCCTCTTGATGAAAGTGAAAGTGGAGAGTGAAAAAGTTGGCTTAAAGCTCAACATTCAGAAAACGAAGATCATGGCATCTGGTCCCATCACTTCATGGGAAATAGATGGGGAAACAGTGGAAACAGTGTTAGACTTTATTTTTCTGGGCTCCAAAATCACTGCAGATCGTGATTGCAGCCATGAAATTAAGACACTTACTCCTTGGAAGAAAAGTTATGACCAACCTAAACAAGCGTGTTAAAAAGTAGAGACATTACTTTGCCAACAAAGTTCTGTTTAGTCAAGGCTATGGTTTTTCCAGTGGTCATGTATGGATGTGAGAGTTGGACTATAAAGAAAGCTAAGCGCCGAAGAATTGATGCTTTTTAACTGTGGTGTTGGGGAAGACTCTTGAGAGTCCCTTGGACTGCAAGGAGATCCAACCAGTCCATCCTAAAGGAGATCAGTCCTGGGTATTCATTAGAAGGACTGATGATGAAGCTGAAACTCCAGTACTTTGGCCACCTGATGCGAAGAGCTGACTCATCTGAAACTCATCCTGGCAACGGGAAAGATTGAGGGCAGGAGGAGAAGGGGACAGCAGAGGATAAGATCGTTGGATGGCATCACCGACTTGATGGACACGGGTTTGGGTGGCCTCGGGGAGTTGGTGATGGACAGGGAGGCCTGGAATGCTGAGTGCGGTTCACAGGGTCACAAGAAGTTGGACATGACTGAGCGACTAAACTGAACTGAACTGGACTATACAGTCCATGGAATTCTCCAGGCCAGAATACTGGAGTGGGTAGCCTTTCCCTTCTCCGGGAGATCTTCTCAACCTAGAGATAGAACCTAGGTCTCCTCAACTGCAGGCAGATTCTTTACCAGCTGAGTCAGAAGGGAAGCCCAAGAATACTAGAGAGGGTAGCCTATCCCTTCTCCAGTGGATCTTCCCGACCCAGGAACTGAACTGGGGTCTCCTGCATTGCAGGCAGATTCTTTACCAACTGAGCTATCAGGAAAGCCCCAATAATGGTAAATATTTAACAATTCACATACTCAAACTGCATTCCTTCACACAACTCACATGATGAAAATAAGTATTTTGTTGAAAATTAATACAAACTAACAAAGCACTTCTCCCTAACACTTACGTGGCTGGCTTCCTATAATTTTTGTAGTACATCTATTTGAGACCATTCAGCTAGTTTCTTGCAGCTTTCTTTTCGCATCTATATTTATATTTGCTTTGCTTATCATTTTTGAGTATGTAACTTCAAGAAACCATGCCAACCTGACACCCTTATTTTACACACAAGTAGAAGTGTGCTTTCAAAGGTTGTAATAACTTGTATTCCAAATTCTATTACGAAATCAGTCTTCTGAGGACAGGTTTCTGGTGGTTATTTTTTTCTTATTTCCTTATTATCCAGGCTCTGTTTTCCCTGTCACTATTGATTCTTTAACGAACCCTTTCTAGCTAATCTTTATTCCACATGTATGTTCTTTGGTAATATTCATCTATATTCTCATAAAGTTGAACTGGCATTCAGGTCTGAAAGAAGGAATGATATTATGAAATAGAAATTAAAAACTCATTTCCTACAGATTTATGTAATCAGTTAAGGAAAAGCTTTGTAGAGTGATGGAGAGTTGTACACATGCTGTTACCAGTGTCTCCAAGTTCATACAAGAGGAAGCCGTCCATCGTAAGGTAATTCTGAAACCTCTCCCTGTTGATCCAAGATGACAGATCACCATCTTCATACTCTTTAAAACAAAGTTAATAAATTAGAGTGTAAATATGACATTAAAATGTTTACAATGTTTAAGCTAGCAATATTTATAAAATGCCTGACACAGGACCATAATCTTAAATTCATAAATTTCATTTTTAGAAAGCTATTCGAAGCAAACAATCAAATGTAAAAAAAGGATTAATATACAAAACACTCCATCATTACCACATCATTAACACAGCAAAAGATAAATAAATAATAATACAGGAAATAACTGAAATACCCTAAACAAGAAGTAATTTAAATCATTACAGTACACACTGAGGAAAACCATTTATAGATTTTTTAAAATTACAATAATTAAGGGGTAAAGCAGGTGACAAAATAATACATGACTGTAATACTGCAAAAAATGAAGTATGTAAGAAAACTCACAGAATGATACAATGAAGGGATATATATATATACTCCTACTAAATAGTTTTCCTGGGCTGATGATTATTCTTGGATGATGTACTTATGGACAATATTTTACTCTAATTTCTTTGCTCTTCTGTATTTTATGACATTCTTTTTCTTATGTAAAACAAAATCACATATAATGTCAAACATAGTATTTTAGCCCTTTTCTAATATCATATACTTCCTCTGACAGGAAATATCCAAGAGAATTATGTCCTGATTAGAAGTCTGAAAAATGATCACAACTGCATGAAACAGCAGCTGATGGAAGATTGGATTGGATTTGTAGGAAGATTGGATTTTATTGACTTCTTGAAAGATGTGCTTTTTTGGTCACTTGCTAAACAGAACATTTTCAAGTTATCACACCTATAAAATAAGTAATATAGTGCAAACCTGAAAGTATTAATGGATTCAGATTGATGACTTAGGAGAGTACACATAAAACTAGAAGTTGAATACTGAGTCACAATCTCCACTCCAGGTCAAATTTTCTAAAGATTATACACGAAAGTGATAAACCTAAAACTCATTAAGAATTATACCACTCCCCCTGAGCTTTATCTCCATGCTCCTGACATTATCAACAACAATGAAAAGGCAGGATAAGCAGGCTTCACTGTGGAAGGGTGGCTTATTTCTTCCACTTCTTTGTGTGTCTCAAATGTCAGACCCTTTTAAAATGAATTCTGCACATTTTAAAGTAATGTAGAGAAACTGCATAGGGCTCATTTATAAAGAAGGCAAATGATCTGATTTAAAAAAAACAAAAAGAAATTTATTGTAAGGAAACTCAGAATGAAAGACCACTGAGCGGAAAACATGAAGCTGAAGGGTAAGAAAAATCCAGCAGTCACTGAACTAATGGGTTTTGTAAACAGTAGGTGCATCTGACGTCAACATCTAAGGCATGTAATAGACACGGCATTTTAATTATAAGCTGTTTTGTTTTACACCAGTTAAAATGCTGGAACTTACCATCATAAACAAAATAGGTTTCATCTTTGAAAACAAGCACGGCAGGCATCTCTTTCAGGGTCACATACTGCATAAACCAGAAGAGTAAATGAGTTTGACAGTTAAAAATCTTCCGTTGGTCACCATGAGTTTTAAAAGCATTGAAAGATACTTGGGGGAAAACTCACAATGCTAACAAAAAAGTTACAAATGGTTAAAAAGAACACAGTCAATCTCAAGCTCATCTAGTGACTAGACTTGTTACCTCTTGATCCATCCCCTGGTACGTGCCCTGTCTGCTATGGAGGAACCATGGAATATTCTTAGAGGTGCTAACAGACAAAGATATCACAAGAAGTGGGGTCCAGGCGGCACACTGAAATGGCAGAGGAGCTGGGGCAGAGGTAGGGGCAGCACAGGCCCGTCCTCCCCCCAGCTCCCAGGCTGTGTGACAAAGACTCCATCACCGCACCTGTGAGTCGGCTTCCTGTGCCTCCAGGATGCATCACCACCTCACCGGAGAGTAAGAGATGCTAACATATGGGAAAGGTGAGAGTGAGCTTAGACAGTAACCTGGTTCATGAATGAGAACTCATAATGGCAATAAATAAGAAAAAATTCATTCAGTGGGTGCCTGCTTCTTAGCCCTGTGCTGTGCTTAGTCATGTCTGACTCTGCGACCCCAGGGACTGCAGCCCACCAGGCTCCTCTATCCATGGGGATTCTCCAGGCAAGAATACTGGAGTGGGTTGCCATGCCCTCCTCCGGGGGATCTTCCCAACCCGGGGATTGAACCCAGGTCTCCTGCATGGCAGGCAGATTCTCTACCCACTGAGCTACCAGGGGAGCTGTGTTGTACTAATTTCAAAAGAGAAAAATTATAGCAGAGAAATCAGCATCAGAGCAGGAAAGATGTAACTTGGGTAAGCCACAGAGAATTACTATGTGAGTGTGGTAATGCTGAACCTAACAATGGACAAATCAGTAGATGACTATTACAATAAAAATAATAAAAGAAGGACAGCTGTCCTGGACAGATTAAAAGGGAGGGCGGTATGTCTCAGGTGATGCAGCATGATCTGGTTACAATGCATTAAAAAATGCCACAGCACCATGAAGACAGCCACTGAAGGGCAGCAGTAAAGCTCTCAGGAGAGGCTCTGCCATCAAGCACGCCGCTAGTCACCCATCCACACTGATGCTCTCGGAGCATTTCAGAACATCCCGCGCCCCTCCCTTCCAAGGGCATCCCTGAGTGAGCCATTCCCTGAGATCACACACCAGTGAGCCACCTGTCCCCATTACTCCTCTGAAACCGTTTCTCTTAAAACCACCAACAACCTCCAAGGTAACAAACACCACTGTTACTCCCTCTCCTCATCTTGGTGTTTCACAAGCATCTCGCACAACTGGCCACTCTTCTCTTACACACCTTGTATCCTGGCTTCCCTTTCACCTTGTTTTCCTATTTTACTGGTGAGTTTTTCTCATTATTCTCTGCTGTCTTTCAGACCTGGGACCTTTTACCGACCACCCTCCTCAAATTTGCACTCCACGTTTGAGAAGTTTATTTTATTATTTATGCAGCTATGACTTAACTCCCAACCCTTATATCCAACAACTTATTTGATGTTTGTACCTGGATGCTTAATATGTCAACTTAAAATAAACCTTCAAAACTCAATCATTCCTCCCATACTCTTAACTTGTTCCTTCCCCAGTATTCCCAAGCTCATAAGTAACACCACCATCTACCTACCCAGTTGCTCAAACCAAAAACCTAGAGTCATCCTTTTATTAAATTACTAAAGCACATCTTTATTTTGCAATTGAACAATTCAAAGTCACAGCTAGAGTTTTTTCATGTTTGAACCTAAACAACTTATTTCTCAATCAAAGTGAATTGCAACCAAGAGAACACGTATGACTTCTTATTCATCTCTTTTCCTCTAGGGCAAACTCAAACAATTCCATCTCCAAACATAATTCTTTCCCTTCTCCCTAATTATTTTACTACCTTTCAAGCCTAAATCCTAGATTGTTTCAAGAGCTCAAGTGATCTTCCTGACTGAGTCTCATCCTGATCCAGTTCTTTTTGCACTTAGCAGAGGAATGTCCTTAAAACGAACTTGAGACCAAGTCCTTCCCTAGCCCTTCGCATGCATGGCCATGACCTACCAGGCTTCCACTGGCCTCTGCCTACCTCTCGTCTCCTTTCTCACTGCAGTACAGCCACAGCAGCAACTGCTGTCACGCCACTATGCCGGGCAGGGTCTCATCTAGAGCATTTGTATCCCCTGGTCCTTGTTTCTGGTTAACTTTGGCCACAGACCTGTGTGTGGCTCCTTCACATCCCGTAAGTCCCAGTTCAAATATATTTTCTCCTCAGACAGAAACTTCTTGATCAACCAATCAAGAGCAGCCATCTGCTCCTCTGTCTGTGGGATTCTCCAGGCAAGAGTACTGGAGTGGGTTGCCATTTCCTTCTCCAGGAGATCTTCCCAACCCAGGGATCGAACCCAGGTCTCCTGCATTGCAGGCAGGCACTTTACCATCTAAGCCACCAGGGAAGACTTTAAATGACTACACTGCTGCTTAATTATTTTTTTTAAAAAGCAGTTATGATATCTTGTTTATAGCTTTGTTTCCTGAGGACCCAAGCAAAGAAAGACTCATCTACAATACTAAGATTTAATCCACTTCCCCATCCACAAGAACATAACCTCTACTATATGAGGGTCCTGATGACTTTGGTTGTCATCAATAATCCAGGACTTAAAACTGCATGCCACAACGATTAAAGGACAATAAACAGTTGTTGAATATACATATTAACACATTACTTAAAATTCAACTTTAAATATTACCGCAGGGACAACTTCTTCTGAGGCGGAAAAGAAGTATGTATATACAATTAATTCTGAAGCAGCATCAATGTATTTCTCCTGTGAAGATACAAACAGAAAAAAGGTGACTTTTAAATAGTAACCAAGATCAAAATTCATTCCTCATTAAACATTCAGAGCAAGTAGTATCATTGCTAAGTATTAACAGATCATGACAATTTGCTACCTTAAATCCTTTTATGTGGAAAGATTAAACATAAACTGTTTCTTGGGCAAAAAACCATTAGAACTAAGTGCTTTTATACACCTTCAAATAACATTCATTAAATAAAACAAGCTCAAATTATATTTATTAATTTAATTTGCTAGTGAACAGAGAAGTGCATGTCCACACATGCAAAGATACACATACATGTATACAATAATCTTTAAAACAGTGAGCTTTTGCCTATTACACTCAACTGCGTGTTGCAGTCTCCAAGTCTCAAAATGCTGAAAAGCGATACAGAATTTAAATAAACAGGTCAAGAACAGAAGAAAGACTAAGTTAGGCAACATCCACCCATTTTACTCAATTGTTTCATGAAGGCAAATACTATAGAGAGTATATGACAAAGTGCTTTTATTATAAAAACACTTAGATTGAACGAAAGTATTCCTAATAAGGGTGAAATAAGTCCTGAATTTTTCATGAAAGTCTTCATTATACAGAAAATTAAATTATAATACATCTGTTCTTATGGATTAAAAAATAAAATCATTTGATACCTTCAGAGGTGACTCTCCACCTATATATACAAAAAATACACGATGTCTCTTCTGCATATGTTCAAACATTTGCTGACTTGGAAGTGGCCGAATTAGAGCCCTGTTTGAAAATAGAACAAATGAAAAAAACCTTGTACTTCAACTAAAACTAGTACATACTTTATTTCTATTTATGTCAGCCCATCATGTCTAACGTCACAAACTTTTATTACTGTATGAATTGCATTTTAAGTATATCATTCAATTAACATAAATCATATAAACTACAGACCATGACCACTATTAAATCACAGTACCTACAATTCGATCTACCAGTTTAAAAAATAAGCTTTAAGTATGTCCCTCTGGAGAATATCACTTTAACCAATGTTTGGATAGGCAAAGATGGGACTATAATCCATTTAGAATCCTCAGCTAAAAACAAAACCATCCACATGAGAGGTGATTTTTTTTTCTCCCTTTCAAAAGATCATTCACACAAACACACTTTGAAATATACTATTCTAGGAGTTAATAACTTTATATTTAGAATATTTATGTCTTACTCTGTCCATTTAAATGCTATGTAGTTTTAAAACACCCTATGAAGATTAAAATCTAAAATGTTCCTAAGTATGTTATTCTTCTCAGGAAAAATAAAATGGAAAATGGCAGCACATAAGAATTTTATGAAAACAAAACTATAAGAAGTTTTATTATATATTTCAAAGCCAAATAAACTGAGAAATGAACTACATCAAACATGACTATAAAACATATGACTTATGAAATATTATTGAAAGCTAAGAGGCAGTCTTCTTCTAAATGTGGTCTGTAAGATTTTTATTCCATCACATTTACAAAAAGAACAAGATGTATTCTGCAAAGGCAAACATATTTTCAAAATGCACAGTTCTTTAAATGCATTGCATCACTCTATTCTAGTCTCTATTTTCATGTGTGAGTAATTAACTGGTAAGTGACGCAACTCCAGAAGTGATTCTTGAAATTTCCTTTGCAGTAGATTCAGTCCTGGTTACATCAGGAGAAGGCCACCTTAAAATTGCCAAAACATAAAGACTCATCTAAACCATAGAGGAATAAAGTAATCCTACTAGAGACCCCCTCATATGCTATAAAATTACCTCAAAATTATTCACAAAGCAAATAAAATGAAACATACAATCAGTAAGAAAATACAGTAAAAATTATACTTTATCAAAGCTTTGCAAACTTTAATATTCAAAGATCATTCCTAATTCTGTGTCTTTTCTCAAATAATTTAAGCTAGATAGTATCATGCCACCCAACAAATCCACCCTAGTATTTCAATTTAACTTAAAAATATTTAGAGCTATCAATATATTACATCCTGTCAAACTCATAAGCTACTATATTTTCAAAGTAACCTACTTTGATAAATGTTCTCTTCAAGAAGTTGCACCAACTTTCTATATATGCTAGCAAGATGTAGATTAAAAAAAAAAAAAATCACCCGATTCAAACCAAAAGGAAAGACAAAATTTGTTTTCTTAGCAGTAAAACTTCAGAGATCTGAAACTCAAAAAGATCTCTGGGTTCTAATTACATTATATTCTAAGCAAAATATGCAACAATACCTCACAGCTGGCATACAGGAGCATGTGAAAGATGAGGGAAAGAATCTTAGCTACATCTCAAAAGCATCTCTACATATCTACATAGCTACATCTCTCACATATCATAGGCTAGGGATTAAAGTCTAGGACTATTCAAAACATCACGCTGCGGGGTTTCTCTTAACACTGAAACTAGACAATGAGCAAAATAATGTAAACCAGGTCGTACAAAGGCGAAACCATCATAAAATAAAAATTAAGGTTCACAAAGCCGTTAGAAGCAACCAAGTCTTGAAAATGTATTAAAAAAATCCGCTGGGGAAAAGCTCTTGTATACACAAGATAAATTTAAATGTGAGTGAGGTCAACAAGTATGTAACATAAACCATGGGCTCCTTCATTTTTCTAGAGAAGCTCTTTGCATATGCTATGCAACTCTATCTCTCCTCATAGACAAATTTCATTTAGAAACCTAAAAATACGTATATTCAGTGCAGTTTATTAAAATACATTTAATTTTCAAATACTGATATCATAAAGGCCTGTCATAATACAAACTTACCCTGACACTCTGTGAGCAAACTCAATTATATCATCTTTTGTTCGTGGTCCTCTATAATTATATGCTAGGTCTCCTTTTAATCTTAAAAGAAGAAAAGAAGATAAAAGTTTACATTAACTGTTTTCATATTTAATGATAATCACCCTCTATTGTTACACAAATTACAGCATACAAAATAGTAAATGGAGTTTTAGAAGCAGCATAATCATGGGGAAAAAACCGCTGAACACTGCCTTCAGGGGATCAACAACTCAAAATGCAAAGAAAAAAACTACATTTTTCTAAAATTATGTGAAAATATTTCACTCTATGTTTGATAGCTGCATATATTTATGCCTTTCAATAAATGAAAAACATACACATTCATGGTAAAGAACTCAAAGCATAAGTCTTACTATCTTCTCTATTAAAAGGTCAGTGAAAGGACAGGGAATTAAAAATATTTTGGTAAAGATAAAACCAATTTTAAGCAATATAACAGAGTAACATGATAAATGCACCAAGATTACAGAGTAAAACAATGCATTAAAAACACCTCTTCTAGAAAATTAAATAATCTTCTAAAATCTTGCCAATGAGTTGTGTCCAACTAACTGAAATTTTAAAAGTTATGAAAGCGCAACTGAACACCTATACTTAAACCAAAGGAATAAAAAAGATAATTAACTGAACATAGGTAACTAAGAGGCTTAGCAAACATTTTTAAACAGTGGGAGAAGGAGGGAGGCTAACACAGAACCCAAGGAATTAAAAAAATAACTTACTTTATTACAAAAATAAGTTTCCAAGTAATTCCTCAAGGCTTCATATTAACAAAATAAGGATGAGATCAGGATTAAACTCATGAGAAAATTCAATAAAACCATGATTACAAAACAAGGCCTTTAGAATTATCACAAGATATTTTTTACTGTATATGCTCTGTGACAGACGTGGTCAAATCTACAGGTGATAACTAACATCCATCAATTTTATTCTTTTTCTTTCACCTCTAATGAAATAGGTCTATTTTAATTATAGAAAAGTAAAATTTGTTACGAGATAGGATTCACAAGTTAAACAAAATACACTCTTGAGTACCTGAGGGGTAAAAGACCTGTTGTAATTTACAACTGTACACCTTGTCCTGCTAAGCGCCTCTCACAGTCCAACTCAAAACACATTTGGTGAATTAGCCTTAAACCACACATTCACTTAAGCGCAAAGAAAAGCACAGATGGATCCCTCTCCCTGGACCACACTGCACCTAGAAAGAACTGCTGAACCCAAGTCTTCAATTAATGTAATAAAATGTAAGTAGAGTGAACTAATAAAAATACACATATAAACATACAACACTCAACTTACAGCTTAATTGTTGGATAACCTCGAACTCCAAACTCTGAAGCAATGCCTTGATAAGAAAAAGAATAAATAATTCTAAATTTTTTAAAAATGAGAAACTAGGTAATAAATGAGCCTTTTACTTAAAAAAAATATACAAACCCATATAGATATGTTGTTCTTAACTCTTAAAAAATAATGTAAACACACAAAAAGGAAAAAACATGACATTCTCATACAAAATAATTACTTGATAATCCAACTTATGACTTACACAAAAATACTATGACAAAATAAAAAATAAATTCCAAAAGAGTAAATTTTATCTCTAAAGTACTTATTTTAAAAGATGTTGTTCTTTTAAAAAAAATTATGTATATATATATACACCCACACAAAGTCTCACTCTTCATTTGACTTCATTTACAGGACATATATTTCTCAAAAAAAAGGCCCATCTCTTCCGTTAGTGTTTTCTGAGTCTTAAAAGAACTGCTTTGTACTTTAATTTTAAAAACATGAACTATAATTGCAAAAATAATTTATGATCTAAAAGCATCATTACTTGTTTTAAAAGTTCCTGTTTTTGTAATAACCTAGAGTATTAATAATTTCAGTTACTTCAAAGATTCCTGTGAAATCCCCACATTAATTAAAATGAGATACAGTCACTACAATGGCATCTTTTTAAGGAAAACAAAAAATAGTAACAAAAATAAGGAAAAAAACAGAATTAGACAACTTTAAGAGGCATAGTAATCACTATAGAAAATCAAAACTATACTACTTTACAGATTTAAGGCAACTGGGACAGAAAAAAAGAAATAAAATATTCTCAGTAGACAAAATACAGTATATTTATACAACTATTCTAATTTATGCAAAGTATACTGTATTTACTCACATAATCGCTCCCTCTGTTCATTTTCTCTTATTTCCAGAATATTTTTTATGACAGTTGGGTATAAAAAAACTGGGTGCTGATTTACCAATCACTTTAGTAATCATTAATCTTGGTTTCTCTCCCCAGCACCAATACACAAGAAAAAGACAAAGTGAATTCGTGACAAATAGTACCGAAAATCTGTCCTCCTTCCTTTTCCAACTCTAGACCTTCTCCCTTAAACATGAAGAAAGGTGACCAGTGATCAACAATGGCTTTTATTAGAGATGACACAAACGATAGGGGTGACAAAAATAAAAACCTGGTGTGTATGTATGGAGATACAAGTCCTGTCTTTGAATAGCCCCGTGAGCTTAGACCAATAACATATTTTATCTGTGCCTATCTCTAACTTAGGACTTAATTCTGTCAAGTGTTACACACATACATATATATAATTGAAGTATAGTTGGCTTTCAATATTATGTTAGCTACGGTATAGTGACTCACTGTTTTTATAGAGTATACTCTACCTAAGAAAAGTTATGACCAACCTAGATGGTATATTCAAAAGCAGAGACATTACTCTGCCGACTAAGGTCCATCTAGTCAAGGCTATGGTTTTTCCTGTAGTCATGTATGGATGTGAGAGTTAGACTGTGAAGAAGGCTGAGTGCTGAAGAATTGATGCTTTTGAACTGTGGTGTTGGAGAAGACTCTTGAGAGTCCCTTGGACTGCAAGGAGATCCAACCAGTCCATTCTGAAGGAGATCAACCCTGGGATTTCTTTGGAAGGAATGATGCTAAAGCTTAAACTCAGTACTTTGGCCACCTCATATGAAGAGTTGACTCATTGGAAAAGACACGACTGAGCAACTGAACTAAGGTTACTATAAAACATGGCTGTATTTCCCTGTGCTGTACAATATAACCTTGTTGCTTATTTACACACTGGTTTGTAGCTCTGAACCCCACGTTCCTATCTCACCCTGTTTCCTTCTCCCTCCTGGCATCCATAGGAGTTCAGAGCTACAAACCAGTGTGTAAATAAGCAACAAGGTTATATAGTAACCTCAGTTAGTTCAGTTGCTCAGTCGTGTCCCACTCTTTGCGACCCCATGAATCGCAGCACGCCGGGCCTCCCTGTCCATCACCAACTCCCGGAGTTCACTCAGACTCACGTCCATCAAGTCCGTGATGCCATCCAGCCATCGCATCCTCGGTCGTCCCCTTCTCTTCCTGCCCCCAATCCCTCCCAGCATCAGAGTCTTTTCCAATGAGTCAACTCTTTGCATGAGGTGGCCAAAGTACTGGAGTTTCAGCTTTAGCATCATTCCCTCCAAAGAAATCCCAGGGCTGATCTCCTTCAGAATGGAATTTTGATATCAATATATACATTGGTTAGGGCTTCCCTGGTGGCTCAGAGGTTAAAGCATCTGCCTCCAATGCGGGAGATTCAGGTTCGATCCCTGGGTCGGGAAGATCCCCTGGAGAAGGAAATGGCAATCCACTCCAGTATTCTTGCCTGGAGAATCCCATGGACAGAGAAGCCTAGTAGGTTACAGTCCACGGGGTCGCAGAGTCAGACACGACTGAGCGACTTCACCTCACCTATACATTGGTTTTATCTGTCAGACTCCACCAACAAGTGATAGCATACAATATTTATCATTTTTTGCCTGCCTTATTTCACTAAGCATATTACTTTTTAGGTCCACTCATGTTGCTGCAAATGGCAGAATTTCACTCTTTTATGACTAAATATTCCACTGTGTGTATATGTGTCTCTCTCTCTATATATAGCACATCTTCTTAAAGCAATCATCTGTTGATGGGCACTTGGATTGTTTCCATGTCTAAGGTATTATAAATACTGCTGCTATTGGGGTGCATTTATCTTTTCAAATTAGAGTTTTCATTTTTCAAGATATATACCCAGGAGTGGGATTGCTGGATCATAGAGTAGTTCTAGTTTTTTAAGGAAGCTCCATACTGTTTTCCAACGCGGCTATATCAATTTAATTCCCACCTACAGTACACAACTGTTTTCTCCACATCCTTGCCGACATAGGTCATTTATAGACTTTTTGATAATGGCCATTCTGAGAGATGAGAGATGACATGCCTTTGTGGCTTTGATTTGCTTTTCTCTAATAATTAGTGATGTTAAGCATCTTTTCACATGCCTGTTAGCCATTTGTATGTCTTTTTTGGAGAAAAGTCTATTTAGGTCTTCTCCCCATTTTTTAATCAGGTAGTTTTTTTTATATAAGCTGTTTCTATATTTTGGTATTAAACTCTTATTGGTCATATTATTTGCAAATACTTCTGGGTCAAGGATATTCTAACTGAATACTGTTGTTACTGAAATTGCCCTCTTCCGAGTAAAGATATAGATTATGTGAGTAAATATGTTCTTAATGCTCCTCACCTCAAATTAAGAAGGCAGGCAAACATAAGCCCTGATTACCTTCAACTGAACCTAATTAAGAAGTGCCAAAATACAGAGACAAATGTCACTGATCTGGAGAGGGAGGGTATACCCAGTAGCAACTGCTTACATAACTCAGCGTAAAATCTGTACACAAATCAAATAAAGAAAATGAAATAGGCAATCAACGAGAAAAATGGTGGTGGAATTGTATAGCTGATGTTACGGTTCTCGTAACAGGCTGCAGTGAGAGAATCCCAGCTCCACACTTCGTGCCATCAGTTAATCTCCTTGACCTCAGTTTTCTTGCCTTTAAGATGGAGTTGATGCCACCCACCCTCTAGCCACTTGGTTCTTTGAACATTAACTTCCATCCCTGATAGAATTTCAGCTGACAGTGCTGGGGGAGGGAGTAGAAGGGAGCTACCAGCATCCAGTGAGCAGAGGCCAACGTCAGGGCTGAACATCCGACAATGCACAGGAAACTCTTCTCCCCCTAAAACGTCTTCTGGCCCCAAATGTCCACCGGACCAAGTCAGAACAACCTTGAAATACAGTCACTGACTAGAAGGGTTATACTCTAGAAATGTACGACTGATCTGAAAATGTATCTGCAATCACAGAATGAGTATAAGAATCTTATTGGCCAAATGCCCCTGAAAGTTTATACACCACAGAGAGGTAAAATATGATTTTTATATAAAATGATGTCACACTCAGGCAGAGGAATAAGTGGAATTTTCAGTGGTTCCATAATAGAAATAAGTATGTGATTACAGGTAACATGGTAACATTTTAACTTTTGGATGAGAACCTTTTTGTCCTCATTTTTTAAGGAATATGTAGAAAAAGAAAGGCCAAAGTAACATCTGAATTTACACTGGACATAATACATCAAATAACACTAAGAAGTTGTATAAATAGTTAAAACCACACCATTAAGAAATATCTGATACAATTCCAAATACATACTGCAGGATAAATCAGGAAAGTTCAAATCTCTCACATTCAACAAGTCTATACACAGAGACTTGCTGGATTGAATATGATGGTGTTTATTTCAATCACTGCAATTACATGATTGAGAACTAAGCTACCCTCAAATAGTCTGAGAGATTTTCTCTACTTGATCACTGAATAATTCTATCCCATGCCAAACTGAAATCCCTTAACGAGCCATCAAAATTATACTTTACTTCATGATTCTCTAACTCAAGAATCACCTGAAGTCCATGTTTAAAATACAGATTCTCATGACTCAATCTGATTTTCATTTGGTAGGGGAGGTGTGGGCCTTTGCATTCTGAATTCATACTGAGCACCCAGGTATCCTAACACAGGTAGCCTGCAGACTAAACGCTGGGAAACACTGATGCCGTGACCATCTGCAAAGCCGCCTGTGGAGATGGAAGAGACACGTAGGAAACTGCCAGTCCTCCAGGGCTCCACCGTTAGAGGCAGAACACTGCCTCTAGCCTGAAAAGGAAATGCAATTTCTTCACCTGTTTGAGTCCAAGTTCTACTAAAATGCCTGTATTTGAGCTACCCTGAAATATTCAAGAAAGCTGTTAAGAATTATATGCCAAAAATCTATTTGTAATCTCTAAACAGTAGTTTTTGAATACTTAACAACTTTCTTTTTTTGTAAGGAAGATGGTATTTTTCTCCATAGCACAAAAAACATCTTCTTGATCTATAAGGTGAAAAATGCATCCATCGCTGACATCAACTACTAGACAATTTACTTATGTTTATTGACTACCCTTTGACTCAGTGAAACAAATGAATTACTATATAGACAAGTGCACGTGTATGCACGTCTAATCAACATACACGCCTAGACATAAGCATTTACTTTCACAACAGTTAAAAGGAGTGATTTCTTAACACTGTAAAAGATATCAAGAAATATCAACTCGACCATATTATCTTCTCTCTAACTTCTTACCATTCATCTCACCCTCTCCTAAAGTCGCAGCAGTTCACCTGTGTGATTCAACGATTCTTGTTCTAGTATCTCACCTGCACTCTAGCTCCCCATGTTCCCAAGCATCAATAAAGCAAAACACTGCAGAGTTGGAACAGCTACTAACACAAAAACACAGAATTAAATGTAATTGTTTTTTTCCTGGTGATGGTAATATAGTTCAGTGTGAGTTTTGCTAAGACTCTTACACTACTATTTTCAATTGTTTTTCTTTATACCAGAGCCAATATATCACATCTGTGATTTAACCCTTGCAAATGTCTATTAAGAATTACTGTCTCTTTACTCCCCTGCCAATCACTCAAGTCTGGCCTCCCAGTATCCTATATCAAGATGCATACAAAAGTCAGCTTAAATAATCTTTTTGCCTATAACTGCTCTTTTCATCCTACAGGTTTCTGCCAAAAGCATTTTTATCAAATCATCTGCCTTCTCAAAAATATGTGTTAGCACTCTACTGATAACTGACAGAACCCAAAACACCTTGTCCCACCTGAGAGGCTCTTAAAGTCTGGTACTATCCTCAGCACTTGACAAGTGAAGCCACTGTGCCCGGGCTTCTGAATAAGAAATATTAATACAATCCTCACAACCTTGAGAATTATCACTCTCTCATTTACAGACAAGGGAACTAACATTCAAAGAGGTTAACACTTCCCCAAAGCCACAAAAGAAAGAGACGACTGACCTGGATTTAAAACCTAGGTTTGTCTTCTTCTAAATTTATACCCAGAGTACAATGCTGACTTCCTAAAATGAAGTACGCATTTCGTATGTCATACTTCCACTTTCTTCATTAACTAATGGAAAAAGGAACCTACATTTTATTGCACACTACAAGGGATTGTACATGTGCTGTATCATTCTCAAAACACCAATACAAAATGCATCATAATTAAACACTTAGTGGTGTAGAAATCAAAGTTTAGCAATTTGTTAAACGTTAAGAAATGTTCCCTGGGCTACGGAAAACAGCAGCAGGCAGAGTGGGATCTAATCTACTTTCTGAGCCATGCTCTCCCCAAGTCTGTGTGACACCTCATATTCTCTGAACTTAATTTTGCCTTTTCCCAAATCCTTTAAGACAGGTATTGGTAAACTTTACCTGTACAGGGTCTGATAATAAACATTTTAGGCTTTGTGGGGCGACAGTCTCTGTTGTAAATACTTGATTCTGCCTCTGGGTCACAAAAACAGCCACAGAGACAACAGTAAACAGAGGTGTGACTCTGGTCCAGCGGAGCTCCATGCACAAAGCGGGCGGGGGCCAGATTGTCCGGGGCTGCGGTCTGCCAGCCTCTGCCTGAAGACATTCTAGTCTCTGGTACAGACTCGCTGAACTCATCTTCAGCTCTACAATTTCGCTGTAATACCCTCTCTAATGTGAGAACTCTCTTGATCCCCACTTGCGTGTATGTTAGTTTGCCTCATCTTTTCGAGCTCCGGTGGACTCCTCTACCACGCCACTCAGGCTGCTCAGACAACAAACTCTCCTTCTTCACCCTCAAAGCGACATCCAGAGTTCACCACTCCATCTCCTGTAGTTGTCTCAAGCAACTGATTATCTCAAGTGGGCTCCCAGTAGGAACAGGGGCTTCTACATCTGTATTGAGTATAAGATTAACAGAGATTACGTATCACACGTTCAACGGTTAACCTATCTAACTTGTAAAACACAGTCTGAAATCTCTTCTTCCTGTTACCTTAAATACTGCTTCCTGTAATTAAAACACTTGCGTTACGAGAACAGAAAAACAATATACTGAAGAGCTGCTTACTGGAATAGGAAGTAGCATCCATCTTTCCCACTTTCACTGGAGAACCGATGCTTTTCATCTCAAGACCGACTTCATTCCAAATTGGTTCCAGCTTTTTACAATGGCCACACCATGGTGCATAAAACTTGTTTGAAAAAAAAGAGAGGGAAAACCACGAAGATGTTGTTACTACTGTGGATGTCAATCGTAACTGTAAAAGAATCTTCTTCCCTAAATGATTGGATAATAATCTATTTTAGACCAAAAGTCTAAATATAATTTTTAAAGTGGTTACACAATAACACACACACAAAATCTAGACATGTCAACCTCCAGGATACAACTCAATACTTTAACTGATATTAAAGTCATTTTAAATGGCCACTGATATCTATTTCAGATGTCTATTTAAAATAGATAATTTACAATTAAAAACATCTCTGCTCCCAAATGAGTATGTCCATGTTAGATATAAAATTAAACCACCAAATACACTTCATATATCACATGCACACCCCTTAAGTGTTAATGATAAACATCAACTTCTTTTTATTGCAAAAACTGCAAACAGTAGGTGACTCTGCTCCTGTAAGGATAATCACTGGTAAGACGGTTTGGCACAGCGACAAGTCAGGCTGATGAAACTAAAATCCTGGTTCTTCCTTCTTTAGGATCACCAGATGGTTGGGGGGGCACTCAGGTGCCTCCCATTAGGTAGCATAACAAAATCTGTTTGTTTTGTACTTTTATGAAATAAGATTTAACTCTCTTGCAATATCAGCCTATGGAAACATTCAAACATATATCAGAAGAGACAGACAAACCAGGGAGCTTTACGCCTCGTTGCCTGGCTTCAGTGACCGTCAGCTCTACACGTCTCATTCCATCTCTCTCGCTGCCACTCACCCCACTTTCTCACTGAGGCATGTCAAAATGCACCCCAGACATCACAGGGTTTAAACACATTCAAAACGTCAAAGCGAGGAAAAGAAGATGGAAAGCTGATTCTCTCACTACCAAGATGAAAATATGACTTTGATTGCCAAGTGATACTAATACACTCAATCTCTTGGATGAAATGAAATACTGAGTGAATTCTGTGATAAAACCATACCATAATCTCCCTCAGACATCATGCACAAGTGGACCTTGTGAGAATTTCATCAAAAACAGGTTCTCCTGCCAGAGATCCTAAGGCTCTGAGGTTCACTTTAATATAAAAACCCTGACAGTACTACCTGAGAAGACAAAGTGGGTTATGCACACTGGTCCTGGTACTGTCTGTTACCACATTTGGGTGAGGAGAATGGAAAGTCACATTTAAAATAGGGGAGGGATGGTTGATCTGTACAAAAAATTTAAATACTCACATCTACAAGCCAAATGTCATCTTTTCGATTTTCTTTAAACCTAAAAAACAAGAACACAGATCTTGACTGTAGGTTTCCACTTTACAACAGAATAGCACAGGTAAAGATACCAAATTGATAAATACAGGGGCACAGGACAAATTTTTCAGTAAGTTTTACTTCAAAATTTTACTCAGTGACCTCTAGATCTTATCCATTTAACACCTTAATAAAACAAGAGCAATGATAAAATAATTAGGAGTAAAAATTCAAGTGGGACTCTGTAGAAACAAATGCTTCAGCTTGGAGCCCCTCTCCTCCACTTACACCTGTGCCTAACAGTGAACAGAGCAGGGCGGGGCAGGGGTGAGCCTTAGGAAGTCTGCTGGCAGGCCTGGCCCCTGGGTGGAATCTGGGGACTTGACTCTCAGGCGGGTTACCCCATTTCCCATTAAGGGGTTTACAGTAAAAAGTTCTATTTTATAATCATCTTGTGGGGCTACCCAAGAAAGTGTCATGGCCACCTTAAGCAAACTGTTCAACCAGAACGCTCTAACCAATGGTCATTATTCTTGATGTCTTTGCAGGCAGCTCTGCACCCAGAGGTAAAGGGCGGGGGCCACTGTCTCCCATCATTTGATGCTTAATAGCCTCTCTCCTAGGCAATGGCACCCCACTCCAGTACTCTTGCCTGGAAAATCCCATGGACAGGGGAGCCTGGTGCTGCAATCCCTGGGGTCGCTACGAGTCGGACACGACTAAGCAACTTCACTTTCACTTTTTACTTTCATGCACTGGAGAAGGAAATGGCAACCTACTCCAGTGTTCTTGCCTGGAGAATCCCAGGGACTGTGGAGCCTGGTGGGCTGCCGTCTATGAGGTCGCACAGAGCCGGACACGACTGAAATGACTTAGCAGCAGCAGCCTCTCTCTCCTATCCCATCGATAGGAAGGAGCTGACTGGTACAGAATCCCAGACAGGGCCCCACGTGGAAAGGAAGGTGTCAGGGCTAACATGGAGGGTCCACTGTACACCCATGACTGCGCTCACTGATGTGGGGCTGGGGCTGCAAACCCTAGGCATCACCAGACCCAGTGCCCTCGGGGAATCTACACAGCAAACAAACATGGTCTCACAGGACCTGACAGTATGGCCCAAGTCAGTGCAAGGCACGGGGACAGCTGGACCCAACCTAGAGACAGTGTCATCTGCAGTCAGGATCCAGAGGGTCTATGGGGCAATGAGGAGCCAAGGAGCTCCATCTGCTGAGAACACTCTGGCCCGGCGTGGTCATCAGTCCCTGGGGAGTTAGTTTAGCCCCGGCCAGGGTTAGACAAGCAGGGCAGCCTTCTCACTCCGGTTCAGTCTTCTTCAGCCATGGCAATCCCTGCTCACCAGCCCAAGCTAGGACGGTGCCTGAATTTCCAAGGGCCATCCTCTTGTGGGCCCAGGAGGCAATTCACTGCACGTCCTCTCGCTCTGGGATGAAGAATAGTTCAGTCCCCGTGTTTAGCTGACAAGCATAGGATGCTCGTTGGCTACTTCCCTTAGTCCCTTAGTCAGCACAGGGCCATTCTGGTGAGCGTCATGGACAGAACAGAGCGCCTATCAGGGGCAGGACCGACCCTAATCCCAGGGCTTCATCTTCACAGGGGTCCAGCAACAGGCAGGAGCAGAAAGGACAAATCCAGAACCCAG
Organism: Capricornis sumatraensis; assembly: GCF_032405125.1. Classification (NCBI taxonomy): domain Eukaryota; kingdom Metazoa; phylum Chordata; class Mammalia; order Artiodactyla; family Bovidae; genus Capricornis; species Capricornis sumatraensis. The sequence goes on along the minus strand of NC_091089.1, from coordinate 11,150,096 downwards.
GCTCGGTTAACGGCCTCCTTGCCCACTGTCCTTGATCCCTCACCTCAGATCCAGGAGCTCACAGGAGGCTTGGGCAGCCGCGGACGCTAGGAAGGTGGGCCAGACAAGCTTTTCACTTACAGGAGACTCTGTTGTTGCTTAGCTGCTCAGTCATCTCCAACTCTCTGCAACCCCATGGACTGTATCCCGCCAGGCTCCTCTGCAAGATTTCCCAAGCAAGAATCCTGGAGTGGCTTGCCATTCCCTTCTTCAGGGGATCCTCCTGACCCAGGGATCGAACCTCATCTCCTGCACTGGCAGGCGGCTTCTTTACCACGTGGGAAGCGCATTACAGGAGGGCCAACCCTGTCAGTTCAGCAGCATCCAGCTGAGGAAAGTCAGGGTCCTAGACTCATGCGCTGGCTCACTCCCGCTTTCTCCTCCTCGGAAAGGAGCAGATCTGGGGTGCCACACCCTTCAGGGCACCACAAACTTTAACAAAATCACCTCAGTGTTAACAGCGGCTTCTCTGAGAATCGAAGCGCCTGTAACAATCCACAAGGGTGCCCAATACCCACCAGGAAGGCTGCTGAGTGCCCCGCGGGACCCTGGGGCTCTCTGCTCATCAGAGTACCCTGCTGCGGGCAGGGGTGGTGAACAAGGACAACTAGCCAAACGGAGAGTCAAGACTTGACTCACTCACTGCGCCAGTGCAAGCCGGCAGAGAGAAATGAGCTGCCAGCTCCTCAGCACTGAGAGATGCATTTCACCCGGGAGGAGGCCCGAACCAAACCGAACCAAAGGCGTCTGCCTCGCCGAGGACCCACGCGGAGAGGGGAGGGATGAGGGAAGGGACAGGAGAGGAGAGATACCGAGTCCACGTGCAGAAAGGGTCTCAGCCAAGCCCCTCAATAAGGAGGTTTCCCTAAGCAATGCCTGAGGCGAGGCCCCCACCAGCATGTCTCCACAAGGGACCCCCAGGCTGAGAATGCAGACGCACACACAGGAGCCCAGCTGGCCTGGGGGCCTGAGTCTGCGACTAGGGCTCACCCCAGCCCAGAGAGCGCGGTGCACTATCTGTGCCCCATGTCTGGTGTGGGGAGAGCAGCTTCCCCCCAGAGCCCTGCCAGGAAAAGCCATGTCACTGCCCATGCTCAGGCCTGAAAGCCATACACAGGATTCTGGTCTGAAGCTGGACTCCTCACCTACAACAAGCAAGGCCTGGGGATTCACGCTGTGTTACTGGATGGTTACCAAACTCCAGCACCCACTCAGTAGTGACTAACAACATACAGGTAAAACAGAAGACTCTAGCAGTTTTTACTCTTATGACTGTTCATAGAACTGCCGAGTGTAATCCTATTTTGTGCATATACAGCACTTAGTGCAACTCCTGGAGCAAAACTGGTGCTAGGTAAGCACTGGCCATTGTTTGCTATTAAAAGATTATATTCACACAATGTAGTGCACTTGAAACTAACATGTAAGTCAACTACACTTCAAAGAAAAAAAAAAAAAATCTACCTCCAAACAAAATTAGCAAATTACGTACCACAGATTTACGCGCTCAATAAAACAAGTGTTATTTTAAAAAATACTAGACTCATACCAGTATTCATATAACATCACAGCTGGAAGAAATGAAGATACTATTTAAAAACATGTATACTCACGAGTCATCTAGATCTTCCACCTGTCCTTGACAGAAAGCCAGATCCAGCAGAAAAACTGAAAACAAAACACAAAATGTATACAGTAAAATACATGCTAATTCATCTTATGGCTTCCATTATACGCTTATTCACCTATGTTTCCGGTTTTTTACAATCTCCCCAAAAACACATCATTCATCCATCCGAGGACACAAATTAGGCAAAAGCATAAGTCGTTCACCTGTTTAATAAATATTTATGACCATGTGGTGACAGCAAGTTCTATCTAGGCCAGTAATTCTAAAGGACGGAAGTTCTTTTTAAATAAATTTTTACTTTCATCCTGTTTTTCACCATCTCAATTTTTGGGGTAGACGTGAACGTTGTCTATATTTCTTTTTCTCTAGAAGCAATTATCTTCTCAGCGATAAACTTCAAATACCATTCAAAAATATTGCCCCCCCCCCCGAAATTGACAGAAACAAAATTGGGTTGGACTCCTAAAAACTGATCACGGAGCAGCGCCAGGCACGCGGTGGGAGCTTAACGGTGCGAGTGGACCCGTCGTGGGGAGGACGACGAGGCGAGCTCGAGACTGAGCAGGACCAGCCGGTCCCCAAGCCACACCGCACAGCCCCCGGGCCCGGCCAAGATGCGCCCGCGCCGGCGAGGATGCCTCCGAGCTGGCCAGGCTCAGAGCCCAGCGCCGAGCAGGTGTCCGCGCCCGCCGGGAAGGAGCGCCCTCGACGCCAGCCGACGGAGCGCGCGCTCCGCGAACCCCCTACCGCCCCGACGGCCGGTTGGAAGGCGCGCGTCTCCAGCGGAGCCGCGTCGGGTTAAGGGCCCCACAGCGCCCACTCTGTGTCGGGACCCGGGACCCGGGACAGGAAGGCATCTCGGCGACCGCGCAGGCCTCTCCCCTCCCGGAGACGGTCCCTATGCCCGCCCGCACCGCCCCCGCGGCCTCTACCTGCGGCCCACAGCCGCAGGGCGGGTCCGCGCCTCCAAGATGCCATGCTCGCCGCACAGGCGCTGCCAGAGCCGACTCAGCGCCCGCGACAGAAACGAGCACCGGCGGCCGCCGCCTGCGCGCCCGGAACGGGAAGCCGGCCGGCCGCGCCGCGGAAGGGAAACGGGGGCTGCAGAGGCGGGCGGGGGGAGCCGGCCTCCGACATCCGCCCAGGCCCCGCCGACCTCCGCCTCTGAGCATGCGCGGAGCCGCGGGGCCTGAGCGGGGCCGGCACGCATGCGCGGGACTGGCACGCATGCGCGATCGCGGCCCCGAAGCTCCTGCGCCCGGGACCGCCTCCGGGAGCGTGGGAACCTAGGGTACGGGCGCGGGCGCCAGGGGTCCCTTCTCGGAAGTTAAATGCGCGCCAGTATTTGAACGGAAGACGAGGTAGACTGGCAACGCTAGAGATTTAATCCTGCCATCTCTTTCATCTGCTGCTCTTATTCAGTTGGTAGTCCTGAAAAAAGATGGGTCTTAACAGTGGAAAGCAGGAAGACTCTGAATGCCGAGTAACCCTACATGTATTTGCAGAATGAGTTTGGAATTTTCTTTGACCCCCGTTTGCAACCTGCGAGATCTGTTTCACAGAAGTAAACTCCATTAATGCGTTTTTACCAGCTAAGCCTTCCTTTTAAAAAGTGTTTCACTTGAAACTTGAAAACATGAAGTTAATCATGGGATGTGATTTTTTTGATTTGTTCAAGTTTCCTGATTTTTGAAATAAGTAAACTACCTGCTATAAAATATTTATATTGCTGTGTAGTTTTCTACATAAAAGTTATTCGTAAAAGCTATTGAGTTTTATATGATAGTGATCGCTGCAGGAACTACTACCAATTATTAAATATGTGTTATGAGAAAAAAATGGATTATGATGTCAGCCCATTCACCATAGGTTCAAAATTCTATGAGGCAGAAGGCTCATTAGTCAGTTCAGTTCCTTCATTCGTGCCGGACTCTTTGCGACCCATGAACTGCAGTACACCACGCTTCCCTGTCCATCCTTAACTCCCAGAGCTTGCTCAAACTCATGTCCATCAAGTTGGTGATGCCATCCAATCATCTCATCCTGTTCTCCCCTTCTCCTCCTTGATCTTTCCCAGCATCAAGGCCTTTTCCAGTGAGTCAGTTCTTTACATGAGGTAACCAAAGTACTGGAGCTTCAGCTTCAGCATCAGTCCTTTCTATGAATATTCAGGACTGATTTCCTTTAGGTTGGATTGGTTTGATCTCCTTGCTGCCCAAGGGACTCTCAGGAGTCTTCTCCAATGCCACAATTCAAAAGCATCAATTCTTCTGGTGCTCAGCTTTCTTTGTGTTCCAACTCTCACATCCTTACATGACCACTGGAAAAACCATGGCTTTCACTAGGCAGAGCTTTGGAAGTTAAGTAATGTCTCTGCTTTTTAATATGCTGTCTAGGTTGGTCACAGCTTTTCTTCCAAGGAGTAAGTGTCTTTTAATTTCATGGCTGCAGTCACCATCTGCAGTGATTTTTTTGAGCCCAAGAAAACTATTATTCCTAAAGACCAGAAGATTAAGTTATAATATGATTCAGAGCAAACTCTAGGTTTCGTCTTGTTTATGCAGTCAGCGTAGTATCCAGTGCAAGCATTCAGCAGATCCAAATACATATACTTTTAAACTGAGCATCTAATTTATTCTATGAGTTTAACATGCATAAATATCCATTCTTCATGAAAGTTCTCAAAGTAAGAAATAGTATAAATGAGGGTCTATAGGTTTGGAGGTAATTTGCTTAATAATTGAAAATGATGGAATTGCTGTTGGAAACCAAGTTTCAGATTCCAGAGCTGGAATTCTTTTGGTAAAATGACACTACAGCTCTTAGGATTCCTTTCCACTGTAGAATATTCTCCCTCTCTCCCTTGTCTCCTTTTTCACTCAACTTATTTTGGCTAATGTTACAAATGTTTGGCCAATTTCCCTGGAAGTTAGGTTAGGTACTTGCCTACTTGCTATTTTCCATATCCGACTACTCACAACATCTTGTTGCTTTTACTACCTCAATGTCTCTTCAGTCCGCCCCTATTTTCTCCATCTCTATTATCCCCAGGTCAGGGCCTCACCTTCTCTTGCTTGAATAATTGGGCTCCTAGCCTCGAGTTTCCCTTCTAAGGCACTCTGTGCATCACTTGCTAGATGAATGTTTCAGAAATACCATTTAGAATTTTATTACACAGTCAGACTACTTTAGCTTTACCCCTGCTCACTGGGATACAGGATAAAATTACAGCTCTACACTCCCTGTTAGTACTTTCCTTGTCTGTTGTTTCCTCTAACCACTCCCACTAGTCCCATCCTCCCCTCTCGAGGCACCACTAGCAACCATTCCCTGGTGAACTAGCCATGCCGTCTTCATCTCTTGTACCTTGTGTAAAACAAACTTCATCATTGGATTGAATGTTACTACCATCAGCATGTGTGCCATGAGCAAAATTCTATGTTGCATTTTTTTTAAAGGCTTTATTTTTTAAAAGCAGTTTGAAGTGCACAGCATAATTGAGAGGAAAGTACAAAGGAATCTTCCCAAAGAAGTAGACTAAAACTTCTCAGTCTATTTCAAAATGTTGCCTTCCACAGAAGGTAAAAGAAAAACTTCTTTAATTTTATCACTGCTTAAGTTAGCATGGGGAGGACAACAAAACCACTCTTGACCTAGGCCTGTTCTTTCCAGTAACATAACCACTAGTCACATGTGGCTAGTGTGATGGTTAACTAGTTCTATTTAATTTTAATAAATGTTAAATCTGATACTTGGTTCAGTTACTGGAAAATGTTTATGTGGCTGGAAAAATGTAAATATGCATTGTACTATGAAGACAGTAAAGTTTCTCATCTTAATTATGTTGAAATTATGGTATTTTAGATATGAATTCATAAAATACATTAAAATTAATTTCAGGTTTCTTTTTATTTTTCAGTGACTACTAGAAAATTTAAAGCTATATATGCGGCTTGCATGATATTTCCATTGCACACCACTGACCTAGACAATCTGAAAACGATCAGAATAGAGCATTGACTGAAAATGGTCAAAACAAACCTGTAAAGAGTTTTTTAACATGGAAAACAGGCTGCCATATTTAAAATGGATAACCAACAAGGACCTGCTGTAGAGCACAGGGAACTCTGCTCAGTGTTATGTGGCAGCCCGGATGGGAGGAGGTTTGGGAAAGAATGGATACATGTTTATGTATGGCTGAGGCCCCCTGCTGCTCCCCTGAAACTATCACAACCTTGTTAATCGGCTATACCCCAATACAAAATAAAAAACAAATTAAAAGAAAACAGGCTAAATTTACCAATGCTAAAACTTGTATTTAGTAAACTCACAGTATAGTATGAAGTACATTTTAAATATTAATAAAAAAGTGTGTTTTTCCTGCTTATGTGTCTCCAGTGGTGATGAATTTCCTTGACATGTAGAAGGTTCTGTATTAAATATGACATGTTCTTAGAAAGTTTTTCAAGTGAACTACATATTATATATAAATATGCCTTATGTATTATGCATACACATTCTCACCAAGAGGCAAGTACAAGAATGTCTGTAACAAGTCTGCTTGTGAAAAACTGAACAACTCAAATGTCTAACATCAGGATGGCTACATGTGTATGTGTGTGTGTGTGTTCAGTTGCTCAGTTGTGTCCGACTCTCTGCAACCCCACAGACTGTAGCCCACCAGGCTCCTGTGTCCATGGGATTTTTCCAGGCAAGAATACTAGAGTGGGCTGCCATTTCCTCCTCCAGATGGATGCTATAGCAATGTGCTATATTGCTATGGCAATGAGAATGAATACACTTTTGTGGAGGGCACTGCATGGATGCATCTCATGAACAAAATGTTGAGCAAAAATGAAAAACCAAAGAAAGGTACTCACTGTATGGTATGGTTTGAAAGTAAAGCTCAAACAACAGGCAAATTAATCTCAAGTGTTGAAAGTCAACGGTACAGGTGGTGTTTTCTTTCTTGATCTTAGTGTTCTTACACAGATGTGTTCACTTTGTAAACAAGCACTGAGTTCTGCCTTTATGATTAATGTACTTTTCTGTATGTAGACTCTATCAATAAAGTTTAAAAATAAGAACAAAACTATATTTTTAATGTAAGGATCATTAAAGTAGGGCTTCTCAAATGAACTAAGCATCAGTTAGCTGGACTGCCTGATAAAACACCGTTTCCAACCGTTCCTTATAGAATCTGAGTCAGTAGTTCTGAATTTGCATGTCTCACGATTTTCTGGCTGATGCTCTTTCTTCCGGTCTGCAGATCTCATTTAGTGGTGTTGAGGGAAAATAAATTCAGAATATGTGTTCATTTTTAGATTCCTTTGCATAACATAATGAGAAGAACTAGAAAAAGGTTACTTTTTTAGAGTTGTTATTTCTTGATGTTGTATATAATGGTTTTCTTGTTAATTTTAAATGAAAATTAAAACTTTTATTAATATTTTTAAATGCCTTAGTTTTAATGTCCAATATGGGAAATATTGTTAGATTGAACCCACAGAATAAAAGAAAGTTGTCTGGTGTCCTCAGTGTATTTATAAGAATATACAGAGGTCCTGAGACCAAAAGTTTGAAGACAAAGTGGACATTTATAGAGCTCTTCATTCAACAAGCAGGGAGTATATATACATGGAAAAGGTAAGAGAAAATCATGTGCTTAGTGTATCATAAAGTAAGTTTCAACAGATTGAAAAAAAAAGTGCTATTATCAATATATTCTCTGACCACAAAACAATGAGTTTATAACACACACAAGTACAGGTGTGTGGCAGGTGGGGGCTGTTCTTCGCTGCTCTCCACAGCCTTTCTCTAGTTGGGGGCTGCTCTCTAGCTGCGGTGCTTGAGCTTCTCATTGCACAGCACAGGCTCTAGCACACGCTAGTTTCAGTAGCTGTGGCTTCCAGGGCTCTAGAGAACACGTTCAGTAGTTGCAGTGCACAGGCTCAGTGGGATCTTTCTGGACCAGGGATGGACCCCGTGTCTCCTGCATTGACAGGTGGATTCCTTACCACTGAGCCACCGGGAAAGCCCCTCCTGAGAATTTTGGATCAAGTTCCAGGGTCTCTGGCTGTGGACACTGTTTGCACTCACCCCAGATCCTCTGTGGCTACTGCCTTTGTGGGGACAGTTCTAGGAAAAATCCTTGCTGACTAGAATGGATTAGGACAGAGGCCATTCATTCCCAGAGAAGGGTAATTGCTCTGTCCTTCCCTTGTCATTGAAATGTCAGTATCTACTGAAGCTGCAGAAATGCTGCTGGTGCAGGCACTGCTGAGCTGGCTCTGTGACAGCGGAACGAGCTTCCTATTCAATGCCCCTCACCCAGGTCATGAGAGAAGTAGCGCCACCACCATGGACCCAACATGTGACTTTGTTCTTGAGACCTCAGAGGACACAAAAGGGGCAGTTTTGGATCTTTAATCTCGACTTCCTCCTATGAGTCAGGAGGGGAGGTCAGTAGGACATCTTTAGAATTCTGCCAACCACAGACAGTAATAGAGGAAGGGCATGACATGAAGGATACAGTCTCCTGACCAATTCCTTTGCAAAGACCACGGCCTTTTATAAATGTGTGAGCGAAATGGCCTGCAGATGGAGAAGAAGCTCTTTGGGGTCAGGGGGACACAGGAACACAGCCTGGGCCTGCTCATGAACCCCTTACATAGGTGGTAGAATTAATTAAGGTGGACATGGAGATGCTCCTCTAAGAATAAAAATTAAACTCTCGTTAAAAGTTGAAATAAGTGATTTTTAATAAAAGTCTACTGTGGGAGTGTCTCCTTACCTGAATGCAATCAATATAATGATTGGCTGAAACTCTTTCCTAGTGCTGAGGAAACTAACAAAAAGAAACAACTTGTAAATCTGTCCTAAATCCAGTACTAATTGGATTTCAATAATGGGAGCCCTTGTGTCTGTGTGTGTGTTAGTTGCTCAGTCATGTCCAACTCTTTGTGACCCTATAGACTGTAGCTGGTCAGCTGGCCATGGACTTCTTCAGGCAAGAATACTTGGGTAGCCAAGTGGGTTGCCATTTCCTACTCCAGGGGATCTTCCTGACCCAGGGATCGAACCTGGGTCTCTTGCATTGCAGGCAGACTCTTGGTTAAGAATCTAGGGAATCTAGGGAAGCCTGATGGGAGCCCTTAGAGTTTTCAAATGGTTAATTATAATCACTATCCTATACCTACAGCCACAAAAAATTACTGCCTAATAAAGGACATGTTAGATGTAGCCGAGTGGGCCCTGCACCCTCATCCTACAGTAATGAGATAATGCTGGTGAGGAAGATGGATAGATTGTAGATGTTGCCCTGGACTACAGGGGATGCCAGTAAACAGCACCCCAATAGCTTCTGCAGTCCCCATATGGGCCAGAGTATTCAGCTGCTACACAGATTATTCCACAAGCTAAAGATGACCAGTTTTCCACAGTTGGCTTGGCTAAGGCCTTTTTTCTATATTGCTTGCTAGGGAGAGTTATCAACAGTGTGCATTCATGTGGAATGGTTCCCAATGTACTTTTGCCTCAAGGATATTTGAAATTTCCTGTGTACTGTCACAGTCCAGTGAGGCAGACCTGGTGTGATGTTACTAGATTATAGTGCTGTAGTCCATGATACAGGTGACATTATGATTATTTCTGAAACTGAGAATCAGCCTAAAAGCAAATTTCCAATGATCATATGACCAATAGAAAATGGTTTATGAACCCCCCCAAAAATCCAGAACTTTGCATAAACTGTAAACTTTGGGAGGATTCCATGGGCTGGCATGCCCTGTGATACACTGCAGACCAATAGGAATGAAACCTTCTTGCTCCCCACCTCCCTTTTAAGACTAAATAAGAAGCCTAAACTCTTACAGCCCTTCTTGCTTTTGGAGAAATCATATCCCCCACTTAAGGACACTACTGGGCCCAGTTAATTTTTATTACCTGGAAAAGATTATTCTCGGTTAGAAGCTTCATTAACACAAGCCTTCCTGAAACTGCAGAGGCTGTAAGTGTAAATAAAAACAAAAACCAAGAATTTTCTTTAATATCAGGAACTTTTGGTAATAAAGTAAAAGTTTATTATTACCACAACCTATTAAATATTGTGGGCTTCTCAGGTGGCACAGTGGTAAAGAATCTGCCCGCCAATGTAGGAGATGCAAGAGATGCAGCTTCGATCCCTGGGTCAGGAAGATCCCCCAGAGGAGGAAATGGCAACCCACTCCAGTATCCTTGCCTGAAACACTTCATAGACAGAGGAGACTGGTGGCTACAGTCCCTGGGGGCGCAGAGTCGGACACGACCGAGCACATACCGCTCATTAAGCATTGCACCGAAAATCCTGGCTCGTGTAGTAAATAAAGAAGAAAAGGGGAGAGCATGAGGATGGGAAGAAAAGGAAACGGTAATTAATCCTGGATTATCTATATTAAAAATTTTAAAAAGATCTCATGCAAATTATTAGCTCTAGTCGAGGTTTAGCAAAGTGTATAGGTTAAGATATTTATGCAAAAATCAATAGTATTTCTTTAAACTAGCAAAAAGAGAAGGCATACATTTAAAAAACATATTATTTCTAATAGTAACAAAAATGTTGCCTTGTAATAAAACTAACAGATATGACAGCCATGTGGAGAAAATTACAAACCTTATTTAAATAATCTAAACAAGACACAAATAAATGGAAAGATAAAACAATTTAGTGGATAGAAAACTCAGCATCACACAGGTATCTGTGATCCACAGATTACCTATCCATTCATTGACATTTCACTGAAAATCTCAAGTGTTTTATAAGGACCTTGACAAGCTGATTTAAAAATTTGTACAGAAGAGCAGACCTCCAAGTATATCCAAGTTGTTCATACAGAAAAAGATGAAGGTGAGAGAACGTATTCTGCTAGATACCAAGAGGCAAAGCCATCGGAGGATGATGTGGTATCAGGATTGACTATTGATCAACGGAATAGAATAGACAAGCCCAAAACAGACTGTGTATGAATGGCAATGACATGTGACAGAGAGAACACTGAAAAGAACACTCTGCGAATTTCACATCCGTAAAGACAAAACAATTTGGATCCAAATCTTACACAGTTAGCAAAAATGAACTCCAGTCTGAAAGGAGACAAGTGGACAAGCAGTACTTTAAAACCTTTAGAAGAACATACAAGAACTTCAATTCAAGGGATTTCTTCAAAATTGCTGGTCCAAAGGAAAACGTTGATACAATAATTGAAAGACACTCTAGAGAAAGTGAAGTGGAAAGACAAGCAACAGTTGGAAAGGTTATGGGCAACACAGATAACTAAGGATGAGTTAGTTAAAAAATCAACAGGAGAAAATACAAAGCACATAATGATGAATAAAATACACAACCAGGCATTTTACAGTAAAGGAAACACAAATATCAACTAATTTGCAAAATGCTCTACTTCGTATTGAGGAATTCGCTTCATTGGTGTACCATTTGACTTTCTTTTTGAATGTGGTTGTAGAACATAGAGAATTCTCACACCCTACAAGTAAAATTTATATTTATGGAGACCTAAAGTTCTCTTCAGTTCAGTTCAGTTCGGTTCAGTTCAGTTGGTCAGTCCTGTCTCTTTGCGACCCCATGAACCGCAGCACGCCAGGCCTCCCTGTCCATCACCAACTCCCAGAGTCCACCCAAACCCATGTCCATCGAGTCGGTGATGCCATCCAACTATCTCATCCTCTGTCGTCCCCTTCTCCTGCCTTCAATCTTTCCCATCATCAGGGTCTTTTCAAATGAGTCAGCTCATCGCAGCAGGTGGCCAAAGTGTTGGAGTTTCAGCTTCAAATGTTTTAATACTGAATTATAAAATGTAAAGTTTTGGGGGACAAGGAGGGTGGGATGAATTGAGAGACTAGCATTGACGTAAATACACTATGTAAAATACATTACAGTAAAGAATCTGCCTGTAATGCAGGATACCAATCCCTGGGTTGGGAAGGTCCCCTGGAGATGGAAATGGCAGCCCACTCCAGTATTCTTGCCTGGAGAATTTCATGGACAGAGGAGCCTGGCGGGCTACTGTCCATAGGGTCAGAAAGAGTCGGACAGGACTAAACGACTAACACGTTAATCAATAGCTAGGGGAAACTTGGCACAGTGCAGCGAGCCTAGCTCCGTGCCCTGTGATGACCTAGACGGTTGGGGGCGGGGGGCATGGGACAGAGGCTCAAGAAGAAGGGGAGATATGTACACATACAGCTGATTCACGTTGTTGTACAGCAGAAAGTAGCACAACATTGTAAAGCATTATACTTTAACAAAAACTTTTAAAAATTAAATGTAAGGTTGCATCTAAGTATACTTCTTGATTGCATATCTCAGATTAGATTCCAGGCTATCAGTGTAATAGGTCAGATTCTTTTATCCATTAGAAATGCAAAAAAAATCAGTGCTCTATTATAATTTTCACAAAAATACCTATATTTACTTCCCAATGTCCCTAGGGTTAAAAGGTGCTAACCCAATTACACAAGTCAGTTAATAGTCCAGTTAATTAGGTTATTTGCTTCTAGAGAGTTTGCCCAAGGGAATAAATTTAGATTCTCATCTCTCTGAAGAAACACTTTAAAGCTTTTTAGTTATTATGACAGTTCCTTCCTAATTTCAACAGGGGATGGATATAATTCTGTCTGCTCACAAAAGTCTGCAGAAGTTTGGTTTTCCTGCTGGTTCAGATGACAAAGACTTCTCTGTTGATCTGATAGTTCACTAACCCTTGAATAAAACCCTGGTTTCTGATAAAGAAATTCTGCGTTCTTTTATACCTTCCTTTCCTAGACATAGAATCATTTATCTTTCCAAAAAATCCTGCCTCCTTTCCATGGAAAGTTAATTTTAGAAACTATAATCTGGGCTTTAATTTACATATTAAGCTGGTCCCATCTGAGAAGATGTTGCCTCTAGGACATTTCAATGGACGGAAGGAGAAACCATTAATTTTATTAATAATTATATATGTAAATATATATCTGTTATATAATATGCTAATAATATTAATTCAGGCATATATCAATTGTCAAATTCATTTAAAGGATTTCAAACAGACAATTGTTAGGACTTTGAATCTCTGAACACTGTTTGCACTTCAATTAAAATTCAGAAAATTATTTTAATTGTAGTCCAGGCTCTTTTGGAGGAAATATATATATATATAATCCTGTTATTTTTCTTTCAATTAAAAATAATTTCTCAAGCCTCTGACTTTGGTGTTCTAGGATCACTTAGAGGAACTGTCTCCATTTTGGTACATGTTCAGTCACTCAAACATTAAAGAAGAGTTAATTTCAATAAAATATATTGCTTCAGGGAAGAGATTCTGAATCTCTTTTATGTGGGTCAGGCAGAGTTTATTGGAGCTCAGGGCTTTTATGTGGAGTACCCTGTGTATTTAAAGCCCTAGTGGCTTTTCGGGTAAAGAATCTGCCTGCAATGCAGGAACCACCAGAAATGTGAGTTCGATCCCTGGGTTGGGAAGATCCCCTAGAGGAAATGGCAACCGACTCCAGTGTCATTGCTGGGAAATTTCATGGACAGAGGAACCTGGTAGGTTGCAGTCCAAAGAGTCGCAAAAGATAGGACATGACGGAGTGACTAAGCACAAGAACCCTGTATATTTTAAGGGTGTCTGGTATATCTAGGATGGACCCCACAAAGAGCTCAGGTTATACTGAGGTCTTATTTCCTATAAATGGGTTCTGGGCACTTCTTGAGGGCTTTTTATAGGAATGTCTCCTATGAAACATTCCTATGTTATCGTTCTTTTAAAACTCTCACAGATAGTATGATTCCATCTATTCACGGTTGAAATTTTCCAGTTTTCTCCTGTATGTTTCAGAATCTCATGGCTCCCAGAATCGTGCATAGACTCTGTCATTTTGAGTCCTCCTGCCAAGCCAGTTGCACGTTTACAAACCTGGCTCTAAAAAGGTTCAACATCGATGGAGCAGGGTCAGGGCCTGATCTGACCTGATCTTTGGACCATGGTACCTTCCCTGGAATGATCTAGACTAGAGACGCAAAGAAGACACTCATTTTATAAGGAGAACGGTACAGAGATGTAAGAACTGGGGGAAAGGTTATGCAGATGCTAAATGAACTCAATTTGTGATCCTTATGGGAATTCCCAAGTCTTTCTGAACAAAAGCAGCTGAGAAATGAGGTCAAAAGCTGGTCAGGTCAGCTCTGGACAGTGAAAGGGAGATAATGAAATGGTCCTGAAAGGAGATACCAATTACTCATACCTCTGGCACTCTTTATCTTTTTCCTGGAAAATGAGACCACAGACTCAGACTTAAAATAAATAGTGTTTGCTAAGAAACACATGAAAAAGTAAATGAAGGAAAGGAGTGGAATATGTGTTACATATTGGTTCCTAATGTATCAAAATTACAAATCTGATCAAGTCTCTTTGAGAATTACCGTCTGGTTACCCAGAGCAGGCAGGAAAGAGAAGATGCTGTGCTAGTAACCAAGGGAGGGGAAGGCTGAACTCTGAGTTAGAAACTTCAAAAATTCAGAAACTTCAAAAAGTTATTTGAAACAGGCACTGAAAATGTAGATTTCAATGGGGTCAAAAAGTTTTTCTAATAAAATATTAAGGAACTATCATTTTGTTGAGACTGTGTTTCTCAAATTGCTCAAATTAATGACTGTTTTAGGGGTCGAGTTCTTAATAATTTGTCTTTGCCTTGCAAGTCCTACTTTTGAAGCACAGCAAGTTTGCATTTGAAAAAGGCATCCTGGGATCATTGCATGTGTTATTGTGTAACAGGGCAACTTTAAGTATTTTGACTCTGCGACCCCATGGATCCGTAGCCCACTAGGCTCCCCTGTCTATGGGATTTCCCAGGGAAGAATACTGGAGTGGGTTGCCATTCCGTTCTCCAGGGGATCTTCCCAACACGAGGGATCGAACTTAGGTTTCCTGCATTGCAGGCAGATTCTTTACTATCTGAGCCACCAGGGAAACCCATGTAACACTTATAGCAGCTTCAAGTGTGTTGAGTTAGTAACTTCTTTATAGGTGAGTAAACCGAGATGGAGAAAATAAACTACCAGTAATTTTCTTAAAATGAGAACTTGCCTAAGATGCCTTCCAACCACTCGTCTCTATAATTTCAATTATAAAAAAGAGATTTTATACTTGATTGCATATGTTTAGTTCTGTTTTGTGATAATTCCTTCTAATAAGTTAAGGTGTTTTTTCCCCAGACTGGAAGAACCCTTTGGCTCAAATTTTGGTTAAGCATGAGAATAGCGACATCTGCTGGCTTCATGGGTTTCAGCATCGAAGAGCGACTGACTGCGGATTTGCCAGTCGTGCCTGCGTTTCCCAGGAGAGACAACAGACATACATGCAAATAAATGGTGAATAACAAAGTCCAGCTTTAGTTATAATAAAGATTTCTTATGAACGAAGCCTGACTTTTTAAGGCAAGATTTTGAAAGACCTGAAAGCTTCTACAATATCTTTGCAAAGAGACCCATAATACTAAGAAGGTTAAAAACTCAGAAAGAAAACAGCAGCGGTTGCTATAGTTACAAAAATAAACCTGTCCTCTGGGAAGAACTGAAAATAATTGTTTGCTGCCCCTGGGAAGTTGTTTTCAGGGCTCATTAAGGAGCCCAGGGTGACAGGAGAGATGTGGCTTTGAAAGGACAAACAAGACGACAAGTGTCCCCTGTAGGTTTGTTTACTCCACGTGGCTGCAGCATCAGAGGTCAAGAGTCGCCGAAACAGCAGGGAGGGAACAGACATACGTGCTATTTTAAATCCAGCCTGCATTTTAGGGTCAGTGAAATGCAGTATGTTTAGAACACCGCAAGATGACAGCAGCAACAGATCACTGTCTTCACCTTGCTTAGGAAGACATTTCATGCATCACATATATTAAAACCCCAAATAGGAATCCACAGATGCCAAGGGTTGTATGTGGAGGGACTCAAACGTCACAATTTTCAGTCTGTTATAGATTTAAAGCCATGCCTCCTATCTCAGTCTTCTCAAAAAGAATCTCTCCCATTTATTTACAGGCAGACTTTCAGCCACGTCAACCTTTTCAGATACTTCTTCAGGCCAAAGAGCACAACTATTTACATGCATCTTCTTGAAAGAAACACTAGATCATTTTGGGTACCATTCTCTAAACATAGTTCTATCTTATTTACCACAGCCTGGCAGGACAAAAACGGAGCAAGCGAAAGGTACAAGTAGTTTCACTGTCTTCTTCCTCGTCATATTTTCTAGAATTTAGAACAGAGTTTTCCTGGCTAGTCTTTCTTTTGAATTTCTCTGGCTTCTGGTTTTTTACACAGTACTTGACCGTGTCAAGTGATCATCATCCCCATAGCTCTTGAAGCAGTTCATTTTAGTATTTCCTTCATGAGTGTTTATACAGGGCTTCCTAATTTGGACAGTTTTCTGAAGCCTTATCTTGTTGAGATATATATAATTATAGCAACATATTTAAAAGGACATTTACTTGGGTATATAATTTTAAAATTCCAAAACTCTTTTCCTTAACTATTAAAAATAATTCTACTTCCTGTTTTCTTTTTGTCACAAACAACAAATCTGTATTTTCTTTTACCATTGAACGCTTCAGCAGTGAGTTAGCACAGTTCTGAAAGACAGTGTCCCACCGAACATACATGGCAACCTTGCATCACATGCTTTTACAGTCAGTCATAAATACAAGTACGGAACACATCTGCTATAATTTTTTTTAAAAAAGAATTGTTTTAAAAGTCAATGTTTTGATTAAGTCAGAATGGCTCACAGATGTTCTGTCCTCAGAAGATGTCAGAAAAGTGGGAGATAAAGGTGTATGAGGCGAGTAGTGTCCCTCCGTGTGCACCTCCTCACACTGTGTGCTGCAGTGTGGTGCTTCTGGCTGTGCAGCACCTGTGTGTGTCTCCTGGTTGTGATGTGTGCCAGTGGTTCCACTATGGCCGCACTTTCAGTCTTGGGAGTGCGCCTGGTTACCCGCCAGCAGGTAACTGTGTATCTCTGAGCTATTTGCTTTTAGGTCTGTTTTGGCTTTTTGATTTGTTTTTTTTTGTTTGTTTTGTTTTCTGATCTTCAGCTGGTGCAGATTATGTTGGCAGCCGATGACTGCAGGAAAAAAAAATCAAAACACACACACACACACAAAAAAAAGGGCCTCCCCAAACCAAAAGACTCAAAAAACAAACAAACAAAAAACCAAACCCACGTGCCAAGGAATAGAGAGGATCCTATTGTCTTGGGGGCTCATGGAATCTACTTCATTCAGTCTAAGGAGCACCGCTGGCTGGCTGGGAGAGCTCTGTTCTCTGTGTTTCCTACTTCTGTGTACGTTTTCAGGTTCAAGTTTGCTTGGATTTTGAGTTTGTTTTTAAATGTTTAGTGAAAATGCAGTATCTACTGCCATGTTGTGCCTCTTTGTCTCTGTCTGCTTCTGTCTCTGTGCTTGTAGCTGTTTCTTAGAACGCAGTGAGGTGGGGTTCTTGATGCAGTGAGCTCGAGTCTGCAGCTGTTTCTGGGGACATGGTGGAGGCTGCGTGTTCTGTTCTCTCAGGAAGAGCCAGTGGTTTCTACCCTGTGTGTTGGTGAGCAATGTGCAGAGACAGGGATGCTGAAGTCTGGTTTCCGAGGGGGAGATGAAGAACTGTTCTGACTCATCAGCTCTCTCTTTTTTTTTGACCCTGGGCCTGGGGGCAGCCAAAGCTGAGAGGCATCAAAACCAATGCACAGCCAGCACCTGCCACTAGCCCCTGCTGGTCTCAGTTCAGTTCAGTTCAGTCACTCAGTTGTGTCCAAATCTTTGCAACCCCATGGACTGCAGAGAGCCAGGCCTTCCTGTCCATCAACACTTGGAGTTTACTCAAACTCATGTCCATTGGGTCGGTGATGCCATCCAACCATCTCATCCACTCTTGTGCCCTTCTCCTCCTGCCCTCAATCTTTCCCAGAATCAGGGTCTTTTCAAATAAGTCACCTCCTCGCATCAGGTGGCCAGAGTATTGGAGTTTCAGCTTCAACATCAGTCCTTCCAATGAACACTTAGGGCTGATCTTCTTTAGGATGGACTGGTTGGATCTCCTTACAGTCTAAGGGACTTTCAAGAGTCTTCTCCAACACCACAGTTCAAAAACATCAATTCTTCGATGCTCAGCTTTCTTTATACTCCAACTCTCCCATCCATACATGACTACTGGAAAAACAATAGCTTTGACTAGATGGACCTTTGTTGACGAGGTAATGTCTTTGCTTTTTAATATGCTAGTCTGCGCATCTTCTATTTACGTTCCTTGGAGAAGAAATGGTTGGTTGATGTGTTTCTGTTAGCAGTCATGGAATGCCATTGCCCACTCTGGTACATTCACTTGGTCACCAATTTGCCTCTGATCTCTGGAGGGGGCAGCCTTCCCCAGAGCACCCATTATGAGGGTCCTGGGGAAGAGTCTAGCCCACCTGGCTAGAGCAAGAGCAGCACCACCAGCAGCAAGAGCAAGCAGGACAGGCCGGCCTAGGAACAGGAGCCTCTGGATTCCCAGGGCCAGTGAGATGTAAGCGACCAGCCATCTCCCTCAGCCCATGGCCTAGTCCAACCAATCAGACCAAGACAAAAACTTCAGACAGGTGGTTTGGCTGAGGAAGTGCTGCTGTTTTTCAAAGGCAATGCTCTATCTCTCCTTCCTATCCAAGGCAAACAGTTCTTGACAGATTCCAGGAAGTGGGTTGTCCATCTGGGCCCCCTGCAGAGATTTTGTGTGCTCTCTACAAGTGAGGCCAGGCATGTCTGCTCCACTCCAGTCCAAGGCATCTCACCTCCACAGGTCAATTTGCTCAAAGGATCTGCTGCAAAGGCCCAGAAGCCCTCATCACCCACGCCCACCCCGTCCCAACAAGCAGACCCTGTCAATAGTGTACAGCAAGAGGACCATTCCTGGCCCAGTAAGAATGGGGTCAGTGACTCTGTGAAGGCTCCCGGAAGGTAAGCAGCTGAACCCGTCTGGGAGCTGCTACTGGTTTGTAAGCCATTGCCAGGGCCTGTGCTCAGTGAGGCCTGTTAGCCACCCCACCCAGGCCTCTGCCTTGACCCTGCATCCTCAGTTGCATCAAAGGGATGCAAGCAGCAGCTAGGACCTCAGTCCAGTTCAGTTCAGTGGCTCAGTTGTGTCTGACTCTTTGCAACCCCATGAACCACAGCACATCAGGCCTCCCTGTCCATCACCAACTTCCAGAGTTTATCCAAATTCATGTCCATTGAGTTGGTGATGCCATCCAGCCATCTCATCCTCTGTCATCCCCTTCTCCTCCTGCCCTCAATCCTTCCCACCATCAGGGTCTTTTCAAATGAGTCAGCTCTTCGCATGAGGTGGCCAAAGTATTGGAGCCTCAGCCTCAACATCAGTCCTTCCAATGAACACTTAGGGCTGATCTCCTTTAGGATGGACTGGTTGGATCTCCTTGCAGTCCAAGGGACTCTCAAGAGTCTTCTCCAACACCACAGTTCAAAAGCATCAGTTCTTTGGTGCTCAGCTTTCTTTATAGTCCAGCTCTCACATCCACACATGACCACTGGAAAAACCATAGCCTTGACTAGATGGACCTTTGTTGACAAAGTAATGTCTCTGCTTTTCAATATGCTGTCTAGGTTGGTCATAACTTTCCTTCCAAGGAGTAAGCATCTTTTAATTTCATGGCTACAGTCACCATCTGCAGTGATTTTGAAGGCTAAAAAAATTAAGTCTGACACTGTTTCCACTGTTTCTCCATCTATTTCCCATGAAGTGATGGGACCGGATGCCATGATCTTAGTTTTTTGACTGTTGAGCTTTAAGCCAACTTTTTCACTCTCCTCTTTCACTTTCATCAAGAGGCTCTTTAGTTCTTCACTTTCTGCCACAAGGGTGGTTTTATCTGCATATCTGAGGTGATTGATATTTCTCCCAGCAATCTTGATTTCAGCTGTGCTTCTTCCAGCCCAGCATTTCTCATGATGCACTGTGCATAGAAGTTAAATAGGCAGGGTGACATTATACAGGCTTGACACACTCCTTTTCCTATTTGGAACCAGTCTGTTGTTCCATGTCCAGTTCTAACTGTTGCTTCCTGACCTGCATACAGGTTTCTCGAGGCAGGTCAGGTGGTCTGGTATTCCCATCTCCTGAAGAATTTTCCACAGTTTATTGTGATCCACACAGTCAAAGGCTTTGACATAGTCAATAAAGCAGAAGCAGATGCTTTTCTGGAACTCTCTTGCTTTTTCCATGATCCAGCGGATGTTGGCAATTTGATCTCTCATTCTTCTGCCTTTTCTAAAACCAGCTTGAACATTTGGAAGTTCACGGGTTCACATGTAGCTGAAGCCTGCCTTGGAGAATTTTGATCATTACTTTACTATAGTGTGAGATGAGTGCAATTGTGTGGTAGTTTGACCATTCTTTGGCATTGCCTTTCTTTGAGATTGGAATGAAAACTGATCTTTTCTAGTCCTGTGGCCACTGCTGAGTTTTCCAAATTTGCTGGGATATTGAGTGCAGCACTTTCACAGCATCATCTTTTAGGATTTGAAATAGCTCAACTGGAATTCCATCGCTCCACTAGCTTAGTTCATAGTGATGCTTCCTAAGGCCCATTTGACTTCACATTCCAGGATGTCTGGCTCTAGGTGAGTGATCACACCATCGTGATTACCTGGGTCATGAAGATATTTTTTTGTATAGTTCTTCTGTGTATTCTTGCCACCTCTTCTTAATATCTTCTGCTTCTGCTAGGTCCATACCATTTCTGTCTTTTATTGAGCCTATCTTTGTATGAAATATTCACTTGGGATCGCTAATTTTCTTGAAGAGATCTCTAGTCTTTCCCATTCTATTGTTTGCATTGCATCCTCTATTTCTTTGCACTGATCGCTGAGGAAGGCTTTCTTATCTCTCCTTGCTATTCTTTGGAACTCTGCATTCAAATGGGTATATCTTTCATTTTCTCCTTTGCTTTTCACTTCTCTTCTTTTTACAGCTATTTTTAAAGTCTCCTCAGACAGCTATTATGCTCTTTTGCATTTCTTTTTCTTGGGGATGGTCTTGATCCCTGTCTCCTGTATGTAAGAAACGCCGCGGGAAGAAAGAGCCACCTCTATGGACCATTGATCAGAGCCTTTATTAGGCGGTCGCTCTCGGGCAGAACTCCCGGGGTGGGTGAGCAAGGAAGCAAAGGGAGTCTGCGAGGTATGAGGGGTGGGGAAAGGTTTTATAGCCAGGGCCGGGCTCCCATATAAGGAAGAAAGCGCAGGCTACAGCGGTGGTTGGTGTCCAAGGGCTCCGTGCCGGCACCTGATTGGACGGCTTGTTGTCAGCCCGCCTCCGGGACTTGTCTGCGGCACTTTGCCGGGGCATGCCTCAACACGCCCGACCTTTCACTGTACAATGTCACTAACCTCCATCCATAGTTCATCAGGCACTCTGTCTATCAGATCTAGTCCCTTACATCTATTTCTCACTTCCACTGTATAATCAGAAGGGATTTGATTTAGGTCATACTTGAATGGTCTAGTGGTTTTCCTTACTTTCTTCAATTTAAGTCTGAATTTGGCCATAAGAAATTCATGATCTGAGCCACAGTCAGCTCCCTGTCTTGTTTTTGCTGACTGTATAGAGCTTCTCCATCTTTGTCTGCAAAGAATATAATCAATCTGATTTCGGCGTTGACAATCTGGTGATGTCCATGTGTAGATTCGTCTCTTGTGTTGTTGGAAGTGGGTGGTTGCGATGACCAGTGCATTCTCTTGGCAAAACTCTATTAGCCTTTGCCCTGCTTCATTCAATACTCCAAGGCCAAATTTGCCTGTTACTCTAGGTGTTTCTTGACTTCTTACTTTTGCATTCCCGTCCTCTATAATGAAAAGGACATCTTTTTTTGGATGTTATTTCTAAAGGGTCTTGTAGTTCTTCATAGACCCATTCAACTTCAGCTTCTTCAGTGTTACTGGTCAGGGCATAGACTGTGAGTACCTAGTGGCCCCTCATTCACCCTTTTCCATGAGAGTGCATTCTCCAAGAGCTGATCCCCCAAGGCCCTCCCGTTTCCATAGGGAGCCCAAGAGCATGGCATAATCCTGAGCCCAGGACTATGAAGTGCGCTGGCCAAGGAAAGGCAAGGCTGGTGTGTTTGGATTCAAGCAGCCATAGGGATTACCTTGTCCACTGAGACTGGGGTTTGTGTGGTTTCAAGTATCCTGATCATTCTTGAACACGTTGAAGCATGTAGGCTTTGCATGTTCTATCTTCTGAGTGAGACAGCCTGAATACATACCAGCCCCAGTGAGTGAGGCCTTAGCTCGCCCGGCACGCTACATAAAGTCCACCATGGCCTGGATCCCATTCTTCTGTAAAATCACAATTCTCTGGACAGGACCTCAAGGGTTACGGATAGTATAAAGAACTGCCGTGGTAATGGAATAGATGGGGTTCGGGATGGTAAAGAGAAGCCCACTGTTGGCTCTCTGGGAGTCATCCAAGTCCCAGGGGTGGGAGATTTTCTAATGGATAGAATAACTGACAAAAGCTGCGCAGCCCGCCAGCTAGATCTGGTTGTCAGTTGTGTAGTTCATGGCGTTGCAAGCCTCCAACACGTCTTCAAACTCCACCAATGCTTGTCTCCTTTTAGGCATCACCACCACAGAGCTGATGGTGCCACACTCCTGCAAGGCCTCCACAAGGTCTGCTTCCACCACGCCGTAACCCAGGCCCCTGACGTGAACAACCGGGAAGGCAGGGTTTTATGCGGGACATTGTCGTTCTCCTTGGCGCCCCCGCCTGCCACTGCCACCGCCGCAGCCGCCTTCATACTGGTCACTGGCTTTGTCTGTCTTGAGCCATTTGGGGGCCCGGCCACCCTCAGTGCCACCTCCATAGTTACTACGGCCTCTGCCGCCCACCGCCGCCATCTTCACCAGCACTCCCGACAGCCTCCGTGGCTCTTCTGGCTGTTCCTACTTCCTGTTTCCGGGCATCCATTTTTGTTGTCAACCCTGAGATCTTTCTGATTTTTGTTCCTTTGTAGGTAATCTCTAACATGCTGTAAACTTTATAAATTTCTGTAAATCCTTGACCTACTGTAGCATTTCCTGATGCAGTGTCTTTTGTTTGTTTGTTTATGTAACCTGTTTGACATGAAGGCAGATCCAATAAGAAAGTCCACACACACTCGTGACTTTCTTGGACACTTCTTACCAGGGAGTCTCACCAAGCTGCAGGTTGCTGTATGTTTAGGCTCCTAAAAAGTAGTCCTCTTTAGGTAAGTGATAATGTGAGATTACGGATAAACTCACCAATAGAAACGGCTAATGTTGTAGCGTCTGTGTTGCTTACAATAGTTCTCACTGAACATTTTTATTTGCAAAGTGTGCCTTTTGACATTTTTTCTGAAGATTTTATTTTCAGCCTTTGAACCTTGCATTAGAGCGCCACCATGTGGTGATATGAGGTAATGCAAGCAGTCTTGTTATTTACCAGTTGGGCCACCAGGGAAATGCTAACTGGCAACATTACTTGTTTAATATAGTGACCAGATACACTTCTATTAAGAAAAGCTTTTTCATGACAAATGCATTACCTTTTTATACCTAAGCAATATTTTATCACTGCATAATAGAGTTAAACTGAACAAGATTGTTTTTAGAAAATATTTTTTTGAAATAAACATTTGGAGTAACAAAAGGCTGTCCTAGGACAAACACTGATCAAAAGATTAAAACTCACCAGTAGATATCACGTTTGAGAAAGCCTTAAAACTAAGGTTATTTAAAATTCAAAACGTAGTCCCATCTTAGTCTATGAGTACCCAAAGACGTGCAGATTTTTATTTGTTCATCAAAACGACAATAATCTTAAATATTGAGCCCAGGAATGACATCTGTAAAACACAAAAATTTCTCCCCAATTTGAGATCTCTCCCCAATTCATGCTAACTGAGTGTGACCCAACATAAGACCTGTCTGATTTAAGTAGTGTTTTTGTAGCACTCTGGCCAAAACCATATTCATGTCCGTGCACTTGGCATTGTGTCCTAATACTGTGAGGAAGCTTTTCTTGATGCCTTAGTCCTAGTTACTTTATTTGCATTATGTTTTATTCATACATGTTTATCTTGACAATTTACATCATAACTGTTTCTTTACAGAGCACCACAAACTTAACTCATACAAGACATCACATGTTTTAGGTTTGGCTCCTAGGAGAGCCTGAGATGGGGTTCTGTTTCCATGACATAATGAAGGAGTGTTCCCCGGAGAAGAGCACTGGGAGGAGGGACAGAGCAGAAGAATTCAGGGCAGTGTGGTCCTAGCTGGAGACTTGATTCAGACTGATCTCATGGGAAAGCTCTGGAGCAACACTGTCCAGAAGAAATACATTAAATACACTACATGCTGTGTATGTAATTAAGCTGTCTAGTAGCCACACATAAAAGATAAAAAGAAACAGATGGTTTAAACAGATTTTCAGTTCAGTTCAGTTCAGTTGCTCAGTCATGTCCAACTCTTTGCGACCCCATGAATCACAGCACGCCAGGCTTCCCTGTCCATCACCAACTCCCAGAGTTCACTCAAACTCACGTCCATCGAGTCAATGATGCCATCCAGCCAACTCATCCTCTGTTGTCCTCTTTTCCTCCTGCCCCCAATCCCTCCCAGCATCAGGGTCTTTTCCAATGAGTCAACTCTTCGCATGAGGTGGCCAAAGTACTGGAGTTTCAGCTTTAGCATCATTCCTTCCAAAGAACACCCAGGGCTGATCTCCTTTAGAATGGACTGGTTGGATCTCCTTGCAGTCCAAGGGACTCTCAAGAGTCTTCTCCAACACCACAGTTCAAAAGCATTAATTCTTTGACACTCAGCTTTCTTCACAGTCCAACTCTTACATCCATACATGACGATTGGAAAAACCATAGCCTTGACTAGACAGACCTTTGTTGGCAAAGTAATGTCTCTGCCTTTCAGATGGTCATAATTTTCCTTCCAAGGATTAAGCGTCTTTTAATTTCATGGCTGCAATCACCATCTGCAATGATTTTGGAGCCCCCCAAAATAAAGTCTGACACTGTTTCCATTGTTTCCCCATCTATTTCCCATGGAGTGATGCGACCGGATGCCATGATCTTCGTTTTCTGAATGTTGAGCTTTAAGCCAACTTTTTCACTCTCCTCTTTCACTTTCAGCAAGAGGCTTTTTAGTCCCCTTTCACTTTCTGCCATAAGGGTGGTGTCATCTGCATATCTGAGGTTATTGATATTTCTCCTGGCAATCTTGATTCCAGCTTGTGCTTCTTCCAACCCAATGTTTCTCATGATGTACTGTGCATATAAGTAGAATAAGCAGGGTGACAATATACAGCCTTGACGTACTCCTTTTCCTATTTGGAACCAGTCTGTTGTTCCATGTCCAGTTCTAACTGTTGCTTCCTGACCTGCATATAGGTTCCTCAAGAGGCAGGTTAGGTGGTCTGGTATTCCCATCTCTTTCAGAATTTTCCACAGTTTATTGTGATCCACACAGTCAAAGGTTTTGGCATAGTCAATAAAGCAGAAATAGATGTTTTTCTGGAACTCTCTTGCTTTTTCTATGATCCAGCGGATGCTGGCAATTTGATCTCTGGTTCCTCTGCCTTTTCTAAAACAGATTTTACTTAAACCAAATATTGTCATTTCAGTGTATGTCAATATTAAACCTATTGATGGGATAGCTTTTTTTTTTTTTTTTTTGTACTCAATTTTTGAAATCCCAGCTGTGAACAGCGTGTCTCATCTCAGGAGCTCAGTATCCCCATGTGGCTGGTGGCTGGCATATTCAGCAGTGCAGCCTGCATGCGTTCAGGCTCAGTCACTTCAGTCCTGTCCCGTTCTTTATGACCCTATGGACTGTAGCCCCCAAGGCTCCTCTGTCCATGGAATTCTCCAGGTAAGAATACTTGAATGGGTTGCCATGCCCTTCTCCAGGGGTGTCTTCCCAACCCAGGGATCGAACCCATGTCTCTTACATTTCCTGCATCAGCAAGCAGGTTCTTTACCAGCTGGGTATGAAGGGGGCTATTTATTGGGCTCTCTTAAGATCCTGAGACAGTTCCTCTGTGTTTATCTTATACACTCAATCCTATTATTTACAGTGTCATGTGAATTACCTAACACAGGGCAGAGTAGACCTTTAATGTTTTTACTAACTTTATAGCAAAATTTAAATATATACATCATGTGCAACATCTTGTCTTAATCCTTTAAAATTGGCTCCAGATGTACACTTGATACCAGACTCTGGATATATTACTACCATATTAAGAGCTTCTTTCAAAAGAACCAAACTTTGCATTATTTCTGGGCCCTTAGACTTACCCTATGGCCACTATATCTGAATACAATTCATCACCTGAAGAGGTGATGAAACATTTGGAGATTACAAAAAAAGACATGTTAAGTCTTTTCAGCTGAAAATACTATTCTATCAAAAAGAAATTTCAAAGGACTGTTGGAAGATTTATTAACTTCTTCTCAGAAAAGCATCTTACCCAATGGACTATGCTTCTTTTCTAATCCAAACCGTGCTGAGATTGCACAAAGGAATGACAAAGTCCCTGATCACAGCATTTCTGAGGAGTAGTGATGGTCTGGCTTCAGAACTAGCAGAAGCCCAGTGTCTTCTTTGGTCTTAAGGTAAATGCCATCATGAAATTTTTACATCTATAGGCAAAAATGTACCTCTGAAATTCTCTTTCCAAGTGTTTGATTCTATACTTAGCCCTTAAATTACCTGCTTTTTTTTTTTCTTTTTTCTCTTTAGCCCCACAGTATCTATACCATTTCAAGGTTATCATCACTTATTTGAAAAAGCAATTTCTAATACATTTGGTTCTTTCTTAAAGGTAAACCTTAAATAATTTATACAATTTTAACAGGTTTTCATAGGAATAATTGATACACAAAGAGCCAAACTTATTTAATGTGTACAAAGTGATGAATTTGGACACAGGCAAACACCGGTATCAAAAGAACGGGTATTTCCCACATCTTTCTGGGTGTTCTTATGTCTCCCCCTCCCTTTTGTTTTTTCTGGTAGTAAGAACACTTATGGGCTTCCCAAGTGGCTTGGTGGTAAAGAATCACCTGCCACTGCAGGAGATTCGGATTTGATCCCTGGGTCACAAACGTTCAATGGAGGAGAAAATGCTACCCACTCTAGTATTCTTGCCTGAAAAAAACCCATGGGCAGAGGAGCCTGGTAAACTATAGTCCATGGGGTCACAAAGAGTCAGACACAACTGAGTGATAGAGCACACACACATGAACAGTTAACACGAGATTTACCTCTTAACAAGTTTTAAAGTGCACAGTACCGTATTGTCAATGGTAGGTACTAGGTTACACGACAGATCTCTAGAACTTATTCATTGAGCAAGCTGAAACTTTATAGGCATTGAACAGCAACTCCCCTTTCTCCCACACCCCTACCCATCTCCTGGAACCACTATTTGATTCCTCCTTTGGTGAGTTTGATTATTTTAGATTCTTCATCTAGGTAGAAACAGTATTTGTCCTTATATGACTGGCTTATTTCCCTTAGCACAATGTTCTCCAGGTTCATTTGTACTGGTTTGAACATTTTATTTAAATGTTGTATGTGTTGTGCTAACTTGCTTCAGTTGTGTCTAACTCTTTGTGACCCCATGGACTGTAGCCTGCCAGGTTCCTCTGTCCGTGGGATTCTCCAGGCAGGAATACTGGAGTGGGTAACTGTTCCCTTCTCCAGGGGATCTTCCCAACCCAGGGATCGAATCCAGGTGTCCTGGACTCCAGTTGAATTCTTTACAGTCTGAGCCACCAGGGAAGCATATGTCAGGGCAGGATTTCTTAAATAAGACATAAAAATATCCAATAAGAAGGAGAATATTGTTAAATGTATATTGAAAACATTCCAGATATTCAGTAATTAAAAATTATCTGTCGAATCAGGTTGCCATGACAAAAGACTACATACTGGATGACTTAAGCAATGCCAATTTATTTATTTTTTCTCAGTTCTGGAGGCTGAGAACTCCAACCCGAAGGTGTGGCTGGTCTGACTCCCCAGTGAGGGAGTGTACCTCGGCTTCAGGTGGCCCTCTTCTGGCTGTGTCCTCACCACGTGGAGAGAGAAAGGAAGCAAAGTCCCTGGTGTCTCCTTATAACGTCACCAACCCCACCATAAGGAGCCCCATCTCCATGACCTCATCTGAATCTAATCAGTTCTCAAAGACTCCATCTCTGGGTGCTGTCACACTTGGGGTTAGAGCCTCAACATATAAAGTTTGAAAGGAACACGGCCAGTTCAGAGCATAACCTACTTTCCATTTTCTACCTCTCACTCTTGCTGCTCTTCCTCTTGCTGTTGGAATCTTGCCCGGGTAACCTAACTGCACCCAAACTTTTGTCTCAAGTTCTGGGCTTCCCTGGTGGCTCAGATGGTAAAGAGTCTACTCTCAGTGTGGGAAACCCAGGTTCTATCTCTGGGCCAGGAAGATTCCCTGGAGGAGGAAATGGCAACCCACTCCAGTATCCTTGCCTGGAAAATCCCATGGATGGAAGAGCCTGGCAGGCTACAGCCCATGGGGTCACAAAGAGTCGGACACGACTGAGTGACTTCACTTTCTTTCTTTCTGTTTTCAACAGGAATCCGGACTAAGGAGTTATTATTCAGTCACTAATGTGTCTGACTCTTTGTGGCCCCATTGACTGCAACATGTTAGGCTCCTCTGTCTTCCACTATCTCCTGGAGTTTGCTCAAACCCATGTCCATTGAGCTGGTAGTGCCATCCAACCTTCCCATCCTCTGCTGCTCCTTTGTCCTTTTGCCTTCAATCTTTCCCAGCATCATTTTCTGATGAGTTGGCTGTTTGCATCAGGGCTAAGGAAACAGCAGTGGAATCAAGGAACCTGCTCCCCTACTGGCAAGAAGATTCTGGCTAGTAGTGAGTGAAGGCTATGAGTCAGAAAGAGGCAAGATCTGTTCAAGGAACTGACAGTGATTATCCTGGCTGGTCTGCACTGAGCATGGCCGAGCTCAAGAGCCAAGCCTGGAGAGGCAGCATGAGGCCAGAAGATGCCGATCCTTAAAGGATAGGTTTCAGTTTTGTCTTTCCCCTAAAGCAAATGGGAAAGTGCTGAAGGATTTTAAGCTGTGGAGCAACATGGTCATATTTGCCTTGAACAGGTTTGCATGCGTGCGTGCATGCTAAGTTGCTTCAGCAATGTCCAACTCTTTGCAACTCCATGGACTGTAGCCCTCCAGGCTCCTCTGTCCATAGGATTCTCCCAGCAAGAATACTGGAGTGAGTTGCCATGCCCTTCTCCAGGGGATCTTTCTGGCCCAGGGATCGAACCCTCATCTCCGATGTCTCCCACATTGGCAGATGGGTTCTTTACCACTAGCGCCACCTGGGAAGCCCATGTTAGCATGAGGAACAGACTAGAAAGGAGTAAGTGGTGATGAGAGTGGATGCTCCAGGTGGGTTTAGCGGCATTAATGACTCCAGTTGAGACAAGGTGGTAGCTCAGACAAGGAGGTTGGTGGGAAGCATAGGCCATAGGAAATTTGCCTGCAATTTTAAAAAGAACAGACATTTCTGCCTTTAATGGACAATTTGACTGTAACGCCTCTTTTGAATACCCTTTGAGAGACTGCTCATTTCACTCAAAAGCAAGAAGTGAAAGTTTCTCAGTCTTGTCCGACTCTGCAACCTCATGGACTGTAGCCTACCAGGCTCCTCTGTCCATGAGATTCTCCAGGCAAGAAAACCATTTTGTAAAAATCCTGATTTCCTCAGTTTTATTGTGCTGTTAAATCTCTACTAGTTGGTACAACACAAGGAAAACAATATCCATATTTCTCAATTCTAAACAGACTAGTCAGCCTGCCTGACCAGCCCCCAAGCCTTTCCAGGAGCATATAGCAGTTAAGTGTTCATTTCTTGTGCATCCATGTGTTAGCTTGCCGGGGTCCAGCCCCGGTGGATCCAGGGAATTTGAAGGTGGGGACAGCGTTGGTGTCTTTGGAATAACTTATTTAATTACAGATAGAGAGGGATTAGAAAATTAGCAGAGAAAAAGAGGCTGAATAACTTGGTTCACATGGAATACCAATCACTACCTACATAGGCCGCAGGCGTCTTCCCATTCTCCCAAAGGAGAGGAGGCACTGAGGCCCCCCGGTCTGATCTTAGAAGCCCAGGCAAAATTAATAGGCTTGGTGGGTATCCATGCACCAGATGGGAATTCAGCCAGAAAATAGTAGGAGAGAAAAAGGGGCTGAATAACTTGGTTTACATGGGATACCAATAAAATTCCAAGACAAGGAATTTGCACCATTTACGTTGGGCCACCGGTGCCACTTGAATATCAGAAGGTGCCCCTCCTTGGGCTTGAAAACCAGGGCAAATAAGTAGACTTGGAGGGCACCCACGCTCCAGATGGGAATTCAGCCAGAAAAATGGGGAGCAGAAAAGAACGACATGAGGGAATCAGTCTTTCTGGAAACTGATCCGATTTCTTTATTTTGGGGTTTGCTTATATACCTTTTGTTACATATAGGGATGAATACAGAGTCACGCGGGGGTCAGCAGTCCTGACTTTTATCAAAATCAGGTGCTTCACATAAATGTATAAAAAAAAGGTCTTAGGGATATTACATCATTTTCTGGCCATGAGGCCTGCTGACATTTTATGATCCTTTCTTTCTGATAACCAAAAAACTTATTTTTTCCAAGGGTGTTTTTTCTTAAACCAGGCACCACCCTCCAAATAAAGTTACATTCCTATAGGGTGAGGGCGTAGTGAGTTACAATCAAGAAAGGAATTTATTTAACCCAAGGTTAACATGATTAATCTTAAAGGTTAATACTTATTTCTCCTATATGCTGGTTATATTCATTATAAGGGCAGGGAATATGGAGATTTAGCAGCAAACATCAGCCCAACAAATGAAAATCCTTTCACCAATGCTCCCCTTAAGATCTATTTAGTCTTAAGATAGTGATAAAGTTACATTTTTACATAGCAAGGACACAGTGATTTATAACAAAGTACAGTGATCTATTACAAAAGGGAAAATCTATTAACTCAAAAAGTCTAGTATTTCTAACCTTAAAAACTACCATATTTCCTTTTCTATATTCCAAATACAATGATTAATATATCCCCAGGTGCCTAAGGATACGGAGGCCTGGCGGCAATCATTGACTCAACAAGAAGGAAAAGCCCTATGTTAATTAAGACTCTCAAAATACTCCAAAACTCTCTGTGCTGTTTTTGGTTAAGAGGTAGAAAACAATCATGTGAGTAGTGGCAGGAGTATGGATAATCCTGTCACACAAGCTAGTCTGTCAGCAGAGAGGTTTGACCTGAGACATCCTTGTCACACCCAGAGCAGGGAATTAGCAGCAATTATTGACACAACAAATGAAAAACCCTTCACCAATATAATTTCTAACCAACCCACTATACTAATAATTTCCAACTCCCCAAAAGAATTTGCCTTTAGTAAGTCTAAAATATCTCGTGTCTCTCAGGTTGGGAGGCTGTAAACAATCACATGTGGCCGGACAAACCTATACAGGTGGGCTAGATAACCTTCAGAGGAGTCCGTAAGCTGAAACACTCTTGTCACGCCCAGGAATTTTATTGCCTTGGAGCTGCATGTTTACTCCTTCTCCGAGAGAAACGGTTATGGGGGAGAGCCCCCTGTAAAGTCAGAGGTGTAGGTGAGAGCACAAAACAGACTCTGGTTTTGGGGCAGATGCTCAGGAAGAGGGGGTTTCCTGAGGCTTGATCATGCCTTTGCATATGTCAAGCCTCCTTCCTCATGACCTTTGCCATGGGCGGAGTTCCTCACGCTGGCCCCCGACATCAGCTGGCGATCAGCTGACCTCTTGGAGACTCAGCTGTGGTTTCTCCTTCAAGGTGTATCTGTCTGGGCTTGGAGCCTGCTCGGGGGTTGGGCTCACAGGTGTGATCCATGAATAATCTGTATTCTGAGGTCTGTCTGCAGTTGGAGGGGCCACCCAGGGAGAGACACTTCCTGGCAGCGACAGAAAGCACAAGAAGAAATAACTGAAGCTTCTACTGTTTTCTGCTGGAGGAAGCGGGTCTCAAGGTGAAGACTAGTACCACTGAGTTGGGGAAACCATACTCCACCTCTGAGAGGCCGAGGCAGGTTGCAGACGCAGACCACCCTTATTGGGAGGGGAGGGTTGCAGCTGATACCAGCCCTTCACAGAAATGAAACGAGGTCCTCTTCTGCCCCACACAACCTGAAAGAATTTTGACAGTTTCTTTTACTCCAGTTCCTTATGGTGGTTGTTCAGTCACTGAGTCATGTCTGACTCTTTGTGACCCCATGGACTGCAGCATGCCAGGCTTCCCTGTCCATCACCAACTCCCGGAGCTTGCTCAAACTCATGTCCGTTGAGTCCGTGATGCTACCCAAACATCTCATCTTGTGTTGCCCCCTTCTCCTCCTGTCCTCAATCTTTTCCAGCATCAGGATCTTTTCCAATTAGTTGGCTCTTGGCTCAGGTGGCTAAAGTAGTCAAAAGGGGTTCTTTTCTGTGTATATTTTTTCTTAAAGGGATGGTTGATAAATTCTTTCACAGAGAAGTCTATGTACTTTTGTAAGGTGTTTCTCAGATTTGAGTTGCAACAACCGTTGCAATATATTTTGATTCCTTAGAGCCAGGCTTTGTAGAAAGCAGAAAGGATTTTCTGTGATTTAAAAAACTATGCTTTAAAAATGGTGAGCTGAGTCCAGAGTATGGAGCATAGGCTTCTATACAAAAGACGAATTGCTGTACCTTGAAAGAAAGAACAGTTAATTATCAGTAGGTTAGAAGAGATGGTTCTGAAGGTACCTAGACTGGTGTCAATGCTAGTAGGTTAAGAAGACCTTTGAGTGAGGTGTTAGATTTGGGGTGCTCATAGACTAGAGGTTTTGGACCTGGCCTTCCAGACCACAAGAGGCAAAACAAAATCTGTTTAAACTAGCAACAGCTGAAGGATCGTGTTTAGGCAAATAGACTCGGAGACAGTCTCATAGAATTCGTCATACTCCAAGGGCGTGTGCTCAAAGTAGCCGAGAAGTTCCTAAGCCCCATAAAGGGGAGAAGAAATCCTTAGATGAGACCTTGAAGCCAATGAGAAAATGCATGACTGGTCCAGACGCGCAGCCGTAAGGGAGTGATGATACTCACCATGAATGTGTGCTCAGTCCTGTCTGACTCTAAGACCCCATGGACGGTAGTCCACCAGGCTCCTCTGTCCATGGGATTCTACAGGCAACAATACTGGAGTGGGTTGCCATGCCCTCCTCCAGGGATCTTCCTGACCCAGGGCTTGAGCCTGTGTTCTCTTGAGACTCCTGCATTGACAGGCTGATTCTTTACCACTTGCGCCACCTGGGAAGCCTGTACCAAAATACCTAAAATCATCAATGATGTACTGTATGAGGCCACCAAACAGCAATACCTAAAGGAGCTCTCCACGCAGGAGAAATGCAAGTCATACACCTTTTACTAGATTGCCTCTCCTTATCTCTTGCTCTCTGTGATTTAGGTAACTCCTAGAGAAAAGAAAAGAAGGAAATCTGGAGAAATCTTGAGCACAGCTCTTTCAGGCTTGTGTTTCATGGGGCCAGCCTGTAAAACAGGGGCCGATGGGACCACTTGCTCTGTGGAATGAGGCGGGGTGATGTCCAGGGAGCATGAGCTTTGGAGCTGTGCAGACATGTGGCCATAACACATTTGGATATCAACCAACAGAATCTAAAGTTTCAACCTGGAATTTACTGAGTTACCTTGAACTGGGAAAAATATTAATAAGAGCTTTCTGTCATGAGTGGAAGTAGAGGTCAAAACTGAAGTCACTTGGAAGCTGAGTTTCTTCATTAGAGAGAAAGTCACATTTCTGCACATGTGAGTTGTTACGATGACATATAAACACACACATACCATTTGGAAATAAGAATCCCCAAGTTGCTGGGTTCCTAAATGTCTGGTCAGAGCCTCTTAAGGTAAATAGGTCTCTCCTGTTTTGTAATGCTTTTAGGATTATGTGCAGTTGTGTTAATTTCTATTGTTTCATTTCCAAGGTTAGAGATTAATGGAACAAAGTACACAACCCAGTGTAATGAGGAACAGAATCAAATTCTTTTCCCGTGGTGTCAGCCAAAGATCCAAGACTTCTTGACCCCCAAATCTGAACATGCTGGCTCTACTATGAAAGTAACAGCTGGCCAGAGCCTTGTACATGGTCTAGTATCATTCAACAGAAGGAAGACTTGTCCACTGAAATGGATTTATTGATATTTTACTGAAATCTCTTTGTGTTGCCAGCACAAGGTGAAATGGAACATTGGAAGTAAACCTGTAAAGCTGGTCTGCAGAGGCAGCCAAACCAGATAATTAGGAGAGAGCCACACTCAGCACCATATTGTTAGAACTCATACAATACAAATTATCTGCAGCTGTGAATAACTTCTAATATTTAAGCTTTGGGTAAATTTTTTACTTTTTTGACCCAAACTGTCTGGCTTGGCTCTCTCCCCAAGCGTGATGGCCAACTTTCCGTTTTGCTTTGTACTTTATGGACTTGGGCAAAATCTGGACAGCTAAGAAACTGGATAATTTTGTGCTTAATTCTGTAATACAAAGCTGAACTATTTAACAAGTCATTTATTATTCGTTGAGATATACTGTCTCTTGATAAATGATTGGAATAATCAAAATATTAATTTTGGGTTTATTTGGAAATAGAGATTTGGAAATAATGTGTCCAATCCAAGGAAAGAAGGAATGTTAACACTGGAGCCAGTTTTTTCTTGATCACTCTAAACAGACCAATTAAAAGAATACGCTTATTATTTTCTTTGGGAGAGCCAGCTAGTGCAGATTGCCAGAGCATTAATAGTTTAACAGAAAAAATTTCTGGAAGAAAGAATATAAAATACATGAAAATTTTATTTAAGGGAGAAAGAGTGAGAAAAAAAATAATTAGCATGAGTCTGGAAAAGGGAGTGAAAGCTCTCTGATAAGTGAAGAAAGGGCAAATGAATGTTACAGAATTTTGATTCCGGGGACAGGGACCATGAAAGATGGACTCTAAAAGAGAATTATCAAGTGAAGGAAAGGATTGAGTTAACATCAACATACACTTAAAGATGTTTCATTAGCTGTGAGAACTTCTTCCAAAGTAATAGAGTGTGTTTTCATTCTTGAAGTGTTCCCCTGGTGGCACAGATGGCAAAGAATATGCCTGCAATGCAGGTAGGCCCAGGTTCAATCCCTGGGTTGGGAAGATCCCCTGAAGAAGGGGATGGCAACCCACTCCAGTATGCTTGCCTGGAGAATTCCATGGATAGAGGAGCCTGGCAGGCTACAGTCCAAGGGGTCACAAAGTGTTGGACAAGACTGAGGGACTAATACTCTCTACTTTCGTAATGAAACACTCTTTCATTCTTGGAAGTAATATCTTCATAACTAAAAAAAAAGCCAAGACAATGGAATCAGATTGTGTGTCCCTTAAGTGTTAAACCTGATCATTGTTTTCAGGATAAGAGGATGTCTACAGCTGTAATTAATTTGTACTCTAAACATGCTAAGAATGAGGGAGCTTGAAGTGCTAGTGACCCTGGAAGGGAGCTGGGGAGAAAGGGAAGGTTAACTTGATACGTCCTGCAGGATCCAGAACATTTACTTCATGTGCAGTAGAAGCAGGTACAAATCTACCCAAAATAAATATTTTTAAAGTTAATCTTCTATATCTTATTTTTTCCAAAAAGTTTTAATTTAAACATACCTACTGGAATTTTTAAGAAGTTAAATAACTGAAGCTCTGTTGCATAATAGCCTAATATAAATTTATCTTAATAGTAAATTAATACTGAAGTATGATTGTTTTTAAGCTGATTTCCTTAGAATAATTTTATTTCTTAAAATTGAATACAATTTTCTCTAGTAAAAATACACTTTTCAAATATATAAAAATATAAAGCATATTCTTCACTGGCTGTCATTAAGGGTGAAGATTCTGCGAAGTGTAAAAACATTCATTTTAAAGATAGTTGCCTGAAATATAAGCATCTTTGATGTGATTTGTATTGTCCATGACTGAAATTTTGCTTGTACTTAAGAGAAAAACATGTTTGTCAAAATGCACACCTTTTCTTTAAATGATCACTATTATTTGTTAAGGGCTTCCTTGGTGGCTCAGATGATAAAGAATCTACCTGCAATGTGGGAGACCTGGGTTTGATCCTTGAGTTGGGAAAAACCCCTGGAAGAGGGCATGGCTACCAACTCTAATATTCTTGCCTGGAGAATCCCCATGGACAAAGGAGCCTGGCGGGCTACAGTTCATGAGGTTGTAAAGAGTCGAACACGACTGAGTGACTAAGCACATAATTTGTTATGGGGTAAAGTAAGTGACCATAATATTACTCATTTTAAAATCTGATAAAAGAAGAAATATTAAAACACAAAATTTAAAATTAGACAGGGTAGTTCATTACCATTCTTCAATAGGCAATATTGAAGTCATAATATTTTTATTGATGGTTAAGTTGTTCCATTTTAACAATTCTTGTTCCCTTGAGTGGGAAAATGTATTTGAAGGCTATTTATGTTTTTGGAGCAATCTTTGCTACTAGGGTTGTCATTACTTCTGGTCCTTTTATTTAACAAAGCTAGGCTAGAACTATATATTTCTATAAGTACTTTTATATATAGTTTTGTATAATAATTATGTGAGAAGGGCATGGCAACCCACTCCAGGATTCTTGCCTGGAGAATCCTCAGGACAGAGGAGCCCGGCAGGCTACAGTCCATGGGGTCACAAAGAGTTGGACATGACTGAGCGACTAAGCACAGCACACATAATAATTATATATATTTATATAAAACATGGGCTTCCCTTGTGGTTCAGCTGGTAAAGAATCTGCCTGCAATGCAAGAGACATAGGTTCAATCCCTGGATTGGGAAGATCCCCTGGAGAAGGGAACGGCTACCCACTCCAGTATTCTGGCCTGGAAAATTCCGTGGACTATGTAGTCCATGGGGTTGAAGAAAGTTGGACACAACTGAGCAACTTTCACTTTATAGAAAATACAGAATAAATTTTCACTGATACATTCACTAACAACCAGGACTAGGATTTATATTAACCTCTTCCATCTTGCATTTGTATCTCTCTTTTCCCATTTTGCAATTCCTGGAATAATAATAAGCATATCACAGATGACATAATTTTTCACTTTATGCACAATACTAATGTAACAGTCTCAGAATAACAATATTAACTACCATCAAGAATTTGACAACTGAAAATAGTTTAAAATAGTTGCAGTTTTTTTTAGGGGGGGTCAAATTATCATGATTTAAATATCTTGAAATCATTCATTACTCTGTGGTTATAACTAACTGGATATATATGTTCATTCATGTGTTCCATTTTACTTTGGAGTTTAGAGATTGATTACTTTTTCATTTATTGTAACATGTTCCCAAAATTGAACCTACTAACCAAAGACTATGCAAAACAACTTTAAATTCTATTTTCTTCATCCAAGAACCCCAATAGTTGTCATTTTTAAAACCTCATTTATCCTTTCATTTCTAATATATTTGACTATACAAGCAATACTACTCATATATTGTCACCTAAATAACCTACTTTATTTTTAATATATAATATATGCATATAGGATTTCTCTTGTGGTTCAGCTGGTAAAGAATCTGCCTGCAAGGCAGGAGACCTAGGTTCGATCCCTGGGTTGGAAAGATTCCCTGGAGAAGGGAAAGGCCACCCACTCCAGCATTCCGGCCTAGAGAATTCCATGGACTATGGTTCATGGGGTCGCAGAGAGTTGGACATGAGTGACTTTCACTTTCGCTTTTAAGCAATACTACTCATATTTTGTCACTTAAATAGTCTACTTTATTTTTAATGTATAATATATACATATATTATAAAAATTATATGTATATATTCATGCCCTTCCTAGGTAATTTGTAGCATACAATATTTTCTTTTCTGGTTTTCATTTTGTCTTTTATAGAGGCACTATATTCTAGGTATCACTTTATAGTCATCTATAGAAATATCCTTTCATTGCTTTTTATAACTGGACAGTACTTTATTGTGTTAATATGCTACTACTTAGCATTCAAATATGACACATATCTGTGCTATTTCCAATCAATGCTTTTAAAATCATTCTTATAATTAATGGCATTGGGTATATATCTTTTTGTATTTTTATTAGTTTACCTTTGGTATATATTTATAAAAGGGGCATTGCTGCTGTATGAAAAGATAAAAGATATCTTTAATTTTGCTAGAAGTGTCATGTTCCCTTTATTATATGTAAACTCATTTTTTATGTTCATCCTCTAGAATTAAATTTAAATAACATTCATGTGTTACATTGGGTTGACATGTATTTTATGTCTCTTTTAATCTATATATCTCTGTTCTCTCTTTTTCCCTTGAAAATGTATTTATGGATGTCACCATGTATAGAATTTCATTGTCTTCTCTTCCCTGTATTTCTTATAAACTCATTGGTT
Organism: Capricornis sumatraensis; assembly: GCF_032405125.1. Taxonomy (NCBI): domain Eukaryota; kingdom Metazoa; phylum Chordata; class Mammalia; order Artiodactyla; family Bovidae; genus Capricornis; species Capricornis sumatraensis. The sequence continues at coordinate 11,111,762 of NC_091089.1, read as the reverse complement.
GATTTAAAGGTTTGATTTGATTTAGGTTTTCTTTTTTCATCATGAAGTGCCCAAAACTTCTATACAAAAGGTGTTGGGTATTTCCATGAGGAGATGTGTTACAACTAAATGGCTCTCTGTGTGATGTTGTGATGTTGACAGTCATTGATAGCAATTTCCTGGATTCATTATTAATTATCATTCATTATTATTAATCACAGAATGATACTCTAACTCTCTGGTAATGTATTTGTGATTATTTATTTCCTCCATTCTCCCTGTGTTCTCTTTTTGGAATTAGGATTAGATGTATGTTCTATGTCCCCTAATTATCATGTAGATTTTGTAACCTCTCTTTCATATTATCCATATCTTTTATTTCTGGGGTGTATTCTAGATTTTTCTTTTGATTCTATTTTCAAATTCACTAATTGTCACCTCAGCTGAGTCTAATCTGCTGTTTAATCACTTCCAATGAAGTTTTAAATATTCAGTCATTTAGTTTTGCACTTAGAATGTCTTTTTATTTTAAAACTATGTGGACAACTTTCATAGCTTGATTTTGCTTGAATTTTTAAGATATTGACACACACTTTGAACATACTTGTTTTGTGTCTGTCTCAGTCATTCTATGACAGAAGCCTTTGTAGTTTTTATTATACTTCAGTTTTCTTTCCTGGTTTCACACATCACATCATGTACCTTTATGCACTGTGCTGTCTGTACACACGTGTGTGTGTGCAGGTCATTTTCCTTCAAACTTTGTCTGTGAGAGCTGTTTGAGGCCCTAGAAGTATATTCAAGTCAGAATCATTTTAACATAGATTTGCTGAGAAATTTTAGACTAAGCAGGTCATGGGAAGGCTCACAGTAAACTCATAGAGGTCCAGTTCTGCTTCCAGATGTTCCGGGGTTATTTCCACCTCTAACATTTAACACAAGCTCAAGAGATGCAGAGATTAATTGAATGTTTACATCCTGCACAGCCAGCTAGTTGATCATTTACTTTTGTGCTGAAGTGATAGCTGTGTGGAGTTCCAGCTCCATGTGACTGTCTATGCTAATGGACCCCCACCTTGACAAGTTCTAGGCTCAAGTTTACTGGTTTTTGGAAGATAATTTCACATTAAAAGCTGACATTACCATTTTATTCCTTGATTTCTAACTTTCACGTCTCATTTGACTTCAGTTCAGTTCAGTTCAGTTCAGTCGCTCAGTCGTGTCTGACTCTTTGTGACCCCATGAATCACAGCACACCAGGCCTCCCTGTCCATCACTAAACTCCCGGAGTTCACTCAGACTCACGTTCATCGAGTCCGTGATGCCATCCAGCCATCTCATCCTCTGTCGTCCCCTTCTCCTCCTGCCCCCAATCTTTCCCAGCATCAGAGTCTTTTCCAATGAGTCAACTCTTTGCATGAGGTGGCCAAGTACTGGAGCTTCAGCTCTAGCATCATTCCTTCCAAAGAAATCCCAGGGCTGATCTCCTTCAGAAATGGACTGGTTGGATCTCCTTGCAGTCCAAGGGACTCTCAAGAGTCTTCTTCAACACCACAGTTCAAAAGCATCAATTCTTCAGCGCTCAGCCTTCTTCACAGTGCAATTCTCACATCCATACATGACCACAGGAAAAACCATAGCCTTGACCAGACAGACCTTGGTCGGCAAAGTAATATCTCTGCTTTTGAATATACTATCTAGGTTGCTCATAACTTTTCTTCCAAGAAGTAAGCGTCTTTTAATTTCATGGCTGAAGTCACCATCTGCAGTGATTTTGGAGCCCCAAAAAATAAAGTCTGACACTTCCCACTGTTTCCCCATCTATCTCCCATGGAGTGATGGGACTGGATGCCATGATCTTCATTTTCTGAATGTTGAGCTTTAAACCAACTTTTTTTGCTTTCCTCTTTCACTTTCATCAAGAGGCTTTTTAGTTCCTCTTCACTTTCTGCCATAAGGGTGGTGTCATCTGCATATCTGAGGTTATTGATATTTCTCCCAGCAATCTTGATTCTGGCTTGTGTTTCTTCCAGTCCAGCATTTCTCATGATATACTCTGCATATAAGTTAAATAAGCAGAGTCACAATATACAGCCTTGATGTACTCCTTCTCCTATTTGGAACCAGTCTGTTGTTCCATGTCCAGTTCTAACTGTTGCTTCCTGACCTGCATACAGATTTCTCAAGAGGCAGGTTAGGTGGTCTGGTTTTCCCATCTCTTTCAGAATTTTCCACAGTTTATTGTGATCCACACAGTCAAAGGCTTTGGTATAGTCAACAAAGCAGAAATAGATGTTTTTCTGGAACTCTCTTGCTTTTTCCATGATCCAGAGGATGTTGGCAATTTGATCTCTGGTTCCTCTGCCTTTTCTAAAACCAGCTTGAACATCAGGGAGTTCACGGTTCATGTATTGCTGAAGCCTGGCTTGGAGAATTTTGAGCATTACTTTACTAGCATGTGAGATGAGTGCAATTGTGTGGTAGTTTGAGCATTCTTTGGCATTGCCTTTCTTTGGGATTGGAATGAAAACTGACCTTTTCCAGTCCTGTGGCCACTGCTGAGTTTTCCAAATTTCCTGGCATATTGAGTGCAGCACTTTCACAGCATCATCTTTCAGGATTTGAAACAGTTCAACTGGAATTCTATCACCTCCACTAGCTTTGTTTGTATTTCTGAATTCTGCAGCCCAGAGAAACAGTGTTGCTTTTTACTGTTGTTCATTGGCTTGGTTGTGTCCAGCTCTTTGTGACAGCATGGACTGCAGCATACCAGGCTTCCCTGTCCTTTACCACCTCCTGGAGCTTGCGCAAACTCCTGTCCATTGAGTCAGTGATGCCATCCAACCATCTCACCCTCTGTTGTCCCCTTCTCTTCCTGCCTTCAGTCTTTCCCAGCATAATACCAGCTATCTAAAATCTTATCATTAGTAGTCTTCAGGGGATATTTAGATCTCCATGCTGCCAGAGAGCACTATTTCATGGTATACTGAAATTTAAAGTAAGCAGGTTAAAATGAGTTTCTTGCCTGGAAGTAAAAAACAAAGAAAAGCTAAGAACAGTTTCCTAAATACATCAAACATGGTTAATCCGATTGTTTGAATCTCTAGAGACAAAGAAAGCTTCAGGGTTGACAAGCATATTGTTCTGAACTCAATGGAAAATTTTCTTTACTATTTTAAAGAAAAATTCATATTCATAAATTATCATTTGCTGGCATGTTAAGGGTACTAGATTAGAAACTAGAAATGATAGGGCTTGTGTGAGGGTCTTATTGTAATTAAACGACTGACGCACATGTTTAACAAGGGAGGCAACCCCTTCTGGCAAGAAAGGGAGAGATACAATTCACGATATTTGCAGCTATATTCTAACAGTAGAAAAACAACTTAATTACAGTTTGACGTACTTGAGAATTTTAAGCAACATTTCTCCTCTCCATATGTGTAACTGTCCTTTAGTTAATGGCAAACGTTACCAATTCCTGAGTCCAGAAATTTTTATTTGCCAAAGCAATTGATTAATATTCCACATATAACATCATTTAGCTTTATCTAAGTTTTGCCATTTCCTTTTCATCAACCAATATACTCTTTTGGAGTTCATATTGCATTTTGTATGAATTGAATATCCAAGAATGACTTCTTTTACCTCTGACAATCTTGGATTTGTAAGTGGGTAGCTGCTATCATTTGGTGTGAGACTTACTCAGTTTTAGTTTACTACCTCATCAAACGTCAGAGATGAATAGGACTGAGGATATTATCAGACCAAATCCTTCAGGAAAAAATACAAAACAAACAGCAAACAAAAAAAGACCAAGTCACAGTGATTGATTTGAATAACTTTTTTCCGAAGTCATTTACTTAAGTGTGTTTATATGTAAAAACCGATCAAATCCCTAATGCATAACTGAAGAAGTAAATCATATACTCATTTGTACTGTTTTATTGAAAACCTAGTCCTTTTCAAGCAGTGTACTGGAAATTGGAGATAAAGGATAAGCAAGGCATGGGAACTGCTCTCAAGGAATTCAGAGTCAGAGGAGTGTAACTGTAAAGAAATAGTTTAGACTTCTGGTCAAAACACTTTCTAGTTCTGGCCTTCAATGCAGCCTTTGCAAATTTATCATTGCAAAGAAGAAAAAGGAGAAAACTCAAGGAAACACCAGAACAAAACAGAAACTGAGAAAATGTTGTGCTGGAATTTTGAAGAATCGAAGACAGTTTTATAAGGTAGATATTGTGTGTATGTGAAAAACTGATCTTCAGCATCTGACTTATCTTAAATTTTGATAGGGGTTATTCTGAATAATAAAACGAGGATGCTTTTCATGTTCCTGTTTAGCGACATACTAAGCATCCAGAGATGCTTAAAGCTCAACATTCAGAAAACTAAGATCATGGCATCCGGTTCCATCATTTCATGGCAAATAGATGGCAAAACAAAAGAAACTGTGACAGACTTTATTTTCTTGAGCTCCAAAATCACTGCAGATGGTGACTACAGCCGTGAAATTAAAAGATGCTTGCTCCTTGGAAGAAAAACTATGACCAACCTAGACAGCGTATTAAAAAGCAGAGCCATTACTTTGCCAACAAAGGTCCGTCTAGTCAAAGTTATGTTTTTTTCCCAGTAGTCATGTATGGATGTGAGAGTTGAACTATAAAAAGGGCTGAGTGCCAAGAAGTTGATGCTTTTGAACTGTGGTGTTGGAGAAGACTCTTGAGAGTCCCTTGGACTGCAGGGAGATCCAACCAGTCCATCCTAAAGGAAATCAGTCTTGAATATTCATTGGAAGACTTGATGCTGAAGTTGAAACTCCAATACTCTGGCCACTGGATGCGAAGAACTGACTCATTTGAAAAGACCCTGATACTGGGAAATTGAGGGTGGGAGGAGAAGGGGACGACAGAGGATGAGACGATTGGATGGTATCAATGACTCAATGGACATGAGTTTGAGCAAGCTCCAGGAGTTAGTGATGAACAGGGAAGCCTGGCATGCTGCAGTCCATGGGGTCACAAAGAGTTGGACACAGCTGACCAACTGAACTGACTGAAGCATCCAGAGAACTGGGCAGTCACTCTTGAGTGTGTTTCTATGATAGTGACAGAAGTTGTTTCCACATACCTTGCCCTCATCCCTGAGTAGCTTGGTAAACAAAGAACACAAATGCCAACACTTTACTCTGGTAGGAAAGTTTTATGTACACACATGTGTTTGTGTCTTTATAGAGGTGTGTGAGTCTGCAGTGTAACAAGAAATTATGAAAAGTATAGTTTTCATCACAAAAGAATTATAACAGCGTGACAATGGCAAACCTGCTAGCAGCACATCTTGGAAATTATATTTTTTTCCACATACTATGTCAGTAGATTGCTTAAGGTGACTGGAAAGTAAGGACAGAATAATAGTTATTTACATTTTAAAATTTTATTTTTTCTTAAATCTGTGTTTTCATAGTAGTCTGATAATACACATCATATATTGCCACAGTGGTAGAAATCCATATTTTATAGATGAGTTCATATATTGTGGATTCACATTGAATTTGACTTGTTGGTGATTGCATAATCAAAATGCTTGCAGATGACTAATGTAGAGAAACAATCACGCAGTAAGGGAAGGAGAAAAGCAATAAAAATGGAGCCAGCTATACGGATGAGTTATATTAGTAATTCTACAGAGTCTTGCTATTGATGATAAGGAGCTCTGATAACTTAGGCAAACTTGCTGCTTTTTATAAAAAAGAAAATGAACTGATTTTCTTTTTTAATACAACAGCTTTGTTGAGATATAATTCATGTTCTGTATAGTTCACTCAGTTAAAATGTATAATTCAGTGGCTTTAGTTGATTCACAGTTGTGCACCCATCAACATGATCAGTTTTAAAATGTTTTTATCACCTAAGATGAAGGAAAGAAAAAAATTTTGCTCCTTTTACCAGTTAGTCTTCATTTCCCTCCAACCTCACCTGTGTGCAAAGTATAGTCTACTTTCTATGTATTTTCCAATTCTGGACACTTCATAGAAATGCAGTCATGCAACATGTCTGCTTCTGCCTTTTTACTTGACATAATTTTTTCAGGCTTCCTCAGTGTTATAGCAGGTACCAGCTCTTCATTATTTTTCTTTGCTAAGTGATATTCCAACAAATAGGTATACCAAATTTTGTTTATACATTTATCAGTCAATGAACATTTTAAAAATATTTTTGGCTATTATATATAATGCTGATATGAACATTTGAGTACAAGTTTTTGTGTGGCTGGGAAAGAATGGAAACAATGAGAGACTTTATTTTCTTGGGCTCCAAAATCACTGCAGATGGTGACTGCAGCCAAAAAATTAAAAGACTCTTGCTCCTTGGAAGAAAAACTATGACCAACCTAGACAGCTTTAAAAAAGCAGAGACATTACTTTGCTGACAAAGTTCTGTCTAGTCAAAGTTATGGTTTTTCCACTAGTTATGTATGGATGTGAGAGTTGGACTATAAAGAAAGCTGAGCACCACAGATTTGATGCTTTTGAACTGTGGTGTTGGAAAAGACTCTTGCGAGTCCCTTGGACTGCATGGAGATCCAGTCAATCCTAAAAGAAATCAGTCCTGAACATTCATTTTAAGGACTGATGCTGAAGCTCCAATAATTTGGCCACCTGATGCAAAGAACTGACTCGTTGGAAAAGACCCTGATGCTGGGAAAGATTGAAGGTGGAAGGAGAAGGAGATGACAGAGGATGAAATGGTTGGATGGCATCTCTGACTCAGTGGACATGAGTTTGAGCAGGCTCCAGGAGTTGGTGATGGACAAGGAAGCCTGGTGTGCTGCAGTCCATGGGGTCACAAAGAGTCGGACTTGACTGAGTGACTGGACTGAACTGGACTGACTAAGGATTTTATTTCAGTTGCAGATATACCTAGTAATGTAATTGTTGGGTCATATGGAAATTCTGTGTTCAAAATTCTGAGGGACTATCAGATTGTTTTCCAAAGACCACTTCACCTATGAATAGAGATATAGTTTATATCCAATTTTGATGCCTTTCAGTTTAGTTTTCTTGCCTAACTACTCTGGCTAGGACTTCCAGCACAATATTGAACAGAAGCGATGAAAGTGCTCATTCTTTCTCATTATATTAGATAGATAGTAGAGAGAAAACTTTCAGTGTTTCATGATTGAGCTTTATGTTAGGTATGGGCTTTTCATATATTCTGTTTATCATGTTGAAGATATTCCCTTCTATTCCTAGTTTACTGAGTGTTTCTATCATAAAAGACTTGGATTTTGCAAACTGCTTTTTCTGGCATCTATTGACATGATCATATGTACTTTTTACCTTCCTTCTATTATTAGTGGTGTATTACATTGATTGATTTCCATATGTTGAAATTTCTTTGTATTCCTAGATTATATCTCACTTGCTTATGGTATACAATCTTTTTAATATCCATTAAATTCTAATTTTTAGAATTTTATTCAGAAATTTTTAATTCATACTTATAAAGGACATTGTGCTGCATTTTATTGTGATGTCTTTGTTTGGCTTTGGTATTTAGGGTAATGCTTTCTTGAATCAGTTAGGCAGTGTTACCTCTTTATTTTTTGAAGGGCTTGAGAAGGATTGGTATTAATTCTTCTTTCAATGTTTTTTTAGAATCCATCTTCTGGTCCTGGGCTTTATTTTGTCTGGAGGTCTTTGATGATTCATTGTTTTTTATTTATTATAGATCTGTGAGATATTCTCTTGTTTCCTTAGTTTTGGTAGTTTGTGAATTTGTAGGAATCTGTAGATATCATTTAGGCTATATAATTTGTTGATGTATTATTGTTCATAGGACTTTCTTACAATCCTTTTAAAATTTGTTTGTTTGGTAGAAATGTCTCCACTTTTTATGTCTATCACATTAATATGATTCTATTCTTTTATGTCTCTCTCTCATTAATCTGACTAAAGGTCATCAATTATGTTGACCTTTTAAAGAACAGACTTTTGTTCATGCTCTATGTTTGCTTATTCTTTATACTGTTTATCTCTGATCTAATCTTTCTTATATTCTTTCTGCTAGCTTTGGGTTTAGTTTTCTTTTCTTTACAAATTTCCATAAGGAGTAAAGGTATTGATTGGTGCCACAAAGATCTCCTACTCTGTTTCAGTGGACATTCTCCTGGTTAATTATTTGCTTGGTTACCATAAAGTTTTGCCTATCTTCCAGAGTAGGTGGATTCTGATAATTTTAACATGTTGTCAGTGGTTTTTTTTAACTTCAAAAATTGCTTAACCTACCATTTTACTGATGTTATTTGAGACAGAAACATTTTGTATTCTCTTGAAATGGACAATTTTGCTGTAGATCTGTGTTAATTCACCTACTCTCTGTCATAATATGTTCTGAAGAGGCCTAGACCTGTGTCAGAAAAATGACTTTATGCTAATCACATCAGATGAGGGAGAAGTAGTTAGTACATTGATGACCTTGCTAAGACACATGCTTTACCAAGAATCAAAGAGAAACTCTACCATATCAATAAAAGTTAGGTAGAAAGGGCAACACCACCATGATAAAGGAAATACAAATTATCTATTGGTCATCTGTTGTGATTAATTAATGATATCAGGAATGGTACATAACAAGATGTCTTCATTACTTATTTGATCATGGAGGTCAGGGATAATAGTCTTATTTATGCTTATTTGTATTTTCTAATCTCTAAAAAGAAGTATCCATTAATCATGAAGTAAATGTTTTTGACCAAAACATATTTAAGTACTCAAGAAATTAATATGAGAAGGCTGAGTGGGTGGACAAAAAAATCTGGACATGTAATTTTTCTTTGCTGAAGTCAAGATTCTTTATCTGTAAAATAATGACTTTACTATATTAGTTATTTTCCAAAGTGCTCCTTAGAGTCTGGGGAGTCTGTGGATGATCTCCAAGGGCCATTGTTGAAGGAAATTAGATATGATAAGACTTTCCAAGTGGGCAGGTATCCAAGCCTTCCTCCAAGCATTAATGGAAGAAGTTCCACTTTTGACATACAAGACTTCTGTGTAATATTACTGTATTTTTTATTCTTAAAAGAAAGGCTTCTACTACATTAAAAACATTTTGAAAGCCAGTGTGAAAAATAATTTCTTGGGTTAATTCTGAATATAATCTGTGAAAATACTAAAATATAATCGTTATTTTTTTTAATTGCTGGCACTGTCATTTGACTTTGGCCTGTATAAAGATTTGCACAATAAATAGAAGGCAAAAGTATCCAGTATGGGTATTTTAAAGGATTTTTATAACAACACTTATTGCCAAGCCTTGTATATTATTTCAGGTAAAGTGATAATATAGATTATCACTAAAATTATTTTAATTAATTTTAATTTTGAGATCTAAGAGATATTATAAATAGAATAGTCCTTGAAGTATTCTGAGTGTTTATTAAAAAAATAAACAAAAGATTATAAAAACACAAACTTTCTTTATTACAGTTATCTTTTGTTAATTTTCTGTTGTGTAACCAGAAAGATAAATTTTCTGGTCTGAATTTTCCAATCTGAACCAGTAACAATGCAATTTCTGCTTGAAGAAACAATTATAGTCCTGTTCTTATACTATCCTACCAAATACATTGTCATCACTGAATTCTCTTGGGAAGATGGTTAATCATGTTTATAGGCACAATTTTAGCATATTTTTATTTTTGAACTTCCAGGATTGGATTAAACTATACATTTTTATTTGACTCATCACCAAATTGTTTCTGTTTTTATTGATTTGGAACATTTTAAAATTCATGAAAAAATTAACATATATATCTCTGCATACTTATTGTGTAGGAATATACCAAAATAAAATTGCCTTCAAAAATATTTTTAAAAATATGAACCTCAATTCTTTATTTTTTTTTTTTCTCCCATAGTTTTGCAATGTCAGTAGAAAGTAAGCCTGGGTAATGGGATATATGTATTGACAATATCAGTGTCTTTATTTAATTAGCTAGTGGTTCTGCATAGTTCATTTTTACTTAAGTTAAACCAATGTTTTTGTTTATCTTTTGCTTCTGTGTTAGAGTTTAATATTCTCAGTCATGCTTGATCTTTATCAGAGGTTAATTCCCCTCTGGCAGTTTAGAGTTGCCACTGTAACACTCTAATTTACAATAGCTGAAAATAAAAAAAGATTTGAATTTTGCAATAGTGCTTTGCCAGAATTAAATAAAATCTTGAGAGACATTTACTCCTTTAAAGTGCTTAGAATAAAAAGAATATTATTCACTTCTTTCATGTTTGCTATATAGTCAAATCTATATGATGATGGTGATGATGATGTTACTGTTATTTTTATACCTGCCATTTAATTGAGTGTATGCTATATACCGGGGGCATCCTCAGTGGCTCAGCAGTAAACAATCCACCTACAATGAAGTAGTCGCAGGAGGCACAGGTTCAATCCCTGGATCGGGAAGATCCCCTGGAGAAGGGCATGGCAACCCACTCCAGTATTCTTGCCTGGAGAATCCCATGGACAGAGGAGGCTGGCGGGCTACAGTCCATGGGGTCACTAAGAGTTGGACACGACTGAAGCGACTTAGCATGCACACATACACGCATATGCCAGACTCTGTTGGAGTCTGTTTTTGCAGATTCAGAAGAATCCTTACCTCCCCATGTTGCAGGTGAGGTGTTGGTGTCAGTGGAGGTTGCTGTGGAGGGGACATTTGTTTACCCAGCAGACCTGGCCCCTGAAGGGACCCCCGGACAAGGACTTTGTGAGCCTGATTCAGGAGGTTTCCCACTGTGGTATGTGCGTGGAGATCAGGAAAGCAAGCTCTAGATACCACAGGCTCTTTACTTTAAGTCTTATTTTTGAGTGGATTATTTCAGTGTATTTCACTACCAGTGGAGTCTCTTTTCTTCATTCTTCAGGGTCTCCTATTTTCCTGAGCTTTGCCACACTTTTTACTCTTTGGGCTGCAGTCCATGGGGTTGTGAAGAATCGGACACGACTGAGTGACTTCACTCAGTTTTCACTTTCATGCATTGGAGAAGGAAATGGCAACCCACTCCAGTGTTCTTGCCTGGAGAATCCCAGGGACGGGGAGCCTGGTGGGCTGCCGTCTATGGGGTCGCACAGAATTGGACACAACTGAAGCGACTTAGCAGAAGCACACTTCACTCGCTGAATGTTAAATTGCACTCTTTCAAGAAAAAATTATTCTTGGCATTATCAGTTTAGATGTCTCGAGGAGAAGCTCTTTAGTTTTTGAATATGTGGTCATTCTGGAGTTTCAGTTACCAAGAAAGTTGATTATAACATTGTAAAACTAATTAGAAATGGGTTCCCTGCTGTAAAAATGTCTTCTGTAACATTTAAACATTTTTGTTTTCATTCCCTTTGCATTTGATACCCTAACATGCACAGATTGCATGAGGGACTATGTTTGAAAAGTGTGAGTAGAGTGGTGGGGTGTGTGTCTCTGTGTGTGAGAGAGAAAGAGATTAAGAAGCTTAATGGGAGTATCCAATCTAATTTCCTGGCTGTATACATGGGGAAAACAAGGCTGGGAATGAGAGAATCCCTTTACCCACAGTTGACAGCTCCTTATTCACAGAGGAAAGCTGTGTCTTAGTCTCACCCTCCCACTGCTCCATCACTCTGAACAAAGAATCTCCACCAATAGAGTTTTGCCTCTTAGGGGATATTTGGCAATGTTTGGAAACATTCTTGGTCATCATAGTTTAGATGTTCTGCTGGTAACTAATGGGCAGAAGCCAGGGATGCTGGTAAACACCCTACAGTGCACAAGACATCTCCATATAACATTTATGTGGTCCGAATGTCAACAGTGCTGAGTTTGAGAAATCCTTCCAAACTGTGAAGTACATCACACTGTGATTAATTAAGAGGCGACAAATTGACTTGTACTATGAGCTTGATCAAAACCCAATGACTAAATGTTCAATCCTAATTATGTAAAATATATCTGATGATTTAAAAGGAAAGTATTGTCTCTGGACCATTGTCTCATAAGTAAGTATTCCCGAGGATTGTTCAAAGATGAATTTATTACAGTTTCACAAAGTCTCACTGAGAAGTTCACCACATGCTTAATACAAGCCCAAGTAATATACTAATCGTTTTCATTAGGCCTATGAGTTGGGCACCAGAGCAAGATCATGACCATGAAGCTCCCATGCATGGAAGCAACAAAAGAAATTATATCATCAAACTGGTTGTGCTCATATCTGCTTCCTGCTCCTATTTAGAATATAAAAAATTTGCTTTAAAATATTTTGAAGACATTGAAATTAAGTCAACAGACTACTTAAAAAAAATAATTAACAACAAGGATAGTTAGGGAGTTTGGGATGGACATGGAAACACTGCTATATTCAAAATGAATCACCAACAAGGGCCTACTGTATAGCCTGTGGAACTCTGCTCAATGTTATGTGCCAGCCTGGATGGGAGGGGAGTTTGGGGCAGAATGGATACATGTATATGTATGGCTGTGTCCCTTTCCTGGTCTCCTGAAACTATCACAACATTGTTAATCAGCTGCACCCCAACAGAAAAATAAAAGTTTTAAAAAATAATTAGCACTAATGATAGCTTTAATTATTTAGTGGTGGGTCTGTTTTAAGCACTTTATATACAGTGTCCTTTTTTTGCAAAGAAGCCAATTTTGGTTTTGATTGAAATGCACTAGGTGATTTGAAATCAGATTAGAAACGTGTATGTACAAAACCATGAAGCACACTGTCACTCTACAAATACATCCCTCATCAATCAAGAGAGGCTGGGAAGCCACATCTTTTGTTAAACTAACTTGTGCCTACCCACATCCATCAGTCACATAAATCTGCATGTCAATGTGTGAGTCTCACTGTTGAGTTAGAGAAAGTATTACTTCTCTCTCACTATTTTAGAAATGGAAATTATTGTCTCACAGTGTCCAGAATTTCTTTACAAGCACAATGTACAATTTGTAATACAAAGCCAACTCTATTTGTATTTTTTCAATTGAGGGAAAAGTTAAGGCAAAAGATGTAATAAAAGTAAATCAGATCCCTGATAGAACATATTTTAAAAAGAAGAGGCCCTGGTATCAGACCTCAAAATCACATTTCTGAGAATGTCAGTCCCTTCATTCATAGAACATTACTAAGGCAATTATATGTTGCTTTAGGATAACCTACAAATACTGTTAATGATCTTAAAATTGTAACAATTAAAAGTTAACAAAATAGCTGAATCCAAGGTCCATAGGAAAATCTTTTCCATTTGTCATACTTTGTCAATATTTCTGTTTTTCTTACTTGGTCAGTGAGAGGCATACACGTGTAATGTTTGGCACTATTCTTTCAATTATAAAAACAGAAAAAAATTAGAAAAAAAATTTAAATCACAAACACTAGTTCACTGTTTCAGAGTATATCTTTCTAATTCATTTTCTCTACAAGTTGCCCCATCTTGAGATACCCTCATTAATTTTGTTTTCTTCATTGCTTTTATAGGTCATCCATACATTTATTCACCTATCCATTTATGCCTTCGTTCATTTCCTCATTGACTTATTTTCCTATTTGCAAAAGATTGGAAGACAAACACAGCATTATATTCTTAAGAAATTTACAAGACTTCCTTGGTGATCCAGTGGTTAAGAATCCACCCACCCACACAAGGGTCATGGGTTGGACCCCTGGTTGGGGAGGATCCCACATGCCCTGGGGAAACTAAGCCCATGCACCACAACTACTGAGCCCACGTTCTAGAGCTCCTGCTCTGCGACAAGAGAAGCCACCAGGACTAGAGTAGATCCTGTTCACTGCAGCAGGAGAAAGCCGGTGCACAACGACGAAGACCCAGCACAGCTGAAATAAACAAAATGTTTTAAAAAATAAAACTAATGAAAAAATTCACAGTTAGCTGAGGAAACACACATGTAAATAAGTCATGAACATCGCCTTTGGCTGCAGCATCAACTCTTTCCGTGGGAATCAGGAAAGGCCTCGCGGAGACTGTGAGAAACAGCTGTAAAACTGGGTAAAGGTTGCTGCGGGGGTTTTCAGTTTCATGGTTTCTTCAGCCTTCCTCGACTAGGTGATAAGGATCCCGAGGAAAGTCCGTTCTGATGAGGACTTATTCCCCACGGTTCCTGCAGTTAGATGCCGTTACAGCTCTTTATTGGCCCGCAGCTCCCACGCTAATAAAGGCCAGAGGAGAAACCTGATGCCAGTGGGTTACACAGATGACTTCTCTTCTCCCATCCCCAAAGCGCACACGAGCCAACCGCGGTCCCAGCTCCTCCTGCCCTTCCCACTGTGACTCCCGTCTAAGTCCTGACCTCGTGACCTTACAATCAGTTAAAGAATGCGTCTCTGGGCTTCCCTGGTGGCTCAGTGGCAAAGAATCCTGCTGCCGATGCAGGCGAAGCAGGTATGATCCCTGATCTGGGAAGATGCCGCGAGCTTCGGAGCAGCTAAGCCCGAGCTGCTCAGCAAAGCACAACTACTGAGCCTGTGCGCTAGAGCCCAGGAGCCTCAACTACTGAGCCGTGCGCCCTAGAACCCCTGGTTCACAGCAAGAGAAGCCAACCCCGAGAAGCCCCTGCTCCCCGAGACTAGAGAGGCCTGTGCAGCAGTGAAGACCCAGCACTGCTGCTACTGCTGCTACTGCTGCTAGGTCGCGTCAGTCGTGTCCGACTCTGTGCGACCCCATAGACGGCAGCCCACCAGGCTCCACCGTCCCTGGGATTCTCCAGGCAACAACACTGGAGTGGGTTGCCATTTCCTCCTCCAATGCATGAAAGTGAAAAGTGAAAGTGAATTCGCTCACTCGTGTCCTACTCTTAGCGACCCCACGGACTGCAGCCTACCAGGCTCCTCCGTCCATGGGATTTTCCAGACAAGAGTACTGGAGTGGGGTGCCATTGCCTTCTCTGGAAGACCCAGCACAGCAAAAATTAAATAAATAACGTAAAAAAAAAAAAAAAAAAAAAAAAGACTGCGTCTCCACTTCGAGCCTCCTGTCCTTGTTCACGGAAGGAAGAAGAGAGAATGAAGAGGCAGCCCCATGAGCAAGACAAAGCTTCCCCAAAAATGTTCTTCAGACTCTCACTCGCATCTCACTGGTAAAGTCCTACCATGTGGCCGAGTGTGTTCATACTGGGAGTCTTGGTAACATTAGGTGTTTTTTTGTTCTGCTTTTTAAGCTGACTACACTGTTGCCCCAAACAAAAATATAAATTGTTTTCGTAAGGAGGAAGTAGAGAAATAATATTGGTGGGCAAATATCAGAATGCACCGGGAAGACCTAACATATAAAGTGGAACTGAAATACACACAAAAATCAGCTTTCAATGATGTCTGCAGAGTGCCTTAAGCTATTGTGAACTGGCCAGCAAATTATGAAAACTCCAAGGCTGAATTTTCTCCTCTTTTTTAATTAGATGCTTCTTCCTTTTTATGGGATATGGAATGTTAACATAATGGGGTGTGTGTGTGTGTGATAAGTTATAGTGGCAGTGTACTCTCTGAACTAAGATGGAGGTGAGGGACAACCTTGTTTCTACGATGCTGAAAGGCACCATGCTATCAGTCAACAAAGCATTTGTGAGCCAGGTTTGGCAATAAGGACAAAGCAGGACACCTACTCCACTTTCTGACCCCAAGGAAAGTAAAGCTGTGTGGAACAAGAGAGCCTTCACTTGACAGTTCCAACTGAGACAGTGCCTCCATACACAGTCAGATTTTACTGGCTTAATTTACAAATTTGCCAGTAAAATAATTGATGTGTTAAAACATTAATCTGATTGGTGTGAATTCAAAAGAGCTGGGGGAGATGAAGTGGAGATAGACAAATAGACATTCTTTCAGGCTTTGCTTTGAAAGTGTGTTGTCATATTCAAAGGGTGAAGAGGAGTGAGGACTCAGGAATAATAAAATAGTTTCTAGCTTGAGAGACTGGATGGTGGCATACAAGACTAAACATTAATAAAGAAATGTTG
Organism: Capricornis sumatraensis; assembly: GCF_032405125.1. Classification (NCBI taxonomy): domain Eukaryota; kingdom Metazoa; phylum Chordata; class Mammalia; order Artiodactyla; family Bovidae; genus Capricornis; species Capricornis sumatraensis. The sequence goes on along the minus strand of NC_091089.1, from coordinate 11,095,775 downwards.
CATTCTGGCAAATGTATTTTGAAGAAGGAATTTGATAAGATGGTTAAAAATCATTGGAGATTTCAAATAGCAGGAGTATTAGAAATAAGCAACTGTAACTCTTACTAAGGGCTTTCCAGGTGGCGTTCATGATAAAGAACCCACCTGCCAATTCAAGAGATATAAAAGGTGTGGGTTTGAGCCCTGGGTCAGGAAGATCCCCTGGAAGAGGGCATGGCAACCCACTCCAGCATTCATGCCTGGAGAATCCCATGGACAGAGGAGCCTGGTGGGCTACCAGCCACTGGGTCTCAAAGGATCAAACACGACTGAAGTGACTTGACACACACAACATAAACTCTTCCTAAAGATGTAGAGGAACAAGCTTGGGGTCAGAGAGATCATTTAGGAAGACACTGCAGTGATCCAGACAGGTTATAACAGTTACCTGAACCAGGACTGTTGCAGGGGCAAGAGAGAGGACTGGGCAGATTACTGAAGTAAAATCAAAAGCAAGTGATGCTGCATTGAATACAGATAGAAGTCAAGGATGATGTCTAGAATATTTTTTTTTAGCTAAGTGTTAGACAGGTTGGCATAACTGAGGCAAACAATGCAGCTAGTCCATGGAGAGATGATGATTTCAGTTTTAAATAACTTGATGCTATATTGTCATCTTTCCTAGTAGCAGAGTATAGTGTGATGATATATATGAGTGTTGGAGACTCAGAAGAGGATTGGATCCAAATGTCAGTATTTGGAAATACTACAATATTCGGAAGGAAAGGTGATCATCGAAACCATTAGTATGGGTGACAGTATCCAGAAAGGTAATAGATTTACATGAAGACACACTGAAGGATGTAAGGATGAGGGGGAAAAGGGCCACCTCCAGAGAAAGGGGAGAGAAAAGTGAGTGGTCACATGGGAGACCAGGAAGATGTAGTGCTGAGATCCGAGAAGTCTTCACGTTGGTGCTGTGGTGAACAATATCAATGGCTACGTAGATGCTGAGTAGCATGGAGGCTGAGAGGAGTCTATGAAATTAAAAAAAAAAAAATAGTGCCTGTGTGTGAATGCGTGTGCCTGTGTGTGCAGAGGGGCAAGTATGTGTTTTCAGAGACAGTCACTTTGGTGAACTAAAGGGAGCAGTGGGCAGATTAAGTGGAGTTCTTGGCTGGAAAGAGGTCTTTCAGTCATCTTACCGTGAAACAGAAGAGAATGCTAACTACAAGGGAAGATGACCCACCTGAAAGCAAGATCCGCTGGCATACCTGAGACTCGCAGAACTGATGGTGTTTAGGATCTCACGGGGAAAACCCAGAGGAAAGGAGAGTTCAGTGAGAGAAGGGTATAGTGACTGAGCACATCTGGAAAGACAGGCTGGAAGGAAACCTCAGAGGGTTCACTTTCTGTGGGGGATTGGTCACCCCCCATTGTATCAGGAAGAATGGAAGGATGCTCTTCACTAGAAAATAGATGACGGATCTGTTATACAGCTGGGACTTCCCTGTATGGCTCAGAACGTAAAGAATCTGCCTGCAATCCAGGAGACATCCCAGACGCAAGTTTGATCGCTAGGTCGGGAAGATCCCCCGCAGAAGGAAATGGCAACCCAGTCCAGTATTCTGGCCTGGAAAATCCCATGAACAGAGGAGCCTGACAGGCTACACAGTCCACGGGGTTGCACAGAGTCAGACATGGCTGAGCGGCTAAGCACAAGCAGGTTATACAGCCAAGAATATTCCTCTGGATTAAAAAGAGAGGAAGAATAAAATCATTTGAAAATATTAACTCCCTAACTTTCAAATGCTGTTTTCATGCTATTTATTAATATAAGAATACAGTGACTGTGTTTCTTCTGCCCTCTCCTCTGAAAAAAACTTTGGACATTCTATGCTGTTAATTCAACTAGAAAAATACTTTTGTGTGTGTGTGTGGTCTGCCATCACCCATTCATCAGGACACTTCCTGACAGCTGCATCTTGTCGCAGGAAGGTCACTCCATTTGTTTTTTGTCCCCCCCCGCCCCAACCCGACCCCACCCAGGGCAAGGGCCAGAGAGCTCTCTGGGGGCCCAGGAGACTGCAGCTCACAGTTCTTGCCTACATGAATGAAATCAAAGGTTTTGACATACCTTTTTGTATCTTGATTTCTATACCCAAGTAGTTTATTACATATTCTTTTTTCTTTGGGGGCACAATCTAATAAAGATCAGATTGAACCAATGATGCTTCCTATTGTTCCTGTCATCTGCATTATAATCTTTCTTTAAATCTTTTACAGATAGATTCTTTTTGCTTTGCCAATTTTTCTGTTACTGCTGCAAGTTAAGCAAATTGCTATTAAACATTAAACACACTGGTGGGTGATGAAGGGGTGTGTGTTTCTCCCTTTATTATGCATAGTAAAATTTCAAATAGGTTGTGTAGAAGCATTAGATTACGGTGCTGAGTTAGGGACACTAAAAACGATTTCCTTTTGGATCGCTCACTTGTGATCCACGGAGGGTGTTGTGGTATTGGTTTTGATAAAACTTCACAACCAATTGGAACCTTCTTCGAGTTAGTGTGGAGTGGCCTTAATGCTGGAAATAATCCTGTTGGCCTGGACCCCAGAGCTATACAGATGAGAAAAGGATGCAGGGAATTCTTCTGTTTACACATGTGTCTGTAACACTGAGCCGCCGGAGCAGTCCAGCCAGGCCAGAGGGTAAGATGCTTACTAACCTTGTGGCTTTTTATTTAATTTTTGTATTTTCCTGCTTGGGTAGAACCTGTGTTGTTCTCGGAGCAAAGAAAAAGACAGTTGCTTATAAGATCCAAAACAAAACTACCATAGGTCTGGGAAACAGAGGGAATGGACGTTTCTTCTTAAAGTGGACTTGATTTCTTCCCTGCCTCTTCTGTTTCCCACGTTGGTATTATTTCTCCTGGCAGCTTGTTATACATTTCCAGTTTTGCAAAAAAAAAAAAAAAAACAACGAACAAACAAACTGTATATTAACAAAACTCAGGTAAGATTTTTCAACTCTAAACTTAGACAGTAAGATAATATGTTGATAATAAGACCTTGTCTTGTAGTTCCAAATGAATGAGTTAGCCAATGTGTTTGAAGTAGTTTATATTCTTAGAGTAAAAATAAAGTAGAATTGCTATGCAAATCCTCCTACGTATGCCTCGTGCATTTAGAGTTATTTTCATTTTGCTGGTCCGTGTGCTGAATTCCTGTCACTGTTAGCAGAAAAGCATACTTTAAACTTAGCACTAATATTGATTTCTCTATGTAAGTTACCTGGGTAGTGTGGAGAAGAGACATAAAATAATACAATCCTATATAAAATAAAAGGAAATGGATATTTAGAGAAAGTCATTACAGAACTGAAGAAAACATAGCTTCTGGGAAGTATTTGCTTATGTTTCCTGCAAAGATAAATTATGAAATGAAGGTTGAGTGGGCAAAGCTGTTAAATAGAAATAAAAAGGAGATATTCTTTTAAAAAATATAATTATAAATGTGCAACATAGCTTTGAAATGCATGGTGATATTTCTTGATATTCTTGCTTACAGGAGCACTAGTTATCCTATTTTCTAAAATCATCTGAATACACATTTGCTAATATTTTTATGGGATAGAGAATTGTTACAACTTTTGATTAAATATTTTGTTGTTAATCATTTTATTGTCAAAATCCTCACATATAAATTAGTTTCTAATTCTGACTTTTCTCCATAGTTTTACAGAAGCATTAGATTAGAAAGGAGTCTTGAAAAGCTAGCGATACAACAGTTGTATAAGTTTGGTGTAATTTTGCAATACTGATTTAATATCAACGTGTATGTGAGTATTTGGAAAAATGTTTTACATGAATTGCATTGCCCCCCCAAAACTTTAAAAAGTAGCTTCCTTGTGAGATAACATCATTCAGTGGGGTCTCTTTTGAAGCTTTCATGTGTTTTTATTGGATTCAGTATTTGTTTGACACAGGGACATAGTTTGTGGTGCCTCACTATGGGTGTAGCCTTGAAATTTATGATTTTAGAGGCACCTTGAAAGAAAAGTCTGGATGCCTGAGTTGAGGTTTAAAAAATCAGTGGAATTTCCACTGTGATAAGAGAACAGACTATGTAGGATTTTAATACCTTTAAACCATGAAATTTCTGCAGCTTGTTTTATCTCCCTGGATATGTTCCAGTGTCTCCTAGTTTATAGTCTATGGGAACTTGAATAGCATTTGTATCCTACTGTTGTGTGAAAATTGTATAAACCTTAATTACATTGAATTGGTTCAGAGTAATTTTCAGGTCTACTGTACCCTTCGACTTTTCTGTTTACTTTTCTTTCTATTAATTCTTGAGCATTTGATACTGAAACTCCAATTAAAAATCTTATCTACTTAAACAAGTGATTGTAATATATAGTGGAACTTACATGTAACTTTGTTCTGTATTTTCCAAGTCTCCTGTAAATCTGCTATCATACTTTCATAATCTAAAAAGGGGAAAAAATCAGTGGAACTTGAATAGTTGCTAAAAACCCCAAAGACTCTTCTACGATGTAGAAGTGGTTGGAGCAAAGGATTTTGAGGCAAAAATTAATATAGAGCGAGGTAGGCTAGGGACGAGTAACCCATCTCACTGAAGCAGAGAAAAATATACCTTGTGAGTAGTAGACACTGGGTTCAATAGAAAGCAGGGCATAGCTATGGAGCATCTTACAACTCACACATTTATTTTGTCCTTACATAATATAGAGAGGGGGCAATTACAAATTTCTGAAGATGCAAATTTCTTCTACTCATCCTCTTCTTCATCATCTTATTCTTCTTAACCATCAGCTTCTTCTTCATCGTTGAAATATTTTCAACATGTAAGTGTGCTTCTGTGTGCAAGGTAATTACATACGTATCTACAATTTTGACAGCTATGCAATCAAATGAGTTTCATTTTACACAGTATCTTCATGTTATACATGAAGGAATCTGATGTTCAAAAATGTTAGATGATTTATTTAAAGCCACAGATATAGTAAGTGAAGCAGGATTCCAAACAACGTCTTTCTGGCTCCAGAGCTCTTCTACTCTGCTGCACTGGTATTTTAGGAATGTAAATCTGGCAGGAGTTAGCGAGATGGTTGGGAGTGGGCTTTGGGGTAAGCGAGCCCCGGGAATGGGTGGTGAGACCACAGGCAGATCGATTCCAGCAACTGTAGACCAAGCCAATCACAGTCCCCTCAGGTGGCCCGCTCTTGCCTTTGGAATAGAAAGAAGAAAATAAGCAGTCTTTGCATTTAAGTTGGCTGTTCTCGTATTCAGCTCTTTTGTTTGTCTTGGTTATTTTCTTGAATGTTGTATTCATACTCAGAGAAGATATATTTTGATTTCTCAAAGGAAATTTCATCTCTAATTTTCATCTAATATTACTTATTCACAAATGAAATAAATGAAGTGACTGGAAATGAAATGACACTGGGAACACACTGCCATTCCTTTTTTTTTTTTTTTTTTTTTAATGTGGGCTATGAATGAATGCCTAGTGACTGCATCTTCTTAAAATTATGGAGATACAATTATTACCAAAGAAAATTATCCTATAAGTTTTATTTGAGTGGGTGAAGAGCATATATAAAATTTATACTGCTAATAGATTATGTTGAGAAGAGTGTACAGATAGTAAAAAGAACTTGTTAGCAACACTTTCCCCTTCAAATAGCCAAACCTTAAATGTATTATTTCGCTTTTCCTCTAAAGAGCCCAGAACTAGTCTCTTCAATAGCATTCATTTCCTTCTCTATTTTTCAGTATTTTTAATGAAATAAAATTATAAAAGTTCCTTATGTTATAATAATGAGTTTTGTACATATATGTATAATTTCTATGATATCATTTTAGAAATGTACTATTTTAGAAGCTTGCTATCACTTATAGGCTTTACTGAAGTAATATTTTTTGCCAAGCATCCAAAGAGATAAAGATAGTTGAAATGTAAAGATTCATCCTTTTAAACTTTTCATTGTTAAAATTATTTGTCATTTCAAATGCTTTGGTCACTGGCTTAATGATATTATAATTATTTAATTAAATTAAGTAACTAGATCTAGGCTGACTTCCAAGACTCTTTCCCAGAGAGGGGATTTTGTATAGCCCCATTCTCTGTGGCCGATTATAGATGCTCATTTGTGATCAAGTGTGAATTGAGAATTTGGTTATTAAAAAAAAAGAAATAGGTATTTTATTGGAGAAAATCAGACCATCAAAGAGAAGATAGGTTGGGCTCAAGGCCATTTGACTGAAATCATAGCTTTGCAGAAGATTATTCATCTTTCTGTATGTATAAATATTACCTGATTGATTTATAATCAGTGGTATTTGCCAAGAATTGCTGTTAGGTGTAACAAAGATATACAGATATTTGAAATTAACGTTCTGATAGAAGCATTTTTTTGGTATGTGAAGACAGATATCCTTAGTATTGGGTAGGAAAAATATGCTCACTGCAGAACTTACAAGTGGTGTTATATCCTAATGCTTGCTTTTAATTTGTAGAATTAAAGTTTCAAAAAAAAAAATAGAAGTGAGTCTGTCAGCCACTGACTCATGAACATATGTTTCTAAGATGCAGGAACCATTTAGAAATGTAACAGGAGGTAAAGTGACAATATTCCAATGAAGAGGAGCCTGAAACAACTTTAGTTTTTATGGAAATAGTTCTGAGGGTTTTTCAGAGTCTTTCATTTCCTCCCTTAGTGAATTTAGGATTATGAAGGCATTATGTCAAAAGTTGAATTTATGATGGCTGCCAAAGTTCTAATGGCTTTATTATTCAGTGTATATTCATAGATTCCTTTCTTCTGTTTGCTCATCATCTGAAAGAGGCAAAAACATAACTCACATATTGTAAGTGCTCGGGGGATAGTAACCCTTTATAGCAAAGATGGGGGCTGACAGTGGAAGCATCAGACAACCCCTGGAGTTTAACATAGTTCTGGAAGATTCTATTTGTAAGCTTTTCCTAGGTAGAAGCTTGAGTAATTGCAGGTGTTGTATAAGGATCCAGGTGTGCTTCATTCCATCTTTTTAAAAAATCTTTTTTAAAAAATTATTTATTTATTTTTGGCTGCACTCGGTCTTCATTACTATGTGTAGACTTTCTCTATTGCGGCAGGCAGGGACAACTTTCTAGTTGCAATAAGTAGGCTTCTCATCGCAGTGGCTTCTTGCTGCCGAGCACAGGCTCTAGAGCGTGGCCTCAGTAGATGCAGTACATGGGCTCAGTTGCTCTGTGGGATCTTCCCTCAGGGGCTGCAGTGCCTCCTGCACTACAAGACAGACTCTTAACCACTGGACCACCCTTCATTTCATCCTTAGTTCAGGATCTCCTAGAGGTTAAACTAACAGCAGAACTAAGCTGGGCCAAAACCAGACAGCATAGAGCTGCTCTCATCTCATTCTCTGATGCTGCCCAGGCTTCTCTGTTCTTTTTACAATGGCAAAGATTAAGTTATAAAACTTACGATTGTGTGGACTGAAAACACTGACTATGGCAACTATGACTTAATAAATGGATCTAAGGATGTTGACACTGTATGAATCTACTTACCGGCTTCTGAAGCTTGGATCAAATTGAAAATGAAAGTGAAGTTGCTCAGTTGTGTCCAACTCTTTGTGATGTCATGGACTGTAGCTGCCAGGCTCCTCTCTTCATGAGATTTTCCAGGCACGAATACTGGAGTGGGTTGCCATTTCCTTCTCCAGGGGATCTTCCCAACCCAGGGATTGAACCCAGGTCTCCTGCATTACAGGCAGACTTTACCATCTGAGCCACAAGGGAAGCTTGGATGTGGGACTACAATAAATTTGACCTATTAGCATAGCTAAGCATAGCAAGCTAGCATAGCATAGTTTGATGGAGAAGGAAATGGCAACCCACTCCAGTATCCTTGCCTGGAAAATCTCATGGACAGAGGAACCTGGTGGATTGCAGTCCATGGGGTCGCAAAGAGTCGGGCACGACTGAGCGACTAACACAGTAACACACAGCATAGCTTGATGGGAAACACTCCGGTATTCATGGAGCCATAAGCAGGACCACTCTCTTACATGTTCAGTGTGAAAAAAAAGAGAGGAATCAGAGATGATCTCTTGGCTTGATCTAAGAAGCTGGAATAATAAAATGTTTGCTGACAGAGGGAGGCCAGAAGGAAGAGTAGATTAGAAGGTGGTGTTTAAGAATTTGTTTTTGGACATGTGAAATTTGAGATGCCAATTAAATATTGCAACGCTGATGTTGTCAGCTGGATACATGAATCAAGAGCTGAAAGAAGATCTCAGGATGGAGAAATAATTGTGGTGCACATCAGGAAGTAAGTGGACCTGAAGGCAAAGGACTGGATGCATTCAGCTACACCGATTGCCACTGGGGAAGAGGAAAGAGTATGAAGACTCAACACTGCAGCACTTCCACCTCAGGAGTGTGCAATGGGACAGAGTCACTAAAGTGAAATAAGAAGCAGCCATCAGCAAGGTGGGGCTTCCCAGGTAACTCAATGGTAATGAATCTACCTGCCAATGCAGGAGATTGGGTTCGATCCCTGGGTCGGGAAGATCCCCTGGAGGAGGAAATGACAACCCACTCCAGTATTCTTGCCTGAAAAATGCCATGGTCAGAGGAGCTTTGTGGGCTATAGTCCATGGGGCCACAAAGGGTTAGGCATGACTGAGCACATACCATCAGTAAGGCAGAAAAGCATGAGAAACGGGTTTTCTAGACGCCAAGTAAACAAGTGATCTGGAAAGTTGTAATGGCCAGTTTATACAAATGCTACTAATTGGTCAAGTAAGACAGGAATTTCAAGCCTGGAATTAAACATTAGTTAGATTTATCAATGTGAAAGTCATTGTTTTTGTAGAGATCTAGGCTTGAATACTGTTGAAGCTGAAGCTCCAGATATGACCACCTGATGCGAAGAACTGACTCATTGGAAAAGACCCTGATGCTGGGAAAGATGGAAGGCAGGAGGAGAAGGGGACAACAGAGGATGCGATGTTTGGATGGCATCACTGATGCTTTTACCAACTCATGTTGATGGACATGAGTTTGAGCAAGCTCTGGGAGTTGGTGATGGACAGGGAAACTTGGTGTCTTGTAGTCCATCAGGTTGCAAAGAGTCGAACATGACCAAGCAACTGAACAACAACAGGCGTTAGTTCTTTCATCTGGATTTCCACTATTGATAGAATGCAGTTTCTAAGCATATGTTTGTAAATACCATTGTTATTAATTATGTAAACTTGAATTATAGGTCAAAAACCTCTGTAAGATAGAAAAATATTGCCAAAAGGCACAGAACATTTTTTTTTAATTAAAAAAAATTGAAATGTAATATTCTACTCCTGGACAATTCTCTATGAAAAAGAAATCTCTTAGTTTTTTTTAGATATTTTAGAGTAGAACTGTCTAATTGGAATATCATTCAAGCAACATATACAATTTAAAGTTACATTAAAAAGTCAGAAAATAAACATGGAAGTAACTTAATAGTATAGTTTAACTCTTTGAGACCCCATGGGCTTCAGACTATCAGGCTCCTCTGTCTATGGAATTCTATAGACGTGAACACCGGAGTGGGTAGCCATTCCTTTCTCCAGGGGATCTTCCATACTCAGGGATCAAACCTGTGTCTCCTGCATCACAGACAGAACCACCAGGAAAGTCCCAATTTGCTAAATGTGGAAAATTTTGTAACTCATTGTTAAAATATTATTCTAAAATATAATCAATATAAAATTTCAAATGAGATATTTTACATTTTCGTTTGCTATGCTGTGCCTAATTTACACACACAGTACATCTCTGTTCAGATGACCCTCATTTCAAGGGTTCATCAGCTCCATCTGGCCAATGACTGCCATGTTGGACAGCGCAGGACTCAAAGTATAAACAAAGTGTTCCTATAGCAACCATAGATCATATTTAGGCATTATATTTATGTTTGTGTTAGAAATAAGTGAAGATGTGTCTTTGGGTGACCTTCTCAAGGAATAGGTTTTCTGATTCTGAACCCAGTATTCTCTGGCTTTCACTATACCATTCTGATGATGTTCCATAGCTATATTTTTGTGGTACTGAGAAGTATGTGACATATGGTGACCTGTGGAAATAACTGGTGCCAGTATGTTCTTTCCTTACCACAATTTAAGAAAAACTAATTGGTATGAAGAGCAGGAAATGATAAATATGATGAAACACAGTTTCTAGGAATTCACACATTTCTTAATTTTTTTCCCTTCTTTTTATGAATTAAGCAAAAGATAAAAATCTTGGAGAGCAGAGAGAGAAAAAAAAAGTAAAAATAGAGTTTTTGAGGAAGATTTAAAATTGCGGCATCATCAGGATTACCAGGGAAAGAGTTGAAGAAAAAAATTTTTATATGATTGAAAGGTAAATTTAAAAATCAAGTTTTAAAAAATGAGTTTAATCTGGCTTCAGCTCTTTGCAGTTTTCCTTGCATATGTCTTACATTTTCTATTTTAGGGGCTGGAATGCCAGATCTTTTGAGAAATATAAACACTGGCTATTAACTTCCTGTTATTTTGACATTTTTAATCTAATTCCTTACTTGTCTTTGCTAAGAAAATAAGAAAACTAAGCATACAATAAAATAAACATATGAAAACTGGTTCTGGATCAATTAGCAGTTGTGCTAAGAACTGTTTTATGGTTAAATTGTTTTTTTCTTTAGTGTTATCTGTTTTTACGCCAAAGGACCAAAAAAAAAAAAAAAAAGACCAAACAGAATCATCAACCCTTAGAAAAATAATTAGAGAAATTGGAGATACTCTATGTCTAAACAAATCACTAATACATTTTGGCTAAAATGGAGAAAGCGTAGCCAGGGAAGTTACACAATCTCATAGACTAACTGATCTTCAAATAAAAATCTAACATTTATATCTTTAAATAGTTAATGTCTTTTCTTTCTTAAGATTACATGTGTGCATCCTCACTCACTTACCACTTTCTGGGACCCTATGGACTGTAGCCCGCCAGGGTCCTCTGTCCATGGGATATTGGAGTGGGTTGCCATTTCCTCCTCCAGAAGATCTTCCTGACCCAGAGATCAAACTCACATCTCTTGCTTCTGCTACTCTGCAGGTGGTTTCTTTACCACCGATCCACTGCGCAAGCCCCTCTAAAATTACAGAATCTTACAAATGAAATGTTATGAGTGAAATCAAGATTTTGGATATATTATTATAAGAGTAGCTTAAGTATTATATAACCACCATATCTGTTTTTTGAGGCTAAGGTTTTTTCTTCCCAATGATATATCTGAAAACTGATTACTTGTTTTATACTGATTAAAATTTAAAGAATTAGAACAAAATGTAGGGTTGATATTATTTTTATCTTAGTAGAGTCCATAGATCTATAGGCTATAAATCTAGTGACAGTGACTAAGATAAGTCAACATTTTTTTCTAAATGTCAACATCTTATTAGCTGCTATTCTGATAATTTTAATGAAATATATGCCTATATTAATACATCTCAGTTTGTTAGATAAGAATGTTCAGTTTTGAGCAATTTCATTACTCTCCTTTGCTTTTTCTATATTATTTCAGGGGCTTCCCTTGTAGCTCAGTCAATAAAGAGTCTGCCTGCAATGCAAGAGACCCTGGTTTGATGCCTGGGTCAGGAAGATCTCCTAGAGAAGGAAATGGCAACCCACTCCAGTATCCTTGCCTGGAGAATCCCATAGACAGAGGAGCCTTGCAGGCTATGGTCGATGAGGTCACAAGAGTCAGACATGACTTAGTGACTAAATCACATATCATTTCAATTCAGTTTTTCTTAGAGTTAAAATACTCCTTAGCAAGAAAAAAAAAAAAAAACAATTGGTTTAACATCCTTAATACCATAAATAAATATAGTACTATAAATGCATAGTTTTAATTATATACCAAATCAATTTTGCATGTTCCTTTTATATTTTTTCCATACATGTCATAAGAGGTACAATATACTCTCTGCAGTTTATAATACTCCTATTCAGAGCCTTGTGATTTCAAACCAAATTAATCATGTGTTTTAAGAAAACAACATAATTGTGAAAGTAGAGAGGTCTGTATTCACTAATAATTTTATTTTCTCAGAGTCTTCTGTAATCTTATTTGCACGGGCATACAATTCAAGGACTACATCTGACTTGTAGTAATTTGGAGCTGTCAGAGCCTTCACTGAACTCCTGCAGTTCTGCACTTTGAACATATTGCCATGGGTGGGTGGAGGCAGCTGGTTTCCTGTTTAAAATATTTTGAGAACTTTTGAAAGTTCAGTTCATTCTCAGCCCAAAGTTTCTTCATTTTCCATCAAGAAAGAAGGACTGAACACGTGTAAATATTTATATTTGGAAGATTAATCAGGAATATGTGATTTAACTCCAAGAATTGGGCTAGTCTGTGTTACAGTTTATGCAATTCTATTATTTCCAGTTCTTTCAACATGTTTAAAGTAATTAGTTTTGTTTGGTTCAGGACCTACTTTTTGTTATATTTAAAAAAGTGGAAGCATCTAGATCATTTGCTACAAGTAAGTCTTTGGAGACAAAAATTTAATATACATGAATTTGACTTGAATTTCCATGAGGATATTTCACATGTAATCAGAATGTAAGCTCCATGAGGATGAATATTTAAATCTATTTATTTACTGATACATCTTCAACCCCTGGAACAGTGTGCCTGGAACCTGGTGAAAATTCAGTAAATATTAGGTAAATGGATGAGCTTCCCTTGTGGCTCAGTTGGTAAAGAATCTGCCTGCAATGCAAGAGTCCTGTGTTTGATCCCTGGATTGGAAAGATCCCCTGGAGAAGAAATGGCTACCCACTCCAGTATTCTTGCCTGGAGAATTCCAAGGACAGAGGAACCTGGCAAGCTATTTAGTCCATGGGGTCACAAAGAGTCGGATATGACTGAGCCACTAACAGTTCACTTGAGTGAATGCCTGAATATTTAAGGCTCAAAAGCTGAAAAATTATGTTGTTCTACTTTAGCAGCATGCATAAATAAATAGACATTATTGCATAAGCATGTTTATGTTTTTAGTATAATGATTCTCAAAATGTATTGTTTCACATTCATTTCCTGGTTTGTGTGTCTCATTTTGCCTTTGCTTCATATAAGTTGCAGAAGTAATTTTAAAACCTTTAACTGAATGAAAATAAAAGTAAAGACAACTGGAGATAAATATGGAACTTTAGAAATCTTAAAATTACTATCATTAAATTAATTAAACAAGGAGGTCTTTAGATGAAGGGGTTCAAATGCCGTGGTGGCTGTGGATGTGAAACAAAATCTGAGCCCATTAATACCTCAAGGTCACTGAATTGAAACATAAGGACAACTAATCACAAACAGGCAACTTGGGGTAAACTACAGCTAATCAATCATTTCCTTATTTTGCTTCCACTTTTTCTTTATAAAAGTCTCTCCTCAGCCTCCGTCCGTGAAATCTTCTGGTTTTGTACTACCTGACTGGAATTAAATTTTGCTCAAATAAAGTCTTAACATTTTTAATATGCCTCAGTTTATCTTTTAACACTGTCTATTTACCACTGTTTGTTTCTAATTATGTGTATTTTAGATTGTGTAATAAATTGCACGTCACATTTAGAGCTGTTGGGAAGAGAGTTCATTTTGGAACAGGGTGTGTCATGCTGAAAAAATACAAAAAACAAACAAAACCCTAATAGGACCAAAACTTCAGAAAGAAGTAGTGAGCAGCGTCTTTCAGAGGAATTAGAGTCTACCTACCCATTTTTTTAACCAAGGAAATTATTTGTAAACTTCAATGAAGAGTTTTCATAATGAACAGGCATCATTTGAACATTTGCATCAATGTACTCAGCAGGTGGTGAAGCCCTGCTCAGAGGTGGTTATGCATCACACATGCGGCTTCTACCTGATTAAAATGGAAATGGGACAACAGAATTTCCCAAAGTTTTTTTTTTTTTTTTATTTTCAGTTCTACAATGTCATTAGAAAGAAAATTGAGGCAGAATTTACTCCCAATCTGCTTTAACGACCTAGAAAATAAAATATCTAGTGTTAGTGTGTTTTGTTGTTATTTAGTTGCTAAGTCCTGTCCAACTTTTTGCGATCCCCTGGAACACAGCCCATCTGTCCTTCAGTATCTCCTGGAGTTTGCCCAGACTCAGGTCCACTGAGTCTGTGAAGACGTCCAACCATCTCATCCTCTGTCGCCTCTTCTCCTCCTGCCTTCAATCTCTCCCAAGTGTGTTTTAGTTCTGCAATATTTTGGGGTGCTTACTGAATGCAGATTACTCTCTGGGTGCGTATAAATTTAGCAATTTTTAGAGAGATTGTTTTGAAGAATTTTCTTCATTAGGAAGACTAAATGTATAAAACTGTATAGCGCCCCATGGAAAGGTTCAGGAGAACAGTTTTCTTTCTGTGTTGATATGATGCAGACTTTAAGAAAGGGGGAGTTTTGAAAGCAATAGCCAAGGTGATTCAGTGATTGAAAGGTACAAGGCTTTTGGGAGAGATGACAGGTGAAGAGCATGGGTCTCATGGAGCATGAAGGACAGCCATCTGACTCTCACAGGTAGAGAGAGAAGCTGAGTCAGATAATGAATGTGTGGATCTGGAAGAGACAAATATTAGACTGAGTATATTCATGTAAATAGATAAATGATTCAGTCACCAAATATAGGTACTTTTTAAGGTTTCCACAGTGGAATTAAATATAAGATTCTCCTACTGACTCCAGATGAAAGTAAAACTCTCATGAAGTATAGGCAAAAATATACTTGTGGATTTTCATCATCACATGATGAGTGCTTAATCTCTTGTTCTTTAACACTCTGGTGTAGAAAATAAAGATTGGAAAAGCTTAAGTCATGCTTGGGATTTATAGAAAGGAAAAGAAGCTTTCCATATTTCTATTAGGAAGATTCAGTATTTTAATGGGAAATATAATTTCATTTAAAATAGATTCAAAATCCACTTTACATTAACACGTCAAATAGTCTTTGTTCTACTTTATGAAAAGTATTATATTTTAAAATGTGTGTTGTGACAAAAATTTTAATGTTAACCAAAGCATTTATTTCAGAAAAATTTTTCCTTTTAAGTTCACTGAGCCTTATATTCATTTAGAAATGATGACTATATTTGATCACTGGACTATAGATGTTATAAAACATTAGAAAATAACTTTCATGTGGAGGTGAAATTAAAATAATAGAAGAGTTTTTAAAGAACATAATAAATAATTTGACTACTCTCTCTACATGTTAGCATTACATATATGTAGAACCTCTTACATCTTTCAGATGATGAGTGTTAACTGAGCAGATTCATGTTTTGAATAAATTTGTCCCAGGTGGTGCCAGTGGTAAAGAGCCTGCCTGTCAATGCAGGGGACAAAAGGGACAGGGGTTCCACCCCTGGGTTGGAAAGATCTCCTGGAGTAGGAAATGGCAACCCACCCCAGTAGTCTTACCTGGGAAATCCCATGGACAGGGGAGCCTGGTGGGCTACAGTCCACGGAGTGTGACAAAGAGTTGGTTTAGTACAAAATACAAAAAGGAAGAACATTAATATTAATGAATCATCAGGCTTTTTCTGCTTTTGTTTACTACAGAATATTTGGGGAAATGCATAAAAGAAAATAAAGTGGAAATTATGCATACCTGTATAATTTTATATTTTGAAATTATGAAACATGCATATTTTAGTTCAAACTAGAACTCCATTTCTCATACAAGAAATATTCCTTCTGAAGAATTAACATATAGGAATTAAGCATTGACACCAGAGGAATTTATTTTAATAATCCAAGACTAAAAGCTTGGCTAGAATGAGAAGTGAAATCAAGCAAAGGAAACTTGGAAATTCTGAAAAGGAGAGGAATAGAAAGGAGGCCAGCAGGTAAGACAGGTGCAGCTGTACAAAGGACTTTACCCTTAATCCTAAGAATACAGTAAGTCCCCTACATATGAACCTTCAAACTGAAAACTTTCAAAGATGCACGCGTGTGTTCGTATGTCCAATCTCTTCCAGTGTGACTGAGATTGCAGCTTGCCCTCTGTCTCCTATTGCTGATGTTCCTTCAGCTCTGTCATCTCCGACCTACTTTTTTTGCTCCAGTCAGTAACTCTTACTTGTTCACTCGATGCCAGCCCCTGGATGCCAGCTGTTGTTTTGTATTATGGTACCTTTCAAGGTACTGTGCTATAAGAATAAATGCGTTTTCTTTGTTTTGTGTGTGTGTGTGTTTCTTTTGTATTATTTGTGCAACAAGCATTATAAATATATTACAGTATAGTACTACATAGCCTATTGTAGTTAGTTGGGTACCTAGGCTAACTTTGTTGGACTTATAAACAAATTGGACTTTCAAATAAATGCACTCTCAGAACAGAACTCATTCATATGTAAAGGGGCTTACTTTAATGGGAAAGCACTTATACAACACTCTAAATCAATTATACTTCAATAAAAAATAATGGGAAAGCAATTGAAAGATTTTCAGCAAAGGTGAAATAATCAAATGGGAAATATAAAAATATCTCTCCAGTTATTGAGTAGTGAACATTGGTGAAAGGGAAACAGTCACAGATCTATTTCAGTAACCTAAGAGTGAGATGACTGTACTTGGACCAAGGGGGCTGAGATGGAGAAAAGTGAACATAGAGGTAAAACTTCTTAGAAAGTAAAATGAACAGGATGTGGTAATTGATTGAGTACAGGGGATGATGAACAATTAGTAAGGAAGTCTAAATTTTTGGTTTGTACAACTGAAGGGGTATTGGTGACGTTAACTAATAGGAAAAAATGGAGGAAAGCCAGAGTTGATATTCTACAGAATAAGAAATATAGAGTTTTCTCTAACCTCCCTGAAACAGCAAAATTCACACTTTCTATTCCCACATAAATACACACACATATACACACAAGAAATACACTTTTCATTTCCAACAAGCCTGAGGATTCCAGATTAGTGAAATAAGATTTGTTGTGGCACAATGGACATGCATAAACATAATCGCTTGCATATACATTTTGGCAGTGGTAAACTCATTTCTAATAGAATGAAAAGAGTAGCATTAGTCCAGAGAAGGCAATGGCAACCCACTCCAGTACTCTTGCCTGGAAAATCTCATGGACGGAGAAGCCTGGTGGGCTGCAGTCCACAGGGTTGCTAAGAGTCAGACACAACTGAATGACTTCACTTTCACTTTTCACTTTCACGCACTGGAGAAGGAAATGGCAACCTACTCCAGTGTTCTTGCCTGGAGAATCCCAGGAACGGGGGAGCCTGGTGGGCTGCCGTCTCTGGGGTCGCACAGAGTCGGACACGACTAGCGACTTAGCAGCAGCAGCATTAGTCCCCTCTGGAATAATCAGATGAATATGTTCTGTGTTCTAGTCATTATAAGGAGAAGAATAAATAAGATGCAACTCATAGACGGTGGTAGAAACAGATGTATTAAAATTAGTCTGTGGTATCATAAATCCAGAATAAAGTAGTGAACCAATGTGTGGGGCCACCGATAAAGGAAGAACAGTCTGGCAATGAAATATAGTGTAGATCCATTGTCCTCTAATTATATTAGCCAGGCTTCACCACCATTACACACACACAAGGGATCTCTATGTTTATTGTCAGCTTCTTCACCCACATTTTTTAAAGGCACAAGACATGTCTTTACCTAGACTGCGTACCTTATAGAGTACAAGTGTAAGCTGATTGTTGATGACAGGATTAGGGTAGCCTTGCCTCTGTTTATACACTCTCTAAGAAATATGAATCTTATCTGGGCAGGAACCAGGGAAAAATCAGTTTGAGTTACTGACTTCAATTTATCATTTCATTATTCCCATAGTTTCTGATAATTCAGAAGCAGGATTGTTTACATTCCTATATCTTGTTCTTTGTTTCATCTTGAAGTGCTTTGCTTTCTCATTTCCCCTGATTTCATTTTACCAGATATTTTATTGCCCAAAGGAGGCATAGAAAATAGATTGTTCAAAAAACTAATTATCAGGATAATATCCTCTAGCTTCAACCGAAGTTTTGGTACTAAGCGATTAGAAATGTGAGAACATTGGTTCAATATCATGCATTTTCATTTCAGTCACAAATTCATGACATACAGAAAGGAAATTTTATGTAGTAAAAAGAATCATAAAATAATAGCTACTATTTATTGAGTGCCTGCATCGTGCCTAGATCTTTACATATATGGTAGTGTTGCATTCTCACAGAAAACTGATACGGTATTCTTCAGATTTATTGCTAAAACTGAATCTGAGGAAAGTTAATTAACTTCTCCAAAATTTTAACACCCAGTCAGAAGTTAAATCAAATCCTTTTTCACTACCTTTCTGCCTGTTCCCTTCTCACTTTTTATAGTAACAAAAGAAATTGCAGAAATTTTCTTTGAGAGCCAATAGTTACTTTAAAATCAAGAATAATGGCTAAAAGCAGCAGGAAATAGGGAAAAGAGGTAGATCTGACTTTATTGTATAGCAAAATTAGAAATAAAATGTTTTTGTATTCATTTAACTTCTGTTATGATTAATAAGATATTCTTGACTCCTCTCTTGTTTCCCATCGTGGCAGAAAAAAAAAAAAAAAAAAAAAAAACAACAACCAAAAAGCTGTGCATTGTATTCAAGCCAGCATAGGTCCCAAGGTAATCAGAACACTTACTCCTTTGCTGTTTAGAAAAAAAGCAGTTTTTTAAAATTGTTATGTTGAATTTATTTTACTAGTAGAGAAATCTATTACTATAAAATGTTACATGTGTTTTTCTATTTTCTATTTCCATTTATTATTACTTTTATGAAATGCTTATTGTATTTGAGAATTCTTTTGGCTTATAATAGTACAGATAATCTCAAAGTGGAAAAGAATATGAGTTAGTTCTCCAGATTTTATTCAACAGAAATCCAGGAGACCAGGGACTCTGAGATTAGATCTTTCATGCTGTTAAAGATTACTAGAAATTTAAAAGTAGATCTGGCCATTGTAAACACAATGAACAAGCGGAAATTGACATCTGAATTTAGTCTTCTTCCAAAATATCAGTTACTTTCTTTTTCACATTTTCCATTTTGATTTTAGCATTTGAATGGCAAAATAATTATCTGGATTCTGTTTTTATGTTTCCCAAATGTTTGAGAAAGGAAGTGTATTCCAAGAAGATGGAGGAAGTGCTTGAGTTTGCTTTTACTTCCTTTTCCCTCAAGTCCAGTTATCTTTGTGCTGTTAATGCACACCAGTTTGAAGCAGGCATAGGTAATTTCACTGGTGATCTATTTAAACTAAATAGTTTAAAAAATGCAAAAAGGAAAACGGAGGAATGTTATCAAGGAAATGATCATAAGGCTGTGTGTGGGGGTTGTGTGTGTCTGTGTATGTGTGTGTGTATAGGGGGGAAAAAGGCTGAATGACTACTCTGTCATGAGACTTGTTAAGGACTTTACAAACCATTTGCTCTACTTGTGTCTTTGTTTCCATTGATAATGAAATTCTGATCATCTGAGCATGATTGTTTTAATAAGACTTAGTTTCTTAAGGCAAGGAAACATCTGAAGAACTTAATCTGAGTAGTTAGATAACTAAAGTGAGTCAACTAGTGCGCTACAGTATGTCACCTTGTATTAAAGAGACATGATTGAGGGGGAAAAAAAACAGGCGAATGTCTTAATTGTATTCTATAGGTACAAACTTCATCAACCACTTGACTGGAATTAAACACAGTGACTTTACAGGACATTTCTGTATTTTAGGCCCATTTTAAATCTCCACACTAAACCACTCTGATGCTGCTGCTAAGTCACTTCAGTCGTGTCTGACTCTGTGTGACCCAGAGACGGCAGCCCACCAGGCTCCCCCGTCCCTGGGATTCTCCAGGCAAGAACACTGGAGTGGGTTGCCATTTCCTTCTCCAAGGCATGAAGGTGAAAAGTGAAAGTGAAGTCATTCAGTCGTGTCTGACTCTTAGCGACCCCATGGACTGCAGCCCACCAGACTCCTCCGTCCATGGGATTTTCCAGGCAAGAGCACTGGACTGGGCTGTCATTGCCTTCTCCGAAACCACTCTAGTTCACCACAACTAATTGAGAAACACTGAGTTCAAGCAAGGTGTTGACTTTCCGTGGACTACACCTCCTTTCAAGCAGAACTGATGGGTCTGCAATTTGCGAGGGCTGTGAACCACATGCACTGGTCCATGTTGTCATGTTCTTCCCCTTGTATGACTGACAAATTCTTACTCACACAATAGTGCTACTTTCTCAGCCAGCAACTAGCTCTTGTTAGAGCTCACGTTACTGTGTTGGGATGGTAATATTCTCTTTGTTATGTTTCTTCTGCTGCCTCACCTAAAAGCTGCTTCTTGACACCTAGAGCTCTGGGTAGATGTAGTAAAGACAGCACCTGGCCGCTGGCTTCTTTTTGATTCTCTAAATGATGTCGTTCGGTCTTGATGATTTCATGTTAAGTGAAAAAACTGTAACCATAAGCCACTTAATGAATTTTTACAAAGGACATACCTATCTAGTGACCACCCAGCTCAAATAAACAATAGGAACTTGTGTGCATTCTCTAATTTTCCCTTATGCTTGCTGCCTGTCATTCTCACCATCCCCAAAGGTAAACACTATTCTGACCCGTCATGAGAGTAACTTTACTTCTTTTTGAATTTATTATAAATGGGATCATGCAGAATGGATCATTTTGTACCAGTTTCTTTCACTTACCATTTTGTGAGATGCTTCTTTCTCTGGTACCCATGAATCCATTTTTACTTTTTTTTTTTTTTAATTTTTATTTTTACTTTATTTTACTTTACAATACTGTATTGGTTTTGCCATACATTGACATGAATCCACCACGGATGTACATGCGATCCCAAACATGAACCCCCCTCCCACCTCCCTCCCCATAACATCTCTCTGGGTCATCCCCGTGCACCAGCCCCAAGCATGCTGTATCCTGCGTCGGACATAGACTGGTGATTCGATTCTTACATGACAGTATACATGTTTCAATGCCATTCTCCCAAATCATCCCACCCTCTCCCTCTCCCTCTGAGTCCAAAAGTCCGCTATACACATCTGTGTCTTTTTTGATGTCTTGCATACAGGGTCATCATTGCCATCTTTCTAAATTCCATATATATGTGTTAGTATACTGTATTGGTGTTTTTCTTTCTGGCTTACTTCACTCTGTATAATAGGCTCCAGTTTCATCTATCTCATCAGAACTGATTCAAATGTATTCTTTTTAACAGCTGAGTAATACTCCATTGTGTATATGTACCACAGCTTTCTTATCCATTCATCTGCTGATGGACATCTAGGTTGTTTCCATGTCCTGGCTATTATAAACAGTGCTGCGATGAACATTGGGGTACATGTGTCTCTTTCAATTCTGGTTTCCTCGGTGTGTATGCCCAGCAGTGGGATTGCTGGGTCATAAGGCAGTTCTCTTTGCAATTTTTTAAGGAATCTGCACACTGTTTTCCATAGTGGCTGTACTAGTTTGCATTCCCACCAACAGTGTAAGAGGGTTCCCTTTTCTCCACACCCTCTCCAGCATTTATTGCTTGCAGATTTTTGGATCGCAGACATTCTGACTGGTGTGATTTTTACTCTTATATAGCATTCTATCACATGACTATAGCAAAATTTTCAGGATTTGAAATAGCTCAACTGGAATTCCATCACCTCCACTAGCTTTGTTCATAGTGATGCTTTCTAAAGCCCATTTGACTTCACATTCCAGGATGTCTGGCTCTAGCTGAGTGATCACACCATTGTGATTATCTTGGTCATGAAAATCTTTTTTGTACAGTTCTTCTGTGTATTCTTGCCACCTCTTCTTAATATCTTCCGCTTCTGTTAGGTCCATACCATTTCTGTCCTTTATTGAGCCCGTCTTTCCATGAAATGTTCCCTTGGTATCTCTAATTTTCTTGAAGAGATCTCTTGTCTTTCCCATTCTGTTGTTTTCCTCTATTTCTTTGGATTGATCACTAAGGAAGCCTTTCTTATCTCTTCTTGCTATTCTTTGGAACTCTGCATTCAGATGCTGGAATTAAGATTGCCAGGAGAAATATCAATAACCTCAGATATGCAGATGACCCCACCCTTATGGCAGAAAGAGAAGAGGAACTAAAAAGCCTCTTGATGAAAGTGAAAGAGGAGAGTGAAAAAGTTGGCTTAAAGCTCAACAGTCAGAAAACTAAGATCATGGCATCTAGTCCCATCACTTCATGGGACTTCATCTCCATAGATGGAGAAACAGTGAAAACAGTATCAGACTTTATTTTTTGGGGCTCCAAAATCACTGCAGATGGTGACTGCAGCCATGAAGTTAAAAAACGCTTACTCCTTGGAAGGAAAGTTATGACCAACCTAGATAGCATATTAAAAAGCAGAGGCATTATTTTGCCAACAAAGGTCTGTCTAGTCAAGGATATGGTTTTCCCAGTGGTCATGTATGGATGTGAGAGCTGGACTGTGAAGAAAGCTGAGTGCTGAAGACTTGATGCTTTTGAACTGTGGTGTTGGAGAAGACTCTTGAGAGTCCCTTGGACTGCAAGGAGATCCAACCAGTCCATTCTAAAGGAGATCAGCCCTGGGATTTCTTTGGAAGGAATGATACAAGCTGAAACTCCAGTACTTTGGCCACCTCATGCGAAGAGTTGACTCATTGGAAAAGACTCTGATGCTGGGAGGGATTGGGGGCAGGAGGAGAAGGGCATGACAGAGGATAAGATGGCTGGATGGCTTCACCAACTCGATGGACGTGAGTTTGAGTGAACTCTGGGAGTTGGTGACAGGCAGGGAGACCTGGTGTGCTGCAATTCATGGGGTTGCAAAGAGTCGGACACGACTGAGCGACTGAACCAATAGCAAAATTTTTGTATCCATTTTTAGTTTACAGACTATAAACAAGATTACTTTTGAGCTGTTGTGCATGCGTGCAAGTTGCTTTAGTCTTTGCAACCCTATGGACTGTAGCCTGCCAGACTCCTCTGTCCATGAAATTCTCCAAGCAAGAATACTGGAGTGGGTTACCATTCCCATCTCCAGGGGATCTTCCTGACCCAGGAATTGAACCCAGGTTTCCTGCATTGCAGGCAGATTCTTTACTATCTGAGCCACCAGGGAAGATTGAACGGTTAGAAATAATGTATAATTATTATGGGTAGTAGTTTTATAGTGTGGTTTTAATTTGCATTTCCTTGATAACTAATGATGTCAGACCATTCCATGTGTTTATTTTCTATGTGAATATCATCTTTCATGAAGTATATATGTTTAAATTTCCCATTGCTATTCAGTCTCTATGTCATGTCTGATTCTTTGTGACCTCATGAGCTGCAGTATGCCAGGCTTCCCTGTCCTCCACTATCTCCTGGAGTTTGCTCAAACTCATGTCCATTGAGTCAATGATGCCATCCAACCATCTCATCCTCTGTCACCCTCTTCTCCTCTTGCCCTCAATCTTTCCCAGCTAGATGTCTCAAGAAATCACATTAACTTTTCTTGAAGATTTATAATAATTCATTATACATTCTAGATGTGAATCCCTAGTGAGAATACCTATGGGTAACACCTTCTCCCAAGCTATTGTTTGCATTTTTCATACTGTTGACAGTATCTTTTCTTGAATAGAAATTCTTAGTTTTAATAAAGCTTTATTTTTAATTATTTACCTTATGGTCAGCATTGACTGTCCTAGTTGGAAATCTTTGCTAACTGAAAGGTAATGATTTTTCTGAGTTAACGTTCAGAGTTTTATTGTTTTCTCTTACCTTTATAGGTAAATGCTTTATTTGTTTGTTAATTTAAATTTTTATTTTTACTTAATTTTACTTTACAATACTGTATTGGGTTTGCCATACATTGACATGAATCCGCCACAGGTGTACATGAGTTCCCAAACATGAACCCCCCTCCCACTTCCCACCCCATATCATCTCTCTGGATCAGCCCCTTGCACCAGCCCCAAGCATCCTGTATCCTGCATTGGACATAGTCTGGCGATTTGTTTCTTACATGATAGCATACATGTTTCAATGCCATTCTCCCAAATCATCCCACCCTCTCCCTCTCCCTCTGAGTCCAAAAGTCTGCTCTACACATCTGTGTCTCTTTAGCTGTCTCGCATACAGGGTCATCATTACCACAGGTGGTGCTGGGAAAACTGGTCAACCACTTGTATAGAATGAAACTAGATCACTTTCTAACACCACACACAAAAATAAACTCAAAATGGATTAAAGATCTAAACCTAAGACCAGAAACTATAAAACTCCTAGAGGAGAGCATAGGCAAAACACTCTCTGACATAAATCACAGCAGGATCCTCTATGATCCACCCCCCAGAATTCTGGAAATAAAAGCAAAAATAAATAAATGGGATCTAATTAAAATTAAAAGCTTCTGCACAAAAAAGGAAACTATAAGCAAGGTGAAAAGACAGCCTTCTGAATGGGAGAAAATAATAGCAAATGAAGCAACTGACAAACAACTAATCTCAAAAACATACAAGCAACTTATGCAGCTCAATTCCAGAAAAATAAATGACCCAATAAAAAAAATGGGCCAAAGAACTAAATAGACATTTCTCCAAAGAAGGCATATGGATGGCTAACAAACACATCAATGCTTTATTTGAAATTGATCTTTTATTTAGTGTGATGTAGGAATTAGTTCCATGTGGATAGATGTTTGAGCTGGCACTTTTTTTTTTTTTTGAAGAAAAGAAAATAAATTTCCAAACAGAACTGCCATAAATCAGGGACTACACTGGTCTGGGTCTGTATTTGGACCCTCTTTCTTCCATTCATCTGTCTTCCCTCTGCCCAACAACCTCACTGTCGTAATTACTATAGGTTTATATTGTTCTAGCATCCAGCCATTTAATTCCTCTAAGTTTATTCTCCTATAACTTTTTCTTGGCTATTTTTAACTCTTGTTATTTCCAAATGAGTGTTAGAATCAACCATTCAATTTCCATAAAATAAACCTTCTGAGGGTTTTGATTGGAGTCATGTATGGATGTGAGAGTTGGACTATGAAGAAGGCTGAGTGCTGAAGAATTGATGCTTTTGAACTGTGGTGTTGGAGAAGACTCTTGAGAGTCCCTTGAACTGCAAGGAGATACAACCTGTCCATTCTGAAGGAGATAATCCCTGGGTGTTCTTTGGAAGGAATGATGCTAAAGCTAAAACTACAGTACTTTGGCCACCTCATGCGAAGAGTTGACTCATTGGAAAAGACTCTGATGCTGGGAGGGATTGGGGGCAGGAGGAGAAGGGGATGACAGAGGATGAGATGGCTGGATGGCATCACTGACTCGATGGCCATGAGTCTGAGTGAACTCCGGGAGTTGCTGATGGGCAGGGAGGCCCGGCGTGCTGCGATTCATGGGGTTGCAAAGAGTTGGACACGACTGAGCGACTGAACTGAACTGACATGGAATCTACAGGTTAATTTGTATGAATTGTGCTATTTTTACAATTTTGAGCTTCCCAATTCATAAACACGATATATTCCTCTGTTTATTTAGTTAGCCTTTAGTCTCTACCGATAACATATTGCAGTTTATAGAACATATACTTTCATATCTTCTGTTATATCCCTATTTTGACGTAGTTGATGCTATTATAAAATAATATTGGTTTTTAACATTGGGTATTCCATATATAAGTATTAGTTTCTAGAAGTGAGAAATACATATGTTGAATTTATATCCAGTAACTTTGCTAACTTCACTTATTATTTCTATAGTTTGTGTACTGCTTTGAAAATTTCTACTAATGCAATTATATTGTAGGAAAAATGACAGTTTCATTTTTGCCTTTCTACTTCTGTTTCTTTTCCACTTACTAAGACCTCTCCTTTTGTGTAATCCTGAGCAGTAGTAGTTTTTGGAGGTACCCCTTTCTCATTTATGATTTGCCAGGAAATGCTTTTAGTAATTAAACACTAAAGATTATTGCTTTGGGTTTTTGACAGATAACTATCATCTCACATATCTTCCCTTCTATTTTTGATTTGCTAAAGTTTTTAAAAAATATCAACTATGTTCAATTTTTTCAAATGCATTTTATTTATCTTTTGAGATTGTTCTTGTTTAATTTGTTAATATGACTTATTACATGAATTGCAATGATTGGTAATCAAGTGCTAAGTCACTTTTATATTCCTGGAATATAATCAACTCCTTTGCTTTATATATCCTGTTAACCACCAGATTTTTCTTGCTAATGTTTTTGTGCATGTTTTTCATGGGAGCTATCTGTCATGAAGCTCTTATCAGGTCTTCATATCAAGGTTGTTTTGACCTCATCAAGTTATTAGGGTGTGTTCACTTCTTTTATCTTGGAAAGTTTGTGAAAAATTAGTGTCATTTCCTGGTATGAATATATTGTCTTTATAAATTAATTATATATAAACTTTGCTGGATTTTAGAGACTCTTTTCTATTAAATATCTCTCATTCATTCATTCATACAGTACATATTTACTTAAAATCCATTCTAACTCAGACATTGTGCTAGCTCCTGGGAATGGAATGATAAGCAAATATGGTCCTTACCCATAGTGAACTCACAGCTTAGTCAGTGGGAGATATAATGAAGAAGTGTAGTACTTAGTCGTGTCCAACTCTTTGCGACCCCATGGACTATAGCCTGCCAAGCTCCTCTGTCCAAGGACTCTCCAGGTAAGAATAATGAAGTGAGTTGCCGTTCCCTTCTACAGGGGATCTTTCTGACCCAGGAATTGAACTTGAGTCTCCTGAATTGCAGGCATATTCTTAATTATCTGAGCCACCAGGGAAGTGAGGGAGATAGAGAGTGATCAAATCATTTTAAAACATGGACCCCAACTCTGTTATACATTTATGAAGGATGAGTATCAATGTTCAGAAATCATAGGAGGGGATGTGATAAAATTCATGGCTGTGGAAGCTTCCTGAGGAAGCCAATAGTCAGAAATAGATCAATTAATTTGAACTGGCATCTAATTCATACAGTTAGAATGTTATAAATCAGAATAACTGATTACCCAGTATGGATAGTCATTTTCTGTGGAGCCCATTCCAATATCACAAAAACTGCTGTGAGGATTTCCAACAATGAATATTTTTATTGTTTAAAACAGATTTTACAGATGCAAATGGATAAATATTTAACATGTCAAATTGGCATTTTAGTTTGAAAGAGGGAATTTTTTAAAACTGATTTTTAATCACATTCCTAAAGTATAGTAGATTTTATTGGAAAAAAGTTGATCCAGAAAAATAAAAATATTGAAGTGTGCCCGAGTCATCATTTGAACAATACAGAATAGTCAGACTAGAAAGGCTAATATATGTGCAATGCTTAGGAAAATTCTTGACAATTTCACATTTTCTCTTTTTCTCTATCTCCAAATTTCAATTTATTTTTATTTTTTTTGGGGGGGGGTATTTTTTATTTTTTATTTTTTTACTTTATTTTACTTTACAATACTGTATTGGTTTTGCCATACATTGACATGAATCCTCCACGGGTGTACATGTGTTCCCAAACATGAACCCCCCTCTCACCTCCCTCCCCATAACATCTCTTTGGGTCATCCCCATGCACCAGCCCCAAGCATCCTGTATCCTGCATTGGACATAGACTGGCGATTCGTTTCTTACATGATAGCATACATGTTTCAATGCCATTTTCCCAAATCATCCCACCCTCTCCCTCTCCCTCTGAGTCCAAAAGTCTGCTATACACATCTGTGTCTCTTTTGCTGTCTTGCATAGACGATCACCATTGCCATCTTTCTAAATTCCATATATATGTGTTAGTATACTGTATTGGTGTTTTTCTTTCTGGCTTACTTCACTCTGTATAATCGGCTCCAGTTTCATCCATCTCATTAGAACAGATTCAAATGTATTCTTTTTAACGGCTGAGTAATACTCCATTGTGTATATGTACCACAGCTTTCTTATCCATTCATCTGCTGATGGACATCTAGGTTGCTTCCATGTCCTGGCTATTATAAACAGTGCTGCGATGAACATTGGGGTACATGTGTCTCTTTCAATTCTGGTTTCCTCGGTGTGTATGCCCAGCAGTGGGATTGCTGGGTCATAAGGCAGTTCTCTTTGCAATTTTTTAAGGAATCTGCACACTGTTTTCCATAGTGGCTGTACTAGTTTGCATTCCCACCAACAGTGTAGGAGGGTTCCCTTTTCTCCACACCCTCTCCAGCATTTACTGCTTGCAGACTTTTGCATTGCAGATATTCTGACCGGTGTGAAGTGGTACCTCATTGTGGTTTTGATTTGCATTTCTCTAATAATGAGTGATGTTGAGCATCTTTTCATGTGTTTTTTAGCCATCCGTATGCTTTCTTTGGAGAAATGTCTATTTAGTTCTTTGGCCCATTTTTTGATTGGGTCGTTTATTTTTCTGGAATTGAGCTGCATAAGTTGCTTGTATATTTTTGAGATTAGTTGTTTGTCAGCTGCTTCATTTGCTATTATTTTCTCCCATTCCAAAGGCTATCTTTTCACCTTGCTTATAGTTTCCTTTTTTTGTGCAGAAGCTTTTAATTTTAATTAGATCCCATTTATTTATTTTTGCTTTTATTTCCAGAATTCTGGGGGGTGGATCATAGAGGATCCTGATGTGATTTATGTCAGAGAGTGTTTTGCCCATGTTCTCCTCTAGGAGTTTTATAGTTTCTGGTTTTAGGTCCAGATCTTTAATCCATTTTGAGTTTATTTTTGTATGTGGTGTTAGAAAGTGATCTAGTTTCATTCTTTTACAAGCCATTGACCAGTTTTCCCATCACCACTTGTTAAAGAGATTGTCTTTAGTCCATTGTATATTCTTGCCTCCTTTGTCAAAGATAAGATGTCCATATGTGTGTGGATTTATCTCTGGGCTTTCTATTTTGTTCCATTGATCTATATTTCTGTCTTTGTGCCAGTATCATCCTGTCTTGATGACTGTGGCTTTGTAGTAGAGCCTGAAGTCAAGCAAGTTGATTCCTCCAGTTCCATTCTTCTTTCTCAAGATTGCTTTGGCTATTCGAGGTTTTTTGTATTTCTATACAAATTGTGAAATTATTTGTTCTAGTTCTGTGAAAAATATCGCTGGTAGCTTGATAGGGATTGCATTGATTGCTTTGGGTAGTATACTCATTTTCACTATATTGATTTTTCCAATCCATGAGCATGGTGTATTTCTCCATCTGTTAGTGTCCTCTTGGATTTCTTTCATTAGTGTTTTATAGGTTTCTATATATAGGTCTTTAGTTTCTTTAGGTAGGTATATTCCTAAGTGTTTTATTCTTTTCTTTGCAATGGTGAATGGAATAGTTTCCTTAATTTCTCTTTTTTTTTTTTTTCATTATTAGTGTATAGGAATGCAGGGGATTTCTGTATGTTGATTTTATATCCTGCAACTTTACTATACTCATTGATTAGCTTTAGTAATTTTCTGGTGGAGTCTTTAGGGTTTTCTATGTAGATGATCATGTCATCTGCAAACAGTGAGAGTTTTACTTCTTCTTTTCCAATTTGGATTCCTTTTATTTCTTTTTCTGCTCTGATTGCTGTGGCCAAAACTTCCAAAACTATGTTGAATAGTAGCAGTGAAAGTGGGTACCCTTGTCTTGTTCCTGACTTTAGGGGAAATGCTTTCAATTTTTCACCATTGAGGGTAATGTTCGCTGTGGGTTTGTCATATATAGCTTTTATTATGTTGAGGTATGTTCCTTCTATTCCTGCTTTCTGGAGAGTTTTTATCATAAATGGATGTTGAATTTTGTCAAAGTCCTTCTCTGCATCTATTGAGATAATCATATGGCTTTTATTTTTCAATTTGTTAATGTGGTAAATTACATTGATTGATTTGTGGATATTGAAGAATCCTTGCATCCCTGGGATAAAGCCCACTTAGTCATGGTGTATGATATTTTTAATCTGTTGTTGGATTCTGATTGCTAGAATTTTGTTGAGGATTTTTGGATCTATGTTCATCAGTGATTCTGGCCTGTAGTTTTCTTTTTTTGTGGCATCTTTGTCAGGTTTTGGTATTAGGGTGATGGTGGCCTCATAGAATGAGTTTGGAAGTTTACCTTCTTCTGCAATTTTCTGGAAGAGTTTGAGAAGATAGGTGTTAGCTCTTCTCTAAATTTTTGATAGAATTCAGCTGTGAAGCCGTCTGGACCTGGGCTTTTGCTTGTTGAAAGATTTCTGATTACAGTTTCAATTTCTGTGCTTGTGATGGGCCTGTTAAGATTTTCTATTTCTTCCTGGTTCAGTTTTGGAAAGTTGTACTTTTCTAAAAATTTGTCCATTTCTTCCACGTTGTCCATTTTATTTGCATATAATTGCTGATAGTAGTGTCATGATCTTTTGTATTTCTGTGTTGTCTGTTGTGATCTCTCCATTTACCTTTCTAATTTTATTGATTTGACTTTTCCCTCTTTGTTTCTTGATGAGTCTGGCTAATGGTTTGTCAATTTTATTTATCCTTTCAAAGAACCAGCTTTTGGCTTTGTTTATTTTTGCTATGATCTCTTTTGTTTCTTTTGCATTTATTTCTGCCCTAATTTTTAAGATTTCTTTCCTTCTACTAACTCTGGGGTTCTCCATTTCATCCTTTTCTAGTTGCTTTAGGTGTAGAGTTAGGTTGTTTATTTGACTTTTTTCTTGTTTCTTGAGGTATGCCTGTATTGCTATGAACTTTCCTCTTAGCACTGCTTTTATAGTGTCCCACAGGTTTTGGGTTGTTGTGTTTTCATTTTCAATCGTTTCTGTGCATATTTTGATTTCTTTTTTGATTTCTTCTGTGATCTGTTGGTTATTCAGAAGCGTGTTTTTCAGCCTCCATATGTTGGAATTTCTAATAGTTTTTCTCCTGTAATTGAGATCTAATCTTAATGCATTATGGTCAGAAAAGATGCTTGGAATGATTTCGATTTTTTGAAATTTATCAAGGTTAGATTTATGGCCCAGGATGTGATCTATCTTGGAGAATGTTCCGTGAGCACTTAAGAAAAAGGTGAATTCATTGTTTTGGGGTGAAATGTCCTATAGATATCAATTAGGTCTAACTGGTTTATTGTATCATTTAAAGTTTGTGTTTGTTAATTTTCTCTTTAGTTGATCTGTCCATAGGTGTGAGTTGGGTATTAAAGTTTCCTACTATTATTGTGTTATTGTTAACTTCCCCTTTCATACTTGTTAGCATTTGTCTTACATATTGCGGTGCTCCTATATTGGGTTTATATATATTTATAATTGTTATATCTTCTTCTTGGATTTATCCTTTGATCATTATGTAGTGGCCTTCTTTGTCTCTTTTCACAGCCTTTGTTTTAAAGTCGATTTTATCGGATATGAGTATTGCCACTCCTGCTTTCTTTTGGTCTCTATTTGTGTGGAATATCTTTTTCCAGCCCTTCACTTTCAGTCTTTATGTGTCCCTTGTTTTGAGGTGGGTCTCTTGTAAGCAGCATATATAGGGGTCTTGTTTTTGTATCCATTCAGCCAGTCTTTGCCTTTTGGTTGGGGCATTCAACCCATTTAAATTTAAGGTAATTATTGATAAGTATGATCCCATTACCACTTACTTTATTGTTTTGGGTTCAGGTTTATACACCCTTTTTGTATTTCCTGTCTAGAGAAGACCCTTGAGCATTTGTGGGAGAGCTGGTTTGGTGGTGCTGAATTCTCTCAGCTTTTGCTTGTCTGTAAAGCTTTTGATTTCTCCTTCATATTTAAATGAGATCCTTGCTGGGTACAGTAATCTGGGCTGTAGGTAATTTTCTTTCATCACTTTAAGTACGTCTTGCCATTCCCTCCTGGCCTGAAGAGTTTCTATTGAAAGATCAGCTGTTATCCTTATGGGGTTCCCCTTGTGTGTTATTTGTTGTTTTTCCCTTGCTGCTTTTAATATTTGTTCTTTGTGTTTGATCTTTGTTAACTTGATTAATATATGTCTTGGGGTGTTTCACCTTGGGTTTATCCTATTTGGAACTCTCTGTGTTTCTTGGACTTGGGTGGTTATTTCCTTCCCCATTTTAGGGAAGTTTTCAACTATTATCTCCTCAAGGATTTTCTCATGGTCTTTCTTTTTGTCTTCTTTTTCTGGGACTCCTATAATTCGAATGTTGGAGCATTTCATATTGTCCTGGAGCTCTCTGAGATTGTCCTCATTTCTTTTAATTCGTTTTTCTTTTTTCCTCTCTGATTCATTTATTTCTACCTTTCCATCTTCTATTTCACTAATCCTATCTTCTGTCTCCATTATTCTGCTATTTGTTGCCTCCAGAGTGTTTCTGATCTCATTTATTGTGTTAGTCATTATATATTGACTCTTTTTTATTTCTTCTAGGTCCTTGTTAAACCTTTCTTGCATCTTCTCAATCCTGTCTCCAGGCTATTTATCTGTGATTCCATTTTGATTTCAAGATTTTGGATCATTTTCACTATCAATATTCGTACTTCTTTCTCAGTTAGATTCCCTATCTCTTCCTCTTTTTTTTGGTTTGGTGGGCATTTATCCTGTTCCTTTACCTGCTGAGTCTTCCTCTGTCTCTTCATCTTGGTTATATTGCTGCGTTTGGGGTGGGCTTTCTATATTCTGGGAATTTGTGGAGTTCTCTTTATTATGGAGCTTCCTCACTGTGGGTGGGGTAGTATCAGTGGCTTGTCAAGGTTTCCTGGTTAGGGAGGCTTGTGTTAGAGTTCTGGTGGTGGAGCTGGGTTTCTTCTCTCTGGAGTGCAATGGAGTGACCAGTAATGGGTTATAAGACGTCAATGGTTTTGGAGTAACTTTGAGCTGCCTGTATATTGAAGCTCAGGGGTGTGTTCCTTTGTTGCTGGAGAATTTGCATGGTATGTCTTGCTCTGGAACTTGTTGGCCCTTGGGTGGAGCTTGGTTTTAGTGTACGTATGGAGGCGTTTGATGAGCTCCTATTGATTAATGTTCCCTGAATTCAGGAGTTCTCTGATGTTCTCAGGCTTTGGACTTAAGCCTCCTGCTTCTGGTTTTCAGTTTTATTTTTACAGTAGCCTCTAGACTTCTCCATCTATACAGCACTGATGATAAAACATCTAGGTTAAAGATGAAAAGTTTCTCCACATTGAGGGGCACCCAGAGAGGTTCACTGAGTTACAAGGAGAAGAGA
Source organism: Capricornis sumatraensis (assembly GCF_032405125.1). Classification (NCBI taxonomy): domain Eukaryota; kingdom Metazoa; phylum Chordata; class Mammalia; order Artiodactyla; family Bovidae; genus Capricornis; species Capricornis sumatraensis. The sequence continues at coordinate 11,062,547 of NC_091089.1, read as the reverse complement.
AGAGGGAGGGGGTAGTTAGAGGTGACTGGAATGAGATGCGGTGAGATCAAAAGAGGAGAGAGCAAGATAGCCAGTAGTCACTTCCTTATGTGCACTCCACAGTCTGGACCTCTCAGAGATGTTCAGAGTTATACAGGGAAGAGGAGAGGGAGGAAGTAGACAGAGGTGGCCAGGAGGATAAAAGAGGGAAATGAAAAGGAGAGAGACAAATCCAGCCAGTAACCAGTTCCTTAGGTGTTCTCCACCATCTGGAACACACAGCGATTCACAGAGTTGGATAGAGAAGGGAAGGGGGAGGGAAGAGACAGAGGCCACCTGGTGGAAAAAAAGAAGAGTCCAAAGGAGGAGAGAGTGGTCAAGCCAGTAATCTCGCTCTCAGGTAAAATCGGGTAGTGAAGTTTGGGTTTTTAAATGTACGAAATTGACAACAAAAACCAAAAAGCAAAGATTAAAAATCTAGAGTAGAGTTTGGATTTTCAAAAATACAAGATCAAAGAAAAGAAGAAGAAGGAAGAAAGAAAACAAAAACAAAAACAAAAAACCCAAGAAAACAACAAAAAAAACAAAGCCACAAGAATTATTAAAAAACAACAACAACAACCACACAAAGACTATATATGGTGTTTGCTTTAAAAAATAGTCTTTTTTTTTTGAAAAGTAATAGTAGGTTATAGAAATAAAAATTAGAGGAGAAATAGAGAACTTAACAATTTTAATAAGTTAGAGAAAAAAAAAGAAGAAGCAGAAAAAAAAAGAGAAGAAGAAAAAACAACCCCACAACAGCATCAACAACAACAACAACAACAAAAAGGAATGATTGTAAAAATAGTAAAGATATATCTGGCCCTTTCTCTGGTGTTGTGGGCAGTGTGGGGTCACTTCCAAGGAGGTTCCCTCTGTTTAACTTCTTCTGTTTGCTGGTCTCTTCAGTGTTTGATTTCTGTCCTGACACGGGGGGGGACACTTTTTTTTTTTTTTTTTTTTAGGCTCACTTGTTCAGTCGCTCTGTGGGGAGGGAGGGATGCTGCAAACAAATAGCACTGTCATGTGCACTCATTGTCTCAGCCCCGCTGGGCCTGTCCCTGCTCGTGGCGCAAAAACTGCTGTGGCTCTACAATGCTCTGCTGGGAACCATCTGAGGCCAGCCCTAGGCTGCATGCACCTCCCCGGTCTAAGCCGCTCAGGTTTGGCGCTCAGGTAGCCCTCACAGGCGCAGATTTGTTTGGGACTGCATTTTGTGCCCTTCCCAGGTCTGAGTACCTCAGATGTTTGGCGAGCGCAGTCGCTGCGACTTGTTGCCTTTCCTGTCTCTGCTGCCCAATTTTCTGGGTGTACCGCTGGCGCCCCTTGTGAGGCAGATGGTGACTGTCTAGCACTCCCAGAAGTCTTAGCAAAGAAGCCTGCTTGCAGTTTGGTAGGTAAAGTCTCTCCGGGGCTGTGATTGCCCCTTTCCAGCCCTTACGGCTCTGGCTGCTTGTCCTTGGCGGGGGATGGTCTGCGGCCAGCTATTTCCATTCTGTCCTTTGTTCTGTGCGCGGTCCTGGTGGTGTCTTATGTTCGAGCTTTTCGCGTGGCAGCTATCCCACAGTCTGGTTTGCTAGCCAAAGCTAGTTTGTTCTGCTTATTCGCAGGGAGTTCCTGCCTGATTCTTACAAAGCACTGCAGCCCGCGCCTCCCGTGCCTCCCTGCCCTGCCCCCACTTGTTAGTGGTGGATGTAGGTGTCTGTGCTGCTTTTCCACTGGGGAAGTTACTGTTGGGCTTGTAATCTATTGGTTTTAATTATTTATTTATTTTTCCTTTCTGTTATGTTGCCCTCTGTGCTTCCAAGTCTCACCACGGACTCAGCAGGGAGAGTGTTTTCCTGGTGTTTGGAAACCTCTCTTCTTAAAATTCCCTTCCCGGGTCGGGCTTCCCTTCCCAGGACGGAGCTCCCTCCCCACCTCCTTTGTCTCTTTTTTCATCTTTTATATTTTTTCCTACCTGTTTTTGAAGACAATGATCTGCTTTTCTGGGTGCCTGATGTCCTCTGCCAGCATTCAGAAGTTGTTTTGCAGAGCTTGCTCAGTGTTGAAATGTTCTTTTGAGGAATTTGTGAGGGAGAACGTGGTCTCCCTGTCCTATTCCTCCACCATCTCAGGACCACCCCCCAAATTTCAATTTAGGATGCAAATAATTTAGTTTATCTATTATTTGATTTGCAAAAGTTATTCTTATTTAAAGATAATTATAAAATATTTTAAGTGGTTATTAATTAGAAAACCAATTATCCTCAAATCAAATTTGATGAATGAAATTGCAAAACTTCATGATTTTAATGCTGCCTTATATATTCAAAATAAGCACTCAGTTCAGTTCAGTTCAGTTCAGTTGCTCAGTCGTGTCCGACTCTGCGACCTCATGAATCGCAGCACGTCAGGTCTCCCTGTCCATCACCAACTCCGGGAGTTCACTCAGACTCACGTCCATCAAGTCTGTGATGCCATCCAGCCATCTCATCCTCTATTGTCCCCTTCTCCTCCTGCCCCCAATCCCTCCCAGCACCAGAGTCTTTTCCAATGAGTCAACTCTTCGCATGAGGTGGCCAAAGTACTAGAGTTTCAGCTTTAGCATCATTCCTTCCAAAGAAATCCCAGGGCTGATCTCCTTCAGAATGGATTGCTTGGATCTCCTTGCAGTCCAAGGGACTCTCAAGAGTCTCCTACAACACCACAGTTCAAAAGCATCAATTCTTTGGCTCTCAGATTTCTTCACAGTGCAACTCTCACATCCATACATGACTACTGGAAAAACCATAGCCTTGACTAGACGAACCTTAGTTGGCAAAGTAATGTCTCTGCTTTTGAATATGCTATCTAAGCACTACTGGACTTTAAAAAGTGCTATTGAATAGAAAGATTTTCTCATGTGGTTGTGCTTCACACTCAAAAAATGGATAAGACTTCCCTGGTGGTCCAGTGGTTAAAACTCTGTGCAGAGGGCACAGGTTGGCTCCCTGGTCAGGGAACTAAGATCCTATACACTGCATGGTGTGGTAAAAAAAAAAAAAGAAAGAAAAATTCTAAATAACTAGTAGACAGTTTTTCTTTCTCCAAAAGGAAAACAATATCTTGCTGTCAATTGGAAAGATACTTTTAATAATTTAACTTATCAGCATATTAAAATGTAAAAATGAGCACGTCCATTTTTACTTATCACTAGAGAATAACTTTATGTGCACTGAATTAAATGTACTAGCAACTTCAAGTCTTTTGTAATTGTAGATAGTCATGTGCTCTTGAGAAATGTTTTAGGAAAGTGAATTGTACTCTGCCCTCATTTTCTAATTTTAACTTGTTAAAGGCATTGTTGAATGTCAGTTTATATTTCCTGTTACCATTACCTCTTCAAAGGACCAAAATATACTAACCCAAAAACCCCAAATATTTCTCCCTTGTGGCTTTTGACTTCCCAAATATCAACAGAAACTAAAAATTGATTTTTTGGACAATTCAATATTTTTTTTGTGCTGACTGCAGTCTTTTGGCTATTTCAGTGTAATCTGTAAAGAAACTTTTCTCTGCAGTCAAACTAACACCAAAACTTTAGAAAAGTGATTAATAAACTGAAGCTGTCTATAGGTTCTAAAGTTGCACTAAGTTTCAATTGAAGTATAATAGGCAAAAACATAATATAATATTTGTTACATTTATTTCCTTAAATGCAATATATCTGCACTGCCAAGAACCCTTTACATTTTAGCACTGTCTGAAGAAACATCATAAAATGTGTTTTCTCTTAACCTATGATTGGCATTTGGATTAATATTTACTGTTTTCTTTTCCCTCTTTCATATCATTTAACTTTTCCATTAATACTGACTTTAATTGGTAAAATTTAACATTTCTTAAGTACTTACACTTTTGTGTGAGGTTGCACTGAATTGTCATGGATGGCCATGATAACTGATGATTTGAGGAAGGGATTTAATAGTCATGGTTGTCATTCTGTATTGCTGCATGACAAACTGTACCAAAATTTTGTGACTTTATTTAATAAAACAGCATTTATGCTCTCACTGTTTCTTTGGCTTTGGAATCAGATATGGTCTGTCTCTGACTCTCTCAAGGGGCTTCAGTTAAAGTGTCAGCTGATGGATCTGCTTCCAAGCTCCCTCAAATTGTTGTGGGCAGGGTTTAATTTTTCATAAGCTGATGACCAGAATAAGCCCCCAGTTCCTTGTTGTGTGATTCCCTCAGCAGTCGCTCTGCTGTGGCTCTTGGCTTCATCAGAATGACCAAGAAAGGGGTTGGTAGAGTGCTACCAAGATGGAGGTGGTGTCCTTTCCTAAAGTAATTTCAGAAGTGATACCCCATCACTTTTACAAGATTATATTTATTAGAGAGGTCATTAGGGCTAGGTCCAGTGCATGGGAAGGAATTACATATGACTATTAACACCCTATGGGAGAAAGCGAAGAGAAACTAAAGAACCTCTTGATGAAGGTGAAAGAAGATAGTGAAAAAGCTGGCTTAAAACTTAACATTCAAAAAACGAAGATCATGGTATCTGGTCCCATCACTTCATGACAAATAGATGGGGAAACAGTGGAAACAGTGACAGACAATTTTTGGGAATTCCAGAATCACTGCAGATGGTGACTGCAGCCATGAAATTAAAAGACACTTACTCCTTGGAAGAAAAGCCATGACAAACCTCGAGAGAATATTAAAAAGCAGAGACATTATCTTCGCAACAAGATTCATATAGTTTAAGCTATAGTTTCTCTAGGAGTCATATATGGATGGGAGACTTGGACCATAAAGAAGGCTGAGCACTAAAGAATTGATGCTTTTGAACTATGGTGTTGGTGAAGACTCTTGAGAGTCCCTTGGAGACTAAGCCAGGAGATTAAGTCCCAAGGAGATTAAGCCAGTCAATCCTAAAGGAAATCAGTCCTGAATATTCATTGGAAGGACTGATGCTGAAGCTCCAATATTTTGGCCACCTGATGTGAAGAGCCAACTCATTAGAAATGACTGCTGGGAAAGATTGAAGGAAGGAGGAGAGGGGGATGACAGAGGATGAGATGGTTGGATGGCATCACTGACTCGATGGACATGAGTTTGAACAAGCTCTGGAGCTGCTGAAGGACAGGGAAGCCTGACGTGCTGCAGTCCATGGGGTCTCAAAGAGTCCGACATGACTGAGCGACTGAACAACAACAAAATACATGAAAGGAAGTTTCATCAAAAATTATATACCTTATAGTATATAAACACACAAAAATACATTTTTTACCTATCAAGAAAGTGCAAAATTAAAGCCACACTAAGATATGCCTATCAGAAAGGCTAAAATGAAAAAAATTAGTGACAACACCTATGCTAGAGGGGATAAAAGTGCAAAATGGTACAAACACTCTGGAAAACAGTTTGGCAGTTTCTGATAAAACTAAAACATCTATTACTTTATTTCCCAATGGTTGAACTCATGGCCATTTATACTAGAGAAATGAAAATTTATGTTCTTACAAAACTATGTATATCAATGTTTATAGCTGCTTTGTCTCTAATAACCAAAAACTGAACACAGCTCAGATGTCTTTCAGTAGGTCAGCAGGGTAAACAAACAGTGGCCCATACTTACCGTGGGATACTCCTCAGAAATAAAAACAAGCAAAAACCCAAACCCAGAGTATGCACACTTACAGCAACTTGGAAAATTTATAGACTATTGCACACAGTGAATGGGTGAAACTGTCAGTCCCTAAAGATTATATGATGCGTCCTTAAACTTTCATAATGTTTTGGTGATGAGAAACTTTTAGAAATGAGAACATTTAGAAGTGGAAATAATTTAGTGGTTTATAAGGAGTGGGAACAGGGTGAAGGACATGAAGATGGTGGGTTGTGTCTTGAGTGGATACACAAACCATATATGTGATAAAACTGTATAGAAAAAACACACAGACAAACAAAATCATTGTTCAGTTGCTTAGTCATGTCCCTATCTTTGCAACTCCATGGACCGCAGCACGCCAGGCTCCTCAGTTTTTCACTATCTCTCAGAGTTTTCTAGATTCATGTCCATTGAGTTGATGATTCTATCTAACCATCTCATCCTCTGCCACCCCCTTCTCCTTTTGCCTTCAGTCTTTCCCAGCATCAAGGTCTTTTCTAATGAGTAGGCTCTTTGCATCAGGTGGCCAAAGTATTGAAGCTTCAGCTTCAGCAACAGTCTTTCCAATAAATATTCAGGGTTGATTTCCAAATGGGTACAAGCTAAACTGAGAAAATCTGAATAAGGTCAGTGAATTGCTTTGATTTCAGTATCCTGGTTGGGACATTGCACATGGTTTTAGAAGATGTCATCAGTAGGTAAAATTTGTTGACAAGTACATGGGTTATCTTGGTATTGTTTCTTTAACTGTACATGAATTTACAATTATCTCAATAAAAATTCAATTATAAACAAAGTATATACCTTCCTTATTTTGTATTTTCTCTTGATTTCTTAGTTTTTCTGGCTCCAGAACGTAAAAGCAAATAACAGAAGCCTCTCAACTAACATAGAGAGTCATTAATATTTATTACAAAGTTACATAATAAGGATTGACATTTTAATTGTAAAGTACAGATATTTCAAAATACTAGGCAATAAGGTTGAGTTTACTCAGTATTAAAGTGGAAATCTCTCCTGTCTTTAGGGTAGTTGAATTCCCTGTCTAACTTTCAAATGTTTTGTGTTATGGAAACCTCAAATGTGTTTTTAAAATATTCTTTTCCCTTAAGGTTTAGACTCAGGAGTAATTTAAAGGAAATTCCATCCACATGTTATAATTTAATATGTTAGACTTCTTTTTTCTTTTCTTTATTATATTTGATGTCTGAGAACTCTCTTGAACTACTTCTTTCAAGGATCTTTTGTCAAGATTAGACTAAGTCAGAAACCAAAATTTTCAATTTGGATTTCAACATACATCAATAATGTGTAGATTCTGTACCATGCCAAGAATTTTTCTCATTTTGAATCTAAATGCCATAAATAGAGAGTTGAAGATAAACAGTGGCGTTGAAAGACATTGAAAACAATTCTGGTTAATATTAATTCAGAGTCAGTAAATTTTCTTAATCTTAAATTGTACTTGATTTTTGAAATTTGTTAGTTTTCTTATTAATTCTTAAAATAATTTTGTGTCTTATCACTTACTATTTAACAGAAATGAATGTTCAGCAAACTACTGCACATCTGCCTCTATTTAACCGGATCTGTCAAGTAATTTTTAACCTACTCTTTTCAAATAGGCCCTGCTCTTTTCTGTCATAGCATAAACCGTGCTTAGTAAACATGTAGGATTTGGATGTAAAATATAATCTTAGTGTGTATTAGTGATTATTAATTTCTGGCCTTATAATGAAATGAACATTTACTGAGAGTTTGATAGTCTCTGCAGATTCTGCAGATGCCTTATATTTTTTGAATCTGAAAAAGACTTTATAAGTATGTGAAAGAAATCTTGGAAACAATGGTGAAACAGAAATTACTATCCAAAATATACTGAAAGTAACTATGATTTTCCCTTAAGTCTTTGCACCTGTATAATTGTAGCTAAAATATATTAACAAAAAGGTGATTTGTCATGGAAGAATCCTTTTCTCCAAGTACTGTTGACATTCCTAAATACACACAAAATTGTAGTCCAAGCTCCTAAATACCACTATTAAAATCATGCACAAGGCAGTTAAAATATATGCTTTCTGTATGTATATATATGCAAATTTAAATTGTATATACATACACATACATGTGTACACATATATGTATATGAACACATGTACACATGTATATACATAAACACTCACGTATATGGTATATATTTTTGGAGGTGGCTTGTAAAAGCACCTTAAGGGTATAGAGGCCTAAATACCTTAATTTTCTTGTTTTGAACAAGCAATTTAAAGCTACGTTGGTGGTGGAAATCTGAGCTCCAAATGATAATCTTGTTTTGAGACTTAGGCTGTGAGAACAGGTCTTGGAGTGTTCACGACCCAGCCATCTTCATTGAACAATTCTCCTGGCATTTAGAGCTTTCTGTTACAAGTAATGTAGAAAGTGATATTGGCTGCTAAGTTCTGTAACCTTGTGGATGGTTCAGTGGGTTGAAACTAAATTCTTCCCCAAAGACTTCAGTCTTCTTAAATTAAGAGACAATGAGATCACACACATTTGCTGCGGTGTTTGAGTCGGGTGCTGATATTTATCCTGAATGTTTGTGAAAGAAACAATTCAATATAGTGGCAATATTGCTGAACTTTGAGATGAAAGATCTCAATTAAGTCCTGTGTCTTTCACTTATCAGGTTTTTTGACATTAGTCAAGGCACTCATACCTGCTGAACAGACTTTCCATAAGCATCATGTAAAAACATACATTAAAGGTGTTTTTAAAATCATTTTATTTTATGTGTATATATATATGTATAACATGTATGCATATGTGTGTGTGTGTATATATATATATATATATATATATATATATATACACACACATAATTTGGTGGTGCACCTGGTGGTGCAGAGGTTAAAGCGTCTGCCTGCAATGTGGGAGACCTGGGTTCAATCCCTGGGTCCGATCCCCGGGTCGGGAAGATCCCCTGGAGAAGGAAATGGCAACCCACACCAGTATTCTTGCCTGGAGAATCCTGTGGACAGAGGAACCTGGTGGACTACAGTCCACGGGTCCCAAAGAGTTGGATACGACTGAGTGACTTCACTTCACTTCACACATAATTTATGCCTTTAAAATTTTAAATGCTCAGTGCAGCACATATTGAGATCCAAGGATTTAGGGAAGAATATTCCATTCACAGGTTCAAAGGCAGGAATGAGCAAGGTCTCTTCAAGGATCAGGAAGAAGGTCAGCTTAACCGGATCAAGAAGGGAAAGGGAAGAAAGTGGTAGAAATTGAGGTTTGGGAGGGAGGCTGGAGCCAGATCATGTGAAACTGAGACTGTGATTAAATGTTTTCATTTATTCTAATTGTTATAAGGAGGCAATGGTAAGCTTTAATTAGAGAGTTATACATTTATACTTAAAATTTTTAAAGGCTTCTTTGGCTGCTGCATACCAGCTAGATAAAGTGTTAGCAGACATTTCAATTGTAGCAATGTTGAGAGAGGGGGTGATTGTTTTCACAAGACAGAGACAGCAAAGGTGGAGAGAAGTGCTTGGATCTAGGAAATAATTTGAAGGAACAAGACAATAGTACTTGCTGGCTACATGTGGGTCGGAGAGAAACTAGGTTTTTGACTTGATCTGTTGGATGGATGGTGGTGCCATTTACTGTGATGCTCGTGTGCATAAGTGCTAAGTTGCTTCAGTCGTGTCCCACTCTTCGTGACCCCGCACACTCTTGCCCGCCAGACTTCTCTGTCCAAGGGATTCTCCAGACAAGAATACTGGGGTGAGTTGCCATGCCCTCCTCCATGGGATCTTCCTGACCCAGCGAATGAAGCTGCGTCTCCTGTGACTCTTGCTCTGTTGGCGAATTATTTCCCTTGGAGCCACCAGGCAGGCCCTACTGTGATGTTAATAAGAGGAAAACTCCCAAATTTGCAGAGGGCTGGGGCTCAAAAGTCCAGTTTGGTCAATGTTAACGTTGAGATAGAGATTCCAATTAGACACCAAGTGGAGATATAGAGAAAATTTTGCACTGCATTAGTTTAGAGCTCAGGTGAAATGGAGCAACTAGAGTTAGAAATTTGATGGTCAATGGCAAAGGTGTTCTCTTTAGTGTCATCAGGCTTTGACTCTCCACTATGAAGGGAGGAGCAGCAGGGAGAAACAAAGGAAAACAAGTAGGAGAAAGTGCTGAATAATCAGAAGAAGGTGGTGATAGGAAAACAAAAGACACATGTGTTTAAAAAGCAAGGAATTTTCTATTGTTTTGAAAGTTACTGAAGTCACATTAGGCAAGGGAAAAGATGAGTATCTGACTTGGCAATTGTGATCTTGACAATTTTGAAACTTCTGAAGATTACTGTGGCAAATATTTTGGGTACGAGGCCCTCATTAACTCTTACAAAGAGTAACTGCAAATTCAAGGGTTGACAAGTTACTTTTTGAACTCTACGGGGTGTGGGTTTCTTAACTCTGGTCTTTCCCTTGTCCAGAAAAAAACTTAATCTTGTCCCATCTCTCCTATATCTCCCTATAACATAAGATGAATTGATAGTATTGTGATTTCCTTGAGTTGGGCTTTTAAAGACTTTTTGTGTGAACATTCAAAAGGGTGAAATTTAATCTCTGCCACCAATATGGTCATAGATCGTCACACTGAAAATTAAATTCCAGATCATGTTTAAGAAATAGAGCCTCACAAACAATATCATGCAAGCCTTTGTGTGAATATCACTTTGCTTTAGTAAGAAGTGTGTGTGTGTATGCTCAGTCACTTCAGTCGTGTCCGACTCTGTGACCTTACGGACTGTAGCCTGCCAAGCTTCTCTCTCCATGGATCCTCCAGGTAAGAATACTGGAGTGGGTTGCCATGCCCTCCTCCAGGGGATCTTTCTGACCCAGGGATCGAACCCGCATCTACTGCATTTCCTGCATTGCAGGTGGATCTTTACCACTAAGCCACCCGGGAAGCCTTTAGTAAGAAATAGGGTGAATGAAACAAAGTATTTGGGAATATCATGTATAGATGTAGCTCACAAATATGCAGATACATTAGGAAATTTCTGCTTCTGATTTCAACTTTTCCTCTTGGTTTTTGAAGTGGGATATATTTTAGTTGATTTGGATTATTAATGTAAAGAATATACTGTTGGGAAAATTGAACAGGGGTCACAAAGAGTTGGGCATGACTGAGTGATGAACAGACAGACTAAGAATAAATATTTTTATTAAAAATTTTTATAACTGCATTTCAAAAGTAAATATGACAGCCATTTTGGTTGTATTCTCCAAATTTCATTATTAAGCCTGTGAAAACTTGCTGGTCAGCTGATACACAACAATTTGGCAGCTACACACATTCCACCACATGGGTGTGAGAAAATGCTGAATCTTACTGACATGAGAAGAGCTTTCTCTTGCTCACAACAAAGTGGTAACCAGATCCATGAAGAATTTCTGACTTAGCCACACACATTCTTTAAGAGCAAATGGGAATGACATAAATGGCTTAGGAATTTTGCTTAGGAAATGCATAGCAAAATTGGGATGGTTTGTGGTCTTACTCACCACAAAATGAACATAAATAATGGAAAATATTGATGAATTCTATATTAAAGGAAATTTAACAATTTAAATTATTAAAACAATTTTAACAAAGGAATAGCTTTTAAATAAAGAACAAACAGAAGAAGAAACAAGAAGTCATAGGTCCTCTCAGTACCACTTGGCTTGTCATGAAACTGATAGGAGTTTTTTCATTGGTTCATTTGCTCTCACTTTATGACTTAATAATTATAATTTTGAGTTCTTTGGTATATGCTCATCTGGATTTTATTTTAATTAAAAGTTGGCTTAAAGCTCAACATTCAGAAAACGAAGATCATGGCATCTAGTCCCATCATTTCATGGGAAATAGATGGGGAAACAGTGGAAACAGTGCCAGACTTTATTTTTTTGGGCTCCAAAATCACTGCAGATGGTGATTGCAGCCATGAAATTAAAAGACGTTTACTCCTTGGAAGAAAAGTTATGACCAACCTAGATAGCATATTCAAAAGCAGAGACATTACTTTGCTGACTAACGTTCATCTAGTCAAAGCTATGGGTTTTCCTGTGGTCATGTATGGATGTGAGAGTTGGACTGTGAAGAAGGCTGAGCATTGAAGAATTGATGCTTTTGAACTATGGTGTTGGAGAAGACTCTTGAGAGTCCCTTGGACTGCAAGGAGATCCAACCTGTCCATTCTGAAGGAGATCAGCCCTGGGATTTCTTTGGAAGGAATGATGCTCAAGCTGAAACTCCAGTACTTTGGCCACCTCATGCGAAGAGTTGACTCACTGGAAAAGACTCTGGTGCTGGGAGGGATTGGCAGCAGGAGGAGAAGGGGACAACAGAGGATGAGATGGCTGGATGGCATCACGGACTCAATGGACGTGAGTCTGAGTGAAATCCGGGAGCTGATGATGGACAGGAAGGCGTGGTGTGCTGCGATTCATGGGGTCACAGAGTCGGACACAACTGAACGACTGAACTGAACTGAATATTTATAGACACAGCTTTATAGTCCTCTACACAATCTAATGTCTATGAAATTACCAAATGGAATAAATATTGTTGCCATTGTTCAGTTGCTTAGTTGTGTCGGACTCTTTGCAATTCTATGGATGGCAGCACGCCAGGCTTTCCTGTCCTTCACTTGACAGGAGGCCCTGGAGTCTGCTCAAACTCATGTCCATTGCGATGTAAATTCCAGATTCAGTGTCACCTCCTCACCTTTAGAAGGTGGTAGTATCTTTGACAAGACCAGGTTTTTGCTGTTCTTTCCAATAAAATGTTCACCCTGTTAGCCACCTGGAAACACCTGGAAATTGTAGCAAGATTATTCTTACATGAAAATAAATTGACTGGGCTCTCTAGTTCTGCTGCAGCTAATACTAATATCAGTTTTTGGCTCAAAATATCAATGGATATTTTGGCTTATTATTTGGCACTATTAAATTGGATTAGATTACATGAGAAAATTGCGGTAGTTTGTGGTTTCCTTCACTGAAACCTTGAAATAAGCATAAATACTAAAAAATGCTAAGGAGTTCAACAAGTGTCAGGCTTCCATACAAATAGATAGTAAGTAGCATAGATTTTATATGTATTGTTAGAAGAAATGTATTTAAGGTATAAGCTCAAATCTTAGATAAAGTATCTTTCTATCTTAATATTTGTTTACAGATGAGATATTTCATAAATATTTTAAACCAGAACTTTCTTGAACCTGATTGATGTCCCCAGTACTACAGAAAAGTAGTTAAATTATACTATATCCTCCAAGAAATTCTAAATTATCTGAACGTAAATTTGTACTTGGCAGGCAGACCACTATAAAAACTTCAAGGTAATCAGCCTGCCAAACCCCAGAAATTTTATTTTTCCAAGACTCATTACAAATGATACCTTGGTACATTATAAAGTGGATTGTGGATTTTGGATCTTTCTTTATGTCTACAAATCACATTCCAAAGAAGTAAGATTGATAAGTTTACCTGTGACCCAAAGGGTTATCCTTTTAATGTGTAACAGTAATTCGTTTTTTATCCTCTAAAAATGAAGAAAACACTGATATCGTCTGGAAATGGTAACAATAATAGCAAGATGCTATGTGGAGAGATTATTCTGAAATATTTTATTTTATAAGAAATGAGGTTTTTTTTTTTTTTTAAATCATGGAGCGTTATCTTAGAAACATTATTTTTCTCAAATAATATTTCCTGAAAACCTAAAGAAAAGACATCTCATTAATATAAAACAGTGATACATGGCTTCAACATTCTAAGGAATAGTAGAAGTTAGAAAGATAGGACAGAGAAAGCAATGGCACCCCACTCCAGTACTCTTGCCTGGAAAATCCCATGGGTGGAGGAGCCTGGTAGGCTGCAGTCTATGTGGTCGCTAAGAGTCAGACAGGACTGAGCGTCTTCACTTTCACCTTTCACTTTCATACATTAGAGAAGGAAATGGCAACCCACTCCAGTGTTCTTGCCTGGAGAATACCAAGGATGGGGGAGCCTGGTGGGCTGCCATCTATGGGGTCGCACAGAGTAGGACACAACTGAAGCGACTTAGCAGCAGCAGCAGCAGCAGTAGAAAGATAGGAAGCAATGAATAGTTGGCTAAGAAAACACAGGGCTTATCACATGAGTTCCAATTCTTTAAAATAAAGATGATTTCTATTTGATCAAATAATGAAATTTAAATTCAATAATGACTTTTGGAAAACATAAGTATACATGTTTTAAAACGTTTACCTTTGTGCTTATTTTATGCTATACTGATTTTAGAAAATACAGTAAGCTTTATAGGCAATCTGTACATATTTTTAAATATTATTTAGTTGCCTTCTTTGTGCAATCCAAGTTGCCTCTTTTCACTTGTATAATGATACGTTTTTCTGTGGGTTGACTCCTTCTGAGTATCTAACTTGGATTGGGACCAAGTATGGTCTGCATCAGGACCCTCAGCCCTAGTTTCTTCATATCTGGGATAGAGATAATTATAGTACTGAACATTTCACTTAATAATATTCATATGTTATAAAAATTGAGATTATACCCCCTTATTCCATGATATTCAGACCTTTTTTTATAAATCACATTTATCTGCTGCTATCCCTAATCTTTAAGCACAGCTTTTCACCTGCATTGTGGGAGGTCTGGATTCGATCCCTGGGTTGGGAAGATCCCTTGGAGAAGAGAAGGCTACACACTCCAGTATTCTGGCCTGGAGAATCCCATGGACTAGTATTTGTGCAAGTATTTCCTGCTTCTATATGATTCTAAAATCTTGAATTCACATCAACAAATGTAGACTATAACTGTCTGTATAATTTAATACTGTGTATGGATTTTTAAAATATTGTATTTTTAAAATATTGTGGGCAACACTTGGTCTATCTTGATGTGATGTTATATTGTCATTCTCTGTAATTATTTCATTTACCTCACTGTCACAACTGCAGTCTTCCCATTTAATATTTAGTGTTCTCTTGCAAAACACTCCTAAAAATATATTGTATTTTTCTGCTTTGACCCATACAAATTGCATAGGTCTTCATGCTAATCACTTGTGCATGTTTAACAGGCCACATTTTATAGGCCAATATGATGTTTTACTTTCCTGAATATTAAAAACTGGTTCTTCTTTTTCTCTTTTTATCACAGTGAATGGCGTCATGTATATAGCAACAAATGTTCCTTAACATTGTCTTTAGTATATGAATCAATCTATTTTCTCCTTGCTTATGGCTTTTGTTAACATTATTGCATGTGCATTAGAGATCCTATACTTTTTAGAAAAAAAAAAAAAAGACAGGCTTCATTTAGAATTCATTTCCTATAGGCTAATGGAAAGCAATAAGTATAAACAATAAAACAAAAATCTCTTTGGACATGGTTTTCTTCTGCTCTGATAAAGTAACTTCTGCCAAAAATGCTTTTATTTCTGGTTCACCTCATTCTTCTGATAACATAAGACATCGTATGAGAGAGACTTTTTTCAGTACGTAGGTGTGTGTTAAATCACAATACACTGCTTATTTCTTTCAAAGAGAGTTAAAATTTGTGATGGTTAGCTTGATTGGTTGGTGTTGGTAATTAGCAAGATCCCAAGATGGCAGAAGACATGTCACTATCACAGAGGAGGCCAAACGGAGGATCTCAGATGTAGGGCTTCCAGGGGGTGGGAGAGAGGCAAGCATAGGTCCCATGAGCTGCTACCTGAAGGATGGGGTGGTGGGCATGTGGGGAGAGGGAACCAGGCTCCTGCCTAGCAATTGGGTTGCATCGAGATCGCTGAGGCGAGGTTTGTGCAAGGAACAGACACACGACTGTGTCAAAGGGTGGCCAAAGCATGGAGCAGTGGACAAGGCCAGACCTTGCAGCTCCTTTAAGCAATGAGGACAATGAAGTCACTCGAAACACATCAGAATCAGCCGACTACTTGTAGGATGGTTTAATGGGAGCTATCTGAACATAAAAATATCCAGAATGGAACTCTGCCCAACGTATTTGTGAATTAACCTAAAAGATGATCTCACCAGAGTGGATATGGAAAGGCACTGGCCCTGGATTCAAAGTTCCTTAATTCCCCAAATGGACTGACCTCTTCCTTTTTTATCTTTCCTTTTATTTTTTCTTCAAGTTTTTCCTTAATAAAGTATAGCTTATTTATAATATTGGGTTAGTTTTAGGTACACAGCAAAGTGATTTAGTTATATATATATGGATGTATTTTTTCAGATGATTTTCCACTATACATTGTTATAAAATATTCAGTATTGTTCCCTGTGTTATACAGTAAGGTTTGGTTGTTTATCTGTTTTATGTATAGTAGTTTGTGTTGTTAATCCCATACTCCTGATTTATTTTTCCTCTGGCTCTCTTTTCACTTGTATAATGATACATTTCTCTGAGTATCTGACTTGGACTGGGACCAAGTCTGGCCTGCATCAGGACCCTCAGCCCTAGTTTCTTCATATCTGGGATAGAGATAATTATAGCACTGAACATTTCACTTAATAATACTCATATGTTATAAAAATTGAGATTATACCTCCTTATTCCATGATATTCAGACCTTTTTTATAAATCACATTTATCTGCTGCTATCCCTAATCTTTAAGCACAGCTTTTTGCCTGCGTTGTGGGAGGTCTGGATTCGATCCCTGGGTTGGGAAGATCCCTTGGAGAAGAGAAAGCTACCCACTCCCATATTCTGGCCTGGAGAATCCCGTGGACTACAGTCCATGGACTCGCAAAGAGTCGGACACGACTGAGCAACTTTCACTTTCACTTCTCTTTCAAAACAGAGGGAAGGAGGGAACTTGCTTGGCAGTCCAGTGGTTAAGGCTTTTGCTTCCAGTACTAGGGTCATGCGTTTGATCCATGGTGGGGGAACTAAGATCCTGAATGCCACACAATGTGGTCAATTGTTTTTTAAAAACTAAACCAAAATAAAGGAAAGAAACTGAAAAAATTAAATAGTACAACTGTCCATGGTGACATATGAGTGTGACTTGTGTAGCACTGAGAATAACAGTCACCTTGCCTGCGCTAGCCAATCTGTACACAGTTTCCCACTTAATGATCACAAGAACTCAACAAGGCACCTGATAATTCTGTTTTCCTTTACAAATAAGGATATGAGTCAAAGGAAATTTATGTGATTTGCCCATGATCACCTACCTAGAAAATGACAGTCAGAACTCGCACCAATAGACTCTGGAGTCCAATGTCTCACACATAAAACTCCTCATGGGCAAGAAATATTACATTTAGTAATATAGTCTATACATTGTGGACCCATCAAATTTTATTAATATGGCTATATACTGCATTCAAAACTACTTGCAGTAATCATGGCAGCCTGATATTTTTATTTTTTTATTTTTTTTTTTTTTGTTTAGTAATATATTTTTTTTTTTATTAAATTTTAAAATCTTTAATTCTTACATAAAAACAGCTTTATTGAGGTATCACTGGTATAAAATACTGCATGTATTTACTGTACACAATTTGATGAGCTTGGCCCTATGTGTGCACTCATGAAAGCATCATTTTCAAGATAATAAACATGTCCATCACCTCCAAGAGTTTCCTGGTGCTCCCCACTCCTTTTTTTTTGTGTGGTTAAAAACTATGCAAAAATCAATATAATAAACCAGATTCAAAAGCATTAGAATATTTTCCCATATATCAAAGGCTCTATGCTACAAACACTGACAAATGATTTCATAGTCATCTGAAATAAAACATGAACATTAGGTACAAATGTATAGAGAAAATGAGTGCTTTAATAAATATGCATAAGGATTACATAGTCCCACTTAAACTTGCTTGAGAAACACTTTAGGACAGGAAATATTGTTCAAGTTTCACATCTGACTAAACAAAATTGAGTGGGTTCAATTTTGTTTAGTCAGATGTGAAAAAATACAGAGTTAATTGACAGGTAAGATCTCCATGTACCAGAATCCAATTATCAAGTCATCAAAAACTAGTGAGACAAACCAAAGGTGAAACACCCCAAGACACATATTAATCAAATTAACAAAGAACAAATATTAAAAGCAGCAAGGGAAAAACAACAAATAACACATAAGTGGATTCCCATAAGGATAACAGCTGATCTTTTGATAGAAACTCTCCAGGCCAGGAGGGAATGGCAGGACATACTTCAAGTGATGAAAGAAAATTACCTACAGCCCAGATTACTGTACCCAGCAAGGATCTCATTCAAATATGAAGGAAAAATCAAAAGCTTTACAGACAAGCAAAAGCTGAGAATTCAGCACCACCAAACCAGCTCTCCAACAAATGCTAAAGGATATTCTCTAGACAGGAAACACAAGAAGGGTGTATAAACTCGAACCCAAAACAATAAAGTAAATGGTAACAGGATCATACTTATCAATAATTACCTTAAATGTAAATGGGTTGAATGCCCCAACCAAAAGGGATACAAAAACAAGACCCCTATATATGTTGTCCACAAGAGACCCACCTCAAAACAGGGGACACATACAGACTGAAAGTGAAGGGCTAGAAAAAGATATTCCATGCAAATAGAGACCAAAAGAAAGCAGGAGTAACAATAGTCATATCAGATAAAATAGACCAATACAGTACTATAAAGTAAAATAAAGTAAAAAATAAAAATTAAATAAATAAATAAATTTAAAAAATAGACTTTAAAACAAAGGCTGTGAAAAGAGAAAAAGAAGGATATTACATGATGATCAAAGGATCAATCCAAGAAGAAGATATAACAATTATAAATATATATGCACCCAACATAGGAGCACCACAATACATAAGACAAATTTTAGCAAGTATGAAAGGGGAAATTAACAATAACACAATAATAGTGAGAGACTTTAATACACCACTCACACCTATGGATAGATCAACTAAACAGAAAATTAACAAGGAAACACAAACTTTAAATGATACAATAGACCAGTTAGACCTAATTGATATCTATAGGACATTTCACCCCAAAACAATGAATTTCACCTTTTTCTCAGTGCACACAGAAACTTCTCCAGGATAGATCACATCCTGGGCCATAAATCTAGCACTGGTAAATTCAAAAAAAATTAAAATCATTCCAAGCATCTTTTCTGACCACAATGCAGCAAGATTAGATCTCAATTACAGGAGAAAAACTATTAGAAATTCCAACATATGGAGGCTGAACAACATGCTGCTGAATAACCAATAAATCACAGAAGAAATCAAAAAACAAATCAAAATATGCATAGAAATGAATGAAAATGAAAAAACAACAACCCCAAACCTGTGGGACACTGTAAAAGCAGTGCTAAGGGGAAGATTCATAGCAATACAGGCATACCTCAAGAAGCAAGAAAAAAGCCAAATAAACAACCTAAGTCTACACCTAAAGCAACTAGAAAGGAAGAAATGAAGAACCCCAGGGTTAGTAGAAGGAAAGAAATCTTAAAAATTAGGGCAGAAATAAATGCAAAAGAAACAAAAGAGACCATAGCAAAAATCAACAAAGCCTAAAGCTGGTTCTTTGAAAGGATAAATAAAATTGACAAACCATTAGCCTTCAAAAAAAAAAGGGAGAAAAATCAAATCAATAAAATGAGAAATGAAAATGGAGAGATCACAACAGACAACACAGAAATACAAAAGACCATGACACTACTATCAGCAATTATATGCAAATAAAATGGACAACGTGGAAGAAGTGGACAAATTTTTAGAAAAGTACAACTTTCCAAAACTGAACCAGGGAGAAATAGAAAATCTTAACAGACCCATCACAAGCACGGAAATTGAAACTGTAATCAGAAATCTTCCAGCAAACAAAAGCCCAGGTCCAGATGGCTTCACACCTGAATTCTACCAAAAATTTCGAGAAGAGCTAACACCTATCCTACTCAAACTCTTGCAGAAAATTGCAGAGGAAGGAAAACTTCCAAACTCATTCTATGAGGCCACCATCACCCTAATACCAAAATCTGACAAAGATACCACACAAAAAAAGAAAACTACAGGCCAATATCACTGATGAACATAGATGCAAAAATCCTTAAAAATATTCTAGCAATCAGAATCCAACAACACATGAAAAAATATCATACACCATGACCAAGTGGGCTTTATCCCAGGGATGCAATATCCACAAATCAATCAATGTAATACACCACATTAACAAATTGAAAAATAAAAGCTGTATGATCATCTCATTTTATGCAGAGAAGGCCTTTGACAAAATTCAACATCCATTTATGATAAAAACTCTCCAGAAAGCAGGAACAGAAGGAACATTCTTCAACATAATAAAAGCTATATATGACAAACCCACAGCGAACATTACCCTCAATGGTGAAAAATTGAAAGCATTTCCCCTAAAGTCAGGAACAAGACAAGGGTGCCCACTTTCACCACTACCATTCAACATAGTTTTGGAAGTTTTGGCCACAGCAATCAGAGCAGAAAAATAAATAAAAGGAATCCAGATTGGAAAAGAAGAAGTAAAACTCTCACTGTTTGTAGATGACATGATTCTCTACATAGAAAACCCTAAAGACTCCACCAAAAAATTACTAGAGCTAATCAATGAGTATAGTAAATTTGTAGGATATAAAATCAACACACAGAAATCCTTTGCATAGCTATACACTAACAGTGAGAAAGAGAAATTAAGGAAAAAAATTCACTCACCATTGCAATGAAAAAAAAAAAAAAACAAACAGGAATATATCTACCTAAAGAAACAAAAGACGTATATATAGAAAACTATAAAACACTGGTGAAAAGAAATCAAAGAGGACACTAATAGATGGAGAAATATACCATGTTCATGGATCGGAAAAATCAATATAGTGAAAACGAGTATACTACCCAAAGCGAATCTATAGATTCAATGAAATCCCTATCAAGCTTCCAGCGGTATTTTTTACAGAGCTAGAACAAATAATTTCACAATTTGTATGGAAATACAAAAAATCTCGAAAAGCCAAAGCAATCTTGAGAAACAAGAATGGAACTGGAGGAACCAAACTGCCTGACTTCAGGCTCTACTACAAAGCCACAGTCATCAGGACAGTATAGTACTGGCACAAAGACAGAAATATAGACCAATGGAACAAAATAGAAAGCCCAGAGATAAATCCACACACATATGGACACCTTATCTTTGACAAAGGAGGCAAGAATATACAATGGAGAAAAGACAATCTCTTTAACAAGTGGTGCTGGGAAAACTGGTCAACCACTTGTAAAAGAATGAAACTAGATCACTTTCTAACACCCTACACAAAAATAAATGCAAAATGGATTAAAGATCTAAACATAAGACCAGAAACTGTAAAAATCCTAGAGGAGAACATAGGCAAAACACTCTGAAACATAAATCACAGCAGGATCCTCTATGTCTCATCTCCCAGAATATTGGAAATAAAAGCAAAAATAAACAAATGGGACCTAATTAAAATTAAAAGCTTCTGCACAACAAAGGAAACTATAAGCAAGGTGAAAAGACAGCCTTCAGAATGGGAGAAAATAATAGCAAATGAAGCAACTGACAAAGGACTAATCTCAAAAATATAGAAGCAACTCCTGTACCTCAATTCCAGAAAAATAAATGACCCAGTCAAAAAATGGGCCAAAGAACTAAACAGATATTTCTCCAAAGACATACAGATGACTAACAAACACATGAAAAGATGCTCAACATCACTCATTATTAGAGAAATGCAAATCAAAACCACAATGAGGTACCATTTCACGCCAGTCAGAATGGCTGCTATCCAAAAGTCTACAAGCAATAAATGCTGGAGAGGGTGTGGAAAAAAGGGGACCCTCTTACACTGTTGGTGGGAATGCAAACTAGTACAGCCACTATGGATAACAGTGTGGAGTTTCCTTAAAAACTGGAAATTGAAATTCCTTATGACCCAGCAATCCCGCTACCAGAATTAAAAGAGACACATGTACCCCAATGTTCACTGCAGCACTGTTTATAATAGCCAGGACATGGAAGCAACCTAGATGTCCATCAGCAGATGAATGGATAAGAAAGCTGTGGTACATATACATACATTTGAATCACTTCTCATGAGGTGGGTAAAACTGGAGCCGATTATACAGAGTAAAGTAAGCCAAAAATAAAAACACCAATACAGTATACTAACGCATATATATGGAATTTAGAAAGATGGTAATGATAACCCTGTATGTGAGACAGCAAAAGAGACACAGATGTATAGAACAGTCTTTTGGACTCTGTGGGAGAAGGCGAGGGTGATTTGGGAGAATGGCATTGAAACATGTATAATATCATATATGAAATGAATTTCCAGTCCAGGTTCGATGCATGATACTAGATGCTTGGGGCTGATGTCCTGGGATGAGCCAGAGGGATGGTATGGGGAGGGAGGAGGGAGGGGGGTTCAGGATGGGGAACAGGTGTATACCCGTGGCAGATTCATGTTGATGTATGGCAAAACCAATACAATATTGTAAAGTAATTAACCTCCAATTAAAATAAAAAATTTTATATTAAAAAATAAACAAATAATTTTTTAAAAGTTAATGAGACATTTTAAGGACATTACAATTTTATGATACTGATTTATTTTTTAAAATAGTAAGGTTAAATTTAAGTTTAATATGTTGAAATAAATTTTCTGTATTCATTTGCAAATTTCTACCAAAAGAAATACAGCATTAAATATTTATATGTATAATATATATATATACAGATACCAAGGTGGTTCAGTGGTAAAGAATCCACCTGCCAATGCAGGAGAAACAGGGCACAGTCTCAGGGTCAGGAAGATCCCCTGGAGAAGGAAATGGGAACCCACTCCAATATTCTTGCCTGGAGAATCCCACAGACAGAGGAGCCTGGCAGGCTACAGTCCATGGTGTTGCAAATAAATGGACACAAGTGACCGAGTGAGCATGGCACAATACATGCTTGTAATTAAAAGTTCTTTTTTTTTTTTAAATATTGGTCTTAGTTTACTAAAGATCCAAGAAACTTGGTCAGGTATATTATCATTGCCTCTGAATTACAGTGAATGAAAGGAACATTTACTCCAAGTCAGCACTAATTCAAATATGACTGGACATATACTAATGCTAACAAAAATAATTACCATGAATCTGTATTATTATCATAAATACTATAATAAGAAGTGGATTGGTTTGGCATCTCTACAGAATACTTATTAAAATGTGGTTGTTTCTTTTTACTACAACTGAAAGTAATATGCATTTAATATTATATTGTCTGTTTTTTCCAGTGAATCAAAGTTTATTTTGTAACTTAATCGAGATAATGAAACCCCTTCAGTTGATTAAATAGATGGTTCATTAAAAGGCAGTTTATGATCTATAACTATATAAAAGGAAATGAAAAATGGAGTAACTAATGTCATGAATATAAAATGTTATCTAAGATTATTTACACCAGAAAAAATGTTCCTTGATAATAAAAATGGGTAATCTTATATAAACACAGAACTTTATGAATTTGTAAATTAACCTGCATGTTCTGAGCATTTATTTTAAAGAACATGTTCTACTTGCTAAAATCTTTAATGTGGCTATGTTGCTATATTGAATAAGGTAATGGGTGTACATACTGATAAGAAAGGTTTGCATTTACCAATTAATTTGTCTTTGCTATTTATACTTGAAACTGTTTCTAATTCCCTTTTAAAGCTTTGGAATTGCTGAGACTCTGTTCAATGTCATCTGTGATGCCTCTAAATTTTTGAAGAACAGTCCATCATTTCTTTAGCAGTGTTCCCTACAGGACCCTGTAAACACCCTAGGAAGCTAACATTGATTTGACACATAAAGTAACACGAAATTTGATTTAAAATATTTTTATAGGCATATTATGTATTTTAAATTTAGACTATAAAATCTTTAAGGACAAAGACTACATCTTACTCAAAATATTTCATTTTTTGAACTTATAATGATATGAGCCATGGTAGGAAATTAATTCATGTATCAGTTAGATGTCATTATGACTGCAAGTAACAGAAAAGTCATCATAGCTTAAATAAATATGGGTAATCATTCTCACATAGCAAGGAGACTAGAGTCATGGCTTCTATGTTCCATGCTGTAGCACCATCATTACATCAGGTGCTTTCTCTCCTGTTCCACCATTTTTAACGATACAGGGCACCTTTTACACTTGCTGTCTTTCTAGTTCATGGCCTTGTTCAGGTAGGAAGAAGGCAGAAGGAAAGGGTTCTCATTCTCATATTTTCACATTTTTCTAGCAGATTTCCCCTCACATCTCATCAGCCAGAACCAAGTCATATGTTGCTTTAAGAGTTAAATGGGGGTCTGTCATGGAAGACTTAGACCACTCATGATTTAGCCCCTCCTGAGATGAAATAGGGTTTTACCCTTCCAGAGATCAATAGCTTCTGCCTTCTACTTGAACAAATCGTGCTTTAGTTAGCACGGAAAAGGGGACCATTGAGCAGTTAATGGTCAACGTGTGTTGCAATAAATATTACCTGAAAAGGACCGGATTTGTTAAAATGGATTATTCGTGTCCCACGCTAGCCCCAATTGGGTCTCTACATATTTATTTGTATTTGTTCGGCAAAATTAAATGGGAGTAATTTCTGTTTCTTTGAGGAGAATTACGAACGCACGAATTCCTCTATATTTTTAGTTCCTGTGGAAAGAAAAACATGCAGTGTTGAAAAGATGCCTTGTTTCTGTCAACTTAAGGTAGGTCTTGCTCTTATCATTGAAGAAGAAATTCAAATGCAATTATGTTCCCTGTCTTTTCTTAGGCCTGAAAAGATAAACATGAATTTAGATTCCATTCATCGGTTAATCGAGGAAACACACCTCTTCGGCATGCAGCAGTCGGGGTTGGTTAGATCATCGTGCGACCTGGCGGCACCTGCCCCCCCGGCCCGCGGGGACCCCCGCAGCTCCTGCCCGTCTCCTCTCCGGCCGCAGTCTCCTGCCGCCCTCAGTGGCCATGCTCCCTCCTGGAGCACCAGCGAGTGGGATATCGGCGCTGAGCTTCGCCTGCGGGAGCTGGAGGAGGTCAAGGCCCGCGCCGCTCAGATGGAGAAGACCATGCGGTGGTGGTCGGACTGCACTGCTAACTGGAGGGAAAAGTGGAGTAAAGTTCGAGCCGAAAGGAACAGCGCCAGGGAGGAAGGCAGGCAACTCAGAATCAAGTTAGACATGGCCGTGAAAGAGCTGAGTGCTCTGAAAAAGAAGCCCCCTTTGCCGCATCCGGCGGAGGCGACCCGGGACCGAAAGCTTCCTGGTTTCCCCGAAGTGGCCCGTGCACAGAGAGACCCATTGCAATTTGGTTCCAAAACGTGTGAGTCCATCAGAGAGTGTTTGGGAAAAAGAGAATTTCCCACCAAGGAGAACGCAAATAGTAAGGTCAGGAGAAGAATCCAGAGATTGTGTGCATATGTGAATGCTGTGTCTAGTCACAAGGAGGGGTGGGAAGATAGCAAAGCCAGTGGTGACTGGATTTGTTGTTTAGGCTGCTAGAACAAAGGACCACAAACTGGGTGACGTCAGAAATAGAAATTTATTTTCTCACCATTCTAGAGGCTAGAAGTCTGAGATCAAAGTGTTATCAGGGCTGGCTTCCACTGAGACCTTCTTCCTTGGCTATCAGACAGTCATCTTCTCCCAGTGTTTTCACACCCATTTTCCTCTGTATGTGTCTATTGACCAAATTTCCTCCTCTTTTTAAAAAAAAATTTTTTTTATTGCATTATAGTTGATTTACAGTGTTGTGTTAATTTCTACTGTACAGCAAAGTGATTCAGTTTTACGTATACATGTGTTGTTTTTCCTAACAATCTCTAGGTCCATCCATGTGGCTGCAGATGGCATTATTTCATTCTTTTTAATGGTTGAGTAATATTCCCTTGTATACATGTATCTTCTTTATCCATGACTCTGTCAAGGGATATTTAGGTCGCCTCCATGTCTTACCTATTGTAAACAGTGCTGCAATGAACATTGGGGTGCATGTATCATTTGTGGCATGGTTTTCTCTGGCTATATTAACAGGAGTGGGATTGCAGGGTTATGTGGTAATTTGATAAATATTGGGCTTCCCTTCTGGCTCAGCTGGTAAAAGAATCCGTTTGCAATGCAGGAGACCTGGGTTCAATCCCTGGGTTGGGAAGATTCTCCGGAGAAGGGCATGATTACTTACTCCAGTATTCTGGCCTGGAGAATTCCATGGACTGTATAGTTCATGGGGTTGCAAAGAGTTGTACTGGACTAAGCCACTTTCACTTTCACTTTCTTTTATTAACAACTCACAGAACATGCTAAAGGAAACTAGGAATTCATGTTATCTCTTTAAATAGTTTATACTATTTACTGTTTATATTATTACTCCTTTCTATTTAATTCTACCTCTAAAACAAAAAAATAATATCTTGCTCTTCTATGATTCCATCTAAAATGTTAAGATTTTCCATGATGTATAGGGTTTATGGTAGATATAATGTAGATTTCATTGTAAATGAAAACTTTTAAAACACTGTGGGGATACTTGTTTTATTAGAATAAGGTAGAACACTGAAAGGGAAAAAAAGCCTGAGAAATTATAAGTTAAACTTTGACCATATACCACTATTAGAGAATGATAAATAAATGAAAATAAAAATTTGATGTTGAATCATAACATTTTATTTCTATTCAAAAATGTTCTTTTTTATGATTTCTCTGCATTGAATTTTAAAATTCAACACTAATCATTGTTTTTTTTTTTTTTCTTTCAGGAAGGGAGTTTAATTATTGACCCATTAAAATTAAGTGAGGAGATGAAACTCAGTCTAGACTGTCCTGATTTATTCAAGAATGGCGTTTCTGAAAATTGTACAGTGAGACCTGGATTAAGACTGCAGGCAATAAATCTGCCTCTGGAGAATGAAGTGCCTGAAATTTCAGCTTTGCAGGGGCATTTGGATGATTTCCAAAAAGTCTTATGGAAAGAAAGGGAGTAAGTACTAATCACTGTCTTCCTTAATCAAGTCTGCCTTTCAGACTTCTTAAAATTGTGAAGTCTTGTAAGCTGGCCATTTGGTAAAGTATTTTACCTATGACTAAAATATTAATTACTAATATTTAAAAATGTGTTGCATGATATTGTCCATGAGGCTCTATTTCTTAAACATGATCTGGAAATTAATTTTCAGTGTGACAATCTATGACCATATTGGTGGCAGAGATTAAAATTCACCATTTTGAATTTTGAAAAGTTATAACATGTTAGTTTTTATATTTTTTTATCTTAGCCTTGTTCTCATCATCTCTGGTAGATTCATGTTTATTATATTTGAATTACTAACGTATATGGTTAATATAGCCTGTGTACTATCTAACTTTTACAGCACTCATAGATTTCAGTGAGTCAGTAAAGTTGGATACGTTAATATTCATAATGGTCAGCTCACAATTTTGTGAGGTATTGATTGCCAAAAAAAGATGCTTTCTTCGTTGACCATTTGGGGTATAGAGGAAGGACACTAGACTTGAGATTAATATACCCTGACATTCATCTTGTTCTGACATACTCTAAATATGTGACATTGGATTAACCAAGAGTGTGCTATTGTCCACTTCATAAAAATATGGATAGTGACGCCTCTGTTCCAATGGTCTATTGTTTCGTAACAGAATTTCCCAAATGATGATTATTATTGAGATAGCAGTCACCAGGTATTCTGCTCATGAATCTTGAGCATGAATCTGTATGGACAGCTCATCTCTTGCTACATGTGTCTTCAGCTGGGATGGCTCAAAGGACGGGGTGACTTTAGGTGTGTGAGGGTGTCTGAAGCCTCACTTACTCCCAGATCTGGCAGTTGATCTTTTTTTCTCCTCTGGGTCTTAGTTGGAACATCTTCATGTGGCCTATTTGTGTGGCCACTTGGCTCCCTCATGGCATAACAGCTTGGCTGAACGTGAGCATCTGAAGGGCACAGAGAGAAATAGATGGTATTTTAATGACTTTGCCTCACAAGTCACATACTATCACTTCTGCCCTCTGCACTGAAATCTTATGAGTATCAAAGACGGTGCCTAGGAAAGCAGCCTCTAATATGAATTACTCAACATGAGTTTTTTGTTGTTGTTCCCTCTTGATTACCCTAGAAAATTATTAGCATTGTGTGGAGTATTCAGTGGTACTTTAAAATGTGGCCCCTAGATCTGAAAATAATTATTTTTCCATTCTCTTTTGTTATAAGATTCTTAATGGACAAAATAAAAAGAAAAAAACTGGGAGTGTATATTATCACTAAGTATGCATATAACTATATATTATATAATGGTTTTAATTCCCCTGGTTTAAGTGGATTGAAACAGTGATAAGTATGCACACAGACCTCTCACAAATACTCTAAGCTCTATACCTGTCAATCCTTTTCTGTCAGCCACAAGCCTCTCATGAGTCCCTTTGAAATTGATTCCTACCCAAATTCTCTTTTTCAGATTCTTTGTACCTCACCATATGCACAGATTATGATAACACAAGTATCTGTGTAGGTAATAAATATTTGTTATTCTACTACCAAGTGTAAATTCCTAACAGAAGTGATCAACATTAGTAGCAAAAGAGAATAAAATTGAATTTTATGCCTGCACCCATGTGCTATGCTTAGTCGCTCGGTCACGTCTAACTCTTTGCGATCCCATGGACTGTAGCCCACCAGACTCCTCTGTTCATGGGGATTCTCTGGGCAAGTGTCCTGCACCCATATTAACAATTAATTTACTCTTGAACTACAAGTCTCAGTCAAGTTCTAACCTCTGGGCTTCATTCTTGAAGGATTTAATTTTTTAGTGGTTATAGACTTCTCTCCAACCCACTCGCATTACTTCACCAACATATCGTAACAGGAATAATGTGAAAATGCTGTTTCCAACATGTAAACTCCCCAAGGTGCCAGCTTGAATGATACACCTTTGTGTCTTTACACTCTCACTTGTACACGTACTCATGTATACATCATTTATGTTTTGACTTCTTGGGATAAATGAATAATTCCCATGGTAAGTAAATCCTCCAGTTCTCAGCAGCTTCCATATATAAACTGTAGACAGGCTAGAGAGAATGAAGGTGGAAACGGGACTTTTGATTCCATTTTGCTTCCTTACTCTCCCTTTAAGAAATAGTCCCAAGAGTCCATGAATTAACATTAGCCAGAAATCCCCAGGAGGAAGTTGCAGAATCTTTTTTTTTTTTCTTCTATATAAGAGAATGTTTCCCAAGGATATAGTATACACTGTTACAATAAATCTGTCTAATCTTTTAAATTCTTCCTCCTGCAATCTCAGTGAGTGGGTGGCTGGAGTTGAGAAGATGGGAATGTATTTTTTTCTATGTTCCCACTTAGTGGGAAACTTCTCTTGACTAGAGTACAACAATTAACCTAGAGAACTTGGGGACTCATTCCAAACATCATCACTGACTAGAATCCCCTCATCAAAAACACTTAAGTTTTTCTATTATTTGTACTCTGAGTATTATTCAGTTTGATAAATAATCGCTCAGTATCTGGAAGTTGCTTGTGTACTGAGAACTTGTATATTTGTGATCTCTTTTAAAAAATGACTTCCCAGGTAGAAAATTTGAGATGACAGAGGGGAAAACTGATCCTCACATACAATCAGCCAGTTCAGTCGCTCAGTCGTGTCCGACTCTCTGCGACCCCATAAATCGCAGCACGCCAGGCCTCCCTGTCCATCACCATCTCCCGGAGTTCACTCAGACTCACGTCCATCGAGTCCGTGATGCCATCCAGCCATCTCATCCTCTGTTGTCCCCTTCTCCTCCTGCCCCCAATCCCTCCCAGCATCAGAGTCTTTTCCAATGAGTCAACTCTTCGCATGAGGTAGCCAAAGTACCAGAGCTTCAGCTTTAGCATCATTCCCTCCAAAGAAATCCCAGGGTTGATCTCCTTCAGAATGGACTGGTTGGATCTCCTTGCAGTCCAAGGGACTCTCGAGTCTTCTCCAACACCACAGTTCAAAAGCATCAATTCTTCGGTGCTCAGCCTTCTTCACAGTCCAACTCTCACATCCATACATGACCACAGGAAAAACCACAGCCTTGACTAGACGGACCTTAGTCAGCAAAGTAATAGGAAGAGGAACTTCAGCAAATCACACTGTAAGTGAGAGAGACAATGAGACGAACTATTCTGATGCAGTGTTTTAGCATTTAGAATTAGTTCTAAAGTTAAACTGCAGATGGCACCTGCATCCCTTAGAAAGTGTTGGCTTTGTGTTGATTAATCTGAGTTTTAGTCTCCCTTTTAATTTAATTTAATTATTTATTTTTAATGGAAGGATAATTGCTTTACAGTATTGTATTGGTTTCTACTAAACATCAACATGAATCAGCCATAGGTTTACCCATGTTTCTTGATTTGTTTTCAATATAAGAAAAGCTTTGCTTTGCTTCATTAAATGTTGGGATTTTCTGTAATAAAATTAGATTTTAAATATTGGTGAGATGGTATCCCAAGTTGAAAATGCTCCAGTGATTAGCATGAGGTAGAAATATAGATATATATACACACACACGGATGTGAATATGTGTGTATTCCTCAATTAACATAATGAAAAATTTCATGCAAGTCTGGTAATGTGTGTGTGTACTTGGTCATGTTTGACTCTTTGCGACACTATGGATTCTAGCCTGCCAAACTCCTCTGTGCATGAGATTTTTCAGGCAAGAATACCGGAGTGGGTTGCTGTTTCCTCCACCAGGAGATCTTCCCCACCCAGGGATTGAACCTGCATCTCCTGTGTCTCCTGCATTGCAGGCAGATTCTTTCTTTACCTGCTGAGCCATTAGGCAAACCCCATTTTATTTTATTTTTAAAAAAATTTTTATTTTTACTTTATTTTACTTTAAATACTGTATTGGTTTTGCCATACATTGACATGAATCCTCCACGGGTGTACATGCATTCCCGAACATGAACCCCCCTCCCACCTCCCTCCCCATAACATCTCTCTGGGTCATCACCGTGCACCAGCCCCAAGCATGCTGTATCCTGCAATGGACATAGACTGGCGATTCATTTCTTACATGATAGTATACATGTTACAATGCCATTCTCCCAAATCATCCCACCCTCTCCCTCTCCCTCTGAGTCCAAAAGTCCGCTATGCACATCTGTGTCTCTATTGCTGTCTTGCATACATGGTCACCATTGCCATCTTTCTAAATTCCATTTATATGTGTTATTGGTGTTTTTCTTTCTGGCTTACTTCACTCTGTATAATCGGCTCCAGTTTCATCCATCTCATTAGAACTGATTCAAATGTATTCTTTTTAATGGCTGAGTAATACTCCATTGTGTATATGCACCACAGCTTTCTTATCCATTCATCTGCTGATGGACATCTAGGTTGTTTCCATGTCCTGGCTATTACAAACAGTGCTGTGATGAACATTGGGGTACATGTGTCTCTTTCAATTCTGGTTTCCTCAGTATGTATGCCCAGCAGTGGGATTGCTGGGTCATAAGGCAGTTCTATTTGCAATTTTTTAAGGAATCTCCACACTGTTCTCCATAGTGGCTATACTAGTTTGCATTCCCACCAACAGTGTAGGAAGGTTCCCTTTTCTCCATACCCTCTCCAGCATTTATTGCTTGCAGACTTTTGGATTGCAGATATTCTGACTGGTGTGAAGTGGTACCTCATTGTGGTTTTGATTTGCATTTCTCTAATAATGAGTGATGTTGAGCATCTTTTCATGTGTTTGTTAGCCATCCGTATGTCTTCTTTGGAGAAATGTCTATTTAGTTCTTTGGCCCATTTTTTGATTGGGTCGTTTATTTTTCTGGAATTGAGCTGCATAAGTTGCTTGTATATTTTTGAGATTAGTTGTTTGTCAGTTGCTTCATTTGCTATTATTTTCTCCCATTCTGAAGGCTGTCTTTTCACCTTGCTTATCGTTTCCTTTGTTGTGCAGAAGCTTTTAATTTTAATTAGATCCCATTTGTTTATTTTTGCTTTTATTTCCAGAATTCTGGGGGGTGGATCATAGAGGATCCTGCTGTGATTTATGTCGGAGAGTCGGGAAACCCCATTTTATTGTACCTTTTGATCACATCTCCTTGCTTTGCCCGCCTCCTAGCTCCTGGCATCCACCACTCTATTCTGTTTCTTTTTTTTTTTTTTAATTGAAGCATAATTGCTTTACAGAATTTTGTTGTTTTCTGTCAAACCTCGACATGAATCAGCCATTGTTATATATGTACGTCTCTGTTTCTTTAAGTTCAACTTAAATTTAGGCCTTTGATCCAGTTCAAGTTAATTTTTGTATTCTTTTTTTTCTTTTACTGTAAAGTATCTCTTTTGTGTTTGGGCAGTCCTGTACCTATGAGAGAATCTATCTGTATAGACTACAAAAATGCTAGTACGTTTCTACCTCAGTTCCCTTTGCAGGTATGCTGCAGACCTTTGACATAGCCATCTGGATATTTTAGCAGAAGGCATTACTCCAAAAAGAAGAGTGCACCAGAATCCAACCTGGTGACGGGGGAAGACGGTGGATGTGGTCACATCTTGTTTTCAGAGCCAAAAGTGATCTCTTGTGTCTGGTGATACCATCCTGTGACTTGAGTTGGGGGTATTGAGGTCGTGCTGTGAGGTCTGTGCCTAAAAGGTGACTGCAGTGTAGTGCTGGCGGGAAGATTTACTATGGCTTTATTTCTGGTGTTTCTGACTCTGCACGTTCCCCATTTGCTTTTCTGGCTCTCCCAGAGATTCCTTGTGCTATTAATATCCCTTTCTACTTAAATGAGCTGATGCAAGTGTATTGCTAGTCAATCACATAGTTGATATCGGGATAATGCAAGGCAACAGGCAGTGGGAGCATCTGAGGACCAGTTCTGTGACCTGAGGTGGGTTTTTCTCCTGGCTGTGTGCCTCCACGCGTTGGTCTCTGATCCTCTTGGGCATCTCCAAGCTTAGCAGTATTCTTTCAAATCATCTGTTTTCTAATTAAATTACCTATATATGGCTTTGGCTGTTCGTTGAAAGATGCTGAAAATGCTGAAAATGAAAGATATTGAGAGATGTTACTGCTGAAAGATGTAGTTTTAAATAGGAGTGAAATCACAAAGTGACAAATACGTTGCTTATTAAAAGTATCCTTGTATAATTTTGTATTATTCATCATGTAATATTAACTTTAAATTTTAGACGAATGGAAACTATGCTGCTGCTAAGTCAGTCATGTCCGACTCTGTGTGACCCCATAGACGGCAGCCCACCAGGCTCCCCCATCCCTAGGATTCTGTATCTAGATCTAATTATAAATTAATTACTTTTGCCTGGCAAAAAAATTGACATAGGTCTCTAAGAAAATACTGACTAGATGCTTTACAATGAAATTTCACACAGGTTTCAAAAATGAGTTAATATCTATTGTTAGGTAGTAATGTTTCAAGGATTTTATTTCTGAAAAATATTTTGATTAATCTTCTTGTCTAGATGTCTAAAATTTATGCTCACTTATTATGAGATCATCATGGGATAGTTAACAAGTATCAAAAGATTTCACAGAAATATGATCATCTTCATATCTGTTTATAAAACCATTTTGGTTCATATATTATTTTTAGATCATGAAATATTATGTATATTAGCAGTTTGATTTTTTAAAGTTTATGTAATCATATTAAAATATTGTCTTTTTTCTGAGCTTTGTCTTAGTAATTTTGTTTTTCTAAAGAATGTGTGCATAAAAGATGCAATATCCTTTAAAGTAAATTAGGGTTTTTTTTCTTGTTTGCCTTCTTGTAGTTCAAATAATATGAAGATGATTTAAATTCCAATTATAAATTTAAGTATAATTATCAGTTTTGAAAATCCCTCTGAAATGTAGAACAAATGGATTAGGCCAGAAAATTAAGGATTTAAAGAATGTCCTTTGTTGCATACATTTACATGTTCACTGTCCTTACAGCCTACTGCTCAAAACAAATAGTTACAAATTTTTTAAATAAAGCTATGCTAAAAAAAAAATCCAAGCATCACATTGCTATTAAATAAATTTTAATCAATTGCTTGTTCTCTCACTTCTCTGACTAAATTGTACCCTTTTACATAATAAAATGTATAATTTTATTTTACTAAATAGTACATAATTTATTATTCTATTTATCATATTCTTTTACTAAATAAGTAAATAATAATTTCTAATAAATATTAGTGTTTTTATTTAAGATGCATACTTAAACAGAAAAATAATAGAGTATTTTAATCTACCTTAAATAAAAAATACAAATGATTATGTATTCATTTTGATATACTTTGCAAAATTCAATTATTTTTCTTTCATGTACTGGTTTTGGTTACTTATTCTGAGTCTAGACATAATCTAAATATAGTTATATCTTTAGACTATATCTATATTTTATATATCAAACTAAGATTAAAAGTTTGACATATCATTTGAAAGGTTCTTCTTGAACGTCTTATAAAACTATTCAGTGTATAGCTACCCCAATAATTTTGATGACATTTTTGAGGATCAGCATTTATTCTATAGTAACTATAAATCATTTTAATGTTAATATAAGTTTATTTTACTAACATTATAATCTGATTCATTAAAATGTAATGTTACAAGCTGATGCTGATTTCTCAACATGTGTAATTTTGAATTTATAAATTTAGACTTTTCTCAAATTTTCAAGTATAAGTTTTATATTCTAGTTATAAATGTATTCTCAAAATTAATTTTGAGAAAATTTGTCACTATGCACTTCTTTACACAAATATAGTTGGTTAATATTCCTTAATAAACTTATTTTATTAATTTAAGGTTTTCCTTTTCTGTTTTGAAATTATCAATTACTGACAACATATTCTACTCATGTAATTCTAGTAAATTAAAATTGTAAATACAGTGATTCTTAAACATTTTAATGAAATCATAAGCAGTACAATTCGCTTATATTTTCAACTTAAATTTACAAGTTCAAGTTAATACTTACAAATATTTAAATAAGCCTTATCATCTAAAACTTCAAAAGCTAAATGCCAAACATATATGTTAATGTACAATTGACTTTTATATATTTTTTCTATATTCAACACAAAATATTAGTATTTGGAAGCTTGTTCATTGTTTCTCTACTTAGTACTTATTCTTGAAATCCCAGACAGAGTTACTAAGGCAAAAATCATAGCATGGTAAGCAACTCGGTTGTCATCAGCAGGCTAAGTCTGTTTATCTATCAGAAGTTTTGGAGTCTTTTTGGGACCTTGCCTTCAATAGTTGAGGTTGAGAAAAATGAACATTTTTCTTTGTTCATTGCAATATATTTGCTGTGTTAATAAGGGATTCCAAAATATAGTCCTATAAATGGTACTGATTTTTTTTTTTTTTTTTTACAATTGAGCCTTTTGAGGTGAAGGGAGGCCTGGCGTACTGTGATTCATGGGGTCACAAAGAGTCAGACACGACTGAGTGACTGAACTGAACTGAACTGAAAGCCATAACAGGGGAAGGAAATGGGAACCCACACCAGAATTCTTGCCTAGAGAATCCCGTGGACAGAGGAGCCTAGTGGGCTGCTGTCCATGGGGTCGCACTGAGTCAGGCACGACTGAAGCGACTTAGTATGCACGCATGCATTGGAGAAGGAAATGGCAACCCACTCCAGTATTCTTGCCTGGAGAATCCCAGGGATGGAGGAGCCCGGTGGGCTGCCATCTACGGGGTCGCACAGAGTCAGGCATGACTGAAGCGACTTAGCAGCAGCAGCAAAGCCATAACCAATTCTTTTATATCCTCTCATTTTATGACTTGATTCATGCAAATATAATAATGAAGAACTGTTTAGTTGTTTAGTTGCTTCGTTTTGCAACCCTAAGGACTGTAGCCCACCAGGCTCCTTTGTCCATGGGATTTCCCAGGTAAGAATACTGGAGTGGGTTGCCATTTCCTTCTGCAGCAGATCTTCTTGACCCAAGGATCGAACCTGTATCTCCTGAATTGGCAAGCAGATTCTTTATCACCGAGTCATCAGGGAGCACCCTCAGTGGGGTTCTTACCCATTGACTGAATTAAACTAATATGTTTATGGCCTAGTTGTATTTTAAATTATTTTCATAGTGTTGCTAGCTAGAAGATTCATAGTTCTTGTAAATATGGAAATGACATTCCATTGGTAATATCAGGCACATTTACTATTTCTAAGACACTGCAAGTGACAATTTTGCTATGTGTCCACCACAAAATAACATGTATCATTATTTTTCTAGCTTCTTATGTTTTACCACTGTTTCTTCCCCAGCTTTGTCCACCGTTTGATTCCCAAATTAAGTCTACATATTTTTCATTTTGTTAGTATCACTTCCTATATCAGCTCTCTTTAGTTGCATAAAAAGATAATTATGTTTCAGAGACTCAGGACAATAGTGTATTTTGTCCAGGTGGATGCAAGGTCAGCTGACCTCTACTGGCCCAGCTGGGCTTGGCTTCTTGGTAAGGTTGGACTCAGTTCTATGTTTATTTGGGGTACAGATGTTCCCGGGGAAGCTCTTTCCACAGTGATGGCTGAGGCATAACACCAGAAGCCTAACCACACAAATTCAGTTCAGATTCTTGCAATCCGTCACTTTGGCTAATATCTCATTGTCAAAACCTAGAATCGAGGGCTGGGGAAAGCAACTCTGTCCATAGAAGCAGAGGAGAGAAAATGAGTATTTATAACAGTAATCTAGTGGCGCTAGTGGTAAGAACCCACCTGACGATGCAGGAGACATAAGAGATGCAGGGTTGATTCTTGGTTCGGAAGATCTTCTGGAGGGAGGGCATGGTAACCCATTCCAGTATTCTTGCCTAGAGAACCCCATGGACAGGGGAGCCTGGTGGGCTACAGTCCATAGGGTCTTAAAGAGCCAGACATGACTGAAGTGATTTACCACACACCCCATACAATCTACTGCATGGATGAGGACTGGCCATTTGCAAAGGTTGACCTTTGTTAATTACAACCAGAAATAAACAGTTATTTTTAGTGATTCACTCTAGCAGACATGTGGGCATGGGAAAAATAATCAGTGATGAGATACTAAAGGGCCAGATTTTAATTTAAGTTTTGTCACTTATTCTACAAATAGAGAAATTAATTTCAATTATTTTAACTAATTTAAAGATCCCAGGGAAATTATTAAAACAGAATTGCAAAAAATACAGTATTTTTGTATCACCAATAAATGATTGATTACTTAAATCGTTAGGTGGGCTCCTTAGTATTCTCTGTCATATCAAAGAATTCTTCATATACAGTCACAATATGAAGTTGGATTAAAACCATGTTAAACTTAGAAACATATATACCTACTGTGTAAGGAAACAATATGAATAAGAAGCATTGAAAGAAATGAATGAACAATGCAGGAGAAAGTAGGCAGAAAGTCAATTATTTGATACTGGCAAAGCCAAATTAAATATATTTAAATTACTGTAACAGAGAAGGCAGTGGCACCCCACTCCAGTCCTCTTGCCTGGGAAATCCCATGGACGGAGGAGCCTGGTGGGCTGCAGTTCATGGGGTCGCGAAGAGTTGGACAGAACTGAGAGACTTCACTTTCACTTTTCATTTTCATGTATTGGAAAAGGAAATGGCAACCCATTCCAGTGTTCTTGCCCGGAGAATCCCAGGGACAGTGGAGCCTGGTGGGCTGCTGTCTATGGGGTCGCACAGAGTCGGGCATGACTGAAGGACTTAGCAGTAGCAGCAAACTACTGTAAAGCCAGTTGGCAGAAAAACAAATTAAACTGACTTTTATCCAATATTTGCAATTTTTAATAAGCTAAAAGAAAGTTTTCTATCCTGACAATGATCATATGTAAATATCAAAAATTAGGAAAATAGAAAATCTAAAATTGAATGCATTCCTAAAATTGTTTTTAAATTGTAAGACTATTTCGCTTTTGGTTCTCTATTTAGAATGCGCTTATCTTTGGAAAAAGAGATAGAACGACTGGAGTCGGCTTTGTCTGTGTGGAAATGGAAGTATGAAGAACTGAAAGAATCAAAGGCAAAAAGTCTGAAACAGGTAGGGAGGTGTACGATGTAAAGAGAGCATGAAAGTATTTTCTCTGTTCCATGTGTAACCTGGTGGGCAGAAGACTGAGTAGACAGAGAAAAGGAGGTTAACATTGAATTCCCTCCGTAAGAGATATTTTAACTCCTGTATCAATTGTGGAATCAGTGGAATCAAACTTGAGCCATAAGAAATCTTGTTCTACATTTTTAATGAATACAATGAATATTTTAAAAATAACACACATTTTTAATGATCAACAGCATGACACAATTAACTATCCAGTTCTGGCACATATGAGGAAATAAGACAGCCGAAGATACCATCGTATCAGAGCATCTATAATAACCAGCTTTATCTTACTCTTTTATAAAGCTGTCTGAAAATATTCATTTACCTCAAATGTATTTTAGGTTCTTTTCATATTGGCATTATAGTTATTCAGAATTAGCCATTAGCCTTTATACAATTCCTTTGTGCTTTCATCAATAAAATGCTGTCATGAACGCTTTCTATGATTTATTAATATTCATTATTTAAATAATACTGTGTGTATTCTGTGTACTAAGACACTGTGCTAGGCAAGTGTGTGATAGAATAATAAGCAGAGCAAAGTAAAGCAAAATATGGAGCAAAAGTACTGACACGCTAAATGCTCTCAAATGAATTACAGTTTAGTTCATATGTGTGCTGTATACATACATACACATATATAGTAGAGAAGACTCTTGAGAGTCCCTTGGACTGCAAGGAAACCAAACCAGTCCATCCTAAAGGAAATCAACCCTGAATGCTCATTGGAAGGACTGATGCTGAAGCTGAAGCTCCAATGCTTTGGCCACTTGATGCAAAGAACTGACTCATTGGAGAAGACCCTGATGCTGGGAAGAATTGAAGTCAGGAGGAGAAGGGAAGGGGGTGACAGAGGATGAGATGGTTGGATGGCATCCCTGACTCAATGGGCATGAATTTGAGCAAGCTCCGGGAGATAGTGAAGGACAGAGAAGCCTGGTATGCTGCAGTCCGTGGGGTTGCAAAGAGTCGGACGTGATTGAGCGACTGAACAGCAACAAATACATGTATGATCTGTTGGTGTCTAAAGAAGCTGTGTATCAAAATATTATGTAACCATGCCTTAATCTAAAACACTCCTCCTCCAGGTTCATCAGAAGCAATAGTTTCTGTTTATGAAATTCCATATGAGTGGTGCTGCAGGTTTGTTTCCAGCAAGTGATAAAGTGTGGAGTCATTGACCCAAGTCTGCCGAAATACAGTGAGGGAATATGCACAGACCTTTGTTGCCCCTTGTTATGTGTCATTTGCATGCATCCTGACATTCGTAGAGCATAGTTATCATCATTCACAGGTTTACAACTAGTCTTCTGCATCAACCCAATGTCTCCTACCTAAAAATCATTTTTTAAATAAAGATAATTTCAAACTGTGAGAACCACAGGCAGTTTGGTAACATTTCTCAATGAGACGTGAATTTTAAAAAGTTAAGCTAGATAAAGTTTATTTCTGCCTTATGGATTCACGTTATACTGTCAGAAGGGTTTTTTTTCCATCTTAAATCGTGATTATGTATGTGATGTATGCTGTATACAAACACACATTTATGATGGATTCACCATATTTATATTCACGGATACCTAAGTGAACATGATGTCTCTGGGTGTGAACACTGACATTAAATTGATGTTCTATAGGAAAAATATCTCATAACGCAAAAAACATGCTTAGGATGCATATGTATTTGTTTTAGAATGAGTTCTAAATCTGATTAAGAAAATTAATACTTAAGATAGAATGCATCTGTAATTGAAACCATGCATTTACAGTCTCTGGCCACTAGTGGGTAGTGCAGACTTGATAACATCAATTTAGCTTTTCGAAAGCAACTGTTTTTGAAAAGGCTCAGGGCTTTGAGTTGGTTTACAAAATGATAATTATATTTTAAAACATTTAATGATTTCTATTCAAAGATGATATTTGAGGGTATCAAATTGGGAAATGTCTACTTTAAATTGCTTAACACAACTTTGTCAATGAGAAAAAAAATAAAACCAATGTAGAATTTCATAGTGTAAATAGGGTCTTTATTTTGATGCCCATGCAAAAATGTATATTAAAACATATGTGATCCTTTTACTAGATAAAATGATAGAATGTCTGGAATAGAGGAAGCTTCAAAATTGTTGAGGAAAATTTGTTTAAATGTCTGAACTTTTGAATGCATCTTTCAGTTAAATGAACTAAAAATTTGAGAAATGAAGAAAACTGGCAATGAATGAAAAAAAGTTTTTATTGCAGAGAATGAAAAGTTAACAGAGACTTAAAAATATTGTTCGAATTATTTACATGAACTTATTTTTCTAAAATATTTTTATTTATTTATTTGGCTGTGGCAGGCCTTATTTGTGACATGTGGGAGCTAGTTTCCTGATAAGGGATGGAACGTAGGCCTCCTGCATTGGGAGCACATTCTTAACCACTGGACCACCAGAAAAATCCATACATGGGATTTTTTTTTAAATATTTTTTCCCTTGTCCTAAAAGGGAATTTATGATATTCAGAGACTTTGGAAGTCATGTAGTATACACATATAATTTACTTCTATAAAACATTATAGAATGTTTAAAAAAAATTAGACAATAAAAATATTTCAGTTCAGTTCAGTCGCTCAGTCGTGTCTGACTCTTTGCGACCCCATGAATTGCAGCACACCAGCTTCCCTGTCCATCAGCAACTCCCAGAGTTCACTCAGACTCATGTCCATCGAGTCCGTGATGCCATCCAGCCATCCCATCCTCTGTTGTCCCCTTCTTCTCCCTACCCCAATCCCTCCCAGCATCAGAGTCTTTTCCAATGAGTTAACTCTTCTCATGAGGTGGCCAAAGTACCCGAGTTTCAGCTTTAGCATCATTCCTTCCAAAGAAATCCCAGGATTGATCTCCTTCAGAATGGACTGGTTGGATCTCCTTGCGGGCCAAGGAACTCTCAAGAGTCTTCTCCAACACCACAGTTCAAAAGCATCAATTCTTCGGCGCTCAGCCTTCTTCACAGTCCAACTCTCACATCCATACATGACTACTGGAAAAACCAAAGCCTTGACTAGACGGACCTTAGTCAGCAAAGTAATGTCTCTGCTTTTGAATATGCTATCTAGGTTGGTCACATGTAATTTTTATATATTCTTCATTTAATTGTTTTATATTAGATTGTAAGAGACAGGAATCTTACAGTACATTTAGAAAGGTCATTGTACAGTAGTTATAAGTGTGAAATATTTAAAATTCAAATAAGTTGATTGACAGATAAAGTTAGCATGATACATCCTCTGGAACTTCATATGAATTCTCCTTTCTTACTCCACTTCTCAACAATTCTGAGAAATGACCCTTCCTTTCACTGCAGCTTTTCATCTATAAAAGTTTTTGAATATTGCATAATTCTTTTTAAATGCCTGAAACTTACAAACAAATACATGCCTGGCTAAAAACTGCTAATGGAGAGATTAGCAGTTTTTAGAGTTGGAAACAGATGTGCTTAATAGACCAAGTTTTTTAAAAATGTATTTGAAAGTATGGTGTGCTTTAGAGGGAAATCATTCTTAAATTACTTACATTTAGAGAAGAGTAAATATGAGAATTTAATTGTAAAATCTAATAGGTATTTAAAATGCAACTTAGACAATGAGCAGCAGTAGAGATGGTTATATTCAAAATGCTGTTCCCATGCTGAATTTAATACTCAGTCAGCTTTCCCTCTGTGAGTCTGTGAATATTGATTTGAAATTAGATTATGAATTCCTAGAGTGCTATAATGACCGTTTTTTTGAAACTCATAATATAGAGAATCAAATATTCACATAAGTATTATCAATTACAAATTAGTATGATACCTTGCTTTAACAATAAGTGACTGATTCTTTGGAGAAGGCAATGGCACCCCACTCCAGTACGCTTGCCTGGAAAATTCCATGGACGGAGAAGCCTGGTGGGCTGCAGTCCATGGGGGTTGCTGAGGGTCGGACACGACTGAGCAACTTCACTTTCACTTTTCACTTTCATGCATTGGAGATGGAAATGGCAACCCACTCCAGCGTTTTTGCCTGGACAATCCCAGGGACGGGGGAGCCTGGTGGGCTGCCGTCTATGGGGTCGCACAGAGTCGGACACGACTGAAGCGACTTAGCAGCAGCAGCAGCGGCACAGTGTTCTTTTATAAATATTTGTTTTAAATACTTGTAGTGTTAGTTGCTCAGTCATATCCAACTCTTTGTCATCTCATGGATTATAGCCCTCCAGCTCCTCTGTCCACAGAATTTTCCAGACAAGTATACTGGAATTGGTTGCCATTTCCTTCTCCAGGGGATCTTCCCAACTCAGGGATAGAACTGCAGTCTCTCGTGTCTGCTGCACTGGTGGGCAGATTCTTGAACACTGCAGCACCTGGGGAGAGTAGGTGAAATCCTAGACTAGTTTTCTTATTACTTGAGAGGCTACTGCCCTACATTGCTGAAGATTTTAGATTTTCCAGGGCACCGAAGTGAACCTTCACATCTGTCATCCCATGCATCATGAAAATCTGTTCAACTTGTTCTTTGTAAGACATAAATCAGGAGAAAGAGTGAGACTGATAAAATACTATATTAGAGTTCTATAAATATATAAGAACAATGAAGCCTATGGGACCCCACTTTGCTCATACAAGTGCCTTCAAGACCTTTTAAACAAATGTAGTTAAGAATAATGTAAGCACTAAATTATGTAAATCAGAATTAATTGAACTACTAGTGGATAATTTATAGACATCGCCAAGGTAACCCTCAGAACACTGATATGACTGACTTAACTCTGAAGCTATTATAAGTATTATGAAAGAAAATTAGGCTACTCAGAACCTACTTTACGTGTACTAATAGAAACATAAAGTGGTAAAGAAAAATAATAGGTTGAAATCAGATGTTTTAGCATCTGATTAAGTTAACCAATACTAATTTAAAATTTTAAATATATTACAAAGAAGTCAGCTGATATTTAATTAATCCACACAAATGAATACTTTGAGAATGATGATTGAAGTAGGTTGAAAAGATAAATGATAAGGTCTCTAAGGGAGTTACACAGTGGCCATGACCAGTAGTCTGTGAACATCTTTATTCTCTATTCCAGCTGACAGGACACTTTCCAGCGATGCATGCCTCATAAATCCAAAAATTCTGGTTTTATCTTTTCCTGGAAGAAATCCCTATACAGGGATATCAGTTAAGACCATTCTGGAGATAAGGAGCCTGCTTTTAGTAAATAGCATGAGGTTTTTTTTTACTTGCAAGGCAGTTTTCATGTTGCAAAGGAGATTGGATCAAGGCATTCTGCTCGTATCAGCTCTGCTATGAATATACTGACATCAAAGGTATTGATTGTAGACACCTGAGTGAAGGAAGCAGCTATAAAACAGGACGGCATAGTACACCATTTAAAAAACTGTGATATAAAAAAATAGGAAAAATTTGTGCCCATTATTTTCATCTGCATTATCATTTCATAACTCTATAAACATCTCTTTTTTTTCAAATATACACTTTAAAGACAAGGTCTGAAGATAGGAATTCATGATATTTTGGGGGTAGAAGGTGGCATGTGTTTTGGTGAGGGGAATTCCAAGTATTTCTAATGATTTTGTTTAGCTTTATGGAGGTATAATTGATATGCAAACAATTGCACACAATGTATCCATTTTGATGAGTCTGGACTCACATCATGTTACCATCATGACAGCAAGGCACTAAACTTGTCCCTCACCTCCAACATTTTTCTTGTGTTCTTATGTGTGTGTGTGCTTGCTTTGTTGTAAGAACACTTCACATGAGATCTGTCCTTTTAACATATTGTGTTGGCCTAAAGGTTTGCTCAGATTTAAACCTGAACATTTTAAAGGGCGCAATACCATATCGTTGGGCTTCCCAGGTAATTGAGTGGTAAAGAATCCACCTGCCAAGTGGGAGATGTGGGTTCAATCCCTGGGTGACAAAGATCCCATGGAGAAGGAAATGGCAACCCACTCCAATATTCTCGCCTGGGAAATCCGAAGGAGAGAGGAGCCTGGTGGGCTACCGTCCTACAAAGTTGGGTGTGACTTAGCAGCTAAAGAACAACCACAATACTGTATTGTTAACTACAAGTACTATGCTGGACTACCGATCTCTCGAACTTATTCATCTTGCTCAACAGAAACTTTCTATTCATTTAAACACAATTCCTCATTTTGCCCTCCCCTGCTCCTAGCCCCTGATAACCATCCTATTCTGCTGCTGCTGCTGCTAAGTCGCTTCAGTCGTGTCCGACTCTGTGCGACCCCATAGAAGGCAGCCCACTAGGCTCCTCTGTCCCTGAGATTCTCCAGGCAGGATTACTGGAGTGGGTTGCCATTTCCATCTCCAATGCATGAAAGTGAAAAGTGAAAGTGAAGTCGCTCAGTGGTGTCTGACTCTTAGCAACCCCATGGACTGCAGCCTACCAGGCTCCTCCATCCATGGGATTTTCCAGGCGAGAGTACTGGAGTGGGTTGCCATTGCCTTCTCCAACCATCCTATTCCAC
Organism: Capricornis sumatraensis; assembly: GCF_032405125.1. Lineage (NCBI taxonomy): Eukaryota > Metazoa > Chordata > Mammalia > Artiodactyla > Bovidae > Capricornis > Capricornis sumatraensis. The sequence goes on along the minus strand of NC_091089.1, from coordinate 11,018,137 downwards.
ATTTCTGTAAATCAGGCTGTTTTAGATATACCTCATATGAGCATCGTGCCATATTTGTCTTTCTGTTATTGACTTACTTCACTTTAGCATAATTTCCTCTAGGTTCATCCATGTTGCAAATAGCAGAATTTCCTTACCTTTAAGGCAGAATGAGATTCCACTGTATGTATATACCTCATTGTCTTCATTCATTCACTGTTCATGGACATTTGGCTTGTTTCCTTGTCTTGGCTGTTGTGAATAATGCCGCAGTAAATATGAGGATGGTGGCTCAGCAGTAAACAATTCACCTGCAATGCAGGAGCTGTGAGTTCGATCCCTGGGTCAGGAAGATACCCTGGAGGAGGGCAAGGAAATCCACTCCAGTGTTCTTGGACAGAGTTACCTGGTGGGCTACAGTCCCTAGGGCCACAAATAGTCAGACATGACTGAAGCAACAGCACGCACGCATGCACCCACATATGTGCATGCAGATATCTCTTAAGAGACCTTGATTTCAATTATTTTGGTTATATACCCAGAAGTGGGATTGCTGGATCACATGGTACTTATATTTTTAATTTTTAAAGGAATCCCTGAACTGTTCTCCATAGTGGAGATTTCCCATATACCTCCTGTCACTACCCATAAAAGCCTTTCCAATGGTCAATATCACTCAACAGAATGGTACCCATTTTACCAAGGATGAAAGTTCCTTGACACATAATCACTCAGGGTCTACCGTTTACCCTAGGGTTCAGTTTCAGTGTGAATGTACCTTAGGGTATGTTCTATGGGTTGTCACAAACCTATCCTGATATATATCCACCATGATGCTATCAAATGTAGTGCTTTTATGGTCTTAAAAATCCTCTGCTCCATGCATTCATCCTTCCCTGCCCCAGCCCTTCCAACACCTGGTAACCACTGATATTTTATTGTCTCCATAGATTTTCCTTTTCAGAATGTCATAGAGTTGGACACACAGTATGTAACCTTTTTAGATTGACTTCTTTCATTTAATGATATACTTTCCTCCATGTGTTCTCATGGATTAATAGCTCCTTTCTTTTCAGCACTTAATAATATTCCATTGAAAGGATGTACCAAAGTTTATCAATCACCTGCTGAGGGATATCGTGGTTGCTTCCAAGTTTTAGCAATTATGGACAAGGCTGGTATGAACTTCTATGACCAGGGTTTTATGTGGTTTTCAACTCCTTTTCCCTGGTAGCTCAGCTGGTAAAGTATCCACCTGCGATGCAGGAGACGCTGGTTCAATTCCTGGGTTGAGAATATCCCCTGGAGAAGGGAACAGCTACCCACTCCAGTATTCTGGCCTTGAGAATTCCATGGACTGTATTAATAAATCTGCCTGTGGTGCAGGAGACCCAGGTTTGATCCCTTGGTTGGGAAAATCCCCAGGAGTACGAAATGGCAACCCACTCCAGTATTATTGCCTGGAAAATCCCATGGACAGAGGAGCCTAGTAGGGTTACAATGTTGTGTTAATATCTGCCGTACAGTTCAGTTCAGTTCAGTTCAGTCGCTCAGTCGTGTCCAACTCTTTGCGACCCCATGAATCGAAGCATGCCAGGCCTCCCTGTCCATCACCAACTCCCAGAGTTCACTCAGACTCACGTCCATCGAGTCCGTGATGCCATCCAGCCATCTCATCCTGGGTCATCCCCTTCTCCTCCTGCCCCCAATCCCTCCCAGCATCAGAGTCTTTTCCAATGAGTCAACTCTTCACATGAGGTATCCAAAGTACTGGAGCTTCAGCTTTAGCATTATTCCTCCCAAAGAAATCCCAGGGTTGATCTCCTTCAGAGTGGACTGGTTGGATCTCCTTGCAGTCCAAGGGACCTTCAAGAGTCTTCTCCAACACCACAGTTCAAAAGCATCAATTCTTCGGTGCTCAGCCTTCTTCACAGTCCAACTCTCATATCCATCTGCCATACAACACACATGAATGAGCCATAAGGATACATATATCCCCTCTCTCTGGAAGGTCCCTCCCACCCCACTCCCCTCATTTCACCCCTCAAGGTCATTACAGAGTACAGAGCTGAGCTTCCTGTGTTGTATAGCAATCTCCCACTAGCCAAGATCGCTTCAGTCATGTCCGACTCCCTGCAACCCTATGGACTGTAGCCTGCTAGGCTCCTCTGTACATGGGGATGGTCCAAGCAAGAATACTGGAGTGGGTTGCCATGCCTTCCTCCATGGTATCTTCCCTACCAAGAATTGAACCTGAGGCCCTTATGTCTATTGCATTGGCACGCAGGTTCTTTACCACTAGTGCCACATGGGAAACTATCTGTTTTACATGTGATAATGTATATATTTCAATGCTATTCTCTCAATTGGTACCACCTCTCCTTCCCGCATTGTGTCCCCTAATTATTATCCCCTGGTAAATGGGTTCCGGTCTTAGATTATTTTCTAGGCCACTGATCACCTTCTAGACAGCAGCATCTGAATGAGGCATCCTCAGGGTTGTGTCCAGGATAGCAGCTCCAAGTGTGGCATGTTACGTGGGAGGAACTGAGTGTAGCTGCTCAGATGAGAAAGAGCTCTGGACATGGTAGAGACTCAGAGCATCACACCCTCCTCTTCTAGGCTCTGGTGCATCCTAATTAGTACAGTAGTTTTAAAGAGAGTGGAGAAATCATAAAGACAGAAGGCTCCGTTAGCTGGTATTTTTACAGAGATCATATGGGAGAACTGAAAAGGCACAGATGACACACTAGAACAAAGAGTACTCTTTGAAATGCACTTTCGAATGTGTAATTGTCACTTGAGGCAATTTTCCTTTGTAATATAGTTCTGAGGTTGTGATCAAAGCCAATGGAATATATAATTCTGTATTCACGTTAACATCATCTAGTATACACAAAAGGAGGTGCTGATGAAATCTCACGAGGGTTCTCACATGGATAATCTGGATATTATAAAAGGAAGAGTAAATAATCTTTTTCAATTGACCAAGTTAGCAAAATGCATTAGATTCAACTGAAAATAATTTTTTAATATATATATGTCCAGGTATCTCTTGAAAGATTTTGATTTAATTGGTTATGAGTGATGATTATATATCTGTGTATTTAGAAGCTCATTATCCTGCTGCACACCTTGAATTGATATCTGCTGCTCTAAAACATGAGCTGGAGAGGAGATTGGGCAGTGTGGAAATCCCCAAAACCCATTGTGATAATTTCACATTAAAGTTCAACTTGGCTTGGCCACTACCACGTGCCCATGTATCTGGTCAAACATTATTCTGAGTGTGTCCATGAGTGTGTTTTGAGATGAAAGTAGCATTTGAATGAATAGACTCAGTAAAGCACATTGCCCTTCCTGATGTGGGTGGTCCTCATCTCATAAGTTGAAGGCCCGAATAAACAAAAAGTCTGATCTACATGCAAGTAACAGGGAATTCCTTTTGCCTGTCTTTGACCTAGAATACCAGTTCTTCTCTTAATGGAAACCAGTTTTCATGGAGGATCTCGAGCCTTTTGGACTTAGATTGGAGCTCCACCATGAGCCTTTCTGGTTCTCAGGTCTTTTAACTTGGATTGGAGCTTTTACCACTGGGTCTCCCTGGTCTCCAGCTTGCTGACTGTACATACTGGGGATTGTCAGCCTCCATAGTCAAGTGAGCCAATTCCCTATGATAAACACTTTTATGGAAAATAAAAATAAATGAAATTCTATGTATGTATCAGTTCAGTTCATTTGCTCGGTAATGTCTGACTCTTTGTGACCCTTGGAGACTGTAGCACGTGTCTTCCCTGTCCTTCACTATCTCCCAGAATTTGCTCAAACTCATGTTCATTGAGTCATTGATGCCATCCAACCATCTTATCATCTGTTTCTTATTTCTCCTCCTGCCCTCAATCTTTACCAGCATCAGGGTCTTTTCCAATGAGTTTGATCTTTGCATCAGGTGGCCAAAGGATTGGAGCTTCAGCTTCAGCATCAGTCCTTCCAAAGAATGTTCAGGGTTGATTTCTTTTAGGATTGACTGGTCTGATCTTCTTGCTGTTCAAGGAACTCTCAAGAGTCTTCTCCAGCACTACAGTTTGAAAGCATCAGTTCCTCAGTGCTCAGCCTTCTTTATGGTCCAACCCTCATATCTGTACATGACTACTGAAAAATCATAGCTTTGACTATATATATAGGTTTCCCGGGTGGCTCAGCTGGTAAAGAATCTGCCTGCAATTCATGAGACCCCAGTTTGATCCGTGGGTTGGGAAGTACCCCTGAAGAAGAGATAGGCTACCCACTCCAGTATTCTTGGGCTTCCTGGGGGCTCAGATGGCAAAGAATCCGCCTACAATGGCAGAGACCTGGGTTCAATCCTTGGGTCACAAAGATCCCCTGGAGAAGGAAATGGCAACCCACACCAGTATTCTTGCCTGGAGAATCCCCATAGCCAGAAGAACCTGGCAGGCTATAGTCCATGGGGTTGCAAAGAGTCAGACACGACTGAGTGACTAAGCGTGTGTGTGCATGCACACACACACACACACACACACACATATCTTGGTCTGTTTCACTAAAGAACCTTAATACATCAACTTTACCAAAAAAAATCTATAACCTGACCATACCTTCTTTCTGCAAGTTCTAGTTTCTTTCTGCTCAATGGCTTTTTTCTCTTTTCCAGTTGTATTAACATAACTAGCATTGAAAGAGCTACATGTACTTCTAGTTAGCCACATCAATATAAAAAGAAAGAAATGCTTTATATAGTTTATGACATCTTACTTCTGGACTATTTTCCATTGTTCTGACTTTTTTTTTCACTATTTAGATGGTTTTTGCTGATTCTAGATAATGCATTGTTTATACAAAAGCCACAAAGTCCCAAAGAAGAAAACTGATTTTGTCAGCTCTTTCATCATGGGAAAGACTTACACAGATCAGGTTCAAATCTCCAATGATTTTGAAATGCCATATGTTAGGGGAAAGGAAGAACATATTAACAAGTTTCAAGTCACCAAATTAGTGAAAAATCATGTAAAATGGAATGTTTCCAAGAGTAGTGTAATTACGTTACAAACAGCATCATATGCAAAAGTTCAAGTGCCATTTTAATATTGACAGAGTTTAAGTATGAAATCTTCGAATTGATTTTGAATCACATTCACAATGATAAATTATCTACAAAGAGAAGTGGATGATGAGGCTTCTTGATTCTTCCTAAAATAGGGATGCCAAGAAGACAAATTAAGAAGTGAAAACTTGTATTGTGTTTCAGATTGTTTGATTAAGAATGCTTCTAACAGATGCTCTTTGTGACTTAAAATTAAACTAGAAGATTTAATTGCTGTAATTCTTTTGATTAAATTAATCTTTCCTTTTTACATATTTTGATAGGTTTATTTATATGTAATTTAGGCTTACCAGGTGGCTCAGTGGTAAAGAATTCAGCTGCCGATGCAGGAGATGTGGGTTCAATACCTGGGTTGGGAAGATCCTCTGGAGAAGGAAATGGCAACCCACTCCAATATTCTTGTCTGGAGAATCCCATGGACAGAGGAGCCTGGCAGGTTGAAGCCCAGTGGAAGTCAGATATGACTTAACAACTAAGCAACAGCAACAACAGATATAATTCACATACCATGCATTTCATTGTAAAGAGCATAATACAATGGTTTTTAATATATTCACAGACTTGTGCAACTGTCACCATAATCATCATCGGTTGAGAAAGAAACCCTAGATCCTTTAGCATGCATGCGTGCCTAGTGTTGTCTGACCCTTTGTGACCCCATGGATTGTAGCCCACAAGGCTCAGGCAAAAGTACTGGAGTGGGTTGCCATTTCCTTCTCCAGGGGATCTTCCTAACCCAGGGATCGAACCCATGTCTCCTGTGTTGGAGCCAGATTCTTTACCATCTCTGCCTCCAAGGAAACAGATCTTTCAGCAGTCACTTCTTAGTTCCCTAAAATCCCCACAGCTTTAGGTAATCACTGATCTAATGTAATACTGTAAATTTACCCATGCTGGACATCTCATAGAAGTGCAACTTTAAATTGCTTCTTTCAACTTATGTAGATTTTTTAATTGAGTTTCTATAATCTGCCTTCTTACCAATTATTCCTATGACAACTCAATAAAGAACATAAACATGCTGATTTTTTTTTAATGGAAACATCATTAAATTTTCTAATATTTAGAAAAATTTTCTAATTTTTAGAAAAAATTATGAGACATAATTTTCTGTTTCCCATGCACGCTTAGTTGCTCAGTTGTGTCCAACTCTTGGCGATCCCATGGGCCATAATTCACCAGGCTCCTCTAGCCATGGGATTCTCCAGGCAAGAATATTGAAGTGGGTTGCCATTTCCTATTCCATCTGTTTCCCATAAGAAAATACATTAACATTATCTGTTTTATGCATGTCTGAAGCAAGAGGTTAACATTTTAAAATGATATTATTTTTCTAAATGAAAGCTTTGATTTTGACAGATATTCGGGTGCATATACTTAGTTGCTCAGTCGTGTCCAACTCTTTGGGACCCCATGGACTGTAGCCTGTCGGGTTCCTCTGTCCATGTGGAGTCTCCAGGCAAGAATACTGGAGTGGGTTGCCATGCTCTCCTCCAGGGGATCTCCCAGACCCAGGGATTGAAACCAGATCTCCCACATTGCGACTGGATTATTTACCATCTGAGCCAATAGGGAAGCCCAAGATTACTGGAATGGGTAGCCTATCCCTTCTCTAGGGGATCTACCCATCCAGGAATTGAACTGGGGTCTCCTGAATTGCAGGCAAATTCTTTACCAGCTGAGCTACCAGGGTCAGATACATAGGTCATCAGATGCATAGGTCGTCAAGAGACCGAGACTAAACAGGAAAACAAAGAAAAACATTTCAAATTCTAAAATGTTGCAGAAAAGAAAGATATTCTTTCACTATGACCAAAGTTGGTACTAATTTCTTACTTGGTGAAGTTAAATCACACACTTTAGCCCTAATAAAATATATTCAAACACGAGTATTTGATTTTTCCTAGTCTTCAGTTCAGTTCAGTTCAGTTGCTCAGTTGTGTCTGACTCGTTGCAACCCCGTGAATCGCAGCACGCCAGGCCTCCCTGTCCATCACCAACTCCCAGAGTTCACCCAAACTCACGTCCATCGAGTCGGTGATGCCATCCAGCCATTTCATCCTCTGTCGTCCTCAGCTTTCTTCACAGTCCCATTCTCACATCCATACATGGCCACTGGAAAAACCATAGCCTGGACTGTGAAGAAGGCTGAACGCTGAAGAATTGATGCTTTTGAACTGTGGGGTTGGAGAAGACTCTTGAGAGTTCCTTGGACTGCAAGGAGATCCAACCAGCCCATTCTGAAGGAGATCAGCCCTGGGATTTCTTTGGAAGGAATGATGCTGAAGCTGAAAATCCAGTACTTTGGCCACCTCATGCAGAAAGTTGACTCATTGGAAAAGACTCTGATGCTGGGAGGGATTGGGGGCAGGAGAAGAAGGGGACGACACAGGGTGAGATGGCTGGATGGCATCACGGACTCTATGGACGTGAGTCTGACTGAACTCCGGGAGTTGGTGATGGGCAGGGAGGCCTGGCGTGCTGCTATTCATGGGGTCGCAAAGAGTTGGACACAACTGAGCGACTGAAATGAACTGAACTGAACTGAACTGACTAAATGGACCTGTATTGGCAAAGTAATGTCTGTGCTTTTGAATATGCTATCTAGGTTGGTCATAACTTTCCTTCCAAGGAGTAAGGGTTTTTTAATTTCATGGATGCAATCACCATCTGAAGTGATTTTGGAGCCCCAAAAAATAAAGTCTGACACTGTTTCCACTGTTTCCCCATCTGTTTCCCCTGAAGTGATGGGACCAGATGCCACAATCTTCGTTTTCTGAATGTTGAGCTTTAAGCCAACTTTTTCACTCTCCTCTTTCACTTTCGTCAAGAGACTTTTTAGTTCCTCTACACTTTCTGCCATAAGGGTGGTGTCATCTGCATATCCGAGGTTACTGATGTTTCTCCCGGCAGTCTTGATTCCAGCTTGTGCTTCTTCCAGCCCAGCATTTCTCATGATGTTTTCTACATGTAAGTTAAATAGGCAGGGTGACAATATACAGCCTTGACGTACTCCTTTTCCTCTTTGGAACCAGTCTGTTGCTCCATGTCCAGTTCTAACTGTTTCTTCCTGACCTGCATACAGATTTCTCAAGAGGCAGGTCAGGTGGTCTGGTATTCCCATCTCTTTCAGAATTTTCCACAGCTTATTGTGATCCACACAGTCAAAGGCTTTGGCATAGTCAATAAAGGAGAAATAGATGTTTTTCTGGAACCCCCTTCCTTTTTCCATGATCCAGCGGATGTTGGCAATTTGATCTCTGGTCCCTCTGCCTTTTCTAAAACGAGCTTGAACATCAGGAAGTTCACGGTTCACGTATTGCTGAAGCCTGGCTTGGAGAATTTTGAGTATGACTTTACTAGCATGTGAGATGAGTGCAATTGTGAGGTAGTTTGAGCATTCTCTGGCTTTGCCTTTCATTGAGATTGGAATGAAAACTGACCTTTTCCAGTCCTGTGGCCACTGCTGAGTTGTCCAAATTTGCTGGCACATTGAGTGCAGCACTTTCACAGCATCATCTTCCAGGATTTGAAATAGTTCAAATGGAATTCCATCACCTCCACTAGCTTTGTTTGTAGTGATGCTTTCTAAAGCCCACTTGACTTCACATTCCAGGATGTCTGGCTCTAAGTGAGTGATCACACCATCATGATTATTTTGGTCATGAAGATCTTTTTTGTACAGTTCTTCTGTGTATTCTTGCCACCTCTTCTTAATATCTTCTGCTTCTGTTAGGTCCATACCATTTCTGTCCTTTATCGAGCCCATCTTTGCATGAAATGTTCCCTTGGTATCTCTAATTTTCTTGAAGAGATCTCTAGTCTTTCCCATTCTGTTGTTTTCCTCTAGTCTTACACTATGGTAATCATGTGCAGCTTCAGTCAATATTTAATTAAGAATTAAATGATGCTAATCCTTAAACATCCTGTTTTCTAAAATTAAAAATCTAAAACACACTTTTGCCTCCCTAAAAACTTTAATGTTCTGTAGTTTCACGTTCTGTATACAAAAACAGAAAATACTCTAAAGAACCCCAAGGAACCCCATAAAATATATTTAAAATTTTTGTCTCATGGCTGGACTTTTTTAAACCTCTGTGATCTTCATCCCCCTTCCCAATTGCATTATTCCATCTGAGAAGCATTTTCATTTATATCTCAAAACATAAGCCTTTTTTTTGTTAAACACAACAATATCATTTTCAAACCTAAGAAATTAACATTACTTTGCTAATATCAAATACTCAGTGTTCAAATGTCCAGTTTTTAAATAAACATCAATTTTCACAGATGACTCATTTGAATAAAAACTCAAATGAAGCCCAGATATTTTAATTGGATATGTTTTTGTAAGTGTGTTTTAATATGTAGATTTTTCTTTATATTTCTTTCTTCTTTTTTCCTTTTTATAATTTACTTAAAAAGCCAAGTCATTTATCATGTAAAGTTTTATTTTGGGTTTTAGAGATTGCATCCAGTGGTATTATTTAATATGTTTCTCTGTCCTCTATATTTCTTATAAAAGGTTGGTTGGATCAATAAGTTTAATGTCAGTAATTGTTCCAGAGTGTTCTCTTAGGTAGTGTGTTCTTCCTATAAGAAGCATGTGGTTTTTGGATGTCCCCGTAGCACTAACAAACTGATGTGTGATCAACTTTTCTCAGGGTTCATATTTAAAAAAGAATAAATAAAACTGACGATAATTCTTATTTCATTTCTATCAATAAGTAATTTCATCCATGGATACACAAACTAATTGGAAAAATGTGTCCATCTCATTAAAAGATGCATTGCCAGTAAATGATAAATTTATATTTAAAAATTATGTATCACAATATGTGCTATCTGATTTTATTTTTATGAAACCATGTACCTGAAATAATCTTTAAAATAATTCAATCCAAGATACACTTTTTAACATTTGGAACCTTACAATCATAATATATGCATACATATTTTATGCACATATTTCTATTTCATCTTATAGAGTAAAAACCTTTTCAAGTATAAACATATGTTACAGTATGATGACACGAAAGAGATGGAATAGAAATAAAAATTTAAGAAATAAAATTATCGATATAATTTTTTTTAACAGATGAGAGTGAATATCACATTTATGTGGTTTTTATATGTCATTGAATGAAGCATTGGAGAAGGAACTGGCAACCACTCCAGTGCTCTTGCCTGGAAAATCCCATGGACAGAGGAGCCTGGTAGGCTACAGTCCATGGGGTCGTGAACAGCTGGACATGACTGAGCGACTTCACCTTCATTTTTCACTTTCATGCATTGGAGAAGGAAATGGCAACTCACTCCAGTGTTCTTGCCTGGAGAATCCCATGGACATGGGAGCCTGGTGGGCTGCTGTCTATGGGGTCAAACAGAGTCAGACATGACTGAAGTGACTTAGTGGCAGCAGCAGCGTGAAGCATGATACAACCATTTTACTTAAAATGTCAATAGTTAAAATTCACCAGAAATTTTATTTTTTGAATCTAAATAAATATAGTATTTTAAGACACACTTTAAAAAGGTAAAGGATACTTTAGCCTGAGAGCAAAAGAGTTTAAAGACCACTAAAATCAGTGTTTTATTTTGACTTGAAAGATACAGTAAAATTTGCATTCATGGTAGTTACACATTCTTTAGTCTGTTTACTACCATTTTTTCAGGCTGAAGGAGGGAATTAGGTAAAGTTTACTTAAAAGAATATTTGACTAAATTTTGAATCTGTAAGTGATGAAATTTTGGAGGCTTCTCTGTATGCTTATGGTTAATTCAAGTTATTTGAAAGAGCTGAACCTTGTTGCTAGCTGTCCCTGGGACAGTGGTATTTGGAGAGCCTTCTCCTAGTTCTTTTTTTCAGTCTTCATTCAGGTTGTCACAATATTCCTTCTGTTTTTGTTTTGGGTTTCTTTGGCTTTGAGCATGTAGGATCTTAGCTGCCTGTCCAGAATGGAACCTGCACCCTGTACATTGCAAGGTGAAGTCGTAACCCCTGGAGCACCAGGGAGGTGCCTGCATGGCCTTCTGCTGGAACAATCTCCATCCTACATTCCTCACTTTTCATGAGAATCTGGTATCCTCACCTGCCTAACTGTTAAACACTTGGTCATATATTCTGAACTAGTTGATAGTCAATATTTATCCCTAAAGCCAAATTATAAATGTTATGTATCAACATGAAGGCAATGGGAAGAGCCACTGAAGTGTGTTGATTAAGGTCAATATGATTATAATAAAAAATGACTTAAAGTTTGGTATAAAGAAGAGATTGGGAGACATGGGTGATGAAAAAACAGTTCTGAGTCTGTCACGTAATCCAGAAAGAAATAATCAGATGCCCTAAGCTTGGTGGGGGATGTGCAGAGATGTGGAAAGTTGAGAAATATTCAAGTGAAAGAAACCATGATGTTTGGTGATCAACTGAACATTGAATGCATTTTCCTTCTCCTATATTATCCAATTAAATAAGAAAATAATTTATGTGATACAATATTTTTGTTTTCTAGACTTTGTCTCCAGAAAGATTTTCCACTCTATGGTAATCTAAATGTATTAAAGTAAATATTTACATGTAATGTTGCTAATTTTCCAGAAGTGAATTATGGCAGATATTTCTGAAGTCAGAGATATGATAAGTTGCCTGATTTAAGCTTTCAGAAATACTGCAGTATGAAAAGAGGAACTTTGAAGAGAAATTCTGGAATTATATTATGATGCAATTTCAAAAAAAAAAAAAACTATTGCAGCAAGAGACTACACTTAAATGAATTTTATATAAAAGGACATAAACTTGGAAAATGTTTTCTGATGCTGACTCATTCACTTAATCAGACACTTCCTATTTCTGTCATATCCAATTTAACTGCTGTGATATATCATTTGTGGATGACACTCATAATTCTGCTGAATTAATAACTTTTAGCATCTGCCTGTCCATGACTTTTAACTTTTCAGTTGCTAAATAGAGATTTTTAGTTACAGGTCCATTAATCCAAAGGTTTCCCAGGTAGTGCCAGTGGTAAAGAATCCACCTGCCAATGGAGGAGACACAAGAGACTTGGGTTCGATCCGTGTGTCTGGAAAGTTCTCTGGAGTAGGAGATAGCAACCCACTCCAGTATTCTAGCCTGGAAAATTCCATGAACGAGGCTAGTGGGCTACAGTCCATGCAGCTGCAGAGAGACAAGACTGAAAGACTAAGCACACACCATTAATTTAAACCTTAAGTTGAAGAGCTAAGTGGCAAAATTAAGGTGGTTTTGAGTTCAAAATATGTTTAAATGATCAAAATAACTCATTTTTTCTTTACCTATGTAACAAAGATATTTCTAATGTAGCAAGGTGTGTGGTTGGGAAACTTAAATACTGTGACTCTAGGATCTTTTAGAGTAGGAAGGAAACTAGGGTTCTGTTTTGTTTTCCACTCTTTTCGTTTTCATTATTTGAAACAAGACTGGGAAGAATTCATTGATTTGCCCCCAGCAAGAACCTGTTAAAGAAAATAACTCATTATTTTAATAGGAGGGAGTATAGTTGTTTCATTAATATGCTAATCATTTTTTCTGTTATATTGTTTTAATTGCTTTAGCTCTATACTATTTTATTTATTGTTTTTATTTTCTTCTTTGTTCTTGCTTGTCTGAAGTCTGTAGGAACCATGAGGTCAGAGTGGCTGGTTTAGAATCAGGGGTTGGAGTAAATAGAGACCAGAACTGATGGTTATAGAACTAAGAGGCTAATAAAAATTTTGATTTATACTCTGAGTGGATTGGGAAGCCTGAGGAAAGATTTGAATACAGGAATTACATGGTTTGATTTACCTTATAAAAAGCTTTATTTGACTGCTGTTTTGAGGAAGAAAATACAGATCCACAAGGAGAAGCAGAAAGTGTGGCAGCTTATTAAAATAAGCGAGATCATGGTGGTTGACCAGGGCGGTAGTGGTGAAGTTAGAAAGTGAATGGATTTAATAAATTATGTGAAGGCTAAGTTCAGTTGATTTGTTTTTAGTCTGAATATGGCACACCAAAGAAAAAATATTAAGCATAAGTGAAATATTTTGGGCTTGATCAAAGGGAAGGATAGAAGTGATATTTGCTGAAATGGCAAAGACTAACAGAGGAACAGGGCTTCCCTGGAGGCTCAGCTGGTAAAGAATCCACCTGCAATGCAGGAGACCCTGGTTCAATTCCTGGGTTGGGAAGATCCCCTGGAGAAGGGACAGGCTACCCACTCCAGTATTCTTGCCCTTTCCTGGAGGCTCAGATAGTAAAGAATCCACTTGCTATGCAGGAGACCTGGGTTCAATCCCTGGGTTGGGAAGATCCCCTGGAGGAGAGCATGGCAACCCACTCCAGTGTTCTTGCCTGGAGAATCCCCATGGACATAGGAGCCTGGTGGGCTGCAGTCCATGAGGTCGCACAGAGTTGGACATGAGTGAGCAACTAAGCACAGCACAGCAGAGGAGCATTTGAAGAAGTACTTAGTCTTTTCAAAATGTTAAGCTTTGGAATCCTATGGAATTGATAAGTACAAAGTTGGGTGTGTGGATGAGGAGTTCAGGGGAACACCTTTAGGATGGAATTAGACGTTTGGAGGTTGTTAGAGTTCCGATTGACATGCAATGCCATGAGTGTGCATGAGCTGTCCAAAGGACTGAATGCATTGAGGAAATGGGTACCCTCCAATATTTAACTCTGTCTTATAACTATTCTAGTAAATTTTATTTGAAGGATGACTAAACATATGCTAAAAATGTTGTTTTATTGTTCTTTAAAATTTGAAATCGCTTTGTCCTTAATTTATGAGTGTAATATATATTTATAAATATGTAAACCTAGACAGCATATTAAATATATAAACCTAGACAGCATATCAAGAAGCAGAGACATTACTTTCTCAGTAAAAGTCTGTATAGTCGAAGCTATGGTTTTTCTGGTAGTCATGTATGGGTGTAAGAATTGGACCGTAAAGAAGTCTCGGCACTGAAAAATTGATGCTTTCTAATTGTGGTGCTGGAGAAGACTCTTGAGAATCCTTGGAACTGCAAGGAGATCACATCAGTCAGTCCTAAAGGAAATCAACCCTGGAAGGACTGATGCTGAAGCTGAAGCTCCAATGCTTTGACCACCTGATGCGAAGAGCTAACTCATTGGAAAAACATTCTTTCCTGATGCTGGGAGAAACTGAGGACAAGAGGAGAAGGGGGCGACAGGGGATGAGATGGTTAAATAGCTTGACTGACTCAATGGACATGAATCTGAGCAAACTCCAGGAGATATTGAGGATAGAGGAGCCTGGCATGCTTTAGTCCATGGAGTTACAAAGAGTTGGACATGACTTAGGGACTGAACAACAAAAACAATTATGTATTTGTTTTTTCCTCAAGATGATTAAATTTTTAATAAAACATTCTCTTTCATATCTTAAATTGTATCATTTTTCCTGTTTTGTTTTTTCCATCAGACATTCTATTCCTTTGTCCTGGTCACATCTTTTTCATACTCTTGAGGTTCTACCTATGTCCAGAGATTCTTGATTTTCCACTCACAATGATGAATGAAATGGAATTATTTTATGTAATTGATGTGGATTCCCTCTACTGCCATGTATGAAAATGTATTTTCCTCCCTCTTCTCTCCTTTGAGGGGTTTATTGAAAGTTCTGTTGACAATGGAAGGGCTCATTATTGATCTAGTTCCCTGGGAAGTAATGACCAAGATTTCAGAAGTGAAGTGAGGGGCACTCAATTACCAGCATGAGTTAAATTTGACTCTGATGAACACAGTCCCAAAACTGTTGCTTGCAATTTGTTATTCTTTTATTAGAAAAGCGACTTTTATTTTATTTTGGCCAGAGATTAATGCCATGCTATCTATTTAACTGACATGAAAGTGGAGAGAAACGTGTGGAGACAGCCTTTTAGTGGACTTTGTTGCATGATGTCCTGTTTCACTCCTGCCTTGCATGGTGTGTTTTCCACATTACCAGCTCTGAACGTGGAGCCTTTGTGTAGTTGGCAAATCAGCTCCTCCTTTCACTGTGGTCCATCTCCAGTATGTTGGGGTGATGGGGTCTTCTGTTATGCTCCTTCTGCTATCTGTTTCTATAAGCTTATTGCCTTTCAGAATATTATTAAGACACTTAGTTTTATAATTATAGATGGAGCATTGGTTTATGATTAATAACTCAGGTAATGAATTTGGCAGGAATGTTCTCAAATTTTCTTCCCCCAGTTATTAGCTTTGTGAATTTGAGAATGTTACTTAAGCCTAGTAAAAATGTGGTTTATTTTTCTTTAAGGGGTAATAATCAGACCTAACAGAAAGGATTACAGTCAGCATTAAGTAAGGAACTATATATCAAGCCTGGTTTCTTGAGATTAGTATATGCTTAATATTACTGTTTGGAGTAGGAAATGACAACCCACTCCAGTATCCTTGCCTGGAGAATTTCATGAACAGAAGAGCCTGGTGAGCTGCAGTCCATAGGGTCGCAAAGAATTGGACATTTCTAAGTGACTAAGCATGCAATATTATTATTAATAATAATAACATGAGTAACATTATTTAAAAATTTTACATAAGTGATATAATGATAGCTTTTATATTCTGATTTATTGTCTGGTTGTATGCCAATTATGTAATTTTAATTCTGGAAACCTACATAGTATGAAGAAAACATGTTAATAAAACAAAAAGCACATGTGCATATATCCACATATTAAATGTTATGATTCTGCTGAAAACTTCTAATTATAAGAAACAGCTACAGGGAAAAATCATTGTTTGCATTTCTAGGATTTTTCTCATTCTTATGTTTATTTTTATAGACAATTTTTTTTTTTCCTGTAGTTGTAAGTTCACAGCAAGATTGAATGGAAGGTGGTGTTGCCTGATAGCCCAGTTGGTAAAGAATCTGCCTGCAATGCAGGAGACCTCAGTTTGATTCCTGGGTCAGGAAGATTCACTGGAGAAGGGATAGTCCAGTATTCTTGGGCTTCCCTTGTGGCTCAGCTGGTAAATAATCCACCTGCAATGGGGAGACCTGGTTTTGATCCCTGGGTTGGGAAGATCCCCTGGAGAAGGGAAAGTCTACCCACTCCAGTATTCTGGCCTAGAGAATTCCATGGTCCATAGGGTTGCAAAGAGTCGGTCACGACTGAGTGACTTTCACTTACACTTACTTACATATAATTCCCACCCCACATTCATATGTGGCTTCCCTCATTATCAAAATCCTTCACCCCATTTATTCATTTATTGACACACAGTCACCCGAATTACTTTAAGGTTCATTTTGTTTTATACATTCTATTGCTTTAGACAAATAGCAACATGTTATACATGTATAACGATATGGGCTTCTCTCATGGATTAGATGTTAAAGAATCTGCCTGCAGTGTAGGAGACCCAGATTCCATCTCTAGGTCAGGAAGATCCCCTGGAGAAGGGAATGACAACTCTAGTATTCTTGCCTGGAGAATCCCATGGACAGAGGAGTCTGGCAGGCTACAGTCCATGGGGTTTCAAAGAGTTGGACACAACTGAGCGACCTTCACTATTGTAGCAACATGTATCCATCATTAGAGCTTATCATACAGAATAATTTCTCTGCCCTAAAAATCCTCTATGTTCCACCGATTCATCCCTTCCTCCTCCAGTCCCTGGAAACCACTGATCTTTTTACTGTCTCCATAGTTTTGCCTTTTCTAGAATGTCATAAAGATGGAATTATACAGTATGTAACCTTTTCAGATAGACTTCTTCCACTTAGTAATATGCGTTAAATTTCCTCCATGTCTCTTCATTTGTCTGACAGCTCATTTCTTTTTAGTGTTGAACAATATTCCATTGTCTGCATGTGCCAGAGTTTGTTTGTATTATTTTCCTGCCGTAGTTTTCTATGGCAATTAATTGGCATCTTCTATAGATGTTCTACATACGTCTTACAAACTTGAGTGTCATATAGATGTATTGTTTCCAGTGCCCAAATTTATCTCTGCTATGATCTATGCACTATTTATATTTCATAGCAAATATACATAAGTAGGATTACAAAGAGTACTATCGTACTAATATTCAAGACTGAAAGATCAGAATTAATTGGATTAGTTTAGAATCTGGTTGGTCAATTATTAAGAATCTGTGGAGGTAATGAAGATTTGTCTAATTTTCAATTGGTGGATTTAGATTAATGAATATTTGCTGATTTGCTTTTCCAACAACACAGGATTTTTCAGCTGCAAGTGTAAAGAAATACACTGTTCAACTGCAAAACCTATAATAGCAGCAACAAAACCTATCAGATTCCGCATAACAACAACAACAAAAAAACTGAAAGCAAAATGAAAGACTAATATGAATTATCCTGGAACCAGCCTTTGTAATTTGTGATTATGAATTTTTCTTTTTGCAGTTTGACATTCTTCATGGTCAACATAAAAATGAAATGGAAGAAGTATCAGGACTTATAAAGGAAGAATCAAAATCTCAAAACAGCAATGACAGAGTGGTCTATGAGTTAAGAGCAGAGGTAAGATTTTGGATAGAGTAGTGTACCAAACGGAGAAGGCAATGGGACCCCACTCCAGTACTCTTGCCTGGAAAATCCCATGGACGGAGGAGCCTGGTGGGCTGCAGTCCATGGGGTCGCTGAGAGTTAGACATGACTCAGTGACTTCACTTTCACTTTTCACTTTCATGCATTTGAGAAGGAAATGACAACCCACTCCAGTGTTCTTGCCTGGAAAATCCCAGGGACGGCGGAGCCTGGTGGGCTGCTGTCTGTGGGGTCGCACAGAGTCGGACACGACTGAAGCGACTTAGCAGCAGCAGCAGCAGTGTACCAAAACATATCTGAAGTTTATTAAATGATATGCTGTCCTAAGAAGTAAAACTGGGGATCTTGGGTTATTTTATGAAAAAGAATGCTGCTGAAAATAAAGAATAATACTTCAGTTTGCATGTGATTTACTTATTAATTTGGACACAATGCAAGGCATGTGGGATCTTAAGTTCACTGTCCAGGGATTAAACCCATTCCCTCTGCAGTGGAATCACAGAGTCTTAACCACTGGACCACCATGGAAGTCCAGTGATTTAAAATGTGATTTAAAATGCTGTGAAATTATATTGGTCCAACACTATGTCTGAATTATCTGAATATTACAAAGATATTATTTGACTGAAAATACCACCCTATAGCTGATACATTTTACTGTAAATAAATACTTACTAAAATTTTGATTAACTGCCTGGGATCTGATGTGTTAAGATATTATCTGGAATAATGACATACAGGTTTTGTAGCATGTAGTTCTGGTTGAATTTCATGTGGCCTTTGGCAACTAGCTGTAGGCAGAACAATGTCCTTTTGGTTATAGTTAATCCATTTCTTAGATATAGCAAGTAAAGTAGTGGAAATCTCTATATTCCACTCCCACATCAACAACAAATTAATTTTCAGATGATACACTCTATTTTGTTAGCCTTGTTGATAAAGAAGGAATTATTCTTAGAGATAGGAGGGGAGAAAAAATTGTTTGTACTTTATAGAACATTGTGTTAGTGCATTAAAAGTGGGAAATCATAAATTATTTATTTTGTAACAGGTAATTCTGGAAGATGTCTTAGATACAAATGTGTAGGAACAATTCAGGAAATGGAGTTAAGCAAGTGAAAAATAGACTGGGAGGAAAGTAATTTGTATTAGAAGATTTCTCCCTTATAAAATTCTGTCAAGACTGAATTCACACCACAGTATGTTTTATATCAGATGATATAGCACAATGGAAAATGCATAGATTTTGGAGCAAAAATGGCTCCATCACTTACTGATCACTTTATCCTGGTCCACTGCTTAAGCCTCTGAGTCTCAGTATACAGGTTGTAATAACAGAAGTAAGAGGAAATACTGGCCACCACACAGGATTTTTCAAAAGATGACACACTGCAGGGGAAAAGTGTTGGAGGCAGAGTGCTTTACTGTTGGGAATTAGCCGAGGTAGTTAGCTCTGCCTGAGATTCGTTTTTCCCTTGTCACCTCTTCTGAGTCATATAAGGAGTGTTGGGGGAGGCAGGGCATATGGAGATACCCTGATGAGAAAGACTGAACTGTTGAAAACATCTCTTCCTAACAATTATGTCAAAGGAAAAAACAAATGAAGGCTCTTTTAACTTTTGTTTTCTAAGAGGAACCAAACCATCAGGGTAGATACCACCTCTCCTTGGCCCTGAGATCTGGGAAGCATCTTTGATAAGGTATTGAACAGCACGTAGAATACAGGCTTATTTAGGAGTCAGAGACAAATGCATGGAAGTCACATATGGGTATTATTACTCTCCTCAAAAGCTGGCAATTGTGTCTTAGATCCTCATTTTCAGAATATTTTGGGAACCATAGCAATACAGGATCTCTGACGCACGACTTTTTTAGTTTGGTGTAATAGAGAGTTCTGAGACTCTTTGAGGAAACCATGTCACCTCCATAGAGCTCAATTATGTATCTTAAATTCGTATACAGTTTGCCCACCTAAAGACACTTTCCCACAAGACATTCAAGCGTTATGAGACATAATTTTGCTATTTTGAAACTCTTAGTGAGGCTCTTAATGCTGAAAGCTAATGTAGACATGAATTGGCTATGTTTTTGGCTGTGTGCACTTGAATGCTGTATTCAGTTGAATTAAACTGAAGAAAGAAGACTTTGTTCAAAAGAAAACAAATATTGGGAGAAATTCTTAGAGAAACAGTGAGCCCCTGTGTGTGTGCTGTGTAGGTGGGTATATGTGTTCATTTGAATTTTAAACCAGGATAGAAGCTATGATCTTTTTTTTTAAAAGAAGACATAACCATTGCATTGTGTCACTTTTTATACTGGTTGCATTTAGGTCTTAAGATCATATCATGGCTTTTTATGTTTGCATAAAAGCCATTGGGTGATTATACTGTAATTTAATATAATCTATTTTTTAAAAATCTGCTTACTTTTATTATTAGATATATAAATCTGCCTGGAATGTGGGAGACCTGAGTTTAGTCCCTGGGTTGGGAAGATCCCCTGGAGAAGGGAACAGCTACCCATTCCAGTATTCTTGCCTGGAGATTTCCGTGGACAGAGGAGCCTGGCAGGCTATGGTCCATGGGGTTCAAAGAGTGAAACACGACTGAGAGACTGACACTTTCACTTTCACATGTAATCAGCACTGCAGTAAATATGCATGGGCAGATACATCTTTAGACATTTAAAAAATGGCTTAGGTTAAATTCCTAGAAATAGACTTTTTCAAAAGAATGTTTTTTTTTTTTCAGTATTTTATACACACTGCCAAATTGTCCATTAGAAAATTATATCAAATTTACATTTGTACTCACCTGCAATGTATAAGCATGCTCACTGTATAGCCAACAGGATATATTATTGTTTTTTAATACTTCCCTAGTTGATAGGCCAAAAAGATCATTTTAATTTGTATTTTATTGAACTAAATATACACTTCTAGTTGTTTGCTCATTTTTATTTGTATAATGTTTATTGTAATAGCTACCATTTGCTGAGAACTTACTACATACATCAATATATACTGCTGGGTTGTTGAAATATAGAATCTTATTTCATATTTTAACACTTTTGGGTTCTGTGTATTCTTAGCTACTTTTAATGGAAAACAACTTAAAGAACTTAATGTTGCTCAAGGTTACAAAGACAACTTCAAATGTTATTGAGATCATCTTTTACCTCTGTTCTCCTTTAGTTCCAATTTCTCAGGAGTGCACACTTAGGTCAGATTTTCAGCAGGTTAGGAGCTTAAGGTTACCAGCTCTGAGTTAAATCCTGAAGCCATGTGTTAGCAGCAGCCAGTAACTGACATTGCTACCTTATTTTCTCCTCTTCTTGTGGATTTACTAAAGCAATGACTCTGGAAATGTGATTGATTTTACTTATTGGAATTAAAAAATAGTATTTTTATATCAAACATCATGATTTTCTAACCATTGATGATTCTTGCATATCATGGTCACCTTTTTTGAAACTGTTTGTTGCTAACACCCACCAATTTAATAACAATATTGTTTTCACCTGTTGTTTAGTCACTAAGTCGTGTCTGACTCTTTGCGACCCCATTAACTGCAGCACACTGGGCTTCTTTGTCCATCACCATCTCCCTGAGTTTGCTCAAACTCAGGCCCATTGAGTCAGAGATTGCTGTTGTTCAGTCATTCAGTCGTGTTCAACTCTTTGAGGAGTGTGTTTTTCTTGTCTTTCAATCTGCCCAGCCTCTTTCAGAAGTAGTTTGATGACAATCTTGGAAATTGGATTGGTCAAAGAAATGAAAAACCCAGCCCTGATTTTAAAAAAGGCTCCACAATATTTAAAACATTGATTCTTCCAGTCAGTGTGTGATGAGGTGAATTCTCTAAGCATGGAGTCATTTGATAAATATATGTTAACATGCACATGTGTGCATGTGTTAATGGGGCTTCTCTGGTGGCTAACACGGTAAGGAATCCGCCTGCAGTGCAGGAGACCTGGGTTCAGTCCCTGGGTCAATAAGATCCCCTGGAGAAAGGAGTGGCTACCCACTCCAGTATTCTTGCCTGGAGAGTTCCATGGAGAGGAGCCTCGTGGGCTACCGTCCATGAGGTCACAAAGAGTAGGACACGCCTGAGAGACCAACACCACCATGCATATATGCATATGCATAACCAGTGCATTTCATCTTTTCCCCACGTTTAAGGTCAAGACCCCTTGAACTAGAAAGGAGAGTTTGTTTAGAATGGACATGGACTGGCCTTCATTACTTCTTTCTACAACCTAGCTCCTGCTTGAAAGCAAACTCATAATCAGGAAACACTTGCAGTACGTTTTTTAGGCCAAATTTTTGGGATAATTATTTTCCAAGAGAAAACAATTAGTTTATCTTATATTATTCCAAAAAAAAAAAAAATGTATCACTTACATTTCAGTTTCAAATTTTCAGGGGTTTTGATTTCATATTTATTTTCTGTGGTTTGTTGTTTTTTCTTCTCACCAATTCACACATTTGTATCTTATTCCTGTTTCATTTCAGAAAGATTAAGTCAATATGCTTTCCCCTTAGTTGTAGTTTAGTCGCTCAGTCGTGTCCAATTCTTGTGACCCTGGGAACTGTAACCTGCCAGGCTCCTCTGTCCATGGAATTTCCCAGCAAGGATACTGGAGAGGGTTGGCATTTCCCACTCCAGGGGGTCTTCCCATACTTTTTCCTTCTTAACTCAATAAGTCACATAGAAACTCTGAAAACTATATGTAAAGCAAACATAAAGGACTCTCCCAGTTGAAGAGAAGTGGCCTTCAGCCAGGTACCTTGGAACCTAAGAAATGACATGAAGTGAGTTGCCTGATTTTCTTTTCCCTGCATATATCCCAGAATTGGAGCTGGCAAGAGGCCAGAAACCAGGAAATACAATGCAACCAGATGAAAACAAAAGATAACTGACATCCATTTGCTCTAATCAAAGGACTAGGGAATGGCCAGCTTAGCAAGACAGGAAACTTCTAGATTAGAAATGTTCTAGCCTACCAAATAACTACAGAAAACAGTGGTACTCCACCTCAACTCCTGTTAATAAAGCTGACTGGGGAGCCCACACTTTCACTCTTGCAAGGCAGTAGAAAGTTGCTCTGTCCTTTCTTCTGAAGTGGTGGCATTGAAGACTGAGTTGAAGCCAGGGTGTCATCCCCGTTGGGCAGTAATGAGACCCCCAGACCTTTTCCCTGGTGTCAGTGAAAATCAGGTGGGGAGCCTATATTTCACCTCCACCCTCCCCCAGCTCACAAGGTCTAGTGGAAGCGGTGACTCCCATCCCCCTCCAGCAGGGGGCATCCCCACCCAGGTATCAGTGGAGGTTTGTGGGGAACCTGGACTTGAACCTTCATCTGGAAGTAATGAGTTAGTGCTGCCTCTTTATCTTCCAGAATGGTGTGTCAGAGGAACCCACCTATGTTTAGATAAAATAGAGTCTCATAAGATAATACTGAATATGTTCAGAACACAACTGAATATTCCTCATCATATCAAGAACCAAAATATCTCAGAATGAATGAAAAACACAAGCAAGAAATGCCGATTCTGCAAAGACAGAGATGTTTGCATTCCTTGGCAAGGATTTTAAAGTGGCCATCATAAAAACGCTCTAATCAGCAATAGTAACCATGCTTGAAACAAATAGAAAAAATAGCCACTTACGCTTAGCTGCTCAGTCATGTCTGACTCTTTGCAACCCCTTGGACTGTAGCCCACCAGGCTCCTCCATCCATGGGATTCTCCAGGCAAGAATACTGAAGTGAGTTGCCATGCCCTGCTCCAGGGGATCTTCCCAGTCCAGAGATTGAACCCTAGTCTCTTGTGTCTCCTGTATTGATGGTGAGTTCTTTACCTCTGGCCTCACCAGAGAAATAGAAAATACAAAAAAGAAACAAATGGAAAGGTTAGAAGGGAAAAGCATAGTAACCACAATTAAAAAAAAAAAAAATGAATGGAAGGGAGAGGGGAAAGAATCCAGTCTGAAACAGTCTGGAAGAGAAAAAGCCTTTGCTAACAAGGATTGTGGTAGGGGGCCTGTGGGATGCTAACAAGTATCAAACACTTAAGCCTCTGGAGGCCAGTGTGAGAGGAGAAATTATGTGGGCTGAAAATATTACTCAAAGAAATAGAGTGAAAATTTTCCAAATTTAGGAAAAGGGTCAAATCTGCAGTCAAGATGCTTGCTGCTGCTGCTGCTAAGTTGCTTCAGTCGTGTCCGACTCTGTGTGACCCCATAGATGGCAGCCCACCAGGCTCCACTGTCCCTGGGATTCTCCAGGCAAGAACACTGGAGTGGGTTACCATTTCCTTCTCCAAGATGCTTAGCAAACCCCAATCAGTATAACCTCAAGTAGGTCCACATCAAGACACATTAGTCAACATGTGGAGAATTAAGAAAAAATAATCTTGACAACAGGAAGGAAATTACACCTGAGCTATAGGGAAGAAATAATCCAAATGGCAGTGAAAATTGCATCAGAAACCATGGAGGCCAGAAAAAAGTAGCACACACTTGTCCAAATTCTAAAAGAATTGTCAACTCAAATACTATATCCAGTCAACGTGTCCTTTAGGACACTTTCAGATGAAAAAAAACTAAGATAAATTGTCTCCAGTAAGCAAGCACATGAAAAGATGTCAATACATGAGCCATCAAGGGAATGCAAATTAAAACCACCGTGAGCTTGTAACTACATACTTAACAGAATGGCTAAAATAGAAATTAGTAACAACAGCAATGCTGGTGAGAATGCAGAACTCCTGGCCATGCACCTTTCTGCAGGAAACGTAAATCATACAATCACACAGGAAAACAGTCTGGTGGGTTCCCAAATAACAACTCTCATATGACGAAGAAGTTGCACTCCTGGGTATTTCTCTCAGAGAAATGAGAATGTATACCTTCAAACGTATATCCACACTTACCCATGGATCTTTAAAGCAGTTTTTGTTTGTAAATGCCAAAATTTGGATACAAAATCAATACCTTCCATGAGGAAACAGTAATACAATCATACCTTGGGATATACCTCAGCAGTTAAATGGAATGAATTTTTTTATCTGTACAGCAATCTGGATGCATCTTTGGAGAAGCATGTTGAGTGAAAAATCTTAGAAGATAACATAAGCCCATAATTCCATTTGTATTACAGTACTGAAATTATACATATTTCAAAACAGAGAGCAGATTAGTGGTTTCAGGGGATGAAGGAGGGATGGGAGGGGAGTGTGTGTGGCTATAAAGAGGCAACATGATACATCCTTCTGATGAAAATGCCCCCTATTTTGACTATATGATTGTTGACATCTGGTTATTACATTGTTACAACTATAGAGTTGTAAGATGTTACCACTTGGCCACACAGTATATAGGGCACTTGGGATTTATTTTGATCATTTCTTACAACTGCTTAAGAATGTACAATTATCTCAAAATACAGTTAAAAACTTCCAGTCTTCTCTCAGTATGTATGACAAGTTCCACCCTTTCTATATACTCCTCTGAAAATAGGCATCTTTAGCTTTATTTCCATTTTTGGGGTCCCAGAGACCTGAGTCCAAATTCTTATCTTGGTACCTTCTTACCATCTGGCTTCCTAACAACTACATAGGTCTTCTTCTTTTTTCAGAAAATACTTTTTATTTATCTATGTTTGGCTGTCCTGGGTCTTCGTTGCTGCAAGGGCTCTTCTCTAATTGCAGTGAACAGGCTTCTAAATGCGGTGGCTTCTCTTGTTCCAGAGATGAGCTTGGGGCACATGGGCTTCAGTAGTTGCAGCCCGTGGCTCGGTAGCTGCAGCTCCCGGCTCTAGAGCACAGGCTCAGTAGTTGTGGTGCTCGTGTTTAGTTGTTCCATGGCATGTAGGATCTTCTCCATCCAAGGATCAAATGAATGTCTCTTTCATTGACAGGCAGATTCTTTACCTCTGAGCCACAAGGGAAGTCCTTATGTAGGCTTTCTGAGTCTGTTTGATTGTCTTGAAAACAGTTTAAGTAATAGCTCATCTAAAGGATTAATTCATCCATATATGTGAAGTACTAAACATTGTACATTACACATATGTAGTAGGCATGTAAGGAATACACGTTTTCTCCCTTGTCATTCTAATATCATTTTGTAGATCCTATATCGGAATGACAATCAGATTTTTACACTTTAGTAACACTGTAGATAATTCTGTGATATCCCATAGAAGACTTCAGGATACTTCTATAATATGCATGTGTTCTTCCTCTCCGCAGCTGTAAACTTTTTGGAATTTAAGGGCACTGTCTTACAGTACTGCACTGACCACAGTTTCTGGTGCCAATAGGTCTCCAATACATGTTTGCTGGGGGGATTGCATCTTTTAATGTGAATAATCTGGCTCCAAAATTAGTCTGTATACCTTCCAAAGGAGTAGAATCCTTTCCTATTCTTGAATCACTAAGTGTTTTGAATTATATCTTTTCACTCATTGACACTCAGGCAAATCTCCAGTGATTATGTGGACAAAGACCATGAGAGTCTGGAGCTGGAAAGAACATGAGAGTTACCAGGTAGTCCTGCATTTCACAGGGTCCTTTCTGAAGTTAGTGAATTGCACAATGGCATTGGATGTGTCCCCCTCCCCACGCCTTTGACACATTTTCTCTGATGCTTCATTTGGATTATAATCTTTTCACATCATATGAGAGTATGCTCTTTATTTTTTAAATGAAGGATAATTGCTTTGCAATGCTGTGTTAGTTTCCACCATACAACAACATGAATCAACCATAAGAATACGCATATCCCTTCCCTCTAGAGCCTCCCTCCCACCAGTGCTCTTGAAATGATTTCTTTTTCTTCCTCATCCTAACTGAATGCAGTATGATATAAGCTGAAGGAACCAAATATATTCATTTTTCTCTTTTTCAGAATGTCTATATTTATTAACTTTTAAAATGGTGCTTATTAAGACAAAAAGGCCCAGATGGGTAACATGTTAAATTTGACTTGTGATTATATAAGTAGTCTTCTTTATTTTGCTTATGCAGGATAAAACATAAACATTTTGTAACATAAGATTTTTTTTTATGTTCAGCAATTGTGTCATTGTTGGGGTTTAAGGCAAATTTTCTCCATGTGTGCATACCGACTGGATTCTCAAAATGACAGTGAAATGAAAAACAAGGCCTGGCAATGAAATTGTAGTTTATTTGCTTATCCACTCATTGTCTAATTCAGTTATTTATTCAGCAAATATTTAGCAACAATATCCAGTATACTTGGTACTAGAATTAAGCACTGGGGATTCAATAGAGTGGTTGCCACCTTGGGAAGCAAACCAACCAACCCAGATAGTTAAACCCAGGGTGTTATGTACTTAGATGCATGGAGAATAGTGATCTATGTGAGCTCATAGGAAAGGTGTTGAGGATGAGATGTGAAGGATGAGATGTGAATAGCATGGAAGTCATGTAAAGAGGAAAGGTAGAGGTGAGGACTGTGGTAAAGAGAGTAGCGTGTGAGACAGCTAAAGACCGCAGTATTGCCAGCAAATAAACGTAATACAAACAATATTCTACTGTTACCCAATAGGGAGGGTCAAAGAGGACCCTTCCTCATGGGCCTCTGTTCTTAGTAAGGACACAAAGAAGAATCTGAAGTCTTAGCAGTGGCAAAAACTACTGTATTGAAGAAAGAACAGAAAAACATCTCAAGGAAGAAGTGGGCCAAGCCGAGAGAGGGACTGGCAATGGAATGATGAGATACATGGTTTTCAAGACAAAGCTTTTACATATTCATCCAGGTGGGCGTGGAATGACAGTTTTGATTGATTGTTGCAAGTTGCAAAGCAACAGGCTCTATTGCTCATGTCTTTCCCATAATTCAGCCTGCTCTAATTAGATGTAGGCATGTATAGAATATTTATGAGCCTTTTATAGGCTCTGGGCTGCCTAAGGTCACTTGACACAGCTGTGCATCAAGGTGTCATGTGCTGAAGTTGGAGAAGCCCCTGTGGTTAGTTTGTATCCACTGTGTGCCTAGGCAGCCTGCAAGTTGGAAAAGTCTGTGGTTATTTTGTATTAATAGCCTATCCATGAGCTTTCCAGGGCCACATTACAGGGTGTCTGGAGTGGGGTTTAGAGATTATCTTGAATCTTTTTCGTTAGACCACCCTGTGTTGCTCATGTCTAACTGCATAATTTGACATGTAAAAAAATTTAGAGCAATTTTGTTGAGAAGGAGAATATATTGAAGAGTTGGGTTTTGTTTTGTTTTTTAACATATTGGGATATTGATGGTAAATAAAAAGTTCTTCCTTTTCTTCTTACTCAACTATAGATTATGTTGTTTGTGTGCATAATTTGATTACTAGGAGAGGAGCAATTCATTCCTAAATGTTTTTCAAGGTAGAGTGGGGGTGGGGGAACACAGAGGGTAGAGAGTGTTTTGTTCTCTGCTTTAAAAGAGAAAACGTTTTTAAGGTGTTTTATTAAATTATAAATTCAATTTTTAATTCTAGAAATATTGTACTGTCCTCCTGTTCTTCCCTGGCTCAGCTGGTAAACAATCTGCCTGCAATGTGGGAGACCTGGGTTCAATCCCAGGGTTGGGAAGATCCCCTGGAGAAGGGAATGGCTACTCATTCTAGTATTCTGGCCTGGAGAATTCCATGGACTGTATAGTTCAAGGGTTTGCCAAGAGTCAGACACGATTGAGTGACTTTCACTTTCACTATACTTCCCAGGTGGTGCTAGTGGTAAAGAATCTTTCTGCCAGGGCAGGAGACACTGGTTCAATTCCTGCGTGAGGAAGTTCCCCTAGAGGAGGAAATGGCAACCCACCTCAGTATTCTTGCTGGAGAATCCCATGGACAGAGGAGCCTGGTGGGCTACAGTCCTCAGGATCACAAAGAATCAGACAGGACTGAAGCTGTGCTAGGATCTATTAATAGTAACTCAGTGGTGTCTAAAGTAGAAATGAGCCTGACCTCAGAGAACTGCCTTCAATGAGAGACACAGCATTCATAAAAAAAAAAAAAAATCACGCAGTTCATTACTTATGTTCAACTCTAGGGGAGCTACAAAGTAGATGTGCGTGGTGCTGGGGGAGTTGGGCTAGTTAGGAATTTTAGATGAAGAAATGCCTGAGACTTTATTTACTGACACAGTTAAATGGAATCTTCTTTAATGAGGAGGGTGTCATATAATTAGAAATCTGGTGGCATCATAATTTAATTTTCTGAAATTGCCACAATAGGTGTTGATTTGAATTCATTTAAATCACTTGGATCATATACTTCTTATTGACTTTACATGTTCTAGCAAAGAGACCTAGATTACTGACAACATGATGAATGTATCAGAAATGATTATATAATTTTGAAAGAGGATATTGACGTTTGCAAGCAGGTTAATTTAGAAGCCTGTTAGTGTTATGGATTTAAGCGTTCTGGCACATTTTGAGTTCTTATTGATGAAACTCAGGAACCAGAATCTATAAAAAGATATGCGATATAAGTAAACCATCAGAGAAAAATAATATTCTTGGAAAAGTGAAAATCAAACTGTCACACATGGATATGCATTCTGGTCATTTAGACAAATATAAGTCTAAATAGTCCAATTATCCAAGCTGAAACCTGTCACTTGTCCTGGAGTTCCAGAAAACTGATAAATATAAAACCGAATAATGGATGGAAACCAGTAATCATTTATCCAGGAAGTATTAAGTGCCTCAAGTAACAGATTTTATTTTTTCAGAAAGGGTTTTAAATAATGTGGAGTGAAATGCAGGATTTGAAAGTCTTTGCTTGGGTATCTCAACAGCAGTATCTTTTCCAGATGACTAGGTTTTTGGGAAAGTTTTCTGGCTAAGTTAGATTGATGATTTAATTGTTGTTGTTCGGTAGCTAAGTTGTGGCCAATTCTTTGCAACCCCATGGACTGCAGCATGCCAGGCTCCTCTGTCTGTGCAATTCTCTAGGCGAGAATACAGGAGTGGATAGCCATTCCCTTCTCCAGGAGATCTTCCTGACCCAGGGATTGAACTGGGGTCTCCTGCATTGCAGGCAGATTCTTTACTGTCTGAGCCACCAGGGAAGCCCAGTATTTCCCTGAGTATGCTCAAATTCACACCCATTGAGCTGGTGATTTAATTACAATCTGAGATTTAATGTCTTTAACTGTAAATTTCTTACTAACTTTCGTTGGGTAGAAAACAGTCTACTGAAGATTGGGATGTCAGAGGTAATAGAAGAAATTGTGTTAATCAAAACTCTTAAATGTTAGAGTCTCAGGATCAGCCTGTGTCTTCAGAAATTCCTGCACATTTCTGAAATCCCAACCTTGAGGCACCTTGAGTTTTCTCAGTGTCCTCTGGCTTCTTAAGATCTCTGCTGTGATGCCCTCTGGGTCTTATTCTCTTTGGTTCACACGCATGCATTTGGGACTTCTGTTCCCTTGGCCTGCAGGTTCTGTACGGTTTTTTCAAGATCCTGCTTACTGCTTTCCATGGGAGGAATAACAGAATCTAGCTAGTTCATTTTATAATGCTATTAACACTTTTGTGTCTTCATATTAAGTATTCCCCTCAATGCTTCAACTTCAAAATGGCTTTACTACATATGTTACAATATAGTTGCACTGAATCATGATTCAAATCTCCAGTAGAGAGAAATATTCTGTTTCATGCTAGAGGCATTTGATTGAGAACTTTCCTATTATCATCCTCAAAAATGCTTCCCTTAGAAAACATGCTTTTGTATCAAGAGAGACATTGTGGAAGCATGTGCCTTAAACTAGATGAGTAGATGGGAAGAAGACAAGGTGCAAATGCAAAAGATGAGAGCCTTCTGTTTCAAACTTCTGCGAGGTTGACAGAAAAAAATAAAATGGGGGTAGGGCATAATGAGCATAATATACTCGCTGGGAGTATGATTTGATGTGTTTATATTTGACTACATTTGATGTGTTCAAAATGGGTTTCCCGGGTGGCACAGTAGAGAATCTGCCTGCCAGGAGATTGATGT
Source organism: Capricornis sumatraensis (assembly GCF_032405125.1). Classification (NCBI taxonomy): domain Eukaryota; kingdom Metazoa; phylum Chordata; class Mammalia; order Artiodactyla; family Bovidae; genus Capricornis; species Capricornis sumatraensis. The sequence goes on along the minus strand of NC_091089.1, from coordinate 10,987,462 downwards.
GACCTGGGTTCGATCCCTGCATCGGGAAGATCCCCTGGAGAAGGAAATGGCAACCCACTCCAGTATTCTTGCCTAGGAATTCCCATGGCCAGAGGAGCCTGGTGGGCTGCAGTCCATTGGTTGGCAGAAGAGTAGGACTTGACTGAGCGACTGAGCAAGCATGCATGATGTATTCAAAATACATTGGTTTCCCATGTACCTATTAATACAACTTGGTGACTATAAGGTTTTAAGGGCCAAACATACTGAGGAAACCAGTGGCTAGTTCTGATCCTCCAGGTCTCAAATCCCTTGTTAGTATCAATACTTGCCTCTGTAGGTGGTGTCTTCTCTTGCAGGATGTCCACCCTGACTGGTCTGCTCTCTTCTGCACACTGTTTCTCTGAGAGTGCCACCTGGTCTCCAGAGAATGCTCTGTGGCTCTTGGATATTTATCTTCCCTGTTGCGTGTGAATCAAGGTTTCTGTACCATCTCTAAATTATACTCATGGAATAGGTGATTTTATTTCTTTCCATTTTTAATTTTCAGAGGCTGTGTTGAGAAAGAAAGTTTTAGTCTATAGTCATGTTCTAAATGATGTGATCCCCAAAAGATACTCTCTTTTGACCCTAGGTGGTCATTTATCATAGCATTGCTTACAGAAAAATAACTTTAAGAAACTCATTTCTTTTATATTGTAAAACAGACATTTAAGTAACATAGGTCAAAGAGAAATTTAATGGAATTTAAGGCTGAAGGATAAAAAACACTGAAATCTTGAGGGATGCTGCAGAATTCAGGGATATTTTTAACATCAGTGACTATATTCGGAAATGGTTATGTCTGCCGTGGGACAGTGCTTCTCAGATCTCAATTACAATGAGTGTAATTAACCCAGAACCCCAGCTGCCCTCGTCTGAAATCCAGGGAATGACAGTGCACTTCTCATAGACAACTCGCAGCCAAAGACAGGCCTCCTGGTGTTGGGACATGCAACCCTTCTCACTAATGACTTTGACTCAAATACTCTGTGTCCTCACCTCCCTTTCCGAGGAAGGCTTTGATGTCTGAGATGATCAGACCCAATCTGCCTTCCTTCCCTGTCTCTCCCTCATGCAGTCATTCCTGATCCCAGTCTGACTGTTCTCGGCCTTTCCTGTCTCTCCCCCATTCTCTCTCCTATGCAGTCCCCGCAGTCAATTTATTGTATTTTAAATGCCAGCTGTAAGAGTTGCTTCTTGAAATATCCAGATTAACCCAATATCAAAGACAAATTTAGCAAACTAAATCCTAACAGAAAAAAAAAAAGCACAATGAATGTAGAAAGAGAGAAAGTCAATATTAGGAATTAATACAAAAAAAGTAGAATAGAGTTAGCAAAGACAGAAGTTGGTTTTTTGAAAAATTAATTAAGGCAAAATTAATTAAGAGATATAATTTTAAAAGCCTAGTAATAAAAAAGGGACCAAATTTTAGATATATCAGAGGTTTACAAAGATAGGGAACCACTCTGCAGAGAGAATTCTAATAAAAATAAAATCTTACATGAAATGAATTATTGACCAGAAAATATAACTTACCCAGTATGACTCTTATGAAAATAGAAAGCTGAAATCCATTTATAACATTAAATAAAGTAAATTAAAAATTAATGAATTAAAACTTTTTATAATAATACTCTAGCATCAGAATACTTTATGGTTAAATTCTACCATTCTATGTAGATGATTCTAGTTTTATAGAGCATCTTCTAAAAAAGAGGAAAAAAAAGAGAGAAAACTTCCCAATTCTTTTTATTGTATTAGTTTAATCCTTATACTGCATCTAGACAAGGGTAATATAAGCAAGGAAGATGATAATCAATTTCACACATAAATATAATGGCAACAATATTGACCAAATATGAGTAGTCTTAATATTTTGATGAATAAAAATTTGTCACAGGAATACAAGGTATACTATAATATTAGGTCTTTTATTATGTAAGTCAGCACAAAACAGAGTACAAGAAAAAGTCAATTATGTAGTTACTTCTAAAGTTGCTTAAAAAAACAGTTGTACAACTCAATTCATGATTATAGGAAAAAACATTTTAGCATATTTAGGACTCAAAGTGAACTTTTTAAACCTGATGGAGTAACAAAATTGTGGAGCAAATATTTTATTTAGTGATGAAGTATTAGAAGCTTGACAAACCTAGACAGCATATTAAAAAGCAGAGATATCACTTTGCCGACAAAGATCTATATAATCAAAGCTATGGTTTTTCTAGTAGTCATGTATGGATGTGAGAGTTGGACCATGGAGAAGGCTGAGCACCGAAGAATTGATGTTTTCAAATTGTGGTGTTGGAGAAGACTCTTGAGAGTCCCTGAACTACAAGGAGAGCAAACCAGCAAAGGAAATCAACCCTGAACATTCAGAAGGACTGATGCTGAAGCTCCAGTACTTTGGCCACCTTTTATGAAGAACTGACTGATTTGAAAAGATCCTGATGCTGGGAAAAACTGAGGGCGGGAGGAGAAGGGGGCGACAGAGGATGAGATGGTTATACAGCATCACTGACTGAATGGACATGTATTTGAGCAAATCCATGGAGATAGTGAAGGACAAGGAAGCCTGGTATGTCCATGGGGTCACAAAGTGTTGGACATGACTTAACGAGTGAACAACAAAACCAGAAGCATGGTACCACTTTTTATTTAATATTCTGTTTCAGATGCCAGGCAGTTCAACAAAAGAGGAAAAGTAATAAAGTTATAAGAATTGGAAAGATACAAAATTGTAATGATCACAGAAGGTATAATTATTTAGAGAACACAAACTAATCCATAAAATATAATTCATGAGAGTTTAAAGATACTGTTGAATATAAGACCAATTAAGTATATATATATGTATATATACCAGAGAAAATCATATTTATAAATATAATATATATGTATTATAAATAGAGTAGTACCTGGGTAAAGGATTGGGAGGCTAAAGAAACAGCAGAGTTAAGAACCCAGACTCAGAGTCACCTGCATAAGGACAGTTGATCTATCAACAGCTGTCACTGGAAGCCAGTGGTAAGTAGAGGAGGCTGTAAAAAGTACTGACTTTAGATTAAAGATGAATGGAAGGAATGAACTTGCTTATTATAATATTAATATTAGTCTTTTTAATGAACAATCTTATTTTAATACTTAAAAAGTTTGTGTGATTCTGGTTTGATCAATGAAACAAACTCATTTTTTATTCTTCACTGTTTCTTGAAAGAATTCATCAATATATCTCTTTTGTCAAATTTCCCCCCAAAGCAGATATTAAAAAAGCAATATTAAAACATAAAATTGTTACACTAAGTCATTCTTGACATAAAGTGGTGATTTAGGGGTTTCTCATTAATACTTTTGCCACTATTTCATTTTTATCATCATACTCTAGATCTAATTCATTCTACTATCTTCTTTTCTACTCTTTCCCCCATATAAATAATATACTATGTACTTTTTTCTTCTTTACAGCTCAGTGTTAATAATTAAAGTTAAGTTTCTGTTTTATTTGAACCATCAGAGTATAATATAATAGTCAATATAAATTTTAATTAAAATGGTGGTTAATCCTTTAGAAAAAATAAATACATTGATTAACATGAAACATAATCTCAGTTGAGTGGAAAACCTTAACTTTAGGTGATTTCCACAGATTTCCTGTTCTTTAGACACTGAGAACTGTCAAAATCTCTGAGAAGACCATACCTGGGGCCAAGAAAGTTTGTATACTTCTAAAATTACTCCTTGGAAGAGAAGTTATGACCAACCTAGATAGCATATTGAAAAGCAGAGACATTACTTTGCCAACAAAGGTCTGTCTAGTCAACGCTATGGTTTTTCCTGTGGTCATGTATGGATGTGAGAGTTGGACTGTGAAGAAAGCTGCTGCTGCTTACTTTGGCCACCTCATGCGAAGAGTTGACTCATTGGAAAAGACTCTGGTGCTGGGAGGGATTGGGGGCAGGAGGAGAAGGGGACGACCGAGGATGAGATGGCTGGATGGCATCACGGACTCGATGGATGTGAGTCTGAGTGAACTCCGGGAGTTGGTGATGGACAGGGAGGCCCAGCGTGCTTCAATTCATGGGGTTGCAAAGAGTCGGACATGACTGAGCGACTGAACTGAACTGAACTGAAAATTACTTTTAGGAGAGATTTTGGAAATAAAGAGGATCTACCCTTTATGATTTTCTTAATTTCCTAGTGCAGATTTTATTAAGTATTTTATATTTACACAGTTTTTCCTAGTTGTTGTTTTTCAGTCGCCAAGTTGTGTCCAACTCTTTGCAACCCCGTGGACTGCAGCATGTCAGGCTTCCCTGTCCTTTACTATCTCCTAGAGTTTGCTCAAGTTCATGTTTACTTATTATAAGGATACTCTAAAAGTTATGAAATCATAAGTAACCATCTCATGACCTGCAAAATGTATAGGTCAATGAGGAAGTGATGACTAGAATGACCATAAGCTGTTACTCAGTTCAGTTGCTCAGTCATGTCCGACTCTTTGTGACCCCATGGACTGCAGCATACCAGGCTTCCTTGTCCATCACCAACTCCCTGAATTTACTCAAACTCATGTCCATTGAGTCAGAGATGCCGTCCAACCACCTCATCCTCCGTTGCCCCCTTCTCCTTTTTCCTTCAATCTTTCACAGCATCAAGGTGTTTTCCAATGATTTGGCTCTTTGTATCAGTTGGCCAAAATATCAGAGTTTCAGCTTCAGCGTCAGTCCTTCCAGTGAATATTCAGGGTTGATTTCCTTTAGGTTTGACTGGTTTGATCTCCCTTCTACAGTGCAGCACAATGGATTCAGAATGTGGTTGTATCCTTATATAAGTGGGTGTCTGTTAGCCTCGTGTGGGTGGGATGAACTCATATTGAAGGCAGAGAGGAACCTTAGGTGAACCCTGGCTTGGACCCTTTGTCCACCTTGACATTACTTCTACTGTCAGAACCCCAGTTTCCCTTCTCGTGTGTAGCACACACAAACTTACAGGATGGTGGTAAGGATAAGAAATAACCTTAGAGCTTATTTACCAGGAACATACTAGGTCCTCAGTAAAAGGGTAATCATCTTTTACTGCTAGGGAGTGACAAGCTTCCTGCTTTTTATCTCTTCAAAAGCACGGTGTTTGTAATGAGGTTTTATAGCTAACTTGTCTGAAATGAAAATTCTGACTATTTGCAAATCTATTGCTGGAACATGCACATTGTTTGTACGCAACACTCACTGGCCTGAAGAACACCATATCATGCATTCGGTTGGGGGGTCTTCTCAGTCAACAAGGTCGATTTACAAAATGATTGTTGTCTTGATAAAACATGCTGAAAAATAATACACTTTTTCACCTGTTATTATTTGAATTGGCTGTTGGTATGCTTTGTTCTTTAGAAAACATATTTATGACAGAAATATTTATGTTGAGTTTGAAAGTTTAATAGCTATTTTCCCTAAATCATTCCTGTCTCATAATACTAAGTTGTAGGAAATACTTTCCATATTTTATAAATGAAAAATAGTGTCTTGGGATAAAAAGAATTGGATTCAACTTTTGGTCATTTTACTGAAAAAATCCTGTCTTTACCTCATTCCTATCACAAAATACAAAGGAGCTACGACAACAGTAATAAGACTTAAGAGTAAATGCCCTGAGAAATTCTGTTGGCAGTTGAATCGGTGAGTGAATGACTGGCTCTGCTACGATGCTATCTTATTTCACTTTGTGCCCAGTTGCTGTGAATGAAATACAAAGGAGCTTCTTGCTAGAGACAGAGTATGCATGTTTTCCTTCCTTCAGCAGGTCCTTGTGAAGCGCTGATCTAGCGTGTGTTTGGTGCCAGATGATGAGCAAACTGACCCAATTCTGGTTTCATAAAACTTACATTCGAGTTATTTTGTTCATTGCAATCTGCTACTGATGTCCTTTCAGCAGTATTAAGCAATGACAAGGGGCAAAGATTGAGTTTATAGATGAATATAATTAGAAATGACCAAATTGTTAGGTTGTGAACACATATGTCACTCATATCTCAATAAAGCTGGAAGGAAGGAAGGAAAGAAGTAAATACATAAACACTTATATACATATATATGAATAAAAGAAATGACTCAATTTGGTCCTTGGGAATAATCACAATATTATATTTTTTTCATAAGAAACTCAAATGATCCTTTAAATCACACTTCCTTCTAAGTGTAAGTATCTGCTTGTTTAACTTGCTTTCTTACCTACTCTCCTAAGCTCCTAATATGTCATGACTGGGCTCTTGGCTCTTAGAATATTCACATACATCTCTTACTTCCTTTTGTTGAGATACTTTTAGCTTGATTCTCCTTCCCTGGCTGTTCAGATGGTAAAGAATCTGCCTACAATGCAGGAGACCCAGGTTCAGTCCCTGGGCTGGGAAGATCCCCTGGAGAAGGGAATGGTTACCTACTCCAGTATTCTTGTCTGGAGAATTCCATGGACAGAGGAGCCTGGTGGGCTACAGTCCATGGTGTTGTAAAAAGTCAGACATAAGTAAGAGACTAACACTTTCATTATTAAAATTCATAGTGTATTACAGTTAGAATTAAAATGTTCTAGAATTTTTCTGTTGATCATTGGAAGTGAATCAATAGAATTCCATTTCAAATTGATCAGTTGTTAGAACTGCTTACAAAATACTCTGAAAGCTTAAAGTAATACCTGATATTTCTTTCATTCCTTTTAACTCCACATTTAATTGAATGGCTTTTAAGGTAGTAGATTTTGTATGATTCTTAGAAAAGAATAATCTGACAAGAAAGAATCATTAAAGATGAAATAAAAATAAAATTGCTAATAAAATTTATGATCCAGTTTTCACAAACCCATACTTTTTTGATGTTTATTATATGCCTAAATTTATCAGATAATTGGTATGTCAATAAAAACCTTCAAATAGTAAATAATAACACATCATTATTTAAGTTTTGTTGTTATTGCTGTTAATATAATTCCTTCAACTTTTTAAATTTAGATTTTTTTCATTCAAGCCATCTATTATTTATTTAAAATTCTATTTCTACTTGTTATCTGTTATTAGGTATAAATTCACATTCAGCAATGTCTTTTAAATGCCTAAAGTTTTACAAAGACTTGACATAGCACCCTATTTGTCCTTGACCAAGAATACATTTATTCTCATAAAATTAATTTTTCATCACAAAGCTGATGATTTTTTATTAAAACTTTATTATTTTCATTCTGATAAGTGATGTGATGCTAGTCAAAAAGTTTAAGCATTAATCTTAATAATTAAAGTCATGTCATGTTCTAAATTGGATTGTGAAATACTGTTTTCACCTCATATCCCAAACAGGCACCCCAAATGTCAAGTCACGTCATCTAAAATTTGATCCCTTAGTTTATTATGTTTAATTGATAGAGAAGGTCTAGTGCCAAGAATGTAATTTTAGTTTCCTGTTTTTTCAGAAACCAGAGCCTCACTTAGATTTGGGAACAGAACATTTTCTACAATAATGGCTCAATTATGTGTGTATGAAAAAGCAGTTTTTAGACTTTTTAATCAAAATTAATTTCCAAAGATATTATTGAAGTCTAACATTTTCTTAATGTTGATTTCTCTTTGAAAATTTAAAGTCATGGAAACTACTTTATAATAGTGCAGTACTATTCAGCACTTTGCCATCAAGCCATTTGAAACTAACAATGTTAAAACAAGTAATTTTCAACCTTGATCCATAACAAATAGTTTTAAAATACCTCTGATTTTAATCATGTTGCCAACCTCCATTCCCTGAAAATCAAATAGGCCATTCATTCAGGTGAGTTTGTCTATATTGTACAGTACTTTAACCATGGTGTTTATGATATTTTATTACATTCACCATCTATGTACAATGACTAGCATAGTGCCTGGAAGTTGAAAGGTATAGTAAATAAGTGAATGAGTGAATGAATATATGAACTATATCCATGCAACCAAAATTTCCCAAGAAATGATTTTGTTCCTTCTCAACTGATAAATTCTTATCAGCTGAGTGGAGCTTGATGGCAAAATATCATCAATGTCTCACTTAATATACTTAATTGAAAAATATGGTCTGTTTGGTTCTAGAAATAGTCCCATGAACCAAGAGAAAGGGTACATTTACCTAGCACATGATCTGGTCTTAGGGCTTATGTGTTGTTTTCAACTTTTCAGACAAATAGAGTTCTCTTTTTAAAAATTGTGTGGAGACTTCCCTGGTGGTTCAGTGGTTAAAACACCACATACTTTCACTGCAGGGGGCACAGGTTCAATCCCTGGTCGAGGAACTAACTTCCTGCCTGCCTTGGATGTGGCCAAAAAATAGAAAAATTAATGTGTAAATGGACATATTCACTTTGGCAATTGCAAATGCTACATATTGCTTTTCTGTGTTTTCTGTCTTTAGCTAGAGAGATTGCAGGCTGAAAATACATCTGAGTGGGACAAGAGGGAGCTACTTGAAAAGGAAAAACAAGGACTGGAGAGAGAAAATAGAAGGTTAAAGGTCCAGGTGAAAGAAATGGAAGAACTCCTGCACAGGAGAAATAGATTAAGTGAAAACTCGGAAGGTCCTGATTTCAAGACATCAGGAGTTGAGCCACAGGAAAAAAACAAGGTATGGGAACTCTTCAGAAGCAAATGTCTTCACTTCCTTTGTATTTCTGCCCTGAGGACTGGTGGGTACCGCCCTAATTTTCACAACTTCAAGCCTGAATACACTTTTTTGTACTATCTCATATCTGATAGTTTGATCTTTTCCCATGGTAATATAAAATGTATCTAAAGTGTTGTTCATGCATAGGAAAAGAGAATGTGACAAATTTTGTGTGAACATGTTAGGGTATGACAAATCTGAGAGTTTCAAGCTTTTCCAAAAGGAAGAAAAGCATGAAGTCAGTAAAGGACCTCTGTGTTTGGTTTCCTGTCGTAGTTTCATCTCAGTTATCCAAGCAGTGGATCTTATTTTTCAGAGAGTATTTTTCTCCATCAGTTTGGGCAACTATACAATTAGGATTCGTTGGTGTAAGGTAAATATCCACATAAACATTTAAACATATCTGGTTTACTCCTCTCTGATTTCTTTTTAGTCTCAGAAAAATTATTTTTAAGTCAATTAAACACATCATGTTACAAATAACCTTTATAGGCTATGACATAAATGTTAAAACCTGAATTACAGTCAAATTTTGACTTTGGGAAAGTTAGCTTGCTTTGGAATTTTGTCCTAAAGCCAATAGACATATTTACTGCTATGGATGTAATTTTTTTTGATACATGGCTTTTAGATTTTTAAAACACTCTCAGTGGCAGTTGTAACGCATATGTGTTGGTGTCAATATATTGCAAAACACATACAGCTTGTTCCTGTTTCTCCCATGAAAGTAGCTATGGTACCTTAATGCATCATTCTATCTTTTTCACTCAGTTCCTTTAACAATGAGTTAAAAATGAGTTTGAAACGGTCATATTTTTTGAGTCATATAAGTAGTTCATATTCATATCAGCTGTAAAAGCTAAATGGGCAGAAAAATTGAACTCCATATTACTTTTGTTTATTCTTTGTGATTTTAGGGATTTATTGCAAATATAAGATTAAATTGGATTAGTGTTTCATGACTTGGTGATGCAAATATCTAAAGTTAAATGTTATAGTCAGTGATCATAATTTTCTATTGTACAGATTCATAAACCGTCAGTAATGGTATATGCTTCTGACATGTACACAACGGATAAATCTGTAGAGAATGTTTTGCAGCTTGCCACTCATGAAAGCACAGAATTATTTCAATTATGGGGCAAGTTTTAATCATCAAAATATCTGTTTCCCTTTGATTCACTGAACAGAGCAAGCACTTATTTTTATTATTCCTTGAGCCAGTCACTGCTCTGGATGCTGGTGATGTGAAAATGACTGAATCATTATCCTTGCCCAGCATGGGCTTAGTGTCTGTCTGGGAAGATATTACACATCCATTGTTATCAATAATACATTGTGATGATGGCTAAGAGCAAAGTGGAATGGGAACATGAAAGAAGTACTTCATTCTATCCCACTTTGATGCCTTTCTGGTTATATCCAGCTGTTATAGCATAAAGTGTGTCAGTTAGGAAGTATGAGGGCTGATTGGGGCCTGTTTGGAGCTGGTGTGTGCATGCATGCTCAGTTGCTTCAGTCTTGTCCAACTCTTTGCGACCCTATGGACTGTAGCCCACCAGGTTCCTCTGTCCATGGGATTCTCCAGGCAAGAATACTGGAGTGGGTTGCCATGCTTTCCTGCAGGGATCTTCCTGACCTAGAAATCAAATCCACGTCTCCTGTAGCTCCTGCTTTGCAGGCGGATTTTACCACTGAACCACCAGGGAAGCCCTTGGAGCTGGTATATATGCCAATGTGCCTTATCGTGTTAGCAGACCACTCTGAGTTTAGACCTGGGCTCTTGGGACCAGTGCAGTTCTTTGGTTTAGAAGTAGACAGAGCTTGGAAACCAGGAAGATTTTGGAAGATCTGAATAACTTGTTGGGTGTGCTCATCAATCGCGAGGCTGTTCCTTCAGTGTGTATCATTTTGATGGCTGGGAGGTGTTAGTGAATTTTTTTAACCTTCTTCATTAAGAATTCAGACTCACTACTTAAACTAAAGGTGTCCCAGGTGGCACCAGTGATAAAGAACCCATCTGCCAACGCCGGAAACATAAGAGACTTGGGTTCAATCCCTGGGTGAGGAAGTTCCCCTGGAGGAGGACACAGGCAACCTACTTGAGTCTTCTTGCCTGGGAAATCCCATGGACAGCGGAACCAGGCAGGCAATGGTCCATAGGGTTGCAAAGAGTCAGACAGGAGTGAGCGACTTAACACGCATGCACTTAAACCAAAACAATTATCTGTCATGGAGCAGCTGCAGGTCATAATCCTTGGAGCCACAGAAATCTTTACAGATCAAAATATCAAGGTTCGGATGTCTCTCAATATCAAATGAATCAAAGCTTCATACAGAACAAGCCAAAGTCCAGGAAATTGTGTAGATGTTATTATAACACAAATCCAAACTGTGGTTTTAACATTATTTCAATAAAACTAATCTGTATGTGTAAAATTATGTGCATCAGTACCATATGGGAATAACATGTTTGTATATATATGTATATATACATATATATAAGTACCCTATAGAATTAGCATATATCTAAATGCATAAAAATACTGTGTATGAATAAGATGAGGAAATGGATACTGGCATATAAAATGCTAAACTCATAAATCTCATACAAACATAAAATGAACACATGTGAAAGGTTTTATTTCATCCATCCACTCCTGAATCAACCAGTAAGATGATATAACCAGCTGAAGGATGTAAGTAACAGACAAATGGGCAACCAGAATGCATAAATGAATTTAGTTATCAGATGCAAAACTGATTTTTTTTCCCCACAAGGGATAAAGAAATAAATTGCACTTCCACCAGGCAAAATTAGTCTGCATCTCTATGGATGAGAATTATATGCATTGCTGCGGGTTATCTAGAAAGTACATGGTTGTGTGTACTACAGCCCACAGACACTGAAAGCTGAAGATCCCTTTACAGTGATAAAACCCTAGCTGGAGAATGTTGTTAGAAAGGACCGTCTTTTCCAAGGCTCGGTGAAAAGAAAAAAAGCCAAATAAACAGCTGTAAGGTTCAGTAATTTGAATCCCTTTCTGAGCTCTTACCTGTCCTGTTTCTCTCTCTGTTCGCTTCTTTGAACTTCAGGACAGAGAATAAGGTAAGAGAACTTGATTGAAAGGGAAGGAAAGGAAAAGTGGGGTTTGTGACCACTGTAACGTGATAAAACATAAACAACCGAAGAGGAAACAAGCACGTATTACCTGACATTTATCAAAATATGTCATGATTTTGCTGTAACAGTGAAAAGTAGAATTGCAATTCCCAACAATTTTAGAAAATAGACTACCCTGTAGGGCTCAGATGGTTTCTTCAGTGTATGGCAGAGATTTCTGTGCTTGTGAAGCCTTAATTCTCTTGATGTGCAGTATATGTATTTTCTATTGCAAACCATACTTTTTCAAATGAAACATCATTGGAAAAAATGGTCAGTATTCTACTGAGCAAGGCCCCATGGCTCGTCAACATGCCCCTCATGAAGCGCTTTGGAAGCCTGTTTTCTTAAATCATTCTGGCAACTGATTCCCTTCATTCAGGTCACATACAGGGTCATTCTCAGAAAGTTAATGTGACAGAGAGGTAATTGATGTGTCTCAGGAAAATGATGAATTAATCCCAAAGTGGAAAGGCCATCAAAGTCAATTCCTAATGAATTTACTTTACTGAAAGTGTCCATTCTTTGAACAGAATTGACATTATGTATATTTTGTTTAGCAACTTTGTCTTCAGAAACGTATTATTTCCATTCGGTGGTGTAGCAGGCAGCTGTAACTTTAACTTTCCTCCATTCATTATCATTCTTCCAAAGCCTTCTACTACTCATAAATTTGTTGAACCATTTAACAATAAACAATAATTATACCTATTCTTTTGCTGTTGAGTAATAAATATAGAACACTATAATTTGATGTTATTAGATTTATTATATTATCTTCTTATGTTTTTCTTTAGCTGTTCTTACTCTGCTTTGCTCTGAGATACACTAGAAATTTCAACTTTTAAAATAGCTATTAGTAAATACTTATATAACTGTATTGCTTCTCAGCCTTTTGGCTAGATCATGTGTAAGTACTTATATAACTATAGAGATGTTTAGACATATGGAAAAATATAATAAAAGTGTGTTAAATATGCTATATCTTATTAATAAAAATGAAAATAATTTATTTTGAAGAATAGCATGTATACCACACTATTAAACCCTAGGCTACAGAAGACATTCTTCAAAATAAATTATTTGCTCATGAAACTGAAAAACACATCCACGGTTTTGGGTACATTTTAACAAAGGTGAATGGAATTATGTAGATTGAGCAAAACAATGTCCTTTTGCTTAAGAAATTCTGAAGTTAGCAGAAATAAAGATACTTAAGTACCACTTACAGATATCATAAGGATGATATCTACTGAAAGTGCCCCACTGAATTGAAATAAATCAATATACTGCAAAATAGGGTGGCATTTACTTTAATATACTATGATTGCTTTCACCTCCACTCAAATACATACACACATACATGCACACACCCACAGTGAATTGATTTCTACAAAACTAATACTAAACTAGGAGTATTAGTTTTCTTCCCCTTTTGTGATTCTCTACTGGAGCAAAAGTGCGCACATAAGATTTTATATGCATGAAGCAGCATTTCTGGGAATAAATTATCTGCGTGTGGACTTCTACTTTCTTTTACTAAAACACCAAATGCTGTCATGTCTTTTGAAATTAAAATCATGAATATTAAATCTCAGTCCATGTGTTTGGCACATCCTCACAAATGTGTGTAGCAGATCATTAAATGAATGTGCATGTTTATGCTTTGATTTTCATTATTTAAATTTTACTGTATATTTTCATTTATCTTCAATTCTCATCCCCTCTCTTATTCTATTACAAGGCAAATGTGAGAGGGCAACAAAATCTGTAGGGTTAATGGGATCTTTTATCAGCCTTTAAAACCTCCTTTTTATGTATCAGATAAATAACATTTATCCCATAACCAATTAAAATGAAGATGCAAATTTTGACTCTTTAGGTCACTTATATTTTACAGAATTAGAACTTCATGAAATTTTATAGGTTGTGATATTCAGATATGAAATTATATCTCATTTTGTATTTTATATGACTGGCATACTACTAATAATCTGCTATATTATAAAATGATTGGCAGTTCCCATAGCTGTTATCAGTTGATTTATATATTAGTTTGATTTAAAATAGTGATAAAAATAATATTTAGCTTCTTATTTAAAATGACAAAATGCTATGGTTATAATATTTCTTAAAATTAAAAACCAAATTAAAAATAAAGCTGTAAGACTAGAGGAAAACTCAAATAGCTTTATAGGGCTGAGACATTCCCAATTTTTTTTTCTTTCTTATAGTGAAATCACAGTACATGAAGCTAACCATTTTTTAAAAGTCTTCATTGTATTTGTTACAGTATTATCTCTGCTTTAACCATTTTTGGTTTATCGGCAACAAGGCATGTGGGATCCTAGCTCCCCTCTAGGGATGAACCAGCACCCTCTGTATTGGAAGGCAAAGTCCCAGCCACTGGATCTCCAGGGACACCCTGAAGTTAACTGTTTTAAAGTGAATATCTTAATGGCATTTGATAAATTCACGATGTTGTACAACCACTTCTGATTCTAAAACATTTTCATCATTCCCAAAGGAAATATAGTAAGCATTATATAGGAAGATACCAGGAACCACAGATTTCCTTTCTGTCTCCATGGATTTACCTGTTTTTGGCTATATGGAATCATACAACACGTAACCTTATGTATCTGGCTTCTTCAGCATAAGGTTTCTGAGGTCCCTGAACTGTGCAGCAAGCATCAGCACTTTCTTCCTTTCTTTGTTGGCTGTAGAGCGTTTGATTGTATGGATATACCACAATTTGTTAATACACTCATGGGCTGATGGATACCTGGATTGTTTCCATCTTTTGGTTCTTTTGAACAGAGCTGTTAAGAACAGGAATGTACATGTATTTATTTGGGTACCGGTTTTCAATTCTTTTTGGTACAGATAGGAGTAGAATTTCTGGGTCATATGGTAATTATATAACTTTAGAGAGACCAACAATGTTTTTTTTACATTGACTGAGCCATTACTTTTCCAGTACAATATATGAGAATTCTTATTTCCCCAAATCCTCAGTGATACTTGTTCTTTTTTGGTTTTGTTTCTTTTAAAAATTATACCCATCCTACTGGGTGTGAAGTGGTAAATCTTGTTGTAAATCATGACTAACAATGTTGAAAATATTTCATGGGCTTCTTGGCTACTTTTGTCTTTTCTTCAGAGAAATGTCTATTTAGGCCATTAGCCCATGTTTAAATAAGGCTGTTTGCCTTTTTGTTGTCGAGTTGTGAGAGTTTTTTTATATTGTGGATATTAAACCCTTCTCAGATATTTGATTTGCAAGCATTTTCTACCAGTCTTTAGCGTATCTTTTCATTTTCTTGATAGTGTCTTCTGATGTATGCATTTTTATTTTTTGCATGCAGTTTTTGATTCTGATGAGTGCCAGTTTATTTTTTTCTTTTGTTGTTCATACTTTTAAGGTGTAATTTCTAAGACTCTATCACTAAATCAAGGTTATGATAATTTATTCCTATGCCTTCTTCTAAGACTTTTATAATTTTACATGTTATGTTTAGATCACTGATCTCATCTGAGCTAATTTTTATATATGGTTGAAGGCAGGGGTCCTGCTCATTTTACATGTGGATTTCCAGTTACCTCAGCACAACTTGTCTAACAGACTGTTTTTTCCCTATTGAATAGTCTTGACACTTTTGTTGAAAATCAGTTGTTAATAAATGTATGGGTTTATTTTCTGGATTTTCACTTCTATTCCATTGGTTTACAAGTTTACCATTATATCAGAGAATTCACCTTATAGTAAGTTTCAAAATCAGGAAATGTGGTTTCTCCAATTTTGTTCTGCTTTTTCAACATCATTTTGTATATTCAAGGAAAATTGAAATTCCGTATGAATTTGAGGATGAGCTTTTCCATTTCTGCAAAAAATGCCATAAGGATTTTGATAGGGACTCTATTGACTCCATAGATGACTTGTGGAAATATTGAGATCTGTTGAATATTTTGTGTTTTTCCAAAATTCAGACATAAAAACCTAAATTCTGATGTGATGGTGTTGGAAGTGGGGCCTTTGGGAGATTTGGTCTGAGGGCAGAGCCCTCATGAAAAAAAAATTGTTGTCCTTATGAAAGAGGCTCCAGAGAACATGTTGCATTATTATTCAGTGGAAGTGGTAACTGTTAAATGTGTGATTCAACTCATATATAACAGGTAAATAGGACCAAATATTAAAGAGTGAAAGCATGAAACTCTTATCCTGGGTCTATGCTCAATATCTGAGTGATTTTGGTCAAGGAATAATCTTTGTGGTTTAGTTTTTTTTTAACTATTAAAAAAGTTCAGAAAAAATACCTGAGATGCTTCCAACACCCAAATTCACAATTCTGTTATGTTTTTGAAAATATGGTTTTGAAAACTGGTTTAAATAAAGACATTAATTCAGGTTCATGAGGACAACATAATATTTCTTTGGAATTTCAGTTTATTTTTACTAAAATAGCTATTGGCTCCTAGTACAATTTAGTGTACTCTTTCCACTTACTGGATTTATTTCTTTTTAATTCACACAGTTAAATTTAATATGGTTGTTGACATAATTGAGAGATTTTTCATTTCATTTTTCTCTGCCACTGGCCATCACTTTGTTTCCCTGTCATTTTATTATGCTTAATTTAATGGTGTTTAAATATCCACAGCATTTGGCAGCTTTTCTAATTCTCTGTAAATTCTACGAAAAAAGAGGAGAGGAAGCACCAATACATCAGTAACTAACAAGAATCATTTCTTTGCTTTTAAACTAGTTTTGATTAATTTTCCATTATGTAGTTCTTTTTTTTTTTTCTTTTGTGTGGGTGATTCTATTTCAGTGCAAAGTGAATAGGAAATCAATCAAGAAGCAATAATTACATATCACATTCATATTTCACATTCACTTCTTTTCTATTATTCTGAAAGCTTGTTACTATATGTACACTTGGTAGAATTTACATGGTGAAAAGAAGGAATTTAAAAATAGGTTAGATGTTCTGATCTCCTAGAGCAGTGTTTCTTAACGTTGGATCCTGATCCTATCTGTCCCAGATAGGGTGCTGTCTGAAAACAAAAATCCTGAATTAATAGGCATATGACTTGGGAACTAGAAATGTATATATTTTAAAACAATAAACGAGGTGATTTTTATGTGCAGTAAGATTTGGAATATCACCATTAACGTCAATGTTTCCAAGATGCTTTGTAATATTACCCTTTGTAATAACTGTAAATGACTTCAGATTGTTTCTGATATAGCATTATTGAAATGTATGTGTGTGCATGTGTGTGTATTTATGTGTACGTATGTATGTGTATGTGTGTGTACAACTTTAGGAAGGAAGGTGATTGAGATAAGTATCTCCTGCTAATGGTAATTTTAAACTATTATTTTCAAGGACATTTTAGACACGTTATGGTTAATTGAAATAAACGTCACAAATGAAATTTGTTTTCTGATCTACTGTGCCCCTGCTTGACAACCTGATTCTCTTTGCACTGGAGGCAGGCTAGTGGTTGTTTCAGCGTCCTGTCCTTGACAGTGTGGGGGATGGGCAGAGACCTGCGAGAGGCCCACTGTGCCAGGCTGAGGCTAGTGTAGGGGAGCAATAGCATATGGAGGAATAATTAGGTGGCAGAGTCTGTATTACAAGAATAATTTTACCTTAAGCCAGTTGAAATTAATTATCCTACTTTAAGACAGATAGAATTAATTCTGTTTCTCCCCAAAGAAACTTTATTTGGCACAATGGCTGGGAAAGGGGTGTAGCTGGAGTGTTTGCTTTTTTAAAGTGATATTAACAAGCATCTTATAATTAGACCTATCATTTGGATCTATACACAATATAGGAAAAGAAGAAAATTCAGATCTACAAATTTTTAAAACCCAAATGTGGCCTATTCTCCAGATAATTATCTGAGTTTTATTGCTGTCTAGCCTTTATATTTGAATGAGTTACTACTTATTAGCCTAGCTCATACCATATAGAAATATTCCTTTTGTTCTTTCTTCTTATTAGATTTGTCTTATTCACTTCTTGCTTATTAGCATGTAATCCATTTTAAGAAAAAAATCAGCTCCAGTCTGCTTTTAGTTTTAATGGTTGTAAGGAAACTATAAATGAAGAATTTTAAAAAATGAGTTAAAAAGATTTTCAGCTTTTTCTGTGATGTGGGGACTACAAGTTTCAAATGTTGTAATCCATTTTATTTCATCTTATTATTCATCTTATTTCATGTGTTTGAAACATAATTTGTAAAGAATAAAAGAATATTAAACATGACTTTATAAAAGGTTCAAATTATCTCATCTCATCTAGTATTTCATTTTAAGTCAGGTAGTGTCTACCGTTTCATTAGTCTATTGATTTGCTCGATAAACATTTACCAAATACTGTGTCACTTAGAGTTTGACTGTAGATATCAGAAAATAGATTAAATAACAGAAAAGTATATAATGCAAGGAATCAGATGATTTTGAAAGATTGAGGAGGCAGATTCTGCTATGGATGTACAGG
Source organism: Capricornis sumatraensis (assembly GCF_032405125.1). Classification (NCBI taxonomy): domain Eukaryota; kingdom Metazoa; phylum Chordata; class Mammalia; order Artiodactyla; family Bovidae; genus Capricornis; species Capricornis sumatraensis. The sequence continues at coordinate 10,969,097 of NC_091089.1, read as the reverse complement.
AAAGACTCCTTGTAGACCACCATGTAACAGACATAACTAGAAAATTGGTTTCCCATCCCCACTGCTGGAAAGATATCAGGATTCAGGGGTTGGATGTCCCTGTTTCATCCTCCACCTCCATGATCATTCACTTAGCTAGAAGCTGGGATAGGAAGTCGGAGGACTTCCCAGAGGACCAGGCCTGCCAGTCTTGTAACTTCTGCTGCCTCTCTCTGCACAAATCAACTCCAAATCCAAGTCTGGCTTGAAGGCGTCTCTTTTCTAGCATCTAAGTCTGAAGCTCTAGCTACAAGAGTTTCAGGGAAGTACAAATGTTTGGCATTTCAAGAGGAAGAACTAGGAGTCTGGAAAAAAAATGTAGTTATCATCATCTATTGTATAGTTCAGACAGACACAGATGGGGATTTAAGGGTGGCAAGACACACAATGTTACAGCTGTCCTGAAAACTACAGTCAAGTCAAATCCTCAACAAAGACACCTTCAATGATGAATCAGCATCTCTGTTAAATGCTGCAAATTAGTGGATTCATGTCATTGCTTCTTCCTGGGAAATGAAGATTCAGATGGAGATGGGAAAGATGATAGGAAACGGTTACCTGGAAGAGTGATATGAGAGCATTCCACACCAAGTGAAGAAGGGCAAAAGCTCCTTGGCTACTGGTGAAGTTCATACCTTTGGGGGAAAAATAAGCTCCTGAAGACTACGGATGTTCTTTCCTGAGACCATTATATCTCAGGGGTAGGGGAAGAGAGCTGTATTTGAGGAATCTTTCCTCAAAGAACGCTGATGACTTGAACTTGGAAGACACTTGGAAGAAAACTGAGGTTCTGAAGCTCTACAATTTGTGTCTACTCTCTTCCCAGGTCCCTGATTGGGTGATAGAATTTCAGGGAAGCCTGGTGAGGGTAGGGAGGAGACGAGCTCAGCCAAGTTCACGTGCTGTAAAAGTGGAGGGCAAGCACAAAAAAAGGATCGTGGGATTTCCTAAATTAAGCTCCTAAGTGCTCCCCTTGGAGGATCTGGCAGTTATACTTAGTTGGTGCAGCTAAGGACCTGTCATTTTATGACCTTTTCAACTTACTTTACCCTTAGATCCCCTTGTTCCTCTGTGTAAATATGCCAGCCCTGAAATTAGAGCACCTTTCTGGGTTGTTTTAGGGACTTTCTCCATCAATTCAGATTATTCTTGGGGTATGATAATGATATAACATAGTTTCTTGAGTTATTAAGCCTGTGTCAAATGAGTATTTTGAAAGCTTTCTGTTAGCATGCTCTGCAAAATACTTGTCAATTATTTCTTTACCTAAGGATGGCTATGTTTTGCTCTGAATCCTCATCTATTTTTATTCTAAACATCCTAAAGTACAATCAGTGTTTGCCTTACTCTGGAAATACAGTTGTTTTTATTGGTATACAACCTGAAGATAAATCTCAAGTAGACAATGGACAGGGTGACACTGTGTAAGAATGTGCCCAGCGCTTTTGTTTGCCACACTCACAATATGGAAACGCATATTACATTTTCCCCTCTCTTTATATACACAGACATGCAGAGCTACATAGACACAAGAAATCGCCACATATGCATATGACAATGTGATAGGCCAAGTATTAATAAATCTAAGATGATAAAGACGATTAGGAAGTTCCAAATTTTTTATTAACATAATGAATGATATAGTCACCTGAGATCAGAAGATATAAACTGTACATGTAAATCTCTGTTTTATCAGAGCAAAAATTACAAACTTAAATACATTTGGAGATTCAGCATCCATTCTGTTTTCTAGAGCCTCGGGGATGGTTGGTATTTTGGGGCCTCTCACCTCTATTTGGGCTTGCCCGATAGCTCTGTGGTAAAGAAACCACCTCTCAATGCAGGAGACACAGTTTTGATCCCTGGGTTGGGAAGATCTCCCAGAGAAGGACAAGGCAACCCACTCCAGTATTCTTGCCTACGAAATCCCAAACACAGAGGGGCCTTGTGGGCTACAGTCCATGGGGTCCCAAAGAGTCAAATAAAACCTAGCAAGTAAACAATCTCTATTCACCAGCTTCTACTTAAAACATGCATTGATTTTCCACTAGGTTCAACTCCATCCCCAAACCTGAGATTAGGACTTATAGCCCTTCTTCTTCCAGGTTGAGTAGGTGATTCATGTTTAGCTAATTAAAATATTTAAGTTTCCTGGGCACACACACTAGTATGAGCAAGTAACCATGTCAGAGACGATTAAGTGTAATGATGCTTAGATTTTTCAGAGAGACACATTTTCTTGTCTGTTAAAATTAGACCTGAGAAAATGTAGATTTAGAGCTGTAAAAGGCATCTTACCATCACAGGGAGCTACCTGGGAAAGACAGAGCCGGAGCCGGAAGAGGGACCTGCCCAGGAGACACACTGAGCCTCTGGCTTCAGCGTAGTCTGCGTTAAGATGTCCGTGGGGGACTTCCTTGGTGGTCCAGTGGTTAAGACTCAGTGCTTCCACTGCAGGAGGCACAGGTTCAATCCCTGGTTGGGAAACTAAGATCCTACATGCCGTGGAGCAAGACTAAAAAGAATTAATTTAAAAATAATTAAAATTATAAGAAAGCGGCCTGCCCTCCTGCCCCAAGCATCTTACTGTCAGGATTCACCCTAACCCAGGAGGAGATGGGTGTCTCCCCGGTTCCAGCCTGGAACAGAGGTCACCACACCTAAAAAGATGTCCCTGAGACTTTCAATTATTTGGGTCAAGGAATTTTCTTCTTCATGTAAGAATGACTTGAGTTCCCAATAAAATCCCATAATTCAAAATTTATTTTCCAATAAATTAAAACCATTGCAATATTAATAGCAAATATATTCTTTACAAGAAGCCATTTTTTAGGGAAAATGTAGTTTAAGTTAAAAAAAAGACTCTTCTATTTCAAGAAAAATCAGGGAATTAGGATACACAAGTGATACTTGGCTTCTAGCTCTCAAGTGTGTGTTGTATATAAACAGAAAAGAGAAAAGCATTATAGTGATATGGATAAAAACCTACAAATGCACAAGTCAGTGTGTATTCTCTATGAGGAAGAACCTCAACTTCATGAAGGGTAGCTGGAAGTAATAGGATTCCCAAGGAGAAGACTACATTCATTTTCTAGGGTGATCATAACAAATCATGACAAGCCTGGTTGCTCAAACATTAGAAATTTATTCTCTGAAAGTTCTGGAGGCTTGAAGTTCAAAGTGGAGGTTTTAGTCAAATAAGATCCTCATCAAACTTCTGCTATCTAGAATTCTAAAGTGATGTATTTGTGTGGCTTAAACCTCTATGTGTGTTAAAATTTGTTACAGCAACAAGAGGGAACTATGTGGTACTACGACTTTCCCCTTGAATGTGATGCTCTGCTGGGGCTGGGAAGTACCGCTCTGTAATACCTCTGCAAACTACACAAAGTGTACATGATGCTAAAATAATATACAGAACACAGCTTCCACTAATTGAGCACACAGTATGTACCATGCCTTGAGCTAGCTACAGTATGAGCATGACAGCGTATAAAATCTATTGATAGGTGTTTTTCTTATCATTCTCCTTTTACTTTTGACATCTTGTGAGGTTAAGTAACACAGTCAATAAATAAAGGAACCTGTATTCAAAGGCAGGTTTGCACTGATGATGGGGGGGAAAGCACAAATTGAATCATGTTGCTTTCCCGTGAACTAGAAATTTAAGAGCTGGGAGCAGCCTTGATAACAGAATCACATTAAGCTTGCTGTGTTTATATCACCTGGAAAATGATATCACACATGAGTAGCCACCAACACAGAGTCCGTGGCATCCGGGGACCTGACTTGCCTGCATGTGCTGTGGATGGATTCATAGTAATGAATACATGGATTCCAGGGGGAGGCTTTTAAATTACTGACCGTGACAAGGGCTCATCAGTGAAACTTGCTGTTTGTGCGGAGCTGGCTTCATGACGTGCTTGCTTTCTGCCATGTTTACTGCTGTCGGTGGCATAACCATCAGGGAGCTCTCCTAGGAGTGAAATTATTGAGCTTCCTACTTTACTAAAGTTTGTCTTATAACTTCTGATACAGCCTCTGCCCTCCTCTCCCTCCTTCTCCCCAACACGTATCAGATTTCTCTATTTCTACTGACTCATTCGTTTTTCCTTATATAGCATAGTTGGTTGGCGATATCAACAATAGTAAGGGCTTCCCAGGTGGCTCAGTTCTAAAGAATCTGCCTGCCAATGCAGGAGATGTGGGTTCAATCCCTGGGTCAGGAATATCCCCCAGGGAAGAAAATGGCAACCCACTCCAGTATTCTTGCCTGGGAGATCCCATGGACAGAGGAGTCTGGTGGACTACAGTCCCTGGCATAGCAGAATCGGATACAACTTAGCGACTAAACATCAGCAATAGGAAAACTTCAAAACATGTTGGATCCACAGCTTTTCACACTGGAAAGGACGTTTTCATGCAAGAGGATGCAGGTATATCCACTGACTCTTATCCATCAGGCCCCCACTTTGGTCTCTGATGTTGAGTCCCACTGCCGTTACCTGTTAGCTCGCACTGGGTTTTACCTACCTGTGAGCTCTGGCCAAGCCCCACAGAAATCAATTCTTTTCTTGACTCTGTTCCCCCTTAACCTGTCTGGGTTGTTTCAACCTCTTACTTATGGCCAGTGATTCTCAAGTTTTAGTGATGCCCAGAAGCACCCAGTTCAGTTCAGTCGCTCAGTCATGTCCAACTCTCTGCAACCCCATGGACTGCAGCACACTGTGGTTCCCTGTCCATCACCAACTCCCAGAGTTTACTCAAACTCATGTCCATCGTGTCGGTGATGTTATCCAACCATCTTATCCTCTGTCGTCCCCTTCTCCTCCTGCCCTCAGTCTTTCCCAGCATCAGGTTCTTTTCCAGTGAGTCAACTCTTCGTATCATGTACACTTTGTGTAGTTTGCAGAGGTGGCCAAACTATTGGAATTTCAGCTTCAGCATCAGTCCTTCCAACGGATATTCAGGACTGATTTCCTTTAGGATGGACTGGTTGGATCTCCTTGCAGAAGCACTCAGAGGGCTTATTAAATCCCAGATTGTGCGTCTGTGCATGCTAAGTTGCTTCAGTGCTATCTGGCTCTTTGAGACCCTGTAGACCTTAGCCCTCCAGACTCCTCTGTCTGTGGAATTCTCCAGGCAAGAATACTGGAGTCAGTTGCCATTTCCTTCTCCAGGGGATCTTTCTGACCCAGGGATCGAAACTGCATTTCCTGCGACTTCTGCATTGCCGGCAGATTCTTTATCACTGAGCCACCAGGGAAGCCCCTGAAGCCCAGATTACTAGTCCCCATCCCCAGGCTTGCTCATTGCTCGGGTCTGTAGTGGGGCTTGAGTACTGGATTTTGTTTTTAACAAGGGCCCAGGTGACGCTGATGTTGCTGGTCTGAAGACTACATGTTAGGAGCCACTGCAACAACTGCAGCACTCAAAAAGCATGGGAAATGAGGAAGAACAAATGTTCCCCCACATCAGTTCTCTGATCCTGCCACGGATAAGCATTCTGTTAGGTCCTCCCACCCTGCACACACCCACAGCCTCTCCGAGAAGTGTCTTGCATCCCATTGGTCTTCAGCCCTAGCTTCATATGAACCTCACTTGGAGGAGTTATTAAGTTTCAGATACCACTCCCCAGATAGTCATGAGTTCAATCCAGTCAATCATTTTTTTTTAAAGCACTCCTCCTCCACCGAGGGATTCTAGCTAATGTACAGCCAGGTGGTAGACCCCAGAAGGGAGGCCTGACTTGACAGGGGGACCTCCAGCAACGAGCCCTCCTACTCCTTTATCCTGGAGGCCCTTCCGTGGTCTCCTCCTATCACAGTGGCCCAGACATCCAAGGTTTCACCAAGCTGATGTTCTTTTTACTTGTTTATTCTCTCCCCAGAGATGCTGCTTCTGTAAAGGATGCAGCGGTGAATAACCTTAGAAGGAGACTCTGCCCCTCTGCTCAGTGCAGCATTCATCTGCAAAAGTGTAACTACATATCAGGTCAAAAGTCTAGCAATAGCAGAAGAAAACCCATGCATCACCAAGGTAGTAATTAGTAAAAGCTTACTGTGTGCGGATCAGAGACCGTTCGTGAACCAAGAGCCCTCAAACCAGTATGGATGGAGCTTCAGGAGCATATTTTGAGGCATGCATGCTCAGTTGCTAAGTCGTGTTTGACTCTATGAGACCCCCTGGACTGTAGCCTGCCAGGCTCCTCTATTCATGGGATTCTCCAGGCAAGCATACTGGAGTGGGTTGCCATGCCCTCCTCCAGGGGATCTTCCCGACCCAGGGATCGAACCTGTGTCTCCTGCATTGGCAAGGAGATTCTTTACCGTCTGAAAAACAGTTTATGTAAGTGAGGAGAAGGTGACTGTTGATGCTTCAGTGAGGTGGGTTATACTGTTAGAGTTTTCTTAAGTGATAGGGAATTGGTTAGTGGCTACCTTGTATCAATTTGGGGGGAACAGTTTTAAGTTTTCCTTATGCTTTCCAGGCACATAAGCAAGAAATCACCCTAGTTGTGCTAATCTGACCAAATAAGGTGCATTCAGCTTGTTTGTGTGACTAAATTGATTTTGTCTGCTCAGGGAATTTTCGAGGCTGGGCTCCATTTGTTTTTTATTTTAACAATCACCACCATGTTTAGCTGATTGCCCTCCAGCTGCATGGGGAGGGAGGAGCAGGAGAGGGCTGAAAAGAACCCAGGACGTGGGTCTCTATTTTCCTCATCCCTCCAGCCCTCTTCTGAGTGAGCGTCTCCAGGATTGCTCTTCTCTACTCACTATGTCCTCCACTGGAGGATGGGGTTGTCATCGAATCAGAAAAAGAAATGGAGCCCCAGGTAAGCTATGTCCTCATTCCAGTTTTTATTCATGGTGCTCTTGCCCCCAAAGCATCTTCCCTTCTGTGTGTGAATACCATCTCTTTATTCTTGTTTGCTGAGCCTCTATTATGTGCCAGAACTTCCCCAGGCTGTAGCATCGAGTATTCCCTTTTGTATCCATGTGTGGTTATTAATGCTGCCAAAATGCGGATCCAGTGTACTGGTGTCAGGTTAAATCTCAAAGAGCGGGTTTGGGGTGAAGTAGGAAGAAAGAGTTTCATTGCTTTGCCAGGCAGGGGGAGCCACAGAGAGCTAGTTGTATGACCCACCCGGGAGCAGGTATTGAGGAGTCTTGTGTTGGAGGAGCTGGACATGATCAGCTCATGGACATTGTTCTGACTGGCTGGTGGTGAGGTAATAGGGAGTCAGCATCCTCAGCTGTCCGTTCTAATCCATCTGGGCTCTACCTGCTTTGGAGAAGCATATAGTGAATTTCTTCCACCTGGTGGGGATTTTAGCATCTTAAAAATAGCTCAAAGGATATGGTTCAGAACATTATCTATACTCCTTGGGGAAGAGCTAAAGGTCCTTGACTTTGTTTTATGGCTAAAGTATTATTATTTCATCTTGCTTGACTGTTTTCATTTTTCTGCGTTTTCTCTCAAGTTTATTTTTGGCTGATGTTTTCCTACAGACAAAAGCAAGGTGGAGGACGTGGGTGGGAGTCTTCTGAGATGGTCCCATAGGATCCTGCTTGGTTACGTTAATTCAGATGAGACACATCGATTTTTTTAAAAACATTTTATTTTTGTTTTATTTAATTTTGGTTAAACTGGGGAGCTCCATTGCAGTGGACACACATCTGTTCTAATCATTCAGTTATTTTGGTGGCGTGCTAGCTATACTAAAGGTATAAGACATTTTTAAAAGACCGAACTGATAAAATACCAATGTCTTAGCACATTGCATTTTATAAACAAACCACTTAAAGCAGAAACATTCTGATATTACATTTATAAATTTAGAGTTTCCTCTAATGGGAATAATAAATTAACAAAATGTTGTTAAAACTGGATGAAAAATCAGGATGGAGAGAAAGCAAGCCAACACAGATATCTTATGGCTTTTGCTAACATTTGGTGAGAAATGTAGTGCAGGAATATTTCATTATGTTTTCATAAATATTGTACATTATAATAATGGCTGTAACAATGTAGACTATTTTTAAATATGTAAGGGCTAGAAAAGTTTTAAACTCTACCCTAGAAAGGTAACTAAGGGGAAATGTAAACTTTGTTTTTACTTTTTAGTCAAATGTCCCCATCTTTACAATATTATATTAATTAGTGCTTCTGCCTTTTAAAATGACTATTAGTTCTTTGTATCATCAGTAAATGAATCAGATTATGAGAGCAAATACCTATATAAAACATGCATTAGGGAAAAGTAGGTTTTATTTTAATTATTTTTATTAGGGTGTAGTTGCTTTACAATGTTGCATTGCTTTCTGCTGTACAACAAAGTGAATCAGCTGTGTGTATACATGTATCCCCTCCCACGTGGACCCCCACTCCCATCCCCTCTCTGGGTCATCAGGAGCCCCAAGCTGAGCACCCTGTGCTGTATGGCAGGTTCCCACCGGCTGTCTAGTTTACAGAGGGCAGTGCACATCCGTCAGTTTCACTCTCCCAGGTCATCCCACCCCTCTCCCTGCCCCTCTACCCACCTCTGTTCCCCTCACCTGGGCTCATCTGTACCATTTTTCTAGATCCTACGTACACTGATATAGGATATTTGTCTCTTCCTGACTTACTTCCCTCTGTATGACAGACTAAGTCCATCCACATCACTACGAATGACCCAGTTTGTTCCTCTTTAGGGCTGAGTAATACTCCATTGCATATATGTACCACATCATCTTTTTCCATTCATCTGTCAGTGGATGTTTAGGTGGCTTCCATGTTCTGGCTATTGTAAATAGTGCTGCAATGAACATTGGGGTACACTTGTCTTTTCTCAGGGTATATGCCCAAAAGTGGGATTGCCGAGTCATATGGTAGTTCTATTTTTAGTTTTTAAGAACTTCCATAGTGGCTGTATCAACTTACATTCCCACCAACAGTGCAAGAGAGCACCCTTTTCTCCATACAACCTCTAGCATATGTATTTTAGACTCTTTTGATGATAGCCACTCTGACTGGTGTGAAGTGATACCTCATCGTCATTCTGATCAGCATTTCTCTAATAATTAGTGATGTTTGGCGTCTTTTCATGTGTTTGTCGGCCATCTGTATATCTTCTTTGGAGAAATGTCAGTTTAGGTCATCTACTCATTTTTGGTTGGGTTGTTTTCTGGATATTGAGCTTCATGAGCTGTTTTGTATTTTGGAGATTAATAATTTGACAGTTGCTTCATTTGCAAGTATTTTCTCCCATTCTGAGGGTTGTCTTTTTGTCCCATTTATGGTTTTCTTTGCTGTGCAAAAGCTTTTAAGTTTAATTAGGTCCCATTTATTTATTTTTGGTTTGTTTTCATTATTCTAGTAGGTGGGTCAAAAAAGATATTGCTGTGATTTATATCAAAGAATGCCGTGCCTATGTTTTCATTAAAGAGTTTTATAGCATCTGGTCTTATGTTTAGGTCTTTATTCCATTTTGAGTTTCTGTGTATGATGTTAGGGAGTGTTTTAAAATCTCTATTTTTTTCTTTGACTTGCTGTTGGTATCTATTCATATAATTTTAAAAAACGTATATTATTTAAACTTATAAGATAAGGTTATAAATGTATAATCTTACCTCTTAAAGGAGATAAGAGCTAATGAGTATATAATTCTCTTTTAGAACAATAATAGACATAATTGTTCAATTGATTTAAAGTTAGAAAATGTCTGAGTGTTATTTCGCATACATTAAAACTCATAAATACTCGTGGTACTGTGAAAATATTTCCATAATGAAAATGATTGCCCTTATTTCCATGAGTGACTTTTGTTATTATTAAATCTCCTTATGTAATGAATATCTTTTTGGTATTGCCTTTTTCCCATATCTTCTTTAAGGTACATTTCATTTTTGAAATACTTTTCCTTCTAAGGTTTATTCAGGTTTAATTTGTGTTCATTGTTCTTTATAGAATACATTATTAAAGTATGTATGCTTGTTTCCTAAATTTAAATGACAAATTATTACCCAAAGCATTTGGAAGATCAAAAACAAAATCTGGAAAACACTAAATTTTAGCTCATTCTTTAAGATTTTTACAGGTCAAATAATATTCTCCTGCCAATGGCTTACAATACAAAGTCCACACAATAAACAAATCAAAGGTTAGAGTTTATTTGACATTTCAATTGTTTCTACTACCTGGAAATATTTGAGTAAGATAAATGGAGTGGCATGCGGAATGCAAAGCAGTGTGGTGCGTGAGAAGGTGTAGACTTCAGAAGCGGACATATGTTTGTTCTAGAATCTGGATAGATTTTTTTTTTTAAACCTCATCAAGTCTTAGATACCTGATTAAAAATTCTCATAGAAATATTGTGAGCATGAAATAAGATCATGTCTATTACACCAATAATGCTTGCCACAAAGTCTTTTTTCATTCATTTATGTAAGCATGTATTCATTTATTCAATAGGTGTGAGCCTCTAATGCAAGAGCACTGTGGCAGGCACAAAAGGCCCTGGGTTAATAAGCTAAACTTAGTTTCTGCCTACGAGCATTTAGATGACAATACTCAATGGTTTCTACCTCCCCTGTTCCCTGTCCTCATGTAACTGGTCTATTTTATCTAGTATATGATATATTGAGCCAAAATTTTCCTACCTGAGAAATGGCCTAATAGCTCTTAAAAATGATGAGAGGTTTGTAGTTCTACTTTTCTATAGTTACACATGATGTAACATCAGTAGTAAACAGAGTTAGTCTATTGGTTATTTACACTTTTGTTTGCAAGTCAAATAATTCTAAATATTTTCCCTCCCTCTGGAATATAGTGGTGACCAAGAAAGAAAGTGGTTGGTTAGTAAATCTTGCTATAGAATCAGGGTCTTATGTAACTTGCAGATAATTTAAGGATGATATGTAAGTGATCTGTCGGCAAGAAAAGGACTTGGCAAAGGTTTTTTTACCGAGGGAATGGGGAGGGGATCAGGGCACACACCAACTCGCTCTAGGTGGGTTTGGTTTGGAGCACAACAAGCATCTCATTTGCAGACAATAAGTGGGTGGTTAGGTTTTGTTCAGAGAAGGCAATGGCACCCCACTCCAGTACTCTTGCCTGGAAACTCCCATGGATGGAGGAGCCTGGTAGGCTGCAGTCCATGGGGTTGCTAAGAGTCGGACACGACCGAGTGACTTCACTTTCACTTTTCACTTTCATGCATTGGAGAAGGAAATGGCAACCCACTGCAGTATTCTTGCCTGGAGAATCCCAGGGATGGGGGACCCTGGTGGGCTGCCGTCTATGGGGTCGCACAGAGCCGGACACGACTGAAGTGACTTAGCAGCAGCAGGTTTTGTTAACAACTCAAGCTTGGGATGCTGCTGAATTCTGATTTCTCCACCAGGACATCTTTGATCTGAGACTCAGTTTTCCCCTTTATAAAGGTATGATGATAATAACATTTACCTTCAGAGCATTTGTGAGGATTACATGAGATAACTTCAGAGCACTCATCCTCTCAGCACAGAGTAAAGGCTCAGTGGTAAAGAAGATTCTTTACCACTGGTCAATCTCTGGTCAGGAAGATCCCACAGAGGAGGAAATGGCAACCTAGTCTGGTATTCTTGCCTGGAGATTTCCTTGGACAGAGGAGACTGGAGGGCTGTAGTCCATGGAGTCACAGTGAGTTGGACATGACTTCATGATTAAACAGAAACAAAGGGCTCAAAACATTTTGGCTATAAAGTTATCATTGTGAGCAATATGTAGGCTTAGACGTCAGAAGTGTTGTCTGGGTGATAAGTATGGATTTCAGAGTTTTGGACTCAAGCAGGTGACGATTCTATGGGAAAGTGAAAAAGTTAATAATTGACAATGGAGGAAGCAAAAATAAGAGACTGGCCCTAATCCTGCAGAAATCATATATGGTAAGAAGTTAGAGGAGGTAATGGGCACTAAAAAATAGTCAAAACCTGAAAGCAGAGAGATACATTATTTGGTGGGAGTGCTAAGGACTCTGAGCCTGGGAGACAGCATCTCAGTAGCCCTGACAGGCTGCTCTGAGGAAGCAGGAGGGAAGTCAGGCTATATCCAAGTTTGTAACAAAGGGAGCAGGTAGTCTGAACATCCAAGATCATATATCAAATGAAGAAATTTAGCATTCTGTATATGGGAAGATGCAAGCCTCTGGGCTCACTGAATTCATTCCTTTCATATGCACCTCAGGGGCCAATCTGGGGCCAATCCTGTTTCCCTGATCACCTGAAGGAGTGGGCTGCTTCTTGGATCCCCCCAGCCTCTCAGCAATCACCCTGGGGGGTGGTAGCATCCCCTGGATCACAGGTTTGGAAGCCCTCATTCACATTTGGAGGCCAAAGCAGCTGATGGCTGAGACATTTCTTGTTTGTTGATATGGCAGGAGATATTTTCATTTCACAGTAGAGGTGGTCAAAGAGACTAAGAAGGAGCATCAGAAGCAGGAGCAAACTGGAGAAGATGATTTTGCTTGGAAAACCCTGATTCCAGGAAATGGAAGTGGTCACCTCTGCCAAGTGCTGCTGAGACAGAACATGGGGAACGAAGGATGTCCTCTGGATTGAGGATTTAGGAGTGCGTGGTGATCTTGGTGGGAGCTTCTCAGAGAGGAAACAGGGGCAGAAGTCATTGGAATGGAAAAGGAATAGACTGGAGCAGAGGTGAAGAAGTGGAAGAAACTACTATAGACCACTATTTGAAGACATTTGATTGTGAAATTTTTTTAAAGATTTTTTTTTGACTGCAGTGGGTATTTGTTGCCGCATGCTCGCTCTCTCTAGATGAGGTAAGGGGAGGTTCTCTGTTGCAATACCCAGGCTGCTCATTGCCATGGCTTCTCTTTCTGCAGAGCACAGGCTCTCGGCAACTGGGCTTCCGTAGTTTCAGCTTGCTGGCTCTAGAGCACTGACTCAGTAGTTTTGGTGCATGGCATAGTTGCCCTGTGGCATGTGGGATCTTCCAGGATCAGGGATCAAACCGGTGTCCCTTGCATTGCAAGGCAGATTCTTAACCACTGAACCACTAGAGAACCCCTTGATTGTGACGTTTTACAAAATGAAAACAATTTGAAATGAAATGAAACAGTTTATATTGAGTAATACAGTAAATTTTTATTAGAGACGTGAGTTTTTAATGCTGATGCATACAGAGGTAGTCTTTAGAATTATTGGGCAGAAAGGAGATAACCAAGAATTCAAGTGTTCTGAACTTGGTAGCTCAGCTGTTAAAGAATCTGCCTGTGATGCAGGAGACATGTGTTTGACTTCTGGGTCAGTAAGATTCACTGGAGAAGGGATAGGCTACCCACTCCAGTTTTCTTGGGCTTCCCTTGTGGCTCAGCTGATAAAGAGTCCGCCTGCAATGCGGGAGATCTGGGTTTGATCCTTGGGTAGGGAAGATCCCCTGGAGAAAGAAAAGGTCACCCACTCCAGGATTCTGGCCTGGAGAATTCCATGGGGTATAGTCCATGGGGTTGCAAAGAGTCGGACATCACTGAGTGACTTTCACTTTCAAGTTTTCTGAACGTAGATGGATGCATTGGGCCCAGTCGGATGCTATCACCTGTTCTATTGCAGGATATTGGGAGGAAGAGCATCCCTGTGCTGATGCAGGCATCTTTCCATCAAGGGTTTGACTGATGCTTCTCTGGGCAGGTGGAATAGAAGGAACAACCGTTAACTGTAGGGCATGTAGTTGGACTGATAGCTTTTGGTACCTAAGCTTAATAATGTAAATGGAAGAATTACAGCATGATGGGCTGGAGGTCATGGTGAAATGGCAGAATAGGTGCGTGCTCAGCGGTGGTGGTGAGAGCAATAAGGCAGATCAGCTAGAAGATGAGAAATTGCTTTTCAGTGAGTTATTTAGGATTTTAATAGAACATTTCTGAAATCATCACAACTAAAGATTAGTAGATATAAAGTTATACATTTTTCAAACCTATAAAGGACATTGAAAAAGACATTGAAAACTCAGAGAAAATTTTATTGGATTGGAACAGAGGTCTTAATTTGAGAAGAAAATTTAGCCTAGCAGAAGGTTTTTCTCTCTCAAAAATTCCACCCAGCAGGGGTGTCAAGCTAGTAAAGCCTTAATTTCACCCTTCAGTGTCTCACAAGACTAAAGATTTCAGTTTTGAACAAATGTATGGAAAGGTTGTATAAAGAATTTTCTACCTGAAATGGAACCATTTTAACCTTCTGCCGAGTTTTCCACATTATAAAATAAAAGCATCCATTTTTCCACCAGACTGTCTTTGTGTTGGCCTTACTGAGGCAAGAAAGTGGCTTTTATGGAAGCCCCTGCTGGTGAACTCGGTGAAGCATCAGTTCCCACCTCAGCAAGTCAGAAACACCAGGAGACCTGAGTATTTTAAGCATTAAAACAGTGTGAAATTTAAGTTGGTATTTCAATTTAAATCCTTCTTTCTACCTTGTTTGAAAACTTCTGCAAGTTAGTGCATCAATTACATTGACTTAATTTGGGAGAAATATCAATAATCTCAGATATGCAGATGACACCACCCTTATGGCAGAAAGGGAAGAGGAACTCAAAAGCCTCTTGATGAAAGTGAAAGAGGAGAGTGAAAAAGTTGGCTTAAAGTTCAACATTCAGAAAACGAAGATCATGGCATTTGGTCCTATCACTTCATGGGAAATAGATGGGGGAACAGTGGAAACAGTGTCAGACTTTATTTTTTGGAGCTCCAAAATCATTTCAGATGGTGATTGCAGCCATGAAATTAAAAGACGCTTACTCCTTGGAAGGAAAGTTATGACCAACCTAGATGGCATAGTGAAAAGCAGGAATATTACTTTGCCAACAAAGGTCTGTCTAGTCAAGGCTGTGGTTTTTCCAGTAGTAATGTATGGATGTGAGAGTTGGATTGTGAAGAAAGCTGAGCGCCGAGGAATTAATGAATTTGAACTGAAATGAACTGAACTGAATTTGATGTTAAATTTCCAAGCAAGAACCATCTCAATAGCTAAGTATTTTAGACAATGAATTTCTGATAGTTCGATTAAATTTTCTTGGATCCTACCTTTGTTAGACCAACTAGGGGTGGAATGTATGGAACATAATTGGACTTCTAAAAGTGAACAAATTATATGTGTATATAGTATACCTCAGTTCAGTTCAGGAACTCAGTCGTGTCTGACTCTTTGCAACCCCATGAATTGCAACACGCCAGGCCTCCCTTTCCATCACCAACTCCCAGAGTTCACTCAGACTCACATCCATAGAGTCAGTGATGCCATCCAGCCATCTCATCCTCTGTCATCCCCTTCTCGTCCTGCCCCCAATCCCTCCCTGCATCAGAGTCTTTTCCAATGAGTCAACTCTTTGCATGAGGTGGGCTAAGTTCTGGAGTTTCAGCTTTAGCATCATTACTTCCAAAGAAATCCCAGGGCTGATCTCCTTCAGAATGGACTGGTTGGATCTCCTTGCAGTCCAAGGGACTCTCAAGAGTCTTCTCCAACACCACAGTTCAAAAGCATCAATTCTTTAGCGCTCAGCTTTCTTCAGAGTCCAACTCTCACATCCATACATGACTACTGGAAAAACCATAGCCTAGACTGGATGGACCTTTGTTGCCAAAGTAATGTCTCTGCTTTTGACTATGCTATCTAGGTTGGTCATAACTTTTCTTCCAAGGAGTAAGTGCCTTTTAATTTCATGGCTGCAGTCACCATCTGCAGTGATTTTGGAGCCCCCAAAATAAAGTCTGCCACTGTTTTCACTGTTTCCTCATCTATTTCCCATGGAGTGATGGGACTGGATGCCACGATCTTCGTTTTCTGAATGTTGAGCTTAAAGCCAACCTTTTCACTCTCCTCTTTCACTTTCATCAAGAGGCTTTTTAGTTCCTCTTCACTTTCTGCCATAAGGGTGGTGTCATCTGCATATCTGAGGTTATTGATATTTCTCCTGGCAATCTTGGTTCCAGCTTGTGTTTCTTCCAGTCCAGCATTTCTCATGATGTACTCTGCCTAGATGTTAAATAAGCAGGGTGACAATATACAGCCTTGATGTACTTGACTTGTTCCATGTCCAGTTCTAACTGTTGCTTCCTGACTTGCATACAGATTTCTCAAGAGGCAGGTCAGGTGGTTTGGTATTCCCATCTCTTTCAGAATTTTCCACAGATTATTGTGATCCTCACAGTCAAAGGCTTTGGCATAGTCAATAAAGCAGAAATAAATCTTTTCCTGGAACTCTTGCTTTTCTGATGATCCAGTGGATGTTGGCAATTTGATCTCTGGTTCCTCTGCCTTTTCTAAAAGCAGCTTGAACATCTGGCAGTTCATGGTTCATGTATTTCTGAAGCCTGACTTGGAGAATTTTGAGCATTACTTTAGTAGCGTGTGAGATGAGTGCAATTGTGTGGTAGTTTGAGCATTCTTTGGCATTGCCTTTCTTTGGGATTGGAATGAAAACTGACCTTTTCCAGTCCTGTGGCCACTGCTGAGTTGTCCAAATTTGCTGGTATATTGCGTGCAGCACTTTCACAGCATCATCTTTCAGGATTTGAAATAGTTCAACTGGAATTCCATCACCTCCACCAACTTTGTTCGTAGTGATGCTTTCTAAGGCCCACTTAACTTCACATTCCAGAATGTCTGGCTCTAGGTGAGTGATCACACCATCATGATTATCTTGGTCGTGAAGATCTTTTTTGTACAGTTCTTCTGTGTATTCTTGCTACCTCTTCTTAATATCATCTGCTTCTGTTAGATCCATACCATTTCTGTCCTTTATTGAGCCCATCTGCATGAAATGTTCCCTTGGTATCTCTAATTTTCTTGAAGAGATCTCTAGTCTTTCCCATTCTGTTCTTTTCCTCTATTTCTTTGCATTGATCATTGAGGAAGGCTTTCTTATCCCTTCTTGCTATTCTTTGGAACTCTGTATTCAGATGCTTATATCTTTCCTTTTCTCCTTTGCTTTTCGCTTCTCTTCTTTTCACAGAGGCCTTCCCAGACAGCCATTTTGCTTTTTTACATTTCTTTTTTATGAGGATGGTCTTGATCCCTGTCTCCTGTACAGTGTCACGAACCTCAGTCCATAGTTGATCAGGCACTCTCAATTATCAGATCTAGTCCCTTAAATCTATTTCTCACTTCCACTGTATAATCATAAGGGATTTGATTTAGGTCATGCCTGAATGGTCCACGAGTTTTCCCTACTTTCTTCAATTTAAATCTGAATTTGGCAATAAGGAGCTCATGATCTGAGCCACAGTCAGCTCCTGGTCTTGTTTTTGCTGACTGTGTATAGAGTTTCTCCATCTCTGGCTGCAAAGAATATAATCAATCTGATTTTGGTGTTGACCATCTGGTGATGTCCATGTGTAGAGTCTTCTCTTGTGTTGTTAGAAGGGGGTGTTTGTGATGACCAGTGCATTTTTTTGGCAAAACTCTATTAGCCTTTGCCCTGCTTCATTCCATATTCCAAGGCCAAATTTGCCTGTTACTCGAGATGTTTCTTGATTTCCTACTTTTGCATTCCAGTCCCGTATAATGAAAAGGACATCTTTTTTAGGTGTTAGTTCTGAAAGGTCTTGTAGGTCTTAATACAACTGTTCAACTTCAGCTGCTTCAGCATTACTGGTTGGGGCATAGACTTGGATTACTGTGATATTGAATGGTTTGCTTTGGAAATGAACAGAGATCATTCTGTTGCTTTTGAGACTGCATCCAAGTACTGCATTTCAGACTCTTTTGTTGACCATGATGGCTACTCCATTTCTTCTGAGGGATTCCTGCCCGCAGTAGCAGATATAATGGTCATCTGAGTTAAATTCACCCATTCCAGTCCATTTTAGTTTGCTGATTCCTAGAATGTTGACGTTCACTCTTGCCATCTCCTGTTTGACCACTTCCAATTTGCCTTGATTCATGGACCTAACATTCCAGGTTCCTATACAGTATTGCTCTTTACAGCATTGGACCTTGCTTCTATCACCAGTCACATCCACAGCTGGGTATTGTTTTTGATTTGGCTCCATCCCTTCATTCTTTCTGGAGTTATTTCTCCACTGATCTCCAGTAGCATATTGGGCATCTACTGACCTGGGGAGTTCCTCTCTCAGTATCCTATCATTTTGCCTTTTCATACTGTTCATGGGGTTCTCAAGGCAAGAATACTGAAGTGGCTTGTCATTCCCTTCTCTAGTGGACCACATTCTGTCAGACCTCTCCACCATGCCTGCCCGTCTTGGGTGGCCCCACAGGGCATGGCTTAGTTTCACTGAGTTAGACAAGGCTGTGGTCCTATTGTGATTAGATTGACTAGTTTTCTGTGATTATGGTTTCAGTGTGTGTGCCCTCTGATGCCCTCTTGCAACACCTACCGTCTTACTTGGGTTTCTCTTACTTTGGACGTGGGGTATCTCTTCACGGCTACTCCAGCAAAGTGCAGCTGCTGCTTCTTACCTTGGACACAGGGTATCTCCTCACTGCTGCCCCTCCTGACCTTGAATGTGGAGTAGCTCCTCTAGGCCCTTCTGTGCCCACGCAGACACCACTCATTGGACGTGAGGTAGCTCCTCCTGGCTGCTGCCCCTGACCTCAGACATGGGGTGGCTCCTCTTGGCTGCTCCTGTGCTGTCTCAGCCTGGCACTCTCGGCTGCCGCCCCTGGCCTCAGATGCAGGGTAGCTCCTCTCAGGTGCGCTTGTATACCTAGAACCCCCAAATCTACCCTATCTTTAATATTTTTGTGACAAAATTTGTTACTATAGTGTCACACAATTCTGAAAATCAAAAGAATAATTGTGTTGCCTCCTGTATCAGCATTAGTGTTTTTACTTGTCTGGTTTATCGTTTTTGTTTTGCTCTTTAATTTCTCCTGTAACATCAGAAGTTTCCTAGGGCTGAATCGTGATTATGACACAGACCTTGCTGGAAAGATCTATGAGTAAACTTAAGGCAATGCAAGCTGTTAAGGACCCAGATATTTTGATTCATATTTGTATGACATTTAAGTATGCAAGACATATATTCATATTTTTACAGGCTATTTTTATTACAGATATTTTTAGAATATTAGTAAAGGTGGATCCTAGTAGTTTAGTTTATGATAAATTGGCAACAGTGACTATCTGGAGGAAAATAATTCATGTTGTGAAAAGGTGGTGATGACTGATATGCAGGCGGATCTGCTCTGTGTCACTGTGTTGGCTGGTTTCTGTGGAAGGACACCTGGTCCAGGCAGTGAAGGGGTTTAAATTAAGGATGTACTGAGTTCCTCATGTCATGGGTTCAGGGCTTTTACTCTGTGTTGTCTGGGGAATATCTTGTTTTAATCAATGTGAAGGCACCATGTCAGTCACCTGCCCATAACTGTCAAATTGTATGAATATAAAGGTCAAAATATTTTAGCACTGACTAAGGGCTTTCCTTTGAAAATTATCAGAAATCAGCATTTGGGATGGTTACTTCATTTTTCTATATCCCAGAAATGACTCTTTGGTTACATCTAGGGATATTGTATTACTAAAGCCTAGTAAAAGTGAATATTGATTAAGTACAATGTCAAGGAATCTATAGAAAACACTAATCACTATAGCAATTGTATACATGTTGTCACACACTTTATTTTTCTCCAACAAGTGATATATTTGAAAAGCCTGTTTTATTTACCAGTTAGAGAACCCTCCAGTTATTCTGATTTTCCTTTACATGACATAGCTCATTTAGAAACATGATCAATCAATTTAGTTTTTTTACATGCCGATAGTCCAGCCATCTTACAATTTAAGGTAGGTTCTACTGTTTGTTCATGAGATCATCAGTTTTCTTAATCATAACACAAATTCTTGGTATAGATTTTTCTCATCTTAGTCTGACACCATTTTTGTATACTTGGAAAATCAAAGGGTCACTTTTATTCAATAAATTTAGTTCCTTAAGTGACACATGCTCTTAAGCTGAATATTTTTTTCACACTCATGAAGCCGTAATAGATGAATTGGGAAATCTGCCATTCCTCTCTCCCAATTAAAAAAAAATGACATAAATTACCATTAGTTGATAGAATTTCAGCTGAACCTTCATTTGCCTATATATTTGAAAAATTAAAGTGATGTAGGAAAACATTAATAATAGAAATTTAGTTGTCAAAAGTAATAAGATATAATATTTCATTACCTAATTAAAATATATCTGGACAATTTGTATCCAGAAAGCATTCATTGTGCTTAGAATATACAATTTAAATTTTAAAAATAATTTATTTTCATTTCTATAATCTCTAAAATGTTGCATTTATTTTATATTCCAAAACTAATGTAAATGTGAACTTAAAGGATTCTAAGTTTTCATTTTGTAAAGCTTCTGTGTTTTTGTGGAAATATAGAAGTTAACTATTCAGAATGCAGAATGGTTTTACTACTATGTTTACTATTTCTTGATTTCTTGATTACTATTTTTTGATGATTCATTTTCCATAGAGACAGTTCTGAGGACAGTGAGATTAACAAAATTTCTGGGTAGTAACTAAGGCCTTCTTCGCTCCCAAAGCACCTTCCTCTTACATTAGTTTTGAAGAAAGTTCTGTGTTTGAATGGAGAAATTAGTAGCCTGATGATATTGTAGTTAGACTTTAACTTTTAAAGGGCATGTGATCTGTAAGTCAATATTATCCAGAAAATTATATTTTGTTTGTTTTATATTTAGAGGCTTTACAGTTTGTTATTTTTGACCAACTGTTAGATTGTATGACTAAGCAGACAAGGCATATTATTGCCCTTTATATAAATACATTTTAAAGACATTTGTTCTTATTGTTCAGTCGCTAACTCATGTCCAGCTTTTTGCAACGCCATGAACTGCAGCATGCCAGGCTTCCCTGTCCTTCACCATCTCTTGGAGTCTGCTCAGACTCATCTCCATTGAGTCGGTGATGCCATCCAACCACCTCATCCTCTTTCATCCCCTTTCGTCCTGACTTCGATCTCTCTCAGCCATCGGGGTCTTTTTCAGTGAGTTGGCTCTTCGCATCAGATGGGTAAAGTATTGGAGCTTCAGCATCAGTCCTTCCAATGAATATTCAGGACTGATTTCTTTTAGGATGGACTGGTTGGATCTCCTTGCAATCCAAGGGACTCTCAAGAGTCGTCTCCAACACCACAGTTCAAAAGCATCATTTCTTCAGAGCCCAGTCTTCTTTATGGTCCAATTCTTACATCTATACTTGACTACTGGAAAAACTATAGCTTTAACTACACAGACCTTTGTTGGCAAAGTGATGTCTCTGCTTTTTAATACACTGTCTAGGTTAGTCATAGCTTTTCTTCCACGGAGCTTGCATCTTTTAATTTTATGGCTTTGGTCACTGTCCACAGTGATTTTGGAGCCCAGGAAAATAAAATCTGTCACTGTTTCCACTTTTTCCCCACCTACTCCCCATGAAATGATGGGACCAGATGCCACGATCTTAGTTTTGTAAATGTTGAGTTTTCAGCCAGCTTTTTCACTTTTTCTCTTTCACTCTCATCAAGAGCCTCTTTAGTTCCTCTTTGCTTTCTGCAATAGGGATGGTGTCATCTGCATATCTGAGGTTGTTGATCTTTCTCCCATTTGTGCCGGCCTACTTAGGATAGTCTAGACTGCTATAACATATTGGACCTAAAAAGTATAATGACTTGACTTATTGGAGTGAACATCATGCTCATCTAGCCATCTAACTTGGACTCTGACACCTTCCATTTTGTGATTTTGTGATTTACTAAGGTATGCATTCTCAAAGCGGTGAAAATTTTGTTTTTTGGGAGTGGAGGTGAACTATTTTAAAAATTACAATAGTTTGTAGCCCTCTAAAGGGCCACAGTATGTAAACAGATATATGTACATGGCATTAAAATTTCATGAGGAGGAAGGATTAGGGGAAAAAATGAGGCCTAAAAAGGCTCCTTGGGGAAAGTATTAATGGGAATGGGTGTTTGAGAAACACTATCCTAGGGCTTTGTTCTTGGATTTTTTGTTTTGCCCTTTTTTTTTTTTTTTTGCTTCCATCTGACTGACAGAAGACGATAGAGAGGAGTATGTGCAGAAGGGCTTTGTGACCAAGCATGAAAGGGGCCTGGAACACACCTTCCTGTAACCATTGGCTAAAATAGTCACATGACTGTGGATAACTGCAAGGGGAGCTGGGAAATGTAGTCTAGCTATGTGTCCAGGAACAAGACAAAACCAGATTTTGGTTAAAGAGCTAGTGGCCTTTAAATTTCAGTTCAATGACACATTCCTATCACAGGATGGATGTTCAGTGAATATTTCCTGAATTGTGCTGAGCTGATGTACATCTCTGTGTCAGCTCCTTCAAAGATAATTTGGATCTCAACTCTGTAGGGCATGTCAGTGGGTTTTTGACTAACCACAGAGAACTGAATCCATTTTACTTTTTTCCTTATTCAGTGTTGACACTATATAATCTGTTGGTATTTCTGTGAATTTAGTCTAGACTTTTGTTGTGTCCCTTATTTTTGAGTTACATTATTTTAATATTTAAATATACATTTATCTTATCTTAAGTGGCTCTTATTACTAAAGTACAAACACCTTGAATTCTTCTTTAAAATATTTTTCAAACCAATATTTGTGTAGATATAGGATAAACCACTTTGAATTGAGAAACAGTCCCTTTTTTTTTTTTTTTTTTACAATAACCAAATGACAAAAATTCCTATAACACATTGTACTTGTGGATTAGTTATGTTGGAGAGGATTGTAGATAAAGCCACCTAAATGCCTTAAAATGCATACTGGTGCATGTAATTACTTCAAGTGTATTATTTCTTGGACTAATATTTCTTTCTCCTTTATTCCATTTTATGTAACACAATCTTCTGGAAAAAATTTTAGAGACGAATTCTAACCATCTCAAAAAAAATGTTTAGGATTAGATTTGAGGTAATGGGGTTTGGGGAGAAAAATACCTAACACTGTTATGAGAAGCAAGGAACCTTGGTTCTAGACCTGCCTTCACTATGAAACATATAGATTATTAAATCAGTCTTTTCTCAAGAAAATGGAGGGCCTTCCTCAGATGAACTTTATAATCCCTTCCGCTTTATTGAGTGGGTTTCCCAGGTGGCGGAATGGTAAAGAATCTGCCTGCCAATGTAGGAGACACAGGAGATATGGGTTAGATCCCTGGGTTGGAGGTTCCCTAGAGAAGGGAATGGCTACCCACTCCAGTATTCTTGCCTGGAGAATTCCATGGACGGAGGACCCTGGGGGGCTACAGTCCATGGGATCGCAAAGCATCAGACATGACCAAGGACACTCACGCTGCTATACTGACAGGTGACACAGGAAGATCCCTGTGTTTCTAAACCTCCTTTCTGCTTGAGGATGGTAAGACAAATAAATTTAAAGCCTACTAAGCATCTTGAGGGCAGACACTTAGTCTTATTTGTTAAGCTAGGTAGTCAATGTTTTCAGCTGAAAATATAGTGCACTTTCTTTTGTATTTTGTATTTCTGTCAATGTATGTTGAATGACTAGTTTCCTCAGCTCTATATTAATACTTAAAAAGTATTATTTACTCCTCATAAAATCTTCTGGAGAGGTTTTTCTTTGAGCAAAATTATTTCATAAAGGAGAAAAGTGAGGTAGAAGGAAGACCCAAATCTTGTGAGAGGAGACGAAGTTTGGATTCAAGGCTGGTTGATTCTAAAGGCCGCTCTCCCCATAACTCTGAATTATTCCTCCATAACCTTTCTATAAGCACTTAAAGGCAACTCTCATGGTTCTTTTTTGTGAATTTGTTCACAATTCAAAGTTGAGTTTTAAGGAGATAAATTCATTTTTACCCAGAGTTTTTGGAGAACAAATATTCTTAATTTTAAACAAAATAATATAGGGTTTTTACTTTTCTTCATGAGAAAATTTTAGATCTCTTAATATTTTAGCTGGTAATATTTGACTTTCTTGGGAAAGTGGGTAATTTTAACAGGCTATTTAGCCACAGGTCCTTAAGACTTGGGGCAGTCATTCTTGAGGTAAAGTCTAATCTTATTTTTTTTAAGTTGCCTTTTCAATAGTTTAAAACTCGAATGAAATTAACCCAATGCACTCAACATGCAGACTCTTTTAATATTTTATGATTAAGTAGCAGTATTAAATAAGTCACTTGATTAGTATACATAAACCCTTGAGTAATAATGAATCATTTGAACATACAGACTTGCCAGTTCTCATGTATATTTTTGCCTACCACAAACTGTATCTATTTATTTAATGATCATATGGATAACATTATTTGTGACATAATCTAATAGGTTTTGTTTTTGTTTTTTTCCAGGTCAAAATTCAAGTACCATTTTCAGTATTCTTTTAGATATCTTTCTGGAGAATAGAGAAATAAAGCTTAGATGACACCAAGTAAGGGAATTTAGAAATATTTGAAAAAAAAATAGTGAAATAAGAATTCTACAAAGAGGCACAATTTTTTTAAGTACATTTAATCATTAGTTACTGAATATTTGCTTGGCATATAAATTATGTAGTTCTATATATAAATCATTTATTATCACAAATATTTATCCCTTGAAATATATTTATGAACTGCTTAAATTTTCAAGTGTATTATAAGTAAAGCAGAAAATAATACTGGTCATACTTTTATCATTTCTTTTTCTATGTTTTCCATCTTTTTATTTATAGTCAAAAGTATTCCACAGATAATTCTATCTTTCAGCAAAGCTATTTCTTTATATTAATGAATCATACTATACACAGAGAAAGTCATCTTACGAAAGCTGACATTATTTCATGGTCCATTACAGGAAATGCTTGCTAACTCTGATTATATATAAATTTGCTCTGAAAAGTCTCACAAAAGAAGCTTGTGATATATAAATTAATGAATTTTCATTATGAGTTGGTCATTCTTCATTACACAAGAATTTTCTTTGCTTTTGTAAACTTGGAGCAGAGTTTATAATTTATAAAATTTTATAATTTATCATTATAATTTATCTAATCTAAATTATTATAATTTATAGATTTATAAAGTTGATAATTATTATTTCAATGGGCATTTGAAAAGGATATACACTCACCTTTATAATGACAAAAAATATAATAAGTCACTTAAGACATAGAAGCCTGGGATCAAAGTATACAATTTAAGTTTATTGTACTTATTATAAATTGGCTAATTTCTTTGGCTTATAGTACTGAATGAAGTACCTTTTATAGGAAATAGAAAGCATAGGTGACTGACTAACAGAGATAAACTGGAGGTCAGTATATTTCCCAAGGCTGAACCTTATTTTCAAGAAATTAATGATTCATCCAGGTTGGATCAAGTGCTAAAAAAGCCAACTCTCCTGACCAGACAGCATTATAATCATTGTATTACATTTAACAAATAAATTCCAAAACTTGGACAAAATATCTGCTATCCTCTGTTCCTTCAAATCATAGCACTAGTCACAGTAGCCTGCACTTAGCATTACTTTTATGCATATTTATGTGTAATTTTTAATAGGAAGAAAAAGTAAAAATCTAGAGACATGGGCCTATTAACTAAGCTCTGTTTATGAAAGCTGCTGCTGCTGCTAAGTCGCTTCAGTCATGTGCGACTCTGTGCAACCCCATAGACGGCAGCCCACCAGGCTCCCCTGTTCCTGGGATTCTCCAGGCAAGAACACTGGAGTGGGTTGCCATTTCCTTCTCCAGTGCATGAAAGTGAAAACTGAAAGTGAAGTCACTCAGTCGTGTCCTACTCTTCATGACCTCATGGACTGCAGCCCACCAGGCTCCTCCATCCATGGAATTTTCCAGGCAAAAGTACTGGAGTGGGTTGCCACTACCCTCTCCAATTTAAGAAAGCACATGGTATTTAAAACTGATTATAGAGAAAACTAAGAAATTCATTTATAACCATGCTGAGCCAAACTTTAAAGACTTTAGAAATTAAACCACTGCTTTAATTATGAGTCAGATCATTACAAATTCATTTGTCAGGTAAATCATTGCATGATATTTAGTGTACTAATTAAATTAGAATTGACGTTATTAAAGATGTGAGCCAAAGGTTAAATAGAGGATGTGGTAAAAGCTAAATCTAAATTCATTTCTTCCAAACATATTTTTGTATAATAAAGTGTGAACAAATTACTTGTGAAATGTACCTGTTACCTCTAACATCGTTCTGCTTCTACAAGTTTCTTGCATTAATTCCCAAGGTAGCATAACTCCTTGGTAACCATAGTATACTTGACCGTGAACAAGGGCCTGTTGGGTATTTCAGAAGTCACTCTTGTAAGTTAGTTTTAATTTAGATAGATGTTCAGTATTGACATATTTACTTGTTGCATACTCAATAGACAGCATAAATACTCCTGAAAAATCATGGATTAGATACCAAGAAAATCAAAATGCAGTATAATTTTATAAATGTGAAATACAGAGGCGCCACCTCATTTTCTCCCAATGCAGGATAACCAATGTAACAGCAGTTTATACTCAAGAGAATGATTCATGCAAGGATGAAAAGACCATGCTTCCTCTATTGACTTTACCTTATTAGAACTTCATTTGTATATTATCTGCCTTCCCAATGGTTTGTGGGCTCCTTAAGGCAAGGGGAATGTCTTACTAATTGTTCTGCCTCGTACCATAAAAGAAGACCCCTGCACTTGCCAGGTCATACTAAAAAAGATCACCTGTGTACATGCTAAGTCACTTCCGTTGTGTCTGACTCTGTGATCCTGTGGACTGTAGCCCACCAGGCTCCTCTGTCCAAGGATTCTCCAGGCAAGAAAAATGGGGTGGGTTGCCGTGCCCTCCTCCAGGGGATCTTCCCAACCCAGCAATCAAACATGTGTCTCTTAGGTCTCCTGCATTGGCAGGCATTTCTTTACCACTTGTGCCACCTGGGAAGCCCCTACTATTTGTTAAAATAACCATACAGTCATAGTGGAGTGAACTATGTAGGCATGAAATGATTTTGTGGACATAAAATTTAAAAGGCAGAAAGCAATTTCAATTTCCAGTGGAGATGTCTTGATTTTGTAGAGACATATTTTTTGAACCAAATAATGAGTTCCTAGTATTTCAACTTGAAGGGTACATGTATTTCTTAATGTGGTAGAATCAGTATCTATATTAAGTTGCTTTTCAAGTGGCTTGCTATATTACTAGGCAGATATTACCCTACCCATATCTTTTTGCAAACAATTGTGTTGCTAACTCTCTAACTTTTATTGAATGTCTAGTATGGTTCTTTACTAGGCTCTAGAGTATGTTTACAGTGTCAGGACACATTTCCTGCTTACTTTACAGCTATTCATAAATAAAATTTAGGGGGGGGGTAGGTGTCTCTTTTATAACATGACACAGATTTATTAAAAATTTTAAATAAAGCAGACATTTTGAGTCATATACAAAAATGAAAGCTGCCATACATCCACCTGACTGAGTGCAGCTATTAGTGCATTATATAGATTCAATCATCTAAGATTAATCATATCAATAGTAACAGTGAAATCAGTATTAATATCATATTTCACAGGTATGAAATTGCGTTAGGGAACAAGTATGGGAAAATTTGTTTGATTAAAAAATTACTCTGAATAATCTTGTCTTGTAAGCTCTAGTCTAAGTTAGAATCTAATAATCAGTGTAAATAACCAAATAAAATATCAAAATGAGTACTTTCAAGGTCACATGTTTGGTTTGCTTATCTTGAGCAAATGAAAATTTTAAAAGCCATACCTTCATTTTCACCACCCACATCTCTGGTGCAGAACAAATCATTTCTTACTGACCATTTTAATTCCACAATTAAGAAACATGAATATAAAAGTTAGCCACCTAGTTTATTTGACCTGACTTTGTTTTGCGGCCTGGCAGAGTATTTTATAGTTTGTTGATTCTCAGTAGATAATGGATTGAAACTGTTGTTAATAGTGTTGGTTACTGAAGCATGCGGTTACAATGTAACCTCAAGGTACCCTCATAAATGTGGTGGAAAATCTCTTGTACAACAGCAGGAGAGCAATTTGTCCTTGTTTATTCCCTAGACAGCACGTCCATACACTTTGTTCTTATGAGAGGATCCTTTCAGAATTGTCCTTTCTAATGTCAATATTGTAATTGGGGCCTGATATTGCTGATACCACTATATTTTCTGATCTAATTCATAGATAGTAAAACAATTGACCTTGTGAACTGCTGCCTTGGAGGAAAGGCATCGTTAAATATAGGCTTCCCTAAATGATCACTTTATTTTCTGCTTCTCTACCACATAGTGTATATAATCATTTTTCTATTTTTTTTTCCCTCAATACATTTTATTGAATTTTTGGTTTAGTGGCTTAGTTCCTCTTAAGTATCCTTGGCCAATAAACACTTTGCAGTTTTTCTGTGGTTTTATTACTTTTCATATTCCAAAATTACAGCAGAGTAAAAATCAGAATACACTGAAGCAAAAGTGAAACTCATACATAACCCTATCACGTAGACCAAACCACTATTAAACCTGTTATATATGCTACTAGGACTTTCTGTGTTGATGTGTACAAATTATTTCTCATGTACATGTACACAAACTAAAAAAAAAGCTAGAGAGTTTAGCCTCTGATTTCCAATTAGCAATATATATTCCAAATATAACCAAAATTCATGTGCTTCCTTTATACACACGTGTAAATGTATATATGCCATGAATACAGGCAAACTGGAAGTGGTCAAACAAGAGACAGCAAGAGTGAACGTCGACATTCTAGGAATCAGTGAACTAAGATGGACTGGAATGGGTGAATTTAACTCAGATGACCATTATATTTAGTACTGCAGGCGGGAATCCCTTAGAAGAAATGAAGTAGCCATCATAGTCAACAAGAGAGTTTGAAATGCAGTACTTGGATGCAATCTCAAAAATGACAGAATGATCTCTACTTCTTTCCAAGGCAAACCATTCAATATCACAGTAATCCAAGTCTATGCCCCAACAAGTAATGCTGAAGAAGCTGAAGTTGAACAGTTCTGTGAAGACCTACAAGACCTTCTAGAACTAACACCCAAAAAAGAGGTCCTTTTCATTATAGGGGACTGGAATGCAAAAGCAGGAAGTCAAGAAACACCAGTAGTAACAGGCAAATTTAGCCTTGAATACGGAATGAAGCAGGGCAAAGGCTAATAGAGTTCTGCCAAGAGAATGCAGTAGTCATAGCAAACACCCACTTCCAACAACACAAGAGAAGACTCTACACATGGACATCACCAGATGGTTGACACTGAAATCAGATTGATTATATTCTTTGCAGCAGAAGATGGAGAAGCTCTATACAGTCAGCAAAAACAAGACTGGGAGCTAGCTGTTGCTCAGGTCATGAACTCCTTATTGCCAAATTCAAACTGAAAGTGAAGAAAACCACTAGACCATTCAGGTATGACTTAAATAAAATCCCTTATGACTATACAGTAGAACTGAGAAATAGATTTAAGGGACTAGATCTGATAGACAGAGTGCCTGATGAACTATGGGTGGAGGTTTGTGACATTGTACAGGAGACAGTAATCAAGACCATCCCCAAGAGAAAGAATGTAAAAAAGCAAAATGGCTGTCTGAGGCAGCCTTACAAATAGCTGTGAAAAAAAGGGAAATGAAAAGCAAAGGAGAAAAGATATACCCATTTGAATGCAGAGTTCCAAAGAATAGCAAGGAGAGATAAGAAAGGCTTTCTCAGTGAACAATGCAAAGAAATAAGGGAAAACAACAGAATGGGAAAGACTAGAAATCTCTTCAAGAAAACTAGAGACATCAAGGGAACATTTCATACAAAGATGCACACAATAAGGGAAAGAAATGGTATGGACCTAACAGAAGCAGAAGATGTTAAGATGAGATGGCAAGAACACACAGAAGAACTGTACAAAAAACATCTTCACAACCCAGATAATCATGACAGTGTGATCACTCACCTAGAGCCAGACATCCTGGAATGTGAAGTCAAGTGGGCCTTAAGAAGCATCACTACAAACAAAGCTAGTGGAGGTGATCGAATTCCTGTTGAGCTATTTCGAATCCTGAAAGATGACACTGTAAGTGTTGCACTCAATATATCAGCAAATTTGGAAACCTCAGCAGTGGCCACAAGACTGGAAAAAGTCAGTTTTCATTCCAGTCCCAAAGAAAGGCAATGCCAAAGAATGCTCAAACTACTGCACAATTGCACTCATCTCACATGCTAGTAAAGTAATGCTCAAATTTCTCCAAGCCAGGCTTTAGCAATATGTGAACCGTGAACTTCCAGATGTTCAAACTGGTTTTAGAAAAGGCAGAGGAGCTGGAGATCAAATTGCCAACATCCACTGGATCATCGGAAAAGTGAGAGAGTTCCAGAAAAACATCTATTTCTGCTTTATTGACTATGCCAAAGCCTTTGACTGTGTGGATCACAATAAACTGTGGAAAATTCTGAAAGAAATGGGAATACCAGACTGCCAGACCTCTCTCTTGAGAAACCTGTATGCAAGTCAGGAAGCAACAATTAGAACTGGACATGGAACAACAGACTGGTTTCAAATTGGAAAAGGAGTACGTCAAGGCTGTATATTGTCACCCTGCTTATTTAACTTCTATGCAGAGTACATCATGAGAAATGCTGGACTGGAAGAAACACAAGCTGGAATCAAGATTGCTGGGAGAAATATCAATAACCTCAGATACTCAGATGATACTACCCTTATGATGGAAAGTGAAGAAGAACTAAAGAGCCTCTTGATGAAAGTGGAAGAGGAAAGTGAAAACATTGGCTTAAAGCTCAACATTCAGAAAATGAAGATCATGGCATCCAGTCCCATCACTTCATGGCAAATAGATGGGGAAACAGTGGACACCATGGCCAACTTTATTTTTCTGGGCTCCAAAATCACTGCAGATGGTGATTGCAGCTATGAAATTAAAAGATGCTTACTCCTTGGAAGGAAAGTTATGACCAACCTAGACAGCATATTAAGAAGCAGAGACATTACTTTGCCAACAAAGGTCTGTCAGGTCAAGGCTATGGTTTTTCCAGTAATCATGTGTGGATGTGAGAGTTGGACTATAAAGAAGGCTGAGCACCAAAGAATTGATGCTTTTGAACTGCGGTGTTGGAGAAGACTCTTGAGAGTCCCTTGGACTGCAAGGAGATCCAACCAGTCCATTCTAAAGGAGATCAGTTCTGGGTGTTCATTGGAAGGGCTGATGTTGAAGCTGAAACTCCAATACTTTGGCCACCTGATGCAAAGAGCTGACTCACTGGGAAAGACTCTGATGCTGGGAACAATCGAGGGCAGGAGGAGAAGGGGCGACAAAGGATGAGATGGTTGTATGGCATCACTGACTCAGTGGACATGGGTTTGGGTAGACTCCGGGAGTTGGTGATGGACAGGGAGGCCTGGTGTGCTGCAGTTCATGCGGTCGCAAAGAGTCAGACACAACTGAGTGACTGAACTGAACTGAAATATATATATGCACACACAAGTATAAATTGATCTTCCATTTTATTTTAATGCCATTTAAAATAACTTTCAACTCAACTTATAAATTACAGTGGGTGTATATCTAAGTACTTTAGAAAAATTTTTCAAATTTTATATAACTGATCAAACCAGATATTATTGATTATTTGAAGCATGGCAAGGTTACATTTTGGATATACCTATGGTAAGACGTTCCCATATGATAAACTGTTATCTGGTTGAATATAAGAGCTCTGAAAATGAAATACTTGTATTATATTTCAGTATGGCTTCTTAAAACTAAAAATTAAATTCCTGAGATAAAGATTTTCATTCCAAATTGGACCACCCAATCATATACTATTTACCTTGGAAATGCATTCTGTGACTGAAATTATGCTTCAGTAGTTTTGTAATCATATATGTAATTATTGAGCTTCCCAGGTGGTGGTGCTGCTGCTGCTGCTAAGTCGCGTCAGTCGTGTCCGACTCTGTGCAACCCTATGGAGCTCCTCCATCCATGGGATTTCGCAGGCAAGAGTACCAGAGTGGGGTGCCATTGCCTTCTCTGCCAGGTGGTGCTAGTGGTAAAGAATCTACCTGCCAATGCAGGAAACACAAGAGATGGGTGTTTGACCCCTGGGTCAGGAAGATCCTCTGGAGGAGAGCCTGGGCTTTCCTGGTGGCTCAGACAGTATAGAATCTGCCTGCAGTGAAGGAGACCCGAATTTTATCCCTTTGGTCTGGAAGATCCCCTGGCGAAGGGAACGGCTACCCACTCCAGTATTCTTGCCTGGGAAATCCCATGGACAGGAGTCTGGCAGGCTAAGCCCACAGGCTCACAGAGTTGGACACGACTGAATGACTAACCCTTTTGCTCTCACACTTTGAATTCAGTTCAGTCACTCAGTCATGTCCGACTCTTTGCAACTCCATGGATTGTAGCATGCCAGGCCTCCCTGTCCATCACCAACTGCTGGAATTTACTCATGTCCATCAAGTCGGTGATGCCATCCAGCCATCTCATCCTCTGTCATCCCCTTCTCCTCCCACCTTTAATCTTTGCCAGCATCAGAGTCTTTCCCAATGAGTCAGTTCTTCGCATCAGGTGGCCAAAGTATTGGAGCTTCAGCATCAATCCTTCCAATAAATATTCAGGACTGATTTCCTTTAGAATGGACTGGTTGGATCTCCTTGCAATCCAAGGGACTCTTAAGAGTCTTCTCCAACACTGCAGTTCAAAAGCATCAATTCTTTGGTGCTCAGCTTTCTTTATAGTCCAACTCTCACATCCATACAGGACTACTGGAAAAACCATAGCTTTGACTAGACAGACCTTTGTCGTCAAGGTAATGTCTCTGCTTTATAATATGCTGTCTAGGTTGGTCATAACTTTTCTTCCAATTAGCCAGCGTCTTTTAATTTCATGGCTGCAATCACCATCTGCAGTGATTTTGAAGCCCAAAAAAATAAAATCTGTCACTATTTCCCTATCTATTTGCCATGAATTGATGGGACCAGATGCCATGATCTTAGTTTTCTGAATGTAAAATTTTAAACTAACTTTTTCAGTCTCCTCTTTCACTTTCATCAAGAGGCTCTTTAGTTCTTCTTTGCTTTCTGCTATAAGGGTGGTGTCATCTGCATGTCACACTTTAATTATTATAATAATAATTCCCAGTGGATACACCACGGGCCAGTCAATTCTTATACATGATGCAGTATTTTTAGGGGAAATGTAGAATTAGATACATAATCTGTGTTTCAGGAAACAACCCACATTATTATATAAACATAATATGAACAATGCCTTAACACTGGTTTGAGAAAAGAAGTGAATATAAGTGTGGGTTTTTTACGTGAAGGAAAGCATTTAACGGGCTTCTTGGTGGTTCAGATGGTAAAGAATCTGCCTGCAATTGGGAGATCTAGATTTGATAATGGGATTGGGAAGATCCCATGGAGAAGGAACAAATACCCACTGTAGTATTGTTGCCTGGGAAATTCCATGGACATAAGAGCCTGGCGGGGTATTGTCCATGGGGTCACAAGAATTGGACATGACTTAGCAACTAAACCACCACCACCAAAGCATTTATTTCTCTCTGAGCATGGGGTCAAAGTAGTCATGTCCAGTAGTCATGTATGGATGTGAGAGTTGGATTATAAAGATAATCTGAGTGCTGAAGAATTTATACTTTTGAATTGTGGTGTTGGAGAAGACTCTTGAGAGTCCCTTGGACTGCAGGAGATCCAACCAGTCCATCGTAAAGAAAATCAGTCTTGAATATTCATTGGAAGGACTGATGCTGAAGCTGAAACTCCAATACTTTGGCCACCTGATGTGAAGAACTGACTCATTGGAAAAAACCCTGATATTGGGAAAGATGGAATGCAGGAGAAGGAAATGACAGAGGATGAGATAGGTGAATGGTGTGAGCCTTCTCAGCTGAGCGACAGAACTGACCTTGAGGTAACGTGGTTTTGCACCCTTCTAGAGAAAGAGGAGTATCAGTGTTCTACACTTTCTGAAACCATCATCTCATCTAATGCTACCTGTCACTCACATACGGTCAATGATATAGGTGATCAAGTCATAGAATCACTGGAGTGAGTAGAGACGTAAGGTTAAGAGCTCTGAATGGAATTTGTAGTTCCCATTTGCATTATGCCTGGTGCTAGCTTATAGGGCCCTAAATGTAGTGATTGCACACACATTGGAATTACCTTAGGGAGCTTAAAAATAAGGAAAAGGCAAAGGATGGTCACGTGTCACTAGTTTACAGCAGATCCAGCAGTTTTCTTGACTCTATGTTTATTGAACAGTTACTTATTGGTCATATAAAGTTCAGGAATTTAAGTGTGATATATTTGCTTAAGTGGTTTCCTCTTAATAGACAAATAACCATTTTTCAGCCTTTCCTCTGTAAGCTCCCACACCTGCTACCAGTAACTCCACACATATTTAGTTTTCTTTCTGCAAGAAGAGGAGCTCGACATGTTTTAAGTTATTTTTGATTAATTAGAACATGTGTGAGTATGTGTGTGTATGTGCTAAACTAGAAATTTATGGATTCTGAACTGTCACATGACAGTATGAAAGAAGTTAGCACATTTGTTTCAAGTGACAATTATAAAAATAAGTGAGAATTACAATAAAAGTCCCATTGTTGATGTACAGAGAAATTGCTTTGCACCTGTTTATTTTGCCCCCCTTAAGCCCAGGATACGAATATCCTTCTATTAAAACTAAAATGTATAACTTCCTTTAAGGCACTACTTAAATTCTACCAACTATAGGTTTTGCTGTTCAGTGATAATGCCTTTTTCTTTTATTTGCTATCTAACCTATGCTATCCTGTATTATCACTTTATGTTATTTTCCTCCATTTCTGGCCTGATCCATGCTGAGCCAAATAATTGAAGTATATCTGGAGAAATTAATGAAACATGGAAAATAGTGCTACCAT
The DNA here is from genome assembly GCF_032405125.1 of Capricornis sumatraensis. Classification (NCBI taxonomy): domain Eukaryota; kingdom Metazoa; phylum Chordata; class Mammalia; order Artiodactyla; family Bovidae; genus Capricornis; species Capricornis sumatraensis. Next base: position 10,934,102 of record NC_091089.1, on the reverse strand, counting down.
CAGTGCGTGATCACTGTATCACTGGGGGCTTAAATCAGTCCTCAAATTGCCTGGAAAACTGACCCCAGATCTCCTGCTTTCACACTGCCTGCACACCTTTCCATTTCAAACCTATTAAACTCTTCTGAACGGCCTCCTCTCCCTTCTCTCCTCTCTGTATCCTCTCTACCAGTAGCAGAATATTTATTGAGCACCTATTGGCCAGGCATTGGTGGTTCTGGGTGCTGGGTATATGTGTGACTCAAACTTGTGGGGAGTTTGCACTGTCATACAGATTATGGTCCATTCATAAGGAAGGATTCATATACTAGGTGGTGACCAGTCAGGGGAGATGAAGACGTGTCATAGGAGACAGGATGATGATCATGCCTTTTGCATAGGAGGGTAAGGGAAAGCATCTTGTCACTTGAGTACAGTTGGCACGGGAGGGAGCAATCCATGCCGTTACCCAGGTCTGGGTAGTTTCATATGAAAGCAGCAGCAAGCACTGATACTGTGAGTTGGGACCATGCTAGGTTTATCTGAGCAACAGGAGATGTTGTTTTATATTTCATAGAGAAAACAGGCTCCCTTGGATAAGTATTTAATCATCTCTTCATTTCCCAAGTTCATGATGCCATCCACTCTCTTCTCTTTACCTTCTGCTCTGATGACAAAAGAACCCTTCCATCAGAAGCCAGTTCCTCTGGGAGAAATGTGGTGTTGTTTAGTCACCGAGTCATGTCCAACTGCAGCACACCAGACTCCCCTGTTCTCCGTTGTCTCCCAGAGTTTGCTCAAATTTATATCTATTGAGTCGGTAATGCTATCTAACCATTTCCTCCTCTGCCACCCCCTTCTTCTTTTGCCTTCAATCTTTCCCAGCATCAGAATCTTTTTCAATGAGCTGGCTTTTCACATAAAGTGGCAAAAGTATTGGGGCTTCAGCTTCACTCCTTCCATGAATATTCAGGGTTGATCTCCTAGTCTTCTTCAGTGTCACAATTTGAAAGTATCAATTCTTCGGTGCTCAGCCTTCTTTATGGTCCAGCTCTCGCATCTGTACGCGACTGCTGGAAAAACTGTAACTCTGACTGAATGGACCTTTGGCAAAGTGATGTTTCTGCTTTTTAATATGCTGTTTAGGTTTGGCATAGCTTTTCTTCTGAGGAGCAAGCATCTTTTAATTTCATGGCTGCAGTCACCATCTGCGGTGATTTTGGTGTCCAGGAAAATAAAATCTGTCACTGTTTCCACTTTTTCGCCTTCTGTTTGCCATGAAATATTGGGACTAGATGCCATGATCCACCAGGAATACTATTTCTCTCTCCCTCTCTCTTTTTTTAACTAAGAAGTGTCACCCATATGTAATTCTCTGTGTCTTATATATGATATCCTCTTCTTCTACTCTGTATTTCCTATTAATGCTCCCAAAATGTTAAAAAGCTTGTACCTCTATCATACTATTGCAGTTCTGACTGAGCATCCGTTATGAATTTGTGGCCACTAAATAAATTATTGGACTAACCACATATATTTTACATTAAATACTAACTCCAGGTGCCTCTCGACATACAGGAAGCATTTCTGATGTCAAAATCTGAGAGAAATGTCCTTAACCAGTTTATTGGTTTTGTCAGTGCTTAAGTATTTTGATTTTTCTATCAAATCATAATGACATGATGATACCTAAGAAGCTGACAACCTAGAAATAGTGACATTAGCTATAAAGTACTTGATTTCTATGCAAGGATAGACACAGCTTCTATCCTTGGGTCAGGAAGATCCCCTGGAGAAGGAAATGGCAACCCACTCCAGTATTCTTGCCTGGAAAATCTCATGGGTGGAGAAACCTGGCAGGCTACCATCCATGGGGTTGCAAAGAGTCGGACACAACTGAGTGACTTCACAACTGAGTGACTTCACTTTCTTTTCTATGCAAGAGAGATGACATTAAATCCTATGATCCTTACTTTCAGGGGTTGAATGTGGCTGGATCTTGCTGAATGCTTTTGGCAGTGTTTTCTATTCTAAAATATTTTAATCTAATATAGATATGAAAAAGTTATGCAGACTGCAGAAGTACTTCAAAATATACACCTCTGAATGTACAGAGGTGTTAATATATAAGAAGTAGTAACTTTCAAAATATCAAAAGCTAAAAACCTCCATCTACATGCTTTATACATGGGCTTCTGTATGTTTTCACAGTATTTGAAAGCTGCAAAACTTCTTTCAAGAGACAAAGTTTTATTGATATAACTTATAGAAGTAGTAAAAATTAAAGTTGAAGAAAGTGTAGCATCATATATGTTGTTGTTTAGTTGTGGAGTCATGTCCAACTCTTCTCACACCGTGGGCTGTAACCTGCCAGGCTCCACTGTCCATGGGATTCTCCAGGCAAGAATACTGGAGTGGGTTGCCATTTCCTTCTCCAGGGAATTTTCCTGACCCAGGGACCAAATCCGATTCTTCTGCATTGGCAGGCAGTCTTTTTACTCCTGAGCCACAGGGAAGCCCAATATGATGTATGGTGCTTTAGTTGCTAGGTCGTCTCTGGCTCCTGCGACCTCGTGGACTGTAGCCCACCAGGCTCCTCTGTCCATGAGATTCTCCAGGCAAGAATACTGGAGTGGGTTGCCATTTCCTTCTCCAGATATCATGTATACTATTAGATAAATGTCAGACTTTAAAAAAAATGTATTTGAGCTAAATAACTTTTAAAAAGCTATGACCAACCTAGACAGCATATTAAAAAGCAGAGACATTACTTTGCCAACAAAGGTCTGTCTAGTCAAAGCTATGGTTTTTCCAGTAGTCATGTATGGATGTGAGAGTTGAACTATAAAGAAAGCTGAGTGCCAAAGTATTGATGCTTTTGAATTGTGGTGTTAGAGAACACTCTTGAGAATCCCTTGGACAGCAAGGAGATCCAACCAGTCCATCCTAAAGGAGATCAGTCCTGGATATTCATTTGAAGGACTGATGCTGAAGCTGAAGGTCCAATACTTTGGCCACCTGATGTGATAGAGCTAACTCATTGGACAATGCCCTGATGCTGGGAAAGATTGAAGGTGAAAGGAGAAGGGGACAACAGAGGATGAGATGGTTGAATGGCATCACCGACTTGATGGACATGAGTTTGAGCGAGCTCCAGAAGTTGGTGATGGACAGGGGATCTGGGCGTGCTGCATTCCATGGGGTTGCAAAGAGTCAGACATGACTGAGCGACTGACCTGAATAAAAGTTTGCCTTTTAATATTCTTTTCTGAAATTTCTTTTACATTTCTGTGTGATGGTATTTTTATTCCTTATTCCAAATCAGTTTCCTACTTGGCTCATTAGATTATGAGGATGTTCAAGATATCTAAAATTTTTGAAAAACAGTTGATTTGCAGTATCATGTTAACATAGGGTATACAACAAAGTGATTCATATATATATATATGTAATTATTTTCCATTATATATTAGGTAACTATTGAGTATATATATTCTGGTGGCTCAGTGGTAAAGAATCGGCCTGCAATTCAGAAGATGCAAGTTCGATCCCTGGGTCGGCAAGATCACCTGGAGAAGGGAATGGCAACCCACTCCAGTATTCTTGCTGAAGAATCACATGAACAGAGGAGCCTGGTGGGCTACAGTCCATGGGATCACAAAAAGTCAGATACAACTTAGCACCTGAAAAACAACAACTAGGTATGTGGGAAAAGTAAAAGAAGCAATATCCTTCTTATAGTCTGTCTACTTTCTTAAAAAATTATGCATAAGCCTCTTATGTTTATTAATATATTAATAGCAACATGTCCTAGGTTGATTTATTACAGAAGTGATGTGTTAATCACCTAAAAGAATAAACTCATTCTTTAAGTAGTATGTTTTTATGTGAAAATTAAACATGCTAATGATAAATTATGGACATAAGGCATAAGCTAGTTTGAATTATTTATGTACTTTTACACAGTGAAATATAGACAATCATCATCAGCTAAGTAAGGATACTTTCTTAGTATTGGAAATGTAAATATATGTGTGACAGCATTAAAAATTTCAAAGAGTGATTAGTCAAATGAGTGCAATTGACAGAGCAGAGTTCAAAAATTGTGGGAAAGGAATGGGCACACAGAGAATTAGCAGCAAGATTTTGTTAAGGAGCCAATTTAAACTTTGCCTGGGGGATGATTAGAATTTAAATAAACACAGATGATGGGAAGAGGGTCCCAGGAAAAAATGTACAGTATAAGGAAAGAAGCAGAAATGAGAAATTCAGACAGGGTGTTTGTAAAGCAGTTGATTAAGGTTTGGTCCTACTTGAGAATTCAGTCTACCTTGGGAAATTAAATTTGAGTGGTAAGCAGACCTCAGGTTTTAATTTATCCATTTAATGAATACAATACTTGAAAGCACTCAAAGTATTTCACTTGTAAAATATTTTAAAGCAAGGAAGATTTTGTTTCCTCGGACCCCATGGACTGTAGCCAACCAGGCTCCTCTGTCCATGGAATTCTCCAGGCAAGAATACTGCAGTGGGTAGCCAGGGATTGAATTTGCATCTCCCACATTTCAGGAAGATTCTTTACTATCTGAGCCACCAGGGAAGCCCCTTGAAAAGATTAAATGATTCTAAAATGAAACATTTAATGTTTTCTCTTTTATACCATAAAACTGACAGGTAGAACAACATGAGGTACATACACATAATTTCTTTATGTTTATTGAAACTCTTTTGGTCAGGAAGACACTCATTTTTATCATTTAATTTCCCTTCTACCAGTATCCACAGATACATGTAAACTTAAAAAAAAAATGACTATATTGTTATACTACTCAGTAATAGATCAATTAGGCTAAGAGGTAAGCACCTTGATTTTAATTCTGCTTCTCCACTGACTCATGAAGTAGTTTTCAGCAAACTATGTAACTTTAAGGATGGCAGATTGTATGGCCCCTCTTTAAAATGGGATAACTCACAGCTAACTTTAACTCTTCAAAATTTTGACAATCTAGTAAATAAATATTTAAAATTATAAGTTGTTTTAAAAAATCGAAAGTGTTTATAGTTTCAGTTTTCAAGAAATGTTGGATACATTTTACCAAGTAATTTTAATATTCTATTTTTAAAATTAATTTTTAATTGGAGGATAACTGCTTTACTTTAAGCATTTTGGACCAATTTTCAACTGTTAAATCTATGCCTATAGATATAGTGGTGAGGTCATTCAGTAGGGTTGGAAATGAAATATTTTATCACCATATTTGCAGCAATTTTAAATGTACAAATTTAAATTTTATTTTTCTTAATTTTTATTTTTACTTTATTTTGCTTTAAAATACTGTATTGGTTTTGCCATACATTGACATGAATCAGCCACGGGTGTACATGAGTTTCCAGTCCTGAACCCTCCTCCCACCTCCCACCCCATATCATCTCTTTGAATCATCCCCATGTACCAGCCCCAAGCATCCTGTATCCTGTATCGAATATAGACTGGTGATTCACTTCTTACATGATAGTATACATGTTTCAATGCCATTCTCCCAAATCATCCCACCCTCTCCCTCTCCCACAGAGTCCAAAAGTCCATCCTATACATCTGTGTCTCTTTTGCTGTCTCTCATACAGGGTTATCATTACCATCTTTCTAAATTCCATATATATGTGTTAGTATACTGTATTGGTGTTTTTCTTTCTGGCTTATTTCACCCTGTATAATCGGCTCCAGTTTCATCCACCTCATTAGAACTGATTCAAATGTATTCTTTTTAACGGCTGAGTAATACTCCATTGTGTATATGTGCCACAGCTTTCTTATCCATTCATCTGCTGATGGACATCTAGGTTGTTTCCATGTCCTGGCTATTATAAACAGTGCTGCAATGAACACTAGGGTACACGTGTCTGTTTCAATTCTGGTTTCCTCAGTGTGTATGCCCAGCAGTGGGATTGCTGGGTCATAAGGCAGCTCTATTTGCAATTTTATAAGGAATCTCCACACTGTTCTCCATAGTGGCTGTACTAGTTTGCATTCCCACCAACAGTGTAAGAGGGTTCCCTTTTCTCCACACCCTCTCCAGCATTTATTGCTTGCAGATTTTTGGATCGCAGACATTCTGACTGGTGTGAAGTGGTACCTCATTGTGGTTTTGATTTGCATTTCTCTGATAATGAGTGATGTTGAGCATCTTTTCATGTGTTTGTTAGCCATCCATATGTCTTCTTTGGAGAAATGTCTATTTAGTCCTTTGGCCCATTTTTTGATTGGGTCGTTTATTTTTCTGGAATTGAGCTGCATAAGTTGCTTGTATATTTTTGAGATTAGTTGTTTGTCAGTTGCCTCATTTGCTATTATTTTCTCCCATTCCGAAGGCTGTCTTTTCACCTTGCTTATAGTTTCCTTTGTTGTGCAGAAGCTTTTAATTTTAATTAGATCCCATTTGTTTATTTTTGCTTTTATTTCCAATATTCTGGGGGGTGGATCATAGGGGATCCAGCTGTGATGTATGTCTGAGAGTGTTTTGCCTATGTTCTCCTCTAGGAGTTTTATAGATTCTGGTCTTATGTTTAGATCTTTAATCCATTTTGAGTTTATTTTTGTGTGTGGTGTGAAAAAGTGATCTAGTTTCATTCTTTTACAAGCCGTTGACCAGTTTTCCCAGCACCACTTGTTAAAGAGATTGTCTTTTCTCCATTGTATATTCTTGCCTCCTTTGTCAAAGATAAGGTATCCATAGGTGTGTCGATTTATCTCTGGGCTTTCTATTTTGTTCCATTGATCTATATTTCTGTCTTTGTGCCAGTATCATCCTGTCTTGAAGACTGTGGCTTTGTAGTAGAGCCTGAAAGTCAGGCAGGTTGATTCCTCCAGTTCCATTCTTCTTTCTCAAGATTGCTTTGACTATTCGAGGTTTTTTGTATTTCCATACAAATTGTGAAATTATTTGTTCTAGCTCTGTAAAAAGTACTGCTGGTAGCTTGATAGGGATTGCATTGAATCTGTACATTGCTTTGGGTAGTGTACTCATTTTCACTATATTGATTCTTCCAATCCATGAACATGGTATATTTCTCCATCTATTAGTGTCCTCTTGGATTTCTTTCATCAGTGTTTTATAGTTTTCTATATATATATGTCTTTAGTTTCTTTAGGTAGATATATTCCTATGTATTTTTTTTTCTTTTCGTTGCAATGGTGAATGGAATTATTTCCTTAATTTCTTTTTCTACTTTCTCATTATTAGTGTATAGGAATGCAAGGGATTTCTGTATGTTGATTTTATATCCTGCCACTTTACTATATTCATTGATTAGCTCTAGTAATTTTCTGGTGGAGTCTTTAGTGTTTTCTATGTAGAGGATCATGTCATCTGCAAACAGTGAGAGTTTTAGTTCTTCTTTTCCAATTTGGATTCCTTTTATTTTCTTTTCTGCTCTGATTCCTGTGGCCAAACTTCCAAAACTATGTTGAATAGTAGCGGTAAAAGTGGGCACCGTTGTCTTGTTCCTGACTTTAGGGGAAATGGTTTCAATTTTTCACCATTGAGCATAATGTTTGCTCTGGATATTATATAGCTTTTATTATGTTGAGGAATGTTCCTTCTATTCCTGCTTTCTGGAGGGTTTTTATCATAAATAGATGTTGAATTTTGTCAAAGGCCTTCTCTGCATCTATTGAGATAATCATATGCCTGTTATTTTTCAATTTGTTAATGTGGTGAATTACATTGATTGAATTTGTGGATACTGAAGAATCCTTGCATCCCTGGGATAAAGCCCACTTGGTCATGGTGTGTGATCTTTTTAATGTGTTGTTGGATTCTGATTGCGAGAATTTTTTTTAAGGATTTTTGCATCTATGTTCATCAGTGATATTGGCCTATAGTTTTCTTTTTTTGTGGCATCTTTGTCAGGTTTTGGTATTAGGGTGATGGTGGCCTCATAGAATGAGTTTGGAAGTTTACCTTCCTTTGCAATTTTCTGGAAGAGTTTGAGTAGGATAGGTGTTAGCTCTTCTCAAAATTTTTGGTAGAATTCAGGTGTAAAGCCGTCTGGACCTGGGCTTTTGCTTGCTGAAAGATTTCTGATTACAGTTTCAATTTCTGTGCTTGTGATGGGCCTGTTAAGATTTTCTATTTCTTCCTGGTTCAGTTTTGGAAAGTTGTACTTTTCTAAGAATTTGTCCATTTCTTCCACGTTGTCCATTTTATTGGCATATAATTGCTGATAGTAGTCTCCTATATCCTTTGTATTTCTGTGTTGTCTGTTGTGATCTCTCCATTTTCATTTCTAATTTTATTGATTTGATTTTTCTCCCTTTGTTTCTTGATGAGTCTGGCTAATGGTTTGTCAATTTTATTTGTCCTTTCAAAGAACCAGCTTTTGGCTTTGTTTATTTTTGCTATGATCTCTTTTGTTTCTTTTGCATTTATTTCTGCCCTAATTTTTAAGATTTCTTTCCTTCTACTAACTCTGGGGTTCTCCATTTCTTTTTCTAGTTACTTTAGTTGTAGAGTTAGGTTATTTATTTGACTTTTTTCTTGTTTCTTGAGGTATGCCTGTATTGCTATGAACTTTCCTCTTAGCTCTGATTTATAGTGTCCCACAGGTTTGGGGTTGTTGTGTTTTCATTTTCAATCATTTCTATGCATATTTTGATTTCTTTTTTGATTTCTTCTGTGATTTGTTGGTCATTCAGAAGCATGTTGTTCAGCCTCCATATGTTGGAATTTCTAATAGTTTTTCTCCTGTAATTGAGATCTAATCTTAATGCATTATGGTCAGAAAAGATGCTCGGAATGATTTCAGTTTTTTTGATTTTATCAAGGTTAGATTTATGGCCCAGGATGTGATCTATCCTGGAGAAGGTTCCATGAGCACTTGAGAAAAAGGTGAAATTCATTGTTTTGGGGTGAAATGTCCTATAGGTATCAATTAGGTCTAACTGGTCTATTGCATCATTTAAAGTTTGTGTTTCTTTGTTAATTTTCTGTTTAGTTGATCTGTCCATAGGTGTGAGTGGGGTATTAAAGTCTCCCACTATTATTGTGTTATTGTTAATATCTCCTTTCATACTTGTTTGCATTTGTCTTACATATCGCGGTGCTCCTATGTTGGGTGCATATATATTTATAATTTTTATATCTTCTTGGATTGATCCTTTGATCATTATGTAGTGGCCTTCTTTGTCTCTTTTCACAGCCTTTGTTTTAAAGTCTATTTTATCAGATATGAGTATTGCTACTTCTGCTTTCTTTTGGTCTCTATTTACATGGAATATCTTTTTCCAGCCCTTAACTTTCCAGCCCTTACTTTTGTATGTATCCCTTGTTTTGAGGTGGGTCTCTTGTAGGCAGCATATATCGGGGTCTTGTTTTTATATCCATTCAACCCATTTACATTTAAGGTAATTATTGATAAGTATGATCCTGTTGCCATTTACTTTATTGTTTTGGGTTCGGGTTTATACGCCGTTTTTGTGTTTCCTGTTTAGAGAATATCCTTTAGCATTTGTTGGAGAGCTGATTTGGTGGTGCTGAATTCCCTCAGCTTTTGCTTGTCTATAAAGTTTTTGATTTCTCCTTCATATTTGAATGAGATCCTTGCTGGGTACAGTAATCTGGGCTGTAGGTTATTTTCTTTCATCACTTTAAGTATGTTTTGCCATTCCCTCCTGGCCTGAAGCGTTTCTATTGAAAGATCTGCAGTTATCCTTATGGGAATCCCCTTGTGTGTTATTTGTTGTTTTTCCCTTGCTGCTTTTAATATTTGTTCTTTGTGTTTGATCTTTGTTAACTTGATTAATATGTGTCTTGGGGTGTTTCACCTTGGATTTATCCTGTTTGGGACTCTCTGGGTTTCTTGGACTTGGGTGATTATTTCCTTCCCCATTTAAGGGAAGTTTTCAACTATTATCTCCTCAAGGATTTTCTCATGGTCTTTCTTTTTGTCTTCTCCTGGGACTCCTATAATTCGAGTGTTGGAGCGTTTCATACTGTCCTGGAGGTCTCTGAGATTGCCCTCATTTCTTTTAATTCGTTTTTCTTTTTTCCTCTCTGATTCATTTATTTCTACCATTCTATCTTCTATTTCACTAATCCTATCCTCTGCTTCTGTTATTCTACTATTTGTTGCCTCCAGAGTGTTTCTGATCTCATTTTTGTGTTATTCATTATATATTGACTCTTTTTTTATTTCTTCTAGGTCCTTGTTAAACCTTTCTTGCATCTTCTCAATCCTTGTTTCCAGGCTATTAATCTGTGATTCCATTTTGATTTCAAGATTTTGGATCATTTTCACTATCATTATTTGGAATTCTTTCTCACATAGATTCCCTATCTCTTCCTCTTTTGTTTGGTTTGGTGGGCATTTCTCCTGTTCCTTTGCCTGCTGGGTATTCCTCTGTCTCTTCATCTTGGTTATATTGCTGCATTTGGGGTGGCCTTTCTGTATTCTGGGAATTTGTGAAGTTCTCTTTATTATGGAGTTTCCTCACTGTGGGTGGGGTTGTATCAGTGGCTTGTCAAGGTTTCTTGGTTAGGGAAGCTTGTGTCGGAGTTCTGGTGGGTGGAGCTGGATTTATTCTCTCTGGAGTGCAATGAAGTGTCCAGTAATGAGTTATGAGATGTCAGTGGTTTTGGAGTAACTTTGGGCAGCCTGTATATTGAAGCTCAGGGGTATATTCCTGTGTTGCTGGAGAATTTGCGTGGTATGTCTTGCTCTGGAACTTGTTGGCCCTTGGGTGGTGCTTGGTTTCAGTGTAGGTACAGGGGCGTTTGATGAGCTCCTATCAATTAATGTTCCCTGGATTCAGGAGTTCTCTGATGTTCTCCGAATTTGGACTTAAGCCACCTGCTTCTGGTTTTCAGTTTTATTTTTACAGTATCCTCAAGTCTTCTCCATCTATACAGCACCGATGATAAAACATCTAGGTTAAAGATGAAAAGTTTCTCCACATTGAGGGACACACAGAGAGGTTCACTGAGTTACATGGAGAAGAGAAGACAGATGGGGTAGTTAGAGGTGATTGGAATGAGATGAGGTGAGATCAAAAGAGGAGAGAGCCTGCTAGCCAGTAATCACTTCCTTATGTGCGCTCCACAATCTGGACCTCTCAGAGATGTTCACAGAGTTATACAGGGAAGAGGAGAGGGAGGAAGTAGACAGAGGTGGCCAGGAGGATAAAAGAGGGAAATGAAAAGGAGAGAGACAGACCCAGCCAGTAACCAGTTCCTTAGGTGTTCTCCATCTTCTGGAAAACACAGAGATTCACAGAGTTGGATAGAGAAGAGAAGGGAGAGGGAGGAGACAGAGACAACCTGGTGGAGAAAAAGGAGAGTCCAAAGGAGGAGAGAGTGGTCAAGCCAGTAATCTCGCTCTCAGGTAAAATTGGGTAGTGAAGATTGGGTTTTTAAATGTACAAAATTGACAACAAATACCAAAAAGCAAAGATTAAAAATCTAGAGTAGAGGTTGGATTTTCAAAAATGCAAGATTAAAGAAAAGAAGAAGAAGAAAAAGAGTAACGAGAATTATTAAAAAGCAACAACAACCACGAAAAAATATATACGTCATTTGCTTTAAAAATAGGGGTTTTTTTTTGAAAAGTAATAGTAGGTTATAAAGATAAAAATTAAAGGAGAGATAGAGGACTTAAACATTTTTTAAAGTCAAAAAAAGAAAAAGAAAAGAAAACAACAACATCAACAACAACAAAAAAAGAGAATGGTCATAAAAATAGTGAAGATATATGTGGGACTTTCTCTGGTGTTGTGGGCAGTGTGGGGTCATTTCCAAGGCGGTTCCCTCTGTTTAGCTTCTTCTGTTTGCTGGTCTCTTCAGTGTCTGATTTCCACCCTGACACAAGGGGGGCGGTGGTGGACACTTTTTTTTTTTTTTAGGCTCATTTGTTCAGTCACGCTGTGGGGAGGGAGGGATGCTGCAAACAACGCTGGTGTGTACTCGCAGTGTCTCAGGCACGCTGGGCATGCCCCTGCACACTGCACACACTGCTCAGGGTCTAGGTTGCTGTAGCCAGGAACCATCTGAGGCTGGCCCTAGGCTGCATGCACCTCCCCGGTCTAAGTCACTCAGGCTTGACTCTCAGGTAGCCCTCAGAGGCATAGATTCAGTTGGGCCTGTGTTTTGTGCCCTTCCCAGGACTGAATAGCTCAGGTGTTTGGTGAGCCTGGTCGCTGTGACTTATCACCTTTCTTGTCTCTGCTGCTCAGTTTTTTGGGTGTACCACTGGTGCTCCTTGTCAGGTGGATGGTGACTGTCCAGGACCCCAAGAAGTCTTAGCAAAGAAGCCTGCTTGCAGTTTGGTAGGTAAAGTCTCTCTGGGGCTGCGATTGCCCCCTTCCAGCCCTTCCGGCTCTGGCTGCCTGTCACCAGAGGGGGATGGTCTGTAGCCGGCTATTTCTGTTCTGTCCTTTGTTCTGTGTGTGGTCCTGGTGGTGTCATATGCCAGCAAATTTGGAAAACTCAGCAGTGGCCACAGGACTGGAAAAGGTCAGTTTTCATTCCAATTCCAAAGAAAGGCAATGCAAAAGAATGCTCAAACTACCACACAGTTGGACTCATCTCACATGCTAGTAAAGTAATGCTCAAAATTCTCCAAACCAGGCTGCAGCAATATGTGAACCGTGAACTCCCTGATGTTCAAGCTGGATTTAGAAAAGGCAGAGGAACCAGAGATCAAATTGCCAACATCCGCTGGATCATGGAAAAAGCAGTAGAGTTCCAGAAAAACATCTATTTCTGCTTTATTGACTATGCCAAAGCCTTTGACTGTGTGGATCACAATAAACTGTGGAAAATTATGAAAGAGATGGGAATACCACACCACCTAACCTGCCTCTTGAGAAATCTGTATGCAGGTCAGGAAGCAACAGTTAGAACTGGACATGGAATAACAGACTGGTTCCAAATAGGAAAAGGAGTCCGTCAAGGTTGTATATTGTCACCCTGCTTATTTAACTGATATGCAGAGTACATCATGAGAAACACTGGACTGGAAGAAGCACAAGCTGGAATCAAGATTGCTAGGAGAAATATCAATAACCTCAGATATGCAGATGACACCACCCTTATGGCAGAAAGTGAAGAGAAGGTAAAAAGCCTCTTGATGAAAGTAAAAGAGGAGAGCAAAAAAGTTGGCTTAGAGCTCAACATTCAGAAAACGAAGATCATGTCATCCATTCTCCTCACTTCATGAGAAATAGATGGGGAAACAGTGGAAACAGTGTCAGACTTTATTTTGAGGGGCTCCAAAATCACTGCAGATGGTGACTTCAGCCATGAAATTAAAAAACGCTCACTCCTTGGAAGAAAAGTTATGACCAACCTAGATAGTATATGCAAAAGCAGAGACATTACTTTGCCAACTAAGGTCCGTCTAGTCAAGGCTATGTTTTTTCCTGTGGTCATGTATGGATGTGAGAGTTGGACTGTGAAGAAGGCTGAGCGCCGAAGAATTGATGCTTTTCAACTGTGGTGTTGGAGAAGACTCTTGAGAGTCCCTTGGATTGCAAGGAGATCCAACCAGTCCATTCTGAAGGAGATCAACCCTGGGATTTCTTTGGAAGAAATGATGCTATAGCTGAAACTCCAGTACTTTGGCCACCTCATGTGAAGAGTTGACTCATTGGAAAAGACTGTGATGCTGGGAGGGATTGTGGGCAGGAGAAGAAGGGGGCGACTGAGGATGAGATGGCTGGATGGCATCATTGATTCGATGGACGTGAGTCTGAGTGAACTTTGGGAGATGGTGATGAACAGGGAGGCCTGGCGTTCTGCAATTCATGGGGTCGCAAAGAGTCAGACATGACTGAGCAACTGAACTGAACTGAACTTTTGCGTGGTAGCTATCCCACAGTCTGATATGCTATCCCAAGTTAGTTCGCTCTGGTTACACTCCGGGCATTCCGGCCTGATTCTTAAAAAGCACTGCAGCCCACGCCTCCCTACCCAGCCCCCACTTGCTAGTGGCGGATGCAGGCGTCTGCGTTACTTCTCCGATGAGGGAGTTACCGTCGGGCTCGTAATCTGTTGGTTTTAATTAATTATTTATTTTTCTGCCCTGTTATGTTGCCCTCTGTGCTTCCAAGGCTCACCACAGACTCGGCAGCAAGAGTGTTTCCTGGTGTTTGGAAACTTCTCTCTTTTTAAGACTCCCTTCCTGGGACGGGACTCCCTTTCCAGGACTGAGCTCCCTCCCTACTTCCTTTGTCTCTTTTTTCGTCTTTTATATTTTTTCCTACCTGTTTTTGAACACAACGATCTGCTTTTCTGGGTGCCTGATGTTCTCTGCCAGCATTCAAAAGTGGTTTCGTAGAATTTACTCAGTGTCAAAATGTTCTTTTGATGAATTTGTGGGGGAGAAAGTGGTCTCCCCATCCTATTCCTCTGCCATCTTCCATGCCATTCCAAATTTTAATTTTAAATTGCAAGAATATTAAGAAAAAATAAACCCAGCAAGGTCCATTTGTAAAGCCTCTTCTCCCCACAATTTTGTTGTTGTTGTTGTTGTTATATATAAGCTTAGACTATAGTTTTAGCTCATAGTTTTAAAAAGTTAAATTGTTCTGAACTTCTCTTATAGAGATATTATCTGTATTTTTTCCATAACTGAAAATTAATCAATTTAATAAGAAAAAGAGAACATCACTATTTTCTCACTTAAAAGCATTTGTTTCATCCAAATTCATCTTTGAATTAAGTTCATCAACATATAAACAAAATACTGATTGTCAATGATTTAATAATTTGACTCCATTGTTAAGAAATGTCAAACCACCACATAGATTAAATTTTTTTCAGAGCAGTTTCTTAGTGGTTTTGTGTGTGTGTGTGTATTTTCTCTTCCTACAATTCTTTGGAGTTTAAGATTTTATATGCTTAATGTATTTCTAAGCATTTTATTACTATATTAGTTACCATTTAAAACACCTGCAAAAAATGAGCAGAGAGTACACATCTGTCTCAAATAAAATAATTATTGAGGAAGAAATAAAGTTCTCAGAATGAGCTGTTGTTGAGGTTGGGGGGCAGGTATGATCTATCATATTCATGATTCAGTACTTGATCAAATTTGGTGACAAACCAAAATTTAGCTGCCTGTGGCAACGAGAGAAGGTGGACTAAAGTTTGCTCAAGCTGAAGTTTAATAGGTAAAAAAAAATATGGGCAATTGTTACTCCCTGGTCAACCCCAGTGAGACACAGTATTATCAGGACTTGGCATTATCAAGGTTTATAATTATTGCCAAGTGCCATGAAGGATTTATGTCAACAAACTGTTATAACTGTTGTTGGGAAGCTAAAACTGTGCAACCACTTGTGAGAAATTTTTCATTATTTTGTTTCAGGTTGCATTACTCATGAATCAACAGTTTTGCATTAGACATCAAGTCATATCAAAACCCTTGCACATGGAGACCAACAATATGGAAGTACTGTATAGAGTAGCATAAAACGTAGAAACAACCCCAACACCTCTAAAAATACAGTGGAAAAACAGTGACACGGACATACAACAGGACATTTTAGATGAATGAGAACAAAATAAACTAAAGCTGTGTGCAGCAACATCGATGAATCTTAGAAACATATTGAGTGAGAAAACAAGTCGCAAAATACAACGTTCAGGATAATTATAGTTTTACAAATATTGGGTTGACCAAAAAGTTCATTTGGGTTTCTGTAAGATGTTGCAAAAACCCAAATGAACATTTTGGTTAACCCAATATCAAACAGTATTTGTTAGTAACCTGTAATAGATGTAAGAGAGAAACTGGTGCTTAAAAACCTTAAGAATGATCAACATAAAATTGAATATCATGTTTACTTTGGGAAGAAAGTGGACAGACAGAATATGGGACACGCCTGCACACAGGTAGAAACATAAAAGTACTGGTAATGCTCCAGCTCTTAAGCCTCTGGTTGGGCTCATGAGTATTCACTTCATTATATGCTTCATTTATTGCCCAGTCGCTCAGTCATGTACAACTCTTTGTGACACCATAAAGTGCAACATGCCAGGCTTCCCTGTCCTTCACTATCTCCTGGAGTTTGCTCAAACTCAAGTCCATTGAGTTGGTGATGCTACCCAACCATCTCATCCTCTGCTGTCCCCTTCTCCTCCTTCTCTCAATCTTTCCCAACATCAGGATAATTTCCAATGAGTCCACCCTTCACATCAGGTGGCCAAAGTATTCGAGCTTCAGCTTAGGCATCAGTCCTTCCAATGAATATTCAAGGTTGATTTCCTTTAGGATTGATGGGTTTGATCTCCTTTGTATCATATCTTTCCTATACTTTCAAACAGTCCAATATCATGTTTAAAAATTTAGATTAAAAAAATTACCCTAGGTTCATTACCACCTAAATGTCATGGGAGAGCTTGTTGTATTTATGTATGATTTTAAATAGTAGAAAGAATTTAATTTACTGTGTAATGGTCTTTACTAATCACAATAGTGGGATCACTCACCTAGAGCCAGTCATCCTGGAATGCAAAGTCAAGTGTGCTTTAGGAAGCATCACAATGCACAAAGCTAGTGGAGGTGATGGAATTCCAGTTGAGCTATTTCAAATCCTAAAAGATGATGCTATGAAAGTGCTGCACTCTATATGCCAGCAAATGTGGAAAAGTCAGCAGTGGCCACAAGACTGGAAAAGGTCAGTTTTCATTCCAATCCCAAAGAAAGGCAATGCCAAAGAATGCTCAAACTACCGTACAATTAGACTCATCTCACACACTAGCAAAGTAGTGCTCAAAATTCTCCAAGCCAGGCTTCAGCAATACGTGAACTGTGAACTTCCACATGTTCAAGCTGGTTTTAGAAAAGGCAGAGGAATCAGAGATGAAATTGCCAACATCCATTGAATCATACAAAAAGCAAGAGAGTTTCAGAAAAACATCTACTACTGCTTTATTGACTATGCCAAAGCCTTTGACTGTGTGGATCACAATAAACTGTGGAAAATTCTTCAAGATATGGGAATAGCAGACCACCTGACCTTCCTCCTGAGAAATCTGTTTGTAGGTCAAGAAGCAACAGTTAGAACTGCACATGGAACAACAGACTGGTTCCAAATCTGGAAAGGAATCATCAAGGCTGTATATTGTCACCCTGCTTATTTAACTTATATGATGAGTACATCATACAGAATGCCAGGCTGGATGAAGCAAAAGCTGGAATTAAGATTTCCAGGAGGAATATCAACAACCTCAGATATGCAGATAACACCACCCTTATGGCAGAAAGTGAAGGGGAACTCAAGAGCCTCTTGATGAAAATGAAAGAGGAGAGTGAAAAAGCTTACTTAAAACTCAAAATTCAAAAAACTACAATCATGATATCTAGTCCCATCACTCCATGGCAAATAGATGGAGAAGTAACAGAAACAGTGACAAACTTTATTTTTTGGGGCTCCAAGATCACTGCAGACGGTAACTGCAGCCATGAAATTAAAAGACGCTTGCTCCTTGGAAGAAAAGCTATGACCAACCTAGATAGCATATTGAAGAACAGAGACATTACTTTGCCAACAAATGTCCATCTAGTCAAGGCTATGGTTTTTCCAGTAGTCATGTATGGATGTGATAGTTGGACTATAAAGAAAGCTGAGCACTGAAGAGCTAATGCTTTTGAACTGTGGTGTTAGAGAAGACTCTTGAGAGTCCCTTGGACTGCAAGGAAATCCAACCAGTCCATCCTAAAGGAGATCAGTCCTGGGTGTTCATTGGAAGGACTGATGCTGAAGCTCCAATACTTTGGCCACCTGATGAGAAGAACTGACTCATTGGAAAAGACCATGATGCTGGGAAAGATTTAAGGCAGGAGGAGAAGGGGACGACAGAGGATGAGATTTTTGGATGGCATCACTAACTCGATGGACATGAGTCTGAGTAAACTCTGGGAGTTGATGATGGACAGGGAGACCTGGCGTGCTGCAGTCCATGGAGTGGCAAAGAGTTAGACGCAACTGAGCAACTGAACTGAGTTTTTACTAAAGGGGAGTCACGTTTACACTTAGGAATTCATTTTTGTTTAAATGATCAGTTTTTGTGTCCGAGGAAAGAGATAGGTTGAAATAAGTAATTAAAAAGCTTGTTCTGGGATCTATACTAAGCTTTGCTTAGATCAATTGGATTCATTATTTTTGCCTACAAAAATTTTATTTTGTATTCCTTTACTTGCTATTGTAGAGTAAGTTGAAATGCAAGGGTTATTCACCCACAGTTGTATCAGACTCTGCAACTCCATGGAGTGTAGCGGACTCACGTGGGTCCCCTGTGTATGAAATTCTCCAGGCAAGAAAACTGCAGTGGGTAGCCTTTATCTTCTCCAGCAGATCTTCCCATCCCCAGGATCGAACCCAAGTCTCCTGCCTTCCAGGCAGATTCTTTACCATCTGAGCCACTTTGCTGTTGTGGAATAAGTCAAGTAAACATAAAAATGCTTCCTCCGGAGAACCAGTTATGATATTCAGAGGGGAAGAACACCAGGTGATGTCTGAAGAAATCTTACTTTCCTGTGATTATCTCCCACCGTTAACAATGGTGATTTCATGAAGCTCTACGGAGAAAATTGACTTCTAGGATAATTTGATAACTTCTGGGGCATTATCTGAATCTACTCACATGGCGTTAAAATGCTATGGTTTTCATTGAATTGCTTCATCCTTTAATGTCTGACTTATGACTTCTTTGCCTCCTCATTGGCGTTCTTTACTTGAATATTTGCAGTGATACTTGTGTACGTTTTCAGTGTGAAAACATCGTAACCCTTGAGTACAATCCCATCAGTGACACAGGGTTGCTATAAAGTGCCTCTTTATAGCAATGACATAACATCCACAGGAAATGCTGATCTTGGGAAATATCTTGCCAGCTGTTCTAACAAAGACTAGAACTACTCTCACAGCTTTATTTCACTTTCTCCATGTGTCTGAAAACTAATGAAAATGTACTAGACGGTATCTATAAAGTGAAACATCAAATATGATGACTTTTAAAGGGCTGCATTTTGGGGCTTCCCAGGTGGTGCAGTAATAAAGAATCTGCCTGCCAATTCAGGAAAAACAGGATCCTTACATGGGTTCGATTCCTGGGTCGGAAAGATACCCTGGAGAAGGAAATAGCAATCCACTCCAGTGTTCTTGCCTGAGAAATCCCATGGGCAGGCTACAGTCCATGGGATCTCAAAGAATCAGACATGACTTAGTGACTAAGCAACAACAGCATCTATAGCTAGCTTTAAAATGATTAAAATATAAACCTTTATTTACTCCTTTTGTAGGCATAAAGACTATAACAAAGGTGCCTTTACATTCGATAATACAGAAGTAGTATTTACATTGAAGAAGATGTAAAAATTAAAAGACCCTTTCAGGCATCCATTATCTTCCATAGTTTGCGGTAGGCATTTTGCATATTTTATATAATTTAATATTTATGAATCTACAATAATGCTGTGAATCTGTTGTTAACAGTCTGATTTACAAAAGGAAAATGAGATTTACAGTGTAATGACCTATAAGTAATGGCCAACAGTTATTCACACAATGGAAAAAGAATCATCTGAACTAAGTCTTCCCTGCTAAATCCAGTTAGGATTCTGCTCTCCGTGTCACTGTGGGAAGAATGTTGGAATTTGCTTCTGATTAAGGAATTTATAAACTTAAATGTCTTCAGCTTTTTTTTTTTTTTGAAATGCTTTAGTTATCATCTGCCCTACCATGGTAACCATTGGCTAAAGCAGCATTTCTAAATGCTGATACATTTATTTGTATGAAAGTAAAGTGAAAGTGTTAGTCGCTCAGTCATGTCTGACTCTCTGTGATCCCATGGACTGTAGCCCACCAGGCTCCTCTGTCCATGGAATTCTCCAGGCAAGAATACTGGAGTAGGTTGCCATTCCCTTCTCCAGGGATTTTCCTGACCCAGGACTTGAACCCGGGCCTCCCGCATTGGAGGCAGATTCTTTTACCTTTTGAGCCACCAGGGAAGCCCCTTCATTTATGTATGTAGTTTTAATAATAGTAACCAAAATTCGTATATCTTCTTTTTGAACATTGTAAGGCTATCTGTTGCTGCATAAAATAATTTTCCAGAATCACTACTTGGGGTTAATTTATATTTCAGTATTATATTAGTATACATTAGTTTATATTATAGTTTGTATTCTAATATTTTACATTGTAGTTCATCTTTTATTTATAGTATTTTATATTTATAGCTAGCATTATATTTAGTATTTACATTATAGTTTATATTTAGTATATTATACTCATATATAGTTTATATTTTACTATTTTATTAGTGTATATTAATTTATAAGACAAGATGACTCCTGCAAAGAGAAACTTAAATGCCTCTAATAGCTCTCTTTCCTCTTCATCAGCAAGCAGCACCAATACTATACGGCTTTGAATTTAGAACTGGAAAAGTCACCTGTTTGTAAAGTAAATATTGATTTAGAAATGTTCTTAAAGCTCATTCTGATTCTTCATTTCATATTATTTTTTAACTTTTTGTTTTATATTGGAGGATAGCTGATTAATAGTGTTGTGACAGTTTCAGGTGCATAGCAAAGCATGTTGCTTCTTTATAAACTGTTTAAAGTGAACTTTTAAAAAAAGATTTTGTTTATTAGGTATACTCTAGATAGTCACACAAAAGTGTACTTCATTTTAGGAAAGCATACTACTTAAAAATCTGTATACTTTCAGAGGATTGCATAGGGGGCAGAGAATGATTACTTGGCATTTTAAAGCACATATAGGAAAGTCAATGGAGTATATCAGTAAATTGTGTTCTCGTTTAGTCGCTAAGTCATGTCCAGCTCTATGCAACCTCATGGGCTGTAGCCTACCAGGCTCCTCTGTCCATGGGATTTCCCAGGCAAGAATACTGGAGTGAGTTGTCATTTCCATCTGTTGATGGAATACTCCAGGCAAGAATACTGGAGTGGGAAACCATACTCTTCTCCAGCCAGATCTTCTCCCTGGACCTTCCTGACCCAGGGATCAAACCCAGGTCTCCTGCATTGCACACAGATTCTTTATCTGCCACGAGGGAAGCCCTGTATCACACATGATCAGTTACCAATTCATTTTATACGATAGTGTCTTCCCAAGTGGTGCTAGTGGTAAAGAATCCACCTTCTAAAATGCAGGAGACACAAAAGACTCAAGTTTCAGTCCCAGGAAAATCCCCTGAAGTAGGGAATGGGGGAGAACTCGCTCCAGTATTCTTGCCTGGAAAATTCCATAGGCAGAGGAGCTTGGCGACAGACCGTGGGGCCTGCGAAGAGTGGAGGACGACTGAACACACACGTTTCATGCAGTGAATATATGGGTTCCAGTTGGCTAATTATGTAGGAAATTAATTCCTTCATGTCCCTACCCACAACCTTCTATATTTGAATATAATAAATAATACAAATTTTATTTAACCATTTTAGAAGTTGGTGGTGGGGGGGCAATTTTTACCTTTTTACTTAAATGGAAAATGTTCTTACAAATTTCACTGAATTCCTGAAACATCTTCGGAGTAAAACGTTAATGAAGTTGTTGGGTCCTTTAGTGATGAATATTGCCACTGCCCTGAATCTTGGCAGAAGAGCCTGACTTTGGATGTTTCTCCTTGACACTGACCCTCACCTGCCTCTCATCACAGGAGCACAAGGCCATATTTTCCATTAGTGGAGAAAAACATGATGACGCATCATTTTCCTTTTTTGAAATTCATCTCACTGAACTAAGCCCCAAAACAAATACTCCATTGCCTTTTAAGAGTGAAAGATTTTTGTCTAAGTTTGAAATATTAGAAAACAAATGAATTATTACCTAACTGATATTATAAAACAAATGTACTTTTCTGTTAACTCAAAAGGGATGTGTTAAATGCATTGCCACACATAGAAATAAATCCAAATTTGGATTTTCTCAAAAGAGCTTTCAAAGTATGAGAGGATTATTTTTCATACAGAATTGTTTGTGTACAAGATAATTCACATGAATGTGGAAATAATGATGTTTATATTTTCAAACAGATAAAAATGGGATGAGAAAATTTTCAGTTATTATTGAACATTCACACTTTGATATTAAGACAAATATTAATTTCTTTAAAATGAATTTACAACAATATTCTTTACATAATTTCTTAGTATGTGGTTAAATTTATATGAATTTTTAGGATAGCATTTATTGTTAAAAGTTAGAATGTACCTATCAAGCTATTCTGCCAACAAAATTGAATTCTAAATAGGAGGCTTTGAAATTCATCTTATACTTGATCATTCTACAAATGGTGTTACGTGTATGCATATATAAGAACTGCGTTTTTGAAGAAATATTATAATTTAAGTTCTCCAAAAGGGTATAATTTGATATCAACTAACATACCTTTTTATCAATTTTAGTAGAGTTGTACCTGATTTTATATATCTACCCTCTGTGGGACTCTAAGCTTATTTTTAAGTTTCATAAGATGTAGGATCTTTGAACATTTTACTGCAAACATTATTTTTGTATATTGAATATATGTTGTACAAACATTTCTTTCACTAGATGTTTCTGCTATAGTATCCTGAAGAATTTGCTTTCGCTTTTCCAAAGAGCAGCCACAAATATTATTTTGAAGTGATATCCTAAATCATTTCTAAAATTCTCATATTTTCTAATGTATTCCAGAATGTATCCCATCCTAATGTTTGTTTTACTTTAGTTTCTTTCAATTATTTTGTCCTGTCAACAGAATTTTTCAGGCAAGGATATTGGGGTGGGTTGCCATTTCCTACTCCAGGGGATCTTCTGGACCCTGGGATTGAACTTGAGTCTTGTGTCTCCTGCATTGGCAGCTAGATTCTTTACTATTTGAGCCACCTGGGAAGCTGAACTCTACAAAGGCAACTTAAAAATCCATGTCTTCGGTATGGTTTTCTCATGCTCAGCTCAACCCTCTACCTCAAGTTATCCAAGAAGTGAATGTCCTTGAGTGACTCACTAACACCTCAATACAAGATCTATTCCTTATTTCTATCTCCATACAAAACATGCTTTTCAATGACAGTCATACTCTTCTTTATTTCCGACTCAAAATATTTTAGTTATTATAACATCCTTTTATACCATTGCCTATCTGCAGAAATTGATTGGATTTGTATTGATTTGATGTATGGTGAAGTCTTTCAGTCATGTCTGACTCTTTGTGACCCCATGGACCGTAGCCTACCAGGCTCCTCTGTCCATGGGATTTTCCAGGCAATAGTACTGGAGTGGATTGCCATTTCTTTCTCCAGGGAATCTTCCTGACCCAGGGATAAAACCCAGGTCCCTCACATTGTAGACAGACGCTTTACCGTCTGAGCCACAAGGGAAGTCTTTTTGTCCATCTTCTAGTCAGTCTATCCACATTTTCCAATCGGTGTTCAATAATTATATACTGGCCACGTATGTTTAGGTCCTGGACTAGGCCTGGAATATGTTGACCATAATAGTAAATCCAACGAAGTCGTTGCTTTCATGGAGCTTAGAGTCAAATAGAGAAGTGCAGTTCAAATCCTGTTTTTGTATTCCTTACACGTCAGGGGTCCATCATCTAAATTTTCTTTATCTTGGCATCAATAATTCAAGCCCATCTCTGGTTGCAAGATGGAGGCTTGCTTTCGATGATTCCTACACAGTGGCTCCAGCAGTTGCTTTTAGTGACTTTCCTCTAATCAAAAACATTTATTTATTTATTTTAAGCAATTTCATTACTTTTGGCTGCATGCAGGCCTTCTCTAGTTGCAGGGCACAGGCTTCTTATAGTGCTGGCCTCTCTCATTGTGGAGCACGGGTTTCAGTAGCTGTGGGATTAGTTGCTCCTCAGCTTGTGGGATCTTCCCGGACCAGGGATTGAACCCGTGTCACCTGCATTGGCAGTCAGATTCTTAACCACTGGGCCACCAGGGCAGTCCTTAAGGCATTATATGGCTCTCTGTTTCCCACCCTGCCAACACATCCAAAGTATCCTTTCTATTTTTTTTCATTATTATTACTTTATTTTTTTTAATTTTTCATTTTTACTTTATTTTACTTTACAATACTGTATTAGTTTTGCCATACATTGACATGAATCCACCACGGGTGTACATGCGATCCCAAACTTGAACCCCCCTCCCACCTCCCTCCCCGCAACATCCCTCTGGGTCATCTCCGTGCACCAGCCCCAAGCATGCTATATCCTGCATCGGACATAGACTGGTGATTCGATTCTTACATGATAGTATACATGTTTCAATGCCATTCTCCCAAATCATCCCACCCTCTCCCTCTCCCTCTGAGTCCAAAAGTCCGCTATACACATCTGTGTCTTTTTTGCTGTCTTGTTTTCAAAGGCATTGTTTCCTCGACTCAATCCTGTATTCTTGTGTCCTTATATTCATTTGTTACTTTTTTTTTTTTTTTTGGTACATATCCATATATCAGGTGCTAGCATGGGGACTAGTGGTATTTTCTCAGGGACTTTCCAGTTCATCTGGGGAAAATATCTGTAAGCCCATAGGCCTGGTCAGTGAGAGACAGGTTGTGCTCATAAAATCTAGAGTACTGTGACTTCAATAAGTCAGGAGGTTATGGAAAGCACCCAGGAGGTGAGACGTTGTAAACACAGAGAAAATAGGTACTAGTCTTACATACTAGAGAGGTTTGAGGGAGGAAGAGTTGTAGGCTGGGAAGGGATGATTGGAGAGAGGGAGGAAGAGAGACTCTGAACTAATCTTACATATGTAATCAAGCAAGTCAAACATCAACACTTATTGTTAAGAACTTCAAATAATACAGACTAAAAATAAGTTAACCCTTGATAATACCCTTCATTCTATTCTCTTTTCAGAAGCAGTTGACCATTATTTTCAGTTTGTTTTGCATCTTTTCAGACCTTTTCTCTAAACAAAAAACGCATCTCATTGTTTTACTTGGGTTTTTCTTTTACTAGTAAATTAGAATTTTCTTCTCTGAAAGTTGGACAAGTTGTTAGTCTCTCAGTCATGTCTGACTCTTTACAACCCCATGGACTGTAGCCCGCAAGACTCCTCTGTCCATGGGACTCTCCATGCAAGAATACTGGAGTGTGTTGCCATGCCCTCCTCCAGGGTATCCTCCCGACTCAGGGATTAAACCCTGGTCTCCTGTATTGCAGGTGGATTCTTTACCGTCTGATCCACTGGGTTTTCTGCAGGCATGAATCAACGCTTCGTGTTTTTCCTTCCTTGAGAATTAGCTTTTGTCCTTTGTCAGGTATTGCAATGCTGGCTCATGACTGGAGAGAAGACTAAAGTTAATGGAGACAGATCATGTGTATATGGAAACTGGATACATCGTAAAATTGATAGGTTGATTCATGTGGGACAAGCAAGGATTCTTCAGGAGATGGTGTGGAGAAAAAATGTCATATAGTATGTGAAGATAAACCAGATTTATTGTGGACTTGATTATGAACAGCAGAACCATAATGTTATAAAAAGCTAGTTGAATATGTTCATGACTTTGTCATGAGGAAATTCTGAAAACTCTAAAGCAAAAATCACAGGAAAAACATGTTCTTTTTGTATGAATAAAAATGAAAGGTTTCTGTAGGATGAAACTTCAGTGAGAGTTAAAACACATCCACAGACTGGGGCTAGATATTTGCAGTTTTAAAGTCAGTATAGACTATATAGGGAATTCCTGTTGGCCAGATAAAAAGATAGAAATAGAATATTTTTATTAAAAATAGGCAAATAATATATCCTATATATATAAGTGATCACCTTTAAATATTAACATAAAAGGTATATTTCTTATTACCCATGTTAATTAATAAGTATATTTCCTGCCCACCATGACATCATTTACATCTTCCTGTTTTCTATCTCCATCTGTTCTGTTGCTCTCCATCATCAGTCATCTGGGATTCTACTTAGAGAATATTTTTTTAATAATAAAAAAAATAGCAGATGTTGCAGTAACATCTAACCACTATATTTGAAGATACAAACTCTCTCATACACGTGCTTATTTTAGTAAATCTTCTACTGCTTTTTCTGGATAAATTCCATAGATGGTATCGTCCAGAGTGGTACAGTCTAAGTACCTGTGAAGGTCTTTCTTTTTCTGCCTGAGAGCTGAATGACTGCTCCAAGAAGGTTCAGATGTTGCTGATGACTCTCAGGCCCTGAACACCAGATACGTTGTGGCAGAGATGTCAAATCTGAAATGTGGAAGGTTCTTTCAGAACAGGAAGTGATGTCTGTTCTCAGTTACAGAAAGCTTCTATCTCCATTGCTTCACATGTTATATAATCACCAATGTTTTTTCTTTTGGAAATTCAATTAAGTAGATATTTAAAGTTCTTGATATGCCCTCTGTATGCTTTCTACAAGTTGTCATTTTCAGGACATCCTAGGGAAGTTCCTTGACTTGATTTTTTAGCTAACAAGTGTACTCTTCAGCTATACCTTTTTGTTATTCAGCTCATCTATTGTATCATTTTAAACTCCATGACCAAATCCAAGTTTGCAAAATCTCAGGTTAACATTTGTATTGATACAAATTTCTCTTGCATCTCTCTGAGGTTATTAATGTTAACCTAAATTTTTCTGCTTTTAACTCCATTTCTTTGAATGGAATACTTTGTGTTTAATGTGGTGCTTCTTTTATATGATTTGGCTTTTACTGATTATTGAATCAGTAAAATTTTTGAATTCAGTAAAATTGAATCAATTATGAATTTAGTTTTTAAGGTTTCCAGTTTCACCTTTGTCTTAATCAGCTCAGGCTGCCGTAACAAAATGCCATAGACTGGGCGATTCGAATTGCAGACATCAGTTTCTCATCACCCTGGAGACTGGAAGTCTCAGATCAGGTTGCCAACGTGACTGGGGTCTGGTGAGGACTCTTTCTTCTGGCTTGAAGACTGCAGCCTTCTTGTGTCTTCCTGTGACCTTTCCTCTGTGCCTGGGCTCAGGGCAGGGGGAGAGATCTTCCTCTTTTTATGCAGCCACCAATCCCATCATGAGGCCTCACTCTGACTTCATTTAAGCCTAAAAATACCATCGCATTAGGGGTTAAGGTGTCTACATATGTTTGGGAAGGGAAGGGTGCACAAACATTCAGTTCATAATAATCTTTTGTGGGTGAAATTATCAATAACATAGGGCTTCCCTGGGGGCTCAGAGGTAAAGTATCAGCCTGCCAATGCAGGGGACACAGGTTCAATCCCTGGGTTGGAAAGATCCCCTGGAGAAGGAAATGGCTATCCACTCCAGTATTCTTGCCTGAAGAATCTCATGGACAGAGGAGCATAGGGATGCAAAATAATCAGACCCGACTTAGCAACTAAACTATAACAAAACCATATGCATATATAACATAATCTATTGATGTCACCATTTAAAGTCCAATTGGTATAGAAACTCACCTTAACTTCCCTGTATGACTATCCATTTATAGCAGAACTCTCTGAATGTTTTCTCTATAAACCTTGAGAACCTCATTGGACAGTTATAATTTTTGCTTCAACTGTCAGACATAATCTAGGAAACTCAGAAGGAGAAGGAAAGTCTATGATACTCACATTTCCCCCTTCTCTTTGCTTTCTTCTATCTTCATGTTCTAAGATTTATTTTTTAAATTATTTTCTTTCTTTTCAGAGAACTTTTGTTAGCCTTCTTTTTGCATAAGTCTACTGCACCCAAATTCTTTTATCTGAGAAGTTTTTCATCATTCCTGAAGGATAATTTTGCTTAAAATAGATGTCTAGACTGACAAATCTTTTTTTATCCTCAGCACTTGAAAAATGTTGAGCCTTGTTCTATCTCTTTACTGGTTTATTCTGAGAAATGTGCTGTCATGTGTATGGTTTTCCCCCGGTAGGCAAGGGGTTATTTAGTGTGGCTGCTGCTAAGATTTTCTCTGTCTTTACTTTTCAGAAGTTTCACCATGATGCGTCTTGGCATGAATTATCTTGACTTTATCTTGTTTGGTCTTTGCTCACCTTCTTGAGTCTCTAAGTTTATAACTGTTGCCATTACTCCGTTTAGTGATTTTTCAGCCTCAATCCCTTTCTCCTCTTATCTAGGCCTCCAATGATAACAAATATTAGACCTTCCATGTTCATCTCACAAGTTTTAGAGGCTCTGTTCATTTCTTTCCAGTCTGTTTTCTCTCTGTTGTTCATTGGGTAATTTCTATTCTATCTTCAAGTGCAATAATTTTCCCCCGTCTTTCTCCTGTATTCTGTCATCAAGCCCATCCATTGATTTTTAATTTTACTTATTATACATTTCACTTTACAGTTCTATTAGATTATTTTTTTTATATTTTTATTTCTTTTTTGAGAATTTCTATTTTTTTTTCCATTTGTTTTAACTGTATGTAATTGCTTGTTAAAATATTTTTATGGCGGTATCTAAAAACGCTTGATAGAAAATTCTGTTTGTCATCCCAGTAACCAATGTCTGTTAATGATCTTTTCTCATTGAAGCTGAGATTTCCAGGTTCTTGGGAGGATGGGTGACTTTTCTTTTATTGAAATCTGAATGTTTGAGGCATGTTATAAGACTCTGGATCTCAATTTAAACTTGTTTTATCTGGCTTTGTCTATCACTACCTCAGGAGGTAGAGGGGTATACCACCTGGGTACTTCCAAGTTTTGGTGAAAGTCCAGTTTCCCCATTCAGCCCCTGTTATCACATGGGATTGAGAGAGGTTCCTCATTACTGCACAGCAGGAGTAGAAATTCAGGCTTCCCATAAGGCCTCTTCTGTTAACATCCACTGATGGGTGGAGGGTTTCATTTTCACCACATACCCTGTGGTTCCCATTGACACTTTGGTGTGGTTTTACACTAGTTGATGGGCTTTCCCAAGTGAGGCTAGTGGTGAAGAATCCGCCTGACAATGCAAGAGATGAAGCAGACAATGGGTTCGACCCCTGGGTCAGGAAGATTCCCTGGAGTAGAAAGTGGCAACCCACTCCAGTATTCTTGCCTGGAAAATTCCATGAACTGAGGAACCTGGCAGACTACAGTCCACAGGGCTGCAAAGAGTCAGACACAACTGAGCGCCGCCACCACCCACCCCCCCCCCCACCCCACACACCCCCCCCTTGTGGTCTCCATTGACACTTTCCTGCAGTTCTTGGATCCTCTATTGTTTTCCCACTTTTATTTTTAATCTTACTGTTTCAATTCAGTTAATTTCTAATGACCTATCTTCAGTGTCATGATTCTTTCCATAGCTCCAATAACTCTGTCATACCTAGCTGAGTCTCATTCTCATGATTGCTTTCTCTCTCCAGACTGCGTTTTTAGCTGTTCTATATAAATCAGTCTTTTGTTGAATTATGGACAAGTTGTGTGGCACAATAAATACATACATTCTTGTTTTTCTTATGTCTGAAGATAAGCAATCCCTTCCTTTGGCTAGTCCTACAGCGTGTGTTCTTGCCTGGAAAATCCCATGAACAGAGGAGCCTGTGGGCTGCAGTCCATGCGGTTGCAAAGAGTCACACACAAGTGAGTGCACACACACATACATAGAGTGTGTTATATTAATCTGTTCTGATTTGGGGTGTTTTGGGTGCTGGTTAATATGTCAGAAGGTTCTTCTCAATATCTGATCAACCCTTGACCTTGGTTCATCCCTCTGAACTGCTCCCCGGAGACAGTCATCTCTCAGCTCTCGCTCCCGTGTCTGTTATTTTGTTATGTGCGGTATTGAGGAATGGGAGGGTAACATTCTGATTGCACCTCAGTCTCAGGCAGACCCTGAGAACTTGGTATGAGGGCAGTGACTTTTTCTAGGGTTCCTGTCCTTTCTCCAAAGACAATAGAGCCACGTGTATTCCTGCCTCTTGCTCAGCAGAGATTTGTGTTTTATTGTTTTTTCCCAATTCCCTATCAGCAGCCATTAGCTATAAAAAGTCAATTCCTATTATTTTGTCCATAACTACACAGGCCTTGGTACACAGTAGCTGCCTAAATATCTGTTAACCCAGTAAATAAGGTGTGTGTCTGTGTCTGTGTCTGTGTGTATCTTTTCTGTGTGTGAGTGTGTGATCTCACATAGAACGTGAGATCTTTGTTCACTGTCCAGGGGCCAGCCCCCTGCATTGGAAGCACAGAGTCTTGGCCACTGAACCGCCAGGGTAGTCCCATCAGTATCTCTTAATTACCATAGTATATACAGTGATAAAATATGTGCCACAAATTCATTTTGTGGGTGTTATTTTTCAGGGTCTTATTTTTTTCCATACATATAGGTTGACAAAAACTATTCTTAGTACTTTAGTTTGAATTTTTCTTTTGCATTATCAATTTGTATAACAAGACTTTTTTTTTGCTGAATGATCTTTTTCATCTATCAGTGTGAGAAATATATAATCATCAAAAATATTAGTACCCCCGCTTATCCATGGGTATAAAAATTATATAATTCAACAAGAATAAAAATATTTGGTAACTTACGTATACATATTTATTCTGGTAAGAGGAAATTACCTAGCCTTGAAATATAATTTCATTACTTTTCAGCAAAACGTATATCATGTAAATCCATCAGCCCTGGCTATTTCCCTTATTGAATCTGAGAACGAGAAATTTAGGTTCCTTTTAAGCTGTCAGGATGAGAGACTTTCATAAAATATATTAGCAAATGAGAAATACTTAGCATATTTATTGCTATGGTAATCATAGTCTGACTGTATTTCAACAACAAACAGAGATACAGTATTAGTAGTAAATCTTTAAAGAGCACTTATTTCTTTATCTTTCAAGTTGTTTGGATATCCCATTTCTTATGAGAAGAATATAGCTAGGGGTTTATTTTTAGATTAAATAAATCAAAACATAAGGAACAAGAGCTTCTATAAATTAGAAGTAGTACACATATTCGTGCTTTTCTATCTTACATATTTTTTCTTTTAAAAATATTTTTTCATACCTTGTTAGAAAAACAACTGATTCTTCTGTTTCACTCCAAACTTGGGAAGATAATGTGCTTAGATTCTTATGTGTTATTCTTTAAAAATATGTACATACAGACCATCTTTCAAATTGTGTTCTTTATTTTATCTGCTGGTTTTCTAATCCTTTCTTTCCTGTAAAATTTCAGTGTTCCCTTGGAAATGTTTAACTCGTTTTTACCTGTTTCCTCATCTGTAAAATTGTGTTGTTAATAGTACCAGGATTCTTTTTTGAGAATTAGAGGATTTCCCATTTGTATTTAGCATAGAGTAGCCTCTAGCACATAGTGATTAATCTCATTGATGTTAATATCTTCTGAATGCAATATACTTCTTTTTAAAAATTATTTAATATGAAATACTTCAATAAGCTAAATACAACATGTGTAGAATTTGTAATGATTTTGGTAGTAGGTACCTAGGATAATCCTGCATCTTAGATTAAAGGTGCAATATGAAAAATGTTATGTATGAGTCTCATAATTTGACTCAAGAGGGATGTAAACTAAATGTGATTTTAGTGTGCAGCAAAATATGTATATAAATCTAAACACAGATATTACAATCAAGGAAGCAATATTCAAGAAAAACAAAGTGGAATAAATACCTGGAATATAAAAACATTACTTCTAAAAAGAACACTGTAGGAATAGTAATGTCATATTAAAATATCTTTTATCAAAATTTTTTCCTGATGAGCTTTTAATCAAATTCATTCTGATTAGCTCCAATTTTTCCATACTTCTTTTTGTTACTGGTAGATGAACCTAAAAGTGTGCTTGCAAAAGTATCTTCAAATTATATAATTATAGTATGTTCAAATCACTTATTTCTAAGTAATTAGAATTGCTTCTTCATCTGACTGTTGCTGTAAGAAACTGGTTATCATTCATCATTGCTTCTCAGACTAACATTCAATTCTACTTGCTTACAATTTTTCTTTCATGTCTTCATCCATTTGTCTCCCTATCCTTCCCAGCAATTATCTAGTGAAGTTAAATTCACATGTAAATACACACAAATACTTCCATAGGAAAAAAGTCAATACTTTGAAGTTTGACCCTACCAATTATTAAAATATAGGATCACTTTCTGTAAAAAGTTTTTTCTTCTCTGTTTCTCTATCTTTTCCTCTCCCCTTTTATTCTATCCCCTTCAATACACTGTCTCCAACAAATATATCTGATAAAATTAATGCCAGTGCCCAAGATCAAGATAAGTCAACATGCAGGTGATGCTTCTTTCGTCATAGAACAAAGTCATTAGAAATGTTAGAATGGTGACTAGAAAGGTGAATGTTTGAAAACATAGCCACATTTTGGAATAGTATTTTGAATTCTTTCTTCAAAGACAGTGTTGGAATTTGGGATCTGGACCCTTTATCCTTAGTTCATGTTTCCATATAAGTTTCCATAGTAGCAGAAGAGGAGAAAGGCATCTCACGGTAATTTCTGGCAGTAGGACAGAGGCACCCACAGGTCCCTGCCTCCCTTCCCCTGGTCTGCCTGCCATCACAGCCCCTGTCCTGACCGCTCAGCTGAGCCATAAAGGAACATGTCTTTACACTTCCTAGTTCAAGGGAAAACTGTGTCTTTTGTTTCCACATATGTTAGGAATTCCGTTATCATTCTGCAACTAAATCTGCTTCGCTAACAGAGTTCTCAAACGTTTTGATTTCCACTTGTCCAAACTTGCTGTGAACTACTGAGAAAGGTTTGTTACCCCTTACCTAATGAGCCACTTGGAGAGCTTTGTACCTCTTAGAAATCCCATTAACCCAATAGGTGCTAGTACTTTGAACAAACTTGTCCACAGATTTCACTAAATTGATCTTTGGTTCAGAAATATGCATGAAAAGACACTTAATATTAGTGGTATAATACATATTACAGTACGTTGAACTTAATGCTAGTAACAATAAAACTTTTGGGGATTCTATATTGATCATATTTAACTGAAAAAATGTTGACACAGTGAATTTTGCTTTTTTTGAAAGTACTGTCTCTTTACTTTGTATAGTTTTCTTAGCTCTTTGAACAAAAGTGTTGTCTCTTTGCTTAAAGGTTAAGGAAAACTTCTAAAAGATCTCCTATAGTAAAGGAAAAGGAACATATATTTGCAATCTCATGTAGGACTTTTATGAATTCCTTAGTCATGGACTGTGTTCATTTTAAAAAGGGATTTCATATACAAGCAGTAGATTTCTAATGTTCTTTTAGTGAGATTTGCATAGTAGGTAGTCTGGTAATGGGTTTCTCTGGTGACTCAGCAGTAAAGAATCCGCCTACCGATGCAGAAGACATGGGTTCCATCCCTGGGTTGGAAAGATCCCTTGGAGAAGGAAATGGCAACCCACTCTGGTATTCTTGCCTGAGAAATCCCATGGACAGAGGAGCCTGATGGACTACAGTCCATGGGGTCACAAAAGAGTCTGATCCAATTTAGCGACTGAGCATACAACCATTTATATATTTCTCTGAGTCAGATTTGGTCCTTATCTTCCAGTTTGCTTTGTATCCAGAATTAGACATGGTCTTAATAACTAATGTATTTCTTTGACCCAGCCACGAAATGTTATAGTAAATCGCTTTTATCTTAGCAATAGTTTTAATACTGCAGGATGTAGTTGACTGGGATTAACCAGTCTCAGAGCTGCCTTGTTGTTTATTCAACAAGAAAACAACATAAAGATGAGCAACCAAAAGCAAGATATCCAATATCAGTCCAGGAGGCTTAACACGGGTTTTAGTTATACTTCTTAATATAACACATTATTAAAACATTTTGTAACTATTATTTCACAAGACCTTAAATTGCTAGTTCTTACAAATATATAACATTTAAGATTCCTTCAGCCCTTTTATTTTTGCAAAAATAGAATTTTTCTCCCCACAAAGGTTGAAACTGAAGCCGCTCAGTTGTGTCTGACTCTTTGCAATCCCATGGACTGTACCCTACCAAGCTCCTCAGTCCATGGCATTTTCCAGGCAAGAGTACTGGAGTGGGTTGCCATTTCCTTCTCCAGGGGATCTTCCCAACCCAGGGATCAAATCCAGGTCTCCTGCACTGCAGGCAGACGGTTTTACCATCTGAGCCACACACACACACACACAAAAAACCCTTCAAATTCATGACAAAGATGCCTACTGTTTTGGAACTAGTTTTTAAGTGCTAACAATTTTTTTTCCTAACACAAAATTGTCGAAGATTTGCTTTTTGCTGTTTTGCAAAATCCAGAAACATTGAATCCACTGCATCTTTAACTTCTGCAACAACCAATCTTTGCAAGGTCTGAGCCACTCTATATAGAAGGTACAAAAAAACCTCAAGCTTAGTACAAGGAACCAACTCTGAATCACTGCTGACTTTACAAACATTTATCACCATTTATGTTGTCAATTTGATTTATATTTAACCATTTTATTAATAAAATTTAAAATAAAATTCAACTACTGAATACTATTTTTTTAAAAAAGAAAATATCAAAGTTGTTGATCTGAAATAAACACTGTCAGATATTTTTCCAGAAATCATTATTAAAAGTAAAATTTAGCAGAAATCATTTAAAACATTTAGATAGGCTTTTTTTTTAATAGACTATATATAATCTGTCAAAATTATCTCCTTCACCCCTACACTATGTTGAAAAGCACTGTGCTAAAAGCTATGAGAAATTTAAAGGTTTGTAAGGCATCACAGTCCCTCTAGGATATACAAATTAATGGTGAATTTAAAACGTGTCATGGTGGAAAGATTACAAGAAGCAATGCCCCAAAAGGACAATGGGAAGTACAGGCATCTACCCAAGGCACTGATGCCAACCCTATTTATACTTTTATACTATGAGATTAATCTTTCATGATTAATTAATTCTGGGAATTTTGAATGCCCCTGTCTTCTTATGGCTAAAGTTTGTAGTCACTATTTTCTCATGAGCATTCCATAGGTCAAAGGAAAGCAGAAGTTTGGTTATGAAATACTTCATTTATTACTTATGTCTTAAAAAAATAATAAGATTATAGAGCAATTCATTGTATATCCACCTAGTTCTTAATTGCTCAGTCATGTCCGACTCCTTGCAACCCCAAGGCCTGTAGCCTACCAGGTTCCTCTGCCCAGATTTTATAGGCAAGAATACTGGAGTGAGTTGCCATTTCCTCCCAAGGGGATCTTCCCGACCTAGGGGTCAAACCTGTGCTTCGGGCGTTTCCTGCGTCAGCAGGCAAATTGTTTACCACTGAGTTTCCTGGAAAGCCTTATGCATCTGGACTGTCACCAAATGTTGGAGGAGGGAAGCAAGCGGATACCTACTGTGCAATTTATAATAATGATTGGGAATTCTCTGAATTAAGTTTTCTAATTTAATCTCTAAACAGTTATTATCATAGATGTAGTCAAACTGATTCTGAGTCTTTTGAAGTGTGTCATTGGGATATTTTGGATATTTTTGTCTTGTGGAGAGGATGCTAACATCATAAATTAAGGCTATGAACTCCAGGTCTGTTCCCAAGTTCATGTATGTGGTTTGAGAATATTTTCTGAGGTTGATGGGCTTTCTGTGTACCATCATTGTTACCTCATAATATGATTTCATAAGCAGTTGCGTAGAAACTTTGCACTCACTTGTCTTTGGCCATTATACAAATGATTTCTTTCATTCAGTAATTCAATAACCCTTTACCTATTACGTACAGAAGAAAAACACATCTCATCTCCTAAAGTGGCCCATTAAAAAAAAAAAAAAAATCCCTCCATGAATCTGTGTAGACTAACTCCATGGGACCTCAGTTCTTCAAACTTTCTCATAATCAATTTTTTTTTCTTTTCTTCCCTGGGATATGATTGAAGTGTTATGTTCTTAAGATTCAGTAGAAATCCAGATACCTTTCAGAGAAGTTTGCTCTGAAGAGACACTGCCCATAGAAAACTTGCCTTTCCTTAGTTAAAGGACATTTTTTCCTTTATTGCTAAATGGCATAAATTTTATAAAGTATAAAAGTATAAAATATGTTCTCTTTAGGTTTGGTTTAGCTTTAAAATAATTGATTTTGGATTCCTATTTCTTTGCACATAATCTGTACAAAAACAGCCAACTATTTTACTAATGAAACAATATTGTACTTAAAATCTAACACATTTTTACAAATCTTAAGTGTCAGCATTAAAAAATTACTTAAGAATAGTAATCTATTATTTTTAAACAACTCTTGAATTTTCTTGTTTTGATAACAAAAATATGAATTCAGGTAGAAATTTTTCAAAAATACAGAAAATATCACAAACATTAATTAAAGGGAATATTTTATAAAATCATTGCATTTTCTTCTGAAATTATAATGATTTTAAAATGATTTATAATGGATGTCTTAGTGTGCATGTGCTGTGCTGTGCTGAGTTGCTCAGTTGTGTCCTGCAACCTCATGGACTGTAGCTCACCAGGCTCCTCTGTCCATGGGATTCTCCAGGCAAGAATTCTGGAGTGGGTTGCCATACCCTTCTCCAGGGTATCTTCCTAACCCAGGGATCAAACCCAGTTCTGCCCCATTGCAGGTGAATTCTTTACCATATTGAGCCACTAGGGGAAGCCCCATAGTGTGCATAGAGTAATGCATTTAACCAATGCTCAATAAGTGATATTAATATTTAGGTTCTCTTTAGCATTTACCTAATTATTACTTTTTCCATCACTGAATCAAAAGTTGGACCCATTTTAGTTATATTTGCATTGCCAAATTGTCACTTGGAAAGTATTAATTTACTTTCATTAGCAACAGACAACTAACATAAATCTTGTGACTGTTTAGACATATTTCTGGTTTTCTCCTTCCTTTAAACTCATCTGTCTGTTTTTGTCATAACACCACTTGGTTTTAATACTGTGACTTCACTACATTTTAACTCATAGTGAGGATGGCAGTGTATTTCTCTTTCAATTTTCTTGGTTCTTTTCTCAACTCATAATTCTCATAATTTTTCCAATCATCCTTCTGTGTTTCTAAAGAAAATCCCATAATGATCCCCTTGATATGGTTGACATTAAGTTTGTAAATTAATTTAGAGTTTGGATGTTGTTGTTCAGTCATGTCCAACTCTTTACGCTGCCATGGACGGCAGCACACCAGACTTCCCTGTCCTTCACCATCTCCCTGAGTTTGCTCAAACTCATGTCCGTTGAGTCGGTGATGCTCTCTAACATCTCATCCTCTGTTACCCACTTCGCCTGCCCTCAGTCTTTTCCAGTGTCAGGGTCTTTTCCAGTGAGTCAGCTCTTCACATCAGGTGGCCAAAGTATTGGAGCTTCAGTCTCAGTATCAGTCCTTCCAATGAATATTCAGTGTTGACTTCCTTTAGGATTGACTGGTTTAGTAAATTTGTAAATTTGGAGATTGTCTGGATATATCATTAATAACTGTTTACATTATTCAGGTCTTTTTTCCCCCTTTAGAGAAGGTTCTTTATTTATAAACTATGAATTTCCTATTCAATTTATTCTTAGGTATTTTATACCTTTTTGGCTTATATTAATTATATCTTCTTTTAATTATAGTTCCTCTCAGGTCAATTCCGGATCACAAGAAATGCTATGGTTTGTATATATTTTTCTAACATATAATCAGATTGATCCTAATGTGTTTTCATGTTGTTCAGTTTATAATCCGTGGTTGTCTTGTTTATACTCTCATGCAAAAAATGGTGATTTTCCCCATATTTTAATATTTGTAACTTTTAAATATTTACTTGGCCAAAGTTTAAATGGCAACAGTAAAAACTAGGATTGAAAATGGGCATTCTAAGCTTTTCCCTGGTATTTTAGTCTAGCTATCATGTTTTTTCCTTTCTTTTTAAATTGGAGGGTAATTGCTTTACAATATTGGGTTAGTTTCTGCTGTACAACACTGTGAATTGGCTATACATATACACATATCCCTCTTGAGCTTCCCTCCCACTCTGTTTTAACAAACTGTGATGAGGTGATTTGATGATTGATTGTGGGCTTCCCTGGTGGCTCAGATGGTAAAGAATCCATCTAAAATGCAGGAGACCCAGGTTTGAACCCTGGGTTTGAGAGATTGCCTAGAGAAGGGAATGGCTACCCACTCCAGTATTCTTGCCTGGAGAATTCCAAGGACAGAGGAGCCTGGCAGGCTACAGTCCACGGGGTTGCAAAGAGTTGGTCATGGCTGAGTGACTAACACATTTTCTCTATGGAGACTTTATGAGTCTAAACATTCTATTTCTAATTTACTGAATTTTTACATTTTGGACTGATACTGAATTTTAGTGCAAATCATTTGAATTTTGTAATTTCACACTTGCAAGATGGTGCAGAAAAGAAGTCCTGGTGAAACAGGACAAATATGAGATCACACAAAACAGATAAAAAGGAAAATGAATAGCTTCAGTGCTAAATTAGGACTTTATATTAAAGACTAAGTAGTAAAACTGGAAACAAATCCTTGTATTTTCTTTGAACAAATTTCTCAGTCACTATATTGATTTTCAATCATTTGTTTTACATTTGTTGGCTATGTCAGAAGTTGGTGGCATGAAAATTATTTTAATAAATTTCCTTTTTAATGTAAAGGAGAATCAGTTTTGCTGTGGGAATTTTCTTTATTGCTGAAAGGAGTTGTTTTATCCACATTCATTGACTTTTTATTTTGTTGTGTTGATCTGAGACTACTATTATATTCTTTTCTATACTATTCTAGTGATTCAGAAACTGATAGGCCGTGGCCAATAGCTTTTGGAATTTTTACCCAAAAAATAATTTTTATCATTCTTTAAAAAGTGATCATTCTTAACATATATGCAATGCTAGAACATAGGCAGCTGTGATGCCTTTGATGTAGATTTGTTTTTGTAAACAAAGCAAAAAAGACTGTCTTTCTAATGTTTGCTGGAAATTTGGATTTTTTTCCCTGCTTGTTTGATAGTGAAGAGTTTATGTTTGTGCAGACTATCCTTAAAAAATTTAATCACACTGGAGAAGGAAATGGCAACCTGCTCCAGTATTCTTGCCTGGAAAATCTCATGGACAGATGAGCCTGGTGGGCTACAGTCAATGGCACTGCAGAGTCAAACACAACTTAGCACCTGAACAACAACAACACATGATCAGGCAGATTGTGATCTGGAGAAATAGTCCTTGATGGAAATGTGGCATAAAATGAAGAATGAAATAACCTAGCAATATGGCATACAGAGTTTTGTAAGAAATTAACATTTGTGTATAGGATAATAATTGCAGATATTCAAACAATAAAGTCTGTGGCTAAAAAAAATTAATCAAATGCTGTTAGGCTTATATTAAGACAATTTAGGATTTTCCCCTCACATTTAGAATTTGATAGAATAAATTAAAAACCCTCCTAATAGTAATAATCTATTTCTGCCATCCTAGAGTAAGCACTTCTTTTTCATCTTTTAATTTACTGATGAATTCAGTTAACTACTATTTTAGTTTGGATTTATCAATTTGTACTTATTTGTTTCCATATGCAGTTGGAAAAGCTTATTTTTATTTGAAATATTTGTTGAATAGCTTAGAAAATGCATTTTATGATCACATTAACAGCCAAATTTACTCTGGATGTGACAGTACATACGATACTATTTATAGCAACAACCTTTTAATGTACTTGATTACTTTTTGAAAAGGAAAGTTATGATTTGGTTTTATATAAATTAGTGAATTACTATAACACAATTTTCTTTAGACTCTTTTATGATTAGCTACAGTCCTTTGAAACTTATAATTTCTTTGGATGAAAATACAGGTGCACTTAAACTCTGAAATAATGTAAAATTCAGCATGGACATTGAGGGAGGGAGGAGAAGGGAAGAGATGAAAGAAACAAAGCTTATAATAACAGCAACGTGCAATTACCACAGAACTTACCCATTTTAAATGGTAATGGTAGCCTTGCGCTGGTGAATAATGATAACAATAACAACCACCTCGGAATTTCAAGAGTTACCAGAACAAATGATTATTTCTTGATCACTCTACCACTGTACACTATATGTGGAGGCTGTCTGTTTTTCTCTCTCTCTCTCTTTTTTTTTTTTTTTTTACTTTATTTTACTTTACTGTATTGGTTTTGCCATACATCAACATGAATCCGCCACGGGTGTACACATGTTTCCAATCCTGAACCCCCATACCATCTCTCTGGGTCATCCCAGTGCACCAGCCCCAAGCATCCTGTATCCTGCATTGAACTTAGACTGGTGACTCATTTCTTATATGAGTTTTTCTCTTATTCATTCAGGGACCCTCTGAAAGAGATCCCTGTTCCATTCTGAGAAGCAGCTATCTTAACATTTTCTTCCGAGCTCCCTGAGGCAGGCACCCACCTCTGAACCATGCTGACAAACTATTAGACCAGATCAGTTAACCTTCAGGATAACTGCAAGGTTAAGCTGGGAAATTTAGTGCGCATCACACCCTTTATTTTAGTAGAGAAAGAACAAAGAGCAAATGAGAAAGAAGGGGACAGAGTAAAACCAGGCAAAAGAGCTGCCCCAGAAATCAAGGGGCAAAGATCCTTTAAGAAGAACCAAAGCCATCTTTAAGTTCAGCTAGATGGATTAGAACAAGGACAGGATCTTGGGTAGCTGTAACATGTTAGTGATCTGGATAAGACTTGTTTTGCTGGAGACGAGACAGTAAAGCCTGATTAATGTTGATTGATAATATCATTAGAAGTAAGACAATGGTACAGTGAATATGTATTTTCTGGGAGTTTTGTTGCAATATGGCAGAGAAATCAGGTTGATTCTGAAAGGGCATTTTGATTTTTTTTTTTTAAAGTTTTTATTTTTTTTTTCAGTTTTCTTTTTTTATTTTTATTTTTATTTTTACTTTACTTTACTTTACAATACTGTATTGGTTTTGCCATACATTGACATGAATCCACCACTGGTGGATTCCCAAACATGAAAAAACATCTCTCTGGGTCATCACCGTGCACCAGCCCCAAGCATGCTGTATTCTGCATTGGACATAGACTGGCGATTCGATTCTTACATGATAGTATACATGTTACAATGCCATTCTCCCAAATCATCCCACCCTCTCCCTCTCCCTCTGAGTCCAAAAGTCCGTTATACACATCTGTGTCTTTTTTGCTGTCTTGCATACATGGTCACCATTGCCATCTTTCTAAATTCCATATATACGTGTTAGTATACTGTATTGGTGTTTTTCTTTCTGGCTTACTTCACTCTGTATAATCGGCTCCAGTTTCATCCATCTCATCAGAACTGATTCAAATGTATTCTTTTTAATGGCTGAGTAATATTCCATTGTGTATATGTACCACAGCTTTCTTATCCATTCATCTGCTGATGGACATCTAGGTTGTTTCCATGTCCTGGCTATTATAAACAGTGCTGCAATGAACATTGGGGTACATGTGTCTCTTTCAATTCTGGTTTCCTCGGTGTGTATGCCCAGCAGTGGGATTGCTGGGTCATAAGGCAGCTCTATTTGCAATTTTTAAAGGAATCTCCACACTGTTCTCCATAGTGGCTGTACTAGTTTGCCTTCCCACCAACAGTGTAGGAGGGTTCCCTTTTCTCCACACCCTCTCCAGCATTTATTGCTTGCAGATTTTTGGATCGCAGACATTCTGACTGGTGTGAAGTGGTACCTCATTGTGGTTTTGATTTGCATTTCTCTAATAATGAGTGATGTTGAGCATCTTTTCATGTGTTTGTTAGCCATCCGTATGTCTTCTTTGGAGAAATGTCTATTTAGTCCTTTGGCACATTTTTTGATTGGGTTGTTTATTTTTCTGGAATTGAGCTGCATAAGTTGCTTGTATATTTTTGAGATTAGTTGTTTGTCAGTTGCTTCATTTGCTATTATTTTCTCCCATTCAGAAGGCTGTATTTTCACTTTGCTTATATTTTCCTTTGTTGTGCAGAAGCTTTTAATATTAATTAGATCCCATTTGTTTATTTTTGCTTTTATTTCCAGTGATATTTTTAAAATATTTAATGATCTATAGATCTTAGTA
This sequence comes from Capricornis sumatraensis, assembly GCF_032405125.1. Taxonomy (NCBI): domain Eukaryota; kingdom Metazoa; phylum Chordata; class Mammalia; order Artiodactyla; family Bovidae; genus Capricornis; species Capricornis sumatraensis. The sequence continues at coordinate 10,892,099 of NC_091089.1, read as the reverse complement.
TATTTAAATATAACAAATATATATCCCTAAAATATTTAAAGATGTTAAAAATATTATATATTTCAAGAGGATTAGTCTCCTGAGAAATGAAAAATCGGTCATGGTGCAGGTGAGAAAAGAAGTCCTCAGACCATGAGGACGTGGTCTTAACAGCAAAATACCTGTTTCTTCCTTTGTCAGAGGGGAGAAGACAGAAAGAAAGATACAGGTCGGGAGTGGGCTTGGGGGCAGAAAGAAGAGAGACTTCTTGGTCTGTTTCTGTTTCTCCATGCTATATCCATTTAGATGATTTGTGAGAATGAGGCTGAGAAAACGTGGAGATTTGATGACAAAATGTCTCAGAAGTTAGGGAAATGAATCTTCCAGTAATGTAGAGTGGGTAGTGTTCAACACAGTTGGTTTGACACTTGGCCAAACCAGTGGTGAGAAAGACTCAGGGAAAAACGATTTTGTTTGCAAGAGAGAAATTTTTTTGAACTCATGTGCACTTATGCTGGTTAAGAAGAGATATGAAGGCCATAGGGAAGTAAAGCAAAATGTATTGACTATTGACAGGTGGTTTAGAAGTCTCAGTACAGTCAGAGAACTGCTGACATGGGAATACTGGAATCGTTGAACCCAATTGTTGGGACCTATGAACCAGAGGGATTTGAAAACAAGATTTATTATAACTAAGCCATTAACTCATTAACAAAGCAAGCATCTTTTAGTATCTGTAATAACTGTCTGTGTTATGCAAAAGAACTTGGCAGCAAAAGAACTTGGCCGTGAAAAACTACATGACACCCTTGGCTTCACAAAGCTTGCTGTTTCATTAGTGTATTGAGGGGAACCAATACAGAGTTTTTTGAGATGATATCATAACCCTTTCATCCTGGCCAGGAGATGAGACACTCACATTTAAGCTGGAGTTTGAAAAGGAGTAGGATCTAGAATCATTTAGGAAAAAAAAAACAGTGGGGAGGTCAGAGAACTTTTCAAACAGAAAGGAGATTCTTTTGAGGTTGAAAATGTGTTAGTGTGGTGTGAGATATCACCATTATCTGTTGATGATAAGATTATAGCCTATTCTAGAGGAAAATTCTTAGAAAATTTTCTCTGAAAGCATATGGTGCTTAACTGCTATAGTTCAGTATCTCAAAAATGTTATCCTCATTTGTATACTGCCAACAGTGCAAGAAAAAAGCTAAGTCCAATATATGGATATTTTAATTTATGATTTATCAGAATTAATATATGCATTTGTGTGTATATGCTATGGTGACTTGAAGAATTACACACACATGCATGTGTACATATCGAAACACATTGGTTGTGACGCTTTCATAGCCAAGCATACTCTCTTGGAATGTATATTCCTCTTTTTTTCCCAACATATTTTTTTTTAATTGGAGGAAAATTGCTTTACCCTCTTAAAAGACAACAGATGCATCTAAGTGTTCTCCATCTACATATCAATGCAATTTCTATTTTCTAGTACACTTAAAGTTTTTATTTTTAGTAAAAACTAGGTAGTTATATTTTAAACAAATAAGATTGCAAATAAATTCCACTTTTTTGTTACAAGACCAATTTGCTTTTCTTTTAGTCATGTTGTTGTTCAGTCACTTAGTTGTGTCCCACTCTTTGCGGCCCGATGGACTGCAGCATGCCAGGCTTTCCTGTCCTGCACTATCTCCCATGGTTTGCTCAAACTCATATCCATTGAGTCAGTGATGCCATCCAACCATCTCATCCTTTGTTGTCCCCTTCTCCTGCCTTCAGTCTTTCCCAGCATCACGATTTTTTCCATTGAGTCATCTCTTCACATCAGGTGGCCAAAGCATTGGAGCTTCAGCATCAGTCCTTCCAATGAATATTCAGGGTTGACTTCCTTTAGTATTGACTGGTTTACAGTCTTAAGAATAGTTGCCAATCAATAACATTTGTTAAATGACTAAGAACCTAGTGAAATATCACAGCAACAATTTAATCACATATTTCCTAATCATATAAAACAACGTATCATATATATATATATATATATATATATATATATATACCTGTTTTCTCTCAAAATTGTACATAACTACTCTGTAGAGAAAGAGTTTTAAATGTATATATGTCTTTTCTGCTTAGCATCACAAACCACAAAGATTTGCACCAGAAGTTAAAAATACAGTTTTTAAAATAAGTGCGTTTTATCATCTGTTTATTTGTGTCCAGAATATTCAATTTCCATTTTTAGTATTTTTTTCCTTAGAATTGGAAGTATTCATTAATTTGAGAGGAACTCTGATCGGGTGATTGTTATTTTTGAGTCTAATTTATGTAATCTGGGTGAATATATAAACTCTTTCAGACATTTAGTAAATCATTCTCTCACTCCCATAGTCTTTATCTCCGTGCCAAAGTGAAGTGGACATTTGGCAAGTCACCAGTTAATTTGATTAATGCAGACGCCAGACAACATTATGCAAGGAAAAATGTCACTTGGCAGCTAAACTCAGGTCTTAATGGACCAAATGGTTTGATGCAACTGCAGGAAGAGTTTATTCCTAACCTTAGATGAACTGACCCTATAAAATTCACAGAAAATGCAGGTAGTTGGACATTTGCAGCTCAAGCAAGTGTCTTCAACTTTTCTTATTTTACAAGCCTGTGATCAGATGCATTGGTTCCATCTCAACAGCACATGCAACGATGTTTATATTTCTTTTTCAACTACACGTGAAACAACATAATAACAGGGTCTCTTCTTTCATGATCTAAAGTGAAAAGTTCTGAAAAAATGTATTATGGAGGGATCACCTAAAATACTCAATTACCAGGGGTTGACTAGCAACTAACATTTATTACTGACAAGAGAAAACCTGTTCACTGATTTTTTTTAACCTTAAAATAAACTTCATTTCATTTCATATTTATAAGTTGAATTTGGTTTCATAAAATGTTAGATAATTAGTCGTCTGATTTTTGGATGGTACAAAACCGATTTTGTGCAATTATTGACTGGGGAATGATTACAGCTGTATTTTTGAAAGAGTGAAAATTATTCTGAAGAATAACACAAAGGCATAATCAAAGCAATATGAATCCAATGATATTGATTTTATAGCATTTCAAGAAAATTTTCCACATAAAGGAGTTTAGAGGAAAATTGCCTTCCTGTGTAACAGAATTGCACTTATCATTGCCTTACTTTTGCATCTGTAATGGCATTTATGCCTTTGGCAGAAATATACCATTCTCATGGTAGAAGAAACTTTTCCTTTTTTTACCTTTCTTAAAAAATTTTAATTGGAGGATAATTGCTTTACAATGTTAGTTTCTGCTGTATGACAGCGTGCATCAGCTGTAAGTAGTCACCTATCCCCTTCCTGCTGAGCTGCCCTCTCAACCTACCCCCATCACACCCTCTAGGTCATCACGGGGCACTGAGCTGAGCCCCGTGTGCTAGACAGCAGCTTCCCACTAGCTGTCTGTTTCACACATGGTGGTGTGTATGTTTCAGTGCGACTCTCTCAATTTGTCCTACCCTCTCCTTCCCCTGCTGTGTTCAAGTCTTCTCTACATCTGAGTCTCTATTCCTGCCCTGCAAATAGGTTCATCAGTACCATTTTTCTAGATTCCATATATATATATATATATATATATATATCTGATACTTGTTTTTCTGATACTTGTTTTTCTGATGTTAGTATCTGATACTTGTTTTTCTCTTTCTGACATCGTTCTGTATCACAGGCCCTAGGTTCATCCACCTCACTACAACTGACTCAAAATACCCCATTGGGAACTCTTGTAACTGTGCTAGACTGTGTTAATATCTGTATGTGTAACACTTGGGTTTACACCGACTGAAATAACCCCTAATATATTTCACTTATTTAAAAATTATAAACCGAATTCCACTGAAATTAAAAATCTTGAGTCTATTGACAACATAGCTGGTTGAGAAATTATTTTCAGAGAATGTGTATTTAAGACATGCCGTATAAACAGGACAGAGGAGCCTGAGAATGGTTGCTATAAACACATGGGCTGTAACCCACCAGGCTTCTCTGTCCATGGAATTCTCCAGGGAAGAATACTGGTGTGGGCTGCCATTTCCTCCTCCAGAGGATATTTTCCACCCAGGGATTGAACCCTAGCCTCTTGTGTCTCCTACATTGGCAGGCAGATTCTTTACCACTGTACCACCTGGGAGGCTCATAAAAACAAGGCATATAAAGCAGAGTCCAGAACTCAGAATGTTTTGTATAATGTTCAGTATGGAACCCTTGAACCTTGTTCAATATTGTATGTAAAGAGTTATATTTAAAAGTGTGTTACATAAGCTTTGCCTAAGTTTTGTTGAATAGCTATAGCATGAAAAATATAAAAAGAGAATAAGAGAACAATATCTGTAGCCTAATTTTCAATTGTGAACTTGGGAGAATACTTAGAGTGGCCTATAGAAATCAAGAACATACTTGCATAAGCACTTTTTCCCTCCTGAGACTTAGGACTGTTCATCTTGCAAAGATGACAAGAACATGTACAAATAAAGCACATTTATCAGGTAGTGATGACATATGTTAAAAATCACTCAAATTCCTATTTTTAGGATCAAAATTTAAAAAGAACAAATGAGATGATTATTACCAGTCACGTAGGTAAATTTAACATAAGTAACAGGAGTTAGAATAAGTTCTGTATAAGAAAGTGATTCAGATTTTCTCCACTGTATTTATAGCAACCATTCTCAGGCTCCTCTGTCCATGAAATTCTCCAGGCAAGAATACTGGAGTGGGTTGCCGTTCCCTTCTCCAGGGGGATCTTTCCAACACAGAGATGGAATCCCGATCTCCTGCATTGCAGGTGGATTCTTTACTGTCTGAGCCACCAAGGAAGCTCAAAGTTATTCAGATTTTCTCCACTGTGTTTATAGCGACCATTCTCAGCCCTGACATAGCTCTCAACCATATTCTATTTTCATGTGTGTTAACTTATCTCATTTTTCAAATAGAATGTGAGCTCCCTTAGGCCAGAAAGGTGTAACATGTATAACCCAGAGCTGACTACATTTTCCAAAGTTACCAACTAGCTCTCTGAGACACCTGGACTTTCCACGTTCTGGGCAACTGGCACTCACTGTTTGTATCACCAGCCAGCACCCAGGTTCCCATCGCCAGACACCGCTGAGTATAGCAGAAGCCAAGTGCCACCCCTCAACTGGAGGACGTGTCCCGACAGTGTTTCTAGCCCTAGAGGTTTCCCTTGACATGTGTGGGACCCATGCCTTTTCTTCTGTTGTTGATCCAAGCTTTCCAACTTGCTCCTTCCCCAGGAAACTCTATTCCTTAACCCATGCAACATCACATTGTTGAGTTCATGACCCATGATGGCCAGCACAGAGGGACCTTCTTTGAATAGGAGGCCACCTTTGGATGAAGTATAGGGATACTTTTATTTTTAGATCAGCTAATTTATTTGTTTTCCTAATTTTATTTTAACATACCTAACTTTGGCCTCTAATGCTTCTCTCTTAGAAACACCAATACAATGAGAGAAGAGAAACAATTATTCCACACTGAAGGACTTATTTGTGTGCCTTAACTGATCACCTATTAAACAGGTTCATACTTCCCGATGCCCTGTGAGATTACCTTAACGTGCCAATTAACGTTAACCTATAGGGTAGTTTTGATGATTTCATGTAGGTAATAGATGTTGATTTCTGGATTTGGAGGCAATCAAGAATTAAATATCAATAAATGGTATGAATAGGTGTTTAATTCTCGAGTTCTGAGACAATTGGAGGTTGTGAATAAAACATGCTCTATTTTTCTCAGATCAGATTGGAAAGCTGAGTTTAGCTTTGGGCTTCTATATCTTTGGTTGGTTATTTCAACAGAAAGTAAAAGGCACACTCAATTTGTATACCTGTAATCACTCACCTTGTTCCTAAAGCAAATAATCTGTCAAAAATGATGGCACATTGGTATTCCAGGGAAGAGTAAAATTTTAGAGGGTAATATTTATTTAATAACAAATTTTAAAATATTTCTAGGACTGCAATAGCAAAAAGTCCATTTCAGTCTTTTCTACGTCAGCAATTCATTTTTCAACTTGATATACATCTTTTGAAATATCTTCCACATGTAATACATTGTAGGTGCAAAGAGATTAAACAATGAGTTAAAAGGAAACCACTTCCCTCATAAAACTTGCAGTTCATATCTGTGAGGGCCTGGTCAAGTAGATGGAAAATGCTCTGTTAAATCCCCTCTGTTGGACATCTAGGTTGCTTCCATCGCAATATTGCGTTAGTTTCTGCTGTACAATGAAGTAAGTCAGCCGTATGTATACATGTATTTCCTCCCTCCTGGACTCCTCCACTTGCCATCCCAGGTCATCACAGTAGTGCAAACAGGGCTTCAGTGAACATTGAGGCCCATGGAGCCTTTTGAATTATGGTTTTCTCAGGGTATGTGCCCAGGAATGGGATTCCTTAGTTTTCTAAGGAACCTCTGCTCTGTTCTCCACAGTGGCTGTGTCAATTTACATTCCCACCAATAGTGCAAGAGTGTTCCCTTTTCTCCACACCCTTTCCAGCGTGTATTGTTTATAGATTTTTTTGATCATGGCCATTCTGATGGATATGAAGTGATACCTTGTTGTAGTTTTGATTTGCATTCTAATGATTTGTGATGTTGAGCATCTTTTCATGTGCCTCTTGGCCATCTGTAAAGTGATGAATGGATAAAGAAGATGTGGTGCATATGTACAATGGAATATTACTCATCCACTTAAAGGACTGAAAGAGGGCCGTTTGTAGAGACATGGATGGACCTAGAATCTATCATATGGAGTGAAGGAAGTCAGACAAAGAAAAACAAGTATCGCTTATTAACACATGGATGTGGGATCTAGAAAAAATGGTGCAGATGAACCTGTTTCCAAGGCAGGAATAGAGAACCAGACACAGACAGAGAACAGACATGTGGGCACAGTGGGGAGGGGAGGGTGGGGCCAGCTGGGAGATTGGGATTGACATGTCCACACTACCAGTGTGAAACAGAGAGCTAAGGGGAAGTTTTCTAAAGCACAGGAAGCCCAGGTCCTTGCTCTGGAGTGATCTAGGATGGGGAGGTAGCGAGGGCCAAGAGGGAGGGAGTAGAGGTAATCATATGGCTGACTTGACTTCATTGTACAGCAGAAACTAACAGCTTTGTAAAGCAATTATATTCTAATTTTTTTAATGTAAAAAAAAAAATCCCCTCCATTTGTAGACATTGGGGTCATAGCTGCATTGCCTCAGTTTGCCATCAGGCCGGTGGCCCCACGGCAAGGATGCTGGTCCCTCCTTCCCCCTCGCCAGTCTGCCTCACGCTTCTCAGGGCTGTGGTCCAGGGCTAGAAGCAAGGACAGAGCAGCGGGCAGGCTATGAGTCGGTGCTCCGTGCTGGCTCTTTCTGCTTAGCACCCTCCTCAGTCAGCCCCTGACCAGCTGTCTCCTGCAGTCCCTTTCAGTGGGACTGTTCTGCTGGTGTCATCTCACTCATCCCACTGGGGTGGGGGGATTTTTTTTTGTTTAATGAAGCAATTCCAGCTCCTCTCTCAGGGACCACTCATTCAAAGTCATCCCAAACATTCACGCCTTTCTGGTTTTTCCAGAAATTCTGAAAGCACAGGCAGTTGCCAACAAGACAACTTCTCCCTGCTCCATGGCAACCTACTTTTTCTAGTACGCATCACCCTGTCCCCCAGAGGCCAGGTGACACATGTACGTGCTTCTCAGCTTCCCCACCCCTGCGCTGTCTTCACGTGGGGCAAGGAACACCACTCTGCTTCTTGGGGAAGAAACTGCCCCAAGGGCCCAGGAAACAGACATTTTCAGCATCTCCCTCCCCCACTGTAACCCACCCAGGTGGCCTACGGACCCTCCAGGTGGGCAGGGCCTGACGGCTGTGGGCCCAGGTTTCTACCACACTTTATTTTTCTTTCTGGTCATTTGTTTTAGAAGGAGAGGCCGTTAAGAATATTTTGTTCTCAGGGTTGAGGTCTTAGGCAAAACTGGACAAAAGTAAAACCCCTGTTTCATGTCTATCTTATACTGTGTGTTTGCAGTGTATACATATATCATTGGAATCCTTATGCACATAAAACACACTGTACTTTGTTATTCAACATTCTGTTAGCCTCATTATTCCCATGTCATCAAAATTCTTCCCATATAAATGCTCATAATATTACAGTATAAGGATTAATTATTACTTATTCAATAAGAACCCAATCATATAGATTATTTCTAGCATATTATTGTTGTTAGGAGGAATGCAGAGTGAATATTTTTGAACACAAAACTTTTATTTATATGCACATTCATTCATATATATGTATATTATATAGTATTTTCCTAGAATAATTTTCTTGTTATAAAATCTAGAACAGAGTTAAGACCTCCTGATATATTTTGGTAACTTATCCTCCCCAAAATGTCCTGAAATTTTACATTTTCCTTCAGCAGTATAAGAGAGTGTCTTTCTTACCATTTCTGTACTGACATTCTTATTACTATTTTTTTTTCATTTCTTGGATTATTGGATTTCCTCTTCTGAGAATTTTCTTTCCTTTGTCTATCTTTATCTTATTTCCTATTAATTTTTATGAACACTTATTATGGTTTTCTTTCTACTGGACTTTTTTTTTTTTGTAATTTATTTTATTGAAGTATAGTTGATTTACAGTGTTATATTACTGCTGCTGTAACAAATCACTACAAACTTAGTGACTCAAAGCAGATCTCCTCTTACCGTCCAAAAATGCATCTTCAGGGCTAAAATCAGGGGTCAACAGGACTGAGTCCCTCCGGAAGGCTCTAGGGGGGGAAGCTGCTTCTTTTCCTTTCATTTTCTAGAGGTGCCTCTGCTCTTGACTGTGGCCTGTCCCTGGTATCTGCCTGTGTGCCTTCTGTTGTCACATCTACTATGGACTCTGACTCCCCTCGTCTGTCTTTTTATTTATTTTATTGAAGGATCATTGCTTTACAGAATTCTGCTGTTTTCTGTCAAACCTCAGCATGAATCAGCCATAGGTATACATATATCCCCTCCCTCCTGATCCCCCTCTCGTCTCCCTCCACATCCCACCCCTCCAGCTTGACACAGAGCCCCTGTTTGAGTTTCCTGAGCCACACAGCATATTCCCGTTGGTCTCCTGGCCTTTCTGATCATCTCCTTTTTCTCTCCATTATTGACCCTTATGCTCTTTCTCTTACACAAATGAAAGGAGTTGTTTGGCTATTGGGTCTATAAATCTCAAAACACAAGTCTATTTATTTTATTTAAATAATTTATTTCTCTAAATTATGAGCAAAAGCAATAGCCTTATCTATCCAGAGAGTTTGTGCAGAGCCATTTTCATATAAAAGGGCTGCACGGAGGACTTAGAGAAAGCCTGATTTATTGAATGAAATTAAACATTTTCCGCAGGAAAGTATTTTCTCTGAACATTTGTGGCTTTGTGCAATTGCAGGCCTCTCAGTGTGGGTAGAGAGAAGGTTGGAAACTTGGTTATAAAGCATTGCTTAGCTAAGTGTGCATGGCTTTAAGAAAAAACTGTGTGGGAATGAGCATTCCCCACTGAGGGTGAGTCAGTGATCTCTCTTTTTATTCCCCCATGGGGGCCTATAAAATAGAAAAAGAACTTCTGATTCCATCTACAATTTTGGTGACTAACCATTAAGGGTTTAACTTAATATCTGTATGTTCTCTAGAGACAAGAAATGCTATATGAGTACTAAATTATATTTGTAACTTATGGTTTAGCTCTAGGGTTTAAATAGTCATATTTGCAATTCTTTGGAAATATTTAAATATCACAGAGTCAGGATATGTTACAATAGATATTATAATATATTGCCAACTATTACAAAACTTTATTATGTGTAGACTGAATGGGTGATTAGCACCTGCTATTAAGGAGACATTTTTATTCAGCCTATGTCATAAGAACTAATTTGTGTCTGCATATGAGTTACCTTAGAGATATACTCAGGATGCACACACTCAAATCCATACATAAAGGTGATATAAACGTAAGTGTATCCTTACTGACTAGGCCCTACAGTTTTTCTCTGCAATTTTTCTGGTACATTTGAACACCAATGCAGAGGCCTTATTTTTGCCAGATAGAATATCTTGATATTTTTTCCTTGTTACATTCTGCTTGATTTGGTTCTCTGACTAAAGGGAAATAATTACCTGTCACCACTATTGTTTACTCACTCAGTCATGTCTGACTCCTTGGTTTTCCCCTGGACTGTAGCCTGTCAGGCTCTTCTGTCCATGGGATTTCCCAGGCATGAATACTCGAGTGGGTTGCCATTTCCTCCTCCAGGGGATCCTTCCAACCCAGGGATTGAACTGGCATCTCCTACGTTGCGGGCAGATTCTTTTCTACTGAGCCACCTGGGAAGCCCACTGTAAGGAACAGAGCCACTGTATGTCCGTTCCTCTCATTCATTGTTCCATTCTTGCAGGTGCTGAATGGTTATTGGCCGCTATGCTTATGCCAAACCAAATAAAAAATATATTGACATAACCTGAGGGAGATGATCCGAGGCACCCCTTTAGATTAGCTCAGAAGCCTTCTGATTGGACTCTTCATATTCATTTCTGCTTCTTCTATTTCTTTTCACTTGGCCTGGGACCAGCTGTGTATAAACCTCTTCAGATTTGATAGACACCACCTAAATGCTTCTGACTTGCCTCACACCATCTGAGGGAAAACCTCTTTCTTTTCCCCTGCACTGTACAATCCAGCCTGCAGACAGTCTAGAATCATAAACACATTTTGTTGTTTGCTTCATCAGTCAATGAGACATTGTAAATATATTCATCTGTTCCTACACTCATTTATCATTTAGTGAGCACCTTCCTTGTTCCAGACACTATACTCTTCAGATAATCGATGGACTATACAGTTAAAAGGGAAAGACCACAGAGAGAAAAAGCCGTATCCTAATAATCCTGATGATGTATCTGCGAGACATTTTTTTTTCTTTTGTAGAATGAGTCAATTTAAAAATGACTAAAAGCCTAGTACCTTTTGATGTGCACTAAAACTGCCAGTGAATTAAGTCAAAATTTTTTAAAGATGTCAGTTGGTTTCACTTAATGTTATTGTGCTAGACTATTGGTAAGAATGGGGCTTCCCAGGTGGCTCAGCAGTAAAGAATCTGCCTGCCATTGCAGGAGAAGCAGGAGACGTGGGTTCAATCCCTGGGATGGGAAGATCCTCTGGAGAAGAAAATGGCAACCTGCTCCAGTATTCTTGCCTGGAGAATCCCATGGACAGGGGAGCCTGGTGGGCTACGGTCCAAGATGTCACAAAGAGTCAGACATGATTGAGCACGCATTCATGCGTTAGTCAGGTCAGAACATGACAACTGCCCAGGTCTCTGCAGCTGATACAAGCCTACTTTTTGCTCATTTCTTAATCCAGTGAAGTCAGGAGGCTCTCCTTGGTGTGTCTTCTCCATGTAGTGACTCAGAAATCTGTAATTGTCAGCTTTTTAGCTCCATCATTTTATAGCCCTTCAGGTCCAGGTACTTAGGTAAGGAAATTCCCATGAGGTGTCTCCTTTTTAGAGCTAGAAGAGATGGAAACCACGTCCTTCCACATTTTAGCAGCCAGGCTTTAGTCTTGGTGTCCCACTGAAAGGCAAGGCTTAACAAAATAACTATTTTTATTAATCTGATATAGATATCAGTTCATTTCCAATTTTGAATATTCCCACTGTGTTCTTTTTTAAATTTTCTTTAGTTCTGTAATATTCGGCTTGTTTTCTAATATGCTAATTATTCATTAATCTATTTTTTGTATTTTTGTTGTAATAAAGTATTTTTATCCTTAATAATTCATTCCTTCAATTTTCCTCAGATAATTTGTTATGCTGTATCCAACAGTTTGAATTGATTGCTTTTTATAAAGATATATATATACACACACACCTTTCTATTTGTACATGTATGTGTGTGTATATATATATATATATAATTTTGTAGTTAAATTAAGATCATGTATTTCTGTTAGTAACAGCTTTGACTATCTATTTAAAGTTTGTGTTGTATTTCATCATTTCCAAAATTTCACAGTAAGAGCTCCAGTTTTCTGTTGACCTGACAACTAATCAATTTTCACCTTCCCACCTGACTAAATTGTTTCTTCTCTACATATATAGGTGCATTAAATATATGTTGACTGTGTGTGTTAGTTGCTCAGTCATGTCTGACTCTTTGCAACACCATGGACTGCAGCCCACTAGGTTTCTCTGTCCATGGGATTCTCCAGGCAAGAATACTGAATTGGGTTGACATTTCCTCCTCCAGGGAATCTTCCTAACTCAGGGATCGAACTCAGGTCTCCTGCCTTCCAGGCAGCTTCTTTGCTGTCTGAGCCCCCAGGGACTACCTAGTAGGATAAAAGAATCTTAAGTAAATTCAAAAACAGGTACAAGTTTCAACATGCAATAAAGACTATAAAGGAAATGAACGATAAGTGAAAATAATACTGTGAGTCATTATTCACATTTGGGTAATCAAGAAAGCATTTCAGAGTAAATCATATTTAAACTGGGACCTGAATGATAATTAGGAGGCACATGAGTATGGAGTTGCAAAAGCTCTTTGTAGGCAAAAGGAAAAGCATCTCTGAATACTCTGAGGCAGGAAAGGATTTGATGAATTCCAAGAACTGTGAAAAAATAAATTCCCAAAGAACATCCTGTCTGAGTTCTTTCATCAAGAAAATGTGGATGGAAAACCCTGTCTCTGCCTAAAATTAAATTGATTTTGCCCTGCCTCTCACATATTAGTTTAGCTGGATTTAGAATTCTAGGTTACTCAGCAACTGAAGACATTATTGTATTTATTGTAATAAAGTTTCTTGTTGCTGCAGATTATAAGTCTACTGTTCATTTCTTTATATGGTTTTATTTCCCACTATCTATCTGTGCTTTAATAATCTCGCCTAGTTTTTTTTTTCTCAGTTCGTTTACAGTATGACTAACTTTGAATATATTTTTATATTTTAATTTTGCTCAAATTTTTTGTGCAAATTAATTTTTGTGCAAATTTTTCTGGTCATTTTTCCCTCCTGTAACCTAGCATTGAGAGGTTGCCCTGTCAACAAAAAAAAAGGCAAAATTTCACTTGGAGAAAACCACTTTTATCTTGGTTCCTTTACTTCCTGTTTGCTCCCCAGCAAGATTCAACAGATATTTTGGGATTATAATACATAAAGCTTAAGAACAAAGTCTACATATGAGCTAAGGGTGACCAAGCAGAAAGATGAAAAGAACCCAACCTCTGGTGGCAGTCACTGAGTTGTTCTGTTCCCCCTGCATTACTGACACCTCGCCTTACTATTTCATTTGCTAATTAACTAACATAGCCTAGCCAGTTGGTCTTCCTAACCTGTTATATTTAATGTTTCACAAATGACTTACACCTATTGTGTCATTTAAAGGTTCCAATTCTGTGAAATTTCTATTGTATGCATTTTACAGATGAGGAAACTAGGATTTAAAAAGAAGTCAAAGTTCATGAAGCTTTTTTATATTTTCAAAAAAAATTGAGTATTATTGGGAATATTGACATAACTAAGAGACTAGTAGATGCTCAGCAAACTTTTTTTTTTTTTTTGATCAGTTGCTTAGTTACCTGTCATACTGAATGAGCACAAATGGCATTGAATTCACACAAATTCCAAAGTTTGATTTTCAACCTGTGGACCTCACACACACACATCTACACATACAAAAGACGGATGTCACATGTAGCTACTGTATTGTGGCTTTGCACCCTTTTTGCATAACTTTCTCAGGAAAGTTTCCATCATCTATTTTCCATCCATGGTATTTGTACTATATTTCTTTTTTTGTAGAAAGAGTAGTTTTTATTGAGATATAATTGACTTAATAATTTCACATAAGTTTAAGGTGTACAATGTGTTGATTTTATGGATTTATATATTGCAATATGATTACCACCATAGTGTTAACACCAACATTATATTACATCATTGTTTAGTTTTTGTTGTGAGAAAATTTAATATCTAGTCTCTTAGCAACCTTGAAGTATATAATACAGTGTTTTGACTATAATCATATCTCCTGAAGTGACAGCCACAGGAAAATGAGTGTTGGCATTTGTGCCATCCGGAAGGAAGATTCTGAGACAGATAACAAAATGTAGGAAGTTTATTAGGGAATACAACACCTATGGAGAAAGAGATCAGGTGGCAAAGGGCAGAGAGAGAGAACTAGGACCAGGGTAAAGTGATAACAGTAGTACCTCTGAAGCTGGGATAGATCTTGGGTGGTGTTTGTTTGTCACTAACTTGTGTCTGACTCTTTGCAACCCCATGGACTGCCATATGCTTGTCCTTCACTATCTCCCAGAGTTTCCTCAAACTCTTGTCCATTGAGTCAGTGATGCCATGAACTGTCATCCACCAGGCTCCTCTGTCCATGGGATTTCCCAGGCAAGAATACTGGAGTGGGTTGCCGTTCCCTTCTCCAGGAGACCTTCCCGACCCAGGGATCAAACCTGGGTCTCCTGCATTGCAGGTGGATTCTTTACCATCTGAGTTAATGGGAAGTGCGTAGATCTCTGGAGCTATCGCAAATTGGGGTGAGAAGAGTAGCTCCTTCATGCTTCAAGTGACCAGGCTGCCCCGGAAAGGGGGTGTGGCTTAGCAAGGAGGTTTCTTACAGCCAAGGGGAAAGGGCAGTGATTAGACATTTCCAGTAACTGATGGAATCCATCCTCCTTCCTGAAGGCAGCCCTGGAGGGCCCAGGACAGTATCCTCTCACCCAGGTCTTTCCTGCTTATCAACCACCTTTCATAAATCATTCCCTCCTATCCACTTATTGGTTTATCTCTTAGTACTTGTCACAATGGGAAAATTTGCTTGTTTGATTGTCTCTGTTATTGCTGCTGGATTCTAACATCTGTGAGGTTAAAGATTGTGTCTTCCTTGTTTACTTTTATGCTAGTCGTTTGCACATAGTAGACAGTAAATGCTCATTGAATGAATGACTGATATTGTGTCAATTCTACAGAAACCACTAAAACCACTCTATTTACATTTAACATATAAGATATTAAGCGGGCCCTCTAAAGATGCCACTTAAGACCACAAAAATGTTCTCATTTTAAACGTGTTATCGGTCACCAAGTATCATACATGTTTATGGATAACACTGAATTCTGCAGAAATATACATTCCTTTGATTTCTGTACTACTTGAGGTCAGAATTGAAGATATAAATAGATACTGACATTTATCCTAATAAGCAGGTGGTGCAAGATATTTTTATAATGTACTTAATTTGGATGAACATGTCGATTCTTTATTCAAGTAGATGGATTTGATTGTAATAACCATCCAATGTGTCTGAGTCAACTTTTGAGAAGAGAGAATCTGCTCTTGTTGATAGCATTATTACTCACAGCTGGAGTCTAACAAGGCTATCAACAGACCATGAGCAAGTTATTTCCAATTTTCTAAGTGCTTCTCTCTTTTAAATATAGTTGAATCATATACTATTAATTTCAAGTTCTCTACATATCAATACACTATTGTTATGCATGTTTGAAATTACAGATGCCAAAATCTTCTAATTTTCTATGATTATTTTTAAAAATTGAACAAAATAACATAATTTAAAATTTTGCCAATGTCATTTTGTTTTTCTTTCAAATTGATGCATGCAAATGAGCTTATTTGGTACATTTTACCAGCCTTTCACTTGTTATTTAATATTATAAGAAAATGCATTTTAATTCTGTCAGTTTGGCACAATCAAAATCAGTTAAACTTCCCTGGAGGTACAGTGGTTAGAACTTCACCTTCTAATGCAGCAGGCGTGGGTTCCCTAGTCAGGGAACTAAGATCCCACATACCTCATGGCCAAAAAAACAAAACGTAAACAGAAGCAATATTGTAACAGAGTCAATAAAGACTTTATAAATGGTCCACACTAAAAAGAAAATCTTAAAATATAAAGTCAGTTAAACTTCAACATTTCATGTATTCAGTTCAGTCACTCAGTCGTGTCTGATTCTTTGCGACCCCATGAACCGCAGCATGCCAGGCATCCCTGTCTATCCCCAACCCCCGGAGTCCACCCAAACCCACGTTCATCCAGTCAGTGATGCCATCCAACCATCTCATCCTCTGTCGTCCCCTTCTCCTCCTGCCCCCAATCCCTCCCAGCATCAGACTCTTTTCCAGTAAGTCAACTCTTTACATGAGGTGGCCAAAGTATTGGCGTTTCAGCCTCAACATCAGTCCTTCCAATGTACACCCAGGACTGATCTCCCTTAGGATGGAATGGTTGGATCTCCTTGCAGTCCAAGGGACTCTCAAGAGTCTTCTCCAATACCACAGTTCAAAAGCATTGATTCCTTGGCACTTAGCTTTCTTAATGGTCCAACTCTCACATCCATACATGACCACTGGAAAAACCATAGCCTTGACTAGACGGACCTTTGTTGGCAAAGTGATGTCTCTGCTTTTGAATATGCTGTCTAGGTTGGTCATAACTTTCCTTCCAAGAAGTAAGCATCTTTAAATTTCATGGCTGCAATCACCACCTGCAGTGATTTTGGAGCCCAGAAAAATAGTCAACCACTGTTTCCCCATCTATCTGCCATGAAGTGATGGGACCAGATGCTATGATCTTAGTTATCTGAATGTTGAGTTTTAAGCCAGCTTTTTCACTCTCCTCTTTCACTTTCATCAAGAGGCTTTTTAGTTCCTCTTCACTTTCTGCCATAAGGGTGGTGTCATCTGCATACCTGAGGTTATTGATATTTCTCCCAGCAATCTTGATTCCAGCTTATGCTTCCAGCCCAGCGTTTCTCACAATGTACTCTGCATATAAGTTAAATAAGCAGGGTGACAATATACAGCCTTGATATACTCCTTTTCCTATTTGGAACCAGTCTGTTGTTCCATGTCCAGCTCTAACTGTTGCCTCCTGACCTGCATACAGGTTTCTCAAGAGGCAGGTCAGGTGGTCTGGTATTCCCATCTCTTTCAGAATTTTCCACACTTTATTGTGATCCACACAGTCAAAGGCTTTGGCATAGTCATGTATTAACTGCAATATTAATGCTAGGTAGAAAGCACTATGGGCTTGTCTGGTGACTCAGCTGGTAAAGAATCAGCCTGGCATGCAGGAGACTTGGGTTTGATCCCTGGGTTGTGAAGAGCCCCTGGTTGTTTCCTGGTTCTTCTCCCCTGGTTCTTCTCAGTGGGAATGGCTACCCACTCCAGTATTCTTGCCTGGAAAGTTCCACGGAAAAGAGGAGCCTGGCAGGCTACAATCCATGGGGTTGCAAAGAGTCTGACATTACTGAGCAACTAACACTTCACTTTCAGAAAGCAATATATCCTTACTTATAAGAGCAGAAACTAATATATGATTTTATAAGCCATTTTTAAACTTGCTATCAAATTTTTCACACTGTTAGAAATAGTCAGTCTATCTGAGTAAATTAATTTTACCCTATCAAAAATATATGTATATGAACATATTGTGTATACTTATTTTCTGTATTGAGACCCAACATTATTAATCATGTTGACTTATAAAATGATCATGAATTATTTACTGTTCAGTTTTATAGCTTTGGCTTTATGGAGGATTACATACTGACAAATATTCTCTAGTATTATATTTTTTACATATGTTTAATTTCTTTTCAGAATTTTCCTTGCCAAAATAAATATGAACATATCACATCAGGTTTTTATGTATTTCTACCTTTAAAAATACATCAGAATAAGCTTGCTCTAAAAGTCCATATGGATCTTTATTAGTGACTTATTCTTTTAATATGCAAATTATTTACTTTAAAAATGAATATCCATTTGGATGCCTTCCAGCTGAAGGCCTGTCAGCAACCACAGGGGAAACTGAGATTTCAGATAAAAGCATCAAACACAACATATGCATGGGATTATATGGTTTGTGATCCTGAGTGCCTTTGCTGGAATGAATATACAGAGAGAACTGGTAGTGGGAGAATCTCATCTCAAGAAAAAAAATAGTATGAGTCTATAGCAACAAAGGTCATAGCTTTGAAAATTACAGAAGAAATCAGTTTCTCTCCAGAAAGTAAAATGGGGGAGGTGATGAATTAATGGAATTAAATGTCAAAGAATTTGTGAAGTCTTAGCAGATAAGGACTGACAACAAGATTAAAGCCAAGCAGCTGAGATACTATTTTGAAACAATGAAAAGAGCAGGGAATGGTTACAGCTAGTTTAGTCATAGGCCATTTGCATAGCCTCTCAGAAACTGAATAGGGGAAATATGAAATGAGAAAGTATGTGAAGAATTTAGTGATATAGGTCAGTCAGTTCAGTCCCTCAGTCCTGTCTGAGTCTTTGCGACCCCATGGACTACAGCATGCCAGGCTTCCCTGTCCATCACCAGCTCCCAGAGTTTGCTCACACTCATGTCCATTGAGTCAGTGATGCCATCCAACCATCTCATCCTCTCATCGCCTTCTCCTCCCACCTTCAGTCTTTTCTAGCACCAGGGGCTTTTCCAATGAGTTAGTTCTTCTCATCAGGTGGCCCAAGTATTGGAGTTTCAGCTTCAGCATCAGTCCTTCCAATGAATATTCAGGACTGATCTCCTTTAGAATGGACTGGTTGTATCTCCTTGCAGTCCAAGGGACTCTTTCCAGAGTCTTCTCCAACACCACAGTTCAAAAGCATCAGTTCCTCGGTACTCAGCTTTCTTTATGGTACAACTCTCACATCCATACATGACTACTGGAAAAACCATAGCTTTGACTAGATGGACCTTTGCTGGCCAAGTAATGTCTCTGTTTTTAGTATGCTGTCTGGGTTGGTCATAGCTTTTCTTGCAGGGAGCAAGCATCTTTTAATTTCATGGCTGCAGTAACCATCTGCAGTGATTTTGGAGCCCCAAAATATAAAGTCTGTCACTGTTTCCATTGTTTCCCCATCTATTTGCCATGAAATGATGGGACCAGATGCCATGATCTTAGTTTTCTGAATGTTGAGCTTTAAGCCAATGTTTTTACTCACCTCTTTCACTTTCCTCAAGAGGATCTTTAGTTCCTCCTCGCTTTCTGCCATAAGGGTGGTATCATCTGCATATCTGAGGTTATTGATATTTCTCCTGGCAATCTTGATTCCAGCTTTTGCGTCATCCAGGCCAGCGTTTCTCATGATGTACTCTGCATAGACGTTAAATAAGCAGGGTGACAATATACAGCCTTGACGTACTCCTTTCTCAATTTGGAACCAGTCTTTTCTTCCATGTCCAGTTCTGTTGCCTCTTGACCTGCATACAGATTTCTCGGGAGGTAGGTAAAGTCTTTTACCCTACATAAATATCCTAGGAGTTAGGTTTTCCAAGTGAAGTAATGGTAAAGAATCCACCTGCTAATGCAGGGGATGCAAGAGGCTAGGATTCAATCCCTAAGTGGGAAATATCTCCTGGAGGATGAAATGGAAACCCACTCCAGGATTATTGCCTGGAAAATTCCATGGATAGAGAATCTTGGTGGGTTATAGTCCATGGAATCACAAAGTCAGACTTGACTGAGCATACCGTCATACTAAACTGATTTTTTATGTTTGTATTTTTAAACTGATTTTTAAAAAATATCTTTAATAATGAAATATTTTTCTCCCAAAGTGAAATTCCGTTTTCATCTTTTATAGAACAGAAAATAAAATGTATCTTATGAACATAATTTAAATATTTTGACTGTGTATACCATTTGATATATTTTCTCGTAACAAAATGTGCCCAGGCCAGGCCAGTTTCGCTCGACCTCAGCTGCAAGCAGGATTCTCCTACTGGCCCAGACTATTGTACCTCCAGGCATGTATCTTCCTTCTAAGTGCTAAAAATTCTACATCGCCTCTTCCCATCTGAGGAGACTGCTCACATTTCATTGCTCACTTACGTTTTGTCTACTTTTATAAAACAATTACTGTTAAGAGTAAAGCTTACTACAATTGGCATATACTAGCAGTCCTCAAACTTTGTGTTGAGTCATAAACATCTGGAGGGCTTGTCACCCAGTGTTGCTGGGTCCCAAGTCCTGAGCTTCTATTAGTAATTAAGTAAATCTTGGCTGGAGTTCCCATGCTGCAGGCTTGGGGACCACTCACAGGGAATAGACATTGACTAACACACCCACCTCCTGGGCCTGAGAATAAGGTGACCTTCCCTGAGCAAATGGCCTCACAGTGGAGCATGAAGGGCACGGATCTACCTACAAGGATGACACACACCTTGGGGGGAATTTGTATTGCCAAACAGCAGTTTTTCTTTCCTTTCTTCCTATATGCACATCTCAAAGGTTGTTTATATTTACTTGTGCATGCTAAGTCACTTCAGTTCTGTTTGACTCTTTGCAACCCCCGGACTGTAGACCACCAGGCTTCTCTGTCCATGGAATTTTCCAAGCAAGAATACTGGATTGGGTTGCCGTTTCTTCCTCCAGGGGATCTTCCTGACCCAGGGATTGAACCCATATCTCTTAAGTCTCCTGCATTGGCAGGGAGATTCTTTACCGCTAGTGCCACGTGAGAAGCCACTTATGTTTACTTAATTCCATTTAAGCCAAATTAAGTGAGCTGTACAAGCGTAAAGCCACAGCATGGATGGAGAAATAGTTTTACTAAATTGCAAAGGTTTTTAGGTAGTTGCAACTAGATGCATAATTCCTGAGAAAAAGCCATCCTTTTACAAATTTGTGACAACCCTTCCATTAAGCTCTGCATTATTTTTGTGGCAGATTCTTTATGTTTGTGACAGATCAAGAAAATCTTTCATTAAATGCTCCATTTTCATTCCAGATAATAGAACTGTGTTCCTTGTTGCATATCTCAATGTGAAAGCATCAGGTATATAATTTGGCATTGGGAAATGGTATTCTGAAGGGGAGAAAGGAGAAGTCTCTGTGCATTCTATTAATAAATGTGGTTTGGGGTATCATTTGATAAAACACTGCTGTGAAGCCATAAACTGCACTGTTACAGTGAGGCAGGGGAAGGGATCGTGGGTCTGCCTGTCAGCAGGTGTCTAGCTACCTGTCTAGGTCTGTTTCCAGCTGTTATCAGCATTGCTGAGGTTTAAATACCACTGGTTGTGATTCTGACTCCTGTGAGGGGCCAGGCTTTGCAGGACAGCAGCAAGATTCCAGGAGTCTCTCAGCTGTCTGATAGTCACATTTTCCGGGGACACTGGAAGGTGTGATGGGTAACTGGTTGTCATGGAGCCCTTCTCTGCCTTTTCCTTGGAGTGGTCAGTACTTTCTCCCCAGGTCCTGCCCTGCAGTCCACACCTTCTTCCCACCTCAGCAGGACTTTCACCTGTTCTAACTGAAGTTCTGAATCTCATAGAGAACACAGTTCACTTCACATCAGCTTTTCTTCCCTGTGATAACATGTGCTTCACATTGTGTTTTCCTTTACTTAATAGAGTATTTGGAGATATCATGTCCATATACAGAAGGCTGTCATATTATATTTAATGGCTTAATGGCATTTTATTTAATCAGCTCTATATGACGGTATGACATTCGTTTCTAATCATTCACTATTAACATAAAAAGAATGCTGTACTCCATATCCACATGGACACAGCATTTCACCCAACCATGTTGTCTATCTGTAGAACACATTCCTGGAAGCAGAATGGCTGGGTTGGGGTTTACATACATTTTTCATTTTAAAGAATTTGGCAACATGTTTCCATTAATGAATCATGATTTCATGATGTTTTACCAACAGATTATTTTATCACACTTAATCCTGCCAGTCTGAAGACTTGAACAGCATCTTAATGTGTTTCCTTTCATTATACTTTTTTTTTTTTTATAATTGTAGACTGAGTGCAGGAGAAGGGGGTGACAGAGGATGAGATGGTTGGATGGCATTACCAACGCAATCGACATGAGGTTGAGCAAACTCTGGAATATGGTGAAGGATAGGGAAGCCTGGCGTGCTGCAGTCCATGGGATCGCAAAGAAAGAGTCAGACATGACTGAAACACCTTAGCATGCACTCAAAATAGTATGGAGAGATCTGTGTGTATTTTCTCTAGATTTCCCCCATGGTATCACCT
This sequence comes from Capricornis sumatraensis, assembly GCF_032405125.1. Taxonomy (NCBI): domain Eukaryota; kingdom Metazoa; phylum Chordata; class Mammalia; order Artiodactyla; family Bovidae; genus Capricornis; species Capricornis sumatraensis. Next base: position 10,869,937 of record NC_091089.1, on the reverse strand, counting down.
TACAAAACTATGGTCAGATATTATAATCAGGATATCGACATCAGTACAGTCAAGACACAGAACTTTTCATCAAGACAAGGATCCCTGATCTGCCCTCACCCTTCATGGTGGATTCACTCTGGTTTCTTCCCAGATGGGTCCCTTACTTCAGATCTCTGAGCCAGATTCACGTGCTTTCAGCATGGATACGGCAGCACTCAAACTTTTTTCTTAGAGAAATAATTAGCAGCAGATAGTCTGCTAACTTTTAATACTTAGACTGATTTATCAGATGAACAGTTCTTCTTATTTTTATTACATCTTATTCTTCATTTATGGGTACAAGATTTCTTTTGGAAAGCATACATAAAAACTAAATTTGCATAACATGAAAAATGGGTCATTCACTCAAGTTCATAAAGAGTTGCACTGTAGTTTAGCCATACAGAAATACATCTTCCACCTATCGTTATATGCTAATCATAATATAGAAAATATGGAAAAGACCCTGATGCTAGGAAAGATTGAGCGCAGGATGAGAAGAGGGTGACAGAGGATGAGATAGTTGGATGGCATCACTGACTCAATGGACAGGAGTTTGAGCCAACTCTAGGAGATGGTGAAGGACAGGGAAGCCTGACGTGCTGCAGTCCGTGGGGTCACAAAGAGTTGGACAAAACTGGGTGACTGAACGATGACAATCGTAATATTTAACTGCAGAAATGCAGAGTTCCAGATGAAAAGATGCCCATCTGAATTCTTCCTAGAGTGTTCTATTTTTTCAAAAGAAGTTGCCCATCCTCTGATTTTATCAGAGCAAGCTATAAATAATGGGATCCTTGTTTTCTTCTGAAAGGAACTGGTGGACCTTCAGCATGCCTACTGTAAGCTAAGCAGACAGTACCAGGCAAAGACAGCAGAACTGACTCGCGCCAACAACCTCGTGGATCAAAATGAAGCCGAAGTGAAGAAACTGAGACTTCAAGTCGAAGAACTAAAATGGGGACTCAACCAAAAAGAAGACAAGGTACTTTTTAAGTGGAACACATTTTAGATAGATTCAAAATAGCATTTGATAGCATAGCAAAAGCATTTTCTTTTTTACTAGCAAATGGCATTACTTGATATAAAAACTTCACATTTAAAATTTGAAATCAACTAAAAAGCATAAGGAAAGAGGAAAGTATTACATAGACAACATGCTTGTTTTTTGTGGTGTTAGTTGGGCATTTGTTACATGTGCCCTATAGCTTCAAATATGTTTCAGCTTGGGGGTGTGGGTGGGTGGGCGGGGTATCATTGGTATCACTAAAACTTGATGTTTTAATGGAAATCAGATATATAGAGACATCCAGAGGAGCAGTTAATGCTGGAGATATAAATCTGGTGGTGGTCATGTGTTAATACACAATATTTAAAACCACAAGACTGGCTGAGATTATTGAACAAACAATAGATAGAATCCTTAGGACTCTTTGAACAAAAAGTGTTAGTGGCTCAGTTGTGTCCAGCTCTTTGTGACCCCATGGACTGTAGCCAGCCAGCCTCCTCTGTCCATGGAATTCTCCAACAAGAATACTGAAGTGGGTTGTCATTCCCTTCTCCAGGGGATTTTCCTGACCTAGGGATTGAACCCAGGTCTCCCACATTGCAGCCAAATGTGTCTACTAAAATGTAGCCCTTTCACAGTTCCTTCCTGTCCTTCCTACACATTCACATAATAAATATCTCCTATTTGTTTTGCAAAAAAAAAAGTTGTTGTTTTAAGCTTTAATTTTACATCTTGTAGAAATATGATGTATGTTGTGATTATGTTATGATATATATGTCCTCTCCAGTGCTTTCTGATGTTCACAGAACGTAGGCATCTCAGTTATGTCGTGAAATGTCAACTACTTAATGGTCTATGGCATGTTTAAGAATGTGATACCTTAACGGTACACCTGTGACCAGGAGGACTTCAGCTGCAGTTACAAAGAGTTTTCTTGAGTGAAACAGTCCCCCTGTCAGTGTGAGAGCATCCATCACCCATGGAGGCAGCTATTTCAGATGGGGTTCCAAGCACTGCGTCTGCTCCTGTCGGCCAACTTTCGAGGCAAAAATAATTAGTTCCCTGGTTAAAAAGAATGTTTGCAGATACTGCCAAACAGTTGGAAATTTAAAAAAGAAAATGGAAATTGTTTTTCCAAGGGGTGATTCAATAACAGAGCACAGTCCCCCTTTGAAGATTTAATTTTTCATCCAATCTGTTGCAGTCAAGCAAACCAGATCTTATCTAATAACATCCATGAAAATAGAATTATTTGACCAGTGTGAGGCTCATATATCACCCCCTGGTCTTACTATAGCTGACTTGTCCATGGGCATTTTATCCTTGATGTCTCTTTTTATGAAGACGTACATGTTCTTTTTAATGATGTACATGGGTGGTGAAGCTGGACTGTGGAAGAATAAGTCAGGAGAGGAATAGAGGCAGTCTCAAGAGAATGGTTTGGGGTTTTTATTTGATTGTCGTCTTTATTCCTGTGAATAGTTTTGATATACATGCATTTGTTGCAGAAGGTGGTAAATAAACTTTTGTGTTTGCCAATATCAGCTTTAAGAAATTACTTGGGACTGAATCATCAGGAAGGAAACTGTGATAATACGCAGTGTTCCAGGGCTAATGAAGTACTAGTTTCCAGAGATCCGATTCAGCCGTCTAACTGGGGAATGCTAAAAACATCTGTGGTCTTCAGAAGGCTTATATTAGTTGCCCTTCCCTGTAAGAGAATCAGTCTCCCCACATCATCGTCAGTCTTGGGACATGCGACATTTGCTTTGCGCAGGAAGCAGAAGCTCCATGTGCCACACCATCCAGAGCTTTGTGAACCCAACATGCCTCTTCTCCCATGTGTCTTTTCCTGCTGTGTCTCATGTCATGAGGCCAGCAGGTCCAAAATTGACATCATTCTCTCAGCACGAATTCTGAAACAGGAAGGCTTTGGAGTAGAGCCCTTACGGACCCAGATTGATCCACATGGGTAAAACAAAAATCAATATTTATTGTGGTAAGCCACTGACATTTTGGAAAACTTAGCTAAGGCTGACTGGTATAGTCCTTCAAACAGAAATAGCCTGTCAAAATTACATGACATTGGCTCTGGTGCTATTTGCAGTTGGTAAGAGAGCTTATTGCAGGTGAGAATGAAGACAGCCCATTTTGTGGAGTCTCAAAAGCTTTGGTACATTATTTCCTGTAACACCTTGGAAAGCAGGTGATGGACAGAATGAGCTTGTGGTTTTTAGATGAATAGGTATGTGGCTAATATTTTTGTTTGTTTGTCTGCTACTATTGCCTTTGACAAGTGCCCAAAGGAAAGATGAATTCCGAAAAGACTTGTTGAATTTTCAAAGAGATATGTAAGGCAATACAGAAATTTAAGTACTTCTGTGACTGCCAGGGTCTGATTTTCATTTGCAAATGCCAAGACAGAAAACTGAGCTTGGCTTTGAGCAACGAACATTATTTAAGGTTGAGCTTTTAGGCAAGGGCCAATTTAGTGGTGTGGCTTTCAAGCCTGTTGTTAAAAGCTCTTCATTAAGGTCATTTTCTGTAAATCCTTGAAGTTGAATAAAATGGCACAGGGAGGAGACAGATTGTGCCTCTCCTGGAATATCCCACAGATTCAAGGCAACTACAGGTAGCTCAGAGACAATCAACGCCTCCCAGAGAATTATACATGGGACAGCTGACCTGTGGAATTTACTGAAATCAAAAGAAAAACAAAAAGGCTGCAAGCTTTTGTGAAAAATATGCTGACAAATGAGTTTCCAGCCTGGGATAAAAGAGACTGATTTCTCAAGATTTAAAAGAACCTTCAATTCCTCCAAAGGTTGTGGGCTGAGCAATGCTGTCAACACCAGAACACAGGGAGTAATATCCAGAGCCATATTCAAATATGGACAGAGTGTGTAGTGAGGAAAGACCAACTACAGAACAACGCCAAGGACATTAGAAAAGCAGTGACTCTGCAACGGTTATCAGGAGGCTTGCTCAGCATGCGTTAGGCTTAGTTGCTCAGTTGTGTCTGAATCTTTGTGACCCCATGGACTGTAGCCTGATACGCTGCTCTGTCCACAGGATTCTCCAGGCAAGAATACTGGAGTGGGTTGCCATTTCCTCCTCCAGGGGATCATCTCCCCAACCCAGGGATTGAACCTGTGTCTCCTGGGTCTCCTGCATTGGCAGGCAGATTCTTTACCACTGAGCCACCTGGGAAGGCCCAGGCAAAACACAACAGCTTTCCCCATGAGCAAGACATGAGCTTCCTGAAATATCTGCCAAGTTAGATTTTATAAATAGCTTCTATTTCCCTTATCAGTATGAAAGTTTTTATTGTAATTTTCTTGCTGTAGTTGCACTGTAGGATGTCGAGGGTATGAATTACTTGCCTTTTGAGCACATAGATTTCTGGAACAAGAGAAGGCATATTGAGATGTGAAATAGCAGATCTTCGAGGCCTAGGCTGTGGTTGGAAGGCTGCTTGGATAATTTCTCTTGGGGAAGGAGTGAAAGGGTATGGGTGTGTATTTTATTACTTGTTGCCCCATCTGTGCAAGGAATACAGTTCCCAAGCATAAATGGTGGGCATGTGACTTGTTTGGCAAATGGGATTTGTGCGGCTTTGAAATAGAATCTTTTGTAACTATATAATTCCTTGTGGATAAGTATTTGGACATACTTCATGTTTGAAGCTTAAAAATAGATGTTGAAATACACGTTCAAAACATAAAATAGTTCAATGTTCTGCACCTCTGCATCCAACCAGTTGATCACCGGAGGTGACTGATCCAAAGCAGGATCAACTTATATGGGTCTGTAATCTGGATTACTTAATTGAAGTTGTCAGTCTTCAGTTTTTCTCTGATTAAAGGTCATCCCTCTTTCTGATGGCTGGGCATGAAAATATTCCTTATGGAAATAAGATTTTTGCATTAGATAGCAGCCAACATTACTATAATTTGACTTATCATTGAGAAGCAAAGAAAATTCTGTCAGTTTCACTGCTGAGCTTTTTAATTTCACAGTAGCAAATTCTTCAAATTGCAATTAGTTGAGATTAATGTTTAATTGGAACTGTCAAATACAAAGTTCCCAACTCCCACAAGTCAACAAATTTTAAATAAATGAAAATGAGATATTAATCCTCTATACAGTAGAGAAAAATAGATATTTGGAGGCCCATGAGAGAAAACCCAGGGTCTGATTAAAGGAAGGAGCAAATTAAAAAATTCTTTTTTTGAACGAGTTGGTTTTCTTTAAGCAAATTACCCCCCAAATCTAATTTGACATGTGTTTATTAGAAGTTAAACATTCTTTTCTCATCATTTCATTGAAGTCTTTCTGTGAATATATATGATGGTAAAATTTAATTGAGACCACTACTGTAAGGCAGAAATAATTACATATATATCCACGTTAAAATACCAGAATAATTGACTACTGTAATAAATATGGTGTGAAAAGTAGCCTAATGAATAATAAAATGATGCAATAACCAAAGTTAGTAAAGACCAAAAAGGCAGTACCTAAGAAACAAGGAGTATAATATAAACAATTACTCTGCCACGTGGGTACTCTACACTGTATGACTAGTATTAAGAAAACTGAAGGACTGAATGAGATAAGGCTTGCCAAGGACTATTTTAAATTTTAAAGCAATCCTATATCATATAAAGAAGGAAAAATAAAAGGAAAAAAAATCAGCCATTATCTTACCATCATATCCTGTTACTTCAATGTATATTAACTTCAAATGCCCAGACAATTTTATGCAGAGATGCAGTCATCATTTGCAAACCATATACTCAGTCAGTTACCATAGCTTTCTTGCTGCTGTGTACTTTTCATATTTGGTATTTCAAGGAAGGGTGTAATATTTATCTCCTTGGATATAAATTATTTAATAAACCAACCCTTCTTTACTGAATCTCATTTGTATTTTTTTTTCAACATAACTTTACCATGACTATTGTCATGTACAGTTGACCCTTGAACAACATGGGTTTGAACTGTGTGGGTCCACTTAATAGGAAGATATTTTTCAATAGTAAATAGTACAGTACAACCCAGTCCATAGTTGGTTGAAAGTGCAGACATATAGGGCCAACTGTAAGTTATAGGATGATTAACTTCCAAGTTCAAGATTCAAAGGTAGAGACCTTTTATCCTCCACTGGGAAGAAAAAGTCTTCTAAGTGGGATTACATGACCCAGATAACCACGATGGTGTGATCACTCACCCAGAGCCAGATATCCTGGAATGCAAAGTCAACTGGACCTTAGGAAGCATCAACACGAACAAAGCTAGTGGAGGTGATGGAATTCCAGTTGAGCTTTTTCAAATCCTAAAAGATGATGCTGTGAAAGTGCTGCACTCTATATACCAGCAAATTTGGAAAACTCAGCAGTGGCTACAGGACTGGAAAAGGTCAGTTTTCATTCCAATCCCAAAGAGAGGCAATGCCAAAGAATGTTCACACCACTGCACAATTGCACTCATCTCACATGCTAGGAAAGTAATGCTTAAAGTTCTCCAAGTCAGGATTCAGCAATACGTGAACCATGAACTTCCTAATGTTCAAGTTGGATTTAGTAAAGGCGGAGGAACCAGAGATCAAATTGCCAACATCCGCTGGATCATGGAAAAAGCAAGAGAGCTCCAGAAAAACATCTACTTCTGCTTAATTGACTATGCCAAAGCCTTTGACTGAGTGGATCACAATAAACTGTGGAAAACTCTACCAGATCACCTTTACTTCCCTCCTGAGAAATCTGTATGCAGGTCAAGAAGCAACAGTTAGAAGTGGATGTGGAACAACAGACTGGTTCCATATCGGGAAAGAAGTATGTCAAGCTGTATCTTGTCACCCTGCTTATTTAACTTACATGCAGAGTACTCATGCAAAATGCCAGGCTGGATGAAGCACATGCTGGAATCAAGACTGCAGGGAGAAACATCAATAACCTCAGATATGCAGATGATATCACCCTATGGCAGAAAACAAAGAGGAACTAAAGAGCCTCTTGATGAAAGTGAGAGAGGAAATTGAAAAAGTTGGCTTATAGCTCAACATTAAAAAAACTAAGATCATGGCATCTAGTCCCATCACTTCATGGCAAATAGATGAGGAAACAATGGAAACAATGAGAGACAGTGACTGCAGCCATGAAGTTTAAAGACACTTGCCCCTTGCAAGAAAAGCTATGACCAACCTAGACAGCATATTAAAAAGCAGAGACATTACTTTGCCAACAAAGGTCTGTCTAGTCAAAGCTATGGTTTTTCCAGTAGTCATGTATGGATATGAGAGTTGGACTATAAAGAAAGCTGAGCCCCAAAGAATTGATACTTTTGAACTGCAGTGTTGGAGAAGACTCTTATGAGTCCCTTGGACTGTAAGGAGAACCAACCAGTCCATCCTAAAGAAATAAGTCTTGAATATATATTGGAAGGCCTGATGCTGAAGCTGAAACTCCAGTACTTTGGCCACCTGATGGGAAGAACTGACTCATTGGAAAAGACCTGATGTTGGGAAAGATTGAAGATAGGAGGAGAAGGGGATGACAGAGAATGAGATGGTTGAATGGCATCACTGACTCGTTGGACATGAGTTTGAGCAAGTTCTGGGAGCTGTTGATGGATAGGGAAGCCTGGTGTGCTGTGGTCCACAGGGTCACAAACAGTCAGGCATGACTGAGTGACTGAACTGAATGAACAGAAGTGGGATTATTGAGTTAAAGGATATGAATATAATATGGCTCTTGATACATTCAGAATTACTAATTTTCTTTGCCTCTAAATGACAGGTCAAACTATGGAAATATTGGCTGTTATGTAAAATCTTAACTGCATCTTAACTGTTGCAAAAGCAAGTTCAAATCTCAAGTGATGTATCTATAAAGCTAAAAATTTAAATGCTCAGTTTGCCAAGTTGTTAATTGGATTTACTCTCAATTTAAACTGCTTCTTTTTGTTAAACTCTTTCCTTAGTGCAGCCATTATTATTATATATTATATATGTTATTATATTATTCTGTTCAGTTCAGTTGCTCAGTCGTGACCAACTCTTTACAACCCCCTGGACTGTAGCATGCCAGGCCTCCCTCTCCATCACCAGCTCCTGGAGCTTACTCAAACTCATGTCCTTGAGTTGGTGATGCCATCCAACCATCTCATCCTCTGTCGTCCCCTTTTCCTCCCACCTTCAGTCTTTCCCAGCATCAGGGTCTTTTACAATGAGTTAGTTCTTCGCATCAGGTGGCCAAAGTATTGGAGTTTCAGCTTCAGCATCGATCCTTCCAATGAATATTCAGGACTGATTTCCTTTAGGATGGACAGGTTAAATCTTGCAATCCAAAGGACTCACAAGAGTCTTCTCCAACACCACAGTTCAAAAGCATCGATTCTTTGGCACTCAGCTTTCTTTATAGTCCAACTCTCACATCCATACATGACTACTGGAAAAACCATAGCTTTGACTAGATTGACATTTGTTGGCAAAGTAATGTCTCTACTTTTTAACATGCTGTCTAGGTTGGTCATAACTTTTTTCCAAGGAGCAAGTGTCTTTTAATTTCATGGCTGCTGTCCCATCTGCAGTGATTATTCCCTTATTGTAGCTCCATATGATTTTTCTATATATTTTTAAATAATAGATTCTATTAGTAAGAGGACTTTGAAAATATTCAGTGATTCTTCTGTGTTAAAAGAGATGTAAATCAGGGATCAAGTAGTTCTTAGTCCCTGTGTGTTAGTTGCTCAGTCGTGTCTGACTCTTTGTGATCCCATCGACTGTAGCCTGCCAGATTACTCTCTCCATGGAATTCTCCAGGCAGAAATACTGGATTGGGTAGCCATTCCCTTCTTTAGGGGATCTTCCCAACCCAGGGATCAAATCAGTTCTTTCACATTGCCAGCAGATTCATTACTGTCTGAGCCACCAGAGAAGTCCTAGATACCTACAATTCACAAACGAAGCAGGTGAGAAGGAGCCTATGGTAACTGACAAATAAAAGCTCTGTGGTGAGGGAAAGAAGAATCAGTTAACTTCGAGATGACTTTCATACTTCCAGGAGTTCATGGATTTCTTCACTGAACCAAGACTTGGTGTAAGTACTCAGCTATAGATCAAATATATTCCCAGTGTAAAGGTCACAGTCTAATATGATTGTCTAACCTGTCTGCACAATAAAAACCCTTTGGAATATTTTATTTTTTTCAACCTTAGATCTGTTTTTAAAAATTTATATTGGAGTATAGTTGAATAACAATGTTGTGTTAGTTTCAGGTGTTCAACAAAACGATTTAGTTATACATATACATGTATCTGCTCTTCAAATCTTTTCCCATTTAGTTTATTACAGAATATTGAATACAGTTTCCTGTGCCAACAGTAGGTCCTTGCTGGTTATCTGTTTTAAATAAAATAGTGTCTTTATGTCAAGGTCAAATTCCCAGCCTTTCTTTTTGGTAATCGTTTTGTTTTCTGAGGCTGTAAATTGGTTTATGTTTTGTAAATAAGTTCAATTTTTTTTAAGATTCCACATAGAGACGATGTCATATGATATTTGACTTACTTCACTTGGTATGATAATCTTTCAGTCCATCTATATTGCTGCAAATGGTATTATTCCATTCTTTTTATTTTTTTAATATAAATTTATTTATTTTAATTGGAGGTTAATTACTTTACAATATTGTATTGGTTTTGCCATACATCAACATGAATCCATCACAGGTATACACGTGTTCCCCATCCTGAACCCCCCTCCCTCCTCCCTCCCTGTACCATCCCTCTGGGTCGTCCCAGTGCACCAGCCCCAAGCATCCAGTATCATTCATTGAACCCAGACTGGCGATTTATTTCATATATGATATCATACATGTTTCAATTCCATTCTTTTTAATGGCTGAGTAACAGCCATTGCATAAATATACCACATCTTCTTTATCTGTTCATCTGTCGGTGGACATTTGGGTTGCTCCCATGTCTTGGCTATTGAATACAGCACTACAGTGAACACTGGGGTACATGTATTCTTTCAAACCATGGTTTTCTCCAGATATATGTCCAGGAGTGGGATTGCTGGATCGTATGGAAACTATTCTTAGTTTCTTAAAGAACCTTCGTACTGCTGTTGAGAGCAGCTGCACCAATTTACATTCCCACCAGCAGAGCAAGAGGGTTCCCTTTTTTCAAAGAGGGTTCCCTCTCCAGCATCTACTGTTTGTAGACATCGATGATGGCCATTCTGACTGGTGTGAGGTAATATCTCACTGTAATTTTTACTGGCATTTCTCTTATAATTAGTGACGTTGAGCATCTTTTCATGTGCCTCTTGACCATCTGTACATCTTTGGGGAAGTCTCTAGGTTTTCTGCTCATTTCTGGTTGGGTTGTAAAATATTAATACTCAAGACTTATCTCTAGTAGCCGTCAATTTTTATGGGTGGGGCCTGTGCATGAGTATTTTTAAAATACTTCTTAAATGATTCTGTTTTCTAGTGACTTATCAGAACCACTGGTCTAAGGAGAAAAGACTGCCACCATTGAAACTCAAATTCATAACTTTGGTCCCCACCAAATGCACACATTTACAGTAACAGATTTTACCAGTAGAGTATAAATGAAATGGCTTGCTACAGAAACCAGACTTTTTGTCCATTGTAGTTTGTACCTGTATCATAGTAATTTGCAAAACTAATTGATATGATCTTCTAGTTTTGAGAGAAGTTCAAAAGATGGAAAATCACTTAAATAGATGGAAAAAATAAGATACTATGAACAATGTAAGTTCATACTCAAAATGCTAGTGTTTTGCTAAATGCACTTGTCAGTGTGGCTTTACACTTAGTAATTATCACCTTAATCACCTTATTACAGTTTAGCTAATTCTGGCTTTGCATTTTAATGCTCTCAGTGTCAAAAAGGTGTATCTTTCCAAAAGTCTGATATCATCAGCAATGACGAATGTGAGAGACACTTTGTTTAAAGCTTCAGAACATTAATTATGTAAATTAACAGTTGATTTTTAAACAAGCCTTTATTTGGAAGGGCACAGACTTTTTTTCCTAGCCCTAAATATATTTTGGGGAAATCTCATCAACTTACACTCTGCTAGTTTTAAGACTGTGAGAATGGTGATAGACTGAAATTTGAATTTATCTATTAAAAAGATGTGGGAAGTGTTTCAGGTTAAGGTTAAAAATAAATAATAAAGAGGCCAGGTTCAGGTTCTTGTGGGGACAGAAGCGGTGACCAGTGATTCAGGATCTGAACTGAACTGCAAAAACCAGCCTAGTCCATTTATTCCTTCCTGGATGAGATGGTTGGATGGCATCACTGACTCGATGGACATGAGTTTGAGCAAGCTCCGGGAGTTGGTGATGAACAGGAAAACCTGGCATGCTGCAGTCCATTGGGTCGCAAATAGTTGGACATGACTGAGCGACTGAACTGAATTTCTCTGTTAGATGTTAGAATACACCTGAGTTCTTCCCAGAAGAGGTTTATAGTGTCGCTGAGGGTAGCCCAACATAAATGTTTGAAGTTAAATGTGTAAAATCAGTGTCAAGATGGTGGTATTTATAGGATGCAAGAAAGAATTGGCCATATTTCTTTTCCTTCCAGTGCTTAAAGGCTATTTATGTGTTCGTTTTAATTATTTATCATCTGACACCTCAACTGGAATATATGGGCAAAGACCAGTACAGTTGTGCCCCTAAGTGGGCCAGCTTTCAATAATACTGTCCATTCTCTTCTCCAGGAGATCCTCCTGACCTAGGAATTGAACCCAGGTCTCCTGCATTGCAGGAAGATTCTGCACCATCAGATCACCAGGGAAATCCACAACTGTCTCAAGTGCCCTTAAAATAAAGACATCATGGCACGATAACATGAGCAGAAGTCTTGCATCCTCATGGCTATACACAGCTAATCTAAATCCTAATAAATCCTCTTTCTGTGGATAGTTTGAAGGGTACCACTTCCTGCAATCATTTATCATGATCTTGCTCTTTCTTTACCCTACCAACCAGCTAGATGGTCCTTAAAGGGGTTTAGGACAAGCCATCCCAAGTACTCTTGCCTGGAAACTCACATGGACAAAGGAGCCTGGTAGGCTGCAGTCCATGGGATCGCGAAGAGTCAGACATGACTGAGCAACTTCACTTTCACTTTTCACTTTCATGCATTAGAGAAGGAAATGGCAACCCACTCCAGTGTTCTTGCCTGGAGATCCCAGGGATGGAGGAGCCTGGTAGGCTGCCGTTTATGGGGTTGCACAGAGTCGGACACGACTGAAGCGACTTAGCAGCAGCAGCAGCAGCATCCCAAGTTGTGCCACTCTGGCATGTGTATTATTTAGAACTGAAAACAAGCCCAAAGACTCAGAATTTTGAACTGCCCCTCTTACTATCTAAAAGAATATAACAGCTTCTTCCTGGCCTTTACTTTCCCCTTAAGCCTTAGACCCCTACCTCCATTTCCTTCAGTCAGTTCAGTCACTCAGTCATGTCCAAATCTTTGTGACCCCATGGTCTGCAGCATACCAGGCTGCTATCCATCACCAACTCCTGAGAGCCTGCTCAAGCTCATGTCCATTGAGTTTGAGAAGGCTCAAACCATCCAACCATCTCATCCTGTGTAACCCCCTTCTCCTCCTGCCTTCAGTCTTTCCCAGCATCAGTGTCTTTACCAATGAGTCAGTTATTCACATCTGGTGGTCAAAGTATTGGAGCTTCAGCTTCAGCATCAGTCCTTCCAATGAATATTCAGATTCCAATGAATAATCAGGAAATCGTGATTTCCTTTAGGATTGACTGGCTTGATCTCCTTGCAGCCCAAGGGACTCTCAAGAGTCTTCTCCAACACCACAATTCAAAAGCATCAATTCTTTGGTGCTCATCTTTCTTTATGGTCTAACTCTCACATCCATATATGACTACTGGAAAAACCATAGCTTTGACTAGACGGACCTTTGTTGACAAAGTGATGTCTCTGTTTTTTAATACACTGTCTAGGTATGTCATATCTTTTTTCCAAGGAGCAAGCGTCTTTTAATTTCATGACTGTAGTCACCATCTGCGGTGATTTTGGAGCCCCAAAAGATAAAGTCTGTCACTGCTTCCATTGTTTCCCCATCTATTTGCCATGAGGTGATGCAACCAGATGTCATGATCTTAGTTTTCTGAATGTTGAGTTTTAAGCCAGCTTTTTCACTCTCCTCTTTCACTTTCATCAGGAGGCTCTTTAGTTCCTCTTTGCTTTCTGCCATAAGGGTGGTGTCATCTGCATATCTGAGGTTATTGATATTTCCCCCAGCAATCTTGATTCCAGCTTGTGCTTTATCCATCCCAGCATTTTGTATGATGTACTCTGCATAGAAGTTAAATAAGCAGGGTGACAATATATAGCCTTGATGTACTCCTTCCCCAATTTGGAACCAGTCGATTTTTCCATGTCCAGTTCTAACAGTTGCTTTTTGACCTGCAAAAAAAAAAGTTTTCTTAGGAGGCAGGTCAGATGGTCTGATAGTCACATCTTTTGAAGAATTTTCCACAGTTTGTTTTGATCCACACAGTCAAAGGCTTTGGCATAGTCAATAAAGCAGAAGTAAATGTTTTTCTGGTACTCTTGCTTTTTTTGATGACCCAACATATGTTGGCAGTTTAATTTCTGGTTCCTCTGCCTTTTCCAAATCCAGCTTGTACATCTGGAAGTTCTTGATTCACGTACTGTTCAAGCCTAACTTGGAGAATTTTGAGCATTACTTCAGTAATGCTCCATCTCCTTAGTCCAAAATAATATATCCCTCACTTTGCTTTGCTTTGGGACTTCCCAGGTGGCAGTAGTGGTAAAGAATCTCCCTACAATGTAGAAGACCGAGCTTAGATCCCTGGTCAGGAAGATCCCCTGGAGAAAGGGTATGGCAACCCAATCCAGTATTCTGGCCTGGAGAATCCAATGGACAGAGGAGCCTGGCAGGCTACAGTCATAGAGAATCAGACATGACTGAGTGACTTTCACTTTGCCTTGCTTTGGAATTCTTTATACTTACGTTGATTCGTGTTCTGCATATTATAAATTGTATTTTCTCGTGTTAACTACATTCTATTATTTTGTTTGCCAATCAAAAAACTAGGAGGGAAAAAAAAGGGAAAGTTAGATTCCCTTCAGAACTTAATAACAAACCAAATGCATCATGTGTGCTGTAGTCTAAGCTGAAACTCTTTTGACTTGTGTGTAGAAAATATAGCGTGTGATAAGAACTTAGTAAAATCAACATGTTTTAAGGTCAGGTTATATGGAAGACTTTAGAGCATGATCATTTGTTAATGTTTCCCTCTCCCCTTAACTCTAGGCAACACTTTTAGACCACCAGCTCAATGGACATGAATTTAAGCAAACTCAGGGAGATAGTGAAGGGCAGGGAAGCCTGGCGTGCTGCAGTCCATGGGGTCACAGAGAGTCAGACATGACTTAGTGACTGAACAACGACAACATATTTTTATTCTTCTTTTGAACACTGTCTGATACTTTATTAGCATTTTTCATCCAGTTCTATTGTTTCTACTTGTTTATGCTCTGAAAAATGCAAGAGGTATAAACCTCATTAGGAAAAAAGACAATAGACAACACAGCAAAGAATAATCAGTTTTCTTCTTCCTCTTTGGTTGAGATATCTCACTTCTCAGCACCATTCATTCTTCATGCAAATCTATCTTCTCTATTTACATATTTCCTTTTATACTGACATCTCACTCCCATCCCCTTCTCTCCATGTTCAGCCACTTAGTGCGATTGTGTGAATGCTTTTGTTTAAACGTGTTTTTTGTACATTATGTTCTTTGTGTCACGTGTATGTGTTTTCTCTTGTGTTAACTTGGTGTCTGGTCCATACCCCAGGGAGATTCTCACACAGATCTAAGAGGGGTTCGGTACATGGGTTGGTGCAGGTTGTTCCCGGGGGCTGAGAAGAGGAGCATCTGGGCCTTTGGTCACCGGGTGAGTGGACACAACTGTGATGGGCACCAGGGGGCACTCTGCTCTACAGCAGATGACTCAAACCCGCCAGAATGCCCAGGGATC
The DNA here is from genome assembly GCF_032405125.1 of Capricornis sumatraensis. NCBI lineage: Eukaryota > Metazoa > Chordata > Mammalia > Artiodactyla > Bovidae > Capricornis > Capricornis sumatraensis. Next base: position 10,854,824 of record NC_091089.1, on the reverse strand, counting down.
TTAATCATGTGAAGTGAAAAGAGATGCAGATGATTTTATAAAAGATAGCATCTTTCTGATCCATGACTGAGTATATCCTTTCACCTGTCTTTCTTAACACTACTCATATCTAGTTTCTGAGTATTTGATACCATGTATGGTAGAGTGGGCAACATAAAGGATTGGATTCAGATCTGGAAATAAACTGACACTTCCATTACAAGTGGTGTGATCTCACGCTAATCACTTAGCCTCTCTGGGATGGATACCCTTCCCTTGTCTGTGAAGAATAATGTGTGGAATTACATAAAATCTACCACTGAAATGGGGGTAGTTGATTTAATGAAACCTTTGAGGAAAGTAAAACACCATCTCCTAAAATGTGAAAAATTATGCATAATTAATCTATGTCTCAGATCAAATATTCAATGTTTAATCTTATAGTAGATAACAGTGCTTAATTGAATGTTTCAGTATTTAACATAATATCTTATAATATTTAATCCTAATTATAAAGTTCTAAACATCAATTATACTCATTCATTAATATAGATATTAATATAATTATTATCTCATATAAATCTTACTACAATCCTGAAATTAGACCCTTAATTACAGCAATTATAGAAATCTGAGTGAGTAAATGACAAGACCATAGTCACACGTGGAGAAGAAGAGTTAAGATACCAATTCAGGTGCTGAAATACATATTAAAAATATATCCTCTGGTTTTATACAGTTTCGTATTATTTGCACAGTAATTTTGCAACACTGCATTCAATATTATTCTCTGTAAATGAACATTTAAAGAGAGAGTTTTCTTTAGGATCTTGGTTTCTATATTGGATTACCATGCATTTTGATAAAAGCTTAGTGTTTCAAGTCGCTGGTGAGCCATTTCAAAGGGAACATTCAGGAACAATTTTATTTTTTCTGCTCTAGTCAGAATATTCTTGCCTTGCAAAAACCACAGTTGAGCTTAATAGTAAAGTATTCCAAATATTTTGGTAAGATAAAACAAGGGACATTCTATTGTGTCAAAAGAATTAAAATCCTTAAAATTTTCTCATATGGAATATATAATGAGAAAAATGACATATTTAGGTTATTAACATTATGTTTGTAAAAAAATAAATGTCAAGAGTGGAATTATTTTACTTTCAAGTATACATGTTTTTTAACTTTCTAAAATAAAAATTATGATATTTGAACTAGTCTTATTTTTAAGTTTTGTCATTTAAAAGAAGTTTAATAAGTCATTTATTATAAGACATTTTGGTATTTAACTAATGTGAAAAGTTAAATGATTTTTTTAAAGTTGCTCAAACTGGAATAATTAAAAAAGGCATGACTATTTGTATTTAAACACTCAGAACTCTAAGACTATGAAATTCTTATGAGTCATTTCTCCATCATGCTATAATAAATTAACAACTTGGGAAGTTTAAAAAGATACAAAAACCAGACCTATAACTGTTCATTTCTGTGGTTCTGCTGTAGTTCAGAAATCAGATAAACTATAAACCACAGAAAATTAGACATATTTAAATTTGTAATTTGAACCGTTTCAATAATGACTGTAATCCAAAACTAAAATTTATAGTGGCACAACAAACAGGTCTATTTTTCCTTTCATGGAGGAAAAATGAGTGTTTTTTGATGCAAGATGAATAAATACAGCCATCTCCTAAAGATATAATATCTATGTTCTTACTATATCTTCATATTTTATTGCTTTAATTAGCAGAAAATATTTTATTTTTGGTTAAAGTTATAAATTTAAAGCACACGAGTTCTGGTGTTTTTGTTTGCTTCAAGTACCTGATTAGCTTAGGAAAGGAAGAGGTATAATTCTGTTCCTTCTTGGGAATCGAATATTTGATTGAAAGCCATCACTTTGGGAGTGAAATCGGTGCATCAAATGACTGAATTGTATGTTTCAGAGGTGATCATCATATTTCCGAATACAATGGGGCAGGACTCTAATGAGCAGTAGAAGGGAGAGCAGAGTCAGAGCTGAGATCCAGAACTTTCCTCTGGAGGCTGGGGAGGGGGGAAGTCAGAACCAGGACATCAGATCTACATTGAGACCATTTTGGTACAGAGTCTACACCAGAGAAATCCAAAATGTGTGTTCTAAGCATGAGTCTAAAGCATCTAGGATTCCTTGGAGTTGATGCACAGTCATCCCCATCACAAAATGCTCTTGCAGTCATGTGGGTGGGGTTTTTAGGGCAGATTTCCTGAAGGAGAAGATGGGCACGATCCATTATGGCCTCAGGTGACAGGAACCAGGCACAGCCCAGCCTGGGGGCAAGGCAGTGTGCGGCTGGCCCTCTCGCCTTCCAGCACTGTCTGTCTCGTCTCTCTGGTGCAGGGGACACCTCAGCCTCATTCCTGTGTCCTGGGATTTTCTCTGGTGGTGCCTTGTCCATGAATAGTTTCCAGCTGTTCATCCTGTGAGAGGGTGTGAAATAAGAAACACCCTCTGTTGCCATCTTGGTGATGTCACTCCTGTATTCTTTTTGACTCTATCACTGAGCACAGTACCCCAAACAACAGCTTTTAGCGCTGTGCCCTCTCAGTTCCTCAAATTCTTCCGATTATCTTGTCCTTCACTCGACATTACCAGCCTACTCCCGAGGTCACACTTGACATTGCCTACATCAATTACTACACCTTCTTCTGGGTCTCAAACTCTCCAAACATAAGCTTATCTTTCCAGTTTAATTTTTTCAGTGAACGTGAAGTTGCTCAGTGGTGTCTGACTCTTTGTGACCCCATGGACTATAGCCTACGAGGCTCCTCTGTCTATGGGATTTTCCAGGCAATAGTACTGGAGTGGATTGCCATTTCCTTCTCCATACCAACCACAAAATTTCAACCCCTTGGAGCATACAGTCTATTGATACCATCTTTACATTGTCATTTATCCACCTCCATTTTTTATTTCAATCTTTAGGCGTAAATGTGATGTCTCAACATTACAGTCCTTTCTCTGCATTATACCTCCATCTCCTTGCCTCCATATCTTTTGCAGAAATTCACTTGTGAAACTCAAGCTCTGGTTGAATGCAACCCTCTGCTTTGTCTGCAGCTGCATATGGCACTAGAGAACCAAGTGCTGTGCTAACAGGTCTTGGCTTAAATTCATCTCAAGTAGCATCTTAGTGTTCCAGCATTAATTTTTCTAAATGACTGTTTCACTTCCTCTCTCTTTTACTCCCTCCTCACTCCTCTACATTCTGAGCTGAGAATCTTTCTGCTGAATTTACTGAGGGAAAAAGACAAACAGGAATGTGGAATACAGAATATGCACTCTCACCATCACATCTACTCAACTTATTTGTATCAACTGGAACACCTATAGTCTTCCTATATATCTGGTACTATGGATGAAATTTCTCAATTTCTATATGTGGTTAGCAAATATTTTATACATATATATATATAATATATTACATATACATATATATGTACACATTCACAAGTATATACATATGCATGTATAAAGATTTTACATATATAATGTTTAAAATAAACCAACTTCCTTTAAATACCTCATTGCTGCCACTATTAAATTTAACTCCCTCCCTTTACAGCACATCTTTGAAAGAGATGTATGATATTAACTTCTTATCTTCATAGCCTTCATTCTCTCTCTAATCATAACAGTGATACTTTTGATCTCTGCCCCTTTACTAATGCAAACGTGTCAAGGTCGCAAATGTGCTCCACATTTTTAGCGCCAGAGCTCCATTCTTGGGTTTCATCTTCCTCAAAATATCATAGTAATTTGACACAATCAATCCCATTCTTAAAGTAACTTACTCTCCAGGCTTCTAGAAAAATCAGTGTTTCTTGGGTTTCACCTTCTGCTGTGCTTCTTGATCCCAATCTTGTTTTCATGTCTTCAGCTATGCATGTGTCTTAACCTAAGACTTAGAAATATTTGATTACAGACTTTGTAGATTTTTAACATGTAGGAATCTTAGGGATTGTAAAATGACTTTGCATTGAGAGGAGCCTAGCAGCCTACAGTCCATGGGGTCACACGAGTCAGACATGACTTAGCGACTGAACCACCACCACCACCACAATAAAAATGGAGAATTCAATTCAGTTGTCTCTCAGTCGTGTCCGACTCTTTGTGACCCCATGGGCTGCAGCACACCAGGCCTCCCTGGCCACCACCAACTCCTGGAGTTTACTCAAACTCTTGTCCAGTGAGTCAGTAATGCCATCCAACAATCTCATCCTCTGTTGTCCCCTTCTCCTCCCACCTTCAATCTTTCCCAGCATCAGAGTCTTTTCAAATGAGTCCGTTCTTCACATCAGGTAGCCAAAGTATTGGAGTTTCAGCTTCAGCATCAGTCCTTCCAATGAATATTCAGGACTAACTTCCTTTAGAATGGACTGGTTGGATCTCCTTGCAGTCCAAGGGACTCTCAAGAATCTTCTTCAACACCACAGTTCAAAAGCATCAGTTCTTCGGCACTCAACTTTCTTAATGGTCCAACTCTCACATCCATACATGACTACTGGAAAAACCCATAGCTTTGATTTGTTGGCAAAGTAATGTCTCTGCTTTTTAATATGCTGTCTAGGTATGTCATAACTTTTCTTCCAAGGAGCAAGTATCTTTTAATTTCATGGCTGCAGTCATCATCTTCAGTGATTGAGAGAGTAAAACTGTTTAAAGTTGGTTTCAGTGACTCAGATGGTAGCCAGTGATTCTATTCAAAGGTGAAAACTATTTTTTGAAAATTTGGAATCTAAGTGTTACTCTAGTGAAGGGATGCTTACTACTGTGTCATTGGTTTTCGTATGTACAGAATCAGAATATTGTTTTAAGGAACATGCCTTAAATATTGGCTTCCCATCTGTATTCCATCACTACCCATAAGTCTCCACTGACTTTTGTAGTATTACTAAGGCCATGGTGGTAGTGATGCATTGCAATCAAAGTGTGCTAACTACTATTTAATGGAAGAAATGTTGTCTTTATATTTCAATATTGTATAAGTTTTGTAAATCATAACTATATTTCCATATATTTATTTCTTGCTGTTATTTAAATAGTTATTTCCTTATCATCACTGTGAAGGTAAGTTGATCATAAACTTATTTTCTACTAGGGAATACACAAAGTAAAATATTTTCCTATGTTTTGAACACTTATCCTAATGTGCCATTAATCTTTTTTCTTATGTTAAACAGTTCAGTTACTGCTACAGATTATTTTAGATAATAATCATCAGAATTATTCAGACAAAATTAAAGTTTCTTGGTGAACAGATTTCTGGAACAATATGGTTGTTGGTTTAGTTACAAAATAAACCAAAGTTGTAATATAGGCAATTGCTGAAGTTTGGAACTCAGAAACTTAAATGTAACTCAACAAATAATGAGGTATCCATTTCTGTTTCAGAAATATTTTTAGAAACACTGCACTTTTGGAATCTCTTCTAGTTCTTTGACACTTTCATAAGAAGTGGTCAATAACCATTTTTATACGTAATGTATGCAGAAGTCCATGCCCTAGTCAGCTTGTATCTTCCCTTAATGGAAGAGTATATATTTTAATTATAGAGTTTTTTTTATTTGAATCTTATTAAAGAAGGATTTCATTTGTTCAGTCTTATTTTCTTTGCCAGGAACATGACCCATATAGTTAGGTGTGTATTGGTGAACTGGTTTCATTCTTAGGGAAGTTTCAGGATAAGTAACTTCCTCTCCATACATTTTTATCTTTTTAGAAAACTTGTAATCTGGAAAGGTGTTTTATCATAGAGGAAAATATTACTGCTTTTATCATTATAGTTATCTCTCTAGTCCTTGTAGTCCATTTCAGACACTTAGAAGTTTTCTTCTAAATTAGCAAAACTGATTATCAGATTATGATACTCTCCCTACCCTCTGTGGAAAACGAAGCATTAGTCTTTTGGTTTAGCAATTAAAATATCACTTGTTTTCTCCTCTTAATTTATAAATCTTACTGTATTTTTGTAGTCTTTATGAACATCTTTTTGAAGGCTTTTTCTTTTCTACTTAAACTTTATTTTGAAATAACATTGTTTCTCTTTCTAATTTTTGGTATCTAATTATTTTTAATAAGAGTTTGAACCTGAGTTGTAATCAATTAACCAAGAGTACTTGCTGGTTTTTAAATGTTCCATTAGTTTTTAAGTTTTTCTTTATTTTGGGTTTTTTGGATACAAGTCATGTGGCTTTTAATAAGGTTGGCATTTCCTATGTTTTATGAAGGTCTCACCACACATTTGTGTTAATAGAAACAGATTTCTCTGACTACTAGTAGACTGGCACTAGTATCTGTGGCCCAAAGGGTGGCAGGCACTGTTTTAAGTGGGCTAAACTGCTTAAGTATAAAGAGGTGAGGAAGAGTTTTCAAATGATGATAGGCAAAATTGAGTGGTTTTGTACTGAATTCTCTTGTTCTTAATGCTTATATTACTTTAAGAGTTCTCCAGTTCTAATCACATTTCATATTTGCATTTCCATAACTAATGTTTCTGCAATTTCCTTTTCTTTCAGTTAAAATAATGAGGAATAATTATATTTTTGTACCCATATTAAACATTAGTTCGGATTTAAACCTTCTGATTCTATACCTGTGATAAGAGATTAAAACTTGGGATAAAAATGGCAATTTCATTTCTTCATTAAGTTTCATGATGCTGGAATTCACTCCAATACCCAAGGGCAAATAGGCACATAGTCCACTGCTCTTGAAAAGCTTCTTTCTGAAAGTAGACATCTGTTGTGTGTTAATTAAGTAACTTACAATAGGGAAGGAAGGATTGTTGGCTCCCTGGGTACTTTAATAATGTTTTCAACTGTTGAGATTCTCAAAGAGGAAAGTGGGAAATGTATACCTCAAGATGCTAATCCAATACAAGCACTCTTGTCATGAAAATTAATATTATTTGACAACATTTTGTCTTCCTTTGTTGTTAGTAAAGATATTATTATTCTCTGTACACATTAGATATTGGTCAGGTTAATGCAACTTGAAGTCAGTTTTAATAAAGATCCATATCAAAACCCTTGTGAAATACTGCTTACAAATTAAATACCCTTAGTGTTTTGCCACACATTTTGATGAGACTGTTCCACTCTATGGAAATAGATGCTCTATAGTTGTCTGTAATTTGGATAAAATTAACACCAATTAAGTCTCCCTTATCAAGATGCTACACGGTAAACACTTGTAATATTGCTGCCCCGGGTGATCCAATGGAATCCTGTAGTGTTCTCTCAACTACAAATTTGTCACATAATATCATGGCTTTGATTCTACAGTTGCTATGGTACTCTGAACAAATTCTCAGTATTGGTCCCTCAGGGCATAAATTAAGACTCATCAGCATTGTAGGATGCCAAACACTTAGCTCTCACAGACCATCATGCGGCTTTAATTTATTGAAAAGAAAAATAACTGAGCTAAAATGAACTGTTTAATAGAATGCTTTGTATATAAATAAATAGCCACATAAGATTATGTAGGTCAATACATCTTAAAGCAGTCCCAATAACTATTAGACTTTTAAGGCATCAGTTCAGTTCAGTTCAGTTCAGTCAGTCATGTCCAACTCTTTGCGACCAAGTCCATCCAATTCTTCAATATTTCAAAAGTTCATGATATAGAGGTAAAACAATGGAATATTCTAGATTCAAGTGATACAGTTATTTAAGATAACATTCTTAAGAGATCTGGAATTACTGGATATATTCAATTGACTTACTTCTATTATAGCTACCCTAGAATTAATTTTTGTTTGGCCTAATATATAAATATTACAGCAATGGGAATATGCCATATTTACTTTTATTTAACATTTTTGAGATCTAATTCATATACCATAAAATTATACTTTGAAGTGTTCAGTTCATGGTTTTTAGTAAATCATAGAGTTATCTAACAATTAATGTAATCCAACTTTCTGTTATCAGTCATTCCCCATCTTCCCTTTATCCCCAGCCCTTTGCAATCACTAGTCTACTCTCTATCTCTGTGGAATTTTAGACATTCCATAGTCATAGAATAGATGGCCTTTTGTAATTGACTCCTTTCACTTTGCATAATGTCTTCAAAGTTCATCCATATTGTAGCATAGATCAATGCTTCATTTTTGTATGGCTATACCACAGCTTTTCCTTTTACACATAATAAGTATATAGGTTGCTATACTCCTTGGCTACCATGAATAATGCTATTATGAACATTTATTTACAAGCTTTGGTGTAAATGTATATTTTTATTTCCTTTGGAATTGCTGTATCATATAGTAACTGTGTTTACATTTTTAAGGCCCACCAAAATCTTTTCCAAAGTGACTGTGCCATTTTACATTCTCACAAGCAATGTTTGAGGGTTCCAATTTCTCTACATTCTCACCACCACTTATCAGAATTCATCTTTTATTTTATTACACCAACAGCATGGAAGTAAAGTGGTATCTTATTGTGGTTTTGATTTGAATTTCCTTGATGACTTTTGATTATTTCTATATTTTTCTTGGGAACAATTTATATTCAGGTTCTTTGCCCATTTTTTAAAAATTGTTTTGTTTGTGTATTCTAAATGTAAGCCCCTTCTCAGATACATGATTTGTAAATACTTTCTGACATGTATATTATCTTTTCAACTTCTTGATAGTTTCATTTGAAACTTTTAGAAATAATTTTAATCAAGTCCAGTTTGTTTATTTTTTCCTTTGTTGCTTGTGCTCATGGTGTTTTGTGTAAAAGAAGATTGAATAGTCAATGCCCTGTAGATTTCCTAACCTGTTTTCCTAGCATTTTATAGTTTTAGATCTTATAATTGGTCTATGACTCATTTTGAGCTGTTGTTGTTTATTGATAGTCATTAAGTCATATCCAGCTCTTTTGAAACCCCACCAGGCTCCTCTGTCCATGGATTTTCCAGGCAAGAATAGTGGAGTGGGTTGCCATTTTCTTCTCCAGGGGAATCTTCCTGACCCAGGGATCAAACCCTTGTCTCTTGAATCATAGGTGGATTCTTTTACTGCTGAGTCACTAGAGAAGCCTGTTTGAGTTAATGTTTTTAACTGAGGTGAGGTAGGAGTTCAACTTCAAAATTATGCTTGTGACTATTAGTTGTCCTGGAACTATTTGTTGAAAAGATAATTCTTTGTCCCATTGAAATATGTTAACACTCATGTCAAAATCCAGTTAACCCTAAATGTAGTACTTTTTTTTCTGGACTCTTGATATACTTTTATCCCACTGACCTAAATGTCTATCCTTCTGCATTGTCTTGATTACTACAGTTTTGGTAAGTACTGAATTCAGAAAGTGTTAGTTCCCCAAATTTATTCTTCTTTTCTAACTCTATTACTGTTTTTATACTTTTGTTGTTGCTAAGAATGTTGAGGTTTTTTCACAGATATATCCACATGTGTTCCCCAAAAGAAGGAAATATAGTCACTTGGAAAATTATTCTGGCTTGGTAGGTATTTTTGGATTTTTTTTTTCTGTTTGTTTTTGTCACTAAGATGACAATAAAGCCTTTGGGGAAGTAACTGATTTAAATTACTGGGAATGCAATTTTTATCTTTCATTCACTGTACGGTCCACTTAAAGAAACTGTCTCCAGGTTTCCCAAAATATAGTTTCCTTAAAATGGTAATCTCTTAAATCTAAACCATGTGTCACTTTATCAAATTACTCAGTAGAACTGTTCACTTAAAAGTGAACATTCCTTTTGCTCTAAAGAGTTTAATTGTTATTCAGTTGCGATATGTTAGTTTTGTGAACCCTACAGCAATTGCACTGTTACCTTACCTCTAGCAAATTTATAGTTTACAGACGTCAAAGTTCACCAAATTATTTCAATGATTACATTAATGCACAGCTTACTTGTTTCACATTTTAAAAACATATGACAATTGTCTAGTAGACAATAAATCATTTCATCATTTCATATAGGTAGCAATATTTCATAACTTGAAATTAATTCTGACATTAAAAAATAAGTAGAATCATATAACATAAGCTATATACTTAGCAAACTTCTCAAAAGGCAACAACCACTTTCCATCAGAGATCACCAAGAAGTTTCAGTAAAATATTCCTATTGATTTTTATCTTTTTCTTTCCCCAGGTAAACAGCATATTGTGGTATATTCCTTAAATGGTTCAGAATATTTCAGTTCCAATTAAAAATATCTGGAAAATTACCCTGTACTAATCATTTACAGTCAACAAGTTGTCATACTCACTTATTCCTTATAAAGACTCATTACTTGAGTTTAGGGAATTTGTTAACAGGTCACTTACCTGAGGGCTTCCCTGATGGCTCAATGGTGAAAGAATCTGCTTGCCATTGCTGGAGACACAAGTTCAGTCCCTCATCCAGGAGGATCCCCTGGAGAAGGAAATGGCAACCCACTCCAGTATTCTTACCTGGAAAACTCCATGGAGAGAGGAGGTTGGTGAGCTATAGTCCTACCAACAAAAAGTCAGACACGACTTAGCTACTGAACAGCAACAACACTTACCTGAATTTGTGCGATCCTTCATTACCTTAATCAAATCCTGAACTGGAGAGATTATGAAGACACCCCACTATGGGTGCCTTGGAGCAGACTGGCCAGAAGACCCAATACTAAACATGTCACTTCAGTGACAGGAATGGGTCCTGCTCCATTATTAATGGAAAGAGGAATCAAAACTGATTATCAATCATTTCCAGTTAGATTTAGGTAAGGATTTATAGTAAAAATAAAAGTGGGTCTATGAGCTGTTGTCTGCAGCATCTAACAGGCTTTCCTTTTCTAGTCTTTATTTCATTTTCCTCTTTTCAAGGATGGAGATAAATAGTTTATATAAATTGCAAGTCCTTTTTAGTTGAAGTCACTGTCTCCATATTACCAAGTCTTAGACTATAGCCAGACTTTATTGCCATTTTGATGAAGCTTATATACATGGTTTAAGCATATTTTTCTTGAATCATAAATTTTTGGGAATCTACCCAGATTTCAGCCAGACTGGTTGGGGTCTTACCAGAGAAGCAATTGGAACAATGCAGTTATTATGTAGCAATAAATATTGAACTGAATTTATCTGGCATATGGAAGTTTCAGGACACCATGGCTGTAGAATTTGCAAATTATGGTCTTTCTTGGCAAAGACATTTAACAAAAGTAGAAGGGCATCTGTTGATTTAGCCTACCCAGCATCCATTTATTCTTCTTTTTATACATGCAAACACTATTCTAAGCACTTGAAATCTACACATGAATAAAATGAATATCCCTTTTGCAAGGAATTTTCATTCCAGTGGACAGAGACCAAGGCAATTCATATATAAATCATATGACTCCTGGGGGAAAAAAGCAGTGTTCTTGTTTTCAGTGCAGGCTGCAATATTAAATATGATGTCTGGCCTCAGATTTAAATAAATACATGGAAGATGTTAATGAAAGTTAATCATCCAGATAACTGTTGAACAGAGGTTCCAGAAGAAGGAACAGGGAGTACCAAGTCAGGATAATATATGAGAGAGCACCCTGTATTGATGAAAGTATGTGTGTCCTTGAGTAGGTGAAAGAGGATGGGGTCTGGTGCACAAGTGGGGACAGGGAAAAAGAGAGACAGTGAGTGTGTGTGTGTGTGTGTGTGAGTTTCAAGAAGCTCACAGTCTCTGAGAGATTTCATCAACAGTTCATTCTTTACTTAATATCAGAATTTATAACTGTGAATGAGGAAAATAACTTGTCACTTTTATTTGATAGAGATTTTGTTTTTTAATTAGATTATTTTTGCTTTTAAAAAATCTTATATTGGAGCATATTTGACTTAAATGTTCTGTTTCTGGAATACTGCAAAGTGACTCAGTTATGCATATAGATATATCTAATCTGTTCTTTTTCAGATTCTTTTCCCATATAAGTTCTACAGAGCAGAGTTCCCTGTGCTATACAGTAGGTCCTGGTTGATTATCTATTTTATATATAATAGTATAAATATATTAATTACAACCTAATTTATCCCTACCCCCTTTGGTAACCTTAAGTGTGTTCTCTAGGACTGTCTTTTTTATCTTGTAAATAAGTTCATTTGTAGTAGAATCATTTGTATGTGGAATCATTTTTCAGATTCCACATACAAGTGATATCAAGGATAGTTGTCTTTCTTTTACTTCACTTAATATGATCATCTCTGGATCTGTCCATATGGCTGCAAATCTTTTTATGCCTCAGTAACACTCCATTGTATATGTGTACCACATCTTCTTTATCCACTCATCTATCTACAGACATTTAGGTTACTTCCATGTCTTGATTATTGTAATTAGTGCTGCAGTGAACACTGGAGTGCATGTTTCTTTTCAAAGTATGGTTTTCTCTGGATATACGCCTGACAGAGTAGGATTGTTGGATCAGATGGTAGCTCTCTTTTTAGTGTCTTAAGAAACCTCCGTTCTGTTCACCATAGTGGCTGCACCAGTTTACATTTCCATCCATAGTACAAGGGGGTTCCCTTTGCTCTACACCCTCCCCAGGAGTTAGTGTTGGTAGAATTTTTGATGATGGCCGTTTTGAATAGTCTGAGGTGATGCCTCATTGTAGTTTTGATTTGCATTCTCTAATAGAGATCTTGAGCATCTTTTCATGTACTTACCTTTTGGCCATCTGTATGTCTTCTTTAGAGGAATGTCTATTTAGATCTTCTGTCCATTTTTTATTTTATTTTTTTGCTCTGGGGGTACATAAGCTGTTTTTATATTTCGGAGATTAATCTCTTGTCCGTCTTATCTTTTGCAAATATTTTCTCCCACTTTGTGGGGTGTGTTTTTATTGCTTATTTTTTCTTTTGCTATGTAAAAACTCGTAAGTTTAACTAGATCCCATTTGTTTATTTTTGCCTTTATTATTTTTAGTGGTGGATCAAAAAAGATCTTGCTGTGATTTATGTCAAAAAGTGTTCTGCTTGTGTTTCCTTTTAAGGGTTCTATAGTATCTGCTCTTACATTTAGGGCTTTAATCCATTTTGAGTCCAGGTGACATTAGTGGTAAAGAACCCATCTGCCAATGCAGGAGACTAAGAGACCTGGGTTCAATCTCGGAGTCAGGAAGATCCCCTGGAGGAGGGTGTAGCAACCCACTCCAGTATTCTTGCTGGGAGAATCCCATGGACAGAGGAGCCTGGTGGGCTATGGTCCATAGGGTGGCAAAGAGTCAGACACAACTGAAGCAACTTTCCATGCATTCACGATGTTAGAGAATGTTCTAACTTCATTCTTTTACATGCAGCTGTCCAGTTTTCCCAGAACAACTTATTGAAGACATTCTTTTCTCCATTGTATATTCTTGCCTCCTTTGTTGTAGATTAATTGAGCATATATGTGTGATTAGACATAAGAGATGTGGGTTTGATCCCTGGGGTCAGGAAGATCCCCTGGAGGAGGGAATGGCAACCCATTCCAGTATTCTTGCCCAGAATATCTCCATGGACAAAGATACCTGATGGGTTACAGTCCATAGGGTCACAAAGAGTCAGACATGACTGAAGCGGCACAGCACATGTGATTAGAATCAGATGCTAGCCAAGTCTTTGAGGTAAGGACTGAATTCCACACTGGACATTTTCCATTGTATTTTCAACATCCTTAAAGTTAAATGTTATTTTTTATTGTAAATTTTATACAAATTTAACAGATTTAGAAGAACATTTCCACCAGTATTTTGTATCATTTTTTCTTTATATGTTATTTCATACAAGAAATGTAATGCATTACTCATAATATTGTGAGCTTTTTTCCCAAAGTTAAATATCATGAAATAGCATTATGATGCCTAGTTAAACATTTTAATGTCAGCAGAATGTTCTATCAGAATGATGAACTATAATTAAACTTGAAACCTTCAGTAACCATTCAGGTCAATATGACTTTTTCATGAACATAATGAAAAATATTTGAGCAAAAAGAGCTTTTGTGTGTCTCATATTATTTTGCAGACATTTCAATACATGATAACGTCTTAAAAACATGACTTCTGGCATACATTTCCAAAATGCATTACAAATTTATTCTGATATCCCAGTTTCAAATATAATAAATAACTTAAGCTCTTTATTCTTCAGTTCAGTCATTCAGTTGTGTCCGACTCTTTGTGATCTCATGAACTGCAGCACTCCAGGCCTCCCTGTCCATCACCAACTCCTGGAGTTTACCCAAACTCATGTCCATTGAGTCAGTGATGCCAACCAACCATCTCATCCTCTGTTGTCACCTTCTCCTCCTGCCCTCAATCTTTCCCAGCATCAGGGTTTTTTCAAATGAGTCAGCTTTTTGCATCAGGTGCCCAAAGTATTGAAGTTTCAGCTACAACACTTTATTCTTAGTTGTACCAAAATATTCCTTAAATATCTAATAATACCTATCTGTAATTAAGTTTTACAGTTAGTTCCCATATATTCCCACACTGGCATTACTAAAGTCCAAAAGGGTAGAATAAAAGATGAAAATTTATAAACTGAAAAAAATACAAAAAGGTAATATTTCTCATTGATTCATTAAGTCATCTGGGAATTGTCCCAGATAATGCCAAATAGACGGGTTTTTTTCCAAGTAGATATTTGGAAGGGTATGAAAATGTGAAATAATCTAATAGTCCAGAATAATAATTGTCAATCATTATTAGCCTATTACTTTATTCTTATAATTTTTATCCTGATAGAAAATATTTAATGAGTCATGAATGTTGAGCATTGATTCCTCCCTAAATAACGAAATTGGTTGTAAGACTGTATCTGAAGAGGCAAAATTAGTCTATATGCTAAATAGTCTGGGCCTACTAGAATTTTCATCGGAAGGACTGATGCTGAAGCTGGAACTCCAATACTTTGGCCACCTGATGCTAAGAACTGACTCATTGGAAAAGATCCTGATTCTGGGAAAGATTAAGGGCAGGAGAAGGGGATGACAGAGGATGAGATGGTTGGATGGCATCACTGACTCAACGAACATGAGTTTGAGCAAGTGCCAGGAGTTGGTGATGGACAGGGAGGCCTGGCATGCTGCAGTCCATGGGATCACAGTCAGGCATGACTGAACAACTGAACTGAACTAAAATTTGTAAGAACTTTTAAGTAATACATAGATATTTGTACTCCAATAAATATTTCTGTAACATTTCTCTAACACAATAGACAACACTATTGATTTGAATAGCTTCAAGTGAAACACAATGATTAAATCCAACATAAGCCTTATATATTAAATACATGTTACATTAACTGCAGAAAAATGAGAACTAGAGAAATGTAGAAGATTTGTAAAAAAAAAAAAAAATTTCTGGTTCAACATTTATATAAAGTAGAAACAAGAAAAAGTGAAGTCCACAAACACTTGCACATAAGAGAGAACTTTCATGGTAAGAAAATAAACTTAAAAATTGTGGATGTCAAAAGAGTGTGGGTATTACTAAAATTGTTTCAATGATTGACATTCAAAAAGAAAAAAATATTTCAGTTAATTTTGATATACTTTAGCAATGTTTACTTCATGGGCACAAACAATTGATAGGAAAGGGTTGATTGATAGAATGGTATTATTCCATGAAGTTATGAAAAGAAATAGCTTTTTACTCCTGGAAGATAATAATACCAACTCAACTCTATTAAACTCTGTTTAAAATGCTTTAACTTGAATAACACTGGCCAAGGAATCAGAGAATTGGGATCAGTTTTCATATTTAGCAGTATTTTGACTCTGTATGTAATAAGATTTTGTATTTAATAAAATTGTAAGAACAATCAAAATTATCATACTGACCTTATTTTACTATAGTGCCATAACTCAGCAGTCTTCTTGGAGAGGTAAAATTTTTGTCTTAAAGTTGTTTGTATATCCATGAAAATGTCAAGATGATTTTGAAATATTCAACTGGATGAATATGGTTGCTGGATCTTGTGAAGAAAAGACGACAGTAAAACTATCCAAAATCTACCCCATGGAAACTCCACTCAGGCTAACAACTTGACAACTTAATTAACTGACTATTAAAATATGCTTATTTAGATAAAAAATAAAATTGTATGAATAATACAATACCTCTTACTATATAGAAAAGTTAATCCCATCTTGATCCAGAACTTAAATGACAAATACAAAGCCTTAACAAATTTTAGTTGACAATATAGATTAATATTTTTCTAAGCTTTGAATAGGAAAATATTTTTAGCATCATTAAATGCATCCCAACTGTAAAAGAAAATAGATAAATGTTTAGTAAAATAACATTTATTCACCCAAATATCTCTTAGATAAAATAGAAAAAAATAAGTTATAAACTTGATAATACTTGGTGAAGATACTTGGAACACTTACAACTGACAAAGGGTTAGTATCGAGATCACAACATAAACATGTACAGGTTAAAAAAAGAGCTCCAAATAGAGTCATGAGCAGAAGACCTGAATAGGAATGAGAGAAAAACACTGAACCAATAAAAATATAGAGAGGTATTGACCATAATTTCTTTAGCAAGGATTGGCAAAAGTTTTAATATCTCACATTGAGCACATCTTTGCCAGTACTTTACAATCAGGAGACCATCTAATTGCCTTTAGGAGGTAAGTTAGTAAATTGTTTTGGGAGACATTTTAGCTTTAACTTTTATAAAATTCAACATTAAAAAATATATCCTGACAATTCTCCTACATATGTCTCCAGAGACTACATTGCACATACACATCAGGAGTTACACACACAAAAGTCCACAGCAGCTCAAGGTTGCAAACAGTCTACTACTCATGAACACGAGGGTGGTTCCTGTCTTAGCACTATTGTGCAGTATAATCACGTAAAACAGAACATCAGGGCTACAATGAGACACTCATGTAGATGAGTCTTAGCAGTTGAAGTATCAGATGATTACAAACAGCATAATACCCATTTTTTTATGTGTAAGTTGAAAACAACTAAAAGAATACATTTTAAAGGATATTTCTGTTTGTACCATTTTGTTCCTTATATATATGAACTTACCAGGTGGTGCAGTGGTAAAGAATCCACCTGCCAGTGCAGGAAATGCAAGAGACACGAATTCAATCCCTGGGTTGGAAAGATCCCCTGGAGAAGGGAATGACTACCCACTCCAGTATTGCCTGGGAAATCCCATGGACAGAGGAGTCTGGCAGTCTGCAGTCCATGAAGTCATGAAGAATCAGACACAACTTACACACACACACACACACACACCCATATATGCTATACTTAAATATATGTATAAATACACACATGAAAACAGAACCATTTGCAAAGTCATGGTAATAACAAGGTAGGGGAGCCCATGTTAGAAACAAGGGAAGTTCCAAGATAGAAAAGATTCTGTCAAATATTCTAGAGTCCATGTGGATGTTTATTATTAAATATGTGAACTAATTTTATAATTAAAAATAATATTACTATGTATTCATGCATATATAGAAAATAATTTCATGCCTAAGAATGTGTTAACACAAAAAAACAGGGGTTGTTTTTAGAAATTTTCTTACTTCAGTTGTCATACCTGAAGCATTTTTCTATTTTGCTTTCAGCTTGATGATTTCCTGAATCAGATCCATAAGCTCCAGAGATCTTTGAGTGAACAGAAAGAAACAAATGGAAACTTGGAAGTTAAACTCAGGCAGTTACAAAATTGGTAATTATTTCATAAAACATGTTGAATTCAAGATTGGGACCTTAGATAAGGAAATCTTGATGTTTTTCCCCTCGTATTTCCTTAAAAACATGACTACCCAATGACAGATGAATGGATAAAGAAGATTTGGTACATATATACAATGGAATATTACTCGGCCACTAAAAGGAATGAAATGGATTCATTAGTAAAGATGTGCATGGTCCCAGAGTCCATCCATCCATATAGAATGAAGTTAAGTCAGAAAGAGAAAAACAAATGTCATACATGAATGCATATATGTAGCATCTAGAGAAATGGTGCAGATGAACCTATTTCCAAGGCAGAAATGGAGACCTAGGCATAGCGAATGGACATGTGGATGCGAGGCAAGGTGGGACAAACTGGGAGATTGGGATTGACATATATACACTACCCTGTGTTAAATAGATAGCTAGTGGGAACCTGCTATAAACACAGGGAGCTCGCTTGGTGCTCTGTGATGACCTAGAGAGGTGGGATGGGGTGGGGAGGGAAGGAGACCCAAGAGGGAGGGCACATATGTATACTTCATTATAAAGCAGGCGCTAACATTGTAAAGCAATTATATTCCAATAAAAAAGTAATATAGATATTAGAAACATTAAAAGAAACAAATATATAGAAGGAGTTATAATACTTGTAAGAAAATGTAAGTTGTAAGCCATTCAGTTTGCTGGACAGTTGATAAGAGAATCACTGTACTTAAGTAAAGCAGTGGTTTAGTAACTGATAGACAAAAACACATATGCATAATCTATATGGTAGGAGTGGTATGTTCTGTGAAAAATGTTTTCAGCCCAGAGAGATATCAATTTGGTATAGTTCTTCATAAAAGGTAAAAGTGGACAGAAGTGTCAAATACTACGGATTTGCACTCCAACTGATACAAATAATCTCAGAAAAGTAATGAATCACCTGGGACTGATGTTAAGGAAAAGCAAAGTTCCTCAAACTGAGAGGGCTTTTGACTTTCATCTGGATAAATAGTTTGAAGTAACATCGTGGAAAAGTCCTGCAGTATTGGAAAGTAGTATCAAGGTATAAATCAGGTGGAAATAAAGCTGTGATTTCCTTTCAGTTGCATGGACAAAAGCAAAGGGGAAAATTGCACATAGATGAGTATTTGAGACTTTTATAAAGTATAGTTTACTGCTTCATTCATATTTACGTTTAGTTTTTAGATAAAGAAATTTACTTAAACGACATTATGTAATCCTACCTAGCTATTTCCAAAGAAGCAGACCTGGTCTTCCTCCTTTCCCATTAGTGGGAATGAACATTTACTAATCGATTTGTAAATAAAGCTTTCTCTTGTCTGATCATCTAGTTTGTCTCTTTGTAAAAAAGACTGTATCCTAGGGACAAAGAGGCCAGTCAGTGGCCTTCCACTGACCACTGCATGTGCATTGGCCAGGGGTGGGGTCCCAGGATGGGCCCCACAAGCAGTAAAGTTCTATTAAGCCTTAAGTCTCGCTTAGTTCTTAACAAAAATTGTTTGGCCAATTTGATTTTATTTTTACCTGGAGACAATTCCTTACTTTGAGACTGCCCTCTCTATCTCCTCTGAAATCTGCTTTAAAATTTTATTTTTTTCACTTATTTTTCTCTAACAAACAAACACTCATCCTGCAGACTTTGACATTCTGCCTGGGAATCTTGCTGATTAGACCCACAGGTTGATCACATGTTTTAGCTTCCATGTGCTCACGGATGACACTGTTCCTCATCGTTGCAACAATACATAAGTGTCTCCCTGTCTCCAGTGACAGTGGCTTCACTGCTTTTACACCAGCGCTAACAGCCTCTTTACCATCTTTCCAGTGTCTACTTGTTGATGTCCCTAAATCAGCGCCACCTATTTGGTTGTGGCAGCATCTCACTTCCAGATACCAATGTCTGTTTGAGATCTCTAGTGCTGCAACATGAATTAACCCCAATATTTAATTGCCTAAAACATTTACCACAGTTCTTTGGGTTTGCTCCTTCACGTAGATGAGGTGGGGTTTACTCTGGCAGCTGCATTCCACAGAGTTCTCTGGGGCTAGAATGTCCAAAATAACCTCTCTCCTATACCTGATACTTCAGCAGGGGTGAGAAATGGCCATTGTTTGTTGGGTCTCTCCCTTGTCCTGAGGAATCGTCCCGGGGAGTTTCACAGTGCCCCTTCCTCCAGATTCTATTGGCATAGGTATCATGACATTTTATCCCCAAATACTTTATAAATCCCTTTAAAAAACATCTTGCTGAAAAATCACTATATGCATTATCAGACTTACAAAAACTCACAGTTCAAGACCCCAGCTGATTAGACTTTGCCCCTACCCACATTCCTCCGGCTAAATCAGATATGCTTTGCTATGTTATTATTTCTGTGACCTTGAGCATGTTACTTATTGTAGAACTCTAGAACACCCCCTTATGGACTGAATAAAATAATGTTTAAGAAACATCTGACAGAGCACATGACGTTAATAAATATGAAACAAATATTAGTTTATTCATCTCACTCTACTTTTTAAGAGGAAATTTCCTCCAGGGAAAATACATTTAGAAAGCAAATTATTACGGAAAGAAAATACACTGGAAAGAAATCTTGGAAATGCCTCCTAGAAAAAATGTTAAATACTAATACTACTTGCCCTGGACTTCAACTACATAAATCTTAGCTTCCTATTAGGTATGTTTTCTTACTGATTTTGAAATGTCTTGTAAGATTATTCACATTTTCACTAGACAGCATTTATAGTAATAATGATCTTGACATTATATACCTAAAACTCCAAATATTAGACTAGAAAAATATCAGGAACAATATTATAATATAAAAAGATAGGCACTAACAAATAAAATAAATGTCAAATTTTCTGTTTAAATATTGTTAACTCTCATTGTAGGGAAATGTTTAGAATTGTAAGTATCAGAAAACTCTCAGAATAAAAGAAAATTGAAACCTAAATATTTTAATTAGAACATTCATAATCACATTAATGAAACCTCAGTACTATTTTAAAAAATACCCCTTTGCATTAAATATAAACATTTAAAAACAGAACTATAGTAACTTAAGCATAGTTTATATTGAACAACCTAAAAAAAATGATGACATCACAATGGGAAATGTTTATTATATTGCCAAACCATTGATTTATGTCAAATATGAAATGATATATACACTATCTTATGACAGTGCTCTTGGAGAGGTTTATAGAAATATAGGAAATGGGTTGTTAGCTTACTTTAAATCAAACTTGAAAATATGATATTGTTTTCAGATCCCAAGAGGAGCTTAGAGGTTAGACTTTAAAGATTGGTGTCCAACTAACATACGCATTGTGCACATTTCTGTCTAAAATGCAAAGAACTTCTGTGCGCCCCCTGGCCTGGCCCCTGGTTACTTCTAAGACTGAGAACTGTGGCTGGTGTGGGAAGGAAATGATTTCTAAACCTTCTCACCTTGGGAAGTGAAGTGAAAGTCACTCAGTCGTGTCTAACTCTTTGCAACCCCATGGACTATAGTCCATGGAATTCTCCAGACCAGAATACTTGGTACCTTGGTACCACTCTTGGCTGAACTTCAGGTATGACTCACTGAAAAGCATGAGAATGATATTGTTTCTAATCTGAATACATTTTCATCTTGTTAGCATGATCCATTTCTAAAGACATACACAGACTATTTTTCTCTGCCTTATAAATTGTTGTGAAGATAGTAATATTTTCTAGTGTTACCTTCAAATATCCAGTTTCTATATCTTCAAATGAAGGCTAAATTTTATATTCATTTTGAAACATAACTAGTGAAGGAACATTTGAAAATTTCTACTCTCATAGAGGAAGATTGTACTGGTTAGAAAAGAATAATTGTTAGAGATGTGTTCATGCATCTATTATATGCAATATATCCACCAAAGAAACAAAAACACTACAAAGATTTATTCAGAAGCAAACTGACAGACCAATATAATTATTTTCTACAAGCAGCTTGGCAAGTTTAACTAGGAAAACAATTTCTATACTGAATGTAATATTGTCCTTATTTGAACATATCTCACCTTTGAATGTATTCTGTTGGGGGGAAAAAAAAAACTCCTCAGTCCAGCGTGAACCATAATTATTAGAGTGAGGTATCAATCTTTGGCAAATAAAATGTGAAAGAGACTGTCTTATTCAGCAGCTACAGTGATGCCTCAGATAAACAAAAGTAGATATATAATTCTACATTATTGTGTTAGAAATAGAAATAAAAATGGTTCTAAAGAGAATGTAATCAGGCAAAATTTAAAGAATAAATCACATAGTAAAATATACTGATATAAGAAAGGGTTGCTAAAACACAAATATTAACATTGGATTTCATTTTTCACCCTATAGGCACCATCTTACCTGCTTTATGAGATAGAAATTAGAATCTCTACTTTATAGGTGAGAAACAGTGGCTTTAATGGATACATGACTAACTTAAGTGTCATATGCAAGTCTGTGGATTGGAAAAGACCTTTCACTTTAGACCTGTCAGAATTACAGAACTGATGGTTGGAAACTGTCAGACATGCATAAGACATTTAAACAATGCATTTCATCCTTTAAAGTTTCTGTTTTCTCACCTGTAAAATGGAGTTAACAGCGCCTGTTCAACCTAACCTACCACTTAAAAGAATTAGAAAAAAGACAAGCAAAACCTAAAGTCAGAAAAAGGAAGAACTAATAAAGATCAGAGAGGGAATACAATATATATTAAAAGAACAAGAGAAAATCAATAAAACAAAGAGCTGGTTCTTTTAAATGATAAACAAAATGTACAAACCTCTCACCAGACTAACCAAGAAGGAAAGAGATTACCCAAATAAAATAAGAAATGAAAAAGGAGACAGAGCAATGATGCTGCAGAAATACAAAAAACTACAAGGGAATACTATGAACAATTATATGTCAAAAAGTTCAGTGACCTAGAAGAAATGGACAAGTATCTAGAAACATACAGTCCATCAAAATGAATCAATAATAGGTAATTTGAATAGACCAATCACTAAAAATGAAATAGAACCGGTAATCTTAAAAACTCCCTACAAACAAAAGTCCAGGACCAGATGGCTTCATAGGTGAATTCAACCAAACATGCAAAGAACTTATCCTTCCCAAACTCATACAAAAAAACTGAAGAGGAGGGAACACTCCCAAAGACATTCTTTGAAACCACCATGACTCTAATATCAAAACCAGACAAAGACATCACCAAAGAAGAAAATTACAGGCCAATATCTTTGACTATAAATGCAAAAATTCTCAACAAAATATTAGCAAGCCAAATCAATAACATATATAAAGGATCATACACCATGAACAAGTGCTACTCATCTCACTAGGATTGTTCAGCACACACAGAATAATCAATGTGATGCACCACATAAATAAAAGGCTAAAACCATGTGATCATCTAAATGCAGAAAAAGCATTTGACAAGATCCAGCATCCGTTTATGATAAAAACCCTTACCAAAGTCGGTACAGTGGGAACGTATCTCAAGATAATAAAAGCTATTTATGAAAGACCCACAGCCAATATAATACTCAGTTGTGAAAAGTTAAAGCCTTCCCCCTAAAGTCTGGAACAAGACAAGGATGCCCCCTCCCCTCTTCTATTCAACACAGTACTGGAAGTCCTAGTCACAGCAGTCAGACAAAGGCAAGGTTTTCAAATTGGAAGGGAAGTGGTAAAAGTGTTATTGTATGTAGATGATATGATACTATGTACAGCAAACCCTAAACACGCCATACAGAAACTACTCAAACTGATAAATTCAGCAACGTAGCAGGATAAAGATGAACGCATAAAAGTTAAACTATTAGAAAGGGAACATAAAAAAATACTTTTAAAAACTGCACCCCCAAAATAAAATGCTTAAGAATAAACCTGACCAATGAGGTGAAAGACTTATATACTAAGAACTACAAAACATTATAAAGAAAACTGAAGATAATCCAAAGAAATAGAAAGGTATCTCCAAGCACTTATATTGGAATAATTAATATTGTTAAAATGGCCATCGTGCCCAAAGCAATCTGAAGATTTAATGTGATCCCTTGCTGGGAGCCAGCGTGAGGAATTCCACCTGTGACAAGGTCATGTGGCAGAGCTCTGATGGCAAGGCTAATCAGACCTCAGGTTTTCCCTGGAATTTCCTGAACATCCACCCCCCAAAAATAAGAATCTGCCTGCTTTTCCACTCTTCTAAAATTTTCTGGAAAAAGTCAAATCAGGGCTTTAGTCTTCTGCATTTGAAAGGGATGTTTCAGTTAAAACCCCCTCTGATAGCTCTCTAGCTTGCCTAACAGGTTCCCTGGACCTCTTACAGCTTGTGAATTGCTTGCAGCCCCTAACCGCGAGAGACACAAAGCTTAAAAGCATCTTAAAATTACAGAGCCTTTTCTAAAGAGCTAAAAATCATATTGGTGATGGGTTTTCACTGTTGACTCAATGATTGGCGCCAGGCCTCCATATTTTTTATCTTTTAGGCACCTGGGAGGATGTTAATCAATGTAAACAGGATATGGAAAAAGATATATAATAGTTTTGATGTTAGCAACTCTAGACTTTTGAGTTAATTACTTTTCTCTTTGTTATATATCACTGCACTCCTCTTGTGTCCTTGCTATGTAAGTATGTAACTTTATTTAGTGCTTTCTGAGAGTGGCACCTGACTTTGGAAAGATCAATACAAATAAATCTTCTGGTTGACAAACCCTTATCAGAAAAAAGGCTGTAAAATGTTAATTGGCCCTTTTGATCAGAAGATGATGTAAATTACCTAAGACTTGTGTATACAACTAGGTATGCAGAGAGAAAAGCCTGGTTTTGATAAGAGTCTGGGCTGCTAATGCTGCATAACTTTGTGTTACCCATTGATCTCCATGTTTTATCAAAAGTATAAAAGGCCTTCTGAACAATAGGGGCCGGAGCCAGTCGCTGGACTGGTTTCCCCCGTGTCTCCTCTTTACTCTAATTTCAGGCTGAATTCCCATCTGGAGCGGGGCGGCTCACTAAGTCTACTTACTTGCCCTGGCTTTTAAGACCCGCGTGAAAGGGAGCCTAAGGAGGAGCACCCTTAGATATTCAAGGGGGCGCTGGTGGCCCAACGTAGATAGTGCAAGCTCCTTGTCTGGAACTTTATTGGCCTTCCCTGTAAGCCAAGTTATTCAGCCTTCTTTCTCCACTTAATTTTTCTACTATACTATTTCTCCCTAATCTAATCTTATATTTCTTTATTAATAAACAAATAAGTTTTCCTCGCCAACGCCGTCCCTGCTTCAAATTCCCTGGATCCACCGGGGCTGGACCCCGGCAATCCCTATCAAATTACCCATGATATTTTCACAGAACTAGAACAAATAATCCTAATTTCTGTGGAAAAGGCCAAGAGTTACCAAAGCAACCCTGAAGAAAAAGAACAAGGCAAGAGACATAACCCTTCCAGACTTCAGACTACATTATAAAATTACAGTAATTGAAACAGCATGATATTGGCACAGAAACAGACATATGGATCAATGGAACAGGATAGAGAACTTAGAAATAAACCCACATAGCTATGGTCAAAATCTTTTCCAAAGGAGGCAAAAATATACAAAAAGGAAAAAGTCTCTTCAGCAAGTAGCACCAGGAAAGTTGGACAGCCACATGCAAATCAAAGTTACAACACATCCTTTTACCATATACACACACACAAAAAATCAAAATGGCTTAAAGACTTAAACCTAAGACATGACACCATAAAACTCCTAGAAGAGAACATAAGCAAAACATTCTCTGATGTAAATCATACATATGTTTTCTTAGGTCAGTATCCCAAGGCAACAGAAATTTTTTAAAGAAGAGATCTAATCAAATTCACAAGCTTTTGCACTCTAGAGGAAACCATAAACAGAATGAAAAGACAACCTACAGAATGGGAGAAAATATTTGCATATGATGCAACCAACAAAGGCTTGATTTCCAAAATATACAAATAGCTCAGACAATTGAATGACCAAAAAAAACCAAACAGCCCTATCTAAAAATGTACAGGAGACCTAAACAGACATTTCTCCAAAGAAGTCATACAGATAGCCAAGAGACAAACATGCTCAATGTAGCTAATTATTCAGTTCAGTTCAGTTCAGTTGCTCAGTCGTGTCCAACTCTTTGTGACCCCATGAATTGCAGCATGCCAGGCCTCCTTGTCCATCACCAACACCCACAGTTCACTCACACTCACATCCATCGAGTCAATGATGCCATGCAGCCATCTCATCCTCGGTCGTCCCCTTCTCCTCCTGCCCCCAATCCCTCCCAGCATCAGAGTGTTTTCCAATGGGTCAGCTCTTCACAGGAGGTGGTCAAAGTACTGGAGTTTCAGCTTTAGTATCATTCCTTCCAAATTGTTAGAGAAATACAAATCAAAATGACAGTGAGATATCACCTCACATCAGTCATAATGGCTGTCATTAAAACATCTACAAATAACAAATGCTAGAGAGGATGTGAGCAAAAGGGAACCCACCGCCACTGTGGGAAACAGTATAAAGGTTCTTCAGAAATCTGATACCATATGATCTAACAAACCACTCCTGGGTATATATCCAGACAAAACTGTAATTCAAAAAGATAGCTTGTACCTCTACGTTCATAGTCACACTATTCACAATAGACAAGACATGGAAAAAAACTAAATGTCCATCAACAGATGAATAAAGAAGATGTGCTACAAATATACAATATACTCAGTAGTAAAAATGAAATAACATCATTTGCAGCAACATGAATGCAAATAGAGATCATCATACTAAGTGAAGTAAGTCAGAAAAAGATGAATACCATGTGATATTACATATGTGAAATCTAAAGTATGACACAAATGACTGTCTATGAACCAGCATCACAAATGCAGAGAAAGATTGGTGGTTGCCAAGGGAGAGAGGATTGGGGAGGAATGGAGTGGGAGGTTGGTGTTATCAGATATAAGCTTTTATATATAGAATGGATAAACAATAAGGTCCTACTGTATACCACAGAGAACTATATTTGATAATTCTATTATAAACCATATGCTAGCAAAGTAATGCCCAAAATGCTTCAAGCTAGGCTTCAGAAGTAAGTAAGCAGAGAAATTCCAGATGTACAAACTGGATTTAGAAAAGGCAAAGGAACCAGAGATCAAACTGCCAACATTTGTTGGATCATAGAAAAAGCAAAGGAATTCCAGAAAACATCTACTTCATTGACTACACTAAACACTAAAGCCTGTCATTGTGAGGATCCCAACAAACTGTGGAAAATTCTTGAGATGAGAATACCAGACCACGTGACCTGTCTCCTGAGAAACCTTTATGCAGGACGAGAAGCAATTGTTAGACCCAGACATGTAACAACAGACTGGTTCGAAATTGGGAAAGGAATATGTCAAGGCTGTATATTGTCACCCTGCTTATTTAACTTCTATGCAGAGTACATCATACGAAAAGCCGGGCTGGATGAAGCACAAACTGATATTAAGATTTCTGGGAGAAATATCAACAATCTCAGACATGCAGATGACACCGCTCCAATGGCAGAAAGAGAAGAGGAACTAAAGAGCCTCTTGATGAGAGTGAAAAAGCTGGCTTAAAATTCAACATTCAAAAACTTAAGATCATGTCATCTGGTCCCATCACTTCATGGCAAATAGATGGGGAAAAAGTGGAAACAGTGACAGACTTTTTCCCCTTTGGGCTCCACAATCACTGTGGATGAAGGCTGCAGCCATGAAATTAAAAGATGATTGCTCCTTGGAAGACAAACTATGACCAACTTAGCATATTAGAAATCAGAGACATCACTTTTCTGAGAAAGGTCCATATAGTCAAAGCTATGGTTTTTCTGACAGTCATGTATGGGTGTGAGAGTTGGACTATAAAGAAGTCTGAGCACTGAAGAATGGATGCTTTTGAACTGTGGTGTTGGAGAAGACTTTCGAGAGTCCCTTGGACTGCGAAGAGATCAAACCAGTCAATCCTAAAGGAAATCAACCCTGAATATTCATTGGAAGGACTGATGCTGAAGCTGAAGCTTCAATACTTTGGCCACCTTGATGTGAAGAGCTGACTCATTGGAAAAGACCTTGATGTTGGGAAAGACTGAGGGCGGGAGGAGAAGTGGGAAACAGTGGATAAGATGGTTGTGTGTATCACTGATTCAATGGACATGAGTGTGAGCAAACTCTGGGAGATAGTGGAGGACAGGGGAGCCAGGGGTGATGCAGTCCATGGGGTCACAAAGAGTTGGACATCACTTAGTGACTAAACAACAAACCATAATGGAAAAGAATATATAAAAATGTGTATGCATAACTGAATCACCTGACTATATAACAGTAATTAACATTGTAAATCAACTATATGTCAATTAAAAAGTGAAAAAAAAATACATAAAAAGTCAGGTGTTATAATAAATCAAGAAAAAAAATCTCCAACAAAGCCTGTTCAATTATGATCTGGCAACCATAATTTAGTGTATGCTAACTGTGCTTTTGAACTGTGGTGCTGGAGAAGACTCTTGAGAGTCCCTTGGACTGCAAGGAGATCCAACTAGTCCATCCTAAAGGAAATCAGTCCTGAATATTCATTGGAAGGACTGATGCTGTAGCTGAAACTCCAATACTCTGGCCACTTGATGGGAAGAACTGACTCACTAGGAAGGACCCTGATGCTGGAAAAGACTCAAGGTGGGAGGAGAAGGGGCCAACAGAGGATGAGATGGTTGGAAGGCATCACTGACTCAATGGACATGAGTTTGAATAAGTTCTGGGAGTTGATGATGGACAGGGAAGTCTGGTATGCTGCAGTCCATGGGGTCACAAAGTGTTGGACAAAACTGAGTGACTGAACTGAACTGTGCCATTTTTCTAGAAGGCCAATGTGTTTAATGTTTATTTCATAAGCCTTAAATTAAAGATATTAAATAAAGATGAGAACTACATCAATGAAATGTTTCTCATTGGCCAAGATTTCAGTAATAATTTTTTAATTTATTCATGTAATACATTTTTGTTTAATCCTTAAGTCTAACCATACTGTTTGGTTCTGGTCACCACAAATAAATGTAAAGAGGATCTCAGGGAGAATGGCAATGAGTAGGTTTCAGAATGTTTTCTATAAAGGGATAGTAGAAGGAATTAAGTTTGTTACTTTTAACAGTTTCTCCAATTTTTCTGTTACCATCAAACAAAATTAAACATTTTTCAGAAAGATGCTGGGCAATCCTCTGTAGCAAGAGATGATTAAGTAGAGGAATCTGAACTAAAAACTAAAATGACATTTTAACATTAAGCCATAATTTAGAATAAATAGATAATAGTATTTAGATCTGTAAATTGGAATTTTGTGAATGAACATTTTATTATATTCTTAGAGGTATGATCAATTCAGTTACATAAAATCAGATTTTATAACTTCTCTTTAGCTTGCTTTTAGGTCTATTTATTCTCTGTGAGTGATAAATCAGAATATTATGGTTGAATGAAAAATACTACTTTTATACAAAATCTAACAGTTTCTCTAGGTATTAAATATTTTGGCCTAAATTCTCTGAGATTAAATGTGACATCAAAGAAACAGCTCTCAGTCTAACTGTTGAATAGAATTCAGTTCTTTGACATATAATTTTAATAGTTATTCCTGCAGTGGTATGAGGAGATTAAGCTTTCCAGAATCTGACTCATTATTTATGAAAGGAAAATATGAGTGCTTATTTGGAAGCTAAATGTCGTAATCACCCTGAGCCTACACATTAGTACACACATTGTATACACATTAGTAACAAAAATTGAGGTAATTTTTGAAAATGTAAGAATGACAATACAATTGACCTTGAACAACTCTAGGGTTAATCCATGTATAATTTTAGTGAGCCCTCTGTATCTGGTTTCTCGTCATCAGTAGCTTCAACTAACCACTGATCCTCTAGTTCTATACTATTTATTACCAAAAAGTTTCTTTGTACAAGTGGACCCACATAGTTCAAACCTGAGTTGTTTAAGGATCAACTGGACTTTTGTTGTTGTTCAGTTGCTAAATCATGTCTGACTCTTTGAAGCCCCAAGGACTGCAGCACACCAGGCTTCCCTGTCCTCCACGATCTCCCTGAGTTTGCTCAAATTCATGTTCATTGAGTCAGTGACGCCATCCAACCATCTCATCCTCCGTCATCCCCTTCTCCTCCTGCCTTTCGTCTTTCTCAGCATCAGGGTCTTTTCCAATGAGTCAGCTCTTCACATCAGGTGGCCAAAGGATTGGAGCTTCAGCATCAGTTCTTCCAATGAATATTCAGGGTTGATTTCTTTTAGGATTGATTGGTTTGATCAACTGGAGTTATTTCCCATCAAATGGTAGGAATGAGAATAATTTCTGGGGACTCTGATTCCATCTATAACCTGGTGTTTTATCTCAGAAACCACACCCAAAATGGCAATAGTTAGTACAAGTATTTGGGAACTGGGAAACAGGTCAATGAGTGTTGACTGCTGCCAGCTAATTTGGTGTTTTTCAGTACACCTGTGCTGAGGTATCAATGCTTGTGACCTGATAGCTTGGCAGTACCGCTAAATGCCCCAATCTCAGAGACTGGAAAAGATCTAGAAGGAAAGTATGAATAACACAGATTTCAGTAGGATTATATCATTCTACTGACACTTGGC
The DNA here is from genome assembly GCF_032405125.1 of Capricornis sumatraensis. Classification (NCBI taxonomy): domain Eukaryota; kingdom Metazoa; phylum Chordata; class Mammalia; order Artiodactyla; family Bovidae; genus Capricornis; species Capricornis sumatraensis. Next base: position 10,824,422 of record NC_091089.1, on the reverse strand, counting down.
CAATGTGAGAGACTTTTACAGGAATCTGCTGGGAACTAGGAGGAACTTCCCTGATGGCTCAGACAGTAAAGCGTCTGCCTGCAATGCAGGAGACCTGGGTTCAGTCCCTGGATTGGGAAGATGCCCTGGAGAAGGAAATGGCAACCCACTCCAGTACTCTTGCCTGGAAAATTCCATGGATGGAGGAGCCTGGTAGGCTGCAGTCCATGGGGTCACAAAGAGTTGGACACAACTGACTCACTCACTGAGAACTAGAGTTAAGCCTCTGAGGAAGGATTACTAATCCCTCTTGTATAAAATTCCCTTTATGTTTTAAAAATTCAAACTCTGTAACAACTATAAAAAACAGAAAATATGCTTTAACTTGACTAAATCTGTTTGGCAATGATAATGTCATTGGTGATATTTGTGATACCTATAAAATAATGCTGAACACTAAAGAATAAATTTTTCATATATTCCTCATTACAACATAATGGAGTTATGATTTTGGACAGAGAAAATGAGTTCAGTAGCCCTCTGCCTAAGATCATTTAAATTGGTAATATAAGCATCAATAACAAACCATAGAAAATAAACTACAAGTAAATTTTAAAGAGAGAACAAAAGTAATCAGTGAAGGTATTATAAGAAAATGAGAGTTTGTTGTCATTTGGGGAAGGCCTTTTTAAGCAAATGGACATCTCAGAAGCTATAAATTATGACATTTGATTTCATGAAATTTAAAAATTTGTTTTAATCAAGGCTCATTCCTCAGAGCCAACTACTTTGAAGTATCTTAGGTGCTTTTCCTGCTACTTATCCTCATGTATCCACATTACATGAAAGTGAAAGTTGCTCAGGCATGTCTGATGTTGCGACCCCACGGACTATACAGCCCATGGAATTCTCCAGGCCAGAATACAGGAGTGGGTAACCTTTTCCTTCTCCAGGGGATCTTCCCAATCCAGAGATCGAACCCAGGTCTCCCACATTGCAGGTGGATTCTTTACCAGCTGAACCACAGTAGTTTAGTTCAATCATTCGTGTCCAACTCTTTGCGACCCCATGGACTGCAGCACACCAGGCCTCCCTGTCCATCACCAACTCCTGGAGTTTACTCAAACTCATGTCCATTAAGTCAGTGATACCATCCAACCAGCTCATCCTCTGTCGTCCCCTTTTGCTCCTGCCTTCAATCTTGCCCAACATCAAAGTCTTTTCCAGTGAGTCAGTTCTTTGCATCAGGTGGCCACAGTATTGGAGTTTTGGCTTCAGCATCAGTCCTTCCAGTGAATATCCAATGAATATTCAGGACTGGTTTCCTTTAGGATGGATTGGTTGGATCTCCTTGGAGAACAGAATGGCAAATCACTTTAGTTTTCTTGCCTTGAGAATCCCATGAACAGTATGAAAAGGCTGAGCCACAAGGAAAGCCCAATATTACATGATTTCCCTACTATTCTTTTTATATTCTTTCTTTCTTGAGAACTCATTACTGGATGAAGACTTAATCCCTTCTTCCCCACAACTTCAACCACTCTTTCCCTGTCTCATCACATTGGGGTGGCCCCAAAGTTGTTCGGGGTTTTCTGTATGTTATCTTTCCCCAGAGCCACTCTTGTGCCTCTTTTATACAGAATATAAATGATGTTACTTGAAGTCAATGTTTCATCCTTTACCACAGGTTTTGAAATAGTAACAAAAATATCATAAGTCATGAATTAGTATGCATTCTTTTCTTTATGACTTTGACATGCTTGATGTTGTCTACACATTCTGTGTTTTCCTATAGGGATCATGCCGCACAGTATTGCTTTTATGTATTTTCCTCTGCACTGGGCTTGGGAGTTCTATTTCTTGCTTTCACTTCTACAAAAGTCATTTAAGTTATTTTTAAAATCTTGATCCCTGTGATTATATCTCTGTAATTAAAGTGAAAGATAAAATTACATTTTTAAATATTCCCCCCCATGAAGAATTGTCTGTCTTAATATTTGGCCTTGTTCCTCCTGCCCTTCTAGAAATTACTTGAGTAAAAGTACATAAACTAGAGATACACATTTATAGTTTTATTAAATACATTTACCCTGATTTTCAGTTTAGAACTGTTGTTGTCTGCTCACTAAGTCTTGTCTGACTCTTGTGACCCCATGGACTATAGCCCGCCAGACTCCTCTGTCCATGGGAGTTCTCAGGTAAGAATACTGGAGTGGGTTTCCACTTCCTCCTCCAGGATATCTTCCTAACCAAGGGATCAAACCTGTGTCTCCTGCTTGGCTGGAAGATTCTTTACCACTGAGTCACCAGGGAAGCCCGTGTAACTGTTACACTTTAGACTTAAATCAATGACTCATTATTTTTGATGTTTGTAGTCAACCTACTCCACACTTTTGGTATTGCTGAGCCCCTAAATTTATGTCACTTTTCAGGTGATTGAGGTCTCTGTGTGAGAGACAAGTCCTTTATCTTTTCCATCCAGCTAAATAAAGTCATAATTTCATATATATTTAAACTTAGACTAAATGTCACACTTCCCAATTCATATTTGCTAATTTATTTGCCAGAGATTAGACTCAGATTCATATTTTCTGTGTTGACCATACTTTTAAGATGTTTTGGTATTTGCATTTTTTAAATGAAAGCACATTTAAGTGTTTTTATTTGCACTCTTAATTAGTATTAAAGTTTAACTGACATTTGATTTGGCTCTTACTGATCTCTTTATTTTGGTTCTTCACTCAGTAATCTGGGAGACATGTCTCATAAATTTGTCCAAGAAGGATAAGCAGCTCCAGTTACTTTTACATGTGAAGAACAACTTGGGGGTTGAATATAATTCTAGGTATACAAAGTAGTGCCATCAATAAACACAATTCTGCTATGCTGGTGTTATACAAGAGATATCTGTCATTAATTTAATGTTTGTCTTTTTTTTTTTTTGCTGCAAACGTAGTAACATTAGTCTTATTCTTTGACTCTGTGAAAAGGAACTATTCCAAGGTAAATTTGAAGCTAATAAGTTAGATGTAGCTTTTTAAAATTGAAGTATAGTTGATGACAGGGAGGCCTGGCATGCTGTGATTCATGGGGTCACAAAGAGTTGGACACAACTGAGCGACTGAACTGAACTGATAGTTGATTTAAGTTAGATGTAATTGTGAAGAATAATTTAATCTGCATGTGCAAGTCTTTAAATTTCAGTTGAGAAAGAGATGAGATGCAATATTATTTCTCATGTATTTTTATTTTTCTATGTTTATTTCCACTTTGAGATCATTAATTATTCCTTCAGAAATGTCTGCAGATGTCTGCTTTGCCATGTGTTTTCACTGTATCAATCACATTATCTCCATGCACTTTTAACTCTTAGATACTTGTTTCCTCTGAATTCTGAGACAGCTTTTCAACTTTGTTCAGTTTTCATAGCTGCTAGTATTCTGCACTCAGGTAATTTTAAAATCTGTTTCATGGGTTTGCTTTTGTCTTTCTCTTATGTTAGACAGTTTTTTGTTTTTTTTTTTTTTCCCCCATTTTGGTCATTAACTACAACAGCTTCCCTAATAATGGTCCATGTCTCCACCACAAAGGCCACCTCACATCACGTCTTATAGGAGATTCCTAACAGAATTAAGCACACACATATAGAATTTCAAAATTTAACTTTTCTTTGGGTATTTATTTTATTTTATTCTAACTTCTCACAATATTACATCCTTTCATTTTCTTGATATTTTTTCCTTGGATGAAATGTTCTCACTGTTTTGTTGTTGTTGTTGTTGTTAAGTGTTTTGTTGACTTGTCTTATATGAGGAGATATTTATTCAGGTCAAAGTATCTACATTATTATCAATTCATTTTCTAAAATTTCCGTAACCTTTATACCATGTGATCCTAATGATAGAGAAAACATCACTAGTTCAACTTATCACAAAATGACAATTACCTTCACAATTTAAACAGTGAGTCAGAAAGACTGAGGGGAAGAATAAAATTTGTTCCAGCTGTTGGTTTTTAAGCAAGGAGATATATAGCAATTTGGCAGCACTGTCTTTGTCATATTTGAAATATTCTGACACCTTCCTATTAAAATATGTATTAAACATTGCAAACTTTTAAAGCATTTCAGCAGCACTGGAAAGAGTAATTTTTGGTATAGAGAGAAGTCAGGGTTTCCATTAGGAAGTGGCAGGACCCAGCTGCCCACCCAAGCATCATCTGGATCTTTGGTTTCCTCCTCTGTAGTTCTGGCTCACACACAGCCCTACTTTGTCTGTCTGCTTTCTGTCCTACTTTTAATTTTTTCTTCACCCTTTATATCAGAGGAGCATGCAGCATTTAGTTTGGCAGCTCTTCTATCACCCAATGAATGGCTTCCAACTCCCACCCATGCTTTCTATCTTTTTTCTGCCAGAATAATTCTCGCCCCCTATTTTGACAGGAACTCTTGGCAAGAGAAAAAAAGACTCTGAATGACTTTAGGATATATGGCATAAATAGTTGACTTTAGACCCTCTGTGTTCAAGGTTTTCTACTTGGCTCTCCTTGTGATATGCTTTATACCACCACAGCTATACTATGGTATAATAATCCCAGTTGGTACTTGGAGTAAAAGTCTTTTATAGCCATAAATGTGTGTTATGCAATGACAGTCAAACGCTGACATATTTTTTTTCCCAATGCTTTATGGTCTAGAATTGTACTGTGATTGCTGTAGGTAAATTAAATGTTACTTGGGATTTAATGCAGTGCATTGTCAATACCAAATAATAGATAATAAAACAGTGTAATAAATTACCTTAAAAAATACAGAAAGTTGTTTAATGTTCACCATCAGCTCTTATTTCTAAGACTTTATGTGGCTTCCATAATGGATTAGATCAGCAGATTAGCATTGCTAAAGAATATTAAGAGTTTCCTGAAAAGGAGCTGATCATAAAAATACCTATCCTTGCTTCTCCTTATTTTCAGTATTAAAAATTAAAGTTTCAAATGTCACCGTGCAACAGAAATACAATGTGAGCCATATATGAGCTGCAGGTTAAAAAGGAAAGAGTTTCTGAATTACGTTTTACTCACCTTAACATATCCAACATATTGCCAACTATCAACATATAATAAATATAAAAAAGATAAATGGAAAGATAGCCCATAATCATGAATTAGAAGAATTAACAGTTAAAACAGCCATCCTACTAAAGGCAATCTACAGATTCAATGTAACCTCAATAAAATTCCACTGACATTTTCCACAGAAATACACACCAAAAAGCTGAAATTAGTACGGAACTACAAAAGACCTTGAATAGCCAAAATCACCTTGAGAAAGAAGAACAAAGCTGGAGGCATCATACTTCCTGATTTCAAATTATATTAAAGTGATAGTAAGCAAAACAAATTATGGTTTTGACATAAAAACAGACACAGATCAATGGAACTGAATACTGAGCCCACAAATAAAACTGAAACATATATGGTCAATTAATTTACAACAAAGACCAAGAATATATGTTTGGGAAGGAACAGTCTCTTCCATACACAGTATTGGGAAAACCAGGAAGTCAAATGCAAAAGAGTGAAATTGGACCTCTGTCTTCAGTTCAGTTCAGTTGCTCAGTTGTGTCTGACTCTTTGTGACCCCACGGATTGCAGCACACCAGGCCTCCCTGTCCATCACCAGCTCCCGGAGTTTACTCAAACTCATGTCCATTGAGTTGGTGATGCCATCTAACCATCTCATCCTCTGTTGTCCCCTTCTCCTCCCCCTGTCTTACACCATACACAAAAAGTATCTTAAAATGGATGGAAGACTTGAATGTAAGTATCTGAGATGATAAAACTCTTAGAAGAAAACATAGGCAGTTATCTTGTTGACACTGGTCTTGGCAATGATTCTAACACCAAAAACAGAGGCAACAAAAGCAAAAATAAACAAGTGAGACTATATTAAACTGAAAAGCTTCTGCATAGCAAAGGAAACCATCAACAAAATAAATAGGCAGCCTGGGAATGGGAGAAAATATCTGCAAATCATTGTTCTGTTAAGGGGTAATAACCAAAGCATATAAGGGACTCATAAAACTCAATAACAAAACACCAAACAATCCAATTAAAATATGGGCAGAGTATCTGAATAGATATTTTTCCAAAGAAGGCATACAGATTGCCAACGGGTGCATGAAAAACTATTCAACATCACTAATCATCAGGGAAATGCACATAGAAGCCTCAGTGAGTTATCACATGACATCTGTTAGAGTGGCACCATCAAAAAGACAAGAAACACCAAATGCCAGCAAAGATGTGGAGAAAAGGGAGCTCTGTGCACTGCTGATAGAAATGTAATCAGCACAGAAACTGTGGAAAGTAATAACAGCATTCCTCAAAAAATTAAACATAGAACTACCATGTGATCCAGCAATTTCACTTCCAGTTATTTATCTGAAGAAAATGAAAACACTAACAAGAGAATTTCTTCACCCTTATGTTTACTGCGGCATGATTTTCAGTAGCCAAGATAGGAAAGTGAAAGAAAATGTCTGTTGCTTGGTTGTGTCCGACTCTTTGCGAACCCATGGACTGTAGCCTGCCAGGCTCCTCTGTTCATGAAATTCTCCAGGCAAGAATACTGGAGTGGGTAGCCATTCCTTTCTCCAGGGGATCTTCTTAACCCAGGCATCAAACCTGGATCTCCTGCATTGCAGACAGATTCTTTGCCGTCTGAGTCACCAGGGAAGCCCAGTCAAGATACGGGTATAGCCTAAGTGTCGATCACTGGATGAGGCAGTAAAGAAAACAGTGTATATACAAATATCCAGTGCTCTACCACATATTCATAAAAAATAAAATCTTGCCAGTTGGGGCAATGTGGATGAAACTTGAGGGCACTATGCTAAGTGACAGAAGTCAGAAAAGACAGAAACCATATGGTTGCACTTAGGTAGGAATCTAAACAAACCAATGAAGCTCGCAGATACAGAGAACAGACTGCTGGCTGACAGATTCTAGGGTGAGGAAAGGGGTCAAATGGGTCAAATGGGTCAAAAGGTGCAAGTTTCCAATTATAAAATAAATAATCATGGGCATGCAGTGTGCAGCATGGCGACTAGGGTTAATAATTGTGCACACTTACTGCACACTTAAAGTTGCTAAGAAAATAGGTCTTAAAAGTTCTCATCAAAAGAAACAAATTCTAACTATGTGCAGTTGTAGATGCTAACAAGATTTATTGTGGCAATTACTTTACAATATATACGAATACTGAATCATGAGGTTGTACACCTGAACTAGTATGTCAATTGTACCTTAATAACAAAAGGTTGTTGTAATTTTTTGATACTTACTTTATACTTAGAGCAATACATCTCAATTTATACTACCTCATGACTGTTGCCTGATAGACAAATAGGGTTAATGACCACCACTTGAAGTGCAGAAGTAAGCTGTGAGGCAGAGTATTTAAATCCTTTCCTTCTAGAAATAGCAATAAACATTTAAGGAAAAGCAAAATTTATTTTGTACTAACTCTCATATTCCATATAAGAGAAAAGCACAGTCAGTTCCTCTTCTAGATAAACTAAATTAACTAAATGGTTTTCTGAAGTATTATAATACTTCCAGGCATCTGTAATAGGAAAATGCACGCACATTTTAAAATCTCAAATATATGTAATTAATTGCAGTTATAACTGAGAAAGTAACAGCTACCACTTACTGTCTGCTCTGTATTGAGACATGAAGCAATGTCTTAATATAAATTAATGTTAATAATCTTTAAAACTTAAAAATATTTCTTTTCAATGAATGCATATATGAAACATATTGTTTATTCTTCCTATGTTTTAGCTATGGTGGAGCAGAAGTCTCTGGGTCAGTCATCACTGAACACAATTAGATATATTTTTGGAGATCATGTTATTATAGTTTTTCCCTTATTTTCTGTTGACAATGTATTTCACTAATTCTATTTTTTTTCTCTTTTTTTATTTATTTATTTATTTTTTTAATTTTAAAATCTTTAATTCTTACATGTGTTCCCAAACATGAAACCCCCTCCCACCTCCCTCCCCATAACATCTCTGTGGGTCATCCCCATGCACCAGCCCCAAGCATGCTGTATCCTGCGTCAGACATGGACTGGTGATTCAATTCTTACATGATAGTATACATGATAGAATGCCATTCTCCCAAATCATCCCACCCTCTCCCTCTCTCTCTGAGTCCAAAAGTACGTTATACACCGCTATGTCTTTTTTCCTGTCTTGCATACAGGGTCGTCATTGCCATCTTTCTAAATTCCATATATATGTGTTAGTATACTGTATTGGTGTTTTTCTTTCTGGCTTACTTCACTCTGTATAATCGGCTCCAGTTTCATCCATCTCATCAGAACTGATTCAAATGAATTCTTTTTAACGGCTGAGTAATACTCCATTGTGTACATGTACCAAAGCTTTCTTATCCATTCATCTGCTGATGGACATCTAGGTTGTTTCCATGTCCTGGCTATTAGAAACAGTGCTGCGATGAACATTGGGGTACATGTGTCTCTTTCAATTCTGGTTTCCTCGGTGTGTATGCCCAGCAGTGGGATTGCTGGGTCATAAGGTAGTTCACTAATTCTAAATGGATATCAAGACATAAGGTGAAAATATATTTTCCCTGTTCAGCTATTGTGATTTAACTGACCTTTGTCTTATTTAAGAACTGAAGAAGTGAGAGATGGAGACAGTCTAACAACCCGATCGTTCCTGTTGGGAAGTTTATTCTCTGGGATTACCTTTTTAAAGTTTATGTCCCTTAATTATTATTAATTTTGGCTTCCATTGGGACAACTTAAAATGGTCCCTTTCTACTGCTTATAAAAAAGCATATGCCATTGTTTTGTTAAAGTTTGTCTGTAGTGTCCTTCCTTCAAAATGTGAGGATGTAAATAAACTCTGTAGAGATTACTTATATGCTATTGAAAATATCAGTCATAACACTGTTCTAGTTGTTTGACTGTGACTGGCGAATTTCTGGAATGTCTGTCTTCTGAAAAACAGAAATACATTGTGTGGAAGAGGAAGTTATGTGTGTCAATAACATTTTACAGTGCATTCCTTACAAATACTTATTTAAATACAGAATTATTTAAATTTTTAGTTACTCAAATTCAAGTGTATTTCCATTTCATTATTTTACTGCCCCTCAAACTGTATAATATTCATACATTATAAGGTATCTCAGTAAGTGTGTTATTTGTAAGCTACCCTGTGGTGTCTTGTTATGGCAGCCTCAACAGACTAAGACATGGTTGGAGCCTGGTGTTAATGCATTTTAGCACCAGTGTACTTCAGTTGATCCCCAGAGGATGAGATGTTTGGATGACCCAGTGGACATGAGTTAGAGCAAATTCCAGGAGATAGTGAAGGACAGGAAAGCCTGGAATGCTGCAGTCCATAGGGTCTCAAAGAGTTGGACACAACTTAGTGACTGAACAACAACTTACAACTAAAGCATGATTTTGCTTGTAGGAGCAGTGTTTCTGGCATCTCAAGTGCAAGTCTTAATGTGTATATCAAGGTTTCTCCAGTACAACCGGAAGGAACCTCAGCTTATCCCCAGAACAGTGAGATCTCTAAAGCTCTCAGCTCCTCAGTATCTGTTTTCTGCAGGACCTTCCAGAATCGAGTCTTGCACGTGATCAACACAGGACCTGATAGAGGACCTAGGACATATTCTATGCAGACATTTGGAGTGTGTCTCTCTCCTTAAACCCCAGCCACTCCCACAGTCCCAGACTCTGCTCTGTGTCTCCTGCACTCACTGAGACCAGTATTCTCAGCTGGGCTCTATTTCTCTGTGCAGCATTTTGAAAAATGTTCCTTGTGAGACATGCAGGTTTAGTGTAGGTCCCATTTCAAATACTTCCCTTCTAAAATTCACGGCATAATCCATTGCTTTCAAATGTCTTTTTATATATATTTTATACATTCTGTCCCATTTTTATAACTATTTACAGCAGTTGGGTAAGTTTGATACCAGCTATTTCATCTCGCTCAGAAACTATTAGTTCTTCACATATACTTCAGCCACTCCCAATAAATCAGAAAATTCAATTAAATCTTTTATGTTCAAATTTTCTCCCCATCTTTCTGCTACTACTCTGGTCTAAATTATCATAAACTCTTCCCTGGATTTCTACACTAGCTTTCAACTCATAGCTCCAGTTTCAGCACATACTTTAGAGAGTGGAATTCTAGAAATATAACATATTATGTTCCTCTCTGGGTGAAATTTTTCAGTAGCTTCTCATTAAACTTAAGAGTAAATGTTTGAATTCCTTCCAGTACTTGGGATGATGTAAGCCTGCTAAATGGTTTTCTATGCACATCTCTGTTTCTTCTTTATGTTTCAGCAATACTGTTTTTTTTTAATTTATGCATCTCCAAAATTTTACCCACAGCTATACTTTTAGCAGCCTGATTTTTTTTTTTTTAATGACCATGACATGCTCATTATTCTTCCCCTGACTTCTTTCTCCAGTTTCAGGTGACAGCTTAAGTGTTACTGTCTTGGCGAGGCATTTCCTGATCCCATAGAACTTTACTCTTCAATCTCCCAACATCCTAATCTTTTAGCTCAAGCCACATACCATAATGTGATTTCCCACTTATATACAGGTGTATGCTTTTAATGTCTATATTTTCCATATGTAAGCATCATGAAGACGGGGGTCTTGTCTTTGTTTTAATTACCACTCTGTGCCCAATGATATTACGTGGTATGTGGTATATAATAGCTGTTACAGAAACATTCACTGAATTAAAGAAAAATATATAATATTTAACTTCAGAAAGAAGGAGGTTTCAAAGTCAACATCTGGAGGTTTAATAATTAAAATTTTCAAAGAATCTTTAAGAATTGGAACTGGAAGCAATCAATAAGATTACTTATCCAAGCACCATGCTGATTTAATAATCCCTTTGATAACATCACCTATACTTGAATCATTCCAGAATCAGGGACTATTTCACAAGGAATTATATTCTATTTTTAGACAATTCTTATTATTTTAAATTTACATTGTTTATTAAATTTTATATTATTTAAATTTATATAATTTAAGCCTTCTATTGAAATGCTTTACTTATAATCTTATGGAGAGTGGTCTCTCACTTTTACAAAAGAATTCTGATGATACACACATTTTTTTCCTTTTATATTTCTTCTGAAATTAACTAAAGTCATAATTAAAAATGAAAATTATTCTTACATCTTACTGTGTTACAAAGTGACATTCCATTTTGGATGCTTTAACGTTATTGGCATTCTTTGAGCTATATGTTAGATCTATTTATCACTGTGCATAGTTAATGATTCATATTTGCATGCACTATAAGAAAGAAATTTTGAATATGAGTCAAAATATAGACAAAAACACAAATTTATGGAAGGAGAGTCTTTTAGCTAACATTAACAAAGATATATGAAAAATTTAACTACAATGTTCACATCTGCCCATTATTGTCAAAAAAGAAATGAAAATCTTCGTGTGTATGTATGCATTACAGTAAACAGTAACTGTTTTGAATGAGAAGACTCATGTAACAGAAAATCTACTTAATGCACTTTAGCTCAGTGTGTGTGTGCATGGTTTAGAAACATATCTATACTCTGTCTCACAGAACTGTAAAACAGTCAAATGAGAAAACACATTTGAAAGCATTTTTAGTTTTCAAGTGAAATGTTCTAATACTGCCCACTGTAATCATAAATAATTTTAAAGAATTGTTATATATATTTTAAAAATAAGTAAAATAAAAGACTAATCATAGACACAGTTGTTTGCTTCTATGTGCATGAAGCAATTTGCAAAACTGAATTATTTTGTTACCATGGTCTCTGTTTCTGAATCATTTTTATCACCCCTATTTTTGGGGATGTATTTGTTGGGTTTGCTGACAGAGTGACCCACTTTCTCCCAGCTCTTCTTTGAGACTATATTAGACCCTTCTAAAATTGTATTAACTTTTATGGGTCACTATATGAGTTATTGCTTCAGCACAGTAAGTTACATTTTCCAAACTGCTGCCAATGGATCTTCATTAATCTGGGGAAATGGAAGTGTTTGGTGGTATAATTACATATTGTATCCTTTCAAGATTCTGGGTGAGTAAAAATAGAAACCATATATGAGATAATGGTGTTTTAGCTATGATACTAAAATCTAGTAGCACCCATTTACACATTCATATGTAAAATGCTGACATGAGAATATATAAGCAGTCCTTTTCAAAATGCTGTGGTAAGATTATACATTGATCGTGCTTTCTCTAAACATAGCAGTAAGAGATAAGACCTGTTTTTATAAAGTCATTAAGAAACCTAAGCATGTTTAGTGGTACAGATAAAACTGTTCATTAGCCGGAAACAACAGAGAAACGTACAGCAGCAGTGTAGCTGCAGGCAAGAGTGTGCCTGTCTCTGGATCCAAATGTGGGCCGTGATGAATATGACTCAGGGTGGCAAGAACCAAATTCCCCCCTTATAGAGCAAAGGGAAAAAGGGAGAGAAGACATTCACGACACTTGAAGAATCTCCCAAATTTCTCACCATTGTCAAAAGCCTGTACAAAACTGATCAAGAGAAAAGGAGGAAACACCTATTCTTATAGGTGAGTTTTATCAACTTTAAGAAACAGATAAAAAACACTTTAGAGAAATTCAAAAGCTCATTCCTTAACATATGTTATGAGACAGGAAGTTATTAAGACTTAAACTTGATAAAAATAGTATAAGAGAAAAGAATTATAGGTTTATGTATGATTACGGGTGAAAAAAATTCTAAGTGATAATTTTGGCACATGGAACCTAGAAGTGTTATAAAATATTCATCATGACCATATGGTGTTTATTCTCAGAATTCAAGAAAGGTTCTCTATCAAAAATGTATTAATATATTCTACCAATTCAACTCAGAAAATGGAATGATTATTATAAAAAAATAATAAAACAATTTTAAAATGTTAACCCATTTTCATGGTTAAAACTAAGAATATCTGAGAAGTTCCTTTTTCTACTTAGAATTTCTACTTTAAAGATATCAAATATTATTATTTACAGGGAATCATTTAAATTCAGGAGTTCAGAAACAAACCAAAATAGCAAAAATAACCAGTAAATCTGCTATTCAAAGTTGTACCACAGTAGATGAATAAGCAAGAAGAAAGAGGCAATTGTGCTATTATATACAGATAAAACATATATCCAAGACAAGGTACAGACCCATTATATAAAAAGTTAAATTTTCTTGATAAAAGTTCAATTACCTAAAGATAATAAGAAAAAATTCAAATAACAATTCAAAATCTATGAAAAAATATATTTAAAATATGGCTCTGAACAAACCAAAACAATGGATAACATGTTATGATAAGAATGTCATTTCTCTCCAGACTAATCTTTAAGTTCATGTATTTCCAATCAGAATATCAACAGAAATCCACATGGAATTTATCAAATTGTATTGATATTCATATAGGAGGGAGTAAAGAAAGTAGTTTCAAAAATAGGTATGCTATTTCTGAAAGCAAAAAAAAATGAAAGTATCTTCAATCATTATCAGATATTGATAATCATTTAGAACTATGATAATTAAGGTAATGGATGTTGGCTTCATAGATCACAAGCCATGTTCTGACCTTGTGGAAAACTGCACAGCAAGCAAGTAGAATGTGTTCAACTTGTTCATAGATAAACACCCCTGAACAGTATTTCCTATTAAAATCAAATATATTATAAGAATGTCCACATTTTCTAACAAACATTTCTTTTAGCTATTTTAGAAATTACAAATTTAAAAACAAGGCCAGGTGGTGAGATTATGTCTTCTTACAATTTATATTACTTTAAAAATGAACTAATACAGTGAACATAACTAAACACCAAGTCTTTTTTTTTCCCTCTGTGACTGTAATGTTCTCACTATTTTGATAAACAGTTATCCACACATATATGTCATAGATAAATAAATGGATCGGTGAATGGACAAACAGAAGGAAAAAGAAAGAAAGGTAATTCCATTATTTCAAGAATATTCTTTGTATTGCTCATTGCTTTAAACCAAACACTTAGAACAATGTCTGGAACATTTCACATGTGTAAGAAATATTTTCTTTAATATAAAAATACTAATTTACCATTAAAGAAATCTTATATACTTAACTGCATTCCCTTTATTTAAAAACACTATCACGGCAGCTGGATTAGATAATTTAGTGCTGAAATTTCATAAAAGAGGTCATATTGTGTATTTCACATTTGCAAAAGGTAATTTTTTTGGTGGAGAAACTGAGTAAGACATTTTAGAGAGTAGAAATAAGGAAATGTTAACTCGGTGTTGGTTTACCAGTTTTTCTAGACTTGTAAGTTAACAGATATTTGAAACCTACACTATTCAGATTGAAAATGTAATAGTATATAAGACCTATAGAAATAGAAGCACAATTTCTGTTCTTTTATTTCTGAGTTCAGAATCCAAATGCTGATGTGAGTAAAGCCTTATATTTAAGTTTTGAAGGTAAAGTGAATATTGTGATAGGAAAGCTTTGACATTTTAAAAGATGGAATTCCAAGACAGCAAACAAAGATTCTAATCTTTCTTGGCCATGTGTGTTTGCACACAAATGCTTGCATTATTTACAAGAACATGAGCGGGTAATCATCTCACTTATTTGCATTTAATATTGATTGATATTGTTTCTTAATAGATTTTCTTCATCATTCTCTTATTTTAATTTAGAGATGATAAACTTATATGTGAATGAACAAATCTGCTCTTTTCTATATAATCTGTATATCTCTAAATCTTTTGTTTCCATGAATGAGAAGTTATAAAATATGAAATAATCCTGTGACTGTTTATTTCTTCATGGTACAGTGAGAAAAGAAATTAAAGCTAAATTCCATCAACCTCATGAATGAATAACTACACTGTACATTAAATCTTATCTTGTATTTCATAGTATAGCTAAGAAACTCACATTCACACTTCAGTGGAGCTATGCTTTTAAGAGCATTCTTAAAGCAGCTACCTGAAATAATTTTAAATGTTCTGTTTTCAGACATACAGAAATATACACACACATGTGGTCATTTCTTCTATTCTTTTAATATATTTGTTTTTTCTTTCTGATTTACTTCATTCTGTATGACCTGAATGTAAGGTCATACATTACAAAACACAGGGAGAACACTCTTTGATATGAATCACAGCAAAATCCTTTTTGAACCACCCCCTTAGAATAATAAAAATAAAAACAAAAATAAACGGGACCTAATTAAACTTAAAAGCTTTTGCACAGTCAAGGAAACCATAAACAAGATGAAAAGACAACCCTTGGAATGGGAGAAAATATTTGCAAACTTCGGTTCAGTTGCTCAGTCATGTGACTCTTTGTGACCCCATGGACTGCAGCATACCAGGCTTCCATGTCCACCAAATTTTGCAGCTTGTTCAAACTCTTGTCCATTGACTCGGTGATGCCATCCAACCATTTCATCCTCTGTCGTCCCCTTCTCCTCCTGTCTTCAATATTTCCCAACATAAGGGTCTTTAAGGAGTCAGTTCTTCACATCACGTGGGCAGAGTATTGGAGTTTCAGCTTCAACATCAGCCCCTCCAAAGAATATACAGGACTGATTTCCTTTAGGGTAGACTGGTTGGATCTCCTTGTATTCCAAGGGACTCTAGAGAGTCTTCTCCAACACCACAGTTCAAAAGCATCAATTCTTCAGCGCTCAGCTTTCTTTATAGACTAACTCTCACACCCGTACATGACTACTGGAAAAAGCATAACTGACTAGATGGACCTTTGTTGGCAAAGTAATGTCTTTGCTTTTTAATATGCTGACTAGGTTGCTCAAAGCTTTTCTTCCAAGGAGTAAGCATCTTTTAATTTCATGGCTGCAATCACAGTCATATCTCCAAAGATACACAGATGACCAGCAAACACATGAAAAGATGCTCAAAACCACTAATTATTAGAGAAATGTAAATCAAAACTACAATGAGGTATTACCTCACAATAGTTAGAATGTCCATAATCAAGAAATTTACAAACAATAAGTGCTGGAAAGGGTGTGGAGAAAAGGGAACCCTCTTGCACTGTTGGTGGGAATGAACATTGATACAGCCACTATGAAGAACAGCATAGAGACTCCTTGAACTAAAACTACCCTATGATCCAGCAATTCCACTAATGGCCATATACCCTGAGAAAAGCATAACTCAAAAAGACACGTGTACCCCAGTGTTCATTGCAGTACTGTTTACAATAGCCAGGATATACTTTTAACATACAATAGCATAACTTGGTGAAACGAACTGAAGGATTTGAGGCAGGTAAAAGATAAGGATTTAAACAAAAGATCTTTATATGCATAATTAGTATGTAACATTTCTATAAATGGATTAACATAATTTATCATTCATATTTTTGGTCTACTATGGTATTCCCATTCCTCATTTTTATAATATCTTAGTTCACTGATATATTTTTGCCTAGAAATATGCCTTAGAATGTGAAAGCACGGCATTTGATCTAAGGAAATATCTCCCTATTTTTGTACCCATAGTGACTTCTAAAGACAAGAGAAATGGCCTTGAATTCAAGGATAAGTGTCTAACTCTTCACAATAACCAGATTAAGCTAACTAAAAATTATGCAGGATATGGGACAATAGATTCTATGTTGTTCTTCAATTCTAATATAAACCATTGGCACCTAAATATTTTCTATCATCCTTTAAGGCATCTAGAATGTATATTGTTAAATTGCAATCTATTATACAACATTTGTGAACATCTTTTTGGTACATTCTTGTCTTTTTAAAATTAAGCTGAAACTCTGTACATTCTAATTTCATTTTTTTGATAAATTCCATATGTTGCACTTTGAAAATGCCCTTTATGTGTAGACTTCCACTTCCTTGTTTAAATGTTTTACATAAGGTATTTTCTTCCTTTCATAGCTACATGCTAAATAACTTTAATTATAATTTTTAAAATGTTTCTATTGAAATTGTCTGATTCGGAGAAAATGCAGATCATGTCAATGAGCTATACTATTTCTGCTGAATTTTACATTTTAAGTAATTTCCATTGTTGGTGTGTTTTTCATGATTTAAGATTTAACTTTGACATTGATACTGCACAAATTTGTATTTGAGTTTTATATCATCAATTGGCACCTCAGAGTTGATGCCTAAGAAACTGAGTCACACAGCTCTTCAAAATTTACAATATTATCTTATTATTATTATTGCCACGTCTGTCAAGAACACTATAGAACTCTGGCTGTAAAACTTGCTTACACATTGAAATGTGAAGACAAAAATATTGATTCAATCACAGATAATTTTCTAGTAGCACAGTTGATGTTCCATGTTTACTTCTGGTTATTAAATTTTGATGATTAATCATCTCTATGACATATGCAATTGACAACCTCGAATAGCAAAAATTAATGATGACACGTCATTTCAACTTTTAAGAACATGTCTTCTGCTTTTAGAAATTCCCATTTTGAAAAGAGATTAAGTAAAAAGTAGTTTAAGTTATTTGGATTGGTTTGCATGTGTGTAAGCAGGAAGTTGACAGAATTTGCATTTTTTAACTGTAAACAGAAAAATCTCAGAGACCCATACAAATCTGAATTTCCCCTTTGGCTGAAAATAATACCAAGCTCATAAATGCCAGCTGATTTCTGATAGAACTCCCACAAAATTGTATTTTATTGTATTTGTTACTTTTTATCTCTATGGAAAATAAGGTCAGTCAAATTGCTATAATATTCATGCCTCATTTATCTATTTGCAATAGAATTGCTAGTGCAGAAATAAAGAACAAGATATGATTCTGGGAGGGAGAGAAGGAAAGAAGATTAGCTAAATTGGTTTTCACTCCTCTAAGATAGTTAATTAAAATCAACTTATGCTACCATATCTTCTGCTTATACCTCATTTCATTATGTTAGCTTTATTTACTAAATTTATTAAATCTATTACATTTGGGTATATAAAGATAAATATCTCATCTATTTAAGTCATATAATCAAATATTAATTCTGGCCACAGAATTTAGATTTTAAGTTTTTGCCATAGAATCTAAAATTTAGTGTGTATTGTTATTAAATGAAAAATATTAAATTTGAAAACCTGAAATGTTGACTTAGCATTAATAAAATTTTCAGAGGTAATTTCATGGACCCATGAATTCCCACAAATATTTTCATTGAGGGGCCAATGGTGTGTGGTGGATTTTATTAGCACTACATTTACAGATCTAGTGACTGCAGCCGTGAAATTGAAAGGCACTTTCTCCTTGGAAGGAAAGTGATGACCGACCTAGACAGCATGTTCAAAAGCAGGGACATTACTTTGCCAACTAAGGTCCATCTAGTCAAGGCTATGGTTTTCCCTGTGGTCATGTATGGATGTGAGAGTTGGACTGTGAAGAAGGCTGAGAGCCGAAGAATTGTTGCTTTTCAAATGTGTTGTTGGAGAAGACTCTTGAGAGTTCCTTGGACTGCAAGGAGATCCAACCAGTCCATTCTGAAGGAGATCAGCCCTGGGATTTCTTTGGAAGGAATGATGCTGAAGCTGAAACTCCAGTACTTTGGCCACCTCATGCAAAGACTTGGCTCATTGGAAAAGACTCTGATGCTGGGAGGGATTGGGGGCAGGAGGAGAAGGGAACGACAGAGGATGAGATGGCTGGATGGCATCACTGACTCGATGGCCGTGAGTCTGAGTGAACTCTGGGAGTTGGTGATGGACAGGGAGGCCTGGCGTGCTGCGATTCATGGGGTCGCAAAGAGTCGGACACGACTGAGCGACTGAACTGAACTGAAGTGAACTGAATAAACATCGGTTAGGATACTAAGAGAGTTTATAATACTAGTATATTAAAACTTGTAATGGCCAACTGATATTTTTTATTTAATTCCTGAAATTCTTTCATAACTAGTCATATATTAGAGAAACTTATTTGGACAGGGGCTTAAATGTAAAATACATGTAGATACTAGCTTGTTATAAAAATATATATTATACTGTTAGTAATATCAACAAATAGAATTATTGAGAAAGTTTCAAACTTTGCTAGATGTTCATTGAATCATATGAAGTATTTGAGAGCCTGAAACTATTATTTAGTTAGAGAATAACTGTGTCAGGGAAATATAAGTGGGAATGAAATGATCCACCCTGTGAAAGTCCAGCCTTGCCTTTATGTCTTTTCTTCATATATATGTATATATCTGTGAGTTACCACTTCTGAAGTACATTGGTTTAGACCAGTGTCCTCACTTGACCTTTATCAGAGATGAGGGTCTTCACCATCCTTAGCCCACACCACACAGTCTCCACCTGGAGCCATCAGCATTCTCTGCAGGTTTGCCCTTCTCCAGAGGCAACCTGCACCCACCCACCTCTCTTTTGATTTCTTAGAGTGTATGGATTATTCATTTTCAATGTCTCTATTATTTATTTTTATTGAAGCAGAGTTGCCTTATACTATTACTGTTAGTTTCAGGGGGTATAGCGGTGACTTTTTTTTTTAATGGATTATAAGGTTATTATGAAATACTGGCTATATTCCTTGTGCTATGTATTATATACTTGTATCTTAATTTATACCTAGTAGTTTGTACCTCTTAATCTCCTTCACCTATCTTGTCAACCCTTTACACTCATTCTCATTTCTGGTAACTACTAGTTTGTTCTCTGTGAGTCTGTTTCTGTTATGTTTATTTGTATTATGTTTTAGATTCCACATATAAGCAAAAATACACTGCATTTGTCTTTCTCTGTTTGACTTCATTCACTAAGCATAGTACCCTCCAGGTTCATCCATGTGGTCATAATGGCAAGGTGTCATTCTCTTTTATGGTTAAATAATACACATGTGTGTGTGTTTCACATCTTTACCACTCATCTGTTGACAGACACTTAGGTTGTTTCCATATTTTGACCATGGCAAATAATGCCACTATGAATGTCAGGGCATATATATCTTTTTGAATTACTGTTTTCATTTTCTCTGGATAGATACCCAGGAGTGGAATTGCTGGATTATCAAGGAAATGCAAATCAAAACCACAGTGATATAGCACCTCATTGCTGTCAGAATGCCTGTTTTCAAAAAGACAAGAAATAATAAGCATTGGCAACGATGTGGGGAAAAGGAAACTTAGTACTGTTGCTGGGAATGTAATTAGTGAAGCCACCATGGAAAACAGTATGCAGGTCCCTCAAAAATTAAAAATAGGACTACTTTTGCTTTTTAAAATACAAATTTTTACATACTGACACCCCACCCTGTATTCCTTATTCCAGGATCATGTAAAAGTTTTTCCTCTTTCAAACAAATTTATCCCATTTACTCTGATCTTATTTTCCCTAGTTTATCTGGAATCTAAATTTGGCCATGAACCTTATTTTCTCTTGTCACAGATTTTCTGACTTTGTACAAGCTTCTTTGATGCTTTCTATCAAATATATACTTAAGTTTTTGAGTGATTTCACCTTCTACAATTCCATTTTTAACTTCCTTTCTTACAGATTCCTTGGGCTAAATATTCTCTAGTTACTAATAACTATGTCCATATCCTCAATTTACCATTTATATTAACTTAATACATGTTTCTATAAGGCATCCTATATGCTGAGCATTGCTTTAAGCAGTATTGTATTTTTAATACAATATTATATTTTAAGCATATGTACTATATGTGTGTAACTCAATCCATCTGTCCTTAAATACCATGCAAAATTGGTTTTGATTATGAAAGCATATTTTTGCATTCCAGAAAACCTCAGAAAATAGAAAAAAACATGTAATAACAAAAGTTATTCACAATCTCAAAAGTCAGAAATACTGATAACATTTTGCTCGATTTTGCATAGTTTTGTAAGTGTCTATGTGTATGCATAGGTTCATTTTGTGTATTTATAATGTGTGTATGTATTTGGATGATCCTAAGAGCTAAGAATTGCATATTTACTCTGTTATGCATTGTTCTAAGTAGAATTCTGCATAGAAGTACTGATGCTGAAGCTGAAGCTGCAATACTTTGGCCACCTGATGCAAAGAACTGCCTCATTTGGAAAGACCCTGATTCTGGGAAAGACTGAGGGCAGGAGAAGAGGATGACAGAGAATGAGATGATTAGATAACATCATTGACTCAAAGGACATGAGTTTGAGCAAACTCCAGGAAATAGTGAGAGACAGGGAAACCTGCTGTGCTGCAGTCCGTGGGGTCACAAAAAGTCGGACACAAATTGGCAAATGAACAAGTAGAATTCAGCCATCTAATCTCAATATCAACTGTGTATTCATTTCCCCCATTTCAAAAAGGATGAAACTGAGGAAAAGAGAGCTTAAGTAATTTGCTTATTAAGTGACAAATCTGGGATTCACATTCAGGCAGCCAGACTCTGGAGTACATGCTCATGTATATAATGTCTGTTCTATACAACCTCTCTCTGGACACACACAAACACTCAGACTTATGCATATACTAAATATATATCTATATGCTAGCTACATGATTACATAATATAACCACAATTATATCTATGCAGATTTGACCCTTTTATCCAAAATTATTTTTTGAATATTTTGCTATTTAAAATTACTAAAGCACCATTTTTAGATTATAATATTCTATGGTATGGATGTGAGACTTGGACTGTGAAGAAGGCTGAGCGCCAAAGAATTGATGCTTTTGAACTGTGGTGTTGGAGAAGACTCCTGAGAGTCCTTTGGACTGCAAGGAGATCCAACCAGTCCATTCTAAAGGAGATCAGTCCTGGGTGTTCATTGGAAGGACTGATGCTAGAGCTGAAACTCCAATACTTTGGCCACCTCATGTGAAGAGTTGACTCATTGGAAAAGACTCTGATGCTGGGAGAGATTGGGGCAGGAGGAAAAGGGGACAACAGAGAACTGAATGGCTGGATGGCATCACCAACTCAATGGACATGAGTTTGAGTGAACCCCGGGAGTTGGTGATGGACAGGGAGGCCTGGCATGCTGCAATTCATGGGGTCATAAAGAGTCGGACACGATTGAGTGACTGAACTGAACTCAACTGAAGGTATGAATGTGCTTCCCTGGTGGTAAGAATATATTATTGGAAGTTATTCTATTGTTAAACATTTTTCTTTCAAATATTTAACTATTGTCCATATCATGGCAATAAACATCTATGCATATAAATTTCTGTTCTAATTTTTCATTATTAACTTAAGAATACTCTGGGGACAGAGGAGACAGACACAGTCACTGATGTTTGGGTGTTTTAGTGAGTCAGTGTGGGGAAGTTTGTGGGGTGTTGGCAAAAAGGGAGAAAAAATAGAGGCAAATATGAGTAAGATCCCATACTATTTGAGTGCTGGACAGGAACTATCAGTATACTGTATAGACAATAGTGAGAGAGAAGAAGCTAGCTGATGGTTTATCTTATTTGTACTAACATGAAAATATCATGGCTAAGAACTATAGTTTGGCTAGGGAATCTAAGGGGCTTCTAATAATTCCTCCTGGGGTGTCTTGGGAAAGGAAAAATGACCATCCATATGAAAAATTTGATGAATGTAGGCTATTCATCCGATTAATCTTAGCCTCACTGCTGATTTTGTTTTCTTCCATGAAGCACTTGGCTCCACTATAGGCCAAGTCTAGATGGATTAGGTATTATCCAACCTCTCTTGCTTTTAATACAGTGATTTTCTTCCCTTTCATTTCTATGGTTGGGTTTTGGTAAAATATTCTATTGCTTTTCATGTTTAAATCTTTTCAACACCATGGATAGTTTATGTATTTGTGGTCTTATTCCAAATGATCACTGAAGTAAGACTGTTGGGGGTGAGCAGAGCTTGAGGTCAGCCTGTTTTTTTGTGGCTCAGGGAAGGCATCTTTACTTCTTCCCAGGCATTGCCTCAGGGCTAGCTGGACTTGTAGTGATCTACTTACATAATCCCGATTTAATTTTTCTTATGGGAAATTATGCAAGTTCAGGAGCTCTACACCCTTGTACTGAAATAATTATTTTCAAATTCCCCAAGAGTGGTTTTCCAATTCAAGGGAAGTAAAACATTCATCCCAAGACTAATAAAATGTCCACCACTAAAAAGTGTTTTGAAAAGCAATGTTTAATTTTTTTCTTCGTAGTCTTCTTTTTTGTAAAGGAAAAGGATGTTTATGTTCAGAGTCATGAAGCAAGAAACTATTCTGGTTTCTTACATACTAAGCGGAAAGAGGAAATAATGCTTCATCTACTTCCTTAAGTCTGTGTGACTGCAGTTAGACCTTCTGGTAGCTTTTTATTATGGGTGAGAGTCTGCTCAGTGTGTTTTAATTTCTTCAGAAGACAAGCTCCCATCTGTAAGGAAATTACACTCTGCCATGACTGAGCGTACAGAAATTATTTTTCAGGGAGGCAGAGAAAAATAGAGGACAACAGAACTATAAAAAGTAAAGAATTCAAGTAATCTGGATCAAACCAAAGGAAGGAATATCTTGTGGATGTCCCTTAGAACACAGGACATTGTTAATCTTTATAAAACTCACCTGCTCCACCTTACAGAATCAGCCTTACTACACTGATTCCTTTCCTAGTTTTATTTTCTTTATGCAAAATATATAGCCTCAACATTGAGAGAGTCAGTTCTTAGGCAGGTCGATAAGAAGTCCAGGAATCCCCAAGGAGAGAGGGGTCTGGGGTTCTCAAGGAGGAGACAGAGGTCTGGAATTCCCAAGGAGGAGGAACAAAAAAACTTTTTTTTTTTCCTCTCTCTCTACATTCCTTAGTGTTAGTCACATAAAACTTTTTTTTTTTTTTTTTTTTTCTCCTTTAAGCCCGGAACTGATGATTACACAACAAACAACTCAGTTTAAACTCCATACTAGGGATTATATAACAACAATGTATCCTGCTTGAGGACAGTTTCTCCTTCCTGAAACCCTTCTGACTAATCCTGATATCTTAGAATGTAAATTATGGGAGTCTGGTAGGATCTTTCTATTGTTGAATTCTAATCCTGTTACTCTGAAATGTAAATTGTGGGAGTGGGTCTGGTAGAATTTTCACAAACTTGAGACATTCTTTTGATTTCTTGTAATAACATTAAAAAGTATACAATTCCCTTGCTAAAGACTAGGGAGAGGGGCACTCTCCTCCCTCTTCTGATGTCTATGTCAGAAGCTTTCTCTGCCCCTTTTCACTGTAATAAAACTGCCACACAAGAACCCTGCGTGGACAAGCCTGGTCTCTGGTCCCAAAGGTAAATTTTCCTCTTCGGAGATCATAAACCTGTTCACCATAAACTATCAACATCAAACAAACTTAAATAGTTCTCGTATCAAAAGATACTTTTAAAAAAATCCAGATTTTATTGAGATCTAATTGATATGTAACATTGTGGAATTTTAAGGTGTGCAATGTGAATGATTTGATACACATGTATGTTGTGAAATGATTACTGCAATAAGGTTAGTTGAACATTTCCATCACCTCACATAATTACCTTTTCTGCATGTGTGTTGGAAACCCTTAAGGTCTAGTTAGTGGACCGAGTGACCCCACTACTGGGTACCCTGAGAAAATCACAATTCAAAAAGACACAGCACTGATAGCTTACAGCAGTACTATTTACAATAGCCAGTACACGGAAGCAACCTAGATGTCCATCTACAAATGAATAGATAAAGAAGCTGTAGCACATATATACAATGGACTCTTAGCCTTAAAAAGGAATGAAATTGAGTCAGTTGAAGTGAGGTGCATAAACCTAGAGACTGTTTTACAGAGTGAAGTTAAGTCAGAAAGAGAAAAACAAATATCATACATGGCTCAGGCAGTAAAGACTCTGCCTGCAGTGCAGGAGACCCAAGTTCAATCCCTGGGTCGGAAAGAGCCCCTGGAGAAAGAAATAGCAACCCACTCCAGTATTCTTGCCTGGGAAATCCCATGGACAGAGAAGCCTGGTGGGCTATACAGTCCATGGGGGTCTCAAACAGTTGGACACAAATGAGTGACTAACACATACACAGAATCTAGAAAAATGGTACTGATGAACCTATTTGCAGGGCAGGAAAAGAGACACAAACGTAGAGAACAGAATCATGGACACAGTGGGGGAAGAAGAGAGTGGGACAAATTGAAAGAGTAGGGTTGACATATATACGCTACCATGTGTGAAATAGCTAGGTAATGGGGAGCAGCTGTATAACACGGAGAGCTCAGCTCAGTGCTCTGTGATGACCTAGAGGGGTGGGATGGGGGTAAACGGGAGGCACAAGAGGGAGGGGACACACGTACATGTAGCTGATTCACGTTGTGTAGCAGAAACTAACATAACCTTGTAGAGCAATCATCCTCCAATTAAAAAAACATCTTAGTGTTCAAAACACTCTAGTGACAATATGAGTAGAGTTTTCTTCAATCTAAAGTGAAACTTAGTAAATAAATAAAAGCGAATTGATAAAGCATTAGTATCATTAAAAATAAATCATTTTTCCTTTTTTCATGCTTTTGTTCCTATCCTGGGGGGCGGGGAAGACCAGCTAGCACAAATTATCAATATATTCCATCCCATTTTCTTTCTGCTTTCATTCCTGAAAATATGTTCAACAGCTCCACCTCCATTTCTGCCTTAATGTGCTCAGCCTGCTGGAACAATGATCATGGACTGGGCGGCTCATAAACAATAACAAAATGTGATTTTGTCACAGTTCTGGAAGATAGAAGTAAAAAATGAAGGTGCCCACGTGGTCAGGGGAAGGCAAACTTCTTTGTCTCCTCATGGGTTGAGTTGGGGCTGGAAGCAATGTGGGGTCTCTCTTAAGAGGGCGGTGATCCCACTCATGTGGAGAAGGAAATGACAACCCACTCCAGTATTCTTGCTTGGAGAATCCCATGGACAGAGGACCCTGGTGGGCTATAGTCCATAGGGTTACAAAACATCTGGACACAACTGAGTGACTAAGCAACAATCCCACATGTGAGAGTTCCACTCTCCTGCCCCAATCACCTCTCAAAGGCCCCACCTCCTAACACATCACACTGGGCATTAGAATTCCATCATGTGAGTTTTGGGGGCCACAAACATTCAGACCATAGCAACATCCTCCCTAAATCTAACATTTCTTATTCTACTTTCTTACCTCTCAGGACCGGCATTAAACTGAGTGGTTTCAAAGAACTGCACGATGCCAATTAAAGTTTAAGTTCAATAGACCTGTCATTTGAGATCCAAAATAGAGAGGTCTAAAGGAATTCCTGCAGTGTTCTGACATCACCGCTTCTGCATTGACGTATCTCTTCTCACCACACAACTAGAACTCAAAGCATCTCTGTCTCAGGGTCCCAGGCCCATCTTCTGACTAACAGCTTTACTCCTGCCTGGATGATGTATTCAAAAGCACAAGCAGGCTGTTTATATGTATGCATAAGATTACGTTTTGTTCTGACACATGATTTTGAGAGAGCTAAAATCCAAAGTTAGATATATCTATCTGCAAAATAGACAGTTATAAGTTAATCTAAAATTCAGCATGTCCTCCAGGGTACTTGTGTCATATTCCCTGTTGGAGAATGTTTCCTAGATGAGACATTAGCTGTTTCCGTGAGCACATACATGCTAAAGCTACAGCAAAATTTGCTATTGACTCATGAAGGCAATAAAGAAATTATATTTGTCTACTTCATTATTAATGTTTTGGCTTCTTAAGTGCATTAACATTTTTCTTTTGTTTTAGATGATGCCTTTGGCTGTAAGACTGTTGTTCTGCAAAGTTTAAATGTAGAATAGAAAAGGGACTTCCCTCATGGTCCAGTGATTAAGACTCTACTCTTTCAATGCAGGGGCTCGAGTTTGACCCCTGGATGAGAAACTAAGATCTTGCGTGCCGTGTGGCACAGCCAAAAAAAAAGTAGAATAGGAAAGCTTAAATACTGTCCATTTTGTAGTTGTTACCTTGGTTCTGTTAGTGCTTCTCCTCTATGGAACTGTTACCTTTACAACCTCGCTATTTGTAGATCACAAATGTCAACTAATATTATTCTATGCAGATTTCCTCTTTTCAGATAAGCTAAGAATTCAGGTGAAGTTATGTTCAATAACTTGCTGAGAGTTTTTCTGTGTGTTTAATGATTTACACTGGGGTTGAACCCAGGTCTCCCTCATTGCAGGCAGATTCTTTACCATTTGAGCTACCAGGGAAGCCCCCTTCACTTATGTTCAATAATTTGTTGAGAGTTTTTCTGTGTGTTTAATGATTTATATTAGGGTCTCAATAATTAACTTATTGTTATTGTTTTCACTTTCTTAATATTTTATGAAGGGCACCATGGATCTGTCATATTGAATTATTTTAATCATCTTATTCTGCTTGGAAAAGCAGATGTTTTATCTTGTATCATGTGGCATAACACATTTATATAACATATAAAGATTTATAAGCCTGTTCATATATTACTTTGAAAGCAGAGTACAGTTGACTCGGTATTTGACTATATGTATGTTGCTTAACCGATAGGCAATCATGGCTTCCATTAGATCTGCCTTCCCTTTAGATCACTGAGCTTTGAGATGACCCAAAAGGTTTTTCTGGAAATTGTTTCCAGCTACACATGCCAAATACAAGTATAAAGCTCACTTTATACTTATAAATATTCTACTAGAAAGACTCACACAAAAATTTATTTATATGGCAAGACCTGGGAACAAGAATTCATACTAAGAATTCACCTAATGACCAAGTTAGTCCTTTGTATGCTTTTCACACCTGCCATAGGTATGAAATGCCTGTGCAGCAAGGTTATCTCGTTATATAAAAAGACCACTTTGCAACAGGCTTTAAAAATAGCCACCCTTATTTAATTCCTTCTGTGTGCTGCCCACTGAACTCAGTAGGTTTCATGGAATAGGACTATTATCTATTATGTTATGGAGACAAATAAAACAAGGTTCACAAATGTTCTGGAACTGGCCAGCTACAGAACACTGAGCTGGACCTCCAAGTCCATGTCTTCCAGACCCCGTGACTCGTTTTCTATCCATGTTGCTGCACTATAACTCTGGGTCCAGTACAAAGACCCCGCCATATGAGGAAGAATGGTGGGAAATCTGATGCTCAGTTTTATTTTTATGAGAGGTATCCCTGTGACACTGTAGCCACTGAATCAAAAATTCTACTTTGATTCAGAATATTTTCTAACTAATGAAAACAATCTGTCATAGATATGACCCCCCATTAAAATTAGACTCAGCTTCTCACCTATGAATTTGTTTTTCTATCTTGCTTTTAAACCAGAAAAATTTACATTTAATAAACATATAAAAATGTATACAGCCTTTATTTCAACATTAAAATTTCAAGCCAGAAAAACATTACTACTACTACTACTACTACTACTACTAAGTCACTTCAGTCGTGTCTGACTCTGTGCGACCCCACAGACGGCAGCCCACCAGGCTCCCCCGTCCCTGGGATTCTCCAGGCAAGAACACTGGAGTGGGTTGCCATTTCCTTCTCCAGTTTTCCTTTAAAATTGGAGGAAGTTACAGTTCAGTACACACAGGCAAAGTCGTATCTGACTCTTTGTGATCCCATGGACTGTAGCCCACCAGGCTCCTTTGTCCATGGCATTCTCTAGGCAAGAATACTGGAGTAGGTTGCCATTGCCTTCTCCAGGGAATCTTCCTGATCCGGGGATCAAACCCAGGATCTCCTGCATTGCAAGCAGATTCTTTACTACCTGAGCCACCAAGAAAGCCCTATCACACACAGGCAAAGGAGCCACAGAGGATGCCTAAAACCTGTAAAATCATTCTCCTGTTCCTTTAAGGCAAGATATAAAGAAGTTTCCTATCTAACATCTCTTTTCTGTTGAAAGAAATCTGATAGATTTTTCCATCAAAACCTGTTATTCTTTCTTAAGTTCAAGCTGGTTGGCTCCCCATTAAGTATAAAAGTGATTTGTTTAGACAAAAATGAAATCAAGGTGGCTATGAGCTCAGATGTCAGATATACATTTGTTTACCTAGCTCTGTTAAAGCATATTTTAAACCATTCTGCATAGTATGTCAGGTTATAGGCTGCTCTGGTATCATTTCTTGAATAAATTTCTAAATTCTTGTTATGATTAAGGCACTATTACAGTCACTGCTGGATTATACAAGGATAACAACTGAAGAGTTTTTAAACCCCATATGAGAGTTATATCCCTTCCTTTGCCAGTTAGGTCCTATGTAACCATCTGTGAGCTTAACTGAAAAACTGTAATCTAGACATATGGGCAATACAAGAAAGGAGGGTTAATCCTGTTATGGTATAGGTTCAACCTAAACTCAAGGACAACATTACAGTTGTAACATTAATTTCTATCTTCATGTCAACTGTCACAAGCCAAAGTTAGGTAATACTAACTGTTAAAATATAAACAGCATGGAATTCAGGTTTGTGACTAGTAATTTTAATAAATGGCATTTTATCATCCTTTACATTGTTAATCCTTGGTGTAAAATTTATATCAAATTTTTATTTTTAGACATTTCACACTCTATATTACTTTTACATAGGATCTATTTAAAAGCATAACGTTTCATAAGGGAATTTACATTAAGTAAATGGAGATTTCCTTAATAAAACAGCAACAAATTATATTCAGTTTAAGTTTTTTCTTATAAAAAAGATTTTGGAAGTCAATGTATTTTTTGGCATGGAAGTTTTCAATTCATATTGATAAAACTTAAGAATAACTTTATTAGTTATGGCATTATTGGGCACATTTTTTTAAGGACCATAAACCAAAGATTGGCTTGCTTATTCAAAATTTGATCAGCTGACACTTTTTTCTTCAGTAGTATAATACCAAAATAGAGATCAACATTCGTTCCCATTGGCCAGAAATAAATCCTTTCTTCCCCATAACAAGGAGTTATTTGCTCTTTTCGATAACATTAAATCCCTCTACATGTTACCATCACTCTTATACACATTAAAAAAAAAAACAAAAAACACAACTAATCTTGAAAGGTTTAACTTTTAAGCCACCATTCCATACTTAACTTCTGTTTGGAAATGTTAAGAACTATTAGCAGTCCTTTGTCTTGTTGAGGCTGTGGTTTCATTCATCTTATTCTGTGTCACACATATTGTCATTTTCAGCACTACTGGTGGTGCTGCTCACTAAGAGTCTTTAACTGAATTTGCACTTCTTCCAGCAAAGAAATAATGGGATTCCAAAGGATGGTGTTAATCACTATCTTATGTGACCATTTTAAGGATCATATTTCCAAAAAAAAAGATGAATCTCAGAGTCACAGTCTTTATGCTCATGAAAAAAAATTTTCAGTCTCACAACTGTATCACATTTTCTATAACAAACTGAGGGCGTAAAGCAAAGATTCAAGAGTCCAACATACTTGATTACTTAGAAAATGCAAGATTTTAAGAAGCTAATCTTAACTTCTGCTTCTCTATCTGTAATATGAATATCATATCTACTATAATGAATTATTTTGACAGTGAAATGTATAAAAATATAAAAAATGTAGACTGATTGTTGGGACACGCCAGGAACCCAATACATTTTAGTTTACTGTTGGTTATTTTGAGGACTTATAGCTCACTCTTATATATTAGCCAAAAGCTGGTGAAAATATTTGAACTACTGTATACAATAATGACAGATAATGCTTTTTAGGGTTTTTACTTTTAGAATATACCCGTATAAAGGTATTTTAGAGCTCAGTCTCTTATGAAACTTAACCCTGTATTTAAAACAGTGTTTCTATATTTAAAATCAACTATGTGTAGGCTTAATTTTTAATTCTACAAAGAGAGGAATGCATACAGGAAGATAATTAAAAGTCTTGCTTGCGTGACTTATTTAGCCAAGAGACACATATGGCTTCTATACGGACAAAAAGAATCAACATAGTTGATATAAGACAGTTAAGAACTAAAATCAAATTTGCATGAGCACCCTGTCTCCAGCTACTATGTGACCCATGATAGCTTTCACAGCAAAAAACCTTAAAGGATGAAACGAAATTACTGGAGTTTGCCAGGTGCATTCTTGCTGAATCAGACTACTTGGTATGCTGCCAATTTCTACTGTTTCTCACTGAGGGAAAAATATCCCTGAATAAAATGTTAGTAATGTTTAAAGGGGAAAATCAGCCCTCATCTAAACTTGAAAGCTGTGACTAAGAAAAGACTTTGCCACAAAAATAAATAAGTAAAAAGAAATATGAACTTTAAATAAGTACACAGAGTTGAAATTACAGGATCATTTTTAACCCAAGAAACTTATTATGGAATTGCTGTATGCTGACAATACAAAATAAATAAGACACTTTCTTTGTAGAGCAAGTGTTCAGGAAAAATTACATAATGAAAAAGATATCTGACTAATCTTTTGGGGATTAAGAGGCAATTATTAGGTCAGGGTAAGCAGGGTTGGAAAAGGCTTTTGACATACATGAAGTACATCAATTTGTTGGAAAAACTGCATAGAATCATGGAAAGATTTCATCTCAGATTGAAAAGTCAGAGTAGGCATATTCTGTGACTACTTGATCATTTAGTTTCCTCATGTTCAAAAGTGGGTTAATGATAGTTGTCTATGCAGCCACTTGTAAGTAACAGCCAGCAGTGTAAAAAATCACCTTGGATTTTAGACAGATTTAGTGGACTGAGTGTCAGCAGGAGATCTGGTGTCCTGTGTCTCAACAGCACGTTTATGCCCTAGAGAACCGTTTTTAAGGAGAAGCAAATACTTTGAAGAAAGTCTGACCTGGGTTCGAGTCCTCCCTCCTCCTTATTTGTATGACTTAGAGAAATGACTTAAAGTTTATTAAGCTTCAGATTACTCATCCTAAAAATGGGTCACAGCTTAGCCCAGGGTCCCTTTTCAATAAATGTTAATTCTTATTGTTAGTATATAAAGAATTATATTCTCTCAGTGCATAATAAACAGGCATGCATCAGTTCAGCTCCTATGTTGACTGTGAGAGTCTGTGCCTGACTGTCACATGTTTGAAATAAATACTAAATATGGCCTATCTCAAACAGTTGGAAACATGTTGTTTGGAATCACAGAAATAAAATTACTAGCAATAGTCTCAGGGTATAGTGGAGCTGTATTCTAGGCACTCATTTGAAGGACTCAAGGAGTTCCTTTGCTGACAGAGAAGATGAGCTGTATAGGTGTATAAGTTTCCATTACCTTCCAGCAACTCTGCCAGGAGGCAGAATGAGAAGAGATGTTATTGTGTGTCAAATACATGGAACAGGTGTTATGGGAATTCAGAGACAAGATGGTCGAGGTGGAATGCACAGTTTTGGAAAGGATCTGTGGAGGAGGGGAGATGAAACGACATGCTTAAGTATCAAAAAGCTTTGGGTTGGACTTCCCTAGCAGTACAGTGGTTGAGAACCTGCCTGTCAATGCATTGGAGGGACAGGTCTGGGACACGGGTTCAATCCTTGGTCTGGGAAGATTCCACGTGCTGCAGGGCAACTAAGTCCATGCACAGCAACCACTGAAGCCCATGCACCTAGAGCCCTCACTCTGCAACAAGAGAAGCCACCACAGTGAGAATGCCCTCCACCACCAACTAAAGAGTAGCCCCCAAACACTGCAGCTAGAGAAAGCCCATGCACAGCAACAAATACCCCAAGTAAATCAGTAAATAAATTTCTACAAGAAAAGTTTTGGGTAAG
This sequence comes from Capricornis sumatraensis, assembly GCF_032405125.1. Classification (NCBI taxonomy): domain Eukaryota; kingdom Metazoa; phylum Chordata; class Mammalia; order Artiodactyla; family Bovidae; genus Capricornis; species Capricornis sumatraensis. The sequence continues at coordinate 10,791,657 of NC_091089.1, read as the reverse complement.
TAGATGGAGACCTGCAGCAAAGATGAGGCAAGAATGCAGAAGCATGCCAAAGGGACAACAGACAGTTCCAGTGTGATGTTGGGGGAATAGCAGGATATGCGGTTGGATGGATTGAATGTTAAAGGCATATGGACGTCATAGATCATCCTGCTCCTAAGTGTGGGCTGAGCATCCCTGCAGAGGCTTTTGGGAAAAGAAGAAGGGATGCTCCTTCTCACATAGGCAGACTGTCATGGTTTACACTTCTAAGCTCCCTTATCAGCTTCCATCATCAGCTCAGGAAGCTGCTGCTAACCCCCTTTGGATTGAGGGCTCTTCCCTACAAGACCCTGATGTGTTCTTCTAGACATCTCCAGAAGATACTTTCCTTTGTGATCAAGTCGAAAACTGTTCAGCTGCAAAACTACAGACCCTATTATCTCTCTTATAAAGAAAATGAAGGTGTTGTGTCAATCCAAAATTAGATTTGAAAAGGAAAGAATAACATAAAATGATTTTAGAATAAAATGTATCTCAAACTACTGCCTGGATATGTTGCCCATTTAATTTTTATGGCTTGATAAAACTACCAATTTTACATGTAACATATTTATTAAGATCTTTCTTTTTGTTAACCTTGCCCAAGATAAGAATTCTTGGATTTGTTTTTCATGGTCTGACCCTAGGAGGGTTAAAAACGGCACATGATGAAGGAGTGGCCTTCACTGTGTGTTACTCAGTGGGATGGAGAGAAGAAAGATTAATGCCAGGTCTGCCTCAGAGAAACAGTTGAGGGGTCAACTAAGTAATCTGATTGTAAGGGAGAGAGTGGCACAGAGACCCCAAAACAATGAAGGCATGGATCACATCACAGTTCATCCAAAGATGAGCTGGATGCCTGGTCATAAAAAAGCAACAATAAATAAGGACATGGCACAGTTGGAGGGAAATGATAACCTCAAACTCATCTCTAAACATATACTGTGTCTATTGAATATGGTGCTTGCCCATTGGGATGGTCAGATTAAGTGCCCTGTTTCATGGGGGGTGGGGGGGAACAAGAGCAAAGAGGAAGAATCACATTGAGTAGGACTCAGACTGTCTCCCCTCACATACCCTTACATGTTTATAAAAAGGAAAACATACTTAGAAAGACTTGCCTAAATTCAGAATATAATGTTTATTACATATTTATAAAAGTGCTGGTAAAAGACAAATCTCTCAAAACTTTTAAAAAGGCATTCCATAGAGCTAATAGTCTGGGCCTAGGTTTCTACCAGAGTCAGTGTCTTTCCATGAATTTCTCCAAATATGAATGACTTCTATGAACATAATATACTCTGGATTCGAGACTTCAAAATTAAATATCTGATTTACAAAGCCAATAATACTTTCAGTGTTCTAATTATTATGCTTCATTACTAAGAACCCTTAGAACAGACATACACACACACTTTATTTTATTGGCCTCATCTGAATTACTTGAGCAGATTCAGGATAAAGGGAAACCGACTTTGTTGATACATATTCTATACAGCATTTGAGGCCCGGGCATACTTAGCTATCTCATGTCTTTTGGCACTTGAGTGCTCAGTGGGCTGATGTCTTTTGGCACTTGGGGACACATTAAAAAAAAAAAAAAGCACTATGTTTTTTCTTGTTTAAACAATGCTATAGTAGGAGTTTGGTATTCTGAAAATGACATGTACTATTTTATGCAAGCATCACCTTTTTGTTAAAAGTGTCTGTGCATAATTTCCCCACTTGCTTTAAATGTGGGGTCCTAATTGATAGCCTTTTTCAAGTGAAATAGTGTAAAATAGAGACTCAAAGAGTCTGTTATCACCAGGCAATTACATTCAGTTAATAACCTGGCTGTATTTTTTGTTCACATAGGACATCTTTGTAAAGCCCAAGCATTAATGGATTTTATTCAGAGTGACAAAGGAAATATTAAAATTGCAATACAATTTTTTTATCTTCTCTTATCTAAATGGGAAAGGTATCCACATCACAGCATTAACTCACCCAGAGAAGAGAAAGTTAAAATATTATTATTTCTGCAGAATGACCTTTCCACCACAATATTTGCTTGGCCCGGAATTATAATTTGGCCACAGACATGTTTAAAATAGGTGAAGCCAGAAATGAGCAGATAATCCAAGTTTTTTAATTAATTTATTTTTTAATTGAAAGATAATTGCTTTATAGAATTTTGTTGTTTTCTGTCAATCCTCAACATAAATCAAGCATAGGTATACATATATCCCCTCCCTTCTGAACTTCCCTCCCATCTCTCTCCCCATCCCACCCCTCTAGGTTGATATAAAGCCCCTGTTTGAGCTCCTTAACCATACAGTAAATTCTCTTTGGCTATCTATTTTACATATGGTAATGTGAGTTTCCATGTTACTCTTTCCATACATCTCACCCTCTCCTCTCCCTCCCCATGTCCATAAGTCTATTCTCTATAGCTGTTTCTCCATTGCTGCCCTGTATGTAAATTCTACAGTACCATTTTTCTAGATTCCTTATACATGAGTTAGAATATGATATTTATCTTTCTCTTTCTGACTCACATCACTCTCTATAATAGGCTCCAGTTTCATCCACCTCATTGGAACTGACTCAAATGCACTCCTTTTTATGCCTGAGTAATATTCCATTGTGTATATGCACCACAACTTTCTTATCCATTCCTCTGTTGATGGACAGCTAGGTTGCTTCCATGTTCTAGCTATTGTAAATAGTGCTTCAATCAACAAACGGATACATGTGCCTTTTCCAATTTTGGTTTCCTCAGGGTACATGCCTAGGAGTGGGATTGCTGAGTAATATGGTACTTTTATTCCTAGTTTTTAAGGAATCTCCATACCATCTTCCTTAACAGCTGTATCAATTTACATTCTTACCAATGCAAGAGCATTCCCTTTTCTCCACACCCTCTTTAGCATTTATTCTTTGTAGACTTTGATGATGGCCATTCTGACCAGTGTGAGGTGATATCTCATTGTAGTTTTGATTTGCATTTCTTTAATAATGAGCAATGTTGAGCATGTTTCCATGTGTTAGCCATCTGTATGTCTTCTTTGGGGAAATGTCTGTTTAGATCTTTTTTCCACTTTTTGATTGGATTGTTTGTTTTTCTGGTATTGAGTTGTATGAGCTGCTTGTATATTTTGGAAATTAATCCTTTGACAGTTGTTTCATTTGCTATTATTTTCTCCCATTCTGGGGGTTGTCTTTTCACCTTGCTTATAGTTTCCTTTGCTGTGCACAAGCTTTTAGGTCTAATCAGGTCCCATTTCTTTACTTTTGTTTTTATTTCTGTTACTCTAGGAGTTGGGTCATAGAAGATCTTGCTTTGATTTATGTTATCAAGTGTTCGTCCTATGTTTTCCTCTTAGAGTTTTATAGTTTCTAGTCTTACGTTTACGTCTTTAATCCATTTTGAGTTTATCTTTGTATATGGTGTTAGGAAGTGTTCCAATTTCATTCTTTCACATGTAGCTGTCCAGTTTTCCCAGTACCATTTCCTGAAGTGGCTGTCTTTGCCTCATTGTATATTCTTGCCTCCTTTGTCAAAAATAATCTACCCATAGGTACATGGGTTTATTTCTGGGCTTTCTATCTTGTTCCATTGGTCTATATTTACGTTTTTGTGCCAGTACCATACTGTCTTGATGACTGTAGCTTTGTAGCATAATCTGAAGTCAGGAAGGTTGATTCCTATAGCTCCATTCTTCTTTGTCAAGACTGCTTTAGCTACTCAGGATCTTTTGTGTTTTGTGAATTTTTTTGTTCTAGTTCTGTGAAAAATGTCATCAGTAATTTGATAGTGATCGCATTGGATCTGTAGATTGCATTTGGTAGTATAGTCATTTTCACAATACTGATTCTTCCTAAGCAGGAATATGGAATATATCTCCATCTGTTTATGTCATCTTGGATTTCTTTCATTAGTGTCATAATTTCTTGTGTACAGTTCTTTTGTCTCCTTGCTGCTGCTGCTAAGTCACTTCAATCATGCCTGACTCTGTGCGACCCCATAGATGGCAGCCCACCAGGCTCCCCCACCCCTGGGATTCTCCAAGTAAGAACACTGGAGTGGGTTGCCATTGCCTTCTCTGTAAATGAAAAGTAAAAAGTGAAAGTGAAGTCATGTCTGACTCTTAGTGACTCCATGGACTGCAGTCTACCAGGTTCCTCCATCCATGGAATTTTCCAGGCAAGAGTACTGGAGTGGGTTACCATTGCCTTCATTTGTCTCCTTAGGTAAGTTTATTCCTAGATATTTTATTCTTTTTGTTGAAAAGGTAAATTGGATTCATTCCATAATTTCTCTGATTTTTCATTGTTAGTATATAGAAATGCAAGTGATTTTTGTGTATTGATTTTGTATCCTGCAACATTGCTAAATTCACTGATGAGCGTTAGTAATTTTCTGATACCATCTTTAGGGTTTTCTACGTACAGTATCATTAGTCATCTGCAGACAGTGAGAGCTTTACTTCTTTTCCAATCTGGATTCCTTTTATTTCTTTTTCTTCTCTGATTGTTGTAGCTAGGACTTCCAGAACTATGTTGAATAATAGTGGTAAAAGTGTACACTCTTGTCTTGTTCCTGATCTTAGGAGGAATGCTTTCAGTTTTTCACCTTTGGGAATAATGTTCACTGTAAGCTTATCATATATGGCCTTTACTATGCTCAGGTAAGTTCCATTTATGTCCATTTTTTTTGACAATTTTAATCATTAATAGGTGCTGAATTTTGTAAAGGCTTTTTCTGTATCTTTTGAGATTATCATATGGTTTTTATCTTTCAATTTGTTAATATGGTGAATCACATTGTTTGATATTTGTAAACTGAAGAATCCTTGCATCCCTGGAATAAACCTAACTTGAACAGGGCGTATGAGCTTTTTGACGTGTTGCTGAATTCTGTTTTCTAAAATTGTGTTGAGGATTTTTGCATCTATATTCATCAGGGATATTAGCCTGTAGTTTTCTTTTTCTGCATTGTCTTTGTCTGTTTTTCATATCAGGGTGATGGTGGCCTTGTAGAATGAATTTGGAAGTGTTCCTTCCTCTGCAAATTTTAGAAAGAATTTTAGAAGGATAGGCATTAACTCTTCTATAAATGTTTCATAGAAATCTCCTGTGAAGCCATCTCGTCCTGGGCTTTTTTTTTTTTTTTTTTGGAGAGTTTTTTTTATCACAGCTTCAATTTCAGTGCTTGTAATTAGGTTCTTCATAATTTCTATTTCTTCCTGGTTCAGTCTTGGAAGATTGAACTTTTCTAAGAATCTGTCCATTTCTTCCAGGTTATCCATCTCATGGCCATATAGTTGTTCATGATAGTCTCTTCTAATCCTTTGTATTTCTGCACTGTCTGTTGTAACTTTTTCTCCTTCATTTCTAATTTTGTTGATTTGATTCTTCTCTTTTTTTTTCTTGGTAAGTCTGGCTAAAGGCTTGTCAATTTTATCTTTTCAAAGAACCAGGTTTACTTCTATTAATCTTTACTATTGTCTCTTTCATTTCCTTCTGCTCAGATCCTTTTTGTTCTTCTTTTTCCAGTTGTTTTAGTGTAAAGCTAGGTTGTCTAGCTGCATCCCATAGGTTTTGAGTCATGTTTTCATTGTCATTTCTTTCTAGAAATTTTTTGATTTCCCTTTTGATTTCTTCAGCAACCTGTTGGTTACTTAGAAATCTGGTGTTTAATCTCCATGTGCTTGTGTTTCTTACAGCTGTTTTTCTTGTAATTGATATCTAGTCTCACAGCATTGTGGTTAGAGAAGATGCTTGATACAATTTCAGTTTTCTTAAATTTATGGAGGTTTGATCTATGACCCCAGATGTGGTCTATCCTGGAGAATGTTCAATGTGCACTTGAGAAGAAGATGTATTCTTCTACATTTGGATGGAATGTCCTGAAGATATCAGTGAAACCCATCTCGTCTAATGTATCATTTAAGACTTGTGCTTAATTATTAACTTTTTGTTTTGATGAACTGTCCATTGGTATGAGTGGAGTGTTGAAGTCTCTTACTATTATTGTGTTACTATAAGCTTTTCCTTTTATTTCTGTTAGTATTTGTCTTATATATTGAGATGCTCCTATGTTGGGCGCATAGATACTTACAATTTCTATGCCTTCCTCTTGGATTGATCCCTTATTCGTTAGGTAGTGTCCTTATCTCTTGTAGTATTCTTTAAGGGCTATTTTGTCTGATATGAGGATTTCTACTCCAACTTTTTTTGCTTCCCGTTTGCATGGAATATATTTTTCCATCCTCTCACTTTCAGTCTGTATGTGTCATGAGGTCTGAAGTGAGTTTGTTGTAGATAACATATATATGGGTCTTGTTTTTGTATCCATTCAGCCAGTCTGTGTCTTTTGGTTTCAGCATTTAATCCATTTACATTTAGAGTAATTATTGATATGTATGTTCCTATTGCCATTTTCTTATTTGTTTGGGGTTGATTTTGTAGATCTTTTTCCTTCTCTTGTATTTCTTGACTATTTAAGTCCTTTTAATATTTGTTGTAAAGCTAGCTTGGTGGTACTGAATTCTCTTAACTTTCGTTTGTCTGAAAAGCTTTTTATTTACCCATCAATTCTGAATGAGAACCTTGCCAGGTACAGTAATGTTGGTTGTATATTTTTCCTTTTCAGTACTTTAAATATATCCTGCCATCCCTTCTGGCCTGCAGAGTTTCTGCTGAAAGATCAGCTGTTAATCATATGGCATTCCCTTGTATGCTACTTGTTGCTTTTCCTTTGCTGCTTTTAATATTCTTCCTTTGTGTTTAGTCTTGGTTAGTTTGATTAGTATATGTCTTGGTGTGTTTCTCCTTGGGTTTATCCTGTATGGAACTCTTTGCACCTCTTGGACTTGATTGAGTATTTCCTTTTCCCTGTTGGGGAAATTTTCAACAATAATCTCTTCAAAAATTTTCTCATACTCTTTCTTTTTCTCTTCTTCTGGGACCCCTATAATCCAAATGTTGGTGCGTTTGATATTGTCCCAGAGGTCTCTGAGACTACCTGCAGTTCTTTTCATTCTTTCTACTTGATTCTGCTCTTCAAAAGTTATTTCCACCATTTTATCTTCCAGCTCACTGATTCATTCTTCTGCTTTAGTTATTCTATTGATTCCTTCCAGAGTATTTTTAATTCCAGTCATTGTGTTGTTTGTCTCTATATGTTTATTCTTTAATTCTTCTAGGTCTTTGTTAACTGACTCTTGCATTTTCTCCATTTTGTTTTCAAGGTTTTTGATCATCTTTACTATCATTATTCTGAATTCTTTTCCAGGTAGTTTGCTTATTTCCTCTTCATTTATTTTGGCTTCTGTGTTTCTAGTTTGTTTATTCATTTGTGTAGTATTTCTCTGCCTTTTCATTTTTTTTTTTTAACTCATTGTGTTTGAGGTCTCCTTTCCCTAGTTTTCAAGGTGGAACTCTTTCTTCCTTTTGGTTTCTGCCCTCCTAAGATTGGTCCCATTGTTTGTGTAAGCTTCATATAGGGTGAGATTTGTGCTGGTTTTGTTTGTTTGTTTGTTTTTCCTCTAATGGGCAAGGCTGAGTGAGGTGGTAATCCTGTCTGCAGATGATTGCATTTGTATTTTTATTTTGTTTGTTATTTAGATGAGGCATCCTGCACAGGGTGCTATTGGTGGTTGGGTGATGCTGGGTCATGTTTTCAAGTGGTTTCCTTTGTGTGAGTTTTCTCTATTTGATACTCCCTAGGGTTAGGTCTCTGGTAGTCTGGGGTCTTGGATTCAGTACTCCCACTCCAAAGGCTCAGGGCTTGATCTCTGGTCAGGAATGAAGATTCCACAAGTGGTTTGTTATGGCATTAAGCGAGATTAAAACAAATACCCAAAATTGAGAAACCAAAGATGAACCCCAGACAAATGGTAGTTACAAAATCAGGCAAATAATAGTTAAAATAATGGAATATATACATACACACCCATAAGCAAAGTCAAACAGTCCAGCTAAAATCAAGTACAGCAGATTGACCCAGCAAACAAAGGAAATAAAAAATTATATTTACCAGTTAAGGGCAAAACTAACTAAAACACAAACAAGAATACAAAACTAAAGCAAGGTGCCAACTACAGAATAAAACAATGAAAATAAATCTAACAAATATGTTGAAAGGAAAAGAAAGAAAGAATAGATAATGCAAAGTTAAATAGAGGTAGATTAAGAAGATTTATGTACACTAAAGATTAAATGAAAGGAGAAAAGAACATTAGGAAAGGCAAACAAAGGAATAAATGTGGGGAAAATATAATAGGCTTAAAAAACTTAAAAATATGAAAAAAGAGGAGAAAAAAAAAAAAGGAAGAAGAAAGTAAACAAGGGGAAAACACCACAGAACTGCAAAAGCCCAATGTGGAGGCAGAGGTTTATACCAGCAATAAAAAGTGTGACTGAATATACACATATACATATGCACCCATAAGCAAAATCAAAACAGTCCAACAAAAATAAAGTAAAATAGATTGACCCAGCAAACAAAGGAAACCAAAAATTATACCTACCACTTAAGAATAAAACTAACTAAAGGAAAACTGGAAAACAAAATTGAAGCAAGGTGCTAAGTGGGGAATAAAGCAATGAAAATGAGATATATGTTGAGAGGAAAGGAAAGAAAGAAAAGAAAGAAAGATTATATATGCAAAGTTAAATAGTGGTAAATAGCATCACTGACTTGATGGACGTGAGTCTAAATGAACTCCAGGAGTTGGTGATGGACAGGGAAGCCTGGCATGCTCCAATTCATGGGGTCACAAAGAGTCGGACACGACTGAGCGACTGAACTAAACTGAACTGAAAGGAGACTTATTGTGCAGACACAGGAGGGCCTAGAGGAGCTATTCTACATTCAAGGTCAGGAGGGGCAGTGGTGAGGAGATACCCCTCGTCCAAGGTAAGGAGCAGTGGCTATGCTTTGCTGGAGCAGCCATGAAGAGATACCCCACGGTATCTCTTCCAAGGTAAGAGAAAGGTCCAAGGTAAGAGAAATCCAAGTAAGATGGTTGGTGTTGCAAGAGGGCATCAGAGGGCAGACACACTGAAACCATACTCACAGAAAACTAATCAATCTAATCACACTAGGACCACAGCCTTGTCTAACTCAATGAAACTAAGCCATGCCCATTGGGCCACACAAGACAGGCGGGTCATGGTGGAGAGGTCTGACATAATGTGGTCCACTGGAGAAAGGAATGGCAAACCATTTCAAGTATTCTTGCCTTGAGAACCCCATGAACAGTATGAAAAGGCAAAATGATAGGATACTGAAAGAGGAACTTTCAGGTCAGTAGGTGCCCAGTATGCTACTGGAGATCAGTGGAGAAATAACTCCAGAAAGAATGAAGGGATGGAGCCAGAGCAAAAATAATACCCACCTGTGGATTGACTGATGATAGAAGCAAGGTCTGATGCTGTAAAGAGCAATATTGCATAGGAACCTGGAATGTCAGGTCCATGAATCAAGGCAAATTGGAAGTGGTCAAACAGGAGATGGCAAGAGTGAACGTCAACATTCTAGGAACCAGCAAAGTAAAATGGACTGGAATGGGTGAATTTAACTCGACCATTATATCTACTACTGCGGGCAGGAATCCCTCAGAAGAAATGGAGTAGACATTATGGTCAACAAAAGAGTCTGAAATGCAGTACTTGGATGCAATCTCAAAAACAACACAATGATCTCTGTTCATTTCCAAGGCAATCCATTCAATATCACAGTAATCCAAGTCTATGCCCCAACCAGTAACACTGAAGAGGCTGAAGTTGAACGTTTCTATGAAGACCTACAAGACCTTCTAGAACTAACACCCAAAAAAGATGTCCTTTTCATTATAGGGGACTGGAATGGAAAATTAGGAGTCAAGAAACACCTGGAGTAACAGGCAAATTTGGCCTTGGAATGTGGAATGAAGCAGGGCAAAGACTAACAGAGTTTTGCCAAGAAAATGCACTGGTCATAGCAAACACCCTCTTCCAACAACACAAGAGAAGACTCGACACATAGACATCACCAGATGGTCAACAACGAAATCAGATTGATTGTATTCTTTGCAGCCAAAGATGGAGAAGCTCTATACGGTCAACAAAAACAAGACCAGGAGCTGACTGTGGCTCAGATCATGAACTCCTTATTGCCAAACACAGACTGAAATTGAAGAAAGTAGGGAAAACCACTAGACCATTCAGGTATGACCTAAATCAAATCCCTTATGATTATACAGTGGAAGTGAGAAATAGATTTAAGGGCCTAGACCTGATAGAGTGCCTGATGAACTATGGAACAAGGTTTCTGACATTGTACAGGAGACAGGGATCAAGACCATCCCCATGAAAAAGAAAGGCAAAAAAGCAAAATGGCTGACAAGAGGCCTTACAAATAGCTGTGAAAAGAAGAGAAGCGAAAAGCAAAGTAAAAAAGGAAAGATATAAGCATCTTAATGTAGAGTTCCAAAGAATAGCAAGAAGAGATAAGAAAGCCTTCTTCAGCGATCAATGCAAAGAAATAGAGGAAAACAACAGAATGGGAAAGACTAGAGATCTCTTCAAGAAAATTAGAGATACCAAGGGAATATTTCATGCAATGATGGGCTCGATAAAGGACAGTAATGGTATAGACCTAACAGAAGAAGAAGATATTAAGAAGAGCTGGTAAGAATACGCAGAAGAACTGTACAAAAATAATCTTCTAGACCAAGGTAATCAAGATGGTGTGATCACTCATCTAGAGCCAGACAGCCTGGAATGTGAAGTCAAGTGGGCCTTAGAAAGCATAACTATGAACAAAGCTAGTAGAGGTGACAGAATTCCAATTGAGCTATTTCAAATCCTGAAAGATGACACTGTAAAAGTGCTGCACTCAATATGCCAGCAAATTTGGACAACTCAGCAGTGGCCGCAGGACTGGAAAAGGTCGGTTTTCTTTCCAATCCCAAGAAAAGCAATGCCAAAGAATGCTCAAACTACCGCAATATTGCCCTCATCTCACATGCTAGTAAAGAAATGCTCAAAATTCTCCAAGTCAGGCTTCAGCAGTATGTGAACCGTGAAATTCTAGATGTTCAAGCTGGTTTTAGAAAAAGCAGAGGAACCAGAGATCAAATTGCCAACATCCACTGAATCTTCGAAAAAGTAAGAGAGTTCCAGAAAAACATCTATTTCTGCTTTATTGATTATGCCAAAGCCTTTGACTGTGTGGATCACAATAAACTGTGGACAATTCTGAAAGAGATGAGAATACCAGACCACCTGACCTGCCTCTTGGAAACCTATATGCAGGTTGGGAAGCAACAGTTAGAACTGGACATGGAACAACAGACTGATTCCAAATAGGAAAAGGAGTACGTTAAGGCTGTATACTGTCACCCACTTAACTTATATGCAGAGTACATCATGAAAAACACTGGGCTGGAAGAAGCAGAAGCTGGAATCAAGGTTGCTGGGAGAAATACCAATAACCTCAGATATGCAGATGACATCACCCTTATTGCAGAAAGTGAAGAGGAACGAAAAAGCCTCTTGTTGAAAGTGAAAGAGGAGAGTGAAATAGTTGGCTTAAAGCTCAACATTCAGAAAATGAAGATCATGGCATACGGTCTCATCACTTCATGGGAAATAGATGGGGAAACAGTGGAAACTATGTCAGACTTTACCTTTTTGGGCTCCAAAATCACTGCAGATTGTGACTGCAGCCATGAAATTAAAAGACGCTTACTCCTTGGAAGAAAAGTTATGACCAACCTAGAGAGCATATTGAAAAGCAGAGACATTACTTTGCCAACTAAGGTCCGTCTAGTCAAGGCTATGGTTTTTCCAATGGTCATGTATGGATGTGAGAGTTGGACTGTGAAGAAGGCTGAGCACCGAAGAATTGACGCCTTTGAACTGTGGTGTTGGAGAAGGCTCTTGAGAGTCCCTTGGACTGCAAGGAGATCCAACCAGTCCATTCTGAAGGAGATCAACCCTGGGATTTCTTTGGAAGGAATTTTGCTAAAGCTGAAACTCCAGTACTTTAGCCACCTCATGCGAAGTGTTGACTCTTGGAAAAGACTCTGATGCTGGGAGGGATTGGGGGCAGGAGGAGAAGGGGGCGACAGAGGATGAGATGGCTGGATGGCATCACTGACTCAATGGACATGAGTCTGAGTGAACTCCAGGAGTTGGTGATGGACAAGGTGGCCTGTCGTGCTGAAATTCCTAGGGTCGCAAAGAGTCAGAAAGGGCTAAGCGACTGAACTAACTAACTGTACAATAAAGATTAACTGCAAGGGGAAAAGAACATTAAGAAAAGCAAACAAAGGCATAAATGTAGAAAAAATAATAATAGGTTTAAAAAATTAAAAGTTTAAATTTAAAAAAGAAAAGAAAAAAGGAAAAGTCCACAGAACTGCAAAAGCCCAACACAGAGCCAGAGGTTTATGACAACAATAAAATATATGACTGAGAGGAAAAAAAAAAAAAAAAAAAACTTAAAACCTTCATTAGATTTCATAGTGCCAATAAACGGAGAAGGCAATGGCACCCCACTCCAATACTCTTGCCTGGAAAATCCCATTGATTGAGGAGCCTGGTGGGCTACAGTCCATGGGGTCACTAAGAGTGGGACACGACTGAGCGACTTCACTTTCAGTTTTCACTGTCATGCATTGGAGAAGGAAATGGCAACCCACTCCAGTGTTCTTGCCTGGAGAATCCCAGGGATGGGGGAGCCTGGTGGACAGCTGTCTATCGGGTTGCATAGAGTCGGACACGACTGAAGCGATTTATCAGCAGCAGCAGCAGCAGCAGCAGTGCCAATAAAATTGACAACTACAACTGAGGGGGGATAAAAGGAGGAAAAAAGAGAAATCCAAAAGAATCTGTAGAACAAGTCAAAACATAAGGATAAATGTTTTTGTTGAGTCACCACTGTCAGAGTCCTTTCCCTCGCTGGGGTTCACAGTCCACCTCACCTCTCTAAGATGCCCTCCAACACTGTGCTGATCTCTGGACCTGCTGTGGGGGCAGCTCAGATTCTAATCTGGTCCTATTTCTCTGTGTTCTTGCCTCTAGTGTCCACATCTCAGAACTAGAACATTTTCTTGGTGGGAACTCTCAGTGTACTTTCATATATTCCATAGACACAGAGCCTGTTTAGTTGATTGTGTGGATTTAATCTACAGCTTGTACAGCTGGTGGGAAGGTTTGGGGTCTTTTTCATTAGCCACACTGACCCTGGGTTTCAATTGTGGTTTTATTTCCACCTCTGCATGTGGGTTGTCCACTGGGGTTTGCTCCTGAGGCTGCCCTGGAGGACTTGGATCTGGCCCAGTGAGGGTCAGGTGTGGAGGTGGTGCAGCTGCTTGGGTCACATGGGTTCTGGCAGCACCAGGAACTCAGGGGAGCTGGCAGGTAGGGCAGCAGGAAATATAGTGCTCTAGAAGGGTATGGCAACCAGTATTGGCCAATATGCTCCAGGATTCTTGCCTGGAGAACTCCCCTGACAGAGAAGCTGGCAGGCCACAGTCTACAGGGAGGCAAAGAGTTGGACACGACCAAAACAACCCTGAGCACATAGATGCAAGTTTTTTTTGCCTATGGCAGCTCTGCCCCAGTGAGAGTTGGGTATGAAGGTGGCACAGCTGCTTGGCTTGCAGGGACCCTGGCAGCACAAAGTGTGCAGAGGCACAGATTGTCTCTGCTGCAGCAGTTATGGCCCTCTCAGAGTCTTTTTTCAAGCCTCTTGTAGCTGGCAATCAGAAGGCCCCTTTGGCCAGTCTTTCTCTGTAACTTCACCCATTCAGGCACTTAAGAGGGCTTCCTTGCCTGGGGTCCTTCTCTGTTGTTCAGCTCATCAGGCACATAGGGGGCCCCCCCTGGCTGGGGTCCTACCCTGTAATTCAGTGCATTAGGCGTTTGATGGGCCAGCCTCTTTATTGTTCAGCTGCTAATGTGGGCCTGTGGGGAGAGAGAGGCTATGGTGATGGCTCCACCCCCTATGTGTGACTCAGCAGTATCGCCTGGCTTCCATGGCTGCACTGCTTTCCTCCACAGGCATTTCCCACCACAGTCTCCTCCCTCACATCCGCTTGATCCATCTCTCCACAGTCAACAGCAGCCCTCACCCTGGGATTGCTCCACAATCCCTAATCTCCAGCTCCCAGCTGCTGTGCCTTCCAGGGAATCTGAGTCCCTGTCTGGGGAATGTATGACTGGGGCAAGGACTGTCTGATTCTCATTCCATTTAGGCTGCCACAGATCAGCTCTTTCACTCTCAGCCTTAAATGTTTCTCCTCTGACTCACAATTGCCCCAATGTGTGGATCAGACCCCTGCTTCAGCTCCCCCTCCCGCCGAGGGCAGGTCCAGTCCTTCTAACACTCCTGTTTTTCCCCCTAGTTCCTTCCTCCTACTGAGTTTTGCATGGGTCTATATATTCTTTTCGGCTGGTCAGGTCCTCCTGTCCACTCTCAGCTGTTCTGCATGCATTTCTGTGTCTGAAGATGTATTCCTAATATATCTGTGGAAAGAGATATACTCCATGTCTACCTACTTCTCTGCCAGGTTCTCTCAAACCCAATTTTTGAACATATACAATAAACTTATACAATCTCCCTTTACTCATTATTTTTACCTCCTAATATTGGAATCAAAATGTTGCCAGTGCTTTTCTATGTATCTTTTCCTAATTCCCCAAATATATATTATCCATTCTCCCAGCTGCTGCTACTGCTAAGTCGCTTCAGTTGTGTCCGACTCCGTGTAAACCCCATAGACAGCAGCCCACCAGGCTCCCCCGTCCCTGGGATTCTCCAGGCAAGAACACTGGAGTGGGTTACCATTTCCTTCTCCAATGCATAAAAGTGAAAAGTGAAAGTGAAGTCACTCAGTCATGTCCGACTCTTAGCGACCCCATGGACTGCAGCCCACCAGGCTCCTCCGTCCATGGGATTTTCCAAGCAAGAGTACTGGAGTGGGGTGCCATTGCCTTCTCCTTTCTCCTAGCTAGAGTAAATAATTTTTAACAAGCAAGTTGGTAAGGCTGGCACTAATATATATATAATTCTTTCAACACCTAAATTGTTGTTCTGAAAAAGCATTTGTAAAATGTCAGTTTTAATCAGAGTTCACTCCAATTAACAGATTCAAACAGATAAATTGATATCACCAAGAAAATAATAGATGTCTAGCCCAATAGCAACACTTTAAAATACACATTATATTCAGCAAAATATTCCTGAGAAAATAAACACCTAAATGTAGGGCCAAACACTATAAAACTCTTAGAGGAAAACATAGGCAGCACACGCTTTTACATAAATTGTAGTAAGATCCTTTTGATCTACCTCCTAGAGTAATGAAAATAAAAAACCAAAAATAAACAAATGGGACCCAATTAAACTTAAAAGCTTTTTCACAGCAAAGGAAGCCATAAACAAGGTGAAAAGACAACCCTCCGAATGGGAGAAAATATTTGCAAATGAGGAAACTGACAAAGGATTAATCGCCAAAATATACAAGCAGCTCATCATGAAGCTCAATATCGAAAAAACAAACTACACAATCAATAAATGGGCAGAAGATCGAAACAGACATTTCTCCAAAGAAGACATACAGATGACCAACAAACATGAAAAAATGCTCAACAGCACTCATTATGAGAGAAACGCAAATCAAAACTACAATGAGGTATCACCTCATACCGGTCAGAACGGCCAGCATAAAAAAATCTATGAACAATAAATGTGAGAGGGGGTGTGGAGAAAAAGGAACCCTCTTGCACTGTTGGTGGGAATATAAATTGATACAGCTCCTATGGAGAACAGTATGGAGGTGCCTTTGAAAAACTAAAACTACCATATGACCCAGCAATCCCACTACTGGGTATCTACCCTAAGAAAAACATAGTTCAAAAATACACATGCACCCTTATGTTCATTGCAACACTATTTACAATAGGCAAGACATAGAAGCAAGCTAATTGTTCATGGACAGATGAATGGATGAAAATATGGTGCATATATACAATGGAATATTGGAATATTACTTAGCCATAAAGGGAACAAAATTGGGTCATTTATAGAGATGTGGCTGAACACAGAGTCTGTCATATGGCGTGAAGTCAGAAAAACAAATATTGTTTATGAACACATATATATGGAATCTAAAAAATGGTACTGATGAACCTATTCACAGGGCAGAACTTGAGATGCAGACATAGAGAACAAACTTGTGGAGACAGGGAAGGAAGGACAGGGTGGACTGAGAGACTGGGACTGGCATGTATATACACTATCATGTGCAAAATAGGGCTTCCCCGGTAGCTCAGGTGGTAAAGAATCCGCCTGCGATACAGGAGACTCCAGTTTGATTCCTGGGTCAGGAAGATCCACCAAAGAAGGGATGGGCTACCCACTCCAGTATTCCTGAGCTTCCCCGGTGGCTCAGCTGGTAAAGAAACTGCCTGTAATGCAAGAGACCTGGGTTCAGTCCCTGGGTTGGGAAGATCCCCTGGGGAAGGGAAAGGCTACCCACTCCAGTATTCTGGCCTGGAGAATCCCATGGACTGTATAGTCCATGTGGTCACAAAGAGTCAGACACAACTGAGAGACTTTCACTCACTCATGTGTTAAATAAGTAGCTAGTGGGAACCTGAGGTCCAGCACAGGGAGCTCAGCCCGGGGCCCTGAGAGACCTACAGGAGTGGGATTGGTGGGTGTGAGAGGGAGGCTCAAAAGGGAGGGGAAATATGTACACATACAGCTGATTCATTTCACTATATAGCAGAAACTAACAACAACCCTGTAAAGGAACTATACTGCAATAAAAAAGACATATTATATGATATTGCCTATAAGTGGAATCTAGAAAAACGGTACAAATGAACTTATTTACAAAACATAAACAGAGTCACAGTTGTAGAAAACAAACTTATAGCTATCAGGATGTAAGAAGCAGGGAGGGATAAATTGGGAGATTGAGCCTGACGTGTATACACTACTAAATATAAAATAGACAACTAGTAAGGACCTACTGTATAGAACAAGGAACTCTTCTCAATACTCTGTGATTGACCTACACGGGAAAAGAATCTTAATAACAGTGGATATATGTATATCTGTAATTGATTTACTCTTCTGTATACCTGTAACTAACACAACATTGTGAATCAACTACACCCCAATAAAAATTTAAAAAAACAAATAAGTAAACAAATGAAATTAAAGCTGTGTTTTAATGTTCTATTCTTTACATATTTGATAAGCAGCTTGGGATTTTTCATTTTCGATCAAAGAGCAAACAACAGGTCAAAAAAATCTACTAGAAACTATGTGGGAAGCATCTGGTTTATGAGTAATTCATAATATATTCCATTCATTTATTCATATGTTCCGTTCTTCCATTCATCCTTCTATAACTGTTGTAAGATTGTAATAAGCCAAGATTTTTCACACACTAGGGAAGGAACAGTGAACAGTGACAAATATTGATGCTTTTGGAATTCATAGTTCAGAGCAAGAAGATAAGTAATCTAACACTAACCAAGAAAATGTGATAAAAAGTCTGCACAGAACACTGGTCCCAAATCTGTGTGTGTTTGGTTATACTTGGGATATTTGTAAGCAGAGTTGTCCCATGAACAACCCAGGGCTTATGGACACCAACCATTCACTGGGTTAATGTGTGTAACTTACATTTGGCTCTCTGCATTAGCAGGTTCAACCAACAGTGGATTATGCAGTACTATAGCAGATACTGTTGAAAAAAAAACCTGGGTAGTGGACCCATGCAGTTCAAACACCACACCTTTTCTATTACTCAACCCTCTCTTCCCAGCCCAGGTTTGTGCAAACTGCTTAGCTGCAAAGAACATTTCTTCCACCAGAGATGTAATTAAACAAAACCATGATCACTTTGTAAGAATCATCATTTATTTATCTGGACATAAGTGGAATCAACAAATGAAGTATAACATTAAGGAAATTGATTTTACCCTTTGTATTTCAGTATTTCCTATACTATATTAGTTCAGTTCAGTTGCTCAGTCATGTCCAACTCCTTGTGAACCCATGAATCACAGCACGCCAGGCCTCCCTGTCCATCACCAACTCCCAGAGTTCACTCAAACTCATGCACATCGAGTCGGTGATGCCATCCAGCCATCTCATCCTCTGTCATCCCCTTCTCCTCCTGCCCCCAATCCCTCCCATCATCAGAGTCTTTTCCAATGAGTCAACTCTTTGCATGAGGTGGCCAAAGTACTGAATTTCAGCTTCAGCATCAGTCCTTCCAATGAACACCCAGGACTCATCTTTAGAATGGACTGGTTGGATCTCCTTGCAGTCCAAGGGACTCTCGAGAGTCTTCTCCAACACCACAGTTTAAAAGCATCAATTCTTCAGTGTTCAGCTTTCTTCACAGTCCAACTCTCACATCCATACATGACCACTGGAAAAACCATTGCCTTGACTAGATGGACCTTAGTTGGCAAAGTAATGTCTCTGCTTTTCAATATGCTATCTAGGTAGGTCATAACTTTTCTTCCAAGGAGCAAGCTTCTTTTAAATTCATGGCTGCAGTCACCATCTGCATTGATTTTGGAGCCCAAGAAAATACAGTCTGACACTGCTTCCACTGTTTCCCCATCTACTTCCCATGAAGTGATGGGACCAGATGCCATGATCTTAGTTTTCTGAATGTTGAGCTTTAAGCCAACATTTTCACTCTCCTCTTTCACTTTCATCAAGAGGCTCTTTAGCTCCTCTTCACTCTCTGCCATAAAGGAGGTGTCATCTGCATATCTGAGGTTACTGATATTCCTCCCGGCAATCTTGATTCTTCTAGCCTGTGCTTCTTCCAGTCCAGCGTTTCTCATGATGTACTCTGCATAGAAGTTAAATAAGCAGGGTGACAATATACAGCCTTGACATACTCCTTTTCCTATTTGGAACCAGTCTGTTGTTTCATGTCCAGTTCTAACTGTTGCTTCCTGACCTGCATATAGGTTTCTCAAGAGGCAGGTCAGGTGGTCTGGTATTCCCATCTCTTTCAGAATTGTCCACAGTTTATTGTGATCCACACAGACTTTGGCATAGTCAATAGGGCAGAAATAGATGTTTTTCTGGAACTCTCTTGCTTTTTCGATGATCCCGCGGATGTTGGCAATTTGATCTCTGATTTCTCTGCCTTTTCTAAAACCAGCTTGAAATATTATTAAAATAAATCAAACTAAGGAACAGAAGCCAATAAGAGGAGTTTACAAAATACATACCTCAGACTGCATATGACAGAAGATGAATCAATGATTTGGGGGTTAACTTCCTCAGGTCATTTCCTTTTTTAACAATAAGTACACATTAATAATGATCATATCAATCCTGTCTTCTCTTTTTAAATATTTCCTTATTTTTCTTGTAATATATATTTGAGCCTTTAAAGTTCACTACTGTTTCAACATTCTAATATACTTAATGTGAAATTAAATCATGTGGCTCACATTTTAAATATAATTAAACAGTATTACTTTAGCACTTAATATAAGATACCTGATATTTGGCAAAAATATGTTGAATGTAATGAGAAATGCTAGGCTTGAGGAAGCACAAGCTAGAATCAAGATTGCCGGGACAAATATCAATAACCTCAGATATGCAGATGACATGACCCTTATGGCAGGAAGTGAAGAAGAACTAAATACCCTCTTGATGAAAGTGAAAGAGGAGAGTGAAAAAGTTGCCTTAAACTCAACATTCAGAAAATTAAGATCGTGGCATCCGATCCTATCACTTTATGGCAAATAGATGGGGAAACAGTGGAAATAGTGGCTGACTTTATTTTTCTGGGCTCCAAAATCACTGCAGATGGTGACTGCAGCCATGAAATTAAAAGATGTTTACTCCTTGGAAGGAATGTTATGACCAACCTAGACAGCATATTAAAAAGCAGAGATATTACTTTGTCAACAATGGTCTGTCTAGTCAAGGCCATGGTTTTTCCATTGGTCATGTATGGATGTGATAGTTGGACTGTGAAGAAAGCTGAGCACTGAAGAATGAATGCTTTTGAACTGTGGTGTTGGAGAAGACTCTTGAGAGTCCCTTGGTCTGCAAGGAGATCTAACCAGTCCATTCTGAAGGAGATCAGTCCTCATGTTCATTGGAAGGACTGAGGTTGAAGCTGAAACTCCAATACTTTGGCCACCTCAGGCGAAGAGCTGACTCATTTGAAAAGACCCTGATGCTGGGAAAGATTGAGGGCAGGAGGAGAAGGGAAAAACAGAGGCTAAGATGGTTAGATGACATCACTGACTCAATGGACATGGGTTTGGGTGGATTCCGGGAGTTGGTGATGGACAGGGAGGCCTGGCGTGCTGCAGTTCATGGGATCGCAAAGAGTTGGACAGAACTGTATGACTGAATTAAACTGAATAGAACCTAATTTCTACATCTAGAGGCACCTTATCTAGAATTCTCCTTAGATTATTTTCAGAATAAAACTATGTCAATGAAGAACTGAAAGAATATTGTAACTATTTCAATTATTTGCACTTATTATGTTTTCCTATATCCTCAAGTAGAAAAGTGTATTCTCCACCAGTTCTCCAGTTTTCAGATAAAATATCTGACCAACATCAAAATCCAATCTTATATTGCAATGCCCATAAAGAACACATATGTGCCTTTGATTCTGAATATATATAGTGCTCCTAAATCAACACTTATCCATTTGACTCTATTATACTCAATAACGGCAAAGTGTCCCCATGTAATCAATGCAACTTGATTATAAAAAACCTATCCCATCTCAGGGTTTTGGTCCCAGGAGTAGAAGATTACTGAGGGAAAAACAGATGATAATACTTACGTGGCTAATAGTCTTCCATGCTGCTATTAGTTTAGGTGGTTTAATGAAAATACTACTTTTTTTTTTTTTTTTGTATTTGCTACCTCCATTAATAAATACTGACTCAAATTATTTTAAAATACTTTAACATGACAGAATGAAGTAATATACCGAGCTTACATTATTAACCTGTATTTTAGGCCCCTATAGTCCATGGCCTTTCAAAAGAGTCAGACATGACTTAGCAACTGAACAACAACAAAATGTATGAGGATAGGTAGGTAGAGACCTAACAAGTAAAGGAAGTTTTATGTGGAGAATGGACAAATGCATAACAACTTTATATTAGAAATGTCCTTTGTGCTATGAACACTGGCAGCATGCAGCTGGAAACGTAAGACCCAAGAGCAGATGAAACAGTGCTTGGGGGTGAGATACAACCTGTTCTATGAAATATATACCTTCTGCATGCATGCCACAGAAGTCTTCCCAGAATGGAGGAAGTTGTTTTTTATTTTCTTTTTATTTCGTATAAGGCCACACTATGAATTGATGGACTTGGTCGCTATAAACAGTACACGGTGTGAAGCTGCACAGCTTAAACTGAAGATCACTACTGTTTTCTGATCCTGTTTTCATTTCTTTAATAAAAAAGATCAGAAGTTTATAGAGTCTTTCCCAAAGTTTCCAAACCTGAAATAGCAGGCTTTAGATGTGCCAGGTAATTCAGTTACTGCCGTGGCTACAGTAAAACCACAGTGTATTCTGACACTGGAAGTTGCTTGGTAAATACATACATACCGACATGTTAGTCGTGCAGTCATGTCTGACTCTGCGACTCCATGGACTTCTGACACGACTGAGCGACTGAACTGAATGAACTGAACTGGACTGTAGCCTACTAGGCTTCTCTGGCCATGGGGCTTTCCAGGCAAGAATACTAGAGTGGGTTACTGTTCCCTTTTCCAGGGGACCTTCCTGACCTAGGAATCCAACTCAGGTCTCCTGCATTGCAGGCAGATTCTTTTCAGTCAGAGCCACAAGGGAGGCCCACCTAATACATAATACATAATACATAACCAGAAACACTTCAAAACTCTTAACATTGCTTGGTAAATAAGTGAAAGTCACTCAGTCGTGTCTGACTCTTTGCAACCCCATGGACTATACAGTCTATGGCATTCTCTAGGCCAGAATACTGGAGTGGGTAGCCGTTCCCTTCTCCAGGGGATCTTCCCAACCCAGAGATTGAACCCAGGTCTCCTGCATTGCAGGCAGATTCTTTACCAACTGAGCAATGAGGGAAGCTTGGTAAATGGGCCTCATTAAATCCATGCTATGATGAGGTTTACTTGGTTGGTTGAGGTTTCTAATATCTAACATCAATAAATGTGCTTGTCTTTTTTTTAAATAATAAAAAATAACACAAAGATTTCATCTTGTTTACATAGCATCTGTGTGTGCATGGTAAGTAACTTCAGTCATGTTCAACTCTTCCCAGCCCTATGGAATGTAGCTCACCAGGCTCCTCTGTCCATGGGATTTAGGCAAAAATACTGAAGTGGGTTGTCATGCCCTCCTCCAGGGGATCTTCCCAATCCAGGGATTGAACCCATGTCTCTTATGTCTCCTGCGTTGGAAGGTGGGTTCTTGGCCAGTAGCACCACCTGGGAAGCCCCTTATAAAGCACCTGTTAGTAATAGTCACTCAGTCATGTTCAACTTTTTGCAACCCTCTGGACTACAGACTGCCAAATTTTTCTATCCGTGGATTCTCCAGGCAAGAAGAGCAGAATGGGTAGCTATTCCCTTCTCCAAGGGATCTTCCTGACCCAGAGATCGAACCCACATCTCCTGCATTTAGGCAGATTCTTTATCATTTGAGCCACCAGTGAAACCCACCTAATATGTATCCAAAAAGTACTTCAAAATACTCCTCTAAATTCTGTTGTGTTTAGAAAGATAACAGATTTTTATATGAAGGAATGCTTTGAGAGAATCTCTATTCTATAAGAAAGTTCTGGGAATTATTTAAATGCTCAGAATTCATTACTTAACGCAAGCATTTTGCCTTGATTACATGGAGAGATAATTACCCCTATTTACTGTCTTTTTCTACTGCTATTCTTCAAGTTCCTGTAATGTAATGATAACTAGTGATACACTACAGGTTCTCTTGCTTTGTACTGTGCTTACAGTGGCTATAGCAGTGGCCACATATTATCCTTGCGGGTAAAAAAACATCCACTTGTCTATGGTGAGTATAGTATCTCCCATCATACAGGTCAATATGGAAATCTAAGGGAATTTTGGTTCTGAGTGTGAGTTTAGCTGTGGGATAATCTGCCCAACACCTTGCCCTATGATGGTAGGACACAGGTCCATGGGGGATAATGTGACATAGAAAGTATATGAACTTCAAAGCCCCATGATCTATTCTGATCTGCAGAATGCAAACTCTTCAGAAAGTTTCAAAATTCTTTAAGAAGTGTGCTGCTGCTACTGCAAAGTCACTTCAGTCATGTCCGACTCTGTGCGACCCCATAGATGGCAGCCCACCAGGCTCCCCCATCCCTAGGATTCTCCAGGCAAGAACGCTGAGAGTGGGTTGCCATTTCCTTCTCCAATGCATGAAAATGAAAAGTGAAAGTGAAGCCACTCAGTCGTATCTGACTCTCAGCGACCTCATGAATTGCAGCTTAGCAGGCTCCTCCGTCCGTAGGATTTTCCAGGCAAGAGTACTGGAGTGTGAGGGGATGGTAAATTTATCAAAAGCTGATGTACAAAAATCAATAGGGAGTAATACAACTGGCATTTGAACAAAGCGTGAACCTTGGGCAAATGGACTGGAACAAGGAAGTTATCCTATGTGTTCTTAGTTTTATTATAAGATTGTGGACACTCCTTTTCTGTGTGGTTAGATGAGATCGTGAGAATGAGTTACATACTTGCATGTTCATTCAGTAACTGATTTCAAAAGAAACCCTGGTGATCCAAGTCTATACCTATCTTAGTTAAGGAATAGGTGTTACACATATGTGGTCATAATGACTGCATAACCAAAACAATCTTTTTGTACTTCAATTGATATGCATAAGTTTTATTTGATAATATCTAATCTAAGAGGATTAATTAAATACAAAGGTGATTTCTGTCAAAAAAATCCTGTCCTAAAAATCTCATTTTGTATGGCTTGATGATGGCTTACAATGAATATACAGGTTTTCTGTTTGTGAATGAGTTATCTGCTCCAGTACAAAATCTGAGGTAGCTAAAAAGTATAAGGACTGAGAATGTCATGGATTGTTTTCAAACAGATAGTGAGTTCATATAATGAATGTTCATATAATGAATGCTGGATCTAGAATCACCGACCTTAGGTAGTAGGATCTTCCAACTAAAGCAAAGTGCAGATGGAGAATAATTGCCAGGTTGGGAAATACTAATGTATTAAAAGTGAAGCTCAGTGTATGGCATATAAAATCTAAAAAGCTACTAAATTTTACCTGGGAGGCAGTACTGAAAACGATGTCACTCTGATTTTCTCTGAGAAACTATTTATTCTTCAATGATGCTGACTTTTGGAGTTAAAGGTATCAGGAATACTTGACCTCATGGTCAATATTTTCTTAAAAAATTAAGTTTGTTACATATCCTAATAGTTTTCTTTGTAGTTACCTAAAAGGGAATTATTCCTATTTCTATACTGCATAAAAGTTTAGAATTTCTAAATTTCCAGTTCAGATGCTGGTGGTGTTTTTTGTCTCTTGACTGGACTCTAACCGATAGACATGTTCAACAAATGTTATCTCTTACTACTCATCCTGTTTCTTTACACCACATAACGGGGCTTTTGAAACAAACCCTGATGAGTAACAAAAGCTACAATACCTAAAGCATTAATCGGCTCTCTAAAAATAAGACTATATTTTAAGGAGCATTATATTTCAGTATTATTACTGTCATTACAAAGTAAAATGAATTCTAAAGGTACTACTATTGAGCCAACTGCTTAAACGCTCTCTCCAGCAAGATAGGGATCTTCTAGGATGTAAATCAACATACTAATTTCTTTATTAATAAACTCTTACTACATATATACTTTCTGAGCTGAAGTAAGGCGTGCTGCGATTCATGAGGTCGCCAAGAGTCGGACACGACTGAGCGACTGAACTGAACTGAAATACCATATTTAGTTGCTTTATATTCTGGCACAAATTCGTTATCTTACTGAAGGACCAGCATCAATCTGCAATCCATGATTTGAATATCACGGTTTCAGAAAATCTAATTGAGAATTGCATGGCTATTTATTGAAGACTTCAAATTTCTTTACATAATTCTCTTGAAGCCTCTCTCTTCTTATGACTCTCTAAAGCCTTCTGATGATCTCAATGCTTATAGAATTCTAGCTATAACTAGTGCTATTTTCAACCTTCAAATGTTTTTCTGTAATGAGTACTGTTTCTTTCTTTGAAAGAATTTCCTACCTATAGACTGCTGCTCAATCTATTTCACTCACTTATTAATATGTTACTCTTTATTCCTCTATATATGATATTTTTGGCTATCTCTTTGTCAGAAGGAGTCCATTTTTCAATGGTTGTTATCCTACAGTTTATTTTTATTTTTATTTTTTTTTTGGTCATTGCTCTATTCTATTCCACTTTTAATTAGCACCGTTTGGTTCGATTAGTGTCTGCAGCTGTTACTGGAAATGAAGTCTCTTTGTCCCACTGCACTTTCTCCCATTGTAACGGGCAGGCATTTTGGTAATTAGATTACTGTTTACTTCAGAACCTGAAACTGAGCAGTCATTGTCAACCTTCAGAAGCATCAGTATGAATTCACACAGTACCTGCCATCTGTTCTTTTCATGCAGTCATAACAGATCATTTCTGAAATTTAACTGCATTTCCATAATTTCACTGAATGATATATAAAAACATCCAATAATAGTCATCAAGCAATACACCTACATTTTCTTCTTTTATGTACCTGTCTAATCAAATGCTAAAATGCTTGAAGCCTGTAAACAGTGTCAGCCTCATAAACAATCAAGTAGAAATTATTTCCCTGCATTGGGAGAGCTGTTTTCATGCAGAGCTCTCTCTACCGTAAGAGAAAACTGAACCTTAAAGAATATCAACTCCATCTCAGTTCTTCTTATGTGTTTACCCAGTTCATATTTTAATAGAGGTTCCAAATAACCCATAATACACATTGCCAGATTTATAAATTCAAATTTAGAAGGTGTAGTATTTATTTTTTTATCTTTCATGCAGTTATTTATTTAGAGAATAAGAAACCATTTTTCTTTTCTTTTTTTTTGATGGACAAAGTGTGCTATGAGCCATAAATAGACACATTTTACTCATAGAAACCTGCTTGGTTAGGTTCAGCTGGTAAAGATAGTCTCTCTGAAATACTTTCTCTGCTTATTCAATCAAGTTATTCCATCTTTCCACTCCTAGCATCTTTGAGGGTGCTATCCACCATGTGTTCAGAAACCCAGGCCAGGCCCTACGCTATTTTGTTTATCGAGCCTTTCCTGTGGGGACTTCTTTTTTCCAGGTTTTTCTGTCTAGGTCAACTAGCCTGTATTTTTCTCATGACACCCAGTCTTGCTTCTCAGGATTTTCTCTGTAATTCAAACCTATTACAAAGCAATTTATTTGGTGTTTCCTATGATTACCTACACTTTTAATTGTTTTTGTGATTTCCCTACCTAATCTACACAAGATTGCATATATTTTCCAATTCCATTTATAAATCACATTCCAATGAACACAAATATATTCATAATGTTTGAATTTACACCTGTAAGAAAAATGTCCATGTATTTAGAAGCTGTTCATAACATCCTATTTAAATTCTTACATGTTTCTTTGCAAAATGAGACAGTGTTAGCCAGTCACGTCCAACTCTTTTGACTCCAGGGACTGTAGCCCACCAGGTCACTTTGTCCATGGAATTCTCCAGGCAAGAACACTGGAATGGTTTGCCATTTCCTTCTTCAGATCATGTTTTATGCAAGATGTTAAAATAGAGGTATCTAAATAATATAAGACACGTGGACAGAGTCTATAAATGCAAAGTTAGAAGATGAAATGTTAATTTATTTTTATCTACTTTGTTACAAAAAGAATAAATGACAAGCAGACAAGTGGTGCAAGTGCGGAGGTGTTGGAATTGTGTGAATCAGCTTGTTTTAATAACTAGTGTTTGGAGGCAGTTGCTTGTCAATTTATATTCTTGAAGATTCACACCATTTAAATGTTGCTAAGAATTTCACCAGGTGCACAAACCATCTCAAGTAGAATCAATTAAAAGTGCATTAGGGCCCTTTCATTTATCAACAGCCATGGGGTCTCATGGGAGCCAGAAATCAGAACAGTAACTGTTTAATAAGAACACTTGTTCACCTCTATTTTAATGTGATAATTTAAAAGGACTATCTCTTTAAATATACCATTTTTCACTATTTTGAGGTTTGGGGTTTGACATTTTTATATAAAATTACATTTATGAAGTAGGAATACATTAAATACACAGAGATCAGTATTTTCGAATTTTTGTCCAGGCAAGTTCTTTATGCTTTATGAGCTATGTATAGTTGTCTTTTAATTGGCTATTTTTATTATTTTGGCATTTATTCTGCTTGGTATACTCTGAGCTTCTTGGATCTGTGGTTTGATACCTGCATTAATTTTGGGAAATTCTCAGGCATTAATTTATCATATATTTCTTCTTTTCCTTTCTCTCTTCTCCTCCTGTATTTCCATGACCACTATAGTAAGCCTTTTGCGGTTAATCTCCTAGTCCTTGGACCTTCTGTTCTAGCTTTTACAGTTTTTGTTCTCTTTACTTTTAGGTTTGAGGATTTTTTTTCATACAGTCTCCATATCAGAGATTCTTTGCTATGTCCAGTCTATTAATCAGTAATAAGCCCATGAAATGTGTTCATTTGTTTTATATATATTTATAAATCTCTAGCAAGGCAATGGCACCCCACTCTAATATTCTTGCCTGGAAAATCCCATGGACGGATGAACCTAGTAGGCTGCAGCCCATGGGGTCGCTAGGAGTTGGACACGAATGAGCAACTTCACTTTCACTTTTCACTTTCATGCATTGGAGAAGGAAATGGTAACCCACTCCAGTGTTCTTGCCTGGAGAATCCCAGGGACAGGAGCCTGGTGGGCTGCCATCTATGCGGTTGCACAGAGGCGGACAAGACTGAAGCAACTTAGCAGCAGCAGCATATCTTTTTGGTTCTTAAGATCCTCACCTCTTTGTATGCTGTCTACTTGTGCTAGGAGAGCCCTCACTCTATTAATCATAGTTGCTTGAAATCTCTGCTTTGATAACTCCTAACGTCACTACTGGCAATGGCACCCCACTCCAGTACTCTTGCCTGGAAAATCCCATGGACAGAGGAGCCTGGTTGGCTGCAGTCCATGGGGTCGTGAAGAGTCAGACACGACTGAGCAAATTCCCTTTCACTTTTCACTTTCATGCATTGGAGAAGGAAATGGCAACCCACTCCAGTGTTCTTGCCTGGAGAATCCCAGGGACAGGGGAGCCTGGTGGGCTGCCGTCTATGGGGTCACACAGAGTCGGACACGACTGAAGTGACTTAGCAGCAGCAGCAGCAACATCCCTACCATATCTGTTTCTGATGCTTGCTCTGCCTCTTCACATTGTGTTTTTTGCTTTTCGTTTGCCTTATAGTTTTTTATTACTCACTGGACATGATGCACTGGTAAATTCCCCAGGTAAGAACATTGGAGTGGGTAGCCATTCCCTTCTCAAGGGGGATCTTCCCAACCCAGGTATCAAACCTGGGTCTCCTGCATTGCAGGCATATTCTTTACTGTCTGAGTCACCATGGAAGCCCATAAATAAGCCTTTGGTAACATGGTGATAAAATGTGCAAGGGGGCTTTCCTGGTAGCTCAGCTGGTGAAGAATCTGCCTGCAATGCAGAAGACCCCAGTTTGATTCCTGGGTTGGGAAGATCCCCTGGAGGAGGGCATGGCAACCCATTCTGGTGTCCAAGCCATGGAGAGAGGAGCCTGGGGGGTTTTAGTCCACAGGGTCACAAAGAGTCAGACACGGCTGAGTGACTAAGCACAACAAGATACGCATGGAGGGCACGCATTCTCTAATCCTGCAACCAGGTCTCAGTCATCAGGGAGCCTGACAGGCCTCTGCAAGGTAAGACTCAGTTTTCTCAGGTATTTCCTCCCCACTCAGGTGGGACAGGAAGACTAGAGGTGGGTGTTGCCTTTCTGAAGGCACATGAGGGTCAGATAACACCCAGAAGTCAGGATCCAACCAGTTTCTCCTGAGGGCAGGATTTGATAGGAAGAAGAGTGTCCCCAGGTATATTTGGAACATTTCCCTTTTCCCTTTCCCTCAGGAAGTCTGAGGGCAATCTGGTCAAGTTCCAGAGGTAAATCTCACAATACTATTTGAACCCTCCTGTGCCTGGGTTTCCCTGGTGTTTAAAACTTGAGTTTACTGCACTAAACTTCCAGCAGCTCATTAAGTACAGTGCCCCAACCCAGGTTCCCAGAATGTTTCTGCCTCTGCGTCTCTGTTCTGAGAAGCCCTGACTCATCATAGTCATCAATTTCTTCAGTCTTGAGGGCAGTGATTTGACCTCACCTCTTTCTTTTCATGTTGTTCAGTTGCCAAGTTGTGTCCAACTCTTTGAGACCCCATGCACTGCAGCACTCAGTGGTTAGACTGGTTAGATCTCCTTGCAATCCAAGGGATTCTCAAGAGTCTTCTCCAGCACCACAGTTCGAAAGCATCAATTCAGTGCTCAGCCTTCTTTCTGGTGCAACTCTCACATCTGTACGTGGCTACTTTTCTTACAGAACCAAAAAAGAGTTGCTAATTTTCCAGTCTGCTCAGCTCTCTGCTTATTGTTAGGATACAGTGGCCCCTTCCAAGCTCGTTACATGAAGAACTGGAAAGCAGGAGTCTGCTATTTGATTTTATTTTTAAAATTTTAATCTTTACATGAGATTTGGCCATAAGGTTTTCTTCATAAAATTTAAGTTGGCGTCATTCACTGAAGTACAACTTCTAATTAGGTATATTGATTTATCAAGTGAAGATTGTTTCCCATCTCTCCAGGACTACACTTTGCTTTCACATGGATTTCTATTAATATCATGTGAAATAACCTGGGTCCTTGGCCACATTATTACTTCTTTTTGTGTTGGCAAATAAAACCAGACTGTGAAATGGTTGCATGACTCAATATTTACTAAATATTATTGCATCTGAATTGCTATTCTTCAAGTGGGAGAATTTATAGCATGTAAATTATACCTCAGTAAAGTTGTTTTAAAAAATCAAGAAACAAAAAATTTCATTGGATACACCAAGGGTCTCCAACCTCCAGGATCTGATGCCTGATGATCTGAGGTGGAGCTAATGTAATGATGATAGAAATAAAGTGCACAATAAATACAGTGTGCTGGAATCATCCCTAAACCATTTCTTGACCTCTCTCCATGGAAAAATTGTCATCCATGAAACTGGTCCCTGGTGCCAAAAAGGTTGGGGACCACTGGTATACACATTTGTTTTTCTCTTTAAATATTGTTCTCATAGCTTGAAAAATGTTTCATTTTATATAACAAGTTTTTTTTTTCTAAATGTAAATATGCATTAGGAATCACTGGAATGACCAGAAATAATTATTTGAATGTTAAGGAATTTAGTTTTTTATTTCCCAAAAAAGTAAAACTTAACTATTTTTAAAGCTACAGAAAAAAAATGTCATGCCTTCACCAGTTTTTCTGGAATTCTTACCTCGGTACAACTAGTAAACAGAATTTTTCAATAAAGATAAGGAGACTGAATGTGTGTTTTTAAGAAGCTTTATGGTGGTGCAGAGGTTAAAGCGTCTGCCTGCAATGTGGGAAACCTGGGTTCGATCCCTGGGTCAGGAAGATCTCCTGGAGAAGGATGGCAACCCACTCCAGTATTCTTGCCTGGAGAATCCCATGGACAGAGGAGCTTGGTGGGCTACAGTCCACGGGTCATAAAGAGTTGGACACGACTGAGTGACTTCACCTTCACCGTCTTAGAATTAGGGAGGGATTTTAAAAACTTAATCTAATTTTAGAACGGAAATAATAATAAAACTAATATAACATGAAGTATTCAACTATCTTTTTTAAGACATATTAACTTTAAAATTAATATCAAGAGGAAAAGCTGATACATCAGTGACAGCTCTGATTTTCCATTTAATAATTAACTTTTAAGAAAGTCACATTTTATTAAAGTGACTAATTAATTCACTGTACTCCTTTCCTAATAACACAAGAATCACAGTAATTAAAAAGGAGATAAGAGTGTTTTAAGTAAAAACTCTTACTTACACCACTCTCTGAGTGGTGATAGGGTTTTTGAAGTCAATTGAAATGTAAATATGCATCACAATATTGATCTCTTTGTTAAACCAGAAATGATGGAGATTTTCTGCTCTTGGTATTAAAAACAACCTTAATGATAATGGTGAACATACTATCGGAAGATTTAAGATCAGTCAGATCCGAAAATCCCTTTTATCTTTTGCACTGATTTCAAATCTCTAGCAAAACATTTTTTAATAGGGGCAGGCAAATTGCATATAAGACAGTCACATCTTACTATTTTACTAGTCCCATTAGTATCAGAGCTAGTTTTTCTTTTTAATGTCAACTACAAATTGGCACTTGCCAAGGGCATTTGCCATCTGCCTCTGCAGGAATTGAATTCTGTGCTGCTGCAGCTGTTGACCTTCAACACCCCCTGAGGGAGTTCAGGGTGGAGAGGGAAGCACTCTGCTCCTAGGAAACTGGTGGAACAGGTCTTTAGAGTTAGATATTTTCAGGAAATGATTTCATGATCCTAATCCTTGCATCTCTTCATATCTAGAAAAGCACTAAATCCCTTCATGGTGGCATGAGCTCCTCATCACTAGCAAAAAACCTTTCCTAAAATAAGGGCATGATTGCATTCAACTCTCCCTTCACCAAAATCTTTCCCATTGACCTTCCCCTACTGTCTCTTTGAAGCAGTCTCTCAGAGCTATCTGAGGTGCTGTCTCCTGGGCTGTCGTCCTCATTTTGCCCCAAATAAAAGTAGAACTCTCACACTGTTCATCTTTTTAGTCAACATTTGCATTATATATTATGCCTCATGATTAAATTGAATTGGTATCTATGAATATCCTAGTGTCTAGGGTCTTGACACAAGATTCAGCATTTTTTTTTAATCCCAGCTATATAAATAGTATTTTGTGCAAGATGACCTAATTCATTTGTATCTACAAGGAATGGCAATTCCTTCCACTTATAGAGATTTGCAACTATACTGAAAATTAAATGGTATTACCAACAGAATAGAAATGGGTATTTTTAGTAGATTCCAGAGGGAAAAAGTCCTAGCTGTGATAATTGAGATTTACCTGCTAAAATGAATCCTCTTGATACTACAAACAGGAAATTATTCAGATTTGACTTGAGTTTCCCTTCTGAGGGGTATTTATTCTAGGGAAACAGAATCTGTAAGGTTTTAGTGCATTTTCATAAATTTTTTATTGCCAGTTTCCCATAGTGACTGAATATGGAATTTAAAGATATCATGAATAACCTAACTCAAAATCTGCTGCTGCTAAGTCGGTTCAGTCGTGTCTGACTCTGTGCGACCCCATAGACAGCAGCCCACCAGGCTCCCTCGTCCCTGGGATTCTCCAGGCAAGAACACTGGAGTGGGTTGCCATTTCCTTCTCCAATGCATGAAAGTGAAGTCACTCAGTTGGGTCCTACTCTGTGCGACCCCATGAACTGCACCCTACCAGGCTCCTCCGTCCATGGGATTTTCCAGGCAAGAGTATTAGAGTGGGGTGCCATTGCCTTCTCCAACTCAAAATCTAAAGCCCCATAAAAATATAAATTTTCATATTGTTTTATGAACTTGTTAGAGAACTACTGTCATCTGACTGTAAGTGTTGTATCTTTTGAGATATCACAGTAACACCTAACTAGGATGGGTATGCCTTCAAGCAGGGAGGGAACCCTTAAATAAGAAAACAAGAAAGAGCATTTTACAGTGAAAACCTCTCGCAGATTGGCAGTCCACTCCTGGCCAAGTAGTTTCATGCTGTTGACAGGAAATCAGGCTTCCAAATTTCTGCACCTCTATAATCTTTGATAGCTGCTAGACACAGCTGTTGTGTGTCTGTCTCATAGAGAAGGAGGTGGGAAATGCAAAAGCAGGTGCCCTATTCTAAGGGGTCTTCTCAGGGCCACCCCTGACAATGGTAGACTTCTCAGGGGCCAGATTTTAGGCACAGGCCACAGGGAACAGCAAGCAGTCTGGAAATTCTGCCTTCATTACAGTGGTAACACAAAGAAATAGAGTTGGGATATTATTATTACTAAAGAAAGTAAAAATGGATATTGAGAGGCAACAGCAGCCTGACACAACCAAAATATGTCTTCTCTTAGTATCTGTTGTTGTTGTTGTTGAGTCGCTCAGTCATGTCCAACTCTTTGAGACCCGTGGACTGCAGCAGGCCAGGCTTCCCTGTCCTTCATTGTTTCCGAGTTCACTCAGATTCACGTTCAGTGAGTTGATGATGCCATCCACCCATCTCGTCATCTGCTGCCCTCTTCTCTTTTTGTTATACAGTAGTGGTAACCTTAATCAAAACTTATTCAAACTCACTAAGGAATTATTTCTTCCACTTTTGGCATTTTTAAAATTAATGTTAAAATGCCATAATCACAACTAACATTTGAGATGGTTCCAAATTTTCCACATCAGTTATAAATCCCCACATTTTGTTATCATAGAATTTCACTACCTCCACTTAAATAACAACTTTCCCTTTCAGTTCAAAATGGAAATGTCATCTCTCACAAACAATCTCTAGGAAAACATTTCCCTATGAGCCAGAATGTGCCCTCTTTGCTCTCTGGGTGCTTTAACTAGAGAGATGTGTCTATATGGGGGAATTATCAACGTGTACACCTTTTAAGGCTGTGATTTTCTTGCCTTTTTCTCTGAAAATGAATGTATTCTGAACAATCATGCCTATTTGTTTACATAGCAGGGAATGGGTTCCTGATTCCTTCAAGTCTATTCTGCTATCTTTGCCTTTAACTTAGTCACAGAGCAGAGAGTATTTTGCATTATTTTGCTTAGTTTTTATAGAATAAAATGGAAAAAAAAATGAACAGGTCTGATTTTTTTTTTTTTTAATCATTCCTCAGCACTGAAGTTCAGTAAATCCAACATGTGGACTTTTTGTGCACATAAGACAGTACCCCAGGGTCTGCAAATGTCCAAGCAGGCAAAATAAACCCAAGGAATCCAAGTAAACCCTACTAGCTGGGTTGCTCTGCAGATCTGCTATAAGAAAACAGGTGCTAGAAATATCCGTGTGAACTAAATTTAAGAATATATACTTTGATATGGAGTGCCACTTAAAGTAATCAACATTTTTATTACTCTTGATAGCCGGCTTTTAATTGTGCATGCACCCCTCTGTATACCTATATGCATAGGGACATTATATATATATTTAATATGTGTTAATCTTAAGAATATATTTCATCAGCCTATATTTGCAGGTGGCTTAAATGTTTCCCTCAAGGATACTTCCTGTGATAAGATTAAATATATAAATAAATGCATCTTCTAGAAAATAGGTAAGTTGATGAGTATTTAAAAGCAGATAAATACATAAGTATGTTCATCTTATACTTATGTAACTATGTGAACATTTGGCAAATTTAATGTATTCATATGAGAACAATATTTGATAGATAACTATAGATAAAGGTAAACTATGTGTGAGCAGAAAAGTTGCCAAGGAGAATGGCTAATGTGTAGGAATACTTATGTATATGTTGGGAGGGTGAGGGAGCAGTCTAGCAAGGTCCCTGCACAGAGTCTGGGTTCTTGCCCACATTCTAGGAACAAGCCATACAGAATAGTTACCAAGCTGTATCTTGGAGCCTCATTTTCCAATTTGCAAAATGAGATGGATTGGCTTACTCTGGATGATTTCTAATTTTTTAAAAAATATATATGATCGTTAAGAAGTGACAACCATACAAAAGCAAAAACAAAGAAAGATGCCATTTCTTGAATCAGTTTTAGATCTAACGATTTCTCAATGGAGACAGCTATCTAAGTTCAGAATAAGAGTATAGGCCAGGATTTTGAGAACTTGATATAACTTTTCATAAGTTATCATTATACACATTGAACTCAGACTAAGTCAATTTCCATCTGCAACACAGTATAACTATTAATAAAATTATAGCATGCCTGTAGCACCTACCACCTCTAAGGAGGTGTCAACTCTTAAATACTTTAATCATCATTTTAATTAAACAAAAAAGTGGTTCTTATGTCTTTGTGATTCCTGCAGATATACTGGGTTCTAAAATTTAGCCAAACTGTACATTCTTTGTTGAGGGTCTTCCCCCCACCCTTTTTTTTTTTTTTTTTTTACATTTTATACTTCTTTAAATCTCATACTTTATAGGTCCCTTAAAGAAGGTGACTCAGTATGAGTGTTTTCAACCAGTGACATTGACACGATATGAAACGTGGACTGTCTGACAATTATATATTCAAGTGTGAAGATTTATGTAAGAAAACAGCCCTATCCAGACATGAGACTGTTATTACTCTAATTTAGAGATTAGAATAATAGAATTCTATCAACTCCATGTCCTCATTCCCATAATAATGAGTGGTTTTTGAAAGCAACAAAAAGAAATATACGGGTCCCAGAAGACAAAGTGAAAGAGAAAGGGTCTGAGAAAGTACTTGAAGATATTATAGCTGAAAATTTCCTTAACATGGGAAAGGAAATAGCCACCCAAGTACAGGAAGCACAGAGATTCCCATACAGGATAAGCCCAAGGAGAAACATGCGAGGATGCATATTAATCAAATTTTTAAAAATTAAATTCAAGGAAAAAATATTTAAAGCAGCAAAGGAAAAGCGAAAACATATAAGCGAATCCTCATAAGGTAATCAACTGATTTTTGAGCAGAAACTCTGCAGGCCAGAAAGGAGTGGTGGGACTAAAGTGATGAAACAGAAAAATATACAACCAAAATTACTCTACCCAACAAAGGCCTCATTCATGTTTGGAGAAATCAAAAGCTTTATGGATAAGCAAAAGCCAAGAGAATACAAAACCATCGCATCGTGTTTATAATAAATACTAAATGAACTTCTCTAGATGAGAAACACAAAAGAAAAAAAAGACCCACAAAACAATTCCAAAACAATTTAAAAATGGTAATAGGAACATGCATATCAATAATGACAATGAATATAAACATTAAATTCACCAACCAAAATGAAATTGACACAAAACAAAATGGATACAAAAACAAGACTTGTATACATTCTCTCTATAAGACATAGGGACTTCATACCTAGGAACACATATAGAAAGAAAGTGAGGGAATGGAAAAAAGATATTTCATGCAAATATCAAAAGAAAGCTGGGATAGCAATACTCAAATCAGACAAAATAGGCTTTAAAATAAAGACTGTTACAAAAGACAAGAAAAGGCACTATATAACGATCAAGGGATCAATCCTAGAAGTAAAGTAAAGTAAGACATAACAATTGTAAATACCTATGGAACAATAGACTGGTTCCAAATAGGAAAAGGAGTACGTCAAGGCTGTATATTGTCACCCTGCCTATCTAACTTATATGCAGACTACATCATGAGAAACGCTGGACTGGAAGAAACACAAGCTGGAATCAAGATTGCCGGGAGAAATATCAATAACTTCAGATATGCAGATGACACGACCCTTATGGGAGAAAGTGAAGAGGAATTAAAAAGCCTCTTGATGAAAGTGAAAGAAGAGAGTGAAAAAGTTGGCTTAAAGCTCAACATTCAGAAAATGAAGATCATGGCATCTGGTCCCACCACTTCATGGGAAATAGATGGGGAAAGAGTGGAAACAATGTCAGACTTTATTTTTGGGGGCTCCAAAATAACTGCAGAAGGTGACTGCAGCCATGAAATTAAGACGCTTACTCCTTGGAAGGAAAGCTATGATCAACCTAGATAGCATATTCAAAAGCAGAGACATTACTTTGCCAACTAAGGTCCGTCTAGTCAAGGCTCTGGTTTTTCCTGTGGTCATGTATGGATGTGAGAATTGGACTGTGAAGAAGGCTGAGTGCAGAAGAATTGATGCTTTTGAACTGTGGTGTTGGAGAAGACTCTTGAGAGTCCCTTGGACTGCAAGGAGATCCAACCAGTCCATTCTGAAGGAGATCAGCCCTGGGATTTCTTTGGAAGGAATGATGCTAAAGCTGAAGCTCCAGTACTTTGGCCACCTCATGTGAAGAGTTGACTCATTGGAAAAGACTCTGATGCTGGGAGGGATTGGGGGCAGGAGGAGAAGGGGACGACAGAGGATGAGATGGCTGGATGGCATCACTGACCCAATGGCCGTGAGTTGGAGTGAACTCCAGGAGTTGGTGATGGGCAGGGAGGCCTGGCGTGCTGCAATTCATGGGGTCGCAAAGAGTCAGACACGACTGAGTGACTGAACTGAACTGAACTGATGTACCCAACAGGGCTTCCCTGGTGGCTCAGAGGTTAAAGCGTCTGCCTGCAATGCGGGAGACCTGGGTTCAGTCCCTAGGTCAGGAAGATCCCCTGGAAAAGGAAATGGCAACCCACTCCAGTATTCTTGCCTGGAGAATCCCATGTATGGAGGAGCCTGGTGGGCTACAGTCCATAGGGTCTCAAAGAGTCAGACACAACTGAGCGACTTTACTTTACTATGTACCCAACATAGGAGCACCTCAATACATAAGGCAAATGGTAGCAGCCAAACCAGGGTAAATTGACAGTAAGAAAATAATAGTGAGGGACTTTAACCCCCCATCACACCACTGGACAGATCATCCAGTCAGAAAATAAATAGGGGAACACAACAGACCAGATAGACTCAATTGATACTTAAAGGACATTTCTGAAAGTGGCAGAACATATCTTCTTCTCAAATACACATGGAACATTCTCTAGGATAGTTCACATTTTGGATCACAAATCAAGCCTTGGTAAATTTAAGAAAATTGAAATCATATCAAGCATCTGTTCCAACAACACCACTATGTGATTAGAAGCCAATCATAGGAAAACTATAAAAAACACAAAAACATGGAGGCTAAGCAATACACTATTAAATAAAGCTAATTTTATTCTTTAGAGATCACTGAAGAAATCAGAGGAAATAAAAAAATACATAAAAACAGATAAACAATGAAAAGACAACAACCCAAAACCTATGGGATACAGCAAAAGCAGTTCAAAGATGGAAGTTTATAGCAATATAGTCTCACCTCAAGAAACAATAAAAAACTCAAATAAACAACCTAAACTTACACCTAAAGCAACTAGAAAAAGAACATAAAACAAAATTCCGAAGTTAGCAGAAAGAAACCATAAAGATCACAGAAGAAATAAATGAAATATAAATGAAGAAAACAATAGCAGAGATCAATAAAGGTTGAAGTTGGTTCTTTGAGAGAAGATAAGCAAAACTAATAAACCTTTAGCCAGACTCATTAAGAAGAAAAGGGAGAGGATTAAAACTGTTAGGTAGGTAGTACAGGGAAAAGGAGTCCAAAATGGCAGTGGCTAAAAAAACAAGGAAGGTCAAAGGAAGGTCTGAGGACCAGAGTGAAGACTTCAGGTAGGACAAACAGCACTCCTGGCTAAGCCCAATTTGCATAGGGCAGGCCCAGGTGGAGGCAAAACATATAGAAGGAAGAGCCAAAGCGCTCTCGCTCTCTCTCTCTCTCCCGTGTGCATGCGCTCTTTCTCTCTCTCTCTCTCTCTCCCTCCCTCTCCCTCCCCCCGCTCCCCACGTGCTCCTCCACTCTCTTCTCTTCAAGTCTTTGGGTTGGCATGCCCTCATGCTTCAAAGATGGACTCTCCTGCTATCTTCTAAATAAAATAGAGCTGTAACACTGATTTGCCTAAGAGCTATAACACGGTTTGTCCAAGACCCGAGAGATGTGACGCACCGAGGACTTTAATGTCCGTCACTCCAAATCTTTGTTGTGATAAGACAAAGAACCGAGAAACATACACTCACGTGACATCTATGAACACACACTTGCGTGACATCTATGAACACACACTTGCGTGACATCTATGGTGCCGTGACCAGATGTAACCTGGCTGAAACAACCTCCACGCGGAAGAGGCCAGGAGGTGGAACGTGAAGAAAATCCAGCACAGGGGAAGGCCCATCGTGCTGGAAAACGGAACAGTGAAAAACAAACTCGGCAGAAAGCTCACATGGCCCAGTCTCAGATCCCAGAAGACCTCTGGTTAAGGTAAGAGGTCCTCGATGGAGGGACATGCCTAAGGAAATCTTAATTCCTTTACAATCTCTTGTTTCTTTTTCCCTCGAACCTCCTGCGAATAGGCGGGCGGCAGGGGGCACAATTGAGGGACTCTGGAGAGGCTACTCCTCAGCACGTCCCAAAGGTGCTATCTGCTGAGCCCCAGTAGCTGTTACACAAGTCGGTGGAGGGTTCTTCTGTCCTTTCTCTTCTCTGTGCCAAGGATCAGACCAATGAAATTGTGAACATCGGTCAGATTTTTACCAAATTTTCCAGTGGGCTATGAAGGGGATTCCTTGGCACGTTTTTCCCACTGCTTTTTCCTCCTGTCCTTCAGCTCTCTCCCGGGACTCAAGCTCGGCCAAAACTAATGAAACTCAGGCCCTGATGTCTCATTTCAAAAATTCATTGAGAGACAAAGCGATAAGAGGTGAATTTGTTAGGATCCAGAGAGAAGCCACCCTTCAGGGTGTGAACCACTGCCAAGGGCAAGGGCTGGGGCCACGGAATTAGGCCTGGCTAGGTTTTGTGATGGAATTCATATACTAATGAGAGGGAGGATCATCCCTACCATTGGGGAACCACCCACTCCTCCCTCTTTTGACCTTGCCTTGGAGCTGTCCTGCCACCTCTGGGTGTGTCTGTTGGCTTATAGATTGGGGGTTAAGTACTTGAATTTTACTTTTCATCTTGAACCCAGTTGGTTTTAATTGGTTTACATTATCCCCTTGTGCTATGTCATTCTTTCAAAGGTTGTGCTCTTCCCCCTTCCCTCCTGTTTCATGCTCTTTACCTGAGTCCCATCCAGACCCACAAGGTTGCCTCTACAATCTTCTGGAGAGACAACCAGAAAATAGCTGGCCTTGGGAGGGAAATACTCTATAATATCCAACCCCCTAATCCTGCCCAGTACTGGTTACACTGGAGACCTTGGAGATGCCCAAACTCCAGTCCAGGGGTCCCAGGAGGTCATCAAACCTTGACCTGCCTAGGGATCAGGTCCTTGAAAGGTTGTCACGCCTCAACCTGCTCAGGGATCTGCTAGTCTCGGGGGTCCCAGGAGGTCATCATGCCTTGACCTGCCTAGGGATCTGGTCCTTGAAATGTTGTCACGCCTCAACCTGCTCAGGGATCCACTAGTCCCGGGGGTCCCAGGAGGCTGTTATGCCTCGACTTGCCTGGGGATTCGATCTCTAGGAGGCTGTCATGCCTGAGCCTGCCTGGGGATCTGCACCCTGACCAGGGGACGCCTGGCTCTCAGGTTGCAACAGTTCTGGGTAGGATAAGCTTCAGAAAGACTCACCCCTAAGGAAGTCCACCCATGGAAACAGAAGGAAGCCTATTACGTGTGGGGCTGTGCCCAGTCTCAGCAATAACTCAGGAGCCCAATGAGAACCCCCTTGCCTTTCTGGAAAGGCTGAAAGAGGCCCTCCAAAAGTTTACCAATCTGGACTTAGACTCTTACGAGGGGCAGGTGATTTTAAAGGACAAATTCCTGTCCCAATGTGCATCAGATATTAGAATTAAGTTACAACAGCTACAACAGCAGGACCCTGCTGCCTCTTTAGATGAGATGGTCCAGACAGCCACCAATTGACCTTTTATAACAGAACAGGAGAAGGAGGCCAAGGCCCAGGAGGAGGAGAGAAAGAAAGAGACAAGGCACGCCCAGATGCTGGCTGCCCTCCAGAGAAGCCCTATGGCAAACCCTGAGTCCTTGAAGGACAAGGCACGAGACAAATGCCTGATCTGTAGACAGGCGGGGCTTTGGGCCAAAGAGTGTCCAAACCACGACAAGTCTCCTAGAATGGCTTGCCACAAATGCCATCAACTGGGACACTGGGTGGCACTCTGTCCTTGGGACCCAAGAGCCTCAAGGTTAAGTGCCAAGCCTACCCTCATGATGGTTCAAGAGGATTGAAGCAGCCCACTCCAGACAGTCTGCCTGTCACAGATAACCATCATGGGGCTGGAGCCAAGGGTACAACTGGATGTGGCAGGTAGGTCTGAGAATTTCTTGGTTGACACAGGGGCTACCTACTCTGTTTTGATCTCCTACTCCGGAGCCTTCTCCTCCCGAACCTGTACCATTTTGGGTGCTACAGGAAAAGCAACTACTAAAAGATTCACCCGAGCACTTCTTTGTTGCTGGGATGGACAAATATTTTCCCACCAGTTTCTGGTGGTCCCTGAGTGTCCTACTCCCTTATTGGGAAGAGATATACTCACTAAACTGGGGACCACCCTTGTGATGGGAAGTTTTTCAGCCCCTAGAGCTCTACAGCTCCTGGTTACTA
Organism: Capricornis sumatraensis; assembly: GCF_032405125.1. Classification (NCBI taxonomy): domain Eukaryota; kingdom Metazoa; phylum Chordata; class Mammalia; order Artiodactyla; family Bovidae; genus Capricornis; species Capricornis sumatraensis. The sequence continues at coordinate 10,750,082 of NC_091089.1, read as the reverse complement.
CTGAGGAACCCATTACACCTTTAATAGAGAGGGACCAAAACTATGGGAAGCCCACCTGTTTGGACAGGCCTTTAGCCGGGATCTCCTAGATCTGGACCTGGGACCTAATGGAAAAATATTACAATATGTAGATGACCTACTAATCTGCTCTCCAGATGAGAAAAGTGCCCAACAACATGCAATTCAGGTTCTAAACTTCTTGACAGAAAGGGGAAATAAAGTCTCCCATGCTAAGGCATAGATGGTCGAGACAAAGGTCACTTACCTGGGAGTTCAGATTACACACGGGTCCAGGAGGCTGTCCTCTGATCGGGTACAAGGAATCCTCCAGTTGCCCTCCCCCACGACTCAAAAACAATTGCAAGCTTTCCTGGGGCTAACTGGATATTGTAGAATCTGGATTCCCAACTATGGTCTAATCGCCCAGCCCTTATATGAAAGCTTAAAGGGACGAGATGATTCAATCCCACTGATGTGGGGAACTCCTCAAAAGAAGGCAGAGGCTACACTAAAACAGGCCTTAACTCAGGCACCTGCCTTGAGGTTACCAGACCCAGAAAAAGCATTCCAACTTTATGTCCATGAAAGACAGGGAATAGCTTTGGGAGTGTTAACTCAAAGGTTGGGATCTGAGCCCCCCTGTAGCTTACTTATCCAAAAACTCGATCCAACTACCCAAGACTGGCCCCCCTGCCTTTGAAATCTTGCAGCTATTGCAATCATGATAGAAGATGCTTCAAAACTCTCCTTTGGGGGCAAACTAACTATTTTTACCAGCCACCAAGTAAAACAACTCCTAAATGGGAGAGGCCTTTTATGGATGTCTGATCAAAGAATCCTCAGATATCAAGTAATGCTGATGGAAAATCCAGGCCTCTCTTCACCCCCTTGTGAGGTTCTTAACCCAGCCACCCTCCTACCTACGCCCGAGGGCTCTCTCCCCTTTCACTCTTGCCTAGAAACCTTGGATCACTGGACAAACCCCGAGAGGGATTGTCAGAAGATCCTCTGACCAATCCTGAGGAAATCTGGTACACTGATGGAAGCAGCTTTGTCTTGGATGGAAAAAGAAGAGCCGGGTATGCAGTAGTCTCCAATTTTGAGACCATAGAGGCTAAGCCTCTGCCACCAGGTACTTCAGCCCAATTAGCTGAGCTCATAGCCCTGACTCGAGCTTTAGAGCTGGGAAAAGGAAAAAGAATAGCCATTTACACTGATTCCAAATATGCCTTTCTGGTGCTACATGCACATGCGGCTATTTGGAAAGAAAGGGGTCACTTGACCACCCGAGGGTCCCCAATCAAATATGGTGATCAGATTCTTCAACTTTTGGAGGCAGTCCATCTGCCCACCCAGGTTTCAGTCTCCCGCTGTAAAGGACACCAAAAAGGGAGCACAGAAGTGGCACAAGGGAACCAAGCAGCTGATCAGGCAGCTAGGAGAGCAGCATTACAGAACCATGACCTAATAGGGATTGCCACCTTAGTTCCATGAACTAATTTGCCAGAAACTCCTTCATATACTGAAGGTGAGACTCTTAAAGCTAAGAGCAAGGGCTTTCAAGAAGATCATATGGGGTGGCTCCAAAAGGAGGGACTCCTTTTTCTGCCTGGCAACCTCCAATGGAAGTTGGTTAACTCCTTACATGCCACTACTCATTTAGGAGAAAAGGCCCTCCGAAGATTACTAGAAAGGTCTTTCAGAGGAACAGGCTTCCAAACAACTATCAGACAGGTGGTCTTCTCTTGTCCCACTTGCCAATTAAACAACCCCCAAGGAGCTCAAAGACTCCAGCTGGCCCAGCCCATCCAACGACATGGGACTTACCCAGGAGAGGACTGGCAGATGGACTTCACCCAGATGCCAGTTTCTCAAGGGTATAAATACCTATTAGTCATGATAGATACATTCACAGGATGGATTGAATGCTTTCCCACCCGGACTGAGAAGGCTGAGGAGGTGGTAAAAAAAACTGCTTCATGAAATCATTCCAAGGTTTGGTCTGCCCAGGTCATTACAAAGTGACAAAGGGACATCATTTACTTCTAAGGTCACCCAAGGGGTCGCAAAAGCATTGGGCATTACTTATTATCTCCATTGTGCCTGGAGGCCTCAATCTTCAGGAAAAGTAGAAACAGCCAATCAATTCTTAAAATCAGCTATAAAAAAAGATAACCCAGGAGACCTCCCTGGGGTGGAAGGAGGCTTTGCCAATAGCTCTCCTCCACACCCGCATTGCCCCTAAGGAACAGCTTGGTCTTAGTCCTTATGAGATGCTATATGGGAGACCTTTTGTTTATGTCAATGACCTCTTCCTAGATCCAGAGGTTCAGATCCTCCAGTCTTATACCATGGCCATTGGGCAATTCCAACAGGATATACGCTTGTGGGGTATAAACCAGGACCCAAAAGATTCTAAGGAGTCACCACTATATGCTCCAGGGACTCAAGTCCTAATTAAAGTCTGGAAAGATGGGTCCCCAAAAGCTCAACTCCAGCCCACATGGAAGGGCCCTTACTCTGTAATACTTTCTACCCCCACAGCAGTCAAGGTACCAGGACATGACTCCTGGATTCACTACTAACGAGTCAAGCCAAGCCATGGAAGAAGACAGAAGAGGACACTCAATACACCTGTGAGCCCCTGGGAGATCTCAGATACCTATTCAGGACTACCAATGAGTGCCATTCTAATAAACACCCCCAAAATCTAGTTTCTGGGGTTAAGATTTCTCAGGATATCTCTAAATAGCCAACACAGCTTGACAGAGATTGTACTCCAAAACAGATAGGAGATAGATCTTCTGATCCCTGAACAAGGAGGGACTTGAGCCGTCCTGGCGATGGGAATTTAAAATTGACTAATGCCCGTGCTAGTCCTTGTTATGCTATGTTGATGATGCTTATGATTATTCCATGAACTGTCAATTGTCTAACCCATTTTGTCTCTGCCCAGGTCAACAAGCTACAACATGCAGTGCCAGTTCAACAAAGATATAAAACTACAGCCGACCACGAAAAATATCACACCCTTAGATGGACACCGCTATAAGGACTCTGAGGCTTGAGACTAGCAAGAGGGGGAGGCCCAGTACTCCTCACCACCCCAGTTCAGCAGGAAGTATCCAGAAAGACCTCGATGCCCCATTCCCAATGAATTGGGCCTCCCATCTCTTGAGGGTGGAATGTTAGGTAGGTAGAACAGGGAAAAGGAGTCCAAAATGGCGGTGGCTAAAAAAAACAAGGAAGGTCAAAGGAAGGTCAGAGGACCAGAGTGAAGACTTCAGGTAGAACAAACAGCACTCCTGGCTAAGCCCAATTTGCATAGGGCAGGCCCAGGTGGAGGCAAAACATATAAAAGGAAGAGCCAAAGCGCTCTTTCTCTCTCTCTCCCTCTCCCTCTCCCTCCCCCACTCCCCACGCACTCCTCCACTCTCTTCTCTTCAATTCTTTGGGTTGGCATGCCCTCATGCTTCAAGGATGGACTCTCCTGCTATCTTCTAAGTAAAATAGAGCTGTAACACTGATTTGCCTAAGAGCTATAACACAGTTTGTCCAAGACCTGAGAGCTGTGATGCGCCGAGGACTTTAATGTCCATCACTCCAAATCTTGGTTGTGAGGAGACAAAGAACTGAGGAACATACACTTGTGTGACATCTTTGAACATACACTTGTGTGACAAAACCAATAAAATTAGAAATGAAAAATGAGAAATCACAACTGACATTGTACAAAGGATCATAAGAGGCTACTACAAGTGATTATATGCCAATAAAATGGACAACCTGCAAGAAATAGACACATTCTCAGAAAGGTACAACCTTCCAAGAATGAACAAGGAAATAAAAATTTATACAGACAAATCACAAGTAATGAATTTTAAACTGTAATTTAAAAATCTTCCAACAAACAAAAGTGCAGGACCAGATGGCTTCACAGGCGAATTCTATCAAACATTTTGAGAAGAGCTAATACCTACCCTTCTCAAACTCTTCCAAAAATTTACAGGAGGAGGAACACTCCCAAAGTTATTCTACAAGGCCACCGTCACCCTGATACCTAAACCAGACAAAAGTATCACAAAAAAGAAATTACAGAAAAGAAACACTGATGAACACAGATGCAAAAATCCTCAACAAAATTCTAGCAAACAGAACCCAATAACATTAAAACTATGATATACCATGATCAAGTGGGATTTGTTCCAAGGATCCAAAGACTCTTCAATATATGCAAAGCAATGTGATAAACCATATTAACAAATTAAAGAATAAAAACCATATAATCATTTCAACAGATGCAGAAAAAGCTTTTGATAAAATTCAATACTCATTTATGATTTTAAAAAAAGAACTCTTCAGAAAGTAGGCATAAAGGGAACATACCTCAACATAATAAAGGCCATATGACAAACCCACAACTAACAACATTCTCAAAAAATCTGAAACCATTTCCTATATGGTAAGGAAACAAAACAAGGATGTACACTCTTACCACTATTATTCAACATAGTTTTAGAAGTCCTAGCCATAGCAATCAGAAGAATAAGATTAAAGAAGACCCCAAATTGTCAGTGTTTGCAGATGACATGCTACTATGCACAGAAAATCCTAAAGATGCTATAAGAAAACTACCGCAGTTCAATGAATTTGGTAAAGTTGCAAGATACAAAATTAACACACAAAAATCTCTGGCATTGCTATACAAGAACAAAAGACCAGAAAGAGAAATTAAGGAAACAATCACATTTACCATTGCAACAGAAGGAATCAAATATCTAGTAATAAACCTACCTACAGAGGCAAAAGACCTATATTCTGAACATTTAAAACACTGATGAAAGAAATCAAAGATGACACAGATGGAAATATATACCATGTCCCTGGCCTAGAAGAATCAATATTGTGAAAATGACTATACCACTCAAAGTGATCTAAAGATTTAATCCCTATCAAACTACCAATGGCATTTTTCACATTAGAACAAACATTTTTTACAATTTGTATGGAAACATAGAAGACCCTGAATAGCTAAAGCAATCCTGAGTAAGAAAAAATAGAGCTGGACAAATCAGGCTCCCTGACTTCAGGCTATACTAGAGTGCTATAGTAATCAAGACAGTATGGTACTGACACAAAAACAGAAATATAGATCAATGGAATAGGATAGAAAGTTCAGAGTTAGCACCTATGGTCACCTAATCTATAACAAAGGACGCAAGAATATACCATGGAAAACAGTTTCTTCAATAGGTTGTGCTGGGAAAACTGGACTGCTATATGCAAAATAATGAAATTAGAACACTAACACTATACACAAAAAATAAACCCAAAATAGATTAAAGACCTAAATCTAAGTCCGGACACTATAGTACTCTTAGATGAAAACATAGGAAAAGCAGTCTTTGACATAAACCACAGCAAGATCTTTTTTAAAGTAATGAAAAATAAAAAGAAAAATAAACAAATGGGACTAATTAAACTTAAAAGCTTCATCTCAGCAAAGGAAACCATAAACAAGATGAAAAGCAACCCTCAGAATAGGAGAAAACATTTGCAAATGAAGCAAGTGACAAAGGATTAATCTCCAAAGTATATAAACAGTTCATACAGCCCAATATCAAAACAAACAAGCCAATAAAACAATGACACAGCAGAAACCAACACAACATTGCAATTTCCTCCAATTAAGAAATAAATTTAAGAAGAAATGGGCAGAAGACCTAGACCTTTCTCCAAAGAAGACATACAGATGGCTAAGAGGCACATGAAAAGATGTTCAACATCATTAATTATTAGAGAAATACAAATCAAAATGACCGTGAGGTATCATCTCACACCACTCAGAATAGCCATCATCAAAAAAATGTATGGCAAAACCAATACAGTATTGTAAGGTAAAAACAAATAATAATAATAAATAAAGAGCACACACACACACACACACACACAAAATCTACAAACAATAAATGCTAAAGAAGGTGTGGAGAAAAGGGAACCCTCTTATCCTGTTGGTGGGAATCTAAACTGATACAGCCACTATGGAGAAGAGTATGGAGGTTCCTCAAAAACTAAAACTACTGTTTGACCCAGCAATCTCATTACTGGGCATATACCCTGAAAAAAACAGAAAGCAAAAAGATACATGTATCCCAATGTTCACTGCAGCAATATTTACAATAGCCAAGATGGAAGCAACCTAAATGTCCATTGACAGGTGTATGGACCAAGATGTATAACATATATATAATGGATATTATTCAGAATGAAACTGGGTCATCAGTACAGATGTGGATGAAACTAGAATCTGTTATACAAAATGAAGTAAGTCAGAAAGAGAAAAACAAATATCGTACATTAACTCATGTATGCAGAATCTTAAAAAAGTGATACAGATGAATCTATTTGTAGGGCAGGATTAGAGACAGACATGGAGAGCAGACATGGGATGGGAAGCGGGATGTGGGATGAATTGGGAGATTAGGGTTGACATATATACCCTACCATATGTAAAACCATCTGTCTAGTACACGGAGCTCAGTTCAATGTCCTGTGATGACCTAGAAGGTCAGAATTGAGAGGAGGTGGCTCAAGGAGAGGGGATATATGCGTACATCTATCCAAAGCTGATTTACTTTGGTGTACAGCAGAAACTAACACAACATTATAAGGCAAGTATACACCAATTTAAAAAAAATTCAACAAAAGAAGGTATGGATATCTTCAGGCAGCATCACTGAGATGCTTACTCTGATCAGAAAAATCACAAGGAAGTAAGAGGAGTCAAAGAATTTGGGGAACTTTTCACACAGACCACAGGCTGAGGTTTTAGGTCATTTTTCAGCACAACCAGGGACATGAGGGTATCCTAGCTGAACTGGACTTTAGAGACCATTTGTCTCCCATCATTTAAGGTGTATCAGCTTACTCCTTGGAAGAAAATTTATGACCAACCGAGACAGTATATTAAAAAGCAGAGGCATTACTTTGCCAACAAAGGTCCACCTAGTCAAGGCTATGGTTTTTCCTGTGGTCATGTATGGATGTGAGAGTTGAACTATAAAGAAAGCTGAGTGCCAAAGAATAGATGCTTTTGAACTGTGGTGTTGGAGAAGACTCTTGAGAGTCCCTTGGACTGCAAGGAGATCCAACCAGTCCATTCTGAAAGAGATCAGCCCTGGGATTTCTTTGGAAGGAATGATGCTAAAGCTGAAGCTCCAGTACTTTGGCCACCTCATGCGAAGAGTTGACTCATTGGAAAAGACTCTGATACTGGGAGGGATTGGGAGCAGGAGGAGAAGGGGACGACAGAGGATGAGATGGCTGGATGGCATCACGGACTCGATGGACGTGAGTCTGAGTGAACTCCGGGAGTTGATGATGGACAGGGAGGCCTGGCGTGCTGTGATTCATGGGGTTGCAAAGAGTCAGACACGACTGAGCGACTGAACTGAACTGAAATGAGTATGAAAACAAAGACCCAGAGAAAGTAAATGACCCATGCAAACTTCAAGCATTTGTGGGTTTGCAACTTCGCTTAAACTGGAACTCAGTTCTCTTTCACTTTCTCTAATTACCAACTTTAGAAATCACCTCTCTCTTCGTTGTATTAGAGACCACAGTAAGTTTTTACATTTGAGTGTTTCTTATGTGCATTTGTTCTTTGTTGTTCTAGTTCAATCATGCGAATTAATAGAATGAGGAATTTTGAAAAGAGGGTTAGTCAAAAGTAAAGAGACAAAATTAAGTTCTGTGTGTGTGTGTGCACGTGCTTGTATGTATCAGTCCTTCAACTGACATGTGAAGTTAAACCTCTTGAAGAAAACTGTGTTCCTTCCAGTTTCAGTCTGCATGGTCTTACATGTAAGTGTGAGCACATATGTGTGTGTGAGAGCATGTGTGCTGAGAGGTAAATAAATAGTCTATGGCCATACCACCCTGAAATAAACCCTGAATATTCATTGGAAGGACTAACAATGAAGCTGAAGCTCCAGTCCTTTGGCCACCTGATACAAAGAGTCTCCTCTCTGGAAAAGACCCTTGTGCTGGGAAAGATTGAAGGCAGGAGGAGAAGGGGATGAGATGGTTGGATGGCATCACTGATTCAATGGACATGAATTTGAGCAAACTCAAGGAAAGGTCAGGGAAGCCTGGTGTATTACAGTCCATGGGGTCACAAAGAGTCAGACATTACTGAGCAATTGAACAACAACATACCACTCTGAATGGACCGGATCTCATCTGAGGGGTAAATGAAAATTAGGGAAGAAGACTGTGTTTGCTTTTCACTCATAAACTGGTGTTTTTCTTTACACCTTGATAACACACAAGAAATAAACAACCTTAAAGTAGCATGGCATTTTCTATTAAGGTTTTCTATCTTACTTTGATTTTTCCATTTCAGTGCTTCATTTTTACTCCCAAGTAATTGTGCTAACCCGATGAACATGCAGCTACCAATCCCCAAATGCCTTACAAGAGAGAAGCATAGTAGAGGCCATATTAATTCTAAAGGGCACTGTTTTCTTTCTTGTATTCTGTTAATAAATCATTGAAAATGCAACATTTTCTTGGGAATATTCTTAAAACAAGGTCACCATTCATGGCTTTAAAACTAGCTTCCAACATTCTGCAAATGGGGAAAATACTTAATATGAATAAAAAGTGAACTGATTTGCATAATGAACTTTTCTGTTCATCTATGGGCAAGCTAAGGGAATTCTCTGAAAGTTGTAAAATTATGTTTCCGCTTTGTTTCAATGCACCTGAAAAGTATAAAGCAATCAATCTCATTTGGCAGAAATGATACTAGCTCTTCAACCCTGTTTAAGATCCATACATCTTTGGATAAAATGATTCTGTCAAATCTGACTACCTTATTGCCAAAACTGACATAGGTGAAAGCAAGGGTAGTGACAAAATTTGACTTTTATCCAGAGAAAAATGAAGCTCTCTTGTAGCAGAGTTTTGAGCTGAGCAGCAACATGACCTAACAACATATTTCAGAAGGACCCGTCTGTCTGAGAACAGAGCGTGGAGGATGAATGCAGATGCAGAGGGTCCATTTGGGATGCTGCTGGGACAAGGCAGGAGAAAAGGCCAGGTAGCAGGGCAAAGACAAGAACTAACATGCTGATACTGGAGCGGTAGGATTCCCTTCTCCAGGGGACCTTCCCAACCAGACAGCAAACCTGGGTCTCCTGCATTGCAGGCAGATTCTTTACTGTCTGAGCCACCCGGGAAGCCTCAATTTAGGATTATAACTATAGAGAAATTATGGATTATAGGAAGAGCCTTTAATTACTTTTTTAATATATTTGTGAGTTTTATTGTCAAGTAAGCCCGAATACATTTATGTTGGCCTTCCAGTAACATACCTTTCTCTGAAATACCTTAGAGCTTTAAGGAAAAGAAAAAAAAAAAAAAAGGTCACTGCTCTAAGGCGAACTAATCTTTCAGCACCTAATCAGTTCAATAGCTCAATCATGTCTGACTCTTTGCGACGCCATGAATTGCAGCATGCCAGGCCTACCTGTCCATCACCAACTCCCGGAGTTTACTCAAACTCATGTCTATAGAGGCGGTGATGCCATCTAGCCATCTCATCCTCTGTCATCCCCTTCTCCTCCTGCTCTCAATCCCTCCCAACATCAGGGTCTTTTCCAATGAGTCAACTCTTTGCATGAGGTGGCCAAAGTATTGGAGTTTCAGCTTCAGCATAAGTCCTTCCAATGAACACCCAGGACTGATCTCCTTTAGGATGGACTGGTTGGATCTCCTTGCAGTCCAAGGGACTCTCAAGAGTCTTCTCCAATGATACCACAGTTCAAAAGCACCTATTCTTTGGCACTCAGCTTTCTTCACAGTTCAACTCTCATATCCATACATGACCACAGGAAAAACCAGAGCCTTGACTAGATGGACCTTTGTTGGCGAAGTAATGTCTCTGCTTTTTAATATGCTGTCTAGGTTGGTCATAACTTTCCTTCCAAGGAGTAAGCGTCTTTTAATTTCATGATTGCAGTCACCATCTGCAGTGATTTTGGAGCCCCCCAAAATGAAGTCTGACACTGTTTCCACTGTTTCCCCATCTATTTCCCATGAAGCGATGGGACCAGATGCCATGATCTTTGTTTTCTGAAAGTTGAGCTTTAAGCTAACTTTTTCACTCTTCACTTTCACTTTCAGCAAGAGGATTTTAGTTTTAGTTCCTCTTCACTTTCTGCCATAAGGGTGGTGTCATCTGCATATCTGAGGTTATTGATATTTCTCCCAGCAATCTTGATTCCAGCTTGTGCTTCCTCCAGGCTAGCATTTCTCATGATGTACTCTGAATATAAATTAAATAAGCAGGGTGACAATATACAACATTGATGTGCTCCTTTTCCTATTTGGAACCAGTCTGTTCCATGTCCAGTTCTAACTGTGGCTTCCTGACCTGCATACAGATTTCTCAAGAGGCAGGTCAGGTGGTCTGGTATTCCCATCTCTTTCAGAATTTTCCACTGTTTATTGTGATCCACACAGTCAAAGGCTTTGACATAATCAATAAGGCAGAAATAGGTATTTTTCTGAACTCTCTTGCTTTTTCAATAATCCAGCAGATGTTGGCAATTTGATCTCTGGTTCCTCTGCCTTTTCTGAAACCAGCTTGAACATCTGGAAGTTCATGGTTCACATATTGCTGAAGTCTGCCTTGGAGAATTTTGAGCATTACTTTACTAGCGTGTGAGATGAGTGCAATTGTGCGGTAGTTTGAGCATTCTTTCTTTGGCCTTGCCTTTCTTTGGGATAGGAATGAAAACTGACTTTTTCCAGTCCTGTGGCCACTGCTGAGTTTTCCAAATTTGCTGACATAGTGAGTACAGCACTTTCACAGCATCATCTTTCAGGATTTGAAATAGCTCAACTGGAATCCCATCACCTCTACTAGTTTTGTTCATAGTGATGCTTTCTAAGGCCCACTTGACTTCACATTCCAGGATGTCTGGCTCTAGGTGAGTGATCACACCATCATGATTATATTGGTCATGAAGATCTTTTTTGTACAGTTCTTCTGTGTATTCTTGCCACCTTTTCCTAATATATTCTGCTTCCATTAGGTCCATGCCATTTCAACACCTAATAAAGTTGATATTTTTTTCTTAATGTAATTATAGCCTGTAAGGTGGCTATGAAACTGTTTTATTTCAATACTTTTTTTCTGTCCAAGAGAACAACATTTCATGTCATTTTTCTGCCCACTGCAAAAATCCATCACACACAAAAGTAACATGCAACTGGGAATATAAGGTTACCATTAGTCTATTTCAATAACACTAAAGGCCTGCTTTAAAAAAGATGTTGCTAATCTATGTTAAATATTGGTAAGTGAAATAAGTCAGGCAAACTGAAGTAAATGTTATTCCATTTTCATAAAATTCTAGAATGTCAAACTAATCTATGCAAGATTTCTACTAACAAAAGATATAGAAACATGTTTATTTCACTGAAAGTCAAGCACATTGAAAGGTCTGTAGATTTCTAAAACTACCATCTTTATCCTGATTGGTAAGTTCTGTACTTGTCCATGAATTTTGTGTTAGTTTTTATGAAAACTTTACGAGAATAGTACCATGAAAATTAGCACACAATAATGGATAAAAAGCTTCTTACAAATGAAAATTTTAAGATCAATAAAATCATACAATTTTAGAGAAATATGTGTTTCTTATACCACAGTTTTCTGCACTATTAAAATCATAAAAGTATTCTAAAATGATGAGACATATCAAACAAATTAAAACCCAAATTCTGTCAGCAAGGGATAATTTTATAAATATCCAGGAGAAATATCAATAACCTCAGATATGCAGATGAAAGTGAAGAGGAACTAAAAAGCTTCTTGATGAAAGTGAAAGTGGAGAGTGAAAAAGTTGGCTTAAAGCTCAACATTCAGAAAATGAAGATCATGGCATCTGGTCCCATCACTTGATGGGAAATAGATGGGGAAACAGTGTCAGACTTTATTTTTGGGGGCTCCAAAATCACTGCAGATGGTGACTGCAGCCATGAGTTTAAAAGACGCTTACTCCTTGGAAGAAAGTTATGACCAACCTAGGTAGCATATTCAAAAACAGTGACATCACTTTGCCAACAAAGGTCCATCTAGTCAAGGCTCTGGTTTTTCCTGTGGTCATGTATGGATGTGAGAGTTGGACTGTGAAGAAAGCTGAGCGCCGAAGAATTAATGCTTTTTAACTGTGGTGTTGGAGAAGACTCTTGAGAGTCCCTTGGACTGCAAGGAGATCCAACCAGTCCATTCTGAAGGAGATCAGCCCTGGGATTTCTTTGGAAGGAATGATGCTAAAGCTGAAGCTCCAGTACTTTGGCCACCTCATGTGAAGAGTTGAATCATTGGAAAAGACTCTGATGCTGGGAGGGATTGGGGGCAGGAGGAGAAGGGGACGACAGAGGATGAGATAGCTGGATGGCATCACTGACTTGATGGACGTGAGTCTGAGTGAACCCCGGGAGTTGGTGATGGACAGGGAGGCCTGGGGTGCTGTGATTCATGGGGTTGCAAAGACACGACTGAGTGACTGTGTCATTCTAGGTGTGTGTGCATCCATGTGTGTGTGTGTGTGTGTGTGTGTGTACACAGACATGATTGGATGATGAAGAAAGCATTTGAAAAGACTGAACATTGTTTGAATGTTCAAAAGACCATAAAATATTGTCAATGTTGAACATTGAGAAGGTCTTTCAGTCTATCAGCACTCCCAGTCTTTCTTTTGTGTTATTTTCCCTCTTAGCCATTTCTTTATCCTTCCATGCTCTAACACCCATGACAACAGAGCACTTGTGGAATTATTAATTATGAGAGGGAAATGTAGTAATACAGTATGTGCCTTTCTTTGGCAGATGTTGTCAAGTCAGCTCTATAATCAAGGAATCTACTGCTTTCTTTCCCTTTAAAGAAATTTTGGTCAAGAGATAAGAGGTGTGGGCCTTCCTGCAGAGAGAGTTAAAATGATACTATGTCAAATTCAGCTTCATAATCAGGGAAGTTGTCAGAAGGAACCATGTTCTTTATGTAAGATGCTCATACTATAAATATGATGAGTTTGAGATATTTTCCCACTAACTGTTATCTGTAAATACTTCATACAAATACTTGATCTTCATACATTATTTCCTTTCTAGAAGCCTACTGGTCATTTACGGAGAAGGCGATGGCAACCCACTCCAGTGTTCTTGCCTAGAGAATCCCAGGGGTGGTGGAGCCTGGTGGGCTGCCATCTATGGGGTCACACAGAGTCAGACACAACTGAAGCGACTTAGCAGCAGCAGCAGCAGCAGCAGCTGGTCATTTAGCATCCTATTTCATCCTCTGGTAAAGAAAAGAGGTTAAGAAATGTCTACATCTAAATCAACACTGCCACAGTGGAGTGATGATATGTTAAGGTGATATTTGCTTGGTTTCTTGGGTTGGGAAGATCCCCCGGAGAAGGGAAAGGCTACCCACTCAAGTATTCTAGCTGGAGAATTCCAGGGACTTCCCTGGTGGCTCAGATGGTTAAGCATCTGTCTACAATGTAGGAGACCCGGGTTCAATCCCTGGGTCGGGAAGATCCCCTGGAGAAGGAAATGGCAATCCACTCTAGTACTATTGCCTGGAAAATCCCATGGACAGAGGAGCCTGGTAGGCTACAGCCCATGCAGTCGCAAAGAGTCGGACATGACTGAGTGACTTTACCTTACCTATACAGTCCGTGGGGTCGCAAAGAGTTGGACATGATTGAGTGACTTTCACTACCACTAATAGAACCAAAATTAACAAAAATGTGAAATGAATGTATATGTCTAAAATATGTTTCAGACCAAAAATGAAGCTGTCCAAGCATTTTATTATCAGGAAACATCCTTGGTCTTTAATCACACATGCACATTTCTCCCCCAAATATGAAGTAGTTTTAACTTATCTCTACATAAAGACAACACACAAGAGAGAGTTTTCTCTAACCATCTATTTTTTGTTTTTTTTTTTTTTTGGTAAAATATGTATCAGGATATAAAGCTTTAGACAACAAACCTACTGCTTTCATAAATATCATTTCTACTTTATCTATCATCAAGCAATTTATTCAGTTGTTTAAAAGTTTGGTTTCTTAAAACTCTAATTCTAGAAACAGTCCTTTGGGATCCCCTTTTGTGAATCAAGTGACCTGTGTGGTGACAAGACCACTGCCTGCAGCCCACATTGTGCTGGCCTGCCCATTTATTTTTATTGAAGACATTTAAGAGTAATTACATATTACGTGAAAGCAAAAAAGAGGTAGGTTTAAGGAACATGATATTTTGGTAAATGTTATTGATAGCTCAATTTGTGGTCTTTTGAAAAATTCAGTTTCAATCATCATCATGAAGGGCTACCTAAGGCTATTCCCTTGACACAGAAGCTCCTCTGTGCTCCAAATGGGGATGCGGAATTTCAGCTCAAGTTTTCATACTATACAGTTTATTTTATGTAGCCTCTAGAAACATACAACCTTCCTGAATCAGGAAGAAATAAGACAGCAGAACAGACCGATCACTAGCAGTGAGATTGAATTTGTAATTAAAAAAAAAAAAAAAATCCCAAGCAAACAAAAGTCCAGGACCAGACAGCTTCACAAGGAAATTCTACCAAATACATAAAGAACACCTATCCTTCCCAAAGTATTCAAAAAAAACTGAAAAGGAGGGAACACTTCCAAATTCCTTCTATGAAGCCATCATTACCCTGACACCAAACCAGCTGAAGGCACTGCAACAACAACCACAACAAAAAATCACAGGACAATATCTCTGGTGAATATACACACAAACTGCTTTCAGCAAACCAAGCTCTATTTAGAAACCTAATAATAATTCACAACACACTAAATTTGAAGTATATTTCTGTAGTCATTATAATTATTTAATAACTATAAAGCATCTGCCTACAATGCGGGAGACCCAGGTTTGATCCCTGGGTGGGGAAGATCCCCTGCAAAAGGAAATGGCAACTCACTCCAGTACTCTTGCCTGGAGAATCCCATGGATGGAGGAGCCTGGTGGGCTACAGTCCATGGGGTCACAAAGAGTCGGACACGACTGAGCAACTTCACTTTCTACCTCCAAAGAGGTTTTCAATCTGGTCAATTTATTTCTTTCCAGGAAATCTGTAAGCGCTCCATTAAGCTGAGAGATAGGGGTCACTGAGGTGAAGGTAACACAGGAAGAGAGAGGTGCATAGCAGTGAGAGCAGTTATTCACCACCAGATGGTCTAACAGTAAAAACATTGTATTTTCTATGACTTTTTGGGTCTCAGCTCGCTGAAGGAGAGGAACTCTGTTAAAAATGCAGGATGTGAGTTCTGCGTGAACCCTCGGGTTATGTGCTTAGTCGATCAGTCGTGTCCGACTCTTTGTGACACTACGCACTGTAGCCCGCCAGGCTCCTCCATCCATGGGATTCTCCAGGCAAGAATACTGGGGTGGGTTGCAATGCCTTCCTCCAGGGGATCGTCCCGACCCAGAGACTGAACCCAGGTCTAGCACACTGCAGACAGATTCTTCACCATATGAGCCACCAGGGAAAATGAACACTCAAATTACCCTTATGTAAAACTAAGCAACCTGGGTTATGTCAGCTCACGTTAAGCTATCCTGAAAACTCTCCTTTTAAGTGTTGAGTTTTCCACTGTTTCCATCATAAGGAATATTACTATCTAACATTCAGGTCATTATAAATAGACTTTGTATCCTTACATAAAATTAAGGTAGTTCAGTTGAAAATGCTTTCAATATTATTTTGTCTCCTGTATACTTAGCACTTTGTGGGTGAAAAATGTCATTATTTTTGGTCTGTTTCCACAATAAAATATCAGATGGACTAATGCTATCCTTTCCTATAGAGGCATCATTTTCAATATGACTTCTTATAAACTATTATATTTGTTATTTAATTGAAAATTGACAGTTAAGAAAAAAGAATTCTTTATAAATCTAAAACTCACTTAAACAAATATAATTTAAAGTAAGTTGACATATACAGGCATATTTGGCCACCTGTTTGTATACACAGGTATTCCTTTAGCAAAACTAAATGACCCAAATTATTCTCATTTCTGATATTTAATTTAGTATGATAAAGGTCATATGATACATTAAAAATACAACCTATATAGGGAGTTTTTAGACACTGCATTTATGTAATAACTTACACTTAATAATTTGTATTTAAATTCCTTAAGCATCCCTGTTTTTTTACTTGTAATATTTGTGTAGCAGGATTTTACTTTGAGGATAAAATACATTCTTAATAAATTCATTAAAGAAATTAATTTTATTTATATCACCTCTTATTCTACTATCAGGGCATATAATTGAACTTGCTATCACTTTTCAAATTGTGTAAATGCCTATGTACCTACATTTAACTCTTTTTTTTTACTTGCAATGCTCTTACAACTCTTGAATTTTTAAGCTATCATGCTCTTGTAGCCCTTCGCAGATACTACTGCTTATTTTGAGGTACAAATTAACCAAATAATAATAGCATGTTTACTTAGAGTGGAGAAGGAAATAGTAACCCACTCCAGTATTCTTGCGTGGGAAATCCCATGGACAGAGGAACCTAGCGGGCTACAGTCCACGGGGTAGCAAAAGAGTCAGACACAGCCGAGCCACTAAACAGCCACAATAAACTTACAAATGATCAGGATGTACATTTCCCTGTCTTGAAAGACACGTGTAATTAATGATTACTGACTAAATAGCACATGCTGCTGCTGTTGCTAAGTCGCTTCAGTCGTGTCCGACTCTGTTAGACCCCGTGAACTGCAGCCTACCAGGCTCAGAGGCAAAGTCTGAGATATTGAAACATGACACACAGGAATGTCCAAATTTAGACACAAATTCTTGATACTTATATTAGCCAAACTCCCTCATGTTCTATGGGAATTTACCACCAAAGATGAAGAGAAAATCCAGTCTACTTTACAAGTTACAAATTAATCAGTGGGTATATTTTAAAGGCAATGAATTAAAAAGTCAAAGTTGGGAGTTACATTTGTCCAGCAAGTTTCTTTAAATAAATTCCCTTTATTTTCTGAAATAAGGATCTGATATTACTCTAATTTAAGCCTCTGTTTTCCTTGAAATGTTTCTTTTTTTAATTTCCAACAGAACTTGAAGCTTCCCATCCTCCCACCCAAGTTCATGATAGGAAGGAGCAACAGAAACACATTCTTCTCCTTGTGCATGATCTAATCACAGCTTCCTGGTCTCAAAATAACTCACCTCTCACTTTTACCTCAGGAAGATTTTCAGGGATCTCATGCCATTACTTTTGCTTTTTCAGTAGGTTGGAAAAGAACACACATTATAAACACTGGAAAACATCTCATATGTTTGTTCTTGTCTTTTATTATTATTTAATAAACACAGGAGAGCCAGCCTTAATGCCAGGTTAGGAAAGGTGATTTAGGTTTCTCCTGACTCTCTCTTTTGGAATACAACTTTGAGCCCTGAGTCACTGTGTAAGAAATCTGGCGGCCTTGAAGCAATCTTGTTGGAGAGATCCCAAGACCGACGCAAACACAGACAGATGCCCCAGGAGCCCGGCTTCCACCTGCGTCTTGGAGTATCAGCACTGAACCAGACATTGACACACGAGTGAGTTGTAAGTTTCCGCTCTTCAGTCTCACACCTGACGAAGGAGCTTCACACATCAAGCAACAGAGACAGTTCCCACTCTGTGCCCTTCTGGAATTCCTAACCAACAGAATCTGAGTAAAATCAATAGTTGTTTGATGGCACTAATTTGAGAGTAATTGTTTCATAGCCACTGGAACACAATGGACTAGGTTGAACCATAATACCACATACGTCTGGCATGCTGCAGTCCATGAGGTCGCAGAGACACAGCTGAGCGACTGAATTGACCTTGTTTTAGTGACTGATATTTATTGGGATATTAGCTAACCTTCGGAGAAGGCAATGGCACCCCACTCCAGTACTCTTGCCTGGAAAATCCCGTGGATAGAGGAGCCTGGTAGGCTGTAGTCCATGGGGTCGCTAAGAGTCAGACACAACTGAGCGGCTTCACTTTCACTTTTCACTTTCATGCATTGGAGAAGGAAATGGCAACCCACTGCAGTGTTCTTGCCTGGAGAATCCCAGGGACGGGGGAGCCTGGTGGGCTGCTGTCTGTGGGGTTGCACAGAGTCAGACACGACTGAAGCGATTTAGCAGCAGCAGCAGTAGCTAACCTTACTGCAGTAATCATTTCACAATGTATACATGCATCAAATCATATTATACACATTTCATTGTGTTTAATTGACATCATTGTTTAAACTGATACAATGTTTCCTCTCAATTATATATCAGTAAAGGTTGAAATGAAATAAAAATAAATGAATAAATAAGTCCATCATCTCTAGATGGGGGAGGATTGTCATATGACAAGAGTTACCATCTACTGTACACCTAGCATCTCAGGGTTCCTGGGCACTCCTAACACCACTACTGGGGTAGCAATATCCTTAATCGATGTGTGTTGTTGCCTGGTATCTTAGGGGAACTTGCAGTCTCTTATTTAAATGCAGTATTTACTTGCTCACTTCATCACTTTTTGAACTTTTGTGCCCCAAATTTGTTCACTTCCTCATTAGAAATACTTTAGTATTAATTGGAAGTTTCCATTGCCTAGATAAATGCTTCCTTGGAGTAGGAAAAAAAAATCATAAATTTTGGAAATCATCTATGACAGTTCTTTTTTGCTACTGAGAAGGATAAAAATGATATGGAAGTATAAAATAAAATGTTCGCAACTCATACTAATTTATTTTTCAAGAAGTATGAACTTTGTTAATATTCTCTGAGTAAAAATATCTTTGCTGTAAACAACAGATGCTTGAATTCCTGTGTGCAGACTCAAACCACAGGTAGGAACACTCATCTGAGTTGAATTCTTAGCACCAGTGATGACAAATGTGAAATATATTTGCATATTTTATTATATAATACTCTTTTCTAAACTGATTTAAAGGAATTTTCTCTTCTCTTTGTTTCAAACAAAGTCACAAAATATCTGAAAATTCATTTAAACTGTCAATTGTCTTTACTGTTAGATATCTATTGCTATTTTTAATGAAATATCAAAATGGATGAATCTGAGTTTTATCCACTCTTTTCTGTGTATTGTTGTTTATAACTTGTTCTTCAGCTTCTGCCCGCCCCCCACCTCCCACCCCACAACCCCACAACCCCACAATGGGTTTAGGAAGTAGCCAAAACTGGCCAAAGGTCTTGGATACAGACAAAGCATATAACCAGTCTTGTAATTAAGGACTATTTCTTACACAAAATGTAT
Source organism: Capricornis sumatraensis (assembly GCF_032405125.1). NCBI lineage: Eukaryota > Metazoa > Chordata > Mammalia > Artiodactyla > Bovidae > Capricornis > Capricornis sumatraensis. Next base: position 10,730,698 of record NC_091089.1, on the reverse strand, counting down.
TACACATAACAAACTTAAAGTAGCCTTTGCATAGAAATAATTTTGTTTATTTGGTAATATTTTCCTGATTAAGAGCTTTATCTTAATTAGAATATAGAAAAAGTACATTTGTTTCAAATTATTTGCCTCTAAATTGCATTGCAACACCAAGATTGCCATTCTTCTAAGATTATTTTTCTTTACTTCAACACGTACATTTAATAAAAATAAGTATTGCAGCTTCCTCCAAACTGCCTTTAAAGTTTATTACTTCTCAAATACTCTCAATGATTTTTCAAGTTTTTACACATTGTTGTTCGCACCATGTGATAGCCAACTGAGCTAATCAGCCACCCTTTATGTGTTAAATCTTGTGGCAGAAATTGAATTACAGTATCTGCAGGGAATAAAAACACTACACTATAAATGGATGCTAGTCATTTAAGGAAATTGAGTTTAGTTTTTTGTTCCTACACTTTTGCCAAGTACCTTTCCACATTATTCTTTTTGAATACTGTATACAGCACCCTGGTAAAAGTTCCCCACAACACTTTCAAACCAGTGCACCTTTATTAATGAATGTTTTAGAGGAAGCAAGTAAGACTTGGGCAGCATTGGTCCGAGACTAGGTCTGCACACTGATAATAAGGCACCACAGGGCCCTTGCTTCACAGTCCCTATGTTACCTCCTATCTCAGGACATGGCAGAGTGGTACAGAAGCATCTTTCTGAGCAGCTCCCTGGTCCCTCTCATCCTATTGGCTGACAGCTGTTACCCAGGGAACTCTGACAAGCCTCCTGACAAACTCTCCTTAAATACCTATTCTCCATTCTTGGGCACGAATGGAAATTTTCTGTAGGATCATCTGAAAAATCTTTAATCAAGCAGTATATACATTCTAACTAGACAAAATATATCTATAATGTGTATATTTGGGGATGGGCACATTTTGGAGATTTCCCTTTATATGAACCCAATTACCAAGCTACCACCCTCGTTAAAATGTGTGTGTGTGTGTGTGTGTGTGTGTATCAAAGATTACCCAATTATCACACTAGGAAAGCCAGCAAAACATAATATAAACCAATGAATAAATACACAAATATACAACAAGAAAGCAAATGATCAAATGAACAATGAATGGATAGTGCATTTTAAAAAGCACTAGCTTTTGATACATGAAATACTTAGTCAAGTTCGAACTCTTATTTCTTGGTATGGTGTTTGGACAAGTGACAATCTTGCTGACTCTGGACTTTTCATAAGAAAAGGGAAAATAAAAAAGAACCATACCCGTATGTCTGTTATAAATATTAAATGAGAACATCCACAGTAAAAGACATCAAACTGAATCTCTAGTATAAATAAATTATATAATTGGTTCCCCATGACACTGTACCAATAAGTCTCTAAGACCTTGAGCTACCAGGGGTGCCAGGCTTAGGTTCACTCCAAAAATTAGGAGGTCATTTCTCTATCTTTAGTCTACTAGTGCTCAAACAAATAGATCATTTTTAGGTTTTTAAATGAAGTGTCATGAATACCTGGATGGAAGTCTTGTCAAAACTGAGCATCTGCCATATAAATCTGCAGAGGTTACACTTGACTGCACGATGCATCCTTTTAGATATCAGAAGATGGAGGATACGACTTAAGCCTGACATCTCAAGTATCTCTAGTTCTTCCCAAAGGCAAGAAGGCAGGCTGGTATTTATCTCAATGAGAACAAACCATTGTGTGTGAGCATGCACGATTAGTTGTGTCCGATTCTGTGTGACCTCATGGACTATAGCCCACCAGTCTCTTCTGTCCATGGGCTTTCCCAGGTAAGGATACTGGAGTGGGTTACCATTTCCTTCTCCAGGGGGTCTTCCCCACCCAGGATCAAACCCAAGTCTCTTGCATCTCCTGCACTGGCAAGTGAATTCTTTACCACCGAGCCACTGGGGAAGACCACATTAAGTCCTACCAGATGAATGAAAACCTCCTAAAGGGCATTTGCTAGACATGCTATGATCCCAACCACTTCTTCCTGAAAATTCATTATATTTAGCTCATGTGTATGAGCGTGTGTGTGTGTGTGTGTGTGTGTGTGTGCACAAACTTCGTTTTGTAAGCCATAAAACCTCAACCAAATTTCCATGTTTCATACTCTGCCATGTGTACCAATTTATTACATTGTTTATAGTGTATAACAAAATGAGAATCACTATACTCTTGTATTGACTTCTGTATTCATATTGTATTTATAAAACCATAAATGTGGATGCTTGCATTTGATAATCTACTAATAAGAGATGACTAGAAGCAACTATATGCCAAAAAATGGACAACTTGCCAAAAATGGACAAATTCTTAGGATGGTACAATCTTATAAGATTGAACCAGGAAGAAACAGAAAATATAAACAGACAAATCACACACAATGAAGTTGAAAACTGTGATTTAAAATCTTCCAACAGACAAAAGTCCAGGACCAGATGGCTTCATGGGTGAATTATATCAAAAATTTAGAGAGGAGTTAATATCCATCCTTTTCAAACTTTGAAAAAATTGCAGAGGGACGAACACTCCCAAGCTCGTGCTAAAGGCCACCATCACCCTGATACCAAAACTAAAGACATGTTCCCCCAAAAATTACAGAAAATTAAAGACCAGTACCACTGATGAACATAGACACTAAAATCCTCCACAAAATACTAGCAAGCAGAATCCAACAACACATTCAAAGGATCATATATCATGATTAAATAGGATTTATCCCAAGGATGCAGGGATTCTACAATATATGTAAATCAATGTGATACACCATACTAACAAATTAAAGTATAAAAACCATATGATCATCTCAACAGATGCAGAGAAAGCTTTTGACAAAATTTGAAACCCATTTATGATATAAAAAAAAAAAAAAAACTCCCCAGAAAGTGGGCATAGAGGGAACCTACCTCAACATATTAAAGGCCATTAAAAAAAAAAAAAAAAACACAACAAACATAATTTTCTTTTTTTTTTTAACCTTGCCACAACCAGTATTCCCAGGTGGTCACCCATCCAAGTACTAACCGGGCCTGACCCTTCTTTGCTTCCGAGATAAGGCACATTCAGGGTGGAATGTCTGTAGACTCGAATATCATTCACAATGGTGAAAAACTGAAAGCATTTTCTCTTAAGATCAGGAACAACACAATGATGTTCACTCTTGTCACTGTTATTCACTATAGTTTTGGAAGTTCTAGCCACAGCAACCAGAGAAGAAAAATAAATTAATAAAACAAGTACAAACAGGAAAAGAAGTAAAACTGTTACTGTTTGCAATATTGTTGTTTTTCAGTTGCCGAGTTCTGTCAACACTTTGTGACCCCATGGACTGCAGCACCCCAGGCTTCCCTGTCCTTCACTATCTCACAGAGTTTGCTCAAATTCATACCATAGGAAGAAAATCCTAAAGAGACCACCAGAATACTACTGGTGCTAATCAATGAACTTAGTAAAACTGCAGGATACAAAATTGCATAAATATTTCTGGCACTCCTATATGCTAACAACAAAATATCAGAAAGAGAAATTAAGGAAACAATCCCACTTACCATTGCAACCAAAAGAATAAAAAACCTAGGAATAAACCTACCTGAGGCAAAAGATATGTACTCAGAAAACTACAAGATACTAATGAAAGAAATCAAAGATGACACAAACAGATGAAGAGATTTACCATGTTCTTGATTGGAAGAATCAATATTGTGAAAATGACTATACAACTCAAAGCGAGCTACAGATTCAAAGAAATCTCTATCAAATTATCAATGGCATTTTTCACAGACTTAGAACAACAAAATTACAATTTGTATGGAAAACACAAAAGATTCCAAATAGCCAAAGCAATCTTAAAGAAAACCAGAGCTGGACAAATCAAGCTCCCTGACTTCACACTATCCTACAAAGCTGCAGTAATCAAGATGGTATGGCACTGCAGCAAAAACAGAAATATAAATCAATGGAACAAGACAGAAAGCCCAGAGATAAACTCATACACCTATGCCCACCTAAGCTATGACAAAGGAGGCAAGAATATACAATGGAGAAAAGACAGCTTCTTCAATCAGTGTTGCTGGGAAAACTGGACAGCTACATGTACAAGAATGAAACTGGAACACTCTCTAACACCACACACACAAATGAACTCAAAACAGATTACAGACCTAAATGTAAGGCCAGACACTATAAAACTCTTGGAGGAAAACACAGGCAGAACACTCTTTGACATAAATCACAGCAAGATCTTTTTTGATCCACCTCCTAGAGTAAGGAAAATAAAAACAAAAACAAATGGGACCCAATTAAACTTAAAAGTTTTTGTATGGCAAAAGAAATCATAAACAAAATGAAAATACGACTCTCAGAATGGGAGAAAATATTTGCAAATGAAGCAACTGACAAGAGATTAATGTCCAAAATATACAAACAGTTCATGTAGCTCAATAGCAAAAAAACAAAAAACACGATTATAAAATGGGCAGAATACCTAAATAGACTTTTCTCCCAAGAAGACATACAGATGACCAACAGACACATATAAGATGCTCAACATTACTAAATTGTCAGAGAAATGCAAATCAGAAGTTCAATGAGGTATCACCTGATGCCAGTCAGAATGGCCATCATCAAGAAATCTATAGACAATAGATGCTAGAATATAGCATTTATTTCTATAGTATATGATTTATTATATATTTATAATATATATGTAGTATATTATAATATATATTATTATATTATTCTATAGTATATTATTTATTTCTATAGTATATAGAAAAGGGAGCCCTTTTAACACTGTCAGTGGGAATGTAAATTGATACAGCCAATATGGAGAAAAGTATGGAGGTTCCTTAAACTGAAATAGAACCATCATATGATCCACCAATTCCACTCCTGGGTGGAGAAAATCATAATTTATCACCCAAAGAAAACCATAATTCAAAAAGATGCAGGCACCCCAATGTTTATTGAAACACTATTTACAATAGCCAGGACATGGAAGCAACCTAAATGTCCATCAACAGAGGAATGGGTACTTTACAATACTGTATTGGTTTTTAAATAAAGTAAAAATAAAAAATTAAAAAAAAAAAATCACTGCAGATAGTGATTGCAGCCATGAAATTAAAAGATGCTTACTCCTTGGAAGGAAAGTTGTGACCAACCTAGATAGCATATTAAAAAAAAAAAAAAAACCGAGGAATGGGTAAAGAAGATGTGGTACATATAGAGTATTCCTCAACCATAAAAAGGAATGAAATTTGCCATTTAATAGACACATGGATGGACCTAGAGACAGTCATACAGAGTGAAGTCAGAAAGAGAAAACCAAATACTGTATCAGTTCAGTTCAGTTGCTCAATCGTGTCCGACTCTTTGCAACCCCATGAGTTGCAGCATGCCAGGCCTCCCTGTCCATCACCAACTCCCAGAGTTCACTCAGACTCACGTCCATCGAGTCCGTGATGCCATCCAGCCATCTCATCCTCTGTCGTCCCCTTCTCCTCCTGCCCCCAATCCCTCCCAGCATCAGAGTCTTTTCCAATGAGTCAACTCTTCCCATGAGGTGGCCAAAGTACTGGAGCTTCAGCTTTAGCATCATTCCTTCCAAAGAAATCCCAGGGCTGATCTCCTTCAGAATGGACTGGTTGGATCTCCTTGCAGTCCAAGGGACTCTCAAGAGTCTTCTCCAACACCACAGTTAAAAAGCATTAATTCTTCGGCGCTCAGCTTTCTTCACAGTCCAACTCTCACATCCATACATGACCACAGGAAAAACCAGAGCCTTGACTAGACGGACCTTTGGTTGGTCATAACTTTTCTTCCAAGGAGTAAGCGTCTTTTAATTTCATGCCTGCAATCACCATCTGCAGGGATTTTGGAGCCCAAAAAGATAAAGTCTGACACTGTTTCCATTGTTTCCCCATCTATTTCCCATGAAGTGATGGGACCAGATGCCATGATCTTCGTTTTCTGAACGTTGAGCTTTAAGCCAACTTTTTCACTCTCCTCTTTCACTTTCATCACGAGGCTTTTGAGTTCCTCTTCACTTTCTGCCATAAGGGTGGTGTCATCTGCATATCTAAGGTTATTGATATTTCTCCCAGCAATCTTGATTCCAACTTGTGTTTCTTCTAGTCCAGCGTTTCTCATGATGTACTCTGCATAGAAGTTAAAAAAGCAGGGTGACAATATACAGACTTGAAGTACTCCTTTTCCTATTTGGAACCAGTCTGTTGTTCCATGTCCAGTTCTAACTGTTGCTTCCTGACCTGCATATAGGTTTCTCAAGAGGCAGGTCAGGTGGTCTGGTATTCCCATCTCTTTCAGAATTGTCCACAGTTTATTGTGATCCACACAGTCAAAGGCTTTGGCATAGTCAATAAAGTGTATCCTGTATATTAATACACAAATGTGGAGTCTAGGAAAATGGTACAGATGAACTTATTTGCAATGAAGAAGTAGAGACAGACACATAGAGAACAGATGTATGAATACCAAGGGGGAAAGAAAGGGTGGGATAAATTGGGAGATTGGGATTGACATATACAGACTACTATGTATATAGTAATGGGAACCTACTGTCCAGCACAGGGAACTCTACTTAATGCTGTGGCAAATGGGAAGGAAATCTTAAAAAAGGTGGTAGGGAGTATATATGTATAGCTGATTCTCTTTGCTCTACAGTAGAAACTAACAAAACATTGCAAATCAACTATACTCCAACAGAAATTAAAAAGAAACAAAAGAAGTGCTGAGCATGAGAGGCCCATCCAGGGTCCATTCAACAGGACTTCCTTACTTCATTTTGTTGCATAAAATACAGTCTTAGAATCAGCAGCGACAGTAGGACCTGGCAGCATTTTAGAACTGCAGTTCCACTGCAGATATACTGAGTCAGAATCTACACTCTAATAAAATCACCAGGAGATTCAGCTGTTTAGGAAGCACGGCTCTAGAACTTGCCATGGTTTCATCAGGTCCTCATTTGTGTGATTATGTGGATGCATGTGTCCTCAAACTTATGCTTAGACAGAGAGACACTAGAGAATTGTCATAAAATGCATTTAGATTGGTTTCTGATGATCATCATTGTGTGTGTGCATGAGTGTGTGTGCGTGTTGACCCAGTCATTAAAAACTGAGCACTGTCTACAAGAACTGAAAAAAGACAATGCCACCTAATAAAAATTTTAGCTGGCCATTTTATCACCCACATATTAATATAACAGCAAATAAACCATTTTGCAAAAGTAAAAAAAAGATAGATTAAGAACTTCATCCAAGTAAGAGGTAAGGAAAAGTAATGGTGAATATTAATCCTATATAACCATAGGACCAAAAGTAACATAGATGTGGGATTATGTTTACAGAATCAAGTGAAAGTGGCATGAATTTTGACAATATAGAAGTTAGACAACTTCATCTTATGTAGCTGGGATTTAAGATATATTACTTAGGTGTAGAAAATAATAGAGTCATAAGAACATAAAACAGTAAAAAGTTAAACATTAAGAAATATACTGCGTGTGTGTGTGTTAAGTCACTTCAGTCATGTCTGAATCTTTGTGACCCTATGGACTGCCACCCTCCAGGATACTCTGTCCATGGGATTGATTTCTCCAGGCAAGAATACTGGAGTGGGTTGCCAGTCTCTCCTGCAGGGGATCTTTCCAACCCAGGGACCGAACCCACATCTCTAATGTCTCCTGCATTGGCAGGCAGGGTTCTTTACACTAGTGCCACATGGGAAGCCCCAAGAAATATATTATAATCAATCAAAATGAATGGAAAACAGAATGGGTAAAAGGATGGGAAGGAAAAAGAAATACCTAATTTTATTACTCATAGAAGGAAATTAACAGATACTATTTAAAACAGAGAATTGAGTATTACATAAAGTAATAATTATAAATGTAATAAATAGAACACAAACACAGACCTTCAAAACACACAATCAAAGTAATAAAAACAAACCAAAAACTTTAAACCCATAAAAATATTTTAAAGCATAATATATTATAAAATATAATCCCAAAAGTACCTGTTATATCAACAAATGTCTAACCTATTAAAAGAAAAATACTTTCAAATAAAAAAATAGCGAACTACAAGGATTGATTTTGAAAGTCAAAATGAATATTCCAAAGAATAAAACAGAAAGAAAAAGATCTAAAGATTCATAATTATTGATAGTTTGTTAAAAATCTCTAATCTTGGGATTTGTTAAGCTAACATCTTCTGTTTGTACCAGAAGTAAAAGTTTTTAAAGCAGTCAGAAGAGTCCTGAATTACCTACATACAGACAGAAATACACATACATGTGTGTATAATAAAACACTATTCTAGAAGATTTATAGAAGCTAATATTCAGTGGTGTTATTCAGGATGATTATTTATATAATTTGTTTTCCCGAAGTTACATTTTGTAATCAGAAAAAAATGTAACTAAGCAAAAAATAAAACACTTTATCTTCTGAAACATACTTGATATACATTTATTAATATCCAGAGTGAAATGCCTAAAATCTGAGAAACCTGACTCTATATTTTATTGGTAAATGGTTGTAATATAAAATTCATAAAAAGATAAACTGATTTTTATTACCTATAACTGAATAAGGAAACCTTCAAAAATTTAATTTTTTTTTAAAAAATGAGAAGTTACATATAACATTTTTAGAAGCAATTTCGTTATTGAAATCCTTAAAGTTTCTGCAAAAAATATTGCAATAATGGTTTGATGCTATTACCAGTTCAATGGACAAAGGTGAAAAGGGTAATAAGTAAAATTAAAATCATTAATGTATGTCATAAAATATCCCAAACTGCAACTTAGGAAATTGAATAGCTGACTAATGCCTTAAAATTTAATGAATTTAAAAAAATATTTGGAATATTCTGAACATTATCCATGCCATATATTTTGATACAATAATAAGAAAATAATGATCAAAACTTCAGTTTGCCATTCATACATATCAACAACTCAGAAATAAAGACTATAAAACAAACATTTCTTTGATAGCTAATAAACACTCAGCATTTGTTAAGAAATAACTTCCATTATGCATAAATGGGAACTGTTCCATCTGTCCTAACAGTGTATTCCTAGCTGACTGCCTCTTCAAGTCCTCTGGGTTTTATGCTTTTTCCACATGCTCTGGGGTAGACTGGCCCTTGCAGGTTATCAGAGAAATAGACATGTGCCCTCACACATCCCAAGGATCCAATCACACGTGCTGCTCTTGAGGGCTCACTGTCATTAGGAGGACAGGGAACAAATCTCCAAACGGTTGAAGACAGATTATTCAAACTTTCAGCTTCTAACAAGACAGGCTGTTCTACTGTGAGCTCTGTGAAGGTTCTCAATGCCAGATGGAGTGTCAAAATGCATAACCTAAGAATGAAGTAGAAGTCCATATGAAAGCGAGGCAGGACAGACTATCTGGGCAAGTGACATTAAACCACAGATTCATCAGGCGGGTGGATCACAAGTCAGACAGTTCTAAAATAAGCCTCCAGGGAAATGCTCATGACAAAGACTATTTATTACAAAAACACAGACACATCCATCCATCTACACCCACAGAGCTTCTCTTCATAATTTGAAGATCTTTTATAAGACATTAATGTAGTAAGAGAATATATCAAGAATGTCACATAGAAAAAAACAAATCCATGAAGGAACACCATCTGGTAGTTAACAGAGATGCACACTCACCCTTTATGCTTCTGTGTCTAAACAGGCCATGGGCCAGAGAACCAGACGCTTGTCCCAAAGGTAACGAGCAAAGTCCTGTGGCTTCGATCTCTCTTGGTAGCCCTTCCATATCCATGTATTTTTAACAGTACTGTGATTTTTTGGGTGATTTTTTATTCTCTATAGATTCTAACAAATAATCATGCAAAAGAAAGTGCAAATATTACTTTGCATTTCTTCCCTACCCCCCCCCCAACTATGACCCAAGTTATCAATACATTTGAATGGGTATTTACAGAGAATTCACTGTAGTTCCCAGGTGGCACTAACGGTAAAGAATCTTCCTGCCAATGCAGGAGACTTAAGAGTCTGGGATTTGACCCCTGGGTTTGAAAGATCCCCTGGAGAAGGGAATGGCAACCCACTCCAGTATCTTGGCTAGAGAATCCCATGGACAGAGGAGCCTGGTGAGCTACAGTCCACAGAGGGTCACAAAGAATTGGACACGACCAAAGTGACTTAGCATGCACTCAGCACAAACCACTATATTCAAAGATATTCAAAAGCTTGTCTTAATCTTGACTCCATGATGTTCACAGGCTAAGAGTAGCTTCTTGTAACTAGGAAAGACTTAAAAATTTATGACAAAATTTTTCACGCTATTCTTTCAGATTGTGATATCACTTGTTAAGACTGAATGGATTTCTTTTAAAATCTGCTTTACAAAATAAATAAGTGTGAGGAAAAACTCAAAGCCCCAAAACCTGGATGGCTTAAAGCAACAGAACTGTTGCTACTGCTGCTGCTAAGTCACTTCAGTCGTGTCCGACTCTGTGCAACCCCATAGACGGCAACCCACCAGGCTCCCCCATCCCTGGGATTCTCCAGGCAAGAACACTGGAATGAGTTGCCATTTCCTTCTCCAATGCATGAAAGTGAAAAGTGAAAGTGAAGTTTCTCAGTCTTCAGGACCCCATGGACTGCAACCTACCAAGCTCCTCCGTCCATGGGATTTTCCAGGCAAGAGTACTGGAGTGGGGTGCCATTGCCTTCTCTGAACAAACTGTACTGTCCCATGAAAACCAAAACAAAGAGCTTCAGAGGGGTGGTTCCCGCTATGAGAGATCTAGGGGAGAAACCTCCCTTGCCTGTCCTAGCTTCTCATAGCTACTGGCCATCCTTGGGGTTAATAATCTTCACATCAAAGTCTCCATCCTCATGTGACCTACCCTGTGTCTCTTTTCTTACAAGGATCCCAGTCATATAGGAATGCAAGTATCAGCGAAAGACTTGAAATTATTGAAGAAATTCAATAATTCCTTTCTATGATGTAAAAAAAATGCTTCTTTAGGTATAAGTTATTTAAACCTATTATCTGATTAGCATTTGTTATGATTGAAAGAATATGCAAGCATTTATTTTTCTTAATTAATAACTCCAGGTTTGGGAGGGTTTTTTTTTTTTTTTTTTCCTTTCTATTGTTTTAGTCAGTCACCACTTACTCTAGAGTAAGGTAAGCATCATCACCCATTAACAGCAACTTTACTACCCCTGGGACATTTGATTCAGATGATAAGGTACCTACACCCTGCATGTCTCAGATAAGCAGGTTTCTTCACCTCTACTGAGAGGTCTCAGGTATGACCTAAGGAAAATTTTTTCCATACACAATTCAGTTCAGTTCAGTTCAGTCGCTCAGTCGTGTCCAACTCTTTGCGACCCCATAAATCACAGCAAGCCAGGCCTGCCTGTCCATCACCATCTCCCGGAGTTCACTCAGACTCACGTCCATCGAGTCTGTGATGCCATCTAGCCATCTCATCCTCGGTCATCCCCTTTTCCTCCCACCCCCAATCCCTCCCAGCATCAGAGTCTTTTCCAATGAGTCAACTCTTCGCATAAGGTGGCCAAAGTACTGGAGCTTCAGCTTTAGCATCATTCCTTCCAAAGAAATCCCAGGGCTGATCTCCTTCAGAATGGACTGGCTGGATCTCCTTGCAGTCCAAGGGACTCTCAAGAGTCTTCTCCAACACCACAGTTCAAAAGCATCAATTCTTCGGCGCTCAGCCTTCTTCACAGTCCAACTCTCACATCCATACATGACCACAGGAAAAACCAGAGCCTTGACTAGACGGACCTTAGTTGGCAAAGTAATGTCTCTGCTTTTGAATATGCTATCTAGGTTGGTCATAACTTTTCTTCCAAGGAGTAAACCTCTTTTAATTTCATGGCTGCAGTCACTATCTGCAGTGATTTTGGAGCCCCAGAAATAAAGTCTGACACTGTTTCCACTGTTCCCCATCTATTTCCCATGAAGTGATGGGACCAGATGCCATGATCTTCGTTTTCTGAATGTTGAACTTTTAGCCAACTTTTTCGCTCTCCTCTTTCACTTTCATCAAGAGCCTTTTGAGTTCCTCTTCACTTTCTGCCATAAGGGTGGTGTCATCTGCATATCTGAGGTTATTGATATTTCTCCCAGCAATCTTGATTCCAGCTTGTGTTTCTTCCAGTCCAGCGTTTCTCATGATGTACTCTGCATAGAAGTTAAATAAGCAGGGTGACAATACACAGCCTTGAAGTACTGCTTTTCCTATTTGGAACCAGTCTGTTGTTCCATGTCCAGTTCTAACTGTTGCTTCCTGACCTGCATACAGATTTCTCAAGAGGCAGGTCAGGTGGTCTGGTATTCCCATCTCTTTCAGAATTTTCCACTGTTTATTGTGATCCACATAGTCAAAGGCATTGGCATAGTCAATAAAGCAGACATAGATGTTTATCTGGAACTCTCTTGCTTTCTCCATGATCCAAGGATATTGGCAATTTGATCTCTGGTTCCTCTGCATTTTCTGAAACCAGCTTGAACATCAGGAAGTTCACGGTTCACATATTGCTGAAGCCTGGCTTGGAGAATTTTGAGCATTACTTTACTAGCATGTGAGATGAGTGCAATTGTGCAGTAGCTTGAGCATTCTTTGGCATTGCCTTTCTTTGGGATTGGAATGAAAACTGACCTTTTCCAGTCCTGTGGCCACTGCTGAGTTTTCCAAATTTGCTGGCATAGTGAGTGCAGCACTTTCACAGCATCATCTTTCAGGATTTGAAACAGCTCCACTGGAATTCCATCACCTCCACTAGCTTTGTTCGTAGTGATGCTTTCTAAGGCCCACTTGACTTCACTTTCCAAGATGTCTGGCTCTAGATTAGTGATCACATCATCATGATTATCTGGGTCATGAAAATCTTTTTTGTACAGTTCTTCTGTGTATTCTTGCCACCTCTTAATATCTTCTGCTTCTGTTAGGTCCATACCATTTCTGTCCTTTATTGAGCCCATCTTTGCATGAAATGTTCCCTTGGTATCTTTAATTTTCTTGAAGAGATCTCTAGTCTTTCCCATTCTGTTGTTTTCCTCTATTTCTTTGCACTGATCGTGAAGAAGGCTTTCTTATCTCTTCTTGATATCCTTTGGAACGCTGCATTCAGATGCCTATATCTTTCCTTTTCTCCTTTGCTTTTCGCTTCTCTTCTTTTCACAGCTATTTGTAAGGCCTCCCCAGACAGCCATTTTGCTTTTTTGCATTTCAATTCCATGAGGATGGTCTTGATCCCTGTCTCCTGTACAATGTCACGAACCTCGTTCCATAGTTCATCAGGCACTCTATCTATCAGATCTAGGCCCTTAAATCTATTTCTCACTTCCACTGTATAATCATAAGGGATTTGATTTAGGTCATACCTGAATGGTCTAGTGGTTTTCCCTATTTTCTTCAATTTGAGTCTGAATTTGGTAATAAGGCCTTCATGATCTGAGCCCCAATCAGCTCCTGGTCTTGTTTTTGCTGACTGTAAAGAGCTTCTCTATCTTTGGCTGCATAGACTATAATCAATCTGATTTCGGTGTTGACCATCTGGTGATGTCCATGTGTAGAGTCTTGTATTGTGTTGTTGGAAGAGGGTGTTTGCTATGACCAGTGCATTTTCTTGGCAAAACTCTATTACTCTTTGCCCTGCTTCATTCCACATTCCAAGGCCAAATTTGCCTGTTACTCCAGGTGTTTCTTGACTTCCTACTTTTGCATTCCAGTCCCCTATAATGAAAAGGACATCTTTTTTGGGTGTTAGTTCTAAAAGGTCTTGGAGGTCTTCATAAAACCATTCAACTTCAGTTCCTTCAGCATTACTGGTTGGGGCATAGACTTGAATAACTGTGATATTGAATGGTTTGCCTTGGAGACGAACAGAGATCATTGTGTTGTTTTTGAGATTGCATCCAAGTACTGCATTTTGGACTCTTTTGTTGACCATGATGACTACTCCATTTCTTCTGAGGGATTCCTGTCCACTGTAGTAGATATAATGGTCATCTGAGTTAAATTCACCCATTCCAATCCATTTTAGTTCGCTGATTCCTAGAATGTCAACATTCACCCTTGCCATCTCGTTTGACCACTTCCAATTTGCCTTGATTCATGGACCTGACATTCCAGGTTCCTATGCAATATTGCTCTTTACAGCATCGGATCTTGCTTCTATCACCAGTCACATCCACAACTGGTATTGTTTTTGCTTTGGCTCCATCCCTTCATTCTTTCTGGAGTTATTTCTCCACTGATCTCCAGTAGCATATTGGGCACCTAATGACCTGGGGAGTTCCTCTTTTGGTATCCTATCATTTTGCCTTTTCATACTGTTCATGGGATTCTCAAAGCAAGAATACTGAAGTGGCTTGCCATTCCCTTCTCCAGTGGACAACATTCTGTCAGACCTCTCCACCATGACCCGCCCATCTTGGGTTGCCCCGCAGGCATGGCTTGGTTTCATTGAGTTAGACAAGGCTGTGGTCCTAGTGTGATTAGATTGACTAGTTTTCTGTGATTATGGTTTCAGTGTGTGTGCCCTCTGATGCCCTCTTGCAACACCTACCATCTTACTTGGGTTTCTCTTACCTTGGTGTGGGGTATCTCTTACACGGCTGCTCCAGCAAAACACAGCCACTGCTCCTTACCTTGGACGAGGGGTATCTCCTTACCACTGCCGTTCCTGACCTTCAACGTGGGATAGCTCCTCTAGGCCCTTCTGTGCCTGCGCAGACAGGGCTCCTCGGGTTGCTCCTCCTGGCCACTGGCCCTGGCCTTGGGCGTGGGTGGCTCCTCCCAGCTGCCGCCCCAGGCCTCGGGCGCGAGGTGGCTTCTCCCGGCCGCCCCTGACCTCGGACGTGGGGTGTCTCCTCCTGGCCGCCACTGGCCTTGTACGCTGGGTAGCTCCTTCTGGCCGCCGCCCTGATCTCTGACACGCGGTGGCTTTCCCGCCATTCCTGCACTGTCGCCCCCTGGCATTCTGGGCTGCTGTCCCCGACTTCAGAAGTGGGGTAGCTCTCGGATGTGTGGTAGCTCTCGGCCGCGCTTAGTGCGCAGGCCCGCCGCTGCCCCCTGCGTTTAGTGTGGCTTTTGGCATTTTCTGTTGCATTGCTGCTGCTGCTGCTAAGTCACTTCAGTAGTGTCCGACTCTGTGCGACTCCAGAGATGGCAGCCCACCAGGCTCCCCCGTCCCTGGGATTCTCCAGGCAAGAACACTGAGAGTGGGTTGCCATTTCCTTCTCCAATGCATGAAAGTCAAAAGTGAAAGTGAAGTCGCTCAGTCGTGTCCGACTCTTGGCGACCCCATGGACTGCAGCCTACAAGGCTCCTCCGTCCATGGGATTTTCCAGGCAAGAGTGATGGAGTAGGGTGCCATTGCCTTCTGTCTCAAACATAAACTGAATTTTATCCCCCCTGCCTCTTTTTATGCCTAATTTTTGTGCTGAAGACAGATCTGGGGACACATTTTTCAAGTGACAGTATAAATGGTATTTTTATTTCTGAAAAAAATCATCTTTAAATACAGGGAAAACATTTTCATTTCTTCCTGAGACTTTCTTTCTTGTTTGTAGATGAAACTGGAAGGTACAGGGTCCCATATGAACCTTTCTCAAAATGTGTGCGGAGTTTGCTTTTATTTTGATAGTTACCACAATAGTTCAGTGGACTTAACTGACCTCTAGTCATTAACTTGTTTTTGATGTGTATACCAATGATATAAATACCTTTAAAATGAATTAAAATTTTGAATTTAGAGTCCTCACTGCACTTAAAAAATCTTGCTCAAAAGTCCTACCTAAGTGAATATTAAGTCGCATATACAGCCTAGAAAAATAACTCCAAGTGCTTGAGTAAGAACACTATATTTACCTCACTGTCTTCTACAAACCCTATAGGAGTTAATAGAGGCTTTCAATCAAGGAACATTTATATAAATCAGCATCAGCCAAGAAAAATGTGTTCTATAACTCTAAACCTAATTTAATCATTAGCTTTTGAAGTATTTAATATCTAAATTGTCACAAGTCATTGATTCTACATTTTCTTTTTAAAATGCTGTGCTATTTTGATATCAAAAATATTTCATAACATATAAAATGTAAATATCAATTCAAACAACTAATTCAGACATTAAGAACTTCCACTCTAAATAATCTGTAAAGTGTGTATACATTTGGAAATGTTTGCTAGTGTTTTTTATTAATCATGTGATATCTAGTATTGTGTCAGTTAAGAGTTACAGTTATGAAAAAAAAAAGAAAATATAAAAAAAGATTGAGAAATTTAAGGTTAATTCCTAGATACCTGATGCTATATCAACAAACTTTAACAAATATTGATCCATATTTGTCTAAATGTAAGCTTCTTTATTTCGACTCAGGGTTTAAACTATAATAAGAGATGCTTATCTGGTAAAATAATTTATATTGTTGCCTATAATTCCAGTCTCAGCATATAATCTCACATATACACATATAGCTGAAGTTGACAACAATTACAACTTTTTTATCAATTCTATTTATAATATGGAATTTTCAACTCCATTTTAAGGGCAAGCCAGAACTGGAGAAATAAGGGCATTAGATTACTTTTTCTGCTCTATAAAATTAAATAGAGATGTAAATTATGTAAATACTTGTTTTTAATCAATAAAATGCTTAACATTTCAATCAAATTTACCTTACTTTTGCTCTGACCATATTAGAATTGTTCTGTAAGGTAATCTTTCATTACCATTAAATTTTTAATTGGAAGAAAATATAAATAGAGGAAATCATAAAATAAAAATGCGAATCTTGAGAAATTAGTATATAAAGAATGCCATTATCACACCACCCAAGTCAAGAAGTAGATATAGCTTTCATTCCAACATCACAGCTCCTGCTATTGAATACATCCATTAAATTACAGTCACTTCCCTAACCTTTCTAGAAATCCCTTCCTTGCTTTTATCACTATGTATCCTTAACCATTCATTTTATGTTTTGAACTTTATATAAATAGGAATACAACTGTATATATTCACTTTTATGGATCTCTTAACTAATAACTTTTAAGTGAAAACACGAAGTGGTATAGATAGGCATACAAGAAAATTATCTTCAAGGTCAATGATGTTAAATTAAAAAGAAGACAGGACTTTTTTCACTAGTTTCTGGAAGACATATCCATACTCTTCTATTGTGGTCATGAGTGTTTTCTCTTGAACCTTTAACTGCCTGGTGAGACAGCTGAAATATATATGACTACATTGAATCTTAATTTGGCCAATCAAGAACCTAGCTGATTTCTACAATAAAAATGCTAGAAGAAGCTTTCTTAACATAACTATGAATAGTTCTGGGAGCAGTTAAAGCAAAAGCTTATGTTAAAACACAAGTGTACCTGTAAAGACAATAAATTCTGTAGTTCATGAACTGAAAGAAGAGTTATTTTTAGAGTCTTAAAGAAAATGATTTATTTCATATGGACATCTAGAGATCAATGATAGATCGAAGAACAAGGTAAGCCCTCAAAGTTATATTTCTTATCTGGCCTGAGGAGAATTTCAAATGGATTTAGTTTCCCAATTTTATAACTTAAGAAGCTTTTCAGTTAATGAAGTAATGTTGGCTCCTACAGTTCTGTCAGATGTTATGTTTCTTTGCTGTTCTGACAACTCCATTTTTAGGGCTGAAGAAAAGAAAGGGCACCAGTGTTTAAGAACTGTGGAAATGATACTGAAATCTAGACATAGATGAAAATGAACTTTAGTGAAACACTTGGTGAAATGCTTGATAAGATAATGTACCCTGTAAGAACTGAGTTGATGAAGCCTCTCTTTTTTCATTTTCAAAATACGTTTCTTTTTCTGCAACAATTGGCCTATCATAAAAAAGTTTTGATTACTTTCCCGTGTAAAAGGAGTTTTTGTCTTTTTTCTAAATATCTGTTTCAGTTGTTTCACTGACCTTTACCATTAAGTGGAAATTTCTAGAGTCTGCATAGATGAGCTGAAACTGTTTTTAAGTCAGAAAAGAAACAATGGAAGATAATTATACCTTACTCTGAAAATGCGAGTGCAGGCAAGGTATTTTCAAGTCATGTTATTTCTATTCCTAAAATGAAATACATTTTAGGATGAGCCTTAGGATGAGTCTGTAAATATGTAAGTTACAGGGACATACACTGGTTGCCAGGAACTTATCACTATGACATTTCTCTATTTAGAGGTAGGACATCAGATAAAAATGGTATTGTTATTGTGATGGACAACACGTGTGCATATGCAACTCTAAACATAGCAAGTAGTCACTAGGAAATAAAGATTTCTTTTTCCATACATATTAGGTAAAAATTTCATCTGCACATTTCTTCAGATCTAGCTATTTTTAATGAGAAACTGATATAAAACTTAGTATTTTACACACCATTAGTTTTGCTATATATGTTTGGGCACCTCTTGGGTATTTTTTCTGGTAGATGTGTTTTATACAGTTTTTAATACTAAAATCGAACTGACAGAATTGACGAGTAGCTTCTCTAATCCCTCATCGGAAAGCCACACCGAGATGAAGAATCTTAACACACCTCAGGATGCCCTCCCCACATTGAGAAAAAATGGAGTAAGAGAAGAGACTCCGTATTGGTGCAAAGACTGAGAGTCTCTTTCCAAACAAGCCCTTGTTCACCAGCACCAAAGATGCGAACACTCAAAAGTTGAAAGAAGAGCTGGACACACATCTTGTGTCTTTGAGGGAGAAAAAGTGAGAAACAGCCAAGGAGAATAACCATCAGGAACTAATGATGTCCTGAACAAGTAATGGCAGAAAGGAGAGGGGAAATATCCTTAAGGAAGAAATTATTTTACCTCTAAAATACTTCAAAAGCCAAGAAACAAGCCAGATAGTTACTCATCTCATTACAGAAAAAAAAAAAAATTCTGTATTATGTATACTCCTATAGAACTTAACAGGATTTAATTTAACAGAATTTTTTTTAGAACTTAACATGGAGAAGGCAATGGCACCCCACTCCAGTACTCTTGCCTGGAAAATCCCATGGACAGAGGAGCCTGGTAGGCTACAGTCCATGGGGTCGCTGAGGGTCGGACACGACTGAGCGACTTCACTCTCACTTTTCACTTTGAAGCATTGGAGAAGAAATGGCAACCCACTCCAGTGTTCTTGCCTGGAGAATCCCAGGGATGGGGGAGCCTGGTGTGCTGCCGTCTATGGGGTCGCACAGAGTCGGACACGACTGAAGTGACTTAGCAGCAGCATAGAATTTAACATGTAGATTAAAAGCCAAGTGTATGAACTCATCTCTCAGGGTTCTGGAAGGTGGTGCAGGCAGCTTCAGGTGGGAGACAAGGGAGATGAAATGGAATTCACACGTTCTCTTCATTAGTTACTTAGCAACCTGTATGCAGTACTGTTCTGTGCCAAGAGCTAGTTTATTTGCTGTTTTTGTTTATTCACTAAATGATGTCCGACTCTTTGTCACCCCATGGACTGTAGCCTGCCAGCTCCTCTGTTTATGGGATTTCCCAGGCAAGAATACTGGAGTGGGGTGCCATTCCCTTCTCCAGGGGATCTTCCCAACCCAGGGACTGAACCCTCATCTCTGGGACTGGCAGGCAGATGCTTTACCTCTGAGCCACCTGGGCAACAGAGAACTAAGTACTTTGCAAATATGAACTCATTGAATCCACATTGCCAACCTATATTCTGGCTACTACCACCTGGCATATCTTACAGCCGAGAAACCGGAAGCACGCGGGAACAAAAGCTCCCCCAGATCACAACGCTAGTACGTGGCAGAAACAGGATTTAAATTGGGGCACTGTGGCTCCACCATCCACGGTCTTAACCTTTGCTCTGTTCCTCCTACATAGTCCCTTGGTTAGATGTATCATACCTTTACTTGATCCTTTAAGAACAAAGAGACAAAAAAGAAAAGCTCACAGAGAATGCTTTTAACTAATTTTTCTTGCTTTGTTATCAGAAAGCACCCACCCACACACAGCTGGTATGTGGATTGCAGAAGGTAGCATGGCTAGAAAATAAAGCTAGACTTATCATCTAGTGAGTTAGGATGCTTCTTATCATATAGACTTAACTGTTTAACTTCAGTGTCTTATAAACAAAACTATTCCACATTGGAAAATAAGTTATTTTCTTAAAAATATAGAAGAAAAGCTTTCTGGAGTAAACAAATAATAATATGCATTAAAATAAACCTGAAAAAATAAGTACCACATGTAAATGCACATACAATTATTGACAGATATCACTTCAAAATAATAGATGCAAATTTACCACATATTAGCAAACAGAATTTAGCTGTACACTGAAACAGTATGATAGATACAGAAGGCTTATTCAAGGAACACAGGGATAGTTCAATTTAAAAATGTTAGACTCCACTGAGATTTAAGGCAAAAAAACATAATAATCCACATAACAAATTCTCCTGTCTCCAAAATAATTGATCAAGTTCATAATTTGGGGAGGGAAGGAATTGAAAAACTTAGGAATCAGGCAGAACTCTGATAGCCAGATAAAAATGTATAAATATCAAAAGATTTTCCATAAAAATACAAATATTTTCTATCAAATCATTTAGAGAAATAAACCTCTGTAATGCCAAGCAGATGCCTAAAAATAATTTTTAAGGATGAGAAAACAGAAACAGCCCACCTAGAAGTTAAAACACATGTTCAGCTTCACAAGAAACCAAGGGCAATACAAATTAAAACCCCTGTAAATGCTATTGCTCATCTACTAGTTTGACAAAACATTTAAAAAATCAATTCATACAAAATTTTTTTGAAGATATGGAAAAACTTAAACACTTACCCACTGCTGCTAGAGTTGGAGAGATGAATATGACCAATTTGAAAAGCATTTTTGGCAACACCCTGCAAAGCTGACCCTTATCCCAGCAGCTCCCAAATGGCTGCACGTGGGAATCATCTGGGGTCTTTATAAACTTGTGATTTGTGGCTCCACCTCCAGCCAGTCTGACTTAATTGATAAGACCTGGGCGTTGGGAGCTTTGGACGCTCCTAGGTGATTCTAATGGAGAAGGCAATGGCACCCCACTCCAGTACTCTTCCCTGGAAAATCCCTTGGATGGAGAAGCCTGGTAGGCTACAGTCCAAGGGGTCATGAAGAGCTGGACACGACTGAGCGACTTCCCTTTCACTTTTCACTTTCATGCATTGGAGAAGGCAATGGCAACCCACTCCAGTGTTCTTGCCTGGAGAATCCCAGAGACGAGGGAGCCTGGTGGGCTGCTGTCTCTGGGGTCACACAGAGTCGGATCTGACTGAAGTGACTTAGCAGCAGCAGCAACAGCAGCAGCAGGTGATTCTAAAGTGCAGTGTTGTTTGGGAAGCTCTGCCCAGTTCCCTCTAACGCAGGACCTACACTATGGAGCCTGTAGCTTGAGAATCTCTCACACGTGTGAACCAGGATAGTTACAAGAGAGTCAATAGTAAAAATGGTCAAAATAGCAAAATATTGAAAACAGAATGTACATCAGTCTAGAATGGATATCATAGGAGAAAAGAAATAAAAGCCGATTCTCAGAAGCATATTATGGAGTGAAGGAAGTCTGTCTTAGATGATAAACAAAGTGTGATTTCCAGTTATATGGTGTCTAAGCTACACAACACTTGACAGTTTTAATTAGGGAGGCATAATTGAATAAGGAAGGAAATAGAGGATATAGGGCAGGATAGGTTCCAAGATAGTGGTTGATTTCAAGGAGAAAAAATGGAGTGGTCAGGGAGTGGATACTGGAACCTAAGCTTTGACTTGGTTGTATGTGTTGTTCAGTTGCTAAGTCATGATCGACTCTTTTGACTCCATGAATTACAACCCATCAGGCTCCTCTGTCCATGGATTTCCCACGCAAGAATACTGGAGTGGCTTACCAGCCTCTTCTCCAGAGGATCTTCCTGGACCAGGGATCGAACCCATGTCCCCTTGGCAGGTGGATTCTTTACCATTGATCCACCAGGGAAGCCCTGGTGTGGTAGGTACACAGCTATTTATTTTACTGTTGCTCTTTACCTTTACTTTATGTTTTACACACTTTTATATATTAGCTGTATTTCAAAATAATTTAAAAGTAAATTGATGTACAGATTTTAAACAGTGGATAATAGATTGTTTAAAAGTGGATAATAGATTGTTCACATAGTAACCATCACTCAGACTATTGACAGAAGAATGTGTGGGTGATGTGTCAAGTGTGAATACAAATAATGAATAGAGTCTGTTGCAAAAGCTGATAAGAAATTGTGTCATTTGGGCAATTACAGCAAGGTCTGAGAGTCAAAGATGGATAAGGAGGTACTCAGGATTCAGTGATTCAGAGAATGGAGCTGAGGGGATGGGCAGGAAGGGGAAAAGGAAAGTCAAGGCATCTTTTGGGTTTCTAGGTTGGATCACAAGAACACCGAAGTATGCTCTTGTGGGCACATTCAGTTGGACACGAGACTCCTCACCTACATGCAGGTGTGCAGAGATGTAAAAGCCGGGTCTCAGGAGGCAGGGCAGAGTATGGGCATTTTTCAGGATCATCAGTGAGCAGATGCTAAAGGTACTTGTGGCTGAAAAAGAGATTTCATAGGATAATGTAAAGTCATAGGACAAATTCTGAGGAAGTAAACATAGAAGTTCAGGCAAAGAGCACTGAGAAGGTATGCTAGAGAATTGAAAAGAAATAAGCCCAATGAGTTATTTGGATAATGAGAAGACAAGAAGCACTGCCATGTGTCACCAGAAATCACTTTTACTTACTGCATATAAAGTTGGTTTTAAAAAATTAAAACCTATGTTATCCTGAGGCTGATAAAAGTCAGTGGTTTAAAAAGGAGAAGCATTTCATCACACTATCTTTTTTTAAAAATAAGAACCCCATAACTGGAATTTAAAATGAAAATCTATAAATCCTTTTTATCACTGTATAAAACTATGGATCAGCTATTCCTCTACTAGTCAAGAATTTTAAGGAAATGAGAAAACATAGTGACTGCATAGCACTTTTTTGAGTCTTTTAAGTTTGGGCAAGTATCAACAGATATTTTAACTTTATAGTATTTCCATGGCACATTTATTAAGTTATGGAATTTTACTGAAAGCCCTAAAATTTCAACATATCTAGTCTGTCACTGACTTTGTGGAATAAAAGCAGGACAGCTATATTTGTCTTCCTTTCAAACAAGAATTCCTTAAGTATTTGAGAGTGAAATGGAGATTACCTGAAGAATTAGAGAAAAACAATAATTAGAAAATGGAGCCATCAACTAACGTGATAATGTAGTTTTGTGCCAGTCATTTCTCCTTTGAAAATGCAAACATTTCTGTAAATGGTCATTTTTCCATATTACAAGTAGAACTGTGAGGCTCATATGATTTAAGCAATTTTTTGAAGGTCATAGACTTATATATGGCTAATAAGAGCCGAATCCATGGTGGTCTAACTATAAATTTATGACAAATTAAAGCAAGATAATGTTTTTGAAAGCAGAACCGATCTAAATATTCATTATATGGAAAATTCCGCTGTTTTTTAAAATTTTCATCTAGTAGCCTTAAACTCAATTTTCCTTTTTGTGTACAGACTGGTTTCTTTGGTGAAGTAATTTGTGTGGCTTATCCAAAAGCTGTCTGCCATTTTATTCATGGAATGAGCATGAATTCCTTTGTGTAATATTTTCCATTATTCATTCATGATATTAGAGCTTACTCTGTACAAACAATGAATCACGGATTTCAATTTTGAAACATTATTAATCATTAATGGGATCTAAATCTGTCTACTTTATGGGCATGCACAAATTTCTACAAGATAGAAATGTTACATGCAGCAAAAATAAGCAAAATAAATCTAACATTAAGATGAACATAAAATATGTTCTTTATTCCTCAGAAATTATATCAGGTTTCAATTATTATGATTGTTTTTCTAATTGGTGTTATTTACAACAACAACAAATTTACATATTTATTTTCTAAATAGTAGAATGTCATCTCTTTACTAAGGACATTTGATCCCTTTGAAAGCTCAAATCTTTTTTTATAATCTTTTCTCCCATTAATTGCCTTGTTTATTTTATGCTCAAGACACCTTGGACCCTTGTGCAACATTTTGTGAGGGTTTTTCATGCCAGTTATCACTTAGACACAAATTAGTTATTAAACCACAATAACCATCACTACTCTGAACCACCTTATATCTAAAGTCTTCCTCTCTTCCCTCAATGTCATTTTTGTCTAACAAATTCTTATATCTGTTCTTCCTCATGTAAAACACACATACAGCCTCCCTTCAAGCACCTCCTTCAAATTTCTATGACCCCACTTTTTGCTTGAATTAAACACTCTTTGCTCAGGACTTCTAAATAAACATATGAAAAGATGTTTAAACTCAGTATCAGGCAAGTTAATAACAAAGTACCACCATGCAGCCAAAATAGAATGTATGTGTCAACTAGGGCTTGGGGTAACCAGGAATCATATGCCTTGCTGTTGAAATGTACGTTATTATTTCCATTTTAGGAAGCTATCTGCAATATGTACTAAATCTGAACAAACATATACCCTGTGACTCAGCAACTATACTCCTGGTTTTATAGGCACAGAAATATGTATTTTATGTACCAACAGACATATGTGAATGAGAAGATTATAAAGCAAGAGCTAGGCATAAAACTCACCGCCAATGCCTCCCAAAATAGGAAGGGTGAATACATTTTGGTATATTCATAAAATGAAAAATAACA
The DNA here is from genome assembly GCF_032405125.1 of Capricornis sumatraensis. Taxonomy (NCBI): domain Eukaryota; kingdom Metazoa; phylum Chordata; class Mammalia; order Artiodactyla; family Bovidae; genus Capricornis; species Capricornis sumatraensis. Next base: position 10,705,839 of record NC_091089.1, on the reverse strand, counting down.
ATAAAAATGAAATTAAAAATTGCTACAATATGATGTCTGTCTCAAGAAGCATCCATTTAAGATGACAGAGATAAAAGAAGACACAGGTATGACATATACAAAAATTGAAAATCTTCAAAATTCACCTCTGGTGTTAGAAATCAGAATAGTGGGTACTTTTCTGGAAAGAAGAAAGAATGAAGGTATGAGAGATGATCTATACTGCTGAAAATGTTCCATTCCTTGATCCAGATGGTATTTTGTGGTTAAAATTCTTTAAGCGGTACAACCATGATGTCTGCTCTGTATCTATCTATATATAGCCTATTTCCAAAAAATGGGTTATTAAAACATGAGACTATAAAGTACTTGGCATCCTGAATCCCAGAGGAATATAGAATTTGTCTCCAGGATTTATATATAAAATTGCTTTCAAAATTTTTATTTAAATGAACTAAATATAAAAACAATCAAACTAATGGTATAATTAAGTCAAAAGGTACAGAGGAAAAAAGTCATAGTGGCAGTATTTAAACTTCTATGGTTTCAAAAATATTATTTATCCCAATTATGTGAATGTAAGTTCAAAGCAAGGAAATACCAAAGAATGCTCACTACTGTACAATTGCACTCATCTCACACGCTAGTAAAGTAATGCTCAAAATTCTCCAAGCCAGGCTTCAGCAATACATGAATTATGAACTTCCTGATGTTCAAGCTGTTTTAGAAAAGGCAGAGGAACCAGAGATCAAATTGCCAACATCCGCTGGATCATGAAAAAAGCAAGAGAGTTCCAGAAAAACATCTATTTCTGCTTTATTGACTATGCCAAAGCCTTTGATTGTGTGAATCACAATAAACTGTGGAAAATTCTGAAAGAGATGGGAATACCAGACCACCTGACCTGCCTCTTAAGAAACCTATATGCAGGTCAGGAAGCAACAGTTAGAACTGGACATGGAACAGCAGACTGGTTCCAAATAGGAAAAGGAGTATGTCAAGGCTATACAGTGTGACTCTACTTATTTAACTTTTATGCAGAGTACATCATGAGAAATGCTGGGCTGAAAGAAGCACAAGCTGGAATCAAGATTGCTGGGAGAAATATCAATAACCTCAGATATACAGATGATACCATGCTTATGGCAGAAAGTGATGAGGAACTAAAGAGCCTCTTGATGAAAGTGAAAGAGGAGAGTGAAAAAGTTGGCTTAAAGCTCAACATTCAGAAAACTAAGATCATGGCATCTGGTTCCATCACTTCATGGGAAATAGATGGAGAAACATTGGAAACAGAGAGACTTTTATTTTGGGGGGCTCCAAAATCACTGCAGATGGTAATTGTAGCCATGAAATTAAAAGATGCCTGCTCCTAGGAAGGAAAGTTATGACCAACCTAGATAGCATATTAAAAAGCAGAGACTAGTTTGCCAACAAAAGTCCATCTAGTCAAGGCTATGGTTTTTCCAGTAGTCATGTATGAATGTGAGAGTTGGACTATAAAAAAAACTGAGTGCCAAAGAACTGATGGTTTTGAACTGTGGTGTTGGGGAAGACTCTTGAGAGTCCCTTGGACTGCAAGGAGATCCAACCAGCCCATCCTAAAGGAGATCAGTCCTGGATGTTCATTGGGAGGACTGATGCTGAAGCTGAAACTCCAGTACCTTGGCCACCTGATGGGAAGAGCTGACTCATTGGAAAAGGCCCTGCTGCTGGGAGAGACTGAGGGCAGGGAGAGAAGGAGACGACAGAGGATGAGATGGTTGGATGGCATCACCGACTCAATGGACACGAGTTTGGGTGAGCTCTGGGAGTTGTTGTTGGACAAGGATGCCTGGCATGCTGCAGCTCATGGGGTTGCAAAGAGTTGGACATGACTAAGCGACTGAACTGAAGTTCGAAGCATCAAACTGCATAGTTGTTATATAAGAAAAACATGTATGTAATACTCTTGTGGTATATTTCACTAAATTTCTATGGATTTAATCTCAGTTATAATAAATCGAAGTTTTGCTAAGTGGAATTTGATTTAATTTTGTAGTTTATATTAAGAATGAAATTGGCCTGTCAATATTTCATCTGTCTGTTAACCTTCCTTTGACAAGAAAAAGTCCACAATTTCATTATGAGTATTCTTTTCTTATGTATTTTCCCTGAATTTGAGAAATGAGTATATTACTACAGATTCATAAAACTACATTAAAACAGAATGGGAATACATAAACTCAAGTGTTAACAATGCCACTGTGTAGAATTATGTTACATTGAACCTATTCACAATATTTTACATTATCAGGGACTGACAATCAGGAAGGAAGAATTGTCTATATTTTAGTCTTTGAACAGTGAATTTACCAATTTATGATATAATTTTACTAAGGGAAAGCATTGGAAACAAATTGTCATTATTTGGTAATGACATTTTGGAATGTCATTTTGGAACAAAAGCTTCCTACCAGCTCTTGTTGCTTTTTAATTGCCGAGTCATATCTGACTCTTTTGTGACCCCATCAGCTGTAGCTTGCTAGGCTCCTTTGTCCATGGGATGGTCCAGGCAAGAATACTGGAGTGGTTTGCCATTTCCTTCTCCAACCTGCCAGCTCTAGGATTCATTAAATTTGGTATGCACTAATATTTCTTTGTTTCGCTTCTAGATAATTACTTATGACTCTAACAGCCTGTACTGTAGGGTATGTAGCCTATAATGCAGCATGCACTGTGAGGTAGAGATCACCCCTCAAATTTATATGCTTGAAAATGTTTACATAAGGGGTGATATTAATTCTACCTGATTAGATAACTAGAACACTGAAAATTTAGCTTCAATTACAGATGTCTTTTGTCTGCATATTTTGTTCTCAAGTGAAACCAATAGCACACTCTGCATAATAGCAATTCCCTTCTCTTGGTGTTAACATAACATTAATCCTTAGGAATTCTGAATTTTTACTGAGCAACTTCAGTTTAGTCACTAAGTTGTGTCTGACTCTTTGGGACACCATGGACTGCTGCATGCCAGACTCTTTTACTACCTCCCGGAGTTTGCTCAAATTCATGTCCGTTGAGTCAGTGATACTATCTAACCATCTCATCCTCTGTTGCCCCTTTTCCTCCTGCTTCAATCTTTCCCAGCATCAGGGTTTTTTCCAATGAGTCAGTTCTTCACATCAGGTGGCCAAAGTATTGGAGCTTCAGCTTCAGCATCAGTCCTTCCAATGAATATTTAGGACTTATTTCCTTTAGGATGACTGGTTGGATCTCCTTGCAGTCCAAGGGACTCTCAAGAGTCTTCTCCAACACCACAGTTCAAAAGCATCAATTCTTCGGCCCTCAGGCTTCTTTATGGTCCAACTCTCACATCTGTACATGGCTACTAGAAAAACCCTTATTTATTATTCTATGTTATTATTTAACCCTTCCAAATTTGTATCAGATTATTAGAGAAGCAGATCACTTTAGCTGCTGATATCTGAATTTCATTTGTTATTAAGCAAATCTTCACTCTCCCTGAGACTCACCTGCTCTAGCTGTAACACAGAAGACACACTACATTTACTCCACAGAAGAATGATTATGTTATTCTCTGTTGCTGCTGTAACAAAGGACCAGAGTAACAAATGACCACAAGATTAGCATCTCAAAAAAAATTTTGGCACAGTTCTGAAAGTCAGAAGTTCAACAGATCTCACTGGTTTAAGTCAAGGTATTTGGCAAGGCTGTGTTCTTTCCTGAAGGCTCCAGGGAGAATCTTTTTCCTTGTCTTTCCCAATTTCTAGAGGATGCTTACACTCCTTGGCTTGTGGCTTCCTTTATTCATCTGCAAAGCCAATAATGTTTCATCTATAGGATCTCACTTCATTATATCTCTCTTTGACTACAGCTAAGAAAGAATCTGTGCTTTTCAAGGATGCCCCTGATTCAATTTAACCTACCCAGACAATCCAGGGTACATCCCATCAAGTCTTTTACATCAACCCCAACAGAAAAGTCCCTTTGCCAGGTAAGGCAAAACAGTCATTTATCATGGAGGTTAGAAGGTAGGCAATTTGAGGGTAGAGGGTAAGTCACTATTCTGCCTATTACAACAAGGACGTGTTATAATCGGTTATTTTAGGATCAGAGTTTTTTGAAGATGAACAAATTGATTCTGCAAATGTTTTCAAACATGCATTGGATGGTAGGCCCTAGGGAATCATAAGATGTCACAGATGATAATCAGCCCTCTCTTAACTTGGTGTACACTGAACAGTTATACAACATGTAACTGGTGCTACTATTTGGTGGGAAAGAAAGGCCCTGAGGGTTTCCACTGATTAGTATGTGTTCATGGATTGTGATTTATTTTGTTTGCCTCCCATAATGTAAATTATTTTCCTATATGTGGGTATTTGACATCAGGCAGACTATTGGTGGAAGGGTTTCCCACCTCCTGTTATGGACCTTAACTCCTTGTCTCTACATCCTGGTGGCCAGGCTGGGCCCGTATAACCTTCACTCTGCCAGTCACATGTGTTCATGGGTAGTGCCACTGGGGCCACATGCCAGCATCAGTGTCCTTAGATGCTTCCTACAGCATGAGTTGAATGAGGTTTCTGTAGCCAATTTTCCCTTATTTTTCTCTCCCCTACTTTCTTACAATAGCTTGTCAGCTTTATTTTGCTTCTGTGAGATTCTGATATGCTTCATAAATTTCATCTCTGCTTACAGTATCCAAAATAGGGATCTGATATTTACAACCAAGAATGCATAGGTGACTCTGTTTATTCTTAAGCCCAAATTCAAGGAAATAAATAATTCATCAGGAAAAAAAACCCTTGAATCTACTGACATACTATACTCAATCTTGGTTATAGATTTCATTATGTACATAACCAAAATCTGGAAAGGAAATTTTCTATAAAGAATGAGAATTGAAAATCAGCTAGGATTTGGAAGTCATGTGTGCATTTTTTTTTTAAGCTAAAAAAAGAATCCAGATATTAAGTCACTTTGTATCATGGTGCATGTAATTAAAGGAAAGGATGTACACTGGTTTCACTTTCCTATCTCTTGATGAAAGTAACTCTATATGAGTCAGATTGCCATATTTTGGGCAGCCAAAGGAATGGAGTCCCTGATAATATTGATTTTCTTAGCACAGGAGAGCACAAAAAGCTGTCTTGGTGAGGGAAATTTATATAGTAGAGTTTTCAAATATTGTTCTAGAAAAGCATGAAAGAAGGATGCTCTCTTTGTTCATTTGCTCTAAAAAAGGCTCCCCCGACCTCCTTATAGCTGACTGTCTGAGCCGACCTCACTGCTGCACCAACCTGGTGAATTTCCTCTCACACCAGATCTCTTGCTCTACAAAATACTCTGTAAGCAAAATAATGGGAAACGGGGTGGGGAGAGGAAGTTGTACCATGTTTGGATCTATAAAGTATGACAAGTTGGGAAAAAGAAAACGTCCTTTGTATGTTTACTTTGTGAATGCAAATGGGAAATACATCCTGCATTGGAGCCATCCATACTGGTCATATCAAAGCGACATGAGCTTCTCCTATAGACTTTTAGATGTGCGTCCAGCGGTTGGATCAAAAAGGCAGAATAGCAGCCTGTGGGTCAAAATGTGGTCATTCTCCTTGGGTATGCCAAGAGGCGAAGATGGAAGAAGAAAACAGATGTGCAAAGGTGGAGAGGAATCCATTAGAAAAATTTCTGCAAAGGGAGTGATGTGGTTAGCATGGCAATGGACAGGACCCAGCAAGGTGTGCCTATGTGAGGGTAAAGGGCATGAGGGGGTTGGTTTAATAACCCAGAGGAGTTAGTGTTTCAAAAAGAGATGGGGTGGACAAGAACCTGGAAAGCATACATTTTAGAGTTGTGTGTTAAAAGAAGCATTCTATTTTAAAAGGTGGGAAGGAGGCAATTGACCATCATGTGGTCAATACTACTAATAGAAGTTGGCTTGTTTTCAATGAGTTTTCCCGTTAACATTTGATCATTAACCCATTTAAAAGTGGGTCGTTTCTGCATCACAGTACAATGACTCTCAAGCTGTCACCAGCCGCTTAATGAAAAGCAAGTTTCATTAGACCAGACATCCAGCCAAACAGTTGAGACAGACTGAATCGAAATAGAGAATGAGGAGGGTAACCTGCCTTTAAAAAAATGACTTGCCCTTGTTACTTTATCAGTTTAATAACACAGGAGTACCCGTCAGGTACATAATCTCTGTGAAGTCTCAGAATGGTCCAAGTGTCTTCTCAGAGAACCAATAAAGACAGACCAATTTTGTGCCTAGTTCCATGCCTAACAAATACAGCAGTTTATGTTTTTCTCTTAGTAGAAACAAGGAAGTTTCAGTATGCTAGTATCCATTAAGCATTTCAAATGGTTATTGATGGCTAGCATGTCAGCAGGGCTGTCCTTAGTTGCCTTTCTTTTAAGCTATATTACTCAGTTGCTTGTTAGGACTGAAAGCTTCCTTCAGGGGCAGTTTTGTTAGGTTCTCAGACTGCGGAGATAATGTCTGAAAGCTGCTGTTTGCACATCAGGGAAGACACTGACAGAAATCTGATTGGATTTAATACCTTCATCTGCTAAAGGACTGAACTGTACCTGATAGATTTGTGCTGCTTAAAACTAGCTCTGAAAAGTGTGTCCAGCTTCCCCTCCACTTCTTTCTGCCCAAAGACTCGTGAGGTGGCAGTTGATATTAGAGTCACCTCTTCTCAAAATAGATCAAGACAACGCATTCTCTGTTGGAGTTGCATTTTAAAGTGGACTATAAGTGGAGTTTGTAATGGTAGTGCTTTGTTCTTAAGCTTGTGAATTTCTGTTAGGTTTTAGGATCACTTTCTTGAAGGTTATTTTAGTGGAAGGGTACATACTCTGACTTTCAGAAGACATGTAACCCAATATTGAAGTACTTAATAACTCAGAACTCATCAAAAAGAATCTATAATCTGCAGATCCACATGAAAATTGATATGTCACTTACCATCTTGGTATCTCCATGTTGTTATGAAATTGCCTTTAGAGGGGAAAAAACCAAGCCATTCAGCTACATTATTTAGTTATTTAGTTTGGGGTAATGTGAGGTCCTTTTATTATTGTTCCTTGATTAAACCAGAATTCAGATGTTTTATTATGTCACCATTCCTTGAATGTTTTTACTAAATACTGATGAGCTTAAATGTGCTGTAAATTTTACCTCATCGGTATGTTCATTTTTAACCATTAGTCTTTATTTCTCTATTAATTCTATATGCAATAAATTAAAGGACTCAAGAAATCTGATGTTACAGGTTGTGCTCTCTAACTTACCATCTAAATCATTCCAAGTTTGTGAAATTTCCATTTAGGTAAACTAAGGTGAATGTGAAGATATTTCCTCTGATTCAATTTAGTCATTAGGAAAAAATATCCTCAATTTTCAATAGATACACATAGGAATATGTCATTAGGTAAGCTACCTGAAATAACGAGATGATATTTGCAGACAAGCGTGCATTTTTCTTGTCAGAAAGACCCAATTTTAGCAAGAGATCCACAATTTAATTTATAATAAAATTACATGCAGATGCCCACACTAAGGAGAGAGAAAGAGACAATCTCACAGCAAGGAAAACTGTCGGCATATTTGAATTCTAATTAAGAAAGGAAGCATGTGAGCTAGAAAAGTAGCCAAGCCAGGTGGGAGGGTGAGTGGCACCCAGCCCACACAGCACATTTCTATGCTAAGAATATGGCAACCATGGTCTGTCCTCTTCTAATTATCGTCTAACAGATAAAGGGCTTGACATCATGGTGAGATGCACAAGAATGTAAAGAAGGCCTGCTTACCTTTTGCAAAACACAATTACACTTTTCAGAACGCGAACATGACCTGGAAGTCAGTGGTTTCTTAGAAAAAAGAGAGAGACAGAGATCCACTGGGTTGTAATTTCAGAAGTGCCAAACCCAATGGTAATTCCATGGCAATTCCAAGGCTACAATCACACGCAGGGCAGGCTTTGCCAATGAGACAGATGCTATCCTTGGAAGTCCTTTCTCCTTTTTTTTGGGTAGCATCTGAGCCTTCTATGTTATCAAATGATGACAAATAAAAGATGATAGTATTTGTAATTTCCATGAACATTTAAACTGAGTCATGTACTACAAAAAAAATGCATGAAAATGCATACCTGTACTGAAAGTCTACACATACATAATAAAAATATATGCACATTAGTTTTCTCTTATTCCTCAAAAGCAAGTTCATCTGATGGACTGTACAGATGAAGTAGCATCGTGACATTGTCGTTATCTCCTGTCCTTAGAGAAGATGCTTTTTGGAATCTTACTGGGTGACATGTGGTAAGAGAGTTTGATATCTGTTCATTTAAATCAAATCCAGGGCTGTGTATTCTGAAACACATTGCAGGTCACAGGTAATGTCTGTAGAGCTTGTGTTCGATATGTGGTATATCTTCTATAATGTCGATTTTGAATTTTCCTCTACCAACAGATTTAGAAGCATTTACTTCTCATTGTCCTCTTATGGAAAAGTTAAATGAGAGAAAAGAGAATATATTCAGTTCCCTCCCCCCATACTTCTGCGTGCATATGTATCCATGGACATATCGATGTAAGAAAAAACATGCAAGAATTCTGCCTGTCCACACCCATAAATTCAGAGAATCAAATGCAGAGTAAATAAAATGGTGTGTGTTTGTGTGGGCATGCAATTACATGCCTATTTTTTAATGATGATACTGAAAATGAAAGATCAAATAAAAACATCAATATAAGCAAATCATTGCGGGGAAATGGAAGTAAACACCAAATGAAAAGGCTAAGAAATTAAAATAGTTGTTTCTGTAAAGTGAAACTTACTTTGTCAAAATGCATCAAAATTTAAGATTTTACAGAGATCAAGCATTCACTTTCACTCAGTTGATGGGGCTGAGGATTCCAGGTGGAGATTACCTGAGTGGTTGTGACTCAGGATGTCCCGTGAGGTTGGAATCAAACTGCACTTGTGAGCTGCTGTCTCCACGCTCAGATTTCTGCTCATGAAGTTCAGCCTCCAGGCTCAGCTTCCAAGCTCAGTTGTGAGGCTATAACCCAGAGCTGTCATTTCTTGCTACAGGGATCTCTCTTGCAGATTGTATGGGTTGCTCTGCGTTGTGACACAAGAGGAAGAATGAGAATGAGAGACAGTGTTCTCAGGATGATCTTCCCAGATGGCACAGTGGTAAAGAACCCGCCTCCCGATCCAGGAGATGCAGGAGACGTGGGTTCAATCCCTGGGTCAGGAGGATCCCCTGGAGAAGGAAATGGCAATGCATTCCAATGTTCTCACCTGTAAAGTTCCATGGACAGAGGAGCCTGGAAGGTTACAGTCCAAGGAATCACAAAGAGTAAGATAGGACTGAGCTACTGAGCACATACTCAAGGTGGAAGCCACCATCTAGTTATCAATCTCAGAAGTAACATGCTGTCCTTTCTGATATTTTTACTTAAAAAATAGTCAGTCTCTAAGTACCATCCATACTTCAGGACAGAGATTAAACTCCATCTCTTGAAGGGAAAAGTATCAAATAATTTATTGATATCCTAAAACCCATCTCCAAGAGTACCTCATCTTCAACCCACTTATTTTGAGTACCAGAAATAGTACAAAATTGATGTACATTGTGTTTTGTTTTCACAGAAGTTGCAATTTATTAAAATATCTGTAACATTTAAATTGAGAATGGTATAGTAGACTGTACACAGTCTTTTTAATTAAGAATATCTGAAATTGAATCCCTATTCTTACACTTGTTAAATACAATCATGGGCAAATTACTTACTTTGATTTTTACTTCTGCAAATCCAGGAAAATAATGACACTTGTGAAAATTAAGTAAGCTTATAAATTTGAGGAAATTAAAATAATAAGAAAAATTTCAATAAATATTAGTTACAAGATTACTTTTAAAGATTTTTTTAAATTTGTAAAAATCTCTTCATGCTCATATCTTTTAAGGTAATTGTATGATGACAATCAGTATAAATAATAAAGGATTCATTACACTATTGAGAGTTTACTTAAACAATAAATCCATATCTGCACATTCGTAAGTGGCAATAAAAATGAATTGGTGATTTTAGCTGACAAGAGCACCGAAATACACAGCTAGGCCGGAAATGTGCCATATGCTGTGTTACACCTGGACTCGGTGTGAGTGCACCTCAATCACTCTCCTAACATCCTCAAAGCACCTGAATATTGGAAGACATAAGGGATTTTGCCCCCTTAGTGGTGCTTTTCCATCCTACACTTGGTTGACATTTATTAATCTTCAGTTGTAAATATGAAGATGCAACTATATAGCTCTTCTCTGGGAAGTACTTACTCTGGTGCATTTTATATGCTCTTCCTTGATTGGCATTAACTTGGGTCAGGAATTCTGTTCCCTGAGTTTTTGCAACTCCTTCCAAGCAATTATTTAATATGTAAACTTTCAGTCTGAAGGTAATTAAGATAGAATAAAACTATTTAATTCCTTAATTGTTCTCCATGCTACAGCATCCTGTGAAAATCGCTTTCTAATCTTTGGATTCCAAGATTTAAAATGTGAAAAGAAGTCCTTAAGCAGAATTAATCTGAACAAATATCCTTTAAAATATTTTTTCAGAACACCTGAATTAATGGGACTTAGAAATAACCATTCTGTTATTTGATAAAAAGCCCTGAGCAGGTTTGAGACAGGTTCAGGATCTGCTTGAACCGCAATCTTCACCTCATTAGATAGTGGACTGTGAGTGAAGGAAAAGGTAGATAAACCATGTTTTGTTTTGTGGTCCTGGGATTAACAAATGATGCCCTGCCTCTTGCTTATAATTCCTGCCATTTCCAACGTCTAGTTTGGGAGTCTAACTCCAATGAGATTGAGAGTACAGGCTAACAGCACAAAAACAAACAAAAAACTGGTTCTAACTAAGAATTGCTCCTGGGAGGAAAGCCACCAAGAGGTCCCCTTTCACACCAGCAGCAAACCAGGAAGATTTTGAGAAACTCAGAGGGGGCCCCACAGGTGGAGAGTGAGAAGCCTGAATCTTCTGAGTTAGGAGATGCTGTGGCTACTATAGGAACACACCACCCATTGCTGCGGTGCCAATAGGGCCATAGGGATGGTAGGAGACCTGCACCCCCACAACAGCCCTTCTGTTACTACAAGCAAAAGCAAAACCCAAAACCAAGCAGAAAGCAGAAGAGAAAGCCTTTCCTTCCTCCCCTCAGTCCTGCAGTCTCCCCAGAGGATTCCCCCCTACACCATTGGCTGATGCTGACAAGGCAAAGAAAAAAAAAAAAAAGTTTGTGGAATACAAGCCCTGTATCACAAAGCAGAACAAAGAAGGGGGTATGTGGAGCCGAGAAGGAACACAAAACTGGTAAATCAATGAAGTCTGTACAGAAATGAACTGTCAACTTGACAATTGTGTGCTGGCACCGCAGCATCTCATCTTGGTAGCCATGACTGTGGCAATATTTCATTGTTCCATATTTTTGTTATGCCAATGTAGTACTTTATATTCCCTCAAACTTTACCTTCACCACCTACTCCTTTATATATTGAAGTGTGTTGAGTAGCAAAAACTATGGTCTGCAACCCCACGGTTTAAAAGAGAGCACACGAGACCCAATGACCATCAATGTCAATGACACAGAATTTCCTCATCACATTAATAATTGTAGTGTGAAAACCAAAGGAGAAAAGGAAAGATATAAGCATCTAAATGCAGAGTTCCAAAGAATAGCAAGGAGAGATAAGAAAGCCTTCTTTAGTGATCAATGCAAAGAAATAGAGGAAAACAACAGAATGGGAAAGACTAGAGATCTCTTCAAGAAAATTAGAGATCCCAAGGGAACATTTCATGCAAAGATGGGCTTGATAAAGGACAGAAATGGTCTGGACCTAACAGAAGCAGAAGATATTGAGAAGAGGTGGCAAGAATACACAGGAGAACTATACCTATACATGCCCCAGGTAATCATGATGGTGTGATCACTCATATAGAGCCAGACATCCTGGAATGTGAAGTCAAGTGGGCCTTAGAAAGCATCACTATGAACAAAGCTAGTGGAGGTGATGGAATTCCAGTTGAGCTCTTTCAAATCCTGAAAGATGATGATGCTGTGAAAGTGCTATACTCAATATGCCAGCAAATTTGGAAAAGTCAGCAGTGGCCACAGGACTGGAAAAGGTCAGTTTTCATTCCAATTGCTGTAGGAGACAGGAAGAATAAAAGAAAAGCAGGCCCCGGAAAAGCCGCAAAAGAAATTTATAATTATTGATAAACTGGATGCTATAAGGCATGAGACTCATGGAACAAGTCCAGAGGGGACAGTTCATAATCTTGAAAACAAGATATGATCCTGGGGTCGGAAAACCGACCCCAGACTGTTTCTCAACTGGTGTCTCAGAGTCACATGTTTTACGTACATGGTGGAAAATCTATAGATAAGAATGTTACTGATTTGTTATTGATTCATCATTATCATCAAAGTCATCATCAAAGTCGCTCAGTCATGTCCAACTCTTTGCCAACCCATGGACTGTAGCCTAGCAGGCTCCTCCCTCCATGGGATTCTCCAGGCAAGAGTACTGGAGTGGGTTGCCATTGCCTTCTCCAGGGGATCTTCCCAACCCAGGGATCAAACCTTGGTCTCCCGGATTCCAAGCAGACGCTTTAACCTCTGAGCCGCCAGGGAAGCCCTGTTATTGATTACGGTTTCCTAATTACTCAATGGTTATTGATTACTGTTTCCTAATTACTCAATGGTTAATGATCATTTTGTTCTTTGGCCCTGAAGGGCACATGAGTTATAGTTTAACTCCCCTCATATTCTTTCATTCACGGCTGAAAGTATAATAAAGCTGGCTTGGATTCAGTTTCTGTCCTTCACTTTGGAGCAGTGTTGGTCCCCTGATCCTTGCTTTTCTCTAAATTCTTGTGTCTCATTTCTCTTTCTCTTGCCGTGTCACGTTTCCGGAAACCCTGCTTGTCGAGCTGGTTTTGACAAATTCCAAAGAAAGGCAATGCCAAAGAATGCTCAAACTACCGCACAATTGCACTCATCTCACATGCTGGTAAAGTAATGCTCAAAATTCTCTAAGCCAGGCTTCAACAGTACATGAACCATGAACTTCCAGATGTTCAAGCTGGTTTTAGAAAAGGCAGAGGAAGCAGAGATCAAATTGCCAACATCCACTGGATCATGGAAAAAGCAAGAGAGTTCCAGAAAAATATATACTTCTGCTTTATTGACTGTACCAAAGCCTTTGACTGTGTGGATCACAACAAACTGTGGAAAATTCTGAAAGAGATGGGAATACCACACCACCTGACCTGCCTCCTGAGAAATCTGTAGCAAATCAAGAAGCAACAGTTAGAACTAGACATAGAATAGACTGGTTCCAAATTGGGAAAGGAGTATGCCAAGGCTGTATATTGTCACCCTGCTTATTTAACTTATATGCAGAGTACATCATGAGAAATGCTGGGCTGGATGAAGCACAAGCTGGAATCAAGATTGCCGGGAGAAATATCAATAACCTCAGACATGCAGATGACACCACCCTTAAGACAGAAAGCAAAGAACTAAAGAACCTCTTGATGGAAGTGAAAGGGGAGAGTGAAAAAGTTGGCTTATAACTCAATATTCAGAAAACGAAGATCATGGCATCTGGTCCCATCACTTCATGGGAAATAGATGGGGAAACAATGGAAACCGTGACAGACTTTGTTTTTCGGGGCTCCAAAATTGCTGAAGATGGTGACTGTAGCCATGAAATTAAAAGACTCCTTGAAAGAAAAGTTATGACTAACCTAGATAGCATATTAAAAAGCAGAGACATTACTTTGCCAACAAAGGTCCATCTAGTCAATGCTATGGTTTTTCCAGTAGTCATGTATGGACATGAGAGTTGGACTATAAAGAAAGCTGAGCACTGAAGAATTGATGCTTTTGAACTGTGGTGTCGGAGAAGACTCTTGAGAGTCCCTTAGACTGCAAGGAGATCCAACAAGTCAGTCCTAAAGGAAATCAGTCCTGAATATTCATTGGAAGGACTGATGCTGAACCTGAAATCTTAATACTTTCGCCACCTGATATGAAGAACTGACTCATTGGAAAAGATCCTGATGCTGGGAAAGACTGAAGATGGGAGGAGAAGGGGATGACAGAGGATGAGATGGTAGGATGGCATTGCCAACTTGATGGACATGAGTTTGAGCAAGATCCAGGATTCAGTGATGGACAGAAAGGCCTGGCATGCTGCAGTCCATGGGGTCTCAAAGAGTTGGACATGACCGAGGGACTGAACTGAAGCTCCTCTATCCATGGAATTCTCCAGGCAAGAATACTGGAGTTAGTAGCCCTTGAAAGCTTCATCCTAATAGGTAAAATCATTTCTGATTGTGTTAAAAGGTATAAAGAAGTTATAATAGGTAACAGGTTAGAAAGAAAGCAGTCAGAGGACAGGTAAATTAATAAGATTTTGAAAGTTCTTCAGTACCAGGATACAAAAGTTCAGATTTTAGTCCAGGCATGAAGGAAAAGAAACAAAAAATTAAACCTGATATACTAAGATAGTCTTTTCAGAAAGGCTGGCTATGTGCATCTACAGCGTGACCTAGGGTGATGGCAGAAGGAAAGGTGCTGTGCATTCAGAAGGATTTTGTTTTGCAGTTTCATCTATTAAAAAAAAAAAAAAAAAAGGCAAGCTGTGACTTACTCCCTTGTACACTCTCACTCACCAACTTGTAATTTCCATGAAAGCATACAGCATGACCATCTTTGCTGAACTGGATGACAGTCAGTACTCAATAAATATTATGCTATTGAATCCCTCCCAAAAGAGAGAAAATGGATTGCTCTCAGAACTCTTTTTAACTATAAATCCTAATTTTTATTTATTTGTTTTCATATATTTGAATCTAAAATTTCAGGGTCCTAGAACTGCTACACATTTAGAAGATTTTAAGAATAACTGTTTATAAAATGCAACATATGTCATTTTCATGAATTTAGGAGTTCCATGTTGTTAAGTAACTAAGGTTAGTTTCCCTATTAATCAGAAATATTAAATATATTTTTATATTCACTCCTCCCTCTGCTCTCACCCAGCTGATTCTAAAACTGGAAGATTTAACTATTAAAAATTCCTGGGTGTTATCATTAAATTGAAAATGTCATTACAAAAAAGAAAGGGGAAGAAAATCAGCAACTGCTTTGACATACATGGATTATAAGTATCCAAGATAAACAGTGGCCAGAATTTGAGGTGTATCATTTTTATGCAGAGTTCCCAACTGGTGTTTTTCTTTCAATTCCCTAATTTTTTTCTCTTTTTCAGACATAGAAGAAGAGAAAATTAATGCTGTATATTCAAGGTTTCAGGGTTTTTTGCCTTGGAGGCTGAGCTCTGATGCCTGAGAATAAATTTCCACACTAGTACCTGCAATTGATTTGTACCAGTTAAAATATTAATGGAAATGCAAACTAAAATGTTCATAAAGTTCTCTAGGACACTATTTGATGACTTTCCTAGAGGTTTTAATTAAACACCATTAGCTATGATTTGTATTGACTTGTAGAAAACATTAAGTCCAGTCTTTTATGTAATATTACTCTGAAAATCATCTCTACTCATTTTTTTTTTAAATGTATTACTATAAATCACATATAAATTCTAATAGATCAAATAGGTTTTTAAATTTAATATGTTTAGGGTAGCATTTTATCTGTTTTAAGAATTAGAATAGGTTTATATATTTAAATTATTCATTCTTTACCTAGACGTTTTCTGGGTAGTTATTATAGGTTACTCACTATGTATAAAAAGTACATGCTATGGAGTACCTCACAGCCCAGAAGGAAAGACAGATTTACAAAATCTACACATATTATTTGCCTACACACACACACACACACACAATAACAATGTAGAAGAGGAAGTGAAGGGAGGTGAAAGACAGCTTTAGAGATTGTATAGTTTTTTATTGTAAATAGTTTGACATGTCCACTCTGGCATGACAGAATAGACAAAGCATCATTTTAGAATTCATTTGCATCCGTGAGAAAGCCCTTCAATACCTAATAAACCACCTGGCCCATAACACATTCTGAACACATATTTGTTTAATGAATAAATGAAACAAACAACAACAGCAACAAAAACCAAGTTGAACTCTGATGTCTCTGTACTTGACCCTAGTTGGCTTTCATGGACCATTCTGGGAGTTGGTTGGGCTGCCCCATAATAAGGTGACACATTCAGAAACTATGGGCTTCCTGGTGGCTCAGACGGTAAAGAATTTGCCTGCAATGCAGGAAATTCGGGTTCAATCCCTGGGTCAGGAAGATCCCCTATAGAAGGGAATGGCTACCCACTCCAGTTTTCCTGCCTGGAAAATTCCATGGACAGAGGAGCCTGGCGGGCTACAGTCCATGGGGATGCAAAGAGTCCGACACGACTGAGGACTAGCTCTTCCACTTCACTCGGAGATTGGACCACATATACCACATCTCTCTCTCTCTTTTTTTTTTTTTTTTCACAGCAACCTTAGAAACTGAACTCAAGAATCTGAGAGTTGTGAGGGCAAAACATTGCTTGAAAGCATCTTAAATTCAAGCCACTTGAAAAAATAGGGAGTTGATTATGTGATATTTCTGGACAATTTAAATACTTTAGAGCACAAAACTCTCTCAGGAGTTTAATAAGCTTGATTATCTTTGGTGAACTGCCACTTGGGTGAAATGACACTGGTGAGGAAGTGTGGGGAAGGTGAGATGACTATGTTAACTGAAGCCACGGACGATTTCTTGACTGTACAGACAGTAATTGAAACTTCCTGCTTCTGAGCAAGAGGAAATCTTCCGAGTCAGATAATCCAATAGCATACACAGTTGGAAGCATTTGCCTGAAACATGATTATATTCAAATAGTATTTACTTCTATAAGCATGTGTTGTTAGGTATTTGGATTACTTGATGGCTTTTTGTTTTATTCTAAATTTGGGTATTTAGTCTCTTAGTCACATTTTCCATCTTTCTTTTAGATTAGAAAAGCAGTCAAGATCTCTGTTTGAAGCTAAGTGCCTAAAACACCTGTGATGGTTCCATGGCAATGACTTGTGAAGAATCGCACCGAATCAGTTCATAGAACATATGTGAAAGTCTGTATGTGTGTGAGAGAGATTAGTGAAGAAAAACAGACATTAATTCTTGGGAAATTCATAAGGAATTTTCATGCTTATTTTTATATGAAAATTTGACTTCGATTTCCTAAGTAGGAAATACAGTTCAAGTGAATGTTATTTTCTTCAAACAAATCTTAATTGCAACCTAGAATCCCTCTTTTACTTTTCTAAAAAATGTTGTAAAAATTAAATGTGATTTAAGAGGTAAATGACTAAACTTAAAAATTTGTGCCTAAGGTAAAAGCAACACTTCAGTTTGCTTTCAATCTTCTTTGACGTGTTCATGTGATACAAAAATGGTCTCTAAGTATTCACCATATCCATACACATTCTAAGAGTGAATAACAATTATGGGTGAATAGAAATACCTCTCAATTTTTCAACCATGAAAATAGCATGAACTTTACATTGCCCTAAAAATAAATGTAAGCAATGCCAAGTGTGATTAAAAGGGGTACTTTTGGATGGTGAGCCATAAATGATTCTGTGATAGTTTGGAAGATAGATTATCCTATAATGGCTTACACTGAAATTGACATCATTTTTCCCTCTCCTTTCTCATTCTATATAAAGGTTTTACTAGTTGTCTGCTCTTATGATTATAATCACTTAAAATCTCTGGATTAGCAGCCCTTTTGCCTGTGATTCCATGTGGTCTATTATTATACTATTATTCTGGCTACCTAATACTGAAGAGATAAATATTCACAAAGCTCATTCCATGGAAAATGATTTATTAAACCAACAGCTTTTGCAAGCACATGATTTTTTTTTTTAAGTATAGCTGTACTTATGAGACTTTAAGGCTAATTCAATTTTCCTCTCACTTATTGAGTTCGATTAAATGTTATCTCCATTCATTCAGCAAAAATCGAGTGAATATCTATCCTTTACCAGGTGCCAGGGCTCCCAGCATGTCAGGAAATCGCATTCTTCTTCCTCTGCTCTGAACAGATTAAGAAATAAAAAAGAACAGCATCTGATGGTGAAAACATCAGCTCTATAACTTTTTATGAAGACTCTGTTGGAGATGGAGGTTGAATGGCACAGTTGGAGAAGTGCCAGTTGAACCCGTCCACCAGGCAACCTCACTGGTAAGGGCAGAGAAGGACCTGGCACCCAGTGGATGGTCCATGTCCCGCCCACTCTATGCTCCTGGAGGAAAAAAAGGAGGCAGGCCCTGCATGGAGTACATATGTGTGAGCTCTGTTTTCCAACTGAATAAGGGAGTAAGATGAGAGCAGATTTTTTAAATGGCACTCTCACCAGGACTGGGAACAAAATACTCCCCCCTAACACTAGCTTTCAAGTCAGCAAATAGAGGAAGGATCTTACACTCCATGCAAGAAGCTCACTGCCTACAAGGAATGCAGCCTAAAAGACAAGACTGCCTCCTTCCTGAGAGAGTGGGCTGGAGCTGCAGGGAAATTGATGGTTGTGTTTGGAATGCTTCCATGTTTAGTTAGAAAGGATTGGGAATCTGGCTAGGGACAGAATTCATGTGTGTGTGTGCACATGCACTCATTTGCTCAGTTGTGTCCAACAAGCTCTTCTGTCCATGGGATTTCTGAGGCAAGAAACCTGGAGTGGGTTTCCATTTCCTCCTGCAGGGTATCTCCTTGACCCAGGGATTGAGTCCCTCTCTCTTGTGTCTCCTGCATTGGTAGGCAAATTTTTTACCACTGTGCCACCTGGGAAGCATTAGAGATATATCAGGCAAAAACAATATTCTTCAGTAATCACAACGCAGGTTAAATCACAACACAGAGGGGATACGGTTCATTCCTATAAATGCCCTTTCATTCTTTCTAAGTGGGGCATCAGGCACTAAAGGTATAAGATGAGTAGTTGACCAAGACAGGAATTAAATCAGGATATTAACAGAAAAGACCACACACCCCTAGCATTCATTAGTAAAAGAATAATTCAAGTCACCCTGGAGAAAATAATCACTTTCCCGACTACTTCTCTTATGACTCACAGGGTTGGCAAGGTTCTTCAGTTCAGTTGCTCAGGCGTGTCCAAATCCTTGCGACCCCATGAACTGCAGCACACCAGGCCTCCCTGTCCATCACCAACTCCTGGAGCTTGCTCAAGCTCATGTCCATAGTGTTGGTGGTGCCATCCAACCATCTCATCCTCTGTAGTCCTCTTCTCCTCCCGCCTTCAATCTTTCTCCACATCAGGGTCTTTTCAAATGAGTCCATTCTTCACATCAGGTGGCCCAAGTATTGGAGTTTCAGCTTAAGCATCAGTCCTTCCAATAAATATCCAGGACTGATTTCCTTTAGGATGGACTAGTTGGATCTCTTTGCAGCCCAAGGGACTCTCAAGAGTCTTCTCCAACACCACAGTTTAAAAGCATCAATTCTTCAGTGCTCAGCTTTCTTTATGGCCCAACTCTCACATCCATACATGATTACTGGAAAAACCACAGCTTTGGCTAGATGACCTTTGTTGGCATAGTAATCTCTCTGCTTTTTAATATGCTGTCTTGGTTGGTCATACCGTTTCTTCCAAGGAGAAAGCATCTTTTAATTTCATGGTTGCAGTAACCATCTGCAGCACTTTTGGAGCCCCAAAAAACAAAGTCTGTCACTGTTTCCATTGCTTTCCCATCATGTGCCATGAAGTGATGTGACCAGATGCCATGATCTTCTTTTTCTGAATGTTGAGCTTTAAGCCAACTTTTTCACTCTTCACTTTCACTTTCATCAAGAGGTTCTATAGTTCTTTGCTTTCTGCCATAAGGGTGGTGTCATCTGCATATCTGAGGTTATTAGTATTTCTCCCGGCAATCTTGATTCCAGCTTGTGCTTCATCCAGCCCAGCATTTCTCTTGATGTACTCTGCATATAAGTTAAAAAGCAGGGTGACAGTATGCAGCTTGACATACTCCTTTCCCGATTTGTAACCAGTCTGTTGTTCCATGTCCAGTTCTAATAGTTGCTTCTTGACATGCATACAGATTTTTCAGGAGACAGATCAGGTGGTGTGGTATTCCCATCTCTTTCAGAATTTTCCACAGTTTGTTATGATCCACACAGTCAAAGGCTTTGGCATAGTCAATAAAGCAGAAGTAGATTTTCTGGAACTCTCTTGCTTTTTTGATGATCCAACAGATGTTGGCAATTTGATCTCTGGTTCCTTTGCCTTTTCTAAATACAGCTTGAACATCTGGAAGTTCACGGTCCATGTACTGTTGAAGCCTGGCTTGGAGAATTTTAAGTGTTACTTTACTAGCATGTGAGATGAGTGCAACTATGCAGAAGTTTGAACATTCTTTGGCACTGCCTATCTTTGGGGTTGGAGTGAAAACACCTTCCAGTCCTGTAGCCACTGCTGAGTTTTCCCAATTTTCTGGCATATTGAGTGAAGCACTTTCACAGCATCATCTTTCAGGATTTGAAATAGCTCCACTGAAATTCCATCACCTCCACTAGCTTTGTTTGTAGTGATGCTTCCTAAGGTCCACTTGACTTCACATTCCAGGATGTCTGGCTCTAGGTGAGTGATCACACTATCATGGTTATCTGGGTCATGAAGATCTTTTTTGTATAGATCTTCTGTGTATTCTTGCCACCTCTTCTTAATATCTTCTGCTTCTGTTCATATCATTTCTGTCCTTTATTATGCCCGTCTTTGCATGAAATGTTCCCTTGGTGTCTCTAATTTTCTTGAAGAGATCTCTAGTCTTCCCCAGTATATTATTTCCCTCTATTTCTTTGCATTGATCACTGAGGAAGGCTTTCTTCTCTCTCCTTGCTATTCTTTGGAACTCTGCATTCAAATGGGTCTATCTTTCTTTTCCTCTTTTGCCTTAACTTCTCTCCTTTTCTCAGCTATTTGTAAGGCCTCCTCAGACAGCCATTTTGCCTTTGTGCATTTCTTCTTCTTGGGGATGGTCTGGATCCCTGCCTCCTGTACAATGGCACGAACCTCCATGCATACTTCTTCAGGCACTTTGTCCATCAGATCTAATCCCTTGAATCTATTTGTCACTTCCACTTTATAATGGTAAAGGATTTGATTTAGGTCATACCTGAATAATCTAGTGGTTTTCCCTAATTTCTTCAATTTAAGTATGAATTTTGCAATAAGGAGTTCATTTTCTGAGCCACAGTCTGCTCCCAATCTTGTTTTTGCTGACTGTATAGAACTTCTCCATCTTTGGCTGCAAAGAATATAATCAATCTGATTTCAGTGTAGACCATCTGATGGTCAATTCAATATTAGTCTTAATACTGAATTTTATTAGAATTTTTTGTAATACAAACATATTTTGGAAAAAGAAAAGATTAGTAGCTGACATTTATTGAGTGCTACGTGCTAAGCATTTTACTTAAGTAATGCACATGTTCTCATTCAGTCTTCCCAACAAATACTGATTACACTGATGTTTACCAAGGTTAATTAGCTTATATAAGACTATACAGATATTAAATGTTAGACATCAGAAAAAAAATCCATGTCACCCAGAGAATCAACATAAAAACACTTCATACAGCCTTGGAGGCCAAGCATGATGGGATCTCTGCCTATATCTCTATCCTTATCTCTGTGATCCTGTCTCTTTCAGACATCCAAATGTTCATATTTGTTCCTCCTAGTGCCCTGCAGATTTGCATTGAAAGGAAAACATCTATAGTTATTTCTAAGGTTTATTACTTAAAAGTAGTTAATTTTTTAATTTAAATTCATATCTTCAAATTAAAAATTGAGCCTAATATTTTTAAATTTATACATCAAGTGCATTTATGAACTACACAATTGTTTTCTGAAATAAAGTCATGTTTTTATCATACTAAAAAATAAAACTATGCCCAATTTCATTTTTATTAGTTTGGGATACTGTATAAATTTAGCTTCCAGTTCTGACCTGCTGCTGCTGCTGCTGCTAAGTCACTTCAATCATGTCCGACTCTGTGCGACCCCAGAGATGGCAGCCCACCAGGCTCCCCTGTCCCTGGGATTCTCCAGGCAAGATCTGGAGTGGGTTGCCATTTCCTTCTCCAATGCATGAAAGGGAAAAGTGAAAGTGAAAGTGAAGTCGTATCCGACTCCTAGCAATCCCATGGACTGCAGCCTACCAGGCTCCTCCATCCCTAGATGATCTCTAATTCTGAGGCACTAGGCCATTTTATGTATCAGTCATATATTTATTATTGAGGCTCAATGATTAAGAAACATTCTCATTTTTACTCAAGAAAATTTTCACATAAACAGATCCAGAACTAAAGTGATCCTCTGCCTAACAATTGGACCAAAACTCAAGGACTATCATTTTTTTTCTTATCTTATATCCTTGGTTTTACACAAATATTTCCAAATAATGATTATGTCTTATTTAGCACATTACATTCAGAGATTACAAAATAGTCAATGAAAAAAAACATGGTAAATAAAGAAAGGACTAAGAGTATCAGGAGAAGTAAAGTGGAAACAGGTGTAAACTGGTTTTTGAATAAAAAACAGACTCATAAAGGCAGAGGAAATAGGAAAGTCGTCTGTGCAAGTTAAACTTCAGAGGCAGGAGATTAAAGAATCCAGTTTTAGGAAAGAGGATGGAAAGATGAAACTCTTCCTGAAGGATGCCTGAGACATGGGTGGTTTGGGAAGACTACACAGGTGACATTTCTAAACCCAACTGGGATAAACATAGCATTTCTGAGCCCCAGAGTTGATAGACAGAGCAGCTCTCTCTCTTCTCCAACATTTAGTGTCTTTGACACTTAGGAAACCAATTCCACTTCTTCCCACACTTTCATAGAGAATGATTGCAAAGGCTTCTCTTTGAACAACACAGAGATTTGGAAGGAGGCAGACAGGGGTGTAGTACAGTGGAGGGACAGAAATGGCCTGCATTTCCTCAGTTCCAGACACTGTGAGACCTCTGGACCATGGAACTCTTTTGAGAAAGAAGTTCTCAGTCTGGATTCCTGCTTCAAGTATCATCAGCTCCCACCTTCTGGCCCCCAACAACATTAACTTCATCCTCCTTGGAAGTGCCAGGATCAGTTTTATAAATCCCAAACCTTGATCAAGTAACCGTTCAACCACACTCCCCACACCAGAAGTTAAATTCCCATCTTGCATATGGCAGGAAACTTTTAGAAGGTGAGAAAGGAGCCATGCCCCATTGTTCCTGCTGTGTGCCCAGTGTGGGAGGCAGAGCTGGTGTGAAGTGCTCCCCTCCAAACAGGTTAATGAAAAGATGGTGTCTTGTCTTCCATAGCTTTGTCTTCCTGGTGCTGCATTCCCCAACCACCACTCATGCATGTCCAATTCCATCTTCATGTTCTTTCTTAACCTCCACATCAGCATTTTTTATTGTTGTTTTTCAGTTGCTAAGGCATGTCCAACTCTTTGTGACCCCATGGATGGCAGCACACCAGGCTTCCCTGCCCTTCACTATCTCTAGGAATTTGCTCAAATTCATGTCCATTGAGTCAGTGATGTTATCTAACCATCTCATCCTCTGTCGTCCCCTTCTCCTCTTGCTTTCAATCTTTCCCAGGATCAAGGTCTTTTCCAGTGAGGTGGCTCTTCACATTATGTGGCCAAAGTATTGGAGCTTCAACTTCAGCATCTGGTCTTCCAATGAATATTCAGGGTTGACTTCCTTTAAGATGGACTGCTTGAATCTCTTTGGAGTCCAAGGGACTCGCAAGAGTCTTCTCCAGCACCACAATTCGAAAGCATCAGTTCTTCGGTGCTCAGCTTTCTTTATGGTCCAACTCTCACATCCATACATGACTACCGGAAAAACCATAGCCTGGTAGGCTGTAGTCCATGGGGTCGCTGAGTCGGACACGACTGAGCGACTTCACTTTCACATTTCACTTTCATGCATTAGAGAAGGAAATGGCAACCCACTCCAGTGTTCTTGCCTGGAGAATCCCAGGGACGGGGGAGCCTGGCGGGCTGCCGTCTATGGGGTCGCACAGAGTCGGACACGACTGAAGCGACGCAGCAGCAGCAGCAGCAAGGAGATCTGATAGGGAGCAAGAAATGCCTGTTGTTGATTTCCTTTGTGAAAGTTCCAACTGGATGAAAATACTAATCAGTAATGAGAATTTCGTCACTGTTTTTTTTTTTGGAACTGCATAGTTCCTAATCCTTCTCCAATGTTCCTCCCTATAAGAGCTTACTTTCATCTCTGCTTGTTTTCAGTTAATATCATTTTTGTTTGAATCATGATTTTCTGCAAAGATAAAAATGTACGGACATTAATATAGCAGAAATCTGTGAAACCATCACCCAGAGTTAACTATAATGTATATTTTAATATATTTTCCATCTAGTAAAAGGGCTTTGTATATAGATATACTACGGACATTCGATCCTGCCCCCATCATATCTCCTTCCATCTTTTTCCAGAGATGTAGAAAGAATGTATTTCTTTCCCTTCTTGATTATGTGTACGTGTATGTTGGTGTTTAGTTACTGCATCGTATCTGACTCTTGCAACTCCATGGACTGTAACCCAGCAGCCTTTTATGTCCATGGGATTCTCCAGGCAAGAATTCTGGAGTGGGTTTCCATTTCCTTCTCCAGGGGATCTTCCAGACCCAGGGATGGAACCTATGTCTCCGACATTGCTAGCAGATTCTTTACCATTCTTTAAGGAAACTGTGTGTGTGTATGTATACACACATACGCACATATAAACACATACATATATGTTCATAAAATATGTTGTCAGTGATATTTACATATGTTATATAGCTTGATCTGATCATTTTAACATGTTTTTTTATTCACTTAAAGTTATATATTTGAAGTTTACTTATTTTGATGACTATATCCTTTATTTCAGGTTATTCCATTATTAGACCATACTAAATTTATCCATTCTTCAATGAAAGAATATTTTATTGTTTCTAGATTTTTACTACTAAAACCAATGCTGATTGAAGATCTTTATGAGATTTTCCTAAAACCATGAACTCAATTTTCTCAAGAGTGTATTTTCTCTAGCTGTCAAATTCCTGGGTCACAGGGTCATTGCTTTGTGCTTCTAAAGCTTCTAAATGTATGTGATAAACAAAAAAACAGCAGGCACATTTTATCTTCATAATATATTCTTTTCTCTATCTTTGCCACATACATGAATAATTAATTTCAAATAACTTACTGGTAGGGAGATAATAAACTTTTCCAAGGCAAATTGTATAACATCCCTCTCCATGGTGGCAAGTAAAGGTTATTGCTCCTTTAAAAAATGTCCTTTACTCTTGCTTCAGAAAAGAATAAAAAGTAAGGAGCTTTTTGAAGTGTAATGGACCCAACCTGCAATCCAGCTAATGAGAATTTCGTCACTGTTTTTTTTTTTTTTTTGGAACTGCATAGTTCCTAATTCTTCTCCAAGAACATGACTCCTACAAACAGTTGCTTCACTCTACTCATCTCACACATGCAAAGAGTAAAAAGAGAGAGGGAGAGAGAAAGAGGAAATAACCTTTTCTAGGATTAGAATTCTTAACAAAAAACTGTTATTATATCTGTTATAAAAACATACGGGAGCTAAGATATGTTTAGCACTTCTAACAATTGGTGATTTAAAGACTTTAAAGTATAAAATAGAAATAACTGATTTGAAAACTGATGTCTTTGAAGACTAAAACCTTAAAAGTATACTGAATACATGATTGATTAAAAATATCACTTTTATCCAGTTTCATTTTTTGTGGATTTGTTCTCTGTCAATATACACCATGCTGATAAAGAGTAGTAGAAGAGTGTCCATAGCAGACAAATTCTTATTTACCAATTCCTTTGATGCGTATTACTTAAGTGTGTGCTTATAATAAAACGATAACTGTTTGTGATGATTAATTTTATGTGCCAACTTGGCTATACCCTAGTGACAGTTGATTCATCAAACACATCGTTAATACTGTTTTAAAGGTACTTTTTAGATGTGATTAAGCTTAAATCAGTAGATATTGAGCAAAGCAAATTACCCTCCCAAAGGCATGTGAGTCTCACCCATTCAGTTAAGGACTTAAGAGCAAAGATAAAGGTTTCTGGAGCAAGGAGCAATTAGTCACAAGATTGAGACATAGAAACCCGGCCTGAGTTTCTAGCCTGGAGACTTCAGACTCAAAATGACAGCGTCAGCAACTCCCTGAACTTCCAGATTGCCTGCCTGCTTGCTCCACAGACTTGGAACTCACCAGCCCCCACAGCACATGAAACAATTCCTTCAAATGTTTCTCTTTATAGTTTTCACTTCACTTCTGAGTTTTTCTATATTTTCATTTGCTGCTGCTGCTAAGTCACTTCAATCGTGTCCAACTCTATGCGACCCTAGAGACGGCAGCCCACCAGGCTCCCCCGTCCCTGGGATTCTCCAGGCAAGAACACTGGAGTGGGTTGCTATTTCCTTCTCCAGTGCATGAAAGTGAAAAGTGAAAGTGAAGTCGCTCAGTCGTGTCCGACTCCTAGTGACCCCATGGACTGCAGCCCACCAGGCTCCTCCGCCCATGGGATTTTCCAGGCAAGAGTACTGGAGTGGGGTGCCATTGCCTTCTCTGATACTTTTTACATATTTTTCCTTACAATCCGCAGCAGTTATAATGTCTATTTATTATAAAAACTGGTGTCTGCTAACTGCAACAGCTTGGTCATCTTGTGGGTGGTCTCTGTTGATTGCTTGTTCTCTGCAGTATGAATCATCTATTTCTAGCTGTCATAGGAGTAATGATTTTGGACAGTGTGATAGTTAAATTTTTTGAGGCAAGGAATAGCAATTTTATTCGGAAAGCCAAGTGTTGGAGAAGGTGGTGGTTGGTGTCCTAGAGTACTTTCTTATAGGGGTCTGGATGTCAGTTTCTTTTATAGAACAGAGAGAGAGGAGGTGAGGAAGTAAAATCTGTGATGGTTAAGTTTATATGTCAACATGACTGGGCTAAGGGGTGCCCAGATAGCCAGTAAAACATTATTATTGCGTATATCTGTGAGGGTGTTTACAGGAGAGATTAGCATTTGAGCCAGCAGATTAAAGAAAGAAGGTCTGCCCTCACAAGAGTGAGTGGGCATCATCTGTCCACTGAGAGCCCAAACAGAACAAAATGTAAAGAAAGGGTGAATTCTTTCTCTCTCTTCTTGAGCTGGGACATTCTTCCTCTCTTGCCCTCAGACACTGAAAGTGTTAGTCATTCAGTCATGTCCAACTCTGTGACCCCATGGTCTGTGGCCCACCAGGCTCCTCTGTCCATTGCGATTCTCCAAGCAAGAAAACTGGAGTTGTTTGCCATGTCCTCCTCCACATTGGAGCCCCTGGTTTTCTGGCCACTGAACTCAGACTGACTTACAACACCTCTTTTCTTAGCTTTGCTGGTGGCTCAGATGATCAATAATCTGCCTGCGATGCAGGAGACCCAGATTTGATCCCTGCGCCAGGAAGATACCCTGGAGAAGGGAATGGCTACCCACTGCATTATTCTTGTCTGGAGAGTTCCACGGACAGAGGAACCTCCTGGTGGCATCAAGTCCATGGAATCTCAAAGAGTCAGACATGACTAAGTGACTTTTGCTTTAACCTCTCAGCCTTTTAGCCAATTCCCATAATTAAACTTCTCTTATCTACTTCTCTACATATCCTATAGTTCTGATTATCCAGCTAATCCCAGCTAATACAGATTATATGATTGATATTGCAAATGATACATTATAGACCCTAGATACTGTTTGCTTTCCTTCTGAAGGAAATACTATTCAAGGTAATTTTAAAACATTAACCCTCAGGTAACTTTTTAAAATATTAATTTTATTAAAATTTTATTAGCTTCAATGTTTAAATTTCATGTTTGGATTTAGATTTCTGACATTTTTATTTTTACAAATTATGTGCTGAAATATTATTTGTCTTGCATGCTGGAGTCATGGACACCCCATTAAACTGAGCACCCACATGAGTACTCCATTTGTTTCTGCATGAGTCTCATCCATCCTCAGAGAAAAGAAGGTGTCTGATTCTGGTCTGGCTGTGTGTCAGCATGGTGGGTCATTAATGCTCTGCCCAACTGGTGCTTGTCGATGCTAAATGATTTTAACACCATGACCCCAGAGGATGAATGCTCCAAATGGGGGCTGAATCTCTGTTCAGCTTACTGTTTCCACAGCGACCATTCCCTCTGCCTCTATCAGTGGTACGGACACACACAAAATTGAAGTCACAAAGATCTTATCCCTTTCCAACACAGGCTGAGGAACAGGTAATTCATATGTGGTATCAGAACTATTTAAGCTCTCTGCTTGTCTGTGAACATACATTCTACCCCTCTTAATCTTGTCAAAACAGCTCATCTCTCCACTGATTTCTTCCCTAAAATTAACAGTGTTGAGTCCCTTGGACAGCAAGGAGATCAAACCATCAATCCTAAAGGAAACCAGTCCTGAATATACATTGGAAGGACTGATGCTGAAGCTGAAACTCCAATACTTTGGCCACCTGATGCAAAGAACAGACTCATTTGAAAAGACCCTGATGCTGGGAAAGATTCAAGGCAGGAGAAGGCGGTGACAGAGGATGAGATGGTTGGATGGCATCACTGACCTGATGAACATGAGTTTGAGTAAACTCCAAGAGTTGGTGATGGACAGGGAGGCCTGGCATGCTGCAGTCCATGGCATTGCAAAGAGTTGGACATGACTGAGTGACTGAACTGAAAAAACTGAAAATGGTATTCTTAACTGACATCATGAAAAAATTCTACTGCAAACTGGATGTATCTGTTTCCTATGTTGTCAACAAATAAACCTATGAATCCAAGTTATTTATAGTCACCATTTTAAAGTTAAATTTTAAAAACAATGCCCAGACGTTCACTTCTAATATCAGTTTCAATACTACGACATTAGCTTTTACTCCATTCCACCATTTATTCTACCATTTCTCTACTTTTCCTCACCACTATGATTTCCACTACTTAAAATGTTATATATAGAAGTAGCATTCAAATTACTTATGAAAAAGTATTCTTGTCTACTTATACATGAATGCACATATTATCTTGCTCATTCACTCACTGTTCAATCTTATTTGTGTGTTCATTTACTAGTTTTTGCATCTACTTCCTTTTAAAATTGTTTTATCTTCTACTTGGTGATGGACAGGGAGGCCTGGCATGCTGCAATTCATGGGGTCTCAAAGAGTCAGACACGACTGAGCAACTGAACTGAACTGAACTGAAGACAGTGCAGATTTGCCAGCTAGTAGACTACCATAAAGAATCATTTCCCAACTGTTCCTTATTTGTGACTTAGGAAAAACAACATTTCTGGACCTCTAGTTCCTTGGATTAAACTTGAAAGTAACAGAATCATCTTTTACTTTTCTTTAAAAAATTAGATAATGATGTGTTAATACAAGAAACATAGTAAGTGGTCAATAGAATTTTATGTTTTCCACCACATAACATGCAAGTCTATTCTGTTTGGAATGTTGCCATTGTTGTTTACTGACCTACTGTGATTTGCCTCTGTCATTACTTGTATTATCCAGAGAGTATTTAAATTGATAAATTTATCTTCTGCAAACTGTACATAAGGTGTTGTATGCCATAGACTAATTTTTGACCTTCCTAATGTAGTCAGGTTAATTGCCAGTTAATGAAAAACATTTATTTTGCCTACAATAAGGTGCTCAGCAGGAATTTGCTGCCTAATTAATAGCGACATGTTATATGAACCTCCACTGGCATTTTGCACCCAATTCAAAGCAATTTCAGAGATGAATAATCCACAATATATTTGAATATGTTTTTGCCACTCATGATAACTATTCATGGTAAAGAATATTTTATGAACAGTGCATAACGATTACTCATGGAGAAGGCAATGGCAACCCACTCCAGTACTCTTGCCTGGAAAATCCATGGATGGAGGAGCCTGGTAGGCTGCAGTCCATGGGGTCTTCAAGAGTCGGACACAACTGAACGACTTCACTTTCACTTTTCACTTTTATGCATTGGAGAAGGAAACGGCAACCCACTCCAGTATTCTTGCCTGGAGAATCCCAGGAACGGGAGAGCCTGGTGGGCTGCTGTCTTTGGGGTCACACAGAGTTGGACACGACTGAAGCAACTCAGCAGCAGCAGCAGCGATTACTCAAAGTGATTTTAGTTTCTACATAAACAGCAAAAAATAGGTTGAAGAATACATCTTTGTCTCAAAAATAGATGTGAAAGTCCTTTTTAAAAAATTAAACTGTACTCTAGCCCTCAGTAGAACTCCTCTCAATGTTTTAAATATTAATATTTAATTATTTTCCAAATGAACATATAAAACATGCATTAAATGGAGGGAAAAGTGTCCAGTCTACGTTTACAAAATTAGATAGTCTTTAAGATATGTCTGATTATGATTGTTAAAGGAGTCAAACTAAAGGAGTTTTATATGCAAAGTAATTTAAACTCTATTAAATGGATAACTACTTAGAAGTTTTTTAAATAATGAGCTAAGGAGTAATCCTTTAAATAGAGCTGTGTGTATTTGGGAAGTCAGATAAAGTATGTTCCCTTCAAAAACACTTGAAGCTTTAATCACAGGAAAACCCAGCTTTTTTTAAACATCCTGAAAACCCTGAGAGTCAGTAATCTTTACTGAGGTTGTCTTTTTCTACTAATCTCTGCTTTAATAATCTCAGGTCAACTAATTTTTCAAATAAATAAGAGGCAAAATGTTGTGACTCAGAGATGCTAACAAAATATACCATATTCTGAAATAGAAATCAAGAATTCTTATGCACTCTGTTATTAAAATATCTTGAAAGCATCAATGTTTAATCCTTTAAACTATATCTCCTAGTGGTATTATAACTTGGATTTAGGAAAACCAGATGATTTTGATTATTAGGTGTACCAGTACAAAAAGAAAAAGACCTGATGTGAGGGACACACATGAGTGACCTGAGGAGATCGATTTTGCAAGGACTGAGAAAATCAAATTTTATCTCCTTCAATATTTTACTTAAACCTGGCTGTGGTTTTAACTGCAGTGAATACATTGCAATGGTGTCATATTTTACCCCATCTATAGGTTAGAGAAACAAAATTACCACAATCTAGCTACCTCACCTGTTTCATTTTCACACACTTTAGATCGAAAGAGATGAATTTTTACAGAAAGCATTGATAAAACCAGAAATTCTTGACAAAGCATAAAATGTAAAGACATAACCACAAGTTATGATTTTATTTTTGAAACCTACACATTCTCTTCACCCCCATCTGAACCTTCTCACTATTCAGTATAAAACTAATTGATGCAGGGATTGTTCAATTGCATAGCTTAAAAAAATGAGGGCTTTCCAGGCGGTGCTAGTGGTGAAGAGCCTCCTGCCAATGCAGGAAAGGAAGGCGACTCAAGTTCAATCCCTTGAGTCAGGAAGATCCCTGCATGCAGTCCATGGGGATGCAAAGAGTTGGACATGACTGAGTATGCATGTATGCACACACATCCATGCAGCTAAAAATAACACACCACTGTAAAAGTTACTCTTAGTGAAGAACCTACATAACTCTCTGGTAAAGACCTAAAATCGAGGTTCAGTATTATATGTTGTCATCTAGTAAAATTAGGAGGGCTTTAAATGATCTAACTGTAAGGTTCTGTCCCCATTCTGCCCCCAGTTAAGGTCTCCAAGCCACACAACCCTCCTTTTCAAATGTACTGGGTACACTTGATCATCTTGGGAAGTAGGTATTAGGTCCTTGCCAGTCTGTGGAGTAGTTCAACTATCCAATTACACTTTTTCATGGGAACCAAGAGGCCTGCCACCCTCTTGATACTGTAGGATGTGTACCTCCCAGGGCCTCTGCTTGTTCATTCTGTTCCCAAGTGCAAGGCCCTTGTGGCCCTGAGGTGTGGGTCCTCATCCCCCAAGCTATGTTTGGCTACCCTCATAAGCCTGTGATAGAGTTACATCCTTAATAATAGACTGAATAGGAAGCAATTAAAACTATGTGTGTGTGTATATATATATATATATATGTACACACACACATATATATATGCTTTAACCTGCAATAAAACAAATTTCACTAATTTTAATAAAATCCTTGTTGAACACCAACTGGATCAGGCTGAATTATCCTTCATACTTTCTTTACAATCTAATATTTTGCTTAAGATTTTTGTATGAATGTTCTTGAAATTTATCGGCTTGCGATTTTCCTTTATTTTGCTGTCCTTGTTAAGCTTTGTTTTAAGATGCTTATTCACCTCATAAAATATTTAAAGGAAATTTCACTGCTTTTTCTCTAAATCTGAGAAATCCAAATCAAGTTCAAGTTTACTGCCTACACAGATGTCTGGTAGAATTCATCAGTGAACCCAACTGTGTTTGGAGTTCTTTATGGGAAAGATTGCTGATTATTAATTGAGTCTAGCTTTAATCATAATTCAGTTTTCCTTCTCCTTTCATAAGTTTTACTAATATTTTACCAATGATTTTTAGATTTTTATCTTCATTTTCTTATCTATTGCCAAAAAGTGACTTGAAATAAGTTCTTATAAACTTTTGTCTGATTCCTTTTGCTCTATGGTCTCCTTGGGGTTTGTTCATGCTGACTTGTCTCCTTGTATACATAATTTTTTTAACTGAATTGCAGACACTGCCAAAGAAGAACTGCAAGAAAAAACATTTTCAGCAACTAAATCCTGCTGCATTCTGCATCAGAGGTCAGAGACACTGGCAACCCTAACCTATCTTAATCTACACAAATAGTGAGAAGATTCTGAGCTGGCTTTAAGTTTTTCAACCATGTATATTCCTATTACACCTGTAATCTTTAAACAAATGATTCCTAGTCAAAATTCTAGGAGTGTTACCAAGATTTTCCACCTATGCCTAGATGTGCCATAAACTTCAATTTTGGTTCCTCTTATTTCATGGATGTTCTGATCAACTGTCTTTGATCTGGTGTTTGTTGTTGTTGTTTTTTTTTTTTTAATCTGTAATAACATTCTTTTGTTCATGTTCTATTTTATCTGATATTAGAATAGCCACTTTAGTTTTCTATCATTTCTGTTTGTATATTTTTCTCATTTTACTTTCAATCTGCTCATATGTTCAAATCTGCAGTCTATGTCCTGCAGCAGCATATAATTAGACACTGTTTATTTTAACCATATTGACAAACTGTCTGTTTACTGGATTGTTTATTCCACTCATATTTAGTGTTACTGTATATATAATTGGATTTATGGCTTGAAGTTTAGTTTGATTTTGTATATATCCTATGCTTTATGTTCCTCTGTCCTTAACTGCTTTCTTTTGCATTAAGTGAATATTTTCCCATATAACATTTTAACTTCTTTAATAAATAAAAAGAATAAACAAATAAGAGAGGAGGAGGGGGAGGGAAACTCCACATTCTTTAGCTGTAGAGATGTTATATTTTCTCAAATAATCTCACTCCTTGTCTGCTTAGATCTAAAGGATTTACCATTAATATATCTTATCTTCAAGTGAATCATACACCTAAAGTAAATGACCTTGAATCAATTAATTTGAAAACCTTCCAATTGTTGAAAGACACATGGTTTTGCCAGCTGTGAAGTGTTCTAAGGAACAAGCCTAAGTAGGCTCATAGAGGAGGACTGTTCTCTAAATATAT
Source organism: Capricornis sumatraensis (assembly GCF_032405125.1). Lineage (NCBI taxonomy): Eukaryota > Metazoa > Chordata > Mammalia > Artiodactyla > Bovidae > Capricornis > Capricornis sumatraensis. Next base: position 10,672,012 of record NC_091089.1, on the reverse strand, counting down.
TTCAACTTGCATCAGGGGAGGTCTCAGTGCAACTGACCAAAGAAAGCAGCAAACCCAAGTAGTTCATCTGATGTGTCCAGAGGTCTGTAGGGATCTGCTGTCCTTACGGGATGGTGACTGACATTTAGTTGTCAAGAAGCCTGTTTTGGTTTCTTAGAGAAAGGTAATGGATCTGACGTTATCATTGTATTTGGCTCAGCAGCTCAGCTAGTAATGCTTTACTCTAACTGGAGGAGGAAAATGACAACTCATTCAATATTCTTGCCTGAAAGCTCCCATGGACAGAAGAACCTGGAAGACTACAGTCCAAAGGGTTGCAAAAAGTCAGACATGACTGAACTCTAAGCATACACACACAAAGATCATCATGGAAGTAGTAAACTCTTCTCCATGACATATTTAAACAAATATTGACTCTCTTGCATTTTTCCTTAGATGTTTATTATTATTTTTTTAATTTTAATTTTTACTTTATTTTACTTTACAATGCTGTATTGGTTTTGCCATACATTGACATAAATCTGCCACGGGTGTACTTGAGTTCCCAATCCTGAACCCCTCTCCCACCCCATATCACCTCTCTGGATCATCCCCATGCACCAGCCCCAAGCATCCTGTATCCTGTATCAAATATAGACTGGCAATTCATTTCTTACATGATAGTATACATGTTTCAGTGCCATTCTCCCAAATCATCCCACCCTCGCCCTCTCCAACAGAGTCCAAAAGTCCGTTCTATACATCTGTGTCTTTTTCTGTCTCGCATACAGGGCTATCATTGCCATCTTTCTAAATTCCATATATATGTGTTAGTATACTGTATTGGTGTTTTTCTTTCTGGCTTACTTCACTCTGTATAATCGGCTCCAGTTTCATCCATCTCATTAGAACTGATTCAAATGTGTTGTTTTTAATGGCTGAGTAATACTCCATTGTGTATATGTACCACAGCTCGCTTATCCATTCATCTGCTGATGGGCATCTAGGTTGTTTCCATGTCTTGGCTATTATAAACAGTGCTGTGGTGAACATTGGGGTACATGTGTCTCTTTCAATTCTGGTTTCCTTGGTGTGTATGCCCAGCAGTGGGATTGCTGGGTCATATGGCAGTTCTATTTGCAATTTTTTAAGGAATCTCCACACTGTTCTTCATAGTGGCTGTACTAGTTTGCATTCACACCAACAGTGTAACAGGGTTCCCTTTTCTCCACACCCTCTCCAGCATTTATTGCTTGTTGACTTTTGGATCGCAGCCATTCTGACTGGTGTGAAGTGGTACCTCATTGTGGTCTTGATTTGCATTTCTCTAATAATGAGTGAGGTTGAAGATCTTTTCATGTGTTTGTTAGATGTTTAATGTTGTTTTTTATTTCAACTAACTTTCAAATGCAAATATTTTCAAAATTTTATAATTCATATTTAAACTACAGCTTATTTCTAATCCCTTATATTTAAAGTAAATAAAAATTGCATTTAGAAAATAGATATTAAGAGAAATACAAAAAAAAATTCAGACATATACAGTAGATTTTATATTTCTCATAATCTTTAAAGGAAAAGTTATCAGATGTACTGCAATAATGAGATGAATAGTATACCAAGCATTGGAAAATAGAAAAAAATGGAAAATAACAGATTGATTCTTGCTTGTTTTAACATTATTCCACAAATGAGAATATTTTTAATACATTATATCTTAAAAATCTATCTGATAGTGAATTGAACACAAGGTTAGTCTTAATTAATTCAGGCTCCTGTGAGACAGCATAAATGAAATATAATTAATTTTAATCTTTACCTTCTTCTCATTGGAAAGACTGATCCTGAGGATGAAACTCCAATACTTTGGCCACCTCATGTGAGGAGTTGACCCATTGGAAAAGACCCTGATGCTGGGAGGGATTGGGGGCAGGAGGAGAAAGGGACGACAGAGGATGAATTGGCTGGATGGCATCGCTGACTTGATGGACATGAGTTTTGGTAAACTCCGGGAGTTGGTGATGGACAGGGAGGCCCGGCATGCTGCAATCCATGGGGTCACAAAGAGTTGGACACGACTGAGCAACTGAACTAAACTGAACTGAACTGAACCCTTTAAAAAAAATGAGAGGAAACTTCAGTTTCAACCCTGCTGGGATAGTATTTTAGCTTAATAACAGAGTGAAAATATATGGAAATCAGTTAAAAACCCTTTTGGATTTTTTAAGAAGCATTGGCTCTATCTTGAGTATTTCCTCATTGACATTAATGTAGTTTACCCAATTAAAAACTACATTAAATTCTCTGTTTTTGCTGCATTTGTCAATTATCCTCCTTTCAGGTCACTGGCCTCCCCCCAAGCTTTTCTTATTAAATTACCTTGATCAAGTTATTCTTAAATTTCTCCTTGGTACTTTAAGACAGAGGATGGTCAACTGGAGAAGGGAATGGCAAGCCACTTCAGTATTCTTGCCTAAGGAACACCATGAACAGTATGAAAAGGCCAAACTGATAGGATACCAAGAGGAACTCCATAGGTTAGTAGGTGCCCAATACGCTACTGGAGGTCAGTGGAGAAATAACTCCAGAAAGAATGAAGGGATGGAGCCAAAGCAAAAACAATACCCAGCTGTGGATGTGACTGGTGATAGAAGCAAGTTCCGATGCTGTAAAGAGAAATATTGCATAGGAACCTGGAATATCAGGTCCATGAATCAAGGCAAATTGGAAGTGGTCAAACTAGAGATCTCAAGGGTGAATGTCGACATTCTAGGAATAAGCGAACTAAAATGGACTGGAATGGGTGAATTTAACTCAGATGACCATCATATCTACTACTGTGGGCAGGAATCCCTCAGAAGAAATGGAGTAGCCATCATGGTCAACAAAAGAGTCTGAAATGCAGTACTTGGATGCAATCTCAAAAACGACAGAATGATCTCTGTTCGTCTCCAAGGCAAGCCATTCAATATCAGTTATCCAAGTCTATGCCCCAACCAGTAACGCTGAAGAAGCTGAAGTTGAATGGTTTTATGAAGACCTCCAAGACCTTTTAAAACTAACACGCAAAAAAGATATCCTTTTCATTATAGGGGACTGGAATGCAAAAGTAGGAAGTCAAGAAACACCTGGAGTAACAGGCAAATTTGGCATTGGAATGCGGATTGAAGCAGGGCAAAGACTAATAGAGTTTTGCCAAGAAAATGCACTGGTCATAGCAAACACCCTCTTCCAACAACACAATACAAGACTCTACACATGGACATCACCAGATGGTCAATACCGAAATCAGACTGATTATAGTCTATGCAGCCAAAGATTTAGAAGCTCTACATAGTCAACAAAAACAAGACCAGGAGCTGACTGTGGCTCAGATCATGAACTCCTTATCACCAAATTCAGACTTAAATTGAAGAAAGTAGAGAAAACCGCTAGACCATTCAGGTATGACCTAAATAAAATCCCTTATGATTATACAGTGGAAGTGAGAAATAAGTTTAAGGGCCTAGATCTGATAGATAGAGTGCCTGATGAACTATGGAATGAGGTTCGTGACATTGTACAGGAGACAGGGATCAAGACCATCCCCATGGAAAAGAAATGCAAAAAAGCAAAATGGCTGTCTGGGGAGGCCATACAAATAGCTGTGGAAAGAAAAAAAGTGAAAAGCAAAGGAGAAGAGGAAAGTAAAACATCTGAATGCAGAGTTCCAAAGAATAGCAAGAAGAGATAAGAAAGCCTTCTTCAGCGATCAATGCAAAGAAATAGAGGAAAGAACAGAATGGGAAAGACTAGAGATCTCTTCAAGAAAATTAGAGATACCAAAGGAACATTTCATGCAAGGATGGACTTCATAAAGGACAGAAATGGTACGGACCTAACAGAAGCAGAAGATATTAAGAAGAGGTGTCAAGAATACACGGAAGAACTGTTCAAAAAAGATCTTCACGACCCAGATAATCATGATGATGTGCTCACTAATCTAGAGCCAGACATCTTGGAATGTGAAGTCAAGTGGGCCTTAGAAACCATCACTACGAACAAAGCTAGTGGAGGTGATGGAACTCCAGTCGAGCTGTTTCAAATCCTGAAAGATGATGCTGTGAAAGTGCTGCACTCACTATGCCAGCAAATTTGGAAAACTCAGCAGTGGCCACAGGACTGGAAAAGGTCAGTTTTCATTCCAATTCCAAAGAAAGGCAATGCCAAAGAATGCTCAAACTACTGCACAATTGCACTCATCTCACATGCTAGTAAAATAATGCTCAAAATTCTCCAAGCCAGGCTTCAGCAATACGTGAACCGTGAACTCCCTGATGTTCAAGCTGGTTTTAGAAAAGGCAGAGGAACCAGAGATCAAATTGTCAACATCTGCTGGATCATGGGAAAAGCACGAGAGTTCCAGAAAAACATCTATTTCTGCTTAATGACTATGCCAAAGCCTTTGACTGTGTGGATCACAATAAACTGTGGAAAATTCTGAAAGAGATGGGACTACCAGACCACCTAACCTGCCTCTTGAGAAATCTGTATGCAGTTCAGGAAGCAACAGTTAGAACTGGACATGGAACAACAGACTGGTTCCAAATAGGAAAAGGAGTGCATCAAGGCTGTATATTGTCATCTTGCTTATTTAACTTATATGTACAGTACATCATGAGAAATGCTGGACTAGAAGAAGCACAAGTTGGAATCAAGATTGCTGGGAGAAATGTCAATAACCTCAGATATGCAGATGACACCACCCTTATGGCAAAAAGTGAAGAGGAACTCAAAAGCCTCTTTGTGAAAGTGAAAGAGGAGAGTGAAACAGTTGGCTTAAAGCTCAACATTCAGAAAACGAAGATCATGGCATCTGGTCCCATCACTTCATGGGAAATAGATGGGGAAACAGTGGAAACAGTGTCAGACTTTATTTTTGGGGGCTCCAAAATCACTGCAGATGGTGACTGCAGCCATGAAATTAAATGATGCTTACTCCTTGGAAGAAAAGTTATGACCAACCTAGACAGTATATTCAAAAGCAGAGACATTACTTTGCCGACTAAGGTCCGTCTAGTCAAGGCTATGGTTTTCCCTGTGGTCATGTATGGATGTGAGAGTTGGACTGTGAAGAAGGCTGAGCGCCAAAGAATTGATTTGAACTGTGGTGTTGGAGAAGACTCTCGAGAGTCCCTTGGACTGCAAGAAGATCCAACCAGTCCATTCTGAAGATCAACCCTGGGATTTCTTTGGAAGGAATGATGCTAAAGCTGAAGCTCCAGTACTTTGGCCACCTCATGCGAAGAGTTGACTCATTGGAAAAGAATCTGATGCTGGGAGGGATTGGGTGCAGGAAGAGAAGGGGACGACCGAGGATGAGATGGCTGGATGGCATCACGGACTCGATGGACGTGAGTCTGAGTGAACTCCAGGAGATGGTGATGGACAGGGAGGCATGGTGTGCTGCGATTCATGGGGTCACAAAGAGTCGGACAAGACTGAGGGACTGACCTGAATTAACTGAACTTTCTGAAGTTATGACACTAATTTTCATTCAGGTTCATATCACCATCTCTCAGACTATTTCTTGAGAATCTGTTCTAGCAAATACACACACACTCACACAAACAAAGTGCCTCGGGCTTTGCAATATTTCACATAGAGATCCTTAGAGGCAAAAAATAGTTGGTGTTAAGAAAAATGGAGTTATATACCTGTGGCTGATTCATGTTGAGGCTTGACAGAAAACAGTAAAATGCTGTAAAGCAATTATCCTTAAATAAAAAATAAATTTTTTAAAAGGTAAAAAAGAAAAATGGAGGAGACCCTACCCACTACAACTATAAAGACATATAAAAAATAAGAATAGTGCTCTGAAAATACAGTTCATAAACAGTGAAAATTAATACCAATGTGCAATTCTGATACCTGTAAGAAACACACACTGAAAACACATGATTTACACTTTACCCAGAATTTATATGAGCATATTTGAGATCTGTCTCATATGATTTAGACAATCTGCCACACAATATTAAAATACTTTGCACCTTCCTGATTCTTGACTTAGAGACCTAGCATTTCTAATCACTAAGATATTGAAGTACCATGTCTACCCTGAAGGAACTTATTTATTAAGCAGCCCAGCCCAAATTCCTTTCACACTCTCCTTTATCAGTTGTTACTACAGTTTTACAACATTAATTATAGTCTACAGCTCCCCCAAAAACATCTAGGCTAAAAGAAAAGGGTAAAGTGAATAAAAGTATTACAATTGTTATTTGTTTTCTGGTCCCATCACTTCATGGTAAATAGAAAGGGAAAGTAGAAGCAGTACAGATTTTCTTTGGCTCCAAAATCACTGTGGACAGTGATTGCAAACACAAAATTAAAAGATGCTTTCTGCTTGGAAGAAAAGCTACGACAAACCTAAACAGCGTATTAAAAACCAGAGACATCACTTTAGAGACAAAGGTCTATATAGTCAAAGCTACGGTTTTTCCAGTAGTCATGTATGGATATGAGTTGGACCCTAAAGAAGGCTGAGTGCTGAAGAATTGATGCTTTTGAGCTGTGGCATTGGAGAAGATTCTTGATAGTTCCTTGGACTGCAAGGAGATCCAACCAGTCAATCCTAAAGGAAATCAACCCTGAATATTCATTGGAAGGACTGATGCTGAAGCTGAAACTCCAAAACTTTGACCTCCTACTGCAAAGAGCTGACTCATTCAAAAAGACCCTGATGCTGTGAAAGATCGAAGGCAAAAGGAGAAGGGGACAGCATTGCTGGACAAGAAATGGTTACATAGCATCACTGACTCAATGGACAAGAATTTGAGCAAACTCTGGAAGGAGGTGGAGGACAAAGGAGCCTGGCATGCTGCAGTCCATGAGGTAGCAAAGAGTCAGACACAACTTTGCACCTGAACAAAAACATCATCTTTAAAAGATTTAGAAGACAGAGCAGATTCAAGCGGAAAGAACTCCAGCAGCATGGCAAAATCATAGTAAATGGTTATGCTTGTGATTAGAGAAATCTTGTGAGCAAGGTTAAAAAAGGACATCATAAGTAATTCTCAAACATCATTAACCATAATCAGGAAAATGATAAATGGAACTGCACAAAACGAAAAACTTCTTATCAAAAGACATCACTGAGAAATTGAAAGCAAAATTCAACATCCATTTATGATAAAAACTCTCCAGAAAGCAGGAACAGAAGGAACATATCTCAACATAATAAAAGCTATATATGACAAACCCACAGCAAACATTATCCTCAAAGGTGAAAAATTGAAGGCATTTCCCCTAAAGTCAGGAATAAGACAAGGCTGCCCTCTTTCACCGCTACTATTCAACAAGTTTTGGAAGTTTGGGCCACAGCAATCAGAGCAGAAAAAGAAATAAAAGGAATTCAAATTGGAAAAGAAGAAGTAAAACACTCACTGTTGGCAGGTGACATGACCTTCTACATAGAAAACCCTAAAGACTCCACCAGAAAATTCAGTTCAGTTCAGTTTAGTCACTCAGTCTTGTCCGACTCTTTGCGACCCCATGAATCGCAGCACACCATGCCTCCCTGTCCATCAACATCTCCCGGAGTTCACTCAGACTCACATCCATCGAGTCCGTGATGCCATCCAGCCATCTCATCCTCGGTCGTCCCCTTCTCTTCCTGCACCCAATCCCTCCCAGCATCAGATTCTTTTCCAATGAGTCAACTCTCCGCATGAGGTGGCCAAAGTACTGGAGTTTCAGCTTTAGCATCATTCCTTCCAAAGAAATCCCAGGGTTGATCTTCAGAATGGACTGGTTGGATCTCCTTGCAGTCCAAGGGACTCTCAAGAGTCTTCTCCAACACCACAGTTCAAAAGCATCAATTCTTCAGTGCTCAGCCTTCTTCACAGTCCAACTCTCACATCCATACATGACCACAGGGAAAACCATAGCCTTGACTAGACGGACCTTAGTCGGCAAAGTAATGTCTCTGCTTTTGAATATACTATCTAGGTTGGTCATAACTTTTCTTCCAAGGAGTAAGCATTGTTTAATTTCATGGCTGCAGTCACCATCTGCAGTGATTTTGGAGCCCCCAAAAATAAAGTCTGACACTGTTTCCACTGTTTCCCCATCTATTTCCCATGAAGTGATGGGACCAGATGCCATGATCTTCATTTTCTGAATGCTGAGCTTTAAGCCAATTTTTTTGCTCTCCTCTTTCAATTTCACAAAGAGGCTTTTGAGTTCCTCTTCCCTTTCTGCCATAAGGGTGGTGTCATCTGCATATCTGAGGTTATTGATATTTCTCCCAGCAATCTTGATTCCAACTGTTGTTTCTTCCAGTCCAGTGTTTCTCATGATTAACTCTGTATATAAATTAAATAAGCAAGATGACAATATATAGCCTTGACGCACTGCTTTTCCAATTTGGAACCAGTCTGTTGTTCCATGTCCAGTTCTAACTGTTGCTTCCTGAACTGCATACAGATTTCTCAAGAGGCAGGTTAGGTGGTCTGGTAGTCCCATCTCTTTCAGAATTTTCCACAGTTTATTGTGATCCACACAGTCAAAGACTTTGGCATAGTCATTAAGCAGAAATAGATGATTTTCTGGAACTCTCGTGCTTTTTCCATGATCCAGCAGATGTTGGCAATTTGATCCCTGGTTCCTCTGCCTTTTCTAAAACCAGCTTGAACATCAGGGAGTTCACGGTTCACGTATTGCTGAAGCCTGGCTTGGAGAATTTTGAGCATTACTTTATTAGCATGTGAGATGAGTGCAATTGTGCAGTAGTTTGAGCATTCTTTGGCATTGCCTTTCTTTGGAATTGGAATGAAAACTGACCTTTTCCAGTCCTGTGGCCACTGCTGAGTTTTCCAAATTTGCTGGCATAGTGAGTGCAGCACTTTCACAGCATCATCTTTCAGGATTTGAAACAGCTCGACTGGAGTTCCATCACCTCCACTAGCTTTGTTCATAGTGATGCTTTCTAAGGCCCACTTGATATCACATTCCAGGATGTCTGGCTCTAGATTAGTGATCACATCATCACGATTATCTGGGACATGAAGATCTTTTTTGAACAGTTCTTCCGTGTATTCTTGTCACCTCTTCTTAATATCTTCTGCTTCTGTTAGGTTCATACCATTTCTGTCCTTTATGGAGTCCATCCTTGCATGAAATGTTCCTTTGGTATCTCTAATTTTCTTGAAGAGATCTCTAGTCTTTCCCATTCTGTTCTTTCCTCTATTTCTTTGCATTGATCGCTGAAGAAGGCTTTCTTATCTCTTCTTGCTATTCTTTGGAACTCTGCATTCAGATGTTTTACTTTCCTCTTCTCCTTTGCTTTTCACTTTTTTTTCTTTTCACAGCTATTTGTAAGGCCTCCCCAGACAGCCATTTTGCTTTTTTGCATTTCTTTTCCACGGGGATGGTCTTGATCCCTGTCTCCTGTACAATGTCATGAACCTCATTCCATAGTTCATCAGGCACTCTATCTATCAGATCTAGGCCCTTAAATCTATTTCTCACTTCCACTGTATAATCATAAGGGATTTGATTTAGGTCATACCTGAATGGTTTAGCGGTTTTCCCTATTTTCCTCAGTTTGAGTCTGAATTTGGTAATAAGGAGTTCATGATCTGAGCCGCAGTCAGCTTCTGGTCTTGTTTTTGTTGACTGTATAGAGCTTCTCCATCTTTGGCTGCATAAAATATAATCAATCTGATTTCAGTGTTGACCATCTGGTGATGTCCATGTGTAGAGTCTTGTATTGTGTTGTTGGAAGAGGGTGTTTGCTATGACCAGTGCATTTTCTTGGCAAAACTCTATTAGTCTTTGCCCTGCTTCAATCTGCATTCCAATGCCAAATTTGCCTGTTACTCCAGGTGTTTCTTGACTTCCTACTTTTGCATTCCAGTCCCCTATAATGAAAAGGATATCTTTTTTGCGTGTTAGTTTTAAAAGGTCTTGGAGGTCTTCATAAAACTGTTCAACTTCAGCTTCTTCAGCGTTACCGGTTGGGGCATAGACTTGGATAACTGATATTGAATGATTTGCCTTGGAGACGAACAGAGATCATTCTGTCGTTTTTGAGATTGCATCCAAGTACTGCATTTCAGACTCTTTTGTTGACCATGATGGCTACTCCATTTCTTCTGAGGGATTCCTGCCCACAGTAGTAGATATGATGGTGATCTGAGCTAAATTCACCCATTCCAGTCCATTTTAGTTCGCTGATTCCTAGAATGTCGACGTTCACCCTTGCCATCTCTAGTTTGACTACTTCCAATTTGCCTTGATTCATGGACCTGATATTCCAGGTTCCTATGCAATATTGCTCTTTACAGCATCGGATCTTGCTTTTATCACCAGTCACATCCGCAACTGGATATTGTTTTTGCTTTGGCTCCATCCCTTCATTCTTTCTGGAGTTATTTCTCCACTGATCTCCAGTAGTATATTGGGCACCTAATGACCTAGGGAGTTCCTCTTTCAGTATCTTATCATTTTGCCTTTTCATACTGTTCATGGGGTTCTCAAGGCAAGAATACTGAAGTGGTTTGCCATTCTCTTCTCCAGCGGACCACATTCTGTCAGTTCTCTCCACCATGGCCCACCCGCCTTAGTCCCAGAAAATTTTCTTGGTCTACCAGAAAATTACTAGAGCTAATCAATGAATATAGTAAAGTTGCAGGATATAAATCAACACTCAGAAATCCCTTGAATTCCTATACACTAATAATGAGAAACTAGAAAGAGAAATTAAGGAAACAGTTTCATTCACTGTTGCAACGAAAAAAATAAAATACTTAGGTATATATCTACCTAGAGAAACAAAAGACCTATATATAAAAAGTATAAAACACTGGTGAAAGAAATCAAAGAGGACACTAATAGATGGAGAAATATACCGTGTTCATGGATCATAAGAATCAATATAGTGAAAATGAGTATACTACCCAAAGCAATCTATAGATTCAATGCAATCCCTATCAAGCTACCAACGGTATTTTTTCACAGAGCTAGAACAAATAATTTCACAGTTTGTACGGGAATACAAAAAACCTTGAATAGCCAAAGCAATCTTGAGAAAGAAGAATGGAACTGGAGGAATCAACCTGCCTGACTTTAGGCTCTACTATTAAGCCACAGTCATCAAGACAGTATGGTGGTTCTGGCACAAAGACAGAAATAAAGATCAACGGAACAAAATAGAAAGCCCAGAGATAAATCCATGAACCTATGGACACTTTATCTTTGACAAAGGAGGCAAGAATATACAATGGAGAAAAGACAATCTCCTTAACAAGCGGTGCTGGGAAAACTGGTCAACCACTTGTAAAAGAATGAAACTATTGTGTATATGTACCACAGCTTTCTTATCCATTCATCTGCTGATGGACATCTAGGTTGTTTCCCTGTCTTGGCTATTATAAACAGTGCTGCAATGAACACTGGGGTACATGTGTCTCTTTCAATTCTGGTTTCCTCGGTGTGTATGCCCAGCAGTGGGATTGGTGGGTCATAAGGCAGTTCTATTTGCAATTTTTTAAGGAATCTCCACACTGTTCTCCATAGTGGCTCTCAGTGAAGTTACTCAGTTGTGTCCAACTATTTGTGACCCCATGGACTGTAGCCTACCAAGCTCCTCTGTCCATGGAATTCTCCAGGCAAGAATACTGGAGTGGGCTGCCATTTCCTTCTCCAGGGGATCTTCCTGACCCAGGGATTGAACCTGGGTTTCCCGCATTGGAGGCAGACGCTTTAACCTCTGAGTCACCAGGGAAGCAGTTTGCATTCCCACCAACAGTGTAAGAGGGTTCCGTTTTCTGTAAGAAACAAATCGCCAGTCTATGTTTGATACAGGATACTTGGGGCTGGCGCACGGGGATGATCCAGAGAAATTATATGGGGTGGGAGGTGGGAGGGGGGTTCAGGATTGGGAACTCATGTACACCCATGGCGGATTCATGTCAACGTATGGCAAAACCAATACAGTATTGTAAAGTAAAATAAAGTAAAAATTAAAATTAAAAAAAAAAAGAATGAAACTAGAATACTTTCTAACATGATACACAAAAATAAACTCAAAATGGATTAAAGATCTAAACGTAAGATCAGAAACTATAAAACTCCTAGAGGAGAACATAGGCAAAACACTCTCTGACATACATCACAGCAGGATCCTCTATGACCCACCTCCCAGAATATTGGAAATAAAAGCAAAAATAAACAAATGGGACCTAATTAAACTTAAAAGCTTCTGCACAACAAAGGAAACTATAAGCAAGGTGAAAAGACAATCTTCAGAATGGGAGAAAATAATAGCAAATGAGGCAACTGATAAACAACTAATCTCAAAAATATACAAGCAACTCCTGCAGCTCAATTCCAGAAAAATAAATGACCCAGTCAAAAAATGGGCCAAAGAACTAAATAGACATTTCTCCAAAGAAGACATACAGATGGCTAACAAATGCATGAAAAGATGCTCAACATCACTCATTATCAGAGAAATGCAAATCAAGACCACAGTGAGGTACCATTTCACACCAGTCAGAATGGCTGCGATCCAAAAGTCAACAAACAATAAATGCTGGAGAGGGTGTGGAGAATAAGGAACCCTATGGAGAACAGTGTGGAGATTCCTTAAAAAACTGCAAATAGAACTGCCATATGACCCAGCAATCCCACTGCTGGGCATGCACACTGAGGAAAACAGAATTGAAAGAGACACGTGTACCCCAATGTTCATTGCAGCACTGTTTATAATAGCCAGGACATGGAAACAACCTAGATGTCCATCAGCAGACGAATGGATAAGCAAGCTGTGGTACATATACACAATGGAGTATTACTCAGCCATTAAAAAGAATACATTTGAATCCGTTCTAATGAGGTGGATGAAACTGGAGCCTATTATACAGAGTGAAGTAAGCCAGAAAGAAGAACACCAATACAGTATACTAACACATATATATGGAATTTAGAAAGATGGTAATGATAAACCCCATATGCAAGACAGCAAAAGAGACACAGATGTATAGAACAGTCTTTTGGACTCTGTTGGAGAGGGCAAGGGTGGGATGATTTGGGAGAATGGCATTGAAACATGTGTAATATCATATGTGAAACGAATTACCAGTCCAGGTTCGATGTGATTCAACAGGATACTTGGGGCTGGTGTGCTGGGATGACCCAGAGGGATGGTATGGGGAGGGAGGTGGGGGGCGGGGTTCAGGATGGGGAACATGTGTACACCCGTGGCAGATTCATGTTAATGTATGGCAAAACCAATACAATATTGTAAAGTAATTAACCTCCAATTAAAATAAATAAATTTATATATTAAAAAAAGAATAAATTGAAAGGACAAACCACAGCCCAGGAGATGATATTTACACATGTGCCTAATAGAAGACTTACAAGGAAATTCCAGAAATCGTAAGCAAAAGCCAGGGAAGCTAATAAAACAACAGGAACATGTCTTAAGCATATATTTATAAAAGGAGATATCCAAATCGCCAATAGCATGAGAAAAGTTGCTGAAATTCATTGCATACTCAGAAGCTCAGTCATGTCCAACTCTTTGTGACACTGTAGACTGTAAACCACCAAGTTCTTCTGTCCATGGAATTTTCCAGGCAAGAATATTGGAGTGGGTTGCCATTTTTTTTTCCAGGATATCATCCGAACTTGGGGACTGAACACATGTCTCCTGCATCTCCTGCATCAGCAAGCGGCTTCTTTACCATTGTGCCACAGGGAATTAGTCAAGTCCTAAATCTAAATATACACATTCCTGCTGCTGCTGCTCCTGCTAAGACGCTTCAGTTGTGTTCGACTTTGTGTGACCCCATAGACGGCAGCCCACCAGGCTCCTCTGTCTGTGGGATTCTCCAGGCAAGAACAATGGAGTGGGTTACCATTTCCTTCTCCAATACCCATTTCTATGACTCTGTAAATTGACTCCTAGGCAAGCGGCCAAAAGAAAATCACACATGTGTAAAAACGTATATGACTCAGGTGTCTATCAACAGAAAAAGATATAAAAATATAAATCCCTCTATTGCCTTAGACACTCTGGGCAACTATAACAAAAACACCACCGACTGAGTGTCTTAATCAATAAAATTTTATTTCTCACAGTTACGGAGGTTGGATGTCTAAGATCAGTGTGATAGCAAGGCTGGGCTCTGGTGAGAACACTTTTCCTCGCTCATAAACAGCCATCTTCTAAAAGGTCCTAATATTCCTGGGAGATAGAGAGCTCTGGGCCCTTCACCCCCTTTCCCTTTCAAGAGCCCTGAGCCCATCAGCAGGACTCCACCCCGCTGCTGCTGCTGCTGCTGCTAAGTGGCTTCAGTCATGTCCGACTCTGTGCAACCCCATAGACAGCAGCCCACTAGGCTCCTCTGTCCCTGGGATTCTCCAGGCAAGAACACTGGAGTGGGTTGCCATTTCCTTCTCCAAAGCATGAAAGTGAAAAGTGAAAGTGAAGTCATTCAGTCGTGCCCGACTCTTAGCAACCCCATGGACTGGAGCCTATAAGGCTCCTCCATCCATGGGATTTTCCAGGCAAGAGTACTGGAGTGGGGTGCCATTGCCTTCTCCGCTCCACCCCCCTGCTTCCACCCAAATCCAGTTACTTTCCAAGAGCCTCACCTCCAAGCACTATCCCATTATGAATCAGGGCCTCAACATATAAATTTTGAAGCACATAAACTTTCAATCCATAGGAGATCTATTTATACAAGGGAAAACCTCACTTAATGAAAATAAATGCAGTACACTGACAGGTAACAGGCTTCCCAGGTGGCTCAGTGGTAAAGAATCTGCCTGACAGTGAAGGAGACTTGGATTCACCCCTGGATTGGGAAGATCCCCTGGAGAAGGGAATGGCAACCCACTCCAATATTCTTGCCTGGAGGATCCCGCGGACAGAGGAACCTGGCGGGCTACAGGCCATGGGGTGGCAAAGAGGGGCCCACTTGAGTGACTAAGCACAAACACACAACAGGTAACATCTTGCAGCTAGAATTTTGAGAAAAAGTAGTCAGATGTAAGAATATATAATATTCCATTTATATAAAGTACCAAATAGGAAAAAGTTACCCATGGCATTATAAGTCAGATATTTTCCTTTGTGAGTTAGTGACCAGAACGGACACAAAGACACCGTTCTAGGATTTCCTAATGTTCTTACTTGTATTTCCTACATTTATACAATGTACTTGTATTACATTTTGGGGCATCTTTACTCTGAAAAGTATTTAAAAGTTTTATGCCTATAATCTGTACACATTTTAAGGCTTTGTTACAAGACAGTGAAAGATGACTTTTAAAATATTTAGGGAAAGAGGATAAAAATGATACACTTACTGTCAAAGAGAAGTGTCCTGGGTTAAGCTTATAAATAACTTGGTATTAGACTGTAAAGTGAGTTTTTAAAAAGTTCAAAAACTTTCCCTTCAACAGTATAATTGAAAGAGGGTTATTGTGTGTTGACAGACAGGAGCCTTAACATATCTCATTATTTCAAGAATTGAAAATGAGGAAAATTATTAACATTGGCCTCTTGGAGAAAAAAAAAATCACTGCATGATGAATTAAAGTAAATGATTAAAGGAACGTTTCTCTAAAATGATGTTCTGAAAAATCAAAAAGGAAACTTCAGGAGGTTGTTTGGAATCCTTGAAAAAGCCTAAGAGTATGTGCCCATTTTATAATTAATGGAGAAATCCAAGCAAGCACAGATTGAGATGAGAAGGTGTGGTTTGAAATAAAAAGCAAAGGAGAAGATGAGAAAATATTGCAAGGGAATTAAAAGCTCAAAAGGCAGAATCAAGTTCAACTGTTATAAGACTATTAAAATATTTTTTTAATGTATTAAAAGTGTATCATTAAAACTTAATAGAGTGGAAGACGCAGAAGGCAATGGCACCCCACTCTAGTACTCTTGCCTGGAAAATCCCATGGACGGAGGAGCCTGGTAGACTCCAGTCCATGGGGTTGCTAAGAGTCGGGCACGACTGAGTGACTTCACTTTCATTTTTCACTTTCATGCACTGGAGAAGGAAATGGGAACCCACTGTAATTTTCTTGCCTGGAGAATCCCAGGGACAGAGGAGCCTAGTGGGCTGCCGTCTATGGGGTCGCACAGAGTCAGACACAACTGAAGCGATTTAGCAGCAGCAGCACCAGAGAGGAAGAAGAGCAAATAGATGCCACTGATGAGAAAGTAACAGATATTAAAATGAGGGAGGAAAATGCCAACATATATATAATTTATACTGCCCCAATGGAATGACTAGATCAAATAAAGCAAAATAAGCTGAGACAAGCCTGAAGAAAAGTTTGAGGCTAAAAAAATCCATCTTTAAGGAAAATGAAAGGTTGGCATTTCATTGATGAAAATTAGATGTAAAAATTGCATCTAAAGATATTCTCAATAATCATGAATTGTATATGTGAGCTGGCAGAGCCCTAATAAACATTCTGTTAGATGTATTATTTATTAAAATTGGAAAAGAGCCTTGAGTATACCAGTGTCAAATTTCTCCATGCAAATGAACTGTCAGAAGACAATAGATTGATACATCCAGCACTTGAAGAGCAATAATATTGCAAATGAAGAATATAAAATATAAGCAAACTCATATATGTTGGTGACAAAGAGATACTCTCAGATACAGACAGTCAAAAAGTAGAACACACATACTGTCCTCACAGAGGAAAAGAATTATTAAAACTTATAGAGGAGAAAAGATAATATTAACAATCAAAATTTAAAATTCATTGTACGTGAGACAGCAAAAGAGACACAGATGTATAGAACAGTCTTTTGGACTCTGTGGGAGAGGGAGAGGGTGGGATGATTTGGGAGAATGGCATTGAAACATGTATAATATC
The DNA here is from genome assembly GCF_032405125.1 of Capricornis sumatraensis. Classification (NCBI taxonomy): domain Eukaryota; kingdom Metazoa; phylum Chordata; class Mammalia; order Artiodactyla; family Bovidae; genus Capricornis; species Capricornis sumatraensis. The sequence goes on along the minus strand of NC_091089.1, from coordinate 10,655,137 downwards.
ATATAAGAAATGAATTGCCAGTCTAGATTTGATGCAGGATACAGGATGCTTGGGGTTGGTGCACTGGGATGACCCAGAGAGATGGTATGGGGAGGGAGGTGGGAGGGGCATTCAAGATTGGGAACACATGTACACCCGTGGCAAATTCATGTTGATGTATGGTGAAACCAATACAGTATTATAAAGCGAAATAAAAAAAGTAAATAAAATTCATTGTACTAAAAATTAACTTTGAGCACAGAAAACACTTAAGATATTAAAATCTGATTAATGTAAATCTAGTTGACAATAACTACAAATGATATACAATCAATTTTGAATGAAAAGATATGTGAGAAATAATACATGACAAAATAAACTAAACTAAAAACATAGGTCTGACTGTGTTAAGAAAAATAAATGTAAGTCTTATGGGAGTGAATTGCCACAAATAGGTTAGTTCCTATATGTTCTACCAGGAATATCTTACATGAAATATAAAATTAATGGCTGAGGAAATGGCAGCAGGAAGATTTTGTTTAGAAATAGATGATTAGACATAATTACACATACATAATTAACATGCTAATACATATAATTTTATCCTCATTGATATGGTCATGTTCAACATAGCAAAATGAACAATCTAAGATATATTTGAAGGAAAGTTTTTATGCTAAAGAAAGTCATTTCTATTTTTTCTTATTATTCTTTTTTAATTGAAGGATAATTGCTTTACAATATTAAGTTGACCTCTGCCATATATCAACATGAGTCAGCCACAGGTAAGAAATCATTTCTAAGCAAAATAAAAAGATGACCTTTTTTTTAAATCAAAATTACATATAAAAGTTACATCTGAAGACTCAAAGATTTATGTATCCTTTTAAAGCTAGGTAAGGGGCCTGATGGGCTTCCCTGGTGGCTCAGCAATAGAGTCCATCTGCAATGCAAGAGAAACGACTTCCATTCTTGGGTTGGGAACATTCCCTGCAGAAGGTAATGGCAACCCACTCCAGTATTCTTGCCTGAGAAATCCCATGAACAGAGGAGCCTGGTGGGCTACCGTCCATGGGGTCACAAAAAGAGTTGGACATGACTTAGCAACCAAATAACAATAAAGGAATATAACTTCCAGTGATGTCATGGATAGGATTCTCTGGCCTCCTCATTGTCCAAAAGGCAGTTCCAAGAGACCACCTTTATAAATAACAATTCTGGCACCTCCTACTGCAGCCCTTCTTGAATTCTGTCTTTATAGTTATTCCAAGTATAACGCACATACATATGACATATGTTTTAAAATTATGTATAAATACACATGTAAACCGTGTATATATATACTTAAAACTACACATATATTTACATATTAAAACTATATACATGCATACCTTTAAACTATAAATATGATTTGAAATATGTATGCATAGTTTTCAAACATTGTTTCTCTAATGTTAACATAATCTAATTTGGCATTTATCCTGAATTTCAAATGTCTTTCAGTCTAATCAGTTCAACAATTTGTAATCATACATAACTTCATGTCTATAAATTTTTGCCATTCCCATAAATAACAACACAATTCTTCCAGGAAACTCAGGTAAGAAATCACAGTTACCTTTAACTTACTTCTCATCCAGAATTCCCATAACAAATCAATCACGGAAAATGCTTTCTAATTTGTTTTTTGGGGGGAACGTTTTCAAATGAATAATGTATCTTAAAAGAACATATTGATTTCTAATTTAATTTAAGAAAAGCTGTTTTAAACCCAAGACAGTCAAAAAAACACTGTGACAGCCATCTAAAATCCATTACCTGGAATGAAACCCAAGATGTTATAAAACAGGGAGCAGAATCTAAAAATTAAAAGGTTATAAAGGATTTTTTCAGTAAAAATGGAATTTTAGTAAAGAGGATTATAAGAATTGTTTTAGTAAAAGATATTAACTATGAAAATTGTTTCATAAAGATATAGCAAAGCATTGTAAACCAGTAACTGTAGGAAAAATGGAGAAGTTAGTCAATACACAGTGTAATTTCCCCTTCAGATAAAGAGAGCTTCAGCCTCAAAATAAATTTAAACAAAGAGTGGGCAACTCCAAAATGATTAAGATTGTTTAGCTATAAAAAAGGGGAAAGAAGTATGAAACCATTCTATCCTACCAGGTGAAAAAGGTGAAAAACTGAAAAATTGACACAGCTTCTTAGTAAGAGAAGTCGGGTCACAGGGCAAATTGCTGGCTCTAAAATTGGAGAAGCAGATACAGAGAATCAATATCAGAATAGGAAAACCTGAACCTCAGTTCAGTAGCTCAGTCATGTCAGAATCTTTGCGACCCCATGAGTTACAGCATGCCAGGCCTCCCTGTCCATCAACATCTCCCGGAGTTCACTCAGACTCACATCCATCGAGTCCGTGATGCCATCCAGCCATCTCATCCTCTGTTGTCCCCTTCTCCTCCTGCCCCCAATCCCTCCCAGCATCAGAGTCTTTTCCAATGAGACAACTCTTCTCATGAGGTGGCCAGACACTGGAGTTTCAGCTTCAGCACCATTCCTTCCAAAGAAATCCCAGGGTTGATCTTCTTCAGAATGGACTGGTAGGAACTCCTTGCAGTCCAAGGGACTCTCAAGAGTCATCTCCAACACCACAATTCAAAAGCATCAGTTCTTTGGTGCTCAGCCTTCATCACAGTCCAACTCTCACATCCATACATGACCACAGGAAAAACCAGAGCCTTGACTAGCCGGACCTAGGTTGGCAAAGTAATGTCTCTGCTTTTGAATATACTGTCTAAGTTGGTCATAACTTTTCTTCCAAGGAGTAATCGTCTCTAATTTCATGGTTAGAGTCACCATTTGCAGTGATTTTGGAGCCCCCCAAAAATAAAGTCTGACACTATTTCCACTGTATCTCCATCTATTTCCCATGAAGTGATGGGACAGGATGCCATGATCTTTGTTTTCTGAATGTTGAGCTTTAAGCCAACTTTTTCACTCTCCTCTTTCACTTTTATCAAGAGGCTTTTGAGTTCTTTTTCACTTTCTGCCATAAGGGTGGTGTTATCTGAATATCTGAGGTTATTAATATTTCTCCTAGCAATCTTGATTCCAGCTTGTGCTTCTTCCAGTCCAGTGTTTCTCATGATGTACTCTGCATATAAGTTAAAGAAGCAGGGTGACAATATACAGCCTTGATGCACTACTTTCCCAATTTGGAACTAGTCTGTTGTTCCATGTCCAGTTCTAACTGTTGCTTCCTGACCTGCATACAGATTTCTCAAGAAGCAGGTCAGGTGGTCTGGTATTCCCATCTCTTTCAGAATTGTCCACTGTTTATTGTGATCCACACAGTCAAAGGCTTTTGCATAGTCAATAAAGCAGACATAGATGTTTTTCTGGAACTCTCTTGCTTTTTCCATGATCCAGTGGATGTTGGCAATTTGATCTCTGGTTCCTCTGCCTTTTCTAAAACCAGCTTGAACATCAGGGAGTTCACGGTTCACATATTGTTGAGCCTGGCTTGGAGAATTTTGAGCATTACTTTACTAGCGAGTGAGATGAGTGCAATTGTGCAGTAGTTTGAGCATTCTTTGGCATTGCCTTTCTTTGGGATTGGAATGAAAACTGACCTTTTCCAGTCCTGTGGCCACTGCTGAGTTTTCCAAATTTGCTGGCATAGTGAGTGCAGCACTTTCACAGCATCATCTTTCAGGATTTGAAACAGCTCCACTGGAATTCCATCACCTCCACTAGCTTTGTTCTTAGTGATGCTTTCTAAGGTCCACTTGACTTCACATTCCAAGATGTCTGGCTCTAGATGAGCGATCACATCATCGTGATTATCTGGGTTGTGAAGATCTTTTTTGAGCAGTTCTTCTGTGTATTCTTGCCGCCTCTTCTTAATATCTTCTGCTTCTGTTAGGTCCATACAATTTCTGTCCTTTATCAAGCCCATGTTTGCATGAAATGTTCCCTTGGTATCTCTAATTTTCTTGAAGAGATCTCTAGTCTTTCCCATTCTGTTCTTTTCCTCTATTACTTTGCATTGATCACTGAAGAAGGCTTTCTTATCTCTTCTTGCTATTCTTTGGAACTCTGCATTCAGATGCTTATATCTTTCCTTTTCTCCTTTGCTTTTTGCCTCTCTTCTTTTCACAGCTATTTGTGAGGCCTCCCCAGACAGCCATTTTGCTTTTTTGCATTTCTTTTCCATGGGGATGGTCTTGATCCCTGTCTCCTGTACAATGTCATGAACCTCACTCCATAGTTCATCAGGCACTCTATCTATCAGATCTAGGCCCTTAAATCTATTTCTCACTTCCACTGTGTAATCATAAGGGATTTGATTTAGGTCATACCTGAATGGTCTAGTGGTTTTCCCTATTTTCTTCAGTTTGAGTCTGAATTTGGTAATAAGGAGTTCATGATCTGAGCCACAGTCAGCTCCTGGTCTTGTTTTTGTTGACTGTATAGAGCTTCTCCATCTTTGGCTGCAAAGAATATCATCAATCTGATTTTGGTGTTGACCATCTGGTGATATCCTTGTGTAGAGTCCTCTTGTGTTGTTGGAAGAGGGTGTTTGCTATGACCAGTGCATTTTCTTGGCAAAACTCTATTAGTCTTTGCCCTGCTTCATTCCACATTCCAAGGCCAAATTTGCCTGTTACTCCAGGTGTTTCTTGACTTCCTACTTTTTCATTCCAGTCCCCTATAATGAAAAGGATATCTTTTTTGTGTGTTAGTTCTAAAAGGTCTTGTAGGTCTTCATAAAACCATTCAACTTCAGCTTCTTCAGCATTACTGGTTGGGGCATTGACTTGGATTACGGTGATATTGAATGGTTTGCCTAGGAAACGAACAGAGATCATTCTGTCGTTTTTGAGATTGCATCCAAGTACTGCATTTTGGACTCTTTTGTTGACCATGATGGCTACTCCATTTCTTCTGAGGGATTCCTGCCCTCAGTAGTAGATGTGATGGTCATCTGAGTTAAATTCACCCATTCCAGTCCATTTTAGTTCACTGATTTCTAGAATGTCGACTTTCACTCTTGCCATCTCTTGTTTGACCACTTCCAATTTGCCTTGATTCATGGACCTGATATTCCAGGTTCCTATGCAATATTGCTCTTTACAGCATTGGACTTTGTTTCTATCACCAGTCACATCCACAGCTGGTTACTGTTTTTGCTTTGGCTCCATCCCTTCTTTCTTTCTGGAGTTATTTCTTCAATGATCTCCAGTAGCATATTGGACACCTACTGACCTGGGGAGTTCCTCTTTTGGTATCCTATCATTTTGCCTTTTCATACTGTTCATGGGATTCTCAAGGCAAGAATACTGAAGTGGTTTGCCATTCCCTTCTCCAATGGACCACATTCTGTCAGACCTCTCCACCCATCTTGGGTTGCCCCACGGGCATGGCTTGGTTTCATTGAGTTAGACAAGGGTGTGGTCCTAGTATGATTAGATTGACTAGTTTTCTGTGAGTATGGTTTCAGTGTGTCTGCCCTCTGGTGCCCTCTTGCAACACCTACCATCTTACTTGGGTTTCTCTTACCTTGGGCGTGGGGCATCTCTTCATGGCTGCTCCAGCAAAGCGTAGTCGCTGCTCCTTACCTTGGACGAAGGGTATCTGCTCACTGCCACCCTTTCTGACCTTCCATGTGGGATAGCTCATCTAGGCCCTCCTGTGCCAGCGCAGCCACCGCTTCTTGGACGCGGGTTGATCTTCCCGGCTGCTGTCCCTGGCCTCAGATGCGGGGTGGCTTTTGGTGGCCCCAGACCCTGGCCTCGTACGCGGGGTGGCTCCTCAAGACTGTTGCTCCTACCTTGGATGCAGGGTGGCTCCTCCTGGCCGTTCCTGCGCCATCGCAGCCTAGCACTCTCGGCCGCTGCCCCTGACCTCAGACGTGGGGTAGCTCCTCTCGATAAGCTGATATAATTGAGGCTCAGGGCTTCCCTAGTGGCTCAGAGAGTAAAGAATCAGCCTGCAATATGGGAGACCTGGGTTCGGTCCCTGGGTAGGGAAGATCCCCCAGAGAAGAGCATAGCAACCCACTCCAGTATTCTTGCCTAGAGAATGCCATGGACAGAAGAGCCTGGTGGGCAACAGTCCATGGGGTCGGAGAGTCGAGACTGAGCATGCAAAGCACTGCAATTTCTTTTTTTGGTTACATTTTAATTATAGCATGCTCCAATACAAGTAGGGCAATTGCTTTTCATGGAAAGAGAGATATAGTGAACCAAGAGGTTGTTTGGAAAACAAGCGACTTCCTTTGGGTTTTTGAGATTTAAAACAAAAACTCAGTGGGCTTAAGGAAGCTGTTAAAATGATACAGTTTCGGCTCATACAGAAAGATTTACTAATTAAATTTAAAGTGCCTTGAAACTATAATTTAAAAGATTTATTTAGAAGCCATTAAATTCCTAAGACAGCTAAATTTAAATTTTTGTCCTTAGGTGATTGTGAAAGCAAGACTATCATTTATTAGTTCAAACTACTTTCAGCAATGATTCCAAAGCAAGTAGCAAATAAACATAGCTACACATACTTATAGTTGACTTGGAGCTATTTTATGGCAACATTACCTGCAGTTTCTTCCTATTTCTACTGATGAACTAATTAACATTCTCACATAGATATTCATCAAACCTTGATTTGGGGCAGGAGATAAGCATAAAAACAACAGAAGACAAATATTTGCATGTAAAACATCTGCTTTGTCAACACCACAATCCTAGCTATATTAATTTAGCAATAATAATACAGCCTAGAGAGCATCTATCAGGAAGGTTTGTAGATTGAGGCTAATGCCCTTGCAAATGAGTTTACATTTACATATTTTACATTGTGGGAGTCATCAAAACATTCTTTAAAAAATATTAATTTAGAGAGCTAACATGATCTCCTAATATTTGAGTGAAAATTATAGGAAATGTTATACCAGTCATTATGCTAAATTTGTATTTCATCACAGTAGAATAATGAGTTAAAGGGTGGATAATAAAAGTGTAACAAATAATACATCTAGCCAGAATTTATTTTTATTTAGATGGAATTCTGTAAAGGGTAATGCTTGCCAATTCCTATTCATGCTAGACATAGGAAACTTAGCCAAAATGTTAAAATTAATTCTACCTCCATTTTGCCTTCCATACTCATGTTCAAAATTACACTGTAGGATTTTATTTAACCCGTGACTGTATCATTACAATAAAATGATTTTCCAATAATTTAAATAAGCTTTTGGAAAGAGATCTATGCACAATTTAATTCATACTACATTAAGCCTAAATATAAATATAACTAATACTATAACAAAAGAATTCTGATAAGCATTGCCAAATAATCAGTCTGATAGAGCTGGCATTACTATGTTTATTGTGATCAAGACAATTGTTTTACCGAAATAGTGGGACTGTTCAATTTTTCTTGGTCTGCTCACCTCTGATTTATTTTGCACTGAAATATTTATTCTTACTTCAACTCCTTCATTGTTAGTCACACAATATTTTTATTGTTTAGAAAAGACTTACTCAAAATATGGTCATCAATATTGTATTTTTGTTTTTCATTGACACTTTCCTTCTTCCCAAAGTACTCTACCTAATGTCCACTACAGTTCTTTTTTAATAAAGCTTTTTTTAATAAAATTATTTAAGAAAATAAATTTTGTTTTAAAATATTGATTAAATTTAATGAATTAAATAATTAAACAATTAAGTTCTATTATTATTAAGTAAATAATTAAAATTATTTAATAAAAATGTTTTAACAAAATGTATTTTCCATTGTGTCTTTCTGTTGCTTAACGTTGCTTTCTCTTGAGCATAAAGATGGGGAGATTTTATGAAATTTAGTTTCTTTTCAGGAAGACATTTTCTGACGGAATCAACACAGCTAAAACCAGATACTTTGTATGGCACAGAACCATCACATTCCTCCATTCAGCTGAGTTCTGGAAAACCACACGGTACTTCATACCCTGAGGAGATAGCAAGAAGCAAACAGGAAGGAAGGTAAGACAGCCCAAAAGGGAGAGGATATATGTATACATTCTGGAGAAGTGAATAGCAATCCATTCCAGTATTCTTGCCTGGAGATCCCACAAACAGAGAAGCCTGGGGGGCTACAGTCAGTGGAGTCGCAAAGAGTCAGACATGACTGAGCAACTAACACACACACACACGTATATATGTGGCTGATTCATTTTGATGTACAGTAGAAACGAACATAACATTTTCAAGCAACTATACTCCAATAAAAAATAATTTAGAAAAAAAAGGAAATAGGAAACTCCCGCCCTTGCACACCTGAAGTCTGCAAGCAAAGAAACATTCCTTCGGCAACAGAAATTGTGGAGCACTATTATCTAGGCATCCTATCACAGAAGTTTTAAAAAAGGGTCTTAAACAAAGACCCTTCAGATAAAGTGAAAAGAAAGTGAAGTCAGTCGTGTCCGACTCTTTCCGAATCTATGGACTGTAGTCTACCAGGTTCCACCATCCACGGGATTTTCCAGGCAAGAATACTGAAGTGGGTTGCCGTTTAAAGGGTAGAATAAAATCTTGAGTTAAGGGATTTAGAGGCTGCGAGAGCTGGCGCACGAAGTGCAGGCGGCTGCGAGAGGAGCTACCCCACGTCCGAGGCCAGGGGCAGCGGGCCTAGAGTGCCAGGCTGCGACGGCACAGGAGCAGCCGAGAGGAGCTACCCCGCGTCCGAGGTCAGTGGCGGCGGCCCGGATGAGCTACCCTGTGTCCGAGTTCAGAGGCAGCGGCCGGGAGGAGCTACCCCGCGTCCGAGGTCAGTGGCGGCTGGGAGGAGCTATCCCACGTCCGAGGTCAGGGGCGGAGCGAAGAGGAGCTACACCGCGATCGAGGTCAGTGGCGGCTGGGAGGATACACCTCTCGTCCAAGGCCAGGGCGGCGGCCGAGAGGTGCTACCTCGCGTCTAAGGTCAGGGGCGGCGGCTGGGAGGAGCTATCCTGCTTCCGAGGTCAGGGGCGGCTGGGAGAAGCCACCTCACATCTAAGGCCGAGGGCGGTGACGCTGAGGAGCACTCCGAGCCAGAGGCCATGGGCGGCAGCAGGGAGGAGCCATCCATGCCCGAGGCCAGGGCCAGGCCGGGAGGAGCATCCCTGGCTGCGCAGGCCTAGGAGAGCCTAGAGAAGCTATCCGACGTTGAAGGTCACGAAGGACGGCTGTAAGGAGATACCCCTCGTCCAAGGTAAGGAGCTGCGGCCGTGTTTTGCTGGAGCAGCTGTGAAGAGATACCCCACGCCTAAGGTAAGAGAAACCCAAGTAAGATGGTAGGTGTTGCAAGAGGGCATCAGAGGGCAGACACACTGAAACCATACTCATGGAAAACTAGTCAATCTAATCACACTAGGACCACACCCTTGTCTAACTAAATGAAACCAAGCCATGCCTGCGGGGCAACCCAAGGTGGGCGGGTCATGGTGGAGAGGTCTGACAGAGTGTGGTCCACTGGAGAAGGGAATGGCAAGCCACTTCAGTATTCTTGGCTTGAGAACACCATGAACAGTATGAAAAGGCAAAATGATAGGATACCAAAAGAGGAACTCCCCAGGTCAGTAGGTGCCCAACACACCACTAGAGATCAGTGGAGAAATAACTTCAGAAAGAAAGATGGGATGGAGCCAAAGCAAAAACAATACCCAGTTGTGGATGTGACTGGTGATAAAAGCAAGATCCGATGCTGTAAAGAGCAATATTGCATAGGAACCTGGAATATCAGGTCCATGAATCAAGGCAAATTGGAAGTGGTCAAACTAGAGATCTCAAGGGTGAATGTCGACATTCTAGGAATCAGCGAACTAAAATGGACTGGAATGGGTGAATTTAACTCAGATGACCATCATATCTACTACTGCGGGCAGGAATCCCTCAGAAGAAATGGAGTAGCCATCATGGTCAACAAAAGAGTCCAAAATGCAGTACTTGGATGCAATCTCAAAAACAACAGAATGAACTCTGTTCGTCTCCAAGGCAAACCATTCAAAATCACAGTTATCCAAGTCTATGCCCCAACCAGTAATGCTGAAGAAGCTGAAGTTGAATGGTTTTATGAAGACCTACAAGACCTTTTAGAACTAACACACAAAAAAGATATCCTTTTCATTATAGGGGACTGGAATGCAAAAGTAGGAAGTCAAGAAACACCTGGAGTAACAGGCAAATTTGGCCTTGGAATGTGGAATGCAGCAGGGCAAAGACTAATAGAGTTTTGCCAAGAAAATGCACTGGTCATAGCAAACACCCTCTTCCAACAACACAAGAGGACTCTACACAAGGACATCACCAGATGGTCAACACCAAAATCAGATTGATGATATTCTTTGCAGCCAAAGATGGAGAAGCTCTATACAGTCAACAAAAAACAAGACCAGGAGCTGACTGTGGCTCTGGTCACGAACTCCTTATTACCAAATTCAGACTCAAATTGAAGAAAGTAGGGAAAACCACTAGACCATTCAGGTATGACCTAAATCAAATCCCTTATGATTATACAGTGAAAGTGAGAAATGGATTTAAGGGCCTAGATCTGACAGATAGAGTGCCTGATGAACTATGGACGCAGGTTAGTGACATTGTACAGGAGACAGGGATCAAGACCATCCCCATGGAAATGAAATGCAAAAAAGCAAAATGGCTATCTGGGGAAGCCTTACAAACAGCTGTGAAAAGAAGAGAGGTGAAAAGCAAAGTAAAAAAGGAAAGATATAAGCATCTGAATGCAGAGTTCCAAAGAATATCAAGAAGAGATAAGAAAGCCTTCTTCAGCGATCAATGCAAAGTAATAGAGGAAAACAACAGAATTGGGAAGACTAGAGATCTCTTCAAGAAAATTAGAGATACCAAAGGAACATTTCATGCAAAGATGGGCTCGATAAAGGACAGAAATGGTATGGACCTAACAGAAGCAGAAGATATTAAGAAGAGGTGGCAAGAATACACGGAAGAACTGGACAAAAAAGATCTTCAAGACCCAGATAATCATGATGATGTGATCACTAATCTAGAGCCAGACATCTTGGAATGTGAAGTCAAGTGGGCCTTAGAAAGCATCACTACAAACATAGCTAGTGGAGGTGACGGAATTCCAGTGGAGCTGTTTCAAATCCTGAAAGATGATGCTGTGAAAGTGCTGCACTCACTATGCCAGCAAATTTGGAAAACTCAGCAGTGGCCACAGGACTGGAAAAGGTCAGTTTTCGTTCCAATCCCAAAGAAAGACAATGCCAAAGAATGCTCAAACTACTGCACAATTGCACTCATCTCACATGCTAGTAAAGTAATGCTCAAAATTCTCCAAGCCAGGCTTCAGCAATACGTGAACCGTGAACTCCCTGATGTTCAAGCTGGTTTTAGAAAAGGCAGAGGAACCAGAGATCAAATTGCCAACATCCACTGGATCATAGAAAAAGCAAGAGAGTTCCAGAAAAACATCTATTTCTGCTTTATTGACTATGCCAAAGCCTTTGACTGTGTGGATCACAATAAACTGTGGAAAATTCTGAAAGAGATGGGAATACCAGACCACCTGACCTGCTTCTTGAGAAATCTGTATGCAGGTCAGGAAGCAACAGTTAGAACTGGACATAGAACAACAGAATGGTTCCAAATAGGAAAAGGAGTATGTCAAGGCTGTATATTGTCACCCTCCTTCTTTAACTTCTATGCAGAGTACATCATGAGAAATGCTGGACTGGAAGAAGCACAAGCGGGAATCAAGATTGCCGGGAGAAATATCAGTAACCTCAGATATGCAGATGACACCACCCTTATGGCAGAAAGTGAAGAGGAGCTAAAAAGCCTCTTGATGAAAGTGAAAGAGGAGAGTGAAAAAGTTGGCTTAAAGCTCAACATTCAGAAAATGAAGATCATGGCATCCGGTCCCATCACTTCATGGGAAATAGATGGGGAAACAGTGGAAACAGTGTCAGACTTTATTTTGGGGGGCTCAAAAATCACTCCAGATTGTGACTGCAGGCATGAAATTAAAAGACGCTTACTCCTTGGAAGAAAAGTTATGACCAACCTAGATAGTATATTCAAAAGCAGAGACATTACTTTGCTGACTAAGGTCCAGCTAGTCAAGGCTATGGTTTTCCCTGTGGTCATGTATGGATGTGAGAATTGGGCTGTGAAGAAGGCTGAGTGCTGAAGAATTGATGCTTTTGAACTGTGGTGTTGGAGAAGTCTCTTGAGAGTCCCTTGGACTGGACTCCAACCAGTCCATTCTGAAGGAGGTCCAACGAGTCCATTCTGAAGGCAATCAACCCCGGGATTTCTTTGGAAGGAATGATGCTAAAGCTGAAGCTCCAGTACTTTGGCCACCTCATGCGAAGAGTTGACTCATTGGAAAAGACTCTGATGCTGGGAGGGATTGGGGACAGGAGGAGAAGGGGACGACTGAGGGTGAGATGGCTGGATTCATCACGGACTGATGGACGTGATTCTGAGTGAACTCCAGGAGATGGTGATGAACAGGGATGCCTGGCGTGCTACGATTCATGGGGTTGCAAAGAGTGGGACATGACTGAGTGACTGAACTGAACTGAATTGACACTTCCAAGTTCTTGATTTATATCATGAACATGAGCATTATGTCAATGGAATCACAGGAGACTCAAATTCCCCACTTACATCATTGACAAATATTTATAAGAACTTCAGAAGTTTATATAAAAGTCAAATTTTTATCAGTATTTATAAAGGATTTCCCTGTAATGCCTTCCAAATAGTCTATGTATTTGTTCTTCCTCTATTAATTGTTCATTTACATACTCCTCCTCTTGAATTTTTTTTTTTTTTCTTGTTGCTTATGTGGACCACTAGGAAGGAGAGCTCATATATTCAGTTGTGAGACTCTGGAGACACAGATTCGTCCCTGGGTTGGGAATATCCCCTGGGGAAAGAAATCGCAACCCACTCCAGTATTCTTACCCAGAGAATCCCATGGACAGAAGAGTCTGGTGGGCTATAGCCCATGAGGTCACAGAGTTGGACTCAACTGAGCATGCATGTGTACTGAGAAACCTAAGAAAATTTCATATTTGTCTTCTCTGAATGTATCAAAAATTGGATCGATATAAATATCTCCAAGGTCTAGAATAAAAGCCCGTATGCTAAGTTTGGTCCTTGTGAAAAAGATGATCTAGAAAAAAAATTAGCTTTCTTCATGCTAATTCATGGATTTTTATTGTCCTTTACCCTTAGAATCTTTCCATTTGCTGATGCAAGCAACTTAACTCTTTTTCATTATGTTTATAACTACAGTAACTATAAAGTCACATTTACAAATGCTGGCTGACAATTTAAGAAGCACACCTATCACTTTATTTTTAATCTATATTTTCCAGAGGCTGTGTGGCTAAATCTAATGGTGTTAATATTTAGTGTGTGAAAAAGGTTAAAGAGAGTTCTCCCAAGTATGTTTCTGTTCTTAAAATAGTATTATCTTATTTCCATATACCATTCTTTTTTTAAAAGAGGCTGCAAAGACTTTATTTTGATTTTAATAGACAAGTGGACTTCATTGAAATAACTTGAGCAACTTAGAGCAATCGTTCTATGGTGATTTCATATATTTTATTGATTTTGCACAAACATCATTCTATATTCAACAATGTGTTAGAGAAGATATACTGTTTATTTTGCACTTACAATTTCATATTCATATACACTGATAAGAGAATAGATAACTTTTACTAAGAGGTAACAGTTATATGAAAGTGAGAATTAATGCTGAAACTCTCATATGCAAACATATTGATAAGAAAGCAAATATCTAATATATCATAGAATGGAAAAAATATCAAGATGATTTAGAATCTCAAATGCAAAAAGAGGAAAATTATAGGCATACTCTAGAAAGTTTAATATCAAAAGTACTTTACTGGGTAAAAATTAAAAGAAATACTTGGTTTACTACCTTAAATATAATGTTTCTTAGAATTAGAAAATAAATGTATATTTTTTTATTTAGATAAAATGTGTATTTAGATATCAAAGTAATGGAATAATAATTTATGATTCTCAAATGCTACCAGATTAATATTAAGATATGTTTTCTTTTGCATCCTGGGGCTTTGTTGCCTAGGAAATAAGACAGGCCTGAGAGGATATCTGATATGGAGAAAAATCATTTATCAAAAATGCTAAGTGATAAATATTGCCCAAGAGATAAGAAAGATTATTTTCAAGAAATTTCTAATCCAATAAAAACAGTCTACATGGACAGCTGGACATTAACTATAAACAAATAGGCTAAGGTTCATAATAGATATGAAACTCCATGGGGGAGAGAATGGGCTATTAAATGAGCTGGAAATTAGAGGGCTAACAGAAGAGGCCAGTGTAACATGACCTTGAACTTGTTACAGAAATAACTTGTATATAAAAATGGGAGAGGCCTTGGGAACCACATGTGATGGACACCAAGAGATGAGAACAATAGCAAACAGTACAATTTGGCTAATGTAAATTATTTTTAAAGATAAATAACATGTCATAAAATAGAGGTGGAAAACTTGAACAGTCAAGAGGAAACGTGAAATGTTTAACAATCAGGTTAAAAAGTTTGTACTTTTATTTTTAAAAAAACAAAACTGAGAATACTTGAAGAAATTTCCAAGGAAGAATATTCTATTAACACTACTGGTCGAGTATAAAATGAGTTGAAATGAGAAAAAGAGGAAAAGACCAGAATAGAAGAGGCCTGTTCAGGAATAATTATGAAGAAGGAGATTTGAAAAATAAGTGGTTATATAGTTGTCTATGTAGAGACTTTCATTTGAAAATATAACTACATACTTTATATTAAAGGTAACAGAAGAGAAAAAGGAAATATATGGTATCGGCCATAGTCTTTGAATGTAAAGAAGAGTATTATAAAAATCAATGTCACATATTTATAAATAGCCAACTTGAAGCTCCAATACTTTGGCCACCTAAGACTGAGGGGAGGAGAAGAAAGGGGTGACAGAGGATGAGATGGTTGCATGGCATCACCAACTCAATGGACATGAGTTTGAGCAAACTCAGGGAGATGTTGAAGGCCAGGGAAGCCTGGTGTGTTGCAGGCCATGGGGTTGCAAAGAGTAGGACATGACAGCAACTGAACAACAACTTCAAACCTATATATTTTTCAAATGCAAAACTAATAAAAAAAAAAAAAAACTGTATATGGTCCAAACAGATTCATGCTTCCCATAATTACCTTATTCCAAACAAGATACTGGGAAACTGGAATGACTTCAGTATTTTAAGATTACAAAAGCATGTTTAACATTTCATGATTTCTCAATATAAGAGAATATGTGTAATCTAAGCTGAATATAAAATTAAAGTGAATAAAAACATTAAATAACATCTTATTTTCAAATTTATTCTAATGAATTTAATTGCCTACTTATTAATTTTGAAGGGAGAAAGCTTTGACAGAAATTACCCTATGCATGTTTCTGAATACTTAGTAATTTGAGGAAGGAAATCAGTAAAAAAATGTAGGATCTAGCAGTGCCAACATTATTAACTTGGAAACTAGACATGTTTGTTTGAACATATCTTCCAAAATTATAGATGCTTTCTTGGCAAGTTCCAACTGGGGAATTATATTTAATTATTCTTAACTATGGTTTTTCCAGTGGTCATGTATGGATGTGAGAGTTGGACTGTGAAGAAAGCTGAGTGCCAAAGAATTGATGTTTTTGAACTGTGGTGTTGGAGAAGACTCTTGAGAGTCCCTTGGACTGCAAGGAGATCCAACCAGTCCATCCTAAAGGAGATCAGTCCTGGGTGTTCTTTGGAAGGAATGATGCTAAAGCTGAAACTCCAGTACTTTGGCCACCTCATGTGAAGAGATGACTCATTAGAAAAGAATTTGATGCTGGGAGGGATTGGGGGCAGGAGGAGAAGGGGACGACAGAGGATGAAATGGCTGGATGGCATCACCGACTTGATGGACCTGAGTTTGAGTGAACTCCAGGAGATGGTGATGAACAGGGAGGCCTGGCGTGCTGCGACTCATGGGGTCGCAAAGAATCGGACACGACTTAGTGACTGAACTGAACCATTCAAAAACCTTAAGGCAAATGCTGCTGCTGCTGCTGCTGCTGCTGCTAAGTCACTTCAGTCGTGTCCAACTCTGTGCAACCCCATAGACAGCAGCCCACCAGGCTCCCCCGTCCCTGGGATTCTCCAGGCAAGAACACTGGAGTGGGTTGCCATTTCCCTCTCCAATGCATGAAAGTGAAAAGTGAAAGTGCATTCCCTCATTCACACCCAACTCTTAGTGACCCCATGGATAGTAGTCCATCAGGCTCCTCCGTCCATGGGATTTCTCAGGCAAGAGTACTGGAGTGGGTTGCCATTGCCTTCTCCGTTACGGCAAATATTATCTATTAATTAGATGAATGGGCTTCCCAGGTGGCACTAGTAAACCCACCTGCCAATGCAGGAGGTGTAAGAAACACAGGGTCAGTCCCTGGGTCGGCAAGATCCCCTGCAGGAGGAAATGGCAACCACTTCAGTGTTCTTGCCTGTGGAATCCCATAGACAGAGGAACCTGGTGGGTCACAGTGCATGGGATCAAAATGAGTTGGACACGACTTAGCACAGCATAGCCCAGTTAGATGAGTGACAAAATACAAGGGGCATGTGTCACATCTGACACATATACAGAAGTCACTGACTGCCATAGATCAGATAAGTATTATTTTCATAATTACTTTTAGCCAGTGGATAATTGCTTCAAAAGTTTGAAACTATTGAGAACAGGTAGGTATAATACCTAGATTGAAATAGGCTGACATCGTCAAAAGACCATATGCCTTTGTGTTTACACAGAATTTAAAGCTTTACAGAGCCAGCTGGCTTTATTTCATAATCTAATTACATATAAAAATGTTCAGCTAAATACTGCAAGCTTGCCAAAAATTACTTTAAATATCTTCATCCTCTGGTATTTGAATTTGCATGTTTCATAACTCCTATCCTTATAATTACTGCTTTGTTTTTCATTGTTCATCTTTTAATAAAATATCATTTACTTCACCTAATATATTTTGTTCTGCCTAGTAAATTAGTATGGATGCTTGTGAATTATGGCTTCCCTGATGGCTCAGGAAGTAAAGAACCTGCCTGCAATGCAGGGGACACAGGAAACAGGGGGTTTGATCCCTGGGTGGGGAAGATCTCCTGAAAAAGGAAATGGCAACCCACTCCAGTAATCTTGCCTGGGAAATCCCATGAGCAGAGGAACCTGGTGGGCTACAATGCATGGGGTTGCAAGAGTCAGACACAACTTAGCAACTAAATCATCATGTGAATTATAAACGGAAATAATCTTTTGAAGGCAGATATACGTATACACACATATGTATGTATGTGTCCATATATCAACACCAAGCATATTATGCTTCATATTCATATGAATCAAGGAAAAAGAAAACGTTCCACATTCCAATATGTGCCATTATCATGTAAGCATACAATACTCACTCAACAAAAACAACTATTATGACAATAAATGAGATATATTATTTTATAATTTAATGAATACAACAGAATGTTTAATAGTGAATATTCTCTTCACAGTACTTATATAATATAGCTGAATTTTGGATGAAAGGGCTACCATTTTTTGATTGATGTACCTCTTCTCTGTAATCCTTTCTTTCTATTATAATTTTTAGTAAGATATTGCACCACCCTTCTTAAAATGTGTAAAAATCAACATTTTCTGCCCATATGTTATGGTTTTATGAACTTCTTAAAAAATTCCCTTTGGCCCATGGAAGACATACATTGGTTAATAGCAAAATGAATGGCTTCTTTGTTTTATTCTCTTAAATATTTAAAAACATTGTTTCATTTTTTTACAAAATTATATTTATATTTTAAAAGTACTCTGAATCCTTAATGTCTCCACATCATAGGAAGAAAAACTTTACACTAAAGTCATGCATAATTCATTTATGCTAGAGAAAATGATCATGAACAGCATTTACAAAATAAATGGGAAACGTTTTTTATAAAGTAAACATTTTCAGGGGCTCATTAAAACAAAGTTAAAATTTTATGTTCTTGTAATTCTAGGATTGCTTACTTTAAATAAATCAATTATGGAGACTTGAATACAAAACTCCTTTTGGATATACTGTTTATATTTTAAAAGTCTGAAATTGCATGTCTTAATTTATGAGGATAATTTTACAATTTCAGCATTTAGAGGAAAATGCCTACTCTGCTTTCTAGAATATTTTCTAAAATTCTCACTCTACTCCTTTTGCCTGGGTACTTGAAATCTAATATTGCTGTTACCAAAAGTACTACTTCATGCTCAACCAGTTAAGATAGATTCGTGGCTTAAAACTGGCTCTTAAACCATCTCTCCACCATTCAATTTTCCCAATTTTCAGTACAGCCCAACTGGTCTCTCCACCATTTTTATCATATTCCTCTGCTTTTTCCATCTACCTGTTGTTTTTTTGTTTTGTTTTGTTTTGTTTTCAGACCCAGAAGTCACTCCTTTCTCCAAAAGTGCATTCCTTTAAACCTACTTCAGATCATTTCTCTTTGATAAAACATTTTCCAGGCTATCTCTCCTCCAATAATCTTTCCCTTCTTTGAATCCAGTTATTTTTGTGTCTGACGCTCATTTGGAAATTTTTCTTTCTTTGATGTTGTTTGAACTAGCTGTTATTTATCTGATGTATGTCCTAGAACAGAGGAGAAACGTCTAATATCATTTTCTAACTGCTACTCTGATATAATACTTACACTGTAAAATTTTGCTACTTAATTGCTGGATCTAAATTCGGGTGAATAGCTTTATTGTTCCAATTATACTCAATTGCATTTTCCTACCTAGATTTCAGGGTCATTCCATTAAAAAAAGAATGACTTATTTTTTCCATGTTTTCTGCAAGTGCAATGTTTACGAGGTTATCTCAGGAAACAGAGCACCCATGTTACATTGCAGTGAACTGATCAAGGAAATTTTGGAACTTATTCCAAATAATCAATTGCAAAAAGAGATGATTAAATCTATAAAATGATTATCTGTTAAATTGAGACAAAATATTATTAACATGCATATAACACTATATATATATATATGTCTTTGGATATATATATATATGTATGAGAGAGAGAAGAGAATGTGTATAAATAAATTTGCATTTTAGATGGGAAATAGACTTGAAGAGGAAAATCAAACTAATTTGGTGACATTTCAGAATCCTCAGGAAACTGTTTCATGCTTTTCTGGATCAACTTAAGCAACAGTGCTCTTGAAATCTCCTAAAAGCCCACATAAACTTAACTATAATAAAACCACCTTAAACTGTAAAACATTACAAAATATTGGCTATTATTATTTTCTTTTAATTTTTTGTCTAAAGTTTAAGTTGGGTAGAATACTATCACTACCATCTAAGATATAAATAATGTTTCCTGTCACAAAACAAGGACTCAAAATTCATAATACCTCTTTTCTTCTTACAAATGACTTTATCCCAGCATTGATTTAATTATGACTGGGAGGTTTACCAAGATAATCTCAGGATCAGAGAAAATGAGTGATGGCTTCAAATTCTAATGTTGCTACCTAAGTTTAATAAAGCACCTGCATCTCAGTCTCTCTGTCTAGAAACCTATGTAAAACCAGCTGGCACAGTTGTTTTGGGAGCAAAGGTATAAAAACACCTGGCACTGTGTGTGTTTCATGAGAGACACTTAACAAGTGGAAATAATGCTATTTGCATTACCTTTTGAAAAGGAATATATTAATTTCTACCTCTGTGTTTTATTATGCCAAATAGAATCTGCTATATAATTTTCCCTTCTCTCATCCAATATCCATGACTAAACCTAATTCATCAACATGTCAGTTGCACTCTGGAAGTCTGTACCATCCTGACATCTCAAACTTTATATTCTGTAAATTACATCCTTATAAGTAAAAAGCCCTTTATGCTGATTTTTAGCATATTGAAATTTTATGTAGTAGTGATAAACCAAAACAGTCGGTTCAAGGATTGAAGAATAATGACTGATTTTATGATTTTTTTTTTCAGCTTCCAAATGTCTATATTCAATATATGTCATGTACTTTGGTAGACAATGGGGACAAAAGGCATAAAACCCACCAAACTCTTACCTTTGGGGATATCTCAGTATTACTGAGAAGGAAAAAAGAAAATATCCATAGGGAAACTTATAAATATCATGTTAAAAATCTGGACAATATATCATGAGGACTCAAAGAAGGTTGCCATGACTTACACAGAGGGGGCAGTAAAGGAGTCGATGCCCAAGGAACACAGATTGTCAACTGGACAAGGACAAGTTGAAAGGTTATATCCCAGCATAAGTAGCATGGGAAACTTTACAACCAGATGCTGTAGCAAGGAAATGTAAATGAAAATATGAAAGACAATCTAAAAATAATAAGGCAACCTGAAAACAAAAAGAACTCTGTCTTCTAACATCTCCTCCAGGGTAATCGTGACATAGATTTAGAAAAAGTTTTTTAAAACTTACTCCAATGACATGAAATTCTGTCTTTAACTTCCCCAACCTGATCTAAGAAAAAGTCAACAAACAGGTGTCACAGTGGTGAAGAATCTGCCTGCCAATGCAGGAGACACAAGAGGCTCAGGTTCAGTCCCTGCATCAGGAAGATCCCCTAGAGAAGGAATAGCAACCCACTCTGGTATTCTTGCCTGAAAAATTCCATGGACAGTGGAGCTGATGGGCTAAAGAGACAAACACGACTGAGCACACATTAACCCCTTTGCTACTGTGACATTAGTACTCATTCATGGAGATTCAGCCTTGGTAAGTAGTCAAAATCTCTCTTTCCAGAAAACAGAGTCTTACAGTGTAATGTGGGAGTATAGAAATGTATTTTTATATTCATATATAAAATAATCACTTGAGCCAGCACACTTAAGCATAGGCGGCTGCGAGCCACCACACTTAAGCACGGCCGAGAAGAGCTACCCTACGTCCAAGGTCAGGGGCAGCAGCCTAGAGTGCCAGGCTGCAACGGCACAGAAATGGTCGAGAGGAGCTACCCAGCATCCGAGGTCAGTGGAGGCCGGGAGGAGACACCCCGTGTCCAAGGTCAAGGGCAGCCGGGAGAAGCCACCTCGCGCCCGAGGCCAGGAACAGTGACCCTGATGAGCCACCCCGAACCCGAGGCCAGGGGCAGCAGCTGGGAGGAGCAACCCTAGAGGCAGTGGTTGCACAGGCACAGGAGGGCCTAGAGGAACTATCCCACATTGAAGGTCAGGAATGGGGATGGTAGGGAGATACCCCTCGTCCAAGGTAAGAGAAACCCAAGAAAGATGGTAGATGTTGCAAGAGGGCATCAGAGGGCAGACACACTGAAACCATAATCACAGAAAACTAGTCAATCTAATCACACTAGGACCACACCCTTGTCTAACTCAATGAAACCAAGCCATGCCTGCAGGGCAACCCAAGATGGGCGGGTCATGGTGGAGAGGTCTGACAGAATGTGGTCCACTGGAGAAGGGAATGGCAAGCCACTTCAGTATTCTTGCCTTGAGAACCCCATGAACAGTATGAAAAGGCAAAATGATAGGATACCAAAAGAGGAACTCCCCAGGTCAGTAGTTGCCCAATATGCTACTGGAGATCAGTGGAGAAATAACTCCAGAAAGAATGAAGGGATGGAGCCAGGGAAAAACAATGTACAGCTGTGGATGTGACTGATGATAGAAGCAAGATCCGATGCTGTAAAGAGCAATATTGCATAGGAACCTGGAATGTCAGGTCCATGAATCAAGGCAAATTGGAAGTGGTCAAACTAGAGATGGCAAGGGTGAACGTCGACATTCTAGGAATCAGTGATCTAAAATGGACTGGAATGGGTGAATTTAACTCAGATGACCATCATATCAACTACTGTGGGCAGGTATCCCTCAGAAGAAATGGAGTAGCCATCATGGTCAAGAAAAGAGTACAAAATGCAGTACTTGGATGCAATCTCAAAAATGACAGAATGATCTCTGTTCATCTCCAAGGCAAACCATTCAATATCACAGTTATCCAAGTCTATGCCCCAACCAGTAATACTGAAGAAGCTGAAGTTGAATGGTTTTATGAAGACCTACAAGACCTTTTAGAACTAACACCCAAAAAAGATGTGCTTTTCATTATAGGGGACTGGAATGCAAAAGTAGGAAGTCAAGAAACACCTGGAGTAACAGGCAAATTTGGCATTGGAATGCGGAATGAAGCAGGGCAAAGACTAATAGAGTTTTGCCAAGAAAATGCACTGGTCATAGCAAACACCCTCTTCCAACAACACAAGAGAAGACTCTATACATGGACATCACCAGATGGTCAAAACCAAAATCAGATTGATTATATTCTTTGCAGTCAAAGATGGAGAAGCTCTATACAGTCAGCAAAAACAAGACCAGGAGCTGATTGGGGCTCAGATCATTAACTCCTTATAGCCAAATTCAGACTCAAATTGAAGAAAGTAGGGAAAACCGCTAGACCATTCAGGTATGACCTAAATGCAGTACTTAAATAGATTTAAGGGCCTAGATCTGATAGATAGAGTGCCTGATAAACTATGCAGTGTGGTTCGTGGCATTGTACAGGAGACAGGGATCAAGACCATCCCCATGGAAATGAAATGCAAAAAAGCAAAATGGCTGTCTGGAGAGGGCTTACAAATAGCTGTGAAAAGAAGAGAGGCAAAAAGCAAAGGAGAAAAGGAAAGATATAAGCATCTGAATGCAGAGTTCCAAAGAATATCAAGAAGAGATAAAAAAAAGCCTTCTTCAGTGATCAATGCAAAGAAATAGAGGAAAACAACAGAATGGGAAAGACTAGAGATCTCTTCAAGAAAATTAGAGATACCAAGGGAACATTTCATGCAGAGATGGGCTCGATAAAGGACAGAAATGGTATGGATCTAACAGAAGCAGAAGATATTAAGAAGAGGTGGCAAGAATACATGGAAGAACTGGACAAAAAAGATCTTCATGACCCAGATAATCATGATGATGTGATCACTAATCTAGAGCCAGACATCTTGGAATGTGAAGTCAAGTGGGCCTTAGAAAGTATCACTACGAACAAAGCTAGTGGAGGTGATGAAATTCCAGTGGAGCTGTTTCAAATCCTGAAAGATGATGCTGTGAAAGTGCTGCACTCACTATGCCAGCAAATTTGGAAAACTCAGCAGTGGCCACAGAACTGGAAAAGGTCAGTTTTCATTCCAATCCCAAAGAAAGGCAATGCCAAAGAATGCTCAAACTACTGCACAATTGCACTCATCTCACATGCTAGTAAAGTAATGCTCAAAATTCTCCAAGCCAGGCTTCAGCAATACGTGAACCGTGAACTCCCTGATGTTCAAGCTGGTTTTAGAAAAGGCAGAGGAATCAGAGATCAAATTGCCAACATCAGCTGGATCATGGAAAAAGCAAGAGAGTTCCAGAAAAACATCTATTTCTGCTTTATTGACTATGCCAATGCCTTTGACTGTGTGGATCACAATAAACTGTGGAAAATTCTGAGAAAAATGGGAATACCAGACCACCAAACCTGCCTCTTGAGAAATCTGTATGCAGGTCAGGAAGCAACAGTTAGAACTGGACATGGAACAACAGACTGGTTCCCAATAGGAAAGGAATACATCAGGGCTGTATATTGTCACCCTGCTTATTTAACTTCTATGCAGAGTACATCATGAGAAACGCTGGACTGGAAGAAACACAAGCTGGAATCAAGATTGCCGGGAGAAATATCAATACCCTCAGATATGCAGATGACACCACCCTTATGGCAGAAAGTGAAGAGGAGCTAAAAAGCCTCTTGATAAAAGTGAAAGAGGAGAGTGAAAAAGTTGGCCTAAAGCTCAACATTCAGAAAACAAAGATCATGGCATCTGGTCCCATCACTTCATGGGAAATAGATGGGGAAACAGTGGAAACAGTGTCAGACTTTTATTTTTGGGAGCTCCAAAATCACTGCAGATGGTGACTGCAGCCATGAAATTAAAAGACGCTTAACTCCTTGGAAGAAAAGTTATGACCAACCTAGATAGCATATTCAAAAGCAGAGACATTACTTTGCCAACTAAGTTCTGTCTAGTCAAGGCTATGGTTTTTCCTGTGGTCATGTATGGATGTGAGAGTGGGACTGTGAAGAAGGCTGAGCGCCGAAGAATTGATGCTTTTGAACTGTGATGTTGGAGGAGACTCTTGAGAGTCCCTTGGACTGCAAGGAGATCCAACCAGTCCATTCTGAAGGAGATCAACCCCGGGATTTCTTCGGAGGGAATGATGCTAAAGCTGAAGCTCCAGTACTTTGGCCACCTCATGGGA
This sequence comes from Capricornis sumatraensis, assembly GCF_032405125.1. Taxonomy (NCBI): domain Eukaryota; kingdom Metazoa; phylum Chordata; class Mammalia; order Artiodactyla; family Bovidae; genus Capricornis; species Capricornis sumatraensis. Next base: position 10,630,746 of record NC_091089.1, on the reverse strand, counting down.
AGAGTTGACTCATTGGAAAAGACTCTGATGCTGGGAGGGATTGGGGGCAGGAGGAGAAGGGGACGACACAGGATAGATTGCTGGATGGCATCATGGACTCGATGGACGTGAGTCTGAGTGAACTCCGGGAGATGGTGATGGACAGGGAGGCCTGGCGTGCTGCGATTCACGGGATCGCAACGAGTCGGACATGACTGAGCGACTGAACTGAACTGAACTGATAAAATAATCAAAGTCATGCTGAGAGCAAATTTTCTGTCTAAACAGGTGGAAAAGCGCCCCCACACACGGCATAATCATTTCATTTCTTCAAATTGTCTTTCCTCTTATCTGAATGTATGCATATTATGTATTCTCCTTTCTCTATTCTTTAACATAGCTAACCATTTGCACTGTTTTGCATCCATTTATCAGATTCTTGAGCTTCGCTGGTGGCTCAGTGGTAAAGAACCCACCCACCAATGTAGGAGATACGGGTTTGATCTCTGGGTGGAGAAGATCCCCTGGAGGAGGAAATGGCAACCCACTCCAGTATTCTTGAGTGGGAATCCCATGCACAGAGGAGCCTGGCAGGCTACAGTCCATGGGGCTGCAAAGAGTCAGGCATGACTGTGAGAACACACAACAACCAGACACTTGTGTTCATTGAACACTTTCTAATTTAAATGCAAGATATTGAGTTACATGCTGAGAGAGGTGAAGTTGGATGACATAACATGAAGGGTTTTAAATGGTTGCCTAAACATTATGTAGCAAATGAGAAAGATTTAAGTAGAATGAAGGGAGAGCTGAGATAGGTTTAGATAGTGATACTATCACTTGGAGTGAAGAGGTGTTTTTTGCCTAACTTTTTTAGCTGCTCAGATTTTATCTATATAAATGAAAAACATGAAGAATAAAGCATCTTAAATCTAAAGTCTTTTCTTTTTTCATAGTTCTGCAGAATATGTTTCAGTAAGGAATGAACTGTTAGTTGCTACATCTTCTTAATCACATTAGAGGTCCGAATGACAGTGCCAGGCTTGATTCCATCATAGCAGGGACATAGAGATCAGACAAGTGTGCAGAATTCTCCTTTCTTTTGGATGAGCAACTACTATTATGGAAGTGAGAGTGTCCTTCCAGTGTGCTCACCCAGGAACTTTTCTCAGCTAGGCAGATGGCAGAGCTCATTGACTATGCTGACAATCTGCAGATAAATGGCAGTTTTACTTGGCCAATCTATGCACTGCTGAAAATCAGGAAAAGAGTGAAAATACCAAAAAAAAGTATGCATCTGAAAAGAATGAGGACAGTCATAGTTAGAAATAGTGTAAGACCTTGCCTATCATGTAGACAAAGCTTAACTCCAGAAGTCATGCCACAATATTACTAGGAACCAAACTGATAGACTTCTCCCACACAGTGAAATTAAAAAAAAAAAAAAAATGAAATAGATTCAGCTAAATAGGAGAGTATAGAAATGCAAGAAAAACAATTGACTTTAAACTGAAAAATGGATTTTTCTTAGGGGTGTGTGTGTGTGTGAGTTTTTTTTTTTATTTTTAATTGGAGGATAATTCTTTCAAACATTGTGTTGGCTTCTGCCATACAACAGTGTGAATCAGCCACAAGTATACGTATGTCCCTTCCCTCTTGAGCCTTCCCACCACCCTCCACCCCATCCTACCCCCTAGGTCATCACAGAGTGCCATGCTGAGCTCCCTGTGTCCATACAGCAGCTTCCCACTGGCTATCTATTTTACACATGGTAGTGTATATATGTCAATCCTTCTCTCTCAATTTGTCCCACCCTCTCCTGCCCCTGCTGTGTCCAAAGTCTGCTGTCTACATCTCTATTCCTGCCTTGCGAATCAGTTCATTAGTACCATTTTTCTAGATTCCGTGTACACGTTAGTATACAAAATTTGATTTTCTGATTTATTTCACTCTATATAACAGGCTTTAGGCTCATCCACCTTACTAGAACTGACTCAACTGGGTTCATTTTACGTCCAAGTAATATTCCATTGTATATATGTGCCACAGATTCTTTATCCATTCATCTGGCAGTGGACATCTAGGGTGCTTCCACATACTTGCTGTTGTAAATAGTGTTGCTGTGAACACTGGGGTACACATGTTTTCTTCAATTATGGTTTTCTCAGGGTATATGCATATATGGGTAGCATTTGGATTTCTGGGTCATATGGTAGTTTTATCCCTAGTTTTTTAAGGTATGTATTTTTATTATTTTTTTACAGAAAAAAAATTAGCTTCCTGCTTATTCTCAGTTTGTATGCTGAAATTTGTATTATCAGAGTTGTCTAAAGAAACATAATGTGGCTTTAGTGATTTTACAATGTGGATAATAATTCAAATACATGAAGGTGATACAATTACATATTTTACTTTCTTTAGTATTTAGAGATTTTTGAATGATCAGTGGCTTTCTGTTGGCATACACTAATGCATTTCATTTTCTTCCTTCTCATTTTTTACCGGTTTTAAAGCTGTCACCCATGTTCAATCATTCTCATAATCTCATCTTCTTTTCAAACACACATCCCCTCAAAGCACAAAATATCAAAATGTGCTAGGATTTTGCATTCAGCAGAATGCAGGCTCCATGGAAGCAGGATGCTGCCTTGTTTATTTCCCTTTTATAAGCTTCTGTGGTATCCTGCAGGAGTGGAGATTCTCCTCCTCTTCTTCTTGAAGTCAGGTGTTAATATCAAGATCTACAGTGTTTCAGTGGATTCTGAAGTTCTCATTAAAACAAAAACTATAATTCCAAATTCCATCTCCACATATTTATCTATAAAGTGACCATGTGAGACCCTCGGATTTCTTTTGTCTTAAAATCTTCTTAGGCAGGAAAGGATTAATTATCCTAACATGTTTTTCACACAGGGATGAAATGCACTATTATAAAATCTTAGTGGGAGCCTCTCTGATTTATGAGAAGAAGTTCTACTCTATTAAAGGCACAAGCCTTCAGAGTGTTCTGTCTAAAACCATTTGACCTCGGGTTATCCCTGACATGCAGACCTGGGAAGAACAGCAGGACCAGTGAGTAGACATTATTCTAAGATAACTGAGAGCTGTGCTAGCTGACTTCTCCTCTGGCCTCACTGCAAATAGGAACAGCCACTGTCCACAAAGCCGTGATAGTCAAAAGGTCCTCTTGACCAAAAATAACTATAAAACCCTGCTTTGCTTTCACCCATTCCAAAATCATTACAGTTTTAATGCCCTTAAGTGCTCTTTACCTAGCTTAAGACATTATTTAAGTTTAAGCAGATAATTAATTTTCTACCAAATTAGCTGAGATTAGTTGATCTAATTATTCATTGCTAACCATCTGCAGAAGAATTTTGGCAAAATAAGAAGAACAATGGGATAGTTTAGGTGGCAGAGTAAGATACGAAGTTTCCAGGAGTACTGAGCTTTATCAGGCAGGGTAAATGTTCCAATTTCTAACCAAGTTGAGATGAGAAAGTAAGATGAGAAGTGTTTGTGAGCTATGGATACATTTGAAGGACAGGGCTGGGTATGTTGGTCATCTAGTGACAACTTAAGAGTTTTGTGCCCTTTCTAAAAGAACTGTGCAAATACCACTGTCAACCATCACAACCTATACTTGTCTTCGGAAGAAGAAAGTTTTTACATATGCTGAAAGTAATGAACCTTAAATCTTTTCTGCACTCCCTTTCCCAATGCAACCAAATTATTTTACAAATGTCATCTGTATATGGCACAGGGGAGCCATTTTCTCCCAGCAACTGGACTTTACAAACCCAGCTGATTCGGAGGTGGATAGAGTGAGTGGAGGAAGTGATGAGCGTGAAGAGTAGGCAGCTGAACCAGAAGAATCACCTATTAACAGTAGAAAGACCAACACCCCCTAAACACATAGAACTTTATCCTTTTTTCTAACCCATAACATCTAAGGGGAAATTACCTTCTAGGAGAATTATATCCTGCTCTTTACTCTGCATGCAGTGATTGTTTTATTTAGTGTTAAACCATACAAGATAGTCCAATAATACATGTACTATAGTGAGAACAGAAAAGAATTATTTGTTAAAGCAAGGGAATAATTCAGGGTGGGGGGGGCATGATAGCAGTTTTCTTAAATTAGATTTTCTATTTGCTGAGCAGAACCTTAATTATGCATTGTGTAGTCAATAGTCAGCATTCTTGCATCCAATTTTTAAGCAGAGTTTGAAGATAACAGAGTACTTATCTCATGGTAGTGGCCTTTTAAGAAGCTTAATTCGTGCACATGTATTTCCAGCTAGACTTAAATGTAAGACAGTATTGGGGAGAAAACATAAGCGTTTGTGGTTCATCTTGATTCAAAGAGTGTTTGGCCATGCAGGGAATTGTTACATAGATCTGAAGAGCTTGTGTTAACCCCCCCTCCCTGAGTGAAGTGCTCAGTGATTAACTGAGTGCAAAGTACAAAGTGATGTTGTTATTAATATATTTTTAACTTCAGCCAACATTCATTCAGGTAGGTACTGTACTAGGGGTTGGAGTGATTAAAAATAAATAAAAGGGCTCTATTCTTGAATAGCCTCATATACTGGAAAAAAAATGGATAAAAAATACATGATTTTAAAAGAATAATGTAAGTGAATTCTCTGCAAAGTGGTCGAATTGTTAGGAAGCATGAAAGGCTAATTCTGCCTACGACATAGAACACAAGCAGGATGCAATGTCAATTCTCTGGGCCTGTTTGAGACAAGGTTCTTAGACATGGTTGGAATAGCAACAGAGACAAAATTTATTCAACAAAAGGGCCTATGACTAAATGGGAAAAAAAGAGAACTATTTGATGAAATGAAAACTGCAGAGACAGTGTGACAGAATCAAGAGCCATGTCCGTAACACAGTAGGAGAGACAGACGTAACGGCACGTACCCCAGCAAATGTACATAAAGCAAAATTTAATGTGTTTGGAGAAAAGTGCATTCCAGATCCTGTCTGCAGCCTTCTCTTGTTGGCTGGGCAGGAGCCAACCTGTGAAATGGGTGCAGGCCACCCCAGCACACGTGGGGGTCAGGCTGAGGCTGTCAGCACTGCCAGAGCACAGAGTGACAGGCAAGTCCTGGAAAGTCAGCAAACAAGGCTGAAGTTGGGGACAGGCAGGGGACCTGGTGGGGAAGTCAGAGATAACTTCCCTGGGAATTTTGCTCCATCTCGCGGGTCCCAGAGGTCAGCAGGCTATACCAAGATAGAGCTGCATCTAACGTGGATCCCTCCAAAGACAGTTGCTTCCAAATGTGATATAATGAAAACATTCCACAAGGAAGAAGTGTTGCTTAGCTTTGACTTTAGAAGTATTGTCAAAAGCGCTGGTCAAGGGAAAGCTTTATCTCCAGGAATGTTCACCATCCCAGGAGGGTCTCTGCACTTGTGGTGTTTGTTTTTATTATTGGTACCATTTCAACCATCGCAAGCGTAGCATGTCTTAGATATTAGCATAAACTGAACAGTGCTTATGAAACATTCGCCAGTCATTGCACATTCCTGCTTTCATGTGTCCTCCAAGGGAAATACGTCTAAAGATCCCAGACTCATCAAAAGTATAAGATTATACATACATATATTAGAGGAAGATTTATCATGGTAGTAAAAAATGAACGGAAATTTCAGGGTAGCAGCATTTGCACAGTGACATGTTCCTAGAGGGGAAAGGAGGACAATAAAAGAGAGGCAAGGGTTTCAGTTTCTTCCCTTGTCTTTAACTAAAAGGGATAGTTAGATAACAATGGTATTAACATGTCAATTTGTATTAATACTAATGTTATCATCATAAAGATAAATAATACCAATAGCTTCATTATTGAGGGCTTCCCTGGTGGCTCAGACAGCAAAGAATATGCCTGCAATGCTGGAGACCTGAGTTCTATCCCTGGGTTGGGAAGATCCCCTGGAGAAGGAAATGGCAACCCACTCCAGTATTGCTGCTTGGAGAATTCCATGGACAGAGGACTCTGGTGGACCGCAGTCCATGGGGTCACAAAGAGTCGGACACAACTGAGTGACTAACACTTTGCTCTCTTATTCATTATGGACAAGGCACCACGCTACTCTACTCATAGAATGCTCATTTCAAAGTTGTAGTCATTCAGTGGATTACTTCATCCTTCACACTCTCGAGATTCAGGTGGGTGCTTTATGTATACCCACCATTCTACAAATAAGCTTTTAAAGTCCACAGAAGTTACATAGCCCGCTGATAACCAATCAAGTAGAAGTGGCTGAGCATCAGTCTGACTTTCCAGCCTGTGCTTTCATCACGATGGTTGTGCCATAAATTAAGATGAAAGTTCAGCACAAGCTCAGGGGCAGCAATGCCTGCTGTTGACAAGAATGAGGGTTGCAGCACTATAGGATCCCCTCATGGCCGCGAAGAGAGGAAAGTTGACTTCAGAGACTGAAGCCTGGGGGCATAGTGAGTCTCTGAGTTCTCAGCACTGAAGTGCTTGTCCTTTTGAAAAGGCCTAGTGTTATCTTCTGTGTCTTCATTCACTTTGAACCCTCAGCATCTCTCATTCCCTGTTGCTCATTCTGACTCCTCTGAAATTCACGAGATGCGTGGCTTCTTTACTTCTTGGTGACACCTTCCACGGTTACTCGGTCTGGGTGATGTGTTCTGTGGAGTCATCACATTCTGCACCTAGGTGACCACTGTCTTTCCACATAGTAATCTAGTTAGTTTGTAGTGTGTCTGTCTGCCTCCCTTAGGGGACTGTGAACCCTTTGAGGGGAGAAAAAAATGGCCTTAGGTATTTGCCACACTCTGGGATTAGCCTGTTTCCAGCATCCGAGTTCAAATAAGCTTTCTCTTTTTTTAAGTTTTAATTTAAAATTAAATTTGAAGGATAATTGCTTTACAATGTTGTGCTGGTTTCTGGCATACATCAATATGAATCAGCCACAGGGACACATAAGTCCCCTCCCTCTTGAACCTCCTTCCTACCTTGCATGTACCCCAGTGTCTGTTGCAGCATTATTTACAGTAGCTAGGATATGGGAGTGACAGAGTTAAAGCTTAGGCAGGCCCATCCAAGGCCCTTTGAGGAGGTAGTGAACATTCTCACTCAGGCTGCCCTTTAGCCTTGTGTGACAACTTATCTTGCCTCAGAACTGGCCTTTCTTTAGGATCACACAGCACAATGTCTTACTCATGGAAATGCTTTCCTTAGGCTCTATATTAATAATTATAATTGTAACAAATCTTGCCTGGGAACCTGCTTCTCAGGACTTACACCCCTGATTACACAGCAACAGAGTATCACACCCAGAGACATTGCCTGGAACCCTGTTTTCCCTGGCTAATCTTGTGCCAAAGTTATCTTAAGACGTATGCCTTGGGAAAGGGTCTGGTGGAACTCTTACAACTTTGAGGTATCTTTTTTATCTATTCTCAGCAGCTAGTTGAGAAGTGTATAAGGTCCCACTCAAACTACTGAGGCGGGTAGTCTCCTGCCCCCTTCTGATGTCTATGTCAGAAGCTTTTTCTGTCACTTTCACTTTAAAGAAAATCTACACAAAGTTCTGAGTAACTGAGACTGTCTTTGGTCCCAGAGTTAAATCTTCTTCTTCAGAGACCACGAATCTGGCCACACCATTCACTGTAAGTTCTCAGGAGCAACCTAGATGTCCAGCAACAGATGAATGGATATAGAAGCTGTGGCCCATATATACAATGGAATATTACTTAGCCATAAAAGGAATGCATTTGAGTCAGTGCTAATGAGCTAGATGAACCTAAAGCCTATTATACAGAGTGAAGTGAGTCAGAAAGAGAAAGAAAGAAGCTGGCTAACTCTGTTGTAGAGATAACTTGTGACAGAGGCTAGATGAACATATCTATTGCATTCTTTTAAATTACTGAGAAGTAGACTTCATCTATAGAAAAAATTCTGATATTGAAGATACGTGCAGTCATTTCTTGGTATCCCTTGGAGATTGGTTCCAGGGTCCCCATGAATACCAAAATCTAAGGATGCTCAAGTCCTTATAGAACAGCACAGTATTTGCATGTAAACTATTCATCAGTAATTCCTCCTGTATACCTTAAATCATATCCAAATTACGTATAATACCTAACACAATGAAAATGCTATATAAATAGTTGCCAATATATGGAAAATTCAAGTTTTCCTTTTTGGAATTCTCTGAATTTCCCATCCCCCACCCCCATATATTCAACCCACAGTTGATTCAATCTACATATACAGAATCCACAGCTATGGAGGGCCGAGTGTATGTGTGTGTGTGTGTGTGTGTGTGTGTGTGCGTGTGTGTGTGTGTCTATAGTTATATTCATCATAGTGAAGTGGAATACTTATTAGTGGACATAATTAAGAAGAGGATTAATCAGTGCTATCTTCCTAGATTCCATATGTGGAGGGAGGGGACATATGTATACCTGTGGCTGATTGATGTTCTTGTAGGGCAGAAACCAACACAACATTGTAAAGCAATTATCCTACAATAAAAAATAAATTTTAAAAATAATTGAAAAGAAGCATCAGTACTTAGAGTTAAGATGCAACTATAAAAATAGGTCACCTCTACATGTTATAGGTACTCAAACTGTAGGTGAGGACTTTGGTGTTCTAATAAAGTGTTTTTATTGATAGAAAAAAAAAGATTTAATGACCAATTGTCATAGATATTGAGGAATAAATTACTTCAATGAATATAAAATAGCTAGATTATATTATCTTTATTTTATTCTTGAAAAATATCCTGTAATTCTATGTTGTTTTGAATGAGTAATGAGTGGAGAACAGTCCTTCAGAGTGGACATTTCTAAGCCTATCCTTACTAGCTGTTCCACAGAGGCCTGGCCTCTGTGCTGCATTAATAACACGATGGAATCTGGCACAACACAAGGACGTGTGTTGGTCATACGGTGACCTGGCACTGTGGGTAGTGTGATGGTCAAGGCAGAGCTGGAGTGGGAGAAGAGAGGACACGTTTATCTTGACGAAGACACAGTATCCACCCCTGGATATGGCAAACAAAATCAAGAACAATCTCAACACGCCAACAAGAGAGGACAGAACCACAAGATTACTGTAACCACAAGCTTCTCTGAAAGAGAATTTTCCAAAACTATTTCACTGGAAGAACTGATCACTGATATAGCAGAAAGGTTAGCACCCAAGAAATTCCACCAGTGTGAGACAGCTTTGTTACTTTGATATCAACAGCAACCTGGGTCACCTAAAGAAGTTGAAGACTGAAACCAGGAACCAACTTTCAAAAAACTGCAGAAATCCAACTTCTGGGCATGTGGAAAGGAACTGTGGCTCAGGACAGCAGCTATTTACCAACCAGTAAGGATTTTAACAACCACTGCAGATGCCCTGGTGGGAATAGGCTGCCCACCAAGCACACATGCTACAAAGTAGGGACCTCAGGAGAGGATCTATTTCTTCCTCCATAAGAAATAAGCTGAGTCCTTAGCTGATCTCTTTGGACAGAGTCAAGATCTACTTGGTTCTAGGTTTGGCTGATATTCCACTGTCACCTATTAGACAGGCAGACCCCACCCCACCCCCCCAGCCTCCTGGCCCACTTGTCCTTGACTTCTGCTCTCATCCTGCCCCACATTCAGCTGGACCCCGTGCAGCTAAGGCTTTCCTGTATGTAAGGAGTGCTAATTTCTGGCTTCCATCGATGCTGACCCCTGAGAAATGACTTATCTCTCTCCGACTCAGGCCTGTAACTTTCTATTTACACAGGCTTAGCTGGTGCCCTTCTTGGTTGCAGATGTAGAGAGATGTAAAATCTGCTTCCTCGGCAGGCTGGCAGGGAATCTGGATGGGGGAAGGGTAGCTTCTTTACAGTACAATCTGGAAACAGGTTTCCTCATTACACAGAAACTTGGCCACCTGGACACTTCCTATATCACAGCCTTAACACACCGCTTGCTTCACACTTGTAGCAGCTCAGGGATTTTCAAATTAATCACCGCACTCCCTCTGCTGTGTACTGAGAGCTGATATTATATGGGGCTGAACCATCCTTTCTCACAACAGTCAGAAAATATCTGAGTCTGTGATCCTTCTAAGCCACCCACCAAATTCCTCGATCTGTCTCTGCACTGAACTGTTTCTCAGCCTCATTGGATTGATTTAATAATAAATAATAAATGATGTTTCTGGCCTACAATGGGTTTACCAGATGGCACTAGTGGTAAGGAATCTGCCTGCCACTGCAGGAGATGTCAGAGATGTGGGTTCAATCCCTGGGTCAGAGAGATCCCCTCGAGAAGGAAATGGCAACCCACTCCAATACCCTTGCCTGGAAAATCCCATGGACAGAGGGGCACGGCAGGCTACAGTCCATAGGGTCACACGGAGTCAGACACGACTAAAGTGACTTAGCACACACTGGGCCATGATGTAAATAAGTCAGTTCAGTTCAGCCGTTCAGTTGTGTCTGAATCTTTGTGACCCAACAGACTGCAGCACGCCAGACTTCCCTGTCCTTCAATAACTCCGGGAGCTTGCTCAAACTCATGTCCATTGAGTCGGTGATGCCATCCAACTATCTCATCTTCTGTTGTCCCCTTCTTCTCCCACCTACAATCTTTCCCAGCATCAAGGTCTTTCCAAATGAGTCAATTCTTTCCATCAAGTGGCTAGAGTATTGGAGTTTCACCTTCAGCATCAGTCTTTCCAATGAATATTCAGGACTTATTTCCTTTAGGATAGACTGATTGGATCCCCTTGCAGTCCAAGGGACTCTCAAGAGTCTTCTCCAACACAACAGTTCAAAAGCATCAGTTCTTCAGCACTCAGCTTTCTTTATATTCCAACTCTCACATCCATACATGACTACTGGAAAAACCATAGCTTTGACTAGGTGGACCTCTGTTGGCAAAGTACAGCATCTGCTTTTTAATATGATATATTAGTTGGTCACAGCTTTTCTTCCAAGGAGCAAGCATCTTTTAATTTCATAGCTGCAGTCACCATTAGCAGTGATTTTGGAGCCCAAAAATATAAAGTCTGTCACTCTTTCCATTGTTTCCCCACCTGTTTGCCATGAAGTGTTGGGAGTGGATGCCATGATGTTCATTTTTTTTGTTTTTAAGCCAGCTTTTTCATTCTCCTCTTTCACTTTCATCAAGAGGCTCTTTAGCTCCTTTTCACTTTCTGCCATGAGGCTGGTATCATCTGCATATCTGAGGTAACTGATATTTCTCCCAGCAATCTTGATTCCAGCTTGTGTTTCATATAGCCTGGGATTTCACATGATGTACTCTGCATATAAGTTAAATAAGCAGGGTGACAATATACAGCCTTGGTGTACTCCTTTTCCAGTTTGGAACCAGTCTGTTATTCCATGTCCAGTTTTAACTGTTGCCTCTTGACCTCCATACAGATCTCTCAGGATGCAGGTCAGGTGGTCTGGTATTCCCATCTCTTTAGGAATTTTCCACAGTCTGCTGTGATCCACACAGACAATGGCTTTGGCATAGTCAATAAAGCAGAAATAGATGTTTTTCTGGAACTCTCTTGCTTTTTGGATGATCCAGTAGATGTTGGCAATTTGATCTCTGGTTCCTCTGCCTTTTCTAAAACCAGCTTGAACATCTGGAAGTTCATGGTTCACGTTTTACTGAAGCCTGGCTTGGAGAATTTTGAGCATTACTTTACTAGTGTGTGAGATGAGTGCAATTGTGCAGTAGTTTGAGCATTCTTTGGCATTGCCTTTCTTTGGGATTGGAATGAAAACTGACCTTTTCCAGTCCTGTGGCCACTGCTGAGTTTTCCAAATATGCTGGTATGTTGAGTGCAGCACTTTCACAGCATCATCTTTTAGGATTTGAAATGGCTCAAATGGAATTCTATCACCTCCACTAGCTTTGTTTGTAGTGATGCTTCCTAAGTCACACTTGGCTTCGCATTCCAGGATCTTTGGCTCTAGGTGAGTGATCACACCATTGTGATTATCTGGGTCATGAAGATCTTTTTTGTATAGCTCTTCTGTGTATTCTTCCCAACTCTTCTTAATCTTCTGCTTCTGTTAGGTCCATACCATTTCTGTCCTTTACTATGCCCACTTTTGCATGAAAAGTTCCCTTGGTATCTTTAATTTTCTTGAAGAGATCTCTAGTCTTTCCTATTCTATTCTTTTCTTCTATTTCTTTGCACTGATCATTGAAGAAGGCTTTCTTATCTCTTCTTGCTACTTTTTGAAACTCTGCTTTCAAATGGGTATATCATTCCATTTCTCCTTTGCCTTTAGCTTCTCCTCTTTTCTCAGGTATTTTTAAGGCCTCCTCAGACCACCATTTTGCCTTTTTGCATTTCTTTTTCTTGGGGATGATATAAATAGCCAGCTAGTTTTGGTTTTGCCTTCCCTTTTGTCTTAGGTTATTTTGTTCTCAGTGGTTTCTAATTATAATCTCTCCCCACACTTTCTTCACCTTTGATCCATCTTTCTCTTTTATTTATTGATTGTTTTATTTTTAATATCTCTCATTCAGAATCTGTGACTGCTGACAATGACTCCTCACTTCCAGGAATTTTTGGTGCTGATGTTACTAACCTTGTCTTGCTAAAGAATATTTTTAAGTCTCCACTGATATTTTCATGGAGACACATGCAGCCTTTTCATCTGGGATTGGGCCACATGAGTCATCAACTTGTTTTGGAGAGGATGTATATGCAGATTCTTTTAAAAAACTAGAAATAAAAATACTGTGACCCAGAAATCCCATTACTGAGCACATACTCTGAGAAAACCTTAATTCAAGAGGACACATTTACCCCAATATTCACTGCAGCATTATTTACACAGCCAGGACATGGAAGCAACCTAGGTGCCCATCAACAGATGAATGGATAAAGAAGCTGTGGTACATATATGCAATGGGCTATAACTTTGCCATAAAAAGGAATGAATTTGAGTCAGTTGTAGTTAGGTGGATAAACCTAGAGCCTGTTAAACAAAGCAAGTCAGAAAGAGAAAAACAAATGCCATATATTAATGCATATATATGTGTGTGTGTGTGTATATGCGGGATCTAAAAAAAAATGGTTCTGATGAACCATTCCTGCAAGGCAGGAATAGAGACACAGACATAAAGAATGGACTTGTGGACCCAGTTGGGGAAGGACAGAGTGGGGTGAATTGAGAGAGGAGCACTGACACAGACACCCTACCACGTGTGAAACAGGCAGCTAGTGGGAACCCGCAGCACAGCGCAGGCGAGCTCAGCGTGGTGTTCTGCGAGGACCTAGATGAGTGGCATGTGGGGTGGGAGGCTCAAGAAGCAGGGAGTATATATATAACTACCTATAGCTGATTCACACTGCTGTACAGCAGAATCCAGCGCAACACTGTAAGACAATTATCCTCCAATTAAAAATAATTTTTTTAAGTAGTCGGGGGGTGGGGAATTGATTGAACACAGATTTGGCCTAATTATGGACCATCAGGCCAGTCTCCAGGAGGAATCATCAGCAGGAGTTACTTCTTACTCTTTCCACTTCCATGCAGCACCCAGTTTCAGCCCACTTCAGAAAAGATGGCTATGCTCTGTGTCACATGCAAAGCTTTTTCTCTGTCCCATGCAAGGCTTTAGGAGGCTCTTAGGCCAGACACGACTGGGCGACTTCGCTTTCACTTTTCACTTTCATGCATTGGAGAAGGAAATGGCAACCCACTCCAGTGTTCTTGCTTGGAGAATCCCAGGGACAGGGGAGCCTGGTGGGCTGCCGTCTATGGGGTCGCACAGAGTCAGATATGACTGAAGCAACTTAGCAGTAGCAGCAGTAGTAACTACTTATAGATTGGGGCTCCCTGTCCTTTGGTCTTCAGAGGTGGTTTATTCCCAATAACTACTGGCCAATGAGAGCACAGCTTGAAGGCAGCCACGAGGGGGTGAGGGACAGTACTTCCCATGTCATCTTTAACAAGCCCTCCCCCCCTACAAAGTTCCATACATGGATATGTCTCAAGGTCAAAGGGTAAGTCCAAACACTTTTCTGTCAGTGACTCTGTGGGTGAACCCTCAACATGGCCATAATCCAAAAAAATAGACCTTTATACATGAATGCTTTTTTCTTAAGTTTTAGAGTCATTTATATTTTCTGGAACATTCACAGAGTCAGCAAGTTATAAAACACTTCCTGTGACATCTGGCCTTCCATATGACCAGAGAGGATAGAAAAAGACAGGTTGCTCTCATGCAGACAGCTCTTTGGCCAGCAGGGCGGAAATCATCTTCCCACTGCTATTTTGCTGACGATAATATAATATTAAGTTACAGCCTCCCAAACAGTCGCACGACAGATGAGAAACTAGGAAGCAAGAAAAAGGAAAAGGGATCCTGGTATACCCGCCACAGCCCTAATGCCTCACACCAAACACTCACTGTTGGCCGGGGGAGATGAATCAAGATGTAGGTGGCTGGAGGCAGACCTAAGTGAGGAAAACTGCATCACAGTCAAGCCGGCGGGTTTGACTCTGAGCCTGTTTCTTTCTTCCTGAGCCACTGGGGTCCCCATCCCAGGACCCATATCCCATAAGCCATCCAGCTTAACAACATCCTTCTCATCTAAGGACTGCATGTGACCTGAGGCTGCCATGTGCCCAGCAAGTAAAACCCGGGAAATGACTGTTGATGTTTCGGGGTTGAAAATACATCTAGAACCCTGGACAGACTAGAAACCCTATTAGCTATTCACACAAAATTCCCAGAATTGAATACGTATCTGGGTTATGTTCTCCAGTATCTGCCTACCGCCTTCAGCCTCTGGGTTTGACAATTCCTCAGGAATGACTCAGAAAACCAACAGCATTTAGGGTGTATGAATTACTCAACATGATCTGATATAATAACTTGAGAAAATTTAATAAGTAATAAATAAAAATTTAACAAACAAAAAGAATGAAATAATGCCATTTTTAGCAACATGGATGGACCTAGATATTATCATACTAATTGAAGTAAGTCAGACAAAGACCAGATCATATAATATCACTCATATGTGGAATCTAAAATACGGCACAAGTGAACTTATTTACAAAACAGAAACAGACTCTCAGACATAGCAAACAAACTTACGGTTATCAAAGGGGAAAGGGGGAGGGATAAATAGGAGCTTGGGATTAATAGATACACATTACTGTATATAAAATAGATAAACAATAGGCATCTACTGCATAGCACAGGAAACATTAACTATCTTGCAATAACGTGTAAAAAGCTATTTTTTACACGTTATTGCAAGATATTTAATATTAAAAGTCAGTGCATTAAAAAGCAGAGACATCACTTTGCCAACAAAGGTCTGTATAGCCAAAGCTACAGTTTTTCCAGTAGTCAGATGTGAGCCAGACCATAAAGAACGCTGAGCACCAAAGAATTGGTACTTTTGAATTGTGGTGCTAGAGAAGACTCTTGAGAGTCCCTTGAACTCCAAGGAGATCAAACCATTCAATTGTACTGGAAATCAACCCTGAATATTCATTGGAAAGACTGAAGCTGTTGTTCCAATACTTGGCTCCCTGATGCAAAGAGCTGACTTATTGGAAAAGACCTTGATGTTAGGGAAGATTGATCACAAAAGAAGAGGGCGACAGAGGATGAGATGGTTAAATAGCATCACCAACTCAATGGACATGAATCTGAGCAAACTCCGGAAGACAGTGGAGGACAGAGGAGCCTGGCATGCTGCAGTCCATGAGGTTGCAAAGAGTCAAACGCAACTTAGAGACTGAACAGCAACAAAAATGTAAAATAAAAGAATTGGAAAAAGGATACATATATATGTATAACTGAATAACTTTGCTGTATACCTGAAACTAACACAACATTTTAAATAAACTATCCTTCAATTTAAAAAACAAACAAAACAGCTAAGCAAATTTTGAATCTAATAAATCTAATTTCCCAATAACTCTAGCCGGAATCCCAAAATTCTGTTAAAGGGCAATTTATGCTAACTTCAAAATAGGATTTATAATAGGAACTAATATAAAAATATCTTAATATGTAGCTCTTTAGTTGTTTTCATTTAATTAACAATGGGATATTCTAATTAATGAAAGTCTTTATGACAAGTAAGCATTAAATGTATCTTTTAATAAACAAAAGCCAGTCAAATTTTTTAGAAATTAAATGTAGTTTTAACTATATGCTTTGTAAACATACAGTTACCTATCAAACATGACTACAAAAACCAACAAGTGTACAGACTTTGGGGAATTCTTATGACATGTGGTGCAAAACTGATCTAGAGAAGTCAAATCTTTCAGAAACCATTAAATTCAATCTAAGACTTTAAGTCAGATTTGAAATTTATAGCCTAGACAAATTTTTTTTGAGGGACCATGCATGATTTTCTTGCCTCTGAATTATTCTGCTTCTTTGATGGCACCCTACTCCAGTACTCTTGCCTGGAAAATCCCATGGATGAGGAGCCTGGTAGGCGGAGACGACTGAGCGACTTCCCTTTCACTTTTCACTTTCATGCATTGGAGAAGGAAATGGCAACCCACTCCAGTATTCTTGCCTGGAGAATCCCAGGGACGGAAGAGCCTGGTGGGCTTCCATCTATGGGGTCGCACAGAGTCAGACACGACTGAAGCAACTTAGCAGCAGCAGCATACAGTAAATATATTTTTATAAATATAAAAATATTATATTTTACTAAACAATATTATAGCAAATATCAGCTATATATCAGCTGATAGATCAGCAAATATCAGCTTTTATATTTAACCCAAAACTTTGTGGTCACTTCAAGCTTGGGGGTGATTTTTTTTTTTTAATCTTTATTGAATTTGTTTCAGTATTACTTCTGTTTTACGTTTTTTGGGGTTTTTGGCTGTGAGGCATGTGGGATCTCAGCTTCCAGACCAGGGATGGAACCTGTACCTCCTGCATTGGAAGACAAAGTCTTAACCACTGGACCACCAGGGAAGTCCCCTGGTGGTGATCTTTTAATTGATTATTTAAATTGTATTTAAAGTATGCCTTCAGTAAACTGTTCCCTTTTTTCTGCTTTTTGATATGTGTTCCAAGCTTTTGTAAGATCTGTACTTACTTGAGGATAAGTAAAATATTCTTGTCATCTAACTACATTGTTAAACACATCTTTTAATATTCTTATTAACTTTATCTAATGTTTAACACATACTATTAAAATGTTCAGATGTTACCTTTTGAGTATACTTTTTCTCATCAATTTCAATTCTAATGACTACAATTAACATAAATAATTACTTGTACAAGAAGACTGAACCTTTTATGATGTGGTTGTACGAGGGAGTTATTTGATGTTAAAATTAACATTGAAAAAAAAGATGTATAATTTCCTGTAAGTACAGGAATCAGCATTCCTGCAAAGATCTAAATTCTCTGAAGAATAATTTGTAAGAGAGCTCAATATTCCCCGAGTGATTTTAGAGACGTTTTCTACCATTCCTCATTTTAAGTGGATAATGTTACACTAAGAAATAAAAACAAAGTTGTTTTGTGCTGCATCATTTCCCAAGGCTTCTTCATTGATTTCTTTAGAAAGAATTCTCTGTGGTAACAAATATGCCTTTGTATTGCAGACCTTCATCTTGCAAGTTCTCTTAATACCCTTTGTTATCTTTGTGATCATAACAAAGGTCAAGTTCAATTCAACATTGAAGAGTTCCTTACATTTTGGCACTACAAAAGGTGTCAAGGATACAAATGAGAAAACCAAATTACCCTTCTCTAGAGAGTCTCTCAGTCTGCTTACAAACTGCCAAACAGATCATTTCAGTATAATGCTCAAAGTGTCATGATAAAATCCATCCCAGAAAGTGTGGAAGGAGAACAGAATACTTTGTCAAGCCTGAAAGGTATCAGGGAAGGCTATTTGAAAGAGGATAGGTGATATATGTTCCTCAGAAATAAGGAAGACTGTGTCAGTTGAAGAAAGTAATTAAGTGTATTTATAACAGCAAGAGGAATAATTAATAGATAAGCAAGTGCTTTGATAAGGAATGCTTAATGAAACAAATTGCATTTCAGCTAATAGCTAAATTATTTCAATATGTAAAGTGCCTTTCTATATCATCTACTATAAGATTTTTATCAGTTTCAAGAGTGCTCATTAAAGAGAATGCACAGTAATAGTCTACTTACTTAGAGAATAACATAAATCAGAGCCAACATTTAAAACTGAGTAACGGCATTTTACAAATATTACCTCATTAAGTCTCATATTACCCCCAAGGGTAGATAGTTAGATACTGTTATGCTTAAGGTATAGTGAAACTAAAGAATACAGGGGCTAATAGTTTTGCAATGAAGTTACGTATCTAATATGTGTTAGTAGTTGTAGTTGTGTTGAGAGTTGGACACAACTGAGCAACTAAGCACAGCACACCACAGATGGATTCAAACTCAGGTAATCTGTCTTCAGACTCTTTTTCCGAACTATGCCATCGTCATTCAAGATCATGACTGTTTCTAGCTGATAAGTAACAAACTTATGACAAAACACATAGATGAAGTAGGAAGTAGAAACAGAGAAAGTTTGATTCTCATAAGAATTCCCAAGATTGGATATGACTCGCACAGGCTAGAAGGAAGTTGGCATGATGGAAGAGCTAGTCCATGCACCAAAAAAAAAATTGATCATAGTTTCAAATGTAGCCAAGTACACTGGTCCAGTATTAGCAGAGAATAAAATTTAACAAGCAGTGCCAAGTTATGGTCATAAATGACCAAGATGGCCTCCAACTTTTCTGTAGCATCTTCAAAAACAGGATAGATCTTTCAGAGTCTCCTTCACGGACCTACACGATCCATTTCTGAAGTTGCGTTGATTCTTTTCTCTGTATCACTTATCTTTGCATACATTAGTTATTATAAATCCCTTTGCAATCATGGTTACTTATTTCCTGTTTGTACTCATATTCTCTCCAAAGAATAAAGACTACCTCTCATATTTCTTTATTTTTCCCCTCAGATTTTTAAAACAGTGCCATTCATACTGTTTAGACAGTGAAATGATAACATATACTTGTTCAACCTAAGTAAATGTAGTGTAATTCCAAGAGAGAAAAGAGAGTAGGAATTTAAATGGTGAGGATTTTGGATGCCTTCTAGTCCATGAGGGGCGTCCCAGGTAATGCTAGTGGTAAAGAATCTGCCTGCCATTGCAGGAGATGTAACAGATATGGGTTCAATCCCTGGGTCACCAAGATCCCCTAGAGTAGGGAATGGCAACCCACTCCACTGCTCTTCCTTGGAAAACTCCATGGACAGAGGAAACTGGCAAGCTACAGTCCACCGGGTCGCATAGAGTCAGTCATGACTGAGTGACTGAGCATGCACGCATGCTAGTCCATGAGAACCTACCCTAGTGTCAATGTGAGAGGAGGTGTGAATCAGTGCTCATTCCAACTGTGTTCAGCTTTCTCATGTCTGACTCTTAGCAACCCCATTGGCTGTAGCCCACCAGGCTCCTCCGTCCATGGGATTTTCCAGGCAAGAGTACTGGAGTGGGTTACCATTGCCTTCTCCGTCAGCTTCCTCAGACTATTCATAACATAAGCATTTCAAGATTTGAATGTGAATCCATCAGTTAAAGGCACGTAGTTTTGTTACAGCATATCACCTGGATACAGATGACTAATTCACTGGATGCTCAACTAAAAAGTGTAATTGGCTTCATACTGGCGAGAAAACTTAGTGGGAAATCATATATTAGACTCCAATGTGGAGATCTTCTAAGCAACTGTCAAGGGAAGTACTTAATTTATACAATCTTCATTTTACAAACCACCTATGGAGTCTAAGGAATGTCAGTTGTGACTGTACTGTACCCAGTAAACAGCTTTTACCTAAACTCAGAGTGGGCATGTGTTAAGGGTCATCGTGGAACTGCTGCTAGAAGGTATTTGGCTGGGAATCCAGGAAGGTCTGAATCTGGTTTTAACTCGCAACCTTACCAACTTGCTGGTACAATGTTTACAAAGAAGCAAATGGGGCCACCCAAACTTATTTCTTTTAGGTTACCCAGAGTTATGATACTTAGCCTTCAGATTGTTTTGTGTGTGCTATTTGTTATCAGGAAGTTTCCATAAGCCTCTTATCCTTATCTTTCAGAGGGCAGACAGAATGAAAACCACAATCACAGAAAATTAACCAAACTGATCACATGGACTACAGCATTGTCTAGCTTGTTGAAACTATGAGCCATGCTGTGTAGGGCCACCCAAGACAGACAGGTCATAGTGGAGAGTTCTGACAAAAGGTAGTCCACTGGAGAAGGGAATGGCAAACCACTTCAGTATTCTTGCCTTGAGAACCCCATGAACAGTATGAAAAGGCAAAAGGACAGGACACTGAAAGATGAACTCCTCAGGTCAGTAGGTGCCCAACATGCTATGGAGAAGAGTGGAAAAATAACTCCAGAAAGAATGAAGAGACGGAGCCGAAGCTAAAACAATGCCCAGTTGTGGATGTGACTGGTGATGGTAGCAAAGTCCAGTGCTGTAAAGAACAATATTGCATAGGAACCTGGAATGTTAGGTCCATTAATCAGGGTAAATTGGAAGTAGTCGAACAGGAGATGGCAAGAGTGAACATCAACATTTTAGGAATCAATGAACTAAAAAGGATCAGAATGGGTGAATTTAACTCAGATGACCATTATGTCTCCTACTGTGGGCAAGAATCCCTTAGAAGAAACAGAGTAACCCTCATAGTCAAAAAGAGTCCAAAATACATACTTGGGTGCAATCTCAAAAATGACAGAATGATCTCTGTTCACTTTCAAGGCAAACCATCCAATATTAGAGTAATCCATGTAATGCTGAAAAACTGAAATTGAATGGTTCTATGAAGACCTACATGACCTTCTAGAACTAACACCCTAAAAAAGATGTCCTTTTCCTCATGGGGGATTGTAATGCAAAAGTAGGAAGCCAAGAGATACCTGGAGTAATAGGCACATTTGGCCTTGGAGTATAGAATGAAGCAGGACAAAGGCTAAGAGAGTTTTGCCATGAGAATGCACTGGTCATAGCAAACACACTCTTCAAACAACACAAGAGATGACTCTACACAGGGACACCACCAAATGGTCAATATAGAAATCAGACTGATTATATTCTTTGCAGCCAAAGATGGAGAAGCTCTATACAGTCAGCAAAAATAAGCCCAGAAGCTGGCCATGACTCAGATCATGAACTCCTTATTGCCAAATTCAGACTTAAATTGGAGAAAGTAGGGGAAATCACTACACCATTCAGGTATGACCTAAATCAAATCCCTTACGATTATACAGTGGAAGTGACAAATAGATTCAAGGCATTAGATTTGATAGACAGGGTGCCTGAAGAACTATGGACAGAGGTCCATGATGTGGTACAGGTGGCAGTGTTCAAAACCATCCCCAAGAAAAAGAAATGCAAAAGGCAAAATGGTTGTCTAAGGAGGCCTTACAAATAGTTGTGAAAAGAAGAGAAGTGAAAGGCAAAGGAGAAAAGGAAAGATAGACCCATCTGAATGCAGAGTTCCAAAGAATATCAAGGAGAGATAAGAAAGCCTTCCTCAGTGATCAATGCAAAGAAATAGAGGAAAACAACAGAATGGGAAAGACTAGAGATCTCTTCAAGAAAATTAGAGATCCCAAGGGAACATTTCATGCAAAGATGGGCTCGACAAAGGACAGAAATGGTATGGACCTAACAGAAGCAGGAGATATAAAGAGGGCATAAGAACACAAAGAAGAATTGTACAAAAAATATCTTCATAACCCAGATAACCCCGATGGTGTGATCACTCACCTAGAGCCAGACATTCTAGAATGTGAAGTCAAGTGGGCCTTAGGAAGCATCACTATGAACAAGCTAGTGGAGGTGATGGAATTCCAGTTGAGCTATTTCAAACCCTAAAAGGTGAAGCTGTGAAAGTGTTGTACTCAATATGCCAGCAAATTTGGAAAACTCAGTAGTGGTCACTGGACTGGAAAAGGTCAGTTTTCACTCCAATCTCAAAAAAAGGCAATGCCAAAGAATGCTCAAACTACCACACAGTTGTACTCATCTCACACACTAGCAAAGTAATGCTCAAATTCTCCAAGCCAGGCTTCAACAGTACATGAACTGTGAACTTCCAGATGCTCAAGCTGGTTTTAGAAAAGGCAGGAGGAACCAGATATCAAACTGCCAACATCCATTGGATCATCAAAAAAGCAGAAGAGTTCCAGAAAAACATCTACTTCTGCTTTATTGACTATGCCAAAGGCTTTGACTGTGTGGCTCACAACAAACTGTGGAAAATTCTTAGAGATGGGAATATCAGACCACCTTACTTGCTTCCTGAGAATCTGTTTGCAGTTCAAGAAGCAACAGTTAGAAATGGACATGGAACAATAGAATGGTTCCAAATCAGGAAATGAGTAGGTTAAAGCTGCATATTGTCACCCTGCTTATTTAACTTTTATGCGGAGTACATCATGAGAAATGCCAGACTGGATGAAGCACAAGCTGGAATCAAGATTGCCAGGAGAAATATCAATAACCTCAGATATGCAGATGACACCACCCGCATGGCAGAAAGCAGAGAGGAATTAAAGAATCTTTGATGAAAGTGAAAGAGGACAGTGAAAAAGCTAGCTTAAAAACGAAGATCATGGCATCCAGTCCCATCACTTCATGGCAAACAGGTGGGGAAACAATGGAAAGAGTGACAGACTTTGTTTTCTTGGGCAAAAATCACTGCAGATGGTGACTGCAGTCATAAAATTAAAAGAAGTTTGCTCCTTGGAAGAAAAGCTATGACCAAGCTAGACAGCATATTAAAAAGCACAGAAATTACTTTGCCATCAAAGGTCTGTCGAGTCCAAGCTATGGTTTTTCCAGTAATCATGTGTGGATGTGAGAGCCGGACCATAAAGAAACCTGAGCGCTGAAGAATTGATGCTTTTGAACTGTGGTGTTGGAGAAGACTCTTAAGCATCCCTTGGACTGCCAGGAGATCCAACCAGTCAGTCCTAAAGAAAATCACCCCTGATTATTCATTGGAAGGACTAATGCTGAAGCTCCAATAATTTGGCCACCTGATGGGAAGAAATGACTCAGGAAAAGACTCTGATGCTGCAAAGATTGAAGGCAGGATGAGAAGGGGATGACAGAGGATGAGTTGGTTGGATGGCATCACCAACTCAATGGACATGAGTTTGAGTAAGCTCTGGGAGTTGGTAATGGACAGGGAAGCCTGGCATGCTGCAGTCCATGAGTTGGACATGACTGAGCAACTGAACTGAACTGTCCGACTGTGACTTCTTGGATTGGAGCCCACCAAACCCCTCTGTCCATGGAATTCTCCAGGCAAGAAAACTGGAGTGGGTTGCCATTTCCTTCTCCAGGGGATCAGCCTGACACAGGAATCGAGCCCAGATCTCTTGCTTTGCAGGCATTTTTTTTTTTTTTTACTGTCTGAGTCACAAGGGAGGCCCAGTCTAAAGCCCTAAATTCTCCACTTTATCATGACCAAATCCCAATCCCAATTGGCTACATGGGATAGAGACGTAAGTGATGATGAATATAATTAAGCTTGTGTGTGGGAAAAAAGAGAAGTCCAACATAATTGACCCTACAAGAACTTAACCTTGTTTCCTGATCACCCCTGATGAAGGCCACAGAGAACAGAGAATAGAGAAAACAATTCAGATTTTGTACCTTTTAATATACAGTAAATCTGTCTGCAAGCTAAAGTTCCTATCATCTTTCTAGGTAATCTAAAACTAATTTCAAGGTATGGATCTAAGAAGGTGACACAATAAAGATCTGTTTCCCCACTCCAAAGTATCTAACTTGATTTTCTATCTGTGTTACAGTAGATTCGGTAAAATGTGAAGCATATGCGGCTCTTAAACAGATTTCTTTAAAATTGGAGATCCACTGCGGCATGCTCCTATTTCTTAAATAGCATATCTTAAGATAGCTTTATTAACTACTAGAAGGTATTTGATGCCAGTATTGGTTTGAAATTCCGGAACTCTGAAGCAAAATATAAAATTTTGTAAGGTTTCTGAAAAAGTCAAACATAGAATGAAAGTACTGAAGGATGAAACCATCCAGTCAAACCAAAAGGCATCAGTTGTCTTTGGTGAAATCATGAGCTTCGGTATTTGTTTCTCTCTTCTTATAATGCTGTTCCCATTTGTATTTGAACTACGCAGAGCTCTGTTCAGTTTAAGAGCATAGAGATTCACTCAATTACCTTAGCATAGGGAGAAAAGGGGATTGGGGCAAGGATTTAAGGGAAGAAGTGAGTCAGACAGAAGGAAATTCAAGACCAGGAACTCCAGATTGCCACATGTCTCCCATCTAAAGTATGAATTGAAACTCTGGCAAGAACCCTATACTCTTGAAAGCAAAAAAAATAATCTTTTTCATGATAGCACAAATTCTTTCTACCTGTTGATTTTGTTCTTTTTTTCATATCATCCCCTTCCTTATCACTTAAGTTTGCACATTGTTATGACTTCAACTGACTACGACTAAATAGTCAATTTCTCAGTTTTCCAAGTTCCAATTCTCCAAAGAGTGTTATAAGCTATTCTGTATAGAGGCCAGAAGTCACTGGTCACTGCCGTTGAATTAGGGGTGTACCACACACTGGGTTTATCGCCAGGAGCATAGGTGTACCCTATGGGTGGAGAGACTCAGTGGACAAGGGATGTTAAATCTGTGAAACAGATTCAGGGATCTTATCAGCACCATCTTATCTACACATTTGTTAGCTTCATCCTGTTGAACTCAGCAAGGTTGCTGTTTATGAAGCGAGCTTAGTGGTTGGTATCATCTACATATCAAGTTAATTTTATCATCATGTTTTCTAGCTATAGCACGTTTAAAGGTACTGCAGATTTGCTGGATCTGTGTATATATTGTGACTTTGTCTACTGTTTTGAGTACATGCCTTACTGGTTGGTAAACTGTATCATGAAGTGCTCAGTTGCAGCTATAACACTTTCTAATGAATCAGTGAAGTGAAAGTTGCTCAGTCATGTCTGACTCTTTGTGACCCCATGGACTATACAGTCCATGGAATTCTCCAGGCCAGAATAATGGATTGGGTAGCCTTTCCCTTCTCCAGGGGAGCTTTATGACCCAGGAATCGAACTAGCTTCTTCTTTGCAGGCAGATTCTTTACCAACTGAGCTATGAGGGAAGCAGTTTCACTGTTTGTTTTGGGCTCCAAGCTTACTTTATACAATTTTATGTCACTCAGTAAATTGCAATAGAGTGTATTTCTCTACATCTTTGTTGTCATTCTGCCCACAGTTAATGGTGCATCCTTTGATGGCCCTTTGAAGTTCTGATAATGCTACTTTTCTTCTCTCAGTTTGCAGAAAGCCAGGAATTTAACACAAAATAAATAAGTAGGATAAAATACTGCTACATTATAAGAGCTAAAGTTCTTTTCTTTCTCTCTTTCATCTCAAGTTTAATTCCCAAAGTGAATGTGTTGCATTATTCTTTTTAAGAAAGTTGATTAAATAATTAAATCCTAAAGCATGCCTATCAGACAGCTAATATTCCTGTCCTATGAACCAACCAAATCTAGTGTCTCTGTGCTGCCCAAGACTGCTGTCCTAATAAGTGAAATATCATTCTGCCAATAAGATAGAGTTTCAGTTTTGCCATAGTTCAGTTACTACTCTACAAAAAACAATTTGGGTCACTACTTTGATCACAAATTTACTTTCTAAGGAGCATTTTTGGTTATGCTTGAGCAGTAATAAACACAGAAAGGTTCCTTTCCTATGGGTTGAATTGCAATATTTTAATTAATGGAACTCTTCCTCATTTTTAAAAGGAAAGAATTCTTAAGGTTCTTTTCAAAATTAAAATGCCATTATACTATAATTATGTAATTCAATTAAACATCCCCTTTTCAATTAAAAGGATCAGAATGCAAGCAAAATTTGAACTTGGTAAAAGGTAACTTTTATTCTCAGTTCCCTATCAGGTTTTTCTCTCTGCCTTTATGGACCCTAATCTTGGTCTCACAGAGCTGTCAGTGATCTTTCTCAAATGGTTTTAAATCATTGCTTCCTTCAGGGATAAATGTTTGTAAGAGGAGCTTGAAAACAGGAAAACCTTCAAGATAGCAACTGATGAATTACCAAATGTGAAATTTCAGGAAATAGTGGTTGGCTGGCCTCTCAAGTAATATAATGGACCTTATCTGCCCACTCCTCCTGGGCTAAGCTTGAAGCTCTGGAGAATTAAACTGGCTCCAAAAACTAGGTTTTTTCTGTTGCTCTAATTGATAAATCAATTAGTAGTAGAGTGAGACAATTATTATTTATTGGCCAGTATATCATTGATTCATATTCAGTCTTCTCTCAAGTTGGAATATAGAAAAAGTCTTTTCTTCTAGTTTATGAGTGTAAGGCAGACGCTAATCTCCAAGATTTATATCAGGCAAAAAAAGATCAGGCTCCAAAATAGGACTAGGGGATTACACTACAGAACTGAGGAATGGGTGAAGCGTTAATTGCATACTCCAATAGTGGTTCTAGAGGGTATTTCTGTAGCTTCACAATATGCCAAGCTTTGTATACGTGAGGGCTTTTGATCATAATAAAAAATAATTTAAAACAGTAAAATGGCTATGGTTATATTTTGCTGATAATTTTCAAAAGTGAAAGATTTGATGTGGGTTCATTAAGAAAAGGCAGTAGGGAAATATGGTTACTTCTGAAGTGTGCAAAATGAAGTCAAATGGATTTCAGAAGACTAGATACTATATCTAATACATAAAAATGGGTGAATATAATTTTTACAGAGGAAAAAGATCTCAGATAAAATATATAATATCATTAGGTTATATGCCATTAATATACCAATTTATCACTAGAATATATTATTAATATATCAAGATAATCAAGAGCTTCTGTTAAGTCTGCATATTAACAAAACTCCATAGGTAAGGGATGTGTAACCCCAGCTGAAAACCATTATCCTAGAAGATACTTGATTCAAACTAAAGAAGAAAAGTTGTCATCAAAATTACAAAATAAATTTATATCTGATGGCACAATACTATAATTTCAAGCATTAGGCTTCTGATAGAAGCAAGTTAACAAGAGCTTTGACAATCTTTAGATTTTCCATAAAACTTACAATTTCTGATTTATATTAATAATATTTTACCTATATCAATTTAACCTAAAGACATGACATTTTCCATGTAAGCCCTTAATGGTATCTAACACCTTTCTTTTTACAAGGTGAAAGAACAAATCTTTTTCATTTTCCAGGGGCCCTTTAAGGTGGTTTTAGTCACAAAGGATATTCTCTGGGGAATTAGATTTGGGGGCATGTAAAATATCAGAGATGTAAGAATATATATAATTTGTGTGCTTTTCTGTATACTTTTTTTCTTCTTTTGGAATATAACAGCTTTACAGTTATTTAAGATAGGATCACGGGTTACTAAGAAACAAATTGGTTACATATTTAACCAAACCAAGAATGAAATATTTTAAAGTATATAAAGGGGGCTTTCCCATTTCTGCTTCTGCATGTAAAGAACTCAGAAACCCCCATTCTATCCTAACTCAAGTAAAAAAAATAAAGAGAATGAAAATATCAACTATTTTAGAATCCATATGAGGTAGAGAAACAAACCAAACTGCTGCCCATGAGGATGAACAAACCAACAGGTAAATACAGAAGGAAATAACTTACCCAAGCAGAGGGGAACAAGCAGAAACCACCACAGGGACCAGCGTCAACGTAGGAAAACAAGAACTGTAACCGACGAATTGCTGCAGGCTCAGTGTGGAAAACTCTATTGACAAACTCCAGGGGGACTCAGTCAGAGGGGGACCCGCACAACCCTGGGGGTTTTCTTCCAGGGTCTACACCAGATTCACACAGGAAATAGCTGAGAAAAATCCTCTCACAATAACTGCAGGACAAAGGGAGAGGAGCCATTTTGAATTACCCCAAAGCACTCTGGTCTCCTTAAGACTTGCCCACAGGGGAAGCTAGTTAACTTTAGACCAACTTTCTGGTTGTTATCAGAATCTGACTCACCTGGGGGAAGGTGAATACCCACTCCAGCAGGCTCCTGACTTGTGTGTGGAAGGAGGGAAACACCAACTCCTGCCTGTTTTAACCATTCTCTTCCACTAAAGAAGCAGAAAAAGTATTAAAAACACTTGTGAAGTTCACAGTTCACAGGCATAGCATCCCTAAAAGACTGAGACATAATTATCCAACTAGCAAATTCTTCACCCACACCTGACCACCCCACGACTAAAGACATATTTACAGCAGTACCTTCTAACCAGTCATCATGCCTGGCTATCAACAAAAAATTACAATGTGTATCAAAAGACATAAAACACAGTTAGAAGAAACAGAACAAGAATCAGAACCAGACATGGCAGAGATGGTGGAATTATCAGACTGGGAATTTAAAACAGTTAAGATTATATACTAAGGACTCTAATGGAAAATGTAGACAGCATGCAAGAACAGATGGGCAATGTAAGCAGATGGGGATACTAAGAAAAAACCAAAAAGAAATGCTAGAGATAAAAACCACTACAACAGAATGAAGAGCGCCTTTGAGGGGCTATCAGGAGACTGGACACAGCTGATGAACGAATCTCTGAGCTAGAGCATACAGCGGTAAAATCCTTGAATACTGACAAGCAAAGAACACAGACTGAAAAAACAGAACATCCAAAGACTGTGGGACAACTGTTGAAGTATAGCATATGAGAAATGGGAATATCCAAAGGAGAACAAAGAAAAGAACAGAAGAAATATATGAAATAATAATAATAATTGAGAATTTCCCCAAGTTAACATCAGACACAAAACCACAGGTCCAAGAAGCTTCTCAAAAACAGAGGATAAAAATTTTTAAAGAAAAGTTTAAATTAAAAAACTCTACACTTAGACAAATCATTTCAAATTACTGAAGATCAAAGATATAGAAAATTATCCTATGAAATTACCCTTTGCAAGTGAAGCAGAAATAAAGACCTTCTCAGACAAACTAATATTGAGGCACTTTATTGCCACTAGCCCATCCTTGAAAGAAATGTTAAAAGAAGCTCTTTAGAGAGAAGGAAAAATGATATAGGTCAGAAACTTGGATCTACAAAAGTAAAGAAAGTGCACAGAAAAAAGAGTAAGTGAAAGTAAAAATAAAATCTGTTATGTTTCTTATTCTTAATTCATCTCACAGATAAGTTTGTTCAGTGTAAAAATAGTAAAAAAAAAAAAGTAGTATAATTGATATGCTAAGCAAGAAGAGAAATTAAATTACATGCAATGCTCAATTAAACCACAAAAGGCAAAAAAAGAGTGGAAGACAAAATTAGAAAAAAACACAAGGGTAACGAAGAGAAAATAGTAACAAATTTGGTAGATAGTAATACCACTGTATTCTATTGGATATATTATTTCACTTTGAATGTAAATCATGTAAATTCACCAATTACAGATAGAGATTACAGACAGACTCTGTACCCAAGAGTGGTGGTGGTTCAGTTGCTCAGTTGTCTCCAACTCTTCATGACCCCAGGGACTGTAACCCACCAGGCTCCTCTGTCCATGTGATTGCCCAGGCAGGAATACTGGAGTGGGTTGCCATTTCCTTCTCCATGGGATCTTCCTGACCCAGGGATTGAACCCTCATCTACAATGCAAGAGGATTCTTTACCCCTGAGCCACCAGGGAAGCCTGTAACCAAGAGTGCCTTAGTTCAAACCATGAACAAATTACTTTGTGTTTCAACTTATTGACCTAAAATAAATGAACTGACAGTTATTTCTCTAGCAAAAATAGGGTTTTTTCAGGATTAATAAAGTATGCAATTTTCGGTCTGCAACTAATGCAAGTCCCTTGTGTAAATGGACAGAATTCTTTTACAGAGGAGCGGGGGGAAGGAATTTGAGGGAGCTATAGCAAACAAAAATCTGTGGCTGAGCTGTCATCATCTCTCATTGGCTGAGCCCCATCTTCCTGTTTGTCTCTGCTCTAGTGCTTAGGGTGTGAGAGTTTCCCCTTCAGGTCTCTTGGCTCTGTTTAATTGAAGTTCATGTTTATTAATTTTTTATAAGACCTAAAAAAGGGATGAAAATAATAGCATCTGCTTTGTAGACTTATGCTGAAGTTTGAATATCTTAGAAATTGTGTTAAATTATGACCTTCTGTGACCTGGTAAGTCTTAGCTCCACTATTACTGTCCCATGGTTTCAGTGGAAAGTAGTGCCCACAAAAGATATTTTAAAATCCTTGACTTCTTCCTGCAGATACCCAAGAATGATCATGAAACTGTGCAGACCACCAAGTGGTGAGAGGGAAAAGGGAAAGAATTCAGGTAGATACTTTGTTTGCTAAAATAATAATAATAACCTACAAAGGCAAAAGACCAAACTTTTACATTGAGAAGCTCAGGCCCCAGCCAACCACAGGAAATTTACCATAAGTTAAATAATGATAATAATTTTAAAAAATTATAAAAGAGAAAGTGCAAAGTTCATGAAACACCAAATGTTGCTTCTAGACACAAAGCAAGACCAACAGTGGACTTTATTCCCCCTAACTGTGGAAAGACCCATTCATCTTTTTGATCCCCAGCTTCTAATTCCTACTCTGCCCCAAGACTACCTGCAACAACTTTGCTCAGCTTCCAATCCCCTGAATGTCAGCAATTCTTCTATCAGATTATCTAAATACAAAATTAAGCCATGGAGGCACTGTAACAAAAGGTTTCAAATCAGCAAGAGATATGCCAAAGAGGGGAAAAATTAAATTACTTAACACCCACCAGGTAAAACCCATTCCATAAGCTAAAGGACACCCATTGTTATTAAACAAACTGAAGAATCCTCCTGAGAAGAAATCTATTTTATTTAAAGTAATTTCTTAAGATTTTGAATCTTAAATTTGAAAACTTAGAAATAGCAAAAATGGGGAAATTTTCCTTTCAAAGAAGGCTTTATCATTTAGGATGCAATAGTAAAGGATTGTGTGTATTTGAAATAATATATCCTAATCAAGAATCATTGAGTAGAAACCAAATTAAAGATGTATGACTATAAGCCATTACATTTTAATATCTGAAATGCTCTTTTATTTTACATCCTCAGGATTTACAACCACCAAAAAGAACTTAGAAGTATTGTGATTCTTCTAAAAACAAACATAAGCTTATTGAACTAAAAAAATTCTTCAGAGAACTCATGTTTCAAGAAGGAATCTTTGGAAAGACTCCTGGAACAGTCATAGACCTAACAGATAGTGGTGGTACAATTAAATTAGTATACTTTAGGGAGAGTTTAATAAAGATGATATTTACAAATTATGAGCAGAGTGTGGCAGAATCGCAGGACAAGGCAGTGACCTCCAGCTAGCAGTGTTGGGTGCACCTGGAGAGCAGTCACCACAACCCAGAAGGATGCATCTTGGGACATGGTCGTAGAGATGCTTCCAGCCTAAGGTGACTTTGAAGCATTGAGTGGAAATGAAAGTCCTCATCTCTTGTCATTCCCTTTCTCTGACCTTCTTCTAGGGTTTCCACTGGCTAACAGGAAATGAGAATCCCTGGTGTTGAGGTTCATATAGGCCAGTGTCCTGATGAGAGATGAGGTGTAGAAGGGCAGAATTGACATAGCATGCCAAACCAAAGACACTGGAAAAGCTGCCTCCAAAAAAAAGTTTCTAAAAAATGGAAAAAAGACATTCTGTAGTAAAACTATGAAGACGTTTAAGTTCTTTGCTTAGATGTAGTGTTTCTAGCTAAAAAGACAAAATGGTTGTGAATCATTTTTCTAAGTTAAAAATTATAAGGATTGAACTTATTAAACTAAAAATGCTCTCTCATTTTAAAAGCACAATCCTATATTTAGAAAGAAATTTAACTAATGGAGTGATAGGAGCAGGCTGCAAGCCAAGGAAATGATAAAAGGATTAACTACTCAAAGGCTGAAAGGTCTTTATTTTTTCAAGAGTCAGTTTTAAATCTTCTAATAGCAAATATCCAGATTTTAAAGAGTGATCAACATCTCCTCCAAACCTCATCCATTGGTTAAAGAGCTATTCATTAGTCCCTTCATTTTTCAAGAAGAATATTAAATTCCATTTAAATTTGAAAAAGTTATTTTAAAGTATGAATAGTACAATAAAACTGAAAACTTACTGTTTTGTCTTATTTATTTTAGAAGAATATTTTGGGTTTTTTTTCATGGAAATGAACACAGTTACTAGTAATAAAAAAAAAACTGGGTATTTGAGACACAACGTATACTAATTTCCTGGTAGAATTTGCATTTCATCACTGAATCAAAGTATACAAACCCCTGCATAAATGTAATAGGGCTTTAGTATTAGCACTGAAATGTTTTAGGATTTAAGTGACTTTGAATTTTATAAAATAATGCTTTAAAAATGTGAATCTATAAATGAAATCTCTACAATCTAAAAAATAAACATTAATTTTATACAGAGTTTATATAAGCTTTATCCTTTCTAACATTGTTAATTTTTTGGTGGAAGTAAGAGTTTATTATGGAAATAGATATCTATACTTTTCCAATGGCATCTGAAATTTTGGATTTCATGATAGGGAATTTTGTTTTTAGAATAAGAATGCTTAAAAGAACAAAGATGTATGAAGTCGCAGCATCATGTTATTGAAAAAGAGATGTTTAGTAAAATGTCCACAAAGAATGCTCAAACTATCATACAACTGCACTCATCTCACATGCTAGTAAAGTAATGCTCAAAATTCTCCAAGCCAGGCTTCAAAAGTACGTGAACCATGACTTCTAAATGTTCAAGCTGGTTTTAGAAAAGGCAGAGGAACCAGAGATCAAATTGCCAACATCTGCTGGATCATTGAAAAAGCAAGAGAGTTCCATAAAAACATCTATTTCTGCTTTATTGACTATGCCAAAGCCTTTGACTGTGTGCATCACAACGAACTGTGGAAAATTCTTAGAAATGGAAATACCAGACCACCTGACTTGCCTCTTGAGAAATCTGTATGCAGGTCAAGAAGCAACAGTTAGAACTGGACATAGAACAACTGACTGGTTCCAAATCAGAAAAGGAGTACATCAACTCTGTATATTGTCACCCCGCTTATTTAACTTATATGTAGACCACATCATGAGAAATGCTGGGCTGGAAGAAGCACAAGCTGGGATCAAGATTGCTGGGGGAAATATCAATACCCTCAGATATGCAGATGACACCACCCTTATGGCAGAAAGCAAAGAAGAACTAAAAAGCCTCTTGATGAAAGTGAAAGAGGAGAGTGAAAAAGTTGGCATATAAACTAAGTTCATGGCATCCAGTCCCATCACATCATGACAAATAGATGGGGAAGAAGTGGAAAGAGTAACAGACTTTAATTTGGGTGCTCCAAAATCACTGCAGATGGTGACTGCAGCCATGAAATTAAAAGACGCTTGCTCCTTGGAAGAAAAGCTATGACCAACTGAGACAGCATATTAAAAAGCAGAGACATTACTTTGCTGACAAACATCCATCTGGTCAAAGCTATGGTTTTTCCATTAGTCATGTATGGATGTGAGAGTTGGACCATAAGGAAAACTGAGTGCCAAAGAATTGATGGTTTTGAACTGTGGTGTTGGAGAAGACTCTTGAGAGTCCCTTGGACTACAAGGTGATCCAACCAGTCCATCCTAAAGTAAATGAGTCCTGAATATTCATTGGAAGGATTGATGCTGAAGCTGAAACTCCAATACTTTTGCCACCTCATGCGAAGATTTGACTCACTGGAAAAGACCATGATGCTGGGAAAGACTGAACACAGGAGGAGAAGGGGATGACAGAGAATCAGTTGGTTGGATGGCATCACAGACTCATTGGACGTGAGTTTGAGCAAGCTCCAGGAGTGGGTGATGGAAAAGGAAGGCTGGCGTGCTGCAGTTCATGGGGTCACAAAGAGTCTGACATGATTGAGCAACTGAACTGAATTGAACTGATGATACATTAAATGTGGTGTAAAAGGCTATCTTATATAATAGCATAAAGAAAAGCTTTAGCTCTACAGTAAATAACAATCAACTTAAAAGCTTTAATAGAAAGAATTTAGTTCCAATACTAAGTTAGACACAAACACCATGCCAGTTTATGTAAGGAATTTGAGACTTGTGGATTTTGGTATCTGTAGGGGTTCTTGCAGCCAATCCCTCACAGACAGCAAGAGATGGCTGTATTTTGAAACTTTTTAGTAATTAGTGTTTTAAATATAGAAAAATGAAGTTCACTTACAGCTTTAAGCATTTTAAGTGGAACACTATCATATTAGAACTGAATTGAAATTCCAATGTGAATTCTTGTCTTTAAAAGGACATGTAATTTCCAGGAGTCTTACCTCTGACCACCAAAATG
Organism: Capricornis sumatraensis; assembly: GCF_032405125.1. Lineage (NCBI taxonomy): Eukaryota > Metazoa > Chordata > Mammalia > Artiodactyla > Bovidae > Capricornis > Capricornis sumatraensis. The sequence continues at coordinate 10,596,318 of NC_091089.1, read as the reverse complement.
GTCAAAAGATACTATCACCCTAAGTTTCCATTGTTTACTAAGAAGATCAAGAGTTCCATGAAGATACAGGTAATTCCATCTGTCAAACGTGAGCCTGAAACATACTCTGGTGCCAGAAAGCAGAATATTATTCCAAGGTTCAAGGAATTGTAACAAAAGTGCATATAAAGGGACTCCCGTTGAACAAAGTGTTGACAGTTGAGCATCCAAGGATGAATAAAAACTTTAATTAAAAAATAATTGAAGCCAAAACGTCATGAGTTCATAATGATACATGAAAAAAGAAAAGGTAATATGTTCTAAGCTACAGAATATATTGCTGTTGTGTCTTTTACTTAAATCATCCTCATTTTATAGGCGCATGTTATGTGTTTCTTACAAAAACAAGTCCCTGTTCATATTGAAAGTTGTTTCATATTTATTTAGGTTGACTTTCTGCATTGAGTCCAGAATATGCATTTTTTAAAATGTACTCGGGGCAGGTCTTTTTGACCTCGATCTATATACTGCTATAGTAACAAACGCTAACTTGGGCTTTATTTCTGATTTTTTTTAATCTGTTGTTTATTTAAGATAAGCCACTCTTTCTCCAAATCATCTTCCAGATTTGAATCTATCTTTCAGAATAATCTTTCTTAATATTTCATTTGTTCCAAGGCTCTAATTTACTTCTTTCTTTTTTCATTATAAACCAAATCTAGACCACACCATTTGAAGCCCCCTTTGTACTGTATTGCATAACATTTGTATTTTGACTTTCACTAATCACAATCTTCATTTTCTGCTTAAACAGACTAGGATTTTGATTTGACTTTGTTGAAGAATTTATTAATATTATTATAAAATTGTTAATAAAAATGATTGCCTTCAATTTGTTCTTTTTCACAAAAAATATATTGCAGTTGACTTTTCTTAGTATCCAGAGCTTAATTTTTCAATAATTTATCCCAGTGCAACTGTCCCCAATACAAATAGCAACCTCACAACAAATGAATACGGTTCTAGCCTGAAGTCCAGTGAAAGTAGAGCTAATTTAGCACATTTACCAGCTAAATATTATATTCCAAACTTCTTAGTTTGGTTAACTTTTGAGCAAAATTTAATTCACATGTGAATTTTGGTAACACTGTATTACAGCAAAAACCCTTCTATCATAGATTTAGTCACAATAAAACTTGTGTGAGAATAATAGGAAATTTTTGTTCTCAAATTTATCTCAGCTCTATCTGATCATGAATGAACTCAAAACATTCTCAGACCTTTAAGTTATCCCATATACTCATTATTGTTTTTATTTAATCCTAGCATGATTATGTACCTAAGTATAAAATTTTGGGAGCATGTCAGTTTCTCTTTTTCATTTCTTCCTTTTAAGATGAAGGTGGCATTTGTCCAAATATGCTTACAAGATCTTCTTGCTTGAGGATCTCTATTCACAATGGGAACAATCACATTTTCCAAAAACGTTTTAAAAAGGTGAAGAAAAATTTGAGCAGTGGCATTTTCTTTCTTCTTGAATCTTCTAAGCCTAAAGCATGCACAATAGTAGGTTCAGGATTTTTAAATGCTCTTATTTGGGGGGAAATGTTAAATCAATTTACACTCTTTTTACACTTCATTTTATCTTCGGCTACAAAGATATTTCTAAAGTGGTTTACGTTCTAAGAAATGCATCCCATGCCATTTTGACAGGCTTTGCATTATAGATGATATGGACAGAAAGAAAGCAGAACAAGCCAAAGCAAATAAAAACGAGGAATGTTAAGTGCTGCGGGGGTTGGGGTGGAGAAAAGTAAATGTAATCTCAGCATTTCTTTTAGAGGAAATATAGCTCATTAATGTTGTCTTTGAAAGAGAAGCAATCATTCCAAAAATGACTTAAAATTGTATTACATTGTCTTTTCCTCAACTTTTTTGCTTCCTACTTGGCATAAAAAAGAAGATTAAATGTTGAAATCATTTATTTAATATTAAACACTCAAGCATCTATCTCTATCATTTTTGGTGATAAATACGATCTTTAAATGATTCTTCTTTATTTATTGTGATAACTTAAAAAAATCTGTCATAAAACAGGTATTACTGTGCTTCTTATTTTTAAATAATAATAAGACAGAGAGTTTCGTAGAAAAATTCCCATTCTTCATATTTAATAAGAAAAAAATTCTTACAGGCATTTCAATGTGTTCATATAAACTGAGATTTCTTTAAGGTAAAACTTAACAAGTAGCACATCAATTTTCTCAGCTTACTGGTATAGAAACTTTTAAGCATTGTTAAATGTTTTAATTAATGTGGAGTTAACTATGTCATGAAAAGAAATATAGCATTTATTTTTCCTTTCCAGTTCAGAAATTTTTAAAGAATGATAAAAACATATGAAGTCTATCATTCTCCCATTTGCTAATTGAATTATTATTTTTGAAGCTTCTGCATTATTTAGAATTTTTCCCACAATGGCATTTACAAATAATAATTTGTAACTTCTCTCACATAATTTTCCCCTAAGGAAAAGAACTGAAAGAGCCGCTTTCCACCGGTGAAAGCAGTAATTGCAAATATATTTTGGACTCGGTGATTAGCATTTTTTACTCATTTTGTTGTTCACTTGCTAAGTTGTGTCTGACTTTGCAACCCTATGGACTGTAGCACACCAGTGTTCCCTGTTCTTCAGTATGTCCCAGGGTTTGCTCAAACTTTTGTCCACTGAGCCCATGATGCCATCCAAGCATCTTGTCGTCTTTCATTCCCTTCTCCTCCTGCCCTCAATCCTTCCTAGCACAAGAGTATTTTCCAATGATTTGGCTCTTTGCATCAGGTGACCAAAGTACTGGAGCTTCAGCATCAGTCCTTCCAATAAATATTCAGGACTGATTTCCTTTAGGAGTGACTGGTTTAATGTCCTTGCAGTTCAAGGGACTCTCAAGAAAGTGAAAGTGAAGTTGCTCAGTCATGTGCGGCTCTTTGTGACACCATGGACTGTAACCTACCAGGCTTCTCCATCCATGGGATTTTTTCAGGCAAGAGTACTGGAGTGAGTTGCCATTTCCATATCCAGGGGATCTTCCTGACCCAGGGATCAAACCCAGGTCCCTCTGAGGACCTGCATTGTAGGTTACCCTCTGAGCCACCATGGAAGAATCTTCTCCAAAAACACAATTTGAAAGCATCAATTCTTTGGCAGCTTAGCCTTCTTTATGGTCCAACTCTCACATTCATACATGACCGCTGGAAAAGCCATAGGTTTGACTAGACAGATCTTTGTTGACAATGTGATGTCTTTGTTTTTTTGTGATACTGTCTAGGTTGGTCATAGCTTTCATTCCAAGGGACAAACATCTTTTTTAACTTCATAGCTGCAGTCACCTTTCACAGTGAATTTGGAGCCCAAGAAAATAAAATCTGCCACTGTTTCCAGTTTTTCCCTATCTATTTGTCATGAAATGATGGAACTGAATGCTATGATCTTAGTTTTTTAAATGCTGAGTTTTAAGCCAGCTTTTTCACTCTCCTCTTTCACTTTCATCAAGAGGCTCTTCAGTTCCTCTTCACTTTCTGCCATAAGGGTGGTATCATCTGCATATCTGAGGTTGTTGATACTTCTCCTGGCCATCTCGATCCCAGCTTGTGCATATATGTGTTAATATACACTATAAATGGTACAGATGAACCTATTTGCAGGGCAGGACTAGAGATGCAGATGTAGGGAATAGATGTGTGGACATGGTGGGGGGTGGGGGACTGAATTAGGAGATTGCAGTATAGTCACTTGGAGAAGGAAATGGCAATCCACTCCAGTGTTCTTGCCTGGAGAATCCCAGGGATGGGGGAGCCTGGTGGGCTGCCATCTATGGGGTTGCACAGAGTCGGACATGATTGAAGTGACTTAGCAGCAGCAGCAGCAGCAGCATAGTCACTACTATGTACCACGTGTGAAACAGATGGCCCATTGGAACCTGCTGAACAGCACAGGGGGCTCAGCTTGATGCTCTGTGATGACCTAGAGAGGTGGGATAGTCCGCGGAGGGAGGTCCTATAAGAAGGGGATATATGTATACATAGGCTTCCCTTGTAACTCAGTTGGTAAAGAATCTGCCTGCAGTGCAGGAGACCTGTGGTTCGATCCTTGGGTTGGGAAGATCCCCTGGAGAAGGAAATGGCAGCCCACTCCAGCATTCTTGCCTGGAAATGCCCATGGACAGAGGAACCTAGTGAGCTGCAGTCCGTGGGGTCACAAAGAGTTGGTCAACACTTACTTACTTAGAATGGATTCACTTTATTGAACAGCAGAAACCAATACAACACAGTAAAGCAATTACCCCTGATAAAATCTTTACCTCAATAAACCTTTAGGTTTTATCCTGGATGTTGTATGCTCTCATCACACTTATTTTGCTGTGCTTGCTTTGTGAATAAAAACAAAAGGAAGTGTAAGAATTCTATTTCTTAGTTGTTATCTTCAAGACAAAAGGTAAACAATTTCTTATTAAACTTACATAGTGCTGGATGTTAAATTGCACACATAGTCTACAATCAACCATAGAATATACTTTAAAATCATCCAATGGTAGAATGGCAAAAATAAAATTAGAATAAAAGCTGAAATAAAGCATTTGAGCTAATACAGTAAGTTTTGATTCTATTGTTGCTGCTGATAAAAGGTTACAGAGAAAAGTTTTAGCAGTATTCCTACACTTGGACAAATTCACCCATTTTGTAATACTTAAAGAGGATGGTTAACACTTTAGATTTATGCTGAAACAGGGTGGTGGTCATGACAAATTCAAATTAACTGAGGCTATCCACATGATACATTCTCTCTCATTCCTCCTTAAAAATCTTAATCCTAAGTAACATGAGTAGGTAAGATTGTGTGGATGGGTAGGGCATGTGCAGAAGCGGTTCGCCCCAGCTGTAGGTATGCTCTTTGCCCTACTCACAAGCTAGGCCCTCTTAGATTAGATGCGTAGACCTCACGGATCACAGGCATTCTTCACTTGACGTTTTTCACATCCTTTCTAGCTGATCTAGACATGGCCCACTGAGAACCTAGCTGCTTGTCCTTACTCACACATTTATTGTATACATAATAATTTCTAAACTCTTCATATAGAAAATATACATGTTTAACCATCCTCAGTTTGAATTGGGTAATATTAATCATCTCTGGAATTCTTTCTAGTCTCCGAAACTTCTTAAAAAACATTAAGTCTTATGTTTGGACAATTCTGAATCCCTGGATTAGGTATTCATTTACAGAGTCCCCTTAACCTCGTGCCTGCATTTCAATGAGACAAACTATGCTGTGTGAAGGAACCAGAGATGTGTTAAGAGAATGCTATCTGGACTGCATTATTCAAACATGTGGCTCTGAAGTGATAAACTTTCAGAGTATGTCACCAACTTGGATAATTCTCACTGTGCTGTTAAAAAATAGGTACTCATCATTGCAAACACACTAACTTCCTAATTCTTTACAAAGTTCCTAAACTATGTCTGCAAAACTTTTATTCAATTTTTCTTCCTATTAATATGCTCTGTATCCCCCAGACTTACTGCAATACGTTTCATTCTGAATGCACTGTATACTTTCTATAACTTGGCTTAAACTATTTCTTTATTCTTAAAGGCTTGCAATGCATTTTACCTTATCTTCAATTATACAAAGCTTACAGCACTCAAACTTAATATAATCTATTTATCATATTTGCCTGTGCCACTATTTGTTAAATATCTTGATACAAACTACAGGCCTAGTCCCCAGTATTCTAGCACTGATATCATGAACATGTTAGATGCTTAATTAATATTATTATATGAATGAAAATATTTATTAATCAAATATGATGTTGCATTCCCCACAAATGTTTCAGTAAGGTAAAACACTCAAGACCCTAAAAGAGGGTACCATGGAGCAGAATGAAATTAGATTACTGGACAGACATTTCAGAAGACCCATCAAACAACTCATACAATTATAATGTTATCTTTTATGCCTTTTCATTCAGAATCTGAAAACATATGAAAGATGCTCTAGCAGATTCTAATGTATGCAATTATTGTCCTATGATTGTAATTAAATACATCTAGATATTTCCCAACAAAGGTCCATCTAGACAAGGCTATGGTTTTTCCAGTAGTCATGTATGGATGTGAGAGTTGGACTGTGAAGAAGGCTGAGTGCTGAAGAATTGATGCTTTTGAACTGTGGTGTTGGAGAAGACTCTTGAGAGTCCCTTGGACTGCAAGGAGATCCAACCAGTCCATTCTGAAGGAGATCAGCCCTGGGATTTCTTTGGAAGGAATGATGCTAAGCTGAAACTCCAGTTCTTTGGCCACCTCATGTGAAGAGTTGACTCATTGGGAAAGACTCTGATGCTGGGAGGGATTCGGGGAAGGAGGAAAAGGGGACGACAGAGGATGCGATGGCTGAATGGCATCATCGACTCGATGGACGTGAGTCTGAGTGAACTCCGGGAGTTGGTGATGGACAGGGAGGCCTGGCGTGCTGTGATTCATGGGGTCGCAAAGAGTGGAACACTACTGAGCAACTGAACTGAACTGAACTGAGGTGTTTCCTCTGAGCTTAAATACAAAATGAGTTTTAAATATGGATTTGGTAATTATTTTTCCTTCATTGTCATTTCACCTATTTTTTTTTTTTTTTTCAAGAAGCTATGGACTGGGATCAGAAGAAAGGAAACCAAAAAATATTCAATATCAAAGTGATTTATTGTGGGACATATTTTCAATGGGAAAAACATAAAAGAATAAGGAGTTGCAAGATCCCCACATTGTATGAAAATGAAAAACAATAATACTTAAAATTAAAATGCTTTGTAAGAGAAAAAATGTACTAGGTGAGGATTTTACAAGCTTTTAAATACTGCTTTTTATTCAGATTTAGGATGAGTAGAACAAACATAACTTCCCCGTTTCTATAGCTCAGTGTAATATCATCTGAATTCATTAAAAAGTTGCTATTCATCAGAAAGACTGGCTTTGTACAGTATTTGAAGTATATACATATATATGTATATATACACACACATAATTCATACAATAACACCTTTAAATTTGTTTTTTTGCCTTTAACTACTTAAATGTTATTTATTTTATCTGCTATTGGAACATATTTCATATAGATTAAATGAAAAAGTTTTACATATAAAACTATATATGCTCTGCTGTGCTTAGTCACTCAGTCATGTCCAACTCTTTGCCACCCCGTGGACTGTAGCCCACCAGGCTCCTCTGTCCATGGGGGATTCTCCAGGCAAGAATACTGGAGTGGGTTGCCATGCCCTCCTCTAGAGGATCTTCCCATCCCAGGCATCAAACCCAGGTCTCCCGCACTGCAGGCAGATTCTTTACCATCTGAGCTACCGGAGAAGCCCAAAGCTATATAGTAGAATGTATATATTCTAATATTAACCACTGTCCAAACACATATTTATAAATTAAAATTTTTTACCTTTTATCCTTTATAATCTGAAATTTTTAGGCATTCCATTCCAAAAAAAAAACCAAAAATTAAAATCTCAAATTAATCCCCCCACAAAAATTGCAATCTGACTTTATGCAGATATAGTCTTTGTTTTCTTTCCTCTGAAAAATCATACCTTATTAACTCCCTCTTTTCTTCCTTTTTCCCTTTTTTCCTTTCTAATATTAGAGTAATCCTTTCCTCTCTAATATTAGAAAATAAAACGAACTAAATGGGGAAAGCAGATCTTAGAAGTGATCGGATTTTTGAAATCCATGCATGTGATTTATGTTGTCCTGGCCCAGTGGTAAAGAATCCACTTGCCAATGCAGGAGACACATGAGAGGCAGGTTCAATCCCTGGGTCAGGAAGATGCCCTGTAGAAGGAAATGGCAACCCACTCCAGTATTCTTACCTGGGAAATCCCATGGACAGAGGAGTCTGGTGGGCTACAGTCCATGGGGTTGCAAAAAAGCTGGACTTAACAACTAACCAACAACAACTAGGAAGCCTCTGCATCTGTATGCTAAGTCACCTCAGTCATGTCCAAGTCTTCGCACCCCTATGGACTGCAGCCCTCCAGGCTCCTCTGTCCATGGGATTTTCCAGGCAAGAATATTGGAGTGTGTTGCCATGCCGTCCTCCAGGGGATCTATCTGGCTCAGGGATTGAATCAATGTCTTCTCCATCTCCTACATCGGCAAGCGGGTTCTTCACTAGTGCTACCTGTGAAGTCCAAGAAGCCTCTAGCTCTGACCAGTCCTTTAGAATCATATCCAATTGTATTCTCCTTAACATTCTCACACGGTTTTTTAAGGGTTGTATCAAATTCACATGACCATATCACATCTAAAACAAAACTTTTAATTTATTGTTCCCCTCTAGTGTTGCTTCCCTCCTCTTTTCTAAACAGCATCCCTGTTTAGATCAAGCTGAAAAGCCAGACGTTGTCACTGAACCCTCCTGTGGACAACACTTCATCAGCAACTCCTAATACTGACCAATCCCCTTTTCTTCATTTATTCTTCATTCTGTAGTCTAGGAAACAAGAAATACATGTTTCCCATTCATGCCTACAGCCAAAGGTTGCCACGTGACCAGGTTCCAATCAATGTAAAAGAGAGCAAGAAATTTTGAGGTTTCTAAGCTGATTTTTATGGTCCCGATCAAAGGAATAGATGTAACTCATGGCACTAAATCTCTTTACTTTTCCCTTCTTTCAATAGGTGGACATGATACCTGAAGTTGTGTTTGCTTTCATGTGACAGAGAGGCAGGAAATAGATGAGTAAAATTTCCTCCAGTAAAGGATTTAGAACCTGGAATATAGCACGGATCTTTGATGGAATTAGTAAGAATGGAACCGTTGCCAGTGAACGCTTGCTGCCAGATTTCCTGTAACCCTCATATGTTGAACCACTACAGTCAGTTACTCTGGTACTTGCAGCTCAAAGCATTTCTAATAGCTGTCTGTATCTCTATTTCTATTATTCCCTCCTTCCCAGCTCCCAAACCATTCCACCACTAAATTTTGTGAATTATACCTTCAAAATATATCTTAAGTACCTCTTAATTCCATTTCAAAACACCATGCTCTCTTTCTGAAGTTACTGTATTAGCTTCTTAACTGATCTATATTTCTTTCCACTCTTACATTCTACCTATCTATTCACTATATAACTTAAAGAAATGGTATTTCTCAGGATTGTTTTACACTGTAATTTTTGTTCCTCCTACCTAAAATGCTCTTTTGTGGAGTCTTCAAAGGGTTTGTGCCTTTTCATTCTTCTGCTATTACAAATATCTGTGCTGGAAGGAACCTTACTTGACCACTTTATCTAAAGTGGTCTCTTCACAATCATTCTTGGATTACATTATCCAATTTACTCCCTTCATATCACTTGAGGTAATCTAAAATTATCTTTTTACTTTATTTGTTAATTGTCATGTTTTTCAACTATTCTATAAACTTTTAAATTATCTTATTTGCCATTCAGTTCAGTTCAGTCACTCAGTCATGTCGACTCTGCAACCCCATGCCAGGCCTCCTGGTCCATCACCAACTCCCAGAGTCCACCCAAACCCATGTCATTGAGTTGGTGATGCCATCCAACCATCTTATCCTCTGTCGTCCCCTTCTCCTCCTGCCCTCAATCTTTTCCAGAATCAGAGTCTATTCCAATGAGTCCGCTCTTTGCATCATGTGGCCAGAGTATTAGAGTTTCAGCTTCAACATCAGTCCTTCCAATATTTGCCATTATATACCCAATACACAGAAGAACTGTACAAAAAAGATTTTCATGACCTGGATAATCACGATGGTGTTATCACTCAAGTAGAGCCAGACATCCTGGAATGTGAAGTCAAGTGGGCCTTAGAAAGCATCACTACGAACAAAGCTAGTGGAGGTGATGGGATTCCAGTTGAGCTATTTCAAATCCTGAAAGATGATGCTGTGAAAGTGCTGCACTCAATATGCCAGCAAATTTGGAAAACTCAGAAGTGGCCACAGGACTGGAAAAGATCAGTTTTCATTCCAATCCCAAAGAAAGGCAATGCCAAAGAATGCTCAAACTACCACACAATTGCACTCACCTCACACGCTAGTAAAGTAATGCTCAAAATTCTCCAAGCCAGGCTTCAACAATATGTGAACCATGAACTTCCTGATGTTCAAGCTGGGTTTAGAAAAGGCAGAGGAACCAGAGATCAAATTGCCAACATCCGCTGGATCATGGAAAAAGCAAGAGAGTTCCAGAAAAACATCTATTTCTCCTTTATTGACTATGCCAAAGCCTTTGACTGTGTGGATCACAATAAACTGTGGAAAATTCTGAGAGAGATGGGAATACCAGACCACCTGACCTGCCTCTTGAGAAATCTGTATGCAGGCCAGGAACAATTGTTAGAACTGGACATGGAACAACAGACTGGTTCCAAATAGGAAAAGGAGTGCTTCAAGGCTGTATATTGTCACCCTGCTTATTTAACTTATATGCAGAGTACATCATGAGAAATACTGGAGTGGAAGAAACACAAGCTGGAATCAAGATTGCCGGGAGAAATATCAATAACCTCAGATATGCAGATGACACCACCCTTATGGCAGAAAGTGAAGAGGAATTAAAAAGCCTCTTGATAAAAGTGAAAGAGGAGAGTTAAAAAGTTGGCTTAAAGCTCAACATTCAGAAAACAAAGATCATGGCATCCAGTCCCATCAGTTCATGGGAAATAGATGGGGAAACAGTGGAAACAGTGTCAGACTTTATTTTGGGGGGCTCCAAAATCACTGCAGATGGTGACTGCAGCCATGAAATTAAAAGACGCTTGCTCCTTGGGAGAAAAGTTATGACCAATCTAGATAGCATATTCAAAAGCAGAGACATTTCTTTGCTGACTAAGGTCCATCTAGTCAAGACTATGGTTTTTCCAGTAGTCATGTATGGATGTGAGAGTTGGACTTTGAAGAAGGCTGAGTGCCGAAGAATTGATGGTTTTGAACTGTGGTGTTGGAGAAGACTCTTGAGAGTCCCTTGGACTGCAAGGGGATCCAACCAGTCCATTCTGAACGAGATCAGCCCTGGGATTTCTTTGGAAGGAATGATGCTAAAGCTGAAGCTCCAGTACTTTGGCCACCTCCTGCGAAGAGCTGACTCATTGGAAAAGACTCTGATGCTGGGAGGGATTGGGGGCAGGAGGAGAAGGGGACGACAGAGGATGAGATGGCTGGATGGCATCACTGACTCAATGGACGTGAGTCTGAGTGAACTCTGGAAGTTGGTGATGGACAGGGAGGCCTGGCATGCTGCGATTCATGGGTTGCAAAGAGTCAGACACGACTGAGTGACTGAACTAACTAACTAACCCAATATTGAGAATAATTTTGATTAATAGTAGTCATTCAACAAATATTTCTTGGAGAAATGCCTTCATGAATGGAAACTCAGAAATATCTTAAACATTCAAATATCTTGGTATCTGAAGTCTCTCTAATATAGTAATTCATTAATGTTAACTTGCTGCTTTTGGGCAAGTGTATGTTGGAATAATTTATACACTAGTGAAAACTGACTTCCTTTTGATAGATTTCTGAAGATATTCCATGTTATATATATGTATATTATATGTATATATACACACACATATACACGGGCTTCCCAGGTGGCCTTAGCAGGAGATGCAAGAGATGTGCATGTTCTATCCCTGGTCAAGATTTCCTGGAGGAGGAAAATGGTAACCCACTCCTGCATTCTTGCCTAAAAAATTCAATGGACAAGAGGAGATTGATGGGCCATAGTCCATGGGACTGCAAAAAGTTGGACACCACTGAGTGACTAAGCACACACATACATACATATACATAAGATTAACATATATTCATGTGTATGCATATATATATGTATGTATGTATGTATATATATAGTGGCAAGGAGAAATATTGTGGAATGATTCTCTGTTAAGTTTTGTCAGACCGAAATTAACACTTTGTAGTAAGACTGAAAACCTAATATTAAAAGGAATCATCTTGGCACCAGTGGAAGATACACAATGTTAAAGATCACAAAGGCATGTATACACTAAGGTCTCAAGGTTGAAATGACAAGATATAGCATTACAAGAAAAACACAATTCATTGTGTGGTTTCTAAATCCCAACAAGTTCAACACTGTTGAGGGGTGATTTCACAGTGGATCACGACTGCAAGAATAACTTCTACATCTTAGACGCTGCCTGTTTCTGCCTAACCTTCCCGTCTTCTCTCAGGCCTGGTCCTGAGTGCTGTGATCTAACTGTTCATATAGCTTTCATTAATTTACAAATTTTATATTTTATAACTCTTATATTTAAGTTGTAAAAATGAAACACTGGTTGCTGAGAGGAATAACCATGAATGATTTTCTCTGGTACAGTTTGGAGGTCCAGCTAAAATCAAAGAGCTGGTTCAACGGACCAACAAGAAATTACTGAACTTATAGCTCAGACAGTAAAGAATCTGCCTGAAACACAGGGGACCCAGGTTCAATTCCTGGGTTGGAAAGATCCTCTGGAGAAGGGAATGGCAACCCACTCCAGTATCCTTGCCTGGAGAATCCCATGAACAGAGGACCCTGGCAGGGTGCAGTCTGTGGGGCCGCAAAGAGTCGGATATGACCGAGCGAGTAACACTACTACTATTAAGTTTAAAGTGGGAACGCTTTTAATAACAGGTGTAAGTAAAGATGACGTCAGCTTCATGTCTGATGCAAACTTGATTCCTCCCAGAATCTACTTTAAATTCGTACTTGATGGCAAGTTTCTTTGTTAGAAGCTGCATTGCATATTAAATGTTGCTGCTTTTTTGTTAAATGCTGCATTTTGCCATTGACCTAAATGCTTCAGACTTTCCCCAAAGCTGTGTGCTCCAGAGCTCTGAATTAGGAAATCCCCAAACCATTTGACATTCTCTGGGCTTCCCTAGTGGCTCAGATGGTAAAGAAACTGGCTGCAATGCAGGAGACCTGGGACAGGAAAATCTCCCGAAGAAGGGAATGGCAACCCAGTCCAGTATTCCTGCCTGGAGAATTCCATGGGCAGAGGAGCCTGCCAGTCTATGGTCCATGGGGTTGCAAAGAGTTGGATATGACTCAGCAACTAATACTCACACACACGCACACACAAACAGACATGCACAGTCTCTAACAGCCAAGTATTCTACATTCATTAGAAACCTCTCTTCATCTGGAATAATACGTTAAAAGCATCACACGGATGTTTCTGTTCCCTGCTGCTCCTTCACAATGGAGTAGACTTCTCTCTCAAAACTGTCTACCTAGTTTATATAGACTGTAGGACATACAGAACTATTTCTGCTGCTCTCAGATTCCTCAACATTTCAAGGTTTACATTACTGTATCTCATTTTAAAATTCAACTCAGCAGTTTTAGGTGCAGGGTAAAACTTAACACAGACATCTCCTGTACCAACATAAAATCCCTCTCCCTCTATTTTCCAAGGTCTTGTCTGAAAATGGAAAAAAGAAACCTGACATCTTCCTTAAAAATCTTGATTAGGCATTTAGTTGCTAAGAATATGCCACCATAAGTGTTGATATATCTGACAGTCCCAGAGTAAATGACAGCCCCTTCTTTTGCAGATGTAACACCTTTCTTTTCAGAGTCTAAGAAAATGGCATGCGTGCATGCTCAATAACTCAGTTGCGTCCGGCTCTTTGTGACCCCATGGACAGTAACCCACCATGCTTCTCTGTCCATGGGATTCTCCAGGCAAGAATATTCGAGTAGGTTGACATTTTCCTTTCCACGGAATCTGCCCAACCCAAGGATTGAACCCACATCTCCTGAATCTCCTGCATTGGCAAGTGGATTCTTTACCATTGAGTCACCTGGGAAGCTCTAAGAAAGTGGCATATGTTAATATTTTAAAAATCATTATTCTACTTAATTTGTACAAGTTAGATTATTTTGTGTTGAAAGAAAAAGACACATGCATATTATCTTAGCTGATACAGAATTATCTGCTTATTATAAGGATACTCTAAAAGGTATGAAGGAACCATAAGGAACCATCTCATGACCTATAAAATATACAGATCAACCAGGAAGTGACGACTGGAATGACCACAAGCTGCTATTCAGTTCAGTTCAGTTCAGTCGCTCAGTCGTGTCTGACTCTTTGTGACCCCATGAATCGCAGCACGCCAGGCCTCCCTGTCCATCACTAACTCCCAGAGCTTACTTAAACTCATGTCCATCGAGTCAGTGATGCCATCCAACCATTTCATCCTCTCTTGTCCCCTTCTTCTCCTGCCTTCAATCCTTCCCAGCATCAGGGTCTATTCCAATGAGTCAGCTCTTCTCATCAGGTGGCCAAAGTATTGGAGTTTCAGCTTCAGCATCAGTCCTTCCAATGACTATTCAGGACTGATTTCATTTAGGATGGACTGGTTGGATCTCTTACAGTCCAAGGGACTCTCAAGAATCTTCTCCAAGCTGTTATTAGGAAGCTATTTTTCCTGGAGAATTTAAGGGGGGTGGGCATGCCTTTTATAATCAATTGTTTGCTTATAAATCTCCCAGGACTGGGTTATATATTAGGTCATCAATAACTAAGAGACAATAATAATGTCATTGTCTTAGAGGCTGCCGTCTACTGTGTGTCAAACACTTTGCCTCCTCCTATTCTTCCCAGCTCTCTTTGTCGACCTACCCAGTTGTAGGTTCAGTTCCTGATTGCACACTAACTCACCTTCCAAGTAGAATGAGCAATCAACTTCCTGCTCAAAATCATGTCTAGGATGTCTTTTCTGAGGTCATTCCTGTGAATGCTCAGAATACTAAAATCTTTCCTTGTAAAGATACCTATGAAGAAAAGAATTACTATTTTATATCTTATAGCAATAAGAGACCTCTTTCAAAACTCCAGAAAGTGTTTATTTTTAGGATTCAGATTTTTAGAACCACAGATACATCTACACAAAGTGTTTGAGGAATCTGCTAATTTAAGAAACTTGTGTTTTCAGTGACACTGGCATCAAATGTTTCATACTGATGCCATTTAATAAGGAAACAATTTGAAGACACATATAACTCTGTTGGGGTAAATCAACTTTGCTTCAAGATGTATAATTTATCTGCCAGCTTAATGTGTAGCTTGGGTTGAAAAGCTATCTAATAACCTGTGATCAAGTATTTAGACTCCAGTAGATTCTAAAGCAAGCCAAATTCTATTTTCCAAAATGTGAATTATTTACACATATAAAGAAAAAATAGGGACTTCTATGGTGGCGCAAGAGGTAAAGAATCCACCTGCCAACTCAGGAGCTGCAGGAGATACGGATTCAAATCCCTGGGTTGGGAAGATCCCCTGGAGAAAGAAATGGCAACCACTCCAATATTCTTACCAGGAAAATCCGATTGACAAAGGAGCCTGGTGGGCTACAATCCATTGGGTTGCAGAGTCAGACATGCCTGAAGCAACTTAGCATGCATGAAGAAAAATATGTCTTTGTTCCAATTTCCCAAAGAAATATTTCTTGCAATTCTCCTATTAAAATTCTTGCCTCAAGTTTATCACCTCTCTTCTAGATAGTCAAGCACAAGTGAACTTGTAAAGATTTCCCTCTATGTAGCAAACAGCTATGGGAGTCATAACAGAAATGAGTTGGAGAAAGTCACTCACTTGGTGGTCCTAGTCACTTAAAATCTAAAATGTTACACTGGTCTTCCTACACCTTCTTCTTGGTGTGATGTTCAAGACACAGCTTCTTGCTCTTCACATATCTACCCTTGTGGCCTAAGTTATTGGATGCCCAGAAACTTCAGAAATGCCATGGATTTGCAGAAGGCTTAGCTGTCTTCCTCTTCTAGAGTAAAAAACTTGTCATTTCATACTTGATGTTATAAATTTAAAAGACAAGGACAATGTCCCCGGAGAGTAAATCCGTCAACTTGCCAGTGGACAACATTAGAATATGGACTAGGAAGTTTACATGACCTTGAGGCAGAAACCTAACAGTGTGCTGCTGTTATTTTGGATAAAAATAAAATATTTTTGGCCACTCAAGTGAAAAACAACAGAAAAGAAATGGCTTCACTTTTTCGACACCCCTGTACAAAGTACCAGAGTTGACGGATTGGATATGTTGCAGTAACAAGGTGACATTCAGAGTGGCTATAAAGTAGAGCTGCTCTTGGCTAGAATTTGGGTCATTTGTAGACAATCCTCAAAGACCAATCTGGGAAACTGAATCACTCAGATAAATCACCATATTTTTCATGCTTTAATCCTGTTGTTTATTGAGGTGAATTTAAGAAAGAGACTGAAAGATTGCTCAGTAAGAGTTAAGTTGAGCGTCAGAGGAATTTTCATTTAGTTTGAAATTTTCTTCCCTTAAAAAGCATGGAGGCTGGGACTTCCCTAGTGGTCTAGGGTTAAGACTTCCCCTTCCAATACAGGGGGTACAGTTTCAATCCCTGGTCTAGGAGCTAAGATACTATAAATCTCATGGCCAAAAAGCCAAAACATAAAGCAGAAGCAATATTGAGGCTTTCCAGGTGTCTCAGTGGTAATCTGCCTGTCAGTTCAGGAGACCCAGGTTCTATCCCTGGGTTGGGCAGACCCACTAGAGAAGAAAATGGCAACCCACTCCAGTCTTCCTGCCTGGGAAATCCCATGGACTGAGGAGCCTGGTGGCTATAGGCCACGAGGTTGCCAAAGAGTCGGACACAATTTAGTGACCAAACAACAACAAAATCAATAAAGACTTTTTAAATGGTCCGTATTAAAACAAACAAACAAACAAACAAAAAAAAAAAAACACACACACACACACAAAACATGGAGCCAGAGATTTCTGGAAAGGTGAATTTTCAGATATTTAAATTCAAAAGAAAAGAATCACCACCACTCCCAAAACAGATCTATGAGAATGGCTGTTGAGGTGAAATATATGGTAGATAAATTGTAGTGGAACAAAGAGATGATTAGGGAAGTAACTGTAATCTTAAGCAACATTTCCTCCATATAATCACTAGGAGATTTCCTTTTTTCAAGTTAATATAGCATGATATATGTAAAATGAATCATAGAAACCAAAAGTCAGAATAGTACAGATATAATTGCTTCTTCTTCAGGAAAAACCTAATCAAGTTAGTCTAACTTCACTTCATAGAACAAAATTAATTCCAGATGAACTAAAACTTTGAATGTTATGATTCAACATGAAAAACTTTGCCACTCACTTGGTATGTTCTAAATTGATTTGTGGCATTCAGGTTTTAAAATACAGTATTTTATTTCCTATTTACATCATACAATTCTTTGTTTCTTTTCCATTATAGTTTATTACGAGATATTGAATACGGTTCCCTGTGCTATGTAGTAGGCCCTTATTGCTTATCTATTTTCTATATAGCAGTGTGTGTATCTGCGAATCCAAAACTCCTAATTTATCCCTCTCGCCCTTCCACTTTGGAAACCATAAGTTTGTTTTCTATATCTGTATTTCTGTTTTGTAAATAAGCTCATTTGTATGACTTTTTAATTTAGATCCCACATATAAGTGATGTCATATATTTGTCTCCCTCTGACTTACAATTTAGTATGATAATCCCTAGGTCCACCCATGTTGCAGCAAATGGCATTATTTCATTATTTCTCTAGGTTGAGTAGAATTCCATTGTATATATGTGTGTGAGTATACACACATACACATACTCCCCACATCTTCTTTATTCATTTACCTGCCAATGGACATTCAGGTTCCATCCTTGGCTCAATTATTATAAATAGTGCTGCTATAAACACTGGGATGCATGTACCTTTTTGAATTAGAGTTTTCATCTTTTTCAGATATATCCTCAAGAGTGGGATTGGTGGATCATATGGTAACTCTATTTTTAGTTTTTAAAGGAACCTCCATATTGTTTTGCATAGTGGCTGCACCAATTTACATTCCTATCAACAGTGTAGGAGGGTTCCCTTTTCGCCACACCTTCTTCAGAATTTATTATTTGTAGACTTTTCAATGATGGCCATTCTGACCAGTGTGAGGTAAAACCTCACTGTCATTTTGATTTGCAAGGTTCAGCATCTTGTCATATGCTTATTGACCATCTGCATGTTTTAACCTTATTTATTTATTTCATTTTGGTAAGAACACTTAACATGAGATCCCTTCTCTTAACAAAATGCTAAGTGCATAATACAGTATTGACTGTAGCCACAGTGTTGTACAGGGGATCTCTAGAACTTATTCATCTTTTATAACTGAAACTTTATATCTGCCAAACAATTCCCTATTTTACTCTCCCCTCAATATCTGGCACTTACCATTCTAGTCCCTGTTTCTATGGGTTTGACTATTCTAGATACCTTGTATCAGAGAAGGCAATGGCACCCCACTCCAGTACTCTTGTCTAGAAAATCCCATGGACAGAGGAGCCTGGTAGGCTGCAGTCCATGGGGTCGCTAAGAGTCGGACGTGACTGAGCGACTTCACTTTCACTTTTCATTTCTATGCATTGGAGAAGGAAATGGCAACCCACTCCAGTGTTCTTGCCTGGAGAATCCCAGGGATGGGGGAGCCTGGTGGGCTGCCGTCTATGGGGTTGCAAAGAGTTGGACACAACTGAAGTGGCTTAGCAGCAGCAGCAGCAGATACCTTATGTAAGTGGAATCATGAAGTATTTGTCCTCTTGTGATTTGCTTGTTTCATTTACAATAATGTCTTCCAGGCTCATCCAAGTTGTCACGCATGTCAGGATTTCCTTCTTTTTTAAAGGCTAGATGTTAAAGATTTAAATGTAAAACTTTAAACTGCAAAACTCCTAGAAAAAACAAACAAGGGAAAAACTCATGACATTAGCCTAGGCAATGATTTATACCAAAAGGATAAGCAACAAAAGCTAAAAGAGACGCATGGGACTACATCAAACTAGAAAGTTCTGCACAGCAAAATAAAAATTCAACACAGTGAAAAGCAACCTAAGGGATGGGAAAAAAATTTGCAAATTATATATCTGATAAGGGGTCAATATCCAAAATATAAACAAAAGGTCTATAAGTCAATAGCAAAAAAACAAAATTAAAACGACAACAACAACAAAACATTTTAAAATGGACAAAGGACTGGAATGGAAATTTCTCCAAAGAAGACGTGTATAATCAACAGGTATATGAAAAGATGCTCAGCATCATTAATCATCAGGGAAATGCCCATCAAAACCACAATGAGATATCACTTCATACCATCAGGACTTTGTCATTCATTCGCTAAGTCCTGTCCAACTATGTGTGACCCCGTGGACTGCAGCATCACCCTTTCCTGTCCTTCACTATCTCCCAGAGTTTGCTCAAACTCATGTCCGTTGAGTCCATGATTCCAATCTCATCCTCTGTCATCTCCTTCTCCTCCTGCCCTCAACCCTTCCCAGCATCAGGGGCCTTTCCAATGAGTCAGCTCTTCGCATCAAGTGGCCAGAGTATTGGAGCATCAACTTCAACATCAGTCCTTCCAATGAATATTCAGGGTTGATTTCCTTTAGAATTGACTGGTTTAATCTCCTTACTGTCCAAGGAACTCTCAAGAGTCTTCTCCAGCACCATCGTTCCAAAAGCATCTATTCTTTGGCACTCAGCCTTCTTTATGGTCAACTCTCACATCCATATATGACTACTGGAAAACCGTAGCTTTGACTATATGGACCTTTGTTGGCAAAGTAATGTCTCTGCTTTTTAAAGGACTATCTAGATTTGTCATAGCTTTTCTTCCAAGGAGCATCTTTTAATTTAATGGCTTCAGTCACCATCTGCAATGATTCTGGAGCCCAAGAAATAAAGTCTGCACTGTTTCCTTTTTTTCCCATCTATTTGCCATTAGGATGGCTATTATCAAAAAAGAAAAAAGTATTGGAGAGAGTGTGAAGAAATTCAAATTCTTATTCATGGTTAGTGGGAAAACAAAATGGTGCAGACACTATGAAAACAGAATGGAATTTCCTCAAAATTTAAAAATAGAACTACCAAGTAATCCAGTAGTCCCACTTATGGGTATATATACAAAAGTATTAAAATCAAGATCTCAAAAAATATCTGCACTCTCATGTTCATTGTTGCAAAAAGGACAATTAACTCGATATTTAATTCCCAAAGAATTACATTCCAAAATTTTATATGTAACCACTAAGTTCAGCAACTCTTGATACTTATTCTCAGGAAGCTCCACAAAGAAGAGAGACAAGTCATATAAAGTAATATGAAAGACAAAGAAAGTCACTCTCTCAGTCGTGTCCGACTCTTTGTGACCCCATGGATGATACAGTCCCTGGAATTCTTCAGGCCAGAATACTGCAGTGGTTAGCTGTTCTCTTTTCCTGGGGATCTTCCCAACCCAGGGATGGAACTCAGGTCTCCCACTTTGCAGGTGGATTCTTTACCAGCTAAGCCACGATGGAAGCACCATGGGTAACTGAAAGTCTGTGATGAAGACAGTGGACTGTTCAAGTTCTCCCCTCACCTGGACATGCCTCCCTTCCTTCTGGTGGATGGAACCCTGGAATGTTTGGTTGACTCAATCCTCTTCCCTCTACTTCACTGATAAGAGCTAGCATTTATTTTAAATCCATGCAGTATTTTTTCTTCTTGTAGACATTAAAAGTGTATACTTTGGTTTCCAATTTCAACTTTTAGTTGCCAATATCATCGACACTTTTTTCTTTGGAGAAATGGAGAGATAGAGAGGAACACGTGGGAAATAAAAAAGATATTATTTTTGGAAATAATGTATAAGATGTTGGTTTTATGGTACAGTGAGGCTAGCAAATAGTTCTCTATGAATGCGTATGATGTGTACTGCTTCAATTTAGTAGATATAACCTGATTTTAGGTTGTTTTCCTAACTTCAGATATAATTACTTGTGAAGGTAAATGGTGACCTCAATAATTTTTCTGGGCATTAAAATTAATAGAGGGATGTCACCTTGAACATAACTGCAATGAAGCATTCTATATAAAAGAATGCCTTGAAATATCAAAACCAAAATACACTACTAAATTACTCTCTCAGTTTATCACATTAAAAAATTTTTTTGTTGTTGGAGTGTAGTTGATTTACAAGTTTTATCATATTTGGAAAAACTTTCCCAACAAGACTTACAGGAAAATGACAGACATCATATTTGGAAAAACTTTCCCAACAAGACTTACAGGAAAATGACAGACAGAAAATCTAGAGCTACTCTTTCTCAGTGAGAATCTTAGAATCATTTCTGAGAGTAAAGAAGGCATCATACCATTTTGAACTTGTTACGTCTTTTTTTCTACCCATTAATATTTCACATCCATACCTATCCAATGGCAGCTCACCTTACCAATTAAATTTTCTGATGTGTAACAAAGTTAAATTCATGTTAGAAAAAATGAAGTATGGCTTCATCACTTGAATTTTTCTTGCTAGTCATGACAGTAATGTCTTCAAAAGCCCCCATTGGGATGATTCAGTTTGACCCCTATATAGCCTGAAGTTTCTGGGATTGGTTCTTATCAAAATATGCTGTAAGTTGTTTTCACACTTTCCTCTTTAACTATTTCATTACTTACTAAAGATAGACTTCATCACTACTGTATCATGCCTAGTGTCTTTTGCACGCTACCAATATAATTCCAAACAACCAAAGTCTTCCAAATCCAGCGGGTTAGAATCTAAGCCCTGATTTTGTGTTTCTTTTCTAGTGGTTGATCAGACAAAAATACATTATACTTGGTGACTGATACAACAATCTTTCATTTTTCACAGTTCTGGAAGCCCAAGGGACCCAGCTTGGGTGGATTTTAGGCGAGTGCCATCTTCCTGGTCTACTGAGGATGATCTTCTTATTGTGACCTCACATAGTGGAGAGCAGAGAGAGAAAGCAAGCTCACTCTGTCTCATCTTCTAAGGGTACTAACCCCATAGTGAAGGTTTCCCCCCTCCCATGACCCGATTACCTCCAAAGCCTCCACCTCCAAATACCGTCCAATTGGAAGTTATGGTTTAAACATATGCATTTTGGGAAGAACACAAAAGTTCAGTCCATAAGAGAAAGATATATCATTTGAAAATTAAAGGACATTTTTTAGGAGCCAAGTATCCATTATATAAAAAAGATTCACAAGCCAAAGTAAAATACCGATCTGTGCATGTATTGTTTCTCTGAGTTAGCTTCTAAGAGCTGAGGATCTGCTCTTAGATCTACTGTCAGTCATCTTTCCTTTAAACACACTCTCAGTCATGGTGCTTGTTCAGTGACTACATGACAGGTTAACCAGACAGCCTAACACATTCTGTACATCTGCAGCATCCAGATCAATTTCGCCTGAATAGCCAACTTAAATAAAAACCCATATTGTAGGCTTCATAAAGACAACAGAAAACTTGTGTGGGAGACAGTGTGAGCCTGAGAGGGAAGCAGAATTTAATTTAAAATATATATAAATAAAAAAGGAAACCACGTAGGATTTGGCAGGATCCCACAAAGGGAATATAAACACTAACAAATAAACCTAACTCTATTACAAATTTATAATATAAACATGCTGAAAGTGGAAGGTGAGGAAAGAGCTAATCTAAGAAAATTTTTTAAATGATGTCTTGAATAGACACTGTAAGGTTAAAAACAGAAGCTGTGCATAAATGTTGTAATCTGGTTGGTAATCTATTTTATGTGTATATGAAGATTGAAAATATAATCTCTCTGTGTGAGAAAAAGGAAAGACCAAAAAGCACTCTGTGGTGCTGCAATGAAATCAGAGGTGTCAGTATGAACTCATTATGGATAGACAGACAGACAGACATAAATACATACTTACACACACACACACACACACACACACACACACACACAGACCTGCATATGCATGAGTGAGTATGTTGTTGTACAGTTGCTAAGTTGTGTCCGACTCTTTCTGACCCCATGGACTGCAACACGCCAGGCGTCCCTGGGTCAGTACATGTGCATCAACCTCCTGGCTCCAGTGCTGAAGTGCCCAGAAGCAATGACACTCAGATACTGAGCTGATGTCCAGGACAGAGACTTTCCTGGAGCCCCAGCGCTGCTTCTGAAGATGTGAATGGAGGCAGAATGTGGGGTCAGCACCAGAGATGTTCACGTTCGCCATAAGGGGTGGATGTTGCTCCCCAACTAATTTGCTCACAGAATTTACCATCACTTAAATCCCACCTATGACCTGAAATAGTTTCTATGCCCCATAGTAAAGAAACCTTAAAAGCATAAATGATAATGCCCCCTTTTCCTTTATGTTATATAATATCCAGAATTATCTGGTTAATAATATATATTCTATTTATTTGCATAAAGAGGACACCCTTAATTTAGCTAAATATTAATGTATCAAAAGGCTACATTTTATAAAGCTAAAGTAATATAAAGTACATATAAAGTTAAATAATACAAAATTAAAATGATTTCATTTTAATCAAATAATTGATTCTAATGACTTTAAATGTAATAATAATTTTGAAAGTGGTGTTTCTCACAGAATTTAATGTCACATCTATGGCTTTAAATGGTTTATATATCTCATAATAAAGAAATCTTAAAAGCATAAATGACAATGCCATAACAAATTCATAAATATATCTGAGGATAAATATAAGAAAAGCCATTAAATCAAAGAAATTTTGATTTTTAAAAGTTTCCTTGAGATACATAATTTGATACTATATAGACACAAATAATTTTTTAAAAATTAATAGGAAACATTTCAATAGAAAGACACATAAAGCAATATTTTCAGAAAAAAAAATGGTCTATACTTGAACGGTTAATATAAGGAGCTAGGTGAATAAATATACCAGTAGAGGAAACTGGATTTAGAAAAGTGTTTATTATTTGGTTTTGTTTATTTGCTCATTCGTTCATTCATTCATTTCACTTACCCATTCATTTTTACCCCGAATGTGCTTGATTAGGGGTTTTCCAGGTGGCAGGTGGCCACAGTGGTAAAGACCCCTTCTGCCAGTGCAGAAGATGTAGGAGGCACGGGTTTGATCCCTGGGTGGGGAAGATCCTCTGGAGGCAAGCATGGCAACCCACTCCAGTATGCTTGCCAGGAGACACCCGTGGACAGAGGAGCCTGGCTGGCTACGGTCCATGGGGTTACAAAGAGTCAGACACGACTGAAGCAACTTCGCACACATGCACGTGCTCTGTTAGAGTTAAAAAGCAGGCCTCACAGGATCAAATTTTAAAAGCCCTGCATTTTATCTCCTCTCTCCACAGTCCATAGCAATCTATTTTAGACACTGGTTCTTCCCTGCACCATTAGACAACAAATAAAATAGTTGCTCATGAGTCCTCTGGCTATTTTCAGATGATAACAGGAGCTTCAGTTATTTCTACTCACAAAAAGGTTCACGTAAATAATATACTTGATTCCAGTTATGAGTAAATCTTCGAATTGCATTCATAGGGAGCCCCCTCCCCCAGCTCTGGCTGCTAGAAACCAGTCAAGAAAAGGGACGGAGGTGTTTGCTTTCCCTTTTTTTCCATCTGCGTTTCCACTCTCCTTGCTGACTCTGATTTTGAGACTCTTTCGATTTCAGGTTGTTAAGAGGATGAGAGAAGCACACGTGCATGTCCTGGTCCTGTAAAGAGCTGCCACTTTCCCTGCTGATCCGATGCACTGTGGGTCTGTGAGATCAGCAGTTCTTCCCATTATCGCCCTACCCGGAGGATCTGAGCACCTGGATGTGTGCTTTCAAGGCTACTTCTCCTCCTCTTCTTCCTTCTCTTTCTCCTTCCTACTATAGTTCCCACTGGTCTCCAGGATGCCCTCCAAGATGAGTTCTACAGCAACTTCATGCTGATTTTCTCTCATCTGTGGGAAGCACTCACAGACCTCTGACTTCACAGAGTCTAGCGCTAACATCACTCCTTTTCTTGCCATTACAAGTTACAGAGCCAAGTTCTTGTGTGCCTGTTTCTCAGTCATGAACTGAACACGTGTTCTCTGTGGGCTTCCCTGGCGGCTCAGAGGGTAAAAGTGTCTGCCTGCAATGTGGGAGACCTGGGTTCGATCCCTCGGTCGGGGAGAACCCCTGGAGAAGGAAATGGCAACCCACTCCGGTATTCTTGCCTGGAAAATTCCATGGATGGAGGAGCCTGGTGGGCTACAGTCCATGGAGTCACAAAGATTCGGACTCACTTTCACTGTGGGAAACCAATATCAAACGATCTAACTCATCATGCTGAAGCACATTTTCTGGGCTTTGGTTTGGGAGACGAACTCCCAGTAGAGTAACAACTTTTTCAATTAATCTTCCTTAATCTCCAGTGCTTTTCTTATCTCTTCTATCCTTTTTGGTTGACTGATGATATTTGCAGAAACCATCTTTGCATGAATTACAAAGAAGTCTGAAATCCTCCTTTGAAACATATAATTTATATTTCTGGGTTTCAACAGAAACTGAGGACCAAAGTAGCTTCATGGTAAAATGCTCCTTATGTGAAAATGAATTTATTAATATTTAAGGCACATGCTAAGGAGTTTCTTCTTATGGCTATGTAATTGTTGGGGCTTCCCAGGTGGCTCAGTGGTAAAGAATCCACCTGCCAATGCAAGAGACACAAGTTCCATCCCTGAGTCAGGAAGATCCCTTGGAGGAGGAAATGCAACCCACTCTAGTATTCTTGCCTGAAAAATCTCATGGATTGAGGACCCGGGCAGGCTACAGTCCATAGGGCAGCAAAGAGTCAGACATGACTGGGCACACATGTACTTGTGATTGTTAAGCACTTGTGAACCCTGAAACAAAGAGATTGAAAGAGAGAGACTATGTACTGAACTGATAATTGGAACTTGTTATGGCAATTAATTGGACAAAAATTGACTCTAGCATTGAAACTCAGTAGGAAATATGGTAGCTAATAAAGCCAAGCAGTATAATAGTTTTTTAATTCGTCTGTGTGTCCTAAAATGATGATGGAGCGTTGATCATTATGACTCACACTTGCCAACAATAATTAGTGAAATATTTGGACACAACTAGCTTAAAACGACTCAGTTTTCTCCTCTTTTTCTAGTCTTCAGACTGTAAATGACTCATTTGGCTTTTGGAATCAGCTTTAGCAAGTTTACTACAAATAGTCTATAGATTGGTTTCCATGGATTGGAAGATATAATTAACAGTAAGCAGGTATAACTTCATGGCCTTGAAATTAAAAGATACTTGCTTCTTGAAAGAAAAGCTAGGTAGGCAGCATATTGAAAAGCAGAAACACTACACTCCCAACAAAGGTCCATCTGGTCAAATCTATAGTTTTTCCAGTAGTCATGTATGGATGAGAGAGGTGGACTTTAAAAAAAGCTGAGCACCAAAGAATTGATGCTTTTGAACCGTGGTGTTGAAGAAGACTCTTGAGAGTCCCTTGGACTGAAAGGAGATCCAATTAGTCCATCCTAAAGGAAATCAGTCCTGAACGTTCATTGGAAGGACTGATCCTGAAGCTGAAACTCCGAAACTTGGTCACCTGATGCTAAGAACTGACTCAGTGAAAAGACCCTGATGCTGGGAAAGATTGAAGGTGGGAGGAGAAGGGGATGACAGAGGATGAGATGGCTGGATGGCATCATGATTGATGGACATGAGTTTGAGTAAGTTCTGGGAGTGTTGATGGACAGGATGGCCTGGCGTGCTGCAGTCCATGGGGTCACAAAGAGTGGGACATGACTGAGTGATTGGACTGAACTGAACTGAGGCATAACTTCTAACTTAATAGTTAAATCTAGAAATGACCCAAAATATAAAGTTTTTATTAGTGTTTCTAGGCAATAGAAAATTGCCAAGGAACATCTTAAGTAATATGAAAATTTTGCTTAGGAT
This sequence comes from Capricornis sumatraensis, assembly GCF_032405125.1. NCBI lineage: Eukaryota > Metazoa > Chordata > Mammalia > Artiodactyla > Bovidae > Capricornis > Capricornis sumatraensis. The sequence continues at coordinate 10,569,452 of NC_091089.1, read as the reverse complement.
ATAATATAACATATTCCAGCACTTTTGGTAGATAGTGAATTATTGCTGCCAAAAAGCCGTATAGAAATTGAAAATTTGAAAAATGACAAAACATTATAGAAGATAATCATGAGGTTAAGTGAACTGGCAAATCTAAAGTGAAATCACTTCAATCTAAATGACAGAAATTTGAGAAAATGTGAACATTAATTCTGAACAAGAACTGTTCATCAAATATAGTTTTTATGACCTGCGTTGTAAAACTGCTTGCATTCATGAATTAATTTCATATATCTGCATTATTCCATCATAAAACACTTAGGAAATCCTACCCCCAACACACTTTTCTTTCCCTTAAATATCAAAGCTATATTTTTTTAGTATGTAATGTGACAGAAGATAGCAGGTAACAGAAAATCTTTCTATTGGTTAACTGTCATCCTTAAAGGATCTCCACATGCTTTAAAAATGTACTGATTAAATCTTACAAAACCACTGATATTAAAGTACTATATGAGGGAAGCTCATTATAAAAACTTCATTTTTGCAGAGATATGATACATTGAAACTTTGCTTATTTTCCCAGGGTCAAGGGTGTTTCAAGCTCTGACACTGATATGCTAAGTAAAAGGAACAGCAGAGCCGTTCTCAGAAGAGAGTAGTATATGCTGCTGCATAGGTGATAAGATTTTAGAATATTAGATCTCAAGTTCCAAAATCTTCATTCCCAATTTGCTCAGTGATGGTTGAAATTCATTCCAGCATAGCCAAATTTTTTCATCCCAGAGTTAGTTGAAAACCTTAAAATGCAAGTAACCTGGTAGGCTTAAGAGCAGTGATATTTTTCTTTGGTCAGGAAGTCACTGAGAACAGGAGAATTCTAGACACCTCGCTGAAAAATAAAGTTTTCATGGTAAAAGAAAGGACTTCAGGTAGAGACCCTGCGGTACTCACATAAGTTCCCAAATCTTTAACAGTTTGCATATTTGCTTTGGAACTTTGCCCTTTACTGTAACCCTGACTAAAAGACGCTTGGCTAAAACATGGTATAGAAATGGAGAACTGGACCCCATAGCTTATATGTGGAGACTGTGGCTATGGGTAATTCAAGCACAAACTTATTTTCTTACTTATATGAGTAAATCATATAATTATATCATAATACCATTGTCACCATTTAGCATTTACCCATCTTTTTAAAGGTACTGTGAATGATACTGCAGACACTTAAAACAATAAGGAGCCACATTCTTAAAAAAAATTCAGAAAAAGGAAGGCAAGAAATAGCTCTTAGGATAACAATAAAATCTTTTTCCTCTTTTTAATTCATTATGCTTTCTTTGATTTAACTCAAATTTACTATATCTAATTAAGATAACAATTAGGTACCTATTTTTGAACAATAAGTAGAAAAGCTATATGATTCACGCTGAAGAAAAGATGAATGAGGTAGAATTCTATCAAGTATTCATCAGATTTGTTGGGAAAAGGGCAGTGACAAGCAGAAAACTAACTGCCATATAAATTACAAACCTTTATATCTGCATAATGCCTTCAGGTTAATATTCAATTTCACTCTAATATTCTAATTAATAACCATGAGAACACAATTTTGATGTTTATAAGTGAGGAAACCAAAAATCAAAGAAGCTGTGAGTCTCATCTTTCTCAAAGTGTAAACATTTGTCTGATATGTTATATTATCTATTGATCAGTAATTATTTACTTAGCACCAAAATATGGCCCAAGTATGGTATTGCCTGCAAAAAAATATATTTCTTGACCTGGTAGAATTTACAGTCCTTTGGGAAAATATGAATGAAAAAATAAGGGCACAGTATCATGAAAGAATGCTTATTAAATGCCTGCACAGCATAACATATATTGGGGTCATTGTATTGGTGTCCAGTGACCATCATAAAAAATTACTATAAACTTAGTCTCTTAAAGCCATACAAATGTGTTACTTATCATTTTCGTCTAAAATGGGTCTCACTATGTCAAAATCGAGATGTTAGCCGGGTGCATTCTAGTCCATAGGTTCAGAGATAATTCATTCATTTCCTTCTGCAGTGCCCAGAGGTTTGCTGCATTCCTTGACCTATGACCGGCTCCCATACATTCAAAGCCATCAGAGCATCCCTCTGACCTCGGTCCCTCAGTCACATCTCCTGTTGGCTGTCCTCTTTCTCCCCCACTTCCACTTTTAAAGATCTTTGTGATTATGTTCAGTATAACTGGATAATATAGGATAACATCCCTATCTTAAGATTAGATTCAGCAACTTAATTCCATCTACAACCTTAATTTCCTTTTTCCATGTGACCTAACATAGTCCCAGCTTTGGGGGATTAGGACATGGACAGCTTTGGGGAACATATTTTGCCGCCTATCACAGGTGCAAAGGAGATAGAGAAGGTTGAGAGCTTAGGAAAAGCTTCATGATAATTACTTCTAAAATGTGATTGGGAACAAAATGCCGTAAGAATTCTGCAGAGGAAAAGATGTGGATATAATGAAACAATAACATATTGTACCTGACAAGCCCTCTCTGAAAGCAAAGCTATACCTATTCCTTCAACTCTCAAAGACTAGGCAAGCTGAAAATGCTCATGACATACCTGTGAGGAAGCTCAAAAATAGCTTAAAGATAAATTCCTGTGCCTTGAACAAATATTTAAGCTGAGCAAGAAGCACCTAACACAAAAATCTGAGAATCTGAGGGATGTTTCTTAGCAACTTGTCAGCAGATAAAGTCAACTCTTAATTTGTAATTTAGGCATCCAAATTGGCATTTTAATCACCTCAAAATCAACATCACAAATGTCAACTGAAAAAAAAAAGTAACTAAAATCTTTGTTTTAGAGAGTTATAATTCTCTAATTAATAGAATTATTATTTTCCTATAGAAATCTTATTGGTCATAACACTATATCATGACTTCAGATTTTTTTTAAGTTTTATATGTATGTATATATACATATACTTTATATATATTGTTTTAAAACATTATTTTAAATTGTCTTTATTTTTTAGAACAGTTTTAAATTTACAGGAAGACTAAGAAGAAGAACATACACTCTGTACCCAGTTTCCCTATCATTAATGTCTTCATTATTGTAGCATATTTGTTACAATTAATGAACAATTAATTGACATATCACTACTATCCAGAGTCCATACGTTACTCAGATTTCTTTAATTTTTACCGAAGGTCCTTCTTCTGTTGCAGGATCTTACCCAGGTTCCCATATTACATTTAGTCACCACACACCCCTGGCTCCTCTTGGCTGTGACAGTCTGTCTGACTTCTGTTGTTTTTGATAGTTAGGATTACAGGTCAGGCATTTTGTAATAGGTCCTTTTATTGGAATGTCTCTGAAGTTTTCTCCTGATTAAAACAGGGTTGGGGAAGAAGACCACAAAGATAACACACCATTTTTATCATGTCACATCAAAGACACATGCTATCCACATGACTTGAACTTGATGAGCTGGCTGAGGAAGGATGTGCCAGACTCTTCTATGACATTACTCTCTCCTATCCTGTCATACTGACTCTTTGGAAGGAAGTCACTATTTGCAGCTATGATTTAAGAAGAAAGGAGTTTTGGGACTTCCCTGGTGGTCAAGTGGTTAAGACTCTGAACTTCCAATTGCAGCACTATTTACAATAGCTAGGACGTGGGAGCAACCTAGATGTCCATTGACAAATGAATGGATAAAGAAGCTGTAGTACATATATACAATGGAATATTACTCAGCCATGAAAAGGAATGCATTTTGAGTCAGTTCTAATGAGGTGCATGAACATAGAGCCTGTTATACAGAGTGAAGTAAGACAGAAAGAAAAAGAAACACCATATATTAACACATATATGAATGGAATCTAGAAAGATGGTACTGATGAACTTATTTGCAAGGCAGCAATGGAGACAGAGATATAAAATTGTGGACACAGTGGGGGAAGGAGAGGGTGGGAAAAACTGAGGGAGTAGATGGAAACATACACATTGCTGCTGCTGCTAAGTCGCTTCAGTCATGTCCAACTCTGTGTGACCCCATAGAGGGCAGTCTACCAGGCTCCTCTGTCCATGGGATTTTCCAGGCAAGAGCACTGAAGTGGGATGCCATTGCCTTCTCTGAACATACACATTACCATATGTTAAATAGATAACCAATGGGAATTTGCTGTATGATGCTGGGAGTTCAAACTGGTGCTCAGTGACGGGTGGGATGGAGTGGGAGGTAGGCGGAGATTCAAAAGGAAGGGGACATATGTATACCTGTGGCTAATTCATGTTGATGTATGGCAGAAACCAACACAATATTATGAAGCAATTATCCTCCAATTAAAAATAAATACATTTTTTAAAAAAAGACTGCTTCCACTGCAGGGGGCATGGGTTCGATCTCCAGTAGGGGAACTAAGATTCTGAATGCCATGTGGGGTGGTGAAGGAAAAAAAAAAAAAAGAACTAGGGAATTAAGCTTCTCCTCTTCAAGAGTAGGGTAGCTATATAACTTATTTATATAGACATAAATTATTTGCATTTCTTCTGCAGGAGAGATTTGTACCCTCCCCCATTTATCTATTTATTCAATCATTTATATCAATATGGATTCATGGATAAGTAGTTTTACACTTTGGGCTATAATAAAATACCACTTTATTTTATTGTTCTAACTGCTTAAGTAAATTTTGATTCGAAGATAATGCTATTAAATTTTTTTTAATTTATATATTTTTAATTGAAGGATAATTGCTTTACAGTATTGTGTTGCTTTCTGCCAAACATCAACATAAATCAGCCTTCAGTTCAGTTCAGTTGCTCAATCATGTCCGATTCATTGCAACCCAATGGACTGCAGCAAGCCAGGCCTCCCTGTCCATCACCAACTCCCAGAACTTGCTCAGACTCATGTCCATTGAGTCAATGAGGCCATCCAACTATGTTATCCTCTGCCATCCCCTTCTCCTCCCTCCTTCAATCTTTCCCAGCATCAGGAGATTTTCCAATGAGTCAGTTCTTCGCATCAGGTGGCCAGAGTATTGGAGTTTCAGCTTCAGCATCAGTCCTTCCAATGAATATTCAGTACTAATTTCCTTTAGGATTGACTGGTTTGATCTCCTTGCAGTCCAAGGGACTCTCAAGAGTCTCCAACACCACAGTTTAAAAGCATCAATTCTCCATTGCTCAGCTTTCTTTATAGTCCAATGCTCACTTCCATACATGACTACTGGAAAAACCGTAGCTTTGACCAGACATACCCTTGTCAGTAAAGGAATGTCTCTTTTTTAATATGCTGTCTAGTTTGGTCATGGCTTTTCTTCAAAGGAGCATCTTTTAATTTTATGACTGCAATCACCATCTGCAGTGATTTTGGAGCCAAGAAATAAAGTCTTTCACTGTTTTCATTGTTTCCTCATCTATTTGCCATGAAGTAATGGGACCGGATGCCATGATCTTCGTTTTTTGAATGTTGAGCTTTAAGTCAACTTTTTCACTCTCCCCTTTCACTTTCATCAAGAGGCTCTTAAATTCTTCATTTCTGCCATAATGGTGGTGTCATCTGCCTATCTGAGGTTATTGATATTTCTCCCGCAATCTTGATTCCAGCTTGTGCTTCATCCAGCCTGGCATTTCGCCTTATGTACTCTGCATATAAATTAAATAAGCACAGTGACAATATGCAGCCTTGATGTACTCCTTCCCCACTTTGGAACCCGTCCATTGTTCCTTTTGAATCAGCCCTAAGTATACCTATATCCCCTCCCTCATGAAGCTCCCTCCCACCTCCCTCCTCTCTAGGTTGTTACAGAGCCCTGGTTTGAGTTTCCTGAGTCATACAGAAAATTCCCATTGGCAATCTATTTTACATATAGCAATGTATGTTCCCATGTTATTCTCTCCATAATCCCACCCTTTCTTTCCTCACCAACCCCCTCCCATGTCCATAAATCTGTTCAGTACAATGGAACACAGAGGCTACCTCTAGTACAATCAAAGCTTATGTAAATTATTTTAATTCAATAAATCAGATTAGATATTCTATAAATATCTAAATTATAGATGTTTACAATGTAAATCTCTCTTTAGCCAGAATTATAGTATTTATGATTATAAATTTATGATTTTAAAGTCACAGAAAAATGCATTTTCCAAGCCATAGTGTAGATAGAATATTTTATTCAGGGCCACTTTGTTTGAATAATGACAAGTCTGTTTTTTCCCATGTCCTTTACTTTATTTGACAACTGAATTGACTAAATGGATTTAACTAGAGAAGCGTTCTCTGTATTTGAATGCTGAGAACAAATGATACAAGATACTGAGAACAAATAATAACAGGATAATTGCTTTTAGAACTCAAACTTTCCCATAAGCATATTTTGCAGGATTCAAATAATATAAAATAAAATTGTTCCTACCAAGGTAATATTCAGTGTCCATATACCAATTCAGGAGCACTTTGAATATATTAAATATACAAATTATTCTGAGCAGAAGCACATTTCCCTCTTTGTCTGATCTCGCTGGTCAAACATCTGATTTAACATTCTGTGCAGCTATAAGAGGGACTGAATTCTCAATGCTTAATTACTTTAGCCTGCTTCCATCTGTTAAGTTAATTTCACACCTTTTCTCCAACTTTAGACTACATAGAATTTCTGCAAGTAGACCTATTTCGTGATGAATACTTTGTGCTGACAATTCAATAGACTTAATGTTCACCTTAAAATTCATGGAACCAGCATACAGGCCTTATGCCACTTCCAAGTGTATGAAACAGGCTTCATTTCTGTACTTCTCACAATTGCAAACCTAGCACTTTTTTTAAAACTATAATGTTAAATTGCTCTTTTCTGAGTCATATCCTTATACATGTTAAATGGAATTTTTAAGAATGGTTTATTAAAAACACAAGTGAATTGAAGTCTGATGAAATCCACCTTTTAAATATCTAACATCAACTTGATGAAACCGCACATCTGTACTTGCTGTAGGTTGCTTAGCAAGTGATCAGCCAACACAATGGCAATGAAGTTGAATGGAGAAACCACTGACAACTCAACAATGTGAATCCATCTGCCAAAACCTTGACTCTCTTAACAGTCTGAGTCAAAGCCAAAGTAACTGGGAAGACTGATTAAAAGGAATGTTTTATTGTCATGAAATTTAAGGCAGGTTTGGCATTATATAATCTTACATTAAATAAGTTGAACCTTGCTTTCAAATAAGAATGCCCACAACCTTGATGAATTTTGTCAAAAAAAAAAAAAAAAAGAAAGAAAATTAAAAGGTCCCCTTCAAAGAGATTTCTCAGGGTTTCTCACTGACCTCTTCCAGTGTTTAATAATTCTTAGGCAAGTAAAAATTTTATTGGTTTTGGACCAAGGCCAGTGTATGACTTCCAAACGAAAGAGCAGATACAATATGATCTCTGAAAAAGACTATGAAGATAAAAGGTAAGAGAATGGAGAGAATGACTTTCTTAGAAATAAGACAAATTTCTCCAGGCTAAGCAGTCTCTGATACATAAGGTGTCCCTCAAAGTTGCAACCCCCACAGGCTGCACTCCCCGCCAGTCTCTACCGCCCCACCCCCACTGACACATGTCCCCATTCACTGAATAATCATGGGAGCCCCAGGGCTAGTGGCAAGCCCATTCACTGCTGGTGGGTGCTATCACACAACCAGCAAGTTTCACACTTGTTTGCATCCATATCTGCTGCTGGTTCAATAGGCATGTCACCTCTCATCACAGTCCCTTGCTGGGGGGGCTGCCAGGTACCCACAGGTACTGACACCTAACCGCTAACCACTCCCTGACACTCAGTGTCCCATCAGGTCCCTAATATGGCATGAAAGTGACTGAAACTTCGAGCTTCATTCTTTCATAGAAGGCTCCTTAGCCCTAGGTTTACAACTGGAAAGCAATCCATGTATATGCAAGATTTTACTCTAAATTTCATTAAGAAATGAGGTTGATATGTCTCTGTCCTTTGGAAAGACTAATGAGAACAGAACAATATTGAAACAATCTAAAGTATTTATGAATTTAATTCTGTAGCTGGATATAGTTGATGAGGGTATATGATTTCACAAGAAATATCCACTTTAATGTCTGTTTTGTTCTTATTTTCGGATGCATGTAAGTTTTAATAGGGGAAAGAGCATCATCATGCTTTAATTTTATCTACCAGGGTTCTACAGGGCAGATGCCTGTGTGTGTGATTATGTGTTTTCATGCTGTTTAGTTGCTAAATCATGTCAGACTCTTGAGCCCATATACTGTAGTCCTCCAGGCTCCTCTGTCCATGAGATTTCCTAGGCAAAAATACTCAAGTGGGTTACCATTTCTTTATCCAGGGGATCTTCCTGACCCAGGGTTCGAACCTGTGTTTCCTGCACTGCAGGCAGATTCTTTACACTCAGCCACCAGGGAAACCCATGTATTTTCATATGTGCATATAGATACAAAAGTACAATGTCCTCCTTTTCTCCATTTCCAACTGCATTTAACTAAGGCTTCCACTCTTTACTGACAGAAATATTACACACCGTATTTATATCTCCTCGCCTCTAGTCTCCTTCTACTTCGTGTCAGAGGGTTTTTATAAGACACAGGCTACTTGCCTCTTTAGTGATAAACCATTGGTTCATTATAAAATGTAAACTTCTTAGCATGATATGAAGGCCCGTTGAGGAACAGCACTCACCCCTTATACCAATAAAAGAAGATGGGAAGCTGAAAATCTTATATAATACCCTGATTCAAAACGTAGCAGCAGTATTAAGAGGAATGCAAATCATTTGGCCTCATGTAATCCTTGTTATTTTGAAGAGATGTGAAATAAAATATTTGCCTTATTTCAAGGGGCTGTTATGTGCATGAGTTTTCATACTTATCAGAGATTACTTCAGAGTAATGAAATTCAGCTCCTAAAATTCATCTAGAAAAAAGTTTTCAGTTAATAAAATTCTATTTGGAGTCAAGGGAAGCCCGACATGACAGTTGAAGAACCAGAGTATATTATGATATTCTTTATTTGTTTTCTTACATCTACAGGATGTGGATTTGTCAGACTTGGGACATTGGGGATGTCAGAACCATCTCCAACAGTTTTCCCTTTCAATTGTTAAAACACTTGACATATACTCCATTTGGCTTATGCTTTATTTGCAACAGTCATTTACTATCTCTTAACTTTTGTTTGCATGTACTCTCCCACTCATGTCACACTGGAAATATTTTTCAGATGCACATGTAGAACAACTCCTTCTGATTTTCACCTTTTAATACATAAATATCATAGGCAAACATTATAATCTGATTCTAAAATTGGCATGGATGTGCCAAGCCTGTGCTAGATGTTATGGAAATCAAGACAAATAATAGGCAATTTTGGCTCTGAAGGATTCTATAATCTTATTTCATGAGATTCTATATGTGGAAGCTACCATGAAATATAATGTGTCTCTAATGGATAAAGAGGAGAGAGTGTGGAGCATTTAACTCAGCAGGACTTTCCTAAGAAGAAAGCACTTGAGCTGACTGAGATGTTTGGAATAAATCTTAAAGAATTCATATGAATTCAAGAGGTAAACAAGAGAAAAGGTGTCACTGGGAGTATAAACCACACACAAAAACGTGTCAAGATCTGTGGCACGAAAAAAGGAACATCCCCTGGCTTTGGGGAGATATGAAATGTTATCTGAGGCTGGTTATTTAGACTCTTCAAAATTTAGTTAATCATGCAAAATGGAGGAAGTAATTGAGAATTATTGCTCATTGAAAGGATAACTGGTAAAAACAAATGAGAAAATTAGTACAGTGTCTCACAATAATAGGATCTCAACTCACTTATTGTGGTTGTACCAAAGGTCATGATGAAAGTGAAAGAGGAGAGTGAAAAAGTTGGCTTAAAGTTCAACATTCAGAAAACTAAGATCATGGCATCTGGTCCCATCACTTCATGGGAAATAGATGGGGAAACCGTGGAAACAAAGGCTAACTTTATTTGGAGGGGCTCCAAAATCACTGCAGATGATGACTGCAGCCATGAAATTAAGACACTTACTCCTTGGAAGGAAAATTATGACCAACCTAGACAGCATATTAAAAAGCAGAGACATTACTTTGCCAGTAAAGGTCTGTCTAGTCAAAGCTATGGTTTTTCTAGTAGTCATGTGTGGATATGAGAGTTGGACTATAAAGAAAGCTGAGCAATGAAGAATTGATGCTTTTGAACTGTGGTGTTGGAGAAGACTCTTGAGAGTCCCTTGGACTGCAAGGAGATGCAACCAGTCCATCCTAAAGGAGATCTGTCCTGAATGATCATTGGAAGAACTTATGTTGAAGCTGAAACTCCAATACTTTGGCCACCCGGTGCAAAGAGCTGACTCACTGGAAAAGACCCTGATGCTGGGAAGGATTGAAGGCAGGAGGAGAAGGGTACAACAGAGGATGAGATGGTTGGATGGCATCACCGACTCGATGGACGTGAGTTTGTCTGAACTCCGGGAGTTGGTGATGGACAGGGAGGTCTGGTGTTCTGTAGGCCATGGGGTAGCGAGGAGTCGGACATAGCTGAGCGACTGAACTGAACTGAGCCAAAGGTTATACATGTTTATGGTGTTAATAGCTGTTTAAATGGTGGTATTAGAAGTGCAACATGTTTGCAGTCTAGGATATTTAAGGATATTGAAGCAAGGTTTCAGAGCATTGGTCTGTCTCTACCAGATTTGATGATAGAGTGAAGATAGCTATTCACAAATGCACATTTCACCAATTATGTCATGTCCTCATTTCCCTTATTAAATTATTAATTTAGCTTTAATCCTGAGAAATGAATTTAATTTCTTCTCGGCCAGCATTCCCTAAAATGAAAAACCCTTGAAATATCTTTGAGGCTCAGGAAGAGACGTCCTATACTCTGAAATAAGCTCTTCCTCCTCCCACTTTCCCAAATATCGTTTACAAGCTAATAAAACAACTAAAACAAATCTTTATTGTGCTTTTATAGAACCATGTTATCAGCAACAGCTAATGTTAAAATATTTAAATATTCTATAATAGATGTAATTCAAAATCATAGGATTTATTTCTTGCACAGAAAGAGAATGAAAAAAAATGTAATATCAGTTTTCATGACCAATTATGTTAACCTTTTCAAAATTTGAAATGGAATAAATTGAAATCTCTGAGCTGAAACACTGAGTAAATGAATTGAGTTAATAAATATTTGTCTCATAATTAACTGAAAAATTGAAAGTTATATTAAAGCTAACATCAATGGGAACCAAACACGAATAGTACTTTTTAACACAAGTCCAGTAACATTGTGAATATTTACTTTGGCATATATGGGCTAAAGAGAAGAGTAAGGTTTCATTGTATTCATACATTCAGAAAAAAATCATCTGGACCCAGAGCAAGCACCACTATTGATTGTGTGTGTGTTTCTTTCTTAATTAGTAAAACTATAGTTTTTTTCAGTCAAAATCATGAAATCAGAAATATAGCTCCATCTGCACAACATATTCTTACAAATCACACGTTACCGCTACTGCTGTCAAAAGGCAGGTAAGAAAAAATTTGCTAAAAACATATGTCAAATAAATTACTATAGACAATGTCTACAGTATTTGTAGGCTTCCCTGGTAGCTCAGTTGGTAATGAATCCACCTGCAGTGCAGGAAACCTGGGTTTGATCCCTGGGTCAGGAAGATCCCCTGGAGGAGGAAATGGTAACCCACTTCAGTACTCTTTCCTGGAGAATCTCATGGACCGAGGAGCCTGGAGGGCTACAGTCCATAGAGTCGAAAAGAGTCTGACACAACTGAGTAACTGAGCACAAGGGACTCTCTGTATTATCTTTACAACTTTTCTAGAAACCAAAAGTGATTCTGAAATTAAATGTTTGACTGGAGCATATTATACAGAGTGAAGTAAGCCAGAAAGAAAAACACCAATACAGTATACTAATGCATATATATGGAATTTAGAAAGATGGTAACGATAACCCTGTATGCAAGACAGCAAAAGAGACACAGTTGTATAGAACAGTCTTTTGGACTATGTGGGAGAGGGAGGTGGGATGATTTGGGAGAATGGCATTGAAACATGTATAATATCATATAAGAAACGAATCACCAGTCCAGGTTCAATGCAGGATACAGGATGCTTGGGACTGGTGCACTGGGATGACCCAGAAGGATGGTTCGGGGAGGGAGGTGGGAGGGGGGCTTTCAGGATGGGGAACACGTGTACACCGTGGCAGATTCATGTTGATGTATGGCAAAACCAATACAATATTGCAAAGTAATTAGCTTCCAATTAAAATAAATAAATTTAAATTTTAAAAAAAGTTTGATTATTTTTAAAATCACTTAGCCCTTTATGTGGGAGCAGCAATGTTCCCTCTAGAAACAAAGGTGTTATAAGAGATGTTTCATTCTTTGACATTTACGGAGAAAATGCATTCTTAAATCTCTTCTTTACTAATTTTTTTCAATTTGTCTGAAATTACTTGGATTTCATAATTTTTAAAGAGTAAGCAAGAGTAAAGAGTAACCTTTACTATTATCTCTTCATTTTCCTACAGCTTCTATCAATAGTTGCATTCTCAGATTTCTTGTATTCTTGTCATAGAAAATGCATTGTTCATTGGCTTCCTTTCTGACACACTGACAACATTTAAGTTATTGCCTCATGTTTCCCAGCAAGTTGTGCGGCCAACCCTGAGTAAGGACATACATCAAAAATAGAAGATAGCAAATGTACTTTAGTGGGGGTAACCTGGATAAATGAGGAGAAGTCAGGAGAAATAAACAGTGATGCCTTTATTGGTGATGTTTTAGCAAAAGCTATCTTAATATTCTACCCTGCAACATCCATGGCTGAGTCTAGTGTTTGTAACTGTAAAAAGTGTACTAGCAAAGAATGCATACAGGAGCACAGAGGATTTCTTGAAAATATATGATCTTGATTTCTTTAACCATATTAAAAATCTTGCTTACCTTTACAAACGGTATCTTCATCACCTGGTGCAATTATCTGGTACTCAGCCATGACCAACTATTTGTGACCCCATAGACTATAGCCCACCAGACACTATAGCCCACCAGGCTCCTCTGTCCATGGAATTCTCCAGGCAAGAATACTGGAGTGGGTTGCCATTTCCTCCTCCAGGGGATCTTTCCAACCCAGGTATTGAACCTGTGTCTCTTGTGTGTCCTGCATTGGCAGGTGGATTCTTTACCACTGCACCCTTGGGAAGCCCAAGAAAAGTTCTAGAAATTATAAAACGGCAATCTGCAGTGAATATACTAATATCAAAGGCATATTAGCCCAATGAGTCACGATGTTGAGGTGAGGACTTTAGTCTGATTTTTACTGATTTGTAGAAGACAGAGAAGTTTTTGCTATCATCAAATCATATATAAGGACTTTAATCCGAAATGAGGCACTAAACAAGTATAAAATTAGTTAATTGGGTTGCTCACGTCAGTTGATGGCAGTCATAGGGCACAAGAGAAGATGTTTAACCTTGGCTATCAGTTCAACATCTGCTGAACTGCCTGAGGCCATGCATAGAACAGATAAAATAACAGGACTCATCTGAGGAAGGAAGGACAGCCCAGGGACAATGAGTCCCCACATAAGACATGACTCATTTCTTCAGCCCCCATAACCTTTCAGTGTCTTCCTAATTAACAATGAGACCATCATATATCATGACACAACAAGCATCTAGGGACCAGAGCACCATTTTAAAGAGAGATGATTTCTTAGCCCACACTGAGGCATTAAATTCTTTATATTACTCCTTTTCTTAAATAAAGACATTATTGATATCACACAGAATGATATTTTAAAGTTTTGCTCTATTATGAGATTAAGCTTTAACCCTCAGGGATAAATTCCATGATTCTCTAAAATTAATTTATTTTCAAACCATAATTAACAGTTCACTAAAATCTCCAGCACCATTATAACAATAGAACAGCTCCTAAAGTTCCAACTACATGCTCATAAAATTTTGATTACTTCTTGTAATCGTGCCATCTGGTAGCTTGGCTATAGCTATGTCTTAAAACTTAGTGGGGATTGCCTGATTTTTAAACATTTTTTTCTTTTAGTATTGTGAAAATTCAATATCTTGGGAATGTAAATAAAATTTTTCATCTTTAAAAATGAAACTATAAATCAATTGTTTGTATAAAAATGATAATTCAGCTGTATATATAAATATATACTGCATTTAACATTTATTAAATCATGATTGATTTTAAATATAAAAGAAAATTACTCATCAGGTACCAATAAAGGCATTTGGAATATTACAGAGTTATCTTCGTTCACCTAAATTAACCATGTAAACTGAAACCTAAGTGTCTAATTTTTAACTTTAGACAAATCTGAAATTTTTATACAGTCTCATCTAGTTTAAAACAATAATAGAGAAAAGACTACTTTTAAGAGAACCCAGGATCCATCGACCATTCTCAGGTCAGGCTTTTTGTGGGCTACTAGGCTAATGGTCAGATGATTACAACTCTGGCTACCTCTGCAAAGACAAGTGCAGATTTCAGACTGAACAAGGATCTAGGAAGGAGCATTTGGGGAAAGAAATGAAATGAGAAGCTTGGTGATATGGGCCCCTGAGACCCATAATAAAAGCCTTGACCACCACCATTCCTTGAAGAAAATGACATTGTCTGTCCTTCCTAGCCTGTCTACAGAACAGGAGTCAAACACAGCCTCCGGGTGTTTCTGATCCCCTGAGGGGCAAGCTCAGGTCATTTCCACCTGCTATCTGCGGAAGGGCCAGTGCACAACTGCAAACACAGCAGAGCCCCCTCACGGGCCTGACTCTCCACGTGGTTTCTGGGTAGTTGGACCTTAGTCCCAAGCAGCAAACAAGGGAAAATAATCCATCTAGGGACATTTAAAAGAGACTATAAGGGGAACACTTAGGTGTAGTTACTCAAAAGACAGAGATGAAGGAAGAACAAAGCAGCAGCACTTGAATCAAAGTAATTCTACTTTTGGAATTTAAATAACATTACACAATTTCAAAACTTCATTAGGTATTGTCGAATACAGGAGGAAAACTGTAAAACCCCAGAATTAAGCTTAAAATATTGAGTGAAAAAACGTCTCGAGACATAGAAAAATATGTAAAGATAAAATAGAAGAAAAAATTAAATAAATAAAATATCTGGGAATACACTGACATTGCCTGTTTACCAACATTATTAAATGCTATTATCTAGAATATTGTAACAGAAGTATTAAGCTAAAAATAATTATGAGCATTAAGTAAACAGAAATTGAGTTTTCTAATGTTTTGATTTTATACTTAAATTCACAGAATTCATTAGACTTAAATGTTTTATTAAAATGACTGAATATGAGATCAGTTCAGTTCAGTTCAGTTGCTCAGTCATGTCCAACTCTTTGTGAATACAGGACAGAGATGAGAAAAATACTCCATCACACCAACAAATTATGATGTAGTTAGAAATACATTTACTGAGTCCTGGGCCTTTATAAAACTAAAAACTACTATAAAAAAAAAAAAGATGTCAACAAATGAAAAAAAAATTCCACGGATGTGAAAACAACATTATATAAAGTAAATTACTCCAAAACTCAATAGTTAAATTCAACACAATTTCAATTAAATTCCTACAGTGCTTCTCTGATTCTTTTTAAACTGCTGTGACCTTGCTGATCTTAAAGCACACATTTTTGTCTTTTTTTTAACCTCAGACATTGACACTAACTGCTTATAATTCTTTTCCTCCATGTAACTGAAGAGTTTTTATTAAGTATTCATGTACTTCACTCACGTCTTGATTTAGGTGTCACTTCCTCAGAGAGATGGTTCCAGACCAATCTCTCTAATATCTTTTAGCATCTTTTCTTATTTTTTCCTCATGTCACTAATCCTTACCTGACATTACATTTTGTAGTTTTACAATGAATTTCTCCTCTTACAGATGATAAACACCGTAAGGGTGTACATTTTGTTTCCTCTACAGGCTCAAGGACAAGATTAATGCCAGTCGTGGCATTTGTGTATTCAACAAACACAGTGGAACAAATAAACATTTTGCTTTCTATTCAGAAAAGCATTGTTAGAATTCTAGTTAAAATTGTATTGAATTTAACAGTTGAGTTTTGGAATGATTTACATTATATGAATTGGAGAAGGAACTGGCCACCCACGTCAGTATTCTTGCCTGGAGAATCCCATGGACAGAGGAGCCTGGCAGGCAGCAGTTCATGGGGTTTAAAAGAGTAGGACATGACTTAGTGACTAAACCACCACCACCACATTATATGAATAATAATATATAAATATTGTATGCATATATACTCATTATAGTATTATATAAATGTATATGTGTATATATTTTCCATAGCAAAAATCAACAAAGCCAAAAGCTGGTTCTTTGAAAGGATAAATAAAATTGACAAACCATTAGCCAGACTCATCAAGAAACAAAGGGAGAAAAATCAAATCAATAAAATTAGAAATGAAAATGGAGAGATCACATCAGACAACACAGAAATACAGAGGATCATAAGAGACTACTATCAGCAACTATATGCCAATAAAATGGACAACTTGGAAGAAATGGACAAATTCTTAGAAAAGTACAACTTTTCAAAACTGAACCAGGAAGAAATAGAAAATCTTAACAGACCCATCACAAGCATGGAAATTGAACCTGTAATCAGGAATCTTCCAGCAAACAAAAGCCCAGGTCCAGATGGCTTCACAGCTGAATTCTACCAAAAATTTAGAGAAGAGCTAACACCCATCCTACTCAAACTCTTCCAGAAAATTGCAGAGGAAGGTAAACTTCCAAACTCATTCTATGAGGCCACCATCACCCTAATACCAAAACCTGACAAAGATGCCACACAAAAAGAAAACTACAGGCCAATATCACTGATGAACATAGATGCAAAAATCCTCAACAAAATTCTAGCAATCAGAATCCAACAACACACAAAAAGATCATACACCATGACCAAGTGGGCTTTATCCCAGGGATGCAAGGATTCATCAATATCTGCAAATCAATCAATGTAATGCACCACATTAACAAATTGAAAAATAAAAACCATATGATTATCTCAATAGATGCAGAGAGGGCCTTTGACAAAATTCAACATCTATTTATAATAAAAACTCTCCAGAAAGCGGGAATAGAAGGAACATACCTCAACATAATAAAAGCTATATATGACAAACCCACAGCAAACATTATCCTCAATGGTGAAAAATTGAAAGCATTTCCCCTAAAGTCAGGAACAAGACAACGGTGCCCACTTTCACCACTACTATTCAACATAGTTCTGGAAGTTTTGGGCACAGCAATCAGAGGAGAAAAAGAAATAAAAGGAATGCAAATTGGAAAAGAAGAAGTAAAACTCTCACTGTTTGCAGATGACATGATCCTCTACATGGAAAACCCTAAAGACTCCACCAGAAAATTACTAGAGCTAACCAATGAATATAGTAAAGTTACGGGATATAAAATCAACACAGAGAAATCCCTTGCATTCCTATACACTAATAATGAGAAAATAGAAAGAAAAATTAAGGAAACAATTCCATTCACCATTGCAACGAAGAGAATAAAATACTTAGGAATATATCTACCTAAAGAAACTAAAAACCTATATATATAAAACTGGTGAAAGAAATCAAAGAGGACACTAATAGATGGAGAAATATACCATGTTCATGGATTGGAAGAATCAATATAGTCAAAATGAGTATACTACCCAAACCTATCAAGCTACCAACAATATTTTTCACAGAGTGAGAACAAATAATTTCACAATTTGTACGGAAATACAAAAAACCTTGAATAGCCAAAGTAATCTTGAGAAAGAAGAATGGAACTGGAGGAATCAACCTGCCTGACTTCAGGCTCTACTACAAAGCCACAGTCATCAAGACAGTATGGTACTGGCACAAAGACAGAAATATAGATCAATGGAACAAAATAGAAAGCCCAGAGATAAATCCACACACCTATGGACACCTTATCATTGACAAAGGAGGCAAGAATATACAATGGATTAAAGACAATCTCTTTAACAAGTGATGCTGGGAAAACTGGTCAACCACTTGTAAAAGAATGAAACTAGAACACTTTCTAACACTATACACAAAAATAAACTCAAAATGGATTAAAGATCTAAATGTAAGACCAGAAACTATAAAACTCCTAGAAGAGAACATAGGCAAAACACTCTCTGACATACATCACAGCAGGATCCTCTATGACCCGCCTCCCAGAATATTGGAAATAAAAGCAAAAATAAACAAATGGGACCTAATTAAACTTAAAAGCTTCTGCACAACAAAGGAAACTATAAGCAAGGTGAAAAGACAGTCTTCAGAATGGGAGAAAATAATAGCAAATGAAGCAACTGACAAAGAATTAATCTCAAAAATATACAAGCAACTCCTGCAGCTCAATTCCAGAAAAATAAATGACCCAATCAAAAAATGGGCCAAAGAATTAAATAGACATTTCTTCAAAGAAGACATACGGATGGATAACAAACACATGAAAAGATGCTCAACATCACTCATTATCAGAGAAATGCAAATCAAAACCACAATGAGGTACCATTTCATGCCAGTCAGAATGGCTGCAATCCAAAAGTCAACAAGCAATAAATGCTGGAGAGGGTGTGGAGAAAAGGGAACCCTCTTACACTGTTGGTGGGAATGCAAACTATTACAGCCACTATGGAGAACAGTGTGGAGATTCCTTAAAAAACTGCAAATAGAACTGCTGTATGACCCAGCAATCCCACTGAAAAACACACATGTACCCCAATGTTCATCACAGCACTGTCTATAATAGCCAGGACATGGGAGCATCCTAGATATCCATCAGCAGATGAATGGATAAGAAAGCTGTGGTACATATACACAATGGAGTATTACTCAGCCATTAAAAAGAACACATTTGAATCAGTTCTAATGAGGTGGATGAAACTGAAGCCTATTATACAGAGTGAAGTAAGCCAGAAAGAAAAACACCAATACAGTATACTAACACATCTATATGGAATTTAGAAAGATGGTAATGATAACCCTGTATGCAAGACAGCAAAAGAGACACAGATGTATAGAACAGTCTTTTGGACTCTGTGGGAGAGGAAGAGGGTGGGATGATTTGGGAGAATGGCATTGAAACATGTATAATATCATATAGGAAACGATTCGCCAGCCCAGGTTCAATGCATGATACTGGATGCTTGGGGCTGGTGCACTGGGATGACCCAGAAGGATGGTATGGGGAGGTATGAGGGAGGGGGGTTCAGGATGGGGAACAAGTGTATACCTGTGGTGGATACATGTTGATGTATGGCAAAACCAATACAATATTGTAAAGTAATTAACCTCCAATTAAAATAAATAAACTTATTTTTAAAAAATAAAAAATAAAAGTTCACTCCTGAAAAAAAAATAAAGAAATTAGACATTTTGACTTCTATATCAATAAATAGTACACTAATGTCCCAAGAAAATGCAAAATCCTTCCCATTAAAAAGAGTCAAAATTAAGAAGAGGTATGGATTCTGAAGGGAATGCAACTTAATTGTTTTCAAATTTCAGTTTTTTCTTTTCTTCTAGAGAAAATATTGGATATAGTTGATGTGTTGATAAGTTTAAAAATCCTTAAAATGTTAAATCATTAGATAATTCACTATTAGAATAAATTAGAATGAATGTGGAATATTTATTCTAGCTTTAAAACACATTTTAGACAAAATAAGAAAGACCAGAACAATTATTTTAAGTTAAAAATTCATATACATATATGTATATACTGAAAACTAATCAAAAACACTTTCATTTCTTACAGAAATCTCAAGATAAGTAAGTATATCAAAATGAAAGCAGTTGAATGATTCAATGAATGACAATTATATTCCAGGCTAGCCATTGTAGTTTCTCTTTTTTTATATATAGCCTAAAATGTATACTTAATTTTAAAATGATGCTTTTCTCATTTAAAAATGATAAAAGTGTACACTTTTGTCCAAAAGGTATAAATTTTTAGAAGGTTGACTATATTAGCGGAAAGGTTTAATAAATCATGGTGATCACTCTAATCCATCATTTTAAATAGACTCTACATTAATCATCTACTTAAATCTGAATGCTCAAGTAATGATAATTTATTAAGATAATTCAGACTAAAAATAAACATCAACAATGTGGGCTGTCTTTGCAGGAAAACATAAATTAGGTATGGAAATTACTTTTCACCTAAAATGGCAAATCTGGTCCATCAGAAGTAACCATGTTCAATGTAAAGCAAACATATTCAAAGGATAAGTTATATTGCTCGAACAATTGGGCTAACTTTGTTAAAAACAGATTGATCAATATCGATCAAACAGGAAGACTCATTCAAATCCCTATGGTAATATGGACAGAGCCTAGATAATGGAACAGGTGTATATATGTTTCAGTTTGATATTAAATGATTAAATTTCAAAACTTGGTATATTCAATTGAATATGTAAACAATGCATGCTACCAAGATTTTACAATCTGTCTAATATGCTAGAATAAGTTTATCTTATTACAGCTTTTCCAACTGTGTTTTCTAGAGTTCTGTTACTAGTGTCATTAAGAATGTGTTCAGGGTGGTAAAAGCAAAATTCATCTTCCTTCCCACCTCAATAAAAGGAATTCAGTTTTTAAAATTTATTTTATATAACAAGATTTCAAGTAAGATGGTTTTTTCTTAAAGGAAATCAACCCTGAATACTCAATGGAAGGACTGATGCTGAAGCTCCAGTATTTTGGTCACCTGATGCGAATAGTCACTCTCTTTGGAAAAGTCCCTGATGATGGGAAAGATTGAGGGCAGAAGGAGAAGACAGCATCAGAGGATGTGACGGCTGGATGACATCACCAATGCAATGGACATGAACTTGGGTGAACTCCTGTAGATGGTGAGGGACAGGGAGGCTTGCTGTGCTGCAGTACATGGGGTTGCAGTTGGACACGACTGGGCAACCGAACTACAGCAACAAAATAATGTAAATTTTTAAAACAGTCCCATTGTCAAATAAATAGATAAATATGTGCATGCATGCTAAGTCACTCAATCATGTCTGACTCTTTGAGACTCCATGGACTGTAGCCTGCCAGCCTCCTGTATCCAAGGAATTCTCCAGGAAAGAATACTGGAGTGGTTTGCCATTTCCTCCTCCAGGGGATCTTTCCCACCCAGGGATGGAACTCTTGTCTCCTGCATTCCCTGCGTTGGCAGTTTCTTTACCACTAGCACCATGTGGGAAGCCCAAACAGGTAAACAAATGTAAGTAAATTTAAGTATGGATGCATAAATTAAAGTATGGATGCCTGCAGACAGAATGCCAAGGCAATAATAAAGTGATCCTATTTTATTTCTCAGTGATTACAATCCTGAACAACTTATCCAATATCTGAAAAACAAATGTTGTTTAATCTATTTTGTCCAGTTTTCAGTTGCTTATTGTGGACTACTTAATCATGTCTCTGATTCCATCATGGCCAGAAGTGGAACTAAAACTCATTTTTGCAAAAACTGCATTGTAGGATATAGAGGGATAAGCTTCTCAAATTTTAGGTAACTTCTGCCTAATCAAATACTGCCAACATTGAATAAGCTGCTTATAAATATATTTCTTCTGCTTTATGAAAATACTTATGTTTATAAGCAGCATATTTGATGTTGGCAACATTTTGAATTTTGGATGAGATGGTTGGATGGGATCACCAGTGCATTGAACATGAACTTGGGCAAACTCCAGGAGATGCTGAGGGACTATGAAGCCTGGTGTGCTGCAGTCCATGGGGTGGCAACTGAACAGACACGACTTGGCAACTGAACAACAACAAAATATATTTATTTAACAAAAGTGAAAAAAAAATTATCTTGCAATATTTGATCTTGAATAAGAAAACAAGTTCTATGTTTAACTCTGTTATTAATATTCAGTGACACATTTGTGAAAGCCTTTGTCTGTGATTTGTAATATCATAAAATATGAATAGTTTACACATTCTCATAGAAAATATTCATACTATGAAATTGTTAAGGTTGATACAAATATTCTATAGGCATCAAGCAGGAAGTTTATTTTTATATAAAGATACCCCACAAAGTCCTAACTCATGTTTTAAAATATTTATTATATGCTAGGGAATATAACTTTAATAACATACATGTTACTATAATATCTAATATACCTAATGAAGTAATGTATTATTTTTCTCACTGTTAAGAAAAAGTCACACTTTGATGCTACTCAATACTAAGTTCGTACTCAAATTTCACTAGATTGTAGTTCATATTCTTACTTCTCAGAATTGCACAATAAGACACTATAAAAATTTTTAATTTTCTCATGTTTGTCAGGTAACTTGTAGCATTAGAATGTACTACAATACTTCCTAGAAGTTCAAATGTTGTTTTCCTTCACTGCAGCCTTTCATATCCCAAATATCACTCCCCCTCTGCCTCCTAATTTGTTGGACATACACTACAAAACATGAGATGTATGATAACCTGCTTTCTCAGCCAAAGAATGAGATTTCAAACATTAAAGTATACCTTAAAAGAGTTAGGCATATACCCATTGAAAATTTTGGTGAATCCTAATGTCTAAGATATGCAGTCCAATGTAACTTTGCCCAGGAGGAAAAATAGACACAGAAATAAAAAAACAACCTCTTTTGATTTACAGGTTGGCAAATGGCAATATTCATGGAGAAATTTGATTCCTGAGTCCTAAGGGCATGATTGACAATGAAGAGAAAATACTGCTCAGTTTTAAGAAGAAACTTTCTAAGTAGTCCAAGTAACAAAGCAGGAATATTGTAGGCTAAGGATTTTATGAAATAATGGGGAAATGACAGTCAGATATTTATTTAACTTTATTTAACTTGCCATGTATCCATTTGTTGAAGGTTAAAGTAACTTTTTTTTCCCCAAGATTATCACTACTTCATATAACAATCAACTTAAAAATAGCATTGAGGAGACCTCCCTGGTGGTCCAGTGGTTAAGACTTCACCTTCCAATGCAAAGGGTGCAGGTTCGATCCTTGGTCAGCCAGCCAAGATCCCACATGCCTTGCAGCCAAAACACCAAGCCATAAAACAGAAACAATATTGTAACAAATTCAATAAAAACTTTAAAAACAGTCCTTATTAGAAAAATAAATTTAAAAAATGGTTTTGGGATAAATGATCCTGCATTTGATAAAATTTGAGGCATTATGAAAAGAAAGATAATGAACTTGAGGGCACAGTTCTCTCAAGAATGTCATCCAGACCCCTTCAACCTTTGACTCTTGTATATGGTGGCAGTGGTGAACAAGTGCCTTTCTGTTTGTGAGGGATTTGCTCCTACCAGAAGGTGAGCTTCTCTGTTTTGTGCTTACTGCAGTTGTATTTGCTTGCTGTGTTAATGTTCAGATAAAGCACATTATAATGACTGAGTCTAGATATGACAAATATGGAGAATGTCAGGGTTCATTTATCATCATGACAGCAGAAATAGTCTCCTGGCCAGCTGGAACCAGACAAAACACCCTAGTTTACTGGAAAGGACTTTTAAAATGTGTCTGCCATGATTATGGAGTTCATATTCTCATCTATTTCCTTTTCTTCCAGGAGGTTCTTAAAAAAGTGGTTGCTGTCAGTGAAGAGTTCCACTCTGCTCAAAGGCCAGGGAGATCTGTTGGAGCTTCTCTGCTTTCTTGCATATGATTTACTCACCTGTCAGAGCAATAAAGCAGCTCTATAGCCCTAGATTTCATTTGCTTTCTCTAACCAAGTAAGTAATTAAGAAATCACTCAAAAGTTTAATTATGAACTACCCACTTGTGTTCTAATGGAGTTTTACCAATTAAGATAAAATTCATCAGAATATGAGTGATAATGCAAAGGTAATATGGATGTATGTGACTTTATTTTGTTGTCCTTTTTTTAAAAAATAGTAGCCTGTACAATGGTTTTAATTCCGTTTTTTTATCCCTTCTTGGAATCAACTCCAAGGCCATAGGAAACCTAGAAGACCAAGTTCATCCACAATCTGATTCCTACCTAAATTTTTCAGTTATATTCTTCATCCCTTTAAGAGTTTTTGTCGTTATTGTTTGTTTTTTAGTGGGAGAAGGTATGTCTGGCACCTATTTATACCTTGGTTTATTTTCTATTTTCTTCATTTTCACTTTGTTCCAGGCTTTGGTTTCTACATTTAGCATGCTTCCTCTTTACCATTTTAAAGAAATGGAAGCTTTTTTATTTATTCACCATCAGACTTCAATCATTTATCCCTACTTTCCATAGTGTTAAGTTAGCTAAAAATTTGTTTGAGTTTTTCATAAGATCTTATGGAAAAACCCAAATGAACTTTTTGGCCAAACCAATACTTTATTAATATCCCCTATATAAAACTTATTACTTTACACGTTTTAACATGATATGGTCCAAACCCTTATTGAAAACAGAATCCATGTCTAGTTTTCTGTATATGTTCTCCATCACCTCCCACTGAAAACGGAATAAGCTAAATTTAAAAATGTTGGATATTTTTCAAATCGTTTTAGGTCATCAATCTTCAAGGCAAGCACACTGGAAATTATTATTTTCTATTTTATACTCTGTCTAGGTACACATTCCCTATTGTGTTGTATGATTTGGCTTTTCCTAGATTTGATTAAATTAAGTATCTGAAAATGTTTTGAGAACTATCACTAATAGGTTCCACTATGATCTCTTACTATGTTCTTATTAAACACCCTTGAAGGTAATTTTCAATACTCTGGTTTGTCCTCTATTCCCTATAGAATACCTTTAAAGATAAACATTTTTAGACATCAAAAATATTCAATAAGTGAATATAATGAAAATGCCAATTTCATGACTATAAGAGAAATAATCATTGATTCTTTCTGTAAAAGCTATAAATGACAAAGCCATAATTCTTATAGAATTCTTAGCTCACAAAAAAAAAATCTTAGTTACAAAAGTGTATCTTCTGACTATGACTCTCAATTTATGATCTGGATATCTTCCAATTAAAATATGTTTTTATGTCTATACTATATAATTAAGAATTTCTTTAAAAAGAAAATGCTATATAAATTTTTCCTTCAGAGGATTCTGTGAAAGCAGAATAACACCTTTTTTCTTTCATGCTCCCAGTACTAATGAAACATGGAAACTCAGTAAGGTTTAATTCTAAATAAAGTTAATAAACCAAAGTCTAACATAATAAAATATAAGAAAGATGCATTTCACACAGTAAGCATTCAGGAAAGATGTAAATCAAAGACAATTTGATCATTTAAAGTCAGAGTCCTTGACTAACAAAGGCATATTTAACATGTAGAGGTGAACAACTGATTCATAAGTCAATATGACAACAAAAGATTTATGGATGAGGGATGGTATTCACTAAAATAATCATGCAAGAGATAGCTGATTCTGCTAGGAGGGTCATGGAAAGATTGTTTCAGTGATAGAAAGATTATTTCATGCACACAAAAATCAGGATAGCCATTACCAAAAATTATATATGTGACCTGATGTATGGAACTTAGTTTTCTCCAAATGATCCTATTTGGGAAAAAATAAAAGGAGTTATATTTTCTAGTCAGTGGCAGAGTAATAAAATATTGATTAAAATTATAACATTTATTTAGAACCCACTATAGAAGTGGCTTCCCTGGTGACTCAGCTGGTAAAGAATTCTCCTGCAATGCAGGAGACCCCAGTTCGATTCTGGGTAAGGGAGATTCCCTGGAGCAGGGATAGCTACCCACTCCAGTATTCTTGGGCTTCTCTGGTGGCTCAAATGGTAAAGAATCTGCCTGTAATGTGGGAGACCTGGGTTGGGAAGATTTTCCCTAGAGAAGATAACGGCAATCCACTCCAGTACTCTTGCCTGAAAAATCCCATGGACAGAGGAGCCTGGCGGGCTACAGTCCATGGATTTGCAAAAAATCAGACACAAGTAAGTGACAAAGCACAGCACAGCACACAGCTGAGAAGAGCGATGTGAAGACCTGACTCATTGGCAAAGACCCTGATGCTGGGAAAGGTTGAATGCAAAAAGAGTAGGGGTCCACAGAGAATGAGATGGTTCACTAGCATCACTGACTCAATGGACTTGAATCTGAGCAAACTCTGGGAGACAGTGAAGGACAGGGAAGCCTGGTGTGCTGCAGTCCCTGGGGGTCGCAAAGAATCAGGCATGACTTAGTGAGTGAACAAAAACAACAACATAGCTGAGAATAAAACAAAAGGCAGGGCTGACATCATTTCCTGTGGGACATCTTCATCCTTTTTGTCAAAAACACTTTCCTCATTACATTGATAAACTAGCTTTCACGACATTCCTCCGGCTGCATGTCTAGAGCTTCTTGAGAAACAAGTGTCAACATCCCCACCATCAGCTATTCCTTCCATGATTTGATTTATGCTCCACTCGAATTTCACTTGCAAATGTCATCCCTTTCTCTCCTTTGCTGCGTGTTCATCTTTACTGGCCAAAAAGAGGAAACTCTTTCGAGTATCTGCTGTAAACTTTCTTTTTTTTTTTTTTTAAATTAATTTTTTTTATTTAATTTTAAAATCTTTAATTCTTACATGTGTTCCCAAACATGAAACCCCCTCCCACCTCCCTCCCCATAACATCTCTGTGGGTCATCCCCATGCACCAGCCCCAAGCATGCTGTATCCTGCGTCAGACATAGACTGGCGATTCAATTCTTCATGCGAGTTTATCACTGGGAGGCTCTAGGATCACAAGTAGACACCTTTTGTCTTTGTGTAATTGAAGTAACAGCTGCACGGTGACCAGTCACTAGGAGAATCTGAAAGACCTGACGTGACGGGACACCAGTCATAATAGGTGTCTACTATTCACATGGTGGTTTTTGGATTAAACAGCTGGAAGCAATATTTGTACTTTATGAAATTACTCACATTTAATATACTGTGATAACTAAAATTTTGACTCTATGTCATTACTCACACTTAACATACTGTGATCATTGAAATTTTAACTCTACAGCTGAGAGACTGGTGTTACCTAACTGAACGGTGGTAAGTGAAATTTATGCATATAACTAACAGCTTTAAGCTATTAAAGAAAGCTGCCAACTTAGGATTCTTTTCCTGGAAGAAATATATTTGAAAGACAGGGGAAATAGCTTTTTCAGATAGACAAAGGCTTTGGTTGGCCAGAAACAATGGAGAAGCATGCCTTTAGTGATGTAGAAAAATATACTCACAGATAGAACGGAACGCAGAATTCTATACTCTGTGAAAATATTTTTTTAAAATTAATGGCAAAATAAGGATACTTTTTCAGGAAAAAAAAAAAAAAAGATTAGTCAAGAGAATTTATCACCAGCACATCATTACTTTAAGTAATGATAAATAAATTCCTTTAGGCAGACAGAGCATTTAACATATGGAAACCTGCACATAAGAAAGAAATGAAGAGCAACAGAAAACAAGATGTCAATCTGTTGTCATCATTCAGTCACTAAGTCGTGTCCGACTCTTTGTGACCACACAGACTGCAGTACACCAGGCTTGCCTGCCCTTCAGTATCTCCTGGAGTTTGCTCAGACTAATGTCCATTGAGTCAGTGATGCCATTCAACCATCTCATCCTCTGCTGCCTTCTACATATAATGGAGTTTTTCTTTTCAAAATCACTTCAAGGACCACTGATTATTTGTTTGATAATGATATCAATGTACTATGGGGTTTATAACACATAAAGAAACAAAATGCATTAAAAACGTCACAAAGGACAAGAAATGGATATATTAATGGCAGTCAACTGTGACAATGTAAAGGTAAAATAGAGTCTAAAACAGCTTCTTCTCAAATTCAGAATCACATGGAGGCCCTGCAAGTCTGTGTGCTGTGAATAATCAGGAACAGCTCCTGGTGTCTCAGCTTGTAAGGAATCCGCCTGCAGTGCAGGAGACCTGGGTTCAATCCTTGGGTTGGGAAGATCCCCTGGAGAAGGGAAAGGGTACCCACTCCAGTATTCTGGCCTGGAGAATTCCATGGACTGTATAGTCCATGGGGTCTCAAAGAGTCAGACATGACTGAGCAATTTTCACTTTCAACAAGTATACAAACATCAGTTGTTTTTACATGCTACCAGCAAACAACTGAAAAATTATTTAAAAATACAAAACAATAAAGGGGAAATGTGAATAATTCAAAAAATAATGTATACAAATGGCCAATAAGTTCATAAACTATTACTCTAGATCAGAATATTTTGGGGAAATGTAGGTGAAAATCAAAGCAAAGTCAAAGAAGGGAAGAACAGAGGATGAGATACTTGGATGACATCACAAACTCAATGAACACAAGTTTGAGTAAACTCCGGGAGAAGGTGAAGTGCAGGGAAGCCCGGTGTGCTGCAGTGCATGGGGTCACAAAGAATCAAACATGACTGAGAGATTGAACAACAGTTACAACAAAAATTAAAGTAAGATACTACTTCACAATCACTAGAGTGAGAAAAATTACAAAGCCTGATAGCACCAATATTGGCTATGATGTGAAAAAACTAGAAGTTTTATTAATTTCTTATAGTAGTATAAAAAGATTCACCATTTAACAAATTGAAACATATGCCTCCGTTGACATCACAGAAAGAATTTATATGAGATATCCCAAATCTGTAAGTGATCAAAATGTCTATTAATGTGAGAATAAATAACCGCTTTATAGTCACACAATTCATTGCTGTTGTTGTTGTTGTTTAGTTGTGAAGTCATGTCCAACTCTTTTACAACCCCGTAGACTATCATCTGCCAGGCTCCTCTGTCCATGACATTGTCCAGGCTAGAATAATGGAGTGGCTTGCCATTTCCTTCTCCAAGGGATCTTCCTGACCCAGGGATCAAACCTGTGTCTCTTACATTTCTTGCATTAGCAAGAAGATTCTTTACCACTGAGCCATCAGAGAAGCATGGACCAGGATTAAAAATAGTATTCATATTTTAGTAAATTTAATGGATTTGTGAAAGTGAAAGTGAGGTCACTCCATCGTTTCCGACTCTTTGCCACCCCATGATATGGAGCCCACCAGGCTCCTCCATCCATGGGATTTTCCAGGCAAGAGTACTGGACTGGGGTGCCATTTCCTTCTCCAGGGGATATTCCCGACCCAGGGATTGGACCTGGATCTCCCGCATTGTAGGCAGATGCTTTACAGTCTGAGCCACCAGGGAAGTTCATCTATGGATTTGTGGGGAAGAAAGAATAATAAAAATGTTATATATTTCACTATAAGTTTAAGAAATTTAAAAAGTTTTCTTTAAAAAATTACTTGGTTATCCAAAATATATATTTATAATATACTCTCTTCTTATATAATATGGATTTAAAAGTCTTAACATTGGAAATACAACTCTACAAATTGCAAAACATACAACAATCTAACATGAAACTATTGAATATGCATATAAATTCAATATCATCTTGAAATCACATTTTACTGCTTAATTCACAGATTAAGCTAAAAGGAATTATTGTTAAAAATTAATAATTACTTCAATAGACTTAGAAATATTCAGCCATCACATTTAGTACCATTAGAATCCAAATGTAAAAGTATGAATTGACATATCACTGATGAAAGCATTTTTAACTACATTAGCATTGAAATTTATCAGTGTATAAGTTTTTAACATTAGTGACTATTAATCTCAATCAAATTAATTTACTAGGTAATGCCAACTAAGCAGGTTAGTTACAGTGCTCTCTTATTAATAAAGGATATCCTTCAACTGTGATAAAATATTACAATTAAGGGTTTTATTAAGTCTCATTATTTTCAAACAATGTAAATTATTTTTCAAGCTTTTATTAGGCTCAAAAAGCTATGAAAATGTCTAACCATTATTATGACCAAGATTTGGTGTTAAATAACTCCAAATTAATGCTTCATTTCAATACCTATTGCTTAGTCATTAAGTTCAGCTTCTAAATTTAATACCATTAATAAGACATAAACTAGGAAACATGCATTTATCAAACCAATTTCAAAATATTTGAAGTGTCAATAAAGTAAGTAGTACTCTTTGTCTTTTTGTACTGTTCATGGGATTCTCAAGACTAGAATACTGGAGTGGTTTTGTGATTCCTTTCTCCAGCTATGACAAACCGAGACAGCATATTGAAAAACAGAGACATCACCTTGCCAACAAAGGTCTATAGAGTCAAAGCTATGGTCTTTCCAGGAGTCATGTATGGATGTGAGAGTTGGACTGTAAAGAAGGCCGAGCACCAAAGAATTGATGCTTTCAAATTGTGGTAGTGGAGAAGACTGTTGAGAGTCCCTTGGAGAGCAAGAAGATCAAACCAGTCAATCCTAAAGGAAATCAACTCTGAATATTCATTGGAAGGACTGAGGCTGCAGCTCCAATAGTTTGGCCACCTGATGTGCAGAGCCAAATCATCGGAAAAGACCCCGATCCGAGGCCAGAGAAGAAGGAGATGACAGAAGATAAGATGGTTGGATGGCATCACTAACTCAATGGACAGGAGTTTGAGCAAACCCCAGGAGATGGTGAAGGACAGGGAAGCCTGGCATGCTGCAGCCCATGGGGTTCCAAAGGGTCAGACACAACTGAGTGATTGTTTATAGTGTGTTGATAGCTCCTTTAACAATATCTGCTGAAAATAACTTCATATGTAAATTACCATACAAAAAATAAACTAAGAATGAGGTTATGAATTTTAATATGAAGTTAACTTTGGCAGATATTTTTAAGGAATTATCAATACAGTATAAATGATGTCTAATTAGTTGAACTGGCATTGTGGTTTAAATAAATAATCAAAAGGGTAGATGACATCACAAGAAGTCCATCTAACCATCTTGAGATGGAACATAGGACAGAACTGGATGATTTTCTCTTTCCCCAGTCCCAGTAGTGTTCAGGAAAGTTGCAACAACAGTATAATAGTGTATCACTGCTACCAATGCATTCCATTCCACGTCTCAGGACTCAACTGCACTTGTTGGGATAGGTGTTGGGGAGGGAAAGAAGGGATGAGAACCATGCTCTTGGCTGCCATTTTGTTATCTATTGGTCTGTTCAGTTCTGTCAGCTTTGCTTCATGCATTTTGACTGTGTTGTTGGGTGCATGTATGTTTATAAATTTCTTATGTTCCTATGGACTCATCTTTTTATCATTAAAAAATGTCCTTCTCCAGTAACAATTTTCTCTACTAAAAATTTTGGTCTCATAGTCTATTTTGTTTGTATTAATATTAGTATAATCATCCTACCTTTCATTAGAGTACTATATATTTGGCATACTTTTTCCCATCTTTTTATTCTAAAAGTATCTCAAAGTGTGTATCTTGTGAAAAGCATATGGTTGGATCACATATTTATCAGTTATGCCAATCTTTGCCCTTTTTTGGATTTCTTAGTTGATTTATATTTTAATTTTGTTAGTTATTTTTTGGTTGTATTTTAATTAATCTGCTGCTATTTGATTACTCATGCAGCCTTTACAGACTATGTATATCTTAGCCTACATTCTCAAGGTGTTTTTTTTTTTTTTTTGTACTGGAGCTTTTTTGCATTTTATGGAAAATGCCAATATGTTAAAG
This sequence comes from Capricornis sumatraensis, assembly GCF_032405125.1. Classification (NCBI taxonomy): domain Eukaryota; kingdom Metazoa; phylum Chordata; class Mammalia; order Artiodactyla; family Bovidae; genus Capricornis; species Capricornis sumatraensis. The sequence goes on along the minus strand of NC_091089.1, from coordinate 10,537,741 downwards.
TATTCTATGATTACTGAATTCTATAATAATACTTTCTTCTGAATTTTCAGCTTCTTTCTTCCTTTCTTTTGTCCTGCATTTATTATAGATTATAAGCTGTTGTATATAAAGCTTTCTCTGATTGACCAACAAATTCTACTCTAAAAGCTAATGTAGCTTTTTGCTCAACTTTAAATAAAGTCATTCTCTCTTATTATCAAAGTTTGCAAATCACTGTTTAGGTCTGGGCTTCTCAAATTTCTTCTAAAATCAAGTTCATCTGTGCTGGACTAGTGTGAGATTTCTTTTGTTTCAGTTGTAAAGTTTTCTAACATTACTAGGAAAACAGATGCACCCTGCAGATCTTTGTGATGCCAACCTAATACTTCCTTTTGTATATCCCTATATTAAAGATATAATTTTCATGCAACAGAAGGTCTATCCCTGATTTTATGATCTGTGTTGGCCATGAGTCCTCAGAAAGTAGAATCAGGCCAAAATATCATGTACACTTATTCCCAGTTATCCTTAACCTACTGTTTCAGAGGGAAAAGCCTAGGTAAAACATAAATATGTTTCTTGTCCTAATCCCACTAAAACTGGAGTTAGTTAGATTACATTGCATGTATTTATCAAAATTCCTTTATCCATTCATCCATTGATAGGTATTTGGGTTGCTTTCATCTTTTGGATAATGTAAATTGTTCTGTTTTAAAGATACATGCACATATACTAGTTTGAGTACCTATTTTCAGTTCTTTAGGGTATATATCTAAGAGTGGGAAAAAAGCCATTTAGTAACTGCCAAACTATTCCACAGTGGCTGAACAATTTTGCATTCCTCCCAGCAATGTAGAAGTGTCCTAATATTTTCACATCCTATCCAACATGTGATATTTTCAGAGTATTGTTTTTATTACCATCATCGGAGTGATACTTCTTTAAGGTTTGCTTATGCTTGCATTACCTTAATGACTAATGATGATAAGCACTTCATGAATTTATTGATCTTCTGTATGTCTTTGTAGAAGTGTCTACACAAGTATTTTGCCAGTGATTTAATTGGGTCATTTTGCCTCCCCTTGTTTTTGCTGATTTGTAGGTGTTCTTCACATATTTTGGATATTAGACATCCATGAAAATAAAGGAATTGCAAATATTTTCTTTCATTCCATATGTGGTCTTGTCAATCTCTTGCTAATGTCCTTTGGTGCACAACAGTTTTTCATTTTGAAAAAATCCAATGAATTTTTTTTTTTTCTTTTTGCTGCTTGTGCTCTTGATATTATATCTAAGAATCCTATCAAAGAACCCTTCTATATTTTTGTTGCTATTTGTCTTTCAGGATACTAAATTTTCTTTTCATTTTTTTTTCTTTTACCACCCAGTTGCCAAAGGTGTTTCTTCCTTTCGCTTGACCTTTTTTCTTCATTTAGAAGTTATACATTTCAATAGATTCCTCACTTAATTATACCTATTCCTTTAAATCAGCTTCCCAGGTGGCTCAGTGCTAAAGAATCTTCCTGCCAAGCAGGAGACTAGGGTTCAATCTCTGGGTTGGGAAGATCCCCTGGAGAAGGACCTGGCAACCCACTTTAGTATTCTTGCCTGGAAAATCCCATGGACAGAGGAACCTGGAAGGCTATAGTCCATGGAGTCACACATAGTTGGACACAACTTAGTGACTAAACCACCACCATCCTTTTAAATCATGCATGCTTAAAAATAGTTTCTGGATCTTTACATGGCACCTAGACCTTTAAATGGAGCATACTTAGAATTATTTTTCTTTGTTCTATGCCCAAATCCTCATGAACAGTTTCTCAGTATATTCCTATTTAGGGTAGATTTAATCTTTTGGCATTTCCTTCCCCTCTCCCCAAACTACACTGACATCTTCTCATTAGCTTCCCTCTTATATCTCCACCACAGTGTTTCTTAGTCTGCCTATGTTACTGGATGGAGGTAGCTTTGTTTGAGAGAAAGCATGATAGAATTTGGTGACATTCTTTCTTTTTATTTATTTTGTAGTTTCAGCATTCTTTGTCTTCAAGCTATGCTGAGGATGTAGTTTTGTATAGAATTTGCTTTTCTTCTGGTTTTATTTATGGGTTAGGAAGAATATTTTTGGAAATATACAGCTACGCTGACCCCATTGTCCTCAGCTACCAGAAGTCCTTCTTCAAATGCACTTTTATGATATTTTGCAAGTAAGTTGAAGAAAATTTTAGTTGGATGATGTTGCTTTCATCTGAATTCATGGCTATGTAGTCCAGATTGAATTGTCTAATTATCAACTGTAACCCAGAAGTACAAGATTGAAAAATCTGAATGAAGTGCGGTTTAGTTCGCTCTCCCAAAGGATTATGGTAAAGGAAATGAAACACGGAGGTATAGTAGAAAAAGGAAGTTAAAAAATACCCACGACTGTCTCATCAGGACTGACAGGAATGAAGACTGCAGTACCTGTGCTTGTTCAGCTCCTCCACTGTGCATGTGAGCATCATCTTTCTCCTTCTCTCTCCTCCTTCCTGTTAGTATTTTCATACTGCTGCTGTTGAAAGTTGACATAGCAATTGAGGTTTTAGGCAACTGAACATTATTTTGGGATTGTGGCTGAATTTTAAGAGTAATTAACATAACCCCAAAACATAATGCAAGGCAACTCTCTTCCAAAAAGAGATAAAATGGCTATCGGTACTTTGGTGGTAGTTTAGTCACTAAGTCATGTCCAACTCATGCGACCCCATGGACTGTAGCCCACCATGCTCTTCTGTCCATGAAATTTTCCAGTAAGAAGTCTGGAATGGGTTGCCATTTCCTTCTCCAGGGAATCTTCCCAATCCAGGAATCAAACTTGGGTCTCCTGCACTGCAGGCAGATTCTTTACAGACTGAGTGACCAGGGAAGCCCAGTCCCTGGGTACCTAGGTACATCTCCTCAAGTCATCAACCTCACATATGCAGATGATAGCACTACAGTGGCAGAAAGCAAGCTAAAGAGCCTCTTGATGAAGGTTAAAGTAGAGAGTGAAAACGCTGGCTTAAAACATTCAAAAATCTAAGATCACGGCATCCAGTCCCATCACTTCATGGCAAATAGATGAGGAAAAAGTGAAAACGGTGACAGAACTTATTTTCTTGGGCTCCAAAATCACTGCAGATAGTGATTGCAGCCACAAAATTAAAAGAAGCTTGCTCCTTGGAAGAAAAGCTATAACAAATCTAGACAGTGTATTAAAAAACAGAGACATCACTTTGCCAATGAAGGATTGTTAGTCAACGCTATGGTTTTTCTAGTAGTCTTATACTGATGTGACCATAAAGAAGGTTGAGTGCTGAAGAACTGATGCTTTCAAACTGTGGTGCTGGAGAAGACTCTTAAGAGTCCCTTGGACTGTAAGATCAAACCAGTCAATCCTAAAGGAAATCAACTGAATATTGAATGATTCCTGAATATTCACTGGAAGGACTGATGTTGAGGCCGAAGCTCCAATACTTTGACCACCTGATGCAGAGAGCCAACTCATTGGAAAAGACCATGATGCTGGGAAAGATTGAGGGCAGGAGGAGAAGAGGGGGACAGAGGATGAGATGGTTGGATGGCATCACCGACTCAATGGACATGAGTTTGAGCAAACTCAAGGAGCTAGTGAAGGATAGAAAAGCCTGGCATGCCGCAGTGCATGGGGTTGCAAAGAGTTGGACACAGCTTAGTTACTGAACAACAACCACAACAACAACAACAAATCCAATACACAGTACCATGAGTTTGAGAAACCATTCAACTGAAGAGAGAAAAGCATGGTGCAGAACTTCTGACCCAGGGATTGAACCACATGTCTTACATCTCTTGCATTGGCAGGCAGGTTCTCTACCACTAGTGTCACCTGAGAAGTGGTATAGATAAATCCTAGTGTAGGAAGAGTCTTAGAATTACATTAAATCAATTGATAAAGTCTGTAATAAACCTTATTCAATGATTTGCAGAAACTCCCTTCAGTATGTTTTGTTATCACTGGGGCAGTTTACACATAACTTGATTGTAAATTATAAACTACGATACAAATGCTAATTTTTATTTTGTTTTGGGAATGCTGGAAAAGATAATTTGCAAATCTGCTATAAAATATCTATATTTTATTAAAGGTAAATTTATTTTAGATATTTATTAGTAGCAAATTTTGTATGTCTAGATACAATAAGTAGAATGTCTAGAGTCTCTTCACTGGAAACAAGAATTTCTGTTGTAATGAATGTTGCAAAATATAGACTGAACCTTTATGAAGATACAAAAGTAGAGAATGAATTCTTTTCAGAACCTTAGTAGAACAGAGGTCTTTGATGATTAATAAGGCTAAAAACAACAACAAAAATATATCATAAGTATTAAGAACCATCTGTGTTGCTCTGCTGTGTATAAGAATGGGAAATTTAATTCCATCATTTACTAGCTCAGGCAGCATAAAAAATGAAATTGTCCAATCAGACTCACACATATCAGAAAATTTATTCAGTATTAAACTTTTCTAATAAATTAAAGAATACAAATAATCAATAGACCTGAGTGAAAAAAATAGGAGTCTGGGATATCAAAGGTATTTTCCCTTGTTCTTTCTTACATGGGAAAGACAGAGGAAGAGGTGAGATCTTTAAGAAACCTGTCCTGTCCTTAGACCAGGACATATTTGCATTATCATGTATCTTTATTTTATGCCCAGTTTTGTGCTTAAATTATGTGGCATTTTCCAGAGAGCTATGCCTCATAAATCCATACATTATTATATTGTTTACATTGCTATTTGTTGTTCAGTCACTAATGAAAGGTTGTTGCTTAACCATGAAAGACCCCGGGATTCTTGGCCTCTGGAGGAGAAGAATTCAATCTGGGGCCAGAGATGAGGCTTGATCACTCAGAACTTTTGTGTAATAAAGTTTTATTAAAGTAAGAAAAGGGATAGGGAAAGCTTCTGACATAGACATCAAAAGGGGGAAGGAGAGTGCCCCCTTCGCTCGTGTTAGCAAGTGAAAGTGAAAGTGAAGTCACATCCGACTCTTTGTGACCCCATGGACTGTAGCCCACCAGGCTCCTCCCTGCATGGGATTCTCCAAGCAAGAGTACTGGAGTGGGTTGCCATTTCCTTCTCCAGGGGATCTGCCCGACCCAGGGATCGAACCCAGGTCTCTCGCATTCCAGGCAGATGCTTTAACCTCTGAGCCATCAGGGAAGTTATATACTTTTAAATTAGTTATTACAATGAATCAAAAGAATGTCTGGAGGTTGTAAAGACCTTACTAGACCCACTCCCATAATTTACATTTTAAGATAACAAGATTAGCCAGAAGATTTTCAGGAAGGAGAAACTGTCCTCAAGCAGGATACATTGCTGTTATATCAAGATTGCCGGGAGAAATATCAGTAACCTCAGATATGCAGATGACACCACCCTTATGGCAGAAAGTGAAGAGGAACTAAAAAGCCTCGTGATAAAAGTGAAAGAGGAGAGTGAAAAAGTTGGCTTAAAGCTCCACATTCAGAAAACGAAGATCATGGCATCTGGTCTCATCACTTCATGGGAAATAGATGGAGAAACAGTGGAAACAGTGTCAGGCTTTATTTTGGGGGGCTCCAAAATCACTGCAGATGGTGACTGCAGCCATGACATTAAAAGATGCTTACTCCTTGGAAGAAAAGTTATGACCAACCTAGATAGCATATTCAAAAGCAGAGACATTACTTTGCCAACTAAGGTCCACCTAGTCAAGGCTCTGGTTTTTCCTGTGGTCACATATGGATGTGAGAGTTGGACTGTGAAGAAGGCTGAGCGCCGAAGAATTGATGCTTTTGAACTGTGGTGTTGGAGAAGACTCTTGAGAGTCCCTTAGACTGCAAGGAGATCCAACCAGTCGATTCTGAAGGAGATCAACCCTGGGATTTCTTTGGAAGGAATGATGCTAAAGCTGAAACTCCAGTACTTCGGCCACCTCATGCGAAGAGTTGACTAATTGGAAAAGACTCTGATGCTGGGAGGGATTGGGGGCAGGAGGAGAAGGGGACGACCGAGGATGAGATGGCTGGATGGCATCACTGACTGGATGGACGTGAGTCTGAGTGAACTCCCCGGAGTTGGTGATGGACAGGGAGGCCTGGCGTGCTGCGATTCATGGGGTCGCAAAGAGTCGGACACAACTGAGCGACTGAAGTGAATTAAACTGAACAGAGTTTAAACTGAGTTGTTTTTTGTATAATCATCAGTTCCAGGCTCAAAGATAAAAATGTTTTATGTGACTAAGACTAAGGAATGTAGAGGGAAAAAGAACGTTTGTCCTTTCTTCCTGTTTGAGAATTTCAGACATCTACCTCCTCCTTGAGAACCCCAGACCCCTCTCTCCTTGGGGACCCCCAGAGTTCTTATCAACCTGCCTGGGAACTGACTCTTACTAAGTTGGTCTGACTCTTTGCAACTCCATGGACTGAAGCATGCCAGGATCATCTATCATTCACTACCTCTCATGAGTTTGCTCCAACTCATGTCCACTGAGTTGGTGATGCCATCCAACCATCTCATCCTCTGTCTCCCCTTCTCTTTTTCCCTTCAGTCTTTTCTAGCATCAGGGTCTTTCCCAGTGAGTCGGTCCTGCACACCAGGTAGCCAAAGTATTGCTTACCTTAAGCAATCATAAACCAAGGACTTAATTAAAATTTTCCATTTCATGTTAAATCCTCCATATTGCCCATTTTTAAATTTTTATTTTTCTCTAAATTCATGAATTTAAAGGTATTTTTGCTTATCCTCAGTTTATTTTGTTCTCTATGATATTTAAGTTTTTAATTGGCCTCTATAATTTTAGACTCCATGGGTTTGATATTTAATGCTTTCATTTCATTTATTTGTAATAGAACTTGATTTTTTAAAATTAACCTAATATATTTAGACGTTTTAATTTTAACTCTCAAATTTAACAGTTGAAGGGTAGTTTGCACTATTCATTTTTTAATGTTTTATTTTATATTCAGAGAATAAATATGTATGATTTCACCTCTTTTCGTTTTATTTTGTTTTTTTTCTTTCCATGTTGAGTAAATGGTCAATTATTTTAATGTTTTATGGATACTAAGAAAAATGTGTATTCTCCATTAAGCACTAATTTCCTCAAAAGATTATATATTGATAGATAAATAAATGTCTTGTATTACTTTATACTACAGTGAAGAATCTGTCTACCAATGCAAGGGATGCAGGTTCAATCCCTGGGTCAGAAAGATCCCCTCAGTAGCAATGACTACCCACTCAAGTATTCTTGCCTGGAAAATTCCATGGGCAGAGGAGCCTGGTGGGGTAGAGTCAATGGGGTCGCAAAGAGTTGGACATGCCTTAACAACTGAACACATGTGTAACACTTTACACAATGTAGGGTTATTTTTTGTTAGTGTTGCTTTTTTAAACAAAGATGGTAACTTTGTCTATACACCAAAAAAAAAAAAAATTTGCTTAGTTGTAACTCCTAATTTTAATTGTGAGATCACTACCTTTCCAATTTCTTGTTTAAAACATCTATTTCTTATTTGTATTAAATGAAAAAGTTGTCCTTCAATAATAATTTAGACTTAACCATGCAGTTTTCCAATATTTTATATATCCCATAGCTTCTTCTTTCTTGGATTTATTTTTTTATGTTAATGGAATACAACTTCTGTCACTTTTTTCCAGAATAGTAGGTGATGGAAAATATCTTGGCCTAGCATATATGAATAAGTTATTTCCCTTCATTGTCAGTGGAGAAGGTAATGGCTACCCACTCTAGTACTCTTGCCTGGAAAATCCCATGGATGGAGGAGCCTGGTAGGCTGCAGTCCATGGGGAAGCTAGGAGTCGGACACGACTGAGCGACTTCACTTTCACTTTTCATTTTCATGCGTTGGAGAAGGGAATGGCAACCCACTCCACTGTTCCTGCCTGGAGAATCCAAGGGATGGAGGAGCCTGTTGGGCTGCCGTCTCTGGGGTCGCACAGAGTCGGACACGACTAAAGTGACTTAGCAGCAGCTTCATTGTCAGATGGTTAGTTGAATAGCTACAGAACGTTAGCTTCTACGTCATTTGCTCTCAGAACGTAAATGTCTTCTTCTAATATTGTGTACTACTAACAAGAACAGGAAATGCATGTGCTGAATATTCAGGAGAGGTCTGTGAGCTGAGTTAAAGTGCGATCCCACTGTAGACCATCCCCAGCTACATTCCCAGCAGCTCATATTTCATCCAGACTTCTTAGGGGATTCCAGCATGGAGTAATTTTGAAAACTAAAACCCCAACAGGGATAATATATCATGTACATCTTAGCTGCTAACAGCATGGGCAGTTGCCAGCTGAAGTCCAGATGCTCTCCCCCAGATGACATAATGCTACATAAGGCACCTGGGACCTCAATGCCACCCTGGGGAAAACGCTGAATTGACCAATTACTATTATTTGAAAATAACACTTCTGTCATGTTTGCAGTAATTTTTATATATCTATTTGTGGTGTTCAAAATTAACGTCCCCTAGCAGATTCTTAAATGCCATAAGATGGTTATTATGATTATGACGATTTGCTATTATTTTGCATCTGTGAAAGACAGTGTGTGCTCAGAAAATATTTATGAGCTTTAATTGTATGAACTGAATTGAACATTTTGTGAGTGGTTTACTCGAAGGAAACATAATGCTATTCAAAAAAGCAGATTTTATGCATCAGACACAAAAAGAAGAATTCTTCCTAAGCCAGTGGCTGAACACAAGGTAAGCGTTAGAGATGTATGTTCATTGGAAAAATTACTGACTTGTTTTTTTAGCACAGTGAATGTGACAAATAGGCTCTTATTTTTTTAAAAAAAGTAATCAATTTTATGGTTAGCTAAAATGTTTTAGAAATACGGTTTACCTATATTCAAGCTACAGAATTTAATGAGATCTATAGCATTTACTGGGCTTCCCTTGTAGCTCAGTCAGTAAAGAATCTGCCTGCAGTGTAGGAGACCCGGGTTCAATCCCTGGGCTGGGAAGATCCCCTGGAGATGGAAATGGCTATCCACTCCAGTACCCTTGCCTGGAAAATCTCATGAATAGAGGAGCCTGGTGGGCTGCAGCCCATGGGGTTCCAAAGAGTCGGGCATGACTGTGACTAACATTAACTTACTTACTAATAATATTTACTTCCCTTGTGGCTCAGCTGGCAAAGAATCCACCTACAATACAGGAGACCTGGGTTCGATCCCTGGGTCGGGAAGATCCCCTGGAGAAGGAAAGGCTACCCACTCCAGTATTCTGGCCTGGAGAATTCCATGGATATAGTCCATGGGGTTGAAAAGAGTTGGACACAACTGAGAGACTTTCACTTTCACTTTCATAGCATTTACCATTAGGGATAGTGCCTAAAATCAGATCCCAAGCTTTGTTACTGTTCTTGTCCAAAACCAGCTTTGCCACCATCTTCTGCCACCTGTCTCCCTTCAGTAAATCCTACTGAGGGCTCATGGGACCTAAAATGTCTTCCTGGGGAAAATGTGTGGGGTTTCTATTCAGTGGCTTCAGTCACTAAGTCATGTTCAACTCTTTGCAACCCCATGGATGGCAACACGCACGCCAGGCTTCCCTATCCTTAACTATCTCCCGAAGTTTACTCAAACTCATGTTCATTGAGTCAGTGATGCTATCCAACAATCTCATCCTCTGTTGCCCCCTACTCCTCCTGCCCTGAATCTTTCCCAGTATCAGAGCCTTTTCCAATGAATTGGCTCATCACATCAGGTGGCCAAAGTATTGAAGCTTCAGCTTCAGCATCAGTCCTTCCAATGAACACCCAGGACTGATCTCCTTTAGGATGGACTGGTTGGATCTCCTTGCAGTCCAACGGACTCTCAAAAGTCTTCTCCAGCATCACAGTTTGAAAGAATCAATTCTCCGGCACTCAGCCTTCCTTATGGTCCAGCTCTCACATCTGTACTTGACTACTGGAAAAACCATAGCTTTGACTATATGCACCTTTGTTGGCAAAGTGATGTCTCTGCTTTTTACATACACATGCACACACACATATATGTACATTAATACATATGTACATATATATATATTGTATACACACATATATGTATGTGTATATTAATGTCTTATAAATTTTTGCTCTGTATTTTATATTAATATTTGCATTTATGTACCAAGCAGCTACTACAGAAAGAAAGTACCATACTTAATTACCCAGAATTTTCAGCTGAGAAATCATTTCATTTTGTTTTCTCCAGGAATTATTTTGTGAGTAGCTGTGCTTATGTAGGCTCCATTTAAATCTCAGGTATAATAATTTTTTTAATAGCATATATTTCCCAGCAGCTTTACTTTGCCATTTACCATTTCCTTGTGGTCTGCATTCAGAATGCCTCTACCAATCTGTGTTTCTTTGTGGAATTATAAGGCTGAAGTCTGGAGAGTACCCTAAATAATAGCAGCTCCCCAGTGGTAGAAAGCCATATGAGATATGGGGCAAAGTCTACATGCTAGGCTTCCTGGGTAGCTCAGCAGTAAAGAATCCACCTGCCATTTTAGGAGACAGGGGTTCCATCCCTGGGTCCCTTTGAGGAGGAAATGGCAAGCCATTGTAGTGTTCTTGCCTGGGAAATCCCAAAGACAGAGGAGCCTGGTGGGCTACAGTCCATGGGATCACAAGAGAGTCAGACACAACTTAGAGACTTAACAACTACAACTATGTACTAGGAATTATCAGAAAGCAGGTTTCGAATCCTAGTTTTGAAGCACATCCCTGTTCCCAGGTTCTTTATGTTTCCCAGGCAGGGCTCCCATAAGCTCCTTATCAGTGTCTAGGGAGCCAGGAAGATCAGACAAACGCATGGTAGATTGAGTTTGACCCTCTTTTATCGCAAACACAGATCTTGGCAGGTCAACCTCTTCCCAAGATCCATAACTTTCTTTCCCCTCTTCAGTATCACCCACTATTATTAATAGTCTCCAGACACATAATTCCCCCACAAAAGCCTCAAACTGGCTCTCGCCAAGTAACTGATAGAAAGCAATCCTTAAGCCTGGGCTAAATTAATCCCAAAGATGTGAGAAATTGGAGGTGAGAGGGAAAGGGAAAGAAAGTGTGAAAATTTTGGCCAAAAGTCTCATCACTGCTCTTGAATATCCTGGGCTTTTATTCTGTTACCTTTGTTTTGTTTTGTTTTATCTGTGGCTACATTTTCAGAAACTCAACTTTTCACAGGAGGATATAACATAGTTAAGAACACAGTCTCTAGAGTAGCATTACAGGGAACTGAGTCACAATTTATCTACTTATATGTGTGATCCTATACATCATAATTTAAACTCAGCATTTCTATTCCTTCTTTAAAATAGGAATAATAGTATTCACTGCTCAGAGCCCCTCAGGGAAGATCCTACAGTAATGATCACACCTCTTCATCAGATTCCAAATAGTCTGAGAATCAATTACAACTCTGTCTGCCAAAATATCAGCTTATTACTGAAGGTAAATTGAAGCAGAGAGCTTGGGAAAAGACAAATATCACCCAAACCTCAGAATTATGACATTCTCCATCTATTTGCCAGCAAAATTAAATTATGTTCTCATTGTTAGCAACTGATTCCCAGAAGGAAAAGTGAGGGCAGTGTTGAGCTATACACACCTAGTTTTTTCTTTTTTCTCCAAGTTTACCAATCTATGAAGTTTGTGCACCACACTACGGGTGAAGAGAAGGAAGGGTGGATTGGCTTTGGTTGGTCTGGAGAAGCTCCCTATTCACAAAACAAGAGAAAGCAGGGAGCAGCCTTCCCTGTCAGGCTGAGACCTGCATTCATCTGAGACGATTTTGGCCTGAGGATTCTTTGTGCCTAATCACTATTCCTGCTCTAAAGAAGGGTATGACACTCCCTGAGGTTGGAGACAAGCCTGCATTTTCATTTTATTCATTTTTTAAAAATGTATTTTTAATTGGAGGATGTGTGTACTCCAGTACTTTGGCCACCTGATGTGAAGAACTGACTCATTAGAAAAGACCCTGATGCTGGGAAAGATTGCAGGCAGGAGGAGAAGGGGGCGACAGAGGATGAGGTGGTTGGATGGCATCATTGACTCAATGGACATGAGCTTGAGTAAACTACGGGAGCTGGTGATGGACACGGAGGCCTGGCGTGCTGCAGTCCATGGGGTTCCAAAGAGTCAGACACAACTGAGCCACTGAACTGAACTGAACTGAATTGTAGGATAACTGCTTTCCCATATTGTGTTGGTTTCTGCCATACAACAGTGTGAGCCAGCTATATGTATCCCTCCTGAGCCTCCCTCCCAGTCCACCTCCCATCCCACCCCTCTAGGTGGTCACAGAGCACCAGGTCGAGACCCCTGAGATCCCTGTGCTATACAGCAGCTTCCCACTAGCTGTCTGTTTTACACCATGTATTAATGCAGCCCTGCCCCACCTTCAGGAATCTACTCCTTTTATGCCAAATGCAGGTCCTTTGGATATCTTTCTAGGACTCCGCTGGTCTTTAACATGGGTGAGAAAAGCATATGATTTAAATACTACTCAGTCATCCCATTTCCATTCTATACCTTTTTTTTTTTAAATCCAAAGTCATATCTAGCCTCTGAGTACTGTGAAATCAGAAGCCAACAGTGATATGAAATGAATAAAACCCAAGGCAAAAATCTCATTTAAAAATGTCAACTGAGATATGCCCCGATTTTAATTCTACATGATTATAAAATTCCTAGTGAGAAATTAAAGGTCAACTATGCAACTTCTTTTCAAGTTAAAATTTAAAGATAAAAGTCCAATGCCATTAAAATCAACTATTTTGTTTTTATAAGTTAAAAATCCTAAAATCCAAAATTTTGTTACATTTGAGGGGGAAAAGCATGTCTTCCTCAATTTCTTACCCTATTTAATCTCATTCACATGCACAGGGAAGCCTGGTAGGCTGCAGTCCATGGGGTTGCTGAGAGTCAGAAACGATTGAGCAACTTCACTTTCACTTTTTACTTTCATGCATTGGAGAAGGAAATGGCAACCCACTCCAGTGTTCTTGCCTGGAGAATCCCAGGGACGGCAGAGCCTGGTGGGCTGCTGTCTATGCAGTCGCACAGAGTCAGACACAACTGAAGCAACTTAACAGCAGCAGCAGAGGTGTTCTTGATGACTGCCTGGAAATATGCTTCTTACAGCAGCCGGAAGCAGCTTGGGCTATTTCTCTTTTCACTGGGTGTGAATCCTTCAGGGCCTGAGAACTTAGAGGTGAACCAAATCTCTCAACAGTTTCACTTTTATTAGTTTAAAAGGGTTCATGTGTACGTGCGTGTTTAGTCACTCAATAGTGTCTGATTCTTTGCAACCCTGTGGGCTATAGCCCACCAGGCTCCTCCATCCATGGGATTTTCCAGACAAGAATACTGGAATGGGTTGCCATTTCCTTCTCCAGGAGATCATCCCAATCCAGGTATTGAGCCGTCATCTCCTGTGTCTTCCACATTGCAGGTGGATTCTTTACCTGCTGAGTCATCGGAGAAGCCGTGAAAGGGTTCATAGACTGCCAAATATTCAATTTGCTGTCTCCATCATCATAAAATTTGGAAAACAGGACCATCATGAGACTTGTAGCAGTAATCCCAGGAAAGTTATGTTCCCAGGACTCAGTACACAGTGTTACCAAAATCCACAGCACAAACCAAATGAAGGAGACCAAGTTGTTTTAGTTGGAAAATCAGGAGACTCAGGAGACACAGAATCTACAGAGATCATCTTCATGGAATCACCCAGGCCAGAAGGATAACCAGTCCATTTCTGTTATTCAAAATCCATGGCCTATAAATTCACATTTGTTTGGAAGCAACAATCCTGCAAAGCATTGCTTTTCTTTATATGCAAATATGGCATCTGCAAAAAAGTTTGACTTAAACGTACATCTATATCCTATCTCATACTTTGGCATTGAAATTCTACTACTGTCTTGGAAATCTAGAAAATTCCAATGGAAAGAGGACAGCAGTAGATCACATTTGATGCATCTCTATTTTACAACCAAAGGCAGAAATTTCTATTTCTCCCCTGACTCACATTTTTCTGATCCAATGTTGTACCGTGGCTCGTGTCTATCTGAGACAGGATCTATTAATTTTCTGAGCAAACTTTCAAATTCCTGGGGCACAGTGGCTCTGGTTCCACTGCCTCTTATTATAGGAAAACTTGAACCCTACAAGAACTACCTTCTAGTAATGATGCTTCTTCATCCCTTTAGTTGGAAAACTACCTTCAGATTAATGATCTGTAGCTGTTATTTGATGCTTTTGAAACCTTTGCCAAAAGGAACCTGTAAGAACCACTAATTGTGCATGTTCTCTTCAATAAGTGTGTTTTTATCCAATTTTTGAATCTTCCAAACATTGAAATATAAATTACTTTATGTTGATTTTTTTGTCTTGGGCTTCCCTGGTGGCTCAGATGGTAAAGAATCTGCCAGCAATGCAGGAGACCCCAGTTTGGTCTGTCGGTTGGGAACATGCCCTGGAGAAGGAAATAGCAACCCAGTCCAGTATACTTGCCTGGAGAAGTCCATGGACACAGGAGCTACAATCCATGAGGTATTTTTATGCAATTTTTGAATCTTCCAAACATTGAAACATAAGTTACTTTATGTTGCTTTTTTTCTACAATCATGGAACGTGCTTCTCACACTAATTCTCTCTGCCATTGTCTTATTCCTTTCAAGAAGGTTCAGCTGGATTTCTGAAAATCCAAGTTTATTCTTCACTTGATTTAACTTGGTTTCTTTCCTTCTGTAATACATGCAGGATATTTTTATACTGGGTTTGCTGCTGCTGCTGCTGCTAAGTCACTTCAGTCATGTCCAACTCTGTGTGACCCCATAGACGGCAGTCCACCAGGCTCTGCCGTCCCTGGAATTCTCCAGGCAAGAATACTGGAGTGGGTTGCCATTTCCTTCTCCAACGCATGAAAGTGAAAAGTGAAAGGGAAGTCGCTCAGTCGTGTCCGACTCTTAGCGACTCCATGGACTACAGCCTACCAGGCTCCTTTCCAGGCAAGAGTACTGGAATGGGTTGCCATTGCCTTCTCTGGGTTTGCTAGAATTGACTCATTTCCTCCCTTTAATAATTTCTTTTTCTGCTTTATTGATTATGCCAAAGCCTTTGACTGTGTGGATCACAACAAACTGTGGAAAATTCTGAAACATATGGGAATACCAGACCTCCTGACATGCCTCTTGAGAAACCTGTATGCAGGTCAGGAAGCAACAGTTAGAAATGGACATGGAACAACAGACTGGTTTCAGATAGGAAAAGGAGTACATCAAGGCTGTATACTGTCACCCTGCATATTTAATTTGTATGCAGGGTACATCATGAGAAATGCTGGACTGGATGAAGCACAGGCTGGAATCAAGATTGCCGGGAGACATATCAATAACCTCAGATATGCAGATGACACCACCCTTATGGCAGAAAGTGAAGAAGAACTAAAGAGCCTCTTGATGAAAGTGAAAAAGGAGAGTGAAAAAGTTGGTTTAAAGTTCAACATTTAGAAAACAAAGATCATGGCATCTGGTCCCATCACTTCATGGCAAAGAGATGGAGAAACAGTGAAAACAGTGGCAGACTTCACTTTTTGGGGCTCCAAAGCACTGCAGATGGTGACTGCAGCCATGAAATTAAAAGACGCTTACTCCTTGGAAGAAAAGCTAGGCAGCATATTAAAAAGCAGAGACACTGCTTTGTCAACAAAGGTCCGTCTAGTCAAGGCTATGGTTTTTCCAGTGGTCATGTATGGATGTGAGAGTTGGACTATAAAGAAAGCTGAGCGCTGAAGAACTGATGCTTTTGAACTGTGGTGTTGGAGAATGCCAGAGTCCAGCTGCAGTAGCCAGGGATTCAACCTGACGAGATGGACGGTGTCGGTGATGAGGCAGCCTCTCAGTTCTCTTTTGGACTGCCTGTTTATTTCAAGTTTAAGATTCTCTTTTATACTTTTACAAAAACATTAGGCCCGAGGTTTGACATTTTCAGTTCCCCCTCTCCCAGATTTATTATCTCCATAAATCATTGTTGCTCTTCAAAGAGAGTTCCTGCTTCAGTGATTCTTTGGGAATCAGCCTTATCATCTATTATCTACCTCTTCTAAGGTGTCCTATAGTTAACTTGTGATTACATTGTAACTCATGCTACATTCCTCAGTTTACTACTTATCTTCCTAAATCCTGTTTGCCCCTAACATCCTGAGCTCACTATCTCTTAAAAAGGCTTCTAGCCATAGTGTCTCTAAAAATTCCTAACTTCTATAAACTATAGTAAAATATGCTAACTTTACAACATTCCTTAAATCTTTAACTTCTAACTGTTTTAATTATTTCTAAGCCCTAAATTCAGTAAACTCCTTTGCCATAAACATTCTCCTCACAAATAGGCTTCAGAGAGCAATCCCTCCCATGGCTTCAAGCTATGGCCTATGTGCTCATCCTGGAACACTCTTTTGTAAAAGTCCATGAACAAATGTTAATGATTAACTTTATGAATTATTTTCTGAGCACAGCTGCAGAAGGCTTTGTGCCTTCTCATGCTCCTCTCAAGAACAACAAGCACCTTAATATTCCTTTTCAGTCAACTCAGCAGAGGAGAGGAAAAAACAAGTCAGAATTACAAGGCCTAACTCCTTCATCCCAGGTCTGGGCCTTTGGAATGAGGAGGGGGGCCTGGGCCCGTGCCTCCATTTTGTCAGTAACGCCTAATGCAGCTCCCAACAGGAAAAGACTCTTGAGAGTCCCTTGGACTGCAGGAAGATCCAACCAGTCCATCCTAAAGGAAATCAGTCCTAAATGTTCATTGGAAGGACTGATGCTGAAGCTGAAACTCTGATACTTCGGCCACCTGGTGCGAAGAGCTGATTCATTTGAAAAGACCCTGATGCTGGGAAAGATTGAAGGCAAGAGGAGAAGGGGATGACAGAGGATGAGATGGTTGGAGGGCATCACTGACTCAACAGACATGAGTTTGAGTAAACTCCAGGAGTTGGTGATGGACAGGAAGGCCTGGCGTGCTGCAGTCCATGGGATTCCAAAGACTCAGACACAACTGAGCAACTGAACTGATCAATTTCTTTATTTTATGCCCAGAATATATATATATTTTTTGACAGTGAAATGGCTCTAGACCATCCAGATGCTCCATTGGCTTGTATGTTTGTCTTTATACCAGTTAAAGTACTGTTTTAAAGTACTGTCATTTTGCAATATATTTTGGAATCAGGATGTGTGATGCCTCCAGCTTTGCTCTGTCTCAAAGTTGTTTTAACTATTCATGGTATCTTGTAGTTTCATGTGAGTTTTAGGCTTTCTTTTTTATTTCTGTAGAAAATTCCATTGAGATTTAAATAAGAATTTCATTGAATCTATGGATGAATGGACACTTTACTAATATTAATTACTTAAGTCTATGAACATGGGATATCATTCCATTTATTTTTATCTTTTAAATTTTTCTTTCATCAATGTTTTATAGTTTTCAGTGTACAAATCCTTACTCTTTGTTTAACTTTATTCATATTTAAAATTTTTTCCAGATAATTTGTTGTTAATGTACAGAAATTAACTGATTTTTATATATTGATTTTGTACTCTGCAACATTACTGAGTTTGTCTATTAATTATAAAAGTTTGTTTTTGTTTTGTGGAGTCTTTAAGATTTTCTACCTATAAGTTCATGTCATCTGCAACCAGAGATAATTTTCTTTCACCATATTAATGTAATACTGCCCTAAGTATTTTATTTTTCAAAAATCATACATTCTACATCAAATTTTTGCATCAATAAAGCTAGTTCCAGAATGGAAGTTAGTACTTTCCATAATTGGCTAAAGAATCATCTTTGAGTTATTTTTATGTGCCTTCAATTCTAAACTCTGTTAATATATTTAATAACATTGCTAATTAAAAAGACACTTGTCATCCTTTACTTTAAAATTCTAAAAAACAGATATGAATAAGTAGTTATTTCTTAACAACTACACTGAAAACTCAGTTGTGAAATACAGAAGTATATCTGTAAGCACAGATAAGGCTGACTTTTGAAAAGTCTAGAGAGAGTTTAACTTTCCCAGCTTAAAAATCAGCTGAAGCCTTTGAAAACTGTCAGCACAAATGTGAGAAGTCTCTAGCAGCCTCCAAACAAAGCTGACAGAGAACTCCACTGAAAAAATCAGTCTCTCTGAGCTACAATTCTGACCTGATTTTCTAAACACTAAGTTGAACTCACAAAAAAATAAGGCTCTTCCATCCATCTGCCCTTTATTTATCTACAGAACTGCTATGATAGTTTTCTAAACTCCAATTTTAATCTTACTATGTATCCTGTCACTATGCATTATCAAATTTGATGATGTACAACCCTTTGCCAGAATCAGTAGCTGAATGCCTAAATAAAAACTTCATTTTATGTATTCAAATTTATGAAGAAAAGAACAAGTTGCTGGTAATAAAGTTACTATATTAGCTAACTATACACTTACGCATAATCTACCCCCATTTATATTTCATCCAAACTGTAATCCTGGTTTCATCTAGTTATCCATGATTTAACACATAAAGAACTTTAAACCATATTTTACTTTCTTCTTTTCCTTTCACATTTCTTAATATATTGTTGTCTAGTCACCAAGTCCGTTCTGACTCTTCAAGTCCCCACGGACTGCAGCATGCCAGGCTTCCCTGTCCCTCCCTCACCATCTCCCAGAGTTTGCCCCAGTTCATGTCCATTGAGTTGGTGATGCCATCCAACCATCTCATCCTCGGTTGCCCTCTTGTCCCTCTGCCTTCAATCTTTCCCAGCATCAGGGTCTTTTCTTAATAAAGGATAATATATTTAAGCTGCTTTGAAGCATGTCCCTCTTACTCAGCTAACTTTCTTTGACTCAGGTTATTTCTTAAGATTTTTGTCTTACTTCTCCCATCTTTCTCTCCATGTCTTTTCTTCTCAAGCTCAAGCTTGAATGAATATTAACCTCTTCACTAGCTCACACTCAGCTTGGCTCACAGGGGGACTCGGGAAGAGGAAGAAAATCATATGTCTAGTTGATTTGAAACAACCAGAGACATTTTCTCATCTCCACTGTGACAACTCCACTCTACCATACAGCACTGGATCTTTGCCCTGACAAACTTATTCCCAGATACCTGGAAAAAAATGCATTTTAAAATCAATACCAAATATGTCTTTTAGTTGGCAACAAAGGTTTCCTTAAAATGACTTTCCAGGGTCTTTCACAAACTGATGAATATTAAGATGGTTTGTTAACTGATTTTTACTGAAACAAAGAACTTCTGCATTAAACCTCCAGTTACAACAAATAGAATATATTAAGGCATGTATAGGGCTTCTTGGTGGCTCTAGTGGTAAAGAACCCACCTGCCAATGCAGGAGACATAAGAGCCACGGGTTCAGTTCCTGGGTCGGGAAGATCCCCTGGAGAAGGGCATGGCAACCCACTCCAGTATTCTTGCCTGGAGGATCCCATGGACAGAGGAGCCTGGGAGACCACAGTCCATGAGGTTGCAAAGAGTCCAACATGACTGAAATGACTTAACACACACACACGCATGCATACACACAACACATATATAAAGAATCTAGAAAAATAGTACTGATGAACCTATTTACAGAGAAGAAATGAAGATGTAGATATTGAGAAAGGCCTGGTGGACACAGCGCAGGAAGGAGAGGGTAGGACGAACTGAGAAAGTGACACTGACATATATATACTATCATGTGTAAAACAGATAACTAGTGAGATCTGCTGTATATAACACAGGGAGCCAGCCTGGCACTCTGTAACAACCTGGAAGGGTGGAATAGGGGAGCAAAGAGGATCAAGAAGGAGGGGATAATATACATAATTATGACTGATTCACTTTGATGTATGGCAGAGATCACCACAATCTTGTAAAACAATTGTCCTCCAATTGAAAAAAACCTCCATGTACAAAGTCTCTGTTATCAGTACCAGCATGCCTGCTGCTGCTGCTGCTGCTAAGTTGCTTCAGTCGTGTTCAACTTTGTGCGACCCCATAGACCGCAGCCCCCAGGCAAGAACACTGGAGTGGGTTGCCATTTCTTTCTCCAATGCATGAAAGTGAAAAGTGAAAGTGAAGGCGCCCAGTCGTGTCCGACTCTTCACGATCCAATGGACTGCAGCCTACCAGGCTCCTCCATCCATGGGATTTTCCAGGCAAGAGTACTGGAGTAGGGTGCCATTGCCTTCTCCGACCAGCATGTCTACATTTCCATAAATGACAAACAGTGGGTCAGAGTGATTTTATAATTTTAATTTTAATATATTCATCCAAATTGCTTTCTTCAACACTTTTCCCAAGTGTTGATCACATTTCTTCAAACAGCATATGAGAGGAAACAGCGCAGTATGATTGGAGGGAAATGGACACAAATCACACAAGAAGTTTTGTAGCCCAAAAGAAGGGATTTGAGTTGACTGAGTTCAAAGTAAAGTGTTGGAGGGATTTAAGTAGAGGGGTGATGTGATTTCTGAAATATTACACAAAACAATAGGATTTCACTTGGTTAGGGGTAAGGAAAGAAAGAAGCAAAGAGAAAAGTATAATGAAAAATAATAAAAGTTGCTTTCAATTATTTGGATTCTGAAAATATTTTGAAATAATTCCTGATATTTTTGGACTCATCTGAAATTTTTAGGTGAAGTGGTTAACCTGAAACTTCTATTTAACCTGTTTAGAACATATCTCATTTTCCCATTTCTAATAAATGAATTCCAAAAGCATGTCCATAAAATACAAGAATATGAAGTTAAATAAGCAGATAAAGTGCTTTAAACAGCATTCTCTTGGAGAAGTCTGCTCTGATAACCCAGTCTGATAAAGATCTCTCTGCTTTGTTCCTTCATGTAAAGCATCCTCTGTTTTAAACAACACCTTTCTGATTTCATAATTATAAATTCACATGGGTTTTCATCACTTTAAAATCCATCTTTCTATCAGACTCTGTCTCCATATCTGTCTTTCCTAATGTATTCTCAGGATGCAACACAGCGTGGGTACAGAACAAACAAAACACAAGAGTAAATATTCGTTAAATGAACAAATCAGGGTTTATGTCCTAAAGACCAGAGAGAAAACCCTATTTATCTTCCTTGCTATAACTCATACAGGAAGACATTAGTAGACATTCTTAGGATCTAAATAAAAGAAATTACAGAATCTATCAATTTAAGAATATATTTTTTGAAAATTAGTGTATTATTCTTCTATTTCATACAGCTGAATATCAGCCTTGGGAAATAACTAATGCAGATGTATTTTTGACTAACCACACATTTATGATATATAGCCATTCCTTGATTATTATTTGAATATAGTTTGTCTGTCAAAAAAATAATTTATTTTCTAAATGATTTCTGCCTCCAGTCAGCAGTCTTCTAAACAGCTTGTCCACATGGTTACAGGGAGATAGGAAATTATTTTTGCATTTGAGAAGTAATTAGAAATTAAAATATGTTAGACATGGTACATAATGGAATACGAGGGTGAGGGACAAGTTCAAATGAATTTCTGATAGAGCTAAATTGATAATTTGTGAGCATAAGCTTTGCCTAATAAGTCTGTTGTTATCAGGGTAGGCAAAAAAAAAAAAAAAAATCACAATACTGATATACCTTGACTGCTTCTTAATGCTTTTAACGAGGTATCAAGAGACATGGTGAGGTGAGAGTTGACCAAATATTGAGAAAAATAAAAGAATATAATTTCACTAAAGGTTTCTCTCTGTGCTATGGACTCCCACTAAAAATGGTTGAGAGTCCAATAATTTGCAGCTTTCCAGGACTGGAAAAGCCAACTGTACATGTAACCCAAGATACAAGAGAGACGTTTGTCTACAAGCCAGTCCAATGATACCAACCTAATTAAGAGTGCCCTCCTTGTTCTCCAAGTCTATAATTTCCCATGGCCTAAAGGTAATTGCCATTAAACTGAGGGGAAGAGAGATGTGCAAACAAGAGTCCCAGTAAATAAAAGAGGTGAGTCATCAATTTTCAAAACTACATGTATGATTAACTTCATGTAGAATGCATTGAAAGCAAATAGACATGAACACTGCCAAAACTTGAGAAAGTTGTATTGCCACAGAAATTACAGATCTTTGCAAAGACATGACTGTTTAATTTTCAGTTACTCTTTGTCCTATGCCTGCACCAGCCCTTATGAGAAATTTCTCCATCATGGACTTCAGACTAGACCACTGAGGATCACAGATAAGGAAGAACCTCCCAGATTCTAAGAAAGATGATGCATGGGCAAGTTATTCACAGATAGCAAAATGAGAGATCAGAAGAATAACCCAGGAAGTGTGCTTGGTAATGACCATGGACTCTTTCACACTCTTCCTATTTCTAACATCTGATCTCTTTCTCTAGGACCCCTCAAGTCTTACATTCATTTGCTTCCATTTCTCTGTTGTTACTTAGTCCCTAAGTTAAGCAGAGACATTAGTTTGCCAACAAAGGTTCGTCTAGTCAAGGCTATGGTTTTTCCAGTGGTCATGTATGGATGTGAGAGTTAGACTGTGAAGAAGGCTGAGCGCCGAAGAATTGATGCTTTTGAACTGTGATGTTGGAGAAGACTCTTGAGAGTCCCTTGGACTGCAAGGAGATACAACCAGTCCATTCTAAAGGAGATCAGCCCTGGATGTTCTTTGGAACAAATGATGCTAAAGGTGAATCTCCAGTACTTTGGCCACCTCATGCGAAGAGTTGACTCATTGGAAAAGACTCTGATGCTGGGAGGGATTGGCGGCAGGAGGAAAAGGGGACGACAGAGGATGAGATGGCTGGAAGGCATCACCGACTCGATGGACATGAGTTTGAATGAACTCCCCAGAGTTGGTGATAGACAGGAAGGCCTGGTGTGCTGCGATTCATAGGGTCGCAAAGAGATGGACACGACTGAGTGACTGAACTGAACTGAATTCAAGTCCAACTCTTTGTGACCCCATGGACTGGGAAATGCTAGGCTTCCCTGTCCTTCACTATCTCCCAGACTTTGCTCAGATTCATAGTCAGTGATGCTATCTAACCATCTCATACTCTGCTGCCCTCTTCTTCTTTTGCCTTCAATCTTTCCCAGCGTCTGAGTCTTTCCCAATGATCTCGGTCTTCTCATCAGGCGGCCAGTGTATTGCAGCTTCAGCTTCAGCATCACTTCTTCCAGTGAATATTCAGGGTTGATTTCTTTTAGGATTGACTGCTTTGATTTTCATTTCTTCAGTTCAGTTCAGTTCAGTCACTCAGTAGACTCAGAGACAGATGAACATATGACTTCAAGTGGCACATCATTTGAATACTTGTGTAAGTATAAACACCTACTTCACAGTTTTTTCTGCGCTGAGTGTCCTTTTATTTCAGGACCTCTCCTGAACTTTCAGTTGGATTGTTGTTATTGTTCAGTCACTAATTCATGTCCGACTTTTGCAACCCCATGGACTGCAGCATGTCAGGCTTTTCTGTCATTCACCAATTCCCAGAATTTGCTCAGATTCATGTCCATTGAGTCAGTGATACAATCTAACCATCTCATCATCGACTACCTCCTTCTCCTTTTGCCTTCAACTTTTCCCAGCATCAGGGTCTTTTCCAATGAGTCAGTTCTTTACATCAGGTGGCCAAAGTATTGGAGCTTCAGCTTCAACATCAGTCCTTCCAGTGAATATTCAGGGTTGGTTTCCTTTAGGATACACTGGTTTGATCTCTTTGCTGTCCAAGGAATTCTCAAGAGTCTTCTCCAACACCACAATTTGAAAGCATCAATTCTTCAGTGCTCACACTTCCTTACGGTCTGTCATATCCATACATGACTGCTGGAAAAACCATAGGTTCTGTCTCTGCTTTTTAATACGATGTCTCTGCTTTTTAATACTCTGTCTAGGTTTCTCACAACTTTCCTTGTAAAGAATAGGCATTGAATAACCCCACATTTCTACCACCCAGTGCCTTACACATACATTCCAGTGTTCTTTACCTTAACATGACTCTTCCATTTCTGGTACAGCAAGAGTTGCATAAGAAAGTATACTGCAGAAACAATTTTTTAAAACCAAGTGGCATCTAGAATTTATTTTCCACATTGACTCCAGCCAAAGGACAAATCCTAACCTTCATCATAAACCAAAACATGGAATGCCTTACTCCTTTTTATCATATTTTCAGTTGGAAGAACAACAAGACTAAATGTATTCACAATTTACTGCTCTCCTAAAGAAAGCAGTAATAGGCTTTCAGAAGCAACCTTCAGAGAACACTTAAATACTTAGCAACATTAAAGCACTGTTTTTATACTATAATTTAATGCCTTAGGTATAAAAATTATCCACATACAAATATTTAAGTCTATTTAAGTCTATATAAGTCATGGAATAAAGGTTAAGCTAAATAAAAGTTTACCGAATCCCTACTATATGACAGAATAGTCAAGCACCATTTTATTATGCTAATTAAAATTCATAGAATTCATTTATAGATAAAAAAATTTTTAAGTCAGTGAAAAATATAATAGGAAGAAGGTATGTCAGCTGCCCTCCACCATTACCAGACTTTCCATTTCTTCTTACTGTCCTAGCGTATTGATACTCTACTTTGGCATCTTAAATTTTCTAATCTTCATACCTTGAGAACCTGGAAATACTGTTTTTACAATCTCCACTCCAATCAGACCACACTGATATCTGTGTCACCCTTAATGTCACATCCACTTCTCTAAAATGTCCCCAAATGTGCAAATGCTAATGCTTATTCTCTCTTTTGCCTGGTTCCAAAAACCCATGCTACATTTATACTGTTCTGTAATTAAGTATTATGATGAAGTACTACTGCTGCTGCTAAGTCGATTCAGTAGTGTTTGACTCTGTGCAACCCCATAGACAGTAGCCCACCAGGCTCCCCCATCGCTGGGAGTCTCCAGGCAAGAACACTGGAGTGGGTTGCCATTTCCTTCTCTAATGCATGAAAGTGAAAAGTGAAAGTGAAGTCGTTCAGTCATGTCCGACCCTTAGCGACCCCATGGACTACAGCCTACCGGGCTCCTCCACCCATGGGCGTTTCCAGGCAAGAGTACTGGAGTCAGTTGGCATTTCCTTCTCCTGAAATTACCAGGAGGTCGTATTCAAAAAAAATATGAAAAGCACAGTCAGCTTCATGATCTCTCACACACAAACTCTCTTCAGTTCAGTTCAGTTGCTCAGTCCTGCACGACTCTTTGCGACCCCATGAACCACAGCATCCCAGGCCTCCCTGTCCATCAACTCCTGGAGTCCACCCAAACCTATGTCCATTGAGTCGGTGATGCCATCCAACCATCTCATCCTCTGTCATCCCCTTCTCCTGCCCTCAGTCTTTCCCAGCATCAGGGTCTTTTCAAATGAGTCAGCTCTTCACATCAGGTGACCAAAGTATTAGAGCTTCAACCTCAACATCAGTCCTTCCAATGAACACCCAGGATTGATCTCCTTTAGGATAGACTGGTTGGATCTCCTTGCAGTCCAAGGGACTCTCAAGAGTCTTCTCCAACACCACAGTTCAAAGCATCAATTCTTCAGCACTCAGCTTTCTTTATAGTCCAACTCTCACATCCATACATGACCACTGGAAAAACTATAGCCTTGACTAGATGGACCTTTGTTGGCTAAGTAATGTCTTTGCTTTTGAATGTGCTGTCTAGGTTGCTCATAACTTTTCTTCCAAGGAGTAAGCGTCTTTGAATTTCATGGCTACAATCACCATCTGCAGTGATTCTGGAGCCCCCAAAAATAAAGTCTGACACTGTTTCCACTGTTTCTCCATCTGTTTGCCATGAAGTGATGGGACCAAATGCCACGATCTTAGTTTTCTGAATGTTGAACTTTCAGCCAACTTTTTCACTCTCTTCTTTCACTTTCATTGGGAGGTTCTTTAGTTCTTCACTTTCTGCCACAAGGGTGGTGTCATCTCCATATATGAGGTTACTGATATTTCTCCTGGCAATCTTGATTCCAGCTTATGCTTCCTCCAGCCCAGAATTTCTCATGATGTACTCTTCATATAAGTTAAATAAGCAGGGTGCCAATATACAGCCTTGACATACTCCTTTTCCTATTTGGAACCAGCCTGTTCTTCCGTGTCCAGTTCTAACTGTTGCTTCCTGATCTGCATATAGGTTTCTCAAGAGGCAGGTCAGGTGGTCTGGTATTCCCATCTCTCAGAATTTTCCACAGTTTGTTGTCATCCACACAGTCAAAGTCTTTGGCATAGTCAATAAAGCAGAAATAGATGTTTTTTTGGAACTCTCTTGCTTTTTCCATGATCCAGCATATGTTGGCAATTTGATCTCTGGTTCTTCTGCCTTTTCTAAAACCAGCTTGAACATCTGGAAGTTCATGGTTCACATATTGCTGAAGACTGCCTTGGAGTATTTTAGCATTACTTTACTAGCGTGTGAGATGAGTGCAATTGTGCGGTAGGTTGACCATTCTTTGGCATTGCCTTTTTGAGGGATTGGAATGAAAACTGACCTTTTCCAGTCCTGTGGCCACTGCTGAGTTTTCCAAATTTGCTGGCATATTGAGTAGAGCACTTTCACAGCATCATCTTTCAGGATTTGAAATAGCTCAACTGGAATTCTATCACCTCCACTAGCTTTGTTTGTAGTGATGCTTTCTAAAGCCCACTTGACTTCTCATTCCAGGATGTCTGGCTCTACGTGAGTGATCACACCATCGTGATTATCTGGGTCATGAAGATCTTTTTTGTACAGTTCTTCTGTGTATTCTTGCCACCTCTTCTTAATATCTTCTACTTCTGTTAGGTCCCTACCATGTCTGTCCTTTATTGTTCCCATCTTTGCATGAAATATTCCCTTGGTAGCTCTAATCAAAAAGTCTCTAGATAAGTTCAAAGATGGATTTCAAAGTACCTCATCGCTGGAGACAGAAGAACCATTCTCATATGCAACAGAAGTCTAGTGGAGTAAGTTATCTTAGTGGTTCTTCCCAGGAATCAGCGATTGAAAGGACAGTGAAAGACAGCTCTTTTTGTATCTGCCTGCAAAATGTCTCTAAAATGTTCTGGACTTCAGGGGGTTTACACTCACCTGATTTCCCCCAGAATTAGTCTGATTAAAGAGGCAGTGTGCTGTGGAGAAAAGTAAGCAGTGTGTAGTCAAGTAAACAAGTTGAGACCTTGATCAGGTTGCTTTACCCAGATTTAGCTTTCCTATCAAGTGGTTCGGAATAATAACACTTTTCTTATATCAGGGATAATTGAATGAGAAGGCGCAGGTGAAAGATCTGAGGAAAACAGGCACTCAAATGACAGATGGTTTGAGATTTTTCTACCCTGCCATCCTCACCCCTTCAATAGGGTTCGTTATCTTTTCCTACATGATTAACATGAGAACAAAAACAACATTAGAAAGAGTCTTTTTTTCCCCATAATAGAAATGATAAGTTATTTATTATAAAGTAACTGGTGTTGGAGAAGACACTTGAGAGTCCCTTGGACTGAAAGGAGATCCCACCAGTCCATTCTGAAGGAGATCAGCCCTGAGATTTCTTTGGAAGGAATGATGCTAAAGCTGAAACTCCGGTACTTTGGTCACCTCATGTGAAGAGTTGACTCATTGGAAAAGACTGATGCTGGGAGGGATTGGGGGCAGGAGGAGAAGGGGACGACAGAGGATGAGATGGTTGGATGGCATCACTGACTCGATGGACGTGAGTCTGAGTGAACTCTGGGAGTTGGTGATGGACAGGGACGCCTGGCGTGCTGCGATTCATGGGGTCGCAAAGAGTCGGACACAACTGAGTGCCTGAACTGAACTCAACTGAACTGAATTCAGGAAATAGAAGAATAAGAGTCTCTTGAAACTTCCCCTGGTGGCAAAATATGATCCCCTGAAATCAGATACATTCTTCCTGAATAGCTCAGAAAGAGCTATTTCTGAAGGACTGCAGTGAATGAAGGAAAAAAAATCCTTTCTTGTGCATTCCATCTCTGTATCCCAGCTTTATTCTTGAAGACCATAAAAATTCAAATTTCCTTTTCAAACACTCACTCCAACTACTTACTTGAAGATAATCATAATTCTGACTTTAGTAGAAGAACTCATCTGAACATATCTTTGAAAATATAGCCTTCCATATCACAATCTGTTATTGGAGACACAAACAGGAGCTGTTTAGCTCACCTATTCTTTTCCATCTGAGGGAAATAGCTTTAGTACCTCTCTCTCTCTCTCTTTCTCCCTTTTCCCTGCCTTCCTCTTTCCCTTCCTGTCTCCCTCTGGACCCCTTCTTTTCTCGAGCTTTCTCTTCCTCTGTTCTTCCCTGGTTCCTTTATTCTCTTTCCCCTGAAGTCTCTCTCTTCCTTCTTCCCTCTCTGTCTCTCTCTTTCTGACTCCTTCTCATTTCTTTATCTCTTCCTTTCTCTCTTCCTCACTCACATGTAGCCTACCATGCTTATATTCTTAGGCATATGAAGGCATGCATAGTTAGATGCATTTCTATCCATGGCAATCAATAACTGGCACATTCTGTCAGACATGTTCCTTTTGTACAATGTACATTTCTACATGCCTATATTCTAGCTCTCAGGATCCCGTAATACCTTGTGATTGCATTGTTCTACTCATATTTAAATCTCAAGTTCATTCTGTGACCCATATGTTGTGCCATCCAAAGTCATGAACATGATTTCTGATATGCTTTACAATAATTTCTCCCAAGAACTGCTGAGGCTTCCTTTTATTGACTTTCTTTATCTCTTGACAGACAAGATTTCCTGCATCCTATCCATATTACAGATATATCAGACCATTTTTTTCTCCCCCTCCTCTTAAGCTTAAATTTTTTGCCAAGAAATCGATAAAACTCAAGGAAAATATATCCTTTTTATAATCTTCACAAGAGTCATCTGGCCCTAGAGCAGAATCAATGTACTCGACACTAACCCATGTACCAGAAAGATGAGTTGTTTTGTTCACTTTATTCTAAAACTTTGTCAATTTTCAGCTTCACACAAAAACAAGAAATTAAAGTCTAACATTTATCCTTAAAATGTTCTGATTCTTATAAGGATTCCAGTCACATTTGATATTTCCTTTTTATCTCTTATTTTCCTAACTATAACATTTGTTATTACATTGATTCACCCCACATATGAATTTTTATTGAGCATTTATCATATTCAAATTAATATGTGCTCAACTGTATATATGGAAAGGCATATCAGAAATTGTCTTTATAATAATGGAGTGCTCAGTTTATTATATTGGATATGTAATTCTCTGTTCACACTAGAAAATATTAAATCTATGTATTTTCTATGCAAATAATTGATGCTTTTGAACTGTGGTATTGGAGAAGACCCTTGAGAGTCTCTTGGACTGGAAGGAGATCCAACCAGTCCATCCTAAAGGAAATCAGTCCTGAATATTCATTGGAAGGACTGATGCTGAAGCTGAAGCTCCAATACTTTGCCCACCTGATGTGAAGAACTGACTCATTTGAAAAGACCCTGATGCTGGAGAAGATTGAAGGCAGGAGGAGAAGGGCATGATAGAGGATGAGATGGTTTGATGGCATCACCGACTCAATGGACATGAGTTTGAACAAGGTTCCAGAGTTGGTGACTCTCAGGGAAGCCTGGCGTGCTGCAGTCCACAGGGTCGCCAAGAGTCGGACATGACTGAGCAACTGAACTGAACTGAATGCATTTTCAAGAATATAATATTAATTACTTTTACTATAAAGGATAAAGAAATCACTGACTTTTGTCTGAAAACATGGAGATACCAGGGGGAAAATAAAAAAAGAAAGAGCCTCAAGAAGATATATTATTTTAGTTGAGGTCCCAGGAAAGAGCAGTAGCTGGGTTATTTACTGTATAGATTGTCATCTAAGACAAAAGCATATCTTTGAATTGGATGAATCACGTTGATACACAGTTACTTTCCATATCTTCAGTAATGATTCTCCAGACATCAGCTACAGTATTTCATTACTCTACAGACATGAGGAAAATGTCCTCATAATTCTTAAGATCTGTTCTTCCTCTTTGCCTGATAAGAACCTATTTCTAAAGACAGTTCTGATTTACCCTATGTGAGGAAAGGCTGAGTTTGGGATAATGCAGGTGTGGTTTAGCCCAGACTTCACTCTTAGATGCCTGGTGCTAAATGCCCCACCAGTCAGGTATCCACAGTGGTCTAATCTCTGTGAGTCTAATTTCTCATCTGCAACATAAATGTGGTACCTACTCTGTGCCTCTAGCAAGAGCCATCTAGCAACTTCTGTAAAGATATTGGAAGAAATGTGTTGAATGCTTTGCTTCCTTCTGTTTAGAGTTAAATTTAGAGTTTTCACAACCTAAAACACTACAGTACTTTGCTTTCTTTTTTTTTTTTTTTAACTAAAATTTCCATTCCAGAAGGGCAGAAGTTCTTGTCTGTCTTGTTCACCACTGTTTTCCCAAGTGTCTAGAATACCCTGTCCCATTATAAGTGCTCCATAAATATTTGTTGAATGAATAAATGAATGACTGAAGGATAAAATGAACATAGAATATGCCAGAAAGACCAACAGAATTCATTAAAAAAAAAAAAAAAGAAAGGTTAGAGTGGATACTATGGGCAATGACACAACAATTAAGTGATTCATCATATCAATCAAATGATTTCCATGCAGTATTTGGAATGCAGTTAGAAGTACAGTCCTGAGTGTAACAACAAGCCTGCCCTACAAGCAGAAGCCTTGGAGTCAGGTGGGTTTAGGATCCTGAGGTCTTGCACGATGATACTTTTGTGACCTTAAGGCATTTAAGGTATTGCTATCTAAGCTAACAAAGCCACATATATTGTCCAACTGCTTTAAAAGGTTTATGTAAATTAATCTTCTGATAATCTCCTGTTTTCTGGATTTTCTATGATGTTTTTTATTATGAAAAAAGTTGGTAACAAAAAAGTAATAATATTTTAGTAATAATATTTTCCTGAGGCTTCTGCTGTCAGTGTCCTTGTCCCCATAGAGGTATCACTTCACATCAGTCAGAATGGCCATCATAGACAAATCTCCAACAATAATTGCTGAAGAGGATATGGAGAAGCGGCAACCCTCGTACACTGCTGGGGAGAATGCAATTTGGTTCAGCCATATGAATAGTATGGAGGTCCCTTAAAAACACTAAAAATAGAATTACCATATGACCCAGAGCTCCCACTTCTGGATATATACCTTGAGAAAGCCATAATTCAAAAAGACATACATTCCAATATTCATTGCAGCACTATTTATAATAGGCAGGACATGGAACGAACCTAGATGTCCATCAACAGAGGAATGGATAAAAATGTAGTAAATACATACAGCGGACTATTACTCAGGCATAAAACAAGGACAATAAAAAAAAACAAACAAACTGAAATTGTGCAATTTGCAGAGATGCAGATGGACCTGGAGGAAGTAGTAAATCAGAGAAAAGCAAATACCATATAACAACACTTATATGTGGAATCTAGAAAAACTATAGCAATGAACTTATTTGCAAAGCAGAAATAGAGATATAGTGAACAAACATAAGGATATGAGGGGGGTAAGGGAAAGTAGAATGGACTGAGAGATTGTAATTGACATTTATACAATACTATGTATAAAATAGATTAACAAATGACAACCCATTATATAGCACAGGGAATTCAATGCTCTGTGGTGACCTAAATGGGAAGGAAATCCAAAAAGAAGGGGATATATGTATAAGTATAGGGCTTCCTATGGCAGCGCAGATGGCATCACTAACTCAATGGACATGAGTTTGAGCAAGCTCTGGGAGTTTGTTTTGGACAAGAAGGCCTGGTTTGTTGCAGTCCATGGGGTCACAAAGAGTCAGACACAACTGAGCAACTGAACTGAACTGATAGGGGCTTCCCAGGTGGCACTAGTGATAAAGAACCTGCCTGCCAATGCCAGAGACATAGAGATGTGGGTTTGATCCCTGGGTTGGGAAGATCCCTTGGAGGAGGGCATTGCAACTCACTCCAGTATTCTTGCCTGGAGAACCATGGCCTGGTGTGCTGCAGTCCATGGGGTCACAAAGAGTCAGACACAACTGAAGTGACTTAGCACCCATACACACATATATACATATAACTGATTCAGTTTACTGTATAGCGGAAACTAACACAATATTGTAATGCAACTATACCCCCAAAAAATTTCATTTTAAAAAACTGGGAAAAATTATAAAATAAGGAACGACTTTCTTTGTTACATAATAAACGAATGCTCCTATTATGAAGAAAGTCAAAGTGGCTCAGTCATCTCTGACTCTGCGACCCCATGGATTATACAATCCATGGGATTCTCCAGGCCAGAGTACTGGAGTGGGTAGCCATTCCCTTCTCCAGAGGAATCTCCCCAACCCAGGTCTCCAGCATTGCAGGTGGATTCTTTACCAGCTGAACCACAAGTGAAGCCCCCTATTATGAAGAGTTTTTAGTAAATGTGTAGATACTGAATTTTACCAAATAGATTTTCACATTTTAGTGAAATGTCTATGTGCCTATTCTATTTTACTGAGAATTTCCTCCTAACCCATCCTTAAGCTTCTTTGAGGAAAGAAGTAAGTTTAACATCTTAATTTTATAACTTCATTTTAATTTCACTGTTAGAATATTCATTGGAATTTTTATGTTCCTATCTTGCTAGCTGGTATTATGTGCAAGTAACACAAGCCATCTTAAGCTAGGAAGACCTTGACTGGTGACTATTGGGAACACACAGAATGGTCAGAAGGCTGAAATTGGACTTGTAGAACAGGAGCCAAAGGAGCTCTAATGGAGAGACAGCCAGTCACAGCCAGCACACAAGAGAAGCGAACTTGTTCTGAGGCCAAGACACAAGATTCCCAGAGAGAATGCCTCATGGCCCAGGTGCAGCCTGTGCCTGTCCTTCCAGGATCCAGAACCCTGGCAGATGGGTCTGGGAACTGTGATGTTCCTTGAGAGGTGGGAAAGATCCCCTGGTGGGAAGATTCCTTCTGTCAAAACTGTCTACAATGAAGAATCTCCCCAAAGGGACAGTGTCACCAGTCAAACCCATGAACAATGCCTGGTAGATAAAAATAGAATCTGGGTAATAAAGTCTAGCCTTGTTTTCCTTTGTGCTTAGTCAGGTTTCACCCGCTCCGAGGATGGGGCGAACAGAGGACTCACACCCAGCCTTTCAGACCAGAATTCCTGGAACAAAATGGCGCCCAACACCTCAGCTGCCGGCGGTGGGCAGAAGCGCCTCACAGGACATCCAGTCAGCTCAAGATGGAGGCTGCCAGTGTAGAGACACTGCACCTAGCACACTGATCTGGACATGAACTGTACCAGTTCCGTGAGAACTGTTGAGATTTACCATAAAGTAGCCCCGCCCACCACCTGTTCCAGAGAGCATGTGTTCTGGAGCTTGGGCTCATGATCAGCGTATACCTTTCCTTGGCTTCTGCACCAAACTTGATCTCCAACTGACATAAGCCACACCAGCTAAAAGGACCCATGTTGGAAGGGCAACGACAACACTAGAGCTGATTGGGGCAGATTGCAGACAGAATGCCCAATCTCACCATGAGTTTCCCTTGAATTATTTTTCTTACCATTATTTTCCAGATTGGATGAATGTTCTAATAGCTATGTAAAATTAATCTGAACACTTTTTATAGTTATTTTCTCTAGCACACTATGCCATATGTGAATAACCTGTTCTTTAATGTACCAAGAAATGATCGGGTCTTAGGTATTTATTGGTGTCAGCAAACAATGGAATTTAATTTTAATTTTTTCCGTGTCATCCATGATGGTTAGTTTATTGCTTCAGGAAGTTAGTCACTCAGTCGTGTCCTACTCTTTGTGACCCCACAGACTGTAGCCCTCCAGGTTCCTCTGTCCATGGAATTCTCCAGGTAGGAATACTGGAGTGCATGGCCATTCCCTTCTCCAGCATATCTTCCCAAATCAGGGATTGAACCTGGATCTCCTGCATTGCAGGCAGCTTCTTTACCACTGAGCCACCAGGGAAGCCCTTATTCCTTCATATGGTACTTAAAAAGATGAGGGCTTAAACTAGGTTGGTCTCTTTTTTAACTTTATATTCAACTTATTTAAACAAAAACAACAAAAAATTTCATCCATTTCTCCCATCTTTCACCCAGGGTAACTAACTATCCATTCTCCGTATCTATGAATGTACTGTTTGTTTTTCTTTCTGAGAATCTACATGTAAGTGAAAACATACAGGGTTTGTCTTTCTACATCTGACTTATTTCACTTAGCATAGTACCTAGAGGCCCACCTGTGTCACTGCACGTGGCGAGATTTCACTGCTTTTAATGACTGAATAATACTCATTTGTATATGTGTGCATCTCACAATTTCTGTATTCATTCATCTACTAATGGACATTTAGGTTGTTTCCATATCTCATCTATTGTAAATAAAGCTGCTGGAACATGGGGGTGCCTATCTTTCCCAATTAATGTTTTTATTTTCTTCAGATAAATACTCAGAAATGGTAGAAGAGGGCAACAAAGGATGAGATGGTTGGATAGCATCACCAACTCAGTGGACAATAATTTGAGCAAACTCCAGGAGATAGTGAAGGATGGAGAAACCTGGAGTGTTGCAGTCCATAGGGTCACATAATTGAACACAACTTAGCAACTGAACAACAACAATGGAAGTTCTAGGTTTAATATTTTGAGGAACCTCCATACTGTTTTCATAATGGCTTTACCAATTTACATGCCTATCAACAGTGCACAAGGGTTCCCTTTTCTCTGCATTCTTGCCAACATTTGTTATTTCTTTTTTTTTTTTTTTTTCATAGTAACCATTCTAACAGGCATGAGGTGATGTCTCATTACGGTCATGTCTGTGTAATATTCACAGCTATAGGCTTTGTGCTTAGGACAATGCCCAGGGTAAAACTGCTGTTTTAATTAATAGCTTAATTAATCTGTTGAATTGTGAAAGAATCTGCTGTCTCAGATGGGAAAGAATCTGCCTGGAATGCAGGAGACCTGGGTTCAGTCCCTGGGTCGGGAAGACTCCCTGGAGAAGGGAATGGCTACCCACTTCAGTATTCTGGCCTGGAGAATTCCATGGACTGAAGAACCTGCCAAGCTATAGTCCATGTGGCGGCAGAGTTGGACAGGACTAAGCGACTGACACTATTAAAACTGTTAACCTAAAAAATAGTTTTGATTTTATCTTTAAGGATGTGTTTCCATTCATTAAATTGTTCAGCATGACTTTCTATGTAATACTATTTTCTTTTCACTTAAAAATCATTACATATTTTGTTCTTTCATTTTTCAATTGTATTTATAATTTACCTTCTTTTGATGATTAGATCAGTATTTTCAGAAATACTGATGAGTCACTCCTGGACTCATCAATATTACTGCTGCTGCTAAGTCGCTTCAGTCATGTCTGACTCTGTTTGACCCCATAGACAGAAGCCCACCAGGCTTCCCCGTCCCTGGGATTCTCCAGGCAAGAACACTGGAGTGGGTTGCCATTTCCTTCTCCAAGGCATAAAAGTGAAAAGTGAAAGGGAAGTCATTTAGTCGTGTCCGAATCTTAGCGACCCCATGGACTACAGCCTACCAGACTCCTCCATCCATGGGATTTTCCAGGCAAGAGTATTGGAGTGGGTGCCATTGCCTTCTCCGCATCAATATTACTATTTAGCTATTTTTTAATTTGCATGTACTTATAACTAGCATAGCAATCCTTCTATTTTATTTCACTGAAAATATACTGTTGTTAAATAGTTTCTTTATTTCTATTCTTGAGAAAATTACAGCAATAAAAATTGCAAGTTCCTAATCCAGACAGACAAAATATATAGAAACTGTATTTGCAGCAGGTTACTTAACCCCTCTGCACTTGAGTTTTTTTCATCTTTAGAGTGATAAATACCTTTCAGGACATCTGTAAGGATTAATGAAGGATTATTTACAAAGTAAACTCAATATGTTCCATTCAATTTATCCTTTATTTTTAATAATGATATAATTTACCACCATGAATTTATGTCTTAGTAAACTTTGAGTATATGGCCCATAGTATTTTCTTATCATGTACCTTTATTACATATTTTAATTAATCTACTGAACTTTAACTGCTTCTTTAACCAAAATATACTTCGAACTGAGTAGTTGTTTTAAAAAAAAAAGTTGTGGTTGGAATTTGACTAGTGCTTTACAATTAACATACAGGTTTTACTATGAATTGTAAAATGTTATTTATTTTTGTCTGCCTTTTACAGGTCCATTTAAATTTGACAGTTTCATTTTGTATAGTGCTACATTTTTGAAATTGAGATATTTAACGTTACCTAGAAAATAGTCACATTTGAATTACAAACATCTCATGGATATATTGTGGGCTTATAAGATATAATAAAGTATAACCTATAGTTAGTGAAACTTTCCAAATTTTCACGTTCGAACCATCATTTCCTGGTGTTAATCTTTATGTCTTTTAAAAACAATTCCCCATTTTGTGATTCCTTGCCATCTATTTTATCTTCTATCTTTATTGTGTAGGCTACTTTTAATCTCCTCTCATTTTCAGAGAACTGCTATGATAAATACCTAAAATTAATCCTGCGAAGTTGCTTCAGTCGTGTCCAACTCTGTGTGACCCCATAGGCGGCAGCCCACGAGGCTCCCCCGTCCCTGGGATTCTCCAGGCAAGAACACTGGAGTGGGTTGCCATTTCCTTTTCCAATGCATGAAAGTGAAAAGTGAAAGTGAAGTTGCTCAGTCGCGTCCAACTCTTTGCGACCCCACGGACTGCAGCCCACCAGGCTCCTCCGTCCATGGGACTTCCCAGGCAAGAGTACTAGAGTGGGTTGCCATTGCCTTCTCCAAAAATTAATCTTAAGGAAACCTAATATTCAAATACTACTGAAGTGAACTCAAGTAAACAGAAAGCTTTGCATTTGTTCTTTCCTTAATTATCTGCCATGGATCTGATGAGTATTCAGTCGTTCAGTCATGTCTAGCTTTTTGTGCCCTTATGGAGTGTAGGCTGCCAGGCTCCTCTGTCCATGAGATTTCCCAGGCAATTATACTGGAGTAGGTTGCCATTTCCTCCTCCAGGGGATCTTTCTGACCCAGGCATCAAACCCTGCCTCCTGTGTCTCCTGCATTGGCAGGCAGATTCTTTACCAATGAACCACCTAGGGTGTGGGATCTGATATTACAGCATAAATGCAACATATTTTTAAACAGTCAGGTAGTTCCACATTCATTTTCCAGTGATTCTGTTTTTCTCGCTTTGCCTGAATTAAATGACATTATGCACCTGATATTTACAACTGTGTTCTGATTGAAACTTGCTCCAATGGATATTTGAAATTCAGGGAATAGAAGATAAACTCTGACACCTTTTCTGACTCCCTTGAGTTGTATGAATTGCCGTGGTAATGAGAAGGGATTGAAGAAGGAAGACACTGATGAATCACTGGGGTTTGTGAAACTTGGTGAGAAATTGCCTCTCTGAGTCAGGACTGACCCAGAGCCTTGCCTGGTCCCCGTGGTCTATAAAATCTCCTATGACTCACTAAGCCAGAGAGCCGTCATTCAGCCTTAGGATATGCTGGCGTATCCTCAGAGGGACAAAAAAATTCTTCCCATTGTCTTTTTCCTATTCACTTTTTAAATGCTCCTCAAGAATAAACTTCTTGTCACTGATCTGAGTTTCTTTTCTGATGATTCTGACTTGTTCTTTCAGAGGAAGGTTTAAGCTTCCATCTTTTATGTACATTCTTAATTTATCCAGCTCTATTTTTATACAACACGCTGTCTCTTTATTTAGAATCAATATTATCTTTATTTTAAAAATGTGTGGTAAGTACCCTCTATGAGTCGCTTTTGCATACTTTAATTCAGTAACTGCTTCTATTTATTTAAATGGTTCTCTATATTCCTCACTGCTGGGGTTCCCAACCTCCAGGATCTAATGCCTGACATTCTGAGGTGAAGCTGACATAATAATGACAGAAATAAACTGCACAATAAATGCAATATTCTTGAATCATCCTGAAACCACCCTCCCCCCACCCAAGTCCACAGAAAAATTGTCTTCCACAATCCCAGTCCTGGTGCCAAAAAAGGTTGGGGTAGGCTGCCACGCTGGATATGCTGAATTTCTTTCACACCTTGAACAAGCAAATATCTGTGATATTTATCTAAGTCTGCTTTAGAGAGTTAAGTGCAGTCTTTGGTGAAGTAAATGTTCTTTTTTCACTAACCTCTAAATATTTTTTAAATGATTTGTAGTCAATGGAGTTATAGATAATGCAATTTGTATTTATAATATGCTTTAAAGTTATGCTGCTTTCATCTGTCATTTGATCATCAAACCGATTATACAGAACATTTTGTTTGCATTGGATACCCACTTTAATTTTACTAAAGAAACTTAAGATCATTGTTGTTGTCTAGTTGCTAAGTCATGTGTGACTCTTTGCAGCCCCATGGACTGCAGCACACCAGGCTTCCCTGTCCTTCACTATCTCCCTGAGTTTGCTCCAGCTCATGTCCATTGAGTCAGTGATGCCATTCAACCATCTCATTCTCTGTTGCCCCCTTCTCCTCCTGCCCTCAATCTTTCACAGCATGAGGGTTTTTTCCAATGAATGTGTTTATATACATATATATATATATTTGGACTGGCCATTAGTTTGAACTAAATAAGCTATTTTTTCTAAAAAAAGTTTACTTATCTCTTCAAGTTGAAAAATAATGTGGACAGTTGTGATACATTTAGATGACACTGATTATCTGTGATTCAAGATATAATATCCCTAGACATACAGAAAGGCTAAACCCTTATACCAAAACAATTATTTAAGACAGAAGAGGACAGTTGATATTCATTTTTATATAAACTATGAGATGGGCACTGTACCAGGGACATCATATTACCTAATGTTAACAGACATCTCTAAATCATTGATATTCACCTTGGTTAATTGCCAAAAAACTGAGGCTCATGGAGGTTATAATTCGTCTTGCTCTGATGCTCTTGCTATTTCTTCAACAAATAAGGTTTCAGAGATGAAATGTGAGTGGCAAAGATTAATGATGTTTTTGAAAAACAGAGAAGCTGAACATCATATGTAAGATTAGCATCAAAGATTTGTTAAGAAACTAGTAGAGATGGGAATGTTGCGCGTTTATCTTGAACTAGACAGATTTGCAAGGATAGTATCTCTCTAGTGGGCAGTCAACCTCAGGGTTGTGGAACTCCAATATGGGAGCATCCTATTATTCCTGTTCATGTTTTTCTTTTATAAGGGATTGTGTTGAGGAAAAAAGAATCCTATTTTAAGGCAACACAAGAAAAATTTAAACATAAAATTTTTCTCTAGCTATTTGGGCCTCCTCCCTCCTCTCTAAGTGTGTAGCTGCAGGATGATTTCACCAGACCTCCCCAATGTGCTCAACCATAAAGATCATTTTCTTGTTTTGACCCCAACCATGTAACTCCTTAGAAGATAACATTCCTTCCTGAATCCTGTAAGGGGTAAGGATAACTCACTGCTCATCCTTTATGTGCAGGCATCTTCAGTGAACTTTCCTTTAAAGACAGAGTTTGGTGCAAAAATGATTGGTCAGACCACCTGGGGAGATATTCAGCCACACCCGGTGGAAGTTTTAAACTTAGTTTATTCTTCTTGTTCAGTCCTTAAGTGTGTCCGACTTTTTTCGACCTCACAGACTAAAGTACAACCAGATCCTTTGTCTTCCATTATCCCCTGGAGTTTGCTCAAATTCATGTCCATTGAGTTCATGGTGCTATTTAACCATCTCATCATCTGCCATCCCTTTCTCCTTTTGCCTTCAATTTTTCTCAGCATCAAGGTCTTTTCCAGTGAGTCAGCTCTTTGCATCAGGTGGCTAAAATATTGGAACTTCTGCTTTAGCATCAGTCCTTCCAATGACTATTCAGGGTTGATTTCCTTTAAGATTGACTGGTTTGATCTCACTGTGCAAGAGACTCACAGGAGTCTTCTCCAGCACCACAGTCACCTATGAACTTATTAACATTATTAGCTATATTACTTACATTCTGATATTTTACAAGATTATTATTTCTCAAATTATCAAATGTGCGACTAAACCTTTCATAAAAATAATGATGATTAGGTAACTTAAATAATTGATCCAATATATAGTTCTACAAGATCAATGATTCTCATAGTATAACTCTAGATATGGGAAAAAGCATTAATCCTTGAAAAAAAACTGATACCAGATAAATTCTAAAATTGAGAAATAAAGAAACAGTAGGGCAAGCTTTCAGTTAATTTGGAGTAACTCTCAAATAACTAAATATAAGACTTTTAAAATATGGCTGACTCTAGGAATAGGACTATGACTACATATAGCTGGAAACTAGTTATTGAATTTATAAAATCTTTTGGCCTACTTTTTTAAGCTATGTGTTAAAGGTAAGCAAAAAATAAAATGAATGGAACTTATTACTAAAAACAACAGATAATTAATGAGAAAAGAATAGACCTACATCTTGTTCAGTTCAGTTCAGTCGCTCAGTTGTGTCCGACTCTTTGTGACTCCATGGACTGCAGCATGCCAGGCTTCCCTGTCCATCACCAACTCCCGGAGCTTGCTCAAACTCATATCCATCAAGTCAGTGATGCCATCCAACCATCTCATCCTCTGTCGTCCCCTTCTCATGCTGCCTTCAATCTTTCCCAGCATCATGGTCTTTTCAAATGAGTCAGTTCTTTGCATCAGGTAGCCAAAGTATTGGAGTTTCAGCTTCAGCATCAGTCCTTCCAATGAATATTCAGGGCTGATTTCTTTTATGATTGACTGCTTTGATCTCCTTGCAGTCCAAGGGACTCTCAAGAGTCTTCTCCAACACCACAGTTCAAAAGCATCAATTATGATGCTTAATGTTACATCTTGTAAACATAATCAAAAGAAAGGAACTCAAACTATTAGAAAGAAGAAAGAGACTAGAAATGCAAATGTCAAAGTTTTTTTTCAGCTGTATATATAACACAATATATTAATTTAAAATCATGAAGATATTTGTGATGTTGCATCATATAAGTCGGGCTTCCCTGGTGGCTCAGCAGTAAAGAATCCATCTGCCAATGCAGGAAACAAAGGTTCAGTCCCTGAGCTGGGAAAATCTCCTGCAGGAGGAAATGGCAACCCACTCCAGTATTCTTGTCTGAGAAATCCCATGGACAGAGGAGCCTGGCAGGCTACAGTCCACGAAGTCACAAAAGAGTTGGACACGATTTATCGACTAAACAACCACAACAAAATGTGTAAGTGGAGTAAGTGACCTGGGCCTCAGTCCTTAGTACTCTTTGAAAGGCAAAGCCTATTGGGAATAGAATAAAAGTGAACCAGGAGAGGAATTCCAACAGTATGAACACGAAAAAGTTCAAATATTAGAAAAGAAGGAGACCCAGTAGGACTGATACTGTGACTTTAGAAATGTATATTTGGTCTTCTACTTGGTTCTAGTGCAGAGATTCTAAAACCCTTGGAAATTCCTCAGAGGCCAAGAGGTCATAGTTTCTTTAGTGATGTCAATGAGGTGACTTTGGAATCCCCAGAAGTCACCTAAGGTTGAAGGCTGGTTGTTGGGAGAACCAATCCTGTGATTGAAGTTTTGGATTTTCAGCCTTACCCCCTTGACCTCCCAGGGACCAGAGAGAGGGGCTGGAGGTTGAGTCAATTCAAGTTTATGATTTAATTACTCATGCTTATGTAATGTGAGTGTGTGCGCGCTGTCACTCAGTCATGTCCTGCTCTTCTCCAGCCCATGGACTGTGGCTGGCCAGGCTCCTCTGTCCTTGGGATTATCCCGGGAGGAATACTGGAGTGGGTTGCCATTTCCTCCTCCAGGGGATCTTCCGGACCCAGGGATTAAACCCATGTCTCCTCTGTCTCCTGCATTGGCAGGCAGTTCTTTACCACTAGCGCCACCTGGGAAGCCCACCTATGCAAATGGAGCCTCCATAAAAACTCCAAATGACAAGATTTGGAGAGCTCCCAGGTTGGTGAACACGTGGAGGTGCTGGGAGAGCAGTGTGACCTCAGAGAGGCCATGGAATAAACCAATAACCCAGTAAGTAAAATGTTTCTCTGAGCTCTGTGAGCCACTCTAGCAAATGAATCAAAATCAAACCAGAGAAGGGGCGGGGTGGTGGGGGGCTTGGAAGCCTCTAATGTATATGCAGTCAGTCAGAGGTAGAGGTAACGGCTTAGACTCGTGCCTGGAGCCTGGAGGTGGGTGGAGGGAAGGAAGGGGTGCAGTCTGGTAAGAGTCAGATTTCTTAACCCTCAGAATATCAATGCTATCTCTGGGTAGACCATGTCAGAAGTAAGTTAGATAGCAGGACACCCACCTGGGGTCCTGAGTATTTCAAGCAGGCATGAAGCCCTCCCCTCCCCCTGCCCAGCTTCACAGGGGAACAGGTACCAGAACCAGTTTAGTAAGTCAATCACAGAATGTGTCAAGATGAATGCATTGAGAAGCTACATCCTTGGAACACTTTATGATACAAGGGAAGAAGGCCAGCTTAACTTAGCCTTTTCCCCCTGATAAAACTTTAGTCCTAAAGTCAAGGGAAAACCAGATTCATTAAAAAATTATTCATAAAATAATATGAAAAGCTGTGGAATATTTTATATTTCTAGTATTTCAAGTTTTTACATGGATTCGTACTACTTTTAGAGGGCACCACTGACTGAGCGACTTCACTTTCACTTTTCACTTTCATGCATTGGAGAAGGAAATGGCAACCCACTCCAGTGTTCTTGCCTGAAGAATCCCAGGGACAGGGGAGCCTGGTGGGCTGCCGTCTATGGGGTCGCACAGAGTCGGACACAACTGAAGAGACTTAGCAGCAACAGCAGCAGCACTGAAGAAGAGGTATGCTCATGTTGTCTATTAAAGATGGGGAGAGATCCCTGAGAATGAGACGAGACACCTGTGTGTTTTGATAACCTAATCTGGAAAGTGACATCTCATTACTCCTGCCCTACTGTGTTTGCTCAACTTCATCCCACAAATCCAGCCCACACTGAAGGAGAGGCTTGGGATCTCTGTGACCCCTTTTCGAAGCTGCCAACGACAATCTGCCTTTTGGATCCCAGTGATTCATGTCCTTCACATACAAAATGTGTTTACCTTTCCTAAGACCCCTCAGATTCTCATCTCTTTAGAATATGAGCTCAAAGTACCAAATCTTGTCATATAAGACAGGTGCTGTTGTCAGTGTGGGTCTTCAAGTGTGGTACCTCAGGCAGTTTCTCAAATGTGGATTTCATTCTCAAACTGTAGACTTTTGAATCTAAAAACACAAGGAATCTGCCTCCCACAGTTCCAACATGTAATGGTCGGACAAGCACAGTACAACTACTATATACACATTCCTGCTCAAAAGGAGGCAGAAAAAAGCCTGCAGAATCATGGCTCCTAACAACTCTGAAATCTAAATGAGAAAATGATGGACGCTCCCAGATTAGTCCTGAAGATCAAGGAAGCAGTTCAGTTTAGTTCAGTTCAGTTGCTCAGTTGTGTCCGTCTCTTTTCGACCCCATGAATCACAGCACGCCAGGCCTCCCTGTCCATCACCATCTCCCGGAGTTTACCTAAATTCATGTCCACTGAGTCGGTGATGCCATCCAGCCATATCATCCTCTGTTGTCCCCTTC
Organism: Capricornis sumatraensis; assembly: GCF_032405125.1. Lineage (NCBI taxonomy): Eukaryota > Metazoa > Chordata > Mammalia > Artiodactyla > Bovidae > Capricornis > Capricornis sumatraensis. The sequence continues at coordinate 10,493,894 of NC_091089.1, read as the reverse complement.
TCCTCCTGCCCCTAGTTCCTCCCAGCATCAGGGTCTTTTCCAATGAGTCAACTCTTCACATGAGGTGGCCAAAGTATTGGGGTTTCAGCTTCAGCATCAGTCCTTCCAAAGAACACCCAGGACTGATCTCCTTCAGAATGGACTGGTTGGATCTCCTTGCAGTCCAAGGGACTCTCAAGAGTCTTCTCCAACACCACAGTTCAAAAGCATCAATTCTTCGGCACTCAGCTTTCCTCACCGTCCAACTCTCACATCCATACATGACCACTGGAAAAACCATAGCCTTGCCTAGACGGACCTTTGTTGGCAAAGTAATGTCTCTGCTTTTTAATATGCTGTCTAGGTTGGTCATAACTTTCCTTCCAAGGAGTAAGCGTCTTTTAATGTCATGGCTGTAATCACCATCTGCTAATACTTCTCCACAATTCTTGACTCTTCTTTCTAGACATTTAATTCCTGTCTCTGAGTAATCAATCATATTTACTTTTTCATGAAAGGTAGCTTTTTGTTGTTGTTGTTTTCTGAGTCAAAGTGCCTCTCATTCCACATGATATTTGTTTGTTTCTGTTCCTGCATAAATAGCTCTTTTAAGAGCTTTGTGGGTTTCTTGTGAATCTCTTTATTGGATCTCATCCAGGACACTGCCAAAAATTTTGGTTTAAAGATACAGCAAAGGAAGTGAATAAAATCATTAATTTTCTGAAATCTTAAAAGATACATATTTTACAGTCACATCCTTGGCTGTATCTTTATAGCAAATTTTCACAGTAGTGCCCAAGATTAGATCTTTGTTCAAAAGCCTTTTCTTAATTTTGGCACTATTTTGGCTTGGAAAGGCTGAGAACATTAAAAAACATCAATTCTTGGCTCCTTTTTCTTTAACGGTCCTTTCTTCAGTTTATCTTTCTCCTCTCTCATTTTACTAAATAGGAAGAAGAAAAAGGCTCCCCCACCAATACTTTGCCTGGAAATCTTATCTTGATGACACAGTTTATGAGGTATATTCTACTAGTTTCCACATAGTTGCAAAAAGGTATATTGCTAAGTTTCCTTCCACTACCTAACCAGAATGCTCCGTCCTCTTATTTCCAATTATTTTCCTTACTTTATTGTAAGATCTCACTCACAGTGTCTTTAGTCTCCAAACTTTTGCAAACAGTGTGTGCCAGTTACTTAAAGCTTTCACCAATACCCTCCTCAAGACCAGTGATGGATTCCAAAACCATTCCCCAATTATACAGTTTTGGTTTAAGGCAGCACCCTACTTCCAGGTAACAAAATCCATTTATGCATACCAATAATAACTTACCCCCAAATTAGCAGATGGAGACAAGCATTTGTTATCTTACTACTTCTGTTATTTAGAAACAGCTAGTAGCAATGGCAACCCACTCCAGAATTCTCGCCTGGAAAATCCCATGGATGGAGGAACCTGGTAGGCTACAGTCCATGGGGTCGCAAAGAGTCAGACATGACTGAGCGACTTCACTTTCAGTTTCAGTAGCAACTTAGGTGAAGACAATGGCACCCCACTCCATTACTCTTGCCTGGAAAATCCCATGGACACAGGAGCCAGGTAGGCTGCAGTCCATGGGGTCACGAAGAGCCGGACACAACTGAGCAACTTCACTTTCACTCTTCACTTTCATGCATTGGAGAAGGAAATGGCAACCCACTCCAGTGTTCTTGCCTCGAGAATCCCAGGGACAGGGGAGCCTGGTGGGCAGCTGTCTATGGGGTCACACAGAGTCGGACACAACTGAAGCGACTTAGCAGCAGCAGCAGCAACTTAGGTGGCTGATTGTCTTTGGGTCTTTCTCCAATTGTCAGCCTTTAAAGAAGGCTTCCCTGGGGGAGAATCCACCTGTGAGGTAGGTCACCTTGGTTGTTGGAAAGCCTGAGAAGGTCTACCTCCAGGTTTATTTACAGGGGCCTCTCCATCAGATTGCTTTACATTGTGGCAGCTGGTTTCCCCAAGGGTGAGTCTCCAACCAAGATCACCCAAGAGAGAAGCCACAGTCTTTTATAACTTAATCTAGGAAGGACACCCATCACTTCTGCCATTCCGTCCACTAGAAGTTAATCAAAATATCCAGCCCAGACTCAAATGGTGGATTACATGAACCCATCAGGCCAAGAGATGGGGATCCTGAGGTCCCGGTTTAAAGGATGGGTACTATAGTGATAAAAGTGTGAACATTATGCAATTTTTGGTAACTAATATAGAGATAGGAGCACACATGTGTCTTGTCTTATATAGCCAAAAATAACAGTGGAAAGATAAACCCCAAACTAATAAAAATGGCTTCTTAAAAAGAGAAGTAGAAAACAGAAGGAAGGGACAGAAATCAGAGCTATTATCTCTCAATGCACCTTGTTTGGTAGGTTTGAATTTGGAAATCTGTAAATATTTCACATAATGAAACCTTAAAAGAAAAGAAGCAATCTTTAAATATCAAATCTGTCAACATTCATTTGTACTGGAAATATTTGTACAACCTGAGAATTTTTCTCTTTTAAGATTTATTCCTAAAAGAAGAGTGTTTCATTTCTCAATAACTGAAAAGCACAGAATCAGTAGCAAAAAGAATAAGCTGGTAGCCAGATTATGGGAAATGAATTTCATTTCCCATTAAAAGGAACAAAGGTTCCTAGAAGACATAATGGATTCCAGGTCTTGAGTTGGAAATGTGCAAGATGAGCCTGAGATATCTTGTGATTGATCACAGCAAAGCTATTAAGGTTCATGGGAAACTGACAGAAACACAAAAAGCCTCTACTGAAGCAGTTCCTTTTGGTCAAGGATGGAGGAATTCAAACAGCGAAAAGAATTTGCACTGTGTTGGGTTGACATGTCACATACGCAAAACACCATCTTTGATGGTATTCTAAAAGGAGCAGAGTTTCCTTTTGTGTTTGTTATAACGTAGTCAGTATTTCTGGGGGAAAAAAAAAAGGGTTGATAAAGGTTAAGAATCAAGCATATTCCCTGCCTTTCTTACAAGGAATCTATCTCAGGGCAGTCCTGTAATTTGCAAAGGAGTTTTGTAAGAAAATAATTCATAAATGCAGGAATGAAATCAAATCAGAAAGTCACAGCATTGCAATCTGTAAGAATGTATCTAAACTGTGATCATCAGAAGCTACAAAGCCATTAAGTGGAAGTTTGAAGGAGAATTTTGTAATGTATGGATCAGGCTGACAAGACTTGATTTCTCCAACAAATGGGAGCATCAGACATTTTGTTACCCTTGATGTGATTCAGTAGGATATATACAACACCTCATAAATTATTCTTGAAAATAAAAAGAAGAATGTACTCAAATGTATAAGTCACATTAATAGTTTGAGACTTAGGTGACTAAAATAAATGATGCCATGAGAATACAAGCAACCAATCCATATCTGGAAAAATTTACATGATAAATTTATACAGCATAGCCTAGTGTTTTCAGGAGGCAAACAAACAGCATAAAAAGAGGGGGAGGAAATTTTGTTGTAGACACACTCTCACATATACATACACACACAAATTACTATACCAGCAGTCTAAGAATCAAAAGTAAATACAGGAAAATAGTTAAATCATATTAGGGCATTACAGAGACCTACATAAGCATATGAACAAAGGCATCATCTTTCCATAATCTTTAAAAGCCAGAGCTACCACCCTTATTTTATCCTTGAGTATGCCCTAAGATTGTTACTGAGACAAAATTAATCCCTGACTTCAAACAGCTTACAATCGATTTGTGGAAACCAATTACTATATAAGTGATGGTGGAAGTTAGTGGTCAGGGAAATTATTGTGGACACAAAACCTGTCTTCAAATTGTGCCTCTGAAACTGAACATCTCTGAGCTTCAGTTTCCTCATCTATTAAATGGCAAGTCTCCTTGGGTTGCAAAGAGGACTGAATGTATTTAAAGTATTTGCAAATCTAAAACAGTCTTCAGATAAAGGAAACCAATAATAGCCAGGTAGTATATGAAAACAGAAGCAAATGGGACTTCCCAGCTGGCACTAGTGGTAAAGAACCTGCCTGTCAATGTGGAAGACGTGAGAGACGTGGGTTCGATCCCTGGGTTGGGAAGATCCCCTGAAGAAGGAAATGGCAACCCACTCCAGTAGGCTTGCCTGGAGGATCCCATGGACGGAGGAGCACAGCTCATGGGGTCACAGAGTCCAACACAGCTGAAGAGATTTAGCTCCTGTGGACTAGGCACATGCATGCTCCAGGTGTTTGGAGAAGAGGAATCACATGGAGTCTATAGGGAGTTTATGCAAGTTTTCTGGAAAGGTCAGAATTTGAGCTCATTCCAGAGTGGCAGCCTAAGAAATATTGCCATGTGATTGGATATATTGAGATCTGCCTAGCACCTGGTCCTCCGCATGATTGTGTCTTCAAACAGTGCTGGCTACATAGATGAGCAGATAGGAATAGTGTGCTGTTTAGATGTTTCCACCGGGTTGTAACGGTTTTAGATGGAGACTCTTGCTAATGTCCGGACAAAAATCACCCTTGGGGCATCCATTTAGTACAGTGAAGGGCATATTACTTTATCCTGCAAATTTTAGTATTTTTCTCCCCTCAATCAAGTAGTTTCCTTTCTCTCTTACTATTATCCCAATAGAGCTAAGAAAATTTATCTGAGAACTTAGAAAAATACTGCTAACCCAAATAAGCAGAAAGAAACACGATCTTTTGAAGTTATATTCAATATTGACTATAAATAAAGGAGTCACTTAGAAAATTTTCAATCTTGATACATTTCTTCCTTAATTAGAAACACCCTTACCTACTAAGGTATTAAATATCCTTTCCTCTAGCACAAATCCTTACATTGCCTCAGCCAACATTTGATACTCCGTCGTTTTCCCTCCAATCTTATCAAACGATTTTTAGCTTAAGATTTCTTTTACAACAGAGAAGAGCCGACTTGAATGTCATGTGTTCATACATTAAGGGGACAAAGTTCTTCGTTGCTTTGTTGAGTGGAACGTTTCAATGAATCGTTTGCGTCCACTGGGAGCAGCTGTGGTCTCCATTTCCTCTAGAAGACGGGGAGCCACGAGCCGCTTTTAGCCACAGTTCAGGAAAACGCCGGCACACATTACTCCAGCCTAGGGCCAGCCGCCTCTCCGGGAGAGGACGTCGGCGGCCGGCGCCTCGCCTGATCGCTCCAGTCTCCCCAGCAGCCGAGGGACTAGACACATGCGCACGATCGGTCTCTTTGTGTGCACCGGGAAGGGCTCGATTTTACACTTCTTAACCGGGCGCAGACTGGGCACGCGAGCGTGTGCGGCAGGAATCAAATCGCACTGTAAACACGGACCTCGAAATAAACAATTGTCTCGCCACCACCTCCTTGGCCTATCTTCCCGGGGAGCATACCCCCCCCACCTCAGCCCTGGGGTCACCGGGGTGCGGCCCGGGGCGTGGAGAGCCAGAGCCCGGGGAAGAACCCCGCGACCGGGGAGAGCGCAGCGGGCCCCGGCTGCCGGGGTGGGAGCCGGGCGCGGGGCGGCGGGAGGAGCGCGGCGCCCGAGCCGCGAGTGATGGAGCGCGTCTGGCGAGCGTCTCCGGGCTCCGCCGCCGCGCGGGCCGCGGGGAGGGAGGCGCGCGGGCGAGTCGGCCCGCCCCCCCGGCCCGCCCCTCCCCGGCGCGGGTGCGCTCCGGCCGGCGCCGCGCCGCCGAGGGAGCCGCCGGCCCGAGGGTGCTGGCCGGGGGCGGCGGCGGCGGCGCGCGGCGGGGGCGGAGGTGAGGACCGGGACGCGGAGGGCGCGCGCGGCTCGCAGCGCCGGGCCGCCTTCGCTCCCCGCCCGCGGTCGCCCCGCCACCCCGCCCGCGTCCCCGGCGGCGGGAGCTCGGGGGCGGCCGGCTGCATGCGAGACTTGCGCGGACCCCGCGGCGGACGGCGGCGGCTCTCGACCCGGGGAAGCCGAGCGCGCCAACCATGGCCTCCAACTTTAACGACATAGTCAAGCAGGGCTACGTGAAAATCCGCAGCAGGAAGCTGGGGGTGAGTCGCCCGCGCGGCTTTCTTGTCCCCGGCGCCCGTTTGGCGCGGCTAGCGGTGGGGGGCGGGGAGAGGTGACCCACGCGGGGACGGAGGCGGACAGGGACCCGGCTCCCCGGCGCACGGCCCGCTTGTTGCTCGGCCGCGCTGGGGGCCCGCACCTGCCTCGGGGTGGGGGGCGGGGGGTCTCGGAGATGGGGCTCGGGCGCCAGGAGCACCCGGATCCGCATCCTCCCGTGCGCGGCGCTGGTTCAGACCCAGACTGAGAAGTCGCCTAGGCGAAAGGATGATCAGTTCCGAGATGGATGCGCCCCGGAGAAGGGGTTACATTCAGAGCATCCACAGGGCTCTGATCTCGGGGAAGTGTGCGCCTTCGGGGTACAACCGCTCAGGGTGCAGGGCGTGGACACACGCTCCTGTGAGTGTGTATCCAAAATCGTCACCGTTTCCCAGTCCCCGCTGCCCCAGCCCATTTCCAATTTCTCTTTCGATGACCGGGTAGCGCCCCGCGTCTCTGCGGGGCGAGCTGGCGAGTTTTGCGGTTGCCGGCGGGCAAGCTCCCCGGCTCGGGGTGCGCCCGGACAGGTGGACCTGCGCCCGGGTATGCGCGCCAGGGGTGTGCTCACGGTCGCTGACCCGGGAGCCTCGGCGGCCGAAAAGTTTCCGGAGACCCGCTCACCGTCTTTTGAAAGATGATCTGCCCGATTTGAGAGAGAGACAGTGTAGACCCTTGAGGGCTGTAAAAACTTCACTAGTGACCGGAGGAGGAGGTAAGAGGAACGCGTAGACGGTGGTAGAGGACCCGGGATGTGGACTGGAGGGAGCCGGAGAGGGGGGGTCACCCGGGCCGAGCACTGCCCCGACTAGGCGGACGTCGGGGTGTGGGTGCGGAGCGGCAGGGTCGGAGCACGGGGCGGGGGCCCCCTCGGGGAGGCGCAACGTGGAGTTGAGTCCTGACACCCACCGGGCCGGGCCGGGCCGGTCCAGGGCGCGAGGGACGCTCCATGTGCGGAGGCCAGGGTGCCGATTTTCCCGATTCCCTGGATGTCTCTCCGCCTCACTCTTCTCTGAGTTCCAGTTCTGCGGAGCTCCGGGATGCTGGGGCCACGCGGCCTTGACCGAGAACATTCCCTGCTTTCTCTGCTGAAGAGATGAGCACTCTTAACTTGGAGAGGGAGGGAAGGAGGGAGACTTCTTTTCTCATTTAAAGGGAAGGAAGGAGGGGAAAGAAAGGAAAAGAAAAAAGAAGGAGAAGGTAAATGCTAGATCTTTAATATATCGTTGGAAAACTAAGGAAGGGCAGAGTCCCCGAAAGAAGGATCACCCGCACCCAGGAGCCGCTGCGTGGCCAGTTGGTGGGGGCAGGTGCCGGAGGCCGGAGGAAGGGGCCGGGCTGACTTGCCTGTGGGTGCTGCCCCTGCTGGCTTCACTTTCGAGATGCGGACGGTACCCCCAAGGACACACGGGACCCCTTCTCGAGCCCCAGCAGATTCGTCCAAGTGGGGAGCACAGATCTGGGTGGCGACCCTCCCCCGCAGCCTGGCGCCCCACCGGGCGGGAGAGGGCGGGCGCCCTAGGCCAGGTTTCGGGGCTCCTCTGGGTAGAGGAACGCGTTCTTTCCCGGAGAGGAAAGCAAGAACGCCCCGGGAAAAGCTGCGCGCGGCCGGGACACGGTGCTTCCATCTGTGGCCCCCAGAGCCATCAGCCGAAACGCGAGATGTGGAGCTAGAGCGTGGGGGTGGGCCGGACGAGAAGGGTTTCAGGAACTTGACCTTTGACGCCCTTTGCTCTCCCACAGGGTGCCTGCTCAGCATTCTGGCTCCTCTCCTTGAAATTTCCATTGTGTCTGACACCTCACACGCTATAAGCTGGTGGGTGATTTCAGCCCCGCGGGGAGACGGGCATCTGGTTGCACAGTTACCCTGTATGTGAAAATCAGAATAAGGAGGAGAACGCTGAGAAATCACCTCCTTGCGCACTTGGCCTTGGAGTCTGTAGGATTCCTCCTCCCGTCAGAGCTTTCCAGGATTTCCTACAATTAAAACCGAATTTGCTACTTAATTATAAGATAGGATCCAGGGGAAGGGTATTCAACGCTTCTTGAATAACTACGACATTTGCAGCCTTTGAAATGTCCTCTTGGTTCACCAGACAGTTTCTCCCCTAAAGATGGGTGCCAATGTTCATTTCCTTTCCAAAGCCTCTGTTTCCACACTCACTGTGTAGAACCATGCCTGTGTAAAGGACCCAGAAAACAGTAAAAGCATGTTTATGTTCATTGGACTTGCTTTTGTGTTCCATTTCTGCTTGAGAAATATGAATTTCATAGGTTGGTGTTGAAACAGTTTTGTCTGCTTTTAATAGTAAATCAAAATATTAAGCTACATTAGCTTTGACTGTTTTGGAAAATATTATTTACTTAAATTTTAGAAACTTTTCTATTCAGAATATGGTAGTATTCAAAAGAGGGAGTTCAAATGACAGAACTTCACACACGTGATTCTGTAAAGCTTAGTAAGTTTTAAATGTGTCCCTTAAGATAGTTAAAACACTAAGTGAATATTGTGTGCCTTAAAAATGAAAACGTATAGTCATACCCCAAAATCAGAGATATAGGAATTATCTAAGCATTCGTTTTCATAGTTAATAATACATATTCCTAATTTTATGGACTCAGAACTATGAACTTTTGTAAGCAAAATATTTTTATCTCAGCGGATACATAATAGTTCTTTTATGGGTTAAGTTTCAAAATAGAAATCTAATTAAATATGCACAGATATTTGATTTACTATGGGTAGAAGGCATGCTTTCAGGAAACAAGTTTTATAGTATTCTAAGGGGAGGGAGAAGGGCTAGGTATGAGGCCAATCATATTAGAGAGGAAAAGGATGACATGAAAATATATTTTGAGATAAAATGTTTAATATGCCCTTTACTCCTCACAAGTTAGTGCTTATCGTTATGCTGAACGAGGGCAGAAAAGCACTTCCTTCCCTCTACCCTGTGGGGCAACTTTTCCAGAGGTGCTTCCGGGTCAGTGCTTGAAACGGCCCCTGCCATGTGTCTTGTAATAGAAACTAGAGTCGGACTCCACTGAAGTGACTTAGCAGCAGCAGCAGCAGTGCTACCTGTTGTGGATGGTTCTTCAGCCAAATAGTTGGATGAAGTGGTAAATGTTGAACACTTTTTTGCTTTGAAATTTGTCTTCACTCAATTAGTTTTTCTTCCATTTAGGAAAATAATTTTGAGGAAAAAAATAGAATCATTTTCCTGAATTTTACTTTTGCCCTTTAAAAATATTCTTGTTAAATTATTGCATCTTTAAAGGTGTTCAATTATTAAAAATACAATGACATGACTCATAAAGAATCATTTCTTTAAATTCTGTATTATTTTTCATTGTAATACATTACTGTTTCTATAATATCTTTTCATTTTGCAGGATTTAAAAGCCTTTACGATAGTTGAGTTCTCACCATCTTATCTGTTGCATGATTAATGTTATAATTCACAGGATACCATGGTGGCCAGTGTTTTATTTTTAAAGAAAAGAGTACTTAAAAGCTGTAATAAAAATAAAGCAAACGCATGTTGGTCAGTATTGTTTATTTCTTAACCTTGATTATCTGTTTTTCTTCTAACCTCTAATGGGTTAAGTTTAATCAACAAGGCATATATTACAAAATACCCCAGCTATTCTTGGTTTGCAGATAGAACACAATCACTGAAACTTAGTCACTTTATACTTAGCTTATTGACTCTAAAAATATAGCAGCAGTAAACGCAGCATAGTGGAATGACATCACATCATTACCATCACTGTCATCAGTGCACAAGTTCCAGACTGCAAATAGGCTACTGTGATTCTGAAACTTGACTGTCTCTAGGCTCTCATGCCATTGTCCTCAAGGAATTTTATTCAAATACATCAACGTGCATGTTCACAGGCAGGAGTTCACAGATAGTATTTTATGCAGCTTTTTTCTAGTTCTTAGTACTCAGGTGAGAGGTTGGCTTGGTATGTGTGGGTATTGAAGCAGTGTCTCAGGATAGGGTGGTATTACACATTCAACAAATGGTTAAATAATTATGCAGCATCTACTGTTTGTCAGCTTGTGTACACTGGTTGTGTGCGTATGAATATTCCAGAGTCAGGTTGTATTAAGTCAGGGTTATTATCAACTGTAAGTGGAGCTTCCCAGGTGGCGCTAGTGGTGAAGAACCCACCTGCCAATGCAGGAGACGTATAGTGATGTGGGTTTGATCCCTGGGTGGGGAAGATTCCCTTGAGGAGGGCATGGCAACTCACTCCAGTATTCTTGCCTGGAGAACCCCATGGATAGAGGAGCCTGGTGGGCTACAGTTCATAGGGTCGCAGAGAGTTGAACCCGACTGAAGTGATTTAGTACAGCACAGCATCTTCTATATCACCACTACTCATGGTGTATTAGGTCAGGAATACAGCAAGCCCCCTACGTAAGAATGAGGTCCATTCCGACAGTGCTGGTGAGTCCAGTTTGTTCCGAAGTCCAACAGAGTTAGCCTTGTTACCCAGCTAATATAATTGGCTATATACTACTGTATGGTGATAGGTTTGTAATACTTTTCACACAAATAATACCTAAAGAACACACAAAAGAGAAAACATTTTTAACCTTACAGTACAGTACCTTGAAAAGTACAGTAGTACAGTACAACGGTTGGCAAACAGGGGCACACTAGCGTCTTTGAAAGTTTGCAACTTGAGGTTTATATGTAGGAGACTTACGGTAATCACTGTGTCCCCACCCAGCTGTAGAGGAAGCAGGTGAAAGTAGAGCACACTTCTGGAGTATCTGATGAGCAGAAGCTTGATGAGCTCATCATCTGTTGAGGGTTTTCTCTTCTGCATGGTCTCCATTTGTTCTAACAACTGATCATAGATTCGTCTGTCCCTTGCCCTCTTTCCCTCCTGGATTAAAACCTCAAGACACCCCCATTCCTTGTCTGATGATTACTTGTCTGCTTCTTGAAAACTCTTCTGAGTTTTCCTGTCCTTATAAACAGCTTTTACCTGATGATGGAAGAGAGTATGTTTCCATGAGACATGTTTTCTGAAAATGTATCCCTTTATAGAATCTCCCTCATTAATACAAATAGGAACCTTTGTTTGTGCATTTGCATATTTTTGGTCCCTAGAGCATATAAAGGAGAAGGCAATGGCAACCCACTCCAGTACTCTTGCCTGGAAAACCCCTTGGACGCAGGAGCCTGGTGGGCTGCCGTCTATGGGGTCGCACAGAGTCGGACATGACTGAAGCAACATAGCAGCAGCAGAGCATTAAAAAATTTTTTGGACTCCCAAGTCTCTAGAAAGTGTTTTGTGAAAAGAGATTATGTCGTGTATGAAATGCATTAGTAGTTTGCCAATAATTCAGTTCAGTTCAGTTCAGTCGCTCAGGCGTGTCCGACTCTTTGCGACCCCATGAGTCACAGCACATCAGGCCTTCCTGTCCATCATCAACTCCCGAAGTTCACCCAAACTCATCTCCATCGAGTTGGTGATGCCATCTAGCCATCTCATCCTCTGTCGTCCCCTTCTCCTCCTGCCCCCAATCCGTCCCAGCATGTCTTTTCCAATGAGTCAACTCTTCACATGCAGTGGCTAAAGTATTGGAGTTTCAGCTTCAGCATCAGTCCTTCCAATGAACAGCCAGGACTGATCTCCTTTAGGATGGACTGGTTGGATCTCCTTACAGTCCAAGGGACTCTCAAGAGTCTTCTCCAACACCACAGTTCAAAAGCATCAATTCTTCAGCACTCAGCTTTATTTATAGTCCAATTCTCACATCCATACATGACTACTGCAAAAACCATAGCCTTGACTAGATGGACCTTTGTTGGCAAAATAATATCTCTGCTTTTTAATATGCTGTCTAGGTTGGTCATAACTTTCCTTCCAAGGAGTAGGCATCTTTTAATTTCATGGCTGCAATCACCATATGCAGTGATTTTCGAGCCCCCAAAATGAAGTCTGATACTGTTTCCACTGTTTCCCCATCTATTTCCCATGAAGTGATCGGACCAGATGCCATGATCTTAGTTTTGATATAATAAATATATTTAACATAAGATATGGGCAAAATAATTTTGACCATTCAAAAGTTTGAAAGAACTTTCAGGATCATTACCACAGGTATGAGTTCTCAATCTAAGGATTTAAGATGTGGAAGTTGTATTCAGTTCAGTTCAGTTCAGTCACTCAGTCGTGTCCGACTCTTTGGGACCCCATGAATCACAGCACGCCAGGCCTCCCTGTACATCACCAACACCCAGAGTTCACTCAAACTCACATCCGTTGAGTCGGTGATGCCATCCAGCCATCTCATCCTCTGTCGTCCCCTTCTCCTCCAGCCCCCAATCCCTCCCAGCATCAGAGTCTTTTCCAATGAGTCAACTCTTCACATGAGATGGCCAAAGTATTGGAGTTTCAGCTTTAGCATCATTCCTTTTAAAGAACACCCAGGGCTGATCTCCTTTAGAATGGACTGGTTGTATCTCCTTGCAGTCCAAGGGACTCTCAAGAGTTTTCTCCAACACCATAGTTCAAAATTTGAGGCTCAGCTTTCTTCACAGTTCAACTCTCACATTCATACATGACCACTGGAAAAACCATAGCCTTGACTAGATGGACCTTTGTTGGCAAAGTAATGTCTCTGCTTTTGAATATGCTGTCTAGGTTGGTCATAACTTTTCTTCCAAGGAGTAAGTGTCTTTTAATTTCATGGCTGCAATCACCATCTGCAGTGACTTTGGAGCCCAAAAGAATAAAGTCTGATACTGTTTCCACTGTTTCCCCATCTATTTCCCATGAAGTGATGTGACCGGATGTCATGATCTTCATTTTCTGAATGTTGAGCTTTAAGCCAACTTTTTCACTCTCCTCTTTTACTTTAATCAAGAGGCTTTTTAGTTCGTCTTCACTTTCTGCCATAAGAGTGGTATCATCTGCATATCTGAGGTTATTGATATTTCTCCCGGCAATCTTGATTCCAGCTTGTGTTTCTTCCAGTCCAGCATTTCTCATGATGTACTCTGCATATAAGTTAAATAAGCATGGTGACAATATACAGCCTTGACGTACTCCTTTTCCTATTTGGAACCAGTCTGTTGTTCCATGTCCAGTTCTAACTGTTGCTTCCTGGCCTGCATACACATTTCTCAAGAGGCAGGTCAGGTGCTCTGGTATTGCCATCTCTTTCAGAATTTTCCACAGTTTATTGTAATCCACACTTTGGTACCTTTAAATCCTTACTCATTTCTGAATACTGCGTATGCTAGGCATTTTGCTTTCTGAAGTGGATCTGTTATATACATGATGATTTATTATTTATCTCTTTCTCATTAAATATGGATTTAGAATGTATAAAATTCCAATTATTTTAGCTCTACATTTTTTGTTGGAGTTATTTGCTTTACATTGTTGGGTTATGGTTTGCTATACAATGAAGTGAGTCTGCTATATGTATGCATATATCTCCTTCCTCTTGGACCTCCCTTGCCTCCAGTTCTACCCATCTAGGTCATCACAGAACACAGAGCTGAGCTCTCTGTGCTAAATTCAGGTTTTTATGTTATGTATATGTTTAATGTTAGGTGTATATGCCACTTATTTCTCCATCTGTCTACAAGTCTCACTTGTTCTTAGAATTTTATAGTAGAAAGTGGTCTTGTATACCATCTATTCAGTTTCTCTATATTAATTGGTTTGCAGCCATATGTTTGTGGATATGACATTTTAGCTATCCTAAAAAACTCTATTATCTGCATTAGTGAGATTTTTTTTTTTTCCTTCTTAAAACATTCCTACCTATGCATATGGGCATGACTAAGTTTTTTTTTTTTTTTTCATTTTCAAGCCTTAAAGCCAGAAAGCAAAGAAAATAAAAGTAAGCATACCTATAAAAACCAAACCAAAACATTTTGCTGGATTTTGATATGAAATGATTATTCCCATGCAATACCTGGGGGAAGTCATTAAATCAGGGGTGAGATATGAGAGTTCATATCTCAGCTTTTGTCTTGATAGGTTTATACAGGACTGCTGGCAAGGTGAACTTTTGAAGATGGCGTCCCCTCAGATAACAAAGATTATGCTCAGCACTCAGGGAGATCTTCCAGATAACCAAAATAAATTGTACGTAGGGTAACCAAAGAGTGGTCACTATCTCTATAAGTTTTACATTCCCAGTTTCCTTAAGAGTATTTCAGAGGTGCTCTGTAAAGGTTGACATTGTGGATGAGTATAAAATAATGTAAAAAAAAAGTTTAATCTGAAGTTATGTATTTGAAATAGTGGCCATTGTTTTGAAGTATTTTTATTCTAACTTGTTGTTCCAGCTAGATCATAATAAGCCATTTGAATTAGAGAAGGAAATGGCAACCACTCCAGTATTTTTGCCTGGAAAATTTCCATGGACAGAGAAGCCTGGCAGGCTATAGTCCATGGGGTCGCCCAGAGTCGGACATGACTGAGGGACTGAGCACACAAACTTATTACATTGATCAGATCACAGTATATGCATATGAAGTCATTATGATGGACACCTTAAGCTTATACAGTGTTTCATGCCAATTATATCTCAGTAAAGCTAGAAAAACTGCTAGATAGTAAGAGAATCTTTGTCACAATAAGGAGTCTCTATACTGATATTTCTCTAGTCCACTTTAAATGGCCATGATTTCATTTCCATTGTACCATCTAAAACCCAGATGATCTCTCCTTTTAAGAAAACAAAACAAATTTCAAAAACTGACAGTGTTCTGGTAGAATTTAAAATGCTTTACAAATATTTAAATCTGTTTATTTTATCATTACCTTTATTTATGAAAAATGGTCTTTTATTTAAGGTGGTTATATAAAAGCTTATGTTTGAATTAACCTAATGGAAAGTGAGTTTATTTAAAGAAAAACACAACTAAAAAATAATACACATTTACTGGGATCTGACAAATCAAGGGGTGATACAGTTATTCAGCAAGAAGCTGCCCAATGTCTTTAACATCAGACAGCACTGAAATATACTGTGAACACTATCTAAGAGGCTGGGATCAGTTATTTGTTTATTTTTGTAGCCAGCTGCTTTTAAGTGGCAGGAATTGAACCATGCATACTTAAGTGATGTTCCTTTTCTTTTCTTAGTTTCCTTATTTTTTAAAATTGCCTATATGCCATTCTCAGTTATGTTTGTAACTGTTTAAATATATGATGTATTATGTGTGTAAACATGTATAGTTATTTTTCTCTTGATTGTTTTGTAAATATAAATACATTTTCTGACCATTCATTAATCTTTAAAATATGCATGTGTACATGTCTGCTGCTGCTGCTGCTAAGTCACTTCAGTCGTGTCCAACTCTGTGCGACCCCATAGATGGCAGCGCACCAGGCTCCCCTGTCCCTGGGATTCTCTAGGTAAGAATACTGGAGTGGGTTGCCATTTCCTTCTCCAATGCATGAAAGTGAAAAGTCAAAGTGAAGTCACTCAGTCGTGTCCAACTCTTAGTGACCCCATGGATTGCAGCCTACCAGGCTCCTGTGTCCATGGGATTTTCCAGGCAAGAGTACTGGAGTGGGGTGCCATTGCCTTCTCCAGTGTACATGTCTACGAATGTACATATGTACACATACTTAAATACATGCATATATATAATTTATGTTATATATTAAGTAGAATATGTACATATTTTCAAACAAGTTGTTAGCCCTCGTTAGTTAGTGATGAATTGTTATCTTCCCTAACTATGTAAAGGCACCTAGCCCTACTCCAGGAGAATAAAATGTTCATAAAATGTCTTATATTCATTATATAAATTGTTACATCTTCACATTATACTTTTATTTGGAAAAATGTTTGGTATTAGTTTAAAATTGAATTTTAATGTATGTTTTAAAAATTACAACTTTTAAAGGGTGGCAGCCAGTAAGAGAAAATTCTATATCTCTGTCTATATAAGTCTAGTAAAACTTTTCACATGTTATTCAAGAAAAAGAATGAAAAAATACTTTTGACATATTTGAACTTGCCTGAAAAGCTATGCCTTTCATTTAACTTACTAGGAAAAAGGAATTATATCTGTCTGAGTGCTTTAAAGACCCTTGGGACTGTGCTGTAGAAAGGACCCATGTTATTTTACTGATGCTTTTGTCGACTTCATTACACTTTGGAATCTTTAAGTATTAGCTTTGTACCTGTGAACCACCAGGGAAGTCCCCAAAAGTGTTAGTCGCTTAGTCATGTCCAGCTCTTTGTGACCCCATGGACTATAGCTCCTCTGTCCATGGGATTCTCCAGGCAAGAATGGATAGCCATTCCCTGGAGTGGATAGCCATTCCCTTCCTCCAGGGGACCTTCCTCACCCAGGGATTGAATGCAGGTCTCCCGCATTGCAGACAGATTCTTTACCATCTGAACCACCAGTTCAGTTCAGTCACTCAGTTGTGCCTGACTCTTTGTGACCCCATGGACTGCGGCACACCAGGCTTCCCTTTCCATCACCCATTCCCAGAGCTTACCCAAACTCATGTCCATTGAGTCCGTGATGCCATCCAACCATTTCATCCTCTGTCGTCCCCTTCTCCTCCTGCCCTCAATCTTTCCCAGCATCAGGGTCTTTTCCAATGAGTCGGTTCTTTGCATCAGGTGGCCAAAGTATTGGAGTTTCAACTTCAGCATCAGTTCTTCCAATGAATATTCAGGACTGATTTCCTGTAGGATGAACTGGTTGGATCTTCTTGCTGTCTAAGGAATTCTCAAGAGTCTTCTCCAATACCACAGTTCAAAAGCATCCATTCTTCAGCACTCAGCTTTCTTTATAGTCCAACTCTCACATCCATACATGACTACTGGAAAAACCATAGCTTTGACTAGATGGACCTTTCAGGGGAGCCTTAAATAAAAGTACATCCAGTCACAAATCATGATGTATAACTTTAAGGTACCAAATTTATTAATAAGTATGAAATGTACTCTTCTGTACATTTAGAACATAGCAACTGCTTACACCTCCAAAGGCTACTTAACACACATACTGTTGCACCCTGATACTTTGCCGAAATCTGTACATTACTTAGCCCTTAACCAAAAAAATGGTTCTCAGTACTTGTGAGGGACTGTGTATTGCCGTTCCCAGGATGAGTATGGAACATTGAAGTAAAGGACCAGACTAAAGGGGCTTGCACTATGCTGAGGGTCTGGGAGGTCACTAATGTGTTTACAAGAAAGGTTAAATGTTTATTCTCAAATTAGCAATATCCACGAATCTTGGGTGTATAAAAGGATTGCAGTCAAGTATGACTTTTGGCAAGGAGACCAAATGGGGTGCTGATAATTCTAGTGGTTAGCTCTGAGAATCACTGACGTATTTGTTTTTTTCTCCTCAGCACGGAGAAGAACCAGTTCTTCAACGTATTATTGTTTGCATTGAGAAGTCAGCTATCAGGCATCCTGTTACCTTTTGGATTGGTCTTTTTTCTTCTGGCCACTTGTAACTTCCCCTTTTCCTGGTTTTCAGGGGGTTTGCTGTGAAATGCGGAGGTGCGGTGTTTATTCTGTTCATTATTTGGGGGTGTATAGTGCTGCTTATCCCATGGCTTGATATCTTCCTGCAGGTCTGAAAGATGATCTACCATTACTCTTTCACACATTAATTCTGTCTGTTCTTTCTTCTCGCACGTTAAATCATTTGTACCACATGTCCTGTGCCTTTTGGTTTTTTTCCTTCTTTTGCCCTAGTTTTGTGTCTCAGAGATTCAAGATAGAGGTTTACTACCGACAGTCCTTCCAGTTCACTATTGTCTATTCAACTGTGAATACAGTGCTTTTTACCTTGTTCTCTAGCCTGCTCTTCCTGATTTGAGGTAATAAAATATTAAATCAATGTTTTCTCATCTGAATCAGCCAGTGTCAGCTTTGATCACAACTGGTAGCAACTAAGACACACAACAAATAAGACAGCATTATTGGAAGTGATGAAATTAAATTTGAAAATATACTTAAATCCAATATATGCTAAATATATTCTAAAGTAACTAATTTTTAGAGCATTTATGATTAAGTAATTATCCTTAGCAATATGTAGATGCTAGAATTCATTTTCTGCTGTAGTCACTCCTAGCGAGGACATTTAGAGCATATTTAGTGAATTACTCTGCTCATCCATGGAGAAGTTAGGAGCTTCGATGGAAGCATACATTTAGACCATATAATGAAGAAAAAAGATTTTCTAATATACCCAACAAATTTTTGACAAAGATACAAAAACAATTTGATGAAGAAAGGATATCTTTCAAACAAATGTGCTGGGAAAATTTGGACATCCATAGGCAAAATAACTGAATCTCAACATAAACCTCACACCTTATAGCTCTAAACAGATTAGTGATTTAAGTGTAAAAAGTAAAAGTATGAAATTTGTAACAAAACATAAAAGAAAATATTTAGGAACTAGGACTAGGCAAAGAGTTGACACAAAAGTGTGACCCTTAAAAGGAAAACTTGATAAATTAACTTCATCAAAATGAAAACTTTTGCTTTAGGAAAGAGGCTGTTAAGAGAATTTTAAAAAGCTATGGGGGGAGGAATTATTTACAAACTACATGTCTCTAACAGATAAAGAGAATAAAAAACTCTTAAAACTCTAAGTTAAATTTTAAAAACAACAATTCAGTTAGGAAATGGGCAAAAATCATGAACTGATACTTCACAAAAGTTGATAAATACATGAACAGATGTCAACATCATTAGCCATTCAGTTCAGTTCAGTTCAGTTCAGTCGCTCAGTCGTGTCCATCTCTTTGCGACCCCATGAATCGCAGCACGCCAGGGGTCCCTGTCCATCACCAGCTCCCAGAGTTCACTCAGACTCACGTCCATAGAGTCAGTGATGCCATGCAGCCATCTCATCCTCTGTCGTCCCCTCTTCCTCCTGCCCCCAATCCCTCCCAGCATCAGAGTCTTTTCCAATGAGTCAACTCTTCGCATGAGGTGGCCAAAGTACTGGAGTTTCAGCTTTAGCATCATTCCTTCCAAAGAAATCCCAGGGCTGATCTCCTTTAGGATGGACCGGTTGGATCTCCTTGCAGTCCAAGGGACTCTCAAGAGTCTTCTCCAACACCACAGTTCAAAAGCATCAATTCTTCTGCACTCAGCCTTCTTCACAGTCCAACTCTCGCATCCATACATGACCACTGGAAAAACCATAGCCTTGAATAGATGGACCTTTGTTGGCAAAGTAATGTCTCTGCTTTTGAATATGCTATTTAGGTTGGTCATAACTGTCCTTCCAAGGAGTAAGCATCCATTAGTGACATGCAAATTAAAAACATCATGAGTTATCAGTAAATACCTATTGGAAAGGCTAAAATGAAAAACAGTGACACCACCAAATACTGACAGGATACAGAAAACCTGAATCACTCATACACTGCTCTTGGGAAGGTGATTTGGTTCAGACACTCTTGAAAATAATGTGGCAGTTTCTTAAACTATGCAGTGGCCATACGGCCATCAGCAGTACCATCAGTAATCTATCCCAGGGAAATGAAGACTTTTGTTCCCATGAAAACCATACAAATGTTCACAGCAGCTTTATTTTAAATATCCCCAAACTGAAAACAAGCCAGATATCCATCATTGGATAAATGGTTAAACTGTAGGACATCCTCATCATGTAATACTACTCAGCAGTAAAAATGATTAAACTCTTGTTACCCCCTAAAGATGAATCTTGAGAGAATTATATTGAGTGAAAAAAAAAATCCCCAAAGGTAATATGCTATGTGATTTCATTTGTATAACATCCACATGTCTTCTTCGGAAATATCTATTTAAGTCTTCTGCCCATTTGTAATACTGTTGTTAAGGTTTTATTTTGGATATTAACCCCTTATCAGATAAATGATTGGCAAATATTTTCTCTTATTTCATAGGTTGCCTTTTTATTTTGTTGATGGTTTCTTTTGCTGTGCAGAAGCTTACTTAGTTTGAAGTAGACGTCCTCTCTTCGATTTGTGAAAAATACAAATGTTGATTATTTTGCAGTTGCAAGTGAGTGTTCTCTGTGAAGGAGGCTTAGATGAGCTAGGTTTGCCCACAGGACTGCTTAATTACTAGGAGGCAAGCAGCTTGAATACTCCATTGACTGTGGAAGCAAACAGCAATGAAAACTTCTCTGCCTTTGCTTCTGAATTCGAAGTGAGCCACCTTGTCCAAATTTTAGAAAAATGCCATTACTTGGAGGAAGATAAAGGTCAGCAACAATTTCAATGGAATTTCTTTTTATATCTCCAGTAAGAGACCACTTGGCTACATTCCCATCCAAAAGTGCCATTAGCTATTTTGATTCCCAAGATATTACCTCATTGCAGTTCCTTTTTAAACGATAATAAAACTGCCCAGAATATAAAGTAAATGAAGTCCCAAATAAAGCATCTAGGAACAGTTTCAGTTATTATGCTATCTGATGACAAGTTAATTTCAGTAGCTGGATAAGACGTGAAGGGGGAACCGTAAGAGTACTTTTGAAAAATAGTATGACACCTGAAGCATATCGGATTCAGAATCAGTGGTGAAGGAAATAATCATTTTTCTATGTAATTAGAATCTATAACCTATTTGGTACATTTTTCAATTAAAAATATCATGATTGTTTTTAAATATTAACTAAGGCTATATTAATATGAAATATATCAAGATAAAGAAGTAAAAAGAAGGAAAAGAAACATTTGCATCAATGCCTGCAAGTCAGGGGACCATTACATCTACCACTGTGGGCAGAAATCCCTTAGAAGAAGTAGAGTGGCCCTCACAGTCAATAGAAGAATCTGAAAGGCAATCTCAAAAATGACATGATCTCTGTTCGTTTCTAAGGCAAACCATTCAACATCACAGTAATCCCAGTCTGTGCCACAGCCGCTAATGCTGAAGAAGACGAAGTCCAGCAGTTCTATGAAGACCTCCAAGACCTTCTAGAGCTAACACCAAAAAAAAAAAAAAAAAGATGTCCTGTTCATCATAGGGGACTAGCATGCTAAAGGAGGAAGGATGGGGTCACAAAGAGCCAGACACGACTTAGCGACTGAACAGCCTGCACGTCTAGTAGTGGTCTCTGCTCTGCGGGGTTCTGAGATGAGTGAGACCCAATGTCAGTACACCTTTGTTAAATTTTTAGATGAGTTTATTCAGAACTGCACTACCAGGGTTTTGACTGACACAAACGTAGTATTGGCACTGCTGTCTTGAAGGCACTTTGTAATTTTCCTGTTTGTAATTAGCCTTAGGAATATCAACTGAATTGCAATACAAAGGCTGTAGTAGGGAATATATCAGCTAGCATATGCCTTACATCTTACCTAAAAGATGTTACCCTGTGCTTCATTTTTCTGTAATATTTTTTAACTTCATCTAAAGGCCCTTTCTGAAAATTCTTTGAGAAAGCACTAAAATTTAGCTTCTCCAAAAACACACCATGTAACAACAAAACCCCCCCAAAGTGCATTTGTTTTTTGGAGAGAATGTTTTGTTTAAAGGCTACCAATATTTAAAAAAAAAAAAAAAGCAGTTCTACAATATCCCATGTATTTCTTATATTGTGTTGTATTATTTGTTTCAGTTGCTATTTTGACTATGCTTTATGTGTATGTTGATTTTTAATATTGGTTGTGAAATTTCAAATAGTTATATGAGTTAGAACCTTGTGATAACTTTTTGAGCAAGAGGAATTTTCCATTAAGAATCATACCAACAACTTGTATTGTTATAGCATTTTACATTTTGAAGCATGCTTTTCTGTATGGTCCTCCTTTAAAATAGCACATTCTTCACCAGGGAGATTAGATACCATCTTTATTTTCTACAGGAAGATTCTAAGTGAGGTAAGATAAAATACCATGTGTCCAAAAGTGTCATTCTTTTATAGTCATTTCTAGTTTCTTCCAAGAATACCAGCTAACCACTGCACACATTTTGATGACAATGCATTTCACTCTCACCCCAGTAGAGGCTCCCCTCTGATGTGGCATCCTTGATTAGGACATGGCATGTGTTTTTTCTTGGGCTTCCCTGGTGGCTCAGTGGTAGAGAATCCACCTGCTAGTGCCAGAGACACAGAAAGATTCCCTGGGGGAGGAAATGGCAACCCACTCCAGTATTCTTGCCTGGGAAACATCTTGGACAGAGGGAACTGGCAGGCTGCAGTCGACTGGGATAACAAAGAGTCAGAACACGGCTGAACGAACGATACTTTTTCTTTATGACCTGTACAAATGATGAAACTCCTATTTTGTGTAGACTTCCTCCCAATGTAGATGAGAGTCATTCAATGTCTCTGTTCTAATACTTTGTCTCTACTGAGTCTGAATTCCTAATCTCAAAGGTGGTGTCTCCAGTGGGTCCTCAGATCTCATTACCACTTTCCTTAAGCTGCATGTAATCTTCCAGCCTTGAAATTTTGGTGTGTGCATCACTTTAAATGTGTTTGAGAATTGTGAAATTTTCACCCTTGTCTTTATTTTTAAGGGCTTCCCTGGTAGCTCAGCTGGTAAAGAATCTGCCCGCAATGCAGGAGACTTGGGTTCAGTCCCTGGGTTGGGACGATCCCCAGGAGAAGGGAATGGCTTACCTACTCCAGTATTCTGGCCTGGAGAATTCCATTAACTGTATACTCCATGGGGTCCGCAGAGTCGGACATGACTGAGCAACTTTCACACTGTTTATTGTTAAACATGAAAACCATCATAAAAAATAGCCCTATATGTAAAAGCGTAATTCTGAAATAGGTCTTGTTCCATTTCCTTGATTTTCGCTTTTCTGACATGTCACTTTCTGACTTAGATGAAACTGATGGATCCCCCTCTTCTAGCAATGATTACATTCTTTTGGTCCCTGAAACAACTCTCCACAAAACTCTGCTTGAGGAAATCTCAGTATTTCAGGTTATTCACAAGATTTAAGCCTCAATTTAAGAGTTCCAGGCTTCGAGCATTAGCACAGGGTCATGGAGAGGAGAGCTCTGGAAAGACCTTTTGTTGAGTCTGATGACTTTCCAACTCTGTATCTCATCTGTAAATTGATTGTCACATGCCAAAGACTATTCTATAGGGTTACTGTTAGCTGTAAATAAGATAAACTACTCAAAGTTGCAGGTACGCAATAGACCACACACTATTTCATCTATTGACATTAATGTTTCTAAATAATAAGCACTGACTTGACTTGCCACAGTGAAGAAATATCATCCTTTTTTGGAGTATTTAATACATTTCACCTCTTTGGAACAGTACTTCTTTCTTTGCTTTCGGTGACACACTTCACTGGATTTTTTATTTGATACATAGCGGGAGTGTGGCAGGGTTTTAATCCAGGGCAATTACTTGATGAAAGGTGTTTTAGACATTTTAGTCTGGCAAAATGATGCATGCGGATTGATGTGAGTGAAGGCGTGGTAACCAGAGTGAAGGTTGCCAGGGTGATCACGCCTTGGCTGCCCCTGCATTGGGCTGCCATGCTTCCCTACCTGGAGTGCTGAGCCTCCTGGACTTTGATGACTAGTTCTTCTCTGTCATTCAATGTTTTGTTTTTTTCCCAACTGTCTGATTTGTGTCAGCGAATAGAAGCACAGGTAGTATCACCTAGAAAGCCCTCCACTTCTGGACTTGCCATTACATATACCTTACCGATTTTCAGCCATAAGCACACCTGATCTTGCTGTCTGCTGTCACCTGATACCTGCTGTCACGTCGTCCGTGTGGAAGGCGAGGTCGCCCTGAACTGGTGCCTCCCTCTGCCTTTTCGGCCGCATCTTCAGCTTTCACTGGCTTCTGCTCCTCCTCCCAGCCTCCCAGCACTCACCATTGTAAGACTTCTCTCAATCATGTTTCTTTTTTTTTTTTTTTTTCAGTTTTAAACTTTTTTTTTTATCATCCATGCAAAGTACGCAAACTAATTTTCAAGGGGAAATCATCTGTTTCTTAAACTCAACCTATTCTTAGAATCCTTATTTAGTCCTGAGCCCTACAGTTTTGGGCTTCCCAGGTGGCACTAGTGGTAAAGAACCCACCTGCCAATGCAGGAGACATGAGAGATATGGGTTTGATCCCTGGGTCGGGAAGATATCTTGGAGGAGGAAACAGCAACCCACTCCAGTATTCTTGCCTGGAGAATCCCACAGACAGAGGAGTCTAGTGGGCTACAGTTCACAGGGTCTCAAAAAGTCAGAAATGACCGAAACAGTTAAGCATGCAGTACGGTTTTATTCCTATTTCTCAAAAAAATTATCTAAAGTAGATATTTTAAACTTTAATCTCATTTCCAATCTCCAGATTGGCATGCCCAAATTTTTATGAAAAATTTCCTGCTTTTATTACCCATACTGCACCCCCAATGCAATGAGTCTACATAGAACATACTGTATTTTTTCCTCAAACCAGCCACTTTGTCATATAGAAACATGTATAAGTAGATATTTCTGTTAACACTGTCAGTCTTTTCAAAATGATTTAGTTTCAGATGTCAGAGATGATGATGGCTCTTCCGTTTCTCTGAGTCACTGCAGACAACCAAATGCCATATCTTACTGGTGCTGACCGGGGATGTCCGTCCTCTGTGGTCTTTCCAGTTGAAATTCTGCTTTTTTAACTTCAGGCTTAAATGTTGGTGAGATTTTCCAGTGGTTCTTTTTACTACCAGCTCAATTTTCCTTGTACTTCTGCCAGATTAATTTTCCTAAATTTCAGTTTGAAACATATAATTCCCCCCTCTTAAATTTTCCCAGGGTTCTCATTACCTAGAGTAATAATTAAACTAAAACTTATAATTCAAAGCTATTGACAATATCTACTATTGTTTCATTTAGTTTTTTTAATTAATGTTTCAAACATACTGGAAGCTACATGTAATCATACTACAAACCAACACATGCAGACTACCCATATTTTACCAATCTAATCCTGTATTTTTTTGTTTCAAATTTTTTAAGATAGAAAAAATGCGGAGAGTTGCAGACCTGTTTGAATCTCTTGCTTTTGACACACTGAACAACTGTATTCAATATTTATCCACATTACTACTTGCTGCTGCTGCTGCTAAGTTGCTTCAGTCGTGTCCAACTCGGTGAGACCCCATAGATGGCAGCCCACCAGGCTCCCCCGTCCCTGGGATTCTCCAGGCAAGAACACTGGAGTGGGTTGCCATTTCCTTCTCCAATGCATGAAAGTAAAAAGTGAAAGTGAAGTCGCTCAGTCGTGTCCAACTCCTAGCAACCCCATGGACTGCAGCCCAACAGGCTCCTCTGTCCATGGAATTTTCCAGGCAAGAGTACTGGAATGGGGTGCCATTGCCTTCTCCATAGATCTAGTTTATTTCATTGGTTGTATTGTCCTGTATTATATACATAAACTATACTTCCTCTGTTAATGGACATCACTGAGGTTTTGCTGTTTTTGCTATTATAAACCATACTTCAACAAATACACTTATATAATTCTTCCTGATCCCATATATCCAAGTTTCTCCAAGGAGTGTGGTTCGAACTAGAATTGCAGTTTTTAAAATTTTCAGTTTGCTCACAAATAATTGTTCCAGTTGTTGCAATGAAATGAGAGAACTTATTATATTACATCCTCAGAAGTAATAGCTATTGCCATATTTCTTTAAATTATTAAAAATTCAAGCAGAGTATATATAACTGTCTTAAAAATAATATTTTGCCATATTTACTTCAGTTTTTTAATAGTAGAAATAAAATGGGTCAATTTGAGGCCACTTTTGTATCCCAACATGGGCTTCCTTTGTGGCTCAGCTGGTAAAGAATCCGCCTACCATGCGGGAGACCTGGGTTCAGTCCCTGGGTTGGGAAGTTCCCCTGGAGAAGGGAAAGGCTACCCACTCCAGTATTCTGGCCTGGAGGATTCCATGGACTGTATAGTCCATAGAGTCGCAAAGAGTCAGACATGACTGAGCGACTTTCACTTTGTATCCCAACATAGTAACTTCAGAAGTACACTTAAGTTTATAATGCTATATACACAGTATTTCTACATTTATTACATTTTGAAATTTATTTGAATAATACTCACTATTGCTTTGCATAGTTTCAGCTTTGCATGATTGGAATCATATACTCTGTAACTTCCTGAAAAATATTTGTCTTTGCTCAAGATTGTTTTTGAGATTTTAGCAGTTTTGATGGAGTTCCTGTTTATTCAGTTTTACTTCAGTACACTGTTCCTTGGTATAAACATCACACAATTTGTATTTCCTAGTACAATTGTGAAAAATTTTATTATTATTATTATTATTGGTGTATAGTTGCTTTACAATGTTGTGCAAGTTTCTAATGTACAACCAGCTATATGTACACATATATTGCCTCCTTCTTGAGCCTCTTTTCCACTCCCCCAACCCCACCCCTCTAGGTCATCACGGGGCACTGAGCTGAGCTCCCTGTGCTCGGCAGCAGCTTCCCACTAGCTGTCTCTTTCACACATGGTAGTGTATGCATGTCAGTCTTAATCTCCCAGTTCATCCCACCCTTCCCTTGACTTCCACACATCCACTCTCTATGTCTGTGTCTCTATTCCTGCTTCAGAACTAGGTTCATCTGTATCATTTTTCTAGATTCCACATATGTGCATTAATATATGATACTTGTTTTTCTCTTACTGACTTAACTTCACTCTGTATGACACACTCTAGGTTCATCCACGGAGAAGGCAACAGCACCCCACTCCAGTATTCTTGCCTGGAAAATCCCATGGACAGAGGAGCGTGGAAGGCTGCAGTCCATGGGTTCGCTGAGGGTTGGACACGACTGAGCAACTTCACTTTCACTTTTCACTTTCATGCATTGGAGAAGGAAATGGCAACCCATTCCAGTGTTCTTGCCTAGAGAATCCCAGGGATGGAGGAGCCAGGTGGGCTGCCTCTATGGGGTTGCACAGAGTTGGACATGACTGAAGCAACTTAGCAGTAGCAGCAGGTTCATCCACATCTCTACAAATGACCTAATTTCATTTCTTGTTATGGCTGAGTAATATTCCATTGTATATCTGTACCAGATCTTTATCAATTCATTTTTTTCTAGCTTATATACTTAGAGGCAGATTTTCTGGGCTTGTGTATGCTCAGTCGCTCAGTGGTGTCTGACTCTTTGAAACTCCATAGACTGTAGGTGACCAGGTTCCTCTGTTCGTGGAATTTTCTAGGCAAGAATACTAGAAGTGAAGTGAAGTCGCTCAGTCGTATCCAACTCTTTGTGACCCCATAGACTGCAGCCTGCCAGGCTCCTCTGTCCATGGGATTTTCCAGGCAATAGTACTGGAGTGGATTGCCATTTCCTTCTCCATTTCTGGGCATAGATCGACACAAATTAGATTTTGCCAAATTGTTCCCAGATGATCCATCCAGATATATTCTCTCCTGAGTTTGATATCCTCTGCCCTGCTTCCTCACCAACACTGGGTATTTTCAGATGAGATTTTTTCTTCCCATGGGGAAGTAGATGTGTGAAAGTTACATATTCTCTACAGTTTGAACATGTTTTCATATGTTTGTTGATCAGTTGATGTTCCTGGTTTATGAACTATCTCTACAGTTCCACTGCCCATTTTTCTATGTGATGTTTTTTTCTTAATGGTTCACAAGGGTTCTCATTGTATTTTGAACACTATTCAAATGCAGTTAATAAACTATATAATTATCTTGTCTCACGTTATGACTTGCCTTTAAATTTGCTTATAGTCTCTTGTGTCTTCCTGATATTTTAAATTTTAATGAAATCAAATATACTTTCTTTATGGCTTATGCTTTCTGTATCTTATTTAAGAATTTACTCCACATGGTAATATAAAACTGCTATTTTTATATTTTTGTCAGTTGTTTTCATGCATTTAAGCATGTATACATTTCAATCTTTAATCAATCTGCAGTTAATCCTCATTTTAGGCTTTACATTGGTAATCTATTGCTTTCCATATGGTATGCCAATTTTTTTCACCTTCATTTATTAAATATTCTTATCCATGAGCTTGTTTAACAGGTCCAATTTTTCATGTCTGCATATATTTCCAACATTTTGTTGTATTTACTCTTAATGCACTTTAAAGGTTTTGCTGCTGCTTTGAATGAAATCTTTTTAAATGACTTTTTCTAAGTGGTTGATACTGACTTGGAGGAAAACTATTGTTATTGTGTATCTTGGATCTAATTGAATATTGAATGGGTTGAGGTCTTGCTCTGTGCAGACACTGTGTAGGTGCCTAGGACACATCAAAGCAAAGAGCACGAATCTTGCCTTCAAGGAGCACATTTAATAAGGGAGTCAAAATGAAACACACAGTTGCCATGGAGAGTCACATGCATGTTTTGCAAGGGAAGATGGTGAAGAAGATAGGAGGGGATTTTGCTACCGAGAACCCAGAAGGTCCCACAGTGGAGGTAACTGAGTTAGTTCTGATGAATGGGAGGGCTCATCAAGTGGGTGTGGAGGAAGGATTGGGTGAATAATGGAGTAACCTGGGCAGGACAAAGGTCACGGAATATCTGAGTGTGTGAACCAGGAGTGACCCAGCACCACTTGTGTGTAAAGTGTTCTGGAGTGGGGATTTTAGAAGATATTTAAAGTTATAATAAGTTATGACTGTGATGTGTATTCATTGATTTTTCAGAAGAGGAGTTTTAAGCAGGCGAGTCATACAATAATAATTGTGCATTTGAGGTGTGAGTTGGTATGATCAGTATTTAGGAAGTGGGGATGCTATATAGAAATCAAGCCAAAAAATGCAAGAAAGAGCCAGGATAGGCAGCAAAAATAAGAGAAGAGCATTGCTGTCATGGTGCCTTTTGTGTGTTAGAAAACGGGTGGGTTTTCCCACTTCCGGCCTCTTGATTGTATACACTTTGTATGTAACATTCGTCCTGCTCTCACGGTCATGGCTTGTCACAGTGCTACCTGTCCTTGAGACAATTTAACTTTTTAAAAAATATATTTTAAAAATGTGTTGTTTATTTCTGTTGCTGTGTGTGGGGTTTCTCTAGCTGTGGTGCGTGGAGGCCCCGCTTCATTTCAGTGCATGGGCTCTGAAGCCTGGGCTCAGTAGTTGTGGCACGTGCCCCTAGCTACTGCGAGGCACGTGGGATCCTCCTGAACCACGGATAGCAGCTGTGTCCCTTGCATTTGCAGGCAAATTCCTAACCCTTGACCACCAGGGAAGTCCTAAGACCATTTAAAAAGTCACTGCATTTACAAAGCCTTTTCCATCATTTCCAAACAACATGTGGTTTTCCCTCTCTTTGTTTTCAATTGTTTATAGTGCTTTGCTCCTATTTTTTTATATTCCTTTTTCCTGCTTTTCAATTTATTTGCTCATGAAATTAGTTTACAATTATCCCACAATTATGCTTATTCTGTAAGATTTTTAAAATGTAAGAAAATTTGAGTTTATTTTACAGTATTTTATTTTATTCATTAAATCATTAATGCAATTTCTTATTTTTAAGCAAGAATTTTTCAAAATGGCATCCTTTAACCATCTGTAATCAGATACAAAATGATTCTGAATTAAAATATTGAAGAACTGTTTCTGAATTAAAATATACGAAATCACATAAAGTATTCAAGTCAAGGGGACAATCAGAAAATTAAGCTGTACTACTAGATGGTTCAGCTGGTAAAGAACCCGCCTGCAATGTGCAAGATCTGGGTTCAGTCCCTGGGTTGGGAATATCCCCTGAAGAAGGGAAAGGTTACCCACTCCAGTATTCTGACCTGGAGAATTCCATGGACTATAGTCCATGGGGTTGCAAAGAGTCAGACAGGACTGAGTGACTTTCACTTACTTACTTACTAGCTATATACTTGATTTTCTGATTGTGTCCCCCTTGATTGTATTTCTCTATCTATATACTAAGGCATTGGGCAAGACTATCTTTAAGATTATTTGATCTTTAGCATACTGTAGCTAGAAATACATACTTAACTTTTTTTTTATTTTTGGAGAATTTCTTCCCTGACCTACTATAGATCATAAAGATATTCTTCTACATTTTATTCTAACCATTCTCAATTTTAATTTTCATGTGTAGGTTTGTCAGTTCGCCTGGAATAATTCTTAGTGTGGAGATAACGATCAGATTTATGTTTCTAAATATTCAGCCAGTTTTCTCATCATTATTGTTAAATAGTCTGTCCTTTTCCTTTCAGGTTCAATGCAGTGTTTTTCATAGACAAAGTTTCTCTATCTCTGTGGGTTGTATCTGGGCTCCCTGTTCTCTCCCCACTGTTCATTTGTGTGTAATGAGCCTCGATCTTACTCTCTGCCTCCAGCAAACTTAATATGAATACTTCCTCTCCAAAGTTGTCCAGGATTTTTAATCTTTTGTCATTTGCATTTTGGGATTTGTTATTAAGTTGCATCAGAAACTTCACTGAGAATTAATTCCTTTTCCTTGACTTAATATTGGAAATGCAATTAAAAATGACCTTTAGACATGATATTTCAATGCCTTAACGTTACCCATATGGAAATGAAAGCCCAAAGGAGTACTTTCAGACTACCTTAAAAAACATCTTGAGTTCAAATTTCTTTTTTTGTTGTCTCATACCTCCTTTATTGAAAACACATATCCTACTTCCTACTGAGTATTGAAGTGTTTCCATATTATTCCTTTTGTTTTAGTTACTCACTTAAATTAGAACTCTCAACTTAAAAACCTTAATTTCTAGTGAAAACTAAGAAGTAAGCAATTATGAGCTGTCTTTTACATTAACATTTTCTAGATTGGTGAACATAAATACCAGTGATAATTTCTTAAAACATTTTGTGTTCTTATAGAGAACATTTGGGTCTTAATTTCTGTGAGAAAATGAGCATGACTAAAATATGGACCATTTACTAAATACTGTAGATGCCATGTCTGTACTATCGTATGTGTGTGCTCAAGTCGCTTCAGTCCTGTCTGACTCTTTGCGATCCCATGGGCTGTAGTCCGCCAGGCTCCTCTGTCCGTGGGATTCTCCAGGCAGGAATGCTGGAGTGGGTTGCCATGCCCCACTCTAGGGTATCTTCCTGACCCAGGAGTCGAACCTGCAACTCCTGCATTGCAGGCAGTTTCTTTCCCCATGACCCACCAGGGAAGCTGATTTATACTATTAACAAATAATGAAATAGAGGGAACTCATCCCCATAAGCCCCTGTAGGACAGGGACCTTGCCTCTCTTGCCCATCACCACCCCCACCCCAGCCCCCACCGGTGCTCAGTCCGATGGTCTGGTCGACTCTGAGAAGGAGACACATAAATGTTAACTGTTGAACGACTGAATGGACTTGATTTCCAGCTCCTGCACTTACTTGAATTTGACTTAGTGCCGAGTTGCTCAGTCATGTCCTACTCTTTGCAACCGCATGGATTGTAGCCCACCAGTCTCCTGTCTGTCGGATTTTCTAGGCAAGAATACTGGAGTGGGGACTTCCCTGGTGGTCCAGTGGCTAAGATTCCATGCTCCCAGTGTAGATGGACCTGGGTTTGATCCCACATGCCACAAGTAAGACATGGCACAGCCAAATAAATAAATACATTAAAACAATAATAATAATACTGGAGCAGGTTTCCATTTCCTTCTCCAGGGGATCTTTCTGACTCAGGGATTTAACCCACATCTCTTATGTCTCCCGCACTGGCCGGTGGGGAGACTTCACCACTACTGCCATCTGGGAAACCCAGCCTTTAGCTTATTCTGCTTTGTATTACACTGATGATTAGATTATAAAATATAGAGACTATGGCTTATATACAGTAGGGAATATAGATTATAAAATATAGGGCAGAACTTTTGTTACAGTATAGCAAACAGTAGGACTGCTGTTTGCACTTCAAGATAATTTTTACTTTCCCATAATAAATTTTCAATTTTCAATGGGTATGATTTGTGGATATTATATAGTATATATATTCAATTTTCATTGGGTATGATTTGTGGGTATTATATAATTAGTTTAACATATTTGCTACTGTTGGATTCCTCTTACCTCCTGGATAATGTCTTAGAAGTGGAATTGTTGCATCAAAGTTATATAATTTGTAACTTTTTTATTTGAGATAATTTTACATAAAAGTTACAAAAAAAAAATAGTACAGAGAATTCTGTATGCCCTTTATCCTGTTTGCTCTTGTTAATATCTTACAAAACAGAATAATTCTCTATCTTATTTTTAATTTTACTTCATTATAAACAGCATCCTGCCTTTAAGCATTGTTTCTTTAAACCATGGTCATTAAATTATAAGAAACTATATAAGTTACAATAACCCAAGAAAAAGATTTAAAAATTTAAAAATACACTAAAATTTAATTGTAATTAAAATTTTAGTGAAAAATTTCCCTAAAACTTGTTAAATTGAACAATTTTAATATTGCAGTTATTCTGAATATATAAAAAGATAGCAAACCCATAGATAAACTGAGTGAGAAATGTGAAACTTTAAGCTCATTGTTCATAATATAATACTATTTTGAGACAAGAAGGAGCAGCTAGACATATTGCTGTATTTCAGCAAGGTTTCAGAATGTAAAAATGAATCTTATTCACAGTTTGGCTAATTAAATACTGGCTGCTGGCAACAGTACTACATTTGTCTGCTCTGTGCTTATGGGGATGGAGACAGT
The DNA here is from genome assembly GCF_032405125.1 of Capricornis sumatraensis. Taxonomy (NCBI): domain Eukaryota; kingdom Metazoa; phylum Chordata; class Mammalia; order Artiodactyla; family Bovidae; genus Capricornis; species Capricornis sumatraensis. The sequence continues at coordinate 10,461,172 of NC_091089.1, read as the reverse complement.
TTCCAGTAGATTGCAGACAAGTGGAAAGGAATTCCTTGCAGAGATGGGTCTTGAACTGGGGCTTTGTTTCAGTAAGTCAGGATTGATGATGACATGGTAAGAAGTTCAGGATGCAGAATAGCATTAAGTATTATAATTGCACTTTAATGAATGTATTGAAAAATAATTTTGTTTGTTTATTTTTCCCTAAATTATTTCCAATTTATTATGTTTGGTTTTATTTTCAGAGAATATATATTATTGCATTCAAGAAAAATTTTATAGATACATTTTTACATTAGAATTTTTTCCTCTCAGTTTCATCCCTCTGAGGTAAAATTTCTCTTTGTTTATATGTGCTTTTTCTTTAGATTTATAGATAATATTTATGATAATTTAAGATCATATCTCTTTATTCTCTGCTATGAAAATTGATAAAGTCAACACACGATTCTCTTTCCGATTTTTGCATACTATTCTAATTTGTTACAGTTTTCAATATTTACATCTTGTTTTGTAATTATAATTCTTATGCCTTACCTTGGTTGTATATTAACTGTGTTATATGAGCCATCACAGCCTCCCTGTTCTTGATTCCTTTATTTTGAAAGGCATTGGATTAGCAGGATGCTATTATTAAATAGTTGTTTTTAAGGACATTTTAAAAGTAGTCGTGAGTACAGGCATACCTTGAAGCCATCAGAGGTTCCCTTCCAGACCACTGCCTGAAAGAATATTGCAGTCGAGTTCCAGGAATTTTTTGTTTCCCAGTGCGGAAAAAGCCATGTTCGGGGCTCCCGGAATGGCTCAGTGGTAAAGACTCCGCCTGCCAATGCAGGGGACACAGTTCGACTCCTGATCGAGGAAGATCCCACATGCTGGTGAGCCACAAAGTCCATGTGCCACAACTACTGAGCCTGTGCTCTAGAGTCCAGGCTCCGAAACAAGAGAAGCCCCCGCAATGAGAAGCCCACACATCATCGCAGAGAAGAGCAGCCCCTGCTAGCTTCAACTAGGGAGAAGCCTGTGCAGCAACAAAGACCCACCCAGCACAGTCAAAAATAAATAAGTAGATACATAAAATAAAAGCTATGTTCACACTACATTGTAGTTTAAGTGAGCTATAGCATTCTGTATTGAAAAATGCACATGCATTAATTAAAATACACATGCATTAATTAAAATACACCTCCCTGCTAAACAGTCCTAACCATCATGCACTCCTTCAGCCAGTAGTAAGTTTTTTGTTGGTAGAAGATCTGAAATATCGCGAGAATTAGCAACAAGCAACACAGCCGTGAAATGAGCAGGTGCTTCTAGAGAAATGGCCCAAATAGACCCACTCCAGTGTCCTTGCCTGGAGAATCCCAGTAACAGGGGAGCCTGGTAGGCTGCCGTTTATGGGGTCGCACAGAGTGGGACACGACTGAAGAGACTTAGCAGCAGCAGCAGCAGACCTGCTGGAGGCTGGAATGCCTCAAACCTTCCATTTTTAAACCATTCACTTTCTGGGAAGCGCAACAAAACGAGGTATCCCTGTCTTTTGACTTATTGCCTCCATGGGAGTATCTGCTTGCTACAGTACTTTAACACTTGAACAATAACTTGAACTACATTTAAGTAAATGTAGCGAAAATGTAGCTGATTGTATTTCTACGATTACAGCCTTTTTCACTGAGAACGCTGTAGACAGTTTCACTGTCTTCAAACATTTACTGCTTCTGAGGAGAATTTGGTTTTTCTATTATCCTCACTTTCTGTAAAAAAAATTGCGTTTTCTCCTCGAAAATCCATTCTTATTAAAAACATCTATTTTGCTTGCCTTGCCTATGAAAAACGCTGAACATGAAACAAAAAATGATCGTGTAAAATTGCTATCTTTAAAAAGAAAAACAACTGTTCGTTGAATAGTTGAGAGTACTGAGTGAGTGGGTAGTGAAATTCAGCAGCTTCTTGGGATATTTCAAATCCCACTGTTTCTCAACGTGCTAATTTTTTTTTAATTGACTACTCTAAGCTTTGAATTTACAATAGAAATAAAAAACCATGAAGATTCAACTTTTAAAATCAGTTCTCTATTCTTTCTATTCCCAGTAAATTGTGTGTGTGTGTTTTTTTTAATATTAAATCAGAACTAATAGCGGACCAAAAAACCCCTACTTTCTATCAATACCAAGTGAAGTTAAAGTACCATTTCATTCAGTTATTGTTATAATACTGTGTTACTGTCAAAAATAGTATAAAAGTATGCCAAATATTCTGTTGTAGCCGTGCTTATTTAAAAAAAAATCTATTTGACTCCTCTGGGTCTTAGTTACTGCATGCAAACAAAAGAATCTTTGTTTTCCATACTTGTGCTCTTAGTTGGGGCATGCAAGGTCTAGTTCCTTCACCAGAGGTGGAACCTGGACCCTCTGGGTTGAGAGTGCAGTCTTAACCACTGGACCATGCTGTATTTAATTTTTGAAACTGAAAATTATGTCATTCTGTTCATTGTACTATTTTGTGGTTGGTGTTTCAGGATCTCAATTCCTTTTTGCTTTTTGAAACATTTTTTCAATGGATGGCATTAGAAGACAACAAATAAATTCAATAGGGCATCTGTACATAACATCTATTGTACGTAACATCTATTGTACAACTTAAGATGAATTGCTTGTTTTGAAATGTGTATAGTGTAAAAAATGTTTAGAGCCATACCAAACCTACCCCTAGTGACTCATTCAAATGTGGTTGATGTAGGTAGCTTAAATTTGCAAGTTATTTCTGAGTTAGTGAATTATATTGTTTGGTCCACTAGAATATGCATTGGATGGTGTAGCAATAAACGTAGCTACAAATCTGTTATTCTTTTTTTATAATAGAAATATCAACTGCCAGGGGATAACAGAATAATTGTTCACTCAACAGCTGTTGCCTGTGAAAAGCACTCCAGGTGCTCTGTGGTACAAAGAGATGGTTCAGGTAGAGGTAAAACCCTGATACACACAGTGCAACACCAAATGTTTTGAGTGCCTTACAAAAGACACAATCAAGTATTTTGGATATTGAGAGAAAAGAACAAATTGTGCTGGCTGGAAGGAGGGCAGAGTTCAGAATGATACTTTGGAAAGGAGATAACGATTTAAGCTGGGGATTAAAATTGCAGAGATGGAGTAAGGGAACAAAATAAGGGATCAGAGGATTTGGATAATCCTGAATTGTGTACAATCCTTGCATAATGAATCAGGCTTTCTTTACTTATGCTTTATTTTTATTACATTTCACCATTAATGTTATTTTGATTTATGTTTGTTCCCTAAAATGGGATAAATGTGCTCATCTTATGAATATTAACAAAATTATTTGGGATTATCTTTTATGGGCTTCTTATTTCTAAGTATCTTTCAGGATTCTTAATAGGCTTGGCAAATTATTTTTCAGCAATAGAAATTTAATTTCCATTTGATTTTTTTTTTACATGCTGGTCATTATTTTGAAGCCACTTCCATTTTCCTCACATAATAACTATCATAATCTTACATTATACATCTGTATGAATATTGTTTTAGTGTTTGTTTCACTGACTGTGAATTCCATGAGGTTAAAGATCACTTCCGGTATTTCTCACTACATTCTCATAGCACAAGGCTGACCCATAGCCAGTGCTTAGAAGTATGTATTGAATTAATATATAAACAAATGGGGAGAGGGAATGAATGATATTTCACACTTATTTTATTTCAAAATAATGGAGATGACTCAGATTATTTTCATTTGGCATAAATAGTCTACCTCATAATGAATGCATCAGTAAGTTCAGGGCCTGAATTAATTTCTTTCAAAATAAAAGATTATATAGAATCTATTGAGTTAAGAACATGATTTTCACATGTTGGTTTTAAACCATCCCTGTATTTAAAAAATGACTTTAGTGTCTGAACGTGAAATTTGACTGCCTCTTGAATACAGAGGCCTTGTGAGAATCTTTACATATTAGTTCAGTGTATGGATTCTAAAGCAGGACTGTCTCAGCTTGAAACCCAGATCCAGCACTTCCTAGCAATGTGACCTGGGGATATTTATCTCCTCTTTGATCTCTCATCTCCTTGCAAAATAGTGTTGGAGTGATGAGTAAATGAGTTAAATCATGTAAGTCGTTTGTTTGGAAAAGTGATACAAGTAGAGTACTATAGAAGTGTATGTAATTGTTATTATAAATACTGGGGGACCCAGTTCACAGCTCTGGTTAGGTCAGGGGTTACTCTTCCTAAGCTGGAAAAAGTTGAATTCGTGTCTGTTTCTTGAACCTGTAAAGCAAGCCAGGATGGATAGTAAGCAGGGAATTAAAAATGCAAGTTTTAAGATAATTTTAGATGACTTCAGGGAAATGGCTGCCCTAATCAAGGATCAAGTTCAGGAGGCAATTTGGAATTTTTAAAGACCTCTGATGTTTTTTGGAAGGTATGGCGCTCACCACCGAAGCCAGTTCACTTGCAATATAAGATCATTGGAGATATATCGTGATGGCTGGCTATTTGAAGAGTCAAAGAATATTTGACCCAGGAACTTGCTGCCTTCACAACTGTGCCAAAGGGGCAACATTATAGTGTTGGTTCAATTCGTGGTCATTTTCCAAGGATGCATTTCCCAACTCTCCAACCCCACATATGAACTATGACCGTTTTGTAATTGTTTCTCTGAGGTTTACTTGGTTAAAAACCTCACAGGGAGAATTTGTGTCATCTGTATCGCTATCTCCTCAGTGCTGATCACCATATTAGTTTTTCTTTTTTTTTTTCCTAAGAAATATTATATTATTGAAGCAAAATCATATTAGTATAAACTTAAGAATTGATGCTTTTGAACTGTGGTGTTGGAAAAGACTCTTGAGAGTCCCTTGGACTGCAAGGAGATCCAACCAGTCCATTCTGAAGGAGATCAGCCCTGGGATTTCTTTGGAGGGAATGATGCTGAAGCTGAAACTCCAGTACTTTGGCCACCTCATGCAAAGAGTTAACTCATTGGAAAAGACTCTGATGCTGGGAGGGATTGGGGGCAGGAGGAGAAGGGGATGACCGAGGATGAGATGGCTGGATGGCATCACTGACTCGATGGGCGTGAGTCTGAGTGAACTCTGGGAGTTGGTGATGAACAGGGAGGCCTGGCGTGCTGCGATTCATGGGGTCGCAAAGAGTCGCACATGACTGAGCAACTGAACTGAACCATTTAAAAGTATCATTCAGTAGAATTAAGTACATTGATAGTGTTGTGCAACTGTTATTCTTGTCCAGTTCCAAAACATTTTCATCACCTCAAAGGAAAACCCTGTTCCATACTCAATCACTATCTATATCATACTCCCTCAGCCCCCGGCAGTCACCAGTTTGCCTCTGTCTCTATGCATTTAACTATTCAGGATATATAAATAGTGTGACTTTTTATGAGGTTCATCTATGTTATGTAGCATGTATTTCATTTATGCATGAATAGTGCTTCATTGTATGAATATATATTTTGTTTACCCAGTGATCAGTTGATGGGTATTTGGGATGTTTCTACCTTTGGGTAATCAAAAATAGTACTTCTGTGGACATTTGTGTACAAGCTTTTGGTGATACCTTTAAAAATTATTTTGAATATATACAGATGAATGGAATTGCTGTCTTATATATTAATATTAATTCCTTGTTTCACTTCTTGAGGAATCTCCAAACTGTTTTAAACAATGACTGCTCCATTTTACATTCTATCAGCAGTGTATGAAGAGTCCAACTTATCCATATCCTTGCCAACACTTGATATTTTCTTTCTTGTTGTGACTGTGATTATGATGGCCATCCTGGTGGATGTAAGTTTCTCTAGTGGTTTTGATTTTCTTTTCTCTAGTGACTTGTTGAACGTGTATATTTAAACATCATTTCATGGGTTGGTTGAATATTTATCTTTGGGGAAATGCCTACCCAAGTCCTTTGTGGGGAGATAGTTGGTTGCTTTTGGTTGTTGTACTGTAAATTTCCTTTATGTGTTCTGGAAAAATAAACCCTTATCATATTTATGACTTGCATTTTTTCTTCTATTCTAAAGTAGGCTCTCCTCTTTTCATTTTATTGGTAATATGCTTTGATGCACAAAAAATTAATTTTGATGAAATCCAGTTTTATCTATTTTTTCTTCTGTTGCTTGTGCTGTTGGTATCATATCTGAGATTCCCCTGCCAAATCCAGTGTTATGTAGACTTACTCCCATGTTTTCTTCTAATAGTTTTATAGCTTTAACTCTTACATTTAGGTCTTTGATTCACTTTTATGTTAATTTTTTCTGTTGCTTGAGTGAGATTCCAGTTCATTCTTTTCTGTTTCCAGGTAATAGCACCATTTATTGAAGAGATTATTCCTTCCCTTTAGAATGGTTATGGCACCCTTGTTGAAAATCAACTGGCCACAGATGTGTGGATTTATTTTTAGACTGTTCTATTTCATTGACTCACGTGTCTGTCCTAATGGCAACACTGCATTCTTATGATTATTGTAGCTTTGTACTAAGTTTTAAAGTTGAGAACTGAGTCCTCCAGCTCTGTTTATCATGGTTATTTTGGAAATTTGGAGTGCTTAAAATTGCATGTGGATTTTGAATAATATAAGTTTTTGCAAAAGGCTAATGAGATTTTGATGGGAATTTTATTGATTATGTGGATCACTTGCAGGGGTTGGGGTATGGCCATTTTAACATTATTAAGTTCTCTGATAGATGAACATGGGATTTCTTTCCATTTATTGAGGTATTTAAGAATTTGGGGGGCAGTGCTTTAGAGTTTCAGTGTACAAGTCGTGTCCCTTTTTGTTTAAATTTATTCTTGAGTATTATATTTTTGATATAATCAAAATTGAATTGTTTTCTTAAATTCCTTTTCAGATTTTTCATTGACAGTGTATAGAATTATAGCTGATTTTCTCATGTGTTGACCTTGTATTCTGCTACTTTGCAGATTTTATTCGTTTTAATGATTTTCTGTGTGTGGATTTTCTATATATAAGATTAGGTTTTCTGTAAGTAGAGATACTTTACTTTTTTCCAACTTCGATGTCATTTTAAAATTAATGATGTTTATTTATTTATTTATTTTGCAATATTGTATTGGTTTTGCCATACATCAACATGAATCTGCCACGGGTGTACACGTGTTACCCTTCTGAACCCCCTCCCACCTCCCTCCCCATACTATCCCTCTGGGTCATCCCAGTGCACCAGCCCCAAGCATCCTGTATCCTGCATCGAACCTGGACTGGCGATTCATTTCTTAATGATATTATACATGTTTCATTGCCATTCTCCCAAATCATCTCACCCTCTCCCTCTCCCACAAAGCCCAAAAGACTGTTCTATACGTCTGTGTCTCTCTTGCTGTCTCACATAGAGGGTTATCGTTACCATCTTTCTAAATTCCATATGCATGCATTACTATTGGTGTTTTTCTTTCTGGCTTACTTCACTCTGTATAATAGGCTCCAGTTTCGTCCACCTCATTAGAACTGATTCAAATGTATTCTTTTTAGTGGCTGAGTAATACTCCATTGTGTATATGTACCACAGCTTTCTTATCCATTCATCTGCTGATGGACCTCTAAGTTGCCTCCATGTCCTGGCTATTATAAACAGTGCTGCAATGAACATTGGTGTACACATGTCTCTTTCAATTCTAGTTTCCTTGGTGTGTATGCCCAGCAGTGGGATTGCTGGGTCATATGGGAATTCTCTTTCCAGTTTTTTAAGGAATCTCCACAATGTTTTCCATAGTGGCTGTACTAGTTTGCATTCCCACCAACAGTGTAAGAGGGTTCCCTTTTCTCCACACCCTCTCCAGCATTTATTGCTTGTAGACTTTTGGATAGCAGCCATTCTGACTGGCGTGAAATGGTACCTCATTTTCATGGATGCCCTTTATTAGGCTGAGGACGTTTCCTTCTATTCCTAGTTTATTCAGTGTTTTTATCATGAAGTTTTGGATTTTGTCACATGCTATTTTTGCATCAATTGAGATTATTGTGTGACAGGGATTTTCCTTCAGTCTATTGTGGTGTCTTACTTTGATTGGTTTTTATATGTTGAACCACACTTGCCTTCTTAAGTCCCACTTGGTCATGTTGTGTAATTTTTCTAATATGCTGCCAGGTTTAATACGCTAGTATTTTGTTGAAGAGTTCTGCATATAGTTTCATAAGGATAACTGGTCTATAGTTTTTTCTTGTTTGTTTTTGTTTCTTTATGACGTCCTTATTTGGCTTTGGTGTCAAGAAAACAGTCTTCTAATAGAATGAAATAGGAGTGTGTCCCACTCCTTTTCTATCAGTTATCTGCAGGAGGTGGAAATGAATTGATGTTAATTCTTGTTTGAAAAATTTGCTTAATTCACCAGTTAGGCTATCTGATGCTGGGATTTCCTGTAGGGGTAAAGTTTAGTTATTAATTTAACCTCTTACCTGTTATAAATCTATTTACATTTTCTCTTTCTTCTTCAATCAGTTTTGGTAGTTTGTGTTTCTAGGAGTTTGTTCATTTCATCTACATTTTCTAAATTTTCGATATGCAGTTGTTCATAGTATCTCTTCTAATTCTTTGGATTTCTAGTAGGTCTGTAGTAATGTCCCCACTTTCATTTCTGATTACAGTAATTTGAATCTTCTCTCTTTTTTTCTTGGTTAGTCTAACTGAAAGTTTGTCGGTTTTACTCATTTTTATTTTTTTAAAGAATCAATCTTAGGTTTTGTTGATTTTTCTCTGTTGTTTTTCTGTCCTCTAGTTCATTTATCTGTGCTCCCATATGTATAAATTTCCTTTCTTCTGCTCAATCCTTCAGTACTCATCCAGACCATTTACAACTCTGCCTTAGCCTTCACTATGCTGGCAGGAAACTTGAAAGTGACAGAGAGGTGAATGTGTAGCTTGTCCTCCCTCTTTTCAGCATTAAGTGTACAGCTCTGGGCATGTGCGTGGTCTTCTCAGTTGCCCAATATACACACATCTTTTACAAGCTTTTATTTTGCCTCATATTTCTTTTCCGAACCTCTTTCTCCCTGGCTTTTGGTCTATTGCTTGTCCTGACTGTTATCCCTTGATTTGGACATCTGTGGCCAGTATTTTTGCCTTTAAGTGCTTTTGGCAAATGCTACCCCAGCCTGGGAATGCCTCAGTTCAACACTGTAAGCCCTCATGTAGTTGTTCAGTTCAGTTCACTTGCTTAGTCGTGTCTGACTCTTTGCGACCCCATGGACTGCAGCATACCAGGCTTCCTTATCCACCACCAAATCCCGGAGCTTACTCAAACTCATGTCCATTGAGCTGGTGATGCCATCCAACCATCTCATCTGCTGTCATCCCCTTCTCCTCCCGCCTTCAACCTTTCCCAGCATCAGGGTCTTTTCCAATGAGTCAGTTCTTCACATCAGGCCAAAGTATTGGAGTTTCAGTTTCAGCATCAGCCCTTCCAATGAATACTCGGGACTGATTTCATTTAGGATTGACAGGTTGGATCTCGTTGCAGTCCAAGAGACTCTGAAGAGTCTTTTCCAACATCACAGTTCAAACACATCAATTCTTTGGCACTGAGCTTTCTTCATAGTCCAACTCGTCACATCTGTACATGACTGCTGGAAAAACTATACCTTTGACTAGATGTACCTTTGTTGGCAAAGGGATGTCTCTTCTTTTTAATATGCTGTCTAGATTGGTCATAGGTTTTCTTTCAAGGAGCAAGTGTCTTTTAATTTCATGGCTCCAGTCACTGTCTGCAGTGATTTTGGAGCTCCCCAAAATAAATTCTCTCACTGTTACTTTGCCGTGAAGTGATGGGATCAGATGCCATGATCTTAGTTTTCTGAATGGTTAGTTTTAAGCCAACTTTTTCACTCTCCTCTTTCACTTTCATCAAGAGGCTCTTTAATTCTTCTTTGCTTTCTGCCATAAGGGTGCTGTCATCTGCATATCTGAGGCTATTGATATTCCTCCTGGCAATCTTGATTCCAGCTTGTACTTCATCCAGTCCTGCATTTTGCATGATGTACTATGTATATAAGTTAAATAAGCAGGGTGAAAATATACAGCCTTGACATACTCCTTTCCTGATTAGGAACCAGTCTGTTATTCCATGTTCAGTTCTAACTGTTGCTTCTTGACCTGCATACAGATTTCTCAAGAGGCAGGTCAGGTGGTCTGGTATTCCCATCTCTTTCAGAATTTTCCGCAGTTGTTGTGATACACACAAAGGCCTTGTCATAGTCAGTAAAGCAAAAGTAGGTGTTTTTCTGGAACACTCTTGCTTTTTCAATGATCCAACTGATGTTGGCAATTTGATCTCTGGTTCCTCTGCCTTTTCTAAATGCAGCCTGAACACAGGATTGTGTTCAGGAATAGAAGTTCACAGTTCACGTACTGTTGAAGCCTGGCTTGGAGAATTTTGAGTATTACTTTGTTAGTGTATGAGATGAATGCAATTATGCAGTAGTTTGAGCATTCTTTGGCATTGCCTTTCTTTGGGATTGGAATGAAAACCTACCTTTTCCAGTCCTGTGGCCACTGCTGAGGTTTCCAAATTTGCTGGCATATTTAGTGCAGCACTTTCACAGCATCATCTTTTAGGATTTGAAATAGCTCAACTGGAATTCCATCACCTCCACTAGCTTTGTTCATAGTGATGCTTCTTAAGGCCCACTTGACTTCACATTCCAGGATGTCTGGCTCTTGTTGAGTGATCACACCATCATGGTTATCTGGGTCATGAAGATCTTTTTAGTATATTTCTGTGTATTCTTGCCACCTATTCTTAATATCTTCTGCTTCTGTTAGGTCCTTACCATTTCTGTCCTTTATTGTGCCCATCTTTGCATGAAATGTTCCCTTGGTATCACTAATCTTCTTGAAGAGATCTCTTGTCTTTCCCATTCTATTGTTTTCCTCTATTTCTTTCCATTGATCATTGTGGAAGGCTTTCTGCTCTCTCCTTGCTATTTGGAACTCTGCATTCAAATAGGTTTATCTTTTGAATGAAAAGAAGCTAAATCTTTTGAATGAAGTGAAGCTAAAGCAAAGGAGAAAAGGAAAGATATACCCATTTGAATGCAAAGAAAAGAAGCTAGTAGTTCAGGGAGCTATCAAACAGGTCAGAAAACACAACCACAATTCTTTGAGAATAGCATCCATGTTGTGCCTTCTGGCACTAGTAGCCTGTGCCAAGAGTATGGTCTCTTGTCTCACTGGCCACTGGTAATCTCAAATTGGGAGATGGGATGCAGGCAATTAAAAATGTGAGGGTTCTCTCTTATGAAAATGCAGCAGCATCTTTCTTCAGTAAGTTTGCCCCTGGTCATTGTGAGATTCTGACTTGAATCCAGAGCTCCACAAAAGTTAACTCTGACAGTTTTGTGCTGGTGTTTTAGTTGCTTTTGTGAAAAGATGGAGCCCTGGAGTTCCCTACATTGCTATTTTGATGATGTAATTCCATATGGGGTCTTAATAGTTGATTATACCATCCTGTGCTCCTAGTGAGAGATTATTAAATATATCCTTGAGTTCTGAATAGTAAGGAACTATGATATCTTTAAAATCAAATATTAGCAATAATGAAAAGTGACATATTTAATTTGCATTTAGCAAATACTGATTGAATAACTTCTATATAAATGACCATATTTTAAAAAAGTAGAATATACAAAATATAAACTGTATATAATGTGATGAAATGATTCACCACCAAAACCAGAACACTTTGAAAATAAAAAGAAGAGCTAACCAGTCAGGAAATCAGGATTAAGGTGTAACCTGGACTATATTTCACTATCTGTTATATATTCAGGCTAGTTCTTTCTCTCTAGTGATTGATAAAATTTACTTATGGTCTAGTCCTCTGTGGTCTTATAGTTATTAATTTTTGTTATTCTTAGGTAGCTGTGCAAAGGACTTGTTGCTAAAGAGTTGCATGCGGGATGAGTTTGCTTTTCTTATTCATAATACATCTATGAACAGTATTTTTCATTCTCACTTGGAAATAATCACATTTATGGTAGACATTATGTTATGAACTTTTGTATCAATATTTTTAAAATGTAATTTAATATGCAGTAATGAAAAATTGACTCCTTTTTTTTTTCAATCTTTAAGGTAAGTATGGTATCTGGTGTAAAGGGGCTTCCCTGGAGCCTCAGTGGTAAACAGTCTGCCTGCAATGCAGGATACCCTGGTTCGATTCCTGGGTTTGGAAGATCCCATGAGAATGGAATAGCAACCCGCTCCAGGATTCTTGCCTGGAGAATTCCATGGACAAAGGAGCCTGGCGGGCTACCGTCCATGGGGTTGCAAATAGTCAGACATGACTGAGCAACTAACACTTAAAGGGCCCACCTTCATTCTTTTAATATGACTATCCATACATCCCCTGTTCATGGACTGTGATGTATGCTATATGTATATATTATTCATTTATAAAATAATTCATGCTGCAGAATATCTCAGTAAGTTCCTTTCCAAGTGCTTTCTCCCTTTTTGGTAAATGTGGCATGTTCATTAGACTTGTCCAGAGTCACAGTTGTATGTTGGGAGGTAATTTGATCACTGTGTCTGTTTGTTTTACATAGAAATGGCAAGTAAGATCCTTAGAGACTCAGGATTTTAACTGACAGCAGATGAGAAAAGCAGAATATTTTAAGGGCAAATGCCACAGCATAAATTGTAAAATATTGGCAATCCTTTTCTTTCAGTAAAATTACCTGCAGCTGTATTGGCAAATGGCTTATCATGTATATTCAAAAAGCTAAAGTATGGGCAATTTGAACTCATTTATCTTTTTTAAATCCATGCAAATAATCACAACATTAATCTTTTTTTCTACAAAAGAATGAACAACTAGTTTGAAATGCCAGTTCTTTAAAGAGATTTCCATTTCTCTAGTGTATCTGAGATCTTCCTTATAGCTCAGATGATAAAGAATCTGCCTGCAATGCAGGAGACCTGGGTTTGATCCGTGGGTCAGGAAGATCCTCTGGAGAAGGGAACAGCAATCCACTCCAGTATTCTTGCCTGGAGAATCTCATGGATAGTTCGTGGGTCAGACACGACTGAGCGACTAACACACACAGTGTATCTAGATTAAAAATGAGAGTTTAAAGAAGGGATTAAGAACTTTAAATGTTTGAAATAGAGGAGACACAAGAGTTCAGATTTATTTCTGCCATATACAAACAAATGTTTCTCATTCATGCATTAAAATGAGGAACCATATCTATGGCATCAAAATGTGCCTTTAAATAAAGCGTTGATAGTAAAACATTGTTTTTCTTCAGGAATATGTTTCAAAAATAAATTATTTCATTAAAGTACTATTTAATTTATTACATTCCATAACAGATAAGATTTTCCTTTTATACTTTCCAGCACTCGCCAGTTTTTCTAAATGGTTTGCATTCTTTCTTACTTTGAATCTACTTTCTCTTTTTTTCTTGCCTTCTTTCTTTGTTGGTCTTTATTTTATCCAGTTGATAACACCAATAATAATAAATGACTAACCTTTATTGAAACTTAAAATGTGCCAATGTTTTTGACATTTTGCTTTTTAAATAATTTAATACATGCTTCTTTGTATATTTGGGGAAAGTCAGGTGTCTGGTGTGTGTGTGTGTGTGTGTGTGTGTGTGTGTCTTCAGTCACTCAGTAATGCCCACCTCTTTGCAACCCCATGGACTGTATGGCCCCTCTGTTCATGGGATTTCCCAGGCAAGAAGACTGGAGTGGGTTGCCATTTCCTCCTCCAGGGGATCTTCCCAACCCAGGGATCGAACCTGCATCTGCTTTGTAGGTGGATTTGTTACCACTGAGCCACTGGGGAAACCCCTGGTGAGTAAGTAGCAAATTCTTAAATAAGGGTAAATCCTAGTCAGCCTTGTCCCTAGAACCTGTGCTCAGAACAGTTCTACTTACTACTGGTGATTATAGCAGAGTATAGTGTCTTCTCTTTCTATATTTATCCTCTTCATGACCAGGCTCCTCTCACTGTGGTTAGAACTTTTCCTTTCACTGAGCACAATGAATACTATTTGATAATTCAGTCAGGAAAAAAACTCAATATAAATGCAAAAGCAGTATATTCATTACATCTGATACTTGGCTTACATATATGTAATTTGTATAAAGCCATATATTTCAGATAATTTTATTAAAGAATGTAATATTACTTTGATGTTATATCTATGGATAAAGGTCATTATATAATGGAGTTACTTTCCTATTAGTATGTTATTTGTGTTTAAAAATGACTTTCTCTTATTTCTCTAATATCATTTATGGAGCCTTAAAAACTCAGTTTGTAGTCGATTCCTGTCATTATTTACTTTGATACTTAAATTGACTTTAATGTGGCCCATGGCAGCCTCTTCCAGCTTGTTTCTGTGTGTCCCCTAGCCATTTCCCATAAGCCTTAAAGCCTATCCTTACTTACAGGCACAATAAATAACATACGGGGTGTTAGGGAGAAGAGAAACCCTTCTTTACCAAAGGATGAGCAATAAAAGCACAAAATCAGTGACAGAAATAGAAAATATTCTCTTACAATTACTAAAGTAATAATTAAATTACTCTGGCGTCATCAATCACTGAGAAAAAATAGCAAAGAGAATATTCACAATTTAAATGATAAAACTTAACATCACCAGAAATGGGCCTAATGATATTACTATATCCTGTTATAATGCAATAATAAGAAGATACATATGTCAAAGTAATATGCATGTCAATAATGTAATGATATATCTATAACATATGCATTGATTTGTATATATTTATATAAATACCAATTAGAAAGATACCAAGAAGTTTTTATGCATGTGAAACTAAAATATGCAGTGGCTTTATATTGTAAAGCCACTTAGTAAAACTACTAGGTGGGTTTGATCATTATATTTGTGTGTAAATATATTAACGTTTGTATATATATATTACATCTGAAATAGTAATTAAGTTTGATATCATTTGTAGCTTCCATGGGCAGTATCAGAAATTTATGTTAGCTGACACTTTTGTGAATTTATGATTTTCTAACTAAGCCACTGAATCTGTTATTTTTTATTTGCAAACAACTGGTAGAATTGTGACATCTATGCTAAATAATGTATTATCTTCTTTCAATATTTTTTATTGCGTTAAAAATCTCACTTCTGTCTTTCAAGTCTCATCTCCACCCAGTTCCTGCTCACTTTGGAATTCTCTGAGTAGCAACACTTTCTGCCTCATGGTTGGTCCTTTTAACCTGCTGTGTGTGTGTGTGTGTGTGTGTGTCTGTGTCTGTGTCTGTGTCTGTGTCTGTCTGTCTGTCTGTCCTGGAACTTCGCCTTGGGTAGGATAGTTAAGAATATATAAAAACTATATCCTCAAACATCAGCTTTCCATGAATATTTTGATTACATTATTGCTTCTTTCCATTCTGGTATTAAAAATTCTAAATGTTATGTATATTTAGAGGTGTATTTATTCAGCACATTCTTGTAAATGATAGAAAATTCCTGTCCTATTTGAGCTTGATTTCTGGTCTTTATTTTTATTGAAAGCTTTGGTGAATTGCTTCGGCTTTTAGAAAATGTTTTTATAGAACATTCTTGTAGGATATTAAGTGATTAATCCTTTTGCTAGAAGATTACAGAAGCCCTCAAATCTGTGCAGAATTCAACAAATCCAAATTAATAGCATTTAAACATCGGAAAGGTGGTTTCCCTTGGGAGCATGAGCAATTATTTTAGCCCTATGCCCAAGTAACTCAAGCCGTTAGGAGCTGTCCTGTCTTTTCCATTCTGTGAGCCTGAAGGGATGGCAGGCAGCTCTGCCGGTGATGCAGGACTTTCCGCAGTGGTACTTGCAAGTTAGTCTTTGGCTCGGCATCACACAGTCTGTGTCACCACGCCCACTCTTCCTCCTGTTTGTGAGATTTGGTCAACTCCCAGCAGGTAGCACATGGCTACGTACTGTTGGCCTCGCCCGCTCCCTTTCCTTCTTAAGAATGTGTTTGGTTAGATGAAATACTCAAGTTTTCTCGTTAAACTTAACTGGAACATTTAACCAACTTACGCCTGAATAAGATACTTGATAAAGAAGTTCACGGAGCACGTCCCAGTTTGATGCGCTATAAATAGTTTGCCTTTCCTGTCTCTTGCCCTGCGCTTGCGTACATGTGTGTGCATGTGTGTGTATGTCTTACGTTTCCATCGTGATCTCTCTTTAGATTTCTTGCTAGTGTGTCTGTATCACCAGGATAGGGCACAACATCTTATTGACATCGAATACAGTTTAAACTGCCATCCTTGAAATTACTGCTGCTTTTGTTTGAAAATATTATCTACTATAGGTTTTTGTCAGCTTTTTGTTACAGTGCTTCATCTTGTATTTCTAGCATTCTGAACTCTGGGCATCAAAGCATAAACATCTGGGCCATCTGAAGATTTGGCAATTTTTAAAGTGCACAGTGAGTCCTGGGCTTCAGATGTAATTGTAACACACTTAATGAGTGTAATAACCTTATGAGTGTTGTTTACATACATGTTTGCATAATGATAGACTCATATCTGAAAAGAAATCATCTAATCAATGTGAATTCTCATCATTTGCCACCTATCCTGATGTGGGATTGGCATTTTGTAAAAACTTTGTAGCTGAAAGCTTGTCTCAGGAGATTGTGAATATGGTATACATCACAGTGGAGGGGGTATGTTTATTTTGCTTTTTGAATTTTAGGTATTAAAGGTCCACTTTTCTGTTCTTTAAGGGAAAACCTATTCCCAGAGTTATCTGTATCTTGAAAGTTTGATGATGATTGTTTGACTTTTTTAAATGGGGCTTTTTGTTAGATTTTGAGAGCCTGAAGCTAATGCATTTTGATACTTTTCTTTCATCATCTCCAGGCTAAGACAGAGATGTTTCTTGAAGTATTTTGCTCTGACAAATTAATGAAGGAAAATGATCTATAAGATACTGTAGAAGCATAATCCATACCATTCAGTAGGTGAAATGCTGTAGATGTCTTATATATGTCATAAAATGTTTGCAATTTGGGCTAATTTTGAGCAGAGCCAGCCTGAATTAATAAGCAGTACAAATGTCTTTAAAGATGTATAATATTATTATGTAAAACTAATCATGACCTGATTCTATGAAAACAAAACCAGAAATAATCGCTATGCTTAAATTTCAGACCATACTTTTTAGGGTAATTGCTCTTCACAAGGACTTCAAACTAACTTTCATTTCATCAAATTACTTATATTTCCTTATAGCATTTTAATATAACTTAATTGACTATTAAATGCACACACACATGTGCACACACGTGCAACTGGAAACCAGTTCACTGATTTTGTTGTGCAGAATGTTTGATTTCATTCCTAGATCACAGGACCTTCAGTTTTTTAATAATACAAAATCATGGAAAGCAGATATTGATAAACTTACATCTTCCTTTAGGACAGAAGGAACTGATTTTACTTTTTTGGATTTTTGTGATGTGACTGTAAAAGAATAAGCAAAGTTCTTAATAGAATTTTCTTTTGGCCCTTAAATTTAAAATAAATTGTACACATTTTTCTGTCTTTGAAAGGTTTTCAAAAACAGAAAGCAGGATGAAGAAGTGAGAATCCTCTAATTTGTTTCATGATAAATTAGCCATATTCATAATGTAATACTGTGTATTACATATACATAATGCAATACAGAAATTGGAGAAAGACAGAGGAGAGAGATGGGAAGCAGGACTTCCTGTTCATAATGAAATACTCTTTTCTGATGAGTAAGGTGTTGATCCAACCAGTTACTTTTATACTGAAACCAAGGGAAATAAAGATTCCTTTGCCTTCCCTGTTTTACTTAGGTAGGAAGAAGGGGAGACTGTGAAGGCACTGAGTGCTGAAGATAGGCAGCAACATTTTAGAAACCATGACTCATTTTAACCTTACTGATTATTAATATTATTTTTGGCAAGGATGCATTCTGTCTACATATTTTAATACAGGGAAAATGCTAGTCAGACCATTTTCTTATTTAATAATGCTATAAAGAGGAAGATAGTTCAGTTCAGTTGCTCAGTTGTGCCCGACTCTTTGTGACCCCATTAATTGTAACACACCGGGGCTCTCTGTCCATCACCAACTCCCAGAGTTCACCCAAACTCATGTCCATCAAGTCGGTGATGCCATCCAGCCATCTCATCCTCTGTCATCCCCTTCTCCTCCTGCCCCCAATCCCTCCCAGCATCAAAGTCTTTTCCAATGAGTCAACTCTTTGCATGAGGTGGCCAAAGTATTGGAATTTCAGCTTTAGCATCAGACCTTCCAAAGAACACGCAGGGCTGATCTCCTTTAAAATGGACTGGTTGGATCTCTTTGCAGTCCAAGGGACTCTCAAGAGTCTTCTCCAACACCACAGTTCAAAAGCACCAATTCTTCGGTGCTCAGCTTTCTTCACAGTCCAACCTTCACATCCATACATGACCACTGGAAAAACCATAGCCTTGACTAGACATACCTTCGTTGGCAAAGTAATGTCTCTGGCTTTTTAATATGCTATCTAGGTTGGTCATAACTTTCCTTCCAAGGAGTAAGTGTCTTTGAACTTCATGGCTGCAATCACCATCTGCAGTGATTTTGGAGCCCCCAAAAATAAAGTCTGACACTGTTTCCACTGTTTCCCCATCTATTTCCCGTGAAGTGATGGGACCAAATGCCATGATCTTCGTTTTCTGAATGTTGAACTTTAAGCCAACTTTTCACTCTCCTCTTTCACTTTAATCAAGAGGCTTTTTAGTTCCTCTTCACTTTCTGCCATAAGGGTGATGTCATCTGCATATCTGAGGTTATTGGTATTTCTCCGGGCAATCTTGATTCCACCTCGTGCTTCTTCGAGCCCAGCGTTTCTCATGATGTACTCTGCATAGAACTTAAATAAGCAGGGTGACAATATACAGCCATGACATATTCCTTTTCCTATTTGGAACCAGTCTGTTCTTCTGTGTCCAGTTCTAACTGTTGCTTCCTGATCTGCATATAGGTTTCTCAAGAGGCAGGTCAGGTGGTCTGGTATTCCCATCTCTTTCAGAATTTTCCACAGTTTGTTGTGAACCACACAGTCAAAGGGTTTGGCATAATCAACAAAGCAGAAATAGATGTTTTTCTGGATCTCTCTTGCTTTTTTGATGACCCAGCAGATGTTGGCAATTTGATCTCTGGTTCCTCTGCCTTTTCTAAAACCAGCTTGAACATTTGGAAGTTGACAGTTCACATATTGCTGAAGCCTGACTTGGAGAATTTTGAGCGTTACTCTATTAGCGTGTGAGATGAGTGCAATTGTGTGGTAGTTTGAGCATTCTTTGGCATTGCATTTCTTTGGGATTGGAATGAAAACTGACCTTTTCCAGTCCTGTGGCCACTTCTGAGTTTTCCAAATTTGCTGGCATATTGAGTGCCGCACTTTCAGAGCATCATCTTTCAGGATTTGAAAGAGCTCAATAGGAATTCCATCACCTCCACTAGCTTTGTTTGTAGTGATGCTTTCTAAGCCCCACTTGACTTCACATTCCAGAATGTCTGGCTCTAAGTGAGTGATCACACCATTGTGATTATCTTGGCCATGAAGCTCTTTTTTGTACAGTTCTGTGTATTCTTGCCACCTCTTCTTAATATCTTCTGCTTCTCTTATGTCCATACCATTTCTGTCCTTTATCGAGCCCATCTTTGCATGAAATGTTCCCTTGGTATCTCTAATTTTCTTGAAGAGATCTCTAGTCTTTCCCATCTGTTGTTTTCCTCTATTTCTTTGCATTGATCGCTGAGGAAGGCTTTCTTATCTCTTTTTGCTATTCTTCGGAACTCTGCATTCAGATACTTGTATCTTTCCTTTTCTGCTTTGCTTTTCACCTCTCCTCTTTTCACAGCTATTTGTAATTCCTACCCAGACAGCCATTTTTCTTCTTTGCATTTCTTTTCCATTGGGATGGTCTTGATCCCTGTCTCCTGTACAATGTCACGAACCTTCATCCATAGTTCATCAGGCACTCTATCTGTCAGATCTAGTCCCTTAAATCTATTTCTCACTTCCACTGTATAATTATAAGGGATTTGATTTAGGTCATACCTGAATGGTCTAGTGGTTTTCCCTACTTTCTTCAATTTAAGTCTGAATTTGGTAATAAGGAGTTAATTCTGTGAGCCACAGTCAGCTCCTGGTCTTGTTTTTTTGACTGTATAGAGCTTCTCCATCTTTGGCTACAAAGAATATAATCAATCTGATTTTGGTGCTGACCATCTGGTGATATCCACATGTATAGTCTTCTCTTGTGTTGTTGGAAGAGCGTGTTTGCTATGACCAGTGCGTTCTCTTGGCAAAACTCTTATTAGCCTTTGCCCTGCTTCATACCGCATTCTAAGGCCAAATTTGCCTGTTACTCCAGGTGTTTCTTGACTTCCTATTTTTGCATCCCAGTCCCCTATAATGAAAAGGACATCTTTTTTGAGTGTTAGTTCTAAAAGGTCTTGTAGGTGTTCATAGAACCGTTCAACTTCAGCTTCTTCAGCATTACCCGTTGGGGCATAGACTTGGATTACTGTAATATTGAATGGTTTTCCTTGGAAACGAACAGAGATCATTCTGTCGTTTTTGAGATTGCATCCAAGTACTGCATTTTGGACTCTTTGTACCATGATGGCTACTCCATTTCTTCTAAAGGATTCCTGCCCACAGTAGTAGATATAGTGGTCATCTGATTTAAATTCATCCATTCCAGTCCATTTTAGTTCACTGCTTCCTAGAATGTCGACATTCACTCTTGCCATCTCCTGTTTGATTGCTTCCAATTTGCCTTGATTCATGGACCTAACATTCCAGGTTCCTATGCAATATTGCTCTTTACAGCACTGGACCTTGCTTCTATCACCAGTCACATCCACAACTGAGTATTCTCCACTGATCCAGTAGCATATTGGGCAGCTACTGACCTGGGGAGTTCCTCTTTCAGTATCCTATCATTTTGCCTTTTCATACTGTTCATGGGGTTCTCAAGGCAAGAATACTGAAGTGGTTTGCCATTCCCTTCTCCAGTGGACCACATTCTGTCAGACCTCTCCACCATGACCCGCCCATCTTGGCTGGCCCCATCTGACATGGCTTAGTTTCATTGAGTTAGACAAGGCTGTGGTCCGTGTGATTAGATTGACTAATCTTCTGTGATTATGGTTTGTGTTTCTGCCCTCTGATGCCTCTCACAACACCTACCATCTTACGTGGGTTTCTCTTAGCTGGGAAGTAGGGTATCTCTTCACGGCTGCTTCAGCGAAGCACAGCTGCTGCTCTTACCTTGGATGAGGGGTATCTCCTCACAGCTGCTCCTCCTGACCTTGAATGTGGAGTAGCTCCTCTCAGCACTCCTGCGCTCGTGCAGCCACCAAAGAGGAGGATAAGACTAGTAAATATTTGAAAGAATGGTTAAAATATACTGTATTCTTTATAGCTGATAAAAGATGGTTTAATATGCAACAGCAAATTACAAATTAGTTTCTGAAGTTATTGATACTCTCATGTAAGATCAGATGACTGCTTTTAAAAGATGAATGTGAATGTTAAGGAAGCAAATATTTACCTTAACATGAGTGAAAATTGGCAATGAATTAGGTAAAATTTGCCTTGAATCAGGAATGTGAAGTGGTCCTGTTACAGAAGTGAAACACACTAAAACCTGAGCAGTTTCAACAGTGATTTGTGGTTTCTCAAGGAAACACTGTGAAGTCAAGTGTGCCTTAGGAAGCATCACTATGAGTAAAGCTAGTGGAGGTGATGGAATTCCAGTTGAGCTAGTTCAAATCCTAAAAGATAATGCTGTGAATGTGCTGCATTCAATTTCCCAGCAAATCTGGAAAACTCAGCAGTGGCCACAGGACTGGAAAACGTCATTTTTCATTCAAATCTCAAAGAAGGGCAATGCCAAAGAATGTTCAAACTACTGCACAATTGCACTCATCTCACATGCTAGCAAAGTAATACTCAAAATTCTCCAAGCCAGGCTTCAATAGTGGGTGAACCATAAACTTCCAGGTGTTCAAGCTGGATTTAGAAAAGGCAGAGGAACCAGAGATCAAATTGCCAACATCTGCTGGATCATGGAAAAAGCAAGAGAGTTCCAGAAAAACATCTATGTCTGCTTTATTGACTATGCCAAAGCCTATGACTGTGTGAATCACAACGAACTGGAAAATTCTGAAAGAGATGGGAATATCAGACCACCTGATCTGCCTCTTGAGAAATCTGTATGCAGGTCAAGAAGCAGCAGAGCTGGACATGGAACAACAGACTGGTTCCAAATGGGGGAAGGGGTATGTCAAGGCTGTATATTTTCACCGTGCTTATTTAACTTATATGCAGAGTACATCATGAGAAATGCTGGGCTGGTTGAAGCACAAACTGGAATCAAGATTGTGAGGAGAAATATCAATAAACTCAGATATGTAGATGACACCACCCTTATGGAAGAAAGCGAAGAAGAACTAAAGAGTGAAAAAGTTGGCTTAAAACTCAACATTCAGAAAACTAAGATCATGGCATCTGGTCCCATCACTTCATGGCAGTAGATGGGGAAACAGTGGAAATAGTAACAAACTATTTTGAGGGGCTCCAAAATCACTACAGATGTTGACTGCATCCATGAAATTAAAAGACGCTTGCTTCTTGGAAGAAAAAGTATAACCAACCTAGACAGCATATTAAAAAGCAGAGACATTACTTTGCTGGCAAAGGTCCGTCAAGTCAAAGCTATGGTTTTTCCAGTAGTCATGTATGGATGTGAGAGTTGGACTCAGCTTTAAAGCTGAATGCTGAAGAATTGATGCTTTTGAACTGTGGTATTGGAGAATACTCTTGAGAGTACCTTGGACTGCAAAGAGACCCAGCCAGTCCATCCTAAAGGAAATCAGTCCTGAATATTCACTGGAAGGACTGATGCTGAAGCTGAAACTCCAATACTTTGGCCACCTGATGTGAAGAGCTGACTCATTTGAAAAGACCCTGATCCTGGGAAAGGTTGAAGGTGGGAAGAGAAGGGGACGACAGAGGATGAGATGGTGGGATGGCATCACTGACTCAATGGACATGAGTTGAGTAAACTCCGGGAGTTGCTGGTGGACAGGTAGGCCTTACATACTGCAGCCATGGGGTCGCAAAGAGTTAGACATGACTGAGCCACTGAACTGAACTGGAGGAAACACTGAGTTTTCTTTCCTAGTCTGTATTCAGGGAATCTGTGTTTGACTCATAATATTGTATAAATTAATAATTTATGTGTGTTTTCTAGAAAGCTGTCTAGTGACACACCTCACATGAGTGCTCAGTTACATCCAACCTTTGCAGCCCCATGGACTGTAGCCCATCAGGCTCCTGTGTCCATGGGATCCTCCAGGCAAGAATACTGGAGTGGGTTGCCATTCTCTTTTCCAAGGGATCTTCTTGATCCAGGGATCGAACCTGGGTCTCCTGCATTGCATGCATATTCTTTACCTCTGAGCCACCAGGGAAGCTCTTTAGATATTATCAAGTCAGTTAATTTCTTATATCTCTTACATATATACTGAAAAAGTTGGTCCTTTTAAAAAAATATTCTTCTATATTCCACCAGATAATCAAAACTTACTATACCAGAAATCCAAAAGTCTGAGTATACTCTTTTCTGTTTCATTCATGATAGTTATTTTTATGAAGTACATATTAACCACTAGTCATGGTATTAACAATCGTTGTTCTTGCTATATCTATATTAGAAGTGATAAGTGATATAGTTACCAAAGTGATTTAAAGAGTATGGTGGCTCCCCAATTTACTGTGAGTAATAGCATGGAAAAACAGTTGGCACTTCTGAATAACCCTATGCCTGCAATAGGCAGTGATTTAATTTTGAAGTTATTTTATTACTTTCAAATGAAATGAGAAATCTACCTTGTTTCTTACTATGAGCCTCTTTATTAATTCACAATTTATCCTCCTTTGGTGATTATCATGATTCATGTATCACTGCCTGACTTGTATTATATATCCAGTTGCCATTATATAATGGTGGGAATTTGATATTTCTCATTACAGTGGAATTATGTTCCTTTTATACAGTAAAGGAGGCTTCTGTATTTCAGGAAGCAAATTATGAATACTTACTTAACAAATAGAAACATGTCACTGAACAGGTCTTCCCATTAAATTTTGTTGTACTTAGATTTTGAAACTCAGTTAAACTCAGCACACTGATAACACAGGTAATAAATTTGATGCTCTGGTATGAACAAGATCCTATGAGAAGTCATGGAGAGTATCTGTACCCTTGAGGAGTGTTACTTGCTCAGTCATGTCCAACTCTTTGCGACCCCATGAATTGTAGCCCGCCAGGCTTCTCTGTCCATGGGATTCTCCAGGCAAGAATACTGGAGTCAGAGGGAGAGGGAGAGGGTGGGATGATTTGGGAGAATGGCATTCTATCATGTATACTATCATGTAAGTATCGAATCTCCAGTCTATGTCCGATGCAGGATACAGCATGCTTGGGGCTGGTGCACGGGGATGACCCAGATGGATGTTGTGAGGAGGGAGGTCAGAGGGAGGTTCATATTTGGGATCGCATGTACACCCGTGGTGGATTCATGTCAATGTATGGCAAAACCGATACAGTATTGTAAAGTAAAATAAAGTAAAAATAAAAATTAAAAAAAAAAAAGAATACTGGAGTGGGTTGCCATTCCCTTCTCCAGGGGAGCTTCCCGACCCAGGGATCAAACCTGGGTCTCCCACATTGCAGGTGGGTTCTTTACTGTCTGAGCCACCAGAGATGTTCCATATCCTTGAGGAATGTGTGACTTAATAGATGGGGTTTCTACTACATTTTGTGTCAAACAAAATGCATTCAGTAGAAACTATATAGAGAGTGTATATATTATATATAGTTATTTTGAATATATTATACACATATGTATTATATATACTGTGTATTCCCTGGTAGCTCAGACAGTAAAGACTCTGCCTGCAATGCTGGAGACATAGGTTCAGTCCCTGGGTCAAGAAGGTCCTCTGGAGAAGGAAATGGCAACCCATTTCAGTATTCTTGCTTGGGAAATCCCATGGACAGAGGAGCTTGGTGGGCTACAGTCCACAGGGTTGCAAAGAGTTGGAAATGAGTGAGCGACAGGACCACACATAGCTGGCTGCTGTGTTAAAAGTGGATGAGGGTTGGAGGGGTCAGAAGAGAATCAGGGAGACCACTGAAGCTGCTGTTACAATATTGTCATGCTTGAAAGAAAATTCTAATCAGTAAATATCGAATGAATGAATTTTACTTCTGATATCTGAAACAGAGAATAGGTTTTGGTTGATTCCAGGAAATAACAAATCTTTGCAGGCTGCTAATGAAATCTGCCTGTGTGTGCTCATACTGAGAATTCTGTCCTACCCCATTTTTCACGGCAAGTGTATTGCCTCCATTTCACCACAGCACTTACCTTGCAGAGTTGTTATAGGATAATAATAATCATTAAGTTATTATTGTACCAGTTTGCATTTATTTATTAGGCAGAGACTGTGGTGAATGTTTTACACACATTATCTCATATCAGTTTCCCAAACAACGCTATCAGTTAGGTGACATAAATGGCCCTCTTACATACAAGGAAACCGAAGCATGACCCCACCTAAGAAATGATTCCCCCAATGCTGTATATGAAAAGCCAGAAAACAGTTTCAGAAAACCACTTGGAAGGTTCCTTCATTTGCAGCTAAGGAGACAAGCAGAGACAGGTGGAGCCTGCCTGATGACCTTGGCCGAGTTCCGAGCTTGACACCCACCCCAAGAAGCAGCGTGCTCGCTGGATGCAGCTTCCCCATCCCTCCTGGGGTGCTGTCCTCAGTCCCTGTGCTGAAGATCCCTCCTGGGACTCACCCTCCTCAGAAGAAAAGGAGGCAGATTAAAGTCCTGCTTCTGGGATTAAGGTTTTGGTGGAATTCCGGCCTGGGCTCCCTTAATGACTGGCCTTGGAATCGCCCTGGTCCTTCCCCTTCTCCACGGTTTCTGGGACTTCTCCTCCTACTCCTCACTCAAGTCAGGAGGAAAAAGATTCTTCAGTTATTTCTGGAACGCTTTTCTCTTTGTCGTCTTTTCCATTTCGTCATATTTGGGGAAAACCCACACATGTCTGACCTCTCTATTTCTTCAAAGAAACATTTTTCCCTTTCTCAGTTAAAAATGCCTGGCCCAGAGGCTAACACCTTATCTATTTCAAGAACTCCTTAACAAGAAACAAAGAATTCTAAGAGTAGGTTATTGTATCTGCCCTGTTCTGATCTGTGTTGAGAATCTCAGCACTGTTTGAAACCCCTTCAAAGATAATTGCTGGCATTTCCTCCTTTTGTTTTATAGCAGTGTTAACCTACACATCAGAGGGAAAGTACATTTTATGTTTACCTCATATAGTACAATAAAAATTTCACCAGTCCAGACGTAGGTGGAAAGATTAACATTCTATATTTTATGAGACTAATCTTGCTTCCCAAGTTTAAGAGTTTGAACTTGCCATTTAATTACAAATATACTTGTCAAATAGAGTGTAGGATACACAATTAAGTTTGAATTTCAAGTAAACAATGAATTTTTTTAGTGTAAGTGTGATACAATGTTTGTATTTTTATTTGCCAAATCTTGCAACCCTAAATATAACTTTAATCATAAAACTATTTTTAGTTAAAAGTTTAAAGGTTGAGTGATGGAAACAGCAGGCTTCCCTAGTGGTTCAGTGGTAAATAATACAATGCAGGAGACGCAGTTTCCATCTCTGGGTTGGGAAGATCCCCTGGAGAAAGAAATGGCAACCCACTCCAGTATTCTTGCCTGGAAAATCCCATGGACAGGGGAGCCTGGTTGGCTACAGTCCATGGGGTTGCAGAGTTGGGCATGACTTAGCGACCTAAGAACAAAGGAAAAACGTGTTAAAGTATCTCTAATTAGTTTGCATAATCACAATAGTGAAGTGATGGTCCCTGATATATTTCCAGGGTCACATCCCTTGGTCCCTGTTAACACAGACTCACCTAAGTTCTTGCCACCACTGAAGATACTCCTGCGTCACTCTGCTGTGCCTCTGGCCTCAGTCTTGGACCTACTGCCGTGAGTCTCTGCTCTGGGGTCAGCTAGACCCTCACTGAGGTCTCCCATGTCCTTGCTGGGTAACATGCAGGTGTATGAGGTCCCTTCCACATCACAAACTTGGGAAAGAGACTCAAGAACATTGCTTTGGGTCCTTTCTTGACCTTCATAGTAGCTGGAGATCACTTTGACCACATAGCTTGCCATGGAGACCTCTGCAGGGTTACAGAATGTACACATGTTCCTATTGCTTGTAGCGCCTGTTCACTCTTTCCAGACTCTTCCGTCACCAGCCCTCTTGAAGTTCACACCTAATGGAAGTTTGAGGGCAACAAGGCTGTGGATTCTGGAATCCTGCCCTGTTTTTTTGTGCCTGTTTTCTTTCTTCCTCCCAACACAGAGGGCACCTTCCTGTCATAACCTGTATATATATTTAGCCTGCTTACTCTCCAGAAATGGCTTAATGCTTTGCTTTTCAGTGTAAAATGAGCTTTTAAAAATGAGTATTTTTTCCATCCCAACATACCTAAGCTTTTAAGACACAGTGAAGATTCAAGAAAACCATGCTTCAGACTCAATGACCCTTTATTTCAGGTAGTATTATCCTTCCTATTGAAAGAAGGAAAACCATAGAAAAAGCTTCACTGCAATAGGATTTTTCAGGAAGGAAGTGAAGTCGCTCAGTTGTCTCCGACTCTTTGCGACCCTATGGACTGTAGCCCACCAGGCTCCTCCATCCATGGGATTTCCCAGGCAAGAATACTGGAGTGGGTTGCCATTTCCTTCTCCAGGGGATCTTCCTGACCCAGGGATCGAACCTGGGTCTCCCACATTGCAGATAGAGGCTTTACCATCTGAGCCACCAGGGAAGTCCATTGCAAAATTACTTTTTAGACCCTCCATAATCTAGCCTTCGTTATGTGGGTTCAGGTGTGTGTGAGCTTGGGGGGCTTCTTCCTTCGTCTCTGTCTCTCATGCAGGCACATATGCATTCTCTTCTCTCTCTTTTCTTGGAGACTGTATAATTGTGTGTGCATAATTAAAAAGCGACTGTATTAGAGAAGCACAAAATCACTTGAAAGGTTAAATAATCTGGTGCTGAATTTTGAGATAAATTGCAAATTCAGGCTTCTCTATTTTAATACCCTACCCACCCCAGTATCCTGGCCTGGAGAATTCCATGGACTGTGTAGTCCATGGGGTCACAAAGAGTCGGATACGGAGTAAGCGACTTTCACTTTCACTTTTCACTTTATTCTAATACATATGACAAACATATATTTTATTTAGGCTCATCCAGAAAATATGTGCTTGGATCTTTAAACTAAAATGTTTCCCTATGAGACATTTGATTTGACTCTTGGTATGGTTTCAATAAGATTTAATATATTTCAAAAGCATATTGGTTAGAAAATGCGTCAAAAATCTTTTTAATGCCATTTTTCATTTTTAAACCAACACATAACTCCCTTTGAAACTGCCTTTAGCTTCTTGGGCAAGAAAATCTTTCGACATAGCATAACTAAAATAGTTCCGCAGATTTCCTGATGAAATGTTTTCCAATCTGTGTATCCAGAGCTGGGATAACTTGTCAAAAATAAAAATTAATGTTCTCTTGTAATTCTCACCAACAATAAAACTAAAACAATCTCTTCAGAAATACTACAGCCAATGATATTTTCTAAAAACTTGAACCAAATCAAAATGTGTAACGGAATGTAATGTTTCATTAAACATCGATTATCTATTCTACATATTTGAAAAAAAATGTTATCTTGTATAAAATTTATATTTTATCAAAGTTTCTAAATAAATCCTGGGCCAGATGTTTAACTTTTGAGTTCTAGGTGGGCACATTTGTGTTGATTTTTTAACAAAAAGTCAACAAATCACTACTGAAGAAATAATATAGCTAATGAATAGCAATGTATTTTATTGCTGTGCAGATCAATATTTTATGATGATCAATATTTAATATGCAGATCAATATTTTAATCTGCATTAGTACAACATAAAAAAGATAATTGTATAACATGTATGATCATCTTAGAAAAAAGGAGGCTGTGGTTAAGTAGAAGATAATATTGGAATCTTATTTTCACTGGGAAACTTGGAAAACCAGAAGTATCATCTTACAGAGAGTAACTAGTTTACAAGACATAAAGTGAAAACAAAGCAGTGAGACCCTGTGAAAATGCAATCGTATTGATTACAAATACCTCCTTAGTATTTTGTGACTTGTCCTAATGAGATAGTAAAAAATACAGTACTTTGAAATTGGAAGTATAAAACAAAGAAAAAAACACGAAACATTTGTCACAGAATTATTTTCAAATCATTTAAAATTTTGAAGAGAGAAATTCACTGTCTGGTGTGCTGCTGAGCGTTGCACTGGACACGTCCCTAGGTGAGCCCTGGTTTAAACTGCCCCAGCTTTACCTGAAATTATGTTCCCAAAACTAAGGAGGCTTGGGTCTTACTGGTATCATGAAAAGTGAAAGTGTTAGTCGCTCCATCGTGTCCAACTCTTTGTGACCCCACGGATAGCCTGCCAGGCTCCTCCTCTATTCATGGAATTCTCCAGGCAAGCAAACTTGAGTAGGTAGACTTTCTTTTCTCCAGGGGAATCTTCCCAACCTAGGGATTGAACCAGGGTCTCCTGCATTGCAGGCAGATTCTTTACCATCTGAGCCACCAGGGAAGCACTTACTGGTATCATAATGAGTTATATATCTGCTTGAAAATTAATTGTCCTCCTTTAGACATATCAGCTCATCTAGTAAATATGTAAGAGCTATTCTTGTTTTGCTGCCCACTTGAGAAACTGTCTCCATTCTGCTTTATAAATACTGACCTTCCATCTCTACTCAACAGGCATTAACAATATGAGCATCTTTGCCTGGTACCTGACATTTTAAATTCAGTTCTTCACAGGTAGTTTTTCATGACCGTAGTATAATTGATTTGATCCATATATAGATTGTAAAAGAGTTTTATAATGTTTTGATTAATTTTTCTTTAACATGTAGGGATAATATTTTTCCTAGATATATGCACATATGTGAATTTTTTCATATGGAAAAAAATATATACAAGAGCAAGACATTTTCCAGATGTTCCTAAACTCTTTGTCTCATAAGGAATACAAGTTTCTGAGAACTCATGAATTCTTATTTTATTTTCCCAAGAATGAAACAGCAGTCAGGGGGTTTCTTGGAAAACTACACAAAACTGTCACTTTGTTATTTCGGGCTCCTGGAGGAAAAAGATGGCCCTCTCAGAAGGAGTTAGAGCAATCTTACCGTAGGTGAGATGGGTAAGGGAAACCAACAAAAGCCAGGAGAGAGCAGGAGTCACCCTCTGCTGTGCCCAGGCACAAAGAACAAGAGAAGGGATTGATGGCCAGCTAGGAGCTGAGGATGACAGAGGGGCCGCCCAAGGGAGTGGCCTGGGGAGGGGGGCAGTGGTGCCTGCTGAAGCCTGAGGGGGAGAGAAGGGACACGCAGTACAAGCCCCCCTCCCATATCTCATGGAACTTCGTTCTGTGAGAACCCAGCTGGGACCAGCTGGAAGCATAGGGCCTTGCTCTCTAGTCTATGCAGATCAGCTTCTGGGTGCAGAGCTTGACCAGGGTGCAGTGAGATGGGGGGGCTCAGGAGGGGACCGGTGGAACAAGTCAGAGGAGGTCCTGAGGCTATGAGTCTTCTTAATGATCCCATCCCTGAAACTGTTTGCATGGCAGCCTTCCAAACAGACTGCTTGTGGCATGGGATAGTATTATGTTTAAAGAGGGGTGTGGTGGAGTGATGACTGTGTACTGCTGTGTTACATAAAGTGTGTGATAAACCAGTGGTGACAATGCTATTTGAAATAAAGGCTGGAAGATCTTTGGGAGATTCCCATCAAGTCTCAAGTGTAGACACAGGTTTCACAGATCCATTTCAAGTGAGAGCATCAGTCTCAAGGACTGTTGGAGATTGTCAGAGATTGTTCTCTTTGCTGTGCAGATGTTTTTGGTTTCATGTCATTTCAACTACTTATTTTTCTTCAGTTGCCTGATGCTTTTTCAGTTGTAGGAATAGATTGCCAGATGATGGTATAGATTTCAATTAAGCTGTATTTTGGGTACATATCCAATTTAAATATTTTTTAGTTTCATTTTTGCTAAACTATTTCGTGAACGTTTAGTCCACTCAGTGCTTATGTTACAAGGTAGGGAAGGGTTTAACTGAAAAACAAACGCAGGAAGTCTGTCCTAGCAACCTGTGGTTCTATAAACAAAAAGAATAAACAAAGAACAAGGGATTAGTTAGTAGGAGAGAGGGGAGGAAATATTGATTTCATAATGGACAGTTTTATCCAGAAGGATTCCAGTTAAAAATATGAGAATGGAATTCACTAAAGAGTTCTGGAGTAATCCAGAGAAGATGGGATAATATAAGTGGGGGTCGGTAAAGAATCTGCCTGCAGTGCAGGAGATCTGGGTCCAATCCCTGGGTCAGGAAGATCCCCTGGAGAAGGAAATGGCAACCCACTCCAGTATCCTTACCTGGAAAATCTCATGGACACATGGGGTTGCAGAGTCAGGCACAACTGAGCAACTAACACTTATTTACTTACTTAAAGTCTAGCAGCTTGTAGTGCATTTAACAGGGCTGGCTGGAGTGATTATTGAATGAGACTTCCATACCTTGCCCTCAGTAGATAATGCATATGTAAGTCAGTTGATACATGATAGTAAATGCAGAAGCACGTTTTGCAGGATTCTGAGGATTCGAGGAGGACAGCGTTTTACTCCACTTGTATCTCACTGCAGATATGTTTCAGTAACATGCCCACCATAATACATCTGTAAGGGCTTCCTTGGTGGCTCAGACAGTAAAGAATCCACCTGCAGTGTTGAAGACCTAGGTTTGATCCTTGGGTCTGGAAGATCCCCCGGAGAAGGGAATGGCTACCGACTCCATTTTTAGAGATCTAATTGTGAGCTCTTTGGAAGAAATTGGGAAAGGAGTATGTCAAGGCTGTATGTTGTCACCCTACTTATTTAATTTATATGCAGAGTACCTCATGCGAAATGCCAGGCTGGATGAAGCACAAGCTGAAATCAAAATTGCAGGGAGAAATATCAGTAACCTCAGATATGCAGATGATGCTACTCTTATGGCAGAAAGTGAAGAGGAACTGAAGAGTCTCTTGATGAAAGTGAAAGAGGAGAGTGAAAAAGCTGGCTTAAAACTCACCATTCAAAAGTTAAGATCATGACATCCGGTCCCATCACTTCATGGCAAATAGATGGGGAAACAGTGAAAACAGTGACAGTTTTCTTGGGCTCCAAAATCACAACTGCAGTCTTGAAATTAAAGATGCAGGTAGTGACTGCAGCCATGAAATCAAAAGATATTTGCTCCTTGGAAGAAGAGCTATGACCAACTGAAAGCATATTAAAAAGCAGAGACATTCCTTTGCCAACAAAGGTCCATCTAGTCAAAGTGATGGTTTTTCCAGTAGTCATGTATGGATGTGAGTTGGATCATAAAGAAAGCTGAGTGCTGAAGAATTGGTGCTTTTGAACTGTGGTGTTGGAGAAGCCTCTTGAGAGTTCCTTGGACTACAAGGAGATCCAACCAGTCCATCCTAAAGGAAATCAGTCCTGACTATTCATTGGAAAGACTGATGCTGAAGCTGAAGCTCCAATACTTTGGCCACCTGATGCTAAGAACTGACTCTTTGAAAAAGACCCTGATGCTGGGAAAAGTTGAAGGTGAGAGAAGAAGGGGACGACAGAGGATGAGATGGTTGGATAGCATCACCGACTCAATGGACATGAGTTTGAGCAGGCTCTGGGTGTTGGTGATGGACAGGTAGGCCTGGCATGCTGCAGTCCATGGGTTCGCAAAGAGTCAGACATGACTGAGCAACTGAACTGATACTGATTGGAAGAAAAATGACCCATTAGTAAAAGTTAATATATATAAGTTAAAACATTCTTCTCCAGGTAATTTCTTCATTAACTTTGGCACATTTTCATAAAAAAAGGAAATATGCTTTGCTATCTATAGTATCAGTCAACATGGAATTGTAATTTCTTCCCATGAGGAAAAAAGGTATTTAACACTCTTAAGTAGAGATATAAAAATAATTTAAGGAAATGCTTAAAATTCACAAAGTATTTTGAATGAAGGATGACACTAATGTGATTAAACATTTCATTTGCATCTGTTGAATCTCATGTGAGAATGTGGTAATGACCTGATCTTAATTTAATTGTCAAACCCCCTAATAAATTTAGACAAAAATCAAGAGGGAGCAGGTCCACCTCAAGAGTTATTAATAAATTGGCACACTTAAAACTCATTTAATTCTTTAGCATCTGAACTAATGAGATGTTACAGTCTATTTGTTGATATACTAATATAGCTGAATGGATTGTTATTAATCACATATTAATAGAAATAATAAAATATATTTAATGATAGTGATAACTTACCTTAAAATGGTATTCTCTATTTTAAAGATGAACTATGGAGTTTAATTTTTCAATAATAGCTTATAGACTATGCTCTTATATTTTTTAAGCCTATTAATGTGTAATTTATAAGATTTAAGCTCATAAATGATACAAATGGGAAACTGTCTCTTCTTTTTGGCCCCATTTTATCTCACTTTGAGATGAATCTCAAAGATATGAATATGAATACAACACAGCAGTGAGAAGAACGTAACACATTTTTCATTTGTTGGTTATACATCCTTGACTAAATTATTTTATGGAAATGAGGTAGCTCTTTTAAAATATTTATGTGGCCTCTCCTATAATTAATGTCATTCTCTAAATTTATATCATCAAATGATTTTGCTTGTGTTGCCCACTCCTGTCTCCTGAAATTTCTGACATGAGAGTCTTTGAAGTCCTTTGTCCTCGGTAACAGCAGGTGAAGTTCAAACCTCCAGAAACTGTTCCCACCAGGTTGCTAGGTCACATTGTGCAGGATACACTTGCTTAAAGGAAACAGTGCCTTAGCAGACTGCAGGCTTTACTTATACTTGACATAATAAAATGTAAAGAAAGACATTGGCTTTCGAGATTTTTTTCCTACTAGTTACAGAAGTTAATTGCTTTTCTTTAATGATTAAAATAATGTTTTTGTCCAGTAATCTGCCTGCCTGTTTATTTGGTTATTTACACCTTTTTTTTAGATTTTCCAAATAAGCAAGAATATTTAACTACTCAAGAATTAATCCAGATTAATTAATTGTATCAGCTAACAGGTTGAGGTGTTCTGCTCTTTGCTGACATCCTGTGACCTTAATGTATTTTGAATTACTGTTTGCTTATTTTATTTTAAAATAATTTTCTTTCTTTCTTTTATTTTGGCCTGTGCTGGGTCTCCATTGCAACACAGGCTTTTCTCCAGTTGTGAAGCGTGAGGGCTACTCTTGGTTTCAGCGTGTGGGTTTCTCCTTGTGGAGGCTTCTGTTATTGCAGAGCATAGACTGAGCATGCAGGCTGCAGCAGTTGTTGCTGTAGCTCAGTAGTTGTGGTGCATGGGCTTAGTTACCCTGAGGCATGAGGGATCTTCCCAGACTAGGGATTGAACCCATGTCTCCTGCATTGGCAGGCAGATTCTTTACCACTGAGCCACGAAAAAAGGCCCTATTTGCTTAATTTATAAAGCCTAAGGCCTATGAACAAAGCTAGTGGAGGCGATGGAATTCCAGTTGAGCTGTTTCAAATCCTGAAAGATGATGCTGTGAAAGTGCTGCACTAAATATGCCAGCAAATTTGGAAAACTCAGCAGTGGCCACAGGACTAGAAAAGGTCAGTTTTCATTCTGATCCCAAAGAAAGGCAATGCCAAAGAATGCTCAAACTACCGCACAATTGCACTCATCTCACATGCTAGTAAAGTAATGCTCAAAATTCTCCAAGCCAGGCTTCAGCAATATGTGAACCGTGAACTCCCTGATGTTCAAGCTGGGTTTAGAAAAGGCAGAGGAACCAGAGATCAAATTGTCAACATATGCTGGATCATGGAAAAAGCAAGAGAGTTCCAGAAAAACATCTATTTCTGCTTTATTGACTATGCCAAAGCCTTTGACTGTGTGGATCACAATCAACTGTGGAAAATTCTGAAAGAGATGGAAATACCAGACCACCTAACCTGCCTCTTGAGAAATCTGTATGCAGGTAAGGAAGCAACAGTTAGAACTGGGCATGGAACAACAGACTGGTTCCAAATAGGAAAAGGAGTGAGTCAAGGCTCTATATTGTCACCCTGCTTATTTAACTTATATGCAGAGTAACTCATGAGAAACGCTGGGCTGGAAGAAACACAAGATTGCCGGGAGAAATATCAATAACCTCAGATATGCAGATGACACCACCCTTATGGCAGAAAGTGAAGAGGAGCTAAAAAGCCTCTTGATGAAAGTGAAAGAGGAGAGTGAAAAAGTTGGCTTAAAGCTCAACATTCAGAAAACGAAGATCATGGCATCCGGTCCCATCACTTCATGAGAAATAGATGGGGAAACAGTAGAAACAGTGTCAGACTTTATTTTTTTGGGCTCCAGAATCACTACAGATGGTGACTGCAGCCATGAAATTAAAAGACGCTTACTCCTTGGAAGAAAAGTTATGACCAACCTAGATAGCATATTCAAAAGCAGAGACATTACTTTGCCGACTAAGGTCCATCTAGTCAAGGCTATGGTTTTTCCTGTGGTCATGTATGAATGTGAGTTGGACTGTGAAGAAAGCTAAGCGCCGAAGAATTGGTGCTTTTGAACTGTGGTGTTGGAGAAGACTCTTGAGAGTCCCTTGAACTGCAAGGAGATCCAACCAGTCCATTCTGAAGGAGATCAGCCCTGGGATTTCTTTGGAAGGAATGATGCTAAAGCTGAAGCTCCAGTACTTTGGTCACCTCATGTGAAGAGTTGACTCCTTGGAAAAGAGTCTGATGCTGGGAGGGATTGGAGGCAGGGGGAGAAAGGGACGACCGAGGATGAGATGGCTGGATGGCATCACAAACTCAATGGACATGAGTCTGAGTGAACTCCGGGAGTTAGTGATGGACAGGGAGGCCTGGCGTGCTGCGATTCATGGGGTCTCAAAGAGTGGGACACGACTGAACGACTGAACTGAACTGAACTGAACTGAAGGCCCAAGCGTTACCTCAAAAGTGAAAGTAAAAATCGCTCAGTCGTGTACAATTCATTGCAACCTCATGGACTACTGTCCATGGAATTCTCCAGGCCAGAATACTGGAGTGGGTAATGTTTCCCTTCTTCAGGGGATCTTCCCAACCCAGGGATCAAACCCAGGTCTCCCACATTGCAGACAGATTCTTTACCAGCTGAGCTATCAGGCCTATCAGAATACAAATCAGTTTCTCAAAGTTTCTTACAAGAATATATCAGCCACTGTTGGTTTATAGAAATCTATTCTTAGAAGACACTTTGACAAGCTGATTTCTATGTAATATGTGTATGCTTTGTAAAAAAATTTACAGTCTCTATTCTGTAAGCAACTGAAATATTTATTTTATAGAAGGAATCCAAATAAATGTCTCAGCTTCATAAGTATGCATGGGGATACTCTGTTGATTTATTTTTGGTGATGAGAAAGAAGCCTAAATTTAGAAACTATCTTTCTTTGACAGTACAGTCCTAAAATTCTGCCAGACGTTTTTGGTTTTTGTATTTTGTATTTCTTAGGTTAATTAAAGAATCAGTATAGCTAAGTCTAAAAGGATTTTAAGCTTGGTCCATCCTCGGATAATATATTTTGAAAAATTTTTGTTTCCAACTCACGAAGAATTAACATATAAGTGTATTTTTAAACTACATTTTTAGACAGCTTCTAGTTGGCTTGAAAAAAGTAACTCTGCCACAGTCATTTAAGGAAAGAGTTGTGTATGTAGTTAATTCTCGTTATTCATGGTAGTTACATTTTATGAAGTCACCAAAAAGCATTGAATTAGCTAATACTGAACCATTGTTCTTAAAAGAAATACAGACTTAGGCCCTGCCAATGACTGGTCACAGCATTTTCATCAAGCGATCAATACATACATGTATTTTAAGTATATTTTTAGTCTGTTTCTGTTTAAAGATACTCCAGCATATATTGTTGATTCATTAACACTGAACAACGCACATCAACAGCATTGTAACTCATGCTTGGACTAAGGTTATCTGGCATGCCTGTTTCCTCCCTAAGGCATGTTGTAACCTTCTTGTGCCTGATCAGGGACATTGGGCAGCACTTCAGTGCTGTGCTTGGGGCTATTTTAAACAATGAAATCACCCGCAAAATGCACACAAGTGTGAAAAACGTGGCAAATAAATAGAATGTGAAAAAAAAAATCCTAGTTTATAGTTAAGAGACTTGAGACAAAGAAGATGGAGCCTTGTGTTATAAGACCTCAACTGGATATGTGTGAGCATTGGTTGACCCAAGTTGATCTTGGGATTACAAAAATATCAGTAGATGAATTCTCAAATGTAGAATTCTCAGATAATGAGGATCAAGTGTATTTTACAGCATATCCTGTTCTCACCTTTAAGGTCTGATTTGGGACTCTTGAATCAACTTTTCAGCATGTGATGTGGCTGGGGTGGAGCTGGGACACACAGCTCACATTCTCAGTCCAGGTGAGTTAGGGCCAAAAGTGAGAACCAGGCTTGAAGACTTCATAGTCATTTGGCAGAGTGATTTTAGGTTGAATTTTAAAAATATAAACATATTTACATTTTAAATATGTTTATTTTTAAAATATTAACTTTTAATGTACCTTATAAAGCTTATTAATAGATTAGAAAAAAAGAAAAAAACTGGCCCTTTCCCTTGTACATTTGGAAAGTCATGGCTGCAGGTATTTGTTTAACTCTGTCCCACTGGCCTGGAAAGTAGAGCAAATCGGGCAGCAGATGTCCTGTGGTCTAATCCTCATTGTCCATTGTCCATGTGATCCTTCCCCCCAAGTCTGCATCTGAGATGGGAGGGTGACACTTTTGTCATCCTCTAATATTGAGATCCTTCAGAAGAGTAAAGAAAGGCCTTGTTGACCACTGGCTCATCTGGTTCACCCTTCTTAGGAAGATAGAATTGGTAAAGCTCTAGAAAAAATACTTTTCTGCTCTGGTTTAAGTGATCAGACAAAATATTCTCTGATTCTACTGAAAATTTTAAATGCAAACATACTGCATATCTTTTCCTAAACATAGAATGACAGCTGTTATAGTTTTCTCTCCCTCCACCTCTTATAGCACAGAAAAAAAGTAATTTTATAATTTTAGAAATATTCCCATGAACAGTCTCAGATTCTTTCCATATCTCTAGAGTAAAATATTTACAAAAGATATATATATGTTATCTATGCATATGTATTCACATAATATATGCATATATATTCACAATGTATATTTATATGTTCTCAAGCCCCAAATCATGTCACACTTTTATTCATTAATTTACAACAGATACCAAATAACAGCCTACCATGTTTCAGGAATTGTTCAATACATATTTGTTGAATGATTTCATTAGTCATTGATTCTTCAAAGCATTTTTTTAGATTAAAAAAATCAATTTCTATTAAGACCTATATAGTGAAAGTGAAAGTCACTCAGTCATGTTCGACTCTTTGTGACCCCATGGACTATACAGTCCATGGAATTCTCTAGGCCAGAATACTGGAGTGGGTGGCCGTTCCCTTCTCCAGGGGATCTTCCCAACCCAGGGATCAAACCCAGGTCTCCCGCACTGTAGGCAGATTCTTTACCAGCTGAGCCACAAGGG
Organism: Capricornis sumatraensis; assembly: GCF_032405125.1. Classification (NCBI taxonomy): domain Eukaryota; kingdom Metazoa; phylum Chordata; class Mammalia; order Artiodactyla; family Bovidae; genus Capricornis; species Capricornis sumatraensis. The sequence continues at coordinate 10,422,237 of NC_091089.1, read as the reverse complement.
AAACCCAAGAATACTGGAGTGGATAGCCTATCCCTTCTCCAGCGGATCTTCCCAACCCAGGAATCAAACTGGGGTCTCCTGCATTGCAGGTGGATTCTTTAGCAACTGAGCAGGAAGTCCAAGCCCTAAAGGCAGTAATATATATGAATATTGAAAAATAGAGAATTTGTACAGCACTTGGAGAAGGAGATAGAGTGACTCCAATACAAATGATTAGGTCAGGCACATTCTTGAAAAATTCTACTAGATAGATGGCTGATTATCAGTCTCTGTGTCACACTGTCAAAAAGTAGTGGAAGAATAAGAGCATTTAATTAGGAGAGAAGATCATTCCTCTGTTTGAAGAGTTGAAGCAAATGTGTAACAAATGCCTTGGGCTGGTTTGGGCCCTGCTTCGTGTGGTCACCAGGGAGCCAGTTGATGAAAGTGCCGCCATGTCCGTTTGACGCAGGTCTTCTTGGCTGGCATCACAGATGGTTAGGAGGCTACGGGATCTCACAAGGACTTTCCCCTATCCGAGCTGAAGGTGGCAGATGTTGCTTTATAGATGAGTCACAATATGGGAGCCTTTGCTTCCATAAGGGCAAAGGGCCAGGAAGCAGGGAGAGCAGCTAGAATGCTTGGTGAATGGTCTCTCTTGTCTCGAAGAATGAACACTGTTTATAACCTGAAAATAGTTTCCAACTAGTGCTCAGCTCACTGGTGTGCCGTGTGTCTTGCTGGAAGGCCGTGACAAATGTGGATGACTTTTAATTGATGTTTTGTTTAAACCCACTCATTGTTCACTCCAAAAGACACAGTGATACTGATGCTTCCAACTCCAGATACACTGGAGTTACCTCAGCAGAAGAGGGAGGTCAGGGGCAGAAATGGGCCCAGTCCCCAGCCTCCATCCCCTAGAACAGAGATACCCTCCGCTGTTTCATTCATTGTGATTGTGAGGAAGGTTTTCCTACCATCCCCCTTACCCCCCCAAAACTTTTGCTACTGAAGGATCATTTGAAAACCAATAGAAAATCACTTCATATTTATCACTGAATTGATTTTTAAGATAAATGGTATAAAAAGATGGAATTTGAGCTTCTTGTCAACAGTGTCTTTAAAATTTCAACAAAGTATGAGCACATATACCTTTGAAGGACTTCTCTTAGCGATTGAATCTGCTTGTGACAAGCATATTCTTGTTTACTTGATGTTTGAGTATTTTAATTATCTAATTCTAATCTAAAAATTAACTTTCTAATCTGTAATGTCATATAAGGCTTCCCCAGTGGGTCAGCGGTAAAAAATCCACCTGCAGTTCAGGAGATGCATGAGATGCGAGTTTGTTCCCTGGATCAGGAAGATCCCCTGGAGGAAGGCATGGTAATCCACTCCAGTATTCTTGCCTGGAAAATCCCCAGGGCAGAGGAGCCTGGCAGGCTGGTCCATAGGGTCACAAAGAGTCTAACACAACTAAAGTAACTGAGCCTGAGTACATGGTTGTGTATGTGAGAGTTGTGTTTTTATGAGGAAATCACTGATAATAAGTAAAGACCTTAATCACTGAAAGAGCATAAGTCATGGTACAGCTTTCCCACACTGCCTGAAGGTAGAATGTTCTATGAAAGCTTTCAGAAGCCAAAATGGTGTAAAGAGAAGAAGCAGTTACATTAGGACACATCTTGCTAACGGAGGCACAAAATAGATCAAGATAAAGCACAGGTGCTCATAGACACAGATTAAAGCTGTGGCAGCTTGACACTGAGATGCTGAGAGTTACCAGGAAAAGAGCTTGGCTGCCCCAGTCCCGCTTCTCTAGGTGGATGCTTCCTTTGTATTATTTTTCGTGTTCAGTTGCTCAGTTGTGTTCGACACCCCTGCGACCCCATGGGCTGTAGCACGCCAGAAATTGGCTCCTTGGAAAACCAATGCTGAATCCTGTTTTTGCTTTTCACCTTTAGTGAAAGCAAAAATCCTCTTCAGGTTTCTTTTGGTTATCGAAAACAGCTACTAATGTAGATTTTTGTAAAAGTGAAATGGCATAATGGGAACTTTTGAAAAGCAGGGGATGCTTGTGGTTTAATAATTTTATAGTAATATTTTCACAGTGAATGCAGAAAGTATAAAATTATATATATATATATACATATATATCACAGTAAATAAAGGAACTGTGAAAATGCAGAAAAATCTTACAGTTGCTGGGATCAAAAGAGTCGAAATAATGAAATCTTATTAAATCATCCACAATAGATTTTGAACAAGCTCTTAAAAAGAATTATCCTTTGGAAAAAAGCCACTTCATTCACAGTAAGTGCATAGTTTTTGCTTTCATTTAAACTATGTTATGTAAATATTTGACAGTGAAGTTTAAATCATTGACAGAAATTTCTGTAGTGTTGTTTAAGCCTCTGACATTTATTTCCCCTGTGAAACATTTGTTTCCATTGTTTAATATTTAAGATACATTTCAGATTAAAAGTCTAAAGATAGAGGAAAATCAATTGATAAACAAATTAGTCTTCCTGTGACCTTTGAGGAAAATGCTTTTATATTTATATATATTAGACTTCTCTTATTTTCTCAAGTATGAATGTAATGTATTGAATCACAGAAATTTTCAGAAATAAACTCAAAACTTACTATTCTAGATAGAAATTGTGTGCGGGAAAATATGACAACCAGATAAAGATTCATATATTTAAACTTTCTTGCTTTTTTCTTTTGCACATTGAAAATAAGAAATTGCTGGTGTTGTGTGTGTGTGTGTGTTTTGGTATGGTACCAGGCTCTTTTAAGCCTGGGGTAACCTTTTTGGCAACAAGAAAAAGGCATTAAGCTGCTGGGCCATGTGCCTTGAATAATTAACCACATGGAACTGGTTATATGTTTATAAGTTCATGCCTGGACAAATTAAGATAGGTTCATATAACACAAAATTGTTAGAATGACAGAAACATCATTTGTTTTGCTTTTTATTGCTACCACATCGATAACCCCAAAATTTAGAGGCTAGAAACAATGATTCTATTTTATTCAAATTTTGCCACCATGGGGAAGGGCTTGCTGAGTGGATTGTCCTTGATGGATGGGGTGCCAGTGGGAGTCCCTGAGGCTGGGATCTATTTCCAGGTTGTTTGGTTTCTTGGTTCACATGTCTCCTCTCCTCTGGCCACCTCAACCTCCACAGCCTCCCACCTGGGGCTCAAGCTCCTCAAGCCTGGTTCTCCTGGTAGAGTCACACCTTTATATGCCAGCTGGCTTTCAGCAAACTGGAGAGAAGCTCCTAGACCATTCACTGCCTTGCCTGGGACTGGAAATGCTTCATTGTGTCAGATGCTGTTGGTCAAGGTTGTCAGAGGGTCCCCCAGCTTCCAGGAGGAAATTCCAGAAATGGGCTTTGAATTAAGATTAGTGAACAGAGGATAAGATAGTCAAATATGCAACTCAGTTTGAGGAGAGATGATTCTTCTATCTGATAGACTCTAGAATGAAATAAATATTGGCAGGAAATTGTGAGGCTTCCCTGCTAGCTCAGTGATAAAAAATCTACCTACCAATCCAGGCGACACAGGTTCAGTCCCTGGGTTGGGAATAACCCCTGGAGAAGGAAATGGCAACCCTCTCCAGTATTCTGGCCTGGAAGATTCCATGGACAGAGGAATCCAGTGGGCTACAATTCCTAGGGTCACAAAGACACAACTAAGCAGCTAAACAACAACAAACCTGGCTGAGAAATCAGGAGGACTGCAAATGGTGTCTGCATGGGGATCTTGGGGGTGTTTGTCAGAACACGGAAATGCTTAGAGTTTCTACGAGTAAGGAATTGTTTTTCACAAACGACAGAATTTTCCAAACTGGAAGGTTCATTGCTTTTATTCATTTTGGCTTCCAAGAAATATTTTATTTAAAAATAAATAATGATTGCAGAAAAGATTGACCACTGGAGTAGATGTTTACTCAGTCACTTCCAGTTCAGTGGTTCCAGTGAATAAACTTTACTTGCCTAAGTGTTTTCCAACTATATATTAAGTAGATATTTGTTATAAAAAATAGGAAATACAACAGTAAGAATATACTAAAGAAAATGAAAATCATCATTGAAAAATTATTTTTCTCTTTTGGATTTGCTTTTTAAACAAATAACAAACATTACTCTCTCAAAATTCCCTAGAATTTTTAGTAGGCAAAGTTAGCCTATCATTTGTCTGCATGTGTGTGCTTAGTCGCTTAGTCATGCCCAACTCTTTGTGACCCCGTGGACTGTAGCCCACCAGGCTCCTCTGTCCATGGGGATTCTCCAGGCAAGAATACTGGAGTGGGTTGCCATGCCCTCCTCCAGGGAATCTTCGCAACTGAGGGATCGAACTTAGGTCTCCTGCATTGCAGGTGGATTCTTTACCATCTGAGTCACCAGGGAAGCCCCCATCATATGTCGAGATAATGTATTAGCATTATATATTTATAATTTTCAGGGTTGCAGAAGTTTAATTGGATTCAATACTTATATGTATTTCTTTATAGAAATGATTCTCTGGGGTTGCTCACAACATTGCTTGAGTGTATATACTAATTAAGATAGGAATACAGTTAGCTGTTTCACTAAAACAGTATTAACAAATTACATAAGAATTTTCTCCTTCCACAAAACATATAAGAACACATACTGAAAGGTAAGAAAAATTTGTATACATAATTTCTAATATGGAAAGGAATGTGCAAAATTAATATATTTATACACTATCAGTGATTATATAAATTCATACATGACTTTCAAAATCAATTGTATACCAGGGGCTGAAAGTCGTGTATTCTCTACTTCTTGAAATAAAAAGTTTGTTGAAGTGTAAAATTACCACACATGGCATGGCATATACTAAGCACTCAGTAAATGTCAGCTATTAATAGTAATAACACCAATGAAATGGAAATTGTCTAAACTGAATAATGTTATCAGTACAGAACATCTGCTGAGTTTATTTAAATCATTAGTGAATACTTTTATTGACTAATTCCTAGAGGAAATGTATAGCTTTTGCCCTTTGCTGTCTTCATTGGCTCAAATGCCCTTCACAAAAGGAAAAAAAGCCAACAACTGAGAAATTATATTGCCTATCATTTTATGACACAATAAATACATGTTTTGTGTACATTATATAATGGTTTTTTAAAAAAAAATATGTTCTTGAATACTTATTCTGAAAATAGCTTCAGGCTTAGAAAAAGTGTTTTCTGAAATTTCAATAAAATGGCATGGGGCTAAATTTGAGATTCTGAAATATCATCTCTTTGTTCCCATTAGTGTACTGTATATCCTTTGTGTGATGTACTGAAGATCATAAATTGGCAAAATATTTAGTTTTTTATCTGTATATTTCCTAAGGAAGAATTAAGAATCAGTGCTGAATATTAATTCCAGCATGACTGAGGGTTTTCTCAATTGCAATAATCATTTATCATGGTGTTATTTTGCACACAGCTTTGGTCTTGGAGGTTGTTTATTGTATCTGTTGAATATGAATTTGTATGTAGTAGGAGGTTGTTTATTGTATCTGTTGAATTTGAATTTGTGTGTAATAGGTTGCCTACGCATGTTTCAGAAATGTAACATGCTATCTAAATATATAAATCATCATTATTTTTTTTTGCCAACTGGCTAGACGTTACCACTCAGTAAATGGCAATCAATGTGCAGCAGAGAACCAGAGATATTAATAATAGACATCTCTAAACTGAGAGCTCAGATAGGTCATTATGGCTATATTTGTAAGAAAGCATTCATTCCCAAATCTATCTCTTTTTTTAGTGCAGAGATAATCATCTGGCCAGTAGCAGACAGAAAACTGAAGAGTTGAGTGTTGTGCATCTGTATTTCTAATTATCTCATGTAGAGACATAAAGCCTGTAGGAAGAATAACACATTTCCTTTTGTGAAAATGCACACTTTAAAATATTTAAAGTTATAAAAATCACAATATTTTTACATGAGAGTTTGGTGACATCCAATTGTTGATTTAAACTTATATCATACACAATGGAAAAGTGTTAGACACATCACTTCCTTAAATACCCAAGAGCAGTAACGATGCTGGTTCTGGAATAGTAGCATTAGTATCACATGGAGCTTGTTAGAGCTCAAATTCCTAGCCTATGATTCTGTAGAATCCTAGGCTCTGCTGGTAGGGCACTAAAGGTCTTGAAATAAGCATTCTGGGGAATTTTAATACATGCTAAAATTTGAGAGCCACTGCTCTAGATAGAGCAACTAAGGATAATGGTCAAAATATGAGCAGCAATTAGTTAATAACTATCAGTCAATGTTAGTTGTTCAGTCGTGTCTGACTCTTTGTGACACTGTAGACTGTAGCCCACCAGGCTCCTCTGTCTATGAAATTCTCCAGGCAAGAATACTGGAGTGGGTTACCATTGTCTTCTTCAGGGGATCTTCCCGACCCAGGGACTGAACCTGGGTCTCCCACATTGCAGGCAGATTCTTTACCATCTGACCCACCAAACAGGAGGAAGGCTGTCAAATGCACAGAAATATACTCACTGTGCTGGCTCTCACCTTCCTAACCCTGCCTTATCTGTCTTAATAGCCACAATCACTACCTGTCTGGTTCTAACTGTTGCTTCCTGACCTGCATACAGATTTCTCAGGAGGCAGATAAGGTGGTCTGGTATTCCCATCTCTTGAAGAATTTTCCAGTTTGTTGTGATCCACACAGCCAAAGGCTTTGGCATAGTCAATAAAGCAGAAATAGATATTTTTCTGGAACTCTCTTGCTTTTTCGATGATCCAACAGATGTTGGTAGTTTGATCTCTGGTTCCTCTGCCTTTTCGGTGTGTGTTAGTCGCTCAGTCATGTCTGACTCTTTGTGACCCCATAGACTGTACAGCCTGCCAGGCTCTTCTTCTGTCCATGGGATTTTCCAGGCAAGGATACTGGAGTGGGTTGCCATTTCCTACTCCAGGGAATCTTCCCGACCCAGGGATCAAACCCCACGTCTCCTGCATTGCAGTCAGATGCCTTTTCTAAATCCAGCTTGTACATGTGGACATTCTCGGTTCACACATGTACTGTTGAAACCTAGCTTGAAGGATTTTGAGTATTACCTTGCTAGCATGTGAAATGAGTGCAATTGCACAGTAGTTTGAACATTTTTTGGCATTGCCCTTCTTTGGGATTGGAATGGAAACTGACCTTTTCCAGTCCTGTGGCCACTGCCGAGTTTTCCAAATTTGCAGGCATATTGAGTGCAGCACTTTATCAGTCTTCATCTTTTAGGATTTGAAATAGTTCAGCTGTAATTCCATCACCTCCACTAGCTTTGTTCGTAGGGATGTTTCCTAAGGGTCACTTGAACTCACACTCCAGGATGTCTCTCTCTAGGTGAGTGAGCACACTATTGTGGTTATCTGAGTCTTTAAGACCTTTTTGTACAGGTCTCCTGTGTATTCTTGCCACCTTGTCTTAATCTCTGTGCTTGTGTGAGGTCCATACTGTTTCTGTCCTTTATTGAGCCCATCTTTGCATGAAATGTTCCCTTGGTATCTCTAGCTTTTTTGAAGAGATCTCTAGGCTTTCCCATTTTATTGTTTTCCTTTATTTTTCGCATTGTTCACTTTACACTGTATCTTAAAAGCACAAATATTTATTTTTCAGCTCAATATATGTGGTATTTTTAAAAACAGGAATTTCCTTTTGGTTAATGTTTCTTGCCTTAACCAATATCATCACCTTAACAAAGAATACAAATCTTTAATTTCATTTACAAAAAGGAAATTTAGAAATATAATTTGAAAAACATGTCATTTTGTATTGAGTAATATTTTTTAGACTGATTTTTTATTCCAAGACAGAAAAAAGAATAAGCAGTCACTTTTCTTCTTGAACAATAGAGGAAATGTTATATTCATGGCTAAAAGATTGTTTCAAGAAAAATAACTTTTGAGAAGTAAAGAAATTCTGTAAGTTTTCAGTGATTCAGATGATGAATCTTTAGTCATATCCTCCACATAGAGTCACAATGGAAAGTTATAATACAATAGGTTTTCATGTCAAATATTTAACTGATTACCAATCTAGGTGACAGTCATGTCTACTCTGAGAGTTAGTGAGGTACCTGTAATGCAGAGAACTGTAATTTAACCTTGGCAGCTAGATGAGTAGTTGTCTCCAAAAAAAATCTTTTAGAAATATGTGAGTCCAAAAAATCTATTAAGTGCAAATTTCCAAGTCTGAATTGAAATTATCCAAATCATCTCATTCCATTTAACAAAATACAAGCAAGGAGAGGACATCAGAATTGCTTAAAATACGTACAACAATTCTTAAGAAACACAGCTTTTCTTGAAATTAACCTAAGAAGGGAATAGACAGTATATAAGAAGTTTAATACAGTATTTAAACATATGCCTAATACTTATCTCACCCTAGCCTTTGGTTAGTGCTTATTTTAATGTTTGCCATTTGTAGTCTTATAACCTAGATCAATGGACTTATTAATCTCAGTAATAAACATTTTTCACCCAATTAATATTATGAATGAAAGGGATAAAATGTATTTATACGAATACATATTCTTTAGAAATCTATTCTTTTTTGGTTTTGTTTTGTTTTTTAATATAAATTTATTTATTTTAATTGGAGGCTAATTACTTTACAATATTGTATTGGTTTTGCCATACATGGACATGAATCCACCATGGATGTACATATGTTCCTCATCCTGAACCCCCCCTCACGCCTCCCTCCCCATCCCCTCCCTCTGAGTCATCCCAGTGCACCAGCCCCGAGCAACCTGTATCATGCATCGAACCTGGACTGGTGATTCATTTCACATATAATAATATACATGTTTCAATGCCATTCTCCCAAATCATCCCCCTCTCACGCTCTCCCACAGAGTCCAAAAGACTGTTCTATACATCTGTGTTTCTTTTGCTGTCTCACATACAGGGTTATCATTACTATCTTTCTAAATTCCATATATATACATTATTATATTCTATTGGTGTTTTTCTTTCTGGCTTACTTCACTCTGTATAATCGGCTCCAGTTTCATCCACCTCATTAGAACTGATTCAAATGTATTTTTTTTTAATGGCTGAGTAATACTCCATTGTGTATATGTACCACAGCTTGCTTATCCATTCATCTGCTGATCGACCTCTAGATTGCTTCCATGTCCTGGCTATTATAAACAGAGCTGCAGTGAACATTGGAGTACACGTGTCTCTTTCAATTCTAGTTTCCTTGGTGTGTATGCCCAACAGTGGGATTGCTGGGTCATAAGGCAGTTCTATTTCCAGTTTTTTAAGGAATCTCCACACTGTTCTCCATAGTGGCTGTACTAGTTTGCATTCCCACCAACAGTGTAAGAGGGTTCCCTTTTCTCCACACCCTCTCCAGCATTTATTGCTTGTTGACTTTTGGATAGCAGCCATTCTGACTGGTGTGAAATGGTACCTCATTGTGGTCTTGATTTTCATTTCTCTGATAATGAGTGATGTTGAGCATCTTTTCATGTGTTTGTTAGCCATCTGTATGTTTTCTTTGGAGAAATGTCTGTTTAGTTCTTTGGCCCATTTTTTTGATTGGGTCGTTTATTTTTCTGGAATTGAGCTACAGGAGTTGCTTGTATATTTTTGAGATTAGTTGTTTGTCAGTTGCTTCATTTGCTATTATTTTCTCCCATTTTGAAGGCTGTCTTTTCACCTTGCTTATAATATCCTTTATTGTGCAGAAGCTTTTGATTTTAACTAAGTCCCATTTGTTTATTTTTGCTTTTATTTCCAATATTCTGGGAGCGGGTCATAGAGGATCCTGCTCTGATGTATGTCGGAGAGTGTTTTGCCTATGTTCTCCTCTAGGAGTTTTATAGTTTCTGGTCTTACATTTAGATCTTTAATCTACTTTGAGTTTATTTTTGTGTATGGTGTTAGAAAGTGTTCTAGTTTCATTCTTTTACAAGTGGTTGACCAGTTTTCCCAGCACCACTTGTTAAAGAGATTGTCTTTTCTCCATTGTATATTCTTGCCTCCTTTGTCAAAGATAAGGTGTCCATAGGTGTGTGGATTTATCTTTGGGCTTTCTATTTTGTTCCATTGATCTATATTTCTGTCTTTGTGCCAGTACCATACTGTCTTGATGACTGTGGCTTTGTAGTAGAGCCTGAAGTCAGGCAGGTTGATTCCTCCAGTTCCATTCTTCTTTCTCAAGATTGCTTTGGCTATTTGAAGTTTTTTGTATTTCCATACAAATTGTGAAATTATTTGTTCTCACTCTGTGAAAAATACCGTTGGTAGCTTGATAGGGATTGCATTGAATTTATAGATTGCTTTGCGTAGTGTACTCATTTTCACTATATTGATTCTTCTGATCCATGAACATGATATATTTCTCCATCTATTAGTGTCCTCTTGATTTCTTTCACCAGTGTTTTATAGTTTTCTATATATAGGTCTTTAGTTTCTTTAGGTAGATATATTCCTAAGTATTTTATTCTTTTATAGGTCTTTATATATAGGTCTTTAGTTTCTTTAGGTAGATATATTCCTAAGTATTTTATTCTTTTCATTGCAATGGTGAATGGAATTGTTTCCTTAATTTCTCTATTTTCTCATTATTAGTGTATAGGAATGCAAGGGATTTCTGTGTGTTTATTTTATGTCCTGTAACTTTACTGTATTCATTAATTAGCTCGTTTTCTGGTGGAGTCTTTAGGGTTTTCTATGTAGAGGATCATGTCATCTGCAAACAGAGTTTTACTTCTTCTTTTCCAATTTGCATTCCTTTTATTTCTTTTTCTCCTCTGATTGCTGTGCCCAAAACTTCCTAAACTATGTTGAATAGTAGTGGTGAGAGTGGGCACCCTTGTCTTGTCCCTGACTTTAGGGGAACTGCTTTCAATTTTTCACCATTGAGGATAATGTTTGCTGTGGGTTTGTCATATATAGCTTTTATTATGTTGAGGTATGTTCCTTCTATTCCTGCTTTCTGGAGGGTTTTTTTTTTTTTATCATACATGGATTTTGTCAAAGGCTTTCTCTGCATCTATTGAGATAATCATATGGTTTTTATTTTTCAATTTGTTAATGTGGTGAATTACATTGATTTCCGGATGTTGAAGAATCCTTGCATCCCTGGGATAAAGCCCACTTGGTCATGGTGTATGATCTTTTTATGTGTTGTTGGATTCTGATTGCTAGAATTTTGTTGAGGATTTTTGCATCTATGTTCATCAGTGATATTGGCCTGTAGTTTTCTTTTTCTGTGGCATCTTTGTCAGGTTTCGGTATTAGGGTGATGGTGGCCTCATAGAATGAATTTGGAAGTTTACCTTCCTCTGCAATTTTCTGGAAGAGTTTGAGTAGGATAGTTGTTAGCTCTTCTCGAAATTTTTGGTAGAATTCAGCTGTGAAGCCGTCTGGACCTGGACTTTTGTTTGTTGGAAGATTTCTGATTACAGTTTCAATTTCTGTGCTTGTGATGGGTCTGTTAAGATTTTCTGTTTCTTTCTGGTTCAGTTTTGGAATGTTGTACTTTTCTAAGGAGTTCATCCATTTCTTCCAAGTTGTCCATTTTATTGGCATATTGTTACTGATAGTAGTCTCTTATGATCCTCTGTATTTCTGTGTTGTCTGTTGTGATCTCTCCATTTTCATTTCTAATTTTATTGATTTGATTTTTCTCCCTTTGTTTCTTGATGAGTCTGGCTAATGGTTTGTCAATTTTATTTATCCTCTCAAAGAACCAGATTTTGGCTTTGTTGATTTTTGCTATGGTCTCTTTTGTTTCTTTTGCATTAATTTCTGCCCTAATTTTTAAGATTTCTTTCCTTCTACTAACCCTGAGGTTCTTCATTTCTTCCTTTTCTAATTGCTTTAGGTGTAGAGTTAAGTTATTTATTTGACTTTTTTCTTGTTTCTTGAGATATGCCTGTATTGCTATGAACCTTCCCCTTAGCACTGCTTTCACAGTGTCCCACAGGGTTTGGGTTGTTGTGTTTTCATTTTCATTCATTTCTATGCATATTTTGATTTCTTTTTTATTTCTTCTGTGATTTGTTGGTTATTCAGCAATGTGTTGTTCAGCCTCCATATGCTGGAATTTTTAATTGTTTTTCTCCTGTATTTGAGATCTAATCTTACTGCATTGTGGTCAGAAAAGATTCTTGGAATGATTTCAATATTTTTTGAATTTACCAAGGTTAGATTTATGTCCCAGGATGTGATCTATCCTGGAGAAGTTTGCATGTGCACTTGAGAAAATGGTGAAATTCATTGTTTTGGGGTGAAATGGCCTATAGGTATCAATTAGGTCTAACTGGTCTATTGTATCATTTAAAGTTTGTGTTTCCTTGTTAATTTTCTGTTTAGTTGATCTATCCATAGGTGTGAGTGGGGTATTAAAGTTTCCTGCTATTATCGTGTTATTGTTAATTTCCCTTTTCACACTTGTTAGCATTTGTCTTACATATTGCAGTGCTCCTATATTGGGTGGATATATATTTATAATTGTTATATCTTCTTCTTCGCTTGATCTTTTGATCATTATGTAGTGTCCATCTTTGTGTCTTTTCACAGTCTTGTTTTAAAGTCCATTTTATCTTATATGAGTATTGCTACTCCTGCTTTCTTTTTGGTCTCTATTTGCATGGAATATCTTTTTCCAGCCCTTCACTTTCAGTCTGTATGTGTCCTTTGTTTTGAGGTGTGTCTCTTGTAGACAACATATATAGGGGTCTTGTTTTTGTATCCATTCAGCCAGTCTTTGTCTTTTGTTTGGGGCATTCAACCCATTTACGTTTAAGATAGTTATTGATAAGTATGATCCTGTTGTCATTTACTTTATTGTTTTGGGTTTGAGTTTATATACCCTTTTTGTGTTTCCTGTCTAGAGAAGATCCTTTAGCATTTGTTGGAGAGCTGGTTTGGTCTTGGTGAATTCTCTCTGCTTTTGCTTGTCTGAAAGCTTTTGATTTCTCCTTCATATTTGAATGAGATCCTTGCTGGGTACAGTAATCTTGGCTGTAGGTTATTTTCTTTCATCACGTTAAGTAAGTCCTGACATTCCCTCCTGGCCTGAAGAGTTTCTATTGAAAGATCAGCTGTTATCCTTATTGGAATCCCCTTGTGTGTTATTTGTTGTTTTTCCTTGCAGCTTTTAATATTTGTTCTTTGTGTTTGATCTTTGTTATTTGATTAATATGTGTCTTGGGATGTTTCACCCTGGGTTTATCCTGTTTGGGACTCTCTCGGACTTGGATGATAATTTCCTTCCCCATTTTAGGGAAGTTTTCAACTGTTATCTCCTCAAGTATTTTTTCATGGTCTTTCTTTTTGCCTTTTTCTTCTGGAACTCCTATGATTCGAATGTTGGTGTGTTTAACATTGTCCCAAAGGTCTCTGAGATTGTCCTCATTAGCAATCTATTCAAGAGGAAATATTTTTCCTTCTTAAAGAAAAGAAGCATCTTTTTACATATGATTATATGAATATCACTTTATGATAGTTTAACACCTAACATATGTTTTCAAGACATGGGTCATTCAGATAAAGTTTAAAGAATTTTTGATCATTTACAGGTCTTGTGATCTAGGGATTTTGAGATTTCACATGAAAAATATTTAAATGTTTTCCCCAATTTTCCATTAATATCTCAATTTTATTACAATAAAAATTTGAGGACTTTGAATATGAAATTACATAATACAGAGTGAAGCAATAAATTTTTATATATAAATGCTTGATTAAAGCATGTTAATTTCCTTCACACCCATAAAATATTCCCCAACACTCCCCAAATATGAGTAATATATACACATATTAAATATGACTCCTCCAGTTTAAATAAAGCACTCCCTATAGGATTTTATTCTTCAGTGAATACAACTAAATTGCAATTAATGCTGTTATTGATGCTCTCAGGGTCCTGTGCCTTTATGCACCAGCAAATGGATGTGCAATGCTGTCGTTATTTCCAAGACATTTTATGGGAACCGCAGCAGCAGCAACAGTTTTATGCTAGTAACGTTCAATTTGGTTGAACGGCTCTGTCTGGATGGTAGTTTTATTAAATCAATGTTGCAGCACAGAAGTCTAATGGAAAAATGATGATTCAGTGTAAAGTTTACCCTACGATTACTCTCCTAGGAGATTAATACCCTAATTTGTGCTTCATGATCTTATTATTATTTTAGAATTATTTTGGCTAAAATTTGAAAATGTTTTCAACAAATGAATCCCAGAATTCTTATTAAGCACAAAAAGCAATAAAATGTAAATTTATTACACTGAATTGGAGCTGCAGGGTATTGTCTGTTTAATTCTTTATTACTAGTATATTTCTTTTTCATGATGTTAGAATTGTACAATATTGCTTTTTGGTAATACCCATCATTAAATAATGAAAACATCTTTAATCACTTGACAAGGTACCTTGCTTCTCACTGATTGCCCCATCAGTTTTGCTTTTGTGAATATTGACTCCTGCATTTATATTAACTTCTTCACTAATTACTTTTAAAACATTAATGCCAAATGTTTTTTAATGAATGAAATGATTTGGAGTTTTGTTGTTTAGCTTATTACATTTCAGTGCCAAATACTGAGCCCAATTGTTTTTAAAATTTTTAAAGGTTTTCTGAAAGGATATTACCAATGTGAATGTCACAAATTTGTATTGTATCCAAAATGATGTATATATCTGTATATTGGCAATAATACAAGGTTTTTAAAATTACCTTTACTCAACATACGATAAGTGTTATGATCCTAAATTGTTATAAAAGAGAAAGGAAATCAGATTTGACTTAGTCAATTTGATCAATCACTCATTTTATAAACCCATTTAACAACTAATTTTAACTCAAGGGATTACATTACTGTACTAATTTTTAAAAAATTATTTTAATTTTGATTTATTGACCTTTGCTTTTTCTTTTCCTCTTCAGCTTCATCTTTTCTCTGGCCCCCTTCTCTTTTTCTCTTTGTCTAAATTATTTTTTATTTGGACAAAGTTATACATATTACCAAATCATGTTGTTGTTCAGTCACTAAGCTGTGTATGACTCTTTGTGACCCCATGAACTGCATGCCGCATGCCAGGCTTAAATGTCCTTCACTGTCTCCTGGAGTTTGTTCAAACTCATGTCCATTGAGTTGGTGATACCATCCAACCATCTTCTTTTCCGTCGTCCCTTTCTCCTCCCACCTTCAATCTTTCCCAGCATCAGTTTCTTTTCCAGTGAGTCGTCTCTTTGCATTAGGTGGCCAAAATATTGGAGCTTCAACTTCAGCATCAGTCCTTCCAGTGAATATTCAGAATTGATTGACTGAGTGAAGTTAAGTGGGCAGGCTAGGGAAGAGTACAAATTCTCTGGCAATGGTATCTAATTAATAAAAAATGCAAAATTAAAACAAAACATTAGCAGAGGAAATTAATTTTGGAGGTAGAGGTGATTTATGCAAACAGGTGACTCCTATTTGCATGAGTTCTCTCATATCTTCTCTCATATCTTTCACACCCTATTATTATAGCATTATGTAACTCTTCATGACCTTGAACCATGTCTCTCCCATATCACCTGCTGTTTATATCTTGGCACATTGCTCTAATACATTATGACAGTCCCTTATTTTAGGGATGCATTACATTCCAAATGAGGAACAAGGTACAGATCTGTAATACTGTGTTTGTGGGACTATTTCTTTTCAATTCTTTTTATCTCAGCCTTAATTTCATTGGGGAGTTAAGATACAGTAACTACTTGCCTAGGAATTAAGGACAAATACTTGAAGGGCTCATGTTAAAAAAAAAAAAAGTAAGAGAACTTCAAAGTCTATAAACCCTTCGATTTTATCATTTTTATGCAGATACTCACTTAGGGAGATGCAGTCTTATACACACAGGCACATTGTCATTATTCCAATTTATTATTGTTATTATAAAATAACAGTAACACAAGTAGGAGCAACATTTGGGTAAGGCACATGGCATATTGAAAGTTTCAAATTTGGTGATCCCACTGATTGTTACCTCGGAAACATCTCATCCATATTTAGGAAATATCCTACAAAAGTTTAAACAATTTGCCTTGCAGATATACAATACAGCTATCTTAATATTGTCTTTCACTAAATCTTTTCTAGAATGTGACAAATTAAGCATCCAACAGACTAAACCTATTACACCTGTATTAACACATTTTAGCAGAATGTTAGATAACCCTGAGAAATCCGTGAATTGGTACAGCTTGGATACAGAATGGAAGAGAGGTTTGTTTGGTAGTACCCATTGGGTTATGGTTGAGCAGATTTTTTAAGTTGATCCTGACAGTCACAGGAATGCTGATTATAGTGGATATTAGTTGATTTTTCTGTTCACTCTTTTTATCACCCTCCCACCCCCACTGTCCTTGGAATTAAAAAGCATCCTCTTTTAAAAAAAATTATTAAAAAAATGTTGTATTAGTTTCAGTCATACAACAAAGTGATTCAATTATACATATACAAATATTCGTTCTTTTTCAGGTTCTCTTCCCATATACGTTATTACAGAATAGTGAGTAGAGTTCCCTGTGCAATGCAGTAGGTCCTTGTTGGTTGTCTATTTTATATATAGTATCGTGTATGTTGGCCTCCCTGGTGGCTCAAACGGCAAAGAATCTACCTGCAATTTGGAGACCCAGGTTCAATCCCTGGGTCCAGAAGATCTCCTGGAGAAGGGAATGGAAACCCACTCCAATATCTTTGCCTGGAAAATCCCATGGACAGAGGAGCCTGGTGGGCTACAGTCCACGGGGTCACAAGAGTAGGACACGACTGAGCAACTAACACTTCTTTCTAGTGTGTAAGTGTTAATCCCACACTCCTAACTTATACCTCCCCAGTGTTTCCCTTTTGGTAAGCATACATTTGTTTTCCAAGTCTCTGAGTCTGCCTTGCCTCAGTGCTCTTTGATGTTTTTGTTTTAGTCACTCAGTCCTGTCTGTCCGTATGTACACATATGAAAATGCAAATGCAAATGTCTGACAGAGTTACATAAGTGCAGTCAGGCTTGGCACTTGATTAATTCAGGGTTTTGACAGGGGAACACCCTTCGGTACAACTGACCTCAGCACGTAGGGACCATACTTTGCTTATGGAAAGTTGCAGTCACCCCAGATAATGAGAATTTCCAGCTTTAAGCAATTTCCAAACAAAGAAAAAATCATTTCATTTCTATCCAACCTAACACTGATGAAGAACAGTATTTTCCTTTTGGGTCCAATGCCTACATTTCATTCTCTGATAAAACACAAAGAGACATTTTTATCATTAGAAAATCTTGCATAATAGGAGAGACTTTTGTCAATATATGCATTGTGGTAAAATTCTAGGGCAGCAAACCAGCAGAGAAGTAGTGTAGCATCATTTTTTATCGTGAGATCCTAGTTTGACTCAATAGCTTAGCTATTTAAAAAATTCAGTGATAAATAGTTCTTACTTGCTAGAAGACCAACACATTTCTTAGTATTGTAAGACTGCTATATTATAATTTTATCTTAAAAGCTAGTAAACTAGTGAAAATATATTTTATCTTTAGAAGAAAATTGCATTGTCTTCTAGAAACTAAGCTCTCTGCAATCAAATGTATTTCTCATTTCATGGTAACATTTGACAGATTAAAATTTAATAAACACCAAGTCCATTTTGGGCACCCTGGGTGACACTAGTGGTAAAGAACCTGCTTGCCAGTGCAGGAGATGTGGGTTCAATGCCTGGGTGGGGAAAATCCCCTGGAGGAGGATATGGCAACCCACTCCAGTATTCTTGCCTGGAAAATCCCATGGACAGAGGAGCCTAGTGGGCCACAGTCCATGAGGTCACAAGGAGCTGGACACGACTGAAGATGCACACACACAAGTCCATTTTAAGGTAAAATATATTCTCTCTGGTTAGGTTTTAACTTCCTGTTAATGCATATAATTTGTTGAGTATATATTTTAAGACATTAAGCAACAGTCAATCCAGAGTCAAATATGCAAAAAGGATAAAGTATAAGATCATTTTCCATTTAGAATTTTTTTTCCTCTTGAGAGGTGAATTCCTAAAAATTTTAATAGGATATCATATTGTAAAATTGTTTATTAGCCAAATAGTTGACTGAATCCTGAAAGATAATGAATAAACCATGTAATGTATTCAGAAACTTTAAAATGAAAACAGAGTCCATATGACACATATAGATACCCTTGATGTTAACAAACAAATAGGGGATTAGTTCATTAACTTTCAAAATCATAACTGATGTCATTTGAGCTACAAGTGTATTAGTTTATTACACATCATTTTTCTCATAAAAATTATGTGTTTTTTTTAAGAATCCATTTTAATCTAAACATTAAATTGTATTTCTTGCTAGCAGGAAAGACAAAGTCGCTTCCCTATGTGCCCTGCCCTGCCAAGTAACTGGGCAGTGTGTCCCCTTTTGAGACCAGTCATGGCTAGAGTTCCCCATTCTTTTGGACACACAGGTCATCAGCATATGCCTTTGTAGGTGGCGCCATTCAACAACACTCAGATCTGTCTTTTCTGTCTATAATCTCAGACTAATTGGAAGTTCCCCTAAATTACTTGGATGACATGGTGGGTGGTGGATAACTGTTAGAATGATTGGTGAATTTGTAATGACTTCAGATTGGCTCTTTGTATGTGGATTCTTTTGTTAAGGTCAAGATAATGTAAGTCTTCTGTTTGTTTTTTTTTTTTTCCTTTTTTAACATGCTTACCCTGGTGGCTCAGACGGTAAAGTGTCTGCCTATAATGCGGGAGACCTGGGTTCGATCCCTGGGTTGGGAAGATCCTCTGGAGAAGGAAATGGCAACCCACTCCAGTACTCTTGCCTGGAAAATCCCATGGATGGAAGAGCCTGGTAGGCTACAGTCTGTGGGGTCGCAAAGAGTCAGACACGACTGAGCGACTTCACCTTACCCCACCTTACCTTACCTTTTTTTCACTGTATGAAACAAGTATTTTTCCACCAAAAGTATTTTATCCAACATGTTTAATTGTGTACAATTTATCACATCTACCATTTCTTCTGAGACTTCTTTTAGACCTCAAAGCATTGTATTATAAAAATATGTATAACTGAAGAGAGATTTCCCATATGTTTGCGGTCAGATGACCTTTCTAATGCATATAAGAGGAAAGATCAGCTATTTTTTTCTGGTTCTATGGTGAACCTGATAATGAATTCAGCATCCCTCCAGCTTCAGTGTTTCCTGATAGTCACCAGATAAGCTCCCTTTTTGTTACCGCTCGGTCAGTCATTTGTCTTGTCTCCCTCTGTTTCTCAGCCCTCTGAGGGCATCGTTAGCACAAAGCCGGTGACATGCTGAATAAATGAGGGATGCAGGCATGAGTTAAAGATCATGCAAGCTATGTTTAATACTCTTTGTTTCTGCTACACCTCAGATGAAACAAAAATAGAATGAATTTGGAAAAATAAACATGTCTAAAATGAGACAGAGGAGAGAGAAAAATCAGAGAAATCCACAGAGAAATAATATGGATGTGGAACATGCATGGCACTGGTGTTTTGACTTCACTTGCCCTGGCTGAGTAACTTTACGTCAGCCTTTTTTGAGGAAAAATAAAACCTTTTGTGTAACACTAGGTTCATAGAATAATAATAGGCTCTCTCTCTCTCTGTAATTAAGTAAGTTTGCTGCTGCTGTTGCTGCTAAGTCATTTCAGTCGTGTCCGACTCTGTGCGACACCATAGACAGCAGCCCACCAGGCTCCCCCGTCCCTGGGATTCTCCAGGCAAGAACACTGGAGTAGGTTGCCATTTCCTTCTCCAATGCATGAACGTGAAAAGTGAAAGTGAAGTCGCTCAGTCGCGTCCGACTCTTAGCGACCCCATGGACTGCAGCCCACCAGGCTCCTCTGTCCATGGGATTTTCCAGGCAAGAGTACTGGAGTGGGGTGCCATCACCTTCTCCATTAGTTTAGGAAGCCTTATAATTGAGGGAATGATTCATCATTATAGAGCTTTCAAGCACACTAATACGTCTCATAAAGTTCTCAGACAGATAAGGGTCATATATTTCCATATTCTTTAGACCATGCTTAATTTTCACCAGTACTCACTTTAGTATATATTGTTTTGGTTTCATTATTTAGGAGACACTGATCATCAATTCTCACTTTTCTGAAGCTTTGTAATTTCCAACACGATTTAAGTTTCTATTCCAGAGGAGTTCACAGGAAACCTGCAGATGTGCTGAGGCTACTCCCACCACCTGGGAAGCCAAAAATATGCATACTCCAACACAGAATGCCTAAAAAGAGAATGAGATATCCTTTCCAGCCCTCCTCATCCCTTTCAATATTATTATTACTTTTTGATGTGTCCTGCCCCCAGCGCAGGTTCTTCTCCCTGTCTGTCTGCTTATTATCCTCCTCTTCCTTCTTAGGCATCTTCCTTTTTATGCTCATTTATGAGCAAGCACTTCAGTACATCATGTTTTAAACACTTAAATGTGTAAATTAGGTAGCAACATTGATCATTTTGCCTAGAATCATTATTACTGTTGTTCAGGTATTTGAATTTGAAAATTTTATGTGAAAATTATGTGAGGAGTCAGCAGCAGAAAATTCATAGATATTTGGCAAGATAATACATGGATAATCTTTGGAGAAGACTCTTGAGAGTCCTTTGGACTGCAAGGAGATCCAACCTGTCCATCCTAAAGGAAATCATATTTCCTGAATATTCATTGGAAGGACTGATGCTGAAGCTGAAACTCCAGTACTTTGGCCACCTGATGTGAGGAACTGACTCATTGGAAAAGACCTTGATGCTGGGAAAGATTGAAGGTGGAAGGAGAAGGAGATGACAGAGGATGAGATGGTTGAATGGCATCACTGATTCAATGGACATGAGTTTGAGTAAACTCCAGGAGTTGGTGATGGACAGGGAGGCCTGGCATGCTACAGTCCATGGGGTCACAAATAGTTGGACATGACTGAGCTGAACTGAATCTTTGCAGAACTTCATCTTCTTGGCTAAAGAAAACAGAATATGTCTTAAAAGAGTAAAAGGTAGGATTAAACATTAAAATCATGCTATGCAGAAAGGGTAATTTGATAGAATGAACCCAGTGAAGGACACTGACTCAGTATAACTTTGAAAATTATATATTTAAAGTTTCATTATATACAAACAAATATAGAAGAAATATTTATGTTTTGATTATTTAGAACATAAAATTGTATTGAACATAATTACAAACTGTGAAGATAAGTGTATATTGGTGCAGACTTTGGGGGGGATAATTTAATATTTCCTCTTGAATTTTTAAAAAAGCCTTCAAGTGCCAAATTACAGTTATAGTCACTTACTAGTGAAACTAAGCAATTGAAATAAAGAAGCAGAAGAAAATAATTCAGATACAAGAATATTTTCATTATTCACATATACCATAAAAATTAACTGAATGCCACAAATATAAGCAAAATTTAAATAAATTAAATCCATTTATTGGATTTGTATGGAGTTATTAAACATTAAGATTTGGGGAGATTGCTTAGATTTTTAGGAAGATGTTGACTAAAATGGAGTGCGTAAAAAGCTCATTAAAAAGGAGCTCCACAATTTTGAAAAAATGTTAATATAATTTGGAAAAATATACTAATATTGAAAAAAGCTACTTTGGAAGTAAACATTAAAATATATGATTTTTATAAATTTTACTATTCTAAATTTTCAATAATGGCTTCATATTACTTTTACAACTAGAAAAAGTTTTCTTGAGTGTTTGAAATAGCATAATAAATCTTGTATAAATGGCATAAATATGATTATAAAGAAAACTAGTGTTAATATTTATCAATATAAACTGTCACATCGGCATTGTTAATATAATACAGCCTTCAGTAGAAAGGTTACATAATTTAATGTAGGACTTCGGGGGTTTTTTAGTTTCCAGTTTTAAAGGGAAATTTTATTGCTTGTTACAATTTAATTGCATAAAATAACACTGCCAAAAATGTGTCTAGGACACTGTTAGTCTGAGGAGCATAATAAGACTGCTGCTGCTGCTGCTACTAAATTGCTTCAGTCGTGTCGTGAAATAAATAAAATTCTGTGCAGATGAAACACCTTTGAATACATTGAATTCTAATCTCAATTCATTATATAGGAAAACCTTAATGTTTATTACATTAAGGGTAATTTATGCATTTTATGGGCTTACCAGGTGGCACTAGTGGTAAAGAACTTGCCTGCAAGGCAGGAGATGCAAGAGTCGTGGGTTTGATCCCTGGGTCCGGAAGACCCCTGGAGGAGGGCATGGCTACCCACTCCAGTGTTCTTGCCTGGAGAAGCCCATGAACAGAGGAGCCTGGCGGGCTACAGTCCATAGGTGTCCAAAGATCAGACAGGACTGAAGCGACTTGGCATGTGTGCATTGTATAGTTCCTTGCAGCTTTAGTTACCCTCCATGATTTAGAAATCATGTTTCTGAAGGTGATTTTTTTTAAAGAAAGTATATTTGCTTGTTTAAAAGACTTAGTTACTAATTACCCTGGTTAAAAATAGTTATTACACTATTGGATTTGGGTGAAGTATTATTAGAGTAAGCTGAAGTGATTTAAATCATATCATCTTCTTTGTATATTTTTAAATATACTTGAGTATTATGTATGTCATAGACTCAAGGTTTTTAAATCTTAATTTATTTCTTTTTTTGAATCACTGATTGGTTCAGATCTTTTTTTTTAAATTTTGCTTTAGAAAACTGTGTAATAGGGTGAGGTCAGCCAGGACGTTTTCTTTCAGTTCAGTTGAGTTTACCACTATGAAATATGGGAAGTCCTACCTAAACTGTATGGGATAAAATGATTAAAAAGACATTGTCTCTCACTACATGGTTCATATTTTGACAGGCAGGATGTAAAAGCAATTAATGACATATGAAATATAGGATGGTAATAACAATAAACACACTGATGAATTAAAAGATGTTAGTCCATAAAGCTTAGTTTTTAATGGATTGTTCTGATAAAATATCTATTCTATATATGAGATGGCACTGCAGTTGCAAAGTGATATTCTGCATTTTAAAATTTTGCTTAAATATTTGTATGTACTATCAAATTTCACTTTCAGAAATAAATGTCTGAGATTTTATTTTACTTTGCATGTTTTAAATAATAATATATACTTACCTCTGACACTATGTGAGGTAGTATATAATTTAGTTTCTTTATCATCTGGAAAAGACCTGATGCTGGGAAAGAGTGAGGGAAGGAGGAGAAGGGGACGACAGAGGATGAGATGGTTGGATGCCATCACTGACTCAATGGCCATGAGTTTGAACAAATTCTGGGAGATAGAGGACAGGGAAGCCTGGCATGCTGCAATCCATGGACTCTCAAAAAGATGGACATGACTGAGCAAATGAACAACAGCAATAATCAAAGATCTTTATGTTAAGTCATGTGAGACAAAAGTCAACCAAATCGTTTAACATTATTTTGACAGTGTTCTGGGTTCTTTTAGAAAGTTTGCTGCATCTAATATCTTGAAATTTACCATTATTTTTTAAACTTGTGGATTTATTTCCATCTTTGCAGCAACCTTTAAGAAAAGATTTTTTTAAGTCAAACATAGTGTTTTAAGTACATTTTTAACAGACAATGAGAAGATAACACAGAGGCTCAAAATTTTCTGTGGAACAAAAGTTTACAATAGACCTTTATTCTTTTAGGAGAAAATACATAGATACTTGCACAACTAAATTATTCTTTCCAAGAGAAATAGAATTATTGATTGTCTATATTCTGGATTCATTAGTTAAAATAAATTGTTGTCATATAAACATTTTTATGTCAGTAACTGACTTGGTTTGGGCAAAAGTAATAGTTCTCATGTGAAATTTATAGATATGATTCTATCTAGCTTTCATGATATCTTCTGAGATGTGGAGTATTGTTCCACGTTATTCAATTATCTTCTAGCTTTTCAAAACTTACTGAATTACAGTTCAAAAATGTGACAGAGGAAAATAAATCTATCCTTATTAATTCCCTTCCTGCTTTCAAAGGAAGATAAATCATGGCAACAGGACTTGTCTTGTTTTTTGAACCTGGTTATAGAGAAGGCAATGGCACCCCACTCCAATACTCTTGCCTGGAAAATCCCATGGACAGAGGAGCCTGGTGAGCTGCAGTCCAGGGGGTCGCTAAGAGTCGGACATGACTGAGTGACTTCACTTTGACTTTTCACTTTCATGCATTGGAGAAGGAAATGGCAACCCATTCCAGTGTTCTTGCCTGGAGAATCCCAGGGACAGGGGAGCCTGGTGGGCTGCCATCCATGGGGTCGCACAGAGTCGGACACGACTGAAATGACTTAGCAGCAGCAGCAGTGTGGTTATGATGGGTAAGAAAGGAGGCAAGGAGACAAGGGTTAATTGCTCTGAAAGGGAAAGAAAGAGTCTAGAAAGAAAGCTGGGGGTTGTGGGTGGGATCCAGGAAGTCAGTGGACTGGCAAAACAGAATGTTGGAGTGGCTGGAAACGTGTAACATAAATTTATTGCTATGTTGTTTTATTTTGTGACTTGTTATGTAATGCCTCTCAGATTCCCACAGATTTTTCACTGAAGCCCATATTTCTAAGCTTTGATTCAACAAAGCTCATCTTCGTGAATGACACAGTCCACCAACAGAAGTCGTACACAGAGCCACCAACTTGATCTAAAATTAGTATTTTATGAAATGTGGATGAGGAATGAGGCGATTTGATTGAAAAATTTAAATGAACCTATTTTAATGCTTATGTTCCATGAGTAGTTACCAATTATTTTTTAGAAAAATCAAGCAATATCCTTAATATGTACTTCACTTGAAAAATAACTTATAGCCTTATTTATCCTCCAGAGAAACAAATCTCAATTTAAACTCTCTAAGATTAGTTTAGTGTAATACGTGCCATCAATCAGTTCAGTTCATTCACTCAGTCGTGTCGACTCTGTGACCCAAGGAATGTAGCATGCCAGGCCTCTCTGTCCATCACTAACTCATAGAGCTTATTCAAACTCATTGCCATCGAGTTGGTGATGTCATCCAACCATCCCATCCTCTGCCTTCAATCTTTCCCAGCATCAGGGTCTTTTCAAATGAGTCAGTTCCTTGCATCAGGTGATCAAAGTATTGGAGTTTCAGTTTCAGGATCAGTCCTGCCAATGAATATCCAGGACTGAGTTCCTTTAGGATGGACTGGTTGGATCTCCTTGCAGTCCAAGGGACTCTCAAGAGTCTTCTCCAACACCATAGTTCAAAACCATCAATTCTTCAGCGCTCAGCTTTCTTTATAGTCCAACTCTCACATCCATACATGACTAGTGGAAAAGTCATAGTTTTGACTAGACAGACCTTTATTGGCAAAGTAATGTCTGCTTTTTAATATGCTATCAAGGTTGCTCATAGCTTTTCTTTCAAGGAGTGTCTTTTAATTTCATGGCTGCAGTCACCATCTGCAGTGATTTTAGAGCCCCCCAAAATAAAGTCAGCCACTGTTTCCACTGTTTCCCCATCTATTTGCCATGAAGTGATGGGACCAGATGCCATGCTCTTAGTATTCTGAATGTTGAGTTTTAAGCCAACTTTTTCACTCTTCTTTTTCACTTTCGTCAAGAGGCTCTTTAATTCTTCTTCACTTTCTGCCTTAAGTGTCATATTATCTGCATATCTAAGGTTATTGATATTTCTCCCAGCAATTTTGATTCCAGATTGTGCTTCATCCAGCCCAGCATTTCTCATGGTGTACTCTGCATATAAGTTAAATAAGCATGGTGACAATATACAGCCTTGACATATTCCTTTTCCTATTTGGAACCAGTCTGTTGTTCCACGTCCAGTTCTGACTGTTGCTTCCTGACCTGCATACATATTTCTCAGGAGGCAGGTAAGGTGGTCTGGTGTATACATCTCTTTAAGAATTTTCTACAGTTTGTTGTGATCCACACAGTCTTTGGCATAGTCAATAAAGCAGAAGTAGATGTTTTTCTGGAACTCTCTGGCTTTTTCGATGATCCAACAGATGTTGCAATTTGATCTCTGGTTCGTCTGCCTTTTCTAAATCCAACTTGAACATCTGGAAGTTCACGGTTCACATACTGTTGAAGCCTGGCTTGGAGAATTTTGAGCATTACTTTGCTAGCATATGAGATGATTGCAATGTGTGGTAGTTTGAGCATTCTTTTGCATTGCCTTTCTTTGGGGTTGGAATGCCATAGATAGATATGATCTACTGGTTTATCCCAGCGTTTCCATTTTGGTTTCAAAACAGATGCTTTGCTAGATGGTTAAAAATATTTTCACTTTAATGGTTTTTTCAGACATTGTAGATATTGATCTGCTGTGAAAGAAAAACATTTTTCTTTTCTTTATGTGAGGTTTTTTTCCCCATTGTTTCTTTAGTTTTATTTGTTTATGTTTTTCTGTATATTTCCTTAACTGGGCCAAAGGAGAACTGCTGTGTCAGCAGCATTGATGTTTGTGCTGTTGGTAATTTCATGAAGCATGCATTCTTTCTGGTAATGGTTATGGTCATCTGATCTACAGGAATTATCTGCTCATAATCTGCAAATGGAACTTCCATTTGCAGGTGGCGATAGTGGTAGAGTCTGCCTGCCACTGCAAGAGACATGGATTTGATCCCTGGGTTGGGAAGATCTCCTGGAGAAGGAACTGGCAACCCACTCCAATATTCTCACCTGGGAGATCCCATGGAGAGAGGAGCCAGGTGGGCTATAGTCCATGGGGTAGCAAAGGAGTCAGACATGACTGAGCACACCATCTGCAAATGCATTAGGTCCACGTGATTTAAAAGTTAAATATTGACTTGAAAATTGACCTAAAGGTATTCCTGGTTCTTAAATTTATACATTCAAATGTTTTTCCAACTTCCATCTCAGTTTTTCAGCAGCTGGGAGAGTGAAGAGGTGATGTCTTCAAATGCACAGGTGAAGAAGTCTAACTCTTATCAAAGATTCTATTCACATCCGTGTATGTCTTATACAGTAACTTCTCTACCCTTATATGGATGAAATCTTTATTTTGTGTTTGAAGAACACATTAATTTTGTGATTTTGCTGCTATTTTGGTCAAACTGGACGGTTCTGGTAAGAATGGAGGCTACAGAGTGAATTATTAAAAATTAAAAAATTGAAAGTATTATAGATTAAGCAACCTAAACATGAGAAATGAACAGGCAGTACTTTCCAAATGTTTTGTGTGTCACAACCCCTTAGCAGAAAGTGTCTTTTATTAAACCTTCTTCTATTTCATGTGTTATTGTACAGACGTACTTTGTTTTATTGTGTTTTTTGCTTTGTTGCACTTCACAAATCATGAATCTTTTCCAAACTGAAGTTTTGTGGCAACTCTGCATCAAGCAAGTTCATCGACACCATTTTTTCAATAGCATTTGCTCACATTTTGTCTGTGTCACATTATGGTAGTTTTGACAAGATTCCAAAATTTTTTGTTAGTGTATTTATTACCATGATCAGTGATCTGTGATGTAGCTATTGAAAAAATATTATGACTCACTGAGGGCATAGTTGACCATTTTTTAGCAGTAGATTATTTTTTAATTAATATATTTAATTAATGCATGTTTTTTAAGCCATAATTCTACTGCACACCTTGTAGACTACAGTATAGTATGAATATAATTCATATAAGCACCGGGAGATAAAAAAAATTCATGTGGACTCACTTCATTGTGATATTGTTTATTTTGGTGGTCTGGAATCGAACCCATAATACCTCCGAGGTTTGGCTGTACAGTTTAATGTGCTTAGAGCATTTCTCCAAAGTCGGGTGGTGAAGCTGGAATGTCAGTTACATTGTCTTTCCTGAGTAAGAATGTGTAGTGACTTAATGAACTGGAGAGTATGGATATGGCGTGAGGGCCTTCAGTTATCTAAGTAGATTCTAGGTAATGTTTACTTTAGAGTTCCTGGTGGCTCAGTGCTAAAGAATCCACTTGCCATGCAGAAAGCACAGGAGATGTGTAATTAATCTGTCATGCTGTTTAATTTGAATCCAACATCTCTTTTTCATCTTCACTGCTTTAGTTCTGATACACACTAGTACACTTAACTATATATTTCCCTGCTCTGGGCTCCTCACCGTGACTGGGAAATATAGCCATTTTTTTCCCTGCAGAAACCCAAATAGTAAATATTTTAGGCTCCTTTGTGGACCGTAAGGTCACAAGCACTCAGCTGAGCCACTGTATTGTAAAATCTACCATAGTGCATAAATGAATGAACATGGCTAGGGCCCAATGAAATGGATATTGAAATTTGAATTTCATATAATTTCCACCTGTCATGAAATAGTCTTCTCCAATTGTTCAGTCATTTAGAAATGTAAAAATTATTCTTGGGTCTTTGCGTGCTAAGTTGCTTCAGTTGTGTCTGACTCTGTGACGCCATGAACTGTACCCTGTCAGGCTACTCTGTCCATAGGACTTTTCAGGCAAGAATACTGGAGTGGGTTGCCATTTCCCCACTGCAGGAGATCTTCTTGACACAGGTATTCAACCCATGTCTCTTGTACCTCCTGCACTGGCAGGCAGATTCTTTACCACTGCGCCATTTGAGTCAGGCATAAATCTGGCCCGTGGTCTATATTTTGTATGGGCCACATAAAGTTTTAACACCACTGAGCTACACAATTTAAAATTTATTCAGTAAGTCATATTTATAAAAATGCATTTTGTAATAAATTTATACATACTCTTCCTTTCCTTGCTATATTTTAATATCAGCTTTTTGAGAAATAAATCACTACCTTATAGTTTACCCCTTTATTTTTTTTTATTTTTATTTTTTATTGGGCACTTGCCTAATCTCAAGTTTTATTTTTATTTTATTATTTTATTTTTTTATTATTATTTTTTTAATTTTAAAATCTTTAATTCTTACATGAGTTCCCAAACATGAACCCCCCTCCCACCTCCCTCCCCATAACATCTCTCTGGGTCATCCCCATGCACCAGCCCCAAGCATGCTGTATCCTGCGTCAGACATAGACTGGCGATTCGATTCTTACATGATAGTATACATGTTAGAATGCCATTCTCCCAAATCATCCCACCCTCTCCCTCTCCCTCTGAGTCCAAAAGTCCGTTATACCCCTTTAATGTGTACAATTTAATGATTGCTGGAATAGTCACAGATTTATTCTTGCATCACCCAATCAAATTTAGAACGTTTTCATCACCATAGAAAGAAATTCTATAACCATTACCCTTCACTTCCATTTTTTTCACAATTCTGCAAGCCTAGACAGCTGCTGGTGAGTGATTTCTATTGGTGTGCCTATTCTGTACATTTCATACAGATAGAATCATACAACATGTGGTCTTCTGTGACTTCTTTCACTTAGTACCATGTTTTCAAGGTTCGTCAGTGCTGCAGCATGTATGTGCACTTTGTTCCTGTATATTGCCAAATGATATTCCACCGCATGGCGGTCTCTCACTTTATCTACTCATCATGTAATGGCCATTTGGCTTGTTTGTACTTTTTGACTATGGTTAATAATGCTACTGTCAACATTCATATACAGACTTTTGTGTGGGCCTATGTTTTCATTTTTCTTGGATAAAGCCCTAGCAGGGGAGTTGGAGAGTCATATAGAAATTTGCCAAATTTCTTTTGTTAGTGATTCCTAGTCTCATTTCACTGTAGTCTTGGAACTTTGTGTAATTTCATTCCATTTAAAGTTAAGGTTTCTTTTATGGTTCCATGTATGGTCTATCCCGGACAGTGTTTCATGCACACTTGAGAAGAATATAAATATTTTACATTAAGTTTCTGGGAGAACAGGGAATATAGGGGTATATACTAACCCATGTATATATTCACATGTGTAACTATTTATAACTATAAACATAAATCTCTATATTAAGTGAAACTTGAGTTCCTACTGATGTCTGCATATCTCATTCATTATCATGTCAATCATTCCATCTCCTCCCCTTGCTTATCTGAGACCTCCCATTCCAACAGTAAGAAAGAAACCTGGTACCTACCACCACCATCTTTGCCTAATTTTTTAATTCCAGGTTACGAGTATAATAGTTTCAGAATGATTGTCCTGTACTTCTGTGGGCAGATATGAGTTTTAGCAAACCGGGAGATAGCAGAGATGGGAGGAGCCTGGCATGCTGCACTCCATGGGGTTGCAAAGAGTCGGACATGACTTAGTGACTGAACAACAACAGCAACTTCTGTGGGAAGCAGCTTTGTCCATAAGAGTCTGTAATTTGTATTATTCTTTTTGCTGTTAATCTCACAGTCTCCCCTCCTTTTCAAAGTTACTTAATTCAGCACCTATTCCCTCATCCACTTCAGTTCAGTTCAGTTCAGTCGTTCAGTCATGTCCGACTCTTTGCAACCCCATGAATTGCAGCACACCAGGCCTCTCTGTCCATCACCGTCTCCCAGAGTTTACCCAAACTCATGTCCATTGAGTCAGTGATGCCATGCAACCATCTCATCCTCTATTGTCCCCTTCTCCTCCTGCCCCCAATCCCTCCCAGCATCAGGGTCTTTTCCAATGAGTCAGCTCTTCGCATGAGGTGGCCAAAGTATTGGAGTTTCAGCTTCAACATCAGTCCTTCCAATGAACACCCAGGACTGATCTCCCTTAGGATGGACAGGTTGGATCTTCTTGCAGTCCAAGGGACTCCCAGGAGTCTTCTCCAACACCACAGTTCAAAAGCATCCACTTCAGTGAGGTCATTTCAAACATGTATATTATTTAGTCACATTCTACATTCTATCTTAGATACTGTTATTACTGTTCAGTTGCTAAGCAGAGTCCAGCTCTGCAACCCCATGGACTGAAGGATGCCAGCCTTCCCTGCCCTTCACCGTCTCGTCGGGCTTACTCAAACTCATGTCCTTTGAGTCAGTGATGCCATCTAACAGTCTCATCCTCTGTCGTCCCCTTCTCATCCTGCCCTCAGTCATTCCCAGCATCAGGATCTTTTCCAGTGAGTCGGCTCTTCCCATAAGGTGGCCAAAGTATTAGAACTTCAGCTTCAGCATCAGTCCTTCCAATGAATATTCAGGACTGATTTCCTTTAGGATGGACTGGTTGGATCTCCTTGCAGTCCAAGGGACTCTCAAGAGTCTTCTCCAGCACCATAGTTCAAAAGCATCAGTTCTTTAGTTCCTCAGCCTTCTTTATGGTCCAGCTGTCACTCTGTACATGACTAGTGGTAAAATAATGGCATTGACTATACAGATCTTTGTCGGCAAAGTAATTTCTCTTCTGTTTAATGCACTGTCTAGGTTGGTTGTAGCTTTTCTTCCAAGGAGTAAGTGTCTTTTAATTTCATGGCTGCAGTCACTGTCTGCAGTGATTTTGGAGTCCAAGAAAATATATCTTAGATATACATACTTTTAATTGAAAATCCTTTAATTACTACTGACTTGTACAAAAATAGGGAGCCTACTTTTAAAAGGCAAATGCTGAGCTTTTGTTGATTTGATTTTCCACATAAAAACTGCTGCTGTTGCTGCTGCTGCTGCTAAGTTGCTTCAGTCGTGTCCGACTCTGTGCGACCCCATAGACGGCAGCCCACCAGGCTCCTTTGTCCATGGGATTTTTCAGGCAAGAGTGCTGGAGTAGGGTGCCATTGCCTTCTTCGACATAAAAACTAGTGATTCTGTTTTCTGTGCCTTAATAATAGTCACCATTAAGGAACCTTAAACTTAGTGGTAAGCATAATTGTAAAGCTGTCTTCTAATACAAATGCTTCATCTTACAGAGGCATAAACCAAGACTGAGATATATAAATTATTAATATCATAGTAAATTAACGGTGAAACCAGATTAGCCTTGAGGCTACTCTAAGAAGAATGTTCTTATCTTCTATTCTCTCGGATACAGTATCAGCTAATATTTTCTAATCATTTTCCTTTCAGACTTTAACTTTTCTAAGATAACCAGGGGCTTCCCAGGTGGCACTAGTGGTAAAGAACTTGCCTGCCGATGAAGGAGACCATAAGAGACATGGGCTAGATCCCTGGGTTGGGAAGAACCCCTGGAGGAGGGCATAGCAGCCCACTCCAGTATTCTTGCCTGGAGAATCCCATGGACAGAGGAGCCTGGTGGGCCATGGTCCATGGGATCACAGAGAGTCAGACAAGACTGAAGTGATTTAGCACACAAAATAACTAGAGTTTGTATAAGGCAGAAAATAACTTTGAAACAAATTACTCCTCGAGGGGTTCTAACAGTATATTAGACTTCTGAATCAAAGGGAATTAGTGCAAGGACTTTGTGTTTGGCATTGATACAGGAAATTCCCCGAACTGTAGCCTAACTCACTGATTATAACAATTCCTCTCTCAAGGAAGGCTCTCATCTTGCCAGTTTTTAAAATGCTAAGGATCTCTAAATAGTCCTCCACTCCAGCATTTATTGTTCAAACTTTCTATTTAAATGTGAGGTTTGATAAAATTGGATCTCCGTCATCTAAGTGTTCATCATTCATGCTGTAATTCTGCCTGGACCACATTAATTAATCTGTAGCACCATCATGACGTATGTAACATTGTTCAACATCTCTCTCGGTTGGAAACTATTGAAACAAGCATTGCTTTAGAGCAACTGGCAGCGCTTACATTGTGTTGCTCACTATCACCTCTTTCCAGGAAAAAAGAAAACAAACCTGAATTTCTGTTGCCCTGTCAGGTCCAAAGAACAAAACACAGTGGATCTAGCAGTATAAAAGGAATCAAGAACTGCATAAATCACCAGACAGAAACCACCTGCATTTCTGGATTTTTGTGGTCAAATCTTGCAGTGAACAATGTATATTGGTTTAGTATTACAGTTTTCCCTGTGATTTTTTTTTCTTTCTCTTTCTCAACATTTCTATTTATATCCTCCTCGCCATCTGTAATGAAAGGAAATTACATTAAATTCTATAGTAAATTAGATGACCTACCACCTAAACCAAATTGTAGTAATACACCAGGCATTATTGAAAGTGCCATAAATTCCATTCTAGTCTTTGTTTAATAATTGCAGTTTCCCTTTCTTTCTCCTTTACTCTCCTGTCCAACTAACCAGTAACTCTTTTCATTGCTTTACAACTTTTTCTGCTGGCCAGTTCTTTTGAATTCCCATCATCAGCACAATCTTATACCTCCATTTCAGATCTTGCTTTCATTTCTCAGTGAACTCCAAACTGTGTTCTCTAAAGAAGCTTCCCTCTGCAATTTCGACTTATTTATGCACGTAACACTCAATTAAGGAGACCTGCCCTTGAGTTGGAAAGGAGTACAAATATTCTGGGTTCCGCCTTCTGCTGTATGAGGCAGTAATTGCAAGATATCACACTAGGTATACCACAACATAAGTACCTTCTGCCCCAAAGACTCTGTTTTCTTCCTTTAAATCTTTGCTCATTATTATTGCTGAACAAAATACATTTTTTAGACTTTTTATTTTATATCAGAGTAGAGTTGCAATGGCAACCCACTCCAGTACTCTTGCCTTGAGAATCCCATGGATGGAGGAGCCCGGTAGGCTGTAGTCCAGGGGGTGGCTAAGAGTTGGACATGACTGAGTGACTTCACTTTCACCTTTCACTTTCATGCATTGGAGAAGGAAATAGCAACCCACTCCAGTGTTCTTGCCTGGAGAATCCCAGGGATGAGGGAGCCTGGTGGGCTGCCATCTATGGGGTCGCACAGAGTTGGACACGACTGAAGTGACTTAGCAGCAGCAGCAGCAGAGTTGATTAACAATATTGTGTTAGTTTCAGGTGTACAGCAAAGTGATTCAGTTATACATACGTTGAGTTGGCCAGAAAGTTCGTCTGAGTTTTTCCATAACAGCTTATGGAAAACCCCATGTGAACTTTTTGGCAATACCCATATCTTTTCTTTTTCAAATTTCCTTTCCCATATAGGTCGTTACATAATACTGAGCCAAGTTCCCTGTATTATACAGTAGGTCCTTGTTGGTTATCCATTTCAAATATAGCAGTGTGTACATGTCAATCCCAAACTCCCTGACTGTCCCTCCCCTCGCACCGTTCCCCCCATAAGTTCCTTCCCTGAGTCTGTAAGTGTGTTTCTGTTCTGTAAATAAGTACATTTGTATTGTTTTTTAAGGTTCTGCATATAAGCAATATCAAACTATATTTCTCTTTCTCTGTCTGACTTACATCATTCAATATCGCAGTTTCTAGGTCCATCCATGTTGCTGCAAATGACATTATTTCATTCTTTTTAATGGATGAGTAATATTTCGTGGTATATATGTACCATATCCTCTTTATCCATTTCTCTGTCAATAGACATTTAGGTTGCTTCTGTGTCTTACCTGCTATAAACAGTGCTACAATGAACATTTGGATGTATGTATCCTTTTGGACCATATGTGCCAGGAGTGGAATTTCAGGATCATATGGCAACTCTATTTTCATTGTTTAAGGAACCTCCATACTGTTGTCCACACTGGCTGTTCCAGTTTATATTCCCACCAACAGTGTAGGAGAGTTCCTTTCTCTCCACACCCTCTCCAACATTTACTATTTGATGATATCCATTTCTGATTGGTGTGAGGTGATACCTCATTGTAGTTTTGCTTTGCATTTCTCTAGTAATTAGCGATATTGAACATCTTTTCATGTGACTCTTGGCAGTGTCTTCTTTGGAGAATTGTCTGTTTAGGTCTTCTGCCCATATTTTGATTGGGTGGTTTGTTTCGGTGATATTAATCCTCAGGAGCTGTTTCTAAATTTTGGAGACTAATCCCTCATGGGTCACATCATCTGCAAACATTTTCTCCCAGTCTCTGGGTTGTCTTTTTGTTTTGTTTATGTTTTCCTTTGCTGTGCAAAAGCCTTTGAGTTTAATTAGGTCCCATTTCTTTATTTTTGTTTTTATTTCCATTACTTTTGGAGGTGGATGGAAAAAGATATTGCTGTGATTTATGTCAGAAATCCTGCCTAAGTTTTCCTCTAAGAGTTTTATAGTATCCAGTCTTACATTTAGGTCTTTAATCCACTTTGAGTTTATTTTTGTGTGTGGACTCAAAGAATGATCTAATGTTCTATTTAAAATGAATTCTTTTTAAAAAAGATATTGCAGATGAGCTATTTTTAATTTTATTTATTGGTCTGTTTGTTTGGCTGTGCCCAGTCTTCACTGTGGCAAGCAGGATCTTTAATTGTGGTATATGGAATCTAGTTCCCTGACCAAGGAATGACGGTGGGTCCTCTGCACTGGGACACAGAGTCTTAACCACTGGGTCGCCAGGGAAGTCCCTTAAAATACATTCTTAAATAGTACATTTCATATATGTCAGAATCGCTTGGAGGGATTGTTGAAATGTAAGGGGCTGGACCTCACACTCAGGGATTTTGATTCATCATTTTTTCCCAGGTGGTGCTGAAACTGCTGGTCTGGGCACCACACACCTGCCCTAGGAGGCTGTGTGTTGACGACTGGTTCACGAGCTTACTTTCGTTGTGAGGGATCCCAGAGAGAGAGTCAGTCTAGACTCCTAGGCTCTTCTTATGCTGTTTGCTCAAAGTTTATGAGAAAATTAATTGTCCAGGTATGTATAGAATGTTTTCTTTGGAAGGTAATGACAGCAAGTAATAAAAGCATAATTTTTTGATGGATTCTTGTAAATAGTTAAAAATTGATGAAAACAATGCATGTATGCTAGCATGTTAATAACATTTTCATCTGTATGTTGACTAAGCAGAAAATCAATATTGTACCCTGGAGTGATTTTCTGAAAAGTACAGTAGCTTTTTGTTTTTAATTTTTGCTTAGGAAATTTGAATTGGCTCATCTTTACAGATTAAAAGTAAGTCTATTACCAACAGGTATTTTACAAATAAATGAATAAATCCATTGGTTAATTTTCCTGTTTGACAATTTCTTTTAAAAGGGCATTACCAATCAGAGTTATTAATAAATGTAACCTTTTATTTCTTAAGAATTTCTAAACTTTATGAATGAATTTTTCATTGGGGAGCCAATTTTCATCAGGCAGTAATTTTGTAGGCTAATGGCACTCATCAGGAAGAACCTGCTGATTTCATAGTTTAATATTAATTTAAGCTGAGCCCTTGAAAATAAATGTATGTGAAATCAAATTTCCTAATTGGCCACTAATAAAAGAAAGACTTTAATACTTATCATAATTTGATAAGGAAACAAGAGAATTTTTTGTATGACATATATACACATTAAAAACGTTAATTTTCTGTGTGATTTTAATACATGCCCTACTCTTTAATCCCAGCACATATAAAAGTTATATATTTATACTGTACTGTAGTCTGTTAAGTGTGCAATAGCATTATATCTAAAAAACAGTGTACATACCTTAGTTTAAAAAGAGTGCTGTTGGAAAAGCAGTGTCTACAGACTTGTTCAACACAAGGTTGCCACAAGCCTTCAATTTGGAAAGAAAATGCCATGTCTGAGAATCCCAACAACATGAAGCACAGCAAAACAAGGTCATGCCTGTCTGTAGGAAACACTAGATGTTACTTGTGAAAGTACACCTCGCAGGTTTCTGTCAGAATTCAGTGATGCTGCTGCTGCCAAGTCGCTTCAGTCGTGTCCGACTCTGTGCGACCCCATGGACTCCCAGGACTGAGCCTAGGAGTGTAGACTGACTCTCTCTCTGGGATCCCTCACAAGGAAAGTAAGCTCGTGACCCAGCTGTCAACACACAGCCTCCTAGGGCAGGTGTGTGGTGCCCAGACCAGCAGTTTCAGCCCACCAGGCTCCCCCGTCCCTGGGATTCTCCAGGCAAGAACATTGGAGTGGGTTGCCATTTCCTTCTCCAATGCATGAAAGTGAAAGGTGAAAGTGAAGTCGCTCAGTTGTGTCCAGCTCTTAGCGACCCCCTGGACTTCAGCCTACCGGGCTCCTCTGTCCATGGGATTTTCCAGGCAAGAGTGCTGGAGTGGGGTGCCATTGAGAGCCCTCTTTAAACACAGAGCTCTCATCCCTTTTCAGTTTTGCAGTTAACCCTGGGAAGGTAGAACTTTAATCAAGACATGCTGGCAAAGTTCTCCATACCATTTTCAGTCTACACAGCACTACTTCATGAAACAATAGGCAAAGAAGGGGCGTTTTCTCATTAAAAAAAAAGAAAATAGAGGCTTTTCCTGTCAGTTCTGGTCAGAATGTATTTCATCATCATTCAAAACTGTAATTGGATATGTGGGATCAGATAATAGTTTTCTTAACAAATTAGGTGATACTTTAAATGAGTATTCTCTGTCAATGGCCTTAAGATATATATGGAACTAAAATTGTTTTAAAAATAAGATTTCAATAGTGATTGAATATTTCTCAAAATAAGCAATGTTTTCTTAGCAAAGAGCCTTATCCCCACTAAGTATTCTTGCCTGGGAAATTCTGTGGACTGAGAACCCTGGCTAGCCACAGTCCGTGAGGCCACAAAAGAGTTGGACACAATTTAGTGACTCAACAATAACAAACGTTATGACAACAGGTTTTTCTATTCAGTCAAACTGAATCAAAATAAGATACTAAGAATTATGCACAGAAAAGAGTAAAAAAAAATAGAATAGATTCCTATTATGCAAATATGATCATTAACCTGACAGCTACAGGAAAGAAACTTCAGTAATTATTTTATTTAAAGAAGAAGTACATGTTACAATACATTCCATATAGACAGATTCATTATTTTGTTTTCAGTATTTAATAAAAATGTATAATTCATAAACTTATTATACAATTTTAAATTTATAAGATTCTTATTAAAGCAAACTGCTTTATTTTCTCTTTAAGTTATTTCTCCCTTGGTTTGAAATCAAGGAAATTATTCTTTCTTTTTAAAATTCCTAAAACATTGGTCTTTTATACTTTAATAGAAATATTTGATTACCAGCAGATGTCTGGAGGATGGAGGGAACCACCAGAAATCCCTTTGTGGGTATATTTGTGTGCATGTATGTCTTCAAATACCAAGAGATTGAATAGAACCACTCATATAATCAGATCAGCCATGTATGGATCTGTTCTTATAAGTTTTCTAAGATAAAGGAAGTCAGATTTTTGTCTGACCTGTGGATATGTTAAATGTGATATATTATTATAACAAAATGTATCACTTAAGACTTTTGTTCTCCAGTTATTTAGAAGGACTTAAAATAATTGGAAAGAAAAGCAGTGGAGTAAAACACGGTTTGTTTGTAGTTCCAGGTCTTTCTGTGTTTACCCAAATTATAGCAGCTATATTATTTCATGGTTAGTGTAGCTAATCTGCATAGAACCAAGCCTTGTTCATCCCTTCTTTGAATATTCTGGGTCTTGGATTTAGTTGGTTTTGAATAAATGCTGATATATTTAAGACAATCAAATTTATTTATTTATTTAAGAGTTTGTGTGCCTAGTCCCTTCAAGACAAAAAGTGGGGTAAGATAGGATATAGTTTTTTGAATAACTTTCAGTGTGCTGATTATGTACTGAAAGATGGGGGCTTTCCGGGTAGCTCAGTCCTAAAGAATCTGCCTGCAATGCAGAAGATGTGGGTTCCATTCCTGGGTCAGGAAGATCCCCTGGAGGAGGAAATGGTAACCCATTCCAGTATTCTTGCCTGGAGAACCCCATGGACAGAGGAGCCTGGCAGGCTACAGTCCATGCGGTCGCTGAGTTGGACACAACTGAGTGACTGAAGGTGATACTGAAAGACACATAGACACACAGAATAGTCTGGCTTCATTGCATTCTGAGTAGGCTATAAGCCCTTGCTATAACTAGGGTATTTAAGATGATTTTAAATAGAATAAAACAAATCACAATTCACTTTGTAACTAGCATATTTATAAAGCCAAAAACCAAATTCGAGAATATAAATAGTATGTACCTGTTAACCATTAGGCTTAGGAGACAGCAGAGGATGAGATGGTTGGATGGCTCACCAACTCAATGGACATGAGTTTGAGAAAACTGTAGGAGACAGTGAAGGACAGGGAAGCCTGGTATCCTGCAGTACGTGGGGTCACAAATAGTCAGACATGACTCAGCGACCAAACAAAAGATTTGAAAATGAACAGAATTGGAACACTCCAGTTATACACCAAATTTAGTTGTTAAATACTTAACTAGAGCCCCTTTTCCTGCCTTCAAGCTTTCCCAGCATCAGGGTCTTTTTTAATGAGTCAGCTTTTCACATCAGGTGGCCAAAGTATTGGAGCTTCAGCTTCAGCATCAGTCCTTCCAATTCCTTTAGGACTGACAGGTTTGATTTCCTTGCAGTCCAAGTGACTCTCAAGGGTCTTCTCCAACACCACATTTCAAAAGCATCAATTCTTTAGCACTCAACCTTCTTTATGGTCCAACTCTCATATCTATACATGACTACTGGAAAAACCATAGCTTTGACCATACAGACTTTTGTTGGCGATGTCCCTTTGTATGCAGCTTCTTTAATTCTTTCAAGAGTTGTGTAGTTTTCAGTATAGAGGTCTTTCTTAGATCTTGGTATGTGTTTTTCCAAGTATTTTATATTGCTTTACCTTTTAAACTTTATTTTCCCACTGTCAGTTACTAGTATACAGAAAAGCAGTCATCTTTGTTATTTCAGATCTTCAGTAGAATTCCTGTTTTCAACATAGTTATTTTGTTAGCCCTTGTTCCTTAGACGTCTCTTAGCTCTTTAAAATATAAAATTATGTTATCTGAAAATGAAGACAGTTTTCTTCTTCGTTTCCAATTTGTAGGCCTTCTGTTTACTTCTAGGCATCATTGTCCATGCCAAAGCATTTGTCCTCTGGTGAGATGACTCATCCTTGTCTTGAATCTGAATGTAGCAAAACTGGAGAGGCACTAAGTAAGAACTAGTTTGCAAGTTCTGCTGCTGTTAGTAGCATGTTTAACCCAGATCTCTGGCTATGCTATATCTCTCTCTGTTCTCCAGAATTATATTTCTCTGTAACATAGGAAATAAGATGCTTAATCCTATACATGAATTCACAGGTGAAAAAAAAAAGTGAAAGTGTTAATTACTCAGTCGTGTCTGACTTTTGACCACATGGACTGTAGCCCACCAGGTTCCTTTGTCCATGAAATTCTCCAGACAAGAATACTGGCATGGGTAGCCATTCCCTTCTCCAGGGGATCTTTCTGACCCAGGGATCAAACTTGCATCTCCTGAAAAGCAGATTCTTTTTTGCTAAGCCACCCGGGAAACCTATACAGCCTATATTACTTCTATATACTGTTGTATATGATGTAAGTGCAAGATGGCTGTTTTTCCAGTAGTCATGTATGGGTGTTAGAGTTGGACCATAAAGAAGGCTGAGTGCCGAAGAATTGATGCTTTTGAACTGTGGTGTTGGAGAGGACTCTTGAGAGTCCCTTGGACTGCAAGGAGATCCAACCAGTCAATCCTAAAGGAAATCAACCGTGAATGTTCATTGGAAGGACCAATGCTGAAGCTGACACTCCAATACTTCAGCCACCTAATATGAAGAGCCGACTCATTAGAGAGGATCGTGATGCTGGGAAAGATTGAAGGCAGGAGGATAAGGAGACTACAGAGGACAGGATGGTTGGTTGGCATCACCAACTCGATGGACATGAGTTTGAGCAAGCTGTGGGAGATGGTGAAGGACAGGAAAGCCTGGCGTGCTGCAGTCCATGGGGGTCACAAAGAGTTGGATATGACTGAGCAACTGCATAACAACAAAATTGTATATATTTTATATATGAAAATTTTTCATAGTTGTTATTAAATGTTCATCTAAGTGTGACATTTTATATATAATAAAAATTAAATTAGCCAATCAACAAGGTACCCTGTATGAAGCACTGTGTTACTGTCTCACTTTCTAATGGGAAGGTATATGGAATAAGGGGATAATACTAGCTCAAGATTAGCAGAATTAAATTCTAATTCTAAATGTTTAATTATGAAGTGAGGATGATTTTAGGGCAGTTATTTTGTCCCCCTTTTCACATGTATGAAATTAAAGCTAGAATCATTTAGATGATCTGATTAGATGAATGATGTTTAAACAAACATCTTTTACTTTTTCATCCTAATAAATAAGAATCAGACAAAATTATTTTTAAATTTTGATGCAGTTAATATAAAATGTATTCAAATGAACCTTCTATTTGTATATACTTCCTGAGAGTTTGAGTACATGAATGTGTTATTTGGTCAGTCCACAGCATGGGAAAGCCATGCTCTAATTATCAGCTACATAAAGTGATTGCTCTGTGAGCCAGGACATATGGAGATTTAGAGAAATGTGATGTAAAATTACTGATACATGAATGCAATCTGATACTCTCACCAGGTGCTAAGGAATTTTGCACTCTGCCCTCTCTCATGCCTGTCTGTGTTTATGGTTCTGCCCTGCACCTCTGGAACATCTGTTATATTTGGCATCCGCTCCCGGTTTGCTTTTGTAGCTCCATTCTTTTTCCCAGCCGCAGTCCTTGTTCTTTCTGTGTGTTTCAGTTCAGGCTCTAATTTAGCCTAACAGTGATTCTTGGCCATACCTTGCCCGCATGCTGAAAATTTTGAATTGAATGCCCTGAGTTTTACCTCAAGTAGCTAACTAATCTCTGGTGCATCAAAACTATCCCATTAGAACAGTAAATTCTAATAAAGTCTGGATTCTTTCTGATTCTTATTAGAGACAGCGAAACTCCCATAACTTACAAGCAATAATATTTAGTTTCCCCAAGTTTGAGAGAGAGCAGGAACTAGGATGTTAAAATGCTCCTATGTGAACTGAATAAAATTAAAATTTTTCTTCTCTTAAAGCCTTTTTTTTTTTGCAATGTTTAAACCACTCATAGGTTTAAAGAATTTAAAAAATCAATACTTAAATATTGTCCACAAATCTAGAAGAATTTTTTTTATCTACAACTGAATACCTTTTGTGTATTTTTTCATGTGTCCTGACCTTCACTCAGAATATCCAGATGTGCATAATAAGTTATATACATATTGTCATCTCTTATCTGTTTCACATATCATCTCCAGGAATTTAAAAAGCGTTAATGATATATTTTGACAAATAGCACTTTATTTTTATTTTTATTTTTTTCAATTTTTATTTTTACTTTATTTTACTGTACAATACTGTATTGGTTTTGGCATACATTGACATGAATCCGCCACAGGTGTACATGAGCTCCCAAACATGAACCCCCCTCCCACCTCCCACCCCACATCATCCCTCCGGATCATCCCCGTAAATTTCAATATAGTTATGTCTCCCAATATTTGTGTTTATATCTTGTGAGTTTGATGTAAGGCTTAAAATATTCTTTCTCAAGTGTGTATATAATGAACTTGCTATCCTTTATTTGGTTCTAAAAGTTTTAAAGCATTGCCTCTTTTATTTACAGTATTTATTCACAGGAACTGATTTTGTATAAGGTGAGAGGTTGGAAACATAGTCTTTGTTTTTCCCGTGTGAATAATGAGTTTTCCCCTTACCATTTATTGAGCAGGCTCTAACTCTGTTGTTCTGAATCCCAGCTCTGCCATACCTCAGTGTCCCACATGTGTCTGTTGGTGGCCCCATAATAGTTTCCACTTGTCCCTTATCTGTCTCTGTATCAATACCACATGTCTTAATTACCGTACCTCCACCTTAAATCTTCATAGCAGAATGGGAAAACCCTTTACCTTGTTCTTCTTTAACACCTGCCATGATTTCAGATTTACAAAGCTGCATAAAATACCATGTAGAGGTTTTAAAAATTATGATTATTATAACTTGTTTTTTTTAATGCAGGCAATATAATTTCTATAAACTATAAATAGTGATCACTTCTGTTTCCTTGATGTTTTCTTAACACTTACATAGTTTTTTCTTGATTAATGAACTTTCTAGGAATCATATGTAACATATGTGACACTGAACATTCTAATCATGTTCTTGATTTCAAAGATGTTACCTCTGTGTTTTATTATTAGTGTCTTTACTCTTAGACTATACCAAGAAATAAATATCTTGAGTTCTTCAGATTTCCATCCAGAGAAGAAAACAATTGACAATGGGATCACTCAAATGAGTCTAAAATTTTCTTATGCAACTTTGGATTCTAGAGTATAGTATATCAATACCTACAAAGTTCTGAGTGATAGGAAATGTTTTCCAAAAAATATTGTATTAGTACTTGGCCAAATTGTTACCCAAATGTCAGTGGAATGGACTTATATTCTTAAACATGAAATGTCTTAGGAATTATATAACACCTAGAAAGAATTCTTAAAAAATAATAATGAAGTACAAAATCCTGCCAGACAATAAATGGAGATGTCATAGAAAAGGACCAGTGCCAGATACAATATCTACATAATTACACAATGTCTGTAAGTCTCACAGAATCAGGCATTTACCATGAAATTCAATC
This sequence comes from Capricornis sumatraensis, assembly GCF_032405125.1. Taxonomy (NCBI): domain Eukaryota; kingdom Metazoa; phylum Chordata; class Mammalia; order Artiodactyla; family Bovidae; genus Capricornis; species Capricornis sumatraensis. The sequence continues at coordinate 10,378,764 of NC_091089.1, read as the reverse complement.
CAGCTAAATAGTCAATGAATATAAAGAGGACATGTGACAGTATTCAATATGTAAAAATTCAAGGAATTACACCTACAAATCTTTCTTAGAACAAATAACTTGGCAGTAAAATGGGCCCACTGAAAACTGCATGGAAATAATTAACTCAGGAATAGAGAATCTATGGTAAGAGATTTAAATAGTTTTGAGTACATTTATCTTTATGTACATTTATCTTTATGTATAATTTATTCAGTTATTACCAAAGTGCAAATTAAATGCCATACAATTTGATATGTAAAAATATGACTAATGAAATACAACCTGCTAAATATATGACTTAGCAAATGAACAACAAAATATATTATTAAAACAGAAAAGTAGAATGAATATTTTACTATTATTAAATTAAATATAATTTTATTAAACATCTCATTTTTGTAAAATTCTCTGACTTCATTGGAAGAATCTGTATAAAATGTTGGTCACTTTATTAATTACAGTTATTTCTGATAGCTAGATGGCTTTCTGTCTTCTATGTACTTTTATACTATTTGAAAATTTTATAATATAGATATCATTATCTTATAAAACTTCTCACATCACTGTTCTTAATCATTCTTAACTTAGAACAATAAATGGCAGAGATATAGCCTGTGTATTCACAGTGTTAATATATCCACAATAAATCATGATGTGTTTTGTTTTAAACGACTCTTAAGTGACTAAAGAAAGGCAATGCCAAAGAATGTTCAGACTACCACACAATTGCACTCATCTCACACGCTAGCAAAGTAATGCTCAAAATTCTCCAAGCCAGGCTTCAACAGTACTTGAACCGTGAAATTCCAGATGTTCAAGCTGGTTTTAGAAAAGGCAGAGGAACCAGAGATCAAATTGCCAACATCCGTTGGATCATCGAAGAGAGTTCCAGAGAAACATCTATTTCTGCCCTATTGACTATGCCATAGCCTTTGACTGTGTGGATCACAATAAACTGTGGAAAATTCTGAAAGAGATGGGAATACCAGACCACCTAACCTGCCTCTTGAGAAACCTGTATGCAGGTCAGGAAGCAACATTTAGAACTGGACATGGAACAATGGACTGGTTCCAAATAGGAAAAGGAGTATGTCAAGGCTGTATATTGTCACCCTGCGTATTTAACTTCTATGCAGAGTACATCATGAGAAACGCTGGGCTGGAGGAAGCCCAAGCTGGAATCAAGATCGCCAGGAGAAATACTAATAACCTCAGCTATGCGGATGACACCACCCTTATGGCAGAAAGTGAAGAAGAACTAAAGAACCTCTTGATGAAAGTGAAAGAGTAGAGCGAAAAAGTTGGCTTAAAGCTCAATGTTCAGGAAACTAAGATCATGGCATCTGGTCCCATCACTTCATGGCAGATAGATGGAGAAACAATGGAAACAGTGGCATACTTTTATTTTGGGGGGTTCCAAAATCACTGCAGGTGGTGACTGCAGCCATGAGATTCAAAGACACTTAATCCTTGGAAGGAAAGTCATGACCAACCTAGACAGCATATTAAAAAGCAGAGACATTATTTTGCCAACAAAGGTCTGTCTAGTCAAGGCTATTGTTTTTCCAGTGGTCATGTATGGATGTGAGAGTTGGACTATTAAGAAAGCTGAGGACTGAAGAATTGATTTGAACTGTGGTGTTGGAGAAGACTCTTGAGAGTCCCTTGGACTGCAAGGAGATCCAACCAGTCCATCCTAAAGGAGATCAGTACAGGGTATTCATTGGAAGGACTGATGTTGAAGCTGAAACTCCAGTACTTTGGCCACCTGATGTGAAGAACTGACTCATTTGAAAAGACCTTGATGCTGGGAAAGATTGAGGGCAGAAGGAGAAGGGGGCGACAGAGGATGAGATGGTTGGATGGCATCACTGACTCAATGGACATGAATTTAGGTAAACTCCGGGAGTTGGTGACGGACAGGGAGTCCTGGGGTGCTGCAGTCCATGGGGTCTCAACAAGTCGGACACAACTGAGTGACTGAACTGAACTGAAGTGACTAAAGAATTAAATGACTTAGTTCAACTCCATTTTATAGGAGAGAATAAGTAAGCTCAAGTGATTTGGAACCAGTATTGTGTAGCTAGTTAATGAATGTATGAATGAGGGACCAACTTCATATATCTGAAATTAATTCACCAAAACTGTCATACAGACAAAAGAATATACACATTAACATACAAGAAAGAAGTATTATTTAAATCCTATTCAAGTAATTACAAGTAAAATGATTCACCAGATGATACCAATTTGATTTTATAAAAGACTTGCTTCCTGCTGCTGATGTTGCCTGCTTCTCTCTCTCTAATCAGCTTTTCTTCATCCAGCCTTTCTTCTCAGGCTGTATCAAATGCTCCTCTTTGTCTCAGTGCATTGAAAGCATCACTACTGTGGTGCTTTCTTTAATGAGTTGAAATTAGTCTTTGCATGCTGTTCTGCCCCACTGGACTGCATGTTCCATCAAGCCAGGAACCATTCATTATTGCATTGGCCAGTGCCTAGTACAGTGGCTTATAGTCAGTGTTCTGTGAATATTTATTGAGCTTATTTGCATTTAAGGATCTATACTCTCAGATAATTATTGAGCATTTAATATGGATAAGACTTCCCTGATGGCTCAGATGGTAATGAATCTACCTGCGGTGCAAGAGAACTGCATTCAATCCCTGGGTTGGAAAGATCCCCTGGAGAAGGGAGTGGCAACCCACTCCAGTATTCTTGCTTGGAGAGTCCCATGGACAGAGGAGCCTGGAGGGCTACAGTCCATGGGGTCTCAAAGAGTCAGACATGACTGAGCAGTTAACACTAGTATGAATAAGATATACTGATAAAGAGTTGGATTATTCCTTTCTGTCTTGTTTTGGACACTAAGTCGTGTCAAACTCTTTGTGACCCCATGAACTTCAGCTTGCCAGGCTTCCCTGACAGTGAAGGCTTCCCTGCACTGACTCCCAGAGTTTGCTCAAACTCATATCCATTGTGTCCTTTACATCTAGAAGGCTGTTAATTTTATACAAATATGCAGGCTTCTATTCCTCTTCTGATTTTATGCTTTTGAATAAGAATAATTTATGACTGCTATCTGGCAAATACATTTCAGAGACATCATCAGGGGTTGCCAGGCCAAGATGCCAATGAAATCTCTTTTGCAGAGGGAATTTTCTTTGCTTTTGTATGATTTTTTATAACAGTACATCTTAAAATTGCATTTATATATAGTCCATGGTATCTAAGATGTATCAGAGATAGAGCTTCTAGTAAAAATAAGCTTCTTAGAAGCTTTTTGTGTTACTATTTTTTATAAAGGAATGATTGAAGGATTTTTCATAAGGACTTGTATCAAAGCAGAGATTTTAAAATAAACCTGCTATGTTCAATTTGATTTTACTATTGTGACACATGACAGATACGTGAAGTTACAGGGCTGTCATTAGTTTTTCAAAAACTAGTTAAGTACGCTCTTTTTCCAGGTATCTTGTTGGTTGGAAAAATACATTTTGACAGTAGAAATGTTATTTTGATGTATGAGAACTTACATAGAAGATAAATATGAAAAGAGTGAGGAAACAGATAAGCAAATCCTATAACATTTACATTACAGCAGAGACCACCGTGGACCTGCTGTCTCATTGTTAATGTCATTTCTTTCATGCAGGCTACACATTACCTTTTATTTTACCCCAAAGGAATAGTTAAAATAGGCACCTTAGAAGATTTCTCTTCTACTTCATCACCGTTATATTCCTACTGTCTTAATTACTGAATATTAGCTCTTCAGTTAACTCCTTTTCCCTTTCTGATTGTCTTCCTGGGAATTCCTTTCCTCCATTCCCTTCTATTATTTTTTACATATTTAAATTTTTATGTTGTATCCGAGTACAGTTGATTCACAATGTTTTATTAGTTTCAGGTGTACAGCAAAGTGATTCAGTTACACATGTACCTGTTCTATCCTTTTTCAAATTGTTTTCCCATTTAAGTTGTTAGTAATATTGAGTAGAGGTCCCCATGATATATGGTAGGTCCTTGTTGGTTATCCACTGTAAATGTAGTAGTGTGTACCTGTCCATCTGAAACTCCCAATCTATCCCAGTTTCCACTCTTCCCCTTCATCTCTATGTATACTTTTAATTGAGATACAACTGACATAGGTGGGAGAAACATCAGCAGGTATGTGGATAATACCACTCTAATGACAGGAAATGAAGAAGAACTAAAGAGCCCTTTGATAAGGGTGAAGGAGGAGAGTGAAAGAGCTGGCTTAAAACTAACATTAAAAAAGCTTAAGATCATGGCATCCAGCCCCATTCGGTTCAGTTCAGTTCAGTTCAGTCGTTCAGTCATGTCCGACTCTTTGCGACCCCATGAATCTCAGCACGCCAGGCCTCGCTGTCCATCACCAACTCCCAGAGTTCACTCAGACCCATGTCCATTGAGTCAGTGATGCCATCCAGCCATCTCATCCTCTGTCGTCCCCTTCTCCTCCTGCCCCCAATCCCTCCCAGCATCAGAGTCTTTTCCAACGAGTCAACTCTTCGCATGAGGTGGCCAAAGTACTGGAGTTTCAGCTTTAGCATCATTCTCTCAAAGAAATCCCAGGGCTGATCTCCTTCAGAATGAACTGGTTGGATCTCCTTGCAGTCCAAGGGACTCTCAAGAGTCTTCTGCAACACCACAGTTCAACAGCATCAAGTCTTCGGCGCTTAGCTTTCTTCACAGTCCAACTCTCACACCCATACATGACCACTGGAAAAACCAGAGCCTTGACTAGATAGACCTTAGTTGGCAAAGTAATGTCTCTGCTTTTGAATATGCTATCTAGGTTGGTCATAACTTTTCTTCCAAGGAGTAAGCGTCTTTTAATTTCATGGCTGCAGTCACCATCTGCAGTGATTTTGGAGACCCAAAAAATAAAGTCTGACACCGTTTCCACTGTTTCCCCATCTATTTCCCATGAAGTGATGGGACCAGATGCCATGATCTTCGTTTTCTGAATGTTGAACTTTAAGCCAACTTTTCCACTCTCCTCCTTCACTTTCATCAAGAGGCTTTTTAGTTCGTCTTCACTTTCTGCCATAAGGGTGGTGTCATCTGCATATCTGAGGTTATTGATATTTCTCCTGGCAATCTTGATTCCAGCTTGTGCTTCTTCTAGCCCCATTAGTTCATGGCAAATAGGAGGGGAAAAGTGGAAGCAATGATAGATTTCCTCTTGTTGGGATCCAAAATCACTGCATATAGTGACTGCAACCATGAAATCAGATGATTGCTTCTTGGCAGGAAAACTATGACAAACCTAGACAGTGTGTTGAAAAGCCAAGACATTGTTCTGCCAACAGAGGTCCATATAATCAAGGCTCTGGTCTTCCCAGTGGTCATGTATGGTTGTAAGAGCTGGACCGTAAAGAAGGCAGAGCACCAAAGAATCAATGCCTTCGAACTGTGGCGCTGGAGAAGACTCCTGAAAGCCCCGTGAACAGCAAGGAGATCAAACCAGTCAATCATAAGGGAAATCAACCCTGAATACTTGTTGGAAGGACTGATGCTGAAGCTGAAGCTCCAGTGTTTTGGTCATCTGACACAAACAGCCGACTCACTGGAAAAGTCCTTGATGCTGTGATGCTGGGAAAGATTGAGGGCAGAAAGAGAAGAAGGTGTCAGAGGATGAGATGGCTGAATGGCATCACTGACGCAATGGAGATAAACTTGGGCTAACCCTGGGAGATAGTGAGGGACCAGGAAGCCTGGCATGCTTCAGAGCAACTGAACAACAACAATAGTCAACATATGAGATTGTATTAGTTTAACAATGACTTTGATACATGTATATATTTTGCAAAGAGCTATCAAAACTAGTTAGCATACACCACTGTGCATAGTTACAATTTTTTTCCTATGTTGAGAACTTTTAAGATCTACTCTCTTAGCAACTTTCAAATGTACAGTACAGTGTCTCAATTTCCCTTTAAATATCCAGCTTCCCTTTCTTCTTTTCTCCCTCCCTTTTCTCTCCCCTCCCCCATGCAACATGTTGTCCTTGGTCCTCCAAGATTGGTAGACAGTTTGAGCCTCAGTTGCTTCATCAGTAAAATGGAAATATTAGCAGTTATTACCACACAATATTGGTGTGAGGGTTGAGTAAGAAAGTGCTTAACATGACAAATTTGGGTACTGAATGGCAATTATTGTTAGAAGTAAAGCCAAGGTAAGAGACCTCCATGCCTCAGGCATTTTCTCATCAACCTACTCTGCACCCCACTGCCAGAGTCAGCCATTCTAAAATGCAGATGTGACCGTGGAGCCTCCATTGGCTGCCCATATAAATTTTTCTTTCAGCTCTGTCTATGGAGCTTTAAACCCTTGTTGATCATATTTTAATATTCCTTACCAGGTAGGTAAGGAATATTAGTGGCACATAATTCATGAATTGAAAAGTATCTCTCCCACCCTCATCTTGGTAGACCTAGACCCTACCCATCAATCCTGTGGTGGAACCAATTTTTAAGTTCTTTTTTGCAGTTCTAGTGTTCCTTTATGGAGATCCAAGAACATGTGGCAGAATATTTTTCATTTTCTTTCTTTCTCATGCGAAAGACACATGTGTATGAAAAAGCAAGGCATTTCTCCACACATAAACATAACCTGGAGATATTTTCAATCAGAATGTAGAAAGCTGTCTTACCCATTTTGTAAATGTACTATAGTGTATTTGGGAAGTTCTTATCAACCGGTATTGTGGTTACTTTGCTATTACCAGCAACCCTGCAGTATATCATTTATCCACATAACGTTGTTATGAATGCAAATGAATTGATGGTGTAAAATTTAGAATGAGAGGATGCTGGGTCAAAGTCATGGATACAAATTTGATACTTTTTTTCCAAATTTAAAATGTTTGTTATCCTTTCTGCGTTTGAGGTGCCACCTTTATCGTCACTATTACTGAAAGTCAACGTTGCTGCTGCTGCATGATTGAAGTGATGCCCAACATGCTGAATAAAGAGACAAAGTCAGGTTAAACCACAAAATTCAAATAACACTAAATCAAGAAAAGAGCATCCGAATCTAATTATGTAGCTCTAAACAGAAAGCCAGTACATTTTTTAAACAGCAGCTAAAATTAAATTAGGGCACATGAGAGACACAAAAATGTAAAGTAGAAAAAAAAAAAGTGTCAAGTAGATAAGAAACACTGTGTACATTTTGCAAAGAAATTAATTTTCTTTTCTGAGTAAAACCTCTCACTTAAGACATTTCATTTCAAAACGAGCTTTATACATTTGCAATCAGTCACCCTTTAAGCTATTTCTTCCCTGGATTTTCAAACTCCTGAAGCTTTCATATCTTTTCCATGCTATGAGGAAATAAGCTTCTGTTCAGCTACTGAGCGTGGATTAATGCCTAACGCTTCAAGAAACCCATACTTTCAAAACCAGTTAGTTTAGATCTTGATACTTTCTTTATTCTTGATCTTTTTAAAAAAAAATCACTTATTTCTGGATACAAAGGTTCAAATGGGTATTTTCAGAACAGTCTGTTTGGGAGGCAAACATTTATTTATAACTAAGCACTTGGATTGAAGAGTTCTTCGTGGGTATACTGACAAGCAAGCCCCGTGTTGCCTGTAGGTTTTGTAGGCTTTACAAGGAAAGTCAGTTTCAGATCATTCTTCTTTTCACTCTTCATTAGCTTTTTTTTTTTTTTTTTGTCTCTCTCATCACTTGAGTTTTTAGACATGAAATGTTGTAGCTGTGCTGAAGTTTTCAGTTTATCAGAATAAATGGGTAATTCTTCCTCACTGGCTAGTTTCCAGCCCTTGAGAGCAAGGACTGTCTACAACAAAATAGTATATCAACAAGCTCTGTCATATAATTGGAAGTGTTAGATTTTATAATGTTTCATATGTAACATTTTATACTATCTTGCACAATGTGAAATATAAAAACTAATTAATGTTGTTAATAAAGGTATCAGATATAGTTGATATATTAAAGTTTTTGATTGGAAGGATATACATTAACTTTAAGATATGGCATGCGTGCGTGTGAGCTAAGTCGCTTCAGACAAGTCTGTCTCTTTATGACTGTAGCCCACCAGGCTCCTCTGCCCATGGGATGCTCCAGGCAAGAATACTGGAGTGGGTTGCCATTTCCTCCTCCAGGGAATCTTCCTGACTCAGGGATTGAACCCACATCTGTTAACATCATAACCTGCATTGGCAGGCAGGTTCTTTACCACTAGCGCCACCTGGGAAGCCCATGATATGTCATATGCGGTACACATATGAAAATGAGAACTTAAAGGTTAGTAACTACTGACCCTACAAGTTCTGGAATTTCTTAAAGATCACTACAGAACTTCTCTTACAACTGACATTTTCATAATTCTTTAAGTTAATTACTAAACCTGACAGCTATTTATGGTGGACTGAAATGAAACTCTTAAGGGAAGCACACTGACTGATGCCTCCGACCCTGGCCAGGCACCATAGGAACCGTTCATGTGAGTTATTTTATGACAATAAGGTCCTGGTAAGGAACACAGAACTCAGTCAGTTAGTCAGTCAGTTAGTTGGTTCAGTCATGTCCGACTCTTTGCGACTCCATGAATCGCAGCACGCCAGGCCTCCCTGTCCATCACCAACTCCCGGAGTTCACTCAGACTCACATCCATCAAGTCCATGATGCCACCCAGCCATCTCATCCTCTGTCGTCCCCTTCTCCTCCTGCCCCCAATCCCTCCCAGCATCAAAGTCTTTTCCAATGAGTCAACTCTTTGCATGAGGTGGCCAAAGTACTGGAGTTTCAGCTTTAGCATCATTCCTTCCAAAGAAATCCCAGGGTTGACCTCCTTCAGAGTGGACTGGTTGGATCTCCTTGCAGTCCAAGGGACCCTCAAGAGTCTTCTCCAACACCACAGTTCAAAAGCATCAATTCTTCGGCGCTCAGCCTTCTTCACAGTCCAACTCTCACATCCATACATGACCACAGGAACAACCATAGCCTTGACTAGACGGACCTTTGTTGGCAAAGTAATGTCTCTGCTTTTGAATATGCTATCTAGGTTGGTCATAACTTTTCTTCAGCCAACCCCAACTGGGAGAATTTGGGAAAGGTCAAAAGGTGACGCCACACATCCTGTCAGCTCCCAGAATCCTCACTGGCGTCCACCTTGGCTGAGAGATGCAGGCGCCACCAGGAAGGCCCCTAAGTCAGTGAGCAGCCAGAGACGACCTGGAAACTAACCCCATTGCCCTAAAACCCGAGAGCATGAGTCCCGTGGTGGAGCAGCCCCCCTGGGCTCCGTTACCCTCTAGCTCTCCACTCGTCGGGCGCCCCTTCCCAGTGAAGTCTCTTGCTTTGTCAGCATGTGTGTCTCCTCAGAAATTCATTCCCAAATGTTAGACAAGAGCCCCTTTCGGGCCCTGAAAGGGGTCCCCTTTCTACAACGAAAGGGTACCTTCAGATATAACCAAATTTGTTGCCAGAAAACTCATGTCTTATCAGTTGAAACTTTCCTATGTATTCCTCATTTGAAAGCAACATCTGAATAATACCATTACCTTTAAAAAACAGTGGATTACAAGAGGCATGGAATAATTCTATGCTGGGTTTAAACGTTTTATTCAAGACAGTTCACAGGTATGTAGATTTAAGTCAGGTTGATACACCAATTTGAAACAAGTAATGGAAACGTGTTTGCTGATTCAACATTTTAAGTATATTGCACTTTGTAGTTTTAAAGAGGCAGTAAGTGTTCAAAAAAGCACTGGATGTTGAATCAACATTGAATGAGACTGCAAATTTATGTCCAGAAAGTGAAGTTTTCTGTTTTCACAAGGAGGATATAGTTTAATGGTGAGAAGTTATTCCTGGGAAGTGTGGAAAGCATCCACTTTGCAGAAGACTGCAGTTTTTAACTTTGTTCAGAACAGTTTTGGTAGCACAGTTGTTTAAATATCATATTAAACAGCATATCTAAACCTGAACTCATTTCTAGGTTTTGTGACAGTTGCATAAATGCCATCATTCACTTAGCTATCTAGGTATAAAAACTTAGATATATCTTTAATTCTTCACTTGTATTAAGTTTATTATGAAGTTCAAATTTTTCCTGTAATGTTTTTCATCTTGGATTTCATCTCCTCTCTCTCTGCTGCCCTCAGCAATGGCTGAGTTCTCATCTCCTCTGGTGTGAATGTACTGATTATCTAAAGAAATTATTCTATTGTCATTTGATCCCTGGGTCGTAAAGATCCCCTGGAGAAGGAAATGGCATCCTGTTCTAGTATTCTTGCCTGAAAATTCCATGGACAGAGGAGCCCGGTGGGCTATAGTCCCTGGGATCACAAAGAGTCGGACATAACTGAGCTACTGAGGGCACCATTATATGAACCCTGCTACTGATCTAATATTTAAATATATTAGTCCCATAATATCACTCCCTTAATAAAACTGTTGTCTCCGTTTTCTGCTGCATGAAATGAAAACTCTCTTTGACTTTTGAGGTCTTCTGCCATTTGTATTTATATCCTTTATTTCTTTCCTAAGGGAGTATGTGTATGTGAAACTGTTAAGTCCATTTTCTGCTGCATGAAATGAAAACTCTCTTTGGCTTTTAAGGTCTTCTGCCATTTGTATTTATATCTTTTGTTTCTTTCCTAAGGGGGTATGTTTGTGTGTGTGTGTGTGTTTTCCTCAATTCAGCCCATTCTTATTACATCACAAGAGCCTCTCGTTTTTGTATTTTGCCCGCAGATTTTGAGATGGTGCAGGTAAAGGGGAAAATTAATGACAGCACCAAGATCTGAAGCTTATGTGACTAAAAATACGGTTAACGTGGAGGAAATATAATTAAAAAAAAAACCGAAAGGAGAAGTAAACTGAAGAGGAAATATTTTGAGCTGTGATTTGCATGTTTGACTTGTACTTCCTTAGCCCCATAGTAACTGAGTCCATAAAACAGAAGCATACAGGTTGTACCTGGGAATAGAGTTTTCACTTACAGTAGCGTTATACCTCTACAGCTGACTGATGAAAATAAAACACCATCAGTTTCCAAAAACTAAGTTGATAGAGCCAAAGAGTTACTCTGATTTTAGATAAACTAAAAGCCAGAAGACATGGTTCTTTCCTGGAGATTTTGAGCAAAGAGCAAGGGTGTTTTGTTCGGTATAATGTCTGAAAGTGGGGAGCAAGAAGAGAGGGTTAATAATTGTAGATATCCTTCCAGCGCTGTAATGGTTTCTAGAAATTGCCACCTGCTTGGGTTACTGCGTTCCAGGTCTGCTCGACAACTGGTTTTCATTCTCATGATGATGACAATTTCACACTCTCCACCTAAACCTTGGTGCTGCTGTGAAGCGTTTCATTTCTGGCTGTGACTCTCAACCATGTGTGTGTTCTCTCCCAGCATTTCATGGATGGCCTGGTAGACAAATGCAGTAGAGAGACCTATGTATATTCAGGCGGAAAACAAAAAACAGTTGGCCTCCACAAAAATGGGGAATGGTGAGACTTGGGGGAATCATCGTTTGCCTTTTGTGAATTTCCAACTGTTCTTCTGGATTATTAAGATAAAGAGAAAGCAAGACAATAGAAACAGAAAAGATGAACACTTATTTTGGACTTTCCAACCGTGAAATGAAAAAAAAATGAGATATACATATTTCACTGTTAATGGATAGCAATATTTATATTTTGCATCTAACAGTGGTGAATGGTGCAAAGTTTTGAGTAAACAAAATTAGTGAGAACTTTCTCTTTTAAAATTAAACTTAAATTATGCTCCAAGGAGAAAGGAAAGAAGTTTTTAATTTCTTTGTTCTGTGGTTTATATTTAAATAGGTGAGTGTTTACATAGAGATTGCTGCAGATTTATATGTATTATTTATATACATATGTAAACTGAGATTTTAAAAGGCAAATAGATGTAAGGGCAAATGCATTTATATATAAACATAAATGGATAGCCATATACACTGCTTCCTCTCATCCTTAATGATCTCTGCTTTTTACAGTCAAATATTATATAATCTAAACCAGAAATGGCCAGTAGAAGTATTTTTAAAACACTAAAATATTAATGAAAACAATCTTTAAACTAGTGATATGAATTCTTATATTTTATGAGATATTAGCTTTTTGCTAAATTAAGTTACAGATTAAAATGAATGTATTTAGACTTGTGGATATTTAAGAAAATGTATTTACATCTCCCCATCCCCAAAAATATACTCTGCTTTTTTACACTGTGGGCTGCTTAAAAGTGTGAGTTGCTCAGTCTTGTCTGACTATTTGGGACCCCATGAACTGTAGCCCGCCAGGCTCCTCTGTCCATGGAATTCTTCAGACAAGAATACTGGAGTGGGTTGCTGTTCCATTCTCCAGGGACTCTTCCTGACAGGGGGATCAAAGCGAGGTCTCCTGCATTGCAGGCAAATTCTTTACTGTTTGAGCCACCAGGATTCCCCTTATAAAACCTTTAAAGTTACCTTTGGCTCACTTCTTTTCATTGCTTTTGTATTCTTAAGTATTTCTAATCAGTTCACAGTTAGAGAAAACCCTTTGGGTCTACATTTATCAGAGAGCCACTGCATTTGTTTCAGGGAACTCAGTAGGCTGTGAACTATATCTAGAGTTGCAAGTGTATACAAAGGAGGACTCACAGTGGCTATACTTGATTCTAGTAGTCTATTCTCTGGACATCCAGAAGCCACAGGACTGTAGACACTGCAAATTGACAACTGCAGGTCTTACAGTTTAGAGATGACATGTGCCTTGAAAAATCTAGGCATTTAAGAGAAATCAATCTGAAATGCCTAAGATTTCTGACCCTGTACCTCTGTTTTTTAAATTTCATTCTGTTTGTGACTTTTGTTTAATTTATAATCCTACATTTGCTTAGACTTCAGTTTAAGAACATCTACTATAACTTAGAGAAAGAGTTGATGAATCTGATTGAATTCTTAAAGCTGAGATCTTCCCTGACCTGGGTCTCCCATATTTTTCTTATTTCCTACAATCCTTACTGTGGTTCACCGCCCTCCATACTGGCTCTTTGCAGTTCTTGGAATAATAGTTCAGGCAGACTCCCTCATTAGGGTGTTTGCTCTCACAGTTTTGTCTCACTGAAGCACCTTTTCCCCAAATGTCTGCATCACCCTTTCTCTCACTTACTCTACTGCTGAAACGTGGGCCCACAGGTGAGCCTTCCCTTGCCACCCCTCCATAGCACTTAGCACGACTGAAAAATGCTATTTACAAATGCACTTATTTATCTACCATCATCTGGCTACCCAGTTGAATGGATGTTCCAAGAGGCAGAAACTCTGTTTCCATAAGGGCAAAAAGTTTTGTGCTTTTGGTTGCTGTTACTGTTTTAATCTGTATTTTTTTTTTTTTACTACCATATCCAGGGAACAAAGAGCTCTCAAGTATTTTTTTGAATGAATGAATGGTTGAGACTGATTCTAATATTGGTATATATTTGACAGCAATTAAATATGTCAGTATTGAAAGTTCATATCCCTGCTGAAAAGATAGCTGAAGCTAAACTCATCTGTGCATTAAGCTTAATCCTGTATATTAACTCTTTTTGCAAAAACACAGTATGTCTTTCATAGTACCATATATGTTTTGTGAGAGGACAAAGACCCAGGACTAAGTAAATGAATTTATCCATAACATGACCTGCAGTAACTATTCCTGAATGGGCTTTACTTATTTGGTTGTTTATTTGTTGTCTTGAAATAGTCATCTTATATGCAGTTATAAGTAAACAATTGAATCCTATAGCCCAAGTAATCATATATATAGTATCTTGCTTTCAGAAGGGAAAACAAATATAAGATGCTCTGGATATGCCACTGTCTTCTGTATTCTCTGAAATCCCCAGAAATGAAATTTCTATCACTCCATTTAGGGCAATGGACCCTCACATTTGACAACTTGTATAATGAAAAATTCTCCCAAGTGTTTTAACCAAAATCCTACCTGAAGTGCAGAGTTCATTAGGTCACCATCTTGTGATGGAACAGTCCCATTAGATCCAACTTTTAGTCAAGTCAAATCTTAGGAATGGATTCTGGGTAAAGAGCATTGTTATGGCTACGAACTCCAGCCAAGAAATCAAACCGCCTACATCACAGTGAGTCTTAAATGGAAAAAGGATGCCGTTCGTAAAATCACTTTGGAGAGGAGACAGCATGAAAGAAAGAGACTGCTATAAGGTAAGAGGGTTTTCATAGCAATCTCTTTCTTTCATGAGGTAAGAGGGTTTTCTGGAGAAGGCGATGGCACCCCACTCCAGTACTCTTGCCTGGAAAATCCCATGGACGGAGGAGCCTGATAGGCTGCAGTCCATGGGGTTGCAAAGAGTAGGACATGACTGAGCGACTTTGTTCACTTTTCACTTTCCTTCACTGGAGAAGGAAATGGCAACCCACTCCAGTGTTCTTGCCTGGAGAATCCCAGGGACGGCAGAGCCTGGTGGGCTGCCATCTCTGGGGTCGCACAGGGTCGGACATGACTGAAGCGACTTAGCAGCAGCAGCAGCAGCAGCAAGAGGGTTTTCATCAGGTGGCAGGGAATCCAGGGCGTATTTGACTATGGCAAGCTTCCTGGCTGGCTAATGTGGTAGAAAACTGAGGTGTGGAGCAGTTTTGCATCCTGGGGATTCCTGCACTCCTGGCAGCAACATGGAATTTTCTAGAAGGAAAACCTGAAAGGTACCCAGGAGCCTGTTTGGTGAGACCACTGACATGTTTAGGAGATAGCTGTGAATGAGAAGGTGATATGGGTTAATTCCCCAGGACAGAATGAAGCAGCATCTTGAATAGCAATGGCAGGCATGTCTTCCGAGAAGGGACAGGACTCGTGAGAAGGTGAGTCTTCCTGCAGGCAATTAATCCTGTCGATAACCAGCCAAATGGTCCCTGCATGTTCGCATGCCCTTGAAAAGCCAAGCAGTATCTGTCCGCCCACACGCTGCTAATGAAGGGCACTGACGTATGTCCTGTCTCACGGAACAAAAATAAAAATACCTATTTAATTAGTATGGATCTGTTTCATGCACTCAAAAAATAAGCAAAATAAGACCTATTCCTTTACTTTTTATTTTCAGAGGAGTGATTTCCTGGAGGTCTAAGTGTTAGTTGCTCAGTCATGTCTGACTCTGTGACCCCATGGACTGTAGGCTGCCAGGCTCCTCTGTCTGTGGAATTCTCCAGGCAAGAATACTAGAGTGGGCTGCTATTTCCTTCTCCAGCAGATCTTGCCAACCCAGGGATGGAACCCGAGTCTCCTGCATTGCAGGCAGATTCTTTACCACTGTGCCACAAGTGCTTACAGCCCTCCTGGACTAAAGCAGTCATTTTTGCTGCTCATCTCCAGAATTTTGCCAACATAATCATATCAGGCATCAGCTATAGGGCCTAAAGCAGAGCATAGCACACTTTGAAATCCTGCTTGGTAAAGAGGAACAGAGAGGTGATTTCCTCATGCTCCCACGAATTGCATGTTTCTGGTCTGAAGGTGGCTTTCAGCGTGCTGACTCGTGCTGAATTTGACTTCACATTGACACAGAATGGCACTTACAAATTCTCAGCAGCAAGTCCCTTTTTATTATCTGACTCCCATCACAAAGCAAAATGTTTTGAAAAAAACATAAGACAATAAAAGCCAAAAATGAAACCCTCTGCATTTATTAGCATTTATGAAATAATTTAAAAATCAAATAAACATCAAAATATAACTAGTCCACAATCATGATAATTCATACTATTTTTCCCAGTAAATTATTTTATTTTAATCACTTTATTGTGAGATTTTCATTAGACTTTTGAAATATCAAAAATAATTTTATTGAGATAAACAGAAATTGAGGAACTTTTTTGCGAAATGCCTGACCAATAGTCTTCCATACTGTCAGGGTCATGAAAAGTTAAAAAGCTGAGAAACTATCAAAGATCAGAGGAGACTAAGGTGACAGGGGAGGAGACAGGAAGCTCAGGTGGCGCAGTGGCAAAGAACCTGCCTGCCAATGCAGGAGACATAAGAGACACAGGTTCGATCCCTGGGTCAGGAAGATCCCCTGGAGTAGGAAATGGCAACCCACTCTGTTATTCTTGCATGGAGAATCCCATGGCCAGAGGAGCCTGGAGGGTCCATGGGTTTGCAAAGAGCCAGACACAGTTGAGCACTGTCCACACGCAAGGAGACAGGAAACTGAGTCCAGCACGGTCACCTGGTTGGTGTTCAGTCGCTAAGCCATGTCCGACTCTTTTGAGACCTCATCGACAGGCTCCACTGTCCATGGGATTTCCCAGGCAAGAATACTGGAGTGGTTGCCATTTCCTTCTCCAGAGATCTTCCTGACCCAGGGATCAAACCTGTGTCTCCTGCACTGGCAGGCGTATTCTTCACCTCTAAGCCACCAGGGAAACCCTGGACTGGACCCAAAGCGAAATAGGACATTGGTGGGGAAAAACTGATTTCTGAAAAGAATCTGTATTTTTGATAATAGCATTTTACCAATGTTTATTTCTCATTTTTAGAAAAATCTATCATGTTTATTGAGGATGTTAATATTAGGAGAAGTTGGGTGAAATCTTTTACATTTTTGCTAGTGTTTTATAAATCTAGAATTATCCCAAAGCAAGGAAATAATAACTTGAAGGCCTTTGCTTGGTAAACAGTCTATTACATCAGGTCTTTAGCAATCAGTTTTATCTATATGTGGTTGCCTGTTAATGTAATAGCAAAGAGATAAGATACTATCGAAAATACCAAATCTATTTTCCCTTATTATCTGTTATCAGATTTGTTCTATAGCAATATCGAGTGCCTAAATGGAAATACTTATGCCTTCTGACAATGTTTATCTCTCTCTTTAGCAGAAAATAGTGTTGTCCATAGCTGGGACACTGCAGTCAGTGTGTTTGTGTATTTCCATGAACATTACAAGACTTCATTTGAACATCACCATGGTTCCTGAGCAATAAAGTGCACAGGGTACAAGGAAAATAATTCTTCTGTAGGAAAGAACAGAAACTGTATTACCAGAGTTTTGGGTCTCAATTCAGTTTAAACAGGATCTTTCTACCTCAACTAGAATTCCCAACCCACTAAAAATAATCAAGAGATAAATACTACTAATCTATATATGCCCCACTAGTAATCTATATATGTCCCACTTTGCAAATGATGTGTTTATTTATATACCTCCAATCTCTCAAATTTCTACTCAGATTCATGTAACTGTTTTCACTTTCACAATACTCCTATGACTACTACTCTGCTAATAAAACAAAATCTGGAGAAGTATCTGTCTTAGTCATTGTGGGCTGCCATAATGCAATGCTGTAGACTGGGTGACATAAACAACAAACATTAATTTTTTTCACAGTTCTGGGGGCTAGAAGTCCAAGATCAAGGGCCAGTGTGGTCAGGTTCTAAGGAGAGCCCTCTTCCTGGCTTGCCCACAGCCACCATCTCACCACATGCCCACGTGACCTCTCTGTAAGGGCATGGAGAGAGGGCGTGCTCTCTGGTGTCTTGTCTTGATGGTGATGATTTAGGTGCTCAGTCATGTCCTACTCTTTGCAACTCCATGGACTATAGCCCGCCAGACCCCTCTGTCCATGGGATTTTCCAGGCAAGAATATTGGAGTGGGTTGCCATTTCCTTCTCCAGGGGATCTTCCTGACCCAGGAATCGAACCTGAGTCTCCTGCCCTGCAGGTGGTATCCTGCAGGCAGATTCTTTACATAAGAACATAATCCATTAGGACACTAATCCCATCCTGAGGGCCCCACCCTCAAGATCTCATCTAATCCTAATTACCTCCCTAGGGGCCCCACCTCCAAACCATCACATTGGGCTGAGGAATCCAACAAACCATATGCTGATATCATATTATTATCAACATTTATGTTACATCTTCTAATGTTTTACTTTGGGATGGAGATTAATAAGGGGTCAGCAAATAAATAACTAGAACTTTGCGTGTGAAGCACAAGCATGTAGAAAGAAGAGCTGGAGCTCTGAAAGGCTAACTCCTTGTTTCCAGTGAGGGGTTAGGAGACTTGTGATGGGAGGAGACACATCTCCACCTGGTGGAGAAGAGATGCTGTCAGATGTGCTGGAAGCCCAGGGCTGCCCTTCACTCACTTCGCAAAGCCACCAGGAAGGAGCCGGAAAAGCTGGCAAGAGTAAAGTGAAATTGTGTATTTGAATCATTCTGTTTATTCTGCTTTTATGATGAAAAGGTCTTCACGTGACTGTTCTGAGTGCCTTTGAACAGGGTAAAGACTGTCTTCTAGTGAAAAATGAACAATGCACACTCCAGAGGAATTACAGTATCTGGCCTGTATTAGTTCCCAGGTGGCGCTAGTGGTGAAGACGCTGCTTGCCAGTATAGGAGACCTAAAAGATGCTGGTTCGATCCCTGGGTCGGGAAGATCCCCAGGAGAAGGGCATGGCAACCCACTCCAGTATTCTTGCCTGGAAAATCCCATGGACAGAGGAGCCTGGAGGGCTGCAGTCCGTAGGGTTGCAAAGAGTCAAACGCGACTGAAGCTACTTAACCTGCACGTGCATAGCCACTTTGCAGTTTAAATAAAGACATAGAAAAGAAATAGAGTGATCTGATTTTCCGGCAATGGAGAATTATTAACTCCCGCAAAAATATACATTTCTATAAGACTTTGAAATAGGAAATTTGTATTTCTGGACCTCTTCGGTGGTTGAAAAGGAGACTCTTTTAATTACTTTGCCTTAAACATGCCTGTGGAGGGAGGGTGATAAGCGGGGCATGAGTTGATAGTGTAAGAATCAGTCCTGTAAGTCAGGAGGAAGTCCAGAGAGAAGGGCCTGTGTTTGTGTAATACATTCCTCTCTTTTTTTTAAACTGAAGCTGAAGAGATGTTTGTTCAGACAGATGTATGTTCAAATCCTGATACTTTTAACTATCCTAAAGTGCTGGCAACCTCATATAGTGAATATGAGGATTAATGTGTCTAAATTTTTCAATTTACTTAAAATTTATTTTAAAATGCTTATTGCACCAATAAGAACTTAATAAATACTAGTTGCTATGAAAATATAAAGGATGAAACAGATGTATCCATTATAACAAACATCTCTTTCATTTTCTAAAGTAATACATGAGCGTTTAGGTTTTTTAAAATTAATAGTACAAGATAAGTTAATTTTTAAATGTGATGTCTCTCCAAAATAGTAAATTGAGCATTATGAAAGTACGTAAGTTAGTCAATTGTTACTTCATTATCGTGGAAAACAGAATTGTGTGTCACTAGAATGTAAGAATTTTTTATGGTGTTGATACCCAGATGATTTAATTAGACTGAAGAGGATTGGAACCAGTGCACTGAAAATCTCACAACACAAAATTTTTTCACATAAAATTTTATATTTAATATGGTTTTAAAGTTTTGCTGATATATGAAAGAATAACATGCCTATGATCCCAATTTTTTCTCTCTGTAAAACAAGTGCATTTAAAATAATTTATTCCCACTGGCTTAGTTGAATAGATAAACCTCTGATGCTACTAAATGCATGTAAAAAGAGAGAGAATAAGATTCCTGTATTTCCTTTCAGATTTTCAGACGTTGCTGGTTGGTTTTCAAGAAGGCATCTAGTAAAGGACCCAGAAGGCTAGAAAAATTTCCCGATGAGAAGGCAGCATATTTCAGGAACTTTCATAAGGTAAGTCATGGTCTCTGGAATCTCTGGGGAATAACTGGACCCTTGGCAACAACTGTGGAGACATTTCTTTTGATAGATAAAATCTGCAGAGGCCATAATGCATGGCTAGGATAAAACGTCCCTGTGCTGATAAAATGCAAAAGTTATTTTTCTCCTTTATTTTAATCATCTACTGTAAATGCCAGTGGTACCTCTGCAAAATGAAAGGCTCATTTTTATTGCTACTTTGCAAAATGAGATGCCTCATAACTCAACCAGATCATTTCCCAAGGTGCTGAGTAGGCAGTTTCCCTCTGTTCAGGTTAATTGTGCATTTGTTACTTTGATTTTAACTGTGGGCAATGTTTAGGAGATAAAACTTTTGAGGCTGGTGTGAGCAGTGTTAATGACACTGTTAATGTACAAAGCACTTGATGTTTACAGCTTAACAAGAAGGCGATCATTGTGCATGCTGATATATAGAGATGTGGCATAAATCCCATGAGTCAAATATCAATTTCCTAAAAATATGTGAGTATGAGTTGAAAGTTAAAAATATGTAAGAAATCACCGTAGAATGATGCCGAATGTGCTGCTGAAAGTTACCTCTGGTGATAATGTCAAAACGAGTTAGGTATTTGCTAGTAAGATGGAGGATTCATGATCAGAATGCAGAACTGTGGAGCAGTGTTGCTTTTTGACAGAATGCCCACATAAGCTCAGGGAAGACCTTAATTCCTTTATGGCAGTAACATAGAATAAGTTACCCTGAATACTGTAATGAGTCTGTGGAACTTATTTTCTGTAATATATAGTTCTTATTTCTTCTTTTATTAAAAGATAGAGTGCATTCCAGGGATGAGGAGCATGGCAGGGCTAAATAAGCGTAGCACCAAGGATTTTTTGTGAAGAACAGGGAAGCCCTGGCTTGCTGCAGTCCTTGGGGTCGCAAAAGTTGGGCACAGCTTAGCAACTGAACAACAAAGGTTTTTAGGAGAGTGAAACTACCCTTTGTTATAACGGTGAATGTATGCCATTATACATTTGTCCAAAGCCATAAAATATACAACACCAAGAGTGAACCTTGCTATAAAATATGAACTTTGGGTGATTATGTTATATTAAAGCAGATTCATTCATGAGTTATAACAAATGTGCCATCTGGTGAGGATGTTGCTAATGGGAGAGGCTGTCCGTGTGTGTGTGTGCTCAGTCATATCCGACTCTTGCGACCCTGTGGACTGTAGCCCTCCAGGCTTCTTTGTCCATGATCCTCTCCAGACAAGAATACTGGAGTGAGTTGCCATGCACTCCTCCAGGGGATCTTCCTGACCCAGGGATTGAACTTGCATCTCCTGTGTCTCCTGCATTGACAGGTGGATTCTTTACCACTGCACCACCTGGGAAGCCCACGTGCATATGGGGGCAGGCAGTAAAAGGGAAATCTCTGTAATTTCCGCTCAGTATTGCAGTGAACATAAAACTGCTCTAAAAAGTAAAATCTATTAAAAATAGATTATTCAGCAATCATGTGGTAACCAATTGTATTACACAAATAGCTAGCAGTCATTTGTATTAGATTTGAACCTATATCATAAGGCTTAAAATGTGAACTTCTTTAACTCTCTATGAGGTATTCTATATATTAATATACATTTATAACTGGAGAATCCAAGTTTAAGTTCCTGCCAAAACACTTATAAGCTCATGAGAGTTTGGTTTTCTCTTGAGTACATGGATTTTAAAATCATTATATCACATGTCTGTTTTTAGAGGAAAAGATATTTGTAGCCTGAAGTCATGTTGATATTTTGTATGATGATAAAGATCGTGACAATAGTTTTAAACCTGACTTAATAAGAAACTACCAGGTATGTCTGTGACATTGAGTTTTTGAGTAAAATTTTGAAAGACTAAGCATAGTATATGTTCTGTGGATTCCTGGTCAGAACACTTGCCTGCTGGTCATTGATGTGTCCTGGCTGCCCACTCTCTAGCCAGTGCATCTAGAGTCCTCATACTCAGCCATCTTTTACTTGACAAACGGCAACATTCCAGTATTGTAACCACTTATTAGGGTTAATAGTTTAGACTGAAATAAGGTATCTGATTTATACCTTGCCCTGGGCTCTTCACTGGGAATACTGAGATATACGTACCCTGAAAGAGTTTGTATTCCAGTGAAAAGACACCCATATGCAGATAACTTTAATTCAATATGAGCAAGTCTTAATAAATTGAAAAGAGTTGAAGTCATAAAGAGTGTGTTCTCTGACCATAAATAATTTAAATTAGAAGTTGGCGTTATCAAGTAAACTCTAATTATTTGGGAATTAGCATATTCCAAGGGGTAATAATCAAAAAGGAAATGCAGTAGTCACAGAGGCTATTAGCAAATATTCTAAACTCAAAAATCATAAAATACAAGTATCAACATGTGTGGAATATAGAACTACATGAGTAATTATAGGGAAATGTATATCTGTAAGTTCTTACATTACCAAGAAACAATAAATGGAGAAGAAAATATCAATGAAATAAAAACCAAAGTAATAATAAGGAAATTTTATAAAGTCCATAGCTGCTTCTTTAAAAAAAAAAAAATTACTTGATAAACTGTTAACCAAATTTATCAAGAAAAAAATATTTTAAAAAATCAAAGACTGGGATGAGTAGATGGGTTATCCACTACAAATTCTACAAATATTAAAAGGATAATAAGAGTATATTGTGAGCAAATGTGATTTAAAATTTTTGACAAATTAAGTGAAATAGACAAACTCCTTGAAAGACACAAACCACCCAGGCTTATTCAGTAGTTCAAGATCTAATAAAAACTTTTAACTTACAGTTCAATAATATTCCTACCAAAAAATCTTGATCTCCATATCATTTCACTTGTTAATTAATACTATAACATATTTAAAGTGAAAAAAGAATCCACATAAATTCTTAAGGAAAATATAAAGAGGAAACCCTTTCGAACTCACTTTATCAGACTGATAAAACCAAAACCGAAAACCAAAACTAGACAAAGATGTCATATGGTTAATTTAGCAAATGCTGGCCATTGTTTATCTAGACTAGATATGATGGTGATTTCAATGAATTTGATATTATTGAAGTTGGAGGTTAAAGGACAAATTTTGGGTATAGTTTGTGAAAACAGACTGAAAGTACTTATGGATTGAATGTAGTATGTAAATGAAGGGTTGGACTCATGTACTTGAGCAACAGAGATGAGAAATGGTGCAGTTTATGAAGATGAGGAAGACAGAAGAGCAGCCTTTGAGTACAAATCAGAAGATTTCACTTAGCATATGTTAAATTTGAAATGTATATTAGGTATTCAAACTAAAATGTCAAGTAGTCAATTAGATAAACAGATGTGGGCTTGGGTGGGAGAAATGTCACTGTTAAAGTTATTCATTTGACTGTCATTGGCCTGTTGATAGTGCTTTACTCTGGAGCACTGGATAAAATGTCATTAGGAGAAAATGAAGGAAAAGGAGATAATTAACATTCCAACACTTAGAGGATTAGCAGAGGTGGAGGGTCCAGGAGAGAAAGCTGAGACCAGCAGGCAGTAAGAGCAGAAGAATAACTTGAAGGGTAGACCATTGGAAACTAAGAGAAAACTGGGCTAAAAACACTTGAACATACAGTTTTTAAAAATTCTGAACGAATGGTCATCTGTGTCTAGTTGTAGAGATTGAGAAAGGTGACAGAAAAGGGACTGTTGGATTTATAACATGGTCTTCGATGCCTTTGCCAAGAATTTTTTCAATGAAATATGGGGACTAATTTCACTTGGAGTAGCTTACATGAGATTGAGGGGGAAGAAACAAACAGCAACCCAGGCAATTATTTTCAAGATATTTTGCTGTAAAATTGAGCCTGTGTATAACAGTTGTTTTTAAAATATGAAATGTATTTAATATCCTTGTATGCCAGTGGGAATAATCTAGTAGACTAAAGATGCAATGATTAGATGTTTCCTTTGTATAATGATAGGGTTTGGTCTTTAACAGAACCAGAGAGCTTTCATTTTAACAAAAAAAGAAGAAGAAAATGACTGTAGATATAAATGGGTTAAATAAAAATTAATGTTAGAAAACTATCACTAACACTTTTAAAACATACACAGTTTACGTATGTGAGCTTTCTCCAGTCTGTGAAAATTGAGTCACGAAAGATCCTGCGGAGCACAGTGAGAATAGGAATGGTTCATCGTCTAATAAATAACTAAACAGATATCACTGACTGTAGCTTGGCGCTTCCTAAAGCACATTAATAACTAGATTCAGTGTATGTGACAGCTAAAATGTACTTTTCTGGTGGGTGTGTTAGGAAGATTAAAGTTTTCTGTTATTGCAACTTATCCTTCACAGCATTCGAGAGCCTAATTCTGTTTCCTACTGATTTAAATTTCCTTTCAGAAATTTTATCTTATTTTTTCTTTGGTGATTGCAAAGTAATACCATGAAGTAGAGACCAGTTTTGATATAGAAGAACAATTTCGTCATGATTCATCAGTAATAAGAAATCTTAAAGGGTGTTTTCAGGAAAATATATAAATGGTCTCTTCTCTTATTTTAATACTGTTTTAGCAAGTTTTGCCTAATGCTTGACTGGCTATTTTATTATAGGCTTAGAGTGAAAAAAAAAAAAAATCACAAGCTTTCCACTTTGTATATGTTAAGTCTGAAATGTCTCTTAGGTGAGTGAAAAAAAAAATCACAAGCTTTCCACTTTGTATATGTTAAGTCTGAAATGTCTCTTAGGCATCCAAACCAAAATATTCGTATCAACCTCACTACTTCTCTTCTTCTTCCTACAGTCTTAAGTAGCTCCATGACACTGATTTTTGCTTCTTTTTTTTTCTTAATATACAGCTAGCATTATTTAAAGTCTCATTTATCATCTCTTCTATTAGTCAATACTGCCATTCTTTATCACTCACACACAATAAAGTTGTACCTAGCCATCAAAATTATATCACCTTTAGGCAACTCTGATGTTCGTCAAGTTAAAGTAAAAACTTTCCATGTAAATATTTGCTTTCACTGGATGAGATAAGGAACATACAGGTGCATCTTGCCTATAAAAGTAATTTCCATTCTGCTACGAAGGAAAAGAGGCTTGCCCTGAATATGGGGAGGTGACAATCAAACCCAATTCAGTATAACAAATAAAGTGCTATTTTAATTAGATATATAAAAAATTTTGGCCACCTGATGCAAGGAGCTGACTCATTGGAAAAGACCCTGATGTTGGGAAAGATTGAAGGCAATAGAAGCAGGCAACAGAAAATGAGATGGTCAGATAGCATCACTGATTCAATGAAAAACAGGGAAGCCTGGCATGCCGCAGTCCTTGGTGTCACAAAGTCAGACACGACTTAGTGACTGAACAGCAACAGCAAGATACATTGTTCTGTGAGACAACAATGTCCAGTGACAAAATAGATACTGAAGTTCAGAGGATGAAGATAAGATGCTCTTCTTCTTTTCCCGGTAGGGAGAGTCGCCCTCCTTCTCTAGGAGTACTGAGCCATAAAGAAGATACTACCTGTGAACTCTCTGAGGCTAGAGCAGTCAGAAAATGTTGAGTTCTTATCATTATCGTCTTATGTTTTTACAGTCTGAGAAAGTAAGGTTATAAATAGCTAACTATAATGAAATACGATGAAATGTGGTAATAAAAGTACAAGGGAACGGTTGTCTACCTCTGGAGAACAGGACTTTCCAAGGCGCTTCTTTAGATCACTCTGTTTTTGACAAAGCAAAATAATGGAGAGGAATGCATTATATGAGGGAGAAAAGGTGAATAAACATACTGAAAAGTTACACTGTATGGTGAGTTGAAGAAAATCTGAGGTATCTATCTAGTGTTGGCGAAGCTTGAGAGGACTACGGTGATGGATGGTAAGCTCGAAGGACGTGGATGGGGTCAGTGAAGGGTCATAAATGCCTTCCATGTGACTTTGACCTTTGTCCTTTAAGCAGCAGAGCAGTTGTGAAGGGTTTTAAATGGTTTTTCATATCATCAAATATGTATTTAGAAAAAAACAGTTTGTGTGACATCACGTCAAATGGATAGGCTAGTAGAATATACATAGAGAAACAATATAATGAAATGCTGTAATATTGTCATTTCCCCAAAATAGACAACACACTCCTGAATGGTGAAAGGTGAAGTGAATGAAGAGGAGATAGATTTTGGTGATATTTTCCAGATACAGTCAAGGAGAATTAGGAAGACTTACTGGAGACGTGGACGGACCTAGTGTCTGTCATACAGAATGAAGTAAGTCAGAAGGAGAAACAAAGTATCATATATTAGTGCATATGTGTGCAATCTAGAAAACGGTACAGATGAACTGGTTTCCAGGGCAGGGCTGGAGATGCAAATGTGGACGACGGGCATGTAAACCAGGGGGCAGGGAGGGCGGGATGAGCTGGGAGAGTGGCACTGGCACACATGCGCCGCCGCGTGTTAGAGTGGGGGCCTGCAGCACAGCACAGGGGCTCTGCGCGGGGCTCGGGCTGGCCCAGAGGGGCGGACTGGGGACGGGAGAGGGGCCCACGAGGCAGGGGCACGCGTCTCCATACACCCCCTGCACACTGTCGCACAGGAGGCGCTAACACAGCCCTGCAAAACACCCGCAGTAAGAAAAAAGCCTTAGTGACTGATTGGATATTGGGGAAATGGAAGAGACAGGAGTGAGACTTGATGCCTTTCAGGAACTGGATGAGGGATGGGCGGTCGTGCTGTTCACAGAGACAGGGTGAAGAAAAGGTCATTGTTCGCACGTTAGATTTTGAGGGATTTATATATGGTATATACATGTATCTACTATTAAACAGTTGGAAGTGCAGCCAGATTATAGTGAAACTACCCAGGAGATCAATTGAAGAGAATTCTTATGAAGATGAGTGTATATTAACATCTGTAAAACCTTGAAGTGAAATGAAAGTGAAAGTCGCTCAGTCGTGTCTGACTCTTTGTGACCCCGTGGACTATACAGACCATGGAATTCTCCAGGCCAGAATACTGGAGTGGGTAGCTGTTCCCTTCTCTGGGGGATCTTCCCAACCCAGGGATCAAACCCAGGTTTCCTGCATTGCAAGAGGATTCTTTACCAGCTGAGTCACAAGGGAAGCCCAAGAATACTGGAGTGGGTAGCCAATCCCTTCTCCAGATGATCTTCCTGACCCAGGAATTGAACTGGGGTCTTCTGAATTGCAGGCAGATTCTTTACCAACTAAGCTATCAGGGAAGCCCCTTATCAGTATAAAATAAATCATTTTCCCTAAAAGACACTGACCTTAGTTCCAAACTTCGGGTGACATCAGGATATTTCACAGATATTTCAATTATAAATTTATCTAGACTTACAAACCAAAAGGTAGAAACTTGGACTGAAAAAAAAAAAAAAACAGCTAATTCAAGGAATGTTAGAATATTATGAAAAGTCCCGTTTAAGTGAGAAACTGCTAGTAAAATAAACATGAAAATCCTAACCAGTATTATTTATAAAATGTATAGTCACTACCAAGACTCTTTAAATATACTTCTAGCTGAAAAACGGAATAATTCTAAAGAGATAATTCTAAAGTCTTCTGGAATTTTAATGCTGGAGAAGACTCTTGAGAGTCCCTTGGACAGCAAGGAGATGAAACCAGTCAATCCTAACTCTGAATGTTCATTGGAACAACTGATGCTGAAGCTGAGGCTCCAGCACGTTGGCCATGAGATGAGAAGAACCGACTCACTGGAAAAGACCCTGATGCTGGGAACGATTGGAGACCAAAGGGGAGACAAAAGATTGAAGACAACCCAGAGAATGAGATGGTTCGATTGCATGGCTGACTCAACGAACATGGATGTGAGCAAACTCTGGAGAAAGTGGAGGACAGAGGAACCTGGTGTGCTGCAGTCCGTGGGGCCACAAAGACTCGGGCACAACGTAGAGACTGAGCAACAGCAACAGCCTCTGACAGGCAGGTCAATAAAGGTCTCTGTGTGAAAGAACGTGGCATATTTAAAAATCTTTGTTTTCCCTCAAGCATTGATAGTCAGTCCAATTATCAGATCACCAGAACTGGGGGAAAAAAAAAAAGACTTCATTTTCAAGATGGCCTAAAGATATAGACCTTTATGGATTTTCCAAATTATTCAATTTGTTAATGTTTAAATACTAAAGCTGAAACTCCAATACTTTGGCCACCTCATATAAAGAGTTGACTCATTGGAAAAGACCCTGATGCTGGGAGGGATTGGAGGCAAGAGGAGAAGGGGACAACAGAGGATGAGATGAGTGGATGGCATCACCGACTCAATGGACACGAGTTTGAGTGAACTCCGGGAGTTGGTGATGGACGGGGGGCCTGGCATGCTGCGATTTATGGGGTCACAAAGAGTCGGACACGACTGAGTAACTGAACTGAACTGAAATACCTTAAACTTGTGATTAGTCAGTTATTTTGATATGCTCTAAAATACTCTGTAGTGTTCAATAGCAATTAATTAAAATAATTAATCAAATGAAATGTTTCGAACCTAAGTGAGGGGCTTCTGAAAAATAATCTAAAGATACAATTATTTCTGCACCAAGTTTAAATTAATGCTATACTCTATATGGAACATACATATTCTAGAGCTTATGAGTATTAATGATCTCATTTAGACATTTGATATGTTTACTGTGAGAGAGATCTTGCAGCATAAATCAATTTTTATATGAAACTGCCATAAGATGGTATGTACTTTTTTTTACTTCTTGGCAGAAAGAAATTTGAAATTCAAATCACTAGCTGCTGAAGCGAGTTATTAAAAATGCATTAGGGTTGAAAATGTGGCTGTATATAATTGTCATAACAGATATTCAAAACAAATTTATCCTCAATGAAAACTGAGCTAAAGCAATTTACATAGAATCAGCAAATAAATTTTCCTTAATTTCCTAAGCAGATGAAAAAGAAACAGTTTATAGAAATTTTAACAAAGTAAATATGAGTACAGTCTGTGGGGAGGAAAATATAAATAAAGTCTCTTAAAAGGATGAATGAAGATAGACCTATGAGAAGTTCTACGTGACGCAAGAAAAGCAATGCTCGTTTTGGGACCAGTCTTATTTCTAAATCCCCGACAACCTGACATTGAAAACATCATTTTATTCCATCCTCTTTACTCCTATTGGAGTTGTCAGTATTTAACTATATGTAAACATCCAAGAGAATTGGGGAAAAGATGAAAATGTCCTTATGAAGACTAGCCACCTATAAATAGAGCGTATCCTTTTGCTAGAAGGAAAAGCATTGGGAACTGTGAAAGTAGCACTGTGTACAATGTGATGTCTTGAAGATTTTCTCTTTGATTCCATGAAGAAATAGCTTAATGCTTAGATGAGCAGCTCCTGGGCACCATGTGAAGAATAATCATTGGTGTGGATCCTCCTGAAACCCCTCGAGAAGTTCCCGTAAGTGAACTTCTGGGATAAGTTCACTGGAACAAGTGAGTGATATTCACTTATTCAGGTTAGGGCATTGTATCCACTTGTGTATTTACTCATTGATTCATTCATCCTCCTATAATCCCTTAGTTTGAAGATATCTCAGTTTCTTGAACAGAAGCTTCCATGGACACACACCTTGGTTCCTGCAGCAGTCACAGTTAATCCATGGTCATTTATTAATTGTCTCATAATATCTGAGTGCTAGTGCTAGTCATTCAGGGAAGGCTCATGGAAATGGAATACAAAGGTTGGTTTGATGTGGGATAAGATGAAGGGGGGCTATGCCCAAGGCTGGATGCACTTGACTGGCAGAGGTGGAGATCAGCAAGAAAGGCCAAGGGTAAAGACTTCTAGATGGAGAGAATTTGTAAAGTTGTGCTCCCAAAATAATAAGGAACTTGCAGAGGTAGACTTGATCTTTGTAATTTTGAGTCAAGGCCAGTTGAAATTTTGCAGCATCTAAGAAATCTTCAGTAATGATCATTCTGTGTGGTTTAAGGAAGTCTTAGAAAAGCTACCACTCAGTCATCATGATTTGTTTATTACCTACTGGTCCATGAGAGTCATCTCTTCTGTGAGTAATAGGAATCACACTCTTAGAAAATATCTGTAAGAGTATTCTGGGCTTGATTTAGAGTATGCAGCAGTAAGATTTATGTTAGGAAAATTACTGTCTTTGTTCACTTTTTTAAACTCTCACTTGTGTGTAGGCAGTCATACACAGTGGTACTACATCAGGAGAAAGTGTAGTGTGATTTAAACAATGTCTTTCTCTCACTTTCCTATCTGTAAAATGCAAATAATATTATAGCTCAGAAAGTAAGATGACAATTTCATGTAAGATGATGTGTAAATGTAAAACAGCTAGGGTTATACAAGTCATTTCTGCCTCAGATTTTGCATCTTTGAAACCAGGGACATTTTTCATACCAACTTTAAAAAATTCTGAGACCAATTTGCATGATAAAGTAATTCGTAGTTTCAAACAAGCCATTTTCCCTGGTAAATCAGATAGTAATTTGAGAAAGAATATTCAACAGCATGATTTTGTTATGACATTATTTCCATCATTTCTGAAGCATTTTTACATATATATAATGGATTTAGATCCAGTGCCCTTAATTATTATTTCAGAATATCATCAATGCATCTGGAGTTTTTCAAAATCTCTTTTTAACCATTAACAAACTCGACTTAATTGTCTAATATCTGACAGATGCAGCAGGAGAAATGATAATTGCATAATGTTCACTGAGGATAAATTGTTTTTCTATCATTAATGGAATGTCATGTATTACATTTCAAGTAATGAATGCATATTTATTTACAACTTACAATTTTAAGGATGTTTCAGTGAGACTTTATTCTTGAATTATGACTTTGTGCCTTGCTATAAATATCTATGTAGCATCTTTTATAGATAATGGTGTTTAATGTTTGTTTCAAATTTATATAATATTTTAAAAATTATAAATCCTTTTTACATCTAATACTTCAGTAACAAAAGGTAAAATTTTAATCGCCCATGAAACAATCTTAAGTTAGAAACTAATAATATCCTCTAACCTGATTTTATTTAGAGAACATATTCTTAGTTCAAGGAACCATAGGCTTTGAGAGTCAGTGAAATTCTTGTTTTGATGATAATTATTGCATTTGTTAAATTATGTGTAGAAATAATTTTGAAATCAAAATTATTTTTATACATAATTTGATGTCTAGACTGAAGAGGTGATTGAATTCCTTATATACAATATTCAGGGAAATTAATGTTTTTCCCCTATTTATTTGGAGACAAAGAGAGAAAATAAGAGAGAGATTGTTAAGTGTTATGCAACTATTTTCCCCCTAGTTTTCCTTTGAAACAAGTTAATCATAGAAATCCGGGTACTATAAAATTAAAGTTTAATCAGATTTGCAGTAGACTGTATTTCTCCACTAATCCTTTTACCCTCTCATAAAAAGGTTTTCTTGGTGTATTGGGAATTGTCCTAATCATGGAGCTACTAGGAAGTTCTCATAGTCTTAGAGCTGGTACACCTGACTCGCTGATGGTGGACCTAAAAGTCAGCTTTGCTCTCTTTTATTCCAGTTCTACCTTGCAAGTAAACTCACAAGGTCAGACCCATTATTATCCCCCAAGCTTGGATATATTATGCACTATAATCACATTCGAACAATAATTGGAATGTTGCTTTCACTTTAATGGCAACCCACTCCAGTATTCTTGCCTGGGAAATCCCATGGACAGCGGAGTCTACAGTCCATGGGGTTGCAGAAAGTCGAACACGGCTTAGCAACTAAACAACTAAAACAGTGAACATACTCTTTTCCACTCTGTGTCCTTTACTAGAGAAACATAATTGTTCCCATTAGCTATATTAGGAGTTATCACATACTAGGCCATAGAGAGCTGAGCGGAAGACTAACTCAGAGCACTGGGAAGTTGTAATTGTCATATAATTAATAGCAGATAACCTGCTAGAATTTCATTAGAATATCATTCAGTTGACTTTCTATGGAAAGTGGATTTCCCTCCCTCCCTCTCTCCCTCCCTCTCTTCCCTCTCTTCCCTCTCTCCCTTCCCCTCTTCCCTCTCCTTCCTTCCTTCTTTTTGTTTTTCTAGCATGATAGGAAAAAAAAAAAAATGACCTTTTCCAGTTCTGGCCACAGGACTGGCCAAATTTCTCCAAGCTAGGCTTCAGCAATACATGAACCGTGAACTTCCAGATGTTCAAGTTGGTTTTAGAAAAGGCAGAAGAACCAGAGATCAAATTGCCAACATCTGCTGGATCATTGAAAAAGCAAGAGTTCCAGAAAAGCATCTAAGTCTGCTTTGTTGACTATGCCAAAGCCAGTGACTGTGTGGATCACAATAAGCTGTGGAAAATTCTGAAAGAGTTGGAAATACCAGACCACCTGGCCTGCCTCTTGAGAAATCTGTATGCAGGTCAGGAAGCAACAGTTAGAACTGGACATGGAACAACAGACTGCTTCCAAATAGGAAAAAGAGTATGTCAAGGCTGCATATTGTCACCCTGCTTATTTAACTTATATGCAGAGTACATCATGAGAAACGCTGAGCTTGAGGAAGCACAAGCTGGAATCAAGATTGCCAGGAGAAATATCAATAACCTCAGATATGCAGATGACACCATCCTTATGGCAGAAAGTGAAGAAGAACTAAAGAGACTCTTGATGAAAGTGAAGAGGAGAGTGAAAAAGTTGGCTTAAATCTCAACATTCAGGAAACTAAGATCATGGCATCCGGTCCCATCATTTCATGGCAAATAGATGGGGAAACAGTGGCTGACTTTATTTTTCTGGGCTCCAAAATCACTGCAAATGGTGATTGCAGCCATGAAATTAAAAGACACTTGCTCCTTGGAAGGAAAGTTATGACCAACCTAGACAGCATATTAAAAAGCAGAGACATTACTTTGTCAACAAAGGTCCATCTAGTCAAGGCTATGGTTTTTCCAGTGGTCATGTATGGATGTGAGAGCTCAGCTATAAACCAAGCTGAACACCAAAGAACTGATGCTTTTGAACTGTGGTGTTGGAGAAGACTCTTGAGAGTCCCTTGGACTTTAAGGAGATCCAACCAGTCCATCCTAAAGGAAATCAGTCCTGGGTTTTTATTGGTAAGACTGATTTTGAAGCTGAAACTACAATACTTTGGCCACCTGATGCATAGAGCTGACTCATTTGAAAAGACCCTGATTCTGGGAAAGATTGAGGGCAGGAGGAGAAGGGGATGACAGAGGATGAGATGGTTGGATGGCATCACCGACTCAGTGGACATGGGTTTGGGTGGACTCTGGGAGTTGGTAATGGACAGGGAGGCTTGGCATGCTGTGGTTCATGGGATTGCAAAGAGTCAGACATGACTGAGCGACTGAACTGAACTGAAAGTGAACTGAAGTGTGATAGAACTCAGCTGCAAAGATTGATTTCATTGGTATCATCATTCATCTCTATAATTGATTAATCTATTTTCTTCTCATTTCTTAATCCCATTCATCTCTCCACTTCCATTATCATTATAATGAGTTTGATGGAAAACTTTATGTGACTCTTATAAGTGTATGCGGTTGATTTCTTGAACATGTCCTGCTTTGTAAATTCACTTAATATTGTATTATAACTTCCTGTGCTTCTTATTTTTAATTCTTGCTGCATCATGGCTTTTAAGGCCTGTTTGTCAGTTGCTTCTGTTACACTGAGCCTGACGGTTTGCACCCATTGTGTTTTACTTCTCCATTTTTCCCAGTGATAGAAACTAGACAGCCACCTACTGCTCATTACCTCAGACTGCTGTAATTAAGATTTTAGTTCTGTGCCTTTATGACCCGATGCGAGCAGCTTTCTGGGATATATGAAAAGAATGAGATCATTGTGTTGAGTGTGGGAGTGCCTGAATATGTGCAACCAGATGAATTTCCGGAAAGCATCTCCACTCTGTCGATCTACTTGGTACATGACGGTTCTGTATTCTCACATTTTCATTGACACCTACCATTACTCTTTCAGTTTTCCCAATCTGATGGGTGTGAAGTGATATTCAATTGTGTTTGAGTGTAATGTTTTTCTATTGCCAGTGAATTTGGGAAATTCTTCCTATGCATAATTGCTTTCCAAATTTATTCTTCTCTGAACCATTTGATCATATCATTGGTCCATATCATATTGGGGTCCCTTTATTTTTCTGGCTGTTTTATGAGGTTTTCTGTCTATTCTAAACACTAGTCTTACTTCAGTTTTAGGTATTATAAATAAATTCTCACCTCTGTCAACTGTCTATTCACTTTCTGGAGTCCAGAAATCTCCAAACTTGGATGTATTCAAATTTGCCCCTTTGCCAGTTAGGCTTCAGAAGCTTTCTTTAAGAAATACTTCCCTACATCCCTACACCATACATCACAAAGGTATCATCTGACATTTTATTCAATTAGGATTATAGTTTTGTCTTTCATCTAACTGGTGTCCAGATCTTATATGAAGTTAGGAACTCCATTTTTTTTTAATACTTAGGGACCCAGTTTTCACTAGTCTATTTGTTAAATGAGCTATTTTCTCAGTTATTGTGGTGGCATGTATTTCACAGGGCTTCCCAGGAGGCGATACTCGCACACATAATGTTTTTCTTGGATTTTTCTACTCTGTACTGTCTGGATGTTTGTTCTTGGACCACTAACATGCCACTTGTCTTAAACTGCCAGCAGATCACATGATGTTATAGCATTTGTTAGAGCAACTGTTTCCCAAACACACTCAAATCTTACTTTACGAAGGTACCTTAACAATTTATCTAAGGGCATAGAATATGCTTTTTTTTTTTTTTACTTTGGGCTTTCCTGGTGGCTCAGACAGTAAAGAATCTGCCTGCAGTGCAGGAGATCTGGGTTCTGATCCCCTGGAGAAGGGAATGGCACCTTACTCCAGTATTCTTGCCTGGAGAATCCCATGGACAGAGGAGCCTGGTGGGCTACAGTCTGTGGGGTCACAAAGAGTCGGACACAACTGAGCAGCTAACACTTTCACTTTACTTTAGCTTCTCTCTTTAAGTTTCAAATTTCTCTCCAACAAAATCCATGGGTACTTTACAGTTTTTCTTGCTATAGTGAAGGTAATTTTTTCTAATTAACAATTGTTAGTATATACAGATCCTGTTAGTCTCTTGTGTTAACTATATTTGATAACTGCTGTATACTTTTGTTTTAATAGTTTTTTCCTATTAATGCTGTTTGTATTTTCATATCGGTGATCATATCGTCTGCAAATATCGATAGTTCTGTCTCCTCCTTTCTTAGTCTTTTTCTTACCTTCCTGTCCAGGACCTGTGCTACCTGATCAAGATCCCCTTTGCCATTCTTCCAGTAGGAAAGGGACTGTGTCTAGTACTTGTGCATAAAGTAAAACAAGTTTTGGTGAATCAATTGTAAATAAAATCCCTTTCTATTCTTCATATGTCTAGGGGTCTTTTTCTCATAAAGGTATTGAACTGTATCAATGATATTATTTTTTTTAGCCCGCCGAGGTAACCATGTGATTTTTCTCATGGAGTCTATCAATTTTGAGAACCACTTTTGGACACTTTCTGATGTTAGCTATGCTTTAGGTGACTCAAGGTAAATACAGATGTGTTCTTTGCTTCTTAGGAAAGTAATATCTAGAGAAATAGGTCTCTATACACATTTTTTGTCATTTTCTTCCTGACATTTTACCTTCACTCAAGACAACTGACTTTAAAGCACAAATTGGCTGTCCAAATTCAAATAACACTGTGTAATCATGTTGGAGAAGACTCTTGAGAATCCCTTGGACTGCAAGGAAATCCAACCAATCCATCCTAAAGGCAATCAGTCCTGAGTGTTCATTGGCAGGACTGATGCTGAAGCTGAAACTCCAATACTTTGATCACCTGATGCAAAGAACTGACTCATTTGAAAAGACCCTGATGCTGGGAAAGATTGAAGGCAGGAGGAGAAGGAGACGATAGAGGATGAGATGGTTGGATGACATCACTGACTCAATGGGCATGAATTTGGGTAGACTCCAGGAGTTGGTGATGGACAGGGAGGCATGGCATGGGGTTGCAGAAAGTTGGACATGATTGAGTGAACTGAACTGAACTGAACTGAATCATGTAAGTTTCCTAGGTTAGCCTAACAGACTACTGCAGATTTGTCTTAAAATTGCTATTTATTTTCTCTAATGTCTGCGGATCAGAGGTCAAGGGTCAGGGTGTTGGCTAGGCTGCACCCCCAGAGTCTCTGAGAGGATCCTCAGCCTCTGGTGGCTCCAGGGGTCCATTCAGCCTACACGCACATGGCCGTGTCCACTGCATCCTGCCTCACAGCCCCCTCTGCTCCTCTGTTCTCAGGACTCTGGTCATCAGCTCCAGTGTCCTCACTGAATCCAGGATGCACCCCTCTCAAGGTCCTGCCCTTAATCACACCTGCAAAGACCCTTTTCCCAAATAAGTTCCCAGTCACAGGTTCTGGGGTTTAGGACCTGACATACCACTGGGAAGAGCGCTCTTCTACTCATTACTGTCACTAAAATATCTAAACTTGTGCATCTACTGAGTAAAGTCCTAGAAGCTGTGGTGTCTCTGCTAGTATCTGTGTAGCAAAGCTCTGCCTCTCAAGGGGAGAATGACACGAGAGCTGACAGACCTGTTTCATGCCTTTTTGTTTTTAGAGTCAATGAAACATGTTGAGAGAGAGACCAGGATGGGGGGTGGCAGGAGAGAGGGGGGAGGAAAGAGCCATGGAGATTTCCTGTTTAGTGCTTATTTTTCCTTTGTACTGATGTTCTGTATTTCTTAGCCCTGAAAATAGATTCTTTTTTTTTTTTTTTTTTCTGTAATAGACAACTTCAAAATAATTTTGGAGCAATAACATAAAGAGTTTTCTGGGATACCTTTCATCCTCCCTGCAATCTGAGGCTCTTTTGTAGTTGAATTCTCCTTCCTGTGATGACGTCTCAATTAGCCATTGTTTGCCATTATTAAATAGCATGGATTTCAGAGCAGTAGCTATCGCATAAACTGGTGGGAGGAGCACCAGTGTGAGAAGCAGGAGGCGTGGCCAGGTTCTGGTCATCACTCTAGCTTGTGCTGGCCACCGCGTGAGGACAGCCGTTTCCTTTTTGTGAAGTGAGGGCAGCTCAGCTCTCGGTGTTGTAAGGTAGAATGATTTTGGTTGAAGAAACCCCACTTCAAACAACTTAAAGACGAGCATGCTCACATATTACAGCATGTCCAGAAAAAGAAAATGGCTCCAGGGTAGGTTCATTCTTGATTGTTGCTCAAGAATGAAAATTAAGGACCTGTGTTGTTGTTGTTGTTGTTGTTGTTTTTCCCCTCTTCCTGTCTCTGCTCTGCCATTTGTATGGTTGCCCTCATCTTCAGTCTACTAGAATGATAGCTGAAGCATCTCTGAATTGTGACACCCAGACAACACAGCATCCCCCGGAGAAGGGGCTAGATTCATCTGGTGGTTACCTCCAGATTGGAAAACATTTCTCTGAAGCCACCAGAAGACTTCTGGTTATATTTAGGTCATATTGTCTTTCTTAAACTAATCATGAGCAAGGAGACTATAACCCTAGGAGTAACAAATTCTACCATGATACTGAGAGTGAGCAATGCCTACCTGGGTAAATGGGTGAAATGACATAGGGGTGCACAACGAACAAAATCAGATTCTATTAGGAATGAAGGAGCTGGAACTGGATGCTGAGTAGACAGCCAACAGTGACTGTTATAGTTAATTCTAAGTCCACTGTAATTTTATCCATAATTATTTTCTCTAGAAGATGCATTTTGTAATGTAGTTTAATATTTGAGTGGCATGTGCTTGCTCAGGTGTGTCTGGCTCTTTTTGACCCTGTGGACTGTAGTCCACCAGGCTTCTCTGTCCACGGGATTTTCCAGGCAAGAATACTGGAGTGGCTTGCCGTTTCCTTCTCCAAAGGATTTTCCCGACCCAAGGATCAAATCTGTGTCTCTTGTGTCTCCTGCGTTGGCAGGCAGATTCTTTACCACTCTGCCAGCTGACAACAGAACTTGTGACTATTGATTATGAACATGTTGGGATTGTCAGACAGCAAACATGAAAGTGTGTCACAAGGAGCTTAAAAAATGAGTTATATTGATTTTTTCAATGGTACACATTTCATATTTTTCAGTGATAGATAAATATAAGGAAACAGCTATTGGAAAATATATATAAAATTTTTGGAAGGAAGCAATTATACACTTTCTATTCAAATATTGTGACCAGAATATTAAAGCATACAATATATAGGGTAACACCAATACTTAAATTATAATTATGAACACTTAGGACTTGGGCTTTCAAAAGAGATTGATATGTAATAATTGAAATAATCTACAACTTTAGTAAGTTTTTCACCTTTTCTCTTACTGGAAAATCAATATTCTCTATCCTAATGAAGAGAATTTTCTTAAACTATCCTCTAAAGTGTTTATTCCCAAAAATAAAAACTCTAACCTAATTAAAACCACCATAGGAGATTAGTAAAATGTCAGGAGAGATAAGAATTATTAGTAAGATTAATAAGAAAGAAGAGTGCAGTTTGTATTCTGGTTCATTTGAATATACTTGAAAAAAATCTGAAAGTTAAGTTCTTTAACTTTTCAAAATGTAATTATCTTTAAAGGAAGAAACTGAATGCCTCAATAGGCAGTATCTAATCTCAATTGTCATAACATTAAACTGATGAGATACTTTAAAATTAAAAAAAAATTTACCAAACAGGCTTTTTTTCAGTTATTTATCTGTATACTAATTACTGAAAATTTATTTTATGCTTCTGAGAAGCTGGTTTTAGAAAACGCAGAGGAACCAGAGATCAAATTGCCAACATCCGCTGGATCATGGAAAAAGCAAGAGAGTTCCAGAAAAACATCTATGTCTGCTTTATTGACTATGCCAAAGCTTATGACTGTGTGGATCACAATAAACTGTGGAAAATTCTGAAAGAGATGGGAATACCAGACCACCTGACCTGCCTCTTGAGAAATCTGTATGCAGGTCAGGAAGCAACAGTTAGAACTGGGCATGGAACAACAGACTGGTTCCAAATAGGAAAAGGAGTACATCAAGGCTGCATATTGTCACTCTGCTTATTTAACTTCTATGCAGAGTACATCATGAGAAACGCTGGACTGGAAGAAACACAAGCTGGAATCAAGATTGCCAGGAGAAATATCAATAACCTCAGATATGCAGATGACACCACCCTTATGGCAGAAAGTTGAAGGGGAACTAAAAAGCCTCTTGATGAAAGTGAAAGAGAATGGAAAAGTTGGCTCAAAGCTCAACATTCAGAAAACAAAGATCATGGCATCCGGTCCCATCACTTCATGGGAAATAGATGGGAAACAGTGGAAACAGTGTCAGACTTTATTTTGGGGGGTTCCAAAATCACTGCAGATGGTGACTGAAGCCATGAAATTAAAAGACACTTACTCCTTGGAAGAAAAGTTATAACCAACCTAGATAGTATATTCAAAAGCAGAGACATTACTTTGCCGACTAAGGTATGTCTAGTCAAGGCTATGGTTTTTCCAGTGGTCATATATGGATGTGAGAGTTGGACTGTGAAGAAGGCTGAGCGCTGAAGACTTGATGCTTTTGAACTGTGGTGTTGGAGAAGACTCTTGAGAGTCCCTTGGACTGCAAGGAGATCCAACCTGTCCATTCTGAAGGAGATCAACCCTGGGATTTCTTTGGAAGGAATGATGCTAAAGCTGAAACTCCAGTACTTTGGCCACCTCATGTGAAGAGCTGACTCATTGGGAAAAACTCTGATGCTGGGAGGGATTGGGGGCAGGAGGAGAAGGGGACGACAGAGGATGAGATGGCTGGATGGCATCACTGACTCGATGGACACGAGTCTGAGAGAACTCCAGGAGCTGGTGATGGACAGGGAGGCCCGACGTGCTGCGATTCATGGGGTCACAAAGCATCGGACACGACTGAGTGACTGAACTGAACTGAAAGTGAATAGTTTAATATGCACAGTTAGGCTAAGGGGAAAGATATATTACAAAATAGTATGGTGATTTTTAAATTTTACAGTAAACCTTAATTTGTTCATCCTAACTTTGCTAAGTATGCAAAGAAGATCCCTCTGAAAAACTTGGGCTTAATTGGAGAAAATATCACTATGCCCTTCAGCCCGTATCAGATTCCTCCTGAAAGTTCTACAAACTAAGTATTGGTAGAACAACTAAAATCTAATGAACTATTTTCATCTGCAAGTGAAGCAGCTTCTCTTTTGTTTGGTCTTATTAAGTGATACACAGAAATATGCCCTCCATTTCAGAACATATAGCCCAGTGAAGCTGTATGCTATCCTCTTCTTTATCTTTAATCTTTTCTTTTCTCATCAGATATGAAAGAGCCAATCACTTAACAGGTGTCTACTCGTCTTCACTGAGAAAAGCATATATTTAAAATGAAAAAAAAATCCTATGTAGAAGTCTAGTTATGTTGAGAATTGATAAATAAATGACATGAATTAATAAAGGAACAACTCAATAATTTACTTACTGAGTCCACTGTACAAACACAACCAGATTTCATAATGAGTCGGGAAGCCATCTAAATTCAGATCACACTGTCAAGGGCTTGAGAAACACCACCTACCACCACCATCAGCGACAGGCTATTAACTGTGCATGAGTCATTCAGGGAAGGTTAAGGGAGGCTTGTTGGTCTTGATGAATGATTGTGAGCTTGATAGGAAGCTGAAGGAAGCTCCAAGAAGATTATTCTGTTAAAGACTCTGTAACCTTTGAATGCTGTTGTACCATCGCTAAGTCGTGTCTGACTCTTTGCAAGCTCATAAACTAGCACGCCAGGCTCCTCTGTCCTCCGCTATCTCTGGAGTTTGCTCAAATTCATGTCCATTGAGTCAGTGATGCTATCTAACCACCTCATCCTCTGTCACTCCCTTCTCCTCCTGCCCTCAATCTTTCTGAGCATCAGGGCCTTTTCTAATAAGTCAGCTCTTCACATCAGGTGGCCAAAGTATTGGAGCTTCAGCTTTAGCATTACCTTTAAAGAGCACATTTCTATTCAAGACAACTCAAAGACTTTGTACATGGCTGGACACTAACTTGTGTTCAAGGTTAATGTAGAGAAAGATGATATTCAATTTCCAGGAAGGAACTGAGTCATTAAAGTCATTGAGTCCTTGCTAAGGAGTGAGAACTTAATTTTAAGGTGTAATTAAATGGTTTTAATGCCTTGTGGCTCAGACAGTAAAGAATCTGCCTGCAATGTGGGAGACCCAGGTTTGATCTTTGGATTAAGAGTCCCTGGAGAAGGAAATGGCCACCCACTCCAGTATTCTGGCCTGGAGAATGCCTTGGACAGGGGAGCCTGGCAGACTACAGTCATTGCAAAGTGTCAGACATGACTTAGCATCTAACACTGACTAACTAACTGAAGGCATGATAAATGAAGGGGCATGATAAAACGTTTGGGTTAAAAATATAAGTCTAAGACCAGTGTGAACAAGACAATGGAAGATGAAGGATATGAAGCCAGATGGAAAAACAAATGGAAATATTTGAGATGAGAAAGAGCAGTTGTGAAGTTGTGGAGGGGAAGGGAGAAGGGGCGTGTGCATGAAATAGATGCTGGCAGAGTTTCAGGACAGAGTAGGTGTTGCGGGCCTGAGAGAAGCCTGTGTTTGAAACAGTGGACCTCAGAATTGTCCTTGCAGACAGCACTCTTTTCATCATAACACTAACATATTACTTGTCATTTTCACTTTGTTTTGGAGCAAAGGCAATAATAGGTAAAACTGCAGCAGGAATCAAGGCAGTGGCTCCAAACAAGGTTGTTGTTTAGTTGCTAAGTTGTGTCCAATGCTCTTTGACCCCGTAGACCGAAGCCTGCCAGACTCCTCTGTCCAAGGAGTTTCCAAGGCAAGAATACTGGAGAGGGTTTGTCATTTCCTCCCTTGGGGGAACTTCCCAACCCAGGGATCAAAACTGCATCTTCTGCATTGCAGACAAAAATCTTTCCTACTGAGTCACCAAGAAAGTACAGTTACTATATTCTTTTTAAAATAACAAAATAAAAATTGTATATATTTAAGGTGTAAAACATGCTGTTTTTGTATACCTACATACACTTACTAGACCTCAGTATTTTAAATTACTGACCATGGCATTTATTGACTTAGACTTGAACAACCTGAATTATTTTCAAGTAATTTTTCCTTTAATTAAATTCTGCTAATATCATATTTAGTTATTTTAATGCCTTATTATTAAACTGTTTTATCCTTTTAGGGCAATATGAAAAATTAATATTTCAGAAATATGGGTTGAATTATTAAATGATGTAATAATTTATAGATATATATTATTGAAATGCTCTAGGGTTTCGTGGTGCTAGTGGTAAAGAATTCGCCTGCCAATGTGGGAGACATGGGTTCAATCCTTGGATCTGGAAGATCCCCTGGAGAAACACATAGCAACCCACTCCAGTATTCTTGCCTGGAAAATCCCACAGACGAGCCTGGTGGGCTACAGCCCATGGGGTCTCAAAGAATCGGACAGGCCTGAAGTGACTTAGCATGCACACAAGGATTTCACACTCAATAATAAGTTCACAGTTTTATGTCACACTGTTAGGTTGTAGACCAATAAAAATATTTTTATTTTAAAGCATTTAAAGATATTGTTTTAAAAATTACCTTCCTCTAAGAAAATGCAAACAGTTTTGTACTGGGTCATAAAATCATTTAGTACTGAAAGTGAAAAGTGAGGACAAGAGATTCAGATATATCTTGACCTGAATTGCTATGATTCTAAATATTTTTAAAATATATTTTGAATAAAAGATATATCAGATTCCAAGGGGTTTCCGAGTCGGTGCTAACTGTAGAGAACCCACCCGCCAATGCAGGAGACATAAGAGATGCAGATTCGATCCCTGGGTTGGGAAGATCCCCTGCAGGAGGGCATAACATCTGGCTCCAGTATTCTTGTCTGGAGAATCCCCATGGACAGAGGAGCCTGGCGGGCTATAGT
This sequence comes from Capricornis sumatraensis, assembly GCF_032405125.1. Lineage (NCBI taxonomy): Eukaryota > Metazoa > Chordata > Mammalia > Artiodactyla > Bovidae > Capricornis > Capricornis sumatraensis. The sequence goes on along the minus strand of NC_091089.1, from coordinate 10,335,926 downwards.
TTGTAAGGTTGCAGAGTCGGACACAACGGAAGCAACTGAGCATGCATGCATCCAAATTCCAAAGATATACCAAGTCCTTAGAAAATCTTCCAGTATGATTTTGTAACGTTTTGTAATCTAACAGAACTCTTGAACTTCCTAACCAAGACAATCTGAGAGGTGAGATTTTATGCCTCCGTGAGTGCTCTGCTTCCTGGTATCCCTTCAGTTTGTTAGGGCACACACTGAAGTGGGTAGCATTGCACTATTGATCAACAAAAAGCCTCACGCTGTTGTGGAAACCAGTGTAACCATGTCTGCTTGAAGAGCTTCTCTGCATTTCTAAATGTGAATTTTACAGAAGACCAAACACTTTGTTAGAACTACATTGTTTGTCAGATTGCCTGAGGCACAAAAGTTAGAAAATCTCTAGTGCTTGCTGCATTTTGCTAGGCTGTTTATTAATTTGCTCTGTTGATTTTTTGCTATGAGGTGAAAAAAAGATGTCCTATGCAATATTCCAATATTCTTTTATATTTGTAAATAAAAATATTTGGAAAAGGCCTTGGAGCAGAATAATAAAGTTTTTATGATATTTTTTGACACAACTTGATATTATATATATCTTATATAGTGGCTTATCACTTTTGTACTCACCTAACATGGAGAAGGAAATGGCAACCCACTCTAGTGTTCTTGCCTGGAGAATCCAGGGGACAGGGGAGCCTGGTGGGCTTCCATCTATGGGGTCGGACACGACTGAAGCGTCTTAGCAGCAGCAGCAGCAGCAACATGGATAGTATCTGTTCTTAAGCAACACATGATCTTCATTGCTTTTAAACTCTACTTAATTTTGGTAAAATCATTTGCTTATTAAAATTAATAACATGTGGAAATAATGTCTCTTTTTAAAGTATCTTTAATCTACTATTTTAGAATAAAATTTGGCCTATTACTTGAGTCCATTATCAAATGATTTAAAAATTTAAGAGTTTATTGTTGAGAGTATGCTTTAATATACTTCAAATATAATATACAAATCATTGTTCCAAAAAAATTCTCATCTTTCTCCCTGGGATCTGACACTTGAAGATACTAGTGCCTAAATTTTCTTCCGTGGAAGAGAAAATGAGTTTCTTTTTTTAGATAAATAGATAGATATAGTATATGTATAAATTCACATATGAATGCATATATACACATATATAGGTGTTTTTATACATGCATATATATGAAGCAAACCATTTTTAGTTTATTTAACTTAAAATTACTTACCTTACCAATTTTGGTTTCGCATGTTAAATGAAATAATGACAAGGAGAGAAAAAATAAGTATTTTTTAAATATTAAAATAATTTTTCCAGCATGTAGACTATAGACTATAAATTTATTATGACAGAGACCATAAGGGCCCCTCTGGACAGACTGCACAGCAACCTTGAGTGATAAGCTTGTTATTTTATGAGGCTAGAAGTCCAAATCATTACAGATTTTAAAAGAAAATATTACCCCCCCAAAAAAAGTCAATGACTACCAAGAAAAAATTACAAGGCATTACCAAAAGATAAAACACCAATAGCATTTCAAAGATATTTGAAAATATCTCTTCAAAATATATAATTTGAAGAGATAGATGGAACATCAAAATCAGAAAAGGCAGGGATGTTGAAATTATCAGACCAGGGATTTAAAAAAACTATGATTACTACACTAAGGGTGCTAGTGGATAAAGTAGACAGTATGCAAGAACAGATGGGAACTGTCAGAAGAGAAACAGAAAGTCTAAAGAACCAAAAAAAAAATACTGTAACAGAAATGAAGGATGCCTTCAATGACTGCATCAACACTGGACATGGCTGATGAAAGAATCTACAAGCTTGAGGATGTCTCAGTAGAAACTTCCAGGGTTCCCTGGTGGCTCAGTGGTAAACAACCCACCTGCCAATGCAGGAGACATGAGTTCAATCCCTGATCTGGAAGAATCCCACACGCTGAGGAGATGAGCCCGTGCTCCACAGCTGTTGAGCCTGAGTTTTAGAGCCCGGGAGCTGCAGCCACTGAGGCCATGTGCTGCAGCCGCGGAAGCCTGTGCCCTAGACCCTGTGCTGCAAACAAGAGGAGCCGCCGCAGTGAGCAGCTCCTGCAAGGCAACTGGAGAGTAGCCTCCACTCGCTGCAACTAGAGAAAAGCCTGTGCAGCAACAAAGATCCAGAACAGCCATAAGTAAATGAATAAAAAGACAACTCCAAAGCTGAAAAGCAGAGAGAACAGAGACTGAAATAGTAAGAATAAAACCAATACTCCAGCACTGTTGGGACGTCTATAAAAGGTATAATATATGCACAATGGAAGTACGTACCAACATGAGAAGAAAGAAAAATTCTACCAATAATAACTAACAATTTTCCTCAAATTAATGTCAGACACAAAACTACAGATCCAGGAATCTCAGTGAACCCCAAGCAGTATTACTGCTCCCCACAAAAAAAAAAAAAAAAAAAAAAATGAATGAATGAAAAGTATACCTAGGCATTTTCAACTATGGAAAATCAAGGGAAAAATCCTGAAAGAAACCAGAGAGAGGAAAAACCACCTTCTCCATAGAGGAACAAAGAGGAATTACATTTCCCTTTCCCTCAGAAACTATGCAAGCAACAGATTAGAGTGAAACACAGCCATCTCTCAGTATCTAATGGGGAATCAGTTCCAGTATCCTACACAGATACCAAAATCCATGGATGCCTAAAACCCTTACATAAAATAGCAAGCACAGCTGAGTCTCATATCTGCGGGTCCCATGTCCTCAGATTCAACCAACTGTGGATCGTAAAAGTAGTACCCAATCCAAGGTTGGTTGAATCTGACAATGTGGAACCCTAGGATATCGAGAGCTAACTATATTTAATGTTTAAGATGAAAAATACCCATCGACCTAGAGTTCTATATGCCCTGTAAAATTATCTTTAAAAGTGAAGCAGAAATTGACTTTTTCAAACAAAACTGAATTTATTGCTGGTAAAACTTTGTAAAAAATGTTAAAATTATTTCTTTAGAGAAAATAATAATGTAGGTTAGATACTCAGATCTATATAAAGAAAGGAAAAGCATCAAAAAGATGTAAGTGGAGATAAAATAAAAAGTTTCATTGTTTCTTATTCTTAATTGATCTAACAGGTGACAGTTTGTTCAAAATAGCATCAGCAATATTTTTGATTTTGTATACAGTTATAAATATATATATGATGTCATATATGACATCATGTCATAACATGTCAGGAAGGAGGAAAAATGGAATCATATAAAATTCACAATTAAAACCACAAAAGACAGGAAAAAAGTGAAAGATAAAATAGAAACAGGGAAGATGGACAAGAAATAGAAAACCAGTACAAGTATTCTATATATTAGTCCAGTTACACTGATATTTACTTTGAATATCAATGGCTTAAATGCACCAATTAGAAGATGAGGATTGTCAGAGTGGATCAAACAAGATGCAACTATACACTGTCATAAAGAAACCCACCATAAATGTAAAGACATCTATAAATTAAAAATATGTGGATATAGAAAATCATACTTTGTTGTTGTTCAGTCACTGTGTCATGTGTAGGTCTTTTGACCTGATGGATGGCAACATGCCAGGCTTCCCTGTCCTTCACTGTCTCCTAGAATTTGCCCAAATTTATGTGCATTTAGTCAGCAGTGCTATCAAACCGTCTCATCCTCTGCTGCCTTCTTCTCATTCTGCCTTCAATCTTTCCCATCATCAGAGTCTTTTCTAACTAATCAGTCAGCTCTTCACATCACATGGCCAAATACTGGAGCCTCACCTTCAGCATCAGTCCTTCCAGTGAATATTCAGGGTTGATTTCCTTTAGGATCAATTCGTTTGATCTTCTTGCAGTCCAAGGAACTCTCAGGACTCTTCTCCAGCACCACAGTTCAAAAGCATCAATTCTTCGCCACTCCGACTTCTTTGTGGTCCAACTCTCATATCTGCGAGATGGCAAGAATCCTTAAGGTGGCAAGAATACACAGAAGAACTGTATAAAAAAAGATCTTCATGACCCAGATAACCACAATGGTGTGATCACTGACCTTGAGCCAGACATCCTGAAATGCAAAGTCAAGTGGGCCTTGGGAAGCATCACTGTGAACAAAGCTAGTGGAGGTGATAGAATTCCAGTTGAGCTATTTCAAATCCTAAAATTTGATGCTGTGAAAGCGCTGCACTCAATATGCCAACAAAGTTGGAAAACACAGCAGTGGCCACAAGACTGGGAAAGGTCAGTTTTCATTCCAATCCCAAAGAAAAACAATGCCAAAGAATGTTCAAACTACTACACAATTGCACTCATCTCAAACACTAGCAAAGTAATGCTCAAAATTCTCCAAGTCAAGTACATGAACCATGAACTTCCAGATATTCAAGCTGGATTTAGAAAAGGCAGAGGAACCAGAGATTAAATTGCCAACATTTGATCATCAAAAAAGCGAGGGAGTTCCAGAAAAACATCTACTTCTGCTTATTGACTACTCCACAGCCTTTGACTATTTGGATCACAAGAAACTATGGAAAATTCTTCAAGAGATGGGAATACCAGACCACCTGACCTGCCTCCTGAGAAATCTGTATGCAGGTCAAGAAGCAACGGTTAGAACTAGACATGGAACAGACTGGTTCTAAATCGGGAAAGGAGTACACCAAGGCTGTATATTGTCACCCTGCTTATTTAACTTATATGCAGAGTAGCACAAACTGAAATCAAGTTTGCCAGGAGAAATATCAACACCTCAGATATGGAGATGACACCACCCTTATGTCAGAAAGAGAAGAACTAAGGAGCCTCTTGATGAAAATGAAAGAGAAGAGTGAAAAAATTGGCTTAAAACTAAGCCAAAAAGTTGACTTAAACTATTCAGAAAGCATATTCAAAATATGCTTTGGCATAGTCAGTAAAGCAGAAATAGATGTCTTTTCTGGAATTCTCTTGCTTTTTCAATAATCCAGCGGATGTTGGCAATTTGATCTCTGGTTCCTCTGCCTTTTCTAAAACCAGCTTGAATATCTGGAAGTTTATGGTTCACGTATTGCTGAAGCCTGGCTTGGAGAATTTTGAGCATTACTAGCATGTGAGATGAGTGTAATTGTCCACTGGTTTGAGCGGTAATTTGGGCTATAGAACATAACCAATTTATTAAAAATGGAAACCGTAGCATACCTTCTCTCTACCAGATGAAATTAAACTAGAATGCAGTGAAACTGGAAACCAATAATAGAAAATAGCTAGAAAATTCTGAAATACTTGGAGAGTGAACAATGCACATAGGTCAAAGAAACTTGAAGAGAAAATTTTAAGTATTTATATAAATGGAAATGAAAATGAACCTGTTGGATCTTTTATTAGAAGAAAATACTGACGTAGCATGTTGAGTGCATTTTAGAAATTAACTCACACATTTTTATCGTAAAGTTGTATTTGCAGAGTAAGTGGGGAAGTAGATAAACTGCTCATTTCTAGGGACTGTGAAGAGAAATAAAAATGCACAAGTTACAGCAGAAAGCCTTATACCCGTACAACTGAGAGCTAAAATACTTGTTCATTACAATTATTAGTTGCTAAAAGAGTAGAGGTGTTAACGTGGGTCCATAAATCACGAATGAGCCTTGGTGAGAGAACAGGGTGGCGATCAGGGGTATAAGCGTCCGTGAACACTTTGTGGTTTGGTCTGGGAAGGAAGTCCATTGCTTTTATGTAATGTTTCCAGAATTTTAGAGTCACTGTCTGCTGATTGACAGGTGTCAGTTAGACTGCATTTCTACCAGGGACTTGCATGATGAGTGGGTTTTAGAAGACAGCTGAGATGTTAAATCCAATCAGTATTTAATGGAAATTTATTGAGACTCTTCTGTGTGTCATACTGGCTATTGTTTGTAAAAGATAACAATTTTTAAAAAACACGGGAGTCCTTGCTTTCAGAGTTATTCTTCTACATAATTTTTAGACTCTTTCAAAATTGAGCAAAGCATAACCACAATCGATGGCATCAAAAAAGTATTTTGTTTTCATTCTGCATGGTATATGGCTCCTGTTAATTAGAAACAAGTAAAAATATCCATTGGAAAGTGACTTAGGACAGTAATAACGGATCATTTTGTGTGCGCACCCAGCATAGAGCATGTACTGTATGCTAAGTTAAAAATGTTTTTTGTTCAAGGTAACTGAACTGCACAACATCAAAAATATAACCAGGCTGCCTCGAGAGACAAAGAAGCATGCAGTGGCAATTATCTTTCATGATGAAACATCAAAGACATTTGCTTGTGAATCAGGTAAGCAATCACAGCCCTGGAGCTGCTTCTGAGACAAGAGCCCAGATGGATTAAGATCCACCTATGAACTGCATGGCTTATTGTGGTGAGAATGTGCTGTGGAAGACTATTAGTAAGCTTGGTCTCTCTGTTGCTACAGATCTTATGGGTGCCTGTTTGTTATCTGGCTGTGTCTGGATTTTGTTCCCAGGTGGTCTGAGGACTTCTGAGGTTTCCATCCAAGCTTGGAGAATTAAGCAAACAATGCCTGTGGGGGTGTTTGTTAGAGCAAGCTCCTGACATGTGCTCTGGCTCTTGCCAAGTGCCGTTGGAGGCAGGTGGTAAGGCGTTAACAGTGTAAAAGTGTGGCACGGGAGCACAGCCACGGTCCCTAGACACTCCAGAGCAGACCTGTGAGCAATTGGTTGCTTTCATAGATCCTCAGTATTACAAGTTAAATACATTTCAGATTGAATTTTAGCATCCCAGTTCATAAAGCTCTCTGACATTATTGAGACACTAGGCAGTTTACCTTTGGAACTCGTGGTGTTTCTCATTTTGGAATTCCTGTGAGAAGTGAAAGTCACTCAGTCGTGTCTGACTCTTCGTGACCCCATGGACTATACAGTCATAGGAATTCTCTGGGCTGGAATACTGGAGTGGATAACCGTTCCCTTCTCCAAGGGATCTTCCCAACCCAGGGACTGAACCCAGGTCTCCCCCATTGCAGGCGGATTCTTTACCAGCTGAGCCACCCGAGAAGCCCTGGAATCCCTGTACTGTGTAATATATTAGTTGGCTTATTATAGTTTTTTAAAGATTTTTCTCAATGGAATGGTGTTTTCATTTTATACTGGATGGAAGCAGAAAGCACTACGTCTTTGAAAGATGTGAATTTAAAATAATGGTTAAGTCTTTTAGGAGATGCTTTGTTAAGTAACTTTTTAAAAGGAGTAAACCTTCTGTATTTATGGTTAAAGTTTATAGGTGTATTTATTACTGGATTATATTATTCAAGACTGATAAGATCACTTTGCCTAAATAAATTGCTCATACCTACTCACCTACACTTATCTTAGTTTTGCTAAATTGAATTAGAATGTGTCAAGAGTGTTCCTCTTTCCTTGAATGCCTTTATCCTTCTTATATACTTTCTTCAATTGCCATCTGACCTCATTTCATCATTTAGAATTGACTTTTGTGGTGGTTGAATAGAAGTCTTTCTGGTAATATAAATCCCCATGTGATAATAGAACCTGTCCCAGCCTTGCTAGTATCATATATTAATATCCATGAATAATCATATATTAACATCTGTGCCTTCTTGTTCACTGTCTTACTACTTGACCACTTCAGTTTTCTCTGAGCTCTTAAATAATGTCTTAGATTAAACCTAATAACTCCCAGAAAACTAGTTTTCCAAAACAGATAAAATGTCATTTTCTCTGTTGTTTGTATGTTTCAGTTTTCACTGTTGTTTTACAGTTTTCAGTTGTCCTGAGTTGTGTTTCGGGTACAGAGACAGTACTGGAGGCTATTATTTCAGATAAGGATAGTGAATTATGTTTCTACATAATTCTGAAATTTATTTTTTTATTTTAATTTATTTATTATTAACTGGAGAACAGTTGCTTTACATTGTGTTGGTTTCTGCTCTAATTCTGAAATTTAGGCTCACAGCTATAAACCCCAAGTCTGAAATTGGAAGATTTTGTTTACTTTGTCATTGGTGGTGGTTTCATGGTAGAATTTTGAGAAATGAAGGTCTCTTCACTCAAAGAAAATGGCCTTAAATTCCAAGAGAAGAGTTTCCTGACAGTGAAGCTGAGGCACGATCTAAGTGTAAAAATGAAGAATGCTTCTATGTGCAATTCTTGCAGAGAGTTTTCAGCTAGCTTAAATTATGATTAATTTGAGGGTATTATTTTTTAAACCATTTTTAATATGTTGATGTAACAATCTGCTTTTAGATGGTAGTAAAAATGTTTAAAAAGTCATGGCACAGCTTTTTTAAATTGTCTTAACTTCATGGCATGCCAGTGGGAAAAAAGGAAGTACTTAAAAACCGATAAGGAATTTGAGTACTTTTCCTCGGAAGTTATGTTTTTTAGATAGATACTAAAATGCAGTAGTCTATATCTTTTATTAAAATGACAAAATTATATGGAAACAGACTACACTGAAAAGCAGTCAGAGTTGTGAAAATCAAAATAACAAGATTAAAGCCAAGATTAAAACGAGCTCTCACATTTATTTGGAATGAAAGTGCAGATAAAATTGTACTGTCATAATGGTTAGTGGGAATGTGAATTGTTTCAATTATTTTTTCAAGAAAACTGACAACTGCTGTTGTAAACATGTATACCCTTGACTCAGTGAACCTTTTGGGGAACGTATTTGGTGTATTATACATTATGTGTAATGATAACAAAATTGCCGATTGCCTATCAAGAAAATTGTTGAATAAGTCATAGTATATCCTTATCATGAAATATTATACAATCACTAGAAAGAATTCTAAATAACCCAATTAACTTAAAGGCATTTTGTGAAGTGTAGTTCTTCAGGCAAAAGAACCAGCAGAGAAGAATGTACTGAGCCACATTTTGTAAAATAAAAAGTGAGAGAAAGAGTGTGTGTCTTCACAAGCATTACCTGGGTGAGAAGAGATGATAATGAAGTGGGATAGAAAGGAAGATGGGTAAAATCAGCAAGCAAAAAGGAAAAGTAAGAAAATACAGTGAACAGAAAAAAATATCCAGTATACAGACTGTCCCATTTGTATGAAATTATGCATATGTGAGGTGTCCAGGTGGCATAGTGGTAAAGAACCTGCCTGCCAATGCAGCAGGCACAGGAGACGGGTTCTGTCCCTGGGTCAGGAGGATCTCCTGGAGGAGGGCATGGTAACCCACTCCAGTGTTCTTGCCTGGAGAAATTCATGGAGGAGCCTGGTGGGCTACAGTCTATGGGGTCACAAGAATCAGACACGACTGATGTGACTTAGCACAGGCACATGCGTATGTGAATGTAACCATGAAGTTTTTGAAAAGTTAGTCATCAGGGAAATCCAAATTAGACCATAAGGAGACATCACTATGCATCTGTCTAAATGGCTAAAATTTAAAAAAAAAAAAAAAAAAAGTGAGACCACTGAATGCTCGTATGGTTGCAGGAACACTGGATCAACTCATACGTTGCTGGTAGGAATGTCACGTGGTACAGCCACCCTGGAAAATGGGTGGCAGCTTCTTATAAAATTAAATATGTAATTATTACACAATCCAGCAATTGCACTCTTGAATATGTATCTCAGGAAGAGAAAAAAAGAAAACATACTCACACACACACACACACACACAAACACACACCTGTACAAAAAGTGCTCATAATAGCTTTATTCATAGTAGTCCAGAACTGGAAAGAGCCCAGAGATGCTTCAACAAACTGTGGTATACCGACCCCATGAACTACTCCTCAATAGTAAAAAGGAGCAAACATTTGATACATATAGCAATCTGGAGGAATCTCAAGTGAATTATGCCCAGTGAAGAAAGAACAGCCCCAAAAGATTATACACTCTGTGATTTCATTTATACAGCATCTGTGAAATGAAGCATTTTACAAATGGAGGACATGTAAGTTGCCAGAGATTAGGGATAGGGCCTTGGATCATGGCATCTGATCCCATCATGACATGGGAAATAGATGGGGAAACAGTGGAAACAGTGTCAGACTTTATTTTGGGGGGCTCCAAAATCACTGTAGATGGTGATTGAAGCCATGAAATTCAAAGACACTTACTCCTTGGAAGAAAAGTTATGACCAACCTAGATAGCATTTGCAAAAGCAGAGACATTACTTTGCCAACAAAGTTCTGTTTAGTCAAGGCTATGGTTTTTCCAGTGGTCATGTATGGATGTGAGAGTTGGATTGTAAAGAAAGCTGAGCACCAAAGAATTGATGCTGTTGAACTGTGGTGTTGGAGAAGACTCTTGAGAGTCCCTTGGACTGCAAGGAGATCCAACCAGTCCATTCTGAAAGAGATCAGCCCTGGGATTTCTTTGGAAGGAATGATGCTAAAGCTGAAACTCCAGTACTTTGGCCACCTCATGCACAGAGTTGACTCATTGGAAAAGACTCTGATGCTGGGAGGGATTGGGGGCAGGAGAAGAAGGGGATGACAGAAGATGAGAAGGCTGGATGGCATCACTGACTTGATGGACATGAGTTTGGGTGAACTCCGGGATTTGGTGATGGACAGGGAGGCCTGGCATGCTGCGATTCATGGGGTCGCAAAGAGTCGGACACGACTGAGCAAATGAACTGAACTGAACTGAACTGGGTGTGTGAGAGCAGGACTGTGTGGTCATAAAAGGGTAACATGAGCTTCTGTTGGAACTGAGTGGTTATCTTGATGATAGTGGTGCATACACAACCCACACGAGTGATAAATTGTGTCAAACTTCATACACACACAGGTAAAACTGAGGAAATCTGAATAAAACCAGTGATCTTCCAATGTCAATCTCCTGGTTATGATGTTGTAGTATACTTTCACAGAATACTAACACTGGAGGAAAGTAGGCAAAATATACGCAGGGTCTCTGTGTAGTATTTCTTACTACGATGTATGAATCTACAATTATCTCAGTAAAATTTGCAATAAAATATTAGATCTATATCAGTTATCTGTAAGGTCATCTATGATATATTTTTTCATTTATATTTTAATTGGAGGAAAGTTGCTTTACAATGCTGTGCTGGTTTCTGCCTTACAACAATGCAAACCATGCATAATTATATATGTCCCCTCCCTTGTGAACCTCCCTCCCCTCCCACCATCCCTTCCCTCCAAGTCATCACAGAGTGCCAGGCTGGCTCCCTGTCTTACATAGCGGTTTCGCACTAGCCATCTAGATGATGATGTATTTTTAAGTTAAAAACTGAGTAGGGAGAGAATTGCAGAAATAGGAAGTGGTATATTCTAATATTCTCTAAAGAAACTGACAGTAATCACAACAAGCAACAAAAACAAATCTAAATGTGTACCTATGCAGCCTGTGTATGCTTCACGAGCACAGAGACACGTGTGCACTCGGTCACATGGGTGTCTTGCTCCTTCCTAACCTGTGGTCCTTGCACGGGCTCCCCCAGCCTAGTGAGCCCTCACACACACTTCACCCAGTTACTTCCCTGTTTCCTTCCATCCTCAGCTTAGGATGGCATGCCTCCACACCCGCCACCCCCCGCCCCCCCGCCCCCAGCACTGGAGCTTGGACTTCATGTACTCTCTTCAGAATCTCTCTGCTCTGTGGGATTTTAAGCTCAATGAAAACACGACTCTGGTGTCTTTCTCCCCCGCACCACAAAAATTCCCCTCCCACCGTGCTAAGGAACATTTGTTGAATTAGTCAATGAGTAAAATTTATACTTAATTTTTGTTATCATGATATGTGTATCATTCTCCTTTTTCCAAACAAGTTTAAGGGATTAATTTGACTGCCTCATGGGAAAAATTGCTTACATTGCCAAGTAACAGATTGCTCTGTGTTGTGATGGTGAGTGGGGGATGGTGATCAGTGTCCTGTGTGTGTGTGCAAATCACCACAGCCCGCCAGGTCTGCTGTAACTGCTGTGAGTAATACATTCTCGAATACAAATGAAAATTTCTGCATTTACTATTCCCTGAAAAGAAAGCCTTTGTTCATTCTTCTTTTTTTGGAGTATGTACATTTCCTAGTGACTAAAAGAGCAGATTGCTTCAGTTCAGTTCAGTCGCTCAGTCGTCTCTGACTCTTTGCGAACCCATGGACTGCAGCACGCCAGGCCTCCCTGTCCATCACCAACTCCCAGAGCTTACTGAAACTCATGTCCATCGAGTTAGTGATGCCATCCAACCATCTCATCCTCTGTTGTCCCCTTCTCTTCCCGCCTTCAATCTTTCCCAGCATCAGGGTCTTTTCAAATGACTCAGCTTTTAGCATCAGGTGGCCAAAGCATTGGAGTTTCAGCTTCAGCATCAGTCCTTCTGGTGAATAAGCAGATTGCTTAGATGTTGAAAACCCAGAGGTTGGGTAATAGTTTCTGTTATATTCATTAAGGAAAAGAGAAAAGGAAAAAACAACTCAGCTATGTCTTTGTCAGTATATGAAATCTGAAAAGTTATCTCCAAATAATTTAGAACAAATAATATTTAAAGTCTGAACAACCTAGTTAATTTCCTAAATAATTACTTGAAGCATTGAATTTATTCTGTAATACAGTTATTTTTATAATTTCTCCCATTCAGAATTTATAATGGAATATTCATAATTGAATAAATTCTCCCACAGTAAAATGAAAATTATTTGTGTAAAACCCAAATCCAACATATTGATATGTTTATCATTAAAATTTTAAAAATTTTTACACAAGTAATACTTTATACCTAGAATACCTGGATATCAGTTAATACCTGTTTCAGTTTATTCACATTGTATTTTCCAAATCCTTTAGGTTTGTTTCCAAGAAAACATTATATTTTAAAATAATGTCTTTCCCTGTAATTGTTTATATTTGTCAGTAAAATATACCTGTATCTTATATTTTATTACTGTTTTAAGAAGACATCTTTTTTCCAGAGGATTTTCTATGGTTTTTTCTGCTTCTCAGGTTTCCAATACTCTTTCCTCCGACAAATAAGTCCAAAAAAGATGCAGTCAAAGATCACTCTTGAATTTAGATTGACAGGTAATAGGCACACATTTAAGCCATTTTTGACTAACATTTTTATTGTATATGCAGTTGCAAAACCTGTATTGCCTCCCACCTGTGGCATCGGACCTGTGAACATTAGAAATGAACTGGTTACGCATCTGCATTAAAGGTTTAGAAGCACTGGAGTAAGAATATATTCTTGGACTACTATAAACTCCAATTACTTATTCATTAATATTATAATAAAATATGCGTGTGTTATTTTACCAAAAATGCTTTTTATTTGATTTTTCTAAATTCCCCTTTCCTGATTAAGAACTCCTTTGAACCATGTAGATTACTTAATAGTAATTAAATTGCAGTTATAATAATAGGATAATAATAATATAGGGCTCAACTTCTGCTTAAGGGTGAAGGAAAATCTCCTCAAGTATGGCCCCAAGTTGTAGAAGTTTTCAAGTTTGTAGTATTAAATTTAATTTGATAAAAGTAAGCTAGTGCAACAACTAACAAATTCTGATGATTGTTCAGTTCATAGTCAAATATGACTTTCAGTTGTTAAAATCTGGTTTGCAGAGCTTAAAATAACAGCTGGTATTTATCCAGTAAGGAGGATATCAATTGTATTGTGCCGGGGTCCAGCCCCTGCAGGACCCAGGGGAACCTGAAGGAAAAACGGCGTCGGCGATTGATTTAGAGAGAGATAAGGAAAGAATATTGTAGATAAGAAAATAGAGGAGAGAAAGAGGCTGATATTCCTTGGTTTACATAGAAAGCCAATAAAACTTCGAGACAAGAAGTTTGCCCTGTTCATGGAGGCCACAGGTGCCTTCCCGGTCTCCCGAGGGAGTGAAGACGCAGAGCGTCTTCCCATTCAGGTCTTAGAAACCTGGGCAGATAAGTGAACGCAGGGAGCCTCTATGCTCCAAGGGATCAGCCTGAAAAAAGAAAGTAAGAGAGAAAAAAAGAGAGAAAAGAAAAACATGGGGTGACCAAGCTTTTTCAAGTGAGGCCCATTGTTTTTATTTTCAAAAGGGTCTTTTACACCTTTACTTGTAGATAGAGGGAAATGAAAGATGCAGAGTCATACAGAGTCAGCCCAAACATTACATCTGTTTTGTCTTTATCGAAACCAGGATTTTTTCTGCAAACCTTTCCCATAAACAATATTGTGCACATTATCTTCTGGCCTTGGAGGCCTGTGAACATTTTATGACCCTCTTTTGATAAAGGCTTCCCAACCAGAAAACTTATTTTCCTTTGAAATGTTTTTTCTTATATTTCTAATCTATGTCAGCCTCAAAAAGTATTAAACAAGTTACATTTCTCACAGAGCAAAGGTGCAGTAAGTTACAAGAAAGAACCAATTAGCTCAAAAGTTTGATGTGGTTAATTTCAAGGCTACACTTGTTTTTCTTACTTTCCAACTATGTTAACTAATGCACTCCCAGGTGCACAGTGGATAAGAGATATGGGAACTTAGCAACAAGCATTGGCCCAATAATGAAATCCTACATTAGCACTACTCTAATAACTTTTAACTCTTTGAAAGGCTCTATGTTTTAGGCTTTCCATGCCTCTCACAGTTCGGAGGCTATAAATAATCACATGTGTAGCTGCAAGAGTCTGGATATATCTGCCAAGCAAGCTAAAATGCTAACAGAGGGGTTTTGATTGGAAATATTCCTCTCATGTCCAGGAGACTTATTAGCTATAGCCCTAAGTTAATTTTCTCCAGAGAAAGGTGGTCAGGAAAAGCCCCCTGTTAATGTCAGAGGAGTTGGTGAAAGTCATGAAATAGTAAAACAGACAGATTCTGGTTTGGGGGTAGATGCTCGAGAAAGCCTAGGGAGCCCGTTGAGTCCTGAAGCCTTGCTTAACAGTTCTCTTCCACATGACCTTGTCATGGGTGGGATCTCCCGTGATGGCTCCCGGCAGTATTGCATTTAAGTAGTCAACGTTCCTGGTGGCTCAGATGGTAAAGAATCTGCCTGCAATGCAGGAGACCCAGGTTTGATCCCTGGTTTAGGAAGATCCCCTGGAGAAGGAAATGGCAACCCACTCCAGTATTCTTCCCTGGAAAATCCCATGGACAGAGGAGCCTGGTGGGCTACATCTATGGGGTCGCAAAGAGTCAGACATGATGGAGTGACTAACACTTTAAGAAGTCAAATCAGGGTGCGACATTAGAAAAAAGTTCCCTGCAGCTGCTCAGTCACATGGTCTGTGGATAAACATACTTCTTCAAGTTCAAGTGATGTCAGGAAGGCTCTTTTATGAGCAGTCTTTTTACTTTGGGGATAATGGGAGACTTTTTGGTTTATCGATTGTTTGATACAAAAGACAACTTGAATGAAGTTGTAACAACTTATATTTGTAGCTGACTCAGTCACTGCGTAATAGAATTGCCCATTTATAACCATCTGGTTCTTAGCTATCCTGCTATGAGATTTGGAAGAAGTGATTTAAAAAACAGAAGCTAGTGGCCCTATGTGATCTGAAATGTATTGTGATCTCCAAGTTATTTCTTTAGAGAAAGTGAAACACTGTGTAGCAGTGCCAGTGTAATGAGACTTTGAATTTTTAATGCTCTTTCAGATTCACATGGAATAAAAATGCCAAACCTCCAGTTGCACCCTCTCATAACAAGACTATATGCATCTTGTAAAATTTAGACATGGTTTTATAAGGTTGGTATGCTAGTTAACAAATCAGATAGAACTGGTTTAAGCAAAATTTAATGACTTGTTACTCTACAGTGTCAAGGCACTGATGTGTAATGGAGATAAGTGGGGTGGTCTTGTAGATTCAGTCCAGAGCCGTCCCTTCATAGACACTAGAATTGTGGCTGAGGTGAGTTGATGCCATTTGAGATGACTACATTAGTCCCATTCACCTTCAGTCAGTTCAATCCCTCAGTCGTGTCCGACTCTTTGCGACCCTGCGGCGTGCTGCAGTCCATGGGGTCTTAAAAAGTCGGACACAACTGAGCAGCTGAACTGACTGAAGGTGAATGGGACTAATGCACCATCACCTGAAAGATGTTCTTTGATTTGAGACATTGAAAACGAAGACAAATTAGTTTGTTGTGAGAAGAAAATGTATAAGCTGATTAACAGTTATATTAAGCAGAGGATGTAATAACTGGATGGCATCCCTGACTCAATGGACATGAGTGTGAGCAAACTCCAGGAGATGGTGAAGGACAGGGAAGCCTGGTGTGCTGCAGGCCATGGGTCACAAAGAGTTGGACGAGACTTAGAGACTGAACAACAACAGAAGCATATACCATTAAGTGTAACATGTGTAATACTGACATATCCTGCTTTACTCACTCAAGACTGATAAACTCTAGAAATTGGTAACTGGAGAATAAAACCTAACAGATATCCCTAGAGTCTTCTGTTTAAGTTCCAGTTCCAGTGGTTTGCTTTTTCAGTTTTACCCTGGCTCTACTTTCTTTTTTTAAGATAAATGAAAAGTTATTTTTATTGGAGTATAATCGCTTTGCAGTGTTGTATTGGTTTCTGCTGTGCAGCGTGAATCAGCTCTATGTATACATACATCCACTTCCTCTTGAGCCTCCTTCCCTCTCCCACCCCCGCTTCTAGGTCATCCCAGAGCACCAAGCTGAGCTCCTCTGCTATACAGCAGCTCCCCACTAGCTGACTATTTTACAAACGATAGTGTATACATGTCAGTGCTAATCTCTCAATTCGTCCCACCCTCTCCTTCACCCCTTTGTTTAGTCACTTCAGTCGTGTCTAACTGTTTTTGACCCCGTGGGCTGTAGTCCACCAGGCTCTACTCATGGGCTTCTCCAGGCAAGAATACTGGAATGGGTTACCAGTTCCTCCTCCAGGGGATCTTCCCAACCCAGGGATAGAACCAGAGTCCCTTACATCTCCTGCGTTAGCAGGTGAGTTCTTTGTCACTAGCACCACCTGGGAGGCCCTCACCTGCTTTAGATCCCTACTTTTGAACTTTGTACACACTAAAATGAGCTTCAGCTAACTGACTATCTGCTGGGTCAGAACCCTGTCTCACCCTGTCATGCCATCTTTGGGTCCAGCATGCTGCCCCTCAGAGGGGCTGCCTCTGCGTGGTTCTCTACCCATCATTTCATACCGTGAAGCCCTATCCAGCTCTCATGCTCTTTCTTGGAGCGAACCAAGTAGATTTCCCCCAAAGTCAATCAAGCTGCAGAAAGTTAGAACTAACTGCTCTCCCGGCAAGACTACACAAAATATTTTTTAAGTTTTATGAACAATTACCACAGGGTGTCAGCTGGAAAATGATCAGATGGGAAGGCATCGTTGTCATTCCTTATTCCTGCACATTAAGAAAATGTACTTTTGCTTTATATTCAGGATTTACATAAAGACTATTACCTTTGATGTGTCACTCCAAAATTGTACCATATGTTATTCTGTTATATGGAACTGTTCTTTCTGAGATAGCAAGCCATCTATAATTGGGCGCCAGACTTTTGAAATCTTTGAAGCAGAAAAGTGGTTTGAATATTTTTATTCAGAAAAAAATTTTAATTTGAAGTGCTGAATGAAGACTTAGAACTGAGTATGTTTCTTAAAGAGGCAACTCATCTCAGTAAAAAAAAAAAAGCTTAAAAATATGTAAGACTGTCTTCTTTAAGCTTTCTAGAAAATGTTTTAAGCAATTAATGTTCAACGGTGGCTCAGTGGTAGGGAATCCACACACTAATGCAGGAGACGTGGGAGACACAGGTTTGATCCCTGAGGAAGATCTCCTGGAGAAGGAAATGGCAGCCCACTCCAATATTCTTGCCTGGAGAATCCCATGGACGGAGGAGCCTGGTGGGCTACCATCCAAGGGGTCACAAAGAGTCAGGCATGACTGAGCACACACACCATTAAGCCACCCAGCCCGTTTAGTTGGCAGTCCTACTACTAATGCAGAGCTCTTCCAAATCAGGTTTAAATATATATATATATATATTTAAGAAATATATATATGTCATTATGTCATACATTTATATGACATATATATATGTCATTAGGGACTTCCTTGATGGTCCTGTGGCTAAGACTCCATGCTCCCAATGGAGGGGGCCTGGATTTGATCCCTCATCAGGGAACTGGATCACATATGCTGAAACTAAAGATCCCACACACCACAACAACGATCAAAGACCCAGCACAACTGAATAAATGAATAAAGAATAAAACAACATTTTTTAAAAGTAAAGACATCCCTATATACATATATATATTTCCATATTTTATATATATAATCTGTCATTTGTGGAGGGCTTTGAATGGCTTTCAACAGATCAGTGGAGAGAAAAAATAATTTCGAGTATAAATGTAAACAAGAAATGATGAAATTTCTTCATGTTTTCAAAGTAGTTTTGGGAGCAGAGGAAGAGGAATGGAAATAGCTGAGAGGAGCTCCAGAGTTTGGATGCTGTTTTGAACATGTCCAAATGGAGCAAATTAAAGTTATTTTTTAAAAACTTTTTTTTCTGATTATCAAAGGGATACAGGCTTCCTGTCTCCAAAAATAAGGCTGCTTTATGTACTGAAAATAGAAGTAAGCACTAAGCAAAATATAACAAATATTCAAGTGCATATTTCAGCTTATGAGACAGAGAAACTCAGTTCAGTCACTCAGTTGTTTCCGACTCTTTGTGACCCCATGGACTGCAGCATGCCAGTCCTTCCTGTCCATCACCAACTCCCGGAGCTTGAAGTCAGTGATGCAATCCAACCATCTCGTCCTCTGTTGTCCCCTTTTCCTCCCACCTTCAATCTTTCCCAACATCAAGGTCTTTTCAAACGAGTCCAGTTCTTTGCATCAGGTGGCCAAAGTATTGGAGTTTCAGCTTCAGCATCACTCCTTCCATTGAATATTCAGAGTTGATTTCCTTTAGGGTTGACTAGTTTGATCTCCCTGCAGTCCAAGAGACTCTCAAGAGTCTTCTCCAACACCACAGTTCAAAAGCATCAATTCTGTGGTGCTCAGCTTTCATTATAGTCCAACTCTTACATCTATACATGACTACTGGAAAAGCCATAGCTTTGACTAGACAGAACTTTGTCAACAAAGGAATGTCACAGCTTTTTAATACGCTGTCTAGATTGATCATAGCTTTTCTTCTAAGGAGCAAGGAAGTACCACAAAAAGAAGGAATGAGGAGAAAGCTTTCAAGACCTGGGAGCCTTTGTTCATCTCTATAATGAACATGGGACATGCCTTGCTCCTCACAGCTGTGCCTTGGGTGCAGCAGACAGTTCCTGGGCTCCTACAAACTAGGGAAACGGAATTCAAAGCTTTCAGTAAAAAGTCATTAATTTTAAAAATATTCAAATGCCAGAAAAGAAAAATGTCTAGGAGACTTCTTCTCCTAGGCTTCCTCTCCTGCCCTCCCTGGAATTTTTGTAACATTATACCACTTTTGTGATTCTGGACATTGCAAGCCCAAAAGTTTATCTAAAATGACTCAGTATTGGTAATTCTCCTTCAGTGGCACATAATTTCTCAGGAGTCCCACAAGTAACCTCTAAAATAGGGATTTTCCAGTAAAGATATCAAGTTATAAGCAAATAAGCACCATGGATCAAAGTTAGGATATAGACAAATTTATGTTCAAGGAAGATCACTACAGTGCTTTTTAATGAAACATAAAACTTAATACAGTAATTGTCCACTAGTTTGTCACTGATTTAAAAAAAAATAATTTGCAGCAATTAAAACTGATGATGTAAATTTGTATTGATTAACTTGAAAAGATGGAGATCATTTATTAAGTGAATAATGCAGTTCATAAAATGTACCATAAGGTGATTCAATATTTTGAACAAGTGTATAAACACATGCAAACACACAGGCGCATATACACCCAAATATGTCTGTGTGTCATAAAACATGAAATACTGAAATTCATATTTATGACTTTGTTTTGGTTAAGAAATATCAGTGATGTTCTCTTTTATCTTTATTGTCTAAAAAGTTGTTTAATTTGTCTGTATTGATTTTATTACTTTATTAGAATATTATTTTAATAATATTTTATTACTTTATTAGAATATTAATATATATTATTAAAATGACATACATAAACAAAAATATAAGTAATAATATTATAAGCCACTGACCCCAACAACCACCTTAAGAAATAAATCAAATACACTGTAAATAGGTGACACATACTTTTGGCTGCCATTGTATAATCCCTAAAATTGTAATTACATGTTTTAGTTATTAAACATTTGTGAATTATAGGTTTATTATGTTTACATTTATTTCTAGAATCATGGCTTATTTTTTTACATATTTTTGAAATTTGTAAAACTGTGTTTCATCCTCTAGTCTTTGGAAAGTTGCTGTTTTTCCTCATTGTCATATTTGTGATCTTCTGTGATCCTAGTTCCTTCATTTTATATCACTACAGGGCTATATTATGCTCTATTTCTGATAGAAAAGTCATGTTCTTAAAATATGTTGATTCCCTCAAAGTCAGCAGTATAATTACATGGCTCTTTTCCCTCAAACAGTTAATAGGATGAACTATGATAATATATTTCCTGCAAAGTCATGGCCAAAATCATACTCTGGAGCCACCCTGTCTGAGTTCAGATGCTCCCTGCATCCCAATTCCTCCTCTGTAAAAGGGACCAATAACAATTTCACCTCATGGGGTAATAAAGATTTAGTATCAAAAGAACAGCACCTGGTACATATTAAGCATTTGACAAATGGTAGTGAATATTATCTTTATGTTTCAAGAGTCAGACCCAATTGGACATGTTGAAGCATTATTCTTAATGAACAAATTCAATTTTCTGTTAACAGGATTTTTACAACTATATTCACAGTTGGGGGGGGCGGGGGTCTATGAATTTTTGTTACTTTCCTAGACAGGCTTTTATATCAGAATATTATCAATGTTCATAAAAATGAATGTCCAAGTATTCATGTTTTTAAGCTCGCCAACAGTTTAGAAAACAAGTGAAATATTATTTCCATGTTGCTTCTGAAACCATGTTACTTTGTTTATAGACTTCTTGGCCAGGCAGGCGTTCTGCTTCCAGCTGCAGGCATTGTGGTAATTTTATTTTCCTGAAACACTGTTTGTTTTATCCTGGTTTTCAGAGTTCTTTGTATCTGACCAGGCAAGACCACAGCCTCCGTCAACTGCCTGAGTTCAAATACTGGCTTTCTACTTTCTTTTTTTTTTTTTTTTTTTTTGAAAAATGGCTTTCCTATCTTTATTTTTTTGTTTTTTTGTTTGTTTGTTTGTTTTGGTTTGGTTTTTGCTCTTTATTTTTTATTTTTTTTACTTTACAATACTGTATTGGTTTTGCCATACATTGACATGAATCCGCCACGGGTGTACATGAGTTCCCAATCCTGAACCCCCCTCCCACCACCCTCCCCATATCATCTCTCTGGGTCATCCCAGTGCACCAGCCCCAAGCATCCTGTATCCTGTATCAAACCTAAACTGGCAATTCGTTTCTTACATGATAGTATACACGTTTCAATGCCATTCTCCCTTTCTAGTCGTGTGTTTGGGAGAAAGGAACTTCCCTTTCACAAACCTTGCCCTTGTCATCTTTAAAAGGACAATTACATAAAGTACTAAAATTGTTGATCACTGAGCAGGTTAACTGGGCTTCATAAGTGCTTGTTAGTGTTAGCTCTTATTAATATTAACTTATTATTCTAATTTCCTTTCACTTGAATAGTTCTCTTCTCATTACTAACATTTAATTGTATGCCTTTCTCTTTTTCTCTCTATTCAGAGTGCTTAGGAATGTATGTATTTTTCTGTCTTGTTTTGGCAAGTGAATAAGAAGCAGCAAGGGAGAGAGTCAAGGAAGTTGACTTTGGGGGTCTGGGGTGATTATCATGGTTGACATTAGCGTTTAAACTGAATAAGGATGAGAGTGGGGCCATGAGGGGGTGACTGAGTTTGAAAATAAGGTAGAATCAGCAGTAGATTGGTAGTTGGGATGGAGTTCAAGGATGTAGGGCTGAGATACTCAATGGAGTCAACTGAAAAAAATAAGAAGTGAAGTTTGATGCTGGAATATGTGAAAATAGATTTAATGAAAGATACAAACTTCAGTTATTTGGAAATTTCACTTATGAGAAATAATTAATTCCTAAACAAGAAAAGATGATGGCTGGCACATATTAGTTTCACACAAACTATGTTGTTACCAATCACATGTTTTGAAAGAGAAAATGACTGCCACTGAAAAGAATACAGTTCTAATACAGTTCTAAAGAATAGTTTGAATCAGTTCTAATGAGATGGATGAAACTGGAGCTGATATACAGAGTGAAGTAAGCCTGAAAGAAAAACACCAATACAGTATACTAACACATATATATGGAATTTAGAAAGATGGTAATGATGACCCTGTATGCGAGACAGCAAAAGAGACACAGATGTATAGAGCAGACTTTTGGACTCTGAGGGAGAGGGAGAGGGTGGGATGATTTGGGAGAACGGCATTGAAACATGTATACTATCATGTAAGAAACGAATCGCCAGTCTATGTTCGATGCAGGATACAGGATGCTTGGAGCTGGTGCACGGGGATGATCCAGAGAGATGATATGGGGTGGGAGGTGGGAGGGGGGTTCATGTTTGGGAACTCATGTACACCCGTGGCAGATTCATGTCAATGTATGGCAAAACCAATACAGTATTGTAAAGTAAAATAAAGTAAAAATAAAAAATAAATATATATATATATTTAAAATAATATCATTAAAAGTTTATCCTGTTGTATTTGTGTTTCTTTATTGGGAGCATATAATTTTTTAATAGGAAAATATTATTATTTTATAATGATATTAAAATATTATGGGGCTTCCCAGGTGACTCAGTAGTAAAGAATCTACCTGCCAATGCAGGAGATTTGGGTTCCATCCCTGGGTTAGGAAGATTCCCTGGAGGAGGTAATGGCAACCCACTTCAGTATTCTTGCCTGGAGAATCCCACTGACAGAGGAGCCTGGTGGGCTACTGTCCATAAGGTTACAAAGAGTCAGACACGACTGAGCACACAGGCAGTAGAAGATAAAGCAATATAATATTATAATAATCTTATAATGATTAAATATACTATTTTAATTTTATGACTTGCAAATAAAACATACTGTGTTAATTTCCCTTTTGAATTTTTCACATTTCAACAGATTTAGATGCTAGAAACACGATCCACTGAGCCTGGTACTCTGCTAAGAAATGTCTCATGGGAAATCCTATTAAATTTCTTAAGTCTTTCCTATTTTTTGTTTTTTCCAGGCCCACACCTTCTTATTAACTTATAAAGCTATCACTGTATCTTTATGACGTTCACCAGCTGTATAAGGAAAGAAATAGAGACTGGAGAATTATATCTAGTCCACTGTTTGATAACCTTTGTCTCCTGTGAGTTCCAGCTTTGTATTATGGACGTACATCACATTGACATCTGAAGGATTTATTTGTTTTGATAACTATAATTTTGGGGCAGAATATATCACAAAGCTGCCTGTTAATGTCTGCAGCCAAAAGCATCTTTCTTTAGTGTGTCAAGAAAAATGCTATGAAATGAGCAATAGGATTCTGTGTTTAAATACTCTGTTGCCGTTTGCTTCAAGCTATGTTTTTCTGTCTTTAGGTGGACTACTTCTAACAACATAGTCATCATTCACTAAATCATACTAATATCATTTATAAATAGTGAGGCAGACGTAAGCAGCAAATTAGACTATGCAAGTCCCCATGGCCTCTTCAGATCAAGAGCTTGCAGACATTGAATGGAAATTGCATAATGACACAAAGAAACTTGAGATTCAGAGATTCGAACAACTACTAGGTGCAGCAACTATTGTTAGTGTTTAAGGGATACAAGTGGTAAAAACAAACAAGCAAAACCATTGACCTTGAGGCCAGCTCTCACTTGTGAACTTCAGGAAGATAAGAGTTTATAGGTTTGTTGCTATGACAAACCTAGAAAACATATTAAAAAGCAGAGACATTACTTTGCTGACAAAGGTCCATCTAGTCAAAGCTATGGTTTTTCCAGTAGTCATGGATGGATGTGAGATTTGGACCATAAAGAAAGCTGAGCGCTGAAGAACTGATGCTTTTGAACTGTGGTGTTACAGAAGACTCTTGAAAGTCCCTTGGACTGCAAGGAGATCCAGCCAGTCCATTTTAAAGGAAATCAGTCCTAAATATTCATTGGAAGGACTGATGTTGAAGCTGAAGCTCCAATCCTTTGGCCACCTGATACAAAGAACTGATTCATTGGAAAAGTCCCTGATGCTGGGAAAGATTGAGGGCAGGAAGAGAAGGGGACGACAGAGGACAAAACAGTTGGTTGGTACCACCAACTCGATGGACATGAGTTTGAGCAGCTGC
Source organism: Capricornis sumatraensis (assembly GCF_032405125.1). Taxonomy (NCBI): domain Eukaryota; kingdom Metazoa; phylum Chordata; class Mammalia; order Artiodactyla; family Bovidae; genus Capricornis; species Capricornis sumatraensis. Next base: position 10,311,526 of record NC_091089.1, on the reverse strand, counting down.
AGGGGTTGGTGATGGACAGGGAATCCTGGCATGCTGCAGTCCATGGGGTCTCAAAGAGTTGGACATGACTGAGCAACTGAACTGAACTGAACTGACCCAACTGGGAAGCAAAAAAATCACTCATGTTTATCACTATCACTCTTGAATGATATAAAAGTGAAATAAAGCCATTCACATTGGAATTGCCATCTCCCTATTTCCACAATACTTTGTTTATAGACTATGATAATTAATGTGAACTTCCATGTATTATATTGGGGAAGTTTTCCCATATAGGGATAAGGTGTTAAAATCTAACTAAAGCATAACTGCTGCTGCTGCTGCTAAGTCGCTTCATTTGTGTCCAACTCTGTGCGACCCCACAGACGGCAGCCCACCAGGCTCCCCTGTCCCTGGGATTCTCCAGGCAAGAACACTGGAGTGGGTTGCCATTTCCTTCTCCAATGCATGGAAGTGAAAAATGAAAGTGGAGTCGCTCAGTCGTGTCCGACTCTTAGCGACCCCCTGGACTGCAGCCCACCAGGCTCCTCCATCCATGGGATTTTCCAGGCAAGAGTACTGGAGTGGGGTTCCATTGCCTTCTCCGAAAGCATAACTAGGGGAGTAAAATTCAACCTAGGTCTAAATAATTTATTAAACATCTGTGCTGTCTAGTTAATATTGGCTCATAATATGCACAATCATATTTCCAAGAGAAGTTCTCCGTCTTCTAAGAAAGTAAGCAGAGGAAACAGATGAATCCCGTCCAGCCAATTATTTGCTCTGTGACTCCAAGCAACATATTAAATCCCTTTAATGATGGTTGGTGTCCACGTGGCTAGTGGTAAAGAACCTGCCTGCTGATGCAGGAGACACAAGAGACGCAGGTTAATCAGGAAGATCCCCTGGAGAAGGAAATGGCAGCCCACTCCAGTATTCTCGCCTGGGATGCCTGGAGAATCCCACGGACGTAGGAACCTGGAACGCTGCAGTCCATAGGGTCGCGAAGAGTATGACAGGACTGAAGCAACTCGGCAGCCGCGCATGCGTTGTGTTTCCAGCCCTGTGTGCTACGCTGTGGCTTCATTTCAATCTCACAGCAATTCTCACAGAACTTGTAATAGGCAGTCGTTCCCATCTTAGAGGTGATAAAATGAAGGCACAGGGAAGCTGGGATGATGCCCATAATTAGTAAGTGCTAGAGCCAGGATGTGAATTAGGAAACTATAGTCCTAGTTGCTGCATTACGTATATTTTAAATTTGATGTTGGCATCTGCAAAAAGGAATAATTTAGAGTGCTGCTAACAAATAGCAGCATAGATATAAAGTATATGTGTGTGTGTGTGTTAGTCAGTCATGTCCAACTCGTTGTGACCTCATGGACTGTCACCTGCCAGGCTCCTCTGTCCATAGAATTTTCCAGGCAAGACTATTAGAGTGGGTTCTAATAAATGTATTAGAACACGCACACAAACAAACATACACAGAAAGACGTTGTAGATATATAATCCTTAGTATAGAGTAAGCCCGTTGTGGTAACTACACCACTTTTGGCTCAATTTTCTCTCGAGTTTTGGTGTAGACTAAGGGACCAGTGCCATTTCAGTATTTGGGGAGTTTTTGTTGTTGTTCAGTCACTCAGGTGTGTCTGACTCTTTGTGACCCATGGACTGTATTACACCAGACTTCTCTATCCTTCACCATCTCTTGGAGTTTGCTAAAACTCATGTCCATTGAGTCAGTGATGCCATCCAACCATTTCATACTCTGTCATCCCCTGTCATCCCCTTCTCCCACCGTCAATCTTTCCCAGCATTAGGATCTTTTCTAATGAGTCACATCCGGTGGCCAAAGTATTAGAGCTTCAGCTTCAACATCAGTCCTCCTAATGCATATTCAGGACTGATTTCCCTTAGGATGGACTGGTTAGATCTCCTAGCAGTCCAAGGGACTCTCAAAAGTCTACTCCAACACCACAGTTCAAAAGCATCAATTCTTTGGCGCTCAGCTTTCTTCATAGTCCAACTCTCACATCCATACTTGACAACTGGAAAAACCATAGCCTTGACTAGATGGACCTTTGTTAGAAAAGTGATGTTTTTAGATAAATCTAAAGACAATTTAAAAGTAGATTTGCTTTAATTTTTGGCCCCTGAAATTCTCTCCCCCTTTCTGAAATCTGTCCTTAAAAAGGTTAGTTTAAAGCTGTGTCATCATCCCTTTTGGTGCCAGAAGATTTAGTAAATCATTATGACTTTTACTCCTCTCACCTGTCAGCTGAGAAAGACAATGACCTAACATAGGTTTAAAATAAAGCAAGCTTTTCTTATAGCAAATGCCAGCAGCAGGATTGTATTTCAAGCTTTATTCATTGGTAATCTAAAACCAGATAGGAACCCAGGCAAATGTTAAATCTCTCCCTTTAATCTTTGGCTATCCATTAGATTCTTGTGTTACCAAACCCAGGTCCACTGCTCATCACTCAGAAGACAGTAAGGAGCCCAGATTGATGTAAAGGTAAGTTGAAAAGTTAGCTTTCTTTTGGATGCTGACAATGGAATGGGGTAGACAACTCTCCCAAGTGTCAACTCCTCCCTCACTGACAATCAATGAGCAAGAGATTTACAGGCTGGGAGGAGGCTACATGTAGAAACAGCACAGTCAGCTCTGACGGTCATCTTGAAATTGGTTATCAGTGGTCTGACCTGCATCATCTTAATTGTTTTAAGTATAGTTAACCTCCAGGGCAGTTTGTTCTCATATCTTTGAGACCAATTCTCAGAATTCCAGCAGCTTATGTCATAGCTACAGTCTGGTCATCATGTCATTAGCTTCTTTCACCTGGTGAGGTTTCAGTATCTATAAGACAGCTCATAGGATATGGCTCAGAATATTATGTATGGCCCTTGAGAAGGAACTAAAAGTCCTTGACTAAGCTTAATGACTAAACTATTATTATTTGGTCTCCTTTGGCTGTTTTTCTTTGTGTCTGCATGTTCTCATTTCTCTGATTAAACTATTTCTTTGCTAAAGTTTTTCCACAGAAAAAAAGGCAGGTGGAGGACGTGGGGGACAAGAACCATAGAGTCTTGCCCTGTTTCACCTAAACCATATCCAGTTAACCAAACAAAAACCTAGCCATGAATTTCATGACAGAATTGCTTTCTGATTATTTTTAGGGGCCATAGTTTTAAATTAATTATCACTACGTATTTTTTTCTCTTATGCCACTTTATTTGCTCTTCATTTTATAATGAATCTTGATTTTGAATCACTTTAGATTACATACTAGAAGCCAGTTTCTTCCCAACTTGCACATATAAAATAGTATTTTGTGCATACTTTTACACTATGCTGCAGGAGTTATACCTAATTTTATCCATATGGTCCTTTTTCCTCCTATCTGCTTTTCCAAACTTTTTTGAAGGTCAGTACTTTTTTTAAAGCTTCTCTACATCTCATTCTACTGGGTATCACCTATAAATTTTTATCTTTTAAATACTGCTCTTAAAGTCATTACTAAAATATACTGAAGGCTGAAATGCATTCTAGAACAACTCGACAAGGCAACTCTACAGAAGATCTGAAAACTAGTTTTCTTCTATTTTTTTTTCCCTAGCATTGTCCATGTCCTTATCACATAGGTAATACCCCAAGTGCCACTTAAAAGGCTATAAAGCAGTGTGAGTAGGTGACCTGAGGATGCAGTAAACTCTTTATTAGTGTCAAGACCAAATTAGAATTCACTTTAAGGTCACAAGTTGGAGTGGTTTTATTACATTTTCATGAGTCAAAATCCTAAGAGGAGCATGTTTTATGGCCAGAGAGTAAGTTTGTTTTATAATTTGTCAGGGAAATAAAAATCTATGGCTTGATCCAGTTCTCTGATATTGTTTCTCAGAAGGGCGACTCACCTTCAGTTGTCTTGGTTGAGACTCTGCTTTAAAGAATAAATTTTACAGTAGGTCCTACACATAACAAGGGCCCGTCAACATCAGCCAACTCTGCCCCAGACTCCTTATGTCTGTTATTGATAATAAATATTTATCTTTGTTTCATAAGTTTAACATCAAATGGACATGCTCCTATGTATAAATTCAAATCCTGAAGATAGAAAGAAGTATTCAAAGCTTAAGAAGTATTTTTTTTTTCCCAAGGTGTCTTAAATTAGCTTCAGAAAAGATGCAGATCATTTAACTCTTTTCTATGTCAGTAATAGCAGCACTGTTATCATTTTCATATGCTTTCTTTGGACCAGGACTCACTGTTCACCTCAAATACTGGCTATCTATGAGAAAATGTTCACATACTCAGGCTCTATGATGTTGAAGCCTGTTTAATTTTTGTTTCAAAATTTGATCTTATAAATGTTATCTCTGTGAAAACAAAGTCACTAAAAGATTAAGTATTTTCATGAAAAGTGAAAGTGAAGTTGTTCCGTTGTTTCTGACTCTTTGGGACCCCATGGACTGTAGCCTAGAAGGCTCCTCCATCCTTGGCATTTTCCAGGCAAGAATACTGGAGTGGGCCGCCTTTTCCTTCTCCAGGGGATCTTCCCGACCCAGGGATTGAACCTGGGTCTCCCACATTGCAAGCAGATGCTTTTACCATCTGACCCACCAGGGAAGTATTTTCATGACTTGAACTAAGTGAATTCTGAGACTTGGAGTAGGGAAATGTGGCCCCATACCTCTTTTCTTGGCCCCATACCTCTGTTCACTTTCACATCAAAGATGCTGCTAACACGCTTGACTTCAGATAACATCTAATTCCACCATTCACTCCTGATTAGAAAAACTAGTTAACATAACCTTTGCCCTTTGCCCTCTCACCTTATAACTTTAAATCCCCACTCAATCCATCCACATTGACTCTTTTTTAAAATTTTATTTATTTTTTAATTGAATGATAATTGCTTTATAGAATTTTACTGTTTTCTGTCAAACCTCAACATGAATCAGCCATAGATATACATATATCCCATCCCTTTGAAACTCCCTCCCATCTCCCTCACCATCCCACCCCTCTAGGTTGATACAGAGACCCTGTTTGAGTTTCCTGAGCCATACAGCAAATTCCCGTTGGCTCTCTGTTTTACATATGGTAATGTAAGTTTCCATGTTACCCTTTCGTACATCTCACCCTCTCCTCCCCTCTCCCCATGTCCATAAGTCTATTCTCTTTCACTATTTCTCTTTTATTGCCCTGCAAATGAATTCTTCAGTACCATTTTTCTAGATTCCATACGTATGCATTAGTATACAATATTTATCTTTCTCTTTCTGACTCACTTCACTCTGTATAATAGGCTCTAGGTTCATCTACCACATTAGAACTGACTCAAATGTGTTCCTTTTTATGGCTGAGTGATATTCCATTGTATTTATGTACCTCTGCTTCTTTATCCATTCATCTGTTGATGGACATCTAGGTTGCTTCCCTGTTCTAGCTATTGTAAATAGTGCTGCAGTGAACAATGGGATATATGTGTCTGTTTCAATTTTTGTTTCCTCAAGGTATATGCCTTGGAGAAGGGAATAACAACCCACTCCAGTACTCTTGCCTGGAAAATGCCATGGACAGAGCAGCCTGGTGGGCTACAGTCCATGGGGTCGCAAAGAGCTGGACACGACTAAGCAACTAACACTCAGGGTATACGCCTAGGAGTGGGATTGCTGGGTCAGATGGTGGTTTTATTCCTGGTTTTCTAAGGAATTTCCATACCATCCTTCATGGTGGCTGTATCAATTTACATTCCCACAAAGAGTGCAAGAGCATTCCCTTTTCTCCACACCCTCTCCAGCATTTATTGTTTGTAGACATTTTGGTGATGGCCATTCTGACCAGTGTGAGGTGATATCTCATTGTAGTTTCGATTTGCATTTCTTTAATAATGAGCAGTGTTGAGCATCTTTTCATATGTTTGTTAGCCGTCTAGTGACTTCTCTGGAGAAATGTCTGTTTAGGTCATTCTCCCACTTTTTGATTGGGTTGTTTGTTTTTCTGGTCTTAAGTTGTATGGGCTGCTTGTATATTTTGGAAATTAATCCTTTGTCAGTTGTTTCATTTGCTATTATTTTCTCCCATTCTTTTTTTTTTTTTATTTTCTCCCATTCTGAGGGTTGTCTTTTCACCTTGTTTATAGTTTCCTTTGCTGTGAAAAAGCTTTTAAGTTAAATCAGGTCCCACTTATTTACTTTTCCTTTTATTTCCATTACTCTAAGACACAGGTCATAGAGGATCTTGCTTTGATTTATGTCATCAAGTGTTCTGCCTATGTTTTCCTCTAAAAGTTTTATAGTCTCTGGTCATACATTTAGGTATTTAATCCATTTTAAGTTTATCTTTACATATAGTGTTATGAAGTGTTCTGATTTCATTCTTTCACATGTAGCTGTCCAGTTTTCCCAGCATCATTTATTGAAGAGGCTGTCTTTGCCCCATTGTATATTCCTGCCTCCTTTGTCAAAAATAAGATACCCCTAGGTGCATGGGTTTATTTCTGAACTTTATATCTTGTTCCATTGGTCTATATTTCTGTTTTTGTGCCAGTACCATACTGTCTTGATGATACTGTCTTTGTAGTATAATCTGAAGTCAGGAAGGTTGATTCGTCTAGTTCCATTCTTTCTCAAGACTACTTTGGCTATTCAGGATCTTTTGTGTTTCCATATGAATTGTGAAATTTTTTGTTGTAGTTCTGTCAAAAATGCCATTGGTAATTTGATAGAGATCACATTGAAACTATAGATTGCTTTGGTAGTATAGTCATTTTCACAATATTGATTATTCCTACCCAGGAACATGGAATATCTCTCCATCTGTTTATGTCATCTTTGATTTCTTTCATAAGTGTCTTACAATTTTCTGTGTACAGTTCTTTTCTCTCCTTAGGTAAGTTTATTCCTAGATATTTTATTATCTTTGTTGAAATGGTGAATATGATTGATTCCTTAGTTGCTCTTTCTGATTTTTCATTGTTATTATTTAGAAAGGCAAGTGATTTCTGTGTATTGATTTTGTATCCTGCAACTTTGCTAAATTCACTGATTAGCTCTAGTATTTTTCTGATACTGTCTTTATCATGTCACCTGCAAACAGTGAGAGCTTTACTTCTTGTTTTCCAATCTGGATTCCTTTTATTTCTTTTTCTTCTCTGATTGCTGTAGCTAGGACTTCCAAAACTATGTTAAATAATAGTGCTGAAAGTAGACACCCTTGTTTTACTCCTGATCTTAGGGGGAATGCTTTCAGTTTTTCACCATTGAGAATAATGTTTGTTGTAGGCTTATCATATATGGCCTTTACTATGTTGATGTAAGTTCCTTTGAGGCCCATTTTTTAAAGAGTTTTCATCATACATTGGTGCTGAATTTTGTCAAAGGCTTTTTCTGCATCAATTGAGATGATCATATAGTTTTTATCTTTCAATTTGTTAATATGTGTATCTTATGGATTGATTTGTGTATACTGAAGAATCCTTGCATCTGTGGAATAAACCCAACTTGATCATAGTTTATGAGCTTTTTGATGTGTTGCTGAATTCTGTTTGCTAATATTTTGTTGATGATTTTTGCATCTATGTTCATCAGTGATATTTGCCTGTAGTTTTCTTTTTTTGTGTTGTCTTTGGTTTTGATATCAGGGTGATGGTGTCCTCGTGGAAGGAGTTTTTCCTCTGCAACTTTTTGAGAGAGTTTTAGAAGGGTAGGCATTAGCTCTTCTCTAAATATTTGATAGAATTCTCCTGTGAAGCCATCTGGTCCTGGGCTTTTGTTTTGGGGGAGATTTTTGGTCACAGCTTCAATTTTAGTGCTTGTAATTGGGTTGTTCATGATTTCTATATCTTTCTGGTTCAGTCTTGGAAGACTGAACTTTTCTAAGAATCTGTCTGTTTCTTCCAGATTATTCGTTTTATTGCCATATAGTTGTTCATAATAGTCTCTTATAATCCTTTGTATTTCTCCATTGTCTGCTGTAACCTCTCCTTTTTCATTTCTAATTTTGTTGATTTGATTCTCCTCTCTTTTTTTCTTGATGAGTCTGGCTAAAGGTTTGTCAATTTTGCTTCTCAAAGAACCAGCTTTTAGTTTTATTAATCTTTACTCTTGTTTCTTTCATTTCTTTTTATTTACTTCTGCTCAGATCTTTATGATTTCTTTCCTTCTGCTAATTTGGGGAGGGGGGGGCGGTTCATTCTCTTTTTTCCAGTTGTTTTAGGTGTAAAGTTAGTTGACAACAATGAAAATAATATGTGCACCTTTCTATATTTCTTCCTTCATTAATTCAAAAATAATATATTTATTAAATGTCTGCCATGTAAAGGCTTGGTTCCAGACATTAAGGATACAGCTGTGAACAAGCAGAGGGAAATTCATGTCTGCAAAGAGCTTTTAATCAGGTTGACATCCTGACATGTGCATGTACCTAGTCATACTACTCTTTGCCACCCTGCAGACTATAGCGCACCAGGCTCCTCTGTCCATGGGATTCTCCAGCAAGAAGACTGGAGTGGGTATCCATTCCCTTCTCTGGGGGATCTTCCCCACCCAGGGATCAAAGCCGGGTCTCCTGCATTGGCAGGCAGATTCTTCACTGTCTGAGCCACCAGGAAAGCTCATAATCTAGTTGAAGGAGGCTAAAAAATAATCACAACAAATAAGTAAAATGTTTAATAGGTTGGTGATAAGTGCTATCAAGAAAACGAGCAAGAATCAGGAAGAACTGGTCTAACCCAGAGGAAAGTAAAAGTACTTATCTCTGGGAGGTAGTTGTGCAACTTGGAGCAAGGCATCCAGGGAAGAGAGCCTATTTCCCTCTCACAGACACTAGGAGATGGTTCCGTCTCAAACAGATTCTGTCAAATAATTCTTGGTGCATAAAACCAGGAATCACACTCTTAAAAAGACTTAACTCCTATAAAAGGACAAAGTGAATGCTCTACGAAAAGGGAGAGAAGGACCTCCGTGGTTAGGCCATCTGGATTCTGTAATCAGGGTATGGAAAGCAGGGTATCAGAGACCTAGAGTCCAGCTAGGGGAACATTAAGATGCTTGATCAGAGGAATGGATAAAGAAGATATGGTACATTTATACAGTGGAATATTACTCAGCCATTAAAAAGAATGAATTAATGTCATTTTCTGCAACATGGACGGACCTAGAGAGCGTCCTACTGAGTGAAGTCAGACAGAGAAGGTGAAATGTCATATGACATCCCTTATACGTGGAATCTAAAAAAGAAATGATACAAATGAACTTACAAAACAGAGAACGAACTTACGGTTGCTGGGGTGGGGGGAAGGGATATTTAGGGGGTTTGGGATGGACATGTACACACTGCTATATTTTGAATGGGTAACCAACAGTTTCCTGTATAGCACAGGGAACTCTGCTGAATGTTATGTGGCAGCCTGGATGGGAGGGGAATTTGGGGGAGAATGGGTACATGTGTATGTATGACTGAGCCCCTTTGCTGTTCACCTAAAACTATCACAATATTGTTAATTGGCTATACCCCCAATGCAAAATAGAAAGTTAAAAAAAAAGAAAAAATTTTAAATTAGTATATAGGACATAAAGTTAAAAAAAAAATGCTTGATTAGACATCAAGGTTAAGTGCTTAGTCACAGCACCAGAGGGCACCTATTCCTTGGCTGGAAAAATGATCCTATAGTAGGAAAACAACTGCTAATTTATTCACAAAGGCTGAAATATTTTAGGGTGTCCTAGCTAATCAGAGGGAATGTTAAGGGTCTGCCAGTTTGAGGATTATGGTTCCTGCCAAATTAACCCGGCAGCTGTTCTGAGAGTTTTGGGGCAACTCCAAAGCTATCCAGTAGCTTCATTTTATGGTCTTTATAGCCTGCTTCCCCTGGAGCAATGCAGAAGAGTGTTATGGTCTTCAGAGACACAGCAAGTGGCAGTCTTTCTGTAATCTCAGTGCACACAAGCTCAGATGGAAGCTCGCTGAGCTTCAGAATAAGATGTCAGAAATGATTGTTGCTCACTTCTGATATGCTATTTTTCCCTATCATACTACATGGTCACATATTAAACTTATTCCTGACATATTTTGCATCCCACATTCTGTACCTAATTAGAAGAGTGGCAGCCTGACAGACTCCTTTCCTTCATCTTTCTCCCAGCATCTGTCATTATTTTTGAGAGAGAAATTAGCAATATAATTTTATTGTGCTATTAATTTACTTAGAAGTGGGATAAAAACCATCATCTGAACTTGGCATTGAGGAGCTAGTTAATATTTTTCTTTTATAACTGCCAACCACAATAGATTCATGGTCCTGTACGAGTTTCCATTTGGATGACCCCATGGGGACAACATTGTTCCCATTAGCTAGAGACTTGAATTGACAATTCCTATGGAACTAGGATCAAACTAGTAAATCCTGAAGCAAATCAACCCTGAATATTCATTGGAAGGACTGATGCTGAAGCTGAAGCTCCAATAATTTGACCATCTGATGTGAAGAGGCAACTCATTGGAAAAGACCCTGATGCTGGGAATGACTGTGGGCAGGAGAAGAGGGCAGCAGAGAATGAGATGGTTAAATAGCATCACTGACTCAATGGACATGAATCTGAGCATGCTCCAGGAGACAGTGAGGTAGGAAGTCTGGCATGCTCCAGTCCATGGGGTCACAAAGAGTCGGATATGACTTAGCAACTGAGCAACAGCAAAAAACTAGATAAATCATGTCAACATGGAAGTAAGAAGAGAAAGCGATACATTTAAATGGAGGTTGTTGAAGCCTGTCTCCATATAGTTAAGGGCTGGAATCCATCATTTCTTGTTGAAGCCCAACCCATGTACTTAAGGGCTGGAATCCATCATTTCTTGTTGAAGCCCATCCCCATGTAGTTAAGGGCTGGAAGCCATCATTTCTATGTTGAAAGATTGATTCTGGGATGACATATGGGTCCTGAGGATGCTGCACCCCAATTCAAACCTTCCTTCAGCCCCAGATCTTCATTACCTTCAGCTCTCCAGCACAATTCCAAGAGAAACTGTAATATACAGTCAACTCTGCATTTGTCATGTTTTAATAATTTCTTAGTTCCTGTTGACAACCTATTAGGGAGGCAGTGAGGGACAGAGAAGCCTGGCGTGTTGCAATCCATGGGGTCAGGAAGTGTCAGGCACGACTTGGCAACTGAACGACAACAAGGCAAGTCTACCCTGAACACATATCCCCCTGGCATATCTCTACTTGTGAACAGTAAAGCACTCAAGAAATGCCTGAAGGATCCAGCCAGACTCTGATCATTTTAATGGTGTTTCCAAGACCAGCTGGAAAATGACTTCTTGATTCCATTGCTCTTTTTATTACACCATGCTTCTTTGGAATGGAGGGAAGGGTGGAGAATGGCTCACTTTGTCAAATTTTATTCCTTTGGATTAAAAAAAACAAACAAACAAACCAGTAGCATTTACGTTTAAATGGAGAAGAAAATGGCAGAAATCCCATGGACAGAGGAACCTTGGTGGGCTACAGCCCATGGGGTTGCAAAAGAGTTGGACATGACTTAGTGACTAAACAACAAGCAAAGTTTTTAAATGTATTTTATCTTAAAACTTTTTGCATGAGTGAGAAAGGCTATATATTTCTTCACATTCAGTCATTTATTATTCATGAAATCAGAACACAAATAGACTGTCAAAAGATAGCCAAAGGGCTGAATTTAGACTAAGAGCCTCGCTGTTACCATGTAAAGTGCCATAAAAAATTGAAATCATAATAATGGGGGGTAGATACATGGTTCTTCCTGAGGAAATGTCCCCCAAGTCTCATAGAGCATTAATCATTATATGCATTTCTCTTTTCAAAGCTCCAGGCATTATTTTGGATTTTTTGTTGTTGTTGTTCTCTGCTGAATGGTCAAATTATACTCTGACTGCATGTATTGCCTTGTACATTACAAATCTTTGTCAAATTCCCGTGAAATGCTTCTGCAAAATGTTTTGGGTATTGCTGAATACTGTGTGTTATTCAGGAAAAGGTAAATTTATAGGCCTTTTCTTCAGATAATTTCTTGAAGCTGTGAAAAGTAGATGCCCCCAAGTAACTTTCAATATTTAAAAATGCCAGTAACTGAGGGTTATTTTGCAGTCTGAAGGAGTCAACTAAAATCGTTAAATAAGCAACATCCAGTGTGGTATTCATTGTTGAATTAGGATACATTTCTTTGCCAGGGAATTATTCCTGTTCTAATAAGTTTCCTCTAGCTAAATCTGCTTTGAAAAAGCAACTCTTGTCTTGAATTTTAAAAATGCATTTCAGTGTTCCTCCTCAATCAAGCATCAGCCATGGATACAGCAAACAGAGATTATCTGGAAAAGCATGCTTGCTAATTGTCCCCATGGATGAGAAAATCCAATCACTATGGATTTACAGAAGATATAATTGTTAATGTCTAAGCCCAGTATCTTCTGAGACTGATGGATACCTCTAGCAAATGGCTGGCCAACAGAATCCTGACAGTAATTTGTAAATGGAATTTGAGGCACTGACAGTTAATGTGTGACTGGAGGACTTCAGTGAATAGCATGATAGTTTAGAACAGCATGATCGAACCCCGGGTTCGATCCCTGGGTCAGGAAGATCCCCTGGAGAAGGAAATGGAAACCCACTCCATTATTCTTGTCTGGAAAATCCTATGGACAGAGGGGCCTGGCAGGCTATAGTCCATGAGGTCGCAAAGAGTTGGACATGACTGAACAACTCACACTTTCAACTTACTTTTCCTCACAATAATCACCTGCAGTGAACACTCACATTTTACAGACAAGGAAATGTTAGTAAGGCAGTTTAAGAAATTGCTCAGACTCATACATTTTATAACTGACAGAGCTAAAATATAAGCCCAAAGACTTCTTGCAAAACTTATACTGCTAACCATGAAGCTAAACTTTTTGAGACTATAGCTCATTTTGTCTTGCAGAGTATATTTTTCCCTGTAGGTTTCCATTTATCTTCTCTTATAATCAATTCTGCAGCCAAGTTCTAACTTGTAAATTATTTTGGCCACAATTTAGAATTATATGCCAAATATTTATTGACCAGGAATTTTGAATTTTTAAAAATTAATATTTTTCTTTCAAATCTATTTTAAATGAAGCAGATTATATCTAAATAAATCTTTTCACTCATAAAACGTAGCCATTTACTTATTGGATTAAAGAAAGCCATCTAACTCATCACTCAGTGATACCCAGGTTGCCATTTCCACTCTTGAATTCTGGCAAAAGTGGATGGTACAATGAGTAGTTTGTATTGGAGGATGTTTGTGAGATCATGTAACAAATATTTTAACTCAAAACATAAACTTCTGTGTCAAATAATGAATATGGGAACATTTTTAAATGGCTGTCATTTGCTCACCAGTTCTAGTCTTTAGGGAAAAAGAAAAGAATAAATAAGAGAAAAAAATACTGAAAGGCTTGCATGAGAATACAGAAGAAAAATGGGCTATTAATTTAGCAGTGAGTTTGTTCTAATCATAGCTAGAGGAATCAGTTCAGTTCAGTCACTCAGTCGTGTCCAACTCTGAAACCCCATGGACTGTAGCACACCAGGCTTCCCTGTCCATCACCAACTCCTGGAGCCTGCTCAAACGCATGTCCATTGAGTCAGTGATGCCCTCCAACCATCTCGTCCTCTGTTGTCCCCTTTCCTCCCACTTTCAGCCTTTTGCAGCATCAGGGTCTTTTCCAGTGAGTCAGTTGTTCACATCAGGTGGCAAAAGTATTGGAGTTTCAGCTTTAGCATCAGTCCTTCCAATGAATATTCAGGGTTGATTTCCTTTAGTATTGACTGGATTGATCTCCCTGTAGTCCAAGGAACTCTCAAGAGTCTTCTCCAACACTACAGTTCAAAAATACCACAGTTCAAAAGTTCAACTAGAGGAATATCAGACAGCTATCTTCCAGCCAAAAAGATGCAGTGTGGTTCTGTGTTTTCTCCTCTTGAAAAACAAATTCAAGAATAAAATATCCAATAGGGGAGTTAGATAACTTGAGTTCAGTACTATGCCCTACACAGAATTGTAGTGTGGCATTGGGTGAACTGGATTCCCAGGTGATGCTACTGGTAAAGAACCCATCTACCAATGCAGGAGACATGAGCGATGCCAGTTCAATTCCTGGGTCAGGAAGATCCCCTGGAGGAGGGCATAGCAACCCATTCCAGTATTCTTGCCTAGAGAATCCCATGCACAGAGGAGTCTGTTGGTCTATAGTCCATGGGACCACAAAGAGTAGGACACGACTCAGCTTATAGAGTACTGGAGTGGGGTGCCATTGCCTTCTCCATATAGCAGTTACTGTTACTAATTCAATAAATAGTTACGGGTTGCCTACTCTTTGCTTGAGGTTTGAGAAATGATCAAGGCAGATAAAATTCAGACCAAGAGAAAACATTCTGGATGGGGAGACAGACAACGGACAAGTAAAAAAATGAACATGTAATTCCAGGTAATAATAAGGGCAATGAACAAAAACATGGCAGGGTTAGAGACTGGGAAGTGACCCAGGGTACAGAGACAGTTTCCAGTGAGGTATTCAGGAAGGTGTAAGTCGCTCAGCTGGGTCCGATTCTTTGTGACCCCATGGACTGTAGCCCGCCAGGCTCCTCTGTCCATGGGATTCTCTAGGCAAGAATACTGGAGTGGGTTGCCATGCCCTCCTCCAGGGGATCTTCCGAACCCAGGGATCCAACCTGGGTCTCCCACATTGCCCATTCAAGAAAGGTCTACCTGAAATGCTGACAACTGAGCCAAGACCTGACTTGGGCAAGGAATAAGCTGTGAGCAGACCTGGAGATTCTAGGCAGAGGGAAGCACATGCCTACGCACCAAGGTGGGCGGTGTGGCTGGAGAGGAGCGAGTGAGGGGAAGAGTTAGTGTGGACACTGGTGTGGAGTTGGTGGTGTGAACGCAAGGCTTTCACTTGCAGGGCCATCATCCATTCACATTTTAGCGTATGGAGTGAGAAGGGAGTCAACGTTCATTTTTCTATATAGATACGCAATTGTTCCAACACCATGTTTTGAATGGACTGTCTTACTCTTTGAAATATATTAATGCTTTAAAAGAAAATCCATCAATCATCCATGTATGGGTCTCTTTATGGATTCTCTCTTCCTCTTTGATGTTATCTGTCTGTATTTATGCCAAAGCCACTCTGTCTTAATTACTTAGGGTTTTATTTATAGTAAGTCTTGAAATTAGGTAGTGTAAGCCTTCTGATGTTCTTTTTATCAGCGTCACTTTGGTTTTCTTGGTTATATCCAACCACCACGGTTCAAGATCCAAGGTCTCTTGGCCTCCTCATCCCACTGACCTTCTGTATGCTGTGTGTGCTGTACCAGCAATAAAATCTATCTTTCCCACAGTAACAGCTTTATCTGTTCTCTGCCAAGGGCATAATGCTGAGAAGAGTCAAAGAATCACACTAAAGTGACTCTGACTTCAGCTGGAGCCTTACTGCTGATTCATTTTGTATTGATTTCCTAACATGCCCACCCACATCAGCTTGTTCCAAAGCTGAAATATCCTTAAAGCTTTAACTGCCCAATTCTCAGGGCTTCCCTGGTGGCTCATGGTAAAGAATCCACTTGCCATTGCAGGGCCAAGGGTTCAATCCCTGAGTCGGGAAGATCCCCCAGAAGGATGTGGCTAACCCACTCCAATATTCTTGTCTGGAGAATGTCATGGACAGAGGAGCCTGGCAGGCTACAATAGAGTCAATAGGGCCTCAATAGGGTCAGACACAATTTAGCGACTAAACACCTGCAAAACACATGCACTTATGCAAATAAAGTCCAGTTCAGAGATGTTCATAGTCATTTTAAAAGCCAAAATAAGGTCAGAGAGGCAAAAATACAGCCTGGAAAGTGAGGGTGTTAAGTAGGTGGAGTGACTTCAGTGTAGCACGTAGTATGTGTTTCTGTGATGATTGGGTGTGTGTGTGGACTTGAAAGACTTTATTTTTCTGTCCTGAATGCAGAGCCCCTGCCTCACTCCAGTGCCACACCAACTGCCTGGCACCAGAGGCATTACCTGGAGCCTGCAGGATAGAGATCCCCAACCTCTCCCCACTGCCCCCCATCCTCTTGATCTTACAACCAAATTGCTCTTGCCACTCAGCTTTATTTTATCGTAAATCAATGTAACAGCCCACTGATCATCATTATTTAAAGCAGTGTTTTCTGTAGAAAAGAGGTCACAAGAGATGTTCAGAAAAATGAGTCTTCACAGTTATATGAGTTTGGGAAATACAATATACTATGTCTCCCCTTTTGAAAATACATCAGGCACATTTACATATTAAAGCTTCAAAAAGAGAGTAGAAAGGCAATGAAAAGACACTTTTATCCTTATTCAGTTCAGCAGTTACCAGACTTATGTACATACATAACTCCATTTAATCTTTGTTTTAGCCATTCACCCTCTTCCGTCCCCAGTGCCTTGGCCTTCTCATCATTCAGGAAGAAAAAAAAGAGAAGTGATCATGATACCTTTGAAGTATCCATGCGGTGTATTTGCGTTCACGGAATTTTAGAATTCAAAGGGACATCGGAGAACATCTAATTTGGTAGTTCTCAAACATTTTATCACAAAAAAATTTTTAACTTCTTCCCATATTTACACGTTTTGAGAGAAGTATCCTATCAATCACTCAGTAAATGATTTCTCCTTTTTTATTCAGCAAAGGGTTATAGAGCTACCTCTCAGAGCCTTTGAGTTACATATTTATTTTGGTGGTTTAGTAGTACTTGCAGCAAAATATCAAAGGAT
The DNA here is from genome assembly GCF_032405125.1 of Capricornis sumatraensis. Classification (NCBI taxonomy): domain Eukaryota; kingdom Metazoa; phylum Chordata; class Mammalia; order Artiodactyla; family Bovidae; genus Capricornis; species Capricornis sumatraensis. The sequence continues at coordinate 10,294,729 of NC_091089.1, read as the reverse complement.
CTTGATATTTTAGTTGGAAAACTTCTAAGTTTTCAGAAAAAAAAAAAAAAAAAGACTTCTTTCTATGATCTCCTAAGGGCAGATCTACATTTTACCTGTGCTTAGCTATTTTCAGATCACAAGCTTTGGTTTCTCAAAGAGTGAATGTCCTACCTAGAGCCCACTGTTTTTTTGTAGAACTGTAAACTATAAACTCACAGTTCCTGATTCCCTAATCCATGATCTTCCTATTGGCTTAGATGTTTCTCTAGAGTAGGGGTTGGCAAACCATTTTTACAAGGAGCCAGATAATATTTTAGGCTTTGTGAGTCATACAGTCTCTGTTGACACTGCTCAACTTTGCTATAGCTGCGTGAAAGCAGCAATTGACAATACAAATGAATGTGACTCTGTTCCAATAAAACTTTATTTACAAAAGCATGGAACAATCTGGATTTGGCCTCGAAGCTATAGCTGGCCAAGTGCTTCTATAATGCACTCTTTCATCTATCTCCCAAGTTATAAAAATCACCTGGCCTTTGGGATGAACTGGTGGGTTTCTCTGGTGGCTCAGACAGTAAAGAATCTGCCACAATACAGGAGACCTGGCTTTGATCCCTGGGTAGGGAAGATCCCCTGGAAAAGGGAATGGCAACCCGCTGCAGTATTCTTGCCTGGAGAATTCCATGGACAGAGGAGCCTGGCAGGCAACAGTCAAGGGGATTGCAAAGCATGGGCCCGACTGAGGAAATAACACTTTCATTTTTTCACAGATTCTGTCGTCTCCTTTCTTTCTGATTCTAATGTAGGGTGAAGCCCAGGAATCTTCATTCTTTTCAAACATATCAGGTGATTTTTTGGCCAAGGGACAAGTTGGCGGAACACTGGCCTAGGGTATAATTATCTTGCTTTGTAATATTAGGAAACCACAAATGTTTATTTCCATAAATAAATCAGGTTTAAGTGATTAATAATGACTTTTCCAAAACATGTCAGGTCAAGGTTGAGTCAAGAGGACTTTAGTGTTTGGCTTCGATTTGATTTAGCAGATTAATATGATTTATATTATTGATTTGTGGTTCAGTTTATGTTCCTGGTTGCTATGTGAACTCTTAAATGATTTATTTCTGGTTCTTTAGCTATTTATTAGAGTAGCTCAAAGAAAGATGAAGGCTCATCCTCTAAAGCAACGGTCCCCAACCCTTTTGGCACCAGGGATGGTTTTTATGGAAGACAGTTTTTCCACAGACCAGCAAGAGGGCAGTGGTTTCAGAGTGATTCAAGCACATTGCATTTATTGTGCACTTTATTCCTATTATTATTATATCACCTCCACCTCAGGTCATCAGGCATTAGATCCTGGAGGTTGGGGACCCCTGCTCTAAAGGACCAGATGCCTACTTAAGGAAATGTAAAAGATAAGTGTGTATATAGGTACATACAGTTGATGTATATGTGATATTACAAGAGAGATGATGGCTAATTAGAAATGAGGTTTTATAAAGCTATTAAATAATAAGAAGAATTAATGTGCTACTGCACCACTGACAGGATACATGATTCTCACTTGATATTTGCCATCCTGGGAGGTAGGTCTTTTGTCCTCATTCTGTAGCTGAAAAAACAGGCTCAAGTCACACAGCTGGTAAATGAAACTGGGATTTTTAAATGTCAAATTCTGTGTCCTTTCTCCTACAGTCAAGGAGAGAGGAGTAAAAGAAAGGTAATAACAGAAGCTAGAAGCATATATGAATCAAGGAAAAAACTTCATCAGGGAGTCCATTTCTCCAGTATTGTGTGAACAGAAGGAAATCCAAGGCCCTTAAGAGCCACTTCAAGAAACAGATTTGCAAAAAGTCTAAATGTCTTCCAATCCTGTGGCTGCTGTAGTGCAGACACTTTGCAGCCGTGAAGAACCCTTCCTGTAACTTAAGAAAACCAGGCCAAGAGCCCATGCTTCAGGGGGGATGACGGAAGGGGCTGGGGAGAATTTGTAAAGGGGTTCCTGTGAAGTCAACGGAACTGACTCCTCACCTGTCTTCTCTATAAAGTCTTTCCCAGCTGTTCTCGTACAGCTTTCTGACAACCTGGCCAACACCTTTGCATCTCTGTGCATGCTGGTCCTCATTAACACCCTTCTAATTCTGCTGTAAGACACAACAGGATCCTAATGAGAAGCCTTATGTACTGTTTTACTCCTTTTGGTTAGGGACTAACCAAAGCACGGTATCTAATGCTTGGAGAGAACTTAATGAATTCAAGAAAAAAGGAAGAAAGGAGGTGGGTGTGGGGAGGGGAAGGAGAGTCAGAAAGAGAGAAAAGAAAGAAAAAAACATGACTGTCAACAGAACACATGAGACATGACATCATTATTAATTGGCCAAGAGATACCTGAGTTTCTTCACCCCTTACATTACTGTTTCTTTCCTGTCCCTAACTTAGAGGAGAATCATCTCCCACAATGTCCCTCGTCCTTTTCTGATCTTCATAGCTAGATCATGGCCCTATTAATTGATGATGAGGGTCAACAGTTGGTTTCCAGGTGACCATGAGTGCATTGAGCAAATGTTTCTCGGTGATCTTTTTATCTAGTTCTCCTGATTCTGGCATCTCTGCTCAATTTGTTGTAAATGAAAATGTTTGATTAACCTACAGCATAGTTCTAGTAAAAAGCCTTTGATGTTTCCATATTGCCTAGTAAAATCTGAATAATTTGGCTGGCCCCCAAGCCCTTTGCATGCCAAGCTAGACTCACTCTCTGGCCCTACTGAGGGCTACTGTCTTCTTGCCAGCTGCCTGAGAAATTGCTGTTCACAGACATGCTCAGTCTGGTATTCCCACTCTTTTCCTTGTCAATTCTCCATCTATTCTTTGAAAGGGGTTCTCAGATTTTATCTCAAAGAGAATCTGACTGCCTTTAAGCTTCCTCATCAGTTTGAGTTTTCCTGGTAAGCAATTTTTTTCTCATTCTAGTGGCTCAGAGGTAAAGAATCCGCTTGCCAATGCAGGAGACACAAGTTTGATTCCCTGGGTTGGGAAGATCCCTGGAGAGGGAAATGGCAACCCACTCCAGTATCCTTGCCTGGGAAATCCCATACACAGGAGCCTGGCAGGTTACAGTCCATGGGGTCACAAAGAGTCAGACACAACTTAGTGACCAAACAACAGCAACCTCGTAGAGGCAGAGTTGTGTAAGAGCACTCTGGAGTCAGAAAGACTATGCTGTATTCCACTCCATGCCACTGGATAAAATGCCCAGCCATTCAGGGTCTCTGTTTCCAAGCTGGCAGCATGGTTTCTACAGCAGTGTGATAGCTCAGTTTTGTTTCTTTGTCTTATTTACTTTAAATTGCAGGATGATTGCTTTCCAGTATTGTGTTGGTTCCTGCCATACATCAACATGAATCAGCCATAGGTGTGCCTGTGTCCCCTGCCTCCCACCTCCCACCCAATCCCACCCCTCTAGGTTCTCACAGAGCACAGGGTGTGAGCTCCCTGAGTTATGTAACAAATCCCCACTACCTCCTTTACATACGGTGGTGTATATTGATGAATGGAGAAAACGGCGTGGTAGTTCACTTGTGCATGGCCAGCAACAACTGAAAAACCTCCCTGCTCAGAGCAACTTAGTCACCTCTTAGCTGAGTGACAGAAGTAACAGCAACATACTTTGGGAAAAAGAGAGGAGGAGACTGAGGAGGGGGATGGAAGGACCATTGGATTGTAGGTGGGCTTTCATAGTTGTAGAGTCAGGACTCAAACTTTACTAAAGGAAGTGGCCAAGTGTCTGTGTTTGATGAGTGGCTAACAAGACATGAAAAAATACAGTCTTATTCCAAGAGCATAAAAAGATACAACCATTTAGCCACCCGACATCTCTTTCAGAATGCTGTTCATTATTCTTTCTTTCTTAACAGTGTACTCTTCACTTGTTCTAAACAATGTTGGCTGCCCAGTAACAGATTAGTAAAATTGCTTGCTTTCCACTGGCTTTTAATTTTTTTTATTTTAGCCAACTTAACAGAAGTGAAATATATATCATAGCTATTCTTAAACACTTTTTTTTTTTTAACTTTATTTTACTTTACAATACTGTATTGGTTTTGCCATACATTGACATGAATCCACCACGGGGGTACATGCGTTCCCAAACATGAACCCCCCTCTCACCTCCCTCCCCATAACATCCCTCTGGGTCATCCCCGTGCACCAGCCCCAAGCATCCTGTATCCTGCATTGGACATAGACTGGCGATTTGTTTCTTACATGATAGTATACATGTTTCAATGCCATTCTCCCAAATCATCCCACCCTCTCCCTCTCCCTCTGAGTCCAAAAGTCCACTCTACACATCTGTGTCTCTTTTGCTGTCTTGCATACAGGGTTTTTTTTGTTTTGTTTTGTTTTTTGGCTGTGCCACAGGGCCTGTGGGATCTCAGTTCCCCAACCAGGGGTCGAACCAGCAGCCCCTGCAGTGGAAGCAGCATCTTAACCACTAAACCGCCAAGAAAGTTCCTCTGTGTGCTTTAAAATATGTGTTTTCTGCTTATCTCCATAAAAAACTAAACACAAGTTTAATGATGAAACAAACAGGAAGTAGTGCCAAAGTTATTCCACAAACAGTTTTCAATTAAACCATTGACTAGATGTGGTAATGGGCAACGTAACTACATTTGTTTTTATATTTGAACAATAGCAATAACACCTTACACCAGTGGTTCACAGACCTCAGCTGATTAATGTTTTTGAAGAATTAGACTAAATTTTAGAGTCCAGAGCTACCCACAGAGTTTTTAATTCATTAAGTTTGGAACGAGGCTTAGAAACTGCTTAAAGAAACGGATGATAAACTATGAAAGTAATTCAAACTTGTTACTATTCTGTATTTGTATCATCATGAGTTGTCTTGTGAGCTAGATTTCAGCTGCCCGTGGTAATTCTGTTATGTTAGAATCTCTACAATAAGAACACTACCCCAAAATAACTATTATTTTATTTTTTGTCATATTCACTAGTTTGTTTTATTTCAGACTTTACTTTATAAGTGATATCATACAGTACTTGTCTTTCTCTATCTCACTTATTTCACTTAGTATAATGTCTTCCAATGCCATCCATGTTGCTGCAAATGAGAAAATTTAATTTTTTTTATGGCTCAGTAGTATCCCATTGTATATGTGTGTGTGTAAGATGTGGACCATAAAGAAAGGTGAGCACTGAAGAATCCATGCTTTTGAACTGTGGTGTTGTAGAAGACTCTTGAGAGTCCCTGGGACTGCAAGGAGACCAAACCAGTCAAAACTAAAGAAAATCAACCCTGAATATTCATTGGAAGGACTGACGTTGAAGCTGAAGTTCCAATACTTTGGCCACCGGATGAGAAGAGCTAACTCATTAGAAAAGATCCTAATGCTGGGAAAGGTTGAAGGCAGGAGGAGAAGGTGACGACAGAGGATGAGATGGTTGAATGGCATCACCAACTCGATGGACATGAGTTTGAGCAAATTCCAGGAGTTGGTGATGGACGGGGAAGCCTGGCATGCTGCAGTCCATGGGGTCGCAAAGAGTCAGACATGACTGAGTGACTGAACTGACTGACTGAAGATATGATATATGTATTCATTGTCTGTTCATGGACACTTAGGTTACTTCCACATCTTGACAGTTGTAAACAATGCTACTGTGAACATTAGGGTACATGTTTATGACTATTATTTTTAAATATGGCTTCTTGACTTGAATTTTCAACTAGCTCCTTAAATATCAGTGTTTAATGACATAGGATCCTAAATCTCCAAACAGCCAACTGCTACCACAGCCATCTTGCCATGCACAAGAATAGCATGGAAAACATAAGAAGTGTTCTGCAGAATAATTACCCGAGATGTGAAATTGTATGTTCTGTTCTCTTCCTTCCCAGCCACCCTCCCTTACTCTGTTGAAAGCAACAATGCCAATATATTTAAAAATTTTATTTAGGGAAATTTAATAGCCCCTGGGTTTTTGTGTTTTGAAAAATTGCAAACTTGAGGAAAATTGGAGGAATAGAATTTACACTTGAGCCCAGTGGCTGTTGGTTTACAATATTAATTGACTTCTTTTCCCTCTCCCTGTCTCTGTGTACCTCTCTGAACTTTTCAACTGCATTTTTGAAAGTGGATTGTAGACATCATCATATCTACTCTGTATATTTCAATATTTTTTTAAAAATGTTATGTGAGTATAATACGTTATCAAGGGCTTCCCAGGTTGTTCAGCTGTGAAGAATCCGCCTGCCAATGCAGGAAATGAAGGTTCTGTCCCTGGGTTGGGAAGATCCCCTGCAGAAGGAAATGGCAACCCTCGCCAGTATTCTTGCCTGGAGAATCCCATGGACAGAAGAGCCTGGCAGGCTGCAGTCCATGGGGTCACAAAAGAGCCAGACACGACCTAGCGACTAAACAACAATGCATTGTCATATACAAGGCATTTAATACTGGTAAAATAATAGAGTCCCTATTTCATATTCTGTTCTCCCAAAACTGGCTCATTGCATTGGTTGTCGTCTTTAATCTCCTTTATTTAATCTCCCCGCCTTTTTTCATTTTCCCTTTTTGTCTTCCAAGACATTGAGATGATAGAAGAGAACAGGAACTTGTCTTTTACAACACCCCTCAGCCTGGATTTGTTGCATTTTTCCCTCAGGTTAAACATTTTTTCAAGAATAACTGTGAGTGACACGGCCTGTCATTAGAAGGTGTACAATGTCAGTTTGTCCTCTTATGGGGGTTTACAGCTGTTGTCCTTTGGAGATGGTAGACTTTGCCAAATTTCCCTTCTGTAAAAGTAACTCTTTCCCTTTGTAATTCATATGTTTTCCTCACAAACATGAGCCCAGTGGGTTAAATATCCATCGGTGATCAATGTCTGAATCAAATGTCACGCTGATAACCTCAAAACAGAGGTTTTACTATGACTTCTATCTTTAGGTGGCCTTAGTATGTAAAGAAGAATTTTTCCTTATTATTTATGTATTTTTATTTGATTGCTTTCTGATCTTAGTAGCATTATGATCTCATGGATTCCTTTTATACTCACTGTTATAAACCATTTATATTATTTTAATTGAAATGTTTATTAATGTTATTGCATTCATGTGCAGTTGAAATTAATATGAGAGCATTTTGTAAAACTGTAGTGTAATATCACAACCAGGATACTGACATTGTTATAATCCACCAGTCTATTCAGATTTTTCTCCTGTGTGTATGTGTGTGTGTGTGTGTGTGTGTGTGTGTGTGTAGTTTTATACACTTATCACCTTGTGTATCCATCACCACAATCAAGATATCGACCCACTGCAACATCACAAGGGTTCCTCCTGTTGCTCTTTTATAACCACACCCATCTCTTATCCTACCCCACCCCACCCCTGTCTCTAACCCACAGTAATTGACCTCCATCTCTAAATTTTCACTTTCAAAGTGTTACCTAAATGGAATCATACAGTATGTAACTTTTAGAGACTGTCTTTTGTCACTCAACACAGTCCCTTTGAAAACATCTTGTTATATTCATGTAACAGGTAGAATGATACCTCCCTGCGTATGTCAGTAGTTTGCTCCTGGGTGTTTCATTATGTGCTACTGCTAAGCTAAGTCACTTCAGTCGTGTCCGACTCTGTGCGACCCCATAGACCGTAGCCCACCAGGCTCCCCCGTCCCTGGGATTCTCCAGGCAAGAACACTAGAGTGGGTTGCCATTTCCTTCTCCAATGCATGGAAGTGAAAAGTGAAAGTGAAGTTGCTCAGTCGTGTCCAACTCTTAGCGACCCCATGGACTGCAGCCTACCAGGCTCCTCCATGGTGGGGTGCCATTGCCTTCTCCGTTCATTATGTGATTTTATTGAAATATGTTTAATCATTCACCTCCTGAAGGACCTATGGGTTGTTTCCAGTTTGGAGCCTTGACAGTAAAGCTGATATAGGTACTCATGTATAAGTTTTTGTGTGGGCATAAGTTTTCATTGACCTAGGATAAATGCTCAAGAGATCCACTGCTGGTTAAAATAGTAGATGCATGTTTTTTATAATGCCTGTCCCATTTTCCATGCCCCCCAGCATCTGTTGTTGTCACAATTATTTATTTTAGCCGTTTCGATAGGTGTGTAATGATGCCTCATTGTGTTCATAGTTTATGTTTCCTTAATTGTAAGGGATGCTGAGCACATTGTCATGTTCTTATCTGCCATTCATGCATTCTCTTCATTCATATATCTGTTTGCATCTTTTGCCCATTTTCTAACTAGATTTTTAAACTATTTTTACTGTTAAGTTTTGAAAGTTCTTTATACTGTTTAGATATTAGTGCTTTGTTAGATAAGTGGTTTATAAATTTTTTTCTCCCAGTGGGTAGGTTTTATTTTCATCTTCTTTACATGAACTTTTAAAGAGAAAAAAGCTTTTCACTTTGATGAGGCCCAGTGTATCCACTTTTTCTTTTTATGAGTCATGCTTTCGACGTCAAACCTAAGAATTCTTTGTCTAGTCTTTGTTCAAGATTTTTTTCTACTTTTTATTTAGTGCTGGGGTCCAGCCCCGGTGGATCCAGGGTGATTTGAAGGTGGGGACAGAGTCGGCATCCTTGGAAAAATATATATTTAATTACAGATATATAGAGAGATTAGAAACAGATAGTGTAGTAGGAAAATTAGTGGAGAAAAAGAGGCTGAATAACTTGGTTTACGTGGAATAGCATCCATTCAGCCAGAGAAACGGGGAGCAAGAAAGAAGCAACATGGGGAATCAGTCTTTCTGGAAACTGATCCGATTTCTTTATTTTTGGGTTTGCTTATATACCTTTCGTTACACGTAAGGATGAATACAGAGTCACGCGGAGTCAGCAGTCCTGACCTTTATCAAAATCAGGTACTTCACATAAAAAGGTTTTATGGATTTTACATCATCTTCTGGTCATGAGACCTGCTGACATTTTATGATCCTTTCTTTCTGATAACCAAAAAACTTATTTTTCCCAAGGGTGTTTTTTCTTAAACCAAGCACCACCCTCCAAATAAAGTTACATTCCTATAGGGTGAGGGTGTAGTGAGTTACAGTCAAAAAAGGAATTTATTTAACCCAAGCTTAACATGATTAATCTTAAAGGTTAACACTTATTTCTCCTATATGCTTAAAGGTTAATACTTATTTCTCCTATATGTTAGTTATATTCATTATAAGGACAGGGAATATGGAGATTTAGCAGCAAACATCAGCCCAACAAATGAAAATCCTTTCACCAATGCTCCCCTTAAGATCTATTTAGTCTTAAGATAGTGATAAAGTTACATTTTTACATAGCAAAGACACAGTGATTTATAACAAAATACAGTGATCTATTACAAAAGAGAAAATTCATTAACTCAAAAAGTCTAGTATTGCTGACCTTAAAACTACTATATTTCCTTTTCTATATTGCAAATACATTGATTAATATATTCCCAGGTGCCTAAGGATATGGAGGCCTGGCGGCAATCATTGACTCAACAATGAGAAAAGCCCTATGCTAATTAAGACTTTCAAAATACTCCAAAACTCTCTGTGCTATTTATGGTTGAGAGGTAGTAAACAATCATGTGCGTAGTGGCAGGAGTATGGATAATCCTGTCACACAAGCTAGTTTGCCAGCAGAGAGGTTTGACCTGAGACACCCTTGTCCCACCCAGGGCAGGGAATTAGCAGCAATTATTGGCACAACAAATGAAAAAACTCTTCACCAATATAATTCCTAACCAACCCACTATACTAATAATTTCTAACTCCCCAAAAGAATTTGCCTTTAGTAAGTCTAAAACATCTCATGCCTCTCAGGTTGGGAGGCTGTAAACAATCACATGTGGCCGTACGAACCTATATAGGCAGGCTAGATATCCTTCAGAGGAGTTCATAAGCTGAAACACTCTTGTCACGCCCAGGAATTTTTATTGACTTGGAGCTGCAAGTTAACTCCTTCGAGGGAAATGGTTATGGGGGAGAGCCCCCCATAAAGTCAGAGGTGTAGGTGAGAGCATAAAACAGACTCTGGTTTTGGGGGTAGATGCTCGGGAACAGAGGGTTTCCTGAGGCTTGATCACGCCTTTGCGTATGCCAAGCCTCCTTCCTCATGACCTTTGCCATGGGCGGAGTTCCTCACGCTGGCCCCCAGCAATTTAGTTTTATAGTTTTGCTTTTTACTTGTAAGTCCGTGAACCATGATCTACCTCCTGCCAAGACTGTACCATTGATTACTATAGTTACATCATAAGCCTTAATGTTGAATAGAGTGAATCTGTCGACTTAATTATTCTTTGTTAAGAGTGTTTTAGCTACTCAGAACCTCCTGATACTGATGCTGACTGCTGTGTCTTCAGTAGTAAAGTCCTTTTTCTCTGACCCAAGAGTTTCTTGTCATCAGCCAGGATCCATGAAAGGGTAACAGGTGGAATTGCTCTCAGTTCAGTTCAGTCACTTAGTCATGTCCAAATCTTTGCGACCCCATGGACTGCAACACACTAGGCTTCCCTGTCCATCACCAACTCCCAGAGCTTACTCAAACTCATGACCATTGAGTTGGTGATGCCATTCAACCATCTCATCCTCTGTCGTCCCCTTTTCCTCCTGCCTTTAATATTTCCCAGCATCAGGGAAAGATTCAGTATCTTCAATCTTTTCCAGTGAGTCAGTTCTTTGCATCAGGTAGCCAAAGTATGGCAGTTTCAGCTTCAGCATCAGTCCTTCCAGTGAATATTCCGGACTGATTTCCTTTAAAATGGACTGGTTGGATCTCCTTGCAGTCCAAGGGACTCTCAAGAGTCTTCTCCAACACCACAGTTCAAAAGCATCAGTTCTTCAGCACTCAGTTTTCCTTATAGTCCAACTCTCACATCCATACATGACTACTGGAAAAACCATAGCCTTGACTAGATGGACCTTTGTTGGCAAAGTAATGCCTCTGCTTTTTATATATAGCATCTAAATAAAGAAGCTAAATCTTAGTTCCTTCATAGTTAATGATATTATTATATGAATGTACAAACAGAGAAATGAGATTCGAAGCTAGATGAATATCACCACGGGGAGTAAGACACCTAAGACTTTAGAGAAAGGTGTGTGTGTATGTGTATGTGTGTGTGTGTGAGAGAGAGAGAGAGACACAGTATGATCTTGTTTCTTCAACACGCTACTCCCCACTTAGCCCAAGTACTTCCTATGTTCCTATACATTTTAGGTGAAGTTATGGAAAAGAGGATTTGAATGCATTAGGGAGACTCCGGTGACATGGAAGCTTATGTCCTACATATTTAAAAGACACGTCTGAAAACAGAAGTGTTGGGAACCAGCTCCATGCCTTCAGGGTAATAGCCTGCGGCAGTAGAATCAGTGCAGTAGAGAATGTGATGAACGGGCCACAGAAAGTCCCTCCTCTGACTGCAGACAGGGACAGTGCAAACTGGACCCTACTTGTAAAGGCAGTGGTTTGAACCACCCAGGCAGAGTGAGGATGAATTCATCTTTATTCGTTTGTGCACGTGCAGCTTTGTTTTAGAACCAGTGTACAGTGACGTAGAGGCTATAAGATACTTAGTTTAGAATCATCACGAAGCTTGGGACCTCCTTTTTTCCTCTTTTTCTTGTTGCAAAGCACTTTCAAAATTTTGTTTTACCTTTGTCTCCATACACCTAGAAAGGGAAACTATGATCACATTCACATCTTCATAAGGATTTTAGTTTCCTACAGTTCTGTACTATAATAGCTGAGGTAACTATTAAAAGACTAAATTCAAAATTATTGTGCTGAATTTCAGAATATTTGTAAGTTAAGTGCAAACCAGGGTTACAATGTGTTTGCTCCTGAAAAAAAGCAAACAAACAAAACCAAAGCACATTTTCTTTATCTTTTCTGTCGGGAAAATAAAGGATTGAAAGGATAAATTCAGTATCTAACACTGAGTATGATGCTAGCTATGGGTTTATCATATTTGGCCTTTATTCTGTTGGAGTACATTCCTTCTATGCCCATTTTATTGAGAATTTATTATCATAAAGGGATGCTGAACTTGATCAGAATCTTTTTTTCGGCATCTGTTGAGATGACCATATGCATTTTATCTTTCATTTTGTTAATGTGTTGTCACACTGGCCTGTGGATGTTGAACCATCCTTGCATCCCTGGAGTGAAACCCATTTGATCATGGTGTATGATCTTTGTAATTGTTATTTCATTCACTTTGCCACTATTTCGTTCAGGATTTTTGCATCTTTGTTCATCATAGATATTGACCTGTAGTTTTCTTTTTGTGTGTATTGTCTTTGTCTGGTCTTGGTATCGGGTAGTGTTGGCCTCTTAAAATGAGTTAAGAAGCATTCTTTCCTCTTTTGATGTCATAAATTTGTTACCAAGTTGAAGTAGCTATAGGGCCTCTCTGGTGGTTCACTGGTTAAGCATCTGCCTGCTAAAGCTGGAAACACAGATTCGATCCTTGGGTTAGAAAGATTCCCTGGAGAAGGAAATGGCAACCCACTCCAGTATTCTTGCCTGGGTAGCTATAGTTATTTTTACTAGGTATCTATAGTTATTTTAATAGTTATGCTATAGTTAAGTATTTAGCAACTAAATCTGGGATAGTGTTGCAGTTTTCTGATTCTGTCCATTTTCATATTACTCAAAGCTTCGTGTACTTTTGCCTTTTGTTTCAAATAGAAGAGCTCCTTTCAACATTTCTTCTAAGGCAGGTCTGGTGTTGATGATCTCCATCAGTTTTTGTTTGTTTGCAAAAGCCTAGATCATGTTGATAGAGTATTCTTCGATGACAGTTTTTATCTTTTGGTATTTGAGAATGTCACTCCACTTCCCCCTGGCCTGTAGGGCTTCTACTGAGAAATCTCTAGGGTGATTTCTTTGCATTTACCATCCTTTTTCCCCCCCTGGTTACCTTTAAAATTCTTTGTCATGGACTTCTGAGAGTGTTCTTTTAGCTCAGTGAACTCGTATATCCAGTTTCTTCCCCAGGTTTGGGAAGTTCTCTGCTATTATTTCTTTAGATAAACACACAGCTCTCTTCTCTTCTCCTTCTGGATACCCATTACCTTAATGTTGCTCTTCTTAATAGAGTTGGATAGAGTTGTAATTTTTTTTTTTCATTTCGTTATCTCTTGATTCTCTCTCTTCTTCGATCAGTATTATTTCTAGATTTCTATCTTCAAGCTCACGAATTCTCTCTTCCCTATGGTCTTCTCTACTTTCAATGCTTTATAATGCATTCTTCATCTCATTGAGTTATTTAGTTCCAGAATTTCTTTGGTTCTTTTTTTAAAGTCTCAGTATCTTTAGTAAAGTATTTCTTCTGTTCATCAGTTGTATTCCTGAGCTCATGGAACTACATTTCTGAGTTTTCTTGTAGCTCATTGTTTCTTCAGGGTCGGGATTTTGAATTCTCTATCAGATTGCAGTATTCCATTACTTTTATTTTGGTTTCTGAAGAATCGTCATTTTCTTTTTGTGATGCCATGTTACCGAGGTTCTAAAAAGTCCTGATGAGTTGTTCTTCTTGCTGTTCCTCTTTGAAATAGCAAACACCGTTCTTCTTTAACTGAAGCTTTTATAACCTGATTATAAGAGAATTCCATGGACAGAGGAGCCTGGTAGGCTACTGTCCACAGGGTTGCAAAGAGTCAGACACAACTGAGTGACTGAGCATGCATACACACATAATGATTCAACAGGTTAGTAGTTAGGGTCCTTTCTCTTCTTTTCCACTATGCTGCTCTAGGGGCAAGTTTTTGGTGTCCCTTACCTGGGCTGCCTCTGTTTGCATTGGAGCATCTTGTCACTGCTTGTGCCTCTGGGTAGTTGGTACCTTGATGCCACAGGTGTCACCAGGGTTGTCACCTGGGGCACAGGGATGGCAGGTACCTACACTACGTTTGGGGTCTCTGGTGTCACAAGCTCTGCCGCTACAGGGGAAGAAAGGGGCGAGGGGGTGCTAGGTCATGCGTGTGCCCACTGTGGTGAGGTTAGCAGGTCCACAGGAGCTGTCCATGGAGGAACGGGGGGCAGAGTTGCTAGAGCCTCTGAAGCCATAGGAAGGGGTCATAGGAGCCACGGGCACCGCTACCATCTCCCTGTGGCCACGTGCTGCCACAGCCAGAAGGCTGGGGTCGGGGGCACTGTCTCCCTTGCTGCTCCAGATTCTCTGGGGCCGTGGACTCAGCTGCCGCTGCTGGGGGGCCAGCACTGGAGGCACCTCGTCCACTGTTCCCACAGCTCCACCTCCTCTGTGTGTTCCTGTTCACCCACCTTCATATGCACAGGTGGGTGAAGTTTTCCAGCATCCTGGCGTGTTGGAGAGAGGCACCTTTGTTACTTTATAGAGGTCTTACTAATTGTAGATTGAAAGGAAGAGACAACGGGAGCATCTCATGCTGCCAAGATGCTCTAGTATCTTCAGAATAAGAACTGAGAATTAGGCAGTGTGAGGGTGTGGGAACGAGTGCCCTGAATACCCCATAGTAACTGGTAGGAAGCACCTCGGTGCCTGGGATTCCGCAGTCTGGAGCAGGCACGTTTTCCTTGACTAAATGCCAATATGTGTCTGCTTGTACCTAGACCTGGGCCGTGGAAAGTAGTCAGAACAGCCTCCTGTTCCCATCAGCAATTGGAAACAGCAGTAGATTCTTTTTTCTTTCTTGGTTTCTATGCAAGAGGTTAAATCCCTGGCCAATTTCAGATGTACAGTATTTTTTAAAACCTATAAATTGAGAGAGAACATGAGCTGAATTTACTAAAAGACAGAGAGACAAAGTTTGTGCTGTTAAGCACACAGTCCCACTGGATATGACATTATTGGAGCATAGTGTTATCCAGATGGCATAGCCTAATCATTTCCTGGCACCAGAGTGCCCCTAACTTTTCTCATTATCCATACAACTTCCCATTTGAGGGTCTGTGACTGCATCTCTCTCTAAGAATACAGGCAAACCTCAGGCATGAGAGAGAGGTTAGTACTTTTTCAATACTTGTCACTCATTATATTTAAAAGGCTTGTCTATATGTATAAAAGAGAAATAGTAACTGTATATTTGTTTTAAAAATAGTCACAACAACGCTGTTACAGAAATACTTTGTGACGATATAAACCAAGTCCCTGGTCAGAGCTCTAAAAACTGATGCTCTTCATTGAATGGCCTGAATTTGCACAAATCCACAGTAATGATGAGAAAAGGGGTTGTTCGTCTGGGACGTGTCCTGTGGTTGCATCCCTTTCACTGGCAGGAGTTTGTCCCTTTCTTTTAAGATGAAGAAACTTGTCAACTTCAATAGATACTTTCAGAGCTTGGCAATTAATTTATGTTGCCATGAGGAAATTCTTCTGCATGACTGTCTTTTTTAAATAGTCGAGTCACAGAAAATTCTGACTGTATAATTAGAAAGTGCAAAATAAAATCAATAAAAAATGTATTTAAATGAATGAGTTTAGTAGAGTGGCTTGATAAAAAATCAATACATGGAAATTAAAGGCTTACAAAGAAGCAATACATATTTATAAAAGGTAATAAAAACAAATTTACTGATTTGAAATGACACTCTCATCATATTCCTCAAAGTAAACAATTTGAGAAACATATAAGACCTGAATAAAAACATGTAAGTCTCTATAGAATGTAAATTATGTTTAGTCTTTCTATATTCATCTGTTTGTGCACTGGAACCCTAATAATCACAATTTAAAAAATAAAACATGAGCACTGATTCTAACATAGATCTTTCAAGAGACACCCGTTAAGAGTCCCCTGCATGAAGCTTAGATGCCCAAAAACCAACAAGGAATGGATTTCCTTTCCAAGAAAAGGTACCTAAGATTAACACTCGGTGTCCCCTGTCTTTTGTTCTTAGGTAAAGTAAGACAATGAGACAGGCACATGTAAGACAAGAATTTCTGAAAATTCCTTATAAAGTTCCCTTCTTGTTAAAAAAAAAAAAGCATTGTTGATTTTATGTATCTGTGGATGAAATATAGGGTGCACTGCTTCTGGGTGTGTCGTGGACCATAGTATACTCACAAATGAGAGGAAGAGAAGTGACAGAGGGTCAGGACACCGCCTGCCCCGATCGTGGCCTCCAGGTTCTGTGGGCGGAGCGTCTGCCCCCGGGAGTGGAGAGCAGTCCAGTCATCTTTTCCCCATCCTGGCTGAGCCACGCCAGCCCTAAACAGAAAGGAGCCGTGCAGAAAATGTCTGGAAGTTGCTTGCTCTGCATTTAATATGGAATAATAGAAAACTGAAAAGACTTTCACAAGTTTGTGTCTTGGCTTCTCAAATTTTCAGTGATATTTTGGTATACATGGATCAAAAATGACCATATCCAGTGAAGGGGAGACACCCTTGCTATCCAAGGGTATAAAGTTTCAGTTAAGTAAGGTGATAACTTGTACAGATCTTCTATACAACAGTGTGACTGCAGTCCATGATACTGTGTTGTACACTTGAAACATTAAGAGGACAGACCTCTTAACAAGAACATGGTGAGCCTTCTTACCAAAATTAAAAAGGAAAATACCAAAAAATAAGAAAAATGTCGATAAAGACAGGGGAGAAGAAGAGACTTGTCCCACTTGATAGCAAAACATATTAAGAAGCCACAGTTATTATAACTATGTTTTGCGAGTGATGGAATAAACAAACAGACCAGTATCAGAGAGGGCCAGAAGGAATAGTCCAGAAAAGATTCATGAATATTTGGAACTTGGTTGAGGATATATGTGAGGAAAAGCTGTTGATTTTCCTTTAATGTTTAATCTATAATTTATCTAGGCATTGGATAATAGATTGATAAAAATTTATCTTATAATTCTGAAGACATCTTTCCACTGCATTCTTGCTTGTGATGCCGCAGCTGAAATAGCCATTTTTGATAGGTGGTTGTTGCTTGTGGCATACTTTTTTCTCTCACTGAAAGATCTCTGAGTCATCCCTTTATTTTTGGTACTCAAAAAGGTAGCTTGATTCCTGCCTTTCATCACTGGACGTCTTTAAAATATTATTTGACAATGTCTTCTGTTGTTTTTCTCATTCCACTGACTAATAGAGAGTCTAATTATTTTTGCAGCTTCTACCTCTGCCTTTCGGTCAGTTTGTTTTACCATCTGCAGGATATTGATGGGCTCTGTTGTGCCTTCAAACCCCTTTGTTGCCCTTTTACCTCTGCTGTTCTTGGCACCTCTGTTGTTAGCAGGGGGCTTCATAGAAAAGACGGGCGCAGATGTTTGTACGTTTTGTAATGGGAAGTCTTCCGTAATGATGACTTCTATTTCCTCTGCGAAGTAGGACAGAGATTCCTTTGTTGATCAACAAAGGACTGAGAAGGCAGTGAGAAGGGCTGGCATTCATCTCAGAGGTGAGGTGGAAATGAATCACAGAAATGAGAGCTCGCCCCACAGATGAATATAATGTATTAATATAAGCTACTTGCATAAGGAAAGAATCCCAAGCTGGGATTAGACTCAGAGTTTATCCAGAGGTGCTTGCTGCTGTAGTATTTTGAAGGAGGCAAAACTGAAACAGTGTTTTTGGTTCAGACACTTTAAGAATAGCAGGCTTATAAGATTTCCAGAGGAGAGAGAAACTTTCTGAAGATGAAATTACAATAAAACAGTACAAACCATATGAAAAAGTCACAATGAAAAAAAGTCAGCTGATTGAAAAAAGGTATATCAGTGCCCTAAGAACCAGAAATAATAGGAAAAGTTTAAAAAGAATCTTAAATGTTATACTTGCATTTAAAATAAATAAGTATGATAAACAAATACACATCACATCAGAACATAGTAATATGAAAACAGGATGTAGACAAAATAAATCACTAGAATTTCTAGATATTTTTTTAAGTTACTGAAATTGAAAGAACTGAAAAAAAAGACTGAAGAGATTACAAGTTAATTAGAAGATGAATCTGAGAAAATCAAGAATGCAGCACAAAATATGAAGAGACAGAAATATTAGGTTATGGGACATAACTCTTTAAAAGAGAAAGCGAATATCCAAATTATGCTTAACATACATCTGACAAGTTTTCCAAGAAAGAAACAGAGTGAATAGGAGTGAGTCAAAACTCAAAATAGCTGAAAAAAATTCTCAGAACTGAAGAAAGATATGTGTCTTCAAGCGTTAACATAAAACCAACTTATGCAAGATTAAATATAAAGCAAAAAAAATCTTAATAGCAACACCCCAAAAAAATCCGACTACCTTTATCAAGAAATGGCAGATGAATAGATGACCTCAATGTCAGCAGCAAGACGCTAGAAAAATATTTTTTAAATGCTGGAGAAAATAACTGTCAGAATGTCATTCAGGAGTGAAGGTAGAGAGACATTTTCAGAAATATGAAAACCGAGGAAATGTATTAACCTGACACTTCACAGAAAGTACTAAAAATGTATTCTTTAGGAAGAAGGAAAGTGAAAACAGAAGGTTGCACGTCTCAGTGGTGAAGGTGGTTAAGGACGTAGGTGCCAGAGCCAGCCGTGCTGCGTGGCTAAGAGAAAACTCATTCACCTCTCTGTGCTTCAGTTTCAACATATAAAATAAACATGAAAGTGATCATAGCAATTGCATCACAAGTTTCTTATGAGAGGGAAACAAGTCAATACTTGCAAAGCACTTTCACGTGTTAATAGTATTAATACAAGTCCAGTAAATGTTGACTAAGAATAATAAATAAACAGTTGCTAAATTTGGAGTACAGAGAAGGCAATGGCACCCACTCCAATACTCTTGTCTGGAAAATCCCATGGTTGGAGGAGCCTGGAAGGCTGCTGCAGTCCATGGGGTCGCTGAGGGTCGGATACGACAGAGAGTCTTCACTTTCACTTCTCACTTTCATACATTGGAGAAGGAAATGGCAAACCCACTCCAGTGTTCTTGCCTGGAGAATCCCAGGGACGGGAGAGTCTGGTGGGCTGCCCTCTATGGGGTCACACAGAGTCGTGGGGACACGACTGAAGTGACTTAGCAGCAAATTTGGAGTAACTTCGATATAAAATGCTAAAAATAATCACTAGTTTAGGTCTTTAAAGATAAGAGACTTAAGATAAGTTACAAATGTTACAGGAAAATAATATGGTTCAAAGAGGAGAGGAAATTATTGAAGTGTTTTAAGATCACTTTTTTCTTCTACATGAGAAGGGTAGAAAATAAAGAAAATTGGGTGGTATGGTCTTAACATCAGCAGCAAAACAGGGAACTTGTAAGAAGTGCAGGTTGTCAGGCCCCACTTCAGAACTGCTGAATCAGGACCTCTGTGAGTGGGGGGGTCCAAGAATCCACTGAACAAGCTCTCCAGGTGACTCGAAGGCTCAGCAAAGTCTGAGAACCTTCAGTAGAGAAGAGAACAAGGAAAGGTGGGTGGGGAGGGGGTAGTTACAAGTGGAAAACTTGAAATGGTTGATAAAAATCCAAATAAATTAAATATCTACCACTTTTTTTAAAGAGATATCACATTGGTTTGAAAAACCTGGTTATATGTTTCTTACAAGATAAACACACACAAAAGTTAGGTCCCAGGTGATAGAAATAAAATGAATGAGGAAAGATGAATTGTACCTTGTTGTTCAGTCACTAAGTCGTGTCCAGCTGTTTGCAATCCTATGGGTTGTAGCACGCCAGGCTTACCATCTCCAAGAGCTTGCTCAAACTCATGTCCATTGAGTCGGTGATGCCATCCAGCCAACCATCTCATCCTCTGTCATCCCCTTCTCCACCTGCCTTCAGTCTTTCCCAGCATCAGGGTTTTTTTCCAGTGAGTCACCTCTTCCCATCAGGTGGCCAAAGTCTTGGAGTTTCAGCATCAGTCTTTCCAATGCCCTCCAGTTCCCTTAAGGGGATACTTTTTCCTACTCTGAACATTTGAAGACATATTAAAAGCAAATATACAGAGTTTGAAAACTTCCTTCGTACTCTGCAGTCGAATGGTAGAACTCTGTACACGTGCGATCACCGCATCTGGTTCTGCAGCCCCCAAATCCACGTGGAAAGGGGGCTCCTGGCAGCCTGGGCTCCCGCCACTCCAGCTCCTAACCCCGTGGGTCACCTCCACTTTCTCTGCTTCTGATTTTTCAGAAGAAACTAGCAACATCCAGGCTTTGCTATTATAAGAGGTGATTGTTTTAAAAAGGAGGCAGGGTAAAGTATTAAAAAATAGGGCCCATAAGAAGGAGCTGAACTGACCAGGAACAGGAGAAAGAAGGTTATACATGCTGTGATTTTGCAAAAGAAGATAATCACATAATGGTATGTGTTTCTGCACGATGCATTCCTTTGTGTTTTTATTTAAGAGTCAGTTCCCTGAGAAACTATGTGCAGTGCTCATATTTACCAGCAGAATTTTGTCAGTGAAGCCACCTGAGATAAAGTCAAGGGCGCTGTGGACAGGAGCAGGCCAACCGTTAAACTCAGTGACGGTAGTAAGAGCCTCAGACAGCGGTAACACGCACTGCCTAGAGCTTTACAGCCCTGGTGTGTCTGGGCGTGTCTTGGAAATGGCTAAAGGGACCTTAATCTGGGTGGACCTGCGATTACTTGCTAGGAGACTATCTTTCTGGACATTGAGTAAGTACTAGGTTTTAAGCATAGTTGGATGAACAGTCAGAAATCCCATGTTGCGTTATAAGCAGTGAAGAGTAGAACTGAGTCAGCTGATGTGGAGGCTCAGGGTGTGTCCCTAACATGTGAGGAGGGGCGGGGGGTGCCTCTGCTGTGGAGTCCCTTCACCCTCAGCACATCCCCAGGTCCGCTTGGGAGCGGCTGTTCCGCGTGTGAGAAATAGATGTGCAAGCCGCTGGCTGACGGGAGAGGCCCCAATGGACTTCCTTCCCGAAACTGGTAGTCATTCAGCCGGGTCCAACTCTGCCTGCCAGGCTCCTCTGTCCGTGAGATCCTCCGGGCAAGAATGCTGGAGTGGGCTGCATTGTCTTCTCCAGGGGATCTTCCAGACTCAGGAATCAATCCCCAGTCTCCTGCACTGGAGGCGGATTCTTTTCCATCTGAGTCGCCGGGGCAGCCCTGAAGGCCAGTTTTAAATCTCTTCTGGATGTTTTCTGTGCTTCTGAGACAGACACTGTGCGTGACAGCCTGGAAGGGACACCAGTTGTTCATATCTGGGGACGTGGACCTGAATCAACAGCTAAATGTGTTACTTTGTAGGGTAAGAGGAGTAGGATGCAGTGTCTGTGTCTACCTGAACAAAAATTAATGAATAGAAGATTAACACCAGCTTGTAAGTTTTGACTCCAAAATACAAATCTCAAAGAGGCTGGCATCCTCTCTCTCTCATTCTGTTTTAGGATGGAGCAAACCAATGCAGGAGGCTGGCTTTCGTGGGGAGTTTGATCCTAATGCAATCACTAAAATAATTTCATGTTTCTCTCTCAAATGATATAATCATCAGAACTAAAATTTCAGGAAGAACCCCTCTCTAATTAGGAAAGAATAGTCTCTTCAATAGATGATTTTGGGAAGACTAGACAGCTATATATATATATATATATATATATATATGTATGTATACATATGTATATATGTGTGTGTATATAGGTGTGTGTGAATATTATTCAGCCATAAAAAATAATAACACCCTGCCATTTGCAATAGCGGGAATGGATCTCAAGGGCATTGTGCTGGGTGAAATAAGTCAGGCAGAAAAAGACAAACACCTTATGATCTCTTATATGTAAAATCTAAAAACAAAACACACAAAAAAACCAAAGCAGGCTTGTAGAGGGAGAGAATAGATTCATGGTGCTAGACGTCCAGGTTGGTTGAGGGGGTGAAAAGGTAAAAGAACAAAAAGTGGAGCCCCTTCCCATTACACTCTAGAATAATGTCAAAATTCCCTCTGTGTAGTCATTGGGATAATGGTTGTAAAACTTAGCTCATTTTTATCAGAAAATATCAAAATGTAATATAATTAGTGATCATCCAGTTAATTTTGGTCTTCTTGCCTAAAATAATTGTTTATTAAATTATAATTTTAATTTACTGGGTTAACTTTTAAAACTGAATAAAAACACAGATACAGTGTGAAGGAAAACTAGAAAGAGTGCTTAAAATACATGAAGATTGTAATCAATCACCCCAGGCTATAAATGCACATTACAGATGTCTTCTTATTTCTTTGTCTCAATCATAATTACACTCACCTCGCGACCACTCTGAGAAGCTGACTTCTGGACTTAGCACAAAGACACACAGTAATAGGAAGAGAAATAGCTAGTCTATTTTCAACCTCAGTTCAGTTCAGTCACTCAGTCGTGTCCGACTCTTTGCGACCCCATGAATCGCAGCACGCCAGGCCTCCCTGTCCATCACCAACTCCCGGAGTTCAATCTCACGTCCATCGAGTCAGTGATGCCATCCAGCCATCTCATCCTCTGTCGTCCCCTTCTCCTCCTGCCCCCAATCCCACCCAGCATCAGAGTCTTTTCCAATGAGTCAACTCTTCGCATGAGGTGGCCAAAGTACTGGAGTTTCAGCTTTAGCATCAGTCCTTCCAAAGAACACTCAGGACTCATCTGCTTTAGAATGGACTGGTTGGATCTCCTTGCAGTCCAAGGGACTCTCAAGAGTCTTCTTCAAGAACACAGTTCAAAAGCATCAATTCTTCGGCACTCAGCTTTCTTCACAGTCCAACTCTCACATCCATACATGACCACAGGAAAAACCATAGCCTTGACTAGACGGACCTTCGTTGGCAAAGTAATGTCTCTGCTTTTGAATATGCTACCTAGGTTGGTCATAACTTTCTTTCCAAGGAGTAAGCGTCTTTTAATTTCATGGCTGCAATCACCATCTGCAGTGATTTTGGAGCCCCCCAAAATAAAGTCTGACACTGTTTCCATTGTTTCCCCATCTATTTGCCATGAAGTAATGGGACCAGATGCCATGATCTTTGTTTTCTGAATGTTGAGCTGTAAGCCACCTTTTTCACCCTCCTCTTTCACTTTCCTCAAGAGGCTTTTTAGTTCCTCTTCACTTTCTGCCATAAGTGTGGTGTCATCTGCATATCTGAGGTTATTGATATTTCTTCCTGCAATCTTGATTCCAGCTTGTGCTTCTATCAGCCCAGCGTTTCTCATGATGTACTCTGCATATAAGTTAAATAAGCGGGGTGACAATATACAGCCTTGACGGACTCCTTTTCCAATTTGGAACCAGTCTGTTGCTCCTTGTCCATTTCTAACTGTTGCTTCCTGACTTGCATATAGGTTTCTCAAGCTAGTTCTTCTAAAAAACCCAGGATTGAATCTCCCCAAAGCATTTTGATTCAGAATTCCAGGAGCAAATCTGTTTTCTTCTCTCCTTTCTCCCACACTCTGACTTGAGACTCACGTTTTAATCAGCATGTACTTTTAGGTACTTTTTAAATACTTGATCCTGATACAACTTACTGCTTTCTTTACTGCCATTTCCTGTAAAGAGAGTCTTTCCTTGAAAATGTTTTTCTTCTAACTTAACTATATTCTCCAGATTTTAAGCTCTCTCCTTATTGTTTATTTGTGTCTTTTATCTTCCAGTCTTTGTTGAGAGATGATTTCTTTCGAATAGAAAATATTTGTACACAGTTTCACATTGATTCATTGTAACCAAACCAAATTTTGCATGAGTGTGCATCAGTTGACTTGAAACTTTTTATCATCAGGTTGCAAATCTGTACTTTAGGGGAAAAAATCAACTGTGATCCATAAATAAGCAAAGTGATAATGACTTGAAAATTAATCTCTTGTGCCATGTCAATGTAGCATTGTTCTCTCACCAACTCTACAATAATCAAACAGCCATACTAAACATATTGCTACAAAACCAACCTTCAGCCAAGTTAAAATAGTTGCTTTCATAGAAATACTTACTGGGGACAAATGAATTTAAGCAGTAGGGTGGATCCAGCCTTCAAGGTGACATTTTTCATCTTAGTTCAAAGCTAATGAAGAAAATGAAAGAATGTTTTTTGGAAACATCCCTAAGCTGCTTGTAAATTACTTCTTGCTATCTCCTTGGAACAGTGTTTCAGTTCTCAAGTCACTTAAAAGATAGTGCAGTTATTAACAAAGACAAGAAAGTGAAAGCCAACTTGTACCTGCAGATATGCTGGGCAGTGTCGCCCTTAGGGACTTGGTTGAAAAGTGGAATGGATTCAGCCAATCCCTTTGGCCGCAGGGAAAACCCTAAACCACGCTGTACTCAGAAGCAATTTTGCATTCACCCCATCCTCCAAGTCCTGCTATGCTCTGGGGCCATGCCTTCCCTAGTTTTATTTTAGGATTCTGCAAGAGAATTTAAAATTCACAAGTCAGTTGAGCATAGGAAGTCTCTTCAATCTAAAATCCACCTGGGATGTAAAAACAGACTCCAATGAGAGATAATAACTGGATAGTCCCTGTGTTATCCTCAGGTTGATTATGACAGTACAGATACATTGTGGAGCACCGCTGTTTGGAAAATGTTTAACTAAGACATTCTGGAGACGTACAGAAAACCCTTGAGAATCCCTTGGACCCTGATGCTGGGAAAGATTGAAGGCAAAAGGAGAAGAGGGTGGCAGAGGATGAGATGGTTAGATAGCATCACCAACTCAATGAACGTGAATTTGAGCAAACTCCGGGAGATAGTGGAGAACAGGGGAGACTGGCGTGCAACAGTTCATGAGGTCGCAAAGAGTCGGACAGGACCTGGCAGCTCAACAACAATGTTTCCAAAAAGAATTGGGGAGTTTTGCTATCTTTTCCCCCCTGAAACAGTCATGTGTTTTGTACTGACTGAAGTGGAGCTTTTAACAAATCCCAATCTTAATGTCAGAGAATATTTCCTGACCAATTTTGTCTGTTAAGCCTCTCTATTCTTATGTAAAATCTCTTTAAACTCTTCATAGTTTAAAGCACCGTTTTATTATATTTTCTTGCTCCCTATTAAGGAAATTACTTTAAGCAAGGATATTTCCTTTTTGATCACAATGTGACTGGGGAACTTGCATGGAACCAGAAGAGTGAGGAGTCTGCATTCTGGGGAGGTTGGTGTTTTCTCTCAGTGTAGCTTCTGCTGTCTGTCAGATTGCCCTCCCCAGCTCCTTCCCGGGTCACTTTGGTCTTATAATCAAGGCCTGCCAGACTTTGGCTTAGATCACAGCTCCCTCTCCCCCACTCAGGCTTTAGGGAAGATGGGGCATAAACCTCTCTATGACCTCCTCACCCCACACATTCTGGCTTCACTGTAGTGTTGGGTCCAGAGAAGAAGGATGGAAGCAGGGACCCTGCCGCCTGTTTGATTGGCCAGCCTAGGAGCCATGGACACGCATGGTCTCTGAGCTGCAGGGTCTGTTTGGGTGGGTCTTGGGAGCTCTTTGAGCAGATGGCCGCCTCCCTGCACTCCACCGCTGAGTGTCCCTTGCTGACCCCTGCCGGCGACCACCACCAGGGTATGTGCAGAGCTTCCTGTCCCTGGGTCTCCTGTCCAGCCAGCGGACAGCCCTCTTGGACCTCAGCAGGGTCCACTTGGGACACACTAAAGTTTTATCTTTGCAGTCTATTGTCTGAGAATGTCCGTCAGTCTCCAGTGCCGGCTTTGGGTCTCTTTCCAGTCATTCTCCTCATCTAATTGACAAGTAGGTAGAACAAAAAATTCAGTAAGGAGATTCCGAACCCAGGAGTGAGAACAACAGCTTTAGTCACTAATATGTAGGAGAGGTTCTATCACCATGGATACATAGCCTCCCCTCCCACGTACACCCAGAGATGCACAGGAGCACACCCTCCCTTGGCTTGAGTGAGGAATAGGGTGTGTGGCGCCTCCCTTTCAGAATTAGAGGAATCTCCGTGGTCCTCTCTCCTAGGCTGCCAAATCTGTACTCAGATCGTTGCCCTTAGTCTCTGTGGTGGTGGTTTACTCCAGCATGGGTATCAGGAGACATTGCAAGCAAAGGCGGCCACTTGGTCTTACATTTCTACTTTTAGATCATGAGTGAATGGATGAGAGAGTCATGGATCTCTTCAGAATGTTTTCAGAATGTGAGGATATTCAACTATTTTGAGGTGGTAGCTTTAGCTGAATCTAAGCATAAGAGGGGCTTCCCTGGTGGCTCAGAGGCTAAAGCATCCCTGGGTTCAATCCCTGGGTCGGGAAGATCCCCTAGAGAAGGACATGGCAATCCACTCCAGTATTCTTGCCTGGAGAATCCTGTGGATTTTCAATCTCTTTCACCGGTATTATAAAGTTTACTTCAATAAAGAAGAACTTTTTCTTTGTGTATTTTTGGTGCCTTTTTAGAAAATTAACTGACCATATATGCAATAGGCAAGGGATAACAAATTCTCCGCTGGCCAGGATGTGGAGAAAAGGGAATGCTTGTACACTGTTGGCGGGAATATAACTTGGTGCACACAGAATGGAAAACACTGTGGAAGTTCCTCAAGAAATCAAAAATAGAGCCATCACATGGGCTGTATTCCTGCCTGCTGGTTCTCAGTCAGTTATTCGTGTCTGACTCTGTGTGACCCCACGGACTGTAACCTACCAGGCTCCTCTGTCCATGGGATTATCCAGGCAAGAATACTGGAACGGTTGCCATCTCCTACTTCTGGTTATATATCTAAAGAAAAAGACATCATTATCTAAAAGAGATATGTTTATTCCCCTATTCATGACAGCATTATTCACACAAGCCAAGGTATGGAAGCACCTAAACGTCCATCAGCAGTTGAACGGATAAAGAAAATGTGGTACATATGTGATGGGATATTATTCAGCCTTAAAAAGAAGGAAGCCCTTGAGGCATTGTGGCAAATGAAATAAGCCAGACAGAGAGAGACAAATGCTGCACGGTATCACTTATATACATTTTCTACTTTTTCTTCTTTTCTTCTCCGCCACCCAGTTGCTAAAGGCTACTTCTTCTTTTTGGCCTTTTTGGCCTTTTTTTCCCCTCCCTAAAAGGCTGTATGACTGGAAGACTATCCACAAAAACCACCGTTGATCCTCTAAACCCAGTGTGTCCCTTGAAGTCATAGTAGCCTTTTATATGATGTCTCTGCATCCTTTACATCCCTTCCCTGTAGATCATGCACCCAGTTACCCGGTCCTTTCTTAAATCTTTAGGCTCTAGCTGAGTTTCACCTTTCCAGTGATTGCTCCATCTCACCTCAGTCCTCTTTCAGCATCCCTCCCCCAACCCCCTGCTTTTTCTTGGTTAATTCTTGGCAGTTCTTGCATTCTCTGTTTTGAGACTTCCTAACCCCACTGTTGAACAGCAAATCTTTCCTCATTATTTTATTTCTTAAGCTTCAAACAGATGTAATCACATCATGCTCCATCCAGATCTATATACCCTCCTAATTTTTCACAGATCACATCCCCTTAAATTAATTTGCTTGCTTGGAAGTTTTCCTGGTAGAAAGAAAGAGACTAATTGGCCTTTGTTGTTTGTTTTGTTGTTCCATTTCTTACATTAAAAAGGGCACCACACGCAGCAGCTTAAACCAACACAGATTCATCATCTTAGAATTCTAAAGGACGGAAGTCTAACGGCAGGCTCACTGGGCAGAAACTGAAGGGCCGGCAAGGCTGCGTTCCTTTCTGGGAGCTCTGAGGATGACACAAGCCCAAGTTCACTGGGGCTGTTGACCAAGTACCATTCCATACTCTGAGCGGCTGTCAAGGCTTTCTGTAATAAATTGTGCTCCACCAAGAGAAACTGTCTCAGGTCTCTATATGGTTTCTGTCACAGTCTTCCACAGCTAACCACAGCACTAGCCACATTTCCATATTCCAACACTCGGCTCTCCTCTTAAATGTTTTCCTTTCTGCTCCCAAGTACTTCATGTTTGCTGTGTAGAAAGGAATTGCTTTTAGGCCTTATGACAACGTGACTAAGACCAAAGCTCTATTTTAGAAAAAAAAATTATTTATTGAATCATTCATTTATTTGTTTTTGGCTGTGCTGTCTTTTTAAAATTATCTACTCATTCATTTATTTCGCTGTGCTGAGTCATTTTAAAATTATTTATCTGCTCATTCATTTATTCATTTTGGCTGTGCTGAGTCTTTTTAGGATCATTCCTTCATTTACTCATTCTGGCGGTGCTGAGTCTTCACCGCCGCACATGGGCTTTCTCTGGTTGCAGTGCATGGACTTCTGTGCAGTGGCTTCTCAAGTCTCAGAGCACCAGCTCTAGTGAGCGTGGGCTCAGTAGTTACAGCACACAGGCTTGATTGCTTCATGACAGGTGGAATGTTTCAGGACCAGGGATCAAATCCACTTTCCTTGCACTGGAAGGCAGATTCTCAACCACTGGACTACCAGGGAAGTCCCTCCACATTTATTTATTAGTTTCCAAATCCAAGTGCTGCACCCATTCTAACTTTATCAGTGTCTCCCTCACTCTTATATCAGAATATATTGGTTGGAAGGACAGACAAATAGCTCAGTAGTATAAAGGCTATGGGGCTTCCCATGTAACTCAGTCAGTAAAGAATCTGCCTGCAAGACAGGAGACTGCCTGCAATACAAGAGACCCAGGTTCAATCCCTGTGCCGGGAAGTTCCCCCTGGAGTAGGGAATGGCAACCCACTGCAGTATTCTTGCCTGGAAAATCCCATGGACAGAGGAGCCTGGTGGGCTAGAGTCCATGGGGTCACAGAGTCAGACATGACTGAATGACTAAACCGCTATACCACCTCATAAAGGATATGATAACAGTAAACACAGAATGAAATGGAGATTTAAAGGAAAGATGTGAAATCCAAAATTGGGTCTAAAGGAACCAAACGAAACAGGACCTCTTAGAAAATGAAAAGTTCCACATCTCCAAACGGATCAATCCTGGCCGTCAGACTTCAGCAGACGGGGCTCATTGCTGTGAGCTCAACCTTCTTCTTGTCTTAGCTGAAGTGAGCAGGTCAGTTGTCACTGTCTTCTTGTCTTCCTACTACAGAAAAAGTAAGAGAAACAGAAAAGCCCATAATGCATCCACAAGGCCAGCTAAGTAACAAGTAGGTGCCAATTTTTCAGAATGAAAAGTATCATCAAAATGTATATTTTAATGGCCCTATCAATTTCAAATAACAATAAGAGAGTTCTTTGTAGTCTTTAAGCAACAGTCTACATCAGGAGACTTTTATTCTTCACTTTCCAGAAAAGCGTGTATCTAAGAAGACTTTTTTTGTTGGGGGGACAGTGTGAGTTCTAAAAGGTCTTGTAGGTCTTCATAAAACCATTCAACTGCAGCTTCTTCAGCATTGCTGGTTGGGGCATAGACTTGGATTACTGTGATATTGAATGGTTTGCCTTGGAGATGAACGGAGATCATTCTGTCATTTTTGAGATTGCATCCAAGTACTGCATTTCGGACTCTTTTGTTGACCATGATGGCTACTCCATTTCTTCTGAAGGATTCCTGCCCGCAGTAGCAGATATAATGGTCATCTGAGTTAAAGTCACCCATTCCAGTCCATTTTAGTTCGCTGATTCCTAGAATGTCGACGTTCACCCTTGCCATCTCTTGTTTGACCACTTCCTATTTGCATTGATTCATGGACCTGACATTCCAGGTCCTATGCAATATTGCTCTTTACAGCATTGGATCTTGCTTCTATCACCAGTCACATCCACAACTGGATATTGTTTTTGCTTTAGCTCCATCCCTTCATTCTTTCTGGAGTTATTTCTCCACTGATCTCCAGTAGCATATTGGGCACCTAATGACCTGGGGAGTTCCTCTTTTGGTATGCTATCATTTTGCCTTTTCATACTGTTCATGGGGTTCTCAAGGCAAGAATACTGAAGTGGCTTGCCATTCCCTTCTCCAGTGGACCACATTCTGTCAGACCTCTCCACCATGACCCACCCATCATGGGTTGCCCCGCAGGCATGGCTTGGTTTCATTGAGTTAGGCAAGGGTGTGGTCCTAGTGTGATTAGATTGACTAGTTTTCTGGGAGTATGGTTTCAGTGTGTCTGCCCTCTGATGCCCTCTTGCAACACCTACCATCTTACTTGGGTTTCTCTTACCTTGGACGTGGGGTATCTCTTCACGGCTGCTCCAGTAAAGCACAGCCACTGCTCCTTACCTTGGACAAGGGGTATCTCCTTACCGCTGCCGTTCCTGACCTTCAACGTGGGATAGCTCGTCTAGGCCCTCCCGCGCCTGCATAGCCACCACTTCTCAGGTTGCTCCTCCCGGCCGCTGGCCCTGGCCTCGGGCGTGGGTGGTTCCTCCTAGCTGCTGCCCCTGGCCTCAGGCTCAGGGTGGCTCCTCAGGGTCACCGCCCCGGGCCTCGGGCACGAGGTGGCTTCTCCCGGCCGCCCCTGACTTCGGACGGACGCAGGGTGTCTCCTCCCAGCCACCACTGGCCTCTGACTTGGGGTAGCTCCTCCAGCTGCCGCCCCTGACCTCAGAAGCCAGGTGTCTCCTCCCAGCCACCACTGACCTCGGACACGGGGTGTCTCCTCCTGGTCACGGCCCATGACCTTGGACGCGGGGTAGCTCCTCCTGGGTGCGAGTGACCTCGGACGCAGGGTAGCTCCTCTTGGCCGCTTCTGTGCGGTCGCAGCCTGGCACTCTAGGCTGCTGCCCCTGACCTCGGACATGGGGTAGCTCCGCTCGGCCATGCTCAGTGCACCGGCTTGCAACCACCTGCGCTCAGTGCGCCGGCTCTGAAAAAAGCTGTCCTTTTCATTATAGGGGACTGGAACGCAAAAGTAGGAAGTCAAGAAACACCTGGAGTAACAGGCAAATTTGGCCTTGGAATGTGGAATGAAGCAGGGCAAAGACTAGTAGAGTTTTGCCAAGAAAATGCACTGGTCATAGCAAACACCCTCTTCCAACAACACAAGAGAAGATTCGACACATGGACATCACCAGATGGTCAACACTGAAATCAGACTGATTCTATTCTTTGCAGCCAAAGATGGAGAAGCTCTATACAGTCAACAAAAACAAGACCAGGAGCTGACTGTGGCTCAGATCATGAACTCCTTATTCCCAAATTCAGACTTAAATTGAAGAAAGTAGGGAAAAACGCTAGACCATTCAGGTATGACCTAAATCAAATCCCTTATAATTGTACAGTGGAAGTGAGAAATAGATTTAAGGGCCTAGATCTGATAGATAGAGTGCCTGATGAACTATGGAATGAGGTTCATGGCATTGTACAGGAGACAGGGATCAAGACCATCCCCATGGAAAAGAAATGCAAAAAAGCAAAATGGCTGTCTGGGGAGGCCTTACAAATAGCTGTGAAAAGAAGAGAGGAGAAAAGCAAAGGAGAAAAGGAAAGATATAAGCATCTGAATGCAGAGTTCCACAGAATAGCAAGAAGAGATAAGAAAGCCTTCTTCAGTGATCAATGCAAAAAAATAGAGGAAAAGAACAGAATGGGAAAGACTAATTTTTCTCTTCAAGAAAATTAGAGATACCAAGGGAACATTTCATGCAAAGATGGGCTTGATAAAGGACAGAAATGGTATGGACCTAACAGAAGCAGAAGATATTAAGAAGAGGTGGCAAGAATACACAGAAGAACTGTTCAAAAAAGATCTTCACGACCCAGATAATCATGATGATGTGATCACTCACGTAGAGACAGACATCCTGGAATGTGAAGTCAAGTGGGCCTTGAAGGCATCACTATGAACAAAGCTAGTGGAGGTGATGGAATTCCAGTTGAGCTGTTTCAAATCCTGAAAGATGATGCTGTAAAAGTGCTGCACTCAATATTCCAGCAAATTTGGAAGACTCAGCAGTGGCTACAGGACTGGAAAAGGTCAGTTTTCATTCCAATCCCAAGGAAAGGCACTGCCAAAGAATGCTCAAACTACCGCACAATTGCACTCATCTCACATGCTAGTAAAGTAATGCTCAAAATTCTCCAAGCCAGGCTTCAACAATACATGAACCGTGAACTCCCTGATGTTCAAGCTGGTTTTAGAAAAGGCAGAGGAACCAGAGATCAAATTGCCAACATCCACTGGATCATCAAAAAAGCAAGAGAGTTCCAGAAAAACATTTATTTCTGCTTTATTGACTATGCCAAAGCCTTTGACTGTGTGGATCACAATCAACTGTGGAAAATTCTGAAAGAGATGGGAATACCAGACCACCTAACCTGCCCGTTGAGAAATCTGTATGCAGGTCAGGAAGCAACAGTTAGAACTGGACATGGAATGACAGACTGGTTCCAAATAGGAAAAGGAGTCCGTCGAGGCTGTATATTGTCACCCTGCTTATTTAACTTCTATGCAGAATACATCATGAGAAACGCTAGACTGGAAGAAACACAAGCTGGAATCAAGATTGCTGGGAGAAATATCAATAACGTCAGATATGCCGATAACACCACCCTTATGGCAGAAAATGAAGAGGAGCCAAAAAACCTCCTAATGAAAGTGAAAGAGGAGGGTGAAAAAGTTGGCTTAAAGCTCAACATTCAGAAAACGAAGATCATGGCTTCCGGTCCCATCACTTCATGGGAAATAGATGGGAAACAGTGGAAACAGTGTCACACTTTATTTTGGGGGCTCCAAAATCACTGCAGATGGTGATTGCAGCCATGAAATTAAAAGACACTTACTGCTTGGAAGAGAAGTTATGACCAACCTAGATAGTATGTTCAAAAGCAGAGATATTACTTTGCCGACTAAGATCCATCTAGTCAAGGCTATGGTTTTTCCTGTGGTCATGTATGGATGTGAGAGTTGGACTGTGAAGAAGGCTGAGCGCTGAAGACTTGATGCTTTTGAACTGTGGTGTTGGAGAAGATTCTTGAGAGTCCCTTGGACTGCAAGGAGATCCAACCAGTCCATTCTGAAGGAGATCAGCCCTGGGATTTCTTTGGAAGGAATGATGCTAAAGCTGAAGCTCCAGTACTTTGGCCACCTCATGCGAAGAGTTGACTCATTGGAAAAAGACTCTGATGCTGTGAGGGATTGGGGGCAGGAGGAGAAGGGGACGACAGAGGATGAGATGGCTGGATGGCATCACGGACTCGATGGACGTGAGTCTGAGTGAACTCCGAGAGGTGGTGATAGACAGGGAGGCCTGGCGTGCTGCGATTCATGGGGTCGCAAAGAGTTGGACACGACTGAGCTACTGAACTGAACTGAACTGAAGAAGATTTTAATAACACACACAAAAAAAAAACATTTATCACCAAATTATAGAAAATCTGCCCCGCAGATAAAAATTACATATACTTAAAAGTTCTTCATTTTGCTGAAGACAAAGCAGTATTATTTTACCTACATTTTGCTAAGATTTTCGATAAAGGCCAGATTTAATGAGGACTAATTTATTATTTCCACATAAAGCTAGTCTTGCCTGCATCTTACAATAAATTACCATGAGACTGAGTTGGTGCTATTTTTAATTCTGCTATATGATTTTAGCTGACAGCCTGTTTTCTGTATACATGGGAGAAAATTTTTCACTGTTTTCAAAGCTCCTTTTGGATCATTTAACGCTCATGTCATTATCCTAAGGCCTAAATTTAGTGAAAGTAATTAAGCTTAAATTTAATCACTTATTCAGTAAGTATTTATTAAGACTCTGGTGTAAAGACCTCCTCTTATGCAGAGGAATATAACTGTACTTTCCCCAGAATTCTAAAAAGAAGTGATGGGAAGACACTCAGGAGTGGCCATCCGTCTATGACTGTATCTCTCCTTTGCAGGACTGCTGATTGTCATTTTCCCTACAATCAATAACCCATTTGTCTCATAATTCACTCAGTTAGTTTAGTCTCTCTTCTCTCCTATTTGTCGTGTTATTCATAAACATCTTTCAGCTTTTCTCTTTTGGAAATTGCCAGATTTCTCTATTTAACTAATCCTATACATAATGAAAATGTTATTGAGGTTTCTGTGCCAGAGAAAAGTTATTTATCGAATTAAGAATTTGAACATAGCTGCAGGCTACCCAAAAAAGACATGTAAATGAAAAAGCACTTCCACCATGAAGAAGAAAATGCAGAAAACGTTGTAGAACACTTTCTGCCTTTATTTCTCCACAAAGAAATTTCATTATTTACACACTATGTATAGAGCAAGATAGATGTTTGAAAGATAAAACGAAGACAAAAGGCACTGAATATATGAGAAAATAATTGTTTTAAAATGCAGTGGGTTGAGATTATTGCCCTTGTATTTAATCTGCTCAGTTCTGTGAAAATAGAAAGGTGAATGATGTAAGGTTAACTGGGAGAAAAACGCTAGTTAAATAATGATGGGACAAAGTAAATTAACATGCAATAAAATATATTAAAGGACTTCAATACAGAGCATTTGCCTAAGAAAGAACAAATAAAAAGCATAGCTATAATTATTTGAAAGGTGACCATCGAAAACAGATTTTAAACCACAAAGCCTTGTATAATTCCCCAACAAATGTACTTGTCTGCAACAAGACTGTTAGATCAAGTGTGCAGCCTACAAAGGTGAACACTTTTGACATGACGTGCACTTTTGGGGCTGATCTAACTGAGCCAAACACAACCCAGAAGAGGGCGGCCAGAGTGCCGACTGCTTCTCAGACTTGACCGTGACCTCAGGGCTGACCCGCGCTGGTCACGGGCAGCGGTGTGGCTCCTGGACCTGCCTCCCCATTTCAGTCCTGGCCACCATCCATGCAGCCTGGTTCCTCCAGCACATCGGTGCAGACACACACTCACACAGACAGACAATGCTTACTCGTACTCTGACACAAATGCCTCACGCACTCACATACTGATACGTAGACCCATGGACTAACTCATCACTCACTCCCACAAATGCTCACTGACACACTCATATACACACTCACGTGCACTGATAGACACTTAGACACACTCACATGCACTGATACACACTCACACAAAGACACACACCAATACATGCACTCACACACACCCTCCTTTTGCTGCTCGCCCTGCAAGTCCCTGAACAGGCTCCCTGCTTGCTGCTCAGCCTAGGTCCTAGGGCCCTGCTCCTCCAGGCTCAGCCACAGCCCTCAGTTCAGTTCAGTCGAGTTCAGTCACTCAGCCATGTCCAACTCTTTGCAACCCCATAGCCTGCAGCACGCCAGGCCTCCCTGTACATCACCAACTGCCGGAGCCTACTCAGACTCACGTCCACGAGTCAGTGATACCATCCAACCATCTCATCCTCTGCTGTCCCCTTCTCCTCCTGCCCTCAAAGAGTCACAAAGATTCAGACACAGCTGAGGGACTAAACAAACAAGCAAGGACTGGAATGGGGAGATCTCCAGTTTCAACAAACTCCCAGGAAATCTTGATAATGAGAATCCTAGCACCACACCCCGTGAACCACTGGACCATGAGGCCAGAAACATTAAAAGGAACGTTGGTGCAAAGATGCCTTGTCATATTTAACACTTTTATTTTCACCTCAAATAGCATAGTAGATACTCTTCTTTCTGTCTTTGGGGTCCTGGAAATACTACCAGGTAGTCCTGTAGATGAGGTGTTACCTGGATGTGACTTCACTGGTGATTTAAAGTATTATAATTCTGAGAAACATTGAAAACATTGAAATGTAAAAAGAAAAAGCTGGAGTCATGTTGTGTCCCTTCCCAGAAATGTCAAGGACTTCTAGAGACATGTCATGGAAATTGGCTTGAGATTCTGATCGTTGTTAGAGAAGCTTTCAAAACTTTCATAAATTATATAAGTCAAAACTCATATACCTAATAAAAATTATTTTCAATATGTGCTGCTGTTGCTTCTATAAATTTTTTCTATGAATGCTGGCATTCTGTTTCTAGAAGAAAAAGGGTTTTTTAGAAAGCTGTGAGTCTCAGCAACGCCTTTTTGTCATTATAGTAGCCCTGGGCTTCCCTGGTGGCTCAGTGGTAGAGACTCTGCCTGCCAATGCAGAAGACACAGGTTCAATCCCTGGGTGGGGAAGATCCCCTGGAGAGGGCAATGGCAACCCACTCCAGAATTCTTGCCTGAGAATTCCATGGACAGTGGAGCCTGGTGGGCTACAGTCCATGAAGTTGCAGAGTCAGACACAATTTAGCAACTAAAGATCATAGAGTGAATGGGAAGGTTTATTCTCTAGATTTATTTCTAGATTCCTGAGGAAAAGCCCATCACCCAAACCAGGCCACATGAGAATCTACTTTCTCCTTGATGTAGGCAGGCACAGTGACTAACATCACAGAGAACCATCCCTAAAGGATACTAACCATACCTTTTGTGAAGAAAAATCACTTTTGTGATTGGAACATGGGAACTATTGTTTTTATGAGAATAGTGCTCTGTGGGAGATTGTGTGTTCTCTTTATTTTCTTAACAATATTCCATGGTCTTGATAAAAGTAAAAATAAATGACAAATTTGACTTGACATCTCGGTCAAACTCATTCTTGATGCTAAGGCAGAGTGACCCAGCACAGGATGAAAGTGTTAGACAGGTTTGATGGCATTGGCCGTGGAGCAGAGAAGTTGGTGCTCACATCCCTGGAGTCAAGAAACCTTGTCACAGATAATGTTGTTATGGAGATTTAAAATGCCAAGGCAAGGGCTGGAACGTGATCCACGGAGAGCAGCAAGAACTTTAAAGGAAATCTATATTAAATGGCTATAGTACAGAATTATGCTACATGAAAAAGTCAGAAATTCCCCTTTTATCAAGACCATGGAATATTGTTAGAAAGTAAAAAGAACCCACAGTCTCCCACAGAGTTCTATTCTCTAGGCAGATGTCAATGGAAAGCTCTTATTCAATTTCTGTGAATTGATTAGAGGGCTTGGCCCCAAATTTCTAACCTCATACTCTTTTGGATACAAAAATAGTTAGAACTCTTTGCTTCCAATTCTGTTTTGGTGCTGACCCATGCTAGGATATGAGACAGGTATGCCGCTAATCCTTAACCATCTCGCCCACCTAGGTCTTATATTAGGTTCAAATTCATCCATGTTTGTGGAAGCATTTGATAGTACAAGATTCAGTGAGGTGTGAGATACTCTCATGTTTTCAGCAAAGGAAAAACACAGATACAGAGAAGTTGCAGAGTAACGGCAGTAAAGAGTGATCTAATTAATATCTTTAGGCAATTGTAGCTTTCTAAAGGGGACTCCAGAAGTTGGTGATGGACAGGAAGGCCTGGCGTGCTGCGATTCAAGGGGTCGCAAAGAGTCGGACACGACTGAGCGACTGAACTGAACTGAAAGGGGAAAGTTATTTTCAATATCCTCTCCCTAAGTTTTTAAAGTAAGGATGGCCCTTACTTTACAAACTTCTGATGTTTGTAGGAACAAAAATGGTCACATTCTTTTGTGGATCCATGATCCACTGCAGTTCAGAATGGCTCAAAGATCAGACCTTCCGTTTGCACAAACCAATGTTACATTCAGGAAGACATTCGCACATTTAGTTTGACATTTTCCAGCTTTTCACTTACGTATTTTTACTTTATATTTAATTAAATATTATATACTTCATAATTTTTATATTTAATATTTAAATTAAGTGCATTCTCTCCTCAAACTAAATCAATCTTAAGTATACTGGATAGTAAACAAATCTTCTCAGTCTATTCTTTATAAATAAGATAAATTACATACTGCTAAGTCACTTCAGTCGTGTCCAACTCTGTGCCACCCCGTAGACGGCAGCCCACCAGGCTCCCCCGTCTCTGGGATTCTCCAGGCAAGAACACTGGAGTGGGTTGCCATTTCCTTCTCCAATGCATGAAAGTGAAAAGTGAAAGGGAAGTCGCTCAGTCGTATCCAACTCTAAGCGACCCCATGGACTGCAGCCTACCAGGTCCTTCACTCATAGGATTTTCCAGGCAAGAGTACTAGAGTGGGGTGCCATTGCTTTCTCCGTAAATTACATAGGGATAACTTAAAATATCTTTAAGATACAATAGATACATAATGTTATAATGTCAAATCATGGGCAACAGTCATGGAGACTGTTTTATTTCACTTCTTGAATACAGCTTTCTAGTTTTCTTAAAGTGGATTTTTAAGGCTCACCACTTGCCTGGGTAGTTGGTTCAGGAAGCAGTCCTCTCCATCCTTCCCAGGCAGCCTCGCCTGACTCTGATGGCCTGTGCTTCTTTTCAGAGCTGGAGGCTGAGGAGTGGTGCAAACACCTCTGCATGGAGTGTCTGGGGACCCGGCTCAATGACATCAGCCTCGGGGAGCCTGATCTCCTGGCGGCAGGCGTGCAGAGGGAGCAGAACGGTAAGTGTGCGGCTCCGTCCTTCCCTTTAAAGTGCACGGGGAGTTGTCGAACTTTGAAACTGAAAGGATCTCAGAAATGTTTGGGACCAATCTTTTAAAAAAAAAAAAGTTTTAATTGGAGGATAATCACTTTACAATATTCTGTTGGCTTCTGCCATACAACAACGTGAATCAGCCCCACTTGTATACATATGCCCCCTGTCTCTTGAACCTCCCCCCCAGCCCCCACCCCATCCCACCCCTTCAGGTTGTCACAAACCACCAGGATGAGTTGTGGGACAAGCACCCATATTATACAGCAACTTCCCATTAGCTCTCTGTTTTACATATGGTGATGAATATGTTTCAATGCTAGTCTCTCAATTTGCTCCAACCCCTCCATCCCTCACTGTGTCCAAAATCTGTTCTCTATGTCTATGTGTCTGTTCCTGCCCTGCAAATATGTTCATCATTACTATCTTTCTAGATTGCATATGTATCTGGTACTATACTATTGTTCTCTTTCTGACTTACTTCATTCTGTATAACAGGCTCTAGGTTCATCCACCTCACCAGAACTGACTCAAATGCATTACTTTTTATTGCTAAGTAATATTCCATTGTATATATGTCCTATAGCTGCTTTATCCATTCATGTTGTTGGACACTGAGGTTGCTGCTATATCCTAGCTGTATAAATAATGCTGCTATGAACACTGGGGTACATCAGACCAATCCTTTAAAGGAAAGTGTACTGATCAACCTCAGATATTAAGGATCTGTCTCAAGACTGCATACCACCTAGAAAAATGCTAAGGTACAGCCCAGGTCCCCTACATTCTTGCTCTGTGACATTGCCATTTATTGCAATAAATAATCAATACATTAACTCACTGTACATAAGGTTTTGAATGGACAGCAGTAGTCCTACATTTCTTCTTGAAGCATTGTCATAGATTTGGAGTCTAAATAAACAATCTTGGCTTATGTTTTTTTTCCAGTAGATTTTAGGGAATATGGAGAATAGTATATCTTTGCTCAGGCTGCCATAACAAAATACCACAGACTGCGTGGCTCGGACAACAGGAGTTAATTGCTGTGGACCCATATGGTAGAGGGAGAGAAGAACAAGCTGTCTCCTATCCTTCCTTAGAAGGGTGCTCATTCATTATGAGGACCCCATCATTATGATTCCTCTAAACTTAATTACTCCCAAAGTCTCCATCTCCTATCCTATCACCTTGGCAGTTAGGGCTTAAACCTATGAATTTAGGGAGACACAGTTCAGTCCACAGCAACAGTTCACTTCATTTCTGTTGTTCAGTCATGTCCGACTCTTTGCAACCCCATGGACTGTAGCACGCCAGGCCTCCCTGTCCATCACCAGCTCCTGGAGTTTACTCACTCAAGTCCATCAAGTCAGTGATGCCATCCAACCATGTCATCCTCTATCATCCCCTTCTCCTCCCGCCTTCAATCTTTCCCAGCATCAGGGTCTTTTCCAATGAGTCAGTTCTTCACATCAGGTGGCCAGAGTATTGGAGTTTCAGCTTCAGCATCATTCCTTCCAATGAATATTCAGGACTGGTTTCCTTTAGGATGGACTGGTTGGATCTCCTTGCAGTCCCAGGATCTTCTCCAACACCACAGTTCAAAAACATCAATTCTTTGGTACTCAGCTTTCTTTATAGTCCCACTCTCACATCCATACATGACTACTGGAGAAACCATAGCTTTGACTAGACCGTCCTTTGTTGGCAAAGTAATGGCTCTGCTTTGTAATAAGCTCTCTAGGTTGGTCATAACTTTTCTTTCAAGGGGCAAGCATCTTTTGATTTCATGGCTGCAGTCACCATCTGCAGTGATTTTGGAGCCCCCAAAAATAAAGTCTCTCACTGTTTCCAGTTTCCCCATCTATTTGATGAAGTAATGGGACTAGATGCCATGATCTTAGTTTTCTGAATGTTGAGTTTTAAGGAACTTTTTCACTCTCTTCTTTCTCTTTCATCAAGAGGCCCTTTAGTTCTTTGTTTTGTCAGAAGGGTGATGTCATCTGCATATATGAGGTTATTGATATTTTTCCCAGCAATCTTGATTCCAGATTGTGCTTCATCCAGTCTAGCATTTCTCATGATGTATTCTGCTTATAAGTTAAATAAGTAGGATGGCAATATACAGCAGTGACCTACTCCTTTCCCAGTGGAACCAGTCTGTTGTTTCATGTCTGGTTCTAACTGTTGCTTCCTGACCTGCATACAGATTTCTCAGGAGGCAGGTCAGGTGGTCTGGTATTCCTATCTCTTTCAGAATTTTCTGTTTGTTGTGATCCACACAATCAAAGGCTCTGGCATAGTCAATAAAGCAGAAATAGATGATTTTCTGGAATTCTCTTGCTTTTTCAGTGATCCAACAGATACTAGAAATTTGATCTCTGGTTCCTCTGCCTTTTCTGAATCCAGCTTGAACGTCTGGAAGTTCACAGTTCATGTACTGTTGAAGCCTGGCTTGGAGAATTTTGAGCATTACTTTGCTAACATGTGAAATGAGTGCAGTTGTGCAGTAGTTTGAGCATTCTTTGGCATTGCCTTACTTTGGGATTGAAATGAAAACTGACCTTTTCCAGTCCTGTGGCCACTGCTGAGTTTTCCTAATTTGCTGGCATATTGAGTGCAGCACTTTCACAACATCATCTTTCAGGATTTGAAATAGCTCCACTGGAATTCCATCAACTCCACTAGCTTTGTTTGTAGTGATGCTTCCTAAGGCCCACTTGACTTTGCATTCCAGGATGTCTGGCTCTAGGAGAGTGATCACACCATTGTGATTATCTGGGTCATGAAAATCTTTTTTGTATAGTTCTTCTGTGTATTCTTGCCACCTCTTCTTAATATCTTCTGCTTCTGTTAGGTCCATACCATTTTTGTCCTTTATCATGCCCATGTTTGCATGAGAAGTTCCCTTGGTACCTCTAATTTTCTTGAAGAGATCTCTAGTCTTTCCCATTCTATTGTTTTCCTCTATTTCTTGGCACTGATCACTGAGGAAGGCTTTCTCTCTCCTTGCTATTGTTTGGAACTCTGCATTTAAATGGCTATATCTTTCCTTTTCTTCTTTGCTTTTTGCTTCTCTTCTTTTCTCAGCTAATTGTGAGGCCTCCTCAGACAACCATTTTGCCTTTTTGCATTTCTTTTTCTTAAGGATAGTCTTGATCACTGCCTCCTGTACAGTGTCAGGAACCTCCATCCATAGTTCTTCAGGCACTCTATAATATTTAATCCCTTGAATCTATTTGTCACTTCCACTGTATAGTTGTAAGGGATTTGATTTAGGTCATACCTGAATGGTCTAGTGGTTTTCCCTACTTTCTTCAATTTAAGTCTGATTTGGGCAATAAGGAGTTCATGATCTGAGCCACAGTCAGCTCCCAGTCTTGTTTGTGCTGACTCTATATAGCTTCTCCATCTTTGGCTGCAAAGAATATAATCAATCTGATTTTGGTATTGGCCATCTGGTGATGTCCATGTGTAGAGTCTTCTCTTGTGTTGTTGGAAGAGGGTGTTTGCTATGACCAGTGCGTTCTCTTGGCAAAACTCTGTTAGCTTTTACCCTGCTTCATTCTGTACTCCAAGGCCAAATTTGCCTGTTACTTCAGGTATTTCTTGACTTCCTACTTTTGCATTCCAGTCCCCTATATAAAAAGGACATCTTTTTTGGGTGTTAGTTCTAGAAGGTCTTGTAGGTCTTCATAGAACCATTCAACTTCAGCTTCTTCAGCATTGCTGGTTGCAGCATAGACTTGGATTACCATGTAGATATTGAATAGTTTGCCTGGAAACAGAGATCATTTTATTGTTTTTGAGATTGCATCCAGTACTGCATTTTGGACTCTTTTGTTGACTGTGATGGCTACTCCATTTCTTTTAAGGGATTCTTGCCCACAGTAGTAGATATAATAGTCATCTGAGTTAAATTCAGCCATTCCAGTCCATTTTAGTTCATTGATTCCTAAAATGTTGATGTTCGCTCTTGCCATCTCCTATTTGACCACTTCCAATTTCATACTACACTTCCATACGACACCTGAAAGTGAAAATGAAGAGTCATGTCTGACTCTTTGCGACCCTGTGGACTATACAGTCCATGGAATTCTCAGGCTAGAATACTGCAGTGGGTAGCCTTTCCCTTCTCCAGGGGAACTTCCCAACCCAGGGATTGAACCCAGGTCTCCGGCCTTGCAGGCGGATTCTTTACCAGCTGAGCCACAAGAGAAGTCTGTGCTACACCTGAGGAAGTAGAATGCTTGAAAACTCAGAGTGTAGATAACAGAATTGAGGTTTATGTGACATATTACTGTACTATTCTCTAATTTAACTTTTCTGATGTCTCTTAAGAATTTATGCTGTGTCTTCTTGTCTAAAGCCTCTGAATAATGCAATCAGAGTAGTGTAACGAGCTTTTTCCCCTCCATTTTTAAAATGAACTATCATCACTGGAATATCTAGTGGTATGAAAATAGAAACTTTCCAATGTTATTAATTTCTAATGACTAGTGTTTTAAAAAATAATGAGGGATATTGGTGAAGCTTGACACTAGTTGTTAAAAGAAATTCTGGAATAATCTGTGGTTATACACTAGACAGCACAGGTAAAAATGTATCAAGATAACACTGATGGTGACTTCATTATACCATTAAAAATCATTGCTTTTTGTTTTTTGCTGAACTGAAAAAATGTTTTTCCCCTACTAACTAATCATGAACACGTACAGGCACAAATTTTGCCCATGTTGCTAGTTTCAGAAAGTCATGAAGGCATTCCTGTGACTCTTTTTCTAGCTTACTTTTGATATTTCAGTTTCTTTCCCACACTTCCTTGGATTTCATCTCTCTGACTTATTTTCTGAGAACTGTGCTAAGTACAGAACATCCATAATCATA
This sequence comes from Capricornis sumatraensis, assembly GCF_032405125.1. Classification (NCBI taxonomy): domain Eukaryota; kingdom Metazoa; phylum Chordata; class Mammalia; order Artiodactyla; family Bovidae; genus Capricornis; species Capricornis sumatraensis. The sequence continues at coordinate 10,251,590 of NC_091089.1, read as the reverse complement.
TTGCTTAAAATATGCTGCTCATTCTGTTTGAGAGAAGAAGGAAAAAACTCTTTACCAATAAACATTCATCAAGTACTACGTACAGAAAATATGAAGAAATTGAATAAATTAGGCCTGTGGGTGGAGTCATTGCTGTGTGCAACTTGTTTAGTGTGAATTATATGCTTTTACCTTAAAAATCTGGGGTTGTATATGGTTCCTATCCAAATAGATAATGTACTCTTTTGATTATTATAATTTGTATTGCTGATTTGATAATAACGTCAAAGTAATTTACCTACTATATAAAGGTAAAATTTTAATATAAATTTTTTAGGATAGGATAAACACAGAATTAAATAGCAAGAGCTGTGTAAGAAGCACAAGCAAATTTAGCCTAGTAAGTAAACTCTTTAGGATGCAACTTGAATGTGGGCTACACCCCTTAAATAGATCAGGTTCCTTAGTCACTTCTAATTTCAGTTTGCTACTGTGTGAAAATAAACTGATTTATGGTGTTATCATGATGGTTACAGGAGATAATATAAAATAAAGACTAACTCATGCTTAGATTTTTAAAAAAAAAAAAGCACAAATCTGTTTGTTTAAGCCCAAGTAAAAATAAAGAAATCAAAAATTAATTCCTGTTATAGTTTAGAGAAGACCTAAAGTTATAATATCATCCAGTGCTTTTTAAATAATCCTAAATTTATACAAAGGGTTATATGTGCTTTTAGTATATAGTAATAGTTAGAGAAGGTAGTGTTTGATCCGTTTAAATGACTTCTTGAAAGTACATGGTACCCTAAAGGAAACTGGCAGACATCACACACACTCACACACACACACACACTCATACACACACACACATATTCACACACACACTCACATACTCACACACACATTGAAACTCTTCCATATTAAGCTTTCAAAGGAAAATCCTAGCTGGGAGGATTTCTTTTCCCCAGGAAACACCTTCCACGTGGGAGAATTTCTCCCTGACTCCCAAGGCCATGGACATAGCCATTCCTTCCACCTCTTCCAGTCTTCATACACTTTCTTTAAAATGCTTCGCCAAGTCCAGATAACAGCATTTTTCCTCCATTTCTTTTGGCCCATTGAACTCTAGCTACAACTTTGTAAGATAGTGATTTATACCATAGGACAATGCGGAAGGCATAAATCTCAACAGAATGTCAAAATTGCAGCCTCAACTATTGGTAGCTCAAAAATCCCAGTGAATATGTGTATGCATGCTGCCAACACACACACACACACACACACACACACACACACACACACAGATTGGCACAGGTTGTTACTGGCATTCCCCAGTTTTGTTGCTTCCTAATCAATGGACCTCTTCCATAAATATGATAATCCTATTTCAAGATCCGCCCTGAAATAACTAGAAGTAATCCATAAAAATCTCATGCTGAAGACTAAGAGTGCTTGTTAATCAATGTGTATCCTCTCCCTTGAGCACTAGAATTGCTTTAGGGACACATCTGTTTGTTAGACAGGACACCTGTTCATTTCACTACATGCAGGGAAAGTATTTGTTGGTTTAGCTAATGCAAGTATTTTTTAAAACAATGTTATCTTGTAAAACTGTCCTTCCACAGTTTTTAATCATAACATCTCTTCATGTAAACAAAACTTTAACTTCCTGATACATGCTTGAAGTCATTAATACATTCAGATTACAATCATTCCTTTATGAAAGATTTGTTATTACAGATTTAGGGGTTTCTCCTTAAGGCATTTCAGAGTTAAATTCTACCATTTCTTTTTCATCAGAAACATTATTTTAATATGTTATCAATGATGGGCTTGGATCCCGTTTGAAATTACTCCTAAGCAATGAGACGCACATGTGTGCAGAATTGATGTCATAAATTATTGTATCATTCGTGGCTCATGGTGGTTTTGTGGGGTCCCATCACCAAGAGAAGACCGACTGCTCAGTCCCGACCACAGCATATTTCTTGACATTCAAAATTGCTACTTGTCCTTGAAGGTTTTCTTGACTTTTCAAACAGCTTGGTCTTATTTACTCTGAGACTAGCTAAGAACAAACATTTGTGCGAATTGTTTATTTTTTCTTTAATTGGAGGAAAATTGCTTTATAGTGTTGTCATGGTTGCTGTGGTACAACAGCACAATTCAGCCATAATTACACATATATCATCACTGCTGAGCCACCCTCCCCTCCCCACTCCACCCTTCCAGACCGTCACAGGGCGCCTATCTGGGCTTCCTGTGTTACACAGCAACTTCTCACCAGCTGTCTGTTTTACGCATTGTGGTGTATATATGTCCATGCTTCTTTCTCCATGTTCGGTTCTTTCCTTCCCCTACTGTATCCACAAAGCCATTCTTTGCATCTCCATCCCTTCCCTGCAAATGGGTTCATTAATACCATTTTTCTAGGTGCCATATATATGCATTGTTAATATACTGGGCATGCTTTTATTCAGTCGCCAAGTCGTGTCTGACCCTTCGCAACTCCATGGACTGCAGCTCGCCAGGCTCCCCTGTCCCTCATCATCCCGGAGTTTGCCCAGTTCATATACCCTGCAGGGGCTTCCCTTGTAGCTCAGTTGGTAAAGAATCTGCCTGCAGTGCAGGAGGGAGAAGGCAATGGCACCCTACTCCAGTACTCTTGCCTGGAAAATCCCATGGATGGAGGAGACTCGTAGGCTGCAGTCCGTGGGATCACTAAGAGTCGGACATGACTGAGCAACTTCAGTTTCACTTTTCACTTTCATGCATTGGAGAAGGAAGAAAATGACAACCCACTCCAGTGTTCTTGCCTGGAGAATCCAAGGGATGGGGGAGCCTGGTGGGCTGCCGTGTATGGAGTCGCACAGAGTTGGACACGACTGAAGCGACTTAGCAGCAGCAGCAATGCAGGAGACCTGGGTTCAATCCCTGGGTCAGGAAGTTCCTCTGGAGAAGGAAATGGCAATGCACTCCAGTAGTCTTGCCTGGAGAATCCCACGGACAGAGGAGCCTGATGGGTTCTTGTGTCCATGGGGTCGCAAGAGTCAGACGCAACTTAGTGACTAAACCACCACTGTATACCCTGCAAATAATTTTTAAAGGTATAACATGTGTTGCTAAGATAAGTGATTATTGATTAAATTCTTTGCATTAATCATCTTTGTCTAGTGCTGTCAGCTGTTTTCCTATTGATTCCGAATCTGCATGGTATACGGAAAGTAAGGGAGGCTAGCATGCCACACCCACCTATCCACACACAGACACACATGCATACTTATTCTTAGACTTCAGATAACACAAGAGTGCATATTAAGTGGACAATCTCAACTTTTAACTTCTTGCAGCTTTCAGACTCTTCACATCTTTCAGCTGTATTTAAGATAGCCTGTGCTGACCTCGTGGCTGACCTTGTGACTTCCCATGTGGCTCAGCTGGTAAAGAATCCACCTGCCAAGCTCGGGTGGGAGGGGGGTTCGGGATTGGGAACACGTATACACCCGTGGCGGATTCATGTTGATGTACGGCAAAACCAACACAGTATTGTATAGCAAAATAAGTAAAAGAAAAAAAAAAAAAGAATCCGCCTACAATGCAGGAGGCCTGGGTTCGATCCCTGGGTTAGGAAGACCCCCTGGGGAAGGAAAAGGCTACCCACTGCAGTATTCTGGCCTAGAGAATTCCATAGACTGTATAGTCCATGGGGTCGCGAAGAGTTGGACACGACTGAGCGATTTCATGCTGACCTTAGAAAACATTTTGGTTCAGTGTTACAGTCATATTTATTTAGAAAGGAGTCTCACAATACATAATAGCAATCCTAGGAAACAAATGTTACGTATTAATCACTAGTAGAAGAGGTAAGCATCACAACCAAGAAGCCAGCCACTTGTAGGAAGTTCCTGCTGTTACAGCTGCAAGTGGATTCAAGGATCTGTTTTGCTATTCATGCAAGAGATCACCCTCCAGAACAAAATGGAGAAGTGACCTCAGACTTTGTCATTTGGTTAATTCAGAGTCAGATTTGAGGCTTTGGTTTTTTCCCAGGACCAAGAGTCCCTGCTTAGAAATGGGCTAGAATTCTCATGAATTCCTACTTTTAGCCAAAGAATATGCATATAACCTTTCTCCGGGAGCAAAACAGTATTCCAGTGTTGTTTGTAAATTATTTACTTTGGTTACCCCAGTAACCATGCTCCCTACATTCCACTCAGACACCCTTGTATGTCATTCACTCATTCATTATTCATTCATCAAAGAATTTTGAGGCTATGCTGTGTGAGAACTAAGCTGAGGAAATGTGGTTTAGTCACTAAGTTGTGTCCCTCTCTCGTGACCCCATGGACTGTAGCCCACCAGGCTCCGCTGTCCATGGGATTCTCCAGGCAAGAATACTGGAGTATGTTGCTGTTCCCTTCATACAAAGTAGGGCCATTACTTTTAAGAAGCTTACAGAGTAGTAAGCAAGACAAACTCACACCCACAACGTGTATCAATCACTGTTTATTTTTCTGTATTTCTTAAATCTTTTAAAAATTAGTTAATTTATTTTTAATTGGAGGATGATTGCTTTACAATGCTGTGTTGGTTTCTGCCATACATCAATGTGAAACAGCCATAGGTATGCTGTGCTCTTGGTCACACAAAGAAAGATGGATAGATTGAACTATGATGAAAAACCAAGTTAAATGACTCCTCATTTCACAGAAAATAAGCACAAACATACACACACAAAAAAAGAGAAAAGAAATCTCAGTGTTCACTAATGTCATTTTGGATATATCCAACTTTTGATGATTTGTTATTTTCCTGCTACAGTAAAACTATAGTGTAAAGCTTGAAAGTCAGACCCTTAGCCTGAGGAACATAAGTGTCCACTTCTCATGAGCTCTGGGGCCAGGGTCAAGGGACTAAAGTGCTCTAAATCTCAAATTCCTGCCCTTGAGGATGATACTGTTGGTACACATCCCACAGGATGGTAGTAAGGATTAAATACCGCGTGCAAAACAATTTCACTCATCTCACACGCTAGTAAACTAATGCTCAAAATTCTCCAAGCCAGGCTTCAACAATACGTGAATCGTGAACTTCCAAATATTCAAGCTGGTTTTAGAAAAGGCAGAGGAACCAGAGATCAAGTTGCCAACATCCGCTGGATCATCGAAAAAGCAAGAGAATTCCAGAAAAACATCGATTTCTGCTTTCTTGACTATGCCAAAGCCTTTGACTGTGTGGATGACAATAAACTGTGGAAAATTCTGAAAGAGATGGGAATACCAGACCACCTGACCTGACTCTTGAGAAACCTATATGCAGGTCAGGAAGCAAGAGTTAGAAACGGACATGGAACAACAGACTGGTTCCAAATAGGAAAGGAGTCCGTCAAGGCTATATATTGTCACCCTGCTTATTTAACTTCTATGCAGAGTACATCATGAAAAACGCTGGACTGGAAGAAACACAAGCTGGAATCAAGATTGCTGGGAGAAATATCAATACACTCAGATATGCAGATGACACCACTCTAATGGCAGAAAGTTGAAGAGGGACTAAAAAGCCTCTTGATGAAAGTGAAAGAGGAGAGTGAAAAAGTTGGCTTAAAGCTCAACATTCAGAAAACTAAGATCATGGCATCCGGTCCCATCACTTCATGGCAAATAGATGGGGAACAGTGGAAACACTGTCAGACTTTATTTTGGGGGGCTCCAAAATCACTGCAGATGGTGATTGCATCCATGAAATTAAAAGACACTTACTCCTTGGAAGAAAAGTTATGACCAACCTAGATAGCATATTCAAAGGCAAAAACGTTACTTTGCCAACAAAGGTCCATCTAGTCAAGGCTATGGTTTTTCCTGTGGTCATGTATGGATGTGAGAGTTGGACTGTGAAGAAGGCTGAGCACCGAAGAATTGATGCTTTTGAACTGTGGTGTTGGAGAAGACTCTTGAGAGTCCCTTGGACTGCAAGGAGATCCAACCAGTTCATCCTAAAGGAGATCAGTCCTGGGTGTTCTTTGGAAGGAATGATGCTAAAACTGAAACTCCAACACTTTGGCCACCTCATGTGAAGAGCTGACTCATTGGAAAAGACTCTGATGCTGGCAGGGATTGGGGGCAGGAGAAGGGGACGACAGAGGATGAGATGGCTGGATGGCATCACCGACTCAATGGACGTGAGTTTGAGTGAACTCCGGGGGTTGGTGATGGACAGGGAAGGCTGGCGTGCTGTGCTTCATAGGGTCGCAGAGTCGGACACGACTGAGCGACTGAACTGAACTGAACTGAACTGAAAGCAAGTAGCACAGCGTCCACCAGGAAAGACAGTATTTCTCTAGCATATTCTGAATGTCTTCAATTCATTCACATCAAGTGTGCATTAAACAGAATTCTGGGCCCACACCTTTAAAGTAAATATCTCTGGGATGTGGGGCCAGATGTCTGTATTTTGATAACCCCAGGAACCCTAATATGCACTAAAGTTTGAAAACTCAGGGTGATAAACTATTGATTATAATTAGCTTCAGAACATCTACCAATGATTTTAGGAAAATCATTCTTAAAATGATTGGATGATTTCTTGCAAAGTTTCTTGGATTTCTTACAAAGTTTCAAAATTACTGACATAAATTTAATAACAACATCCTTGTATTACCTTCTTAATATCTGTCTATACTGTAGTGATAGCTCCTTTTATACTTCCTGTGGGTTATTTGTGGCTTTTTTCCCTCTTAATTGGCATCATCAGATGGTAACTTATTTATTAAAACTTTTTTCAGTATAATTTAAAATGCTCTCACTCACTATGTCTAATCACTGTTAGTTGCTCCACCATTTTGCGTTTAATTGCAGGATTCTTTTTCGAATCTTTTAGGTGGATGTTTAGATTGTTAATTTTCAGCCTTTCACTTTTAAAATATATTTTGTAAAGTTCTGCATTTTTCTTTGAGCATAGTTTAAAATCCTAATTGTAGTAATAACATTCTCAGAGCTCAGATTATAATAAATCTTAAAATCAGAGCAGAAAATGGGAAAAAATGTTTTTAATTTCCATCTGCCATAAAAGAAAAATTGAAAATATTATCTCTGATTATAGACTTTGTAAATAAAACTGTTATTGCTTAATAGAGATTCAGATTACCCAAACGATTCAAGAAAAAAATAGAAAACCTAAAGATCCCTGTATCCATTCAAGAAATTAAAATGAAAAATGTACAACATCCCATACTCAAACTCCAGTCACATACTGTGCACTCTTGAATTCTGTTTAAAGGAGAAATAATGTTAGTCCTATGCAAACTTTTTCAGAAAGCAGAAGAGGAGGGATTATTTCACAATTCATTTTATGAAGCCACTATAACCAGATACTGAAGCCAGAAAAAGTCAATATAAAAAAATTGCAGACAGATATCATTCATGAAAAAGTTGGCTTGAAACTCAGGATTGAGAAAACTAAGATCATGGCATCCCATCCCATCACTTCATGGCAAATAGATGGGAAGAAAGAATGGAAACAGTGGCAGATTTTACTTTACTTTATTTTATTCTATTTTCTTGGGCTCCAGAGTCACTGCAGACGGTGACTGCAGCCATGAACTTAAAAGACACTGACTTGCTCCTTGGGAGAAAAGCTGTGCAAACCTAGAGAGCGTATTAAAAAACAGAGACATCACTTTGCTGACAAAGGTCTGTCTAGTCAAACCTATGGTTTTTCCAGTAGTCATATATGGATGTGAGAGCTGGACCATAAAGAAGGCTGAGCACCAAAGAATTGATGCTTTCAAATTGTGATGTTGGGGAAGACTCTCATGAGAGTCCCTTGGACAGCAAGGAGAACAAACCAGTCAATTCTAAAGGAAATTAGTCCTAAATATTCATTGGAAGGACTGATGCTGAAGCAGAAACTCCAATACTTTGGCCACCTGATGCGAAAAACTGACTCATTGGAGAAGACCCTGATGCTGGGAAAGACTGAAGGCAAAAGGAGAAGGGGACAACTGAGGATGAGAGAGTTAGATGACGTCACTGACTCAATGGACATGAATTTGAGAAAAGTTCAGGAGAAAGTGGAGGACAAGGAAGCCTGGCATGCTGCAGTCCATGAGGTCGTGAAGAGACAGGCATGACTTAGTGACTGAACAACAGTAACAACATGGAGCTACAGATACAGGCTTTCATTGAAGATAACTGATGGGACAGTGTCCTTCATTTCTCAGCCATAGAACTTACCTCATCTTGCCTTTTTCTTTAGGAAATAATTGTAATTATTTGAAATAATTATATTTCAAATAATTATTATATGAAATCTATATCCATAATACTTTCAGGGGTCAACAATCTAAGTTAAATATTGAATCATTATTTTTGGTCCCAAAATATTTAGACACTGAACATAAATAGTGTCCATATGGTTACTAAATTTCAAACTATTGTGCTTACGTTTAATGTAACCAACTTGGCACCAGAAAATCTTTGCTTTATAAAATATCTGCAACTGGAACAATTCTTTCCATTATATAGACAGTTGCAGCTCAGTTCAGTTCAGTTCAGTTCATTTCAGTCGCTCAGTCGTGTCCGACTCTTTGCGACCCCATGAATCGCAGCATGCCAGGCCTCCCTGTCCATCACCAACTCCAAGAGTTCACCCAGACTCACGTCCATCGAGTCCGTGATGCCATCCAGCCATCTCATCCTCTGTCGTCCCCTTCTCCTCCTGCCCCCAATCCCTCCCAGCATCAGAGTCCTTTCCAATGAGTCAGCTCTTCGCATGAGGTGGCCAAAGTACTGGAGTTTCAGCTTTAGCATCATTCCTTCCAAAGAAATCCCAGGGCTGATCTCCTTCAGAATGGACTGGTTGGATCTCCTTGCAGTCCCAAGGGACTCTCAAGAGTCTTCTCCAACACCACAGTTCAAAAGCATCAATTCTTCAGCTCTCAGCCTTCTTCACAGTCCAACTCTCACATCTTACATGACCACAGGAAAAACCATAGCCTTGACTAGATGGACCTTAGTCAGCAAAGTAATGTCTCTGCTTTTGAATATACTACCTAGGTTGGTCATAACTTTTCTTCCAAGGAGTAAGCGTCTTTTAATTTCATGGCTGCAATCACCATCTGCAGTGATTTTGGAGCCCCCAAAAATAAAGTCTGACACTGTTTCCACTGTTCCCCATCTGTTTGCCATGAAGTGAAGGGATCAGATGCCATGATCTAAGTTTTCTGAATGTTGAGCTTTAAGCCAACTTTTTCACTCTCCACTTTCACTGTCATCAAAAGGCTTTTTAGTTCCTCTTCACTTTCTGCCATAAGGGTGTTGTCATCTGCATATCTGAGGTTATTGATATTTCTCCCGGCAATCTTGATTCCAGCTTGTGTTTCTTCCACTCCAGCGTTTCTCATGATGTACTCTGCATAGAAGTTAAATAAGCAGGGTGACAATATACAGCCTTGACGGACTCCTTTTCCTATTTGAAACCAGTCTGTTGTTCCATGTTCATTTCTAACTGTTGCTTCCTGACATGCATACAGATTTCTCAAGAGGCAGGTTAGGTGGTCTGGTATTCCCATCTCTTTCAGAATTTTCCACAGTTTATTGTCATCCACACAGTCAAAGGCTTTGGCATAGTCAATAAAGCAGTAATAGATGTTTTTCTGGAATTCTCTTGCTTTTTCGATGATCCAGCGGATGTTGGCAACTTGATCTCTGGTTCCTCTGCCTTTTCTAAAACCAGCTTGAACATCAGGAAGTTCTCAGTTCACATATTGCTGAAGCCTGGCTTGGAGAATTTTGAGTATTACTTTACTAGCATGTGCTGCTGCTGCTGCTGCTGCTGCTGCTGCTACTAAGTTGCTTCAGTCGTGTCTGACTCTGTGCGACCCCATAGATGGCAGCCCATCAGGCTCCACCATTCCTGGGATTCTCCAGGCAAGAACACTGGAGTGGGTTGCCATTTCCTTCTCCATTGCATGAAAGTGAAAAGTGAAAGTGAAGTCACTCAGTCGTGTCCGACTCTTAGCGACCTCATGGACTGCAGCCTACCAGGCTTCTCCATCCGTGGGATTTTCCAGGCAAGAGTACTGGAGTGTACTAGCATGTGAGATGAGTGCAATTGTGTGGTAGTTTGAGCATTCTTTGGCATTGCCTTTCTTTGGGATTGGAATGAAAACTGACCTTTTCCAGTCCTGTGGCCACTGCTGAGTTTTCCCAATTTGCTGGCATATTGAGTGCAGCACTTTCACAGCATCATCTTTCAGGATTTGAAACAGCTCCACTGGAATTCCATCACTTCCACTAGCTTTGTTCATAGTGATGCCTTCTAAGGCCCACTTGACTTCACATTCCAGGATGTCTGGCTCTAGATGAGTGATCACACCATCATGATTATCTGGGTCGTGAAGATCTTTTTTGTACAGTTCTTCTGTGTATTCTTGCCACCTCTTCTTAATATCTTCTGCTTCTGTTAGGTCCATACCATTTCTGTCCTTTATCGAGCCCATCTTTGCATGAAATGTTCCCTTGGTATCTCTAATTTTCTTAAAGAGAAAAATTAGTCTTCCCCATTCTGTTCTTTTCCTCTATTTCTTTGCATTGATCACTGAAGAAGGCTTTCTTATCTCTTCTTGCTATTCTTTGGAACTCTGCATTCAGATGCTTATATCTGTCCTTTTCTCCTTTGCTTTTCGCCTCTCTTCTTTTCACAGCTATTTGTAAGGCCTCCCCAGACAGCCATTTTGCTTTTTTGCATTTCTTTTCCATGGGGATGGTCTTGATCCCTGTCTCCTGTACAATGTCATGAATCTCATTCCATAGTTCATCAGGCACTCTATCTATCAGATCTAGGCCCTTAAATCTATTTCTCACTTCCACTGTACAATTATAAGGGATTTGATTTAGGTCATACCTGAATGGTCTAGCGTTTTTCCCTACTTTCTTCAATTTCAGTCTGAATTTGGGAATAAGGAGTTCATGATCTGAGCCACAGTCAGCTCCTGGTCTTGTTTTTGTTGACTGTATAGAGCTTCTCCATCTTTGGCTGCAAAGAATAGAATCAGTCTGATTTCGGTGTTGACCATCTGGTGATGTCCATGTGTAGAGTCTTCTCTTGTGTTTCTGGAAGAGGGTGTTTGCTATGACCAGTGCATTTTCTTGGCAAAACTCTATTAGTCTTTGCCCTGCTTCATTCCACATTCCAAGGCCAAATTTGCCTGTTACTCCAGGTGTTTCTTGACTTCTTACTTTTGCGTTCCAGTCCTCTATAATGAAAAGACATCTTTTTTGGTTGTTAGTTCTAAAAGGTCTTGTAGGTCTTCATAAAACCGTTCAACTTCAGCTTCTTCAGTGTTACTGGTTGGGGCATAGACTTAGATTACTGTGATATTGAATGGTTTGCCTTGGAAATGAACAGAGATCATTCTGTCGTTTTTGGGATTGCATCCAAGTACTTCATTTCAGACTCTTTTGTTGACCATGATGGCTACTCCGTTTCTTCTGAGGGGTTCCTGCCCGCAATAGTAGATATAATGGTCATCTGAGTTAAATTCACCCATTCCAGTCCATTTTAGTTTGCTGATTTCTGGAATGTCGACCTTCATACTTGCCATCTCTTGTTTGACCACTTCCTATTTGCCTTGATTCAGGGACCTGACATTCCAGGTTCCTATGCAATATTGCTCTTTACAGCATCGGACATTGCTTCTATCACCAGTCACAGCCACAACTGGGTACTGTTTTTGCTTTGGCTCCATCCCTTCATTCTTTCTGGAGTTATTTCTCCACTGATCTCCAGTAGCATGTTGTGCAGCTACTGACCTGGGGAGTTGCTATTTCAGTATCCTATCATTTTGCCTCTTCACTGTTCATGGGGTTCTCAAGGCAAGAATACTGAAGTGGCTTGCCATTCCCTTCTCCAGTGGACCACATTCTGTCAGACCTCTCCACCATAACCTGCCCGTCTTGGGTTGCCCCGTGGGCATGGCTTAGTTTCATTGAGTTAGACAAGGCTGTGGTCCTAGTGTGATTAGATTGACTAGTTTTCTGTGAATATGGTTTCAGTGTGTCTGCCCTCTATACCCTGTTGCAACACCTACCATCTTACATGGGTTTTTCTTACCTTGGGCATGGGGTATCTCTTCACGGCTGCTCTAGCAAGGCGCGGCTGCTCCTCCTTACCTTGGACGAAGGGTATCTCCTCACCCTGCCCTTCCTGACCTTCAACATGGGATAGCTCCTCTAGGCCCTCCTGCGCCCACACAGCCACCACAACCACCTGAGTTGCAGCTCAGGACCAGCAAATATATAGTGTTTAAGACTGTGACATTCTGATGGATGGTAGCATATTTGAAAATATCTCAGTCCTTGACCAACTGCAGCTGCAAGATTATTCCTCTCCAAATAATTCATGCGACAGCTCTGCCTTTAAAGCACTGTTCACAATTAAATTAAAACTCACGAAGATGTATCTGCTAGTAATTCTTAAACTTTCTGTTGTCATGACTCATTTTTTTGTAATTCCCCAATTCTTGCAGCCCATATTCATTGTTGTTTAGTCACTCAGTCCTGTCTGACTCTTTGAGACTCCAAGGACTGTAGCCTGCCAGGCTCCTCTGTCCATGGAATTTCCCAGGCAAGAATGTTGAAGTGAGTTGCCATTTCCTACTCCAAGGGATCTTCCTGATCCAGAGATCGAACCTGCGTCTCCTGCATTAGCAGGCAGATTCTTTACCACTGAGCCACCTGGGAAGTCCTTATATTCGTCATATTGTTATTTAGTCACTAAGTCATGTCCACTCTTTGAGACCCCATGGACTACAGCATGCCAGGCTTCCCTGATTTTCTGTATCTCCCTGAGTTTGCTCAAATGCATGTCCATTGAGACGGTGATACCATTCAACCATCTCATCTTCTGTTGCCCCTTCTCCTCCTGCCTTCAGTGTTTCCCAGCATCAGGGTCTTTTCCAAGGAGTCAGCTCTTTGCATCAGGTGGCCAAAGTATTGGAGCTTCCTCGTCAGCATCAGTCTTTTCAATGAATAGTCAGAGTTGATTTTTCTTTAAGATTGACAAGGATATATTTATTTCTTCTTGGGATATGTTTATTTCACTTATTTTATTAGTTAACATTTTGGTGTATACCAAAGATAAGGTGCTAGGAATTAGGGATATTTTATAAAGACCCTTTGTAGGTCATACCAAATTCTTTACTTCCTGGAACTTACCAACTGGCCTTATCTTTCAAAATAAAGTGTATTCTAATGCATTTAAATGGGAATTGATGGCTGCAGAATTTTGCAATGGTGTTTGACATACACAGACATTTATAAAGGGTTTGGAATCATTGCCTAATAGATTTTCAACTACAAAATATCCAGGAATGAAAGCATTTATGTGGCTTTATTTTGCTTACTGAAACAATGGCTGAAGTTCTGCAGAAGGCAGTCACGAATATCTGCATTTATCATATGCTGAATTTGATCATGAGTACTCTGTGCTTGGAGAGTCAGTCTGAGTGGGCATTAAACACTTCATGCCACAGAGGTAAAATTGAGTAAGTTCTTGTGTAAATTAGATAAGGCATTCCTCCCTGGAGTTGTTTATATGACATCCACTTAAGATTGTGTGAAGAAGCAGACAGTAACACCATTTGGGCAGAGACTCCAATTAGCTTTTTGCCCTTATGTTCCCATGGTACAGTTTAACCATTTAATCCACACCATAGAGGATGCATGGAGAAGGAAATGGCAATTCCAGTATTCTTGCCCAGGAAATCCCATGGACAGAGGAGCATGGTGGGCTACAGTCCATGGCGTCTCAGAGTTAGGCACAACTGAGCACACGCACATGCACACACACACGCGCGCACAGGATGCAGGCCACAAGAAGTTGAAGAATGAGTGAATGACTGAATGATTAAGAATGCATCAACCCCTTTTCCCACAAAATGGAAAAAGAGAGTGTTTCACAATGTGTATGGGTGTCACCAAGGAACACAGTGACCCTTTTTGCAGGCTGTAGGTAGGTATACAGGTTATCATAGTGCTGCCGTAAAAGTCACACCTCTTTTCACTTCATTGCCTCCATCCCTTGTTTCTTTGCAGAACGATTCAATGTGTACCTTATGCCTACACCAAATCTGGACATTTATGGCGAATGCACAATGCAGATCACACACGAGAATATCTATCTCTGGGATATCCACAATGCCAAGGTCAAGCTGGTGATGTGGCCCCTCAGCTCACTGAGGAGATATGGGCGGGACTCGACGTGGTTCACATTTGAGTCGGGCAGGTAAGCTCTGAGGGCAGAAGCAACATGCAGGAGGGGCCTGGGACCAAGGTTCTGTGCTCAGGTAGATGGTTGTTTTCGTAAAGGTTAGAGGTCACCAAAAATATAATTTCTTTAGATCCTTGTTGATAATCTGGATGAAACTGTGTTAATTCTATGGCAGGTTAATTACCCCATTCAAAATAACTTCAGTCTCTTGTGCTGGCATCAAACTAGTTTCATAATTATTTTTTATCATGAAGTATATTTGTGAGATTTTGGGTGCATCCTCCTATATTTTTGGTGCAGTAGGATTTCCATAAAAGTCAACATGTCCTTACTGGCATTACTTTGTGGATTTTTTTTTAAGGAAAAAATGTTGAAAGGACTCATATAAAATTGCTTAAATATTACTTTTTAGGTTTGAGATAATTTAATGCAATATTCATTTATCTAGATGTTTATGTTAATAGCATTAGTCAAGTATAAATATTGATATTAATTCAGAATGACTGAAAAGAAAGTTGGCAAATCCATAATTTATGGAATGTGTGACTCAGATTTTAAATGTAGTATGTCAAGACAGATACACTGATTTCTTGATCACAGCATATGGTCGGAATCCATAAATATCTAAAATAAATGCTTGCTTCACAATCATTATTCACAGATATGGATTTAGACATGAGCTTCAATCAACTGTATCAAGTCATTATGTTGTGACCCCTTTGTGATATTGTTGTCACTCATCCAAGATAAGACTTAGGTTTGGGGATTCTATATCAGGAGTGTCTAATGTATTCACACTTGGGGATATGATTTATCACATTCTAAAAATGAATCAGTGGCCTTATAAGGTAATTATGAGGTCGCCATGTGACAGAGTAGACAAATTAAGACAGTTACGCAACAGAATTCTACCTACCATGAAACACACAGCACGGATGAATCTCCAAAATGTCGTTGTAACATTGGTAAGAAACCCTGCAACAGACAAAATTGATTTATAGCGACAGAAAGCAAATGAATGGTTGCCTCGGGTCGGGAGAGAATGGACTCCAGGGAACACACAGGACCTGTGGGGGGCGTGACCGTGCCCTGTATCCTGACATTTGTCGAGAGCCGTGGAGCTGTTTACTCGGTATCAGTGCACATCGTTCCATGCAAATTATCCCTCAGTGCTTTTAACGTGGAAAAAAAAAAGTGGGGGGAAAGCAGGAGGGTATTTACTCTTCTTATTTTATATACTTTTACACTGTTTGAGGTTTGACAGTGAGCATTTGTCACTTTTACAACAAAACACTTCCCCTGGGAGGAATGTGCCCGAGGAAGGGGAGAGAGCTGTGAGCATTTCTGGATGGAGCTTTGTGGGTGGTCCTTGAAGCTGTGTGCGACAGCAGGCCTTGATTCCTAGGTAGGTACAGTAAGGGCAGAAGTCTGTTCTTGTAACCTGAGGCAGGCCTTGCACTTTTTACGTTTTCCTTGTAGGTCTCCCTTTTTCCTTAGTATTGAGATGTTTTAATACTTGACATCGGGACTTCCTTAGTGGTCTGCATGCTAAGTCGCTTCAGTGGTGTCCAACTTTTTGCGACTCTATGGACTGTAACCTGCCAAGTTCCTGTGTCCATGGGATTCTCCAGGCAAGAATACTGGAGAGGATTGCAATGCCCTCCTCCAGAGGATCTTCCCGACTCAGGGATTGAACCCACGACTCTTGTCTCCTGCACTGGCAGGCGGGTTCTTTACCACTAGCCCCACCAGGTGGTTAAGAATCCTCTGTGCCAGGCTGGGGGTGCAGGTTCGATGCCTGGTCGGGGAACGAAGATCTCACATGTCATGGGCAACTGAGCCTGCTTGCCGCAACTGCATGCGCCAGATAGAGAGCCAGCATGCTATAACCAAAGATCCTGGGTGAGGCAGCTAAGACCCGACACAGCCAAAGAAATAAATGAATATTTTTTAAAAAATACTTTATATCGTCTGATTTTAAAAGTCAAGCCAGGCTTTTGAGGGAGTAGTTGGAAAGAAAAGCTTAAAATCACTTACTATTTCTGCATCTTGAGAAAATGGCTTTTAATATTTTGCTGTACTTCCTTCCAATGTATTTTAAAATCAACGTATTTTCATTTAATATTATATTGAGAAGTAGTCTTCTATAAAGTCGTATCAAGTCAAGATTTTTGTGACCATATGGTATCTGAACATATGGCTGTACTGTCATCAATTTAACATTAGGGTGTTCCCAAAATGAACTATTATAAATAAAGCCACACTGACCATCTGTGAAAAGATGTGCAAATATCTGATTATTTTTTTAGCAGAGCCTTTTTAAAGCAGAATTCCTGGGTCAAAAGCCGTAGGTTCTTCACAGTATAGCAAATTGCTTTCAAAGCAGTTTCAATTCACACACCCTCTAATGGTGCAAAGAGCGTTCTTGACCCCATAACTGCAGGCATTAAAAAGATGATTTAGATGTTTCTATTTTAAGAGAGGACTTGGATATCTTGTTAATTTTTTTTTTCTTTTCTCCTCTGTTTCTTTATGTTTAGAGGTTTGTCCTTGTGGGTACTGTTCATTTGTGTGTTCTTCCTTCTCTGCATTTTGGGTGTCCCTTGCCCTTGGAATGTTGACCATTGTTCTGTGCATCTATTTTGTAAACTCCAAAAGATCTCACTCCTATTAAAGGTAACCAAGAGCAGAAGGTTTTGTCCATGTTCGACCCAGTTCCCCGAGTCAGGACTGGGAGAAGGGGTGTGGGAGGGGCATGGGTGATGACATGGGACAGTTTAAAGGAGAACCTGGCAGGTCAGTTTTGTGGTGTCAGCACAGTAGACCTTGAGCTCAAGAGCTCCATCTTCTGTGTTTTATTTTGTGCCTCTCTGCACAGAGCACAGCATTTGGAGGCAGTTTCTAGCCGTTTACTTGTACTACTGCATGTACTGGAAAGTGATAAAACTGGGTGTCAAACTAGCCTTTTTTCTACTGACAGGCCTTGTACAACTTTGCTTATGTGCTTGGCCGCGCCGGGTCTTTGTTGCTGCCTGCGTTTTCTCTGGTTGCGGTGAGCGGGGACACCCTCAGCGGCAGTGCACCAGGTTACTGCAAGGGCTTCTCTTGTAGAGCCCAGGCTCTGGGCTCCCTACTGACGAGCTTTCTTAAAAATGCATTTTAAATTCTACTGTACCAATAAAATATAAGCATGAATGGTAGAAATGGAGCAAGATCATTCTTCCTGGAGGAACACACCTCTCGCATCCCGACAGTCGTACTCATACACCCATGCGGGTGAGGACAGGAGAGGAGGACCAGGGAGCTTTCACTGGGACCTGCCCTCACTCAGAGGGCATGGCCTGGGAGAGGAAGTCACAGCCTCCTGACTGCTTAGAGTAATTGCTGCTGCTGCTGGTGGTGATGCTGCTGCTGCCAAGTCGCTTCAGTCATGCCCGACTCTGTGTGACTCCATGGATGGCAGCCCACCAGACTCCACCGTCCCTGGGATTCTCCAGGCAAGAACACTAGAGTGGGTTGCCATTTCCTTCTCCAATGCATGAAAGTGAAAAGTGAAAGTGAAATCACTCAGTCGTGTCCGATTCTTTGCGACTCCATGGACTGCAGCCTACCAGGCTCCTCTGTGCCTGGTATTTTCCAGGCAAGAGTACTGGAGTAGGGTGCCATTGCCTTCTAGTTAACCATAAAAGAGCACTTTAAAAGTGAAAAGCAACCTGGTTTACCACGCAAGCTTATTTAATCAAAAAATCAAAACAAGATATCCAGACCTGCAGAGGACGTCACAGGAGTCATGATAGTGTGCAGTTTTACCCTGTAGAAGATAAAACCACTTTTTAAATTTGCTGATGGGGCTTTTTCACTTCATGAAACTTATAAGTATTGTAAGCAAAAGTCAGGATGAGCTCAAAGGCCTGCAGAACAAGATTAAACAATCTCCAAATCAATTTTTATAAAATTATTGTTCAAAACATAACCTCCCTATTCAGCAAAACACTTCATATAACAATTGGTGCTTAAAATATATGTCTTACTAACTCTGATAGTATTGTCTCTGTTGAGAA
Source organism: Capricornis sumatraensis (assembly GCF_032405125.1). Classification (NCBI taxonomy): domain Eukaryota; kingdom Metazoa; phylum Chordata; class Mammalia; order Artiodactyla; family Bovidae; genus Capricornis; species Capricornis sumatraensis. Next base: position 10,233,282 of record NC_091089.1, on the reverse strand, counting down.
ACCTGGGAACAATCTGGTTACAGATTTTTAATAATTGGAAATAAAAAGCAGTACAATTCCCACAGGAAGATGGTGAATGGAAGCAAATGCTCTGTGTGCTATAATCAAGGGTTCCCTGATGTCACAGAGGCTTGTTCAGTCCTTAAAAAGCTTTTCCATCAGTCATGCAGAGAGAAACCCTCCTCCTGTTATGTATGACCACTCAGTTATAATAAAAGGTAAGGCAGAGAGTTTTTAAATAGAATACCAAAGCATGATTACCCTCCCCACAAAAGATAAATTGGACTGCATCAAAATTAAAAACTTGTCTCTGCCAGAGACACTTTTAAGGGACTGAAAGTCCAGACACCGATCTAGAGAAGATATTCAGAAGTCACATATTAGACAATGCACTTGTATCCAAAATATATAAAGAATTTCCAAGTCAAAAATAAGAAAAAATGAAACCCAGCTTTAAAAACAGGCAAAAAATATAAGCAGACACTTCACCAAAAAAGACATATGACTGATCAATAATCACACTAAAAGATGCCGGACCTAATTTTTCACTGCGTGTGCATGTTAGTCGCTCTGTTGTGTCTGATTTTTTGCGACCCCATGGACTCTAGCCCACCAGACTCCTCTGTCCTTGGGATTCTCCAGGCAAAACCACTGGGGTGGGTTACCAGTTCCTTCTCCAATTATTCATTAGGGGAATGCAAATTAAAACTATGATGAGATACAACTGCATAGCTATTATAGTGGCTAAAGTTTAAAAAGGAAAATCTGACAATACCAAATGCAGACAGGATGCACAGCAGATGGAACACATACGGTTTTGGTGGGAATGTAGCGTGCTACAGTGATTTGAAAAGAAACTTTGAAGTTTTTAAAAGAAACCTCAGCATTGCCTGAAGATCTGATCCGGGTTCCTACTTCTTGGTATTATCTCACAAAAGATAAAAATAGATGCGCATACCAAAACCTGTACATGAATGTTGCCATTTTATTCTTCATTGACCAAAACTGGACAAACTAAGTATCCTTCACTGAATGGGTAAACAAACTATGATAAATCTATAGAGAGCTGCTGCTGCTGCTGCTAAGTCACTTCAGTCGTGTCCGACTCTGTGTGACCCCATAGACGGCAGCCCACCAGGCTCCCCCGTCCCTGGGATTCTCCAGGCAAGAATACTGGAGTGGGTTGCCATTTCCTTCTCCAATGCACGAAAGTGAAAAGTGAAAGGGAAGTCGCTCAGTCATGTCCGACTCTTTGCAACCCCATGGACTGCAGCCTACCAGGCTCTTCTGTCTGTGGGATTTTCCAGGCAAGAGTACTGGAGTAGGGTGCCATCACCTTCTCCTATAGAGAGCTACTCAGCATCAAAAAGGAGTGAATGACATACACAATGAGTGCATCAAAGATGCCTTGTTCTAAGTGAGAGGCCAGATCCAGCAAACAGCGTACACTATGATGCCACGCACATGGAGGATAGAGCTATAAGGTCAGGAGGGAGACCAGTGATTGCTGTGGAGGGGTTGCTGTGCGGAAGGAGGGGAACGACCGGATGAGGAAACGACAGAAGGGCAATGTCAGGGCGATGGCGGAACTGATATTTATCCTGATGGTGGTGGTGGATACGTCATTCTATACGTCTGTCAAACCCCAGAGAACTGTCTAGTGCAAAGAGTGAATGCTGTTAGGTGGAAATGTTTTAATTTAAAAATAAATTTTAAAAAAGGAAAGAGATTCACATATATGCTCAAATGATTTTTGGCAAGGCTGCTAAAATTCAATGGTGAAAGTCTTTCAACAGATAACTGGAAAAACTGTATATCCACATGCAAAAGGATGAAGTTGGCCCATCACTACTGTGTATCACAAACATTAAGTCAAAACAAATCGAAGACCTACATTTAACATCTGAAACTATAAAACTCCTCTAGGAAAATATAGAGCAGAACTTTACAGCTTCGGATTGGGCAGTGATTTCTTGAATATGACACAAAAAGGCAACAAAGGAAAAAACAGACAAGTTGGAACTTATTAACAATTTAAGGAATTTGTGCATCAAAAGACAATATCAGTGGAGTAAAGAGGCAACTCGTAAAACAGGAGAAAATATTTACGAGTCATATCTGATAAAGGGTTAACGTCTGGAGTATAGAGAGAACTTCAAAAAGTTCATAACAACAAAAAACAAACAACACACACACACAAAAAAAAATGCACGAATGACTTAAGTAGGCATTTCTCCAAAGAAGATATGCAGACAGACAATAGCACCTGAAAAGAAAGTCCTAAAAGCACCTATAAGAAACTTTCAGTAAAATGCAAATTAAAACTATGATGAGATGCCTCCTCACACAAATAGGAGGGCTACAATCACAATAATAATAACCACAACAATAGCAATGTGTTGGTGTGGTTGTAGAAAACTCGGAAACCTTGGGCACTATTGGTGGGGATTTAAGGTTTGTAGAGCCCCTATGGAAAGCAGTATGGCAGTTCCTCAAAAACATTTTTAAAAAACCTAAAAATTAAGAGGCTTCATTCTCTGTTAAAAATTAGGGAAAGATTGCTCTCCCCTCCCTTTTTCTTAGAACATTTACTTTATTTTTTTTAATTTTTATTTTTACTTTATTTTACTTTACAATACTGTATTGGTTTTGCCATACATTGACATGAATCCACCACAACAAAATTGTTAGTACTTTCTCCCCTCTTTGAAGTGGTATTAGTCACTCAGTCATGTTGGACTCTGCGATCCCATGGACTGCAGCCCTCCAGGCTCCTCTGTCCATGGGGTTTCACACGCAAGAATACTGGAGTTATCATTTCTTTCTCCAGGGGATCTTCCCAACCTAGGGATCAAACCCGGGTCTCTCCTACTGTCTGAGCCACCAGGGAAGCCCTAAGATTTCTCTCTTTGAAATGTATATAAACCCTTTTGAAAACAAAATGGGCTTTTGTCAGCTTTAAGAACCAGGAGTGCCTTTATTTCAGGGACTCTGGAGCCACATCTTTGAAAGTTAAACATCAAAGAAGAGAACGCCCCTAACCCCCAGTTGCTGTGGGAGGGGAGGAACCTAACTGCATTGATACTTGACTCCACATTGCAAAACCCCCTGCTCTCATAAAGGTGTGAAAAGTTTGTTTTTCCTCTAGATAAAACCAGTTAGCTAGTCTGGGTTGTCACTACAGTTACCAGGTGAATCGAGAATGAACTCTGTCTGGAAAATGGTGCTGTGAAGCCCTCTCATCCCTTGAGACCAGTGTCGTTTATCTTGAGAACATGTACATAGCGCCTTCTGTCTGCTTTTAACTATAAAAAGGGTGAGATGTCTTTTTGTCTTTGCCATCTCTCAGCAGATTGCCTGAAATGTGTATCATATTCTGGTTTAATGTGAAAACAATAACAAGGGTGTTTTCTTTCTTTATTACTTTTGTGGAGAGGATTTCTAGATTGGAAGATTTTCTTTTTAATTGTGTTTCCCAACAGTATCAAGGGGAAGAAGTTAGAAAACAAAATGTTTGTTGGCTGTCCAGATACTACAAAGACAGGATCTCGGGAATAATCTGAGAACTTGCAAGCAAAGATGAAAGGGATTTGAAAAAAATTAAAACCCTGCAACACTGGAAAGATAAGTATGTTGAGTCACAAAAGAGTAAGAGATAAAGTTAAGGAAGTCTTAAGTGACAAGAGTAAGTTTAAACAGCCACAAGAAAAAGAAGAGATTAAGTGTACAGTCTCCAATATTACTGTTTGTTGTTGTTCAGTCGCTAAACTGTGTCCGACTCTTTGCAGCCCCATGGACTGCAGCACAGCAGCCCCCTTTGTCCTTCACTATCTCCCAAAGTTTGCTTAGATTCATGTCCATTGAGTTGATGATGCCGTCCAACCATCTCATCCTTTGTCACTCATTTTTCCTCCTGCCCTCAAATTTTCCCAAAATTGGGGTCTTTTCCATTGAGTCAGCTCTTTGCATCAGGTGACCAAAGCATTGGCGTTGCAGCTCCAGCATCAGTCCTTCCAACGAATATTCAGGATTGATTTCCTTTAAGATAAACTAGTTTGATCTGCTTTCAGTCCAAGGGACTCTCAAGAGTCTTCTCCAGTACTACAGTTTGAAAGTGTCAATTCTTTGGCTCTCAGCCTTCTTTATGGTCTGACTCTCACATCCATACATGACTACTGGAAAAGCAATAGCTTTGACTAGACAGACCTTTGTTAACAAAGTAATGTCTCTTATTTTTAATATGCTATCTAGGTTGGTCATAACTTTTCTTCCAAGGAGCAAGCATCTTTTAATTTCCACCTCCTCCCCTGTATTTACCTTTGCCCTTGCAATTAGGTGGGGCCACGTGAGACATCATTCCCTGAATGTACATTGGAAGGACTGATGCTGAAGCTCCAATACTTTGGCCACCTGATGTGAAGAGCTGACTCATTGGAAAAGACCCTGATACCAGAAAGATTGAAGGCAGGAGGAGAAGGGGACAAGATGAGATGGTTGAATAGAATCAACTCAGTGGACATGGGTGTAAGCAAACTCCAGGAGATAGTGAAGAACAGGGAAGCCTGGTGTGCTGCAGTCCATGGGGTCACCCATCCCTTTTACCCACTGTACAGCTGAAATGGTCTAGTGTTGAGATGCCTTAACCATGGGATCTCAGCCACCTCAGTTTCTGAATCCACTTTGCCCTGGTGATTTGCCCAGAGATGCATAACACATAGCTTGAATGAGGAGTAAACATTTGTTGTGTTAAGGCATTGAGGTTTGAAGTTATTATTTGAAGCTTTATTTTTTTGTTTTTACTTACACAGCCTGTGAGAGCATCTGTGCTAAGTTGCTTCTGCTGTGTCCGACTCTTTGCGACCCTATGGAATGTGTGGTTTATTTTCCTAATCCACAACCTTTTTGTGATTTCAATACCTACTCACTAAATCTTTTATTACAACTCCTACTTAATATTATAACCATTGGTCCATCGGTTTCTCCAAGAACCCTATGAGCTCACTAAAAACAGGGAGTATGTGTTACTCTTCTCTGTTTCTCTAAAACATCATGGTATTTGATAAATGATTGGAGGCACCTTAGAAAATTAATGGGATTTTCGATGTCACAAAAAGATTAAGTTATCATATTCAACTGAGTTTTAACTATTAGAGGATAGGGAAGAAAGGTCTCCTTCTGGAAAATTTGCATCAAGGATATATGTGATTTTAAAATTCACATGTCTATATAAGCTTTTCTTTAATTCCAGAGAAGTAAAGCTAAGACAAAGTCTTTGAGGATGCTGGCGTCTTCTGTGTGTGTGTTTAATTTGCTAAATCTCTTGCCGCTACAACACTGGGACTAATTTTTTCCCCCTAGGATAAAGCATTAATTAAATGACTTAGGAAACTGTTCTTATCAAGAAATGGAGGCTCTGATCTTAGTTTTTGCTCCATTAACTTTAAAGTTCAGTACATTTTTATTGAACCCACACATGCTTTAGTGTGAATTGCTTTTCATTAATTGGTCTATAGGGATTCCAATGACAGGTTTGGCCTTCCTTTTAGGTTTTTTAATTCTCCTTCGAAAGTTCCTAAACTTTAGTAACAGTCATTCAATCAAGGAATGATTGCTGGAATCAAGAGGAAGAAAAATCAATGAGAAGTTCCAGTTTGATCTCCTTGGATGGTGGCACGTCTCCACATCCACCAATGAGACTCTCATCTCACAGGAGATGCAGGCTGGCTTCTTTAGAACAGTTGGACCATTCTTTTATTGCTTATTGATTCCTTCATTCAAAAGATGCACTTATTTTCACATGTCTGGAATTGAGATATATGTAGTTACTACTGGGCTTCTCTGGTGGTTTGGACAGTAAAGAATCTGCCAGCAATTCAGGAGACCCCAGGTTCTATCCCTGGGTCGAGAAGATCCCCTACAGCAGGGACTGGCTACCCACTCAAGTATTCTTGCCTGGAGAATTCCATGTGTGCTCACGGTGTGCTCATGGCCTGCTCAGTCATGTCTGACTCTTTGCAACCCTATGTATTGTAGCCCGCCAGGCTCCTCTGTCAATGGGACTTCCCAGGAAAGAATACTGGAGTAGGTTGCCATTTCCTTCACCGGGGATCTTCCCAACCCAGGGATCGAACCCGCCTCTCCTGCGGTTCCTGCATTGCCAGGCAAGTTCTCTACCCTTGAGCCACCTGGGAAGCCCCTGCTACTAATGCAGCTTACACTGAATGGCATCATCCGATGGTGGCCAGCAGGGGGCGGAAGTGATACAGTTGCCATTGTCGCAGGTTCACAGCCTTAGTCATGGATGCCAGAGTTTTCATCCCTTCTCTTGAACCTATGTGTAATGTGGGTGCTTTACTTCTTGAGTTTAATTATATTTCAGTACCATGTCAGCTCTCCAGCGTTTCACTCAAGAAACCATTAGGGCCATTTGAGAAAAACAAAACTGTGAGCACCATCTGGTAGACAAAACATCCACCAGGCAGCATAAAACTTGTAAAGTAGGTGTCAGGGGTTCAGAAGAAAATTTTAAAAGTCAAAATCAGCATACTCTTTAATGAAGAAATGTGTATCACTAACTTGCTGATGACAAATAGAATAATATTTTGTGAAAAAAAGAAAACCAAAGTACATTGATAATTCTGAGTTGATTCAGAAGAGTTGGACTCAGTATGTGCAAAGGTTTTATAAATTCCTTGGCTACCTTATTTTACTTAGATTTTCTTTCTATTCATGTAAAAGATAACATAATAATCCATGACAAGTGAGCCTGAGTCTTGTTTGTTTTTTGACTTGGTAAGTTGGAGATACCTTGTGGACTTCCAGGGGGAATTTCAGAAAGTGGCTGTATGTATGTGTCTGTATATCAGGAAAGAATCCCCAGCAAGTAGATAGCTTTTAAGTTATATACCTGGATGCCTCGCTTTTGAGAAGAGAAGATACAAACATCTATTACTTACTCTGGAAACAAAAGTGCCTCAAGAAGTAGATAATATTAACCGTGTTAAGTGCTGCAGACAGGATGAGTAAGGTGAAGCTTGAGAAGTGTCATGTTGATTTTGCAAATCAGAGGCCACTGGTAGACTTGGAAAGACCTATTTCAGTGGAGTCGTGGGGAAAGAAGATCGGGATGGATTCCAAAGAAAATGAGGAGAGAAAGTGGAGTCAGCAAGGACAACGTCTCAAGAAATTTTATTGTGAAGATAACAGAAACAGAAGTAGCTGTAAAAGAATGTGACGTTAAATTGTTTTGAAGGCAAGCTATATTTTAAAAAAATCTGCATGCACATGGGAGTCATACTATGAAGAGGAAAAAAATAATAAAACAGAAGAAAGAGGGAAACATCACTAATCAGTATCTTTGAGTTGAGAGGAAACAAGATCTAGTGAACAAGTCAGTGGCTACATGTAAAAAAAAATCCTTTTAAACAGGAAAGTGTAATGGAGGCTGATATAATGGAGGAATAAGGGGAGGCAGGCATTTGAGGATCGGATAGAGGCGTGTGGAAGTGGTCTTCTGATCATGTCTCTTTTCTTGGTCAAATAGAAAGCAAGGTAACTGACTGTGAGGCTGGAGAAAGGTAGTCCCAGACTTGATGCAGGAGACGGTGGGATACAGTTGTTTGCAGAGAGCGAGTGAACCCAGCGCAGCAGGAAGGGAGGACGCCCGCGAGCACGCTGCGGCCTGTTACCATCAGCCGCGCCTCTGCCGCTCTCCTGCGCGCGGCCCGCCTCCCGCCCGTCGGGTCTCCGCGGCCCCACGCGCGAGCCGGGCGGCGCTCCAGCTCGGGCCCGTCCGCTTCAGACCCCGCTTCTGCCGTCGCTCGTGTCCTGCTCTCAGAGTGGCCGTACTGGGGGCCGCGGGGCTCCCCTGGACGGCCGCAGCCCTCCTCTGCTGTGCGCCTCCTCCTTGGCACGTTCTCGGGCTCCTCAAGGAGCTGAGCGCTGCTCAGGGGCGCCCCTCCTTCCAGCACGCTTCCTGGGCGCCTGTCATTCTGTTCCCCCTGCGATCGGCTCACTTTCACTTCTGCAACTGCCCTCCTGCTAACCCACCCTCCACAGCTCGCTCGCGCTCTCTCTCTCTCTCTCTCTCTCCCCCTCTCTCTCTCTCTCCCTCTCTCTCTCCCTCTCTCTCCCTCTCTCTCGCACACACAGTCGTTTGACCTGGATGCTCCCACAGTGACCCACACAGATCCTCTATCCCGTAGACTGAACCCGGATGACAGAGTCCCGCACGGCCTGTCAGCCTCCTGCTGCCCCCGGAGCCCTTTCAGAGGAGAGGCTGCTTCTAGCCGCGAGCCGGGGCTCTGCCATCAGAGTCTGCGGGCTGAGCGAGGGCAGCGGCCATCCCTGGCCAGCAGGGCAGTGTCGCCTGCAAGACCCGAAGCCCGGCTCCGCTTCTGCGGCTCTGGCTCACTCTAGTCAAGCAGGGAGCAAGAAGTCTCTAAGGCAGGCCTTTTCGACTCTAGTGAGACAGCAGAGATAATAGCGACAGTTCCGCCACTTCGGGAGGCAGACAAGTGAGAACAAAACCTCAGTTATTATTTCCAACTGTCTGGTGTTTTCTTCACTTAGATCCTATTACAACAAAATCTGACAGATAAGCTGCGCCGCAAATCACGGGAAGAGTTAACAGAGATGAAGAAAGAGTATTATTTTCATTCCTTTGGTGTCTCAGTTGCCCGTGACATATTGCTGTTTCGTGAAGTGAGGGTGAATTTGGCAGAAAGGAAGCCCGTTCCTGCGTCGTCCTTTCATTATTACACTCTCCGCGGTGTGGGACTCCGCCTGCCTCTCCGCGTTCACAGAAGGTTCCCTCTGCACCGCTGGCTTCTCCCCTCCCCTCCCTCCTTCCCTCCCCACACCTCTCCCCTTTCTCTCCTTTCTCTCCCTTCTCTTCAGTGGATATTCTCCACTTTCGCATCTGTTTTGCTGTCCCTGTCTCTTTCCGACCTGACACATCCTGATCCAGTCCCTCCAAAATGTCAAACTCTCCCCAAGCTCTTCCCTCCTAAAACTTGTTAAATTGCACGAGAAGTCAGTCTTCCTAAGCATACAGTCTCTGACTTCCCTGGTGGTCCAGTAGTAAGGCTCTGTGCTTCCACTGCAGAGGGCACAGTTCCATCCCTGGTAAGGGAACCAAGATCCCATGTGCAGTGCAGCAAAAAGATAAATAAAGCATAAATGTAAATAAACAGTCGCTCAGTTGTGTCCGACTCTTTGCTCCCCATGGACTGTAGCCTGTCAGGCTCCTCTTTCCATGGGGATTCTCCAGCCAAGAATACTGGAGTGGGTTGCCATTTCCTTCTTCAGGGGATCTTCCCAACCCAGGGATTGAACCTGAGTCTCTTATGTCTCCTGCATTGGCAGCCGGGTTCTTTTACACTAGTGCCACCTGGGAAGACCAAATAAGGCATATGTATCTTGATAAATAAAGCATATCTATCTAAAAAAAAATCAAGTCAAATAAACCACTCATGAACTTAAAAAAAAAAAATCTCTTAGAACTCTGAAACAGAAGAATGTGTAACATCAATTTATATATGAAGCCACAGGATCCTACATTTACTAAAATTTTAACTTAGAAATTTCAAAATACCTTACATGTTAGGTTATGTAGACTAAAATGTGTCTGTTACTCTTTCTTACACAAAAAATGTCACTGAGTCCCTTACTCTTTGAAGGGATATACAGTATACCTAGTTCACAGTCTATCCCTAGAATGTGTTACCTGGTTCAAGGAAAGACTGACAAAGAAACAAAAAGCAGAAATATGGATTGTGCTCAGTTGTGCCCAACTCTTTGCAACCCCGTGGACTGTAGCCAGTCAGGCCCCTCTGTCCATGGAATTCTCCAGGCAAGAATACTGGAGTGGGTAGCCGTTTCCTTCTCCAGAGGGTATTCCTGACTCGGGGATCAAACCCACGTCACCTGTATTGGCAGGCAGATTCTTAACCACCAAGCCTTCTGGGGAAGCCCATGACTCTAATGAAATCTAAAATTCATAAATATTTTTGGGCTTGCCCCTAGTGTTTAGCGGTAAAGAATTCACCTGCTAATGCAGGAGACAAGGGTCCAAGAAAAATGATTTTTAAAAAATTACAGGTTCAACAATGTATCAGACTGTGGAGAGAGGAGTCAATAAAGCTCCTGGTCTGGGATCCATTTCTCTCCTGAGTAACACTGAAGGAACGTCCAGGGGACAGAAAGAAAGCAAGTGGTCCAGTCTAGTCTTGTATACTTGGTTACTGTGTGTGCATGCATGCTGAATCACTTCAGTCGTGTCTGACTCTTTGTGACCCCATTGTAGCCCACCAGGCTCCTCTGTCCATGGGATTCTCCAGGTACGAATACTGTAGTGGGTTGCCATTCCCTTCTCCAGGGCATCTTCCCAACCCACGGATCAAACCCCCTGTCTCTTACATCTCTTGCATCAGCAGGAGGATTCTTTACCACCAGCACTGCCTGGGAAACCCCAAACATGCTTACAGCCCTGCTAGTAAATAGACAAAGGATATTTGTAGAATGCTTTTAGCAGGATGCTCCTGGTTTAAGACTGCCTGTGGTCAGCAGTCCTACAACCAGTGGGCTTGAGTCAGTGCACCCTAGGCTAAATACCACCTAAACTACATATTTGGGGAAGGAAATAAAGCTACATCTTTCCTACCCCTGTTGGGTGTGCCTGCCGTACGCATCACTCCGAGAACTCATGTAGTCTGAAGCAGACTGTGCACATGAGCAGTGGGGGGAGGTCCTGAGGAGCTGCTCTCAGTGGTGCAGAGTGGCTCGACCACTTCTCTTGCCTTGGCTGTGCCTCTTGGTTGGGGTAAGATTTTATGTTCAGTAAAATCTCTTGATGGTCTGACCCTTTGGATTGGCTCATCCCCAATATGCTCAAAGATGGTTGACAGGGAATAAATCATATACATTCAGAAAGACATTATGATCCATTAATACTTCTTATAAATGATCAATCCCTAAATGTACATATGTTTAGCAATATATATGGCTTCCTAGGTGGTGCTAGAGATAAAGAACCCACCTGCCAATGCAAAAGACGTAGGTTTGATCCCTGGGTCGAGAAGATTCCCTGAAGAAGGAAATGGCAACCCACTCCAGTATTCTTGCCTGGAGGAGAATCCCATGGAGAGAGGAGCCTGGCAGGCTACAGTCCATGGGGTCACAAAGAGTCCAACATGACTGAGCACATACATGCGTCAGAAGAAAAATAAAAAACATGTTTCAAATAGACGTGAATACCAATATACCACCCTCGTTAGATAAAAAGAGCTGAGAAGGAGATTTTGAAGGGCAATTCATCTTGATTATTAAATATTTAGCAATATTTTTATGTAATAAATATTTTATGAATACAGTGACATTCTCTAAAACATGATGAGTATATTTGTCAACATGTAAAGAACTTAAGTAAGTTGAATTATGTTTTCATTGGCTCACAGAATTATTCCAAGGGTATATGAATCAAGAAAGATTGGATATGAATAATATGTATGTGCATAAATCAAATCTTGCCACAAATTCATTCTGTATATTTATTTCTATTTGTTATATTTGTTGTGATCAATGTAATTTGGAAAACTTGTTCCCTAGGAAAAAACATTAGACTGAAAAAACCTTTTTCTCTGACCAACTTTGGCACTGTGGCATTATAAATTTCTCACATTAAGTTCATATAAGGAAGTGGTTTAGACTAGAATATGAAATCTCAGGCAATCAATTCTGGATTAAAATTCTCTTGTGCGTCAACTCCTTTAAATGTCAGATTCTCATCTGAAAACTGGAGATGAATTTTGCTGAGGCCATAGGGTCATTTTTAGCATTAAATGCTATGCAGTATACAGGAGCCCCAGTTATTATTAATTAGATCAATTGTGTCTTCAAAATTTTTAAGGCACTATCTGAACTTAACAGACACCAGAGTTTTCTGTTTTAAAAGAGAAATTAGGAGTTGGACCCCAGCTTGCTGTGCACCCATGCTAACAGACAAGACAGCATGGGGACTGACAGCTTTTCAAGCCGAGGCGTCAGTTTGCCCCCACCCCGCAACACACACGCACACACGCACACCCTGTTCTGCATGGCAGAACTGTCAGTCAAGTGCATTGTTAACCACAGGGCTGGTAAGGAATGAGAAGCACAACTTTTGACATTAGGCTCTGCAGATGAATGAATTCTTCCAATTTTACAGCCTTTGAAATAAAAGCCTCTCTCTAATGTTACATTTGAACGACTCACTCCCCATTGCTCTGTCAAGGGATTGTGTTTCAAACAAGTCAGATGGGCCCTGTAAGCATTGGAAGTCCCCACTTACTGTCTATTTGTTTCCCTGTTACCACTCTGAACCCGCTCTACTTATGCATTCTCAGGTGACTATGTTTGCATTCACTGTACTGCTATTAAGACAGTCTGCAGAAACTGATTCACTCAGCAAGAGTCAGAAGATAAGCCATTCATAATTCTGCTGGAATTTGCTACTTTATTTGTGAATATGGACTTCCCTAGTGGCTCAGATAGGAAAGAATCTGCCTGCAATGTGGGAGACCCGGGTTCGATCCCTGGATCTGGAAGATCCCCTGGAGAAGGGAACAGCTACCCACCCCAGTATTCTTGCCTGGAGAATCCCATGGACAGAGGAGTCTGGCAGGCTACAGTCCTTGGGGTCACAAAGAGTCAAACATAGCTGAGCAATTAACACATGCACATAGTGCTTCATATACAGGAGTCTATTCCTTTTTTCCTTAATTTTTATTTTATATTGGGGAATAGCCAATTAACAAGTTGTGATATTTCAGGTGGACAGCCAAGGGACTCAGCTATACAAGCACATGTATCCATTCTCCCCCAAACTCCCCTCCCATCCAGGCTGCCACACAACATTGAGCAGTTTTACATGTGCTATAGAGTAGGTCCTTGTTCATTATCCATTTTAAATATAGCAGAGTGTTCATATTCATTCCAAACTCCCTGACTATCCCTCTCCTCTCCCCATAACTGTAGGTTTGTTCTCTAAGCCTATGAGTCTGCTTTGTAAATAAGTTCATTTCTACCATTTCTTTTTAGATTCCACATAAAAGCTATATCATACAATATTTCGCCTTCTCTGTCTGACTTCACTCAGTATGATAGTCTCTAGGTCCATCCATGTTGCTGCAGATGGCACTATTCCATCTTTGTTGTGGTTCAGTCGCTCAGTCGCGTCTGACTCTTTTGTGGCCCCATGGTCTGTAGCCTGCCAGGCTCCTCTGTCTGTGAGATTTCCCAAGCAAGAGTACTGGAGTGATTTCCATCTCCTTCTCCAGGGGCTTTTCATGACCCAGGGATCAAACCCACGTCTCCTGCACTGGCAGGTGTATTCTTTACCCCTGAGCCACCTGGGAAGCCCTTCATTCTTTTTAATGACTCAATAATATTCCATTATACATATATATATAAAGCACATCTTCTTTATCCATTCCCCTGTCAATGGCCAATTAGATTGCTTCCATGCCTTGGCTATTTAAAAAGTGCTGCAATGAACATTGGGGTACATGTATCCTTTCGGACCACATGTTTCTGTGAATATATACCCAAGAGTGGAGTTGGTGTGAATATACTACAGCTCTTTTATCTATATACCAGTTTCAGAAGTTTAAACATATTGTAGTTTCTTGTTTCACATATACCAGTGAGCTCTGCTTTTAAGGAAAATTCTCTCACACTTTCTGCATCACAGTCAGAGCCTGATTCATTTGATTCCATGAATTTCTGTACTCCAAATATAGACATATTACTAAATTTGAAACCCTATATAAAAAATACAGTGCACACATGCTCAGTCGCTTCAGTCAAGTCCAACTCTTTACAACCCTACAGACTGTAGCCTGCCAGGCTCCCCTGTCCTTGGGATTCTTCAGGCAAGAATACTGGAGAGGTTGCCATGCCCTCCTCCAGAAGATCTTCCCAACCCAGGGATCGAAACCGCATCTCTTATGTCTCCTGAATTGGCAGGTGGGTTCTTTATCACTAGCACCACCTGGGGAGTCCCATGCAATACAATATCTTATGACAAAAAACTTTTGAAATACAAACAATAATATGCAGAAGTATTTGTTACAACACATTTAAAAATATATTTCTCTGTGAATAAAACATAAGCTTTAAAAAATAAATATTTTATAAAAATGATAGGAAAAATGGGAAATATATATTTCATATTGTGCCCAAGAAGTTCTCATAAACAAAAGAATTAGAGTATGTGGGTAATCATTTTAGTGGGTTTTATTAATATCTAAGTATGGTGAGGCCTGGGCTTCACAGATAGCTCAGTTGGTAAAGAATCCTCCTGCAATGCAGGAGACCTCGGTTCAATCCCTGGGTTGGGAAGCTCCCATGCAGAAGGGATAGGCTAACCACACCAATATTCTTGGGCTTCCCTGCTGGCTCAGATGGTAAAGAATCCACCTGCATTCCGGAAGACCTGGGTTTGATCCCTGGGTTGGGAAGATCCCCCAGAAGAGGACTTGGCAACCCACTCGAGTATCTTGCCTGGAAAATTCCATGGACAGGGGAGCTTGGTGGGCTACAGTCCATAGGGTCACAAAGAATCGGTCTAGACTGAGTGACTAAGCACAACAGAGCATGGTGAGGCCTACGGATCAGATGAATGCCACTGAAAAGATAATTGGTCACTGACAGTTCCCAAGAAATATCAATAACCTCAGATATGCAGATGATGCCACCCTTATGGCAAAAGGTGAAGAAGAACTAAAGAGCCTCTTGATGAAAGTGAAAGAGGAGAGTGAAAAATTTGGCTTAAAGCTCAACATTCAGAAAACTAAGATCATGGCATCAGGTCCCACCACTTCATGGTAAATAGATGGGGAAAGAGTGAAAACGGTGACAGACTTTATTTTTTTGGGCTCCAAAATCACTGCAGATGGTGACTGCAGCCATGAAATTAAAAGACTCTTACTCCTTAGAAGAAAAGTTATGACCAACCTAGACAGCTTATTAAAAAGCAGAGACATTACTTTGCCAACAAAGGTCCATCTAGTCAAGGCTATGATTTTTCCAGTAGTCGTATGGATGTGAGAGTTGGACCATAAAGAAAGCTGAGTGCCGAAGAACTGATGCTTTTGAACTGTGGTGTTTGAGAAGACTCTTGAGAGTCCCTTGGACTTGCAAGGAGATCCATCCAGTTCATCCTAAAGGAAATCAGTCCTGGGTGTTCATTGGAAGGACTGATGCTGAAGCTGAAACTGCAATCCTCTGGCTACCTGATGCAAAGAACTGACTCATTGGTAAAGACCCTGAATCTGTGAGTAGTGGCTCAGGTGTGAGAGCCCCATAGAGAAGGTGGTTGGGGATGTGGACTCTGGGTTGGTTGGTTTGCATTTGAGAAGTGTCCTTACAGGTGGTTTGCTATCTCTAGGAATCAGCCAACCCTGGGAGGGGCTGTCCCTCTAGGGTTTGCAAAACCCTAAATGTTTTATTTTGTTGGGCTCCAGAATCACTATGGATCATGACTGCACTCATGAAATTAAAAGACCTTTGCTCTTTGAAAGGAAAGTTATGAAAAACCTAGACAGTATATTAAAAAGGAGAAACATCACTTTGCCCACAAAGGTCCATATAGTCAAAGCTATGATTTTCCCAGTAGTCATGTATGGATGATAAAGAAGGCTGAGCACTGAAGAATTGATGCTTTCAAATTGTGGTGCTGGAGAAAACTCTTGAGAATCCCTTGGACAGCAAGATCAAACCAGTCAATCCTAAAGGAAATCAGTCCTGAATATTCATTGGAAGGACTGATGCTAAAGCTGAAGCTCCAATACTTTGGCCACCTGATGCAAAGAGCCAACTCATTGGAAAAGACCCTGATGCTGGGAAAGACTGAAGGCAAAAGGAAAAGGGGGCGACAGAGGATGAGATGGTTCACTAGCATCATTGACTCAATGGACATGAATTTGAGCAAATCCAGAAGATAGTGAAGGACAGGGAAGCCTGGAGTGCTGCAGTCCATGGGGTTGCAAAGAGTCAAGTATGACTTAAAGACTGGATAACAACAATCAAAGCATCAGAACACAGAAAATAAAGATATAGTTAATACAGTATTATATTTTAAGGTTTATTCCATTGAGAAATGTAATTCTTTCTTTACAGTTTACAATCAGCAGGAATGTATTTACAATCAGTAGGAAGTTGCAGAATCCTTGTCACCCCAGGAGATGGGAATGAAGACAAAGGAACCTGAGGGGTCCACATGAAGCCTTGGAAACATGAGGAGTAGATTTGCATGTTGGTGCATTTGAAGTGGTCTGCAGTGGATGGAAGGGAAGGAAGAGTACACAGCAGCTGTGTGACAGCTGAGGGAAGCAGGCAGTTTCCACGCAGCCAGAGGAAGTGTTGAGTCATTTGAGTCACTATTCAGAAAGCAGGAACTCTTCTGTGAATTGGGAGCAACAATAGAGCACATTTTATCAAGGAAGGAACTGAGGCAGGGTTTGGAAAGAACAAGATTTTTAAATTGTTACAGAAATTGTTTCTCCACTACTATGATGAGGCCCCTATTTAGTTTTAAAAAAGGAAACATGTCTTATGGCATGCTCATAGGGTGAGTAATCACTTTTCATTGTACTAATGGCCTTGTGCATGCATGCTAACTCGCTTCAGTCATGTCCAATCCTTTGCAACCTCAGGGACTGTAGCCTGCTAGGGTCCTCTGCCCATGAGATTCTCCAGGCAAGAATACTGGAGTGGGTTGCCATGCCCTCCTCCAGGGGATCGTCGATCAAACCCATGTCTCCTCTGTCTCCTGCATTGTCAGGGGGTTCTTTACACTGGCGCCACCTGGGAAGCCCATTAACACCTTTACTTCTCATAAACAGAGGATAACTTGCCTGGTGTTTTATAGTAGCCACGAGTTCCACCTGTCAAATAAGTTCAGCAGTATTCAGTATGGACACTTACTTCATCTCCAGTGCACTAGTGCTCTATTTACCTCTAATTTTTAATGAGATCAAAGATAGCATTGACCTGGGTCAGTACTGGCAAAGAGAACCAGGATAACCATCCAGAGTGGTACATCAACATACTAGACTCTGACAAAAACGAAAACTGGAGTCTGCTCAAAACCTAAAGTGCTAAGACATAGGGAGTACAAAATAATGGTTTACTATATCCTGGACCTTAGTAATTATATAGTCTTGGAAGAGCAAAGAATAGAACTAAATTGTTGAAAGCAAAATGTAATCAACATCTAGGCTCCATGTGGGTGATGAGTGGTTTACATTAACATTAATTCTCATGAACAAAACATGCTTTAAAGATTAAGCATGGAACCTTGAGTTAGCAAACAGAAGACTTTATTGGTGGTATTTATGTACTTTATCATCTGACTTGCATTTTTAAGCATAGTAGCTACTGGCTTCACAAGATGTTATGGTGTTATACTTATGAATGATCTCTTGATAGATAAATAGATACAGATATATCTGCTTACATAAAGAGAGAAAAAGAGTAGATACTCTTGAAGTAAGTACTCTTGGAGTAGGAGCACGCAGCAGCTGTCTGAAAACTGAGAAAAATGGGCAATTTCCATGCAGCATGCGTTTTTCCCTTCCCCATCCCTCTCTACAGGTAACTCCTTCATTGTGACCCAAGCCTTCCAGCACTCTCCTAATGCAGCAAATTACTTCTCTTAATGCTAAAGCCTTTATTCCATGTTTTATTTATAATTTTACTTACTTTATTTTTTGGGGGCTGGACCGGGTCTTCACTGCTGCACTGGCTCCTCTCTAGCTGTGGTGCTCCAGCTTCTCATTGCGGCGGCCTCTTGTTGGGAGCACAGGTCCTAGGGTACAGGGGATTCAGGAGGTATGGCTCCCAGGTTCTAGAGCACAGGCTCAATAGCTGTGGCACATGGGCTTAGTTGCTCCGCAGCATGTGGAATCCTCCCAGACCAGGGCTCAAACCCATATCACCCTGCATTACCAGGCAGATCCTTTACTTTATTGGAGTTCTAGAGTAAGGGAGCAGGAAAAATCGGACACGTGCAACATTTGAGGATATAATGGCCTAGAATTTTCAAAAATAAAAATAATTTTTTTTTTATAGAGTGAAGAATTTCTACTAAACCTAAGATGGATAAATAAAAAGAGCACTGCCTTTAGAAAGAAATAGGTTACTTTCTGAGGTTACAGTGTAATTTATAGCTAACAGCTCAACAGAAATTATGAAAGCCAGAAAAAAGTGGAATGATACCTATGAAGTACTAAAGAGAAATAACTGTCACTCAGAATTCTACTCTTGGAAAAAAATTATTCAAGAATAAATGCAAAATTAAAATGTTTCATACAGACCAACTCAGATAGCAGACCTTTTGCCAAAGGAAATATAAATATGCAGAAAGATAGATGTCATGCCAAAGGAAACTATTCACAGACAGAGGATTAGAAATGAAATATTGTATAAAGATAAATGAAATAAGTAAAGACGTGAAACTTTAAAAGCTGATTCTAAAAGATATCTGGAAATGAAAATGGAAAAGTTGTATGAATTTTCCAATTCATTCTTGAAGAACAAGCTGAGAAGGCAAGTCCTATCAGATAATTAGACATATTATAAAGTTAAATTATTTTTAGCAGTATAGCATTAGCAGAGGAATACATGTTTGCCCATTGGAAGACACAACAGTCAGTCAGTTCAGTCGCTCAGTCGTGTCCGACTCTTTGCGACCCCATGAATCGCAGCACGCCAGGCCTCCCTGTTCATCACCATCTCCCGGAGTTCACTCAGACTCATTTCCATCAAGTCCGTGATGCCATCCAGCCATCTCATCCTCGGTCATCCCTTTCTCCTCCTGCCCCCAATCCCTCCCAGCATCAGAGTCTTTTCCAATGAGTCAACTCTTCGCATGAGGTGGCCAAAGTACTGGAGTTTCAGCTTCAGCATCATTCCTTCCAAAGAAATCCCAGGGTTGATCTCCTTCAGAATGGACTGGTTGGATCTCCTTGCAGTCCAAGGGACTCTGAAGAGTCTTCTCCAACACCACGGTTCAAAAGCATCAATTCTTTGGTGCTCAGCCTTCTTCACAGTCCAACTCTCACATCCATACATGACCACAGGAAAAACCATAGCGTTGACTAGACAGACCTTAGTCAACAAAGTAATGTCTCTGCTTTTGAATATGCTGTCTAGGTTGGTCATAACTTTTCTTCCAAGGAATAAGCGTCTTTTAATTTCATGACTGCAGTCACCATCTGCGGTGATTTTGGAGCCCAAAAAATAAAATCTGACACTGTTGCCACTGTTTCCCCATCTATTTGCCATGAAGTGATGGGACTGGATGCCATGATCTTCGTTTTCTGAATGTTGAGCCAACTTTTTCACTCTCCTCTTTCACTTTCATCAAGAGGCTTTTCAGCTCCTCTTCACTTTCTGCCATAAGGGTGATGTCATCTGCATATATGAGGTTATTGATATTTCTCCCGGCAATCTTGATTCCAGCTTGTGTTCCTTCCAGTCCAGCGTTTCCCATGATGTACTCTGCATAGAAATTCAATAAGCAGGGTGACAATATACAGCCTTGATGGACTCCTTTTCCTATTTGGAACCAGTCTGTTGTTCCATGTCCAGTTCTAACTGTTGCTTCCTGACCTGCATACAGATTTCTCAAGAGGCAGGTCAGGTGGTCTGGTATTCCCATCTCTCTCAGAATTTTCCACAGTTTATTGTGATCCACACAGTCAAAGGCTTTGGCATAGTCAATAAAGCAGAAATAGATGTTTTTCTGGAACTCTCTTGCTTTTTCCATGATCCAGCGGACGTTGGCAATTTGATCTCTGGTTCCTCTGCCTTTTCTAAAACCAGCTTGAACATCAGGAAGTTCAGTTCACGTATTGCTGAAGCCTGGCTTGGAGAATTTTGAGCATTACTTTACTAGCATGTGAGATGAGTGCAATTGTGTGGTAGTTTGAGCATTCTTTGGCATTGCCTTTCTTTGAGATTGGAATGAAAACTGACCTTTTCCAGTCCTGTGGCCACTGCTGAGTTTTCCCAATTTGCTGGCATATTGAGTGCAGCACTTTCACAGCATCATCTTTCAGGATTTGAAACAGCTCCACTGGAATTCCATCACCTCCACTAGCTTTGTTCGTAGTGATGCTTTCTAAGGCCCACTTGACTTCATATTCCAGGATGTCTGGCTCTAGATTAGTGATCACATCATCATGATTATCTGGGTCGTGAAGATCTTTTTTGTACAGTTCTTCCATGTATTCTTGCCACCTCTTCTTAATATCTTCTGCTTCTGTTAGGTCCATACCATTTCTGTCCTTTATCAAGCCCATCTTTTCCTTATAGTTATCCAGTTGACTCAGCACCATTTATTTAAAACAGTGACCATTCTCCAGTATTCTCTACTACTATCTTTGCTATAAAACAAAAATCGATATCAGGGTTTGTATGTGCCACATTATATAAATTTTTGTTTTATAGCAAAGGTAGTAGAGAATAGTCAGTGTTTTAAATCAATGGTGCTGAGTCAAGTGGATAACTATAAGGACTAAAAAGTAACTTGATCTAACCTTACATATATAAACACTAATAATATTAATTACAGACAAATTATGTGTTTAAAATATGAGAGAAAAAGTTAATATAGTGTTTAGAACCAGCAGACAATATCTTCATGCGCTCAAAGGAGAAATAATTTTTTAAATAAAACTAAAATACTAACAAAACAATTAATAGTTTGGACCGTATTAAAATTAAGAATATTAATACTGTCCATCAGAGGATCATTGAAGGCATGAAAATTAGTCATAGTGTGAGAAAGAATTGGTAGCAACATATATAATTGATAAGGTGCTCATATCCAGACAATATAATAAAAGAGCAATGAGGAAAAGACAACTCGGTACAAAAACAGACAAGTATTTTGAATAAACACTAGACAAAAGAAGATATCCAAATAGTCAATAAAAACAGTACAGTCATTCAGCAGTGTTATTGGGAGTTACAGATTCAGATTTCAATGAGATAAGACTGTACACACTCAGTAATGGCTAAAGTAAAAAAAGACAATGCCAAACATTGGTAAGGATGTGAAGCAACTGGAACCCTTAATCTTTATAGTAGGAGTGAGATTTGTACAATCACTAGTTCATCTGTTTTACCAGGAACATACGCATACTCCACAACCAAGCAATTCCACTTCTAGTTATGTACCCAATAGAAATGTTGCACATGTCCACCAAGAGACATGGATTCAAGTATTTATATACGTGGTAAGAACCACAACATGAAAATAACCTGAATGTGCTTCAGCACTAGAATGGAGAAGTAATTTATGTAATTAAATAGGATAATTCAGAAACAATGAGCATCCAACAGTCTACATGCCTACATAGATTAAAAATAGCACTTTGAGTAAGCAGAAGCTAAACGCAAAAGAATGAAATTGGAAAATCATCAGTGCTAACCAACAATGTTTGTGCTCAGTCGTGTCCGACTCTTTGCCAGCCTGTGGACTGTATGTAACCCCTCCCAGCTCCTCCATCAGTGAGATTCTCCAGGCAAGAATACTGGAGTGGGTTGCCATTTCTTCCTCCAGGGGAATCTTCACAACCCAGGGACTGAACCCACCTCTCGTTCATCTCATATCTCCTGCATTGGCAGACAGATTCTTTACCTTGAGCGCCACCTGGAAAGCTAACCTACAGTGCTTATGATACATAATTACATGAAAAACTAAAGACAACCCAGAATGCTGTTGCCGTAAACATCTGGTTAAATCATAGTGTAACATGGAAGGTGTAGGAATTGGGAGGGACAAACACCTAGGATGCTAATTAACTATGTTTTAAATTTTGACTGGGTGGTAGTTATACTGGCATTTGCTTTTGGATGTATCATTGAGTGCCACATTTATATTTTGTTTTATCACATTTCCTGTGTACATGTTATTTGCAATTATTAATAAAAGCTTAATATGAAAATATTAAACCTTTACTTTTAAGAAATGTATTTAGTGTTCAAATGTTTCTGAATTCTATTTCAGAATATTTATATGAACATAATACTTAAATTCAAGCTTCCCAGGTAGCGGTAGTGGTAAAGAACCCCCCTGCCAATGCAAGAGACATAAGAGGCATGGGTTTGATCCGTGGGTCAGGAAGATCCTCTGGAGGAAGGCATGGCAACCCACTCCAGTATTCTTGCATGGGGAATCCCAAGGACACAGGAACTTGGCAAGCTACGGTCCACAGAGTCACAAAGAGTCGGACATGACAGAAGTGTCTTAACACAGACACACAATACTTAATTCATTTATTTCTTCATATAGTTCCAACATTTCACAATTGCTGTGTTCTGGTTTTTGAAATATAGTTAACATGGTGATTTTATTATCTCATTCCCTTGGACTCAAAGTCAAAACTTCAGAAGATTTCCTGTAAGACAGTTCATCGAGAGTGACAGCTGTAATCAAATGAACATACTTTAGAATCTAAAGCATGAACTCTATATAAAAGAGTAAATACAATCTAAAAGAATGACTTGTATATCTTAGAAATGCCCCATGGACAGCTTTCCCCAAAATATATTTGAGATTCAATCTTGACTTTCTTATAATTTTCATCATAATATTGTTTGTGTTCACCAGCATAAAAACTGCACATAAATTTTAAAGCTTGCCTCCATCAGGCCATAAATAAGAAGAGCCTATCGCTACGTACCTAGGATATTACACCAATGTCTAGATTAAAATGTTCTTTCAGAAGATCACTTTAGTAAGTGTTGTAAAACATATCCCTACTTTTCTTTTTGCCAGCAAGCATATATATTCCTGGCATACATAGCTGACATACAAAATATATTTGCTTAATTATCTGAAGCTGTTTGTGGCCTGAGTTAAATATTGACGTGAGGAGTGAGGGTCTTGTTTTGTTCTGGTAACTTTCCTCCTCTTCCAGTGGCAGGGGCTCCATGAAGTGCTCACCAGAGCAACTAGGTGTAGATCTTGCCAAAACTCAACATGGAAATAAAGAGGAGGTTTTTCAATAAAAATGTGTTTATGATGATATAAATTCTAAAACTAGGAAGAATAATGCTTCGGTTGTGTAAAACAAAAAAAGGAAACTTAATTCACTGTCCTCAGTCACTTTGTTCTGTTGCATGCGGTGCATGTTCAGGTGTATTCTCTCACTGCAGCAAGCATTTTCATCTCTCTGTCTTGACACGAGCCATCCATCAAAAAATGCTAATTATATTAGTTCTTTCCTAAGCCAGCTGCCTAGGAAAGAATTTTTTAAATGCAGCGGAGGCATTATTATGAATTTACTTAAAGTATATATTTTGTACATTTATTGATAAGAACTATAAAAACAGAGAAAATAAATACCAAAGAGTGATTTTTCTTAAAGTTACCAAAGACAGCCTAAAAAATATAAATAATATAAACAGCGTTGTCTTTTTAAATAGAAAGAAGTCAAAGGATCATTGAAAGTTTATCCTCTTTAGCGAGAGCTACTGGGTAAAACCTGCTTGATCTGTCTTTAAACAGAGGCTTAAATTATGAGAGAACTTTTAGAATAAAAACAGGATGGTAGAAACCAACACAGAATTGTAAAGCAGTTATCTCCAATTAAAAATAAATTTTAAAAAATGGTCAGTTCAAGGGTATCCATCGATTTGGAATGTTATGGTAACTTGGGAGGGAATTAAAAGCTCCCTCAGAGAAGATGCAGTGTTATCTTATATCTCTTTTCAGTGAAGATCTTAATTTAATTCCAAGTAATAAAATGAAGTGTTAGTCACTCAGTCATGTGTGACTCCTGGCAACCCATGGACTGTAGCCCGCCAGGCTCCTCTGTCCATGGAATTCTCCAGGCAAGAATACTGGTATAGGCTGCCATTTCCTTCTCCAGAGGATCTTCTCAACCCAGGGATTGAACCCACGTCTCCTGGCAGGCAGATTCTTTACTGGAAGATGTTCTCAAATACAGTGTTGGAGAAGCCTCTTGAGAGTCCTTTGGACTGCAAGGGGATCAAACCAGTCCATCCTGAAGGAAGTCAACCCTGAAGATTCACAGGAAGGACTGAAGCTGAAGCTGAAGCACCAGTATTTTGGCCACGTGATATGAAGAGCAGACTCATTGGAAAAGACCCTGATGTTGGGAAAGATTGAGGGCAGGTGAAGAAGAGGGCAGCAGAGGATGAGATTGTTGGATGGCATCAATTACCGACTCAATGGACATGAGTTTGAGCAAACTCTGGGAGATAGTAAAAGACAGGGAACCCTGGCATACTGCAACCCATGGGGTCACAGAATTGGACGTGACTTAGTGACTGAAAAACAACAATAAAATGAAATCACTGCTGAAAAGCTGTGCTACCCTGAATATGTTCTTTAGGAACATGTTCTTTAGGAACATATTCACATTTATACTTTTGAAATTTCCATTCATATTTATAGGAGAGAGTGCTTTCCAAGTAAGTTATTATTCTTAACTTCAAATGAGTGCCCTCAAGTAGTCTAGCAACTCCCTCTTGATGTAGAGACACCAGCATCGGATGCCAGCCTCGGGTCCCAGCCTTTGATCTAAACCTCAGAAGACACTGGTGACTCAGCTTTAGTGACAACTGCCATGTTTTTTTCCCCAAAATGCCCATCTCCTCAGCACCTCTCAGACTTGGCAGGGACTGGACAAGCATGACGTTTTGAATGTACCGAGCATCCAGTTTTTAAAACGCAGCTCTCAAATTTTTCTGCCTGATCATTGTCACAGTTTTCTGAAGGATCCACGCTGTTGAGGGCATGCTCCCCAGGCAGTCATGCCTCAGGATAGAAGGCTGTCTGGATAACCTTTAGTGCTGAGGCTAACCCTACTGTCCTGAGCACAGGACCTATGGTGTCATCTTCCATCCAGACACTCTTTAGCCCAGAGTGAGAAGTCCTCTAAGCCAAACCTCTAGTGTGTTCGAAGCCTGTGCTCTCTCTCTGGTAAGACTCTAGTCCACACGATTTAAATGGTAAATTGTTCTTTCCTTTCCTCTGTGTTTGCATTAATAGCAAAACACTTGATATTTCTAAAGTTAGATTCAATCACATTAATGTTAATTTAAAATATTAATGACAAGTATTTGGCACCAAAATCTAAAATGACAACACAGCATCCTGAGGAATTATGCCCCATCACTCCCCTTACCTGTAAACCTACTTCAGAGTGAACTCACAGTAACAGGAACACTAAGAAATCATTCTCACTAAGAGAAATTGTTTTCTTACTCTTCGTGCCAAAGTGAATTGCCATATTTTAAATAGAACCCCAGAGAAAAATATATAAAGTCACCCAAATCCAGTCAGAAACCAAGCCATTTCATTCAGGCCAGTCCTGATGACCTGTACATAGTTTTATAGCCTGCATTTCTATTAAATATGCAGAAAGTTGACAATAGGTGTAGTAATGGGTTATTTAGGGCTTCCCTTGTGGCTCAGCTGGTAAAGAATCTGCCTGCAATGCGGGAGACCTGGGTTCAATGGGAATAGGTTATTTTGCCTGCAATTCTAACTACATCACTTACACATTCTGCACTAAACATAGTGAAACTTGGTGTAGGGGGAAGACAGCACAGCCCTTGAGAAACGATGAATTTCCAAAAAGGCAACATTGCTAGAGCCATACAAATCAAACCTTCCACTGCAGGAGAAACAGGTTGAGTAAGGACCTTTACACGAGCTGGGGAAACAGCAAAGTGCTTTCTGTTCCCTTCTCCAATATTGTCTGTTTGTGGCAGCGAGTGGCATGTTTCCCCAGTGGAAAGCTGCCACTTTACCAGAGGAAACTGTTTTTCACAGGCAAATTCTCTGACGGGGACAATTGCTGGTTGGACAGAGTATTCACCAGGGTGCGATCGAGCCTGCCAGAGGCCTTGCGAGCCATAGTTTGATAACAGGAAGCATCGTCTCCAAACGTTCACAATGCGGCCTCACCGGGGAGGTGCAGTAGAGGCGAGCGCAGTTCCAGAGCAGCCAGAAGACATAGCCGAGGAGGAAGCAGGGGCTCCCCAGATGCAGGAGTGCCCTGGCCGAACCTTCTCGCAGAATCACACTGTTGACAATAACGCCCTTCATTTCATAGTCCTTAACAGTTTCCATGATGCTTCCACATTTTGATCCTCATAGCAATCCTTTAGAGTGTGTGACAAATGGCTTTACACTGTTTATCTATCCATTCACCTAATGAAGGATATTTTCATTGCATTCAAGGTTTAGCAATTATAAAGACTGCTGCTACTGCTAAGTCGCTTCCGTCGTGTCCAACTCTGTGCGACCCCACAGACGGCAGCCCACCAGGCTCCCCCATCCCTGGGATTCTCCAGGCAAGAACACTGGAGTGGGTTGCCATTTCCTTCTCCAATGCATGAAAGTGAAAAGAGAAAGTGAAGTTGCTCAGTCGTGTCCGACTCTTTCCAACCCCATGGACTGCAGCCTACCAGGCTCCTCCGATCATGGGATTTTCCAGGCAAGAGTGCTGGAGTGGGGGCCACTGCCTTCTTTGGCAGTTATGAAGAAAGTTGCTATAGACAAGAAAAAGAAAGGCATGGTTTTTATTGATGAGCGCCCAACTTTGAAGTCAGCTGACTTTCCCAAGGCCTCCAGGCTGAGCCCGAGCTGCTCGGCTCCTCCATGTGTTCTCCTGGGACATTGGGTGTCTGCTCCAGGCTTTGTCTTATCCCTGTGGCTTCCACCCACTGCAACCCAGGGCTGCTCAGACTCTTAACCCTGGTCCCCAAACCTTGACTGCTTCCTCTGACTTAAACACAAATTGGAGGAGTTGTGCTTTCGAGTGCTCTTTTGTTCACTACCTTGCAAATTCCTCTCGCCTTTAATCTGTAGGTAAACCTAATGAAAACAGTGAGAGAAACAATCATTGGGAATTAAAACCAGGGATCAATCCCCAGATAGAAAAAAATGAGTTCTATAAATTCATTTATATAATTGAATAACATATCTTACTTATGTTTATATAATTCATACTACACTATACTATAAACATAAGATAACTTTACACCTCAAGCATCTAGAATGATAGACAACAAAGCAACCCAGAATGTTGAGATTCTGTAACATCCTTACATGGGGCTTCCCAAGTGGCTCTAGTGGTAAAGAACTCACCAGCCAATGCAGAAGATATCAGAGACATGGGTTCTATCCCTGGGTTGGGAAGATCCCCTGGAGGAGGGCATGGTAACCCACTCCAGTATTCTTGCCTGGAGAATCCCATGGACAGAAGAACCTGGCGGATTACGGTCCATAGAGTCACAGTCAGACATGACTGAAGCAACTTAGCACGCACACATGCAACATCCTTTTATGTAATAAGAAAAGGGAAATCATATAGATATTCCTTAGCAACAGATGATCTTTTGTCCATAGAGAAGGTGGCATTTCAAACGAGAGCTTCATGGAGCTTGAGCTACTAGCAAAGCGGAAAGGGATATTTTTCACTATGATTGCTTCCATTCGTGATAGATATTTACAAGAAGTAGCCAAAGGCTTTGACCATTAAGAAAAATGAAATAAAATGTATACTGTTTGAATTCCCATTAGATCTCAAGGGTGAAAGAGTAAATTTCTCTCAACTACTTTGCCCTGTGGCATTTTTATTCCATTTCTTTACGGCAGTTGGGGCTGGACTGAGAACAGTGAAAACAGTCCAGTAAACTCCCACCTCCTTGACGTTTCCCCAGTATTTCATCTTGAGCAGAGATGGCAGCTAGAGAAGAGGATGCTGGCAGTCAGCTCCTCTGCGTTATCCCATCTCTGCCGGCCCCTTCTGCTACGGAGAATTCAAAGAGCCTAAGAAAGGTCCAGTTGTCCAGCCAACTGCATGAGGTGCCTTAACCAGCTCCTGCCAGAATCATGAGGAATATTAAGATGGCATCATCTGTTACCTGGGATGTTTTGTGTCTTCTCCTTTCCTCCACCTGACCCACTAGGACACCAGTATCTTCAGGCAGCCCCCTGGCTGGTTAAAACCAACGTTACAGTGGTTTCCACTGCTAAAGACTTGAAATTGCCCTTTTCAGAAAAAGCATAACTCTATTTCTAGAAATACGTCTCAGTTACTCCAAGTGATTAATTCATTCGTACCACCAGACCTTCAACTTCCCTGAAGATGTTTAATTAATGATTGAAGATATTTCTGGAAACATGAAGGGAATGTATTTGGGTCCAGGCCTGGAGACACTGGTGAACTGGAGGTGGCAGATAGAGTATAAACCACTCATATAAAGTACCAGAATCTCATTCATTTGGGTTCCTTTTCCAAATCACCACCCAGCTTTACACAGCCATTTGCAGTCAGGTGAAGAGTCAGGCACTGTATGCCTTGCATACAGTGATGGACAAATAAGTGTTTGTTGATTGAATAAACAAGCTAATGAGCATTTGGTCCTGCGAGAAGGTTCTGTGGAGCCCTTAGTTCTCGTCTACATTCGGTGGAGCAGGAAACCATCACGATGTGCTCTAAAAGAAATAGTTTCATGCTGAAATCTGCAAAAGTATCACCTATAGTATTTATTTAATGTACAGAATCAATCCCCATTATCCTGAACACATGAAACAAAGTATACCTGGAGTCAGACAAAATTAAGCAGAGCTAAAAATTCAGGAAGAGGCTGCACACCTTCGCCCAGCTCTGTTCACCTTTTCGCTAAGTCTCTCCTTTCACACCTGAGCATCTAACCCTGATTTTATTACCCCCCGGGTCTCATAGCTGAAGTTGTTAATAAACAGGGAGACTTTGATGGTCTCACCCATCCACTCCCTTAAAATATCAGGGCAATGCACTCAGTGCATCAGCCAGGGCTGTGGACAGGATGAGCCGGGAGAATCCAGAATATTCTCTAATGATGGGACTCTGAAAATAACACTTACATATTGAAGCTAGCTACTTCCTTGGCTCATGCTGATCCTCACTCCCTCCTCTCTGGCTCTCAGAACCTTCTGTGTCCTCAGGACTTAGCCAGCTTGTTCACTGAAGGACGTTCCCGCTTGAATAATCATTATTTCCACGCACTCCTTGTGGATGTTTATCACTATTGGACTCCCTGACCTTTCCTGAGCGTCTTTTTTCTTCTTTAATTTTTTGTTGATTCGCTGCTCCCTCTCTCCCTCCGTACTGTTTCTCCCATTTCTTACCAAGTGCGAATCTCACCCGAGAGATCGCTTGTAGCTTACTAATTATCCTCCCCTACTCCCAGCATGAAAGGACTGCAGCGCCCGAATATGCCTGACCCCCTGACCCTCCTCCAGGTGAACTCTTCTCTGAAGTGTCTGAAATCTGGGTCACTGGGGCTTGTTCTAGCACATCTAACCTCTACGCTCAACATCTGAGAATACCTCTTAGGTTTGAGCTCTTCCTGTGGTTTTTTGACAATGACAAAAGCTTCTTTAATACTGATGTGTGCTCAGTCACTCAGTCATGTCCGACTCTTTGTGACCCCCTGGCCTGCAGCCCACCAGGCTCCCCTATCCATAGGATTTTCCCAGCAAGAATACTGGAGTGGGTTGCCATGCCCTTCTCCAGGGGATCTTCCTGACCCAGGGATCAAACCCACATCTCCTGAATTTCAGGTGAATACTTTACCACTGAGCCACTGGGGCAGCCCTCAATCTGAACCTTAATGAGCATTAAAATCTTGTGCCTAAGATTAATGATATCGAGAGATATAAAAAATTGATTATTTTTATTTGAGGGGAAATATTGATTTCACTTTTTAACTTCTACTTTGAAGGTAATTTAGATTCTCTGCTCACCATATGTTCACTTCAGATACTTTTAAAGAATGCAGTTTAAACTATAAAGGAAGTTTCAAAATTAAGGTTTAAAGTTTTCTGACCTGGAATGATGGCATCAGAAATTATTTTTAAAAATCTAAGTGTCTACATTTGAAATTCTTTAATTTTTAAAAATTTTAGTAGTTTCATTTTTTTAATGGTATTAATTTTAATTTCTGTTTTTAAACAAATGAAAAAGCCATAGTATACAGATATGCCCACATCCTTTGTGATACCAATCAGTATTCTCCCTCAGTGTCTTAAAATGATATGTGTTGTACCATTTGACTGGGTGGCTTGTTTTAATAGTGGCAGTAAAAGTCTGAAAGTTATACTGCATCAATGATCTATCAACTAAAGCCTCTAGAGAAAACTTTAACACAATAAGAATAACCAGTTCAGTTCAGTTCAGTTCAGTCGCTCAGTCGTGTCCAACTCTTTGCGTCCCCATGGACTACAGCATGCCAGGCTTCCCTGTCCATCACCAACTCTCGGAGCTTACTCAGATTCATGTCCATCCAGTCGATGATGCCATCCAACCATCTCATCCTCCATTGTCCCCTTCTCCTCCCGCCTTCAGTCTTTCCCAGACCCAGGGTTTTTTCCAGTGAGTCAGTTCTTGCATCGTGACCAAAGTATTAGAGTTGCCACTTCAGCCTCAGTCCATCCAATGAATATTCAGGACTGATTTCCTTTAGTATGGACTGGTTGGATCTCCTTGCAGTCCAAGGGACTCTCAAGAATCTTCTCCAACACCGCAGTTCAAGAGCATCAAATCTTTGGCTCTCAGCTTTCTTTATAGTCCCACTCTCACATCCAGACATGATTACTGGAAAAACCATAGTTTTGACTAGACAGACATTTGTCAGCAAAGTAATGTCTCTGCTTTTTAATATGCTGTCTAGGTTGCTCATAGATTTTCTTCCAAGAATCAAACGTCTTTTGATTTCATGGCTGCAGTCACCATCAGCAATGATTTTAGAGCCCAAAAAATAAAGTCGCTCACTGCTTCCATTGTTTCCCCATCTATTTGCCATGAAGTGATGGGACCGGATGCCATGATCTTCGTTGTTTGAATGTTGAGCTTTAAGCCAACTTTTTCATGCTCCTCTTTCACTTTCATCGAGAGGCTCTTTAGTTCCTCTTCACTTTCTGCCATAAGGGTGGTGTCATCTGCATATCTGAGGTTATTGATATTTCTCCTGGCAATCTTGATTCCAACTTGTGCTTCATGCAGCCCAGTGTTTCTCATGATGTACTCTGCATATAAGTTAAAGAAGCAGGGTGACAATATACACAGCCTTGACGTATTCCTTTCCTAATTTGGAACCAGTCTGTTGTTCCATGTCCGGTTCTAGCTATTGCTTTTTGACCTGCATACAGATTTCTCAGGAGGCAGGTCAAGTGGTCTGGTGTTCCCATCTCTTGAAGAATTTCCCATACTTTGTTGTGATCCACACAGTCAAAGGCTTTGGCATAGTCAATAAAGCAGAAATAGGTGTTTTTCTGGAATTCTCTTGCTTTTTTTATGATCCAATGGATGTTTTCAATTTGATAACCAGTTCAGTTCTTCAAAATCTGTTATTGTGTCATGTATTTCATATAGCCATCTACTCATTTTCTGAGTTTTTAAATAAAAAAGTAAACACACAGAAAGATAGGTAGGTAGGTAGGTGGGTAGATTGATAATGAAACCAAATGCAGCTCATGAGTTAATGTTTATTATTTACTTATTTTTAAAATGATTTATGAAATACTATCTAGAAGCTAATACAGAACCTGACACATTATTAACTGATGCTCCTCAAAAAATGTCATCAAATGAATAAATATACGCAATTGGGCTCCCCTGGTAACTCAGTCAGTAAAGAATCTGCCTGCAGTGCAGGAGACCTAGGTTCAGTCCCTGGGTCAGGAAGATCCCCCGGAGAAGGAAATGGCAACCCACTCCATTGTTCTTGCCTGGAGAGCCCCATAGACAGAGGAGCCTGGTGGGCTGCAACCCGTGAGGTTACAAGAGTCAGACATGACTTAGTGACTAAACCATCACCAAATATAAGCAGAGAAGAAAAGACAATATTACCAACATAAAATCAAGTATAATCTTGATTTTTTTTCTCGTTTAGCTATAATTTAAGCACTTTCCTCCATAGTCACTTGAAACAGTGAACATATCTTTCAAATAATTTTTAAAATTATTTTAATTAACTACACTTGGAGCAAAAAGAGAATAAAATATAATTTCTAAACACTGATTACTTGTTCTTTTGCTCTAAGGGAATACAGTTGTCAGTATTCCCTAGTGGCTCAGTGGTAAAGAATCCACATGCAATGAGGAGACACAAGAGACATGAATTCGATTTTTGGATTGGGAAGATCTCCTGGAGAAGGGAATGGCAACCCACTGCAGTATTCTTGCCTGGAGAGGCCCAGGCAAGAAGCCTGGAGGGCTGCAGTCCCTGGGGCTGCAGAGTCGGACACGACTGAGCGACTGACACTTCCACTTCCATCCTGCATTGGCAGGCAGATTCTTTACCACTGAATCACTAGGGAAGCCCTAGGATCATATTTTGAGGTTCTAAATAGCAACTAAAGTGTTATGGCTTATTTATATCCTCACCTGGTGGACTTTTCAGTTTTCAGTTTTTGAGGTAGGAAAGAAAGTAAGAAAAAGAACATGTTATATATGTATCTTCTCGAGAATTTTATGAAGCCAGAACTTCAGACTGCTTCTGGGAGACTCAGCTGGCTTTTTCATGGAGATGAAAAACCAAGAGAGAACATTTGGCAATAATAAAAAGTAAATAGAGTAGAATAGTAGGAAAATTGTGTACAGATGGAGATATTTTAATTAGCGTGATTATAATTTGGTCATCACTGAGTATATGGGTGGAGGAATTGTAGAATATTGGAAGAAATTCGTACCTTAGAGATCATTTATATCAACTCTTTCATTGTAACCTAGTTTTATAAAGGATCAAAAGTGTCATTTCAGGCTAATTTGCAATGGAGCCTGGACTAAAATCTAGATCTCCTTGTAGGATTGAGTTTTTCAGCTTGTGTGATGGACAGCTTTGTAGCCCTAAGGTACCAACAGTGATAAAAGCAAGAACAGCCACCGTATGTATTAAACATGTACAGTAGTCCAGTCAGGAGACAGATGGCAGATGTTCTATTATATTTTCCTCCTTACAAAGGACTTGACAAGAAGCTGGGAGTCCAGAGCATGTTTGAGTCCAATTTAACAGTTCTGATCAATTTACCTTAATGTGCATTTTCCTGGTGCACATATGCCTTTGAGATGTGTGTGTGTGCTAGGTCACTTCAGTCATGTCCAACTCTTTGCAACATTATGGACTGTAGCCTTTCAGGCTCCTTTGTCCATGGGATTCTCAAGGCAAGAGTACTGGAGTAAGTTGCCATGCCCTCCTCCATGCCATTGAGGTATGTGTCTTGAAAACCTGATTTGATAAAAATGGAACTGCAGCAAAGGAGAGTGCTTTTAAGATGTTTTATCCCAAGCCCTGTCCTATGGTCTGTCATGACACTACGAAAAGTGTCATGATGAAACAACTATGCCTGCTTTTCTGCTGCTCATCTTGAATGAATGCAACCGAGCTAAGTGGTAGTAAGCCTAGACTCCAAAATCATATGGCTGGGTTCAGATCATGGCTCAGCCACCTCGATTTTAATGACCTTGGGCAAATTTCTTAGCCTCCTTAGCATGATATTTTTCTGTAAAACAGGATGGTGAGAGCCTTGTAGAGTGTTGTGAAGCTCAACGAGGTAATGGACACACAGCATTTATCACCACGCCTGGCACTATAGGTGTTCCCCCAAAAGCTGGCTATTATCATTTCCTCTCATCGCTATGGGTTGGAGAAGGCAATGGCAACCCACTCCAGTACTCTTGCCTGGAAAATCCCATGGACAGAGGAGCCTGATAGGCTGCAGTCCATAGGGTTGTGAAGAGTCAGACATGACTGAGTATCTTCACTTTCACTTTTCACTTTCATGAATTGGAGAAGGAACTGGCAACCCACTCCAGTGTTCTTGCCTGGAGAATCCCAGGGACGGGGGAGCCTGGTTGGCTGCCATCTGTGGGGTCGCACAGAGTTGGACATGATTGAAGCGACTTAGCAGCAGCAGCAGCAGCAGCAGCAGCAACATTGCTATGGGTAGTGGGTATTGTCTCAGTGCTTTACAACCCAGATGGTGGTATTAGTCACTCAGTCGTGTCCGACCCTTTGAGATCACATGGACTGCAGCCCTCCAGGCTCCTCTCTCCGTGGGATTCTCCAGGCAAGAACACTGGAGTGGGTAGCCATTCCCTTCTCCAGGGGATCTTCCCGACACAGGGATTGAACCCGAGTCTCCCACATTGTAGGCAGATTCTTAACTGTTTGAGCCACCAGGGAAGCCCATTTATAAGCCAGAACTCTGCATAATCTTGGTCCCCTTGAAAATCAGATGAGATGCCTGTGCTGACTGGAAAGAGAGTAAATGTGCATATAAATGTGTATATGGTGTGGGTGTGTTTAAGCTGGAAGGGAGGCCTTAAAGTCACTACTACAATATTGTACAAATTTAACAGTAAAGTGTACAGTCGGCACTCATTATCTGCGGGTTCCACATCCACAAATTTAACCAACTGAGCATTGATCCGTAGATGGGGAACCGCTGATACTGAGGGCTGAGTGTACTGCATCACTTTATATAAGGAGCTTGAGCATCCTTAGATTTGGGTACCCACCCTTGGAGCCAGTCCCCCATGACTGCCAAGGGCAGCCTGTTATTTGCCAAGGAACTGAGCTGAGAACATTGTAAGCGCCACATCTGCACAAAAAACCCTGTAAGGGAGGGTCTTTGGACCTTTGATTTAAGTTTTAATGTGGTCTAATTTAAATTAATTAAATTAATAAATTGATAGCATTCCTTTATTTAATATGACGGTTTGCATAAAGAAGAATCAGTGGAAAGTGTCTCTCCCATACTCATGGACTGCCAGTCATGTTCATTTCATCCCCAACTAATAAGACAGTTCTTGTGCATTCCTCCACAGTTTAATGTACGTATAAGCGAAGATTTATATAAATTCTTCCCCATGTACTTTTTTTTACAAAACTGTTAGCACACTATAAACATTACAGTCACCTTTTTTTTTTTTACTAATTTAGCAGTGTTTTAGATATCCATTTGGTAGTAGTAATAATAAGAATAGAAGTACTATTTCATGAGTTATAATAAATTATAAACACTGTTTGAAAATTTACATGTATTAGTTCATTTAACAATCAAACAAACCCT
The DNA here is from genome assembly GCF_032405125.1 of Capricornis sumatraensis. Lineage (NCBI taxonomy): Eukaryota > Metazoa > Chordata > Mammalia > Artiodactyla > Bovidae > Capricornis > Capricornis sumatraensis. The sequence continues at coordinate 10,198,133 of NC_091089.1, read as the reverse complement.
ATGAACAAAGTACTTACTGATAGTATACCTAACTTACAGGCATATTTTTCCTAATATTAATAAATATTTTCCCTAGTATTTAATTTGCCATTTACTAGTTCATGCTAGTAATTCACAGGCAGATTTATTAGTCTTTTGTCACTTTTTGTGTGTTGGGTTGTAGCTTGAAACCCTACTATTTTCTAACTTTAGGAATTCTTTCCTACTTTCTTCTCTTACTTTTTTGCTGTTGTTGTTTCTTGAATTTATATCAGTGGAAGCAGAAATATGGATTGAAATACTTTTCCAAATGGCTGTTGTCCAAACACAGCTTACTGACCAGTCCAGCTTTCCCCCACAGATACGAGATGACGCTTGTATCACATGTTTAACTCTCGTATGAATTGAGTCTGTTTCTAGACTTTCCTTACTCTTGCTTTCATCTGTTTGTCAATTTTGCTTATCATTTCTTACCATAAAGCAACATCTGACTTACCAAAGTTTTAGACAGAAACTTCAGCCTTTTTCATAGCTGCTTAAAAAAAAAAAAAAAAGATGTAAAATGCTAGCATTGTTGAGTGACAATAAAAATTAAACTGTTATCAGGAAAAAAAGTGTTAATAGGTTTACACTGTTCTCCAGAAGAGCTGTGCTTTTAGGAATTTCATTCCTTTCCATAATTAAACATTAAATGAATGAAAGAAGCACCACTGGGTTTTCAGGAAAGTGCTCCTGTTTTAACACCATTGTAGAGAGTTTAGAATTTCTGTGTGAACAGAGAATAAATATCTAGTCACTAAATAAAGGTTAAAATTGCAAAACATACTGCAGGAATGAAATGACACAGTGTGAAGATGGACCGAATTGCCAGAGGTCTACAGATTCACCTGTAGAAAAATTTTATCTAAAGACCCATAGAGAATTGTTTTAAAAGCATCCATTTTCACTTCTTAAACTGTTTCCTTCTTGGCAGAATTCTTTTGCTTGTCATTTGGAGGAAAGGCTGGAATTCTGACATCACTCATTCATAAAGAGCTGAGTTTGGAGAGAACAGGATGGCAGAGGAGTAGGTGGACGTGGAGTACATCTCTCTCCACGAATACATCAGGAATACAGCTTCAGACACAGATGTGCATGCAGAACACCACCGGAAAGCAGGCAGGAAGACCTGACCAGTGGAAAGGAATATATAGACCCACGCAAAACTCGGTAGGATGAAGAAACTAGGGGGAAAACAGGAGTGTTAGAAGGACTGCACCTGCCCTCTGTGGGTGGGGGAACTGAAGCAGGGGTCTGATCTGCACATCAGGGCAATTGTCTGAGTCAGAGGAGAAACATTTAAGGCTCAGAGTGAAAGAGCTGACCTGTGGCAGCCTAAATGGAATGAGAATCAGACAGTCCTCGCCCCAGCCATGCATACCCCAGACAGGGACACAGATCCCCTGGAAGGTGCAGCGGCTGGGAGCTGAGTTTAGGGATTGTGGAGCAGTCCTAGGGTGAGGGCTGCAGTTGACTGTGGAGAGACAGATCAAGGGGATGTGAGGGAGGAGATCATGGTGGGAAATGCCTGTGGAGGAAAGCTGGGTAGCCATGGAAGCAAAGTGATACTGCTGAGTCACGTGTAGGGGGTGGAGCCATCACCATAGCCTCTCTCTCCTCACAGGCCAGCATCAGCAGCTGAACAATAGAGAGGCTGGCCCATCAAAAGCCTGACACACTGAACTACAGAGCAGGACCACACCCAGGTTGCCCCTTTAAGTGCCTGATGCGCCAATCTACAGAATAAGACCCCAGCCAGGGGGCAGATGTGCCAAACAACAGAGAAGGACCCCAGGCAAGGGAGCCCTCTAAGTGCCTGAATGAGTGGAGCTACGGAGAAAATCTGGCCAAAGAGGCCTTCTGATCACCAGCTACAAGAGACTGAAAAAAGACTCTCATAGGGCCATAACTCCTGCCGTGGAAGCAGTCTGTGTCCCTGCACACTTGGCACTGCCAGGGTCCCCACAAGCCAAGCAGCTGCACCACCTTCACACTCAGCTCTCACTGGGGCAGAGCTGCCACAGGGAAAAAACTCCTGTGTCCATGCACACAGGGTTGCTTTTGTCATGTCCAACTCTTTGTGACCCTGTAGACTGTGGCCTGCCAGGCTTCTCTGTCAGGGGGGATTCTCCAGGCAAGAGTACTGGAGTGTATTGGCCAATGCTGGTTGCCATACCCTTCTAGAGCACTATATTTCCTGCTGCCCTAGCCACCAACTCCCGAGTAGCTGGTGCTGCCAGAACCCCTGTGACCCAAGCAGCTGCACCACCTCCACACCTGGCCCTCCCAGGGGCAAACCCAAGCCCTCCAGAGCAGCCTCAGGGGCAAACCCCAGTGGACACCCACATGCAGAGGTGGAAATAAAACCACAATTGAAACTCAGGGTCAGTGTGTCTAAGGAAGAAGACCCAAAACCTTCCCACCAGCTGTACAAGCTGCAGATTAAATCCACACGATCAACTAGGCAGACTGTGTCTATGGAACATATAAAAGGTCATTGAGAGCTCACACAAAAGAAAACGCACTAGTTCTGTTAGCTGTGGATGTTGGAGTCAAGAACACAGAGGAGTAGAACCAGATTAGAACCTGGGCTGCCCCTGCAGCAGGTCCAGAGACCAGCACAGTGTTGGAGGGCATCCTAGGAAGATGAGGTGGACTGTGACTCCCAGCATGGGAAAGGACTCTGACAGCGGTGACTCAGAAAAACATTTGTTATTCTTATGTTTTGACTTGTTATGTAGATTCTTTTGGATTTTTTTCTTTTTATTCCCCCTCTGTTGTAGTTGTCGATTTTATTGGCACTATGAAATCTAATTAAACTTTTGAGCTTTTTTTTTTCCTCAGTCACATTTTTTATTGTTGTTATAGACCTCTGCTTCTATGTTGGGCTTTTTCAATTCTGTGGAGTGTTCCTTTTTTCCCTCTCTCTCTTTTTTTTAATTTTAATTTTTAATTTTTTAAACCTGTTATTATTTTTTCTACATTTATTCCTTTGTTTGCTTGTCCTACTGTTCTCTTCCCTTTGCAGTTAATCTTTAATGTCTATAAATCTTTATCTACCTCTATTTAACTTTGCATATTATTTTTTCTTTCCTTTTCTCTCAGCATACTTATTAGTTGTGTTTTCATTGTTTTATTTCCCACTTGGCACCTTGCTTTAGTTTTGTTTTCCAGTTTGTGCTTTAGTTAGTTTTGTTCTTAACTGGTAAATATAATTTTTTATTTCCTCTGTTTGCTGGGTCAGTCTACTGTACTTTATTTTTGTTGGACTGTTTTGACTTTGCTCAAGAGTGTATATGTATATGTGTATATTCCATTATTTTAACTATTATTTGCCTGATTTTGTAACTGCCATTTGTCAGGGCTTCATCATTGGTTTCTAATTTTTGGATATTTGTCTTACTCTCAGTTAATGCCATAACAAACCACTTGTGGAATTTTTGTTCCTGACCAGACATCAAGCCCTGAGCCTTTGGAGTAAGAGCACTAACTCCAAGACCCTAGATTATCAGAGAACTAATCCTAAGGAGTATCAGATAGTGAGAACTCACACAAAGGAAACCACTTGAACACAAGACCCAGCATCACCCAACCACCAGTAGCACCCTGTGCAGGATGCCTCATCTAAACAACAAACAAAACAAAAATACAAACCCAATCATCAGCAGACAAGATGACCACCTCCCTCAGCCTTGCCCATCAGAGGAAAAACAAAAAAACAAAAACTCAGCACAAATCTCACCCTATATGAAGCTTACAGAAACCACTGGGCCTTTTAGAAGGGCAGAAACCAAAAGGAAGAAAGAATTCAACCTTTAAGGAAAAGGAGACCTCAAACACAATAAGTTAAAAAAAATAATAATGAAAAGGCAGAGAAATACTATACAAATGAAGGAACAAACTGGAAACACAGAAGTCCAAATAAATGAAGAGGAAATAGGCAAACTACCTGAGAAAGAATTCAGAATAATGATAGCAAAGATGATCAAAAACCTTGAAAACAGAAGGGAGAAAGTGCAACAATCAATTAACAAAGACCTAGAAGAATTAAAGAATAAATACACAAACAACACAATGACAGAAATTAAAAATACTCCAGAAGAAATCAAAAGCAGAAGAACAAATCAGTGAGCTGGAAGATAAAATGGTGGAAATAACTTATGAAGAGCAGAATAATGTAAAAAGAATGAAAAGAGCTGAGGACAGTCTCAGAGACCTCTGACACCATATCAAATGCACCAACATTCAAATTATAGGGGTCCCAGAAGAATAAGAGAAAAAGAAAGGGTATGAGAAATTTTTTGAAGAAATTTTTCTTGAAAATTTCCCCAACATGGAAACGGAAATAGTCAATCAAGTCCAAGAGGCACAAAGAGTCCTATACAGGATAAAGGCAAGAAGAAACACACCAAGGCACATACTAATCAAACAAACAAAGACTAAACACAAAGAAAGAATATTAGAAGCATCAAAGGAAAAAGAACAAATAACATACAAGTGAAACCCCATACGTTTAACAGCTGATCTTTCAGCAGAAACTCTGCAGGCCAGAAGGGAATGGCAGGATATTTAAAGTAACTGAAAGGGGAAAATCTACAACCATGATTACAGTACCTGGAAAGGATCTCATTCAAAACTGATGGAGAAATAAAAAGCTTCTCAGACAAGCAAAAGTTAAGAGAATTCAGTACCACCAAACCAGCCTTACAGCAAATGTCAAAGAGACTTACATAGTCAAGAAATACAAGAGAAGAAAAAAGATCTACAAAATCAACCTCAAACAATTAAGAAAATGGCAATAGGAACATATATATCAATAATTACTTTAAATATAAATGGATTAAATGCTCCAACTAAAAGACACAGACTGGCTGAATGGTTACAAAAACAAGACCCATAGATATGGTGTCTACAAGAAACCCACTTCAGACCTCATGACACACAGAGACTGAAAGTGAGAGGATGGAAAAATATGTTCCATGCAGGTGGGAAGCAAAAGAAAGCTGGAGTAGCAATCCTCGTATCAGGCAAATAGACCTTAAAATAAAGATTACAGGAGATAAGGAAGGACACTACATAATGATCAAGGTATCAATCCAAGAGGAAGACATAACAATTGTAAATATCTATGTACCCAACATAGGAGCACCACAATACATAAGTCAAACACTACCAGACTTAAAAGGAGAAACGGACAGTAACACAATAACAGAAGGAGACTTTAACACCCCACTCACACCAATAAGACAGAAAATTAATAATTAAGCACGTCTTAAATGATACATTAGATGAGATGGATCTCACTGATATCCTCAGGACATTCCATCCAAATGCAGAAGAATACACCTTCTTCTCAAGTGCACATGGAACATTATCCAGGATAGACAACATCTTGGGTCACAAATCAGACCTCGGTAAATTTAAGAAAACTGAAATCATATCAAGCATCTCTGACCACAACTCTATGAGACTAGATATCAATTACAAGAAAAAAAACTGTGAGAAACCCAAACACATGGAGATTAAACAACATGTTTCTAAATAACCAACAGGTTACTGAAGAAATCAAAAGGGAAATAAAAAAATTTCTAGAATCAAATGACAAAACGTGACAACTCAAAACCTGTGGGATGCAGCAAAAGCAGTTCTAAGAGGAAGTTTATAGTAATACAAATCCTACCGCAAGGGAAAAAAACAAAACCATCAAATAGACAACCTAACGTCACACCTAAACCAATTGGAAAAGGAAGAACAACAACAACAAAACCAAAACTAGTAGAAGGAAAGAAATCATAAAGATCCAAGCAGAAATAAATAAAAAACAATAGTAAAAATTAATAAAACTAAAAGCTGGTTCTTTTAGAAGATAAACAAAATTGACAAACCTTTAGCCAGACTCATCAAGAAAAAAAGAAGAATCAAATCAACAAAATTAGAAATGAAAAAGGAGAGGTTATAACAGACAATGCAGAAACACAAAGGATTATCAGCAATATGGCAATAAAATGGATAACCTGGAAGAAATGGACAGATTCTTAGAAAAGTCCAGTCTTTCAAGACTGAACCAGGGAGAAATAGAAACTATGAACAACCCAATTACAAGCACGTAAATTGAAATTGTGATCAAAAATCTCCCAAAAAACAAAGCCTAGGACCGGATGGCTTCAGAGGAGACTTCTATCAAACATTTAGTGAGGAGCTAATGGCTATCCTTCTAAAACTCTTTCAAAAAATTGTGGAGGAAGGAACACTTCCAAACTTATTCTACAAGGCCACCATCACCCTAATACCAAAACCAGACAAAAACAATGCAAAAAAAAAAAAAAAAAAAGAAGGAGAAGAAGAAGAAAACAAAACTACAGACCAATATCACTGATGAACATAGATGCAAAAAATCTTCAACAAAATTTTAGCAAACAGAATTCAGCAGCAATTCAAAAAGCTCATACACCATGATCAAGCTGGGTTCATTCCAAGAATACATGGATTCTTCAATATACAAATCAATGTGATACACAATATTAACAAATTGAAAGATAAAAACCTATGATCATCTCAATAGATGCAGAAAAAGCCTCTGATAAAATTCAGCACCCATTTTGGAGACGGGAATGGCAATCCACCCCATTATTCTTGCCTGGAGAATCCCATGGACAAAGGAGCCTGGTGAGTCACAGTCCATGCGGTCACAGAGTCAGACATGACTGAGCAACTAATGCTACAGCAAACATTATTCTCAGTTGTGAAAAGCTGAAAGCGTTCCCCCTAAGATCAGAACAAGACAAGGGTGTCCACTTTCACCACTATTATTCAGCATAGTTCTGGAAGTCCTAGCTAAGAAGAAGAAAATGAAATAAAAGGAATCTAGATCAGAAAAGAAGTAAATCTCTCACTGTTTGCAGGTGACATGATACTGTACATAGAAAACCATACAGGTAGTATCAGAAAATTACTAGATCTAATCAGTGAATTTAGCAAAGTTGCAGGATACAAAGTTAATACACAAAATCACTTGCATTTCTATATACTAACAATGAAAAATCAGAAAGAGAAATTAAGGAATCAATCTGATTTACCATTGCAACAAAAAGAATTAAATATCTAGGAATAAACTTACCTAAGGAGACAAAAGAACTGTATACAGAAAATTATAATACTGATGAAAGAAATCAAAGATGACATAAACAGATGGAGAGATTTTCCATGTTCCTGGATAGGAAGAATCAATATTGTGAAAATGACTGTACTACCAAATGCAATCTACACATTCAGTGTGATCCCTATCAGACTACCAATGGCATTTTTCATAGAACTAGAACAAAAAATTTCACAATTCATATGGAAACACAAAAGACCCCAAAAAGTCAAAGCAGTCTTGAAAAAGAAGAATGGATCTGGAGGAATCAACCTGCCTGACTTCAGATTATACTACAAAGCTACAGTCATCAAGACAGGATGGTACTGGCACAAAAACAGAAATATAGACCAATGGAACAAGATAGAAAGCCCAGAAATAAACCCATGCACCTATGAGTACCTTGTTTTTTTACAAAGAATGCAAAAATATGCAATGGGGCAAAGACGGCCTCTTCAATAAATGATGCTGGGAAAACTGGACAGCTATATGTAAAAGAATGAAATTATAACACTTCCTAACACCATACACAAAGATAAACTCAAAATGGATTAAAGACCTAAATATAAGACCAGAAACTATATAACTTTTAGAGGAAAACATAGGCAGAACACTCGATGACATAAATCAAAGCAAGATCCTCTATGACCCACCTCCTAGAGTAATGGAAATAAAAAGAAAAGTAAACAAGTGGGACCTGATTAAACTTAAAAGCTTTTACACAGCAAAGGAAACTATAAGCAAGATGAAAAGACAACCCTCAGAATGGGAAAAAAAATAATAGCAAATGAAACAACTCACAAAGGATTAATTCCCAAAATATACAAGCAGCTCATACAACTCAATGCCAGAAAAACAGACAACCCAATCAAAATGTGGGAGAAAGACCTAAACACATTTCTCCAAAGAAGACATACGTATGGCTAACAAACACATGAAAAGATGCTCAACATCACTCATTATTCAGTTCAGTTCAGTTCAGTCACTCAGTCATGTCCGACTCTTTGTGACCCCGTGAATCACAGCACACCAGGCCTCCCTGTCCATCACCAACTCCCGGAGTTCACTCAAACTCATGTCCATCGAGTCAGTGATGCCATCCAGCCATCTCATCCTCTGTCGTCCCCTTCTCCTCCTGCCCCCAATCCCTCCCAGCATCAGAGTCTTTTCCAAAGAGTCAACTCTTCGCATGAGATGGCCACATATTGGAGTTTAAGCTTTAGCATAAGTCCTTCCAAAGAGCACCCAGGACTGATCAACCAGAATGGACTGGTTGGATCTCCTTGCAGTCCAAGGGACTCTCAAGAGTCTTCTTTAACAACACAGTTCAAAAGCATCAATTCTTCAGCACTCAGCTTTCTTCACAGTCCAACTCTCACATCCATACATGACCACAGGAAAAACCATAGCCTTGACTAGACAGACTTTTGTTGGCAAAATAATGTCTCTACTTTTGAATATGCTATCTAGGTTAGTCATAATTTTCCTTCCAAGGAGTAAGTGTCTTTTAATTTCATGGCTGCAATCACCATCTGCAGTGATTTGGAGCCTCAAAAAATAAAGTCTGACACTGTTTCCACTGTTTCCCCATCTATTTCCCATGAAGTGATGGGACCAGATGCCATGATCTTCGTTTTCTGAATGTTGAGCTTTAAGCCAACTTTTTCACTCTCCTCTTTCACACTCATCAAGAGGCTTTTTAGTTCCTCCTCACTTTCTGCCATAAGGGTGGTGTCATCTGCATATCTGAGGTTATTGATATTTTTCCCGGTAATCTTCATTGAGCTGACGGTGGCTCAGGTCATGAACTGTTTATCACTCATTAATAGAGAAATGCAAATGAAAGCTACAATGAGATACCACCTCACACCTGTCAGAATGGCCATGATAAAAAAAAGTCTACAAACAATAAATGCTGGAGAGGGTGTGGAGAAAAGGGAATGCTCTTGCACTGTTGGTGAGAATGTAAAATGATACAGCCACTATGGAAGACGGTATGGAAACTCCTTAAAAAACTAGGAATAAAACCACCATATGACTCAGGAATTCCACTCCTCAGCATATACCCTGAGGGAACCAAAATTGAAAAAGACACATGTATCCCATTGTTCATTGCAGCACTATTTACAATAGCTAGAACATGGAAGCAACCTAGATGTCCATCGACAGAGGAATGGATAAAGAAGTTGTGGTGCATATACACAATGGAATATTACTCCGGCATAAAAAGGAGTGCATTTGAGTCAGTCCTGATGAAGTGGATGAACCTAGAACCTATTATACAGAGTGATCTGGGTCAGAAAGAGAAAGATGAATATCATATTCTACTGTATATATATGGAATAAGAAAAATGATATTGAAGAATTTACATACAGGGCAGCAATGGAGAAACAGGCACAGAGAACAGATTTATGGACATGGGGAGAGGAGAGGAGAGGGTGGGATGTATAGAAAGAGTAACAATGAAAACTACATTCAGTCAGTTCAGTTCAGTTCAGTCGCTCAGTCGTGTCCAACTCTTTGCAACCCCATGAATTGCAGCACGCCAGGCCTCCCTGTCCATCACCAACTCCCGGAGTTCACTCAGACTCATGTCCATCGAGTTGGTGATGCCATCCAGCCATCCCATCCTCGGTCGTCCCCTTCTCCTACTGTCCCCAGTCCCTCCTAGCATCAGAGTCTTTTCCAGTGAGTCAACTCTTCGCATGAGGTGGCCAAAGTACTGGAGTTTCAGCTTCAGCATCATTCCTTCCAAGGAAATCCCAGGGTTGATCTCCTTCAGAATGGACTGGTTGGATCTCCTTGCAGTCCAAGGGACTCTCAAGAGTCTTCTCCAACACCACAGTTCAAAAGCATCAATTCTTCAGCGCTCAGCCTTCTTCACAGTCCAACTCTCACATCCATACATGAAAACTACATTACTATAAGTAAAATAGAGAGCCAATGGGATTTTCTCTAAGGCTCATGAGACTCAAAGAGGGGCTCTGTGGGGTGGGATGGGGAGGGAGATGGGAATGCGGTTCAAAAGGAAGGGGATATATGTATACCTATGGCTGATTCATGCTGAGGTTTGACAGAAGACAGCAAAATTCTGTAAAGCAATTATCCTTCAATTAAAAAAATAAACTAAAAAGTGGAAAAAATAAAAAGCTGATTTTGAGACCTAAGGACAAGAAAAAGAAGGCAGTGGTGTAGTGATTACATGACAGGGGCTTTTTCTCAAGTGAGATTGCCTCCATGGCACCATCTTTTAGGGTTTCTTCTCCCCTTGGAGGGAACTTTGGACCCATGCACCGCTCTAGGTTGATACAGAGTGAGTGGATTCACAGAAGGAGTTCAGTTTCATGTGAATACAGACCTTCACAGTGAACTCTTGTTCTTTCTCTCCTTTTTTTTTTTTTTTTTTTTTGTTGGCATGTAATTGCTTTACAATGTTGTGTTCATTTTTGCTGTGCAAGGAAGTGGCTCAGTCACTGTATACATATATACTCTCCCTCCTGAAGCTCCTTCCCTCTCACTCCCATCCCACCTTCTGGGTGACCACTGAGCACCAAGCTGAGCCCCCTGTACCAGACAGCAGCTTCCCACTGGTTACCTGTTTTACACTTGGTAGTGGGTATTTGTTGGAGCTGTTCTCCCCATTCATCCCACCCTCTCCTTTCCCATGCCATGTCCACACGTCCACGTGTTCTCTGTGTCTGTGTCTCTAGTCTTACCCTGCAAATAGATTCACCTGTATTATTTTTCTAGATTCCACATTTATTTGTTAAAACATGATATTTGTTTTTCTGACTTACTTCACTCTGTATGGCAGATTCTAGGTCCACCCATGTCTCTACAAATGACCCAATTTCATTTCTTTTATGGCTGAGGAATATTCCACTGTACATGTATACCACAACTCCTCGATCCATCTGTCAGCACCTTTAGGCTCCTCCCACATCCGGGCTATTGTAAATAGTGCCACAGGAGAACACAGTGGAGACAAGACTGCCATGTCAAGGGTTCTGGGCTAGAGTGGTGAGGCGAGAGCATGCCCTCAAATCCCTAGAGGAATGGAATTTGCAAAAGAGCCATTGAACAAAAAGACTGATTGTTTTTATTCCCGTTACATCCAAATATACATCCAATATACATCAAATATACATACAAAATATATTAACAACCTACGACAAGCAGGGTAGCATGGCCAAGCAGTCAAAGGCGCTGGATTAAGGCTCCAGTCTCTTTGGGGGCATCAGTTTGAATCCCAGAGCTGCCAGCTTGTCTATATCTTTAGGCTTCCCATGTGGTGCTAGTGGTAAAGAACCTGCCTGAAATGCAGGAGACATAAGAGATGCAGGTTTGATCTCTGGGTCAGGAAGATCCAGTATTCTTGCCTGGAGAATCCCATGGACAGAGGAGCCTGGCGGGCAGAGTCAGATGTGACTGAGCAACTAAGTCCATTCCTATTTACTTCTGAGAATTTTTATGTGGCCCCAGACTGTTTTAAAGCTGAAAGTGACCTTAGAGTTTCTGCTCTTTAACCTCTTATTTTAGATAAGAAGTATTAATTTTGTTCAACTACCTTGTTAAGTATAAAGAGAGATAACATTTGTCATTGTTTATACATTTTAAAAGAATTCAAGTTTGCAATCAGGACACACAGACATTGTCCCTATTGTGACTTATTCTTCACATCAGTGCAGTTGAGGAATGTGCATGTTACTGGTGGGAATTAGGATATTCAGTAAGTAGCACCTCTATTTTCAATTCAGTTCAGTTCAGTCACTCAGTCATGTCTGACTCTGCAACTCCATGGACTGCAGCATACCAGGCTTCCTTGTCCATCACCAACTCCCAGAGCTTGCTCAAACTCATGTCCATCAAGTCGGTGATGCCATCCAACCATCTCATCCTCTATCATTCCCTTCTCCTCCCGCCTTCAATCCTTCCCAGCAGCAGTGTCTTTTCCAATGAGTCAGTTCTTTGCATCAGGTGGCCAAAGTATTGGAGCTTCGGCTTCAGCATCAGTCCTTCCAATGAATATTCAGGACTGATTTCCTTTAGGATGGACTGGTTGGATCTCCTTGCAGTCCAGGGGACTCTCAAGAATCTTCTCCAACACCACAGTTCAAAAGCATCAATTCTTCGGCACTCAGCTTTCTTTATAGTCCAACTCTCACATCCAGACATGACTACTGGACAAACCATAGCTTTGACTAGATGGACCTTTGTAGGCAAAGTAACATCTCTGCTTTTTAATATGCTGTCTGAGTTGGCATAGCTTTCCTTCCAAGGAGCAAGCGTCTTTTAATTTCATGCCTGCAGTCACCATTTGCAGTGATTTTGGAGCCCCCCAAAATAAAGTTTCTCACTGTTTCCATTGTTTCCCCATCTATTTACTTTGAAGTGATGGGACTGGATGCCATGATTTTAGTTTTCTGAATGTTGTTTTCAGTTCAGTTCAGTTCACTCACTCAGTCGTGTCCGACTCTTTGCGACCCCAAATCACAGCATGCCAGGCCTCCCTGTCCATCACCAACTCCCGGAGTTCACTCAGACTCACGTCCATTGAGTCCGTGATGCCATCCAGCCATCTCATCCTCAGTCGTCCCCTTCTCCTCCTGCCCCCAATCCCTCCCAGCATCAGAGTCTCTTCCAATGAGTCAGCTCTTCCCATGAGTTGACCAAAGTACTGGAGCTTCAGCTTTAGCATCATTCCTTCCAAGGAAATCCCAGGGTTGATCTCCTTCAGAATGGACTGGTTCGATCTCCTTGCAGTCCAAGGGACTCTCAAGAGTCTTCTCCAACACCACAGTTCAAAAGCATCAGTTCTTTGGTGCTCAGCCTTCTTCACAGTCCAACTCTCACATCCATACATGACCACTGGAAAAACCATAGCCTTGACTAGATGGACCTTAGTTGGCAAAGTAGTGTCTCTGCTTTTGAATGTGCTGTCTAGGTTGGTCATAACTTTTCTTCCAAGGAGTAAGTGTCTTTTAATTTCATGGCTGCAGTCACCATCTGCAGTGATTTTGGAGCCCAAAAAAAAATAAAGTCTGAATGTTGTTTTAAGCCAACTTTTTTTCACTCCTTTCACTTTCATCAAGAGGCTCTTTAGTTCTCCTTCACTTTCTGCCATAAGGGTTGTGTCATCTGCATATCTGAGGTTATTGATATTTCTCCCAGCAATCTTGATTCCAGCTTGTGCTTCATCCAGCCTGGCATTTCTCATAATGTTCTCTGCATAGAAGTTAAATAAGCAGGGTGACAATATACAGCCTTGATGTATTCCTTTCCCGATTTGGAAGCAGTCTGTTGTTCCATGTCCAGTTCTAACTGTTGTTTCTTTATCTGCATACAGATTTCAGGAGGCAAATAAGGTGGTCTGGTATTCCCATCTCTTGAAGAATTTTCCACAGTTCATTGTGATCCACACAGTCAAAGGCATTGGCGTAGTCAATAAAGAAGAAGTAAATGTTTTTCTGGAACTCTCTTGCTTTTTTGATGATTCAACAGTTGTTACCAGTTTGATCTCTCACTCCTCTGCCATTTCTAAATCCAGCTTGAACATCAGGAAGTTCACAGTTCGCATGTACTGTTGAAGCCTGGTTTGGAGGATTCTGAGCATTACTTTGTTAGCCTGTGAGATGAGTGCAATTGTGTGGTAGTTGGAACATTCTTTGGCATTGCCCTTCTTTCGGATTGGAATAAAAACTGACCTTTTCCAGTCCTGTGGCCACTGCTGAGTTTTCCAAATTTGCTGGAATATTGAGTGCAGCACTTTCACAGCATCATCCTTTAGGATTTGAAATAGCTCAACTGGAATCCCATCACCTCCACTAGCTTTGTTCGTAGTGATGCTTTCTAAGGCCCACTTGACTTCGCATTCCAGGATGTCTGGCTCTAGTTGAATGATAACACCATCCTGGTTATCTGGGTCATGAAGATCTTTTTTGTACAGTTCTTCTGTGTATTCTTGCCACCTCTTCTTAATATCTTCTGCTTCTGTTAGGTCCATACCATTTCTGTCCTTTATCAAGCCCATCTTTGCATGAAATGTTCCCTTGGTATCTCTAATTTTCTTGATGAGATCTCTAGTCTTTCTCACTCTATTGTTTTCCTCTATTTCTTTGCACTCTATTGTTTTCCTCTATTTCTTTGCATTAATCACTGAAGAAGGCTTTCTTATCTCTCCTTGCTCTTCTTTGGAACTCTCCATTCAAATGGGTATGTCTTTCCTTTTCTCCTTTGCTTTTCACTTCTCATCTTTTCTCAGCTATTTGTAAGGCCTCCTCAGACAACCATTTTGCATTTCTGCATTTCTTTTTCTTGGGGATGGTCTTGATCACTGCCTCCTGTATAGTCTGATGAACCTCTGTCCATAGTTCTTCAGTCACTCTATCAGGTCTAATCCCTTGAATCTATTTGTCACTTCCACTGTATAATTGTAAGGAATTTTATTTAGGTCATACCTGAATGGTCTAGTGGTTTTCTCTACTTTCTTCAATTGAAATCTGAATTTTGGAATAGGGAGTTCATGATCTGAGTCACAGTTAGTTCCTGGTCTTGTTTTTGCTGACTGTATAGAGCTTCTCCATCTTTGTCTGCAAAAAATATAATCAGTCTGATTCCAGCATTGACCATCTGGTGATGTCCATGTGTACGGTCTTCTCTTTTGTTCCTGGAAGAGGGTGTTTGCTATGACCAGTGCATTCTCTTGGCAAAACTCTGTTAGCATTTCCCCCTGCTTCATCCTGTACTCCAAGGTCAAATTTGCCTGTTACTGCAGGTATCTCTTGACTTCCTGCTTTTGCGTTTCAGTCCCGTATAATGAAAAAGACATCTTTATTGGGTGTTAGTTCTAGAAGATCCTATAGGTCTTCATAGAACCATTCAACTTCAGCTTCTTCAGCATTACTAGTTGGGGCAGAAACTTGGATTACTGTGATATTGAATGGTTTCCCTTGGAAATGAACAGAGATCATTCAGTCATTTTTGAGATTGCACCCAAGTACTGCATTTCAGACTCTGTTGTTTACTATGTGTGACTATCTTAGTTCTTCCCAAGTTAAGGAAAGTGTTCTTTTATGCTTTTTGTCCATTTTGTCATACTTCTTCCTTTCTTTCAGGTCCATGGGTCACAGTCTTAAACTGCACAAATATCACTCCTAATTTTTCCTCTTATGTGTCCCAAGTATCATCCCCCACTCCCTCAGATGACATGGTGACCTATGGAAAGAGTTCTATATGCCAGTATTTTTCAAACTATAATGTGTGTGCAAGCATATTGTCACAATGCAGGTTCTAACTGGCTTGTTTTTATCAAGCTTCATGAGCTGCTTGTATATTTTAGAGATTAATCTTTTGTCCATTGCTTCATTTGCAGATGTTTTCTTCCATTCTGAGGGCTGTCATCTTGTTTATGATTTCCTTTGCTGTACCAAAAGCTTTTAAGTTTAATTAGGTCCTATTTGTTTATTTTTGTTTTGTTTTCATTACTCTAGGAAGTGGGTCATAAAAGATCTTTCTGTGGCTTATGTCAAAGAGTGTTTTTCTAGTGTTTTCCTCTAAGAGTTTTACAGTGTCCAGTCTTACATTTACATCTTTAATCCATTTTGAGTTTATTTTTGTGTATAGTGTTAGATACTGTTCTAATTTCAGTCTTTTACATGCCTCTGTCCAGATTTCCCAGCACCTCTTATTGAAGAGGCTCTCTTTTCTCCATTGTATCTTCTTGCATCCTTTGTCATAGCAATTATATTCCAATGTAAAAAAAAATTCTTTTTAATGTCCAAATGAAGGTTCCGCTTCAGCACTCTGGACAGCTCCCAGTGATGCTGGTCAGGGGACCATGTTGAGGAGCAAGCCATCGGTTATCACAATGATTTCATGTCTCACCTTGTCCTCTCTAGCACTGGCTTACTACCACAAAACTGTTTAGACGTATAAGAAAAAGATCTTATCTGTTCCTTGCCACTCCCAAGAGTAAATGTTTTAAATAGTAACTAGGAAAAACGTAAACTGTTTATTCCAACACTGCTGACAGAAGTCATAAATCTAAGCCAATTGTACTGAAGAAGTGTAATTTCACCTTGGCTTTGGGTATCTGTTGAGAAAACAGCATCTTCTGCCCAAATGTACTCTGTTATTTTAAGCCAGTGTGTTCAAATTCCTGGTTTCTTGACCAATGGATGAAATTTTTATTTCAGAGGTTGGAGGAAAAAAATACAATCCCTTCTGTATGCCTTCAGACACCCCCACTAGGCATAGTTAAGTCCCAGGAAGTGGCGAAGGGTTAGACCTGTGCATCTCAGTGACTAGGTATAAAATAACAATTTGTATCTTCATTATCTGATTTCCAAAGGCTAATAAGCAGTGTTTTTCCAGTGGCAGTGAACGAAACTCAACCTCAAATGAGATGGGCTCACCGTTTATCAATGTTTTGCCTGCTCTTCCTGTTGGAGTTCTTTACTCCTCGGAATCAACAAAGAAAGCTCATTTGTTTCACTTTGTGAAAACTCTTCATTTTTCCCTCAGACTTTCCATTTCACGCTGTGTGAATTTTATTAAGATCTCTTTCACAGAAGCTAAGTGCTGGCTCTATGGGGCCCTAAGGGCTGGCAGTCGCAGCCTCTGTAATTTCTAAAGCCTCTTGAGACATTTATTTTCTACCAAAAGTCCTCGGAAAATCACAGAGAAGAATCTAAAATCTCTTTGGTGATGGAAGATGGAAGTTGGCCTCATGAGTATTTCATGCAAATCTTTTGGTATTACAGCCTGAAAACACCAACACGGCAGTCCTGTTAATATCCAGTCTGTGAATGGGAACATCATACTAATACTCAGTGCCTCTTTCTGAAGGCCTCCAACTACTTTCAAAAGCTGGTTTAAAATACTAATTAATTATTTTTATTTTAGAATTCAGTTCCGTTCAGTTCAGTTGCTCAGTCATGTCTGACTCTTTGCAACTTCATGAACCACAGTACACCAAGCCTCCGTGTCCATCACCAACTCCTGGAGTTTACCCAAACTCATGTCCGTCGAGTCGGTGATGCCATCCAGCTATCTCATCTTCTGTCACCCTCTTCTCCCCCTGCCCCCAGTCCCTCCCAGCATCAGAGTCTTTTCCAGTGAGTCAACTCTTCGCATGAGGTGGCCAAAGTATTGGAGTTTCAGCTTCAGCATCAGTCCCTCCAATGAACACCCAGGACTGGTCTTCTTTAGGATGGACTGGTTGGATCTCCTTGCAGTCCAAGGGACTCTCAAGAGTCTTCTTCAACACCACAGTTCAAAAGCATCAATTCTTTGGTGCTCAGCTTTCTTCACAGTCCAACTCTCACATCCATACATGACCACTGGAAAAACCATAGCCTTGACTAGACGGACCTTTGTTGGCAAAGTAATGTCTCTGCTTTTCAATATGCTATCTAGGTTGGTCATAACTTTTCTTCCAAGGAGTAAGCGTCTTTTAATTTCATGGCTGCAATCACCATCTGCAGTGATTTTGGAGCCCAAAAAAGTAAAGTTGAATTAGTCTTGGTTAATAAAATATATCCATAATCTTGCTGCCTGAGAAACTGTCAGTGGTTTTATTCCAAGAAAAAATTGTTTTAGAGGTGCATGAGTGCTAAGCCGTCTCAGTCACGTCCTACTCTTTGTGATGCCAGGGACTATAGCCCATGAGGCTCCTCTCTCCATGTGATTTCCCAGCCAAGAATACTGGAGTGGGTTGCCATTTCCTCCTTCAGGGGATCTTCCTGACCCAGGGATCAAACTTGTGTCTCTAAAGTCTCCTGCATTTGCAAGTGGGTTCTTTACCATTAGTACCACCTAGGAAACCCCATTTTAAAAAGTCATCATACTTAAATAATTGAAAAGGAATTTGTATTCTGATTTTTTTTCCACTTGAATTTACATTGTAAGAATTTTAGTCAGTTCCCTGGTGGCCAGGTGGTTACAATTCTGTGCTTTCACTGCTGTGGTCCAGGTTGAATCTCTGGTTAGGGAACTGAGATTTCACGAGCCATGCGGCATGGCCGAAAGAAGAAAAAGAGTTTCAATGTTATTATGTGCTTTCATAAATGACACAATAATAGCTTTGTAATAGTCCATCAGATAAAAATATTATATTTACACAAACAGATTCTGTATGGTGGATATTGAGATTAGTTTCATATTTTCTCTATGATGAAAATAAGAGTAACCAACATTTTTGAGCACTTAATACATGCTAAATGATGCTAAAAATATTGTATCGTCTCTTAACTGTCATAATGATCTTATGACATGTGTATTATAATTTTTCCTGCTGGAGATGTTGAGAGGAGGGTTATCTTGCTCAAGGTCACACTGCTGGTAAGTGGCTGAGCCAAGGTTCAAACAAATATTCATACATCCATGTTGAGTCTCCTCGCTGGCATGTTGTCTCTTAGTGTATTCTGAGATTTACGTAAGGATTCTTCAGTTTGAATAAAAGCTTCAACCCATGTATGCAGATCCTTAAAGTCTACTCCTTGGTTCCTGCTGCAATGAGTATAAAATTGCAGATTTTCATTCTTAACATTTCAAGAGCTGTCAAGTTATAGGAGATAGTGCTATGATATCAATGTGAAGATTCTTAAAACAACAGTTTGTTTTTATTCTTTAAATATTGGTAAGACATGCACTGTCATACCTGAAATTGCTTTTACACTGCTGTGAACACTTCATCTTTAAAATTCCAAATGTGCATGGATATTCACCCATAGTTTCATCCTCGTGCACAGTTTATAGACGCATCAGTTGGTTAGTCGGCTGGTTGGTTGGTTGGTTTGGTCCAGGATGAATCTGCTTCACTCATGCCTGTGTGGGTCAAGGCGGAGGGGGTTACAGGGCGAGAACTGTTGCGCACTTGAGCACATGAAGACCCATCTGTTTCCCTGTCTCTGTTCTCACAGAATGTGTGACACAGGAGAAGGCCTGTTCACTTTTCAAACAAGGGAAGGAGAAATGATCTATCAGAAGGTCCATTCTGCGACACTGGCCATAGCTGAGCAGCATGAGAGATTAATGCTAGAAATGGAGCAGAAGGCCCGGGTAAGGCCCCTTCCTTGGTAACCTAACAGCTTGGAAATGAATGTCCCTGAGCTCCAATGCGCATCGTGTACATGTGGGCCCATTCAGGCCAGCACCTGAGTGTCCACCCCCACCCCGGCCCTGAGAGCTTGTCCCAATTACCCAACCTCATCTCTCAAATATTCTATTCAGTTTATGACAAAAGAAGCTGTTTGTGGCTGCTGCAGGGAGCCATGCACTTTGTGTATGTACCTATGACCTGTTGCCATGGTTACCCAAAGAGGGATAGAGTGCCCAGAGAGTCAAACGGAGTGGTGCCCTCTGCATATCTCCACACGTAGCCAGACAATCAGCGATGTGAATATGGACCCACAATAACAAGGAAAATATGTTTCTACCAGAAAGCGTTCCATTTTTCTTTCTGTCTTTGTATGTATTTTAAATTCTCTGAAACTTCTAGCTCTTTCTGTCCATGTTTCAGAGCCAATACTAAAATGTTTTCAGAAAGCACTTATACTGTTCACCAGTTGTCTATTATCCTGTCCTGGAACTATGCTGTAGTTTCAAGGTTGAGCTTAGAAATAATTTCATAAAGAATCTGAAATAGCAAAATTTACAAGTATCTGAAAAACAATATAAGCTTTACTACTAACTTCTTTGAAAAGCAAACTAAAGAATTATTATTGGTCATTGATCATCAAAAGAGATCAATATTGTCTTTCTGCAGAATTGATAGGGATGCATAAGAACCCATCTATGAAAGGACAAAAGTGGAATTTTGAGAAATAGATGGGTCACTACCCAGAAAAATACTCATAATTCTATTCCATTAAAAGACTGTGGGGCTTTCTATGTAGTATTATTTCATTTGGACTTTAAAAAATTTCAAATATGTAATAATTTGAAATGTAAAATAATCTTTTAAATGTAAGAAGACAAAGTGGTTTAAGGAATGATTTTACATTATTCTTAATACATTTCAAATTTTGTCAATACTACATATACATTTTTATCTCTCTATCCAAGATATGGTTTAAAGAGCCTTCCTAATATCTAAGGGTGGCAAGTGCAAGTCACGCTTCCATTTGGCCTTCAGTGGGAGGTAAAAGAGTAGCTAGAACATAAAAAGGATTATTAATATGAGACTATGGGATTAATTGATGAAGCACCACCAGGAGGTTGGTAGAATTTAGTCTTTAGAAAGATTTGGGTTAAATTTAAATTATTTTAATAATTATCTAATTAATATGACATTTTTCTAATGGCTTAAATTGGGAGAAAAAAATGTATAACTACCAAATTTCAAATTATTTGAGTAACTGGCACAATCATTATCAGCCCATATTTATAATCTGCTAGTGTTCATTTTCACCTAAAATTAACAACTGTGAGGTCATTTGCGATTAGTCAACAGGTGTCAAAGTCAAAGTGAAGTCGCTCAATCGTGTCTGACTCTTTGCGACCCCATGAACTTCAGCCTCCCAGGCTCCTCCATCCATGGGATTTTCCAGGCAAGAGTACTGACTGTTTGTGACCCCAAGGACTTCAGCCTCCCAGGCTCCTCCGTCCATGGGATTTTCCAGGCAAGAGTACTGGAGTGGGTTGCCGTTTCCTTCTCCAGGGGATCTTCTCAACTCAGGGACTGAACCCGGGGCTCCTGCATTGCAGGTGGACGCTTTACCCTCTAAGCCACCAGAGAAGCCTTAGTCAACAAGTGTAGTTCTTTACTTCTGATTGTTCTGAGCAGGCAAAATGCTCATAAGTAAAGGCTCTTAGGTGGTATTTTCATGAAGGAGAGTCCAGGAGCTCTTTCAGGCAACAGTAATTGTCTGCAGTAAGGACAGCACTCAGTGTGCTGGCTTCCCATTCTGGTTCTCCTACTCATGGACTGTATAATCTTGAGCAGCTCATTTAACCTCTAAATGTCTCGTTTTCCTCTGTCTGTAGAATGGGTATATAATCATTCTACTGATTTGGTTGTAAAGATGTATCTGTGCATTAATGCATACAAAGTGCTGAGAACAGACCTGGCACACAGGAGGTACTGTGAAAGGTTCATTATTACGATGGTGATGTTGAATAATTTTAAGATCTGCAATGGTGGTGAAGACACGATATTTTGGTTCCCAGCTGTAGCTCAGTAATATGTTCGTCCCTTTCAAGTACACCTGCACCTTGTGCCAAAAGATTTGCAACACCAAATTTAATTCACCTTTGCCTTTGATGCAGTTGTATTTTGTCTTATCCTGTGCCACTGAGAAGCAAGGGGAGAGGAGGGAGGCTATTGCTGTGATGGGGATGGTACAGATGGAAGGTCCACCAACTGAGATCTCAGGCAGTGGAAGCCAGGATCGGGGTACACCATAGACCTGGGTGCTTGAAGATGGAAGGGGAAGGGGACAGATATTAAAAGAGCAGGCTCGGGGCATCTTTGACCATCCAGTGGCTTAAACTGGGTGAAAAAGTGTGACTACCAACTTTGAAATTATTTGAGAACACAGGGGAAATTATTAAAGCTACATATTTAAACCAATGGTACCTCTCGAATTTGTTTCTATTGGGCTTCCCTAGTGGCTCAGATGATAAAGCATCTGTCTGCAATGCAGGAGACCCAGGTTCGATCCCTGGATTGGGAAGATCCCCTGGAAAAGGAAATGGCAGCCCACTCCAGTATTCTTGTCTGGAAAATCCCATGGACCGTGGAGCCTGGTAGGTTACCGTCCATGGGGTCGCAAAGAGTCGGACATGACTGAGTGACTTCACTTTTACTTTCACTTTCATGGAGGTCATAATCTTAGATAAAACACTCCAAGTTCTTCTAATTCTGTTGTCAAAAACAAAGGTGCTCCACTTTGCATGTGCAACATTTTCAAGGAAAGTTTTCATTGTTTCGGTGATAACAGCCATTCATCAAAACACGCATGTCAAAGGTGCTTGCATGGCCCTGCCCGTGGAGGGTGAGTGTAGGCTGACCTCATCGTCGACAAAACCTCAAAGGCCCTGAAATAATTTAATTTTGGATTTCAATGGATCTGTTACACACATACACATAAAATTATACACACAAACACAAATAATATAAAAGAAACTTCTTGTTTTAATTTGCTTTGTATGTTCTTAAGCTTTACAAGTGCTATGAAATGTCCACAGGGACATGATGAGAAGACATAAATGAAATTTTCAAAACACAGGTTTTCCCTTATAGTTTATCAAAAATAAGTGAAGGAAGAGGGGATAGTCATTTCTAACTTTGTAACAATGTGATTTAAAAGCAAAGAACCCCCCATAATAAAAGTTACAGTTTGTCCTTTAAAAACATAGTGTCTGGAATGCTCCCCTTTTCAGTCATTCTTGCTTCCTCGTCACCTGAAAAGCTCTGTGCACAGTTTAAGGACAAACAGCATCAGTTCAGTTCAGTTCATTTCAGTCACTCAGTTGTGTCCGACTCTTTGCGACCCCATTAATCGCAGCATGCCAGGCCTCTCTGTCCATCACCAACTCCCGGAGTTCACTCAGACTCGCGTCCATCGAGTCCGTGATGCCATCCAGCCATCTCATCCTCTGCCGTCCCCTTCTCCTCCTGCCCCCAATCCCTCCCAGCATCAGAGTCTTTTCCAATGAGTCAACTTTTCACATGAGGTGACCAAAGTACTGGAGTTTCAGCTTTAGCATCATTCTCTCCAAAGAAATCCCAGGGCTGATCTCCTTCAGAAATGGAGTGGTTGGATCTCCTTGCAGTCCGGGACTCTCAAGAGTCTTCTCCAACACTATAGTTCAAAAGCATCAATTCTTTGGTGCTCAGCCTTCTTCACAGCCCAACTCTCACATCCATACATGGCCACTGGAAAAACCATAGCCTTGACTAGATGGACCTTTGTTGGCAAAGTAATGTCTCTGCTTTTGAATATGCTATCTAGGTTGGTCATAACTTTTCTTCCAAGGAGTAAGCATCTTTTAATTTCATGGCTGCGATCACCATCTGCAATGATTTTGGAGCCCCCCAAAATAAAATCTGACCCTGTTTCCACTGTTTCCCCATGTATTTGCCTTGAAGTAATGGGACCAGATGCCATGATCTTCGTTTTCTGAATGTTGAGCTTTAAGCCAACTTTTTCACTCTCCACTTTCACTTTTATCAAGAGGCTTTTTATAGCATTGGTGGTGTTGAAATATGAGCAAGATAGCAAACCACTGGTAATGCCTAAAAAACACCACTGGCAGGACTTAAAGGGGCTACTGTCCAAAATTGTCACTTCTGTGGTCTTCCTAAGCTCCAGTGGATGGAGAAGAACAACATAAGTCTCACATAAAATGTCCTTCCTAGAAAACAAATAGTTTTCTTTCTCTAAGATCTGTCATTTTACTTGTTCTTGTTACTAGAAATAAAAGAGAGTTAAAGTCACACATTTAACAAACTAGAAACTTTTACTGTTCCCCAAACAGTAAGCCTTTTGAACAGTAAGCATTTAAAAACAAATGATCTTATTTCCCTTTATAATGTAAGATGAAAAGAAATTTCTGGTGAGGAGGCAGCACTGTCTGTCTCTCCAGCCACCCCATTGGCACGTAGTAAGTCTAATGCCACCTACCTCAGAGGAGGGCAAGGGGAGGGGGAGAACGAAGTTGTTTCATGTACAACTGACTTAGACTGCGACTCGAAGTTAGTGTATTTGCCCTTCCAGATTTATACATGATCGCCAATCTTACCCAGGTATTCACTGCTACCAGCCTATGAAATAGTTCTTGTCTAAGGAGCTGTATGACCAAGGAAATGCTGTTCCACGGCATGAACTCCAAGCTGGGTATCTTTTTCACAGTTTAATGTCTCTCAAGTCAGATGAGAGTTAACGGTTTAATTAGCAGCACTGTTCTTTCCTAGTGCTCCATAAAATCATGTGTCTTTCTAATGATGGCATCCTGGAGTGTATAAAATACCATAATACTTGTCGTAAGTATTCTGAAGACTCTAAACTGTTATTCCCAACTGGCACTAAATTATATCTTTCAGTTCTTTTCGAGTCCCTGTCTAACAAGGCGGGGAGTACCGTGTGCCCATTTATACATTTTGAAGAAATAGGAAAGCTTCCAGAATGGGACCTGTCCTGGGCAGTTTGGCTTTCTTTTGAGTGACAGCATCCTTCATACATGCATTTTATGTGAATCTCTATCAGCTATGAAGGGAAAAAAAACTAGTTCTCCCACACTGAAAAGGTGAAGAATTTGGAAGCAAAATAACCTTATAAGCTATAGACAGGAAAATGTTAACATTTTTTGCAATCTCTTTTCTAGGTTTAGTCATAGAATGTTATGAAATTCTATAAGTTGCTTAAATGTGTGATTTATGATGGCAAATGGTACGTTACAACCAAAATATAGGGATATCTGCTTGTGAATTCTTTCTTCAAAATTCTATTCTTGACTCTCTTGCTCAGTATTATCAATTATTAACCAGCAGACAAGAGCCTTCATTATTACTGACAATGACCAGTTCCATGCTGGGAAATGCTGTTTGCATTTTTGTGAAATTTTCTTTTACTGATTGGCCGACACTGATTAAACTAACACAAGCTCAGTTAGAACAAATTATTATAGTTGATAACTAAAGTGGGCCTGTGTTCCTGATGTTTCAGAACACTAAAGGAAAATTAGTTTCTAAACAAAAACAAAGAAAATACTAATTTCTATCTGCAATAATACACAAATGAGATGGAAATGACAGGAAGGCAGTATGTAATTTTTCTAATACATCATGCTGAGACATAGCGTGATGGTCAAAATTTTATTTAGATTTTGTGTTTTGTTTTTCTTTAGAAGTTTCTATGACTCTAGATGTTACTTCAAAAAATATATTATATATCATATATGTATAGCATATAATCAACTTGATTACAATTATAAGGTATAAGGAAAATTAATGTTTAACATTAAAAAGTTCAACTGTGTTTAAAAAGACACAATTTGTTTCTTTTATTTATACTGCTAGAATAGAACAGTAGTAGAGAAATCTACAAATATTGTTCTTTTTCATTTCTTTAAACTATAGTAGTCTTACTTATTCAGAGGCATACAGTCTGCTCTTGGCAATTACAGGAGTGTTGTTGTTTCATCACTGAGTCGTGTCCAACTCTTTTCGACTCTGGGGACTGTAGCCCACCAGACTCTTCTTGTCCATGGGATTCTCCAAGCAAGAATACTGGAGTGGGTTGCCATTTCCTTCTCCAGATCTTCACAACCCAGGGGTGGAACCCAAGTCTCCTGCTTGGCAGGCAGATTCTTTACCCAGTGAGCCACCAGGAAAGCCCCAATTACAAGAGTAATATCCTTAAGAGAGGAAAAAAAAAAAAAAAACATTTCAAAAGTCAGTCAAAATGACTCAGCATACAAACGTATATGACATATATGCATACAACCCAAAGAATCAGACCGACTCCTCTTGGAGACAATGCTGTAAAATGGGTGTGGGGGAGTAGGCCAGTAGGGACAAACTAAAATCTAAGAAATTGATGTAAGAATTGCATGAGAAGATCATTCAGGCTACAGTTAAAGAATGGGAGCATAGTTGTCAATGCCTGGATGCACACACACCATGTGGAAGCTGCACAGCATGGTCGGTAACCAGGGAGACTCTAGGGAAACACCAGCAGAGCTGTGTGACCTCCTGCAAGTCACTTACCTCGCTGTGTCTTGGCTACCTCTCCTTAAAAGAAGGAAGAAGGAGCAATAATATCCACATCAGAGGGTTAGGCTACCACCTGGTCTTTAGTGAAAGCTCAGTAATTATGAGGTAATTCATAACATGGCAAAAGGAAAACCTTTCATTTTAAATGGGTAAAATTTTAAAAGTTCATCCCAGAATTCACTATATGCATACACTGGAAATTAATTACATACATGTATTATGGCCTCCATATACTTCAAAATCAAATGACAGCAAAACTTTTATTTAAAACAACTATGAATTTTAATGTTTAATTAATGTTTTAATTTAATGTATTCATCATATTCCTTAGATTCAAAGGGTAGCTCTGTAAATGTATCTGCTTACAGATGATAGATAGATAAAGAATACTTATTCTTAAAAGCATTACTGGGACTTCCCTGGTGGGCCTGTGATTAAGACTGTGAGCTCCCACTCCAGGAGCGTGAATCCCATCCCTGGTTGGGGAACTAAGATCTCATGTGCTGCATGGCATGGCCTAAAACTAAACAGATTAAAACAACAACAAAATGCCATAAAGAAAAAAAAGGAGGCGGAAGACGCAAGCTGATAAACATTAAAAAAAAAAAAAAAAACTTTACTGAGTATAGGTTAGAGTGGCATTCAAAGTATTTATGTAGATGTTTGTAATAATTTCTGATGTTATTCCAAAGTCCAGCTTTCTTTCACACCCTGTGAAAGTATTTTGGTCAATATGCAGTTTAAAATATGTACTGATGACATCTATTTTGTTTCAAGTTAATGAAAATACTATCCTACAAAGTCCAATTTTAAACGTCACCTAACAACTTCCAATACACGACCATATAAACTACGTTTTATTTGTGAGCATTTATACTCAGCAAGGAGAAGGCAATGGCAACGCACTCCAGTACTCTTGCCTGGAAAATCCCATGGATGATGGAGCCTGGTAGGCTACAGTCCATGGGGTCGCTAAGGGTTGGACACGACTGAGTGACTTCACTTTCACTTTTCACTTTCATGCATTGGAGAAGGAAATGGCAACCCACTCCAGTGTTCTTGCCTGGAGAATCCCAGGGACGGGGGAGCCTGATGGGCTGCCGTCTATGGGGTCGCACAGAGTCGGACACAACTGAAGCGACTTAGCAGCACTCAGCAAGGTGTCTTCTATTTTTTTTCCCATTTATGTTGAATAAAATAGAAGATTAAGAGTGTGTCCCCTACTGAGAATTAAGTCAAGTCTTTGAGAAGCCCGTCATCCATAAACTTTCCAGCTCCAGAGAACTGGCAGAACCCTAACAGTGCCAAGCTTGGCTGGCGGACGGTCTCCTGGGCTTCGATTTCTGTGCAGCTTTCAAGTTTCATGAGCTCTTTTCCAAGAACAAACAAAACTAACTGATCTTGAGGGAGTGCACTGGTGTTGAGCTTTTCCTTATGAAGCAGCATGTTTTTTTCTTACACTGACCAGCATGTCCCACGTCACATGAACGCTCTGCCCCACCACCTGGATTTCTGCCCTGCGTCTCATCTACAGGGTTTCCCCACCCATTCCCCTTGTCTCAGGCAAACCAGGGCCTGGTCGATATATGTGCCCATGTGAGGCATGTTTTAACTCTTCATCATACAGAGAAGCTGTGTCTTTTTGAAGACTGGTTTTCTCGGGGTACATGCCCAGTAGTGGGATTGCTGGGTCATATGGTAGCTTTATTCCTAGAATTTTAAGGATCCTCCAGAGTGGCTGTATCAATTTCCATTCCTACCAACTGTGCAAGATGGTTTTCCCTTTATCTCCACATCCTTTCCAGCATTTTTTTTTGTTTGTCATTTTTTGATAATGACCATTTTCATGGCTGCGAGGTGTTACCTCATTGTAGTTTTGATTTACAGATCTCAAATAATGAGCGATTTTGAGCATCTTTTTTATGCATGTTGGCCATCTGTATGTCTTTGTTGGAGAAATGTCTGTTTACACCCATTTTTTGATTGGGTTATGTGTTTCTGATAAGCTGCATGTCTGCTGCTGCTGCTGCTGCTGCTGCTGCTATGTCGCTTCAGTCGTGTCCGGCTCTGTGCAACCCCACAGACGGCAGCCCACCAGGCTCCCCTGTCCCTGGGATTCTCCAGGCAAGAACACTGGAGTGGGTTGCTATTGCCTTCTCCAATGCATGAAAGTGAAAAGTGAAAGTGAAGTCGCTCAGTCGTATCCGACTCAGCGACCCCATGGACTGCAGCCCACCAGGCTTCTCCATCCATGGGATTTTTCCAAGCAAGAGTACTGGAGTGGGGTGCCATTGCCTTCTCCAAAGCTGCATGTCTATCCGTCTAGTCCAGGCTATGGTTTTTCCTGTGGTCATGTATGGATGTGAGAGTTGGACTGTGAAGAAGGCTGAGCACTGAAGAATTGATGCTTTTGAACTGTGGTGTTGGAGGAGACTCTTGAGAGTCCCTTGGACTCCAAGGAGATCCAACCAGTCCATTCTGAAGGAGATCAGCCCTGGGATTTCTTTGGAAGGAATGATGCTGAAGCTGAAACTCCAGTACTTTGGCCACCTCATGCGAAGAGTTGACTCATTGGAAAAGACTTTGATGTTGGGAGGGATTGGAGGCAGGAGGAGAAGGGGATGATAGAGGATGAGATGGCTGGATGGCATCACTGACTCGACTGACGTGAACCTGAGTGAACTCCGGGAGTTGGTGATGGACAGGGAGGCCTGGCGTGCTGCGATTCATGGGGTCGCAAAGAGTCAGACACGACTGAGTGACTGAACTGAACTGATGGACTTACAAATACAGCAGGGGAAGGAGAGGGTGGAATGAGTTTTTTTACTTCTGTTGAGCTCTTAGAGTTAGATCGGTGGTCTTTACTGAGCGCTTTGGACATGAGTGTGCTTTTCATACTAAAAGCATCATATAAGATATTTACAACAACACTGAAGGCACATTGTATTAATGTGTCTTATCTTTAATTTAGAGATAAGGAAAAATTGAATCTTAGGAAAAAAAAAAAAGTTTACATACCTTGCCTGAAGTCAAATGGCTAGGTGACTGTGGTGTTGATCTTTGATAACAAGTTGCGGACCACAAAGCCAGTGGGCTTAGCTCTGTGACTCTGCCACACAAATCATGGTCTTCTATTTTTGAACATAGGAGAGAGGCGCTCACGTTCCTGCCTCAGTCCAGTGGAATTGACCCAACTGGTGTAATTCTCATCTTACCTGCTTTTTGAATAGGAAGTTTCCAATCAATTATTTTACAATGAACTATGGTAAAGAGGGAAGGATGTCATGGGCTCCAAGCCCCAGAGGC
Source organism: Capricornis sumatraensis (assembly GCF_032405125.1). NCBI lineage: Eukaryota > Metazoa > Chordata > Mammalia > Artiodactyla > Bovidae > Capricornis > Capricornis sumatraensis. Next base: position 10,168,955 of record NC_091089.1, on the reverse strand, counting down.
ATCGCCCACTGGCTGTGGCACCGTGAACAAGTCCCATGACCCCCCAGGGCCCCATCTCCTTTGTCTGTAAAAGTCAGATGGTATATTTGTTGATAATTTATGTGGATATTAAAGGAGATAACCTGTGAAGCCAATTTGCATAGGTCAAGGCACATAGAGAATGCCTCCTAACTGCTCATCTATAAATGGTAACTTTTGTCCTAGTATGATTTTTTTTAATTCAAGACAATAATTAGGAAGAGTCAGCAAAAAGGAAAATTGATTTTTAACAGTTTTTTAAAAAAAAAATACACATGAATTTTATGTAGGTGAACACAAATAAGCATTAAGTTTTATCACAAGGGCCAGCAGGGTCCCAGAACAGCGAAGGGAAATTGCAGGAGGCAGTGGTATAAGCTGGAAAATATTGTTAGTAAAATGGGAAGAGGTGCTGGGAAATCACATCAGTGAAATCACAAAAGTCACATCAGTGGTCAGGCCCTTCCTGCTGCTTCTTGGCAGCAAAAATCCTCTCAAAACACAAGGCTGTGTTGTCACATGTCGTCATTCATGCGGGAGGAAGCGCGCCTTCCCAGGAGAGATCAGCATATAAATGGGATAAAGAGCAGTGGACTCAGAAGTCTGGAGAACTGTTTTCTGTTGCGGGTTCTGCACGCGGGATTTTACCTGGAGCAAATCCCTGAATTTTCCTGGACTTGGATTTTTCCATCTGTAAGATGAAAGTAGTTGGATTTCTGGGAGTCAAACCACGATTTACATGGCCTGTGGACACAGTGAGCTGGGGCTTCCTCAGCCCACGGCAGCCTCAGAGCAGTGAGGCTCACCTGGTGACCCAGAACAAGGGAGGCAAGAAGAGACTGCCTTCAGGGTCTTAAAGGGCATGCCCGAAACGGACAGTGTCACAGTACCAGACCTTATCAGTTAGAGCAGTCGCCAGCCAGCCCAGGCATGAAAGGTTGGAACCTAGATGCCCTGTTTCTGAATACAGGCTTTCCAATAATTTGCAGCGGTCTTCAGTACCTTGTCAAGAACTTCCCTGGTGGCTCAGACGGTAAAGCATCTGTCTACAAGGCAGGAGACCTGGGTTCGATCCCTGGGTTGGGAAGATTCCCTGGAGAAGGAAATGGCAACCCACTCTGTACTCTTGCCAAGAAAATCCCATGGACGGAGGAGCCTGGTGCAGGCTACTGTCCATGGGGCCGCAGAGTCGGGCACGACTGAGTGACTTCACTTTGTCTTCGTCGCTTTATCAGTCCTCCACTGCCCTTCTGTGACCCAGACGTTTTGGCTTCTCCCTAACAGCCGAGGTGGCGCTAGTGGTAAAGAACCCGCCTGTCAATGCAGAAGACTTAAGAAACAGGGGCTCAATCTCTGGGTTGGGAAGATCCCCTGGAGAAGCGCATGGCAACCCACTCTAGTATTCTTGCCTGGAGAATCCCATGGATGGAGGAGCCTGATGGGCTACAGTCCATGGGGTCCCAAAGAGTCGGACACAGCTGAGGGACTAACACTTTCACTTTAAGTGCTTCAGTCGTATCCAACTCTGCAATCCCATGGACTGTGACCCACCAGGCTTCTCTGTCCATGAGATTCTCCAGACATGAATACTGGAGTGGGTTGCCATTCCCTTCTCCAGGGGATCTTCCCAACCCAGAGATTGAACCCGGGTCTCCCGCATTGCAGCTGCTTCAAATTCTTTACCATTTGAGTCACCAGGGAAGGCCATGTGGTCACAAAGAGTCAGACACGACTGAAGGGACTTAGCACAGCACTTATACCCCCTGTCTACCAACCATGGTGTGTCAGTGTGTTAGTATACCCGTTTCATAATAAAAAAGAAAAATTTTGAAATACGGCAAATTTTGAAAAATTGGCTGCATTGTTGCTATGTTTGGAGCCATCCTTTATAAAAAAGAAAAAGACCTTCAAGAGCGTTAGACTCTCAGATTCACCAAGTAGGGCACTTCTAGGGCAAGACACAGCAGTCCTCCCTACTAAAAAGTGAAATCAAACAAATACGTTCCAGTCCTATGGCTTCATCTTTAGTTAAAATTTAAAACCCTTCTAGTTTTATGTGGCTTTAAGGCCCTATTGTTAACTTATCATATCAGGGACTCTGGATGGCACCTTCTCGGAAGGGCAGTGACTCCGGATGCAGACATACAAGCCCCATGGGGCAGGGTCCCCCACCAGCGAGCAAATGGGACTCCAAGGTGACCTTATGACTCCCAGTTTTGCCAGGAGTCAGTCACTAAATAAAGGGGACATGTGCAGTGTTATTAATTAGAGGATCACCCATTGTCAGAAAGTGCACATTGATTCAGATTACATCAGAGAAATGTGTGCCAAGGCCAAACAAAACCATTTCTAGGACTTCTGAATCAATAACAATGAATTTCTTCTTAAAAATGCAATGTAAAGTATCATTCTCTTTGAACTAATCATGTGTCTGAGCATCACCTGATGTGATGTTGTGTGGATCTCTGTCACTAACCTTAAGTTTATCTTTCAAATCAGAAAAGATACCATCCCTTTGAGGAGGGCAGGGCAACCCACTGCAGTATTCTTGCCCGGAGAATCCCATGGACAGAGGAGCCTGGCGGGCTACAGTCCATGGGGTCACAAAGAGTCAGACACGATTGAAGCAGCTGAGCACCCAGGCACGCGGCACCCTTTTATCACAGAACTTCTCAGGGAAAGCACTTTTTCTATTGAAGGAGTGAGGGATAAGGTCTGTTTGAGGAAGGAGCCATGGGGCGAGGCTGGGAGCGGGTGTCAGGAACAACGGATGATGCTGTGTGGTCAGGCTCCTCAGCATGGCTGTCCTCTTGCTCTCTGTCCGTCCCCTGCCTGGCTGGTGTCTGCTTCACCTACAATCTGCTCGCATAACTGACCTGCCTAAGCACTTGCCCCAGGCCCTGTGCTAAGTCAATTCAGTTTTGTCCGACCCTTTGCGACCCTATGGAGGGTGGAAATTCACCAGGGAAGAATACTGGAGTGGGTTACCATGCCCTCCAGGGGATCTTCCCGACCCAGGGATGGAACCTGAGTCTCCTGCCTTGGCAGATGGGTTCTTTACCACTAAAGTCACTTGGAACGCCCACCCCAGCACCCCCTGGTGCTTGCCCTAATCAAAGGGGTGCTGAGGAGCCTCTGGTGCCTCTGCTGGTTACCCTGGTAACTAACAAGCCCTCCTGACATCCATCCCACTGTAACTGGTGATCTCCGACCCTCCCCAGCAAACACTGCTGCTGTATTCGCCCCACACGGTGGGGCGTCACTCCAGGACCTTGCTTCCAACATGTGAGCTTCCCCATCTGTTAAACCAAGGCCCCCCAAACTCTGGGATCAAATGCCTGATGCTCTGAGGTGGGGCTGTTGTAATAACTATAGGAATAAAATGCACAATAAATGTAATATATTTGAACCATCCCCAAACCATCTGCCCCACTCCATCTGTGGGAAAATTCTCTTCCAGGAAATCGGTCCTGGTGCCAAAAAGGTTGGGGACTGTGGCCTTTAAACCACTGATGTCTCTGACTCTGGGCTCTTTCTTCAGCCTAGAATAGGTCTGGGGGTGCAGCCCAACAGACACTCACACGGGTGAAAAGGAAATGCTATCTTGCGTTTGCTACTATTTTGGGCATCTGTTTCTGATAGGGGTTGCACCTCCATTTGTTGAGTTATTTTACAGTCCAGTAAACTGTAGAGCGCTGATAGTCATGCAGGTAATTCTCGCTTATAGAAATGTAGATAAACTTATCTGGTGGAATAGAATGGATCACCACTGTGGTTCTTCACCCACGTTCCTGACCAACTTTGGCTTCCCTGGTGGCTCAGAGGTTAAAGCGTCTGACTACGATGCAGGAGACCTGGGTCCGATCCCTGGATTGGGAAGATCCCCTGGAGAAGGAAATGGCAACCCACTCCAGTACTCTTGCCTGGAGAATCCCATGGACAGAGGAGCCTGGTGGGCTATAGTCCACGGGGTCGCAAAGAGTCGGACACGACTGAGCGACTTCACTTCACTTCTGAATTAATGAGATCAATTGTTTACAAGTGTTCATTTCATATTTTTTTAAGTCACGATTTTCCTTACTTGAAAATGATGATCTTGGGACTTCCCTGGCGATCCAGTGGTTAGGACTCAGCACTTTCACTGCGGTGGCCCCGGGTTCAATCCCCAGTCAGGGAACTAAGATCCTTCAAGCCCGCCTAGCGCAGCCCACCCCCCAATGATATCTTGAAACAGCATGTTATGCACGAACCTGTAACAGAGTCTATTATATGTCACTCATATTTAACCCTGAACTTTTTCAAGAGCCGATTTCAATTGCATATTTTAAGTAAAGCCTGAGACACAGTTTCTTTTTCTTTTAGCTCCAGACAAGCTTGACGGAACCCATGACGTTATCCAAATCGATCTCTCTTCCTCGCAGCGCCTACTGGCACCACATCACCCGGCAGAGCAGCGTTGGAGAAATCTACAGTTTGCAAGGCAAGTGAGCTTCCTGGGGGTGAAACCAGGAGCCACGCAGTTTGCTTTGTATTTTCCCTGCTTGCTTCTCCTCCATTTTCATTTATCTGCTTTCCCTGCCCACAGTGGGAGCTCTGAGACTTACCACGGCTTTTCTAAAATTATTATTTCATAGACTCATGGTAAAAATTATCGCAAAGCTAACCAAGGGCCGAGGAACTGCTTTGGCGAAGGAGTGGAACTGAAAAAATGATACAAACATTGTCAGAAGCTAAAAGTGGCTACTACCAGGGTCTGTTTCCTGCTGTGTCTTACAAAGGGTTTGCCTCTTAGCATCTTTTTGCCATAAGAGGGTTGACTCTCTGTTCAGGAGGCTGACTGCTGGCTTCGTCATGAGATGCTCCGTGAACTCTCATAGTTTTAAGGCTGATGTCGAAACCATTTGGGAGGGAGCAGGGCAGGAGAAGAGGAGTGTAAATCCGTTGCTTCTGTATTTTTCCTAATGGTAAATGGTTGACTGACTGCATAGACGTGCAGATGAATCAGGTTAACAGTGGCAGGTATTTGATCAATAACAGCAGAACTCAGCTTCCACAGTTCTCTTCCTGTTTCTTCCCTTCTGTCCTTAATGAATAAACTTATCCTTCAAATAAAATATTCAGCTGCAAGAAACTAATAACTGACCAAGACAGGAGGAAGCAGGAACTAGGGAAAATAAGGCTTAAAACAAAACCAAACACACACAGCTGAAAACTCATCAGACAAACCTTTTTTGAGCACAAAAGGCTTGAATGTAGGAGCTACCCAGTAAATATCAGGTGAAGGAATGACCGTTATAACCTTCAACGTAATTAGGCACTCAGAATATTCTTCTTTTTATGCATGAACTTTTGCTCATATTAACAACACTAAATGTTTTGAGAGGAAAAAAATGGTGACAAACAACCTGAAATAGTGTTATTTTTTAAGCAATATTTGCTTGCCAGAGTTTCAGACCTAGAATAATGAGATTCAATGAGTGGGAATGAATGATTAAGATACATTCTGCAGGAAAAAGCAGAACCATTTTAGTCATTTATGGAAGATAACTGCATTTGATATTTTCAATGAACTGTCTTACCACCAACTTGACTGCTGTATTTAACAGGTGGTGATTATTTTTTGTATTATTTATTTGTATGAGAAGATCTTTAGTAGGATAAGGACTAGAGGACTGGGAAAGGGAGGGGAAACTGCTCTGACAGCTCATGAATCAGAGAAGACGTGCTTCTCATTCCATTGGTTCCCTCCAGAAATGCCAGCACTACACACTTAAATTGCCCGAGTCGTGATCTTGTAAAATTCATCTTGCTTGTTCCTGTGGTTAGAAATAATTAGAAAATGTGCTTTTAATATAAATTTATTTTTATTTAAATGTAATCATATATCTGTAAATATTCAATAGAAGAAAACTAAAAATATGGAATATTCAAAGAAGAAAACAAAAAAAACTAAATCTCTAAGCTACTGCAAATAAGTTGTAGAAATACTACTACAAATCAGTTGGAAATGGGTTGGAACAACTCTACTGATAACTTTGGGTTCTAACAAGGTTTTGGTCTATAATTCCAGCAAATAAAAGACTATGGTTTTCATGGTAACATGGAAAACTTTTCTCTGAAGGTAGTATTAAGATTTAGGTGGATAACTTCCAAAATAATGTCATAAGCGCCCAACAGAAAATGCCAGAAGGCAGTGAAATTGCTGAAAACATTGCCGTGAGACTTGTTGGAGGACAGTGGTGATTTACACAATAAAACAGAATCAATAAGTGATTAGATACTCTATGATTTATCTCACTAATATTTCCAGTTAAGGGTTTCAAATGCCTTATTAGTTATGATCTATTTAGATGATTGTGTTGGGGAGGAAAAATATACCTTCTACCCTTCAGGGTTCTTTGGCTGCTCTAATAATTAAATTGATGTGAAATTAACAGGAGAAAAATAAATCTAATGGTATACATTAGGGATTCCCATGAGACCCAAAGCCAAGAATGGTGGCTGAGGCTTATCCAGTGTTCTGAGCTAAGGGAAGGGACAGGGCCTAGGGCTTCCAAGGGTAGAGGTGGGTGGCAGGACACAGGTGACAAGAAGAGCAGGTGTTTGGTAATTAGATGTTTGCCCTGCCACACAGATTGGTCCTTCTGATAAAAGTTATCTCTGGTAACAGCTCTGCATCTGAGCCAGGCGCTCAGTCTGGATTCTTTTAGGCAATTAAGCAGGAGGTTAAAAACTCTTCCTGAGTCTTCTGGGCCTTCATTGTCTTTGGCTCAAAATAATCCACTTGCCAAAGTGGAACATTTTGGGGAAGCTCGTTCTGAACCCCTTCAATCTCAATGTCACATTCTTCTCTGGTTGTTGTTTGTAGCTGACCAAAAAAAAAAAAAAAAAATGCATTGACGAAGGTAATCACTGTAAATCAGATAACTATAAAATGTATTCAATGCAGAGTACATTTCACTCTGCTGGGCATTTATTTTTTTTATTTTTTTATTTTTTTGTATTTTTTTTTTATTAAATTTTAAAATCTTTAATTCTTACATGTGTTCCCAAACATGAAACCCCCTCCCACCTCCCTCCCCATAACATCTCTGTGGGTGATCCCCATGCACCAGCCCCAATCATGCTGTATCCTGCGTCAGACATAGACTGGCGATTCAATTCTTACATGATAGTATACATGATAGAATGCCATTCTCCCAAATCATCCCGCCCTCTCCCTCTCTCTCTGAGTCCAAAAGTCCATTATACACAGCTGTGTCTTTTTTCCTGTCTTGCATACAGGGTCGTCATTGCCATCTTTCTAAATTCCATATATATGTGTTAGTATACTGTATTGGTGTTTTTCTTTCTGGCTTACTTCACTCTGTATAATCGGCTCCAGTTTCATCCATCTCATCAGAACTGATTCAAATGAATTCTTTTTAACGGCTGAGTAATACTCCATCGTGTATATGTACCAAAGCTTCCTTATCCATTCATCTGCTGATGGACATCTAGGTTGTTTCCATGTCCTGGCTATTATAAACAGTGCTGCGATGAACATTGGGGTACATGTGTCTCTTTCAATTCTGGTTTCCTCGGTGTGTATACCCAGCAGTGGGATTGCTGGGTCATAAGGTAGTTCTATTTGCAATTTTTTAAGGAATCTCCACACTGTTCTCCATAGTGGCTGTACTAGTTTGCATTCCCACCAACAGTGTAGGAGGGTTCCCTTTTCTCCACACCCTCTCCAGCATTTATTGCTTGCAGATTTTTGGATCGCAGCCATTCTGACTGGTGTGAAGTGGTACCTCATTGTGGTTTTGATTTGCATTTCTCTGATAATGAGTGATGTTGAGCATCTTTTCATGTGTTTGTTAGCCATCCATATGTCTTCTTTGGAGAAATGTCTATTTAGTTCTTTGGCCCATTTTTTGATTGGGTCGTTTATTTTTCTGGAATTGAGCTGCATAAGTTGCTTGTATATTTTTGAGATTAGTTGTTTGTCAGTTGCTTCATTTGCTATTATTTTCTCCCATTCAGAAGGCTGTCTTTTCACCTTGCTTATAGTTTCCTTTGTTGTGCAGAAGCTTTTAATTTTAATTAGATCCCATTTGTTTATTTTTGCTTTTATTTCCAGAATTCTGGGAGGTGGATCATAGAGGATCCTGCTGTGATTTATGTCTGAGAGTGTTTTGCCTATATTCTCCTCTAGGAGTTTTATAGTTTCTGGTCTTACATTTAGATCTTTAATCCATTTTGAGTTTATTTTTGTGTGCGGTGTTAGAAAGTGATCTAGTTTCATTCTTTTACAAGTGGTTGACCAGTTTTCCCAGCACCACTTGTTAAAGAGATTGTCTTTACTCCATTGTATATTCTTGCCTCCTTTGTCAAAGATAAGGTGTCCATATGTGTGTGGATTTATCTCTGGGCTTTCTATTTTGTTCCATTGATCTATATGTCTGTCTTTGTGCCAGTACCATACTGTTTTGATGACTGTGGCTTTGTAGTAGAGCCTGAAGTCAGGCAAGTTGATTCCTCCAGTTCCATTCTTCTTTCTCAAGATTGCTTTGGCTATTCGAGGTTTTTTGTATTTCCATACAAATCTTGAAATTATTTGTTCTAGTTCTGTGAAAAATATGGCTGGTAGCTTGATAGGGATTGCGTTGAATTTGTAAATTGCTTTGGGTAGTATACTCATTTTCACTATATTGATTCTTCCAATCCATGAACATGGTATATTTCTCCATCTATTAGTGTCCTCTTTGATTTCTTTCATCAGTGTTTTATAGTTTTCTATATATAGGTCTTTAGTTTCTTTGGGTAGATATATTCCTAAGTATTTTATTCTTTTTGTTGCAATGGTGAATGGAATTGTTTCCTTAATTTCTTTTTCTACTTTCTCATTATTAGTGTATAGGAATGCAAGGGATTTCTGTGTGTTGATTTTATATCCTGCAACTTTACTATATTCATTGATGAGCTCTAGTAATTTTCTGGTGGAGTCTTTAGGGTTTTCCATGTAGAGGATCATGTCATCTGCAAACAGTGAGAGTTTTACTTCTTCTTTTCCAATTTGGATTCCTTTTATTTCTTTTTCTGCTCTGATTGCTGTGGCCAAAACTTCCAGAACTATGTTGAATAGTAGCGGTGAAAGTGGACACCCTTGTCTTGTTCCTGACTTTAGGGGAAATGCTTTCAATTTTTCACCATTAAGGATAATGTTTGCTGTGGGTTTGTCATATATAGCTTTTATTATGTTGAGGTATGTTCCTTCTATTCCTGCTTTCTGGAGAGTTTTTATCATAAATGGATGTTGAATTTTGTCAAAGGCCTTCTCTGCATCTATTGAGATAATCATATGGTTTTTATTTTTCAATTTGTTAATGTGGTGAATTACATTGATTGATTTGCGGATATTGAAGAATCCTTGCATCCCTGGGATAAAGCCCACTTGGTCATGGTGTATGATCTTTTTAATATGTTGTTGGATTCTGATTGCTAGAATTTTGTTGAGGATTTTTGCATCTATGTTCATCAGTGATATTGGCCTGTAGTTTTCTTTTTTTGTGACATCTTTGTCAGGTTTTGGTATTAGGGTGATGGTGGCCTCATAGAATGAGTTTGGAAGTTTACCTTCCTCTGCAATTTTCTGGAAGAGTTTGAGTAGGATAGATGTTAGCTCTTCTCTAAATTTTTGGTAGAATTCAGCTGTGAAGCCGTCTGGACCTGGGCTTTTGTTTGCTGGAAGATTTCTGATTACAGTTTCAATTTCCGTGCTGGTGATGGGTCTGTTAAGATTTTCTATTTCTTCCTGGTTCAGTTTTGGAAAATTGTACTTTTCTAAGAATTTGTCCATTTCTTCCACATTGTCCATTTTATTGGCATACAACTGCTGATAGTAGTCTCTTATGATCTTTTGTATTTCTGTGTCGTCTGTTGTGATCTCTCCATTTTCATTTCTAATTTTATTGATTTGATTTTTCTCTCTTTGCTTCTTGATGAGTCTGGCTAGTGGTTTGTCAATTTTATTTATCCTTTCAAAGAACCAGCTTTTGGCCTTGTTGATTTTTGCTATGGTCTCTTTTGTTTCTTTAGCATTTATTTCTGCCCTAATTTTTAAGATTTCTTTCCTTCTACTAACTCTGGGGTTCTCCAATTCTTCCTTTTCTAGTTGCTTTAGTTGTAGAGTTAGGTTATTTATTTGACTTTTTTCTTGTTTCTTGAGGTATGCCTGTATTGCTATGAACTTTCCTCTTAGCACTGCTTTTATAGTGTCCCACAGGTTTTGGGTTGTTGTGTTTTCATTTTCATTAGTTTCTATGCATATTTTGATTTCTTTTTTGATTTCTTCTGTGATTTGTTGGTTATTCAGAAGTGTGTTGTTCAACCTCCATATGTTGGAATTTTTAGTAGTTTTTCTCCTGTAATTGAGATCTAATCTTAATGCATTATGGTCAGAAAAGATGCTTGGAATGATTTCGATTTTTTTGAATTTATCAAGTTTAGATTTATGGCCCAGGATGTGATCTATCCTGGAGAAGGTTCCATGAGCACTTGAAAAAAAGGTGAAATTCATTGTTTTGGGGTGAAATGTCCTATAGATATCAATTAGGTCTAATTGATCTAATGTATCATTTAAAGTTTGCGTTTCTTTGTTAATTTTCTGTTTAGTTGATCTGTCCATAGGTGTGAGTGGGGTATTAAAGTCTCCCACTATTATTGTGTTATTGTTGATTTCCCCTTTCATACTTGTTAGCATTTGTCTTACATATTGCGGTGCTCCTATATTGGGTGCATATATATTTATAATTGTTATATCTTCTTCTTGGATTGATCCTTTGATCACTATGTAGTGGCCTTCTTTGTCTCTTTTCACAGCCTTTGTTTTAAAGTCTATTTTATCAGATATGAGTATTGCCACTCCTGCTTTCTTTTGGTCTCTATTTGCGTGGTATATCTTATTCCAGCCCTTCACTTTCAGTCTATATGTGTCCCTTGTTTTGAGGTGGGTCTCTTGTAAGCAACATATAGAGGGGTCTTGTTTTTGTATCCATTCGGCCAGTCTTTGCCTTTTGGTTGGGGCATTCAACCCATTTACGTTTAAGGTAATTATTGATAAGTATGATCCCGTTACCATTTACTTTATTGTTTTGGGTTCGGGTTTATACACCCTTTTCGGTTTCCTGTCTAGAGAATATCCTTTAGAATTTGTTGGAGAGCTGGTTTGGTGGTGCTGAATTCTCTCAGCTTTTGCTTGTCTGTAAAGCTTTTGATTTCTCCTTCGTATTTGAATGAGATCCTTGCTGGGTACAGTAATCTGGGCTGTAGGTTATTGTCTTTCATCACTTTAAGTATGTCTTGCCATTCCCTCCTGGCCTGAAGAGTTTCTATTGAAAGATCAGCTGTTATCCTTATGGGAATCCCCTTGTGTGTTATTTGTTGTTTTTCCCTTGCTGCTTTTAATATTTGTTCTTTGTGTTTGACCTTTGTTAATTTAATTAATATGTGTCTTGGGGTGTTTCGCCTTGGGTTTATCCTATTTGGAACTCTCTGTGTTTCTTGGACTTGGGTGATTATTTCCTTCCCCATTTTAGGGAAGTTTTCAACTATTATCTCCTCAAGGATTTTCTCATGATCTTTCTTTCTGTCTTCTTCTTCTGGGACTCCTATAATTCGAATGTTGGAGCGTTTCATATTGTCCTGGAGGTCTCTGAGATTGTCCTCGTTTCTTTTAATTCGTATTTCTTGTTTCCTCTCTGATTCATTTATTTCTACCATTCTATCTTCTATTTCACTAATCCTATCTTCTGCCTCCGTTATTCTACTATTTGTTGCCTCCAGAGTGTTTCTGATCTCATTTATTGCATTATTCATTATATTTTGACTCTTTTTTATTTCTTCTAGGTCCTTGTTAAACCTTTCTTGCATCTTCTCAATCCTTGTCTCTAGGCTATTTATCTGTGATTCCATTTTGATTTCAAGATTTTGGATCATTTTCACTATCAATATTCGGAATTCCTTCTCAGGTAGATTCCCTACTTCTTCCTCTTTTGTTTGGTTTGGTGGGCAACTCTCCTGTTCCTTTACCTGCTGAGTATTCCTCTGTCTCTTCATCTTGGTTATATTGCTGCGTTTGGGGTGGTCTTTTTATATTCTGGTGATTTGTGGAGTTCTCTTTATTATGGAGCTTCCTCACTGTGGGTGGGGTTCTATCAGTGGCTTGTCAAGGTTTCTTGGTTAGGGAGGCTTATCTTGGAGTTCCGGTGGGTGGAGCTGGGTTTCTTCTCTCTGGAGTGCAGTGGAGTGACCAGTGATGGGTTATGAGACATCAAAGGTTTTGGAATAATTTTGAGCTGCCTGTATATTCAAGCTCAGGGGAGTGTTCCTGTGTTGCTGGAGAATTTGAGTGATATGTCTTGTTTTGGAACTTGTTGGCCCTTGGGTGGAGCTTGGTTTCAGTGTAAGTATGAAGGCATTTGATGAGCTCCTATTGCTTAATGTTCCCTGAATTCAAGAGTTCTCTAATGTTTTCAGGTTTTGTATTTAAGCCTCCTGCTTCTGGTCTTCAGTTTTTACAGTAGCCTCTAGACTTCTCCATCTATACAGCACCGATGATAAAACATCTAGGTTAAAGATGAAAAGTTTCTCCACATTGAGGGACACTCAGAGAGGTTCACTGAGTTACAAGGAGAAGAGAAGATGGAGGGGGTAGTTAGAGGTAACTGGAATGAGATGCGGTGAGATCAAAAGAGGAGAGAGCAAGCTAGCCAGTAGTCACTTCCTTATGTGCGCTCTATAGTCTGGCCCGCTCAGGTATTTACGGAGTTATACAGGGAAGAGGAGAGGGAGGAAGTAGACAGAGGTGACCAGGAGGATAAGAGAGAAGAATGAGAAGGAGAGAGACAAATCCTGCCAGTAACCAGTTCCTTAGGTGTTCTCCACTGTCTGGAACACACAGAGATTCACAGAGTTGGATAGAGAAGAGATGGGGGAGAAAAGAGACAGAGGCCACCTGGTGGAGAAAAAGGAGAGTCTATAGGAGAAGAGAGTGGTCAAGCCAGTAATCTCGCTCTCAGGTAAACTTGGGTCGTGAAGTTTGGGTTTTTAAATGAACATAATTGACAACAAAAACCTAAGAGCAAAGGTTAAAAATCTAGAGTAGAGGTTGGATTTTCAAAAATACAATATTAAAGAAAAGAAGCAGAAGGAAAAAGCAGGAAAGAAAGAAAGAAAAAAAACCAAGAATTATTAAAAAAAAAAAAACAAGCAAACAAAACAAAACAAAACAAACAAACAAACAAAAACCCCACCAACAACCATCCAAAGGCTATATATGGTGTTTGCCTTAAAAAAAAAAAAAGTCTTTTTTTTTTAAAAATAGTAATAATAGGTTATAGTAATAAAAATTAAAGGAGAAATAGAAGATTTAACAATTAAAAAAAAAGGTTAGGAAAAAAAAAGAGAAAAAAAAAAAGAAAGAAAAAAAAAAAAGGAATGATTTTTAAAATAGTAAAAATATATCTGGCTCTTCTCTGATGTTTTGGGCCGTGTGGGATCACTTCCAAGGTGGTTCCCTCTGTTTAACTTCTTCCGTTTGCTGGTTTTTCAGGCTCACTAGTTCAGTCGCGCTGTGGGGAGGGGGAATGCCGCAGACAAATAGCGCTGTCGTGTGCTCTCAGTGTCACAGCCCCGCTTGACCTGTCCCTTCTCGCGGCGCACAAACCGCTCCGGCTCTACGATGCACAGCCGGGAACCGTCTGGGGCTGGCCCTAGGCTGCGTGCACTTCCCGGTCCAAGCCGCTCATGTTTGGCGCTCAGGCAGCCCTCAGAGGCACAGATTCGGCTGGGACTGCGCTTTGTGCCCTTCCCAGGTCCGAGTAGCTCAGGAGTTTGGCGAGCGTGATCGCCGCGGCTTGTCACCTTTTCTGTCTCTGCTGCTCAACTTTCTGGGTGGACCGCTGGCGTCCCCCGTGAGGCAGATTGTGACTGTCCAGCACCCCCAGAAGTTTTAGCAAAGAAGCCCGCTTGCAGTTAGGTAAGTAAAGTCTCTCCAGGTCTGCAATTGCCCCTTTCCAGTCCTTACGGCTCTGGCTGCCTGTCCCCGGCGGGGGATGGTCTGCAGCCGGCTTTTTCCGTTCCGTCCTTTGTTCTGTGCTCGGTCCTGGCGGCGTCTTATGTTCGAGCTTTTCGTGCGGTAGCTATCCCACAGTCTGGTTTGCTAGCGCAAGTTAGATCGTTCTGGTTGCGCGTGGGGCGTTCCTGCCCGATTCTTACAAAGCACTGCAGCCCGCGCCTCCCGCGCGTCCCTACCCTGCCCCCACTTCCCAATGGCGGATGCAGGCGTCTGTGCTGCTTTTCCGCTGGGGGAGTTACTGTTGGGCTTGTAATCTCTTGGTTTTAATTATTTCTTTATTTTTCCTTCCTGTTATGTTGCCCTCTGGGTTTCCAAGACTCGCCACAGACTCGGCAGGGAGAGTGTTTCCTGATGTTTGGAAACCTCTCTTCTTAAAATTCCCTTCCCGGGACGGGCTTCCCTTCCCGGGACGGGCTTCCCTTCCCGGGACGGAGTTCCCTCCCCACCTCCTTTGTCTCCTTTTTCGTCGTTTATATTTTTCCCTACCTGTTTTTGAAGACAATGGTCTGCTTTTCTGGTTGCCTGCTGTCCTCTGCCAGCCTACAGAGGTTGTTTTGTGGAGTTTGCTCAGCGTTGAAATGTTCTTTTGAGGAATTAGTGAGGGAGAGAGTGGTCTTCCCGTCCTATTCCTCCGCCATCTTTATGCTCCTCTCTGGGCATTTATTTTTGCGTTGCATACCTCTTGCCTGCGTGCTCAGGTATGTCCAACTCTGCAGCACCATGGACTGTAACCCACCAGGCTTCTCTGTCCATGGAGTTTTCCAGGCAAAAATATTGTAGAGAATGAGTTGCCATTTCCTCCTCATCCACCTCCTCAGGATGTGGATCTTCCTGACCCAGGTATCGAACCCATGTCTCTGGCTTCTCCTGTATTGACAGGCGGATTCTTTACTGCTGCGCCAGCTGAGAAGCCCAAATAAATTAAAAGTGAAAAAAGTCACTCAGTTGTGTCCGACTCATTGTGACCGCATATACTATACAGCCCATGGAATTCTCCAGGCCAGAATACTGGAGTGCTGGAGTGGGTTGTCATGCCCTTCTCCAGGAGATCTTCCCAACCCAGAGATCGAACCAAGGTCTCCTGCGTTGCAGGTGGATTCTTTAGTAGCTGAGCCACCAGGGAAGCCTAAGAATACTGGAGTGAGTAGCCTATCTCTTCTCCAGTGAATCTTCCCAGCCTAGGAATTGAACCGGGGTCTCCTGCATTGCAGGCAGATGTTTAAAAAGAGAGAGAAGGAAAATAGAGACAATCTCATCACCCCTTCATCCCACTAAACTACATATACAAGTGTGGTTTTTGGCATCTCAGTCCTCACCTGTGCTCATTAAAGTGGTACCCCCTCTTTACAAGGAGGGGAACATGGTCAAGCAGCTGCCGTCACTGATTGTCCAGAGTCCGAGGACAACTGACACTGGGGGGAGACACATCACCGAGTAAACCGCAGGTGGCATCGGGGACTAAAAATATCATTAGGGTCTTTCCAGCATACTGTGAACATTCTCACTGTGGAGCTGAGGCCAGTATGAATTCAATTCATCAGGCTTTCATTCACAAGGTAATAGGGGGAAGTGAATATGCTTAAAGTTTAATAGATTGGAATTCATTAATAAGCAGCACATGTACTGGAAGTGGAAAAGAAAATTCCTGGTGTGAAACCAAATCCATTCTCTACAGGACTTACCTATAACTTCAGCTGCCTATCACCCTCAAAACTGCACTCTCTTTGGTTTTACTGTATTCATGTCTGTCATCTACTCTATAACCGTAGAGGCAAGATAGACTTAAAAGATTGACGTATCAATACTGACATCCTGTGTTTACACTAATGTCTGGAAAAGAGGTGCAATGTAATCTTCCAGATCTCCCACTAGGCGCTCAGAAAGAGTGGGCTCTTACAGCTTCCCTGTTGGACGCTAGCTCTCTGGAGTCAAAAAAAAAAAAAATTGACAAACAGAATAATTCACCTTTAGGTGGCTAAATCCAAGGCTGCTGCTGTTGAAAATCTCTGCCCCTAAACGGCTGTGATGGGTTCTGACTCCCCTTCCTGCAGAGGGTGTTCATAAAGACTTTTCTAGATTTTTAGTGGGCAGTCAGGATGGTTGATTATTAGAAGGTAGTTTTTCTATGTCTCTAACTTCTGCATTTATGAAAAACATTTATGTCACTACACCTTCTCGTGATGCTCTTTCTAGTCTCAGGGAACTCTTGGTCCAAAAGTGAAGGCTTAAAACACACTATTTGTTTCACTCATATCAGAACTGTGATTTTAGTTCTAAGGCCTTCAGCACAAAATGTGTTGGGAAGATGAGAAACACTCAGAAAAGCAAAAAGAAAGGGAGGGAGAAAAAGAAAATAAGTCCGTAATGTAAGCGAGTACAGGTTCAGCTGCTCACCGCTCAACAGCCAGGAAATTGAGGAGCAGAATTCGGTAGAGAAGAAAGAACTTTATTCAGAAAAGCTGGTGATCTGGGGAGATGGTGGCCTCATGTCTGAAAACCAACTCCCAAGATTCTGCTCAGCCATGAGAGCTTTTAAAGGGAAAAGAGGGGGAACAATCTCAGTTAATCATTGAGGCAGGAAGTCAGATTATTCATCATTTTCTCTTGCATGCAGGCCTGCTGACTTCTCCCCGTCATCCTTAGGATGCTGTCTTGCCAGGAGAGTCGGCCTGGGGATTTGCAAAGGAGAAGAAGCTAAGGGTAGAGACCTAGCTTCTTTAACTACTTAATTATTCCTTCTAATCTAGGAAAGGAATCAACAGGCTAGATTAAGTGTACACTTTTGTGTGTGTGCTCAGTCATGTCCTACTCTTTGCGACCCCGTGGATTCTAGCCCCCATGGACTCCTTTGTCCATGGAATTTTCCAGGCAAGAATTCTAGAGTGGGCTGCCAATTCCTTCTCCAGGGGATCTTCCTAACCAAGGGATCAAACCGTAGTCTCCTGTATTAGCAGATGAATTCTTTACCACTGTGCCCCCTGGGAAGCCCTAAGGTGTATATTTAGGAAAGCAGAAATCAGGAGCTACATTAACTGTTGCCTAACGATCTAGTCTTTATGATTAAAGTCTAAGGAAAACAGAGATAAACAAACAAAAGGGACATGGAAGCTGCTTCCAGTAAGGGGGTCAGAGTTGTCCTTCAGTTCAGTTCAGTTCAGTCGTTCAGTCGTGTCCGACTCTTTGCAACCCCATGAATCGCAGCACGCCAGGCCTCCCTGTCCATCACCAACTCCTGGAATTCACTCAGACTCATGTCCATTGAGTCAGTGATGCCATCCAACCATCTCATCCTCTGTCGTCCCCTTCTCCTCCTGCCCCCAATCCCTCCTAGCATGAAAGTCTTTTCTAATGAGTCAACTCTTCGCATGAGGTGGCCGAAGTACTGGAGTTTCATCTTTAGCATCATTCCTTCCAAAGAAATCCCAGGGCTGATCTCCTTCAGAATGGACTGGTTGGATCTCCTTGCAGTCCAAGAGACTCTCAAGAGTCTTCTCCAACACCACAGTTCAAAAGCATCAATTCTTCGGCGCTCGATCTTCTTCAGAGTCCAACTCTCACATCCATACATGACTACTGGAAAAACCATAGCCTTGACTAGACGGACCTTAGTCGGCAAAGTAATGTCTCTGCTTTTGAATATGCTATCTAGGTTGGTCATAACTTTTCTTCCAAGGAGTAAGCATCTTTTAATTTCATGGCTGCAATCACCATCTGCAGTGATTTTGGAGCCCCCAAAAATAAAGTCTGACACTGTTTCCCCATCTATTCACATGGAGTGATGGGACCAGATGCCATGATTTTCCTTTTGTGAATGTTGAGCTTTAAGCCAACTTTTTCACTCTCCTCTTTTACTTTCATCAAGAGGCTTTTTAGTTACTCTATTATTTACAATATTGTGATGGTTTTTGCTATACATCAACATGACTTTTAATCACAATTCTACTTATGTACACAACAGATTATGGAACAGAGTCAGTCGCTTCAGTCATGTCCGACTCTTTGTGATCCCATGGACTATAGCCCACCAAGCACTGTCTGTAGGATTCTCCAGGCAAGAATACTGGAGTGGGTTGCCATTCCCTTCTCCAAGGGATTTTCCTGACCCAGGGTTTGAACCCGGGCCTCCTGCATTGCAGGCAGTTTCTTTACCATCTGAGCCACCAGAGACGCCCAGAGAATGTCAAATGGTTTGGGGCTTTCATCACTCAGAGCTCTGGAGCACAGAGCTTTGGGGAAAGTCTGAAGCCTGAAGGTCAATGGTGAAATGCTGCATTTAACAAAAAAGCAGCAACATTTAACGAAGAAACGTGCCATAAGTACGAATTTAAATAGATTATGGGAGGAATCAAGTTTGCATCAGACATCAAGCTGACGTCATCTTTACTTACACCTCTTATTAAAAGCGTTCCCACTTTAAACTTAGTAGTTAGTCGCTGGGTCATATCCAGCTCTTTGCGGCCCCACAGACTGCAACCTGCCAGGGCCCTCTGTTCATGGGATTATCCAGGGAAGAATACCGGAGTGGGTTGCCATAGAAAATGCATTGAAAAGCTACTGGGAGGGGTAGCGTCGATACCGCTCCCCGAGGACAGTCCTCAGCCTGTGTCTCAAGGAGCAGCACCCAGCCCCAGCGGCCCGGCGGCCCATGTCCTGCACAGCCAGGCTGCCTGCCTGAACAGCTGGCACGTCTGCTGCTCGCTAAAGGACCGTCATTCTCCCTGGACACCGATGCTTGCAGCTGCTGGTCCTCGCTCAGGTGGCCCAGGAGGCGCCAGGAGATGCCGAGGCTCCTGCCCCTGGTAGCCAGGTTTCTGTCTCCATCTGCCGCTCGCCTCCAGGGTGAGTTCTCCCACATGCTACAGTGATGGAAGGGGCCTCGAGAATATGGGCCGGAAATGAGCCCTGTGCACCGGCTTAGGGGACTGGGTGTTACCCGTCAATGTTCCCTGATACATTTATTGACTCCTTTTTTGCACCAGTTTTTATGAGATAGGCTGGGACTCATTTTTGAACAGTCTGAACAGCTTTGCTCTTTGAATTAAGGACCATTGGAGATGCCGTTTGTAAAGGTGATAACTTTGGAGTTCTGCTTTCATTAACGCTGATTAATACGTGCCAGTTCTCAACTGCCTTAAGCCCGCCCTCCGCCCATCGCCCATAATTAGCTTCAGACCCCGAGTGTTAGCACAGCAGCGCACCTGGTTACACAGAAGGCAGTTTATGTTGGCCGAAAGGGCATCCGCGGCGCCAGTTTCTCCGAAGGACAGGATGCAAACAGGCAATTAGAATTAGAGATAACCTTCGCAAGATAGTAAATAGAGTTCTGGCGGAGACGAGGGAGGTAAATCAAAGGATTTACTTACTCTTCGTCGGCTCTGACCCTCTGTCCTCTTTTACTGCCCATTCAATTTCGAGTTTGCCTGGTTTTTAAATTGCTTCCATCGAGGTCTTCTGTTTAAATTTTCATGATATGATGTTTTCCAAATTGCAAAGTTAATGAAAGCCTCCTGCAGCAAGTAAAACACACAGAGACTTCTGCACTAGGGGTAGAAAGGAACTTCATGAGCCACGTGTCTTCCCAGAATGTGATCTGCACGTTGTCGGGTGAGTCAGTCTCGCTGGGTCCCTGGCAGCCAAATACATCACACGTCTTCCCTAGGGCCCCGGCCTGCCCTTGGAGATTCTACCACAACCATTAAAAACAAGAGCTAGTTTTTAGAATCATCAGTTTTCATCTATGTGAACATTTATGGTGGGCTTCCCGGATGGCTCAGCAGGTGAGAATCTGCTTGCCCATCCAAGAGATGTGGGTTCGATCCCCAAGTCAGGAAGATTCCCCTGGAGGAGGAAACAGCAACCCACTCAGTATTCTTGCCCAGAGAATCCCATGGACAGAGGAGCCTGGTGGGCTACAGTCCACGGGGTCACATAAGACTGAGACATGACTGAGCATAGCACAACAGCACATGACGCCTACAGCATGGCCTTGCCTTACAAAGGGTGAGTGCAGGGAAGGGCCTCCCTGGGTATCTGCACCCCCGAAACAGACGTCAGATAAAAATGCTACAATAGTCTCAGCGCGAACTGTCCTCACTGCATGCACAGTCCGTCACTCGCTCTTCCAGGCTCCCAGACGTTCAGGTCTAACTTCCATACATCAATGTATTTGTTTACAAACCTGCTTCTTCCACTAGGTTGTGAGGTAGCAAGTTTGTTTTTTTTTTTTTTTTATCCCCATGGCGCCACCAAATTTGGGGGCTCAGTCATGATGAAGAGGCTCTACCTGCAGAAGCTACAATCTTGAGTTTGGGAGCTAAGTTAATCAGAGTTTGAATATTTACCAGAGCTAAGTTGTGTGTCTTGGGGCCATTTACTTAATCTTTCTAAACGTCACTGTCTTCATCTCTAAACCAAGGATAATACTACCTATTACGGTGCTTAAATGAGATTGTCCACATGAGGCGTAAAGGTTCCCTAGTCATTAACCATTGTCAATATATTGAAGTAAATTAAATTCACGCTGAGAAGTTTCTTTCCCAGACAGAGAATCATGCTATCCTACTCCAGTTTATTCCACTTTTTTACTTTAAGATGTTATTATAGAGTTTCCACTATGCATGAAGAATTCTGTTTTGTTCTAAGGACGTTATAAAAATCTAGCTTTAAGTAATAGTATTCCGGGAGTGGGAGGCTCAAGAGGGAGAGGATATATGTACACTTATGGCTGATTCACACTGTCACACAGCAAAAACCAACACAACATTGTAAAGCAGTTACCCTCCAATTAGAGAAAAAAAATTTTTTAAGGATGTAAAATTAAAAATTAAAAAAAGAAATACATTTCCAGCATCTGAAATTCGAGAAAAACTAACTCTAACCTAAGTTTTTGATGCAAGAGGAAAAGGGACAATGTCAGGCTTAAGTCTTCATTGGTTTTTTCTTTCCCCTCTCAGTATAAGCCAGCTCTTGCCCTCTAAGGAGGTGACACTCCTCCCAAGTTTGCATCACACAGTCCATGTAGCCTAAGGAAAACAGGACTCCGTTTTCCAGGCTGGGGAGTTAAAAACTCCTGAAGGACTTTATCCAGCTCAGTGACAAAGAGGTGAACCCACCGCAGCCTGCACTCCCACCCAAGATCCATTCTGACGACTCACCCATCCTGTCTCCTGAGAACTTTTCTGAACACTTGGTGCCCGCCTCAGGCACAGCCTCTCTCCCTGGGTAGACCAGCTTTGCTTGATCCCATTATTACCAAGTCGGGTTCATCACGGTGTACATTCTACTGGCTGGACCACAGGTGAAAGGCACAGTTTAGTTAATTAAGTCTAGCACAGTGAAAATGGAATATAACTCAGTGTGAAATACAATAGTCAGCCACTTAATCCTGGTCTATTAGGTATAAAAAGTAGTTAATAAAAGGCGCAGAGCTTCCAGATAGTATATTGGATTGCGATAATCTAACGAGGGCCTTATTCAAACAGACTGCTTCACTCTCTAATTCAAACCTGGAATTGAAACTTCAATTTCAGACTTGAATTAAACCTGAAACTTGGTCTCTCTACTTGATTTTCCTCCATCAAGCTTCTACCTTGCAATATTCTAAAACACAATAGGTAACACGTGTAGTTCTATATTGATCAAACTTTTATGGAAAAAATATATTCCATTTTATTCTGTAGGGGATAAAATTGGTACATAATATTAGCTCAAGGAAAGGTTAACACAACCACGACAGAAGGTCAGCTGTCTCTGTCATGGATTTGGGTGCATATGCTCAAACATGTACACACACACACACACACACGTCTACACACACACGGGACCATTTGGCTCATTGCTGTCCACTGTTTATCACTTCCCTTGAACATGTACCTATTAAGCTATGCTTCACAAACTAGAAACTACATAGAAGAATCTTGAGAGGAAAAACAGTTCACTTGTATTTTTCTTCCTGATTCTGTTTTTTGTTCTGTTTTTTTTAACCTCATTTCTACCTCTTGCTGCTGCTGCTGCTGCTAAGTCGCTTCAGTCATGTCCAACTCTGTGCGACCCCATTACCCTTCAACTAAATGTACCCCAACCCTAATTCTAGATTTAACATTAATACTTGCTTTTCATCCATCCCCCACTCCTTATTTTCTTTTGTCTGCCAAAGAATATGACATCTGGATGATGTCATGATTGGAGAATAAGAAAAAATGAGAAACATCAGGAAATTCACATCATTAAAATGATGTGTGCATGCTAAGTCACTTCAGTCATGTCCGACTCTGTGCAACCCTAATGACTGTAGCCCACCAGGCTCTGTCCGGGGGATTCTCCAGGCAAGAATACTGGAGCGAGTTGCCATGCCCTCTTCCAGGGATGTGAAAATTATACTGCAGAGTTAATATAAATTTAAGCTGGGATGTGGCCTTCAGTAAAGTTCTGGCACTTACCCCACTGCTCTATAAATAATACATGCTAATTCAAAGTTTACTACTTCAAACTGAAAACATCCAATATTTTAAAACTTTAAATTGTGGTTGCATAAGTTTTGTTCTTGTTCTTGTTATTCAGTCACTAAGTCATGTCCAACTCTTTGTGACCACCATGGACTGCAGCACGCCAGTCTTCCCTGTCATTCACTAGTCCCAGAGTTTGCTCAACCTCATGTCTACTGAGTCAGTGATGATGTCTAACCATCTCATCCTCTGTCATCCCCTTCTCCTTCTGGTCTCAGTCTTTCCCAGCATCAAGGTCTTTTCTAATGAGTCAGCTCTTCACATCAGGTAGCCAAAGTATTGGAGCTTCAGTGTCAGTCCCTCAAGTGAATATTCAGGGTTGACTAACGTTAGTATTGACTGGTTTGATGCTATTACTGTCCAAGTCTCTCAAGAGTCTTCTCCATCACCACAGTTCAAAAGCATCAATTCTTTGGTGCTCAATCTTCTTTATGGACCAACTCTCACATCTATACATGACTGTTAGAAAACCATCAGTTCAGTTCAGTCGCTTAGTCATCTCCAGCTCTTTGCACCCCATGGACTGCAGCACACCAGGCTTCCCTGTTCATCACCAACTCCCAGAGCTTGCTCATACTCAGGTCCATTGAGTCAGTGATGCCATCCAACCATCTCATCTTCTGCCGTCCCCTTCTCCTCCCACCTTCAGTCTTTCCCAGCATCAGGGTCGTTTCCAGTGACTCAGTTCTTTGCATCAGGTGGCCAAAGGATTGGAGTTTCAGCTTCAGCATTACTCCTTCCAATGAATATTCAGGACTGATTTCCTTTAGGATGGACTGGTTGGATGTCCTTGTAGTCCAAGGGACCCTCAAGAGTCTTCTCCAGCACCACAGTACAAAAGCATCAATTCTTTGGTGCTCAGCTTTCTATATAGTCCAACTCTCACATCCATACTTGACTACTAGAAAAACCATAGCTTTGACTAGATGGACTTTTGTCGGCAAAGTAATGTCTCTACTCTTTAATATGCTGTCTAGGTTGGCATAGATTTTCTTCCAAGGAGCAAGTGCCTTTTAATTTCATGGCTGCAGTCACCATCTACAGTGATTTTGGAGCCCCCCAAAATAAAGTCTTTCACTGTTTCCATTGTTTCCCCATCTATTTGCCATGAAATGATGGGACCAGATGCCATGATCTTAGTTTCCTGAATGTTGAGTTTTAAGCCAACTTTTTCACTCTCCTCTTTCACTTTCATCAAGAGGCTCTTTAGTGCCTCTTTGCTTTCTGCCATAAGGGTGGTGTCATCTGCATATCTGAGATTACTGATATTTCTCCTGGCAATCTTGATTCCACCTTGTGCTTCATCCAGCCCAGCATTTTGCATGATGTACTCTGCATATAATTTAAATAAGCAAGGTGACAGTATACAGCCTTGATGTACTCCTTTCCCTATTTGAAACCAGTCTATTGTTCCATGTCCAGTTCTAACTGCTGGTTCTTGACCTGTACACAGATTTCTCAGGAGGCAGGTAAGGTGGTCTGGTATTCCCATCTTTAAGAACTTTCCACAGTCTGTTGTGATCCACACAGTCAAAGCTTTGGCGTAGTCAATAAAGCAGAAGTAGATGTTTTTCTGGAACTGTCTTGCCTTATCAATGATTCAACGGATGTTGGCAATTTGATCTCTGGTTCCTCTGCCTTTTCTAAATCTAGCTTGAACATCTGGAAGTAAGTTGCAGCCCCACTTGGAGAATTTTGAGCATTACTTTGCTAGCATGTGAGATGAGTGTAATTGTGCAGTAGTTTGAACATTCTTTGACATTGCCTTCCTTTGGGATTGGAATGAAAACAGACCTTTTCCATTCCATGGCCACTGCTGAGTTTTCCAAATTTGCTGGCATATTGAGTGCAACACTTTCACAGTGTTATCTTTTAGGATTTGCAATAGCTCAACTGGAATTCCATCACCTTCACTAGCTTTGTTCATAGTGATGCTTCCTAAGGTCCATTTGACTTCACATTCCAGGTTGTCTGGCTCAAGGTGAATGATCACACCATCATGGTTATCTGGGTCATGAAGATCTTTTTTGTGTAGTTCTTGTGTATATTCTTGCCACCTCTACTTAGTATCTTCTGCTTCTGTTAGGTCCATACCATTTCTTTATTGTGACCATCTTTGTCTGACATGTTCCCTTGGTATCTCTAATTTTCTTAAAAAGATCTCCAATCTTTCCCATTCTGTTGTTTTCCTCTATTTCTTGGCATTGATCACTAAGGAAGGCCTTCTTATCTTTCCTTGCTATTCTTTGGAACTCTGCATTCAAATGGCTATATCTTTCCTTTTCTCCTTTGCCTTTGGCTTCTCTTCTTTTCTCAGCTAATTGTCAGGCCTCCTCAGACAACCATTTTGCCACTTTGCATTTCTTTTTCTTGGGGATGGTCTTGATCACTGCCTCCTGTACAGTGTCACAAACCTCCATCCATAGTTCTTCAAGCACTCTGTCTATCAGATCTAATCCCTTGAACCTATTTGTCACTTCCACTGTATAATCTAAGGGATTTGATTTACGTCATACCTGAATTGTCTAGTGATTTTCCCTACTTTCTTCAATTTAAGTCTGAATTTTGCCATAAGGAGTTCATGATCTGAGCCAGTCAACTTCTGGTCTTGTTTTTGCTGACTGTATAGAGCTTCTCCATCTTTGGCTGCAAAGAATATGAACAATCTGATTTGGGTATTGACCATCTGGTGATGGCCATGTGTAGATTGTTTTCTTGTGTTGTTTGAAGAGGGTGTTTGCTATGATTGGTGAGTTCTCTTGGCAAAACTCTTTTAGCCTTTGCCCTGCTTCATTTTTTACTCCAAGGCCAAACTTGCCTGTTACTCCAGGTATCTCCTAACTTCCTGCTTTTGCATACCAGTCCCCTGTAATGAAAAGGACATCTTCTTTTAGTGTTAGTTCTAGAAGGTCTTGTAGGTCTTCATAGAACCATTCAACTTCAGCTTCTTCAGCATTACTGGTTGGGGCGTAGACTTGGATTATTGTAATATTGAATGGTTTGCCTTGGAAACCATTGCCTGTTGTTTTTGAGGTTGCATCCAAGTACTGCATTTCGGACTCTTTTGTTGACTATGATGCCTACTCCAGTTCTTCTAAGGGTTCTTGCCCACAGTAGTAGATATAATCATCATCTGAGTTAAATTCGCCCATTCCAGTCCATTTTACTTCACTGATTCCTAAAATGTTGATCTTCACTCTTGCTGTCTCCTGTTTGACCAGTTCCAATTTGCCTTGATTCATGGACCTAACATTCTAGGTTCCTATGCAATATTGTTCTTTACAGCATCAGACTTTACTTCCATCACTAGTCACATTCACAACTGGGTGTTGTTGTTACTTTGGCTCCATCTCTTCATTCTTTCTGGAGCTATTTCTCCCCTCTTCTCCAGTAGCATATTGGACACCTACCAACCTGGGAAGTTCATTTTTTAGTGTCCTGTCTTTTTGCCTTTTCATACTGTTCATGGGGTTCTCAAGGCAAGAATACTGAAGTGGTTTGCCATTCCCTTCTCCAGTGGGCCACATTTTGTCAGAACTCTCCACCATGTCCCATCCGTCTTAGGTGGCCCTACATGGCATGGCTCATAGTTTCATTGAGTTAGACAAGGCTGTGGTTGATGTGATCAGATTGGTTAGGTTTCTGTGCTTGTGGTTTTCATTCTGTCTTCTCTCTGACAGGGATAAGGATAAGAGGCTTATGGAAGCTTCCTGATGGGAGAGACTGACTGTAGGAGAAACTGGGTCTTGTTCTGATGAGCGGAGCCATGCTCAGTAAATCTTTAATTAGATTTTCTGCTGATGAGCAGGGCTGTGGCCCTCCCTGCTGTTTAACCTGAGACCAAACTATGGTGGAGGTAATGAAGATAATGGCGACCTCCTTCAAAAGGTCCCATGCAGGCACTGCTACACAACGTGCCCCCAACCCTGCAGCAGGCCACCACCAACTCAGGCCTCTGCCAGAGACTCCTGGACACTCACAGGCAAGTCTGGGTCAGTCTCCTGTGGGGTCACTGCTCCTTTCTCCTGGGTCTTGGTGTACACAAGGTTTTGTTTGTGCCTTCCAAGAGTCTGTTTCCCCAAGTCCTGTATAAGTTCTGGTGGCTCTTTTGTGGGGTTATTGGCGACCTCCTCCTAGAGGGCTTTTGCCACACCCAGGACTGCTGTACCCATAGCCTGTGCCCCTGCAGCAGGCCACTGCTGACCTGTGCAGGAGACACTCAAACACTCGAAGGCAGGTCTGGTCAGTCTCTGTGGTGTCTCCTGGTGCACACTAGATTTTGTTTGAGCCCTCCGAGCTTCTCTGGCTGGTGTGGCATTTGATTCTAAATGAAATTTCACCCCTCCTACAGTCTCGCTGGGGTTTCTCCTTTGCCCTTGGATGTGGGTATCCTCTTTTGGTGGGATCGAACATTCTCCTGTAGATGGTTCAGCAGCAAGTTGTAATTTTGGAGTTCTCTCATGAGAAGATGAGCGCACATCCTTCTACTCTGCCATCTTGTGATTATATGGGCCTTTGTCAGCAAAGTAATGTCTCTGCTTTTTAATACACTGTCTAGATTTGTCATAGTTTTTCTTCCAAGGAGCAAGCGTCTTTTAATTTCATGGCTGCAGTCACCATCTTCAGTGATTTTGGAACCCAAGAAAATAAGTCTGACACTTTTTTCACTGTTTCCCCATCTACTTGCCATGAAGTGATGGGACTGGATGCCATGATCCTTGTTTTTTGAATGTTGAGTTTTAAGCCAGCTTTTTCACTCTCCTCTTTCACCCTCATTAGTGCTATAAAGAGCTTGAAGATACCATTATGTGTATCCCTTGAGGCAGAGCGGGGGCCTGTTTCTTGACTGCTCTTCCTTGTCTCTGCATCCTCTCTCTTCCCTGCCCTTTGGAACTCAGGGAAGGTCAAGAGATTGGAGTCTGTTTCCAACAAACGAGAAATAGGGGACACAGAGTCTTCTGTGCCCAGAAGCCCCACAGGGTCCTGCTTGGTTTCCCTCTCCAGCTCCCTGTCCTTCTCTGTGTGTGTGTTTAACCTGCCGTTGTACCATAATTCATTTGACTTCATATTTAGGAAGTTCTTCCCTGGTTTTTTTCCTGGTAAATGATGTTAGCGGCCCAGCAGCTTCTGCCTTCAGAGTCCTTCAAACCTGAACCTGACCTTTTCTGTCTTTTGAGTCTACATTTGACATATTTTTCATATTTTCACTTTTGTAAAAAAATCATCTGAATCCAGCGATAGCATCCTGTTTGTGGTCGGCCAGCTCCCTAGCTGCAGCTGGGCCCAGTAATCCCAGCTAATAATAGGAGGCAAGTCAACTCAAGTTTGCTACTTGTAATAGAATCAGCTTTTGCTTACACAGGGAAATGTTTTTAAGTCAGGTCCCTTTCACACCAGCTGTAACGAGGCCTTGCATGCATGCGAAGTCACTTCAGTCATGTCTGACTGTGTGCAGCCCTATGGACTGCAGCCTGTTGGGCTCCTCCTTCCAAGGGGCTCTCCAGCAAGAATACTGGAGTGGGTTGCCCTCCTCCAGGGGACCTTCCAAACCCAGGGACTGAACCCACGTTAGCAGGTGTGTTAGAGCCACCTGCAAAGCCAAAGCGTCTTATTTACTGTACTATTACTGGAAAAAGAAAATATCTTATTTTTATCTGAATTATATAAATGATTGTATAATTATATAAACAATAGGACATGAAAATGTGGGCCCACCTTTACATATGAATAAATAATAATATGTGAAACATATATTAATATATTAATTATAACATATTAACATAATATACTATAATACATTAATATATGTTAATATAACTTATAGTACCCTGTATATGATAGTATATATTTAACATCAATATATTACTTAATATATTTAAACATAAATATGTAATTCTAAAATTATAATTAGGAATGAAGGTTATGTGTCAGTAACACAGATGGTGACTGCTGCCATGAAATTAAAAGATGCTTACTCCTTGGAAGAAAAGTTATGACCAACCTAGACAGCACATTCAAAAGCAGAGACATTACTTTGCCGACTAAGGTCCGTCTAGTCAAGGCTATGGTTTTTCCAGTAGTCATGTATGGATGTGAGAGTTGGACTGTGAAGAAGGCTGAGTGCCGAAGAACTGATGCTTTTGAACTGTGGTGTTGGAGAAGACTCTTGAGAGTCCCTTGGACTGCAAGGAGATCCAACCAGTCCATTCTGAAGGAGATCAACCCGGGGATTTCTTTGGAAGGAATGATGCTAAAGCTGAAACTCCAGTACTTTGGCCACCTCATGTGAAGAGTTGACTCATTGGAAAAGACTCTGATGCTGGGAGGGATTGGGGGCAGGAGGAGAAAGGGACGACAGAGGATGAGATGGCTAGATGGCATCACCAACTCGCTGGACGTGAGTCTGAGTGAACTCCGGGAGTTGGTGATAGACAGGGAGGCCTGGCGTGCTGCGATTCGTGGGGTCGCAAAGAGTCAGACACGACTGAGCGACTGAACTGAACTGAACATAGAATAAAAAATTGGGGCAGACACAACCTATTTGCATACAACACAGAACAGTAGACAATATCTCCTGCTATGTATGAGAATTCATTATACACTTGACTCCATGATCAGGGCAAATTATAAAATAGGGCTAGGACTTTAAGTGAAAACCAGGCAATCACGTTTTAAATTTCTGAAAGCACATAGAATGGGAAAGTTCTGTGTTTGGGGTCAGTTTGTTTTTCAGTGGCCCCAAAGGTGTGGATGTCTGTGGTCTGTCTCCTGTGGAGTCACATGCGGGATTCCTTAGTTTAGCCTGGTGAGGTTTCTGTGGATTTTTCTGCTCACAGAGTGGCAGGTGGCCATCTGTTGGAAATATCATACTGTGCACTGTGTCTCTGCTATACCTGCAGGCACTTGGCTAACAAGAGAAAATACTTTGCGAACAGTTTCCAAATTTCAACTTCATTTGCTTGTTCTCTTTAGAATGTTCAGAGGATGTTAGCAGATTGTTTTCCTTAACTTAAATAATTTGCACTCTTAAATGAGAGAAATTGTTCTTTAGTGCTATTTTTAAAAAGTGTTTTCCAAAAGAAGAGTGAAGCACATAGCCTTGGTGGGTAAGTGTGACTGTGCTGTTTTCTCCTGTGACTTTCTCTAGATTTCTTGAACAAAATATGGAAGTTGTCACCCACCGTCTGTTCATAGGATACTTTTACTTGCAAAATTATCACTAACTTGAAGTAAACTAGCCCAGTTTTATCAGTGCTAATTAGAGATACATTGTATGTGGTCAGAAGTAACTGTTAGTGATGTTATGATTTACTTATTTAAAACTTACAATTATGCAGAGAAAGCAAAACTATAATATAGGTTTTTACCTATATAATATACCTATGGGCTTCCCTGGTAGCTCAGCTGGTGAAGAATCCACCTGCAATGCAGGAGACTCCAATACGATATCTGGGTTGGGAAGACCCCCTGAAAGAGGGCCTGCAACCCGCTCCAGTATTCTTGCCTGGAGAATCCCCATGGACAGAGGAGCCTGGTGAGCGACAGTCCATGGAATCAGAGTCAGACACAACTGAGTGACTAAGCACAGCACAGCAATATACCTATATAATATATAGATATATAGGATACCTATATATAACAAAGGCTTTTACGTATGTAACATATAGGTATATTATATACCTATATATATATATATAGGTAAAATTATGAAAAACACTCCATTACTAGTGTAACTAAATAGATTTTTCTTTATTATGCAGATAAATGTCTCCACTACAGATGGAAAAGCTAGGCTAAAAAGTACACTTAACATGATAATCAATGGGATTATACAATAATGATCATTTTAGTTGAATTTTGTATGATTAAAATCATCATGTTGAGTTATACAAAAGGAAATAGTTTGGAAGATAAATTTCTAAGATGGTGACATTTCCTCTGTCAAAAGCAAACTTATCAAAGTACAAATGACCTTTTCATCTAAATGACTACCTTGACATGGTATTTACCTTTGAAAGAAAACTTTGTTGTAAACAACTAAAATTATATATTTTCTTTTCTTTCTTGTTTTATAAAGAGGTGACCAGGCCCCACCTGTTAAAAGAGGTGGTGACGGTAGCCATACTCCCCCGTGTTTTACTTTTTTCTCTTATTTATTTGTTTGACTGTGTTGGTCTTAGTTGTGGTATAAGGGCTTCTCTAGTTACAGCACTCAGGCTTAGTTGCCCCATGGCGTGTGCAATCTTAGTTCCCTGAACAGGGATCGAACCCCTTCCCCCTGCATTGGAAGGTGGATTCTTAACCACTAGACCACCTGTAAAGTCCCAAGTAACATGTTTTATAACAGAAGAGAGAGATTTCATTAAAGAAAAGGAGTTCTTTGCAAAATTGGACAGCCCGTTATTCACATTTGTGATATGGGATTTGCTTAGGATAAATAAGAGATCAGAAAGAATAATGTAGCTGTTTTATTATGGTCCAGAATTAATAAAGCATCTTAATTACAAAGGGGAAAAAATGGAAACACTATAGAGAGAATGACTTCTCTCTGGTGGCTGTGTTGGTAAAGAATCCACCTGCAAAGCAGGAGAGACAGGTTCAATCCCTGGGTGGGGAAGATCTCTTGGAGAAGAAAATGGCTACTCCAGTATTCTTGCTTGGAGAATCCATGGACAAAGGAGCCTGGCGGGTTACAGTCCACGGGGTCGCAAAGAGTCAGACACAAGTGAGCACGTGAGCATAGAATCAATGCACATAGAGACCAAATAAAGAATAGACATTTTGAAGAAGTGAGCTCCTCTTTTTCTCTCTATGTCTAGAGAAAATTTTTTTAAACCTAGAGCTATCTGGAAATTTCATGTGTTTAATATTTTCTAAAGCTTCATTCATCTCCCTGAAGAAGCTGCACCAGGAGGAAAGAGCAAGTTCTGTTTTATTGAACCATTTCTATTTTTAAAAAAATACTACAATAGGTCACAAATGTTTTTTTAAAAAAACAAGCTTGTTATTCATTCTCACACTCCTTAAGAGTTTGTTACTATTTTCACGTTTGTAGATTTTCCCATTTTCATTATCTTACTTATATCTAGTTTCCTTGTGCTAAAAAAAAAAGTACTTGGGATTATTTCAATCATTAAAATCAGTAAACTTTGATACTTTGCAGACATTTATTCATATAAAAACCATATATTAATATATACAAAGTTGAGCCACAGGATGACCATTTTTGTAGTCCCAAAGCAATTTCATATGAATCAACCGAATTAGAAAACTACTGAGATCCGAATGTACAGCTTGATGATTTTCTCAAAATAACTGTAACCAGCAGCAAGATCAATACACTTGGTTTGTCCTAATGTTTATTTGTCAATATCAGGTGCTATAGCATCTTTGCTTTGACAACATGCAGGCTTTATTTATAACATGTGAACATTTAGAAATGGGCTGTGGGCCTCCATTCACACTCTTACCCTTGTCCATATGGCAGCAAGAAAGTCCAGGGAATCCGTGTGCAAAGAGGAGGATTCACGCGGACCTCACGGGTTCTACTTCTGTCTGGGGTCACATTCTCATGCAGCCTACTGTCCAAAGTCAGTTGTTTCATATACTGTATCTACTTTTTTTAGTTGTTTATAGCAGAGACATTACTTTGCCAACAAAGGTCCGTCTAGTCAAGGTTATGGTTTTCCCAGTGGTCATGTATGCATGTGAGAGTTGGACTGTGAAGAAGGCTGAGCACTGAAGAACTGATGCTTTTGAACTGTGGCATTGGAGAAGACTCTTGAGAGTCCCTTGGACTGCAAGGAGATCCAACCAGTCCATTCTGAAGGAGATCAACCCGGGGATTTCTTTGGAAGGAATGATGCTAAAGCTGAAACTCCAGTACTTTGGGCACCTCATGCAAAGAGTTGACTCATTGGAAAAGACTCTGATGCTGGGAGGGATTGGGGGCAGGAGGAGAAGGGGATGACAGAGGATGAGATGGCTGGATGGCATCACCAACCTGATGGACGTGAGTTTGAGTAAACTCCAGGAGTTGGTGATGGACAGGGAGGCCTGGTGTGCTGCGATTCATGGGGTCACAAAGAGTTGGACACAACTGAGCGACTGAACTGGACTGAACTAAGTCAGGAAGTGGACTTCCCTGGTAGCTCAGCTGGTAAAGAATCCGCCTACAATGCAGGAGACCCTGGTTTCATTCCTGGGTTGGGAAGATCCCCTGG
The DNA here is from genome assembly GCF_032405125.1 of Capricornis sumatraensis. Classification (NCBI taxonomy): domain Eukaryota; kingdom Metazoa; phylum Chordata; class Mammalia; order Artiodactyla; family Bovidae; genus Capricornis; species Capricornis sumatraensis. Next base: position 10,136,091 of record NC_091089.1, on the reverse strand, counting down.
AGAAGGGAAAGGCTACCCACTCCAGTATGCTTGGGCTCCCCTTGTGGCTCAGATGGTAAAGAATCTGCCTACAAAGCAGGAGACCTGGGTTCAATCCCTGGATTGGGAGGATCCCCTGGAGGAGGGCATAGCAACCCACTCCAGCATTCTTGCCTAGAGAATCTTCATGGACAGAGGTGCCTGGTGGGCTACAGTGCACGGGGTCGTAAGAGTCTGACATGACTGGGCAACTAAGCATGCACAGCACCGTCAGGAAGTAAATTCAGCCCAGTCCTCCATCACTGCCAGTAGTGGGATTCTGGGTTGTTCTACAATGACCATCTAAAAGGTGGTTCCAGTATCACTCAGAACCTGTTGTCAAACTCTTCTGCAGAAGGCGGCCCCGTGAGCAGAGGTGAGGGGCTCTGGGTCCCTACAGGGTCTGGGGAAACCCAAGTCAGCCCAACAGAGGAGCAAAGGATCTTTCGAGTCTCACCTTGAAAAGTTATAACTCATCTCTAGTCTCCTCCCTTTTCTGTCCACATGTATTTTAAATACATTCAGCTTCAAAATTACACTTGCTTCTGAGGGTGTCCATACCCTGGTTCCTGTTTACTTATTAGCATCCTTAAGAGTATTTTTTAAGCTTTTTATTTTGTACTGGAGCGTAGCCAATGAACAGCCTTGTGACAGTTTCAGGTGCACAGTGAAGGGGCTCAGCTGTACATATGCACGTATCCATTGTCCCCCAAACTCCCCTCCCATGCAGGCTGCCACATAACGTTGAGCAGAGCTCTCTGTGCCATGCATAGGGCCTTGTTGCTGATCCATTTTAAATACAGCAGTGTGTACACGCCCATCCCAAACTCCCTAATTATCCTTTCCTTTCCCCCGGCCACCAGAAGTTCGTTCTCTAAGTCTGTGAGCCTCTCAGAGTGTTTCTGAAGGAAGCACTGAGTCACCGGCGCCTCTAGGAAACCCTCCAATGGCACAGTCTTCCTGAACCCACTCAGTGGACGTGGGTTAAACAGGAGAGGACCCTGTCTGCAACCCTCAAACCTCTAAAGATCAACACCTTGTCTTGTACTTCAGTTTCTGAAGTGCTAACGAGTTTTAGAAAAACTGAAGGTGATGTGGGTCTCCCCTGAACTGAGGGTCATGAAGTTCTCTTCACAGAGCAGATTAATTAGCCAGCCCTCCAGGGAGCAGAACCACACCGGACCAGGGGGTGCGCACATGTCAGCAGGAACGTAGGGGTCTCTGGAGCCCCCCTCACCCCTGAGCAACCGCCTAGCTCAGACACACAGAGTAATGATGGATTCCTGTGGGGGTGGGCCCAGCTGAGGAGCATAAACGGCTACTCGTCATGAGAAGAGATTAGAGGGCTCCGTTCCATTTATGCCGCGTGGGGGAACAGAGGGGCAGGAGGGAAGCTTCCAGTGTTCTGCAGCAAAGAGAAATGAAGGAGTAGGTGGAGATGCCAGCATTAAAGTCACGTGAAGCATGGGATCCATTTAAGCTTGGAGCTTCTGAATAAAGCCGTCCAAGCCGTCCTCACTGATCGTCTGGAACACTGGCCAGAGGGGCTGGCTTGTAAAACACCGCGCCGAGTGCAGTCAGAGTGGGAATTGTGGTCACCACGCCTCCTAAACGCACCCATGTCAGCAACAGTCACTGCCAGGTAACGAGAGTGGAGCACTTGATCAGAATTGGCTGTCTCGTTTACTTCTGTAATACGTCCCACTTTGTAAATTAGGAGGGTAAAAAATTGGTTTCACTTCCCTGTGTTTTCACTTCTGGCAAGGCATTCATAAGTATAGAAATAATGTGATTCATTCCAACACAATGGAGTCCCTCTCTTCCACTCACTTCAACCTGCTTGGCATGCCCCAGATATCTTACAACAGGAAAGAGAAGAGCGTCATTCAGTGCCGGTCTTAAAGGTAAATAATGTTTTGCTATTTTAAAAAGTTGCCAAATCAAAACCAAGCCCATATATTTTGTTTACAGACATGATCGTAAAAGCCCAAGTGTGTATGATGATTTGTGAAAAATGAAGGCAGTACAGTTTTCACCCCTGATTCTGAATTCTTTTCACTAGAGTAATTAGTATTTACTGATAGAATTTATGTAAATTACTATGTCAAATAAATAACATATTTATATAAACTGGTTTTACAAGTAAACCATTTATCTTATAAGATAGATCTTAGTTTTCTTTTGTTCCCCATTTAAATTTCTCTATCTTAAAAATGCTTAAGTTACTAGATTGGCCAAAAAGTTCATCCCATTAGGGAATATGTTGATGGATAAAGTTCTTGGAGAAAATGGACAAATCTTTTACTTTAAACCGAACAAACTTTTTGGCCAGTCCAAGACATTGGCAGACCTCCCCAAATTTTCACAAAATACACTATAAACAGATGTGTGACCATTTGGTAAGATGTGTGTGTGTCTGTAACTAAAAAGCTTTTAAAAATGAAATTATCATCTCTTATATTGTTGCGGAGAAGGCAATGGCACCCCACTCCAGTACTCTTGCCTGGAAACTCCCATGGACAGAGGAGCCTGGCAGGCTGCAGTAACCCCAAATACAAAATCACCAATTTTAACTGTATATCTGTTTATAATTTTTAAAACTTTATATATGAGATATACTATTATGAAAGTTTAAGGTGTATGTGTTAATTTGATATAATTTGTACTGAGAAATGATTACTCCCATAGCATTTCTTAACTCTGCCACCACCTTACATAATTACCTTTTTTTGCACAAAAAACATTCAAAATCTACTGTCTTAGCAACTTGCAAGTACATAATACATCAACTGCAATCCCTATGCTCATCAGACCCCCTAGATTTATTCTTTAATAACTGAGTGTAACTGCGACTATGGTTGTGATTGTCAGAGCTGCTAAAAATAACATTTTAAGGAACATTAACACAGCCATACTTTGCAATACTTTTCCTGAAATATGTATCAATTTACTAGCGATATCCAACCAGATTAAATATATTAAACCTAGGTTTATTCCAAATGTAACTGTGGGTAACCACTAAGATTTCAGCTGTGACTATCTGAATCTCATGTTCAGAATAAATTTTTAAACATTTTTTCTTCTTAATTTGAATATCCAGCAGGCATTCTGCCATGAAGGTCCCTACACAGCTGTGAGCACGTGAGCAGAGGCTGCAATGCAGCGACTCTGAGGAGATACTGTGTCTGAGAGGCAAAAACACCTCTCCTCTGTGACATAGTCACATGCTGAAAATCACCACCAATTTCCCTTTGTGGCCGCAGCGGATGACAAGCCCCACGTCCTCACAGTTGAACAGAGCACAAACCCCTAGCCCTCTGTTACCTGTGGTCAGGGATCTTCTCAAAGGAAAGGATGTCTCCTCATTCGGCCAAAGAAGCACTGGGCATCTCTGCCATTTAAAATGTGCTGTTTTTGAGAATCACATGACAAAATCTAGACCATGTTTATAACTGTGCTGCGTAGCTGAAGCCAACATTCTACGTAAGAATGTTTGCAATTCCTTTTAAACTCTATGGAAGATACCTAGATCTCAGTCGTCTATATTTAGCATACATGCAGTCACACAGGGCTGAACCAGATCCTGGTGTGTGGGTGAATATCACCTATCACGAATAAAAACAGTCAGTTCTTGAGCTTTGTAATGACAACACATCACATGCTCACTTAGGTTTTGTCGTCCATGATCATTTTGGTAAATAATCCTTTAGGAAATAAATTTGACATGATGCAAATTACAGAAAAATAGGAGTAGTCTCCACTGAAAATGAGGATGGTCTACTTAAACAGGTATTAGAATGTTATTTGTCTCATGGTCATTGGATCCCGCCCACTTTTCATGTCACTTGGGTCCCATCATCATTGCTAGCACACCAAGTGTGGCTATTCAGTTGTAGCACTATTGTATAGGACTATTCAACAGCATATAGATCTACCAGATATCCAAAACACTTTAGTTTGGTTTCTGCAAAATATTTTGTGGTGTTCTGGGCTGCATGTTACCTCCCTACAGAGGTATGTATTAATGTCAATAGGTAAAGTGGAGTTGCTCAGTCATGTTTGACTCTTGGCAATCCCATGGATCATAGCTTCCCAGGCTCCTCCATCCAGGCAAGAATACTGGAGTGGTCTGCCATTTCCTTCCTGACCCTGGATTTGAACCTGGTCCCCCACATTGGCAGGCAGACACTTTACCCTCTGAGCCACCAGGGAAGGTAAAGGAGAAAGTAATTCTATGGAAAGTGAATATCTATTTTTCAAACACACAAAAAATGTGCTTTTTCCCCCTCATTTTGATTTTTTAGCTTTAAAACCCAGTGATACCATTTCCTCAAATGAAGCACTACTTTGGCTTAAGATTACTGGCAGTGGGAGTAGTGACAGCACATCCTAGTTTGCAGATGGAGACAGAAGCTCGGGATTTCAGAACAGGCATGCCAAATGAATAGAGTGACGCTATGCTCTCTGACCCTGTGGTCTTCAGGTCCTTCTGACAGTTATTCCAGATGCTGAGAGACCTGGGTTTTCATCTCGCTTCTGTCATTAGCTTCTCACACAACCGTGGACAAGTTGACCACCTCTCAGAACTGTACAGTTCTCTTGTAAAATGTGGACCAGGTGTAGCTGAGGTCCGGTGAGCTTGGTATGCTCAGCCCTTCAATCTGCCTCACTCAGTATATGTTTCACAGTGATTGTAGAAATCCTTCAATCTCTTTAAACGTGTGATGAAGGATATGGGGATAGTTCTGTAGAGCTAAGAATTTATTTATTTTGAACTATGAAACAGCAGGTACAAACAGCTTGCAAGATTTAATAACAATCCACTGAAAGATGGTGTGAGCTGATCATCAGAGAAAGCAGAGATAAAGATTAAAAAGCTCAGAAAACACTGTTTAATGTGAGGAGAGGGGTCCAGTTCTGATGCTGTGTCCATGTAACATGTTTCCTGAGTACTGACTGTACCCCCAGGCAAAGGGCCTGGTCTTCTGTATGACCAAGTTCCTGCTATACAAACGGACTCACTTAATGAGACCACAGTTTGGGAATTTTACTCATTTGGCAGGCAGGGTAAATAGAAAGTCTTGCTGCACTCAAAGTAAGGGTCTTTAACGAGAAGTTTTATCCCCTTTTAACTACCTACTGATAAGTGGGAAAGCAGGGAGAAACAGCTCTGTATATCTGTCCAGTCTTATTCTTGCTCTGAGTAATCCAACCACATAGAGACAGAGCTGGTCACATCCCTGTGAACCACAGTTGTCCTGTAACTCAGGGCTTGGGGCACTTTCTAAAAGAATGAACTTTCTGCCTGAGTGTCTCTGCGAGAGGAGAAATGAGATGTCACAATGGTGACCTGGGTGGTGGGCAGTGCAGGGAAGTCCCAGTAGTGGATTAAACAGCGGCGGGTCCCTGGCACTTCCGGTGGGCCTCATGACAGGATGATGGGAAGTGGAGAAGAAACCCGGAGAAAGGCCCTGGAAACACCAGTGAGCCTGGCTTGCTTTTCAGGATGTTGGGGATCCACGGTCCCAGTTCCTCTAACCTTAACTCTGCCTTTCCACACGATGGAAAAGTTGTCACTGTGAATCCGCCTCCAGGGATATTTGCGCTTGCCCTTGGTTCTAATCACTGTACTCTTTGTAAGTCTAACAGGGGCTTCCCCAGGTGGCTGAGCAGTAAAGAAACCACCTGTCAATGCAGGAGACTCGGCTTCTATCCCTGGGTCAGGAAAATCCCCTGGAGGAGGAAATGGCAACCCACTCCAGTGCTCTTGCCTGGGGAATCCCACGGACAGAGGAGCCCGGCAGGCTATAGTCCGTGGGGTCACAAGGAGTTGAACACGGCTGAGCGCACAGACATATTAAGTCTATGGTTATGGTGCTCAGTCACTCAGTCATGTCCCACTCTGAGACCCCATGGATTGTAGCCCACCAGGCTCCTCTGTCCATGGAAATTTCCAGCCAAGAACGCTGGAGTGGGTTGCTACTTTCTTCTCCAGGGGATCTTTCCTGACCCAGGGGTCAAACCGGTGTCTCCTGCATGCCCTGCATCAGTAGGCAGATTCTTTACCACTGAGCCACCTGGGAAGGCTGCATGTAAGTCTAACACATGGATTTGGCAGAAATGACATCTTTTCTGTCGGCTCTCACCTATATACTGGGTTGGCCAAAAAGTTCAGGTTTTTCCATGAGATGTTGCATAAAATCTCAAACAAACATTTTGGCCGACCCAAAACCAGCCTTCTGAGCCTAAGACCACTGTCTCGGAGGGAACGCTGTCAGCTTGGAACAATCTAATGTCTGAACGCACATACCCTTAGAAGCAGAATTTGCTGAGCTCGATACATTTCAAAAGAGAGCAAATCTTGCTCCTTAATAGTTTACAGAAAAATTTTAAAAGTCACTGGCAACTCGCTGAAATTTCCTGCCATGAATGAACGTAGGAAATGTACGTGTCCAGTTAGGGGCTCAGCATTGTTCCAGAGAAGAAAGTGTAGTCAGAGCCCCCAACTGTCAAGCCAACGACAAGGCTGCAGGTGGCCGTGGCTTCTGATCCTCATGGCCTACTTTGGGGGCAGCCTAGGATAAGGATAAGGGAGCTATTTGCTGTTGCATGATTCCTGCAGAGGGTGGTATCCTGCACAGAGGGTACACTTCGGGTTAAAAGCACCCTAAGTCCATGTGAATACTTTTTAGGAAGATTCTTGAAATCAGCTCATGTCTCATGGCAACTCAGCCTCACTATGGCGATTATTTTCTGGAAACTGGCAATCAGTTCAGTCGCTCAGTCGTGTCCAACTCTTTGCAACCCCATGGACTGCAACACACCAGGCTTCCCTGTCCATCACCAACTCTCAGAGCTTGCTCAAACGCATGTCCATTGAGTCAGTGATGCCATTCAACCATCTCATCCTCTGTCTTCCCTTTATCTTCCTGCCTTCAATCTTTCCCAGCATCAGGGTCTTTTCCAGTGAGTCAGTTCTTCACATCCAGTGGCCAAAGTATTGGAGTTTCAGCTTCAGCATCAGTCCTTCCAGTAAGTATTCAGGATTGGTTTCCTTTAGGATGGACTGGTTGGATCTCCTTGCAGTCCAAGGACTTTCAAGAGTCTTCTTCAGCACCACAGTTCAAAAGCATCAATTCTTCGGTGCTCAGCTTTCTTTATAGTCCAACTCTCACATCCATACATGACTACTGGAAAAACCATAGCTTTGACTAGACAGACATTTGTTGGCAAAGTAATGTCTCTGCTTTTTATTTGGTTTTTTTTTTGTTTGTTTGTTTGCTTTTTGTCTCTGCTTTTCAATATGCTGTCTAGGTTGGTCATAACTCTTCTTCCAAGGAGTAAGCATCTTTTTAATTTCATGGCTACAGTCACCATCTGCAGTGATTTTGGAGCCCGAAAGTCTCTATTTCCATTGTTTCCCCATCTATTTGCCATAAACTGATGGGACTGGATGCCATGATCTTAGTTTTCTGAATGTTGAGCTTTAAGCCAACTTTTTCACTCTCTTCTTTCACTTTCATCAAGAGGCTCTTTAGTTCTTCTTTGCTTTCTGCCATAAGGGTGGTGTCATTCACATCACTGAGATTACTGATGTTTCTCCCAGCAAATTTGATTCCAGCTTGTGCTTCATCCAGCCTGGCATTTCGCACAGTGTACTCTGCATATAAGTTAAATAAGCAGGGTGACAATATACAGCCTTGATGTACACCTTTGCCTATTTGGAACCAGTCTGTTGTTTCATGGCCAGTTCTAACTGTTGCTTCCTGACCTGCATACAGATTCCTCGAGAGGCAGGTCAGGTGGTCTGGTATTCCCATCTCTTGCAGAATTTTCCACAGGTTGTTGTGATCCATACAGTCAAAGGCTTTCACATAGTCAATAAAGCAGAAATAGATGTTTTTCTGGAACTGTCTTGCTTTTTCAATGATCCAGTGGATGTTGGCAATTTGATCTCTGGTTCCTCTGCCTTTTCAAAATCCGGCTTGAACGTCTGGAAGTTCATGGTTCACATATTGCTGAAGCCTGGCTTGGAGAATTTTGAGCATTACTTTACTAGCATGTGAGATGAATGCAATTGTGCAGTAGGTTGAGCAATCTTTGGCACTGCCTTTCTTTAGCATTGGAATGAAAACTGACCTTTTCCAGTCCTGTGGCCACTGCCTATACTTTAGAGAAGTGAATTAGAAACCAGTGATTTGCTCCTGCACAAAACCTACCCTGAGGGATAGGTCTTCTCACCAACTGAAAGGAAGAAGACAAATGATGTAGAAATTCTTTGTGGCATAATTCTTCTAGAATTCTCTAAGAAAACAGCTGTATCCTTTTTGTGGGAATAAAATGCCACCTTCACTGGAGTCAGAAAATGTCATGTGCACTCACCAAATGCATATTAAATGTGAAAAAAATAGAACAATTAGGAAAGTATGTGTCATTGTTTGCTTTACTTTCATTTTTGTCACATTTTTATTACACTTGCCTGAAAATTATTTACCGCATGCTGGATAAGCCATGTCTCATTTTCTGAATTGCCTTTTGGCTTTTTATTTCCATTCAGGATGCCTATAAAAATGTCAGAATGTCACCTCAGGATGCTAACATCTTGAAATGACATTAACCTTTATAAAATACCCTTATACATCAAGGTAGGGCCAGAATCTTCTATTTTTCAGTGCTAGGGGAAATATAGCTCAAAATTGTTAATATACTAAGTTTAAAATATACAATACAGGTGAATTGTTAATGCATATTTTCATAGGTAAGTTATCTTCTACTTCTTCTACTAAGGCTTTCTCTATCACAGATTCCCCCAACTGAATAGTGTTTTTCACTGTTGAACTGCCAGATTTATTTTTCTTTGGTGACACTTATTTCATACTTTGTATTACAAATAGTATTACATAGTTTATTTTCTCTAGAAGTTGGCAGTATTTTTTATTTCCTCACCTATCACTGTCTTATATTCATTTCTTCTTTCTGTTCATTCTTTCATTAAATATCTATTCATCTTTAAGCCTGAAAAATAAGGTGTTGCCTCCATACAATTTTCCTCTTTCAACATGATTCTTGATGCAGATTTTCATCACAGCTTACACTCTGGACTTTGATACAGGCTCTTACAATAAACCAACTTGATTGATTTGTTTTCCCATATAATTTTTTTATAGTTATAATTTACATACAATAAACAGATGGTTAAGTTCAGATCTTCCAGGTTTGAAATTACACTCACATAACCACCATCTAAACACAGAACATTTCTATCACCTCATAAAGTTCATTTGTGTATCTTTCCAGTCAAATTCCCTACCACAAAACAACTCCTTTCAGACCTCAATCACCATGGCAATTTAACTTGTTCTTGGACTTCTAAAAATGTAATCAGACATTGTATATCATCGTCTCTGACTTCATTCTCACGACACATTTTTGATACTTAGACTGTTGTACAGTGTAGTGTTTTGGGGTTTTTTTAATTAAATATTGTCCCCTTATTGTCCAGTGCACAATTTATTAATCCTCTTGCTGATCGTCTTGTGAATTATTCCCAGTTTTCATTATCATGAGTAAAACTGAAAAACAATCTTGTACAAGTCTTTTTGGACATATGTTTTCATTGCTCTTGGGTAAATAATCGGGGAGGAATCACTAGGTAATAAGCTGGATGTGTGTTTAAGTTTGTAGGAAACCCCCAAGCCTTGTTACTTTACATTCCCACCAACCACTTGGGAGAGTTCCAGCTGCTCTTCCACATCTGATGCTGCCCATCTCTCCTATACCAGTCGTTCAGGTGGGTGTGTAGTTAGCGCAGTTTCCCATCCCATCTTGGTGTTTCCAGATTTCACCTTCAGTGATTCTCCTTGGGTGTGCTGCTGTAGATCAGTTTTTTATCTGCAGTGACGTGAGTATTAAGCTGAACATCCTTCCCTGTGCCCACTTCTGTTCAAGCCTTTTGCTTCTTTCAACCCTGGGTTTTAGGTCTCCTTATTTTTGATTTATAGGTGTTCTCTGTATTTTCCTGATATAAGTTGTCTGTCAAGTATAAATATTGCAAACTCTTTCCCTTGCTGTGGCTTGCCTCTGTACTTGCTGACTGCAGTCCTTTGTGGAGCAGAAGTTTTTAACTTTGGAAAGCTCCAGTTTCACACCATTTTCTTCTGTGCTTTGTGCTCAGTCCTGTCTGAGAATACATTGCTCACCTCAAGAACACAAGGACTGTCTTCTAGTTTTCTTCTAGCAGCCCTGTGGTCTCACTATTACAATTAGGCCTTTGATTCACCTCAAATTGACTTTTCTACAAAGAGTGAAGTAGGAAGAGGATTTTTTTTTTTTCCAAATCTCTATAGATACTAAGTTGTTCTAGTACAAGCTGTTCAAAAATCAAACAGACTTCATTTTCCCCCACTGAATTGATTTGGCATCTTAGTCAAAAATCATTTATATAAGTTGTCAATCTTATATATCTGATAAAGTTTCCATATACAGCTAATTTTCCACAAACGAAGAAGAGCAGAATATACTGACCTGCACATATATAAACGTGACACGGGGAGTCCAGCCTGTGGGCCCCTCAACCCTGCAGGTCAGTCAGTCCAGGGTCTTTAACGGATAAATGGGGAGGTGAATAAAGTGAGAGAGAGAACCTGTGGACTGAAAGAGACATAAAAGATATAGTCAAGCTTTTTTAAAATGGGCAAGAATGAACTACACTGATTAGGAATGCACGCTTGAGCGGTTAACACCATAGAGAAACATAGGGAAGTGGCAACTGTAAATGTCAGGACAGGGGTTATTTTGGAGGGAGAGGACTGTGATGAGGATGGGCAAACTGAATGGTTCAGGACAGGAAGACACAGTTACGTTACTTAACCTGAATGATGGGTTTAATTGTGTTCTCTTTATAGTAATTCACTAACCTATGCTTTCTATGTAATTATGATTCCAACTATATGACATTTGGAGAAAAGCAAAACTGTAGAGACAGTAAAAAGATCAGTGGTTGCCAGGGTCAGTTGAGAGGAGGTTTACAGACAGAGCAAGGAGGATTTTTAGGGCAGTGAAGATACTCTGTATGATACCATAATTATGGATAAATGTCTTTATACATTTGTCCAAACTCATAGAATGTACAACACCATGAGTGAACCCTAAAATAAATTAGGCTAATCTACTGCAACAAACGTAACATCTAGTGGGTGGTGTTGATAACAGGGGAAGCTACACTTGTGTAGGGGCAGTGAGCATGGGAAATCTCTGCACCTGCAATTTTGCTGTGAAGTTAAAACAACTCAAAAAAGTAAAATCATAATTTTAAAAATTAACTGTATTAATTACATAATATTTGCATATTAAAATGTCTTCAAATCTTTGTGAAAATTTGGCTATCAAAAATGCCATAAATTGATCTTACCAGATTTGAGGAGAACAGAATTCTTTTATTTTCTGTTTTGTATACTTCTGGAATCTCTTAAATAAACTGAAACAATAGTGTGTTATTCATTGATATTATTCTTAATATTATAAAATTTAGAAAGAAACACCCTGCTGATTGTTTTTTTCCTAAGTTTTCAGTTTACAGAGACAACTGTTTTCACTTCATGTTTTGTAGCATTTTGGAGGGGATGGGGGCGTTAGTTTTGAGGCCAAACCAATGTTACTGGAGTACTGGCTCTACAGTCATGGGCAGAAAACTTACCTACCATAAATCTGTTTGCTAATGTGCAAAACAGAACTAAAAATCTTTTTAGCAAGTCACTGGCTTATAAACAGAATTTAATATGTCTATGGAAACCATAACTCCTAGCACATTGTAAACTTAAAATGAGTGCTATGATCATTCTTCTACTGCTACTGCTAATAACTGCTACTCCTAACCCTAATATATGGACCAAGAAGCAAGAAAGTAGAGTTGTGAGCTAAAAGGAAATTTTTTCACTTGAATTTTAAATACTGTAATCATGTTCTTTCAAAATTCATTAAGATATTTCAAAATTAGCAGCTCTTTTTTTTTTTAGAAAAATTTTTGTCAGCAGCAATATGTGAAAAAGACTCAATATTTTTAAATCTGGGAACGCCTAATGTATGTATTTATTCATACATAAATAAAGTCATTAACTTTGACTTGCCTATGAGCCAAAAAGCAACAAATGGGCTTTGAAAAGCACCATCTAAAATCACTGAAACTGTTCATTCTGAAAAAGGTCATAAAAGGTATATACTTCCTTAGCATTGCTTGAGCACCTCTGATATTTTCTTGACGAGCATCCAAGCTCACGAAGTGCCCCTAACAAGTGAGTTAGCTCTACAAAGGAAACTACTCTAACAACAAGTTTTGGCCGTGGCATTGAAATGTAATGGCTTGGTCACGAAGAATCACCGTCCTGAGTACCGAGGCTGCTTCCGTCATCTGCGGAGGGCACAGCGTAGTAAACCCGAGCTGTGGTTCTCCGCGGAGAGCCCATCTCGTCTGCGTCCATGCCGGCCTGACGACCTACCCGCTGTTAGTTTCCTCACACTTGACTGCTTGGATCTCAGCTGAGAAACCCGCTAAACTGAGCTGCACAGCTTCATTCCCCAAGCCCCGTGACTTGAATATAGAAGCAAAGAGGAGTAATTATAACAGCCGTCTTTCAAGGGGTGGGAGTCCGTCCCCAGCCTGTTACAATTTTAAGGCAACAAACTGAAATCAGCAGGAAAGAAACATTCAGCTTATCTTTATGGAGTTATTTTTACTAGTCTTAGTTTTTCTTTATCTCCACATGTGCTATAAAAACACAACATTTGGAGCCAATTTGGCTTCCTTTTTCTATTGCATTGAAACAGTAAATGAACTCTAAAGCCACTAATCTATGAATTTCCCTGATTTCAAAGTATGTGAATATTTTTCTTTAGGTACACCACTTACCAAATGGCTTCTCAATAAATGGGATTTTAAAATACATTCTACATTACAATTACATTCTGCTCTCCCTCATTATAGTTTCAAATTGCTTATAACAAAGAAGTTAAATTATATCTACATTTATTTTTTCTCTGTTTAGTTCCTCTTTTCAGAAATCACTTATGCTTCAGAAATTGCCCATTATGTTTCTGGGAAAGATATTAAGTGCTATTATTAAACATATGCACTCTATCTGTATACATATCTAATAGGCTTGCCTTAACACAAAAAGTTTTGTTACTTTATTTTGTCAGAATTGATAATTTTATAAAAAATGTTCATGTGTTTTATTTTCTCCAGACTTCTCCTTTGTTGGCTTCATAATAGTTTCAGAATGCTAGATTTTTAAAATTCATTTATGAACATGGCCTCTGAAAAACATGGAGTTTCTTTTTCACTAGTTATCAGCTGTCTGATACATAATCTGGCCTCTCAGACCCCACCTGTGAAAAGCTCACTCTGGGCCAGCTTAGACATGTCATTACTAACATTTCAGTGAAGTCTGTGTTTAAAAAATGTGACTTTCCCCCTACACTAGACTCTTTCCAAAGAATATAATGAATGAATTTGAAACATTTGCTTTAATGACTTTGCTGCTACAACTAAGATACTATTAGAATTTTTCTCATTGGGCAAAAGGTACTTATGACCTTAAGTTGGAAAGAATCCATTAGAACCTGAAATACAGAGCTTATCTATTTCTACTAACCCTCCCATCACCCCATGAACCTCCAGTCACAGATCAAGGTGGCATGTGGTACAGAGAGAAGGAGTAGGGATTCTTGGTTAGGACTGAAGAACCACTCTGCCTCTTCAAGCGTTATGATCTCAGGTAAACTAGTTAGTGTCTCTATACTTTATTATCTTCATCTGTCAAATGAGAATAATTATAGTACTTAAACACATAAAGACACAAGTATTAAAGTGCGTTAATATTTTTCTCCTAAATGTTCACTTTACCCATTTTCAAGGTCTTAGAATAATGCATGGAACACAATATGGGCTCAGTTGTCAGTATTATTTTTACTTAATGGTCTGACTGTTGTCGTTGGCTGGATAATGGTTCCCCAAAGACATCCATCGTGTCCAAATCCCTAGGACCTGACATGACAGAGAGACTCTGCAGGGGCGACTCAGTTAAGGATATGGACTGGTGAGACCTGATGTGGCTACAGAAGAGGGACAAGATGAGCTGACTGTGGGAGCAGACGGAGGAAAGATGAGGCTCTGGGCTCATAAACCTCCAGTGAGGAGCAGGCCGAGGCAAGGAAACAGGCCGCAGCTGGCGCCACCTGCTGGCCTTTCTGTGCAGGGACATGCCCTTCAGACTCCACCTCCAGGACTGCAAGAGAATCAGTTCAGTTCAGTCGCTCAGTCGTGTCTGACTCTTTGCGACGCCATGAATAGTCGGTGCTTTTAAAGGCCTTAAGTCTGTGCCCATTCGTTACAGCAGCAGTAGGAAAACAGTCGCCCGACTGGATACAAAAACTATCACCGCATCTCTGACTCTCTGGCTGTTAAACTTTTCATCACATTTTAGGCTAATCCACAGAGAACACTGCCCATTTGAGGTCACCTCTGTGCTAGAGAATACTGGGCTCTTGTTTCACTACCACATAGTTGGGAATTTGTTTAACTGTCGAAAAACTATCGAAGATGAAAATTCAGGGAAAGTAGGACTGATACACATATCCCCTTGTATGTAAAACAGACGGCCAGTGGGAGGCTGCTGTATACGCAGGGCGCTCAGCTCGGGGCTCTACATGTCTGCCCCCTCCCTCTTGAGGGGATATATGTATACATGTGACCGATTCACTCCACCGTGCAGCAGAAACTAACACAACATTGTAAAGCAGTGTGTACTCCAGTAAAAAAAAATTCAAAAAAGACAATTATTTCTCCACAGTTTAAGAGGCCACTGGGGCTTCCCTGGGGGCTCAGTGGTAAAGAATCCACTTGCCAAGCAAGAGACGCAGGTTTAGTCCCTGATCCAGGAAGATCCCACATGCCACAGAGCAACTAAGCCCGTGCACCCTAACTACTGAGCCCACGTGCCGCAACTACTGGAGCCTGTGTGCCCAGAGCCAGTGCTGAGCAATAAGAGAAGCCACGCAGTCACACAGCTGGCGTAGCCCCTGCTCATCACACGTAGACAAAACCCTGCACAGCCAAAAATAAAATTTTTTTAAAGGCCACTTAAGTTTTTTTCTTTTTATTTTTCAAAACCGACATTTGTAGTATTCATGTGAGCTGAAAGCTCAAGCCTGAGATGAAGGCTGGCAGCTGAGCCTTGAGCAGGCAGCCCGTGGGGGCCAGCACCGCCCCGAGACTTACTGTGCTATAGTGGGGTGCATCAGCATCTCCCACACCAGGTGCCGGAGGACAGCAGGAAGCCACCACCTGCCTCTGTCCCCTCGCAAACAGAGAGTAGCCCCCAGTTGGCTGGGTCTCAGGGGAACAACATTTTGGGCACCACTACTAGGAAGGAGGGGCTGCCCTTGTGACTCAGAAGGTAAAGAATGTGCCCGCAATGCAGGAGAACAGGGTTGGATCCCTCGGTGGGAAAGATCCCCTGGAGGAGGGCATAGCAACGCACTCCAGTATTCTTGCCTGGAGAATCCCATGGACACAGAAACCTAGTGGGCTACAGTCTATGGGGTCACGAAGAGTTGGTCACAGCTGAGCGACTAACACACACATTCAGTTCAGCTCAGTGATGTCTGACTCTTTGCAACCCCATGGGCTGCAGCACGCCAGGCCTCCCTGTCCATCACCAACCCCCCAAGTTTACTCAAACTCGTGTCCATTGAGTCAGTAATGCCATCCAACAATCTCATCCTCTGTCGTCCCCTTCTCCTCCAGCCTTCAATCTTTCCCAGCATCAGGGTCTTTTCAAATGAGTCAGCTCTTCGCATCAGGTAGCCAAATTTTTGGAGTTTCAGCTTCAGCATCAGTCCTTCCAATGAACACCCAGGACTGATCTCCTTTAGGATGGACTGGTTGGATCTCCTTGCAGTCCAAGGGATCTCAAGAGACTTCTCCAACAACACAGTTCAAAAGCATCAATTCTTTGGCACTCAGCTTTATAGTCCAACTCTCACATCCATACATGACTACTGGAAAAAACCATAACTTAGACTAGATGGACCTTTGTTGGCAAAGTAATGTCTCTGCTTTTGAATATGCTATCTAGGTTGGCCATAACTTTTCTTCCAAGGAGCAAGCATCTTCTTTTAATTTCATGGCTGCAGTTACCATCTGCAGTGATTTTGGAGCCCCAAAAAATAAAAGTCTGTCACTGTTTCCATTGTTTCCCCATCTATTTGCCATGAAGTGATGGGACCAGATACCATGATCTCAAACACATTAGAAAGAGAAACAACTCCAGACTGCACTATAACAAATACATTGTTTACAACATCCTCTCTTTTCAAATACATTTTCAAAAAATGTGTTTATGGGGTGGGGGTGCTCTAAGAGTATTTTTTTTTTAAAGATAGCTACAATCCCACCATCTAATTTTGCTAATGGACTTCATGTAATACTTCGGAATGTTTTTTGCTACAAATAAGTTAAAACTAACTGACATTTACACCAATAGCTCATTTCTTTATCATATAAAAAAGCCTGATCATTTGGAGGCTCTTGCAGGTTTAGCAGCTCAGTGATGACATTGGGGATCCAGTCTCTTTCAATGCTTCTGTTATGTTGTGTTTAGCCAGTTTCCTTTTACCCTCATGCTTGTAACTCTTGCTCACAAGATGACTGCCAGAGCTCCAGGCTTCACACTCACTCTCAAAATGCAAAAGGAAGAAACAAGAAGCTTTCCTATTATGAGGCTTATTCATTTTTTAATCAGTGAAGGAAATCTCTCCAAATTTCCATGCAGATGTCTTCCATTTAATGGGCCAGAATTCTGACATTATGGGCATCTCTGTGGACAAGGGAGGCTAGCAAAGTTAGTAACTGGGCCAAGAGGAAGGAACTGCTGTGATGAGCTTACTAGTCATGGTCACTGTTTATCTCCTTGGCTGAAGGAAAATCCTGACTTCCCTGAGATCAAAATATTTCCACCCTGGCTTCTTACCACAAGGAGAAAAGGCAAAATGGGCAGTTGTCTAGGCAGTAAACAGTAGCTGGCATATTTTAGGACAATACAATTACAAAATTATAAACTCTCCAAGAATATTTATTCAAGCAAGTTACTATTTTACATCTATCTGTAAGTACAAATACTTCTGATTAAAATAATTTTGGAGAATTGAAAATTTGGGGAAAGAATAAAGCACTGAGAATAAAATGAGAAGTGAGAATAAAATAAAATGTTTAAAACCATCTCCCAGAGACTGTCATGTTGTATTTATGTATAAAGATATATCCAGTCTTTTCATTTGGTTTGATTTTTTTACTCAGTGCATCTTACCTTCAATACTACTTTTTAATCAGCCTTTTCCTTAACAGTGTGCCATGGCTGATATTAATGCCACATCATTAATATCTTTGTACATCATCACTTATAATAGCTAAATGATATTCCAAGCAGTAGGTCTGTAGATTAATCCATATAAACAACTCCAACTGTCAAACATTTAGACTGTTTCATGTTTGTGTTTTTTGGTTTGGTTTTCTATTTATTTTGCTGTTAAACATCACAGTATTTTTCTGGTGATGAGACCCTTTAACATCTCCTTTTTAGCACCTCCAAAATACAATCCAATATTGTTAGCTACAGTCACCGTGCTGTGCTTCATATCCCCGTAACTTAGGTATCTTATTACTGGACCCAAACTACCTCTTAAGCTTCCTCAGGAAACCGTAAGCCATGAATTTCCTTAGTCTCACATATGCTTGCTCTGCCATCTTAGATATTAACACAGACTCCCAACTGGTATTGGTGTTTTCTGTGTCATAAATTTTTTCTAACTTTGGTGCAGGCTATCTACCAAATGGAGTCTCTGCAGGGTGGGATAAAAATAAAGAATGAAGTTTAGCAACAGGGGAAGGGTCAAAATACATTTCTGCTCAGAAGGTAAGGGGACTCCTTACACCCTGGGAGCACGTCAGGGCGACAGTTCAGGGCAAGCTCTAGTTAATCCTTTTACTGCCAAGATGGAGGCGTTTGGAAGAGCACTTTCTAACTCACTCATTTGACGATTCTTATGATTAAGTGCCATCAGAAGTCAGAACTTGGACAGCACATAAAGAGACATGGCTCCTGCACCTGTGGTTTATAATCTAAAGGGAGGCGTACATGCTGGCGAGACATTAAAACTCATCACCAAGGGATGTACTTCCATCTCAGAGGAGGGAGGTTCATGAGTACCTAGACGGTGGTCTTATTTCACCTCTTATGTCCTGTGAGGGGAGGATGAAGATGAGAGAAGAGGGGTATGAAGGCCACTGAGAGTTTTCATGAAAGAAATGAGCGATGAGAAAGAAATAATAATAATATTGATGAAATAATCCATGTAAAATCCATGCAAAAAACAGACTTGGCTCTTTTTCAATACACGTAGCCACATGCAAAATAGATGGTGCTATAATTTGGATTGAACTTGTTTCTACAGTTCAGTAATCTTCATTCAGTTTTCCAGATAAACCACAGCACTATTAAGATGGTTCTCTTACACACAGGAAGAAAAAAAAGAAAAAAGACAGGCCAGAGTATTTCCAAACAGATCTTCTCCCAAATAAATCCTGATCTAATAGAAAGCACATACATGATAATGTTTGAACATTGTCCATTAACAAGCAAGAAACATTTTCTTGAACTTTGGCCAAAGGTTCACAGGCTTAGCTGAAACTTCTTAGGGTACAAATATATGAATAAACTCTGAAGAAAAGTCATTAATTGTATCTGTCCTTTCAAACAAGTTTTTTCATTTTATTATTAAAGGACATGGTATGATAATAACTTCCCTTATTATTATTTGGTTTCTGAAACTGAGTTTATGTTGTGTGGATGTGTATACTAAAAAAAAAAAAAAAAAAAAAGAACCAAACAAAAAGATTGTGTAGCCTTACTGTTTACTTTCCCTTCAAAATTTCTTGGATGTATTTCAAAGTTATAAATTGAAATTTGCATTACACCCATTTAAATGTCTTTCTTATCTGGCCTCTTTTTAGCTCTCTAACCTAGCAAAGCACCAAAGAGAATTACTATTATATAATTAGTATAATAAATGATATATTTAATGGTATCCACACAGTTTAGAAAATCAGTTTTATTTATGTCTTCTTAGATGGTTTCACTGCCTGTAATTTCTTACGGGAAGACAGCTGAATGAAATACAAAAATTCTCTGGAGCCTGCTGCTAATTCTATTTTTGGACTTGTGCTGTATGTTAAATTTTAGCCCGTTCCAACTGTTAATATTGTAAAAGGTCAAATACTCAATGCAGTGCTCTTTTTAGTGTCTGTGCTAAATGCCAGATTAATCTCAGTGTAATTAATGAGTTTACCCTGTATTTATTAGCAGGAGAATAGGATTATTTCCCTCAGAACCCATGAACCTAGCAGAATCATAGATAAGAAACATAAATTTTGCAGCTCCTGCCCTGACTAGAAACCAGCTACAGAACCCAAATAAATTCCTTTTCTGTGTAATTTTCTGAGACCCAGAATTACAGAATAAAATCCCATTCATCAGTCACTGTAGTCCCGTTACCATCAACCTTAAGGATCAGTATTGTACAAGGCAGGCAAGGTAACTGGAGACTTACACCACCAGGCAGGTTATTATATGACGCTATTATGCTAAGTGACAAGCTCATTCAGGAATCAGATTGCATGCAGACTGGCTTTTATGTCTCTACAAATTTCTAAAATAAACACTAGCCATCCAAGTTCATCCTACATTCAAATGGAAAAGAGGACCAACACTGGATTCACACCCAGCTTCAAGCAGGCCTGCAGGAAGTGCTGGGGGTGTTATTATGCACATCCTCTATCTCCAGCCTCCAGCTGACTGTCATCAAAAGCGCCAAGGGATGCGGTGTCATCAGCAGCTCACTGATGGTGAGCGCTGTCACTCCCAGTCACAACTGGTTGGTATTTAGAGGAATTTAGAAATTACGTGGGCACGTGTTCTTCCAAGTGGCTCAGTGGTGAAGAACATGACTGCCAATGCCGGAGAAGAGGATTCAGTCCCTAGGTCCAGAATATCCCCTGGAGAAGGGAATGGCAACCCACTCCAGTATTCTTGCCTGGAGAACCCCATGGACAGAGGAACCTGTGAGCTACAGTCCACGGGATCACAAAAGAGTCGAACACGACCAAAGTGACTAAACAACAAAGTAGTTCTTACAGTGTTGTCCCCAAGTCGGCAGCATTCGCATCAGGCAACTTGTCAAAAATGCAAGTCCAGACCTACTGAGCCAGAAATTCTAGGGGTGGAGCCCCGGAGATGTGTGCAGCAAACCTTCAGGTGATTCTGATAAATGCTTAAATTCCAAACAACCCCATCCCATTTTTTTCCACTTTTTGAATGACAGGTTGACACAAATCACTGGACAATAAAGTCAGAAGGACTCCCAGATCTGACTTCCAAGAGAATATCCTGTACTATTCACAGAGATGACTGCATTTTTTTGAGTGGCAGAACTGGACCTCATTTGA
The DNA here is from genome assembly GCF_032405125.1 of Capricornis sumatraensis. Lineage (NCBI taxonomy): Eukaryota > Metazoa > Chordata > Mammalia > Artiodactyla > Bovidae > Capricornis > Capricornis sumatraensis. Next base: position 10,115,516 of record NC_091089.1, on the reverse strand, counting down.
GGAGTAAAATGGAGGAAGGGGACTAACCAGAGCTTCGTCGTTAGACATCTGATATTGCAGCCTCCACAAAGCGGAGCTCAGAGGACACCTAGAGCATGATGTGAGGGAGCAGACACACAACCAGGAATTTGGCCATCTGAGCTGTAATCTCACGGGCACCTGACAGACCTTAGCAATGTCACACCAGCCCCCAGGGTGTCACTCCAAGTACCAAGTAACAACGCCTTCCCTCTTACTTCTCAGTGCTGGTTTTAGAATTGAAAAAGTAATTATCTGTGAAAATATCTGAAGCCTGACAGCCACATATAAACATTTTCCTACTTTGATCAAAACTGAGACCTGTGGCCAACAGGGTGTAACCCGGAAGTGATGGGAGCAGGTGCTGAGGGAGTGCTGACTGCAGCCTTAGGAGAGAGGAAGGAACAGTGTGTAACCCGGAAGTGATGGGAGCAGGTGCTGGGGGAGTAATGGGCGGGGCCCCAGGAGAGAGGAAGGGACAGACCCTGGCCTAGAGCTGGGTGGCCTTGAGAAAAGCAATTAGAAGAAGAGCTGATTAAAAATATAGGAGCCGGCAATCAGAAACTAGTACCAACCGGAAAGAGAAGTGAAAGCGGTGGGCAGAAGGAGAAGTTCCTGATCACAAGGCTGGACCTCAACAACAAATAAGTGTTTTAAAGGCTACATTAGACATGGGGGAGGGGTGCTGTGAAAGATGAAGCCACAGCCCCTCAGGGGCCACGGGACCAGTAGAGCCAGAGTGGCCGGATAAGGGAGAAAGGTACAGTGGAGTCGGGGCTGGATTTTCATTTCTCTTCGATAATTCTGAAATCACTGCAGGCAGTCTGAAAATCTGACTTCTGTAAGAATGAAAGGGGAAACGGGCTGGTCCCCGGGCGCCCGGCACTGCGACCAGAGCAGAAAGGTGCGGGGGCACACCAGGGCCTGGTGCACCCGGGGAAGCCGCCAAGGGGGCAGGAAAGCGAAGCTCCGGGAGGGACGGAGGCCGCGGGGCAGGTGCGGTCGGAGGCCCGGGGGGGAGAGCTGCAGAGAGACAGGCAGCATCTCAGCGGGGAATGGAGGAAGGCGGGAACGTGGGCTTGCTTTTACTCATCTTCATATCGTTTGGTTTCTCACCCTGCAGTCAACAGGAGATCCTTCTGTGATTGGAAATGCATCAGAGAAAAGAAATGTGAATAAAAAACAGTACCATAGGGACCTCCCTGGCGCCCCAGTGGTTAAGAATCCACCTTCCAATGCAGGGGACGCAGGTTCAGTCCCTGGGAACTAAGATTCCATGTGACGAGGTGCAACTCTGCCTGGGTGCTGATACTACTAAGCCCGCGGGTTAGAACAAGAGAGTCCCTGTGCCGCAACTAAGAGGCAGCCAAACAGACAGCTGTGGTGGTGATTCAGCCGCTCAGTCCTGTCAGACTCTTTGCCACCTCATGACTGTCGCCCGCCAGGTTCCTCGGTCCGTGGGGTTCTCTGGGCAAGCACGTTGCCATTTCCTTCTCCAGGGGGTCTTCCAACCCGGGGATCGAACCAGCATCTATTTCATTGACAGGAAGATTCTTTATTGAGCCACCAGGGATTCCTTACACAGAGAGATCAATATAAACAATACTATGTTATGGAGCTGTGTGCTAAAATTGGCGCTGAAGCCATTACCTGGGGCCAGGAAGAAGGTCTGAGCATCTGCAGAGTTAACGTGATCAGCGCTGCAGCTCCTACATGACTGCCATGCTCTGATATAAGAATATGGTTACAGGAATAAATCATGCAAATGAAAGCAAACCAAGTTTGACAGATGACCAAAAAAACTTTGTTATAATCACATTTTTAAAATCTGAATGTATGTATTTTAGGCTTGCATGCCATGATATTTCTGATATTTTATAGTTCATAACCTAAAAAGTGAAATATTATAGGATTCAATCCTATCCTCCTATTGAATAGATAATATGCCTTGAGATTTATCAGTATTTGGTTAAAATTCTCTTTTTTGGTTTCATTTTCATTTCACTGATTAAACATATTTGCATGAAAAATAATCTGCACAGGTGTCAATTTATACAACTGTATTTTCCCTCCTACATTTTATGTCCTCATGCGTTGGAGAAGGAAATGGCAACCCACTCTAGTATTCTTGCCTGGAGAATCCCAGGGACGGGGGAGCCTGGTGGGCTGCCCTCTATGGGGTTGCACAGAGTCGGACACGACTGAAGCGACTTAGCAGCAGCAGCAGGATTTCTGAAAAATGCTATTTTCTACGGATATGATTATGCTATCCAAAAATAAAACAATATGACTTAAGAAAAGTCATTATCAAATATCTTGATGCTATTAAAGTGCTACACTCAATATGACAGCAAATGTAGAAAACTCAGCAGTGGCCACAGGGCTGGAAAAGGTCAGTTTTCATTCCAATCCCAAAGAAAGGCAATGCCAAAGAATATTCAAATTACCGTACAGTTGGACTCATTTCACATGCTAGCAAGATTATGCTCAAAATCCTTCAAGCTATGTTTCAGGAGTATGTGCACTAAGAACTTCCAGATGTACAAGGTGGATTTAAAAAAGGCAGAGAAGCCAGAGGTCAAATCCCAACATCTGCTGGATCATAGAAAAAGCAAGGGAATTCCAAAAATCCATCTACTTCTGCTTCATTAACTACACTAAATTAACTTATATGCAGAGTACATCATGAGAAACACTGGGCTGAATGAAGCACAAGCTGGAATCAAGATTGCCAGGAGAAATATCCATAACCTCAAATACGCAGATGACACCACCCTTATGGCAGAAAGTGAAGAACTAAAGAGCCTCTTGATGAAAGTGAAACAGGAGAGTGAAAAAGTTGGCTTAAAGCTCAACATTAAGATCATGGCATCCAGTCCCATCACTTCATGGAAAATAGATGGGGAAACAGTGGCTGACTTTTATTTTGGGGGGCTCCAAAATCGCTGCAGATGGTGATTGCAGCCATGAAATTAAAAGACGCTTACTCCTTGGAAGGAAAGTCATGACCAACCTAGACAGCATATTAAAAACCAGAGACATTACTTTGCCAACAAAGGTCTGTCTAGTCAAGGATATGGTTTTTTCCAGTAGTAATGTATGGATGTGAGAGTTGGACTATAAAGAAAGCTGAGCACTGAAGAGTTGATGCTTTTGAACTGTGGTGTTGGAGAAGTCTCTTGACTTGGACTGCAAGGAGATCCAATCAGTCCATCCTTAAGGAGATCAGTCCTGGGTGTTCATTGGAAGAACTGATGTTGAAGCTAAAACTCCAATACTTTGGCCACCTGATGTGAAAAGCTGACACATTGGAAAAGGCCCTGATGGTGGGAAAGACTGAAGGCAGGAGAAGGGGACGACAGAGGATGAGATGGTTGGATGGCATCACCAACTCAATGGACATGAGTTTGGGTAGGTTCTGGGAGTTGGTGATGGACAGGGAGGCCTGGCGTGCTGCAGTTCATGGGGTCACAAAGAGTCGGACATGACTGAGTGAACTGAACGCTTTTGATTGTGTAGATCACAACAAATTATAGGAAATTCTTAAAGAGATGGGAATACTAGACCAGATTATCTGCCTCCTGAGAAACCTGTATGCAGGACAAGAAGCAACAGTTAGAACCAGACATGAAACAATGGACTGGTTCAAAATTGGGAAAGGAGTACGTCAAGGCTGCATATTGTCACCATGCTTATTTAACTTATATGCAGAGTACATCATGTGAAATGCTGGGCTGGATGACTCACAAGCTGGAATCAAGACTGCTGGGATATATATCACCAACCTCAGCTATGTAGATGATACCACTTTAATGGCAGAAAGCAAAGAGGAACTAAAAAACTTCTTGATGAAAGTGAGAGACTGAAAAGCTGGCTTAAAACTCAACATTCAAAAAACTAAGATCATGGTATCCAGTCCCAGCACTTCATGGCAAATAGATGGGGAAAAAGTGGAAACAGTGACAGATTTTTTTTTTGGGGGGGGGGCGGGGGGCGGGCTCCAAAATCACTTTGGGTGGTGACTGCAGTCATGAAATTAAATGACACTTGCTCCTTGGAAGAAAAGCTATGACCAAACTAGACAGCATATTAAAAATCAGAGACGTCACTTTGCTGACAAAGGTCCATATAGTCAAAACTATGGTTTTTCCAGTAGTCATGTATGGATGTAAGAGTTGGACCATAAAAAAGGCTGAGCACCAAAGAACTGATGTTTTTGAACTATGATGCTGGAAAAGACTCTTGAGAGTCCCTTGGACTGTAAGGAGATCAAACCAGTCAATCAAAGAAAATCAACCTTGAGTATTCACTGGAAAGACTGATGATAAAACTAAAACTACAATACTTGGGCCACCAGATGCAAAGATCTCCTTGGAAAAGATCCTGATGCTAGGAAAGACTGAGGGCAAGGGGAGAAGGGGGCGACAGGGGATGAGATGGTTGGATGGCATCACTGACTCAGTGGACACAAGTTTAAGCAAACACTTGGAGATGGTGAGGGATAGGAAGCCTGGCATGCTACAATCCATGGGGTCACAGAGTCAGACATGACTTAGCAACTGAACAACAACAAATAGCAGTTTTAGAGACAGATCAAACATCGTAATTCATATCCTCCATTCAGTGATAATTTTTAAAACATAAAACAATCTCCTGAATCCATTAGGAGGCCCTCAGTAATCCCATTGGTCCTACTTTGTGTTGCTGAAGCATCAAATTCCAGCAGTGAACACCCTGGGCACTGCCCGGCTCCTGTCTAGTCTGATGTGCTGGACATTGGATGACAGTAGCTGTTCCTACATGTCTCTCGGCCAACAGAACTGACCATTTTCCACCTCCAGTGCAGTGTGCTCCTCTTCCAAAAAACAAGAACTGTGCATAATAATACACAGTGGCCACACATATCACAATAATTAGACCCATTCCCCATGAGCAAATTAGCAAATTAACTCCACAGCCTTAAAGCAGATTTGCAGTGAACGGATGATGTTTTATGACCAGGAAAGTTGGAGATCTGTTGCTCTGGGGTATCTTATTCCATGGTCATAAACATAACCAGCTAATGTGTTTGCAGCACTTACAGGAGTAAGTGCTGTGCAAAGAACTTCTCATGGGTTATGCATGTGCTCAGTTGCATCTGACTCTCTGCAGCCCCGTGGACTGTAGCCCACCAGACTCCTCTGTCCATGGGATCCTCCAGGCAAGAATACTGGAGCGGATTGCCATTTCCTCCTCCAGGGGATCTTTCCAACTCAGGGACCAAACCCAAGTCTCCTGCACTGGCAGCTGGACTCTTTATCACTAATGCCACCTGGGAAGCCCTTACATGGGTCACTCTGTTTAAAACACTTTCTACTTAACCTAAGCCACAAGGTAAATATTACCCCCACTTAAAAAATGCAAAACCTGGGGCCTTTCAGTGACTTCCAGTTACAGGCAAACCACTGGTTTAGGAATTGTTCCTGACCTTTGAAAGCTAGGCCAGGAGGACCACGGAGAGGAAGAGACAGCCAGGGCCACAGCAGAGGCCCCAGCGAGGGCTGCAGGAGGGCCACTGCAGCAAAAGTGACAGCTGCGTCCGCCAGCTTGAGCCTGAAGAAAACCCCGAAGGAGAACGTTGTGCATTCGACATGTTATTTATGGAGGAGACAATCCTTGCACGTCCCCATTACCAGACAGTAGACCCACAGCTTCGACAAGCATCAGAAGGACGTGCAGACTAAGCTTTTAATGGTGTTACATTTTGACGGTTCCTGCACAGTAGGTGTTCGTTCGTTGAATCTGAGCCCACCTTTTCTGTTTCTTTCTTATTCTTTCCTGAAACGCCTTGTACACCTCCAGTAAGCCAGTCAGCAATCACCGCTGATCACTACTGCTGATCAGTTCAGATGTGTTAGCTCTTTGTTAAGTGAAAGAGCTTCAGTTTTCTTCTTAATAAATGAGGCAATAATGAAAATGGTCCGTGAGGATGTTTGCCCCTAATATCAATCCCTCCACAATTTACTGATGCTGCCATAACCAAATACCGTAGACTGAGTGGTTAAACCTGAGAAATTGATTCTCTCACACTTCTGGAGACAGGAAGTCCAACATCAGGGCATCGGCAGGGTCAGATTTTGGTGAGAGCTTTCTTCCTGGCTTGTAGATGGCTGCTCTCTTGCTGTGAACTCCCATGACCTTTCCTCAGTGAGTGTAGACAGACTGCTTTCTCTTCTCATGAAGTCACCAGTACTATCTGATTAGGACTCACTCTTATGAGCGCATTCAACTAACTTACATCCTAAAAGCTTTCTCTCCAAATCAGTCACACTAAAGGTTAGAGCTTCAACCAGTGAATCTAGTGGGACACAGTTCAGTCCACCACAGTCCTGTAACCGCTGAGTTCAGTCCAGCGTCCCGACCATCACAGGCTCATGCACAGTGAGCATCCTGCCGCCGGTCCATGAACAGCCCCGCTCACTACAACTAGAGGAAGACCGCCTGCAGCAGCTAAGACCCAGCACGCCAAAATAAACAAACAATAGAATTATTTTTAAAACAGACCCACAGACCACAACCTCAGGAAGAGCAGGTAGGGACTCCAGGATGTGAAGATCCCCTGGAGAAGGAAATGGCAACCCACTCCAGTATTCCTGCCAGCAAAATCCCATGGACAGAGGAGCCTGGCAGGCTGCAGTCCAGGGGGTCACAAAAAGTCAGACACAACATAGCAACTGAGCATATATTGATTGCTATTTTTATATCATATTTCTCTCCACCCAGAGATTTAAAGTTGTGCTTACTTTAACTGGTAAATTTAAATTTAAACACATAGAGGCAATATTTAAACAATTCTAGGACCTTCTGTTGTCAAACAAAAAGGCAAATCATTCAAAAGTTTGTGAGTATCACTTTTTTATTGACTATCAAATGTGAAGCTGCTGTTAACGGGCAGGACTGAAACCCTGGGTGCTGGTCTTTTGCCTGATGGAATCAGCTCCACCAGATTGTCTGGGATCATCTCGCTCCCTGTGGACTCTAATCACACCTATGAAACTCCTCCGAGCAGCACTTAAGTTAGTGTTTGATCGAAACCAGGGCTGTGGCCCAGCCAAGTTCACACTCAGCAAAGACCACCCAGCCTGCAGGCGCCCCCCCCCGCAAGGCTGCCAGACATGGCGGCACAACCGCAAGGACATCTACAAGTAGTTCTCTACCGGGCAGGCTTCGTGAAACAATGTGAAAAGAGACCAAAAAGAAACATTTTGCACACATACAAGAGTTTCGGTTTTACTGTCATTGGCACTGGTATCAGAGAAAGTCTGCCTATATTTACAGAAGCAAAAAATATTCTTAAAAAGTACACCCAGGTGTCTGGCGGTACCACCAGGAGTGGATGGAGGAGCCTGGTGGGCTACAGTCCACGGGGTCACAAAGAGTCAGATACGATCAAGCCACTGAACACACACTGATTACTGTTTTTATACCATATCTCTTTCTACTCAAGAGATTTAAAGTTGTGCTGACTTTGAAAGTTGCTCAGTCATGTCCGACTCTTTGTGACCCCATGGACTATTCAGTCCATGGAATTCTCCAGGCAAGAATACTAGAGTGGGTAGCCTTTCCCTTCTCCAGGGGATCTTCCCAACCCAGGGATTGAACCTAAGTCTCCTGCATTGCAGGAGGATTCTTTATCAGCTGAGCCACAAGGGAAGCCTGTGCTTTAAATTTAAATTTAAACATACAGATGCAATACATAAACACTGCCAGGACCTTTTGTTATTAAACGAAAGGGAAAATCATTCAAAAGTTTGTGAATATCAATAACTATCATCGACCATTCACTTATTATAGGATCAAATTTTTTCAATCAACTCACATGTCAACCATCCTGTGAAAATGACACATAGTGGTTAAAATGCTTAAGAATAATGAACCGAGTCGGTAACTGAAAGTTATCAATAGACAGAGCTGTCTGATTATCAACCAGCTTCTCACAGCCCCTGCACCATGCTTCCTGTATGGGCCACGTTTCTCTGCTGTCCGCTCCACATTCTGACAGTGGTTAACAGGACATTCTAAAATACATTGACGGCATCTTCTCAGTTCAGTTTAACTGTCCGTCAAGGAAACAAAGGAAACTATACTCACCAAAGAACTCTGATAAGTGATACATTCACCAGTGACTCATCCCCTGAATGTTAACCATCACAGCTTGCAGGCTATTTACCCTGTAATCTCTTTATTTTCTATCTTTAAAGCTCCCTATTGTGGTGTAGCAATCATCTCTCAGAGCAATTTTAAAGGGCAGAAAATCTTCGAGAACAATTTTCCATATTCAGAATTTAAACTTGCTTTTCGCTGTTCTTAACAAAGACTCTAACAAGATAAAAGCTTCATTCTAAAACTGCAGGAATCATTCATTTTCTCTGCTTTGTGTTTGTCCTAAAACAAGTGTTTCTTTTTTCACTGGGAAAATCAAATAAGCACTCTGATTTTTATCCCCCATTTTATTTTTACATTGAGAGCATGCTATTGTTTAAAAAAATATCTAAAAAAGAGATTCCCCGCATCAAAGCAGTAGCAGCAACAAAAATCTATGTGCCTTATAAGAAACAGTTTGGATAATTCTTCTTAGATGACTGGACTACCTTTATTGGAAATTAATTTCCATTAATAATTATTTCTTCCCCATGCATTTGAGTGGTAAGAGAACCACTCACCTAATTTTCTGTTCTCCAGTAAGAATTCCAACATATCCATATTCTTTCTTTCTCTCTCTCTCACATATCAAGGAGTTATTCAGCTCTCTCTCTGAAACTGTGCTGCTGGTCACTATCTTGAAATTATTTCATAAAGCCATGATGATTTCACAAAAGGAAGAATTTCACTGAAGCTTAGCAAAGTCTTACTAAATAATAAGTCAATGTAAAAATCCAACAGAAACTGGGAGTCACTGCCCTTATGCCGTGCTCTGCTTAGTCGCCCAGTCATGCCCAACTCTTTGTGACCCCGTGGACTGTAGCCTGCCAGGCTCCTCTGTCCCTGGGATTCTCCAGGCAAGAGCACTGGAGTGGGTTGCCATGTCCTCCTCCAGGGGATCTTCCCAACCCAGGGATCTAACCCAGGTCTCCCACATTGCAGGCAGATTCTTTACTATATAAGCCACCAGGGAAGCCCACCCTTACGGTAAAAAAGCATTAAGCATCACTGTGTATTAACACTGTCGAGAACTGTGAGGGTCTAAGATTCCACGCCCTGTACCAGCTAGCCAATCGGCCTGCCGCAGTTTCATGGATGCCAGCAGAAGAGGAGGGATGCCTGGATCAGAGACCCAGGAAGCTTTATTACTCAGAGCAATAGTATTAGCCAGTGCACCAGCATTTCTGTCGGGTTCCTGAGTCCCATTTCTCACAGGGAGGTGCAGAGAGGGCCAGGTGACACCCACATATGAAGAAGGTTGTGTTACAGGAAAGGAATCACAGCATAGGGAACCCTCGTATTTTATGATCCAGCCCACACTTTGTCCCAGAGGGAGACATCCTTACTGTGAGGGACATAATCTCCCCTCTTCTCCAGAGGGAGATGCTTGTTCCATCTTTCAGAACAAGGGCCCTCCCTGCCTTTGCTCACAAAACACGCAGAGGGGAGGGAGGTTCAGGCAGGATTGTCTACCAGCAAACTCTCACTTTCCTCATTTTTCCACTCAACTCACATCTGTTTAGACTGAAAAACCTGTTAAACTGGTACATTTGTTGAGATCAGTATATTATGAGGCAGCTAAAAATAATCATTTCCTCATTCTCCTATACACCTATGGCATACATTTGACGATCATATATAGTCTTACACTATTATTAAAATTCTCATTTTTAAAAGGATTATCATTTCCCAGTTGGCCAGAACCAGGCCATATCGTTCAATTATTCTGATTCAACAAAGTAATTACTGACCACCAAACATGTGCAAGGAGATCCATGAGACATGAGTCTACCTTCTCTGCATAGAGCTGCTGCAAGCATTTCTCACAGTTTTATGCATTAACATTTACTGAGTTCCCTCTGTGAGCCTGGCCTTTCACAAGGCTCCACAGACACAAAGGTAAATAGACCTTCTTTCCTCACATTCAGGATAAGCTCACAGAGGAGATACGAAGGCAAAGAGTTAAGAGGTGAGCTGGATACACAGGAGAGGGTAAGAGTGCCATGTAGCGGCTCAGGATCAGGCCAGGCGAGATGGTGTGCAGAACTCTCTGAGGCGTCCTACGTGAATTCTTTAAGAAAAACAGGAACCAGTTTGAAAGAGTGGGTGCAAAGGAGGGCGAGGGGGCACACTGCCACGGGGGGTAGGAGCCCAGGCCACAGGGCAGGGAACTGCCTTCCTGGGGAACTGCGTGTCCTTTCAAAAGGGGCTGGGGGAGCCGAGGTGGGGTGGAGTACGGCTGAAATCAAAGAGTCATCAGGGGAAGTTCCGACGTGTTTATAAACATATGTTATATATGAGAGAGTCTGAGGGTTAACAGTCTGGTTAAAAGAAAGCCTTGGGTTCCACATATATTCACGCAATTTGAGCCACGCTCACTTCTCCAGCTTCAACTTATCCCAATCTCCACCTCCACGCCTGCTCTCCCAGCCTCATCCCAACTACACGCCTGTAAAAATTAATTTAAATAAATCAATAAAAGGGAAATACATCCCCCTCCCTGAAAAGGAAGCCCTAGAGGAAGTCTAGAGCTTATTTATAAATGAAACAATGTTTTTTACAAGGAGTTTTACTGGAAAGGGGTGGAACTGATGGATTTTGCACGTGGGGGTTGAGTAAAGAATCCTCTAATCACACCCGTGTCACCAGCACTGAGGACCCTGCATACATAGGTGCTGTGCAGGCGAGTCTGCCTTTATCCTGGACCAGTGTGGAGGGGAGGGATGCCCCGATGCTCACAGTCACCCCCACAAAGAACAGATCCAAGAAGGGAGACACTGCTGTCAGGAAGACCAGCTGGGCGGCTGCAGCCATAAACCTGGTGGGAAATTTAGGGTGAAGGGAGTGAGCACGAAGAAAGCACGTGGATTCACGAGGCTTCGGGGAGGAAGAAACTGCAGGACTCAGTGGCTGATGGTGGCAGAGCCCTCAGACCAGACCGGCCGCAGCTCGCTGACCCGGGCTGTCACGTTGATGGGTGCTGCTCACCGAAACAGCAAGTCCAGGAGGACAGGAAATCAAGCAAGAATCCTGTGTTCAGTGTTGAAACACCCCTTCTCAGTACCAGACAAGCTTTTGTCTCCTGGCCACGCTCTCCTGTTTCAGCAACCAATGCCAAGATGAAGAGGCATGAACGTTTTCTTCATTTTTTTTTTTTTTCGTTTTCTTCGTTTTTAAAGCCTCTCATTCTTTGTCTGTAGGTGACAGAGAACTTGCAGCCATCTGACCTCCAGCTGTCAGGCTTTTCCAAACAAGAACCCCCAAAGCAACTCACTTTTCCCTCCTCCATTTTTAGAAAAAAAAAATTATCTCCTCAGTGTATCAGAGCCTAGTTTAGTCAATCCAACAATATCTAGAAACGCATTGCAAATAAAAGGGAAGCAGAAATGAAGGCAGTAGCGCGCCATGCGGGGATCCGCCCCCTGTGCTGGTTTAGTTACTGTCTCACTTCTGCTTCAAGGCTCTGGGGGGTTTCTAGGCCCCTTCTCATCCCACAGACGAGAGGAACCTCAGGCTTCACTTACAGCCAGGATGCTGAACTCAAGTCTATCACACCCCGAATTATTTAACGTTCCTATGTGCCCCATCCAGTTTCTCCTCAGAGTTTCTAAAAGGTGTGGTACTCTGCCATCTCAGTCGTGTTTCTAAGCCTGCCAAAACCATTTTCACTGCTGTCCCGTAACTCTGCTCGAGGTGTAAACCAAAGAAAGGCTGCTGCTCTGCCCAAAGCAGCAGTTCTCAAGGTCCCAGCTCCCATCTCCCAGGCTGAGAGGAATATGTTTCTTACGCAGCTGAACTTCTCGGCTTCATTTTCTTTCTAAGAATGACAATTTCTAATCTCCTCCTGATGGAAGGAAACAGGAGGGCCTATTTGCTGTGGCCGAACTCATACAATACTGCATGGAATTCAAGGTGTCAAACGGAAATGCTCTCCTTTCTCTTTGTTCAGCATCCTCCTGGTCCCTTGTCTATGATTCCGTGTTCCCAGCTCCCACGAGATACCTGTTCTTTGTCTTAGTTGCTACACGCATCTTCATTGATTCTTTCATTATCATTTCATTGGATTCATGTTTGGAAAGAGTTGTCTATCAAAAAAATATGCTGTTTTAAAAATACACATGACTTAAGACCCAAAGTTGCAATCGTCAGATGACAGTATTACTAGCCTGAAATAAATATATATATATATATATATATATATACACACAAATATATATTTATGTGTGTATGGGCTCAGTTGCTCAGTCTTGTCTGACTCTTTGTGGCCACATGGACTGTAACCCACCAGGCTCCTCTGTCCATGGGATTTCCCAGGCAAGAATATTGGAGTGGGTTGCCATGCCCTCCTTCAGGGGATCTTTCCAACCCAGGGATTGAACCCATGTCTCTTGAATCTTCTGCACTGGCAGTCAGATTCTTTGCCACTACCAAAACTAGGGAAGCCCATATATATTTATACTTATATATCCATCCAAAGCAAAGAAAGTAGACAATGTTCTCACATTGGGCAGCTTGTCTTAGGTAAAAAAGTAACTTCCTGTAAATTTTTCAACAAAAATAGTTTTATGACCACTTCAAGGCCCCTCACCACCACTATCAGGACCCCTCAGTGAATCAACCCAGCTGAAATGTTTTCTGACACATAAATGATAGCTAATGAATGCTTTCCTGGGAAAGTCATTAAAATTGAGGCTTCAAAGAACTGAATGCTGTCCAGCTTCAGGGGGTTAAACTCAAAATTTCATCCTTTTAGACTTGGTGTCAAACAGTGACAAATGATCCTCTATTTTAACTTCAATTGCTTTTGTACTTAGAAAAATCTCCCAATTTGAACTATTTTCCTAAATTTCTTTCTAATGATCTTTAATGCTTATTTTTTCACTTCTTTTCAAGGTCTTTGCAATTTATTTTTATATATCACATAGGAAATAATATAAACTAGTATGTTTCCTTAAAGAACTGGCCAAATTTCCCAGAACTAGAAGTTTTTTGAAGTTGATAAGAATTAGAATAGGCTTATATAGAGGCATGAAGACTTGAGCAACCATAAAGCTGTTCTGTCTCAGACTTAATTACAAATTTTAATTTTTACATGATTTATCAATTTATACTGTTAATATTATTAATTATGTAAACATAAATGGTTTTCATTAAAATATTATGTTCCACAGCAGTAGTGAAAATGAGTGAATTTGGTAACAATGGCCAATTCACCATTTTGGACATAATCTAAGATCAATCTAAAGGGGCTACTGATAATTTTATAGGATTTAGCATCCTATTTCTAGAAGCTGCTACTGCTACTGAGTCACTTCAGTCATGTCCAACTCTTTGTAACCCCATGGACTATAGCCTGTCAGGCTCCTCTGTCCATGGGATTTTCCAGGCAAGGACGCTGAAGTAGGTTACCATTTCCTTCTCTAGGGGATCTTCCTGACCCAGGAATCAACCTGCATCTCGATTGCATGGCAGGCAGATTCTCTACCACTGAGGCTATTTTAGTAAGTGATTGTTAAATATTAAAAAAGAAAAAGATAAAAACTAACATTTCTGAGTTTCACAATTATAAAATTGAAGTAAAACATAAAGAAATATAGACTTTTGGGGGAAAAAAACAGTGAATCTCCATATTCTTATTATCAAGAAATATGAAATATAAGTAATTCAGATTATCCTGTGCTCTTTAGAAAATGAATATAACTAAGGGGAATTAAAAGAAAAAAAAAGGCATGAGGCCTGCTTGCTCCCTTACCTCTAAAATATGTTTTTGTTTTCAAAATCATGCCTCTTTCTCTGGTTGTTGTGCTAACTGTAGGGTAGACAACTTTCTGGGGTCACTGAAGTGTTTAGAGCCAGCAGCCTGGACTACAACCTTGGTGTCTTTGTGCCCAGGAGAGAGGGCAAGAGGGCCAGTCCTGCAGGGCTACCAGGTGGATTAAGTCAATCAATGCAAGTGAAACCTCTGCCACTTCCTGGGACACAGTTAGCGCTCCATATTAATGAGCAGTAATATCATGACCCGAGCACTCAGCTACTTAATGTCCAATCGTATCCGACCCGAGGTCACCCGGTGAGGCCAGTACCAGCCTCAGTGGCTGTGCTCCCAACCCTTCCCTGGCCTAGCCTGTTTTCAGTGATATGACTACAGGCAATGTGACATTATACAATGGCAATAATTCCACAAACCGTTCAGCCTTTTGACATGAGTACTACTGTTAAAAAAAATAACTGACGAAAATACATTTCAATCTCTCACAGAGCTAACATAAAGATAACTAATTAAAAATTAAAAGGGCTTGCCTGGTGGTCCAGCGGTTGGGAATCCACCTGCCAGTGCAGGGGACGTTGGTTTGCTCCTTGGTCAGGGAAGATCCCAAGTTCCGGGGCAACTGAGCCCATGCACCACAGCTACCGAGCCTCGGAGCCACAGCTACTGAAGACCGTCCGCCCGGGGGCCGGTGCCCTGCAACGAGTATCACAGGAGGAGCCTGTGGCCCGCGACGAGGGAGTAGCCCCCGCTCACCCTAAACAGAGAAAACCTGCACAGCAACAGAGACTCAACACAGCCAAAAAACACAATAAAATTAATTTTTTTAATTAAAAACTAACTGGGGATTAAGACGGCTTTCATTGCTGTCTGCTGGGTACACTGATGGTAAAATGCATACCAACAATTTTTCAGCCTGCCTGGAAAAGTACTTTGGAATTTTGGCAGTACTTTTTCATAAAAGAAATGTCCACATCACCTCCTTTGCTCTATACTCCCTAACTCCATTTTCATGAATCACAGATCTCCTATTCTCTATTTATCTGGCTATTCTCAAAGCAACCAGAGAAATCACTGCAATATCGACCTACCAGGAAGCACTACTAACCAGAAACTCTAGGCTTCAGATTTCCAGGTTCTGAAATCCTCGCAGTTTATTGACTACATGAGGAAACTTAAAATATTGAATATAATTACACTGAGAGGTACTCATAAGTCTTTCTCAGCAAGAATAAACATCCTCACTTCTCACTACACCCACTCATTTTGGCCTCATTCCTGTGCAAGTTGATACCAGCGGTTTTCATCTCTGTTATTGGACTTGGAGGAATGCTGATGAGCTGGAGATAATAAGGAAGAGTGATAAGTAAACCTAAGGAAATGTACATAAAATCAGAGGCTTCTTTCTACCTTTGAAACACCTTCTCTGAGAAATTGTTCTCTCTGGGGCTGAATTTTATCTCTCAGTTGTGTGATGGGAAAGGATTGCCAACAGCTCCTCTGTAGTCTCATTGAGTAAGCCAGCAACTCTGATCCAATCACTCATCTTTAAATCATTCAAAACTCTTCCTCATCCATTAGAAAAAAATATCCAGTTGGCTTCATAAGATGTAACCGACTCCCCAGGGTGTGCCCTCTCCATGCTTCCATCTCACCTGCTACAACTCACCATCTAGAACTTTATCTTTCATCATGAGCATCAGGAGGGCCTGATTCCTAATAATGAGATACAGAGTCTGAAAGCCATGACTGTTTGGGTACTGTGGTCTTATGCAGACAAACAAAATGTTTACAAATCTAAGAAGACAGAGACATCCCTGGTAGTCTGGTGACTAAGAATCCACCTTCCAGTAGAGGGGCTGTGGGTTCGATCCCTAGTCAGGGAACTAAGGGCCCACAACTAAGACCCCAACGCTGTCAAATAAGTATTTTTAGAAAACCTAAGAAGACATAATTTTGTTTGTGGTTATCGGAATGTTTCCCAGATCTCTGAAAAATCAACCTAATCCTTACTAGAAGGAGAAGTTCAAGGCAAATTTCTTCATAGGATGAGATGAGAAATCAGATGTGTTGAGTGCTAAGCAGGTTTCTGGACACACATCCTCAAACTCATCTCAGAGTCCTCAGACTAAATGCAAGCTCATTGTATCCACTGCAGAATAAAACTGCACCACGTTATATGAAAACCTGGCATCAAATTTTCAATCAACTTATCTCCCTCAATTTAGTCTTTTTTTTTTTGCAAACTTCCTCCTGTGTAAATGTATGTGACATTCAGTTTTTTCTATTTCTGTTGTAAATCAAATCTATAATTTATAACTCTCATAATAAATCTCATATACTACATAGGAAAGCCTCACTCTCTTGGAAAATTGTTTCTGTGCATTTGTTTAAAATCTTTAGAGAAGAATTACAGCAAATGAAATTCTCCATCTTCTCCTTAAGATGTCATCTTAAGGATGATCAGCTGATATGTATTCTTGTAATTACATTGCAGGCAATTAATGTGACTAGGTAGTAAACTTGTTAAAATGCTTCAGATACTAGTTCTGCAGATCTCAGCTTGAACTGGGCACACCCTACTTCATGATCCTTAATAGTTCTTTGATTGCTAAACCTTTCTATAAATACATTCAAAATGGGAAAAAGGTGTATCAATATGTAACTCATTTATATTAATGGAGAAGGAAATGGCATCCCACTCCAATATTCTTGCCTGAGAAATCCTACGGACAGAGGAGCCTGGCAAGCTACAGTTCATGGGGTCATAAAAGAGTTGGACACAACTTAGCAACTAAACAAATTTATATTAACATTATATTAAAAAATTTATACCTAAACTCTTGAAAATAGCAATGAAAAATTTATAGCTCAAAAACTAAATATATCTACTTTTATTTTTATAATATTGTCCTATTCCTCTTTTTGAGCACCATTAATAACTTTTTTCACATATTCTCTACTATTTCAACTTTGATTTATCCCATGTTAATATTTACCATTTTATTAGCTGCCACAGATTGCTTACAAATTCCACAGCTACTCAAATGCAGTCCACTGACAGAGTTCAACTAAATTTTACAGTTATAGGAAATTAATATCACAGCTGTATAAAATTAGATCCCAGTAGGTAATTAGAATACAAGAGAAATGAAATGTACACAACAGGAATAAATAAATGGTACATCAACCAAAATAACAGAAGACTATTTTTGGTCTAGAAAATTTATGAAATGGGTATTAAAAAACATAATTCTGTATGAATCAAATTAAACCATCTTTAAAGCAAATTGAAGTATTAGAAGGATATTGTGTTTGATTTTTCTTTTCCCAGCATGAGAATGTGGCTGCTAACTCATCAGTTTTTCATAACTAGAGGAGGGTACTACATAGAATTAAATAACATGCATTTTTCCATTCAAAATTTTCTAATCTTTAAAGAGATGAGTTGTGGAAGGCCCAGAGATTTGGATTCTGCCAATGAGGGAAGGAAGGGATTCCAAAGATAAAGGGCATCCATCGGAAACATCCAAGTCCCGGGAGTTCTCCGTCAGGAAATGAACAGCCATGTGCCGCTTCTCAGAGACAGAGGGAGAGACAGAGGGAGTGTCTGTGAGATAACCATTAGCACGAGCCTCTAGAATCCAAGTGTTTTGATTCCCAAAATCTTCAGAGAAGTCTACGTCCCTCAGATGCTAAATGCATTAAAAGGCTGAGAATCGAAAAAAAAAAAAAAAATTAAATATCTACTTATGAAATAAGCCAAAAAGGTCCATCATTTTGGGGGTGAAAGTGTCATTATAAATAACAAAATATATGAATGTATATTAAAGAAAGGAGAACAAAGCAGGGAAGGACAAAGGGAAAAGAAAGGTTTTTCCAATTAAAATTAGAGTAGCAGAATCTTTTTTATAATTTAGTAAGCTTGGAAGGTAAAGTAAACCTCAAATCCACAAAATAAAGCAGCAAAAAAGAGAGTGAAGATGGAAAAGACTGGAAAATTGTTAGAACAGCCCTAGAACGTATACATAATAGAAGGTTAGAAAAAGAACAAAGGTGGGAGAGAGGGCAGAGAAAAATGGTGGGAGGGAAATAATCAACAAAAATTATAATAATAATTCAGAAGTATTTCCCAGAAATTAGACACCTTTGTTCCTTGATTGAAAAAAAAAACCTCATGACGCCTTCGGAAAAATACTCACACTGAGACTCATGAACCTCATAACAAAGGATCAATGAGAGGTGTTACTGAAAACGCTTTGCTTCTCCCCAGCAGCCGGCTGTGAAGACTGAACTGGTGGGCTGCGTGTGTGTGTACCACAGTATACCCTGCTCTCAGTGGTAATCCTGTGTGACACACACACGAATGTAATACACTATGAGACTGTGCTATCATGAATTAACACATTTAGCACATGATCCTATTGACAGAAACTATTACAACTGCCATTATACACTTGAGGGACAGAAGAGTCAAGGGACAGAGTGAGAACTCAAACCCGTGTCCTCTTCCGTCAGAGCTAACACGATCAACCATCGCACAACACAGGATCCTCAGGGCAGGAACCGAGAGAGATTTACAATGAATTAAAAAGCTGAAGATAGTAGAGGAAATTTATGAAAATGTGAAAACAACTTGTACGAAAATATTTTAATAATGTGATAAAGAAGGACTTATTTCAAGACACAAAACCAGAAACCACAAACACTTGACTACAAAAGTTAAACACTTAATTGTAGCAAAAAGAAATTAAACAAGATGCAATTTTTTATCCTTCAAGTTGGCAGAATTTTTTAATCTAATAATCCAGATCTATCTAACATTAGGATAAAAAGTATTTTAATACCCTCTAGGTGGGGATGTAAATTAGTGTGATGCAAATTGACAATTTATATCAGAAACATGGTGGCATGAACTTTTAAAATTTGCCTTTTTTTGATCATTGAAGATGAAAAACTACACGTTATGTTTAATCATTTTATGTAATCTTAAAGCAAATTAAAGAAATTCATTAGCAAGTACAAATACCTCCCAGAGAAAAAGTCAAGAAAATAATAGTCCCTGATCCCCTGGAGGAGGACACAGCAACCCACTCCAGTGTTCTTGCCTGGAGGCTGGCGGGCTGCAGTCCATGGGGTCGCACAGAGTCAGACACGACTGAGCGCAACGCACCGGAGGGGAAGTTTAGGAAGAACTGAAATAGAGTCTCTGTTGAGTGGAGTGAACAGGTCTATTCCAGGAAGTTTTTAAGCCACAGAGTTGATTTCTGTTTTTTGTTTTGTTTTCATCAACAGTGCCTAGGGGCAGAATTCAAATGAATGTTGAGAAAATCATTAATTATTTCTCTCTTTTCTTCCCATACTCATTGTTGCCAAAATCAAACAGCATTTATTAAGCATAAATTCAGCTCAGATTGAGGTATATTATTTTTGTGATAAGTATTAAATAGCATCAGTTATCAACTGTAAAGACATGACTGAAGTAAGAAAAATTCACCATTTCAGTTCCAATTAGACTAGAAACTCTTTGTAGAGGAGATGATGAAATCTTCAAGATGACTGAATGAGAACAATATTCAAAGCCTGTCATAATGAGGACGGCACACAGCGATGATGGAGAAAGTATAGACACTGAATAGGAAGTCAGACAAGAGTGTGGACACATTCAGTGTAGAAAGAAGGGGAAAAACTAACATTTATTAGGCACCTACCACCCCAAGTGGCTTCCTGTATGTTGTTTTGTTTGAAAGTATGTGTGTGTGTTCAGTCATGTCCAACTCTTTGCAGTCCCATGACCCCTGCCAGGCTCCTCTGTCCATAGAATTTTCCAGGCAAGAATACTGGAGTGGGTTGCCATTTCCTCCTCCAGGGGATTGTCCCGACCCAGGGATCTAACCTGGGTCTCCTGCATTGCAGGCACTTTTCCCATTGTGCTACCTGTTGTTTTGTTTAACCCTCAAAATGCCTTAGGAAAGGGACTTCCCCCGTGGTCCAGTGGTTAAGACTCTGTGCTTCCACTACAGGGGGCAAGGGTTGGGGTTCAATCCCTGGTTGGGGGACTAAGATTGCACATGCCATGCAGCATGACCCCCCCCAAAAAAAAACCTTAGGAAAGTGTGTCCTGTCTGTGCAAGAAAATAAGGCTCAAAAAGGGATAGTAGGGTTGGATTTGAACTCAGGGCTGTTTCCGTTGAGGGCATGGCAGGTCTGCACAGTCTGGAGCAGGGGTCACTGTGATGGCTGGACTGACGTGTACAGCCCTGGAACCAAGCCCATGGGCCACGCTGGCGTCCTGCTTTTCTCCCAGACCACACTGCCTGCACAGACCCTGCACTGGGTGTCTGCTGCTGCCTGTCCCTGTCTAATGAGTGTCCCAAAGCAGCTTGTGGACCACAGAAACGCAGGGACCGTGGTTTCCACTACTTTGTCTTCCCTGTGGAGTCTTGAACTGTTTTAGTAGCTGCTTGGCAAATGTTACTTAAATGACTGAAGTTTTACACCAAGATTCCAGGGTCGAAACCTGTGTGCGTGGGCAAAGACGCTTCTATCTTCACAACTCCAACCTTAGCCTTCAGGCCACAAGTAATGTGAACAAAGTGTGCTCTCACATTGCTCTCTTTCAGATATTTCTAATTTTTTTTTTTTTTTTAAGTAACAAGGTAAAACCAAGGCCAGTAACATGGTCTTAACATTAGGACTTCCAACTGGTTTTTGCTCATGAATGCTAGTCTCTCCTCCTATAAGAACTATGAATTATCATCCAGCAAGTCAATGGTGAGATAAGGAAGCAAACTGTAAAATTTTAAGTGAAGTTTCCAGTATCAGGTCAGTGTATCCTAACCCTGTCATACAAGCACCATGTAAAAAGGCCACCTCCTTAGGGAAGTCTTCATTGACTGCCCCTGTGGTGGCCCTACTGGAGGAGGGCCCTCATGGCATCTGTTTCTTGCTAGGATGACAGACTTGTTATTGTCTAGTCACTAAGTCATGCCTGACTCTGTGGCCCTATGGACGGGAGCCCACCAGGCTCCTCTGTCCATGGGATTCTCTAGGTAAGAATACTGGAGTGGGCTGCCAACTCCTTCTCCAGGGCATCTTCCCATCCCAGGGATCAAACCGACATCTCCTACATTGGCAGGCAGACACTTTACTACTGAGCCACCAGGGACGATGCATTTAACATGTATGAATTTAATTGATACACACTGATTTCAGACTCAAAAAGCCATATTATACCACTGCTGCCATACAGACCGTGCAGAGAAGGGAATCAACAAACCCAGACACCAGTAGTCTCTCAAAGTCAGTTACAGCTGGTCACGCGGGGCCAGTTCCCCAGACCCCACTCCTGACCTCGCCTCTGGTGGCTCCATCTTCCCTCCAACACCCAGCTTCCCTTTCCTCACAGCATCTTCATGGTCCGACAGGAAAGAGAAGACACGTTCAGCTGAGGTTTGGATGAGCTGTGGATCCAGGTACTGAGCCGATGAGGACGTGTGAGCGACAGGCGGGAGCAAGGCAACCCGCCACCCTCAGGCCTGAAGGAGCAGAGAGAGGAGACGGGGTTTCTGGACCCGGAGAGGGAGGAGAGGGAGTGCGAAATTCTGGAGGCCAGGAGATGTGCAGGCTGGCAGGGGCGGTGGGGCCCTCTCCGCCCTGCCCTGCTCTGAGGCTCACCCAGAGAACCGGGCTAACAGTGCCCCTAGAAGGATATTTATCTAGAACAGAAGGCTCCGTTCTCACGATTTTTCTTAATGTTAGGAGATTCTACCACTTTAATTAGCTTTTTATTATTACCCGATGTATCTGCATTTCCTTCCCAGATCTCAACAAGGATAGGGTTCTGAGTCGTCAGACACACCCGAAGATGATGAGACCGGCTTTAAGCGCGTAAGCTTGTAAAGGGAGCCGAGTTTGCTCTTTCTGTGTTAGCAGACCGTCTTTCCTGGGTTTCTCGCCACAGAGACCAGAAAACGTATCAACCAGACTCAGTACGTTTCTTGCTTTGTGTGACGCAGATGGTCCGAGAGCACAGCACACCACATCTATTCCATCTTCTCTCCGCACTGAGCTCATCCATCAGATACTCATCCTCATGTGCGAAGAACAATCCTGATTCATTTAGAACAGACACCTGGGAAGTCCACGTGAGGCCCGAGAACTCTCCTTTCTCCTGATGTTAGCATTCCACTGCTGCTGCTGCTGCTAAGTTGCTTCAGTCGTGTCCGACTCTGTGCGACCCCATAGACGGCAGCCCACCAGGCTCCCCCGTCCCTGAGATTCTCCAGGCAAGAACACTGGAGTGGCTTGCCATTTCCTTCTCCAATGCATGAAAGTGAAAAGTGAAAATGAAGTCACTCAGTCCTATCCGACTCAGCGACCCCATGGACTGCAGCCTACCAGGCTCCTTCATCCATGGGATTTCCCAGGCAAGAGTACTGGAGTGGGGTGCCATTAGTTTTCCAATAGTCACCTTTGGATTTTGCATTAAAGTTCTCACCGCAGGGGTACATCTATGCTATAAAATCATAGATAGAATTTTTTTTAAATAAATTGTCCGTAAGAGTTAGCTTTTAGACCACTCTAATTGGGTTAATAACCGCATCATGAAGTGGGTGCCTTTACTCACAAACCTGGGGTACTGAAACGCTATCCCCCTGATAATTTTCCTGATAATTGACACTGGTTAGGATAAAATGAAGTTGGCTGCTCAAAAAGGTTTTAAGGAGTGTGTCATTCGTTCCTGTATGCTGAAAAGGGACCATCAAAGAAAAGAAGGCGTTTACAGATTCTCCACCAAAAGCAGCTTTTGGTCGTGGGGGGAGCTTTTGTGCTTTTGTTCCAGAGACTGAAGGACAGTAGAAGTCTGAGATCCCTAGAAAGTCCTCCCTAGCTCTCCGGCATCCAGAATTTCTGACACCACCCGGGTCCAAAACTGGGCCCTGAAGACCACATCCTAGCCACCCCCCAGGAACTAGCCGCTGGGCGCTCACTGCCCCCTCACCCGGCGCCCCTCGGAGCCAGCCCCCGGTACCAAGCCAGCCCCCCCATAACAGCTCTCCTTCTGTGCCCCTCCAGGTCACGGTTTCGGGCCCTCGAAGATGTCACGTGCGCAGACCTTCCCCAGCTATGCCTCGGAGCAGAGCGAGGAGACGCAGCCGGCCCTATCGCGCTCCAGCAGCTACGGCTTCAGCTACAGCTCCAGCCTCATCCAGTGACACCCAGGGCGAGGCTGAGACCAGAGAGACCGTCTGTCCGGACCGCCTGCCTGCCTGCAAGGCATGCGCCCTCTGAGGACCAACTGCAGGGAACATTGACCTGGGTCGGGTCTGGCCCCAGTCCCGGTAGAAGGTTCAAAACTGGAGTTCTGCTTCCTTGATTCTGTGGCTAAGTCCTTTATTTATTGAGTTTCTTGGGATGGGGGGGGAGGGGGGGAGTCGGTGTTTTACAAAAATAGAATTCAAATCGTCTGAACAGTCATTTAAATAAAATTCTTTGGGTCTGACAGCAGCAGGAACCTGGGCAGGGTGAGAAGTTGCCAAGCTGGACGGGACCGGACCTGGGTGAGGGCATTACCCCTGGCATTATTACTCTGGGCTCAGTCCTCCCACCTGATGAGAGGTCTGACTTTGGGCAGAAAGGTGACCCACCACAAGCTGTGTGGCTCGGAGAGTTTCAACAGGGACAAATTCAGTAAGCTCTACAAATGATATCACAACTCTCCATATAAGTAAGCCCAGTGACAATTAAGGGAACACAAAATTTAGAACACTATTACCCAGGGCCTTGTAGCTCTATGCTGTGTGTGTGTGTGTGTGTGTGTGTGTGTGTGTGTGTCTGTAGACAATACAGATATGGATATTGCTGTATCCATCTATATCTAACACGTATATATCCATGTGTGCCGAGAGTGACAGGATATGCTCACTTAAATTGGTGAAAACTGTAATTTGGTGCATTAAAATTAAGATTGTTATGTTGAATAACTATTTTTTAAATAGTCCTGTAAAAAAAAAAAGGCTTCTTATCAGCAAAGTATTTATGTATTCACGTCTGCTCCTATGACAAACGGAGGTGACAGTGTGAGAACGGGGAACTACTCTGGAAGCGAAGGAAGCAGTCTGGCTGTCCTGCTCATCACGTCACAGCCCTGTCTTTCTGTTTAAGTACCCCTTGTTGTTGATGCTGTTTCTCCCTTGGGCCCCCTCTGAGCTACATGGGAAGATAGGGTGTGATCCCCAATCAGCTTCCACTTAACCTGGAGGAAAAGGACTCTAAATGACAATCTGATTAAGGGAAAAAAAAATACACTTTAAAAGAACTCAGACATTTTGCAGTCAAGAGAAGAAGAGCATGGAAAGGATGGTAGGTATCATTCTTAAGCGTTAGAGATGCTGTTCTCAGATAGCCATCAGGGGCTTGTAATTACTACATAACCAGAATTGGCTGGGTTTTACTCTCCTTTGACTGGATATGGGTTGGCTGGGATTATAAGAGAAAATGTATCCAACAACAACAAAAAGTTTTTTCATCCCTGAGACTAATGACAGACCTATAAGGTTTAAAAGGAAGTGGTGATTCCCACGTGAACTGGGGAAATTTGGCTAATTCAGATCAACATAGATATTTTTTTCTAGTTTGGAATTTACTCAAGTAAAAATAAAAATCATTCTGCCTGAACTGTCTGATGCCACGTACCTAAAATGGTCAGCTCCCAACACCCCAAGGTGGATTTAAAGAACCATGATCCTAGGTCTTGTAAGATGAAAACCTGATTTTTTTCCAATATCAAAATTGTTTAAGCTTTCAGAGTTAGTCTATTGAAAGGGTACCTGATTTGCTGACCTGTGATGAGACTTTTCTTTCACCCATGGCCATAGCTTGAATGCAGATTGACAGTTCATTATAGACAGTTACTACTAGATAAAAGCAGTATCCAGTCCCTTCTTGAAAAATTTCACACTTATAGCCACTACCTAGACTCTCCACATCTCTCAGATGAGTTTGAAAATGCCACCAAGATGCTAATCATAAGAGTTAATGTGGCTGTGAAAAATAATTATCCTAAGCTTTCAGGGGTAAAAAGAAAATTACTCAAATGCTCTGTGCTGTGACTTTTGCTGACACAGCAGAAGAGCAGGAGATGGGTTGCTGATGTTCATACAGCCTTCCCTGAAGTCCCAGCTTCCAGGGTTGAACACCTCCGAATTACCTGAGCACGTGGCATTTGCATTGGAAATGCCGTTAAAGAAACACATCAGAGCGACTCCTGGCTGAGACCATTTGAGCCCAGCTCCTAGTGGTGCCGCGTTCACAGCAAGCCTCCTGCGGCTCACTCGGTAGAGCTGTTGCCTAGAGACCACAAGTTTCTACAAGGGACTTAGGGGGAGAGACCCTCAGAGGTCCTGATTTACGTCTCAGCGTTATTAACGTGCCAGCAGTACAGACAGCAGGTCTGGGGAGGGGGGCGGGAGGGGGAGATTCTGCTGATTAGACGAGTCTGCTCTTTTGTCTGTTTGGCGGGAGACACGATACCTGCATGAAGTAGTTTCCAGAAGGCCATTTGCTTGTGATCATTACCAGTGAGTGTAACTGAGGAGGGGTCCCAAAGATCAGGCATAACCTTGGGCCAGTTCATTCAGAGAATCATGTCATAAAAAGAGTCAGTGAGAGAGAAATTTCCTTCCTGTGTCGTTCGTTAACCCAATCTTATCACAATGAGAATAATGCTATAAAAGATTTCGTGGTAAATTTTTGGAGACTTATTCTAGCCTTCCTCTAGCTGTACTTAAAATTGTAGCTAAGTTGAAACTGTTAAATGAACAGATAGGACAATTTATATTAACCTAATATACTTGGCATAAGGCAATGCACATTGTAATCAACGTGACAAGCAGATAAATGTTCTACACAAACCAAAGATGAAGTTACTGAACCAGTCTGCTGGAACTTCGTAAAGCCAGAACGATAGCAGTCAGAAGAGGGGTCATAGGCATGTATCCAGCTCACTCGAGGTTGCAGGTTTTTGACTAAAGATGCCTCTACACTTTGCAAGCATTTCTCTCCCTTCAGAAACTATCTTCTTCTTTAATATACATGTGACTTTTTCATCATGAGGCAGTGACAGTTACAAACCAAAAACATCTTTTGACTCCTTCTGAAACTCAGATGGCTTTCCACCCAGATTTAGACAGGTGGATGAAGGTGGTCAGAATTCCCACATCGGGTTGGAAGAAACTCGTGGTCAAAGAACCTAACACAAGTCACAAAGGCTCTTCTGAGCACAGAGAAAGCCTGGAAGACACACATATTTCATGGAAAGATTATCTGAAGGGATTTATTTTTTTTATGTCCCCGTTTTTTCTTCTGATAATATTAATTGCTGTACACACGACCAAGCCATGAGGTTATATTTATGCAGAGAAGTACAAAATAACTGTGACCCAATGGTTTTTTATCCTGGTGGGAGGGAAAAAGAAAACATTTCTTTCACTTATTCATCAAATGATACTAGGCACTCAGAACTAAATTGTTTATACAATAAATACTTATGAATCAGTAGGTTTTGGCCACTACCGCCATTTGAACTTAATGAAATAAGAAATACCTATTTACTTATATGTTAGGGAAGATGCTGTTTGATAGAGCATGTGAAATAAAGTGAAATGTATTTATTAAAAGTAAACCTCACCTTTTTCACCAAGTAGTGAAAAAGTGCTAGTCCTTGTATCTTATACAATTTTCCTCTGTCTTCCCTGGGCAATTATGTTTTGAAAATAATTTATCACCTATAAAATGATTAACCACTTATTCTTTTTGTCCAGCATAGAAGCAGTGGATGGGTAAATAACTTTGCACTGTTAGTAGTTTCTACAAATCCAATTTATTGCATGTGGTATCTTTATAGGAGATATTAAAACCATAAAAATTGATGTCTGCCCCTCATTCTTTGGCCAGAATCTCAGAAAATCAGTAAAAAGCATGAGTACCCTACTCCCTAGGTTATTTTAGCCATTTACTAAAATGGACCGCTAATGCTACAGTGAAAAGAAGCTGAGAAAATTATATTCTTGTAAAAAAAAATTATAGTCCAGATTTTATTTTTACAACACAGCACAATAGATGTGCAGTCTACATTCAGTGGGGCTGAACTTAGGCCTCTAACACTTTGTGTCTTATAGCAAATATTATACTGAAAACTGCTCAAAGTGAAAATTAGACATTTTCTCCAAATCAGTGATGACTTTGAATACCTTTCAATTTCAAATTACTTTACCAATTATTAATATACTTTACAATCCCCTGACCTTGGCCTTCTCAAAATAGATAAAAATTTGCCACTGGACCTATGTTAATAATTATGGCAGGCAATATGCCACATGAATGCCCTTCTAGCCTTTGTAATGTGTGGAGTGCAGTGTCCCCTGGAGGCAGGCAGAACAAGCTGACGGGATGAGTCAGGAGAGCAACAGTTCAGACAAAATTACAAAGACTCCAGGGAAGTGTCCAGCATGACCCCAGACTCTGCTGTCTTCACATTCTGACCTCAGTTCTATGTCACAGATGTGGCCTTTACTAGTTTCACCTCACACTAAGTATGCAATCAAAAGAAGACGTCAGTTTATCAGGTTTTGAAGTCACCACAGAAAGACAACACGTATCAAGTATGCTTCCTTTGGTTTAGTGAAAATTATCGCACACAAAATAATGTGTATCCCAAAACACCCATGGTTAAACATCTCTTCAGTAACACGATCATCTCTGTACAGTCAACCTCATTTGAGTTTCAACACAAAGGTGTATTAGCTGTGACACTGCTTGGGGGCTAATTAAAAGGTCAACAGCCTCACATGTGTGTTCCCTATCAGTCTATTGGAAAGAGTCACCCACTTTTGCTTTCTGAAATGACCACAAATCCTCCTTTTCTTACCTGAGAATGTGAATCTTTGTTGTACATTTCTGCAGCTATTACAATTAGTGGAGACACAGGATACTTCTTGGGGAAGTATCATTAGATGTTGGATACCCTTTCTAGATAGATGGAATGCTAGCCAGCTCTGAAAGCAATCACGTAGAAGAACATTTCCACTTTATGCTCTGCTCAGGAGAAAACCCAAACCTGTTGGTATTGTAATTCATGTAAAGGCAAAGAAATGGTCAGGAACAGTCCTGCCTCGTTCCAGGCTTCTAATCCAGGAATGTTTCCTTGGCTCATGGCATCTCCCAGTTAGACATGGTGGGAGCTGAGAAATGCCACACAAGTAAATAGGCCCTTGCATGTGTAAGTGTCTCTCCCTGTTTTTCAGATGTTTCTAACTCTTCCTGAACCCATCACCACTAGTTCAATAGAAAGGCTTGATGAGGCAATTCATTAGACTGGTTGTAGGTCATAAGTGATTAGGATAAGTTTTATTACTTTTATATTATTACTGAGTTCTTTGTTGGAAATCCAGATTTACTTATCCTAATGTGATAGTTGAACAAAAAAAATTAAGTAGATGTCTATGTTTTGTATTCCCACTAGTTCATCATATGTCTTTATGAGTGTTGTTTTGGGGATCTTTATCACTCTGTAGCACTTTTGTTTCATTATTTATTGCAATTGTCACATCTTTGTTAGATAATAATATCTAGGCTACATTTTTTCCCTGGGAACTCAAAAAGCTTCCATTTTCAACTGAAATTTGGAGAATGGCATTTTTTTACATTAAAATACCTTAAATATCAAGTTTTTTCTTACATACTTCAGTAGGCAATTATTTAAATCAACTTTAGATAAGTAAATAAGTTAAATTATTAAATAATATGAAAAACACATTTTACTTGTGATTTTCATACACTTTTCTCTTGTTGAAGATTTTAACATCTTGTATACACTTAAAGGAAAAATACATTTGTAATCAAAATACACCAACTTTATTCTACTAATTCTACCTAGTAAGTTTTTATTTTGCTTTGTTTTCTCTGCCTGCTATTCTGGTTTGAAGAAAAATGACTGGATTTAAATTTTCTAATAGTTATTTTGGTAGGTTTGGTAGCTGACACAGTTAGCTTTTTCAGTCTGTGCTCTGATTTTAGGATGGTTTTAAGGAACATAAATTCAACCCTTTTTGTAGACACAGAATTGTGAGTCAAATGGCACAAGGTCTCCGTGCTATCTCTGTAGTTGTGTTCATGCTGGAACTTGATTACTATCTTAACACTCAAATGATCCACATAAGACTCATAAGAGTTGCTTATTTTCAGGAATCTGACATTTAAAACCTAAATTCAGGAGAAAAAGAAAACTGAGATGATTTAAAGAATTTTTTTTTTAAGTCACTGTAGGATTTCTCTCAAAAAAAAAATTATGAGAGGGTTTTTATGGTGTTTCAATATCATTAACTATTTGACAGAAGCTGA
This sequence comes from Capricornis sumatraensis, assembly GCF_032405125.1. Taxonomy (NCBI): domain Eukaryota; kingdom Metazoa; phylum Chordata; class Mammalia; order Artiodactyla; family Bovidae; genus Capricornis; species Capricornis sumatraensis. Next base: position 10,086,148 of record NC_091089.1, on the reverse strand, counting down.
AAAGGCAGGAAAAGTGAAAATGACAGGGGTATCTTAATATTAAATATGAATTAGAAATTAGTATGACTGATATAGGTTGGCAAATAATTTGATTAATAAAATTTAGATTTACATATATATTGCATAATTCAAGGAACAATGCTTTCTTTTATCAAAAATATATATGGCTGTATCGGTGGGCAGAGGGGGGCAAAATGGAGCTCCAACTTTTTGTGACAACCTGAAATAGAATTTCTTTCCAGTTATGATACAATTATTTTAGTTATAGCAGGCAGTATATAAATCATAGCAACGAATCAGTCTACCCCTTGACAATAAATAATGCATGAAAGCCGGTACCATCTTTACTGCAGATGACAGGAGACCTCCTGGGACCTGCAGAGAACCTCTTACTCCACACATGCCCTATCTCTCTGTCACGCACACACATTTTTGACTTTTTACCCACTGTCTATGTTCCACTACAATGATCTTTTTCTTAGGTCTACACAGAATTATCCCATCTTGTAAATTCCTCATCCCTGTGGATCTTCAAACTATATTAAATTGTGTGCTATATGTTTGCTTTATGTAAAACTTTTAAATTAATTTATATATACTTTGTGAAGTTTTATACTGTACATTGTAAACATATGTCATTTGTCATTGATTCCATTTACTGTTTATGAGCATTTTGGTAAATAACTGGACACTAGGCCCTTGTTAAGAAATAAAATATCCATTGCAAATTTGCTTCTATTGGAAAATATGTGATTTGACATCCTTTACCTTGAATCACAATTTATCCCAGATAAATAACAGTTTGGGGACATCTCTACTTAACATTGGGCCACCTTTGGAAAAGGAATGCAAAGAAAGAGCTGTCCCTGGAAACTAAATGTGAATTTCTGGCAGAACAGAAAATATTATTATAATGCGGCAATAATAAAATTAGGAAATTAAATTATTTAAAAATCTGTCTGTGTGATTATTCCCCTTGGTAAAATACATGAAATGCATAGCTCAAGAATTACCATTTTCTGAATTCATAGTTTCTATATCTCAATTCTTAATAGAGAAAACTTATTAACATCTTACTCATAATTTTAAGCAATTTACAAAAGATATGACTACCAGGAAGATGTTATAGTTGCACAGTATTAAAATTTCCCCCACCCCACTGTAAAAAAGGAAAAGCAGCTCAAGAATACAACTTTGCATGATCAAGACTTTGAACATCTAAATTGATGGTTTTTACTCACGAGTTATTTGATATTGTTGAAACTGTAATAGTATATGATTTCCTTAATTTTTGTTATTGTGTGATGAGCTGTAACTATGTAATTAAACAGAATTTTGACAATCATATTCTGCTAACCTTTAAAATGTCACTTATTCCTTCACTTACTGGCTTGCTATTTTCAAAATAAAGTAAAAGAAGGCCTTTATTAAATATGCGGTCACTGAGAATTTATTATGCATTTCCACTGTTTTCCTAACTCTGGTATAATATAATTTTTATTAGGTTGACTCTGGTTTGACAGAATCATAGAATATCAATGTTGAAAATGACATTGGCAATCAACACATTTACTAGCGAAGCCATATCCAGAATTTTTAAGTGGCTTTCGCAGTGTCAGACAACTAGAAAACAGCTTTCCTCCAGAACCATGCTCATCCTCTAATAAATAAAGAAAATTATTGAAAATGAGCATTTGGTAGAAAAGGATTGAACGTCCAAAGTGAAATGTGTGTGGTCATGACTGTGCTAGCCATCAGTGGCTTTCTTTACTACTTTCTCTCTCGTGACTCAGAATCCTTTGTGACTTGGATTTAGACTTGCAGAATCTGTTTCTCAAACTTAACCTTTAAATATTACCTGGGCATTTCTTATTCGCTATTACCAAATTAGTTAGGAATATTTTTGTCCTTTTATAGAGTCATGGCTTTAGAGAGAGAAAGTGAAGCTTCCATAATATCATAGAAATCAAAACGGGAGAGGAAGCTTGAAGTACGAGGTCAGTCCTAGTGCTGAAGTGTCCTGCTTCAAGCAGGTCTGGACAAGGTCATGAATTGGAGGAAAGCAATGAAAAATGTATGATTGTTTTCAATTCTGTGCAGCCAGTAGAAGACTGAAAATGCTTAGGCGGGCGATGGTGGTGCAAACACTCATTCTTTCTAAATGCTGAATGAAACAGCTTCTTCTGTCTATGACTTCTACGTGCTTCCAGAGCAAATTGATGTGAACTTGATGGAGTTTTCTTTCCCTTTCTGTCACTATTAAAATCATGGGGATCATGTTTACTGGGGAAAGCGTATGAAAATTACAAAAGCTTGTATAAGTTTAGAGCCGACATAAGACATTGAATGGAGAAGGCAATGGCGCCCCACTCCAGTACTCTTGCCTGGAAAATCCCATGGACAGAGGAGCCTGGTAGGCTGTAGTCCACGGGGTCGCTAAGAGTCGGACGCGACTGAGTGACTTCACTTTCACTTTTCACTTTCATGCATTGGAGAAAGAAATGGCAACCCACTCCAGTATTCTTGCCTGGAGAATCCCGGGGACGGGGGATCCTGGTGGGTTGGCGTCTCTGGGGTCGCACAGAGTCGGACATGACTGAAGCGACTTAGCAGCAGCAAGACACTGAATAAATGCAGGTCAGAGGGTACAGCCCAAAAGCAATTACTATGCTATTTTTGTAATGTACCAAACAACCAAATCTGGTAATTCTCCCAAGATGGAAAAACTGCTATCTTTATTTCCAAATATTCAAGAAAAATATTAGACCAATATACCTAATTTTGATATCCATATGGTAATTTTTAAAATCAATGTTTGAGCGAGAACTAGATAGAGTATCTAAATATTCATGGAAACATGAATTATCCTAATATCTAGGTATCTTAGGAAATCAGGCTGCTGATTTGTATAATCTCAAAGGCGAGTCAGTGGATAAGTACTTCCTGAATGCTTGCTACCAACAGAACGTGAGTACAGGACAGCCCATACCTCTTGGCTCTTATTCTCACCTCCTTTGAAATATTCTTGATACGCATCAGTGCCAGGTGTGAGCTCTGATGGCAAAGCGTGTGGCTTCCACGGAAAACCTGAGATGACTAGAAATAAGGGTGCAGGGTAAGGAAGAAAGACCAGCCTCATCAGGATCCCCAAATCCCTTTCTCAAAACTGTTTCTCTGCATTTCCTCTTCCCCCACCCTCCCCTCCTTCCCCCTCCTTTCCCACCCTGCCCCTCCTTTTCTCCCTCCCCCTCCTCCCCCTCCTTTCCCACCCTCTCCCCCTCCTCCCCCTCCTTTTCACCCTCCCCCTCCTCCCCCTCCTTTCCCACCCTCTCCCCCTCCTGCCCCTCCTTTTCACCCTCCCCCTCCTCCCCCTCCTTTTCACCCTCCCCCTCCTCCCCCTCCTTTCCCACCCTCTCCCCCTCCTCCCCCTCCTTTCCCACCCTCTCCCCCTCCTCCCCCTCCTTTTCACCCTCCCCCTCCTCCCCCTCCTCCCCCTCCTTTTCACCCTCCCCCTTCTCCCCCTCCTTTCCCACCCTCTCCCCCTCCTCCCCCTCCTTTCCCACCCTCTCCCCCTCCTCCCCCTCCTTTTCACCCTCCCCCTCCTCCCCCTCCTCCCCCTCCTTTTCACCCTCCCCCTTCTCCCCCTCCTTTCCCACCCTCTCCCCCTCCTCCCCCTCCTTTCCCACCCTCTCCCCCTCCTCCCCCTCCTTTTCACCCTCCCCCTCCTCCCCCTCCTCCCCCTCCTTTTCACCCTCCCCCTTCTCCCCCTCCTTTCCCACCCTCTCCCCCTCCTCCCCCTCCTTTCCCACCCTCTCCCCCTCCTCCCCCTCCTTTTCTCCCTCCCCCTCCTCCCCCTCCTTTCCCACCCTCTCCCCCTCCTCCCCCTCCTTTTCACCCTCCCCCTCCTCCCCCTCCTTTCCCACCCTCTCCCCCTCCTTCCCCTCCTTTTCTCCCTCCCCCTCCTCCCCCTCCTTTCCCGCCTTCTGCCCCTCTCCCTCCTTTCCCACCCTCTCCCCCTTCTCCCCCTCTTTCCCCTCCTTTCCCACCCTTCTCCTCCTCCCCTTCCTTTCCCACCTTCTCCCTCCTCCCCCTCCCTCTTCCCCCCTCCTCTCCCTTCTTTTCTATCTTTTTCTCTCTAAATATTTAGTCCCACCTTTTTTTTTAATCACAGGAAATTATTAAGCAGCATAGTCTATGGGGTTGCACAGAGACTGAAGTGACTTAGCAGCAGCAGCAGCAGCAGTCTAACATAACTCCGAAAATACTTCTTGCTATTTCAGTCATATAAATTTTGTTAAACCACTTTCTCTAAAATCCTCTATTCCTCCTGATGCAAATATGTACATAAGACAAATACGGGCTCTCCATCACTTTCTATGTCTGTGTGAATTTTACAGAGACCTGTTCTACATACCTAATACTCTTCTGAATATTTGCAAACTTTGATTATTAGGTAGCCAAAAGAAAAAAACCTACTATCTCAAAATTTAATTTTAAAAAACATTAATTGGATCTTCTAAGAGCTGGGTATTCAAAAAAGAATAAGACTTGGATCATCCTTTAAGGAACTCACTATTTAAGGAAATGGATGCATTTCAAGTTATGAAGCAGGTATATTCAGTTTAGCGCTGTTCAACTAATGTCGCTTGATCCTTCTTTGTTTCAATATTCATTAAAAAAAAATGTTTTAAGGACCTTGCTATTTTTTAAGTTTATAGTTTTTTAACAAATACATTTTTATTTCAGAGACCTAAGTAGAGTTTCTCTAATTTCTCGAAGAGATCTCTAGTCCTTCCCATTCTGTTGTTTTCCTCTATTTCTTTGCATTGTTCGCTGAAGAAGGCTTTCTTATCTCTTCTTGCTATTCTTTGGAACTCTGCATTCAGATGCTTATATCTTTCCTTTTCTCCTTTGCTGTTCGCTTCTCTTCTTTTCACAGCTATTTGTAAGGCCTCCTCAGACAGCCATTTTGCTTTTTTGCATTCCTTTTCCCAGCTATCTGTAAGGCCTCCTCAGACAGCCATTTTGCTTTTTTGCATTCCTTTTCCATGGGGATGCTCTTGATCCCTGTCTCCTGTACAATGTCACGAACCTCTGTCCATAGTTCATCAGGCACTCTATCTATCAGATCTAGGCCCTTAAATCTATTTATCACTTCCACTGTATAATCATAAGGGATTTGATTTAGGTCATACCTGAATGGTCTAGCGGTTTTCCCTACTTTCTTCAATTTAAGTCTGAATTTGGTAATAAGGAGTTCATGACCTGAGCCACAGTCAGCTCCTGGTCTTGTTTTTGTTGACTGTATAGAGCTTCTCCATCTTTGGCTGCAAAGAATATCATCAATCTGATTTCGGTGTTGACCATCTGGTGATGTCCATGTGTAGAGTCTTCTCTTGTGTTGTTGGAAGAGGGTGCTCAGATATGCAGATAACACCACCCTTATGGCAGAAAGTGAGGAGGAACTAAAAAGCCTCTTGATGAAAGTGAAAGTGGAGAGTGAAAAAGTTGGCTTAAAGCTCAACATTCACAAAAGGAAGATCATGGCATCTGGTCCCATCACTTCATGGGAAATAGATGGGGAAACAGTGTCAGACTTTATTTTGGGGGGCTTTAAAATCACTGCAGATGGTGACTTCAGCCATGAAATTAAAAGACGCTTACTCATTGGAAGGAAAGTTATGACCAACCTCGATAGCATATTGAAAAGCAGAGACATTACTTTGCCAACAAAGGTCAGTCTAGTCAAGGCTATGGTTTTTCCAGTGGTCATGTATGGATGTGAGAGTTGGACTTTGAAGAAAGCTGATGGTCAAAGAATTGATGCTTTTGAACTGTGGTGTTGGAGAAGACTCTTGAGAGTCCCTTGGACTGCAAGGAGATCCAACCAGTCCATTCTGAAGGAGATCAGCCCTGGGATTTCTTTGGAGGGAATGATGCTGAAGCTGAAACTCCAGTACTTTTGCCACCTCATCTGAAGAGTTGACTCATTGGAAAAGACTCTGATGCTGGGAAGGATTAGGGGCAGGAGGAGAAGGGGACAGCAGAGGATGAGATGGCTGGATGGCATCACGGACTCGATGGACATGAGTCTGAGTGAACTCCAGGAGTTGGTGATGGACAGGGAGGCCTGGCGTGCTGAGATTCATGGGGTCTCAAAGAGTAGGACACGACTGAGCGACTGAACTGAACTGAACTGAACTGAAGTAGAGTTTGATATCCAAAAACGATAAATATTAGGGCCATTCAGCTCAGTTGCTTCAGTCATGTCTGACTCTGTGATCCCATGGACTGTAGCCTGCCAGGCTCCTCCATCCATGGGATTTTCCCAGCAAGAATCCTGGAGTGGGTTGCCAAGTCCTCCTCCAGGAGATCTTTCTGGCCCAGGGATTGAACCCACGTCTCCTGCGTCTCCTGTATTCCAGGTGAATTCTTTACTTTTGAGCCATCAGGGAAGCCCATTAGGTCCATTAGCCAGAAATAATCCATTTCACTCACTCTGACTACAGCCACCTCACTGTCAGGGATATAATCTAAAGTAACAATGCCACAAAGGAGATTTTGTGAATGTTCTGTTCAGCTCCCCACAACCCCTCCTTCCTCACCATTGGTCCCTCTTCCTGAATACTGACAGGGAACGACATTCTAAATTTTAAACTGCATGGACCACTGAGGATTCTAAGGAGTGTAACTAAAATAAATTATCATAAATTTAGAAATAGGAAGTGGCAGGACTAGGTATGACACAGGAAAGCTTGCCCACTGCTACTTTTAACACTGTGCACAGCATAGACTTACTTGGGGTGATATTTGATATCTCGGGTAAAATCAACATTGCCTATAGTACAACCTGCTCACTGCATACATGAACAAAATGTAGAAATTCCATCCTTTATGCTACATTTGTCCTTCCCAGCTCTTCAATGTAGACCTAAGATGTATATTTATCCAAGAGGCACAGTAGCCCCAGAGAGACTTTATATTACGATGTGTGATATTTTAAGCAATAATATTTATATGCTATATTTAACTGAGTGTTTAAGTTGGGCTGATGGGTAGAGATGGGAGCGTTATTTTGAATGAGTCAGAACTCTGTGAGCTCTCAGATAATTCAGGTCATTGCTGATGACTCGAGTAAAAGACATCGTCTTTGTCTTTTTTATTTCCTGTCCAGACACCATCTCTTCCTTAAATGACGTGTGATTCTTACAGTAACCACTGGTGGTCATTATTTACGTTGTGATCTGATCGGGAAGTGATGGTAACAAGACTTGGGCAGTAGTGGGTTGTCTGTTTTTCAGTCTAACTTAATAAAAATGTTCAACTTCAGTACCACCCCATTAACATGTAAAGAGAAAGAGGGTAACATTTTAGAAGAAATTGTTCAGTGATCTATCGAGAAAATCTTGGTTTATGGCCCTATGGAGTGAAGACGCTATAAGGCAATTGCGACTTGGGTCTATTGTTCATGTTAAAGTGACACTTTCACCCATTTATAAAAGCATATAACTAACTAGAACTGTGTAACTCTGGATGTATGGACTTCCTCAGGTTGCCATTCTGTTTTGTTTGCCTTGCTTTCCATTGTGTATTTCTTCCACGGAAACCAAATGTTCATAGATACACCCCGATCATGCTGTGACTGCCTTCTTTCTTCTTAGCCGGGCATTCTTCTGACTCTCGTTTACCTTTTGTGCGATAATCTTTGAAATAAATTAATACTTAATACATGTAACCAGGGAAACACTTTCCCGACTCACATTTCATTCATTTTAGTAGAATCCAAAAAAAAAAAAAAATCGTTAAGTCTGGTGCCTCAGACAGTGTTCTCTGGGTGGGTGTTACTGACAGTGCCTCTGACCTAGTTTTTGCCAACTGGTAGACTTGACTCGTTACTGTCTTCTTGTGGCTTGAGATAGAATGTCTCTTTACTACCTTTTGTTTCTTTTTAATTTATCTTTAATTGGAGGATAATTGCTTAACAATATTGTGTTGGTTTCTGCCATACATCAACATGAATCAGCAAAGGAGCAATAAGTATACAGACATTCCCTCCGCTTGAACCTCCTTCCCTTTTTGATTCTTTTCGGACTAAAAGTTTAGGAGGCCTGATGCTGATCTGAATAGTCAGGGAAACTGAGTATGACCATACAATCCACACAAACCTTCCAATTATATTCTATGTTTTATTTGTGCTCAATTTTAATAAACCATAGAAATTTTTGTCAGCTAGATCTGTAGCTTATGAAAGGAAGCAAGAAATCAGTATGGAACAGAGAGAGTCAGAAGCGTGGGAGTCTAGTGTCAGACCACCCTACTGAAGCATCACAAGATCAGGACGGAAAAAGAGGTCAGAAACCAAGATAGCAGGAAACATACATATCAAAAGCACTCAGGTAAGGACTTTGGCTTTAATGCCAACATAGAAAGCACTTGGCAATGGCCGTGACGATAAGAAAAAGGTGAACAAACTAAAATCTCTTTTCTTGAACCTATCAGAAAACTGAGGTTCCAAGGCAAACCTCCACCCCAAAATCTGCAGAGAGACACATCCAGAGACCTTCAGCAAGCAGCGTCTCCTCACACAGAGTGCTGTGGCGGAAAACTAACAGGGACACCTAAACAGTCAGCTGGATGAATTGCTGGATACAGCTGTGGACTAATGAGTGTGAGAAACTCATGGGGACCACAGTCTGAGAGAGACCCAAAAGCCACCAAATTCTCACCAAGAGGATCCAAGACCCCCTCACAGATCTAGCCAGGAAAGAACAGGATCAACCTGTAGAACAAGCTGAGAGCCTTCTCTGTAACAAAGACCTACACTCCAAAGGAATATTCACCGGAAGAAAAGATGCCAAAGCTGAAGCTCCAATACTCTGACCCCTTGATGCGAAGAGCTGATTCATTAGACAAGACCTTGATGCTGGGAAAGACTGAAGGCAGGAGGAGAAGAGGGCAACTCAGGATGAGATGGTTAGATATTATCACCACCTCAATGGACATGAATTTGAGGAAACTCCGGGAGAGAGTCAAGGACAGGGAAGCCTGGAATGCTGCAGTCCATGGGGGTCGCAAAGAGTATGACATGATTTAACGACTGAACAACAACACTCCAGAGGAAAGGACACGATCAGAGCCCAATCCTCAAGTCTACTCCCAGCTCCCGCAGTCTTCCTGTCTCACCTAAGGGAGAGAAATAAAGATCATAATCATAATCACCTAGTCAGCAGGTGCCAGGCCATCATGGAAACAGACTGGAAACTCTGCAGCCAGGACCTGAGGTAGAGGGCAAGAGATTCCACTGGGGAGATAGCTGTGAACCTTACAAAGTCACAGGCTGACTGAAAGATGGAGACTTAATCCTACGGTGGTAGAAGCCCCCTTCCCCACCACTTACCATCGCAGCAGCAGGGATCCAGGGTAACCACAGCTGACTGCAGACAACAGAGCTGTGGCAGGGGCACCTAGGAGTACTCAGTACATTTTTCTCTTTTTTCTTCTTTGTGAAGCCCCGCAGGAAGGGAAGGAGAGCACACTTTGTGACCATGGTTGTGTATTGGTGGGGAGTAAAAGGCAGGTCCAGGTAGAAGCTCACAACAAGCTGGGGTGTGCAGAGGGTCAGGGCAGCGAACAGGAACCCAGAAAAGGCCCAAGTCAGTGCCAGGAACATCCATCCCTGACGGAGCCCCCTGTCTCCTGATCCCAGGAGCTCCTGGGTGGGGTGAGGGGTGGGGTAAGAATGAGAGCCCTTGGATGAGAAACACCAACCCCCCAGTTGCCGGAGGCCCTCATTCTAGACTTGTCAGTACAGGAGCTGGTTCATGCCATCTTTCAAGCAAGCCACCGTGAATGCCAAGGGCTCCCAACCCTCAGTCAGAATCACAGAGCCCTGAAGTCTCACCTCGAAGGCACAGCCAGCTGTGGGGACCAGGCTCTGGGCCAGAGGACGTGCATGGGAAGGAATGCCCACAGCCAAGGGGGGGACATGTATGCACACACATGGACTGAGAGTGAGTATACTTCCAGAGCATAGCATCCAGGCCACTGTGAGGGCTCCTGGGGGGCGTTTGCCATGGTTCAGCCCACAGCCGGAGGTGGACAAGACATGCTGCCACTATTCAAAGGAAAGCCAGAGCAACTATTTGACTTCAGACAAGGCAGACTTCAGAACAAGGAATGTTATCAGGGATAAAAAGCACATCATATGTGAAAAGGTTGTCAATTCTCAAAAAAAAAAAAAAAAATTGACAGTCCCAAAAGCATATGTTCCTAATAACAAAATATCAAAATCCATGAGGCAAAAGCTGATAAGATGTCTGTGTGACGTTTATAAATTCTTCTATTAGAGGTGACATAGACGAATCCATAGCTATGGTTGGAGACTGCAACCTGCCTCTATCCGCATGTGATCCATCAAACGCGGAGAAAATCAGAAAGAGTATGGTGACCTGAACAGCACTATCAGTCAGTTTGATCTACTGATCACTTATAGGATTTTACATCCAACAGCAGAATGTACATTCTTCCCAAGCTCACATGAAATATTCCCCATGGTAGGCCATATTCTGGACCATAAAACACACCTTAATAAATCTAAAAGAAGAGAAATCATACAAATAATATTTTCAGGCTACAATAAAACTAAATCAGAGTTCCATAAGAGAAATATAGCAGAGAAATCCAAAAATACAGAGAGATTTTAAAAGCACATTTTTGAATAACCCAAGAAGCCTCAAGAGAAATCCAAAATTTTTTAATTTGATAAAAATAAAATTATAGCTTACCAGAGTGGCTCAGCTGGTAAAGAATCTGCCTGCATTGAAGAGGACCTGGGTTTGATCCCTGGGTAGATAAGATTCTCTGGAGAAGGAAATGGCTGCCCACTCCAGTATTCTTGCCTGGAGAATTCCATGGAGCCTCATGGGCTATAGTCCATGGGATCTCAAAGAGTGAGACATGACTGAGTGCCTAACACACAGAGAATTTGGGGGATGAAGTGAAATTTCTAACATTATATGCCAAGACTGATGGAGAATGGAATAGCAAGTCACTCCAGTGTTCTAGCCTGGAGAATTCTATAGACAGGGGAGTCTGGTGGGCTGTGGTCCATGGGGTTGCAAAAAATCAGACATGACTGAGCAACTAACACACACACACACACACACACACACACACACACACACACACATGCCAAGACTGAAAAGGAAGAAGAATCTAAAATCAATAACTTAAGCTTACACCTTAGGTAACCAGAGGAAAAAGAACAAAATAAACCTAAGGCAAGCAGAATAAAGAAAATGATTTTAAAAACAGAGCAGATCAATGCAATTGAAAATAATAGAAAAAAAATCAATGGAACCAAAATTTGATTCTTTGAAAAGATAAGAAAAATAAGACATACAATAGAGGGGGCAAAGACAAACTAGAACGTGCCAGACCTTCTCCAGTTGTTCATCAACATTTCCCAAAATGACCTACAGAGAGCAATACCCAGTGGCCCACATCGCATGAAAGCTCTATTTTGGCCAATTCTAACCCATAATTAGTGACTTCCTTTTCACTTTTCACTTTCATGCATTGGAGAAAGAAATGGCAACCCACTCCAGTGTTCTTGCCTGGAGAATCCCAGGGACGGGGGAGCCTGGTGGGCTGCCATCTATGGGGTCACACAGAGTCGGACACGACTGAAGTGACTTAGCAGCAGCAGCAGCAACCCATAATCATATTTAAAAAGGAGATTCTGGGATGTAAGAGTTCCTCGGTTAAACCAACTGACAAAACACAGTTGGACGCACAGTGTCTCTGGATTTTTTTTGCCTCAGTTGTCAATTGGGATAATAATATTTACCTTGCCTACATCTTAGAGTTGTTTAAAACTTAAATGGAATAACATAAGAAAGTGCTTTGAGAATGACAGTGCACAGGAAAATAATATAATGATATTTTTGTCAATAAACCAAATTTATAATATCTTGCTATTCATTAGCCATTGAAATGATGATCAAACAGACATCCAAGATTATAAAAAGGCTCGAAGAAGTTTGTATGTCTCTACAAACTACTGAGCCATTATATCTCTTTGTCCTTTCACCACGTGAGCTAAAAAAATTCAAATTTGCTTCTGAAGATCTTCATTAGAAATGATAAAAGTTAAAAGTAAGATAAATTAGCTCAACTGAAGCCACATCAAAAACTGTAGCAAGAAATTTTAATAACATTGAGAGTAAATTGGAGAGTTCAGTCTTATTCAGTCATGAGATTAAAGGGTAATGGTCTTATTCAATGTATTTTTCAATATCTGGAATATTAAAAAATACAGTCCATGGAATTCTGTAGGCCAGAATACTGGAATGGGTAACCTTTCCCTTCTCCAGGGGATCTTCCCAATCCAGGGATCAAACCCAAGTCTCCAGCATTGCAGGCAGATTCTTTACCAGCTGAGCCACTAAGGAAGCCCAAGAATACTGGAGTGTGTAGCCTAACCCTTCTCCAGCGGATCTTCCAGACCCAGGAATTGAACCGGGGTCTCCTGCATCTCCAGGCGGATTCTGTACCAACTGCGCTACCAAGGAAGCCCTTAAAGGATAACAGTCTTATTCACTATAAGCATTTTTGAATATCTGGAATAAATGCTGTTATGGATAAACGATTAAATAAGAAGAAGATCATCTTAAGACTGAATTTGCAGAAAAATACAGAATCAGTTGAGATCAAATTTTGAAGAGTGAGTAAAGAAAGTTATCAAAGCTCAAAGTGGTTTCCTGCTTGTGGACCCCTGGAGTTGCCACTTATTTTCCATGTTCCAAACTTATTCCATCAACATTCTGGAACTGCTATTGAGTCACCCTATCACTCAAATAAATTAATTGGTTTTGTGGTTTTGTTTTGTTTTGTTTTCCTATAACACAGTCAGCATCTGCTTCTAATGCTTAAAACCAATGCCCTCAACTTTTACAGACACAAACCCAAACATAACAGGCTTCTTATCGTGCCATGTTCTGGGCACTGATTAAAAATCTGTAATCTGCCACCTTATATCCATTGCTTTTTAATATAAATTTATTTATTTTAATTGGAGGCTAATTACTTTATAATATTGTACTGGTTTTGCCATGTATCTTCGTGAATCCACCACGGGTGTACACATGTTCCCCATCCTAAATCCCCCTCCAACCGACCTCCCCATACCATCCCTCCAGGTCATCCTAGTACACCAGCCCCAAGCACCCTGTATCATGCATTGAACCTGGACTGGCGATTTGTTTCACATATGATAATATACATGTTTCAATGCCATTCTCCCAAACCATCCCACCCTCGCCCTCTCCCACAGAGTCTATACATCTGTGTCTCTTCTGCTGTCTTGCATACAGGGTCGTCACTGCCATCTTTCTAAATTCCATATATATGTTAGTATACTGTTTTGGTGTTTTTCTTTCTGGCTTACTTCACTCTGTATAATAGGCTCCAGTTTCATCCACCTCATTAGAACTGATTCAAATGTATTCTTTTTTATGGCTGAGTAATACTCCATTGTGTATATGTACCACAGCTTTCTTATCCATTCGTCTGCTGATGGACATCTAGGTTGCTTCCATGCCCTGGCTTTTATAAACAGTGCTGCAATGAACACTGGGGTACACGTGTCTCTTTCAATTCTGGTTTCCTCAGTGTGTATGCCTAGCAGTGGGATTGCTGGGTCATATGGCAGTTCTATTTCCAGTTTTTAAAGGAATCTCCACACTCTTCTCCATAGTGGCTGTACTAGTTTGCATTCCCACCAACAGTGTAAGAGGATTCCCTTTTCTCCACACCCTCTCCAGCATTTATTGCTTGTAGACTTTTGGATAGCAGCCCAACTGGGAAATTTTGTAGAATCAACTCCAGCTTGTATGGTCCTCTCCACTATTTTTCTGGATGAAGAGAGACATTGGGATGACAGTTATGCAGTCATAACTTGTTCTTATAACCACTGCTTATCAGCCCAGGTCAAGGTTCTGTTCTAGGAACACAAGATTGTCTAAATATCCACTGTGTCTCAGAGAATCTGGAGAGAGCCTTTAGACCATGGTTGAAGACTCTGAGATAAAGTTATGGTAAATACCAAAACAGTAAACTAGGAAAAGAGACAAGTGTTAATGCTAGACAGAAAAAAAAGATATTAACTCTGAAGAGAATGAACAATCATTTTTATCATGGTATTCAACTAAGAAGAGCATTGGCAAGATCATTAAAAAATAAACAACAAATATTGAAATAATCAAAACTTTAATGTAAATATTTTGGAAGGATGGATACATGACAAAGGTGTGTGTGTGTGGTGTTTGTAGAAAAGATAATATCAAATTCAATAAAGAATGTCCAAAATGGAAAAACATCTAGTGGTGATATATGTACACGATTCAGAAAAGCAGAGGGACTTCCCTGGCGGTCCAGTGGATACGACTCCATGCTCCCAATGCAGGGCGTCTGGGTCCAATCCCTGGTCAGGGAACTAAGATCCCGCATGCTGCAACTAACTCCTGCTGCTGCCAAACAAACTCTTTTAACAGCAGAAAAATAAATAATCAGAAGTGACATTTTTTTGTTTCAATGGAGGTAAAATCAGGACAGGTTTTTTGTTTGTTTTTTTGTTCATTTTTTGCCAAAATGACCCTTGTACAGCACACTTCAACTCTTTGAACTACATGCACTTACAAAACACACTAAATGCGGCATTGAGATAGAAGCGACAAAGTGTCACTCATTTGATTTTTTTTTCTGCATTTAATCTTCATGTTAATATTATCAGGAATTTTCCCCTAATATCCTTTGATAAGTGAAACTAATGATAGTGGAGCTCTACATTTTATTCATTCAAACAACAGAATATAGTAAATCAAGGTAAACGTTTGCATGCCCTACAAAACCTGAGTCTAAAATTACACATAAAACTGGAAAAAAAAAAATGTTCTAAAGAGGGTGACTATATAACATCATTCCAGCAGGGAAAACAGATAATAAATGGGGATAATTTAAGACATTTATTACCCATACCCACAAATCAGATCTTTCCTTACAACATAGTTAATGCTTTAAATCTGGGACAGTAAAATACGTAAACCAACTTTGAATATTTGTAAAAAATAATTTTATAAAGCATTGCAGTTAATTCTAGAAGCTACAGTTCCACCTATTGGATGACCAGCAAATGTATAAGAGCTTAGAGACTTGATTTAGAATAATGCAATGACAGATCAGTGGAAGAGCATACTAATTTATGCAAAAAGCCCAAATGTGAAGGTCAATACTTTCTGGACATTCTAACGATGGCTTAACTAATGATGATAACAAAACAATGGTAATACATGTTTATACTGTTTTATATTTTTTCAAAGATATTTTTTTATCATGATTGTGGAAAAAAGCTTAACTTTGTATTCACAATTTAGCACCTCCACCCATACTTTATAAGCATCTGTATTCTACAATATTCAATCTTGCTGAAATTCATACAAGTGGTACAAAACAGCATATTATTAAAAATCAAGGAGAAGCTCCTTGATTACAGTGACTTCTAATTTCAATGTGGACTCTACCAAATTAGAAAATTACTGCAATGCAGCTGGACTTTTTATTTAATATAGTTTTAGAAAAACAAACATAATTTGGTTATTTACAATAAAAGTTAAGTCATTTTTATTTAATTCTGTATAAATGGATAATATCTTTTAAACGTATATGTATATTTTAGTAATAAACTTAATTACTTAAAATTCTATAAGTATCAGTATTTACTAGCTAAAAATTATAACCTCATCCACCTGCCTCCCATTTATAAGCATAATTTCAATTTAATGAAATTCCTATTCTATTTTCCCAGTGTGCATAAAGGCTTTTAAATAATGTTTCAAGGTCTCTCTGATGATAATATAATCAATACCTAATCATTGTAGGCTAATAAGATGTCTTCTTCCCCTGACAAAACTGTGTACTCTATGATGGCATTTAACAAACTTACCTACCTTGTCACCACACAGCAACTCCCTGTAATTGGTTACTTTTACAGATACTAAAAGAATGGCATTCAAAGAAAACATAGATTTTATTTAATATAGTACCAATAAAAATCATGTATGTAAAAAAGAATCTTAGGAAGCATTTGTTTCCTAAATAGCACCTTGCAGAAAAGATTTAACACATAATTTAATTCAATTCTGACCTTTCATGCTGCGGATCTGTTTCCTTAGTAACAACTGGAATAGTAGGTACAGTAGGTTAGGGAAATATATGTGTGTGTGTGCTAGTGTGTGTACGTATATATACACACATACTATATATACCATATACCTACTATGGATACCATATATTGTATACATATACAGTAGGCATAGTTTTATATATATATATATACATATATATGCTCTTCCCTGGTGGCTAAGAGGTTAAAGTGTCTGACTCTAATGCGCGAGACCTGGGTTCGATCTCTGGGTCAGGAAGATCCCCTGGAGAAGGAAATGGCAACCCACTCTAGTATTCTTGCCTGGAGAATCCCATGGACAGAGGAGCCTGGTGGGCTACAGTCCATGGGGTCACAAAGAGTGGGACATGACTGAGCGACTTAACTTTTACATATATATGTATACATATATATATATATAAAACTAGAATTTACAACCCTAATATATTAGGCACAGTTGACAATTCTAGCAAGTTTATGTAATATTAAAGAGACTACAATGAAAGTGCTTTGTTAAGCAAAGATGTCCAAAGAAAATGAATGAACAGAGTTTCAGTGGCATAACAGATGACAGTGCAGCAGGACCTACAGAGGAGGTTGGAGAAATTTCAGCAGGACTTAAGAAGGTTCCAAATCCGTAAAAATTCTGAACCCTGGAGATGAAGAATTTAGAAAAGAAGGGACAGAGTAAATAATTCTCATAAGTGTTTTGAGAGACTTTTTTTAAAAAGTTTAAAACATCCATGGAAAAAGAGACAAATTTCAAATACTGTGGTTTCTGTAAATCACACATTAAGTGGTTTACATAAAAATCCTCCATGAAATCATGTTGCCATGGTAGAAATTTTTTACTTCTCATCTATGTCATTTAGTCATTAGTTATCAGGATCTCCCAGAGGATTGGTTATCCGAATCTCCCAGAAAGTAATATTTTGATTAACTTTTAGGAAGAAGTCATTTATCTTTTAAAGGATGCCAAGTTTGCTTCACCATGCAAACGGATAGTCAGCAAGGGACACTTTCATAGATCTGATCTAGTTAACAAAACAGTAGACGGTTTTCTTGTAAAACTGCCTGCCTACGTTGTTACAAATATATCTGTGGAAACACTTCTTGAATCCAGATATAAGTATCTATAAGCAAACAAATAAAAATGACAGCTAACTGTCATTGCACATACATAGTACAACTGGGAGTGATCATTTTCATTCTTTCCCTTCTGAAACAGTTAGGGGCACTCACAGTTTCCATAATTCACAGAATAATTGCACTATTTAGTGTGCATGGTATTTAAAGATAAAACCACAACATATCCACTGTCTTGCTAAAACTGTAAATTACAGCTTAAGAATCCAGACAATGTGAGAATTTGCTTTGGGTTCATTTCAGATTGTCATGCCAAGTCTCCAACTTTGGAACCTAAATGAATCTTTGAGATGAATCTTTTAGAAATGAGGACCTTTTAAAGATGAGTAATGAGGACATGAGACAGGAATGATCACTGTTTTGTCATTACCAAATCACTGTGGTTTCAAGGTGGCCATGACCATTACTGAGTTTGACAAACACTTTTCATTGTTGCTTCCATCTAGAATTTGGACAACAGCAGGCATGGTCTAATTGCTCTGTGAGTCATATCATGAGGCCAAGCTGTGTACCTGGTCAAAACTTTGAAGCAAAAAAAGTTTTTCTGTACCTTCCTACTCTTTGATCCCTTTTCCTCCTTCCTTCCACGCTCCTCAGCCTCTTCCCCTCTCCTTCCCAGCAATGGACTTGGGCCCCACTCCTACACAGCTCTAGCGAGCCCTTAACTGACTTAGCCCACCCACCCTTCCTGGCCGTGTTGTTGTTATTGTTGTTCCATCACTAAGTCATGTCTGACTCCTTGTGACCCCATGGACTACAGCACACCAGGCTCTTCTGCCCTCAACTTTCTCCTGGAGTTTGCTCAAATTCATGTCTACTGGGTCAGTGATGCTATCTAACCATCTTAACCTCTGTTGCTCCCCTTGCCTTTCGTCTTCAATCTTTCCCAGCATCAGGGTCTTTTCCAGTGAGTCAGCTCTTCCCATCAGGTGCCCAAAGTACTGGAGCTTCAGCTTCAGCATCAGTCCTTCCAACTGATATTCAGGGTTGGTTTCCTTTATGGCCATGATGACGGCTTAACAATGGACAAGTCATCGAATGTGCTTGCTCTCTACCAGGCAGAAACAAGGATTATGACTTGCTGAGAGTTGTCGGCAGTCATCTTGGAAACACAAGCAGAGAGTCTGAAGGAGAGTGAGGCTAACATCAAGGGAAGTAGATCCAATGCTGTGACAGGGGATCCAGAAGCTGTCTTTTGTCCATTCTTAATTCTGGACATAATCTTTAAGCCCTGGCAAATAACCCTTCCCTGAAGCTTGATCTTCCCTGGATTGTCCCATTACATGATTCAATGTTTCCTTTTATGTATAAGCTAATTAGAGTCAGGTTTTCTAAAACATATCTGTTAAGAATGCTCTCTATGGTTAGGTAGTATTTTTCTTGTCAAAAGAAATAAATTTGATCAATCAATATCCAAGGTAGACAGTAAATAGTGGGAAGACATTTTATGACGATCCATGTACATAACAGTTATCATTTACATTCTCCTATGATGGGCTTAGACTCTAGCCCTTGGTCCAAGACAGAAGACCGGGTGGTTGACATAAATGTCCTCTCCTGCACCACCTGATGGTGGATTGGGAGGGAAGGGATTTCTGTAGTTGTTGGTTGCCTAGAAAGATAAACACAGAGGATGTTAATAATTCACTGCATTTCAGCACTTAATCAAGACACTCAAAACAAATTTCTCCTCAATTCATCCATAATATAGGTCAAATTTCTATTACGATTAATTTCACAAAACATTCTCTTCATTGCATGGACTTTCCATGAGAAAATCACATTCTTGATCTCACGACTCTGAGATACAACAGAGATTAGTCTTGATTATCACTTGATATAGAGGGGTATAAATTACCTCTTTAGATGCAAAATTCTCTCTCCTAAAGTTATGCTATTTCAAAGAGAACAATAATTCACATTTTTATATGGAAAGTCTAGTACAGTATTTTCCCATAGTGGATAACCATTAATTTCTGTTGAATGGATGAATTACTAAAGAAATGTTTTTAAAGTACACCGTGTCCTGGCTTAGGAATAAGCAACTGAACACAACTTAAAAATTACAAAAGCAAGACTACATTCACTTTCAAGACGATCTTTTACAATCATTAATCTTCTCTAGCTAATCAAGTCACTTTGACCACATGTATGTATGTGTGTGACAGAAAATACAGAGGCATAAGTGAGAGCGGGGAGAGAGAACAGGGGACAGAAATGAAGGGAAGAGGAGGAAGAGAAGAGAGAGGCCTTTTGGTGAGTAGTGAATAGCTTGAAAATTTAGAGTGGTGTTGGTGTTTGCACAGAGAAAGTAAAAGGAAAGTTCAAGTGCTATTGCTGTCTGCTCAATTTGTCTTTTTTAAAAGAGCCCCTGAAGAATCAAGGAAGTCTCACTTTGACAGACCAGCTGACTATCTAACTTTCTAATTGCCACTCAAAATATCAAAAAGCCTGCAGAAGCCTGGAAGCATTGAATATCTAGGGCAGGAAGTTGCAAAGCGCCTTTCCTCCCCTGGAATTCAGAGCAGTACGTGTGCCTTTGCATTGGCTTGAGTGGACAACAGCTAAGGACAGAGAAGAGACCCAAAAATCGTATGTGACAGAACAAAGCCAGACTTCTCCAGCCTTTGCACTTGGTGCCCAGAAGCAACACATGAGTTATTGAGGAAGACAAAAATTTGTTTTGCAAAGAGTAACTCCTAAATAGAAGAAGAAAGCTAAACTGAGAGATTATTAAGAAGTCTGAAGCGCACACACTGGATTGTCAGAAGCTTTTTAGTACTAGACGTTTTGGCCATGTAGCATTCAAGTGCAAATAATTTAATTGAAGAGAAATGGATGTAATTTTAGATAACACTCAGGAAAATGTTTTATTGTAAGATTTTGTAAACAGACTGATGTGCATTAGAGGGAATATTTGACCTACAGTGGAGACAATGAGTGAGCATGAAAATAAGCATACATCTTATCTGCAAACCCAGAAGTAAATTTCCTCCTCTTTCAATTAAACATGAAGGAGCAGGAGCAGGTAGAAACACGGAAACAATGTCACAGTTAACCCGAGTCCTGCCGCCTAGCAGAAGGGTCTCTAGCTTCATAATCTGGACATCAATTAATTAATCAATTAATCCAAACATCATCATAGTAATGAATATCCTGTATTGCGTCCTTTTATGTGCTTGCTATGCATTAGTTCAATTTAATTTAACCCTCACAAAAACCTCAAGACACAGAAATATTATCAAGCCCTGCACCGGGTCAGATAGCATCACCCCCAAATGTATGTAGTTCCTAGACCTTGATGAATGTGACCTTATGTGGAAATAGGGTTGCTTCAGCTGTCACAGTTTAAGATGAGGTCGCACTGAAGAACCATGGGCCCTTAGCTCAATATGACTGGTCCCCCCCCACAGACATTCACATGTGCGCGCGGAAGAACGCCATGTGAAGACAGAGGAAGAGGTTTGAGCACTGTGTCGGCAAGCTGCAGATCGCTGATAACCACGGCAACTGAGAGAGAAACATGGAGCAGAGCCTCCTGCCAAAAAGGACCCGACTCTGCGGAGACCTTGATTCTAGATTTCAGCCCTCCACAGCTGTGAGACAACAGGATTCTCTTGTTTCTAGTCACCCACTTTGTGGTAATTTTGTCGTTGCAGGCCTCCGATGGCAGCAGCTAAATGTACAATGTTGACCATTATTTTAAGTGTAATTGCTCCTTTATTTATATGGATGTAAAACAGTGTCCAAGGGTATTAATCATCAGTTCAGTTCAGTCGCTCAGTTGTGTCTGACTCTGCGACCCCATGAATCACAGCACGCCAGGCCTCCCTGTCCATCACCAACTCCTGGAGTTCACCCAGACTCGCGTTCATCGAGTCAGTGATGCCATTCAGCCATCTCATCCTCCGTCGTCCGCCTCTTCTCCTGCCCCCAATCCCTCCTAGCATCAAAGTATTTTCCAATGAGTCAACTCTTCGCATGAGGTGGCCAAAGTATTGGAGTTTCAGCTTTAGCATCATTCCTTCCAAAGGAATCCCAGGGTTGATCTCCTTCAGAATGGACTGGTTGGATCTCCTTGCAGTCCAAGGGACTCTCAAGAGTCTTCTCCAACACCACAGTTCAAAAGCATCAATTCTTCGGCACTCAGCTTTCTTCACAGCCCAACTCTCACACCCATACATGACCACAGGAAAAACCATAGCCTTGACTAGCCGGATCTTAGTCGGCAAATCATAGGAGACTAAATCAGAAAAGAACTGCTTCATCAAATAGCTGAGACTTGAACAACAGGCGACTATGTGGTTAGGTTATTGAGAATAAAAAAGAAGCTTGCAAGCTGCAAAATGGACTGACTTACCAAGACACTTAGGATGCAAGAAAGAGTTGGGGGGGAGGGGTGAGTAACTATTCTGAGAACACTTACCCTATTCTGTGTGATCCAGAAGTCTTTAAATAGGCCTCTTTTCTGTTGCCTTTTCCTTCTGGGAACGCATGTACAAAAGAGAAATTAAGAATGACATGTCAGCACTAGCAGTATTTCTTCTTTTTTTTCCAAAGATTTTTTTTGATGTAGACCATTTTTAACGTCCTTATTGAATGTGTTACAATGCCGCTTCTGTTTTAAGTTTTGGTTTTTTGCCGCAAGGCATGTGGGTCTCAGCTCCCTGACCAGGGACAGAACCTGTACCCCCTGCATTAGGAGGTGAAGTCTTAACCACTGGACCACCAGGTAAGTCCCAGCACTCTCATGATTTCAAACGCTCTATACCTCACCTGCACCCCGACCCTTACTGATTATTCTGAAGTTGATCATGGATGCTTTATATGTAGTCACTCAAAATTCCATTGACCTAAATTTATCCATTTTTCCTACATCCTCCAATGTGCTCACAAATGGCAAAGGCAACTAAATGGATATCTAGTAGTATAGCTTAGTAATTAATCTCAGGGAGTTTACTAAAGAATGCTGCAGAGTGGGTTATTACATATATGACTGACAACCTTCTCCAAATAATCTCAGACATATCCCACAATTAAAAGTTCCTTTTAAATGCCCACAGTGTAACTTCTTGGATGACAATGACAAAAGAACTAAGCTTTACAGACTCTTGCAGGCATTTCACTAAACCATCTGTATTGCTTTGCTTGCTGAGTCCCTTCAGTTGTGTCCCACTTTTTGCAACCTTATGGACCGTAGCCTGCCAGGCTCCTCTGTCCATGGGATTCTCCAGGCAAGAAGACTGCAGTGGGTTGCCAAGTCCTTCTCCAGGAGTCCTTCCTGACTCAGGGATCAAACTCTTTTCACAAGTGAGGAAATATATGCAGATCTCTGACCTTTGATTCATTGTTAAATTATCATTCATAAGGCTTGTTATATCATAATATAGAGTTAGCTTTCTAAGTAGGTCCAAATATATATAAATATATGTATACGTGTGTATCTGTGTGTATGCATGTGTAAAGAAATATATTTTAACATAAGCCTTAGTGTATACAATGTGATGAAAGAAAAGAGAACATGATTTTTTTCTTCCAGTTTTATTGAGATATAACTAACATGGAGCACTGTATGGGCTTTCCTGGAGGCTCAGCAGTAAAGAATCTGCCTGACAATACAGGAGACGTGGGTTTGATCCCTGTGTCAGGAAGATCCCCTGGAGAAGGAAAGGGTTCTTGGTGCCCAGGGGCTTCTGGGTGTGTGCCAAGCATGAAGGAAGGATTTTGTTTCCTCCAGGCACCCTGTGATGTATTTTGTCTTCTCTCCAGGTCAGCGCATCTGAAGCTGAAGCAGCAGGATTATTTTAAACATTAAAAAAAAAAAAAAAAGAGTTTTTTTTTTTTTTTAAACACAGTTAAACACAGTTCAGAAGGTCATTGTCAGGCCCTTGGGTTATTTTTCAAGATGTTTCTTTTCTAAGCAACGACCACAAACGGATACTAGCAACAGGGTAGAAAAGAGCACTCAATTTTTGCTTTGTGGTTTTGGCCATGATCGTGCATTCAGGTCCACTAATCTTCTTTTTCTCACATTTAACCAAGTCGAACAATATATTCTACTGTTCCATTTAGCTATTCATGTAAAAGTGATGCATTCTCAGGACTCAAAATCCATCCTGTCTGACACCTGTGACCCTCCCGAGACCTGCCTGTCACTCAGTCTCTCTCCGCTGTGTTCCTCGTGTTCCCACGTGCTCCGGCTGTCACGTTGGCCCTTGGCACATTTTTTATGAACCAAGGTGAAGCAGCAGAGAAACCCTCACTGCCACTAACCACCTGGGTTCCACACATCGATTTGCTTGTTTCTGACCAGGGATTGACTGGAGGGCAGCCCACGATGCAGAGAAAGGGACGTTGACAGTTTCATGTTTCAACTTAATTAGACAAATGCTTGTAGACCATCCACTGTTTGGAAAGACCAGCAGTAAATGCCATCAAGTACGAAGAAATGAACAAAACACAACCCCTGCCATTATGAATAGCAGGGAAGACAAGTGAGGAGGAAATGATTAAACTGCAAAGCAGGCTGCGAGGTGGGGAGGGTGAGAGGCGCGATGGCACTCTGGACGGTGACCTCCCGTCTGCTGGCAGGAGGTGGAATGCAGGGCAGCCTCCCAGAGGGGACATGCTCCTGCACCAGAACATCTGCAGGACTGAGACTAAATCTGGGGAAACCAGCATTTTGGTGGCATCACAGAGGGGAAGAGCCGGGTGTGTTCACAGAATAAAAGCTGTATTTTAATACAACTGGTCAATATCAGGAGAGTAAGTAAACTAGAAAATACAAATGAATATTAGATTGAAAGAAAGTGAAGTCACTCAGGCGTGTCCAACTGTTTGCAGCCCCATGGACTGTAGGTCACCAGGCTCCTCCGTCCATGGAATTTTCCAGGCAAGAATACTAGAGTGGGTTGCCATTTCCTCTTCCAGGGGATCATCCCAAACCAGGGATCGAACCCTGGGCTCCAGCATTGCAGGCAGACACTTTACCATCTGAGCCACCAGGGAAGTTCCTAAATATTAGATTGAGGTTAGATTAATCAGGCTGAACAGAGGGCAACCGTGACACAAGGTTAATGAGTTTAGCATTATTCTGGTTGCAGTGGAAACACAATAAATAGTCTTTAAACAGGGAGACAAGGTGGCCAGTCTAACTTTTAGAAGAGGAACCGGGGAACGTCAGATGAGTTAGAAGGAGAGAGATACCTGGGAGCAGGCAAGCAAGTTGGAGGGATCTCAGAAGGCAGGTGAGCAGTGAGGGCCACTTTTGGAGAGCTGCAGGCTGGGGGCATGGCAACAAGATGGAGAAACCTATGAGAAACCCTATCAATAAGCACACATGAGTGTGTGTCTGTGTGTGTGTGTACATTAATATTACTGGGGGAGAGGAGTGGAGATGGATGTAGTCATTCACTCAACAAACATATACTAAATGGCTACAATGTGTCAGACTTTCAAAAAGTAGACACCAAAAGTTTGGTTCCTTCTTTCCCTGAGACTTTAACATAAGGGATGGGATGGGGAGTGGGAGGGAAGCTGAAAGAGAGGGGATATACATACACTGACAACATCCATTGGATCATCACTGAAAAAGCAAGAGAGTTCCGGAAAAAAAATCTACTTCTACTTTATTGACTATGCCAAAGCCTTTGACTGTGTGGATCACAACAAACTATGGAAAATACTTCAAGTGATGGGAATACCAGACCACCTGACCGGTTACCTCCTGAGAAATCTGTATGCAGATCAAGAAGCAACAGTTAGAAATGGACATGGAACAACAGACTGGCTCCAAATCAGGAAAGGAGTATGTCAAGACTATATTGTTACCCTGCTTATTTAACTTATACACAGAGTATATCATGAGAAACACTGGGCTAGATGAAGCACAAGCTGGAATCAAGATTGCCAGGAGAAATATCAATAACCTCAGATATGCAGATGACACCACCCTTATGGCAGAAAGCAAAGAGGAACTAAAGGGCCTCTTGATGAAAGTCAAAGAGGAGAGTGAAAAAGTTGGCTTGAAGCTCAACATTCAGAAAACTAAGATCATGGCATCTGGGCCCATCACTTTACAGGAAATAGATGGGGAAACAATGGAAACAATGACAGACTTTATTTTGGAGGGGCTCCAAAATCACTGCAGATGGTGATTGCAGCCATGAAATTAAAAGACACTTGCTCCTTGGACAAAAAGTTAGGACCAACCTGGACAGCTTATTAAAAAGCAGAGACATGACTTTGCCAACAAAGGTCTGTCTAATCAAAGCTATGGTTTTTCCAGTGGTAATGTATGGATGTGAGAGTTGGACTGTAAAGAAAGCTGAGCGCCGAAAAATTGATGCTTTTGAAGTGTGGTGTTGGAGAAGACCCTTAAGAGTCCCTTGGACTGCAAGGAGATCCAAACAGTCCATCCTAAAGGAAATCAGTCCTGAATATTCATTGGAAGGACCAATGCTAAAGCTGAAGGTCCAATACTTTGGCCACCTGATGAGAAGAACTGATTCATTGGAAAGGATCCTGATGCTGGGAAAGATTGAAGGCAGGAGGAGAAGGGGACGACAGAGGATGAGATGGTTGGATGGCATCACCGACTCAATGGACATGAGTTTGCACAAGCTCCGGGAGTTGGTGATGGACAGGGAGGGCATTCTGCAGTCCATGGAGTTGCAAAGAGTCAGACACAACTGAGCAACTGAACTGAACTGAATACATACACAAGTAACTGATTCAGCTTGTTTCATGGCAGAATCCAGCGCAACATGGTAAAGCAACTATCCAATTAAAAATAACTTAATAAATAAATTAATACATTAGTTAGAATCACAAGTTATAAGGAATGATTCCAACCCAATGTGACTACAAATAAGATTGCAACAAATACCTAGACTGGTGAGTCGATGAACGTGGGGCAGCTAGGAGGGAACGGCCAACCAAGAACATCCTAGAAAATTCCCAAGTGTGTCATAGACAATAAAAGGTAGGAGACTTTAGAAGAGGCCAGGTGACCCCCTGCTCTCTCTAGGGTAGCCCCTCCCAACTCCTTTCTTCTCAATAATCTGTAATAAAGGCACCTATATTACTTGTTTCAGACATTATATAACCATTTAAAATCACAGTTTGCTTATTAGAATGTGCATGCCATCACATCTCATTCACCGTGGTCAGAATAAATATTTGCTGAATGAATAAATGAAGGTGTTGGGGGTTCCCAGGTGGTGCAGTGATAAAGGACCTGCCTGCCAATGCTGGAGACACAAGAGATGCAGGATAGATCCCTGGGTCAGGAAGACCCCTGGAGGAGGAAATGGCAACCCGTTCCAGTGTTCTTGCCTGGAGAATCCCACAGACAGAGGAGCCTGGTGGCTACAGTTCCTGGGGGAGCAAAGAGTTGGACATGACCAAGCACATGTGTAATGAGTGTTCAGCCCTGGTCTTGTCCTCAGAATCCCCCCCTCCCCGACCCCTCTGTCACACACACACACCTTGCCCCTCACCTGCCAGCCTTTTGTGTTTGCAGGAGGAAGAAGACAGATACAGCTGCAGACAGGCAGTTGAACCTGTGGATGAGGGGGCAGACGGCCCACTCCTCCTAATTCTGAGATGAACTGCTCTAGCCTTCTCCTCTAACACCCCCACAGCCCCTGCTCCTCCTCTACCTTTAAGACCAGCGTTTAAAGGACGTGGCCTCAGTACATGAGTCCTAAGACAGCTCGGCCAGCTACTGGGTCATTAATAGAGAAATTCGAGCATCAGAATTACTCAGGAAGAGTTCCAGTACTCACCTCTTATAAGTAATGACAGTGATGGTGGTAATTAGGATAAACAACAGCAACAGCAGAACTGCCCCACCAGCCACAAAGGGGATGTATGTGTTCTTGGTTTCACCTAGGAGGAAAAAAACAAATGAATTATAGGAGGAATTAGGAATTCAGCTAAAGCTAGAATAGAGAGGAAGTTGGGAAAATTTTAAAAGGGTATGTTCAGTTCAGTTCAGTTCAGTCGCTCAGTCGTGTCCAACTCTTTGAGACCCCATGAATTGCACCACGCCAGGCCTCCCTGTCCATCACCAAATCCCGGAGTTCACTCAGACTCGCGTTCATCGAGTCAGTGATGCCATCCAGTCATCTCATCCTCAGTCGTCCCCTTCCTCTCCTGCCCCTAATCTGTCCCAGCATCAAAGTATTTTCCAATGAGTCAGCTCTTCGCATGAAGTGGCCAAAGTACTGGAGTTTCAGCTTTAGCATCATCCCTTCCAAAGAAATCCCAGGGCTGATCTCCTTGCAGTCCAAGGGACTCTCGAGAGTCTTCTCCAACACCACAGTTCAAAAGCATCAACTCTTCGGCGCTCAGCCTTCTTCACAGTCCAACTCTCACATCCATACATGACTACTGGAAAAACCATAGCCTTGACTAGACGAACCTTAGTCAGCAAAGTAATGTCTCTGCTTTTGAATATGCTATCTAGGTTGGTCATAAGTTTTCTTCCAAGGAGTAAGCGTCTTTTAATTTCATGGCTGCAATCACCATCTGCAGTGATTTTGGAGCCCCAAAAAATAAAGTCTGACACTGTTTCCACTGTTTCTCCATCTATTTCCCATGGAATGTTAATCATCACAGAATAACAACGTATATAAAACAAAGAATCCAATTTAAAAAACATAGGATGAGTAGGGGTAAAAGACTTCTTCTTTCAGAGTCACCTAAATATCTCTGACTCCTCACAGATTTTCCTTACTTCCTTGATCTAATAGTGGGTTTGACACCTTAAGAAGAATAAGAATAGAAAGCATTTATTCACGGTAGGTAGCACTTCATTCTAATGTACTCCCAATCAGAAACACAAAATCTTTAGTAGGAAAAAAAAACTATCAAACTAAAATATAAATGAAGATTACTGCTGGTACTTCTCTGGTGATCTAACGGTTAAGACTTTGCCTTCCACTACAAGGGATGCAGGTTCAATGCTTAGTCAGTGAACTAAGATTCCACATGCTTTACAGTCAAAAACCCAAAATATAAAACAGAAGCAATATTGTAACAGATTCAATAAAGACTTTCTAAATGGTCCACATTAAAAAAAAATCTTTTTTAAAAAATGAAGATTACTCCTTAGTTCTGATAATAATAAGTACATCACAACAGTATGTAATTTTGATATCTGTAAGTAGAATTTTGCTTAAGAAATACTGTCTACTTAATGACAGTTTAGCATAAAAATAATCAAGAAAAGTATGTTACTTTTCCAACTCAGGTATTAACTGGATAGACCAGCAATCGGGGAAAATCTGAAATTTTCACACTGATTCTTTCACTATTTAGCTATTTGACCTCCAGCAAATTCCTAACCTTCTCTGCCTGCCTTCCTCCAACTGTCAAGTGATGCCAACACTCCTAATTACATCGCGGAGTTGGGATAAGAGTTTAAAGAGGCAATATTCAAATGAGCAATATTTGCTCCCCTCTGGACCGAGATCCCATGAGATCAGAGACCATCTCATCTTTCAGATGTCCTCCTGCCCACAGCACCCCTCACCCACCGCTACCCACAGAGCTCGTTGCAAGAAGACATCAGAATATGTTGTTGATGGAAGTGGGATTGAATGGAAACTGAGGTACTGTCTTTATGGCCATCTCTCTTTAGGTGGCAAATTTTCCAGGCCCTCCTCCTGCAGAAAAGGGGTAGCTATGGCAGAGACCAGCACAACTGCCCATCCTCTTGAAACTGAGCTTTAATTTCCTGATTCCCAGGCTGTCTGGAATCCCATGGCATCCTGAAAACCATGCTTTTCATAGCAGTCTTCCCAATCTCTCATTCAGATGATTTCTTCCTTCCTGGCTCCCTATTTAGCTGAGATTTTTTTTCATGATAAGAGCTCAAAGTTTACTTCACTCATTCTTTGGTAAGGTTTACTGCAAAGAAAGACTAAATCATATAATAAACATTATTTTTACTCTATAAATTTGTTTAACCTATAAGGTGAATAAAGGTAGAAAAATATATGAACACTTTAAAGACCTCGTATGTAGCATCTAAGATGGGGTTTTGTTCAGATATGATGGGGAGAAGAAAAGTGAAATTTATTCAGAACAAAAATATATTGAATCACCACTGCAAAAGGAACAAGGGAATTTTCTCCCAATCAAATAATAAATTAGCATTTTTCGGTTCTTGGCACATTTTAAAAAGTAAACAAAATATCTTAAGTTATTCTACATTATAACACAGGCTTATAAAAGGACCACAGTTGCTATGCTGACATAATTTGAATACAGTAGATGCTAAGGTTAAGTCAAATGAACAATCGTGAAAGCAAAAAATGAAAGTTATTGTTCAGTTCAGTTCAGTCACTCAGTCGTGTCCAACCCTTTGAGACCCCATGAATCACAGCACGCCAGGCCTCCCTGTCCCTCTTTCAGTATCCTATCATTTTGCCTTTTCATACTGTTCATGAGGTTCTCAAGGCAAGAATACTGAAGTGGTTTGCCATTCCCTTCTCCAGTGGACCACATTCTGTCAGACCTCTCCACCATGACCTGCCCGTCTTGGGTGGCCCCACGGGCACAGCTTAGGTAGGCAGAACAGGGAAAAGGAGTCCAAAATGGCGGTGGCTAAAAGACAAAGAAGGGAAAAGCCCGCGAAAATAAAACAAAAGAAGGTCCGAGGACCAGAGTGAGGACCTCAGGTAAAACAAACAACACTCCTGGCTGGCCCAATTTACATAGGACAGGCCCAGGGAGAGATAAACATATGAAAAGAGGAACCAAAGCTAGCTCACTCTCTCTCTCTCTCTCTCTCTCCACCCCCCCGACCCCGCACGCTGGGGCGCTCTTCTCTTCACGTCTTTGGATCCATGTGCCCTCACACCTCAGAGATGGATTTTCCTGCTGTCTTCTAAATGAAATAGAGCTGTAACACTGATTTGTCTAAGAGCTATAACATGGTCCTTTCGAGACCTGAGAGCTGTGACATGCCGAGGGGGCTTTAATGTCTGTCACTCCAAATCTTTGTTGTGACAATACAAATAACCGAGGAACATACACTCGTGTGACTGTTATGATCAAAAAATTCATTGACAGTACTCTGGGAAAATAATTTACCTACTTTTTGAAATATTATTTAGATCTTAATTACAGTAAAAAAAGATAGAAAACCAATCTGGGTGGACCACAGAGATCTAAATGTTTAAATGTAAACATGAGAAAAATGTGAGTATTATTTAATCTCTGCAATGAGAAATGAGTTTCCAGTTTATACAAATAAGCAAATACATAGGATCAACTGGGTCAAAATGAAAAGTATCTGGAGGTCAAAGTCATCACAAACAACATGCAGCAACAAGAAAATCAGTTAGCATCTTTAACAGACCCTTGTTATTAACAGAAAACTAAGCAAGACAATGAGAAGGATGTGGATAACTTATTAACCAAAGCACTTAAATTTGCATGAAAGGAAGCCAGTGGCAAGATGGATGACCTCAAGTTCAATCTAGGGTGCAAAATCTACCGCGACCAGCCTCTAGGAATAAAGCATTCTCTGTGCATCGATCCTTTCATGAGCTGCTTGCACATTTGATCAATTTTTTCTCTATAAAAACGTTCAGAAATGTGAACAAAGAGCTTTGTGAAACATTTAGAACAGCAAAAAAAAAAAAAATCCTTATTTTCTGAGGGCAGACTAAAGCAAGACTACATAGCGGAGGGTCTCAAATGTAACTAGCATCACTATGGGGCTTGTTAAACTGCAGATGGTTGAGTGGTCCCCTCGGAGTTTTTGACTCAGTAGGCTAGGGAGGACTTCCCAGGTGGTGCGAGTGGTAAAGAATCCTCCTGTCAATGCAGGAGACACAGGTGACTCGAGTTCAATCCCTGGGTTGGGAAGATCCCCTGGAGAAGGAAAAGGCAACCCACCACAGTCTTCTTGCCTGGAAAATTCCATGGAGAGAAGGACCTGGTAGCAGAAGAGCCTGGTGGACTGCTGTCTATGAGGTCATGAAGAGTCGGACATGACTCAGCAACTGAGCACACAGGTCTGGGAGGATCCTAGAATTTGCAGGTCCTGTGTGGTGCTGGTTTGGGGCCACCTCTTTGAGAATCAGGGCCTGGACGTTAGAATGATGGATGTAAAGAATTCCAATGAAATGGAAAACTGTTGACTCTAGATAGAAAGTTAAGTAAAATTTCAAATCCAGAATTCACAAATGCATATGCTAAGATATCTCAATAGAGGATAGAACTTATGAGGAAAAAAAAGCCTGCCAAAAAACAGCATGCCACAGTTTCAAAGTGATGAGCTTCAGGGAATAGAATTAAAAGCAATTATTTCTTTAGGCTTTTTGCTATTTTCCAAATGTACTAAATGATAACAATCAGAAAAAAAAAAAAACAGTAGGAAAACTTAGAGGTCTGCCTGCTTAAAACTCTGCCAGTTTTTAATGGTTATATTTAAAGTGCAGGACGTAGAGAGTTTCTCTGCAGAACTGTACTCAGAACACTTAAGAATCACAATGGCTTTCTTTGTTAAGCTCTCCATTACAATAATTAAATAGAAACCGCTAAAAAGTGTGGTGATTTGTTTCACGCTGCTCACTTATAAAACCAAAACCAAATTTTCAGATTCTTCACATTTTTTCATGTGAAGTATGTTGGCTCTTTTTAACCTCTCTAGCAAATGTTGGACTCAGATCCATCTTACTCACTCATTTTTTAACACGTAGTATTTTAAGGCACAGTGTGTACTTGGCATTAGAGATGAAATGGTGGGTAAAAACAAAAATCATGAGAGTCTGGTAGAGATTCAATCATACTGCAGAGGTATGACAATCCAGATATCTCGGCCTAAAGCCAATACTACTTTTTAAAATTTTTTCTCTCTTTCTTTCTTTTTTTAATTTTTTGGCCAGGCAGTGCAGCATGTGAGATCTTAGTTCCCCAAGCAGGGATTAAACCTGTGCCCCCTGCATTGGAAGTATGAAGTCTTAACCACTGGCCTGCCAGGGCAGTCCATAGGTAATCCTATCTTTTACCTCTTCTGTGCCTCCCACTCCTCGGCTGCATTAATGTGAACCATACTTGCCGGGGCTAGTGTAACCACACAACTTGCTGGGCCCTCTGTGACTAAAACCAGAAACAAAAGGGAAAAGCAAACGGTGGTGGAAGCTTTAGGGAGTCACTCAATAGTTCCTAATGCTGACTTTTTCCTAAATTCTGCTACTAGATTCTAACTTGAGTAATGTCAGCCCTCAAGCCCCTCTCTTAAAGAAAGAAGAATTACTGTCTCATCTCAGGCAGCCACTTTTTGGCCGATTTTTTTTTTTTTTTCGATTTTCATTCCCATGCTGTGTTGATTCATGGGAGGACAAAAGTGTCGTGAACCATAAAGCCATTATTTTCCCACCCATCAGAAAAGATAAATACAGTTAAAACAATTTAAAGCACGTCAGTGAGAGATATAAATGAATAATTTACTCCAGGACTGCAGCCCTCCCAGCTACGTTTCTGCCGATGACAAGTATTTATGGCTGAGTTATAAACCTTTCTTTAGAAAGGCTTGGATAGAAATGCTTTCTGGTCCATTCCTCAGAGCCAGGCGGGCAAGAGCAGGGATTGATGTTTACAGTTCATCCTTTATTACGGTCGGGGTGGGGTCAGGGAGTGGGGAGACCAGGTAATTCAAAACCTAAATATCTGGATCAAAATAACATGCTGGGAAAAACTCACAGGTCCTGACCCTCTCTCTAGCCAGCTCTGGAAAGGTCATGGTAGATACCAGTAAAAGTTATCTGTGCTGAATTACCCCATTAAAAAGGAGAAGTATTCAAGTTCCCTCTAGGTACAGACGGGATATACACAGGGTATGTGTGTTCCCACAGGATGGATGTGTTAGTGGACAGACTCAGCATTATCAGGTCGATTCCAATTGTTTACTAACGGTACGATGCAAATATCCAACCTGTCCCAAGCAAGATATTGATTTGCTGAAAAGAACAGATTGAGAAGGCAAGCCTTGGGGTCTAAATTCTGTCTTCTAATTCTTTTCCCTGGAAGACCCCAATACAAGATGCTTGAACTTCTGGACACTTGTCTTAGCAACTGCAAAATGATGATGAAATCAACACCAGAGTGGCTATGGGGGTGGCTATGGATCATTAACTCCTATTGCCAAATTCAGACTTAAATTGAAGAAAGTAGGGAAAACCACTAGACCACTTAGGTATGACCTAAATCAAATCCCGTATGATTATACAGTGGAAGTGAGAAATAGACTTAAGGGCCTAGATCTGATAGCTAGAGTGCCTGATGAACTATGGAATGAGGTTCGTGACATTGTACAGGAGACAGGGATGAAGCCCATCCCCAGGAAAAGAAATGCAAAAAAGCAAAATGGCTGTCTGAGGAGGCCTTACAAATAGCTGTGAAAAGAAGAGAGGCAAAAAAACAAAGGAGAAAAGGAAAGATATAAGCATCTGAATGCAGAGTTCCAGAGAATAGCAAGAAGAGATAAGAAAGCCTTCTTCAGCAATCAATGCAAAGAAATAGAGGAAAAGAACAGAATTGGAAAGACTAGAGATCTCTTCAAGAAAATTAGAGACACCAAGGGAACATTTCATCTAAAGATGGGCTCGATAAGGACAGAAATGCTATGGACCTAACAGAAGCAGAAGATATTAAGAAAAGTTCGCAAGAATACACAGAAGAACTATACAAAAGAGATCTTCATGACCAAGATAATCAGGATAGTGTGATCACTCATCTAGAGCCAGACATCCTGGAATGTGAAGTCAAGTGGGCCTTAGAAAGCATCACTACGAACAAAGCAAGTGGAGGTGGTGGAATTCCAGTTGAGCTATTTCAAATCCTGAAAGATGATGCTGTGAAAGTGCTGCACTCAATATGCCAGAAAATTGGGAAAACTCAGCAGTGGCCACAGGACTGGAAAAGGTCAGTTTTCGTTCCAATCCCAAAGAAAGGTAATGCCAAAGAATGCTCAAACTACCACACAATTGCACTCATCTCACATGCTAGTAAAGTAATGCTCAAAATTCTCCAAGCCAGGCTTAAGCAATAAGTGAACCATGAACTCCCAGATATTCAAGCTGGCTTTAGAAAAGGCAGAGGAACCAGAAATCAAATTGCCAACATCCGGTGGATCATCGAAAAAGCAACAGAGTTCTAGAAAAACATCTATTTCTACTTTATTGACTATGCTGAAGCCTTTGACTGTGTGGATCACAATAAACTGTGGAAAATTCTGAGAGAGATGGGAATACCAGACCACCTGACCTGCCTGTTGAGAAATCTGTATGCAGGTCAGGAAGCAACAGTTAGGACATGGAACAACAGACTGGTTCCAAATAGGAAAAGGAGTACGTCAAGGCTGTATATTGTCACCCTGCTTATTTAACTTCTATGCAGAGTACATCATGAGAAACGCTGGACTGGAAGAAACACAAGCTGGAATCAAGATTGCCGGGAGAAATATCAATCACTTCAGATATGCAGATGACACCACCCTTATGGCAGAAAGTGAGGAGGAACTAAAAAGCCTCTTGATGAAAGTGAAAGTGGAGAGGGAAAAAGTTGGCTTAAATCTCAACATTCAGAAAACGAAGATCATGGCATCTGGTCCCATCACTTCATAGGAAATAGATGGGGAAACATTGGAAACAGTGTCAGACTTTATTTTGGGGGGCTCCAAAATCACTGCAGATGGTGACTGTAGCCATGAAATTAAAAGACACTTACTCCTTAGAAGAAAAGTTATGACCAACCTAGATAGCATGTGAAAAGCAGAGACATTACTTTGCCAACAAAGGTCCATCTAGTCAAGGCTATGGTTTTTCCAGTGGTCATGTATGGATGTGAGAGTTGGACTGTGAAGAAAGCTGATCGTTGAATAATTGATGCTTTTGAACTGTGGTGTTGGAGAAGACTCTTGAGAGTCCCTTGGACTGCAAAGAAATCCAACCAGTCCATTCTGAAGGAGATCAGCCCTGGGATTTCTTTGGAGGGAATGATGCTAAAGCTGAAACTCCAGTTCTTTGGCCACCTCATGCGAAGAGTTGTGTCATTGGAAAAGACTCTGATCCTGGGAGGGATTGGGCGCAGGAGGAGAAGGAGACGACAGAGAATGAGATGGCTGGATGGCATCACTGACTCGATGGACATGAGTCTGAGTGAACTGCGGGAGTTGGTGATAGACAGGGAGGCCTGGCGTGCTGTGATTCATGGGGTCGCAAAGAGTTGGACACGACTGAGCGACTGAACTGAATAGGTAAAACATGTAGAGGTGCTTTATATATTTGAGCACCACATAACGTAAATCATCAAGAGTGTGCTAATTTTGTATGCATGCATTCAAAATCAGAGTTAAGTAACTAACTTCTGTTCTTTCATGTTGAAATTCCATGTTATTCTAATCATGTAAAACAGAGGGTGTTTGTTTCTGTAACTAGATTCACCTTTCTGGGGAAAGGTAAAAGGGGTGTTGATAAACATGTGTAGCATGGCTGTCCGTTTCGGGGACCCCTGGAAATAAAGGTAGCTTTGAGTTTGTTGAACTTTCCCATATGCCTGAAACATGCATCAAGCAGTTTTTGGCATGGTAATATGGTTCCAAGTTTTCAAAGGTCAAACTTCTTTGTGCAAATCAATTTTATACTCTCTGTATTTCAGAAACCTTTCCCTGTTTTATAGCAAGAAGGTCCTAGGGAATAAATTATTTGCAGAGAATTAAAGGACCATGACGTCAACCTCTAATTTTTCTTCAGAGTGACTAGTAACTATTCCCCCTCAAAATAAAGGTACCATGCATGCAGAATCCCAAGTATGACACAACACAACACTGTAAGTCAACTATACTCCAATAAAATTAATTAAAAACAAGTATAATAAAATGCTGAAACTAAAAGACTGTAAAAGAAAAATAAAATATGACACAAATGAACTTATCTATGACACAGAAACAGATTCACAGACTCAGAGAACAGACCCATTGCCAAGGGAGTGGGGATGGGGGAGGGGTGGATTAGGAGTTCAGAGCAACAAATGCAAGCTATTATGCATAGAATGGATAAACAACAAGGTCTACTGTATAGCAGAGAGAACTATATTCAATATTCTACAATAAACCATAGTGGAAAAGAATATATATGTATATATATTTGTATTAATATAACTGAATCCCTTTGTTGTACAGCAGAAAGCAAAGAAGAGTTAAAGAGCCTCTTGATGAAGGTGAAAGAGGAAAGTTAAAAAGCTGGCTTAAAATTCAACATTCAAAAAATTAAGATCATGGCATCCAGGCCCATCACTACACAACAAATAGATGAGGAAACAATGGAAACAGCAACAGACTTTATTTTCTTGGGTTCCAAAATCACTGCAGATGGTGACTGTAGCCACGAAATTAAAAGACACTTGCTCCTTGGAAGAAAAGCTATGACCAACCTGGACAGCATATTAAAAAGCAGAGGCGTTACTTTGCTGACAAAGGTCCATCTAATCAAAGCTATGGTTTTTCAAGTAGTCATGTATGGATGTGAGAGTTGGACTATAAAGAAAGCTGAGCACCAAAGAATTGATGCTTTTGAGCTGTGGTGTTGAAAAGACTCTTGAGAATCCCTTGGACTAAAAGGAGATCAAACCAGTTAATTCTAAAGGAAATCAATTCTGAATATTCATTGGAAGGACCAATGTTGAAGCTGAAGCTCCAATACTTTGGCCACCTGATGCAAAGAGCCAGCTCATTAGAAAAGACCCAGATGCTGGGAAAGATTGAAGGCAGGAGAAGGGGACGATAGAGGATGAGGTGGTTGGATGTCATCACTGACTCAATGGACATGAGTTTGAGCAAGCTCTAGGAGATGGTGAAGGACAGGGAAGCCGGGCATGCTGCAATCCATGGGGTCACAAAGAGTCAGACACGACTGAGCTACTGAAAAACAACAAGAATGTTAAGACCTGCACACATCTTGCTCACTTCCGTGGTGAATCAGTGTGCAGAAAGGAGTCAGTGTAGCAGCCCCAAGACCACTGTCCTTAGAAAGCCCTGCTTACAAGGTTTGCCCTGGCTGGTGTGTGGGAAGTTGAGTTTGGAGAGCATTCTCACCTTTTCTTAACTGCCAAGGTAGTTTATTGAGTCTGAACTGTTGACACAACGTGGTTTATGCTAAACACCTGTTTTCTTTCTGGGAATCAGCCAATCCTGACTTTGCCCCACCCATCTTTTCCATTAGCTGATATTGCTGTGTATCCTTTCGCTCTGATAAATCAGGGCCATCTCTTTGAAATGCAATCATCAAGGAAGAGAGAGCCCATATCTTCCAGTTCTGTGGGAAGACAGGAGTCTAAGTTCCAAGGGCACCATGCTTCAAGGTGCAAAACTACCTCCAGTTGTAAAGATGTAAAAAGCTCATTTTTCCTTTGGATAAAGCCAGTTAGCCAACACAGGTGGTCACTCCGGATGCCAGGTGAATTTAGGAGGAGCTGTGCAAGACAAATGATGTTACCGAGTCCTCCTACTCAAGGACTAGTTACTGTTTACCTTGAAAACATACGTATAGTTGCATCTGTGGGACTCTATGAGAAGTTAAGATTTCCTTCTATCTTTGCAGTCTCTTAGTGGACTGCCTGTGACGCATATCACAATTCTGGGTTAATGCTTATTCAATAATAAAATTGTTTTCTTTCCCTTCTACCCTTGTGGAGCAGTTTTCTGGGTAGGGAGAAGATTTTGTTTCTAATAATTCCCAACACATTGTTGTTATTACTGTTGTTTAACCAAGTATAACTCTACCTTACAGTGTCACTATGATGCTAATCAAAGAGGCTATAATGGGAAATTTTTCAAATGTTCCACTAAAATCCAGATGAACATTTCACCCATGCAATAAGACATGGTGGGCATAACATACCATTGAAATATTTTATGTATTTAGCTGTTCAAGTAAAGGATACTTAACATAGAAAAGAAACTTTTGCTTTTTCTTGGGAGATTCTGAGGGTTAAGCCCTCACTGCCCTTATTCTGAAAGTTAATAACTCCAGCTCTGGCTTCAATGGTCGTTTATCGTCTACAAGACCTAGAGGAACAGCAGGATTTGAGAGGAAGGAGACGGAGGAGACTTAAAATGGAAGGACGGTGATGTGGGGAACTCTGAGCTGATTCCAGGGAAGTTGCTCAAGGGAGTGGAGCCTTCCCACGGGGCAAGTGTACTGGGTGGGTCTGGTGAAGACCTAGGAGGCAGTTGGTTGCAAAGCTGAGAAGCCACTTGAGAGCTGAGCTCTCACCAGTTCTCTCCAGCAAGAACCTTAACTCTCCTTTGCTCAGGGGTTACTCCTAAAGTCCCCTTAGTTCCTGGCATGGACTGGACCAGTCCTCACCTCCAGACCCTAATACCTGATACCTGATTTTTCTTGTCCTTCATGAGACTGATGCAGAGCTGACTAATTGGAAAAGACCCTGATGCTGGGAAAGATTGAGGGGAGGAGGAGAAAGGAGCGACAGAGGATAAGATGGTTGGATGGCATCACCAACTCAGTGGATAGGACTTTGAGCAAACTCCAGGAGATAGTGAAGGACCTGGTGTGCTGCAGTCCAGGGGGTCACAAAGTGTCAGTAATGACTTAGAGACTGAACAACATGAGACTGTGTGAACACCCTCCCTCACGTGACTTCACGATACTCACAAGCCCCAGGAAAGGGGATGAGTCAGTGGGGAACCCACAGACACAGCACCTAGATGACCTGAGCACACGTAAGCACAGGGGCTGGAAGAAAATAGTGAGCGATCAAACCCCCCTTCCTTTGCCTACTCCTGCTCCATGTGTTGGTTCAGTAGGTGATCTATGATACCTATTCACTTCCCAAAAGGAAGAGCGCAAGGCTGTGGAACTCCACCATAGCCAGCTTCTCCTGTGATGCTGCTGTTGATGGCAGTAATGTTTTTTTTTTTTTCCTTCTGCTTGCAGAAGTAATTCAGTGCCATGGTTAAGAACAAGAACCCTGGAGCCCATCTTCACGGCTGTGAAACCCAGCCCCACTCCTTACTAGCTATGAAGCCTGAAACAAGTTTCTTAAGCTCTTCATGCCTCGCCTTCCTCATCCATAAAATGTAGATAATAATAGAGTTGTTGTGACAACGGCATGACTAATTATCAGTAAGTCTTAGAGTGACTGGCACAGACATAAACATAATATGCAAGGCTGTCATACAGCAGCCAAGACAAAGCCTTGTGCCACTTAATCCTTATAACTGCTATTTATAACTTTTCCCTCTGGTCCTTAGAAAACTTTATACCTCAAACTCTATGACATTTATAAAGGCGTATATATAAATGTGCTATAAATGTCATACAGATAGTTTCAGAATATGAAACAGAAAGCATTGGGCTGAATATTAATTTTTCTGTCCAACTTTAAGTTATGTTACATGAAAAAATGTTTACTAATTGCCCTACAAAACATGTAAAAGTCAATGCCTGGTTATAAGAAACAAGGGATTTGGTAATAGTTTCAAAATCTACAGCTTTATCCTCTAGAGTTTAACTATTCATCTATTCTCTCCATTTTTTAAAATAGCCAGTGATTTTATTAAAAAAAGAATTGCATGATTGGATTTCAAAGCTGATATCTTTACTTACTAGATCAGGAAGTAAAGACAGTCATCAACATAAAAGCAAAACAACTTGTTTTGATTAAAGTATTTGGGATTTGTGAGTTTCCTGTGAGTGTAAAATTGCCCACACAAGCACATGTATTTATTGAATGTTTGCCATCTGGCAGATTGTTCCTCCTAACAAATATTCACAGTTATCTTAATTCACAAATGCATATACACATATGCACATTAAAAGAGTGAAGAATTTATCTCAATGCTCAATATAAAACATGAAAAGAAAAACAGGAGAATAATTACACTTTGCAAGCCTGTATTGCTTTATATTTATAAACTCGCCTCCTATGTGGCCCTGATTTGGGGGTCATTTGCATATCCATCACATCCTTAAGATTCTTTGATTTGAAGTCACAAAAAATATCCTATTCTTTGTTAACATCATTTCTTCTCATCTCAACAATTACTCTTTACTTGTCCATGTCCATCATTGCAATGATAAGGATTTTTCATCACTCACTATTCACCTTTGCTAAAGTCATTTCACATGCCTGACCAGCACTGTGGAGAGCTTAAAACAGCTCAACCCTATGTCCGTGAAAGGAAGAATTGCCTCCTGTGGGTTAATTAAATAAAACCACTTTTATATTTAAAAGATTATGAGCATCATAGTTACTTCTGAGCTTTAGCCAAAGTGAACTACATTCAATTAATTCTGAAAATTAGGTGTAGAGGGATCAATGAGGATTGAAAAATATTTATTTTATAAAAATTTATCCAAGCATGTTCTTCTGTTGAATGTGAAAGGGTTGGTCACTCAGTCATGTCTGACTCTTTGTGACCCAGTGGACTGTAGCCCACCAGGCTCCTCTGTCCATGGGATTCTCCAGGCAGGAATACTGGGGTGGGTTGCCATTCCCTTCTCCAGGGTATCTGTGTGACCCAGGGATCGAACCCATGTCTCCTGCATTGCAGGTGGATTTTTTACCATCTGAGTCACCAGGGAAGCCCTATGCTGTTGAATAAATACCTTTAAAGAAAACTCTGAATCATTTCAGTATACATAACTTTACAATACAAATGGGGGGTTCAAAAATGTATCTCTACAGCTGACAGGCCTGCGTTTATTCTTCATTTCTTTTTCTTTCAAATAACAATAGTCTTCTGAAAACGAACTAGGTCACCTTTGAATGCTTGTCAAGGGTCAGGTCAGAACATGTTCGAAATATCTCAGTTGAAGTTGGAAGTAGTTGTCTGACTAATCGAACTGCAATACTTAAAACTAGAATTTCTATTAAGAATGAAATGCCATTAACCTTATACAAAGAACTGTCTTTTTAAAAATTTAAGAAGTTTTCTACTTGCCTTTGGGGAAAAATTCACACCATCATCTACGTTCAGTTCCTAATAAGGCTCTAAGAGATCATTATAAGCTGTTAACGATTCCCAGATGTTTTAAAATTAAAAAAAAAAAAATCACACATGACAAGGAAGAACAAATGGCTATTTTGCAGTTGGAGTCATTAGACAGGTCTCTCAGGTAAATGTGGTCATGGATTTTAAGTGGGAGCAAAATCAGTACATTTTTCTGAATTTGAATTCCTCCCTGAACTCTGAGCTTCTAGGGAGAGGAAAGCATTATAAAAATTATTTAAAATTCGGGCTGAGGATAAAGATCCACTTAAAGAAAAACAGTTCCTAGGATTAGCTGCTTTCTAATACCTCGGGGATTAATCCCCGAGGCACCTCGGGGATTCCCAGGTGCCTCATTGGTAAAAAAAAAAAAAAAAAAAAAAAAAATCCACCTGCCAATGTAGGTGATATAGGTTCAATCCCTTGGTCGGGAACATCCCCTGCAGGAGGAAATGGCAACCCACTCCAGTATTCTGGCCTGGAGAATGCCATGAACAGAGCAAACTGGAGGGCTACAGTCCCTGGCATCACAAAGAATCGGACATGACTGAGCGCACATGCGCACACACACACAATACCATCAACTGCTTTGTTTACAGGAGTGATGACAGTGAACGCTCAACAAGGTTCCTTATGCAAGAACTCCATCACATCAATTTAACGTGAGAGTTTCAGCGTTTCCTTCTCTCTGACACTAACTGGCCATTTTCATTATTCAATTCAATATCTTGTTTATCTATATAAATATGGTATGTACAAAAAATGACTTCAGGCCAAAATTCCAGGATTGTGTGCTTTAGGAAAGATGAATAAATCAAGATGCAGGGCTTATAAAACAAACTGACTGACTGCTTGCTTTTTTTATTATTATTATTCGGTGACTCGTAAAAGAAAGATGTGGGCAGAGGCAAATGTGAAGTAAAGCTGT
This sequence comes from Capricornis sumatraensis, assembly GCF_032405125.1. Taxonomy (NCBI): domain Eukaryota; kingdom Metazoa; phylum Chordata; class Mammalia; order Artiodactyla; family Bovidae; genus Capricornis; species Capricornis sumatraensis. Next base: position 10,043,824 of record NC_091089.1, on the reverse strand, counting down.
GATGTGTGCTCCAGTCACCCAATCGTGTCTGACTCTTTGTGATCCCATGAACTGTAGCCCACCAGGTTTCTCTGTCCATGGGGTTTTCCAGGCAAGAATAAAGGAGTGGGTTGCTGTTTCCTCCTCCCAAAGTAAAGCTACTAGGACATAAGAGGGCCCCGACTGAACAGGTAACTTGTTAATGATGATGGAAACAGTATGTTTCATCTGGATACCCAGTTATCATCCAGGATTTTAATAACGACTAAATGGGCTAAAAACCATAGGTGGTCTATATTGGTAGAGGATACTGAACTTGCAACACCAGTGCTCTGAGACGCTAGTCCTGTGGTTCCAGCATATAAGCTATTGTGACATGATTTTCTCTGGAGGAAGAGATCATAAAAGGCAGATGTTCATCATATCAGGTCATGGAAACAGGCTTACTTGGGAGCCCGGCGAGGACCAGCTCAGACAGCCACCATGCCTATCATTTCAGGGTCTTTTCCAATGCCTACGATAGTCACATCTATTATAAATTCAGAAGAGTCTGTCAGAAAGTTCTGGATTAATAAATCCCTAAAAAATATATTTTGTCTACAACTTCAAACTCTTTTGAAATCCAAATAAGCTGGAAAAAAACAGAGTGAATTTTAGCAGAAACTAAGGTCAAATAAAGAAATGAAATTTATTCCTCTTCCTTAACAGTCTCATAGTCCAACTCAGGAGCACAGAGTCCAGAGTCAGTGAACTCTGCAAGCCATTAGAGGCAAGATTTAGAACTTAGAGCAGCTACTCCTCGACACTACCCATGCTGACTCATACCTCACAAAAGAAAGATCAGGGAAGAGTCTCTTGGGTGTGGGCCCATGATTTCCTAGTGAAAACTTCTTCAATCTTCATTTACAAATTCCATCCTCCACCTCTATTGACTAGTAATTACACATTATTAACACAGAATTGGAAGGACTGATGCTGAAGCTGAAGCTTCAATACTTGGACCACCTCATGCAAAGAGCTGACTCACTGGAAAAGACTCTGATGCTGAAAAAGATTGAAGGCAGGAGGAGAAGGAGATGACAGAGGACGAGATGATCGGATGGCATCACTGACTCGATGGACATGAGTTTGAGCAAGCTCTGGGAGTTGGTGATAGACAGGGAAGCCTAGTGTGCTGCAGTCCATGGGGTCCCAAAGAGTCAGACACAATTGAGCGACTGAACTGAACTGAATACAGAATATGAGCAACAAGAAAAGTTTAAAAAGAAGATATACTTTTTGAAAGATATATATGTAAACAAAGCTCATGATAATTTTCTCCCCAAACATTCCAATGGATCTTCTGAGAGCTCAGGTTTCTTTTGATTAGCAATCACTAAATCTCAAATGTTAAGTGTTGATGAGAAAACCAGAAGCAATCCAGCTAGAAAACTGGAAAAATGAAATGGACATAGTTCCTATTAGAACACACAGGAATATTGACATGCACAGTATGGGTGCATTACTTACTAAGCATACTCTGGAAAGATACTTGGACATCTCTAAGCAGAGGTATCATGATCCTCAATTCAAGAATTTCTAATGTAAGGGTCTGGGTCACTGCAAATAGATGCAGTTATTCAATAACTTGAGGATATCACCTTTCCCGCTATAAAAGTTTGAGAAATTAAAGCTGCTTAATGGTTCAATGTCAGGGAATCATTTGAAGCTATATATTCATGAAGATGATGAGATCTGACCAAAACTCTAAAGGAAACGAGGTAACTGTGGTAAGAATGAGTAAATGGGTTAGGAAGAGGAGAGAGTAGGAAGGTGTGAGTGACTGTGGAGGTGGTGACAAGCACAGGCTGACATTCTCATCTGACCAACAACATCTTTCTGCTTCGCCAGGCTACGTGTGCCCAGCCGAGTGGTAGGGGACCTGGGGCCCATCACCAAACTTGTACATGAGCTTGGATCCACATCGGTGCAGGGAAGGGGTTACCTTTTTCTAATTTATATGCCATTTGTAATTTGTCTATCAAACTGTGGGCTCCCATTTGTGGGCCAAAGACCCAGAATGTGACAGTGGCAGTTCATCTGAGAGCTCCCTCGCTGCTGCCCTGACTGTTGCAACCAGCTCTTAGCGAATTCCCTTTGTCTCCAGTGTCTCTTTCTTATTCTATACTATTTGATTGACACATCCTTAAATACTAACTTGTGCCACCTGTGATAAAACACTGAGAGTAACTTTCATTGCTCTTATACAACATCCAGAATTTCACCAAGCTATCATTCAATTGAGATTACCTCCTGTATTAACCCATAACTCAGAATCTCAGCACCAACCTAGTCATTTGATTGCAATCACCTACTCTGTCCATGGGGATTCTTCAGGCAAGAATACTGAAGTGGGTAGCCATTCCCTTATCTGGGGGATCTCCCCAACCCAGGGATCTAACCCGGGTCTCCTGCATCGCAGGCAGGTTCTTTACCATCTGAGCCACCAGCGAAGCCCAACACACACAACTCCTCCTTCCCCACACGTTCTGTGTAAGTCCCCAGATTCTGTTTTAACTCTTTCTTCTGCTCTGATCATCAAAGTCTTATTTGAAACTTAATGGTTCAGCTAAATACCCTCATTAGTGGGAAAAGATCGGAGAAGGATACTTCTTAGCAGAGTTAGAAACAGGTCTTCTCCAGAAACTTTCTGAGAGGACTGCTCTCATGTCTTTGATCCTCCTTCTTTTTATTTTTTTCTATTTTATTTTATTTTTTTATTTGTTTGTTTTTTATACTTTACAATATTGTATTGGTTTTGCCATACATCAACATGAATCTGCCACGGGTGTACACGTGTTCCTAAAATACCTGTAGTCAGAATGCTATTTAGTTAATATTAGAAGACTTCAAAAATCCTTCTGATGAAAGTTAAAATACTTTTCCCATGACTAGTGAAAATCCAGAGGATATTAAGGGTCCAAAATAATTTTGGTCATTGTAAGTATAGCTGCATTTTCCCCTGTTCCTGGCCCTTGGTCTAGACAGGTTTCAAATTCAGAAATCTCAGTCTGGATCCATTTTAGACTATTTACCAGGTCTTGAATACAAAGAAGGGGAAACAAACATTTCATTCAGCAGAGAAAATGCTTCTGCCACTTTCTGCCTCTGTTCAAAATAAGTCAAGGCCTGGATATACGATGTATCAGTTGACATTGTATCATCTATTGGTGGCCTCTCAGTACCTGGTACTTGTCTGAAGATGAACACAAGTGGGCAAAATCAGGGGAAGAGGCATGTGTGCATGTGCGTGTGTGTAAAATACAAGAGTCATGAAAATCTCTTTGGATCGCATAAAAGAAGTTGATGGGAGCTCACAAAAGGATGCCCAGCAGTTTACAAAATCTGTGTCACCATCACCTTTCCCTTGACAGTTGAAATAAATTAGATCACCTCCACATCTCATACCTGTCTCTCTGCTTTCATCCCTACATTGATTTTTGACCAAACAGCCTTAGGACTTGAAATAATCAAATCATATCAAAGAAACACAAGTGATCTATTTTTGCTTTCCATCTGATTATTTTTAACCTTCAATCTTTACTTATAGTTATTTTGAAAAGAAATTAAACCAAAATATTGAGTCAACAGCTATCATCTTCTTCAGTTATAATGTTTTACTAATGGGCCCAGTTGATATTCTTTCAACCTGTCAATTGAATGTCAAAAATCCATCTTTCAAGTATTCAAAACACTTGAACCCTAACTATTCTGATCATTACGTTCAGTCATTTTCAACACTGTCTGTGGCTTATTTACAGAGAAAATAAATAGCTTTGTGCAAGGAATTTAGCCATGTTTGGATAAAGTGAAAGACATTTTTATTAATTATTTAGAGTTAAATAACTGTACCTGCTAAGAATCCATTTTTCTCTAGGATTTCAGATGTTTATAATAACTTTTTCAACATATAAAGGGCAAGATCTTATTTCAGACGTGTTTGAAAATGGTTATGACATTTTCTGAATAGAACATTCTCTTACCCTGGCCTCTGAGAGAAGATTTGTTGTTGTTGTGTTATTGTTTAGTCATCAAGTCACGTTCAATTCTTTGCCACCCCATGGACTGTAGCCTGCCAGGCTCCTCTGTTCATGGGATTTTCCAGGCAAATGTACTGGAGTGAGTGATCATCTCCTTCTTGAGGGGATCTTCCCCACCCAGGGACTGAACCTGCATCTCCTGCATTGGGAGGTGGGTTCTTTATAATTGAGACACCAGAGAAGCCTTAATGATTGCTTTTATTCTTTCTTTCTCTGGCCAGGTGTTAAAAACACTTCTATAATGCAAGAGTATTTCTTTAATGCAAGAAGTATTTTCTCTATATGTATGAAGGAATGGAGTCAACATTTAAAATGAAGAACCTCTGTTAATTTTTCTCCCCTGAATATTTCCTCCCTTCTCAACATTCTATTAACCCTCTAGTTCACTTGAGAACCAAAGAAAGCTTTGATGCCGTCCAAGGTGATCAGATACTGACAACTGCTAACCTCTGGCCAAGAACATCCTTTGCACACACAGCTGCCAGGGCACAGCTGCGGAGGCTGCTGTACACACGAAACCTCCTCTTCTTCCCAAAGCAGGAAGGCGCTCTAAGTAGCAGCGTGAGCAGTGTGTATGCAGCGTGTATGCAGCGTGTATGCAGGAAGGCGCTCTAGGCAGCAGCGTGAGCAGCGTGTATGCAGGGCAGCCACGTCCTAGGAAGCCTCGGCTCAAAAGTCTACACACAGTCCGAAGCACGTGAGGTGGCTGGAAGCACATGAAGGTAATGGAGAAAGGGATATGGGTGGATGGAGAGAAGGAAGGAAGGAGGAAAGGAGGGAAGGAAAGCAGAAAGGAAGGAGAAGAGGGAGGAAAGTAGAGAGTGAAAATACAGTGAAATAAAATTTCTGTGATCAGTAAATATACATTATTTTCTCTGACAGGTTCCTCTTGCCCAGAGGCAGAAGGGGGAGCCTGAGATGGCCTTCCTCCCACTAGGTTATAACTCAGGCCTCTGGACTGACTGCTACACAGGTCCGTACAGGGCTCTCTGTATTTGCACTTCAGCAGGTGCACTTTTTCTTACTCTCACACAGGTTTTAGGGCTTCATTATGACACAGCAGACAACTGACTAATACTAAATAAGCACTGGGCCTTGAGCCGGCTCAGGTGAGAAGCCCTGAAGGTCAGTTTCAAAGCTCCAAGGACAGTCTGTTCCTGCTCCCAGGTCTGAAAACGAGTGAGGGAGCCAAAGCTCTGATCTGGCAAAGGAGCAAGCATGTTACCACACATGTATTACATTCTACTCAATGCTGATTCAGCAGACGCCAATCGAACAACTTCCTGTCATTACTCAGGAGCCACGAAGATGGTAAAACCCAATCACCACCGTCAGCAAGTTTGAACAGAATTGAAAAGTTAGAAATTATATAGCTGAGGGGATTCCCTGGTGGCTCAGTGATAAAGAGTTCGCCCGCCAATGCAGGAGACACAGGTTCGATGCCTAGTCCAGAAAGATCCCGCATGCCAAGGAGCAACTAAGCCTGGGCGCCGCAGCCATTGAGCTGTGCTCTAGAACCCAGGAGCCACAACCACTGAAGCCCCCGCGCCCTGGAGCCCGTGTTCCACACTAGAGGAGCCCTCACGATGAGAAGCCGGCGCGCCACAGCTAGAAATGCTCACTGCCACTCGAGGGAAGCCTGTGCAGCAGCAAAGACCCAGCACAACCAGAAATAAATTGATTAAATTAATTAAAAAAATTTTAAGACCTTTTTAAAAAAGAAATTATATAGTCAAAACGTATTGGGTGTTGATACCACATATTTTTCAGATGCACTGAGTTTTTAAAAAGTTTTTGGAAAGTGACAGATCCAAAAAAATCTGTGATTGATGGATCAGCAAGATAAAGAATAACATTCAGTAACTGACAACTTACCAAGGGTAAGGTGAAGTCGCTCAGTCGTGTCCAACTCTTTGCGACCCTGTGGACTGTAACCTACTAGGCTTCTCCGTCCATGGGATTCTCCAGGCAAGAATACTGGAGTGGATTGCCATTTCCTTCTCCAGGGGATCTTCCCAACCCAGGGATCAAACCCGGGTCTCCCGCATTGGAGGCAGATGCTTTAACCTCTGAGCCACCACGGAAGCCCAACTTACAGAATTCAATCATTAAAGGTATTTTGTATAAGAAAGTCATGAGAAAGACAAAAGAAACTGACCCACAGCACCAGGCTCTCCCCATTTTTGACACGTGGAGATAGGCGCCCCCCACTCACCGTCGGTTACGGTCAATCTTATCACAAAGGTTTCTTTTTCCCCAGTGCTGGCTTTGAAGCCACAGCGGTAGAGTCCTGAATCAGAGCCTATAACATTAGGTATGGTGACAAAGGCCTTTTTCATGTCTTTGTTGCAGTTGCTCAGTATCTGTCTTGGGTACTTGGATGTGTAACTTCTTCCTTGGGACACGTTGCAGCTTATTAAGAGGTCAATCTGCTGGGGCTGGATCTTTTCCCATGACACTTCTTCCAACAGAAGGTTCTCTCGAGGCTCGCATGTGAGCGTGACGTTTTTTCCAGGTTCTGAGACCATCTGGCTATTTGGTGGCCCAGCATCCTCAAAATTGTCTGAAAAGAACAAGCAAGTGATTACATTTTGGTCCTCAAGTTCTTGGATATGAGGGTGGAGATATCCAGAAAGCTCTATGAAAATGATGACTAATGATGTTATTTAACATAGTCTCACTGAGTGTAAATGATACCTTTACAACACATTTTTTATAAGAAAAGGATTTCTGAAAGAGGCCAGAACATAAATAGAAAAGAGGATGTGGTTGTTCACACATATTCAACATTTCCTTGGTTAACCATATAATAGGAACATAACTGAACCCCCTGGAGTTTTTCTTGGTAGTGACCATATCAAAAGGCTCAGTTTCACAAGACCCTTCTGTGGTGATGCTAGGCTGGTGACTCAAACACTTTGAGTGTTTGAGTATCAAATATACAGATTGTAACCTTACTGACCGAGACTCTAATGGTCATTAAAGAGAGCGCAAATCATTTTCACAGAATATATACATAAACTCATCTTTCAGATATACAGGTTGTCTTATGCATAGATAGAGCAATAACCCACATGTGATATGAATTCCTGGAAACCAAGAAAGCTCTCTACTACTTTCCCACCTCCCTATCACCATAGCTGGCATACCCAGCACACAGTGCTCAGGAAATCATTACCAACTATCTAAGTCAGTAGTTCTTATAGTGTGGTCTGAGGACCCTAGGGAGTTCCCGCTCTGAAACCTGCAATAACAAACTCATTTTCACAGTTATATTAAGATTTAACTTACCTTCTTAAATCTTATTATACAAGAATATATCTATTCTTAGAAATTCACTCATCATATAGGAATATACTGATGTTTTCAGAGGCTCTGATGACTAATGGGATATGTACTTATAAACCAGACATGGAACAACAGACTGGTTCAAAATTGGGAAAGGAGTATGTCAAGGCTGTATACTGTCACCCTGCTAATTTAACTTATATGCAGAGTACATCATGTGAAATACCAAGCTGGATGATTCACAAGCTGGAATCAAGATTGCCAGGAGAATTATCAATATGGCATTTCACATGATATACTCTGCATATAAGTTATTTAAAAGTATATCATAGAGCCTCTTGATGAGGGTGAAAGAGGAGAGTGAAAAAGCTGGCTTAAAACTCAACATTCAAAAAACTAAGATCATGGTATCTGGTCCCATCACTTCATGGCAAATAGAAGGGGGAGATGTGGAAGCATGGACATATTTTATTTTCTTGTGCTCCAAAATTACTGCAGATGGTGACTGCAACCATGAAATTAAAAGACACTTGCTTCTTCTAAGGAAAGCTATGACAAACGTAAACAATGTATTAAGAAGTAGAGATGTCACTTTGCCAACAAAGATCCATCTAGTCTAAGCTATGACTTTTCCAGTAGTCATGTAAGGATGTGAGAGTTGGACCATAAAGAAGGCTGAGCACTGAGGAATTGATGCTTCCAATTTGTGGTGCTAGATAAGATTCTTGAGACTCCCTTGGACTATAGGGAAATCAGGCATATCAATCCTAAAGGAAATCAACCCTATCAATCCTAAAGGAAATCAACCCTGAGTATTCATTGGAAGGATTGATATTGAAGCTAAAGCTCCAAAACTTTGCCCACCTGATGCAAAGAACTGACTCATTGGGGAAAAACCCTGATGCCTGTAAAGACTGAAGGCAGGAGGAGAAGGGGGCAACAGAGGATGAGATGGTTGGACAGTATCACTGACTCAATGGACATGAGTTTGAGCAGATTCCAGGAGATAGTGAAGGACAGGGAATCCTGGCATGCTGCAGTCCATGAGGTCTCAAAGAGTTGGACACAACTAAGTGACTGAACAACAACAACAATTTGTAAGTTCTGGTCTTTTCAGTTTTATACCATTTTAATATCTAATATAGTAAATATTGATAGTTATAAGCTATATTAACAAAAGACTCTTTGGAGTCCCTGATAATTTTAAGAGAATAAAGGGAACAAATAATTCTAAAATTTATATGGAACCACAGAGCCAAAACAATCTTGGAAAAGAACAAAGCTGGAGGCATCACACTTCATGATTTCAAACTATTCTATAAAGCTACAGTAATTAAGAATGTGATACATAAAGACATAAATATAGACATATTTCTAAAGAAGACATACACAAGGCCAACAGACACATGAGAAGATTCTCAACATCAACAACCATCAGGGAAATGCAAATCAAAACCACAATGACATAGCTTCTTACACTTGCCAGAATGGCTATTATAAAACAGACAAGAAATAATCAGTATTGGTGAGGATGAAGACAAACGGAAGTCCTTGTACACCGTTGGTGGGAACATAATAAATTGGTATGACCTGTGGAAATAGTACAGAGGTTCCTCAAAAAATTAAAAATGTAACTACAACATGATTCAGCAACCTCACTTTTGGGTATTTATCCAAAGAAAATGAAAGCACTTATTTGAAAAAAATACATGCACCCCTAAATTCACTGCAGCACTATTTACAACAGCCAAGATTATGGAAGCAACTAAAGTGCCCATCAACAGATGAATGGATAAAGAAGATGATGTATATACACACAATGGAATATACTCAGCCATAAAAAGACTAATGAAATCTTGCTCTTTGCAACATCATGGATAGACCTAGAAGGTATCATGCTAAGTGAAATACGTTAGAGAAAGATAAATACTATACGAAAAACAAATGAACAAACAAACCAGAAGCAAACTTATAGATACAGAGAACAAACTGGCAGTTGCTAGTGGGGAAGAAGATGGGGGATTAGGTGAAACAGAGGAAAGGGATTAAGAGGCACCAAATTCCAGTTATAAAATAAACAAACAACAGGTATGTGATGTACAGCATGGAGACTATAGTGCAAGTGAAGTCGCTCAGTCATGTCTGACTCTTTGCAACCCCATGGACTGTAGCCTATCAGGCTCCTCTGTCTATGGGGTTTTCCAGGCAATAGTACTGGAGTGGATTGCCATTTCCTTCTCCAGCGGATCTTCTGGACCCAGGGATGGAACCCAGGTCTCCCACATTGTAGACAGACGCTTTACCGTCTGAGCCACCAAGGAGACTACAGATAATAATATTGTACTGGGAATTCCCTGGTAATCCAGGAGCTAGGACTGCACTCAGCAGTTTCAGTGCTGTGGGCCTAGGTTTAATCCCTGGTTGTGAACAAAGATCCTGCAAGCCACTCAGGGCAGCCAAGTAATCATAATATTGTACTAACTTTGAATGGTGACAGATGAACAAGACTTAGCCTGGTGATCAGTTCGTAACGAACATAAATGTTAAACCACTGTGTTGTACACTTGAAACTAATATTACATGCAAAATATACTTCCAATAAAGAAAAAAAGAGTAGAGATAAGAGGACAGAAAAGGAGAAAGGACACCACTCTTGAAAAAACAATTTGTTATAAAATACAATAAGACATGCCATCTGTGTTAAACTACAATACTCTGTCTATGCAGGTCTCATGTCTGCCGAAAACTAGCTTCCTCCTCAGCGGGTGGATCCATGTGACAAGATGCTGTTGGAAAGAGAAACCACAGCCCCGCAGTTTACAATCCGCAGCCATACAACAATTCCCAGAGCTAACACTCCAGACGGAAAACACTTCCTCTCCAAGCAAGACGACCCGACACCAGGGGAAAAAAAGAAAGGGAGAACATGCATGAGAAGAAAATAAAAGCTTAACGGAAACAAAGGAGAACTGAAATTCAGACAGGGGGAGGAAGGTATGAGAAAAGAGAAGGAAACGTGGGGCAGTATAAATAAAAGGCTCCACCAGAGAGGGGGCCCTGTGTTGGGAGAAATGAAAGAACAGAAACACAATTTTAACAAAAAAGAGCAACAGAAACTTTCTGCGAGCCGTGCAGAGCTGGGAAGTAAGAGGCCCATGTGCTCTTGCCGCGGTTCAGCTGTCTGTTGTCAGGGCCAAAGCCCGTGTTTGTTTCGCTTTGTTTTCCTCTGTGGGTCTCACTCAGGGTCTCAGGTGGACAGACCCCTCAGGGAGCAGGCAAAGGGAGGTTTTCACAGCACAGGCCCTGTGTAAGGACCTGACCCACCTGTCACTAGACACAAACTGGACTGAAGGCCAAGGCCCCCATCGCAGAGGCAGGCAACTCTGCAGCACAGACTCATCCCCATTGACCTCTGCCGATGAACCAAACAGCTGACTGGTGTCCCGTGAGAATCCAGACCCCGAGGAGGGCTGCAGAGCCTGCCTTGCCCGCAGGCTTGCTGGAGCCCAGGCCACCTGGTCCCCCTGCTCAGCACATGTAAAGCTACATGGAACGACCCTGAAAGCAACAAGCAGAGAGACCCCACAAGCCCGAGACGACCCGGCAGCTGGACGTGCTTGGAACTGGAAAGGGAATCTGGGATCAAAATGACATCATTAAAAGGGAAGGAAGAGTTTGATTAAAAATAGAAACAAAAAATAATAAAAACTGTTAATTTTATATGTATTTTAGTTACATATTGATCTGTAGTGCACACGTAGAATAGTCTGTGTTGTCTTTTGTTTGAAAGACTAGTTTTTAGAACAGTTTATGGTTCACAACAAAATTGAGAGGAAGATACTTCCCTGCCTTTGTATGTGTGTGTGTGTGTGTACACACACACAGCCTCCCTCATTATCAACATCACACAGAGAATGATAACATCTTTTGCCAAGGCTGAACCCACAATGACACATGATAATCACACAAAATCCATCATTTACCTTAGAGTTAACTCTTGGTGTTGCACATTCTACAGTTTGGACAATGTGTAAAGACATGTATCCATAATTACCATGCCATGTAGAGTTTCCCTGTTCTAAAACCCTCCATGTGCTTCTAATAACCCCTCAGTCCTGGAAACCACTGAGCTTTTTAGGGCCTCAGGGTTTTAACTTTTCTAGAGTGTCATACACTTGGAATCCTACATCTGTAGTCTTTTCCCAGGGCTTTCCTCATGGCTCAAATGGTAAAGAATCTGCCCACAGTGCAAGAGACCTGGGTTCCATCCCAGGGTTGGGAAGATCCCCTGGGGAAGGAAATGGCACCCCACTCCAGTATTCTTTCCTGGAGAATCCCATTGACAGGAGCCTGGCAGGCTACAGTCCATGGGGCAGCAAAGAGTCAGGCACAACTGAGCGACTAACACTTTCATTTTTCTTTCACTTAGTAATATCGATTGAAGTTTCCCCTGTGTCTTTGCATGGTTTGATAGCTCATTTCTTTTTAGTACTAAACAATATTTCATCATCAGGATGTACCACAGTGCCATTCACCTACTGAAGGACATCTTAGTTTATTCTAAGTTTGGGAACTCAGGAATAAAGCTGCTATAAACAACAGTGCACAGGTTTTCACGTGGATATAAGCTTTCAGTTCCTTTGGGCAAACATCAAGAAGCAAGACTGTTGGACTGAATGGCAAGAGTACGTTTAGTTGTATAAGGACTGACCGTCTTCCTCAGTGGCTACACCGTTTTGCATGGAAACCAGCAATGAATGAGAATTCCTGAGTGAATGAGCTCCACTTTCTGGCCAGCATTGGGTATGCTCAGTGTTCTGGCTTTTGGCCATTCTAATAGGTTTGTCGATGTGTTGCTTTCATATGATTTTTTTTTTTTATTCTAGAATAACATGATGAAATCCTCTGCACTTTGTCTGTGTTTTCCCTGGCAGGGTAATGGATCATTTCTAAAAATTACTTCAGTGCTTCACTGCCGTTTCCAAGCACCATTCAGTCCCTGGGCACCACCCACGTTCCTGGGTGCCGCTGGGCATCCCACTGCTGCCTGCCCACCATCACATGCCAGCCACTCACCATCCTCCCCCACAGTCCTCACTGGTTCTGCCTGCAATGTGAGCAGCTCTGCCACAAAAGTCACCAACCTCACAAAACCCTGAGTTTTGTTTTACTTCAAACTTCATAAACCCAGACCTTCATTTACCATTCTATCCTTAGGACCTAGAACAGTGCTTGGCATAGAGTAAAACTCAACTGATAGTTTTCTAACAACAACAACAAAATTTGCAGTTTCACTTGGCAGACAATATGTAATGTGTATCTGTTGATAATATTAAGAAATGTGCTTAGTATCACATTTAGAACGCCTAAATGAATTAATAGGGCTTCCCAGATTGCTCAGTGGTAAAGAATCTTCCAGCCAATGCAGGAGACGAAGATGTGATCCCTGGGTGGAGAAGATCCCCTGGAGAAGGAAACGGCACCCCACTCCAGTATTCTTGCCTTGATAATCCCATGGATAGAGGATCCTGGCGGGCTACAGTCCATGGCATGACGAGTTGGGCACAACTTATCAACTAAATAACAACAACAAAATGAATTAATGTTTCCCAGCAACCATTATCCATGTTGACAAATTCACAACAAAGGCACTGGAGTCGCCACAACGCCACCCTGGAAGTAGCAGCCTTGCCCAAATGATCAAACCTGACTGTGATCAAGCCTCTTAATCTAAGGACCAATTTGCAGAACTACAAAGTGCAGAGAGACATGCCACGTGACACCCTGGCCAACACTCCAGGGGAAGACGGGAAACAGAGAACTCCTCGGCACTGAGCAAGGTCTCCCCCGGCCCTGAAAGCCTGCTTTGCACACTGACCCTTTGCTTCCCCATCCGTTCCGAATTCTGCAGGGCATCCGCTGCTCCAGACTCCGCCTGCTCAGTTCTGACATGAGCTTCAGCACAGGGGCACCAGGCCCCACGCTACTCAAGGCACCCACACTCTTGATCCTCAGAACTGAACGCTCAACACCCTGGAAATGACTTGGCTTCGCTGACCCCACACCTTTCTGCTTTTCCCTTCTCCTTCCTCACCTGCCCTGGCCTCCTTCCCTCTTTCTTTACTGGTTTTTTAAAACATCATTGTCCTCCCAGGATTCCACTGCTCTCCCCTCTGCACTCACCATCCCTGGATCATCCCACCCACCCTCCCAAGAAAGGCCATATCCGTAACCCCTGGTCAGTCAGACCTCTCCCCATGGCAGAGCCTGAGACAACACTTTCTCCTGCTGAGGTTTCCAACAGGCTAAAAATTCAACAGCCAGAATGGCCTGAAGCTTTCTGCAAGAGCACCGCATTTTTAAAATATTTTATTTTTAATTGGAAGATGATTGCTATACAATGTGGTATTGGTTTCTGCCATACACTTATGTGTAGGACCTATGGATCAGCCATAGGTATACATGTGTCTTCTCCCTTTTGAACCTCCCTCCCACCTCCCTCCCCATCCCACCCCTCTAGGTTGTCACAGAGCACCAGGCTGAGCTCCCTATGTCATACAGAAGACGCTGCCTTTACACCAGCTAGTGAGAAGTGAGCAGAGCAGAAGCCTTGTGTACTCCCAACTGCACCGCAACTATGTGTGTGCTCAGTTGAGTACTTCTCTAAAACCTCGCCAATAGAAAGTGTCCCCTACAAATGCAAGATAAAATGTTAACTGCATGGGACTGTGGAAGTATTCTTAAGTGACCTGAGATAGAATTCTCAAAAATAAGCAAGCAGGGACTTGTGGGCCAGTGACTGAGGTTTCATGCTTCCAATGCAGGAGGTACAGGTTTGATCCCTGGTCAGGGAACTAAGATTTCACATGCCATGCAGTGAGGTCAAACTAAATTTTTTAATTATAAAATTTTAAAAAATAAAAACAAGCAATCACTAACAGAACACATCTTAAAAGTTGTCAGCACAGGAAAATTTTAAATTCTGTGTATACATAGGGTGATGATTTTACAGTATGTACAAATATCAAATCATTATGCTGCACATCTGAAGCTAACATAATGCTATATGCCAACTGTATCTCAATAGTTAACTAATTAAAGCAGTGTAAAAGGCAAGAAAAAGAAACAGAATCTCAAGGACTCCCCTGGTGGTCCAGTTGTTAAGAATCCAGGCTTCCAGTGCAGGGAGCATAGGTTTGATTCCCGGTCAGGGAACTATGATCCCGCATGGCATGCAGTGTGGTCAAAAAAATTGAAAATAAAGAAATAAATAGGGGTGGTTCTAACATGGCAGAGGAATAGGACGGCGAGACCACTTTCTCCCCCACAAATTCATCAAAAGAACATTTAAATGCTGAGTAAATTCCACAAAACAACTTCTGAATGCCAACAGAGGACATCAGGCACCCAGAAAAGCAGCCCATTGTCTTCGAAAGGAGGTAGGAAAAAACATAAAAGATAAAAAGAGAGACAAAAGAGGTAGGGATGGAGCTCTGTCCCGGGAAGGGAGTCTTAAAAAAGAGAGAAGTTTCCAAACACCAGGAAACACTCTCACTGCCGAGTCTGTGGCGAGCCTTGGAACCACAGAGGGCAACATAACCGGGAGGAGAAGTAAGTAACCAATTAAAACCCACAGATTATGTGCCCAATGGTAACACCCCCCCAGCAGAGAAGCAGTGCAGACGTCCGCACTCACCACTAGCAAGCAGGGGCTGGACAGGGAGGCGCGGGCTGCATTGTTTAGAGTAAGGACTGGGCCTGAATGCCTCGAGGGCAGTCTGAGGGAACTAACAGGGTAGCGAACCAGACTGTGGGATAGCTACCATGTGAAAAGCCCTAACCTAAGACACCGCCAGGCCCACTCACAGAACAAAGGACTGAGCAGAGCTAGCCCGACCCATACCCCTGCCTGGTAACAGGCAGTCGAGGGCAGCCAGAGCCAGAAGGGGGCAATCACGGCCCCAGAGAGGCATTATCTACCAAACTGCAAGCAGGCTTCATTGCTAACCAAGACTTCTTGGGATTCTGGACGGTCAACATCTGCCTGAGAAGACGTCCTGGTTGTACACCCAGAAAATCAAGCAGCGTGGATGGGGGAGGTGAGAAGTCTCAGCAACTGTGCTCACCAAACACCTGGTTACCTGAGCTGCTCGGACTTGGGAAGGTCACAAACAGCAGGCCCAACCGAGTCTGCACCTCTGAGGACTACCCAAATTCCTGAACCTGAGCAGCTTACACCTGGGAAGTGCATGCAACCCAGGGCTGGCCTCAGACAGTTCCCAGCAGAGCAACCTAGAGCCTAAGCAGTGTAGACAGGGAAAGCACACACTCTGTGAGCCGGGGCAAACCCAGTGTAGCCAAGACACTGCAAGCACTCCCAGTGTTATTCATTTGCAATATCCCTCCCTCCCCACAGCACGACTGAACAAGTGAGCCTAAAAAGTGTCCACCACCGCCCCCTTGTGTCAGGGTGGAAATTAGACACTGAAGAGACCAGCAAACAGAAGAAGCTAAAATAGAGGGAACCTCCTTGGAAGTGACAGGTGCAACAGATTAAACCCTGTAGTTAGTACCGATTACATAGGAAGGGGCCTATAGTTCTTGAGAAATATAAGCCGGATCAAGGAACTATCCAAAAATGAACTGACCCCACACTGCCCACAAGAACACCAGAGAAAGTCCTAGATATATTTTTACTATTTGTATGATCATTCTTTCATTTTTTTTATTTTTTTTTTAATTTTTAAGTCCTCTATTACTCCTTTAATTTTCATTTTTATAACCTAATATTGCTTTGCAAAAAAAATAAGACCCTATTTTTTAAAGCAAACTTCATATATATATATTTTATAATTCTTGTGACTTTGTTTTCTTTTTTTTCTTTAATATTGTATTTTTGAAAATCCAACCTCTACTCTAGATTTTTAATCTTTGCTTTTTGGTATTTGTTATCAATTTTGTTCCTTTAAGAACCCAATCTTATTACCCATTTTTACTTGGGAGCGAGATCACTGGCCTGATTGCTCTCTCCCCCTTTGGATTCTCCTTTTTCTCCACCAGGTAACCTCCATCTCCTCCCTCCCCCTTCTCTTCTCTACCCAACTCTGTGAATCTCATTATGTGTTCCGGACTGTGGAGAACACTTAGGGAACTGATTACTGGCTGGATCTGTCTCTCTCCTCAAAAGGAAAGATGAGAGAGGAGGAAAGAGGAAAGAGGAGGATAAAGGATTCCCCCCTTTATCCTCCTGGCCATGCTCTGTCTCCTTCCTCCCTCTTCTCTGCTCTGTATAACTCTGAACATCTCTCAGCAGTCCAGACTGTGGAGAGCACACAGGGAAGTGATTACTGGCTAGCTTGCTCTCTCCCCTTTTGATTCCCCCTCTTCTCCTCCTAGTCACATCTATCACCCTCCTCCCTCTTCTCTTCTCCATGTAACCCTGCGTACCTCTCCAGGTGTCCCTCACTGTGGAGAAACTTTTCATCATTAACCTAGATGTTTTATCATTGGTGCTGTATAGATGGAGAAGTCTCGAAGCTACTGTAAAAATAAGACTGAAAACCACAAGCAGGAGGCTTAAGTCCAAATTCTGAGAACACCAGAGAACTCCTGACTCCAGGGAATATTAATCGACAGGAGCTCATTAAACGCCTCCATACCTACACTGAAACCAAGCACCACCCAAGGGCCAACAAGTTCCAGAGCAAGACATACCATGCAAATTCTCCAGCAACACAGGAACACAGCCCTGAGCTTCAACATACAGGCTGCCCAAAGTCACTCCAAACCCATTGACATCTCATAACTCATTACTGGACACTTCATTGCACTCCAGAAAGAAGAAATCCAGCTCCACCCACCATAACACTGACACAAGCTTCCCTAACCAGGAAACCTTGACAAGCCACCCATAGAAGAACCCCACCCACAGTGAGGAAACTCCACAATAAAGAGAACTCCACAAACTGCCAGAATACAGAAAGGCCACCCCAAACACAGCCCAATATAAACAAGATGAAGAGACAGAGGAATACCCAGCAGGTAAAGGAATAGGATAAATGCCCACCAAACCAAACAAAAGAGGAAGAGATAGGGAATCTACCTGATAAAGAATTATAACTAATGATAGTGAAAATGATTCAAAATCTTGAAAACAAAATGGAATCACAGATAAACAGCCTGGAGACAAGGATTGAGAAGATGTAAGAAAGGTTTAACAAGGACCTTGAAGAAATAAAAAAGAGTCAATATATAATGAATAATGCAATAAATGAGATCAAAAACACTCTAGAGGGAACCAATAGAGAATAATGGATGCAGAAGATAGGATTAATGAAGTAGAAGATAGAATGGTAGAAATAAATGAATCAGAGAGGAAAAAAGAAAATGAATTAAAAGAAATGAGGACAATTTCAGAGACCTCTGGCACAATGTTAAATGCCCCAACATTCGAATCATAGGAGTCCCAGAAGAAGAACACAAAAAGAAAGACCATGAGAAAATACTTGAGGAGATAATAGTTGAAAACTTCCCTAAAATGGGGAAGGAAATAATCACCCAAGTCCAAGAAACCCAGAGAGTCCCAAACAGGATAAACCCAAGGCGAAACACCCCAAGACACATATTAATCAAATTAACAAAGATCAAACAGAAAGAACAAATATTAAAAGCAGCAAGGGAAAAACAACATATAACACACAAGGGGATTCCCATAAGGATAACAGCTGATCTTTCAATAGAAACTCTTCAGGCCAGGAAGGAATGGCAGGACATACTTAAAGTGATGAAAGAAAATAACCTACAGCCAAGATTACTGTACCCAGCAAGGATCTCATTCAAATATGAAGGAGAAATCAAAAGCTTTATAGACAAGCAAAAGCTGAGAGAATTCAGTACCACCAAACCAGCTCTCCAACAAATGCTAAAGGATCTTCTCTAGACAGGAAACACAAAAAGGGTGTATAACCTCAAACCCAAAACAATAAAGTAAATGGCAATGGGATCATACTTATCAATAATTACCTTAAATGTAAATGGATTACATGCCCCAACCAAAAGACAAAGACTGGCTGAATGGATACAAAAATAAGACCACTATATATGTTGTCTACAAGAGACCCACCTCGAAACAAGGGCTGCATACAGACTGAAAATGAAGGGCTGGAAAAAGATATACCATGCAAATAGAGACCAAAAGAAAGCAGGAGTAGCAATACTCATATCAGATTAAAAAAATAGACTTTAAAACAAAGACTGTGAAAAAAGACAAAGAAGGCCACTACATAATGATCAAAGGATCAATCCAAGAAGAAGATATAACAATTATAAATATATATGCACCCAACATAGGAGCACCGCACTATGTAAGACAAATGCTAACAAGTATGAAAGGGGAAATTAACAATAACACAATAATAGTGGTAGACTTTAATACCCCACTCACACCTATGGACAGATCAACTAAACAGAAAATTAACAAGGAAACACAAATTTTAATGATACAATAGACCAGTTAGACCTAATTGATATCTATAGGACATTTCACCCCAAAACAATGAATTTCACCTTTTTCTCAAGCGCACGTGGAACCTTCTCCAGGATAGATCACATCCTGGGCCATAAATCTAGCCTTGGTAAATTCAAAAAAATTGAAATCATTCCAAGCATCTTTTCTGACCACAATACAGTAAGATTAGATCTCAATTACAGGAGAAAACCTATTAAAAATTCCAACATATGGAGGCTGAACAACACACTGCTGAATAACCAACAAATCACAGAAGAAATCAAAAAAGAACTCAAATTATGCATAGAAATGAATGAAAATGAAAACACAACAACCCAAAACCTGTGGAACACTGTAAAAGCAGTGCTAAGAGGAAGGTTTGTAGCAATACAGGCATAACTCAAGAAACAAGAAAAAAGTCAAATAAATTACTTAACTCTACACTTAAAGCAACTAGAAAAGGAAGAAATGAAGAACCAGTAGAAGGAAAGACATCTTAAAAATTAGGGCAGAAATAAATGCAAAAGAAACAGAAGAGACCATAGCAAAAATCAACAAAGCCAAAAGCTGGTTCTTTGAGAGGATAAATAAAATTGACAGACCATTAGCCAGACTCATCAAGAAACAAAAGGAGAAAAATCAAATCGATAAAATTAGAAATGAAAACGGAGAGATCACAACAGACAACACAGAAATACAGAGGATCATAAGAGACTACTATCAGCAATTACATGCCAATAAAATGGACAACGTGGAAGAAATGGACAAATTCTCAGAAAAGTACAACTTTCCCAAACTGAACCATGAAGAAATAGAAAATCTTAACAGACCCATCACAAGCATGGAAATTGAAGCTGTAATCAGAAATCTTCCAGCAAACAAAAGCCCAGGTCCAGATGGCTTCACAGCTGAATTCTACCAAAAATTTAGAGAAGAGCTAACACCTATCCTACTCAAACTCTTCCAGAAAATTGCAGAAGACAGTAAATTTCCAAACTCCTTCTATGAGGCCACCATCACCCTAATCCCAAAACCTAACAAAGATGCCACAAAAAAAGAAAACTACAGGCCGATATCACTGATGAACATAGATGCAAAAATCCTCAACAAAATTCTAGCAATCAGAATCCAACAACACATTAAAAAGATCATACACCATGACCAAGTGGGCTTTATCCCAGGGATACAAGGATTCTTCAAAATCCACAAATCAATCAATGTAATATACCACATTAAAAAATTGAAAAACAAAAGCCATATGATTATCTCAATAGATGCAGAGAAAGCCTTTGACTAAATTCAACATCCATTTACGATCAAAACTCTCCAGAAAGCAGGAACAGAAAGAACGTACCTCAACATAATAAAAGTCATATATGACAAACCCACAGCAAACATTATCCTCAATGGTGAAAAATTGAAAGCATTTCCCCTAAAGTCAGGAACAAGACAAGGGTGCCCACTTTCACTGCTACTATTCAACATAGTTTTGGAAGTTTTGGCCATAGCAAAAAAAGAAATAAAAGGAATCCAAATTGGAAAAGAAGAAGTAAAACTCTCACTGTTTGAAGATGACATGATCCTCTACATAGAAAACCCTAAAGACTCCACCAGAAAATTACTAGCGCTAATCAATGAATATAGTAAGGTTGCAGGATATAAAATCAACACACAGAAATCCCTTGCATTCCTATACACTAATAATGAGAAAGTAGAAAAAGAAATTAAGGAAACAATTCCATTCACCATTGCAATGAAAAGAATAAAATACTTAGGAATATATCTACCTAAACAAACTAAAGACCTATATATAGAAAACTATAAAACACTGATGAAAGAAATCAAAGAGGACACTAATAGGTGGAGAAATATACCATGTTCATGGATCGGAAGAATCAATATAGTGAAAATGAGGATACTACCCAAAGCAATTTACAAATTCAATGCACTCCCTATCAAGCTACCAATGGTATTTTTCACAGAGTGAGAACAAATAATTTCAAGATTTGTATGGAAATACAAAAAACCTCGAATTGCCAAAGCAATCTTGAGAAAGAAGAATGGAACTGGAGGAATCAACTTGCCTGACTTCAGGCTCTACTACAAAGCCACAGTCATCAAAACAGTATGGTACTGGCACAAAGACAGACATATAGATCAATGGAACAAAATAGAAATCCCAGAGATAAATCCACACACATATGGACACCTTATCTTTGACAAAGGAGGCAAGAATATACAATGGAGTAAAGACAATCTCTTTAACAAGTGCTGCTGGGAAAACTGGTCAACCACTTGTAAAAGAATGAAACTAGATCACTTTCTAACACCACACACAAAAGTAAACTCAAAATGGATTAAAGATCTAAATGTAAGACCAGAAACTATAAAACTCCTAGAGGAGAACATAGGCAAAACCCTCTCCGACATAAATCACAGCAGGATCCTCTATGATCCACCTCCCAGAATTCTGGAAATAAAAGCAAAAATAAACAAATGGGATCTAATTAAAATTAAAAGCTTCTGCACAACAAAGGAAAATATAAGCAAGGTGAAAAGACAGCCTTCTGAATGGGAGAAAATAATAGCAAATGAAGCAACTGACAAACAACTAATCTCAAAAATATACAAGCAACTTATGCAGCTCAATTCCAGAGAAATAAACGACCCAATCAAAGAGTGGGCCAAAGAACTAAATAGACATTTCTCCAAAGAAGACATACAGATGGCTAACAAACACATGAAAAGATGCTCAACATCACTCATTATCAGAGAAATGCAAATCAAAACCACAATGAGGTACCACTTCACACCAGTCAGAATGGCTGTGATCCAAAAATCTGCAAGCAATAAATGCTGGAGAGGGTGTGGAGAAAAGGGAACCCTCCTACATGTTGGTGGGAATGCAAACTAGTACAGCCACTATGGAGAACAGTGTGGAGATTCCTTAAAAAATTGCAAATAGAACTACCTTATGACCCAGCAATCCCACTGCTGGGCATACACACCGAGGAAACCAGAATTGAAAGAGACACATGTATCCCAATGTTCATCGCAGCACTGTTTATAATAGCCAGGACATGGAAACAACCTAGATGTCCATCAGCAGATGAATGGATAAGAAAGCTGTGGTACATATACACAATGGAGTATTACTCAGCCGTTAAAAAGAATTCATTTGAATCAGTTCTGATGAGATGGATGAAACTGGAGCCGATTATACAGAGTGAAGTAAGCCAGAAAGAAAAACACCAATACAGTATACTAACACATATATATGGAATTTAGAAAGATGGCAATGACGACCCTGTATGTAAGACAGGAAAAAAGACACAGCTGTGTATAACGGACTTTTGGACTCAGAGGGAGAGGGAGGGGGTGGGATGATTTGGGAGAATGGCATTCTATCATATATACTATCATGTAAGAATTGAATCGCCAGTCTATGTCTGACGCAGGATACAGCATGCTTGGGGCTGGTGCATGGGGATAACCCAGAGAGATGTTATGGGGAGGGAGGTGGGAGGGGGGTTCATGTTTGGGAACACATGTAAGAATTAAAGATTTTAACATTAAAAAAAAAAAAGAAGAAAAAAAGAAATGGTAGTTAGAAAAGATAAATAAATAAATAAACAATGAAGTAAATCAGAAAGAAAAATACTAACATAGTATATTAATGTATATATATGGAATTTAGAAAGATGATAATGATGACCCTATATGCAAGACAGCAAAAGAGACACAGATGTAGAAAACAGACTTTTGGACTCTGTGGGAGAAGGCGAGGTTGGGATTATTTGTGAAAATAGCTTTGAAACATGCATATTACCATATGTGAAATAGACTGCCAGCCCAGGTTCAATGGATAAGACAGGGGGATCAGGGAGGGTTCACTGGGATGACCATGAGGGATGGGATGGGGAGGGAGGAGGGAGTAGGGTTCAGGATGGGGAACACATATACACCCATGGCTGATTCATGTCAATGTGTGGCAAAAACCACTACAATATTGTAATGTAATTAGCCTCAAATTAAAGTAAATAAATAATTTTTTAAAAAAATCAACACAGAAATCCCTTGCATTCCTATACACTAATAATGAGAAAATAGAAAGAGAAATTAAGGAAACAATTCCATTCACCATTGCAACGAAAAGAATAAAATACTTAGGAATATATCTACCTAAA
The DNA here is from genome assembly GCF_032405125.1 of Capricornis sumatraensis. Lineage (NCBI taxonomy): Eukaryota > Metazoa > Chordata > Mammalia > Artiodactyla > Bovidae > Capricornis > Capricornis sumatraensis. The sequence continues at coordinate 10,020,785 of NC_091089.1, read as the reverse complement.
CAAACTAAAGACCTATATATAGAAAACTATAAAACACTGGTGAAAGAAATCAAAGAGGACACTAATAGATGGAGAAATATACCATGTTCATGGATCGGAAAATCAATATAGTGAAAATAAATATACTACCCAAAGCAATCTATAGATTCAATGCACTCCCTATCAAGCTACCAATGGTATTTTTCACAGAGTGAGAACAAATAATTTCAAGATTTGTATGGAAATACAAAAAACTTCGAATGGCCAAAGCAATCTTGAGAAAGAAGAATGGAACTGGAGGAATCAACCTGCCTGACTTCAGACTCTACTACAAAGCCACAGTCATCAAGACAGTATGGTACTGGCACAAAGACGGAAATATAGATTAATGGAACAAAATAGAAAGCCCAGAGATAAATCCACGCACCTATGGACACCTTATCTTTGACAAAGGAGGCAAGAATATACAATGGAGTAAAGACAATCTCTTTAACAAGTGGTGCTGGGAAAACCGGTCAACCACTTGTAAAAGAATGAAACTAGAACACTTTTTAACACCATACACAAAAATAAACTCAAAGTGGATTAAAGATCTAAATGTAAGACCAGAAACTATAAAACTCCTAGAGGAGAACATAGGCAAAACACTCTCCAACATAAATCACAGCAGGATCCTCTATGACCCACCTCCCGAAATATTGGAAATAAAAGCAAAAATAAACAAATGGGACCTAATTAAAATTAAAAGCTTCTGCACAACAAAGGAAGCTATAAGCAAGGTGAAAAGACAGCCTTCAGAATGGGAGAAAATAATAGCAAATGAAGCAACTGACAAAGGATTAATCTCAAAAATATATAAGCAACTTATGCAGCTCAATTCCAGAAAAATAAATGACCCAATCAAAAAAATGGGCCAAAGAACTAAACAAACATTTCTCCAAAGAAGACATACAGATGGCTAACAAACACACGAAAAGATGTTCAACATCACTCATTATCAGAGAAATGCAAATCAAACCCACAATGAGGTACCATTTCACGCCAGTCAGAATGGCTGCTATCCAAAAGCCTACAAGCAATAAATACTGGAGAGTGTGTGGAGAAAAGGGAACCCTCTTACACTGTTGGTGGAAATGCAAACTAGTATAGCCACTATGGAAAACAGTGTGGAGATTCCTTAAAAAACTGGAAATAGAACTGCCATACGACCCAGCAATCCCACTGCTGGGCATACACACCGAGGAAACCAGAATTGAAGGAGACATGTGTACCCCAGTGTTCATCGCAGCACTGTTTATAATAGCCAGGACATGGAAGCAGCCTAGATGTCCATCAGCAGAAGAATGGATAAGAAAGCTGTGGTACATATACACAATGGAGTATTACTCAGCCATAAAAAAGAATACATTTGAATCAGTTCTAATAAGGTGGGTGAAACTTGAGCCTATTATACAGAGTGAAGTAAGCCAGAAAGAAAAACACCAATACAGTATACTAAAGGCAATGGCACCCCACTCCAGTAGTTTGCCTGGAAAATCCCATGGACAGAGGAGCCTGGAAGGCTGCAGTCCATGGGGGTCGCTAAGAGTCAGATACAACTGAGCGACTTCACTTTCCCTTTTCACTTTCATACATTGGAGAAGGAAATGGCAACCCATTCCAGTGTTCTTGCCTGGAGAATCCCAGGGACGGGGGAGCCTGGTGGGCTGCCATCTATGGGGTCGCACAGAGTCGGACACGACTGAAGTGACTTAGGCGCAGCAACGCATATATATGGAATTTAGAAAGATGGTAACGATAACCCTGTATGTGAGATGGTAAAAGAGACACAGATGTATAGAACAGTCTTTCGGACTCTGTGGGAGAGGGAGTGGGTAGGATGATTTGGGAGAACGGCATTGAAACATGTATATTATCATATGTGAAACAAATCGCCAGTCCAGGTTTGATGCATGATACAGGATGCTCGGGGCTGATGCACTGGGATGACCCAGAGGGATAGTATGGGGTGGGAGGTGGGAGGGAGTTCAGGATGGGGAACACGTGTACACCCGTGGTAGATTCATGTTGATGTATGGCAAAACTAATATAATATTGTAAAGTAATTAGCCTCCAATTAAAATAAATAAATTTATATCAAAAAAGATAATTAAAAAGAGCTTCCTTTAAAAAAAAAAAAAGAAATAGAAACCCAAATTCCTGATCAGGCAGTAAGGTTCAGAAGGGGGAGCAGTGGCCACTGAGGGGCTCCCAGGGCAGGCGGGTGGGAGGCGGAAGAGGCAGCAGGTGGGAGGAAGAGCTCAGACCCAAAGGGTGAATTGGCCACTGCGTGGTCTTTGGTAACTTTGCCTCCCACCAGCTCTGCCTGGTCAGACATGGAGCCACGCTGAACCAAGAGTCCAGCAGCTTCAAGCTGAACAGAACTAGAGCACCCTCAGGAAGCCATATGGACCATATGCTCTGACCACCCGCAAACTCTTGAGGTGTCATCATTTCAAATGTAGAAAGCACCGCAAGGAGTAACAGAATTTCTCCAAAAACCTGGACTTCTCCCAGGTGATGTCTGGGGTGTTGTGGGTTGAATTGTGTGGCCCCCAAAATCTCTGTGCTAAAGTCCTACCCCCCAGCACCTCAGAATATGACCTTGTTTGGAAACACGGTGGTCGCAGGGGCATCAGGTAAGGTGAGGTTGAGCTGAAGGACGGTGGTCCTGATCCAGCAGGACAGGTATCCTTGTAAACGAGGGAACTCGGGACACAGACAGGCACACAGAGAGACTGTCTGTGATGATGCAGGCAGAGATCGGGGTGATGCGTCCACAAGCCCAGGAATGCCAAGAATGCCCAGAGAGCACAGAAGCTGGCAGACATGACGCAACAGCCCCTCCTTGAAGCCTTCATTTCAGTTCAGTCGCTCAGTTGTGTCCGACTCTTTGTGACCCCATGAATCGCAGCACGCCAGGCCTCCCTGTCCATCACCAACTCCCGGAGTTCACTCAGACTCACGTCCATCGAGTCAGTGATGCCATCCAGCCATCTCATCCTCTGTCGTCCCCTTCTCCTCCTGCCTCCAATCCCTCCCAACATCAAAGTCTTTTCCAATGAGTCAACTCTTCGCATGAGGTGGCCAAAGCACTGCAGTTTCACTTGGGAAGAACCAAACCTTTGACACCTTGATTTTGGATGCCCAGCCTCCAGAGCCGTGAGATAACACACTTCTGGGTTTAAGCCACCCAGCCTGCTATCCTGTTCCAGCAGCCCCAGCAGACTAATGGCAGGCAGGGAGTGAGGACTTCAGTGGCTGAATTTCAGTACAATCTGGATCTCACCAGGACTGATCAAAAGCAGCAAGACCACCCAGTTAGGGAAATCAGGGGTCTTCACAAAAATCCTCTCCCCATGTCCTTCATTTAAAGTGCAGATAAGAGGTAAGGGAACCAAACAAGATAAAAATAAGCTAAAAGACTGCTTGACAGAAACACGCAGATAAATCTGGAAGAATGAGAGCTGCGTCAAGAGATAAAAACACCAGCCACAAAGCCCTCAGGGAGGCAGGACTAGCGCGGTCATTTGTTCAAATGTAGGATGTAACCAGAATCAGGAAGTCATGTCCTGGGTGGTGAGTCAGAGATTCGGCCCCAAAATTACATAGTAAGACAAAGTTTGCCTCATGTCCAAAATGTGATGCCCCTGTCTGAGCATCAAACAGTAAAAGGCTTGCAACTCAGGCTGCCCAGACTTGTGATTAAAACCCTCTGTGATTCAAAGCTGCTGCTGCAGCCCCAACCCCCCCAGCCTGATCCCAGGCAGCCCCCAGCAGCTTCATGGAGCTCTTAGATGCTATGTGAAGGGTGACCAGGCCTTCTTACACAGCAAACTTTCCTCATGGTTTTTGTTTGTTTGTTTTGGGGGGGGGGGGGGGGGGGGCTTTGTTTTAAGTACAGGCTTCCTTCGTAGCTCAGTCAGTAAAATCTGCCTGCAATGCTGGAGACCTGACCTTGATTTCTGGGTCAGCAAGACCCCATGGAGAAGGAAATGGCAACCCACTCCAGTATTCTTGCCTGGAAAATCTCATGGACAGAGAAGCCAGGCAAGCTACAGTCCATGAGGTCGCAAGAGCTGGACATGACTTGGCAACTAAACCACCACCACAGTTGATTTGCAATGTTTGTTAGTTTCAGGAGTACAGCAAAGTGAATCAGTTATACATTTATCAATTATACATACATATCAGCTATACACATAAAATGAATGTGTGTGCTTGTTGCATCTGACTCTTTACAACTCCATGGACAGCAACCCGCCAGGCTCCTCTGTCTAAGGGATTTTTCAGCCAAGAATACTAGAATGGGTTGCCATTTCCTTCTTCAGGAGATCTTCCCAATCCAGGGATCGAACCTGAGACTCCTGTGTCTCCTGCACTGACAGGTGGATTCTCTACCACTGAGCCACTGGAAAGCCCTTAGTTATACATAGATACATATATATTTCACTATTTTTTAATGCTCTTTTCCCATATAGACCATTACAGGGTATTGAGTAGAGTTCCCTGTGCTATACGGAGACTCCTTATTAGTTACCTATTTTATATATAGTCACCCACTCCAGTGTTCTTGCCTGGAGAATCCCAGGGATGGTGGAGCCTGGTGGGCTGCCATCTGTGGGGTCGCACAGAGTCAGACACAACTGAAGTGACTTAGCAGCAGCAGTGTGTATATGTCAATCCAAATCTCCCAATTAACCCTCATGGGTTTTAATTGATGAAAGAACACATTGCAAACTCTCAGTCATGGTACAACGAAAATGGTGCTTTTTATTTAAGTCAATACCATAAGGTTTGTTGAAACAGTTTAACTTTGGGGCATACACTGCAATTTCTCTCAACTAGGAAAAGAAATGACCCACAGGATATAAGAATTTTAAACAGTCTAGTTCTAAGGTCTTGTAAAACCAAAAATGACAATAGTGCCCAGGAACATTGGCTTATTTTCTGCTAAAGTGTTAGCAACTGCCCCCAACCCCAGATTTGGAAATTTAATGTAGAGTTTCTACATGGCAGAATTTTCCAGAAAAAGAACCAACTCTAATCATACCCTTCCATGCCTGTGTGCTAATTCGCTTCAGTCATGTCTGACTCTTTCTGACCCCACGGACTGTAGCCTGCCAGGCTCTGTTGTCCATGGAGTTTCCCAGAGAAGAATCCTGGTGTGGGTTGCCATGCCCTCCTCCAGGGAATCTTCCCGATCCAGGGATCGAACCTGCGTCTCTTACATCTCCCTCATTGGTAGGTGAATTCTTTACCACTAATGCCACCGGAGACTATTCTGTGTTAGTGAATTGTCTAGACTACATTAAAACATTTGGTCTCAGATACTTTAAACATTTCTAACATATTTTAAAGCAAAATAACAAACCTTGGGTGAGTCCTTATCATGCGCCAGCATTAGAAGCATGACGAGTGCCAACTCAGACTGACAATCAAGGTGAGTCTCCCAGATGGCGAGTAGCACAGAATGGGTGGGGTTCACGGAGCCACCCTCAGCCAGGGCTGGGGCTCCAGCCTCATCTCCGGGAAGGGATCACACGTTATACTCTGAGTTCTCCTCTCCACCCTGCAAGAGGGCTGAGTTGCACAAAGGCAAAATAGGCTCCCAAGAGGTCCTTGCTTCTAAAAATCTTATTTTATGATGCCTTAAGTCCTATAATTAGAAATCAGTTTCTTTACTTGTCCTTGTTAAAATGCACATAACAACTTCTGCTCTTGGCAGGCACTCACACATTAGTGTGAAATAGTCCATTAGATTGCTCTCTGCGTGGAAGGAAAGGAGGCAGGCTCCCACGGGCAAGTGGCCTGGAGCAGACCGGCTCCGGCAGAGGACACAGAAGAACCAGGAGTCAGGCCCTCACCGGCCACGAGGCCCCCCGGGGAGCAGAGAGGGGAAGGGGGCGCCTGTGGGTGCAGGAAGAGGCGGTGGGAGACATAAGCAGGGTGACGGATGATGAACGGGAGGCAATGATGTTTTACCAATTTTGTCATTCATTCATTCAATAAAGATCCCTGAATATTGACATAAAGTAAGGCACACATATATCAATGAAGTTAGAATATTTTTTTAAAAAATCAAAAAATGGGCAGAAGGTCTATTAATAAATAGACATTTATCCAAAGAAGTCTTACAGATAGCCAAAAAGCACATGAAAAGATGCTCAACATGGCTAATTACTAGAGAAATGCAAACCGAACAAGGACCTACTGCATACATAGCACAAGGAACTCTATTTGATATCTTGTAACAACCTAAATGGAAATAATCTGAAAAAACAATGTTTATATCTGCTGTACATATATATTAATATATTAATCACTGGATCACTTTACTCTACACCTGAAACTAACACAACATTGTAAATAAACTATACTTTGATTTTTTAAAAAAAGACAAATAAAGCACAGTTCTAAGTGGATGAATAGACACATAATCAGGTCGCAGAAAAACAGAGCCTCTAGAAATTGTCCATTGAGACTCCATGTTCACAGAAACCCTGGGATAGAAAAAGTGTCATTTTGATTTCAAGCCAACTGAAAGCCATTCTGTAGGCTGACTCTGGGGGCACCAAGATCTCTCAAAGGTTCTTTGACCGAATGCAAAGTTATTCGCCCTAAGAAAATCTGCTGAGGACATGAAAGGCAGATGGTTGATTAAGTTTCACAGCATCTACCCCGTGTTCAATTTCTTTCCTCATTTAGCATTTTCTGGCACATCACTATTTACAGTATTTATTTTAGTATCTACTTCATTACATTTCTTCAATATGTTCAGTTGGCTTTGTGCAGAACAAATAAAAAGAATTTCTGATGAATGACACGAGAAATGACTAAGAAGCAACTGATATAAAGCTAAAAGGGGCAGAGAAGAAGTGATACATGCACATCCCCCAATTCATCAATATAGAATGTGAGTGACGTCATATAAATATATGTCTGAGGACTTACCTACTTCAACTGCCATAGAAGGACACGATGTAATAAAATTAACTGAATTGAAAAACTCAGTCTTTAAAACACACTGCTCAGAAAAATCGGGAGTTCACAATTTTTACCAACAGGATTTCTATCCAATTCAAATTTCTCTGAGAAACTGGAAAGCAATTTCTGCAAAATTCTACAGCCAGAAGACAAGATCTATGAAACAGAAGACATTTTAAGTAAGGAAAGGGGAACTTGCTGCCCTTTCATCTCCCTTGGCTTTGCAAAAATCTCCAGTTAATAATAGCAACAGCATTTAAAGAAAAGCAAGCTGAATATTCACTCTTACAGCTCTCTTTTGACTATCTGAATATAAGCCTCTTTTACTTGGGAAAAATATCTTATACATATGGGGCCATCACTAAGAAAGGAGAGGGCTTCTGGGGAGCTTCAACACTCAGACATTTGTGTCCTCTGTAACAGATAAAGGCAAGTGATGAAGGGAGAATGGAAAAACCTGATTCAATGCTTGGGTGTCTCCAAGTAGTGAGCTTCAAACAGCCCTGCACTGCAGGGAGCTCCGTAGACTTGAGAAGGGGCCATGCACGACGCGGACACTGACGAGATTTCAGCACTCCCTGCAAGCCCCTTGGGCCCTCTAGACACTGTGGGGGCACACCTACCCCTGTGTGCTTCTCCCTAACAGCCAGCAGTTGCCACTCTTCACTGGGACCGGCAAGGGAGCTGGAACCTGCTGTGCCTGGGAACCCACACACCGAGAGACCCTTACCCAGGCCTGATGGGGTGGGATCCTCTGCCCTGTGGTTGGTTGGCCCAGCTTCACCATCAGCATCTTACCCGGATTCATAAAGACATCTTCCCAGCCTTCGCCACATGGCATTTTCAAAAGCAGTGGAGAAAAAAAAGAGAGAGAGTGAGATCTGGAGATTAGCAAGGGTATCACAGAAAGAAAAAAGAACACAGGGGCGTTTCAGAACATAGAATGGTAGAGCTCTGACCACAAAACGAGTCCTTAAATAAATATGCTTAAAGGATTCGACATCCTCAACAGATCACAGATCGGATCATTTTTCCATTTAAATTTCTCATTTCTCAAAGTGGAAGGACTGGCTTGGCCACAATCGGAAAACAAACCAAATTGTTTACTACTTCAAATAATTGTATAATAATGCATGCATATGGAAAAAAAAATAGTATAGATGAGCCTGTTTGTAGGGGAGGAAAAGTGACGCAGATGTGGAGAAGGGACTTGTGGATAGCAGGGGAAGGAGAAGGTGAGATGAGTTGAGAGAATAGCATTGACATATAGATGCTACCACACGTACAGCAGACAGCTAGTGAGAGCCTGCTGCATGGCGCAGGGTGTGGAGCTCAGCGCTCTACGATGAGCGGGTCGAGGGCATGGAGGATGCGAGGGAAGCTCAGGAGAGAGGGGGTTTACGTATACGTAGAGCTGACTCACTTTATTGTGGAGCAGAAAACCTAGCACAGCACTGTAATGCAATTACACACCAATAAAAAATCTATTCCCCAAAACGGAAAACTACCTGAAGCAAATTCAGAATTTCCTTAATCTATGCTCATGCATAGATTAACGCACTTCATGCATCGATTAATGCATAGATTAATCTATTTATGCATATATTCACAACAGATTTCACTAATCTATGCTCATGCATAGAATAATCTATGCTTGTGGGTTTTCCCTGTGGCACTAGTGGTAAAGAACCCACCTGCCAGTGCAGGAGACATAAGAGATGCAGGTTTGATCCCTGGGTCAGGAAGATCCCCTGGAGAAGGAAATGGCACCCCACTCCAGTGTTCTTGCCTGGAGAATTCCATGGACAGAGGAGCCTGGCGGGCTACAGTCCCTAGGGTCCCAAAGAGTTGGACATGACTGAAGTGACTTAACACACACGCACACATGCTCATGCATTAAAGTGTGAATTTTTTTTTTTAAGATCACCTTTAAATTGGTAAACTTCCGTCTATCTTGCTCTTGAGTGACAACTGGAAAGCATTTACCATAACATTCCAAGAGCAGGGTGAGCACCAGTGACAGCTGAGAGGGAGGTGGCTGTGGTCCCTCCACGAGCACGGATCTCAGAGGCAGGAAAAGGCACTGTGAATACAGAACGCGTCTTCCATAGCCCAGGAGTCCTAGTCAAATGGTTGTTACTGAGCAAAGGACTAGTCCAAAGGAAATAAGTGAGAACTCAGATAGGCCAAGAGGATGATACAGGGTGATAGACCACCCCATAGGAAGAAAGGGGAAGGAAAGAAGCCACTTCTCATCAAAGGGCACAAGGAAGAAATTGGCATCTCACACCTTCTCCATCCCTGGGTCAGATCTTCTCGACTTTCTCTATCATCCCTAGTGATCCTAATGAAGTTTCTGGACACAAAGTAAGTTGGTGAAAATACCTCATGGTTATTAGAGGACATTTCCAAAATTTGGAAAGCTGTGTTACTGTATTCATATTTTCTGAGTGTTATTTCAGAGCAATGATCAAAAGTGTCTATGATTTATAATACTGTCCAAGAGTTGGGTCTGTAAATATTATATCAGGAAGTAGACATTTTCTGTCTCTGAAATCCTTTCTACAAAAGGATTCTGTGCACCACATTCAAAACAGCTCTGCAGCCCTTAGTCTGCTAGGTGACCATGTGCTAAGAAGTCTCTGCATTGCTGAGCCCATGAGGAGTTTGATGAGATCTTCCTTGACTGTTTCCTGTCAACCACCTCTTATTAGTGCCAGTGGCAATAAGAAGCAGCACTGGAACTTAGTTCATTACCACTACGAGAAAGGAAACTCACAGTGTACACCTTACATCAATATATTCATGATGTTCGTGGACCCAGGGCAAAATATTTTAATTTCGATTTGCACCTGTGGTTGGCAGTTCCTTAGCAAGGGCTCTTTCGATTTTCTCACTGCAGAGCCGTAGAGTTCGGTATTTCTGCCAGGTCCTATATATCGCTCTTTTAGAAAAGTAGTTCTACCAAAAGAAACTGGAAAGAGAAGAAAGGCCAAGATAGACCAGACTTTCGGCCCTTTTTCTAATTGAGAATGACAACCGAAACCATTTCAGTTGCATTCAGCTGTCATTCTGTTACTCCCAATAAAATAGCCATGTTCACACTCTAAAGTAACTAACACACAAATAACCATCAATTGAGGACCTACTATATTTAAGACAATGTTCTGAGTTCTGAGACAAAACCTAACAACATTCAAAGGGGTTACAATTAATAATGTAAGAGGTCCTGACGCATCTGAAAATGAACTGGTACAAGAAAAAGCCCACAAAATATTTCTGAACCCTTTTAACATATCCTGACTTTTTTAGGAATTCTATTTATGGTCAGTTTGAATCAGAGTAGATTTCACTTTGAAGTATCAGAACTTCACCATAAGTTGTTCATTTTGAAAATGGCATTGTTGGTGACAACGCCACTCAAGGTAACTGCATCTTCAGTGGCACATGAAGTCATGGTTCACAGTGATTCTAAATGGAGTGGACACATTTGACCACTTTATTTTGTCTTTTCACATAATAATACTTATGCATTAAAGTATAGACTCAGTTCAGTTCAGTCACTCAGTCATGTCCGACTTTTACAAACCCAAGGACTGCAGCATGCCAGGCTTCCCTGTCCATCATCAACTCCCAGAGCTTGCTCAAACTCATGTCCATTGAGTCAGTGATGCCATCCAATCATCTCATCCAACCTTCTCCTCCTGCCTTCAATCTTTCCCAGCATTAGGGTCTTTTCCAATGAATCAGTTCTTCACATCAGGTGGCCAAAGTATTGGAGCTTCAGCTCCAGCATCAGTCCTTCCAATTAATATTCAGGACTGATTTCCTATAGAATTGACTGGTTTGATCATGAGAACCCCATGAACAGTATGAAAAGTATAGACTATCTTATTATAAATTAATTTATTGTTACTTCTCCTTGAAATTATGCTTAAAGCACTAAGTTTACTCTGTTAAAATGGGCTGTGTAGGTAGGTTTTATTATCTAAGAATATGATTTTAAAATAGTTAAAGGGATTTATAAAGTATTGATTATGAAAGATAACACTGACTCTAGGGTTCAGAACCACTGCTACCTTAATTTTTATAGTCTTATCTATGTATCTGGTTCTGGCTGTGCTGGTCTTCGTCGCTGCACGGGCTTTTCTCTAGCTGTGGCGAGCAAGGGCTGCTCTCCCGTTGTGGTGCACAGGCTTCTCACCGCAGCGGTTTCTCCTGTTGCAGCTCCCGGGCTCTAGAGCGTGGGCTCAGTAGTTCTGGCACAGGGGCTTAGCTGCTCCATGGCATGTGGGATCTTCCGGGACTGGGGATCGAGCCCATGTCTCCTGCATTGGCAGGCAGATTGTTTACCATTGAGCCACCAGGGAAGCCCTACCTTAGTTGACTAGTAAGTGAAAATATACAGACAAGTTTAGGCATCAAGTGATCAAGTAGCCTGTGCAATATACTCTTTCATCTAATAAAGGAATCCACTATTAATGTCACTGACCAAAGACCCTGGGTACTTTCTCTTTGCCATGGCTCTCCACATGTTAGAATTCACCTAAAAGCCACATTAAACATGTAAACACTGAAAGCAAATACGAACTAGGAAAAAGAAACAGATTTCTTTTTCAGATTATAGTTAGTTCTCAAACACAGTTTGCAGCCTTGAAGAACTTAGATAAATATGTCTTTTAGGAACGTGTATGTCCTCTTGTTACATGTCATTTTTTTAAAAGCAGAAACTAATTAAAATGGTTATATCTAAACACTGCATTTGCCATCTCTCCAGCCCATCTTGCTGTAAACCCCTCCTCTAAATTAGGGGTGACTTCCATTTCCCCTGCACGGTAGAGACTTTCCTCCAAAGTCTGCAATTTAATTTCCACCTCCATCATTTTAAATATTTTAAAGTCATCATTTTACACTTTCCATTTTCCTCTAAAATTGCCTTCACTGATGGCTTCCTAACTCCATTATCTTGAAATTACATTCATCACATTTATGGGTTTGCCTTTTAAAAACAAAACAAAAAGCTGTGCAATTGGGGTATCAGTGTCTAATCGCGGGATGTGTTGGAGCTGGCCGTCGTGATTACGAATACACCCTAATGTGCTGCAATCAAGGTGAGGTTTATCACAGTCGTCTATTTCATTTCAGGGGTCTACTGTGTAGAGTAATGGATAGGAGAATGAAGCATCTTTTTTGTCTGTCAATAGAATCAACTGCATTCAACAGCAAAAGTAATTCACTCATGGGTTTAAATTAGGTATCTAAGCAATGCATAAAAATAAATTGCTGGTGGCTTCAAGCTACCAGAAATAACCACCAAGATGATGATTTGTGAGTTGTGATACACCACAAATAAAACCCAAAACCTCTCTCCATATTTCAGGAAAAGATTAATTTAGCACTTACTTACTTATAAAATCATATAAGATAAATAAACCAAAACCAATTTTAAATAATAGAAGTTACCAATATGCTAGCCTTTGGGAGTAATTTAGTATAACATTGACTATCCACCCATCTCCACTTTCCCTCTCCCCAAATGTTATTTCAACTCTAAAATGAAATACATCTTCTGAAAAAATTAAAAATAAAAGGTAAAAAATTAGGCTGTCAGGCTAATCTGTATGAAATAAAATGTTTTCCAGAAAGCTATGACTCAAAACATTTATCATCTCAACTAGAAACAGTCCTACGTTTGATTCACTGAGTAATATGAAAAAGTATATTTTCTTGATATTTAAACAAAAGATAACTGCAAAATAATATTTTACAATGAGTCATTCCCAAGGAATTAGAGATCTAACTTCAACTTCTGTGATGAATGGCTGAATGGTTCATCAACTACAGCAGAAACCTACTCCGGGCATGAACCACGCATAGGCCTTCTGTATCTAAGAGAACAGCAGGGAGGATTTTTACACTCAGTATGGGTATGTGATCAGCATTTGTCATGGCCTCAGTTTTGCTCTGAGAGGTGTTAAAAGAACTGACTTCCTGCATGTTACTTCTGAGCCTTTGTGACATGGTATCCTGCTGATGGTCTCTATCCTGGTAAACACATCCCCAGACACAGTAAAGAATATGCCTGCCAATGCAGGGGATGCAGGTTCGATCCCTGGGTGGGGAAGATCCCCTGGAGGAGGAAATGGTAACCCACTCCAGTATTCTTTCCTGGAGAATCTCATGGACAGAGGAGCCTGGCGGACTAGAGTCCATGGGGTCATGAAGAGTTGGACACAAATTAGCGACTAACCCACCACCACCACATGCCCTGTTACCTGGTTAGAAGCCAACCTTTCTCTTCCCCTGCTCCCCCCCTCAGCTAATGCAGCTCCAAATCCTCTCACTTGTGCTCCCCAAATGCCTTCACACACCCCTTCCCTACATCCCACTCTTGGGAGATTCTTATCATCCCCAATCCCCTGGGTGGTAGCAATAGACTGAAACTGACACTTTCTACTCAGGCCCACTTCACCTCCATCCACCCCTCATCCCAGAGCAATCCTGGGAAAAGACACAGCTGGCCCTGTAAATCCCCAGTTTAAAGTTCTTGAATGTACCCTCAAAGCCTGCATGGGGCCAGTTTTGCCAGCCTGCAGCATTGGTGCACACCGGTCCTCCTGTCCCTGAGTTCACTCTTGTCCGCCCACACACCGCTCACGCAAGGTCGCCCCTGCCTCCCTCCATCCTTTCCTCCTGCCCCTTGCCTGGCTGCTTCCTCTGGCTTTGCAGTCAGGCGTGGATTCTTCTGTTAAGCTTCTCTGTATCACTCTTCTTCTTTTCTCCTCCCGCTAGTTTAGACCAGCCTCCCTCAACCTTGCCCATAGTTTAGCCTGTACAGTTGTTCACTTCAAAAAAATAGAATAGAAGGACTTACATATTTTCCTACCCAATTTTGCCTTGACAGTTTGGTTTACATATTTCCAAATTGTTGCTTTTCTCTTTCCTCCTTCAGAACATCAGATAAGCCCTGAGTTTTGTATATAAACCTTTTTTTTTTAATTCCTTATATAACTTGTTGGCAAAAGAGAAAAAAATGTCATTAAAAATAACCAGAGGGACTTCTCTGATGGTCTGGGGGTTACGAGTACACGATCCCAACGTAGGAAGAACGGGTTTAGTTTCTAGCTGGGGAACTAAGTTTCCACATGCTGTGGGCACAGCCAAAAGGGAAAAAGAAAAAAGGAAACGATCTGAGACTGACTCCAGTGTAATAATTCATTCACTGCTCGCTGTGCTTTGAGATCACAGTGGGAAGGTTTAGCGAAAATTTTTTAAAAATGAGTAGTTTGGATTCCCTCTGAAAAGGAGTAATAGGGTTTGATAATTGCTGAGCGCCCCTGGGGTCAAACCTTGGAAATGGCTGGAGTGCTGGGTGTGCGCTTTTGCTGAGTCTTGCAGATTAAACGTCTGGGGCAAAGCTGTGATGGTGCCAGGGAGTGAGTTGGATGCAGTTCTCTGTGTGGACACACGGGAAGGCAGCAGAGACAGGCAGAGGAGAGCCTGTGCAGGGCCCGGAAACTGAACAATGAAGAGGACTTAGGAAACCACGGAGCTGAGCGATGACCTGGCCACCAAAACGAGAGCAAAGAGCCACGGGGAGAGAAACGTCAAGCCCACAAAGAGGGTGAAACTTTACACGGTAAGCATTTTGAAGGGAGAGGCTTCAATCACTGCATCGAATGAGACTGGACATTATCTTGGCTAACTTGACGCCTCGTTTCTCCAGGGTGACCTGCACTGGCTGGGGCCGCTGTCCTTCCATCACGAGCACTGGGGGAGCTCAAGCCACTCAAATGCTGCAGAAAAGCTGCTGGGGAAACGGTTTCAAAAAAACCTGACCTTTTACATGACTAAAACAGAATATCCAACATACTCCAAAGGAAGCCATGAACCAGGAAAATTTATCACGTAGGACAAAATATTTCATTTACACCGTGATATTTACAGGGTTCTCTGGAATGTAGACAAAACCCTTCAAACAATGGCTGATGACTGTAAAGTTGTGACTCTTTATTTTATTTATTTTTTTTTTTGGAAGAACTGGAGACAAGATTATCTCAATTTTAAGAATAAACAAATGGTGTAGAGACCGAGCATATCATCTCTGTGTGAAGTGAGTGGCCTTCTGCAAAGCATATTTTCACCTAATCTTGCTGAACAACACAAGGCAACACCATGGAGTCTAGCAACAAAGGATGGTTTATTGTGGCTGGTGTGTGGTGCTAGTAACAAGGTGTGGAATTTGCTGAATAGTATAGGACGCTGAGTGACGATTTCGCAAATCAAGCTCTTCCAAAAAAGAGTCAATTAATTATCCCGAGGAACGTGAACCACCCCCTTACTGTCATCTGCTCTGTTCTCACTCTTCCTTCTTAGACTCAACCCCAAACTGGCAAACACTGAAGATAATCTTCACTGTCTCCCTTACCTCAGGAAAGACACAGCAAATGAACCCACTGCTGTCCCTTACTGGTTCTGATAAAAGGTGACCTCGTGTCTTTGAGCTCCTATTTCGAAGCTTCACATCACGTGTTCTGAAAACACAGGAATTTCCCCACAGAAAACACACTCCTGTGCATATATGTGGAATTTAGAAAAATGGCACAGGAGAACCTACTTGCAAAGCAGAATAGAGACAGAGACATAAAGAAGAAATGTATGGACACCAAGCGGGGCCGGGGGGCTGAGATGAACTGGGAGGTTGGGATTGACACACATACACACTGCTATGTATAAAACAGACATAACTAACGAGAACCCAGTGTACAGCACGGGGAACTCTGCTCAGCACTCTGAGGTGACCTGAATGGGAAAGAAGTGTGAAAAAGAGGTAACACTCCCCCAGTGGCTCAGTGGTCAAGAATCCTCCTGCAAAGCAGGAGACATGGGTTCAATCCCTGGGTCAGGAAGATTTCCTGGAAAAGGAAGTGGCAACCCACTTCAGTATTCTTGCCTGGAGAATCCCAAGGACAGAGGAGCCTGGTGGGCTACAAGTCCACAGGGTCGCACACAGTCAGACACGACTCAGAGACTGAGCATGCGTGCACACGTATATGTATGGTTGATTCACTTTGCTGTAGTAGAAACTAACACAACATTGTAAAGCAACTATGCTCCAATAAAAATTTTTCTTAAAAAAGAAGAAAGAAAGAAAACACTCCCATGTCACTTTCAAATGTCCATTCAGACATGAGATGAAAGGATGCCCGGAGAAGCCCTTATTGTCCTCTTAAGGCATCCCTTTCTTTTCTTATTATCTTATTTGATGCATCTTATCTCTTCTCTCTTTTACTTTCATGAATATATGTCTTCTGCATCTGTCACTCTACACGGCACTACTCTTAACTCTTCCCTCAAAACAAAACAACTCTGGCACATTCTCTTTGATGTGGTATGCTGTGCTTAGTGGCTCAGTGGTGTCTGACTCTTTGTGACACCAGGGACTGCACCCTGCCAGGCTCCTCTGTCCATGGAGTTTCTCCAGGCAAGAATACTGGAGTGAGTTGCCATGCCTTCCTCCAGGGGATCTTCCCAACCCAGGGATCAACGCAGGTCTCCTGGCTTGCAGGTGATTCTTTTACAGTGTGAACCACCAGGGAAGCCCAAGAATACTAGAGTGGATAGCCTATCCCTTTTCCAGGGGATCTTCCCAACCCAGAAATCAAACCAGGGTTTCCTGAACTGCAAGCAGATTCTTTACCAGCTGAGCTACCAAGAAAGCCCCTTTGATGTGGTAATTTGGGTCAACAAATGAAAATAATATTTAACATGTACTCAGTACTTACGCCTTGACCTGAGATGTGACACTATCTGGGGAGTGTTTCACTGAATCTCAAAACCACCCTATGTTTTAAAGGCTCTATTTTTATCCTTCTCACTTTCAAGATAAGGTAACAAAGTCACAGCTATGGAAGCCACAGTCAGTATCTGAATCCGAAATATGATTAACAGAAAGAACCAAGGGTTCCTGATGGACCAGAATAGTAGGTGTCTCTCTTACAGCACATCACAGCTCCCGCTTTGACATCTATAAACCACTGATCCTGGAGCCCTTTCGATAAAAATGCCATCTCCCACGTGCAGTGCCAATCGGCTGTACGTGTCCTCCTGTTATCTTCATACAATCACTTACCGTCATCCTCAACAGCATTTGTTTTTCACGCCCAGGCTGTGGAGACAGACACCCGCCTCTCTTCTGAGAGCTCAGTCTTCCCCAGTTGTAAGTCTGACGGTGACCGCCTCTGCCCCGCAGACCCACAGCCCAGCACCCCGGCGCGAGCACCGTCCACCGCTCCGCCTCTCTGCCCTCGCCAACCGTACCTCACCCTCCTGTCTGCCCGAATCCCATCAAGCCAAAACTCTCAGACCCAGGAGAAACTGGGGACAAGCGGTGCTGAAACGGAAAGGGAGGAGCCCTCTACGGCTCCACCCCCAAATAGATCAAAGGTGGGAGATGGGAGACTGAGAGGCATTGAGAGCATATTTAAAGCAGAAATATGGTAACGAAATAGCAAAATATGGCCTAATGTTGGAGAGGAGGGGTCAGGTTGCAGGATGTCAAGACTGGAGGGAACTGACCAATAGAAATCCATCTTTATCTCCGCCTTTCTTAAAATGTGTTGTCCCCGAGTGAAGTCTCCATCGACCCCACCCCAGTCCGGGAACTGACTAACAGAAATCCATACTTTATCTCCACCTATCCTGGAGCCTAAGGAAATTCAGTGGATTAATGGAAAACTTACGAGAAACTGACAAGTTTCATCGAAGCAACATGTCTGATTTGGAGTGGAAAGAGGTTACTCAATAAAAAAATCAATGGAATATTTTGCCTTCGGACAAAAGAAAATGTTTCTGAGAGACAGATACAGCATCATTTATAAAAGAACAGCATACACGGAAATCGTCTGAATAGGCAAATGTTACAGAAACATCAAATTACAAAGTGGGCACTAACTTCTTGGTTTTCTTTCTTTTTTTTTTTTTGAAAGTTAGTAGTATCATCATTTTATTTTGTTCACTGGAGAGATGATTATGTGAAAAAAATATTCTTTTTATTTTTTTATTCTTTAAGTTATTTTAAAATGAAAGTATTAATTGAGAAACTCAAAATGGTAAAAGGGAATCAACATATAATGCTGAATGTTAAAGAAAACACAAAAGGAAGTAAGTTTATATAGGCAGGTGGCATGAACAATGTTTCACTAACAAAATTATACATAAATAGCTTTAAGGTCTATCTTCTTGGGCTTGGGTTGTTCTTTGGACCTTCTAGCCAATATTATAAAACTTAGAGGAAGATGTGCAAAATGGAAGAGGAAACTGGTGAAAGTTAAACTTTAATGAAAGTTAACTTTAATGAAAAGTTAAACTGGTAGACTCCTTAGATGTGTCTACACTCCATCGTGAATTACCCCTCTGAAAAAGCTATCTATGCTCTGAATTTGGGTCGTACATATAACTGGTCCATGTGTCTACAGAAAATAAAAATATCTTGAAATTTATATCACATTGTGAAAGGGAATAAATACATGCTATGCACTTTGAAGCACCTATCAGAATCCAAATGACTAAAGGCAATTCTAACTAGAAAGCAAATTTAAAAAAAAAAGAAAACTGGAAATTCTGCATAAGTAGAAATGATAACAAAATGCACATTTCCTGGTTAAAAAAATAAAAGATATAGTTGAAAGGGTAAAAATCCCAAAAGAAACCCTAAGACTACTGAAAAACACTCATTTGAAAGCCCGGGGGAAGTAAGTGCTGCAGATCTAAAGGGCTGGGTGTTTGAAACCAAACCCCTCACAGCTAGGCTGGCAAAGGGAAAGTGCCACGGACGGGTGAAGCTCTCACCCAAAGACATACCCTTCAACTGAGAGTGATGAAACCCAGAGGTACAAATGAGTAACGAGGCCAAAAGAGTATCTGAAAAACACTGTGCAAAAGACTACAGAATAAACACCAAAAAGTTTTACAATACATCAAAGAGAGAAAGTGAGTGACAGAAACTTGATGGCATTTGAAACCAGCACACAAAACAAGTTTTCGAGAGAACAAAAAGAGAATGAGAATGAGGACACTTAAGGAACGATCTGATTCCATCTTTCTGGGGCAAGCTGTTACATTAGGGAATTTCCAAATTTCCCCATTAGAACAGGGAGGTAACAGGTTACTTTAAAGAAATGATGAGCGCTTGACCTAACTCAGGAACTGAACAGAGAAATGACCTCTCCAGGAATAGTTTCTCCTCCACTCAAAGTTTCTCTCCAGACACTAGACCCAACTTGTACGAAATGTGCATGATATTTCGCAATGGGTGTCATGTTTCAGAACAAGTATCTTTCCAGCGGGTACCATCTAACAGGGGAAGTCTAGACAGGTCATGAAATTGACTTCACTGAGGCTCCCTCCTGTCCAGAAAACAGGGAGAACCTATTGGAACAGCACTTAATGCATGCATGCATGCTAAGTTGCTTCAGTCATGTCCGACTCTGCAACCCTGTGGTTCATAACCCGCCAGGCTCCTCTGTCCGTGGGATTCTCCAGGCAAGAATATTGGTGTGAGTTGCCACGCCCTCCTCCAGGGGCTCTTCCCAATCCAGGGATCAAACCCCTATCTCTGACCTCTCCTGCACTGGCATGTGGGTTCTTTACCACTAGCGCCACCTGCACAAGCCAGCTATGCTATGGCAACTAGAAAGGACACTGCAGCGTTGTTCTCCAAACAGAAACAAAGTCCAACTCGCCTCCTAGAATTTCCTAAGTAGACAGTGACGCAGCAGAGCACCGATGGATGCACCGATTTAGGTCTCCGGAACTTCCTTCTCCACTTTCTAGTCACAGATACTGCAGAGACACATTCCCCTTTCCAAACTGACTCCTTCCCACTCTCCCGGCTTTCAGAAATCCAGGGCCATTCTGAATTTCCCTACCCATGCAATCAGGCTTCGGATCCCATCAGTTCTACCTTCTAAACATTTGTCACCCATCTCTCCTGCCCTCCACGCCCATCACCCTGTTTGCTCCCTCTGTGTTACCACAATAGCCTCCAGCCCGTGCTCTCTGCAGTCTCTCTCCCATGCGAAGCCCTCCCCACCAGGCCCAGTCCACTCCCCCTCCCCTTCAGTCGCTCTTCCTGGCCTCCCTCCGGCACACTGAACCACCCCGCACACTGAACCGCATCGTGGCGCGTCATGTTTGGCGCATCGTGTTTGGTCCCTGCCTGCCTCTCCCATTGACCTGTCCTCACCCCACCTCCTCTTTCACCCTCCAGGACCGTGGGCTCCCATCTCTACCACCTCACATGTTTTTGTTCTCTGGACCTCTATGCATGCTGCTCCTGCCACAGAGGACATGCCTACTAGGCTCCCTCTTTGGCCAACTCCTACCCCCCTTTCATTATCAGATGGCCCTGCCGGCAGCTTGAACAATGGGAAAAACTAGGGTAGTCTTAAAGGCCCTGACAGCCCCCTTTGGCATTTCTCTGCATCAAAGCATCTATCATACTACCATCTAAGACCACCTGTTTTTCTCCCCTACGAACATATAAAGGGGATGAGGGCAGGAGCTATTTCTTCTCACTCATCACATTCTCTCAAGTTCCTGATGGGCTGCCTGGCAACTGATAACTGCCTGCTCTGCAACTGTGGAAACAGTCTCTTTTTTTAGACTCAGTAATTCATTTACTCAGCCATTAGTTATTGAGTACTTATTATATATCAGGTGCTTTACTTAATGAACAGCATCAGTTCTAACATTAGTGCTAAACCTTTATTCTTTGCATATATAACAGGTACTAGTGATGATAGGTAACACTGATTGAACCTTACACGGTACTGCTGTAATACTGACTGACTCCTACACATTGTATTTATATTATCTGGTTTACTTCTCTCAATAAACCTATAAAATAGGGAGTTGTTATGCTTTTAACAGGTATATTTTCATACAGTGCCTTTCCATTGGGATCAAGGTATATGATCTACTTTTAAAATTTTGTTTTTAAAATTTGAAAATCTATACTTTAGTTAATAATATTGTATCACATGTTAATTGGGGGGGGTACAACATAATATTTCTTTATATCCTCAATATTGAATTAGAAGTTTCAAGCCTCATTCAAATTTTATTTTTAAAAATCACTAAGGTAACAGAGTTTCTAGACTTTAAGTGGTAATGCTGCTGCTGCTGCTGCTAAGTCGCTTCTGTCGTGTCTGACTCTGTGCAACCCCATAGATGGCAGCCCACCAGGCTCCCCTGTCCCTGGGATTCTCCAGGCAAGAACACTGGAGTGGGCTGCTATTTCCTTCACCAATGCATGAAAGTGAAGAGTGAAAGGGAAGTCACTCAGTCGTGTCCGACTCTTGGTGACCCCATGGACTGCAGCCTACCAGGCTCCTCCGTCCATGGGATTTTCCAGGCAAGAGTACTGGAGTGGGGTGCCATTGCCTTCTCTGTTAGTGATAATACTAGATGCCAAAATACATGGAACTGTACCAAAGTTTTGAGTGAATATAAATTAGAGCTCTAGCACTGTGGAAATGCTCTTGACACAGAACAAGAAGATAAACATTTTAGGGGGCATGGAAAGGGAATTCAGTGTGGCCACCATGTACCCAGCATCTGCTGCGACTTCACAGGGCCTCGCACACTTGAACTCATTAATCCTCAAGCCTGCCCCTTAGGTACCCATTATTATTCCCGTTCTATAGGTGAGCAAACGGAAGATCAGTAAACAAAAAGAGATTTTCCCAATATCACAGGAGTACTAGGAAGAAGGGCAGACACGGAACCCAGAGTCCTCTGCCAACAGATCCATTTTCATGCTCACCGTCACGAAGACAAAAAGCCACACAAACCAGGGCGAGAATTTCTCTACAGAAAACTGTTAACAGTGAAACTGCCCATGAGTTAATCCTGTAACCAAACTCACTATTGTGTATTTAATATATGCTATTTCTATATTTATATTTAATTGTCATAAAATTTATGTAACATCCAAGTGACCATTTCACCAC
This sequence comes from Capricornis sumatraensis, assembly GCF_032405125.1. Taxonomy (NCBI): domain Eukaryota; kingdom Metazoa; phylum Chordata; class Mammalia; order Artiodactyla; family Bovidae; genus Capricornis; species Capricornis sumatraensis. Next base: position 9,998,766 of record NC_091089.1, on the reverse strand, counting down.
CTTAAGTGTGCAGTTCCATAATGTTAGTATATCCGCACCATCGTGTAACCAGTCCGCAAAACGTTTCATCCTCCAAAACTGAAACTCTGTACTGCGCCCACTAAACAAGCCCCCTTCCCTCAGCCCCCACACTGCTCCTTTCTGTTTCTATGAATTTGACGACTCTAGATAACTCATAAAAAGGGATTGTGCAGGATTTGCCGTCTTGTGACTGGCTTATTTCACTTAGAATTATATCCTCAAGGTTCATCCAGAAAATTCCATGTGTAAGAACTTCCTTTCTTTTTAAAGGCTAAATAGCATTTACTGCATGTCTTTACCACACTTGCTTACCCGTTCATCCCTCCTTGGAGACCCGCGTTGCTTCCATCTTTTGGGTATTATGAATAATGCATCTAGGAACTTGGTGTACTAAACTCACAATATATTCACAAATAATGTGCTAACAGATATCATAACAAAATGTCATCCTTGTGGATGACACTAAATCTTTCTGTGTGTGAATAACAAACCAGTGGGGTGAATTACCAAAGTAACTTAGCAAGCTGTGAATTATGCACAAAAGTGGTTAGATACATTTTAATAAATGCCCAATGGAAAGAAAACTTTGGGGGTAAAAAAGAAATAATCTACCCTATCTTTTAGAATGAAGTTAATATAAATAACTAAATTATTTAGGGAAAAAACTACACCTCAAGGTACTCCAAACTCTCTTTTATATATGAAGAAAGTAAAGTGAAAGTTAGTTGCTCAGTCATGGTGTCTGACTCTTTGCGACCCAATGGACTGTAGCCCACCAGGCTCCTCTGTCCATGGGATTTCTCAGGCAAGAATACAGGAGGGGCTTTCCATTTCCTCTTCCAGGGGATCTTCCCATCCCAAGGATCAAACCAGCATCTCCTGCACTGGCAGGCGGATTCTTTATCGCTGTGCCACCTGGGAAAATCAAATCTTTACTTACCACCCAGGAAAGAACTTCACACTTCAGGAAGTTATTCAGAAGAGGGCATTCTGTTTCACATAATTGTCTCTAGAATAAATACTTTTTTCCTGTCCACCAAACACTCTTTTACCAAGTCACCTTTATGTGCTAAGTTCTTTTTCTCCCTACACTCTCATGGTTTGTCCTTCACTTTCTGCTTTAATGCATTTTCAAAATTCTATATTAAGACTATCTACTTCATGGGGTATTTCAAGGATTAAATGAAAGAATCCATGTAAAGCCTTTAACCCTGCCCAGGGCTGCTGTGTAATAAACATTTAATAAACCACAGTTACTGATGTAAAAGAATCACCAGACAAAGCTCTGCATACTCAGGGCTTCACTGCACTTACATCTCCAACCCAACTTCTCTCTTGGGCTCTGATTCAAAATCTTCCTGCCTACAAGAGAGAGCTTCTCTCGGATGTCCAGAATTAAACCACTCAGCCCCACCCTAGACCATCCCTTCACCCCATACACCCCAGTTCAGGAAATGGCAGCATTATCTGCCCAGGATCTCAGGTTAAAACCAGGAACCACTCCAGTGCCCTCCTCCTTCTTCACACCCAACATTCACTCCACAGCTCTCCTGTTGCACAGTCACTATCTGAGCTCATTCCCAGAAACAGGGAGGCTAAGCAGACTGCCTGCCTCATCTGGGGGTGATCACCAATGAAGGAGGTCACATACCCCTTATCTGCACGTAGAGCACAGATAACTGGAAACAGTCCTGGCAGGTCCAGAAGCCAAAATCAGGGGCAACGATGCTGTCATTCTGGGAAGATGACGGGTTATGTTACTCAGGTCAGACCTTCACGTAAACACATCTAGATAAACTTTTTAAAAAATACATAGAGGTGAGAAATAATAGCGTAATATGGATAGAGATACAAGGATGAGATACTTCTTTTGAAAGTCTAGCCTCTTAAATAAGAAGAATGAGAGAAAATAAGGTAAAAAGAAAAGAACCAGAGATGGTGACTCCAGTGACAGAGACTGGGAGAAGAACAGATTGGGGGGTGAGTTTATTTTTAGAAACGTCAGTTCAGTTCAGTTCAGTTGCTCAATTGTGTCTGACTCTTTGTGACCCCATGGACTGCAGCACACCAGGCCTCCCTGTCCATCAGCAACTCCCGGAGCTTGTTCAAACTCATGTACCATCTCGTCCTCTGTCACCCCCTTCTCCTCCTGCCTTCAAGCTTTCCCAGCATCAGGGTCTTTTCTAATAAGTCAGTTCTTTACATCAGGTTGCCAAAGTATTGGAGCTTCAGCTTCAGCACCAGTCTTTCCAATGAATATTCAGGACTGATTTCTTTTAGAGATGCAGATATTTCTAGTAAAATACCAAGCTCCATTGTTAGCACTCAGCCTCCTACTAAAACCGAAACAGGTGTGCTGCATGATTTAAACTATCTTAAAAGCACCAAATTTCTGACAGCATGGGAGTCACCAGGAGCAATCTAGCAGCATGTAAGAAACTGGGGAGGTCAGAATGTGGGAGAAGCACACTGGCGGTACTCAGCAGACTGGGGCTCTGACTCAGCCTCACACAACGCAAGGGACATGGATGTCACGGCCCAGGGTCTCCCCGCAGGGGAATCGGGAAGACCCCCCTGTTGAGAGGCCTGAGGGGGCACACCCTCGTGGTGAGGATGAACCAGAACTAAACCTGGCCTCATCCACACGCCTAGGAGACCATGGAAACAAAGAAAATCCTTGAGTAGCTATAAAGCACAAGCCAGTTCTCATGTGAATTTTCTGTCAAAATTCCCATTACATGGGTGCTCTATACAGACTAAAGCAATCCAGGATAACGCCTCTATGAATGAAGGTCCCTGCATTCAGAGAAGAACCGGCAACGCTTTATGAAGAGTGATGAGCAGCACACAGTCAGAAACAGCCAAGTACTTAAGGAAATAGAGCAGTAAGAGGAAGAATCAGTGATGGGGGCAGGAGTGGGGGGGGCTGATATTAGAAATAGAGCCTTTTGATATGAGAATGTCAGACACAGATTACGAAGCCACTGTGTGTCTCTCTTCTGGGAGCGATAGGAGAGTGTGTGTTGGGAAACACAGCTTAGGATAGAGACACAATGAGAGCCAGGAGTGGCAGGTGAACAAAGTCCTCGCAAAGTGCATGGTGGGAGGTGGGGGGGCAGTGCTCCAGCAATGTCTAAGCCAAAGGGCTGGCAGCGGCAATGTTTCTTTGTTTTTTTTAAAAATATAAGTTTTGACTCTTTGGGAAGGGAAGAACTCAAAATAATGAGAAGCACACTAGAAAGAGACTCCATATCCTACCGGTGTAAAATAGCTCGTGGGAACCTGCTATAAACACAGGGAGCTCCACCCGGTGCTCTGTGATGACCCAGAAGGTGGGCTGGGCTGGGGAGGGAGAGAGCCCCGCGGAGGAGGGGACGTATGTATACACACAGCTGACCCACGCTGTAGGACAGCAGAAACTAACAGCACGGTAAAGCGATTATCCTCCAGTAAAATAAAAAAAAAATAACTGTTAAAGAACCAAAAGGAAAAGGAGACTCTCTCTTGAATATGCCCCCTCTGCTTCAGCCCCAGTTCAGCAGCCTCAGTGGTCTGACCTGTTTCTCTAGCTGCTGCATGAGTCTGCCATGGACTGGGTGGCTTAAACCACAGAGCTCTGTGCTCTCACAAGGCTGGAGGCAGGAAGTCAGCCGTCTTCCTCCTGAGGCCTCCCTCCCCGGGTTTTCACATGGCCGTGGCTTTGCGTGTGTCTGTATCCCAATGTCCTCTTCTTTCAGGAGAGCAGTCATACTGGATTAAGGCCCACTCCAGCGATGTTATCTGAGCTCGGTTCTCTCTTTACAGACGATTTCCATATACAGTCGCCTTCTGAGGTACAGAGGGTCAGGGCCTCAATATACAAATTTGGGGGGAATGTGCCTCATCCTTCCCCCTCACCTCTAACCCCCTGTAGACTCTTGTCTGATTTCTCTAAGTTGCAAACCATTCAACTAATCAAAATTCTTAATGGCTCCTCATTGCCTAAAAGAAAATAAAGTAGAACCCCTTAGAATGGAGTATGGTTGTGACACAAAGATGGAACCAGAGTGAACCCTCGCTCCCGCCCCACAGCAAAAAAGCTGCAGTCTAAGCCCGAATGAGGCCTTGCACACACAGCTCCAAGTCGAGTATTCTGAAAACTGCCCCCACTCCCTCCAAATCAAAACCTGGAACCCCTGCAGAAAACAAAATAAATTTCTTCTGTGCTGCTCTCTGCCCCTCCAGGCTTGCCCCTGGGTATCACTAGCCATTTAAACTAATTTACACTCTGGCCTAACTCAGCCGCCTGGCACCCAATCATACAGTCTCAATTTGCTTTTTTTTTTTTTTTTTATTAAATTTTAAAATCTTTAATTCTTACATGTGTTCCCAAACATGAAACCCCCTTCCACTTGATGCTTTTGAACTGTGGTGTTGGAGAAGACCCTTGAGAGTCTCTTGGACTGCAAGGAGATCCAACCAGTCCATCCTAAAGGAAATCAACCCTGAATATTCACTGGAAGGACTGATGCTGAAGCTGAAGCTCCAGTGCTTTGCCCATCTGATGCGAAGAACAGACTCGTTGGGAAAGACCCTGATGCTGGGAAGGATTGAGGGCAGGAGAAGGGTTCGACAGAGGATGAGATGGCTGTATGGTATCACTGACTCGATGGACATGAGTTTGAGCAAGCTCTGGGAGATAGTGAAAGACAGGGAAGCCTGCATGCTGCAGTCCATGGGGTGGCAAAGAGTCGGACATGACTAAGCAACGGAACAGCAACAACTATTAGCATGAGCTCCCTCTAGCAGGAGGGCTGTCCTGCAAACAGCTCAATCATCCTCCAACCTAAGAGGTTTCTAACCTCCCTCTATGAGTAAGCTCAAGCATCTTTTGTTCTCTGAGGCTTCCTGAATGACCCCCTCCCCTGCCAACAACCATTCTTCCAACACACACACACACACACACACACACACACACACACACACACACACACACACTACTATCCCCACCACCCTGTTACTACCAGCACCTCTTCTGTATATTGAATGCCATTAAAAATGATCCCTAAGCTGGAAATCAGAGACTGGGACATTTCTGTGTACCCTCAAACCTCACACAGCCAACATTCCATAACTATGTACTGAAGGAAAGCTGGAAAGGGGCGGGAAGCAGGCACCTGAGGAGGGGAGAGCTTTATCTGGTTGTGATTTAGGGAGGTAAACAGAGACCCCGTGAAGACTGCACTGGTGGGCCATGCACACTCCCTGCCCTTGCTTCCTAGTCTCCCAAGTCTTCTCCTTGTCCTGCCTCTAAGTGATCCCACACGCGCCTGCCACAGTAATGGTCCCAAATAATGGCTGCAATCATGACTGACGTGCCACTTCCATGGTTTGGAAACTTTATTAAACACCGAAGAAGTTCAAAGCTACACCTTCCACTACTGCCCTTCCTCCACTCCTGTGATTGAATGTATTTTTCATTTGCCCCAAATGCAAAGAGTGTTTCCCTTTTATGGGATTTTTCCCATGATGCATTTTCCTCTGGAATCATACCTAGATTCCCTGTTGGTGCAGACAGCTTTCAAGGTCCCCCAAGCTGTAAGCTAGTCCCCACATGTTATTCTCCGCTACTCATCAACTTCCACCGGACATCACGGTCACTTGGTCCAGGTGTTTACATAACGCATAGGACCTACTTCCCGTCTGAGATTATAAACTTCTCGAAAATAATGACCTTCTTACTCAATTCTCCTTCTCCTCACAGCAAACTGTAAATGTCTATTCAATATCTTCAGAGAGGTCTTAAAATGCTTTAAATTACTGTTATCAACATTCACCCAATAAAAGAAGAACACCTCAAAGTGTCATTTCAACAATAAGGTATAATAACTAGCCCTCTGGTTCAGTTGCACTACTTTCACTGAAAACATAATAGTCAGGACTGTGTTAAGAATAAAAATTCAAACACTGTGTCAGCTTAAAGAAACACAATACCCGTGATTAGAAATGCTTCCATCTTATTAAATATTCATTCTTTCTGGAAACATTTGTAGGATTTCAGGAAAATGGGAGGAAGAAGAAGCAAGTCCTATGTCAAATAAATATGCTATTTACTTATTTAAATGAGCAACTATGTTTCTTAAAAGATAGCAGGGACATAACTTGAGAATTGTGGTGTCACAAGCTAATGGGATACAAAATAATCTCATTTGGGGACATATGCTAACGTCACTGAGCTTTGCCTCAGAGACAAGTATGGAATCCCTGGCTGCTTCTCAGATGTAAAATGGTAGGTGCATCCACTTTCAACAGTAGCATCCAGTTTGTAAAAAGAAATAAATGTACTCTCTCCATTAGTGGAATGGATTAGGTAGATGATCTACAACTTTCTGAAGTCTTGGGGTCTTTCTATGTCAAGAAGGAAATTTTATACACAGGCATGCCCCTTCAGTACACTATTCTGGAAATGCCAGTGTTGGTATTAATAGCATACAAGATTTCACGTAGCCTGGCGAGAAATGGGACAAATATGGTCTTAAGAGGTAATCTGCCGAAATGAGACTGTTAAGTTCCTTAAGTATTCCAGTAGTTAAATGGCGCACAGAGATGCCCACAGAATTCATGCTCAGACACCATCCTCACCGGCCCCACCAAGCCCAGCAGGTATGACGCATGTGGCTATTTACAGAGTTATTAAATGTGAATTCTGCATCTAATATCTTCGTCCTTAGAAAGCTTTCTCTATCAATCTTCTATGGAACATGGGTCTTTCTCTCTAGGCAGATTATGAAGACTTTTTTTTTTTTAATGTAAGTGGGTTAAATAGCTGAAGTCAGGGAAAATTTTCTCACATTGAGATTTATTGGGTAGTGAATAATCTCTCCAGGGAAGTAGCAGAAGCCCCATCAGCTACGTTATTTAATTAAAACTATTGTGGAGTAAGGAGAAGAGATGGTGCCTGGGGGAATAATTTCGCATTGATCCCTGAAGGATGGACTTGATAAACTTTAAAATTCTTAACGGTTTCAAAATCTTAACTGTCTCCAGAAATGTGCCTGAAGGAACAGAAGAACCATCCTGCTTGTGACCTCCCCTCCCTACAAAAACTAAATGAAAACAAAAACCAAAGGCAGAGCTTAGAGACCAAGTGACTTTTCTGTCTACACTAAACCAGCTCCCTGCCCCAGCATCAGCTCAAAGAAACAGTGGGTTGCAAAGTCCCAGGCCTCTGGCCCTGAGAGCTTGACCTTTCCCCTTGCTTCAGTTATTTATTTTCATTTCTCTGCTTTTAAACATCTGAAATCCAGCATTTTTATCTAATAAAATGCAAAAGTATCATTTTATACTCAGTCAGTACTGTCGGGATGCCTGTCCCCATAAGGTTTCTTTGAAGGTCCCTGACACCACCTCTAATCCTATGAGAAGCTTCTGAGCAAAGGTGCAGTGAACACACCTTCTCACCCTTTGATGGGAGGAATTTTTTTTTTTTTTTTTTTTTAAGAATCTAAAGCTGAGATGGTGCAGGGGAGGGTCTCAGCATGTGTGGGTTGAGGAGGTTCCAGTTAACCCAGGGGTAGGGGAGGGGGTGGCTCTTACTCACACTTGAAGCCACAGTCCCCACCCTGCACTCACACCCGCACGCCAGCAGCACCCACTCGGCAGAGGAAGTGTGTTCCAGAGGCTGCGGTTGGCAGCCATCTGAGTGCTGAGGAGAGAAGGGCTGTGGTCACGAGCAACAGAAGAGGTGTGAGCTGGAGGAGGAAAACCCGAGAGCTATGTGTCTGTAGGCACTAAGGCGATTTCCGAGGGCCGCGGGCAAGCTGGAGCGCATCTTCCAAAATCAGGTCAAAGCCACCCCACCCCGGGAAAGGAGAGCAGCTGCTCAAGGAAGGAGAGGGCTTGTGAATTCAACAAAAAAGCCTGCAGGCAAGCAGCGCAGCCAGCGGCCTCCCCTGCTCTGGATGGCCTGGGTGCATCTTCCCACAAGCCTGCAGTGACCATTCTCTCCTGGGATGCAGACACCTAGCGGAGTGGGAGGGACCGAGTGACCCCACAGGGCTCGCAGGCAACACCCTGGAGAGAGGTCTGTGCCCTGGGATGGATGAACAGAAAAAACTACTCTCATTAAAACCGAGGCAGAGGACGGGATGCCTCTCAACAGACATGAGTGTGAGCAAACTCGGGGAGATGATGAAGGACAGGGAGGCCTGGCGTGCTGCCGTCCATGGGGTTGCACAGAGTCGGACACAGCTGAGCAACTGGGAAACAACAAAATTGAACTTCACCAGCCACTCAACTGTTGAGTTTAATTTTGTATACAAATCCGTATAGCCTTGTTTCAGAGTCATTTTTTATGTCTCCCTTTTTGATTTTTGATTACAGAGCTCTACCCCAAAGGCCAAGAGTTGAATCTCATGGTATATCTCAAGCATCTCCTCTGGGTTTAGCAACCAGAGAGAGAGTCAACAGAAGCAAGCATAGCCTGCATACTGGCGACCGTTCCACTTTTCAGGCTCCCATTAATTTCACCCTTGAGAAGTGCAGTGACCGTGAACTTGCTCTTCACACTTCTTAAGATGCTCTTTATCGTCTGTCTCTCTATCTGCTATTTTATTTCATTAAGGAGTGAGATTTCTCAGCCTTTAAAATATTTCTGCTTTCCTCAGCTGGCTATTTCTTACTGACACTATTTAATATCTTTTTCCCTTCCTTAAATGAAAAACTACTGAAATGTAACATTTTAGAGAACCCATTTTTCTTCTCATATATGTGTACAACACACAGCTGTATAGATGGGGAAACATTCATGACTTACTTCTGAGCTTGTAAGAATGAACCTTAAGAGAGTTTGGTATTTATTAATATCATTTATTATTATCTATTAGTAATAATTTGTTAATCCTTTCAATAGTAAATATGAAAGAATTTCTTATTTTTCTACCTCACTTAAACAAACAAAAAAACCCAACTTCAAAGCAAGAGCGATGCATCTGATGGGCAAAACTGAAATAATCCAGCAGGGATGAGACTTGCTGGTGTGTCCTGGTGACACTTGTAATGGGAGAGTAAGAAAGACCCTTTCCCATGGCCTCTTAGTCCGGTCTGGAATTACCACTGATAGACAAAGAAGCCTTTTAGACTAAGTCTCCTCCTCCATCTCTTGTCACTAATATATAAGGTGGTGTCAGTTTCTCTGTTTTCTTCCTTTCTTCTGAATTTGGGATAGATAACACACCAGCTGAAATGAGAGTATGAAAATATCTTGAGATAGATTGTAAAATATAATTTCCAAATACATCTGGATTCCTATGCCTCTTGAAGCGTTAAGTCAACAACACGCTGAAATAAACCAAGCCATGAATTGTAAACCAGAATAAACTGCATCTTCCCGACCCAGGGATCGAACCCGGGTCTCCCGCATTGCAGGCCTTTATCATCTGAGCCACCAGGGAAGCCCATGCCTAGGTGATGTCTTGCAAAGTGGGTTAAAGCAGAGCCAAAGTTGTCTATTTTTTAGATAATATTTGAAGTGATTCTCCTGAATGCTACTATCTCCTTATCCAAATATTCAAATTTACCTCCATCAGGGTGAACTTCAAATTCCCCATTTCCAGGAAATTTATCCTGAATTTCCCAGTTGAAAGTAAATAGCACTTACTCTTCGCTTTAAATTATAATTTGCAATACACAACTTCTGTCTCCCCTAATACTCTGTGGATGGTTTAGGGCTAAGATCATGTCTCTCTGGCTTTCCAGGCACAGACGTTATCTTGAATAGGGCAGGCTGTCAATAAAGCTGTGATGAGTGAATTAGTGAATGAGTGATGTCAGTCCCACAAATCAGCCCAGCCAGGTCTACCTGCCAGATCTGGGCCACTTGCCCATTTCCAGCTTTAAACAAAATTTAAATCCTGAGATACCCCAACTTTAGAAAAACCAACTGGCAAGACAAGAGCAAATATTGACATTGATGGGCGTAGCGATAAGACCCATCTAAGGCCAAGCATGGACGACATACAGGGAGTCTCATCCCACCCAGGAAAGAACAAAACCAGAAAGGAGACAGTGAGGAACACCCTCACTGTCCGAGCTGAGATGGGAGGAGGCAGGGCTGGAGTGCCGAAGAAGACAGGGTCAGGAGCCTGCATGATGCAGCAACACAGGGCACCTCTGCTGTGGACACAGCAGCTTCCACACCAAGAGCCCCCGTCTTGCTCTCGAGTGTCCCCCACTCCCCCCTCCCCACCCCCAGCCCTCTCCAGTCTTTAACACGAATGCTCCCCACCAGCTTCAGTGTGACCATCCTCTGATGCGATGGTCTCAGCTTCCTCCCACCCACAAGAACTTGATTGGTTAAGCACCGTCTTCACATGTGCTGGGTGATCATCCAAATGTCTTCAGTCCTCAACTTTCTTTGTTTTCTCTTCCATAATCCCAACCAATTAACTGGTCAAAGGCTACTTTTCAACTCAATGTATTTGAAACCATTTGCAGTTACTTCCTCTCTTACAAGACAAGCCATCTCCTAAGTTTCCATCTTTTTAAATGAAACCATCATTTTTCAGCCCTTGGATCATAAAACTTTGGACCGTTTTCCCTCTTCTGGACCTCCAGCCCAAATCAGAATGAAGATTCCACCCTTAATTTAGATAATTAATTATCTGTGAACTGCTCAAAATCGCAAGTGCATTCTTCTTCACTGTTTATTATTATTATTATTAGAAATTCAATAGATGAGAGGAATTTCATAAAACATTTTTAAGACAGATGGGAAACAAAGTTCCTGGATAAGAAAAACACCTGACTGGGAACTCTGAAGACCCTCGTGTCTCTCCCTGACTCCATCTCTTTCCAGGCTGTGCCTCGGAACCCGCTTTCCTCAGTTTCAGCACACATGTGCATCTCTAAGTAACATATCGCTTAGTTCTGCAAGTTTCTAAACTATAAAGGAAAGGAACTGTACCCTATGCATTCTCCGGAAACTCTTGCTTTTTTCCTTTCACGTGATGCTCCCCAAATTCATCCTGGTCGGGGAGCACCATGATCAGTCATTCATTTGTAGGCTGTCACAGCAACCTGCTACATAAACCTTCTCAGGCATTTCTCCTACATGTGGGCAATCCCCCGAATACACAGTGGGGTGGAATGATTAGGTCTTAGGAATCGGGTTCTTTAACTAAAGTAAAGTGAAGTCGCTCAGTCGTGTCCAACTCTTTGCGACCCCATGGACTGTAGCCTACCAGGCTCTGAGGAGCATCTCAGTCCGTGGGATTTTCCAGGCAAGAGTACTGGAATGGGTTGTCATTTCCTTCTCCAGGGAATCTTCCCAACCCAGGGATCGAACCCAGGTCTCCCCCACTGCAGGCAGACACTTTACCATCTGAGCCACCGGGGAAGCCTTCTTTAACTAAAGCAGTATCGTTTTCCAAATAAATGTGATGGCTAATTTAGGGTATTAATCTGGAGAGTGGTTTTGGTTAAGTTGTTGTTCAGTTGCCAAGTTGTATCCAACTCTTTGTGACCCCACAGACTGCAGCACTCCAGGCCTCCCTCTCCTTCACCATCTCCCGGAGTTTGCCCAGGTTTATGTCCATTGAATCATTGATGCCATCCAACCATCTCCATCCTCTGTTACCCTCTTCTGCTTTGCCCCTCAGTCTTTCCCGGCATCAAGGTCTTTTCCAATGAGTCAGTTCTGGTTAAGATTAACATTTAAAATGGTGACTGCTGAGCATGAAGATTGGTCTCCCTAATGTGTGTGGGCCTCATCCAATCACTTGAAGTTCTGAATACAAGAAAAAGCCCGCCCCGCTCCCGCCTTCAGCAGGCTGCTTTCCGACAGCATCTGCAGCATCACCGAGTCCTCCTGGGCCTCCCTCTGCTGGCCCGCCCTGCGCTATCCAAAGTCACATGACACACGGTATTGACTGTTTCTCTGAACTGCCCTGAGTATTACCATCACCAGTAACACAACAGATCCACCAACTTGCACTCCTACCACCTGTGGATAAGCGTTCCAACTCATAAAATACTATTAATAATTGTTCACCTGCCCTTCAACTCTTCCCCTTCTATAAGGCTGCAGTGAGTTTAACCTAGGTGATGAGGAAAAAAACTGTATTATTATGTGCCTCCCTCTGAAAACATTCAGAGACTTCCGACAGTCTACACTGCAGAATCAAGTTCAAACTCCATCAGGCACAGCGACATTGGGCCATCCAATCTTTCCAGGCTCTTCTCTAACTTTCTGCTGCTCTGTGGGCTTTGGCTCCTTTTTTTAAACATAGAATCTACTGTATAAAACCTTACCTGGGCCCACAGACAACCTCTGCTGTGAGCGCAGAGAGAGGGTCCCACCGTTACAGTTCCTTCTGTGACCTCGAGGCCGCCTCTCAGGCGGTGAGGGGCCCCGAATGAAGCCCAGGTGAGACGTGGAGCTCTGCCCTCCTGACACAACATCCAGTCTCCGTCTGCCTGAATCAGACTTCCCCACGCCCTTCTCCTGGCCATCAGCACCCCCCCTTTTTTCCCTCCATTTTCTCTCTTTCCCTCCCCCAGGCTATGCTAAAAAATTCCTTGTAAAAATGTATCATGTATTAAATAAGCTACAAGGATATATTGTACAACACAGGGAGTATTAGTTGCTCAGTCATGTTTGACTCTTTATGACCCCATGGACTGTAGCCCGCCAGGCTCCTCTGTCCATGGAATTTTCCAGGCAAGAATACTGGAGCGGGTAGACATTCCCTTCTCCAGAGGATATTCCTGACTCAGGGATCAACTGGGTCTCCTGGATTGCAGGCAGATTCTTTATCATCTGAGCCACCAGGGGAATATTGCCAATATTGTTTAAGGACCATAAATGAGGCATAACTTTTAAAAACTGTGAATCACTACACTGTACACCTGTGATTTACATCGTGTGTGTGTGTGTGTGTGTGTTAGTCCCTCAGTTGTGTTCCAGCTCTTTGTGAACCCATGGACCCAGCAGGCTCCTCTGTCCATGGGATTCTCCAGGCAAGAATACTGGAGTGGGTTGCCATTCCCATCTCCAGGGGATCTTCCCGACTCAGGGGTTGAACCCGGGTCTCCAGGGTTGCAGGCAGATTCTTTACCATCTGAGCCACCGTGGAAGCCCAGCTGATATCATACTGTACAGCAATCATATCATAATTTTTTAAAAGATCCTTCCAAGTCCTCCAGGTCCAGCAGGACCTGTTTATCCTGAGCCTACTTTTTCACACCCACTCTGCCAGCATCTGGTTCTCCTTCCTCTCATTCTTTGAAAATACCACCTGGTCTCACCCTGGTGTTGCAACTTGACAACCTTGAATTGGCTAATGACCCTTTGGTTTCCTCAGCTGTATTTGGACTTCCCAGGAGGCACAGTGGTAAAGAACCTACCTCCCCATGCATGAGATGCGAGTTCAATCTCTGGGTTGGGAAGATCCCCTGGAGAAGGAAATGACAACCCTCTCCAGTATTCTTGCTAGGAAAATCCCATGGACAGAGGAGCCTGATGGGCTACAGTTTGTGGGATAGCCAAGAGTCAGACATGACTGAGCAACTGAGCACACATGTAACAGTACTCTCTGCCCCCCACCTTGTTTCATGAGCATTAAACCAGAGGACAAGTATCTACCTCATGCACACCTGGCATGAGTCAGAGTTAGCTAACCTGGTCAGAGTTAGCTGGTGGAGTATTTGGGGGTGCATGACACATTTGGGGGGACATTTCCATCAGTGTAACTACATTCACCCTGACTAGTGAAGCCAGAGACACATGGGTTACACAGTCATTTTCTCCACAACCCCACTTCCTCCACAAACTCTTCCATGAAAGGGCTGCCTTTGAACTGTCCCCTCTTGAGATGCCTCAGTATATTTTTCCATGAGGCACTGAAATAAGTGTAGCCATTCTTGCCATTAAATGCTCTAAATCAGTTACTGATTAAGAAATGCCTGCTCTGACAGGAACGCACATTTTCACATAATTTTGCACTAACTATCATTTATCCAGAATGAGATGTTCAACGTGCTCTTCCACTCTGCTCTGAAAACTCAAGGAGGAGAAGGACAGCAGGGACGAGCAATGACGGGTGTCCCCTCAGCCCCCGCCTGCTCGTGTGTCCCCTGAGCCAGCACTTCCTGTCCTCTACTTGCAACTCGATCCAGGGGACACAAAGCCTGAGAACTTGGGCAGATCACTAGACCTCACTTCCCTTCGGTGTCCTCACCTGCAAACCTAAGTTACATCTACATCCAAGTGGGAAGGAGGGGCGGTTAAATGAGAAGACCTCAGTAAGGTTGACTGAGCTCCTCACACACTGTCAACTTTCAGTAAAGAGGAAAAATCTGTATATTTAGAGTGCACATGGCTCAATTCTTTCATCTTTTTGAAGATCTTACAATCTGTTGTACACATGACGATCTCTGGATTCTGAGTCCAATCTTTCACTGTTAAATAGATCAACTACCCCTCTATGTTATACAAGCAGGTGATGTTTGTAGACCCTGACATGTACTAAAACACACATGGGGCTTCCCTGGTGGTCCCCTGGTTAAGAGTCCCCCTGCCAAGGTAGGGGACATAGGTTCGACCCCTGGTGAGGGAAGATTCCATGTGCCATGGAGCAATGACTGAAGCCTGCAGGTCCAGCACCAGGGCTCCACAACAAGAGAAGCCACTGCAATGAGAAGCCACACATCGCAACTAGAGAGGAGCCCCTGCTCCCTGCAACTAGAGAAAGCCCACACACGGCAAGGAAGACCCAGCACAGCCAAAAATAAATAAATGAATAAGTTCTAAAAAATAAAGCAGGCATGGAAGAGTTCAAGTATATTTAAGACTCATTTTGAAATATAGCTACTATATTTTATAAATTCACTATCATTCTTAGCTTAAAAGAAAAAATGAAACCCTCCAAATCTCAAAAGTGAATGAAATACTCTCACCGGGTGGTTAATGCAATCTATCCTTTAAAAATATAAATGATCAAAAACAACAGCAAAATATGTTTAAGAATACCATTATCAGAATTCCGGCAACAAGGAGAATTGGCCTTTCTCTGACTGGTGACTGACTGACAATCTCACCAGTTTCTGAACAAGTCCCATACGGCAGAGAGCTCGCTTTTCTTCAAAATAGCAACAGGGAGAAGTAAATCTGGATGAGAGAAATGGGAAAATATTGCTGAAGTCATTCACACATGATGCTAAAAACCCTACCTTGGGGTGGCAACCATAATTTAGTTTTCAATAATATAGTGCTACCCTGTATCCTTAAAACTTCAGAAGAAGTCAAGCTACATGTTTTCGTTCCAAATAAAAAGTGTATATATTTAGGGCCTATACCACAAAATGATATGTAGAATAATTGCTATAGTCAAGTTAATTCACATATCTTCTCCCCACACAGTTACATTTTGCTGTTGTTGTTGAGAAGAGCACCCAAAATCTACTCTCTTAGCAAACCTCCAGTGTTCAAGATGATGATATTAACTATGGTCTTTGCACTGTACATTGGGTCTCTAGACTGATTCCATCTATGTAACTTCAACTTTGTACTCTGACCAACATACATCTCCCCAACTTCCCACCTCCCCGCCCTAGTAACCAGTGCTCTGTTTTCTTTTTCTAAAGAAAAGCCTTTCTCACTCACAGTGGTTATTTTAAGACAATTGGGTATAGACATGCCAGTTCTAGAGACAGAAAAATACAAACTTTATACAAAGCACTTTTTTTTTCATATAAAGAAGACAGTGCTAGTAAATCTTATTGAATCAAGACCTTGAAAGAAGCAGAATAGTCTGTACAGATCTCAAATACACCCATGAAAAATATATTACCTGGCTGCTGCTTCATAACACAGTATTTTCATGTTTCTCATTTCATTGGAGTATGGCTGGTTTACAGTGTTGGGTCAGTTTCAGATGCACCTGTTTTCAGTTGACTGCTCTTTGACAGAGATCAGAATACCTGACTTGGAACCCAAACTACAAAATCTCGCCGCCCGAGGCAGGGTGGGGAAGCATATCGGTTTCTGGCCCAGGTCGTTCAGGCCGTGTGTCCAAGAGCTCACCCCAAGACCCTTGTCATCCCCTGCTCCACCTGCATGGCTCATCAGAGTGGATGAGACACTGAAGACGTGCAAACAGCTTTTAACAGCTTTCACCAGCAAATGAGAGTCTGAGTGATGACTGAGGTCTTTAATAAGTGAGTATTTAAGGAGAGATTTTGCTGACTGACACTCTGTAAGGCTCATTCATATGCACAGAATTGTTCTTGAGCTTAGCTACACCTAAAGAGAAAGGGAAAACTAACACATGAAAGTTTGTCTCACCTCCTGACCATTAGATATTCCTATATATGACTGTAAGTTGTTAGTTTATAATATGGATTCCTTAAAAAGAGAGCACTGTATCAGGTGGTATAGGATGTGCTCTGCTGGAAGTCTGTTTGGGATATAACTTGAGAGACACCAGACAGGAAACACATAGTCCCGAACTTTTGCTTTCCCAAGTCTATCTAAAAATGTCATCGTTAGTCATTTTGCATCAAAAGCACAGGCCTACCCTGGTGGTCCAGTGGTAAAGAATCCCCCTGCAGATGCAGGGGACACAGGTTTGAGCCCTGGTCTGGGAAGAACCTGCGTGCCACGGAACAACCAGGCCTGTTCATCGCAATGACTGAACCAGCGTGCCAGGGTCCACGAGCCACAAGAAAAGCCACTGCAAGGAGGACCCTGTGCCCCGCAACAAGAGAGCAGCCCCTGCTCACCACAACTAGAGAAAGCCCATGCGGCCATGAAGATCAGCACAGCCAAAACTAACAGGAGAAAAACTTTTTAAATTTTAAAAAATAAAGTAAAAGCACAAGCAATAATAATACCTACCAATAATAATAATTCCCCGGCTATCGAGGACCGAGTTCTTTACATATCTGATCCCTAAACCATTCAACAAAGAGAATGGAGCTCTTAACTCAATCTGCTGTTTAGGAACCTGAGATTCAGAGACTGAGCAGCTAATTCAAAGTTATAAAGGAAGTAAAGGCTTTAAAACTGAGTTTTTCCAAATATAATACCCCATCCATGTGGGTATTCCTCACAGGACTCACTCACTCACTAAGCACTAAACCACAGTCACTGGCAGACACAGCAGGAAACACTTAAAGAGCTCATTCGATTCTTCCTGAAATGACAGCTTGCAACTTATAAAGCATCCTCTCTAGTGAAACTTGGGTGAAGAGAAAACAGGAGCCAGGGCTTGAACCCTGCCCAGGACTCACTAATAAACCCAGATTTGCTGTCACAGAAAGGACTGAATGCACAGAGCTGAAGCACCTGGAGTCTCGCAAAAGGAAATGGGACCACCACACAGCAGGCGACTGGCCCCGGAACCCAAACACTGTCCACAGCAGCTCCATTGAGGTTCAACTTCTCATCAAGACAAGGTAAAGCCTGTGCTTTCTCCCACGACGTCTGAATTCACGAAATGATAGCACATTAAGAAAAATGGAATTGATTCACAGTATTATTTCTTTGAAACAACAATATAGAATCTAGAAATGCAACTGGGAAATGACCCCAAAATGGGATAAGGCATTTCACAGTTTCTACGTGGTCTTCATAGAACCAAATATCGGAGGTGGGTGAAAAGGTAAACGAAAACGTACTTACCTGGCGGGACCACCCGTATCACCTTCTGCCAGGTTCCGTGTGGGAAGGTATGCAAGAAGCAGGAATAGAAGCCCACGTCCACCTCAGAGGCATTGTGGAAGGACAGGGTCATGTCGTGAGAGGTCATGATGTGATTTGAGAAGTAGACCCTATCAATGTAGGCCTCTCTTATGATCCCATGGAATGCAGGGTTGAAAATGGCCATCGACTCTCTCTCCGTCTTAATCTTGAACCACTCCGTCTGGGTTACAGTGTCCGCTAATGGATACACACATGCTAGGGTCATATTCTTAGCAAGTTTAACAGTCGTGTCCCAAAAAATCTCTTCACATGGCGCTGAAAGACACGTCATCACATGAGTTCAGTTAGACTGAAACACCAGAGAAATATCAGAAACTTATTCTAGACCTAGGAAGATAGTCTTATGAATATTTATAAATACATTGGAATCAGGGTAAAGACTGGCAGTTTCTACCTTAGCCTAAAAAGGTTTCCACCGCTGATTATTGGCATTCGCAACTGGTAGTTTTTCTGAACAAGTGAGAAGTTATCTAGACCAACCCAGAGCGTCATAAATTCTGAACGTGTCACAGTGTAAGACTTGAAAAAGGAGTAAATTCTTTAAATGAAGACATTATCGTTACCTGTGTACACATAAAGAATTGCCAAGAGGAGGGTGAGGCGATCCATCTCTGGAAGCTGTCGGGGAGGCTGGTCTCTAGAAGGACAATTTATAATGTCATGTGCAAAGCCCTGCCACCCGGCACTGCTTCCTTTCTCTCAGATCCTATCAGCAGCGTCTTCTTTATCTGAAGTGTGAACACAGGAAAAAAGGTCTGAGCTTCAAAGTCAGGCTTGCTCGCGTGCAAGGATGGGTAGATTCGAATTACATCTCTCTCGGGGAAATGGCTTATTTTCAAGCTTTCGTTTTCTACAAAAAACTCATTCATCAAACAAATGTGGTCTGAGTGCGTGCTCAGTGCCTGGCTCTGCTCTAGTTGATGAGGATGGACCAATAAACTAAAAAAAAAAAAATAAAAATCCTTGCCATCATGCACCTTACCTTCTAGTGGGAGGAGACAGAAAATAAAATAAGGAAGTACAGGGTGTGGTGAGGTGGTGAGTGTATGAAGGAAAACAAAGCAGGCCAGTGGATGGAGAAGAGGTGGTGGTGTTCCCCCTGGAAGGAGGGCCGGGGAGTCTGCACTGATAACAAGAGGCGGGAGCAGAGTCTGCCGGGGTGTGGGGAAGGGCCTGAACTCCACCAGCATGACCGGCCCACGGTCACGGCCAACCCGTCACCTCTGCCTCTTTGTTGACCTCAGGCAGTTGCTTTGGGGGTAAATTAAGGGACTGCGGAAGGCCCTCCAGAACGTGGCTCAGGTCATATACAAATCCACTGTTGTTGTTGTTGTTTTTAACTTAACTTTTTATTTTGAAATAATTGTAAAGTCACAGGAAGTTTCCAGAGAAGGTAATGGCAACCCGCTCCAGTACTCTTGCCTGGAAAATCCCATGGACAGAGGAGCCTGGTGGGCTGCAGTCCATGGGGTCTCGAAGAGTCAGACACGACTGAGCGACTTCACTTTCACTTTTCACTTTCATGCATTGGAGAAGGAAATGGCAACCCACTCCAGTGTTCTTGCCTGGAGAATCCCAGGGATGGAGGAGCCTGGTGGGCTGCCATCTGTGGGGTTGCACAGAGTCGGACACGACTGAAGCGACTTAGCAGCAGCAGCAGCACAGGAATTTTCAGAAAAAGTACAGAGAGGGTCTGTGTACCCTTCACCCAATTTCTCCTGATGCTCCTGTCTTACATAATCCTAGTTGGTGCATCATTGCTCTCCTCCTTCTCTTGTAAAACAATAATCAGTTTCCTGAGAAGTTGCTGGGAACATACTACCATGTCAGCGGGAAAATATATTATTGCCTCTGTAACAAGAGACAATGAAGAAGAATGCACCTGACCCCCTGATGAAAGGGTCGAAATAAAACGTGGGTGAAAAATGGAGAAAATGGGGAGCAGGAACCATTAAAGGCACCTTTGCCTGATGCTGACTCTGAGCCTACATGATTCCATTCAAAGTCCGCCAGTATGTGTCTTCTCCTTCACATCAGTAACTAATGTGGGAACTTCAAGTGTGACCTCAGAAATGTAATGATAGGGTTTTCCTGGTGGCTCAGGGGTAAAGAATTCATCTGCCAATGCAGGAGACACAGGTTCAATCCCTGGTCTGGGAAAATCCCACGTGCAGCACGGCAACTAGGCCCATGCGCCACCACTACTGAGCCTGTGCTCTGGAGCCGGGAGCCCAACTACTGAAGCCCGAGCGCCCAGAGCCCGTGATCTGCAATCAGAGAAGCCACCACTGTGAGCAGCCTGCATAGGGCACCCTGCCCTCAGCACCTAGATGAAGTCCCGGCACAGCAGTGAAGACCCAGCATAGCCAAACAGAATAAAAAAAAATTATTTAAAAAAAAGGTAATGATAATCAGAACAAAACTCTGACGTGTCCATATAATACCGCACAGTGATTCCTTATGTCTACAGAGCACTCTGTTTTCCAAAACCTTTCCCCTCTGTCTTCTGTGCCTATGACTGTTTTGTGACCTAGTCCGATGAGGCAACTGTCATCTTTGTTTTGTAAGTAATTTGATGAAACAATTTGACAAAAATTTTACTGAGCCCTGATTAGGTCTCAGGGACCCTGATTAGGTCCTGGAGATACAAGAATGGTCTCTGCCTTCCGGTCATGTATAACACATCGCACCAGACAAATGCAAGGAGCAATTTATGATAACAAAACTAAATCATTTCTATTCAAGTTGTTTGATCGAGTTTTATGACATCCCAAAGAGGAACAAATTCATTCTATCAGATTTGGGGAAGATTTCATAGGAAAGCTGCACCTCTTTCTGGGCTTTTCCACCTGAATGAGACTTTCCAAGTAGAATGGGAAGAGGGGGGAATGCCCTGGTAGTCCAGTGGTTAGCACTGGATGCTTTCACCGATGGGGCCCGGGTTCAATCCCTGGTCGGGAACTAAGATTTCACAAGCACAGCCAAAGAAAAATGTGAATGATATCATTAAAAAAAAGACAGAGAGAAATGGAAAGAGGAGATAAAAGTGCATAACACAGGGCATTTTCAGGAAATGATGTGACTACAGCCTAGAGGGTTGGGAAGGGACACTAATGAAGTTGGGTCTGGATCCAAAGGGTCTTAAATGACATCCAGAGAGGAATTCAGACTTGGCAGCTATTTTACCACTGTTGTTCCAGCACCAAGCATGATTCCTGGGACATGTATTGATGGCACAAAGAATCCCAGCTCCGGAAGGAAATGTAAAAAGTCACGGCAGCTGAAGCCATTGAGGGCAGAGGGAGACAGAAAATGACAAGAGATTAGACTGTGCAGAAGGCCAGGATGAGGCTGTTTGCCCTCGAAGACCTTCTGATACGATTCTAGGAACAAGTGGAAGCTGTTGGAGGCATTTCAGACACTAGAGTTACATCGTCTGCTTCAAATTCTTAGAAAGAGAGCTGAGCATCACCCATCTTCCTCTCCCGACTCCTAACAAAAACCTGTTCTAGTTTGGGCATTGTTTTCTCCCACACCACCAGGATATCATGACTGATCAGAGCCATTCCACTGAGAACTATGACAGATTTGGGGGCTGGACGTGGAGAAGGCAAGTGGGGCCTGAGTAGAACCAAGAAGAATCAAGGAAATGATCTACATTTCACATCAGAAAGACAGAAAGACCCTCAGTGAACCTCCTCGTCCAGGGAGTGAGGACTATGGAATGCAGGAGGCTGACCGGGAAAGGGGTGTGCATGAACAAAAACTTGTGGTAACCCCTTCATTCCCAAGGAATCCGAGGCCAACTTACTAAAAGGCGAAGAGAGCAGAGGGCACTTGCGTTCTGAAGCGTCTACACTCAAGGGGCCTAGAGGTCACAGATGTGAATTAAAGGTACAGAAAGACATGGGTCTGGAGATAAGGTTCAGCTGCTACACTTTGCTAAGGATGCGCCCTATTGATCAACATCCAGCTGAAGACAAACAGAAACTGTGCAGGATCTATTTTTTGCTGTGCAGGCAGCCTTTTTTTTTTCTTTTTGCGTGATTTATGAAGGGATTTGGGCTTGAGGATTTTTCCTAATAGAGCCGTCTGTGTTAAAAAGAGCCCACTCTCGAGGATGGCATTCATCAAGACATTCCCTGACTTCTCTACCGTTGACCGCATCTCCGCAAACTGCAGAAGTGTGACTGCAACGCACAGGGCTGATGTCCGCCAGGTGTCCTGAGCTGGGCGCCCCTCCCTTGGCCGTCCTCACAGACCCTCCCCACCTCCTCAGCTGCACTGCTCTCCTCTCTGTGAGGCGTTCTGCTTTTCCAAGTGCCGGTGAGACTGGGAGGATCCTGCTCTCTCCTTGGTTCCCCAAGTCCGCCCTCCAGGGCTCCTGCCGAGACTCTTGGTGCATCTGGGAGCCCATCCCTGCTCCCACCTCCTCCTCCCCGGCCTGGACAAAGACCCGCATGCCCGGGAGCGGAGGGCCGTGGAACAGAAAGCCTTGGCTAAGCCCTGAGAACAAGGCAGCAAGGCAGGCGGGTCAGGCCTGCGCAAGCTCTGTCCTCTCCCTCGTGTTCAGAGGCAGAGCTGACGGGGCCTGTGGCTGGGGGTCCTGGCTGCTCAGAGGCTCCTGCTCACAGCCAATCGGGGGAGCAGCAGGGTCCAGGAGCTGCTTCTGCCTCACTGAGTCTCCTTAAAAGAACCTTTCCCACCAGGGCCTCGTGGCCAGTCACAGACCTCCCCCGGGACAGGTTCTGCTGCCTGTGAGGGGCCATGGAAACTTGCTTCCATTCCAGGCAGAGACTTGGCTTTGGGATCCTCCAGAACAAGCCAGCCCACGGTCCCATCTCTGGAGAGAGCTCAGTGGGAACTCAGACATGCCCATTCGGCTGTTTCCTGCCATATGAGGAGCTGTATTGGACAGCATGCAGCCTCCAGAGCCCAAAGTGTTGACTCTCCAGCCCTTCGCAGAAGAAGTTCGCCAGCCCTTGCCTAGGGTTATTTACACCTGGAGATCAAACCTTTATGACTAAGTTATCCTCACTCAGGCTTTCTTGATGACAGGTAGGGTAAGCCAGAGGCCTTCCCTGGTAGCTCAGTTGATAAAGAATCCACCTGCAAAGCAGGACACTGGGGTTTGATCCCTGAGTGGGGAAGATCCCCTGGACAAAGGAATGACAACCCACCCCCACATTCTTGCCTGGAGGATGCCCCTGGACAGAGGAGCCTGGTGGGCTATAGTCCATAGGGTTGCAAAGAACTGGACATGACTTAGTAACAAAACCACCATCACCAGGTTAAGCCAGGCAGCCCAACACTGGTAAAAAGGCCCAGTTTTCTTATTCTCAAGATCCAAACTATCGGACATTCCCAGGAACAGACAGAAAAAGGACTCTGAGCGACACCCTTTTGCTAAACTATGCCCATCATTAAACTTACATGCTTGTGGAAATGGTCGTCCTGAAGTCAGTCACAGCTCTTCCCCGCAGCAACTTGCCTGTTTTCCCTGCTGGTCATCCTTCTGGATCCACAGCCCCCCTCTCCCTGATCAGTATTAAGTTTGAAAGTGTGAGTTTGACCACATCCAACCTTCGTCTAGAAGGTTACCACCAACCTAGAGACACGAAGCCTCGGCTCGTTCTGAGTCCTCTTCCCGGTGTGCGTCTCCGGTAAGGACTTCCTGTTTATCGGGACCTCCTGGCCTCACTCCCTCTCGGTCAAGGCCATCTCCCCACCTCACTCCATTCCCTGGGGGTGCGTCTTGGGGGGAGCTGGGGCTTGGTTTGTCCCAGAGCCTCCTGGTCCCACGCCCCCTCCACACCAGGGCTCCCTCAGGTCGGAGCTGAAGTTAAATCACTGATATTTCACCTGGGAGGATTCAAACCAATCAACAAGCAGCCCTGCTTCTCTCTGGGAGCATCTCTACTGTTTCAGCCACTCAGACTCATTCCCAAGTCAGATATACTTTGGTCCCTTCTCTTTCCCCCTGGTAAGCTTCTACAGTTTGAGAGGAGGCACTTTCACTGTCAGTGTTCTAACTCTGAACTGAAAGTACACGCACAAAAAGAAAAAACCTGAAATTGGTTACTTTGCCTTTTCTTCCCCATTCGTTTTCCTGCCAATCAAAGCACTTCAGAGGCAGAAGTCTCTGAGGCCCAGGAAGCTTATCTCTGCCCAGATCTGAGCGCTGCCTCCCAGATACCCTTCTCGGTTTTGTTTTCTGCCTCTCCGACTCTCTGACACAGAAAGCGCACGGGTTGGCGGTTTCCTAAGAACCTTCCCCACAAATCTATCAGCTTCTTTGTTTCAGACACACAACAGTTTCTAGGTTGTTCCAGAGGACAGCAGAGTTAATTTTATCCATGCTTTTGACTTAGCAGGGGATGGAGGTTAAACCAACACACAGGGTTTGTGGCTGAAGCTGAGTTCATGCAGTTGGTGGAAATATTGGCAAGAAAACGCAGCATCAAACAGAAGAGAAGGCATGACCTGGTCCCAGCGTTGAACAATGGGTCGCAGCCTCAGGCTGGCCTCTTCTGCAGACCACGTGGATGCCTGAAAGCATGCAAAGGCCTTGAAGTGCTGCCTTTTATTACATAAGTGTCTCTCGAGTACGTTGCTGTGGGACAAAGGAAGCTTCCCAAAGCATCTGCCTGACTCTTGTCCTCCTTTCAATTCCTCACCATCCTCAAAAAGAAGATCCAACGTCTTGCTGACTTACAAGGCCAGACACACTTGAACTCGGCCATTTTTTTTTCTAGGCGCATGTCTTACAAATTCACTCACTCCCTTCCTCCACTCCTGATCCTCCTAAGGGCTGATAATTTGGGGAACATATTCTGAAGAGCAGAGGTTACTTTGCTGTGGCTTCTCTTGTTCTTCTTCCACCCAGCAGGTCTCAGCTTAGACGTCCCTTTTAGAGTCCTCTCCCTGAGCACACCCCCCGAGACAGAGAGGCGTTCTCCCTTTGAATTTCCTGAGAATCCTAGGCACATCCTGACTGAAACCCATACCACATCCTTTGCAATGGCCCATTCAGCTGCTGAATTTCTTATGATACCTAACCAAAGCCCTTCAAGGTGAGGATGAGCTCTCATCCAGCGCCGTACCACAGGGCCTGGCGCGGTGCCTGGCACATGGTGGGTGTCCCATCAGATGTTGTGGGCGGGTAAAGTGATGACTTCTGTTAGATTTCACAACATATGATCTAACTACAATCAGGAATCTGTCCCAATTCCAAGGTGTGATTTTTATTTTTTCTTTTGTCTCATCTTTCTATTTCTCCAATGAATAAAACAAAGAAGAAGAAGAAGAAGCCTCAGTCCAAAATGCACACTGATTTTTCAGGACCAACCCAAAGACAAACTTTGCAGTTTGGGGCCAACCCTTTCTCAAAATGACACAATAGGCCCTGAACTGAACCTCAAACAGTACCCGGAACTGTCCCATCTACCCAGATGATTCACATTGTGCCAACTATCAGAGCCTGTTGTCATGGTAGGTGCTATTTATTTACGTCGCTTGGGTCTTAGGCTTGCAAATTCATTCTTCCACACAAAATCCAGATTCATACAGGTTAGGGGCTTTGCCACAATTTCTTCTATACTCACGTGCTAAGTTTCCGTCCACCTGCAAACACATGCATTGTCATCACCCATATTGTAATACATTTATCGCTATTACTAAGGAAGGAGGAACGGAGGCAGTTTCTATTGCTTCCCTGTAGGATCCTCTTTGGCTTCTTCTTGGGGCTTTTGGAATCTAGCGAGAAACTAACCATCAGCTTTATATCTGCTCCTGTGGGGACGCTGGCATCTCAATGTCTTGGCCCCAGGAAAGCAAGAGCGTTCTCCCCAGCAAGGTCTTACTCAGCAAGTAGGGGAAACATTAAAAGATCACATGATCAATAATGAATCCAAAACAGACCGTAACAGCATCCTACGCAAATGAAACTGTCTGGCGCCTCCAGACAATGGTAGTTCCAAGTGTTCCGCCCAGCACGCTGCTGTCAAGACGAGGAAGAGCAGCAGGTCAGGATGAACAGTACCTGCCACTCAGAGAGATGAGCAGAAGTCCTCCCTCCAGTGGTTTCACTGACTCTTGTTAAGGACTTCTTCGACAGTTTAAAAGTCAAAAGACTCTTTAACATTACCATTTGTTGACAGAAGTAGAAAGCACAGCTAAAATCCTCACATCTCTGCATAGAGCACTATCTCACCTGCCACCTCCTTCCTCCTCGAAGGTGCTCAGGGCACCCACTTGTTGTTCTAACAAGTGGTAAGTTCTAACAAATGCCTTTGCTATACAAATTGCATTTCAGAGTGACCTACATTTCTCTCTGAGGAAAAATTCAGCTACTGAGTGGAAAAAAACAATAATAGATCTTTTCAAATCACTGCTTTTCAACACCTATTAAAGTAATAGCTTGAGACAATTGTCACTAGATGCTAAAGCCATTAGGCAAAAAGTGAGTAGGGGTTTTATAACGACATATACTCTTGACTGACAACACCTGAGCCCTCTGATCAACCCTAATCTCACTAAAATGGTCCACCCAGACAGGAAGGGACTCCTGATGTAATGTGGCAGAAGGAAATACAGCGCCACTTGGGAAGAACTCCCACCAGTGATGGAGCCTGCATCTGGACCAGCCTCTAGTGTCTGGAGGTACGGGCACTAGAAGAATGCGACCATGAGAAAGCAAAGAGCAGAACACAGAAAGCAAGAGATACCACGGGACAAATGTTTTGGGTTCTCAATAAATAATGAAAATTATGGTTAACATGAGAAAACGCCATTTAATCCAGCAAATGCCCCAAGGAAACATCTTTTCCTAATAAAAACTCAGAGTGATTTTGGAATATGATTAGCATAATAAAGAAAACTGATTAGAAACACATGGTGAACTTGATGGTAAGACATAGAAGGATCATAATTAAATTCCCAAGATGAGGATGACTACTATCAAATGCCACTATTTGGCACTGCTCTGGAAGTTTTCACTGATGTTCTAAGTTTTTTAAAAAAGAATAAAAAATTGTAAATGTTGAATTATTTTAAATACACTATTATTTGCAGATGATCAACAATGTATGTGGAGAACACCACAGAAATCAAACCAAAAAAAGGAACTGAGAAGAGAATAAATGATATGTCTAGCAAAAAGATTTCATAAGGCTCATCAGCTTTACTTTATATCATATCAAAAGAGCAGCAAAATGAACACATATATATACAAGTCTATGCATATACATATGTATGTATGAATATATATGAATGTTCCTCAAGAATCTGTGGTAATTATACAAAATATGTGAATTCTATTGAAGGAAATAACATGTAAGTCTTTGAATAAATGAAGGTAGCATGCTATGTTCCTCCATGGCAAGAACCAATCTTGGGAAAACATACCAGAAATGTTTCAATTTACCTGGAATTTTTAAATCTTCTATATTCTTGAGCAGTTCAGCTGGGAGAGACTGATTGTCAAAGCCTCGCTGACTCATGAGATGGCGAAGGCCATGGGAGGCAGTCGGGGTACTTTTCGTCAGCACTCGGTGTGGTTGGTGTGTATGGATGTTCATAGAACAAACATTTCTCTATGAGTAAGAGCTTTGTTTAAACGCCTAAGAGCAAAGTGCACTTTTAAGAAGAAGAAAAATGGAGTGAGGTCATTGTGCACTACCAGATATTAAAATGCATGATAAAGCAACAATGTGAAAAGGTTTTACTCTATTAGAACTGAGAATTCAGAGGCAGACTGGAAGAACTAGAGATGTTCAGGGGTCGAGATTCAGTTCAACTGTTTGGAAAAGAACACTCATGACCTCCTCCAGAGGCAGCTCCTAGTGTCTGACACAGTGCTGAGTGTGTGATGCTGGCGGATACTGCAGCCAAGATGTGTGGGGCCTGCCCTCAATGCCTCCTTACACCAACACCCTCCTCCCACGTCTGGTGGAGGTGGTGGTGTTATTACTCAGTTGTGTCTGACTCTTTGCAACCCCTTGTCCATGGGGTAGCAAAGACATGACTGAGTGACTTCCACTTCGCTTCACTCACTGGGCCTAAAGGTGCTGCTAACTTGAAAAATGAAGATGGCCTAGTGATCTCATGTGGCCCAGAAAGCAGCTCTGAATAGAAACCAGGATCCCTTCAACAACTGCAAAAGAAATGTCCCTCTCTTGGGACAGGAGGGGAGTCTGCCACATTCCTTCAGCCAAGAAACAACAAGGATACCTGCACAGGCATCGCCATTCTGCCTCCATCAGGCTTGAAGTCATAATAAGCAGCAAACCCTGCAGGAAGCCAGTCTACAACTGTTTCATCTGAGTTCCCTCTGGCTAACGAGGGAGCGAGTGAAAGAAGTAAGCTGCTCTGTGGCTGAAGCTCTGCTCGCGTAAGAAGCCCTTCCATCTCCTGCAGAAGGATGCTGGGCAAAGGGACGAGGCCTTGTGCAGGAGGAGGGGCCCCCTCCCTCCTGGATGCTCCCAGCACCTATGGGACGTGGAATACTCTCTTACCTCACTAAACAGGCTTTCTTTGTCTTAGATGAATGGCTCACCATCTTTTCAACGCTAACATCTCATTTCCTGTGTCACCCGATGTTTTAGTTGGTCAGGATTGGTTAGATGGTCCACATATGTGTAAAATGTTTTCTCGTAATTGAAAAGTAAAGTGAAAGTGTTAGTTGCTAAATCGTGTCTGACTCTGTGCAACCCTATGGACTGTAATCCACCAGGCTCCTCTGTCCCTGGGGACTCTCCAGGCTAGAATACCGAAGTGGATCACCATGCCCTCCTCCAGGGGATCTTCCCAACCCAGGGATTGAACTCAGGTCTCCCTGCATTGTGGGAGGATTCTTTACCACCGAGCCACCAGGGAAGCCCTTTCTCGTAATTAAGTTACATCAAATAAAACGTAGTTAGGTCACAGGAAAAATGATTTTTTAGAAATGAGTAGAAAAGTTATGACCAACCTAGATAGCATATTGAAAAGCAGAGACATTACTTTGCCAACAAAGGTCCATCTAGTCAAGGCTATGGTTTTGTCAGTGGTCATGTATGGATATAAGAGTTGGACTGTGAAGAAAGCTGAGCACCGAAGAATTGATGCTTTTGAACTGTGGTGTTGGAGGAGACTCTTGAGAGTCCCTTGGACTGCAAGGAGATCCAACCAGTCCATTCTGAAGGAGATCAGCCCTGGGATTTCTTTGGAGGGAATGATGTTGAAGCTGAAACTCCAGTACTTTGGCCACCTCATGAGAAGAGTTGACTCATTGGAAAAGACTCTGATGCTGGGAGGGATTGGGGGCAGGAGGAGAAGGGGACAACAGAGGATGAGATGGCTGGATGGCATCACCGACTCGATGGATGTAAGTTTGAGTGAACTCCGGGAGTTGGTGATGGACAGGGAGGCCTGGCGTGCTGCGATTCATGGGGTCGCAAAGAGTCGGACACAACTGAGCGACTGAACTGAACTGAACTGAGACCGTGGATGGTGACTCTGCAGGTCAGGTTGTCAGCCTCTTTTCAATAAACCCAGAATTAATTGGGGTTTGCTTCCTTGGTGTGGCTCAGGTGGTAAAAGAATATGCCTGCAATGAGGGAGACTTTCCTTCAGTCCCAGGGTTGGGAAGATCCCCTGGAAAAGGGAAAGGCTACCCACTCCAGTATTCTGGCCTGGAGAATTCCATGGACTGTATAGTCCATAGGGTCGCAGAGAGTCGGACACGACTAAGCGACTTTCACTTTCACTTTTCCCTGGTGGCTCAGACAGTAAAGAATCCGCCTGCAGTGGGGGAGACCTAGGTTCAGTCCTTGGGTTGGGGAGATCCCCTGCAGGAGGGCACGGCAACCCACTCCAGTATTCTTGCCTGGAGAATCCCATGGACAGAGGTGCCTGGCAGGTTACAGTCTATGGCATCACAAAGAGTCAGACAAGACTGAGTGACTAAGCACATTTGGGGTTTAAGAAAAGAGAACAGCAGATTTTCAGCACATGACAACTGTGAGATTTCAGCATGGGGTGGGGCAGGGCCGGGCGGGGAGGAATGCATTGCTTACCACACGGTGTTAGAAAAAGTGCCTAGCTATTGGGAAAAGCTGACGTGGGCTCCCACCCCTGCCTGTGGACATCTGCCGCTCCCAGGCAGTAGGACTCCCCCACCACGCCCCCCTGAGGGCCCGCACAGCTTGCAGAGTATGCAGGGCCCCCGCCACGGCCACCTGAGGGCCCGCACAGCTTGCAGAGTATGCAGGGCCCCCGCCACGGCCACCTGAGGGCCCGCACAGCCCGCACAGTATGCAGACATAGGCTCCGCCCATATATTTATTTCATCAGAATCGGACTCCCCAAGCTTGAGGATTCAAAGCAGGATATCAGCACGGCCCCAGGCCTCCGCTCTGGCCTGAGGGCCGCAGGGCTGTAGCCCTACCCATGCCCTGGGCAGCAGCGTACAGTCTCTGTCGGCAGCTGGGAGCAGACTGTCCCCATGCGGGCGGTGGTGGGGCCGGTTCCAAGCAACAGCTGCAAGGGTGTCTTCCAGGTCCACGGGGGGGGGGGTGGTCCTGGGGGACTGTGGCTGGTACAGTGGCATGGAGCCAGCTCCCCGCAACTCACCCCATTCACTCTGTGGCCTGTTCTGTGTCCCCTGTCCTTTCAAGTTGTTTCCTTCTCAACTTAAGATGGAAGCGTTTTGGAAAGTTAGGACCAAGAACCCTGATCTGTGCACTCAGCTCTCACAGCAGCTGACACTTCAAATATCTTGATAATTTGAATAGGGAACATATTCTAAAAATGGGAGAAAAAGTTTTATTAGCCTGAGAGTGAAGACAGAATTTTGGTTTTGAGATTACATACATATATAATATGTATATATGTAAAATATATTAAGATACACATATTAAGATATATATACGTGTGTGTGTGTATATATATATATATATATATATATATATATATATATATATATATATATATATATATATATATTGGGCTTCCCTGGAGGCTCAGTGGTAGAGAATCCACCTGCCAATGCAAGAAATGTGGGTTCGATCCCTGGGTTTGGGAGATCCCCTAGAGAAGGAAATGGCTACCCACTCCAGTATTCTTGCCTGGGATAATCCCATGCACAGAGGATGGGGTTGCAAAAGAATCAGATATGACTTGGCAATTAAACAATATATATATTGACAGTGACTAAACAATACACACACACACACACACATATAATGCCAATGCCAGGGAAAATGTGACAGTTTTCCCTACATAAAAACTTAAAACACTGACTTGGCAAAAATTCAGTTCAGTTCAGTCACTCAGTCGTGTCCAGCTCTTGGCGACCCCATAAATCACAGCACGCCAGGCCTCCCTGTCCATCACCAACTCCCAGAGTTCACTCAGACTCACATCCATCAAATCAGTGATGTCATCCAGCCATCTCATCCTCTGTCATTCCCTTCTCCTCCTGCCCCCAATCCCTCCCAGCATCAGAGTCTTTTCCAATGAGTCAACTCTTCGCATGAGGTGGCCAAAGTACTGGAGTTTCAGCTTCAGCATCATTCCTTCCAAAGAAATCCCAGGGCTGATCTCCTTCAGAATGGACTGGTTGGATCTCCTTGCAGTCCAAGGGACTCTCAAGAGTCTTCTCCAACACCGCAGTTCAAAAGCATCAATTCTTCGGTGCTCAGCTTTCTTCACAGTTCAACTTTCACATCCATACATGACTACTAGCAAAACCATAGCCTTGACTAGATTGACCTTTGTTGGCAAAGTAATGTCTCTGCTTTTGAATATGCTATCTAGGTTGGTCATAACTTTTCTTCCAAGGAGTAAGTGTCTTTTAATTTCATGGCTGCAGTCGCCATCTGCAGTGATTTTGGAGCCCAAAAAAATAAAGTCTGACACTGTTTCCACTGTTTCCCCATCTTTTTCCCATGAAGTGATGGGACCGGATGCCATGATCTTTGTTTTCTGAATGGTGAGCTTTAAGTCAACTATTTCACTCTCCTCTTTCACTTTCATCAAGAGGCTTTTTAGCTCCTCTTCACTTTCTGCCATGAGGGTGGTGTCATCTGCATATCTGAGGTTATTGATATGTCTCCCGGCAATCTTGATTCCAGCTTGTGTTTCTTCCAGTCCAGCGTTTCTCATTATGTACTCTGCATAGAAGTTAAATAAGCAGGGTGACAATATACAGCCTTGACGTACTCCTTTTCCTATTTGGAACCAGTCTGTTGTTCCATGTCCAGTTCTGACTGTTGCTTCCTGACCTGCATACAGATTTCTCAACAGGCAGGTCAGGTGCTCTGGTATTCCCATCTCTTTCAGAATTTTCCACAGTTTATTGTCATCCACACAGTCAAAGGCTTTGGCATAGTCAATAAAGCAGAAACAGATATTTTTCTGGAACTCTCTTGCTTTTTCCATGATCCAGTGGATGTTGGCAATTTGATCTTTGTCGGCAATCTGCCTTTTCTAAAACCAGCTTGAACATCAGGAAGTTTTCGGTTCATGTATTGCTAAAGCCTGGCTTGGAGAATTTTGAGCATTACTTTACTAGCATGTGAGATGAGTGCAATTGTGCAGTAGTTTGGGCATTCTTTGGCATTGCCTCTCTTTGGGACTGGAATGAAAACTGACCCTTTCCAGTCCTGTGGCCACTGCTGAGTTTTCCCAATTTGCTGGCATATTGAGTGCAGCACTTTCACAGCCTCATCTTTCAGAATTTGAAATAGCTCAACTGGAATTCCATCACCTCCACTAGCTTTGTTCATAGTGATGCTTTCTAAGGCCCACTTGACTTCACATTCCAGGATATCTGGCTCTAGATGAGTGATCACACCATCGTGAATATCTGGGTCATGAAGATCTTTTTTGTACAGTTCTTCTGTGTATTCTTGCCACCTCTTCTTAATATCTTCTGCTTCTCTTAGGTCCATACCATTTCTGTCCTTTATCGAGCCCATCTTTGCATGAAATGTTCCCTTGGTATCTCTAATTTTCTTGAAGAGATCTCTAGTCTTTCCCATTCTGTTCTTTTCCTTTATTTCTTTGCATTGATCACTGAAGAAAGCTTTCTTATCTCTTCTTGTTATTCTTTGGAACTCTGCATTCAGATGCTTATATCTTTCCTTTTCTCCTTTGTTTTTTGCCTCTCTTCTTTTCACAGCTATTTGTAAGGCCTCCCCAGACAGCCATTTTGCTTTTTTGCATTTCTTTTCCATGGGGATGGTCTTGATCCCTGTCTCCTGCACAATGTCATGAACCTCATTCCATAGTTCATCAGGCACTCTATCTATCAGATCTAGGCCCTTAAATCTATTTATCACTTCCACTGTATAATCATAAGCGACTTGATTTAGGTCATACCTGAATGGTCTAGTGGTTTTCCCTACTTTCTTTAATTTAAGTCTGAATTTGGTAATAAGGAGTTCAAAATTGCACACTAGTGGAGCCAAAGGTGGGACAATTAGGAGAGGGATGTGACAGAAGGATAATATTTTCTAAGTGCAAAGTACTTAAATATGAGTGACCAAAAAAATCCCACAAATGTCCCAATATAAAACAGGCAATGGATGTTGAACATCAATTCACATCAGAAGAACTACAGACTGAAAAATGTAAAAACCTATTTAATTTCATCAGTTGTAGTAAATGAAAACAAGGACCAACTAATTTTTGCATGTCTTGCCTGCAATGCAGAAGACCCCAGTTCCATTCCTGGGTCTGGAAGCTCTGCTGGAGGAGACATAGGCTACCCACCCCAGTATTCTTGGGCTTCCCTTGTGGCTCAGCTGGTAAAGAATCCACCTGCAATGCGGGAGATCTGGGTTCACTCCCTGGGTTGGGAAGATCCCCTGGAGAAGGGAAAGGCTACCTGTCATGGGATGTTTACCAGTAGGATTGCTGTGTGCTGTTTCCTTTCTCTCTTGAGCCCTCTGTTCCTTATCAGTTCCTGTCAGGAGCAAGAGGAGTGGCAAGCCACTCCCAGGACTGAGATCATAGGGATGGGATGCTTGCATAGGATTTCCTTCATTAGCCTTTCCATATGGTGAAAGGGATTATCTATGACCCTCTTTTGATATGGATTGCCTTTTGGCTTTATGGCCTCTATTGCTCCTTGTTTCCTTGGTAACTTGTAAAGTCTGGTCTTATGATCTTTATCTGAAAAAGCTACCTTGTAATATGGTATATATACTCACACAGAATTCAATAAACCACTCTTGTTCCACCAGAAACTTGGGTCCCTGTGTCCTTTTTTCTCTCTCTCTCTCTCTCAATCTCTTTATTTCTGGCTGATTCCCTGGAGTGCAAAGGCCAGCTGTGTAACCCAAGGAATATTAGCCTCTTTCCTTCTTTCACTTTCTTATCGTTGACTCCAGACCACTAGGCTCCGGTCCATTAAAGGACCCCAACAAGTGGCGCCCAGAACAGGGGCCTGGTATATGCGGCACTTCGGACGGAGTGACTCAGGGCCTATTGAGGCTGGTAAGTACAAGGACATGGGTCAAACAGCTGGAAAGCCCCCTCACTTTTCTACTTTACTTCATCATTTATTTAAAGTTCAGGGACTTTCGGTTTTGCACTAACGAGTAGAGGCTTGCCTTCAAACAATAGTTGACCATAATCCCTGGTTCCCTGATGAAGGCAGTTTTGATTTAGAAATTTGGCACTGGGTCAAAAAGAATGTTGAACAAGCAGCCAGATGGGGAAAAAATATTCCAGTTGATTTCTGGCCCCTGTGGGCTCTCATTAAACCTGTAATTCTGCCATTTCAAGGCAATTCTAGCCCTCCTGATATTTGATGACAGAATGCTTATTACATGAATATGAATTAGATGATGAAACTTTACAAAAGGACCAATCAGAACAACATAAAATATTTCAGAATTTTCCTACAAGCCCTGCCCTGGCTGCTCCAAATGCTCCTCCTCTGCCAACAGGCGCGAATCCAAAAGTCTCTCTTTTTCTAGAACCTAATGATTCTGACAACAACTCTCTGGAGACACTTTTTGACACCAAAACTGGCAATACTTTTCTGGATAATAATGATAAGTCCTTAGCACAAACTCATATTTGCAAAAAATTGCTACCTACTCACTCTCCTTCGCGACAGAGGCTCTCTGAATTGCTGGCTTTGCAATCACAAGTCTCTGAAGTGGATGGTTTTTCCGCCTTCCTAGTTTTAAGAAATGCTAACACTCAAGGGCAATAATACCTCAGTATGAAGGTATTAACCTTTTTCACATGCAACAAATGAAAAAGGCTGTAACTATGTATGGCCCACATTCACCTTCTACTAGAGAAATTCTAAATGCTATGGTGTCTTCTATTGGAACCTTTATTCGCTATGATTGGTGAACTTTAATAAAAGCTCTCCTTAAACCAGGAGAATATCTTCAATGGACAATGTGGTTTCAAGATACAGCCAGAGATCATGCCAACAAAAACGCTCGAGTTGGCGCTCCCCAAAACCAAATAACTTTTGAAATGTCAACTGGCACTGGAAAATTTGATGCTATAGAAGCTCAAATACAGTGCCCTCCTTTGTTGCATGAACAATTACAAACAGTGGCCCTTGAAGCTTGGGATAGAACTACTCCTCAAGGGGAACCTACAGGTAGCTACACTAAAATATTGCAAGGACCTAATGAAACTTATGCTGGTTTTTTAGCTAGATTAGAAACTGCTACTTCCCATACTGTAATCGGAGAAGAAGCCAAAAGGCAACTAGAGAAATTACTTGCTTATGAAAATGCAAATCAGGAATGTCAGAAGGCTATAGCCCCAATTCATGAGACAGGAACTATTATTGATTATTTGAAGGCTTGTCACAATCTAGGATCAGAAACTCAAAAAATGCAAATGCTAGCTGAGACAATGGCTGCTTGCTTTAAAAAGGGAAATGAGGGATGTTTTATATGCGGGGATGAGAACTATTTAAAAAGGGATTGCCCTAAGAAAGCTAATAAAAATCCTCCAAAAGTCTGCCCCCACACACCTTCGGTCTTTTACTCGGCCAAACTAGTTTGACTTCTAAAGGAATTACTGTTCACCCTGGAGTAAAAGATTCAGATTGTAAAGGAGAAATTCAAATTATGATGTCATCTAAGATTTCATGGCAATTCAAAAGGGGGGACAAAATTGCTCAATTATTTCTTTTATCCTACATTTCTATTAACTCCTCTAATGATGTACAGACAGGCGGATTCAGCAGTACAGATCAAAAACAATCTTTATGACATCGTTGATATCTGAATATGCCCAACAAAATATAAATATCAAAATTAATGGTAAAAGATTTTCTGGTCTCCTTGATATGGATCTGATATTACTGTTATATCCAAACATTTATGGCTCAAATACTGGCCTATACAAAAAAAATCTCTTGCCAAATTGCAGGAATTTCTCAAACCAAAGTACAAGAAGTTTATCAAAGTGTTCAAATCTACCCATGTGAGGGACCAGAAAGCCAACCTGCAACATTAAAACCTTATGTGACAGATGCACCCCTTAATTCAATAGGAAGGGATTTACTTATGCTATGGCAAACTCAGATGTACATTCCACATTTTTCCTAGGGGCCACTGCTCATTTAACAAATAATATAATTATTAAAATAACTTGGAAAAATGATGAGCCCATTTGGACAGAGCAGTGGCCCCTTACAAAAGATAAACTATAGGCTGCTAAAGAACTTATAGACACACAATTAGAATTGAAACATATCGAGGAATCTTGCTCTCCTTGGAACTCTCCTATTTTTGTTATAAAAAGAAAATCTAACAAATGACGTCTCTTAAAAGACCTTAGAAAAGTTAATGCTTCTATGAAACCTATGGGTGTATTACAATCAGGAATCCCATCACCTACCACTGTTCCTCAAAATTGGCACATTATTATTATTGATTTGCAAGATTGCTCTTTTAATATACCTCTACACCCTTTAGACAGAGAGAGATTCGCTTTCTCTCCCCCTTATCCTAATCATATCGGGCCTCATAAATGATACCAATGGACTGTATTGCCTCAAGGAATGATGAATTCTCCCACCGTGTGTCAGTACTACATAGCTAAAGCCCTTGAGCCTGTGAGAAAACAATTTCCTGACTTTCTTGTTATCCATTATATGGATGATATATTGTTTTCGGCTCCATCCGTTTTATAAACACATATTTGATATAGCTCAACAATGCCTAAAAAACTCTGGATTAATCATTGCCCCTGAAAAAATTCAAACCTCTATACCTTATCTTTACTTAGGATTTGCTGTTAATAGACAATGTATTACTCCCCAACTAACTCAGATTCGTACTGATAAATTATCAACCTTAAATGATTTTCAGAAACTCTTAGATGATATAAATTGGATTAGACCCTCTTTGAAAGTGAAAGTGAAAGTGAAGTTGCTCAGTCATGTCTGACTCTTTGTGACCCCATGGACTGTAGCCCACCAGGCTCCTCAGTCCACGGAATTTTCCAGGCAAGATTACTGGAGTGGGTTTACATTTCCTTCTCCAGTGGATCTTCCCAACCAGGGATCATCTCCCACACAGCAGGCAGATGCTTTACCGTCTGAGCCACCAGGGAGATCCAGACCCTGTTTACGCACTGCTAATTATCAACTGACTAACCTATTTAACCTTTCAGTATCACAGTAATCCAAGTCTATGCCCCAACCAGTAATGCTGAAGAAGCTGAAGTTGAACCATTCTGTGAAGACCTACAAGACCTTTTAGAACTAACACCCAAAATAAGATGTCCTTTTCATTATAAGGGACTGGAATGCAGAAGTAGGAAGTCAAGAAACACCAGGAGTAACAGGCAAATTTGGCCTTGGAATGCGGAATGAAGCAGGGCAAAGACTAATAGAGTTTTGCCAAGAAAATGCACTGGTCATAGCAAACACCCTCTTCCAACAACACAAGAGAAGACTCTACATATGGACATCACCAGATGGTCAACACCGAAATCAGATTGATTATATTCTTTGCAGCCAAAGATGGAGAAGCTCTATACAGTCAACAAAAACAAGACCAGGAGCTGACTGTGGCTCAGATTATGAACTCCTTACCAAATTCAGACTTAAACTGAAGAAAGTAGGGAAAACTGCTAGACCATTCAGGTATGACCTAAATCAAATTGCTTATGATTATACAGTGGAAGTGATTTAAGGGCCTAGATCTGATAGATAGAGTGCCTGATGAACTATGGAGTGAGGTTCGTGACACTGTACAGGAGACAGGGATCAAGACCATCCCCATGGAAAAGAAATGCAAAAAAGCAAAATGGCTGTCTGGGGAGGCCTTACAAATAGCTGTGAAAAGAAGAGAGGCAAAAAACAAAGGAGAAAAGGAAAGATATAAGCATCTGAATGCAGAGTTTCAAAGAATAACAAGAAGAGATAAGAAAGCTTTCTTCAGTGATCAATGCAAAGAAATAGAGGAAAAGAACAGAATGGGAAAGACTAGAGATCTCTTCAAGAAAATTAGAGATACCAAGGGAACATTTCATGCAAAGATGGGCTCGATAAAGGACAGAAATGGTATGGACCTAAGAGAAGCAGAAGATATTAAGAAGAGGTGGCAAGAATACACAGAAGAACTGTACAAAAAAGATCTTCACAACCCAGATAGTCATGATGATGTGATCACTCATCTAGAGCCAGACATGTTGGAATGTGAAGTCAAGTGGGCCTTAGAAAGCATCACTATGAACAAAGCTAGTGGAGGTGATGGAATTCCAGTTGAGCTATTTCAAATCCTGAAAGATGATGCTGTGAAAGTGCTGCACTCAATATGCCAGCAAATTGGGAAAACTCAGCAGTGGCCACAGGACTGGAAAAGGTCAGTTTTCATTCCAATTCCAAAGAAAGGCAATGCCAAAGAATGCCCAAACTACTGCACAATTGCACTCATCTCACATGCTAGTAAAGTAATGCTCAAAATTCTCTAAGCCAGGCTTTAGCAATACGTGAACTGAGAACTTCCTGATGTTCAAGCTGGTTTTAGAAAAGGCAGATTGCCAACAAAGATCAAATTGCCAACATCCACTGGATCATGGAAAAAGCAAGAGAGTTCCAGAAAAATATCTGTTTCTGCTTTATTGACTATGCCAAAGCCTTTGACTGTGTGGATGACAATAAACTGTGGAAAATTCTGAAAGAGATGGGAATACCAGAGCACCTGACCTGCCTGTTGAGAAATCTGTATGCAGGTCAGGAAGCAACAGTTAGAACTGGACATGGAACAACAGACTGGTTCCAAATAGGAAAAGGAGTACGTCAAGGCTGTATATTGTCACCCTGCTTATTTAACTTCTATGCAGTGTACATCATGAGAAACGCTGGACTGGAAGAAACACAAGCTGGAATCAAGGTTGCCGGGAGAAAATTGTGATACCTGTCAATAAATCTCAATTCGAGAATGCCTTACAAACTTCTACTGATTTCCAAATAGCTTTTCTGGATATTTT
This sequence comes from Capricornis sumatraensis, assembly GCF_032405125.1. Classification (NCBI taxonomy): domain Eukaryota; kingdom Metazoa; phylum Chordata; class Mammalia; order Artiodactyla; family Bovidae; genus Capricornis; species Capricornis sumatraensis. Next base: position 9,959,537 of record NC_091089.1, on the reverse strand, counting down.
GGAAAATTTTCATTTCATTATCCTTCTAACAAGCTATGAAATTTCTTCAGAAATACTGAATTTATTATTTTCCGCATCGTCAGCTCACAGCCAATACCTCAAGCTGAAGTTTTCTATATAGATGGGACTCAGAACACTAAAGCCTCATTCTGGTCTCTCAAAGAATATAAAGTTTTTCACACTAAATTCCATTCTGCTCAGCAAAACGAATTATATGCTCTTATTCACATCATGCACTAAAATTGCAAATAAAAAAATTAAAAAGGGGGAATACACTGGAACATTGCTATCTCCCCTTTCTAAAGCAGACTCTACTAGATTCCAACATAAGATATTCTCTAAACCTATAACTACTGTTAGTACAGTTTTATTTGTCTTAAAATTTTCAAACTTACCACAAAGAGATATCTTGACAAGAGCAAAAAAACATTTCGAGTAATTGAAGGACACTTCTCTTCCTCTGCCCATTTGGTATCAAGACAGGTTCAATAAGCAATGGAAATCTGGGGAAATAATCTTACAGGGAAAGGGATATTTTTGTATTTTCCCAGATGGATCTAATGAACTCACATGGCTTCCTCTTCGGAAGATTCGACCCAAAGGGGTGGCATTAAAAATGGAGACTGAAACAACAAAAACCCCAGGAGGAAGAAATTCCAATATGGGCCATGTCGGCTCTAAAGATCTCCAGGAAGCACCGTCCTTGGCGACATCAACCTTATGACCTCCCCTCTTGGAGACAGATAAAAACCCTTACTAATCAAGCTGAAAATCTGGTTTCTCAACAGGGAATGCCATGGAGTCCTGAAAACCTTCTTATCACTATGCTTGCTCTGTTGGCCTGCGTGTCCCCTACTCGAGCCAGATTAACTAATCATACTTACTGGGCTTACTTACCCAAACCCCCTTTATTGCAGGTCATAGAATAGATGGAGAAAGGACGTATCAACCAGTGACTCCACCCATATGCCCCCTCCCTGGAACGTGAAGGGGCCCTCACACCCTGGGGAGGAGGGAAAACTAATCAACATTTCTTTAGGCTCTGAAGTCCTTCCCTTGTGCCTGAACCCAGGGTAAGTATGCATAAATGTCAGCAGACAAACTTGGGCTTTAGTCCTGCCTCCAAAAGCAGACTTTCAGACATTGCTTGGATTATTTACTGCCCTTTCTTTGTCTGTGAACCATGTTTATACTACTGAAACTTTAGGGAAAGAACAAAGAGCATTATGTAAAGGGTTTACTTATAAGAACTTTAAATATACTCCTTTTCGTTGGGACAAATGTCAAGCCAAATCAGGAAAACTAATATTTGTGGCTAGCCACACCATTGTCGATTGGGGACCCCATGGTATGTGGTTGTCTAACTATTCAGATGATATTAATAGCACTGTGTGCTTATACTACTCAAGTGGCTTGGAAAGTTACTAACACCACAATGAAACATTACCATGACAAAGGACTTCTTGGCTGGCTTGACGGTGGAATGGCACCCCCTCGTCCTCGGATCATCCTCGATAAACAAACATATGGAAACTTGTTGCGAGCACCAAAGAACTTGGAACTTGGACTGGACATTTCACAGGAACCAGTCGTAGTCATAATAATTATTTCTTTTGCTATAATCAATCATATTTCATACAGGCTTGTATTCCCCTTCCTTTTGTTTTAGCCATAGGGAACTTACAATTCACTAAGACTTTGCATTCTGTAACTTGCATAAATTGAAAATTGTATACCTGTCTTAACTCTTCTATTTCCTTAAGAAATTAATCCCTTTTGATTCTTTGATCTCGACGTAATTTGTGGTTACCAGTAAATCTCCAAGGGCCCTGGGAAGAAGGTTCCATGTCCAGGCTTGCTTCCCAGTTACTTACTAAATTACTCCGATGATCTAAATGATTCATTGGATGGCTGATTCTTGGCATTTGGGGATTAATAGCTATTTGCACCACTGCTGCCATCACTGGCGTTGCTTTACAAACCTCAATTCAAACACATAATTTTATCCAAAATTGGACTAAAGATGCTCATACTTGTGGGCCACTCAGGCTCAGATAGATGAGGATATTCAAAATGAAATACAGGAACTAAAAACAGCTGTCAAGTGGGTTAGAGATCAATTAATAGATGTACAAAAACAAGTGATACTAAAATGTGATTGGAATCCTACTCAATTTTGTGTTACTCCTGTTCAATTCAATAATAGCGCCTATAACTGGGAGCAAATCAAATTTCATTTACAAAATATACATGATAATGCCTCTCTGAATGTACAATTATTGCAAAAAGAAATCTTTGAAACCTTCTCTAAAAGTCTGCCCTCACCCCCTCCCCATCTGGAAATTTTAGCTGAAAAACTAGCTGGTCAATTATCTGGGCTAGACCCACAAGGATGGTTTCAAAGCATCACCCACAGCATCGGGTCTGGAACTGTAACTCTGGCGATTGTCTTGGCAATTATATTTGTTGTTTACCATTGCCTTTCTGCAAAAATTGTTAAAACTAAACAAACTCAAATGGTCAGGAACTTTTTACAAATATAATAAAATAGGGGGAATTGTCAGGGAATGTTTAACAGTAGTATTCCTGTGTGCTGTTTCCCATCTCTCTTGAGCCCTCTGTTCCTTATCAGTTCCTGTCAGGAGCGAGAGGAGTGGCAAGCCACTCCCAGGACTGAGATCATAGAGATGGGATGCTTGCATAGGATCTCCTTCATTAGCCTTTCCATATGGTGAAAGGGTCTCCCTGGTGGCTCAGACAGAAAAGTGTCCACCTGCCGTGTGGGAGACCCAGGTTTGATCCCTGGGTTGGGAAGATCCGCTGGAGAAGGAAATTGGCAACCCACTCCAGCAATCTTCTTGCCTGGAAAATTCCATGGACTGAGGAGCCTGTTGGGCTACAGTCCAAGGGGTTGCAAAGAGTCTGACATGACTGAGCCACTTTCACTTCACAAATGTAAATATATAAATGAGAAAAATGAAAGTGATCATTATTAACAAGGGTAGATGGAGGACTTCCCTGGTGGCAAGGTGGATAAGAATCCAACTGCCAGTGCAGGGGACACGGGTTCAATTCCTGGTCCAGAAAGATCCCACATGCTGCGGAGCAACTAATCCCTTGCAACACAAGTACTGAGCCTGTGCGCCAGAGCCTGCGAGCTGCAACTACTGAAGCACATACAGGTCAGAGTCTGCTCTGCAACAGGTGAAGCTGTTAGGTAGGTAGAATAGGGAAAAGGAGTCCAAAATGGCGGTGGCTAGAAGACAAGGAAGGTCAAAGGAAGGTCCGAGGACCAGAGTGAAGACTTCAGGCAGAACAAACAGCACTCCTGGCTAAGCCCAATTTGCATAGGGCAGGCCCAGGTGGAGGAAAAAACATGTAAAAGGAGGAGCCAAAGCGCTTTCTCTCTCTCTTTCTCTCCCACGTACGTGCGCTCTTTCTCTCTCCCTCTCTCTCTCTCCTTCCCCCGCTCGCTCCTCCACTCTCTTCTCTTCAAGTCTTTGGGTTGGCATGCCCTCACGCTTCGAGGATGGATTCTCCTGCTATCTTCTAAATAAAATAGAGCTGTAAGACTGATTTGCCTAATAGCTATAACACGGTTCGTCCGAGACCCGAGAGCTGTGATGCGCCGAGGGGTTTAATGTCCGTCGCTCCAAATCTTTGTTGTGATGAGACAAAGAACCGAGGAACATACACTCGCGTGACAAAGCCATCGCAGTGAGAAGCCTGCACACCACAACAGAAAAAGGCCCGAGCAGCGACCAAGACCCAGTGCAGCCAACAAATAAATAAATTGAAAAAAAATTTTTTTTTTAAAATGAGTGGATAGAAACACAAATGCCAGATTCTGTGAGTGTAGACTCAAACAGGTTTGCATTTTCTACATGGAAAACTAAAGCTATGACTTATTGTCTCCTCTGACCCAGTAAGGCCACCACAAGATATTTATCCTACAGAACAACACGTTTAGCAAAGATCTCTGTTTAAACACCTGAATGTTTATTACAGCACTGTTTCTATGAATGAAAGCTAGGAACTCTCTGCGTGCCTTTCTCTAGGCAACTGGCTCAGCTCATGCTGCTAAACCCATAGGCTGGGATGCTCCACGGCTCTTCAGTGGTTGTGCAGATCTCTACTTAAATGTGCAAAATATGTCACATACCAAGGGAAGAACTTTTTTCAGTACACATATGCTCATAATTGCCTGCCATGCAGAAGACCTGGGTTTGATCCCCGGGTCAGGAAGATCCCCTGGAGAAGGGAATGACTACCCACTCCAGTATTCTTGCCTAGAGAATTCCATGGACAGAGGAGCCTGGTGGGCTACAGTCCATGGAATTGCAAAGAGTCAGACATGACTGAGCAATTGACACACACTTACTTATGCTCATAAAAATAAGAAATCCATTCAGAAAAGCTCTGCGCGGGCCAGGAGGCCCGGCCTCTGCTCACCTGGTGCGGCACTGCCAGGTCCAGCAGACTGCACCTGGGCCTCTGCTGGCCTCTGTCTTCTTCTTCCTCTTCTGTGTGTACCTCTCCTCTCTCCTGATGGTCTCAGGGTCTCAAGAAAACAAATACTGCACAGACATTTTCAGGGCTCCTGACCTGAGCATCAGGACCAAGTGAGGACTAAATTCTCTGGGAATTTGTTCAGAGGCCCCAGGAAATAGGAGAAGTCACTGTCCATGGACGGATGGGGACTCGCAGATATTCCTATCTCGTCCCCACAGCTGCCCCCTGACCAAGCTCCTTCCTTCCTCCTCTGCTTCCCACATCTCTCTGGGCTGCTGCTAAGTGACAATATTCCCTCTGCACCATGGTTAGTGAGTGAGCAAGGGCGAGAGTTACTTGCCCATAAACAAAAGAGTGTGGGCTTTGCAATGACACTGGAGTTCAAATCCCACTTCATCATGGACACGCCGGGGGGCCTCCAGCTCCCAGTGTTTTGCTGAGAGCATGGACCCTGCCAGCCTCTTGGGAGCACCCAGCCTGGCAAACCCCACCCTCATGCTGTCCCAGCCAAGGCCCTCCACCCACATGGGGAATTTTCAGGCCCAAAGCTCTGAATATCTTATTTGGCCTCTTGCACTCTTGATACTGCTGCATCCCAGGTCACTGAAAGAAATTTTTTACTTTCTAAAACAGCACAAAACATACATGTGCTAGGATACAAAAGTAATATACAGAAATGTGTACAGATGAGCCAATATGCAAATAGTTCACATTTCTCCTAACCGGATGCTGCACTATGTTTACAGATGTGCCTGTCTTATTCTCATGTTTTGTGTCTGTCTCTGGATTCTCCAACTTGAACATGAGTTCCTTGAGAGCAAATATGACCTGTTCATGGTTGTGCCAAGCATGACCTGCCGTTCTGGTTTACCTGAGGCCAAGCAGTTTCACAGGACCTGGGATTTCAGTGCTAAAGCCAGGACAGTCCCAGGCATCCTGGGCAGCTGGTCACTCCAACTGTATCCCCAACCCAAGGGCAGTGCCCAGGATGCAGCAGGTGCTCAATAAATAATAACTCTGCTTGAACGTTTACTTTCAAGTTTGTTTTTGGAATAAGGGGAGGGGAAGGGGGTCAAAATGCCCCACAGGAGCTCAATAAATAAGTGTTTGCAGGAGAGAGGCAAACAGAACCTCAAGGCAACCCCAAGGTGATAGCTATGCACTAGTTACAGAGATGAATCAGTCCAGACTGAAGCCCTTCAGAGATGCAGAGGGATTTCTGAAAGAAATGAGATCTGAACAATTTGGGAAGAGATTTTGATGACTGGAAGGAGTTTGAGGATTGAATGAGTAATAAGAGCACGAAATTTTAAGCAAATGAAAAGTAATGCAGCAATAAACTTTAAGGAAGACAAAGCATGATTCGAGAAAGGAACAGCATCAAAGATCCTAGATGGACCGTGTGGAAAGAGCATGTGCACAACCATGACCATGGAAACACTCGATATTTATGATGAAAGTATGCTGGGAGGGTGAGGGGGATTAAGCGTCAGTCAGATGTTGGGAGGTTATATAGCAGTAACGAAATCAACCTCAATGGCCAACAAAAAACAAACGAGCAAAAAATAAGAGTGTTGGCTGGAGTTTAAGGCTTTCTCCTGCTGAAAGTGAAAGTGTTAGTCATTCAGTCCTGTCCGATTCTTTGCGACCCCATAGTAGACCGCCAGGCTCCTCTGTCCATGGAATTCTCTAGGCAAGGATACTGGAGTGGGTAGCCATTCCCTTCTCCAGGCCATCTTTCTGACCCAGGGGTCAACCTTGGGTCTCCGCCATTGTAGGCAGATTCTTTACCGTCTGAGGCACCAGGGAAGCCCCTTCTCCTTCTGGGCTCTCACGAAGTCCTGGGAGGAGACAGGACACTGTGGTCGACCAGATGTACCAGCTCATCTCCCGGCTAAGCAGCACTGTCTTCTATTCCCATGTTTTCCCCTGTGCTTCAGGAGCTAGAACAATGGGCACTGCCTTTACCAGACCCCTGCCAGCAGGATTTTAAGTTAGATTCTGCCAAAGAAATGCACCTGCACTAGATCTGGAAATCAAAAGACAAGTAGGATTTTGTTTCTGCTGAACTGAAGTCATGCTCTCTGTGAAACTATGTTTACTACTGTTCTTCACTGTGGTGGACAGCTGTTAGGGCTCTGCATAGAGGAGGCTGCTTCGCCAGGGTCTCCCTGGAAACGCCCTGCATCCATGCTCCAGGTAGCTGTGGATGGTCCAGAGGAGGCCCTTGCTCCATCTTTCAAGTCAACAACATCGCCTCTCTCTGACCATTCTTCCCTGGTCTCAGCTCCACCTGACTTTCCGCTCTGCCTCCCTCATCTACCTTTAAGGACCCAGTGATTGCCCTGGATCATCCTAGATAGTACACGATCATCTCCCTACTTCAAAGTCCTGAACTTTAATCATATCTGCAAAGTCTCCTCTGCTGCGAAAGGTGAGATAGTCATGGGTTCCAGGGGTTAGGACATGGACACCTTTGGGATGCCACTACTCTGCCAACCACAACAACAAAATACAAATGAATTTATTTCCTTCGTTCCTCCCCAAAGCACTGACTCTGGTTTATTCAAAGCCCTAATACTTCGCAGAGAAATAAGCAATATCATCTAAGAAAATTCATTCATGATGTTCAGAGCTGTAGTTTGGCATCCTGAGGGCTGATGGAAAAGGTGATCTGGGGGAAGAGATAACAAGCAGAGAGAGAGAGAGAAGGAAAACATTAAAGTTGAGCATACACAAATGCATGTACATTTATTGACTAAAATGCTAACTCATTGGAATATTTATATTTGTGATCAAATGTTTTAGACTTGTTAGTTTCACAGAAAGGCCATTCTGTTCTCTGGCCAGTTCCCAATGGTTGGGATCCAAAGGCAGTATACAAGAAAATTAGAAATAAGATGAAAACAAGATCGAGCTATATTCTGACTCAAAGTCAAGTCCCTTACTATGCTTGCAGCATGTGTTAAAATGTACACACTTGGCTTATTTTCAGTCATTTGACCGACTTTCCCATTTGCTTCAATCTTCTCTGTGATTGCAATCCCATTTTCCTTGTCTCCCATTCTTTAGGTTATGTTTATTGATTTCTCTAGGGACCTTTCCAATTCTTCCTCATTGTATTGTTTTTCTTCATCCTGAGCACCAGCATGCCTTTCTCTCTCTTAATTTCCTCTGAGCAGCCATTCCACCACATCAGTGCCCTAAATAAAAAGCTGAGATGTCCTCAGAGTTCAAAATTGTGTCGTGGGCATAATTTTCCTTGTAGTACAGCTATGTAATCAGACTGTTCCTTTACCAACACTGATCCGATTTCATACTTCAGCATAATAGAATGAAACTCCTTACTTTCCTGCATTTACTAAAACCAGAAATTGAAATATCTATGATTTTTTAATTGGAATGCTACAATTATCTGGCTGACACATTACTATTCAGGACACACTTCATACGTGGTGGGGGTGGGGTAGGGGGTGGAGGGCTACAATAGCCATTTCCCTAATGCCAAGTCCGAACCTTGGTGTCATCTTAGAGTTGTCTTTTTCAACCCCTCATTGTTAATCACCAAGTACTGCAGCGGCAAAGAAAATATTTTAAAGCAGCCTCTCCATCCACACGCTCATTGTGCTGGTCCTCAAAACATCCAACATGAGAGCATATTCACCAGCTTCTAAGTCATCCTACGACTTAGCAGCAACAGCAGCAAAGAAATTCTATTTCAACATATATAACGTAAAGAAACTCGTTCACAGGACTTCCCTGGCTATCCAGTGGTTGGGACTCTGTGCTTTCATTGTAGGGGGCGCGGGTTTTATCCCTGGTCAGGGAACAACTGCCTGTGGGTCCACTTCCCCAGTAACTACTTTCTGAGTAAAAAAATCATCAAGCATTTTTCTGGTCATCTCACTTAATCCTTCAACTATAAACAGCACGGGTATAAAGCACTATTAAATGGTCACCATTTGAGTGACACTTTTCTAACGCTTTAAGTGTTTCATTCACTAAACCTTTTAAAAATATTAGAAAATGGGAATTGTTACTATTCTCACATTACATTTGAGGGAACTGAGGCACAGACTGAAGTAATTTGCTCAATGTTCCCCACACCTCTCAGGTGGCAAAACCAGAATTTGGACTCAGATATTGGACTGACCCTGATGCTGGTAAAGACTGAAGGCAGGAGGAAAATGGGATGACAGAGGATGAGGTGTTGGATGGCATCACTGGCTCAATGGACATGAGTTTGAGCAAGCTCTGGGAGTTGGTGATGGACAGGGAAGCCTGGAGTGCTGGGTCCAGGGAGTCACAAAGAGTCAGACATGACTGAGCAACTGAACTGAACTGATTAGACTGTAGAGTACACACTTTTCATCTCAACACCCCTCTGCTCACCCATGGGAGTCAGGTTTTTTCTCTGCTCAAGAGATAAGTGAGCCTTCAGCAGACAGGAAATCTGTATGAAGTTCCATGTGCAAGAGCCATCACAGCACACTGCTTTTCTTCAATGACACTCCCCAGGTCAGAAATTCTCACTGGAAAAAGTTTTCCCATGGCAATGTTTCCCAAAGTGCATCTTCCAGTTATCACAGAAATTATGGAAAGTGGATTTTTGTGGATAAACTGGCTTTGGAAACTTTACACACGTTACTCCCCTTTTAGAATACAGACATCATTCAATGCAGTGTGTTAAATGTCCTCATAAATTCAGTAGCAAAGAATCCCCCTGAATTTAGTTTAACCTACTGTTTCTCAAATCCGTTTGACCATGAAATTACATCTTTATGTATTCTCTATTAGCCTGCATCTCAGAACACACTTTGGAAAATGCTGGGCAATACATTCATATATAAATACCTTGGCTTCATTTTCAAAGTCTTAGTCTACTCCCTTCTTTACCTGTCCAAAGTTGCTTCTTATTTGAGAATCAAATAAATGTAATTCAGTACATCAACAAATTAAAGAGGGAGAATTATGTAATCATATTGACTGACATATAAAAAGAATTTGACAGAAAAATGCATATCACCTATTCACATTTAAAAACCTTCATCAGTTAGAAATAGACGGAAATTACCTCAACTTGATAAAAAATCATCTTGCAAAGAACCTATAGCTAGGACTAAATACTTTCCCTTTAACATTGTGGGGGAAGTAATAAGGTCTGCTTTACTCACTGCTATACAACATGGTGGGCTGCCCTGGCAGCTCAGAGGTAAAGAATCCGCCTGTTAATGCAGCAGATGTGGGTTCAATCTCTGGGCTGGGAAGATTCCCTGGTAAAAGAAATGGCAACCTACACCAGTATTTTTGCCTGGTAAATCCCATGGACAAGGAAGCCTGGTGAGCTACAGTCCATGGGGTCGCTAAAGAGTTGGACACAACTTAGCAACTAAACAACCACAACATACAACATAGCACTGGATGTTCCAGCCACTGCAATAAAGCAAGAAAAAGAAACAGGAGGCATACAGATTAGGAAAGAAGAAGTAAAACTATTCCTACCTGCAGAGGCCATGACCATCTATGTAGAAAACCCAAGAAATCTATAAAATCTTCTAGAACTAATGAAAGTGAAAGTTAGTTGCACAGTCATGTCCAACTCCGTGATTCCAGGGACTGAAGCCTGTCCTGCTCCTCTGTCCATGGAATTCTCCAGGCAAGAGTACTGGAGAAGCTGCCGTTTCCTTCTCCATCTAGAACTAACAAGTAAGATCACTAATTTTGCAGTATACAAGATCAACACCACAAGACTAACTGCATTTCCATATGCTAAGAATAATAACAGACAGCCTAAAATTTAAAACATAACACAATTTACATTCACTCCAAATAAAATAAAAGACAGGTATCTGGTATATTCTATACTATGGAATAATACTACTAAACAATAAAAAGGATCAAACTATCGATACATGCAAAAATTTGGATCAGTCTGCAGGGAATCATGCTGAGTAAAAAAAGTCAGCCTCAAAGTTTTTACACTAAATGTATTCCATTTATACAACATTCATGAAATGACAAAACATTTTTTGCAATTGAGAAATTTGAGAACAAATTAGAAGTTTCCAGAGGTTAAGACTGGGGAGTGATGTGAAGATATAACAATTATAAATATATATGCACCCAACATAGGAGCACCGCAATATGTAAGACAAATGCTAACGAGTATGAAAGGGGAAATTAACAATACACAATAGTAGGAGACTTTAATACCCCACTGACACCTATGGACAGATCAACTAAACAGAAAATTAACAAAGAAACACAAACTTTAAATGATACAATAGACCAGTTGGATCTAATTGATATCTATAGGACATTTCACCCCAAAACAATGAATTTCACCTTTTTCTCAAGTGCTCACGGAAACTTCTCCAGGATAGATCACATCCAGGGCCATAAATCTAGCCTTGGTACATTCAAAAAAATTAAAATCATTCCAAGCATCTTTTCTGACCATAATGCATTAAGATTATATCTGAATTACAGGAGAAAAACTATTAAAAAATTCCAACATATGGAGGCTGAACAACACGCTTCTGAATAACCAACAAATCACAGAAGAAATCAAAAAAGAACTCAAATTATGCATAGAAACAAATGAAAATGAAAACACAACAACCCAAAACCTGTTGGACACTATAAAAGCAGTGCTAAGGGGAAAGTTCATAGCAATACAGGCATACCTCAAGAAACAAGAAAAAAGTCAAATACATAACCTAACTCTACACCTAAAGAAACTAGAAAAGGAAGAAATGGAGAACCCCAGGGTTAGTAGAAGGAAAGACATCTTAAAAATTAGGGCAGAAATAAATGTAAAAGAAACAAAAGAGACCATAGCAAAAATCAACAAAGCAAAAAGCTGGTTCTTTGAAAGGATAAATAAAATTGACAAACCATTAGCCAGACTTATCGAGAAACAAAGGGAGAAAAATCAAATCAATAAAATTAGAAATGAAAATGGAGAGATCACAACAGACAACACAGAAATACAAAGGATCATAAGAGACTACTATCAGCAATTATATGCCAATAAAACGGACAACGTGGAAGAAATGGACAAATTCTTAGAAAAGTACAACTTTTCAAAACTGAATCAGGAAGGAATAGAAAATCTTAGCAGACCCATCACAAGCACGGAAATTGAAACTGTAATCAGAAATCTTCCAGCAAACAAAAGCCCAGGTCCAGATGGCTTCACAGTTGAATTCTACCAAAAATTCAGAGAAGAGCAAACACCTATCCTACTCAAACTCCTCCAGAAAATTGCAGAGGAAGGTAAACTTCCAAACTCATTCTAAGAGGCCATCATCACCCTAATCCCAAAACGTGACAAAGATGCCACAAGAAAAGAAAACTACAGGCCGATATCACTGATGAACATAGATGCAAAAATCCTCAACAAAATTCTAGCAATCAGAATCCAGCAACACATTAAAAAGATCATACACCATGACCAAGTGGGCTTTATCCCAGGGATGCAAGGATTCTTCAATATCTGCAAATCAATCAATGTAATTCACCACATTAACAAATTGAAAAATAAAAGCCATATGATATCTCAATAGATGCAGAGAAAGCCTTTGACAAAATTCAACATCCATTTATGATAAAAACTCTCCAGAAAGCAGGAATAGAAGGAACATACCTCAACATAATAAAGCTATATATGACAAACCCACAGCAAACATTATCTTCAATGGTGAAAATTGAAAGCATTTCCCCTAAAGTCAGGAACAAGACAAGGGTGCCCACTTTCAATGCTACTATTACTAAGCGCGGGCGGCTGCAAGAGCCGGCTCACTAAGCGCGACCGAGAGGAGCTACCCACGTCCGAGGTCAGGGGCAGTGGCCTAGAGTGCCAGGCTGTAACGGTGCAGGAACGGCCGAGAGGAGCTACCCTGTGTCCGATGTCAGGGGCAGCGACGAAAGGAGCTACCCCGCATCTGAGGTCAGTTGCGGCCGGGAGGAGACACCCTGCGTCAGAGGTCAGGGGCAGTGGCCGGGAGGAGACACCCCACGTCCGAGGTCAGGGGCAGTGGCCGGGAGGAGATACCCCACGTCCGAGGTCAGGGGCGGCTGGGAGAAGCCACCTTGCGCCTGAGGCCAGGGGCAGTGAACCTGAGGAGCCACCCTGAGTCTGAGGCTAGGGACGACAGCTGGAAGGAGCCACCCACGCCTGAGGCCAATGCCCGCAGCCAGGAGGAGCAACCCGAGGAGCAGTGGCTGCGCAGGCACAAGAGGGCTTAGAGGAGCTATCCCACGTTGAAGGTCAGACGGTGGCGGTAAGGAGATACCCTTCATCCAATGTAAGGAGCAGCGGCTGTGCTTTGCTGGAGCAGCCATGAAGAGATTCCCCCACATTCAAGGTAAGAGAAACACAAGCAAGATGGTAGGTGTTGCAAGAGGGCATCAGAGGGCAGACACACTGAAACCATACTCACAGAAAACTAGTCAATCTAATCACACTAGGACCACAGCCTTGTCTAACTCAATGAAACCAAGCCATGCTTGTGGGGCAACCCAAGATGTGCGGGTCATGGTGGAGAGGTCTGACAGAACATGGTCCACTGGAGAAAGGAATGGCAAGCCACTTCAGTATTCTTGCCTTGAGAACCCCATGAACAGCATGAAAAGGCAATATGATAGGATACCAAAAGAGGAACTCCCCAGGTCATTAGGTGCCCAATATGCTACTGGAGATCATAGGAAAAATAACTACAGAAAGAACGAAGGGAAGGAGCCAAAGCAAAAACAATACCCAGTTGTGGATGTGACTGGTGATAGAAGCAAGATCCAATGCTGTAAAGAGCAATACTGCATAGGACCTGGAATGTCAGGATCATGAATGAAGGCAAATTGGAAGTGGTCAAACAAGAGATGGCAAGGGTGAACGTCGAAATTCTAGGAATCAGCAAACTAAAGTGGACTGGAATGGGTGAATTTAACTCAGATGACCATTATATCTACTACTGCGGGCAGGAATCTCACAGAAGAAATGGACTAGGCTACATGGTCAACGAAAGAGTCCAAAATACAGTACTTGAATGCAATCTCAGAAATGACAGAATGATCTCTGTTTGTCTCCAAGGCAAACCATTCAATATCACAGTTATCCAAGTCTATGCCCCAACCAGTAATGCTGAAGAAGCTGAAGTTGAATGGTTTTATGAAGATCTACAAGACCTTTTAGAACTAACACCCAAAATAAGATGTCCTTTTCATTATAGAGGACTGGAATGCAAAAGTAGGAAGTTTAGAAACACCTGGAGTAACAGGCAAATTTGGCCTTGGAATGCGGAATGAAGCAGGGCAAACACTAACAGAGTTTTACAAGAAAATGCACTGGTCATAGCAAACAACCTCTTCCAACAACACAAGAGAAGACTCTACACATGGACATCACCAGATGGTCAACACCGAAATCAGATTGATGATATTCTCTGCAGCCAAAGATGGAGAAGCTCTATACAGTCAACAAAAACAAGACCAGGAGCTGACTGTGGCTCAGATCATAAAGGCCTTATTAACAAACTCAGACTCAAATTGAAAACTGCTAGACCATTCACATATGACCTAAATCAAATCGCTTATGATTATACAGTGGAAGTGAGAAATAGATTTAAGGGCCTAGATCTGATAGATAGAGTGCCTGATGAACTATGGAGTGAGGTTCATGACATTGTGCAGGAGACAGGGATCAAGACCATCCCCATGGAAAAGAAATGCAAAAAAGCAAAATGGCTGTCTGGGGAGGCCTTACAAATAGCTGTGAAAAGAAGAGAGGCAAAAAACAAAGGAGAAAAGGAAAAATATAAGCATCTGAATGCAGAGTTCCAAAGAATAACAAGAAGAGATAAGAAAGCCTTCTTCAGCGATCAATGCAAAGAAATAGAGGAAAACAACAGAATGGGAAACACTAGAGATCTCTTCAAGAAAATTAGAGATACCAAGGGAACATTTCATGCAAAGATGGGCTCGATAAAGGACAGAAATGGTATGGACCTAAGAGAAGCAGAAGATATTAAGAAGAGGTGGCAAGAGTACACAGAAGAACTGTACAAAAAAGATCTTCACGACCCAGATAGTCATGATGATGTGATCACTCATCTAGAGCCAGACATCCTGGAATGTGAAGTCAAGTGGGCCTTAGAAAGCATCACTATGAACAAAGCTAGTGGAGGTGATGGAATTCCAATTGAGCTATTTCAAATCCTGAAAGATGATGCTGTGAAAGTGCTACAGTCAATATGCCAGCAAATTGGGAAAACTCAGCAGTGACCACAGGACTGGAAAAGGCCAGTTTTCATTCCAATTCCAAAGAAAGGCAATGCCAAAGAATGCCCAAACTACTGCACAATTGCACTCATCTCACATGCTAGTAAAGTAATGCTCAAAATTCTCCAAGCCAGGCTTCAGCAATACATGAACCGTGAACTTCCAGATGTTCAAGCTGGTTTTAGAAAAGGCAGAGGAACCAGAGATCAAATTGCCAACATCCGCTGGATCATGGAAAAAGCAAGAGAGTTCCAGAAAAACATCTATTTCTGCTTTATTGACTATGCCAAAGCCTTTGACTGTGTGGATGACAATAAAGTGTGGAAAATTCTGAGAGAGAGGGGAATACCAGACCACCTGACCTGCCTGTTGAGAAATCTGTATGCAGGTCAGGAAGCAACAGTTAGAACTGGACATGGAACAACAGACTGGTTCCACATAGGAAAAGGAGTACATCAAGGCTGTATATTGTCACCCTGCTTATTTAACTTATATGCAGTGTACATCATGAGAAACGCTGGACTGGAAGAAACACAAGCTGGAATCAAGATTGCTGGGAGAAATCACAATAACCTCAGATATGCAGATGACACCACCCTTATGGCAGAAAGTGAAGAGGAGCTAAAAAGCCTCTTGATGAAAGTGAAAGAGGAGAGCGAAAAAGTTGGTCTAAAGCTCACCATTCAGAAAACAAAGATCATGGCATCCGGTCCCATCACTTTATGGGAAATAGATGGGGAAACAGTGGAAACAGTGTCAGACTTTATTTTTAGGGGCTCCAGAATCACTGCAGATGGTGATTGCAGCCATGAAATTAAAAGACACTTACTCCTTGGAAGAAAAGGTATGATCAACCTAGATAGCATATTGAAAAGCAGAGACATTACTTTGCCAACAAAGGTCCGTCTAGTCAAGGCTATGGTTTTTCCTGTGGTCATGTATGGATGTGAGAGTTGGACTGTGAAGAAGGCTGAGTGCCGAAGTATTGATGCTTTTGAACTGTGGTGTTGGAGAAGACTCTTGAGAGTCTCTTGGACTACAAGGAGATCCAACCACCCCATTCTGAAGGAGATCAACCCTGGGATTTCTTCAGAGGGAATGATGCTAAAGCTGAAACTCCAGTACTTTGGCCACTTCATGAGAAGAGTTGACTCATTGGAAAAAGCTCTGATGCTGGGAGGGATTGGGGGCAGGAGGAGAAGGGGACAACTGAGGATGAGATGGCTGGATGGCATCAAGGACTCGATGGACGTGAGTCTGGATGAACTCTGGGAGACGGTGATGGACAGGGAGGCCTGGCGTGCTGCGATTCATGGGGTTGCAAAGAGTCGGACACGACTGTGTGACTGAACTGAACTGAACTGAACTGATTCAACATAGTTCTGGACGTTTTGGCCACAGCAATCAGTGCAGAAAAAGAAATAAAAGGAATCCAAATTGGATAAGAAGTAAAACTTTCACTGTTTGCAGATGACATGATCCTCTACATAGAAAACCCTAAAGACTCCACCAGAAAATTATTAGAGCTAATCAATGAATATAGTAAAGTTGTGGAATATAAAATCAACACACAGAAATCCCTTCCATTCCTATACACAAGTAATGATAAAGTATAAAAAGAAATTAAGGAAACAATTCCATTCACCATTGCAACGAAAATAATAAAATACTTAGGAATATATCTACCTAAAGAAACTAAAGACCTATATGTAGAAAACTATAAAACACTGATGAAAGAAATCAAAGAGGACACTAATAGATGGAGAAATATACCATGTTCATGGATCAGAAGAATCAATATAGTGAAAATGAGTATACTACCCAAACCAATCTACAGATTCAATGCAATCTTTATCAAGCTACCAGCGATATTTTCACATAGCTAGAACAATTAATTTCAAGATTTGTATGGAAATACTGAAAACCTTGAATAGCCAAAGCAATCTTGAGAAAGAGGAATGGAACTGGAGGAATCAACCTGCCTGACTTCAGGCTCTACTACAAAGCCACAGTCATCAAGACAGCATGGTACTGGCACAAAAACAGAAATATAGATCAATGGAACAAAATAGAAAGCCCAGAGATAAATCCACACACATATGGACACCTTATCTTCAACAAAGGAGGCAAGAATATACAATGGATTAAAGACAATTTCTCTTTAACAAGTGATCATGCTGGGAAAACTGGTCAACCACTTGTAAAAGAATGAAACTAGAACACTTTCTAACACCACACACTAAAATAAACTCAAAATGGATTAAAGATCTAAATGTAAGACCAGAAACTATAAAGCTCCTAGAGGAGAACATAGGCAAAACACTCTCCGACATAAATCACAGCAGGATCCTCTATGATCCACCTCCCAGAATACTGGAAATAAAAGCAAAAATAAACAAATGGGATCCAATTAAAATTAAAAGCTTCTGCACAACAAAGGAAAATATAAGTAAGGTGAAAATACAGCCTTTGGAATGGGAGAAAACAATAGCAAATGAAGCAACTGACAAACAACTAATCTCAAAAATATACAAGCAACTTATGCAGCTCAATTCCAGAGAAATAAATGACCCAATCAAAAAATGAGCCAAAGAATTAAATAGACATTTCTCCAAAGAAGACATACGGATGGCTAACAAACACATGAAAAGATGCTCAACATCACTCTTTATCAGAGGAATGCAAATCAAGACCACAATGAGGTACCATTTCACACCAGTCAGAATGGCTGCGATGCAAAAGTCTGCAAGCAATAAATGCTGGAGAGGGTGTGGAGAAAAGGGAACCCTCTTACACTGTTGGTGGAAATGCAAACTAGTACAGCCACTATGGAGAACAGTGTGGAGAATCCTTAAAAAACTGGAAATGGAACTGCCATATGACCCAGCAATCTCACTGCTGGGCATAAACACCATGTTAACTAGAATTGAAAGAGACACATGTATCCCAATGTTTATCGCAGCACTGTTTATAATAGCCAGGACATGGAAGCAACCTAGAGGTCCATCAGCAGATGAATGGAAAAGAAAGCTGTGGTACATATACACAATGGAGTATTACTCAAGCATTAAAAAGAATACATTTGAATCAGTTCTAATAAGGTGGATGAAACTGGAGCCTATTATACAGAGTGAAATAAGCCAGAAAGAAAAACACCAATACAGTATACTAACACATATATATGGAATTTGCTGCTAAGTCACTTCAGTCATGTCCAACTCTGTGTGACCCCATAGATGGCAGCCCACCAGGCTCCCTCATCCCTGGGATTTTCCAGGCAAGAACACTGGAGTGGGTTGCCATTTCCTTCTCCAATGCATGAAAGTGAAAAGTGAAAGTGAAGTCACTCATTCGTGTCCAACCCTCAGCGACCCCATGGACTGCAGCCTTCCAGGCTCTTCCGTCCATGGGATTTTCCAGGCAGGAGTACTGGAGTGGGGTGCCATTGAAAGATGGTAATGATAACCCTGTATGCGAGATAGCAAAAGAGACACAGATGTAAAAAACAGACTTTTGGACTCTGTGGGAGAGGGAGAGGGTGGGATGATTTGGGAGAATGGCATTGAAACATGTATACTATCATGTAAGAAACGAATCACTAGTCTAGGTTCGATACAGGATACAGGATGCTTGGGGCTGGTGCACTGGGATGACCCAGAGAGATGATATGGGGAGGGAGGTGGGAGGGGCGTTCAGGGTTGGGAACTCATGTACACCTGTGGTGGATTCATGTCAATGTATGGCAAAACCAATGCAGTATTGTAAAGTAAAAAAATTTAAAAAAAAAATTTTTTAATTAAAAAAAAAAGAATGGGAGTGATGTGGTAGAGAAGTATTTGTTATAACAGGCAACACAAAGGATCCTCATGATATTGGAACTGTTTAGTATCTTGACTAAACAGTTGGGAGATATGCAAATCTACATAAGTGATAATATTGTATACATCTTAAAATAATCAATTATTCTTGTATTAGTATGATATACTTAAAGCATCTTATACACGTTAACACACTAGAACTTAATACACACAAGCACACACATGCAAATGAGTACAAGTAAAACTGGGAAAAGCTGAATAGTGTAGGTGGATTGCACCAAAGTCAGTGTCCTGGTTGTGATATTGTACTCTAGTTTGTAAGATGTTGGGGAAAACTGCATGAAAAATATATGGAGTCTCTCTGTATTTTTTCTTACAACTGCATGTGAATCTACAATTATCTGAATTAAAAATTCAATTAAAATAAAGAGAGAAGGCAATACCATATCAAAATTTTGATGGTTCTCTGGTGCTCCACTGCCAGGTGACTCCTGCCAAGACATTAAACTGGGGATTCATTCACCTTTTTAGGTGCCATTAAGAAGGGTATTTACCTTGGGCTTTTGAGAGTTACAATTCCTGCATTTCCTGTGATTTTCTCACCTCAAACAGATGGTGATATAAAGTAGCATCAGTTCAGTTCAGTTCAGTCGCTCAGTCGCGTCCAACTCTTTGCGATCCCATGGACTGCAGCACACCAGGCTTCCCTGTCCATCACCAACTCCTGGAGCTTGCTCAAACTCATGTCCATTTGAGTCGGTAGTGCCATCCAACCATCTCATCCTCTGACATTCCCTTCTTCTGCCTTCAATCTTTCAAAGCGTCTGGGTCTTTTCCAATGAGTCAGTTCTTTGTATCAGGTGGCCAGAGTATTGGAGTTTCAGCTTCAGCATTAGTCCTTCCAATATTCAGGACTGATTTCCTTTAGGATGGACTCGTTGGATTTCCATGCAGTCCAAGGGACTCTCAAGACTCTTCTCCAACACCACCATTCAAAAGCAACAGTTCTTCAGTGCTCAGCTTTCTTTCCAACACTCACATCCATACATGACTACTGGAAAAACCATAGCTTTGACTAGATGGACCTTTGTTGGCAAAGTAATGTCTCTGATTTTTAATATGTTGTCTAGGTTGGTCATAAATTTTCTTCCAAGGAGCAAGCATCTTTTAATTTCACGGCTGCAGTCACCATCTGCACTGATTTTGGAGCCCCCCAAAATAAAGTCTCTCATTGTTTTCATTGTTTCCCCATCTATTTGCCATGAAGTGATGGGACCAGATGCCATGATCTTAGTTTTTTGAATGTTGACTTTTAAGCCAACTTCTTCACTCTCCTCTTTCACTTTCATCAAGAGGCTCTTTAGTTCTTTGCTTTCTGCCCTAAGGGTGGTGTTATATGTGTATCTGAGGTTATTGATATTTCTCCCAGCAGTCTTGATTACAGCCTGTGCTTCATCCAGTCCAGCGTTTCTCATGATGTACTCTGCACATAAGTTAAATAAGCAGAGTGACAATATACAGCCTTGATGTAATCCTTTCCCTATTTGGAATCAGTCTGTTGTTTCATGTTCAGTTCTAACTGTTGCTTCTTGACCTGCATACAGATTTCTCAGGAGGCAAATCAGGTGGTCTGGTGTTCCCATCTCTTTAAGAATTTTTCACAGTTTTTTGTGACCCACACAGTCAAAGGCTTTGGAGTAGTCAATAATGCAGAAGTGGATGTTTTTCTGGTATTCTCTTGCTTTTTGGATGATCCAACGGATGTTGGCAATTTGACCTCTGGTTCCTCTGCCTTTTCTAAAACCAGCTTGAACATCTGGAAGTTCACAGTTCATGTATTGCTGAAGCCTGGCTTGGAGAATTTTGAGCATTACTTTACTAGCATGTGAGATGAGTGCAATTGTGTGGTAGTTTGAGCATTATTTGACATTGCCTTTCTTTGGGATTGGAATAAAAATGGACATTTTCCAGTCCTGTGGCCACTGCTGAGTTTCCCAAATTTGCTGACATATTGACTGTAGCACTTTCACAGCATCATCTTTTAGGATTTGAAATAGCTCAACTGGAATTCCATCACCTCCACTAGCTTTGTTCATATTGATGCTTCCTAAGGCCCATTTGCCTTCACATTCCAGGATGTCTGGCTCTAGGTGAGTGATCACACCATCGTAATTATCAGGGTCGTGAAGATCTTTTTTGTACAGTTCTTCTATGTATTCTTGCCACCTCTTCTCAATATCTTCTGTTTGTTAGGTCCCTACCATTTCTGTCCTTTATTGTGCCCATCTTTGCATGAAAAGTTCCCTTGGTATCTCTAATTTTCTTGAAGAGATCAGTCTTTCCCATTCTGTTGGTTTCCTCTATTTCTTTGCATTGATCACTGAGGAAGGCTTTCTTATCTCCCCTTGTTAGTCTTTGGAACTCTGCATTCAAATGGGAATATCTTTCCTTTCTCCTTTGATTTTCACTTCTCTTCTTTTCACAGCTAGTTGTAAGGCCTCTTCAGATAGCCATTTTGCTTTTTTGCATTTATTTTTCTTGAGGATGGTCTTGATCTTTGTCTCCTGTACAGTTTCATGAACCTCTGTCCATAGTTCATCAAGCACTCTATCTATCAGATCTAGTCTCTTAAATCTATTTCTCACTTCCACTGTATAAGGGATTTGATTTAAGCCATATCTGAATGGTCTAGTTATTTTCCCCACTTTCTTCAATTTAAGACTGAATTTGGTAATAAGGAGCTCATGATCTGAGCCACAGTCAGCTCCTGGATTTGTTTTTGCTGACTGTATAGAGCTTCTCCATCTTTGGCTGCAAAGAATATAATCAATCTGATTTCGATGTTGACCATCTGGTGATGTCCATGTGTAGAGTCTTCTCTTGTGTTGTTGGAAGAGGGTGTTTGCTATGACCAGTGCGTTCCCTTGGCAAAACTCTATTAGCCTTTGCCCTGCTTCATTCTGTACTCCAAGGCCAAATAAGCCTGTTACTGCAGGTGTTTCTTGACTTCCTACTTTTGCATTCCAGTCCCCTATAATGAAAAGGACATGTTTTCTGGGTGTTAGTTCTAAAAGGTCTTGTAGGTCTTCATAGAACTGTTGAACTTCAGCTTCTGCAGTGTTACTAGTTGGGGCATAGACTTGGATTACTGTGATATTGAATGGTTTGCCTTGGAGACGAACAGAGATCACTCTGTCATTTTTAAGATTGCATCCAACTACTGCATTTGGGACTCTTGTTGACTCTGAGGGCTACTCCATTTGTTCTAAGGGATTCCTGCCCACAGTAGTAGATATAATGGTCATCTGAATTAATTCACCCATTCCAGTCCATCTTAGTTTGCTGATTCCTAGAATGTCAATGTTCACTCTTGCCATCTCTTGTTTGACCACTTCCTATTTGCGTTGATTCATGGACCTAACAATCCAGGTTCCTATGCAATATTGCTGTTTACAACATTGGACCTTGGTTCTATCACCAGTCACATCCTCAACTGGATGTTTTTTTTTTTTTGCTTTGGCTCCATCCCTTCATTCTTTCTGGAGTTATTTCTCCACTGATCTCCAGTAGCATATTGGGCACCTACCAACCTGAGGAGTTCATCTTTCAGTGTCCTTTTTGCCTTTCATACTGTTCATGGGGTTCTCAAGGCAAGAATACTGAAGTGGTTTGCCATTCCCTTTTCCAGTGGACCACATTCTGTCAGACCTCTCCACCATGACCCCACCGTCTTGGGTGGCCCCACAAAGCGTGGCTTATTTTCATTGAGTTAGACAAGGTTGTGTTCCATGTGATCAGATTCAGTAGTTTTCTGTGATTGTGGTTTCAGTCTTTCTGCCCTCTGATGCCCTCTCTCAACACCTACCGTCTTACTTGGGTTTCCTCTTACCTTGGATGGGGGGTATCTTTTCATGGCTGCTCCAGCAAAGCGCAGCTGCTGCTCATGACCTTGGATGTGGGGTATCTCCTGTAGGCCTCGCTCCTGACCTTGGGCATGGGGTATCTCCTCTCAGCTGCCGCTCCTGACCTTGGGCATGGGGTATCTCCTGTAGGCCTCGCTCCTGACCTTGGGCATGGGGTATCTCCTCTCAGCTGCCGCTCCTGACCTTGGACATGGGGTAGCTCCTCTCTGTGGCTTCTCCTGATCTTGGACGTGGGGTAGCCCCTGTGCCGCCACCCCTGTGCGGCACGCACAGCCGCTGCCCCCAGCCCCTGCCCCTGCCCGTGCAGCTGCCACAGCCAGAGATACTAAACATCCAATGAAGTTCCCTCTTCCCCATAAATTAAAAGAAATCTGGGGAATTGTGCAGGCAGGATCCATGAGCACAGGTAGTACTAGCACGTGAAAGAAGATACCACACCAGTAAAACAGTGGTAAAAGTGTGATTTTCTTCTCTTATGCTTAGGAAGAAATACACTACATTGTGTTCAGGTGGTAGAATGGGTATAATATTTTCTTTTTCTTTAGAAAATGAGCATGCTTTCATTTGGTAAAGAAGAATTTTTAAAAATGAACCTGTCATTTTTTCCTGCCACTAGAGAAACACTTTACTGGAGGATTAAAAAAATGAAAATGATGCCATGATATAGATGATGGTGGCTGTCTGGGTTGATGCCTTAAAGTCAATCTTTATATTTCTATTTATGAATCTCTTTAGTTACAAATTTCATGTACAATCAGACAAGAACATTTTAAATGAAAAAGGCAAATGAGTAATTATTTTTCAGGTGGATTAATAAGGGCTGCAGTCAGCCTTGTATAACCTACTGCAGTAAAACCATCCATGTAAATATGGACAAAGTCTTCAATAACTATTGATTGATCTGAATGGGTTCTGAACAAAAATATGTGAGCAAAAAAAGTATATGAATGTGCTTGGTTCTGAGGAAGACAAAGTCATGGCTAAAGTCAATTTCAGAGAGATAACAACGCACTGAAAGCAGTTCACTTAGACCACGTGACTGTTGAACACAGGTCCCACACAGAGCAGAAACTCATTTGAGTTTGCTTTGGGCAAATGGCATATGGTGTCCTTCACAATTTGTCCACAATGGATCTTTATGAATTACCAAATTACACACTCCAGTCACATTCACAGTGGCGAATTTCAAGCTGTTCTTCAAACAAAACATTCTCTTTCAACCTCTGTGCTTTCACATTGAAACAGGCCTCCCCTCTGGGTCTAGTGAACTCCTGCGTCCACCTCAGGATGAGGATGGAGACACAGGTGCTGGAGGTGGGCAGCTGTCAGTGACCTGGAAACTGGGCATCACAGCTGCAGGACTCAGGGGTGCTGGGGAGTGTGGGCCAGAGGTTACAGGCATCCTACAGCATCTCTGGGGAGACAGGTCTCACACATACTCCGGGGACAGGTGGTGGCCTAGGGGGTGGAGACCAACGCCCAACAAAGGAACCTGGGAGGAGCAACAAAACTCTCCATCTGGATTGACCCTTTGACCTGGAAATTCTAGTTCTAGGAATTTTCTCTAAACCTGTACAAGTACAAAACAACAGAGGAACAGGTTTTTAATAACTGTGGCATGATTATTATAGCAAAACATTGGGAACAACTTAATATTCATTCATGAGAAACTAGTTGAATAAAGTTTGGCATATCCATATACTGGAGTACTAAGAATGAGGAAGAGCCCTATGAACTCATGGAGAGTGACTTCCAGGACATACTTTAAGTGAAAAAAAGTACAAAAGAGTATGTATAGCATGCTGTCCTTGCTGTAAGAAAGAGGAGTAATTTCATATATATATGTATATATATAGCAATATATGTATTGTGATGTATACACTGCAAAAAGAAATACAGAAGGAATTGGGAGAGTAGCATGGAAACATACACTATCATATGTAAAATAGATAGCCAGCAGGAATTTGCTGTATGACACAGGGAGCTCAACCTGGTGCTCTGTGACAACCTAGAGGGGTGGGTTGGGGGCGGTGGGAGAAAGGTTCAAGTGGGAGGGGACATGTGTATACCTATGGCTAATTCATGTTGATGTATGGCAGAAGCCAACACAATATTGTAAAGCAATTATCCTCCAACTAAAAATAAATTAAAAAAAAAGAAATATGAGGAATAAGTCATAAACTACGGTGATATTTATATGTGCAGTTGGTGGGAAGCAGGTAGGGACAAAGGGATAGGAAGGAGACCTCTCAGGCTATTTCTCTTTAGATGATTTTGACTTTTGAGTTATGTATGTTTTACATAGTCAAAAGAAAAAAATTAAAGGATTTAAAAAATAAAACTAAAATTGGTCACAAAAAAAATCAACCTAAGTATACATCAAAAATATAACCACACAGAAGAAGAATTAATTCAAGCCACTTTGGAACTCAGTTCTCTGACTATGAACTTTAATACTAAGGCTATATTCTAAGTACCAAAACAACTGCAGAAACACAAAATAGAAAAACTCAAACTTTACCTAGTAGTAAAGTAGGACCAACTTGCTGCAGGTGGTATCACTCAAGGAGTGATTCTGAAACTATTTTGCTGGGGTTGCAGGGTAGAGGAAATAATAGATACATTCGTTCTGATACTGTAGGGAACCAGGGTTCTCACTGTGAAAAAGAGATATACGAATAAGGAAAGAGGCAAGGAGAAGAACTGTGTGTTCCTAGGCTAACATTAAAGTTATCAGTGTAAACTCATGAAATTTAAAAATAAGTTTCCTGATTCTATCTACCAGAAGGGTCTAGAAGCAGGGACAGCTGAATAGCCCCATCGGCTATGAATGCATTAACGACACTGTATATTTGATGACACAATTGGGCACTGAGGTGCCTTTTAATCTAGCCACCCACACAATGAGGTTGGGTGAATTTTCTGAATCTAATGATCTGAGGCCTTGAAGAGGAAGTGGGAGTGGAAAATTAAAGAAGGGACCACTTCTGAGAGTGTTAGTGGAGTCGCCATGAAGCACACTCTGTTATGCTGTAATTTTTAAAAATATTTATTTGGCTTCCCCGGGTCTTAGTTGCAGCATGCAGAATCTTTAGCTACAGCATGCAACATCTTAGTTGTGACGTGCAGGATCTAGTTCCCTAACCAGGGATCAAACCTAGGCCCCCCTGCCTTGGGAGCATGACATCTTAGCCTCTTGACCACCAGGGAAGTCCCTGTTATGCTATTAATATAATTTTTGACAAGGTCAGTGGGTATGAGAGAGCAAAATTGTTGTCTGTTGAGGATTTGGAAACATTTAGAAGAGATAAACATGAGTCTCTAGTAATATACTTTACTCCTTTTCAAAGTCACTTATCTCTTTATTATTCCTTAATTCCCACACTTGTGCTCAGACTCTCAGTCATATTCAACTCTTTGCAACCCCATGGAGCCATATTATTTACTCTATCAATATTCATTATGTGCAAAGTCTCTTTAGTTGTGTCCATCTGTTTGTGATCTCATGGACTGTAGCCTGCCAGGCTCCTCCGCCCATGGAATTCTCCAGGCAAGAATACTGGGGTGGGTTGCCCTTTCCTCCTCAAGGGGATCTTCTGACCCAGAGTTCGAACCTACATCTCCTGCATCTCCTGCATTGGCAGGAGGATTCTTTACCACTGCGCCACCTGGGAAGCCCTTAACTCCCATAAAAATCTATGGATAAGAAGACCAGAGAACTCTCCAAGTTATGTACGTGTCACGATTCTCTACTGTCTGTGCGTGTCCTGCTGAGACTGTCTGTAACCTTGGTTGTGTGATCGCTGTCGTGTCAGCCTGAGCAAACTGCAGTTACGGAGACAAAGAGCAAGTGTTAACAACTGGATGTTTCCTCAATGTATTGCATGGAATGTGGAGGAAACCTTAATTCCTCTGGAATGGGTGGCTGTGTGTGTGTGTGTGTGTGTGTGTGAGTTGCTCAGTCATGTCCAACTTTTTGCGACCCCTGTAGCCCTCCAGGCTTCTCTGTCCATGGAATTTCCAAGGAAGAATACTGGAGTGGGTTGCCATGTCATTCCCCAGGGGGACAGGTGGCTACTTAGATCTAAAAGGATCTAAGAAATCAGGCCAATGTGGAGGCACGTGGACAGCGAGAAGAATGGTACGAATGAGCCAAGGGTTTACAAGCAGAGCAGGGTCTTCCCAGTAGAGGCAATAACTGGTCAGAGTGGGTGGTGACATGACGTCTTGGGGAAAGTACAGAGAGAGAGCTGAAGAATGTTTAAAGTAATACTAAACCAAAAATAACACCAACCAAACCATAAACCATATGTTTCTAAAGGGTCCTTAAAAGATCAGAAGACAGATCTTAGGGTGGGTTCAAATTCTCAGAAATGAGAACCAGCTCATAGCTGAGCAGAAATAAAAGTGAAACATAAGCACTTGCCACAGTGTTTCCAATTTAGTGATCATCCTATAGCTAACAATAAATAATAGCATCTGTCTTCCATAGAGTACCAACAGGTATGCTAAATAGGGACAAAGTAATAAAAAATTTAGCCATCCTAAAATGCTAGAAGAAGAATATTATGGGCCCACAAGGCGCACACACACATATTGAATTCAGATGTATGAAATGTCTTGCCTAACGATCAAGCAGAGGGAAGGAAATCAGTGGCTGTTGCCCGAGAACTTGGGATATATGATTCTCTGAGTACAGAATAGAAACAGACCAGTAGTTGTTTTCTTTTCAGTTTAATAACTGTATTAACTTGATCTGTGCTCTTATCAGCTCTAAGCAGAGAGGAAACAGAGCTTTAACTTCACTGGGCTGTAGAACAATAACCCATAATTCAGATGTTTCCGGAAGTGAGGTTGGTGATTACTGTCTGGCATCCAAACGTAAATTGAGGTTGAGCATCACTGTATGGTCAGCAATACCTTACTTGTGGGAGCCAGTGGACGTTCAAGTTGGAGGCGGGAGGACCTCCACTCAGTGCAAGGTGACCGGACCCAAGTAACGGCATCAGCAGATACGGGCAGCCCCGCCTGTGACCTTGGAGACTGAGCCGCTCAGGGCGGGGGTGGGGGGTGGGGTTTGCACAGGAGCATGGCCCACCCAGCTCCAAGCAATGCTGGAGCCCAAACAGGGCATTAAGTAATCAATATGAAGATGTTTACGCTGCTTGGTGTCTATGTCAGAAGCTTTCTCTATCTCTTTTATACTTTAATAAAACTATATTACACAAAAGCTCTGAGCAATCAAGCTTCGTCACTGGCCCCAGATTGAATTCTTCTCCTCTGGAGGCAAGAATCCCAGTATCTTCCGTGGTTCAGCAACAAACTTTCATCTTGGGGGCTCGTCTGGGATTCTTCAGGACAAGGTTAGGATGCTTGGAGCTCTAGTTCTTTGTTCTCCTAACAAACATGTTTTCTGCTGTACTTGACTAACTCTCCAGTGTGCTTGTGTGTATGACACACCCTGTGTGAAGCAAGTGAGGAGCCCTACTCTGCAGTTCCATGGTGACCTCATATGGCTTATGGCAGAAACCCTGTCAGGGATTTATACTGACCTGCCATTAGACTTCCCTGGTGGCTCAGATGGTAAAGCATCTGCCTACAATGCAGGAGACATGGGTTCAACCCCTGGGTCAGGAAGATCTCTTGGAAAAGGAAATGGCAACCCACTCCAGTATTCTTGCCTGGAAAATTCCATGGATGGAGGAACCTGGTAGTCTACAGTCCATGGGGTTGCAAAGAGTTGAACACAACCAAGTGATTTCACTTTCACTTGCACTGCTTGGTATCAATCTCTTCCTGTCTCTAAGTACCTTCTCCAGACTCTAATATATGCCCATGATATGTGTGTGTGTGCTGCACAAGTTGTGTGTTTCTCCTGCCCTGGAGGATAGTGGGGTCGAATCCACATATTTTCAAGTCCATCAAGAGCAAACCTCTTTCTTATCCATTCCTCTTCTTTGAGATTAAAATATGTTTCGGTCTTTCCACTGTTCTTGCTTGGAAAATCCCATGGACAGAGGAGCCTGGTTGGCTAAAGTCCATGAGGTCACAAAGAGTCAGACACGACTGAAGCAATGTGGAGGAGCTGGAAGGCTTTGAGCAAATACTGAAAATGTATTTGCTCCATTCATGACGAAGATTGGAAGCTGGAAGGAGCATAACAAAGGGTTATGAGCTTTCACCGAGTGCCTGAGGCTGGGAACGGATAACGAACGGTTATATGCCTGGCCTCGAGGCGTTCGAAGGCTTCCTTCTGACCACCTGTTTCTGAGAGCAAGGACTGTTGTTTCATGATAAGGCTCCCTTTAGAGTTTTGCCAAAGCTACTTTATGGCTTGGGTGGTGGGAACTGTATTTTATGCTTAAATGCTTTGATGTTTATCTGAAATGGCTACGTGCAAGTCTGTCTTATGCTCTATTCCCTGAAAACTATAAAACTACACAATTTGATAATAAACTTTGTCAGACCACTAGAGGCCCCTGAGTGTCCTTTTCAGAGTGCGGTTCTCCGAGCCTTACGAAGCAACTTAGCATCATGCATTCAGGTCATTTGTGGGTTGTGTCTAGAATTTCATTTGGGTTTTTCTATACCAGTTTATGGAAATACCCAAACTTTCTGGCCAACCCAATAATACTCTTTTCATTTCAGATGTAACCTAACAGCGACATGAGCTGAACTAGTTTTAAGATGCCCCACAAAGTTAGCATTAACTATAAATCAGTGCCATCTTCAGCTCTAGCAGTCTGAGGCAGGCACAGTTAGCTGCCTCATCCACTGGACTCTAGGAGCTCACTGATCTTATTTGGGTCATGTCAGCCAGCAGTCGATGTGTGTATGTGTTTGTCTCTGCCCTGAGGGCTAGGAGCTGCTTAACCAGGGGCTCTGTGTTTCATACCATGGTGTCAAGGCCTGGAACATAGTGTTCAATGTGTGCTGACTTAATACAAGTCTACGGCAAGCGAAATGCACAGCAGACTCGTACATAGTATTGTTATTGAGATTTTAGACAATGATGCTCAAACTCTAGGTATGCTTTCATAATGATGAAATCCGAGAGGTTCTTTCTAAATTACAATAGGTTAAAGGCATCTTTTAAGCTTTTCAGTTTAAAAATGTTTGCCATTAGACCCCCTTTTAAGAAACATACAATTTCCATTTTTCTTGTTCTACCAATTTATTTCTCAGTTTGTTTCTGCATCAAATAATGCTTTTCTCCTGTGTTACTCATACGTAACTGGAATAAGAGAGAGGGCAGTCTTAAGCTGAAGTCTGCCAAACAGACTTGCAAACCATATGAATATGTATTATCAGGTTTCATTCTGTGCATTTGTGACATGAACTTTTAAAAACCCATCACACATCTATAGCTTGGAATGTAAACTGAAGGAATCGATTCTACAAAATCAATGAAATAAAAAGCTCCAAGTGACTACTTTTACAGTTGACAGTTTGAAAGAAGAAAAATTTCCACTGTCCGTGCACACATCAAATCTCACTCGAAAGCCCTGGGCAGCCCATGTGGAAAAGAGGAAGGGGAACATACTCACCAAGGTTTGTGTCACGGACCTCATAGCCACCAGAATCAGTATCCTTTTAACAAAGGAGGCTGGGAAAACTGGATATCTATAGGCAATCTATGCTCCCTCCGTAGCAGCTTCATTGAGTTTCTATCATGAATGGACACTGGATTTTGCTGAAAGTTTCTTCAGTGTCTGTTAAGGTGATCATGTGATTTTCTTTATCCTTTACTTTGTTACTATGTTGTAGCATGTTGATTAACTTAAAACTAAATCATCACTGCATCCCTGGGGAAAAAATCTCCCTTGATCATGATGTATGATCCTTTTGATGTATTGCTGGATTTGATTGGCTAATATTTTGTCAAGGATTTTCACATTGATGTTCATCTGGGATATTACCTGCAATTTTCTTCTTTGGTAGGGTCTTTGTCCTGTTTTGGTTTCAAGGTTATGATGGCCTTATAGAATGACTGTGGAAATGTTCCCCCCTTTTCAATTTATAGAATAGTTTGAGAAGGCTAGGTATTAACTCTTCTTTAAGTGTTTGGTAGAGTTCCCCTATGAAACCATCTGATCCTGTTCTTTCATTTATGGAAACTGTTTTGAATAATGATTCAATTTCATTTCTAGTAATTGGTCTGTTTAGATTTCCTATTCCTTCCTGAGTCAGCCTTGGAAAATTATATGCTTCTAGGAATTTAGTTATTTCTTTTAGGTCATTCAATTTATTGGCATATAACTGTTCATAGTATTCTCTTAGGATTGTATTTCTATGATATTGGTTGTAACTTCTCTTTCTAGTTTTATTTATTTGGGCCCCTCTCTTTTTCTTGATGAGTTTGGGTTAAGGTTTATCAATTTTATCTTTGGAGAAGATAATTTCATTGATCTTTTCTATTATTGGTGGTGGTTTCTCATCCTACTTTATTTCCTTTCTTCTGCTAACTTTGGGCTCTGTTTGCTCTTCTTTTTCTAATTCCCTTAGGTGGAAATTTACGTGGACTATTTGGGATTTTTCTTATTTCTTGAGTAGGCTTGTATTGTTACTAACCATCCTCTTAGAATTGCTTTTGTTGTGTCATATAGATTTAAGAAAGTTACATTTCTATTTTCATCTGTCTCAAGGTATTTTTAGTTTTCTTTTTGATGATCATAGGATTTCTAGTAGCATGTTGGTTAGTCTCCACATGTTTTTGTTTTATTCCAGTTTTCCTCCTGTAATTAATTTCTAGTTTCATACCTTGAGTCAGAAAATGAAACAATATAATTTCAATTTTCTCAAATTTATTAAGGCTTCTTTAGTGGCCTAGCAGGTGACTTGGAGAAAGTTCCATGTGCACTTCAAAAGACTGTCTATTGTGTTGGGGGATGGAATGTTCTGTAACTGTAAATTCCAAGTGGCCTAACATGTCATTTAAGGCCACTCTCCTTACTGATTTTCTGTCTAATCTATCCACATTCATTAATGCAAGTGGCGTAATAATGTCCTCTACTATTAATGCAATACTACCAATCTCTCCCTTTATGTCTGTTAATAAGTGCTTTATACATTTAGAAGCTGTTAGGTACACATATATTTATGAACATTTTATATCTTCTTGGATTAACTCCTTTTTCATTATGTAATGCGTTTCTTTGTCTTTTGTCATAGACTTTGTTTTATATGAGCATTGCTACCCCGCTTCCTTTTTGTATCCATTTGTATGGAATGTTTCTCTCCATCCTTTCACATTCCTCTGTGTGTGTCTCCAGCTCTAAAGCAAGTCTCTTGTGTTGTTATGTTTAGTAGCTAAGTTGTGTCCAACTCTTTAGCGACCCTATGGACTGTATGCAGCCTGACAGACTCCTCTATCCATGGGATTTCCCAGGCAAGAATACTGGAGTGAGTTGCCATTTACTTCTCCAGGGATCTTTCCAAGAGATGGAATCTGCATCTCCTGCTTGGCAAGTGGATTCTCTACCATTTAACCACCAGGGAAGCCCAATTCTCTTGTAGGCAGCTTATTAACAGGTCTTGCTTGTTTGCTTTTATTCATTCACTCTATGTCTTTTAATTGTGGCATTTAGTCCATTTATTTTTAAAATGATTATTATTAGGTACGTACTTATTGCCATTTTGTCACTTATTTTCTGGTTGTTTCGTAGTTCTTTTAGTCTCTTCTTTGTGGTTCAATGATTTTATTTAGTGTTTTGTTTGGGTCCCTTTCTCATTTTTTGAGTGTTATCTATTGTAGATTTTGGTTTGTGGTTACCATGAGGTTCATATATATTGATATGTTATTGATATATATTATAAATGGATACATAATATTGATTATATTTTTATTTTAAACTGATAGTGATTTAAGATCCAGCACCTTCTAAAAGCCTTTGACTGTGTGGATCACAATAAACTGAAAAATTATGAGAGAGATGGGAATACCAGACCACCTGACCTGCCTCTTGAGAAACCTGTATGCAGGTCAGGAAGCAACAGTTAGAACTGGACACGGAACAGACTGGTTCCAAATAGGAAAAGGAGTACGTCAAGGCTGTATATTGTCACCCTGCTTATTTAACTTATATGCAGAGTACATCATGAGAAACGCTGGGCTGGAAGAAGCACAAGCTGGAATCAGGATTGCCGGGAGAAATATCAGTAACCTCAGATATGCTGATGACACCACCCTTATGGCAGAAAGTGAAGAGGAACTAAAAAGCCTCTTGATGAAAGTGAGAGAGGAGAGTGAAAAAGTTGGCTTAAAACAAAGCCAAAAGCTGGTTCTTTGAAAGGATAAATAAAATTGACAAACCATTACCCAGACTCATCAAGAAACAAAGAGAGAAAAATCAAATCAATAAAATTAGAAATGAAAATGGAGAGATCACAACAGACAACACAGAAATACAAAGGATCATAAGAGACTACTATCAGTAATTATATGCCAA
The DNA here is from genome assembly GCF_032405125.1 of Capricornis sumatraensis. NCBI lineage: Eukaryota > Metazoa > Chordata > Mammalia > Artiodactyla > Bovidae > Capricornis > Capricornis sumatraensis. Next base: position 9,926,558 of record NC_091089.1, on the reverse strand, counting down.
TAAAATGGACAACGTGGAAGAAATGGACAAATTCTTAGAAAAGTACAACTTTCCAAAACTGAACCAGGAAGAAATAGAAAATCTTAACAGACCCATCACAAGCACGGAAATTGAAACTGTAATCAGAAATCTTCCAGCAAACAAAAGCCCAGGTCCAGATGGCTTCACAGCTGAATTCTACCAAAACTTTAGAGAAGAGCTAACATCTATCCTACTCAAACTCCTCCAGAAAATTGCAGAGGAAGGTAAACTTCCAAACTCATTCTATGAGGCCACCATCACCCTAATCCCAAAACCTGACAAAGATGCTACAAAAAAAGAAAACTACAGGCCAATATCACTGATGAACATAGATGCAAAAATCCTCAACAAAATTCTAGCAATCAGAATCCAACAACACATTAAAAAGATCATACACCATGACCAAGTGGGCTTTATCCCAGGGATGCAAGGATTCTTCAATATCTGCAAATCAATCAATGTAATTCACCACATTAACAAACTGAAAAATAAAAGCCATATGATTATCTCAATAGATGCAGAGAAAGCCCTTGACAAAATTCAACATCCATTTATGATAAAAACTCTCCAGAAAGCAGGAATAGAAGGAACATACCTCAACATAATAAAAGCTATATATGACAAACCCACAGCAAACATCCTCAATGGTGAAAAATTGAAAGCATTTCCCCTAAAGTCAGGAACAAGACAAGATTGCCCACTTTCACCGCTACTATTCAACATAGTTCTGGAAGTTTTGGCCACAGCAATCAGAGCAGAAAAAGAAATAAAAGGAATGCAAATTGGAAAAGAAGAAGTAAAACTCTCACTGTTTGCAGATGACATGATTCTCTACATAGAAAACCCTAAAGACTCCACCAGAAAATTATTAGAGCTAATCAATGAATATAGTAAAGTTATAGGATATAAAATCAACATACAGAAATCCCTTGCATTCCTATATGCTAATAATGAGAAAGTAGAAAAACAAATTAAGGAGACAATTCCATTCACCATTGTAACAAAAAGAATAAAATACTTAGGAATATATCTACCTAAACAAACTAAAGACCTATATATAGAAAACTATAAAACACTGATGAAAGAAATCAAAGAGGACACTAATAGATGGAGAAATATACCATGTTCATGGATCAGAAGAATCAATGTAGTGAAAATGAGTATACTACCCAAACCAATCTACAAATTCAATGCAATCCCTATCAAGCTACCAGCCATATTTTTCACAGAACTAGAACAAATAATTTCAAGATTTGTATGGAAATACAAAAAACCTCGCATAGCCAAAGCAATCCTGAGAAAGAAGAATGGAACTGGAGGAATCAACTTGCCTGACTTCAGGCTCTACTACAAAGCCACAGTCATCAAGACAGTATGGTACTGGCACAAAGACAGAAATATAGATTAATGGAACAAAATAGAAAGCCCAGAGATAAATCCACACACATATGGACACCTTGTCTTTGACAAAGGAGGCAAGAATATACAATGCAATAAAGACAATCTCTTTAACAAGTGGTCATGCTGGGAAAACTGGTCAACCACTTGTAAAAGAATGAAACTAGAACACTTTCTAACACCACACACAAAAATACACTCAAAATGGATTAAAGATCTAAATGTAAGACCAGAAACTATAAAGCTCCTAGAGGAGAACATAGGCAAAACACTCTCCGACATAAATCACAGCAGGATCCTCCATGATCCACCCCCCAGAATACTGGAAATAAAAGCAAAAATAAACAAATGGGATCTAATTAAAATTAAAAGCTTCTGCACAACAAAGGAAAATATATGCAAGGTGAAAAGACAGCCTTCTGAATGGGAGAAAACAATAGCAAATGAAGCAACTGACAACTAATCTCAAAAATATACAAGCAACTTATGCAGCTCAATTCCAGAGAAATAAATGACCCAATCAAAAAATGGGCCAAAGAACTAAATAGACATTTCTCCAAAGCAGACATACGGATGGCTAACAAACACATGAAAAGATGCTCAACATCACTCATTATTAGAGAAATGCAAATCAAAACTACAATGAGGTACCACTTCACACCAGTCAGAATGGCTGCGATCCAAAAGTCTACAAGCAATAAATGCTGGAGAGGGTGTGGAGAAAAGGGAACCCTCTTACACTGTTGGTGGGAATGCAAACTAGTACAGCCACTATGGAAAACAGTGTGGAGATTCCTTAAAAAATTGCAAATAGAACTGCCTTATGACCCAGCAATCCCACTGCTGGGAATACATACCGAGGAAACCAGAATTGAAAGAGACACATGTATCCCAATGTTCATCGCAGCACTGTTTATAATAGCCAGGACATGGAAACAACCTAGATGTCCATCAGCAGATAAATGGATAAGAAAGCTGTGGTACATGTACACAATGGAGTATTACTCAGCCATTAAAAAGAATACATTTGAATCAGTTCTAATGAGATGGATGAAACTGGAGCCGATTATACAGAGTGAAGTAAGCCAGAAAGGAAAAACACCAATACAGTATACTAACACATATATATGGAATTTAGAAAGATGGCAATGATGACCCTGTATGCAAGAAAGCAAAAGAGACACAGATGTGTAGAGTGGACTTTTGGACTCAGAGGGAGAGGGAGAGGGTGGGATGATTTGGGAGAATGGCATTGAAACGTATACTATCATGTAAGAAACAAATCGCCAGTCTATGTCCGATGCAGGATATAGGATGCTTGGGGCTGGTGCACAGGGATGACCCAGAGAGATGTTATGGGGAGGGAGGTGGGAGGGGGGTTCATGTTTGGGAATGCATGTACACCCGTGGTGGATTCATGTCAATGTATGGCAAAACCAATACAGTATTGTAAAGTAAAATAAAGTAAAAATAAAAAAATTTTTTTTAATTTAAAAAAATAAAATAAATTAAAAAATGAAAAAAAATTAAAAATAAATTAAAAGAAAAAAAAGTTGGCTTAAAGCTCAACATTCAGAAAACGAAGATCATGGCATCTGGTCTCATCACTTCATGGGAAATAGATGGGGAAACACTGGAAACAGTGTCAAATTTTATCTTTTTGGGCTCCAAAATCACTGCAGATGGTGATTGCAGCCATGAAATTAAAAGACGCTTACTCCTTGGAAGAAAAGTTATGACCAACCTAGACAGCATATTGAAAAGCACAGACATTACTTTGCCAACAAAGGTCCATCTAGGCAAGGCTATGGTTTTTCCAGTGGTCATGTATGGATGCGACAGTTGGACTGTGAAGAAAGCTGAATGCCGAAGAATTGATGCTTTTGAACTGTGGTGTTGAAGAAGACTCTTGAGAGTCCCTTGGACTGCAAGGAGATCCAACCAGTCTATTCTGAAGGAGATCAGCCCTGGGATTTCTTTGGAAGGAATGATGCAAAAGCTGAAACTCCAGTACTTTGGCCACCTCTTGCGAAGAGTTGACTCATTGGAAAAGACTTTGATGTTGGGAGGGATTGGGGGCAGGAGGAGAAGGGGATGACAGAGAATGAGATGGCTGGATGGCATCACCGACTCGATGGACGTGAGTTTGAGTGAACTCCGGGAGTTGGTGATGGACAGGGAGGCCTGGCGTGCCGCGATTCATGGGGTCGCAAAGAGTCGGACATGACTGAGCAACTGAACTGACTGACCTTCTAAAAACTGCATTTTTTACTCCCCTCTCCAAAGTTTTGTTTTTGATGACATTGTGTATTCTCTATTTATTGTAATTATAGTTGATTTTACAATTTTTTGTTCTTTATTCTTCTTTTGGTCATGCTGCATACCATGTGGAATCTTAGTTCTCATGTAAACATGTTACCTGTGTTCCCTGCAGTGGAAGTGCAGAGTCTCAGCCACTTGACCACCAGGGATGTCCCTCCTGTATTTTTTTTTTTTTTTTACTTTACAATACTGTATTGGTTTTGCCATACATCAGCATGAATCTGCCATGGGTGTACACGTGTTCCCGATCCTGAACTCCCCTCCCACCTCCCTCTCCATACCATCTCCCTGGGTCATCCCAGTGCACCAGCTCCAAGCATAGTTTTTAAGTGTTTGATCCTCTGCCTTTACTAGATATTTGCCATTACCATTGAGGTTTTCTTCACTCATATATTTTATTATTTCTTCTTATGACCTTTTTTTTTTTCCTTTATTTTAATTTACAATACTGTATTGGTTTTACTTAAATAATACTCTAACATATTTTTGTAAGGCTGATATAGTGGTGATAAATTCTTTTAGCTTTGGCTTGTCTGGGAAACTATATCTCTTTCAATTTTGAATGATAATCTTGCTGAGTAGCGTCTCCTTATTGTAGATTTTTTTTTCCTTTCAGAATTTTAAATGTATCATGCCACTCCCTTCTGGTTTGCAGCTTTTGCTAGACCTCAATACCTGTTTCCTTCTTCAGTTAGGAAAGTTTTCAGCCATTATTTCATCAAAAATATTATCTGCTCCTTTCTCTCCCTCTTATCCTTATTGGATCCCTAAATGTAAATGTTAGTATGCTTGAGGTTATCCCAAGAGGTCCCAAAAAGATTGGTGTTTTGTTTTGTTTTTGCTGTTTTGACTGGGTGATTTCCACTATTCTGTCACCCAGTTGCTTATGCATTTTTGTCACCTAATCTGCCATTAATTTCATCTCAGTTCAGTTCAGTTACTCAGTAGTGTCCAACTCTTTGGGTCTCGAAGGACTGCAGCACTCCAGGCTCCCCTGCCCATCACCAACTGCCAGAGCTTTCTCAAACTCAAGTCAAGTTGCCATCATGATGATGAAACTCATCATCGAGTCAGTGATGCCATCCAACCATCTCATGCTCTGTCATCTCCTTCTCCTCCTACCTTCAATCCTTCCCAGCATCAGGGTCTTTTCAAATGATTCAGTTCTTCGCATCAGGTGGCCAAAGTATTGGAGTTTCAGCTTCAGCCTCAGTCCTTCCAATGAACATTCAGGACTGATTTCCTTTAGGATGGACTGGTTGGATCTCCTTGCAGCCCAAGGGACTCTCAAGAGTCTTCAACACCACAGTTCAAAAGCATCAATTCTTCGGTGCTTAGCTTTCTTTATAGCCCAACTCTCATATCCATACATGACTACCAGAAAAACCATACCTTTGACTAGACGGGCCTTTGTTGGCAATTCCGTCCAGTGTATTTTAAATTTCAATTATTGTAGTCTTCAGTTTTAATTTTTCTTAAATTTTCTAATTCTTGATGAAGTTTTCACTGTATTCCTCTATTCTTTCTCCATGTTCAGTAAGCAATGCTTTGAACTCTTTTTCAGGTCAATCAATTATCTCCATCTCATTAGGGCTTTTTTCCTGGGGTTTTATTTAGGCCAAGGCCTTTTCCAGGATGTGCTGGGGTTGTCACTTTCGTGACAGAGGGTTGGAGTGGGGTGTGGTGGCCACAGTCAGTATCAGGTATGAGCCATGGCTTCTAGGGGTGCTAAAGGTCTATGAAGGTGGGGGGCAGGGCTGAAGCTCGAGGAGTTGGGGCCACAGTCCAGTGTGAGCTGCATCTTCTCTCCTAGGGTACGCTGGCAGCTAGAGCCCCATGTGGGCTGGGGGGTATGCTATGGTGGTCTCAGTACACTGGTCCAGAGCACCAGCCACTTTTCAGACTGATGCCTCTGTGCTAGAACCAGTAGCAAGCAAATCTGGGTGCACACTGTAAGAGTAGAGTCTTGGTTTCCTACAGCCCTCTGGTAAGCCCATCTGGTTTCTAAAACCAGCCAAGGAGGCTCCACTTCCTGGTGCTGGACCCCTGGGCTAAGGTGTCCAATGTGGGGCTGAAACCCCTGCTCCTTAGGGAGGCTCCACAAGTTTGTAACTTTGCCCTCCTCTTCTGGGTCACCCACGGGGCTATGGGTCCTAACCAGATGGCTTCTCTTCCCCCGTCTGTGTTTTTTCTTTATAGCCTTCATTGTAGAACAGCCATTCTGCTAGTCTTCAGGTTGTTCTCAGAAAGAGTTGTTCTACATGCAGCTGTGTGTTCATGGGAGCAGGTGAGCTCAAGGTCTACTCTGCTGACTTGATCCTGCTTCCCCAAATGCCAAATTGTTTTTGTTGTGTGGTTGTACTTACTTATACTTCCCCTAACAATGTATAAAAAACTCCTGTGGATTTATATCCTTGCCAATATTCATTTGTCAGAGTTCTTTACTTTTGGTCAGTCTGAGTGTGGTCTTAATTTCTACTTCTCTAAATGAAAATGATATTGAAGATCTTTTCATATGTGTATTGGGCATATGAACTTTTCTTTGAAATGCCTGCTCATGATTTGTGCCTACTTTTCCACTGGACTGTTTGGGTTCTACTCACTGATTTGTAGAAGTTACTTATGTATCATTGATATTAGTCCACTGTCAATAGCATTTGTTGTTGTTTAATCACTAAGTATATCCAACTCTTTTGTGGTCCCATTGTCTGTGGCCCACCAAGCTCCTCTGTCCATGGGATTTCCCAGTCAAGAATACTGGAGTGGGTTGCCATTTCCTTCTCCAGTCAGTAGCATATGGTGAAAATATTTCCTTCTAGTTTATAAACATTTTCAATTTCTTTTTGGTGCTTTTTAATTAATAAAGCTAATTTTTATTTATTAAAATTTAACAATCTTCTTATATTCAATGCTTTCTAAAAACTAGTAGGAAAAAATTCTTTCCTAGCCCCAGGTCTAAAGGGTGTTCATGTTTTGTCTTTGACATATCAGTCCTTAATTATTTGTAGTTTTTACATATGTTACGAAGAAGGAATCCAACTTCATCTTTTCCCATATGGATAACACTTTATCTTCTCCTGTTAATCAAACTGTCCCTCCTTTCTCCATTATCTGTCATGCCACTTTGGACATATACCAAAATTCCATAAATATGTTTTGCTTATCTTTGCACCATGTCAAACAGTTTTAATTACCGTTATTTCATATGAAATTCTGCTGCTTGGTAATAAGGTAAATTCCCTCCTCTTGCTATTGATCTTTAAAAATGTACTGGCTATCTCATTATTCTTTCTTGTAGACTTCAGAATAAACTCATCAAATTCTACCAGGAATACTCTGTTGAAATTCTGGGTGCAATTAAACCTATCCATCAATTTGAGAGGGCTTCCCTGGTAGCTCAGAAGGTAATGGATCTCCCTGCAATGTGGGAGGACCTGAGTTCAATCCCTGCATCAGGAGGAAGATCCCCTGGAGAAGGGAATGACTATCATTCCAGTATTCTTGCCTGGAGAATACGACACACAGAGCAACCTGGCAGGCTACAATCCATGGGGCCCCAAAGAGCCGGACACAACTAAGTGACTAATGCTTTCACTTTCATCAGTTTGAGAAGAACTTATATTTAATGATATGAAGCAGGCATCATTTTGGTGGTCAGGAATCCAAGGATTGGTACTCAGAGGAAGCAAAGCACTGACAGTCACTGACAGTTTTTCAGCTACTGTGACATCTGGGGCCTTGGGTGGGACGATGGAAAGGCTGAAGGGGGAATGCAGCGGCTAGGTGCAGGACTCGTGTGAAGGTTCCTTATTCACATGACTAATTGGCTGTTGAAGCCAGCCATCTGCAGGAAACTCAGTTGCTATCATTCAGAACACCCATTTGTGGGAATAATTGCAAGGGAATATCACTCCTCGATAACCACAAGGTATTGGCTCTAAGACCCACACAAATACCAAAATCTGCTGATACACATATCTCTAAGATGGGGCAGTATTTCCATATAACCTATGGACATCCCCCCTCACTTTAAACCATCTCTAGATTGCGCAGGACACCTAATGCAAAGTGAAAGTGAAGGCTCTCAGTCATGTCCGACTCTTTGCGACCCCATGGACTGTAGCCCACCAGGCTCCTCCGTCCATGGTATTTTCCAGGCAAGATTACTGGAGTGGGCTGCCATTTCCTTCTCCAGGAGATCTTCCCAACCCAGGGATCGAACCTGGGTCTCCCCCATGCAGACGGGTGCTTTACCATCTGAGCCACCAAGGAAGTCTGTAAGTACAATGTAAATCGTTGCTGCTGCTGCTGCTGCTAAGTCACTTCAGTCGTGTCCAGCTGTGTGTGACCCCAGAGATGGCAGCCCACCAGGCTCCCCTGTCCCTGGGATTCTCCAGGCAAGAACACTGGAGTGGGTTGCCATTTCCTTCTCGTGTGACAAATCCAGGTCTGCTTTGGGGATTTTCTGGAATTTTTTCCCTAGTATTTTTACTCTGCAGTTGGTTGAATCCAAGAGTGCAGAACTGTGGATATGGCAGGCCAACTGTATATCTGCTGTTCCTCCATTTAGAATGATGGCGCTCTATGTTTTTTAAACATACTCCTTATTGTTTAACGTATTGCCTTCTACTTCTGATTCACTAAGAGAGTCTGCCATTAAGTAGAATATTATCAAGTACTTTTTCTACACCTTATCAGTGAAGAGAAGCATATAGATGTCTTTATATATATATATATATGTATAGTCTACTTGTGCTAGTAATATTGTTTAGGATTTTTGTCTCTATTCATAAGTGGGCCTATACTTTTCCATTCTCATATTTTCCTGGTTTGGTTTAGGTATCTGTTATACTGGCTTCATAGAATGACGCATTCTTCCCTCTTTGGGCATTCTCCCCTCTTTTCCTATCACTCTTGCAAACAGCTTGACTAAAATTGGGATTGCCCTTGGAATGTTTGTTAAAATTTGCCTGAGACCATTAGTCTTGTGTTTTCTTTATGGGACAATTATAATCACTACTTCAATTTCTTTATTAGCTACAAGACTATTGAAGTCTATCCTTTTTTAGGTCAATTCTAGTAAATGATATCTTTCCAAGAATTTGTCAGTTTACGCTTTTAAATTTGCTCGTACAGAATTGCTGATATTTTGTAGTAACTCTTCGTGCTACTTTATCTGTGTTATGTCCCCCTTTATATTCATTACACCATTTGTTCCTTTTGCTTTTTCAGTTGATCATTTATGGCAGAAATTCGTCTACTATTTTCTTCAAAGAACCAGTTTTTGCTTTGTCTTCTGTTTTGTAATATCTTTGATTCTATCTCACTACCTTCTGCTCATTTCTTTATTATCTCTTCAACTTAATTTAGGTTTATTCTGTCATTAGTTTTCTAATTCTTAAGACAGGCACACGGCTTATCATTTTGAGGCTGCCTTCTTCTAGACAGATCTAAAGCAAGAATTTTCTAAAGGATTAAAAAATGTGAGAGACTTTCACTTTTGCTGCATCCCATTGTTCTTTCCGTGTAGAGTTTTCATTATCATTCAGTAACTTTCCATTGTGGTTTTCTTTCATTGTCAGTTACGTAGAAGTTTTTAATTTCCAAGTATACATTCTTATTGTTTTATTAAAATTTAACTCAATTACAAAGTGGTAAGAGCTCATGCAATATGAACTTATTCTCTGAAATTTATTGAGGGCTTTGTTGCCTGATACTTGAATAACTAAATGCTTTACATGGATTGAGGGGAAAATGTGTCTAATTCTTGGCTGCAGAAATCTGTAAATATCCACTAGATCAAGTTTATCAATTGTATTATTCAGATCTTCTGTATCTTTTTTGAGTTACTGCCTACTAAAATTTATCAGAAATCAATAGCATGGATATACAGCTATTCTTGCAATAACAGATTCATCATTTCATCCTTATTGTTCTGTCACTTTGGGATTCAAATATTTTGAGGTTATTTTGTTAGATATATGTATGTTAAAATTGCCACATCTTCTTAAAGCATAGAATCTTTTATCATTATAGTGACCTTTTTCATATCTATATGTTTTATCTTAAGGTCAATTTCACTTCACATTAATATCAGTTTTATTTTTGCTACATTTGCTTTTTTATCCTTACTTCAACCTTATAGATAGCATATACTTAGATTTCATCATACAATCTTTCAAGTTTGTCTTTCACTTGAGTTTAACCCATTTACTTTTACTGATATATTGATATAAGGTTCTGTCATCTTATTCCTTCAATTTGTCACTGCTTTTGTTTTTCATCCTCACTAAAAACAAAAATTGATACCTGCATTCCTCTCATAATAGCAATACAGCATTCTTTTACTTGCTTTGTTCTTCTCCTCACTAATGTCCATGCTGTTGATATTATCTAAATATAATTTCCCTTCTTTCAGGTGTCTTATTGTATGTATAATATACATACAATAACATGCACATTTTTAAGACTTTTTTTTACATATGCATGTTAACACAACCTGAATCAAGGGATAATATGCTGTAGATCAGACACAGAGCCAGGATGATTGCTTTGTGTCTTTTAAATTAACACAAGACAAAAGATTATTGTTACTATAAACTCCTGCCACCAGAGGTTGGGTTTACCTGTCATTTGATTTCATGTAAGTGGAATCATCCAGTACATTCTCTGTCAGGCTTTTTTTGCCCAATTTAATGTTTTGACATTTATTGATGATGTTTTGGTTATTGGTATTGTTATTTTTTATTGCTGGGCAGTATTTTGTTCCATATAGTACAATAGTTTTTAACTTATTCTTATTGATGGGCATTTAGGTTGTTTCCAGTTTGGGGTTATTATCCTTTCTATTGGGTTGTTTAGGGGCTTTTTGTCTTTGACATTCTTAGATTTTCAGAATGAGTGTATAATATATATATTTTTTTTCTTCCGTCTTCTTCAGTTTTCTATGGGCTGTTTAAGTACAAACTTTATTGTCTCTTTTTAGTATTAGGAAAGTTATGTCCACATTTCAAGGACTTATTTTCAAATTTTTTTTTCCATTTTTGAGACTTCTGCCATCCAGATGTGAGCACTTCTTTTAGCCTCCACATCTCCTAGTGTTTATATTTTTCCTATTTCCAAGTCACTGTTGTTTTCTTCTTTCTCAAAAATTTCCTCAGTCATGTTTTCTGATTAATTCATCCTCAGTTGGATCCATGTTACCACTTATCCTACCCATTGTCATCTTTCAAATTTTCATATCCATTGTACATATTTTTGTACCTTTTTCATGTTTCCTCATGTAGGTCTTTTATTTTTAATTTCTTATCTCTTTCAATGTATTTATTTGGCTAATTTAAAATTCCTGGCTCATCTGTTTTGACATTGCTGCCGCTTTCAAAAATTCTAAAGTGGTCGTAGTTCTCAAATGTCTTGTTATTCAGTATTTGGTAAGTGAGCTAATTTTCCCAAAGGAATAGCAGGAGACTACTCACAGTGAAAGGCCAGGCCTTGGTCTGTAGAGGCCCAGTCGGCTCAAGGGCTGGAGAATGGAGTCTCTGGGGCACCCATCATTCAGTCATCCCCAAACCAAAACCCACTGCTGGTCAGTGAGAAGCAGCATGAGGGAGGAACACTCCCATGACTGCATGTCCAGGCCTGGGGATCTGAAGTGTCAGGGCACAGGAGGGCCTGATGGGCATCAGAGAGACCAACTCCCTGGCAGCACAGGGGCTCTGTGTTGCAGCTTCGAGTTTGCTTGGAAGCACCCCCAGCCTAGAGATCTGAACAGAAAGGCAGGTACTGCTTCGCTCAAGGTGATGGCTGGTGGAGGCGAGCACAGGCTGTCTTCTGCCCCTGAGTCAAGACACCACCACCTGCTGCACACAGTGGTTCCAACAGCTGCCCCGTGACACCAGGGTTCGCTCACCTCGCTCCCTCTCCAACTGGAAATGAACTGGGGAAGGTGGACCTGCAGTCCTGAGAGCTCAGCACTGTGGTGAATACCAGCCCCCATCTCCTTAACAACTTCAAATCTTTAATTCAGAGTAAATGTCATATGCATTGGATCTGTCAGTTTTCAGTTAGTCTCTGCATACTTAAAACTTCCCCATTTGGGTAAAAATGTGCAGGCACTGTAGTATTATCCTCACCTTGCAGACAGACCTGTATATTTTCAGCTGGGGATAGAAAATATACATGAAAAACATAAAGTGAAGCAATCCCAGACTTCATTCCCTATTGCAGTGGTATCAACCAAAAAAGCATTTCCCCCCATTTTAAGTCAAACTATTAAAAGTTTCCTTTCAGCCATTACCACTGCCCCCTCCTTCCTTTCTGTGCAAAGCAGTGTCACGTTTATTTTAGTCAAAGGTTCTCACAGTGCCTGCCTGCTGCTGCCAAAATGTGGGCACGAAGAAGCAAACTGAAAGGAAGCCAACAGGTTATCTGTTGGTTTGTGCCTTGTACACAGCATGGGCGATGCAAACTGGCTTCTTCTGTTCTTTCCACACTGCTGGAGCTACAGCTTATATAACTTTCAGAACTGAAGGTTCCGTTTGCAAAAAGTTGGTACCTACATCCTGCCTCCCAGAAAGAATAGCCTAAATAAGATTCCTAACAAGTAATGGGCCTTAACAGTTTAGATCAGAATCTCTGTTCCATGTTGGTGCTGGTTATATTTTCAAATCAGATCTAAAATATTGGGGTTTTATTGTTTCTCTACGAAACTAAAAAAAAAAAAATTCTACAGATTTTAAAGTGTTTTTAAGCAGTACTTTTTGCTTTCATTCTTTAAACACCTAACAAAAATCCACTCTCATAAAAGCTTAAAATAATGCCTATTTTGACAAAGTGAACAGAATTTGAGCCTAACTTTCATGATGAAATTCAACAGCTTTTACTAATAAAGTATTTTCCATATCCATCCATCCATTCAATTCAAGTAAATCAATATAAACTGAACACTTGCTTTGTGAGGCATTGTCGGAGGCAGAGTCTCAAGCTGTCAGAAGTCATGTTTTGAAGCAGATGGTGGGGAAAATGACTTTATGCAAATGAGTATAATACAAAGGGAAAAGGGCTAAGTGATATAAAAGTTAAAAAAAAAAATTCGACTAAAATCGATGCGGAAACTCAAAGAGTAAAGACGTTCTTGCCAGTCGGGGAATCTGCCACAGCTTCATGGGAGAGATGACCTTTGATCTTGGCCTTTGAAAGCAGGCAGAAGTGGAAACGAAAGGTGGGTGGAGGCACGCTGGTGGAGGAAAGTTGAAGAATTAAACCAAGTGGCAGGAAGAGAAAGGGCACGGAGGAGCAAGCCAGAGAACATGAAGAGGATAAAAGGGGAGTTGACAAGGCTGCTGAAAGGGGAACAGACAGCCGGGGGAGGTCTTTCCTTCCCGATGTCCACAGGATAACTTGCTGGAGGAAAAATGTACCAAAGAATGGGCACTTGAGACTGGAGATACTGGCACCCAAGGACTGCCTTCCAGTGGGAGGAGGGGGGTGAGGGGGGCTTCCTAGGTGTGGGAACAAAAAAAACAAAAAGAACAAGAAAATAAAACTCTTCTCTTACTGAAGCCATTATCATTTTGGGCTTTCTACTCTGCATAAAGCAATCATGGCTTTTCCTAACACATAGAAGAGGTAAGCTTTTACAAGAGGTACCATATCCATAAACTGATTCTCTGCAACTCAAGCTTTACAAATATCATCAGAAAATGATTAAAAATAGTTTTCCACTTTATAATCTGTTTCTTTCCAGAGTAAGCCAAGGGAAGAATGTTCACAGAGGATCTGAGGAAATCATATTTCCAGAATGTGCCCAGAATGCAGGCAATCTGCTACCAGATCACCGAGCACTGCTGCCTACATGAACGAATGGAATGAGACGCAGACGCTCCTCCAAAGGCACAGTCACGGGCAAGCCACATCGCAAGCCACAGGAAAGTGACATTGTTGGAAATGGAGAAATGCATAGAAGAATTTTCCTTGCAGTCTGCATTCACATACATAAATTTCTCTTGGATTAAAGAGAAATTTATGGAACATCACCATATGGAGCACTTTAAAAGAGCAAATTTCTTTTCTCAGGCAGACCTCCCAAAGGCAGGAGTGAATGAAACACAAAAATGGACGTTGTTGAGAACATCTGAAACGGGATCACGCTGAGCCCTTTGCATCTCACTACCAAGCCTCAGGACCCAGGTCTTGGCTTGGTCTTCCATATATTCTGAGCCTCAGTCTACCTACTCAGCTCAGCAAACCCATTTCACTTGGAACCAGGTGACTTGTTACTTGAGTTTTAAAAGGAACATCTTGGGATGAATAACTTCTGACTTAAGAATAAACTGAAACTAAGTCTCCTAACTCCCCAAAACAATGGTCTTCTGTCGTCCATTTCCCTAACTGCTTGGATCATGAGGTCAACAACAAGTGGCCAGAGGAAAAATCAGCTCCCAAACTGATGGGTTCTTTAGGCTAAGATTTTCTTTTGGCTGCTAAGGTTATAATTTCTTGTGTTTTTCATTTTCACAATTCAAATGGAGAAAGAGCAATATTTCACCAACTGACATTCAATCAAGACAACCTGATGGGCCAAAGAACAAGAAGCCTCAAGTCACCCAGGTGTATAAAGTGCCTCTACGCAATGCTTTACAAGACTTAGTTCTCCCTGATGACCTGCTCAGTGTCTGACATTAGTGACCACAGGACTGTGGACATGAGCCTCCACCAGAAACGGATGATCTTTGGGGAATGTAGTTCTGAGTAAAACTCACTTTCCAGCATCTGGAAAGGGACAGAAGTATTCAAGGACACAAAAATGTTAATGTTTTAATGAAAGATAGTAGAGATCATAATAATCAATCACTGATAATGTCCAAGAGACAATCACGTACGTACAGGGAGGACCAGGCGCTCAGTCTTCTCCCTCACTTTACAAGGCGGGTGTCCGTATCCCCAAGGACAGCAGAAGCAGCAGGCTGTCCCTGGTCCCACAGCCATGTGGGGTGAGGCCAGGCTGGCCCCGGGTCCCTACACTCGAGAGCCCTAGGCCCTGAACCACTGCGCCATGCTCTCTCGTTTGCTGAAAGAACTGTGGATAGACCTCACATGACAAGAGCAACTGTTATTCTTATCCATCAATCTGCCAGATATGAGAAACATGAGGGGTCAGGCAGATCTCAAGAGGCAGGAGCAGACAGGTGCGGCCACCAAGACTGACAATGGAAAATTACTACGGATAATGAGTGCATTCAGCACTCCAAAGGGAAACTGGTGACCTGCAGTTAAACCCGCAAATTCCATCTTTCATTCCCCTATTTACAGAATACCAAAGAAAAGAACATCCAGTTATTCACTTCTGAAAGCAATTTTTGGAAGAGTGTGGAAGGGCTTCAACTAGGTCAGCTAAATATTCTACGTGTTTCCTCTGTTTTCAAAACCGGGGGCCACCTTCTCCCCCAGAGGGCTCAAGGTCTAGAACACAGACACCTCAGGATCAGTGTCGGCCTGTTGTGGCTAACATGGCACAGTCTTTGAGCTCATTCTTAGCAGTTACACATACTAACCCCCCTCCAACAAAATGGCCAGGAAATGGGAACTCTGGAGACAGGGAGGCATGAGCTAGTACCCCACCCCCCAACCCTGTCGTGCACTGGACCGCTGCCTAAATGAGGGATGTGTGATGGGAGGGACATCTGGCTCGCAGGCAAGAGACCCAAACTCAAGCCCTGACTTCCTCACTAAGTGACTGAGTGATGTTAAGGAATCTGTAAAGCTGAGGTATTAATCAGTGGTTCTCAAGCTGTGATTAGGATCAAGATCATCTGGCCAGTTTGCTAACCGTTCCAGACACAGGCCTAAGACTATGGTTCAGGTGGCCCAGGCATCTGCATTTCAAGGCATCCTGGGGGATTCTGATGCTGCTGGGTCCTCAAGGTAGAGCCACGGTGGCTGCTGAAACAGCAGGCCAGTGACCTCAGGGACCGTCTGCTCAACAGCTTCCCCACTGGTTGGCTGGACACAAGCTGAAGA
Organism: Capricornis sumatraensis; assembly: GCF_032405125.1. Classification (NCBI taxonomy): domain Eukaryota; kingdom Metazoa; phylum Chordata; class Mammalia; order Artiodactyla; family Bovidae; genus Capricornis; species Capricornis sumatraensis. The sequence goes on along the minus strand of NC_091089.1, from coordinate 9,910,799 downwards.
GACAAGGACAGGCGGGCAAGCCACCAAGGCCCTGATACACCACATGCCCCCGAGGTTCACACCTTGGATGCGTTCTCCTAAAGCCAGGACCTCCCTCCCACTTTCCAGGGTGGCGGCCCTTCGGTAACGTCCCTGCGGGGTCATACATCCCCCCATGGCACTGTACTACCCTGAACTGCTAAGAGAATACAATCAATTACAGTTCTCTTAGCTTCCAAGGACATGAGGCAAAGCAAACCCTGAGATGCGACTCAACCAACCAATGAACCATAAAGGAAGTGATGACTTCCCTGAAGAAACCCAACTTTTGTAGAAAAAATGGAAGTTATCTATAAGATCCAAACACAAAGACAGGGATATCAATGAGGGGGGAAAAGAAGCAGGGGGAATAGAGCACAGTGGTTGGAACCCCCAGGCTAGTCAACAGTTATCCTGGACTCCAACCTCGCCTGCACTCTTTGTCAGCCACAGATGAGCCACCAAGCCGACTCCATTCACTCACCTCCAACCTAGCAACAATGGCAGTATTTTAGAGGAAGACAGATTAAATAATAAACATTCTGAGAATAGTGCCTGACACACTGAAAGAAGTTCTTTAAATGAAGTTACAAAGAAATCCATTTTATCATTCATCAGTGAAGACTTAAAAGGTAATACCCCCCAAATGACATAAATATAAGAAACCAAGCAAAAGGAAGAAATAATTCCTAAAGTTTCTGCTCTTAGAATTTTTCAGAATACTGCCATGTCCATTGCTTCAAATTAATTTGGGCTGCCTGGAAACTTCTGAACTTCCGAGATCTACTTCTCAGATCTCTAATCAATAATTTTCAGACACTAAAAATTAATCTGCTTCTATCTCAGTATTTAATATATATTTTGTCCCCATGCTTCCAGCTTAAACAATACATGGTTTATTTTATTAATGATAGCAATTTGCTAACAGCACTTAGTAAAAAAAAAAAAAATGCTTTTTTTCTTGTTAATCACAATTTATTTAGAAAACAGTTTCCTAAATAATGAGTGTGTATGTACATGTGATGAAGAAGGAAATGGCAACCCACTTCAGTATTCTTGCCTGGAGAATTCCCATGAACAGGAGCCTGGCAGGCTATATAGTCCATGGGGTCACAAGAGTCAGACACGACTTAGTGGCTAAATCATCATCATCAAATCACGTACATGTGAGGTATATGTGTGTATACAAACAGAGATGTGTATATACATACATACATCTATGTATTTCTGCTTTTATTTTTCTTTTCTCAGACAAAATTTTCTCTTAATTTCAAAAATGTCGGGAAAACTGCTGAAAGTGATTACATCTGAAGTTCTCTTTTTTTTCCCCTGCATGTAGCTTGCAGGATCTTAGTTCCCCAATCAGGGACTGAACCCAGGCCACAGCAGTTGGATGTGCCAAGTCCTAACGGGTGGACCACCAGGGAACTCCTGACCTTAAGTTCTGAGTTTAGAACTACATGCTGGCTACGAGTTATGTCCAGAGACCTCAACAGAGTTGGTCCTATTAAATTCTTCACATTCTTTTTCTTCATGATGTTCTGAGCTGAGACAGAATTTGAATCCACGTGTAAATGACCATACATTCCACTTCTTCCTTTTTTTTTTTTTTTTACTACACAGCATTTCAGAAGTTGAAAGGTGAAAATAATAAGATATAACACATTTATAAATCATATGGAAAGGAGTTAATATTACTAAAAATTGCAAAAATAAGCTACTCACCAAACTAAACACATTTACTACAAATATCCATTCACTGATGTGTATGTTTTGAAAAATAAGAATTTGTATTGACAAGAGCCAAATTTTACATACAACGTTTTTTTAAAAAAAACATCAGAACACAATATCTTCTTTCCATTCCTAAAATTTATACTCATGAGACTGATAAAAGCCTACAAGCAGAAATCGTTAGTCAATTTTCAGTTACTAAAAATATTTTATTAAATTATTGATAAATAAGATTTTTACAAAACACATTGCATAGAAAAAGGTAAAACTGCTTGTGTTCCCAGGACTCTCTACATCTTTTGTTGCGGAGGCTTAGCATGTCTTCGGGAATGGGTCTACATACAACTTGCTTCAAGGTTGGCTCACCTGTGCAGCGGCCGCCTACTTCGGAGCAGAGCACCTCAGGGCGTTCATGAAGAGTTAAGCTGCTGCACAAGATTTTCAAGACATTTCAAATAATAGGCACTTAGAGAGGTTTCTTCTGAGTCTGAGAAAGCTGAGACAGAAAGATCAGAGCACAGAAGAGTAAGTTTATTTAACGTCAGCATTGCACTGAGCAGCAGACACACACACTAACCTATGTGAACAGAACTGTGTATAGCTTCCAGTTCTATTTCAATTCTCGATGTGCTAGCACTGTAAGGATATTTTTAAATTTAATATTTAAAATACATTTTAAATATTAAGACACTGTAAAATTTCTCTTTAGTTAATGGTTTAGCCAAAGAATAGAAACAAAAAATAACACAGCCCCATAATGGACACTTAACGACCTATAAGCCCGAATGAATGTCTTGCTTTTTTATGTACCATCCCTAATACATAACTCAGTTATTCACTACTGACAGAAACCCATGGTCACAGCTAGGAAAAAAACCCCAAATCCCACAACTGAACCACTTACCAAAAAAAAAAAATCACACTTTATAAAAACACAAATTAATAACCAATAGACACAGAGTAGTACAGGAAAGACACAGTTCAGTGTCTTAACAGAAAAAAGGTTTAGAGAATAAAGCTTGTTGAAAACTGGTGTCACTTAAAATGAAAAATGCCCTTTGAGAGGAAAACCCTGCCTCATACCATGATCACATCACAGGGCTGAGTGGGTGCAGGGATAATGGGATCTATTCTTAGACGACTGTAATTCAGCTTCCTGACGTTGGGTCAAAGTTTTCTGTTCAAGGTCAATTTTAATTGGGCCCAATTCTTATCACCCGAGAACACACCGTAGCAGTGGTAGCCATTGGCAGAAACAGATTTGGTACAAGAAAAAAAATGACCGAGAGAAAGACCACTGACATGTCTTAAGAAACTACTACGTCTCAAATATTCTCACCTATTACAGCATTTTATTACTGAAAAAAAATATTTACAGTGAAAAGCATAGATCAAATACTGGTCCACTTTACAATGCCTTCACAAAGAAGTTTGCTTCCTCACGATACTTTCACAAAAAAGCTCCTCAGACGTCAGTGTAAAAATCATTGTAGGAAACTGCCATTCTGCTGTGAACTGTCCAAATATTTCATTAATCAGGGAAGTCTGTATAGATTTCAACTATAATCTCTTTAATAATAAAACTTACTTTTCTTTGCTAAGGAATATGCTTCTTCCACTCTTCTTTTTATTGATGGATTTTTCAAAGTTGTTTTTGCCTAGAGATAATACAGAGCCATCCATCAATCACGTTTAGTCCCATGTGCTTAAGAATCAGGACGGCAGAGCACTAACTCTGTGCTTGTGGATTACAGTATTCAACAAGACACTGCAGAAGAGAAGGAAGCAGCCAGAGAAGCCGGTCCGTCCCGCTGTGCCCCCCACTCCCCTCCCCGTGTAACCAGGTTCTTCCTCTGCTGTCCCATGCTCACTCCCCCCGCCTCCATGTAACTAGGTTCTTCCCCCCGCCTCCATGTAACCAGGTTCTACCTCCGCTGTCCCGTGCTCTTCCTTTCCTCCCCTTCCCCCCCTCCCCCAATCTCAATTTGCTGCTTTCAACTATGCAATCTTAGTTTCAGCGTTTCATTATTCCCTCAAACCTCAGATTTCAGATCAACAATATGGAATATGAGCAGTTGGTCAGTTGCTCACGTATTTACTGAGGGACTCCAAAACGCCAGAGCGTGTGCTGGGCCCTGGGGGTCAGGGGTGCCGGGGACAAGAGTGGCCTCTGTCCCCCTGTGCGCTGACCCAGCCAGCAGGGAGGGCAGCCCACTGACCAGGGCCGGCTGGCTGCCTGAGCACCACTCAGGGACCCACCTGCTGGTCACCACCTAGCCGCCAGGGACACGCAGCTATCTCTCTGAGGAGTGAGATGTCTGCCATCCAGAGAGCTGAGGCCAGAGAACCTGCCTGCCATTCTCACAGGGCTGGCCCTGTGAGAAGTGAGCTGACTTCAAAGCTCAGCGATGACATGTCTGGGAGAAAAGTGAATCCCACAATTGGATAAAAATTCACTGTCTGGCTGGATGTCAAGATGAATTTCTCCCGGACACATCTTTTAGGAAAAATGATTCATAGTAACACTGCAGGAATATGGCAAATCTAGTTCTATTAACAAGGGAGAATTCACCCAAGAGAGACACTTGGGACTGAGGCGCCTCCTATGGAAATGATAACATGAGAGATTCCAACCAATGGTTTACTAATGGTTTGAATGCACAAAGGCAACACTGTCTTTGACTTTTTTTTTTCCTTGCTGACACTCCTCTGACATCCCGAGAAGCTTGGCGTTCGCCCCCCAGGGACAATGATTTTAACAACTGACCTTCTGGTAATTGTGAATGAGAGCCCACAGTGCGGCTGCTCCAATCCTCTGGGCATTTTGATTCTCACTTTCCAGACAAGCAGCGAGCACACTAATCACTTTCTCTAATAATAAACACACACACAAAAAGAAAGGGTCAGGTCCAGACAGTAGTATTCAAATCTCAGACTAGTCAAAGATACCCACTTTTCACCCATCCAATACATACAAAGTTGGCAAAAACAATCTTTTACATCATGTGATATGTGGGAGGACAACCCTAAAACAATTTTTAGAACAGGTGCAGAACCATAGAAGCCGTGGATGCTTATCTTTTTCGTCCCTAATTCAACAAAGCCACACTCCTTTAAAGACAACGACAGGGCAGAAATAAGCAATTACACAATGAGTTTACTAATGAACTCTTTGATCATAGCTGACATTTTCACATGCAGGAAAACAGAACTTACTCTTACGATAAATTATAAAGACATTATAGGAACATATCAATAGCAAGGGCTGCTATAAAGAAAAAAAATCAAGAAATACCATAGTAGCTAAGCCTTTTAAGAAAGGACTAAACATTTCAAAGGTATTTTTGTGTGTAGGTATGTGAGGTTATTTAAAGATATAACAACATATAAGATACACCCTCTTTGAGCAAAGCTAGCCAGAATATGGAATCAAGACTTACAGATTATCTGCAGCAGCCTCCAGCTTTTAAAGTAGAGACATCTAGCCCCAAGGAGACTGTCCAAGTGTTTCAGAGCAATACATGAACCCATTTTATTACTTAACTCTATCAAATTATTTTCCCTCTTAAGAGAGTGATTTTTAAGACATAATACATTCTTAGGGTTGAAACACTTGTTATTGGGAACTCTCTCCCTGTGCATGACTGAGGGCAGAGTCTGTGTAGAATCTGCTCACTGGCGAATATCCACAGTGCAAGTCTACTGTAGGGGCATAATAAACTCTAGCTGGATGAAAGATACCATAATGAAAGCAAACAAGAATGCTGTTTAAGTGATCCTATCTAGAATTTTTAAAGAAATTTTAAGAAATTTAAAATCCTCTATAGGAAAAAGTAAATAAAAAGCTGCTCCATAAAGTGAACTCTGTGCAGTAAAGGGACAGACAGAGAGGAAAGGAGGTGTGGGCGCTGCAACCTTCCCGCCACCCACCACTCCTGCTTGACCACCTGCTCTGCGCTCTCTGCTTCTCCTGCACCATAACCTACAGGAGCCAGCCTACGTAAATAGCTATCTGCGAAATTCATCATGCGAGGTCATTTCAGACGATGAAATTCATCATGGGAGGTGATGCGTGGCAGACTCTTAGGGAACAGCATCAAATGAGAGGGCGAGTTCTGTGTTCTCCATCTGAGTACCAGCCAGGGACATTTTCACACTTTGCAGCAAGCCCTCAGAACATATAACCCATGGTCTATGTAAGCTGATACAACTCCTCTGTCCAGTTACTATCTCTTACATTTTTAAAAGAAAGTACATATACAGGACAATTCATGTAGTGACCCCTCTGATAATGCAAGTAGATCAATTTTTAAAAAAAATTTTACTGTGAAATACAACATGTACACACACAAAAAGCATATAAAACATTTTTAAGTTTAACCAAGAAGTATGATGTGAGCTCTCAAAGAAACATATAGATAATCTCTTATTTTTACTTATCTGCTTGGAATTATCTGAGTCTCCTGAATCTGTGGATTAGTGTCTGATGAAAACAGTTCTTGAAATGTTTAGTGATCGCTGCCTCAAACACTTTCTCTCACTTCCCCTTTTCTGTGAGGACTTCAATGCACGTGCAATCAGACTGCTCCAGTATGTCCACTCTGTCACTTAGCCTTTTTTTTTTCCCCTTAACCCTTTATTCTTCTCTGTGCTACATTCAGGAAATTGCTTCCTGATCTATCTTTGAATGCTTAAATTTTCTCCTCCACTATACCCAACTTGCTGCCAGACATGTATACTGAATTTTAAATTTTGGCTCCTGTCCATCAGAACTTCCCACAAAGATGGAAATATTTATATGCCTGCAGTCTAATAACATAGCCAATAGCCACCTGCAGCTAAGTGTGATAAACAAATTGAGTATCTTAATTAATTTGCACTTAAACACCTGTAAGGGACTGACATTATCGTACTCAACAGTGAAGTTCTGTTTGGTTCTTTTTTCACATCTTTCAATTTTTCAGTTTCTCATTCCCTGCAAATACTTTCAAGCTTGTTGTTTACTTATCTAAATGCAGCATCACTAAAGTTGTCTGCAAGTCTGTGTTTCACAATTCAGGCAGGTAAGCTGGTATTTTGCCCCTGCTGTTGCTGTTGCTCTTTCATGCTGCCATTTCCCTGACATGCCTGGTCATCTTTAACTGTGAATTGGCTGATGCTTTTGAAAAACTGTTTGTGGAGGTTCCCTGAGGCCTAGGATGAACCTGTCCTCTGCCCGTTAGAGGGCAGTTCAACTGAGGAGCAGCTCCCACCAAGGTCATGGGCCACTTGTCTGTGTGTCTCTGGGCTGAAAAGCTGTGAGGGGCGGTCTGTGTGGCACCTGTTTTTCTTTATCATTGCCTGGATGAGGCTCAGGGCACCAATTTAATTCTGATTCACCTTCTTCTTTTGTGGCTCAGCTGGTAAAGAATCTGCCTGCAATGAAGGAGACGTGGGTTCGATCTCTGGGTTAGCAAGATTCTCCTGGAAAAGGGAAAGGCTATCCACTTCCATATTCTGGCCTGAAGAATTCCATGGGCTGTATAGTCCATGAGGTCAAAAAAAGTCAGACTCGACTGAATGACTTTCACTTTTACCTTTTTCTAAGAGGTTAGTTCTTTGAGATTCCAGCTTAGTATCTGCAGGATGGCCCATAGGACTTGAGACAGTCTGTCCTCGAGGACCCTTCCCATTTGGCACTCATGGCCCAAAGCCCGAGCACACCGGCTGGCCAACGTCCTTGGAGCGGAAGAGACTTCTCCAGACTTCTTACCATCCTGGGCACAGACTGCCAATCAAAATTGGCCTGGAAGTTTCCCACTATCTTCAGTTATTTGATTTTTTTAAGGTGAATTTTAATATATTTTACCTGGCACGTTTTTGTTTTGCTCAGAGACCTGGTCCGACATGACCGGAAACAAGACACCCTCTGGATCTGTTCACACAGCAGTCAAGCCCCACTGCCCACTCCACTCCAGACCACCTAAACCTAAACTGGATGTTGGCTGCTGCTGATCAGAGTCACGTGGCCTTGCCGGGAAGATCTTTCAGCCGCATGACTCAGCCAAGCTCCTTCCTTCCTCTGGATCCCCAGGTGGAAATGGAGGCCGCGCCTGGGACACATCCACGGAGAAACTGCACAGTCACTGCCTCCCAGCCACCTTGGAGGCCCCTCATCTCACATCTGTGGGGCTAGGGAGCCCCCTTCTTCAAGCTCATGGAGGAGAGAGAACACTGCTGATGCAAGGAAATGCTTAAAAATAAATCCTGAGTGATCCAGAAATGGAAGATGCAGGCTTCTCTCCTTCAGCTCTTCCTGACCCTCTCAATAATAAAAATACAAAGAAGAAACGTCTTTGGTCCCCAAAGAAGAAACTTATCCTGAGAAAGGTGATGCTAACAGGCGACCATGGAACGGGGACAGGCACCTCCCAGAGGCTCTCGTGTCCCATGAGGCAGGGTCCTATTGTCACCCTCATTTCAGCAATGTGAGGACAGAGGGGGACACAGTGAAGGAGGGCAGAAACCTGGAAACAAAGCCACCAACACTCCCATCGATCCCTCTCCGGGAAAGGAGATGACAGTTAATTCAGGTAAGTTAAAGGCTGGCTGAGCTTCTAAAATCTTTCGCTGAATTTCTAACAATTCAACAATTATCATCAGAAAAATAGAATCATGACCATACACAATAATGTAATCAGTTTTCCATTTGGGAAATTCCATGTTTTGTAGAAAAACACTTCTAAGAAAAGATTAAGTGGAAGACATGAAAAGAAAAGAGAATTAATACATCTGGAGCACCTACCACATTCCATAGACAGGGCTGGCAGTTTATGTGTTAAAACTGATTTCTACCAAAGTCAGGAAAGGAGGGGTTCTTTTGCAGATGAAGAAACTGGACCCAGAGAACCAGCACCCAAGGCCCCAGCGTCCAGCATTGGATACATGGGGTCTAGAGTCCACCTCTCCTTTTTTTTCTCATGATAACACGTCCCCTTATAAAACCTGAAATTCACACACTCCTCACAGAACAGCACATGGCTGCAGAAACAGAGCGCTCCATTTCTCCTGTTTCAGAATTTCTGATTCCTCACCAACCCTCGCCTCCATCTGTCCCGAGGGCAGAGAGTGAGGTCGCTGTGGGGCTCCTGTCACCATGTGCTCGCGGGTCCTCAACTCCGCGGCCTGCTCACTCTCTCCATCTCACGTGCCCCCCGGGAGCCCGCTCGTGACGGGCACGATCATAGCTGCCCCGGGTACACACAGCAAAAGAAGCAGAAACCTCCTGACCCGTGAGACCTTCTGCTCTAGTGCGGACAGAGGAGGAATGCATGGATGTACACTGAACACGCAGCGTATCAGCTGGTGGTGACTCTCCAGAGGAAAATGAAACGGGGAAAGGAGGCAGAGAGAGAGAGGGTGGGGGAGGCAGGAGACGGGCGCGGGGAGCACCAACCACGCAGACAGGCCGTCTGGAAAGGCTCCAAGGGCGGGGCCGTGCCTGCCCAAAGGCGCAAGAGTCAGAGGACCAGGAGGAGGGACAGGGGGAAGGAGGGGCCCAAACTCTCCCAGGAGCTGCCTCCTGAGCCCAGTGTGGCACTCGTGCGGTGATCCGTGAACGCCAGGCGGGAGTCACGCCCGATCCGTTCCCACAGCCTCCGCCTCCAGCAGAGTCTTAAACATGGCTGGTGCTGAATGACCACCAGGCGGACTGTTTATAAAACTACTCTGTTTTAACCTGAACATAACGCTGTGTGGATAAGCACGTGTATCAGTGGATTCATCTGGTGTAAAAGGAGAAGACTCACCGTTAGCCAGGATCTTGGGCTTGTTGGCAGGACTGAAGCAGATGTTATGGAAAATAAGAAGGGGGATGGAGAGGCTGCTCTTGTGCTTGAATCTGCTCATCTCTGTGAGCAGGTCTAGACAGCCGTCCAGCCGCAGAATCACCTGCTGCCCGTCTTCTTCGAAGGACATGTTCAGCAGCAGCTTCAGCCAGAGCACGCTCAGGTTACTCAGATGTTTGTTTCCCCCTTTCGGCAAGGTCAGAGACAGAAAGTTCTGCAGGAAGTTACTCTGTGGATAAATGGAGACAACGTTACTTTACTTTCTCCCTGAGTCTTTTAGAATTACTTCCGAGTCCCACAGAGATCAATTAACCAGCATTCTGCTCCTGTTTTCCTTTAAATTAAAGAAACTTTAATTTCTCCTTCCTCCCAATACCTTCCCAATACTCTATCGACACTGTTTCCAAGTAGAAGTGAAAAAGTAAAGGAGAACAAAATAGTGCTCAAATTTTAATTCCTACTAATCAATCCCTGACGATGGATAAAGCAACTAGTCAACTCAGTTATTTAGGATTGATCATTCAGTTTGGGGACTGTTTCAGGCATCTTGGGTTTTTCTCTTCCTGTCTGCCTTCTGGCAATTTTGCTACTTATTGAGAGCTATCCTACAGGGAGGAGAAAGAAACAAAATCCCAGTCAGTCTTGGACACCAGTTAATAACTGTGGTATTACTAAGGATATTTGAATCTTTACAGCTACAAGTGTTTTGTTTTTTGTTTTTATCTGTGGGTATATCTTATACCTACTTTACCCAACCGCTTATCATCACTGAAGATTTCTCATGGCTACGTGTCATTCTTGTAAACTTAGAGCAAAGAAAGCTCCAGTACTTAAATGTAAGAGTCATTTCAACCTCCAAATAAAACCCCTTCCAAAAACCACACCAAACCCTGGACTATGTGAAAGAGAGTGGCTTACTGCCTAGAATAATCTATATGCAACAGGAAATAAAGCATAAAGGTATCATCAAGAAGCAGCCTGGGCTAGCATGGGAACCAGTCAAACGAGCATTCTGATCAGGGTACAGAAATAGGAACATTAACTTTCACAACTCTCCAGGATACCCATGTCTCTTCCTGTTTAACAATCTACTCGGGCTTATTTCTTGGGTTCCTCTAAACCTACATCAAGATTTTGGCTTGAATCTATAAAATAAATTTAGCACTTTTATGTAAAAGGACTCTGAGTGCGAGAACAAAACGAGCTATAGGAGCCTTAGCCACCCCACCCAAAATAGTCAAACTACACCCTGTTCTGTCCTGTAGCCATCACTCACGTCTGCTCCCCTCTCACCCAAACAAGGGCTGGTTAGATTCACCCCTTGCCTTTCCCATTCAGCCAGGTTCTGCCGTGACCTTGGAGACCTGGAGCTGACAACGGTGATAAAATACAGAGCAGAGTCTTAAATCGTAAATAGGCTCTGGGCATTCCCTCTTTCTGCTGGGCCTAAAGACTTGCAAAGAACGTGCCAGCCAATGCAGGAGACACTAGAGATGCAGGTTCAATCCCTAGGTCAGGAAGATTCTCTGGAGTTGGAAATGGCAACCCACGCTAGTATTCTTGCCTAGAGAATCCCATGGACAGAGGAGCCTGGAGCTACAGTCCACGGAGTGGCAAAGAGTTAGACACGACTGAGAGACTGGGCATGCACACACACACAAAGACCTTTTCAAACTTCCCACACTGGTTAGGATGCAAAGAAATATGCCCTGGTAGACAGATATTTTAGAATCTTAACTGTATAACAGCATTCATGACATTTTCTGGTAACTAAACAAGAGTTAGGGGAGGTGTAACTCCAAGTGTCTAGGGCTCGTCATGACAGAGCAGCAGAGGGAAAACAACCTGACTGGCCTCTACCTGGAGGGGAGCCTGATCGCACTGATATCAGAATATGCTGAAGTTCAGCAGCCAGATCAGAGATTGGGAGTTGAAATACTTTAGAAAGCATTTTGTTTAACCTAAACATTTTTTGAGTGAAGAAACTGAAGCTTTTTAAAGGGAATAAGCACCAGTCAGTCACACGTCAGATCCGAGAGTAGCGCTTATGTCCCACCTGGAAATTCCTACTTTGCTTCCTACCAACATGTTCTCTGTAAGGAAGTGGCAGAAAGCACTGTCCCCCCACCCCCAGGCTGTGCTTTCACACATGTGGAAGGATGGCAACCACAAAAATTCAGTCCAGGATAGTCATACACACATACACACAGACCAGCTATCCAGCCACATGCTAGTAAATAAACAGCTGAGGCTGAAGCAGTAGGTCCTCAATTTGCGTGGAGTGAACGTTCCCACCATGGCTGATTTCAAGATACCATGATGATGCCAGCTGGACTGCAAAATTCTTGAAAATGATCAACAAGACTCATGAACCAATGCTGAGTTAGCACAACATATCACTGAGAAAAGATCTTTCTTTAGTAAGACTTTTTATTTAGAGACTGTACTCAAAGTGTATTTTTTTGGGGGGGAGGGATTGCAGTGATGATACAATAGAGGAAAAGGGGACTCAATTCTTATGAAAGCTGTCAACTTTTTCAGTTTATCTTGGCCTTCATGTAAATGATACAGAAATACTCAAATGCCTGTGGACTATTAAGTAACAATAACCAGTTCATAATCAGATTTTAAGGGATCTTCCAAACTAGGGATTCTGTTTATATATCACTAAATACAGTCTAACTGAACATGTGTAGTAGATTTTGTTTAAACCAGCAAGCCTCCTTTAAAGTGCCCTAAGTTAAAACCAGTGATAAGAATTCAAGTTTTGGCACAAGGGTCCCAGAGAACTGAAAAATCACCTGTGACATAAAGAAGTTAGGTCTAACTTGGGGGAAAAGGGCTGCAATTTCAAAAATCATTTGACAATGTCAATTGACTTGTAATTGTTACTTCTCAATTTGGTCTGTTTAAAGACCAATATATTACTTTTGGGCTTCCCTTGTGGCTCAGACAGTAACGAATCCGCCTAAAATGCGGGAGACCCAGGTCCGATCCCTGGGTTGGGAAGATCCCCTGGAGGAGGGCATGGCAACCCACTCCAGTATTCCTGCCTAGAGAATCCCCATTGACAGAGGAGCCTGGTGGGCCACAATCCAAGGGATCACAAAGAGTCAAGACACGACAGACCGACTAAGCATAGCACATACTACTCTTATGATCTCAGACAGATGAAAGACAGCTGTCTTTCTGAAACTATCATTTTTGAGAGAGAGAAAATACAATCCAAAAGCTAAGAAGATAAATTAAAAGGAAACAATATAGTCATATTCTAGTTTCCATCACTTTTCCTGTGTCAATAGGCTGTAAACAAAGTGAACCCTTCTAATCTCTTTACAATCCTTTAAAATAAAATGCTTGAAATCATAATAAGTTTCCCTAAAAACCGAATTCTAGACTTTTCACACATGTCCTGGGTTGGAAAGGTATTTTACAAAGTCTCTTTTTTATGAAAGGAAGGCGAGTGTAATACTCACTTTCTGAATTACCCCTTTACAGTCGTGAGATAAGGCCAGGTTTGAAAGAATCATGAACACTGTCTGCTGAACAGCCGTGTTCTCTGGAGGCACCTGGGAGGCCATCTTCAGGATACACAGCATCAGGGAGCTGCCGGGGGCCCCTCGGTGTGCGGCTTGAACAGGATGCTGTCCGTAACTTGACCAACAGAGGGAACTGCAACCTTCAAAAACAGCAGCCGTCACAAGGTGGCTCAGCTTCACGCTTTGGTTCAACCACCTGAGTGGTGAGCTCGTCCGTCTGTGGAACGACTCGGTCATTAACCCGTCAGCTGCAAGCACCCCGAAGGCCGGTGCTGGTGACCTAATGGACCGAGGGGCTGGCGATCTCAATAAAGTACTGAAAGCACTATGACTCCTGTCTCCATTTTACAGAAGGGAAAAATCGAGGAACACAATAAACTGGGGCCGCGGGGAAGCACAAATGCCACCAGGATGGGCGGCTGCAGAGTGGAGGCCGAGGTCAGACTCTGAGGAGTAAGCCACCCTCAGCACAGCAGTGATGAGATGGGCTGCGTATGGTCCCCAGTTCTGGTCCCTTCTGTCTTTTAATATTTGGAAAAGCCAACTGCTGAGCTGCTGAATTTGCTAGAAAAAGCAGGCGAACCCCAGACTTGCTGGCTTAAACCTCACTCTGTGCCCCTGAGTTTACATGAGAAATGCATACTGCCTGCAGGGCCCCACTTTCTTTCACTCAGAGAGTGTTTTTCAGTTTCTCCTCCCTTCCCAAGTCGTCGCCTGCCTGCCTTTCTCACTCTCAGCTGTCGGCCACTAACAACAGGGCCTATGGGAGGCGCTCAACAAAACGCCTGACAGAGGCAGGAGAGAAAGAGGCACCCCAGTGACATCAACTGTCACCAAGCCACCCGACCCCAGGACCACCTGTCATCATACCAGCCTCCTGTTCTAGAATCTATAAAAGCTTAACCTTTACCTGGTTTTTAAGGTCTTCTATCACACTTTTCCCTCTCCCAATTCTCCTATTAAATCCAGTGTTCTCCTGTGGTATCATCAGGACAGTTTCTCCCTCTACGCCCTGAGCTGTCTGATGACTCTTCTGTCTCATCAAACCATTCACTCTTATAAATCCCTACAGGAAAGCATACCTCTAACCAACACACCCTCAAAATAAGTGGAAGAAACACTTCAAAAAGTATATTCATTTTTGCACTTTAACAACACTAGTACTTTAGTACATTACTGAAAGGCAGCATCGGGCTCAGTTTACCATTTGGGAAATTTGCGGTGTAGACACAAAGCAGCTGCAGTGCAACCTGCATCAGTGAGTCATCCATCAAGAGCCAAGGCCAGAGAGCATGCAGGACGGGGACCAGGTGAGCGTCCAGAGCCGCCTCCTGTGGCGGGAAAAGAGGCAAGGCGGCATTAGTCTGAATAATGAAAATATAAACGAAAATCACAGCCAAAACATCTTCAACACAGGAGACAAAAACAGAATTCATTTTGTTCTGATTGGAGAACAGAATCCTGTGGACAGGTTCAGAACCCTGAAACCAGGACCACCCTGACCATGAGACCCAGTCTCAGGAACTCCCTCCAACACTGGGTGACCAGGATATGCAACTTAGGTAAGAAATGAAGAAAAACAGCTTCTGAACACGTACATTAAGCAAGACAGTGGTACCTTACAGCACTGAATGAGCCCTTGCAAATGCTGTGATACAGTTAAGAAATGGGATTCTCTGCTCAAGGAAACATGCTGATCAACTCTGAGTCCTCCCTACCTGCTCTTCTCCTGTGTGCATATGCACACCTAATGTGTGTGGCCAGATAGGTCAGAAGATCACTGCTTTTATTTATTTATTTATTTATGTTTACTTTATTTTACTTTACAATACTGTATTGGTTTTGCCATACATTGACATGAATCCACCACGGGTGTACATGCATTCCCAAACATGAACCCACCTCCTACCTCCCTCCCCATAACATCCCTCTGGGTCATCCCCGTGCACCAGCCCCAAGCATGCTGTATCCTGCATCGGACATAGACTGGCGATTCGATTCTTACATGATAGTATACATGTTTCAATGACATTCTCCCAAATCATCCCACCCTCTCCCTCTCCCTCTGAGTCCAAAAGTCCGCTATACACATCTGTGTCTTTTTTGCTGTCTTACATACAGGGTCATCATTGCCAAGATCACTGCTTTTAAATGAGTTGAATATGGCAAAATCCAGTCAAAATATTATGCTATCTCAATAATTCTTAAGGAATTCAGTTTTCATTATGAAGATCACTGGGACAGTATTATGGATAAAATATAACTATTGGCAGCAAATGCAGCAATTTCTTCATGAACAGACTGACGAGGCAGTTTGTAGGCCCACACATGCACACACACGTGGGTGTTTGTTCAATGCCCTCACAACGTCACAAAGAGAGAGGCGAATTGTTCCCAATGCTGTTCCCCTTGCTCCCCACTTTCCACGAGCCTGGAGGGCAGCCCCACGACCACAGAGGACAACCACGTTTGCTGTTTCGTGGAGAAGACAGAGCCAGGCAGGGATGAGCTCCTCCTCGACTCCACATGGCTCATCTGGGTCTCCTCCCATCCCTCCTTCCTGCCTGGCAGGGAGGACCCCAAGTCCCTCTTCTGGCAGCACTGATCCATCCGTGTCCTGGACAGAGCCCACTGCCTCCTCAGGGCTCTGAGTCCATCTAGGAGGTCGTTTCTTCCTCTGCTTAATAACTAGTCCTCGATTTGCTTACTTCTGTCTATACTTAAGCACTACCTGTTAGAAGAAGTCAACATATAGGCTAGCTTCCTTACAACTACATATTCTCAATTATAAATGATGCTTTTCATAAGCGAGCTTCTTGCTGTCATTTCCCAACCATTATTTCATCTTCAATTTCTTTTCTGAACCGATGATGCTGGTAAAATTGTTCCTACCTTTGTAGCTGTGAAACCCTCGGGCACTGTGGCATCTATTAAAGGCTCTTTTTTCTTCATTTCCATGCAGCCCTTCTATCCTTTATTACCTCCAAACTCTCCAGCATTCCCTACACAGTCTCATTTTTAAATAGTTGAATTTTCCGAGGATATGACCTAGGCTTTCACTACGTACTCTACTGGGAAATTTCAACAACAGTCACGGCTACAAACACCTCTATCCAGCGCTAACTCCTAAGACCCCCCAGTCTGTGCTGCTCCTCAGAGCCCCAGGCCCACGTGAACCACTGACTGCCAGCCGTTCTCCACCCCAATGTCCCACAGATGGGCAGACCCCAGTGAGCATCACTCACAGCAACATTCTGCTCTGTGACTCAAGCCTACATTACACTTGAGCCTGGAAGTTGCTCCACATCTCTTCATCCCTCGGATCCTCAAGTCTGCCCCTCCCTCCCCATTCTCCTCATCACCTCCTGCCTGACCAGCATCGTCCCCCACCTCTAACCCTCAGTCCATCGACCTCACCAGCCCTGGGCTCGTCCCAGTGTGAAAGCTCCTCATTGTCACACATTTACGGACATCAGGGTGGCGTGGGCATGGAGGACTTGCTGAGTCACCACAAGAGTGACCAACACTTAGTACTGGGAGTGTGTGACACCCCTCAGGTAAGTTGGAACAGGAAAAGAAATTAAGGCTGTCTGTCCCACAGAACTATGTTTATCCTCAAGAGTCATCTGAATATTCTTCTTTGGATTTATTCGTTATTAAGCAACTTGGAAATGCACACATGCTTTGACCTGTTGAGAGATTACACTTTCATAGCTGGCTAACATGTTACAAATGTGAGCACTACATTTACACCCAGTGCCCAGGCCAGCATCTCGTGAATCTACAGGCAGATGCTACCTGGGAAGTGTGCCAGAGTACTGCCTGAGTGAGGTGTCATAGATGAACACTAACTGCATCCAGTTGCAAGGACACCAGCAAATTGAGTGACATTACTAATGAAACATATCAATACTTAATTCCCATGAAATTGTTTTGAAATGTAAATTGTTAGGCATGTGTCTTGAGTAAATTATTTTATATAGTTTAAGGAATATGTGCTCCAAATGTTCATTTTCTAAGATATACTTTTTCCAATTTTATCACAAGTAAAATAATGAAAAAGGTAATACTGTATAGCACATGGAACTCTGCTCAATGTGATACGGCAGCCTGGATGGGAGGGGAGTTTGGGGGAGAATTGGATACATGTATACGTATGGCTGAGTCCCTTCGCTGTTCATCTGAAATTATCACAACACTGTTAATCAGCTATGCCCAAATATAAAATAAAAAGTTTAAAAAGAGGTAGGAAATTTTTTTTTTTAAAGAAAGCTTCCTTAAGTTCTCTCTGACTTACTCATTTTCCACAGTGATTCTGTGTGGAGGTTAGTGCTTCAGAAGTGTCCCATCACTGACAAAGCAAATCAAAGTGTTCCAGACACTGTGTTCTGCGTAAGAGCCCCGATGGCTGTGTGAAATGACAGCACCAATGCTCACAGACAGAGCAGAACATCTCAAGGGTCCCGACAGAGGGGCTGCATCAGGGGCCCTGCGAGCGGCAGAGCTGGAACTGAAGAACCTGCCTGACATCAACACAGCGATACGTTCTCTCCTCTGCAGCAGGAGACATCCTCATCTTCTTCCCTGCGCATGCAGACACCTCCCCATGGAGAGGTGTCTGACAACTGCCTAGGCAGAAAAAAAATCCTGCCTAAAAGACACACACAGCCATTCACACCATCTTAGTTAAAATTAAATTAAAAAAAAAAAAAAAAAGAAATGGCTAACAGTAGGAAAAAAGAGACTCAAGTTTGCTTTAGCTGCCTCAAGTCAAAGTTTCAGGGATAAAGTTAAAATGCTGATATGAACAAGAAATGTCATCCGGGCTGATGAACAACGGTAAGATTAGGTGCGTTATTTTCTGAAATCAACACTGAGCTTATGAACCAATCAACCGTGCATCTAAGGAAGCTTCAAAGAGCTTTCCAGTTTCCCTTATTATCTCATATGAAATTTAAATTGTTTCATAACAGCGCTGCTTTCAAAACTGAGAAGGAGCTCTACTTACTTTACATTCTTCATTCTGATAAAGACAGTTTCTTAGGAGCTGCATGGCAATGCTTAATTCTTTAATAAAACCATCCTCCTGTTTAAACAAAAAGCAGTT
Source organism: Capricornis sumatraensis (assembly GCF_032405125.1). NCBI lineage: Eukaryota > Metazoa > Chordata > Mammalia > Artiodactyla > Bovidae > Capricornis > Capricornis sumatraensis. Next base: position 9,892,575 of record NC_091089.1, on the reverse strand, counting down.
GAAAGATGTGAACAACGATGGCATATTCCACTTTTGCATACAATAGTTCCTTCTCCCTTGGATCATGTGACACCACAGCTATGCTCTTTCTGTGGCCCGACCACCATGGTTTGGAGGGGACTAACAGGCTAACGATCTCTGAAAGATGACCACGTCTCGAGAAGCACACTCACCACAAAAAAGCTATTTCTGTTCTATCAGCCCCAGAGGGACTGAGATACATGATAACCTCCATATTTCATCTCAATAAAGTAAAGCACATACTGGCTGGTTTTCAATCATATCAGGTGTTGGCTGATTTTCTCAATGATGAGGAAAAGGGCCTTTGCATGAAAGGAAAAAGGAAAAGAGGCAAGAAAAGAAACTGACAAACATATAAGCACCTAGACCAATAAAATGATTAAATAAGGCTTTTTCTTGGTTTCTTACTAGATGCAGTAGAAACAAGTCATTACACAGACCGCTGTAATAATGGTCTTAGATATGTAGATATGTTTATAAATACACACACATCTTCATTTCCTCAATAAGCTTCTGTGGCAGATATTTTTAACCATATTTATTATTATTAACCACTGCTCTTATATAAAAACTGTTATTTTCAACAGTTGAGATATGAAAATAATCTAAAGGACTATTGACAGATGATGGATTAAAAAAATGTGGTGTATATATACAATGGAATATTAGTCAGCCACAAAAAAATCTTGCAATCTGCAACAAAAGGGATGAATTTTGAAGGTATTACGCTAAGTTAAATAAGTCAGACAGAGAAAGACAAGTGCTACATGATTATACTCATATGTGGAATATTTAAAAAAACAAACAAAAAAACAAAATAAATGAACAAACCAAACCAGACCCAAAAAAAAAAACACCACACAGACTCAGAGACCAGCAGAGTGGTGACCAGGAAGGAAGGGGTGAGGGGAGGGCAAAGGAAATAGAGGGAGTCAGCTGTTTGGTGATGGATGGAAACTCAAGTTTTAGTGACGAGCAGGTATAGTATACACAGAAACAGATACCATGTAGTACAGGTAAAACTGATATAATGTTATAAACAAGTTATTGTGATATAAAATAGTTTTCTTAAAAACCTATGTTACATCAAGTTGACAGTGAACATGCAGCCTGTCATGAGTCCAGCAGACTCAGTGCTAAAAAGAGACACTGAGAGTCACCAAAGGATATGAACTGATACTAGGAATACCAGTTCTGCAACTGCACAGACACGGGGCAAACAGTGGCTTTACCCGTTACTGGTTCTATGATTACTGTCATGAGTGAACAGTGGATAATAAACATGAAGTGTTCAGAACAGTGCCTGCCATATAGAAAACACTTCGTAAGTTATTCTATTTCTAGTGAACCTATGATATTCTTTCTGTAGAATAAAAATGTATTTTACATATCCCAAAAGGCTTAAAACAACAACATATCATATAAATCTCACTTAAAGATCTTCAAGTGAGAAATAAGGACACACACACACACACACACAAATAAATCCCAACGCAAACCTGCTAATGTAGAAATCCCATTAATTTATGTGGCTGTACCTTTCCTCTAAAACACTGACTTCAACCAAACATGGGTGTCATTAATGAGCACAAGGACTCGAGAAATGGTCACCCCTGCCTCCCAGAGTTTGAAAACTCAGTGACCTTTTTCTTCAGCGCTGCCCTCCCCGGCTTCAGAGAGCCCAGGTTCAGCTGTGCATGAATGTGCCTCATCTGCTCCACGCAGCTGTCTACGAGATGAGCTGCAAGACAATGTCCAAGATAGCCAGAAAGATACTTTATTTCCAAATAAGTTAAAACTATATACAACAACCAAAGTTCTCAAAAAATGATATTTTCTGTTTCTGACCAATTCTATTTTCACATTTTCAGTGAGACATTAATGAACCAGAGGATAAAAACACAAGAGAACTACAATGCTAAAACCCACTTGTTTTTAACTTATTACTCCTCTTCACACATCTCATCTATGCTGGAGGCATGCAGAGTTTCAGTAGCAAAGTTACAACTGAAATTAGTGGTCTTGATATTCTCTTTCATCTCAAACACCTGTGTTCCCTGAATCTGGATGAGAAATTACAACACTCCAGAGGGAAATTGATATGAAAATATAGGATCATCTAATGCAGTTGTTATTCCTATCGAAACTACATGTTTTCTTTGTATGTGCAATATGTGCGTGTAGTTAACATGTGATTATTATGAAACTGAGTGACATGTTACGTTAAAAAACTTCTCTAAGATTTAATAGATTCTCTAGAGAAAGACTCATTACACAAACAGTAATCCACATGTGTAATCTTCTTACTTTAAAAGAAATGCGTGTCTGGACTTCCTCCCCATTTAGGCCACCACGGAGGGCGGAGGGGCGCTCCCTGTGCCGTGCAGCCGTCCTCCCTAACTGTCTGTCTGTACACAGTGGTGTACGTGTGTCAGTCCGGTCTCCCAGTTCTTCCCACCCTCCGCCCTCCCTTGGTATCCACACGTTTGTTCTCTACATCAGTGTCCCTATTTCTGCTTTGCAAATAAAACTATGGAATGCGTCACAGAAAATTTTTTTAAAAAGCAAAGCGTGTTTACTATGTTTCTGTATGGGGGGAAAAAAACTATTCTTGTTAGTGACACTAAGATTTTAAGTTCTTTACACCTAAAATAAGCAGGCAGTAAAATATACAAGTTAAAAACAGCTGAGGCGTCAGGTGGCTCACCCTTCAGCGCGTGTCTCTGTGCTCTTCTGCTGACGGCCAGAAGTGACATCAGTGCGTTCGCAGCGACCCTCTTCAGGACATCTTTGGAGGTTTTTCCTTCATAGCACTGCAAAGAATGCAAATCAAACTGCCTTCGAGAAAAACTTAAGCTGGAGCAAAACACTTGTGAATGAAAAGATGCGTCCTACTTAAGAGCTATCGTTAGTTTTCAACTACTTCCTGAAATCCACTAGAATGCGATAAATCATTAAGATTTGAGAATGTTCTGTGTGGATGAGACTGAATAAGAAATTTATAATATAGAGAAGACCGAAAATCATTCTCAAAGACTCACCTCTAAAGAAAAAAGCTATGTTGAATATTAACATACAGCAAGTTTAAGCACTTTATCAAATTCACAGGGGAATATATATACATATACGTAATTTATTTAAAAGGCCCCTTAGAAAACAGAAGAATTGAAGAACAATTATCAAATTCCTTTCTTCTATTATTTAAATGGTCGTAACAAGCATTGTTTTTTAATCCAAATGATTAAATAAAATTCTTACAAGATCAAAACTGAAAGTCAATTATTTAAAAACTAAACCAAATTTTAAAAAATCAAGAAACCACTAACCTGAAGAATTACTTCAGTAAGTCGTTCTAGAGAGTTCTGACTTTCCTGGGTTTTGTCAAGAAGTGAAGCCACTGTTGGATTGTGGCATAAGCTTGTTTTATCCTTATCCTGGAGATGCCTTTTTGCTTCTTCAGTCAAGAGAATAGAAAGGAACTGCAGGCTGGCGGTATACAGAGTGGGGCTTGTGGTAGACAAACGCGCACACCTGCAGAATGTGTCTGAAAGACAGTTTCATGTGTAAATGACTGGAAACATCTTCAAAATTAAAGAAGTCAGTCAAATTTATTTGAGTAACAAAGTTTATAGGTTTTTTAATCCTAATGAAGTTTATTAGCACAACAATAACTGCAGTGTTTAAAGATAAATTGAATAGTACCAAGACAACCTACTGATCAAGAAATTTATTTCATTTTCATTTTGTTCTTTTCATATAGGTTCCTGTTTATAAGAATGTGTGAGTGTGTGTAAACAATGGATTATCTTAATTTTATAAGCAAAAACACCCTGAGCCCAGCAAGACCATCTCCTTACCGATCACCGCTGCCCAGGACCGGGCCAGACCCATGGTAACAGATGGGAAAGAGGCAGGGCCAGCTCGCCTCAGCAGTGCAGCCAGAAGGTGGAACAGGTGAGTCCACGTCTGATAAAAAGCTGACGTTAACTCTACATCTGTAAAAAACATCAATCAAAATGTTTCAACTTATTAACACAAAGAAGAAAAAGAGCCTTTTGAAAACTAAACCTCACCAAGACACTTCATTACACTTAACGTAAAAATCACCTCTTGCTCCCTGGGGTGGATCTCATCCTATTCTCTATAGAGAACACATGGTGTAACCTCGCTAGCTCATCCGGACATCACTGCCACTTGTCAAACTTGCACGTTAAGGAACTACTGCTCCCCCAGCACTGGGTGTCGCAGTGCTGATGAGACTCTGCAGACTGCCTTTGCTGGGCATTGTAAACCACTTCACCTACCAGACCCAAAACCTGCAAAGCCATAAGTGCAAAGGACTAAACTAGAATGAGCTAATGGTCAAAGAGAATTACCAAACGAATGACTACTTCATTATAAACTCTTTCCTATATTTTAATTTTGATTAAAATACGATAGTTGCTTCAGTTTTCCCCACTGCTGCTGCTGCTGCTAAGTCACTTCAGTCATGTCCGACTCTGTGTGACCCCATAGGTGGCAGCCCACCAGGCTCCCCCGTCTCTGGGATTCTCCAGGCAAGAACACTGGAGTGGGTTGCCATTTCTTTCTCCAAAGCATGAAAGTGAAAAGTGAAAGTGAAGTCGCTCAGTCGTATCCGACTCTTATCGACCCCATGGACTGCAGCCTACCAGGCTCCTCCGTCCATGGGATTTTCCAGGCAAGAGTACTGGAGTGGGTTGCCATTGCCTTCTCCGAGTTTTCCCCACTACTAAGCTCTATATTCAACGTTTCAATAGAGCATATTTTTTAAGAATTTTTTGGAAATTTCTGATATTATATTCTGGACTTGCTTATACTTGTTATTTAGCCATAGCTTATAAGAATAATTAACACCTAACACTCACTGTACTTTCTAACATTACATAAAGAACTTTACCCTCATTTAAAATGACAGAACAGGGTAACGGTCCTTCACTATACTGCGTACTTGCCTCAAACGGTCTCCTGGAGCCACTTAAAATATCCAACCTGTAAGACACTTTATGGAAAGTCTTCCAAAAACACCAGCAAAGAACAACCCAAAATGTGACCTTGATCTGAATACTTGGTGCAAAGTTAAGATTTTTTCCTCAGTATTATTTACTTTCCTTCTAAACTTAAAAAAAAAAAAAAAAATTAAATAAAAATAAACCTTACTGTGGAGGGAGGTGGGAGAGGGGTTCAGGATGGGGAACACATGTACACCCATGGTTGAGTCATGTCAGTGTATAGCAAAAACCACTACAATATTGTAAAGTAATTAGCCTCCAATTAAAATAAATTAATTTAAAAATAAATATGTACAGCTTACCTAATATATCTTTGGTGCATAGGGTGAGAACTTGGATGATGTTTGGGATAAGAGGTTTCAGAAGCTCATCCTGAATCACAAGGTCAGGATCCACCAATAAACATGACTGCAGAAGCCGGGATAAGGAGGACAGGTATTCTAGGAGAAAGGACACCTGCCCGACAGAGGAGAAAAACAAAGCACATCATACGAAAAGCCAATCTCGGTGATGAAGTGTCACTTCTTTATAATACAAGTTAATAAAAAAGTCATAAAATATCCATCTTAATTTTGAAAGACCTAAAATGAACGCACAGCAGACAAAGCACGTCACTAACGGTCATTAACAGTGTCAACTATAATTATACCAAACAAAACATCGTTTTCACAGCCAAATTCTGAATTCTATTTAGAGAGTTTAGAAAGTCTTTATGGTTTTCAAGTAGCTAAACTGTGGAGTCAAAACTCGGGAAGAAGCAAAAGAAGCAGTCCAAAGCTCTACAATTCTGTAAAGAAAGATTATAACATATTCTTCAAGGTGTACAATTGAGGCGTAGGAGAAGTCAGCCTAACAGCCTAGTGATTGCTACAAATAAAATGAAAACATGTCCACTGTTTGCCCTCAACTATCCTTCAGCATAAAAATACTATTCTTAAGTTTTAAAAGAACAATTAAATCCTCCCTAAAATTACCAATAAAACCACCTTTGGAATGTTGCTTGTTACTAATACTGTAAGAAGTTTTCATGGGCAAAAATACTGAAAAAAAAAACAAAACAATTCTCTGGATATGTAATAATAAAGAACAAACTGTGATGACTTATCTCTCCACCATGCCCAAGCAATGCAACAATCCACAGAAATGAACTTCACAGATACATTCTGGTGCCTCTCTTTTTGTACATGTGTGCACACACACACACACACACACACTCAGTTTTTCCTTCCAGATTACTGTAAGAGTCAGGGACTGCCAGGCATTTGTTGAGACGTAAGTACCTACAGGGCTTCCCTCGTGACTCAGCAGTAAAGAATCCACCTGCCAATGCAGGGGACACAGGTTTGCTCCCTGGGTCAGGAAGATCCCCTGGAGGAGGAAATGGCAACCCACTCCAGTATTCTTGCCTGGAGAATCCCATGGACAGAGAAGCCTGGCAGGTGATAGTCCACAGCATTGCAATAGATGCAGATACAACTTAGCAACTAAACAACAACATAAAGTGCCTCTCTGGTGAATGGCGTCAGACTACTTCCAAAGAGTTCTTCTGAACTACTTCTCTGGATGCAAGGTACTCCCTTTCTCTAATCTGTGGACACATTTTACATAAAAGTACAGGTGGCTCTACTTTTTTCCTATCAGGTGAAATGCAAGCAGTTTGTGAAATTTAATTTCCTTATCGCTGTGAAGTACTTCCTGACCCCTTGCTAGGCCACACCACTGCAGTTACAGTGAGTCTGCCCTCTGCGTGTGTGGTGTGACCGAGAACAGACAACCCATGGGAGGGGAGAGCCTGCAGGAAGCCTGAGCGAGAACGCCTGAGCTGTCAGATTCTCCTGTGAACTACAATATTGAAGATGCAGTCAGCTACCGGTAGGATAGCTCATAAAGTAACTTTTTTTCTTACGTTTGAAACTCTTTCTTAAAAAAAAAAAGCCCACCCAAGCAACCCCCAGCACCAGCACCTCATGTCTCTGTCCCCCGCAGAGCTCCGCCGCACGCTCTGCCTCGCCACCACAGCCTGTCTCCTCAGCTCTGCTCACATCTCACCTTGCTGAGGCTTGTCCTGAGGTCTCACCCATCCTCACTGATTCTCCATATTCATCACCACCTGATAAAACCTGTAACTGTTGTTTACTGTTTAGTGTCTCCTGTTCCGAGGACCCAGACTCTGGGGCACGGGCGTGCTGCTCTGTTCAGAGGCATCACTGGTGCCTACAGCACGATATAGTGGGGCGTATGCTCCAGAGTTTCCTGGAATGAATGAACCATCTTACTAAGGACAAACAGGCAAGAAGCAGTCAGTCTACACAGGCCACACAGTACAAGAGTAAGACTGTGGATTCCAGAAGCAGCCTGCACGGGCTGGGATCCTGGCCCTGTCTCTCACTGTGGGAGCCATCCTGGGCAAGCTCTCCATCTCTGGGCTTGTCGCTTCCTTTATAAAACAGGCCCTAATGGCACTTCCACCTTCACGGAGCCCTGGATGCTCTGGCCTCATCTCTACCTCGCAGACTCTGCTCCAGCCACTCCGTGCAGTTTCTTGGATAGGGCAACTCTCAGGGGCCCCATGAGGCCCCATGGACTGGCTTCCTCACTCACTTCAGGCCACACGTCACTGTCTGAAAGGCCCTCTCTGAGCACTGGACACAGAAAAGCCCTGCCCTGCCAACTCTGACGCTACTTCTTGCTCCTCCTTTAGCTTCTCTTCTTAGACGTCTATCTAAGACACCATCAGGCATATACGTATTTGATCACCGTCTACACTCCCAACTTGAGGGGAAGATTCCTATTTTATTCATTCAGGGAAGATCCTGCTACTCAGTAGGCCCCCAATAAAGATTTGCTGGATGGACAGGCAGAAAAATGGAGGCGATGGCCAATAAGCAAACAAGCACACTCACAAGTGGAAACGCCGCACTGGGCCAGTGTTTGGAAGATGATGTACAGTGTTACCCAGCCTGTAGGACACGGTCTGCCTTAAGCAGAAAGCTCGAAGAAGACATCACAGAGCAAGAGATACTGGTCTGGTCTACCTTTATTATCTCTCACCCAAATAAATCTTTTGGCCCTTTTTAAAAATCTGATCTTAAGGTACCATTTCTATTAGCAACAACTTCACTAAATATCTGTGAAGGAACAAATATAAATTTATCCTTATTAAACTGAGCTTTGAAAATACACAGAATTTACTTACTAAGTATTTCTACAACTTTAATTTAGGTAGAAATAACAGAGATATCCTAAAATCACAGAGGGGGAAGGTGGGCTATGCAATGAACATTCCCTTTGTCTAAAACAGTACTCAAAGGTATCCAGATCCTTGATGAAACATGTCTAGCTGGTTAATGATGGAACCAGGCATAGAATCTAGGACTTCAAACCTCTCACTGCTCTTTACTACCATTCAGAGATGTCTCCGGTTTAAATATTAAGTAACCTATTTCAAATAACCTCATCAAACCATGTATACCCTAAGAGACTTTCACTCCTCTCCTGTGGTATGTCCTCCATAATTTCTGTTTTTGGCACCAAAGGCTACAGAAACGCACACACAGACGAGGTGAGAGGGAGACGTGGGCGCTCACCTGAGCTTGAGTGTGTTCAGCAGGAAGAGACGTGGGCAGCAGGGCCCGGAGCTCCTGGACGCTTGTCTCTAAGAGGGTGGCATCTGCGATGCTGTGAAGGAAGAGAAGAAGCACCCTTCAGACTATCGGGATGCTTGTTACTGAAGATGAACAAATCAGAATTTACAGTTTGGATATGACCATGAACAGAACTCAAGAAAAGGGGTTTTTATGAAATGAAGGAAATAAATGTTCATAAAAAGTTTCCCTAAAATATTTCAGAACATGGGAAAAGATATCATCAGCTAAATGTCAGAAACCAAGAATTCTAAGGAAAATATATAATGAAACCTATTACAAGCAGAATATAATAAAGTTCTTTCAGAAGGAAAAGACAAACAAGAGAAAGACCTTGGTGCTTATGTCCCTATTTAAAACAGGAAAAACACTTTCGAGTAAGTAAGTTCTGATTTAGAAAGTAAAAACCAAAAAAAAAGAAAAAAAAAAAACAGCAAAAAAATTTAAGTCAGAAATAACATGGATGGAAATATAAGCCTTTCCTGTAAGATTCTTTAATACCTCCGTGCCCTCAACGTCACGACAGACTCTTAACAGACTCTGCTGAAGCAAAAATATTCCTAACACTCCATTTTGACCATTTTTGAGACAGGAAACATTCAAGAAGGAAAGACAATCACCTAGCAGTTTTGTTTTCCAACTCTAGTAGGACAAGAAATGTAAACAGACCAAAGTCTCATCTTGCTGACTACTATAAAGGGTAAAGAAACGGACACCATTGAGTAAGTGAAGCACAGCAGACTTCTTTCTCTTGAAGACTGCTCTTATCCCAAAAAGAAAAAGAAAGCATTGTGCTTTGGCTAAGACAAGGAAAACAATTCAGAGAGTGGATGTTCAAAGGGCAGAAACAGAGAGAGAGAAATGCAAATGAGCATATGGGGAACAGGAGGTGAGTATATGTGTCTGGAATAAGCAGGATGTCAGGAGGGAAGGAACACTTTACTCAAGAGAATATCATAGACAACACCTCTTTTTAATCCTAACAGTCATCCCATTAACTAGTGTTATTAATGACGCATCAGAGATTAAAGTGCCTTTCCCAAGGCCGCAACGCTAGTGAGAGAATGAACCATAATCAGGACCTAAGCTGGACTGAATCCAATCTCCTTGGCCTTTTAATGATACCATACAGCCAATCACAAAATCAGAAAAAGTCCGTTCAGATGCCAATTAATATTAGATACATCAAAGAACCAAATCATGATTTCCTTAACTTTTATCAGACTACTTTCTATTAAAACTTTCAGCCTCCCATAACTAAACAATTCCAAATGGATTTTAAAAATGACTTTTCAACCCAATGACGTTATTCTGATATGACGACTAGGGAGATGAAACCCAGAACTCCTTCACTTCCATTCTGAACAATCAAAGAGGCTTGTATCATATTTCTTTAGTGTGGCAGAGGACAAATTTCTGAGTTTTAAAATATCAGGATGGGGTACAGGAAGTTTAACAGTTAGTGAAACAAAGCAATGCAAATGCTTTAACAGACTGAAAATTAAAAACTGTCCAGACAAACCTGGCAAAAGCGAAAACCTCGGTCTCCCTGCTTCCCTGGGAGTGTTTCTCTCTTACCTACAGAGAAGCTCAATGAGACGGGTTCGTCGGAAAGCGCTGGCAGTGTCGCCTGGAGTGGCCACCAAGAGGCTGTCTAGGAGGCTGCACATCGCGGAGAGGAGGGGCGGGGTGACAAACACACACTGCCTGGGCAGAGGAGCAGAGAGGGGTGAATCAGGAGGAAGCCGTGGAGACGCAGCTTCAGGCTGACCTATTATTGAGATAGGTGTGAAAATTATCACCATTTTGTTTAGCTTGTGGTTACATACAAAATTCACAAGTTCTGATAATCAGATGAAAGTTCCTAAAAGTGCTAAAGAGAGACAGCTGGGGAATTCCCCTAACTGCTCGGCACACCTCAACCGTGAGGCCAGCGAGTCAGACATTCAGCTCCTCCAGAGAGAGAGAGAGAGAGAGAGAGAGTGAGTGAGTGTGTGTGTGTGTGTGTGTGTGTGTGTGTGTACATGTACATGCATGTATCTGAGGGATATCTTGGGTGCCAATGTACCGCCCAAGACGAGAAGGGCAGGGCATGGTTTTGTGTCTCATGCACTCAGACACTGGGTAACAAACAGATGCACCACACAAGGGTTCAATCTCTGGGTCAGGAATATCCCTTGGAGAAGGAAATGGCAACCCACTCCAGTACTCTTGCCTGGGAAATTCCATGGGCAGAGGAGCCTGGTGGGCTATAGTTCATAGGGTCTCAAAAGAGTCAGACACAACATAACAACTAAACAACCACCACCACTCTACACTAATTAACACCCCCAGTGGAATCTTGGGCAATGCCCCACAAGGAAACAAATCTTTCTGCAGTGCAGCAGACACATAATCAAAACAAGCAGGACAAACATATAAGCAAGTACAACTTCCAACTAGAACTGGTCAGATTTTGTACTCAAATGTATTCAGGCACAGCTAAGGCTTACTGCCACCTGAGTTCTGAGAAAATTTTTCACTTTCAGAAATTCTGGATTTTAGAACTGAAGATACAAGAGTACAGAACTTTCCTAGAAGACTCGGCAAGGGACTGTTAACAAGACAGTTTAATCTGCCTCAAGCCTCCCTCATGACCTTTACTTCTTATTGCTATTTTAAGGAAACATTCTATTTTGAATAAACCAGACTTACACAAAAGTACAAAAAAAATTCCGGAGATACCCTCACCCTGACCCCTAAATAAGATTCCATTTATATGAAACATCCCAAACTGGCAAATCTATAAAGAGGGAAAGCAGGCTAGTGATTGCAGCAGGCTGGGGAGCGCAGGGGAATCAGGAGTGACTGCTAGCAGGAACGAGGCTTGTTCTGGATGATAAAAGTGTTCTACAACTGACTGCGGCAATGTTTGCACAACTGTGTGAATATATTTAAACCCAAGGAATTGTACACTTACAACGAGTGAACTGTATGAATGTGAATTATATCTCAATAAAGCTGTTTAAAAAACAGTAACGCAACATACTCTTAGAAATAAATGTTTGTGAGATTCGTTATCAAATTTCATTTCATGCTCTGTGTTCTAAGCTACTTAAAACAACCTGAGTTTGCTTCTTTTGTTCTTAAGAGGATCAAATAAGTACTTTCTAAAATTAAACATTTTTATATGTTAACATGAATTACTAAAAACCAAACTGGGACACTGTTCAGGCAGTTCTGGAACAAACACTGTAATGAAAATTCAGAGTAAAGTCTTACTTAGACAAATATTTCTTAAGTTTTAGAAAGCATTTTCCCTGCAGATGCTCATATTTAAGTGTTTAAAATTACATTCTTTTTAGGTAGTATATTCATTACAGATTAGGGATTTAAAGCTACTGAATAAAGGCCTATCTACTGCCTTAGAAGAAACAAAAGCTAGCTATAATCTATACAAATATATAAAGTGTGAAGCAAACAGAGCTGGCAACAATCCCTAAAACAAAGAATAAAATTTACACATTGTCATTAATAAAAATAAATCCTAGGCTACTCATCATGACCTTCTTATAAAATAAGGACTCGAAATATTTTGTGTGCTTTAAACCGAAAGCATAGGCTCTGAAAAACCCTTATGATCCCACTTCTCATCACTTTCAAGTGGATTCATTTTTCAAGTGGCAAACTGAGGTATGTTCCCAAAAGAAGGGGAAAAAATGAAGCTAATTAACATCTATCAGTTCCTTGATTCAAATACCACATATCCATTATTATCTAATAAGGAACCATATGGCAATCAGACTACTTGATGGCCAAATTCCCATTTATTAGTTAAGAGTATTTGTTTGTTAATTTCTGATGTACTTATTCCATTATGTTCTGTGACATTTCATTTTGTTCTTATCTGGACGGCTTGTTCTGTGACTTAATTTGGTTCTTTTATCTAGACATTTACATTCAAAATTTCTGTCTGGACCAACTTGTCAATCTTCTTCCTGAAAGTAGAATGCCCTCCTAAAAGGATACCTTGGGCCACCAGCTGGTCGTGTATGACTTCAGGGTGAGGCACCATGGAGAGCATGAGAGACAGAAATTCAGCACTGCCCGACGAAGCTGCCACCTAGGGATCAGCAAAGACAATTACTTTATATTTGGAGCACTCACTGGTTAACATCACCAACTGGGAAATGAAACACCAGCAACATACACACAAGATATCCTCACACAAAATGGTTTATCACAAAAGCACACTAGTTAGTATAACTGAAAAACACTCCATGTCTTGAGAGTCATAACAGATTTTGGAATGGCATTTTCTGCTTCTTAGACCTGTTACAGTTTATGTAAATCAGTTAACTTAAAGGAGCAAAGTTTTGGTATGAACCTCATCGAAGATTTTAAGGTCCTGAGAAAGCCCATTGCCCAGGCTTCCCCAGTGGCGCAGCAGTAAAGAATCTGCCTGCAATACAGGAGTTGCAGGAGACATGGGTTCAACCCTGGGTCAAGGATTCCTGGAATAGGCATGGCAACCCACTCCAGTACTCTTGCCTGGATAATCCCATGGACAGAGGAGCCTGGTGGGCTATAGTATACGGGGTTGCAAAGAGTTGGACACACAACTGAAGTCACTGAACATCCACGTAAAGCCCATTCCAACTTAACTCTCAAATGTTGAGAGGCTAAGATGCATACTACTTTAACTATAAATTGTTGTGTCTTTAAGGTATTTTGTACTTCTTAATTCATAATAAGAGTCTTTTTAGTTTCAAATGGCACACACAAATTTTAATAGTGCATATAAAAGAATTAGAAGTATGAAAAGATTTTTCTCTATCTCTTCCCCATCACAAATGAACTGTTTTTAAAAATTAAGAACTATATTGACACTGTACTTCAGAAAACATTTTACAGAGTGTTAGATAGAAATTTTCTACAGAATTTCTATCATGCTTTTTGGAAACACTAAACAGGATAGAAATTCTGTAGAAAACAAACAGAATTTCACATGTAGATTTACAGATTATAAAAATTATAAAGCTGAAAAAGCCCAAACTGTCAAGTACCTTCTGTGTAAAAATTACTGAGTTCTCCCATCAGTTTCTTTTCTCTGAGACAGCATAAACTTCCCATACCTGGGTCAGCTCCAGGTCCATGCATGCACGCAAATAAGTTGTCAACAGAACTTACGAATCGACCTACCACGAACCCAGACACCGTACAGCTCACAGTATCTGCACACTGATTCCGTATGTGTCCTAATCCTTAAAGTAGGGCACCTTAGACTTGATTTGACAGGATGAAAGCAAAACCCAAGCTGATTTTCATTTGAAGTTTCTGATAGCAAAAAAACATAAGAATTTGAAGAAAATGGCACATGAAATTAATAGTTTTTAAAATCCCTCTTTCAACTTCTGACCTCAATCACCTCTCACCACTTGAAGTATGATGTTACAGCAGCAGCAACTAAGTGACAGAAAGCTGCAGCCAAAAGCTGTAAGCTGAGTGGATAAAGTCATCTACAGATGGAGGCTAGATAAACCTCAGTCTAGATAAATCATTCATAAATAAGCATGTATTAAATGTCTTATTTTATATAACATTAGATCCACACAGGAGGAGGGGAAAACCTAAAGACATTTTAAAATTATATCTGCCTATAACTGGCTATAAGAGATGTGTTTAAAAAAAAAAAAGAAAAGAAATGTCCCTGTCAGTGGACATCCAGATAACTTTCAGTCTGTGAAGAAACAATCACACACTGAGACTGACATCGCAACCACACAGGAGCCATCAAACAAGCCTGGCTCCAGCTCCCTCGGCTATAGGGGAAAAAATTAAGAGGACGAGGAGTTGAAATCCTCCATCTTTTCACTGAACATCGCTTCAACTGACAAACACTCAAGCAGTCCTCTCTACTGATGAAAATGAAGATTACACTCACTGCAGGAAAAGCCAGCCTCTGAGGACCCACTAAATACCTGGCTCATTAGAAGAACGCAACAAACATCAGGCCTTAATAAACACTGGGCCCTTCCTCAGTATCAGCCAAGGAAGGGACAAACAAAGTTTGAAAAATATGATTTTAAAAAGTATCTAATGGTTGCATTCTAACTTACTCCACCCCATATGATTGATAAAACATAATAACTTCTTTCTAGACCAATATACTGTGTTTTAAAAACTGACTGGGGTGATTTGTATTTCTACTAAACAATCTAAATTTTTAAAATGTGCTGTATCAGCATGAAAGTATTAGTTGTTGAATCATGTCTGACTCTCCGCAACCCCATGGACTATAACCAGCCAGGCTCTTCGGTCCATGGAATGCCCCAGGCAAGAAGACTCTAGTGGGCTGCCATTCCCTTCTCCAGGGCATCTTCCCAACCCAGGGACCGAACCCAGGTCTTGTGCAATGCAGGCATATTCTTTACCATCTGAGTCACCAAAGATTACTATTTTAATAGATAAAAGTAAAAATGTATTAAGCTGACTTGCTCTATACTGTCCTCAAATCTTGCTTGCTTGAAAATAATCTCCAAAGGACATTCATTTGATCATATTTAATAATACACATCAATATGTGAATGTGTTATTTGTCATCCTGGTCTATAAAATAACTTTTAACTACCATCGAACAAATGTCAATTCATATTTCTCTAATATCAATTATGTTTCATGACATCACTCTGCTGGAGTATCTTTACATCTTTATAGCTATTACAGATTCTCTCTTCAAAACCATAAACCCAGACTCAGGTCTCCTGGTTAATCCCATCTGGTCACACCAGTAATCAAACTTAAGCCTTTCTCCCACACTCTAAACAACTCTATGCATTTTCTGAATATCTAATGCTTCCACCACCTCAAAGCTTGGTATTCTGTTATTTTCTAATTATGCTTTATGTCTCAACTAGACTTTCAAATCTCATATGTGGGCATTGAATTCCAAGACATATTTGAGTATCGTTTTCAGTTCAGTTCAGTTCAGTCGCTCAGTCGTGTCTGACTCTTTGCAACCCCATGAATCACAGCACCCTAGGCCTCCCTGTCCATCACCAACTCCCGGAGTTCACTCAGACTCACATCCATCGAGTCAGTGATGCCATCCAAACATCTCATCTTCTGTCGTTCCCTTCCCCTCCTGCCCCCAATTCCTCCCAGCATCAGAGTCTTTTCCAATGAGTCAACTCTTCGCATGAGGTGGCCAAAGAACTGGAGTTTCAGCCTTAGCATCACTCCCTCCAAAGAAATCCCAGGGCTGATCTCCTTCGGAATGGACTGGTTGGATCTCCTTGCAGTCCAAGGGACTCTCAGGAGTCTTCTCCAACACCACAGTTCAAAAGCATCAATTCTTTGGTGCTCAGCCTTCTTCACAGTCCAACTCTCACATCCATACATGACCACAGAAAAAACCATAGCCTTGACTAGACGGACCTTAGTCGGCAAAGTAAAGTCTCTGCTTTTGAATATGCTATCTAGGATGGTCGTAACTTTTCTTCCAAGGAGTAAGCATCTTTTAATTTCATGGCTACAATCACCATCTGAGTATCTTTTCAGCTCCTTGTAAATGTGTACATAATATAAAAAAGAAGGTTTTGATCCTTTAAAGCCCACTTCAATTGCCACTTCTCACACAAAATCACTCCCATTTCATTATTCCTTTTCACCTAAGCTCACTGCACCCTCACTGTCACATCTATTTTGGCACTAGTCACATTTGCTTTGTGGTGAAGGGGCATGACATTATGGCCAGCTTCTCTGGATTCAAATAATGCTTAACCAGTCAGCAATGCTGGAACCCTGCCCAAGACACTTACTCATTCCATGCATTCATCCCTTCATTTGTAAAATACCAACAGTAAAAATGATTTTCAGTTTTTTAAAGGGTATGAGGACCCATGAGTAAAATTTCTCCATAAATGTTTAAATAAAACCAGTGCTCCTTAAATTAGTGCTCCAGAAAGTTTGAAAGAATCACATATTTCACAAAGAAAAGCTCAAAAGGAAATGACCCACATGTCCTTTACTTTGAAAATTGATAAAACAGACATAATTCTGCTCAAGATCACAGAAAAGACCAAACTTTGGTGTTAAAGCTGTTGATACACACCGGTATGTCTAAGGAATAAACACTCATCTAGTTCGAATATCTCTGAGAAGTAGAAATGTGATTCCAAGAGGAAAGACAACTGATGCCTGACCTCCCAACTGCCACCCCTGCCCTGGGGAAGGGGACAGTGAGTTGAGGAAGCCATCTCTAAAAAGGCTTTATTTATAGGGCAATACCCCCCAAGGTAACAATGACAGTCCTTACTCTATCTGTAATTCACAAAGCATACAAGCTGCAGTCGCCTACATCAATATGCATCAGATAACGCCACTCAGGCACCTTGTGTGGCACCAATACCAGACAATGGTGCGGCCATAGTGCACTGAATGGCATGGCCCACAGCAAAAGACAATGCCCTCCTTGGAAAGACACAGTGGAAAAACAAACTGATCAACAAGCTGTATCTTTTCTCAATTCTGGAAGACATACAAAACTATGATTTAAATAACCAGAGAAGCTTATTAGCAAGATTTACAGCCATTTCACTGATACCTCAACATTTTCTTATACCTGAGGAAGCATTAGTTGGTCTGGGTACGGAATGCTTAGGTTTAAAGTAACACTAACATAATGAATAAAAACTCTCCACATCTGTCTCCTGCTGGAAAAAAAAAAAAAGATATAGTACCCCTCATATGATAAGGAAAACAAGACAATTCGTAGAACTGGAGTAATGAGACTACTTTTTGTGAATAAAAGTCAGCAATTTGGTGAGTAAGTTACCAACACTAAAACTCTTCCATTTGGAAACCATGAAAGAAAGAAAGAGCTGACTGTAAAAATTCTAACACGTAGTATTAGTCTTTTGAGAAGTAAGTTTTACATAGGACTATACACAAGAATTCTTAACAACAGATTTCACTGGTATATACTTCTCAAAGTCTATGTGATATCCTCACATAAACAAGTTAAAGACTTGCATTAATAGTTCAGTTCAGCTGCTCAGTCATGTCCGATTCTTTGTGACCCCATGGACTGCAGCATGCCAGGCTTCCCTGTCCTGGATTAATAGAGGTGTTTCTAATTTAATTATTATAAAAAGTGATATATTTACAAAGTGTTTCTCAGAAAAACTAGTATCTTAATCTATAAGATTTACATATTATTATAAAATAGAGAAATATAAATGCTTGATTTGCTTTTGGGTTTTTTAAGTCTCCTTGTATAGAAAAAATACAATTTGGTTATCTACCAAGCAGCTAAGATAACTCAAAGTTACTTAGAGTAATTACTATTTACTACATACCTTCTATAAACAAAGAACTGAAGTATGTACAGATTGCAAAGTTAGCCTATAGCCCTTAAAACAAAAAGGGTAAACCTAAGAATTACTATTTTTAAGCACATAATTAACACTGTCCTTCTATGAACTATTTAAATAGCCAATTACTGCAGTTCCCTTTAGCACTGAGTCATATCATTATTTCTCTTACTGAAACCAAGATACTATTTCTAGCTTGCAAAAGAGAGCATCATTCCTACTAGAACTGGGGTAATTATTCTATTTTTCTAAATAAAGGTTCAATTTAGCACTGAACATAAACTCTTCTGAGTCTGGAGACAGGGGAGAGAGGGAGACTTAAAACTTAGCAAAAAGTACCACTTTCTTGAGAAACTCCTGTATAATTATTTAATTCTCATATTATTTTTGCTCCTGGAAGCAGCGGAGTCAAACCTTTGCCTTCCTAATTGGTTCTACTACACAGTGATTGTTCCAAAAATACACTGCAATGTTTTCCAGTTGAGAATGACTTTGTATGCTTCCAAAACAAATGAAACCTAGCATGTCATTATTTAAAAATACTTAGTGTCTCAAACTTTTTAGAACAAAGCAACTTATAAATAAAAAGGAAGAAAGACAGGCAGATATACATAAATTTCAAGCATTTCAGATAATTAAGACAAGCTCCTCTCTGATGCAAGTATTTAGAAATGTGTTTAAAGTCATCAGTACCACACTGGAATTGCCTGAATGGGTCAACATTCTTCAAACTGTTTGGTCCTTCAGCAAAATTTCAGGGTAATCAAGCACTGCTAATCACATGGGGTCTGTTCTCTTCTTCAGCTACTGTGTGCTCAGGCATGTCTGACTCTGTGCGACCCCATGGACTATAGCCCACCACGCTCCTCTGTCCATGGGATTCTCCAGGCAAGAATACTGTGGGTTCCCATGTCCTTCTCCAAGGGATCTTTCCACCTCAGGATCAAACCCACATCTCTTACAAATCTCCTATAATACTGGCAGGCAGGTTCTTTATCACTGAGCTACCCGGGAAGCCCTTTCTTCTGCTACTACTGATAAATATTTTAAAACTTTTGAACTTCTGTAAAAAAAAAAAAAAAAAAAAAGGTAGAAAATAGGTTGAAAATTCATCTATAAAATTATATTTAGTACACTTATTTGAGCCAGGTAGAACCTAGTTCTAAACAGACAGCAAGTCAACTAAATCCCAGTTGCCATGGTGGTCATAACCTGATTCTTCACATCCATCCTTATCCCTCCACTATGTAAATGCAAATTTTTGCAGAAATTCAAAATGCAGCACTTATGTGTTCTTTGGAAGTACCATTGTTTCCGAGGTAGAGAGAGAACTTGGATCTCGATCTTGACTGGACATTCGAGATGGAGCCCTCCAGAACTTGAACGAGTCATCTAAACCTGTGACAACAGGAAAACTGTCAACACGAACGGTCTTCTGGGCATCTTAACAATTAACAGGAAAAGTAGTCCTTACATGAAACCAATCCAGAACTAAAGAAAAAAGTATGCCTAATTTTTATCATCTGTAATTAATTAATATATACAGCATGTTTCACACAAAAAAAATTAACAATTAGTTAACTATGCTTTATAGCTTAATCTAACATGATTTATGGAGAGCACCAGTTCCCAAACTTCAAAGTGTAGAATCAAAGGGAGCTTATTAGAGAGGTTTCCTGAGTCCTATTCCCAGAGATTCCATTCCCCCAATCAAGGTGGGGTATGAGGAATGCATAAATTAGCATATCTAACAAGATGGGAGCAGATGTCAATGCTGCTGGTTCCAGGGTCATGCATCTAGTGACACCAGTACAGAAAATCCAAACAATTAAACGGGTTGCTTTCCATAGGGACATTTGTTTAGAATGTTCAGAAACTTCATCAAATGTCATTCTCTTCTTAATTCCTCCAGGAAGTGAGCAGAAAAGTGAGTTAGAAACTTACACTTAAGTATTTCAGGGTAAAGAAATTTCATGTTTACAATTTACTCTTAAATGGCTCAGGAAAAAAAATGTATATATATATGCATATAAATAAATTTTTCTTATATGTACATACATACACATGGGAGGGCAAATACAGTAAAATGTTAATATTTAAGAATTTTTAGTTCTATTCTTAAACCTTTTCTGTGGGAAATTATGTCAAGTTTTTAAATTTAAAATTTTTATTATTTATATTTTAAAAATATTTTTTCATTATTATTATTATTAAATTGCTATTTCTTTTTATGAGACACAATTATTATTTATAGGCACTAAGATCTTATACTTCAGAAATCCAAGAGAATCTACAAACAAGTAGAAATTGAAAGATTTCAGCAAATATTTTGATAAATAAGTAATATGCCAAAACAGGTTTTCACTATATTAGCAAAACAAATTAGAAAATTTAGTAGGAAAAATCTCATTCTTGATTGCCTGAGAAAAGCCTTCCAAAAAAAAAATTTAAGACATAAATAGAGGAAAAAACTATAAAATTTTACTCAAGGGCATGAAATAACTTATGAAACATTAATAAGATGTCAAAAATGGTTTTCATGAAGAATTTATAACAAGAAAAATTCTTAGGCAATGTTCAGTGAAAGGAAGAAATACAAAAATGTACGGAAGATTGGAAGGAAATATACACCCTAAATGCGACAGCGGCAACCTCTGGGTAGTAGAACTAGATATGAATGTTTTCCTGGTATTTTTCATTGTTTTCAAATACTTTGTAACCAACACAAAGGTTTTAAACAATTTACGAAATATATTTTATTAAAAATATAAACATAATACACTTACTATTTAAATCATTGCCTTCAGGAGCTCCATTAAGAGCTGAAAAACTGAAATCAAATGCATACCGTCCCAGGTAACAATGTTTTACCATCTGATTCAAATGTTCATAAAAATGGCAGTGGTATAAAAGAGCCTGGAGGGCAGGTTTTCCTATGAGAGACAGGCCAGAGTCCTCATCATGGACACAGGGGCCCTGTAGGAAAAGAGGGAGAGAGAGAGACAGGAATTTACTACATTTCTTCCAAAAGACCCTCTGTCTCCCCACAGCCCCCTTAAGGAAACAAATGCCACTACACTCCTTCACTTCTCTCTGTCCTTCCACACATACACCAGCCTGACCCTGACCTAGAAAGTTAATCCAGCTCTCTGCTGTCAAAAAATCCACTAAAGGCAGAAAGCTGATCTAGTCTCTCTTGAGGGGTCACTTAGTTTAAAATGTTTCTACAAAATGGTACAGCTCTAGTCAAGTAATTACTTACTTCAGCCACAAATACAGTAAAAGTAGTGTGTTGCAACCCACACAAAACAATGAAATGATTTGTATTAAAATATCTGAAACAATGTAATCCAAGTTATTTTATTCAAAATTATTTTTTGTGCCTATCAGTAAGCTAGATAAAGTGAAAATGCTCATTAATATCCACAGCAAAATCTGCTTGTCACTTTATTTTCCATTGAGTGAACCCTTCTTCCAAGGGCATTTCACATGTGTGCATGCTAACACAATCATAAACACATGTGTGCACAAACACACACACACACACACACATTTTCCAGCAGAAGGCTGAGAAGAATCTACCATTGCATACTTTTAATGTCTTTGCACTTTTTTTTTCAAATAATTTTTTGAGGTGCCACTCATGACTTTTCCTAGAATATCGAAATGGCTAAAACCAAGCAATCAGTTAAAAGTATGCCAAGGATCAGTTTAAAGTATGCTAATTATCACATCACTAGATGGATAGGGAGGCCTGGTGTGCTGCAGTCCATGAGATCGCAGAGTCAGACACGACTAAGTGACTGAACTGAACTGAGTTCATAACTATTTCTATTTTTCTGAAAATGACAATATAGTTCAGACTTTTAAAACAGAACATAAGAGAGAGAAAAATAAAAACAAAAAATAAAAAGCTAAGTGCCAACAGGAAAGGTCTGCATATATAGCATTAACTATGAAATTTGCATATGTGCCCCACTTCTCATGGCCCCTGATCACCAAGGAAAGATGAATCTTTAAAATGTACTATCCAGGAAGATGAAGTAATAGTTAAAGGTAGAATTACATTAAGATGAGTTTCTCCATTAACTCTCTTCTTTAATATATGATTAAAATTAAACCTCTTACCTTCAATATGTCATGGTACTAACATATCCACTAGCTATGATTCAAAAGAAACTAAAGCAAAACAAAATTACATATGAGAAGAATGTTTTCAAGAAGAAAAAGGAATTATTTTGCTGCATACAAACTTGTAAAATGCTATAATTAATATATAAATTGAAAAAATGACCTTAATTACCTAAGAAATTCCTTATGTAATTGCTTAACTACATGTTAAGAATTCAGTTAAAATGAAATTGTTTCTCTGACATGAAGCATTCACTGTTTTGTGAAATCAATACCCATAATGATTTATGATGAACACAACAGAAAGTGAAAATATGCACTGATAATTCTCCCATTAAATATGAAAACAGTACATACTACAACCATAAATGAGTCGGCCATCCCTATACAACAGACATGAACACATCTGCAGACAGTCTACCTACATCCACTGAGTGCACAGAAGCAGTGACCCCTTCTTAGAAACATCAGCATCTAGATATTAGTGCTACTTCCTGCTACAACCCCCAGAACACTTCGAAATGTACATCAAGACAAGTAAATGAAACATCTTGTTGGATAAGATTATTATTCCTCATTCTACCAAAAACAGTTGTAATTTTAAAGCACTGAAAAAGGAGCATCTTCTTTCTTAGCTGTAGTGAAATGGTGGAGGTCACACTTCTTGGAGATTATAAAATTCCATTGTCTACATGTGAAGATCATCTTTCTCCCTTACTAGAGCAGTTGTTTCCATACTGAGATTTAAAGTACCAGTAAACTTTTTAAAAATTGGCGGACAAATACCCCTGGAGGAGGCCATGGCAACCCACTTCAGTATTCTTGTCTGGAGAATCAATCCCAAGGACAGAGGACCCTGGAGGGCTACAGTCCATGGGGTCACAAAGAGTCAGATCCAACTGAAGCGACTTAGCACAGCACAGACTTTTTAAAACTAGGGGACAAATACTAGATTACCAACTACTTATATTGCCAACTGAGGACACATAAAAACAAAAACTAATAACCAAAACAGATTAAAAAAAAAAGACAGGAAGAAAATGAGCGCACATTAAAAATGCCCCCTGAAAATTAGACTTAAATTTTGCTTAAGACTAGCGACTGAACTGAACTGAGCAGAAGTTTCATCACCAAGTACTGTATTTCAGAGCAGCTCCCAAAATATCTTTGATTCTAGCCAACACAGGCAAAGCAGAAGACTCTGTGAAATCATACTTAAACCACTGTTTTCAACTTTTTAATAGAAAACTAATTCTGTGATGAAGAACTGGAGAATAACAAAACCAAAAAGCTGCACATCACCAGCATCAAAAAGGAACTGCAGACTATTTAACTAATTAGAAAAAAAAAAATGTGAACTTCTACACATGGTTCTGTATTATAATACAGAACACGGTTCTGTTCTATTTAACAAAACCAAGAAAACTTATTATGCTTGCCTTTGCATCATATTTATTTCAATTATTTTTTAAAAAATTCACTGGCAGAACATCAAGATTATAGTATAAAAGTGTCACTAGGTTAACAATGAGAGTACAGATTATATACATCTGAGCCAAAAACAACACATTTTTAAATCTGGTTACTGGATAATAGGCATTAAAATCACTATGCTGTTAATATAAATATTAATCCTGTACATTCTTTTCTAGTTTTTTTCCTACGGGTTTACTACAACACAGACTGTGAATAACAACCATTATCAGAAGGCCGGTTAAACAAACAAGAGGAGTCAGGGCAAAACCTGCCTGGGATATTCAATAATTGGCAGCGTTACGAGGTTTGTAAAGTCTGGAAAAATAAACTTTCCAAGAGTTAAAGGAGATCCAGGCCTTAACAACCACCTGAGTGCCCATAAAGCTGCCCTCAATACAGCTCAACTAGATTCAGTGACTCCCCTGAAGATGTATTCTAATGAAAAGTGAACAAGCAATCTTAGACCTAAGTAAGATCCTGGGGTGTGAGATGCCACAGTGTGACGCATACACACATACATGGGATGAGGACATGTGGATGAGGAACAGGGCAGAAGAGCATGTCCCGTCTCCCCACAGACAGCACTTTTCTATCTTCCAAAACATCTAAAAAGCAGCAGGCTATAAAAAAGTCGGCTAAAACTATTTACTGACTTGACATTTAGAACATGAAACAGAAAATTAATCCAATAGAATCCAAAGAAAGGTTAAGTTATGACACTGTGTACTAACCCAGAAAAGTAGATGTTAAGATCAATGTATATTTAACTACAAACAAATTTGCTTATTATTAGAGAAACAATATAGTCAGTGGGAAAGAGAAACTGGCTGGACTGAAAGCAAAAGGGTGCGATGTAGGGCAAACTACTTAAACTCTTTGTGCTAAATTTTCTTCTACAAAATAAGGAGAATAATGGTTCACAACTCAAGCCATTATACAGGTCGATATTTGTAATGCTTCTAGAAGAGTGCCTAGAACATAGTTAACACCATGCTAATGATTATTATTTCTGCTTAAAATTATTTTTAACACCATAGAGAACTGGTAAATATGATCAAGCATAGAAAGATCTCTATATTCTCTTTTAAGGGATCCTGCTGGCTTGTACGAAGTTTCATCACTAAGGAAATATATACCAATATAAAAATATATATGCTGAAACTCTATCATCAATTAATCTCAAAGATCTACAAGGCTGATAACTGTTTAAAGGCACCTACCTGCCAAGTATAATCCTTTAGAATTACTGAAGGCATTGGAATTACAAGGAGATTCTGAAAAATAAATGCAGCCTGAAATTAAAGGGGAAAAAAAAATGTCAATACTGCCATCTTGTTGTCATGTCTGAAATAACCAATACACTGTAATTTAATAACAAAAAAAAGCATATCCCTGGGCAGCTGAACATGCTAAGAGGTCATTGTGAGAACTCCCCAACTGCTGTAATAAGGGGAGAAACTACTTCATCAGGATTTCCTATTTCAGAATGTTGTCTTTCTAAAAAATGATATGTAAAACAGAAACTATCCTGGCGGCGTTTAAGAAATATATTTCCTGTTTCTATTACTCTCTTACAGATCACACTCACACCTCTCTCCTCCTCTCTTTCTACCTAAGTTCCTCTCAATAAAAAATGGCAAATTAGAAACACAAACTACAAAAATCCAACTTGACCTAGGTCCTGAAGACAGCCAAGTTAAATAATCACACTAATATGAACACTGATTACCTATTCAGTGAAAGATTACATTATAACAGGAGAACCACCAGAGTAACAGCGGATCAGAGGGAGGGAAATTTTCAGCCTCTTCACTGGAGGCCAACAGGTAATCTGAACAGCTTCAAGAAGAAGCTATCCATTTAAGCATTACTATCAAGAAACAGGTTAACAAGAAAACTACAGCTTCTGGATTTTGGAACTGGAAACTGGCTAATGGTGGTCCTGGGAGCAGATGTTTTCTTTACAAATCTCTAAGCACTATTGGATTACTGTTTCTAAAATGGTCTACGTCAATCATCTCTGATAAAAGCAGCAGTAAAGAAAATCACAAACTGTCTAGAGAGAATTAAAATAGCATTGACTTTTCCCCTTTACATGTTATGAGTATTTTGACAGCTCCTTATCTTGAGTAAAGCTTTATAAAATTGAACACTGAGATAATATAATTTTTTCCCTGTGAACTACTTTTCAACGTATAATAAAGTAGAAGAGTCCATATTAAAACAGACTCCATTCTGCTTTGATCTTTCAGAGCAAAGGACTCCAGGTTTTACTGTGAATCAATACCATTCTGTTCTCTGCAACCATTTAATTGGGTTTTTCGCAGGCAGAAGAGACAAGGGTGAGCAGTCAGTCCACTGTGGTGAACAGGGAGTATGGTTTATAAGAACATTCACAACAGATTTCCAAGGGAAACAGGAAGGAAGAACTACACGGACAGGCCTACCTCCCGGCGCACCATGCTGCATTCCGACTGGTCCAGAAGAATGTTCACCACTGTTCCCCAGAGCCCACCAGAAATGTTTTGACAACTGTTTGCCAAGGCCACACAGCCAGTTTCAAGGGTGGTTAGTGCTGATCCTAATCCCAGTGAAGTGAACCTCACCTGGTCAAATTAGAGAAAACGTTGTAAAATTTAAAAAAACCTGATTCCATAACATGAATTGTTAATCTTTCTGGTACATATTCTGACATTGTCTTGGCAATCCTAAATTATAAGACACAAAGAATACTGTACTATAAATCTATAAAGGAATAAAAATTCTATACCTAATATAAATAATAAAAGCAAATATCACAAAAAGTCAAAACCAGGTATAAATAAGACTAAAAAAGCACAGTTCAAAAGCCTTTTTCGAGGGAAAGCATACAGTGCTTACATATCTTTTATGAACATGATTCTTGTTTATTTCTCATTTTTAAGAGGATACTATTATTTTGTTCCATCTTCCTTAATTTTTCAGTGTTTCTTTCAAATGAACAGTTTAAACTTCTTAGAAATTTCTTTTCAAAAATAAATAACTGAATTATCTTTTTATAAGGCACTTAGTATTTCTCCCAAAATTATTTTAAAAGAAAAATGTTTCAAGTAAGATGGATATGATATAATATGTTTGCCACGGTACTCCTGCTGCTCAAGCTATGTATTTTGGTGAACTTCCAAATTCTAATTACAAAATAGAGCTTCCCTGTGAAAACCACAGGGTAACAAAAAGCAATGCAGTCATAACACGGTGAAGCAACAAGTCCAAGTTCAACGTGGCTAAAGAATGTACCTCTAGCTGCTAACCCTACATATTTTTAATATATATGGGCTTCCCTAATGGTTCATATGGTAAAGAATCTCCCTGCAACGTGGGAGACCTGGGTTTGATCCCTGGGTTGGAAAGATCCCCTGGAGGAGGGCATGGCAATCCACTCTAGTATCCTTGCCTGGAGAATCCGCATGGACAGAGGAGCCGGTGCACTACAGTCCATGGGGTCACAAACAGTTGGGCACAAATGAGCAACTTAGCACAGGACATTATTAATATATACTTTAAAACTTGCTAAGAGGGTAGATCTTACGGTAAGTGTTCTAATCACAAAAACAAACAGTAAAGAAGACAAAATGAAACTTTTGGAGGTGAAGGACTGGTTTATGGCATTGATTCTGGAGAGGTATATTTCACGGGTGTATATTTATCTCCAAATTCATGAAATTGCACACATTAAATATGTACAGAATTTTGTATGGCAACCATACCTCAATAAAGTGGTTTAAAAAAATAAGATCAAATGGCAAAACAGGAAAACTCATTAATATAAAACACTGCAGTGTAGTGTGTTACAATTCTATTAAATGACACTCAAATGTCACTTGGCCACTATTCCTCTAAACTGTTCAAAAATGGCTGGACTTCTCCAATAATTTTTTCACTGTTCTTTATAAATCTCATTGACAGATTTTATAATACTTCCTCTTTCTATTTTTAATCTGCACTCTGAATTTGGCTGAATATGGGGGTGCCATCAACTGTACTATGTACCCCCAAATTTTGTATGTGGAAGCCCTAACCCCCAGTGTATCTGAGGATAGGGTTTTTCAGGGGATGATTAAGGTTAAATGAGGCCATGAGGATCGGGTCCTAATCTCACAGTACTGGTGGCCTTATAAGAAGAGGAAGAGAGAAAAGGTGCTATGAGCATGAAGTGAAAAGGGAGCCACATGAAAGCCAGAAAGAGTCCTTGCCAGACCTGACCACATGGGTAGACAACCTCATCAACTTCCCGCCTCCAGACGTGTGAGAAAATAAGTATCTTTGTTCAAACTAACCAGTCTATGGTGTTTTATTATGCAGCCCAACCTGCTCAAGATAAGGGGTAAATACAGCTTAAGGTTTAGTCACTAAAATAATCTCATTTTGGAAAATATGAACATGTGTATACATGTGTGTTTTGCTTCATCTGTTCTCTAATCCACACATAATAGACTCGATTCTCCTTCACACTGACCTCTGGGTCTCGGTCAACCCACAATGGAATCAACCAAGCCAATCCCTGCTGAGTGGGAGCATGGTCTTCACTCTGACTCCCCAAAGGCAAGAACCAAAGTGACATCCACTCCTAGAATGGAAAAAGGGAAGAGAAACACACTAGGTAAGTTTCTAAGGAAAAAAACAGAGTTTAAAATATCCGAATTTTAAAAAGCAAAACAAAGTAAAAATCTTGACTTAAGACTTGGCTTTAATTCATTATTTAGCCAACATACAACAAACAAAAATCTCAGCTCCTTCTTAAGAAGTCACACGTCTCTTTTTTCTTCAGAATTGCTATTTTCCACATAATTTAGACAAAAATCCAGTTCTCCAGTGCATGTAGATTTCAAGCAAAATAAAAAAGTAAAATTCAGATTTGTATAATATACAGCTTCTAAGAAACTGCTTAGTTAAAAATCATTTTTGTCTCCTAAAAAGGAGATATCAAAAGACATTTTCTTGAGTAATCAGACAGGCCTGAAACCCATCAAGCACAGCACACCCCTTTCCTGGCAACCGTGGGAAGACAAGACGGCTGCAAGTGCACTCACCGAGCTCTGGGCCTGGGCCATCATCTCGTGCGACAAGTGGAGCAGGCAGAGAACGGTGCTCTTTGTGACACCTTTTCCCATGAAGGACATAGCATTTCCTCCTCGCTCCACGTAGAAGGATGTGATGACCTGAAGAGCAAACACACACAATTCAGGGGCAGCTTTACTCTTAGAGGCTAAATATAGACCTTTCTACTGACTCATCTGAGCTGAACCCTAACCACATAAAGTATTCATATATTATCATATTCTCAGTTTATACATTTAAAAATGGTTCAGAAGGTAAAATTTCATTATGTGTATTGCATCACAAGTAAACATTCTTCATATAAACCTTTTTTCCTTTGGAATTTGTACAAAGCATATGTAGTATACTCCTAGGAGACTGTGAGATTTAAAATATGCTCATAACATATTTCAAGTATTATAATATCCTTTTGAAGTAAGAGTTCAGTTTACAAATACCTTGTTGAAAAGTATACTGAGACATTTGGTAGCTATATAGAACTCTTACTAACCACCAGAGTTAGGCTAGGTTTCTAGAATTATGGTTCAAATGTAAACAGTTTCTCCACTGATAAGCCATCTTAGATTTCTATTCTATATCTAAATATATATTAATTATTTAAATCACTGGCTGTCAGCTTTTTATCTCCCACATATCTGAAGGATTTAACACACTTCCATCAATAACAACAAAATAAATGTTTCTTATTTGAAGCTATCTCCCCTTTTCTGGGCAAAGGTCTGTATAGTCAAAGCTGTGGTTTTTCTAGTAGTTATGTACTGATGTGAGAACTGGATCATAAAGAAGACTGAGTGCCGAAGAATTGATGCTTTTGAACTGTGGTGTTGGAGAAGACTCTTGAGAGTCCCTTGGACTGCAAGGAGATCAACCCAGTCAAGCCTACAGGAAATCAATCCTGAATATTCATTGGAAGGACTGATGTTGAAGCTCCAACACTTTGGCCACCTGAGTTGAAGAGCCGACTCACTGGAAAAGACCCTGATGCTGGGAAAGACTGAAGCAAAAGGAGAAGGGGATGACAGAGGATGAGATGGTTGGATGGCATCACCGACTCAATGGACATGAGTCTGAACAAACTCCGGGAGATAGTGGAAGACAGAGGAGCCTGGCAGACTGCAGTCCATGGAGTCACAAAGAGTCGAACATGACTTAATGACTGAACAACAAACCCTTATCTGAGAAGCTGAACCAGAATGAACATAGGGAGTTAAGAGACAGCCGTTTGAGGAAAAAGTCCTTCCATCTGATTTAGAAAATCCTTTAAAATATGCTATAGACTCTTTTGAAATATGTCTGTGTAAATCATATAATGTCTCCCACGTAGGGGTTCAATAAATATTTGCTGACACTGAATAACAGTCCTCACAGCTTTCAATTCAAGCAAACAACAATAACAAAAAAAATTCAAAGTGACAAAAGATCACTTCACAATTCACAAAATTTTAATTTAAAAAAGGCTGCTGGAACGAAAAAATTTCACAATTCATATGGAAACACAAAAGACCCCAAATAGCAGTCGTGAGAAAGAAGAATGGATCTGGAGGAATCAACCTTCCTGACTTCAGATTATATTACAAAGCTACAGTCATCAAGACTATAATACTGGCACAAAACAGAAACATAGACCAATGGAACAAGAGCGAAAGCCCAGAGATAAACCCATGCACTTATGGGCCCTTATTTTTAACAAAGGAGGCAAGAATATACAATGGGGCAAAGACAGCCTCTTCAATAAATGGTGCTGGGAAAACTGGACAGCCATATGTAAAGGAATGAAACTAGAACACTTCCTAATACCATACACAAAGATAAACTCAAACTGGATTAAAGACCTAAATCTAAGACCAGAAACTATAAAACCCTTAGAGGAAAACACAGGCAGAACACTCAATGACATAAATCAAAGCAAGATCATGTATGATCCACCTCCTAGAGTAACGGAAATAAAAACAAAAGTAAACAAGTGGGACCTGATTCAACTTAAAAGCTTTTGCACAGCAAAGGAAACTATAAGAAAGGTGAAAAGACAACCCTCAGAATGGGAGAAAATAATAGCAAATGAAACAACTGGACAAAGGGTTTATTTCCAAAATACACAAGCAGCTCATACAATTCAATACCAGAAAAACAAACACCACAATCAAAAAATGGGAAAAAGACCTAAACAGACATTTCTCCATAGAAAACATACAGATGGCTAACAAACACATGAAAAGATGCTCAACATTGCTCATTATTAGAGAAATGCAAATCAAAACTACAATGAGATAACACCTCACACCAATCAGAATGGTCATCATCAAAAAGTCTACAAACGATAAATGCTGGAGAGGGAGTGGAGAAAAGGGAACTCTCTTGCACTGTTGGTGGGAATGTAAACTGATACAGCCACTATGGAAGACAGTATGGAGATTCCTTAAAAAAAAACTAGGAATAAAATCACCATATGACCAAGTAATCCTACTCCTAGGCAGAAAACCTGAGGAAACCAAAACTGAAAAAGACACATGTATCCCATTTCACTGCAGCACTATCTACAATAGCTAGAACATGGAAACAACCTAGATGTCCATCAACAGATGAATGGATAAAGAAGTTGTGGTACATATACACAATGGAATATTATTCAGACATAAAAAATGAACGCATTTGAGTCAGTTCTAATGAGGTGGATGAACCCAAAGTCTATTATACTGACTGAAGTAAGTCAGAAAGAGAAAGATAAGTATTGTATTCTAACCCATATACACGGAATCCAGAAAAATGGTATTGAAGAATTTATTTATAGGGCAGCAATGGAGAAACAAACAGAGAGAACAGACTTATAGACATGGGGAGAGGGGAGAAGAGGGTGAGATGCATGGAAAGAGGAACATGGAAACTCACATTACCATACCAAAAAAAAAAAAGAATGCTAACTATTTTTAGGTGCCAATATATTACAAAGGAAACACTTGTGAGTCAAAGCAGTCAAAACCAATTGCTATCTAATACAACAGAAAGTATTTCAATTCCTCTACCCAAGAACTCAACGCTTTTACTCAGCACAGTAAGCCATTTTGTCTTAGAGACTACTTTTTAGTTTGGATTCTTTTTAGCTCATGCAACAAAGAAGGTTAGTTTAAAAAAAAAAAAGCATAAATATAAATCATGTTAGGTACAGCTTATTTAACAAAAGCAATTTATTTGTAAGATAACTTGGGGATTCTGACTTAAATTAGAACTTTCATAAACCAAATAATTATACACTGTCTGAAAATGACATAAGTCTGGCCAGGGGATAAAAAGCTCCAGGTGACTGTTACACGACTATTCTTTCTGCATATGTGTATGTTTAAGGTTTTCCACAATTAAAAGCTTAATATTTTAAGGGGCTATTTTTAGAAGTAAGAAATGTGAATGATTCACTGGAGAGAGCTATATTATCATGGTTTTAGTTTTGGCTTATGATAGACAAGAACTTTGATAGTATCTCCTTTCAACTTGACTTATTGTCAGATACCTGGAATTGCACTTCATATATAATTTTTAAGGATTTAATTACCATATTTATTTACCTATCATAATGAACCATGCTTAGTCTAAAAGCCTAATTTCTCAACCACAAAAGGTAAATACTTGCATTCAAATTTCACTGCACAGAAACAAAATATCTAATAATGAATTGTAGTTCCCATCTGAAAAGGAATCAGCCTTAATTAGTGAAAAATTATGAAGCAAATCATTTGGATCAACAATGACTTTGCTTCAATGTCCATTCACATAAGTATTATTTTACTTTTTAAAAGATCAATTTAGTCAGTAGTAAAATAAAGAAACCTGTTTAGCTAGTTAAGTAAGCAGAAGAACCCAAATAAGATTAAATATGTATTACTGTCCTGTCATTAATGTAAAGATAAAGATTTTCTTCCCAAGATGTTATATTGACATGAAGATAAAACACATTCCTCTGTTTATTTCAAAGCTTTGTTAATAAGGTTTTCATAAAACAAGGATCATACTTTTAATCTATTCCTTAGCTGTGCTGATTTTCACTACCCCAAATACAACTGAGCTTAGAATGAAATTATTTTCTTTTTGCTTTGACTTCTTACCTAGAACTAAACCTTTTTGTTCTTCAACAACATAGAAAGCTCATTTTAATTTCAGGTGTTTGAAACACAAGTGTGATCTGAAGTCTCTCCTCTTACACAGCTTTTACAAACAAAAGGCACTTCTGACGGTTTCTAAATATAAACACCAAAATATTTCTTCCGTTACTGCTGTAGCAGGTCCTCACCTATCTCTATTTGAAACTGACAGAATCACCTCATAGAGGCAACGCATTCCAAAAGGTTGATACATGGAGTATTTATACAATGCATTATAAATAAAGCTATAAATTAGATACTTATAAGTCAGTTCAGTTCAGTCACTCAGTCATGCCCGACTCCTTGCGACCCCATGGACTACAGCACGGCAGGCCTCCCTGTCCATCACCAACTCCCAGAGTTTACTCAAACTCATGTCCATTGAGTCAGTGATGCCATCCAACCGTCTCATCCTCTGTTGTCCCCTTCTCCTCCTGCCTTCAAACTTTCTCAGCATCAGGTTTTCAAAAGAGTCAGTTCTTTGTATCAGGTGGCCAAAGTATTGGAGTTTCAGCTTCAGCATCAGTTCTTCCAATGAATACTTGTAGACTGAATTATATTAAAAGCATTGGAAGAGTTGACTTTTTAAAAAACATTATGGTAAGTATTTACTTAACGTATCTGTTCTAAAATTCCATATATTTCTGACCACAGACACCTTTAAATATAAGGTGGGTGGGTGGGTGGGTGGGTGTGTGTGTGTGTGTGTATGCTTAGTCATGTCCAACTCTCTGTGACCCCATGACTATAGCCCACCAGGCTCCTCTGTCCATGGAATTTTTCAGGCTAGAATACTGGAATGGGTTGCTGTTTACCACTCGATAAATATGAAATAATTAATATAGTAACACTTTGCTCCTTTTCAGTATTTATAATTACTCAAAAAATATTTCATTTAAGTGACTATAACAAATTTTACATTATAGTCACATTAAATTTTAGAGGACAGCTGGGAGTATTTAAAATTTTTTTTAAAAAGTAAGATGTACTTTTGGAAACAAATCCTAGATAATATCATCTGAAGTATGATTTACAAAAGGATTAATAAACACAAATAAACAAGTTACCCAAATAAATTGACTTAATTAAGTGTAAGCTTTTACTTTTCTTAAAAATGAGTTTATTCATAAAAGTAACCTTACTTACACATTTGCTAATAAAAATCATTAAAACATTTAATCATGATGAGCCATAAACAATACTCCAGGACATAGTGAAGGTCAGCGAAGCTTGGCATACTACAATTCATGGGGTCACAGAGAGTCAGACACAACTGAGCGACTGACCAACAACAACGTAAACAGTAATAATTTACATTAAATACAGTAGCACCCACAATGCACTTCATATTGTGCCTGGCACACACTGAGTGATCAACAGTGAATAGCTATAGGAAAAGGAGTACGTCAAGGCTGTATATTGTCACCCTGCTTATTTAACTTATATGCAGAGTACATCATGAGAAATGCTGGGCTGGAAGAAGCACAAGCTAGAATCAAGATTTCCAGGAGAAATATCAATAACCTCAGATATGCAGATGACACCACCCTTATGGCAGAAAGTGAAGAGGAATTAAAAAGCCTCTTGATGAAAGCGAAAGAGGAGAGTGAAAGAGTTGGCTTAAACCTCAACATTCAGAAAATGAAGATCATGGCATCTGGTCCCATCATTTCATGGGAAATAGATGGGGAAACAGTGGAAACAGTGTCAGACTTTATTTTTTGGGGCTTCCAAAATCACTGCAGATGGTGATTGCAGCCATGAAATTAAAAGACGCTTACTCCTTGGAAGGAAAGTTATGACCAACCTAGATAGCATATTCAAAAGCAGAGACATTACTTTGCCAACAAAGGTCTGTCTAGTCAAGGCTATGGTTTTGCCAGTGGTCATGTATGGATGTGAGAGTTGGACTGTGAAGAAAGCTGAGCGCCGAAGAATTGATGCTTTTGAACTGTGGTGTTGGAGAAGACTCTTGCGAGTCCCTTGGACTGCAAGAATATCCAACCAGTCCATCCTAAAGGAGATCAGTCCTGGGTGTTCATTGGAAGGACTGATGCTGAGGCTGAAACTCCAATACTTTGGCCACCTCATGCGAAGAGTTGACTCACTGGAAAAGACCCTGATGCTGGGAGGGATTGGGGGCAGGAGGAGAAAGGGATGACAGAGGATGAGATGGCTGGATGGCATCACCAACTCGATGGACATGAGTTTGGGTGAACTC
The DNA here is from genome assembly GCF_032405125.1 of Capricornis sumatraensis. Taxonomy (NCBI): domain Eukaryota; kingdom Metazoa; phylum Chordata; class Mammalia; order Artiodactyla; family Bovidae; genus Capricornis; species Capricornis sumatraensis. Next base: position 9,857,472 of record NC_091089.1, on the reverse strand, counting down.
CGGGAGTTGGTGATGGGCAGGGAGGCCTGGCGTGCTGCGATTCATGGGGTGGCAAAGAGTTAGACACAACTGAGCAACTGAACTGATGATCTAGGGTTGTATTATTGCTATTTATTGTCAGTGACTATTTTTACTTACTTCAAGGAGACCTGACAAGTACTTCCCACAAATATCGAGTGGCTTTGTGAGAGGAGAGTGTGCGCTCCACCCCGGACACGCCGTGAGGTGGGCCATCCCCCGCAAGGTCCTCTCGAGGGACGGCAGGCCATAGAAGTGAGGAGCGTCCGTGACTCTCAGACACTGGAGTAGTTTCAGGGCCAGCTGTGTTTGGAAAACGTAAAAAAGCTCCAAGCATTTCCTGTGTACGTAAAGGAGGGAAAGAAATCAACCACTGAACAAATGTAATGGGTTTAATGGGCTTTCTTACTGGTGGTAGAGGGTTACTAACAATTCACTGTATCAGAAAAGAAGGAACTAGTGGAAGTGGCAGAAAATACTCCCTCTTAAGTCTTTCCAAGGAAAACATAGTGAATATACCATCCAGAATATATAATGTAAAATACAAGTAACAATTACACTGAAAAATGCATAAATGGGTATCATATTGACAACTGATAATGAAATTAAAAGTTAACACAGAATTACCTCATGAACCCACAATTCTAGTCCTAGGTACATACTCAAGAACTGAAAACATACATTCACACAGAAATTTGCAGATGAATGTTCATAACACCACAATTCACCACAGTGAAAGGAGGACTCAGTGTCTACCAGCAGGTGAACAGATAAGCAGAACATGGCATATCCGTCCAGGGACTATCATTTAGTCATTGACATCTGCTATAACGTGGACAGACCTTGGAAACATGATGCTAAATGAAAAGAGCCAGACATAAAATGGTCACGTATTGTTTGACTCTAGTTATATGAAATGTCCAGAATACACAAATTCATCAAGATTGATTAATGGTTACCAGGGGTCTGGATAAGGGTGAATGGGGACAGACTGCTCTGGGGTAATGAAAATGTTCTAGAATTAACCAGTGATAGTTGCACACTGTATATATATCAAAACCCACTCAACTGTATACTTTAAAATTAAAATTATGAATTTAAAATTATGGGTTAAAATTATTAATTTAAAATTTTTAAGTCAGAGCTACGGACATACATTTGAAAATCATCAATGCAAAAATTTGTAAAGTCATAGAAATGGGTATGACTGCTCAGTCAGATGTATAGAAACGTAAGAGAACCAAGAACTAAGTGAAAGTGAAAGTGTTAAGCCCTTAATCCTGTGTGTGTGTGTGTGTGTGTGTGTGTGTGTGTGTCTCTCCAACTCTTTGGAGCCCCGTGGACTATAGCCCGCCAGGCTCCTCTGTCCACAGAATTCTCCAGGCAAGAAGACTAGAGTGGGTTGTCATTCCCTTCTCCAGATCTTCCTGGGTCTCCTGCACTGCAGATGGATTCTTTACCATCTCAGCCACCAGGGAAGCCCCAAGAACTAAGCCTAGAGACAACAAAATAGTGTGCGCACATGTATGTAAAATTATAATCAGGACTGAAATAAAACAGACCACAACAACTGATTTTTACTGAAATCCTTCCTCCTCTTAACTTGAAATAAGTGAAACGACTCTTTGGAAATCAAAAGAAAACTAGGTTCTACATAAATGTCCCCTAACTTCCAATTATCCCAATGGTACCTGTCAGTAACGGCCTCAAAACTGAGCAGCAAGGTACTAAAGAGAGCAATCAGCTCTTTCTGAAGCTGCTGCCTGACCGCAGTGCGGACATCATCCGTTTCCTCTTGCGTCTGGGACTCCGTCAGAACCAGCAGGTCCAACAGTGGATTTGGACTCTAAAAAATGAAGTTTGTAAAACATGTATTTACTCTCTCATTGAGCTATATGCTGTTCCTCCAAAATGTTGATTTTTTTGGTTGTTAATCATGTTCTGGAGAAACTAAGACTCAATAATTTAACATAATACTTAATAATTTAATCCTTGTAGCATGATATTAGAGAGTAAATTCTCCTTAAGTTACTTTGCTCATGTTTAAAAGTATTATTATTATTTATAACACTAGTGATGATAATATATGAGAAGACAAGATAAAAGTCTTCTAAAACAGCTTTAATACCATACAAAGTCAAATACCAAAATTCCTTTTCTAAAACTGCATTAACATTACAGTATCATCATCTACAACTCTGAAATTTCATTTAAACTATGAATAAATTATGGAATATATATCAGCACTCATGACATACTATAAAATTCATAATCATTGAAATATAAAGTTTTAATTGACTATACTCACACAATTTAGGTAAATATATTTTAATTTTTCTATTGTTATATATTATTATATTATATATCTAATAATATATATATTATTTACAGCCTTATTTACCAACATTCAACTACTGTACAGATTTTCAAGAAAAGATTCTAAAACTGAAGACTGGTATATACCTGCTATTTTCACAAACCAAAGCCACCACAACTCCCAGTGTACAAAAACTCTAACCAAAGAGGGAGATTGTTTTAAAGGTTATTCTTTTCTTAAAATGAGCAAGAATATTACGAAGTTATAAAAAAGTATATAGATCAAAAATCAAGTAATCAAAAAACTCATTCAGAGGAAAAGTTCTATAGAAATTATTTTAATATCTTAATATCTAACATCTAAAATATTTAAGCAGGCTTAAAAGTTAAAAGAACTATGACATTAGGTTTTCCTGTTTGCTTTATTAAAGATATTCAGGAAAAAACTGCCTCTAAATGCTTCCTTAACTTTTTAGTAATTAAAGGATAAGAGAAAATAAAAGCAAATTCAGTAGTTCAAAATCATCCTTGGGAAAGTAACAGAAGAGTAAACTTTGAACAATAAGTCTATGTACACTGGAAGGACAACTATCTTATTAAAAACTCAAAAATTATAATTCAGGGAAATTAGCATGTTGTCTCTCATTGAGTTCAGTTCAGTTGCTCAGTTATGTCTGACTCTGCGACCCCATGGACTGCAGCACGCCAGGCCTCCCTGTTCATTGTTATCTCCCGGAGTTTACTCAAACTTGTGTCCATTCAGTCAGTGATGCCATCAAGCCATCTCATCCTCTGTCGTCCCCTTCTCCTCCTGCGTTCAACAATTCCCAGCATCTGGGTCTTTTCCAACGGGTCTTTTCACATCTGGGTCTTTTCCATCTGGGTCTTCTTCACATCAGGTAGCCAAAGTATTGGAGTTTCAGCTTCAACATCAGCGCTTCCAATGAACATTCAGGACTGATCTCCTTTAGAATGGACTGGTTGGATCTCCTTGCAGTCCAAGGGACTCGCAAGAGTCTTCTCCAACACCACAGTTCAAAAGCATCAATTCTTTGGCACTCAGCTTTCTTTATAGTCCAACTCTCACATCCATACATGACTACTGGAAAAACCACAGCTTGGACTAGACGGACCTTTGTTGGCAAAGTAATGTCTCCACTTTTTAATATGCTGTCTAGGTTGGTCATAACTTTTCTTCCAAGGAGCAAGCGTCTTTTAATTTCATGGCTGCAGTCACCATCTGCAGTGATTTTGGAGCCCCCAAAAATAAAGTCTGACACTGTTTCCACATATATTTGCCACGAAGGGATGGGACCAGATACCATGATCTTAGATTTCTGAATGTTGAGCTTTAAGCCAACATTTTCACTCTCCTCTTTTCACTTTTATCAAGAGGCTCTTTAGTTCTTCTTCACTTTCTGCCATAAGGGTGGTGTCATCTGCATATCTGAGGTTATTGATATTTCTCCCAGAAATCTTGATTCCAGCTTGTGCTTCATCCAGCCCAGCATTTCTCATGACATATAAGTTAAATAAGCAGGGTGACAATATACAGCCTTGACGTACTCCTTTCCCAATTTGGAACCAGTCTGTTGTTCCATGTCCAGTTCTATCTGTTGCCTCCTGACCTGCATACAGATTTCTCAGGAGACAGGTCAGGTGGTCTGGTATTCCCATCTCTTCAAGAATTTTGTTGTGGTCCACACAGTCAAAGGATTTGGCATAGTCAATAAAGCAGAAACAGATATTTTTCTGGAACTCTCTTGCTTTTTCAATGATCCAATGGATGTTGGCAATTTGATCTCTGGTTCCTCTGCCTTTTCTAAATCCAGCTTGAACATCGGGAATTTCACAGTTCATGTACTGTGTCTCTCATTTATATTATAAGTATTTTTCTCAGTTTACCATGTCTTTATACTATATGGCTCGGCCTGGGGGTAGTAATGGTCAAGGGGTGAGAGGTCAGATTTTTCTCTCTCACTCTCTCACATACATATATATACACACACCACACACACCCCTGTAGACTACACCTAAATGTAGAAATTATGATCATGGAGCACAGTTTAAGTACAATAAAAGATGAAAAGTAGAAACAACTAACAAAAGCTAGGAGATAAAAGGGGTGGGTAAAATAGGAAAATAACTCCAAAATACAGTAAGGTCAGAAGACTAATGGAAAAAAAAAAAAGTTTGTAACCCATATCACAGATAAAGGGCTAATCTAATTTATGAAGGGCTCTTCTGTTACCAAAAATGAAAGAGAAAGGGGGAGAGTGTGTGTATATGAGCACATATGTGCTAGAGGAGACCAAAAACCCAACTGTGGGGCAAAACTTAACAAAGGCATCAAGGGACAATTCACAGAAAAGGAAACAAAAGAGCTCCAATCTTTTGGAGCTTTGTAAATATCTTCATATCATTCAAAATAAGGGTTATCTATTTAAAACAAACTCAACAGAAACACATATACATATGTCTCTGCAATTTGTAACTGTCTCCAGCAATTATAGTTCTAAGAGTTATTATTCCACGAATATACTTACATATGTAATACGGCCCGCAGTTTCCAGTTATGTTCTACTCTAACATCTTATGAAATGAGGATTATGTGTGTTTCTTGTAATTAACTACACAGGTTCCTTAATATCATGTTTACTAGTGAGTTAATAAATGTTTACTGAAAGCTCACTTGACTTCACATTCCAGGACGTCTGGCTCTAGGTGAGTGATCACATCATTGTGGTTATCTGGGTAATGAAGATCTTTTTGCATAATTCTTCTGTGTATTCTTGCCACCTCTTCCTATCTCTCATCTTCTTCTCATCTTCTTCTTCTCATCTTCTGCTTCTGTTAGGTCCATACCATTTCTGTCCTTTATTGAGTCCCTCTTTGAATGAAAATTTTCTTGAAGAGATCTCTAGTCTTTCCCATTCTATTGTTTTCCTCTACTTCTTTGCATTGATGACTGAGGAAAGCTTTCTTATCTCTCCTTGCTATTCTTTGGAACTCTGCATTCAAATGAGTATATCTTTCCTTTTCTCCTTTGCCTTTCATGTCTCTTCTTTTCACAGCTATTTGTAAGGCCTCCTCATTCTGAATATTAAAAAGCAGAGACATTACTTTGCCACCAAAGGTCCGTCTAGTCAAAGCTATGGTTTTTCCAGTGGTCATGTATGGATGTCAGAGTTGGACCATAAAGAAAACTGAGTGCCAAAGAATTGATGCTTTTGAACTGTGGTGTTGGAGAAGACTCTTGAGAGTCCCTTGGACTGCAAGGAGATCCAACCAGTTCATTCTAAAGGAAATCAGTCCTGAATATTCACTGGAAAGACTGATGCTGAAGCTGAAACTCCAATACTTTGGCCACGTGATCTGGAAAGACCCTGAGATGCTGGGAAAGATTGAACGCGGGAGGAGAAGGGGATGACAGAGGATGAGATGGTTGGATGGCATCACCGACTAAATGGACATGAGTTTGAATAAGCTCCAGGAGTTGGTGATGGACAGGGAGACCTGGCGTGCTGCAGTCCATAGTATCGCAAAGAGTCGGACACAACTGAGCGACTGAACTGAACTGAGAGCTCACGATGTGCAAGGCACTATGACAAATGCTGGGTATGCAGCTGTGAACAGAACAGTCCTCCTTTACAACAATCACAATAACGTGGAAAACAGTAAAACATTAACAGTTAGAACTGGACATGGAACAACAGACTGGTTCCAAATAGGAAAAGGAGTACGTCAAGGCTGTATATTGTCACCCTGCTTATTTAACTTATATGCAGAGTACATCATGAGAAATGCTGGACTGGAAGAAACACAAGCTGGAATCAAGACTGCCGGGAGAAACATCAATAATCTCAGATACGCAGATGACACCATCCTTATGGCAGACAGTGAAGAGGAACTAAAAAGCCTCTTGATGAAAGTGAAAGTAGAGAGTGAAAAAGTTGGCTTAAAGCTCAACATAGATCATGGCACCCGGTCCCATCACTTCATGGGAAATAGATGGGGAAACAGTGGAAACAGTATCAGACTTTATTTTGGGGGGCTCCAAAATCACTGCAGATGGTGACTGCAGCCATGAAATTAAAAGACGCTTACTCCTTGGAAGAAAAGTTATGACCAACCTAGATAGCATATTCAAAAGCAGAGACATTACTTTGCCGACTAAGGTCCGTCTAGTCAAGGCTATGGTTTTCCAAGTGGTCATGTATGGATGTGAGAGTTGGACTGTGAAGAAGGCTGAGCACCAAAGAATTGATGCTTTTGAACTGTGGTGTTGGAGAAGACTCTTCAGAGTCCCTTGGACTGCAAGGAAATCCAACCAGTCCATTCTGAAAATCAGCCCTGGGATTTCTTTAGAAGGAATGATGCTAAAGCTGAAACTCCAGTACTTTGGCCACCTCATGCGAAGACTTGACTCACTGGAAAAGACTCTGATGCTGGGAGGGACTGGGGGCAGGAGGAGAAGGGGACGACACAGGATGTGATGGCTAGATGGCATCACGGACTCGATGGATGTGAGTCTGAGTGAACTCCGGGAGTTGGTGATGGACAGGGAGGCCTGGCGTGCTGCGGTTCATGGGGTCGCAAAGAGTCAGACACGACTGAGCGACTGAACTGAACTGAGCTGAAACAAGTTTTACGTACAGAAACATTCATAGACATATCTTTTCAAATCTATAAGTACTTTTAAAAGCATTCTCAATTAGAATTTCTAACTTACATTATATGAGCACCTTGCATTTTTATAGAGAATCGAGTCTTTAATTGAGCTTTGCAATGCATTAACATATAATGGAACATTTTTGTTTTATAAGGTCTACTATATTCTGTTTCAGTCTAGGCCCTTTTTCCTAATTTAACTGTGTTTTTTTCATGATTGTGCAAAGGTTTGTCTTTAGTAGGTTAAGTAAGTCTCTACAGTATCTGTAAAAATAAAACACAAGCTAGCTTCCTGGGTTCTTGGCAGGTTCTTAAAACACATTCATCTACAAAAAGTAGAGAATAGTCAGGGCTGGAAGGGTAAATACTACAGTAAACTTACATTAAAGCCTGAACAGTCTGACTCATTCTTTCCAACCTCACCACCATTGTCCCTCTGCCTCCAGGCTTGGCTCCCTGCCTCTTCACAGGCCTATCTGAACTTCCCCGCTCTAAGAACCTCACTGAAAAATACAGTTGCAAGCTGAAAGTTCACGCAGAGATCAGGTTTTGTTAAACACCAGGACTGAAGGTCCCATTTAGTCCATAGACTTTTAACTTAAACTCAGTCATGTTAGGAAGGCATTCTGCTAAAAGCTATTGATTACAACAGAACGACTACTTTGCTAAACATGAGCTATGTAAAAATTATACTTTTCCATATTTCCATACACAGTATTAATAATCTTTATAAATACATCATCTGTCCAACCTAAAACTCAAATTCCTTAACAGCACTTACTTGTCTAAGAAGTAATTCTAGAAGCCAGTTTAGAAGTTCTACAGGTACATTTTTCCTTTGTTCCTTCAATAACTTACTGAGAAAATGTATGATATCTATTAACAGCTTCTCATCTTCAGTGCAAGCAGGAAGAACTTGTAAAAACCTACAATAAAAGAAAACCATAACCATGGTTTCTAGTTCTTTAAAATAAGTGGCACCCAGATAAGTATTTAACAACTGGCTGAGCAGTGAGGGGTAGGCTGACTTGCTGTGCTTGCCAATTTCTACAGTGTAAATACCCTGCCGTGTCTTCCTGCCATGCACCGAAGGACCACACAGCTGTGGGGGGGAGGCCTGCAGCTCACCATTACACACCTTTCCCATCACACAGGCAGATCCATATAAACAGCTTCGAGAACACAGATAACACTGAAATGTTGTAAAATAATTAGGAAGCGATGACTCTGCATAATTGTTACCTTTATCTTTCATATAATTTGACTAGAAATTTACAAAATATAATTTTTAAGAGTGGTTGTGTTTAACAACTAACTTGCAAAAATTCAGATAATTTAACCAACAGCTCTCAAAAAAGGTGGTCCTAGCTGGCTCCAGCACACCACTGAAAAAGGCAAATTAGATATCCAAATTGTGAGAGCTACGCTAAACGAGCGTCCACATTTTACAAACTCATATAAACCTCGCATTTTGAAAACTGCACACTTTCTGTTTAACAGAAAGTTATACATTTTATACTAAAGTCATATGAAGACTGAAATGTAAAATTGCTGGCAGCAGCTATTTATCAGTCTTGTTTCAAATGCAGCCATCTGCTACCAGTTAAACATGTTAAATTTACAGGCCAGGGTTTTTCAGTAACTACCAAAGGACCTCCACATGGTTATCAACTTCATGAAATTCAGAGTAAAAATATCAATGAGATAATTTACTTAAGAACAAAACAAAGGCAAAAGCAAATAAAACAGCCAGGGTTACCAAGGCTTTAATCAATTCCCTGATATCTCAGCTCATTTATAATATGAACAGGATAAGCATTCAGTTTGTTTACCCCATCTTATCCTAATCACTTACTTTTGTAAGATAAACTAAGATTTTCTATGATAGGACCGAAAAATAGAATAACGTTAATATCTATAAAAAATTATAACAATTTATTTATAACTCCAAACTGCAGTAATTACGTTCAAATTTTCTCTTTTGCTGTTATAAGATATGCATTACAGATAATTAAAAATCCTTAAGTTTTTCTTTCTAAAATCACATTTCTCTCTCACAATACCGACAATAAGAACACATGCTCTTATCTTAAATGTATGGAGGGGAACCCAAATATGATCCAGTCTAGGTCTCTGAGCTGACACTGACCTGCTTAGTGTGGTGTGCCAAGACAAGGACTTCAGGGTAACCCCACAGGGGCCAGTGCCGCCCTTGAAAGACAATCTGTCATTTAGAAGATAAAAACTCATCCTTGTGAGGGCAGCCCTCACTTCCCTGTGGCCTGCAGCCTGAACGATGGAGCGGAGACAGTCCTTGAGTCCACTAGGTGTGTGGGTCATCTTCAGAGTAAGGGTGTCCTCGGTGGATAACTTCAGTGTATCTAAAAATCTTAACAAAGAGCAACAGAAGCTATTTAAATAAAAGCTCACAATTATTTTTAAACTAGCTCCCCCAAATTCTGTTTTATCTTTGTTTCCTTTTAATTAAAGGGTGACTCATGACCAAAAGAAAATCTGACGTGTATCTATCAATATTAGGGTTTTACAGTAGCTTAAGGGTGTTTATACTGACATTTTACTGCTTAGAGAGATACAAAGTAATTTTCATTCAAAAGAAAACATTAATTTCCAATATATTTAAAAGTCATCACCATCACAGTAATGATGACAAATGCACATAGACTTATTAAACTTTTACACTAACCCAGAGCACTTTTCCTAGTGAATTAATCAATCAACTAACCCAACTTTATACAACCTCTAAAACAGCAGAGAACAATGTGTTGAAATTCCTTTGTGTGATAGTTTTTTTAAAGGCATGAATACACACAACCTATAAAACAAAGTAAAAATTATTATCTTCAGTGAAAAAGCAGATGACCATAAGCAAAAAAACTACTTGATCTAAAGGAAAAATAAGGACTAATTAAATTAATTAAATGTGAATGCTTTTCTACATGTGTCACACTTACTCCTGGATTTCAGCTTCGGAGTTCACTTGCTTCAACACACTGTCACTCCCATGATACCACGACAGGTTCCAAGCCATCCTCAGCATATCTGATACCGGCTTCATGGCCAAAGAGTCAGCAGATAATGGCAGCACCATGGAGTAAGGACTCACGGCATGGTGGCCAAGTACATGCACTGGTAGATGATACCTGAAGAAAAGGAATAAAAATAATCACGAACTTTTAAATTCTTAAATGCTACTCAAAAGGGTGAGCCACAAAGGAGAGTTAGTTCTATGCCTCCCACTTTACAATAACACGATTGTAATCTCTCTCATGATCCCGATTTTGAGCAGTTGTCATGCTTTATCCTTCTGCCCTACTCCAAACTTCCCAAAACACTTGATTAAACAATTTCCTGAGCATTTACCACAGTAGGACTTCCCTGGTGGCTCAGACAGTAAAGCGTCTGTCTACAATGCAGGAGACCTGGGTTCCATCCCTGGGTCGGGAAGATCCACTGGAGAAGAAAATGGCAATCCACTCCAGTACTATTGCCTGGAAAATCCCATGGACAGAGGAGCCTGGTCCATGGGGTCGCAAAGAGTCGGACACAACTGAGCGACTTCACTTTGTTGCATTAGAGTTGTTTGCAGAGGGAACTGACACCCCCCGAAATCAAGGCCCATGGCTACAGTGAACAACACATACATGGTGTTCAACTGAAACACAAATGTCTACTGTATGCTAACAATGTACGTTACCTTTTATTCAGTTACATGGCATGGCAGCATGATATCCATTTTACACATTATCAAAATGAGACTTACAGAGGCTAAATGAATCGCCTGTGTTCACAGCAGTCAATAACGGACAGAATCACAACTTAACTATTTTCGCTTGAGAACACAGTGGCATCATCAATAAATTCAATCACTCTGTGTTACCAAGAGAACCTAGAAATATTTTTAGACCTAAGAAATATTCAATAGCAGCCTCTCTTAAAGTTAATTTCACAGTGTTTAACAGTACAGCAATGTCTAGCATCTCACATGTTAAAGAAGAATTTTGCTAATAAAATAAATCCCAAATTCCTAATTCACATATTTGTAACTGTCAGGTAAACACCCTTGAGTAGGATTTCTAAGAGGAACTTTAGCATGCTTCTTCACTTCAAGCATCTCAATGAAAGAGGCTAAGGTAGGACTCTGTATACAAATGAGACTGCACAATTTAAGAAAAGATAAATTTCAAAAATTGGAATTTTCCTTAGGAGTAACCAGGGCTCCTCAGAGAAATGGCTAACGCGAGGTCTGAGATAGGGAAATCAAAGGTGAATGATGGACGTGCCTGGTGGGGATCCAGAAGTTGTTTTCATATACGTGGTATGGAGCGGCAGGGATTGCCACATTGGAGCTGGGAGGGTGAATCACTTTGGTGGTTCCAGTGCACCACTCTGCAATACTGTTTAGGAGCCCAAGAGTCGGACACGACTTAGTGACTAAACCACCACCACCACTAAAGTTAAACGTGCAAATACTCTCTGAACCATATATGTTCAAGAATATTCTTAGCAGTTATTTATTCATAGTAGCCCCAAACAGAAAACAACCCAGTGTCCATCAGTGGTAGAATGTAAACCTCACAGCTGTGTACTCTCACACAGAATACTACAGAGCAATGAAACAAAACCCAACAGTGCTTCCTGACATGACACACACACATCTCCCCAAGTTGAACAAAAGAAGCAAAAGACAAGAATATACTTTATAAAGTGCAAGAACAATGCATAATAACAGAAATTAAAGTAGAATTACCTTTGTGGGCACAGGAAGGTAAGGAAGAAGCATGAAAGTGGTTTCCGGCATGCTAATGATATTTTGTACCTTAATCTGTGTGTTAGATACGTGCATGTATTTATCAGGAAAAATTTATGATTTGTAAACTTTGTGTACACTTCCATAAAAACAACTTACTTTTTAAAAAGTCTAAAGAAAGATGAATACCAAATATAATTCATGACCTGATTGGATCTTGCTTTAAAAAAAAAAAAACCCATGAAGGATATTTTGGATATAATTAGAGAAACTGGATCAAATTACAGAATTACTTTTGATTTTCTTAAATGTGACCATTCACGGTACAGTGGTTATATAAGATAATGTCTTTATTTAAGGAGGTATACGTTGGAGTAATTGGGAGGGAAGTAAGATTATGTCTGAAACTTATCTTTAAACTGGTTGGGGAAAAAGATTACATAAAAATAAATAAATGTATTGAAAGAGCTGGAGAGAGGGAGGGAGGGAGGAAGGAAGACCTACATCTTAACAGTTGCTGAATGTAGACTGCAGGGTATGCGAGTGTTCACTGCGCGGTTCTCTCAAGCTTTCCGTAGACATGAACAGCATCAAACCAAACGTCTGGTGATGGGGGATGCACACCTACTGAGCCCTCAGAAGCCCCCCTACGAAGGAGACGTGAAAGTGCTACAAGACGTGATGAAAAGCTAGATGAAACTTTAACAAACCACAGAGTCTTGTTTCCCTTTCAGTACCAGTATTTTACCTTCGAGAAAATCAAAGGAAGAAATTCTTTACCTTCTAGAAACTGAAACAGGCAGACTGAAGACTGATGGTGAAGACGGTGTGCAGGAAGGACTCTCAGACCTATTTCACAGCAGAAACAGAAAAGCAAAGAGACAACTGAGTGGACCGTCGTCATGTCAAACAAACACAACCCGCTTCCCTCCTCGACCAACGCTCAGATCAAGAGCTGCTCCTGACTCTGTCATTGACTCCAGTTACAGCACGGCGCCACTGCCCAACCTACTTATAAGGAGCAAACAGTGCTTTTCTTTAAGAAGTCCATATAAGAAATGACTCAGACGATGCAAGTGCTATCTGGCAGGTGGCCTCCGTGTCTCCCTCCCAGTAATCCTGCTGAAGGTCAATGTTAATCATATGCTACCATCCTAAACATCTTCCCCAGGGTTTTTTTAATTAGTCAAGGAAAAAAAAAAAAAAACCACAAAATTGAGAGTATATACTAAAAAATGCATTTATGATAGAATTTACTATAGTAATTATTAAATTTTGTACTTAGTAATGTTCAAAAGTAAAGTTCAGGGTGACTTTTTGAGCCAATGTGCTTTTTAATACTGCTACTCAAACCAAAAATCATACCACATACCATGGAAAGCATAAGCTTCCTAAGTCAGAAAGTTCCATGTATTGCTACAAGACTGCATCAGAAACCTTAGACAGATATTTCAGAGCAAAATTCGTTTAATAGCTCACCACATATCCATTCTTGATACTTCATCAAATAACAGAAGACAAAACAATGCTCCAACTTCAGTCACAATGGTACAATCTTCGTGAAATATCAAGGAAACTGAGAAATAAAAAGAAGCATAACTTTTATATTTTCATCTCAAAAAAGAACAAACCTCAAATTTAAAATATCTTAACTCAAAAAGAAGAGATGCCATTCTCAGAGAAATGCAATGTTAACCCAGACAAACTAACATTACTAGAACAGTGGCTCTCAACCTTTCAAATCGATGCAAATCTCTGCAGGGCTTGTTAATAGAGGTTAATAGAGTACACTTGGAGGATACAGACACTACTGGTCTAGCACACAGCATGCAGTCAACGAATGTCTGCTGAGTAACGAATTTTCCTTGTTGAGTACCTAGGTAAAAAACTAACTTTGCCCTGAAACTAAATTCATTAATGAGAGATATTATCATTTATTCTCAGACTCAATTAAGTAATGATTGGAAATATCAATGAGACAGAAAAAGTATTAAAAAGGGTACAGATTATGTTAGCTTAGAAATCGCCTTTGAATCTAATAGGCACTCATAATTAGTTGACTGCTTGAATAATTTAAATCAAAATCATAAAGAAATGGTAAACTGGAATTAAGTTCTGCTGAATGACATTAATAGGAAGATAACAATTAATGCGATGAAAGATAACTACAGATCTATAACTGCTACTCTTCCACATCAATCTATAAAAAAATTATAAACTTTTACACACTACTCAAAATATATGAGGCCGAACACTCTGAGTCTCTACAACTTTACCTGGTTAGCAGCTTTATCAATATTATTTAAACTGTGTCCTATTAACTTGACAAGCAGGAATTATTAGAAAACAAGAAAATGCTAAAATAAAATGACTATATTCTAAGGATATTTTGAACATAAGTGTCATTTATCTCTTAATATGTTTAATAACTGACAAAGTTGAGCATATTGAGACATCCAATCAAGACATTTCTCGTAGAATATTTAAAAGCAGTAGCCTACACTTCTAGGAAAGAAAACAGCATATAATGTTACCAAGCTCTCTACTGAGAACAGTCAGAAAAGGCAAGAAAAATTTAAAAAGAGAACAAAACTACATGGAGTTTTCCCATCTAAATACACTACTCAATTACAACCAAACTGAAAGGGGTTAAAAAAAAAAAACACACTTTATAAAATGTAATATAATACACTGATGCTCAGAGCCATTGAGGATGGTCTAGCTCCCACTCTGCACAGACTGGGTGTATATAACTCAGGCCAGTTTAAGGATGTAAGCGGTTATCTCAGCAAAGCATCAGATCTAAAGGCAAAAAATAAAACAAAAGAGAGGAAACAGATGCTGGAAAGAAGGCAGTGGTGACATGAGCTTTAGCCCATCGCTTTGTGGGTGAGAGCAGACCACTCCTGATGGCTACCTCACCGTGCAGGGAGCCGCCAGAGGCTTCAGCCCTCCCAGCTGTGAGGCCTACTCTGAAACAGGATTTTAAGAAAATTTCCACAAAAGTGTTAAACATTTTCCACTGCGATGGATTCTTTTACCGGCATACCCACTTTGGTATTCTGTTAGTAAAGTAGAAAGTAAATGTCACCTACAGTTAAAGAATAAACACTTAAAGCTTAAGACTGAGCTCCTTACTATCAGAATTTATGTACCTCTGAAGAGCAGGGTCAGGACAGAAGTCTGCTGGGACAGAGAAACTCGCAGGACCGGGTCGGCGCAGAGGACCTTCCTCAGGAGCGTGAGGCTCGGCTGAGCCAGGCACTCCACCACCTGGCCGGCAGGGGAAACACAGTTGTCTATGGTCATCAGTTTTAAGATGAGATAAAATATACTTTGCATATGTGTGTGCGTGCGTGTGTGCTCAGTCACGTTCCGCTCTGTGACCCCACAGACTGCAGCCCGCCAGGCTCCTCTGTCCATGGGATTCTCCAGGCAAGAATACTGGAGTGGGTTGCCATTTCCTCCTCCAGGGGAATCTTCCCGACCCAGGGATCAAACCTGCATTACAGGCAGATTCTTTCCAGCTGTGCCACCTGGGAAGCTCCAATATAACACTATCTTATTCTAAATTCATGCTTTTTCACCAAAATTATGTGAAACTAAAATGCAAACAGTAAGAATTGTTTTCCACTAAAAATAAGTTTTGTATATACTTATGCTTATACATCTAATATAAATTTTAAGGTTACTTTTCCTTTAGAGACCTCACTTCTAAGAAATTAAAAAAAAAAAAGAACAGGTTGTGGGTGTTATTCGAGACTGACATTCCAAGAACTCATCCAAATCCAGGTGAATTCATTTCAAATTTAATTAATAAAAACAGCAGTCTGTAAAAATATGTCTTACCTCACCATCCTGACCCACACATTCACTTAAATACTCAATTATCTTGTCAACTAGGTGCAATTTTTTCACCACAGCATGCATTTTGATATCTGTAGACCAAAAAAAAAAAAAAGTTACTAAAAATTAAAGAACATCTTCTATAGTCTTAAAAATACAGAACAGACATCTACACAACTTTCAAACTGTTAAAAATAGCTGAAAATTAGAGGATGACAGCTTCAACTTTTTACTTTATACACATCTCAACAATTTGAAAACTTTTAAGTAACAAGCACATCTTCTATAATGTAAAGAAACTATTTAAAAAGAATCATTAAATGAACTAGCCAGATTCTGAAAAGTACTAGAATTTTAAGCATACAAATGACTCCTTTAATTTGTACATGGAAAATTATTTTTGGTTCTTTCATTGGTATTTCTTCTCTTTTCCAAATCCATCATCTCAAAACGTTTAGATTCTCCACAAGCGAATGTGTAAATATCACTTGCAACATGATTTTTCTATTAACACAAGTTCTTTAATCTCAAACTCTTAATAGCAAACACAAAAGAAAGGGTCTGTAATATATTCTACATATTTCTAAAGAACTTAAACATATTCATGCGGATATGTGTGCACACACTGCATGGTCTGAGTGTCTGTGTCCTCTCAGAGCCCATCTGTGTGAAAGCCAGTCTCCAAGGTGGAGGTTCCAGGAAGTGGGGCTTCTGGGAGGTCACCAATCATGAGGGTGGAGGCTTCGTGAATGAGATTGGTGTCCTGATAAACAGAGGAGAGCTTTGTTGCCCCTTCTCCATGTAAGGACACAGGAGGAAGACAGCCAACTATGAACCAAGAAACGGGCCCTCACCAGACACTGAACGTAAGCACCGTAACCTTGGACTTTCAGCCTCCAGAGCTGTGAGAATAAGTTTCTGTTGTTTATAAATCACCCAGTCTGTGGTATTCTATTAAAAAGCCGCCCTAAAACATTAAGACGTATACACACACAGGTACTAGAGACATCATTAGGACCAAAAACTCTCATTGCTTCTAAGTTAGATATAAGTATTTCATAACTTGCAGACAAATTTTCTTAATTTGTCCTCCTATATTCTCATTAAGGAAAAACATACAAACATAAAGTTGATATTGAATTAGTAGCTATCACTGTAACTGTCTTCCACTGCCACTTTAAAAGGCAGCTCCACTACCCTCCAATACAGTGCATACCAAATTATGAGCTTTCTTTTTGAAATATTAGACGATACCAAAAGAATACTCTCTAAAAGCTTTTTTTAATCTTCTTAGCATAGGCTTTCCACATTTGCTTGAGCCTGATTTTCTGTAGTTTCAACTACTGTTATTAAAACCACAAATATGTTGAATATGCCTTTCCATGTTACTCTCTCATCCCAATCAGGATGGTAACATTCACCATATCCCACCTTCCAAGTTGAAAAAAAATACTTTTATGTAAATGCAAAGGTACTTCTTTCAAACATTAACAATAAATTACAGACATCACATATAGGAAAAAACTAAAAACTAAGAATTACAACACTACAAACAAGGTAAGAGTACATTCTGCTACTTCTTTTTAAAAATAATTCTTTAAAGAAAATACATAGTTACAGTACATTATTTTTCTTACCTACCCAAAAAGTACAATTTATTTCTTTAAGCAAGATGGAACAAACAGAACACAACGTACTAGGTAAAGTGAGAAAGGAAGATGCAATTTACTGTTTGAATTTATATCAACATTTTAAAAGGAAGATAATCTTATCAAATGACATTCCACAGGGCAAATAATGATAATCTAAACAGGAGGTCAGCAAACTTTTATCTGTAAAGAAATAGATAGTAAATATATCAGGCTTTGTGGGCCACATATGGCCTTTGTTGCACATGTGTTAAAAACATAAACATCACCCTTAACTTGAAGGCTGTTAAGAAAAACAGGCCACAGGTCAGAATGGCCTACAAACCACAGTTTGCCAATCCCCGGCACTACTGTATGCAGCAACCTGAAAGTCCATTCTCAGCAGCATGTTCCTTAGACAGTACCTTGCATAATCACCACTAACTGCTCTGCGGCTGACTTTCTCAAAACAAGATCAATATCATCTGAGACAAAGATTTCATACACCTTTTCAACAGTCTCCAACTGAAAACCAAAAAGAAAAAAGAAAATTATTTTTTCATCTACTTCCAATTCTCCAGTAAAATTCTACAGAATTCAATAGTTCATACCATAAAACGAAAAGCTCAAAAGCCAACTTATTTAAGTAATCGATATATTTATATTTGGAAGAAAGATGTGCTAGGTCAGAGAGGGAGTTAGGATCTAAAACAAAGAGTCATCATGTCAAATAAGCCTCTCCTCTTGATGTACATTTTTGCCAGGAAGTCATTCACAACCCATTAGCAGCCACTTCTAACTATTTCAAAGAAAATATTCAAGTTATACAACATCACTCCAGGTGGTAGCCTGCTAGCCTGAGAACAGTGACCCAAGATATGTGAGTCAACCCCAGTGTGACTCGGGGTTTCTCTGCTGCTCCCAGAGGCCACCAGCTGGAGTTCCCCTGGCCCGCTCCCGTTCCCCTCTAAAGCACCCTGGAGCAGCTCTCCGACCAGCCCCTGCCCCGTACCAGTCCCCAAACGTCGCTTCCTGCCAGGAGAGAGTCTAAGGACGCAAAACATAACAGGAGCAGGGGAGAGAAAAGGACACAGATCACACTCTTCCTTCCTCCCACCCACTGCCATCTGCAGCCCTAATGTGGACTCGGGAAAGAGAGTTCTAGGAGCCACTCCTTCCCCCACACCACACACAGGGCCAGGAGTGACACGAGGGGCTCAGTACACAGGATGACCCCAACAGGACCTGGTATACGGTCCATGGAAGGTTCTCCAACCACCTGTCAGGACCATGACATGGCCCCAAACACTCAGGGTAGGAGAACGCTGAGCGTGTTTCCCCATTTAAAAATCCACTGTATTATGTGTGGCTCTACAGCACTGACACAGGCCTCAAGGGCTGGTCTAGACTTAAATAAAACCGCTGGACTGCACACTTGGAGTCACAGGAGAAGCTATGAAACCTGGGAATGAACCAATGAAGATAACCGACAGCAAGCTGTTACTGATCCCACAAGTCTGCCATGATTCGGGTGTAGCCCTGGGCAGACAGGAGATGAAGGCTAAACCTCTGAAGAGAGGGGAAAAGCCAAAGATTCAGAAAAAGAGATTAACAAAAATATCTCAGAACCACTGTAATATTTAAGAGAAACTGCCTTTGACTTCTATATTATTTTCCTGTGATGAAAAGGCTGAAAAATTTTATCACAGGAATATTTTCTTTTTTGAATATTTCCAAGAGAAGAGAAAAAATAATTTTTATGTCAGTGACGTTTGTTTTTAAGAGTCATCACAGAATTTCTTTCCTCGAGATTAGCCTTATGCTGTGTTTAAGATTCTATTCAAATGAATTTGCCTTTCCAGCATATATTCTCAATGAAAAGGGACATGATGCCTGGCATACAGTGGGCAGTGAAGAAATATCTGTTCAATAAACAAATGTATCCAGAAGCCAGAAAAAGCCAGGATACAACTTCAACTTCACACGTGAAGCTACCCCTTCTCTCCCTATCTGATGTATAATGGAATAAAGAATGTAACACAAAATAAATCACACAGTTATAAACAAATGAATAAACTTGAAAGTTAGAGTCACCTTAATCATCAGTTCTCTTCGGTCATCCAATTTGAGTTCAATAGGTTTTTTCACAATAAATAAATTAGTAACTCTGGAGAGAACTCTGGCGTCTATTGAAGGGCGCTTGGTATCAGCCCCCTCTTCCCTTGTAAGGTAAGATGCTAAGAGCTTTAATGCCAGCACCCGGACCCTGCAGAAACAAAGTCTTTAAGTCAATATTTTGTAACATAAACTGAATATAAATGGCTGAAAAAAAATAAGTATAGAAATTAGAAAGGCCCATAATCACAAAGAATCATCACAAATCAACACAATTATCAGCTATGTTTATGCTTCCCTTGTGGCTTAGAAGGTAAAGAATGTGCTTGCAATGCTGGAGACACAGGTTTGATCCCTGGGTTGGGACGATGCCCTGGAGAAGGAAATGGATACTCACTCTAGTACTCTTGCCTTGAGAATTCCATTGACAAAGGAGCCTGGCAGGCTACAGTCCATGGGGTCACAAAGAGCAGACATGACTGAGTGACTTT
This sequence comes from Capricornis sumatraensis, assembly GCF_032405125.1. Taxonomy (NCBI): domain Eukaryota; kingdom Metazoa; phylum Chordata; class Mammalia; order Artiodactyla; family Bovidae; genus Capricornis; species Capricornis sumatraensis. The sequence continues at coordinate 9,837,619 of NC_091089.1, read as the reverse complement.
CACTTTTTCATTTTCTACTATACTGAAATTATATATGACGTTTTACTTTTCCTATTAAAATATTTACTGTATATCTACAATTATTCTTGCATTTTATATTTATAAATAGGCAGCAGAAATAAAGAATAATTGATAATTACAAGAGAAGATGCAGACTCACTGTGACTGCAAACTTCAGTCAATATCGCCTCAACTCCAAATTAAAAATCCTGACTCCAGCCTCCATGTCAAGTGATTTACCTCAATCAATCATGAAAACTATCACAGGCGCAGGAACACAGTCCAGACAACAGGCCAAACCTTCAGGAGAGTAATCACATTAATAGCTAAAGTGAGATATTTGGAGTGAAATGGATCCCCTCAAATATGAAAATGCAAATACTTCTAGCTCCCATCAAAACTCTATTTTATCTGGACTTGATTAGCTTTAAAGCCAGTTGAGCGGGAAGGTAGAAGATTTCAAGAAAAGGCTGACTGCTGCACACTATTAGTTCAATTCAGTTGCTCAAGTCGTATCCGACTCTTTGCGACCCCATGAACCGCAGCACGCCAGGCCTCCCTGTCCATCACCAACTGAAATGGAAAACTAGAACCATCAAGTGAACAAGCAGCAATGAGTTGGAGAATACTGAGACAGGTTCTTCAACTACATGGACACTGGGACATTCTAAGCGGTAATCCAAGTTCCAGGTTTCAGGTTCCACTTGGGAGACTACAGTTAATACCTGCACACCCACGCAGGCCTCCCTCCCACAGCAAGCCTGTGTTTCGCCACCCTGAAGTCCCCGTCACTGATCTCGCTTTGTTACAATTAGTGATGAAGTATGACTGACACGATCTCTCCTCTCAGTTACATGCCCAGTTCTAGAAGGGCCGTGTCATGCCTGTGTAGTGTGCTGCCAGGTTACAGCCAACCACAGTCCTCAAATGCTCCCCAAATCAACAGAAAGCAGGAATTTACTGTATTACGAGCAGGTACCATCTTTGAAGGGCAAATATTTGCTCAAGATGGTGTGGGAAGGCAGGCAAAGCTCCCTCTCCCCTCTGCTGTGTCACCCACATAACGCTCTTCCTTTGGGCCCATGCTCTGCATTAGTGTCTGGGGTCACTGGTGCAGGGGCAGCCACCACCCTCAGGGAAAAGGCTAAAGGGGAACACGGCAAGCATGGATTTATGCATCTCTTCCTCTGGGAGACAAACTTCGCATTTTCTGGTTTAGCAAGAGCACCAGAATCCGATTATTGCCCCACACTTATTTCTTTCAATGAATGTATTTTGAGCATATTTATGCCCAAGGTGGTCAATGAAGGTCTGAGGATGTAAAGATTAGCCAGGAGACAGCGTTCCTGCCTAATAGAGTTTATGGTCTGGTGAGATGAGAGAGGATTAGTCAAATAATGAAAACAATTACACACTGATTTACACTGCTTTGAGCTCTGTGTAACTGAGAATTACCTTACCCGAGCCCTTGGCTCCTGGGAGGGGATCTCTAAGCCACTATAATGTCCTGCCTGAGAACAGCGTTTCTGTTTACCTGGAGAGTTTGGGCTGGGAAAGGCGATCCAGAAATAAACATCTGTTTTGCTAAATCACCAAATTTGAGGAAGGGAGTACTAAATGAGCACAGTAGTAAGAAAGACACTGCCTAGGGAGCACCTGCAGAAGCCCGATCCCAAGGAGCACACGCACACTGACCCCGTCTGCCCCACCCGCTCCAGCAGCACCCACAGCTTCCTCTCTGCACGATGCACATGCTCTTACAATCTCCCTAATTTCCTCCTTCCATTCTCTTATTGTTTTACTTTATTTCATCTACTTCCTTATTTTGTCATCTGACTGCCTGTTGACAAAGAAGCCACTGTATCATCCTGACTAGGTTAAGGGGAAAACAAAATTACCCATCGTCAAGAGAACGTCTTGTCTATGTCCCCCAGCCTTTCCAGCCTTTCCTTTCTCGTCATCACTGCTGATCCATCTGGACATTTAAGTGTTTTTTCTCTTCTTGGTGAGGGAAAATCTAACCCCTGCTATACCAAGAGAGTAACAGAAGATTCATGCTGCACTGACCGAGAAGGAAGAAAGACAATCCTTCTCTCCTCTTCTCCTTTTAGTTAAAATGACACATAAATAGTGGAGGAGAGGGCACTTCTTCAGTTTGCCTAGTAAGAGGACAAGCTAAACAAGATGAAAATATACCCACACGCTCGTAAGCTCCAGGAACTGGTGATGGACAGGGAAGCCTGGCATGACACAGTCCATGGGGTTGCAGAGTCAGACACGTCTGAGTGGCTGAACAGCAACAACAGACCCTGGTATGTGAGGCAACTGGTCCACCACACTTTCATGAAAAACTTTAATTTTCAGAAAAAATATTTCATTGGAGAAGTTTCACTCCATGAGGCTAACAATTTCTAAAGAGAAAAGACAGTGCGAACACTCTACAGTTCCTGCATCTGCTTCTCTTCCCGGCTCCACCCCGCCTGCAGCAGCGCTGTGACCAGCAGTGAGCGTGGCGTGGCCACAACACAGGCGGACCAGGCGCCGAGGCTGGAGGAGGATGGGGCACCGAGGAAAGCATCCATAAGACCGCCCATGGGGCCCTCTGATAAGAGAAGCGCTCTCCCTGACCTTCTCTGGTTCCACACAGGTTCACTCATTTCCCAGAATGCTCCCGTGGCGCCGCACACTCAGAGGACCTGCTCTACTTACGAGGGCTTCTTCACCAGCAGGAGCCGCAGCATGGACTTCAGCCGGGCGGCAGAGGGGAGCACCCCTTCGTCGGTCTCTGGACTCTCTCTGCTGAGGTGGAGGATGCATTTCCCCAGAGGGTCTTCAGTGTCGGCGTAGCCCTAACAGATTTCATCAAGAGGCAAGTTATGATTTGACTGTATACATAACATGCTGCTTGATTGTTTACCTTGAAATTAAGAAACTGTGTTGACCTGTCAGGCAACTCACAAATTTCTTTCAATTCAGTTGAATAAGGACTTTTCAAAATAACCGACATGAAGTAAGAAGCCTACATCCAACTGTATTTAAAAAATAATACTGGAGAACTTCAGCAAAATGTGCCAACCCTCCTGACATGTGCTAATTTTTCTCCAGGAGTCGATCTGTGGGGCTGCCCTGGATGGGGCCCGTGCAGATCTTCAGAGCTGCCCCCTGCACCTCCCACCCCGCACACACAGCAGGAGCGCCTGCAGGAAGACGGGAGCAGTCTTGTGGTGGCCGGAGGCCCCGGCTCTCTCTTCTGAAGGATGGCTCCTGTGAGGGTGAGCCTTTCCCATCTTCCACACCTTCTCATCCAAGGGAGGAGGCCCCTGCATGCCCCTCACTCCTTTACTTGAGCCCAGAAGGGCTGCTAACAAAGCTGGCTCTCTGAGAGCTCAGTAATCAACCTATCACGCTAATCCATACATAAACAAGAAGAATCCATGAAGCCAGTTTCATTCTATCAAGCCTGCTTGAAAAGCTTGGTCAACTTTGCCTATAAGCCTTTACATGAGGCTGAGCTCTATTTTTCACAGTTGGTGCTGAAGGCCAGTGCCTCACTTCTTAACCTCACACCCAGACACACAGCGCCCCAGCGTCTCGTCTCCCCCACGGCGTGAGTTTCAATCAGTCACGCTCACCGACCAGAAACGGTGGCCTAGGCAGGTGAGCACAGAGTACCTGCAGCACGGGGATGACGGGGCACAGGGACTCGATGAACTTATTCCAGGTCGTCGCTGTCACCCTCAGTCGGCCCTGCAGCAGGTGCACCAGGATGGCCTTGGCTGCGGCGCTCACCTGCCCAACAACACGGACAGCAGTCCAGTGAGGTGGCTGCCAAGTCATCTTACGTACCTGGGACACTCCATACAAAGTCTGGAAAGCTGCTCCAGTCAGTACCTCTTCCTTCAGACTTCCTATGTCCACAGCACCATCTTACACTCTTGTCTTCAACCAGACTTTCCCCCTTTTAATGGTTTCCATTTTTATCTTTAAAGTACACTTTCCCACTGAATAAAAATGTTTCTTATGGGAATACTCTTACTACAAGCCTCATCCCTATACCTTACGTGAAAACTTACAGTTTGATCTGAGTTGTCTGAGAAGAAGGATGTCCTATATTTTGAGCCTTATTTTTTTTAAACATTTTTTTAACAACAATTTAACTGAACCCACACATCAAAGACAAGTTTCTTTTTACTTTCTCATCCTACTATCTTGTTACATTAGAATATTACCTTGATTTAGCTGAATATCTACAGAATTACTCTTTTGTATTGACACTTCCTCTTAACATGCCATACCTCATTTTTGGGTTCTTGAATGCCAAATGCAGAGATTTCATACAGAACTTTTGGGTGAAGTAGAAAATGAATTCCATTACAAAGGGAAGACACAGGTTTACTGATATTATGGATGCCTAAACACTCCTGCAAAATAATACAAAAAGTTTTTAAAAATCAGTGACACTGATTTTTCCAAAGGATTCCTCTTTCTTCTCTTTATAATTCAAATCCAATTTTAGTACTTAAGTCACTAAAACTTTTCTTTTAACTGGTAGGAGATAAAGATTCTCTTGACAAGTTTTGAGTCTTCATGACATACCTATTACAAAGTCATACTGCAATGAAACTGAAGAACAGCAGAGATAAGGAAAAGATCTTAAAAGCAGGTAGAGGGGAAAAAAATACAAAGAAATTATAATTTAACTGACAGCAGACTTCTCAACAGTGACAGAAGCCTATCAAGAGCAAAGGAGTATTGGAAAAGTGCTAAGAAAAAACAGCAGTCCATCTATAATTCTATATTTAGCTAATCAATCATTCAGGAGTAAGATGAAATCAAGACATTTTCAAACATGCACTATCATTTACAGACTGTTATTGAAAATACTGAAAAACTTAATTTCAGTAAAAAGTAGACCAAACCTAAATACTTAACTATAAACAGAAGAAAATACATTCAAAGTAAAGAACAGCTAAGATGAACGAACTAGGTAGATTGAATGAAAAGAACAGGCCATAAAAACATGTGTACAGCATGAAATTATTTACTTTAAAAAGGCAGAAACAATAATATATATGATTTATAGAGACATGTATGTAAAACACATGGATGGGAAGGATAAACACCAACTTTTAAGAATAGTTATATTGGTGGCGAAAGGAAAGAAGCCTCAGTTGTAACTAATATTTTTACTTCCCTGCAAAAAAAAATGATAAGTAAAAATGGCAAAATGTACACATTATACCTAGATGGTATTTATAAAAGTATTGAGTGCAAGAGGACATTTTCAAGAGTACATGGGAACATATATATTTTTCTATATTGTCCTTTGTACAGTGTTCTTTTCAATATCAAAATAGTTAATATTTATGTACTACTCTATCCTAAAATATTTTATACTTTAAAATATAGGAAATATTTGTTTCAAAAGAAAGAAAAGAAAAATATTACTAAGAAAACAGATCTGAAACTGCAAAATTTAAGCTGTAATAACCTAAAACTTTTCCTCTGCATAGAAATCACTTTGAATACTTGATAGAAGTCAACTTTCCCTTACAATTTTTCCATCATTAAATAATACAACATAAATGTAATTCTTTTTTTTTTTTTAAATCTTTAATTCTTACACGTGTTCCCAAACATGAACCCCCCTCCCACCTCCCTCCCCATAACATCTCTCTGGGTCATCCCCATGCACCAGCCCCAAGCATGCTGTATCCTGCGTCAGACATAGACTGGCGATTCAATTCTTACATGATAGTATACATGATAGAATGCCATTCTCCCAAATCATCCCACTCTCTCCCTCTCCCTCTGAGTCCAAAAGTCCATTATACACCGCTGTGTCTTTTTTCCTGTCTTGCATACAGGGTCGTCATTGCCATCTTTCTAAATTCCATATATACGTGTTAGTATACTGTATTGGTGTTTTTCTTTCTGGCTTACTTCACTCTGTATAATCGGCTCCAGTTTCATCCATCTCATCAGAACTGATTCAAATGAATTCTTTTTAACGGCTGAGTAATACTCCATTGTGTACATGTACCAAAGCTTTCTTATCCATTCATCTGCTGATGGACATCTAGGTTGTTTCCATGTCCTGGCTATTATAAACAGTGCTGCAATGAACATTGGGGTACATGTGTCTATTTCAATTCTGGTTTCCTCGGTGTGTATGCCCAGCAGTGGGATTGCTGGGTCATAAGGCAGTTCTATTTGCAATTTTTTAAGGAATCTCCACACTGTTCTCCATAGTGGCTGTACTAGTTTGCATTCCCACCAACAGTGTAGGAGGGTTCCCTTTTCTCCACACCCTCTCCAGCATTTATTGCTTGCAGATTTTTGGATCGCAGCCATTCTGACTGGTGTGAAGTGGTACCTCATTGTGGTTTTGATTTGCATTTCTCTGATAATGAGTGATGTTGAGCATCTTTTCATGTGTTTGCTAGCCATCCGTATGTCTTCTTTGGAGAAATGTCTATTTAGTTCTTTGGCCCATTTTTTGATTGGGTCGTTTATTTTTCTGGAATTGAGCTGCATAAGTTGCTTGTATATTTTTGAGATTAATTGTTTGTCAGTTGCTTCATTTGCTATTATTTTCTCCCATTCAGAAGGCTGTCTTTTCACCTTGCGTATATTTTCCTTTGTTGTGCAGAAGCTTTTAATTTTAATTAGATCCCATTTGTTTATTTTTGCTTTTATTTCCAGAATTCTGGGAGGTGGATCATAGAGGATCCTGCTGTGATTTATGTCGGAGAGTGTTTTGCCTATGTTCTCCTCTAGGAGTTTTATAGTTTCTGGTCTTACATTTAGATCTTTAATCCATTTTGAGTTTATTTTTGTGTGCGGTGTTAGAAAGTGATCTAGTTTCATTCTAGGAATAGAAGGAACATACCTCAACATAATAAAAGCTATATATGACAAACCCACAGCAAACATTATCCTCAATGGTGAAAAATTGAAAGCATTTCCCCTAAAGTCAGGAACAAGAAAAGGGTGTCCACTTTCACCGCTACTATTCAACATAGTTCTGGAAGTTTTGGCCACAGCAATCAGAGCAGAAAAAGAAATAAAAGGAATCCAAATTGGAAAAGAAGAAGTAAAACTCTCACTGTTTGCAGATGACATGATCCTCTACATGGAAAACCCTAAAGACTCCACCAGAAAATTACTAGAGCTCATCAATGAATATAGTAAAGTTGCAGGATATAAAATCAACACACAGAAATCCCTTGCATTCCTATACACTAATAATGAGAAAGTAGAAAAAGAAATTAAGGAAACAATTCCATTCACCATTGCAACGAAAAGAATAAAATACTTAGGAGTATATCTACCTAAAGAAACTAAAGACCTATATATAGAAAACTATAAAACACTGATGAAAGAAATCAAAGAGGACACTAATAGATGGAGAAATATACCATGTTCATGGGTCGGAAGAATCAATATAGTGAAAATGAGTATACTACCCAAAGCAATTTACAAATTCAATGCAATCCCTATCAAGCTACCAGCCATATTTTTCACAGAACTAGAACAAATAATTTCAAGATTTGTATGGAAATACAAAAAACCTCAAATTGCCAAAGCAATCTTGAGAAAGAAGAATGGAACTGGAGGAAGCAACTTGCCTGACTTCAGGCTCTACTACAAAGCCACAGTCATCAAAACAGTATGGTACTGGCACAAAGACAGACATATAGATCAATGGAACAAAATAGAAAGCCCAGAGATAAATCCACACACATATAGACACCTTATCTTTGACAAAGGAGGCAAGAATATACAATGGAGTAAAGACAATCTCTTTAACAAGTGGTGCTGGGAAAACTGGTCAACCACTTGTAAAAAAATAAATGTAATTCTTAATAAAACTTCTAATAAAGCAATTCAGATGCTAGACTTACCAAGTTTGCAGTTACAGAATTTAATAGTATAAAGTTTTCAGAGTTGACTAACAATTTTGGGGGGCTTCCCAGAAGGCGCTAGCGGTAAAGAATCTGCCTGCCAATGCAGGAGACTTAAGAGACACGGGTTCAATCCTTGGGTCGGGAAGATCTCCTGAAGGAGGGTACAGTAATCCACTCCAGTATTCTTGCCTGGAGAATCCCAAGGACAGAGGAGCCTAGCAGGCTATGGTCCATAGGGTCACAAAGAGTCAGACATGACTGAAGTGACTTAGTGCGCACGCACACACACACACAGCACACATGCAATAATATAAATTTTTTAGAGTTGACTAATAATTACCATCTATTTTTATGGCAATAATTCTTAGTTTTAGTGTTTTAATAATAAGAGAATCCAGTGTTAATGCTTCCCCCCCAAAAGAAAACCCACAAAAACCAAAACAACCTACCTTAACAATTTCCAGACAGCAGTGGTAAGTTTCAACTTTCACTTGCGGCAAAGGGTGAGACAACATCCGTAGAAACACCTTCTGACTTTCTCCCTGTAGTAAAGGACTGGCCTGCACGGACTTCCAGCTGGTAGGAAGGTAAACATCCAAGAAATCTAAGGCAAGTAAGTTACTAAACATGACATTGAAAAGCACAGTGAACGGGATTTCTTCCCACTCCAATTCCTCCACCTGGGGTCTTCTTTAACCAACCTGGAATTAATATTTAGCCAAGTTTACTTGTTTTAAGTAGACTTAAAACAAGGTGGGCTTCCCAGGTGGCTCAGTGGTAAAAGAACATGGAAGATGAGAGTTCGATCCCTGGGTTGGGAAGATTCCCTGGAGAAGGAAATGGCAACCCACTCCAATATTCTTGCCTGGGAAATCCCATGCTTAGAGGAGCCTGGTGGGCTACAGTGCATGCGGGGAGCAAAGAGTCAGACACGACTGAAGTAACAGCACATGACTTGCTTTAAGAAAGAGAATATTCTCTCTTAAAGAGTACAAAAAAAAAGTCTTTAGAAAATTATATTTAGAATGTAAAATGGTATAGCCATTATGGAAAACAGTATGGAAGTTCCTCTAAGAACTAAAAATAGAACTACCGTATGAGCCAGCAGTCCCACTGTTAAGTATGTAACCAAAGGGAATGACATTGGTTTCTCAAAGAGATATCTGCAGTCCCATGCTCACTCTAGAATTATTCACAATAGCCAATACATGAAAATAATCAGTGTTTAAATATGTACAATGGAATACTGCTGTTGTTTAGTCCCTAAGTCACGTCCAGCTCTTTGCAACCCCATGGACTGTAGCCCGCCCGGCTCTTCTGTCCATGGGGTCTCTAGGCAAGGATACTGGAGTGGGTTGCCATTTCCTTCTCTACGCAGTCTTCCTGACCCAGGGATTGAACCTGTGTCTCCAGGACTGGCAAGCAGATTCTTTACCACTGAGCCACCAGGGAAGCCCCATAATGGAATACCATTCAGCCTGAAAACAGAAGGAAATCCTATTATTCATGACAATACAGACAAAGCTGAACAACATGCTAAGTGGCATGGGCCAAGAAACAGAAAAACAAATACTGTATGATCTGACCTATATGTGGAATCTACAAAAGTCAATTCATAGGAGCAGAATGTAGAACTGGTGACTGCCAGGGACCAGATGAAATGCAGAGATGTGGGTCAAAGACACAAGGTTTCAGTTACACGGGGCAGGTAAGTTTTGGGGACCATGGTTAATAATGCTGTCTTGTACACTTGATATGTATTAAGAGTAAATCTTCAATGTAGTTCTCACCAGGTAATTATGTGAGGTGACTAACTTGACAGAGCAGGAGAGAGATAGAAAAATAAATTCCATATTTAATGGATATTTATCACCATGGAATTTACTCTATCCAAAAGCAATGAAAATACTAGGTTTTAAAGCAAACTCTGCTCCAATGTCCCCAAAATAAGTTAATCAATGCATTCTGCTTTCCAAAAATCTATATAAAAGATAGGATAATGAAACTTACATTTAAAAAATCCTCAATTCAAGTTATTAATTACAATGTTAAAGATAAATTAACAAATTTGGACACTTATTTGGAAAGACATCAGAAAGTGTAAAAATCTAAGGATAATTAATGTTGATTACAAGCACATTTCTAATTTACTCCTGAAGAAAACATTTAACTGTCTAATGCAGCTATACACCCACAGTTTAAAAATCAGAACATATAAAAGCAATTTAAATGAAAAAATAATAAGACTGAAAGCCAGTTTCATTTTCATTGTCCCTAAACTTACACACACACACACACCCCATATAATAATATAACCATAATAAGAAAAAAATTACATTTTTGAACAAATGGAGATGATTTCCTTTATTAGGGGGAAATGCTGATGGTAGGAAAAGCTACGTAAGGCTTGATCTGCCAGCTCCACTAACTCTAAGAGATTCTTTTCTCCCTAAAAAAGAAGCAGAATGCAACAGTAAATGTCAAGGTCATATACAGTAAGATTCTCAACAGCTAACAAAGCAGCTTCAAGAAATTGGATCATCCAGAGGCCCTGAGCCTGTTCACATTTGCTTAAGTCAACCGTCTCCACAAGCAGACCGAAAAGGTCAGCCTCAGAGGAAAAACGAGGAGAAAATGCCCAACTCAACAGCACCTGAGGCTTTATTCTATTCACCTCTGAGTGGCATGTTCTTTGACGGTGAGCCTGTGCCCTTGTCTCCCTATTAACTGCAGCTCAAGGCAGGACCCGTGTATTTTAAGATCTACCTCCCCCTTCTAACATCCTGACAGGTTCTAGGAAAACAGGGTACGATCAATACATGTGTGATTAACTGGCCATGCAAAATGCCACAGGAATAATTCAACTAAACAGCAATTCAAAATTCTCTCATGGAGGAAGCAAGATACAGTGGCATCAAGGTGAAGGGAAAAGAAAATAACAATAAATAATAATTGGTAAATAAGGAAAATTTAAAATATGAGGTTCCCAAAAAGTCCACTGTAGGGGCCAAAAGGAGTAAGAATTTTGCTCCTAATTTTTCAAAATCTTCAGGACCCATTTTGGTATATCAGACAGTAAACAACTACTGAAGCAATGCCTATTTTAAAACTCATTAACACTTTCATTTAGAAAGTGCTACTTATTTATATTATTTAGATAACATACTAAGTAATATCCTAAAAGGGATAAATAACAAATACATAATTACTACTGTAACAGGGTACCGAAAGTAGACCTTCTACCTTACAATGCTGTTCATAATTTTATTTAACAAAAGAACAAGCTCTTTATATAAATAAATAAAGATCTATAAAATATTAAGGGGAAAATATGCCTACAAAGAAGCACTAAATTTGCCCTTATAATTCTGTGTATGTCACTTGTCACACTGTTCACACATTAAACCACTTCAAAGAGGAACTCAATCTAATAAAAATACTGATAATAATTGTTCTAAAAAAATACCACTGGTCTCGTGAAAATACACCATTCATTAAGCCAAATCTTCATTTTTTTTAATATAAATCATATCCTTAATCTTATAATTGGGCCATTAAGTAATAATGAATCCTATCCCAAAGAATTCAATTGTTAAATGTCCATCAGTTTGAAAACTATAGGTTATATTTTCTAAACATTTTATTAAAGGAATTTTAAGGAGACGTTAACAAAACTTTTTACCTCCTTCCCAACATCAGACAGGAAGTTACAGGTACACTCAATTGAATAAGCAGCCTCTGCAGTTTGTTTATAAATACTGTAGTTTTCAGAATTCAGCTGTTCCAAATAGGCCACAACAGCTTCGTGAATGTCTGGATATTCCAAAGAAACTGGCATATCCAAAGAAATAAAAAATAATGCTGCTGACATAGGTTCCGGTAAAAAGCGGCTTGCCTTGATAAATTAAGAAAAAAAAAAAATTAACCATTGTCAGATAAATACAGTAAACTATAATCTTAATGCACTTCAACTCTCTTTTAGTCATTTTCTCTCACAAAATCTGTGCTTTTCCAAAGAAAATTCTATCCCCCAAGACTTCATTTACCTCTACACTCTTGTTCAATGCAATTTTTTCTAAGCCTAAAATACCCCAAGTCCAAATTTCAACTCCTTTCCAAAGCCTGGGGTCCGGGATACCTCCCCTCCCCCATAGCAACCCTTAGCATTCCTCTCCCCGGAGCCCACACCTTATGCTTAACAGGAGAGAGCAGAAGAGAAGGCACTAGGCCTCTCTCTCTCTCTAAGTGTCCCGCGCAGGCGCACACAGATGGCCAGGAAAAAATGCAGCAAACCCCTGAGGAGACAGCCCAGGGCTTACTAACTACACACTGAATTGAACAGCACTACATCAAGTATAACTATACACTGATTTGAACAGAAATTAATTTCTATTTGGTTTTGTGTTTTAGAAGGGAAAGGAGAAATTCAACATAATATTTAAAACAGTTTTAGAACACTCACAAAAAATTGACCTTTAATTAGTATAAAATCAAGGGGCCCGTTTTATAACTTAATTGATTCAAAACTAAGAAAACCCTGTTAGATTTTTTCTTTTAATGATTCTAGCTTTGTGATAGGATTCTATGCATCAACTAAGAAAATGAAAAGGACTGAAAACTCAACACTCAGAGAAAACCATTTGAGAAGAGCTCCGTACTATGCTGCCTTTATTTTAGTAGGTTTGGTCATAATATTTTCATGGATAACCTATTTTAAGGATAATCACTGTCTGAAGGCCTAAGAGCTAAATCAGCTAAACAATGCTTTTACATGAAATAAAGTTGCCAAATGAAAGTCAAAAACTAAAGGAATCAAAATTGTATGTTACTAAGCATGGGAAAAAAAAAAAAAAACTATTAAGACAGCAGCCATTATAAAGTCAAGAGAAATTTCTCTTATTCTGTGAAGAACACTCCTAATGGAAAAAAGAGAGACACTAAATCACCTCTTGACTCATTATTCGCTCCCTTGGCAAACACTCCCTGAGCCCCCACTGTGCGCGGGTACCATTTCAGCTCCTAGGGACACAGCGGGAAGAGACAGAACCTCTGCCCTCACAAAGCTAACATTCCAGCGGAGAAAGCAAAGAGTAAGCCACTTGTCAGGTGCGGCTGGGGGTGCTGAGAAAATTCTAAAAACAGGAGACAGGAAGGATGGACAGGGACCGAGAAGTGACAGGAGGGGGCGCAGAGGAAGGACTCTGACAAGGCAACATGTAAGTGGAGACCTGGGAGTCAGGAGCCACGTGGACATCTGAGGGAAAAGCAGCCACAGCGCAGGGAACAGCGAGTACAAAGGCTCAGACATGGAGCATCTTTGGCAGCAAGGAGGCCAGCAGACCTAGCGCGGGGCGATGGCCTCCAGGGGCAGTGGTGCCAGATCAGGGAAGGCTTTAGGTCATCAAAAGGACTTGTCCTCCAAGGGGGCACTGGAAGGTTTCGGGCAAACATCATGATCAGTCCAAACGAACAGGTGGAAAAGGGCAATGGTGGAAGCTGAGAAACCAAGGAGGAGGTCAGTGCAACAACACAGGCAAGACGGGATAGCAGCTTCAACTCAGGCCGTAGCAGTGGGAGTGGTGAGAAGCACTCAGGTTCTGGACCGATGATCAAAGGAAAAAGACACTTTGTCCAGGGATTGGACCTAAGTGTATGAAAGACAGGAATCAAGGATGCCTGTAAGGTTTTCTCATGATCAACTACCAACCAGAATGAAAGTGTCATTTACTGAGATGGGAAGACCACAGGAAGAACACACTTGGGAGAGCAGTGAAGAACTAGGCTTGGGACCTGTTAAGCTGGAGATATGAACGGTCAAGGGAAGATGTAAGAAGGATATAGTATATACATAGGACTTTGGGGTTTAGACGACATATGTGGTCTGGAAATATAAGTTTGGGAGGTGTCCCCAAATAAATGGCATTTAAAGACTCAAAATGGGATGGCATTTCATGAGAGGCATGGCCTGTCTTGGGGTTCTGCCGCTTTAAGAGGTTAAGACGACAAAGAGGAATTAGCTAAAAAGAATGAGTGAGGTGGGCACTGCACTGAGATAGTAAATCCTAGTGGATCAACTCCAAAGACGCTGTGTTCTAGTTTAAAAGAGCTTTCTCTGACTTTAGGCAGAAAAATATAAATAGCTGACATGAGGATTAAACAAGTAAGAGTATGTGGTATATCCCACTCAATAAATATTAATTTCCTCTCTTTCCTCTTCTCACCCATCACTCAGGAATTTCTACATTCCTACATCTGAAACTCATCTCAGGAACTCAGAGCACCAAGGGAAGGGTGTACATTTAATCCTCGCAAGGGCCAGAGGACCCGTCACAGTTTACACCCCAGACTGAAGACGGTAGTCCTCCAAGCATTAGTCACATGTCAGTGAGGTGGGACTAAAAGTGAAGATATTTCAGTGGAATGCCATTACCACCATTAGGTAAAAAAGAGTCAACATCATTTGTTTCACCAATTTGATTTACCCAAGCAGAGCACTTTTCATAAGATTACCAATGCCTCCTTTTAACCTGTATGTGGATATTCTCCAAATTCATCTAACAACCAGCAATTATCAATTTCAAAAAAGGTCTTCCAGGGCATTCTGTCAAAATGTTAAAATTCAGGAAATCCTTACATACAGTCATACTATCATTTTCCAACTTCCAATTACATATTTGGTAAGTGGCAACTCAAATATTTAAAAGCTCCTTTCAGTGTAGAAAGTTTCAGAGTTCAGATTCAAGTTCAGTTTCTGGTGGGCTAGCAACAGGCAGAGGGCAGCAAAACCTTGTATTTTTATCGATTAAAGGACAAATTTAACAGCAACGGAAGAAGAGCACTTTTGTTTAAATTTCACTTTAAAGTTCTCAATCAAAGCAATTATAACCATCTATAAGCTGATACTTTCATTAAAATCTCTTCATTGACCCATTTACTGCTCTAATGAAGTTCCAAGCTATATATTTAAGAGAGCTACCAAAAATTGCAGATATTGATTTGCCTTCAAAAACAAGAAAAGTAAGTATCTTAAGAAAGCAAAAAAGTCATTGAGAGTTGGCTTTACATTATTCTATACAAATAAATTACTGATTTCTATTTTAATTGATTCTTGCCCAAATAAGCATATAGATGAAAAACATCTATAATCAAAAAAGCAAAAATTAAGCTCTATGGTACAATTAACAAGTAACTTTTCCAACAACTTTCAACATATAGAATGTTGAGTCTGGTAACACTTAATAAGTTATTATAGCACTATTAAGTTTTCATTTATATGATAGTATCTAAAGTGAGACACCTATATTTCAAATGTAATTCCAGTCTTTTATGACTAAAATCCTTCAAATTCTGTTTATGCTTTGGGACTTATTAAATTAAAAGATGCTTGCTCCTTGGAAGAAAAGTTATAACAAACCTAGACACCGTATTAAAAAGCAGAGACATCACTTTACCGACAAAGGTACATACAATCAAAGCTAAGACTTTTCCAGTAGTCATGTACAGATGTGAATGTTGACCATAAAGAAGGCTGAGTGCTGAAGACCTGATGCTTACGAACTATGGTGCTGGAGAAGACTCTTGAGAGTCCCTTGGACTCCAAGGAGAACAAACCAGTCAATCCTAAAGGAAATCAACCCTGAATATTCACTGGAAGGACTGATGCTGAAGCTGAAGCTCCAATACTTTGGCCACCTGATGCAAAGAACCAACTCACTGGAAAAGACCATGATCCTGGGAAAGATTAAGGACAGGAGGAGAAGGGAGTAACAGAGGATGAGATGGCTGAAAGGCAACACTGACTCAATGGACATGAGTTTGAGCAAACTCCAGAAAATAGCAAAGGACAGGGAAGCCTGGCGTGTTGCAGTCCATGGGATCACAAAGAGTCAGATATGACTGAGTGACCAAACAACAACAAATGCCTTGGAAAATTATCACTGTTTAACAGAATGTTATGCTTCTCAGAAATATAACGACTAGGGAATAAAAGTTAAAAATAAAATCAACAGAAATGATGTTACTTTTCCCTAAAGCAAAATACTATATTTAAAGTTTAATGTTTTAGTCTGATTTTCTCAGATGGCCTGGTAATATATTACATATATTGCATATGTGTTATTAAATGGAATTTAGACTACGTGCTCTGCAGATTCTAGGAACCAAAAGGGAAAGTACCTATAACAAAGAACAAGAAGACACAGGAAATAGTTCTTTAGCTACATTAATTTCTCCCATACCTTCAGCTAAGCATGATGCCACACCCTTTTTTTGCAGTAAGTCCACTGCACAACACTTGCATATGAGTCATTTGAGATATTTTTACTACTAACATTCAAATGCAGAGATATATCCTCCAATTAAAAGTACAGTCAGTAAGAGGATTTAAAAGAAACAGTCACGCTGATTAAAATCACATTTAACATACAGTCACATAATGGAGTAATATTTTGTGATAAAAATTAACAACCTGCTACAAGCAACAAGGATGAATCTCAAAAAAAAATCTTGAGTGAGTAAACACTTTGTAAGTCTATTTATATAAAGTTCAAAAACAGACAAATTCTTCTATGGTGACAGATGTCAGAAAGGAGTTTAGCTGGGGGTGGGGGTGAGGGCATGAGAGATAAAGGACAGGAGGGGGCGGTGAAATGCTGGCCATGTTCCACCTCATGTTTTGGGGTGGTGGTTATTTTTTAAATAGAGATATAGTCACTTAGAATGAAGACAAAAGGAGAAGGGGGCAGAAAAGGATGAGATGGATAGACAGCACCACTGACTCAGTGGACATGAATCTGAGCAAACTCTGGGAGACGGTGAAGGACAGGGGAGCCTGGCGTGCTGCAGTCCACGTGGCTCCAAACAGTCAGACACAAGTTAGTGACTGAACAACAACACAGTCACTTAGTAAGAATGTACTTTTCTAAATATGCTTCACAAGAATTTTTAAAAATCACCTTAAAAAAAAAAAAACTTTACAAAATGAGTGCTTTTTTCTATCAACTGATTTGTCAAAACTAGTCAAATATGCTAAAATTAGCCGTTTCTCAACTTCTACATTTCCAGTATAATCTCTGTACACTGTGAAATGATCAGAAGGAATTACAACAGGGACCGTAACACCCGGTAAACTACAACTAAGCCACACTACCCACCTTACCTTTTCCACAGGGAGCAGCGTCTGCAGGAGCCGGACGGCAAACAGCGAGATGCTGACAAAGGCCATCCTGTGGTGCACGACCAGCGCCTCCGGCTGCTCCAGACTGACGCTGCTTTTATGGTAGCACATGGTATCTCCAAGGGACGCCAACACCACGAGCAGCTTCTCTTTCTGCAAACGTTTAAACACCAATCAGGGACCACAGTCAACTGCAGGGGCCAGTATGCGAATGTCATGGAGAATGACATAAAATGCTATCATTAAATAACACAAATGTACTCCTCTCGGTAAGAATAAACAATACATGCTGAGATTCTTTTAATGGCAGGAGAGAATAAGCAACACACCTAAATTTTTTAAAAGCTACAAGTTTTAAGAAATTAACATGATGAACTCTAATAATAAACAAAATATAAAACCTTAAGGGACCATAAATTCCTCCTAGTTTCTCATGCTTAATTGTTCCAACTTTGAACATTACATGTAAACCTCCCATCCAGTAACTTACTGGACTTATTGTCTCCTGAACACAGTGGTAAGTATGTGGGGGAAAAGGCACTAGTTTAGGAGACATGGTCTCTGCCCTCAAAGGGATCCCAAATTTACTTAAGACATGAAACAGGCACAGCCAAATAATTTAAAAAACAATGAAATGTTAAATTATATAATCTCTCTTCAGGAAACAAGGCCGATTTAGAGCAAATGTTCCACCATCATAAATTTCTAGATAGCTTACGACTCCAACAGTAGTTGTATCTTTTAAACTGAAAAGTACGCGTAAAGTATGAAGAGACAAGACTGGCAAATCATAACAACATGTATCTATAAACGTCCTGCTAAAAGGACAGCATTAGGAGACGGCAGAAGAAAAAAAAACACTGTGGTTCTCATCTCAACTTTCCACAGAAAAGATATGAAAACTAAAATGAAAAATTATTTATACACAGTAAACCTGTCACATGGATCATTCGATAAATCTAAAATATGGCACCAAAAAAACCCACCTACAAAACAGAAACAGACTCACAGACAAGAGAACAGACTTGTGGTTGTCACGGGGGAAGCAAGGAAGAAAAGGGATGAAATGAGAGTCTGGGGTTGGCAGGTGCCAACTATTCCATTTAGAATGCGTAAACAACAAGGTTTTGGTGTACAGCACAGCGAACTATATTAAATATCCTGGGATAAGCCATAATGGAAAAGATTATTGAAAAAAAGAAAGTATATATGTGTATAACCAAATTAGTCTGCTGTGTAGCAAAGATTCAAACAGTATCATATATCAACTACACTTCAATTAAAAAAATTAGTGTAGTGAAATATGAAAGAAATCTCTAAGGTATAAATAATGAATAATTCAGAACAAAAGAATTCGATAAAGTGGTAACTGTCTATTGATGAAATGTGTAATAGACAGTAAAGACACAACACAAATGAGTCTTTGTGGTCTGAATAATACAAATATCAAGCAAAACCTGAAGTTGGATTTTAGGTTTTAACTCAATCTTTTTAAACTTAATAAATTAAACAGATATAAACTTCGGTTCAATTACCCTTCTTGAGCCCTTACTGGATACCAAGCCCCTCTCTCTACAATCTTTCACAATCCTCGCAATTTCACTTGAGCTTCAACCAGCAACTCTTCTAACAAACCGGGAAATCTAAGTTACCAGCTCACAGCAGGTCAGGCAGGAATTTAGAAGGAATGAGTAAGAAAGAAGGAGCAAAGACTGCTTTTCGTGACAGTGAGTGACAGCAGTGACAGAGAGGAAAAGGGCAAAAGTTGAAGAGAAGCAGCCCCAGGAGTCTGGAGTCAGCTGGCAAGGGGAAGAGAGCCTCACTCCATGAGCCTAACTTACCAGGCCAATAAGGAAAAATAAACACAACTTCCTAGCGAGGCAGAGGAGAGATGACATCCTTCAAGTCTTCTAACGTTTACAAACACTTATCAATAAATTTTAAATTTTAACAAAATATAACAATTTCAGTGAAAATATTTTATTTGCTTCAAGTGAAATAAAAATATTCAATTTATAGAGAAAAAAATTTCTTTGACTATGCTTACACAAACTGAGTTATGGGATTTCATGAGTGTTATTAGCAATATTTGGAAAGCTCTAGAGAGTTTATTACACATCTTCAGGTATTAAATTACTGAACTGCTCAACTTTTATTATATTGTTCCTTTAACGACATAACAAAAATATACCTCTGTTTTCTTTTTAAACTTTGAAAGAGTAAGGACATTAAGAAATTCTACATAATTGTCTGCTTCTATTAATATATAGCCTAAAGGAATGACACTTTTTTTCCTAGGGAGCATTTTTTTCCTTTTAAATAAGTGGATCAAATATAATTTCAAGCAGTACTGTTTTATTTAACATTTCTAACATACCAATTGGCTCTTGTACAACAGATTTAACCTTTAAAGTAAAAATAATTCATTGAATCATAAAAGATCAGCAGCCAAAAGTTAAAAGTGAATGACTAACTTTTACAGATAAATGCTCTGGCCAAGAAATTTAAGCTATTTTAAGAAGCAACTGATAAAACATTCTTCACACTTCTCAGGAAAAACTCACTTGTTGAAAATCTTCAATATGTGAAAATCTTCTAAAAGTACTACAAAATAGTGGGATAACCTTAAGAACTATCAGAAAACTAAGATTAAGAACTATAATCCCTATTTTATAAACAAGGAAATTGAAGGGCACAAAACAATTTATTAAACCTATTGTAAAAGATTTAAATCCTTTTTCTTCTCAAGAGATTTGTGTATATAAAAAAATTGGGGGATTTCTTCACACATAGATACTGGTATAAAGTAAACCAGGATTTTATTTAGTTTTTCTGTTTTAACGTCTATACACAAGGCTTTCAAGCAGCCTATAGCAAAGATCAATAAAATGTAGACAGATCTAGGTAGGTCAAAATAACATAAAGAGGAAAAAATGGTAACTCTAGGAAGCAATATATATATTTTTATGACTAATAAATTTTACTTCCAATTCTCTGATGAAGGAAAAAAAAAGGAAAAGTGAGGCATAAGTTACAAATTTACATTAATAGAAAAACAGAACACCAGTTCTACCCAGAAAAGCAAGCTCATTAGATGATAATTTGAAATTAAAAGATATAAAAAAGCAAATGATTTATGATATGCAGGAAATGTAAAAAATGATATGGTTTCCATTACATGGAAGCCTGCATTAAGTGTAACTGAAGTGACTTAGCAGCAGCAGAATCTCTTGAGAAATAGTCGATTCTAGACACTGTGCATAAAAGCCTGGGATCTATTGCATCTAAAACAAAGATTTCAAAGGCTAATGAGACAATGAAGCCAGCTTGAAAGGACCAAGATAAAACAAAAGACTGATACTGTTACCCACGCTGCAAGGAAAACCTTGAGTCTCACCATATCTATTGCAAAAAGACTGCTGTCATCCCACAGATGTGCTGAAATCGCTTCACCAATAAGCACCACAACTTCTGCGAGCAACTCCAGAACTCTTATTATCATCTGTCTACTACCTGGGAAACAAACAGGAGAAAGAAGGGGAAAAAGTTAACTTCCGGGTAAAGCTGAATAGCATACTGTACAATCCTCTGGTTAGCTAATGCCCCCAAATTCCTATTTCTCTTCTTATTTTTTGGTGTCTTTAAAACTGTTAAGAGAGATGACTAGGGAAACCACAGTATACAGTCACTATTAGGCTTCTGTTTCAATCGTAACACTATTCAGCTACAAAAAAATCAAATGTGCTCATAAGTAGGAAAGATAGCCAGGAAGAGAATAACAATATAACTAAAAGCACTGTGAGACAGAGTAAAGTAAGTTTTCAAATTCAGAGACCATCCATGTTACCTGTAATATGTCGACAAGGCACAGGTCAGTTGAGAAGATATGGTCTAATAAATTCCCCACTTAGGACTAGGAGGTTTAAGCCTTGTCATGAATTAGTAGTTTCCCACACAAGAGTTTGGGAAACCTACACTCACCTTAAACTCTAAAAACGTTCCAGAAAAAAACGGTGCTGTTAACGCACCTGAGCAGCCTCCTTCTCCACAGAGAAAGAACAACAAAGGAATTCCACCACCCATAATCCTAAGCGAGGTGAGTATTCAATCAGGACTTTCCTGCCCCACATACCAAAGGTCAATTTCTAATGAATGAGAGTAAAACAAACTACCGGATCATGAGGGCCCAGATTAATTGCTTCATTGGAACAGCTGGAGCAAATTCTCTTAGAAATCTCTTATGACATTGAACAATTACAAATTAAGCAATAATGTGCCTTTACCAAAGGGCAAGAGAACATTTAGAAAATTTTATGTACCATGATACAGCTTTATAATTATCAATCTGACTTTCTACAGCAAATTAAGAAAAGGTTAAATGCAAAACCATTAAATCTAAAAGTGTTCTCCTCAGTACACCATGCAGACAAACATATACACTTGATGCTGAAGAAGTTCAGATATTCCTTCATGTCACTTTATTAGTAAATGAATTAATCTGTTCTCCTCCCTCCCGAAGCAGAGTTCTCCAATCAGTAAGAAGTTAAGGTATACTGTTCTCAGAATAAAAAATAAAAACTCTTAATGTTTCCAAATATACACTTACCTCCTGCCTCTTCCACATCACTTCCAAGCAAGCAAAAAATAGCCACAGGACTTACAGAACCATTAGCGTGGGATACACTTATCACTCAGCCAGTATTAAGCAAACAAAGCAAAATTTATCTTGTGTTTATATTTTGACAAGTTTATCAATTACTTAAAATGTATACACTTAGAGAATACAAATACAAAGGAGACTGCAAATGTTCCTTTACCTTGCAAAGTGTTAAGTGCATGGATTTTGGTCTCAGAACTGAAGTTCAAGTCTCTGGTTTTTGCTGTCTGACTTTGGATGAGTTTCTAAAGCACTCTAAACCTCAGCTTCCTTGTTGTAAAACAGGGAGAAGAGCAGTAACTACCACTGAGGGGTGAACTGAATAGGCTGGTGTGAGGAGCACGTGGAATAACATGCACCAGACCCTGTCCGGAGAGGGCAATGGCACCCCACTCCAGTACTCTTGCCTGGAAAATCCCATAGGCGGAGGAGCCTGGTAGGCTGCAGTCCATAGGGTTGCTAAGAGTCGAACACGACTGAGCGACTTCACTTTCACTTTTCACTTTCATGCATTGAAGGAAATGGCAACCCACTCCAGTGTTCTTGCCTGGAGAATCCCAGGGACGAGGGAACCTGGTGAGCTGCCGTCCATGGAGTCGCACAGAGTCGGACACAACTGAAGCGACGCAGCAGCAGCAGCAGCAGCAGACCCCATCCAGCAGCTGAGCACAGCTGGGCCTTGGTGCGTGGTAACCTGACTGACTGCGGGACTGCTCTGGACATTGGCCACTCTATTCTTTCTCCAGGAAGATCACAGCCACTTCCCAGAGTTCACTGCAGGACATCTGCGCAAACTTACCCAGCACAGTGGTGAGGAAATGTCATTCCAGAAGATCTGGGTTTTCTGAACTCTGGTTTGTTTTTTAAGAGGAAGATATTACTGCAAAGGTACAATCCAGTGTTGGGACTGTTTTGGTTTTTAACATGTCCCCATCACTCAGGCTTCCCTCATAACTCAGTTGATAAAGAATCCGCCTTTAATGCAGGAGACCCCAGTTTGATTCCTGAGTCAGGAAGATCCACTGGAGAAGGGATAGGCTACCCACTCCAGTATTCCGGCCTGGAGAATTTTATGGACTGTATAGCCTATGGAGTCACAAAAAGTCAGACACAGCTGAGCGACTTTCACTTTCACTTATCACTCAAGTCAAAACTGAGTGGGAAGAGTGAACAACTGGAAGCAACTCAAAAAATCTCTAAAGAGCAAAACCAAGAAGTTTTTCTTTTGGTTTATTCCTGCCAGTCCATCTTCTCTAACTCACTTCAGTTGTGTTGTTTTTTTCTCACTGCTTACCTTTAAAATAGCCACACACAAGTGGATGTCTGTGCCATAAAAGGCCAGAAGTGAAAGGGGACACTCTATCTGAACAGTGTTCCATAACATCCACGTTTAACTGAGAGACAATAAAGCCCTTACTAAGTCCTCAGTAATGTGAACTTACTAAGTAAATACAGATTTTTAAAGATTGTAAGACAGAAGGTGAAAAAGAGAAAAATGAGAGTCCTAGAAAACAGAAACAAACACAAAGTGTACAGACGAGCTCTGGCTCCAAGGCCCACCGACCTGTCCTCAGGAGGGGCGTGGCGGCCTCCAGGAGGGAGACGCAGAGCTGGGGCAGGCTCAGCTGCTGCAGCTGCAGCTCCAGCGCGTCCTCCGCCAGCTCCGGCAGGTCGACGGGCGCCAGGTCCAGAGGCGAGGGGGCAGAGACCCGCGAGCTGACGTGAGCGTGGCTGCTACTCCCACTGTAAAGCAAGCAAGGACAATCACGACCCTGGGGTGGGGAAACCGCCTGCAGACAGACTACTGCACGGCTGCTGTCTGGCTTATTAAGAAGCTTCAAACTGGGCTCAACTATACTGTTCCATGGAACAACTGTGGTCAGACTGCTAGAAACCTTGACAAGTTTATGACGTTAAATTCCATAAAGATGGCTCAAAATTGTAAGCGAAACCAAGAATGCATTTATATTTTGTTCTTCAAACTGATATTCTCCAAACATGTCAACATTCCTGTAGCAGTAGTAGACATAAGCACTGAAAACCCATCCATCTCTAAAGGAAAGCAAACAGATTCATAGCAAAGTTCTTCTGTAACTTATAAAGGCAAAAAACTAAATAGTTCATATGGCTCCCTAGACTTTCTGTGATTTTCACCAAATGTTCGAACTAAGCCAATGTTAGCAACTGAAGAATGCAGAAAATGCCAGAAAAACATGATGAGAAATGGATTACTTTATTTAGGACAGTCAACATCATATGATTTTCAAAATGTACCCGAAAGTAACATCCCATCTTTCTTAGCTTTCTTTATTAAAAAAAAAAAAAAAATTTTACCTTGGGTATACAGGGTGGGGTGGGGATCAAAGTGCCATAGAAAGGCTTGAAACATCATGTTTACAAAGCATCCCAAAATGTTGACTTTTGATGTTACCCACAGCTGAAGCTGAATCACAGAGACGGACTGACGCTACTGAACACGTACAATTTAATACACGTTGTCATTCCTTCAGCTCCCATATACCAAGCATCCAAAAACATGGAAATGAGCTGGGCTTCTCTCTAACTCTGAAAGGGGCTGGAAGTTAGTTCACTCAGGAGTGAAAATTTAAAGCACGCAGCACACTACTTACAGCTCAGAGAATGAGCTGAGGAGGAAAACCACGCTGATCAACAGCAGCCGCGCTTTCAGCAGAGGAGCCATCTCGGACGGCACTGCCCAGCCCCTGCACAGTGCAAACTGGGGTTGGCCCCCAGCCCTCCCAGCCTCAGGTTTGTCTATAAAATGATGATAATAATCATTCCAATCATAGCACAGGACTCCTATGAGGACACCACAGGAGACAAAGCAAGTGAAGCCCTTGAGGTAACACCAAGAACACAGCAAGCGTGAGTCGGTGTTAGCCTGGAGCGGCCACACTAGTCATGTCAGGAGAAAAGAATCAGGCCAACACACAAGTGCTGGTCTCAGGGAGCATTTAGTGTAACGAATCTAAGGAAAAGACTAAGAGGTTTTTAAGATGCTTGTAGCCTAAGGATGAGGTAACACACAAACACCGTGCCAGTTCCTTTAAGGAAACGATGTACAAAAATCTTCTTTGTACAAACAAATAAATAAAACACCATAAACACCATGAACTCTGCACCTTGAAGGGGACTTTGTTTTAATTCTCCAATCATTCCCTTAAACAGTAAACACCCCTACATTTAAATTACAATTAAATGAAACCCAGAAGTGGGTTTCATTAAAATGTTATCAAGATGTATCCAACATTTAAAAACTATGCTCTTAAACTAGATCACAGTCCATTTGTGGCTGCTACAAACAATTCAGTGGGTCAGAATCACCATTTTCTTGACAAAATAGAAATGAACAAATAATGCAGTTCACTCTGTAATATGCAAAATCAGAGAACAGTTCTGTGAACATTTTGTTTTGGTGTACGGACACAGGGACACACACACACACACACACACACACACACACACGCTCAGGGTATATGTCTGTGCTCTGAGTGCTGGGTTGCAGTATAATACTTATTTCTTACTGGAGGTCATGGTCAAAAAAGTATGAAAGCCACTGGTTAACACAAGGCCAACATCTGATAATGCTTCAAAAGATAAGACAGAAGAGAAAGGCGATCTCCCTCTAGCACTGACACGCGCTCGAGCTCCCTCGGCCCCGGTCACCTGGAGGACACGGCGTCCCAGTCCTGGCCGTCCCCCCGCGGCCGCTGACCCGTGCGCCCCACCACGGAGGGCCGCGGGCTGCTGCTTCCGGGAGACGGGTTCTGGGAATGCGGAGCCGCCCTGGCATCAGGACAGTAAGACAGGGAAGAGTTCTGGGACACGGCATCTGAGGGAGAAAAAATAAAATTACTCCCTGGTACAGACAAATGACTGATTATGAGCTTTTTGTCATTAACAGAAAATGAAAATAGTAGAAATGCTTCTCTGAGGTAAAAGTGAAGGTCAACCTTTTCGGCAGTGCTCCCTTAGCACATGAGGTTCATATGAAACTGACCTGATTACACAGAACCTTCTAGCCAGCACCGTTCACCTACAACATCAGAAACCAAACCATCTACTCTCCTGCTTAAAGCCCTCTTAGAGACCATACCTCAAACCATGTGCAAAAATGAGCTCAAAATGAATCAACAACCAAAATATGAGTTAAAACCATAAAGCTCTTTAGCAGAAAACATAGGGGTGAATCCTCATGACCTTGGATTTATAACGAATTTTTAGATAATACAGGAAAAATACAAACAAACAAAGAAAACAGAGATAAACTGGACTTTATCAAAACTTTAAACTTGTATGCATCAAAGGACACTATCAACAAAGTAACAACCTACAGAATGGGAGAAAATATTTGCAAGTCAAACACCTGCTAAGGATTTAATATCCAGGATATAACTCCCAAAACTCACAATAAAAAAAGTCAAATATCCCAACTTAAAAATGAGCAAAAAACTTTGATGGACATTTCTCTAAAAATCTATGGCCAATAAGCACATGAAAAGTCACTAGAGAACCCCTAGTCATTAATTAACAGCCATTAGGGAATCAAAACCACAATGAGATACCACCTCACTCCTACTAGGATGACTATGATTAAAAAGAAAAAACTGTCAGAGAGGCTGTGGAGAAACTGGAAGCCTCATACACTGCTGGTGGGAATGTAAAATTGTACAGCCACTGTGGAAAATATTTTGGTGGTTCTTCAGAAAGCTAAGGGCTTCCCAGGTGGCTCAGCAGTAAAGAATCTGCCTGCTAATGCAGGAGACAGATTTGATCCCTGAGTCAAAGATCCCCTGGAGAAGGGAATGGCTACCCACTCCAGTACACTTGCCTGGAAAATCCCATGAACAGAGGAGCCTGGCTGGCTACAGTCCATAGGGTCGCAAAGAATAGGACATGACTGAGCAGGCACACACACAGAGAGACAAACACAATTAGCACAAGACTCAGTATGTCTATTCTTGGGTATACACCCGAAAGAACTGAATGCAAGGACTTGAACAGATATGCCAATGTTCACGAGAGCATCACTCAATAGTCAGAAGCTGGGAACAACCCCCACATCCATCCACAGATGAATGAATAAGTAAAACGTGGTGTGTACATACAATAAAATATTATTCGGCCATAAAAGTGAATAAAGTTCTGACATCTGCTACAACATGGATGAACCTTGAAAACACTAAACTAAATGAAATCAGCCAGACAAATATTGTACGATCCCATTTAAGTGAAGAACCTAGCCAGAAAATAGATTAGAGATTAGCAGGGGCTGCAGACGGAAGGGGAAATGGGGGTTCTGCTATGCTTACGGAGTCTCCGTTCAGGATGAAGAGAAAGGTCTGGAAACACAGGATGGTGATGAGGGCACTGCAGCATGAATGCAGTGAACGCACCAAACTGCATGTTTATAATGGCATAGTTTATGCTATGTGTGTTTTACCGTAATTTTTTTTAAAGAATTAGGTAAAACAAAGACGTCTGCGGAGGGAGGAACAATAACAACTCTCCAAGAGCTTCTCACTGCACTTCAAAGAAAATACAAAGTCATACCAAGAGCTGCAAATCCCAATACCTGCTGCCCCAGGCCACCTCCCGCCTTCCCCTCCTGCACCCCCACCTGGTTAACCACCTCACTCACTCCAGCCTGACTTCTGCTCCTCAAGCAGGTCACCCTTGTGCCTGAGGCCTCTGCTGCTGCTGCTAAGTTGCTTCAGTCGTGTCTGACTATGTCTGACCCCATAGACAGCAGCCCACCAGGCTCCTCCGTTCCTGGGATTCTCCAGGCAAGAACACTGGAGTGGGTTGCCATTTCCTTCTCCAATGCGTGAAAGTGAAAAGTAAAAGTGAAGTCACTCAGTCATGTCCGACTCTTAGCGACCCCATGGACTGCAGCCTACCAGGCTCCTCCACCCGTGGGATTTTCCAGGGAAGAGTACTGGAGTGGGTTGCCGAGGCTTCTGGCCTCCCTGAATTCTCCTCCTGCAGCCCTTCAAATGGAGGTTCCTACTCACTGTCAGGCCACCTCCTCCCGGAGGCCCTCCCTGATCATCCTACCCAGGTGACCCATCTCCCGGGTCACGTTCTGTCACAGCACCCTTCCTATCCCCTTCAGGCACGACCTACCTGAACACTCCTGTGTTTGCGGCCTGTACCAGCCTTCCACAGCATAAGCTCCGACAGGTGGCACCACACTTGCCCTGTTCAGTGCTTTGCCCCTAGAGCTGTGGCCCCCAACCTTTCTGGCACCAGGAGCCGGTTTCGTAGGAGACAGTTTTTCCAGGGACGGGAGGCCACAGGTGGATGGATGGTTTCGGGATTACTCAAGCACAGTGCACGTACTGTGTGCTTCACTTCTAACATATTGCCACCGCTGATCTGACAAGAGGTGCTGCCACCCCTGATCTGACGAGAGGTACCCCTGCCCACAAGCACTGGTTGCCACAGAATCGGTGATAAACATTTATTTAATAGATGAGTAAGTCTTCTGATTTATCCACTACTTTAACCAACCAAATTGCATCTAACTCTTTCTCTGATGAAATATGGGGTACCCACAAGCTCTCAAGAATGTTACTGAGGAAACTCCAGGTCCCCTGAAGTCCATAATAAAGCTGATATAAAGCATAAGTATTCAAGTAGCACAGGATCAGTGATGCTCTCAACAAAATAGGTCTTAACTATGAGGCATGACAAGTCACTGTAATTAAACATTAGACTTTCAATGGATACTGCGTAAGAACACAGAAACCCTGAACTGAAGTGCGGGTGTGACAAGGCCAGCCCAGAGTACTCCTGGTGGCCATTAGGTGGTGCTCTTTCCCTGAGGAGTCTGGCACTGCTACCATATTAACCGCCTACACCACAAGTTGCATTAAAATAGTTTCCATAAAATACAGACAGGTATTTTTCAAACCAAACAATTTCTTAACACAACGTATAACTTGCTAAAATGCCCAAAGCCCCACGTGATCAGCTGGACTTACAATCCCAGTCCTTAGTTCCTATCGCCACTGCACGCATGGGAGAAAAACACCGTGCAGAAGTCTCGTATCAAAAAAGAGGATGCAGGGACTTCCCTGGCCACCCAGGAATCGCCTGGCAATGCAGGGACGCAGGTTCCCTCCCTAGAACAATTAAGATCCCACATGCCGAGGCGAAACTAAGCCAGTGTGCTCCAAGAACTGAGCCCGCAAGCCACAATGAGAGCGTCCACATGCTGCGACAAAAGATCCCAAGGTCCCACATGATGAGGAAGACCCTCGTGCTACAACTACAACCAGACACAGCCAAACAAACAGAAATACAGCTACGACCAGACACAGCCAAACAAACAGACAGAAATACAGCTACAACCAGACACAGCCAAACAACAAACACAAATACAGCTACAACCAGACACAGCCAAACAAATACAGCTACAACCAGACACAGCCAAACAAACAGAAATACAGCTACAACCAGACACAGCCAAACAAACAGAAATACAGCTACAACCAGACACAGCCAAACAAACAGAAATACAGCTACAACCAGACACAGCCAAACAAACAGAAATACAGCTACGACCAGACACAGCCAAACAAACAAATTTTTTTTAAAAAGTTAATGAGTTCATTCTGTTTAAAGAAAAAAAAGAGGATGGGCTCATGAGTTCTCCCGTCATTAACATGCTGTTTTCAAAGACTGATTTGATAAACACTCAGGATGGGGCATTTCCGCTGTGAAAATACACACACAGTAAGCCTGACAGTAAGTACAATGGGGAGTTCTTGGAAGAATCTACAAACACCACCAGTGCACAAGGAATAAACAAACAGAAATACCTTGTTTATTAGAGAAGAAACTTGGATCTCTGTGGAAATTGAGTCTGTTTCTTAAACACGTGCACAGCTGCTGCAGGCAGGACACTGACTGTAATGCCAGACGATGCTTCCCGTCTCCTCCAAAGGCCAGTTTCAACAGAGATAAAAGGCTCTGAAACGAAGAGTGAGGAAAACGACCATGGGAACAAAGTGCTCGACTGCAAAGACGGACGCAAAGCTTACTCAAGGTTAAATGGACAATCAAAGAAATCACAATAAGGTGCCAAATATTTATAAGAGAGAAGCAGCAGAAACGGGTAAAAATGACAGAGTACTGCTGGAAGACAGGTCGAAGAACTAATTTAAAGGGAACAGTCAGCGTTTCTCATATCTGAACTGTTAGCTGAGTACCTATCCCAAAGAACACAGGAAAACAGTCAACATTCGAGACATTGTTACAGAGTATTTTTTTTTTTAAGTACAGCAAGCCTTTTTCATATCAAACAGCCAAATCATTTGGCATGCTTTGATGATTAACAGCTGTTCCTCTGCTATCACTTGGAGCTGGGACAGCATGTATTCACAGCCGCCACTCACAGCACCCATCTCAGCCTGGTAACTGCAGAGCAAGGGTGCCGGGCCTGACCGGACGCTGTGGACAGGCTGCAGCCCAGCGCAGGCTCCAGCATCTCTGCTGCACATGCGTGCGGCAGGCTGCAGCCTGGCGCCTAGAAGGCAGCCACACTGCTCACCTCTGCCGTTCCCACAGCAGCCGGCACTGCGCGTTCGAACCCACATGCTCAGAGTGCTACGAGTCTCACTGATCAGACTGGTCACGGCCGCCCAACGTCAGTGCCCCACGTCTGCCCTCCCCATCAAGTGACCCATCAATGGTGAGGCCAAAGTGGCCAAACTGGACTGAGTGTGCCAAATGAGACCACCTCCCATCAGGAGGACAACCTCTGTCCAAGTAAGTTAGAGAATTATGGGTCTGAAAAGTCCAGTAGTTCATTATCTAAACATGAGAGTGTACATTTGCCTCCCGAGGACTCCTACTTTGCACAATGTGTTTCACTGCAAAAAGTCCCCTATTTCGAAATCTAAAATAATTACAGAGGAAACGCACCTGAACAATTTTTGGCCTTTGAAGGAATATCTCAGCAGGAAAATCTTGCATGATAACGTCTTTCAACAGTTCACAGGAGTTCCAGATTACAGTGTGGTTACTACTTCTTAAAGAGCTGCAAAATATACAAAATACAGTCTTTATTTTTAAAAAATGTTTATCCATGCCAGATTCTACGGAACCAGGCGGCATAATGACCCTATCAGAACCCTTCAGGTCTCGGCTGACACATCGTCCCCTGGGAAACCTTCCCAGCTCTCCTCACTAACCAATGAGCAAGCCTGGGCGAGGTGTTCTTTCACGTGCCCAGAATTTGTGCTGCAGTTACTGCCTGTTGACTTTGCAGGCCCCTGGGCCCTCCTCAAGAGCAGGGACATCACAGTGCCCACCACTGTGTGCCCAGGGACCATCACAATGCCATAAAATGAGGTCAATGAAATCTGCTAAATGAATTAGGAAATAAAACAGAGGAAATCATAGTAGATTCAGAATTAAATTCTAGGCATTAGATTCCTTACTTCTCTTCCCTACTTGGCGGGAATCAAGCTGGCACTCCTCTCTTGTCCCATGGAGACCACACCCCTCAACTTCTCTGACAGCACTTGCCTCCCCAGCAAGGCAGCAGTTGTTCACCTCTTACCCCAAGAAATCAAACCCACTCTCAGTCCAGCTCCAAGCCACCATTCACCACCCACACGTGCCCCCTGAGACCATATCCTTCCTTAGCAACCAATGCAGAACTGACAGATCAATGCCACCCAGGCCCAACCCCAGCTACATGCAACCTCTTCAGCATGTTTTTCCAAAAAAATTCACTGCAGGCCTGGAACGGCCATCATCAGAAGTCACTTAATAGCATCCCCCTATTTGGTCCGAACTCTGGAAGTTGATCTTTATTTTTCAGACTCTCACCAAAACAAGGCAGACAACGCATTTGGTGTGACATTCATTGAAATTAAGTTTTAGCAAAAAGTGAAACTAGACTTTAAAACACTCTCCAAACTTCTAGATATCATCTTTGAGGATTAATGACCAAATAAAATCCATTACATAAGATCAGATCAGAGGTCCCCAACCTTCCCCTAACAGAGTCCATGTTTTGAAATATATTATCTACTAAAAAGACTGCATTTATGTTTAATTGCTCCATTTTTATACACCAAGGGCCTAAGCAATGGCCAGCTAATCTGGTTGATAAGAGATGATTCATGTCACCAAAGCATGCACAGGATTCCAAGCACATAAAAGAAACTTGATGTGAAGCCTGATTAAAGGCAAAGGGGAATTTTCTGGCTTGCTTTTTGAAATACTGAAAATCATTCATATATTCCCATTACTACCAACCACAGCCACTTTTAGAATCTTTTTTTTTTTCCTGATGCAAATGTATAGTAATAACTCTCAGACTTCATGGCTACAAATACCAGAAGCCAAAACACCTGCCATACATCGGGCACACTACCTTTCGTTGGACGAGAGAACATGTCTGTCAGCTGCGGTCAGGGGGAGCCAGGGGAAAGTAGAAAACTTCAAACACTTCGCGGTCCGATTTGCTGCTAATGGAAGAGCAAAACATAAGGCAGCGAAGGAGGCAACGTGGACAGATTTGCAATGTTCCGAGGAACGTTTTGCCTTCAAAACAAGTCCCCAAATAGTTACAGCTCACAGTTCCCTGAAGTATGTCAAAAAGATCAGCTGCAAATTTGTCTCCTCAAAGAAAAAATAACAGATCTCTTTTCACAATTTAAACACAATTCCTATTATTTTTAGAAACCAATATTGAACGACATTTATAGCAGCAACTATTTATCACGTGGCTACCCAGAACAGAGACCTTAAACAAAAAAGAAACTGGTATTTGGCGATCTCTAACTGTAGAAATTAAAAATGATATAAATGTAATCATACACTGTATTTAGTAAGTCAAGTTCAAATATCATAAATAGGGTTCGATATTTTAACGGTTATTCTTTGAGGATGACTTGAAGACCATAAGGTTAAAGATCAAATATCAGTGCTCAAACAAAATTAAAAGAAATCCAAGAAACAGAATGCAATTTTATACTACCCTCCTTCAAATTATTTTTAAACAGATCTTCTAGTGTACAACTTAAGGTGGCAACACAGAAGCCCTTCCAAATGGCAAATAGTCTTTCTGCCACATGCTTTGAAAAGAGCATGGGATTGCTAAATTCAGGTAATGATATTATTAAATTCCCAAAAACAGCACAGTTGCTTCTTTCAAAACTGTTAACATAAAACCAGGGTTTACCGTCTAAGAGAAAAGCAAGAGTTGGGAAGGACATAAAGATGCGTCTAAAAGAGTCCACACCATCAAATCCACAAACTACAACTCACACAAAAATGCGTCACCATCTCAGTCTTCCTGGATGCTTTCAACAGCTTCACTCAAATACCCACCCTTCCCAGCCCTGGAGACACTCCCTTCAGATGTCTCCGGCTGTCATTACATTAAGCCTCTCAGCCACAAACACGAAGAATTACCATATCAAACCTAAGCTCCCAAGAAATCTAACACAACTTTTACAGAAAGGAAAGGCCAAGTATTTTAACAGCTGAGCAAGTCTTCTGTTCCTTCTTACGCTGTACTCAATCTGAGAATTTCTACAAAATCTTTTCTGTAACAGAGGGCTTCCAAACTGAGTTGCTCTGAATACTTGATGTCCATAGAAATATCACCGGAAACAGCCTTTTCATTTCAACTTCACAGGCAATAAAATATAAAGTTCGTGCTCACTTAACCGTGCCCTAACTGTGTCGTCTAGTACAAAGATTTTATCCTTTCCTAAGTCCAAAGGTCCTCACTAGTAAAATGGGGTTATTAAGAGTATCAATGTGGGACTCCATGAAGATTCACTCATTCATTCAAAAAATACATACTGAACACCTAGTGCATTTCTGGCATTGTTCCCCACACCCACACCGGACGAAGCAGTTCTAGTGGCTGCCATTAAGCTTACAACAAGGGAGACAAACAAGACGTAAATAAACACAGAGTTTAATAAACACATGTAAGAAGAAAACCAAAGACAGAGAAAAAGTGACCCTGGCTGGAGTCATCAGGAAGGCCTCTTGGAGGAGGTGGCACGTGAGCAGAGGTCAGACACAGGAAGCCCTGGATGAGGTTCCCGGGAGAGGCTCTAAACCAGAACTCGCAGGTCATCCGATGTGGGGATAACGACAGAGGGAAAAACAAACGTGATCCAGAGTCTTTGGCTTGTGTCAGTGGATGGACAGTCCTGCTGGGTGAGCTGGAGAATTCACGAGGTGACGTGAATTCTCATGAGGTGACAGGGCACAGCTCAGCTCCTGACAGAGACTCCCCGCTCAACAAGCTCCAAGGACCTCGGCACCATTACCACACCCACAAGGCAGCTCAAAGGCAGTAAGAACAATTAAGTTGGACCCTTTAGACTATCCTAATCTAATTAGAGGAAATAAACACTTTGGTGCTGAAACATTTAAGTCTGACCACAACATGTCTTCAGAACAATGAGGAAAAGTATATTATGTTCCAATTTCCGAGGTCAACAGTATCTGCTTCACCACAGACACTCACCCACAGGTCCTGAAGGTATTTCTGTCTGCTGCAAAGTACTTTTCTCTTGAGGAAAATATCCTGTTAAGATTTCAGGTTGATGCAGCAAATCTGAAAAGAAAATATATATATTATTAATGCATTACTTGCTGAAAGTGAAACTTGCTCTTTTCATATGTTAATGTTTTAAGTTTCTGGATCATTTTAAAAACTAAAAAAAATGCAGTTATGTTTCTCTGAATAATCTGTCCTCCTAAAGAGGGAAAAAATGTGACTGCTGAGTCAATTTCAAACTCAGGGAGTTTCTTCTTTTACTGTTAAGTAATTGCAATTATTTCTTAGAATGAAAACATGCACAATGTACATAAAGAATTCGCTGCAAGGATTAATTCAAGGACTGTTCACCTCTGCTTCTTAGTCCATCTCTCTCCTCTTTTACGCCACATAGTTCCCCATCACTTCAATTTTCCATTCACGTTTTTAAGAAAAAAGTTGCCAAGGCAAGATTCAGGCACTACCTTTCAGTAACTCTTGACCATCCCCTATCATACATGATTGCATATTCAGCACTTCAATTGTAATGAGACTGAGAATGAAGAAAAGGCTAAAACTCAATTTTGTAATTTTCCATTTGCAATTTTCATGCCAGTGGTCCTCAGACTGATACAGATAACTACAAATTAGCCCACGACCACTCCTCTAACATCACCTGCAGGAACTAGGTTGAAAATTCATGATATAAGATTATCCTTTCTTTGTTATGCCTTACAAAGAAATTCTAAAATACACTGTTAAAAATCACAATCACACAAGAATTCAGTAAATGGCAGCTGCTATTGTTATTTCCTGTTGTGAGCGGGCCCAAGGGTCACAGCAGGGACAGCAGAGCACTGCATAGAGAAACATCGACTCTAACAGATTAAATGAGCCAAAACACACTTGTTTATACTTCTACTTCAATTTCATACTCAAGAGTATGAAAATCTTATACTTTTCACAAATTTCAGGAGCATTTGCTTTTCTTCACATGAATTTAAATGCTTTCCATGAGCAAAGAACTACTGGACATCAAATAGGAGTCCTGGGCTTAATAGGCACTGGGCTCTATGCTAAGTACTGTCTCACTTAACCCTCACAAAAATCTTGTAAGATGTTCTCGTTTATTGTACCGATTTCTAGAAAACAAAGCCTAGAGGGACTGAGGCCCTTAGCCAAGACCACACAGCTAGTGGCAGACCTGGGACATAAATCTAGTCTCTTCGACTCTGATTTTAGCAGGTATACTAAATGTGTAGCTCATTTTGATTGTATCCCATAACAAAATCATGAGTATCACTATGAAGAACACAGTTCCAAAATGAAAGTATAAAACATTTAAAACAATGCCTGGCACTTAGTAATGAGTGCTCAATGAATATTTCTTATCGTTTAAAAAACAATCGGTCAAAGTAGTCTCACATAAGGAAAGTTACTTGCATCTTTTTATGCCCCTCAACCAAAAAGGCAAAATTACACAACTGTCCTCCTGTCTATAATGTTGGTGGTGTTAGTTGCTCAGTCGGGTCTGACTCTTTGCGACCCCATGGACTGTAGCCCGCCAGGCTCCTCTGTCCATGGGATTCTCCAGGCAAGAATACTGGAGTGGGCTGCCATTTCCTTCTCCAGAGGATCTTCCAACCCAGAGATTGAACCTGTGTCTCCTGCACTGCAGGCAGATTCTTTACCATATGACCTACACGCAAGTCCCTGTATAATGTTAGAGGAGGAGAGTTATGGCCAAATTCATATAAATTAACACAAGAAAAGTAAGTTGTGGGATGGGGGAGCAGGAAAGGGTTTAGAATCCCACAGAGGAGCCTGGTGTGCTATAGTCTGTGGGGTCACAAAGAGTCGGATATGACTGAGCAACTACCACCACCACCACCAAGATCCCTTTCCTTAGAATTAACTATTAGAAGCAATATATTAACAGAATGATTGATTAATTGACTTCATCAGTTTGATTTCAGAGAGTTACCAGTTTGACTGGTCTGGTAAGATGAAGAATACGTTTCAGGAACTTCTGAAGGAAGACTAAAAAGTCCATCCAGAATGCCATCAATTTCCGCCTGCAGATTCGGCTCCACATTAGGGCGAAGTTTAGATAAGAATTCGACTGCACCAAGATCAACCAAATGCTGCACTGCTGGAGGATACTGCAATCAGAAAAGGAGAATCTTGAGAAAAACTACGAATATCAAAACCTCTAGAGTTTATGCTACAGCAAGTAAAACATGAAACTATTTTTGGTATATCAGATGTTCCCTTTTTAAAACATAAAACTTGCAATGATGTACATGACACATAGATTCATACAGACATATATGAAATATTCGGTCAAACTGACGAGAGAAAAGCCCAGACAATGAATATTAGAAATGCACATTATCAAACCCTACTTTTATTTATTAAACTGATTACTTCTCTCCACTGACACTGGCCCTATCCTTTCCTACCTCCAACCACTCACAGGATGCCAAAGTAATAAGTATCCCCTACAACTGCACGTGATCTATAAAGTTTGGAAATCTGAAACTAGCACTGAGCTATTCGACCCTGACAACTAACTACTCTCAAGACAGAAAAATAATCTGAAAACCAGGTATGAGGAGAAACGAAACAAAACAACACGTGTGCTGTCTACCATCGGGATCTGTAACATCATCTTTCATGTGTTCTCTTTTATACAAAAGTACCTCTAATTTTTAACATGTAAACAACAGACCATAAGGGAAAACAGCATGACAAATATTAACCTCCCAAGATGATGCCAAAAAAAAGGGGGACATCCCTGAACTCAGAAACCGTGTTAACTTCAGAGCATATGAGACCCTGGGAGGGTCAACATCACACATAAGAGGAAAGGAGGAACATTATATACCCTGACGAATTAAAATTCATCATCTCCAGTTGTGATTTTTTTTAAAATTAATAATTTTCAACAGAAGCTCCAACTAAGCGACTACGGAACACTTGCTTATTTCGAAGGGATGCTAACCTTAACCAGTCTGCTCAGCAGACCCAGGACCTCGTCCTTCATTGGGACGGACGGGAAATTGAACCATTCCAGCAAGTGGAGAAACAGCAGCCTGTGCGAAGCCAGGTCCGCGCCGCCAACCAAGCCGTGCTCGAGCTTGCAGAAAATACTCCTGAGCGCGCGCTCCCGGATCTCGGCCAGCGGGTGACCTGTCAAAGCAGCACAGCACACGTCTGTTTCCCGACCCCGAGAGCCGCCCGCCGAGGATCCCCCCCAACGCTTTCCCTATCCAGGCCGGGGGCGGGAGCCGGCTGAAGAGGCAAAGGAACAAGCCGGTTCCGTCTACACGCGCAGGCCGTGACGCGAACGCCGGGGTATCTACACC
Source organism: Capricornis sumatraensis (assembly GCF_032405125.1). Classification (NCBI taxonomy): domain Eukaryota; kingdom Metazoa; phylum Chordata; class Mammalia; order Artiodactyla; family Bovidae; genus Capricornis; species Capricornis sumatraensis. The sequence continues at coordinate 9,799,965 of NC_091089.1, read as the reverse complement.
GAGTCCGACGTGGGTCCCCGGGGGGCTGCCCGGCCGCCACGGGAAGTCGTCGCGGCGGTGGCCCGGCCTCCGTGAACGTGGCCCGGCCATCCTCGGCGAGCGGCCGCCTCAGCCGGGCGGCCCGGGCGCGGGGGGACGCGGACGGTTACCGAGTTTCCGGATGAGCCCGGTCAGGACCATCTCGTCTCTTCTCCACTCGCTCGGCCGCCGCCGGAGAATTAAACCGCCGCGCCACCGCGTCCGGCCACAATTACCGTCCCCCCGAGAAACCCTGCCGCTCCGAAGGCGGGTTCTGCACCGTGGGCACGAAAGACCCAACGAGTGAGAGGTATACTCCGTGAGCTGTCCCCGGCCCCCGCACTGCCAGGAGAGCGTATACGGTATCCACGGTTACGTATGCGGTTCTGAGACGGTGGTCTCCATCATAAGTACTGGACAGAGAGGGGGCAAGCGGGGAGAGACCGGGCTTCGTGCTGTGCATTTCGGGAGTTGTAGTCTTCACACTGTAGTGCCCCTTCCCGGAATTCCGGGCCCGCCCCCGCGCCCGCCTGTCCGAGGTTCCGGAATGCCCGCGGTTCCGGCCTGCCCGCGCGGGCTGCGGCGCGGGTTCTGCAGAAACTCAACCCCGCCCTGCGTCCTGCCTCCGCGAGGGCTGGCTCAGCACCCTGCCAGTCTGAATTATCACCTCCCAGAGAAGACCAGCTCCCTTACCGTTCAGAATGCAGGCTCGTGTTAGGATTACCCACCCCTACGTGCCTCCCTCCCGTGACTAAACGACCCAACGCCTTTAACTGTGGGATGTAACACATCCAGGTGGATGTAACCCGTCAAGTCGTGGTTCAGAGTAAACAAGTGGTAATAGGCGTGAGTGCGGCGGAGGGGAAGTGCATAGGAGAGAAGGGGGCTGTAGAAAGAAAAGGACTGAGGAGGGGGTTGAATTCTTTTTTGAATGCCACTGAGGTTGACTGCTGCGCTTCGATCTCAACAGGAAAGAAAAAAATATATATATATAGGCAATGGCAAAAGCGTTGACAACAAAACGAAATTTGTAAAGTGATTTGCATTTTAGAGAACACTTTACCTCGGGGACCTGTTCATCCTGGGAAAAGGGATGTCGAGGCACCAATTGCCGTTCTTATTTTGAAGGGAAAACAAAAGAGGCACTTAAAAATCTGAGAAGTTCCTGGCACACAGTCACATCAACTAGTAAGGGGCTGACTGAGGATTCGTTTCTTTGTCCCGTTTTTCGGAGTCGGCTACTTCTACAAGTGTATAGGTAAAACACACGCTTGTGACGTTTGAGCTGAATCTTGAGGGTTAAGTAGGAGTTTGGGCTTTGTTTGTTTGTTTTCCATGCAGTGAAAAGGGGTGAGAGAATTTCTGCCAGAGAAAACAGTATATCAGTTCAGTGCAGTGCAGTTGCTCAGGCATGTCTGACTCTTTGCAACCCCATGGACCGCAGCACACCAGGCCTCCCTGTCCATCACCAACTCCTGGAGCTTACTCAAACTCATGTCCATTGAGTCGGTGATGCCATCCAGCTATCTCATCCTCTGTCATCCCCTTCTCCTGCCTTCAATCTTTCCCAGCATCAGGGTCTTTTCAAATGAGTCAGTTCTTCATATCAGGTGGCCAAAGTATTGGAGTTTCAGCTTCAGCATCAGTCCTTCCAATGAATATTCAGACCTGATTTCCTTCAGAATGGACTGGTTGGATCTCTTTGCAGTCCAAGGGACTCTCAAGAGTCTTCTCCAACACCACAGTTCAAAAGCATCAATTCTTCAGTGCTCAGCTTTCTTTATAGTCCAACTCTCACATCCATACATGACTACTGGAAAAACCATAGCTTTGACTAGACGGACCTTTGTTGGCAAAGTAATGTCTCTGTTTTTTAATATGCTGTCTAGGTTGGTGATAGGTTTTCTTCCAAGGAGCAAGTGTTTGAATTTCACGGCTGCAGTGACCATCTGCAGTGATTTTTGGAAACAGTATATACAAAGGCCCAAAATCAGAGTGAGTCTGTCAAAGTCACTCTGAAAATGAGAAAGTCTTGGTGGCTGGATGAGGTCTGGGAGTAAGAGAAGGGGCAGCCGGCCTGCCAGTTCCTCTCCATGTGGCCCCTCAAGTGGCTCTGCTCCACTTGCCAGACCCTGCAGGTAACTGACTTGTCCACGTGAAAAGGCTGCACCATCCAGGCAGCGGGGCCTCCAGCCCTGAGTTGACCGTGGCCAGTGAGAGGCACCAGGAGGAAATCGAGGGAGTGGGGAGGGGGGGATATTTAACCAAGACCCCACCAGCTGGGACCTAGCTAGTCCCCACTGAAAAAATATGCACAACTTAAACACTGAGAGTTATGTTTTATTCGGTGGGAATTTTTAAAACTTCAAGCCCAAGAGGCAGAATCTCAGGAAAACCCTGAGAGAACTGCTCCAAGGAGGCGAAGGGGTAGCTGGGTTATATAGAAGTTTTGCAACAAGCAGGTAGTCTGAACGGAAAACCGGGTATCTCAAGTGAAGGAATTTAGTGCTTTTCTAGGTATATGAGAAAATGCAGGAGTCTGGGCTCCCTGACATCACTCCTGTGATATGCACCTCACCTATCTGGCGCCAGTATCCTGGGTTTTCACAACCCTCTGCCAGTGGCTGCAGTCTGATGGCTGCCAGGTGGCAGGGAGTCTTTCCTCCCTGAGTTCCTCATCAGGTGGTGGCTGCAACTACTGAAAACCATGATAGTCTTCATTTACTGATACAACAAGAAATATTCCATACCTGATCCTAGGTTACCTGTTCACTCTCTAAGCAGTAGTGAGTTACTCACTCAGTCATGTCTGACTCTTTTGGACCCCATGGACTGTAGCCTGCCCGGCTCCTCTGTCCATGGCATTCTCCAGGCAAGAATACTGGAGTGGATTGCCCTTTCCTTCTTCAGGGGATCTTGACTACCCGGGATCGAACCTATGGCTACCGCATTGCAGGCAGATTCTTTATCATCTGAGCCCACATCAAGGAAGCCCCATCTAAGAGCAAAAGAGGCTGCTGCTGCTGCTGCTGCTGCTAAGTCACTTCAGTCATGTCCAACTCTGTGCGACCCCATAGACGGCAGCCCACCAGGCTCCCCCATCCCTGGGATTCTCCAGGCAAGAACACTGGAGCTGGTTGCCATTTCCTTTTCCAGTGCATGAAAGTGAAAAGTGAAAGTGAAGTTGCTCAGTCATGTCCGACTCTTCGAGACCACATGGACTGCAACCTGCCAGGCCCCTCTGTCCACGGAATTCTCCAGGCAAGAGTACTGGAGTGGGTTGCCATCGCCTTCTCCACAGAAGAGGATAACTAGATGTTATAACAAGATACTATGCAAGGATCACAAGGAGATGGGAAGACTTCCACTAAGGAAAAGAAGGGATATTAACATAAAACAATGGGAAAGAATTGGGAGTAAGGGAGAAAAACTGATGCCTCTATAACCTCAACTTCTACAAGTAGAAATTGACATTAATAATTGTACCTTCTGATAGGACCAAAGCAGGTAACAGCACGCACCCCAGGACCTCCATAACCTGTAGTAACTACTAACAACAAATATTTTAGCAGCTGTGGCAATGGCACCCCACTCCAGTACTCTTGCCTGGAAAATCCCATGGACAGAGGAGCCTGGTAGGCTGCAGTCCATGAGGTCGCTAGGAGTTGGACACGACTCAGCGACTTCACTTTGACTTTTCACTTTCATGCATTGGAGAAGGAAATGGCAACCCACTCCAGTATTTTTGCCTGGAGAATCCCGGGGACGGGGGAGTCTGGTGGGCTGCCATCTATGGGGTCGCACAGAGTCGGACACAACTGAAGCGATTTAGTAGTAGTAGTAGTAAGTGAAGGGTGCTTCTTTGCCATGGACTGAATGTTTGTCCCGTTACCACCACACCAAAAAAAAAAATTTTCAAATTAAAATCTAATCTCCACTGTGATGGCATTAGGAAGTGGGACCTTCAGGAGCAGATTGCATCCTAAGGGTGGAGTTCTCATGAGTGGGATTTGTGCTTTTATATTATTATAAAAGAGGTTTCTGAGAGGAAAGGTTTCCTCCCTTTTGCCAAGTAAGGACACAGAAAAACAGCCATCTAAGAACCAGGAGGGCTTCCAAGGTGGCTCAGCATAAAAGAATCCACCTGCCGATCCAGAAGATGTGGGTTCCGTCCCTGGATCGGGAAGATCCCCTAGAGGAGGAAATGGCAACCCACTCCAGTATGCTTGCCTGGAAAATCCCATGGACAGAGGAGCCTGGCGAGCTACAGTCCACCGGGTCGCAAAAGTGTCAGACACGTCTAAGTGACTGAGCATGCGCACAGGAACCAGGAAGCTGGTCTTCACCAGATGCCCAATCTGCCAGGGCCTTGATCTTACCAGCCTCCAGAACCATGAGAAATACATTTGTTTACAAGCCATCCATTCTATTTTATTACAGTAGCCCAAAAGGCGCAGAAGGCAATAGCACCCCACTCCAGTTCTTTTGCCTGGAAAATCCCATGGACAGAGGAGCCTGGAAGGCTGCAGTCCATAGGGTCGCTGAGGGTTGGACACGACTGAGCGACTTCACTTTCACTTTTCACTTTCATGCTTTGGAGAAGGAGATGGCAACCCACTCCAGTGTTCTTGCCTGGAGAATCCCAGGGATGGGGGAGCCTGGTGGGCTGCCGTCTATGGGGGTTGCACAGAGTCGGACACAACTGAAGTGACTTAGCAGCAGCAGCCCAAAAGGACTGAAATAATCCTCTTTCAAAGAATCAAAGGCAATGTCAAGTCATATCCCAGTGCTACCTGCAAGTGTAACCACAAGGTAGATGCTCCATCAGAGGAACCCTGGGCCCCAGAAATGACTTTGCTGCTTGGTGAGGGAGGCTCTGTGGTTGGAGGTGACTGCAGCCTTACAGCCATTTGTAGAGCCATATCCAGGAGATATTTCCAGCAAAACAACAGCAACAACAAAAACCCCCGCAGTACTTTGATCCCTTTTCCTCATTTTTCAGAGGGAAGAAATTATTGATCCAAAGGGCAAATCCTTTTCAGGCTACTTTTACATTAATTGGGATACTAATTTATTTATGAAGACAATGCAAGCAGGATTCCTAAACAAAAGGAGCTCTACCCAATAGATGTGTGGAAGTTCTTCACAGGCCCCCAGGGGCAGCAAGCATTCTGTGTGCCTTCCAGGAAAGTCACCTGGACCCTGGCCTGCCTTATTTAAAAATGAAGATCATGATTTATTAATAATTCTGATCTCTAAGAAGGAAAAGTGGTTGAGGCCTGAGGTTTCATTCCCCACTCATGAATTTTCCTAATCATGCCCTGTAACTTTGTCCTATGAATTTACATAATGTTTAATTTTTAAGGGGATTGTCAAATTCTAATTTATTGTCCCCATACCAAAATAGAACCTTCATAAATATTTCATGCCCTTTTAAAGTGGAAGGATGGAAACAAGATATATTCATGTTCCATTTCAAATAGCAGAGCAACATAAATTTGAACCCTGCTTTTTTTAAATACAATTTAATAAGTAAGGGTCTTATTTATAGATGTAGAAAAGCAGACACAGATGTCTGCTATTGATATTTCTGTTCAGTTTTGTCCTGGAAGTTTTTATTTAGGGTGATTGGGCAAGAAAAAGAAAAGTTCTCCAGATTAGAAAGAAAAAGTACATCTATTTCTGTTTTTTCATTGACATGATCTTATTTAGAGAAAAATCCTAAAGAATCAAAACAGAAACTATTGGAGGTAAAAAAAAAAGACCTTAGCAAGGTTAAAGGTACAAAATCAATATATAAAATCAATTATATGTCTATATACTAGCAATAAACAATTCAAAAATTAAATTAAGAAAGTTATTCCATTTATAGTAACATCAAAAAGAATAAAACACTTAGAAATAAATTTAAGACAGTAAATGTAATACTTCTACACTGAAAACTATATGATTGAAGGAAATTAAAGAAGACCTAAATAAATGGGAAGACATCCTGTGTCCTTGATTAAAATATTTACTGCTTTTAAGATGGCGATACTCTCCAAATTAAGCTACAGATGCATAGCAATTTCTATCAAATACCCAACTGCCTTTTCAGTAGGGAAAATTGACAAGCTTATCTATCGGAAAATAATATTCACATGGAAATAAAGTCAAACTGACCAATCTCAAAAAAAGCAAAATTGAAGGATTTGTACTTCCCCATTTCAAAACTTACTGCAAAGCTAAGTGTTCATGAATGCTTGGTACTGACATAGGGACAGAGATATCGACTAATGAAATAGAATTGAAAGTCCAGAAATAATCATTCGCATGTATAATCAATTGGTTATCAATCAGTGTTCCCAGACAATTCAATGGGGGAAGGAATAGTGATTTTGTTTTGTTTTGTTTTTTACAACAAATAGAATTGGGTATCTACATGCAAAATAATGAATTTGGATCTATTCCTCATCGTCTATACAATTAACTCAAAATAGATCAAAATCCTAAGTGCAAGAGCTAAAACTATAAATTCTCAGACAAGAATATAAGCATAAATCTCAAGGAGTGTGAATTAGGCAATGGTTTCTTAGGCATGAAAGAAAAGCATAGGCAAAAAAATATACAGATAATTTAGACCATCACATTTAAAACTTTTTTGGTTCTAGGGACACTATCAAGAAAGTGAAAAGATAACCTGAGAGTGAAAGAAAATATGTACAAATCATATATGTAATAAAGATCTATTATCAGAAATATACACAGAACCTTCACAGCTCTACATTAAGAGGGCACATGACTGAATTTTAATGCATAAAGATTCTAAATAGATAGTTCTTCAAAAACAGATGTAGCTATGGCTAGGAAACACATTAAATGATCCTAAACATTATTAGTCATCAAAGAAATGAAAATCAAAAACCAGAATGAGATACTACTCACACCCTCTAGGATGGCTATAATAAAAAATGTTGAAGATAACATTGTTGGCAAGGATATGGAGAAACTGTGAACCTCATATACATTGCTGGTGGAAGTGGAAAATGGTGCAGCCACTGTGGAAAACAGCCTGGCAGTTTTTCAAAATGACAACACAGAATCAACATGTGTGTGTGTGTGCTTTCTGTTCAGTCATGTCTGATTTTTTGCAACTCCATGAACTGTAGCCCACCAGGCTCCTCGGTCCATGGGATTTTTCCAAGGAAAAATACTAGAGCAGGTTGACATTTCCTCCTCCAGGAGATCTTCCCAACCCAGGTATCCAACCCAAGTCTCTTGCATCTCCTGCACTGGCAGGCAGATTCTTTACTACTAGCACCACCTGGGAAGCCCCATGGAATCAAAATATGACTGAGCAATTCTGTTCCTAGATTTATGCATTCTAAGTCATTTCGGTTGTGTTCAACTCTTGGCAACCCTCTGGGCCATAGCCCACCAGGCTTCTCTGTCTATGGGATTCTCCAGGCAAGAATACTGGAGTGGGTTTCCACGCCCTCTTCCAGGCAATCCTCCCAACTCGAGGATCGAACCTGTGTCTTTGGCATCTTCTACCCCAAGATTATTGAAAACAGGAATTCAAGGAAGTACTTGCACATAAGTGTCCATAACAACACTATTTACAATAGCCAAAGGTGAACAGAACTCGCATGTCCATAAATGGAGGAATGGAAACAAAATACAGCAAAGCTGTACAATTGAATAGTACTCAGCCATGAAAAAGGAATGAAGGAGTGGTCCATACCACCACATGGATGACCTTTGAAAACATTATATTTGGTGAAAGATGCAAGTCACATAAGGCCACATATTTCATGGTTTCAACTATCTGTGTGTTAGTCTGCTCCAGATGGCAAAACAAAAATGTTACAGGCTGAGCGGCATAAACAAAAGAAACATATTTTCACACCGTTCCTAAGGCAAGAAGTCAAAATGCCTGAAAATATAGTTTCTGGGGAAGCCTGTCTTTCTGGCCTGAAGAAGGCTGCCTTCCAACTATGTTCCTTCCTCTGTGCGTATTGGTGGGGGGAGAGGGATGGAGGGGGAGGGGGCTTTCCGGTGACTCTGCTTCTTCTTTTAAGGATACCAGTCCTATTGGATTGAGGCCTCACCTTTTGACCTCATTAAACCTTAATTACTTCCTTTTTCTTTATTTGTTGCTCTAAGTCATGTCCAACTCTTTGCTATCCCATGGACTGTAGCCTGCCAAACTCCTCTGTCCATGGAATTTCCCAGGCAAGAATACTGGAGTAAGTTGCCACTTCTTCTCCAGGGGATCTTCCCAACTCAGGGATTGAGCCTGCATCTCCTGAATTGGCAAACTTTACCACTGAGCTACCAACAAAACCCTTTCTTTGGTATTCCTGCCAAATACTGGGTTGGCCAAAAAGTTCTCTAGGATCCAATCTTTTCCATAAGATAGGACAGAAAAACTTGAATGAACTTTTTGGTCAACCCAACGCAATCACATTGGGAGTCAGAACTTCAACATATGGATTTAGGGGGCAAACCATTCAGTTTATAACAGCATGAAATATCCAAAAACAGGCGAATTTATAGACCCATACAGCAGATTGCTGGTTGCTAGGGTTTGGTGGGAGGGGCAATGGGGAGAAACTGATAAGTGACTACAAATTATCCTTTGTGGGTATTGAAGATGTTCTGGACCCAGATAATGACGGTGGTCACCCAATATGGTGAAATGTACCAAATGCAGTTGAATGGTAAACTTTAAAATGTTAACTCTAGGTCATGTGAATTTTCCCTCAAGAAAAATTTAATTGAAACTTTAAAAGTAAAAAGTCAAAGAATAAATAATAAGAGAGAATCTGGAGAAATCACAACCCTGCTACACTGCTGGTGAACTGTAAAATAATGACAGCAACTTTGAAAAAGAGTCAAACAGTGCTAAACACAGAGTTAGCATATGACCCAGCAATTCTGCTTGTAAGTGTAGAACCCCCTCAAGTGAAAACATACATAGCTGCTAAACTTGACACAGGAATGTTTAGATCAGCATTGTTCATGAAAGCCCAAAGGTAGAAACAACCCAAGGTCCATCAAGTTACAAAGAGAGAAACAAAAAAAGTATGGAATGGATAAATCATAGCTATAGAATAAAATACTGTGTAGCTAGAAGAGGAATGAAATACTGATGCGGGCTACAGTATGGATGAACCTTGGAAACACTGAGTCAAGTGAAAGTAGCCAGATGCGGATGACCGCAAGTTATATGATCTTATTTATAGGAAATGTCCAGAATAGGCGAATCTGTAGAGAGAGAAAATGGTTTCCTGCTTCCTTAGATTTGGGGTTCATTGGAGGCACAAAGGGGTAAATGATAAAAATGTTCTAAAATTGCTTGTGGTTATGGTTGCACTTCTGTGAATATATTAAAAGCCATTGATATGTACTCTTTAAATGGGTGAGTTATATGCTACATGAATTATATCTCAGTAAAGTGTTACAAAATGAAAAGCAGTAAGGAGACATTCAGTTGAGAACAAGAATTTCTTTTATAAAAAGCTTATTTTTGTAAAGACACACAGCACCCTTTCCCACAAATCTGTGAGAGTGTTTTTCCCCTCTATCTGGTGACATTTATATGTGGCCCTTCTAAAGTGATAGATTAGATGGGTGGTTCTTACGTGAACCTTGAAGATTCGTTAAATTTATCATCTATGTTATTCAGTAAATGCAAGATGTACCTGCCCCATTCCTCTACTTCCTTTCCATTGGGATAACTGTCTACTCTATAGTTTAACTTCCCCAAACATTCTCTTTGTTAAAATGAGGTAAATGTATGCTTTGATTTCCAAACTGTGAAATTTAACCGGCTAATGATGGGGAAGTCCTTGGGTAAAGAGTGCAGGGCAAGTTCAAAGCAATCTTGTAACTATGTTCAGATACTTTTTCAACGTGTAAATTCACATAACCTCATTATGACCATCAGTTATATGATGCTGGTCAAGTGTTACTTCCAGGAAAATGTAATAAAAGCCAGTTCCAAAAAAAATAAAATAAAAACAGGCAGCTCCGTTGAGATCCAGCACACAGATATAGATTCCTGTGATTCTATATTCTTCAGGTGATTCCCATGTGGGTAACCTCTCTCAACTCAGCTTTAATAATAATGAACTCCATTTGTGCTCCAGCGAAAGTAATCTATTTAATCTATGTTCTGAAAATGACCCTGACTTTCAGTCCTGCTTTGGCTGATGAATACAGCTGTACTGAATATATCTTGGCTCTGTAAATAAAATACTGATTCCAATCACTGCCACAGAATGCATTTTGATACCGCAGATATTTTTCTGGCTCAGTTTTAAAATTAGGTATCTCTAAGGAAGAATGAGACATCAGTTAAGGCAAAAACGTAGTCCAAAGCCTAAAGTGGTAATTTTAAAATAATTTTGATCTTCTCTTTAATTGGGAAGGTAATTTTCTACAGATATTAGATGAAACCCTGTGTCATTCTGACTTCCAAATGAAGACAGAAGTCTTGGAATTCCAAAGAACATCTCTCATAGGGCTGGTGTCCAGTCAATAGACTTTATTTATAGTATCTCAGGACACCTCCTATGGCCCTGGACAGGCTGGGTATCAAGAAGGCCTATAGCAGATCCCTGGAAACTCTCCATCTTTGCATTTCTGTAGGAATCTCATCCACGATATCTGCTTAGTAAATACTCCGATAGAATAAATGGATGAATTTCCTGATGCTGCTTAGGTCATTGTGCTGGTAGTTTCGGAACTAAATTTTCTAAGTGTTAGTGTTCCTCCTTCTAGAAGTTTGCATATCCCCTGTCTTGTTCTGGTGTGTTCCTGGTGGGCAGAATGATGGTTCTCCCAAAGAAGTCAATGTATTAAGTCCTGGCACATATGGTCTTTTCCAGGGCAAAGGAAAATTAAGATTCTTAACTAGCTAACTTTTAGAATAGGGAGATTATCCTAGATAGTGCAAGTGGGCTCCATGTGGTTACCAGATTGCTTTAAAGCTGGAAAAGGAAGCTCGAAAGGGAAGTCAGAGTGAGGCAATGTGAGAAAGATAAACCTGATTTTTCTAGCTTTGAAGATGCAGGAAGGGGCCATGAGCCCAGGAACACCGGCAGCTCTAGAAGCTGGAAAAGCTAAGAGACAGAGTCTCCTCAAGAGTCTGCAGAGGGTACAGAACCCTGCAGAAACAACTTTGATTTTAGCCCAGTGAGATCCACGTCAGACTTCTGACCTACTAAACTGTACAATGTAAATCTGTGTTATTTCAAGGCACCAAGTTTACAGTCATTTGTTATAATAGCATACAGAACATGAATACCATTCCCCATCTTTTTCTTGTTGACTGGCTAGAGTCCTTTTATAATCTAGATGTTGGTCTATGCCCGCGTTTTGCACGTTGAAAATATCCTTTCCGGTCTGTCACTCATTTAACTTTTTCAGTGTTGTCCTTCATTCAACAAAGGTCCTCACTTAATTTTTACGTAGGCAAATCTCTCTCATTTTTAGTCACTATGGATGGTACTTTTGGGGGTCTTTAAAACACCTCCTCCACCCCAAGTTTCAGAGACATTTCCCTTGCCTTCCTTGGTTAGTGTCGTGACTTACCATGTCACTTCACGGAGGTGGAGTTTATCTTTTAAGAGGTGTGAAGTGATTGGAATACTGGCTCAGCTGTTCTAACAGAGACCAAACTATCTGCAGCTTAAGACAGAAATGTAGACTTCCCTGGCGGTCCAGTGACTAAGACTGCACGCTGAGTGCAGAGGAGTCGGATTTGATCCCCAGCCAGGGAACTAGATCCCGCATGTCGCAACTAAGACCAGGCACAGCCACATAAATATTTAAAAGAGAAAGAAAGACAGGAATGTATTTCCATCTCACAGAAGCACAGATATCAGCAGGCGATACTAATGTGTGAGGCCTGCTTATATGACTTGCATTTCCGAGGCCAGCAGCTGGTCTAGGACATGGCTGAACTCTAAGGACAGGGAATGTCTTTATTCTCATCTGCTTTCTGACAAATGTATCCAAAGGCATAAATTTATATTTTGCTTTAGATTTGTCCCCAAATTTTTGGCATGTCATGCTTTAAGTGTAAGCCACCAGGGAAGCCATTTATCTCGGAGTGTTGTAAGCGCCCCGGGAAACAGACTCACTCAGAAGGACAATATAGATAGTGGAGCGCAGTTTATTGCACCTGCGGGCCCAAGGCAGCGTCTCTTAGCCAAGGACTCCGGCCGACTTTTGCGAAAAACGTATACCCCCTAAGTGCACTGCTCAAGCCCACATCCACAAATTGCTTAAACCTAGCCTGGAAAGTGTTAAAGGGAGATTCAATCAGGTTACAGCCCTGATTCATAATCAGAAGGGTCAGCTGGTTATACAGTGCAGCCTACATCAAAGCGTGCCATAAAGATCACAAAGGTGATTGACCACATAGGGGAATATTACATTCTTTTTGGCGACGGGAAATCTTGGTATGGAATCTGGTGTTTATCCGTCTGGGAGGACAGTTTGGCCGTAGGTATGTTATCCCCATGGCTACCAGGCACATAGTCCAAAGCTCACTGAAAGTGCGAGATGCAGTTTCCTTCTTTTTCAAGACGGAATCAGCTCAGCCTGTTCCTTTCCTCCCTCATGAGTATTTTGTAATTTCCAATGAATTTCTATGACAATTCGGCAGATATCGCCGGTTTCCTTGTTTTTCATTACATTCCCTGGTATATAACAGTCTTCTGTGAGATCTTTTTCTTTTGATTTCAATGTTACACCGTGGTGTAATTTTTTGTACACATGTATTTAATAATTAGTGAGCAAAGTGTTAATTACGATTTAACCCTGTGAAATGGCATCGATGGAAATAAGTAAGCTAATCTGATAGATGCATAAAATCTTCAAAGTGTGTCTACATTAGTAGGCAGATAGGCAATGATAATTGTTTTATAACTGACAGTAGGCAAGTTTCTTCTGTTGCTTATTATTTTTTTTAGGAGTTTGGATTTTTTTTAATAAATTTATTCATTTTAAATGGAGGCTAATTACTTTACAATATTGTAGTGGTTTTGCCGTACATTGACATGAATCAACCATGGGTGTACATGTGTTCCCCATCCTGAACCCTCCTCCCACCTCCCTCCCCATCCCATCCCTCAGGGTCATCCCAATGCACCAGCCCAGAGCACCCTGTCTCATGCATCGAACCTGGACTGGCAATCCATTTCACGTATGATGATATACATGTTTCAATGTCATTCTCCCAAATCATCCCACCCTCGCCCTCTCCCACAGAGTCCAAAAGACTGTTCTGTACATCTGTGTCTCTTGCCGTCTCCCATATAGGGTTATCGTTACTATCTTTCTAAATTCCATATATTTGTATTAGTATACTGTATTGATGTTTTTCTTTCTGGCTTACTTCACTCTGTATAATCGGCTCCAGTTTCATCCACTTCATTAGAACGGATTCAAATGTATTCTTTCTAATGGCTGAATATTATTCCATTGTGTATATGTACCACAGCTTTCTTATCCATTCATCTGCTGATGGACATCTAGGTTGCTTCCATGTCCTGGCTATTATAAACAGTGCTGCGATGAACACTGGGATACACATGTCTCTTTCAATTCAGGTTTCCTTGGTGTGTATGCCCAGCAGTGGGATTGCTGGGTCATATGGCAGTTCTATTTCCAGTTTTTTAAGGAATCTCCACACTCTTCTCCATAGTGGCTGTACTAGTTTGCATTTCCACCAACAGTGTAAGAGGGTTCCCTTTTCTCCACACCCTCTCCAGCATTTATTGCTTGTAGACGTTTGGATCGCAGCCATTCTGACTGGCATGAAATGGTACCTCACTGTGGTTTTGATTTGCATCTCTGATAATGAGTATGTTGCTTATTTTTTAGACTCATTTCAATTTCAGGAACAAAAATGCAATAACAGTAATAGCAATAAATAAGAGAAAACTAAGCAATTGTTCTTTTTTTAAACACTAAAGTGAAGGTGAAAGTAAAAGTCACTCAGTTGTGTCCGACTCTTTGTGACCCCATGGACTATACAGCCCATGGAATTCTCCAGGCCAGAATCCTAGAGTGGATAGCCATTCCCTTCTCCAGTGGATATTCCCAACCCAGGGATCAAACCGGGGTCTCCTGCATTGCAGGTGGATTCTTTACCAGCTGAGCTACCAGGGAAGCTCCCCTGTAACACTAAAGTCTACCACAGAATTAAATTATATGGGTATCTAACACCAGTGACTGATCAAAAATCTAAAACAGAGAAAAGGACCAGAAAATAAAGCACAGGAAAATGTAGAGGTTGGAGTTAAAAAGGAAGAAAGAACTTGAATAAACATTTCTCCAAAGAAGAACTACAAATGGCAGCTAAGCACAGGAAAAGATGCTCAACAACACTAATCATTAGGGAAATTCAAATTAAAACCACAGAGAGATATCACCTTACCCATTAGGATGTCTACTATTATCACCCATTAGGATGTCTACTACTAACAAAAATATCAAATGATAAGTGCTGTCGAAGATATGGAAAAATTGGAATGTTTGAGCAGTGGTGGTGGGAATGTATAATGGTATTGCTGCTATGGAAACCGGTACAGCAGTTCCTCAGAAAATGAAACACTGAATTGCCAGCATATACCCCAAATAAATGAAAGCAAGGGCTTACACAGATATTTATTTGTACCTTTTCCTAGCAGCATTACTCACAATAGCCAGCCCGCAGAGGCAACCCAAGTGTCCCTCAACAGGTGAACAGATAAGCAAAATGTTTTTTCACATATACAATAAAATAATATTCAGCCTTATATATGGAATCTAGACAATCTAGTGGTGATGAAGCTATTTGCAGAGCAGAAATAGAAACTCAGATGTGGAGAACAGAGGGGTGGATACAGGAGGGAAAGGAGAAGGTGGGGTGAATTGAGAGAGCAGCTCTGACATATATACGCTGCTGCTGCTGCTGCTGCTGCTGCTGCTGCTGCTGCTGCTGCTATGTCGCTTCAGTCGTGTCCGACTCTGCGCGACCCCATAGACGGCAGCCCACCAGGCTCCCTCGTCCCTGGGATTCTCCAGGCAAGAACACTGGAGTGGGTTGCCATTTCCTTCTCCAATATATACGCTGCTGTGTGTCAAATAGAAACTGGTGGAACGCTGCTGTGTAGCACAGGGAACTCAGCTCTTTGGCAATCTACAGAGCAGGGATGGGAGGGCGGGAGGAACACTCAAGAGGAGGAGATACACGTATATATATACACATACTTACAGCGCATTCACGCTGCTGGACATCAGAAACTGACACAACATTGTAAAGCATTATACTCCAATTTTTTTTTAAAAGGGGATGGAATTCTGACACATGTTACAATGTGGATGGACCACAAGGACCAAGGCAAAATAAGAAAACACAGAATAAATACTGTATGATTCCAGTTACATGAAATACCTAGAGTGGTCAAATTTAAAGAGATAGAAAGTAGAAGAGTGGCTGCCAGGACCTGGAGGAATGAAGGGTTATTGTTTAATGAGTCCAGAGTTTCCGAAGATTTTTTTTAAGTTCTGAAGATGAATAATGGTGATGGCTGCACAGCAATGTGAATATATGTATGCCAATGAGCTCTATAGGTAAAAATAACTAAGATGGTGAACTTTAATGTATATCTGACCACAATTTTTAAAAAAGTAACTTTTAAAAAAGAGATATGGGGATGTCCCTGGTCGTTCAGTGGTTGAGAGTCCGCCTGCCAATGCAGAGGACAGGGTTGGGATCCCTGGTCCGGGAGGATTCCACATGCCACCAAGCAGCTAAGCCCATGAGCCACAACTAGGAAGGAGCCCACGTGCTGCAGCTAGCGAAGCCCGAGCGCGTAGAGCCTGTGCTCCGCGGCTCGAGAGACCGCGGCATTGAGAGGCCAGTGCACCGCAACCAGTGTAGCCCCCTCTCACCGTAACTAGAGAAAGCCCACCGAGCAACGAAGACTCAGCGCAGCCCGAAATAAATAAGAATAAGAAAAGAGAGAAATTTCAGAAGTGAAAAGACATGGCCAACGATCGAGTCCTGTAGTGTCTCATCTGAGGTTTCATGATTTTTCCCCAAAGTGTCGCTTTACAGTTGGCCCAGACGGTTAAGCGTCTGTCTACAATATGGGAGACCTGGGTTCGATCCCTGTGTCGGGAAGATCCCCTGGAGAAGGAAATGGCAATCCACTCCAGTACTATTGCCTGGAAAATCCCATGGACAGAGGAGCCTGGTAGGCTACAGTCCATGGGGTCGTAAAGAGTCGGACACGACTGAGCGACTTTTTTAAAAAAAGGGAAATGAATACATGATGTCACATAGAAATGAGGCATCAGGGATGGCTGAGGATATTCAAGGCAGGTCAAAGGCCTGAACCAAAGAGGCTGGAGTCACAGGACACGGATCATCAAAGTGAACTTAGAGGTTGTGTTTCTGGTTTTGCTTATTTGCTTCTTTTTTTTTTTAAACCCAGTGGCCATAGACCTCCAGGGTGCCGGTCAATCCCTAACTTTTAATAATCTTTTCTTATTTGTCTGTGTGCACTATTTCAAGAGAAAGAACATGGGCTTCATTAGATTCCCAAAGCGCTGATCCATTGGCAGGAAATAAAGAAAGGAATCTAGTTCACTTCCACCTTTTTACGATGTGAAAACTGAGATGTGAAGACAGGAGGCTTCAAGCCCAAGGTCACAGAGTTAGTTAGGGAAAGTCTGCGGCTGCTTTTTCGCTCAGGTACGCTGAGTTTCAGGTGATTTCCCCTGAGGGAGTACTTCCCCGTTTTCAAGCCGGGTCTGCTGGAACCATCTGTCCCGGGACAAAAGAAACAGATGATAACTCGACCCCTGACTTTGCGGGCCCTGCCCCCTGATTCCAATGGGAGTCCTTTCAGCAGGGAGGGAGGCGGGCGGCTGGGAGGGGACCAGTGGGAGGGGCGGTGCTTGCTGACCGCGGTGGGCAGGGGGAGGTGCAGACTGTATCTCCTTGCCTGTCCTTGGACCGGAACAACTCCCCTGAGAAGGTGGCAGGAACTAGAACCATTGTATTCATATCATGGCACAATCTCGCTGCAGGGCTGGGCACAGCACGATCCAGCTTCTAAGAGGAGGGATGGAAACTGATTCATGGCAGGACCTTCCCAGAACAAAGCGAGAAGGAAGAAATTTGGACTGAGCACCGCAGCGACAAAGCCCAGACAGGCACCCTGATAAAGCATCAAGCCAGCCAATGAAACATAAACCCGCCTCTTGGCAAGTACTAGCTGTGTTTTAGAAACAAGATCCTTTCTCAGGAAAGCAGGTGCTTTGTACACAACTGGTCATTAAGAGCATGCATCAATAGGTCTGGCTGAACACCTTCCAATCCCAAAGAACAGAAGAGTTATTTCAAATAATGTCGGTGCCATATTGGTTCAGTGAATGAAGGCACCCTGCCCGGAAACTGTACGCTTTTCCATGAAGTCTCAAAATGTTGGGCCAAGTGACACAATGCTCAAAAGAAGTTAAACTAGTAAATTAGAATGATCAGCTAATTAAATTATGGGGCATATAGTCTTTCCATCATGAAGTTAGAAGCAAAACCCTATTCCAGTTTAGGGAGTCATGACATTTTCAGGATGAAGAGCTCAGATACGCTCCAACCTCTGCACAGCATCAGCTCAGAGGATTTGGCTAGTGAGAGACGAGTTTTAAGGATGGGGGAGATTCAAGCAATAAATCACTTTTCTATGAAAAAATTGTTAGTCGCTTAGTTGTGTCTGACCCTTTGGACTGTTAGCCCGCCAGGCTCCTCTGTCCGTGGGACTATCCAGGCAGTACTGGAGTGGATTGCTGAACCCTCCTCCAGGGGATCTTACTGATCTAGGGAGGGAAACTAACTTCTCTTGTGTCCCCTGCATTGCAGGTGATTCTTTACCCATGGGCGGTCAGGGAAGCCCTATACACAACTATAAATCTGCTTCAGGTGATGTGGAGAGCAAATATAAGAGACATTGGTTTGTTTTTCCTCATAAGCATGAAATGACTAGTCATGAGTTTTGAGGGATCAGACTGTCCTGAGCAGCCAGAATTTGAATTATTTACCCCAAGAGAAATAAAAATGATTTCCTTAGATGCCAAATGCACAATTTGCTGCTCATAAACTTTTTTAAACAACATACACTAACTATTGAGTAACCTAAGTATTCTGCATAGTAATGTATAGCATGAGTAAGCTTTAATGAGGAATAAAAATGAAACTGAAACCTATTTGGCCGAAAAAGAAAAACAAACCTAGTAAGTATAATGGAAAAGATTTGAATCTAAACAGTATATAAATGAATGCGCCTGAGCTACTTAACATTAGAAATTGCAAAAAAAATTATACAATTAACTGATGTCAATTTGACATTAAATGCAGTAGCTTTATTTTCAGCATTGAAGAAACAAATATGCAGTAAGCTCTTGAAAAGAATGAATTGTACTTTTTATAGTTCAGTCTGGGTATTTTAAGTTTCCAAATAGTTTTAGATCATTGGACTTTTAAAATTATATGCTTGCAGCTTTCACTTTATAGCAGAATGATTATTGTCATGAAAGACATGTTTGAAATTGCAAAAAGGTTAAAAAGGTAAAATAATATTTTGCTTTAGGATTTTTTTTTTTTTTGGTACAGGTTAATTTGCTAAATAAATGTGTGAACTAAAAACCGTAAAACTCTTAGAAGACAGTCTAGGTCTGAATCTTTATGACCTTGACCTCAGTTCAGTTCAGTCGCTCAGTCATGTCTGACTCTTTGCAACCCCATGGACTGCAGCACACTAGGTTTCCCTCCATCACCAACTCCCAGAGTTTACTCAAACTCATGTCCATTGAGTCGGTGATGCCATCCAACATCTCATCCTCTGTCATCCCCTTCTCCTCCCACCTTCAATCTTTCCCAGCATCAGGGTCTTTTCAAATGAGTTAGCTCTTTGCATCAAATGGCCAAAGTATTGGCATTTCAGCTTCAGCCTCAGTCCTTCCAATGAATATTCAGGACTGATTTCCTTTAGGATGGACTGGTTGGATCTCCTTGCTGTCCAAGGGACTCTCACGAGTCTTCTTCAACACCACAATTCAAAAGCATCAATTCTTCGGTGCTCAGCTTTCTTTATAGTACAACTCTTGCATCCATACATGACTACTGGAAAAACCATAGCTCTGACTAGATGGACCTTTGTTGGCAAAGTAACATCTCTTGACTTAGGCAACGGTTTCTTAGATATGACACCACAAGTGCAAGGAACCAAGGAAAAAATAAACTGGATTTCACCACTTCCTTTTTATAAAATATCATAAGCTTAGGCATTTGACCTTCCAAGTAAATGTGGACCTCTGTAAAGTCCCAGCTGTTATAGTTGATGGTTTTTGTATAGTTGAATGGTTTTCATCCCTTTCTTCTAAGTATACTTGTGTCAATCAAGAGACAGAAATGACATTTTTTTTAAACGTAGTTTAACGGAAAGAATCATAAACTATGGGGACTTCCCTGGTGGTCCAGTGGTTAAGACCCTGTGCTTCCACTGCAGGGGGCACAGGTTCGATCCCTGGTCGGGGAACTATGATCCTTTGAGCTTCGCAGTGAGGCCGAAGGAAAGAAAGGGGAAGAAAGGAAGGAAGAGACTATTGTTCGCTATGTCTGAAGTGCTGAACAGGTTAAAAGGAGAACACTAATCCACCGCCACAGTAACAACTGCAGGGTGTTCCCTCCTCTTTGAGGAGCTGGAACTTGTGTGGGGAGGTCCCTTAGAGCTGATGCCCTGAGAAGCGTTTGTTCCTCGGCACCGGGATTGAGACTTCTGCAAGCTGGCTGATGCTGGTGCATCTTGAGGACGTACTTTGAGGCTAGCCCTTCATGGGTTAGAAAAACTGCAGACTGGTTCATCTTCTGCTGTTGTTGCTGGGGTGGCAACAGAGTAACAGGAGCAGACTGGACCCTCAGGAAGGGGGGGTCCTCGTCCTCAACCTGCCAGCCTCTCTCCAGCGCCCCCACCCCCACCACAGGCAGGACCCTCGGGGAACCAATAGGCGGAGCTGAGACATGGGTTGCAGAGACCCCAGCCCCATGTCAGGAAGCCTTGTAGAGAGGGTGCTTTGGCACTGAGAGCCAATAACTCTGTAACTAGTACCACCATTCTGCCTGCTGTGGTTAGATAATTTGTTATATGTTATTAATTTTATTCCCTGGAGAAGGTAATAGGAACCCACTCCAGTGTTCTTGCCTAGAAAATCCCATGGACAGAGGAGCCTGGCGAGGTGTACAGTTCATGGGGCTTGCAAACAGTCAGATACAACTGATGGACTGAGCACAATATTATTATTTAAAAACACATGGCAATTCCTCCCTGACATCAGAGCTGCATGTGTACTGAAGTGACGAGGGCCAATCTTTGTTTCTATGTGTGATAAACTGGTATTCTAGTGTAGGTGAAGCCTATGAATAGGTCCCCAAAGGAGTAATATATTTTTCCTCTCTTGAATAGGGAAACTATCATGAATTGTCAGCTAATGGTCAATTCTTTATCCTCCTGAATGTTTAATTTATAACTCATTTTTACTTTCAGGCTTTCAGAAAGGTTTATTATCGGTGGCTCTTGTAGGATATAATGGTAAGATACTTCTAAGCATTAAACCTCCAGTAACTGCTCCATTTTCAGCAAATCTATAAAGGGTAGCTCTCCATTGCCATGTGAATTTTTATCTCTATCACATGGGCTATTACATCTGGCTGTCAATTCTTTCCTTGATGCCACCCTTTTACTGAAATGCTGAGACTGTTGTTCAAAAGGAATTCCATTCAAGGTGTATTATTACGCTGGTTATGTTTAGTTACTTCTGTAGCATAAACCTCAGCTTAACGATCAAGGAAATTATATCAGTATCATTAATCACAGATTTGCAGCTTGAGGGACTTCCCAGGTGGCGCTAGTGGTGAAAAACCTGCCTACCTATCAGGAGATGCAAGAGATGTGGGTTTGATCCCTGGGTCCGGGAGAGTCCCCTGGAGGAGGGCATGGCACGCCACTCCAGTATTCTTGCCTGAAGAATCCAATGGACAGAGGAGCCTGGCTGGCTACACTCCATAGGGTCACACAGAGTCAGACACGACTGAAAGGACTTAGCACACACGCACCCATGTAGCTTGAATTGTTTTTAAATAGCAGTAGAAATTCAAGACTATATTGAAATTTTAATAATTAATCAGAAATATGCAATGTTAATGAAGCCCCATATACTCTGTATGACTTCTTATAACACAGAAGAATATGCATCGTACTGTTTAAATGAGACCGCAGAGTTGGTGGAAAAACCCCACAATCCGTCGAGGTAACATCTTCCCTGTTTTAATTTTAAGCAGGTTTGCATCATATTACCGAAAGCAGTGTAAAACTGGGGCTTCCCTGGTGGTCCAGTGGTTAAGAATCCGCCTGCCAATGTAGGGGGCACGGTTCAGCCCCTGGTCTGGGGAGATCCCACGTGCCACAGAACAACCAAGCCCTTGAATTGCAACAAAAGAAGCACCTCAGTGAGAAGTCCGCGCTTCGTAAGGAAGAGTAGCCCTAGCTCGTGGCAACTCGAGAAAGCCCGTGAGCAGCGACAAAGACCCTGAGCACCCCCCAAAATAAAAACTTATTTAAAAAAAAAAAGCAGAATAAAACCAAACCTAGGATTGGCCTCAGAGAGCTGTTAACTGCACACTCTACTTATCATAAGTGTCTTCAAAGTATTATTTGTTGTTGTTATTGTTCAGTCACTAGGTAGTGTCTGACTCTTTTGTGACCCCGTGGACTATAGCCTGCCAGGCTCCTCTGTCCTCCACTATCTCCCAGAGTTTGCTTAAATATTAGTAATATCAATAATAATACTCTTCTTTAGTTTTACTTATCTGTCAGCTAAAATAATCATGATTCATCGCCTCCGTCATAACAGAAGAATATGCAAGAATTGTGCACTATAGCAAGAGATACTGTTTTCATGAAGAATATCATTTTGCCAAGGATAAATGTCGTCTCCATTGTGAAAATAGTTTTCAAAAGATACATGTCCAGATTTGAACCACTTTAGGGAATCTCCTGAGAGTCCAGTGATTAGGACGCCACAGTTTCAATACAGAGTGCACAAGTTTGATCCCTGGATGGAGAACTAAGATCCCGCATGCCGCAAAGAAAAAAAAGAGAGAGAAATTTTTGTAACAATTTTTATGCATTTATCAATTATCCATTCAAAATGTCTTTCTTACAGAGATACAAAAATGATGTTACTGCTCCTGCCCCAAGTTTTACTGAACTTGGAGTTCAGTAAAATCTAAGATTTTAGTTCTATCGTTCATGTGCATTCATATACCTTCTACAATCTTTGAATCCAATCATTGGCTTGAGAAAGCACCTCGTTTCAGATCCAAATGTAGTGCTTACGGATCCAAATATTGTCACAATGTTACTCATCCGGTCTGGTCTCTGCATCCCGCCTTAGTGAGAAAGTACCTGCGATATGGTATCGGTTTAATTGACACATTCAAGCACTGTTTATAGCACATACACAGGGTTACAGAAAAGCCAAAGTCAAACAAGAATTTTTTCCAGTGAGATTGAGTCATTGATCAGACCCACCAGATTATTTTCACTAGATAATCTACAGTTTTCTCCTCTGTTTAACCACTTACATTAGTTTTTTGTTGATGTGGTTACAGTAGGAATTTTTAAGAACTTGTTTTTGCTGCTTGCAGTAATTGAATTTAATGAAGTCTTAGTTTAAAGATATAAACAAATGATGATTGCGCCAACAGATGAGAGTTTTATTTATGATACTTTGAAGACTGTACCTCCTTTAAAATCAGAAATTCCTAGCAATTTTTAGATGACTGATGGACGTGCAGGTTGCTTAACCGTAGCAGTGCAGTGAGTAAACATGCCTATATTTAGTTCAGTGGTAGGGCTCTAGGATTTCAGGAAGATTGTGGAATAATTATTAACATCACAGACTCTCCATCTTGAAAATGCTTCAGTTCAGTTCAGTTCAGTCGCTCAGTCGTGTCTGACTCTTTGCGACCCCATGAATCACAGCACGCCAGGCCTCCCTCTCCATCACCAACTCCCGGAGTTCACTCAGACTCACGTCCATCGAGTCAGTGATGCCATCCAGCCATCCCATCCTCTGTCGTCCCCTTCCCCTCCTGCCCCCAATCCCTCCCAGCATCAGAGTCTTTTCCAATGAGTCAGCTCTTCGCATGAGGTGGCCAAAGTACTGGAGTTTCAGCTTTAGCATCATTCCTTCTAAAGAAATCCCAGGGCTGATCTCCTTCAGAATGGATTGCTTGGGTCTCCTTGCAGTCCAAGGGACTCTCAAGAGTCTTCTCCAACACCACACTTCAAAAGCATCAATTCTTCAGCGCTCAGCTTTCTTCACAGTCCAATTCTGACATCCATACATGACTACTGTAAAAACCATAGACTTGACTAGATGGACCTTAGTCGGCAAAGTAATGTCTCTGCTTTTGAATATGCTATCTAGGTTGGTCATAACTTTTCTTCCAAGGAGTAAGCGTCTTTTAATTTCATGGCTGCAGTCACCATCTGCAGTGATTTTGGAGCCCCCAAAAATAAAGTCTGACACTGTTTCCACTGTTTCCCATCTATTTCCCATGAAGTGATGAGACCGGATGCCATGATCTTCATTTTCTGAACGTTGAGCTTTAGGCCAACTTTTTCACTCTCCACTTTCACTTTCATCAAGAGGCTTTTGAGTTTCTTTTCACTTTCTGCCATAAGGGTGGTGTCATCTGCATATCTGAGGTTATTGAGATTTCTCCCAGCAATCTTGATTCCAGCCTGTGTTTCTTCCAGTCCAGTGTTTCTCATGATGTACCCTGCATAGAAGTTAAATAAGCAGGGTGACAATATACAGCCTTGACATACTCCTTTTCCTATTTGGAACCAGTCTGTTGTTTCATGTCCAGTTGTAACTGTTGCTTCCTGACCTGCATACAGATTCCTCAAGAGGCAGGTTAGGTGGTCTGGTATTCCCATCTCTTTCAGAATTTTCCACAGTTTATTGTGATCCACACAGTCAAAGGCTTTGGCATAGTCAATAAAGCAGAAATAGATGTTTTTCTGGAACTCTCTTGCTTTTTCCATGATCCAGTGGATGTTGGCAATTTGATCTCTGGTTCTTCTGCCTTTTCTGAAACCAGCTTGAACATCTGAAAGTTCATGGTTCATGTATTGCTGAAGCCCAGCTTGGAGAATTTTGAGCATTACTTTAGTAGCATGTGAGATGAGTGCAATTGTATGGTAGTTTGAGCATTCTTTGGCATTGCCTTTCTTTGGAATTGGAATGAAAACTGACCTTTTCCAGTCCTGTGGCCACTGCTGAGTTTTCCCAATTTGCTGGCATATTGACAGCAGCACTTTCACAGCATCATCTTTCAGTTGAAACAGCTCAACTGGAATTCCATCACCTCCACTAGCTTTGTTCGTAGCGATGCTTCCTAAGGCCCCATTGACTTCACATTCCAGGATGTAAATACTTATGCTTAATAATTGTGACTTGAACTGAATCTATGTGTGTCCACAATTTAATCTCTCATTGAATCTCCATGATTTTATGAGGAGATTATTTACACATGAGTAGAATGAGTTAAAAAGCTTAAAGACATTTGTCTAGAATTGACTTCCCAAGGGGTTCAGTGATGAAGAATCCACCTGCCAGTGCAGGAGAGTCAGGTTTCAATTGCTGAGTTGGGCAATTGAATGGCAACCCACTCCAGCATTCTTGCCTGGAGAATCCCTGCACAGAGGGGCCTGTCAGGCTCCAGTCCATGGGGTCACAAAGAGTCTGACACGACTGAGCACACACGCACACACACAACTAGTAAGTGACAGTTTCACTCTTCCCATAGAAGTGCATGAGAGCTGGTGTTCCTTAGAAAGGTTTTCTTTTCCCAGAGTTTCAAGGGGTCATTACACATGTCATGATCATGTAAAACTCTGGAACTTGCCAGGAGCAAGAGGACCTCTTGGTTCAAAGTCTGCTGTTGAACCTCACGTTGAAAACCTACAAGACCGAACTCAGTCATCGTTTTTTATTTGGCGTCACTAGGGACCAGAACTCCACTCATTTGTCCCTGTTACCAGTCACCTTCCTGACAGCGTGCAATCAGCTTCATGCTAGAGGTCTTTCCGTGGAACTTTACCCTGTGCTCTCAAATTCTGAACGTGACTCTCCTAGGTCCGATTCCCTCTTCAGCCTTCAACCTCATCTCTGCTAAGGTTTCAGCTGACATCATCAAGTATGTTTATCCTTAGCTCATGAAAGGATCTCTGCCTAGTACTTGATACAGAGTAGAATGTGTTGAATGGATACATAAGTGAATAAGTGGTTGAATGAAAATGTGTCCCAATAGCTAGGGAGAAGCTATCATTTTAACATTTACTCTGAGTCTGGCTCAGCAACCAAAGCTAGAGAGAAAAGCAGCATGTCTATTGCACTGGAACTATCCATCTTCTCTTGGTCATTTACTCTACCTTTATTTTCCTTTCCTGTTGGTATTTTAAGACAAAAACAGCTCTCTCAACTCTCTCGCCCACTCTCCCCAGAAGACACGCCTTTCTACTTAGGGAGTTAGCACAAAAATCAGTACATCACTGGGACTTCCCTGGTGCTTCAGTGGTTAAGAATCCGCCTTGCAATGCGGGGGATGCAGGCTCCATCCTTGGTCTGGGAACTAGGATCCCACAGGCTGGGGGAAAACTAATCGCCGGTGTGCCACAATTACAGAGCCCCAAAGCCGCAAGTAGAGAGAGACCCATGCGCCACAGTGAAAGATCCCACATGATGCGATGAAGACCCTGCATGCAGTGACTGGGACCCGACACAGCCAAATAAATACATAATGTTTAAGACGGTCCATCACCTCTAGTCGGTGGGGGGTGGGGAGGCACTGAACGACAGGCTGGGGTGGCAAAGGAAACATGAGGTCGGTGCAAACCGCCAAAGACGCTCCCCCCATGAGAATGCAAGTGCTTCACGTTCTAGAACTGAAAGCCCTTTGGAAGTAAGTTATCTCATCCAGTGCTTTCTCTGTTTTACAAGAAAAACCCGAGACTGAGCAAGAAGGAACTCCTCAAGATGGCAGAGGGAGGGCTAGAGACCAGGTACCTCCGCCGCCGCCCCCGGGGGTGCTTCTGAAGTGCCACTCCACGCATACTGTGTGCTGGAGTCATCTTTCTACAGCGTATCGACAAAGAAGGTTAAGTATGTACACTCACTTTCATTTAGCGCTTCCCTCGTCCATAAATAATATAAAATGAAGGTGCCCCATCCTCTTCATATTAGCAGCTACGCTAACGTCACGCCACTCTGTAGCACGCCTATCATTACACTTTAAAAATGTTTTTTTATTGGGATATAGTTAGTCGGGGTATAGTTGCTGTACAATGTTCTGTTGGTTTTTGCTGTACACCAGCATGAATCAGCTTTAGGTATACCTATATCCACGCCATGTTCAGTCTCCCTCCCACCCCCCTCCCTCATTATACTTTTAATTAAAGCCACTACTGTGTCTGAGGTCAAAATCAATTGCAAAGATGGAAAAGGAATCAAGCAACACCAGTGTCTGGTAACTGTGAAAGTGTGAAAACGTTAGTCACTCAGTCCTGTCATAGACTGTAGCTCGCCAAGCTTCTCTGTCCATGGGATTCTCCAGGCAAGAATACGGGAGTGGGTGGCCTTGCCCTCCTCCAGCGGACCTTCCTGACCCAGGGATCAAACCGAGGTCTCTGGGAAGCCCAAAATGCAACTGCAGAAATCCTGATTGAACCAGGGACCCTTAGATCTTCAGCATAATTTCAGCATCTGATAAACAGTGCCTTTACTCAACTTTAAGTAATATAAGGAGAGACCCATCCACGGTATTTTTCAAGACTCTAAGATAGTTTTTATGACTTCACCAAAGAAAGTAAGGATCAGACTGCATTTCAAAAGTAGGTATGAGACCAGTGAAAATGGCCCTTAGGGTCAATGAAATATAAACGTTAGTACTTTGTTTCTAATCAGAAGTATCTTGAAGTCTATTAAATAATAACACTGTTAAATAACATTTATATTTTTCCATTTATAAAGATGTGTGGTTTCCCTGGTTGCTCAGCTGATAAAGACTGCGCCTGCAATGCAGGAGACCTGGGTTTGATCCCTGGGTTGGGAAGGTTCCTTGGAGAAGGGAAAGGCTACCCATTCCAATATTCTGGCCTAGAGAATTCCATAGACAGAGAAGCCTGACAGGCTACAGTCCACTGGTTCACAAAGAGTTGGACACAACTGAGCAATTTTCACACACATGCAGTATAAGAAATTCTGTAATGAATAGAACACTGCTGCTGCTGCTAAGTCACTTCAGTTCATGTCCGACTCTGTGTGACCCTGTAGACGGAGCCCGCCAGGCTCCTCTGTCCACGGAATTCTCCAGGCAAGAATACTGGAGTGGGTTGCCGTTTCCTTCTCCTGTACAGAACACTAACTAACAATTATTTGAAGATTCCCAATAATTTCCCATAAAAAAAAAGCAACTCAATATTTGGTGTTTTTCATGCCAGTCATGTTCTTATAAAAATATTTGGATGTGTTTATATATGTTAATTTTGACTTTAAATATAGTAAAAATAAAATATATACCTTACCAAAAAAAGTGGGTATGAGAGTTCCAAAAGTTCTCCCATTACCTTCCCAGCAATCGTTCACAGATTTAGGAAAGAAACCCACACTTTCACTTTGGGTATTTATGCCAACAGTCCCTCTGACAGGTTCATGTTCACTAATTCAAAAAGAACAGGTTACTGAGTCAAAAGATCTGAATTTCAGTGTCTAGCTCTGCCCTGGCTGAGTAGCTGAACTCCATCCCTGGGCCTCCACCTCCATCTGTGGAGTGAAAATGATGTGAACACTTCTTTATCTTTTAGTTTTATGAAAATCAGAAGTGGTGATGCATGAGAAACGACCTGGTAAATAGACTGCTCTAGTATTTACCAATCTATCTTCCAGAGAGGAAAAGTAATGTATTTAAAATAGATCTGCCTTTAGAAAATAAATCAAAACAATTTTGTCAATAACCTGCTTGTGAAGTATGCCAACTTCCAATTTTGAGAATTGATCACCACACAAAAGATAAGCAAAATATGAAAAATTTATCTGAAGTGAAGATCAGCGTTAGATGAGTTCACTCCCATTTTGTCAAACAGAGGCAAATAGTAGTAAATTCCTTAGAAGTTTCTGAACTTCACAAAGATCTTACAAAAATAAGTTTATGAAGAATTGCAATGTGGGTAATTTATTGCTTTTCCCACAGTTATTATATTTTTAGTCTTGAAAAAAAAAATCACAGAAAACAGCCAAGAAAGAAAAAATGACATTAAGATTTCTTAAACTCTGAGTAAATGTGCATAAGTTCCTTTGCGGCTACATCTACAGTTTACTCAGCATCGCTTTCTATCTGAAAGCCCAAACGACTGTATTTCCCAATCACAGTCACTAAAATTCTGTGACTATTTTCAAATTAAGTTCTACTGATACATGGTTTATTCATTTTTCTCCACACATGGGGATAAGGTAACGAACAAGTTTTGTTCTTAATTGAAAAATTGCCTCTCAAAACAATATTGAATTCAATGGCTATCACTTGTTTGAGGAAGTTTAATCATCTTTTTTTTTAGGGTGGTGCACGGGTAAAGCAGCCAGTCCATTCTGAAGGAGATCAGCCCTGGGATTTCTTTGGAAGGAATGATGCTAAAGCTGAAACTCCAGTACTTTGACCACCTCATGCAAAGAGCTGACTCATTGGAAAAGACTCTGATGCTGGGAGGGATTGGGGGCAGGAGGAGAAGGGGACGACAGAGGGTGAGATGGCTGGATGGCATCACTGACTCGATGGACGTGAGTCTGAGTGAACTCCGGGAGTTGGTGATGGAGAGGGAGACCTGGCGTGCTGCGATTCATAGGGTCGCAAAGAGTCGGACATGACTGAGCGACTAAACTGAACTGAACTGAGGGGTAAAGAATCCGCCTGTCAATGAACACATCACTAAATTGCTTCAGTTTTTTTTTTTTTTTTTACATGACTCATCTTCCCCCGGGTGGAAATCACGTCAGCATCAGTGGATGCTAGGTCCACTGACAGCTTATCTGTGGGCATGAAATCACCATTTTGCCTCTTTTGCTGCTCTGCTGCTGCTAAGTCACTTCAGTTGTGTCCGACTCTGTGTGACCCCATAGATGGCAGCCCACCAGGCTCCACCATCCCTGAGATTCTCCAGGCAAGAACACTGGAGTGGGTTGCCATTTCCTTCTCCAGTGCATGAAAGTGAAAAGTGAAAGTGAAGTCACTCAGTCATGTCCGACTCTTTGTGGCCCCATGAACTGCAGCCTACCAGGCTCCTCTGTCCATGGGATTTCCCAGACAAGAGTACTAGAGTGGGTTGCCATGCCCTCTTCCAGGGGATCTTCCTGACCCAGGGATCAAACCCATCCACATCTCTTGTGTCTCCTGCATTGGCAGGCAGATTCTCTACCTCTAGTGCCCCCTGGGAAGCTGAAGTTACTATAGATGGAGTGAAAAGCCACAGGCTCACTTCTCGGGGAACCTGGCACTGGGGAGTTGCTGAGCCCCAAGTCTGCCCCCCCTGCCCGCTCAGCTGGTTTCAGTCACTCACCTGACGGGCCCTGAGGGCTTGGAGCTCGTGACGCCCGGTGCAGGGCAGAGCAGGGCTGGGAGTCAGCCCTCACTCAGATGCTTGCTTTGAAACTCACTGGCTGTAAGTAACCTGGGCAAAACGACTTGCTCAGCCACACTCCCCCTTACATCAGAGGTGGGTGGACGGGAAGTTTAGGCAGAGGAAGGAAACCAAATCACAGAAAGTCCCGTTCCTATTCCTCATAAAATGTGGGTGGAAACTCGAGTGAGAAGAAAAAGGCAAAATGCACCCACAGTATCAAAAAGAGCCTGGCTTCATGATAAAGGGGAGCAGTTTAGTTAAGAAGCAACTCTTGGAGAAACTCCCACCAAAGTCATTAAGAGTTGGGAAAAGTCATACGATCATGTCAATTGGAGAGTAATATGGGGCTTCCTGCCTGCCAACGTAAGAGACATGGGTTCCATCCCTGGG
This sequence comes from Capricornis sumatraensis, assembly GCF_032405125.1. Classification (NCBI taxonomy): domain Eukaryota; kingdom Metazoa; phylum Chordata; class Mammalia; order Artiodactyla; family Bovidae; genus Capricornis; species Capricornis sumatraensis. The sequence continues at coordinate 9,769,774 of NC_091089.1, read as the reverse complement.
TCAAGAGGGATCAACCCAGAGGAGGGCATGGCAACCCACTCCAGTGTTCTTGCCTGGGAAATCCCATGGACAGAGGAGCCTGCCCGGCTACAGTCCATGGGGTCACAAAGGGTCAAACGTGACACTAAACACCTGCAGCAGGAGAGGTCTGGCTTTCTCAGCCTAAAGCAGAGCCTCTGGTGTGCAAGCCTGGATTGAGCAACCACCTGAATCCTGAATCCTGGGGGCAGATGGACTCTGGTATACATCCTGCAGGCTCTCTGGGTAAAAGGAACAACGAGACAGGACATTTACCAAAATCTGATAAAAGAGTAAAACACGGTAAGTTCGGCTCACAAAGCATTTCATTTGGTCATCTTGAGTAACTCCAACTTGTTCAGGAGCAGAAAAAAGGGACTCTGAGATAAGAATCTCTTTGAAGGGCACGTTCAATAAATGAGTGAAAGTCTGTGGCAAGAACGGTTTCCATTTGAACATTTATAGCCATTTCCAACCATTGCACTGCTGTTAGAATAAACAAGAAATGACTCTTTATTCATCATAGCTTTATGCAATTGCTTAAACACCAATAGCATCATTACTCCATGGTGAGATTGTATAACAAGGAAACACCGACAGCACATCCTACATTCTTCTCAAAGGTGTGCCCCTGTGAATAAAGACTAGCTGGGGTGTGGCGGAGCCCACAGTCTTCGTGGAATTAAAGGCTTATAAAAACAAAAGCATAAGAGGATACCTAATTCACAGACAATGGAAAACTAAAATTAGTGCACTGCTTACTCTGATGTTCAACCTGGAGCCAGAAACAGATAAAAAATTAGTCTCACTGAAAGTTTTGAAGTCATTCTTTTTAATATGGCATTTTCCCTTAATACACAGATTTGCAGGGCATTATGATGCAAGGCAAAATATTGGCCAAGCTTGAAGGAATTACAAATAATTCCCTGGATTTGTGTGAAGACCAAAAATTAACAGTGAATACCAACAAACGACATTGTTTGCTAACTTGGGCACACCTGAAAACTTAATGGGACCTGCCACAGAGTAGTAAGAGGAACTGCTCTGTTTACCTTCTCCATATCCAGAAACAAAAGATCCACACATGATTTAACTGTGCTAACAAATAAAGTCTTTAGTGCTCTATTTCTTTCTTAAAATTATGTTTCTTACAATCTAATGACAATGGTGTGCAAGACAAAAGTCTATAATGTAATATTCACTCCCTTCACCCTAGTACAGAATTAAGAGGGAAAAAAAGACTATCACAGGAATTTCTGAAAATGTTTCAGGGGAAAAAAAAGTGACATTTTTTGAGTAGCAATGGAATGTTTTTTTAGTGGGTGGAAAGAGTAACAACAGACACTCAGAAACATAGTACTTTACTCTTTATTTAACAGTTTTCAGACATATTACAGTTTATTTTTAAAAAGCCAGTGTACAAAAGAATGACATGTATTGAAAAGTGAAATAATTTTCAGAATTGTAAAAATCAGACAAAATATAAGAACTTTTATTGATGTGGAGAATGTATCAAAACCTCAGATGTAAAGAAATATTTTTTTAAATAGTCATTGTGTTAAGGTGGTCAGGTGATTAATGCCTTTCTTTGTTTTTACAAATATTCTGATATAGATAGATACATAAAAATAAGTAGAGATATATAGATATTAAAAAGAATCAATTTATATCAGTGGTTTTCCGTATGTATATTTTAAGTATAAGAGAACATTGAAACAGAATCATTTACTCAACTTAAAGCTGTGTCGCATCATGTTCTACAGCATTGCTCAGGATCACGGGTTGTTGGTATAACTATCAATACCTATTAAACGTCCACAGTACTCTGTAAAACAACCAGCCAGACACTTTTATGCCAAAAATGCATCAGATGAAAAAACAAAAAACAAAAAACCATGAATTCCAAGCTTACCATTTCCTTTTTGCTAACACCCACATTCCCATAACGTCATACAGGAAGACTTCTGCAGAATTTATTTCATCTACGCATGCAGCCTTTGCTGTAATTCCTATTATAGCCAACATACTGATGAGACGGGAACCTAGAAGTCAGATCACGGCCAGTGGTTCCAAGTCTAGATGGACATCGCAGTTACACTGGGAGCTGTTTCTCAAAATTATGATAAAGCCGTGAAAAGTACAGAGCTGCAAGAACTAGGAACTGGAAGTCCCCACTCTCTTCCTTCTCCCCACAATCCATTTCCTAGAGATAACCCTGTTAATGGCACAATGTATATTTTTCCAGATATTGTGAGTGCCTATACAAACATATAGGAGGTATGTGGAAATAGGATGTGGGCAGAGTAATTTGTAGATAACTTGTATCCTATTGTACGTATTAAACACTTGTTTCCTCCCTTCGTGCATGGTGAAGACTAGAGGTTTATTCATGGAATGCACTGAAGTAGAGGGTTCTTGATGACAGATTACTAGCAAAGCCAAAAGTACAGCAGGCTGGGTCTTGGCAGGAAACAGATGCACACTTTCCCCCACACTGAGAATTGGAGGGGGGGGGATGCCGATTAAGTGAAAGTCCTCGTTATGGAAGTGTCTTCTGTCCCCTCCTTGAGAACACAAGCAGCCACGTCTTCCTTTCTGAGGAAACCGGCCAGTCTTAAAAAAGAGAACATGATCACGTACACAAACGAAAAAAACCAACCTTAAAGATACGTCCGTGTCCCCGGCACCTCCAAGACAAAAAGTCCAGCTCAAACACAAAGAGCTTCCGAATAACTCTTGTAAAGCCTCATTTTAAAGTAGGAATAGACCAGGAGAGCTCACTACTTATTTGAAGAAACTCAGAAATGCAGGAGATGTGAGTTTAATCCCCGGGTCGGGAGGATCCCCTGGAGAAAGAAATGGCAACCCACTCCAGGATTCTTGCCTGGGAAAACCAACAGAAGGAGGAGCCTGGTGGGCTATAGTCCATGGGTTGCAAAGAGTCGGATACGACTGAGAAATTGAGCACACGCTCACAGAAACGAAAGATCAAGAACAAAACAAAGAAACCTGGAAGGGGGAAGCACTGGGGGGAAAAAAATAGATGCTCAGAGTTACACAAGAATATAGTTCCTCTATGAAGCAAAGTCTGGTCTTGCATAAAAGGGAGCGTTGCTAAAACCAAAACAGCTCTGGGAAATTACTATTATGATAGTGTTGTAGGAAGGGGGCCCCAAGAGTAGGCTCTTGCCTAACACTCGGAAAAGAATTGTCTGAGGAGACATCTGCTGACAAAGCAAGAGATTTTACTGGGAAAGGGCATCCGGGTGGAGGGCAGTAGGGTAAGGGAACCCAGGAGAACTGCTCTGCTGCGTGAATCGCAGTCTCAGGTTTTATGGTGATGGGATTAGTTTCCGGGTGGTCTTTGGCCAATTACTCTAATTCAGAGTCTTTCCTGGTGGCGCACGCATCACTCAGCCAAGATGGATGCTAGCGAGAGGGATTCTGGGAAGTGGACGGACACGCAGTGTCTCCTTTCGACCTTTCCTGAACTCTTCCGGCTGGTGGTGGCTTATTACTTCTGTATTCCTTACCAGGATCTCTTATCAGAAAACAACTCATGCGAATGGTTACTAAAGAGCCTGGCCAGGGTGGGTGGGTTCAGTCAGTGTGCTTCCCCTAACAATAGCAGAAATAAAACATACAATCGAAGGATTGGAAGATAAAGGAGAGCACACCTCTCAGAGAATTACAAGCGTAGAAAGAATACATGAGAAAAGTATGAAAAGAATAAAGTTACAACACAAAGACCCGACATCCAACTGGTAAGAATTCCAGAACGAGAGAACAGAAAAAATAAACTTATCAAAGGTGTAACAGAAATTCACACAGACTGAAAAATAAGACTAATAAACCCCCTATCAACAGCACAGCACAATGAATGGGGAAACGACCAAAGTCAAAGAATATCTTGGTGGGACTTCCCCAGAGATTCAGTGGTTGCAACTTCCCCTTCCAGGGCAAGGGGTGTGGGTTTAAGTCCTGGTTGAGGGGCTACGATCCCACATGCCTTGTGCCCCAAAACCCAAAATATAAAACGGAGGCAATATCATAACAAATTCGATAAAGACTTTAAAAATGATCCACATTAAAAAAAATAGTAATAATAACTAGGGCCTCAGTGGCTCAGTGGTAAAGAACCTGCCTGCCAATGCAGGAGACAAGGGTTAGAAGGTCCCATTCATTTTGCAAGGTCCCACGTGTGGAGGAGCGACTAAGCCGTGCCCCGCAACTATTGTGCCTGTACACTAACACCCATGAGTCACGATGGCTGAGCCCACGTGCCTCAGTGACTGAAGCCTGCCAGCCCTAGAGCCTGCGCTCTGCAGCAGGAGAAGCCACCACAAAGAGAAGCTCGAGCCCTGCAGCTGAAGAGTGGCCCCTGCCCGCTGCAACTAGAGAAAGCCCGAGCAGCAGCGAAGGCCCAGCATGGCCACAAGTAAAAAATCAAATAGGAATAAAAAATGTCTAAGTCTTTTAAAAGATCTAAAATAAAACAGAAACTATTTTATGACATTTCAAAGCAATGGGGATAAGAGGAGGATCTTACTTGCTCCTAGAAGGAAAAAAAAAAAAAGCAAAAACAGGTCCTATGTAAAGGCAGGGAATTCGATAGCTGGAAGACCATAGGGCCATGCGGTCACCCTTTAGAGGGAAAATTCCAACCTAGAATTATAAACCTACCCTAAACTCAAAGAAGAATGACAGCATGATGGTTAGTTTTATGTCTCCAGTCGACGGGGCTAAATGACACTTCAATAGCCGGTGAAACATTATACCTGGGTGAGTCTCTGAGGGTGTTTCTGGGAACAGGTGCAAGGGTGTTACCTGGAAGAGATTAGCATTTGAATCAGTAGATTAAGTAAAGAAAGTTGTCCTGGCCTTGCAGGTGGGCGTCCTCCGTCGGAGGACAGAAAGGCAGGGAAAGTGTGAAAATTTGTTTGCTTGAGCTGGGATGTCCACCTCCTCCTGCCTTCAGACATCAGCACTAAAGCTTCTTAGGACTTAAGACTGGGACTTCAATTTACATCATCAGCCTTTCTGATTCTTCAGCTTGTACATGACCCTGAGACTTCCTGAACCCTGTAATCACATCAGCGAGTTCTTATAATACACCTCTCTCTCTAGCTCTCTATTGGTTTTATTGGTTTTGCTTCTGTGGAGAAACTTGACTATCAGAAAAAAAAAAGTTGTTAGCTGTATGCAGGCTCACAGTTACCTTCTGCATGTAATCTGCCAGATGAAGCAAATGTCCTGATGACGAGTGACAAGGTACACAACTGACTTCCAGAAAAATATTCCTACCTTCTGTTTTGCCTATGGCTCATAGCCTGCTACATTCTAGAAGTTAACGATCTGCCAACAATGACTTCTTTTTAGAATCACTCAGGTAGCTTGTAAGGTATGTGTATTCAGGTGCTCAGTCGTGTCCAGCTCTTTTGCAACCCCTTGGACTGTAACCCACCAGTCTCCTCTGTCCACGGGATTTCTCAGGCAAGAGTACTGGAGTGGGTTGCCATTTCCTTCTCTAGAGGATCTTCCAGACCCAGGGATCAAACCCACCTCTCTTGTATCTCCTGCACTGGCAGGCAGGTTCTTTACCAACTCCTCCATAGTGACAGCTTTTTAAAGGTATATGAGCCCCAGAATCCAATAGACCTTGATTTCTACACTGGCTGTGCCTTTTACTGTGTGCCTTTGGGCACACCCATTAACCTCTTTTTAAATGTGGACATTAATATCATTATTATGTAAAAGTTTTGTAAGGATTAAATGGGACAACAGAGAGAGAGTACTAGAGTGCCTGAGTAAATACTTAAACAAGCTCCTGTTTTAAAAATTGTTGTTACTGCTAAATTATTTAACCTCTCTATACCTCTTTATTGTCATCTATGAATAAGAATAATAATAGATTCTAATTCATAGTAAAACCCTATGAGTTAGAATAAAATACTAAGGAAATAAAATACAGCATTATGCTTAGCACAGGAAAAAAGCATACTCAAAAAAGCTTGCTATTATTTAGCAGTTTAAAAAATAATTTAGAATTAATATTATAATTCATTAAATCAAATGTTGAAAAAGAACAAATAGTGACTTAATCTTACCTAGAAAAGGAGTTTGCTATTATTATTCCCATAAGTTTTTGAAAATCAATAAAACAATACCTGTCTTGTCTACCCTTCTGTGTTTCATAATATTCAAATGAGCTCCTGTGAGTGAAAAGTACTGCTCATATATATATATATTTGTGTTGTGCTTAGTCACTCAGTCATGTCTGACTCTTTGCAATCCCATGGACTGTAGCCCTCCAGGCTCCCCGTCCATAGGATTCACCAGGCAAGAACACAGGAGTGGATTGCCCTGCCCTCCTCCAGGAGATCTTCCTGACCCAGGGATTGAACCCGTATCTCTTGAGTCTCCTTCACTGTTAGGCAGATTCTTTACCACTAGCGCCATCTTGGAATCTCAAACAGCATGAATACAGTACATATATAAGACACATGAGTATGAACATGTATACATATATGTGTGTGTATATATACACAATGTATTCATAAAACAGCTGTGGAAATCCCTCCCTGAGCCTGACTGAATACTGGCCCTCTCCTGCAAAGATTCACGTCCGAGTTCTCCAGACATGTGACCATGTGACCTTACATGGTAAAGAGATTTGCAGATGTGGTTAAATCAAGGATTCTGAGATAGATCGAGATTATACTGGATTCCCAGAGTGAACCCAGTGTAGTCACTAGGATCAGATAGAAGGAACAGAAAAATCAGAGTGAGTCCTCCGGCGTGTGATGATGGAACAGGAAGTGGGGGTGATGTGAAAACAGGGTCATGAGTCAAGGAAGGCCAGGGGCTTCTAGCAGCTGAGAAAGTAAAACAATGTATTCTCTCCAGAAGTGCCAAGGAGGAACCAGCCCTGTTGACCTCTTGATTTTAGCCCCATCAGATTCATTCTGGACTTGTGACATGTAGAACTATAAGAGAATAAATGTGTTTTGTGTTAAGCCACTAAGGTTGTGTAATTTGTTACAGCAGTAACTGGAAACGAATATATTTCCCTTGAAGTCAAAGAAAATGAGAAATAAAAATTAAGATGGGTGATCTGATGATTATTTTTAGATACAGTATGTTCATTGTTTTTCTGAAGTAGGGACATACACAGACGCAAAAGATTGTTTTTAACTCTTCTAAGAAAGAAGAAAATCGCACGTCAATTAAACAAGTGTTTAAGACTTAGCTATGCAAAATTTTGTGTATTTGTTACCTGCTAGATATGAAATTTTATAGCAAGTATTCTATGGTTTCACACAATGAAAAGTTGGAAAGATAGAACATGATTATCTCAACAGCAAGTTCAGTTCAGTTCAGTCACTCAGTCGTGTCCAACTCCTTGTGACCCCATGGACCGCAGCATGCCAGGCTTCCCTGTCCATTACCAACTCCCAGAGCTTACTCAAACTCACGTCCATTGCATCAGTGATGTCATCCAGCCATCTCGTCCTCTGTCGTCCCCTTCTCCTTCTGCCCTCAATCTTTCCCAGCATCACAGTCTTTTCGGATGTGTCAGTTCTTAATATCAGGTGGCCAAAGTACTGGAGTTTCAGCTTCAGTTTCAGTCCTTCCAATGAATATTCAGGACTGATTTCCTTGAGGACTGACTGGTTGGATCTCCTTGCAGTCCAAGGGACTCTCCAGAGTCTTCTCCAATACCACAGTTCAAAAGCATTAATTCTTTGGCACTCAGCTTTCTTTATAGTCCAACTCTCACATCCATACATGACTACTGGAAAAACCATAGCTTTGACTAGACGGACCTTTGTTGGCAAAGTAATGGCTCTGCTTTTTAATATGCTGTCTAGGTTGGTCATAGCTTTTCTTCCAAGGAGTAAGCCTCTTTTAATTTCATGGCTGCAATCACCATTGGCAGTGATTTTAGAGCCCAAGAAAATAACGTCTGTCACTGTTTCCATTGTTTGCCCATCTATTTGCCATGAAGTGATGGAATCAGATGCCATGATTTTAGTTTTCTGAAAGTTGAGCTTTAAGCCAACTTATTCACTCTTCTCTTTCACTTTCATCAAGAGGCTTTCTAGTTCTCCTTTGCTTTCTGCCATAAGGGTAGTGTCATCTGCATATCTGAGGTTATTGATGTTTCTCCCAGCAGTCTTGATTCCAGCTTGTGCTTCATCCTACCCATTTCACATGATGTACTCTGCAAGTAAGTTAAATAAGCAGAGTGACAATATACAGCTTGGACGTACTCCTTTCCTGATTTGGAACCAATCTGTTGTTCCATGTCCAGTTCTAACTATTACTTCTTGACCTGCATACAGTATCTCAGGAGGTAGGTCAGGTGGCCTGGTATTCCTATATCTTTAAGAATTTTTCACAGTTTGTTGTGATCCACACAGTCAAAGGCTTTGGTGTACTAAGTAAAGCAAAAGTAAATGATTTTCTGGGACTCTCTTGCTTTTTTGATAACCAGCGGATGTTGGCAGTTTGATCTCTGGTTCCCCTGCCTTTTCTAAATCCAGCTTGAACATCTGGAAGTTCATGGTTCACATCCTGTTGAAGCCTGGCTTGGAGAATTTTGAGTATTATTTTGCTAGCATGTGAGATGAGTGCAATTGTGTGGTAGTTTGAGCATTCTTTGGCATTGCCTTTCTTTGGGATTGGAATCCAGTTCTGTGGCCACTGCTGAGTTTTCCAGATTTGCTGGTCTATTGAGTATAGCACTCTTACAGCATCATCTTTTAGGATTTGAAATAGCTCAACTGGAATTCCATCACCTCCACTAGCTTTGTTCATAGTGATGCTTCCTAAGGCCCCGTTGACTTCGCATTCCAGAATGTCTGACTCTAGGTGAGTGATCACACTATCATGATTATTGGGGTTATGAAGATCTTTTTTGTACAGTTCTTCTGTGTATTCTTGCTACCTCTTCTTAATATCTTCTGCTTCTGTTAGGTCATACTATTTCTGTCCTTTATTGTGCATTAGATGTTCCCTTGGTATCTCTAATATTCTTGAAGAGATCTCTGGTCTTCTCCATTCTATTGTTTTCCTCTATTTCTTTGCATTGATCACTGAGGAAGGCTTTCTTATCTCTCCTTGCTATTCTTTGGAACTCTGCTTTCAAATGGGTATATCTTCCCTTTTTTCTTTTGCCTTTAGCTTCTCTTCTTTTCTCAGCTATTTGTAAGGCCTCCTCAAACAACCATTTTGCCTTTTTGCATTTCGTTTTCTTGGGGATGGTCTTATCACTGCCTCCTTACAATGTCACAAACCTCCATCCATAGTCCTTCAGGCACTGTGTCTATCAGATCTAATCCCTTGAATCTATTTGTCACTTTCACTGTATAATTGTAAGGGATTTGATTTAGATCATACCTGAATGGTCTAGTGGTTTTCCCTACTTTCTTCAACTTCAGTCTGAATTTGGTAGTAAGGAGTTCACAATCTGAGCCAGTCAGCTCCCGGTCTTGTTTTTGCTGACTGTATAGAGCTTCTCCATCTTTGGCTGCAAAGAATATAGTCAATCTGATTTCAGTATTGACCATCTGGTGATGTCCATGTGTAAAGTCTTCTCTTGTGTTGTTGAAAGACAGTGTTTACTATAACGAGTGCATTCTCTTGGCAAAACTCTGTTAGCCTTTGCCCTGCTTCATTCTGTACTCCAGGGCAAAATTTGCCTGTTACTTGGTATCTCTTGACTTCCTACTTTTGCATTCCAGTCCCCTATAATTAAGAGGACATCTTTTTTTGATGTTAGTTCTAGAAGGTCTTGTAGAAAGTGAAAGTCAACACTGTTTCCTGATACTACTGATAAAGTCATTCAAGATTATATATAGATAAGGCTGTTTATATTTTATAGACAAAGAAATCTGAAAAGACTCAAGTAATTCCAAGTAAAGCAATTACTTTCAAAGTTATAAAAAATATATTTTAAAGAGTATTCATGGTTAACATAGGAAACCCTTGTTAACAGTAGACTATTGTGTGGTTGTTTTGATTTTGTACATAGTTGTATACACATATGTATTCAGGATTGCCAGATTTAGCAAATAAAAATACAGAGCACTTGGTTAAATTTCAATTTCATATAAACAATAAATATTCTTATAAATATGTCCCCAAAATATTGTATGTGTACTTATATACCAAATTATTTGCTGTTTTCCTGAAATTTAGAAAAAAATAGAAAAAACTTTGTTTTCTATTTAAATTATTCTATATTTTATTTGGCAATCCTAGCTGGATGGTTATTGTTAAAACCAGTTTAACATATAAGCAACTGCTACTTTTTACTATAGTTCATGAAAATCACATCAGAGAAGTGTCAAATAAAGATCATTTTAATCTTCCTAAACATAAGCGTTTACTTAGCCAGAAATCACCATGTGTATTATCAGATTCCACTATATATCGGTCAATTAAAATGCAAATGAAGGCTGTTTTTCCTGATGAACATACTTCAGACCTGAATAAAACTCATGAATAACTGATTAATGGTGAAAAATGATACATGGGTTTTAAAGGCGTGGTTAGATAAGTTAATCAGTCAGATTGGGAGCAGGAAAAGGAATAAATGGCTATATAATTATAAGATGCTGTATGGACTATACAAGGGCAAAACATCTCCTTAGGGGAATTTGGTCCACGGGGCTATTTCTAGGAAGTACTGGGGCACACATAATCACATTATATGCTTCTTTCTCTTCCTAACTATCAATTTTGTCCAGCTGAAATCTAGTTAAATAAATTTCAGTCTCCCTTGAGGAAAAACCAAGGCCACAAAAAGGCAGAGGGTGAGGGGAGGACAGTTTCCTCGACTGCTTTAGAAATGTGGTGGGAGCGTGGAGAGTAAGTATATATACCAATCAAATAAGCCATAATCAACGAAGAGAAGAGGCGGAAAAACATGGAATGAACTTTCTTTCCTCCTGCCCTTCTCCAGCACTGAGCCCCTCGAAGACAGAGGGTGGATGGTACCTATGGTCTAGGGAGGGCAAGACCCTGCAAACTGTAGGGGATTCCCTGGTGGTTCATGGTTAGGACTCTGCTGCTTTCAATGTCTCGGGTTTGATCCCTGGTCAGGCAACTAAGATCCCACAAGCTTCGGGGCAAGGCAAAAAAGAAAGAAAGAAACTGTAAACTGTGGCCAGCTCTCAGTTAAAATTGAGATGTCAGAGTTCTAGAAGTTACCGACTTCAGGGAAGAAGAGATAAGTTATCTGTTATGCAAAAATAATAGACATATTTTGGCTATAAACAATGGTGCAAGGGGACTTACCTGGTTGTCCAATGGTTAAGACATCACCGTCCAAGGCAGGGGGTGTGGATTCAATCCCTGGTCAGAGAGCTAAGATCCCAACATGCCACGTGACCAAAAAAAAATCAAAACATAACACAAACAGTATTGTAACAAACTCAATAAAGTAATTTTTTAAATAGTGAACATCAAAAGAAAAGACCTTTAAAAAAATATGATGCAAAAAAGTCATCTCCAAGACATATGCAAGCACCAGTGTGTGAAATGTACTAGTCCTCTTGGCTTCTTGATGTTGTCTCCAAATCCTCTTTCTTTTCCCTAGCACCTTGGTGTCAGACGCAGCAGCTCAGAGAGCCCTTACCTGGAGAGGCCAATGTGCACCCAGGCTCACTTCCCCCACTTTCTGTCTCATTCACAACCCACAGGATTCAGAACCTAGAACCAGTTCCCATTTTCCCAGTATTCTTCTCCGTAAGAATTAATTTTGCTTTACCCTGTGACTCTGTGAGAGAGAGGTCAACCCTATTATATGAAAATTTTGTTCTGAATGAAAAACTGGAAGGTAACAATTTGTCTCATAATTTTGACACGGTGGTGGTGCAGTCACTAAGTCGTGTCTGATTCTTGCAACCCCGTGGACTGTAGCCCACCAGGCTTCTCTGTCCATGGGATTTTCCAGGCAAGAATACTAGAGTGGGTTGCCATTTCCTCCTCCAGGGGATCTTCCTGATCCAGACTCAGGTATCAAACCCATGTCACCAGCATTGCAGGCAAATTCTTTACCATCTGAGCGACCAGGGAAGCCCCAGTTTTTATACCTGTGTGTGTTAGTCTCTCAGTCATGTGTGACCCCATGAACTGTGGCCCACCAGGTTCCTCTGTCCATGGGATTTTCCAGGCAAGAAAACTGGAGTGGGTTGCCATTCCCTTCTCCAGGGTCTCTTGTGGACGGACCCCAGGGATCAAATGCAGGTCTCCCACATTGTGGGCAGATTCTTAACCATCTGAGCCACCAGGGAATCCCAGAAGTCATCATAAGGGTTAAAAATTGAGAGAGTAGCATCTTCCCAACCTGGATCTTCCTGACCTAGGGATTGAACCTGCATCTCCCACACTGCAGGCAGATTCTTTACTGTCTGAATCACCAGGGAAGCCCCACTTTTGATATACTGATCCCCAGTTTTCAGGTTTGGGAGATAATCTGATATTTAAACAGTCTTAGATTTATGTAAATAAAATTGACTTCCTTCCTGTCGGTAGGGAAAATGTAAAAAGAACAATTCAAAGTAAAGCAAAGTCTAAGAAAAGCAAAGCTCTGTCAGTGGTGAAGAGCTGTAATAAATCACAAGTGATTACAGTGGGATCATAGTTTATCACACTTGGTTCTAAATCTTAAAGAGTAAAACCAGATTTATTTTTTCACATCAATGCTATTGTTCCTCAGAATACCCTTCTCTCCTTATCATCATAAAAAATGTGAGTCGCACAGTAACGTCCGACTCTCTGTAACCCCATGAACTGTAGCCTACCAATCTCCTCTGTCCAGGAATACTCCAGGCAAGAATACTGGAGTTGGTAGCCATTCTCTTCTCTGAGGGATCTTCCCAACCCAAGGATCAAAGTCACATCCCCTGTGTTGCAGGAGAATTCTTTACTGCCTGAGCCACCAGGGAAGGCTTATCATTACAGGTTTCACACAAATGAACCATTTCTTTATTTCATGGCCTTCCGATACAATTCCCTGAAACCCATGATTCAATGAAGGGGGCTGTATTTTTGAATATCAGGCACTGTAATATTGGCTTGACAGTAAATACGTTCATTTTTTTCTAGTAAACAAATTTGAATGTATGTATATATGTCAATGCCACTCTCTCAATTCGTCCCGCCCTCTCCTTCCCCTGCGGCGTCCACAAGTACGTTCTGCACTTCGGTAAGTATGCCTGCACAAAATGTGGTTTTAAAATAAGTATGATAGCAGAAAGTAACCTTTTGATACCATATGAATACCCTGTTTCTCACCAACCTTTCTCTTCCTAGTTTTAGTGTCCATTGATTATCCTGGATTGAGCCAATGATTTCAATCACAGTGAAGTGCTGACTTGCTAGTTCCATCAATCCTTTTACATTTATGGGCTTCCCTGGGTGGCTCAGACTGTAAAGAATCTGCCTGCAGTGCAGGAGACCTGAGTTTGATCCCTGAGTCCCTGGGTCGGGAAGATCCCCAGGAGAAAGGAATGGCTACCCATTCCAGTATTTCTTGCCTGGAAAATTCCACGGACAGAAGAGCCTGGTGGGTTACAGTCCATGGGGGCGCAAAGAGTCAGACATGACTGAGTGACTAACACTTCTTCATGTATAATAAGCTAACGTTGATCTGCAGGAAGAGCTTCTCCTCTTCTGTAAGGAGAATCATCAGTGTTTTCCCTTGGGATGAGACAGGAGTCTAATCCTCGTTTTCCCGGCCATTCTTCAAATGCTGTAAAGCCACGATTTTATATTCTCTAGTCTTCTTGTCTCCCAATTCAATGCCCTCATTTCTTTAGCTGTTTCCCAGATCATATGCTTTTGGAATTCCTTTACCATTTTGGTTGCTTCCTTTTGAAGAAGCTCCAATTTGCACACAGAAATTGTAATTTCCAAGTGGGGTCTGATTGAGTGGATTGAAGCAATTGTCTTCTTCACTCTGGATCTTATAGTCCCAGTAATATAGCCCAAGGTCAGGGTAGCTTTGCCGATGTCCTATCATATGGCTGATTTATATATCCACTAAAATTGCTGAGCTAAATTTTCTCCAACCACACGTGTTCAAAAAAATTTTTTAAAGACCAAGGATTATGAACGTATTGGATTAAATCCCACTTTTGTAAATTCAACCCAATTGTCCAGGTCATTTTATTCGATGTTTATACAGGCTGTAAATCTAAAGGGCTCTTTAGCTAAATCACTAATAAACTGGATCAGCAAAGGGCCAAAGACCAAGTTTGCCCTTGATGATGATCGTTAATCTAGAGCTCTTTCCAGCAATGTGTCTTTGACTCCAGCTAGCATTTCTCTGTGGATCCTCAAAGACATTATGTGAGAGAACTTGTCAAATGCTTTGCTCAAGTTCAGAAACCCTGGGTCTACAGCATGCCCTTTAATTTCCCCTTTAGTCACACTGCCTAAAAAAAGAAATAAGGTTAGTGCAGCATGACTTGATTTTAGTGAAACCATGCCATAGCCTTATGATCCTGGCTTTCTTTCCGAAAAGTTCACAAACTGCTGGATATCAACAACTCATTCATCAATGTAACAAAAGATCCTTTTAAAAACTAAACACACTTAGAATTATCTTGAAATTCAGATAAAATATTAAGTTGTAACGCTTGATTATTTAGAATTTTATAAATTTCTACTGTGCTCTGCCAACAGAAGAAATTTGCAAAAGCATCAAAATATAATTAATGGCAAGAAGTATATGATTAATGTCAAAAGAAAGCTTTTCATGTATGTTTTTGATGCACTATATTGTTTGCATTTAATTTATTTTTGAGAGTTCTCATTATTTTCAAGGATTTGCAATTTTCTAAGAAAAATAAAAATGTTAAAGGTGGTCCTAGACTCTAAACCTGCTTTTAAAATTTTCACATCATACTTTCTAACACAGTCTGTGCAGCCTTGTTGAGGAACATTTCTACATTACTAGCTTTATGTGATGTCTAATAGGTCTATAAATCTATCTAAAAGAAAGAGAAGTAATCAGTTAACAGGGTCCAACCAAAGGGATCAATCAGTAATTTCATGACACACAATTCTGCAAATAGATTGGCCTCTACTAAAGGTTGAGCATTGCAGTTATATTCTGGAGTAGAAACCCGTGCAGGAGAGTTAAGGTAACTTATTTCATAACATTAAAATACAGGTTAGAAAAAGTCCAGTGACTCTTTTTGCATCTTTTGCACTAAAGATGTGTTTCTGGCAATAAAATTTCCTAGACTTAAACCTCCATCTTTGTCTTTGAATTCATGTAGGAAAATCAATCCGAATGGCATCATACAAAATTTCTTTTGCAACGTAGTGCTGCTGAAGCCAACAGAGTGAGGGATCTGGTCAAAATTCCAGACATGTAAATATGCTCACACTGATGCACTTAAATGGTTTTCTGTTCATTTTAATATATTAAGAAAGTTAAAGAGCTAGCATTCATGAGTAAGGTACTGGGGACTGAAAGTGAATATATAACTTTAATATGAACTAGAATGCTAGGCATCTAATCCAAGAAAAATAATATGCTTAATATTATCACACTATGTGAAAGGATCATTTCAATGTTACAAATTAGAAAATATTGAAATCACCTTAGATCAATGCAAAAGGAATTTTTAAAAAATCAGTCTTATTTAAAAGAAGATAATTTAATTACCCTGTTTTCCTGAAAAGGAAAGTAGCATTTTAATTTATCTGTTGTAATTCCACCAGGAATTCTGGATCTAAGATTACGTGGTCATTTTCTTTTGTTGAAATATTAATCTTTTCTTTTTTCTCCAAAATGTCCAATAATTGTTCCATTAAGCAAGGAATAAAATGCATAGGGCAAATGTCCCTTCCTTTCTCTCCACATTGAAAACAGAAATTGTCTGCTTCTTTTCCAATGATTTTTTAAAATCTAGGTAATGACTGTTTTTGGTATCATTGTTGATCATGCTAGTCTATATTTTAAAGAATTATGGGATATATATCACACAAATAAAATCAACTTGCTAGTGGTAAATTATACAAAATATATTTTACTATGGAAAGTTTAATATTAATTTCAGATGCCGTTATTATGAATTTATTTCTCTCTCCTTCTTTCAGCCCATCAAAACAAACTCTGTGTTAACTACAAATTTAGCTCTCGCTCAGAACTGACCATGCTTCTTACCTCTTTGTAGTGAGTACCCCAAGAGTATAAAATTAGTGGAACAGAACACTGGCCAAGTAATCACTTTTAAAATAAACATCTTTTAACTAAAATGAACACTGTGCCAATATATCTATTGGATTTAGAAAATGATTTTTAAAATCAGAAGAAAGTCTTGGCTTAGTTTCTGCAATGGTCTACCATTACTCAAGTGCAGTATCCTCTTCAGATTGATGAGTTCCACTGTGGATGGCATTTAATTAAATAAGATAATGCATGTCCTTATTAATATGAATGTTCTTACTTATCTCTTGCTGCTGCTGCTCCTGCTGCTACTGCTAAGTCGCTTCAGTCGTGTCCGACTCTGTACGACCCCAGAGATGGCAACTTATCTCTTAAGATGGAGTAAAAAAAAAAATGGTTACATTAAATAATATTTTCAGACTGGTGCATATAAAAAGATGTTTAAAGTATAACTTTTCCCAAATAATGATTGTGCTATACTTAGCTAACCTCACAAATTAACAAGTTAAGATTCAGATTTTGCTCACTCACTTTCCTTTATGAAATAAACAAAAGATCTTATGATTCTTAGGTATGCTGATCATGTTTATTACACTTATCTTTGAAAAAATAAACATTTCCCTTTTCTAATATAAAAATATTTGGGTGCAATCCACAACATCACATAATCCATAAAAGCAAAGATGTTCATAAATAAAGTCCCAACCTAATTTGTTCTGAATATTATTACCTAACATCATATCACCTTTTTAAAAAATCAGATGTGGATATCAGACAATGAATAAACTACACATCTGAGTCTTAACTTTGAAGGATAAATTCCAAAGTAAGAAAAAATAGGAACGTAGCCACATCTAGAGTTTATTTTTAAGTACGCTAATTAGCATCCTTTGTTTCTTATGCCACAAAGGGCATGGGTGACATAATAATGAGTTTCAAATATGTGGAATATGAAAGATGTTTCTGTGATTGCAAAGGATGTCACAATCAGAAATGTGTTCACATGGATGGATTTTTACTGGCCTAATTATAGAAGGTCTTTACCTTCCCCTGGTAAAATACGAATGAAAGGATGCTGCTTACTAGTTTAATAAAAGAATAAATAACACCCATTTTCTGCCCAAGTTAGACATCCATGTGACGCTAGTGGTAAAGAATTCATCTGCCAATGCAGGAGACACAAGAGATGCGGATCCAGTCCCTGGGTGGGGAAGATCTCCTGGAGGAGGAAACCAGTATTCTTGCCTGGGAAATTCCATGAACAGAGGAGCCTGGCAGACTGCAGCCATGGTGTCACAAGAATCAGACAAGGCTGAGCGACTAAACCACCACTATGGTGTAATACACTTGTACTTCTGACCAATTTAGGCACCCATAAACAAAAAAGAGAAACAAGATGACAGAGAAAGAATGGGATTAACCCAGCTAAGTGAAATGCACAGAACATTTCAAATTTATAAGTTAAGGATTTTTAAAATAATTTTAAAAAACCTAATAACCATCATACAACAGTTTGAGAAAAATGAAAAATAGCTAATTTGAATTTTAATGTCCAAATCTTAGCTTCTGTGAGGATGCTAATGGCCTCAAATCAGGCATCCAGACTGATGCTTATTACTTAATTATGTTCTCAGAGAGAATACAGTCTCACAGCGCTATTTCTAAGATATTTTAGAAGGTAATGAGTCTCTCAAATGAGTTGAAACGGCATTAATGAAGAAGAGAGATAAAAATATAATAAAAGGATTTGAACATCTAATGTACACATGGGAAGATAAGAGAATAGTAGTGTCACTGTGAGGGATTTAGCAGAGACACAGAACCACTATATATATATGTATTCATTATCATTCAAATATGGTTATGTTATGAAGATTGACCTCCCACAATCCTGGCAACTGGTTACGCAGTGCTTGACCTTCTGCCTACAGGGCCAGGGGCAGAAAGGGAAGAAGGTGAAGGGTTGGAGGATAGGAAAGGGAACTAACTGGGTGCAGGAACTTGAATTGGAGCCCGCAGAGACACGTGGGGACCTGGCACTTTTCAGCTTAGAGCTAAACACACACCCCTGGTCCAGGTATCACAAAACTGAAAAGCAGGATGTGGGGGTGATGGAGCAGCTGCAGACACCCACGAGGTGGGCTGGAAGGTACACGACACCAGGACTGAACTGCCCCATAGGCCTCTCCACCGATCTCCCAGGCATAAGAGTAATATAACTGCAACTTCACTTCCCCTTTTCAAATGTCTTTGTGGCCAGCCCTAACCAGAAATACACAGGGACGAGAATTCCGGGAACTGCTGGTTAGCCTTAGCCAAGTTAGCATATTGCCAGGCCACCACAGGATGCTTAGAGATTATCCAGAAAATGAAATGACAGTATTTCTAAGATGTATGCTCCAGTAAAACTCCTCCAAACTAGATAGCTGAACTGCAGCCATTTGGACACTGTGTCAATAAGAGGTGTTGTATCACTCAGAGCACTGGCAAAACACAAGGGGCTTCACCTAAGGAAGCTTAAGAAAGGAAGAGTAGCTCCAATACTGTGGCCACCTGATGCAAACAGCTGACTCATTGGAAGAGACCGTGATGCTGAGAAAGATCGAAGGCAAGAGGAATGGGGGCAACAGAGGATGAGATGGTTGGATGGCATCACTTACTCAACAGACATGAGTTTGAGCAAACTCCGGGAGATGGTGAAGGACAGGGAAGCCTGGTGTGCTGCAGTCCATGGGGCCACAAAGAGTTGGACACAACTGAGCAACTTGAACAACACCACCAAGGAAGAGTACATAGCGTGGTGAGCACAGTTAAGGACTAGCACAGGACAATGACACCCAGGAACTGGCAACAATGAGAAGTCCATTACCACCCAAAATGGTGAGACGAGGGAACATCCCCCATGAACCAGGGAGTGGTGGCCGAGAGACCTAGAACCGAGGAAGGCAGCCTCTGAAAGGACCGACCAGGGGAACAAGCTCCCAAATTCTCTCTGTTGCAGGTTTCTACTCACATCCTCTTTCCTAACGTTGCTGGACCTACTTGGACGCCAGTGGGCAAGGAAGCCCAGAGAAGGGGAGCTCAAGAGGACAGCCTCCTGAACACGGCACAGACAGGAGCAGCGTCAGTGTGGATTTGAGCTGCAAACAACTTATACCAAAACGGCCCCCTGACATAAGCAAATGTGTGCGTGCTAAGTTGTTTCACTCATGTCTTACTCTGTGTAATAGCCTGCCAGGCTCTTCTGTCCATGGGATTTCTCCAGGCAAGAATACTGGAGGGGGTTGCTATTTTCTACTCCAGGGGATCTTCCCAACGCAAGAATCGAACCCATGTCTTTCACATCTACCTGCATTGGCAGGCAGGTTCTTTAATACTAGCGCCGCCTGGGCAGCCCCTGATAAGCAACATCTATACCTATATAGATAGTTGCTTTTCCCTGGTGGCTCAGATGGTAAAGCATCTGCCCTCATTACAGGAGACCCAGGTTCCATCCCTGGGTTGGGAAGATCCCCTGGAGAAGGAAACGGCAACTCACTCCAGTATTCTCTCGTGGAAAGTTCCATGAACAGAGGAGCCTGGTAGGCTACAGTCCATGGGGTTGCAAAGAGTCAGACACGACTGAGCGACTGAGCGACTTCACTTTCTTTTCATTCTTATCCCACTGAAGTTACAAATCAGTAACAAAATTGTGTAAATTTTACTAAGGTTGACAAATGTCTCAGACATACTATTTAGAAGATACTTGTTCCTAAGGGTCTCTCTACCATATTGGTGTGTTTTAATTTGCTGTTTGATGCCATGCTTCCTCGGGCCCCAGGACACTTGCAGAACTAGTGCAGACCCTCACAGATGCCCCTACCCCAGACTTGGTGCGCATGCAGGTCATCCATGATTGGGTCCTGGCTCCCTCTCTGAGCCTCTTGTCCCTGGCATCAAACCATCATGACTTGCCTTCATTGCCTGGAAGCAGAGGCAACATCTCTCCTGCCCCTGGGCCGGCTGCCCCCCGCCCAAGGCCAAAGGTATTGCAACTTCCTCTGAGGGAAGCTCTAGGGACCTGGAAGGAGGAGGGCAAGAGCCTAGTCCTGCACATCATTCGCGAAGAACCAAGATGCGGCCAGCCCTGGGTGAGCCACGGCCCCCCGCAGGGATGTGCTGCGCATGCGCTTCTGGCCCCAGTGCCCTCCTGCATCACCGCGCAGGCGGACCTCAGGCAGAGACTAGGCCGGGTGAACAGCAGGGCCTGGGGCCAGGCTCATGGAACAAGTGACTTAGAGCCTGACTGGGAGACAGTGGAAGCTAGATTACGTGTGAGCTGAGGCTCCAAGCTCCTAGAGCACGCTTCACTTAAAAAACTCAAATGCTAAAAGAAAGCCACTTTGAATTCCACGACAGAGCGTTAACCTTTGTGGGACCTTCTGACTTGGATGCCAAGCAGCAGCGCTGGTCCCAAGCCCATGAAACAAGCCCAGAATGGCCTTTACAGTAATTTTTTTTTTTTTTTTTAAGGAATTCTCTCAAGGACTTTAACCATGGTTCAAATGAAGCCAGTTTCCTGAAGCGATCCCTAGTGGCTGGAACATCTTGCAAATATTCTTGAAATGAGGCATCTTTTTTGAGTGTTTCAGACCATGAGATAAAGTTTTTTGTTCTTTTTTTCTTCTTAATTTAATGATAGGGTTTTCTATTTGTTAATTATTCATCGATTGATGCTTTCTTAGAATGTGGCTATATTTTCAGTAACAAGAAATGTTTAATACTGACATAGGATGAGAAAAATTTTATCTTGAGAGACATTCAAGTTAGCTTTGATAAACAGCTAAAGGTATTTTTACAGAGTTACAGTTTCAATTTTCAGTTCAAAAAAAGCAACAACACTATTCTGCTTCTTTCTGGATGTTAAAAATTTGAATTTTTATTCTGACACTGATAAGAGCATTACTACTCTTGGACAAACATTTGACTCTTTTTTACAGACAAACACTAAAAATAGAAAATCCTATGCAAACATTTCTGAAACCTACCTGAGTTTCTCAAAACTAAGCTACTGGTATCAATTAATTTAATTAGAACTGAATGTCCATTTCAATGTATCTATTTCCACTGATTTGATGATCAGAAAGGAACTGTCAAATTTTTTCTTTCTGTTCTTTGATATGAGATTTTAAAAGTTTGAGAAATTAACAAGAAAGCTCTGGTCTTGCCTTATAAAGTAAGAATTAGAGTAAAATAATTTTAGTTTTTTTCCTTCCTTTCTCATAGTAATTTCTTGAATTACAAGATGGAATTAAATATATATATATATCATATATATATTAGGTAATTGATTTAAAAGCCTCTGATGCAGGAAACTAAAAGGTATAAATAAGATTAGAAAGGAAATTGTCTTTTGGATTCTTCTATTCACTAGTTTAAAATAAACCAAAAATTAAAATTCAACCAAAATATTTTGAAACAATGAGTCGTTCTAAACGGACAGCATTCATGTTAAAATATTTAACCAGAGTATTTTTGAAATTTAGGTGTTATTTAAGCCTGCATGGGTATTTCTTCATTTTTACTATATGGATTCTCAACTCCTGTTTCAAAATAAGAAGGGACACTCAAGGACATAATCAACAAAAAGCTTAGGAAATACAAAAAGGATTTATGTCATCCCACAGAAAATGTCTGAGTTTTGTGTTGCTTTAAACACGTTTTAGTTGGTAAAAGTTTTTGCCGTGTTAAAGCGTGACTTTGAACTCTGGGACTTCCATTGCCTGTCAGAATGACAGAGCAGGGGTGAAATTAAAGGGTGTTTTCCGCCTGCCCTCAGGAAGGCCCTGGAACAACCTGGGGGCCTGTGTAGGAAGAAACTTGAATTCAGTTCTACCATTGTGTCCTTTCTCAAGCTTCCCTGTGTGTGTCTGGCCTACTCTCAACCTGTCCAAAAGTTAAGCCGACTTCTCTGCACTGGCCGGAAATAAAGACTTAAATACTCTCCAGCCATTTGTCAGGAATAAAGTGTTTATACTTCTGCCTCTCAAGCTTAGCAGTGACTGAGCTGAGGCATGTTTCTGTGGTGGTGACCTGTCAGGGCTCCAGCGAGTCCTCTGAAAAGGAACGGGTAAGTGCTGGGATGGCTATTGTTTGCTCCCCATCCCAGGAGAATTGTTTTCAAACAAAACTGAACCTGAAAATAGTCAGTGACAGAAGGAAGTCTGAATCACACTGATGTTTCCTTAATAGCTCCCCAGGTCTTCTGCTGCTTTCTCTTTTCAAGTTAAATCCTGGAGGTGCCAGATTTTTCCTGAGTTTACGCACACTCAGCAGTTATTTTAAAGGGCGAATCTGTGAGAAGACTATTTCTGAAGATCCAGGTCCAAATTATTCATTGACTATTTTTAACTGGTGTTAGTTTGCTAGCATACTAAAGTACGCACTGTGTGCTAATGAAAATGTAATAGTCAAATAGGTATTTATTCCTAGCCATTTCCTTAGTTCCTTGCGTAATGAAGAATTCTTTGCAAAGTGCTATTCTTAAGTGAGTGTAAGCCCTTTTCTACTTCTGGGTTTCATTTGAAGTCATACTTTTTCATGAGAACCACCACGCGGTAAGAAAAGGAGAGAGGAAAGAGGTGCCTAGGTGGCTGACTCAGCATTTACTGAGTTGTGATCATTATTAAAATACAACCAAACGTTAACTCTACTTCCGAGTTATTCTCAATGCTGCTGGAGCAAAAGTTTTAGCAATAAGATGACGCTGAAAACTGGTTTGCCCCTTCCCCCCTTTTTTCATATAATTATTGCATCATTTCTTCCCTGCAAATCATGGTTACCACGGGCACAGCAAGGGGGTAATCTTGATATCAAGAGTAAAGAGAAACTAAGGAGAGAGATTAACAAAGAATGAGGTGAGGGTGTGGGGGTCTTTTTGGTGGTGGTGGGGTGTTGGTTGGTTTTTTAATTTGAACATTGGGTTAAGAAATGAAGCAGTTTCTATATTTTGAACTCTCACATGTGGATATTGAAGGTTATTTTCTTAATATGTTTATATTTCATTGGGTTATTTAAATTAAACAGTTAGTCTATCACAAATTAAATTTTATAATCCAGGCTCATATGAATGGAGAAGGGAGGTTAATCAGTGTAAAAGAAATGTATTCCCTCCACTCACCCCCTCACACACAAAAGTTAATGAAAAGAGCATAGAAAAATGTTTATTATAGGAACTTTCCTGGTGGCCCAGTGGTTAAAACTCCACACTTTTATTACAGAAGGTGTGAGTTCGATGCCTGGTCAGAGAACTAAGATCTGATCCCCCCAAAAATATCCTTATTATAAAACATTCAATCAAGCATTGTCAGCTTCTGAGTACGTCAAATACCTGCAAAGCCTTGATGATTAAAAAAATAATCAGCTATTTTTCTCTAAAGTTTGTTTAAAATTCTGAAAAAAAATCATAAAATACGATAGTGTCATTGGGATGCTCAGATAGCTATTGGCTAGTTAGAAATCCTATTTGTCCCCAGGCTGCGTATTGCACGTCCCATTCTTTCAGTGGCAGAGACATAGCATGTGATGATTAAAGCAGGGTATGAACTCTATTATATCAGTTTCTTTGGGTCAAAAATTCAGAAACAGCTTAGCTCTGTGATTCTGATTTAGGGTCTCAGGTGTGGACTGCAGTCATTCCAAGGCTCGTCTGCAGCTAGGGTTCCCACTAACCTTCACCCATGTGGTGCAGGTTTTGGGTTTTGGGTAGGGGGCCTCTGTTCCCGTCCACGTGGGCTTCTTCCTCTTGGGCTGCTTGAGTCCCCTCACAAGATGGGGGTGGTTTAGCAAGGACCCTCCTGCCCCTCCTGCCTCCTCTTCATAGTTTTCTCTGCACTGACTCCCTTCACCTTGCTCACTGACTATAAATCGCTGTCTTTACTGTTCCCAGAGTTAAAGCCCAATCACTTTGCCCTATTGCTGTCGTCTTGACCCCTATGAAAATAAAGCCCTCCTTACTATCTTAACAAGTGTCAGAGTACGGTAAGTCCCCTGCACACAAACCTTCAAGTTTAGAACTTTCAAAGATGCAAACATGTGTCCACATGTCCAGTCACATCAGCTGGTTCATGTGCCTGTGTCCACGTGTCCAGTCACATCAGCTGGTTCATGTGTCTGTGTCCACGTGTCCAGCCACATCAGCTGGTTCATGTGTCTGTGTCCACGTGTCCAGTCACATCAGCTGGTTCATGTGTCTGTGTCCACGTGTCCAGCCACATCAGCTGGTTCATGTGTCTGTGTCCACGTGTCCAGTCACATCAGCTGGTTCATGTGCCTGTGTCCACGTGTCCAGTCACATCAGCTGGTTCATGTGTCTGGTGCGCATGGTCATATGCATGCATTCTCTGTGAGTGGCTGTGGTCTGTGTAGTCTACTGTATAGTACGCTATAGACTGCAGTAGTATACAGTATCTTTATATCAAGCCCAGGGTATCCAGAAGCAAGCATAAAAGCAGCGGTGGTTTAGTTGGTCTGCTTGGTTGCTCAGTTGTGTCTGACTCTTTGCCACCCCATGGACCGTAGCCCGACGGGTTGCTCTGTCTATTGGATTCTCCAAGCAAGAATACTGGAGTGGGTGGCCATGCCCTCCTCCAGGGGATCTTCCCGACCCAGAGATCACACCCAGGTCTCCCGTGCATTGCAGGCGGATTCTTTACTGACTGAGCCCCCAGGAAAGTAGCTGGTACTACTGTAGTTTTCAAGATACCACACTGTAAGATTAAAAATGTTTTTTTTTTTTTTGCATTTTTTATGTACTACTTTCTGCTTTATTTAAAACATCTATTTCTGCTTTATTGACTATGCCAAAGCCTTTGACTGTGTGGATCACAATAAACTGTGGAGAATTCTTCAAGAGGTGGGAATACCAGACCACCTGACCTGCCTCTTGAAAAACCTGTATGCAGGTCAGAAAGCAACAGTTAGAATTGGACATGGAACAACAGACTGGTTCCAAATAGGAAAAGGAGTACATCAAGGCTGTATATTGTCATCCTGCTTATTTAACTTATATGCAGAGTACATCATGAGAAACACTGGGCTGGAGGAAGCACAGGCTGGAATCAAGATTGCCGGGAGAAATATCAGATATGCAGATGACACTACCCTTACGGCAGAAAGTGAAGAAGAACTAAAGAGCCTCTTAATGAAGGTGAAAGAGGAGAGTGAAAAAGTTGGCTTAAAGCTCAACATTCAGAAAATGAAGATCATGGTCCCATCACCTCATGGCAAATAGATGGGTAAACAGTGGAAACAGTGGCTGACTTTATTTTTCTGGGCTCCCAAATCACTATAGATGGTGATTGCAGCCATGGAATTAAAAAACGCTTACTCCTTGGAAGGAAAGTTATGACCAACCTAGAGAGCATATTAAAAAGCAGTGATATTACTTTACCAACAAAGGTCCGTCTAGTCAAGGCTATGGTTTTTCCAGTGGTCATGTATGGATGTGAGAGTTGGACTATGAAGAAGGCTGAGCACCAAAGAATGATGCTTTTGAACTGTGGTGTTGGAGAAGACTCTTGAGAGTCCCTTGCACTGCAAGGAGATCCAATCAGTTCATCCTAAAGGAAATCAGTCCTGAATATTCATTGGAAGGACTGAGGCTGAAGCTGAAACTCCAATACTTTGGCTACCTGATGCAAAGAGCTGACTCATTTGAAAAGAGCCTGGTGCTGGGAAAGACTGAAGGCAGGAGGAGAAGGGGATGATAGAGGATGAGATGGCATCTCCGACTCAATGGACATGGGTTTGGGTGAACTCTGGGAGTTGGTGATGGACAGGGAGGCCTGGCCTGCTGTGGTTCGTGGGGTCGCAAAGACTCGGACATGACTGAGCGACTGAACTGAACTGAACTGAACTGATGTACTACATTCTGTGAAAAGTGTTATAAACTTATTACAATACTCTATAGCAAATTGTGTTAGTTGGATACCTAGGCTAACTTTGTTGGACTTATGAACAAAGTGGACTTACAAAGCCACTCTCAGAATGTTTGTATGTGAGGGACTTACTGTATTTCCTTCTTTAGCACCCTTTTAGGACAGAAAGAAGTCCTCTGTGATTTCCTGCCTCCAGCTCATATCTCTCTCTATTTCGCTGTGCTCAGATGCTCAGTCCTGTCTGACTCTTTGCAACCCCTTGGATGGTAAAGCCTGCCAGTCTCCTCTGTCCGTGGGGTTTTCCAGGCAAGAATCCGGCCTCAAATACTCCAGGCAATACTGGACTTGGTTACCATTTCCTTTTCCAAGAGATCTTCCCAACCCAGAGATCCACCCATTTCCAGTGGATTCTTTACCGGCTGAGCCACCAGGGTAGCCTACACAGCCCAAGGGTGCATCCTTGGCTTGCCACGCCTGGGGGTGTGGGCCCGTCTCCTCTTTCTCTTGCTGGGGGAGGGCTGCTCAGGCCAGGCTATAGTCTCAGCATTTTCCTGTCCTACAGCACGTCCTCCAAGGGCATAGGTCCAGAGCTCTGGTTTTCCTGAAGCTTTCCCTTACACGGTTTCAAATAGGGATGAGATAGCCCCTTCCCTCCCTCATTGGAGGATGGGATGCATACAGCCTCTTCTGCACCCTGAAGCTATGTAGGTGGGCTAATTCAGGCAAAACAGGTTTTGAAGTCATTCCTTTTGCGATTAGATTAGCACTTAACATCAGGGTACTTAACACCTATGAATCCCAGTCTCCAGCAAAACTCAAGGCCAGGGGGACATTCAAATGGATCCTGTTGGAAAGTCATTTGCAGGAAATTCTATGGCAGGTATTGTTTCAAAGAGAGAGTTCCTTCTGATCTCAAGTTCTCTGTCAGTCGCTAACATGTGACTCAGGCTGGAAAATGTGTGCATGCCAATTCCAGGTATGTTCCTTATTGTTATGTGACAAGACATTTGAATGACCAATATTTCTTCTCACCCTCGGAGAAATCTCACACTTTTCAAATGTCTGCCGTTAATTAAAAAGAGCAAAATGAATTTCATATAAACTATAGGCGAATGATGAAACAGAGATATGAAAAGTTAAAAATGATGCAAAAATCAAATAATGTGATAGTAATATTTAGGTTACAGAATATAAACAACTGATGATGTCTAAAAGTCATATTGCTTCTAGGGAGAAATTTTTACTTTAATGACTCCAAATATAATGGAACAATGCTCTAATAGAGGGTTTTAATCCATCCATAGAAGGTACAGTATTATTTCTCTTTTTTTATGGATCGTTAGGTCTTCCTGATGCTTCAAAACTACGAACATAGGTAGAAGTTTACTTTTCTATAAAATGCTGATCCTACTTTGTATTTCTAGCTTTTGAATTCAGTGCGTTATCTTGCTGTAAAGAAGAGTTCTTTAACAAATGGGATGCTCTGGTACAGAAGTGGCTGGACCTAGAGACTGCCATACAGAGTGAAGTTAGACAGAAAGAGAAAAATAACACATATGTGGAATCTAGGAAAATGAAGAATAAATAGGAAACTAAGCCTACAAAGGACAGTCATCATGTAGAGGTGATAATTTGAGGAAGTGCCACCTTTCTGAGCAAACAAATAGGTTCCCACATACCTCCTGCCAGGTCTTAAAAACCCTCAGATCCTATCATTTGGGAGGTAGGCACCATTCCTGCACAGTCAGCATATCCCCACGAGCAGAATCTAGCTACTGATTGAAATAGCCCAGGAAAATTATTTAGTTCAGTTCAGTCACTCAGTTGTGTCCAACTCCTTGCGACCCTATGGACTGCAGCACTTCCTCTTAATAATTGCCAACTGAAAAAAAATTGCACAAGCTAGAAGTCGAGAATTATCTTTTATTCAGTGGCTTTCTGAGGACAATAGCCTGAGCTTCAGCCTCTCGGAGAGCTCTGAGGAACTGTTGCAAAGAGTCAGAGGAGGAGGAAGGATATACTGAAGCTTCGCGGTAAAGAACCTGCCTATCAATGCAGGAGACATATGAGACGCAGGTTTGATCCCTGGATCAGGAAGATCCCCTGGAGAAGGAATTGGCAACCCCCTCGAGTATTCTTGCCTGGGAAATCCCATGGACAGAGGAGCCTGGCAGGCTACAGTTCATGGAGTCACAAAGAGTTGGACACGACTGAACGCATGTGCGCGTGCACACACACACACACACACACACACACACAAGGATATACAGCAGTTTTTGCTTCAAACATATGTAATTGAACATCAAAAACCTACTGCTAATCACACCAAAACATCCAGGCATCCCAAGATAATGATTCAGTGCCTTTCCATGCATGGGAAGATGCAAGTGTTTGGCTTCACTTCGATGATTCCTTTGATAAGCATCTCAACTATCTAGTGGCAGTATCGTGTTTTCTCATCCTGAATCTTCCTCGGGGTGCACCTTCAGAGCTGCAACTGTGGTTGAAGGCTTGACAGTGGGCAACTTGTTGGACGTTTACTGACGTGGCAGGCAATATATTTTTGGGTAATTATGCTCTGGAGATCAGGTACCTGTCACTTGCTGAAGGACAAACTAGCCACCCTTCTATATTAAAGTGGATCTTTAAAAGGGTTTTGAAAACTCGTTTATCACCAGGCTATTCTCAAATAGATGGAGAGAGGAATGAAATATTCAGATTTATTCATCAAAGATTTCCTGAGTCCCTACTGTGTGAACATTTTTCATTCTAGGTACTAGTAGCATAATAGAAAGATGAATAAGACAACGTACCTGCACTCAAAGGAGAAGAGAGGAGAATTGCTCCAATTCAGGGTAGAGTATAGGATGTGCTGTAAAACCCAATGTGGGCTTTCTCGATAGCATGATGTCTTTTCTGATGGGGTGGATCTGAGCCTTGACAGATGATGAATAAGGTTTTCAATGTATAGAAATAATCAGAGTGTGTGTTTGCTGGCGGGGTGGTGGTATGGTGAGATGGAAGAACATTCTAGGCGAAGAGAAAAGCACAGGGTGGGACTGCTTGCAGATGGAGCTACCCAGCTTGGCCGGGCAAAGTGTAATATGAGGAAACAGTGGACGGCGGGGCTGGAGAAGTGGGTTGGGTCCAACTCTCTCTTTGAATGCCAAGTAACTGAGTCACTCTTCTGTGCTTTACGGAGAAGGCAGGGTGAACACAAAATTTATTTTCCAAACAGGAACAACTTTGGGATGAAAGGTGGCACCATCCACATTTGTGCCAGACTGATAGTTTTAACCTGGTGCCTCCCTGGGTAAACTGGGACGTTTGGAGACTCTAGTAATTGGGAAGCTCTACAAGAAGCTTTGCCTGGGAGGCGATTGCAATGACTTCATTCCAGGGAACAGGCCTTCAGGGTGAAAGGGGTAGGGGGGAGGGCGAGGGGTGGGCAGGTCTAGGACTCCCTACGGCTGTCACAACAAAGCACCACAAACTGGGTTGTTGTTGTTTAATTGCTCAGTCATGTCCACCTCTTTTTGCGACCCCATGGACTGTAGCCCGCTAGGTTCCTCTGTCTGTGGGATTCTCCAGGCAAGAATACTGGAGTGGGTAGCCATTTTGTTTTCCAGGGGCTCTTCCCAACCTAGGGATTGAACCTGAGTCTCTTGCATTGCAGGCAGATTCTTTACCACTGAACCACTGGGTAAGCTCCACAAACTGGGTGCTTTAACACCACAGAAGTAGTTCCCCTCCTGGTCCTGGAGGATAAAGAAACAGAAAATCAGGCTCCTGTAGGGTCACGCTCTCCCTGAAGCTGTAGGGGAGCATCCTTCCTTGCCTCTTCCAGCTCCAGGTGTTGGCAGCAGTCTTGGCAGTCCTTGGCTTGTGGGCAAATCGCTGCCCTCTCTGACTGCCTGGATTCTCCCTGAGCGTCTCTGCATGCCTGTCCCTGTCTCTTTTTCTCTTATGAAGTCAACAATCAAATGGGAGGAATGGCCCACTCTACTCCAGTATGACCAAGTACCAACTTAATGACATCTGCAAAGACCCCACTTTCAAACAAGGTCACACTCAGAGGTTCCGCGAAGGACATGAATCTTTGGGGAAACTCTTCCATCCAGTACAAATACCGACCAGGGAACTCTGCATGAGTGGAGGACCTCTCGTGAGCCTCAAAGACAGGAAGGTGAGAGGCAGCAGGATGGCAGTGGGAAGCAAGACGATGTAGAAAGTGTGTGGTGTTGCTTACTTGGGCCAAATTCCCCCAGGACTTTTAGCACCAAGGATGGACTTGCAATGTCAGGATGAGTTTGTAAGGCTACCCACCACGTCCCATCCTGCTTCTTCTATCCAGTTTTCTCCAGTCCAAGGTCCACATTTTTTCTCTTCTCCCCTGGAGGAGGAATTGGCAACCCATTCCAGTATTTTAGCCTGAAATACCCCATGGCCAGAGGAGCCTGGTGGACTACAGTCCATGGGGTCTCAAAGAGTCGGACACGACTAAGCATATGATGTATCAGACAGTGCTGACTAAAGCCAAAATGTTGGAATTCAGCCAAACATGGAGACTTTCTTTTAAAACTTTTTTTAGTAATTAGTGTGTTATTTATTTCTTATCTACAGCACTATTTCTATTTTTCAATTTTTTAAAATTGGAGGATAATTGCTATACAAAGTTGTGTTAGTGTCTGCTACACAACAAAGTGAATCAGCGATAAGTCTATATATATCCCGTCTCTCTTGAACCTCCCTCCCATCCCCCTCCATCCCACCTCTCTCGGTCATCACAGAGCACCAAGCTGAACTCCCAGTGTAACACAGCAGCTTGCCACTAGCTATCTATTTAATATTTGGCAATGCTATTCTCTCAACTGGTCCCACCTTCTCCTTCCCCTACGGTGTCCACAAGTTGGTACTCTACGTCTGCATCTCTGTTCCTGCCCTGCAAATACGTTCATCAGTACCATTTTTCTAGGTTAGTATGGAGACTTTAATTTATTCACTGGGGTATCTCTACCCTAAAGTTGTTCTTGTATTATTCATACTGTTATCACTATTATTTTAGTGGTTAAGAGCTCATATTTTGGAGTCAGAGAGACCTAAGTCTGCATTCCAACTCTGCCTCCTAGCAGGGTGTAACTTGGGAAGGTTACTTACTACTTATAACCAAGAAGGCACAGTTTTCTCACCTGTAATGTGAGGATGATGATAATACAGATCTTACAAATTGACTGTTAAAATAAAGTGGATAATATATGCCCCAAAACATTTGCATACCTTGCTTGTAAAATACACTGCTGCTGCTAAGTCACTTCAGTCGTGTCTGACTCTGTGCGACCCCATAGACAGCAGCCCACCAGGTTCCCCCGTCCCTGGGATTCTCCAGGCAAGAACACTGGAGTGGGTTGCCATTTCCTTCTCCAATGCATGAAAGTGAAAAGTGAAAGTGAAGTCTCTCAGTCGTGTCTGACCCTCAGCGACCCCATGGACTGCAGCCTTCCAGGCTCCTCCATCCATGAGATTTTCCAGGCAGGAGTACTGGAGTGGGGTGCCATTGCCTTCTCTGTGTAAAATACACACTACCTAGTAATAGCAATCATTATGGACCAGGTACCAAGTTAAACGGTTTGACCACTATCTCAAGCAATCTCCACAACTGTTTAAAATAGAGTCGATAAGATCCCCTGGAGGAGGAAATGGCAACCCACTCCAACATACTTGCCTGGAGACCCCCATGGACAGAGGAGCCTGGGCTACAGGCCATGGGGTCTCAAAGAGTTGGGAATGAACTCATTTAATAGAGTTAATACAAAAATATAAAAATGCCTCCCCCATTCTCACCCCCCTTCTTCTAAGAAACTGAGGTTACAGCTGAGAAGCTTGGTTAAGCTCACACCTCTGTATGAATTGTCAAGGCTGAGACGCCACACCAGCTCTGCCAGACTCAGAAGCCGGGGTCTTGATCCTGTCTTCTGGGGAAGCAGCCAGCCCACTGCCACCTTCATGCTCATCAGCCCTGCTCTCTGGCCTCCAACTGCTGGCCTTCTTCAGATCAGCTAAGGAAACACCAGTCCGATTTCCAGTCTGTCCCGTGTTTTCTCTTTCTGAACGGGCTTACCACAAGAGGGGTGGGTTGAAAAGTTTGTGTCATCTCTGTTGTTGTTCAGTGGCTCAGTCGTGTCTGACTCTTTTCGACCTCGTGGACTGCAGCAGGCTTCCCTGTCCTTCACTCTTTCTCAGGGTTTGTTCAAACTCATGTCCATTGAGTTGGTGATGCCATCCAACCATCTCATCCTCTGTCCTGTTTCATCTCTAATTAATAAGTACTATTTTCACTAACCTGACTGGTCTATTTCAGTCAACATTCACTGTGATTGGACATCTGAGAACTGAGTTGCATTTAAATCAGATTAACAATAATAATAGGAGTTTATTTTTACTTATTTTTTGGGCTCTCTCTGGGCATGTGGGGCTATGAGTTCCCAGATCACGGATGAAATCTGCATCCCTTGCAATGGAAGCAGGGAGTCTTAACCAGTGGACCACCAGGGAAGACCCTGCAGGAATTTAACAACAAATTGAAATAAGAACTAAAGATGACAGCGGTCTGGTGAATCACATGTAACAGATGACATCAACCTTATATATATACTATTCAGTCATACAAACCAGCTGAATCACCTGACAATGCAATTTTTAAATTATTAATCTAGGTTTGGTGTCTCGATGAGAATTATATATTCAACATTCATAAGAATTAAGATCAATTACTTGAACTTTTAAAAAACTAACAGCTTTACTGAGGTATAACTTTGGAAAAACTTTAAGACTTTCTCCCCCTAGCCTTGTTTCCTTTGTAAAAGCTCCATGCTATTCAAGAAATACAACTTTCAAAGCCAACACTAATTCTCAAGTTAGACTTTAATGATACTTATCTTTAACCACTTTTCTTCGAATGAAAAGAGAAATAAAAAATAAAAAATGCTTCTCGTTGACCAAAGTCCAATTTGCTATTAATTCTATATGCAGGTAGCAAAGAATCCACAGAGTTTTGTTCCCAAAAAGTAAGTCAAGTTACCAACACGCAACTTAACATCGGCGGCACAAACAATAAACTATTTCTGCATTAAAAAACCCCACTAACAAGGACTAAAGGGAAAAGCAGATGGGCTGAAACAAGGAGTAAGTTTTTCTTTTAATCAGCACATCTTACGGTTAAGCTAGAGAAAGGTGTGGGAAGGGCCCGGCTCGGGCGCGCGCGCTCGGCCATTCTGTCCCGCTGTCCGCGGGGGCCGGGTGGTCCCGGTCACTGCGCCAGGTAAGCGGACCCTCGACCGCAGGGGACGAGGCCGGGGCCGGCGCCCGCGGGCCGAGGACGCGGTCCTTCCCACGTCCGCCCGGCCGCCGCGGAGGCGAGGCTGCAAAGGCGGCGGATGAGCGGGCGGGCCGGCGCGCAGGGGCCGGGGGCGCCCGGAGGGCGGGTGCGGGCGCCCGGACCCCGGCGCGCACCGGCCCCGGCCCCGCCCCGCCCCGCCGGCCCGCCCCCCGCGCCGACGCCTGCCTGCGCCGCGGGCCGAGAGGTGGGCGCGGGGCGGCCCGCTCGGCTCCTCGGCGGCGGCTCCTCTCGGGCCGGCGGCCGGCGCGCCGCTCCTGGAGGAGGCGGCGAGGCGGGAGGAAGAGGAGGAGGAAGGCGGCGGGAGGCGGAGTTGCGGGCGAGCAGGGCCGAGCGCGGCAGTCGCGCCGGCGCGGGGCGAGGACGCGGAGCGGCCGCCGCCGGGTGAGCGTCTGCGGCGCGGGGCTGGGCCGCCCGCCCGCTCCCCTCGGGCGCCGGGGGCGCCGCGGCTCCGCGGGCCGGCGCGGGGCTGCTCCGGCGCGGGCGGCTGGGGGAGCGGCCAGGGCCTCGGCGTGTCCACGGGCGGGCTTCGGGCCGGCGGGGAGCGGCGTCCGGGAAGCCGGGCCGGGGCGCCGGGCTGGGGAGGCCCGAGGCCTGCTTCCGCCGCGCGCGCCGGCCCGACCCCGCGGCCTCTGGCCCTTCGCCGCGCGCGCCGGGCCCTGGCCGCTGCCTTTGTTGCCCGCAGCCCGGCAGGGAGAGGCCGGGGCTCGGCGAGGCCTGGGGCGGCGGCGCGGGGCCTGCGCGCTCGGACCCCGGGGCCGGCGGGCGCGCGCGGGAGGCCCGGGCCGCGGCGTGGCCGGGACCCCGGTGGACTCCGCGCGGGGACGCGCCGCCGGACCCTCGTGGCCGTGGGGACGGGAGGACGTGAGCCCGCCCCCGGGTCCGGGCCGGGTCGCGGCGTTCGGTTCGCTTCGCGGACACCTTGGTGCCTCCCTTCTGGGTCACATCTATTGACATTTGTCCCGGGGCAGGTCCCGGCCCAGAACTTGGAACGTGTGCGGTCGTCTGCAGGCCAACTTCACGTTTAGTCGGCATGTGGAATTCGGGGTTCCCAGCCCCACTTTTTGGAACTCAGGGCCAGGTGGGATTATGGGGACAGACCTCAGGCTTCCGGTAGTGAAATATAATAATGTTGGATTCAGTTCCACGAATGTTTTCTTGAAACGTCTGCCCTGGAAAAGGAGACCTGCCACTTTACTGTGGATGAGGATGGAGAACGTAGTAATCACAGTTACGATGTGAATGAGACATAAAACGTTGCCCAGATACGTTCTTCATGGACTGCGGTCCTTGGCTGCACACACGTCTGTCATCAAAGAAAAGTAAACTGCCCTCTCCTTTAAGATGAAACGGCCGAGGTGTTCCCAGCCGCAGTAGGTGTGCGGTGATCTTGACTTTTTTTTTCTTTTTCTGGTTAAAGCAACAAATATCACAACATGAAATCTACTTAGCTTACTTGAATGAATGAGTGTTCAGTGGAATATGTAGTGCTGTGGGGAGTGTTTTATTTAAAAACATGAATGGCGCTGTTTATCAAGTTTCACAGAGAAAACCTGGAAACAGCCTGTGATCTGCTTCCGGTGCGGTCTTATTCCTAAGTATTTCTGCATCAGGTAGCATGGATATGGTTAAGTTTCAGAGGCCACGCCTGCTCCAAGCAGAATATGTGACCAACCCTTTGGTTCTGACACTGTTCCTCATGGTTTCTTGTTGCCTTTGGGGACGCTGTCAGACTGGCCTTGAACTTAACTAGGATTCTTAGAAGAGCTCACCTGTGACCTGGCAAGTACTTTCTACCGGTCTGGATAGGATCCCCCATCTTATTCACCGAAACCTTTACCTTTTTGGGGCCTTCCTTCAGCATCTCTTTTGAAGAACTTTTTCCCCTTATGATCTTTAAATACCTCCTGAATTGGTGGGAAGTACCTGGCACTGCCCCTTTCCCTTCTCTTACTGGGAAGATGGGCAGGCCTTAGACATGGCCTCCCCAGGACGCAGGGGCACACCCTTGGGTGTCACCTGACACCCTCCCCTGTAGCACCTTGTAGGGGAGCGGCCAAGCAGGGGTTGAGGTGCCATTGACTTGGGCTACAGCCAACCTGGGCTGGGCAGTGCCCTGGGAGGAAAACTCAGCTGTGCTGACTGGATTCCTAATCATCTCAGGCTCCTTTTAATGGCCCTCTTTTTAGGGAGCAGAAGCAAGCATCTTCTTAAAGCCTGTCTTGTTAGGTAACCATCACTCTTTAGAGAAAACTCTGGTAATTTTCTCCCTTGTGATCAGTTTTCAAGAAGCTGTTTTTTTTTACTAGTATTTCCTTTTATTTGGCTCATGGAAGTAATCGCGTGATCTTATTTCAGAGTTATAACGTAGCTTCCCTGGGGGCTCAGATGGTAAAGACTCCGCCTGCAATGTGGAAGATCCGGGTTTGATCCCTGGGTTGGGAAGATCCCTTGGAGAAGAAAATGGCAACCCACTCCAGTGTTCTTGTCTGGGAAATCTCAGTAGTCTGGTGGGCTACTGTCCATGGGATCGCAAAGAGTTGGACACACCGAGCGACTAATACAGTACTCCAAAAAAAAGGAAACTGTCAGGATCATTTCTGAGTTTGTGTCAGTTACTGTTGTTATTCGCTCATAAATATGCAGTCGTGCATAATGGGTCATGCACAAACACAAGATACATACAAATATGTTGAAGTATGAGGTCAAGTATTCAACAAATATTTTGAAGTATGAGGCATCCCTGGTTGCTCAGATGCTAAAGAATCTGCCCACAATGCAGGAGACCTAGGTTCAATCCCTGGGTTGGGAAGATTCCTTGGAGAAGGGAATGTCTACCCACTCCAGTATTCTTGCCTGCA
The DNA here is from genome assembly GCF_032405125.1 of Capricornis sumatraensis. Taxonomy (NCBI): domain Eukaryota; kingdom Metazoa; phylum Chordata; class Mammalia; order Artiodactyla; family Bovidae; genus Capricornis; species Capricornis sumatraensis. Next base: position 9,733,393 of record NC_091089.1, on the reverse strand, counting down.
GAATCCCATGGACAGAGGATACTGGCAGGCTGTAATCCATGGGGCTGCAAAGAGGTGGACATGGCTGAGCAACTAACACACGCACGTGAGGTCAGATTCCCCATGTTATTTATAATCTGGTGTAACTAATGGATGTGTATGCATCTATTTTAATACTTAAAAAGGGCAGGTAGGTAAATGACCTAGAGGTAAAAAGATGGCCTTTTGCTGTTTTCTGCTTGTTGCATCTTTTATGGGAAATGAAGATTGTCTGTTTCAGTTCTCCGTCCTCATTCCTAACTTCTTCCACTTCAGGACATGGCACATCTGTGGTGTCCAGTTACTTTCATAAAATTGTGAAAGTCATTTTGCAGGGGAGACATTTATGATATTAGTGTGTCATGATAAGGGGAAACTTTCTTGTATGACTAGCTTGATTGAAAGAGTTATCCAGGTAGTAAAAGAGAAACAACACTGGGCCGTGTTCTAGAGTGTACTGAGAGTGAAATTGTCATTAGTGTTTTTACGGTTAATTTATTATGCTCCATAACATGTTGCTTTATCTGTTAAGTAGGGAAGACTTTTGGACTAAGGGCACATTTCACGTTAAACAGATGTCAGGGTCGACTGATGATTCATACAGACTTTACATTTACTTTGTTGTTACATTTGTTTTGGGTGACTGTTGGCCTTGTTGATGTTTGAAGAATAGACGTAGAATAGTCGGAGATAGATAAGTCATTGAAGATTTCCACGCTCCCTTTGCACACGGAGGATGTTTTGGAGGTGTTAAGTCTTTAGGGGGATGTGTACATTGCTAGCTTGTGACCTTGAATACACTGTATATCCCCTCGGAGTTTTATTCCTCATTTGGGGCTAAGATGGGGGTAATAATCCATCTGACAGAGTTACTGTGAGTACGCAGATGTTTTGTGTAAAGTGACATTCAAACTGTTTACCATTGTCACAAATGAGACTTCTGCCCGACTCCTCAGTTGGTCTTGAAGAACCCACTGTGTACCTCAGTGCGGTCACGGTCCAGCCCTTCTCTTCCTCGGCATTCCAGGCTGCGTCTCAGTCCTCACCTTGCACAGGGCTGTTCTTCAGTGGCTCCTCCTGGGGTTGGTTCATCCTCGGATCGTAATACTAGGGTCACCGTCTCAGGGAAGCCTTCCCTGGCTCCCATTCCTCATAGCTCCTTGAGGGACCCCATTTATCAGTTTGTGTGTTTCTGATCTAAGGTTCATCACTGAGTTCCTTGTGGAGGGCTGGGCCTGTGGTCTTTCTCCTCTGTCCGCCTCAGACTCCTCATGCTTCCTGTCCACTGAGTGGGGACGCGGGGTGCAGAAAGCTCCTGTGGTTTCTACATGATTGTCCACACAGTAAAGGCAGAGGTGTGCTGCCTGGGTCTTGGATGTCTGTTGGTTTTTGTGTTTTTCTTCTTTACCCCTGGCTGCGCTGATCTGCTCAGCTGGATAAATCATAGCACTAGTAAGGCCTGAGTTCTTGAAACTCCATGGCCTACATAGCCGCATGTGGGGAAGAGTCACCTCTACCTGTCGGGCCGAGGTGTTTGTCTGAATTCACTCACACACTTGGCTGGCTCATCCATCTTGTCTGGAATCACAGTTGCCTGGAGTGCGAGGAGAGGATCCACCCCAGGGCACGTTTCCCTTGAAGTTGCCTTACAGAACTTGGTGGGATGAGACTTCAGTTGTCTGGAACCTCTGGCACCCTCAGGATGGGGCAAGAAGGAAGAACTCATTTGGAATTAGACCAGCTAGAGACCTAGGTGGCTCTGAGCATAGCTGGCGAAGGTGTGCTCTCATAGGGCTGCAGATCAAGGCCTGAATTTCAGCCCTGTGATTTTATAGGGCAGTGATTTTTAAAATAAAAATCTTATTTATCTTCTTGTAAAATAATATTAGTGTGCCTTCCTCCACATCGGTGTAAAAATTAAGTGAGATAATGCATGTAAGGGGCTTTCCTGGTGGCTTAGATGGTCCACCAGCAATGCAGGAGACATGGGTTTGATCCCTGGGTTGGGCAGATCCCCCAGAAAAGGGCATGGCAACCCACTCCAGTACTGTTGCCTGGAGAATCCCATGGATGGAGGAGCCTGGTGGGCTCAGTCCATGGGATCACTGAGTCGGACACGACTTAGCCACTGAGCACCCACAATAGTAATAATTAGTTTAAGCTATACCATAATTGGTGGCTTCCCTGGTGGCTCAGACGGTAAAGCATCCTCCTGCAATGCGGGAGACCCAGGCTCGATGCCTGTATTGGGAAGATCCCCTGGAGAAGGAAATGGAAACCCACTCCATTACTCTTGCCTAGAAAATTCCATGGACGGAGGAGCCTGGTAGGCTATAGTCCATGGGGTCGCAAAGAGTCGGACAGGACTGAGCGACTTCACTTCACTTATACCGTGATTAGTTAAAACAAGTATTCTGATTAACCTGCAGTATCTGCATAAGACTTGGTTTATCTTGCTGAAGAAACCTTCTGTGGGGAAAAGGTGTGAAATGAAGAAGATGAGAAAAATGGACATGAAAGAGGAAGGAGAATGGGAGTCTGCAGAAGTACTGCTGGTGCAGCTACTAGAATTTGGGGATTACACGTGGCTACAGTGGGGCGTCCCTAGTGGCTCAGGTGGTAAAGAATCTGTCTGCAATGCAGGAGACCTGGGTTCGATCCCTGGGTCGGGAAGATCCCATGGAGAGGGGAATGGCAACCACTCCAGTACTCTTGCCTGGAGAATCCCATGGATGGAGGCTACAGTCCATGGAGTCGTAAAGAGTCAGACATGACTGGGTGACTGACGCTTTGACAGTGTGAGCAGCGGTGGGCGAACTGGCCCCGGGTCATCGTGGTCGGTTGGTGGGAAATCTTGAGCAGGAACATACCGCCCACGGCCGCCCACAAGGTCCCTGGCGCTTGTTCTCCTACTGTGTGTTTTAATATTGTGTTATCACTCTTAACAGCCATCCCACTGAAATTTTTTCTTAAAATTATTAAAAGGACATCACACTTGGAGACTATGTTTGGGGAGCGGTGGCTATTCCATCGTCCTGGGGAGCCGACTCTTGCGTAGTAGAGAACGAGGAACGCTGAAGACGAGACCACATCTCTGCAGGCCTGGGAGCCGAAGCCATCCGAGCATCAGAAAACTCCTGCCGGCATCACCATGCCATCCTGAAGTCTGCCACCAGGTGAGTCTGGTCGTGTGAAGAGACGTCTGTCTGTCTGGAGCGGTTTAGTGGCAGCGTGAGGTTATGTACATGCTTGTTTGTAAACTGTCTCTTCCAAGAACGCAGTGGAATATATAGCTGCTTTTAGATAACAGTTCTGGCAAAACCAGTTTAATGTTACTCTTTAGAACTGTTTGGAAAAGGTGTATGCAGCAGGTGCTGCAGATTGTCGTTTGGTGCTGCCTGCTGTTGTTCTTATGTGATGGGTGGTATTCTGGCCACATTAGCAACACGCTGGGTGGTGAGAGCAGCAGGATAAATAAATACTCTTTTAAAAAACGGAAGATGAATTTTTTACCGGTAGACTTGTCACTTCATGTGATTTCCCTTTTGTTTTAATGTTTATAATAATAATGAAAGTGTTTTTGGTTTTAAAGGTATCGTCCCTCTGATTAAAGTCATTTCTGTCTAGTCACATTGCTTTTAACATAAAAATATATGTATATACATATTTAGGGAATAACATTACTACCAAGTATCACTGACTGTCAGAGTGTATAAATGTATACCAAACAAAAGAATTATATTAGGATTTTAGTGCTTTTGTTCATTTGAAGAATTACTGCCTTTCTCAAATTAGAGGGCACCTTCTGATAACATTATCCTCATGCAGACGATGAGGAGGCAGGTAAGAGTGGTTACGTAATGTGCCTGAGTCGCGTACCACGTTGCTGGCAGATTTCAGAATGTAGCTCCCCTGGCCGTCTGTGCAGAATGTATTACTTCTGGTAGCCAGGGAACGTGGACTGTGTCTTCAAGGAGGATGTCACAGTTAAGCTGACTCTGGGACAGCAATCAGCAGGGCTGTCTGTGCAAGGATGGTATCGAAGACAGGCTGAGCGGCAGGAGCTGTCAACCTAGAGGCTGCTTTCTCCTCTCTCTAGGTGACGTTGCCTGGTCTCTGTCTTGGTTTACTTCCTTGATTTGATGGAGCTCATCCTTGTAACTTCCTAGAAAGGTGATGGAGTGTGAGATCTTATATGTCAGAAAATGTCCGTGTTCTAAGTATTTGATTTGTTGTCTAGCTGTGTTCAGGCTTCCTAGGTGGCTCAGACAGTAAAGAATCTGCCAGCAGTGCAGGAGACCAGGGTCTCTGGGTCTGGAAGTTCCCCGGGAGGAGGGCACAGCAGCCCACTCCAGTGTTCTTGCCTGGAGAATTGCAACGTCCCTGTGTTAGTCGGCACAGGATAGGTTATGCTGCAATGGCAGATAAATGTCTGAAACCTCAGTATGTAAATGATGCTTCTTGCTCTCTTTCACCAAGTCCGTTGCCAGGGGCTCCCCTGGCGTCTTCCTGCAGTTCCACGTTGTATCACCTGGTGGCCCCGGGTTACCCTAGCAGGTGCAGAAGAGAGCTGATAAGCTAGCACGAGATGTCTCGCCCAGAAGTGACTCTTGTCCTTGTTGCTCGGAGTCCGTTGGCCGGAATCCGTCACGTGGCTGTGTGGTTGCGGTGTGGGGGGCGTGCTCAGGCAGAGTTGTTGATGTGCACGTGGGCTGCACTGGAAGCAGGTTTCCTCCTGAAGTTGAAGGCTGACTTCCAGCTTTCAGTGTTACCACTGTGTCAGCTGCCATCTCTTTCCCTGTCATGTGTGCGTGATTTTTTTCTCTCTTTCTGGAAGCTTTATAATATCTTTCTATTATCACCTAAATTTTAAAATTTCACCACAATGTGCCTGATTATTATTTATTTTCTTGGGTGTGTGTACTGAGCATTCCATGGAGTCTTTAATTTTTTTTCCCCCTTCATTTGCTTTCTTTTCCTGATTAAAACTCTTCTTTGTTGAGTGTTGGGTCTCCTAGATTGAAGTGTTAATTTTTTTTTTTTTTTTTTTTTAGCTTTTTCTCAAATATTTAGTTTGGTTTATTTTGGGATTTTCTTGGGGGGGGGAGGATTTTCTCAGTTTTTCTTCTATTGAATTTTAATTTTGGCTGTAAGAGTTTTTGTTTTCTGTTTTCTACTCTCACTTTTTAATGGCTAGCATCTGACTCTTGTTTCAGATTTGTGATATTTTTTTCTTAGGTTTGTTTTTTTTGTTGCCTGCCCTTGTAGCAGGCTTAAATTTCATTTATCTGAGCTGGTTAACACTGTTGTCATCTGCTGTTGTTTGCATTCCAGTTTTCATTGTCCTTGTGTTTTTTAAAAAATTTATTTAATTTTTAAATTTTTTAATGTTTTGGCTGAGTGGCTGGTGGGATTGAACCAAAGCCCCCTGCAGTGGAAGTGCAGGGTCCTAACCACTGGACCGCCAGGAAATTCCACATTCCTTGTGGGTTTTTTTGTGGTGATAAAGAAGTGTATGTTTCATCAGAAGCTTGTCCAAAGTGTTTGTTTTGCCAGCATCAGGGAATAATAAAGTCTTTTTCTTTGGGGGAAACCCGAGTCTGATTTTTCTTTAAATAAAGATTTTCATTGTGTTTTCAGTTAGTGCTGTTATGAAGCCACACCCATGCCACTGAACTTTGTGGAACTTAATTTACGAAATACCTGCTGGTCTGCAGTGGGCAACATGAATTATTTTCACTTGGATCATTTTAAAAGTATTAGAGGTCCCCTGTTCGGCAGCCTTGAATTAGTGATTACTTTTGATAATTAACTTATCATTTTACAATGTGTATGACCTTTTCCATTTTGTAAGATATTTCTATTTACTTAATAGGGCTGCATCATTCATTTGAATAATTATTGCTCTACGGGATCTCCTTTATCACTAATTATCAATGAATGAAGTTTGCATTCACTCTTAAATCTTACGTGGATTACTTTTTGTATCCCAAATGTGCTATTCTTTATTTGTGTATACTTACATAAAATGAGGAAAAGATTGTTATAGCTAAAAACTCTTATTCTCTAATGCAAATCAAATGAAAAACTTAAATGTTCTGTGCAAAAGCACTTGAGCACATGATTGACAAATTGCCTTTTAAATTGGAGCTTAGTGTTGAGACCTAAAGGCTGAACGCAGTCAAAGCAGTTGCATTACTTTTCAGTTATTTTTATGTGCATGTTGCCACTAGGAGTTAAAAATTTTTGCTTTAGTAGTTCAGTATATTTAAGAGACTTTGTATATAAACAAATCTTGAAGAATGAAAAGTAGTGAAAGAACTTCATCATTACACTGTTTGGTACAGCACCCCTGCCCCTGAATAAAAGTAAATATCAGACAGACACTTCAGTTCAGCTCAGTCGTGTCCGACTCTTTGCGACCCCATGAATCGCAGCACGCCAGGCCTCCCTGTCCATCACCAACTCCCCGAGTTCACTCAGACTCGCGTCCATCGAGTCTGTGATGCCATCCAGCCATCTCATCCTCGGTTGTCCCCTTCTCCTCCTGCCCCCAATCCCTCTCAGCATCAGAGTCTTTTCCAGTGAGTCAACTCTTCGCATGAGGTGGCCAAAGTACTGGAGTTTCAGCTTTAGCATCATTCCTTCCAAAGAAATCCCAGGGTTGATCTCCTTCAGAATGGACTGGTTGGATCTCCTTGCAGTCCAAGGGACTCTCAAGAGTCTTCTCCAACACCACAGTTCAAAAGCATCAATTCTTCGGCGCTTAGGCCCTGCTTAATTGTCAACAGTTGGTCAAAAATTCTCAAAGGATCTTACCTACTTGGTAGTTTAACCAATAGTTTACAGCTTCCTTGTAGGCAGTGAAAGTGGTGAGATTATTTGGGAATTTGCTGTTTTTTAGCTAAAACATTGGTAAGTGCCTGGAAAGGTGTAAAAATGTGTACATTTAGAAAATGATCAGCCTCCTCTGGTGGCTCAGTTGTAAAGAATCTGCCTTCCAGTGCAGGACACAGGCTCGATCCCTGGTTCGGGAGAACCCACGTGCTGTGGGGCAGTTAAGCCCATGCGCCCAGCTCCTGAGCTTGTGCCCTAGAGCAGCAGGAGACACCACCACAGCGAGAGGCCCACACACCACAGCTCAAGAGGAGCCCCTGTCCTCAGCTGGAGAGAAGGCCCGAGCAGCAGCCGAGAACCAGCACCATAAACAAACAGTTTAAAGTAAATAGTATATCATCAATTTGAAAATAAAAGATAAGAATAAATAATTTAAAAATTAGCCTGTATATACATAGAGACAGTAATGAATTGGTAATAGGTGTACTACTTTTTAATGGGTAACTGGTGGTGCAGTGGTGAAGGATCTGCCTGTCAGTGCAGAAGATGTGGGTTTAATCCCTGGGTTCTGAAGATCCCCTGGAATAGGAAATGGCAACCCACTCCAGTATTCTTGCCTGGAAAATGCCATGGACAGAGAAGCTTGGCAGGCTACAGTCCATGGGGTTGCGAAGAGTTGGACACGACTGAGCAAGTGAGCACACACACACTTTTCAAATCCAGCATGTTAAAATCTCAGTAAAAAAATCAAGGAGTGGGTTTATTTCAATAATCAAATCTTATAAACTAGCTCCACTGATGGTTTAAATGACTGAATTTATGAATTTTTCTATATTTAATAGGAATGTGTTGGACACAGTAATAGGAAAATGTATTTAGAAATGCTCACATAAAAGTTCTCTACAGGTTAAATTTCTAAGTCTCTGCATATTTTTGTTCTCATTGAATCAGATAATTTTAGAGCTTCATGTGTTTTAGAGATCAGCGTCTTCATTTTATGTGGGAAATTTGAGACTCTGGAGATTCGCTGTGTCACTTTTGTATCTAGCCCACAAAGTGGGAGTTGGAACTTGAGAATTTATTAGAGCTTTTGTTGTACTCATAAACATCATTCTTAATTTTAAATTATATGGCAGCTGAAGTCCATTCTTCCCAACTTGATTATCCGATACGACTGAGCGACTTAAGTCAACACAGTGTGTGCGTGCTCAATTGTGTCAGACTCTGCAACCCCATGAACTGTAGCCTGCCAGGCTCCTCTGTCCATGGGATTCTTCAGGCAAGAATACTGGAGTGCATTGCCATTTCCTTCTCCAGGGGATCTTCCCGACCCAGGGATTGATCCCCCGTCTCCAGTACTCTTGCCTGGAAAATCCCATGGACAGAGGAGCCTGGAAGGCTGCAGTCCATGGGGTCGCTAAGAGTCGGACGCGACTGAGCAACTTCACTTTCACTTTTCACTTTCATGCATTGGAGAAGGAACTGGCAACCCACTCCAGTGTTCTTGCCTGGAGAATCCCAGGGACGGCGGAGCCTGGTGGGCTGCCATCAATGGGGTCGCACAGAGTCGGACACGACTGAAGTGACTTAGCAGCAGCAGTAGCAGCTCCTGTATTAGCAGAAGATTTTTTTCCACTGAGCCACCTGGGAAACCCACTTATCTACCTTTATACCCATCCAAATATTCATATGACTTCTTAAAGCTTATTGTGCAAAGATCAGAGACTCTAAAAGAAGTCAAAGCGATTCTATTATGTTTACTACATTTCACTTATTTAGTGAGTCAGAGATTTTATGCTACTTGCAAGCTACCAAGTTAGCCAAAAAACAGTTCCATTGCTGCTGCCAGAAGACATGAGACTCCTGGGTCAGAGATAAAGGACTTTATTACTCAGGATAGTAACAGGCATCTGTTGCCAGTTCCCTGAGCACTGGTGCCATAGTGAGAGAAGATGTGGGGGTGGAGGGGGTGGAGATGAAGCAGGAAACCAGTGAGGAGGCTGCGGCAGTGATGCCCATGGCCAGTGTGGTGATTGGACTTGCAAGTGAGAGGGCTCTGCCTACGGTTTGAAGATAGGGATTGAGATTGGATGTGAGAGAAAGAGGAGAGCCCTGGATGGCGCTGAAGGTTTTGATCTGAGCAACTGAAAGAATGGAGTAGCCATGAATGAAAGTGGGAAAGAGTGCAGCTTGAGCAGGTTTAGGGCTGGGATGGGAAAAAAAAAATCCAGATTTTCATTTTGAACGTGCTTGAGTCTCAGGTATCCATAAGACAGCGCAGTGGCAGAGTCCAGAGAGGAACTGGCTGGAACCGGACTGCACAGAGGCGCGGTTCGGGAGCGGGCTGCACATCAGTGTTACCTCGTGCGTGAGAATGAGGGACGTGAGTGCAGACGGAGAAGTGACCGGAGTCTGAGTGCCGGCCCGAGCGTGCCTGGGGTGCTGCTGGTACGCGGGAGGTCAGCGCTGAGAGTCGGCGCTGGATTTACAGCGCAGTCAGCATTAGTGACCTTGGTAAGAGCAGTCCCTGTAACCGCCGAGGAGAAGGTCTTGGGTGGGAGTTTCAGAAAAATGGGGGCAAGGGGGTCCTCACCTATACGCGTGGTTCCCCCAAGGTGTTACACTGCAAGGGGATTAAAGAGAGAAGCATAGACGGGGGTGGGGGGTGGGGGGAAGGTTGGTTTTTATCTTTGAGGAGTGACCCAGCAGAGGGGACTCGTTGGCAGGTGGAGGAGATGGCCGCAAAGCGGAGCGGCCTGTGGAAAGGTCCCTGGGTTTATGGTAACGGGGTGGGCGTGGGCTGCCGCGGCGCTGCAGAGTCACGTTTGCTTCTGAAGGTCTCGATTGTCTCCGGGAAGTAGGAAGCTGGGCCTTCAGCTGAGATTGAAGGTGGGGGAGATGTAGGAGGCCTGAGGGAAGACGAGACGTGCTCGGCTAGGAAGGGGAGAGCTGAGTGGACCAGGAGATGAACGTGACTTCCAGGCGGCGTTCAGGCTGCCCCTGAGGCTCACGGAGGTGACTGCACACTGGGACCAGCCAGACGGCCCGTGTTTCTCCAGCCACGTTCCCGGGGAGGGTGCAGGCAGAGTCGGTGTCCCCAGAGTTGTGGTTCGGTCAGGAGAGTTTTTCCGAGTGAGAATGGGGGAAGGGAACTGAAGAAATGTTCTATGGAATGACGGTGATTAACCGTGGAATACAAGCCACTGAAGAGCTGGTGGGGTTATTACTCTTAACGTTTAAACTTTTGACTATTTCAGTCCAGACTACATATACACTAAATAAAATGTAATGTCAGATTGGCAAAAAGTTGTTTTAAGTGGGCTGAGGAGAAGGAGGAGGCTGTCTAGGTTCTTAATACAGCAAAAATAATAACAGTGTTTTTACCTGTTGACATGCTTTTTTGTTGGTGGTCATGCTGTGCCTAAAAAGCGAGGAAAGGCTTTGCACTCTGCTCTGACTTGATGGATTTACTCAGCCATCCCCTTCTAAACAGTGCCTTACCAACAAACTAGCCTACAGACCTTGTTCTGAAGAAAACACTCCATGTTTTTTTTTTAAATATTTTGAAAATAAGGTATTGGACATAATACTTAAACAGAGTCTCCTGTGATCCGGTTGACAGTTACGTTGTATTTCTTTCTGGTCTGATTTTCCTCCCTATTCTTTCTACATAATCGAGGCCACACTTTACATAAGATTTCATTTCCTGTGTTTTTGCATGTAACAAATGAACAATATGAACTTTTCCCCATGTTATTTATAACTCTGTATAAATATCAGTTTTAGTGGTTCCCTAAAGTTCCATTGTGTAGATGTGCAAGAATTTTGTTTACAGTTCTCATAATGTTGGAAATTAGAATGTTTCTGATTTTTTAAATTTAAATTTATTTATCTTTTCACTACATTATAAATGCAGGAGATGTTATTATGCTTTGTTTTCCTATTCAGGATTTATAAAAATAGCATTATTGGGTCAAAGAGTATGTTTTTAAGAGTTGCATATAGCCAAGTGATGTTTTACAACTATATTAAGATGTTTTCAACAAATGAATATCATTATTTAAAAGAATCTTTGCTGATTTGACTTGTGAAAAAAGTCAAGACACAAGTGCTATACAGTGTAGAAAAAATAAAGGAGACGATCTATACAGACTGCCACGGGGTGATTCCTAGGGGCCTGAAATGCCCCTGCCTTGTCATAAGTCTTTGTGGTGTGCACATCTAGTTATGCCTTTTAATCGTTTTCCATATAATAAAGAAAAAAAGAAGAATGTTTAAAAGCCAGCCTATTTTACATTGCCACCAGCAATGTGGGAGGGTTCCCCTTTCTCTCCCTTCTTGCTGACTCTAGGTCTTGCCCGTCTTGGGGTGGGTCGTGGTCCCTCATTTGCATTTTCCTCACCAGCAGTAGTGTCAAGCACCTTTTCATGTACTTACAAAGACATTTGTATGTCTTTGGTAAAAGGTCTTATTTAAATCTTTTGCCCACTTAAGAACAGGTTGTCTTATCATTCAGTTTTAAGAGTTGTTTATATATTTGTTGTGGCTACAAATCCTTTATCAGATACACGGTAAGCAAATATTTCCTCCCAATCTGTAGCTTCTCTTTTCTCTTAATGATGCATTTTGGAGCACGGAAGTTTTTAATTTTCATAAAGTCCCAATGCTTAGTGGTTTTTATGAATAAGTTCTTGGTTGTATGCAGTTAGTTTATCTATAAAATGCATCACTTCATGGGAAATAGATGGGGAAACAGTGGAAACAGTGTCAGACTTTATTTTTTGGGGCTCCAAAATCACTGCAGATGGTGATTGCAGCCATGAAATTAAAAGATGCTTACTTCTTGGAAGAAAAGTTATGACCAAGCTAGATAGCATATTCAAAAGCAGAGACATTACTTTGCCGACTAAGGTCTGTCTAGTCAAGGCTATGGTTTTTCTGTGGTCATGTATGGATGTGAGAGTTGGACTGTGAAGAAGGCTGAGCGCCGAAGAATTGATGCTTTTGAACTGTGGTGTTGGAGAAGACTCTTGAGAGTCCCTTGGACTGCAAGGAGATCCAACCAGTCCATTCTGAAGGAGATCAACCCTGGGATTTCTTTGGAAGGAATGATGCTAAAGCTGAAACTCCAGTACTTTGGCCACCTCACGTGAAGAGCTGACTCATTGGAAAAGACTCTGATGCTGGGAGGGAAAGGGAGCAGGAGGAGAAGGGGACGACTGAGGATGAGATGGCTGGATGGCATCATGGACTCGATGGATGCAAGTCTGAGTGAACTCCAGGAGATCGTGATGAACAGGGAGGCCTGGCGTGCTGCGATTCATGGGGTTGCAAAGAGTCGGACATGACTGAGCGACTGAACTAACTAACTAACTAAAATGCTGAAATGGTCGCTCTTGACAGTTTGGCTCAGCTTTATAGTTTTTACAGAGAAAAAAACTTTATATAGAAAAACTTTATATAGTTTTTATAGAGTTTTTCTCTCATTTTTACAGAGAAGATTTATCAGTCTCCCTTTCCATCACGCCAGAAGTGGATCCCCCTTGGTACATACTTTTAAATTCTCATTTTCAGATGAGGAAACTGAGGCATAGTGCCCAGGGTCATTAGACAGTGGTGACTGCAGAGTCCTGCTCAGAACCACAAGGCTTTGTCCTCCCAGCTCCATACAGTGTTAACGCAGTCAGATAAAATGACATGTCATCGGAAACTGCCGACGGTCAGCTCTTGTGTCTGTTGCTTGGCAAATTCGTTTGCAACTTCAGGCCAATTGTTAAACATTCTAAGGTTTAGTTTACTCTTCTATAAAATAGAAATAAAGCTGGAACCTTGAAAATAGAGTTATTCTGAGGATTCAGGAAGATTAGTGTGCATTTTTTTGTGCGTAGTAATCCCCCTGGAGTTGGTGGTTGTGGTGGCGGTGGAAGTAAGTCATCCAGCAGAAGTGATTGCAGTGGGTGACAAAAAGCTTCTGCCTCCTGGGGAGCGAGGTCTCTCCTCTCAAGGATGAGAGCGTCATTTGGGCTGTAAATGTGTGTCTTTTACAACCCTTCTGCAAATGTTTGCTTACTTACATTCTGCACTAGGATCGAAGGCCCTGGAGGGTCAGGACTTTATCTTTCAGCTCTGGTTTGCAGCTCTCTCCTCACGGTGGAGGACGTGCAGTGTTTTATCAGTGTGAAGACACGTGTGTGAGCTGGAGTGATAATACCGCAGGAGAGGGAGGCAAAGAGGTGAGCACAGTTAAGGGAACTTACAGAAGCGGTAGTGAGTGGTGAGGATGCCTTGTCCGGGTGAGCTCAGGTCCAGGGGTTGTTGGGCGCCAGGGCTAGGTAGGAGCGGAGCCCTGGGGGAGTCTCAGTGGGAAGCGGAAGACTGAAACGAGAGTGGGGTACCGGGGGCGAGGCCAGGCCCGGGGTTGGGGGGGGCTGGTGCATCAGGAGCTTGGAAGCTGGGGAGGACTGGAAGCAGTTCCAAGAGGGTCCACAGAGATGGCTGATTCAGGAAAGCTCTTGAGACCTTTGACCCCGAGGGCATCGGCGTCCTGCTTTTGTGACCCCAGGTGGCGAAAACACACAGACAAACACTGTTTACCTAACCTGCGGGGAGGAGGGAGTGGTGGTGGCTCTGTATAAAGTAAAACCTCAGTGGTCACGGGAAGGTCCTCTGTGGAAAATGTACATCTCCTTGCAGGTGTGGCTTCCTGATCCCATGTCCGCTGCCTGGACGTGTGGTCACTGATACCCGGAGACTTTTACTGTATGTATTTAACCATATGAATACACACATGGGATCATATTTGCCTTTTCTTTTGTAGCTGGCCTTTTTCCAGTGTCTCTTGGACCCTTTTCTTTATGTATATAATACTGCATGGTATTGATGGACTATAACTTACTAAACTAGTTCACTAACTTTTGATGTATGTTTTCACTGTTGCTCCTGATATCCAGATCAGTTCCACGTTTTGACCAGAATGCATTATGCAGCAGAAGTCTCGCGCAGTTTAGATTAAGGGGATCATCCTGCAGAATCAGGGTGTGATCTCTGCCTCAGCTTCCCCACTCGTACAGAGCGGGCGTTGCTCTTGTTCTTGCCGCCTTGAGCCGCAAGCACCTGTGTCGCTTAATCTAGGGGCGGCATTGTTAAGGACATCACATTCATGAACACTTTGAAACCTCACTGCTAACTTGCGCGATGGACACCGATACCTCTACGGTGACACAGCTGATGAAGTTGGAGCTGGGATGCAGGTGACCCGGAGCAGTCTAGCTCCAGGTGAGTGCTTCCTGCTGTGTCAGACTTGGTGCTCCTTATGCCTAGAACTAAACGCACTGGGTTATGAGGATTGAACGAGATGCAGTCTATTGCAAGGCCTGGCACATGGCAGGCCAATATGTGGCCTGTATTTGCTAATAGTAGGTCATTGGAGAAGGAAATAGAAACCCACTCCAGTATTCTCACCTGGAGAATCCCGTGGACAGAGGAGCCTGACAGGCCATGGTCCATGAGATCACAGTCGGACACGACTGAAGCGACTAAGCACGCACACATGTAGGTCATTACTAGGTAAATGATGAAGTAATATTAGTTTCTGGTTTTTTTTTAATTCTCTGTAGCACATCATTTTCCATATGTCCCTGTTTTTGGCATGTATATATATCTAAAAGACAGATTCCTAATAGCATAATTATTTGGCTCAAGCATATGTAAATTCTAAAATTTTGATAAATATTTTCAAGTAATCCTCCACAAGTTGTACCAGTTTACACTTGAGGAGTTAGTTAACGGTCAGGGCTAGTTCCCCATATCCTTGCCAGCGTTGTTATTGATTTAGTTTTTTAAACTCACCAGTGAAGGATATTATCTTGTTTTGTTTTGAATTTTCTTGTTAGTGAATTTTTAAAGTTAACATACAGTTTCAGTCAGTCTGCGACTCTATTTACTGCAGCACGCCTGGCTTCCTTGTCCATCACCAACTCCCAGAGCTTGCTCAAACTCATGTCCATCGAGTTGGTGATGCCATCCAACCATCTCATCCTCAGGCATCCCCTTCTCCTCCTGCTGTCAGTCTTTCCCAGCATCAGGGTCTTTTCAAATGAGTCAGTTCTTTGCATCAGGTGGCCAAAGTATTGGAGCTTCAGCATCTGTCCTTCCAATGCATATTCAGGACTGATTTCTTTTAGGACTGACTGGTTGGATCTCCTTGCAGTCCAAGGAACTCTCAAGAGTCTTCTCCAACACCACAGTTCAAAAGCATCAGTTCTTTGGTGCTCAGCTTTCTTCATAGTACAACTCTTACACCCATACATGACTACTGGAAAAACCATAGCCTTGATTAGATGGACCTTTGTTGGCAAAGTAATGTCTCTGCTTTTTAATATGCTATCTAGGTTGGTCATAGCTTTTCTTTCAAGGAGCCAAGCATCTTTTAATTTCATGGCTGCAGTCACCATCTGCAGTGATTTTGGAGCCCAAGAAAATAAAGTCTCTTACTGTTTCCCCATCTATTTGCCATGAAGTGATGGGACTGGATGCCGTGATCTTCGTTTTTTGAATGTTGAATTTTAAGCCAACTTTTTCGCTCTCCTCTTTCACTTTCATCAAGAGGCTCTTTAGTTCTTCTTCACTTTCTGCCTTAAGGGTGGCATCATCTGCCTGTCTGAGGTTATTGATATTTCTCCCGGGAGTCTTGCTTTCAGCTTGTGCTTCATCCAGCCCAGTATTTCGCATGATGTACTCTGCATTATAAGTTAAATAAGCAGCATGACAGGATGCAGCCTTGACATACTCGTTTTCTGATTTGGAACCAGTTCGTTGTTCCATGCCCAGTTCTAACTGTTGCTTCTTGACCTGCATAAAGATTTCTCAGGAGGCAGGTAAGGTGGTCTGGTATTCCCATCTCTTTAATAGTTTACATACAGTGAAACACATCCTTTATAGTGTACAATCTGTTGAGTTTATACAAATGCATTCAGTCATGTTGCTATCACCACAGTCTCAGTGTATCGGTAGAGTTCCATCATGCCCAAATTCCTTTAATTTCTTTGTGGTAGATGAGTTGAAAATCTTCTAGGATGTTAACTGGCCGCTTGAATTTGTCTCCTTCTCTTGCTTTCTTGATTTCTCTCTTGCTTGTTTTTTTGACTTTCCTTCTGTCCTTTATGTGTCAATTTTTCCTTTTTATATTTTGCTTATTTGCTTCTAGAACTGTGTACCTTTCTCTTACTGATTGCTAAGAGTATGGTCTATGTGACAGAAATTCATCCTTGGTCATGTGTGTTTACAGGCTTCTCTGATCGCTCAGTGTGTTTTTTAAAGGAAAACAAAACAAAACAAAAAACCTGCCTGCCAACTCAAGTTTGATCCCTGGGTCAGGAAGATCCCCTGGAGAAGGGAGTGGCAACCCACTCCAGTATTCTTGCCTGGGAAATCCCGTGGACAGAGGAGCCTGGTGGCCTTCAGTCCACGGAGGTCACAAAAAAGTCAGGTATGACTTAGAGACTAAACGATAGCAACATATGTGTTCGCAGTTTTCCTCCAGCTTGTTTTTTGGGTTTATTTATGCCGTACATTTTCATTGTTAACGTTTGTTGATCTTTTCCTTTATGGATTCAAGCTTTTATGTTATGCATAGAAACTTGCTGTCTTAAGTTTTTTAAGGGTTCTTTCAACTTTCATTCATTTATCTATTTTGTTTACAAATCTGATCCTTCTGAAATTTATAGTTGCATAAGAAATGAGGTCAAAGTCTTGCTTTCCCCACCGCGCTCAAGTGGCTTTCCAGCCTTCTCTCCTCACTTCCTTAGCAACCCACCTTCCGTCCAGTAGTTCAGGCTGTCTTCCTTGTCACAGACTCCTTCCGTGCGTTGTGGTCTGTCTCCTGAGTTTCCAGCCTTCCTTCGGGTCTGAGCTCTGACAGTGCGTGGTGATCCTGTGCAGCTCATTCTTTTCATTTGTCCTGCAGAGTCTTCCTTAGTTCTCTTTTCAGCTCAACATCATCTTGTCAGGTTTCTTGCAAAAACATCATTGATGTTTTCATGGGGTCTTGAGCCTAGTATTTTGACAGGATTGAACTGTTTTGCTGAAGAACATAATGTGTCTTTAGGTCTTTTATGCTCCCTTCTGAGGACTTTGAGAATTTTTTTCATAAAGTTCAGGACATTTAAAAAATTAATTTCATCTTTTTTTTTTTTCCCATGGGTGTACATTTGTTCCCCATGCTGACCCTCCATCTTTTAAAAACCATTATAAGAAGAATCTAGTCTTTTATTATATTTTCTTATCAGCTTTTTAAAAATATGGAATTACTAGTGATTTTTGTGTATACAGTTTATAAGTAGTTACTTGACTGACTTTTCTTCCCCCCAATAGTTTCTCAGCTGCTTCTGTTGTGTTTCCAGGTATTCAGTCATGTCATTTGTAATAATGATAAGTTGTTTCCTCCTTTCCAATATTTATGCTTCTTACTGTTGACAGATTAACTGGCTACTCAGTTAAAGTAATGCTAATTAATAGTATTGATAATTGGCATCCTTGTTGCCGCCTGTCAGCATTTATTCATTATGGTTCATAATTTTGTTACGGTTATTGTGTTAAATGTCCATCTGTTTCTATTCTGCAAAGACTACTTTTGAGGCGAATCGAGAATTAATGTTATTTCTTTCAGATCTTTCTTGTTATTTACAGCTGTGATCATAATATTTCTTCTTGATCTATGGTAGATTATTTTAGTAGATTTACAAATACACAGTCATACCAGCAAATCTGGGATCTATCTTATTGAGTTGTTTCTCCCTACCACTCTCAATGTTTGCTGATATTTAAGAGTTCTGTTTTGGTATTCATAAGTTAGATTGGTGTTTTGGGTGTTTGGTTTTTTTTTTAATTTGTTGTCTTAGTCCAGTTGTGGTATCAGTGTTCTTTTGACTTCAAAATAAATTTGGGAGTCAATTTTTTCCCTCTCTGCCCTGAAGTAGTTTAGTGAGATTGGATGTAGTTTAGTGTTGGAATATTGGATGCATGTCTTCATTGACTTGTCACTTTATCTCCTCGGGAAGAGAAAGCCGAGCTAGTTCCTGGGTCCTTTCCCAGGTCCTTTGACGCTGTCAGCCTCTTTTGGGTTCTTGCCTCCTGCGATAGAATTTTGGTATAATATATATCAGCCATAAAATTTTCCATTTCATCTGAGTTTCAGCTTAATTTTGATAGCATCTCCACATACTTTAACATATTTTGATTTCTTATAGATTTATTGTTAACTGCTCTTCCCATTCGGAGAAGGCAGTGGCACCCCACTCCAGTACTCTTGCCTGGAAAATCCCATGGATGAAGAAGCCTGGTGGGCTGCAGTCCACGGGGTCGCTAAGAGTCAGACCCGACTGAGTGACTTCACTTTCACGCATTGGAGAAGGAAATGACAACCTACTCCAATGTTCTTGCCTGGAGAACCCCAGGGACAGGGGAGCCTGGTGGGCTACCGTCTGTGGGGTCACACAGAGTCGGACACGACTGAAGCGACTTAGCAGCAACAGCTCTTTGCATTTCTGTTTTGCGTAAATCCATTTCCCCCTTTTTCTTGATTCTCACAGTCAGTCGTCATTAGCATATGCCTTTTTTCACAAATTCTTTTCTGTTAGAGGATCTTTTCTGAAAATAATTAGTATTGCTATTTACTAGTTCATTGAAAAACTGCATGAAACTGTACTTTTAAACATTTTATTTTCAATTAAAATAAGTAAATATGCACTCTTTGTTTCCAAGTGTAGGACCAATGTCTTTCTTTAAATATTCGGTGACTAAACTTGGTTTGAATTATGTCATCTCTGGCTTTACATAATGCGTCATCTATGATTTTCCAGTTTGGCACTTAACTTTTAAGTAAAATTAGAAGTCAATCACATTTGCAAAGCAGTCTTCATACAAAGGCCTGGATTTTTTTTTTTTTTCTTTTTTTTTAAAGTACTGTTTTCATAGTTCTTTAGAGTGGTTTTGTTTACATCTAATTTCACAGAAAAAAAGTTTAGCTGTCTGCATTTACTTAGTGTTTACAAATCAATTAACTTTTTTTTTTTTTAATAAAAAGAACTTAAAAAAAAAAGAATCTTAAGTTTGGATGAATGTCAGCAGTGCCCAGGAGCTATTTCAGGTACAGGGGTCCAACTAGTGACCAACTGATAGTGCTCCCGATGTAAAGCAGTAAATAAGCAGATATAATTCAACTGATAAAACATTATAACATATGATTGGAGTTTTAAAAACCAGCTCTGAAAGTCATTTTCTTCTTATAGTTGGGTGTATCCCTTGCATATTTATTGTCGCAACAAGCACTGGGCCCTAAATTCCATGGCATCTCATTTACATTGGCCATTACCCTTCTTTTCTTTTTTATTGGTCTGTTCCTTTCTCTCATTTCTATTTCTCCCTTCATGGAAAGGCTTTAGTATCTGGTTTTTATTTTCCCTTTTTTTAGGTAAAGGTGATGACAGGTAGTGAGCTGACAGATTCAGGAGCAGGGAGTGGGATCCAGGGCACTGACCTGGAAGGGCATGAGCCATAGCGTGCGGGAAGACCGGCTGGACATTGACCTGCAGAGAGATTTACAGCGGTGAACTAGCCTCCTGTCTTGCTGACTTTTTATGTGGATGCTTTGCCTACATTAAAAGTCTTTCTCTTTTAAACTGTCTTCACAGATAGTTTTAACTTATCAATCCTCAGAATACGGTCTGTGGATCCTCTTTCATCATAACGATAAAACATTATTTGCCTTTTCCACTGTTTTTGCCATTTCTGCTGAGGGTGCAAAAGTGCCGTGAATAAAAATGATGGTGCCTGTTCACAAACAAGGCTGGGGCGCCAACTGTGATAGTATTAAGCTTTCATGATGGCCATATGTTCTTCACCTCCAAGCACTTGTGGTAAGAAGAAGATTCCAGTTACATTTAAGAATGTCATTGATGTAGCTATAAAAATTATTAATTTTATCAAATTTTGACCCTGAGTACACATCTTTTTAAAATGCTTATGATGAAATGGAAGTGTGTAGAAAGCACTTTTATCACATACTAAAAGAAGGTGTCCACAGGGAAGCCTTGTGTGAGCAACTGACTTAACTAGCTGCTTTGTCATGATGGACTACTTTTACCTAAAAGAACAATTGACAGATTATGCTTAATCATCTTGAGTGCTTAGTAGATGGTTTCTTATAAATGGTCAAAGTACAGCCTTTTACTTCACTGACAGTGTTGTTGCCCATGTTAAATTCAAGCTTTCAAGCAAAAATCAACTGCAAAACTTCTTCTACTTACCACTCTTGGCTTCGCAGCTTTGCAATACTTAAGACTTTGCTTATGAGATCAGTGGTAATAGTAATTTTTTCATATTGTATGATGAAATAACTAATACATGATGTTAAAAACTCAAGAATGTATAAAAGATTCATTCAAAGTGTAACCTAGACCAGTAGATTTAAATGTAATAGAGTAAAAAAAAAATATGGTTATAGATTTCTCAGCAATACTGACTCTTAAGAAACTATCCCCTGACTTTGTTCTGTTATCACAAGAAGACCACCCACAGTTACACGGAAGGTTATTAAAGTACCCTGCCTTTCCAGTTCTGCTTCTATCAGAGGTTGGGTTTTCTTCTTCCACTTTAAGACAACATATTGTAACACATTCAATACAAACACCGACGAGAGTCCAGTTGTCTTAATAAATTGGACAGGAAAAGATTTACAATCATGTAAAACAGCGCCTCTTCTCTCTGAATTTGAATTCTTTGGGAAAACGTATCTATTTTTCTTGAAAAGTGGTTTATGTTATCGTGTAATGAATACACTGTCATTTTAAATGAATTAATATTTTAAAATCTCAGTGTTAATTTCTAATAGGAATTGAATGTAATAGGGTTAAAAAAAAGCTCTTAGATTTCCCAGAGCAACTGACTGTTAAGAAATGATTTCTGAATAACCTACACAGACAGAGCTTTTTGTAATCTTCAGTAATGTTTAAGAGGACAGAGAGGTCCCGAGACCCAAAAGTTTGGGAACCACTGACTTCAGCGCTAGCACAACCAACAGGGCCGCTGTCAGAGGAGAAAATGTGTGTTTCGGTGCTAGAAACTGGCTTTAAGGTCTGATCTGCTGTTTTTCCTAGAGGCAAGTTATCTAATGTATTGGGGCAAATTTTATCTCTCTGATACCTAGTTTCCTTACTTGTAAAAATTGACAGTAATAAAGCTGTTTTGTTCATTGAAGGTTAGGTAGTTGTTTTGATGTTGTCTTTTAAAAGTTTTTTCATTAGGTGTTACAATGCCAAGCATGACTACCACCAATCATTTATTTAAAAAGAGATTGTGAAATTATTTGAAGATGTTATCTTCTGCCTGGGTGGCGTATTCACGTCTAAAACTTCCCCTTGAACCTTTATGGACATTTTTAAGTATTGGGTTGGCCAAAAAGTTTGTTCAGGTTTTCTTGTGAGCACTTATGAAAAACCCGAGTGAACTTTTTGGCCAAGCCAATACATGTGTAAACTTAAAATTTTACAATTAGAAAAGCAGTGAAACTAATTCAGAACATTTACTTAGGCATGATGAGACAGATGGTAGTCCTATAAAAAGATGGCATATATTTTTGGAAGTGCAAACAGAAAAACAGATACTCTTAAAAATTCCAGAGTAATTTAATCTTTGCCCAGAAAATGAAAGGAAGAGATAAAAGACCATATGGCCTGATAGAACTTTGTGTGTTTCTCATGTTTGGGATTGAATTTTGTTTATTGAATGTTATTATTAAGTTGCATATGGATTTATAGTTGAAAAAAGAAATTATCATCAAGTGGATAAATTACCAAGTACTTTTACTATAGTTATCAGTGTTGTTTTCTGTGAAATGGATGCGACAGTGGGAAGCAGAGATGTTTGAACCTCAGACCTAGTAGTTAGTTAGTTACTGTTAGTCACTCAGTTGTACCCGACTCTTTGCGACCCCATGGACCGCAGCCCACCAGGCTCTTCTGTCCATGGGATTTTCCAGGCAGGGACACTGGAGTGGGTTGCCATTTCCTTCTCCACGGGAACTTCCTGACCCAGGGATCTAACCTGGGTCTCCTACCCTGCAGGCAGATTCTTTACCATCTGAGCTATGAGGGAAGCCAGACCTAGTAAGGGTGAGTTAAAAATGATGCTTGCACATCCGAGTCAGTTACTGATTCTGCTGTTGAGGCAATTGCGTACATCAGCATCAAGTCGTCTGTCACTGTGGACCTTTCCTTTGAGTGTTCTCACTCATTTTACTTTGTTGTTTATTCAGCAGTTATCTGTGGCGGGCCAGTTATCTGTGGGCCAGATCCATGATGGGTGCTGGGATAACACGCTGAGAAAAAAATGGACACTAGTCTCTGCTTTTGTCAGTTATAGCCTTCTGGGGTCATAGGTATTAATCAAATAATTATACAAATAGATGTCAGCATACATCCCAGATGGAAATTCGAAGCTGGAGAGGTGTGCAGTGTCCTCAGATCCCCTAATTGGAGGATTTCACCTAATCAGGAAGAGCAGTTTATGTTCCCTGAGGAATTGACAGATGAGCTGAGGTTCAAAGGAATTAGTCAAAGAGGAGAAGGAAAACGGAAACAGTTCAGGTCCAAGGAGCAGTATGTTAAAATGTTCCATGTTGAGTGAGAATATGGTGAATATGAATGGAGCAGAAATCACCCAAGACAGCCAGACCGTGTAGAACTTTATTGGCCCTGTTAAGGAGCTGTGTAACCTTTTCCTATGATGATGAATTACCTCTTGAGGTGAGGTGTGAGGAAAGTGGAGGTGGGCGGGGTGTTTGATCACCGTACCTCCTGGGCAGCTGCCACAGTCCTGGATGCCTGGGACACGTCAGTGAGTGGAGGAGGAGAGGGGTGACAGAGAGCCTGTTAAAGCAAGACACTTCTGTTGTCCTGGGTAAGAGGGTTTGCCATGTAGCCTGAATGGCATGATCAGGGCAGGTCTCATCGAGACAGTGACGTCGGGAAGACTTGACCGAAGCTGGGGGCGGGGGGTTGTTGTATGATGTTTGCAGCCAGCTCCCAGGCCCTCAGTGGTAGTGTGATTACAGTGTTCTCAGAGCACCGGGAGGCGAGTGAAGAGAGCACTGGAGGAACGGGGTGAGGACAGGAGCCTCAGCCCCTGTTGTCCTTCACTGAGGGAGCTGAGAAGCTGTTTCAGGTTGTCGTCGTCCTGCAGCGGGGCAGGCAGGATTTGAGGGAGGCCAGAGTGCCTGTGGGCAGGATCAGGCAGTCCAGATCCTGCCGTGGATTCTCTCCTAGTCAGGCCTCCTTTCTGCATCGTGTTCTGGATCTTTCTTCATCTTCTGGACTTGCTTTTCAGAACTTAACCTCCTTATTCATCTCTGAAGCTTGGACTTACAGCATGTGGCACGTGCCGCAGATGTTTTCCCTCCAGCCTGGGACGAGTCTGTGTGTTCCTCACGGCATTAACTGTGTCTGCACACACACGTTTCTAGTGATTAGTATATCCTTAACTGGGGGACCTAGAAGGGTTGCAACTGCAACTGTTGCCTGCCAGAACTGAGGCTGAATGTTACTTAATGTCACTAAAATTATGTCACAAAATTGGGACCTTATGAAGAATTACTTGCAAATGGAAGTTAGCTGTGAATAAAATGCAGTTTTAAAATTCAACTCTACATGCAGTTGACTCACATTTGAGTCTCTCTAGTGCTTATACGTTGAACTTGAGCTCTCCTTGCCCATCCATTGTTAGAAAATTTTAGAGGCAACATGACCTGCTGCGGAAGCTTGGATAGCCCTCCCTGAGCGCTCCAAATGACTCCAGGCGATTGTTTTTAACATTTTAACATCTTACATTTTATTCAGAAACAATTCATCTGTTTTTCAGATGAGGCGGTTTTCCATTATGGCTTGGCAGAGGATATTGACTGGTTCCCTGTGCTCTGTGCTACACAGTAGGGCCTTGTTTATCCGTTATGTATGTAATGGTTTACATCTGCCAACTCCAGCCTCCCAGTCCGTGCCTCCCCACCTTCCATCCCCCTTGGCAACCACAGGTCTGTTCTCTGTGTCTATGAGTCTTTCTGTTCCACAGATGGGTTCATTTCTGTCCTATTTTAGATTCCACATATGCATGATACCATACGGTATTTGTCTTTCTACTTACTTCACTTAGTATGATCATCTCCAGTTGCATCCATGCTGCCACAGATGGTGTTATTTTGTTCTTCTTTAATGGCTGAGTAATATTCCATTGTGTTTATAAACCGCATCTTCTTCATCCATTCATCTATTGACGAACATTTAGGTTATTTCTATGTCTTGGCTGTTGTGAATAGTGCTGCTATACACATAGGGGTGCGTGTATCTTTTTGAATTAGAGTTTTCTCTGGATATGTGCCCAGGAGTGGGATTGCTGGATCATATGGTAGTTCTATTTTTAGTTTTCTAAGGAACCTCCATACTGTTTTCCATAGTGGCTGTACCAATTTGCATTCCCACCAGTGGTGTAGGAGGGAGTTCCCTTTTCTTCACATCTTCTCTAGCACCTGTTATTTGTAGAGGGTTTTTTTTTTTTTAAACCATTTATCATTTATTTATTATTATTATTAATTTTTTTTACTTTACAGTATTGTATTGGTTGTAGAGGTTTTAATGATGGCCAGTCTGAGGAGTGTGATCTGGTACCTCGTTGTAGTTTTGATTTGCCTTTTTCTAATAATAGAGAGCTAAACTAACATTTTATACCATTCATAGAAAGCCAATGGGGCCTGACCCACTAGGTCAAGCTTTAAGTGTAGTAGGTTTACCTGCTGGGGTTTGGGAGTTTGGGGTAACACTCCAGACACACCAGATATAATCCATTTTGGATACTGAGCCATTGATCTAGTTTATCAAGAATTTGCTGATTTTCAGTTCTTATTATAAATGGTACTTTCTTTACAGCATTCCTGTTTTGGGGGCTAAACATGTTTGTTTTGTATTCACAGCCTCTAGTTTTATGGATATTGGTAATTAAGTTTTCTTAATCTCTGTAAATTGATGGTCGGTTTTTTTGGTGGACAAAATTGGATTCATTGCTAGTGAGCCAAAAAATGATCACTTAACATAGGGAGGTTTTTATTAGTCTTCTCATCACCATTTTCTGCCTGTTAAGACAAATAATGCAGTTTCTCTTACTGTGAAGAACTGTACTTATTGTTACGGGTGTCCCCTGTAGGTGAAAGCACCTGTCTTGGGAGGTCTGGGCTGGCCGGGCTCTGGGATCGTGCAGGTGGACAGACCCTGTTCTCAGTAGACTCGTGGCTGTGGAGGGCATGTCTAGGCTTTCCCCAGATAACTTGTCACAGATTATGGACTTCCTTTAATTCATTTTTACAGCTGTTTAAAGATTTAAAAATACACCTAGGTTGTTGAAAAATTGCTTTGGCTTGTTATGGACGTGGTGCCTTCTTTCCTGAGTGTTGGCTCTCTGCAGGACACAGGCTGGTGGCTGGGACCGTGTGGGTCATTGTGAAAAGGGCGACTGACTCAGTGTTAGGAAGGACAGGCACGTGGACCATAATTAGGGTTAAATCAAAGTGAGATGCAAGGAGAAAAACATTAGGGTTTGTTCCTGAAGCATTATCAAATGTTGGTCAAATAGGCAGTGATCTACTGTGCTGTGTGAAATGGGGGAAAAAATCTGTCCAAATGGAGCTTACCTTCTTATACTCAGGCATCTTTGTTCAGAAGCTGAAGAATTAAAACTAAGACTTGTTGTGGAGACATTATTTAATGTGACCTTTTAATTTTTTTTTTTTTTTTAGACAGTGACTCTAGAGGGGAAATGAAGCTGGAAAAACGCATGGATGCAGCCTCGCCTGCAGCCTGCCCAGATGTCCGCGGATAATCTCCCCGAGAGAAATTGAGCCCCTCGGATCAGGTAGCTCGTCAGAATGAAGAAAATCAGCCTTAAGACCTTCCGGAAATCTTTCAACTTGAGTAAGAGCAAAGAAGACGCGGAATTCATGGTCGTACAACAGCCAGCACTAGCTGGCGACTTCGGCAAAGAGGAGTCCTTGTTTGGGAGCTGCTACGGGAAGGAGATGGCCGGCTGCGAGCTGCACGGCGAGGACGAAAAGGGCGGCGGCAAGAACCGGGCCAAGAGCGAGAGCCTCATGGGCACGCTCAAGAGGCGGCTGAGCGCCAAGCAGAAGGCCAAGGGCAAGGGCGGCGCGGCAGCTGGGGGCGCTGCGGACGAGGACACATTCTCGTCGTCGTCGGCGCCGCTGGTGTTCAAGGACGCGCGGGCGCCGCGGCCCATGCGCTCCACGTCGCTGCGCAGCCACCACTACAGCCCCACGCCCTGGCCGCTGCGGCCCACCGCCTCGGAGGAGACGTGTATCCGGATGGAGGTGCGGGTCAAGGCGCTGGTGCACTCACCCGGCGCGGGCCCGGCCCTCAACGGCGTGCGCAAGGACTTCGGCGAGCTCCGCCCGGCGGCCGAGCCCGCCTGCCCGTGCCCGGAGCCGCCCGCCGCGCCCGGGAGCCCAGCGCCTGCGGCCGGGGACCTGCGCCTGCGCCTGGGCGAGCACGTGCCTGTGGTCCTGGGCCTGCTGCCTCAGGACTACCTCCCGTACACCGTGCCTTTGGACGGCTCCTCCCCGATGGAGGTCTCGGCCGTCCCGCCGCCCCCCGCCGCCGGGGGCCCCTGCCCCGCCCGCCGCGACGAGGACCCCGGGCGCCCAGCGCCCGAGCTCTTCGGCGACCCGCCGGTGGGCGGCCTTCTGGCGGGCCCCGCGGCGGGGGTGCTGCCGAGCCCGCGGGCGGGCCCCGACGACGGGCCCCCCCTCTCCCCGCTGCTACCTCCGCTGCAGACCGACCCGAGCCAAAGGACCTTCGCCGGGCTTGCTGGCCCGGACGCCCACGCGGCCGACAGCGTGCGCTGCCACTTGAATTTCGACCCCACCTCGGCGCCCGGGGTGGCCAGGGTGTACGACTCGGTGCAGAGCAGCGGCCCCCTGGCGGTGACCAGCCTGACGGAGGAGCTCAAGAAGCTGGCCAAGCAGGGCTGGTACTGGGGGCCCATCACGCGCTGGGAGGCGGAGGGCAAGCTGGCCAACGTGCCCGACGGCTCCTTCCTGGTGCGGGACAGCTCGGACGACCGCTACCTGCTCAGCCTGAGCTTCCGCTCGCACGGCAAGACCCTGCACACCCGGATCGAGCACTCGAACGGCCGGTTCAGCTTCTACGAGCAGCCGGACGTGGAGGGGCACACCTCCATCGTGGACCTCATCGAGCACTCCATCAGGGACTCGGAGAACGGCGCCTTCTGCTACTCGCGCTCGCGCCTGCCGGGCTCCGCCACCTACCCGGTGCGGCTCACCAACCCGGTGTCGCGCTTCATGCAGGTGCGCTCGCTGCAGTACCTGTGCCGCTTCGTCATCCGCCAGTACACCCGGATAGACCTGATCCAGAAGCTGCCCCTGCCCAACAAAATGAAGGATTACCTACAGGAGAAGCACTACTGACAGAGGCCCGCAGCCCGGCATCGTGCACTTTGGGAGTGAGAGAGAGAGAGACTGAGATACAGTTTACAGACTCTTCATCGCCATCAGAATCTTTTGCTGCCATACTCTTTATTTCAGTTTTATGTGTAAAAGTGTGTCCAGTCCGTTTAGTGGGGGGGGGAACCGTCTGCGAGGTGTCTTGGGTTCATTTTCGTTCTTTACAAAAGGGAAGTCTGGAGGTTTGAGGTGTGAAGTCTTTTCCATCAGCGTGCAGAATAATCACAATGTGAATGATCAGATTCTCCTTAACCCCCCACCCCCAGTCCTTTGCTGCTATCCACTGTGATTTTATGCATTAAAAGCACATTTCATGTGTATCCAATCCTGAGTAAAGTTGAATGAAACTTGCAGAATGAACCTGTTATGTCTCTCTTTCAGTGGCCCATCTTCAAAGATCGTGTTGAGTCAGCATAGCTGTGTGTGATTAATCACAAGAGTTTACACCTACACCGAAAATGATTTTTAATTTCATGCTCTACAAAGGTTTATTTAGAATTGTGAACTGACATAACCTTGGGTAATGGAATGCAGGTCTGCCACATATCTTTCTGCCACATTCGTTTCTAAATTGTTTGAGGTTGTGCTGTCTTTTGGTTATGAGAAGCTGGATTTTTCTGTTGCCTTCATTTTCATCTTGTGGTTTGTCTGTTTTTAATAAATGGCCTTACATTAAAAAGTTGTAAAGAAATGTATACCACCAATTTAAAAATTGTTGCCTTTTCTGTCATTAAACTCTGGTACAAATTGGCATAACGTATAAAGACCTATGGAACTAGAACTATCAAAGAAATTATTAGATGATCTTAGTTTCCTGTGATAAGCAATTTTTTGTTATCTATACTTTCCTCTGGTAAAATGTTTTATCTGTGATTTCTTTAGCTTAGACAACATTTTCTTGGGTGAACTTGATGTAGAAATGCTTTTCATAAGTGGACTAGATCCTTTGCAACATTAAAGTCTATATAAAGTTTTAAATTGATCTGAATAGAAAGAAAATGTTTTAAAGTTGGGTTTATATTTTTCTTTTATGTAGTCACCATTAAAATGTGCTAGATTTAACACTTCCTTCCCCCACCAAAAAAACAAAAGCAACAAAACCAAAAAATCCCAGTGACTTTAGTTTAAAAATTGTGGAAATTGTGGTGCACTGTTTAACAAAAATGTTAACACGGAATCAGGTGTGTGCATTTACCTACCATATATACTGCCATTTATCCATGGGTTTCTATTTTAATTTAGCTAAGTCTTAAATAGCATCATTAGTTTTTTCATCTCTTTTGATTCAGTCCTTTGCAGGGTGGGGGTAGTATGTTATATCCAATACTTTTTAGTTATTTTGAAATGCAGTACTTATTCACTGCAGATTCTTTAGTATTTTGAAATTGTTCCATCCAGAAGATGTTTCTAGCTACATAATTTTAAAGAAAATATTTCCCCTTCCAATGAAACATGTATTTTAAGACATTTCTTCTTTTTCCTATCTCTTATCCCCATTTAAAAAAAAAAAAAGAGTGAAGGTCTTAGGTCAAATTTAATAGCTTTGTCATTCAGACATATCAGTATCCCCATTTTTTTTTTTCTGTTTCTGTTTTTTTTTTTTTTAGAGTCAACTGAGAATTACCAAGAAAAGGCCCAGTGTATTAATACCTGTGTTATGGTATTTTGACTTAAAGGGGAAAAGGTACTTAATTTTGGTGGAATGTTTGATTGTACCTTGTTGCAAAGACTCCTCTTTCATTTTCTGATATGTTTTCACCTAATAAGATGGAATATGGAGTATAGTGTAATAATATAATTTAAGTGTTCATTATAAGCTATTTGGATTAAGAACTATTACAGAGTTGTAAACTTGTTATCAAATTAATGCAAGACATTTAAACTATTTTTTTGCAAAACTATTTATTTTTAAACAATTTAAAATATATCTAGGGTGAGTTAAAAGTCCCTGTGCATCTATATTAGATGGCAGGTATTGTCACAGAGTCACTGTGTATTAATAATAAGTGTTGAGATGGCTTCTCCATGTTTCTAGAAGCATTGACATGTACTCTTTGTGAGACCGTGGTGCACAGAGGTCTTTGGACTGCCCTGAACCCTGTCTTATGTGGGCATAGCCTGTTCCCCACACCTTTCTCATGATAACCATGTGTTTAAGATTGAGCCATTTGGTTTCAAGTTAAGATCATCCTGATTTCCATATAAATGTCTTGAAAATTGTATTTTGTGTTTTTATGGAGGGCAAGTCTTGATACTGTTCTAATTCAGAAAGCCAATTCGTAGTGTGCTTTTGTATGTTCATAATCTAAAATTCCTTTAAGTAAAATCACCTATTCTAATCCAATTTCAAATTGCTAGGGTCTGATAGTGTATCAATAAAAATAAAAGTGTTTGCAAAGAAATCATTTACAAACAGAGAGGAATATTGCAATGTTTTTCGCTTCTGTTTAGAGAACCATTTGGCCGAGGCAGCACAATATACTGAACAATTGGCTTTATAGGCTAGTAAAACATTCTGGTTAAAAATGGAAAGGGGAAAAGGAGAAGTCTTCATCCTGTAGTTTTTGTGCAGGTAGCGTTTGGGTGAATTTCTGGATTCTGCTGAATGGTGGCTTAGATGACATGGGTGCTGCTTGTAAGTGATTTCTTAAATGTTTGCTTCTGAAAATCTGATCTCAAGGCAAGAGAAAGAACACAGGAAAGCTGTATCCTTCTGCCATACGAAATGAATCAGAGTTGCTTTTTATCAAATATCTCATCCCAGAAACATGATGGAAGCCAGAAGCTATTTCCAGGCTTCCTAGGACACTAGTGTGCTTTTTTTTTTTTTTTTACAAATAATAAGAAAGCATAGAAAGTACTTGAAAAAGTCTCCTTTCTCTAAGGAAAACTGTGCCCCATTTTGGTACAATAATCTGAAATTTTTAGAAGGTCAAAAAATGTCACAGGAAACGATCATAGAATTTAAAATAGTTTTTAAGGAAACGAGCTACACAGGGCAACCATCTTGCTGTTAAAAGAAATCGTGCCAAAAGGCTAAACCATTGGAATATAGGAAATAAAACCCAAGTACAATATACAGGATAATTTCTGAGCCAGTATTATTAAAACAGGATAAAAGTTACTGAAATCTTCAGTAGGTTATATTCAGTGTCCCTGCTAGTGCTACCAGTCCGAATCTCTTAACAATGCTTTCAGAAATGCCAATTTTGATCATTGTACAGTTCACATTGTATATGAGAGAGATTTGCTTTATGAATGATTCAGAATAATCCGTTTCAAATCGTCATGGCTTTTCATCCAATGTGAAGTCTTAATTTGAAGTCACACTACCAGCAATAGACAGTTTCGTTGAAAACTCTAATAAGGAACACTTGCCAGTTCCATAAATAACTTTAAAATTCTAAAACAAAGTATTGGTACGCTAGTAATCACAAATTCGGTTTCTTTTAATACTTTTTTAATCCTGTAAAGATTTTTTATAAACATCCTTTTTATTAATCAGTTATAACATGGCGAGTGTGTAGTTGCTGTTTCTGAAAAGTGATCCAACCTCTACTTCCAGAGATGATGAAAAATTCTTATAGAATTTTGTAATAAGTATACATATTGGGTTAAAGAAATTTTATAGTTGTCGGAGTGCCATGGAATTAATACTTGCAATCCAGATTGCTGTAGTTTACACTTTTTCTGTATGTTTCGAATCAGGTGTGTACCATTTGTACTGAGAACACCACAGAATGAATTATCCAAAGTCCATTGATTTTAATACGTGTTTTGGTTTGTAAACAAACTATAGTAATTTCTTGCACATTTTTGGAGATTAATCGTATAAAGAATTTATGTATCTGCTTCTAGATACAACATGTAAATAAAAATTTCGTTCACAAGATCTGCCTTGTGGTCTGTTTAATAATCAGATGCAGAGTTTGACCTGTAATTAGTATAGAGCTAACTGAGTTATTTCTGGACGTCCCATATACTGGGCAGAGACTGGAGGTAGGGATCAACAAGTTTTAGTAAAACAGGAAAAGTGAAATGGTGACAGGAGAGACAGCCAGTGTTGCTAAAGCCTTCAGCACAAAGGATGGAGCGAGTTGGCAGAACATTTGCAAAACAAAGACTAATTAAAATAACACAGTAATAATAAAACCTCTCTAACAGAATGTTAGGCCAAATGATAAAAAATGTTTGGATTTTGACATTTAAAAAATATGTCCCTTATTACTTCATGATGTTCAATAGAATCAGGTGATTTTTCTGTAGGAGTTACTTAAAAATCCTTTCATAGACAATGATACCTAATAGCCACTGAGTTGCCTTATATGTTTTGAAGTTCTTGAAACACCACATTGGGTTGAACGTTCACTTGAAGATTTGTTGTTCAGTTACGTTTTAACAGGTCTTTTATCCTAGCTAATACAAAGATAAATTTTTAAATGACCTGGTTGAGAATATATCACAAATTTTGACTTTCATAGAATGCAAATAATGTGTTGTTCTAACCACGTTTTCTAGAATGGGTATCAATTGACAGCATTGATTCCAGTATCAGACTTTGCTGATGGTGGTGCTAATGAAATGGGAAATTAAGGGAAAGAGATGGTCAGGTCTCAGGAACTATGTAGAAGTTTAGACTTTACAGACTTAACACCCTAGCCAAATAGATTCTTACTCATCCAAACAGAGCAGAACTGTTGCTACAGTAGAGTCGCTCAGTCGTGTCCGACTCTGCGACCCCGTGGACTGTAACTGCCAGTCTCCTTTATCCATGGGCTTCTCCAGGCAAAAATGCTAGAGTGGGTTGCCATTTCCTTCTCCAGGGGATCTTCCTGAGCCATGGATAGAAGAACATGGGTCTCTTGCATTGCAGGCAGATTCTTTACCATCTGAGCCACCAGGGGAGCTTCCTATTAAGAGACTTTTCTAAGTATAAAGACAGGTCAGCTTAAAAAGTATCAGCAGATACGTGCTTGACTTTATCTTATAATCTATAGACAATACATTAGAATATGTAATGAATCCGTACACCTTTTCCAAAGGAATACTCGAGACAGAAGTATCTATAAAGTGATAAATGACAGTCACCAATCAGATGAAAGAGTATAGATGAAGCTCCTCTTGGTCATGCAGACAGTGCTCACTGCCACCTCATCTTTAAATTATCCTTTTTTTAACCTCACAGGTTTTACTTACGCTTTTCAACTTTTCCGAATCAAAAATATTTTTAACTTTTATTTCACTTGAATTTAGTCCTTATCCTGCTATTTTAATCTCCAATCTTTTTTAACTCTTTAGCTTCATTTAAACTTCATGTTTTAAAAATCCTTTAATTCTTTTAGTGTATTCCAGTTTCCAGTTTTAAGGGCTTCCTAACCTGTAACATCTTTAAAAAAAAAAAACTTGACTTCTGTTTTTCCTGCTCTTTTTGCATGACTTGTCTTACTAATGGATGTTTTTGCCTCATCTGCCTTCCCCATCCCCTTTCCCCAGGTGGCTGCTGCTGCTGCTGCTAAGTCGCTTCAGTCATGTCTGACTCTTCGACCCCATAGACGGCAGCCCGCCAGGCTCCCCCGTCCCTGGGATTCTCCAGGCAAGAACACTGGAGTGGGTTGCCATTTCCTTCTCCAATGCATGAAAGTGAAAAGTGAAAGTGAAGTCGCTCAGTTGTGTCCAACTCTTAGCGACCCCGTGGACTGCAGCCCACCAGGCTCCTCCATCCATGGGATTTTCCAGGCAAGAGTACTGGAGTGGGGGGCCATTGCCTTCTCCATTCCCCATGCTACCTCCCCTGAATCCAGGGCCTCCTGATAGCACCAGAGCCTGACACTGACAAAGAGCCCAGCAGCAGCGGCATCTACATTAAATATCCATATCTGAGCATAGCTGAATTTTGTAGTCATTAGACTCCTGGAGTTTTGTTTTGAATTGCATTTTCCCTACATCATACCGGGTAGCCTCCCACCTCTTCTGGAAGAATTAGAGGAGTCTCCTCTTAGGAGAGGCTCCTTCAGATTGTAAAAGCTCAGGAGAGGTTGACCAAAGCAGGGATTATCAATATTTTTACAGAGTTTATGAACAGGGTCAGTTGCCTTTGCATAGAGGTCATTTGGGGCTGTCAAATTCTGTCCTTGGTAACTGGCTTGCAAATAAGGGTACATCTCAAGCTGGAAAGAGACTCTGATCACGAGCCATGGATTTCACACCAAGGAAGTTTTTAGTAAGCACAGATTCTTCTAGGAAGCTAGCCTTTTCTGGTCTCTGTTCTG
Organism: Capricornis sumatraensis; assembly: GCF_032405125.1. NCBI lineage: Eukaryota > Metazoa > Chordata > Mammalia > Artiodactyla > Bovidae > Capricornis > Capricornis sumatraensis. The sequence continues at coordinate 9,699,697 of NC_091089.1, read as the reverse complement.
TAAGTCTAATGTGTGTGTGTGTGTTAGGTCGCTTCAGTCGTGTCCAACTCTCTGCGACCCTATGAAAGTCTAGGGTTGCACTAGTTTTTGATAACAGCTTAGGTCATAAGTTATGTGTGTGTGCTCAGTCGTGTCCGACTCTGCAACCCCATGGACTGTAGCTTGCTAGGCTCCTCTGTCCATAGAATTTTCCAGGCAAGGATACTGGAGTCGGTGGCCATTTCTCACTCCAGTATCCCGGGTCCCACTTCCCGACCCAGAGATTGAACCCTTGCTTCTCCTGCCATTGGCTTGCGTCTCCTTGCTTTGGTCTCTTGCATCCCCTGCCCTGGTAGGCAGATTCTTTTTCTTTACCACTGGTGCCACCTGGGAAGCCCATAAAATGTTCTTTTAAGTATATGGGATTCCATCCTAGAGTGTCATTAAAGAGAACCTCTCCTCCTTTGTGTAAATAATCCTCCTTCTGTCCGCAGTGCGTGCCTAACAGCTTCAGGACGTGGAGTCTGTCTCTGGTCCTCTCTGCTGAGAAGTGTTACTGAAGCCTGCTCACCTAAATGGGCTTTACTGCAGCCCATTTCTGACTGTAGTCTTTGACACCTTTTTTCTTGTGGCTGGCAAATTGTTAGCCCCATTTGGCATTGAGAATTACAAGCCTAACTGTGACTATGGGGTATGACACTTGCCTAGAAAATCAATAGATGCATTGATATATCTTTAAAGGCAGAAGAATCCATTACTTCGCAAAAAAAAAAAAAAAAGGGAGTTCTCCCAGGATGCAGTTAATGAAATCAGTGGATGAAACGAGAGCTGGATTTTACAGCATTTCTCAATTATAATACAAATGAATTGTGCTTCAGTGTTGGTCAGTCGCTAAGTTGTGTCTGCTAAGTCATACTTCTAATACCTAATACTTTAATGCTCAATGTTTATTTCTCATTTCCTAAGCCCTATGCAAGGCAGACACTTGAAGGTTATAAAAAATGAAAGTGAAGCACAGAGGTGAACCTTCCCATAGCCACACACACATACAAAAAAAAAAAAAAAAACCAAACCCAGTTTTAAAGTCATACGGTCTGGCTCCAAAAATCTATGTTCGAAGCCAGTAGGATATACTTCCTTCCTTTCTTCAGGGCTTTCTATTATTTGGAGCATTTCCATCTGTGATTGTCTGGGAAAGAACTGTAGCCTAAGTAAATGAATGACCTACTATCTTCTCTAGGGGATTACTCTGCCACTTAAATAAAAAATACTCTTGTCTAAGCCATGGCAGAAAAACTCTGACAGAGGCCTGGCTGGTGGTGTATCTGGGGGGCTTTATCTTCTGTTACTGGGGTAGGTGACCACTGCTGTCCCTTGTATGGCCTCATCAAGTTTTCTTTTAACTACCTAATATACTAACATAGGAACAAGATTCAGTGAAGTTGAACTCTTGGGAGGACTTTTCCACATGTTTGGTGCATAAGGAAAAGCGTTAATTCTGATTTTTTTTTTTTTTTTTTGCTAATAAATAATGAGATTGCCCTATTGTACTAGTAGCCATGGTTGTTCACCTTTTTTCATTTCTTTTACCTGTGCTCAGCCAATTCTCTTTCCACACCCTGAGCAAGAACTTCCTTACAGAAGTTCTAGCTATACTTAAAGTCTGTCTTTAGCTTCTCTGCCTGCACTTACATGGGTAGAAAAATGTACCACCTGTTCATATGATAAATGGTGTGATCAATCTAAGGGACATTCTCCTCCACATTTCTGGGAAATAACGATTTATACCTGCTTTATGGGCTCCCCCGTAGCTTAGGGGTAAAGAACCCGCCTAGAATGCAGGAGACGCAGGTTCAATCCCTGGGTCAGGAAGATCCCCTGGAGAAGGGAATGGCTACCCATTCCACTATTCTTGCCTGGAGAATTCCATGGACAGAGGAGCCTGGTGGGCTACAGTCTATGGGGTCGCAAAGAGTCGGACACAACTGAGCAACTAACACTTTCATGCTTTTCCTGTTCCATTGCTAATGAATTCCTTTAGTCATTGGTTCACTCATTGATGCTGAAAGTATTTCTTGAGCTTCTATTATGTGTCCAAACTGCAAAAGAAATTATAAGTGAGATGAGTTGTCATAGAAAGGTAGGGTTCAGTAAGACCTAATGTAATATTGAGAGAGGTGATTATCAAGGAACTGAAGATGGTTTATCCCATCTTTAAATAAGCGATGCCTTTACTCCCCCAGGCCATAGATGATAATAACTTCATGGTATGGTGGGTGGCTCGCTCCCAGAACTCGAACCAGGGATTCCATGCCATCCTGACCTTTTCATTTCGCCTCTCGTCTCTGGATGTCAGCTCTGTTCTCAAGCTTTCCGTGTGATGAGGGGCCTGATTGCTGGTAGCCCTCGAGACACATTGTTATAGTTTTGTAATCAGTGGAGAAATGGTGTTTCTTTCCTCTCAGGTGCAGCAGAGAGATCCTAGCCAAGACTCCAAATTGCTTAAACTGGATCCTATATTCCTTCTTGAACCGATCTCTGTGGCCAGAATAATAAAATTCTCAGATGCGTCCAGTGGGGTCACATGGCTACTCCACGGTGAAAGACAGGAGTCTGTTCCAACAGGACCTGCCCCTTCTTGCTCACAGAGGGGAAGGTGATACCTAACGTTTCACTATGTTAATGAACCAAAAAATGTGCTAATGAAATCCAAATAGTTCAATATGTATAAAAATGTGAGCATTTTCCCATGAATAGCTTTGTGTTAAATATGATCACTTTTTATTAAGCACATCAAATGTAGATCTTTCACATTCTATTTTATGAGGTAATCAAGTAGGATTACCTACTGTAGGCATGATTAGATTTATTTATTTATTTTGTAGAATAGTGAGATTACCTGGCTAACTTGTCCCCATCAGATAATAAGGTATTTAGAAGGCATAGATGTGGGACAGTATACCAGTGTTGACCATTTCTTGGAAAATTATGTGAAAACATTTGAAATCTTTTCAGTGCCTTGTATTATAATTAAAAATAAACAACCTCTAATAGATTTCACTGGAGAAGGAAATGGCAACCCACTCCAGTATTCTTGCCTGGAGAATTCCATGGACAGAGGAGCCTGGCAGGCTACAGTCCATGGGGTTGCAAAGAGTCAGGCATGACTGAGTAACTATCACTCAATAGGTTTCACTAGTGAAGAACCCTCCTGCCAGTGGAGGAGACATAAGAGACGTGGGTTTGATCCTAGGGTCAGGAAGATCCCCTGGAGAAAGAAATGGCAATCCACTCCAGTATTCTTGCCTGGAGAATCCCACGGACAGTGGAGCCTGGAGGGCTACCGTCCATGGGGTCACAAAGAGTTGGACATGACTGAAACGACTTAGTGCACACAATTATTGACCCATTAGTGGCAGATGAACTTCATTGACTGAAAAGTTTCTTCTCACTCTAAGAGATTCCCTCCGCTAGTCAGAAATTGTTTTGTTAGTTTTCTCCAGCTACCACTTATGAATCTTGTAAGTCTACTGATATCAGTCAGTTTATGTTGAGTTTTGATAGAGATCAAAGAAAAGTGAAAATCCTCTTAGAATAAAGTCATCCCATTAAAATGAGGAACAGAGAGGAGGTTATTTGAATTTCACTTCTGATTTTTCTATAGTTTGACTTTAATAAATATTGCCTAAACTATAACACTTAAAACAATTTGAAGTATCTTAATTAAAAATAATTACAGATGCTTACTCCTTGGAAGAAAAGTTATGACCAACCTATACAGCATATTAAAAAGCAGAGACATTACTTTGCCAACAAAGGTCGGTCTGGTCAAAGCTAAGGTTTTTCCAGTAGTCAGGTGTGGATGTGACAATTGGACTATAAAGAAAGCTGAGCACCAAAGAATTGATGCTTTTGAACTCTGGTGTTGGAGAAGACTCTTGAGAGTCCCTTGGACTGCAAGGAGATCCAACCAGTCCATCCTAAAGGAAATCAGTCCTGAATATTCATTGGAAGGACTGATGCTGAAGCTGAAACTCCAAATCTTTGGCCACCTGATGTGAAGATCTGACTCATTTGAAAAGACCCTGATGCTGGGAAAAATTGAAGGCAGGAGGAGAAGCGGATGATAGAGGATAAGATGGTTGGGTGGCATCACTGACTCAATGGACATAAGTTTGAGTAAACTCCAGGAGCTGGTGATGGACAGGGAAGCCTGGCATGCTGCATTCCATGGGGTCAAAAAAGAGTTAGACATGACTGAGTGACTGAACTGAACTGAACTAATTAATTCTAATTAACTAATAATTTTTTAGGTATATTAGCTGCAGAATAGATACAAGATTCCCTTAGAATGAAATTTTCTATGTTATTTCTATTTTTTGTTTTCTTTTTTTCCCTAAAAGAATTGTTTGCAGGGGTATGAAGACTCTGCTGTGCTCAGAGCGTTTATTCTATATATAGAGCGTTATCAGTTCCTGCATATACCTTTGACCCATTTATGGAAATAAAGAAAAGCCTTTGTTTTATTGAATTATTTAAAGGGACAACTTTTATTATAACAAGGTTAAGAACTTAGCATTGCCTAAAGGGCAGAACTTTTTTTTTCCATTTAGTTAAATGTTTAGTTGTAACAGTGTTTCTCCTGGCACATATGATTTGTAACAGTGTTTTTGGTTGTTTAAAAGTTGTGGGCCAACCCAGTCTATAACCAAGAGAACTTTTTCCAACCCTTTCATTGTCAGTAGATGAATTAGCTCTGGATGGAAAACATCCTGTTATTAATTTGCTTTTATTCTGTTCTTGTCACCCCCCATCCAGAAGTCTTCTAACTGTAACTCAGCCTTTTTTTTTTTTTTTTCTTATTTCCAGAAATAACATTTTAATTCATTCTATATTGATTTGGGCAAGATGAGCACAAATCTAACAAAATTCCCTGTTCAAAAACAAGAATTGATTTTGGGGGAGAGGTAAAAATTCATTTCCAGAATATTTATTCCACATGAATGGATTAAAGGTAAAAAAGGAAATCTAAATGATTCCATGAAAGGTTAAAATATACAGCCTCTTTGCCTTCTTTTGGTACAACACTGCCTTTCCCTATAGGTCTCCAAACGAAGCCGTTTCAGTGAAAATTATAAAGCACAAGGCAAAAATATACTTAAGTACTTTTCTCTGCTGTGACCTTGGAACTCTTAGTAGAGTGTGTTTGCATGCCCCTCAATAATTTACAAAATGACTTTTTCACGACTTTGATTGCTTTCTGAGCTGGTGTCTTGATTTACCAGGTGATGACCTCACTTTTGCATGAGAATGCCACTTCAGGAAGCAACAAGGTTGCTTAAAGAATCCAAACTTTGATCTATATCTTTTGATTATGGAAAAAATACAAATTTATTTCACTTATTGTTGTTGAGCCGCTAACATATCTGATTCTTTTGTGACCCCGTGGACTGTAGTCCCCTAGGCTCCTTTGTCCATGGGATTTTCCAGGCAAGAATACTGGAGTGGGTTGCAATTTCCTTCTCCAGGGGATATTCCCAACCCAGGGGCTGAACCCAGGTCTCCTGAGTTGCAAGCAGATTCTTTACCACTGAGCCACCAGGGAAGCCCAATTCACTTATTAGAAATCATGTAATTTTTGGAGCCTTTGGTTGAGAAGTACAGCTAAGGTGTGGTATGCAGAAGTTTATATTTAGGTCTCACTGGAACCCTGACTACTTATTTCCCCAGTAAGGATGGTTGGTGGTTGGGTTTCATTGCTTTAAAGGTAATTTCATTTTCTTTCTTTTCTTGGTCTACTTCTGAAGAAGTAGTTTTTCACTGCTTACAACTTAGAGACAATTGGTGGAATCCAGGCGTGTGGCAAATGCTGACTGAAAAAGGAAGTCTGAACTTGAGTTTTTAGAAAAATGTGAACCAGATACTGATTTTTTTTTTCTTTTCTTCATACTGAAATAGCTACATACATATCTAATCATTTGTGTCTTTTCAAGCTATTGGCATTTGCCATGTGATGAAAAGATAAGTTTGCCATGGAACAAGAAGATTAAATGTTAATTTTGATTTTAACTAAATTAACAATTTAATTAATATGCATTATTAGCTAAAGGGCATGAAAGAATTTATCTAAGTACATTAAATATGTAACATTTTACAACTACTAAATTGCTAAACTTCATGATTAATTGATAGAATCTTGGATTTTAACCTTTTTGTAAACTGTTTCAGTTGAAAGGATTTCTCTATAGGAACTGGGAGATAAAATTGTAATAGGGTGGGAATATATGTCTATTGTTTTCAGAGGAAGTTAAAATGTAAGAAGTTTGAATGTTCACATAGCTTTAAACTCTTCATAAAACTCTGAATAAAATAAATAAATATACCATATTGTGCTGTAGTTTTTCAGTATTCATTTCTGTGTGGGCATTAGACTAAAATTCAATTTTAGTATCATGATGTTGGTTTCTATTCAGAACTTGTGGTAGAAATGAATATGCTTAGACCCAGAGGTTGAATATATATTAAGGTAATCTCTTTGAATTTTAGTATGAACTTTTCAGTTGCATTTCTCAGCAATCCACAGCTTAGTAAAATTTACTTTTCATCTAAATAAATGACAAGATAAGGTTCTGGAGCAAATTTCCTAATAGTCTAAGTCTTTAATGATACTGAATCAGATATTTTCTTTTTTTTTTAGACATTATATTTTTATAGCTCTCATTTCAGCAATTAATCATACACTGTTTAACTGATTAACTGTCTGGTCTCCACAAAGAGATGATAAGAACCTGGAAAGTATGGTTATAATGTTTCCATAATATTCAGCGTCTAGGGTTTGGTGACTTTCTTAAAATTTTACTAAAATTAATAATAATTTTCTTTAGCAGGGACATATGCCAAAATTGTTCACAATAAAGATAAAGGGTGATTAGAGAATTATTGAAATCTTTCTTTTCTTCTTTATCTTGAATTCTTAAAATCATCTTTATCTTAAAATCCTTAAATATCATGAATCTCTCTTTTTTTTAATCTATAATATACATATACATCTTAAAATGTTCACATCTTGCCAACAGGACCATAGATGTTTCCAGTTAAAATTTTAAAATGAGAAAAAAAGAATGGATATTTTAAGAGAATCATTTCCCAGATTGTCAAGCGCTGTGTCTGTTGTTGTTTCCTAAAAGTGATCTGCTTGAGAACATGCCATGATGGAGGTGCCGTTCTGGGCAGTGCCTTCACAGCTGTTCTCTGTTAGTCCACGGCTGCAGGCTGCGGTAGAGACCATTCTCCACACTGTGTGCTCACTCAGTCGTGTCTGACTCTTTGCGACCCCATGGACTGTAGCCTGCCAGGCTCCTCTGTCCATGGGATTCTCCAGGCAAGGATACAGAAGTGGGTTGCCATTTCCTTCTCCAGGGAATTATCCTTACCCAGGGACAGAATCTGTGTCTCCTGTGTCCTCTGCATTGCAGGTGGATTCTTTACCAATATGAGCCATCAGGGAAATGTTTACATGCGTATAATAATGTAAACACCTGGATAATGATTTAACCAAACAGTGGATGTAATATTTGGTTAAATCATTGATAAATTGGTAGAATGGGGAAAGGACTGGATAGGATGTGAGTGTGTGAGCACAGAGAAGAGTTAGATCTTTGTCTTAATGTTAAGGCTTAAATGAGAAATTCAGAAATAATAGGATATACTCATAAAATACTTTAAAACAGACTTTGGCATTTGGATTAGGGAGTCGGGTTTTTCTTCAGTCACTCAGTCATGTCTGACTCTTTAAGATCCCATGGACTGCAGCTCTCCAGGCTTCCCTGTCCTTCACCATCTCCTCGAGTTTGCTCAAACTCCTGTCCATTGAGTCAGTGATGCCACCCAACAGTCTCATCCTCTGTGGTCCCCTTCTCTTCCTGCCTTCAATCTTTCCCAGCATCAAGGTCTTTTCAAAGGAGTCAGTTCTTCCCATCAGCTCCCTGACAGGAGATTGAACGTGGGCACCTTGCTCTGGAAGCGTGGAGTCTTAACTATTGGGCCACCAGGGAAGTCCCTGGCTATGTTTATGTGGGGCTGAATGTTGACTATGATGTATAAGTGATCACTTAATCTCATGTTCTTTGTATCTTTTTCCCTATAAAATGGCAGTAATTATTCTTTATCCCACCCCACATGGGATATTGCAAAGACTGTGTGCTTAGTCCCTCAGTTGTGTCTGACTCTTGCGACTGCAGGGACTGTAGCTTGCCAGGTTCCTCTGTCCATGGAATTTTTCAGGCAAGAAAACTGGAGTGGGTTGCCGTTTCCTCCTCCAGGGAATCTTTGCAGCCCAGGGATTGAACCCGAGTGGCCTATGTCTCCTGCATTGCAGGCAGACCATTTCCCTGATGAGCCATCAGGGAAGTCCAGTGAATTACTATTAAAAACAAAATTGCCAATCTTTCTGGAGGTGTTTCTTATATAAGAAACAATTCTCATTATTTCCTTGGTCTTTTTTAAAAAGAATATATCTTTATTTTAAATATGTACTTGGCTGCACCAAGTGTCAGTTGCAAGCATGCAAGATATTTTAGTTGTGGCACATGGGATATAGTTCCCCGGCCAGGGATGGAACCTGGGCCCTGTGCACTGGGAGCCGGGGGCTTAGCCACTGCACCACCAGGGAAGTCCCTCCTTGGTCTTTATAGCTGTGTCTGTAGGGTAAGTCAGCACATTCTCAGTGAAGAGGGTGTTGGTGAAATTCCTTCCAGAGAAGTCTGGCATTCATTCTAAATTGACCTGGAGGCTTGGAACTCTGGAACTTATTCTTATAAGGTTCTTATTCAAGGTTCTTATTCTTGCCAGGTAAAATTTCCATGAACTACAAGCTGTTTAAACTGGTGGTTCATCGATTTGGCCATTACTGTTGCCAGGTCTTGAGTTATTTTTGTGTTATATTTTTAGAACCCCTATGATTTGGTAGGTCCCAATGCTAAAACTGTGGAGAACGTGATGGCACCCCACTCCAGTACTCTTGCCTGGAAAATCTCATGGATGAAGAAGCCTGGTGGGCTGCAGTCCATGGGGTCGTGAAGAGTCGGACATACTGAGCGACTTCACTTTCACTTTTCACTTTCATGCATTGGAGAAGGAAATGGCAACCCACTCCAGTGTTCTTGCCTGGAGAATCCCAGGGACGGGGGAGCCTGGTGGGCTGCTGTCTGTGGGGTTGCACAGAGTCGGACATGACTGAAGCGACTTAGCAGCAGCAGCAGCAGCAATGCTAAAACTGAGTCACTGTTGTTCTTTTAGGTGTCCTGTTAAGAAAGCACATTTATTGCAAATTTGATAAGATGTTTAGCAGGAGGTGCTTCTGGATTGGTTTGTGATTTAGCATCATGGGGGTCCCGTGCTCTTTTCTTTCCTTATGTTTCCCTTTTTTTTTTTTTTTAATTTACTTTTATTTCTTTATTTTGGCTGGGCACATACAGGATCTTTCGCTGTGTTATGCGAATGCTTTATCTAGTTCCCTGACTAGAGATCGAACCTGGGCCCCCTGCATTGGGGACATGGAATCTTAGCCACTGGACCACCAGGGAAGTCACATTTCCTTAATGTCAACATCTGTCGCAGGTTCAGGTTTTATCCTTAGGTGGCATGCTTCAAGGCCACCAGGTCGTTGCCACACCCACAGACAGCAGGTCTTCATGCGGCCAGGTGTGAATGCAGGAGAGGAGGGCTGTCAGGGTGGAAAAGGCCACCCTTCCCACAACACCCGTCTCCTGTATCCACGGAGAAATATCTTTCCCGGAGGTTGCTCTGCCTACATCTCTCTGGGCAGAGGGGGTCTCATGGCCTCCCTCCCTGAACTGCAAAACTGGCTGGAAAAGGAAGGATCTCACTTTTTCAGCATCTGCATTTGGAGGTGGGCGAGGAGAAGGGGTGGAGAACTGCTGACCAAAGCATTTGTTACAACTAACCAGCTCCCTTTATTTCTCTCCCTTCTACTCTGTTTACAGATGGCATCATCTGACAACAGCCTCCCCTGCTCAGGAAGGGACTTGGAAAAAGTTACGACAGTGGCTGCTGACACTTCCTATCAAGCATGGAAGAGTGGGGTTTCCAACCTGGCTACATGAAAGGTGATCAGGTCCATTTAAATTGCTTTGAAGTTTATCCAAAGCACCACAAAACTGTGCAAGCTGAAGAATCGAGGGGTAAAGCTCTACTGCTGGGGATCTTTTCCTCTTAACTGCCTTGTGAAGGGAGCAGGCAGCCATTAATGCTACTGATTTTATAAATAGTGATGAGCAATTAAAGGAGTGTGCTGTGTGTGTCTGTGTGCTCAGTTGCTCAGTCATGTCTGACTCTTTGCAACCCCATGGACTGTAGCCTGTCAGGCTCCTTTGTCCATGGAATTTTCCAGACAAGAACACTGGAGTGGGTTGCCATGCCCTTCTCCAGGGGATCTTCCTGATTCATGGATCAAACCCACATCTCTTGCAGCTCCTGCATTGGCAGGTGGATTCTTAACCACTGCACCACCTGGGAAGCCCCAATTAAAGGGGCAACAGTTCAGATTCTAGGAACCAGGTGTGAACAATTTCATTTCTAGGCTCTGAATGACCAAAGGTGCCTGGACTATAAATTTTCTGTCCAAAACATGTTTGGTATATGTTCATGGACAGCTGGAATTCATCTGAAATTCACGGGTCTGACATTTTAAATCACTGTTTCTGATTTCCATGCTTTTATAGTGAAGTTTGTATTTTGTTGGCTCCAAACAGTTGAAGAATGGCATAGGATGACCTTGTCATCAGGCAATATACAGCACAATCAATTCTATGTGTTCCTTCTAGAATAGTTCCCACAGATAGGAAAGTAGGAAGCATATCCTGGCATCCTTATCCTGGGTATTTTCTCTGTTTTTATTGTAGCCAATAAAATATTGACTTCAGCAGCTCACCTTGCGAGAGGAGTGTGATGGACTTTAGAGGACTTCCCTGGTGCTCCTGAAGCAAGGGGCCTGGGGTTTGATCCCCGGTCAGAGAACTAGATTGCACAAGCCACAGTTCAGAGCTGGCATGCTACACTAAGGATCCAGCATGCCGCAGTGAAGACCAAAGGTCCTGTGTGCCACAAATAAAGCACAGTCAAATAAAAAATGTAAAGTGGAATGAATGAAGAAGATGTGGTGTATATATATATATATGGAATATACCTCGGCCATTAAAAGGAACGAGATAATGCCCTTTGCAGCACTGTGGATGAACCTAGAGAATATCATACTGAGAGAAGCAGTTAAATCAGAGAAGGAGAAATGCAGTATGACATCCCTTATGTGTGGGATCAAAAAAAAAAAAGATACAGATGAACTTACTAACAAAACAGAAAGTGACTTACAGACTTAGAGAAGGAACTTGTGTTTGTTCAGGGCTGGGGGAGGGAAGAGGGAGGGATAATTAGGGAGTTTAGGATGGACATGTGCACACTGCTATATGTCAAATGCAGAGCCAACAAGAACCCATGAATGAATAGCCAACAACGACCGATTTGTTTGCAAAGGGTTGTCACAACTGATTTTAACTAAGCGTGTAGACAGTGGTAGCTGAGGACTCTCTAAAGGTTGAAGATCACCTGTGGAGCTCATCAGAGCCTATTTATTCAGAGTTCTGTCAAGAGGGAGTCAGCTACTATTGCACTCCTGCAAGAAACTCAAGGGTTCCCCAGTGGCTCAGCGCTAAAGAACCCGCCTTCCAATGCAGGAGACTGGGGTTCTATCCCTGAGTTGGCAACCCACTCCAGTCTTCTTGCTGAGACAATCCCAAGGACAGAGGAGGCTGGCGGGCTACCATCCATGAGGTCCCAAAGAGTCTGACATGACTCAGTGAGTAAACCACAACGAAGAGACTCAGAGGTTTGAAAGGATGATTTTATAGAGTAAAAGGAGGACATTTCAAACAGTCTTTGGTCGTTGTCCTCTTTGGGAGGGATTGTCCCCTAAGGTGGGGTTTTTGGAAGTGGTTTGGAGGTGGTAGGAGTGGGTAGTGGGTGAGGAGTTTTCAGACCGACCTGCAAACTTATTTGACAGTGTCCTTAGGCTCATGGGGGGGAAGTCTTCTCATGGATAGGCCATGGGAGTGTTCCTGTCTTAAATGAAAGGATATCTGGTGCTCTGCCTTGGGCTCTAAGTCCAGCCTAAGCCAACACTGTAGGATCATTGCATCAAACCCCAGTGTTCAGCATATACCAGCACCTGGCATATAGTGAGCAGTCAATAAGTATTCATAGAGATGCATGCTAAGTCTCTTAGGTCGTGTCTGACTCTTTGTGACCCCATGGACTGTAACCCACCAGGATTCTATGTCCATGGGCTTCTCCAGGCAAGAATACTGGAGTGGGTTGCCATGCCCTCCTCCAGGGGATCTTCTCAACTCAGGCATGGAACCCTTGTCTCTGGTATCTATCTGCATTGGCAGGTGGGTTCTTTACCTCTAGCTCCACCTGGGAAGCCCATGCATAGAATATGCAATACATATTTTATAAAAAAGGGGATCTTTCTCCCAACATTTTACTGTAAAAACTTCCAAATATAAAAGTGGAAAGAGCTGTACAGTCAACATCCAAATCTCCACCACCTAGATTCTATAATTAAAATGTTACTGTGTTTGCTTCGTCAAATATCTATCCGTGTATTCACTCCAGAGGAGGGATTTTCATATGATACATTTGATTAAGCTAATGAGAAAACAAAGTTTATAAACTTACTTACATGAGGAGAGTTCCTAGTTCAACAGAATAATCAGTGATAGCTCCAGAAATGTCTTAATTGCCCTTACAAACCACTGTTTGCCAAACATGGGAGGGGCTCAGTTCCCGTATAAGGCTTCCGGTGTACATGGACTTGAGGCAATGAAAGTGCTAAAGGTTCCTTTTTTGATAGTATTACTGAGCCAGAATTTACCTAGTCTTTAAGTGAAAGTGAAAGTTGCTCAGTCGTGTCCAACTCTTTGCGACTCCATGGACTCTACAGTCCTTGGAATTCTCTAGGCCAGAATACTGGAGTGGGTAGCCTTTCCCTTCTCCAGTCTTAAAAGTGACTTTTAGTAAACTTGTAGGGAGAAATGCCAAAAAAAAACACCAAAAAAAACACACAACACTACATGGGATTTTAAGCTTAGTGGAGCTACTACGATCAGTGTTTGTCATATGATTTTTTTGAAGATTCCATGAAATCCTATGGACAGGGGAGCCTGCTGGGGTCGCAGAGTCGGACACGACTGAGCATGCATGCCCTTGCAGCTTACTTCACAAATGAAAGTCTATTTGTGGATTCAAAGAGACAAGTAAAAGTTGAATATGCCTGCTGCCTCACAGCCTGTTAGGAGGCCAGCCATCAGGATACGTCTGCTTGTTTTTTCCTCGGTTGTGTACTTTTTCTTGAGAGTTAATGTGTCTCTGCATACTTCTCTCTAGTGCTAGAGGTCTGTGTGCTATGAAAAGTCTAGCAACCGGCCTCTGACCAGGGAGGGGAGGACCTGTGGGTGTGACCAGGGCTCATTGCAGACTTTGAGCCCAGAGCCAAGTGCCTTGAGTTTGGATTCAGCCACCATCCTTCATACTGGGGGCAAGTTGGAACTTACCTGGTGGCCCAGTGGTTGAGAGCCCACCTGCCAATCCGGGAGACACGGGTTCGATCCCTAGTCTGGGAAGATTCCACTTGCCGAGGAGCAGCTAAGCCCATGGCGCAACTGCTGGAGCCCGAACCTCTAGAGCCTGTGCTTTTCGACAAGAGAAACCACAGCAGCAAGAAGGCCACACACCGCAAGGGAGAGGAGACCCATCTGATGCAGCTAGAGAAAGCCCGCACGAAGCAGTGAAGACCCAGTGCAGCCAGAAATAAATAAATAAAAATTTTAAAAAATAGCTGGGGCAAGTAATTTAGCTGCCCTGAGTTTAAATTTCTGCATCATGGAATTAATTTCATCCAGCTGAAATCACCTCCCCAGGTTATGATCAAGATGAGTGTTAAATGCCTGGCTCCTATTGACAATAGTCAATACTAGTTGTCATCAGTTAAAATGTGGTAAAAATTAGATACTTAGGAGGAAATTAAAATATATTGGTAGAATAGAATTCTTAGTTTTGAGCTGGAAGGGACTTCAAAAATCCTATCCCTCTGACAGACTTCTTGTTTTTGTTCAGTTGCTCAGTCATGCCAGACTCTTTGTGACCGCATGGACTGAGGCACACCAGGCTTCCCTGTCCTCACCATCTCCCCTGAGTTTGCTCAATTCATGTCCATCGAGTCGGTGATGCCATTCAACCTTCTCATCCTCTGTCACTCCCTTCTCCTCCTGCCTTCAATCTTTCCCAGCATCAGGGTCGAAAAAGAAACTGAAATCCAGAGACATTAATTAATTTCCCCACAATAATCACTGAACTTATCCTGGAATAGGGTGAAAAGTGAGGGTTTTTAAATTCCCTTAGTTAAAAAGCTCTTTCCACTATAACAGGTAATCCTGATTTGAGGATGCCAAAGACGGCCTCTTGCACCGTGAAGAACACAGTCCCCAAAGATACTCAGACCTGAGTCCACATCTGGACGTCAGCTCTTATTTTGTGGCCCAGGTAAGTTACACCTTGGTTTCCGCTCTGTAATAGGGTTTTGTAATCCCCCCAGAGGAGGCTGTTCTGAGGTTAAATAAGATAACAAAATAAGACACATCGCACAGTGCTTTGGCATATAGTGACAGGTTCCCCATTATGGCTGCTGCTGTCATTGAAAACCAGGAAGAGAAGGTGGAGAAGGAGGAGGAGGAGGGGTTTAAAGGGAAGAACCCATTCCCGAATTCTCATAAGGGCTTGTGGAAGATGTGGATCCTGAGAAGACTGTGGTGCTTTCAGGGTCCATTAGAAGGAAAGCAGAGACCAAGTAGGAGGATGGGAGATGAGATGGAAAGGAGAGCAGAGAGCAAAGATGTTGATGGAAAACAGCTGATGGTCGTCGAGCATTTCTGTTCCTTTCTGGGTTCTTGCCTTTGTTTAGAGACAGATGATCCCAGACATGGTGCAATTTGACTCCACTGCTAGGTTTGCACCCACAGCCTTCCACCTCCCTCCTGTGCAAGCAATTACTCTTTCTTGATTTCTGTGCATGCGTGCATGCTAAGTTGCTTCAGTCATGTCTGACTCTTTGCAGCTCTATGTACTGTAACCCGCCAGGCCCCTTGGTCCATGGGATTCTCCAGGCAAGAATACTGGAGTGGGTTGCCGTGCCTTCCTCCAGGGGATCTTCCCCACCCAGGGATCGAACTCATGTCTCTTACGTCTCCTGCACTGGCGGGTGGGTTCTTTACCATTAGCGCCACCTGGGAAGCGCTTCTTGACTCCTACCTGAGCTTAATTTTTTTTAGAACTTTTTATTTTGTATTGGGGTATAGCCTATTAACAATGTTGTGATAATTTCAGATGAATAGTGAAAGGACTCAGCCATACGCATGCATGTACCCATTCTCCCCCAAAGTCCCCTCCCAATTTTTTAAATTTCGTGGATCCAAACCATTGTCTCGCCAGGCTGCTTTGCAACCCTCAGTGTGTTATACTGAGTAGCTGTATAAAATGTAGGCTCAGAATAAGCTTTTTGCTCAGTAATAGAGTGGTGGTGGTTGTGGTGGTGGTAAGTCGCTTCAGTCGTGTCCGGTTCTGCAATGTATGTTTTGAATTCACGTTGTAACCTTTATGATAGCTGGGCAAAGTGGACAGACTGATGGAGTCCACGAGGCAGGGAAGTGTCCTGGTCAGGAGCACCGTGCTGTGGAAGCATCTGTGATGATGGAAATGTTCTTCATCTGCTCTGCCCAGTAGAAGCCACGGGCCGTGCATGGCTATTGAGAACTTGAACTGTGGCTAGTGCCGTTGAAGAACTGAACCTGTAATATTGTTTGATTTTAATTAGGTTAATTAGTTTATTCTTAAAACTTTATTTTGTTGAAGTATATTTGATTTCAGTTCAGTTCAGTCACTTAGTCGTGTCCAACTCTTTGCGACCCCATGAATTGCAGCACACCAGGCCTCCCTGTCCATCACTAACTCCCAGAGTTCACTCAAACTCATGTCATCAAATTGGTGATGCCATCCAGCCATCTCATCCTCTGTTGTCCCCTTCTCCTGCCCCCAGTCCTTCCCAGCATCAGAGTCTTTTCCAATGAGTCAACTCTTCACATGAGATGGCCAAAGTACTGGAGTTTCAGCTTTTGCATCATTCCTTCCAAAGAAATCCCAGGGCTGATCTCCTTTAGAATGGACTGGTTGGATATCCTTGCAGTCCAAGGGACTCTCAAGAGTCTTCTCTAACACCACAGTTCAAAAGCATCATTCTTCGGTGCTCAGCCTTCTTCACAGTCCAACTCTCACATCCATACATGACTACTGGAAAAACCATAGCCTTGACTAGACGAACCTTTGTTGGCAAAGTAATGTCTCTGCTTTTGAATATACTATCTAGGTTGGTCATAACTTTTCTTCCAAGGAGTAAGCGTCTTTTAATTTCATGGCTGCAATCACCATCTGCAGTGATTTTGGAGCCCCCAGAAATGAAGTCTGACCCTGTTTCCACTGTTTCCCCATCTATTTCCCAAGAAGTGATGGGACCAGATGCCATGATCTTCGTTTTCTGAATGTTGAGCTTTAAGCCAACTTTTTCACTTTCCTCTTTCACTTTCATCAAGAGGCTTTTTAGTTCCTCTTCACTTTCTGCCATGAGGGTGGTGTCATCTGCATATCTGAGGTTATTGATATGTCTCCCGGCAATCTTGATTCCAGCTTGTGTTTCTTCCAGTCCAGCGTTTCTCATGATGTACTCTGCATAGAAGTTAAATAAGCAGGGTGACAATATACAGCCTGACGTACTCCTTTTCCTATTTGGAACCAGTCTGTTGTTCCATGTCCAGTTCTAACTGTTGCTTCCTGACCTGCATATAGGTTTCTCAAGAGGCAGGTCAGGTGGTCTGGTATTCCCCTCTCTTCCAGAATTTTCCACAATTTATTGTGATCCACACAGTCAAAGGCTTTGGCATAATCAATAAAGCAGAAATAGATGTTTTTGTGGAACTCTTGCTTTTTTGATGACCCAGTGCGTTAATTTATGCAGTACAGCACGGTGATTCAGTTATACATGTATAGACATTCTTTTTCATATTCTTTTCCATTACAGTTTATCATAGGATATTGACTGTAATTCCCTGTGCTGTTCAGTAGGACCTGTTGTGTGTCCATTCTATATGTCATAGTTTGCATCTGCTAATCCCAAACTCCCTAACCATTCCTCCCCCCGTCCCCCTCCCCTTTGGCATAATTAGGTTAATTTAAAATTTAAATATGGCCACATGTGGTTAACAGCTACCACATGGGGCTGTGCAGGACACGGCGCAGACGCTTAAGACAAGGCCAGGGTTCACATCCCAGCCTTGACCTCGCTGGTCTCTGCACTGCTCAGTCCCGAGGTGTCTTCATCTGTCAGGCCTCTGTGAAGACCATGAGTCAGTAGATGAGGTCAATATATGGAAAGACATGCATTGAGCCAATGTATGGAATAAGTCACTATATGGAAATGAATCAGTATATGAAAAGTACTTAAAACAGTACTCCCCTGGTGGCTCAGTGGTAAAGAATCCGGCAGGAGACATTCACCAAGAACCTAGTACAGGAGACCTGGGTTCAATCCCTGGGCCAGGAAGATCCCCTGGAGAAGGAAATGGCAACCCAGTCCACTTTTCTTGCCTGGGAAATCCCACAGACAGAGGAGCCTGATAGGCTGCAGTCCATGGGGCCACAAAGAGTTGGACACGACTTAGTGACTAAACGACACTTAAAAAAATACCTGAAAATATCATATAAATATATATGATGCCGACCCAGGGATCAAACCCAAATGTCCTGCAAATGGAGAATCCAAGATTCTTTACCACTGAGCCACCTGGAAAGCCTGTGTAACTAACATACAACACTGTATTAATTTTAAGTACACCTAATGACTTTATATTTGTATATATTATGAAATGATCACACCAGTAAGTCTAGTGACATTCACCACTGTATATACAGAATTTTTTTTCTTGTGAAGAGGTCTTTTAAGATTTTCTAACTTAGCAACTTTCACATGTGCAATATATTGTTGTTAACTATAGTCACCAGGCTGTACATTTTATTTCCATGACTTTTTAATTTTATAACTGGAAGTTCCTACCTTCTGACTCCCTTCATCCATTTTGCATCCTACTTTTCCAGCCCCTTCCTCTGGCAGCCACCAATATGTTCTCCATGTCTGTGAGCTTGCTTTTTTTGTAAACTTCTGTTTTTTTTTTTAGATGCTACGTATTAAGTGAGATCATATAATATTCGTGTTTCTCTTTTAGCATTATTTCGTTTAGCATAATGCCCTCAAGGTCCATCCATGTTGTTGCAAACAGTAAGATTCCATTGTTTTTTGGCTGAATAATATTCCAGTGTGTGTATGAGCCACGTTGTCTAGTCATCCATTGGTGGACACTTAGGTTGCTGTCGTGTATTGGCTATTGTACGTAGTGCTTCTAGGGACAGGGGAGCGTAGGTGTTTTCAAGTTGGTGTTTTCATTTTCTCTGAATAAATACCTAGAAGTGGAATTGCTAGATCATATGGTAGTTCTGTTTTTAATTTTTTGAGGAACCTCCATCCTGTCTTCCATAGTGGCTGTATCAGTTTACATTGCCACCCGTAGTACACAAGTGTTGTCCCCGCCACACATCCTTGCCAAAAGCTGTCATTTCTTGCTTTTTGATAATGGCCATCCCAAGAGGTGTGAGGTGGTATCTCATCGCCTCGTTGTGGCTTGGATCTGCATTTCCCTGACGATTAGTGATGCTGAGCATCTTTGCATGTACCTATTGGTCTTCTTTGCAAAAATGTCTGTTCAGATCCTCTGCCTGTTTTAAACTGGATTGTTTATTTATTTATTTTTCTGTTAAGTTGTATGAGCTCTTCATATACGTTGGATATTAACCTCTGTCAGATATATAATTTGCAAATATTTTCTCCCACCTAGTAGGCTGCCTTTTCATCTTGTTAATGGTTTCTTTTGCAGCGCACAGTGCCATCAACAGGCTCCATGTTGGACACCGAACAAGGTAAAACACTGGACAAGAGACTATGACTCCTGCTGTCATGAAATTTATAGGGAGGGGTGTGTGTGTGTGTGTGTGTGTGGGTGTGTGTGTGTGTTAGTCATTCATTTGTGTCCGACTCTGCAACCTGATGAATAATAGATTGCAAACATCAACTTTGGGGAAAAAAAGCTAGACCAGAAAGAAATCTTACAGCAGCTTGTGTACAGCAGCCTTTAATAAAACAAAAACTTCCTCTAAAATCTTTACTAGAAAATAGAGATTTGGTCCCCTAGCGGCCCTCAGGAAAATAGTGATGTGCAGTGTGTATTTCCCGTTATGACACTAAAAGCCCTTAAATTGGGTGTTTCTGTTCAATCACAGAACTAAGAACGTAGACATTGATCAAGCCCCTCACTGGGGATTTATTATTAAAGTGAAACACCGAGGAGTTATTAGATCAATAAAAATCTCTAAAATGATTTTGAAATGATCAGAGAATGGGAAACAAAAGGATATAGTAGCAACATTATTTGGATTATGGGAACCAGGAAGTGTAATTAGCTATAAGAAGTGAAATGCATGAGATGAATATTATTGCTCATGGAAAATATAAAACAAAAAAGTACAAAAAAAGAGACAAAGCACACAGCCCATGTGCTTTGTAAAAATTATTTGATTGCCATTGCTAAGGTACATTAGTTTATCTGTGGTGCTTTATAAATATAATAATAGCAATGCACGTGTGTGTGCTCAGTGGGGTTCGACTGTTTGTGGCCCCATGGACTGTAGCCCAGCAGGCTCCTCTGTCCAGGGGATTCTCCAGGCAAGAACACTGGAGTGGGTTGCCATTTCCTTCTTCTGGGGATCTTCCTGACCTAGGGATCGAACCCACATTTCCTGCATTGGCAGGTGGTTTTTTTACCGTGTGCCACCTGAAAAAAACAATAATAGAAAGTGAGGGATTACAAGAACAACAAACGAAACCCAAGCTATCTTTGCTGCCTCATTTTATGATAGCTACACCTTTCCTAAAAGATATTTGAAAGCATCTTATGATAATTAAATTGTGACCGTGAGGAAAGGGCGTGAGGAAGGTGCTGGGGGGATTTTGCACGTGATATAGACTCTTCCCTCCAGGCTTCGTCCCAGGTGCAGTTCAGATCCCTAGGGCTGTGAACACTGGCCTATCTAAGAGGAGTTTCCTTAGACAAACTGCACATAATGCCATAACAAGTTAAGTCAAACAGTAGCAAGTGATACTTATTTAGGCCAAGCCGGGTTCCATTGCTGGGCGGCGATCATCCTGATGGCTTTGTGGAGAGTGGAGGGGGACTTGGGCCAGGATAATGGACCAGTTTTGGAACAGGCACACAGGATTGAAGAGCCAGCTGAAACAATGGAGTGTGTAAACAGGAGTAGGAGGGAGCCGGCCTTGTAAGGATCCTTGGGTTGATTTCCTTTCCTGGGATAGAGGATGTGGGTTGCAAGGCTTCCCTGGTGGCTCAGATGGCAAAGAATCTGCCTGCAATGCGGGAGACCTGGGTTCCATCCCTGGGTCAAGAAGATCCCCTGGAGAAGGAATGGCAACCCATTCCAGTATTCTTTTTTATTTATTTATTTATTTTAATCGGAGGCTAATTACTTTACAATATTGTGGTGGTATTGCCATACACTCCCTCCCCATCTCATGCCTCAGGGTTGTCCCAGTGTACCAGTTTTGAGTGCCCTGTTTCATGCATCGAACTTGGACTACAGTATTCTTACCAAGAGAGTTCCATGGACAGAGGAGCCTGGGGTGCTACAGTCCATGGGGCTGCAAAGAGTTGGACTTGACTAAGAGACTTAGAGAGAAAGAGAGAGAGAAATAAATAGGAATAAATACATCAGATAGCAATGTATTATGGAGAAATTTGACACACTTGGGAAAGAGCTTGGGTTTTATCTCGTAATTCAACCATTCTGCCCCCTTGTAGTGGATTAGGATCACCAGGGAGCTTTATGGAAAGGCAGACTCCTGGGCCTCTAGCTGACTGCCCCAGAAATGTGGTGAGTCCTATAACCTTCAGTCTTTTCAAGTTCCTTAGATGGTCCAATCCATGGACCAAAGTGTACAAACCAGAGCTGCAGGTAATGGAGAAATACAGAGACTTTTCAAGACAGGAATTTGAAAGTGGAATTCCCAAGAAGCTTGATTTTTTTTAGAGGTGAATGTTCAGGGTGACTTGGGCTTCCCAGGTGGCTCAGTGGTAAAGAATCCGCCTGACAATGTAGGAGACACAGGTTTGATCCCTGGTTCAGGAAGATGCCCTGGAGGAGGAAATGGTAACCCACTCCAGTATCCTTGCTGGGAGAATCCCATGGACAGAGGAGCCTGGCGGGCTACAGTCCATGGCGTTGCAAAGAGTCGGACACGACTGAGCGACTGAACAACAACACAGCATTCTGTGAGTTTCTGTGGAATCTCACTTGCTGAACCTGCCACCCTGCCCTTCTTCGAGCTGTCTGAGCAAATCTAAACCTCCACTTTCATCTGTCTGTCTGCCCAGTTAGAGCTGGCCATGGCAGGACACAAACCCACAGCTGGGTTGACTGGTTTATTTTCAATTCATGACCACAAAAGTCAAGTGGTTTTGCAATGCTGCCTGGAAGTCATTCTTTCAAAACCCAAGGCTGATCCCTTCTCTGCTCAAACAGGCCCAGTTATCTCCACATAGAAGCAAAGTTCCTCCAAAGCCTGGGAGGCCACGCCTGTTCCTGGAGGCCCTCCCTTCCAAACTAGGGGCAGAGGGACAAAATCTGCCCTCGGGGTTCCTCCTGGTCTCAGCGGTGACACGACCATTCTCTTAGTCGAAGAGAGCTCAGCACCCCAGCCCTGGAGAAGGGCATGGCTACCCACCCCAGTATCCTCGCCTGGAGAAGCCCATGGACAGAGGGGCCTGGTGGGATATGGTCCATGGGGCTCACAGAGTCAGACAGGACTGAGCGACTGAGCACGCTCAGCACCTCAGAGCCTCTCTCAGCTCCTCCTACTTCTTCCTCCTTTGCAGCCTCTCAGCAGAGCCCTTCCGTTATTTTGCAACAAGGTTCTTTATTTCCACTGCTCCCCCTACCAGAACGTCTCTAAGTTTAAACCCAAAATGAGAGGTAACTGGCTGGACAGGAGGCCGCCGGGAGGCAGAATGAGGAAACGGTTGCAGAAGACTCCCCTCTGACTCCCCTTGCTGCCCTCACGGCCTTTGCTTCATTGTCACGGTGTTTTCCCCGACCTTCGTTTTCACTGACTTCACCAAGACAAGGGAAGGTAAAGGAAAGAAAACAGCTCGGTAAATAAAGTTGACTATGATCTTATTATCCTGATTCGCTGTTGTTGTTTAGTGGTGCAGTCCTTCTGACTCTTTGACACCCCATGGACTGCAACCGCCACGGGGTTGCAAAGAGTTGGACATAACTGGGCGACTGAACTGAGCTGGACTGTAGCCCCCCAGGCCCCTCTATCCATGGGATTCTCCAGGAAAGAATACTGGAGTGCGTTGCCATTTCCTTCTTTAGGGGATCTTCCTGACACAGGGATCGAATCTGTGTCTCTTAAGTCTCCTGCATTGGCAGCTGGGGTCTTTACCACTAGAGCCCCCTAGGAAGCCATCTGCTATACTGCCTACTTATTCACGTGTATCTTATGTAACCTGCTCCTGTCATCCTGCCCTGGAAGGTTTCTCCACTTACTTCTAGGTGTTTGCAGGAAAGGAGCCTCGTGTACTCAGAGCCCCCTGCCCACCCCTCCTTGAGGCCTATCTCCTGACTGCGAGAAGGAGCACCTCCCCTTTCATCCGTTCCTTTCTGGGATGGAAGCTGGCGGCCTGCTGGGTAGCCCCTTAGTTCAGTCGCTCAGTCGTGTCTGACTCTTTGTGACCCCATGGACTGCAGCATACCAGGCCTCCCTGTCCGTCGCCAACTCCCGGCGTTTACTCAAACTCATGTCCATAGAGTCGATGATGCCATCCAACCATATCATCCTTTGTCATCCCTTTCTCCCACCTTCAATCTTTCCCAGCATCAGGGTAGCCCCTGGAGATACATTTGTGATCACAACAGATGAAAATTCATGCCTTAATAACTTTCATTTAGCAGAAGGATCAGATAATAAGCATTGAAAAAAAACAAAAGTGAATTGCATAGTAATCTAGGAGGAAGGGCTTTAAGGAACAGAAAAATCAGTGTCAAGTGGTAGAAATGCTGGGAGAAGTGGTGGGGATTGCCCTTTCAAGTCAGTGGCCAAAGTCACAGTATTTCACTCTGAGAGGATAATGACAAGTTTTCTTTTAGATATGTTAAGTATGAGATGCAGATGGGTGATACAAATAGCCTGGGGTCAGTGTGAGATTAAAAAAAAAACAAAACTAGACTTGAATGGAGAAGACAAAGCCAAAGGTAATATTCTCTCTCTCTCTCCCTCTTTTTGGTATTTATTTATTTGGCTGAGCCGGGTTTTAGTTGCAGTATTCTTCATTGGGTATGGCATGTGGTTGAGGCATGCAAACCCTTTGTTGGGGGCATGTGGAATCTAGTTTCCTGACCAGGAATCGAACCTGGGTCCCCTGCATGGGGAGCTTGGAGTCTTAACCGCTGGACCACCAGAGAAGCTTCAATAATAGTCTCTTAAAAGTTCTCTGTGCTTCACATCTCCTGGTCTCTACATTATTTTCTATGTTATCCAGCCTGATCTTTGTAAAACACAAATTGGGTCCCGGCACACCCCTGTTTATCTAGAGAATTTATTATTCTTTCTGGCTTTATCCTTTTGATGACTACTTTAGTGCCCAGAAGGCAGCAGCATGGATGAACACCAGTTTTCTTTTTCCTTTCTCTTTCCTTCTCCAGATAGAATGCCAGTTTATCTGGGAAGATGAATTCGAGAACTTCCATGACTGAGTTTGGGTGGATATCACATAAAACAGATTTTAAAACTCCTTAATGGGATTAATCATGAGGATTAAATGAATCAGAGTAAGAGGATATCAGATATTCTGTAAATTATGTCTTATTTATAGCTTTCCCAGAATAAGGGGATTCCCAGGTGCTTCCCTCATAGCTCAGTTGATAAAGAATCTGCCTACAATGCAGGAGACCTGGGTTCGATCCCTGGGTTGGGAAGATGCACTGCAGAAGGAAATGGCAACCCACTCCAGTATTGTTGGAGAATCCCATGGATAGAGGAGCCTGGCCGGCTATAGTCCGTGGGGTCGCAAAGAGTCAGACGCGACTGAGCACACATTCACGCAGGCACACAGAATACGAAACTTGCTCATCAGATCAACAGCGGTGTAGGTATTTGCATCCTAGTGGAGTCGAGCCCAGGACTATTACAGGAAGGGAGACTCCTTCCAGGGCCTGAGAGCAGGCTCTTGTCTACTCAGAAATGAATTGTGGGGGGAGACACATGTGCTGACAAAGCAAGGGGCACCAATGGAGAGCAGAGGGTAAGGGAACCCAGGAGGACTGCTCCGCCACGTGGCTCACAGCCTTGGGTTTTATGGTGATGGGGTCAGTGTCCGGATTGTCTGAGGTCAATCGCTCTGATTCAGAGCCCTTCCAGAGATGGATTCCAGAGAGGAAGATTCTGGGAGGTTGGTGGGACATGTGGTCTGTGTCTTCTCTCTCCTTTTGACCTTTCCCCAGTTCTGGTTGGTGTTAGTTAGTTCCCCGTTTCTTTACCATGACTTCCCGTGGAAGATAACATGTGAAAGGAGGTTCAAGAGGGAGGGGACATATGTATACCTATGGCTGATTCATGTGGATGAAACCAGTACAATACTGTAAAGCAATTATCCTTCAATTAAAAATAAATTAGAAAAAATAAAGATAACTCATGCAAGTGGTTTCTATGGTGCCTGGCCAGCGTGGGTGGTTTTGGTCAGTATTTCCCCTAAGAGTACTGATTGGGTCACACGGAGGCATCATGTTCCAAGGAAATTTTGCAAATGTGCTCATCTACTTCTGTGCCTTGGCCGAGGTCCCAACGGATCCTGAGTTCTCTCTACCTTCGCTTCCCGATCCATGGGGGACAAATCACCAAGACGACCTTTTCAACAGTGTCTTGCTTTTCCCAGAGAAAGCATGAGTCAGCATTGGGCTGCACAGCTTAGACTGAATTTGGGCACCATGAAGAATGCTCTGTCTTAAATGCCTGGGGGAGGCGTTTCACAATGATGGTTGTAACCGCCCATGCCCTCACTGACATCAAGACTCCGAAATCCCCTGGGGCTCAGGCTGGACTGGACAAGCCTATTGCAAACATCCTTGGTTTGGACATTGGTTGTCTGATCAGTGAGACCACTTGGGGTTTTTTCTCGTGTTGGAGGGAAGCAGAATTTAAGGATGGAAAGGGCATATACAACCACTTATCCAAGGAGGTCAGTAGACCCAGAGGCACTCATGCCCATGAGGAGTTAAGAAGCAAACCAAAAAAGGTATGCCTGTAAATGCCTCAAGGTTATGAAATTGAAATCTAAGGACAACCGATCATGAACACCCAACTAAGCTGGTCAATAACGCCCTGACTTTCTCACTCACTTTCTCTCTCTAAGTCTCTCCCAGTTCCTAGCCACTTCCAGTTTGGTGCTGCCCAACTGGAATCCATTTTTGCTCAATAAACTCTTAACTTTCTTTTTTTTTTTTTTAAGAGATGTGAACCATTTTAAAGGTCTTTACTGAATTTGTTACAGTATTGCTTCTGTTTTATGTTTTGGTTTTTTGGCCTGGAAGCTGGTGGATCTTAGCTCTTTGACCAGAGATCGAACCTTCACCCTCTGCATTGGAAGGCAGAGTTTTAACCACTGGACCACCAGGGAACCCCAACTGTTAGCATTTTAAGTATGCCTCTGTTTATCTTTGAACGGACATTAAAGTGTGTGCAGTGTAACTTCCCCTTCCCGCCACACAGGATAACTGATGCCAGCCCTGCCAAAGAGCCTCTGACTAAGTATTCCTATGCTACAAACATGAAGCTATTAACTGCAGTCCCATCTATAATAGTATCTAGTACAGAGAGAAGTCACTATTAGACAACACATAGAAATTATAGCCATGGGCATTTGTGAAAATATTATGATTTTAAGTGAAAAAGGCAGAATATAAACTTGCATTTATCTTATGCTTAACACTGTGGGAAAGAAGATGGAAATGTATGAAGAATGAAAACAGTTGTTATGCTTGGGCTCTGAGGGTAATTTTTATTTTAACCATTTATAAATATTCTATAATTTTGCTTAGTCAGTGTTCTTATATCAAGCAAATACAAATATCTGCTTGAAAACAGAGAAAGTAAGGAAGGGGCTAGTATTTTGGTGTGGAGATGATATTCTCCAGGATTTAGCAAGTGAAGGTGTCACTCACTCAGTTGTGTCTGACTGACTCTTTGCAACTCCATGGACTGCAGTCCTCAAGGCTCCTCTGTCCCTGGGATTCTCCAGGCAAGAAAACTGGATGGGTAGCCATTCCCTTCTCCAGGGGATCTTCCTGACCCAGGTTTAGAACCTGTGTCACCTACACTGCAAGCAGATTCTTTACCATCTGAGGCATCAGAGAGGCAATGATTAAAAAAAAAAAAGTTTTAACTTTATCTGGTGAAACAAGCAAACATTCCATACTTCCCTCCCACTTTGAACACCTTTGTAGCTGTTTGTTCCATTTAACTTTGCAATTTAATGCAATCCACGGGATCATATTAAAAAGGAACAGGTTTAAGAGAAAACACAGCACAAGAGGAAAAGATAAACCAATTCCTGGAACAAGTCTAATTACATTTGCACTTACAGCCTGGAAAACAGTATCTCCTGTATTATACTGCTCCAGACAACTGACTGGCAGAGTTTCCCCATCGGACTGAAGTCCTTGGGCTTGTTTTAATGTTTCTTTATTACTTAGACGTTACTTTGCTAGTGTGTGAGATGAGTGCAATTGTGTGGTAGTTTGAACATTGTTTGACATTTCCTTTCTTGGGGATTGGAATGAAAACTGACCTTTCTCAGTCCTGTGGCCACTGTTGAGTTTTCCAAATTTGCTGGCATATTGAGTACAGCACTTTCGCAGCATCATCTTTTAGGATTTAAAATAGCTTAACTGGAATTCCATCACCTCCACTAGCTTTGTTTGTAGTGATGCTTTCTAAGGCCCACTTGACTTCACATTCCAGGATGTCTGACTCTAGGTGAGTGATCATCGTGGTTATCTGGGTCATGAAGATCTTTTTTGAATACTTGTTCTGTGTATTGTTGCCACCTCTTCTTAATATCTGCTGCTTCTGTTAGGTCCATACCATTGCTGTCCTTTATTGAGCCCATCTTTGCATGAAATGTTCCCTTGGGATCTCTAATCTTCTTGAAGAGATCTCTAGTCTTTCCCATTCTGTTGTTTGCCTCTATTTCTTTGCACTGATTGCTGAGGAAGGCTTTCTTATCTCTCCTTGCTATTGTTTGGAACTCTGTATTCAAATGGGTATATCTTTCCTTTTCAACTTTGCCTTTAGCTTCTCTTCTTTTCTCAGCTATTGGTAAGGCCTCCTCAGACAACCCTTCTGCCTTTTTGCATTTCATTTTCTTGGGGATGATCTTGATCACTGCCTCCTTACAATGTCATGAACCTCTGTCTATAGGTCCATAGTTCTTCAGGCCTCTGTCTTTGAGATCTAATCCCTTGAATCTATTTGCCACTTCTGCTGTATAATTGTAAGAGATTTGATTTAGGTCATACCTGAATGGTCTAGTGGTTTTCCATACTTTCTTCAATTTATGTCTGAATTTGGCAATAAGGAGTTCATGATCTGAGCCACAGTCAGCTCCTGGTCTTGTTTTAGCTGCCTGTATAGAGCTTCTCCATCTTTGGCTGCAAAGAATAGAATCAGTCTGATTTTGGTATTGACCATCTGGTGATGTCCATGTGTAGAGTCCTCTCTTGTGTTGTTGAAAGAGGGTATTTGCTATGACCAGTGCATTCTCTTGGCAAAACTCTGTTAGCTTTTGCCCTGCTTCATTTTGTACTCCAAGTCCAAATTTGCCTTTTACTCTGGATATTACTTGACTTCCTACTTTTGCATTCCAGTCCCCTATAATGAAAAGGACATCTTTTGGGGGGGTGTTATTTCTAGAAGGTCTTGTAGGTCTTCATAGAACCATTCAACTTCAGCTTCTTCAGCATTACTGGTCAGGGCATAGACTTGGATTACTGTGATATTGAATGGTTTGCCTTGGAAACAGAGATCATTCTGTCATTTTTGAGACTGCACCCAAGTACTGCGTTTCAGACTCTGTTGTTGAGTATGAGGGCTACTCCATTTCTTCTAGGGGATTCTTGCCCACAGTAGTCGATATAATGGTCATCTGAATTAAATTCACCCATTCCAGTCCATTTTAGTTCACTGATTCTAAAATGTCAATGTTCCTGCTAGCCATCTCCTGTTTGACCACTTCCAATTTACCTTGATTCATGGACCTAACACTCCAGATTCCTATGCAATATTGCTCTTTATAGCATAAGAATGCACAATTGCAATCATCTCACGTACTAGCAAAGTAATGCTCAGAATTCTCCAAGTCAGGCTTCAACAGTGTGTGAACTGTGAACTTCCAGATGTTCAAGCTGGATTTAGAAAAAACAGAGTAACTAGAGATCAAATTGCCAACATCCACTGGATCATCAAAAAAGCAAGAGAATTCCAGAGAAACATCTACTTCTGCTTTATTGATTATGCTCAAGCCTTTGACTGTGTAGATCACAACAAACTGTGGAAAATTCTTCAAGCAATGGTGATACCAGACCACCTGACCTGCCTCCTGGGAAATCTATATGCAGGTCAAGAAGCAACAGAATCGGACATGGAACAACAGACTGGTTCCAAATTGGGAAAGGAGTTCATCAACGCAATATATTGTCACCCTGCTTATTTAACTTAGATGCAGAGTACATCATGAGAAATCCCAAGATGAAAGGAGTACAACCTGGAATCAAGATTGCTGGGAGAAATATCAATAACCTCAGACATGCAGATGACACCACCCTTATGGCAGAAAGTGAAGAGGAACTTAAGAGCCTCTTCATGAAAGGGAAAGAGGAAAGTGAGAAAACTGGCTTACAACTCAACATTCAAAAAATTAAGATCATGGCATCTGGTCCCATCACTTCATGGCAAATAGATGGGAAAACAATGGAAACAGTGACAAACTTTATTTTGGGGGCTCCAAAATCACTGCAGATGGTGATGCAGCCATGAAATTAAAAGATGCTTGCTCCTTGGAAGAAAAGCTATGACCAACCTAGACAACATATTAGAAAGTAGAGACATTACTTTGCCGACAAAGGTCGGTCTATTCAAGGCTATGGTTTTTCCAGTAGTATTGTATGGATGTGAGAGTTGAAATATAAAGAAAGCTGAACGCAGAAGAACTGATGCTTTTGAACTGTGGTGTTGTAGAAGACTCTTGAGAGTCCCTTGAACTGAAGGAGATCAAACTAGTCAATCCTAAAAGAAATCATTCCTGAATATTCTTTGGAAGGACTGATGCTAAAGCTGAAACTCCAATACTTTGGCCACCTGATGAGAAGAATTGACTCCTTAGAAAAGACCCTGATGCTGGGAAAGATTGAAGGCAGGAGAAGAAGGGGATGACAGAGGATGAGGTGGTTGGATCGCATCACTGACTCGATGGACATGAGTTTGGGTAAACACTGAGAGTTGGTGATGGACAGGGAAGCCTGGGGTGCTACAGTCCATGGGGTAGCAAAGAGTTGGACACAACTGAGCTGAACTGATTACTTAGATGTAGGAATTTAATGTTCAGATGCAGAGACACATGCTTTCTCATTGTTGTATCTTCTGTTGTCTGGAGACTCCTAAAATCAGAGGGTGGACAGACTCTGTTTTGTTCTTCTTATTTGCCCTCACCATTTAACTGTTTGATCCACACTGGAGCCCTATAGTAAGCAGTTCATAAAGGATAATGTCTTCTGTCTTAGGATATGTGCTTAGTCAATAAGTTGTGTCCAACTCTTTGTGACCCGATGTAGCCTGCCAGGCTCCTCTGTCCATGGGATTTCCCAGGCAAGAATACTGGAGTGTATTGCCATTTCCTTCTCCAGGGGATCTTCCTGACCCAGGGATCAAACCCTCATCTCCTACATTGGCAGGTGGATTCTTTACCAGTGTGCCACCTGAGAAGCTCCAAATAGATAAGAGTGTCAGGTTTTTGGATTAAAAAGGACAATCACAGCAAACTCAATTTTAAATAAACGTAAAAACAATATTGCTGTCCTTTGTAATGAGAGTGTTTTGTGTCCTGTGTGCTTAGTTGCTCAGTTGTATCTGACTCTTTGTGACCCCAGAGACTGTAGCCCACTAAGCTCCTCTGTCCATGGGGATTCTCCAGGCAAGAACACTGGAGTGGGTTGCCACGCCCTCCTCCAGGGGATCTTCCCAAGCCAGGGATCAAATCCAGGTCTCCCGCATTGCAGACAGATCCTTTACCGACTGAGCTACCTGGGAAGCCTAAGAATACTGGAGTGGGTAGCCTATCCCTTCATCAGGGGACCTTCCTGACCCAGGGATCGAATGGGGCTCTCCAGCATTGCACGTGGATTCTTTACCAGATGAGCTACCTGGGAAGCCCATGAGAATGTTAAATATATTTAATTTTCGCTTCTTTGACAATTTATGACAATTAACCTTAGAGTTTTAAAAACTAGATGGAAATTAGCCATTAGTGTAGTGAGCAATAAATAAATATATTCTATTGGTTTTTAGAGAGCAAAAGATACATTCTAATTTGGAGGAGAAATATTGTTTTCCTTTTTTAACATAACCTTTGAAATTCATGTACTCTGGTTATTTAAGTAGTAAATACACAGTCTATTTGGGTGCTGAATCAAGCAAAGGGCAGGTCGAAATTTTTTAGTTTTATTCTAACTTGGTTATAAGTCTTAGAATCTAGGAAAAGTTATACCAGACAGATTGTAATTTCTTACTTTCCCCCCTTATAATACGTTAGCACAATTTTATGAAATCCCTCATGGCTCTCTGTTAATTAGATAAATGGAAAAAAAAGTCCTAATCTTCATCTAAAGAAAGAAAAGAAAGTGAAGTCGCTCAGTCATGTCCAACTCATCTTCATCTAAGGTAATCTTCATCTCAGGTAAACTTGAAATATTTTTTTTTACTTTTTTTTTTAGAATTAATTTTTATTGATGTATAGTTGCTTTACAATGTTGTGTTAGTTTCTACTGTGAAGCAAAGTAAATCAGCTATGTATATATACACACATATGTATATAAATGCTTCCCTGGTGGCTCAGATTCTGCATTACAGAATCTGCCTGTAATGCAGGAGAGCCTGGTTCAGTTCCTGGATTGGGAAGATCCCCTGGAGAAGGAAATAGCAACCTACTCCAGTACAGGCCTGGAGAATCCCATGGACAGAGGAGTTTGGCAAGCTACAGTCTATGGGTTCGCAAAAAGTCGGATCCCACTAAGTGACTAATTAGCCCCTCTTTTTTAGATTTCCTTCCCACTTAGCCATCACAGAACACCGAGTGGAGTTCCCCGTGCTCTGCAGTGGGCCTCGTTGGCTCTCTGTTTTGCGCATGGTATTGGTAGTGTGTATTTGTCCACCCCAATCTCCCAACACATCCTCCCGCCCTTTCCCGCTTGGTGTCCATAGGTTTGTTCTCTATGTCAGTATCTCTGTTTCCGGTTTGTAAATAAGATCATCAATACCATTTTTCTAGACTCCACATGTCTGCCTGCCTACAGGATGCTTGCTTTCCTCTTTCTGACCTACTAAGGTAGACTTCTGAGGATCAGTCCTCATGCTTCTCTGTGCTGTTGGGCTTCCCTCTCCTCTCACGTGAGCTGTTGCTCACTCTGCCAAGTTCCCCTGCTTTCCTGTTTCTTTGGTTACCTTTCCTCCCCTGGCCAGGGACCAGCTTATTAAAGTGGGGACTTTTCAGTATTTGGGCCAGATCAACAGTACCTGAAGGGCTTCCCAGGTGGCTCAATGGTAAAGAATCTGCCCGTCTATGCATAAGGCCCGGTTCCATCCCTGGGTTGGGAAGAACCCCTGGAGAAGGAAATGGCAACCCCCTCCAGTATTCTTGCCTGGAGACTCCCATGGACAGAGGAGTCTGGTGGGCTACCGTCCATGGGATCGCGAGATTCAGACACGGCTTAGCAGCTAATCAACAACAACAACACAACAGTGCCTGAAAGGGCTCTTCCATCTGTGTTTGGCTGGTGGACACGTCTGCCTGAATTTGATTTGCTGTTGAAATTGGAACCATAAAGTGTGATGGGACAGCACTGGGAACTGAAAAGCAAAGAATGGAATGTTTGGAAATAACTTGAAACGTTGCCAGTGTGCTTTTAATGGAAATGTTTTAATCAAGGCTTCTTCATTTAAAAAAATCAAGTAGACAATATGAATTCATTCTCAGTGAGATGATTAGGGAAACAGAAATGAAGCCGCCCATCCGGCTACGCAAAAAAGGTGGATGCGTGTAAGGTTATATGGGGTTGGCCAGAATATTCATTTGGGTGTTCGTGTGACGTCCTACGAAAAACCCAAACGAACCTTTTGGCCAACCGAAAACAAAATGACATTGCTTCAAAAAGTCCTGAATGATAGTGAGACAGGTTCATGTATTTCTGACCCGAGCTGGACTCTTCAGAGGTCATGGGCGTTCGGGCTGAAACAGTGGTGTTGCTGGATCAACAAGCAAAACACAGCAACTAGACAGAAAGAGGCGTCAGCTCCTAGCATTTGGGGAACAGAAAGCCTATGCTGGCTGCTACGGTCTTGACACGTTTAGGTTTTATTGCAAAAAGGAAGCTCATTTCTTCTCTTTTCAAATACTTAATATTTCCTCTGCATCTCCCCTCTCTCCTTCTGTCTCTTATACATACACACACACACACACACCCCTCCTTCTTTTGTTTCAGAAGGAAATGGCAACCCACTCCAGTATTTGTGTCGGGAAAATCCCATGGACAGAGGAGCCTGGAGGGCTACAGTCCATAGGCTCACAGAGTTGTACACAACTGAGCAACTAAACAGCCACAAACTTCTAGACTTGACAACCCGAGGCTCACGCCCACAGCTCATGCACTCACAGCTGCAGTCAGCATCTGCCTAAACCCCTTCCTGCCCCCGACGTTCCCCCTTGACCTTCTCGCTACTGGTTTCTGAGCCCTGCCTTGCCTTGTCAGCCTGGAGCAAGGTCCGAGTGTCAGAAGGTTTCATCCGAACGTCCCGCTGTGGGTCCCGCCATCCCACTCAGTCTGCGGCATCCACCTCCTGATTTGCGGGGAGGACTCAGGCGAAGTCCGTGGACCTCTGAGTCTGGAGGAGCCCCACCCCATGTGTTGGGCAGTGAGTGGACCCATCCCTCTCCTTCTGCTCGTCTGCTGCTGGAGTCTCCCCGATTCCCTAGCATTTCAAGTGTGTTTGGGGAGCAGGTCTCACACACAGACCCAGATGAACGTGTCTGGCCGATGAAAGTGTGGGGTTTGGGTGATTCTAGTTTTTTTCACCTCTAGGCACTGATTTTGGTAGCTAAAATAGATCTGCATTCTCAGGTAAGTCACGGACTGGAAGAGGCATCATGACATGCATGTGAGTGAGAACAACCTTGACTGTAAACTGAGAAAACTAGGACATTGGTCCATATTCACGGTCAGGAAGCAGCAAGCCTGCGCAGCTTCGAGCTGAGTTGATTTCACCCCATGGGCTAGTTTCTTGGGGCTGCTGTCATAAAGTGCCCCACATGGAGAGTCTTAAAATCAACGAGGTTGATTTTCTCCCAGTTCTGGAGGCCAGAAGTCCAGAATGGACGGGTCAGCAGGGTTGGTTCTCTTTGGAGGCCCCGAAGGAGAACACTTCATGGCCCTCTCCTGGGGTCTGCCCATGGCTGGTGGTCCTGAGGGTCCCTTGGCTTGCACATCACCCCAGTTTCTGCTCTGTTGTCATGTGGCTTTCTCTTCTCTGTAGGTCTCTGTCCACACTTTCCTCTTCTTATAGGGACACTGGGCACTGCACTGGGGCTCATCCTGCTCCAGTGTGACCGCCTCTTAACTTGAGCACATCTGCAATGACCCTGGGATTCGGGGTTGGGATTAGAATGCAGCTCTTGACTTGGGTTGGGCCACTCAGCCCAGTTTGTGACATCCCCATGCTTCCTGGGCCCGCAGCTCCGCTCAGCCCGTCCCCCTTCTCGGGTGTGTCCTCCAGTGTCCTGTGCAGACCGCACATTCCACAGCTTCCCTGCCTGCCTCCCTTCTTTCCCCTCAGGTTCACCTCACTGAGTGTTTCCACCAGCATCCTTCCCTGGGGGTCCTGGCCTCCACTGAAGGGATCATCCTGGTCTGTAGTTGGCTTTTGATGTATGCGCTTCATGGACCGAAGCTCCGTAGACTCTCGGCATTCTTAAACTTGATATTTGTGACTTCAGCTGTTAGCGAGTAAATTGGATGGATGCATGTCCAGGAAGCGATGCTGATGATAACTTGGGGGCAATGTGTATGATAACTGCATTGCATGGTTCCGCCATGTGTGTGCAGCTGCCCAGAGCTGTGGGCAAGCTCAGAAGCCCCCTGCGTGCACCACCCCCCAGCCTGGCTCACTGCTTCTCTACCCAGCATCTCTCTCTCTTTTTTAAGAACACTGTCCACTGAGAAAGAAAATATATGTCCATGAAATGCGGCCAGGGACTTGGAACTTGGGAGGAAGAACAGCAGCCCAGATAAATATTTTTGGATGCGTATAAATTTGGAGATTCTTGAAGATCTCGTGTATTCCTCATGAATACCAGGGATTGATCATATTTGCATGTTGGACCGCAGTCATTTTCAAGTCATTTTTTTATTTTCAAGTTTTGATTTTTTTTAGCATCAGCAATTATTTTTCTAAAAATATTATTAACTGGAACTTTAATGTAAAATGATAGCTAAAAATGAATCGGCAGGTTCCTCAAAGACTTAAGAGATTTTTATTGTTTTTCGGCTTGGTGAGATAGAGTCTTCGAACTTAACATTCAACAGAGGAGGAGGCCTGTTTAACAGGAGTGCCTCAGGAATCTGCCTGCTCTCTCCTGCCCAGTCCTGCAGCCCCTCGACCCAGGTGGTGTGGGCATGGTGCTTTTTGGCAGGGCTCAGCCAAGTGTAAAGTTCAGTGGCACCTTCAGGGCGAGGGAACAGCCACTGGGGTCCTGTCTGTCTGGTGCTGAGGAGAACAGGTAACCTTCTAGCAGTTACCCCTGTATGTGACACTGGTACCCCTGCGTGTGATACCGTTACCCCTGTATGTGACACTGTTACCCCTGGGTGTGACACCATTACCCCTGTGTGTGACACTGTTAACCCTGTGTGTGACACCATTACCCCTGTGTGTGAGACAGTCACCCCTATGTGTGAGACAGTCACCCCTGTGTGTGACACCGTTACCCCAGTGTGTGACACCGTTACCCCTGTGTGTGACACGGTTACCCCTGTAAGGGACAGCATTACCCTGTATGTGAGACAGTCACCCCTGTATGTGAGACAGTTATCCCTGTATGTGAGACAGTCACCCCTGTGTGTGACACAGTCACCCCTGTATGTGAGACCGTTATCCCTGTATATGAGACAGTTACCCCTGTAAGTGACACTGTTACCCTGTATGTGAGACAGACAGTTACCCCTGTGTGTGAGAGAGTTACCCCTGTGTGTGACACCATTACCCCTGTGTGTGAGATAGTTACCCCTGTGTGTGACACAGTCACCCCTGTATGTGACACAGTTACCCCTGTAAGTGACACCATTACCCTATATATGAGACAGTTATCCCTGTATGTGAGACAGTCACCCCTGTATGTGACACTGTTACCCCTGTGAGTGACACCATTACCCTGTATGTGAGACAGTCACCCCTGTATGTGAGACCATTGCCATTGTATGTGAGACAGTTATCCCTGTATGTGACACCATTACCCCTGTGTGTGACAGTTACCCCGTGTGTGACACCGTTACCCCTGTGTGTGAGACAGTTATCCCTGTGTGTGACACCATTACCCCTGTATGTGAGACAATTATCCCTATATGTGAGACAGTTACCCCTGTGTGTGAGACACTTATCCCTGTATGTGACACTGTTACCCCTGTGTGTGAGACAGTTATCCCTGTATGAGAGAGTCACCCCTGTATGTGACACAGTTACCGCTGTGACACCATTACCCTGTATGTGAGACAGTTACCCCTGTATGTGACACCATTACCCCTTTGTGTGAGACAGTCATCCCTGTATGTGAGACAGTCACCCCTGTGTGTGAGACAGTTACCCCTGTATGTGACACTGTTACCCTTGTGTGTGAGACAGTTACCCCTGTGTGTGAGACAGTCACCCCTGTGTGTGACACAGTTACCCTGTGTGTGAGACAGTCACCCCTGTGTGTGAGACAGTCACCCCTGTGTGTGAGACCGTTGCCCCCCTGTCTGAGACAGTTACCCCTGCCTGTGAGGCCATTACCCCTGTGTGTGAGACAGTCACCCCCGTGTGTGAGACAGTCACCCCTGCATGTGAGACCATTACCCCTGTGTGTGAGACAGTCACCCCCGTGTGTGAGACAGTCACCCCTGCATGTGAGACCATTACCCCTGTGTGTGAGACAGTCACCCCTGTGTGTGACACAGTTACCCTGTGTGTGACACAGTTACCCCTGTGTGTGAGACCATTGCCCCTGTGTGTGAGACAGTCACCCCTGTGTGTGACACAGTTACCCTGTGTGTGACACATTTACCCCTGTGTGTGAGACCATTGCCCCTGTGTGTGAGACAGTCACCCCTGTGTGTGAGACCATTGCCCCTCTGTCTGAGACAGTTACCCCTGTGTGTGACAGTTGCCCTTGTGTGTGACACAGTCACCCCTGCATGTGAGACCATTACCCCTGTGTGTGAGACAGTCACCCCTGTGTGTGAGACAATCACCCTTGTGTGTGACACCGTAACCCCTGTGTAATGGTTGCCTCCTTCCTGGGGTCCCCTTCACTGGGACTCCTGCCTTTGGTACTTTCTCTGGCTTCTTTTTGTTATTTCTGACAGATCCCAGCTCCCCAGTTCTTTCACAGGCGTTTATATTTTAGTATTCTAAATGGGCATTTTTTTCTCTTTTAGGGAGATCAGATTTGGTAATATTCAAGAAATTTAAAAAACTTTTTCAGCCAATCTGTGCCAATATTGGATTGGCAATAAATTTGATTGTAATCTTAAGGTGATTTCAAATCAATCAAGTTGATTTCAGTGAGTATTCAAATATTTATGTTTACTCTAAGAATTTTATAAAACATGAATTCAACCTCAAAATTAAGGCATAAAATAATAGGGAAATGTGTGAGGTGATGGATGTATTAATGATCTTAATGGGGTTTATTCCTTTCATAACATCTGATGTAATATATCAAATGATCACATTGTACAGTTTAAATGTCTTACGATTTTGTCAAATAATACCTCAACTTAGAATTTTTAATAGTCTAATTTACATATCAAAATTAAATATTGGGGGAGAATGGATACATGTATATGTACGGCTGAGTCCCTTCTCTGTGCACCTGAAACTGTCACGACACTGTTAGTCGCCTATGTTGTTGTTTAGTTGCTAAGTTGTGTCTGACTCTGTAACTCCATGAACTGCAACACGCCAGACGTCGTGTCCTTTACTGTCTCCCAGAGTTTACTCAGACTCATGTCCACTGAGTCAGTGACGTCATCCAGCCATCTCATCCTCTGTCACCCGCTTCTCCTCCTGCCCTCAATCTTTTCATATATATATATAAAATCATATATATAATGAACTATACCCCAATAAAAATAAAAAGTTTAAAAAATGAATCAAAATGTGCTATCTAGCTTAAACATCATCATAACAGTTTTATGGATGTGAGAGAGAAAATATATTTTCCATATATGTGTGTGTGTGTGTATATATATATATATTCCTCCCTGCCTCACTGGGCCTGTCCATTGGATGCATCCTACATACTATACAAGCTCAGCATGGCTGACATTTTGCACCACTAACTCTGCACTGTGGGGTGTCCTGATCGCTGCAGGTACCTGCTAGATGCCCATGGCTCTCTCCTACCCAGCTGCAATGACCACAGATGTCTCCAGACACTGCCCAGTATCCCATGGGAGACAAAACTGCCTTTGGTCAAGAACCACTGCTCATTTTTCAATTAGGTTGCTCTTTTTTTTTTTTTTTTGATATTGAGCTGCATGAGCTGTTTGTACATTTTGGAGATTAGTCTCTTATCAGTTGCTTCATTTGCAAATGTTTTCTCCCAGTCTGAGGGTTGTCTTTGTGTCTCATTTATGGTTTTTTTTTTTTTTTTGCTGTGCAAAAGCTTTTAAGTTTAATTAGGCCCATATTTTTGTTTTTATTTTCAGGACTGTAGAAGGTGGGTCAAAAAAGATCTTGCTATGATTTATGTCAAAGAGTGTTCTGCCTGTGTTTTCCTGTAAGCATTTTATATTGTCCGAATTGATGAATCTATTTACAGGGCAGGAATGGAGAACAAATGTGTGGATGTGGTGGGAGGAAGTGGGGGACGTACTGGGAGGCTGGGATTGACAGATATACACACCATGTGTGAGAGAGGGAGCCAGTGGGGAGCTGCTGTCTAGTGAACGGAGCTCAGCTCGGTGCTCCGTGATGACCCAGAGGGGTGGGATGAGGGTGCGGTGGGAGGAATGTCCAAGAGGGAGGCAATATGTGTACACACAGAGCTGATTTACTTCGTTGTACAGCAGAAAGTGATACTGTAAAGCAGCTATACCCAATAATGTGCATGAGCGCTAAACTGCTTCAGTCCTGCCGACTCTTTTCGACACTGGACTGTAATCTGCCAGACCCCTCAGTCCTTGGGATCTTGCAGGCAAGAATACTGCAGTGGGTTGCCATGCCCCCCTCCAGGGGATCTTCCCGACCCAGGGCTTGAACCTGCGTCTTTTAGGTCTTCTGCATCGGCAGGTGGGTGGTAAAGAACCACTAGCGCCACCTGGGAAGCCCATAACCAGCAACAAAAACAATAAAAAGATCTGCTCCACAGTGATTGCAGTTTTACCAAATTATCCGTCTACATCCTAAGAGATTGTATCATATATATTTTTATATATTTTATAAATATACATATATATTTGCTACAGTGTTATTTAGTACCGAAAGATTCATCACTATAATATCTTTGTCGTGGCTTTTTACCATTACCAAATTGTCCTCTGACTATTTAAAACATTACATTGCCTGTTAATCTTTTATGAACCTCTTTTATTTCTACGTCTTTTGTTTGTGTTTCCCTGATAGATTCCTGCCCAGCCCTTTATTTTCAACCTATTTGTATAGTTTCCATTTCACTATTTCCACGGCTCCCACCAGGCGTAACTTAAACCCCACCAAACCGGTAAAGCTGACCCCACCTGGCTCGTATTTCTGTCAGCAAAGGAGGTGTCGGGCTGTCTGCCTCCCCTTCTCCATGGACTGATGCTGAGCTGCGTTAAGGGAAGAATAGAAGCCTGTGTCCTGCGATGTTCTGTGCTCCTGGGGTGCCCTTGTGAGATGGTAAGGACACGGGGAGGGTAGTGTTCTTTCCAGCTGAAGGCTGCACAAAGGCTGATGTTGCTCACAATAAGGAGGAGTCTTCCTTTTTAACCCCATGACCTGGACACTTGGATTCTGAGTCCAGGCTTCCGAGGTGGCTCTCGTGGTCAACAACCCACCTGCCCATAGAAGAGACACAGCGATGTGGGCTGGATCCCCGGGTCAGAAAGAGCCCTTCCTGGAGGAGAAAATGGCAACCCACTGCAGTATTCTTGTCTGGAGAATCCCACGGACAGAAGAGCCTGGTGGGCTACAGTCCAGGGGGTTGCAAAGAGTCAGACACAACTGAGCACTCACACACACACACACACACACACACACACACACACACACGCCCCAGGTGGGTCCAGCTGTGCCCACACCAGCCCTCCTTGCTTCTGATTCTGTGGCTATTGCACAAACACAGCCTCCAGAAACAAGCAGAGCTTCCTGGTACCGCAGATACTTCTGAAAGTATCTTTTGAAAGCTCCTTTTGTTTCTGGAACGCACCAGGTAGGGAGTGCTCTGTAAACATTCAAACTCCTTGAGAAGAGGGCTGTGAATTACCATCTAATATTCAGTGTCTCTAACAGGATAATGTAGAGACAATGGCAAAACGTTTGGTTAATGCAATTTGGGGTCACGAGTTGGAGGTGCCTGTCTTGGTCCCAGCTGTCCGGGAGGGTCTACCTCGTCTGCCAGGACTAGCTGCCACCCACCCATTGGTCACTTTGCTCAACTCTATCTCACGTGAAGCCTTTCTTTCTTCTCCCCCAGGCAGCACTAATGGTTTCCTCCTCTGGGCCCCAACCCTTTGTCTGCACTGTGTTTAGAACTCAGCTAATTGTGCTATAATGATTTGTTTATCTGTCTTGCCCAGGAGGTGATGAACATCTTGAACCCAGGGGACTGTGTCCTCATCATTTTTATGCACCATCTCCTTTTGTTGAGTCTCTTTTCGCATCCTTCTGAACTCCTTTTTGGTGACTCCCACTGTCACCCACAGAAACTCCAAACTTCTCATGTGTATTTATTTGGCTGTGCAGGGTCTCAGCGGTGGCGTGTGGGATCCGGTTCCCTTGCCCAGGGATTGAGGCTGGGCCCCCAGCATCGGGAGCACAGGGTCTCAGCCCCTGGACTGCCAGGGAAGTCCCTAAACTTCACTTCTGTCAAATGCCCCGACCTATCAAGATGAGCAAACCTTTACAGCTTTCCGTTGAGCTCTCTTTACTGTTTGGAACACACTGCCCCAAACATCAAACCACCCTCTTTGCCAGCTCTCTGTTAACCTGTCCTCATTCTCAAGATTGGTCAGAAGTACACCTTGGGTGTCCCCATCGTATTCTGTACTTTCTCAGCACGTGATTTAATACAGGATGTTACAGCCAATTGTCAGCTTGTATGTCTGCTTTACCCACTCGACTGAAAGATCCTTGAGCAGGGAGTTCAGTTCAGTTCAATTCAGTTCAGTTCAGTCACTCAGTCGTGTCTGACTCTTTGCGACCCCATGAACCGCAGCGCACCAGGCCTCCCTGTCCATCACCACCTCCTGGAGTTTACCCAAACTCATGTCCATCGAGTCGGTGATGCCATCCAACAATCTCATCCTCTGTTATCCCCTTCTCCTCCTGCCCTCAATCTTTCCCAGCATCAGGATCTTTTCAAATGAGTCGGCTCTTTGCATCAGGTGGACAAATTATTGGAGTTTCAGCTTCAGCATCAGTCCTTCCAATGAACACCCAGGACTGATTTCCTTTAGGATGGACTGGTTGGATCTCCTTGCAGTCCAAGGGATTCTCAAGAGTCTTCTCCAACACCACAGTTCAAAAGCATCAATTCTTCTGCACTCAGCTTTCT
Source organism: Capricornis sumatraensis (assembly GCF_032405125.1). NCBI lineage: Eukaryota > Metazoa > Chordata > Mammalia > Artiodactyla > Bovidae > Capricornis > Capricornis sumatraensis. Next base: position 9,658,085 of record NC_091089.1, on the reverse strand, counting down.
TTATACTTCAACTCTCACATCCATACAATACTATTAGAAAAACCATAGCCTTGACTAGACAGACCTTTGTCGGCAAAGTAATGTCTCTGCTTTTTAATATGCTGTCTAGGTTGGTCGTAACTTTCCTTCCAAGGAGTAAGCGTCTTTTAATTTCATGACTGTAATCACTGTTTACAGTGATTTTGGAGCCCAGAAAAAGAAAGTCAGCCACTGTTTCCACTGTTTCCCCATCTATTTGCCATGAGGTGATGAGACTGGATGCCATGATCTTAGTTTTCTGAATGTTGAGCTTTAAGTCAACTTTTTCACTCTCCTCTTTAACTTTCAAGAGGCTCTTTAATTCTTCTTCACTTTCTGCCATAAGGGTGGTATCATCTGCCTATCTGAGGTTATTGGTATTTCTCTTGAGCAGGGAGCTTAGTACTCAATACATATTCACTGATTGTTTCTTACAAAATCCGTGTAATGTATCCAGAAACTTTGGAGTAAACTAGAAAGAATTTGTAATCTGAAATCAGAAAACTTGCATTCTCCTCCAGGTCCTGCTATTCATGCAGGGGGAGGAAAATAAAATATAGACGTTTGACTATAAGAATGTGTTAGCAAAAGTAGATCTAAGCAAAGAGAAACAGGCCCCTGCCAGGAAGCAAAAGCCGCAGTACAAGGACAGTGAATAAAACCAGACAAGTCAGCTTAGCAGCAACTGGGGAGGGTAACAAGACCCCGTGGAAAGGGGTCTCCATCCGCAGGTCCCCATGGCCCCGCGGTGACGCAGACCAGAGGGCAGGTCTCTGTCCGGGCAGGCGGAGTGTCACCAACATTGCTCCCAGGGGGACTTAACAGGTGACTCAGCGGAAAAGAATCCATCTACCAGGCAGTAGACGTGGGTTTGATCCCTGGGTCAGGAAGATCCCTTGAAGGAGGACACAGCAACCCACTCCAGCATTCTTGCCTGGAAAACCCCACAGACAGGAGCCTGGTGTGATACCAAACAAGCAGAGGTTGCCCCAGGGACAAAAGGCCAAGGGGTCTTTGGCTTTGGATAGAAACAAGATATCAAGCCTGAGGTTTATTTATTTGTGCAAACGTCTGCTCTTTGTCCCTGGTGAAGCCAGTGGAACAAATCGTGTTTGCCCATAACCTTGCTGCCTGGGAGGGACAGGCCAGACTCAGGCGTTGGCAACACGTGTGACCTGAACGCAACGTGACAGCCTCCTGGACCGCTCGCTGAGGGCCTTCTCAGCACAGGCCTCCTGTGCGAGAGGTGACAGGTCACCCAAGACCTTTGCGTCTCTGGTCTTTCTCTGTAAAAATGAATGTGTGTGTATACATACATATACATATATAATCTACATAGTCTCTTTTATTTTTTGAACAAAAATGATTTTCAGCACTTTCTTTGTACATGTTTTTCCCCCATAAAATGAAGACATATATTTACATTATGGATCCCTCAGATAATAATTAGCTTTGAGACCTGTGTATGTCTGTGAATCACTTACACGTCTGTGCACAGCCCTTCGCGACCTTGCACGTGGCTCTCAGAGGGCAGGGGTGTGTCCTGCGTCCTCTGTGCCACCACTGAGCTGTCCGACCTGGCTGTCACACGCAGCGTTTTTGTTTTTTTTTGTTTTGGTGTCCTGTACAGCGTTTGGGCTCTTAGTTCCCTGACCAGGGATTGAACCTGAGCCCCCTGCAGTGGAAGCGCAGAGTCTTAACCACAGGGCTGCCAGGGAACTTCCCACAGTGGATGTTTTAAAGTGGACTGTGTTATTTGACAAACGCAGAGCCGTTTCTCATCAAATCTCTCCTTCTCTGTCTCACGGGTGAGCCCTGAAAGCCCACGTTCTGCCCACCTCCCTTGTTAATTCCCTTAACAGACACTTGCTGCGTGTCTGTCATCCAGGTCAGGACTGAGGGTGTGAAGACAGAGTAGACTGGTCCCCAGACACAGGGGGTGCCTTCGCTGCATTGCTCTCGGTGGTGATGGCGATTCAGGGCGATGCCTCGTAGGTGAGACGAAACAGTGTATTTTGAGGGTCAGGATTTAAAAGGCAGAAGGGGGCTGCTCTGGAGTCAGGCTGTCCTCGCCCTGCCTCTCACCGTCCCTGTCACCGTCCTCTAAACCTCAGTGTACTCTGGGCGACAAGGATAACAAGGGCCCGCCTCATGAAGTTGGCTCTGGGAGTCAGTGGCGCCTGGTACCCTGCAGGCAGGGAACCCAGGTACCCCTTGCTCCTTACTGAATTCTGACGTCATCCCTGCAGTCCATGTGAAGAGGATGGATCTTAGCCCACTTAAATAAGTGAAGAGGACAGCTCTTGTTAACTGGCTAATGGGGAGTTTGAATTTAGTTCTGTCTGACACCCAGAGAGGGCCTCTTTTCACAGTGCCATGCTGAATTAGAGGTGGTCTTTACGCTTAGGAAACTTTCTTTTCATCTGCGTGGGGCCCGCTGTCTTTCTTCTCTCGTCCCTTGCTTTGAAATCGGCATGCGCTCTGCCTGCCCCCTTCCCCCTGGGTGTTTCCTCCTCTCTGGGGAGGGGCGAGTTTAAGTCTCTATTTTCTGTGACCTCAGTATTCTCAAATGGTTCATACTGGGATTATGATCCTCAAGGTTCTTGCTGGCTAAAAGTCTCTATATTCTGCATTACTGTCTATATGCTTCTAGAGTTACTACGGTTTCGTAATGTTCTTCTTTAACAGAAAATGTGTTCTTAGCAATACACGAGCTATACAATGAGCTATACAAACTCTTTAAAAAGTCAGCTATGACTTAGCGATCTCATCTCTCCATCTATCACATGCTCAGTCGTGTCTGACTCTTTTGTGACCCCATGTACTGTAGCCCACCAGGCTACTCTGTCCATGGGATTCTCCAGGCAAGAATACTGGAGTGGGTTGCCATTTCCTTCTCCAGGGGATCTTCCTGACCCTGGGATCGAGTTCAAGTCCCTCATATCTCCTGCACTGACAGGTGGGTTCTTTACCACCAGGGCCACCTGGGAAGCCCGTGGTTTCAGGATGATTCGAGCACATTACATGTGTGTGCACTTTGTTTCTCTCGTTATTACATCAGCTCCAGCTCAGATCATCAGACATCACATCCCGGGGGTTGGGGACCCTGCTCTCAAGTTTCTAGGGAGGAATTCTTCCTTGCTTCTTCCCAGCTTTGGGGGCCTCCTGGTCATCCTTGGGGTGCCTTGGCTTGCAGCTACATCACCCCAATCTCTGCCTCCATCTGCACGTGGCCTTCTTCTGTGCACCTCCTCTGGGTCTGAGTATTCAAATCACTCTCTCCTCTGTTTGGAAGTCATTGGATGTAAGGGCCACTCTAATCAAGGATGAATAGTGAAAGTATCAGTTGTTCAGTCATGTCTGACTCTGTGACCCCCTGGAGTATAGGCCACTGGGCTCCTCTGTCGATGGGATTCTCCAGGCAAGAATACTGAAGTGGGTTGCCCTTCCTTTCTCCAGGGGATCTTCCTAACCCAGGGATCAAATCTGTCTCTCCTGCATTGCAGGCAGATTCCATACCGCTGAGCCACCTGGGAAGCATCCCAACCTGTGCCTCCATCCTGATGTGGCCATCTGTGTGCCTCCTCTGAGTCCAGGTATTCAGATTGCTCTCTTCTTTTTTTTTTTTTTGGTAATAAAGACACCAGCCATTAGATGTAAGGCCCCCTCTAATCAAGGATGACCTCATTTTAACTTGCTGACAGCTGCAAAGACTCTATTTCCAAATGGGGGACACGGTGTTAGGACTTGAACATGGCTCTTGGGGGGAGCAACTGGATCCACGACACTAGCTTACTTGATGCAAAGATATTTCTACATCTGCTTCAAAAAATATTGATTTATTTTATTTCTGGCTGCATATGGTCTTTGTTGTACTGTGCGGGCTTCTCTCCAGTTGTGGTCACAGCTCAGTAGTTGTGGGTCATGGGCTTAGCTGCCCCATGGCATGTGGAATCTTAGCTCCCTGACCTGGGATCGAATCCATGTCCCCTGTGTTGGAAAGCAGATTACTAACCTCCAGACCACCAGGGAAGTCTCTTTACATAAAAGCTTTCGAAAAGCTTAATGAACGAAGTGTAATGATGAGACTGTATTGAACACAAAACGAAAACAAATTGCCCCGCAGTCTCTGTGACAATTGGGTCCTTGATCATGTGTTATCTTACCTGCATCCCAGCTGGTTTTCTCTGGGTCTTTTTGAGAGCAGAAGCCTCATCTTCCACTTCGTTTGCGTCCTTCCGAGCTTCCTAGCCCACTGCTTAGCAAAAAGTGCTGAGAAGAAAAAAACAGAGATGACCATTCTCTTTTAACAGCCAAGCCAGGCAGGAACTTCAGCTGTAGCCTGAGAGATTTAGGTTGTACATAAGACGTATTTCCTGATGTTGAAAAAAACGACCATTGGCATGGGTTCCTGAGGAAGGGTGGAGAATTTCTGCCTCTGACCTCAGAGCCCAGTGTGTGGCTCAGGGAAGCATGTCCTACTCACTCATTCTAGGAACACTCCATTCTAAGACACACCGTTCTTTTATACTCACTGGAAAAGGAACAAATGCTGGCAAGTATAATTGTAAAGCTCTGTGAATATGAAGTGTCAGTCGCTCAGTTGTGTCCGCCTCTTTGCCACCCCGTGGTCTGTACCCCCGCAGGCTCCTCCATCCATGGGATTCTCCAGGCAAGAATACTGGAGTGGGTGGCCATCCCCTTCTCCAGGGGATCTTCCCCACCCAGGGATTGAATCCACATTGCAGGTGGATTCTTTACCCTCTGAGACACCAGGGGAGCCCTTGTGAATATAAGATGCATTTTAATTTCAGAGACGTTAAAAATGAAAGAAAAAATAGTGAATCTTAGAATTGATGAGATAGGATATTGAAACAGAAAATAGTCTCTGGCTGTGGAGAAAAGCTGGCCTTTGGCCTTCCGGGCCAGCTGGCAGAGTGGGGGAGCCTGCATTTGGTGTGTGAAAGTGCAGTGTGGTGACTGAGCGTGGGTTTGCAGCCTGGCACACGTGCGTTACTGTTTTACCTTCAGTTCTCAGAGTCTCAGTTCCCTTCTCTACAAACGTAGAATAGCATCACCCTTATCGGGCTTTCTATGAATCCAGTGGAGTAATGTAAGTGAACACACCCATCTCAGAGCTGACACCATGCTGGTGAATTTCTTCTTCCCTGTCCCATGCCTGTCTTCTGGCCTCCCCCAGAAGCTCTCCCCGAGAAAGTAAAAAAAAATAACTGAGCAGAGTATATGATGACCTTAGACCATAAAGAGCCTCCTGATGAAGGTGAAAGAGAAGAGTGAAAAAGCTGGCTTAAAACTCAGCATTTAAAAAACTAAGATCAAGGCACCTGGTTCCATCACTTCATGGCAAATAGGGAAAAAATAAAAACAGTAACAGGCTTTATTATCTTGGGCTTCAAAATCACTATGGATAGTGACAGTGTTACAGTGTTAGTTGCTCAGTCGTGTCTGACTCTTTGCAAACTCATAGACTGTAGCTCCTGCAAAGCTCCTCCATCCATGGGATTTACCAGGCAAGAATACTGGAGTGGGTTGCCATTTCCTTCTCCAGGGGATCTTCTCCACCCAGGGATCAAACCCGCGTCTCCTGGATTGCAGGCAGATTCTTTGTCTGAGCCACCAGGGAAGCCCATATGGCATATAGATATATAGAGATAATTATTATTGATTAATTATGACATAATTATATTGATTTTTTTCTCAATGTGGTAAATTAAATTAAAATCCTAATAGTAAACTGTTTCCTGATTCTAGCTATCAGTTTTACTTAATCAAGATGCATTGTTCTTTCCGTTTATTTCTGTTTGATAAGTATATCAGTTTCATGGTTGAGATATTGATCTATGTACGAATCTCAATTTTCGTTTGCTTCTGGTGATTTATCTGTATTTACAATTCCTCAATCCTGGATGACTTCACCCTTTAAATATTTGTGTCTACTGCAAATGCATACACTTCCAAGTTAATGTTTACCTAGCTTAAACCTGTTTAATTCTTTAAGCTAAGTTAGCCTTTGATCCTAGGTTTGCATTTTGATATTCCTCTTCATTTTTTTTCCTCTGGACTTTTCGTCATTGGAGAACATTGCTGTTAAAAAATATGAAGAAAACTAGTTTTTTCTGGCGTCAGTGAAGTGACAGATTTGTCAGTGATTTGTCAACGTCAGTGAAACGGTCGATTTAGCTACTGTGCTTACTAAGTCCCTGTGAGTAAGTCCCTGTGACTGATGGACCCCTTACATTGTGCGGAGTGTGGGAGAGGTCCCAGCCCATGCTCAGAAAGGGTCTTATTTATAAGGAAAGGGAAATTTTGGGTGAGAAAGTGACCCAAAGCACCATACTCGATATCACTGAATTCAATAAAAATTAATAGGACAGATTAGGATTCATGATCATTTAAAACATACTATGACAAACTTAGTCTATTAAGAAGCAGAGACTTCACTTTGCCGACAAAGGTCTGTCTAGTCAAAGCTACAGTTTTTCTAGTAGTCATGTATGGATGTGACGGTTGGACCATAAAGAAGGCTTGCTGCAGAAGGGGGAGCCCTTCCAGGGCCCAGAAAATCATCCTTGTCTGACACTGGGAAATTAATTGTCTGAGGAGACACACCAGCTGACAAAGCAAGGAACTTCGTTGGAAGGGCACCCCTGCGGGAGGGTAAGGGAACCCAGGAGGACTGCTGTCACTTGGCTCGCCGTCTCGGGTTTTATGGTGATGGGGTTAGTTTCCGGGTTGTCCCTCACCAATCACTCTGACTCAGGGTTCTTCCTGGTGGTGCACGCCCTTGTTCAGCCACGATGGATGCCAGAGAGGAGGATTCTGGGGGGTGGTCAGACACGTGGTGTCTCCTTTTGACCTTTCCCGAACTCTTCCAGTTGGTGGTGGCTCATTAGTTCTGTGTTCCCCATCAGGACCTCCTGTCGTGAAACAACTCACATGAATGGTTACTATGGTGCCAGGCCAGGGTGGGCAGTTTCAGTCAGTGCACTTCTGCTAACAGGCTAAGCATCGAAGAATTGATGCTTTCCAACTGTGGTCCTGGAGAAGACTCTTGAGAGTCCCTTGGACAACAAAGAGATCCAACCAGTCCATCCTAAGAGAAATCAACCCTGAATATTCACTGGAAGGACCGATGCTGAAGCTGAAGCTCCAATACTGTGGCCACCTAATGTGAATAACTGACTCATTTGAAAAGACCCTGATGCTGGGAAAGATTGAAGGCGGGAGGAAAAGGGGACGACAGAGGTTGGATGGCATCACTGACTTGACGGATATGAATCTGAGCAAACTCTGGAAGATAATGAAGGACAGGGAAGCCTGGAGTACTGCAGTCCACGGGGTCTCAAAGAGTCAGACAAGATTTGACTGAATAGAAACAATAACAAAATCAAATTTTAAATGTCATGAATTATGTTTCATGTTATTCATCGCTAGGGAGAAGTATGGGAAACATCCCCATTTCTTAACTATGCAGAAGATTGGTCCCAGTGTCATCAGAGGGATGAGGCTTGGATGGACAGGCATAGACCTGCAGGGGCTAAGAGCAGCGCAGACTTCTGGAGCTGCCTCAGTTCCCTGGAGCAGGGAAGAGGGTTCTAGGTAACATTTGAAAGCAGTGAAGACATGGACCCTCCTTCTGGAACAGCAAAATATAAACACTGAGCAAATCACACCAGTGTAATCAAGCAACCTGAGAGGTTACCACTGTCCACACAGTCATGTTCTGAACTGGCCCATCGTGACCGAGAGAGTATCAGACTGAGTGAAGTAGGTCCACAGAGGAGGAGAAACACCGTATGACATCCCTTATATGTGGGATCTGAAAAGAATGGCACAAATGAACTTCCTAACAAAACAGAAAGAAAGCAATACAGTATTGTAAAGTAAAATAAAGTGAAAATAAAAATTAAAAAAAAAAAAAACAAAAAAACAGAAAGAGACTCACAGACTTAGAAAACAAACTTACGGTTGCCGGGGGGAAGGCACAGTTCGGGAGTTTGGGAAGGTCATGTACACACTGCTCTGTTTGAAATGGATAACCTGCAAGGACCTTCTATATAGCACGGGGAACTCTGCTCAGCGTTGTGTGCCAGCCTGGACAGGAGTGGGGGTTTGAGGAAGAACAAACATGAAAGTGAAGTTGCTCAGTTGTTTGCGACTCTTTCTGACCCCACGGACTGTAGCCCGCCAGGCTTCTCCATCCATCGTATTCTCCAGGCCAGAATACTGGAGTGGGTTGCCATTCCCTTCTCCAGGGGATCTTCCCGACCCCGGGATCGAACTCAGGTCTCCCCCATTGCCGGCAGATTCTTTACCGTTTGAGCCACCAGGGAATCCCCTTGAGGAAGAACGTATATGAATGACTGAGTCCCCTCGCTGTTCACCAAACTACCACATTTGCCAATCGGCTATACCCCAATGCAAAATAAAAGGTTTAAAGTTTGGGGGGAGAAAGTAAATTGGCCCAGCACGAGTGGTGGTTAGGAGTACACGATTAATGGCTCCCATCAGGACAGCTGGAGTCTGAGAGGCACGCAGGCGATGCTCAGGTGTGGTTAGGTGAGGCCTTTGAGCCGACCTTCAGCCGGGTCACAGTTGGTTTCTCACGTGTGCCAGGAGCTGACCTGTGCCCTGGGGACACCACCGATTAAAAACGAGCAGGTGCAGCGTAATGCAGTATCGATGGCCTGGCGTGTCTGCGGTCTGAGAATGTGAGTTGATTGATCTCACTAAATGATTAGACACAAAAGTGCATGGGGTCAGGGACATACAATTAACTCACTTAATCCTTATAAAACTGTCCATGCAGTGGAGGCACAGAGAGCTTAGGAACTTTTCCAAGGTCACACAGCTAGCGTGAAGAGCTGAGATTTGAACGGACACTCCGAGCCGCTTTATTGCTACACAGATGGAGAGTGTAGAAGCGCATTAGTTTCAACTACCGTCATTATAACCTGATCTCAAGAAGTGTTCCTTGGTGGAGACAGCTGGAGTTTCTCTTCCTGATTGTAAGAATAATCTTTGCAAATGAGTCGAGTCTACCTGACAGGTATCTACCCCATGAGTTTGTCTGCTTCTAGGTCATTAGGGAGTTCAGGCTCTGTTGTGTCTGCCCAGGATTACTGAGGCAGCCTCTAACTACTTCTTCTTCCAATCTTACCTCCTCATGCTCTTTTTGAAATATAATATATATATTTGTGCTTCCCTTGTGGCTCAGCTGGTAAAGAATCTGCCTGTAATGCACGAGACCTGGGTTCAATCCCTGGGTTGGGAAGATCCCCTGGAGGAGGGAAAGGCTACCCAACCCAGTATTTTGGCCTGGAGAATTCCATGGACTGTATAGTCCATGGGGTCACAAAGAGTTGGATATGACTGAGTGACTTTCATATATATATATATGAAAATATATATATAAGTGTTAGCGCCACCAGGAAAAGCCTACTCTGGACCCCGCATTGGGAGCGCAGAGTCTCAGCCTCGAGACCACCAGGGAAGTCCCCCACCCTCTTTCTTCAGGGCAGCCATTAATCCTGCTGACATGCCAACCTGCTCTCATCTGTCTAATTCACCAGACCCCCCCACACAATCAATCAGTAACCTTGGAATGAACGGACAAGTGGATTAAATGTGACCTCCTGGGTCACCATTCCCTCTCCATTATGTGATGTTTAGATGAACCCCGCCGCTTCAGACACTCTGTGTCATTTTTTTTTCTAGCTTCTTTGCTAACAGTGCTGTTGTCCAAGGGATTCATTCTTCTAGTATTTTGTTTAATCCATCAAGTGATCTCATGGAATTTAAAAAGTAAAATGAAGAGTACGCTAGTGTATGTTAGTAGGATAAGGGCTCTTTACCCTTCATTTTCAAACTGCTCTCAAATTTTAAGTAACTGATTGTAATTAATACTGATCCTAATCTCATTTGGCTAGATTTAAGCTATACTTTGTTCTCTTAATTTTGTGGCTCATCTAATACAGATATCCATCGACTCCGATGGTGGTAGTGGTGTTGTTCAGTCTCGAAGTTGTGTCTGACTCTTTGTGACCCCATGGACTGCAGCACACCAGGCTTCCCTGTCCTTCACTATCTCCTGAAGAGTGCTCATATTCAGATCCATTGAGTCAGTGATGCCATCCAACCATCTCACCATCTGTCGCCCTATTCTTCTCCTGCCCTCATTCTTTCCCAGCATCAGGGTCTTTTCTAATGAGTCAGCTCTTCATATCAGCTGGCAAAAGTATTGGAGCTTCAGCTTCAGCATCAATCCTTCCAATGAATATTCAGGGTTGATTTCCTTTAGGTTTGACTAGTTTGATCCTCTTTGCTGTCCAAGGGACTCCCAAGAGTCTTCTCCAACACCATATTTTGAAAGCATCAATTCTTCGGTGCTCAGCCTTCTTTATGGTCCAGCTCGCACACCTGTACATGACTACTGGAAAAACCGTAGCTTTGATTAGACGGACCTTTGTCAGCAAAGTGATGTCTCTGCTTCTTCACTCGCTGTCTAGATTTGCCATAGCTTTTCTTTCAAAGAGCAAGCATCTTTTAATTTTGTGGCTACAGTCACCACCTGCAGTGATTTTGGAGCCCAAGAAAATAAAATCTGTCCTTAAGTCAAAAATACTTATACTACACTTCACCTGCCAAACCTCCCAGACCTGTACCCGAGGGACTTGACACACGAGACCCTCAGGCTTTGGGGACCATCCACAAACCAAGGGCGCTGTCTGGATGGACGCGGCAGCTCTGGTTTCAATCCTGTGTTTCAGGATCACCATCCTCACACCCACCCTCAATTCCCTTTAACCACCAGCTTAATTTTAGACCATCTCTTGGCTCAATTTAAAAACTTTAATCCACCACCTACAAAGTTACAAACGACTAGGTCCTGGATATATGTTTTTAAACAGCTTTTTATTTTATATTGGAGTATAGCAGATTAGCAGGGTTGTGATAGTTTCAGGTGGACAGCAGAGCGACTCAGCCATACATACACATGTATCCATTCTCCCCCAAGCTCCCCTCCCATCCAGGCTGCCACGTAACATTGAGCAGAGTTCCCTGTGTTCTACAGCAGGTCCTTATTGGTGATCCGTTTTCAGTATAGCAGTGTGAACACGTCCATCCCAACTCTCTAACTCTCCCTTCCCCCATGTTCTTCTGCCCTGGCAACCAGAAGCCTAGGTCTATGTTTTGATGTGCTATGAGGCAGTGGAGGCTTGTTGGGAAAGGTGGTTAAGGAGGCTCTGTGGGCACTCTTAAATTCTATTGGTAAAGAAATTATTTATGTCTCTCTCTCAAGAGTTCTACCCACTTAGTTTTCTTCCTGGCTTTTCAAACCCCAGCACCAGGACATCATGGTTGGTGACCTGGGAGTCGAGGAGTGTCGCAGAGTCACTGATACTGACACATTGTTATTGTAGTTTAGTGGCTCATTCATGTCTGACGCTTTGTGAACAGCCAAGAGTACCAGGTGGCCTGCCAGGCTCCTCTGTCCGTGGGATTCTCCAGGCAAGAATACTGGAGTGGGTTGCCATGCCGTCCTCCAGGGGATCTTCCCAACCCAGGGATGGAAACTGCGTGTCCTGCATTGGCAGGTGGATTCTTTACCGCTGAGCCACCAGGAAGCCCTGATGCTGATATGAGTTGGCATCATGCTCTGCTTTGGATGCTCTTCAGTTTGACCGCTTTGGGCTCCGACATCGGATGCGGCAAGGATGCACCCCTGTCTACCTAAGGGGCACATGGGTTGCATCCCGTGGCAGGATTTCTCCCCCAGGAACACGAACAAGGCTCTGCTGATTGACGCACTCAAGTGGTGCCCTCAGAACAACAGCAGGACTGCGAGAGTGTTTCACTTTAGACTTTCCAGAAAGCACATTCAGCATCTCTTTTCCTCTCGGCCATAATTTTATCTTTGAGCCCAAGTTTTGAATAAAAATAGCTCACTTGTTGGTGCTCAGCCAACTCTTTAATAAAGCAGCCAGGCTTAGGAGGTGAGGTTTCCGAGGGCTGGTGACTCAGCCCTGCTGAGCACATGCCCAGGTAAATATCTCGCCTGGGGGCAGGGCCGGGCACTGCGTGCCCAGGGGGGATGTGGTGCTGTGCTTCATGCCGCTCCAGGCGAGGCACGCTGCATGGTGGGTGCACACAGCAACCACAGGTAGGGGATTCACAGACAGGGTTGCTAGGGCGCCAAGCACTGCTGCAGAGATGCTAAGGGGTTGGACGGGGCCTCTGAAGAGTCTGGCAGCACAGACAGGAAGCCATGGGTTTACACCAAGACTGGTTAAAACATAACCAAGAGGCAATTGCGGGCACAGCTTTCCAGAATTCCTTAGCGTGAGGAGAATATATGAAGGGTCCAGCCCCTCACACATCTCTGAGGTTCCCCTTTTGTGGCTCCTCCTTCCCTCATTTTCCATTCATTTTAGGATGAACTTAATGGATAGATGTTCAGAATTCAGTCTGTAACAATGGTTAAGACAGTGATGGGCTGACTTTTCGACAATGTTCTCGATGCTAGGAGACAGGTGTTGTATCCTTCTTGATAATTTTATTCAACTAATATTTATTGAGCATTAATAAGGGCATGACATTACACTATAGGCAAAAATATACATGTAATATGGGTGTATGCTAAGTGGCTTCAGTCATGTCCAACTCTTTGCAACACCATGGACTGTAGCCCACCAGGCTCCTCTGTCCATTGGATTCTCCAGGCAAGAATACTGGAGAGGGTTGCCATTTCCTTTCCAGGGGACCCTCCTGACCCAGGGATCTAACCTGAGTCTCTTACATCTCCAGTGTTGGCCACTGGATTCTTTTCCACTAGCACCACCCGGGAAGCACCGCGTGTAATATACATTCACTGATAAGATATTTGAAGGGCTTGCTTTACATGGAACAATGATCCAGGAAGTTCTCAACCTGTGAAGATTACTTTTTTGGATTGCAAAGTATATATCTGTAAACTTTGAAACATATATTTGCCCTGTAAGAAATTCAAACAATTCAAAACGTAGAAAATAAAAAAAGTGAAACTTCCCCACAATCTCTCCATCCAGATACAGCCACACTTCACAAAGTATACCTTTAAAACTTCTTTAACAGACAAACAACCATCTGGGAAGTTTCTCTAAATGCTGAAAATATTAAAGATTCAGAGGATGTAAAGATATTGGCATTCCAGTCAAAGAAAATAATTGCATGAAATTCTCCCCAATTTTATTTTAATATTTTACTAGAAATGATCATATTTTCCTAGGAAGATGTTGTTGGTTAATTTGTGTCTGAGAATTGTATCCAGAGCAGCTCCTGAGAGGTCAGTTATGTGGCCTGAAGCACTTCTGGGCTGGAGTCTGCGGGCCCGGGTGAGGCCGCGCAGTCTATCTTCTCAAACACAGCACTACCCAGGGGAACTAATTTCCCTTGACCAATACAATGACCACTCACTGTGATGGCATCTGCTTTCCTGAAGGTCGGAGAGGTGGGTTGAGATGCTGGAAGCTAAGAAGGATGTGCTGGAACTGAAGCTCCAATCCTTTGGCCACCTGATGTGAAGAGCTGACTCATTTGAAAAGACCCTGGTGCTGGGAAAGATTGAAGGCAGGAGGAGAAGGGGGTGGCAGAGGATGAGATGGTTGGATAGCATGATGGACTCAATTGACATGAATCTGAGCAAACTCTGGGAGATAGTGAAGGACAGGAAAGCCAGGGAGTGCTGCAATCCACAGGGTCGCAAAGAGTTGGACACGACTTAGTAAACAATAGCAACAGCAAGACGCAATGCATACTCAAGGATGTGCCTCCATGAAAGACACCATCTAATCACTATGAGCTGGAGAAGGAAACGACAGCCCACTCCAGTGTTTCTGCTGGGAAATCCCACGGACGGTGGAGCCTGGCGGGCTACAGTCCATGGGGTCACAAGGGTTGGATATGACTGAGGTGCTAAACAACAACAGCAATAGCAACAACACCATACTTCTTAGGTAGTTTCGTGACAACTGGGGATCTGTTTTCCTTATGGACAACAAAGGCACGGTCAAGGGATTCAGCATTGAGCTCCATATTTAATGACTAAATAATATGTTACTTTGAAGTTTCACCTGCTTCAAATCTGACTTTTGACTAATGGCCCTGAGGTTCCACCTAAGATGAAAGCAGTCCAGCAAAGCACCTTCCATCAAGTTGCAACATTCTCCCTTCCAAAGATCTGAGGCTCGTGTATTTCCGTCTTCTGCGCTTTGCTCCAATTTTCTTATCAGGCAGCCATCAGTTTTATCCTTGCTCCTTCACATGGAGACAGAACTAGTAAGTCTATCAAGCCCTATGATTCATTTCCTTACCTTTTAGCAAAGGTCACTGCAGTTCCCATTCAGGGTCCTGCCAAGGGCTCCCTCGCAGGGAGGGGCTGGCAGCCAGTGTCCACCTGACCTCAAAGGGCTCTGGTGGGGCCATGACTCATTCATTCCCTAATGTCTTTTCCAAGTGCAGATAAAGCTCACTGTTGACTCAGTGATGGGGCAAGGGATGGAATGAAGGTTGGCATCATGCTAGGAAAAAAAAAATACATTTCCTTTGCCAGAGTCAAATATTTATTTTATTTGGCTCACGATAAATAGTAAGGGCCCTCGTAATTAACAAAAGTGTACTCTGGAGAACCGGCATAGTGTAGAAAAGAAAAAATAAACATATGGAGGTAGAAAATTTTTGTTATCAATCTCATTTGTGATTTAAAGCTGTTATAGAGGATTATAAAATTATCTGGAATTAGTAGCTCTGGGGAGTAATTGAGAACCACAGAATTTCAGAGCCAGGAGTTACTTTATAAGGTAATTGATTCAACTCCTTTAATATCACAGATGAAAAAAAGATGAGGTCAAAGTGTTTAGAAACAGGACCAGTTTCCTAATTCTTGTGTGCCTCCAATTAAAAAGTTTAAGTGAATCCTAGATCTCTATTGCTAAGTGTGTGTGTATTTGTCCCTCAGTCGTGTCTGACTCTTTGTGACCTTATGGACTGTAGCCCACCAGGCTTCTCTGTCCATGGGATTTCCCAGGCAAGAATTCTGGAGTGGGTTGTCATTCCCTTCTTCAGGGGATCTTCCTGATCCAGAGATAGAACCTGGGTCTCCTGCATTGTAGGCAGATTCTTTTCCGTCTGAGCCACCAGGGAAGCCAATTGCCAAAGACATCTAGAATTCTCTGAATACTGTGGAGAAGCTGCAGCTGACCGACTTGTCATCACCTTTCCTGTAACTGTGATGTGGTCCATATTCCTAGGTATCCAGGTTGGGGTGAAAGGATGGACTTCCTTGAGATGCTCTGAGCTCCCAAAGACTCAGCAAGTATATTAGGACTTTGAGATAGATGGGGCTTCAGGCCTCTTGAACCCCTCTGTGTCTCTCAGTGAGGCGTTCAGGTTAGTTTTGGGCTTCCTGAGGCTGTAAGGATGCTCCGGGAATTTGGAATGTGTAGTTTTGGGCTTCCTGAGGCTGTAAGGATGCTCTGGGAATTTGGAATGTGGTATAGAGGTGATGGTTAAGATGGTTAAGCTGGGCTTCCCTGGTGGCTCAGATGGTGAAGAATCCACCTGAAATTCGGGAGACCTGAGTTCAAGCCCTGGGTTGGGAAGATCCCCTGGTGGAGGGCATGCAACCCACTCCAGTATTCTTGCCTGGAGAATCCCCATGGACAGAGGAGGCTGGTGGGCTTCAGTCCATGGAGTCGCAAAGAGTCGGACACGACTGAGTGACTAAGCACAGCACATAGAGGTGATGGTTAAGATGAATACTCTAAAACACGTGCATGTCTTAATTGCTCAGTTGTGTGCGACTCTTTGCAACACAATTCACTTATTTGTTGTTGTTTAGCCTCTAAGTAGCGTCTGACTCTTTTGTGAGACCGTGAACTATAGCCCACCAGGCTCCTCTGTCCATGAATTTCTCCAGGCAAGGATGCTGGAGTGGGTGTGTGCTCAGTTGTGTCCGACTCTTTGTGACCCCATGAGACTGTAGCCCACCAGGCTCCTCTGTCCCTGGGATTTCCTGGGTGGGAATGCTGGAGTGGGTTGCCATTTCCTTCTCCGGGAGATCTTCCCAACTCAGGGATCGAACCCGAATCTCTTACATCTCCTGCCCTGGCAAGTGGGTTCTTTACCAATAGAGCCACCTGGGAAGATTAGAGTGGGTAGCCATTTCCTTCTCCACGGAGTCTTCCCATCCCGCGGATCGAACCAGGGTCTCCTGCCTCGCAGGCAGGTTCTTTATTACCTGAGCCATCAGGGAAGCCCTTCGAAAACATAAATATGCTTAGAAGTCTTTAAAAGCCCTTCACTGGCAACCTGGATGTTTTAAAATGTAGGTTTTATTGTAATTCAGGCATGGGGAAACCAGCAGATCGGCAGTAGTTACAGAAGGCATAGTTTGTTCCTTACAGGTTTGGAGAGGAGGGGCCAGCCAGGCTATGCAGGGCCACCTAGAGGAGCCCAGGGTGGGTCCGGGAGCAGAAGGAGCCAGAACGTGGTGGCAGCCTGGACTGTGGCTTCCCCGGGAAGGGAAGGCAGGGGAAGCAGACGCAGGACTGGCTCATGGGATGGTTTCCGTGGCTCTGGAGCACGGAGGCTGACCTGGGGCTAACTAGGGCAAGGAGCCACGCAGAGTCGGCGGGGGCCTGTGGGGAAGCTGAGTCCAGGCACTGTCTTTGAGAACTGCCTCGGCCTGCGAGGGGTGCTGTCTCTCTCCGGTCAGCGAGGCCCCAGATGCCAGAATTCAGAAAACACAGGTAATACAACTGGCATTCGCGGAGGTGTGCATCTCAGAACGGTTTTCCTGGGAGATGCTCTGGAGGGAGGGGGTTCTGTCACCCCATGCTGGGAGCTATTGCATGCGGCGCCCTGTTGACTGCACGGGCCTGTATCTTGTGCGTGTGTGTGTGTGTGCAGCTTGTGTACGTGTGCTCACTCAGTCATATCTGACTCTTTCAAACTCATGATCAGTAGCCGATCAGGCTCCTCTGTCCATGGGATTTTCCAGGCCAGAATACTGGAGTGAGTTGCCATTTCCTACTCCAAGGGATCTTCCCAACCCAAGGAATCAAACCTGTGTTTCCTGCATCTCCTGCACTGCAGGCAGATTCTTTACCACTGAGCCACCTGGGAAGCTGTTGGCTGTATACTAGTAGGTTATAGTTGTCGGGGAATCCTGCTTTAAAGAAAGCTGTTTTGTTGTTCGTTTGCTAAGTTGTGTCTGAATTTTTGCCACCCCAGGGACTGTAGCACGTCAGGCTTCCCTGTCCTTCCCGGTCTCCTGGGGTCAGCTCAAACTCATGACCATTGAGTCAGTGATGGCTAACGTATTAGTCTTGAGTTAATACTGCTTTCCAAGCTTGTTTAACATGAACTCTTTTTGAAATACATAACATGTAGTTTTTAAGGTGTCTTGAAATGGTGTTTTAGACATAGAATCTAGATTTGTTTTGCCCGTAACCTGGCATCCATGCTCTCCCCTGGGGTTTCTAGGAGGAGGAGTTTCAGGGCAGGCTGTCCTCATTCCCTCCTCTAAGCTGCGCTCAAACCTGCTTCCTCCATTATTTGAAATTGTACCTGGGGCTCTGCACTTAATTAAAAGTCCACTCTTTCTAGTGCCAGCTCCTCTGTGAAGTTTTTTCCACCTTCCCAAACCCACAAATACATGATGCGTGCCATGTGTCGGAACTTCTCATTTCAAATCATCACCTAATTTTATTGTTATAGTCCTGCGAGACAGACGGTATTTTGTCCCTATTTTATAGATAAGCAACTTGAGAGACAGAGTTGTTGAGTGATTTATCCAAGGTCACAAAGCTAAAAGGTGTTCAGGATGTCACTGGCATTCCATTCATGCTATTGGAATAGATGAAAGTGTCTGTGGAGTAAGGGAGGTACTGTCTCTCTTTTTTATTTAAACTTTTTATTTTCTGTTGGAATACAGCTGATTAACAATGTTGCAATAGTCTCTGGGACGCAGCCAAGGGACTCAGCCATACATATACATGTATCCATTCTCCTCCAAACTTCCTAGGGGAAGTACTTTCTGATAGATGCGTGGGTGTGTGTGTGTGTGTGTGTGTGTGTGTGAGAGAGAGAGAGAGAGAGAGAGAGAGAATTATGTTCTTTAAATCAGAGGGAAGAAGTCTCTCTTTTTTAACACTCTGGAACTTTGTTAACACTCTACCCATTCAGAATTTGTTCAGAATAATTCAGATGGAATTTTAGTGTAACATTTACTTTGGCTTCGTGAGAGATTTTCCGAGTCCGTCCTTTGAGAACGAGTTCATCAGTAACCAGAATGCAGGGGAGACTGTAACCCCCTTAAACATACACTCTGCAGTACTAGCTTTTATGCAAATACAATAGGTGACTGAGGAGAAGGGGACGACAGAGGATGAGATGGCTAGATGGCATCACTGACTCAATGGACGTGAATCTGAGTGAACTCTGGGAGTTGGTGATGGACAGGGAGGCCTGGTGTGCTGCGATTCATGGGGTCGCAAAGAGCTGGACACAATTGAGCAACTGAATTGACTGAACTGAACTGACGGTCCGTCTAGTCAAGGGTATGGTTTTTCCTGTGGTCATGTATGGATGTGAGAGTTGGACTGTGAAGAAGGCTGAGCACCGAAGAATTGATGCTTTTGAACTGTGGTGTTGGAGAGGACTTTTGAGAGTCCCTTGGACTGCAAGGAGATCCAACCAGTCCATTCTGAAGGAGATCAGCCCTGGGATTTCTTTGGAAGGAATGATGCTAAAGCTGAAACTCCAGTACTTTGGCCACCTCATGCAAAGAGTTGACTCATTGGAAAAGACTCTGATGCTGGGAGGGATTGGGGGCAGGAGGAGAAGGGGATGACCGAGGATGAGATGGCTGGATGGCATCACTGACTTGATGGACGTGAGCCTGAGTGAACTCCGGGAGTTGGTGATGGGCAGGGAGGCCTGGCGTGCTGCGATTCATGGGGTCGCAAAGAGCTGGACACGACTGAGTGACTGAACTGAACTGAACTGAATTCCTTCTTTTGAAAAATAATTGTATTTACTTGTGTATTTTTGCTGTGCCAGGTGTTGGCTGCCCAGGCGTTTTCTCCCGTTGTGGCGCGGGGCTTGCTCCCTAGAGGCTGTGTGTGGGCTTCTCCCTGCGGTGCCCTCTCTGGCGGATCCCGGGCTCTAGAGCCCCAGGGTCAGCACTTGGGGTGCTCAGGCTCAGTTGCTCCTAAGTACGTGGGATCTTCCGGATCAGGAATCAAACCCGTGTCTCCTGCATTAGCAGGTGGGTTCTTTACCACTGAGCCACCAGGGAAGCCCTCAGTTCAGTTCAGTTCAGTTGCTCAGTCGTGTCCGACTCTTTGTGACCCCATGGACTGCAGCACGCCAGGCCTCCCTGTCCATCACCAACTCCCAGGAAGCCCTAATTCATTCTTACACATTTATGACAAGGAACACTTTCAGAACTGTGTCAGCCAGGGTTCAAGCCATAAGTCTTAAGAGCTTTACTGCAAGGGGTGTTGGGTTACGTGACCGTGGGCTGACTAGCCAAGTCTGAAATCCACAGGGTAAGCTGGGAATTCTAGAAGAGGCTGAAGCTCCTATCCCCACACAGGATTTCTTCTTCAGGGAAGCCTCAGTTCTGCTTTCAAGGTCTTCCCACTGACTGAATCCGGCTCCCCTGGATGAATGAGGATCATCTCCCTTAACTGACATCAACCAATTGTGGACTTGATTCCCATCTACAAGATTCCTTCATAGCAACTCCTAGGAGAGAGTCTGGTTGAAAAACTGGAGGCTATAACCTCGCCAAGTTCATGCGTCAAAAGATGGTTACCAGAACCTTTCCTAATGGTAATGACGTTCGTCTCTTTTATGTCCCTATTCATACATAAGAAGAAAAAACTAATTTATTTAGAAATATTCTATTCGATAAGCAAGATGTTTTAATCATTTAAGTGGGCTTTGTTTCCACCGGTGTGAAGCCATGCGACCCCAGATATTGGTATTTACTTGCTTTGTGGTCATCTTTTGATCCCTTTCTGGTTATGCCTGCCTTTCTCTCTCTTCATGGTCCTGGTTCAAGTATCACTGGTTTATATTAACCCTGAGCTCAGCTGCCTTATCTGAAAACGAGGATAATTATCCTACTGACCTCTGATCCTGACTGAAGGATTAACTGACCGAGTTCACTCACTTAACACGATGGCATGTCTGGAATGCAAGGAGCAATATCCTTTTGTATTAATAGAAGTACTTGTCCTTGTTTCCCACTGTTAAGTTTTTTTTTTTTTTTTTTCTGGCCGTGAACATGCCATTGAGGGACAGGTCCTCTGCAGCAGACACCGAGAGGTTTTCTGATGTTACATTTGGGAGAATTAAAAAACTGGCATTTGACCACCCCCTTCTAATGCAAAATGTATCATTTTTTAAAGACCTGTCTCCCATCCTCTTTCCGAAGCGCTGCAGATTCACAGTTTCCAGGGTGATCAGCTTCGCTGGAAGAGGTCTAGAAAGTTCACAGTGGCTTTGCCGCTAGGTCAGGTGGTTTTGACTTTCCACTGCTCATGAAATGGTCACCCTGCTCATAAACACTTAGGTAGGTTCGAAGAGATTTCTAGGCCTTGAGCCAGTTTTCTAGGCAGCTTCCTTCTGACATAAGTTAATGTTTTATTATCATCTTGTTATGGAGGAAGATACTGAGATGTAGAGAAAGCACATTTTCCCCTTCTCAGCTTTGGAATCAATTCCAGGCCCCCACCTGATGGTGAACCCTGCCTTCTTTCTCGCTGGGAACCAACACCCGATCCTAGGTGAGGGGGTCAGGAACAATCTCCCACCTTCTTTCCCAGTTCTTTCCTGGCGGGAAAATGAATCTCCTTTGCCAGCAGAGATCTTTTCCTCCTTTGCTTCCAGAAGAGGCTGGCAAGATTTCTTCTGGGGAGGAAGTAGGAGTCGCTGCCGTGCAGACAGGAGGTAAGCACCCTCCCCTTCCCCAGAGTGACCTCTTTGCAGAAACGCCCAGAGCAGTTCAGAGGTGCGAGGTGGGAGGGGCTGTGGTGAGGGGAGGAGGATGTTTTCTTTGCTGGCCCACCTCCATTAGCTGACCATCTGGTTCGGATGGTTTAGGCGGTGTCCCCTGCACGGGAAGATAGAATCCTGTCTTATGCTATGAAGCCTCCATGATGAGCTGTCATTTCAGAGATGTGTGTGCGGAGCCAGCCTGGCAGGGCCCCTCCCGGTACCCGAGTCCTTCCCGCCAGCCCCCACTCCCGCCTCACCTGCAACCCTGTGAAGTCCTTGGGGCGTAAGAATTAGGTTGAGTCCATCTGCATCTTCCTGCAGGGCTCTGGGCCAAGCATCGGCTCACCCAAGACTGCCTGAAGGAGTGAATGAACCAACGAACCCACGAAAGTGTTCCTCGGTTCGCCAAACGGAAGAGATGGTCCAGACAGTTCTCAGGACCCACATTTAGCAAAGACAAGAAGTCTCCATGAAGTGCCCAATAATAAAAGGTCATTTCTTTCTTCTTTTTTCTTTTTAAGGTTTTTTTTTTTTTTTTTTTATGTGGATGATTTTATAATCTTTATTGAATTTGGTGGCTCAGACAGTAAAGAATCTGCCTGCAATGCGGGAGACCTGGGTTCCATCCCTGAGTCGGGAAGATGTCCTGGAGAAGGAAATGGCAACCCACTCCAGTATTCTTGCCTGGAAAATCCCATGGACAGAGGAGCCTGGCTTGGGCTACAGTTGATTAGGGTCTCAAAGAGCAAACACCCAGTGACTACACACATTGAATTTGTTACAATGTTGCTTCTGTTCTATGTTTCTTTTCTGGGGGTCAGACATGTGGGATCTTAGCTCCTCAACAAGGGAACAAGCCCACGCCCCTTTCACTGGAAGGCAGGAAAGTCCCAGGAGAGTGTTTCTGACTTCAGTGGTGGTGGTGTAGTCACTCAGTCATATCTGACTCTTGCTACTCTTGCCTGACTCCCACCAGGCTCCTCTGTCCATGGGGCTTTCCAGGCAAGAGCACGGGAGTGGGTTGCTATCCCCTCCTCCAGGGGATCTTCCTGACCCAGGGATCGAACCCAGGTCTCCTGCATGGCAGGTGGGCTCTTTACCGTCTGAGCCACCAGGGAGCTCGGAACTTACAGAAACGATGCAGATGGGGGCCAAATACCTCAAAATGGCATCCATGCTGTAAAAGGATGCCTCTTCTCCGCTGGTGAGTAGGTGCTTTCTGGGTTTTGGTACGATTACCATGGAATGATTCTGTATTATGAAAATATGATAATGATCATGAAAATATTGAGATGATGAAAATGAAATATGATCGTGAAAATATCCTTGTTGTTCAGTCACTAAGTCACGTCTGACTCTTCGACCCAGTAACTGCAGCACCCCCGTCTTCCCTACCATCGACTGTCTCCTAGAGTTTGCTCAAACTCATGTCCATTAAGTTGGTGATGCCATCCACCCATCTCATCCTCTGTCACCCACTTCTTCTGCCCTCAGTCTTTCCCAGCATCAGGGTCTTTTCACATCAGTGAATCGGCTCTTCACATCAAGTGGCCAAAGTGATGAAGCTTCAGCATCAGTCCTTCCAATGAATATTCAGGGTTGGTTTCCTTTAGGATTGACTAGTTTGATCCCCTTGCTGTCCAAGGGACTTAATGGATGTTCCTTAGGTTAACAGTCATCTCAGTCTACGAGGTAGGACTAAGGATGTGGATTCAGTATTGAGTAAATGTTGAGAAGAAGTTGATGGGAGGTGCCATGAAGAATGAGACTGAATCGAAAAAGCCACTCAGTTTAATTCTAATCTGTGCAGTCGAGGTGTGAACTCATCTCAATAATTTATTCAAATCAACCATCATACAAATCAGGTTGAATCCACAGATTTGGGCTTTCCTGGTGGCTCAGTTGGTAAAGAATCCACCCACAGTGCAGGAGACCTGGGTTTGATTCCTGGGTTGGGAAGATCCCCTTGAGAAAGGAATAGCTTAGCCACTCCAGTATTCTGGCCTAGAGAATTCCATGGACTGTATAGTCCATGGGGTCACAAAGAGTCGGACACGACTGAGTGACTTTGGGCTTCCCTCATAGCTCAGTTGGTAAAGGATCTGCCTGCAACGCAGGAGACCCCTGTTTGATTCCTGGGTTGGGAAGATCCCCTGGAAAAGGGAACGACTACCCACTCCAGTATTCTGGCCTGGAGAATTTTACGGACAGGGGAACCTGGCTGGCTACAGTCCATGGGGTCACAAAGAGTCGGACCTGACCGAGAGACTTTCACTTCACCAATTTAGACCATTTCCTGAATTCTGACTCAGAAGGTTTGACCTGTGTGCTTATGGCCAGAGGGAAGTAGATAGATGAAATATTTCACTTCTTTCAGAACCTTTATCTTGAAGGTACTGCAGTTATGTGAGTGATCCGAAAAGTCAAGTGAAACTCTCTTTTCTGTGGTCATTTAGCTCCTCGATGTTGATTCTCATCGTGGCTTAAAAAAAAAAAAAAAAACAACTGAGAAATCAAATACCCAATAGGCTTTATCATGTATTCCCGTGATTAGCTAAACTAATATTTACTGCTCACGCTTCTGAGTGCCGCATGTGTACTGACTTATTTAACTCTGGAAACACTGATAGGAGTCCGTCTCGGTCTCTCCTTGTGAGGTGAGGATGCAGAAGTGTGTGGGGAGTGATGACATGTCTCTGAGCTCTGCGCCTGCGATGCACAGAGGGGGCTGTTGCGTTCACATCTGAACCGTACATTCTTTCGGGCTTCCCAGGTGGCGCTAGTGGTCGAGAACCCGCCTGCCACTGCAGAAGATGTAAGAGACGCGGGTTCAATCCCTGGGTCTGGAAGATCCCCTGGAGGAGGGCATGGCTACCTACTCCAGTATTGCCTGGAGAATCCCTGGACAGAGGAGTCCATGGGGTCCCAAAAAGTCGGACACCACTGAGCAACTAACAAGGCCTGGATAACTTTTCTAACTTCAAAATGAGCATCTTTCAGAACATGCTGATCTGGGTCAGAAATAGAATTTGCATGTATGTGCACATGCTAAGTTGCTTCAGTCCTGGCTGATTCTTTTCAACCCCGTGGACCGTAGCCCGATATTTACAATATAAAAGTACTTAGTTGGTCTATTTTAGACGTGCAGATATAAACAAAGTTTCCTTCTAACTCCAGTGTTTCGGCCATCATCAGTGTCATCAGTAAGATGTTTGCCCAGGATCCAGTGTCCTGCTGAAGCATCCATTCCTTAGAAGATGCAAATGTAAACAAACACCATCTCTTTACATCAGAAATAGAGAGGTTTCCCCACCCAGACCGCTTCCCAAGTAACTGCGACGTGTGGTTTGACCAACAGGCAGGGGGCAGTAAGTCCTGACTCTGTGCTTCTGTCTACCCTTAGCAGACTGGGCCCCCTAGGTCAGAGATGTATCGAAGAAGGGCTCCCAGCACTGCCTCATCCTCTTTAGCTTTCAATGGGCGAATCTTCCTCCTGCAGAAAGAAATCCGAAGGAGCTTCACAGTGAGAAGAAAGCTCACCAACTGCTGATCCCAGGGGAGGACACCCCTGCCTCATGGAGTGAGCTATCTCTTCCCGGCTTCAGCTGTCCTTGGGGTGCCCCGAGGGCAGCCTCGGACTCTTAAGAAACCACGTTTACTTTGTTCTGTCAGGAGAGCCTGGTCTGGCCATTTTGCTGAGTCACAGTGCGGGACCCTGCCCACAGCTATTTCAAGCCTCAGCCTGGATTGCTGTTTCATCTTTATCCTCAAAATCTCTGCTCGGCAGTCTGTCCTTGAGACCCAGGGAGACTTCCTCCCCTCTGCTGATTTCATTCTCTCCTTCTTTCTCTCTCCCTTCTCCTCCCTCTGCTCCACACCATCTGTTTCTACTTCATTTTCGAGGAGCAGACAAAGGCTTCAGAAATCAGTCCTGAATATTCACTGGAAGGACTGATGCTGAAGCTGAAGCTCCAATACTTTGGCTACCTGATGCGGAGAACTGACTCATTGGAAAAGACCCTGATGCTGGGAAAGACTGAAGGCAGGAAGAGAAGGGGGAGACAGAGAATGAGTTGGTTGGATGGCATCACCGAGTTGATGGACACAACTCTGAGCAAGCTCTGGGAGTTGGTGATGGACAGAGAGGCCTGGTGTGCTGCAGTCCATGGGGTTTCAAAGAGTCGGATATTACTGAGCGACTGAACTGAACTGAACAGAAGGGTTTCGGAGACAGATCTCTAAGTCTCACTGCATGGACCTGCCAGGCAGAGTTCTTGATTTTATGAGCCTCGATTTCCTCATCCATGAAACAAGGAAAATCATGCCAATGTCACCATATTTGTGAAAAATGTTATATGCATATGATCACTTGATAAAGCATCTACCAAACAGTAGGGACCCAATAATCTATTCTATCCCTCCCCCCTTTTTAAAAATAGAAGTATAGTTGATTTACAATGTTGTGTTGATTTCTGCTGCACAGCAAAGTGATTCAGTTATACACACACACACAAACATATATACATATACATTCGTTTTCATTTTCCATTATGAATTTTCACAGGATATAGATTATAGTACCCTGTGCTGTACAATAGAATCCTATGGTTAATCCATTCTTCGTTTTTTTTTTCTTTTTTTGTGTATTTTTAAACTTTTAATTGAAGTATAGTTGATTTACAGTGTGGTGTTAATTTCTGCTGTATGGCAAAATGATTTAGTTATACACACATATATATATATTGATATTCTTATAGTAGAATACTGAATATAGTTCTCTGCTATACAGTTTTTTTTACTACTTTTTTTTTCTTTTACTACCTTTTTACTACTGTTTTTTATTTCCACTAAGCTACTGTTTGTTTGATAACATTTTGATTCATGGGGTGTTGAGACTGCATCTTAAAAAACTTTGTATCCCCCTGAACCAAAGATAGTGTCTTGGGTATATCAGGCAGTCAGTAAGGAATTGTTGAATTAAATTAAGTTGCTCAGATGAGAAACAGAGAAGAAATAAAGAAGATAAGAAGAAATAAAAGGAAATAAACTCAAAATGGACTGAAGACCTAAATGTAAGATCTGAAACCATAAAACTTCTAGAAGAGAACATAGGCAGAGCTGTCTTTGACATAAATCGTAGCGATATTTTTTTGGATCTATCTCCTAAGGCAACAGAAATGAAAGCAAAAGTAAACAAGTGGGGCCTAATTAAACTTAAAAGCTTTTGCACAGCAAAGGAAACCATCAACAAGACAAGAGACCGACCGACTGAATGGGAGAAGATACTTGCAAATGATACGACCAATGGGGGTTAATAGCCAACATACTGAACAGCTCTTGCGACTCAACATCATAAAAACAAACAATCCAGTTACAAGATGAGCAGAAGAACTGATAGTTTTCCAAAGAGGAAACGCAGATGGCCAGCAGGTACCTGGCGGGATGCTCAGCATCACAATGTCAGGGAAATGCAAATCAAAACCGCAAGGAGCTGTGGCTGCATACCTGTCAGAATGGCTGTCCTCAAGAAGAACTCAATGACAAGTGTTGGTGAGGATGTGGGAAAACGGGAACCCTGTACACCGTTGGCGAGGAGGTAAATCGGTGTAGTCACTGTGGAGAAGGGTAGGAAGGTTTCTAAAGCTAGGATAGAAGTAGCATGAAAAGTGAAAGTGGCTCAGTCGTGCCCGACTCTTTGTGACCCTGTGGACTGTACGGTCCATAGAATTCTCCAGGCCAGAGTACTGGCGTGCGTGGCCATTCCCTTCTCCAGGGGATCTTTCCAACCCAGGTCTCCTGCATCGCAGGGAGATTCTTCACCAGCTTAGCCACTAGCGAAGCCTAAGAATACTGGAGTGGGTAGCCATTCCCTTCTCCAGTGGATCTTCCCGATCCAGGAAGCGAACCGGGGCCTCCTGCACTGCAGGTGGGTTTTTTACCAGCTGAGCTCCTAGGCAAGCCCTACAATGTTGACAGTTGCTAACATGTGGAATCAACCTAAGTGTCCATCAACAGATGGATGATAAAGAAGATGTGAGGTATATGCATGTGTGTATGCTCACTTGCTAAGCCATGTCCGACTGTTTACAATCCCATAGACTGCAGCCCGCCAGGCTCCTCTGTCCATGGGATTCTCCAGGCAAGGATACTGGAGTGGATTGCCATTTCCTTCTCCAGGGGATCTTCCTGACCCAGGGATCGAACCTGTGTCTCCTGCGTTGGCAGGTGGATTCTTTACCACTGAACCACATGGGATGCCCCATGACATGTATGCACACACACACATACAGACGCACAATGGAATACTCTTCAGACATAAACTAGAGTAAAATCTTGCCATTCACAGCAACGTGGATGGACTTGGAGGACATTACGATGGGTGAAGTGGGTCAGACAGAGAAGGACAGACACTGTGTGATGTCACTTGTATGTAGAGTCTAAAGAAGACAACAAACTCGTGACCAGGACAAAGGAGAACAGACTCACAATATAGGGAAAGGGCTGGTGGTTGCCAGTGGGGACAGAGAAGGGGAGGAAGGTAGAGGGTGAGGAGATTCAAACTGTGACGTATAAAATAAGCTACAAGGATGTACAGTACAATGGGGAATATAGGCACTAGTTTATAATAACGCTAAACGGAGTACATCCTTTAAAAATTGCGTATTGTTCACCTGTAACTTACACGATATTGTACAGCAACGACACTTCAGTTTTGAAAAAGGCACATGATCAACATTCTGGATCGTCACTTCCTACACCCTTCAATTGAGAAGACAGTAGCAGGTTTCAGGGTCTAAATATCAGGGAGAATTTTAGGACCAGGACTATGGTGTACCGAACCCCTTAAGAGTTATTATGCTACCAGTTACCTGAATCTCAGAGCAATTGTGACTTTATAAGCCTTAACATTCTGTTTCTTTCTTTTCTTTTTTTCACTGCCATAGGGCGTTAGTGATACAGTTGGCAAGCATGTTGTAAGATCTATAGGATAGATACTGGCAGTGTATCAGTGCCGATTTCCTGCTTTTGATAATTGCAGTGTGGTTAATAAGGCAGGTTTCGGGAGGAGAGGGTCTTATGTCCACCACTCATTCTCCAGCTTTTCAGAGAATAACATACTGTGCTTGAGACTGGGAGAATGGTGGAGCAAACGTGATTAACATGTCAATAGTTGGGAATCTCCTTGAGGGCTATATGGATATTCTTTGTGTAAGCTTTTGTGTAAGGCTGAAATTATCTCAAAAGGAAGAGAGAAAAAAAATAGCTATTTTAAATCATATGTTTGCATCTTACTTGACTGGTAGCCAGATGAATGAGTTACCAGACCAAAATAAAGTTCTCTCTCCTCTCCCTCAAGGAAGTGCTAATTATGTTATCGGCTAAGCCTGATTCCAAACTCTTGAGAGTTTCTGATCTGCATGGTCAGGGGTGTTTCTGCTGCTCACCTGCAGCTGGAGCACACCCGCCCTCCCCACCCCAAACCCCTCCCCGACCTTGATCCTTCATCCTGCATGAGTGGAGTGTCATCCTGAAGTTTGTTCTATATCAACCAGGGACAAGGACAGAGATTTTGCTTGACCAGCAAGGTCTGAAGTGGGTGCATTCACAGACCCGGGGTGCAGTCCCCTTGGGAAAGGCCAGCTTTGACAAACAAGGTTTTAATGACACATTTGCTTGATGGACCAGTGCCGGGGCTGGATCGTGTTCCAAGGACTGGTCAGAACTTTTTGACTCTGTAACAAACCACTATTGATTATTATATTTTTATGAAGAGTGAAAGATAAACATGACAACAGCTCTCTGCAAACGTGGACTATATGTCAGTTGGAAACAAAACTGGCTTTGCTATCATTTGCCTTACACTACTACTGGTCTGTAAGATGTTCCTCCTATTGCAGATGAAGGACTCTGGGACTGGCTTTAGGAGGTCACAGCCTGCCCCTAAGTTGTGGTCCAGCTAGAATTCAAGCATTTCTGCCAGACCCAGGGGAGCATCCTTTCTGATAGGCAGCATCAGAAAATAAGGGAGAGGAGATTAGAGGTAAATTTGGTGTGATAGAAACACCCGAGATTCATACGTAGAAGAGAGAACTGCTCTTGGAGCTGCTGGGGTCATTCAGCCCTGGTTCTCATCCCATTAACCTTGGGTCCTCTCCTGTCTCTTCGACACACACCCTCCATCAGGTGCGGTCCTCAAGTCTGGGGATTAAAGACAGAAACGGCTAATTTTACAAATCTAGGGATGGCATCCGGAGCACAAGGAAGCTCTTTGGGGAGCCAACAGAGAAGCGTGACCTGGAGGGGCGTGTGTGTGTTCCGTGCACACGCTTCCTGTGTCATGGGATAGCACCGCCCAGCACAGCCTGTGTGTCCTGGGGGCCAGTCCTGGACCTCAGTGATGCTGCTGAGACCCCAGGCAGGCAGTGACTTAGGCTCAGGAAGGACCCCGCACAATGGGCGCTGGCACCAGTGGATGAGGGTCCATGGGGTCCCAAAGAGTCGGACATGACTGAGCAATTTCACTTCACTTTATCTAATATTTATTAAAGCAGTCCAGAGATTCGGAAGTGGGGTGCCCATCAGAATCATCTAGAGAATTGTGAAAATACATATGCCTTGATCCCGTCCTAAGTCAGATTTCAGGACTTGGGATGATAGCAAAATAAGTATGCGGCTTACTTGGTAGTTCAGATGGTAAAGAATATGCCTGCAATGCAGGATACCTGGGTTCAATCCTTGGGTTAGGAAGATTCCCCTGGAGAAGGGAATGGCTACCCACTCCACTATTCTTGTCTGGAGACTCCCAGGGATAGAGGAGTCCACCAGGTTACAAACAGTCAGACACGACTGAGCAAAAATAATAATAATAATAATTTTAAGGAGATTTTAGCATTCATTTCGTTATTGAGTACTCACAATAAGCCATGTAATCCTATTACCCAATATAAAATGTATAATTATAATTGTATGATACTTCTATCTACTTGAAGCCTATAGTTATGGTAAAATTTAACACATGAATCATAAAAGGAAATTATAACTGATTATAACACCATCTTGCATTGTGTTACACTTTTTATTTTTGCAGAGCCCTTTTGGCTTCCCTTGTGGCTCAGCTGGTAAAGAATCCACCTGCAATGCAAGAGACCACAGTTCAATTCCTGGGTGGGAAAGATTCGCTGGAGAAGGGATAGGCTACCCACTCCAGTATTCTTGGGCTTCCCTTGTGGCTCAGCTGGTAAAGAATCTGCCTGCAATGCAGGAGACCTGGATTTGCCCCCTGGGTTGGAAAGATCCCCTGGAGAAGGGAAAGGCTACTCACTCCAGTATTCAGGCCTAGAGAATTCCATGGAGTGTATAGCCCGTGGGGTCGAAAAGAGTTGGACACACTGAGCGACTTTCATTTTCACTTTGCAACCATCATCCTGATTTGTTCCTACAACAGTAAGCGGCTTGAAGAGTCCTTGGGCTGCTCCTTGGAAAAGAGACAACGGAGGGAGAAGGTACTGACGCAGAGTAGTGATGCAGGTAATTTGTGCCACGCTTGAACATGGGCATCCGGACATACCTCTGGCATTTGGCCCAGTAACTACTTGTCTGTTTGTGCTAAACTCTTTTTCTCTTTTACGGGAAAATTGCAGCTGTTACAGTCCACTGCCTTTTTTTGGCATTATGTTCTGTAATTTAAAAATATTTCCCAACCCCCCACACCTGTAGTCCGAGGCAGTCTCTGCCTGGCACCTAACGTCTTTTGAAATCTGTTCCCTTAGAATTCTACCCACAGGCGTGGCTCATCCAGTTCTGCCAGAAGGAAAACAGCTTGCCCCTGTAACCTGCATCTTCATGAGAACGTCCAGAACTCATCTGGGGTAAAGCTTTGCCTAGTTGACGTTAGCCCTTGTTCTCTTAATAAGATTTAGATGCATCCGCAGGCCCATCTCTTCTCCTGTTAGCTGCCTGGCTGGCACAGATACTCTTACCACAGTGCTTGCATATTGTTGAAAATGTTCCCATAGAGTAGAAATGAAATTTGACCATAATTTATAGATTTGGGGACGAATATTTTTGGATTCAATATATCCATTTCCCATGACTATTTCTAGGAGAAGAAAAAGCAATAGAGACTTTGAACAATGGATATAAAATGGATATAAAACCTTCATTTTTTCTTTGTTAAATTTAAAATGCAGTTTTGCTTCCATTCCCATTAAAAAGGTACGACACTTGGTATTATTTTACATACATACAGCAAAACAATCAAGGATACATGATTATTTGATTCTTCTGTGTATAAGTGGTTAAAATTTAATAATTCTGCTTTTAAGAGGAAATGCAAACTCTTCCCTGGTGGCTAAGGTGGTAAAGCATCTGCTTACAATGCGGGAGACCCAGGTTCAATCCCTGGTTTGGGAAGATCTCCTGGAGAAGGAAATGGCAACCCACTCCAGTATTCTTGCCTGGAAAATCCCATGGACGGAGGAACCTGGTAGGCTATAGTCCATGGGGCTGCAAAGAGTTGGACACGACTGAGCAACTTCACTTTCTTTCTTAAAGAGGAAAGGTTGGTATTTCTCTGTAAAAACAATTAAGTTTCAGCAGTAGAGACTTAAGCACACAGGTGCACACAGAGTAAACAGAAATACTGCCCCCCCGGCCCCGTCTGATCCCCTGATGAGACTGGCTGATTCTTCCTCCAAAGGTCTACAACCCGTTTCCTTTTCTCCATTTCAGACTCGGTCTCCCTGGACACCACGCACACGCCTGACCACTCCTGGGTCTCCCTTCTTCCGCTCTCGTTGAATCCTCAGACCATCCATTGTTTGTATAGCAGCCAAAATGATTCTTTAGCCTTTAAGTGCAAACTGGTTTCCCATTGCCCTTGGGATGCATCTGAACTTCTTTCCTTTTCACTCACTGTGGACTGTCTACACTGGCTTTGGCATCTTTGACCCGAAATACTGACTCAGACTCATGACCCAAATGGTCCTCGGGTCTCTGCTCAAATGTCACTCCCCTCTGAGAGGTCTTGTCTGGTAATTCCCTTCTCCAGGAAATCTTCCCGACCCAGGGACTGAACCCGGGTCTCCCGCATTGCAGACAGATTCTTTGCCATCTGCGCCACCAGGGAAGCCCCTAGTCTGGCCACACTGCTCTTTTCTTTCTGAGCCCTTCCCACCATGTAAAACCAAATATTTGCTTGCTCATTTAACTCAGCTCCATGAGGGCTGGGAATCTCTCTGTTTTTGTCTATTTCTTTGTCCAGAGCAGTGGATGAATGAATATCCAAATGTCTTGGGTAAGTGTGGAACTTTGGCAACAGGGATGAATCAAAATCACACGATATGTCCCCAAAACGAGCTCCAGTTATCCCAATGTGATTTCCCCACAGGCTCATTGTCAGTTTTCACCCCTGTGTTCAAGGTCGTCTCTCCTCTCCTTCCCTCCCGCATGACTTTGTCCCTTAACTCTCCCAATCTTAGAGCAAAGACATTGCAAATGATGCCACCAGTAGTAATCTCTGCCTTATTGTTTGTAGTAGAGCATTTATTTTTTTATTTAAAAAAATATTTATAATTTTTTAAAAAAATTTAAGATATGCTATGTGTGACTGACCTCTCCAGTTACAGAGTAAGAGTTATAAGATATGGTTTTTACTTTTCCCTGGCACTGAGCTCTGGGTAAGATTGCAAATATATCTATGTACCTATAGATATAATATGGGCTTCTCAAGTGGCTCACTGGTAAAGAATCTGCCTGCAATGCAGAAGCCAAGGATTTGATCCCTAGGTTGGGATGATCCCCTGGAGCAGGAAATGGCAACCTACTCCAGTATCCTTGCTTGGAGAATCCCATGGACAGAGGAGCCTGGTGGACTACGGTCCATGGGGTCGAAAACATTTGAACACGACTAAGTGGCTGAGGACCATAGATATAATATATATTTGAGTAGGTGCATATTTTTTTATGCATATATTTCTCCCCTCTCTTAATTTCTCTTATTACTTTTGAATAAGGAGGATCCAAGCTCATTTTTGCACAAAATATATATCTTTAACAAGTTGATTTTTTTTTACAAGTTGATTTTTTTAACAGACTGTAACCATCTGTCACTCAGTAAGTCTAAAAATCAGATATATTGAAACTAACATTTTTTAGAAGAAAATGTAGTCATTTCTTGTAAGACCTTTACACCCCCAGAGGGATTTACAGGGATTTTGCTTCGAAGCAACACTGACCTCCGGTGGCCACGGAGTCTTATTAAACAGCTTTTCTTTTCTTTTCTTTTCTTTTTTTTTTTTCAGTTGTTTACCTTTTTTTAAAACCAAACTTTCCTTCTAATAATTTCTCTATCATGTAATTTTTATTTTCAATCCACAAAATTTAACATAACTGTGTTGATGTGGTCAATCTATCTCCTATAATCTTCACACCAGCTGTCAGGGTAATTGCTATTTTCATCCCCATTGTATGGATGACCCTTGGACAGTAAGGAGATCCAACCAGTCCATCCTAAAGAAGATCAGTCCTGGGAGTTCATTGGAAGGACTGATGCTGATGCTAAAGCTGCAATACTTTGGCCACCTGATGCAAAGAACTGACTCATCGGAAAAGACCCTGATGGTGGGAAAGATTGAAGGCAGGAGGAGAAGAGAGTGACAGAGGATGAGATGGTTGGATGGCATCATGGACTCGGCAAGCTCCAGGAGTCAGTGAAAGGCAGGGAAGCCTGGTGTGCTGCAGTCCACAAGGTCGCAAAGAGTCGGACATGTCTGAGCACACAAGCCCACAAAGGTACCCAGAGTTGGGATGTGAACATATCTTCTTGGAGGACTTGATTCAACCCACTCCAGGGTCTGGCTAACTACAGAACCCCTATTTCCCCTAAGCCATGCTGCCTCGTGTCCATCACTTTAGTATTTGGTAACACACTCTCCAGACTTGCAGCCGGATGTTCCTCAAGGCTTGTTGTTCAATCTCTCAGTCGTGTCTATCTGTTTGTGACCCCGAGGACCGCAGCACGCCAGGCTCCCCTGTCCTTCACTATCTCCAGGAACTTGCTCAAACTCATGTCCATTGAGTTTGGTGATGCCATCCAACCATCTCATCCTCTGTCGTCCCCTTTTCCTCCTGCCCTCAATCTTTCCCAGCATCAGGGTCTTTTCCAGTGAGTCGGCTCTTCTCATCAGGTGGCCAAAGCATTGGAGCTTCAGCTTCAGCATCAGTCCTTCCAATGAATATTCAAGAATCAATCAATCGATATTCAGTTGAGTTCCTTTAGAACTGATTGGTTTGATCTCCCTGCTTTCCTGTCCATCATAGTTCACAGCAGTAGTGGAAAAAAGCCCCCAAACTGAAGCAGCTAAAATAGCTAAATTGCAGTTGATTTGGGGATAGTAGGTTAAGGCTAACAAGATTGAAGAAAACAACTTTTGTGGCCCATTTTGAAAGTAATTCATGAAAAATAATCAAATCAAGGCATCACAGGTCTTATCAATCAAGTAAATGCTTTTATTAAAAAGATAAAACCTTAGCCCTGTGAGAGGAGCTTTGTGTTTGTACTGTCACTTCTGGGAAAGCTTTAAAGCTAAATCATCATGAGGTTTATAGCTTCTAGTCCTCAAGTTTCAGCAAAGTCTTTGGCAACTTCACTTCAGGGCAAGTTAGAAACAGTGGAATTAATTCTGAGCACAACAAAGCCTGACTCAGACTTTCAGGATTCAATTTGCATTTTAAACCTTTGGTTTCTGTTTGTTTGCTTTTTTTAACTTGAGAATGTGATGGAGGACAGCTCTTTGAACTGAAATGATGTGCAGGGTAACTGGAGACTGGCTGGGCAGGGGTGAGGGGGGGGTCCACATGGAAGGCTCCCCCCAGGACACTGAGCTTTGGAGCTGTTTTTAAAATGGATGGTTCCCCAAAGAGAATGAAGAGTATATATATCTCAAGCTTAATGCTCCGTTGAAGAGAAGCAGAGTGCTTTTTTCTTCAAATGACTAATCTGTGATGAGAAAATAAGGGAAGTAAAGACCTGACATCCCCTTCTGTTTGCCTTTCGATGCCTGTCTTTACGGCCTGGTGCTCTGTTTCTGGAAAAATTTTCTTGACCGTACTCCTCTTTTAAGATCTCTCCCTTCCGTTGTAAACTGTCCGAGTTCATCTTGATATCCCAGGAGGGTGGACATAGAGAGATTATTTCCTTGTTGCTGGAGTGGTCAAGAAAAGGCTCTTGTCGGTTTACCAGCAGCACCCCCTTGTGGCCTTTCTGTGCATGTCATCATTCTAAATTGTTGAAAAATTGCAAAGACAAGGAGAGGCTAAATTTCATTTCTAAACAATATTTTATTTTGTTTTTCAAGTTGTTAATTTAATTATTATTGCTGTCTCTTGCTGTCTCTGTTATCCTGCCTGTGAAAGGCAGGGGAACTGGTCTTCATTATTTAGGGCTGCAGTCTGTGGCTTGGAATGACCAGATCTCAGGTTCCTGTATGGTTCAAAGACATTTTATTAACAGTGGCCACTAAGGCAGTAGCAACAGTCTGAGCCAAATCCTTGCACCCGGTGTGTTTTTAGACATTTGAAAATTTTAATTCTAAAAATACAGTTTTGTCAAGACTAAAGTATTTTCAATTGTATTATATTTCAAGGTATAGTGTTCCTTTCATCTTTATATGAACTCAGACTTTTTATTAACTACTAAAATGTGTATCGTGTGCAACACCTTATAAGCTCATACTCCACTTAAATTCTGTGTGACATTATTTGGAAATTAAGTTTTCTGAAAGCAAATTTCATATGTGAAACTGTAGACTCAGCAAATTAGGGCTACCCTAATTTTAACATTTCTTTAAAAAAAAACCTCCATGTTTTAAGTCAGAAAAAAAAAATCAGAATTAATGTATTTTCCATGATAGGAATATCTGGCTTTGAGCTTTGTTCTAACTCTAGGTATTTCAGTATTCTTAAGACCCTCACACAAAAAATGCTGCCTGGCCATTGAGATTCCTGGCTTCCACTGCAGGGACCACGAGTTTGATCCCTGGTCAGGGAACTAAGACACCACATGTCTCATGGTGGTGCCAAAAAAAAAAAAAAGTGCTGCCTGACAGCTTTTATTTGGGGCATCACCTTACTTTCCTGTCACTATGACCACTTTTCCATCTGTCCCTCCAGTTTTGCCTTATTTGAATACTTTCAGTGATCATTCAGAGATCATGTAAAAACACAGTTTTGCTCAGACTGTAGTACATATTGTTTAGCTGTAGACATAATCAGATCTAGGGCAATTGATTTAGAGGCCCAAAACTTACTCCCGTGTTTCTGTGTGTGTGTGTGTGTGTGTGTGTGTGTGTGTGGTGAGAATAAGCATGCTTGTGTGCTCAGCTGCTTTAGTCGTGTCTGACCCTTTGCGACCCCGAATACTGGAGTGGGTTGCCATTTCCTACTCCATAAGCATGCTCATATGTGTTTAAAAATCATGTTGTGGTTACATGTGTTTTGAACGA
This sequence comes from Capricornis sumatraensis, assembly GCF_032405125.1. Lineage (NCBI taxonomy): Eukaryota > Metazoa > Chordata > Mammalia > Artiodactyla > Bovidae > Capricornis > Capricornis sumatraensis. Next base: position 9,621,495 of record NC_091089.1, on the reverse strand, counting down.
ATATTCTGGAGGAATGGCGATTTCCTGAAGCAGTAAGTGTCATGTTGCTTTTCGTAAACTTTTGTCTTCAGTTTCTTGGTCTCTCACCTGGGCCATAGCTTTCTTCAGTTTTTGGTAGTACCACTTGGCAAGCAGAACTTCCCTGACTAGGGATCGAACCCATGCCCCCTGCAGTGGAAGCACAGAGCTTCAACCACTGGACCATAGTTTTTAAATGATAATTCAACTTGTTATCATCTAACTCTAGTTACTCTAAGGAGTGCTTTCGACTTGCCCCATGAACACTGTTTTGGTATAATTAACTGTAACTGCTACAGTAACCTGTATCTTCAATAGAACATTTAGGGTACTCTCTGTGACCTTCTGGATTTTAAACTATAGCATTATGCATCCCTGATTTATGGTCCATGATGACTATATTCATTTATGAGGAAACATCTTTCAAAGACATTTCTAGACCTTTTTGAAAACTTTTTTTCTTCTAATTAATATACACTTCCCTTTGTTAGCTTGTTTGTTTACTTAAATTGTGGTAAAAGTCACATAATATAGAATTACCATATAAACCATTTTTAAGTGTATTCACATCTTTGTTCAACAGTTGGTTCGGACTTTGTCCTGTTATGACACTGAAACTCTGTACCCACAGCTGCCTCTCTCCGCACACATACGGGGGTTCTGTTCTTCATGGACCTCAAAGGCTGTGAGAGCCAGGGATAGAGGGGAAGGGCCGTGACTCAGTAAGGGAGCTGCTGGGACAAAGGAGGGCATCAGGTGACGCTAAAAAACAAGCCAGTTTACATGATCGTGTCCCTTACACCAGCTACTCTCCCTGGAAAGCAAATCAATCTTACCCTCATGTGCGCTAAGTTGCTCGATTGTATCCAGCTCTTTCGGACCCTATGTACTGTAGCCTGCCAGGCTCCTCTGTCATGGGGTTTCCCAGGCAAGAGTACTGGAGTGGGTTGCCATTTCCTCCTCCAGGAGATCTTCCCGACCCAGGGATCGAACTCACATCTGTTGCATCTCCTGCACTGGCAGGTAGATTCTTTATCGTTGTGCTACCTGGGAAGCCTTATAGCTCTTAGTATCTTCTCATATTTTACACATTTTCCTTATTTCTAAAGTTTACTAATTTTCACTCTTCCCTCTCTCTCTGCCCTCTAGACTGTAAGCTCCGTGAGGGCAGGGATATTTTTTTTTCCTGTTTTGAGTGATACTGAATCAATATGTAAGTATTTGAATATGGCTGAACATAGAGCTGCTGCTGCTGCTGCTAAGTCGCTTCTGTCATATAGCAGCAGCCACTAAATATCTGTTAAATGACGAAATGAATAAATGGAGAGGATGAGGGAATTCCTTGGTGACCTAGTGATTAGCAATTTGTGCTCCCTCTGCCAGGGGGCTGGGTTTGATCCCTGGATGGGGAACTAAGATTTTCTAAGATGCACGGTGCAACCAAAAAAATAAAAAAAAAAAATAAAAAAGAAAGGGTGAGCTGAGCTAAGCTAAGAAAGGGTGACATGAGCTAAGTTCTACAGGGAAAGAGAGAAGGAAATAGGAATCTGTTCTTGCTTTGGGTACATAACTGGGCACCTCTCTCACTCCACTAAGAAACCATCATCCTAAACAATCTATGCCCAAATGCCACTGAAGACATGCGGGAAGACGGCATCTGGAGAGAAGCATCTCAGGGCTGCGTGGAAATAGCAGCAAATGTAAGTCACACCAGTAACTTCCAGAAACACTGGGCGTTGGAGGAGCCAAGGAGGGAAGCCAGTCTTGGAGGGAGAGGTGATAGGAAAGTGAGAAACAGATTAGTTTTTATTGATCAAAGAACTGGAATACTTGAGTAAATGCACAGGACAACACAAAAAACAGGCTGCTGGGTATTGCTCGTTTAAAAAGAAGAGTAAATTACTTCATTCAAAAGAAGAGCTTTAAATATAGACAAAATTCCAGCAAGTTGAATGGCGCCTTTTTCCCTTGCTCATTTTGAAAGGTCACAGTGGTTCTAATTCCAATGTCCAATTACCAGGTGCCCTCAGCACAGCAAAGCAGAATCAACTCAATTTCAATCTCAGACATTTGCCTCACCTTTAACTAGCTTTGGTATGACTCATTGCAATTTTCTCATCAAAAGGCTAATTTTAGGAGCAAAATGTCGAGAAAAGATGAAAAAGAAGAGCCTGGATTTGCGGAGGCTGTTTTTTTTTGTTTGTTTATTTTTTTTGCATTTGGGCTGCACTTCTTAGCTACCTTCAAACTGGTCGCCCAGGAAGCCTGGCTGCTGTTTTCACTGTGCTCCACGGGAAGGGAAAACAAGGCAGTCACCTGTATTTGTTCATTCCCTAATCTCAAATGTAGGGTGGCTTTCTGTGCCAGTCTCTAAATTTTCACCCGATGGTCTTTCAAAGAAAATGTTCATTTGCAGACTTGCAATAATGAGCATAAAGTCTAGCGGCTCCTGAATCAGTTGTCCTGTAAGAAAAGAAATACTCTTGGTCTGTAAAATCTAGGGAAGGAAGGTAAAAACAGTTTCATTCTCTGGCCAGGTATTTCTGCTTTTTGCTACGAAAGAGGGACGATATGTTTAGTCCTCTGCATGATTATAACAAAACCGTCAGCAAATCCTGTGATCAGTCCACATAAACTGGTGTCAGGTGTAGGGTGATTTCCTGAAGGGTCTTTGAGTGAGTGTCCTGGTGTTTCAGGAAAGTTCAGATCCTAGAACACACCCTGTAGGCCCAACTAGATCCCTCCTGTCTAAGTCCTGGAAAACCTTCTTGAATCAACATGAAAATGACAGAATTGTTAATCAATTACCTTTTCATTCTTGAAAAGCCAGACTTCTCATCTAGAAGTCACAGGCCTTTAACCACATTTAGGAAATGGCAACCCACTCCAGTATCCTTGCCCAGAGAATCCCATGGACAGAGGAGCTTGGCAGGTTGCAGCCCATGGGGTCGCAAGAGTCGGACATGGCTTAGCGACTAAACCACACCACCACACCACCCTCTTCTGTTTGATCCTGTTGGATCCCAAAGGCAAAGGCCACCCTGGTTTGTGAGTCAAGATAGGAGCCGGGATAAGAGTCCTCTCTTTGCCCTGTCACTTCAAGAAATTATTCTGTATTTACTAAGCTATTCTACCGATGAACCAGAGGATAGCAATTTAAATAAATTACAAATGCTTGATTTTTTTTTCCCCTCAATGTAGACTGTCATTATCAGCAGGCGTCGAGAGTGCAAAATAGTAATAAATCCAGAGAGATGTGAACCGGAGGCAGGCCAGGTCTCCCTGCAGCCAGGCCCACAAGGTTGGGGGGCGGGGCAGCACTTGACTGTGGTCACTTTGGGCCCAGAACCGCTGACAGCAAGCTTCCAGGTAGGAGGGCTGCACAAAGCCTGGGGTTCTGGGGTGGGTGGGTGGGGAGGGGACCGACACCTGGGAAGGGGTGAGGGCTGTTTCCACACCAGCCCACTGGGCCCCACATGGGCCTGTGTAGGGGTGTCTGGTGGCTGCGTTAAACCTACCCCCTCTCCAAACCCAGGTATCTGCCTCCTGCCTTAGTTCCTCTTCTCCCGATGACTCGCGGGATTGGACCATCTGGCCCTGTTAGTGACCCCGTTTGACCCTAAGTGAGTGGCTCCCATAAGGTCCATACTTTAGCCATTATTTTGGGCTGCAGGCCCCAGAGCGGCTGGATCACTGTTGGCCGGTTCTTGCCTTAAAAAAAAGAGAAGAAACCTGTCTGTCCCCCAATAAAACCTTTTTAAGCCACAGAAATCAATCCAAGATGACGCACTGATGCTACTGCCCCAAACACTTTGTCGCCTGAAGGCCGCTGACCCCTAAGACAGCCCCCGCGCCCCACAATCATTCCAGGTCACCTGCTGAGACCCCTACATTGCTTGGCCTGGAACCAGGGCACCTCAGCGGGGGAGGTGTGGTCTGGAAGGCCTGCCCCCGAGGCCGTGCTGGGCCCCTGGTCAGGTCTGGCACGCAGTCCAGGAGGCGGGGGCCAGTCAGTTACGAGGCTGCAGGTCTGCCTGGGAGGAGCGGGCCGCGGGAGGTAATGGGAAGCGCGGGCGTGGACGCCGCGGGGACCAGGGTGGGAGGCGGTGCTGGCGGGCCACCGAGGCCTCCAGGCCCGAGCAGGGGCTCCAGGCTGGCTCCACGGATGCCCTGCGCCCCAGGCCCAGGAAGGCGGCCAAGAAGCGGCGCCAGAAGCTCGCACTGCGACGGACTGGACGTGATGGGGCCCCGGGGCTGCACGTGGAGACAGCGCGGGGTGGCCTGTCTCCGCTGGTGGATACCCGGCCCGGCGTGGGTCTGGAGCCAGCCCCCCGCCCGGACCTCGGACTGGCCCTGGAGTCCGCAGACTGAGGCCAGGCCTGGCGCCCAGGGTGGGCTCACTGCCACCGGGCACCGCGGGGTCACCTCCTTGAGAATCAGGGCGCCATCCTGGCGCAGCGCGTCCTGCGCAGGTCCACGCGCGCTCCGCGTTCAAAGCATCTGAGACACTTTGCAAGTTGGGTGACTTCCTTTGCAAAGGGACACCCCTGTCCCCCAAGCCCAGGAAGCAGGCCAGCGGCTCTAGTGATGAGCTCTCCCATTCCTGTCTCAGGTAGGTGTGTGCGGGCATCGGGCATCGGCATGTGTGTTTGAGGGATGCAGGTGGGGCTGTGCGCGAGGGAGGGTGCCGGAGCATCTTGGCTTCCTGAGTGCCTTCAGGTGTGTAAGGCAGAGATGGGCGGGGTGAGAGAGACAGTCGTAGTTCTAGAATCGCTTTAGTTTTCATTGTAAGAATACAGATTGGAAGCCCATGTATTGCAGGAGCAGGGCCTCCTTCCAGGGCCGCAAAGGGGACCCAGGTGTAACTCTGCCATGAATTGTGGGAGGAGACACCCGTGCTGAAAATTCTGTTGGGAAGGGGCCTTGGGGCAGAGAACAGAAGGGAAAGGAACCCAGGAGGACTGCTCTGCCACGTGGCTCAAATTTGGGTTTGAAGGTTTCATGGTGGTGGTGGTAATTTCCAGGTTGTTTCTGGTGAATCACTGACTCAAGGTTCCTCCTGAGGTGGATTCCAGCCAGGGGGGCTCTGGGAGGTTGGTAGGACCTGGAGTCTCCTCTCTCCTTTTGATCCTTTCCTGAATTCTTCTGGTTGGTGGTAGCTTGTAACTTCCTTGTGCATTACCAGGACCTCCCATTGTTAAGAGAACTCATGCAAATAGCTACTATCTTGCCTTGCCTGGTCGCTGGAGGTTTCAGTCTTTCTCCTAACACGTGGACTATTTTATGCCTTTGGGGAAAAGAGATATGTCTATTATTTTGGGAGAATATTTTAGGCCCTGCAACGTGACCAAGAGCTAAAGAATCTAGCCTTTTGCGAAGAGGTTAAACTTACCTTAAAAAATAACTTTGCCAGCTTCCTAGTCTACTTGTTTGGACATTTTATTACAGGATTAGGGCTGTTTCCTTTTGGAATGGAAAATTACATACCGCTCCCCCCATTATTTCCCTGAACATTCATCATAATATACTATTTATGACCAGGGTGGGAAATGGATGCCATCCATCTTGTTTCAAAAAGTTCAAACTGCTTTAGGATAGAGTGTCAAGGATGGAGCTATCCTTTGTGGAAGAAATTCTGGAAGGATATTAAGCTGTTCGGGGGGCTTCGCAGGTGGCATTCCTGGTAAAGAACGCACCTGCCAATGCAGGAGACATAAGAGACGGGGGTTCGATCCCTAGGTGGGGAAGAGCCCCTGGAGAAGGAATTGGCAACCCACTGCAGTATTTTTACCTGGGAAATCCAGTTGACAGAAGAGCCTGGCAGGCTGCAGTCCATGGGGTTGCAGTCAGACATGACCGAGCACGCATGGGCACACGCATATTAAGCAATTCAGCCAGTTCTTTCCCCTGAATCTATTTGCGCTGGGATGTCCATCTTCTCCTGCCCTTGGACGTCAGCGCACCTGGACTCAGGCCCTTGCAGTCAGAATGAGTTCCACCTGGTCTCCAGCTTACAGAAAAGTAGGTGGTGGGACTTCTCGGTCTCCGTAGCCACATGAGCCGGTGGTGCTTGTGGTCAAGGGCCCACCTGGCAATGCAGGAGACGGAAGAGACACAGGTTCGATTCCTGGGTGGGGAAGATCCCCTGGAGGAGGGCATGGCAACCCACTCCAGTGCTCTTGCCTGTAGGATCCCATGGACAGAGGAGCCTGTTGGGCTACAGTCCACGCAGTCACAAAGTGTCGGACACGACTGAAGGGACTTAGCACCACATGTGCCTGCAGGTGTGTCTGTTTCGCTTCTCTGGAGAGCCCTGACGGATACACTGATGTTCCTCCCGGGCTCACGACACAAAGGCCCTCAGTCGTGTCCGACTCTTAGTGACCGCATGACTGTAGCCCACCAGGCTCCTCTGTCCATGGGATTCTTCACAAGACCACTGGAGTGGATTGCCATTTCATTCTCCAGGGGATCTTCCTGACCCAGGGATTGAACCCCCATCTCCTGCATTGCAGGCAGTTCCTTTACCGATTGAACCACCAGGGAAGCCCAGATATGAGAAGGGGGGAGAAAAAAATTAAAAAAACTGAGAACACGAAAAAGAAACGCGGTTCATAATTTTGACCACATGTAGGCCTGGCATTATTGACTAAGTGACAAGTCATGCGGAGTGTCACAATTTCTCAGGAAGGAAAAAGCTAGAGATAATCATTTTTGTTCTCCGAAAAGTTAAAAATGTGACTGACTGAGGTGGATTAATGACTTTTTTTTCAACCCACTCTTAATTTAAAATGACGTCTCTTGCCATGGTTGAGTGAGCTATCCATTTAATAAATTGGAGGGTTCAGGCAGCTTGCTCTCAGTGTGTTATTCCTAGTTAAAAAATTAGGTGATTCTGAACATATTAACACTTGAACTTTATCCTAAGGAATCTTCAGATAGTTGCCAAATGTGACTAAGAACTTACAAATGAATAAAGAATTCTCAGCTTGTTGTCTTGGAAAATTTTATTTTAATGAATAGACACAGCTCAGAATGTCTATTATCAACATACAAACACTGCCAAGTTTTTTTAAAATGTCATCATTATAAAAGTTTAATGTTTTAATATGAAAATTTCACATTAAATCTTCCTCCACATTAATAAGTCACCATATCTGTTAGCACTAGGCAAGGCACTGAAGAAATGCAGTGAATAAGAGTTGCAGGGTTTTTCTTCTTTTTGGTTTTTGGGAAAACTTTATGAAAAATACATTCAAAAGAAAGTGTAATACATCTGTATGGCACTTTTTAGTAACCTCATGTTGTATTATATTACATCACTTAATCCTTACGACAGCACTATATGTTTTGGAGGGTGAGAATTTATACCATTTTAGGGGTGAGGAAATGTGGATTCAAAAGCTTAAATGACCTGAATTAGGGCACACAGGCAGTAAATGAAAATTGAGGGTCTCACATCAAGGTTTTTATAGATCTTGCTTCAGCATCCTCTTCATAACACTGGTGATGCTTTTTCACGTTTAACCATAAACCCACTTTATTTATTTATTTTACAGAATACTCCTAGTGTTGGAATGCCCATGGCTGCCACGGATATATGTTGCTGCTTATATTTAGACCGCAGACCTTGTGAAGCGAAAAGCAATAAACAGGAGCATTGTTCTCTTACCTTGCTCTCTGTGCTCCAGGCAGCAGTGAATCACTGTGGATTCGTAGTAATGCTGATCTTACCTGGGATGTTTTTACAGTTCTGTGAGTCTGTGAAGAAAGTGAAATGGTAAAAAGAAAAAAAAAATGTTACAGGCTGGTAAAGTTTTATTTCAGCTACAGGGCTGCTGTAAAAATTTCTTTTTGTTTTCTGGTGTTTCCCTTGCCTGGGAATGAGCAATTTATGTGTATTCAGTTTTTGTGGAGGTGACTGTCTCCCTTTGAAGACAGCCTAGTCTGTTCACGTGTCAGCTCTCAACTGGGGGACTGGTGTTAATTCTTCTACTTTTTAAAAAAAATTTATTCATTGGAGGTTAATTACCTTTAATAAGCACAGCAGTATTGTGATGGTTTTTGCCATACATCAGTATGAATCGGCCATAGGTATTCACGTATCCCCTCCATCCTGAATCCCCCTAATCCTCTGGGTTGTCACAGAGCACTTGCTTTTTTGAGTGCGCTGCATCATACATCAAACTGGCAGTGGTTAAGGGTGTTAATTCTTTCGCTAGCAGCAAGCCAAGACAGAAGGAAAACAGAGGCTGCTGGGATAGGCATGTAGGGGAGTCGGCCTCATCTAGATCCAGCCAAGCCTCAGGCTAGGCAAGCCCAATTCCACCTTCCAGCCACACCACAAACTAAGAGCAGCTAAAGGAGTAGGGGTCTCCCAAGGTGTTGCAGTTCCGCGTTGGCCTGACACACGGTCTGGGACTTTGACATCCTGCTTTGTTGGTCATCTGTTCTAGCTGATGAAGTTCAGAGCTGCTAGCAGCACCCATGCGCTTCCTGGCTTGGCCGGAGGCAGGGGGTCATCTCTGTTATTTTCTGATGTGACTGGTTAGGTAGGGGAGGAAACTCTTTGCCTCTGGCTCCTAGGTTTGATGCTGGGTCTTTGGAATAAACAGAGGGCAGATGAACTTGAGAAAAGAAATCCAAATTTATTCATTTTTAATATTAAATACATTGGGAAGTCACAGGGGAAAAAAGCGAATATCCAAAAAAGCATTAAAATTTGAGAGCATGTTCCCCATCTATTAGCGGAAGAGGTTTTTAGTAACTTGTTTAGTCACTAAATCGTGTGAGACTCTGCGACCCCTTGGACTTTAGCCCGCCAGGCTCCTCTGTCCATGGAATTCTCCAGGAAAGAATCGTGGAGTGGGTTGCCATTTCCTCCCATGGGATCTTTCTCACCCAGGGATGGAACCCTCCTTTCCTGCTTGGCAGATGGATGGGCCGAGCCACCAGGGAACCCCTTTAGTAACTTAGGGGAGAGTAAGTGACTTTTTGGCAAGATGAATGGGCTCTTTACCCCTCTGACCTCCCCAGGAGGGGATGTTTTCACAGCTGATCTCCTTTAGGGAATCTGTTTTTAGGCAGAGGAGGGGAGTTCAGAGACAGCCTCGCCCAGCACTGGGCGGTTTCTCAAGAGCCTTCAGCTCAAAATGATCAATATACTTGAGCGGCGTGTTTTGGCGCGGCGTGTCTTCAACTTTTGCGTTGGCAGCAGAGATTAGTGCACGCTGCACTCAGTTCTGCCTCCTGCAGGCGCGCAGCGGGGGACGGGAGGGGTAGGTGGGGAGGTCGTCTTATCTCAGGGTCTGGTGGCTCAGGCAGGGCTAAGCGGCTGGAGGCGGGACCGCGGACGGTGGCGGGGTCGCAGCTGGGAGGCGGCGCTGGGGCTGGGCCGCAAGTGGGAGGCGGGGCTGAGGGGGGGGGCGCCGGGCAGCAGATGGGGCGGGGCAGCAGGTGGGAGGCGGGACTGCGGGCGGGCGGGAGGCGGGGCTTCTGGCCAGAGGCCAGCAACGGTGTGCGGGACGCAGAGATCCGCAGAGGCGAGCTAGCGGACACGGTCCTCTCCCCGCTGTCCTCCCCCAGCCCGTCAGCTGTCTCCGGATTCCTTCCCTCAGTAGCCGGGTGTACTATTGATAATTCGGTTGGTTCAGTCGCTCAGTCGTGTCCGACTCTTTGCGACCCCTTGAATCGCAGCACGCCAGGCCTCCCTGTCCATCACCACCTCCCGGAGTTCACTCAGACTCGCGTCCATCGAGTCCGTGATGCCATCCAGCCATCTCATCCTCTGTCGTCCCCTTCTTCTCCTGCCCCCAATCCCTCCCAGCATCAAAGTCTTTCCCAATGAGTCAACTCTTCGCATGAGGTGGCCAAAGTACTGGAGTTTCAGCTTTAGCATCATTCCTTCCAAAGAAATCCCAGGGTTGATCTTCAGAGTGGACTGGTTGGATCTCCTTGCAGTCCAAGGGACTCTCAAGAGTCTTCTCCAACACCACATTGATAATTACGGCCTGCCAACCGCGCCAGGGTCTCCGTCCAGCCCCAGCTCTCTCTGAAAGGGCAGTGAGGGGCTGGTGGGGGACAATGCACAGAGCTTTTCTTTGAGTCTGCCCTAAAATCCAGAAGGGTCTGTGTGGAAGTGACCGAGGGGACGAAGCAGAGCAGGGCGGTGGGACTGGATCCGGTGGAAGACTGCAGTCTTGGGATGGAAGAGAGACTGGGACGGTGGCTGGCAGATATCACATGCAGAGATTTTACTTTGTGGTGGGGATAAGAGGCATTACTGGCAAGCTGGTCCTTAAAATAGTAATTGATATTCTACCAACATGTAGCTAGAACTTGTTACTTAGGTCAAGTGCTAGGAGATGCTAGAATGTATTTTAGAGGAAATTTTTTCCTGACACTAATATTGTTTCCTGATACTACTTTTAGTGGAGTTCCTATCTTCCTTAAGAACTTTTCTATTTTTCTGATTATAAAATGAGTATACTCTTTTTATAGAGTACTTGAAAAATGCACATAAATATAACAAAGAAAACAAAATCACCTATAATCCACACAAAATTTTTTTCATTGTTAATATTTTGGAGTATTGCCTTACTATTTTGAAACACATATGTATATGTAATATAATATTTGAGACATCCCTGGTGGCTCAGAGGTTAAAGCGTCTGCCTCCAATGCGGGAGACCCGGGTTCGATCCCTGGGTCGGGAAAATCCCCTGGAGAAGGAAATGGCAATCCACTCCAGTATTCTTGCCTGGAGAATCCCATGGACGGAGAAGCCTAGTAGGTTACAGTCCACGGGGTCGCAAAGAGTTGGACACGACTGAGCGACTTCACCTTAGCTTTTACCTTACATACAGAGAGATCTCTAGTCTTTCCCGTCCTATAGTTTTCGTTTATTTTTTTGCATTGATCACTGAGGAAGGCTTTCTTCTCTCTCCTTGCTATTCTTTGGAGCTCTGCATTTAAAGGGGTATATCTTTCCTGTTTTCCTTTGCCTTTAGCTTCTCTTCTTTTCTCAGTTATTTGTAAGGCCTCATCAGACAACCATTTTGCCTTTTTTTGTTTCTTTTTCGTGGGATGGTCTTTATTGCTGCCTCCTGTACAATGTCATGAACCTCTGTCCATAGTTCTTTGGCACTCTGTCTATCAGATCTAATTCCTTGAATCTATTTGTTACTTCCACTGTATAATTGTAAGGGATTTGATTTAGGTCATACCTGAATGGTCTAGCGGTTTTCCCTACTTTCTTCAATTTAAGTCTGAATTTGGCAATAAGGAGTTCATGATCTGAGCCACAGTCAGCTCCTGGTCTTGTTTTTCCTGACTGTATAGAGCTTCTCCATCTTTGGCTGCAGAGAATATAATCAATCTGATTTCAGTGTTGACCATCTGGTGATGTCCATGTGTAGAGTCTTCTCTTGTGTTGTTGGAAGAGGGTGTTTGCTATGACCAGTGCATTCTCTTGGCAGAACTCTGTTAGCCTTTGCCCTGCTTTGTTCTGTACTCCAAGGCCAAATTTGCCTGTTATTCCAAGTATCTCTTGACTTCCTACTTTTGCATTCCAGTCCCCTATGATGACAAGGACATATTTTTTTGGTGTTAGTTCTAGAAGGTCTTGTAGGTCTTCATAGAACCATTCAGCTTCAGTTTCTTCAGCATTACTGGTTGGGGCATAGACTTGGATTACTGTGATATTGAATGGTTTCTCTTCAGGAAACTTGGATATACCAAGGGAACATTTCATGCAAAGATGGGCTCAATAAAGGACAGAAAGGGTATGGACCTAACAGAAGCAGAAGATATTAAGGAGAGATGGCAAGAATACACAGAACTATACAAAAAAGATCTTCATGACCCAGATAACCACAATAGTGTGATCATTCACCTAGAAGCAGACATCCTGGAATGCAAAGTCAAGTGGGCCTTAGGAAGCATCACTATGAACAAAGCCAGTGGAGGTGATGGAATTCTAGTTGAGCTATTTCAAATCCTAAAAGATGATGCTGTGAAAGTGCTGTACTCAGCATGCCAGCAAATTTGGAAAACTCAGCAGTGGCCACAGGACTGGAAAAGGTCAGTTTTCATTCCAATCTCAAAGAAAGGCAATGCCAAAGAATTTTCAAACTACCACACAATTGTACTCATCTCACCCCCTAGCAAGATAATGCTCAAAATTCCCCAAGTCAGGCTTCAACAGGACGTAAATGGTGAAATTCTGGATGTTCAAGCTGGATTTAGAAAAGGCAGAGGAACCAGATATCAAATTTCCAACATCCGTTGGATGGTCGAAAAAGCAAGAGAGCTCCAGAAAAACATCTATTTCTGCTTTATTGACTATGCCAAAGCCTTTGATTGTGTGGATCACAATAAATAGTGGAAAATTCTTCAAGAAATGGGAATACCAGACCACCTGACCTGCCTCCTGAGAAATATGTATGCAGGTCAAGAAAAAACAGTTAGAACTGGACATGGAACAACAGACTGGTTCCAAATTGGGAAAGGAATATGTTAAGGCTGTATAGTGTCACCCTGTTTATTTAACTTCTATACAGAGTACATTATGTGAAATGCCAGGCTGGATGAAGCACAAGGTGAATTAAGATTGCCAGGAAAAATATCAATAACCTCAGATATGCAGATGACACCACCCTTATAACAGAAAGTAAAGAAGAACTAAAGCGCCTCTTGATAAAAGTGAAAGAAGAGAGTGAAAAAGTTGGCTTAAAACTCAATATTAAGAAAATGAAGATCATGGCATCCGGTCCCATCACTTCATGGCAAATAGATGGGGAAACAATGGAAACAGTGACAGACTATTTTTTGGGCTCCCAAATCACTGCAGATGGTGATACAGCCATGAAATTAAAAGAGGCTTGCTCCTTGGAGGGGAAGCTATGACCAATCTAGACAGCATACTAAAAAAACAGAGATATTACTTGCCAACATAGTCAAGGCTATGGTTTTTCCAGTAGTCATGTATGGATGTGAGAATTGAACTATAAAGAAAGCTGAGTGCTGAAGAATTGATGCTTTTGAATTGTGGTATTGGAGAAGACTCTTAAGAGTCCCTTGGACAGCAAGGAGATCAAACCAGTCCATCTTAAAGAAGATCAGTCCTGAATATTCATTGGAAGGACTGATGCTGAAGCTGAAATTCTGTTACTTTTTCCACCTGATGCGAAGAACTGACTCATTAGAAAAGACCCTGATTCTGGGAAAAATTGAAGGCAGGGGGAGAAGGGGATGACAGAGGATGAGATGGTTGGATGGCATCACCGACTCGGTGGACATGAGTTTGAGTAAACTCCAGGAGTTGATGATGGACAGGGAAGCCTGGTATGCTGCAGTCCATGGGGTTGCAAAGAGTTGGACATGACTGAGCAATTGAACTGACTGACATACATAGAAGTTAGATTTTGTTTTTTATCAAACAACTTTATTGAGGTATAATGTATATACTATAATGCCCACCCTTTGTAAATGTAGAATCAGATTATTTTTAATAAATGTATAGACTTGTACAACAATCACCACAATCCAGTTTGAAGACATTTCCATCCCTCCAAGTGTAACCTCTTGCTCATTTGCAGTTAATTCTTGTCTCCACCACCACTTAACCCCAGGCCACCATTGATGTGCTTTCAGTCGTTATAAATTAGCCTTTTCTGGACATTTCAGATAGGTGGAATCATACAGTGTGTAGCCTTTTGTGTCTGGCTTCGTGCATGTAGCATATGTTTTTGTTGTAGCGTGTTGTGGCAATAGCTCATTCATTTAAATTATCAGGATAACCATCCGTGGTATGAATATGCCACATACTGTTTAACCATTCATCTGTTTTCGGTTATTATGAATGCTGTTGCCACAAACGCTCATGCACATGTTTTCATTTGGGTTAAATCCCAGAAGTTGAATTGCTAGGTTGTGCAATAGATTTATGTTTTAAGTTTTTAAGATACCACCAGACTGTTTTCCATGGTGGCTGCACCATTTCTCATCCTTACCAGCATCGTGTGAGGGTTCAGGTTTGTGCATATGCTTGCTGACACTTGTCATCGTCTATTTTATTGACAGTAGTCATGCTGGTGTGGACTGGTTCTCATTGGGGTTTTAAAAATAAAGAGAATTTCCTCAGGAGCAGCTTTTCCCATACTCTTTAACCGTTTGTGTATCTTCCATGCTGAGATGTCTGTTCACATCTTTTGCCCATTGAGTGATAGGTTCTTTATTCTGAATGTGATTCATGTTATCGGGTATATGATTTACAAGTTTTATTAATTTTTTTCCTTTATGGATTATACTTTTGGTGTTGCACTTGAGAGCGTTTTGCCCTACCCAGGGTCACTTCAATTTTCTCTTTTGTTTTCTTGTAGAAGTTTGATAGTTTTATCGCTTGCAGTTAAGTGTATAATCCAGTTTGAATTAATTTTTATGTATGGTGTATGATAAGGTTTTCAGTTTTGTGTGTGTGTGTGTGTATGTGTGTGGCTATTCAGTTGTCTCAGCACCATTTGTTGAATTGCCTGGGCACATTTGTCGGAATTCAATTCACCATGAATATAACAGTTTATTTTGGGAATTTCAGTTTGGATGCATGGATCTGTGTGCCTGTCTGTATGCCAGGACCACGCTGTCATGTTACGATGACTTTATAATCACCGTGGAACTGGGTAGCATCAGTCCTCCAACTGTGATCTTCTTTTTCAGAATTGTTTGAGGTCCTTTGCATTATAAGAACATATACTTAGGATCAGCTTACGAATTCCTACCACAAAGCTGGCTTTTTTTTGATAGGGATTTCATTGAATTTACATATTTGTATTATCAGAGTATTTTCCCATGTTTTTATGATGCTGATAATTTTAGCTGGGATGGTTTTGGAGTCCTTTCTTGGAGCAAGAAGGGAGCTGGGTTAGATTACCCTTCAGTTTCCCTCTTCATCTTGGTATTCACTCAGTTTTTGCCCTACACTATATATATTTGCAAGAGAGATATGGGTCTTCACGACTGAGAAACTGGGGACTGAATTTGTCAGATGCTAGACAGAGTTCTCTCTGGCAGGCCCTAGGCTCACTGGAGGAGGCTGGGTGGCGGAAGCAGTCCTGGAGGCTGGCCATCACGTGGCTGGTCAGTCAGTTACCAGGGGCGATCACTCCTTATGCCCCGAGAGTGTAGGTGGCCACGATGACACCGAGACGTGCTGCGTTACTCAGCAGGCCAGGTAGGCTGCAGTAGATGCCAGGAAGGCATCTGGCAGACTTGAGGAGGGAGGCGAGGTCCCTGCCATCTTCTGATGTCAAGGTCTGTGGGCAGCAGTGCCCGGTGCTGATGGAATTCCGCACACGCAGCACCACAGCGGACTCTCTGGCTTCTCCTGGATCAAATGGTTCATGGTGGGGTTTACAGCCCTCATTGCTGATGTTATAAGGTTAGAGGCAGTGACCTTGGGAGAGTTTATACACTCCATTTAAATTTTTATTGTTTCATGAAATGGGAATTGTTTTCTGCCAGTCAGTAAAGCAGCGGGTATCCTGGTGTATAATGTGGATAGACTATTACTGTTTGTTATGGCCATTTAACTGCAGGGCAGTCTTATTAGTGGGGATTTCAGAACCACAGGACTTTTGCCAGCCTCGGGGCTAATTCTTTATCCAAGTCAGCACCAACGCTCTTACATAGAACAGGTTATGGCCGCTTCAGAAGGAGACGCAAGTTCAAAGTCTCTGAAGTTTAAAACATGGTAGAAAGGAACTGAGAGAACCAAGATCTGAGCAATCAGGAAGTTCAGGGGAAACGTGTCTGAGACGTGAGCCAAGCAATCAGATGTTTTGGGACACAGTGGCACAGCCATCCTGGCAGGTGAAAGAAACATTATTGAAGAAATCAGCTAAAATCACAGAGGAGAAGCACAGTGCTTAAGGCAAAAATCCTCACTAGTTTAGGGGTGGAAAAATGATCGATGGTTTCCCTTGAATGTTATGAAAAAGGTACAAACCATCCTGAATACTCCCAAGTCCCTATCCAGACTGAGCAGAAGTCCTATTGAAGCTTATGTGAAAGGGCAGGTTATAAAAGGATCATAACCTGACTTTGAAAGGCCAGGAAAACGTCCTCATTATACTGGTGTGGTACCATCTGAAAGTGATGTTACGTTCTGGATCATGGATCCAATTAATGCGGACTTGTCATCCTCAGCTGGGAGGGGGGAAAGTGGAGTCCTAAACTGGTGAATGTAGGAAACAAGATACCTTTCTCAAAGGTGATGCGTGGCATCGAATAAGATTGTGGGTAAAGAAGTTTTGTAATGGGAATGGACCGGAGGGGTATGTGTGTGTGTGGGGCCGGGGGAGAGATCTCCAGTTATTCTTTGTGCTTTTTTAAAAAAATTGGCTGTGGCCATGATTCAATATCTTAGTTCCCCGACAAGGGATTGAACCTGGGCCCCGTGCATTCAGAGCACAGAGTCTTAACACCTGGATGGCCAGGGAAGTCCCTCTTTTTGCTTCTACTCCAGTTAGGTAGTGCTGGTTCCCCCTGCTGTACTTCTTGCTTCTTCCGGAGCACTTACCACCTTCAAGTATGCTGTTATTTACATGTTTTATGGTGTCTGCTGTCTGTATCTTCCCCATTCGAATGTAGAGGGCAGGAGTCCTGCTTTGCGTTATTCACTGACAGATCCCAAGCACCCAGATCAGTGCAGGCGCACAGAACCCAGTACATGATTGACTGAATGAGTAAATCCGCAGAAGGGAGGAAAAGGAGGATTCCTAGCCAAATAGGGAAGTAAAAGCTGTGACTCCTTACTGCTGAAGGGAGATGGTAGCACAGAAGGGGAGTGGGGTTTTTCCATCCCTGCTCAAGCTGGGTCTTGTCGGCTTCGGTCTGGAGAGAAGCATTTCCCTCCAGAGCAGGTCTCAGTGGTTCAGATGGAACAGCAGCGATGGGAACAGTCCTGGACAACCCAATCTGAGGAGCAGCCCTGTGTTGTTTCAGAAGTAATCTACCCACCCTTTAAAAATTGTTTAGACTATTGTTGCCAAAACTCAATCACAACGCTGATTTGAAACATAGTATTAGTCCTTATTTTCAGTCCACTGCATTTTTAAAGAACTTCAGTTTGCCAGGTCAATATTTAAAATCCATAGGCTTTAACTAATGTAAACAAAGGTCCAAAAAGTGGCAAGTGCGAAGTTTACCTACCAAAGTGGGATGTTCCCTGCAAGCTCTTAAGGAGTGGGGTTTGTGAATAACTGATTTGTTTTACTGAAAAGCTAAGCATCAGAGAGGGCTGGTAACTTCCTTAGAGTCACACAGTTACTAACTGGTTATAACTGGTGGCGTTTCCAAAGAAGTTTGAATCACAGGAGAGTCCATGTTCAAATCCCATTGAATGTGCAAATGAACGGGGCCTTGAGGACACTTGATGGGATTTCCTCATTTTAGAAATTAAGACACATACACAAAGTGTATTAGTCTGAGTTCTACAGAGAACTAGAACATAAGGGTGTATGTATGTATATCTATATATACATATATTTTAAAAAAGCTTCCCTGTAGCTCGGATGGTAAAGAATCTGCCTGCAGTGTGGGAGACCTGGGTCGATCCCTGGGCTGGGAAGATCCCTTGGAGAAGGGAATGCAATCCACTCCAGTATTCTTGCCTGGGGAATTCCATGGACAGAGGAGTGGGCTACAGTCCATGGAGGTGCAAAGAGACGGACATGTCTGAGCAAATAACACTTAGTTATACATATACATATGGACATAACTATATACACACATACATATATATTCTTATAATTTCTTACATATATTATTTAATAACCTAATTTGTTATTTATTTTCATAGACTATAACCTATTTATTATAATATAAACTTAATATTGTGACCCCTTAGACTGTAGCCCGCCATGCTCCTCTATCCATGGAATTCTCTAGGCAAGAATAATGGGGTGGCTTGCCATTTACTTCTCCAGGGGATCTTCCCGACCCCAGGATTGAACCCATGTCTCCTGCATTGCAGGCAGATTCTTTACTGTCTGAACAACCAGGGAAGTATGTAATTTCTTATATGTTTACTATATTAATAATATAATTTGTTATTTATTTTCATAGGCTATGAAAATTGTTATTAAACATATACGGATATTTATTATGAATTATTATATTTATATACTTGTATACAAGGTAAGCTGGAGACAGAGGAATAGTCCAATCCAACTCCAAAGGCCTGAGAACCAGAAGAGCTGGCAGTGTCTGTTCTGGGTCTAGTCTGAGTCCTGAGGCAGGAGATAACCCATGTCTCAACTTAAAATCAGTCCACCAGAGAGCTTGGACTCTCCGTTTGTCAGCTGTTTTGTTTGGTCCAGACCCTCAGTGGATTGGATCAGGTCCACTCATGTTGGGAGGGGCCAGCTATTTTACTGAGACCAGTTCAAAGTTAGAAAACTTTTATAACTTTGTCTAGAAAAACACCCTCACAGCCACATCCAGAATAATGTTTAGCCAAATACCTGGGCATCCTGTGGCCCAGTCAAGTCAATGACACAGAGGATTAATGGTCACACTCAGGAAGGGGGGTTGCATACCATGCCCCCCACCCTGCCACAGCATGAGTCAGGCCGGAGCTGCCAAGACCCTCCCCCGAACCCCCAGTTTCCTGTGTCCCCCTTCACATCCTTGCCTTTTCACATGAGCACACGTTTCCTCCATCTCTGTTATCAACTAATAATTCCCATACATCTCATTAGTTCTAGTTTATGCATATTTAAATCACTGATGTCTAGCAAATTTCTTCAAGGCCTTGTATATAATTTCCCTCAACTGCTTAGCGAGAAGCTATTTCATCTACATATTTAGAAAAACACTTTTAACTACAAATTAGATTTTTTTTTTCCCCAACAGAAGTAAATGGTTCATTACTGAAATTAAGATTTCTTATCACGGCACTAGCTGCTGTGGATATGATGGGGAAGATGGTGCAGGTGTGATGGAGGGTGTTTGGCCCGAGACAGTTTAGAAGGGAGAGATGAGATATCTTCGTGATTGAGACGAGGCAAGAAGTAGGACGTTTTCTCTTGCTTTCATCTTGTTTTCTCCTTATGAGAAAAAAAACCTTGTCTTTACATTACTATGACTTACGTAAATCATCACCATAAAGATATTAAAAATACCCGCTGAGTGTTTTAGAAATCAGACGAATCAGAGATGTACATCAAAGCAGGTTAAAAAAAAAAAAAAGGTCCAATTTGTGCTGCTAGGCAGCTCAGGGGTTGGAAGAAGGGGGACAGGCCCCTTTCAGTGTTGCCCACGGCGACCAAACGATGCGTACTGATCATGGAGGACTGCTCTGTGCCGGGGACCCTGCAGGAGGCATTTGGCCCGAGATGGGGACAGAGCCTTTTCCTACTGTTCCTACTGTTCATGGGGTTCTCAAGGCAAGAATACTGAAGTGGCTTGCCATTCTCTTCTCCAGTGGACCATATTTCAATATCACAGTAATCCAAGTCTATGCCCCAACCAGTAACGCGGAAGAAACTGAAGTTGAACGGTTTTATGAGGACCTACAAGATCTTCTAGGACTAACACCCAAAAAAGATGTCCTTTTCATTATAGGGGACTGGAATGCAAAAGTAGGAAGTCAAGAAACACCTGAAGTAACAGGCAAATTTGGCCTTGGAGTGGGGAATGAAGCAGAGCAAAGACTAGTAGAGTTTTGCCAAGAAAATGCACTGGTCATAGCAAACAGCCTCTTCCAACAACACAAGAGAAGACCCTACACATGGACATCACCAGATGGTCAATACCAAAATCAGATTGATTATATTCTTTGCAGCCAAAGATGGAGAAGCTCTATACAGTCAACAAAAACAAGACCAGGAGCTGACTGTGGCTCAGATCATGAACTCCTTATTCCCAAATTCAGACTTAAATTGAAGAAAGTAGGGAAAACCGCTAGACCATTCAGGTATGACCTAAATCAAATCCCTTATGACTATAAAGTGAAGATGAGAAATAGATTTAAGGGACTAGATCTGATAGATAGAGTGCCTGATGAATTATGAACGGAGGTTCATGACATTGTACAGGAGACAGGGATCAAGACCATCTCCACGGAAAAGAAATGCAAAAGAGCAAAATGGCTGTCTGAGAAGGCCTTAGAAATAGCTGTGAAAAGAAGAGAGGTGAAAAGCAAAGGAGAAAAGAAAGGATATAAGCATCTGAATGCAGAGTTCCAAAGAATAGCAAGAAGAGATAAGAAAGCCTCCGTCAGCGATCAATGCAAAGAAATAGAGGAAACCAACAGAATGGGAAAGACTAGAGATCTCTTCAAGAAAATTAGAGATACCAAGGGAACATTTCATGCAAAGATGGGCTCGATAAAGGACAGAAATGGTATGGACCTAACAGAAGCAGAAGATATTAAGAAGAGTGGCAAGTATGCACAGAAGAACTGTACAAAAAAGATCTTCATGACCAAGATAATCACGATGGTGTGATCGATCACTCACCTAGAGCCAGACATCTTGGAATGTGAAGTCAAGTGGGCCTTAGAAAGCATCACTACGAACAAAGCTAGTGGAGATGATGGAATTCCAGTTGAGCTATTTCAAATCCTGAAAGATGATGCTGTGAAAGTGCTTCACTCAATATGCCAGCAAGTTTGGAAAACTCAGCAGTGGCCACAGGACTGGAAAAGGTCAGTTTTCATTCCAATCCCAAAGAAAGGCAATGCCAAAGAATGCTCAAACTACCACACAATTGCACTCATCTCACATGCTATTAAAGTAATGCTCAAAATTCTCCAAGCCAGGCTTCAGCAATACATGAACCGTGAACTCTCTGATGTTCAAGCTGGTTTTAGAAAAGGCAGAGGAACCAGAGATCAAATTGCCAACATCTGCTGGATAATGGAAAAAGCAAGAGAGTTCCAGAAAAACATATATTTCTGCTTTATTGAGTATGCCAAAGCCTTTGACTGTGTGGATCACAATAAACTGTGGAAAATTCTGAAAGAGATGGGAATACTAGACCACCTGATCTGCCTCTTGAGGAATCTGTATGCAGGTCAGGAAGCAACAGTTAGAACTGGACATGAAACAACAGACTGGTTCCAATAGAAAAAGGAATATGTCAAGGCTGTATATTGTCACCCTGCTTATTTAACTTCTATGCAGAGTACATCATGAGAAACACTGGGCTGGAAGAAGCACAAGCTGGAATCAAGATTGCCGGGAGAAATATCAATAACCTTAGATATGCAGATGACACCACCCTTATGGCAGAAAGTGAAGAGGAGCTAAAAAGCGTCTTGATGAAGGTGAAAGTGGAGAGTGAAAAAGTTGGTTTAAAGCTCAACATTCAGAAAATGAAGATCATGGCATCTGGTCCCATCACTTCATGGGAAATAGATGGGGAAGCAGTGGAAACAGTGTCAGACTTTATTTTGGGGGGGCTCCAAAATCACTGCAGATGGTGATTGCAGCCATGAATTTAAAAGGCGCTTACTCCTTGGAAGGAAAGTTATGACCAACCTAGATAGCATATTCAAAAGCAGAGACATTACTTTGCCAACTAAGGTCCATCTAGTCAAGGCTATGGTTTTTTCTGTGGTCATGTATGGATGTGAGAGTTGGACTGTGAAGAAAGTTGAGCACTGAAGAATTGATGCTTTTGAAGTGTGGTGTTGGAGAAGACTCTTGAGAGTCCCTTGGACTGCAAGGAAATCCAGCCAGTCCATCCTAAAGGAGATCAGTCCTGGGTGTTCATTGGAAGGACTAATGCTGAAGCTGAAACTCCAGTACTTTGGCCACCTCATGCAAAGAGTTGACTCATTGGAAAAGACTCTGATGCTGGGAGGGATTGGGGGCAGGAGGAGAAGGAGACGGCAGAGGATGAGATGGCTGGATGGCATCATGGACTCGATGGACGTGAGTCTGAGTGAACTCCAGGAGATGGTGATGGATAGGGAGGACTGGCATGCTGCGATTCATGGGGTTGCAAAAAGTCGGACTTGGCTGAGTGACTGAACTGAACTGAATTGAACTGGGGACATGTGAAGTGGCTTGCCTGAGTCCCAGGAGTCCTGGGAGGCTGATGGCATCTCGCAGGTTATCTGTTCCAGCTCATTTTGGCTTTCAGCTGAGCAAAGGTGACATGCATCACCTGGATGGTGGGTACACGTTCAGGTCCCTGGCCCCACTCCCTTGACATTCTGGTCCATGGGTTTGTCAAGAACTCCAGGAGCTGGTGTTTTTAAAAGCTTCTCGGGCATTGCTAAGGTGGGTCCACAGTGACCGTCCTCGGTGAAACACGTCCGCGCCCCGCCCTCCTCTCGGGTCTCAGGTGCCCCGGGCTCCGGGACCCTCATCCACCGCTGCCTTCACCTCCTTTCCAGGGCCAAAGCCCCACGAAGCAAGAAGTCCACCGGGGACTCCGCCCTGGCTTTTGAAAAAGTGAGGAAATAGCAGGACACAGGCGGACTCGGGATTCAGAGAGCGCCCCCAGCCACCCGGGCTATTCCCTCACTTTGCTGTTTGTCTCCCTTCTGCGGGTCAGGCCCCGGCCTCTTGTGGGCGTCCTGGGGGTCCTGGGGGCCCTCTGGTCCTTGTGATTCATGGCTCACCCTTCCTGCTTCTCTGCAGATGGCACTGTGAGCTGCCTGCTCCTGCAAGCCCTCCTCCAGATGGTATCAGAAGTGGGGTGCTCGCTCATCCTGCAGGGCTGCGGCTTTGCCCCCGGCCAGGGCCCCCTGCCCCGCCCGCCCCCTCACTGCCATTGGTCTGTGTCTGAGAACTTGGCTCTTGGACGCTCTGCAGGGAGGCGGGACCGTGCAGGGTTTGGTGTTCTGGGTCTGCTTATTTCCCTCTGCACAGCTCCTCCAGGCTCATCCTTACTGTTGCAAGTGTGCAGGAAGGTGACCACAGTTAGTGATACTGTATGTATGGTACACTGGGAACTTGCTGCCAGAGTGGATCTCAATTGCTCTCACCACACACACACACAAACACATATACACACACACACAATCATACACACACATGCATACTCATATACACACACTTATATACACACAGACACATACACACACAAATGCAACATACGCAAACACATAAAGACTGCACACATACATGTACACACAAACATACAATACACACACACATACGTACTCATATATCCACACATATGAACATACATACACACTGCTGCTAAGTCACTTCAGTCGTGTCTGACTCTGTGCGACCCCATAGATGGCAGCTCACCAGGCTCCCCCGTCCCTGGGATTCTCCAGGCAAGAGCACTGAAGTGGGTTGCCATTTCCTTCTCCAATGCATGAAAGTGAAAAGTGAAAATGAAGTCGTTCAGTCATGTCCAACTCTTAGCGACCCCATGGACTGCAGCCCACCAGGCTCCTCCATCCATGGGGTTTTCCAGGCAAGAGTACTGGAGTAGGGTGCCATTGCCTTCTCCTGCATACACACACACATACACATATACACACATATACATATACAAACACACATAGACAACCAGTAAACATACACATACACAGACACACATACACACAAACAGACATACACAAACATAGACGTGCGCATATACACACATACACACATACACACAAGCATGCATATACACATATGACCCCCCCAACACACTCATATGTATGCATATACACAAACACACACATAAAGACATAAACCACACAAACACACACATACACACACATACACACAAATGCATACATACATCCATATACACACATACACACAAACACGCACATACACACTGGTAACTACATATGTGAGGAGGCGGTGAGTGTATTAGCTTGACTGTAGCAGTCATTTCCCTGTGCCTATCAAGACGTGATGTACACTATAAACACATATAATTTTCGTTAAAAACTTTAGAAAAGTGAAAGGAAAGAAGGCCCACTTTGTTCTCTTTGTGTCTCTGACAGCCAGGCTTGTCCCCCAGCAGGACCCTGCCCCGAGGCCACGTGCCCCACAAGCGCTGGTGTGGAGAACGCCCTCCCCGACCCCCCGCGTGGACTGTAGTGTGGAGGCTCTGTGGAGGTTTTCCAGCTCCGCATCTGTTGTAGGGTGATTGTGGCTGAGAATCTTTGTTTCCTCCTCTTCCTCGCCGGTTCTGGGATTGGGCGAAGTCCGTCTTGGTCCTTGGGTGCTCAGCCAGCTTCCCGCTGACTTTAATTCTCGCCTCTCTGTACTACGCAGTCTCTTTCCAATCCCAGCTGTTTTCTTTCCTCCTTGGTCATCTTTCTGCCTGAGTCAAAACCTAATACACATTTAATTTTCTGGCCCTTACCTTCAGATAGTTCTTCTGTATAACCATAAAGAATGACTCTTGCCTATGCTCAATGAGTAGACTTGGTTACCTTTAAAAAGTGAATTTTCTGTAGCTCATGCATATTAATCTGCCAGAATTTTGCTCTTTCAAGTGTTTGAGTGATTACTGTTTCTTTTATTATTCTAGCCTACCCATGTGTTGTCACTGGGTAAAGCCTTAGTTTGCAATCCAAAGTCCTAACTTCTAGCTCAAAAATCCAAAATTGCAAAGAAATTCTCCTCATTGAGTTTTCATTTTCAAATTTCAAAACACATCTTCCTTATAATAATTTAAAAAATGAATATTAAAAAATAAAAGGCCGTTCTTTCTTATCTCATTCCACACCCCAGATGGGATCACATTTAGAAGTTTGATGTTTATCCTTCCAGACATCTTCTTTGCATACTGAAATCTGTCAGTTTATAGATATTTGCAAACGTCAAGTCCCATTGGTTTTTCTAGTGCATATGTTTTACCTCCTTTTGATCGAATTCATCATCCTTAACTCTTATACATCTCATCCTTCTGGCACAGTGAGCTCTTAGTAGGGGTACTGGTTATTATTTTTGTTATAATTTTTGCGTGAAGGAATGTATTGCAGTGTATGTGTTGTTGTTGTTCAGTCGCTAGGTCATGTCCGACTCTTGTGACCCTCTGGACTATGGCCCGCCAGGCTCCTCTGTCCGTGGGATTTCCCAGGCAAGAATACTGGAGTGAGTTGCCATTTCCTCTTCCACGGGGTCTTACCAAGCCAGGGAATTGAACCCATGTCTCCTGCATTGGCAGGTGGATTCTTTACTGCTGAGACACCAGGGAGCTCCTTCAGCAAATGTAATCTTGCTGAAATGAGAAGGATTAAAAACTAGTTAAAGAAGGTTCTTCCAGACTAGTGGTTCTTAACCTGGGGCACACGTTAGGATCCCCTGGGAGCCTTGGAAATGATCAATGCCTGGGCCTCGCCTTCAGCAATTCTGACTTAATTGTCTGACGTGTGGTGGGGGTTTCAGGAATTTCCCACACTCCCCCGGTGAGTCTGCAGAGCCAAGACTGAGAACCACAGTTCTAGACAAAGACTAAGGATTACCAAGGTTAAGATCCAAATATAATTAGCAGCCGCCCTGGGGGCACTGGCTCCCTTTCTTAATTAAAGACTTTCAGTTTTCACTTGACTCCTTTTAGCATGTGGTTTTCTTAGAACACAAACACCCAACTGGAGGCAAGTGCCCTGTTGCCCAGAGAGTCCTTCCAGTGGTGCCACCTTGGTTGGTGACGGCTGGAGGCCTGGCATCACTCTGCGCCTTTTCCTGCATCTCGAGGATGAGTCGGGCCCAGGTGTGGTGCTGCCCCCTTTCCGGAAGCCTTAAACTGAAGGTGTGGGAGGGGCTGAGCCTGGGTGGAGGGGAGCCAGGACAAGGCAGGGGGAGACCCACTGGTTAAGGTCAAAGGTCCACAGGGTAGAGATTAGGGAGACTTCCTGGGCGGCTCAGTGGTAAAGAACCTGCTGCCAATGCAGGAGATGTGGGTTCAGTCCCTGGGTCAGGAAGGTCCCCTGGAGAAAGCAATGATACCCCATTTCAGGACTCTTGCCTGGAAAATCCCAAGGACAGAGGAGCCTGGCAGGTTATAGTCCATGGTGTCTCAAAGAGTCGGACATGACGTAGTGACTGAGCATGCACACACGGGTTAGGAAAAAGGGGAATTTGGATGGGTTGTGGAGAAGGTTGCTGGGGTGGCACTTAGGCATCTCCAGGGGTCCCAGCCTCACTTGGAGCCACTTCTAGATGCCAAGTCAAGACCTAGCGGAGGTCTCCATTCAAGCGGACATGCTAGGGTCCAGTCCGCTTCCATGAGGGGGTAGGTAGGCAAAGAGGAACTCTCAGTTCCCTTCTATAAGACAGAGGTCCCCAATCTTTTTCCACCAGGGACTGATTTTATGGAAGACAGTTTTTCCACAGACAAGGGATTGGGGAGATGGTTTTGGGATAATTCAAGCACGTTAATTTATTGTGCATTTATTTCTATTATTACCACATCAACTCCACCTCAGATCATCAGGGCTTAGATCCCAGTGGCTGGTGAAAGTGAAAATCACTCAGTATTGTCCGACTCTTTGCAACCCCAGGGACTATACAGTCCATGGAGTTCTCCAGGCCAGAATACTGGAATGGGTAGCCATTCCCTTCTCCAGAGGATCTTTCCAACCCAAGGATTGAACCCAGGTCTCCCGCATTGCAGGCAGATTCTTTACCAGCTGAGCCACCAAGGAAGCCCAAGAATACTGGCGTGGGTAGCCTTTCCCTTCTCCAGTGGATCTTCCTGACCCAGGAATCGAACCAAGGTCTCCCGCGTTGCAGGCGGATTCTTTCCAGCTGAGCTGCAGGAGCCCTGCTTTAGGGCAGCCTCTAGGGGTGGTGCACCTGGTGGTGCAGAGGTTAAAGCGTCTGCCTGCAATGTGGGAGACCTGGGTTCGATCCCTGGGTCTGATCCCTGGGTAGGTAAGATCCCCTGGAGAAGGAAATGGCAACCCACTCCAGTATTCTTGCCTGGAGAATCCCGTGGACAGAGGAGCTTGGTGGACTACAGTCCACGGGTCGCAAAGAGTCGGACACGACTGAGCGACTTCACTTTCACTTTCCTTTCACTAGGGGGCTGAGGGTCACCATCCTCTTTTATCCAGGAGCAGCACAAATGTAGCTAACCATATGTTCAGCCAGAATGTTGACAGAGGTTGTGTTGTACCCTCGGCAGGTTAGAGGCAGAGCTTTTTGTAAATGATGAAGCATCTAGTTGTACATTTATTTACAGCTGTTCATGTGGGGTTTGGGCAGATGGTCAATATGCCCCTTCCCACCTCCCCCGGACCTGACACTAGACAGAGGTATGTCATCACCAGTCTCTTCCAGTTGGTCTGAAAATGCATGACTCTGTTCTTTAAGAGAGTCAGAATATAGTAAAATAATAGCAATTCACAGCTAGGATTTTGTGTGCAAACACTGGAGTGAATACTATGTGCATAGATATATTTATTTGAATTAAGGTGATTTTCTTGAAGAATTTTTAACTGAAATTTGGCTTAAATGTTATTGAATGAGACAGCTCTTTTCCTATTCTCTCCAGCAGATTCTCAGGGAGGTCCATGTGTGAGCCTGACCGAGAATTCCCTGGAGACACATAGAAAGTTTCCTAAACTTTGGTCCTTGGGAAATGATAGCATACCACCCTCCACTGCAGAGGTTCTCTGAAATAGTTTGCTAGTGATTATAGTATCATAAACGCTGGTGGCAGTGAGGGATGGGTCATTTTGGCGGAGATCCTGCGGATGAAAAGGCATCTTCTTCCCCCAATTTAAGTCCCAGCCGGAAGACACAGATGGACTTGGCATGACTCCAGCTGTAATTACTCGACCTGGTCCAGTTACAGGCCTGACTGAAGGGAGGGGGTCAATCCCGCCTGCCATCCAGAGTCAAAGCACTGAGTTCCCAGACACGCAGATTCAATTATTTCGGGGAGGCCTCTGCCAGCGCCGATTGTATTATTGCACTTTTGAGACTCCCTACCTACAGCGAATGCCTGCTGGCAGTCACAGCTGATAAACCGACGAGGAGTTTCCTGCTCTGAGGGGGGGAAGCAAAGGCTTTTGCAGAGACCCACTGTTGGCAGCAGTCACTGGCGGTGGGAACTCCCAAGCTACTGCATTAAAGCTGGAGGTTATCTGGCAGTGACTTCGCAGGGCTGGGAGCTGCTCTGAAATCCAGTTCGCTCTCTTTTTTGGACTGATTCAGAAGCCTCCAGGGTAAGTGTGATCATAAGATGGTAGCGTCCTTAGGAAAAAAAAAATCTTGGTGTGTAAAACACTGGCGAATAGATGACTGTTTAAATGCTGCTCGCGCCGCACTGATATAGATTTGAAAATAGAAAGAGGATTAGAGCTCTCAGGATTAATATAGGATTAATCTAGTTCTTTCTTTAATACCAAAGACACAAATGTCCTGAAGGAGACATTGATACTCTCTTTAAAAAAAAAAAAGCGCTAATAATTCTAAGGGATCATAATTCTTATAAGGAGATCATCTTTTGCAAGCAAGATGATTTAGAAGAAATTCATTCCCTGATCAGTTTTGTTCATGATGAATGTAAATATTTTTTAATTGCCGTCGATGGCAATAAGGCAGCAGGAATCTGAGGAGCGCTGCACTCTGGTTGATGAACAGGATCAGGGTTTGGGAAGTAAGTTTCATGTTTACAGCTTTGAGGTACCAGCGAAATACCATTTTGGAAGTGTTCCTGGTTATTAACCTTTGTATTAAAGGAGCTCATCAACATTTTATTAAAGCTATTTTCTTTAATGTGCTCTTTTTGTTGACGAGTCGTCACCCAGCTTATGCCGAACGAGTTTCAGAGCTTTCCGCGGGCAGGAGTTTCAGCGTTTTGTGTCTGTTTCTCCCTCCATCTTCACCTGCAACCATCGTTGATATTTAATATCTACAGAGAGAGCAAAGAGGATGCTGTTCAACGTGTCTACTATTTTTGGAGTAAGCCTCTGGATGCAAAAAGATGATGGTATCAATTTAGGGACCATTCTCGACAGAGATTCTGACTGCAAATGTTCAGGACCCTGAATCTTGAAACATGTTGCTGCTGATTTTGGAGGCAGTAAAGGAGAGGAGATGCCTAGGTGAGGGGAAAATCCAAGAAAGCCCTTCTGAGTTAGACAAGAGCGCTGGCAATGTCTTTGGAGCCAGACAGTCTGGGGTTCATATTCTGATGCTACTGTGTACTGGCTGTAAGACCCTGGGGGAATTAACGTCGCTGAAGCCACGAATGGAGACCGTGAGACTGCCAACGTTACAGGAGTACTGTGGGCTTAAATGGTAAATGCTGATGGTACGTGGTATGTCCTCAATAAAATGGATGCAACCCTTTTGGCTACAGTTGGGGGTCAAAATGATGGATCAAAGGAAGTAAGCACCAGGTAAAAGAAGAGCATCTATTTTTGACCAGGACTGATTCTTACAGCCCTTGGTCCCTCTGTGACATTTTTAAGAAGAGCTCAGAGGAAACGTGCTCCAGAGACGTACGATGCAGGGCTCAGGGGAAAAGGAGTTCTACCGGCCCAAGAATAGCATATGTCATTTATAGACTGAGTCAAATTTGATTGCTGATACATGCAGCAATATATCATAAAATAAAGTCATACATCTGCACAAGCATTCTTGACAGTTTTTTTCCTCTCTCACGTGTTTGGCACTGACTCTCCCTCGACTTTCGGACGTTTTGATCTGCGTTTTTGCTAGGTAGATTAGAGGATTGTGCTGAAAGTTGGTGGTGTGGGTCAGTGAGCGTGCCTGGCCGAGAGAACGGTGTGGGCTAGAACACAGAGAACCCATATTGAAGGTCGCAACCTGTAGGTGGTAGACGAGCATGGAAGATGGATGAGTGAGCAGGTGATTGTTACACAGCGTGAAGGAAGTCAGGAAGAGACCAAATAGTGCACATTAAGGCCTGTATATGGAATCTAGAAGAATGGTCCTGATGAGCCTGTTTGCAGGGGAGGACTGGAGTC
Source organism: Capricornis sumatraensis (assembly GCF_032405125.1). Lineage (NCBI taxonomy): Eukaryota > Metazoa > Chordata > Mammalia > Artiodactyla > Bovidae > Capricornis > Capricornis sumatraensis. The sequence goes on along the minus strand of NC_091089.1, from coordinate 9,591,560 downwards.
ACAGCTGCAGAGGAGAGACTTGTGGGCCCAGAGGAGGAGGGAGAGAGCGGGATGAGTGCAGGAACAGCAACGGCATATGAACACCATCACGTGTGAATCAGACAGTGGTGGGAAGTCGCGGCATAATGCAGCGAGCCAGCCTGGCTCTTTTGATGACCTAGAGGCTGGGATGCAGGGAGGGGAGGGGGGCTCAAGAGGAGGGCGATCTATGCATAGTTATGGCTGATTCCCCTTATATGGCAGAAACCAACCCAACACTGTAAAGCAGTTTTCCTCCAACTGAAAAATAATAAAAAAGAATAGACGAATCGTAACTCTGTGCACAAGGCCTTCTTTCACTCCATGGTATCTCATAACAGCTCAGTGTCGAGAATGACTTTGTGCAGTGCCTAATTAATTTGCAGTCATCACTAATCCATCATTTCATTGATTTGGTTAGTATTTATAGAGATCTTGCTGGGTTCATTGTGTTAGACAATGTTAGATAACGTCATCTAATAAATATGAGAAGACACATGCGTGAATAATATTGCTGGCATCCACTATGCCAAGCTTTGAGTCATTTTAAAGCAAGGCATCGTCACCTTGTAAATATAAACCAGTTAAAGATCCTCAGAAACCTACCAGTTAAATTTTCTCTTTTGAAAATAGATTTTCCTTTTCTTTCTCTCTTTTTTCCTTTCCTTATGGTGGGGAAATGACCAAAGCTACAAAGGGATCATGGAAAGGTGAACTCCTTAAGAAAAAAAGGATATAATTTATACATTTGATTGCCAGGATGCTTGTAACCAGCTATAAAAATTGGCGCATTTTGTTCAGGGAACTAGACACTCAAAACCATCAACAGGATTCTAGCACTGAATGTTCAAACGAGTGTTGGTGGTTGCTGAATACCAGGGGTCAATGCTGTGGAAAACAGGCCCGTGCAGTATGGGCTTGTGGATACCATGTGACGGTCTGAGCAAGACCTTTGACGCTGAGAGCTCTCAGCACGTGTGTTTCATTAACGTGGTGGTGAAGGGCAGGGGCCACATAATTCTTGTTCTTCTATTTTTTTCCTGAAGCCATGTAGTACCAGAGTTTTTGTTTGGTCTGCAAGTATGAGCTCTACAGGAATTACATGGTCTTCATTTCTCGTGTGTGTGTGTGTGTGTGTGTGTGTGTGTGTGTATATGTGTGTGTGTGTGCGCGCGCATGCACGCACATGTGTTAGTTGCTCAGTCGTATCCGACTCTGCAACCCCATAGACTCTAGCCCACCAGGTTCCTCTGTCTGTGGGATTCCCCAGGCAAGAATACTGGAGTGGGTTGCCATTCGCTTCTCCACGTTTCTGCAGTAGAACCTGGGTTTGTTGAGCGAGGAGGTGCAGCCCTGGAGCAGGTTTCGGTACTGCATTCAAAGACCCCTCAAAGCCCCTGAACCCCCTGAGTCCTCTGCCAGCTTTTATGCTAGGAATGCCTCTCTCCTGGGCAGCAGAGCTGTGGGGGCGGAGCAGCTGCCTAGGTCCCTGCCTTCCTGGCTTGTTCCTGTATCTCTGGGGCCCCCTAGAGCCACCAACTCCTCTCTGTCTTGCCAGCCTCTCGCCTTGTGTGCCATGTTTGACAAACTAGAAGCTATGATGGCTTCGTTGTTCCTGGACTTAACACAATCCACACTGAAGACAGAATTTCTGGAGAGAGCTCTTTCTTGCTTTCTAAAGTAGTTTTTAAAACTTATTTTTTGAAACAGTAATGTAAGAATATAGTTAAAAATAATGAATCAATACCAGAGTATGCATTCTACAGTGGAAACTAAGTCCTCCCCTCCCTCGACTCCTTCCTCCCCAGCCCCACTGCCCAGTGGTCATCCTATAGTCTTCCAGAGCAATGCTGTTGATGAAAAAGCATGTACATCTGTTTTTAAACCCAAAATGGGGGTATATGATATTCTTTATTTTGTACATTTTTTCTCCAGGAAACAGTGTCTCAGAAATGTTTCCATATTGATATATCTGTTTCTACTTTGGTTCCAAATGTCAGTATAGAATTCCCTTGGATGAAGATACCAAGATTTCTTTAGTCAGCCTTCTCCATGGACATTTCTGTTACTTCCAGTTTTTTTTTTTTGTGTTGTTGTTTGTTATTCCAACATATGATGCAACGAATATCTTTGTACCAGTGTGAACTGATGTGTAAGATAAATACCTACATCCTTGTGGGCATATACGTAAGACTGATTATGATAAACACTGTCCACTTTGGCAACGTTTATTATACAGTCCTACAGTTCCTAAAAGTTGTGAATTTCTGTTCTTGCCAACAGTATATTAGAAAGATTGTTTGCCCATACTTGTTTTAATACACAAAGATTGTAAAATACTTTTTTTTTTTAAAAACCGATTTGAGAGTTGTTAGATTAAAGATTAGATTGTAAAGAGAGTTGTTAGATTAAGTTCACTTCAGTCTCTCGGTTGTGTTTGACTCTTTGCGACCCCATGGACTGCAGCACACTAGGCTTCCCTGTCCATCACCAACCCCTGGAGCTTGCTCAAACTCATGTCCATTGAATCGGTGATGCCATCCAACCATCTCATCCTCTGTCCCCTTCTCCTCTTGCCTTCGATCTTTCCCAGCATCTGGGTCTTTTCCAATGAGTCAGTTCTTTGCATCAGGTGGCCAAAGTATTGGAGTTTCAGCTTTAGCATCCGTACTTCTGATGAACATTCAGGACTGATCTCCTTTAGGATTTACAGGTTGGATCTCCTTGCAGTCCAAGGGACTCTCAAGAGTCTTCTCCAACACCATAGTTAAAAAACATCAATTCTCTGGCATTCAGCTTTCTTTATAGTCCAACTCTCACATCTATACATGACTAGATTAAATCCATACGTGACATGATTAGATCCATATGTGTTAGATTAAAGAGGTATCTTATTTGTGTTTCATTACTCATTAGTGGGTTTGAGCATATTTACAAATACTTAAAAGATGATCTGTATTTCGTTTCTCTCTGAAAATTGCCCATGTGTGTCTTAGTAGATGGCTGGTATTTTTCTTTCCATTTTGCAGAAACATTTTTTAAACAGTGGAGACTTTAGCCTTGGCTGGTATTTTTCTTTCCATTTTGCACAAACATTTTTTTAAACAGTGGAGACTTTAGCCTTTTCATATATGTTGCAAAAACTTTCATGGTTTTTCAGTTGTATTTTGACATTTAGGTAATATTGTCTGGCACAGTAAAAACTTGCTGCATAAAAGCAGTCAAATCACACGATTTTATCTTCATTATTTCTAGCTTTTGTTTCTTACTTGAAAAGCTTCCTGGTTTATGGTTTAAGTTATTGTTGTTGTTGTTCAGTTGCTAAGTCCTGTCCAACTCTTTGTGACCCCATGGACTGCAGCATGCCAGGCCTCCCTGTCCCTCACCATCTCCTGGAGTTTGCCCAAGTTCATGTCCATTGAATCAGTGATGCCATCCAACCAACACTCAGGACTGATCTCCTTTAGGATGGACTGGTTTGATCTCCTTGAAGTCCAAGAATCTTCTCCAACACTACTGTTCAGAAGAATCAGTTCTTTGGTGCTCAGCTTTCTTTACAGTCCAGCTCTCACATCCATACATCTCCCGCCCTCTTCTCCTTTTGCCTTCAGTCTTTCCCAGCATCAGGGTCTTTTCCAGTGAGTCAGCTGTTTAATCGACCCTGGTGTGAGTAGTGATCACCAAGGATGTGAGCTATCCTTCCATCTTCTCCGTGCTCCTGTGGCGCCTTGGGCACTGGGTGTGAATCTCTAGGTGACTTTGGTTTTACTCCAAATAAAAGAGAGTCAATGTGAGCCCTAAAGTGCGCCCAGAATCTTCTCTGCCTTGTCCTCCTGCCTTGTCTCTGTCACTGAGGCCTGCGTCGACCTCCCGTTGTCCCAGGAGGGCCTGCCCACCCCTGCCTCGCTTACAGAGAATCTGGTCTCAAACGCAAATAGAAGTTGTAGACAGGAACTCCTCTAAGTTTTAGCCCATTGTTGTACCTGTTTTCTTTTCTAAAATGACTGAATACACAACCGGAGGTTTATTATGCTACGCGTGTTCTGTCCTTCATCACCTCTTACTAGTAAAAATCCTCTTATATTTCTAGAGCCGGATCATCTTTCTAAACCCATCACCGGGAGCCTTGTGGCAGAATCGCATAGTTTGGTCTTATAGTTCGTTCTGCAGCATTCCAGAAAATCAGAGTGGAGTGTTTATAATGTTCAGGGCTTCAGTGATGAGCAACACGCACTCCTGCCATAGATGAGCTCACAGTTCCAAGGGAGAAGACCCAGGTGAAAGGTAACAATGCCAGTGGTTGGTTAGTGCAGCCGCAAGGAGCTGTGCAACATTAAGGACGCACAAATACATTGAGAAAAGGGGTACAGGCTGGGTAGCTTCTCACCTGGGGCTTACAGCAGGACCAGACGCCGAATTCTCTAAATAGGCTCTATTTTTTGCGATGGATATTTCTTTGTACAAGATAGCATTCCATTTGGCTTGTTCAGTAAAGATAAAAACCTGATCAATAAAGGAACTATAGCAGTGAATGATGACTATCTGGAATTATGCCTCTAACACGAAAAATATCTTTTTCTTTTTCTCATTGTATAATATCAACATTCCGGTACTTGGTTTAATCCTGATGTTAAACAAACTGGCCAGCAGAGGGCACTGCATACTGACAGTGCCTCCACACTGGCTGCTCAACTCTTCAAATGCTCCAGAAGTGTGACACTGTAACTCAGGTGTGTTGGCAAGCGCTTTGCAACTGTTTCAAACAAAAATGTATGTCAAAAATTAAGAGAGGAATGTGGTAAGTCAATTATAATGTAAAATAAAAAATTAAATTAAAATGCAAGGAAACTTAAAAGGAGAAATTAGATAGATGTGACCCCATGGACTGTAGCCCACCAGGCTCCTCCTCTGTCCATGGGATTTTCCAGGCAAGAATACTGGAGTGAGTTGCCATTTCCTTCTCTGGGGCATCTTCCCGACCCAGGGATTGAACCCACGTCTCCTGTATTGCAGGTGGATTCTTTACTTACTGAGCCACCTGGGAAGCCCCGAAGAAAAGGAGAAATTAGATAGATGGTATAGAATTTCTTTTTATTTGTTAATGAAGAGGCAATGTCTACATGCTTATGAATATAGCTTACATGAGTTAAGAGAAGGTAATATGATAACACTAATTTCCTTTATGAATCAACATGACTTCTAAATTCTCTTTGAAACTGTTCTTCATTTCATTGTGTGATTAATTTTCCATATTAAACTAAATATGAAGAACCAGTGTCTTAACATATTGTGTGTGTGTGTGCACACGTGTGTGCATGTGCTCAGTTGTGACTGACTCTGTGTGACCCATGGACTGTAGCTCACCAGGTTCCTCTGTCCGTGGAATTCTCCAGGAAGGAATACTGGGGTGAGTTGCCGTTTCCTTCTCCAGGGCATCTTCCCAACCCAGGGATCGAATCCATGTCTCCGCATTGGCAGGCAGATTCTTTACCACTGCGCCTCCTTGGAAGCCTGTCTAATGTATTACATTCTTTTTAACATTGAAGTAGATGCTATTTTTTGAATGGTTTCAAAATGTTGTAGTTGTGCACAGATTCTTTCATGTCTCTTTAGAAATTTTTTTTTTTTTTTTTTTATGCCAGGCCGTGTGGCTTGTGGGATTTTAATCTGTGGCCAGGGAGCAAACCTCTGCCCCTTGTGGCTGAAGCACAGGGTCTTAACTGCTGGACCGCCAGGGAAGTCCTACAAAGATATTTTAATTGATGTATTTGCTCTATGAATTTGAGGATTCCAAAACATTTTTAGAGTAGGATTTTCTCCCTTCTATGTTTTCATAAAACTTTTTGAATGTACCTTTTTAAACCCATTTCTGTGCGTGCTAAGTTACTTTAGTCATGTCTGACTCTTTGCAATGGAGAAGGCAATGGCACTCCACTCCAGTACTCTTGCCTGGAGAATCCCAGGGATGGGGGAGCTTGGTGGGCTTCTGTCTATGGGGTCGCACAGAGTTGGACACGACTGAAGCAACTTAGCTGCAGCAGCAGCAGACTCTTTGCAACCCTGTGAGCTATAGCCTGCCAGGCTCCTCTGTCCATGGGATTCTCCAGGCAGGAATACTGGAGTGGGTTGCCATTTTCTTCTCCATTAAGCCCATTTGCAGGTGGCCAAACTTGGCAATGTGGAGACCTCTTGTTAATGGAACATTACTGGCCCTTTTAAGCTAACAGAGAGCATTTGTGAGCAAACTGAATTGGCCCCATGAAATGGGCCCGAATCATATAAACACTGTCAAGAACCTGCCCCAGATTTCTCGGAGGGAGGAAAATGTTCAAGCAGATTTTTTTTCTTGTTTTTGTTTTCTTCTCCCTAATTGGTGTGCAAAGGCACCCACTGCGGTGATTTCTTTTGTTGCAGAGCACAGGATCAGCAGCTGCGGGGCTTAGTTGCATGTGGGATCTTCCTGGACCAGGGGTTGAACCCATGTCCCCGATTGGCAGGCAGATTCTTAACCACTGGACCACCAGGGAGGTCCTCCAGTAGATTCTTGTTTGCAGGAACGCAGTGTCCCCAGGCTGTCATCTCTTGTGTTCTGATTGACTTCTTACTAATTTATCAGATACATTTACTGACAGTTTGTAGCAAATTCCTGCCCTAATAGGTGTTGTGTAAAGTCACAAAGTGATAAGACCTTCTCTCATGCCTTGATCCATGCTCAATTCAACTAGTAATCTTACTTAGGTTTATTTGCTTGGCCCAATAAAAATTTAGTTGTGTAAATAAGATATGACCTAACTCAGACTGTCACATGTTACTTGGGAAACTTTCAAAAGAAATAATCATCATTTTGAGTAACAGCAAGTAGTAGCAGCAGCTATGCAGCATGCTCAGATTTAGATAGAGGTTAAGCTGCTCTTTAGATTAAATCATGATTTGTCTTTCAAGGTTGGGAAGAAAATAATGTTACCCCTTTGGCTCTCTTTGCAGTGAGGGACTGCCTGGGTGCCTGGGGTGGATCCTACAGCCGTACCTCTTTCTGCAGATAGAATCTTCTGTCCCTAGTGGTGTTTGGCATCTTCCATTTCATTTTAGATTGTCGAGGCTACTGCAATAGGAGTCTTCTGGAACTGGTTCTTGATATGTTAATAGGACATTGGTGCCCACCGCATTGGGAAGATTGATGGCAGCCTTGGGGGTGTCGTGGCTTGCTGGTCTGAAGATTAGCTTCAAGTCATTAGCTTTGTACCGCCATTTATTTAAAGTGATTAATGCTTGTAAATTATTGTTATTTTAAGAGAACCTTTTCTCTCTTTGCTTGGATCACCAGCGACTCGTGATGGGTTCCGTATCGCCGAGTCGTTGCTTCCTAATTACCTGTGTCTTTTCAGTGCTGTCTCGATCTGTTTTATCCTGGAATGTGATGGGTGTGGACTCGAGTGGTCTGCCCATCTCCAGTCCTTTGTTGTCTGAATAGCATGACCCTAACACAGGAGGAGCTTGAGGGTGCCACTGCCCATCCTACCCAAGGTGGGGTCAGGTTTTCCCTCCTTTTCTCAAGCACTTGTGTGGCCTCCTTGAGGGAAGAGGCGATAAGTAGATTGTGGGTAAGGATCCAGGTTCTGGAGCCAGCCAGACCCAGGCCAGCCGGGAGCAGACTTTGTAAGTTTAGGCAAACAGTCCAGCTTCCCTGCCTCAGTTTTGTCATCTGCAAATTGGGCGTAGGAACAGGTTACTGTGAAGTGTTTACAACACTGAGCTGTCATTATTTGTTGTTGTTAACTGACAGAATTGGTGTAAAACTGGGCACTAAAACTCACCTTTCCTATACAGTGTTTTATTGTTAATTAATGTTATTTTTTAGAACAGCTTCCGGTTCACAGATAAACTGAGCAAAGAGGATGTAGATTTCCCACGTTCTCTTCTCTCCTGCCTGTAGTGTCTCTTATTCGTAACATCGTCCACTGTTGATTATAATCGATGAGTGGGTATCAGTTCATTTTTATAAAGTCTCTAGTTGACCATAGGGTTCACTCGTCATGCTAGCATGGTACGGGAGAGTTTCACTGCCCTAAAAGCCCTCTGTTCCCGGCATCCATCCCTCCCTTCCCCCAATTCTTGGTCTTCTTTGACCTTTTTAAGAAAATTGTCTTATTGAAGTATAGTTGATTTACAGTGTTGTGTTGATTTCTGCTGTGTGACAAAGGGATTCAGTTATACATACATAAATATTCTTTTTCATATTTTTTCCATTATGGTTTATCCCAGGATATTGAATATTCTTCCCTGTGCTGTACAGCAACCTTGTCTTTCATCTTTATGTGATAGTTTATGCCTACTAATCTGGAACTCCACGTCGCCCCTGCCTCGCCGCCTTCCTCTTTGGCAGTCACAAATCTGTTGCCTAGAATCGCCGATCCTTTGCTGTCTGCATGGTTTTGTCTTTTGCAGAATCTCATGCGATTGGCATCATGCGGTATGTAGCCTGGTCAGCTTGGCTTCTTCCAGTCATTCATTTGCACTGGTGTTTCCTCCATGTCACGTCCTGGCTTGGTAGCGCCTGTGTTTTCATCTCTGAGTGAGACTCCGTTGTCTGGCTGTGTCCCATTTGGTGGACCTGCTCACCTCTTGTTTTCAGTGGTATTTGCATTTCTTCCCATTTGGTGGACCTGCTCACCTCTTGCTTTCAGTGGTATTTGCATTTCTTCTTCCCGTCTGTCTCTCACTCCTGGGAGCTGATGGGAGAGGAGACTGGAGCCTACAACCCACTGTGGCCTTAGCATTGGAGATAAGACTGGCTAAGTAGTAGGTCTCCAGTCAGTGTTGGTTTAAATAGGGAAAGTTGGGGGACTCCACTTGTGGTCCAGTGGCCAGGACTCCATGCGCCCAGCGCTTAGGGGTTCAGTACCTGCTCAGGGAACTAGATCCCACAGGCCACTATTAAAGATCTTGCGTGCCACAGCTAAGACCCAGTGCAGCCAAACAAATGACAATAGGAACATGGAAAGAGAAATCGTACATCAGAGGCAACAGCATTCGTTTTGGTGGGTGCCGCTCTGCGGCGAGTTTTCAAAGGGCTGTTGGAGATCACGTCCATCCTCAGCTTGGCTTCTTTTCGGGAACCTGGAGGGTCTGGGGCCAAGTCCCCAGGGCAGCGACCTGCGTTGAGGAGGGGCGGGCCAGCGGCTGCTGGACGCGTGTCTGGGGGTGCGTTTCCCACGGGTCCAGTGACGGCTGCTGTCAGGGGCCCCTGTGCTCCCTGGAAGGTGGCCCGGTGGCGACTGTCACGTCTCTGCTTAGAGGAGAGTGAGCGTGGTTGGGAGCATGGAGGCTAACTGGCCCCCGATGTGACAAACTGCCATCCCTGCCGATCCCTATAAATATACCCTTGAGCCACGGAGTGACTGTGACCAAATGCATCGCTGCAACGTGTTCACTATTTAATGGCTGCCACGGAGGAAGCTGGAGAATTTTCCTAGGCCAGGAAAGGAGGACATAATTCATGTCGTAGGTGGGACGTTATTCTTAAAATCAACATTACAAGCCTGAAAGTAGAGCAAAGAAGAATAAATTACTGTTCAGTGGAGCATTAACGGGAATGAGACCCTGGCCTGGAACTTTTTTTTTTTAGCAGAGGAAACATTTTTTTTTTCCGCCATGAATTTGTGTCTATAGAGACACTTGCTTAAGAAGAAGAAATTGATCTCTAATCATGCTTTTTACTGTTTCTTGTTAAAAGGCAGAGAGTCAGAGACCTGTCTGTGGCCTGAGGGCAGGGAGCTGCCCTTGAATCACCCTTGACCCTCTGGGAGGTTCACAGTAGCTGGGATTTCATGTGGTGAAAGTTTGAGGGGACTTCGGGGAGTTGCCCAGCTGTGGATTGTGTTGTTTTAATCACCCCCAGTTCACCCTGTTGCTGAGGGAAGGACTCCCCTCGAGGAAGAGGGTCAGTGAACACACAGCCTAGAAGAGGAGCCCGCAGGCCAGGCTGGACCACATGGCAGCCTGAGCTCAGAACAGTGTGACCCAGGAGGCTTTGTCCTCAAAGAGGGTGAGGTGCCCCCAGGTCCCTTGGGAGGATGCAACTGGCTGGTGTGACTCGTTCCCTGGGCTGGCTGGGGGACCGACCCCCCCCTCATCCCTGAGCAAGGTGCAGCAGCCCGTGGTGAGGGTCGTGCACGCGAGAATCTTTTCTGTAGGGGCGGAGTGGGGAGGGGAATTGACCTTAGCCTCTCCAAGGCCAGCTCGATCTAAGTATCAAGACAGCACATAATCTTGAGTCTCTGTTTCAAGTCTTATACTGCACGTGTGTAGGTCAGGGATGTCAGAGAGGGTGTGAGGCTGATGCTAATTAATGGAAAGTGAAAGTGTTAGCTGCTGAATCATGTCCGACTCTTTGCAACCCCTTGAACTCTGTCCATGGGATTCTCCAGGCAAGAATACTGGAGTGGGTTGCTATTCCCTTCTCCAGGGGATCTTGACCCAGGAATTGAACCTGTGACTCCTGCATTTCAGGCAGATTCTTTATTGTCTGAGCCACCAGGGAAGCCCGCTAACTAATTTTTGTTGTTCAGTCGCTCAGTTGTGTTCAACTATTTGTGACCCCATGGAGTGCAGCACCCCAGGCTTCCCTGTCCCTCACCATCTCCTGGACCTTGCTCAAACTCATGTCCATTGAGTCGGTGATGCTATCTATCCACCTCATCCTCTGTCGTCCCCTTCTCCCCCACCTTCAATCTTTCCCAGCATAAGCTAATTAAGTAAACATAATTAAATTATCAGCCAAAGTATGCAGTTTCCCTCTTTCCCTATCTTCACAGCGGCCCAGGTTTCAGGCACGGCTCAATCCTGTTCTCTGAGTCACATCTTCTGAGTTTGGTCACAGAGAATTCATAAAAGGCACACACTGCACTTACTGGAACAAGCGGAAAGACCAGAGAGACACTTCATGCCCGCAGCAGGTGACTCACAGGCAGGCAGTGCTTACTGTGCCAGACGTAGAATTGGAAGCTCCGTTTTATTCATGGGCGCTGAACACTGCATCTAAAAGCGAGTCTGTGTTCTTGGGCCACAGAGAATAGGCTGATTTCTTTCCGCACGGTGGATATGGAATTTTCGTTTTCTTTTTTTTTTTTTTTTATAATAACGTATTTTATCCTCTGGGATTTTTTTTTTTTCATATACCAGTAGGCATTCTCCAAAGGCACAAAGAATGACACTGATTGTCATCAAGCATAGGGGTCATCTGATGTCAAGAGCAGACTCACTGGAAAAGATGGGGAAAGATTGAAGGCAAAAGGAGAGGGTTGAGACGAGATGGTTAGAAAGTATCACTGACTCACCGGACATGAATTTGAGCAAACACTGGGAGACAGTGAAGGATAGAGGAGCTCGGCATGCTGCAGTCCGTGGGGTTGCAAAGAGTTGCACACGGCTTAGCAAAGGCAGAGTGGGGCATTGATAGTTTCCTTCACTGAATGGGTGTGAATAATCTGTTCTGTCATATCCAAAGCATTGATGATAAAAAGTGTCATTTATTGTGACTGAGGATGTTTTAGATTAGTATGAAATTGCCAACATATATATCTCGATGGCCAACTTCGATTTTTATTCTTAGGCATTGCTGTGTATTATTCCACTTATAGGTGATCTTGCTGAGTCTGAATTCTCAGATTTTTCTGAAGAACAAAATGTGTTTTCTAGATTTTTCTTTACAGAGGCACTGGTGAGGCCAAAACTCTGGATCCTAAGTAGGGTCCTTGAGCTTCCTGATTGGCAGCCCATCGACTCCCCAGTGGGCTTTTCTGTTCCCTGAAAATAAGAAAGCCCCCATCTCTCTCCTTCGTGCTTGGAGGTTTAGGGAGTGGGTGCCACATGGAAAGGAGAGCCGCCTTCACTGAGTTACATTACCTGTGCTTTCCCCCATTTCTAGCCAGCAGTGAGGAGCTCTGCAGCTCCCTGCCCTTGCAGCGCTGGCATCACTGCGTGTGTACTGAGGGTATTCATCCATCATGGGCAGAGGCAAGATTTAGGCCAGTTGTTAAAATCCTGATGAAAGTTAACATGGATTTACATTCTAGCTTGAGAGTCATTAAAAATGAATGCTCTGCTGAGCTATTTTATCTTGGCTTTGGATTTGAGAAAAGCCTCTAAGTAAAAGCAACTAAGAAAGTCTATGAATAGCTTGAGAGTCCCTACATATTCATAATAGGCTTTTTGTGTGTGTGTGGCAAAGAATTTCCAATGTCCAGTTATAACCAGCGACCCGTGCAGTCAGCCCTCTGGGGTGGGCATTACTACTCTCTGTGACCTCTCAGGCATATGCCTGACCCAGACAGGCAGGAAATGAGAATGTTTTATGTCAGTAAATGAAATCTTTCCCGGGCAGATCAGCCGATTACAGCTGATGACAAGCCTCAGTTGGCGCTTCCCGTCAATAATAAAATTGGAGGTATGTCGTGGGATGGGGAGGGGGTGATGTGAGGCAGAATCTCTATAACAGACTTCTCTCCAAGATGCAGGTACCCAGTGATGTGTTTGGCAGATAAGAGGTTCAGTTTTATGAGCTTTATTGTTATCTTGGTGATGTGCTGATACCCGAAATCTCTGTCTGGGCAAAGCTGTAGCAACTGGAACTGCCCGAGGTTATAGATTGCTAAATGTAATTATTCAACCCTGTGTCGACAGGTGGCTTCAGAAATACAGAGATGCTAATCCTGGCTCTGCAGGGTTTGGTGGAGATTGCCGCTTGAATAAATAAAATATTAAATTTATACAGATATCATGGAAATGATCTTCTAAGAAATAGTCCCATTAAGGGAAAGAAAGCATGTCGCCTTAAAGGTCAGGCATATTATTTTTAAAATATCTGAGACAAGAGAAGAATAATTTAACAAGCATTTATCGAGAACATTTTTTGAATGTCACGTGGGGATACTGGGGAGCACTGAAAGGTTTGAAGTCCCAGTTTCTGATTTCACGGGCTTTTGTGAAGTGATTGAAACAATGCTCACATAAACAAAAAAGCCTGTGATCCACTATAAACCTTTTTAAAACAAAGAGTGTTTAAGAGACTCGACATTAGTATAAAAAACTTCCTTTCAATTCTGGGGTTCACTAGAGCTGTGGTACCCCACCTTTCTGGCACCAGGGACCAGTTTCGTCGAAGATCATTTTTCCATGGACGGGGGTGGGGGATGCTTTGGGGATGATTCAAGCGCCTTACATTTATTATGCACTTTATTTCGATTATTATTACATCACCTCCATCTCGGATCATCAGGCATTAGATCTCGGAAATTGGGGTCCTCTGCATTAGAGGGAAGTGAAATGGCAAGTAAAGTTGTCCAGTGCTGGGGGGTATGCAGCCATCTAAACCTTCCCTCAACAAAACAGGTGTCTCAGTAGGTGAGTGATGGTCAGACACCTGTGGAGGCTCACTGTATGCCCTGTGTATGGCATTCACTGGGATTTGTATGATTTGAAATTTCCACGCTTTTCTAACAGGATCATGAGACTCAGCAAATCAAAAGATAGGAAACCTGTTAAACCTGAATTTCAGCTCAACAATGAATACTTTTCCCCCACTTGTAGTGAACTTCAGGGGCAGTTTTGGGTTCATGGCACAGTGGAGCAGAAAGCACAGAGGTCTCCCCTGTGCCCCTGCCCCCCCATGCCCAGCCTCCCCCACCATCAGCGTCCTTCACAGAGGAGAGCGCTGGTTACCATGAAGGAACCTCCGTGGACACAGCATCACCACCACTCTTTTCTGAAAAATTTTATTATAGTGTTTAAATCAGAGTACAGTTGATTTACAGTGTTGTGCCAATCTGCTGTACAGCAAAATGTCTCAGTTATATATGTACAGACATTATTTTTTATATTGTTTTCCATTATGGTTTATCACAGGATATTGACTATAGTTCCTGTGTGATACAGTAGGACCTTGATTGTCTGTCTGTATGCTGCTCTATATAAAGTAGCTTGCATCCCAGCCTCCCAGTCCTTCTCTTCCTCACCTCTCTCCGGCTTGGTGAGCACAAGTCTGTTCTCTGTCTCTGAGATGGTTTCTGTTTCATAGTTCGGTTCATTTGTGCCATGGTTTAGATTCCACATATAAGTGATATCGTATGGTATTTGTCTTTCTTTTTCTGACTTACTTCACTTAGTATGATAACCTCTGGTTGCACCTGTGTTGTTGCAGATGGCATTATTGCATTCTTTTTTACGGCTAAGTCATATTCCGAGGTGTATACATACCACATCTTCTTTGCCCACTCATCTGTCAGTGGGCGTTTTGACTGTTCCCATGCCTTGGCTGTTGGGAACAGTGCTGCTGTGAGCATAGGGGTGTGTGTGTGTTTTGAATTAGCGTTTCGTTCCGATCTGTGCCTGGGAGTGGGGTTTCTGGAGCATAAGGCAGCTCGAGTTTCAGTTTTCTAAGGGACCTCCACACTGTTTTCCATAGTGGCTGCACCGACTTACATTCTCAGCAGCAGTGTAGGGGAGTTCCTTCAGGGTTCATTGGGGTTTGACAAATGTATAATGGCATGCATCCACAATCATAATCAGAGTATTTTCATTGCCTTAAACCTCCTCTGTGCTCCATCTATTCATCCCTCTTCCCCCCAGACTCCTGGCAACCAGTGATCTTTTTATTTTCCATAGCTTTGCTTTTTCTTGATCGTCATACAGATGGAACCATACGCTATTTAACCTTGTCATATTGGTGTCTTTCACTTCGTAATATGCATTTAAGTTTCCTCCATGTCTTTTCATGGCTTCTTGACTTATTTCTTTTCATTGCTGAACAATATTCCATTGTCTAGATGTACCGGTTTTCTAATCCATTCATGTGCTGAAGGACACCTTGGTTGCTTCCAGGTTTTGGCAGTTATGAATAAAGCTTCCGTAAATGTCCATGTGCAGATTATTATGTGGATATGTTTTCAGCTCCTTTGGATAAATGCCAAAGAGTGTAATTACTGGATGATCTGGTAGGAGTATATGTAGTTTTGTAAGAATAGTTTTTTTTTTTTAGTGTAAATATGTCCCCAATATTGCAGAGCCACTCTATCTGCCAAAGAAGGGGGGCTTCGTGCAGGACAATGGACATAGAGGTCACATTTTTTTAAAATTAGGGCTTTGAAACACAGGGCAAATTCTACATCTCCATCTGTCCCTCCAACCAATGTAACTTAGCCCAAGCCCCTCTCTGGTTTCCATGGCAGCCAGTGGTGCTGGAAGGAGCCAGAGACCCCAGACCGGGGAGGGCTGGATGGTGTCGCGGGCACTGTTTTGAATATGAGGCCATGCCTGACACCCGCAGAGCCTCTGGCTGGACTTGGATTTGGTTTTCTGGGCTGAAGATGCTCCATGTGCCAGAGTTGCCTTCCTGGCTCCCCCACGGAATGCCTGCTCTTCTCGGATGCCTCCATACTGTTCAGCTTTCTGGGGGTCAAGGCCTCCTTCCTGCCTCTGCTAACTCATCTCCCTGTGCCCATCTCCCCAGAGATTTCTCAGGGTGGGTGGAAGGCTTTCAGAGTTGAGACTGGAGACCGAAGGCCTCAGTCTGTCTCTGCAGAGCTGTTTTAGGTCTGAAAGGTAACGCTGCTGTCCAAGGTGAAGGTGAGGCAAGGACACCCTTTGAGGTTGCAACGATCCAAGTAAACCTTACTGCCTAAGAAGACACGGCGGACCTGCCGGCTGCGGCTCCCAGCTCCGCTGCAAAGCACAGTTACCTGGGGGGCTCTTAGTCCCATGGCGAGGCCGCCCCCCAGACTTGCGGGGTCAGGGTGGGGAGGTGGGCATGCCAAAGTGTTGCGTGCAGCTCCTCCCAGCCGGGGAGGGAACTCCTGGGAGCGGATGGGTAGGGTCTGTAAGGCGGGCCTGCCAGGGTCAACGAGGTGCCAGAGTCAGCAGAGGGCACAGGTCTTCAGTGGGGAGGCAGCGAGAGGGCCCAGAGCACACACTTCTGGAGGGCAGATTGCCTGCAGGACCCCCACCCCACCCCTCGCCCGGCAGCTGTCCGCCTCCCAAAGTGTCCGAGACGCTACCTTGACACTCAGGTTTGTAGGACGTGCTCCAGGAGCATTCCTGGCACTGAGCAGGGAGCAGCCCTGGGCGACGATGGGCCCGGCCCCGGCCCTGGTTAATCCAGCTCGTGGGGCGGCAGGGTGGACATTGCTAGAACGATTGCCAGCTGGCCTGGGGAACGCACCAATTATTCCTCAGCGACTTCCCCCTGTGGAGTATCCAAGCTTCCTAAAATTCCAAGGGTCAATTGGTAAAACAGGACATAAAACAGGACATAAGGTAGGTATGTTTATTTCCGTGGGACGTGATGAGGTTGCATGAGCAGGCGCTTCAGAGAACAGGCACCAGAGGGCGCCACCGGAGGTCGTCCGGCGAACCCTTAAGTGCCTGATTGGCCGGGACTCGTTGCAAAACCAAGACGGAGCCAGAGATCTCCCCGTGTCGGCATCCGGCATCCGAGACCAGAGCTGACACTCGGTCAAGTTCATAAGCCGGGTTTATAAAGCCTGATTTCTATGGAATCAGGCTGTCAGTTGACTAACAGTGGAAACATAAAAACTTAATCAAAAGTTTATAAGCAAGCGTGAATTTGGAGCAAAGGGACTTAGATGCTTTACATGTTTGTCATCCGCATTTCCACCAACGGGGCTACCTTGTTGGGGTCACCAGAGCTCTCGTCGTCTGCCGGCATGGACTTTTCTCTGGGGCTGGGCTGGGAAGAGCACTGCCCGCGAAAGCCCGTTTCTGCAAGATGTTTTTCTGTGCTTCCAGGGCAGACCATCCACTGCATAATGGATTCACTGCATTTTTCAATTTTAGGATCGAAAAAGCTAAACATATAATTAGGGTAATGTCTACTGTTGCAGCTGGTGAACAGGTCTTTTTCAGCATGCATATGTGCCCTCTGATCGACCCTCGTGTTTACACTTTGGTTTCAGAGGCGATTCCCCTATTCTCACTTCAAAGTGTTTTGGCCTCCGTGTCCTAGGTATTGCAAGTAGTGCTGCAATGAACTCTGGGGTACCTGTGGCTTTTTATGGCAGAAGCCAAACCAATATTGTAAAGCAATTATCCTTCAATTAAAAATAAATTAATAAAAGAAAAAATAGTTTGGCCTCATCGCAACTAAAATACAAGGCTTTTAAAAAACAAACAACAAAAATCTGTAAGCTTTTAAAAAACAAACAACAAAATTCATCGTAAATGCTGATGATTAAACACCTGAGGACCACATAAAATCAAGTGGACTTGATTCATTGTCCGCTGCTATAACAAAAATAACCACAGACTGGTGGCTTTAACAGCAGACATTTATTTCTCAAAATTCTGTAGGTTGGATGTCCAAGATCAAGGCTTCTGAAAATTCAGCGACTGGTGAGGACCCTTTTCTTGGTTCTTGGTAGGTGCAGTCTTCTCTCTGTGTCCTTACAAGACAGAAGAGCAAGAGAGAGCGCTCTGGGGTCCCTTTTATAAAGACCGTAATCCCGTTCACGAGGGCTCCATCCTCATGACTAAATCACGACTAAACCATTACCTAAAGTCCTCGTCTCCTTATACCATCACACTGGGGACTAGATTTTAATATTTGAATTAAAAAATTTTTTTTGAGACTCACTTTGGTATCTTTGTATTAGCACCATGGTTTTAGTATTTATACATTTGGCTTTGTCAGGTCTTCCTTGCGGAGCATGAACTCAGGTGCGGGGGCTCAGCAGCTGTAGCGCACGGGCTTAGTTGCCCCATGGCACGTGGGATCTTAGTTCCCTGACTAGGGGATCGAACCTGTGTCCCCTGCATTGCAAAGCAGTTTTTCAACCACAGGAAAGTCCCAATATATGAATTTTGGGAGGACGTAAACATTCAGTCCGTAGTAACGCATGAATAGATAAAATATAGAAAGCTAAGAAAGCAGTTTTCATAGATCTGGGTTTAAATCGGTACAACAGCCACTTGTTGAAGCCCTACTGTGTGTCAAGTCCAGGAACTTGTTCTTGGAGCAGCTTGAGTAAATGACATGTTCTTGTCTGTAAGGTGGTTAGAGGGGAAGTGGATGAATTACAATTTTGATTAAGTGATTGGAGGCAATTTGAATTTTGTTATGTTTGCTCGTATTTTGATTATAAAATGTTTGCTTATATTTCAAGGTTTTGAAATGGTAATAGATAGATGTTGACTTGATATTTCAATACTGACAACAATCACAAAAGTGGTCATTACACTAAAGCCAGGAAAGAGATGGCCACACAAGGAAGAAGGCTCTGATGCATCCCTGTATATAGGATAGAATAGCGTGTGTGTATCCTCAGCCGTGTCAGACTCTTGGCAGCCCTGTGGACTGTAGCCCGCCAGGCTCCTCTGTCCATGGGATTCTCCAGGCAAGAATACTGGAGTGGGTTGCCATTTCCTCCTCCAAGGGATCTTCTCAACCCAGGAACTGAACCCTCGTCTCTTGCCTCTCCTGCTTTGGCAGCTACATTCTTTACCGCTAGAGCCACCTGGGAAGTCCAGACTAGAACAGACTGCTTGTTAATGTTTTGTGATTTTATTTCATTAGTAAAATTGAAAGTACATTGTACAGTGACCAGAACTTCTATGAAAACACACATATTTTAATTATTATATTATATTCTTTCAAGGCCAGAAAAGTGAGTAATCTTACCGTATGTAATATGCCATGGGTTGCCTTTGAAGATTAAATGTGTATTTACTTTGATTTCCCTTAATAAATATTTAATTTTACTATTAAAAAATATCCCAGACCCTTCTGCTCTTCCAGAAGAAGAGAAAGAGAATTTTTCAGAATTTGGAACTAGGAAAATACTTACACTATTTGCATCCACCTTTGTTGTGGATTTTTAACCATACAGCAGTGTTGCAAATAAATCTTCTGAAAAGAGAGCAGCTACAGAAAGATTGTAGCTGGATGTACACCAGATGTTTTTCTAACAGGCAGTTTAACTGGATTATATAAATCAAATATAATGATGGTTTTTTAATCTCCATTTTCTCCAGGTCCATTTTACTTTATGATTCTATCATCTGATTTCTTTGGTGACACCCAGGCTTCTTGTCTTTTTTTCTGTCTTCTTTTTATTTTATACCGGCTTTATTCTTTAATTTGAACTTGAATCACAGTCATCTTTGTCATCTGTTCTTTCCCTTTTCTCCTTTTAGTTCTGTCTCTTCTATATTCTTTCTAAAATATTTTATACACAAATAGCTTTTATTAGAAGTAGGATTTTTATTGGAACCTCTAACCTATAAGTTTTCTTTACTTTAGAATATGATCCAAAAGGCATCTAGTTGAATGGAAGCAGGGATGAAAAAGGCTGTGATTGCTATGTTAACTTAAATGCTGATATTTGAAAATCAGAGGTGATGAGAAGTATAATAAATTTATTTGATGAATAATTTGGCCTCTTCTGCCAGAATTAGAATAAAATTTGAGTTGGCGAATTAACAATTTTCTTGCCAGTGTGTTTTGTATGGATGTGGCATTTAGGAATGTCAGAGACATAAATATTGTTATGCTAGAAAGAGATGCTGTGGATGAAATGCTTTGGTTGCTGTATACAAACTTATTTAGAATTTTAATTCAACTTCTGCTATGCCTGTTATAGCTGTTATCATTCTTGTTTAGATGCTAAGTCGTGTCCACCTCTTTTGCAACCCCATGGATTGTTGCCCCTCCAGGCTCCTCTGTCCATGGGATTTCCCGGACGAGAATACTGGAGTGGGTTGTCCATTTCCTTCTCCAGGGGATCTTCCCGACCCAGGGACCGAACCCATGTCCCCTGCTTTGGCAGGCAGAGTCTTTACCACTGAGCCACAGGGGAAGCCCAGATAACACAATTTTTAGTGTGCATGTAGATCTGAGTTTTTCCGGCAATGCCTCAGTGGAGATTTAAGACTAGGATTGAGTTGTAAAGAATAGATGGACCACTTTCTGCTTGAAAATGTCATCTAACACAGCTGTTGTGTCGCTCATAGAAATAATGTTCTTTTCTCGGGAAGCCCTTTTTCTGCTTGGATGGCATGTTTGCCCTTTTCTCTGTCCTCTTTTTCTGTTTAGCCAACTCCGCTACATTGAGACTCAGCCTCAGTGACCCTGTCCTCAAGGTAGTATTCTGTGACTGTTTCACCCACCCTTCCCCACTCCAGCCTCCTCCTCTCTGGGTCTGGATTAGACGCTTCTCTGCTTAGAACACCATGAGCTGCTGTTGCAAGTTCATCTGTCTTGGCCACGACACAGTGAGCTTCGTGAAGGCTCTGGAAGCCTGAAGCCTTCTGGAAGCTGATGATGTCTCATCAGCTCTGGTTCTCAGCATAATGTCTGAGAAGTACTGGTGTTTGACTAGCTCTCTTACTCATATTCGCTGCTAACCTGGGCAATTAATTGTATCCAGTTGTTGTTCAGTCGCTCAGTCGTGTCTGACTCTTTGTGACCCCATGGACTGCAGCACGCCAGGCTTCCCTGTCCTCCACTATCTCCTGGAGCTTACTCACACTCATGTCCGTTGAGTCGGTGATGCCATCCAACCATCTCATGCTCTGTCACCCCCTTCTACTCCTGCCTTCGATCTTTCCCAGCATCAGGGTCTTTTCAAATGAGTTAGTTCTTCGCATCAGCTGGCCTAAGTATTGGAGTTTCAGCTTCAGCATCAGTCCTTCCAATGAGCATTCAGGGTTGATTTCCTGTAGGGTTGACTTATGTCATTTCCCAATGTGTGTGTAGTTGTGGTTTGCTCTTCTCTTATTTTTAAATGTAATTATCAAAAGTTGAGAAAAGGACCTAACTTGCTTTGTTTTAAGCATAGATGGCACAATTTACATGGATAGATACCAAGAATTCATATCTAATAAATTCCACTGATCATCCATGTATTTACCCAGAAAGATTGTGTG
This sequence comes from Capricornis sumatraensis, assembly GCF_032405125.1. Lineage (NCBI taxonomy): Eukaryota > Metazoa > Chordata > Mammalia > Artiodactyla > Bovidae > Capricornis > Capricornis sumatraensis. The sequence goes on along the minus strand of NC_091089.1, from coordinate 9,570,608 downwards.
TTTAGCATGACTTTGTCTACGCATCTTCTCTTTTCTGGTGGTGAGAGGAGAATGCTGAAATGCTCCTTGTGTCTGTGTCGAGAGCTGCACATGGTAATTGCGAAGCTGACTTGAGATGCTGCCACAGTTTGGAAGGAGACCCTCCCAACTGTGTTTCTAAGTGGGGTTTGCATGTCTGTGAAGCGCATTTCAGCAAAAATGCTGATAAACCGTCCTTTTAGTGAGGACAGGAAAGAGGCAAATGACCGGGTGTTTTCCTTAACGTGAGCCATGCAGAGAGACACAAACCAGATAACAGAATAGCCTGGGGTGCTTTGTGTCTTTACAGCAGAGAGGAGGGAGAGAGACTCAGAAACCAGGGGTCATCATAATAAAGGCTGTTAGAGGATTAGAGATCGGGGTGGGAGGAAGTGTTTCTGAACCACGATGGCTGGGTGATGCTGAGGCATTGTGGGGGCAGCAGCTTGGCGCTGGCAGCCAGAGCTTGGGGAGCCCTGGTGTGAACTCAGGTGCGAGCCCCGAGGGACGGCCCTGCAGACCCAAGTGGCCTCTGGCCCTGACCTCCGTAGAGTCAGCTGTGGCCACACGGTGGTCCCCGGTTCTGGCCTCAGGGTGATCCAGACGCCTGCCCTGGGTGACTGCGTGTGGTGCCCCTTGTCTGTGGTCTCGGAAAGAGGTGGAGGGGGTCAGACCCTTGCTTCTTGGGGGCTCCTGAGGACACTGGGCTGCAGTATAAATACACAAGGTTCATATCAAGGTCCCGATGAGTTTCTGGAGACTGTTATAGGTTGGGACAAAGCCCAGCATACTTTATCTCTCAAGGGATGTTGTATTAGTTTGCTGGGGCTGCCGTAACAACAGCCCACAGAGTGGGTGGCTTGCACACAGAGCTTATCTCACTGCTCTGGAGGCTCGGAGTTCAAGGCCAAGGTCCTGGTGAGGCCTTTCTCCCGGTTTGCAGAGGCTGCCTCCTCGCTGGGTCCTGGTGGTCCTTTCCCTGCGTCTGTGTGTCCAGATCACCTCTTCCTAGGAGGGCACCCGTTGCACTGCATTAGGCCCATCGCACAGCCTCATTTTAACTTAACAATCCCTTCTTCCAAGGCTCTGTCTCCAAATGCAGTCACATTTGGAGGGACTGGGGATAAGGTCTTTGGCACAGTCCCTTGGACTGCAGGGAGATCCAACTAGACAATCTTAAAGGAAATCAACCCTGAATATTCCTTGGAAGGATGGATGCTGAGGCTGAAGCTTCAATACTTTGGCCACCTGATGCAAAGAGCTGATTCATTGGAAAAGACGCTGATGCTGGGAAAGATTGAAGGTGGGAGAAGGGGATGAGATGGTTGGATGGCATCACTGACTCCATAGACATGAGCTTGAGCAAGCTCTGGGAGATGGAGGATAGGGAGGCCTGGCATGCTGCAGTTCATGGGATTGCAGAGTCAGACACAGCTGAGTGACTTACACACATCTCCCCTTGGATTTATTAATATAAATGCAACATTCTCCCTCAGAGCAGACAGAGGACAGGAAGATACCTGGTGAAAGTCAGCACAGGCCAGAACAAGCTGTCTGAGAGCCCGTCCGCTGCTCATCACCTCCCACGACCGGGGGATAAGTGGGGCCTTGGCTCTGGTCCAGCGCTGCCCGGCGGCGCCGCCAGAGAGCATCATGGGAGAGCCAGGAGTCTTGGGCCAGTATCCCCATCAGGGCGGGGAGGACAGGCGTGACTTTGCCGAGCTCCCATGAGGCCAAGTGAGACCGCAAAATATATTGAGCTCTCTGAGGTCAGTGGAAGCGGGCGGATTTATTTTCAGAGATATTGTTCATCGCTGGGGGATCTCCACGCCTTGGTCAGGAAGGGAGCGGTGGCCACCCCAGCCCCTGAGCACCGCTGAAATCCACTCCTCTAAGCATCACAGGGTTCCGCACGGAGTAGCCAGCTGCACTCTCCTGCAGAGGCTCAGTACAGCTGGATTAGTCATAGCAGACCCTGCGGGACCCACTGTTGCCTCCGCAGTCTGACGGTGATCGCAGCGTCAGCAGCTTCCTCTCCAAGTCCATCCTCGGATCCTCCAGCATCCGCCAGCATTCCGGCTGCACTGTCCACCCACATGAGGCGAGCTGGGATTATCTTTGGGCCTGGGGTGGAGAAGGTATGCTCTTTTCTTCTTCTTCTTAGGATTGGTGCTGCAAAGGCCTGTGGCAGCCCAGGGCCCTATTCTGTCTTGCTCTACCAGCCTTCTCCTGCCTCCCGCAGACCTTGCACCAGGCATCATAGTTTATCCTCACAAGGGCCACGCTGCGCTCAGTCTCTCATCTGTGTCTGATTCTTTGCGACCCCAGGGGCTGTGACCTGCTAGGCTTCTCATGCCTGGGATTTCCCAGGCAAGAATACTGGAATGGGTTGCCATTTCCTTCTCCAGGGGATCTTCCTGACCCAGGGATCAAACCTGGGTCTCCTGCGTTGCAGGCAGATTCTTTACTGTCTGAGCCACCAGGGAATCGGTGGTGGCTCTTTTCTAAATTTCCTTCCCATTTATGTCACCACAGAACATTGATTGAGTTCCCTGTGCTGTACAGTAGGTTTTCATTACTTTTCTGTTTTATGCATAATACCGACAGTGTATGTATGTCAATCCCAATCTTAGATGGAGTCTCTGTTGATTCCTCCTGTCACCTCTGTCATCATGGAATAGCAGAGTGTGTCAAGTTGGACCCTGGATTTCCTGTTCATTGATAACCTTCCATCCCTGGGTTACATCACGGTGTCAGGAATTCTCTGGGTTTTTATATCCCCCAATCTGACTGCAGCACAGACTTCTTCCCTGGGCTATAAATCTTTGCATCCAACTGATATCTCGACCTCAGTGTAGAACAGAACTCTTGCTCCCCATCCTTCCTATGCTGCTGGAAGTGGTTGGAAGAACATCTTTTTACACTCCCTTAGAGTTAAAAATGTGGGCTTCCTTGGTGGCTCAGATGGTAAAGAATCTGCCTGCCAATGCAGAGGACATGGGTTCAGTCCCTGGGTCGGGAAGATCCCCTAGAGAAGGAAATGGCAACCCACTCCAATATTCTTGCCTGGAGAATCCCATGCACAGGGCACCCTGGCAGGCTGTAGTCCATGGGGTCACAAAGAGTTGGACATTACTGAGCAACTAAGCACAGACACAAAGTTGAAAATATACGTTATCTTTGTAACTTAAATCTTTACGAGGTGTATGTACTTAAAAATCTTAATTCTTCAGTGTGCATTTGTGAATCTTTAATGGCAGCTCAAGGCTCTTCTCGATCTTTCTGCCACAACTCACTTACCTCCTTCTGTTCTGATTGTTTTTGCCAACCACACATGGCCCTGGAGATCTGGAGCTCAGGAGGCAGCTAGGGATGGGGAGGAAGGCTCAGACCTTGGCCCCCTGAATGATCCCACTTCAGGATGTCAAGATCTCTTTCAGTGAGAGCTCCCCTTTGCTTCTTTCTGGAGCAGGTGTGGTCTTGGGTGGTACTTCTGATGTAGGGCACCCACTGCTTTCTGCTCTGATCCTGAATTTTGCATTTAATATCATCTACAATCTGGTTTCTGAATTTAGTGGAACTATCTGGAGAAGAAAAAATAAAACAAGGGAAAAGATAATTCCTGTTGGCTATCCTGAATGACGTTAGATAAGTTCTATGACTTTAGATTTCATCACAGAATGTCTGTTTGATTCATGTATTTGACCGATTTGCTAAGTGCTTACTAGATACCAGGTATAAGACACGCTTGCTTTTATCAAGAGAGAACTAGGTATCCACATTCAGCTATCAATGAAATCCAAAATATAGCCAAAAAATAGTTTGATGCTCATTTTTCCCCTCTTTTTTAATGGATGTACTATGTGGTGTGTGAGATCTGAGTTCCCCGACCAGAGATCCAACCCCCGCCTCCTGCAGTGGAAACAGGGGATACTAACCACTGGACCGCCGGGGAAGTCCTGGTTTTCATTTTTCCTGAGAACACATATTCATAGCAAATACAACTGTGGTTTCCTGTTGTGAAAATAGTCATGGGAAAAGTAGAAATGACAAATCAACAGGTAAGGTGGGGAGTCCGTGTGTGTGAGTGTGTGTGAGTGTGTGTGTGTGTGTTCAGTTCCTCAGAGACTCATGTCTGACTCTCTGCAAACTCATGGACTGTAGTCCAGCAGGCTCCTCTGTCCGTGAAATTTTCCAGGCAAGAATACTGGAGCACGTGGCCACTTCCTTCTCCATGGGATCTTCCTGATCCAGGGATAGAACCCATGTCTCTTGGGTCTCCCACATTGGCAGGTAGATTCTTTACCTCTAGGGTCACCTAGGAAGCCCCAGGGAGTCTATGGGAACGTGCAACTCAAATTTATCCAGGTCTTTCTTAATGTTTAATGACTTAGGAAATATCCAAACCTAGGGAATACTTGCTGCTGCTGCTGCTGCTGCTGCTGCTGCTGCTGCTGCTGCTGCTAAGTTGCTTCAGTTGTGTTCGACTCTGTGTGACCCCATAGATGGCAGCCCACCAGGCTCCCCCGTCCCTGGGATTCTCCAGGCAAGAACACTGGAGTGGGGTGCCATTGAGGGAATACTTTCTATTAATTCACTTATTTGTATCATTTAGTCATTATTTGTTTCCTAGGTTTTTATAAAATTTCCTGTTATTTTGCTATCCAGTCATTTAAAAAACTTTTTTTTCTCTAATTGCTTAGTACAGGGAGCTCAGCTCGGTGCTCTGTGATGACCTAAAGGGGTGAGATGGAGGGTGGATGGGAGGGAAGTCTGAGAAGAAGGGGATATATGTATACATGTAGCTGACTCACGTCATTGTACAGCATAAAGTAGCACAACCTTTTAAAGCAACTATACCCCAATTAAAAAAAATAATGAAGAGAGGTACAAGAGTAGGTCAGGAGACCTGAGTGAGAAGGAACTGACCAACTGTTACTGGCTTTGAGGGCTTCCCTGATGCCTCAGAAGGTAAAGAACCTGCCTGTAATGCAAGAGACCCAGGTTAGATCCCCGGGTGGGGAATATGCCCTGGAGAAGGGAACGGTTGCTCACTCTAGTTTTCTTGCCTGGAGAATCCCATGGACAGAGGAGCCTGGGGGGCTACAGTCCACCTGGTCGCAAAGAGTTCGACATGACTGAGCAATTAACACTTTCACTTCACTTATAGGCTTGAACATGAAGGAAGGTGGCCATGAGCAAATTATGTAGGTGGTCTCTAGAAGCTGGGAAGTGCCCTTAGCTGTCACTTAGCAAGAACACAGGGGCCTCAGTACTATAGCTGAAAAACAGTTTCTTCTCTTGCACCTCCGGAAAGAAGTGTAACCCTGCTGAAACCTCAACTTTGGCCCAGTGAGACCCGTGTTAGGTTTTTGACCCAGAGACTTGTGAAGATAATGCACCTGTGTTATTTAATCCACTAGATTGTGGTCGTTTGTTACAGCAGAAGTAGAAAGCTCATGCATCTTTAATACTAGAAAAAGCAGAATAGAGCTTAGTGATGATTCATGTAGAAAGCTGTGATGCTTTCTAAGGAAAAGTTTTAGCACAGCAGAAATTTGGTTTCTGTTTTGGCTTGTTTCATTGAAACCAATGTTTTATGTAATGGATATTTAATAAATGCTCATCAAAGGGAAAAAAATTTCATATAAAAAAGGAGGTATTTTTCCCTGTTTGTGATCTATTATCTATGTTAGCATTTCTGTGTGAGAAAAATAGTCCTGTATCAATGAATAGGTGATAAATTGGCTCCTTGAATCATTAGATGAGGAAAAAACTCAGAAAGGACTGAGTTGCATTAATTAAATGTGAATAATGTCTATGAAAATGAATCCCTGAGAAACCATTGTTAGAAATCTCTTAGGAACGTGCTCTTCAGAAATTATGTGTGAGAAAAGTCATCCCCCAATGAAGAGGAGAGTGTCTCTGTATGAAGTTTATTTGTATGGGTATTTTGAAAACCTAAATTATTAATGACTTGTTAAATAGTGAAGCGTAAAATATATGTGAGGTTATCATTTAAATCTACAAATTTAAACTCAGTGTAAATTCTCTAAAAATATTATAGATGCATTTAAACTACCAAGCGTGGTAGAATTCCCTGTGCTATACAGTAGGTCCTTATTTGATATCTGTTTTATGCATAGTAGCATGCATATGTCGTTCCCAGTCTCCCAATTTATCCCCCCTCCTTCTTAGCTCCTAGTAACCATAGTTTGCTTTCTACATCTATAACTGTGCTTCGGTTTTGTAGGTAAGTTCATTTGTATCCCCTTTTTACTTCTTTATTTTTCTTTTGTACCCCCTTTTTTAGATTCCACATATAAGGGATGCCATAAGATATTTCTCATTCTCTGTTTGACTTTGTTGTTGTTTAGTTGTCAAGATGTGTCTGACTCTTTGCGACCCCATGAACTTCCCTGTCTCCTGGATTTTCCTCAGACCCATGTCCATTGAGTTGATGATGCCATCCAACCATCTCATCCCCTGTCACTCCCTACTCCTTCTGCCTTCAATCTTTCCCAGCATCAGGGTCTTTTCCAGTCAGTCAGTCCTTTACATCAGGTGGCCAAAGTATTGGAGCTTCAGCTTCAGCATCGGTCCTTCAGGGTTGATTTCCTCTAAAATTGACTGGTTGGATCTCCTTGCAGTCCAAGGGACTCTCAAGAGTGTTCTGCAGCCTCACAGTTCAAAAGCATAAATTCTTCGGTGCTCAGCCTTCTTTATGGTCCAGCTCTCACATCTGTACATGACTACTAGAAAAACCATAGCTTTGACTATACAGACCTTTGTGGGCAAAGTGATGTCTCTGCTTTTTAATATGCTATCTAGGCTTGTCATAGCTTTTCTTCCAAGGAGCAAGTGTCTTCTATTTTCATGGCTGCAGTCACCATCTGTAGTGATTTTGGAGCCCCCCAAAATAAAATCTGTCCCTGTTCCCACTTTACCCCATCTATTTGCCATGAAGTGATGGGACTTGCTTCACTCAGTAGGACGTTCTCTAGGTCCATCCATGTTGCCGCAATGGCATCATTTCCTTCTTTATTATGGCTGAGTAATATCCCATTGTATGTATGTATCGCATCTTCTTTATCTATGCTTCTGTTGATGGACATTTAGGTTGCTTCCATGCCATGGCCTATGTGGGAAAAGAATCTAAAAAGGAGTGGATATACGTGTGTGTGTAACTGATTCACTTTGCTGTACACCTGAAACTAACACAACACTGTCAATCAACGATACTCCAATTAAACACACACACACACACACACACACACACACACAGCTACCAAGTTGGTATGCTATAATGCGGCATGCTAAGTTACTTCAGTCATGTCTGACTCTTTGTGACCCTGTGGACTGTAGCCTGCCAGGGCCCTCTGTCCATGGGATTCCCCAGGCAAGAATACTGGAGTGGGTTGTTGTGCCCTCCTCCAGGGGATCCTCTCGACTCAGGGACTGAGTCCTCGTCTTCTGCAGCCCCTGCACTGGCAGGCAGGTTCTTTACCCGTGAGCCCCTGGAGGCACCCAGTATGCTATGGAGGGGTGGGCTAACCAGAACTATACATATTCCTGCTGTTTTTGAATGGTGGAAATAGTGTCTGAAGTGATTTTGGTGTCTGAGACTCAAGTGTAAAGAATATGAAAATACTCAGTGTAACTTACAATTGCCAAGGTGTGTGCACGTGCGGGTGATTTCTTAAAATGGCAGTAAAATACGTTGGCCAAGTGCAACTGTTTCTACTTCAGCAGCATTTTACTGTAAAATGTGGTCAAATACATCAGTGCATACAGTTCTCATTGACTCTTTGGAAGAGAAAAGGAAGACAAGTCTCTTTATTGCTATTGACATTTTACTTCTTCGGATGAAATATTTCCCACACTCTCGAGTACTCTCATAAAAATTCTGAGAAAACCTTGTTAGTTCATTTAAAGATCAATCCATTTTTCAAATTTATAGAGTATCCATATGTTTAACAGTAGATTTAGAATAAAATAAATGGACCCAACTGAAGACATCTTCATATATATGTATTTAAAATCTGAGAGAGAGTTATCTCATTGTTCTCAGTCTGTGCTCAACACTCTGCCTACAGCGTTCACGTTGAACCCAATTTCTTGATCTGAGCTGTTACTAAGCAAGGTGTTGCTGCCCAAGGCACCCAGAAGCCAATCCGATGGTCTTGGGTTTTGAGAAAGAAAGAGCTTTGTGCAGGTGAATCTGCAAGCAGACAGGCGACAAAACTCTCAAATCTCTGTTCCTTCCTGGGTTTGAGGCACAGTGTAAGGGATCAGGGAAATTTCAAATTTGGAAGCTTATTGGCTAGTTCCTAACAGTCCGTACGGGCTTCCCAGGTGGTGCTGATGGTAAAGAATCCACCTGCCAATGCAGGAGATGCAAGAGACGTGGCTTCAACCCCTGGGTAGGGAAGATCCCCTGGAGGAGTTTATGGCAACCCACTCCAGTATTCTTGTCTGGGGAGGATCCCATGGACAGAGGAGCCTGGCGGGGTACAGTCCACGGGGGTCTTGAAGAGTCAGACATGACTGAGCAACTGACCACATAGTGGTCCATATAAGCTCCTTGTGCTGCTGAGAGTCTGATTTTCCACACTGACCAGCCTCTTGCTTCGTAAAGGGCTCCTGTGGCAACCTTTCTATTCTTTGAGTTCCCTGGACTGAAGACTTTTGTTTCCAGGGTCATCTTGGAGGCTTGGGTTCCAGTCTTGTACATGCTGCTTCTGTACCATAATTCAAGGTTTGATTAATTAACAACCTATTCAGGGAGGCAAAACCAGTTTAAGCTGTGCACAGTTGCTCAGTCATGTCCTACACTTTGCGACCCTATGGACTGTAGCCCTCCAGGCTCCTCTGTCCATGGGATTCTCCAGGCAAGAACAATGGAGTGGGTTGCCATGCCCTCCTCCAGGGGATTTTCCTAATCCAGGGATCAAACCTGCATCTCCTGCATTGAAGGCGGATTGTTAACCACCCAGCCACGGGGGAAGCCCCTAGTTTAAGATGGTCCTACTGGTAAAGAATCTGCCAGCCAAGGCAGAAGACATAGAAGATGTGGGTTCAGTCCCTGGGTGGGGAAGATCCCCTGGAGGAGGACATAGCAACCCACTCCAGTGTTCTTGCTGGAGAATCCCATGGACAGAGGAGCCTGGCAGGCTACAGTCCATAGGGCTACAGAGTCAGATATGACTGAAGCGACTTAACATGCATGTCTTAATTTGATGAACCAACAAGCTGTTTAATGAGGCAAAACCAGGTCACACTGGTCAGTGTTTTCTGTGCTGTTTCGAGGTTAGCATTGTTTTTTTACCATTCTGAAATGAACATGCATATGTAATGAATATATTCCCATTGTTAAAAATTCAGCCATGCGTGTGTCTCTAAATCTCCACGCTAGTCAGTCTCCTTCCTCTTTTCAGAGGTGGCCATGTATGTTACTTTTCTGTTTTGGGGTAACAAATCACCACAAGTTTAGCACCTTCAAAGGGCCTCAGGTATCATGTCGGATCGGAAGGTCAGAAGTGCTGGAGGCTCAGCCAGTTTCCTTGCCTGCGGGCTCATGAGGCTCCTCACCTGGGGCCCTGGACCCCTTCCCAGGCTCTGCGGTTCTTGCAGAATCGGTTTCTGTGTCAGGCTCTCTCTGGGACCCCTTCTCTCCAGCCGACAGGATTCTCTTGGTGCTTTGTATGTTCTCCTGACCCTCTTCTCTTCCACTTCCTCTTCTTCCTCTGGAAAAAAAAGTTATTTTACAGGGCTCATGTTGTTATAAGAGGCCCACTCATCCAGGACAACCTCCCTAGTTTCGGGTCACTTGACTGATCATCTTAATGACATGTTTTGCCATGTTACTCCTGCATATGGCACCAGGGGTAAGGATCACGGGGGGAAAATCTACCTACCAGACTATAGTGGTCCATCTGGCCCTTTCTGAATGAAGGTTTTTGGGGTCAAATATGTAGCTAACTTCTGAAAAGTTTGTTCTGATTTTTCCTTAATGTTTTCCAGGAAAAACCCTAATGAACTTTTTGGCAAACCCAGCGGGCTTCCTCAGTGGCTCAGTGGTAAAGAACTTGCTTGCAAAGCAGGTATTGCTGTGGGAGCCTCTGGTTTGATTCCTGGGCAAGGAATATCCTCTGGAGCAGGAACTGGCAAGTCGCTCCAGTATTCTTGCCTGGAAAATCCCATGGACAGCCCATGGGGTTGCAAGAGTTGGACACGACTTAGCGATGAAACAACAAACACTTGACAAGAGGGTTTTTCTTAAAACTATTTTCTGAGATTTTCTATATACATTAGATATAACTTATTATGTTATTTAAATCATTTAAATCTTCAGTTCAGTCACTCAGTCATGTCTGACTCTTTGCAACCCCATGAATCGCAGCACACCAGGCCTCCCTGTCCATCACCAACTCCCAGAGTTCACTCAGACTCAGGTCCATCGAGGCAGTGATGCCATCCAGCCATCTCATCCTGGGTCGTCCCCTTCTCCTCCTGCCCCCAATCCCTCCCAGCATCAGAGTCTTTTCTAATGACTCATCTCTTCACATGAGGTGGCCAAAGTACTGGAGTTTCAGCTTTACCATCATTCCTTCCAAAGAAAACCCAGGGCTGATCTCCTTCAGAATGGACTGATTGGATCTCTTTGCAGTCCAAGGGACTCTCAAGAGTCTTCTCCAACACCACAGTTCAAAAACATCAATTCTTCAGCGCTCAGCCTTCTTCACAGTCCAACTCTCACATCCATACATGACCACAGGAAAAACCATAGCCTTGACTAGATGGACCTTAGTCAGCAAAGTAATGTCTCTGCTTTTGAATATGCTATCTAGGTTGGTCATAACTTTTCTTCCAAGAAGTAAGCGTCTTTTAATTTCATGGCTGCAGTCACCATCTGCAGTGATTTTGGAGCCCCCCAAAATAAAGTCTGACACTGTTTAAATCTTGACATGTGTTTATCTGCTTGTGTTAGACTTTAAACTTGTTTTAAGCATCTCACCCTGTGGTTAATAGCTTGTTTCTGCCTATTTCGTGTCTCTCCTGCCCTTCTTGTTTACAGATGTGGTGGCCATGCAGTTCAGAGCGCAGAGATTCCTCTGTTATGTTCGTGGTGAGTTGTACCTTCTGGGGTTTAAAGTACTAATTTTTGTCCTTGCAGTTTTTTAATTTTTGATCTTGCTCTGTATTTCACGGCAACTCTTAATAAGACCGTGATCTCTCTAGTCTCTCTTTTTGGTTTTGTTTCATTTTCTTTTCCTTTTATAGTCAGTAATTTTGGTTCTGTTTTAGATTTTTCTTTTATATTCATTTGTAGAGACACTATGCCAATAAAGGTCGTCTAGTCAAGGCTATGGTTTTTCCAGTGGTCCTGTATGGATGTGAGAGTTGGACTGTGAAGAAAGCTGAGCGCCGAAGAATTGATGCTTTTGAACTGTGGTGTTGGAGAAGACTCTTTAGAGTCCCTTGGACTGCAAGGAGATCCAACCAGTCCATCCTAAAGGAGATCAGTCCTGGGTGTTCATTGGAAGGACTAATGCTGAAGCTGAAACTCCAGTACTTTGGCCACCTCATGCGAAGAGTTGAGTCATTGGAAAAGACTCTGATGCTGGGAGGGATTGGGGTCAGGAGGAGAAGGGGACGACAGAGGATGAGATGGCTGGATGGCATCACTGACTCGATGGACACGAGTTTGGGTAGACTCCAGGAGTTGATGATGGACAGAAAGGCCTGGTGTGCTGTGATTCATGGGGTCACAAAGAGTCAGACATGACTGAGTGACTGAACTGAACAGAACTGTTTGGTTTTGGAGTCAAAGCAATTATTTTTAAGTTGAGTTTAGCTCATTTACACTGATTGATGTGGCAGATAGGTTTAGTCTTAGTTCTTTTCGAGTATAGTGGTACATTTTCTGGTTTAGAGATGTTAAAAGGCATTTTACTGTGAGGTCTCTGCTTTTTTTCCTTCTTGCTGTGTGTGTGCATGCCTGTGTGTGTGTGTGTGTGTGTGTTGTGTAGTGTTTATGCCACTATAACAGTCATGTATCTGTGGTTTCATACAAGGGTCTCTTGTACTTTAAGTTCCTCATAAAATGTTTGGCCACAGATTTTTCTGTTCTTGGCAGCATTTTTTCCCTTCTTCTGGTGAGTGTTATTCATCTGTTCACAGGTCTCATTGACTTCTTTCCTCTTGTTCTATTTTTCATGATTGCATCTTGGTTTTGATACCCCACCACTTCCTTTTATTTTATGTACCTTTGAATGAATTGGGCTTCCCTGGACCATCCATCAGCAAGTTTCCTTGTGGGGTATAGAAAGATCAAAGCCAAATTCCATTTTAGTTGCTTTTCATTTTCTGTGCTTTGGAAAATATGACTTATATGTAGCCACCTCTCATCGGGTTTTTTTAAAACAAAACTGAATCCAGTAGGGCCTGTTTTTCTGACAGCTCAACTCAATCTATTTCTCCCAACAGTGGTGGCAAAAAGGACTATCACTCTTGCCCTGAGCACAGGTCCACCCCTACAGACCTGCAGAAGTATAACATTTATGCTGCCTGAGCTATGCTGCCTTCTGCATGGCTCTCATTCTAGTTCAGGATTTCCCCCCAACCCCTAAACATAATCTAGGGTCTAGGGTTTATCGGAGTCACTTAGGCTTCCTGAGTGACTCAGTGGTAGAGTCTGTCTGCTAATGCAGGAGACGTGAGTTCAATCCCTGGGTTGGGAAGATCCCCTGAAGGAAGAAATGGCACCCTACTCCAGTATTCTTGCCTGGAAAATTTCAAGGACAGAGGAGCCTGGCGGGTTACAGTTCATGGGGTCACAAAGGGTTGGACACAACTGAGCAAGTAAACGACAATGACAAGAGCAGTATCCTTGGAAAATGACTCCTAGGAAGAGAAGGAAAGATCCTCGCTGATTTAGGAGCTGTGCTCATAATGGGATAATGGATGGGGGGAAGGGGAGGTCTCTAGATGTTTTAAAAGGTTGGATGCTGTTTTTTGGTTGTGTTAAAAATATTTAGTTCCAGACTGAGCTTGTCTTTTTTCAGTGGAGATTACAGTTATTCTGTAGTCAGAATTATCCATTGTTCTTTATTGCTTCTCTGCTTTGTGTCTTGTTTAAGGAAGTTTCCTTCTTCTCCTTGAGGTTATAAGCAATTCTGCTTTTTCCCCCATGCTGCCAGAATTTTGTTTTTCATATTTAGTCCTTTATACATTGAGAATCGATATGTTGTTAATGGAATGCAGGGATCTAGATGTACTTTTTGAAAAACGGATACAGACTTCTCTGGTTGTCCAGTGGCTAAAGACTCTGCTCTCCCAATTCAGGGGGCACAGGCTGAATCTCTGGTCAGGGAACCAGGTCCCACATGCTGCAGCTAAGACCTGGTGCAGCCAAATAAATAATAAACAAATAAGTAAATAAAAAAGTGTATAGTCATTGTTCCAAGACTGCGTGGTTGAATTGAATAGCATATCCCTTTTCATTGCTTTGAAACTTTTTCCTGTTTTCTGCTCTAAATGATTAAACTGTTTGTGAATACTTTCTGGTTTCATTGATCTACTCAGCATTTCTGGCAGCTCTACCCACACTGCTTAATTTCCTACAGTTCTGAAGCATATCAAGCAAGTATTCCCTCCTTCTTCTTTCCCCAAATTTCTTTGCCATTCATACTATATTTCCCTTTCCCATGACTTTTCTCATCAGCCTGTCAAATTTTGAAATGATTTATAAGCTTTAGGATATGTACTGAACTTTCTTTGAATGTATACATCTATTTAAAGAACACGATCAGCAACATGGGTATTGAGTCATCTCAGATGGGAATGGCTTTCTCCCTTCATGTATTCAACTTGTCCTTTAGAAGAGTGTCAGCTTGTTTATCATCTGGATCTTGCTCGTTTCTTGAGAGACTGATTTGGTGTTTTATAGTTTTTAAAAACACTTCTGTGAATGGAATTTTTGGTCATATTCATTTGGCTTCCCACGTGGCAGACTAGTGGTAAAGAACCTGCCTGCCAATGCAGGAGATATAAGAGAGGTGGATTTGATCCTTGGGTCGGGAAGATCCCCTGCAGAAGGAAATGGCAACCCACTCCAGTATTCTTGCCTGGAAAATCCCATGGACACAGGAACTTGGCAGGCTATAGTCCATAGGGTTGCAAAGAGTCAGACACGACTGAAGTGACTAGGCACACATGCACTGTTTTTATTTGTTAACATTCTCGACAACTCTTTTTATGGCTTCCATTTACTCTTGTTTTCCTTCAGAGTGGAAATGTTTCCCCACCCCTTCTCTATAAGTTACTTATCATTCACGGGTTAGCTGCCATCCTTGCTTCCTTTGAAAATGTCCCCTGAAAATGCCTTTCCTTAAAAATTTCCCTTTTTCTTAAAAGACTTCCAGTTTGCCGATGCAGTTAAGGTATTAGTGCCCTCTTTATTGTTTCATAAATGTTTGATTTTCTTTCCAGGTTATAAACTGCATGATGACTGTGACCAAATTCCAAAATTATTCTTTTCACACAAATGATTTAATGATAAGATGGTGATGCTCAGCAAATAATTTTTCTGTTCATCATTCTTAGATCCAAGGAACTGCTATTATTCTATCATGTTAATTATCATATTAGTTGATTGTTATAATTCTAAAAATATTTATAAAGAAACCATCCTTTTAAAAGAATCTGCTCCCTCCAGATTTTGCTGAATCAATCTGTGATAGCAACGAGGGTGATTATTTCCCAGTTTAGACTATTGCTTTTCTGGAAAGAATTTGAAATGCAGGCAAAGTCCTGACCACCACGTCCTCATCCAAAAAGAAGGTGCAGAGAGTCAGGGATTGGAAGCTGCTCGGTTTCCTGTTGGTTTCACTGGTCCTGGTGGCAGTGCACCCCGGGGCGTTTGTCATCATAATAGAGGAGTTTATGAGTCTGAGACCCAGGAGGTCAGACGTGCTGCTGCTACACTGCCCATTACTGCTGTTTACATTCACCCTGGAACTGAATTGGTTTCCTGTTTCTCTTCATTTAATAATGTTTACAATGCAGAAATAAGCTGGCAGCGAGATTTCTTGGCATGTTTGATCTTGCTGTTAAACCCCACTTTCCCTGGAAATAGGAGGGCTGCGTGGCTACCTTGGAACTGTCTTGTCTGGTCTTACCCCATCCCTGCTCCACGCCCGCATCTCCCAGTTAAGTTCAAGATGCCACTCTGTTTGCCCAGCCTCACCTGCTCCAAGGAGCCTGGATATGTGTATTAGAGTAGCCTAGCTTTACCCTTAGAAAGCATCACTATGAACAAAGCTAGTGGAGGTGATGGAATTCCAGTTGAGCTATTTCAAATCCTGAAAGATGATGCTGTGAAAGTGCTGCACTCAATATGCCAGCAAATTTGGAAAACTCAGCAGTGGCCACAGGACTGGAAAAGGTCAGTTTTCATTCCAATCCCAAAGAAAGGCAATGCCAAAGAATGCTTAAACTACCTCACAATTGCACTCATCTCACATGCTAGTAAAGTAAGGCTCAATATTCTCCAAGCCAGGCTTCAGCAATACATGAACTGTGGACTTCCAGATGTTCAAGCTGATTTTAGAAAAGGCAGAGGAACCAGAGATCAAATTGCCAACATCTGCTGGATCATGGAAAAAGCAAGAGAGTTCCAGAAAAACATCTATTTCTCCTTTATGACTATGCCAAAGCCTTTGACTGTGTGGATCACAATAAACTGTGGAAAATTCTGAAAGAGATGGGAATACCAGACCACCTGACCTGCCTCTTGAGAAATCTGTATGCAGGTCAGGAAGCAACAGTTAGAACTGGACATGGAACAACAGACTGATTCCAAATAGGAAAAGGAGAACATCAAGGCTGTATATTGTCACCCTGCTTATTTAACTTCTATGCAGAGTACATCATGAGAAACGCTGGACTGGAAGAAGCACAAGCTGGAATCAAGATTGCCGGGAGAAATATCAATAACCTCAGATATGCAGATGATACCACCCTTATGGCAGAAAGTAAAGAGGAACTAAAAAGCCTCTTGATGAAAGTGAAAGAGAAGAGTGAAAAAGTTGACTTAAAGCTCAACATTTAGAAAACAAAGATCATGGCATCTGGTCCCATCACTTCATGGCAAATAGATGTGGAAGCAGTGAAAACAGTGTCAGACTTTATTTTTTAGGCTCCAAAATCACTGCAGATGATGATTGCAGCCATGAAATTAAAAGATGCTTACTCCTTGGAAGGAAAGCTATGACCAACCTAGATAGCATATTCAAAAGCAGAGACATTACTTTGCCAACAAAGGTCCATCTAGTCAAGGCTATGGTTTTCCCTGTGGTCATGTATGGATGTGAGAGTTGGACTGTGAAGAAGGCTGAGTGCCAAAGAATTAATGCTTTTGAACTGTGGTGTTGAAGAAGACTCTTGAGAGTCCCTTGGACTGCAAGGAGATCCAACCAGTCCATTCTAAAGGAGATCAGCCCTGGGTTTTCTTTGGAAGGAATGATGGTAAAGCTGAAACTCCAGTACTTTGGCCACCTCATGCGAAGAGTTGACTCATTAGAAAAGACTCTGCTGCTGGGAGGGATTGGGGGCAGGAGGAGAAGGGGATGGCAGAGGATGAGATGGCTGGATGGCTTCACTGACTTGATGGATGTAAGTCTGAGTGAACTTTCGAGTTGGTGATGGACAGGGAGGCCTGGTATGCTGCGATTCATGGGATCGCAAGGAGTCAGACATGACTGAGCGACTGAACTGAACTGAGCTTTCTATGACACTTGGGGGATTAATTACCAGGTACAAGCCTATAAGGAGTCAGGAAGAATATAAAATGCTTTGGTACAGGCTTAGCAGAAGAGAAGTTTGAGTCCATTTCTGGCCACTAAAAGGACAGGTTAGAAACTACACATTTTATTAGACTGTAAGTGGCTGAGTGTTCTTAATTTTCTTGTGTGAGGGGTCTTAGATCTCTCATCGCGTTTCAGTGTATGTGTATATGGAATGTGAAATTAAGTCCTTCAAATGATGATTCACGTGTATGTGTCCGTGTGTCCTTTTAAACAAGGTTGTTAAACAAGATCATTAAACAAAGTGCTCTAATTTTTATAGTGCAGAGGCTTTTTACTTAGTACCAGCTTAAACTCATCAGAAGACCCCTGGGAGGTGGATTATATTAAGTGAAGAGTCCCAGAGGGTACCTTGAGTATTCTTCCCAGTAGTCTTGAAAAATAGGGGAGATTGTCATTCATCTGGAAAGAAAGAAAGAAGATAAAAAAATCTCCTGACTGGGGACTTCCCTGGTGGTGCAGTGGATAAAAATCCACCTACCAGTGCAGGGGACATGGGTTCGATCCCTGGTCCAGGGAGATTCCACATGCTTAAGCCTGTGTTCCACAGCTACTGAGCCCATGCTCCAGGGCCCACGAGCCACAACTACTGAAGCCTGCAGGCTCTCGGACCCGCAAGACACAACTAATGAGCCCCTGTTGCAACTACTGAAGCCCGTGTGCCTAGGGCCTGTGCTCCACAAAAAGAGATACCGCTGCAATGAGAAGCCCATGCAATGCAGCTAGAGAAAGCTCGTTTGCAGCAACGAAGACCCAGCACAGCCAAAAATAAATAAATAAGGCAGTGTGTACCTGTCCAAAAAAAAAAAAAAAAAATCTCCTGGCTGTATCTTCCAACCCTGTGTTAATGACTAGGGAACCCATTACTTAGGTGGTCTCTGTAGATATACCTCCAAAAATACCACCACAGGAGCTGTAGGAGTTTGTAGGTAATGGAAGTATTTTGTACAATATTTTCATCTTAGAATCTGGCTCTGGTGTGAATTTTATGCCCTCATTACAAACGCATGGGAGCTGGGGCCTGAAATTTGCATACTCTAAAATGCCCTTGCTGGGCCTTGTAACCGAGAGTTACAGATATTGCTTTTCAACCAGGCAGGTAGACGAAACCAAAGTGAAAGAGGGCGCCTTGCACTCCGGGCCGTTAGCGATTCTTTTACATCAGCACTCCTGTATTGACAGACCCCCAGGATTGAGCGGCGTGTGATTTCGTCACACAGCTCTTCCTCTTAGCTACTGTGACTTTCCTCTTGGCTGCAATGATTTCTTTTTTTTCCTAAGACTGATTCAACCTCACTGTTATTCTGCTTGTTCTGTGGTGCCCCTGTCTGGAGGCTGCTGTAGCATCCACCTCAGTTGTGTAGATGGGTGGAGATGGAGATTCAGATAGGGATGGAGAATCGGTCCTTTCTGACAAGGGGTGGAGTAACCAAGGTGGGCTATGGAGGAAGAAGTCTTTCTGGTTATAAATTGTACACTGTGGCTCTTCACGCCTCCCAGTAGGAGTGAAACACTATGGTTAATCCTGTCAACAGTGGTGCTCCCACTGGGGGTCTTGTTACTTCTCAGGACCCAGAGAAAGGTCTACTAAGAGACTGCAGGGAACATGGTCCGCTCTATAAATAAGCAGCATTGCCCATAGGTTAGATGGGAGACATTACAGGTATGAGAGGGCTTTCCTCTCCTTCTTTGAAGCCAGTTCTGAGCTTTGATACAAGCTCTGCGCTCATAGATTTTATTAGTAGCATAGGGGGAAGCCCTGTATTTGGCGAGAATAAAAAGGAAGCTTCCTGGGAAGGACGCAGCATTCTGTGTTGCCACTGGGTACCTGGTAATCTGATTGTTTTTGGCTTCGTTTGGTGACTATTTCTGGAAACTGGTTCTGATGGGGTCCTAGGGAGTCTCCACTTCTTTGGACTCCCCACACGCTTCTCCAAGTGTGAGCCGGTGGAACCTGGTGGGGAAAACCCAGGCTCTCCCTGTTAGATGGAAAAGATTCCTATTGCTTTGTACTGACTTGGACATGTAAAAGCAGTAAGACCAAGACTCACTGAAATAGTTGAGGAGTGAGAAGTTCAGGAGGTGTCTCTGCACTAGGCTGTGGATATATGTTAATTTAATATGTCGTGTTGCTCTGTGCTCGCCCCAGTACGTGGCACACAGCAAGCACTCCATAAACACTAGTTTATTGATACAGAAGTCCTGGGATTAAAAGGCAATGATCATTTTATGTTAAGTACAAAGCCGCTATACTGAGTGTGATTTCAATGGAAAGTACGCAGCAAACCTTTGAAGCATAAGCCTTATGTCTCTGCTGCTGCTGTTGCTAAGTCGCTTCAGTCGTGTCTGGCTCTGTGTGACCTCTGGGGCAGCCCACCAGGCTCTGCCGTCCCTGGGATTCTCCAGGCAAGAACACTGGAGTGGCTTGCCATTTCCTTCTCCAGTGCATGAAAGTGAAAAGTGAAAGTGAAGTCGCTCAGTCATGTCCGACCCTCAGCGACCCCATGGACTGCAGCCTTCCAGGCTCCTTCATCCATGGGATTTTCCAGGCAAGAGTACTGGAGTGGGGTGCCATTGCCTTCTCCACCTTAAGTCTCTAGGAGTAGTGAAACAGAAAAGCGGACATTTTCGTTTCCACATCGTATCTAGAAGATAAGCTCTGGGCGACTTCACTGGTGGTCTCAATGCAGGGGGCCTGGGTTCGATTCCTGGTCAGGGAACTAGATCTCATAGGCTGCAAATAAAAGATCCCACGTGCTACAACCAGAAAAAATCCTGTGTGCCTCAGCTAAGGTCCAGCACAGTCAGATAAAGACATAAATGTTAGAAAGTAAAAATAAAAGTTAAGCTCTAGGAGAGTTTTTGAAAGATAAGTTGGATGTAGACAAAGACCAAATGAGAGCAAGTGAAGGGTCTCCATTCAGAGCTTGGTGTAGCAAGAGGGTCAGTTGTTGTCCCTTGGGTTTGGCAGAGACTCAGGGACTGGTGGCGAATGGGGCGGTTCTCAGTGAAAAAGGAAGGCTCCATGTGTGCCCCAAAGGGAGGGTATTGTCCTGGGGAAGCTGCGGGTGGGTCCTGAGATGCGGGGCATCCTGTGTGAGGGGTTAGAGGCTCTGGTTGGTCCTGAGTTGGATGTGGGGCAAAGATCAGGGAAGCTGCCAGTTACTGGTAAGTCCTGGCTGTTTCGGTCTGTTCATTATGGGGTTACTCTTCACCTTCCTGGACTCTCATATCCAAAGATAATGGTCCAGAGACTTCCCTGGTGGTCCAATGGTTGAGACTATGATTCCAATGCTGGGGACATGGGTTCGATCCCTGGTCCAGGAACTAAGATTCTACATGCTCGTGATGTGGCCAAAAAGTAAAAACAAAACAAAACAAAACAAAAAAACCCACTGAAGATAATGGTCTGACTTTCTGCAGGTCTGACTGGCAGACAGTAAGTTCAGTTCCTGGACGGGTCACTGTAGGTAGTGAGCTGGTCTCCTGTGACTCAGATTTCAGCTCTGGTCTGGCCATTGCTTTTTTCTGCATTGGGTCTCTCCTAGGTTTGAGACTGGGAGACAGCAGAGCTGAGAGTCAGCATATGGAAAACGTATGGAAAAGCCTTCACATGAGTGGAGTAAATTTAGCCAGATGTTTGTTTATACATAGAAAAGAATGATGTGCTCACCATGTTCTGTAGCGCTCTTGAGATGGAGTGATTCTGACCTTAATTTCTAGGAGCTCTCTAGGCCCTAATTACAAATGCTCACCTGAGACTGAATTTGCCAAAGTGGCTGTGAAAGCGTCCAATTTATTTAGCTTTGCAATTAGAAAACAAAAGTGATTCCTGAGGACAACGGGGATGATAAATCATTCCGGAGCAAAATGTGGAGAGATGCAAAAAGTGAGGGTAACAACCTTCTGGAAAAACAAGTCAGGGGAAGTGCAGGTGCCCAGAGGTTACTGCAAAATTAATAGATTGCTGGAGGATCAGGCTTGCATTCAGCCTCCAGACAAAGTGGAATGAAAGAAGACCAGTGGAAAATTACAATAGCATAACACATAATTACGAGGAGAAGCAGTGATCAGCTTAAAAAAAAGCATGAAACAAGAAAATAGCTTGAAATCCGAGGCAAATCATAAAGTGAATATTTTATCCAGGAAAATGCTAAAATGATGGTAGGCTTTGTAGAAAATACAGGCTTTGAATCTGATAGTTTGACTATAGATTGAGGGCTTCTCATTATGGAACAGATGAGCATTTTTTTTTCTTTTCCAGTGAGAGCTTTTAAAAAGCAAAGCAACTACAGATTCAGAGATAATTGAAATGACACCAAAATAATAGAAAGCAGACAGAGAAAATACACCCATTGTAGCTTATGACCGGAGAAGGCAATGGCACCCCACTCCAGTACTCTTGCCTGGAAAATCCAATGGACAGAGGAGCCTGGTAGGCTGCGGTCCATGTGGTCGCAAAGAGTAGGACACGATTGAGCGACTTCCCTTTCGCTTTTCACTTTCATGCACTGGAGAAGGAAATATCAATCTACTCCAGTGTTCTTGCCTGGAGACTCCAGGGACGGGGGAGCCTGGTGGGCTGCCGTCTATGGGGTCACATAGAGTCAGACACGACTGAAGTGACTTAGCAGCAGCAGCAGCAGCAGCAGCAGCTTATGACACTTACAATTTCAACCCATGAACATTCAAAATTATCAACGTATGCTATTGTCACTATGAGGCTATTGGTTGCTTTTGTGAAACGTCTGGAGTGAAGAAACTAGGTTGGTGATGGTATATTTTCATACTCCATTTATTTCAATACTGAATTGCTTTCAAAGAGGACACTTTTTTTTTTGATAAGATAGAGTGTGAATAAAAATACAACAAAATATAATCTCATTTTCATGACAAAATCTTTTTTCTCTTAGTCTGCTCTGGCTGCTATAACAAAAATATCATAGACTGGGTAACTTGTAAACAGCAGAAATTCATTTCTCGCAGTTCTGAAGGCTACAAGCTCAAGATCAAGGAGCTGCAGATTCTGTGTCTGGCGAGAGCCTGCCTGCTGGTTCAGAGATGCCCATCTTCTCGTGGTGTCCTCACATGGCAGAAGGGACAGGGGAGCTCTCGGGGTCTCTTTTTATAAGGACACGATCCATTCATGAGAAGTCCAGACTCATTGACCTATCACCTCTCAAGGGTCCTGTCTCTAAATGCTGTCATATTGGATTCCAACATACAATTTTTTTTGGGGGAGGGCACAAACATGTAATGCATAGTCTTCTTCAAATGTATTCAAGAGCTTGGAAAAGACCCTGATGCTGGGAAAGATTGAGGGCAGGAGGAGAAGGGGGCGACAGAGGATGAGATGGTTGGATGGCATCCCTGACTCAGTGGACATGAGTTTGAGCAAACTCAGAGAGATGGTGAAGGACAGGGAAGCCTGGCGTGCTGCAGTCCATGGGGTCGCAAAGAGTTGGACATGACTTAGCGACTGAATAACAAATTCAAGTGCTGGGCAAGAAAAGCAACCCGAAATACTAAAATAACATATTCACTATAAATGTTACATATTTATTAGAGAGCATGTGGAAGATCCCAGGTGCTGTGGAACATCTAAGCCTACATGCTGCAAGTACTGAGCCTGGAGCCGCAACTAGGGAAGCCTGTGCACGGCAATGAAGACCCAGCAAAGCCAAAGAAATACAGGTTTTTTTAAATGAAAAAATTAAATTCTGTCCTGATGATTTACCAGTGAGCTTCCCCACAATGTCAAGTTAGCCAGGAGTCTTGTCTGTGGGGTCACCTGTATTTTTGTGCTCTCCTTAAACAGGTCTGTGTCACTTAGTACAAAATACATTCAGCTCCTGGTCATAATAGCTTCTTCAGCAGACTTTGTGGTTTCTTCTTAAAGACCCCTTTGTTAGGATTAATTTGGCCATCCTGTTTCTCCTACTATAACTTTATTTTGACTTGGGTTTTTAGAGACAAAGGATTTCCGCTTTTGAAGGTGAAACAAGAGAGAGAAAGGGAGACCAGGGTGAAAGGTTGGCAGCAGAAACAGAACCGAGGGGTCTGTGGGCAACTCCGTGGGGACCGAACCAGTCAAACCTTCGTGCAAGTTGGAGCCTGACTCGAAAGGTGTCTTCACCAGCCCAGCCTCTACTTTCTAATCATGATTTGTTTCCTCTAGAAGAGAGAATGCGCTTCAGGCAGTTCCGCTGCCACAGCTGCCACCATTTGCCAGCGAGGCTGGGGATTGTTTATTTATGTGACTGCCGTGAGAGCAGGCGTGGGGTGATCTGAAGAAAACCTGCACAGCTCCCTGACATAATAGAAGAGCCCCAACGTGTCCTGCGTGTGCATGGGAAAAAACCTTTGGAGAGAAGCCACGTATGGTGCCGGATAAAGGACGGACTGTTTGAGTGCCCTAAGTTCAGAGGTGAAGCACAGCTGAGTGAGTGGATTTGCATATCTCTTTTTTTTAAAGTCTAAAAATTTGCTCTTGCCTGTTTCCAGAGACCAGTTAATGTATTTAATATTTAAGATGTAAAGGTTGCATTTAGATGGCTGAAATCAAGGCATAAATAAAGGTTATAGCTCTTCCTTTCTCAACTTGTGGCAAAATAACTAGAGGCAAAACTTTCAGAGGAATCCAGGCTGAGTGAGAGAGTTTCGTGCTAACACAAGGGACAAAGTTCCTCCGGTTGAATAGTCCCTGTGAGATGAGTGCTATGGAAATACGAAGAGGCCCAAACATATTTTCCTCCCGGGCTATAGAATTTGGCAGCTGTTTTTGTCTACAATTTTTTTTCTCTTCCAATTATATGCTCTGTATAGATCTTTATTCTTTTTAAACAAAAGTCATGTTTGTGGCTAAATGGCATTATGCATAATAGAGGTCAGAAGGTGACCATATGCAAGTTATTTCTTCTCCACCCTTGTGTTCCTGCTACATGCAGGGACTGGGTAACAGGTCCAGAGAGTGCATTCCTATGGACGCTTGTCCTATAGAGCATGAGGCTGAACTGTATTTCTAAAGGTGGTCAACACAGAAGCAATACCAGGTTTTTTTAAACAACTCACCTCCTTCCTAGAAGTCCAGGCTTCAAGCATTTTTCTCTTGTGACCTTGAGAGTTTCACCTGGTCATGCATTCTCCTTCTAGGATGCGGCTTCAAGCTTTCATGCATCTCCATCATGAAACACTTCTCTGCAGCCTTGCCTATCTGATAATTCTTGGGTTTGATTGCACTCTGGGAAGGAGGAAGAATATTGAAAGGGTCCAGTTGGAGCAAAGCCTCTTCCTCTTTTCTACTTGCTTCAGATATTATTTTGTCACCATACCAAGTACATGTTTAGTGTGTTACTTGTCCTGAAAACTGAATCCCTCTAGTTGGAAAAATACTACCTAGAAAAGCAGTTTGCCCATGGTGTTGGCTTATGATGCAGCCCTGATGATGCCACACTTGTGGGTTTTCATGAAGAGGCAGGGGCTTCAGTGCATGTGTGCACATCTTGGCCTTGGAAAATCACCAGTGGCTCTGGAGAAACAGGCAAATTTCCTGGGGCTCATGAGCGTGAGGCTAGAACTCATTTCAGAAAAATAATGTTCCAGTTTCCAATGTACAGCAAAGTGATTCATATATGTATGTATAATCACTTATGTGTGTGTGTGTATATATCTATCTCAGTCAGTCAGTTCAGTCACTCAGTAGTGTCTGACTCTTTGCGACCCCATGGACTGCAGCACTACAGGCCTCCCTGTTCATCACCAACTCCTGGAGCTTGCTCAAACTCATGTTCATTGAGTCGGTGATGCCATCCAACCATCTCATCCTCTGTCGTCCCCTTCTCTTCCCGCCTTTAATCTTTCCCAACATGGGTCTTTTCCAGTGAGTCGGTTCTTTGCATCAGGTGGCTAAAGTATTGGAGTTTCAGCTTCAGCATTTGTCCTTGCAATGAATATTCAGGACTGATTTCCTTTAGGAGGGACTGGTTGGATCTCCTTGGAGTCCAAGGGACTCTCAAGAGTCTTCTCCAACACCACAGTTCAAAAGCATCAATTCTTCAGCACTCAGTTTTCTTTATAATCCAACTCTCACATCCTTACTTGACTACTGGAGAAACAATAGCTTTGACTAGACTGACCTTTGTTGGCAGAGTAATGTCTCTGCTTTTTAATATGCTGTCCAAGTTGGTCATAGCTTTTCGTCCAAGGAGCAAGTGTCTTTTAATTTCATGGCTGCAGTCACCATCTGCAGTGATTTTGGAGCCCCCCAAAATAAAGTCTCTTACTGTTTCCATTATTTCCTCATCTATTTGCCATGAAGTAATGGGACCAGATGCCATGATCTTAGTTTTCTCAATGTTGAGTTTTAAGTCTTCTTTTTCACTCTCCTCTTTCACTTTCATCAAGAGGCTCTTTAGTTCCTCTTTGCTTTCTGCCACAAGTGCAATGTCATCTGTTTATCTGAGGTTATTGGTATTTCTCCTGGCTGTCTTGATGCTTGGCCAGCTTGTACTTCGTCCAGCCTGGCCTTTCGCATAATACATTCTGCATGTAAGTTAAATAAGCAGACTGACAATATACAACTTTGATGTACTTCTTTCCCTATTTGGAACCATCTGTTGTTCTATGTCCAGTTCTGACTGTTGCTTTTTGACCTGCATACAGATTTCTCAGGAGGCATGTCAGGTGGTCTGGTATTCCCATCTCTTGAAGAATTTTCCAGTCTGTTGTGATCTACACAGTCAAAGGCTTTGGCGTAGTCAATAAAGCAGAAGTAGATGTTTTTCTGGAACTCTCTTGCTTTTTCTAAGATCCAGTGGATGTTGGCAACTTGATCTCTGATTCCTCTGCCTGTTCTAAATCTAGCTTGAACATCTGGAGGTTCATGGTTCATGTGCTGTTGAAGCCTGTCTTGGAGAATTTTGAGCATTACTTTGCTAGCATGTGAGATGAATGCAATTGTGCGGTAGTTTGAGCATTCTTTGGCATTGCTTTTCTTCGGGATTGGAATGAAAACTGACCTTTTTTATCTGCCTATGATTATATCCCCTGGAGAAGGGCGTGGCAACTCACTCCAGTGTTATTGCCTGGAAAATCCCATGGACAGAGGAGCCTGGTGAGCCATGGTCCATAGGGTCACAAAGAGGCGGACATGACTGAAGCAACTTAGTATGCATGCATGCACACACACACACACACCCTACACAGTATTTTTTCTCAAATTCTTTTTCAGTTTAGCTTATAACAGAGTAGTGAACAGAGTTCCCTGTGCTATATAGTAGGTCCTTGTTGGTTATCTATTTTATAAATATATTGTGTATAGGTTAATCTGAAACTCCCAATCTGTCCTTGCCCCTGGTAACCATTTGTTTCTGTTTTGTAAATAAGGTCATTTTTATAGTTTTTTTTTAAAGAGCCCATGTATAAGCAATATCATATGATATCTTCCTCTGTCTGACTTCATTTAGTATGATGATCTCCAGTTCTATCCATGTGACTGCAAATGGCTTTATTTCATTCTTTTTAATTACCCAGTAATATTCTATTATGTACATGTATAGCATCTTCTTTATCTACTCATTTTCTGTGGATGAACATTTAGGATGTTTCCATATCTTGGCTATTGTAAACAGCACTGCAATGAACGTTGGGGTGCATGTATTGTTTAATTAACTATACTCTGATATAAAATAAAAAACCCTACCTAGTCCGCTAATCAGCTTCCTTGCTAGCTCAGTGGGTAAAGAATCTGCCTGCGATGCAGGAGATGCAGGAGGTGCAGGTTCAGCCCCTGGATTGGGAAGCTGCCCTGGAGAAGGGAATGATAACCACTCCAGCATTCTTGCCTGGAGAGTCCCATGGACAGAGGAGCCTGCTGGGCTACAGTCCATGGGGTCTCAAAGAGTCAGACGTGACTGAGTGACTAAACTACCTAACCAGTCCTGTAACTACAAAAAAACAGAAATACAGTGTTTCAGATAGAAAAATAAATCAGGGTTCTCAGCTACTCATTTGATGTGTTATTATTTTCCCTAAGGAAGTTGATGGGTGACTATTTACATGACTGTATGTACTCATATAGCAGGCTCACATATCTTTTTTTGCAGAATTTTTTTTAAACCTTGTAACATGTCCAAACTCTTAACTTTCTTCATCCTATGATTATGTAATGGGAACAAGTGGTCCTTTTACACTGAAGCCGTTCCTTAGGCACATCTCCAGGTTACGTAAAAGTTCTCAGCTTAGCAGCCATTTTCCTGGGGTTTCACTCTCACTTTTGGTAACTTTATTGGTCTGTCATTTCTGTTGGGACCTCAGCTGTGTGAAGCTAGTTACTTCCTGGAGTGGATCACTTTACACTTGGAAGCCTGCATTCTTTAGGGAGGTTAGGTACCAAACTCTTCTCTAAGGTCAACTGGGAGAGCCATCAGCGTGTTGACTGAGGTCTGGTGGCAGAAAGGGAATGAGATCTATATTTAAAAAATTTTTTAACTTATTTTTTTCTTATTTTTTTTAATTTTATTTTTTATTTTTTTTTTAATTTTAAAATCTTTAATTCTTACATGTGTTCCCAAACATGAACCCCCCTCCCACCTCCCTCCCCATAACATCTCTGTGGGTCATCCCCATACACCAGCCCCAAGCATGCTGTATCCTGCGTCAGACATAGACTGGCGATTCAATTCTTACATGATAGTATACATGATAGAATGCCATTCTCCCAAATCATCCCACCCTCTCCCTCTCCCTCTGAGTCCAAAAGTCCGTTATACACATCTGTGTCTTTTTTCCTGTCTTGCATACAGGGTCGTCATTGCCATCTTTCTAAATTCCTTATATATGTGTTAGTATACTGTATTGGTGTTTTTCTTTCTGGGTTACTTCACTCTGTATAATCGGCTCCAGTTTCATCCATCTCATCAGAACTGATTCAAATGAATTCTTTTTAACGGCTGAGTAATACTCCATTGTGTATATGTACCAAAGCTTTCTTATCCATTCATCTGCTGATGGACATCTAGGTTGTGTCCATGTCCTGGCTATTATAAACAGTGCTGCGATGAACATTGGGGTACATGTGTCTCTTTCAATTCTTGTTTTCTCGGTGTGTATGCCCAGCAGTGGGATTGCTGGGTCATAAGGTAGTTCTATTTGCAATTTTTTAAGGAATCTCCACACTGTTCTCCATAGTGGCTGTACTAGTTTGCATTCCCACCAACAGTGTAGGAGGGTTCCCTTTTCTCCACACCCTCTCCAGCATTTATTGCTTGCAGATTTTTGGATCGCAGCCATTCTGACTGGTGTGAAGTGGTACCTCATTGTGGTTTTGATTTGCATTTCTCTGATAATGAGTGATGTTGACCATCTTTTCATGTGTTTGTTAGCCATCCGTATGTCTTCTTTGGAGAAATGTCTGTTTAGTTCTTTGGCCCATTTTTTGATTGGGTCGTTTATTTTTCTGGAATTGAGCTGCATAAGTTGCTTGTATATTTTTGAGATTAGTTGTTTGTCAGTTGCTTCATTTGCTATTATTTTCTCCCATTCCGCAGGCTGTCTTTTCACCTTGCTTATATTTTCCTTTGTTGTGCAGAAGCTTTTAATTTTAATTAGATCCCGTTTGTTTATTTTTGCTTTTATTTCCAAAATTCTGGGAGGTGGATCATAGAGGATCCTGCTGTGATTTATGTCAGAGAGTGTTTTGCCTATGTTCTCCTCTAGGAGTTTTATAGTTTCTGGTCTTACATTTAGATCTTTAATCCATTTTGAGTTTATTTTTGTGTGTGGTGTTAGAAAGTGATCTAAATGTAGCTTCCTTGAGAAAACTGTGATTCCAGGCTGGTGACCCAAACTCAAGAGTCCAAGGAGTGAAATCCACAACTCATGCTGGGAAGGTTTCTCAATTCAGTCACGTTAGTACAGTGAGTCCGTTAGGGAAAACACTAGCTGAGCATGAGAGTGTGAAATTAAATAAACTGCAGTTTCAGCATCCAGCCTGGGCCCTGTCACTGTGGCTTGTCCTGGGATGTGGACCAGAAAGGGCATCCTGAAATCAGCAGAGAAGCATCCTGCATCACGTGGTGTAGGGTCACCCATGGCAACCACTCTGCGTGGCAAAGAGAAACTGTTGTAGCATTCAGCTCCTTAGGTACCAGATCCTTTTATTGGTGTTTGGACACACGACTGAGACTTCTCTGCACTGAATCTCAGGAAATTTTTACGAGGGCGGGGGATTGGTCTGAGGATGATAAGCATTTCTATTATGGAGTGGGGATCAGGTGACTTGTTTGCTTGGAAAAAAGAGATAAAACCACATCTGTTAAACTTCTTCAGTGAGATACGATCTTCCAGCATCATAGACTGTGATTATTTAATAAATAATGTTTTACATAGTCATGATACATGAGGATGTGAAGGCATAATATTGTCACCTCTTAAGGGATTTTTAAAAATCAGTATTTCCTGCCGCTCTTTATCTTATCCAGTCAGGCAGTCATGAATTCATTCTCTATTTACTGCCCCCTGAATAGTGGTACTACAGAAACATAAAGGGAAAGATATGACTGGGTTTTAAGTTTCAAAATAGATTTTTGTAATAAATAGTAGAAGTAGTTTCCTTGAGAAAAAAGACTTTTTGAAGGAAGGGATATATATATTCATGAGGTCACAAACAGACATGACTGAGTGTGCACACACATACATATGCATGTGTAACTCATTGTGACCCCACTGACTGTAGCCCCACCAGGCTCCTCTGTCCATGGGATTTTCCAGGCAAGATTACTGGAGTGGGTTGTCATTTCTGACTATATATATATATATGGAGTCAGTCATAATTATATATATATCAACTATATATTACCATATATATAATATATAGATTATATGTCATCTGTATACTATATATCAAATATATATCATATACATATATCAAATATATATATATTTGCAATATATATATTTCAAATCAATCATAATTATATATATATGTATGATTGATTTGCATTGTTATATGGCAGAAACCAACACAAAATTGTAAAGCAGTTTTCACCAATTAAAAAATAAATTTAGAAGTAAATAAAAAAATATTTTTTGAGACCCAAGGGGATGGGGATAGGTTTTGGAGAGTAAAATACAGTTGTAATTTTCTTGTTGTTATACGTGAAGAGAAAAATCAGATACACTAAAGATTATCTTTAAAAATTCTCAAATTCCAGGGAACAAATGTCAGAAAACTGAAAATTCAGGAATGAATCTGGTCTTTCCTCTCTGTATTTTGGCTGTGGTATCTATTTGATCAGAGTACTACAAGTTAGGGTTTAGTTTGAAGGGAGCGGATATGGTAAAAGTCATCACCAGGCAAAAGCAGTTAGCCACCGCCCACCCTTGTTTAAGCTGCGAAAGTGTACTTCCATGGATATAGAGAACAGATTGGTGGGTGATGGAGGTGTGGGTGAGCAGGATGGATGAAAGGGCTGAAGGGGATTGAAAAATGCAAACTTCCAGCTGTACAATAAATATGTCACGTGGATGTAAAGTACATCATGGTGACTATAGTTAATACCACTGTATTGCATATTTGAAAGTTGCTAGGAGAGTAGATCATCACGAGAAAAGAATTGTCTACCTATGTGAGGTGCTGGCTGTTGACCAGACTTATTGAGCTGGTATTTTGTGGTATATGCAAATACTGAGTCATTATTTTGTATGCTTGAAGCTAATATAATGTTGCGCGTCAACTACATCTAAATTAAAAGAAGTGTACGTGGATTTGCCTACATGTCAAGGCACATTTCTGCACAAGAGGGTGTAAGACCTCCCTGACTTGGGAGAGGGAGAGAGCGCTTCAGTAGAGGTCAAGGGACTTACATGCCTTGCAGTGTGCCTGGACTTCTAATGATATAGCCTGTTTTGGGGATCTCTGACTCCACCTCAGAATTATGCTAGCTGGTAACCAGAAATGCAAGTATTGCTGAGAAAATGTTTTCCTGTGTCATTTCACCAATGTGGTTCAGCAAAGAAAAGAAATCGAATCATTTTATGTTTGGAAAAAGAGAGACGGGGAAAGATTCCTTAGTCTCCCAAGACCAAATTGAGGAGTGTAAGAAATGGCTGATAGAGACATGGAGGTAATTGTGATTTCTGCTTAGAAATATTTGGAGTGTTTAGATGAAGAAAAGGAGACTGATAAAAATGTGGATATAGGAAATTTAGTGAGGGACTTCCCTGGCAGTCCACTGGTTAAGAATCCACACTCCCGAAGCAGGGAACACAGGTTCGATCCCAGGTAGGGGAACTAAGATCCCACATTGCCTCATGGCATGGCCTAAAAAAAAAAATAAAAATAAAACAACAACAAAAAAGCATACAAATAAATAAATAAGGTAGAAAATATAAATAGATGAATAAACAATTAAAAATAAAGAAGTTTATTGAGATGGAATAAAATTGTGCTTATCTGAAGGGTGGTGGGTGTCACATATGTGATAATTCTGATAATGTCATACCAGCCAACCCTCTCAAATCAGCTCATTCCATGGGGATTCAAGGGTGCATCCACATTCAATTGTGAAATGAAAATGTTCACATCCTACTTTATAGACTGAAATTAAAAGATACTTACTCCTTGGAAGAAAAGCTATGACAAACCTAGACAGTGTATTAAAAAGCAGAGACATTGCTTTGCCAACAAAGGTCAGTAGAGTCAAACCTCTGGTTTTTCTGGTAGTCATGTATAGATGTGAGAATTGGACCATAAAGAGGGCTGAGCACTGAAGAATTGATTCTTTTAAACTGCGGTGCCGAAGAAGACCTTGGGAAGGTCTTGAGAGTCCCTTGGAAAGTAAGGAGATCAAACCAGTCAGTCCTGCTGCTGCTAAGTCACTTCAGTCGTGTCCGACTCTGTGTGACCCCATAGACGGTAGTCCACCAGGCTCCCCCATCCCTGGGATTCTCCAGGCAAGAACACTGGAGTGGGTTGCCATTTCTTTCTCCAATGCATGAAAGTGAAAAGTGAAAGTGAATTAGCTCAGTCGTGTCCAACTCTTCACGACCCCATGGACTGCAGCCTACCAGGCTCCTCCATCCATGGGATTTCCCAGGCAAGAGTACTGGAGTGGGGTGCCATTGCCTTCTCCGCAGTCAATCCTAAGGGAAATCAACCCTGAAGTTTCTTTGGAAGGACTGACGCTGAAAGTGAAGCTCCAATACTTTGGCCACCTGATGTGAAGAGCTGACTCATTGAAAAAGACCCTGATGCTGGGCAAGATTAAGGGCAGGAAGAGAAGGGGGCAACAGAGCTTGAGATGGTTGAATGGCATCACTGACTCAAAGGACATGAGTTTGAGCTAACTCCAGAAGATAGTGAAGGACAGGGAAGCCTGGCGTTCTGCAGTCTATGGGGCCTCAAAGATTTAGTGACCGAGCAACAATAAAAATGTCACACCTGTTAAGATAGTGTTAAATTTGTGCATGCTACTCACATCCTCCTGCATTTATATCAGCAAATTCTAATTTAGACTGATGAATGTTACAAGTGCTGATATATACGTACACATGGAGTTAACTCAAATTCAGGGGCATGTCCATGGAGCAGTGAGAAAGACGGTATTTGCTAAGGCAGCTGAGTAGAACTAGCTCAGATCGTCAGATTCTGTAGCTGGATGAAATTTGATAAGCAACTGCTTATCAAATGTGATACCTTTCTTGTTCAGGATCAGGCTTGGTAGCAGGTATGCTCACAGTCAGGGGTGTACAGGCCTAGCATTCTGTGTTATGGTGTAGGCTCGCCGTCGTGTTTCCATACTTTCCTACCCTGTGAATGGATCATCTTTGACATTATGTATCTTGGACATTTCCTGGAGAAGGAAACGGCAACTCACTCCAGGATTCTTGGCTGGAGAATCCCACACACAGAGGAGCCTGGTCCACAGAGCTGCAGAGTCGGACACGACTAAAGCGACTGAGCAGATGTGCACATATCTTGGACACTGTGTTCAGTATTTACACGAAGGATAGACCATTTCATTTAAGGCCGCAAAAGCATAAGACCGAAGAACAAAGGCAATTCTTTAAAAGATTCACTGGTTATCAAGTTAAGAGCTAGCTTTGTTTGCAGGGAATCCTGACCTGGTAAGCAGGACCACAACCAGTTTCAGTGTTGTGTTCATATTCCTTTTGCTTGACATTCACAGAATAACAGTAGCATTGTTAAAAGAACAATTTGTTGGGGAAGCTTTGATGTGTTCGCTGAGACACTGTCCACAAGCTCTGTGCAAAAACAAAAATATGCGTCTCCGTCGTTACACGATGAAAGTCTCTCACACTCAGACCATGACTTTTTCTTGGCTTTTTCATCATATCTTGTGAAAACGTTCACACTGAGGGTTAATAAAAGCTTCTCTGTTTTGGTCCCTGTTTGTGAATCTACCTTACGTTTGAGAATTAATTCCTCAACTAGACTTCTGAATGTAAATATATTGCAGAGTTTAAACACAACCACATGAGGTATTTCCATTTAAAATAGAGCTTTTAGTATGATTTATGATGAATATTTCACTCTTTCTTCTTTCTAAAGATCAAGGGTTTTGTCTGCAAGAACAAAGTGATATGGTGTAAATAGCTGGGAACTATTCTGTGAAAAGCCTGTTCCATCCAGTTTATACACACCTAGGCAGCATTTCCCTGGCTTTCCCCTGGGAAAATGTGAAATAGGATACCCTAGAAGATTATAGACTAGTAATCCTAATATTTGGTGTTGCCCCAAATCCATTTGCAAAAAGTGAGAAGAAAGTGCATCCATCTAAGTGTTGTTGTTGTTCACTCACCACTTTGTGCCCGACTCTTTGTGACCCCATGGACTGCAGCACGCCGGGCTTCCCTGTCCTTCACCAACTCCCGAAGTTGGCTCACCCTCATGTCCATCGAGTCAGTGATGCCATCCAGCCATCTTATCCTCTGTTGCCCTCTTTTCCTCCTGCCTTCAGTCTTCTCCAGCATCAGAGTCTTTTCCAGTGAGTCAGCTTCTCATGTCAGGTGACCTCAGTACTGGAGCTTCAGCTTCAGCATCAGTCCTTCCAGTGAACATTCAGGGTTGATTTCCTCTAGGATTGACTGGTTTGATCTCCTTGCAGTCTAAGGGACTCTCAAGAGTCTTCTCTAGCTCAGTTTGAAAACACCTAAGGGTTAGAAGAGCAGAATTCTGGGGCCAATTCTTTTGCTCTTAAGTTGTGTGATCTTGTCTGAGTAAGGCACAGAACTTCCTTGAATCTAAATTTTACTCTTCTTTGAAGCAGACATACGGATATGTACTCAACTCTCTCCCAAGTTGTGAAAATCAAAGATGATGTTAGATGAGGTGGTGCTTGAAAACAGCCATCTACAAAACTAATGAAAAGTTGAAACAGTCTAGAAAACAGGGTGAATTGTTTTATTAAATAAAATGAATATTTTGTGTCCATTGTCCACAGGGGATCCCTACCCTCATCTCCAGGCTCATGCCTGCAGTTTGCATATTTCAGTTTGAGTTACCCCATCTCCACCCTTTCAGAAGTTGATGTTCGGTGTTATCAGGAGTTATCATGGTTCACAAGCTATAGCAGAAGGAGCCTAAAATCAGAATGATCCAGGAGATGACTGGTTATCACGAACAATCGAAAATCTGTGGTTTTTACACTTGTGTTGCATCCCTCCTATAGTGAACATTTTGTTATAACCAAGATCTAATGGTTGGATGGCATCACCAATTTAATGGACCTAAGTCTGAGCAAACTCCGCGAGATGGTGAAGGATAGGGATGCTGGTCCATGGGGTCGCAGAGTCAGACACGACTGATCGACTGAACAAAAACAGCAATGGGCTTTGAAGGTGAGACTGAGGAATTCGTATGTCCCTCAGTCTACCCCGTTGATGGATCTCTGTCAGACCTATACCTTGGAGCACAATGCTGGTTTGAATGTGGATATTTATTCGTAGAGCATTTTAACATTAAAGGTGGATTTTTGGGTCGTTGTTTTGTTTCCCCTGCTCCTCTCAACAGACTCTTTCAGAGTTTTTTTCCTTTTCTTTGTTCAGTAAACAAGTATTTACCTGACAAAAGGAAATAGCTGGAGATGGACCTTCACAAAACCCCCGATGATGTTCCCCTGATGTGTGTCGTCCCAGTTTTATAAATTAGGCATCTGGTCATCTCGGCTCGGTCTCCGAGCAGTGCCAGCTGCCTTCTCTTTCTCTCACTGCAAAGAAGCTTTGAAGCGGCTTCTGTATTGTGTTGGCAACATGAGCACAAGGAGATGTGAAGGCTCTAATAGCTGGGAAGGTTACATGGCTTCACATAATTGACTATGGCAATATAAAATATTGCCTGCTTTGTTTTGTAGCAAAGTAGGTATTGCTTTCTTTTGGATTTGAAGGGAAGCAAAGGAAAGCAGTATTGGCTTTGCTATGAAGTTTCCCGGTTAAAAGCTGCAAATCAGAGTTGTAAAGCATGTCTTTCCTGGCTGCATACAATAAATTACCATCCTGTCCTCCTGTATGGACAATATGTTTCCAGCTTAATGAATCAGCTGCTTTGTATCTTCTCCAGCTCCTTAGTGCTGGGCAAATGGGTTCATCAAGAGGAGCAGCTGAGAGGGACATCAGCTATTTTAGTTGATTTGCCTTCAAATAATTGTTGGGTGAAATAATGATGTAGATTTTTTTTATTAGAAGTTGAGAAATAAAATGTAAATATTTTCTGCTTTTTTCTTATTATAAATAAAAATTCAAAATAAATCATAAATAGCTAGAAGTCACTTAGCATTGCTGTGGGAATTGTTAGTCCCAGACTGTACCTACTCTGAGAGCTCTGATCTGAGGAAGTAGATATTCAATGAAAAAGCAAAAAAAAAAACAAAAAACCCTTTGTTCCTGTTACAATTGCATTATTTGAAATCAAGGGACAAGTTAAGTTTAATATTACTTTTACTTTGGGTGTTTTCAGGTTTATTTACTTGCTTGCATCTGATAGACATTTAGGAAAACATGGGTGAAAGTATTAGATTCTTTCTTTCGATATCTATCACTCTACCTTTAAAAATGAATGCTACAAGATACTCTTAAATAACACAGCCATTATGAGAACTCCTCTGGGAAGGTCTTAAGAATTCAGACACTGTTCAGACAATTTTCACAAGACAAAACCACTACGGAGCACTTTGGAAACTGGTGTCAAGGCAAGATAAACATTTCCCTATATTTATATGTTAAACCAAGAATTGCAAAATCAATTTCATGCTAAGGCAGGGGATAAATACCATACCAATGGCTTCAAAAGGAAAGAACAGTAAAGAAACTACATTCCAGGTATTTTAGAGGTAATAGAAATAACTGTCTAAAGAGAAGTGTAAAGTATTTATTGAGGAATACACTGCACTCTCTAGGATTACACCCAGCTGGTGACAGTGATGAAATGTTCTAAGGCTGTGTAGAGAGATGCTGAGGTTTTCATGGACAAGACATTGATTACATGATGAATCCCAATAGTTTGTTTCCTTCAGTTGCCTACAACCTGGGGAGAAGTGAAAATAACACACACGTCTGCAGGCTACATTGCATGCAAAGTGGAGCAGGTGATGAGCTAAATGAATGATGAGTTTCTTTCTCCCATTCATAAATATGAGAGTTGCATAATGAACTAATCTGTTTGAAACCAGGAAGCCTATCTATAGTGCACAATTATTAAAAATGCTGATGAAATACTCAAATTTTAAGTTCAACTTGAAGACTTTCTCATTTGGTTTTCATTGAAAGCCACAATGTGCTTTGCTACCCACTAGGATCGTTGTTTCCCCAGTGGCAGCATTTAAATGTGTAAGATAAGGACCATTAAACGAATCAGGGAACAGTTGGGGGAAAATTGCACATTTTGAAATAATTTGATGATATTTACAGTTTCAAAGCTCTGGTGTAGGTGGCTGCTATACAGATTGTATTGTTATCAGCACCTTTTATTTTCCTTATTGTTTCAGTTCAGTTGCTCAGTTGTGTTCAACTCTTTGTGACCCCATGGACTGTAGCATGCCAGGCTTCCCTCTCCACCACCAACTCCCAGAGCTTTCTCAAACTCATGTCCATCGCATTGGTGATGCCATCCAACCATCTCATCCTCTGTCGTCCCCTTTTCCTCCTGCCTTCACTCTTTCCCAGCATCAGGGTCTTTTCTAATGAGTCAGTTCTTTGCTTCAGGTAGCCTCAGTATTGGAGCTTCAGCTTCAGCATCAGTCCTTCCAATGAATACCCAGGACTGATCTCCTTTACGATGGACTGGTTGAATCTCCTTGCAGTCCAAGGGACTCTCAAGAGTCTTCTCCAACACCGCACAGTTCCAAAGCAATTCTTTGACACTCAACTTTCTTTATAGTACAACTCTCACATCCATTCATGACTGCTGGAAAAACCATAGCTTTGACTAGACTGACTTTTGTCAGGAAAGTAATGTCTCTGCTTTTTAATATGGTGTCTAGGTTTGTCACAGCTTTCTTTCCATGGAGCAAGCATCTTTTAATTTCATGGCTGCAGTCACCATCTGCAGTGATTTTCGAGCTCAAGAAAATAAAGTCTCTCATTGTTTCCATTGTTTCTCCATCTATTTGCCATGAAGTGATGGGACCAGATACCATGATCTTCGTTTTTTGAATGTTGAGTTTTAACCCTACTTTTTCACTCTCCTCTTTTACTTTCATCAGGAGGCTTTTTAGTTCCTCTTCACTTTCTGCCATAAGGGTGGTGTCATCTGCATATCTGAGGTTATTGACATTTCTCCTGGCAATCTTCCTTCCACCTTGTGCTTCATCCAGCCTGGCATTTTGCGTGATGTGCTCTGCATATAAGTTAAATAAGCAGGGTGACAATATATACAGCCTTGACGTGCTCCTTCTCCAATTTGGAACCAGTCTATTGTTCCATGTCCAGTTCTAATTATTGCTTCTTGACCTGCTTACAGATTTCTCAGGCGGCAGGTAAGGTGGTCTGGTATTCCTGTCTCTTGAAGAATTTTCCACAGTTTATTGTGATCCACACAGTCGAAAGTTTTTTAACGTAGTCAATAAAGCAGAAATAGATGTTTTTCTGTAACTCTCTTGCTTTTTCGATAATCCAACGGATGTTGGCAGTTGATCTCTGGTTCCTCTGCCTTTTCTAAATCCAGCCTGAACATCTTTGTTGTTTAACATCAGGCTCTAACTTTGACTACAGTTATTCCTAAATAAGAAACACATGAGAAGGGACATGAATCACAGAACCAGCGACAGGATGACTGGATGTCAATGAAGCCTTGAGTGAGAGAGAAGGAGAGTGAAGACCGTTAGGAGTGGCTGAACCCCATCAAAAGGAACAAATTTGAGTGTGTTGAACTAAAGTGGATGAACTTAGAGTCTGTTATGCAGAGTGAAGTAAGTCGAAGAGAAAAATATCATATATTAATGCATATAAACGGAAGCCATAGAAATAGTTCTGATGAGCCTATTTGCAGGCTAGGGAACAGACTTGTGGCCACAGTGAGCAAAGGAGAAGGTGTGATGAATTGCGACAGCAGCACTGACATGCTTACACCACCGTATGTAAAACAGATAGCTGGTGGGAGGTTACATAAACAGGGAGCGCAACCCGTGGGGGGTGAGATGGAGTGGGGTGGGAGGGAAGGTCAAGAGGGAGAAAGTGAAGTGAAAGTGTTAGTCGCTCATACATGTCTGACTCTTTGGGACCCCATGGACTGTAGCCTGCCAGGCTCTTCTGTCCATGGGGATTTTCCAGGCAAGAATACTGGAGTGGGTGCCATTCCCTTCTCTAGGGGATTTCCCACGATTGAACCTGGATCTCCTGCATTTTGCAGGCAGATTTCTGTCCCAACTGAGCCACCAGGGACACCCTCAAAAGGGAGGGGACATGTGTCTACCTGTGGCTGATTCACGTTGTAGTGCGGTAGGAACCAACACAATATTGTAAAGCAATTATCCTCCAAGTAAAAATAAACTTTAAAAGAGTGGATGATGCAGTTGTCATACCCACATTCATCCAGTCTGCTGTGTCCCACGTGCTTGAATGTTCACCATATTCCCACTGCCCACTGTCTTGAGCTTTTCACATCCTCACAGGAGCAAACCCCCCAAAGGAGCACCTACCATAGTCCTGTTTCTGTGAGTTTTCTTCAGTGTTTGTGGAAAAAAATGGAGTCAAGTGCCAAAGGGAGCATCAAAGTTGAGTCCAGAAGTGAAGCAAAAAGGTGAAGCACAGTTCGGAAGTGAAAGGGTTTATGGTTAACAGGCTTTGGCTGGGATTGCAGGCACTTGTCTCCTTGCTTTCCCTTATGTAAGAATATCTTTATATCATATATTTATGTGAAAATCCAACTCTTTGCAACCCCATGGATTATACAGTCCATGAAATTATCAAGGCCACTGGAGTGGGTAGCCATTCCCTTCTCTAGGGGATCTTCCCAACCCAGGGATTGAACCCGCGTCTCTTGCTTTGTAGACGGATTCTTTATGACTGAGCCACAAGGAAGCCCAGTGTACTGCATACTTGCAAGTATATCATACAGCAGATGATGGAGCAATGGCATTACTTTTAAGAATAAAAGTAATATGACTCTTTTGTGTGTGTGTGTGCACAATTTACCAACTAAGAATGATGGAGTGCCATAGAAAGCATAATTTATTTCATAATGAATCCAGTCTAAAATTTATAGAATTGAAGTCATAAAATACATTTAAGGTGTCTCAAATTGAACTATCATACTTATCACAGAGGAAAATATCAAAGAAAGATAATGTTTATTAAAAACATTTTTTTTGGCTACACTGTGTGGCCAGCAAGATCTTAGTCCCCTAACCACAGATTGAACCCATGCCCTTGGCAGTGAGAGCATGGTGTCCTAAACACTGACTGCTAGGGAAGTCCCTAAAAACATTTTTATTTGTAAAACTTCTGAATATCTATCAAATTAGAGGTGATATTATGGCAAACCACTCAGTCCCATCACTCAGCTTCAGTGATTGCCAACATGGGATCAGTCTTGTTTCATCTTAATTCTCAAATACTTTCCTCCATTGGGGGATTATTTTGAGGCAAATATCAGATAGGATAGCAGTTCTTTCATAAACACTTCATTATGCATCTCTTCCCAGGTGACTCAGTGGTAAAGAATCTGCTTGCCAATGCAGGAGATGTGGGTTTGATCTCTGAGTCAGGAAGATCCCCTGGTGAAGGAAATGGCAACCCACTCTAGTATTCTTGCTTGGAGAATACCATGGACAGAGGAGCCTGGCGGCCTACAGTCCATGGGGTTGCAAAGGCTCAGACACGACTGAGTGACTGAGAACACACACACACACATCTCTAAAAGAAAAGTTCTTCTAAAACGTGGAACTACTAAAAAAGCCTCTTGATGAAAGTGAAAGTAGAGAGTGAAAAAGTTGGCTTAAAGCTCAACATTCAGAAAATGAAGATCATGGCATCTTGTCCCATCACTTCATGGCAAATAGATGGGGAAACAGTGGAAACAGTGTCAGACTTTATTTTTGGTCTCCAAAATCACTGCAGATGGTGACTGCGGCCATGAAATTAAAAGACACTTACTCCTTGGAAGAAAAGTTATGACCAACCTAGATAGCATATTCAAAAGCAGAGACATTACTTTGCTGACTAAGGTCCATCTAGTCAAG
Organism: Capricornis sumatraensis; assembly: GCF_032405125.1. Taxonomy (NCBI): domain Eukaryota; kingdom Metazoa; phylum Chordata; class Mammalia; order Artiodactyla; family Bovidae; genus Capricornis; species Capricornis sumatraensis. Next base: position 9,530,029 of record NC_091089.1, on the reverse strand, counting down.
GCTATGGTTTTTCCCGTGGTCATGTATGGATGTGAGAGTTGGACTGTGAAGAAAGCTAAGCACCAAAGAATTGATGCTTTTGAACTGTGGTGTTGGAAAAGACTCTTGAGAGTCCCTTGCACTGCAAGGAGATCCAACCAGTCCATTCTGAAGGAGATCAGCCCTGGGATTTCTTTGGAGGGAATGATGCTGAAGCTGAAACTCCAGTACTTTGGCCACCTCATGTGAAGAGTTGACTCATTGGAAAAGACTCTGTTGCTAGGAGGGATTTGGGGCAGGAGGAGAAGGGGATGACAGAGGATGAGATGGCTGGATGGCATCACGGACTCGATGGACGTGAGTCTGAGTGAACTCTGGGAGTTGGTGATGGACAGGGAGGCCTGGCGTGCTGTGATTCATGGGGTCACAAAGAGTTGGGCACAACTGAACAACTGAAATGAATTGAACTGAACTATTATTACAACTGAAACTTAGCAATGATTTTCCTAATGTTATGAAACAGTTCATCAGACTTGCCCCAATTATTTTATGCATTTCTTTTTAAGTTTGTTTAAATCAGGAGCAAGTAAGTTCACATTTACAGGAACCCATGTTCTTTTATAACAATAATTCTTAAAAAAAGAAATGTGTCTTTTGAGCCTAGAAATTCACTTGTAGTGACTCTTCTGATGGTTCCACCTTATCTGGATAGATCTGGTATCTCCCTTAAAAATGTAATCCTTCTCTAAGGTGTTTTTCTCTGAAGACTCCTTCAGAACAAGAAACCTTTCAAGGCACTCTCTTTTGCGAGTCCTACAAAGGAAATGAAACTCTAAAGCAAATGGTGACCCAAGAGTCCAATGACATTTAATTTGAGCACTTAATGTTGATGTGGTGGCCACAACTACCATGAATCTAAAGTGTGTTCTTTTATCTATTTTATCTTGTCAAAAATTTCATGACTTTGACCTTTTCTTCTCCCACAACCTATACATATATAGTAGGATTTTAAAAGTATTTTTGGCAATCAAGATTTTCTTCTGATCCTTGTGTGAAAAAAGAAACACTTATGATCTTGAAAAAAGCATATGTTAACTTCCTTTGAGTTCTTTAGATCAGCTAAAAGATGAATTTGCCATTTTAAGAAGATAATATTGCAAAGATCTGTCTTCAAAGTGAACCTATGCTGGAATACATTTTTATCTTAGGAAATTTATATTTTTTAAAGGAAACAGCAACCAAATTTGGAAACCAGTGTGTGTAACCAATGGATCAGGTTTTTCAAAGAACCATGTCTCAAAAAATAGAGCTTTTGATTTCTTAAAATGATCTCTGAAGTTCCATCCTGAAATACATAAATCAACAAATTGAATTTTAATGAAAAATCAAGGGTGTTTTTCAAAGGACAGTTGAATGCAGCTTTGAAAAATGAGAAGACAGAGAATTATCAGCTTGTTATAACGGCATTGACTTGACACTAGCATTTTTATGTTTAAGTAAGAAAGGATATGACATCAAGGACAAATGAGGAAAGCAGCTTGTTTAAAAACACAACCGGCACAGCCCACCTTCCCCCGCCCCCACCTATGGACTTTCTCATCAGCTCGTTGAACCGCCTGCTGGAACACCAGCTACCAGAATCATAATCACACATTCTGCTTCCAGTTCATTTCAGTGTAGCTGTGCATTTGTGCTCAGTTGCTTCAGTCGTGTCCGACTCTGTGCGACCCTGTGGACTATAGTCCTCCAGGCTTCTCTGTCCATGGGATTCTCCAGGCAAGAACACTGCAGTGGATTGCCATGTCTTCCTCTGGGAGATCTTCTCAACTCAGTGATCAAACCCATGTCTCCTACATTGCAGGTGGATTCTTTACTGCTGAGCTACCAGGGAAGCTAATTGCCTCCAATGAAGATGAGGCCAGCATGTTGTAGAGTGCATTCAGTAAAATGTTCTAGAATTCCTCCCATCACTTTGTAATGTAGTGTTCAAAATATAAACACACATGGATGTCATGTACATTAGATCTCTGCAAAGTAATGCTTTGAGACTGTTATTTTATTGTTCCCATGTCCACGGGGAGGACCTGAGATGGTGGGGCTGGGCAGGTGGCTCGTGTTGCAGTTGACGGCAGGGATGTTCCTCAGGTTTGGATATTAGGTACGAGTAACATGTGTGTTCCACCTCACTGTGCTGCAAATTCATAAGAAAATGGACAAACTTAAAATGAAAAAGTACAATTTCAGACCATGCAACTTCCCTTGGTGTGGTAAACATGGAATAAATCAGTCAACAAGCAGGAGAAAATTGAGAGTAATTGCTAAAGTGTCAGACAGTGAAAATGGCACACCTCTTTTTGAGCATGATAAGGGCTTTATGTTTATGTTTGTTCCTCTATATCTTACTTTCCTGTGTCTTCTTTCTGTGGGGAAGAAAGGTTATCACTATGGCTGTTTGCTAAGTTTTTCTACATTGAATAATTACAAAGAATATACAGTCATTGAGAAAGGAAGTAATTTTCTAGGTAAGGCTATGCCAAGATGTCATAATGAATAAAGGACATTATTAAATCTTAAATTTAGATGAATATAGATAACTGAGTAACATGTCATGTATTATTATGCCTTAATTCTGAGTGTGTTTGTATTTCATTCATCATCAGTGGGGATATTTAGGTCCTGTGTATACAGAAAGGATAAAAAAGAGAAACAGTATCTATCTTTAATTTTCATTCTTCTTTTTTTTTTTTTTAACTTTTGGTCACATGTCACAGCATGTGGGGTCTAATTCCCTGACCAGGGATCGAACCTGCACCCCCTGCATTGGAAGGCAGAGCCTTAACCACTTAACCACCAGGGAAGTCTCTACCTGTCTTTTTAAAAAACCTACCACCTACATTTTGAGTCATTGGCTTGGTTTCATCCACATTATGGTCTGTAATTTTTACTTTCTGTTCCCAGTGCAGTTTAGCTTAGGGATTGTGGTTTGCTTACATAAAGTATACTTACTTTTCTAAGCATACTTACTTATCAAAGAATTTCCTGAATTTGGGGTGCTATGGAGTAGGGATTTCATTGAATAAATTGAGAACTTCTCTGATGGTCCAGTGGTTAAGACTTATCCTTCCACTGTAGGAGGCATGGGTTCGATCCCTGGTCGGGGAAATTCTGCAGGCCACGTGGTACGGACCAAAGGAAAAATGAAGTTGGATCCATCTGGGATGCTTATACTTGTTATTGAAATAAAATATCTTTAAAACAAACTTATGGTTGCCAGAGGGAAGGGATAGTTAGGGACCTTGGGAAGGTCATACATACACTGCTAAATTTAAAATGGAAAATCAACAAGGACCTGCTGCAGAGCACAGGAACTCTGCTCAGTGTTATGTGCCAGCCTGAATGGGAGGGGAGATTGGGAGAGAATGGATACATGTATATCTATGGCTGAGTCCCTTTGCTATTCACCTGAAACTGCCACAACATTGTTAGTTGGCTATCAGTTCAGTTCAGTTCAGTTCAGTCACTCAGTCGTGTCCGACTCTTTGCGACTCCATGAATTGCAGCACGCCAGGCCTTCCTGTCCATCACCAACTCCTGGAGTTCACTCAGATTCATGTCCATCAAGTCTATACCACAGTACAAAATGAACAGTCTAAAGTGTGGAAAAAAGAAAGTATCCTTATATTCTTGCTTCAGTAACATATGATGTTGCTTGATGCAAATTAAAAGATTTAAGATTGTGTGTGAAAGCTTTTCATCCTTGGAATAATCATAGTGGAAGTGTCAACCCCTCAGTAGGGTCTTCTGCAGAAATTTCACTCTGCTGGTTTTCTAGCCCCATTTTTTTTTTCTAGCTCTGTTTGGAGCTCCCTGTACTATGTAGGGTCAGTGTATGAGTTTGCCTTCTTGCTTGATCTAGGGTATTCTTGTGGGTTCTGCTGGTCTGATTGGCCACTGGAGGTATGGTGACCCCATAAAGATTTCATGCTAAAGAAGAAGGTTGAACTCAGTGAATTCTGTGATTACACATTCAATTTACACATTTTTGAGATGAGCCTTTCTTCCATTTTTAGCCATAATTTATTTCATTTCAACAAATGGCTACTTCAGTTAGTCTGAAACTTAAAAAGAACACATTTGAAATGCTTTTTCATTTACACTGCTATGTACTCATCTTTGTTGGAATGTAGTTACAGTACTGAAACTACTACTATTTAGGTTCTTTTCTACTAAAGTTTTTTCTACATCTTACTCCTTTTTGTTGTTCACTTATTTCATGTAGTCCTTCAATATGAATCATTTATTATTTTTAATTTCTTCTATAAACATTTAGCTACTTTCTATTCCTATTATACCTTCTTTAAAGAAATATAAATATTTGACTTCTTTACTCTTAATCTCTCCCTCTACATTTTTAAAGCTTTCCATTTTCTTATTTTGAAGGTATTTGCATCCTTTATAGTTCTTGATTTTCTTTATATTTTACACCTAGCTTTCAGAATTTTTCATTCATGTTCTTTACAGTTTATTTTTTAATACTTCTGTTTCATTTTACTTGTTTTGAACAACTTCTCTTTTCTTAAATAAAGTTACATTTTAAAGATATTGACAGTGAAATAGTGGGACTGTAGAGGGTCTTGTAAGGGTCCACATCATGGTGGGAGGTGGCTGGGGCTATCTCCTGCTTTGTCTGTCCCCAGAGCTCTTCCTCAAATTCTTTTGAATAGATTTTCACTCTTTTCTGATACAAATGTTCCAGATGTTTCTTTGGGATGCCCAGACTGATAGGATAGTTACCCTGTTTAGGCTATTTGTGATATTTATAAAGGGAAGGTGCATGTGAACTTACAGTACAGTATTGTTTGAATTTGCACATGATTCCACTTGTAGCCAAAAATATGTTGAACAGCTATGTGTTATGACAAAAATAAACAGTAGTTGCAGCAGCAAGAGGTTGCTGGGAGCCAGCACAAGGAGTCCCACCCGTGGCAAAGGTCATGAGGTTAAGGGGTCTGACAGGCAAAGGCGAGTCGGGCCTTAAGGGAGCCTTGTTGAATTTTCTTGAACATCTGCCCCCAAAACCAGAGTCTGCCTGCCTTACTGTATGGTGCTTTCCACTCTTCTAACATTAACAGGGGGTTTATCCCCCCACCCCCTGGAGAAGGAAATGGCAATCCACTCCAGCATTCTTGCCTGGAAAATCCCATGGATGGAGGAGCCTGATAGGTTGCAGTCCATGGGGTTGCAAAGAGTTGGACATGACCGAGTGACTTCACTTTCACTTTCACTTTACCCCCTACCACTTTTTTCTGGGAAAGGTTAATTTAGAGCTTTTAGATAATAAGTCTCCTGGGCATAATACAAGTGTTTCAATCCAAAAACCCCTCTGATGGCTTTCTAGCCTGCCTACAGGACTCTTACAGCTGCACATGTGATTGTTTGTGGCCTCCCGACTGAGAGAGGCACAGGAAGCTTAAAACATCCTAGGAATGTAGGGGCTTCTGAGGAGTCAAAATCATTAGAATAGGACTAATTAAGGGCTTCATTGTTGAGCCAATACTTGCTGCCAAATTTTCATACCTTTTATTTGTTGATATAGTTGGTATATAGAAAAAACAAACAAAAAAAGAAAAAAAGAAAAAACAAGTAGCAACATAGATCTTTGAGTTAAGTACCTTCTTTGTTATAACCCACTGCACCTTTGTTCTATAGGGATGTAACTTTAGTGCTTTAAGGGTGATGCAGATTGAAGAAAAACACTTCAGGGGAAATGACATTAACATTCATTAAGGAAGAGAGCCATAAAGTGTTAACAGGCCTCTTGGCCAGAAGATAATGTAAATCACCTGAGACCTTTTGTATACAAAAAGATATACAGAAAGGGTCAGGACTGCTGCCCCTGCCTGACTCTGTATCTTTCATTATGTAAAACTTAGGGTATATAAACACCTTGAAAATAAAGTTATGGGGTTTTTGCACAAGCTTGGCCTCCCTTGTGTCGACTCTCTCTCTCTTTTTCTCCCTCTCCCTCCCTCTCCTTTTCAGGCTGATCCCTTGGAATGCGGAGGCTTACCGAGTCTATTTATTTGCCCTGGCTTCTAAGACCCACGTGAGAGGGAACCCAAGGCGGTGCAACCTCCGCTATTCAAGTGGGCGCCAGTAGCCTAACGTAGATGGTGCAAGTTTCTTGTCTTGGAACTTTATTAGCTTTCCATGTAAACCAAGGAATATCTGCCTCTTTTCTCCACTCATTTTTCTACTACACTATTTCTAATCGCCCTCCATATCTTTAATTAAACAATTAATTCCTAGGACGCCGACTCTGTCCCCCCTTCGAATTCCCTGGATCCACTGGGGCTGGACCCCGACAGGAGGTGATAATAAACAAGACCTAAACTTGTAGATGCTGGGCTTCCCTGGTGGCTCAGTGGTAGAGTATCTACCTGCCAATGCAGGAGACACAGGTTCCATCCCTGGGTCAGGAAGATCCCCCAGAGAAGAAAACAGTAACCCACTCTGGAATTCTTGCCTGGGAAATCCCAGGGACAGAGGAGCCCAGTGGGTTGAGTCCAAGCGGTCTCAAAGAATCAGATATAACTTAGTGACTGAACAACAACAAAACTTGAAGATAGGGTAAATCTTGCTTGCAAGGACTCAGTTGAATTAGAAAGCTGACAAGATACACTGGTTTCTTGATAAATATGCCTGGGACCTGAGGAATGTAACCCTGTCTGTCCCCGAGGAGCAATAGTTCAGGATTCACTAATTCCATGTCAGAGGTGATTTTATGAATCATAATAAACATGGATAAGAAGTAGGGGCTGTGCGTTCTGAACAGATGTGACCCTGAAGAGTGTGTGCAAGGTTTCTAGCCATACTTCTGCCGTGGGTGGTCTCTCCTGAGCCTGCCCTGATTTTATCCACTTGCTTTTCCATCACTTCATGGGAAATAGATGTGGAAACAGTGGACACAGTGTCAGACTTTATATTTTTGGGCTCCAGAATCACTGCAGATGGTGACTGCAGCCATGAAATTAAAAGATGCTCACTCCTTGGAAGAAAAGTTATGACCAACCTAGATAGCATATTGAAAAGCAGAGACATTACTTTGCTGACTAAGGTCTGTCTAGTCAAGGCTATGGTTTTTCCAGTGGTCATGTATGGATGTGAGAGTTGGACTGTGAAGAAGGCTGAGCGCCAAAGAATTGATGCTTTTGAACTGTGATGTTGGAGAAGACTCTTGAGAGTCCCTTGCACTGCAAGGAGATCCAACCAGTCCATTCTGAAGGAGATCAGCTATGGGATTTCTTTGGAAGGAGTGATGCTGAAGCTGAAACTCCAGTACTTTGGCCACTTCATGCGAAGAGTTGACTCATTGGAAAAGACTCTGATGCTGGGAGGGATTGGGGGCAGGAGGAGAAGGGGACGACAGAGGATGAGATGGCTGGATGGCATCACTGACTCGATGGACGTGAGTCTGAGTGCACTCCGGGATTTCGTGATGGACAGGGAGGCCTGGCGTGCTGCGATTCATGGGGTCACAAAGAGTTGGACATGACTGAGCGACTGAACTGAACTGAACTGAACTGAACTTAAAAAGTTTCATCCCGTGGTTCTGGTTTTCCTTAGGTACCTCCTGGAGCTAGGCAGCACCAACCAGACCTGGCTAGGTCTGGAGTGATGCCTGATGGAGACCTTCAGCCATGCTTCTATGGGATGGGCCCATCGGGGAACAAGCCAGGACTGTTACATTGATTGAAAATGAAAGTTTTAGTCACTCAGTCCGACTCTTTGTGACCCCATGGACTCTAGCTTGCCAGACTCCACTGTCAGTGGAATTCTCCAGGCAAGAATCCTGGAGTGGGTAGCTGTTCCCTTCTCCAGGGGATTTTCCTGACCCAAGGATTGAACCCAGGTCTCTTGAATTTCAGGCAGATGTTTTACCATCTGAGACACCAGGGAAGCCTCATTATGTTCACTAAAAAACAAAACAAAAGCAAAAACCTAAGAAGAAAGGATATTCCTTAATAGAGTTGTGACCTTAGTCTTTCTAAATCCAGGAAACAGGCCAAAGAGTTGCTGTGTCCCACTAGTCTGTCTGCAGTAAACCAGGGAAGCCGTTTGGGAAGATGGAGAGTCCCCAGTCAGGTCACAGCACACTTCCAGTGTCAAGATTTGTCCCTTTTAGTGGACCTGATATTTCCTTTGATTGCCCTTTTCCTGTTCACTGGATGTGGAGGACTCAGTGAAGGGGGAACCAGGCCCGTGGTCGAGCTCCCCCACCGACCATCCTCCTCGCTGACTGGGGTCCCTGGTGGGCTGCCATCTCTGGGGTGGCACAGAGTTGGACACAACTGAAGCGACTTAGCAGCAGTAGCAGCAGCGAGGGCTCAGACCGCGGCCCTGCCCCTGCCTTTATGGGCACCACATCCTTCGAAGTCCCCAATTCCCTCAGTGACCCGCCTTGTGGGGCCTGGGGTTCTCCTCTGCTTGACTCGCCCTGACTCCTGTTCCAGTAGGATGTCCTAGTTTAGGAGTCGCCGAGACCTCCTGCCTTAAGGGTACAACACACAATCTCTTATTAGAAGGTGAGCCTGGCCCCTCGGATGTAGATTGAATGACTGGCAGCACTCTGAACAAGGCCAACCACGGTGGTCTCCAATGTAGGATGGATTTTCCAGAGTGAGTCTCAGTGGTTACGACTCTTTCCAAAAATATAGCTAGTATTTTCCCCAAAGGAAGGGAAACTCAGAACTAGATGAAGCAAAACCAAGCATTTGGTTTAGTGTAGTAAAGGGTTTAGACCAAGGGCTTCCTGTTTCCATCATTAGGGAAATTCGCAGGAAGAACTGTTGTTAGTTCTTCTGTTGTTATTCAGTCACTTTGTGTCCAACTCTTTGCGACCTCATCGTCAGCAGCACTCCAGGCTTCCCTGTCCTTCACTGTCTCCCAGAGTTTGCTCGAACTCATGTCCACTGAGTCAGTGATGTTATCTAACCATCTCATCCTCTGCTGCTGCCTCTCCATTTGCTTTCTATCTTTCCCAGCATCGGGGTCTTTTCCAATGAGTTGGCTCTTTGCATCACGTGACCAAAGGATTGGAGCTTCAGCCTCAGCATCAGTCCTTCCAAAGAATATTCAGGACTTATCTCTTTTAGGATGGACTGGTTTGATCTCCGTGCTGACCAAGGGACTCTCCAGGGTGTTCTCCAGCACCACAGTGGGATTAACATGTTCTTCAGTGCTCAGATTTCTTTATGGTCCAATTCTCACATCCATACATGACTACTGGAAAAACCACAGCTTTGACTAAGACCTTTGTTGGCAAAGTGATGTCTCTGCTTTTTTAAATTCTACTCTCTGTCAAATACCCAGATCCTGGCTCTCTCCATAAATATCTATTTCTTGTCCTTTTGGTAGAGTTCCCTGAGGGCTGGTCATAATCTTTCTCAATATTTAAATTATTCCTGATGCTGTAGATATCTGGACACATTTGGATAATCTTCTAAACACTATTTGTTCATTATAGAGCAATTTATTAAGATATCAGAGTGCTTGAATTAGCTTTGGGATTAACAATGCTTTATTTGCAATTTTTGAATAAGTAGAACACTACTTCCCCAAGGGCAATTCTAGAATGCAAATACCAGTGGTACATTTTTATTCCTGGGGCAGACTTTTTATTTTGGGTATTTCTTGGCTCTCACATAGATTTGGTGGTCGAGGGGGGAGCAGTGGAAAGCCTTTAGTTGGTCATCAGGTATTTTCTGCTGTTTTGTATTTAAATCATAAAAAGAAATGAGAATCTTTCCTATTTAAAAATGACTCCTAGAGGTTGAAGCACTAGAAATCCTTATGGATGTGTTTGTCCTTTGGAATCTTATTATCAGCTTGCAGAAACCTTGAAGATGACCAGTTCTCTAACATACCAAAGTATTGGAAATATTTATTTATACTAGATGGAAAAAATGTATGATGAAAGTATTAAAAGTATTTCACCAATTTGACTTTTCAGTTTAATTTGAAGGATGTCATTAGAGAAAGGTGAAGTATAATTTTCAGATTCATTGAAAAGCTTTAAGAAATTAGATGAATGGTAGGAAAAACCATCAATTAAACTAGAACTTACAAAATTGTTTTGGTAACTGTAAGAGAAGTTCTCATCTGAGGTTCTATTTTCCTGATAATAATTGCCAAGGAAACTGAAATTGCATTACAAAAATTGCTTCTTGTTCTTATACTTGCCTTAAAAAGAGTCAAATTGTATACTCAATTGTTTCACAATTGCAACAGTACTTTCATGTGCCTCTCTGATACTCTATCTTGCAAAGTTAAAGATTTAAAAAGGAAAATGAGTTGAAAGACTCTACTGTAAGGTCATAGCACTAATAGGAGTTCCAACAGTATAGCTGGTTATTTTCCAAATTTATACACATGTGTGACAAGAGGCACTCTACCGTCGAGTTATGCAATCTGTTTCAGTATTGATTTCTTACATTTTATTTTATGTTTTCGATAAGACCAATTTTCGAGCATGCTGCTAAAGCATATTGGTTTCTTCAGATCTGCAATGAGGACAGAGGTCAGATATCTTCTGTGTGTGGGTGTGTGAGTGAACATGTGTATGAAATAATTTATTTATATATCAGTTTTCATAAAATTTGTGTGAATTTTAGAGGCATTTGAGATGTAGCTTGAAAATGAAGTCACCAGACAGCCCTTCTCTAGATGATAAATTTAGGAGTGAAATGTACCGTGGAATAAAAGTCTTACTAATGGAGTTTAGTAAGTAGTGAAAACAAATAGAGAGTTTACTTTGAAGTGTGTGAGAAATTCTTCAGTGTTCAGCCATCTATCATTGTTTCATTGGCTGGCAAATAATATATGGATGAAACCCAGGGAGCTTACTAATGACTCTGGGTTATTAATTCTTCTTACAGATCCATTATGCTAACATCGCATCAACCATCAGAGTGTTCAGATGGTCCTCTGATCTGGTTACACTCCCTTCTATTTATGTAACCTTATTTAGTTTCTTTTTTCTTCATTTTAAAGAGATTTCATTATTATGTTATTATTCATGCTAACAGTAATAAAAGTATACTGAACTTTATAATGCATGGGACAATATTGCAGAGAAATATTGCATCCAGTTTTATCTTTGCAATGAAGCTCTCTTGAAAGTAGGTCAGGAATTAGCATTTCATTTAAAAATATCATTTAAGTGTTTAAATGGCACATGTGTGAGCCTGACAGTTCATGTAATGTTTTTGCTTCCATAATGCCATTCCCCAAAGATAACCACTTTTAACTGTTTTCCCTCATTTCATAATTTTTCTAAAATCTGTATTAATTATGGACCTCAATTTTCACATGTAGCATATATACTTGCACAAATATGTATTTGCATGTATTTTGATTTGTTGTTGTTCAGTCGTCAAGTCATGTCTGATTCTGTGACCCCATGGACTGCAGCATGCCAGGCTTCCCTATACTCCACTATTTCCCAGAGTTTGCTCAAGTTCATGTTTTGATATATTTAGGGTTGGTTTTTTTTTTTTTGGAGTCAAGTTGATTTACAATGTTAGTTTCAGGTGTATAGCAAAGTGATTCAGTTTATATATATGTGTGTGTGTGTGTGTGTGTATGCAAAACAAATATGAAAAAAAGTTGATTTTCTTTTCTTAGCTTTTTTTTTAATTAGAAAGGATGATGAATGTTACCACCTGCACTTGAATTTTTTAACAGTTAAATAATATTTCATGATATGTGGAAAAGTTTGGAATTCTTAATAGTATTGTTTAGATGAGAATGAGACTTAAATTACAGTGTTATCAGAGAGAAAGCTATGGACGTTTACATATTAATTAAGAAAAATTGAGATGAAATAGAAGTACTTGAATCCTTGAGAAAGCAAAAAAATAAAAACCCAATTATATCCATTTCACATATTTGGATAACTTAAAATAGGGGAATATAAGTGTCCTAAAAATCTTACTCAACAAGCAGGGATAATGCAATGTCTCTAACAGAATGAAAATTAATTAGGACAAAAGTAAAATTCTAAACAACTGCACAATAAAAGATGAAGGAGAGGTGAATTACTAATAAACATGAACAGGATTTAAGTTTGATATTATTGGTGTTGGGGTTGTTCCAATATACTCATGTGATCACAGGTTTTCTTTAAAGAAGGCAGAGAAGCTACAATTGGATGTAGGAGGTTTGGTTCCATTGTCTTAGGATGGTAACTTAGTGCTAGGATGCTACCTTAGCTCTTCAGAGCCTAAGTTTCCTCCCCACTCAAAAGTGAAAGTGTTAGTGGCTCAGTTGTGACAAGGTCTTTGCAATCCCATGGACTGTAGTCCACCAGGCTCTTCTGTCCATGAAATTATCTGGTCAAGAATACCGAAGTGGGTAGCCATTCCCTTCTCCAGGGCATCTTCCAGATCCAAGAATCGAACTGGGGTCTCCCGCATTTCTGAAGGCAGATTCTTTACCATCTGAGCCACTAGGGAAGCCCCCTGAAACAGTCAAATAGGTGTACTTTAAGACCTTTTTGTGAAATTGTTACAAAATGAGACAGACTTCCTTTCCAGCCAGTTGGCCTGCAGGAATCATCTGTGTCTCCATTTCTTTCTTGCGCTCCACGCAGGTTGCAGATGCTGCCGCACTGAGCTGTGTTACTCTTTACGCCCCTCCTCAGATTCCACAGCCGCACCAGCAGCCAGTGCGGCAGACCGTTCTCTGCTCCTTGAAACGTGTTCTTCATTTGGCTTCAAGCACTGGCTTCCGTCCTGACTTCTGGACCTTTCTTTCTCAGTCACCTCTGCTCATTTCTCCTTGGTGATGGAGCACCTAGTGCTCAGTCTCGTGGCTTTAAATATCACTGATAAGAGGGAGACTCCAAATTTAAATCACCAAGCTGATTCCTCCCCGAGTGCCTAACTGCAAATCCTGCTTTTTTTTTTACTTCTGTCATTTTTAAATTAAATTTTTATGTTATATTGGAGTGTAGTTGATTTGCAATGCTGTGTCGGTTTCACGTGTTTAGCAAAGTTATTCAGTTATACGTATACACATATCTATTTTTTAGATTCTTTTTCCATTTCGGTTATTACAGAATATTGAGTGGCATTTCCTGTGCTATACAGTAGGGCCTTGTTGATTATCTACTTTATCTATTTATCTGTTATCTTTTTTTTTGATATGCCCACTTGGATAAACACTTGAAACTTGACTTCTCCAAAATGGAGCTCCTGGTACAAGCCCAGTAAACCTGCTTTTCCCCAGCCTTCCTCACCTCAGTGAATGGCAGCACCATCTTTCCAGCTGTTTTGTATAAAGCTTTTGGGTTCATCCTTTACTTTTTCTTTCGAAGACCATGTTCCAGTTACTAGAAAGTTCTGTTGGTTCTACCTTAAACGTATCTTGGGAATCAACCTACATCTCACTCTTTCCTCTGCTGTTTCTCTGGCCTGATCATACCTTGCCTGGATTATTGCAGCAGCCTCCACACTGGTTTTCCTTCTCCTGACCCTGACCTCTTTTCAGTCTGTTCTCAACTCTCACCAGGTGATAATAGTAACATGAATCAGCTCACGTTCCTCATTTGCCCCCAAACCTCTTGCTCCATCTCATTCAGAAAAACCGTGAACTCCTTCCATATTTAGCCACCCCTTGGTTGCCTCTCTGACCCTCTCTCCTATTAATTCTCTCTCTTACATTCTCCACTCCAGTAACACTGGTCTCCTTGTCACTCCTCGAACAAGCCAGGTGTATTTCTGCATGAGAGCTGTTTCCTCGGCTGTTTCTTATCCCTAGGACGCCTCCATCTCTGAAGCTGTCTGTAGACGTGGCTGTTAACTGGCAGGGATATAGTAGAAGGAATTCAAGGATCGCAGGGATCGTTGAACTCTTTGGACATAGAAAGGCTTTTCTGTTTCTGAAGCTTTACTCTTATTATAATTAATGGAGGAGATTCGTTGTAGACTATACATACAAATGTGAGTTTTCACTTGGAGAGTAGCTCAGTTGCAGTTGGTGAAAATGGAAACATTTCTTATTGTGTGCAAGCACTTAAAAAAACTGCCTTTTAGCAGTGAATACTCGGTAATAACTGACATTACTTGGAACCTTACCTCTAGTAAGTACATAAAATCAACGCCAGTGGGTCTGCTTAGGACTGAGGCCAGGCTGATAAACATGCCTCTGTCCATGACCATTAGAGTGAGACGGTGTCCGTGCTCACGGAGGGCACCCATGGGGGCTGATGGCTCCCTGCTTTGACCTTCACCCGTGGAATTCTCTGGGTGAGGGAGAGGGGGGATGTTCCTTGAAGTGCCTCTTGCCATGCCTCCTCTTCAAGGAGGTTATTCCAGTTAATTTAGAAGAACCTGAGAACTTCACGGAGCACAGTTAGAAAGCCACTATTCTACACTGTATTTCTAGAGTAATGATTACTTCTAGAGCATCTTAGGATGGACTTACTTTTCTTCTTGAATTTGGGAGCAGAGTACTTATTTGTTCTCCTGAATTTCCCCCTCCAGCACCCCTCCCCCCCAAATCTTTAAAAAAGTAGGAATTAAATATTTCTTGTAGGGATGTGTAATATTCAGCCGAGGGGATTTGCGAAGTCATAGATCTCTCTAGGGTTTATTTATGAAATGACTCGGGGACATTCCTCATTTTAGAGAGGCTGGCTCTGAGGGACCTGGAGCCAGTTAGCCACTTGGGGGACCAGGAGAATTGGTCAGCTGTTGTTTCCAGTAGTAGTACTGGTGGTGTTCAGTCGAGCAGTTGTGTCCGTTTCTTTGCGACCCCATGGACTGTAGCCCATCAGGCTCCTCGGTCCATGGGATTCTCCAGGCAAGAATACTGGAGTAGGTTGCCATTTCCTTCTCCAGGGGATCTTCCCAACCTAGGGATCGAACCCATGTCTCCTGCATTGGCAGGCCAATTACTCACCACTGAGCTATGAGGGAAGCCCTGTTTTCAATAATAGCATTACAATGTTTAAAGACAAGCGTCAGAAAGAAGAGGAAAAAGTCTGTGCTGAAGAATTCAGAATATGATACCAAGATTATGATCTCCTTAGGGGGGAAAAAGACATAGTTTGGTTGCCAGTCATCACAGTATTCTTGTAATTAATGCATTTTATAAGATGCCACGACAAGTAGAAGAGCGGATTCATGGCCGGAATGACCATTGATCAGTGATCTTTCATCTGTTTCCTCCAGCTGAGCGACAACACTAAAATTTTCTTCAGAAGGGATTTTTCCAATATCTGTGGTAGAAAGCTAATGATCACACTGCAGTCTTGAGAGAATAATCACTTCTGAAGGTAATGGAAAATTTACAGCCCTAAAACTTTTCTGTGGCCTCTATCCAGCAGTCGTTACCCCAGTCAATATCCTGTCACTGTTAATTAGAAACTATTTGTCCATAGCTGATTTGTCCCTCTGTGGAACTCCTTCAGGAGGACACAGGGCAGGGATGAAGGCCAGTCAAGGCCATGGCTCAGAAAACAAGAGTCAGTTTTCAAAGGACCCGCAACACACCAACTGGTGACCCAGGTTCGTCTCCTTCCATTATTGCTGTCAGGCTGGAGCGCTAATTAAAAATCTCTGTCGGCACAAATGTGTGTTTGGCATCCTCAAATATGTCATCTCTGGGAAGACTGACAGATCGAAGCTGCTGTCACAAGTCTTTCACTCGACTTTGTCTTCATGCGTTCATTGATTTTAGGCCCTAAAAAAAAATGCCAAAGGTCTGTTCTTTTTGGACCCAAATGTTGCTGAAGAAATTTGACTCTAGCCTGGAAATGTGGCTAATCATCTGAAAGAAGCCAGGAAGGCCACGATTTCTTGTCTCATTAGTGACTAAAGAAACACGGACATCGTCGCTGTGGTGTAGTTGGTTATCTATTTATTTTCAAATCCTATTTTTTCTGAAGCTACAGCAGAAAGCCCTTTAATAGTTTTATCTTTTGAAGATAAACCTGATGGTCTATCAATGATAGGAAATAAACCAGATGGTCTAATTATGAGGACCAGATATTTTGCAATTGATCTATGTTTTCAGGATGGTGGTAGGTGTAGCAGAAGTTAAAATATGATGCTAAAATATAAAGTTAGTTTAAAAAACTAACATAAATATAAATCAACAAAAATGCAGCAAGTGGATTTTAAGTGCTAGTATTAGTAAATTAATTGCTACTCCTAATATTCTCCTTTTGGGCTTCCCAGGTGGTGCTAGTGTTAAAGAAATTGCCTGCCAGTGCAGGAGACAGGAGATGTGGGTTTGATCCCTGGTTCAAGAAGATTCCCTGGAGGAGGGCATGACAACCTGCTCCACTATTCTTGCCTGGAGAATCCCGTGGACAGAGAAGCCTGACAAGCTATAGTCCTGGCAGTCTACGCATCCATAGGGTCGCACAGAGTTGGACAGGACTGAAGTGACTTAGCACACACATGCTGTCTCTTGTAATGGCCTGATAGGTTTTGAGGCAAACATTCAAGGATTGTATTAGATCCTACAGTGAAACTTTCATAGCTCACAGTATCAATTATGGTATGTAATTATATTGGGAGACCCTTGGCCATACTTGCAAACACTCTTGCTGCATTTAAAGATGCTAAAAATAGGAGTTGTTAATATCGTTCCCGCAGAGCACTCTGTGAGCTGTTTGACAGTCTGGCAGTAGGGAGCCAGCATCTTGAGGACATTTGGAAGATGGTTAGTGAGTCTTCACAGCAAACTGACAAGAAAATGACCCTGTAAGTTGATCTCGGAAGAGATGTGTGAGTCACGTGCACACTCTCTAGCTTTCCATCTTACTTGCCAAGAAATAGGGGAAATAAATGAGGGAGAAAAACAAAACTGAGCTTGTCCTGTTTAAACTGGTACGAGGGCTGGAGGTTGCTCTTCATGAAAAACTGAGCAAATAAATGCAACATGGCAAAGAAAACTGGATGAATTTGCTTGTGCACATGGGTTTCTTATAGCGGTGCTTTCTCTTGCTGAGGAATACAGGCTCTAGGGCATGGGGACTTCAGTAATTCTGGCGCTTGGGATTAATTGTCCCTCGGCATGTGGGATCTTCCTGGATTGGAGATCCAACCTGTGTCCCCGGCACTGCAAGGTGGATTCTTAACCGCTGGACCACTAGGGAAGCTCCAGAAATAATTTTTTTTAAATAACTTCCTCTGAGACTACTCTATGAAGAGGAACCAGGCATTAATTAGCATTTAATCATTTGTGTTTGATAAAAATTACAGACTGTAGACTCCAATGTCTCCGATCTCATAGCTAAAGGCAGTGTTCCACGTTCTTCTATGTATTAGAGACCCAGGAATAGCAATGAGATGACAGAACACCCAGCAGAACTGTGCTCCTGGAGACGTAGGCATCTGCTGTTTGGACCACAGGTGACTGACTGTCACTGTTTGCAAGTTGCCCAGAACATGGGTCCTTCCTCTGTATTGGGGCTGCCTCACTCTCAGCTCTTTTGGTTTCCTCTGATTGGCCATTGGGCAGGTTAATTTCATTATATTGTATTTCTGACATTGAGCCTTTCATAGTTTCTCTAAGATAAATAGGAGTTTCGAGCATATCTATGGGCTTCCCTGGTGGCTTCCCTACCAGTACAGGAGACCTGGGTTCGATCTCTGGGTCAGGAAGATCCCCTGGAGAAGAAAATGACAAACCACTCTAGCATTCTTGCCTGGGAAATCCCATGGACAGAGGCACCTGGCGGGCTGCAGTCCATGTGGTCTCAAAAGAGTCAAACATGACTTAGTGTGACTAAACAACCATAACAAACAAGCACATCCATGCATATGTGTGATTGGGCATTTTTATGTATAGACATTAATTTTTACTGGTGACCTTGCTTATGACTATATTACTGAGAAAATACAAGTAGTCAGAAGAGAACCTGCACAGGTTGCCATCATCCTGTGTGTCTGCCCCCTGCCCTTCTGTCTCTGAGTGAGTGGCTGAACCCTCTCTGCCTGCATCTCCAGCCTTGGACCCTAGACCCCGCTTCCTCTGCTCTAGAGCATCAGCCCAGCATCTCCACTTGTCTCCTGCGTCTCTTCACTGGCTTTGTTCCTTCTTCAGAACAAAGGCGAAGAGCTTGCAGTGGCATTAAAGTCCTGAACCAAGGGGTCCCCAATGTCCTGTGACCTTAAGGTCCCCTGGCGTCCGGTGCCCCAGTGGCATCACCATCCTGACTGTGTGTCGAGTACCCCCAGCTGGTGCTGGTTCCAGGGGATGTTTGTTCCCAGAGCCCTCTGCCTTCAAAGGCCACCCCTCCCCCATTCCCTCAGCCTTTGCTCAAATGCCACCTTCCCACCGAGGCCAAGTTCAGGTCTGTCTTCTTATTTAAATAGCAGCCTCTCCTCATTGCTCCTAGTTCTTCCCTTGCCTGCAGAGGTTTCCTTCATGGCCACTGTCACCATCTCTCCTGGTAGGCATTTTATTTTCGTTGTCTTATATTCCAGCCTCCAGCCCTCCACCCCATGCAGAGGCAAGTCCTGGCAGAGAAGCTTCAGTGTATGACT
Source organism: Capricornis sumatraensis (assembly GCF_032405125.1). Taxonomy (NCBI): domain Eukaryota; kingdom Metazoa; phylum Chordata; class Mammalia; order Artiodactyla; family Bovidae; genus Capricornis; species Capricornis sumatraensis. Next base: position 9,511,487 of record NC_091089.1, on the reverse strand, counting down.
CCATTGCCAGCACCTACAGACGCCCAGGAGGCACTCAAACAACATTCGTTAACTCGAGAACTGCTTTAGAGACAAATTACCCGCTTTCCCCAGTTGCCTTATTTGGTAGCTGTTCCATGTTTCCCATTTGTGTTTTGTAACTTGGAATAATTCAGTCCTTCTCCCATGGTTCTTAAACAAACAGGATCATAAACTCTTTAAGTAAAATGAAGGAAAAGACCTTTGTATTTATTGTAATGTCTTTATTATTTAGTCCATATTTATAACCTCAAACCACTTGCATTTTCTTGAAATGATTCTTAAGTGTTTTAAACACTTTTTTTTTTCCCCCTGTAAAACACACATTCCCAGAGACACAAGAAATAAAAACACAACACAAACAAAAGAGGGGAGCCGGGTTGAAAAAGAGCTTAGTTGGTGATCCCGAGCAATTAATGAGCCTGGGGCATTTTGGAATCCGGATTACTCCTGGCCGCTGTCTTGGTGCCGAGGGGGGCGCGTTGGGAGCCCTGGCGGCTCTGCTGTACCCTAGATCAGGAACGCGTGCAGAGGAGAGCGGGGAGCAGAGGCTTTTATCTAGGTGACTGAAGTAAAGTCACCCCAAACTACTTTACACCTGGTTTACATCTTTCCCCAAGGTCACACTTCTGTGCTGGGGTTAACGTGACTAGGCGATGCCACACCCGGAAACAAATAGTAGCAGCAACACAAGAAAACAGAGCAGCGTGTTCATCAGGGTCTGGACGGAAGGCTTTGCGATTCGGATCCTCATCACAGCCCAGCGTGTGTCTGCAGGGCGGGGTGGCGAGGTCGGGGGCTAGTAGCTGCTGTGTTTTCTTTTCCATTGTGGTTTATTACAGGCTGTCGGATATGGTTCCCTGTGCCAGACAGCAGGGCCTCACTGTTTATCTATTCTGCATATAATAACTTGCATCTGCTAATCTCCAACTCCCAACCCACCCCTCTCCTAGCCCCCACCACTTGGCAACCACAGTCTGTTCTCTGTGTCTGTGAGTCTGTTTCTGTTTTACAGACAGATCATTTGTGTTGTATTTTAGGTCCCACATGTGTGTGATATCATACGGTATTTGTCTTTTTTAAAATAATTTCCGTTCTTTACTTTGGGCGCACTGGGTCTTTGTTGCTGTGCACGGGCCTTCTGTAGTTGCGGCCAGCGGGGGCCACTCCCCAGCTGCAGTGTGCAGGCTTCTCACTCCAGTGGCTTCTCTTGTTCTAGAGCAGGGACTCCAGGGCACACAGGCTTCAGTAGTCGTGGCACATGAGCTTAGTTGCATGTGGGATCTTCCCAGACCAGGGACTGAACCTGTGTCTTCTACATTGGCAGGTGGATTCTTTACCAATGGACCACCAGGGAAGCCCCCTTTCTCTTTCTAGCTTACTTTGCTGAATATGAAAATCTCTACTTGTATCCATGTTGCTCAAAATGGCTTTGTGTCACCTTTTTAATGGCTGAGTAATATTCCATGGTGCACATGTCCTACGTCTTCTTTATGTACTCCTCTGCCAGTGGACATTGAGATTGCTTCTGTGTCCTGGCTCTTGGAAACAGTGCTGCTATGAACATAAGGGTGCGTGTATCTTTTCGAATTACAGTTTTGTTTGGATAAATGCCCAGAGGTGGGATTGCTGGCTCACACAGTGGTTCTATTTTCAGTTTTTTGAGGCACCTTCATTTTGTTCTCCATAGTGGCTGCACCAACTTCCATTCCCGCCAACAGTGTGGAAGGGTTCCCTTTTCTCCGCTCCCTCTCCAGACTCTCTAATGATGGCCATTTTGGCAGAGGTGAGGTGCTATGTCTCTGTAGTTTTATTTATTTGTTTTTAATTGAAGGATACTTGCTTTACAGTATTATGTTGGTTTCTACCAAACATCAACATGAATCAGCCATGGGTACCTATGTCCCCTCCCACTTGAAAATCCCTCCCTCTTCCCTCCCTATCCCACCCCTCTAGGTTGTTACCCCTCTAGGTTGTTACTGAGCCCTGGTTTGAGTTCCCTGAGTCATACAACAAGTTCCTGTTGGCTATTATTTTACAGATGGTAACGTATGTTTCCATGTTGCTCTCCATACATTCACCTTCTCCTTCAACTCTCCCGCCACGCCCAGAAGTCTGTTCTCTGTGTCTGTGTCTCCATGGCTGCCTTGCAAATAGGTTCATCAGTGCCATCTTTCTAGATTCCATACATAGGCATTAGTATATGATATTTGTTTTTCACTTTCTGACTCACTTCACTCTGGATAATAGGCTCTAGGTTCATCCACCTGATTCAGTTCAGTTCAGTCGCTCAGTTGTGTCCGACTCTTTGCGACCCCATGAATCACATCACACCAGGCCTCCCTGTCCATCACCAACTCCCAGAGTTCACCTAAACTCATGTCCATTGAGTCGGTGATGCCATCCAGCCATCTCATCCTCTGTCATCCCCTTCTCCTCCTGCCCCCAATCTCTCCCAGCATCAGAGTCCTTTCCAATGAGTCAACTCTTCACATCTGATTAGGACTGATTCAAATGTGTTCCATTTTATGGCTGAGTAATATTCCATTGTATATATGTCCAACGGCTTCTTTATCTATTCATCTGTCAATGGACGTCTAGGTTGTCCTAGTTATTGTCCTAGCTAATACATGTTCTAGCTATTATCAACGGGGCTGCAATGAACATTGGGATATGTGTCTTTTTCAGTTATGGTTTCCTCAGGGTATATACCCAATAGTGGGATTGTTGGGTCATATATAAGGGGTTGGGCTTCCCAGGTGGTGCTAATAGTAAAGAACCTGCCTGTCAATGCAGGTAGACATGAGAGACACAGGTTCGATCCCTGCGTCAGGAAGATCCCCTAGAGGCAGGCACGGCAACCGACTCCAGTATTCTTGCCTGGAAAATCCCATGGACAGAGAAGCCTGGTAGGCTGCAGTCTATAGGGTTGCAAAGAATTGGATCCGACTGAAACAACTTAGCATGCATGTATGCACACATGTAAAGGGTTATTTTAAATGGTGCCCTGGGAAGAGCAAAAGCTGGAACTTGGGATAGGAACCCAAGCTCAGGTCCTTCTTTAAATGTCCAGACTCCAGCGTGACAAGGTTGTCATATTGTGAATGCCTGGGCAGCCACTCCAAATAGCTCTTTTCTCATCATGGCGGGGGTGGGGTGGGGGGCATACTGCTGTTATTCCCACTTTACAGATGAGGAAAGCAGAGGGACAGAGAGCTTAAAAAGTTGCTGTTTCTGCTTCTAGTGAGCAGGCTGAGGTTGGACTTGAACTCAGGCAGCCTGGCCCAGATGTCGAGGCCTCACCCTCGATAGCACACGGGCCCCTGAGGGGAACTGTCTTCCCCTCTCTCATCCAGTCACGCCCACCCCCCTGCATGGTTCACACCTTCCCCGAAGTGTAAGGTTGTCCCCTCAGATGGGGTCTCCTGGTCTCAATGACTCTGGGTCCTCCTCTCCTCCCCGAGGCCTTCACATTTATCCTTTCCTGTCTGTCAGACCTCCCAGGAGGAGGAGAATGGCTGATGCATCAGATGTTCACATGTGGCTCTCTCCTCTCCACAGAAGTAGCTGTTTCAGCAGGCCTTTTCCAGACCATGCTTTTTTTCCAAGAAGCAGCTCTGACCGTTCAGAATTAAGGCCTAGGGATGGGATAGTTGTGTGTGTGTGTGAGTTTGCCGGTTTCAACCCACCCTCCTCTAATTATCCAGACTCAGTTGAGTGGCCCAGTTAATTCTCTTAATCACTCACAGTTTATCATCCTGTGTTTCCTTCACTGTAGACATGCTCTTGGTGGGGTCTATTTCCAGGTTACTCCATAATATGGCGATTCTGACGATGGTTCATTTTGAAAACTTACAGAAGTCGTGCCTATCTTATTTTACCTGATCGGAAACAAGACTCTAAATTTTATGTGTGAAAAGATGCTTGCTTTTCTTTTCACTGTATTTGAGGAATTGAGGGACTTACCTTTAACCTGTTAGTTTGGTGGTGGGAAATACAGTGTGTAGATTGAAAGAAAAGTAGTTCTTCACGTCTAATATGTTGGTATGGAGATGGTAAACCACAGGATTTTCTGAAACAATTCCTGTGCCATTGTAACAGGTAGAACTCCTGGGGGCAGCAGGGGGCTGCTAAATTCTCGAATTTGGAACAGAGATGAAGCCCATTTGCTGGGCCTCCAGGCAGGGGCCTGGGGGCCTGTGGTGGTGTCCTCTGCACTTCTTCTATAACTTTTTGCTGGATGTCAGCTCAGGGGAGTCCAGCAGGAGACTTGGAGCATCACAGTTCACCTGTGTGAACTTTGGACAGCTCTCAGATAGAACTGTCCTCTAGTTAAAAGCCTTCTGAAGGAAGGCGAACACCAAAATAAATTAAAATTCTCATTCCATCAAGCATGCGGATGTAATCAGCCTTCTCACCCTCTTGGGACAATAAAGGAACATTTCCTAACTGGAAATTTCTCTTCATTGTTCTTCCTGACCTTTTGAAGGCTCGGCGGTAATAATATGTTAAATTACAAAAATTGTGATCCTAAGTAAAAATTATGGATTTTTGCATGGATTCATCTGAACTGTAATTGATTGTCTAACATGGAAACCATGTTATGTGAATTATGTGGCCCAGTGCTAATATTGGCTAATTTAGACTGTAATTATAATCAGCACGGATCCTTTCAACTGCACTTATGAACTTAGCCACAGTGGGAAAGCATACAGGAATCCCCACAGTGCAGAAACCACTCGGTTCTTCGGAAAACATATAGGCCAAGTTTTTAATTATATTCGGCTGGAGTTCATTTTAATTTTATCTTTCTAAAGAGGAATGGATTTTAATATGACAAAGATGATGCTCATGTTATAAAGGAAGCGCATTAAACAGAGTTTATAATACGTTCCACTGAGATGAGATTTAGCATTTAAAGTGAGAAAAAGGTTATTCTTTACATTAAAAGCATGATTAGTCCAAATGGAACCTGACATCAAATTTAAATACTATCTTGATAGCATATCATATTCCAGATATCTACTGTCGTTGTTGTTCAGTCACTAAGTCGTGTTCAACTCTTTGTGACCCCATGGACTGCAGCAAGCCAGGCTCCCCTGTCCTCCACTGCCTCCTGGAGTTTGCTCAAGGAGCTTTCATGTTCAATTTCATGTCTGTTGAGTCGGTGATTCTATCTGACGATCTCATCCTCTGTCACCATCTTCTCCTTTTACCTTAAATCTTTTCCAACATCAATGTCTTTTCCAGTGAGTCGGCTCTTCTCATCAGGTGGCCAGAGCATTGGAGCTTCAGCTTCAGCATCAGTCCTTCCCATGAATATTCAGGGTTAATTTCCTTTAGGACTGGCTGGTTTATCTCCTTACAGTCCAAAGGACTCTCAAGAGTCTTCTCCAGCATCACAATTCAAAAGCACCAATATGTACTGTATTCATCTATACCCATCTATTTATAAAGATTGTGTATGTATATAATATATACACACTATATTATACTTATATATTGTATATGTATGTGTATATATATTTCTATATACTGTATTATGTATACTGTACTCATTTATTTATAAAGATTTTGTAGCATCCAGAAGAACTAATAAACTAAGATGCAAGCTTTCTACCCCAAGTCATGAGGGGAGAGATCCATTAGTTTTCCATGACTTGGCAAAATAATTGATATCCATGTTTCCTCCTCTAATAGCAGTGCCAGGAAAAGAAAATTCCCCTAGCCTTGTAGTGATATTTTAGACATTTGTTGTTGTGTCCAGCTCTTTTGTGACCTCAAGAATTGTAGCCTGCTGGGCTCCTTTGTCCATGGAATTTTCCAGGCAGAAATACTGGAGTGGGTTGTCATTTCCTTCCCCAGGGGATCTTCCTAACCCGAGGATCAAACCTGGGTCTCCTGCAATGGCAGGCAAATTCTTTATCATTGAGCCACCAGGGCAGGTCAGTTCAGATATAGATAAGCATTATATTCAAAATATTTAATATCCAGAAACATAAATGTGTTTTATTTTTCTGGCATACGATGTCCATTGATGACTGTAGTTGACTTGCTAACAGAAAAATGAAGCTATTTGCAGATAGCTCTTTGCTTAAGTCAGATTGGATTATTTCAGTGTTTTGAAAATAGATGTCATCAGATAGCATATTGAAAAGCAGAGACATTACTTTGGCAACAAAGGTCTGTCTAGTCAAGGCTATGGTTTTTCCAGTGGTCATGTATGGATGTGAGAGTTGGACTGTGAAGAAAGCTGAGTGCCGAAGAATCGATGCTTTTGAACTGTGGTGTTGGAGAAGACTCTTGAGAGTCCCTTGCACTGCAAGGAGATCCAACCAGTCCATTCTGAAGGAGATCAGCCCTGGGATTTCTTTGGAGGGAATGATGCTGAAGCTGAAACTCCAGTACTTTGGCCACCTCATGTGAAGAGTTGACTCATTTGAAAAGACTCTGATGCTGGGAGGGATTGGGGGCGGGAGGAGAAGGGGACGACCGAGGATGAGATGGCTGGATGGCATCGCTGACTCGATGGATGTGAGTCTGAGTGAACTCTGGGAGTTGGTGATGGACAGGAAGGCCTGGTGTGCTGTGATTCATGGGGTCGCAAAGAGTCGGACATGACTGAGTGACTGAACTGAACTGAACTGAAACAGGGAGGCCTGATGTGTTGTGATTCATGGGGTTGCAAAGAGTCGGACATGACTGAGAAACTGAGTGGCTAAGGCCAGGTTAGTAATATTGAGTCTTAATGAAATTAATAGCAATGATTTTGCCATAAGCAGTATTATTATTTTTACTTACTTGGCTGTGCCTGGTCTTAGATGGAACACGTGGGATCTTTGATCTTAATTTGCAGCATGTGGGTTCTGTTCTGTGACCAGGGACTGAACCCAGGCCCTCTGCATTGGGAGTGTGGAGTTTTAGCCAGGGGACCACCAGGGAATTCCCAGCCATAAGCATTATTGATTGCCAAATGATAACTCACTCAATTCTTGAAAATGGTAATTTCTCCTGTAGGATAAATACTGACAATTCAGCTTTACTTCATACACTCATTTCTGATTCAACTCTTGAAAATTATGGCTGACTCCCTTCTCTGCTTACCTGAAACTATCACAACTGTCATAATTGGCTATACATCAATACAAAATAAAAGTTAAAAAAATTAAAAGCAATTACAATTGAAACCCACTATTTATTGATTTTAAAAAATAGCCTAACTTAGCACATTTTAAAATTTTAAATACTTTGTTTACAGATGAGATGATATGATACCTGAGATTTGGGTCAAAACAGGAAGGTGGTGGGGTAGGATGAATTGTGAGATTGGGATTGACATATATATATATATATATGTACTCTATGATACTATATATAGAATAGACAGCTAGTGAGGACAGACTGTACAGCTCAGAGAACTATACTCAGTGCTCTGTGGTAACCTGAATGAGAAGGAAATCCAAAAAGAGGGGAAAAATGTAAACATATAGCTGATTCACTTTGCTGTATGGCAGAAACTAATGGCATTGTAAAGTAACTATACTCCAATAAAAATTAATTAAAATGAAAGCCTTTGACAAAATTCAACATCCATTTATGATAAAAACCCTCCAGAAAGCAGACATAGAAGGAACATACCTCAACATAATAAAAGCCATATGTGATAAGCCCACAGCAAACATTATCCTCAATGGTGAAAAATTGAAAGCATTTCCCCTAAAGTCAGGAACAAGACAAGGGTGCCCACTCTCACTGCTAATATTCAACATAGTTTTGGAAGTTTTAACCACAGCAATCAGAGGAGAAAAAGGGATAAAAGGAATCCAGGTTGGTGAAGAAGAAGTAAACTCTCACTGTTTGCAGATGACATGATCCTCTACATAGAAAACCCTAAAGACCCCACCAGAAAATTACTAGAGCTAATCAATGACTATAGTAAAGTTGCAGGATATAAAATTAATACACAGAAATCCCTTGCATTCCTATACAATGAGAAAGCAGAAAGAGAAATTAAGGAAACAATTCCATTCATCATTGCAATGAAAAGAATAAAATACTTGGGAATAAATCTACCTAAAGAAACAAAAGACCTATATATAGAAAACTATAAAACACTGATAAAAGAAATCAAAGATGACACTAATAGATGGAGAAATATACCATGTTCATGGATTGGAAGAATCAATATAGTGAAAATGAGTATAATACCCAAAGCAATCTATAGATTCAATGCAATCCCTACCAAGCTACCAACAGTATTTTTCAGAAAACTACAACAAATAATTTCACAGTTTGCATGGAAATACAAAAAATTTCAAATAGTCAAAGCAATCTTGAGAAAGAAGAATGGAACTGGAGAAATTAACCTGCCTAACTTCAGACTATGCTACAAAGCTACAGTCATTAAGACAGCATGGTACTGGCACAAAGACAGAAATATAGATCAATGGAACAAAAGAGAAAGCCTAGAGATAAATCCATTCACCTATGGACACCTTATCTTTGACAAAGGAGGCAAGAATATACAATGGAGTAAAGACAATCTCTTTAACAAGTGGTGCTGGGAAAACTGGTCAACCACTTGTAAAAGAATAAAACTTGAACACTTTCTAACACCATACACAAAAATAAACTCAAAATGGATTAAAGATCTAAATGTAAGACCAGAAAATATAAAACTCCTAGAGGAAAACTTAAGCAAAACACTCTCTGACATAAATTACAGCAGAATCCTCTATGACCCACCTCCCAGAGTAATGGAAATAAAAGCAAAAATAAAGAAATGGGACCTAATTAAAGTTAAAAGGTTTTGCACAACAAAGGAAACTATAAGCAAGGTGAAAAGACAGCCTTCAGAATGGGAGAAAATAATAGCAAATGAAGCAACTGACAAAGAATTAATCTCAAAAATATACAAGCAGCTCATGCAGCTCAATACCAGAAAAGTAAATGACCCAATCAAAAAATGGGCCAAAGAACTAAACAGACATTTCTCCAAAGAAGACATACAGATGGCTAACAAACACATGAAAAGATGTTCAAAATCACTCATCATCAGAGAAATGCAAATCAAAACCACAATGAGGTACCATCTCATGCCAGTCAGAATGGCTGCTATCAAAAAATCTACCAACAGTAAATGCTGGAGAGGGTGTGGAGGTGGGAATGCAAACTAGTACAGCCACTGTTTAGAACAGTGTGGCAATTTCTTAAAAACCTGGAAATAGAACTGCCATACAACCCAGCAATCCCACTGCTGGGCATACACACAGAAGAAACAGGAATTGAAAGAGACATGTGTACCCCAATGTTCATCGCAGCACTGTTTACAATTGCTAGGATATGGAAGCAACTTAGATGTCCATTGGCAGATGAATGGATAAGAAAGCTGTGGTACATATACACAATGGAGTATTACTCAGCCATTAAAAAGAATGCATTTGAATCAGTTCTAATGAGGTGGGTGAAACTGGAGTCTATTGTACAGAGGGAAGTAAGTCAGAAGAAAAACACCAATACAGTATCAGTTCAGTCGCTCAGTCATGTCCAACTCTTTGCGACCCCATGAATCGCAGCACGCCAGGCCTTCCTGTCCATCACCAACTCCCGGAGTTCACTCAGACTCACATCCATCGAGTCAGTGATGCCATCCAGCCATCTCATCCTCGGTCGTCCCCTTCTCCTCCCGCCCCCAATCCCTCCCACCATCAGAGTCTTTTCCAATGAGTCAACTCTTCTCATGAGGTGGCCAAAGTACTGGAGTTTCAGCTTTAGCATCATTCCTTCTAAAGAAATCCCAGGGCTGATCTCCTTCAGAATGGACTGGTTGGATCTCCTTGCAGTGCAAGGGACTCTCAAGAGTCTTCTCCAACACCACAGTTCAAAAGCATCAATTCTTCAGTGCTCAGCCTTCTTCTCAGTCCAACTCTCACATCCATACATGACCACAGGGAAAACCATAGCCTTGACTAGATGGACCTTAGTATACAGTATACTAACACATATATATGGAATTTGGAAAGATGGTAATGATGACCCTATATGCGAGACAGCAAAAGAGACACAGATGTAAAGAACAGACTTTTGGATTCTGGGAGAAGGAGAGGGTGGGATGATGTGAGAGAATAGCATTGAAGTCACTGCTTAAGAGAGAGATGCAGTTGTGATAATTTTAAACACTTTAAAAAGCTTATATGTTTTTTGATAGGTCTTATTTATTATGTAAAGATGTAACAAGAAAATTTATTGTCTATGATCGGTCAGTTCAAGAGCCAGCATTAGAAATTCTTTGATTCATGTCAACCATCATTTTATTTCCATAGACTTATTTATATATAAATGGACATTTCTTACAATGTATAGATATCCTATTTCTATTAATGTAATTTTCTTTATTAGACACAGACCAGAGATATGTGTTATTTACACTCTAAGTCCATTGAGTCATATCCATCTCATGGACAGTGTTAAATATCGTGTCTGTTGGAGACATTGGAAGTATGCTTTGTAAGGGCTGTTATTTAAATATTTAATATTAACAATTCTCATTAAATGATACAAATCATTGTGTAGATTTAGACATGCGAGTCATTGTATATAGCATGTTAAAGCTGACACCACTGCAGTTACCTGCGTGCCAATTAGTTCTTTGCTCTTCTTGAACCGCCTGCGTCAGGTCTATCTAAATGGGCACGATGGTTGTGTTTACCAAGATGTCTTTTGCTAATTAGATGTCAGTGGGCTGTCAAAAGTGCAGTTACTGAACATTACTATGGTGGTTAAGAAAAAAGTAGCCCAACTGCCATGTAATTATCTCCGAGTCATAAGGGCATAAATATAAATTATTACATCCTTAGAGCTCAGAGGGGAGGTTTTGAATATAAATACCTTGAGCGTTTTAAGAGATATGGTGTATACATGATCATTCAGAGCTTCTGAATATTGAACATTGAGGTTTCAGAGAGAATGAAGATAAATGGCACTGAACCTAATTGCAAGGTTTTTTGTTAAAATATTCAGGCAATTCGACTGCACAGATGCGAAACAAGGGAGGCAGCCTGTCCCAGCCCTGAGCAGCTGAGAGATCCTAACAAAGTGGCTTAATTTGTATTTATTTTTGGCAGCACCGGGTCTTCACTGCTACGTGGGTTTCCTCTCATCGCAGTGCGTGGGCTCCTCGCTGCGGTTCCCTCTCTTGTTGTGGAGCATAGGGTCTGAGCACTCTTGCTTTAGTAACTGCAGCTCTTGGGCAGTACAGCACATGCTCAATAGTTGTGGTGCAGGGGCTTAGCTGCTTCGTGGCACGTGGGATCTTCCTGGACCAGGGATGGAACTTGCATTTATCGGTGGATTCTTTACCATTGAGCCTCCAGAGAAGCCCTGTTTAATTTTCAGATGCCTCAAATTGCAACTCCTGAAGGGAGTGGTGAGGCTAACTCATAGTCTAATGCTTATTGATCGAATCTGATACATATTTTTATTTCTCAGTAAATTTTTTTTTACATTGAATATTGTTAATACATTAATCTTGACAATACCAAGGTATGGTAACAAATATGCCCTTTTTATTATTAAAAATAGCTATTTGGTCAATTAATGCATACTAATATGCTATTTTTTGTATTCTGTTTCTTCTGTGATTAAAAGAAACTCAGGGAAGATCAAGGTAATTCTTTAACTAAAAGCAATAGCCAAATGATTTAGCAAAGGTTAGCTAGATTGTGCCTGTGTGTGTGCCAAGTCACTTCAGTTGTGTCTGACTCTTTGTGACCCCACGGACTATTAAAAAAATTAATTGTTGAAAAAGTTAATTGACTTGAACTGGGCTCCATCAAATTTTCAAACATATAGGATGCTTCATGTTTTCTAACTAAAAGATTTTAAAAAAATTTTATTTTATATTGGAATATAGCCGATTAACAATGTTGTCATAGTTTCAGGTGAACAGTGACATACATGTATCCATTCTCCCCCAAGTTCCCTTCCCATCCAGGCTGCCACATAACATTGAGCAGAGTCCCATCTGCTATACGGTAGATCCTTGTTGGTTTTCCATTTTAAATATAGCAGTGTGTACATGTCCATCCCAAACTCCCTAAGTATCCCTTCCTCCTGTCCTTCCCCCCAGCAATCATAAGTTTGTTCCTTAAGTCTGTGAGTCTCTTTCTGTTTTGTTAAGTTCATTTGTATCATTTCTTTTTAGATTCCATTTATTAACATGAGGGGTGTCATATGATATTTCTTCTCTGTCTGATTTTCTTCACTCAGCATGAGACTCTCTAGGTCCTCCATGTTGCTGCAAATGACATTATTTCATTCTTTTTAATGGCTGAGTAATATTTAATTAAATTAAAAAATTTTGGGGGAGGGGCTGCACTGTGGGGCATGCGAGATCTTAGTTCCTTGACCAGGGATTGCACTCGGGACTCCTGCCCTGGAAGCATGGACTCTTAACCACTGGGACCACCAGAAGAAGGTCCTAAGATACTTTACTTCAAGATGTAGGAAAAGTTCAACTGCAGAGCTAGAATTTGTACTTTTTCCTCAAGGCTCATACTGCAGCACTGTTTGACAAGAATGCTGCAGCAGCCTGGTTGCCTCATGTGGCCTTTGATGTCAATGGAGGCTCTGCCTTTCAAACATGAGCATGTCATTGAGAGTCTTTGTGGGAAGGGCTGGGCCTGCAGAAGAGGCATGGTGTGTGGAAGCGCTAATGATGTCTTTCAGAAATTGCTAGCCAAATTTTGTGCTTCCAGAGCAGCATGAAAGAAATATTTTTGTTTATAGAAGAGCGCCTGTGCTTTCAAGTTAAAAGTATTGCTCTGTCAGAAGCGTTTGCTCTTCTAAAGCTTCTACATTAGTAATAAAAAATGTGTTGCAGTGTGACTCAGTGCTTATGAAAGTGTCTCCATGCACATGTTTAGAGATAATCTTCATTCTAACTTAAAATTCCTTGCAGAGATTCCTTACTTTGTTTTGCCTTCCTTTCTATGCTCTTTGCTGCTCATCTTTTGGCTGTTGTTCAGTTCTTCAGCAGACTTCACCAGAAGGTGATTGGGGAGCATAGAAGAGGGAGAAACAGAGCAATGTATCGGACGTTTCTGCTAAAACAGTTTTAATGAAATACAATGCTGAAACTGACCACAGTTAGGTCTGTTAATTACTTTCACATTTCACTTACTGTACAGCCAACAGTCACTTAATTATATTAATTTCCCTTTAGTTAAACAGATTTGTAAAAAAAAAAATGCTTAAATCAACCTAGACAGCATATTAAAAAGCAGAGACATTGCTTTGCCAACAAAGGTCCATTTCATCAAAGCTACGGTTTTTCTAGTAGTCATGTATGGATGTGACAGTTGGACTATAAAGAAAGCTGAGTGCCAAATAATTGATGCTTTTGAACTGTGGTATTGGAGAAGACTCTTGAGAGTCCCTTGGACTGCAAGGAGATCCAACCAGTCCATCCTAAAAGAGATCAGTCCTGAATATTCATTAGAAGGACTGATGCTGAAGCTGAAACTCCAATAATTTGGCCACCTGATGTGAAGAGCTGACTCATTGGAAAAGACTCCAATGCTGGGAAGAATTGAAGGTGGAAAGATAAGGGGATGACAGAGGATGAGATGGTTGGATGGCATCACTGACTCTATGGACTTGAGTTTGAGCAAGCTCTTGGAGTTGGTGATGGACAGGGAAGCCTGGTTTGCTGCAGTCCATGGGGTCACAAAGAGCTGGACACGACTGAGCAACTGAGCACTACTGCTACTTTATTTCATAAGTCTTAAGTTCTGATGAATAGGCTATGAATTATAGCTTTAATAACACTCATGGGTTAATTCTATGAAATGATTTTATTATGTTGTGACATAAAAAGATAACTGTTCTGATGACTGAAAGGGTGTAAGTGTCAAAAATAAATGGTATATCAATACTGTTTATTTTTTGTGGTGAAAACATTTCAGATTTACTCTCTTAACAACTTTGAAGTGTACAGAGTAATTATAGTCACCATGCCGTACATCAGGTCACCTGAACTTACTTGTCTTATAAATGGAAGCTTGTAATCTTTGACTCATATCTCCCCATTTTCCCCACCCTCAGCCCCTGGTGACTACCATTCTATTATGTTCCTATGAGTTTGACTTTTTCAGAAAACACATACAATTTATTTAGTATTTATTTTTCTCTGCCTGACTTTTTCATTTAACAATGCCCTCAAGATCTATACAATATTGTCACAGATGGCAGACTTTCCTTTATATACCTATATATATATGTGTGTGTGTGTGTGTGTGTGTGTGTGTATGTATGTATGTTAGTCTCTCAGTTGTGTCTGGCTCCTTGTGACCCCATGGGCTGTAGCCTGCCAGGCTCCACTGTCCATGGAATTCTCCAGGCAAGAATCCTGGAGTGGGTAGACATTCCCTTCTCCAGGGAATCTTCCCGACTTGGGGATTGAACCCAGATCTCCCCAGGTCTCCTGCATTGCAGCAGATTCTTTACCATCTGAGCCACCAGGGGATTATATTCCATTGTATGTGTGCACCATAACTTCTTTATCCATTCTTCTTCTCAGCTCTTGTTAGTAGTGCTGCAATGAACATGGGAGTGCAAGTATCTCTTTGTGACTGTGATTTAATTTCCTTGATATATACCCAGAAGTGGGATCTGGATCATATAGTAGTTGTCTTTTTAATTTTTGAGGGACTTTCATACTGTTTTCCAGAATGCTATGCTTAATCACTCAGTCATGTCTGACTCTGCAACACCATGGATGGCAGACCGCCAGGCTCCTCTGTCCATGGGATTCTCCAGGCAAGAATACTGGAGTGGGTTGCCATGCCCTCCTCCAGGGGACCTTCCCAACCCAGGGATTGAACTCAGATCTGCATGGCAGGTGGATTCTTGACTGACTGAGCCACCAGGGAAGCCCAGGAATACTGGAGTGGGTAGCCACAGTGGCTGCACCAGTTTACAGTCCTACTAACAGGGCAAAAGGATTCAATACGTCCTTATTGATTTTCTATCTGGATGATCTATTCATGCCTGTAAGTAGGGGTACTGAAGTTACCTACTGTTATAGTATGGTCTCTCTCCTCAGATTTGTTTTTATTTGCTTAATATTTTAGGTCCTCCAGTGTTGAGTGCATAGATACACTGTTATATATACATTAAACGATTATCTTTTTGATTAATTGATCCGTTTATCATTCTCTTATGACCTTCTTTGTCTCTTGTTACCATTTTTGGCTTAAAGTCTATTTTGTGCGATATAGAATAGCTATCCCTTCTTTCTTTTATCTTCTACCTGCATGGAATATCTTTTTTAAAATTTAAATTTATTTATTTTAATTGGAGGCTAATCTCTTCGTTTTGAGTCTATGTGTGTCCTTAAAGCTGAAGTGAGTATCTTATAGGAAACATGTAGTTGGGTCATGGTGTTTGTTTGTTTATTTAATGTACTGTTGCTTTTTAATTATCTAGTTACTTAATTTTTTTATTTTTGGCTGTGCTGGGTCTTCATCGCTGCACAGACTTTTCTCTAGCTGCTGGGGTTGGGGGGCTACCCTCTAGCTGCGGTGTGCAGGCTTCCCATGGCGGTGGCTTCTCTTGTTGTGGAGCACAGGCTCTGAGGCTAAAAGGCTTCAGTAGTTGGGGCTCCTGGGCTCTGGAGCACAGGCTCAATAGTTGTGGTTCATGGGCTTTAATACTTTGTGGCATGCGGGATCTTCTTGGACCAGGGATCAAACCTGTGTCTCCTGCATTGGCAGGTGGATTCTTTGCTACTGAGACACCAAGGAGGCCCTGGATCTTGTTTTTTAAACTAATCTAGCTACTCTATGTCTTTTGATTAGAAAACTCAATCCACTTACATTTAAAGTAATTGTCGATAGACAAGGACTTACTAAAGCCTTCGTAGGTGGCTCAGTGGTAAAGAATCCAGCTGCCAATGCAGCAGGAGCAGGAGGCGTGGATTTGATCCCGGGTTGGGAAGATCCCCTGGAGGAGGAAATGGCAACCCACTCCAGTGTTCTTGCCTGGAGAATCCCATGCACAAGGAGCCTGGTGGGTCACAGTCCCTGGGGTTGCAAAGAGTCAGACTCGATTGAGGGACTACTCACTTTTCTTCCCCCCACTTTTAATTTTTTTATGTCGCAGTTCAGCTCTTTTGTACTGTGTTGATTAACAAATTACTTTCATTGTAAATTTTCAAATTTTTGTCCTTTAACTTTTATAAAAGTTAACTAGAGGTAAGTGGTAAATACTCTACCATATTACAGTATTAGAGTATTCTGAATCTGAGTATATACTCACCTTTACCAGTGTGTTGCCTTTTTTTTAACGTAAGTTTTTATGTTACCTTTCATTTCACGTTGATGGACACCTTTCAGCATTTCTTGAAAGACAGGCCTCGTGGCGATGAATTCCCTGAGCTTTTGTTTGCCTGGGAAAGTGTTCATCTCACCTCATTTCTGAAGGACTGCTTTGCTGGATGAAGTACTCTTGATCGGCCACTTTTTTCTTTCAGCACTTTGAATATATCATTCCACAGTCTCCTGGCTTGTGAGATTTCTGCTGAGAAATCCACAGGTAAAATTATGGGGTTCCCTTGTAAATTACAAGCTCTCTTTTTCTTGCTGCTTTTAAGATTTCTCTTTGATTTTTTACCTATTTATTATATGCAATATATCTTGGAGAGAATTTCTGTAAGTTGATTTTGTCAGATGGCCTATGAGCATCATGAACTTGGATGTTCAGCTCTCACCTGATTTGGGATGTCCTCAGCCATTATTTCTCTTAAGTAGCTTTCTGCCCTCTTCTCTCTGTCTTCACTTTCTGAAACTCCAATAATTTACGTATTTGTTCTTTTGATGATGTCCCATAGGTCATGTAGAATTTCTTCACTCTTTCATTCATTTTTCTCTGTCCTCCTCTGACTGGATAATTTCAAAATTCCTGGCCTCAGTCTCACAGATTCTTTCTTCCGCTTCATGGGTTCTACTCTTGGTTCTCTTTATTGCATTTTCACTGCATTAATTGTATTCTTCAGCTCCACTTTTTTCTCTGTGTGTGTGATTTCTCTCTTTGTTAAACTTCTTGTGTTATTAGTGTAGTCTTTTCCTGACTTCATTAAATTGTCTTTTTGTGTTTTGTTAGTTTATTTTTGTAGTCATGGAGTTTCCTCGAAACAGCTAGTCTGAATTTTTTATTGAGTAAATCACACATCTCCGTGTTTCCGTCTTCAGTTCCGAGAAGGTAATTGGGGTCTTTTTATGGTGTTATGTTACCTTGATTTTTTATATTCTGTGATGTTTTGCATTGCTATCTTTGCATTTGAAGCAGCAGTCACCTTTTCAAGTCTTTACTAACTACCTTTGTGAGAAATATAACTTCTGTTAACTTTGCTAGAGAGTCTGTGGCTGTCTTGGACCTTCTTTGGGCACACCTTCTCCATCTTCTTGCTCCCATTTGTGGCAGAATTATTCAGCTTATTTGCCTTCTTTGGATCTTGGAACACGCCAGCTTGAGTTGTGAGAGCCTCTTCTTGGTTTTCAGAGAGGGTGCTAAAGCTCGAGTGTGTACTCTTTCTCTGGTCAGAAGATTCAGATGCTTTTATCTGTGTGCTCACTGGCCACCTGTTCTCACTGCCTCCAACACGAGGAGTGTGCAGAGGGAGCTGGCCACAGGGTGTGGTGGATCTGTGGGTAAGGCATTCCATTGGTTCCCAGACTGACCTCTTGATTGAATCTGGAGTGTATTAATAGGTAGTGGGGTCTGTACTCCTTTAATGTCTCCTGAGAGTCCTGTCTGACCTCTTCCCACCTCGTTGGATCCCATCCTGGAGTTCAGGTTCAGTTCTCTGGATGGGGCAGGAAGGATGGGAGCCCCGCTGGGAGTATCGCATACGCCTGAAGGAGCCAGGTTCTCACTCATACCCGCCCTCCCTCCTGCGGGAGAAAGTATGGCCAGAGGAAGACCTCTGTAGTCTCTAAGCTGTGCCACCTTTGGGGAGGGGCGACATGGAAAAAAGTCAGACTGGCCCTGTTACACACTCCAGTGCATACAAATAAAGTTTTTTGCTCCAGTGGTGTGCTGGAAATTCTCTGGAAACCTAGTCCTCCATGCAAACTCTCTTCCGTGAATGATTCTAAGCCACTGTGCTCCAGGGATTCCTGGACCATGGCCAAGAGGGGCTGGAGTCAATATATGGATCATTGCTGGGTCTGTAGCTGGGGCTGAGGTCCATGTGCTTATTACCAGCTGTAATTCTTTCCAGGCCCCTTGTAACTCCTGTGGGTCTCACAGACCCCTCAAAAGCATTTTACCTATGGAAGGATGCCAAGTTTTTGTTGTTGGAGGAGAACAGAAACAATACTGGCATCATTCTCTGGAATATTAGCAAAGTTTTAATATCCATGGAGTGAAGTTATCAGCAGTGTGGCCAAGAGATTTTAGGTAGATCAGTTTCAAAGGTATGAGCATATAATTGGAATTTCAAGATTTCTCAGAAATGGTGTTTTAATAGAAAATTTGAGATTTTGGAGGAAGGCAGGTATGCACTGTCCTTTGAAAAGCAGCGATGGCTTGACAAATGTAGATTTTTGTTATTACTGACATTTTGAGAAAACATCTGCAACAGAGAATCCTACATTTGTGAAAAATGTCAGAAGTTTTGTGTGCTCCCAGTCCTTTTGTCACAGAGCATTATTAGATTTTCTGCTTAGAAAGTGTTTTTGGCTGAAATAGGCTAAATTCTGTCTTCCTGCAGACACACTGGATAAGTGGCAGGTAGTTGTCAACCCCCTTTTTGAAAATATGTATTTATATAGGGATATTCACAGTAATCTAGTAACTGTAGTGACATCAGAGACAAAAATAATTTAATTGATTATAACTTCTCAAAAGTATATTTACAATTTTATTTGTACAGCTTTTTGTCTGAAAACTAATGGGCAAATACGTGGAGAACAAAATTAGCGAAATGAAATTTATAGACAGATAAATACAAATATTAAGGGTCACTTTGCATTTTCAGGTAGCTATTCTATGAATGTGCTTACATGTGTGTGTGTGCATGCTTAGCTGTGTCTGACTCTTTGCGACCCCATGGACTGTAGCCCACCAGGTTCTTCTGTCCATGGGATTTCCCAAACAAGAATACTGGAGTGGGTGTCCATTTCCTCCTCCAGGGGATCATCCCCACCAGGGATTGAACCCTTGTCTCTTGCATTGGCAGGCAGATTCTTTACCACTAAGCCACCTGAAAAACAGTCAGAAGGTAACCTTAGTAAGTGTTTAATCTAATAGCCTATTGACATATTTAAAATATAAAACAGTACACATTTTCCAGTATTATTTCCTTTCCTCCAAGAGAAACTTCTTAGTCCCTTGCTATTTCAGATCAGATTTACAACCTGCCTTTTGTGCCAGTTGGTGCATTTGTGTTTTGTTTGAGTCTCCCTGTCTTGCTGTGTCAGGTGGAAGGTCCCGAGGGATGTAAGTTACAGCCTTGAGGGCCTCAGGTTCCCTTTGCTCTCACTTAGTGCTCGGTAAATGTTACTGTTCAACTGACTCCTCATTAATGAAATGTAATTAATGGAAAGTGGATAAAGACCATCCATACTGGTAGAATGTGACTTCTAAATGGTTTTGACCTCTGGAGAAAGGACAAATTAAATCTTGTTTGTTTTTTTGACTATTCTAATCTCAGCATAGTTATACCCATTAGACCTGATAAGATGCTAGAAAATTTCACTGCTTACAGAGCTTCTAAACTGTAATTAGGGCCCGTGTAGTGTTGTCTTTTCATAGACGTGTCTTAGTATTGAACAACCTGGTTAAAACAATTGAAACACTTCACAAAAGGGCTTATTGCTCCCAGGAAATATTTGCATCCAAAAAGGTAAACTTCTAAAGACAAATCAAACTTCTGTGGCACCAAGAACTAGAATGATACACAAGGCATACCTACTGCATAGTCTATAAGTATTAGCTAATATATGCATAACTGATTCAAAGGAGAAATGGCCTTCCAAAAAAGCAAAACCCAATAAATCTCCCCAAATCAAAACTCAGATTTCAGAAGAGCCTTTTAGAGATGAACAACAGTTTACACTTCATTGAGAGGATAAAGGAGAAAAATCTGACTTTTCAATAAATGCATGAAAAGTATTTGACAAAATCTAACACTTTTTTGTGATAAAAGCAGTCAGAAGAGTTGGGTTAGAAGGGAATTTCTTCAGTTGGATAAAGGGAAGGTATACATAACAATAGTAACATCATCATAAATGTTAAAATATTGATTCATGATCAACTAAGACTGAGTACAAGCCATGGACATTTACTCTTGTAACTTTTGCTTAACATTGTACTGGAGGTCCTAGCCAGTGAAATTAAGAAGGAAAAAGAAATAAAAGGCATTAGTATTAGAAAGGAAGAAATAAAAATATTTTTTATTTGTAGATGACATGATTATGTCCATAAAAAGTTGAAATAAAATAAAGGAACTCAGGGCATGGAGCCAGGAGAAGTCTTGCTGGGTCCCCCGGAGTGTGATGGAAGGAGCAGCTTCCCCAGGGCACTCTGGTCCCCTGTGTGGTCCCCACCTATGTGGAGAGCTCCGGCACCTGAACTTGACCTTGGCATCTGCTCTGGAGCTCCTTGCCACCAGCGCTGGTGCTCTTCCCCTGGAACCGCCACAGGAGTTAGGGCTCATTTGCCGCAGTGGTGTGGGTGCAGCCCAGGTGCATCTGGCTTCGTGGTTGGGTCAGAGAGGAGGCATAGTGTGCGAGGGGAGGGGGGTTTTATGGCTACACTTTCTGCAGGCAACTCTGAACCTTTCTTTTCACATGGAGTCTTCCCCCATTCATGGTAGAAATACATTTATTAGGGGTATTCACATTGTTGTGTGGTTGTTTAGTTGCTCAATTGTGTCTGACACTTTTGCAACCCCATGGACTGTAACCCACCAGGTTCCTCTTTTCATGAGATTGTCCACACAAGAGTACTGGAGGAGGTTGCCGTTTCCTTCTCCAGGGCATCTTCCCAACCCAGGGATCGAACCCCTGTCTCCTGCTTGGCAGGTGGATTCTTTACCACTGAGCCAGCTGGGAAGCCTGGCATTTGCATTAGCCATTGAATAACTAACTGCTCTGATAAGGCTGAGGATCCTGAAAAGTAGAGCTTGGTCCTTATTTTGAAATAGTCACTATGGAGAAGTTCAATGTGGTTTAAAATCCTTTCTTCTTGCAAGAAATTTCAGTATGACCCTTGTCACTGAAAGAAATAGAAGTTCTGTACATTCTTAAAATGTAGTACAAACTATTGTACATTTTTGAATTTTTGAAAAAGTAGCTTTGCATTTTTACTACCCATTTTGTCTGAGCTAAATTTCTGGTCAAAGATGACTGTCAAGAATTTGAAGAGATCCTCATTAAAAGGTCTTGTTCAGGAAGTGCATACAGATATTTTCCACATCAAAGATGATGCTTAAATAAAATATAAATTGAAAGGAGCCTCAATATTTTCATTTATATGGTTGAAAAATATTTGGAAATCTTATACATACTTTATATTTAACATCTTCCCCAAAACTTCTGTAATACATACTAATTTCCTGTTATCACTGTATAATGAGAAAATGTAATGAAGTTCTGAGGGTTTCCCAGGTGGCTGGCTAAGTGGTAAAGAATCCACCTGCAATGCAAATACGCAGGTTTCATCCCTGAGCCAGGAAGAGCAATTGGAAAAGGAAGTGGCAACCCACTCCAGTGTTCTTGGCTGGAAAATTCCATGGACAGAGGAGCCTGGTGGGCTACAGTCCATGGGGTTGCAAAGAATCAGACACAACTTGGCAAGTAAACAACAGCAACGAACAATGAAGTTCTGAACCAAGGATGAACCAGACTCCATATAGATGCCCCTGAATTTGTCCAGTTTACCCGAGTGTACCAAATGAATGTTTCCGTTTTCTCAATATATCATGATGTAGAGATGTGAAGAAGCAGGGGTGCGTGCATGCTAAGTCGCTCAGTCGTGTTTGACTCTTTGTGACCCCATGGACTGTAGTCCGCCAGGCTCCTCTGTCCATGGGATTCTCTATGCAGGGATACTGGAGTGGGTTGCCATGCCCTCCTCCAGGGGATCTTCCTGACCCAGGGGTCAAACCTGAGTCTCTTGTGTCTCCTGAATTGGCAGGCAGGTTCTTTACTACTAGTGCCACCTGGGAAGTCCATGAAGAAGCATACATTAAAATATATGACTATACAGATTTTTTTCAAGTATATATTGGACATTCAAAATCTGTCTACCTAATAGAGCAAAAAAGGAAGAAAATAATAAATGTAAGAACAGAAAATAACGGAAAGTGAAGACACAGTGTTGGAGAATGTGACAGGCAGCCTGGTCCCCAAAGATGCCCATGCCCTAAGTCCTGGGATATGTTACCCTGTTCTGCAGGGACTTTGAAGATGTTATTAAGGGTTACAGACCTTGAAATAGGGAGATTATCCTGGACTGTCTGAGTGGGTCCAATCTAATCACACAAGCCTTTAAAAGCAGAAGAATTTATCTGGCTGGAATGAGAGAGAGGCTGTGGAAAGAGAATTCAGATTTGAATGGTGAGAAGGGCCCAGCCTACTCTCGCTGGATGAGGGTCCCCAGGGAACAGGAGTAGAGAGCATCTCCCAGCCGAGAGCCAGCAAGGAGACAGGCCCTCTGTCCTGTGACTGCAAGTGGCTGAGTTCTGCCAATGAAACTGCATGAACCTGGAAGTGGGTTCTTCCCCCGGAATCTCCAGAAATATACACAGCCTGGCTGATTGATTCTGATATTTACTTTGCCAGTGAGTTCATGGATTGAGCGGTTCAGCTTTTTTTTGAATTATTTATTTACCTATCTGTTTTTGGCTGTGCTGGGTCTTTGCTGCCGCGTGGGCTTTCTCTAGTTGCAGTGAGCAGGGGCTACCCTTCGCTGCAGCGTGGGGGTTTCTCTTTCTGTTGGCTTCTTTTGTTGCTGAGCACAAACCTAGGGTGCATGGTCTTTAGCAGCTGTGGCTCCCGGGCTCTAGAGCAACAGGCTCAGTAGTGAACTCAGTTGCTCCAAGGCATGTGGGATCCTCCCAGACCAGGGACCACACTCGTGTCTTCTGCGTTGGCAGGTGGATTCTTTACCACAGAGCCACCAGGGAAGCCCTGAGTGGTTTATCTTTTCTTCACTGATCTGTAGATAGGCCTGGTTCTGGACTTCCCTACTTTGTCTAGGGGATATCTGGGAATTCAGGTCAGTGAATGTTCCCAGGCTTTCTGCCATCTGGACACATAGCAGTATCGCAGCTTCTAGTCCCTTTGGTGGAACAAGTCTGTGGGATTAGTTTCGTCTGATGAATTACGAGTAGACGTGACCATTTAGCTGCTGGTGAGAAACCACCCAGGGCCAGCAATGTTCCAGACAGTGACTGCTTGGAATCGGGGTTCCAGAATAAAGACAATGAAGAGCACAACACTCTGCAAACACACGAAAGATGTGCAGCTTGTACAGGAAATAAAGCTTTTGAGATTTTGGGGTCTCTTCTGTTCTGTTCTTTCCTGTCTATTTGAAATAGTTCATTTGTTGTTGTTCAGTTGCTGAGTTGTATCTGACTCTTTGTGACCCACGGACTGCAGCACACCAGCCTTCCCTGTCCTTCACCATCTGCTGGAGTTTGCTCAAACTCATGTCCATTGAGTCAATGATGCCATTCAACCATCTCATCCTCTGTCATCCCCTTCTCCTGCCCTCAATCTTTTCCAGCATCAGGGTCTTTTCCAATGAGTCAGTTCTTCACATCAGGTGGCCAGAGTATTGGAGCTTCAGCTTCAGCATCAGTCCTTCCAGTGAATATTCACAGCTGATTTCCTTTAGGATGGACTGGTTTCATCTCCTTAAAACAAAAGAACTTCACATAAAAGAGTATAGGAAAGGACAGCACTGAATGGTGTCTCGTGGGATTTTGCCTTTTCTGGGCAGCCTTCCACCTGAGAGTGGCCAGGAGGCAGGTGTATGGTGGAACTGAGCTCAGCATAAGACAATATATGAAAGTCCAATGGGCTGACCTTCAAGGCCAAGGATGCCAGCAATCCCCATAGAGCTCTATGGCTGTGAAGGGAGCACATGCCTGGAGACACTGACCTCGGAATCAGAGGGTGGTCAGTACTAGAGAGAGTCATCAGCACTTGGTCTGGGTCCCGGACACTGATGGACAAGTGCTATTCTTCAGTTTCTTAGAGAATTAGAGAAACAAAGCCATATTTGTCTAAAGAAAGCAAGCTAGAAACTAGGATGCAAAGAAACAAAACAGGGAATCCATTAGCAGATCTGGGTCAGAAGCAAAATGGCAGAGAGCCGTGTAGTGGGTTGAACAGTCTCCCTCCCACATTCGCATCCACTCAGAACCCAGAGTGTGATCTCACTTGGAAATAGAGTCTTTGCAGGTAGAATAAGTGAGCTGGTACATACTGGATAGCGGTGAGAGTCCTAAATCCGAAGAAGGCCGCGTGATGACACAAGGTCAGAGGGAACTCACTTACATGGCTTTTAAAAAAAATTATGAACACTGATGCTGTTGTAAAAATAATGGCACAGCACTTTTAATTTTCTTTAATCAGAAGAGTAAGCCCCATGTTTCTGGGAGGGAGACCAGGTATCTGCAAACCTTGCTCTGGTGGCAGGACCCGTGGAGGGTTGGATCTCATGACCAAGCAGGGAGGACGGCTTGGGCATGGAAACTGGGGGGCTGCCTCTGTGGCCTCCATGGGCTGGGTCAGTAGAGGCTGGAGGGAGGTGGCCACAAGCCAAGGATCCCAAGGATTTTTCTCGACCCCCAGGCACTCTCTAATGCCTTCCGAGAGAGAGCATGACTCTGCCCACACCTTTATTTTGGACTCTGAGCCTCCAGGAGTGTCAGGGAATATATTTCTGTGGCCTTTGGTCACCCAGTTCATGGTGTTTTGTTATGGCAACCAGAGGAAATTAATCCTACTTGGACTCAGTGGGAAAACGAAGTAGGAATTACATATACTTTTAAGATTTTTTTTGATATGGACACTTTTTAAAGTCTTTATCGAATTTGTTACAGTATTGCTTCTTCTTCTTCTTCTTTTTTTTTTGTCATCCACGAGGCATATTGAATCTTAGCTCCTTGACCAGGGAATGAACCTCCACATCCTGCATTTGGAAGGCAAGGTCTTAACCACTGGGCTGCTAGAGAAGCTCTGAAGTAGGACTTCTATTAAGTGACAAGACACTCGCCCAACCCGTGTATTAATATTTCCCTCCAAGGGGTCTAGTCAGTCCCAGAAGCTACAGTAGGAATGAGGCAGAGGGTCGGGGTTAAGTAAATCCAGTTGTGGAAGCTTTAGGAACTTGGAGCCAAGGAATCACATAAGTTCTAACACTCCTGCCTGTACCCACCCTGATCCACTGAGGAATGAAATGCACAAATGATTGTCATTGTTTATTGGCTCCCACACTGCTCTCAATCCCCATCCCTCATCAGGAGCAGAAGTTCTCTGATGTGCTTCTGTGAACACTGTCAGTCTGAGCACAGGGTTCTTGGCATGCTGAAGAGTTAACTTCCAGAGAGGGTTGGACCGTAAAGAAGGCTGAGCATCAAAGAATTGATGCTTTAAAACTGTGGTGCTTGAGATGACTCTTGAGAGTCCCTTGGACACCAAGGAGATCAAAACAGTCCATCCCAAAGGAAATCAAATATTCATGGGAAGGACTGATGCTGAAGCTGTAATACTTTGGCTACCTGATGTGAAGAGCCGACTCATTGGAAAAGACCCTGATGCTGGAAAAAATAGAGGGTAGTAGAAGAAGGGGACGACAGAGGATGAGATGGTTGGATGGCATCATTGACTCAATGGACCTGAGTTTTAGCAAATTCTGGGAGATGGTGAAGGACAGAGAAGCCTGGTGTGCTGCAGTCCATGGTGTCGAACAGAGTCGGGCACGACCAAGTGACTGAACGACAACAACAACAGCATCAACAAATCACCGAGGAGCAATTTCTGAGCTTTCCTTTCATTCTGCATGAAATTGAAATGCCTTCACCATCCTAAATGGTACAAGAACCTGCAGTTTCCTTTAAACTATTAATGATTGTGAAAATTACCATTTGTTCTTCTTCTGTCCCCTAAGGAACACCAAATGGTACTCTGAATGTCATTAATATAATATGCAGATGATTTCTCTGGCACCTCTTCTCAGTTTGTCAATCAGCCTGTTGGCACTAGTGAGCGATCTGATGAAAGCACACCCAGCTGCGGAAAAGGTCACTCAAATCCTCGACCTCCCCTTCCTGGCTTGGGCCTACATGACTGCATTTGATGGAAAAGGAGAAAGTTT
This sequence comes from Capricornis sumatraensis, assembly GCF_032405125.1. Lineage (NCBI taxonomy): Eukaryota > Metazoa > Chordata > Mammalia > Artiodactyla > Bovidae > Capricornis > Capricornis sumatraensis. Next base: position 9,485,078 of record NC_091089.1, on the reverse strand, counting down.
TGATTGACATTTATCTGAAGTCATCTGAGTGCTAATTAAGGACTGCACAAAGATCTTATTGGGATATTTCCTCAAACGCAAATAAAGAGCAACCATCCTTTTCAACTCAGCTGTCTGAATACTTAAAGGTTATTATAGAGATGTAATTTCAGAGTCTTCTTGAAGTGGAGGTGAGGATGGATGCTAGATCATACAGTTTTGCATAACCACCTTATTTCATTTTTAGACACATTATTTCAGCATGTCAGGAAACATTACTGTATGACTGTATTTTTGAACACTGATGTTCCCTTAGCATCCCTGTGTTCTGAGAAACTTTCCATCTAAGTTAAAAAAGAAGTGGAGTTTTATTTTAACTATGTAAGTAGGTGGAGAGACAGGAAAATTTTCTTTAATTGACACTGAAGAATTCCTAACAGTAGAAATGAGAGAAACACGAGAAAGAATGGGGCATTTAGATAAAATTTTGTTAGAAACATAGACAGTTTTTTTTTTACTGAAATGTAGTTGACGTACAATGTTTTGTTAGTTTCAGGTGCAAAGTGATTCAGTTTTATATATACATACATGCAGCTCTACTCTTTTTCAGATTCTTTTCCAGGATAGGTTATTACAAGCTGTTGAATATAGTTCCCTGTGCTATACAGTAGGTCCTTGTTGTTTATCTATTTCATATATAGTAGTGTGTATCTCAGAGAAGGCAATGGCAACCCACTCCAGTGTTATTGCCTGGAGAATCCCAGGGATTGGGGAGCCTGGTGGGCTGCCGTCTCTGGGTTCGCAGAGTCAGACACGACTGAAGCAACTTAGCAGCAGCAGCAGCAGTGTGTATCTGTTAATCCTAAACTCCTAATTTACCCCTCCCACCTTGTTTACCCTTTGGTAACTGTAAGGTAAGTTTGTTTTCCATGTGTATGAGTCTATTTCTTTTAAATAAGTTCATTGGTATGATTTTTTAGATTCCACATAGAACTGATATCATTTGATATTTGTCTTTCTCTGTTGACTTCACTTTGTGTGATAATCTCTAGGTCCATCCATGTTGTTGCAAGTGACACGATTTCATTCTTCTCGTGACTGAGTAGTATTCCATTGTATATTTGGACCACATCTTTATCCATTCATCTGTCAGTGGACACTGAGGTTTCTTCCATGTCTTGGCTATTGTGACTAGTGCTGCTATGAACACTGGAGTGCACGTTTCTTTTCTAATTAGAATTTTTGGTAGTTTTCTTCAGCAAGAATTATTATGAGTAGGAAATTTCCCAAGAGGAGGACCCTTGCTGTTATGAGGCCACCATCACCCTAATACCAAAACCTGACAAAGATACCACAAAAAAAGAAAACTACAGGCCAATATCACTCATGAACATAGATGCAGAAATTCTCAACAAAATTCTAGCAATCAGAATCCAAGAACACATTAAAAAGATCATATACCATGACCAAGTGGGCTTTATCCCAGGGATGCAAGGATTCTTCAATATCTGCAAATCAATCAATGTAATTCACCACATTAACAAATTGAAAAATAAAAGCCATGATTATCTCAATAGATGCAGAGAAGGCCTTGGACAAAATTCAACACCCATTTATGATAAAAACTCTCCAGAAAGCAGGAAGAGAAGGAACATACCTCAACATAATAAAAGCTATCTATGACAAACCCACAGCAAACATTATCCTCAATGGTGAAAAATTGAAAGCATTTCCCCTAAAGTCAGGAACAAGACAAGGGTGCCCACTTTCACTGCTACTATTCAACATAGTTCTGGAAGTTTTGGCCACAGCAATCAGAGCAGAAGAAGAAATAAAAGGAATCCAAATTGGAAAAGAAGAAGTAAAACTCTCACTGTTTACAGATGACATGATCCTCTACATAGAAAATCCTAGAGACTCCACCAGAAAATTACTAAGAGTTAATCAATGAATATAGTAAAGTTGCAGGATATAAAATCAACACTCAGAAATCCCTTGCATTCCTATACACTAATAATGAGATAGTAGAAAAAGAAATTAAGGAAACAATTCCATTCACCATTGCAACAAAAAGAATAAAATACTTAGGAATATACCTACCTAAAGAAACTAAAGACCTATATATCGAAAACTATAAAACACTGGTGAAAGAAATCAAAGAGGACACTAATAAATGGAGAAATATACCATGTTCATGGATCGGAAAAATCAATATAGTGAAAATGAGTATACTACCCAAAGCAATCTACAGATTCAATGCAATCCCTATCAAGCCACCAGAGGTATTTTTCACAGAGCTAGAACAAATAATTTCAAGATTTGTATGGAAATACAAAAAACCTCGAATAGCCAAAGCAATCTTGAGAAAGAAGAATGGAACTGGAGGAATCAACCTGCCTGACTTCAGGCTCTACTACAAAGCCACAGTCATTAAGACAGTATGGTACTGGCACAAAGTCAGAAATATAGATCAATGGAACAAAATAGAAAGCCCAGAGATAAATCCACACACATATGGACACCTTATCTTCGACAAAGGAGGCAAGACTATACAATGGAGTAAAGACAATCTCTTTAACAAGTGGTGCTGGGAAAACTGTTCAACCACTTGTAAAAGAATGAAACTAGATCACTTTCTAACACCACACACAAAAACAAACTCAAAATGGATTAAAGATCTAAATGTAAGACCAGAAACTATAAAACTCCTAGAGGAGAACATAGGCAAAACACTCTCCAACATAGATCACTGCAGGATCCTCTATGATCCACCTCCCAGAATACTGGAAATAAAAGCAAAAATAAACAAATGGGATCTAATTAAAATTAAAAGCTTCTGCACAACAAAGGTAACTATAAGTAAGGTGAAAAGACCACCTTCTGAATGGGAGAAAACAATAGCAAATGAAGCAACCGACAAACAACTAATCTCAAAAATATACAAGCAACTTATGCAGCTCAACTCCAGAAAAATAAACGACCCAATCAAAAAATGGGCCAAAGAACTAAATAGGCATTTCTCCAAAGAAGACATACAAATGGCTAACAAACACATGAAAAGATGCTCAACATCACTCATTATTAGAGAAATGCAAATCAAAACCACAATGAGGTACCACTTCACACCAGTCAGAATGGCTGCAGTCCAAAAGTCTACAAGCAATAAATGCTGGAGAGGATGTGGAGAAAATGGAACCCTCTTACACTGTTTGTGGGAATGCAAACTAGTACAGCCACTATGGAGAACAGTGTGGAGATTCCTTAAAAAATTGCAAATAGAACTGCCTTATGACCCAGCAATCCCACTGCTGGGCATACACACCGAGGAAACCAGAATTAAAAGAGACACATGTACCCCAGTGTTCATCGCAGCACTGTTTATAATAGCCAGGACATGGAAACAACCTAGATGTCCATCAGCAGATGAATGGATAAGAAAGCTGTGGTACATATACACAATGGCGTATTACTCAGCCATTAAAAAGAATAAATTTGAATCAGTTCTAATGAGATGGATGAAACTGGAGCCGATTATATAGAGTGAAGTAAGCCAGAAAGAAAAACACCAATACAGTATAGTAACATTATATATATATATATATATGGAATTTAGAAAGATGGTAATGATGACCCTGTATGAGAGACAGCAAAAGAGACACAGATGTATAGAATGGACTTTTGGACTCAGAGGGAGAGGGAGAGGGTGGGATGATATGGGAGAATGGCATTGAAACATGTATACTATCATGTAAGAAACAAAGCGCCAGCCTATGTTCGATACAAGATACAGGATGCTTGGGGCTGGTGCATGGGGATGATCCAGGGAGATGATATGGGGTGGGAGGTGGAAGTGGGATTCAGGTTGGGAGCTCGTATACACCCATGGTGGATTCATGTCAATGTATGGCAAAACCAACACAGTATTGTAAAGTAAAATAAAGTAAAAATAAAATAAAAAAAAATAAACAGAATTAATGGTGGCCTTGGATGTCTATTGTGAGTAAAGCTGTCTAGTAGTTTCTGTGCATTTGGATGAAAAATATAAAATAGAAAGCATAGTCTTTGTCTTGTGGGGTGTCCACATTGGGCTGTGTGTACTTATCTATTTGGCACATTTGATTTAGTGTTTCCAGCTGGTCTAAAATGTCACATCTAAGATGTGGGCTTGGACTAGGTGTGTTTTCCAGTCCATATCCAGGATGGAAAGGATATAGGCCATCTGGTCTATATCTCCCCAGCTTTATTTTATGGCCTTCAAGCAGAGGAAGAAACAGCCGATGACTGGCTGAAATGCAATGCTTCTCCAATCTGATAGTTTGAAGGTGGTTTTAGTTTGTTTGTCAGGAAAACTGCTAACGATCGAGGTTAAGTGATGGTGACAGTGAAGTGAAGTCATAACAGTTGTCATGACGTCAGATAAGGCCCAGAGAGCCCACTCAGCTCCAGGTGGTGGGCAGTCCAAAGCCCTGTCGGGACCACTGTCCGATGCTGTCCTCCACCCTGAAGGACCAACGGGCATGAGCTCTGGGTGAAAGCAGCAACTTGAGTCTCTTCCTCCTGAAGATACAACATTTATGTTTTATTTCTTTGTATAAATGCCTTCACAAAGTGACCGTGCTTAAAATATTCTTTTGCAATTCTTCGTGGGCCTTAACTTTCTTGGGTCCTAACCTGCTGAGACAGGCGCTGGCGTCTGGGGTCTGGATTTGTGTGATGACCAGGACCCATTCCTATTCCTCCCCACCCCTCACCCCTGCCTCCCCTGTACACATGCACACACACACACACACACACACACACACACACACACACACACACACACACCCTGAGCCTTCCGTGTCCAAAAAGACACAAACACACATACCCTGAGCCTTCCCTGTCCACAAACACACACACACACATACCCTGAGTCTCCCCTGTACACACACACACCCCAGGCCTGCTTGCTCAACTGAAATGCTTAGCTAGGAAGTGTGTGCTTCACCAGCGCCCTGTCGTGGTGAGTGCTGATAGAGCGTTGTCTCAGCTGCTGTGTGATGCCCAGCTCCTGGCAGTGTCCCTGCTCAGACAGGAAATACCACCAGCAGGAGACTGGTTCCTCACCATCCACCCCAGTGGGCATCAGCACTGTCTTGGAAGCCAGAACCATGGCACCATGTAGGCACTGGGCTTCATCCCCTGGAGAGGGGACCAGGCTGTACCTCAGTTGAACCTATCCTTATTCCTTCCTTCTGCTCTGTGTGCCTCCTTCACTCCCCTCAGCCTGAGAATATGTTCCCAGCAAGTTACAGACGTCACTTTGCTGACAAAGGTCCATATGGTTAAAGCTATGATTTTTCCAGTAGTCATGCATGGATACAAGAGTTGGACCATAAAGAAGTCTGAGTGCTGAAGAATTGGTGCTTTTGAACTGTGGTATTGGAGAAGACTCTTGAGAGTCCCTTGGACTGCAGGAAGATCTGACCAGTTAGTCCTAAAGGAAATCAACCCTGAATATTCATTGGAAGGATGAATAATGAAGCTGAAACTCCAATACTTTGGCACCTGATGAGAAGAACTGACTCATCCCCTGATGCTGGGAAAGATTGAAGGCAGGAGGAGAAGGGGACAAAAGAGGATGAGATGGTTAGATAGCATCATCTACTCTATGGACATGAGTTTGAGCAAGCTCCAGGAGATGATGAAGGACAGGGAAGCCTGGTATGCTGCAGTCCATGGGGTTGTGAAGAGTTGGACACAACTGAGCAACTGAACAGTAGCAAAGTCACTTGAAGTAGACCCTCTTTTTCTGTGACTCAGCCTGAGAGAGTGGGAACCAGACTCCAGGACAGGGGTCTCACCAGCTGGACCGAGATGAGGACTTCCTCTGTGGTCACTGGTTCTGGGTTGGCGGTAGAGCAGGGTGTACTCGCTGGTGCAGTGTCTCTGTGTCTCAGAGATGTGGGGAGTGGTGAGCACAAGGACCGCAGAGGTTGGGGCTGCAGCTCAGAGCTGCGATGGGTCAAGAGACAAAATGACAAGCCTACTGTTTGTCAATAAGTCAACCATCAATCCAAGGGTGAGTCACTAATCACCAGGGAAAAGCAGATGAAAACCACGATGTCATAATTCTAAGGATGGTCATTATAAAAACAAAGCAAAACAAAAGGGAAGTGCTGGTGAGGATGTGGAGCAATTGGATTCTGGTACATCGTTGGGGGGAATGTAAATTGGTGGAGCCACTGTGGAAAACAGTGTGGAGATTCTGCAAAAAATTAGAAATGGAACTACTCTATGATCCAGCAACCACAGTGCTGGGTACTTATCTCAAAGAATTAAAATCAAGATCTCGGAAAGATACCTACACTCCCATGTTTGTTGCAACATTATTCACAATGGCCATGATATGGGATCAACCTAGTATTTATTGAAGGATGAATCAGTAAAGAGAAGGTGGTTTGGTTTATACATAGACTGGAATATTATTCAGCCTTCAAAAAGAAGGGAATCCTGCTACATGAAACAATGTGAATAAATCTGGAGGACATGTATGCTAAGTGAAATAAGCCAGACACAAAAGGAAATGCTGCATGATTCTACTTAGATAAACTGTCTAGAAGAGTCAAACACAGAATCAGAGAGGAGAAGATATGGGTGGTTACCAGGGGCTGGGGTAGGGGGGATTGACTGACAGTGGGTTTAAAGTTTCAGTTAAGGAAGATGAGCAATTTCTAAAGATTTGCTGCAGAACATCATGGCTATAGTTAAGAATGCTGTATTTTGCACTTAAGAAACTGCATCTCATTTTCCTCTTGGGACCAGTGACCCACCGAAGACATATTCTTTGCACATCAACATCAGAAGGGTGAGAGTATAAACTCGACCACACCATATTTTAAGTCTGGGTGGTGTCTAAAAAATACCACACTGGCCAAAACAATTCCCACATGTGGCCAAAAGACAAGGTGGGGGAATACACTCCCTCCATCAGAGTGTGGGGAAGGGCGTGCACCACTTAAACCACAACCTAACCCACACCCCCATCCATTGTGCCCCTTAGTTTAAGATTGTATTTTTCTCACATGGCACCTCTGCGTGGTTCTCTTCTATCTTTTTTCTTCTTTGATATTGATAATATCCTTTCACGTCCATCTCATATGTATATAATGCAAGTCAAAGTTCTTGGTTCATCTATTATAATCTTGTCTGTTGGAATCTATTTCTGGTTTGCTGCTTTGTTTAGGGATAATTGTGTTCTTCAAATGTTATGTTATTTGATTTTGCAGCTGAACCCTGCTTATATCCGCTCTGAGCAGCTTTGTCAGTAGCAGTGAGGGAACTTCCAGTTGGCGAACTCCGAGCAGAGAAAATGGAAGCAGTCATTCCTTAAGTTATAGTGATAGTTTTGCTAGGGGTGAGGGTTTGCAGTGGGGGAGGGAAGGAGTGACTGATTAGTTCCCACTAGGCTGTCCTGCTCTGATTTCACTCCTGATAAATGTTGATGATTTAAGTGATGAAGCAGGGGTCAATGACTGGCCCCAAGAGGAAAATGAGATGCATGTTTTTAAGTGCCCAATACAGCATTCTTAACTAGAGCCATGACCTTGTGCAGCAAATCTCTAGAAATTGTTCATCTTCTCTAACTGAAACTTTAAACCCACTGAACACACTCCTCCTTACCCCAGCACCCATATACTCTCCTCTCTACTTCTATATATCTGATTCTTTCAGACACTTCATCTTAAATAGCATCAGGCAGAATTTGTCCTTCTGTGTCTGGCTTATTTCACGTAGCATGATATCCTCCAGGTTTATCCGTGTTATTTCATGTAGCATGGTTGCTTTCTTTTTTAAAGGCTGAATAATATTTCATTCTGGGTATAAATGACATTTTCATAATTGATTCATCCTTCAATAAATACTTAAAAATGAACTAAAAGTGTTAGTCACTCAGTTGTGTCTGCGTCTTTGCGACCCCATGGACTGTAACCCTCCAGGCTCCTCTGTCCATGGATACTTAGGTTGCCCCCATATCATGGCTGTTGTGACTAATGCTGTGACGAACATGGGAGTGCAGGTGTCTTTTCAAGATCTTGGTGATCTTGGTGTTTGGAGGTGAACCACTGCCTGGAGTGTCTCCGCTCCTGCCGCGGAACCCTACCGACCTCCCCTTCCTTCTCGCTTCTGCTCTGAGAGGCCTGTGCTGTGCCCAGAATGACCTTAGGTTGAATATCTTGGGCCTTCAAGGACTGAAGGCAAATGGCTCTTAAAAAAAATATGGTTTAATTAAAAAGAATGCACTTTTTCTACATCATTGGTTTCCTACTCATATGTGAAATGGCCCCTCTCACAGGGGCGTCCCATGAAAGGGGAATGAATAGCAGAGACTGGGATGTGGTTCAAGGGGAACGTGTTAAATAAACACATTTGAGAACCACTTAGAGTCAAGCGTAGATTTGTGTGTTGAGGAGACAAACGGTGGACTTCACCTCTGCACTGTGGGTCCACATCTTGCTGTCATCGGTGATGATTTAAAGCAACTCTTATGAACATTATAAATCAGTTTGGTCTCTAAATATAAGGAATTGGGCGTGTAGTGGAGGGAACCTTTTTATATTTCTTTTCCCAGCTCTTTCATTCTAATACCAAATGTCATTGTAAAACAAATGAAATGCCATTCTAAAATATTTATTAGGTTCTTACAGTGAAATACTGGTTGTGCTTCAGAAGGAAGTTTCATAAGATCTTTTAAAGCCCACTAAAATGATCCTGGCCTTCTTGTGCTTTCTGACAATGCAAACCTTGTCCTTACTCTGAAGTGTAAGAACACTAATTGACATTAAATCCATGTATAAAATTATTTCAAAATTCACACTTGCAGCAGAAATACTTTGTATTCAAAACCACAGGCCATCCAGGCTCTGACTCAGAGGCTTCAGCCTGTTTTGGTGGGGGGGAGTGGGCTCTCTCAGGCTCCTCAACTCTAAGGTCTGGACTCAGCACTCAACTGAGGAAAGGGCCCCAGCACTCCCGTCAGCAGGTTCTACGAAAAGGTAGGAAATTGAAGTTGTTTGTCCATGAGGTTTCTCTTCCCCAGATGCAGCAGCTCTGCTTTCTGTACAGATACTTTATGCATCCATCCACTTAGAAGTTAACTGAGCCTGATATACATGCTGAGCAAGCGCTGATGAACATGCAGACCAGGTACCTGTCTTTGGGCAGGAGATGGTCACAGCAATAAAAGAGGGCTGCTCCTCTCTTTCCAGGGGATGTGACAATCCACTGGCCACCAGCAAGTTTCCCTGAAGGTGGAAACATTCCGGTTGCCTTTCTGGCCCCCCTTGCTCACTATGATGATTGTGTCCATCTTGCAAATCTGTATTACAACTTACTGTTTCATCTTTAGGATCACCATCTCTGTATGCTCTGTGGATGTAAGAAATGAATCCTTTTTCTTTTCTTTTTTAAAAGCTTGCCTATGCTAGAAGCTCTTTGGTTCTCTGACTATACTTTGAGCTGAGAGTCTGAACTCCTGAGCTTGTCATTTTCTTTCTGTATCTCTCCTGTCCAGAATGTAGGAGACACAAGAGATGAGGGTTTGACCCCTGGGTCAGGAAGATCCCTGGAGAAGGAAATGGCAACCCGCTCCAGTATTCTTGCCTGGAAAATCCCTTGGACAGAGGAGCTACAGTCCATAGGGTCACAGAGTCAGACGTGACTGACTGAACAACAGGAGAATCCAGTATAATCACCCATGGAACTGACACTTCATTCCATTTCAACTAACTTTCTAGTCCCAACTTTTCCTGGGGGGCCATAGCAAGATAATGATTGAGGAAGCTAATGATTTTTATATGTAGTTTGGTTAAAAATGACAACCCCATTCTTTTCTTCTAGAAAATTTATGTGATAGAATGATAAAGATACAGTCCTAGAGTTGGATGAAAAATGAGTTGTCAAGAAAAATTTGATTTTCAAATACACAGAGGTGGTAACGGAGACTCACTCATGGATGGGTTGTCTTAGAGGCAGGACAGAGAGCGGTCAATCAGTGATTGCTTTGGGGAAAGAGCACAGGCAGAGACCGGGAAGGGACAAGAGGTCACTGGGCGCCTGTCAGGGAGGAGGCAGATGGAATTGTAGCTGCAGGAAGATGGAGTTTGTGTTATTCCCATAAAGCCCAAAGGAAGCCTTTCAGCAAGGAGAGAGTGGTGAAGAGTTTGATGTGCCAAAAAATGTCAAGGAGAATGGAAGTTGAAGAAATCATCATTTGATTTGGGGAGAAGCCAGTCATTCCCTTGGTTTCCTGGGCATTGCGATGATAAAGGTACTTTCTGCCTCTTTCCAGGTGAGCGCTCACAGGCATTTATGGTTTGACCTGACTGTACCAGAGTACTTTTAAAAGGAGAAAACACAGGATTCATCAAGGGCCTACGATGAATCATGATGTGAATAAGCGTGGTGCCAGGAGTATAGTATTCTTGTACTTTCATGTCATGGATTCCATGCTTTTCTCATCTAAAGAAGAAGCGAAAATGAATCAAAGCAGGAAAGTCACTTTTACACATGTGTAAATCATCTCATTAAGAGAGAATATTGAGAGGCAAATATGGTGGCCCAAGGTAAATTTTGGAGACAGAAGTCACCAAATATCTTAACCCACTGACTGTACTTGCAGATAGAAGAGGGCCACGCATATCATGGGGAATTTTGCTGTGAACACACACACACACACTCTCAGAAAACTAAAAAAAACCCTCAGAGTGCCTTGTCCCAAAAGCGTAAGTAATTTGAGATTTTTTATTTTTTTGAAATTTTTATATTGAAGTACAGTTGATTTACAATGTTGTGTTAATTTCTGCTGTAAAGCAAAGGGATTCAGTTATACATATGCGTACTTTCTTCTTTATGTTCTTTTCCATTATGGTTTATCATAGGATAGTGGATATATTTCTCTCTGCTGTACATACAGTAGGACCTTGTTTATAGTAGTTTGTATTTAAAAAAACTTAAAGGATCAATGTGTTCTGTATGTATCACATTAAAAACCATAGTTTTACTTCTTTAAAGTAAGAATAAAAGAAGCAGCTTCTGTGCTCCTCTGGAGTTTTTACAGCTCATGAGCAGCTAGAGGTCCTGCTGGAATTTAATAAACTCCTTCTCACGGAGCCTGTTTGTGCTGCTCCTCATTGTGATGACCCTGTGGCAGTATCAGTGGAAATTGCTTATCCAGTGGCCTTACCCACATCCACCAATTTTCAATTCATGTCCAGTTGATTTGGCTATCATTGTCTAGATCTGATTTAAGGCTATAAACAGTCTCCAATTTTATGTGTTGAAGTTGTTATTAATCATGATGAATAATTTAATTCTGCAGAAAAAATTGTGGTACAGGAGAAGACTCTTGAGAGTCCCTTGGACTGCAAAGAGATCAAACTAGTCAGTTCTAAAGGAAATCAACCCTGGATATTCATTCCAAGGACTGATGCTGAAGCTCCAATACTTTGGCCACCTGATGCAAAGAGCCGACTCATTGGAAAAGACCCTGATGCTGGGAAAGAATGAAGGCAGGAGGAAAAGGGGATGACAGAGGATGAGACGGTTAGATAGTATCACCAGCACAGTGGATGTGAATTTGAACAAACTCTGGGAGATAGTGAAGGACAGGGAGGCCTGGCGTGCTGCAGTCCATGGTGTCACAAAGAGTCAAACGTGACTTAGCAACTGAACAATAATAATCAAAATTACCTTCATGAATGCCACCATGAACGCAGCCATAAAAAGTGATGAGAAATTCTCTCGAATGGACAAACTTGATCATCCTATGGAAGTTTTTTTTTATCTTAAGACATAATTGGAATCCATCTGAACAGCAAATAATTGTCCTGTTAAAAAGCACAGCTGGCTAGAGACACAAAGAAGACAATAGAGGGGATTCATGTGAAAATTAACAGTGGATATTGAATTTCCTGCATTTTATTTCCACACTGCCTGACATGCTGTTTCCTTTTGGTCTCCTTATTTCCCACCTGGGGTTGTGCTTTTCAGTGTGGATGTGGTTCTCTCTTAATCTTGCAGCTAATCAGTTCCTTGGCAGTTTGAATTTTGTGATTATTATGGAGTGGGACCAAATTCAAAAGTAGGCCAAGATGAGAGACTTTCTAATTAAAAAAAATTGTTTACCACAGTTCCATCTGACCACCAGAACTGCATGTTCTCCTGAACCCCTCTGGCCACACGAGGATCCCGTGGTGACCACTGGCCCTGTGCCCTTCGTGGTGGCATCTTAAGTTCTGAAAGGCGACCAGTGGGCTGTCTTCTATAAACCCTTATCTGTTGGGTCCTGCTTTTGCTAAGGATAGTCCCTTTTAATGTGGTCTGCTATGAATTGTACCAGGTCACACACAGATATCCATTTTAGGGAATGACACCTCATCTTAAAGAATGATTCTAGACAGATCTCAGGTCTCTTGGCCGTGGGGGTAAATGAAATCTCTGTGCTTTCAGGTCACAACACATCTCATTATTTTCAGTGGCTCCAACTCTGGGAAACTGTGGACAAAAGGGGACTTTGTGTTAGATAGGTTTGTTGGTTGCTCAGCTGTTTCTGACTCTTTGCCACCCCATGGACTGTAGCCCGCCAGGCTCCTCTGTCCATGGGATTCTCCAGGCAAGAATACTGGAGTGGGTTGCCATTTCCTCCTCCAGGGTATCTTCCCTACCCAGAAATTGAACCCCTGTCTCTTGCATCTCCTGAATTGGCAGGCAGATCCTTTGCCATTGCGCCACCTGGGAAGCCCTGTTAGATAAGTTGCTTAGCCTTTTATCATTTTGTGACCTCGAAGTGGATTATGATAGCCCTTTGGCTCATATTACTGACAAAACAGTCAATGTTTTTCCCAAGATGACGAGCATCCTAAAGATAAACATTCCACAGTTGGAATTATAAATTGGTAGCCTGCTTGCCATGGTCGATCGTGCCAGCTGGCTTATCTTGAGCCCGTGACATGTGGTTGTCTTTCCTGTCCTTTGAAGGGCTTCTCTCTCAGCTGTGTGTCTCATAAAGTGAAAGTAGGTAGTCACATTCAATCTTGCCTTGCAAGATGTTTTTCTCAGTGAGCAAGTTACCAAGAAACTCGTGAATGATTTAAGGAGACACATAGGATTCCCTGGTGGCTCAGTTAGTAAGGAATCTGCCTGCAATGCAGGAGATAGCCTGCAGTGTGGGAGACCTAGGTTTGATCCCTGAGTCAGAAGGATCTCCTAGAGAAGGAAATGGCAACCCACTCCAATATTCTTGCCTAGAAATTCCATGGACAGAGGAGCCTGGCAAGCTACAGTCCATGAGGTTGTGAGAGTCACTAAACCACCATCACCACATGGCATTCAACACAGGGCATCATTGCCTGATAGGATCTCTAAGATATTAAACTCAAGGGTGATTTACTGATGCCGAATTGTCCAGTGTATTTTCAGTTTTCAATGCCTTAAGTATCTTCTCGGCTAACAAGTGAAGTGGCTTCTGTCTTTGTACCTGAAGTTTCCTCCATGGCCCCAGAGCTCGCTTTGAAGGAGGAAGAGCCCAGTGTAGACAGGGGAAGATGAATAGCAAGGCGAGTGTGCACGTTGTTATGGGCGATTTCATCAAAATGCTTGTTCACTTATCTTGTACAGTTGCTTTTACAAAATATGGAATGAAAGTGCATTCCTGAGTCTGATAACCATGCTGGGGTTTCATGTTTAAGGCAGGAAGCCAAGGATATATGTCCCTAAAATCAGCTCAATGTGATTATTTGCTGAGTTTTCATGAATACTAACAGGAAAAGGTCGGCTAACTTGAAGAATGTAGCATAATGTTTCCCTCAGGGGCTGGGCGCTGGTGAGGTCTGCATCGTGGCTTCTTGATCTTCCATTTATCCTTTTCTAAGTATGAATAAAATATATTCTGAGATATAGTTTCAAATTAAGGGAAATTAATGATCCCCTTTGAAAAGTCAGACCCCCTTACATTATTAGTCTTTAAGAAACCTTTTACATTTTAATTACGAACCCACAATTCTGTCTCTCTTTCTCACTCTTGAAGTGTTGTTGAGGTGTTTCAAGGGGGGAAAACACCCTGACTTAGCTGAGCTGTTGAGTTTCCAGCAGATGCTCCATAGATCAAGACCAGTGGCTGCAGGGTGAATTTCATTTCTCTAATTTTATGCTGAGGGTTGACCTTAGTGTGTGGGCCATCCAAGGCCAAAACTCAGATAAGAGAGGATTTAATGTATGCTGGTGAATATTTCAGAAATCTGAGATTGTTTTAGCATCTTGCAAAATAGTAGCAATGTGAATGGTTCTTTATTTTGTCTGTGAACCATTGCATATTGAAACGTGCAGGAAACTAAGTCTTTTGTATGTATACAAGGTCAATTTGAACAGATTGCTCAGTAGAAATATCCTTATATTTGCATCTTCAGGTGTTTAGAAAACTCTACTGATTATAAGTCAGGGAAACTTATCTTTCTCCAAGCTGGTGGGGAATTATGGCCATCCAACCTCTTGTGAATAACGTTATGAATGTGCCATGTAATTGATCAGAGAGAAGGGCATAGATCCAGTGTGGAGTGTGTAACTGTCAAGCCTGGTATTCTAGTATTTTCCTTAGTTTCCTATAGGCAGGTGAGGATGAGTAACTTGGCTGTGTATTAGAGTCATGGGAGATGTCAACTAGGGAATAACCTGCAGAGAAGACCAATGCACTCTCATGGGCAGTGCTGAAAAGCCAGTCTGGACTTTTCACTAGGGATCATGAAATTGGAGGAAGAGCATTTGTGGTGTCTGAAGGCTAGGTGTAAAATCTTTCCTCTGCCATTCACAACAGGAAGAACAAAGATGTTGCTTGTTGTTGTTCAGTTGCTAAGTTGTGTCCAGCTCTTTGCTGTCCCATGGACTGTAGTACTCCAGGCTTCTCAGTCCTCCACCATCTCCCAGAGTTTGTTTAAATTCATGTCCACTGAGTTGGTGATGCTATCTAACCATCTCGTCTGTCACTCTCTTCTCCTTTTGCCTTCAATCTTTCCCAGGATCAGATGTCAGTTAACTTCCAGTTTTTAGTGGAGATACTGTTTTGTGCCTTACCAGGGTCTAAATGTGACCCCAAAGTTTGGTCATTATAAGGATGAAACAACAAGCCTGTGAGATACTGGAGAGACCTAGATAATAGTGCTGGTCGCTCAGTTGTGTCTGACTCTCTGCGACCCCATGGACCAGCTCCACTGTCTGTGGGATTCTCCAGGCAAGAATACTGGAGTGGGTTGCCATTTATTTATTTAAATTTGTCCATGATGTCACTGGCATAGGGATGGCAGTGATGTTTCTCCATCGTGGTTCTTTTGCGTGCGTTGGCACTGATGGATGGAGCAAAACTTGTGTTGGGTGGATACGGTTTTCATTCATTCTTAGCTGGATTTTGAACATTCTGAGTTATAGACACGATGTTTAGAAACAATGTACATTTCCTTTGGGTCTAATAAGTTCCCTGAAATGAGTGTACTTAAGTCACTGGAAGGGAGGGATTCTCAGTCCTGAGTGTTTTAGAAAGAAGGTCAATAAAACTCAGTGATTAAGAAAGTTTAGAAACTGCAGTGGAGCACAGGGATCTCAGCTTAGTGCTTTGTTATGACCTAGATGGGAGGGGGAGTGGGAGGGAGGGAGGCTCAGGAGGGAGGGGATGAACGTACACATTTAGCTGATTCACACTGTTGTACAGCAGAAACTAACACGATGTGGTTAAGCAATTATCCTACAATTTAAAACTTTTTCAAGAAGGAAAGTTTGGAAAACCCTTTCTTCTGGACAGATTGGATCCCCCACTCTTTCTAAAATATAACACATGTCTGCCATTGGTGTTTCCAGAATTTAGAAATAGAATGGTTTCTTAGAACCCAGTCAAAAACAATCATCACTCATGGTTACTGTCTTTCCTTTCCTCTCTCACTGGAACAGTCTTCCTTTTGTTTTAGACCCCAGTTAAGTGCCACTTCTTATAAAAGGAGTCTTCCTTGATAACCTCAGTTACATGGTAAACAGGATCCTCAGAAAGCCTTTGGTACATTTATCGGTTTGTATTGTTATTGTTATGTGTACCATGTGGCATCACCAATTCAATGGACATGAACTTGGGCAAACCCCCAGAGATGGTGAGGGACAGTGAGGCATGGCTTGCTGCAGTCCACGGGGTCACAAAGAGTTGGACACAACTTGGTAACTGAACAACAACAACCATGTGTGTATGACTTGTCTGCTGAAATAGATTGTAAATTCTTTGCAGGCAGGGAATTCATTGAACTTCAACTGTTAGAAAATGATGCTGGGGATTGATGATGTCAAGGATGCTTAGACAAGTAAGAAGGGCTGCTCTGGTGTGAGCTATTGGAGAGTAAAAAAGTTAATTGTTCAGAAAAAAGAAAGTTCAAAAATACATTTATCTGATGGGAAAAAAGTTTTGAAAGTCAATTTAAAGTTTGGTGAATTGGAGATGAATGAGGCCAAGTATTGACTGGAAACCCTTGATATATGACCAAAGATTTTTAGAGGAAGAATAAGAAACTTAAGCTTCATCTTTGGAAAAAGAAAAATTGAGGGTGAAATTAGACCCGTTAAAAGGTAAGTGGTAGGTGAGTTTTTGTTGCCCTGCCATCTGTATTCAATGCCATGTACATTTTGTATTTTTCACATAGAAGAACTACTGGAGAATCTGTCTCTTGCAAACCACATTCTGATCTTGACGGCTGCATTTGGAGTGATCGTGGGTGATCCCAGGCATGAAAGGAACACAGGATGCTTGCATTATTTTATTTCACGTTTAAATGGGAAGGCTCCTTCTTATTTTCTTATCTCTTCTGACTAGAGTCAAAATAATGTAGACCTTAAAGAAAGAGTAGATACTGTTAGGATTATTAGTACCTAATTTGAATGTCCTTAACAGGGCCAACTCTTGCTTAGACTCTGTCCCTTTATCACTGTGTATGTGCACATGTGTACCTACGTGTGCTCACTCATGTCCAACTCTTTTTGCCCCCATGGACTGTAGCCTGCCAGGTTCCTCTGTCCATGGGATTTCTCAGGCAAGGATACTGGAGTGCCAATTGGGTTGCCAATTCCTCCTCCAGGGTATCTTCCCAACCCAGCAATCAAGCCTGTATCTATTAAGTCTCCTGCATTGGCTAGCAAGTCCTTTACCACTGGTGCCACCTGGGAAGCCCACTGTCACTGCTGAAAGATTGGCATCTCGACCTCCCATATCTTCTGTAATGGTTTGCAGCATCTCGTTCAGTCACCAGCACGTGAACCTTATCCAGGAAGAGCCTCACGGTCTAGTTCAGGATATCAAGTTACAAAAACCATTTCTGAACGCCAGTATCATTGCCTGCTGTCTTTGGCTACAGAAGTTTATTGATATAAGAAAAACATAGATTCTTGGTTATTTGTCTTGTTGTCTTTGATGTAGTAACAGGACACTGAATCAGGGACTGAGGCCACTTGTAGAGGTTGGGAGAATTGGTCCCCATCACTCAGAAGGCGCAAATGATGGTTTTATGCTTCCTTGGGCATAGTTTTATGACAGGCTAGGGCAGAGGTAGGCAGGGAGCCCACGTGGATCCCAAATCATCTAGGCTGCCCAAGGGGATTGGATGTTGCCTCTGCATTTTCTTTGGCTTCCTGTTAAGTGGACATACCAATGTCTACACAGCACACACAGTAAGGACATCTGTCCCCTAGGACACGCAGGACTAGCCCTTATAGGTGGTGGAGAGCCACAGCCTGCCTTGCCTTCTGGCTCTCTGCTCCAGGCTTAACTCCATGATCAGAAGAGAGGGGTAGATCTGGCTGAAAGAACTCATTCCAGATGCCCTTCTGGATGCCTGTCTGATGTTTAGGTTCATGAGGAAACCTCCTCAAGTATCTAGCTGAGGGTGAACATTCATTTTCCTTGTAAGAACAATTTCAAAAGGGGGCAGATGAAACCATGTTTGGCCCCCATTCTTTTTTTTTTTAATCTTATTTTTCAAAGGCACGAAGCTTCTCTAAATGCAAGATGTCCTATTGCTATTGAGAATAAAAAGGGAGACAAGACATCACTGTGGAAAACTGGGCATGGCCTCAATTGGTGAGTGGTCCTGCTCTTGGTAAGGATAGCTTAAGATCAATTACTCTGAAAACCTAGTCATTATTTTTTGGCAGACCTTGTCCAGATATAATTGGCTTCTAGCAAAAATCCTATTTGACTCATTTAGTTTCATGGGATTACATTTTTTATCTAATTTATCTTGGAGGTGGACCAAGAAGTTACCTTCATTAAAATTAGATGTCCTTTGGGTACAATATTGAAAAACTTTTAAATGATTTAAATGGGTAATTTGCAACACCTGCTTTAAAAATTCTCCAGGATAAAATACTTATTTTGCTGAGAAAACATGGCTATTTCCACCAACTTCCTTTTGCTCATCACCGTGTATAAATCTCAGAGCTTTCTATCCAAGCATAAATCCTTAGCTTTTATCAGAGGATTAAAACCCTAATCTTTTTCTTCGTGTATGCATGAAATAAATCAGACAGTCCTTAATTGGCAGCATAGATTTATTTACAGGTTTTTCCCAAAGAGCTGTAACCTAAGCTACAGGAACTCAGTCTAGATGTCAGTGTACAATATTTCTTTAGGATGGCGTGAAGCAGGTGTAGTAGTCTATTCTTGCTCTTTTCAGTTTTAGCCTTGGATCAAGTCAGGCTATGAAAAAACCACATATTTAGACAGTCAGACAATAGCTTTGGCCTTAGAAAAGGACTGCTGATGCATTCACATTTACAGTTTGCTCTTGGTTTTAGCACGTGCTTATGTGAAGGGAAGGGCTTTCCTGGTGGCTCAGTAATAAAGAGCCCATCTGCCAATGCAGGAGACTCGGGTTCGATTTCTGGATTGGGAAGATCCCCTGGAGGAGGAAATGAATACCCACTCCAGTATTCTTGCCTGGGAAATCCCATGGACTGAGGAGCCTGGTGGGCTCCAGCCCACAGGGTTGCAAAGAGTCAGACATGACTGAGCGACTAAACAGCAACCTGCGAAGGTGTGGTCAGAGACATGCCCTCCTGGCATCTATTTTGGGGTCCTGCTCTTCACCGTTCAGCCTGACCTTCCTGGGAGCCCGCAGCAGAGATATCTCCCAGGTCTCAGTAGAGGAGAAAAACAGCTTCTCCCGAGTGTTTTTTCCCCTCCTGATCTTTGTTAGTATTTTACACCATTATTTCCCAAACCATATTTTGCATAACACTTTTATTGCAATGTGAGGAAGAAAAAGCGTTCTGTGCCTCACACCACGTGAGTCTCAGCATCTTAGCATGTTGATGGCCATGTGTAGTCCTGCAGTGAAGAAGAAACCATCCTTAGCTTTGTTTTAACCCTGCTTCAGCCAATTTTTCTTACATTGAGAGAAAGAGAGACAAAGTGTATGTGTGTGATTTTCAATGAGGATCCAGCAGAATATTGTTAAGCAGATACCAGTTTGAGGAATACTGTTGCACTTTTGTGATTTTCTTCTTTACCTTGTTTTGGCCGCCCAGAGGTAAAATTTGCATGGGTCTTAACCTAAATTCCCTTGTCTCTGGACTGGACAAGGGGTCCATAGACATCTCGGTAGAGCTTCAAGCCCACTTGGTCCCACTCATCTTGCGAGCTGTGACTGAGCAACTCTTGTCCCAGCAGCAGGAACTTTGTAGCTCCTTTTTCTCCACAGCAGGGCAGCAGGCTCTGCCTTATTTTTCTCACTTATTTCAACTGTTCACCTCGTTCTATCCCAGGCATTTAAGTGACTTTGCACTTTGCTTTCAGTTCCATTATTCCAAAGACCCCTAATGAAGGAGGATCCATAGACCGATTAGCCCCACAGTTTCTTGTTCTTATAGCTCTGACATCAGTCTCTTCAGATTGATACAGGGAGCTCTGCACACCTGATCGTCAGCACATGCTCTGATATTCTAGCATGTATCTTTTTATGACCTTTGTTCCAGTTGTCTGGTTTTCTGTTTTTCATTTCTCTTTGCTTCAAACTCCCAACTTATTTATTTATGAGCCTGTTTTCTTGTATATATCTCTGGGAGCTGGGTCAAGTCTTGTATGCAATGTGACGATGGTATAAATAACTGATTATTTTTAGTGATTGGAAATAAGTAGGTTATTCTCTAACACCTGAGGAATGTAGTCAGACAGACATTGATGAGATATGAATAGGGGTGTTGAGAAGCCATCTTGGAGGATGGGAGAGGCTGGGCAAAGCTGGATAAGCACACAGTTCATTGAGGTTCTTGATGCGGTGGAATAGAAATATGCTTCCTTCTCTGATGGACATCGGTGGAATCTCAGCTCTGCCCCTCACCGGCTGGCCATCTGGGTCTGAGTCACGGGACATTACTCTGCCATGCTGCCTTTGGTCTCTTGGTGTAAATCATTGTACCTTCCAGAATGTGTGGGTTAGGGATCCTGACCTACAGAAGTGTGCAGTGTGTCTCCCTTCCAAGAACCCACCTGTCTGTGTCACACCCTGGTTCCAGCTGTGCTCATAGACCTGACTCCAGCTACTTGGTGATATTTTGGGAGGAATTCCATGTGTGCTTCTTTCATCGATCAGTCCTCCCAATTGACATCAAATGACTTCTCCCACCCTTTCCTGCTTCCTGGATATTCCACAATGATTCAGTAAAACTATGCATTGAGAACATACGTTTAATTATTGAACAGGGCCCTGCCCCTGAACTGTTTGATTAAAGGAAATACCAGGCACTCTTCTGACCCCAGTGCTGCATGCTTTCCTTTATGCCTCGATTTGTCAACATTCATTTGTCTTTTTCAAAGCAGAAGCAGAGGATTTCATAAAAGTTTTATTTGCTTGGGTTAGAATGCACACACCTCATGGAAATGACTGAGGTTGGTTCCTGCAGCATCCTGGATTCATCCTCACATCACTGCCCACTGAACATTTCTGAGACGTTGCTTTCATTATAGCAAAAACACTTCCATGACTCCCGTGACATACAGGTGAAAATCTAAACACCTTGCATTTTGGGGATTCCTAGCTTCCACAGTTTAGATCCAATTTCCATGTTTAGCTGTGTTTTCTATTAGTTTTCCTTGTCACAAACTGTTTGCTTCAGTCAACTTTTTAAAGTTTCTGTTTTAGGATTTTCTTTGTGTGTGTTCTAATATTTTTCCTAATATACCAAGTCATCATCATCACCACCCCCACATCATTACCACCACCACCATCATCATCACCACCACCACCACCATCATCACCATCATCACCACAACCATCATCATCACCATCACCATCATCACCATCATCACCACCACCATCATTACTACCAACATAACCATCATCATCATCACCATTATCACCACCACCATCATCACTGCCATCATCATCACCACAACCATCACCATCATCACCACCACCACCATCATTATCACCATTATCACCATCACCACCATCACCATCATCACCACCACCACCACCATCACCATCATCACCACCACCACCATCATTATCACCATTATCACCACCACCACCATCACCATCATCACCACCACCACCACCATCACCATCACCACCACCACCACCATCATCATCATCATTATCACCACCACCACCATCATCACCACCATCATCACCACCACCACCATCATAATCACCATCACCATCACCACCACCATCATCACCATCACCACCATTATCACCACCATCACCATCATCATCATCACCACCACCACCGTCATCACCACCATCATCATCACCATCACCACCACCACGACCACGACCATCATCATCACCATTACCATCATCACCAACACTACCACCACCACCACCACCACCACCATCACCACGACCACCACCACCATTATTGCCACCACCACTGTCATCACCACCACCGTCATCACCACTGTCATCATCACCAACACCACCACCATCACCATCACCATCACCACCACCACCACCACCATAATCACCACCACCACCATCACCACCACCATCATCACCACCATCATCATAACCATCACCACCTCCACCACCACCATCATCACCATTATCACCACCACCATCATCATCACCACCAACAACAACATAATTACTATCATCACCACCACCACCATCATTGTCATCATCATTACCATCATCACCACCACCATCATCACCACCACCACCACCAACATCATCACCACCACCACTACCACCATCATCATCAGCACCACCATCATCATCACCATCACTACCATCATCACCATCATCACCACCACCATCATCATTGCCATGATCACCATAGTGACAGCAGAAGCAGCAGTAGTATCAGAAGTGTTGGGAATAATCATGATCACACAAAGTGCTTGAATCATGTGCCTTTTTTATTTTCCAACTCTTCATCTTTTGTCTTCTTTTTCATACCCATCCTAACCTCTTTCAATGCTGACTCAGATTTCTCCTCTTTGTTAACCCCTCAGAACCACTGTGGCTGGAAGTAAGTTCTCTCACCACCCACCCATTGGTCAGCATATCTTTTGCAACTCTGGCGACTAGCTACCATTTTTTTTTTTTTTTTTTGCATTTAGGAAGTTCTCCTAGGAGTGACTTATGCCCATTCCTTACCTGTGAATGACACCTGCTTCAAATCTTCTGTGGGATGTATTTCTCTACATAAAAAATGAAATTTTGGTGTACTCATGAACACACACATGCATAGTGCAGAAACATAAATGAATAAATAATTAGGAACAATAAACTAGAGGAGCAGAAACACACACTAATGGCAAATGACGATTCTTCACCTGCTGTAACTGAATCCACTGGGTGTTGTCCATCTCCTCCCTTCTTTCCTTTCCCAGGCAGGTAATCACTGCAGTATGTTGTCCTGACTAGACACAGTGAAATGGGGACCAAGAACTGAGTTGTATTAATACAGTTCTGATTGAAAGTTGTCCCAGTTTAGCATTTAATTTATTGTATCATCTTAATTCATAGGAGGCAAAATTTGTGTCAATGAATTGTGTGAGTTTTTAAAACCTTCAAGCAGATCCATAATCTTACATCTGCTAGATATGTTTGATAGTCCTGCAAGCATCGTGCTGATGATAGCCGTAAGATAAGCGGTGATGAAAAGGGATGCACAGGTGATCCATGTAGACAATTTGATAATTTACATTCAAATTGCAGTACAGTGAAGAGACATTCACTGCCTTCTAATTGCCATTGCTTGGCTTTTCTTTTTTCTTTCTTTCTTTTTATTAAATCATGGAAACCAAACTGTCTCCCTTATAATTTTTTAAAAATTTATTTCTGGCTGTGCTGGGTCATTGCTGCCCAGGTTTCTCTAGTTGCGGTGAGTGGGGGTGGTGTGCTACTGTCTTGTTGCCGAGCACTGACTTTAGGGTTCATGGACTTCAGTAGTTGCATCGCACAGGCTCAGTGCTTGCAGTTTCCCAGCCTCTGGAGCACAGACAGGCTCAGGAGTTGTGGCGGACGGGCTTAGTTATTCTGTAGCAAGTGGAATCTTCCCAGATAAGAGAATCATGCCTGAGTTTCCTGCATTGGTAGGTGGATTCTTTGCCACCGAGCCACCAGGGAAGCCCCCCTATATTTTCTTTGAAAGATCTTTTTTCCGAGGGCCCCTGCAGTTGTCAGGGAGTGGTCTGGAGGGTTGCCTGGCTCCAGCCACACCTGGCCATCACCAGTTTGGGAGAAATGTGGCTCTTAAGATGGAACCTACTTCTGGTCTATGGGAAGGGTCCAGGTGGAATTACAAAAGAAAGTGTTGCCTAGTGATAATGACACATTTGTTTTCCTTGACCATCTTTGGTTTCACTTTCTATTTATTTTATATTTTTTCTTTTTCCTTAAAAAATTTTTTTTCTATTTTTTTAATTAAATTTTTATTTTTACTTTATTTTACATTACAATACTGTATTGGTTTTGCCATACATTGACATGAATCCACCATGGGTGTACATGAGTTCCCAAATATGAACCCCCTTCCCACCTCCCTCCCCATAACATCTCTCTGGGTCATACCCATGCACCAGCCCCAAGCATCCTGTATCCTGTATTGGACATAGACTGGTGATTTGTTTCTTACATGATAGTATACATGTTTCAATGCCATTCTCCCAAACCATCCCACCCTCTTCCTCTCCCTCAGAGTCCAAAAGTCCTCTCTACACATCTGTGTCTCTTTTGCTGTCTCACATACAGGGTAATCATTGCCATCTTTCTAAATTCCATATATATGTGTCACTATACTGTATTGGTGTTTTTCTTTCTGGCTTACTTTGCTCTGTATAATTGGCTCCAGTTTCATCCATCTCATTAGAACTGATTCAAATGTATTCTTTTTAATGGCTGAGTAATACTCCATTGTGTATATGTACCACAGCTTTCTTATGCATTCATCTGCTGATGGACATCTAGGTTGTTTCCATGTCCTGGCTATTATAAACAGTGCTGCGATGAACATTGGGGTGCGTGTGTCTTTCAATTCTGGTTTCCTCGGTGTGTATGCCCAGCAGTGGGATTGCTGGGTCATAAGGCAGTTCTATTTGCAATTTTTTAAGGAATCTCCACACTGTTCTCCATAGTGGCTGTACTAGTTTGCATTCCCACCAATTCCATTCACCATTGCAATGAAAAGAATAAAATACTTAGGAATCTACCTACCTAAAGAAACTAAAGACCTATATATCAAAAACTATAAAACACTGATGAAAGAAATCAAAGAGGACACTAATAGATGGAGAAATATACCATGTTCATGGATTGGAAGAATCAATGTAGTGAAAATGAGAATACTACCCAAAGCAATCTACAAATTCAGCACAATCCCTATCAAGTTACCAGTGATATTTTTCACCGAACTAGAACAAATAATTTCAAGATTTGTATGGAAATACAAAAAAACTCGAATAGCCAAAGCAATCTTGAGAAAGAAGAATGGAACTGGAGGAATCAACTTGTCTGACTTCAGGCTCTACTACAAAGCCACAGTCATCAAGATAGTATGGTACTGGCACAAAGTCAGAAATATAGATCAATGGAACAAAATAGAAAGCCCAGAGATAAATCCACACACATATGGACACCTTATCTTTGACAAAGGAGGCAAGAATATACAATGGAGTAAAGACAATCTCTTTAACAAGTGGTGCTGGGAAAACTGGTCAACCACTTCTAAAAGAATGAAACTAGAACACTTTCTAACACCACACACAAAAATACACTCAAAATGGATTAAAGATCTAAATATAAGACCAGAAACTATAAAACTCCTAGAGGAGAACATAGGCAGCACACTCTCTGACGTAAATCACAGCAGGATCCTTTATTATCGACCCCCCCGAATTCTGGAAATAAAAGCAAAAATAAACAAATGGGATCTAATTAAAATTAAAAGCTTCTGCACAACAAAGGAAAATATAAGCAAGGTGAAAAGACAGCCTTCTGAATGGGAGAAAATAATAGCAAATGAAGCAACCGACAAACAACTAATCTCAAAAATATACAAGCAACTTATGCAGCTCAATTCCAGAAAAATAAACGACCCAATCAAAAAATGGGCCAAAGAACTAAATAGACATTTCTCCAAAGAAGACATATGGATGGCTAACAAACACATGAAAAGATGCTCAACATCACTCATTATTAGAGAAATGCAAATCAAAACCACAATGAGGTACCATTTCCCACCAGTCAGAATGGCAGCGATCCAATAGTCTACAAGCAGTAAATGCTGGAGAGGGTGTGGAGAAAAGGGAACCCTCTTACACTGTTGGTGGGAATGCAATCTATTTATTTTTAAAAATTTATTTATTTATTTATTTGTTTTTGGCTGTGCTGGGGCTTTGATGCTGCTCGAGCTTCTCTCTAGTTTCCACTCCCGAGCTTAGAGCACAGGCTCGATAGTTGTGGCATACAGGCATACTTGCTCCGTGGCCTTTGAGCTCCTCCTGGATCAGGGATTGAACCCATACACTCCTGCACTGGGAGGCAGGTTCCTTACCATGGGGCCACCAGGGAAGCCTGCTTTCTTTTTATTTTTAAAGTTTTCTTACTCCGGGACCATTGATGGAGTGTGTTTATGTGCCTTGTATGGTGTACCCACGCAACACTGAGCTGGAATGTTTCTGTGTATTCCCACAGGCCAGTGATGCAGTGAGATCCACATAGAACCTAATCAGTCAGGGCTTTGCAAGGGTCCCCTTTGCTCTAGACAGAGAGGATGGATGGTCGAGGTCTGTGATGAACTGGCGTTTTTCTGAGTTTTACTCCACCACCTGTGGCCTCTCTTTTGTGCTCCCAAAATCCCCTTCAGGAGCAGTGGTTTCTGCGTGTGAAGTTCTGCCCCCTGGATTCAGCTGGGTCCTTTTCTTTCAAGGAAGGAAAATCACTGAGGTTGAGACATAGGTCTAATAGAGCCCTGGGAGATGGAGGAAAGCGCTGGAACAGACTATTCAGGCTGTTTCCACTTCGTGCCTGCGTTGTGTGCTAAGTTGCTTCAGTCATGTCTGACTCTCTGTGACCCCAGGGACTGTAGTCCTCCAGGCTCCACTGTCCATGGGATTCTCCAGGCAAGAATACTGGAGTGGGTTGCCATCTCCTCCTCCAGGGAGGATCTTCCCAACTCAGGGATCGAACCTGCATTTCTTATGTCTCCTGCATTGGGAGATGGGTTCTTTACCACTAGTGCCACCTGGAAAGTCCCTCTGCTTAGTATTATTTTCTAATTGTGTAATTATTACATGACTTTTTCATTTAAGTCATCCATTAAGTATATTTTGTGGAGATTACTTTTAAAATATTGAATGTTTGGGGCTTTGAAACCCTGACAGCTCTTGATTAGTGGGTGGATAGGTTTTTTTTTGTTGTTGTTGTTCCTGATTAGCCTTAGAGTAATTGAGGAGAAGCCAATTCCAGAATTCTTGAAATGACTACAGGGAGAATAGATACAAGATCAATGGAATAGCCCCATCTGTTACGATTCCATAATGACTCTTTTTATTGTTTTTTCCCTTTGTGAGTCAGTGTTGCACACGCACACCACACAAGGCACATAAACAGCCAATCTTCCCTAGATAATAATTTTTTTTTAAATAAAAAGAAGGCAAAACCAAAGATGGTCAAGGAAAATAAATGTGTTGTTATAATTAGTTTTCTTCAGATGCCTGAACAGACTCACTTATGTTTTAAAAGGAGAATCTTAAAACTTTCAGGCTTGGGATAGGAGGGGGTTTTGGGGGACAATGGATACATGTTTATGTGTGACTGAGCCCCTTTGCTGTACACTTGAAACTGTCACAACATTGTTAATCATCTATACCCCAATGCAAAATAAAAAGTTTAAAAAAAACTTTCAGGCTTGTAGTATGAAATCTAGTGCATGGGATGTTGAAGTATTGAGCTGGCCAAAAGGTTTGTTCTGGCTTGTTGCATGGTGCTATGGAAAAATCCGAATGAACTTTTTGGCCAACCCAATAATTAGAAGAAGAAATTAGGAATAAGCAAATAAAAGAGATAATGTAGATTGTTGAGTATAACACACAGTCACACACACACCATATACACTTATGCACATACGCACATCACCTATAGAGATTACTTGGGAATCTTACTTTGGAGCTGTTTCTTATTAATTTGTCTGAGACACACATGCTTTCTAAGGACAGAAGGCTTGATTTTTTTAAAAAAATCTTTACAAGCATTGTCAAGAACGTACTTATTTTGCACTATTTAAAGAATCACATTTATATACCACCAGCATTTTCTGAATCTTACTTGACAGGCTTCACCACTTGGTTCATGATCCAAATATAGTCTGTTTTGTGAGTGGCCGTGTCATACACAATCACTGTTGAGTCCTGGGCCTGAGGGAAGCATGGCTCCTGGGATGTGGTGTCTCCTTTAGTAAAGATAAAGCTGGGACACAACCTCTGATTTCCTACTTCCCTTCAGAATCATGAATTTTTAAAAGATTCAGACTCAAAATCCAAGTTATCTTTTACCAGTCTACTTTCATGAATACAGTGTATCATAGCTAGATGTAGGTAGGTAAATATTTAGAATTTGTTGTTGTTCAGTCACTCAGTCGTGTCCAGCTCTTCATAATCCTATGGGCTGCAGCACACCAGGCTCCCCTGTCCTTCACTATCTCCTGAAGTTTGCTCAGATTCACATCCATTGAGTCGGTGATGCCATCTAACCATCTCATCCTCTGTAGACTCCTTCTGCCTTCAGTCTTTCCCAGCATCAGGGTGTTTTTCAGTGAGTCGGCTCTTTGAATCAGGTGACCAAAGTATTTAGAATCTCTTCATCTAAAATGATTATTAGCCAACAACACAAGTATCCTTTCTGTTTGAGTTGGAGAAATCTGGATAGTGGCTTAAAAAAGGTTCCAGTCACTCATGACTAAATTTGCTTTAGTCACACTGCCTTTTTATTCAGTGTTGAAAATACATAGCATGGCAGAGATTTCCTACTTGAATGTGAAGTGGAACAGTGAAATAATAGCCTTTAAGTAGTTGAAGAACATGAGGGATTTAAGAGGGCTAACCTCAAGACAATAGAGGGAATCCACAGTCTTGGGGGAAAACAGCCAGGTTGTGTATATGCTGCTTATAATTAGATCTATGGTTTGATAACTATAAAAAAGTAATGTTCAGTTTTGTGGTAAAATAGAGGAAACAAACAGAATTTACTCAGTACGTTCCTCCTAGGCAGAAGAACAGTGCTACAGTTTCCTCTTTTTATCCCCAGAGATAAGCACAGTGCCTGGCATGGTAATTACCTCCACTCCTGAAGGCTCACGTGCTCTGTAAACTGTGGTGAAGCCACACCTGGAAGTATTGGCTCCTTGAATTCTCACAACCAGCTGGTGTCACAGGGCATGTCTTTACCCTGGTTTTTTAGATGAAAGAAAAAAAAAGTATTCAAAAATAAATTTTAAATTATCATCGCTCCAATAGGATAAACTTCGCTGGACATTTTGCTGTATCAGATCTCTGACATGTGGAAAGAAAATTTCACAAGGATTTGGGAAATCCTGTAACCTGGAATCTTCCCACAAAGCACTGGGTTAGCCCTAAAATTCATTCAGGTTTTTCTGAAAGATGTTGTAGAAAAACCTGAATGAACTTTTGGGCCAACCCAATACATCCTAAAGGAGATCAGTCCTGAGTGTTCATTGGAAGGACTGATGTTGAAGCTGAAACTTCAATACTTTGGCTACCTGATGAGAAGAGCTGACTCATGTGAAAAGACCCTGGTGCTGGGAAAGACTGAAGGCGGGAGGAGAAGGGGACAACAGAGGGTGAGACGGTTGGATGGCATCACCGAGTCAATGGACATGGGTTTGGGTGAATTCCGGGAGTTGATGATGGACAGGGAGGCCTGGCGTGCTGCAGTCCATGGGGTCACAAAGAGTTGGACATGACTGATCCACTAAACTGAAACTGAAAACTCAATACAAACACAGGGGTCTGCAGAGAAGACGCTCACTGGAGGCGTTAGCTAGGGGTGGGCGTGGCTCAGCCGGTAAATGACCCCGCCCCAAGTTCACACGCCCTCATAGGCCACGGATAAGGAGCACACCAGAACTGTGACAAGTCTCGGTCCTTCCTGGGGGCTTGTAGACAGCTGAAGTGTAATATTAAATTACGTTAAAGCATGCCCTGTATTCCTAGAAATCTTTTTTTATACTTGCTTTTGTGTATTTGAATAATGGACAGATTTGTATCCTGCTTTTCCCCTGAATAAAGGCATAACCATTTCCTATGACATTAGAAGAATTAAAATTCTCCCATCACAAAGAAGAAGTAAAATTCTTTACGACACTGATTAGGTATTTGATTGTTAAGGAAGTATTATTAATTGTTCAAATGTAAGAGTGATGTTTTAAAAGTCCTTATCTTGGAAGCACATATACAGAAGAATTTAATGGAAGAAATGGCATGAATATGAGGGTTTTGCTTCAAAATACCTGTTTGAGGGACTTCCTTGGTTGTCCAGTGGTTAAGACTCTGTGCTTCCACTGTGGGGGGCACAGGTTCGATCCCTGGTTGGAGAGCTAAGATCCTGCATGCCTTGCGGTTATGACCAAAAAATCCCAAACTGGAACAAACAAACAACAAAAAAGTGTTTGAAGGGGTTAAGTAGATGGAAGTATAAGTGAAGTAAATTTAGTACTGTGTTGATCATTGCTGAAGTCAGGCGATGGGAACTTGAGAATTCATTATACCATTTTCTGTACTTTATGCATGTTTAAACATTTCCACCGTAAAAAGTTGGAATTTTTTACAGATTTAGATTCTGGTGTTCTTATGATGTTCACAATATGGATACTTCTCAATTTATTTGATCATTTGCTGTTTCAGGACATTTTCTGAGTTTTCATGACCATATGTAATGTAGAATTAACATTTTTTTTCCCCTCACATTTCTTTGTGCAGGAAATGTCATCCACATCTAAAATGTTTCCCTTGGGAAGGATTTGGAGGTGTAATATTACTGCAGCCATGTGTTGTTAGTCACTCGGTTGTGTCTGACTCTGTGCGACCCCAGGGACTGTGGCCTGCCAGGTTTCTTTGTTGCTGGAACTCACCAGGCGAGAATACTGGAATGGGTAGCCATTCCTTTCTCCCAGGGATCTTCTCAAGCGAAGGGTCGAACCCAGATCTCCCACATTGGAGGCAGATCCTTTAACATCTGAGCCACCAGGGAAGTGTGATCATTTACATGGGATATGCCTTTTGTTTTCCAAGAAGATTGAATGTATTTGTCATTCTTATGGAAATGACAGAGTATATCAGCATTGTACACTATCTTTTAAAAATATACCTTAAATTGATACATTGTTTAAAAAAATTAGAACATATATTTCTTGAAAGACAAGACATTGGTGTCAATGGTAAAGAATTTGGAAAGTGCAGAACAGTCACAGCTCTAGAAGAAAACTCTTGTTGAGATGCAGATGTTCCATAACAATCTGTTTTCAGAATATTTCAAAATACTCTCTGCCGTTCAGCTATAATGATAGCTGGAGGCATGATACAGCTTTGTTTTGTGACATTTTTCAGTACAGATGTGAAAAGTTTCACATCTATTATTTATTACTGCAATGTCAAATAACATTAGTTAGAGAGGAGTTCCAGAAAAAAAGATAAATTTGAAAAATCTGTGGTCACTGAGATGGAAAGTCACATGAGATCTCCCCATGTTGCAGTAATTAGAAAGGGAACCTGGGGACTTCCCTATTGGTCCAGTGGCTAAGACTCCAAGCTCCCGATGCAGGGGACCTGGGTTCAGTCCCTGGCCAGGGAACTAGATTCCACATACCGCAACTTGAAGTTTGAATGCCGCATTTTTCCCTCACTTTCTCTTCATTAAAACTAAGTGAAGATCCACTGATAAGAGAACAGACCCTGTGTGATTTCAATACCGTTAGAAATTTTTGCACCTTGGTTTATGTCCCTGGATATGTTCCAGTGTCTCCTAGTTTATAGGTTATGGGAACTTGAATAGGATTTATATCCTATTGTTGTATGAAAATTGTATAAATCTTAAATATGTTGACTTGGTTCTTGGTGATTTTCAGGTCAACTATATCCTTCTACTTTTCTATATATTTATCCTAATGATTTTTGAGAATTTGATATGGAAACTCCAACTAAAGTCTTAATTTATCTACTTAAAAAATAATTGTAATATATAGTGGAATTATTAGTGGTAAAGTACCAACTTGCCAATGCTGGAGATGTAAGAAACTCAGGTTTAATCCCAAGGGCTGGAAGATCACCTGGAGAAAGGCATGGCAACCCCTCTAAGTATTCTTGACTGGAGAATCCCACGGACAGACAAGCCTGACCGGCTACAGTCCATGGGGTCCAAAAGAGTTGGGCAGGACTGAAGTGACTTAGCACTTAACATATGTAACTTTGTTCTGTATTTTCCAATTCTCCTGTAAACATGTTATTATACTTTCATAATAAAAAAAAAGTGAAGATCTTATTTGAAATTTACAGATAGGGAAGCCAGGGCCTGGGTGTACAGATTTCTTCTGAAAATCACCTTGACTTGCTGGTTCTCCTCAGGGCTGGGCCCTTCCGCTCCCCACTCAGATATCTGGCTACCTCCCAGGGCTTTACCTGCTCCCTCAGCCTCTTGCATGGTTCTAAGTTATTACTGTGAAGCCCGTTGAATCCTCTTCTTGAGGATTCTGTTTTCTTCCATCTTACAAAATTATAAAATTATTAAATACTTTGAAAAAAAGTTCCAACAGAGCCAAAAATAACATAGACACAGAGTTTGTACACAGTTTTCAAATTTCAGTTTTCCTTTAGTATTGTACTGTACATAAATTTTTTACATCATTAAAATTGTCAAAAACTTAAAAAATTAAATATAGTTGATTTACAATATTGCATTAGTTTCAGGTGTGCAACAAAGGGACTTGGCTCTATATACAAGATATTGAACATAGTTCTTTGTGGTATACAGTAAATCCTTGTTGTTTATTTTATACATGGTAGTGTGCATCTGTAAACCTGTACTCTTAATTTATCCCTACCCCACTTTCTCCTTTGGTAACCATGAGTTTTCTATGTCTGTGAGTCTCTGTTTTGTAAATAAATTCATTTGTAGTAGTGGTAAAGAACCTGCCTGCCAATGCAGGAGAATTAAGAGACAAGGGTTTGATCTTGGGGTTGGGAAGATCTTCTGGAGGAGGGCATGTCTACCCACTCAAATATTCTTGCCTGTAAAGTCCTGTGGACAGAGGATCCTGGTGGGCTACAGTCCATAGGGTTGCAAAGAGTTAGGCACAACTGGGGCGACTATCATGCACAAGTCTCTTTCTGTTATGCAAATAAATTCATTTGCATTATTTTTTAGATTCTACATGTAAATGACCTGTAATATTTGCCTTTCTGTATCTGACATATTTCACTTAATACAACAATCTCTAGGTCCATCCATGTTAATGCAAATGACATTATTTCATTCATTTTTTATGGCTGAGTAATCTTCCATTGTATATATATCCCATATCTTTATCCATTTCATGTCGATGAAGACTTAGGTTGCTTCCATGTCTTGGCTGTTGTGAATAATGCTACTAGGACTGTTTTAAATGCACTGTTTTGGTTGTGAGAGGTACAGCCACATCCTGGGAGTATGTCACTATGGATGTAATGTCCTTCTGTGTTATCCATCTAAGCTGACCACCTACTGCCTGGAGTGAGCAGCTCTGCCTAAAAGACTAGACTCTCCTCCTTGGCTTTTCAAGTCTCACTCTGAGTCAATTTCCCCCCAGTCTCTTCAGGACTTGGATGTAACGGTACAAAGTGGGCTGGGGTCTGGCTTCCCGAATATTGAAGTTGGAAGTTGCAGTCTGGAACCATGAATGAGTTAATTCCTGGTGAGAAAACGTGTTGACCAATGAAAGAAAAAGCCCTCGGAGAGTGCTGAGTGGACCCCATGTCTCTGCTCCTCCCTCCCTGGGCTGTTCCGAGGCTTTAGGTCTTGTCTGAGATGTCCTGTGGCCAGCGGAGCTGTGGCCAAGACGGTCACGTGACACTTGACACAGCTCCCCCTCCTCTTCGCCCTCCTGTCCTGTGAGGGCATCACCTCCATCAAGCATCGCCCTATAGTGGGGACCTCGTGACTGCTTCCTTGACAGCCTGAGCTCGGGCAGAGGGTTATCTGGGTGAAGAGGGTGGCAACGTGTTCCACGGGCAGACACAGGATGTGTAAAAAACCTTGGTGGCTGGGGGGGTGGCAGGGTAGTTCAAGAATAAAGGACAAATGGGGTGGGGAAAGAAAGGAGGGGACGTCCCTGGTGGGTCAGTGGTAAAGAATCCACCTGCCAATGGAGGGGACATGGCTTTGATCCCCAATCGGGGAAGATTCCATGTGCTTTGGAGCAACTAAGCCCATGCACCACAGCTTTTGAGCCCCACCATATTGAGCCTGCGAGCTGCAACTCCTGAAGCCCAAGCTCCGCGGCTGGAGAACCCACAGCAGTGAGAAGCCTGTGCATTGCAACTGGAGGTAGCCTCACTCTCCACAACTAGAGAAAAGCCCACTTAGCAAACGAAGTCCCAGCACAGCCAAAAATAAAAATAAACAAGTAATAGGTGGGAGGGGGTTCAGGATGGGGAACACATGTACAGCCATGGCTGACTTATGTCAATGTATGGCAAGAACCACTACAATATTGTAATTAGCCTCCAGTTAAAATAAATAACTAAAAAAAACAGAAGTGTTTAAAAAAGAGAAAGGGGGGAGTGCCTGGTGAAAATCAGCTGGGGCACAGGGTGGTAAAGCTGGTGTAGGCCACAGGAGGCAGTGGGTCTTGACTCTAAGAGCAGCTGCGATCCACAGAGGGCTTTTGGGAGGATGGAGGTGGGTGGGGTAGAGTAATGAGGTCAGGTTTGGGTTTTGTAAAGACCACTTTGGCAACCCTGGGCAGAGGAGCTCGAACGTGGGAAGAAGGGTTGCAATGGTGGACGTTGTTTGATCAGTTGAGAAGTGACCGTGTGTTGCAGGAGAAAGGTGACCTTGGATCAGACCACCGTGGTGATAATGGAATCAGAAAAGTGGGCGAATTTGAGAGATGCTTCAGGGGTAAATTGGGTAAGTTTGATGGAGCCATGAAATTAAAAGATGCTTACTCTTTGGAAGAAAAGTTATGACCAACTTAGACAGTATATTGAAAAGCAGAGACATTACTTTGCCAACAAAGGTCCATCTAGTCAAGGCTATATTTTTTCCAGTGGTCATGTATGGATGTGAGAGTCGGACTATAAAGAAAGCTGAGTGCCAAAGAATTGATGCTTTTGAACTGTGGTGTTGAAGACTCTTGAGAGTCCTTTGGACTGTAAGGAGATCCAACCAGTCCATCCTAAAGGAAATCAGTCCTGGGTGTTCATTGGAAGGACTGATGCTGAAGTTGAAACTGAAACTCCAATACTTTGGCCACCTGATGGGAAGAGCTGACTCATTGCAAAAGACCCTGATGATGGGAAAGACAGAGGGCAGGAGGAGAAGGGGATGACAGAGGATGAGATGGTTGGATGACATCACCAACTTGATGGACATGAGTTTGGGTGGACTCTGGGAGTTGGTGATGGACAGGGAGGCCTGGCATGCTGCAGTTCACGGGGTCCCAAAGAGTCGGACATGACTGAGCGACTGAACTGAACTGAACTGATGGTGCCTGGGATGTGTAACCTGGGCCGGCAGGTGATTCCTAGAGATCTCAATGCACTAGTTTGGGGCATTCATGGAGATGGGAAACACTGAGAGAAGGCGAGGTTGGCAGGACCAGAAGTTTGGCTTGAGAAATAACATGCCCTGTGAACTGTGTGATATTCCAGCCTGACCTCAAAAGTGTAGAGCTGGGCTTGGGGCAGACATCTGTGACACACCTGTGGAAAACACTCGGCTCCCTGCTTCCCTCTCTCCTTGCAGTTCCTCTGTGTAAGTGGAGACAACCCCCACCCCCTCCCCTGTTCCAAGTCTGAAACTGAGCCCTGTGCTCCTGAGCACATGACAGGCCTAGTTCCTGTCTGGGGTGCATTTGTACTGATGCCTTCTGGACTAAGACTGACTCACTCTTCTCTGATATTGTGTGCTAAGTTGCTTCAGGCGTGTCCCACTCTTTGCAACCCTATGAACTGTAGCCCACCAGGCCCCTCTGTCCATGGGGTTTCTCAGGCAGGAGTACAGGAGTGGGTTGCCATTTCCTTCTCTAGGGAATCTTCCTGACCCAAGGATAGAACCTGAATCTCCTGCATTGCAGGCAGATTCTTTATCACTGAGCCACCTAGGAAGCCCTGCTTTCTGCGTAGTTAGGAGAAATTCTCTGAGGCTCTTTCAAATTGTTTGTGAAAACCTTATTTTGCCAAATGACTCAGTTGTCTTCATAGCGTGCTGACTGAAATTGGGACACGGCCTGTTCTAACAGGCATATTACTATGAGGCTGTCACAAAGGTTCATTCTCAGTCACTTCTGTATTATGTATTCTGCAAAGTGATATCATCAGTATCAGTTAATAACCAGACAGTAAATTAGCTGATGTAAACATCCACGGCTGTACATTTATCAGTTTTTTATAGTTGAAAGTGGGGTCTGGCTCCACGCCACTCAAAAGCCAATACAGACGCCAGGTTGGTGGAAGGAGTATTTGCTTCATTTCAGACGCTGACAACTAGGGGTGGGGTGGGGGAGGGCACACGCTTGTCCAAAGGCGGACTCTCCCAACCCACAACCAGGGGCAAGGGCTTTTATAGATGGAGGGAAGGGGCTACATGCAGAAACAACAGTCAGCTCTGATAGTCTTCTTGAACTGGGTCTTCGATGGTCTGACCAGCATTATCCTGATGGTTTCAAGTGCAGTTAATCTTCAGTTCCAGGGTCGGTTTGTTTCCATTTCTTGAGGTTAGTTCTCAGAATTGTGGTAGCTTATGTGATGGCTACAGTCTGATCAGCATGTAGTTAACTTCTTCCACCTGGTGAGGGTTTCAGTCTCTGCAAGACAGCGGACAGGATATGGCTCAGAGTATTATCTATAGCCCCTGAAAGTGAAAAGTGAAAGTCACTCAGTCGTGTCTGACTCTTTGCGACCCCATAGACTATACAGTTCATGGAATTCTCTAGGCTAGAATACTGGAGTGGGTAGCCTTTTCCTTCTCCAGGGGATCTTTCCAACCCAGGGATCGAATCAGGGTCTCCTGCATTGCAGGTAGATTCTTTACCAATTGAATCACAAGGGAAGCCCAAGAATACTGAGTGAGTAGCCTATCCCTTCTCCAGCGGATCTTCCTGACCCAGGGATCGAACCAGGGTCTCCTGCATTGCAGGCAGATTCTTTACTAACTGAGCTATCAGGGAAGGCCATAGCCCCTGAGAAGGAACTAAATACCCTTGACATGCTTAATGACTACATTATTATTATTTGGTCTCCTTTGACTGTTTTCATTTGTTTCTGTATTTTCTCACTTTTCTAAGGAAAATCCTCTTTGGCTAAAGCTTTTCCAGAGGCAAAGGGCAGGCAAGGACCATCATGTCCTGCTCTGCTTCATTCTTTCAGTTTTAAGAATCTTGAATCAGCAGAATACGGGTGATTATCACTAGGTCATCTTTAGCCTCCTTATGTGGTAGCTCTTGGTCTCTGGCTTTAAGTGCTTTCAGGAATGAGCTCCTGTGGGTAGTGACAACCTTGTCAGATCTCTCCCTCAGTGGAGCGTTTTATTTCCTTTCTAACTGGCCTTTGGTCTCTAGTCTCCCCATACGCCTGTCGTTCATCTTTTCCCATTTCCCACTTTAAACCCTCAGATGGCAGCCTACCAGGGTTCTAAACTAATGATCCTTTATCCAGTGTGGAGAGAGTCTATCTGAATAAAGGTATGGAGTAGTTCGAGAAATTTCACTCAATTGGATAAATTTATAT
This sequence comes from Capricornis sumatraensis, assembly GCF_032405125.1. Classification (NCBI taxonomy): domain Eukaryota; kingdom Metazoa; phylum Chordata; class Mammalia; order Artiodactyla; family Bovidae; genus Capricornis; species Capricornis sumatraensis. The sequence goes on along the minus strand of NC_091089.1, from coordinate 9,447,601 downwards.
TTGACACATGTCAAACCTTACATGATTTCATAATGCAAACTAGATAGAGTAATAAGTACTCAATGAAAATGAAAGCTACAGTAACCTTTGGCAGAGTTTTCACTGCAAATGGAAATAAGCTGACTAAAGCTTATTTCATGAGAATTTCATGAGAAATGAGAAAGCATTTGATGCAGACCCTACTGTTACAGAGAGTGTGGCCATATTTGTTAATCATGGGTAAGGTTCTCATGTATCTGCCATTATGTGTCTACTAATATAAGTGGGCTTCCCAGATGGCATAGTGGTAAAGAATCCACCTGCCAATGCAGGAGGTACTGGAGACCCAGGTTTGATCCCTGGGTTGGAAAGATTCCCTAGAGGAGGAAATGGCAACCCACTCTAATATTCTTGCCTGGAAAATTCAGTGGACAGAGGAGCCTGGTGGGTAGAGAGTTGGATATGACTGAGCACAGACGCAACTCAATGCAGCAACTGATGTAGGTAGGCAGATGCTGTTGGCTTGTGAGCTGCCCACCCAGGGTTTGTGTTTCTATTTTTTCTTGCTGACAAAATACCAGTTTTGTTCAGATGGCAAAGTGTTTAGCTTTGATGAACATGTCCTGGTTGTTCTTAGAATCATAGCAGTTCTGGGTCCCCTAGAAGGTAACTGTTCTACAGGACCAGTTCTGGGAAGAGATCTTTGAAAAGGAGGTCAGATGGGCTTCTCTGGGAGGATCATCCTTCTAGATGAAAGAACTATAGTGAGAAATCCATTATTTTGTTTTTATTTAGTTTCTGACTTCCCCTTACTTCTTTTTGTTGGAAATGATGCCTGGAGCTTTGGCAGTCATTCTGTGACAATGAAGATTGAAGCTTGAGGACAAAGCCAAGAACTTAAAATTCAGTTGAAGAAGCCTGGGCTTGATGGCCTCCTTGAACCATTGAATAAACTCTGTGACTCCTATCAGATGACTTCTTTTTAGTAAATCATATGTTCTTATGCACATGTGTGCATGCTTGTGTGCTTAGTTGCTCAGTCATGTCCGACTCTTTGCATCTCGATGGACTGCAGCCCGCCAGGCTCCTCTGTCCATGGAGATTCTCCAGGCAAGAATATTGGAGAGAGTTGCCATGCCCTCCTCCAGGGGATCTTCCCAACCAAAGGATCAAACCCAGGTCTCTCTCATTGGAGGCAGATTCTTTACCAGCTGAGCTACCGGAAGCCCCCTTATGCACACAGCTGCTTTTAATCAAGTTTTTGATTATTCCTGCTAAAATTTATTTTTTTTACTTGAATTTAGTACACAAAAAGCGTCTTTGCACTCTGTATCTTATTCTGTCTTCCTGAGAAGTTATATTTCATGTTGGATTTATCAGCTAAGTATCAAAAAAAATCAGTATCTAATAGTTTTTGTTTAATTGTGGAGATCACCAATTGCTGACAAGTGATAAACTGTGGATACAAGTGTATACTGAAAATAAGCAAAATCTTCCTTTTTCATGACTCAGGAAAGAGTATGTGTTTGGAAGACTTCCACCAATTGCTATTAACAATTAGCTCTGTTTTTTTCTCTGTAAGAGTGAGAAGTCACTACATTTAGGTAGCTGATGACAGAAATATAATATTGAAAAATTTACAAGGCTTATGTCTAGAATTGATTCATAGATACTGAAAAGAACAGGATTGCATTTTGGCAGAGAATATTTCATGTCTAAAAGTTCTAAGCAGTAATATATGTCCCTCTTGATACTTGAAAAATATTCAAGTCTTCACTCAAATAAACTTTAAAAACCTAGAGTCTACATATATGTATAGACTATGGCTGATTCCTGTTGAGGTTTGACAGGAAACAACAAAATTCTGTAAAGCAATTATCCTTCAATTAAAAAATAAATAAATTTATAAAAAATAAAAGGTAGAGTCTGAGAATATATACTTCTAATTACAAGTAATTTTTTTTTTTTTACCAATGTCATAACTTTGAGGAAAGCTGATGAAAAGCATTATAAAGGCTTCCAAATTTTACCTGAAAGGGAAACAGAAAAGAATTCCAGAATATGAATTCATGTGGATGTATAGTTGCATTAGCTGGGGTTCTGGGGACAAACAAAGTCAATAGAACGTGTGTGTGTGTGTGTATATGCAAATGTTTTTTTAAAATATAAAAATTAAAAAAATGAAATATCTAATAAATTTCAAGGAATTGGTTCATGGGATTGTGGAAGCTGACAAATCCAAAATCTGCAGGGTAAACCAGTAGGCTAGAGACCCAGGAAAGAGTCACTGCAGTTTGAGTCTGAAGGCTATTTTCTGCTGGCAGAATTCTTTCTTAGTTTTTGTTAGTCTTTGTCTATAAGACCTTCCACTGATTGGACGAGGCCCACCCACAATGTGCAGCAATCTGCGTTACTCACAGTCTACTGATTTAAATGTTAATGTCATCTAAAAATAGCCTCTACAGAAACACCTAAGTTAGTGTTTGACAAATATCCAGGCACCTAAAACAAATAAAGTTGACACATAAAATTAACTATCACTATAGCCAAGTTTCCCAGGTAGTAAAGCTTCCCAGTGGTAAAGAATTCACCTGCCAATGCAGGAGACACGGGTTTGATCCCTGGGTCAGGAAGATCCCCTGGAGGAGGAAATGGCAACCCACTTCAGTATTCTTGCCTAAGAAATCCCATGGACAAAACAACCTGGAGGGCTACATTCCATGGGATTGCAAAGAGTTGGACATAACTTAGCAACTAAACAATAATAACAACAAATAGTCAAGCATCAAATTAATAATTTAGCACTTCAAGCTATAAAATATGCCAAGGATGATGTCATTCCTCTTATGCTATTCATTGTGATGAGTTTTACAGCAAAGAAGTTTGTGCCAACGTCTAGTTTATGCATATGAGACTAAAAAAAAGACCATGAAAAATATCCAAATTAGTCTTAAGCACTGAAGAGCACAATAAAGCTGATGATTGTTTTGTAGCTGAAAAAAAATTTGATGTAATGAATTAATTTAGGAAAAGATTACTGGAGCATTAACTGATGAAATGCCAGCTATGCTGGCTTGTAATAGAGATTTTCAGTAGGAAGTCAAAGGAAAGAGCCAGCTTTTTTTTTTTTCTGGAATGCATTAGATTGTTCACCACCAAATATTAACTTTGAAAACCCTGTCTAGTGATCCAAATGAAGAGTTCATTCTTGCCATCATTGTGATTAATTACAAACTGATATCCCTGGTGGCTCAGTGGTAAAGAATCTGCCTGCAAAGCAGGAGATACAGGAGATACAGATTTGATCCCTGGGTCAGGAAGATCCCCTGGAGAAGGGCATGGCAACCCACTCCAGTATTCTTGCCTGGAGAATCCCATGGACAGAGGAGCCTGGCGGGCTACAGTCCACGGGGTCGCAGAGAGTTGGACACCACTGAGCGACTTAGCATGCACAGGCACACTGAATAGTAGATTGTTCACGATGTGGTTGTAAAGATTCTAAATGATAAACAGAATTTGCATGTTATCTATAAAGACATCATTTGAAACTATTTCAGGATTTTAAACCTTCAGACTATGAGTATCTTCTGTTAGATATGAAATTTAAAAAGATGAAACTGTTTTCTTCCTGATGCTTTTACTAGTCTCAGAAGGGAAAATTAAAACCAAAGGTTGACTCATTTTTAGGGTTGACGTGATGAATGTATTTTGTATTGCAAATCAAAGGATAACTTTTAAGAAGAATATTCTGAGTTATTTGGCCCTTCTTTCTAAGTGAGATTAAAGTTCATCAATGATCCTTAGAACCTCTCTACTCTGTCAGGGATTTAGAAGAAGGTCATCAGTTCAGCTGATAACTTCTGACCACTTTAGTGGCTCACAAGAATCCGGTTTTCTATCTCTTCTTAGATAAGCAAGATAACAGGTACTATTAAAAAAAAAAAACCAACTGTACCTTTGCCACATTCTACAGTGGTTTTGGGGCTTCCCTGATGGCTCAGCGGTAAAGAATCCATCTGCAATGCAGGAGATGCTGTAGATGCGGTTTTGATTCCTGGGTGGGGAAGATCCCTTGGAGGAGGGCATGGCAACCCACTCCAGTATTCTTGCCCGGAGAATCCCATGAACAGAGGATCCTAGTGGGATACAGTCCACAGTGTGGCAGAGTCAGACCTGACAGAAGCGACCTAGCATGCAAGTGCTGTGGTTCATATAATAATTTTCTCCTCATGGAGACATGATCTCCAGTCCCCAGGCTTGCTTGTGGTTGATAAGATGATGTCTGCACAGTTGAGTCCAGTTCCAGGATTCATTCACACAGATTCTTCCAGAGCACGGACTTCCTGTAAACCCCTCAGGGATCAGACAAGGAGGGAGTCAGGTGACAGACAACATTCCAAAACCTTCCCTTTGGGTCCTTCCATCCAATGTACTGGCTTCTTTTGTAAACAGCCAGTGTTAGTAAAATATTTAATTTGGTGAGCCATGAAGGTTGGCTCAGGAAGCCTGGCAGAGGCTGCTTATAAATTATTAAAATTAGCCCATAGAAAACGTGCCGCAGTCTTGTCAAAGGGAAACATGCTCGCCCAGATTTATGATGCCAAGTTGCTCTGGGTTTAGAACACCTGGGGAAACACTGAGGGCTTCAAACTTCCCCAAATGATAATTTTCAAAAGAGCTTAGCATATTTGGCAAATACATTTGAGCTTGGAATATGCTGAACCTGAAACAGAGGGGAATAAACCTAGAGCCTTTCATAAGCTCTAGCCACAGATAAAAATATGGTGATGCCAAATGCTTCATCCTCAAGGACACTCTCCATGGGCATGGTCTTGACAGTGATTGAAAGGAAGAGAAGCTCACCTCATGGGGAAGAACATATTCAGAGAACCAACCACAGCTGCCCCAACCCTGGCAGAGAAGGAAGCCTGTGCAAAACCCTCCTTGGAGATGGTCACTTTTATCAGATGCCCCAGAAAATTTAATTTTTAAACATTAATATTTGGTTTATTTGGTATAGTTAACTTCTAGAAAATCTCTTACGATTTGATTATGGGATAAAATGGTGTTCTCTCTCTGGCTTTGGGTATTATCTCTCTCTTTTAATCTGTGTGTAAGCAGGAAGTTGCTTTATTTGTATTGTTGGCTATGGAAATAAAGCAGTATTAATAGATCAGTGTTTAAGATGAGATATGATATGATATGCATGGAGTAGAAAAGTTGTAGCCGGAAAGCAGAATGTATGACGAGATTGTGTGAGTGTGTGTATAAGCTATTATTTTTTGTCTAGGTTGGTCATAACTTTCCTTCCAAGGAGTAAGCGTCCTTTAATTTCATGGCTGCAATCACCATCTGCAGTGATTTTGGAGCCCCCCAAAATAAAATCTGACACTGTTTCCACTGTTTCCCCAACTATTTGCCATGAAGTGATGGGACCAGATGCCATGATCTTAGTTTTCTGAATGTTGAGCTTTAAGCCAATTTTTTCGCTCTCCTCTTTCACTTTCATCAAGAGGCTCTTTAGTTCCTCTTCACTTTCTGCCATAAGGGTGGTGTCATCTGCATATCTGAGGTTATTGATATTTCTCCTGACAATCTTGATTCCAGCTTGTGCTTCTTCCAGCCCAGTGTTTCTCATGATGTACTCTGCATATAAGTTAAATAAGCAGAGTGACAGCCATTTCTATTTATATATTCATGTACATTTCCCTATGTAAAACAGACAGTGCTATCTTGTGTGTCAGTTACAAAAACATGTTGTTCTTGAAACTGGTGAGTTCTTGGGATGTTTGTCTTATCTATTAACTTGTAGGGGAGTTCTACCCATCCCATCAGATGGTGATGACCATTGGTCCAAAGATGATCTCTGTGTGTGTTCATACATGTGTGGTTCATTTTATCCATTGTAACTTTTTGTCCACTGCTCCCAACAGTGCTTAGACGATGACATTACCTAATGTGTAGAACCTAGACAGCATATTAAAAAGCAGAGACACTACTTTGCCAACAAAGGTCTGTCTAGTCAAGGCTATGGTTTTTCCAGTAGTCATGTATGGATGTGAGAGTTGGACTGTAAAGAAAGCTGAGTGCTGAAGAATTGATGCTTTTGAACTGTGGTGTTGGAGAAGACTCTTGAGAGTCCCTTGGACTGCAAGGAGATCCAACCAATCCATCCTGGAGAAGATCAATACTGAGTGTTCTTTGGAAGGACTGATGTTGAAGCTGAAACTCTGATACTTTGGCCACCTGATGCAAAGAGCTGACTCATTTGAAAAGACCCTGTTGCTGGGAAAGAGTGAAGGCAGGAGGAGAAGGGGACAACAGAGGATGAGATGGTTGGATGGCATCACTGACTCAATGGACATGAGTTTGGGTAGGCTCTGGGAGTTGGTGATGGACAGGGAGGCCTGGTGTGCTGCAGTCCATGGGGTCACAAAAAATTGGACATGACTAAGCATCTGAACTGAACTGAACTGAAGAACTTAATTATTTCAGCCGCCAAAGACAAATGATGATTCTGTATTGTGATAGAAGTGCTAATTATCACTATAATGGCAATTACATTACATAATTTGTTATTCAGTTGCTAAGTTGTGTCCAACTCTTTGCAACCCCATGGATTGCAGCATGCCCAAATTCCCTGTCCTTCACTATCTCCCGGAGTTTGCTCAAACTCATGTCCATTGAGTCAGTGATGCCATCCAATCATCTCATCTCGTGTCACCCCCTTCACCTCCTGCCTTCAATCTTTCCCAGCATCAGGATCTTTCCTAATGAGTCAGCTCTTCACAGCAGGTGGCCAAAGAATTGGAGCTTCAGCATTAGACATTACATAATAAATATATCAAGATAACATATGCATTAAGTTTATACAGTGTTATTTGTTAAGTATATTTCATTAAAAATAAAAGATTATATGGATTGATCACTAAGTGATGAACTAGTCTATTTCATATGAATGTTTTCCTTAACATTAGGAACAGGCGAGAAATTATCTTTCCTCTTGAGAACTGTTGGACAACTGAAGGAGGTTAATGGAAGAGAAGTTTATTGAGCCCAGATCAAACCCAGCTTGGTGATGTGTATTTTTTATCTGATTTTTATGAAGAACATCACTATTTATGCTCTGAAAATTTGCTCCGATTGTTTGGGGGCAGATAATAGCGGACAACAAGCATAAATATTAACCACTCCAGTGTTAAATAAATGGCAGCCTCTTCTGTCAAGTGGTGGAAATGCTTCTGGCAGAGAAAAAAAATGCCTGGGTGGCAGATTTTCTATCAGTATGTGTATCTTTGACAGATTAAAAGGCAAAGGATAAACAAACTCTCAATGACTAATCCTGTTTTTCCCGTCATCTAATGATTTTCTTGGCTACCCAAGTCTTAAGGACCTTCAACTGTTTCTAATCTAGAGGCAAATAGGTTGATGAAAATCGAAGCTTCCTTACTACGGCTGCACCTCAGACCAGTGGGGAATCACAGAGCTCCTCATGTATGGCCAGGGGTGAAGGCTTGCTACTAGAAGTGCATTGGTTTGAAATCAGGAAACCTTGTTTCAAATCCCAGTTCTGACACTTTTCAGCTATAAGAATTTTGGCAACTTACTTACATTTCCTGCATCTCTGTGTTCTCATCTGACTGGAATGATCATTTCTATGCGGAGCATGGAGCATGATGTTAATGTCAAGTTGTTTAGTTGCTCAGTCCTGTCCGATTCTTTGAGACCCCATGGACTGTAGCCCACCAGGCTCCTCTGTCCATGGGATTCTCCAGGCAAGAATATTGGGGAGGGTTGCCATTTTCTTCTCCAGGGGATCTTTTTGATGCAGGGATCAAACCTGCATCTCCTGCATTGCAGGTGGATTCTTTACTCTCTAAGCCATCAGTTCAAACTGATTCATGTGAAAATGAACTCACTGTTTTTCTTGGTAACCTAAGAAAATGTTAAAAGCAATGGAAATAGCTTCTATTAATTAGAGGTTCAGTTCAGTTCAGTTCAGTCGCTCAGTCGTGTCTGACTCTGCGATCCCATGAATTGCAGCACGCCAGGCCTCCCTGTCCATCACCAACTCCCAGAGTTCACTTAGACTCACGTCCATGGAGTTGGTGATGCCATCCAGCCATCTCATCCTCTGTCGTCCCCTTTTCCTTCTGCCCCCAAATCCCTCCCAACATCAGAGTCTTTTCCAATGAGTCAACTCTTTGCATGAGGTGGCCAAAGTACTGGAGTTTCAGCTTTAGCATCATTCCTGCAGGAAAGCAGTGGATGGTAGCAAAGCTGTGATTATTCTACAGATTGAACATTCACTGATGACTAGTGAAAGCAGATTCAATATTTGTTTTTCCTCCTCTGGGCTTAGCATGCGATTCTATAATGAAAGGATGTATTTCCAGATGATTGAAATTGCAGGCATGATATAAGCAAGTAATAGATGACAATGTGTTACCTTTCTGCTAGTAAGTGTGGAAAGCAAATGTTTGTCACTCAGTCGTGTCTGACTCTTTGCAATCCCATGTACTGTTACCTGCCATGCTCCTCTCTCCATGTTATTTTCCAGACAAGAACACTGGAGCAGGCTGCCATTTTCTTCTCCAGGGGATCTTCCCAACCCAGTGATCAAACCCATGCCTCCTGCATTGGCAGGCAGGTTCTTCTCCACTGAGTCACCAAGGAAGTCATTAATGTCAGATTAGGTGAAGTGTAACCTGACTGTGAAAGTGGAAATAGCTCAGTTGTGTCCAACTCTTTGCGACTCTCTGAACTATACAGTCCATGGAATTCTCCAAGCCAGAATACTGGAGTGGGTAGCCTTTCCCTTCTCCAGGGGACCTTCTTAACCCAGGGACTGAACCCAGGTCTCCCACATTAGACTCCCACCAGGACTTCCCTGGTGGCTCAGATGGTAAAGCTCCTGTCTACAACGCGGGAGACCCGGGTTCGATCCCTGGGTCAAGAAGATCCCCTGGAGAAGGAAATGGCAGTCCACTCCAGTACTATTGCCTGGAAGGCTACAGTCCATGGGGTCACAAAGAGTCGGACACGACTGAGTGACTTCACTTTCTTTCAGTTTCTCCTACATTGCAGGCGGATTCTTTACTGTCCAAGCCACAAGGGAAACCCATTCTTAAAGAGATGGGAATACCAGACCACCTGACCTACCTCCTGAGAAATCTGTATGCAGGTCAAGAAGCAACAGTTTGAACTGGACATGAAACAGTAGACTGGTTCCAAATCAGAAAAGGAGTACGTCAAGGCTGTATATTGTCACCCAGCTTATTTAACTTAATAGGCAAAGTACATCATGTGAAATGCCAGGCTGGATAAATCACAAACTAGAACAAAGGTTACCAGGAGAAATATCAATAACCTCAGATACGCAGATGACACCACCCTTATGGCAGAAAGCAAAGAAGAACTAAAGAGCCTCTTGATGAAAGTGAAAGAGGAGAGTGAAAAAGCTGGCTTAAAGCTCAACATTGAGAAAACTAAGATCATGGCATCTGGTCCCATCAATTCATGGCAAATAGATGGGGAAACAATGGAAGCAGTGAGAGACTTTATTTTGGGGAGCTCCAAAATCACTGCAGATTGTGACTGCAGCCATGAAATTAAAAGATGTTTGCTCCTTGAAATAAAAGCTATGACCAACCTAGATAGCATATTAAAAAGCAGATACATTACTTTGCCAACAAAGGTCAAAGCTATGGTTTTTCCAGTAGTCAGGTATGGAAGTGAGAGTTGGACTATAAAGAAAGCTGAGCACCAAAGACTTGATACTTTTGAACTGTGGTATTGTAGAAGACTCTTTAGAGTCCCTTGGACTGCAAAGAGATCTAACCAGTCCATCCGAAAGGAAAGCACTCCTGAATATTCATTGGAAGGACTGATGCTGAGGCTGACCTGATGTGAAGAACTGACTCATTTGAAAAGACCTTGATGCTGGGAAAGATTGAAGGCAGGAGCAGAAGGGGATGACAGAGGATGAGATGGTTGGATGGCATCACCGAATTGATGGACCTGAGCAAACTCTGGGAGTTGGTGATGGACAGGAAGGCCTGGAGTGTTGCAATCCACGGGGTCACAAAGAGTCAGACATGACTGAGCGACTGAACTGAACTGATCCTGACTGTGTTCACCTCTTGGCCATTCTGGGCCATCTTTTTGTTGATCTCCTTGCACATTTCCCAAACCTGTTCTAGGGGAGAGGCTCTGACTGTCATCTGCTCTTGTTAGGGGTTGTCCTGGAGGTTTTTGCATTGCTCCTTGCACTGTCCTATCAGAGTCTGACCTTCACTCATGGCATCAAGGGATGCTGTTGCCCTCTGGCTCCTCGTCAGGCTTCACCCATGGCAGCAGGAGAATGAGGTCAGAGGATTTCTTCCTGCTAGGAGGAGGAGGGTGCCTCAGCTTCAGCATCAGTCCTTCCAATGAATATTCAGGATTGATTTCCTTGAGGATTGACTGTTTTGATCTCCTTGCATTCTAATGGATTCTCAAGAGTCTTCTGCAACACCATAGTTAAAAAGTATCAATTCTTCAGCGCTCAGCTTTCTTTATGGTCCAACTCTCACATCCATACATGACTACTGGAAAAACCATAGCCTTGACTAGATGGACCTGTGTCAGCAAAGTAATGTCTCTGCTTTTTAATATGCTGTCTAGGTTGGTCACAGATTTTCTTCCAAGGAGCTATGAAAGTGAAAGTGAAGTTGCTCAGTCATGTCTGACTCTTTGTGACCGCATGGACTGTAGCCCACCAGGCTCCCCTGTCCATGGGATTTTCCAGGCAATAGTATTGGAGTGGATTGCCATTTCCTTCTCTAGGGGATCTTCCCGACCTAGGGATCGAACCCGGGTCTCCCACATTGTAGACAAGCACTTTACCGTCTGAGCCACCAGGGAAGTCCAAGGAGCTATAGAAAGACTTAATAGAATAAAACCAAAATTTAAGGTTGAGTGATGATCTACAAGATATTCAACATGTGTAGTTCCTAGGCAAATTTGTACATCGACATGACTTTCAGTAGGTGACCTTCCTTATAAGTTAGAGTTGAAAGAAGTTTCCACAGTGGTGCTTCAGTCAAAATTACTACAGAATACCAATTACAGTAAGTCCTCTACATACAAGGGACTTCCCGGGTAGCTCAGTGGTAAGGAACTCACCTGCCAATGCAGGAGATGCCAATTTGGTCCCTGGGTCTGGAAGATCCCCTGGAAGAGGAAATGGCAACCCACTCCAGTATTCTTGCCTGGAATAATCCCATGGGCAGGGGAGCCTGGTGGGCTACAGTCCATGTGGTAGCAAAGAGTGAGACATGACTTAATGACTGGGCATGCATACACCTACATATAACTGAGTGTTCTGAAAGCTTTTTTGTAAGTCCAATTTGTTCATAACACCAACAAAGTTAGCCTAGGTATCCAGCTAACACAGCAGGCTAAGTAGTTTTGTACTGTAACAGGTTTATAATACTTTTCATACAAATAATACATAAAAACCAGCAAACACAAAAAATAAAACATTTTTTAAAATCTTATGATACTTTGAAAAGTAAAGAGGTGTGGCACAGCAGCTGGCATACAGGGGCTGACATCGAGTGAACAGGTAAGAAGAGTTACCGGCTGCAAGAGGCAGACGAGGTGGGAGATGATAGAGCTGAAGGAAGGTGAGCTGAGGTTTCACTCACGCCCGATGCTGATGGAATACACATTCCCCTGTTTGAAAGTCTGTAACTTGAAGGTTCATGCATAGGGTGTTTACTGTGCATTCATTTTCCTTCAGGATAGTTTCCAAATTAAGATTTCATGGACTGATCACAAAGGAATGAACAACTCCATATCATATGAGAGTCTTCCTTAAGTAAACAACAAAAGGCTCCCTCCTTCACAGCCATGCCTATTCCCACAAACAGACACCCCATTCTTGCCTGTAGGGTCCCCTGCTGTACAAACGCCCTCTTTCTGGAACGCTCACATGATAGTGTCCTGTCTTTCTCGAGAGAGAGCAAGTGTCTGGGGCCCCTGTCAGACTCCCCAGGCATCATGACTACAGAAAATCTGTGCTGATCGCTTTTCCTTCTTCTCAGATTTGGACAGAGTCTAACAGTCCTAGAAGGGTTTCCCTAGAAGGGCTCAGTGTAAGGAATCCGCCAAATGTAGTAGATGTGAGTTCGATCCCTGGGTGGGGAAGACCCCCTGGAGAAGGCAATGGCAACCCACTCCAGTATTCTTGCCTGGGAAATTCTACAGACAGAGGGACCTGGCGGGCTACAGTCCATGAGGTCACAAAGAGCCGGACATGACTGAGTTCGTATGCATATGGTAACGGTCTAGAACTGCAGAGAAATCTGTGTATCTGTTTTCTGAGATCCTAGTACAGTTAGATAGATGTATTTCTTTCTAGAAAGTTTGTTTAGAGAATAGATGAGAACTCTCTGCAACATTTCATGAGCAAGGAGGCAGTAATTTTTTATTTTTTGTTGAAGTAGAGTGGATTTGTTGCTGTTGTGTTACGCACTCAGTCCTGTCTGACTCTTTGTGACCCCATGGACTGTAGCCCACCAGGCTCCTCTGTCCATGGGATTCTCCAGGCAAGAATACTGGAGTGGATTGCCATTTCCTTCTCCAGGGGATCTTCCTGACCCAGGGATCGAAGCCAGGTCTCCTGCACTGCAGGCAGATTGTTTACTATCTGAGCTATAGGGAAGTCTCAGAGTTGATTTACAATGTTATATTAGTTTTAGGTGTGCAATATAATGATCAATATTTTTATGAATTGTGCTCCATTGGAACTTATTATAAGTGTTGGTTATAGTCCCTGTGCTGTGCTTTTTACATACTTGTGTCTTATTTTATACCTAGTAGTTTGTACCTAAGGATATTAAAAGCAGAAACAACCCCAAATCAAAACTGGTAGAAAAATGGGATGATCTGATAATTTTTGTATGTGGTGCAGATATGTAGTTTTTAAAGCATTGATGGTAATGATTTTATGTTATCATTTGATACCCTAATCCATTTCACATAAATATTTTCTTGTAATTATCTTCTATTACTTCTATTAAGCTTTTTCTGTACACTTTTTGAAATATATGATAGCATCTCTAAGAAAATGTGAAATCTCTTGCAAATTTAGTAACTAGTTTTAGAATTTTAAAAAATACATATTTTGAAGTGGGCTTCCCCGGTAATTCAACAGTAAAGAATCTGCCTGCAATGCAGGAGACTCAGGTTTGATCCCTGGGTCAGGAAGAACCCCTGGAGGAGGGCATGGCAACACACTCCAGTATTCTTGCCTGGGAAATCCCATGGACAAAAGGAGCCTGGTGGGCTACAGTCCATAGGATTGAAAAGAGTTGGACACCACTGAAGCAGCTGAAGAAGGAAATGGCAGCTTACTCCAGTGTTCTTGCCTGGAGAATCCCAGGGATGGTGGAGCCTGATGGGCTGCCGTCTATGGGGTCGCACAGAGTCAGACATAACTGAAGTGACTTAGCAGCAGCAGCAGCAGCAGGAATAATTTAGGAGAAGGGAGTGGCACTCCATTCCAGTACTCTTGCCTGGAAAATCCTATGGAAGGAAGAGCCTGGTGGGCTGCAGTCCATGGGGTCGCTAAGAGTCTGACATGACTGAGCAACTTCACTTTCACTTTTCACTTTCATGCATTGGAGAGGGAAATGGCAACCCACTCCAGTGCTCTTGCCTGGAGAATCCCAGGGACAGGGGAGCCTGGTGGCTACCGTCTATGGGGTCACGCAGAGTCGGACACGACTGAAGTGACTGAGCAGCAGCAGCAGCAGAAGTGACTGAGCACAGAGCACACATTTTGAAACAGTGGTAGAATGAATGGATGATAAGGTTTCAAGTGAGACAAAGTTGAATTAGAATTTTTAAGTCTGCCTTTTACCAGGTTTGTCACTTGGGGGCAATTAGTTTTTCTTTTATAGCTTTGCTTACTTCAAGATATTTGCTAATAAGTAAATAGAATTATATCAGTAAAACACTTGGCATGGGCCCCGGCATGCAGAAAGCATTCATTTACATGTCTTCATGTCTGTAACGAACCATTTCCTAGTTATCTGTCTGAGACAGTGAATACACTCCTTGTTAGAACCTTAACAAATATTCAGTTTTAAAAAAATTTCTTTTTTCTCGACGTGGACCATTTTTAAAGTCTTTCCTGAATTTGTTACTGCATTGCCTCTCTTTTATGTTTTGGTTTTTTGGCTGCAAGACATGTGGGATCTCAGCTCCCCGACTAGGTAACGAACCTGTATCCTCTGCATGGAAGATAAAATCTTTATCACTGGGCTGCCAGGAAAGTCCCAAATATTCAGTTTTTTATCCCTAAGTTTAGCATGCATTCAAGTGTCACTGTTCCATTAACTACTTTTGAGAAATGCACAGAAATTGGGGCTTTGTTGTCTCTATTGCTCTGAGAAGGAAATAGGATGGAAATAATGACCTCGTTGGAACCAGGGCTACAGAGAGCATCTGTCTCTACATCACTTGAGATGCGGTGTTCTCAGTGCAGTTTATGAAGATGGAGAACGAACACGATCCAGGCTACTGCTAAAGTCAGCAGTCACACTCCCAGAGCTCCACACCTGGAGGGAAAGAGCACCTTGGTATAGCATCCTGTCTCCTAGCACCAGGGAGAGCCTTCCCTGGGTGAATGTTCTGCAAGCACAGATTTGAAGCACAGATTTTTCTACAGATGCTTTCATCACAGTCCCCAGGTGAACAATGTCCTAGCCTGCAGCCATTCACCTGAACCAGGGGGAGGGGTGTTTAGAACCAGTCTTGGAACCCAGCCTAGTCAGGCGCGAAAGGCCTTGAGGTCTTGGCTACATCGATGCCTGTGAGTCTTCCAGGTGTCATTCTAAACTACCAGGCTCAGCTCTGTTCGTGTAAAAGTGAACAGTGTGGGTCACATGGCTAAAGGAGTGCCCTGTGTTAGATTCAGGTCCTGACTGAGTCTAGTGAGTCAACTGATCCTACCCTGGCTGCTCACTCAGGTTTTTCATTCAGATCCTGTCTAAGCTCCTGGAAGTTCCTAGGGCATTCATAACATTTTCATCCCAGAAATCTTTTCCCAGTAGGACATGTTTCCCCTGTTCATTGCTTAGTTCCAAACTTACATGCAAATTTCTCATTCTTGTTGCTTCTGTCGTGTCTGACTCTTTGTGACCCCATGGACAGTAACCCACTGGAGTGGTTGCCATGCTCACCTCCAGGGTATCTTTCAGACCCAGGGATCAAACCCTCGACTCCTGCGTTGCAGGCAGATTCTTTACTGCTAAGCCACTGGGGAAGTTCTGTATGTAGATTAGAGATTTCAAAAATCTTTAATCTCAGACAGTGGTCTGGAGGACCCGAGGCTTTTAAAATCTGACCATGAATCCTTCTCTTTATAGTTCCTCCTGGCAGGTAAAATAAAGTGTAAAAATGTAAATTTCACACTGTGAGATTGCCCATTGTGTTGTTTCTCTAATTTAAAGTGGCTTAATGTACGAGGGGAAGGAGATGTAACACTTCACTTATGCCTTTTCAGAGTAGTTGCAGAACGAACATCATCGTAAGACTATCTGTGAGAAAGAAGCGGACCTGTTTTTTGAAATCTTGCAAAAATCTTGAATGTTCCAGGCAAAGAGGGAGTCAGAAACAGTGAAGTTTTAAAAAATATCAATGGCTGAAAAAAGATATTTGTTGTTGTTCAGTTGCCAAGTCATGTCTGACTCTTTGTGACCCCATGGACTGCAGCACACCAGGCTTTCCTGTCCCTTACCATGTCCTGGAGTTTGCCCAAGTTCATGTCCCTTGAATCGGTGGTGCCATTCAACCATCTCTTGGTTGTTGCCCTCTTTTCCTTCTGCCTTCTGTCTTTCCCAGCATCAGGATCTTTTCCAATGAGTTGGCTTTTTGCATCAGGTGGCCAAAATATTGGAGTTTCAGCTCCAGCATCAGGCCTTCCAATGAATATTTAGGACTGATTTCCTTTTGGATTAACTGGTTTGATCTCCAAGGGTCTTCTCTAGCACCATGGTTTGAAAGCATCAATTCTTCAGTGCTTAGCCTTCTTTATGGTCCAGCTCTCAACATCTGTACATAACTACTGGAAAGACCATAGCCTTCACTAATACGGACCTTTGTTAGCAAAGTGATGTCTTTGCTTTCTAAATACACTGTCTATACATATTATATATAAAAAAAATGAGGTATTCACTCAGCTTCTTCACCTTTAAATGGTGTGAAAGTGTTGGACCAGCCTCTCTGTTTAATATAAGTTTATACTTCTCAGCTCACCAGCAATAATATAGGCTGTAAAACTGTCCTTTGGAGAGGCGAGTAGAAGAACTACCGGAAAGAAGATAGATCTGAGGTTTAACTGTCATGAATTCAGTAATAGCTGTCAAAAGAATACACAGGTAATCCTTTAATACACTGTGAATTGGGAATTGTTTTGGATGAAAGTTTTGTGTGTCTCTGTGGCCTCAAGCTTCTGTGCCCCCGGATCGAAGGATATTCTGACTTTACATAATGCAAGAGCAGCACCTTCAGAGGAGGTGAAACCGACTGAGAAGGAGCCCTCTGTACATAGCACACTCTGATGTTCACCCTGTAGACTGCCACATGGGTGCGGCTGGACCTTGTTTTACGTGCCTCCTGCAAGACGCCCAGTGCTCGTGCAGCACGCACCACACTTGTGAGCCTCAGTGAGACATGAGTCGGCCCACTCAGACATGCAAGGTCAAGGGAGTCGCAGCCCCATCTGGATTCCCCCTCCAGCTGGCTGCTGTGACTGTGACTGGCAGCTTCCCTGGGTTCTCTAAGCTGATGGTGACTGTGGTGGGGGTGTCCATCTCGGCTCCAACAGTTGGTTTGAAGGGCTTATGCCTACCATTTCAACTTAAAAAGTACAACTGGTGTCGCTAATTTTGATTTAAGGATATTTTCAGCTTCTGCCACTAATACTGCACAACAATCAGAGACAGTCACATAGGTCGGAAGCACTGAATCAAGATCGTGTTGAATTTCAGAAGGGCTGTTTCCCAAGAATATGTCTTCTTCTTCTTCTTTTAAAGGGAACCATAAAATGAAATTCTCGTTGTTCAGAATGATCTCTGTCGAGGGTGATGTTCAGGGCCGAGGCTCTGCTCACTACCTTCAATAATAACAATAAAGTTGCCAGGCTGTGACCTCCTGCCAGAGCTGCAGTTCTGTTACTCTGATGCTCATCTGTGAAAGGCAGGTGCTGGGTCTTCTCGTGTTTTGGCCTTAAATGCAGCGGCAGAGACTGCTGTGGGAGCCCACTCTTAGGACATCTGGGGGTATCTGGAAGGCATGGGGGTTGTAGCAGAAAGGAACCCTTTCATTTTCCAAGCAAGGTGCTCCAGTCAGTCAGTGGTTGTGCATGTCCACAAAAATTGCAATCTATAATTCTGGCCACCTCTGAGCTAAATCCTGTAAAAGATTTTTTTTCCCCTACTTTTTTTCTCTTGCAAACTTTGCCATAGTTACCAAGGAAGTTATTGGGAAAAGAAGGTTGGGAAAACCAGAGTGAGACAGCTGACATGTTGAGGCAGTCTTTATGAAGCCCAAAGAGCCCCCGGAAGGAATAAATTCAGCCCAGTTGTGATTGGGAGATATGTCCCTAGCAAACTGAAATCTTACATTTTTCAGTGGAATATTTGGGCTCATGGGACCAGAAATGGGTGACTGAAAAGTGTTAGCTGCTCAGTCGTGTCTGACTATTTGCAACCCCATGGATTGTAGCCCGCCAGACTCCTCTGTCCATGGGATTCTCCAGTTAAGAGTACTGGAGTGAGTTTCCATTCCCTTCCCCAGGGAATCTTCCCTACCCAGCGATCATACCCGAGCCTCCTGCATTGCAGGCAGATTCTTTACCACTGGAGCCATGGACCCCGCCATGGGCGACTGTTGTGGGACAAATGAAATCAAGGCCCCTTACCACTTTACGTTCTGTGTGGTGTTATGTCATCCTTCAGAGACCCCCCCTCCTCCAGGACACGGAGGTGGGGTGTAGGTAGGACTGTACTGTCTTTCCTCTACTTTTTTTTTTTTTTTTACAAAAGCATCCTGTTCTACATTATTGATCTTCAGTGATTTTTTTTTTTTTAAATTATGAGTTTTGTTTACTTGGCTCTGGCAGGTCTTAGCTGTGGCATGCAGGATCTCATTCCCCGGAGATCGAACCAGGCACCCTGTGTTGGTGGCTTGGGGTCTTAGCCACTGGATCACTGGGGAAGTCCTTGATCTCCAGCGATTCTTTTTCTTTTCTTTTAATTTAATTTTTTAATTGGAGGGTAATTGCTTTACAACGATGTGTTGGTTTCTGCCATATACAACAAGAATCAGCCATCATCATATACATATTCTCTCTCTTAAACCTCCCTGCCCCCTCCCATCCCACTTCAGTGATTCCTATTTTTTTGCTTCTTTTCTTAGAATACAGATCTTGTTTTTATACAATAGGGTCTTCAGCTCTTTCCCTTTTGCAGTCTCCTCCTCATGGATCTCACTCATTCTTGTCCTTGTAACTATGGTGCCGGAGGCCATGCTTGGGCTCACCTCCTCCCCCTCCAGGCCTGGGTGCCATCAAAGTCCTTCTGTGGACTAGTCGTGCGGACCAGTGAGTTAACCCGTCACTCTTACGTCTCTAGGCCTGGGCTTACGTCACTCACCTAGTCTCCAGTGTTGTTCCCTGGATCCTGCCTTAATAGAAACTGAGCCTATCTTTAGGCACAGGGATGATAGAGAACCTCCTCACTAGGGTCAGGTGATATTCAGAACACGTGTTAGTCAGTGTGGCATGTGTGTCTGTTGCGAGGCAGAGCTAACATGAGCCTCTGTGTTGCTGGACAACACTGTTGAGTGTCAGCTTCGAGTATCACACTCTCTGACATTTATGTTTACAAATCTGTCTCCTCCATCACACTCATCATACTGAAATTTCTCTCCCTGTTCACACTTTATTTATTTATTTTTTAATTTTTAATTTTAATTTTTATTTTTTTTTAAATTTTTATTTTTACTTTATTTTACAATACTGTATTGGTTTTGCTATACATTGACATGAATCCACCACGGGTGTACATGCATTCCCAAACATGAACCCCCCTCCCACCTCCCTCCCCATAACATCTCTCTGTCATCACCGTACATCAGCCCCAAGCATGCTGTATCCTGCATTGGACATAAACTGGCGATTTGATTCTTACATGATAGTATACATGTTTCAATGCCATTCTCCCAAATCATCCCACCCTCTCCCTCTCCCTCTGTGTCCAAAAGTCTGTTATACACATCTGTGTCTTTTTTGCTGTCTTGCATACAGGGTCGTCATTGCCATCTTTCTAAATTCCATATATATGCCTGTTCACACTTTAAATCTAGATTGTGTTCAAGGTGCCTGGGTGCCTAAAATACTCTTTGAATTTGTTTGAATGACTCATTTTTTTTTTTAGAAAAGATTTTTTTTCTTTTATTTTTAAAAAGCATCTTTACTGAGTTAAAATGGACATGCCTTAAACTGTACATATTCAAGTGTTAGTCACTCAGTTGTGTTTGACTCTTTGTGACCCCATGGACTATAGTCCGCCAGGCTCCTCTGTCCATGGAATTCTTCAGGCAAGAATACTGGAGTGGGTTGCCAGTCCCTTCTCCAAGAGTGTATGAGGCTTCCCTTCTCTATACATCCCCTCCAGTGTTTATTGTTTGTAGATTTTTCTGATGATGGACATTCTGACCAGTATGAAGTGATACCTCATTTGAATTGGGAGATTGGGTTTGACAGATGTACAGTATTGATACTATGTATAAAATCGATAACTAATGAGAACCTACTGTATGGCACAGGGAATTCAATGCATTATGGTGACCTGAAAGGGAGGATATAGATATATATATTGAAGGAAATGGTAACCTACTCCAGTATTCTTGCCTAGAAAATGCCATGGATGCAGGAGCCTGGCAGGCTGCAGTCTGTGGGGTCACAAAGAGTCAGACATAACTTAGTGACTAAACAACAACTAAACCCTCCCAAACAAACAAAAATAAATAAGAATAATAAAGATAAGAGTCTGGGATACTGGGCCTTCCCCTTGGGGGACAAGGAACCATCTCCCATTTGCATCTAGAGCATTTCACTGTGGGCCCTTTAGATATAAGACCACTGGTTCCAGTTATCACTGAGATTGTTGTTCAGTCACTCAGTCGGGTCTGACTCTTTGTGACCCCATGGACTATAGCACGCCAGGCCTCCCTGTCCCTCACCATCTCCTGAAGTTTGCCCAAGTTCACGTCCATTGCATCGTGATGCTATCCAGCTGTCTCACCCTTTGATGCCCTCTTTTCCTTCTGCCCTCAATCTTCCCCAGCATCAGGGACTTTTCCAATGAGTCAGCTGTTTGCATCAGATGTTCAAAATACTAGAGCTTCAGTTGAGCATCAGCTCCTTACAACGTGTATTTAGAGTTTAAATATCTTAAAATTGACTGGTTTTATCTCCTTTCTCTACAAGGGTTTTTCAGTAATCTTCTCCAGCACCACAGTTTGAAGGCATCAATATTTTGGCATTCTGCCTTCCTTAGGGTCCATCTCTCAAAACTGTACATGACCCCTGGGAAAACTATTGCCTTGACTATACGGACCTTTGTCAGCAGAGTTATGTCCCTGCTTTTCAACACACTGTCTAGGTCTGTGATAATTTTCCTGCCAAGAAACAATAGTCTTCTGATTTCATGGCTACCGTCACCATCCGTGGTGATTTTAGAACCCAAGAAGAGGACATCTGTCATTACTTCAACCTTTTTCCCTTCTATTTGCCATGATCTTAGTTTTTTTAATATTTAGTTTTAAGCCAGATCTTAATACAGGGTTCTAACCGTTGCTTCTTGATCCACATACAGGTTCCTCAGGAGACAGATAAGATGATCTGGTATTCCCATCTCTTTAAGGGCTTTCCATAGTTTGCTATGATCCACACAGTCAAAGGCTTTAGCATAGTAGGTGAAACAGAGGTAGATATTTTTCTGGAATTCCCTTGCTTTCTCTATGATCCAGTGAAATCCAGCTAAACTGGACATGGTCAAACAGAAGATGATAGGAATAAACCTCAACATCTTAGGAATCAGTGAACTAAAATGGATGGGAATGTGTGAATTTATTTGGATGACCATTATATCTACTACTATGGGCAAGAATCCTATAGAAGAAATGAAGTAGCCCTCATAATCAACAAAAGAATTTGAATTGCAGTACTTGGGTGCAAACTTAAAAATGATAGAACGATCCGTACTTGACAAACTATAGCTTTGCTTATATGGACCTTTGTTGGCGAAGTGATGTCTCTGCTTTTTAAAATGTCTAGGTTTGTCATAGCTTTTTTTTCCCCCAAGCAGCAAGCGTCTTTTAATTTCATGGCTGTAGTCGCCATCAGCAGTGATTTTGGAATCCAAGAAAATTAAAGTCTGTCACTGTTTACATATCTATTTGCCATGAAGTGATGGGGCTGAGATAGACAGTTGAAAGTATCAATTGCTCAAGCAGAAAACACGTGCCAAAACATGTAAGACTTAAGGATTACTAACAGAAGATAAACACAAGGTGTCAATGAGCCAGAACAGCAGGGATGGGAGGGAGAGCAGACTGTTTTGAGGCAGCACATGTATTCATAAGTAGATCATGTGAGTAGGTTTTCCCTACCATCAAGGTGTGTGCCATTCATAGTCATGACCTAACCTTTCTTTAATGCACAAACTATGATGATCCATTATCCAACTGGGCTGCAACCGAACATTTGCACATTCTCTTTGAAATGGCTTCTCCATTAATATTGTAAAATACTTTCAATTCCTAGACATCTTTTCGCCCAGACGGTGAAAATGATGCCTGTGTAGCAGGCTCCTTGAAGTCCATCTGCACCACATCTTCCAACCCGTTCTTGCCTTCCGCGACATTTTCCTCCATCTCTCACCTTGGTTATGGGACACAGAATCCAACCCTATTTAGTAAGTTCTAACGTACTGCACAGACTTTTCAGTTGGTTGTTGTTGTTGTTTAGTCACTCGGTCGTGTCCGACTCTTTTGCAACCCCATGGACTGTAGCCCACCAGGCTCCTCTGTCCATGGGATTTCCCAGGCAAGAACACTGGAGTGGGTTGCCATTTCCTTCTCCAGGGGAATCTTCCTGACCCAGGGATCAAACCTGTGTCACTTGAATTGGCAGACGGATTCTTAATCACTGAGCCACCTGGGAAGCCCGAGTTTCCAGTTAGATTTGCTGTATTTCATTTTATTCGTGATGCTAAAAAAAGAACCTTAAACACGACTCTTAAAAAGTGCCTTCAGCTTTGAAAAACATGTCCAGAAGTGGGGGGCATGAAGGCATCCATGAGGTCCCCTTGAGCAATGACAGAGGCTGGAACTGTGGGAACCCCCACGGCTCTTCCTGGTTACCATGGCAAGGGGCGGCCTTCTTGTGAATGGACCACTAACAGGATGCTTATGCTCCACAAGGTTTTGAATTAATTGTTTGGTGCACACCCCCTCCCTCCCACTAATGTAGGTGTATTGAACCTGTCCATCAACCTTACTTGACAATCAACTCATTTTAAAGAGCTGATTTTTGAAGATGAGCAAGGCGTCTGCTTCCCGTCTCTAGATTCTGTGCATGGAGTAAACATGCCACGCATCATTATTCCATCCTGTGTGTGTGTCTGCAAGTGCCTCTGACCATCTCCAATATTTCCTTGTGAAATAATACGTATCCTGTGGCCTGACTTGCAATACAAAACCAGAGAATTAATGCTGCCTGACTGTGGAAGCCTTGCGTGTGATGAATAGGGCTCTTAGAGTTGATGTACCTTGTACCTTCATTTCAAAGCAATGCTTTCGTACCATAAAACACACTTGCTATGCAAAACTCATTTTTACATCCTGATTTTTCATTGTTATTTGGGATGGCCTCTGAACATTAAACAATTCCTAGCTTGCTTTTTTCCCAGCCACGAATAATTATTTCACTTCCCCCAAAGTTGACGCTAACATCGTTTGGACAAGTGGTATCTCTGTGATAACACCTTTGTGTGAATACATGAAAAAAAATCTCAACCATATCCTGCACTAATTTCTTTTCCTTTATTTTTATCAGGCATTAAACGAAAAGTAATGAGAAAGCATTCATAATAAAGGCAGGATTGAAATGAGCATAACTAATTGTGCTACCATTATATTGTTATCACACAAGTGTGTTTCTTCTATTTTCCCATGGAGGCACATGTAATTATTTGTAAAGCAGAAAAGATAAAATTTATATGAATTTTTGGGTGTCTTTTACAATCTCTGGATTCTGAAGACTGGGATTACTCACCACTTAATGGTCTGCTCAGCTAATGAGAAAAATACATAGAATTCGTGCCTCATGGGCATGCCTGGGTGGCTAGCTGAGATGTGTAACGAGGAGTTCAGCTTCAGTAGAAACTATTGGCTAGTGATAAGAGGAAATTTAACTGCAACATGACTTAAAAAAAAACAACCCTTTTTCTTCTATATTGGAGTATAGCCAGTTAACAATGTTGTGTTAGTTTCAGGTGGATAGCAGAGGGACTTAGCCATAAATATACATGTATCTACTCTCCCCCAAACTCCCTTCCCATCCAGGCTGCCACCTAACATTGAGCAGAGTTCCCCATGCTCTACAGTTATCTATAAAAAGTAACCTTGTTGGTTATCCATTTTAAATACAGCAGGCGACACCTTCTCTTAATGTATGGTTCTTAACAGTTAAGGATGCATTCTGTAGCCAAGGATAAACTTTTTTTTAAGTTATCTGTTTATTTATTTATGGTTGTGCTGGGTCTTTGATGCTGTATGCAGGCTTTTTCTACTCGTGATGAGCGGGGCCACTCTTCACTGTGGTGTGAGGCCTTCTCCCTGCGGTGCCTTCTCTTGCTGCAGAGCACATGGGCTCAGTCGTTGCCACGCACGGCTTAGTTGCTCTGAGGCATATGGAAGCTTCCCAGATCAGGGATAGAGTCTGTGTGTCCTGCATTGGCAGGTGGATTCTTAGCCACTGTCCCATCAGTGAAGTCCAAGGTTAAACTTCTGTTATGGGCTTCCCTGGTGGCTCAGAGGTTAAAGCGTCTGCCTCCAATGCGGGAGACCTGGGTTTGATCCCTGGGTTGGGAAGATCCCCTGGAGAAGGAAATGGCAATCCACTCCAGTATTCTTGCCTGGAGCATCCCATGGATGGAGAAGCCTAGTAGGTTACCATCCATGGGGTTGCAAAGAGTCGGACACGACTGAGAGACTTCACTTTCACCTTCATGAGTGAAATACCTTATAGTTTCAATCAGATCTTGACTTGGTTGAATCTGGCGAATTGTTGTTGAGAAGATGGGTCTAGATGAATTCTGCTGAGTCACTAATTGTACCTGATAACTTTTCTCATTTTCCTATAATTTTCTAACCTCTGAGTCTTAGCAGCCAAGAATAAGAATGGTATTTTCTGAACTCTTCTGGTTAAGAGGTGTAGCCATGTTCTGGCCAAGTGGGATTTGAGTGGGAGGTATGAGGTCTGCCCTTCATCCCCCCTTTTCCTTCTTACTAGCAGGACCCCAAATGTGAGGCTGAGTCCTCTGAGACCTCCAGGATGAAGCAACCCTTTCAGGATGGCAGAGCAACCAGCTGAGAAAGGTGTCTGTGTTCCAGTCCCCAGGAGCTGCCCAGCCATCTCTTGGATGCCTTTTACCCAGGCTATTGGGTGAGTGAGAAAAATATTCAGTCATGTTTAAGCTACTGTTATTTCAATTCTGTGTTCTAACAAACAACTCTAATCTTAACCAACACAGAAAGTTATAAAAATGTGAGCGGAAAAAAAAAAAAAAAGGAGCATCATGAAACAGAATCAGGCTACAGGGGTTTATGTTAAGGGGGAAAAAACTATTTGTTGAAAATAAAAGCAAGGTATGTTTTATATGTGGAATCTAAAAAGAAGTGATACAGATGAACTCACTTACAAAGCAGAAAGAGACTCACAGTCTTAGAAAACAAACTTATGTTTGTTGGGGTGGAAGGGATAGTTAGATACTTTGGGAAGGTCAAGTACACACTGATATATTTAAAATGGATAACCAACAAAGACCTACTGTAGAGCACAGGGAACTCTGCTCAGTGTTATGTGCCAGCCTGGATGGAAGGGGGGTTGGGGGGAGAATGGGTACATGTATGTGTATGGCTGAGTCCCTTCGCTGTTCACTTGAAACTACCACAAGGTTGTTAATCGGCGATACCCCAATACAAAGTGTTTTTGGTGTTAAGAAAAAGAAAAAAAAAAAGAATCTCTTGTAAAAAAAAAAAAAAGAAAAAACAGGATGTGTTTCTCAGCTGTTTCCACAATGTCACAGGCAGAAACAAGTGGAAAGTGGGTGCTCGAACAACATTGGCTAAAGCTTATGTTAAGTGAGATCCCAGGGGTAAAGTAGGAAGATCTTAAAACCCAACACAGTGGAAATAAAGGGGGATCAAAAGCACCTCTTGCTTTTATAGTTGCTGGAGGAATGCAGTTTTTTAAGAAAAATGCCAAGCTTTGTGGTGTGCGTGCTAAGTCACTCAGTCGTGTCTGACTCTTTTCAACCCTATGGACTATAGCCCGCCAGGCTCTGCTCCAAGGGATTCTCCAGGCAAGAATACTGGAGTGGGTTGCCATTTCTTCCTCCAGGGGATCTTCCCGACCCAGAAATTGAACTCACATCTCTGTATGTCTCTTGCATGGGCAGGTGGGTTCTTTACCACTGGTACCACCTGAGAAGCCGAAGTTCTCAGTGTTACTCACCCTAGCTTAGACTTTGGACATTGCAGCAGTAACAGCAGCAGCAGAAATAACATAAGTTAACCCAAACACCAGGAAGGGTAGAGACTGCATTTGTTTCCTGGGAGAAATTGAGTAAAAAGCTTTCCTCCTGGAATAGAAAGTGCAGAATGACTGTTAATCTTGATAATCTGCTCAAGGGAAACTAGTCTTTAGAGACTAATATTTCAGACTAAGGGAAAACAGGCTGCCAGAAACAAAGGCTCATGAAATCCCTCAACATGATATTCAATTGGGAACACAATTTATGTAAAATATCTTAAGATGGGTATGCTGTTTGAGATACAGCAGATGCATCTTAATGGGAGTTGGGGCAATTAATTATAATCAATAGACTGGATGATGCATGATCTACTAAGATAGCAAAGAAATAATTCAGTTTAACAAATATTTATTGAACACTCTGGTAAGATTTATGAAAGATGCAAATGAGGCCACATATTATCTCTGCTCTTAAGTGACTTTCTAAGAAAAAGCCTAGTTGTACCTGAAAGCGTAGTTCCTAAAGGAAACAGAAATGGAAAACTAGTTAGTTCCATGGAACTAGTTATTGTTATTTCCATGTGAATTTAAGACTTCTACATGGAAAAATATTTAATTATATCGAGTATTTTTTTGGTAAATATGAACTATAGGGATCAGCTAGTGCTTTCAAATTATGGTGCTGGAGAAGACTCTCTTGGACAGCAAGGAGATCAAACCAGTCAATCCTAATGGAAATCAACCCTGAATATTCACTGGAAGGGCTGAAGCTGAAGCTCCAATACTTTGGCCACCTGGTGCGAAGAGCTGATTTACTGGAAAAGACTCTGATGCTGGGAAAGATTGAGGGCATGAGGAGAAGGGAGCAACAGAGGATGAGGTGGTTGGATGGCATCACTGACCCAATGGACATGAACAGCAAACTCTGGGAGATAGTGAAGGACGAGGGAACCTGGTGTGCTGCAGTCCATAGTGTCGCAAAGAGGTGGACGTAATTTAGCAACTGAACCACAACATAGGGATCACTGATGCTTTGCTAATATCTAAATGCATGTGTTATGACTTTCTCATATGTTCGAGTGAGAAAATTGAGTCAGACTTCCTGATGCAGAAAGAATACACACGTATTGATTACTGAACATGAAATAACTACATTATTTTCACAGCTTGCAGTTTTTAAGCAAACCAAGGATCTTCTTCACTTTTCTTTTTTTCTGTTTTCTTTTTTTTTCTTTTGAATGCAGTGCATCCAGGGATAAATCTGTCTGTCTTGCTTTGTATCCTGTGTACAAATATGACCCAAGGAAGGTAGAATATTTTAATCTGACTCACTTCAGGGCAGGGTTGGCTCTGAACAAGTCTAATAGAATGGACAGTACTTTTTTTCAAATGAGAGAAAAGAGATTCGCCAAAGGAAGTGACTCTAGGTATATACTCATGACTGCTTAAGTTCACTGAAGTTTAGATGACCATTCAGGAGAAACAGAGGAAAATTGGTGATTTATTTTCACTAAGTAGAAGATGGGAGAAAGAGGAAATAAGGTAATGTTTTAATTTCATCTTATGGTTTGAAGGTCATAACACTGAAGAGAAAGGGATGTGTGAAAACTGAGTACCTGATTAGTTTGATTTTAAGGAATTTTAAGGAATAGGATTTAAAAATTTGTTTAGAGTAGGTAGATGGCTTAGGACAGTAATTCCTAAGTATGCTTTCTGTGTGATATTATATAATAAAAGGATTCCATGGGCCAATATGTCTACCCTGGTGGCTCAGTGGTAAAGAACCTGGCTGCAGTGCTG
Organism: Capricornis sumatraensis; assembly: GCF_032405125.1. Taxonomy (NCBI): domain Eukaryota; kingdom Metazoa; phylum Chordata; class Mammalia; order Artiodactyla; family Bovidae; genus Capricornis; species Capricornis sumatraensis. The sequence goes on along the minus strand of NC_091089.1, from coordinate 9,419,946 downwards.
GAGACCAGGATTTGATCTCTGGGTTGGGAAGATCCTCTGGAAAAAGAAATGACAATCCATTCAGTAGTCTTGCCTGGAAAATCCCATGGACAGAGGAGCCTGGCAGGTTACAGTCCGTGGGTTCTAAAGAGTTGGACATGACTTAGTAACTCAGCCACTACCACCACATGGTAATGTATCTGGTAAAATTTTATATTTTATTTTTTCTCCAAATTTTTCAGTACACATTAGTATACAAAAGGCTGAAATATCTTAAGGTAAATAAGCCTTAAACCACATTTATTCCTTTTCACCAGAGATTTTATAAAACCTTACAAAATGTTAAAATTCCAAAGAGTGGTTTTGGAATGCAAATCACCATCCATTTCAAGAGAGCTTGAACATAATTTTTTTAAGGATGAGAAAAAGTTGAAACGACTACATGAAACCAGGCACTGTGAAGTACAGAAGGTATGATTTAGAAAAATTATTAAATCTCAGGAAATGGCAATAAGGAATTAAAAGGCACACTGTCTTTGGAAACTGTCAGATGTTTCTACATCAAGGAAAAGGGTATGAATAATAATCAAATACAGAGGTGTACATATGATCTTAGACAAATTGTTAAACATAGGATTCCTGTTACTTATTGAAAAAGATAACCACTCTTAAGCATGTTGGAGCTAAATAAATACCAATTACTCCAAATGAAGCTTATGCTCTATACATCAACTCTCGTAAACAGTGTATGTCTGGGATTCAGAACGGCACCTGTAATGGACTGCATTGTCTCTTATCGCCAAAAAGGTTTGTTGAAGTCTTAAATCCCAGAACGTCAGAATGTGACCTTTTTGGGAAATAAAGTCTTCATAGAGGCTATCCAGTTAAAATGCAGTCATTAGGGTGGGCCCTGGTGCAGTATGACTGGTGTCCTCATAAACAGGGAGGTTTAGATGCAGAGACAGGCACGGACCAGGGAAGATGAAAGACACACAGGGAGAAGACGGCCACGTGACTGGAGGGTGTATCAGCAAGCTGAGCACTGCCACGGACTGTCAGCAGACTCCTGGGAGAGGGGAAGGAGGTCCTCCTCTAGAGTGGCCGGGGCGGCATGGCCTTTCTGAGACCTTCACTGTGCCATCAAATGCTCTTCCACTGAGCCGTACCCCTCTTGACGCCTTCATTTTGGACTTCCAGCCTTCAGAATGGTGAGACCATACATCTGTGGTGTTGCAAGCTGCCCAGCTTGTTGGGATTATTTTATTTTATTAATTTATTTTTGGCAGCACTGGTTCTTGGTTGCTGTTCACAGGGGTTCTCGAGTGGTGGCGATTGGGGTCTGTCTACTCTCTAGTTGCAGTGGGTGGGTGTTTTGCTGGAGTGACTTCTATTGTTGTGCAGCTTGGGCTATAGGTGTGGGGACTCAGTTCTTGTGGCCCTGAGGCATGTGGAATCTTCCCAGAGCAGGGATCAACCCCACGTCCCCTGCTTTGGCAGGTGAATTCATCACCACTGGATCACCAGGGAAGTTCCAGTTAGTGGAATTTTAAGCTACCCAGTTGTTGGGACTTTGTTATGGCAGCCGTGGGAACCCAGCGCAGCCTGCAGCAAGGTCACGATGTAAGTGTGTCGTGAGCCTATTCTATCTGCAGCCCTTCCATCCCTGCTTCCTATAGATGCTCAGAAGCACTCGCAGCCCCTGGAATCTTCAGGCTCTGTCTTCATGACGTTCTCGGAGTCATCAGTACCTAATTAGCCCCCAGTCAGTACTCCTTGGTTCCTGGGGTTATTCTTCAACACAGCCATGCCTCCTGAGTGCCCTTAGCTTGTCCAGCTGACATGAGAACGAATGTCTGTCACCTTCACAAATGAGCTCATACTAATGTGTTAAGGAATTCACTAAAAATCTTCAAAAAAACACTCAACCGTCTGGAAGATCATCCAACACAGACGATGTTAATTCGAACAGATGATGTTGACAACATCCGAAACAGATGATGTTAATAATGTTCTTGTTCAGTCACTAAGTCATGTCCAACTCTTTGCAACTCCATGGACTGCAGCATGCCAGGCTTCCCAGTTCTTCACAATCTCCCAGTGTTTGCTCAAACTCATGAGTCGGTGATACCATCCAACCATCTCATTCTGTCACTCCTTTTTCTTCCTGTCCTCAATCTTCCCCAGCATCAGGGTCTTTCCCAATGAATTGGCTCTTTGCATCAGGTGGCCAGAGTGTTGGAACTTCAGCTTTAGTATCAGTCCTTCCAATGAGTTTTCAGGATTGGATTCCTTTAGGATTCACTGCTTGGCTCTCCTTGCAGTCCAAGGGACTGTCAAGAGTCTTCTCCAACACCACAGTCCTAAAGTATCAATTCTTCGGTGCTCAGCCTTCTTTATGGTCCAACTGTCACATCCGTACATAACTACTGGAAAAACTATATCTTTGGAAGAATATGAAGAAATGCATCTCTATTCCAAAGGAAAGCTTCAGAAGTCCCACCTCCAGTGTTATTCCATTTCCTTGGATTTCTGCAGGGAAATCCTACGTGTCCTTGTGGTCACCCAGCTTTCAGCTTTGTCTCCTGTGGTTCTGCCACTGATACGCAGGAGGACTGTGCTCCGCACACAAGCCTGCTGCATTGCTGACTTCTCTTTGCGTGTGTATCTGCCTCTTCACTAGGATGTGCACACACCTTATCTTTTCATACACCACACCTGTGATCAGAGTGGGCACATGGTACACATTTTTGAAATGTTGAACCAAATCTTCTCACTCAAGCCCGAGAGATTTTTGGCAGCATGGATAACTTCGTTGGGTACATTTCAAGCAGTTTGGAAAAAATCTGTCTGAAGAATGAAGGAACACTTAATGGAAAAGAAATGAGGACAGTCTTTTATAATCAGATAAGAAGAGAAGCAGAGTCAGTATCTTAGATGAACCATGCTGATTCCTCAAGGCCCAGTGTTTGACAGCAGCCGTGTCTATTTTTAGATCTGCCTAAACTAGTTCTCCAGTAGTATTTAAATACTGTCCTGCTGATTTTTTCCCCATTCTTTTTCACTTTTGGCTTGGTGAGTGCTATAGAATATTATTGTTTATAGGATGTATCTTTTATTAACCACAAATGATAATATACTACTTCCACTTGCCAGGAAGAGCTCTTCTCTTTTCTTTTGTTTTCAGGAGCCTTTTATGTTACTGACAGTTATTTACTGAACACCTGCTAAATGTAAAGCACTAGAGATACAAATGTCTGTTTCATCCATTTGAGGGGATTTTCATTTAGAAGGGGAAATATTACAGATATTAAAAATGCAAAGTTGTATATAAAATGTATTTCAGGAGTGGTATAGATAATAAATATTATGACATCCTAATAAGGAGCAATTATTGGATATGTTCTCAGCTGGGTAATGTTTTCAGCTGGATCTTAAAAAATAGCAGAGTTTTTTAAAATTAATTAATTCATTTTAATTGGAGGCTAATTACTTTATCATATTGTAGTGGATTTTGCCATACATTGACATGAATCTGCCATGGGTGGACATGTGTTCCCCATCCTGAAACCCCTTCCCAACTCCCTCCTCATCCCATCCCTCAGGGTCATCCCAGTGCACCAGCCCCGAGCACCCTGTCTCATGCATCAAACCTGGACTGGCGATCTGTTTCACATATGATAATATACATCTTTCAGTATTCTCTCACATCATCCCACCCTCTCCCTCTCCCACAGAGTCTGAAAGTCTGTTCTTTACATCTGTGTCTCTTTTGCTGTCTCACATATAGGGTCATCATTGCCATCTTTTAAAATTCCATATATATGCATTAATATACTGTATCGGTGTTTTTCTTTCTGACTTACCTCACTCTGTATAATAGGCTCCAGTTTCATCCACCTCATTAGAACTGATTCAAATGCATTCTTTTTAATAGCTGAGTAATATTCCATTGTGTATATGTACCGTAGCTTTCTTATCCATTCATCTGCCGATGGGCATCTAGGTTGCTTCCATGTCCTAGCTATTGTAAACAGTAAACATAGCACAGTTTTTGTATAAGTAGAGATAAAAGTATAGCAAATTTACAGCAATTCATTATTATTATTATTACCTAATGAATTCTGTCATTAATTTTAATAGATGAAGAGTTTTATATTTAAGAACAGTTCCAGAGAAAGCTCTAGAAGTTTCAAGACTTACTGAAAAATGACAGTAATCAAAACAGTATAATCAACAAAAAGGTAAACACATATCAAAAGAAGAGAGTGGAGAATGTAGAAATACACCCAGGCAGATATGGTCAATACATTTTGACAAAGTTGCCAATGTAATTCCAGTAGGAAGTTATAATCATTTTTATAAATGATGTTATAACAGCTAATTATATATCAGACAAATAAACATCAACCCATACCTCACACCACAGACAAGATTTAGATGTGAAATAGATATAGATCTAAGCATAAATATTAAAACTATAAAACATCTATTAGAAAACATGATAAAATCTTTCCAAACTTGGATTAGGTAAATATTTCCTGAAAGCACACTGAAAAGTACTTACCAGAAATACACAATGGAATATTACTCGGCTATTAAAAATAATGCATTTGAATCAGTTCTAATGAGGTAGATGAAACTGGAGCCTATTATACAGAGGGAAGTAAGTCAGAAAGAAAAATACCAATACAGTATATTAATACACATATATGGAATTTAGAAAAATGCCAGATTTGTCCATATCTTAACCTCCAGAATTTCTAAATATGTTAGTTGTTGTTTAGTTGCTAAGTCATTTCAGAATCTTTTGTGACCCCATGAACTAAGTCTGCCAGATGCCACTGTCCCTGGTATTTCCCAGGCAAGAATACTGGAGTGGGTCAACATTTCCTTCTCCAGGGTATCTTCCTGACCCAGGGATGGAACCTAAGTCTGCCAGATGCCACTGTCCCTGGTATTTCCCAGGCAAGAATACTGGAGTGGGTCAACATTTCCTTCTCCAGGGTATCTTCCTGACCCAGGGATGGAACCTGCATCTCCTGCATTGCAGACACATTCTTTAGCAGTGAGCTACTCAGTTCAGTTCAGTTCAGTTGCTCAGTCGTGTCCAACTCTTTGCAACCCCATCAATTGCAGCTCGCCAGGCCTCCCTGTCCATCACCAACTCCCGGAGTTCACTCAAACTAACTTCCATCGAGTCGGTGATGCCATCCAGCCATCTCATCCTCTGTCGTCCCCTTCTCCTCCTGCCCCTAATCCCTCCCACCATCAGAGTCTTTTCCAATGAGTCAACTCTTCGCATGAGGCACCCAAAGTACTGGAGTTTCAGCTTTAGCATCATTCCTTCCAAAGAACACCCAGAGCTGATCTCCTTTAGAATGGACTGGTTGGATCTCCTTGCAGTCCAAAGAACTCTCAAGAGTCTTCTCCAACACCACAATTCAAAAACATCAATTCTTTGGCGCTCAGCTTTCTTCACAGTCCAACTCTCACATTCATACATGACCACTAGAAAAACCATAGCCTTGACTAGACGGACCTTTGTTGGCAAAGTAATGTCTCTGCTTTTGAATGTGCTATCTAGGTTGGTCATAACTTTTCTTCTAAGGAGTAAGTGTCTTTTAATTTCATGGCTGCAGTCACCAGGGAAGCCCAAATATGTTAGATTGCATAGCAAAAACTACTTTGCAGGTATGATTATGTGATGAGAGGTTTTCTTGCATTATCAGGGTGAGCTCAGTCCAACTGTGGGAATCTCACCAAAGCAGAGAGAGAGGTGACTAAGGAAGATGAGATGCAATGTTCCTGACTTTGAACATGCAGGTAGGTGAACATGGACCTAGGAATCTGGGCAGGTTCTGGAAGCTGGGAAGCTGAGAAAAGGCATCTTTGCCAGAACCTCCAAAAATGAATGAAAGAGCTGGGTCAGTTCAATAGAAATAGGTTGTTTATAGCAAAAGAATAATTCTTCATCCTCCCCTAGAATGAATGACTTGAAAATAAGCTGTGATGTGGAAATAGTAATGATTAATTATAGAGGATGGTAATCACAGGTGATCTGATACCCACAACTTACAAAGGCTGTCACAGCCAACCCTGCCATGGTGAAAACTTGATAAATTTTTTTCAATATGGCTTTTTAGCTGTTCTAATTGCCCAGCCTAATTCATCAATCCTAGAGTTTATGTTTGAATGGATGGTAGTTGTAATAGTTTAAGGCATGGATGAAATACTAATGAGAAGTTTCATCTTTTACCTTTTCACAATGAAGAACCCTTAGCATCTTAATTTATAAAGCAATCAGCTACGTCAAGCTTTCTGTATTTGTGTTGAATATCCAACCTCATGGCGTCCTCCCTCACATTTAGGAGACAGCGTGGCTTTGAGAAAAGCCTAGAAACATTAACTTTTGCCTCTCAGTCTCTGGATTGAATTGCGTTTCCACTCTCCCTTCACGCCTCTGCTCCAGTGCAGACGTGGTTTCCTCTCCTGTCTCAGTTGAGTAGATCTTCTGTGTCTATCTCTGTGTCATCCTGTCCCCAGAGAGAACTTGTTTGCAAAGTTTACCCCTTTATCTCTTTTCTCATTGCCTCTCCTCTACTTGTTATTTCCAAACAGTATTTAAATCTGCTCAGATATTTCCTTCCTTAACTTCCCTCCCAGGGTTGCCTGTATTAGCATCTCACAAACCAAGCTGCTGCTCAGAACCTTCTTCCAAGTACATTTATTCTAGCTCTGTAACGAGAAGTTCAGATTCAGTAGGTATTCTATAAGAATTAGTGACTTGCCTTTTATTATTTAATCACTTTGTTTTTAATGAACCAGCCAAGTCCGTGTAAATATCAAAGTCGTTTTTTGTTTACACTATTTTTGTGTTGCACTATGCTGCTGTTGGACACGATGGTCAAAGAAATGAAGGATTACATGTTTTATGACTTAAAATACTGTTAGTAGAGACCTTATGAGTTCAAATCATATCATGTTTCTGACAATTCTTTACTGCTAAGGGAATGATCATATGTTAGATATAATAAAGAAGGCTGAGTGCCAAAGAATTGATGCTTTTGAACTGTGGTGCTGGAGAAAACTCTTGAGAGTCCCTTAGACTGCAAGGAGATCAAACCAGTCAATCCTCAGGGAAATCAACCCTGAATATTCATTGGAAGGACTGATGCTGAAGCTGAAGCTCCAATACTTTGGCCACCTGATGTGAAGAGCTGACTCATTGGAGAAGACCCTGATGTTGGGAAAGATTGAGGGCAAGAGGAGAAGGGGACAACAGAGTATGAGATGGTTGAATGTATCACTGACTCAATGGACATGAGTTTGGGCAAACTCCGGGAGGTTGTGAAAGATGAGAAAGCCTGGTGTGATGCAGTCCATGAGGTGGCAATGAGTTTGACATAGTGACTGAAGAGCAACAACATAAAATACCAGCTTTCAGTATCTCTTCTTTTCAACTCCCATCCATTCCTTGGCTCACCTGCTCAATAATACTTGTGTCTGTCTTTGGGAATTAAGCAGTTGTCCTGAGACAAGAAACAGGGAATTTTTTTTAGCATTTTGTCATATTATTTGGCACACTGAAAATATATGACCATGAAAGCTTGAAAATATTTAACATGTAGAAAAATATGGCTATCTAGCAAACTTTGAAATAGCCCAAAGTGTAGGGCAGCACAGAAATACTTACTAAACTTTCTGTTGCTTAAATACTCTAGAAATAGAACTTTAAAAGCCTATTGGGACTTTTATGACATCCTCAAGCAGGTTGTAGATTTGGAAATGTTATCTGTTTATACATTAAAGTCACACTGTGATGAAAGACTCTGTAAGCCAGACCTGTGACTACAAGTCATAGATTGTGATTTGCAGCAAAGAAGGAGCTGGTTCTTAATAAAGCAAAGCTGTCTTTCTATAGAGCTCCCTTAGAGGCCCAACTTTTGGGCTAATACCTTTGCTAATACCTTTTGAGGTAACGGTATTGAATTTCATGTTTATTTCCAGTCTTATTTATAATCGAAATTCCTTTGAGAGCATATTTTTGGGTGTCCTCTTCATATTTAGCAATCTTGTCATTTATTGCTAATAATAACAATAAAATCTTTTATTTTGAGGACTCCAGCTTCCCTGGTGGCTCAGATCATAAAGAATCTGCCTGCAGTTTGGGAGATGAGGGTTTGGTCTGTGAATTGGGAAGATCCCCTGGAAAAGGGAATGGCTACCCACTCCACTATTCTTGCCTGGAGAATCCCATGGACAGAGGAGCCTGGCGGGGTATAGCCCATGGGGTTGCAAAGAGTCGGATGTGACTGAGTGAATAACACTTCCACTTTCACTTTTCATTTTATTCTATGGTAAATCCTGTGGTGTTTCCAAAAGAAGTGATTTCAATGGCTGAACAGGCAATAGGTCTATCTGTATCGGCTCTCTTGTCTGTATTTTTGGAGTGAGTGCTTAATTATTGCTTTTTTTTTTTTACTAGACTTCTCATGATGTCTTTGACAGCTGGCTTCTAGGTAGTTCTGTGTAGGTGAGTTCAAGGCATTTAGGTGTTAAATTCCTAGATATGTTTAGCCAGCATTTGTGTTTCTTACTCTCATTAATGCTAATGTGCAGCCTTCAGAAACGAGCGGACTGTAACGTTTCCTTTCTTATTGTTGACCAGATGTCTGGTGTGCTTCCCTGAAACCCTGACTGGCTCAGTTCACTGCCCCCATTTATGTTGAATGTTCCTCATGCATAAATGATTCAGTTGGTGCTTACATTTCTCCATTTATGTATTTAGCAGATGTTGGTTGAGTTTTGTAGATTCAGCAGTGAACCTAAAGTATCTTCATTTGATTTGATGGCTGTTCTGGTTATCCTCATAAATGTTTAGCCTTGGTACACAGTAACATGTGATTTAACCAATTCAGAAGCTCCCTACATTTTTAGGGTTAGTGTTCCATGATTTGGTATTGAATTCCATATTTATTTCCAGTCTTGTTTAGAATTGAATTTCCTCTGAGAGCACATTTTTGGGTGTCATCTTCATATTTAGCAATATTTCCATTTATTGTTAATAAGTATTCAGTATTAACTATCTCCCAGAATATGCATATTGATGCTTTATATAAATGAACTCATTTAATCTTTACAGCCATCATATGAGGTGGATACTATTATTGTTCCTCTTTTACAGATGAGAAAATTGGTGCACAGACAGGTCAGTCAACTAGTCAGCTAGTAAGTGGCAGAACAGGTGCTCAAACCTTAGCCATCTGGCTCTGGAGACAGTGCTCGTAACTACTACCTGGAGTGTTCATTTTGTACATGCCTTTTAATACAGTTCATGCATACAGTTGTACAAGTTTAATATAGAACATATAAAAGACATATAGCAGTATTTGTATTGTAAGACCAACTTCAACTAGATATAAAACCACTTTTTTCAGTCAAATTAATTGCTATTAATTCATGATGTCTCTCACCCTCAGAATCTTCTACCTTTCTGCCTAAATACACTATCTGGTACATCATTGGACACATGTGTTTGCATCTGCAGCACCCATGGTTTTCACAGCCCTTGTATAATTTTCTTTCAAAGATAAAAGAAGTGATGGGTGAAGAGATAAGAAGTTCTATGGACAGAGTCGTATCCCCCTTAAATTCATATGTGCACATGCTCGGTTGCTTCAGTCATATCTGATTCTTTGCAACCCTGTGGACCATAGCCTGCCAGGCTCCTCTATCCATAGGATTCTCTAGGCAAGCATACCAGAGTGGGTTTCCATTTCCTCCTCCAGGAGATCTTCTAGACCCAGGGATCAAACCCGTGTCTCTTATGTCTCTTCATTATCATGAACTGGCAAGCAGGTTCTTTACTACTATCACACCTGGGAAGCCCCTAAATTCGTATATGGAAGCCTTAATCTTCAGTGTGGTGCTATTTGGAGTGGGGCCATTGGGAGGATGTTAGGGTTTGATGTGGTCATGAGAGTCAAGCCCTCATGAAGGGATTCGTGGCTTTATAAGAACAGGAGAAGAGGGAGATCGCCCTCTCTGCCGTGGAGGGTGCAGAGTAAAAGTGGCTGTCTGCAGACCAGGAAGAGAGCTCTCACCGGAAACTGGATGTGCCAGCTGGTGCCTTGACCTTGCACTTTCTAGCCTCAAAACTGTGGAAAGTAAATGTGTGCTGTTGAAGCCACTTAGTCTGTTGCATTCTGTTAAAGCAGTCAAAGCAGTCTGCCCAGAAAAAGGTAAGAAGGAAGCAAAAGAGGAGTTAGAGGTGGAATTCTCATGGGAACTGTAATCTAACTTTAACCAGGTCTCAAACCTACTTTTTTCTCTATTTTGTTTACAAAATTCCTAAAAATTATAACTAAAGGTTGAAAGATATATATATATATATATATATATATATATATATATATATCTACTTATGTATACTCAGTTATTTAAACATATGCTTAGCTATATAAATATGTACTTTAAATAGTTAAATATGTATATGTACTTGCAAATGAATACACTTTTGTTGAACTTTCTGGTTTCATGAGCTGTTAAATACTTTAAAATTTATTATTGTAGAATAAACATTAAAAACTTTTTGTCAGCATCATCTTTGTGTGTGTTTAAAGATTATTTCCTGGCATGTATCACCATCAAATGACATTGTTATTTCTTAACGTTTGTATTATTCACTTGTATCTGTTGGTTTGTTGAACTGCATGAACATTTATGAGGCAACCTGGCTGTAAGATCCGCAGCTCCCTTAGGAACTCAGACTGATGGTCATATGTAACTTCACTTTATATTTACATGTTCTAAGACCAAACAACTAGAACTAGAGGAACTGCACGGAGGTTGGTATTCATATAATCACAAATTTAGATTTTTTTTCCATACTGATCTAGCTCTGAAGTTATATACTTGAAATACTTTTTCCTAAAAACTCAGTGTATACTAGATAAATAACCAACCCAAATATGGAAATCTGAAGAAATCACAGCCACTTTTTGGTCAAAAAACAGTTAACTGCTAGGATGACACATTGTTTCCGAGAGCTATGAAACAGAGGAAAAAAAGAAAGAGTTTCTGGAATTGAGCTACATCTTGAGTAAGTGCTAGATGTGTGGATTGGGCTGTGAGCCCCTTAAAATTTTAATTTGTAAAATTTCATAATGCCAACTATACTGTCCAGGAGAATAGATGAAGTTACTTGACCAAAAGAACATTTGCATACTGGCTGTATTCTACATTTTTTTCTATGCCAAAAACATCCCTATCATTTAAAGGTATCATTCTAATATGACTGAATTATTTAGGGCAAGATATATGAACTAGAACCAGTATTACTCTTAGTAAGACTCTCAAGTTATATTTCTATCAGCTTTGAAAGATTCAGCCAGAAAGGATTCAGCAAAACATAAAATATTGTGTATGTGTTTGCTTATATATGTAGGTGCATGTTTAGGAGTGGGCATTGCATAGAGAAGTGTGTAGTATATAAACTGACAGAGGAATGGATGAAGATGTGGCACACAGATGCAATGGAATATTACTCAGCCGTTAAAAAGAATGAAATGATGCCATTCGCAGCAACATGGATGAAACAGGAGATATTACACTCACTGAAGTAAGTGTAACAGAGGAAATATATTATATGGCATTGTTCATATGTGGAGTCTAAAAATAAATTATGCAAATGAACTTACTAAACAGAAAAAGACTCACAGACTTAGAGAATGAACTTATGGTTGCCTGGGGAAGGATGTGCAAGGAAGGGACAGTTGGGGAGTTTGGGATGTTACAGTGAAAATGGATAGCCAACAAGAACCTACTCTATAGCACATGGAACTCTGCTCAGTGTTATGTGGCAGCCTCGATGGGAGGGGAGTTTGGGGGAGAATGGATACATGCATATATGTGACTGAGTCCCTTCACTGTGCACCTGAAACTCTCACAGCATTGTTAATCAGCTCTATTCCAATATAAAAGAAAAAATTAAAAAATAATCGTACACTGGTTGATCAAAAAAACAGAAGCAGTTGTTAATAGAATATAGATCGATGTTATTAAAAATAATCCCTCTTAGCTTTCAATATTTATCATAAGGGTAGATACAAAATATTAAGGAAACACATTGAAAAGATAGTTAATAAATTAAAAAAAATTAAGTTAAGTTCTAAATGGCTTTAATAATGACTGGCTGAAATGGAGTTGGGAGTTGCATAGCAGGGGGAATGAAAACCATTTTTCTTTCCACTAGACTTGAGGCTGTTTATCTGTCATCCTCTGTTTTTCCTGACTCTCTTCCTGAGGGCTGTGTGTGTTGCTCTTTGCTCACAGAGGTGGTTTTGTTTATTTCGCATTTTTTATCTTTTATATGCAGTTCTCCACGTAATCATGAAAATCTGCCTGTAAGCCTCAAAGCATTTAGACATGCTTTGAATTAAGGATCCAAAACAGAGTAATAATCTTCCTTTAGAAGTCCTTGATACACTGTGCACCAGGAGGATCCTGTTCTCTTATGGACAGCATGCTGGTTTTGTTTTCCGAGTGTTTTAAACTCAAACGGGAAAAAATGTTAACTTCTTAAATAAAAGTGGTCATCAACCGCTGTTCTCATTTGAACATAGTCTGTCTTAATTTAACAGACTTTATAGTGAAGGGTCTAGAGTATTTTTTATTTAATGATTTTTGTGTGTTAGTCGCTCAGTCATGTCTGACTCTTTGCAATTCCATGGACTTTAGCCTGCCAGGCTCCTCTGTCCATGGGATTTTCAAGGCAGGTTGTCATTCCCTTCTCCGGGGAATTTTCCCAATTCAGGGACTGAGCTCTGATTTCCTACATTGCAGGCTGATTCTTCATTGTCTGAGCCATCAGGGACGACCCAAATGATTTTTAAAGGCAGGCTATTCAGGCCACAGATACTGTATCTTTAGAAAAAGGCCACATGAAGTCTCAAGCTGTGCCTTAGTAGAGTGTATTATTCTGATCACGTGGAGGAGAGGACAACAAAATGCTGCATAAAACTTTTGAGATCCTTTCTTTAAAACTTTCTTTGCTGATGCTTTTTTTTTTTTTTTTCCCTAAAGATGACATGGAGAGACAGCCACATCTTCAAGGTGGTTCTTTCTTGCATATGTGCTAAGTCACTTCAGCCGTGTCCGACTCTCTGTGACCCCATGGACTGTAGTCCACCAGGCTCCTCTGTCCATGGGGACTTTCCAGGCAAGAATCCTGGAGTGGGTTGCCATGCCCTCCTCCGGGGGATCTTCCTGACCCAGGGATCGAACCTAGATCTCCCAGATCTCCTACCTTGGAAGGTGGGTTTTTTGCTTGTTTGTTTTTTTTAACCACTGGTGACACCTGGGAAGTCCAGTGATTCTTTCTTATTTACTGAATTTAGCTGCTCTGGTCACACGAGTGCCCTCCAGGAAGGCTTCATGGCTGTGGCAGAGCCGCCTCTTCTGTTCCTGAGTCTTTAAGCCTTTTTTTCAGAGAACAACTTCCTGCCCTAGGTTTGAGTCTCAGGTACCTGGTGTCAGGGAATTGTGTGAAGCTGTCTATCCTGATACCTTGCAAGACCTTGTGATGGCATTATATTAGATGATGCTTGTATACCTGGTGAGCTCTCCTTCCATGAGCAGGTCCGGTGCTGCTGAGCTGTGTCATCACGGAGTGCTTCTAGGAGGAGGTGCCACAGCTGTGGAGTCACGAGTCAACGTGCTTCCCATCACTCCCTTTTCAGTGGGCTTCTCAGTACAGCATCACCAGCTACATGATAGCTGATTTGCAAGTCCTGCTCCTGTGCTCCGGAGAAGGCGATGGCACCCCACTCCAGTACTCTTGCCTGGAAAATCCTATGGGCGGAGGAGCCTGGAAGGCTGCAGTCCATGGGGTTGCAAAGAGTCGGACATGACTGAGTGACTTCACTTACACTTTTCACTTTCATGCATTGGAGAAGGCAATGGCAACCCACTCCAGTGTTCTTGCCTGGAGAATCCCATGGACGGGGGAGCCTGGTGGGCTGCCATCTATGGGGTTGCACAGAGTTGGACACGACTGAAGCGACTTAGCAGCAGCAGCAGCTCCTGTGCTCCAGATGAATTTCTCCAAGTGGCATTTCCATAACCAGTCATGCCGTATTCTCGAAACATTCAAAACTGAAATCAGCTCCACCATGACCTCCACTAAACCTGCAGGGTCTTCCAAGTCCCCAGTCTGCAAAGAGCTGTCTGGGAATCGTTCTAGACTTTTTCTCTCTGGCCTTCCCCTCCCTTTCTCATTGACCTTTGTCATGTCAATGGCTTACTTCCAACCCCTGCCGTTTGGCATTGAACCACTGTGAAAGTGATGAGTTTGAGCTCTCTGCTTTCAAGTTCGTCGCCTGACAATCTGTCCCTAATCTTTTTAAAGAAAAGAGAACGAGATGTAATTTATACTCAGATTACTTGTGCCAGGGTTACTTTTCTAAAAGAAAATCAGAATCTGTGATTCTCCAGCTCGAGCTCATGAAGTGCCTCCCACTGATTGTAGGTTTCCTATCTATAAAGCGGGGATAGTCGAGGCTGTCCTACAAATTTATTGTGGGCACTCGGTTAGATAATGGATATAGTGCTTATTGTGTCCTGAAAGTACATTGTTATTAATGTGGCCAAGGCCCCAGCCCCCTTGTCCTCCCCTCTTTGCCATGTGGCGCTCCAGAAACAGCACTGGGTCCGCTACTGCCCCCTGGAGGCTGGGTTTCAAAATCACCGGGGGCTTTAAAAAAAATCATTTGGGGCTTCCCTTGTGGCTCAGGTGGGTTTCAGTATTATTCCTCTTTGAAACTTCTCATGGCAAAACCCTCCCTTGCTCCTGAATATGAACTCCTTGGCCACCAAAAGACTGCTTGTTAATTTCTGAAATAATGTATGTGAAGCACTTAGCCTGGTTCTTGGAAGAAACTTCTTTCACTGGTTAAATGCCGTATCTACACTTGCATCCATATCTGCATCTGAACCTATACTTATTTATACTATACCTGTATCTGCTATACTTAACACTTGTGAAAGAAAGCGAAAGTGTTGGTCCCTCAGTTGTGTCAGACTCTTTGCAGCCCCATGGACTGTAGCCCACCAGGCTCCTGTGTCCATGGGATTCTCCAGGCAAGAATCCTGGAGTGGGTTGCCATGCCCTTCTCCAAAGAATCTTCCTGACCTAGGGATTGAACCTGAGTCTCCTGCACTGCAGGCAGATTCTTTACCATCAGAGCCACCCTCAAGTAAGATGGTAACTTACTTGAACCTGGATCTATCTCCAGACATATTGAAATCCCTACCTATATCCAATCATCTATACTATTAGGAGAATGATCCTGTTAAAATAACATGGAGACCAGGCTTCAAAATCTCCCAAGCAGACAAAACCTTTTAAGCCACATAAGCAAAACTAAATCTAGCTTACTTTATGAACAGAAGTGAACCCTTAGCTTGTTTCTTATAAATAAATACCTCTGGAAATCACAAGAGAAACTTTAGTCTTCTTACTGAAAATGGTATAAGATAATCACTTTTGACCAATTCCCTGCTGTGTGGCTTCCCTGGTGCTCAGGGGATAAAGAATCTGCTTGCAATTCAGAAGCTGCAGGAGACGCAGGTTCGATCTCTGGGTCGGGAGGATCCTCTGGAGGAGGAAATGGCAACCCCCTCCAGTATTCTTGCCTGAAGAATCTCATGGACAGAGGAGCCTGGTGGGCTATAATACAGGAGTTGCAAAGAGTTGGAAACGACTGAAGCAACTTGGCACTCACGCACTGCTGTATGGAAAACCCCCTTTTAAAAACGAATTAGTGTTAAGGTCAAACAATCCTTAGTTTCACTTTCTAAGCCATCCTGCAATGTTATTTTTCCTGAGTTTCATGTTGGTTTTGAATTTCAGAGCTCCCAGTTTGAAAACTATTTTTATGTGCACAATCTACTCTTACTAATTATTTTTTATTGATCTAATGCTTTTAATTTTGCTCTTCCTGGATTTTTGATACTCTGTTTAACATGCACATTTCATTGTGATACTTCTCTGATTAAAAAGACTCAAGTATCTTCAGAATCTAGAGGATAAAATGCAGAGCTCTTGGAGGGGCTGCAAGGCTGTGATCTGATTCTTGGTGGATTCAGTTGTCTCCTCTACAAGGACAAAGATGTCCCAAAGCTGGGAAGCTCCCTGGATGGACCTTTGAGATCTGTGTACGTGCCGTTGACAATATCTGTTTACCTTTTCACCGGTTCTGGAAGCGCGCCAGGTATCAGCTCTGAGAAGCAGTTTCTAAGCACTTAATCTTTATTATCTCATTTCATCCACCTCATTGCCGGATGGGATAATTATCACTATAATTCCCAGCTCATTATTGAGGAGACGTAGGTGGAGAAGTTTAAAATGTGCCTGTGGTCATATGGCATTTTCTTTCTCCACTGGATTTGAAATTTCCAAGGAAGAGACAGTTCAAGTTTAATAATTAACTTGTGTAGCCGTAATGTCTGCTGAGGAGATGAAAAGTTCACCCGTAACACGTCAGATACCTGCTTCAGCCTCACCACTTTCTATGAGGTCAGAGCATTATCACTGTGACAACTTCACACTGATTTTGCCGGAATATGTCTTGCCTCCAAAGACCCTTCAGCCTTTCTTCCTTTGGTTTGCTGTGTTGCTGATTTGTGAATCTAAATGCTGCTTGATACTGAATAGTGTCAGGTTTCAACTCTGAATTTCCAACCTTAGGGGCTGGATGTAGGCATGACAGTGTTCTGCGACCCTGAGGCACACGTCTGCCAGGCAGATGCAAGTTCCTCCTGCAACAGTTGCACACAGCGCTTGGTGAGGCTCAAGGAGCAGTAGTTAGTAAAGGACTAACAGGTTAGTCTTGGGATTTGGACATCAGCAAGGGTAGCAGGTTTCCCTGGTGGCTCAGATGGTAAAGTGTCTGCCTACGATTTGGGAGACCTGGGTTCGATCCCTGAGTTGGGGAGGTTCCCTGGAGAAGGAAATGTCAACCCACTCCAGTATTCTTGCCTGGAGAATCCCACGGACAGAGGAGCCTGGTGGGCTACAGTCCATGGGGTTGCAAAGAGTAGGACACGACTGAGTAACTTCACACACACACACAATGGTAGCAGAGAGCTTCCCAGGTGGCTCAGTGGTAAAGAATCCACCTGCCAATGCAGGAGACCTGGGTTCTATCCCTGTGTTGGGCAGATCCCCTGGAAATGGAAATGACAACCCATTCCAGGATTCTTGTCTGGGAAATCCCATGGACAGAGGCGTCTCCCAGGATACAGTCCACCGGGTCACAAAGAGTTCTACACAACTCAGTGACTAAAACAACAGCAGCAGCAACAAGGGTAGGAAGAAGCATCTGCAGGTCTATTCAGTGATACCCAACTCTCCACTGAATGATTAACTTGTCTAAGGGCCAGATCACCAAATTTACAAAACATACTGACTTAACAAGGGATGATTTTTAACAGTTTTGACAAGATTGTTACTGACTTTAAAACAAGGTTTTAAGAACTTTAGTAAGAAATATTGATTTCCTAAATGTGTAAAATATGTCTACATGCTCAGTCGCTCAATTGTGTCTGATTCTTTGTGTCCCATAGACTGTAGCCCAGCAGCCTCTTCTGTCCGTGGAATTTTTCAGGCAAGAATACTGGAGTGGGTTGCCATTTCCTTCTCCGATATGTCTATATATTCTTGACAAATCAGTAAATTGGTGAATTCAGCAAATTAGCTCTATTGCTGAGAAAACTCTTCTGAAACCAGTGTGTTTATGAATTTGAACTCCAGGAGGACATAGAACTTGAGTATCTTGTTTAATGTTGTTTTCTTAATGCTCAGCAGTGTGCCTAGGACATAATTAATTGAATAAATCTTTGTTTAATATATTAATAAATGTGTATATGAGATTGTGGTTGACTGTTGTACAGAAACACATTAAAATGAGCATCAATTCAGTTCAGTTCAG
Source organism: Capricornis sumatraensis (assembly GCF_032405125.1). Taxonomy (NCBI): domain Eukaryota; kingdom Metazoa; phylum Chordata; class Mammalia; order Artiodactyla; family Bovidae; genus Capricornis; species Capricornis sumatraensis. The sequence goes on along the minus strand of NC_091089.1, from coordinate 9,401,977 downwards.
TTCAGTCGCTCAGTTGTGTCCGACTCTTTGTGACCCCATGAATCGCAGCACGCCAGGCCTCCCTGTCCATCACCAACTCCCGGAGTTTACTCAAACTCATGTCCATTGAGTCGATGATGCCATCCAGCCATCTCACCCTCTGTCGTCTGCTTCTCTGCCTGCCCCCAATCCCTCCCAGCATCAGGGTCTCTTCCAATGAGTCAACTCTTCACATGAGGTGGACAAAGTATTGGAGTTTCAGCTTCAGCATCAGTCCTTCCAATGAACACCCAGGACTGGTCTCCTTTAGAATGGACCGGTTGGATCTCCTTGCAGTCCAAGGGACTTTCAAGAGTCTTCTCTAACACCACAGTTCAAAAGCATCAATTCTTCGGTGCTCAGCTTTCTTCACAGCCCAACTCTCCCATCCATACATGACCACTGGAAAAACCATAGCCTTGACTAGACAGACCTTTGTTGGCAAAGTAACGTCTCTGCTTTTCAATATGCTATCTAGGTTGGTCATAACTTTTCTTTCAAGGAGTCAGTGTCTTTTAATTTCATGGCTGCAATCACCATCTGCAGTGATTTTGGAGCCCCCTCAAATAAAGTCTGACACTTTTCCCACTGTTTCCCCATCTATTCCCATGAAGTGATGGGACCAGATACCATGATCTTCGTTTTCTGAATGCTGAGCTTTAAGCCAGCTTTTTCACTCTCCTCTTTCACTTTCATCAAGAGACTTTTTAGTTCCTCTTCACTTTCTGCCATAAGGATGGTGTCATCTGCATATCTGAGGTTATTGATATTTCTCCCGGCAATCTTGATTCCAGCCTGTGCTTCTTCCAGCCCAGTGTTTCTCATGATGTACTCTGCATAGAAGTTAAATAAGCAGGGTGACAATATACAGCCTTGACGTACTCCTTTTCCTATTTGGAACCAGTCTGTTGTTCCATGTCCAGTTCTAACTGTTGCTTCCTGACCTGCATATAGGTTTCTCAAGAGGCAGGTCAGGTGGTCTGGTATTCCCATCTCTTTCAGAAATGCAAAAGAGCAAAATGGCTGTCTGAGGAGGTCTTACAAATAGCTGTGAAAAGAAGAGAAGTGAAAAGCAAAGGAGAAAAGGAAAGATATTCCCATTTGAATGCAGAATTTCAGAGGATAGCAAGGAGAGATAAGAAAGCCTTCCTCTGCAATCAATGCAAAGAAATAGAAGAAAACAACAGAATGGGAAAGACGAGAGATCTCTTCAAGAAAATTAGAGATACCAAGGGAACATTTCATGTAAAGATGGGCTCGATAAAGGACATAAATGGTATGGAAGTAGAAGATATTAAGAAGAAGTGTTAAGAATACACAGAAGAACTGTACAAAAAGATCTTCACACGACCCAGATAATCATGATGGTGTGATCACTCACTAGAGCCAGACATCCTGGAATGTGATGTCTGGGCCTTAGAAAGCATCACTACGAACAAAGCTAGTGGAGGTGATAGAATTCCAGTTGAGCTATTTCAAACCTTAAAATATGATGCTGTGAAAGTGCTGCACTCAATATGCCAGCAAATTTGGAAAACTCAGCAGTGGCCACAGGACTGGAAAAGGTCAGTTTGCATTCCAGTCCCAAAGAAAGACAATGCCAAAGAATGCTCAAACTACCACACAATTGCACTCATCTCACACACTAGTAAAGTAATGCTCAAAATTCTCCAAGCCAGGCTTCAGCAATACATGAACCGTGAACTTCCAGATGTTCAAGCTGGTATTAGAAAAGGCAGAGGAACCAGAGATCAAATTGCCAACATCTGCTGGATCATGGAAAAAGCAAGAGAGTTCCAGAAAAACATCTATTTCTGCTTTGAGTATGCCAAAGCCTTTCACTGTGTCAATCACAATAAACTGTGGAAAATGAGCACAGGCTATGCCAGTTTTCAGACCTGTGAAACTGTTGGTTAGTATTACTATTTTGTTATATTATTTTAAAGGTTGTATTTAACATACCTGAATTAGGTGAGCAATAGATAGCATATTGAAAAGCAGAGATATTACTTTGCCAACAAAGGTCCATCTAGTCAAGGCTTTGGTTTTTCCAGTAGTCATGTATGGATATGAGAGTTGGACTGTGAAGAAACCTGAGCACCGAAGAATTGATGCTTTTGAACTGTGGTTTTGGAGAAGACTCTTGAGAGTCTCTTGGACTGCAAGGAGATCCAACCAGTCCATTCTGAAGGAGGTCAGCCCTGGGATTTCTTTGGGTGGAATGATGCTGAAGCTGAAACTCCAATACTTTGGCCACCTCATGCGAAGAGTTGACTCTCTGGAAAGGACTCTGATGGTGGGAGGGATTGAGGGCAGGAGGAGAAGGGGACGACAGAGGATGAGATGGCTGGATGATATCACTGACTCGATGGACATGAGACTGAGTGAACTCCGGGAGTTGGTGATGGACAGGGAGGCCTGGCGTGCTGCGATTCATGGGATCGCAGAGTCGGACACGACTGAGTGACTGAACTGAACTGAACTGAACTGAGCTCCTTATAAAAATACAATAAAATATAAACATGGGTTTCTAAGCTTAAGTTTAGTGATCATAGCTCATAGATTATTTTAATAGATATTTCAATTTGGCAGTAGCGGATGCATGTGTGCTAAGCTGCTTCAGTTGTGTCCGACTCTTTGCGATGCCCCGGACTGTAGCCCACCAGGATCCTCTGTCCATGGGATTCTCCAGGCAAGAATACTGGACTGGGTTGCCATGTCCTCCTCCAGGGGCTCTCCCCAATCCAGGGATTGAACCTGGGTCTCTTATATTTCCTACACTGGTAGGTGGGTTCTTTACCACAGGCAATAGTGGTAAGCCCTCAGCAATAGTATTTACCCAGAAAACCAGGTACAATGATTTGGAAATTAAAGAAAAATCATGAACTTCTGTATGTATAGTTAATCCATTCTCTTAGGCAGCATAATGGCTTAATCAGTAGAAGGTTGGAAGTTAGGAAGACAAAACAAATTTTGTTAATGTGTTACATAATTTGTCTCATTTTCATGTGAAGGGCTGAATTGTTGCCTAGACTTAGAATCACCATATTCAAACAATATGATTGTGATTGATTACGCAATTAGCTTTATTACCAAGACAAATTGTGATCTTCTGATAAAGTGCTTTGTTTTGGATAATAGAAGTTTATTTCAGCCTGAAGGAAGGAGGTAAGCAATGGAATGCCAAGTTGTCTTATTTTATGTAAGATCTAACTGAACTAGTTGTGAAACATAACATCATTTCCTATTTTTCAACCTCTGGTAAAGTCAATTATACTATATCAAATTGCCCTGTGTAATTTATTATGACAGCTAAGAACAGATGCATGGCTGTCTTCCTGTTGTTAGATAGAGATCTTAAGGCTCAGTCAAAGCTCAATATCTTGTTATTCAACCTGGAACAATTACTGTTTCTTTGAAGATAGAGATGAGCAAAATCCATGAGTGACTGTATATTTGAGTGAAGGGTATAATGATGAAAAACAGAGGCTCCATGAATTAGAAAAACCAGGAAAAGCACATGTATATTCATTATAGTATATGCCGTTATTTTCATATTCATCTGGTTTTCTGCATCAATTTAAAAATGTGAATCTAGGTTTAAAATTTCCTTTGAAAGAAATCTTGCTTCTAGGTATGAATAACAGAATCTAAAAAAATCCATTGAACTTATGCCAACTGTGAGGTTGACCATTGTGTAGTTTTGGGAGGTTTTCCAGGTGTTGTTTTGTTCAGTCACTAACTCGTGTCTGACTCTTTGTTACGCCATGGACTGTAGCCATGTACATGTTACCACATGTACTTCAGGCTTCCCTCTCCCTCACTCTCTCCCATTTGCTCAAATTCATGTCCATTGAGTCAGTGATGTTATCTAACCGTCTCATCCCCTGCCGCCCTCTTTTCCTTTTGCCTTCAGTCTTTCCTATCATCAGGGTCTTTTCCAAAGAGTTGGCTCCTAGATCAGGTGGCCAAGGTATTGGAACTTCAGCTTCATCATCAGTCCTTTCAATGAATATTCAGGGTTAATTTCCTTTATGATTGACTGGTTGAATCTCCTTAAAGTCCAAGGGACACTCATGAGTCTTTTCCACCATCACAGTTCAAAAGTATCAGTTTGGCACTCAGCCTTCTTTATGGTCCAACTCTCACATCTGTACATGACTACTGGAAAAAGCATAGCTTTGACTAGATGGACTTTTGTTGGCAAAGCAGGTGTATCTGCATTTTACTATGCTGTCTAGGTTTGTCATAGCTTTTCTTCCAAGGAAGGTGGCTCAGTGGTAAAGAATCTGTCTGCCAATGCAAGAGACATGAGACTGGGGTTTGAACCCTGGGTCTCGGAGATCCCCTGGAGTAGGAAATGGCAACCCACTCCAGCATTCTTGCCTGGAGAATCTCATGGACAGAGGAGCCTGGCGGACTACACAGTCCTTGGGCCTACAAAAAATCAGACACAACTAAGCACACATTGTATTTTTAACACATCTTTACCAACTTATACACTGAGAATGTATGTGTGTATGTATCTATCTGTCTATCATCTATATCTATTATACAATTATGCATTAAATATATAAATGTATATTAATAACATGATATATTAATATTAATGTCAGATAATATGCATTATGTATAATTTGCTTTTCTAACATATATACTTGTATATGTTTAAAGCCCTAGAAGACAAATTCAACCCACACCCACCAGGAGTCCAGTTTGCTTCTTACCCTCTGGGAACTTCAAGTCCATGGACTACAGACCCTCTCGCCAGACTCCGAGTTCTCTGCCTTTTGGTCCTTCCTCTACCTCGGTGCTTCCTGATTCTTGCTCTTGATCATCTCACCTCATTTCCTTCCAAGCTCCTACTTTTCTCCACTTTGTTGTTGTCCAGTTGCTCAGTCATGTCTGACTCTTTGTGACCCCATGACTGCAGCACGCCAGGCTTCCCTGTCCTTCACCATCTCCTGGAGTTTGCTCGAACTCATGTCTGTTGAGTCAGTGATGCCATCCAGCCATCTCACCCTGTCATCCCCTTCTCCTCCTGCCTTCAATCTTTCCCAGCATCAGGGTCTTTTCCAATGAGTTGGCTCTTCGCATCAGGTGGCCAAAGTATTGGAGCTTTAGCTTCAGCATCAGTACTTCCAATGGATATTTAGGGTTGAATTCCGTTAGGATGGACTAATTTATGGCCTCTAATTGCCAGCAGGGGTGTCAGATTTCCAGCCCATCTTCCAGTGTTTCTCTAAGACACTGCTTTTCTTATTTATGTAACTGCTCTTTCAATATTGCATCGTCCTCTCAGGCAATTACTTCCCCTGCAAAACCACATTCCCAGAAAATTCATACTCTTCCTCTTTCTAATAAGAAACTAATGCCAATAGCAATAATAATAATAATGAGAATCATCAACATTTGTGAGCTTACTTAATCTGTACTAAAGCACAATTTTACTGACTCACCTGTAATTCTCTAGGTTAATTTTCACTGTAAACCTACAACGTAGGTGCTATCATTGTTTCTTTTTACAAAAACAGAAAATTAAATTGCAGAAAGGGCTTTCTTCTCATGGAGGCTACTATTACTATAATATGCTATAAATATACCATCATCTCTGGCCACTGTTTCCTTATTTTTTTAATCTTGACTATGGCAATGGTTGGAGAAGGAAATGGCAACCCACTCCAGTGTTCTTGCCTGGGAAATCCCACGGACAGAGGAGGCTGGTGTGCTACCATCCATGAGGTGGCAAAGAGTCAGACATGACTTAGTGACTGAGCAACAACAACAAATAGTCAATTAACAATATTGTGATAGTTTTGGGTGAATAGCAAAGGGACTCAGCCATACAGATACATGTATCCATTCTCCCCCAGCCTCCCTTCCTATCCAGGTTGCCACATAAGATTGATCAGAGTTCCATCTGCTATACAGTAGCTCCTTGCTGGTTATCCTTTTTAAATATAGCAATGTGTACATGCCTATCCCATTTGTTGTTATTCAGTCACTTATTCATGTCCAACTCTTTGTGACCCCATGGACCACAGCACGCCAGGCTTCCCTGTTCTTCACCTACTCCCAGAGCTTGCTCAAACTCATGTCCATTGAGTCAGTCATGCCATCTAACCATCGCATCCTCTGTCATCCCCTTGTCCTCCTGCCTTCAAGTTTTCTCAGCATCTGGATCTTTTCAAATGAGTCAGCTCTTCACATCAGGTGGCCACAAGTATTGGAGCTTCAACTTCAGCATCAGTCTTTCCAGTGAAAATTCAGGATTGATTTCCTTTAGGATGGACTGGTTTGATTGCCTATTCCGTACTCCCTAACTGTCCCTTCTCCCCAACAACCATAACTTCATTCTCCAAGCCGGTCAGATTCTTTCTGTTTTGCTAGTAAGTTCATTTGTATCATTTCTTTTTAGATTCCACATATAAGTGGTGTCATATGACATTTCTCCTTCTCTGTCTTATTTCACTCAGCATGACAATGTGTAGGCCATCCATGTTGCTGCTAATGGCATTATTTCACGTGTTTTAATGACTGTGTAACATTCTATAGCTCCATGCACTGGGAAAAAGCAATGGAGACATGGCAATATTACTAACCATTGCTATGTTAAGAGATTGTAAACTATTTGAGAACTATCAGCAAGTTTTCACAAAGCGTTTTTATCCACCATGTTGGCCTTCAATGAACATGTATTGAAATAATGTCACAGTGAGTGGGAAGGTGAGATGTGTTTGCTTATGCTAATGACATGTTGATATTGTCTCTCCAAAGAGGAATTTTAATGACAATTGCACATGTCGACTGAAAGTTGCCAGAATGTGTGTTAAATATACTGGCCCAGGTTTGATGTCCCCTGTCCCCGTATCTGGCCCTGTTGCTCTTTCCTGTGTCTCAGTGTCACCTGTGACTTTGAAATCAAGCTGTAGTCACCAGCTCAATGTGTCACATCAGAACAGCTCAACTCTACGTTGTTTTTTTATTTAGTCAACATATATTAGTAAGATTTTATTGTGTGACAGATTTTGGGTAGATTCTGGAGATGCAAAACACGTAGAGTTTCTCTTCTCAGGGAGCATCTAACCAAGTTCACAGACAAGGACCATGTAATCATAAGGATGACAAGTGTTATCAGAGTGGACATGAAGGATGCCGGGGAGGTAAATTACAGGAGCTCGCCTTACCTGAAGGTTCAGGGAAGGCATCTGGAGGGAAATGGTATTCCAGAAACATGCAGGGTGTGTGGGAAAGAGCCAAGCGGAGAGAAGGGTCAGGGTGCCGTAGCCACAACCTTGTGTGTCAGAGGAACTGGCTGGAAGACAAGCACGATGGAAGAGCAGAGACAAGGGGGTCTTGGGGTGGAGCGTTTATAACTCAGCACAGGGTTTTGACTTGGCCATAGGAAGCCACTGAAGCTTTTGAGAAGAGGGGAGCATGATCAGTGAGGCGCCACTGGTTGCTTGCCTGCTCCAGATTCACCGGCAGCTCTTGGCGGATGGTGGATTCCCATGTTCCCTGGTGCATTCCAGGCTCCATCCCCCTCCTGAGGGGCTCTCCTGCCTGGGAACCTCTTTGGCAGCATGGTATCTTGTTCAGCCAGTGTGCCAGTCAGCAAGCGTTGGAGCGTTTCATGCCATAACCATCAATTCTCAACAAAGAAGAGAGCATGGAGATTTTCATCCTTCAGAGAGAAGAAACAGAGGAATCACTCCAAGATCCTTTCAATAGGGACGTCCTAAAGGGATGGAGCTCCAGTTTCTCCTCCGAGTAATCTGCTTATTCAATTTCTCCTTTCTCTATAGCTTCACTTGTATTTCCAGAATCACATCCTAAATACACTGCCTGCGTGAACGTTCTTATCTCAGTGTTTTCTATTTAAGGAGCTCGAATGAAGACAGTTAGGACTGGAAGTTACAATAAACGCAGACTGTAAGAATAGGGCTCTGGAAATTGGATCATTCACCGATAATAGGGCATCAAGAATGTTGCTGGGCGGTAGGAAATGGGACAGTAATAATCCCCACAGAGTTGTATCATCATAATTAACCCGTCATCCCTGCAGATTGACTGAGGTAGAGGCTGAAGCAGAACCAGTAACTTACGCCATGACCCCTGTGCCTGAGGCCGGCATGGGGGCCGTGGTAATTACACGGATTGCGGAGCTGTCTTCTGTTCGCTAACATCCCCTGAAGGCTAAAGAAAGAAACTAACGGGCTCAGATCAACAGCTGTCATTCAGGGAGCACTTTGAAAGCTCCTGCAGCCACAGGTCAGATTATATTTCAAATCTGACAGGAGATGAAAGCCTGACAGAAATGGAATGCACAGTAGTTTGCTCATGGAAAAGTCAGGGTCCCAGTAATAAAGTAATAAGACCCTGAGACATGGGGTGAGGACTTTGGGAGGAGGACTTATGATAACTTTGGGCTTCCCTGATGGCGCAGATGGTAAGGAATCTGCCTGCAATGCAGGAGAGCCTGGTTTGATCCCTGGGTTGGGAAGATCCCCTGGAGAAGGGCATGGCCACTCAGTCCAGTATTCTTGCCTGGAGAATCCCATGGACAGAGGAGCCTGGTGGGCCACAGCGCATGGAGCCTGCCAGGCTCCCCTGTCCATGGGATTCTCCAGGCAGGAATATTGCAGTGGGTTGCCATTTCCTTCTCCAGGAGATCTTCTCAACCCAGGATTGAACCCAGGTCTCCCACACTGCAGGCCGACTCTTTATCGTGCTTCTTGTGCTCACTTCCCAAACAGCCCACCTACACCCAAGTCCTTGTTTCAGGGTTAGATGGCGAATCCCCACTCACACAGTGTTTGGAAAGATCCTTCTAGTTGCAATGGGATGTCTAGTGGAAGGGGTAGAGAGACCAGTAAGCGAAGCATTAGTCATCCAGGTCAAAGAAGCTGGTGGTTTAGGTTAGGGCTGTGACTCACCCTGGGCCAATTCTAGAGATGGAATTCACAGCACTGACTGCATGCTGAGGGGAGGATTGTTTGAATTAATTTCCTGACTGTAATTGCCTTCAGACCTGTGTCTGCCCTGGCTCTTAGCATTGCGTTTCCAATATTTGCGGGGAGATGTTTTGCTTCTGAACACATGTCCATTTCTGGGATTTTGTTCTTGATTTTCTTATCCCTCCTGAAGTCGACTATCATGTAGACTTGAATCATTACCCACCAGGTTTCAGGTATGTTCACATGCCTTTAATCACCTTCCAGCTGCTTCCTGCTTACCCCATCCTCTTGTTTAACTCAAGCGGTTCTTTCTTGCTTCTCTGACTCTTCCTGATCAGGCATAAGTAACAGATGATCATCGATCATCTTCCTACCAATGTAAACAAATCACCCCATCAAGTTGCCTTGATTCATGCAACTATTCAGCACCACTCATGTGAGGATACATCATTTTTCTTAAAAGTGGATGCTTTTGGTAGGATCTGAGTGCTGCTTTTCTCTATGCCTGAGAAAGAGCTTGAGCACTTTAGATGAACTATAGTGCAGTTCTGTCTACCTCGTCCCTTAGATTCCACCTCTTGGCTGGCGTAGGTAAGCCTTCTGTTTGGCTGAGAATACAAGCCTCTCTTCAACTTTCATACGGTATGGCAACTCTGTCTTCCTACATCTGGTACATAAAATGTACAGTTCCGGCTCTTCACCACATCCCAAAATATCTGCTTTAGAAGCCTCCGTTAGTGAATCCAGTAAGGATTGACAACAAGCCAGGATCTGACAAAGTTTAACTAAGATCGTTAGTATTTGCAAAGATCTGTATATTTAAGTAGATAATACTTAAATTACAATACATATACTATACAATATATATACTATATACATTACATATACTATATACAATATACAATACATATACTATACATATATAAAATGTTAAATCCCAAAATGATATGATTAGTAATAAAAGGAGAAATGTTACATGTGTCTGAAGAAGCGCTATTTTTATCGGCAAGAAACCTAGCTGTTTAGAGAAGTCCACATCCTTTTCTTTTTGGAAGACACGGCTAGACAACAGTTTGTAGTTTCCCATGAGGTTAGGAATGGCATGTGACTGAATTCTAACCAAGGGAATTGTGAGTAAATATGATGCCTCTACCTGTAATTCTGGTTGAAAGTGAAAGTTGCTCAGTTGTGTCCGACTCTTTGCAACCCCATGGTGTATACAGTCCATGGGATTCTCCAGGCCACAATGCTGGAGTGGGTAGCCTTTCACTTCTCCGGGGATCTTCCCAACCCAGGGATTGAACCCAGGTCTCCTGCATTGCAGGCAGATTCTTTACTAGCTGAGCCACCAGGGAAGCCCGTAACTCTGGCTAGGTTTCCTGTTAGTGCATCTGTATTTGTTAGACTGGAGTGGAGATTAGCACTGAGGTCACCTTGGAAACTATGCACCGAAGCCCTTTGTCTTCCTGGTCAGTGACTCGCAGTGCCGAGCTGGCCTGTCCCCGCCTGTGTCTGCTCGGTAATGTTCCCTGAGCAAGAAAGAGACTTTCACGTTTACACCATTAACATTGTTAGTTGATAGCTTACCTGGTTGATACAGTACCATAGTAAGTGTTTATTTCAGGCTGGATGTTCTAAAATTCACTTTTTGAAAATCAAATAAAATAAAATTCACTTTTTGGAAGATGTGAATTTTAATGGGATTGTGAAAGACAGGGAAGGATTTGAATTGGTTGAAGTAGAGGTGGATATTCAAGATACATGATAATACAAAACAGAAATCAGAAAGAATGTCTTGTGCAAATAGGTTTGGAAGGGCTACAAACAAATCAGTTTGGGCAAAGATGAAAGATTTTAAGAATAGTTCAAAGCAGGGAGAATAGGATTGAGCCTGGTTGTGGAAGACCTTTAACAGTTGGATGAATATTTTGATTTTATAAGGTTAGCCATACACATATTTTTAAAAAAGTGAAACTTTGCTAACACAATAAAGTAGTATTCTAAGAAGATTAATCTTGTGATCATAGTTTGAGGCCAAAATGAACTTTTCCTGGAAGTCTGGGAAAGGGAACCTGGAAATAGTTTTTTGTGCTTTACTGAGATCAAAAGAGAGCTTCCCCGGGGCTCAGATGGTGAAGAATCTGCCAGTAAGGCGGGAGACCCAGGTTCTATCCCTTGGGTCAGAACCCCCTGGGGAAGGGAATGGCAACCCACTTCAGTATTCTTGCCTGGAGAATTCCATGGATAGAAGAGCCTGGCAGACTATAGTCCTTGCGGGTGGCAAAGAGGCAGACAAGACTGAGTAACTAACACTGCTACTAACTACTAAGAGCAAGAATGTCAGGAAGAAGGTAGAAATATTTCAGCTGTGAAGAGAGTGCTTGTCTTCCCATTAGTCAAATTTAAACCCTGAGGATTTTTTCTGTTTTGTAAACAAAAGTGAAAAGGCAGAAACAATTGGTTTGAATGCATCTCTGTATACCAAAAGAAATTGCCTAATTATTGTTATGAAATGATGGACGTTGTGTTCTTTAGAATGAAAGTTGCTTGGCCCACTTATACTCACTGCACACTCAGTCTGATGATAAAGAAAGACATTAGAAGAACAATTTCATATTTGCAGTGATCTAAGTGCTTATGAGAAGGGCATAGAGTGGACCCTAAGGTCACAGAGCTGGGATGCCTGGCAGGGAAGCTTTTCTGAGCAGTGGCAGTTGTGGTCAGTTATGGTCAGCGTGGGACATGGATTCTCCCTAAGGATCATCAACTATTTGATAAGGTCATGTGGGTGAGTGGTGCTGAGGCTGGAAACTATCAAGGGGCAGATGACACACTTATGTTGTTGTTGTTGTTTCATCCTTAAGTCGTGTCCAACTCTTTGCTACCCCATGGACTGCAGCACACTAGGCTTCCCTGTCCTTCACTGTCTCCTGGAGTTTGCTGAAACTCATGTCCACTGAGTCAGTGATGCCATCCAATCATCCGATCCTCTTTTACTTTCTTCTCCTGCCCTGGATCTTTCCCAGCATCAGGGTGTTTTCCATTGAGTTGGCTCTTTGCATCAGCATCAGTCTTTCCAATGAATATTTAGGGCTGGCTTCCATTAAGATTGACTGGCTTGATCTCCTTGCTGTCCAAGGGACTCTCAAGAGTCTTGTCCAGCACCACAGTTTGCAAGCATCAGTTTTTCGGCACTCAGCCTTTTTATGGTCCAGCTCTCACATCCGTACATGACCAGTGGAAAAAACATAGGTTTGACTATATGGACCTTTGTCGGCAAAGTGATATGTCTGCTTTTTAATAAGCTGTCTAGGTTTGTCATAGCTTTTCTTCCAAGGAGCCAGTGTCTTTTAATTTTGGGAAACATGAAACCACAGATAAATCAGGAGGAAGTGAGCAATACCTACTTGGCTCATTGAATGTTATTCAGTGCAGAGAAGAAGAGTGTGATGTAAAGGGGTGTGAAGGTAGGACCAGAAACCATAAATCCCAGTTCCAGGTGTGCCGATTTAAATCCATTAGAGCTCCTCTGTTTGGGAAACTGCTCAGACAGTGGTTAGAGAAGTGGATAAATAGCACCAGTCTCCTCAGTGATGTACTCAGAGCCATTTAAAACGTTTATTGTCAGGCTGCCTTTAAATTTACCAGGAAAAAAAAGGAAACTCTTGCACCGGACTGATGCACCTTACCTTAATTTCCTTTTAAATCCCCTCCTCTGTGTTTAGCTTAAGACTGCATCTCCTCACTTTAATTCTCACATTACTCATGATTGATTCTCCTTAAAATAGGTTGGCTTTTAAGCAGGATTACCTGGAAACAATTTAAACAAAATCTTCATACATAAGCTCAGCTTTTTTGATTTCCAGAGAGTTTCAAAGTGATTCGTATTGCCTCGTTAAATATTGCACCGGTCAATAAGAACAAGTAAAGATACTGGAAAAGCAAATAAACATCAAATTCTTATTCTAAGGACAAGGAAGGAGGGTCCCTATTCAAGCGATTCCCCCCCTCCTCCCTCCAGCAAACCAGAATCTCAAGTTGTAGGCTTTGTGATTTATGCTTACATTTCCTTCCAATGTAATTCATTGATTCCATGAGTCTAGTCCATGCCTTGTTTATGGAAGAAAGAGTGGGAAAGCGTTAGGACATGTGATTTGCCATATTTTTAAAATCATTTATTCATCAACTATTTTTTGAATGCCTACTTTGTATTGGGGTAAGGATGGTCTTTGGTAAACCTCAGTGAGAATCTAGTCATCATTCTTTTACTTGTGAAGTTATGTTAGAACGAGGAAGCAGATGGTGAAGAAGTAATTATGATGAACTGGTGCGTGTGTTCTAATGAAGTCATGCAGGGTGAAGATAAGCAGGCAAACAAGAGGAATCTATGCTAATCAATGGCTTAGAAGTGTTCTCCCTGAGAAATTGATGCTTAAATTGAGATGCGGAGGAGCAGTGGAATTAGCTAGAAGAAGGTGATGAGAAGAGAGATGTTCTTGGCAGAAAGAAGATTATTGGCAAAGAACACGAACAGTTTAGTGAGATGGAGGAAGTGAAAGAATTTCAGTGCATCTTGAGAATAAAATCTGTGCTAGGAAATCCAGAACTGAAACTGAAGATGAATCTGGAGGCGTTGGCTGTATGGTAAACCCAGGTCCTTATGCTGAATTTTATGTCAAGAGCAAGGAAAATGCACTAAAGGGTTTGAGTAGGAAGAGCCATGATGTTGTAAGATGGAGATGGTTAGACTGGGAAGCCTGGCAGTTACCAGGTTAGTACTCGTGGGAGATGATGGGTGTCTGTACCAGCGTGGCAACAGTTGTCAAGGAGCAGAGAGGTAACACCCATAACGTCACCTGTTAGCGTTTCGTTAGCTTCCTGGTGGCAAGACCGGAAGTCTGTTCTGTAGACTCCTGATCTGTGATGCTCTAACTGATTCATGGTGTGTTGTCATTTATCCATAAATCTTAGGCACTTTGTATTTTTTTAAAAAGATTTTATTTATCTGCTTGTTTATTTGTTTATCATGACTGAGCTGGTCTTCCTTGCTGCCCCAGACTTTCTCTAGCTGCAGTTGCGGCACGCAGGTTTCCATCGCGGTGGCATCTCTTGTGGCGGATCACGGGCTCTAGGGTGTGCAGGCTTTGGTAGTTGCGGGCTCCTGGGCTCTAGAGCACAGGCTTAATAGGTGTGGCACGGACTTAGTTGCCCCGAGGCATATGGGATCTTCCTGGACCAAGGATTGAACCCAAGTCTCCTGCAGTGGCAGGCGGATTCTTTACCCCTGAGCCATCAGGGAAACCCGATCCTCGGCATTTTAAAAATACGTGCCTCATTTTAATACCTGCCTCTTGGCATAGAAAGCTTGGACATGAAGTTCCTGTAAGGAGATTTTCTGTCATGTGAATCACTAAGAGCATTCGTTATCCTGGTCACTGTTATCAATAACACCCTAAAATAACTTGCTGGTCTTTTAAGGATGTAAGAATAGTTCTGTAGAAGTTGAAATGAACTAGCAGGTGAGAATGACACTATAGTCAGTTTTGTAGCTTGTCACATTTTCCCTTGGGGCAGACTGCACTGAAGGCGACTTTAAAAAATAGCATAGAGTATAATATTCTTCAGATGTGAATTTATTTGCATCTCCCTTGGGGTCAGGAGACACCCACCAAATAACTCTCTTAGGTTGTGGGCTAAGTTTCCTGCTAGTTTTTGGTATAGAAATATGTCTATCTTTTGTCTTTCCAGAAGGAAATTACTGATCAGGGTATTCAGAAGCCCCAATTTTTGGTGGTGTTAATAACATTGAGGCTGGAATAGAGACTCAGACATCAAGAACAGACTTGTGGACACAGCGGGCGAAGGAGAGGGTAGAGTGAATTGAGAGAGTCGCACTGAAACACACACACACTACCCTGTGTAAAATAGCTAGTGGGAAGTTGCTGTCTGGCACAGGGAGCTTAGCCTGGTGCTCTGTGGTGACCTAGAGACACAGGATGGGGGGGTGTGGGAGGGCGGTTCCAGAGGCCGGGGACCTGTGTGTGCCTGTGGCTGACTCATGTTGATGTATGGCAGAAACCAACACAATATTGTAAAGCAATTATCCTCCAATTAAAAAAATAATACATTTATTCCTAAGAAACCAAATCATCAGTTCAACATTCAGATACTTTATAGATGTATATAAAAAAAGACTAACATCCCCTTCATGTTGATTTTTCTATAGTGAAAATGTTACTAAGGGTCATTTTTATTCTTGTAGTTAAATGCCTTTAGCATCTTCTGAGGGTTGTAATGATTCTTACTTGTGCGGTTTAGGTCATGCTGTCATACATTAGCCATGTCAAATAGGACACTGTTCTACATCTTGTTCAGTCTGTTCCAAGGGCCAGGATTTTATGGTGACAGAGGCTCCATCTTCTATAAAAAGTGCCCGTCAAGGGGAACAGAGTTAAAGCCTCTGAGAACCCAAAGCCTCCCAACTAGTTCTGTGCTTGATTAAGGATAGAATTTGTTGTTATTTAGTCGTTCAATCTAGTCCTATTCTTTGCAAACCCATGGAATCTAGTCCACCAGGCTCCTCTGTCCATGAGGTTTTCCAGGGAAGAATACTGGAGTGGGTTGCCATTTCCTCCTCCAGGGGATCTTCCCCACCCAGGGATTGAACCCACGTCTGTTATAGCTTCTGCATTGGCAGGTGGATTCTTTACCGCTGAGCTGCCTGTGAAACATCTCTGGGAGGGAAGGAACTACAATTTTAAGTCTTCTCCTCTGAGTTTAAAGTTTTAGCTTTAATATGACAGTAAAATGAGTTGATACATCTGCTTTGGGTGAGCAGAGAGCCAATTCCGGGGAGGAAAGTCCTCCACATTTGGGGCACTGACACGGTGAATTTCTATTTGCACGGCTCAGAAAGAATTTTCCCCAAACCAAAGCTAGCTAGCTTTCTGACATTTCCAGTTTTCCTTTAAGGCTTTGGAATAGAAATATTTCCTAACCTAACTATTACTACTCTCTATCATGGTAGTAAGTTTTAAATTTGATATTTTCTGTGATATCAGCAGCTATTTTCTTCCTCAAGGTTGTGTCTTGAAGTTAAGGTCTAAAGATATGTTTCTGTTACTCTATATGCAAATTTATTTTTGTGTTTAAAAATTTCCAAGGAGGTTGAGTAATTGAAAGCTTTATGAAATTTTAATGCAATTCTTATCAGAAAAGTTGCATTTATTTTCCTGGGAATGATGGTTTGTCATAGCAAATGTCTCAAGGTTCTCCATTTTCTTTGCAGGTAGTGGAAACAGGTAGATGTATTTATAGTTCACTTACAAACGGACATTTTTTGTCACCAAATCACCAAGGCAAAGAAAGGCAACCAGGAAGTATAACGATCAACAGTGAGACGTCTAGGGTCAGATTGCTTAGGTTTTAATGCTTGGTCTAGACCTGACTAGCTGTGTGACCTTAGACAAAATGCTAAACTGTCTGTACTTCAATCTACTCAACAGAAAACACAATGTATGTTTGCTATGTTTATTAATTTTCTATAATGATGCAGCGTCATAAAAAACTTGGTACGTTCTCTTGGTATGGTAATAGGGGAAATTATGCTAATCTAGTACTAATTCAATGGAGAAGGTGATGGCACCCCACTCCAGTACTCTTGCCTGGAAAATCCCATGGACGGAGGAGCCTGGAAGGCTGCAGTCCATGGGGTCGCTGAGGGTTGGACACAACTGAGCGAGTTCACTTTCACTTTTCACTTTCATGCATTGGAGAAGGAAATGGCAGCCCACTCCAGTGTTCTTGCCTAGAGAATCCCAGGGACAGGGGAGCCTGGTGGGCTGCGGTCTATGGGGTTGCATAGAGTCAGACACTACTGAAATGACTTAGCAGCAGCAGCAACAGTATTAATTCCAATATTGTTTAATGATTTTGGTTCTGAAGTTAAGAAATTTGAAGTCTGTTAAAATTTCTGTCACTTGTTTTCTTTGCAGTATTTCTCTTTATTGTGTAAAGCAGAGAGACCCTTATTTTTAAAGGAAAATTGTCAGAGCAAGATCACCTCGAAGTAAATGTGTGCAGCATACTAAGAGCTAAATACATTGATACCCTATTTAAAGCAAAAGTCAAACCAGAGGTTGCATTCACTGGCCAGGCCTCACTCTCAGCACAGTTTACACATGAGCTCATTTGGTCACCACACCAACTAACCAAACCAGACTCTGGTATCCAGCCCATTTTACAGAGGTGGAAACTGAGGCATGGAAAGGCAGGTAAGTTTTCCAGGCCACACACAGAGTAGCTGATGGTACCAGGTTTTAAACCCAGGCAAACTCCATCTTTGACCCACATAAAACTAAACATCAAACATAAGTTAATTCAGCAAATATTTATCAATGATCTATCTTTCTCAAGGCTCTAGATAATTCCATTATGTTCTCATATGTAGAAATGAAAGAGAATTAGTATATGTATTTACCTTTAAGGTTCTTAAAAACTTTAGAATCTGACATATATAAATTTTGCATTTAATTAAGGTGATAACATGTGCATTTCCTGTATAACTTTGCAAGACATAATCTTCTTTGAGGGACGGATGTCAGTGCATGATAATAACATTCACGTTTCTCATCTTCAAAGGGACTTGTTGTTCTGTGGCTCAGTTCCATCCAACTCTTTGCGATCCCAGGGGCTGCAACACACCAGGCTTCCCTGTCTTTCACCGTCTCACAGAGGTTGCAAACTCATAGCTGTTGAGTTGATGACAAGATCCAACTATCTTGTCCTCTGTCATCCCCTTCTCCTCCTGCTTTCAATCTTTCTCAGTGTCAGGATCTTTTCTAATGAGTCAATTTGTCACACCAGGTGACCAAAGTATTGGAGCGTCAGCATCAGTCCCTCCAATGAATATTCAGGGTTGAGTTCCTTTAGGATTGACTGGTTTGACCTCCTTGCAGTCTAAGGAACTGTCAAGGGTTCTCTCCAATACCACAGTTCAAAAACATCAATTCTTTAGCACTCAGCCTTCTTTATCGTCCAACTCTCACATCCATACACGACTACTGGAAAAACCATAGCTTTGACTAGATAGACCTTTGTTGGCAAAGTAATGTCTCTGCTTTTTAATATATTGTCTAGATGTGTCATATGTTTTCTTCCAAGGAGCAAACTTCTTTTACTATCATGGCTGCAGCCACCATCTGCAGTGATTTTGGAGCTCAAGAAAATAAAACCTGTCACTGTTTCCATTGTTTTCCCATCTATTTGCCATGAAGTGATGGGACCAGATGTCATGATCTTAGTTTTCTGAACGTTGAGTTTTAAGTGAATTTTTTCACTCTCCTCTTTCACTTTCATCAAGAGGCTCTTTAGTTCCTCTTTGCTTTCTGCAATAAGGGTGGTGTCATTTGCATATCTGAGGTTACTGATATTTCTCCCAGCAATCTTGATTCCACCTTGTGATTCATCCAGTCCAGCATTTCGCATGATGTACTCTGCATATGAGTTAAATAAGCAGGGTGACGATATACAGCCTTGACGTTCTCCTTTCCCAATTTGGGACCAGTCCATTGTCCATGTCTGGTTCTAACTGTTGCTTCTTGACCTGTGTAACAGATTTCACAGGAGGCAGATGAAGTGGTCTGGTATTCCAATATCTTTAAGAATTTTCCAAATTATGGAAAATTCATTACCCACCAATATCAGTTTAACTTGGAATGGTGAATACAAATTGACTAATCTGTTACCTGGGCTTCCCAGGTGGTGCAAGTGGGAACCTGCATCCACCTGCCAATGCAAGAGATGCAGGTTCAGTCCCTGGGTCTGGAAGATCTCCTGGAGGAGGGCATGGCCACCCACTCCAGTATTCTTGCCTGGAGAATCCCATGGACAGAGGAGCCTGGTGGACAGTCCGTGGGGTCACAAAGAGTCAGACATGACTGAAGTGACTTACACACAATCAGTTACTTACATGTGGATTGCCTGTTTAGATTTTCAGTTAAATTATAAAGAGGATAGACATCAAAGGATATTTGGATTCTACGTGAGAACAGCATATTGGTGTTTTTGGTTGGTTGGAGCCAGTGTATTTATATCCTGGGGGATACTAAGCATTTGAGAGCATAAGAGAGTGAGAGGTACCCAGACAGGTATTTATTTTGGCTGTCAAAATTCCTTTACTTAAAAGAAAATTAATTAACTTAAAGTTTAAAGATTTTTTTTTTTGATGTGGACCATTTTTTAAAATCCCATGGCAGATTCATGTTGATATATGGCAAAACCAATAAAATATTGTAAAGAAATTAGCCTCCAATTAAAATAAATAAATTTATATTAAAAATACAAGATTTCGTTTTGTGAACCATTTTTAAAGTCTTTATTGAATTTGTTACAATATTACTTCTATTTATGGTCTGGACTTTTGGCTCTGAAGTGTGTCAGATCTTAGTTCCCTGACCAGGGATTGAACCCCAACCCCTGCACTAAAAGGTGAAGTCTTAGCCACTGAGACACCGGGGAAGTCCCACCATTATTTTTTTCAAAGTGTTTTCTATGGTAATGTTTCTGATTTAGATACTACAGAGTGAGAGTACTGGGTTGTTAAAATGGAGTGACAACCTGAAACTGTTGAAATTCTTTTTGTTTATTCTTTATTGATGTATAGTTGATTTACAGTGTTGTGTTAATTTCTGCTGTGCAGCAATGTGACTCAAGTATGCAAGCGTATACATGCTTTTTCATATCCTTTTCTATTATGGTTTATCCCAAAATATTGATATTGTTCCCTGTGCTATATAGTAGGACCTTGTTCTTCCATACTGTATATAACAGCTTGCATCTAAAAAAACCATTGAGATTTATGCTTAATTCTTACTATAATTTTGTTATTGAGGGATTGTGTATTTTGCAATTAATGTTGGTTGAAATTAACTGTTAAAATTGTGTGACCAGCTAAGCCAGAGGCTGTGACATTTTCTACGAAAAGCCAAAAGCAACTATTATCCAGATATTAGGTTTGCCAAATAGTAGCAGATTTTCTCATTTGCTCTTCCCTATATCCTACTCAGGATTAATAGTGATAAATATATTATTTAAGCTCTCTTAGCAGAAAACAAATTTGGCATGAAAGAGCACTAACAGAAAAACTTTTCAGGAAATGAATCATTATTTTGATTATACTCTAGATTTCCTGATGGGAGCACCGTTACTGGAAAATATTCAGTAAGTTAAAAGAAGTGAAAATTATTATTTTGAGCATTTCATTAGATTCTCAATTTCCTGATAGAATCACTGTTCTTGAGAGAATCCCATCCATAAGAAGAACAGGGTGATTTCAAAGATTTATCAAGACCTTTCTTCTGTAGAGAGTCAAATGATTTTCTTGTCAAGTAAATACTTCATGACGTAGTTAAAAATAACTGTTGGAAAATACTGACTAATGCAGGGTTTGGGATGCAAATGACACCCAAAGCTATCACCGATGGGCTTGGCTTTCCGAGTACTATTTCATAGGATCTTTCATTTCCATTTATCAGATGCCATTCCCTGCGCGGGTTCTGTATTACAGCCGTTTCTCTGCAGCTCTGACAGAAGACGGCGTCACCCTCTGCTGAAGGTCTCAAGTCCCCGTGGACCATGCCGGTGCACAGAGAGGAAGAACATACATTTTTATGTCGGGGGGTAATGAACATCTTTCTTTCTACCTGCAATTTTCACTGTGGTTCTTTGTTTGCCTGTTGATCGCAAACAATCCTTCCCACCTGACATTCCGTCTCACCGGGCCCTTTTTTCTTCCTCTACATTGCAACCCAGGATGACTGTGGAAATTCGAAATGAATATGAAAATAGAATTCTGACTTGGTGACATAGAAAAATAACGATGAAGGTAAATGATGAGCTCAGTTGTGATGTATTATTTAGAAACCTCGCGTTGCTTCTGGGAGGCTCTTCCCCCCAAGGACCCAGAAGACATGACAATAGGAGGCGCGGTGATGGGCACACAGAAGAGAATCGTGTTAAAGATGCTTTTTGTCTCAGATGCCTTTGTGTGCTTGCCCAGGGGTCAAGAAAGGGGGAAAAAAAAACCCCTCTCTCACCCGCATGACTTGTAATCATTACACCACTCCAGATAATTGTGCCTTGTTGGTCATCAGTCATTATTTTGTCTGTTTGTCAGGAATCATTTGCTACATGCTCATTGCTCCTTTGCCTTCTTTGTGTGAATGGTCTTCTATTTTATTTCATTAATGATGCTCATATGTGCTGTAAGACAGGAGACTTGGAAACAAAGATGCATGTTTATACAGCAGCTGGGTCTGGCTTTCACTGTAAAGGCAGCAAACAATTCAAAGAGATATTTTAAAGCAAGAAACTGTCTTTGCTTCTACGGTGTCGAAGAGATAAGAATGCGTTCATTTTGCCTGTATAAACCCCAGGTAATTCTGGAGTATAATTAGAACCTTTTTAGGAAGATTCTATTGTGCCTGTACTGCCACATTATTGGTATAGAACCTATAAAAATGGGTGTTTTTTTAATTAAACAATGGAAACAGGTTCTCTCTAGGTAAATGGGCTCCAACTTCACTACTTTACTTTTTTGTATCACCCTCCTTCTCCTTCATAAAAAATACTCAGTTAAAAGGATTTTCTTAAGAATATGCTCTAGGAAATTGGAGATTGCTCCTGGTGGCTCAGAGGCAAAGAATCTGCCTGCCATTGCAGGAGATGCAGGAGATGGGGGTTCAATCCTGGATCAGGGAGATCCCTTGGAGAAGGGACTGGCAAGCCACTTCAGTATTCTTGCCTGGGAAAGCCCATGGACAGAGAAGCCTGGGGGGCTATTGTCCATAGGGTCACGGACATGTCTGAGCATGCACACACATATCTAGGTTTTGGCAGCTCTAGGTTTTGGCGGCCCATTCCCTTAATGCTCACATCTGGCATCTGAAGGGATGAGTGACCACTGTGAGTGCTCAGTGGTGAACTGACATGTGGGGTGTTCATTCATTTGTAAATGGGGCTGGAGTCTATTTCAAGCAGACAATCAGAGTCTGCTTTGAGGTGCGGTGTGAGTGATAGCCATCGAAGTGACCACTTGCCAGGTGCTGGCGAGCGGGATTGCTTTTAACACCAAATAATAAAATGAGCAGATAAAAGTGGAGATATTAAAGGAGACAGTGCTCGGGGAATGATGGAAGAGCAATCCAGAGGAGATAAGGCGCTCGCTAAAGGTTAACCTGACCCACTGATGAAGAAAAATTAGGACAGGAAGAACCATGAGACAGTGCAAGGGTGCTGTTATGCACAAATGGAGTGTTTAGGGGAAGACATAAATTGGGAGGAAGGGAAGGTTCTTCTCAGGACTGTGTTAGGAAGTATCCTTTGGAGTAGTTTAATATCGCTATAAAAAGATAACTAACCCATGATGTATCTAGTCAGAGACTAAGAAGTAACTTATAATTGCTGCTAATGATTTTATTTACTCAGAGATACTGAGAGTCTATATAATACTGACAAATAAAAGGGAGATAGTGGAGGACGAAGCACAGCACAGTGGAGGACAGAGGAGCCTGGTGTGCTGCTGTCGACGGAATTGCAAAGAGTCAAAGAGTTGGACAAGACTTAGCGACTAAACAACACAGCAAAAGAAACTGTAAAATGTGCCAGCATTCTATGTTTCATTTTTTTGGTAGGAGGCACTTAAATAAAAGGACAAAAGCTGCTATCTGTGTCTTTTCCAATTGTGTTCCCGCCCAACACTAAAAGCTGGGAATGCTTGGGCAGGAAGCTATGAAATAGGGGGTGTGATAATAATCCCTGGTTCAAGAGAACTGTGGGCGCAGCCCCCTGGGGGGAAACACTGAAAGAGGGCATGGTTCTGCTTGGCCAAGGGATTGTTGATCAGCATAACCATACTTCCAAAGCAGAAAGCCTTAGCAAGCGCGCTACAGAGGATGACTCGGGTATCTTGACTCTCAAAGCATAGAGAAGCAGCTGGGAATTCTACAGCTTGGTCCCTGGCCTCAGTTGGTTTCATTGCCAGGCTCTTATGATAGTTTCCTTTCTTGGAAGCCTAAAATCAGCCTGATAACCAGTGAGACAAAAAAGGCTCAGATGCGCACTATAAGCTGCATGCAGGTGTGCTTAAGTCACTGAGTTGTGTCCGACTCTTTGTGATCCCATGGACTGTAGCCCTCCACGCTCCTCTGTCCATGGGATTCTCCAGGCAAGAATACTGGAGTGGGCCACCTACATTGTAGGCAGATTCTTTACCATCTAAGCCATCAAGGAAACCCTTTCTATAATAATTATGTACTATAAAGTGATGATTAGTGATTCTGAAACTACGGATTTCTATGTTTGTGGGAAAAAATGAATACAGATGAATAAATCTATCTATGTTTTAGAAGCTGCGAAGTTTAATTTTATTTACATCTCGAGATTTGGAGGCATAATCCTTGTGGTATTTGTTTGTTTCTTTAAGAAGTCCTCCATTAGGGCTTCTCTTTCTAATTTGTTTTCCCCCATCTTTCATGATGGCAGTAATTGTGTGAGTGTTTTTACAGCTGGAATTCAGGGCACATTCATTCATTTAATATCCATTTATGGAGTGTCTACCAAGTGCCATGGGGGGACAGAGATGAATATAGCAGACCAAGCTCTGATGGAGCTTGCATTCCAGTGAGCGAGAGAAACAATCAGAAAGCAAGTAAATACATAACATAAAGTCAGGAAATAATCAGAGCTAGAAGGAAAGCCCAGGGCCTGGAGAGTGATGTGGTTGGAGAGGTGTTACCTTTGGTCGCATATTCAGGGCAAGCCTATCTCGTTGAAATAGGGGACTGGTGCAAGGGAAGGAATGCTTTGCTAAGATCCCGGGAATATATTTTCTCAGAAGATTGGCTTCCTGTGGTTTAACCTAAAAGATCATAACTGCATCCTACCTCTAATGTTCTTTTCTACTTTCTCAGGAGTCTGTATTTTGAGCTTTGGTGAATTTTGGGGACCTATACTGCTGGCTTATGTTGTGTTGGCAGTGAATTCCTTAGATCACA
The DNA here is from genome assembly GCF_032405125.1 of Capricornis sumatraensis. Lineage (NCBI taxonomy): Eukaryota > Metazoa > Chordata > Mammalia > Artiodactyla > Bovidae > Capricornis > Capricornis sumatraensis. The sequence goes on along the minus strand of NC_091089.1, from coordinate 9,377,949 downwards.
GCTTGTAGATTTCTCTCTCATTTTGACCATGGGATCTGTTCACTCTCATTATAATGTCTGTGATTTCCTTTTCCAGGGGGATGGCTTGTGATGGAGGGTGGGAGTGGGCATCATGGTAGGCAGATGGGTAAAGTAAAAAAGGTGTTTACTTGCATTGTGAGCTTTTAATTTATTTCCAGATCAGAATTAATCACAAAGCAAGATTTGTATTAATGATTGGTTTTGCAGAAGGGGCAAGGGATTAAAAGGGCTGAGGAACAATGTTATAGTCCCCCTCGAACAAATCGTCATTCTCTTAGTTTTATTTCATGAAAAATTCCTGAACCAATGAGCCCTCCCTTGGAAGAATTATACAGTAAGAACCATTAGTATTTTATTTCAGTTGTATAAATTCTTTAAGTTCTCCTAACAGCTCACCCAGCCTGACCCAGTACTGAATTACTTGGGGAAAAATTGATATGTTTTCATGCTACTCATAAAGTAATCTGTGTTTTCAGAGACTCACAGTGGCCTACTTTACTTGGGAGTTTACTCTAGAGGTTTGTTGTTTGAATTTGGTAAAAGTTTGGGGACAATAGCCCAACTCTTAGCTGTAAGATAGATCCAGAAAATGAAGTCTGTTGTATTTTATGTATTATTCATGTGTTCATGGTGCCCAAGGTGTGCAGGACCCATGAGGAAGCCTTGTGATACAAGATCTTTTCATCTTTAACCAAGTATTGCTTGCTCTTCCATTCTTGTGATGATGTGCCAATTCCAAAAAGCCGTGCTGGGGACTTCCTGGTGGTCCAGTGGTTATGACTTCACTTTCCAATGCAAGGTGTGAAAGTTCAGTCCCAAGTAAGATGCCATATGCCTTTCGGCCAAAAAGCCAAAACACAAAACAGAAGCAATGTTGTAACAAATTCAATAAAAGCGTTAAACAATGGTCCACATTCACACACAAAAAAATCTAAAAAAAAAAAAAAAGTCACATTGATGAATTTAAGCTGCACATCTCTTAACCTCTGCAGTTCTGTCCCATTTCATATCATCACTAAAATCAAAAATGAGCTTCTCATGAAAATAGAATCCTAGTGCAGAGGATGGTGGTGATTTAGTAGCTAAATTGCAGTCCTAGAGCAAACTTAGTGGTGGTTTAGCAGCTAAGTCATGTCTGACTCTCGCTGCCCTATGAGCTGTAGCCTGCCATGTTCCTCTGTCCATGGGATTTTCCAGGCAAGAAGTCTGGAGTGGGTTGCCATTTCCTTCTCCAGGGAATCTTCCCAACCCAGGGATAGAACCCTCATCTCCTGTGTTACAGGTGGATTCTTTACCACTGAGCTACCAGGGAAGCCAGAGGCTGAACTTAGCACCTTTGAAATTTAAGGCAGTCACTTAATCAAACAGAGACCTTTCTCTGGTTACCATGGATGGGAATTCACAGGTGTTAAATTAGCTTCGGAAGGACTCCTCTATTGTTTCTTAATGGAAAACTAGAACATATGGAGACTTGCACAAGGAAAATAAACATAAATCCAGTGTAAGAGATACTGGGTGTCGTCTGAGCAGTTGCCTTTAGTTTTCTGGGCATGCATGATTCAGTGCCTATTGAGCTGTCTGATGTGGTTTGCTATTTCATTTCAAAATAATAATGCAACACTTTTAACATTTTAGCTTTAACTTTCTCCATACTAGAGGGACTATTCAAATGCTTTTGATGTGATAGTAGAGTGATTCTGTCTTTTGAGAATGACAATCAGTGCCTTTGTGATTTCATGGTATAAACTATTTGAAAGCTTGGGATGTGGAGGTGAGTGGTCTGTGATGATATTAAATCGTTTGGGTATGTTTCAGAACAGTTAGGAACAGAGAGGAAGTACAAAGCCAGACTAGAAAGAGCTCTTTTTACCCCAGGATTTTTAGGCTTTCTTGGTGCATATGGATTTTAGACAAAATTTTATTTGGATTTGATTTATTCTTTTGACCTTGACAATACCGAGTGAGGTGCAGTTTTCCAGTCTTCCTGTTGCAGATTTGGGGCATTAAATGTTCATGTTACACATTGTTTACAACTACCAAATGTTATTGGGCTTCCCAGGTGGTGCTAGTGGCAAAGAACCTGTCTGCCACTATAAGAGACTTAAGAGACATGGGTTCGACCCCTCAGTTGGGAAGATCCCCTGGAGGAGAGCATGGCAAACCACTCCAGTATTCTTGCCTGGAGAATTTCATGGACAAAGGAGACTGGCAGGCTATAGTCCATGGGGTCACACAGAGTCGGACACGACTGAAGTGACCTAGCATGCACACACACAGGCATACATGCACGCATCAAATGTTATTGGTTATTTATAGACCATTGGCTCAATAAAGTCTTGCCTCTTGGAAGAAAAGCTATAACAAACCTAGACAGCATATTAATGAAGTAGAGGTATCACTTTGCTAACAAAGATCTGTATAGTCAAAGCTATAGTTTTTGCAGTAGTCCTGTACAGATGTGAGAGTTGGACCATAAAGAAGACTGAGTGCCAAAGAACTGATCTTTTTGAACTGTGTTGCTGGAGAAGACTATTGAGAGTCTCTTGGACAGCAAGGAGATTAGATCAGTCAATCCTAAAGGAAATCAACTCTGAATTTTCCTTGGAAGAAATGATGCTGAAGCTGAAGCTCCAATACATTGGTCACCTGATACAAAGAGCCAACTAATTGGAAAAGACTCTGATGCTGGGAAGGACTGAAGGCAGGAGGAGACGGGGACGACAGAGGATGAGCTGGTCGGATGGCATCACCAACTCAATGGACATGAGTTTGAGCAAACTCTGGGAGATGGTGAAGGACAAGGAGGCCTGACATGCTGCAGTCCATGGAGTCACAAAGAGTCGGACAAGACTTATCTGCTGAACAATGACTGAACACGTGTTTCCAGTCTATTGTTATTCCATAGAGACACAGTGTCTGACCTGAAATCATAGCATAGATTTATTTTGTCAGTAGGGTTGTGAGAGTAAAATAGGCTGGTTTTGGTCCTATTGTTTCAAACTTATTCCAGCATCTGCCTATATTTGCACATTTGAAGAAAGACTGCAAATCTCATTGCCTTTTGAGCATTAAAAACTGGCAATCCATAAAAACGAACGTTATGTAAAGCCCGTTATATGGAGTGAAGTAAGTCAGAAAGAGAAAAACATGTATCGTATGTTAATGCATATATGTGGAGTAGAGAAAAACACGTATTGTACATTAATGCATATATGTGGAATCTAGAAAAATGATACTGATAAATCTGTTTGCAAGGCAGGGCTAGAGACCAAGACATAGTGAAGAGACATGAGGACACAGAGGGGGAAATGAGAGGGTAGGGAGAATTGGGAGAATAGCATTAAGACATATGCATTACTATATGCAAAAGAGATCACTAAGGGGAAGTTATTGGATAACACAGGAAGCTCAGCCTGGTGCTCTGGGATGACCAAGACGGGTGGGATAAGGTTGGGGATGGGAGGGAGGTTCAAGAGGGAGGGCATATGTATACCTGTGGCTGGTTTGTATTGTCGTATGGTAGATGCCAGCATAGCACTTTCATGCAATTATCCTCCAATTAAAAGTAAATTTTATAAAAGTGACGGCCATAGGATGCAGTGAATGAATGCATTAGTGAACGAGTGAGTGAATGAGTGAATATGTAAACCAACTCATTTGCATAAACAGAAGTTTAAGCGATTGTGAAATTAAGGATTATGAGTTAGAGAAAACTTGGATTTGTTTGGTGAAAGTGAAAGTCGCTCAGTTGTGTCCAACTCTTTGCAACCCCTATACAGTCCATGGAATTCTCCAAGCCAGAATACTGGAGCGGGTAGCCTTTCCTTTCTTCAGGGGATCTTCCCAATCCACGGATTGAACCCAGGTCTCCCACATTGCAGGTGGATTTTTATCAGCTGAACCACCAGGGAAGCCCCATTAAAAAAACGAATCTCTCCTGGAAGAGGACCGGGTGTGGGGATCTGTCATAGAAATACTGGGAAGAATGATGGTGGCCTGGTGTTGGTGATGCTGTTGGGGTGAGGTGGTTGGATTTTTGTATACTTGGAGATAGAACTGGCAGGATTTTCTGAAATGCTGGTTGTTAGGGCTGTGTGCATGTGTGTGACTACAGAGAAAGATGAATAAAAAAGTAACTCAATGATGAGTGAGACAATAGTGGCTTCTCAAAGAGAATACTCAATTTAGATTGTGTTTTAAAAAATTGAATAAACATCTTTGTGTTTTAAAAAATTGAATAAACATCTTTGAGCAGTGGACATTTTAACTATTTTTATGAACATGGGTCCAAAAGTTCTGAGAGTATTTTAAAATAGTATATAAGCGACAAAATAAAAATATACCTCTCCTGCAAATTTTAGCAACTTATTACAAAATTAAACCCCTCATATATTTCATGGCAATCGGTTCTCCTGCTAATTGGTCCTCTTCTGCCCTGTGGTGGTGGTGGTGGTGGTATCGTCATTCTGACCCGTCACCACTTTGCATACAATCGCTTTATGGAAAGATATCGCTCACGCTCTGCCTTAGGGCAAATAAATCAATCAGCCACAGCCCTCAAAAGGATAGGAAGCATTTGTATGTGCTGGGGAGGCACCACCTCTGCATCTCATTTGTAACAGCCTGAGGTTTCTCTGAGGAAAAAAAAGAGCATCTGTAGCAAGTAAGGCATGGGTTGAATTCAAATTGAAGACTTCCCGTCTTTCTAAAGTCTCGTTCCGTTTATTAAGTGTCTCGCCGCCTGCTGTATAAGATACAGATGAAGAGATCATGGTTTTCCTGGGGGTTTGAAACTCAGGTTAAAACGACTTCAGAAGGGAATTCTCAACTGAATTTCCAGTAAGTGCGTTGACAGTCTCGGAAATTTCAACACCAGCACACACAACGTTCTTTTTCAATTAATGTCAAAACATCAGCAAGCTCACAGTTCTGTTATGCTAACGTAGTATCTGCATTCTGTCGTTTTCAGCTTGGCCCTGTACAAGGTGAGGTTTAATTGTAGCCAGTTTTTTTGAATATCCATCTGATCATTTCAGAAATATTTTTTTACCTTCTAAATTGCCTTGAGGTTATTCTGATATGACACTTTCTTTTCTTGAGTGTGCTGTGACTCCCTCCAACATTGACCCAGTTAAGTGCTTTAGAAAATATCTCCTGCGACAGGGAAGATTTTCATTCATTTGCTGGGGGTTTGATGGCCAAATATGCATATGTGTTCTTTGTGGGAAAAGCAGTTGGAAATTGCTTTCTTCTGGTGTGTCTCATGTAGAATAGCTTACCTCATTTGTAGAAGGTATAGTGCTGCCAGTGGTAAACTGAGGATGGGGGAAAAGACTGTTGGAATTAATTGTTCCTTCTGTGTTTTCAATAATTACGTGCTAATTTTGGCTGTGCTGGGTCTTCCCTGTTGTGTGGGTTTTTGCTAATTGCAGCAAGGGAGGCTTGTCATTGCCACGACTTCTCTTGTTGCAGAACACGAGTTCTAGGGACCAAGAGCTTTAGCAGTTGCGGTTCCCAGGCTCTAGAACGCGGGCTCAACAGTTGTGGCCCACGGGCTTAGTCGCTTCTCAGCGTGTGGGGTCTTCCCGGACCAGAGATCAAATCCATGTCTCCTGCATCGGCAGGTGGATTCTTTACCACTGAGCCCCAAGGAAACCCTACATGTGATGAGCTTCACGGGCTCTCAGAGCTTAGCCGCATCTGGTATGTAGAAGACGATTAATGGTGGCATTGCATAAATGAAAAGATGGAAGAATGAATCCTTGAGTGGGTGGAAATTCGTAGTATTATAGTTCACATGACTTATAACATGCCTACTATTTCTGAGTGCAGGCTTTTGGATGACTGCATATCTGAAGATATCTGAGATAGAAATATAAGATGCAACGTTCAGAGAAAAGACACAGAACAACGTGTGTAGAGGGACCCTTTTCTGATCTGCCCATCTATTCAACTGCACATTCAAATGTGACAGTCACCCAGAAGGACAATACTGAACTGTATAATTATTATTAACTATACTTGCTCCTTGGAAGAAAAGCTATGACCAATCTAGACAGCATGTTAAAAAGCAGAGACATTACTTTGCCAACAAAGGTCCATCTAGTCACAGCTCTGGTTTTTCCAGTAATTGTGTATGGGCATGAGAGTTGGACTATAAAGAAAGCTGAGCACTGAAGAATTGATGCTTTTGAACTGTGGTGTTGGAGAAGACTCTTGAGAGTCCCTTGGACTGCAAGGACATCCAACCAGTCCATTCTGAAGGAGATCAGTCCTGAGGGTTCATTGGAAGGACTGACGCTGAAGCTGAAACTCCAATACTTTGGCCACCAGATGCGAAGAGCTGACTCATTTAAAAAGACCCTGATGCTGGGAAAGATTGAAGGCTGGAGGAGAAGGGGACGACAGAGGATGAGATGGTTGGATGGCATCACTGACTCAATGGCCATGAATTTAGGTAAACTCCAGGAGTTGGTGATGGACAGGGAGGCCTGGTGTGCTGCAGTCCATGGGGTCTCAAGAAGTCGGACACAACTAAGCAACTGAACTGAACTGAACTGATGTCTACCATCACATAATATATTCAAGGACACATTCTCAAGCCTTGGAATTTAGCCCTCTGGCAAGGAGTCCAGGCTATGGGATGAACTTATTGCTAGAACAGCTTTTAGAATCCTGGAAAAAAGTGAAGGCCAGTGCCCAAGAAAGGGGGAATGCCTGAGTTATTCTGGCAGATGGCAGAGATAGGAATCAGGAGGCTGACGGGAAGGGGCTGGCAGTCTCGGATGTCTCAGCAAGGCCAGGAGACCCTAGGAGGTTTTGGAGGGCACACCATTCAGGAGAGGTATTGGCGACTCGCTGACAGTGGGGCCGCAGCGTCCCCAAGGTCTATGGTGGCCCTCCTCTGCAGACCCACAGAAATGGGCCAGTCTCATCCCCGGGGCGCTGGCACTCTGGAGTCCTGGGAGCTGGGGCTGAATCTTCTGTGATGAGATTTACTTGTGAAGGGAGTGCTGTTACCATGTGTGTACCAGGTGGAGCATTTCCGGGACTCTCGAAGCAGGGGAGTCTCTGACTCACAACCTGGGAGTGTCACAACTTGGTGACCACTCTCTGATGGTTCCTGTGTGGATATCACAAACTTTGTTTCATTTATTTAGCTATATATTCTTTTTAAAATATTGTTTTCCTTTATGGGCTTATTACATGGTGGCTCAGATGGTAAAGAATCTGCTTGCAGTGCAGGAGACCCGGATTTGATCCCTGGGTCAGAAAGGTCCCCTAGAGAAGGGAATGGCAACCCACTCCAGTATTCCTGCCTGGAGAATTCCATGGACAGGGGAGCCTGGTGGGCTACCGTCTGGGGGTCCCAAAGAGTCAGACATGACTAAGCGACTAACACACACACATATTTTTTAAAATATTGTTTTCCATTATGGTTTATTTTAGGATATTGAGTAAAGTTCCCTGTGCTGTACTATAGGACCTGGTTTATCCATTTTGTATCTAACATTTTGCATCTGCTAATCCCAAGCTCGCAGTCCGTCCCTCTCCCAACCTCCTCCCCCTTGGAAACCAGGAGTCTGTTCTCCACGTCTGGGGGGGGTCTGTTCTCTGTATCCAGGAGTTTGATTGTTTCATACACAGGCTCATTTGGGATGTCCCAGATTTTGAATGTGTCCTTTCCCAAAGATGTTTCAGATGTGGGACACATAAAAGAAGCTGAATCTGTTAATATTTCAATAAATCTAGCTATATCTTTGCTGAAACTGCGTGATACCCATTGAAAAAATGGAGTCGTGTGTGTATACGCTCAGTTGCATCTGACTTATGGTGACCCTTTGGACTGTAGCCGGCCAGGCTCCTCCATCCATGGAATTTCCCAGGCAAGAATACAGGAGTGGGTTGCCATTTCCTCCTCCAGGGTATCTTTCTGACCCAGGGATTGAACCCCATCTCCGGTGGTTCCTGCCTGGGCAAGTGGGTTCTTTACCACTAGCGCCACCTGAGAAGCCCCCAAAGGAGTCTTTTGAAGGACAATGCCCCATTATGTCCGTGTGCCTTCAGACAGGGCTTATTATCCCTGTACGAGCCCTGGTAATACCACTGTTCTTTTCATCACAAGGATAAATTGGCATGGATACCTCCGTGTTCAGGATTTAAGGGCCATTAATCCCAGGGATGGGGGAGCCTGGTGGGCTTCCATCTATGGGGTCGCACAGAGTCGGACACGACTGAAGTGACTTAGCAGCAGCAGCAGCAGCAGCAATGAGATGTCACTTCCCTGCTTGTCTCTTTTTCTTCAATTCTAACACCCCCTTATCCTCAATCCTGGAGACCATTGCTTAACTTACAGTCATAAAAGTATTCTAGGCATTCTATATCCTTCCTTTCTGACTCACCAGATCCATTTGCATTCACCTGGGAGAATCAACAGCACACATGGGCACTTGTGCCTGAGGGTTTACAGAAGTATACTCTTTCTTCTTACAGATACTCAGCTATGCCTAAGTCATTAGAGACATCCAGTTTCCAGAGGACTCTAGTCTTCTATAATACATGGATCATCTGCTTGTTCTCCAGACTGAAAATCTTGCAGAACTGATTTCTTCCTTTTGCTGACATTATTAGTGTTGTGGTTGTTGTTCAGTTGCTGTCGGATCTGACTCTTTTCAGCCCCATATACTACAGCATGTCAGGCTTCTCTGTCCTTCACTATCTCCTGGAGTTTGCTCAAATTCATGTCAATCTAACGATCTCATCCTCTGCCACCCTCTTCTCCTGCCCTCAATCTTTCCCAGCATCTGGGTCTTTTCCAGTGAGTTGGCTCTTCGCATCAGGTGACCAAAGTGATGGAGCTTCAGTTTCAGCATCAGCCCTTCCAATGACATTATTAGTGTACAGGAACCCAAAATCTTTTAAGGACAGACTCCGGTCTCAGCAGGACCAAGTGCATTTTCTTGGCCGCAACATCAAACAAAAATTAGGAGTGTCCTTCCTCTTAAAGGCTGCAACCTATCCATGACTTTTCTGGCCAATCAACAAGAGGTGACTTAGAGGATTACCTGTTCCCATAGGATACTGTAACATTGGATTCCTGACTTTTCTAGACTAGCTTCTCATTCCTAGAAGCTAATGAAAGCAGACACCCTTGGACCCTTGCATTACAGAGACTCACCGGAGAATGGTTTTTACAGCTTAACGGATTCTCCAGTGATCATAAATCTTTCTTTCTATTTGTGCATGGAGACAAGTTCTGCGGATTCTATCTTAACAAGAAAACGCATAACGGAGACCCGTGGCTTATTATAGTTCCTTATTGATTTCACGACAAAAGCCTGCCCTCCTTGTTTGCACACAGTGGCAGCAGCTCAAGGTCAACAGAGGGTCCCGCTGACTTAGTCTTAGGATCGCCACTTAACCCTTGGCCTCTCCAGCCTCTGGGAGCTGCCTTTTGATAGAAAGTACAGGGTCTTTTTCTGTTTCTAGACTGACTTCCTTTGAAATCTTTTATCTCTTAGCTGCATGTATTTCTATCCATTGCTGAAACACCCTGAAACTTGCCACTGTTCTTTTCCATGAAGAGAGAAGTGCTCATCATTGCTGTGAATTTATTTGGGAGCTTTCTCTGGTTTTGTCTGACTTCCTGGAAACCCCCTGGGACAATCCCCCTTGTGAGTGCATTCTGTTTGGGGACAGAAGGAAGCTATCGACCTGAATATGCAGTCAGAATCCCCTAAGACTTGTTCACGTCCCACCTCCTCTGAGACATGAAATCCATGCAAGTTACCAGAACTGTAGCCCTAAGGCCTGCCAGTTAGCTAGAAAAAGGGAGCGAACATATGTAAAGAGATGCTTTTGGAGAAGGTCAAGATTTTGGTCTGCTTTGTATGAAGCAGCCCTTCCTAACTGCAGCTGGTATACTCCAGTTAAACAAGCCACCATATAAGAGAAGTTTCAAGAAGCAAAGGCTCATCTTCTAGCAGATTAATATACACAATGAGCTATGTTAACACATCCAGGCTGCCTACCACGTCCAAGACTCAAAGCCAAGATGAACTCCTGACTGTTGGAATCAAGCCTTCTTCAACTCCAGAGTCCAGCATCTGATTTGGGAATAGCACACTGGAAAAGATCTGATTGCTTGCTTCACCCATCTGGGTCACGTGTCCCCAGCACAAGCCATAACTACCCAGGGAAAAGAAAATTTAAAGATGTCCTAAAGAAGTATTAACAGGGAAATCTCCAGGAGACAATGGAACTTATCTTTAGTGCATGTTCAAGCCATCAAACCCAAACCATTTGAAGACTTTAAAGGTGGGGGCAAGGCCATGAACCACAACTTTTAGGCCATTTAGAACAAATCTGTGAGTATCAAATCCATCTGCAAATAGGTTTCATTTGGTTGTTCCCAGTGTGATTATGAATATGTTCTTGCTGCTGCTGCTGCTGCTGCTAAGTTGCTTCAGTTGTGTCCGACTCTGTGCCACCCCATAGACGGCAGCCCACCAGGCTTCCCTGTCCCTGGGATTCTCCAGGCAAGAATACTGGAGTGGGTTGCCATTTCCTTCTCCAGAATATGTTCTTAATCATAGGCTATGTCTATTTTCTGATTCAGTTCAGTTCAGTTCAGTTCAGTCGCTCAGTCGTGTCCGACTCTTTGCGTTACCTGGAATCATTTCCTTTCTGACCGTAGCAAAGAAACTTGGAGATTCTGCGTTTCCCGCTGGAGTAATTCTCATCTATACCCGTCTAAACAGAAGAGTGATGAAAAGACTGCAAGGCTTTGCCTGTCACCCAACCTCACTGGTCCTACTACCCACAGGCCTCAGAATCGTCAAGTGAAATGGATGACCTGTTAAAAGGAAAACTTGCAAAGCTCTCAGTTGCTGTGGCCAAAAGTTTTACTCTTGGCTCCTTGACCATTAGGCCCACTGTGACAGGAAGTTAGACACGATTCCTGTGTGGGCTGGCTGCCTATGCACGCGGGGATGTCACATCCATCTTTGACTGCGCTGGTTCACAGGCCAGTGCAGCCCTGTATTGCAGAACCTTAAGGACTTGCTTATTCCCCTGATGCCCATGCAACTTTAGCCAAAGATAAGTTGTGCACAGCACTGCACAAGGTTCAGCGTGAAGACTTCCTCTTCTATATGAGACTGATAGCAGATTACCCTTAGACCTTAGTTCAGGGGACCCTTAACCAAAAACCTGGGAACTGCCCCTTGAATTCACGCCTCTTTGTCTGAGAGGCAGCCTACACCCGCCTACCAGACAGCCGTGCCCGTGTAAGCTCAAGTGCTGAGACTGTCCTAGAGTTCTCCATGCAGATGCATCATAAAGCAGCTGTCTTTCTCAAGAGCCTCAGATCAAAACCCGTGAATGCCAGGAGCAGTTGATGGCCACCCCCTTCTCACATCATCCCTCTTTTTCCTCTTCCTGACTCTCAGTTTTCCTCTCTTGTTGGTTTGATTCTGATTATAAAAGTGAGATTCTTTTTTTAAAAAACTGGAATATAATCGCTTTACAATGTTGTGTTAGTTTCTGCTGTATACCAGCATGAAACAGCTTTATGTATTCATGCACCCCGTCCCTCTTGGACCTCCCTCCTACCCCCTGAATTCCACCCCTCTAGGTCATCACAGAGCACTGAGCTGAGCTCTCTGTGCTAGACAGCAGTTTCCCACTAGCTCTCTGTCTTACACATGGTAGTGTATCTGTGTCAATCCCAGCCTCCCAATTTGTCCCACCCTCTCTTCCCCCTTTTCCTTGTCTACAAGTCTATTCTCAGGAGGGGGAGAGAGAGGGGGGAGGAGGGGGAAGCTTTCATAATGAGAAATATTTACAGTAGAATAAATTATATTTCCTTACTGTATTAGTTGGAGGAGGAAATGGCAACCCACTCCAGTATTGTTGCCTGGAGAATCCCATGGACAGAGGAGCCTGGTGGGTTACAGTCCATGGGGTCGCAAAGTGTTGGACACAACTGAGCGACTAACACAGCACTTAGTAATATTTGAAGGTGATTTGACTTCGTTCATTATGTGTCTAGAATTATCAAAAGCTCCAGTTTGGCTGAAAGGTCTGATTTTTGCCTGATCCGGCAGGGCCTCCGTTAGTATGTGATGTGTTTTTCATGCCCTTTTAGAGGGAAAATTGTGAGCTGTCAAAACATGGCTCTAAATGGAAAGATAATGTCAAAACTTCTTATAACACACTGTAGGATATTTCAATTCTCTTAGCAAGAAAGAGCACAAATTTAATTATGGATCAAAATGCCTTCTGCGTCAAGTGGAGAGAGGTGGGTATCGGAAATTGTATGGTGCTCTTTATTGTCAATATGACAAAAGCTGGAAACCTAAGTATCTGAGGGATCCAATTTGTATTTGTTCCCATGGTTTCTAATGTATAGGAATGCTTCACACAGTTCTCTCTAAAAACAAAAAGGTTAATGAATTTCCTGACAACTTGCTAATGTAGTGAGGCTTATTCTTACAGCTTCAGGCAACATCCACAAACACACCCGTTTGTAACCCACGGAGTGCTGGTAAGTTACTGCCAGTACCACACGTACTAGCAATGAGGTAACACATTGTCATATATCACTTGCTTATATCATGCTTGGAGTTTCAATTGTCTGGAAATACATCCTTCCATCATAGAATCACATGCTAAGCCCAGAAGTGGGAAAACATATATCGAATCTGCTTTAACTGGTCATCAGTGAATGTCCAGTCTGTAGAATAATCACAGCTTTGCTACCATCCACTCTTTTCCTCTGCGTAAGCTTTAATTAATAGAAGCTACTTTCACTGCTTCTAAAGTTTTTTTTTTTTTTTTTTTTTTGGTCACCAAGAAAAACAGTATGAGTTCATTTTCATATTAATCAGTATCAACAGGGTTTCCATGGTGGCTCAGAGGGTAAAGAATCTGCTTGCAATGTAGGAGACCCAAGTTTGATCCCTGGGTCAGGAAGATCCCCTAGAGAAGGGAATTGCCACCCACTCCAGTATTCTCACTTGGAGAATTCCATGGACAGGGAGCCTGGCGGGCTACAGTCCATGGGGTTGCAAAGAGTCAGACAGGACTGAGCAATTGAGTATGAACACAATCTGTCATGTAGCCAAGATGGGTCATGATGGATGATGAATCTTCAAGAATGTGGCTCATGGTACATTCTACATCCTTCTTTGGAAGGTAGTAACTCATATAAAGACAGCCCATGATAATTTTTTTTAATTTTGAGTTTGCTGAGTGAATATGAGCCCAAAGCAAGATTGTTGGCTGTCCTTATGGTTTTTTTTTTTTTCTCATGACCCAGAATGCTTGAAAATATATATCTGAAACATATTGTATTATGGACATATTTTTATAACTAACTTTTCAACTCTAAGAGAAATATCACACAGCAGCTTGCCCCAGTAAACGTTTGTCATAGGCAAAATGACCTGTTGAAGATGCCTACAGCCTAATGTCCAGAACATGAGAGTATGTTAAGTTCTATGGCAAAAGGGACTTTACAGGTACAAATAAGTTTATGGACCAGAAAATAGGGAAATTTTCTTGGATTGTTTGGGTGGGCCCAATTTAATTTCCATGAGCTCTTTTTTCCTTCATGAGCTCTTTTTTCCCCCATGAGCTCTTAAAGGCACAGAATTTTCTCTATCTGGAATCAAGCAACAGCTGTGGCAGAGGAGAAGGTGGTAAGCTGTGGAGGGGAAATTGGAGATTTACAGTGTAAGAAGCATGGATGCATGGTTGCTGCTTTGAAGACAAAGGGAAGCATGTGGAAGAATGCAGGAGAGACTCTGGGAGGACAAGCCAGCCACAAAACTCAGCGCCAGAGCTTCTAGAAACTACATTATGCCAATCACCTGAATGAGACAGAACGTGGGATCTTTTCTAGAGCCTTGGAGAGAACACATCTGGAATGTTCTATCTGCACCTTGGCTTTGACCTTGAGAGACTCCAGCAGAGGACCGGGCTGGACCCTGACGTCATTCTGATGAAACTGGGAGATAAAACCGGGTGTCCTTTGACACCACTAAAGTTGTGGCAGTTAGGGAGGCAATAGTGGCAGCATGTTGGTGGCAGTTAAGGCCAGCATGTGTTAAAAGATAAACTGAGGTGTATTAAAAGATTTTAAGAGTTTATCTGAGCAAAAATAGACTGGAATAAGGCTGTGCATCAGTGGACAGGAGCCAGGGGGAAAGACTTACAGAGAGAAAGTGCAGAAACAATAATGAAATTGGTGCTTGGCCAGAGTTCAAAGCTCAGTTGGCTGTTGGTGATTCGTTGTGCTTTCGTTTTGATTGTGAGACCTTGAGGCATTTACATGTTTAGATTTCAGTTTGCTTACACAGTTCACCCTGACATTAGAGCCAAGTGCCTCTTTGATTAATTAAGCACACTATATACTTGCCATTTTTGGATTTAATGGATTAAGTGTCTTATTAAATGCATCAGTGTGTAAAATATTTTATGGAAAACCTCCATCCACATATCTTGTTGTTTCCAGGGTTCTTTTTCTACAGAATGTTCCAGTCTCTCGGTGGGGGGGGGGAACCCCATAAAAACCTTAGACTTGAAACGCTTTGAACTGTGTTGAAAATCTTGAAGAGATATATTCCGAGACAGTTTAAACTTGGCAAGACGTGTCCTTCCATCTCTGCCTTTGCTTTCTTGCCTAACCAGGCAGAAAAACCCTCCCTGGGAAATTGGGAGCTGCAGGTAACCCTGTCACGCTTCCATTCATTTAACACCTGCTGCGGCACTGTCCTCTGCCCTTATTATCTTGGCAACAGATTTTTGCCCTTGAACGCTTTGTTCAGTGAAAGGATAAAGAGAGGCAGGCTGTTGACAAAAAGAATTATTGTTTTTCTGAATCGGTCCTTTTAATTTCAAACAGAGCTGCAGACAAGAGAGGGCTGCTTCAGCCAGGTTTCCCTGCAGGGCCCTGGGGCCGAACAGAACCATCTGGAAAATCAGGTGCATGTTAACACATGGGTGCCCCCTTCTCTTATGGTGATACTTTGAACTCGCAGGGCTCAGTAAAGGTCTGTAAAATGAGTGAGTCATGACAGTCATTTTAGTGTAAGTTTTGTGGGCTGTGTCTTTGATGGCTGAAGTCCAATTTTTATGTAAAAATTTTTCCATAAGCTTGCCTTGCCCTGTGCTAGGCACAGTATAATGTTGCTTAGTTGCTAAGTCATGGATCATGGCTGACTTTGCGACCCTGTGGACTGTAACCAAACCTGGTTCCTCTGTCTGTTGGATTTCCCAGACAAGAACACTGCTGTGAGTTGCCATTTCCTCCTCCAGGGGATCTTCCTGACCCAGGGATCGAACCCGCGTCTCCTGTCGTAGCAGGCAGATTCTTTACCCAGCCACCAGGGAAGCCCAGTATGTATATTTCATGTCACTGGGAGCACTATATCTGTACTTCACGGGAGGGCAATGTCCTGTAGTCCTCATTCTTAGAAAAGCTTCTGCTCTTGTTCTACAAAAAATGCACACACCACTGAAGCGCAGGATTTATTCTAAAGACAAGGGAGCAGGGACACTTCAAGCAGCTGTCCCTTTCCCAGGTTGTGGAGACGTTCATGCAGAACTTGACCTTGCGTTGTACTCGAAGGACATCCAACTTGTAAGCTATGTTGGAGGATAACTGGGGTGGTACCTGTAAAATCAAGGAATTCTACCAGCTTGAGAGCTAGCAAGGATGCACAATGCAGTTCTTTGCACAGGAATAATTTAATTCCGGAACATACACATCTTATTAAGCTTTCCTGATATGAAGGAAATAGATGCTTGTTTTGGAAAAAAATTTAGGTTGGACTTCTATTACTCTAGGAATAATTAACTGTGAAATTTGGCCTTTTAACTTTTACCAGAACAGCTTTCTTTAAGGAGTAAAAAGGAGAGATTCCTTTGGATGGTATGCAAGAATTATCTTCCATGTTCTTTATCTACAATTCTTTCTCATTCTAGTCTAGAATACTTAAAGATATGTATCTCAAAAGAATTATGTTATGAAAATATTTTATATTTAATTTTTAATTGAAAGAATTATCATTTATCAATTTGTTATGGGTTGAATTCTGTCCATCTCAAAAATTTTATGTGGAAGTTTTAACCTCCCAATACTTCATAAAGTGACCTTATTTGGAAAAAGGGTTATCAGTTCAGTTCAGTTCAGTTCAGTCACTCAGTCGTGTCTGACTCTTTGCGACCCCATGAATCGCAGCACGCCAGGCCTCCCTGTCCATCACCAACTCCCAGAATTCACTCAGACTCGCATCCATAGAGTCAGTGATGCCATCCAGCCATCTCATCCTCTGTCATCCCCTTCTCCTCCTGCCCTCAATCCCTCCCAGCATCAGAGTCTTTTCCAATGAGTCAACTCTTTGCATGAGGTGGCCAAAGTACTGGAGTTTCAGCTTCAGCATCATTCCACCCAAAGAAATCCCAAGGCTGATCTTCAGAATGGACTGATTGGGTCTCCTTGCAGTTCAAGGGACTCTCAAGAGTCTTCTCCAACACCACAGTTCAAAAGCATCAATTCTTCGGCGCTCAGCCTTCTTCACAGTCCAACTCTCACATCCATACATGACCACAGGAAAAAACATAGCCTTGAATAGATGGACCTTAGTCGTCAAAGTAATGTCTCTGCTTTTGAATATACTATCTAGGTTGGTCATAACTTTCCTTCCAAGGAGTAAGCATCTTTTAATTTCATGGCTGCAGTCACCATCTGCAGTGATTTTGGAGCCCCCCAAAAATAAAGTTTGACACTGTTTCCACTGTTTCCCCATCTATTTCCCATGAAGTGATGGGGCTGGGTGCCATGATCTTTGTTTTCTAAATGTTGAGCTTTAGGCCAACTTTTTCACTTTCCACTTTCACTTTCATCAAGAGGCTTTTTATTTCCTCTTCACTTTCTGCCATAAGGGTGGTGTCATCTGCATATCTGAGGTTATTGATATTTCTCCCAGCAATCTTGATTCCAGCTTGTGTTTTTTCCAGTCCAGCATTTCTCATGATGTGCTCAGCATATAAATTAAGTAAGCAGGGTGACAATATACAGCCTTGACGTACTCCTTTTCCTATTTGGAACCAGTCTGTTGTTCCATGTCCAGTTCTAACTGCTGCTTCCTGACCTGCATACAGATTTCTCAAGAGGCAGGTCAGGTGGTCTGGTATTCCCCTCTCTTTCAGAATTTTCCACAGTTTCTTGTGATCCACACAGTCAAAGGCTTTGGCATAGTCAATAAAGCAGAAATAGATGTTTTTCTGGAACTCTCTTGCTTTTTCCATGATCCACTGGATGTTGGCAATTTGATCTCTGATTCCTCTGCCTTTTCTAAAACCAGCTTGAACATCTGGAAGTTCACAGTTCACATATTGCTGAAGTCTGGCTTGGAGAATTTTGAGCATTACTTTACTAGCATGTGAGATGAGTGCAATTGTGCGCTAGTTTGAGCATTCTTTGGCATTGCCTTTCTTTGGGATTGGAATGAAAACTGACCTTTTCCAGCCCTGTGGCCACTGCTGAATTTTCCATATTTGTTGGCATATTGAGAGCAGCCCTTTCACAGCATCATCTTTCAGGATTTGGAACAGCTCAACTGGAATTCCATCACCTCCACTAGCTTTGTTTGTAGTGATGCTTTCCAAGGCCCACTTGACTTCACATTCCAGGATATCTGGCTCTAGATGAGTGATCACACCATCATGATCATCTGGGTCGTGAAGATCTTTTTTGTACAGTTTTTCTGTGTATTCTTGCCACCTCTTCTTAATATCTTCTGCTTCTGTTAGGTCCATACCATTTCTGTCCTTTATCGAGCCCATCTTTGCATGAAATGTTCCGTTGGTATCTCTAATTTTCTTGAAGAGATCTCTAGTCTTTCCCATTCTGTCCTTGGCAAATGTAATTAGTTAAGACGAAGTCATTCTGGAGCAGGGTGGGCCCTTCCTGCAGTATGACTTTTGTCTTCATAAGAGGTGGAGTTTTGGACACAGGCGGGTGTGCAGAGTGCCTTCCCTACATGGCTCAGCAGTAAAGGACCGACTTACCAGTGCAGGAGAGGTGGGTTCGATCCTTAGGTTGGAAAGATCCTCTGGAGAAGGAAATGGCCACCCATTCCAGTATGCTTGCCTAGGAAATCCCATGGACAGGGAAGCCTGGCGGGCTACTAGTCCAGGGGGTTGCAAAAGAGTTGGACTCAACTTAGCAACTAAACAACAGCAGCATAAACAAGCTCGCAGGGAGAGAATGCCATGGGAACATGGAGTCTTTACCACTGAGCCACCAGGGAAGCCTCTCTTTCATGTTTTTACTCCACTGTTTTCAGTAGCATTTGATTTTCTATAGGAAATCAAATTACACAAGGAGAGAGACCCATACATTTATAAGATTCAGTAGTATTTATGAAGTTTTTTTTTGTTTTTATTTATTTGTTTAGGCGTTTTTCAGAGTGACTGTTTCTCCTTCATACCTGCACCTTGTTTATTTTTCCACATTGATTTTTAAATGGTGGTAACATTTTACATTTTTCGCCTTGTATTCTAAGCCCAGTAATTGCCTGTTTTTCCTCTTCTCTGTCAAATTGGCTGTTATTTTCAAGTCACTAACCCACATACTTACACATGACCCTTTTACATTTCCTCAATGCCTGAATGTATTTCTCTCCTACCATAAACCCGAGACACATCATTTGAAGTAGATAGAACATCTTTTATTGCCAGAAAGCCAGTTGAATGCTGCCATCTTTGACGTTACAGGATGCTAATAAAGGTCCCTGCATGTGTGTGCTTGTGCACGACTGGGTGTGCGTGGAGCTGAGTTGCACTCTAAGCACGTATTCTCTCCATGACATCTGTTTTCAGTACTTTGCCTTTTATGGCAGGTGATTGAACATCATCCTTTCATGCTTTATTGGCTCCTGATTTTTCAAATCTCAAGTTGCGTCAGAATCATTATGGAGACCCTGCATTATTTTTCTAAAAATGATTCCATGTCTATAACTTGCTTTTCTACCATGTTCTTAGTTTGCAAAGTGATGAATTTATTTATTTACTTTGTCAAGCTGCAGACTGGTCTTGGAGAGCTGTGGAGACATGCCCTCAAGTCCAGCCTCCAGGTTACCAGGCACCTGGACAATGAGTCTCCCTCGCTGTGTGCAGTCTCCCCTTCTCCGCTCCCTGCTGTGATTTATGGATGGCCCCAGAGGTCAAGGCTGTTGAATGGGAAAGCAGAGAGCTCTCTTGCTGTACAGCAGTAAATTAATATTTTGGGAGTTATATAAAGGAGGCTTTGTGGATATCCCACTGATATGAGAATTAATTCATTACTTGCAGATTATTAATAAACGCTCAGCAAATAGGTTTATAAGATTGTTTAGAAGAAGAAAGTATCATGGCTAATTAAATTTCCCATTTCTTTTGTAGATTTCAGTTTGTAATTTTCAAAAAAAGTGTGTAGTGTGGCCAAAAAAGGTTTTTTCTTGAAGATTTAAAAATTGACAGTTTTATGGAAAAAAAAAATCACTCTAAGAGCCTCATCATTTTAGTGCCAGTGACCGAAGAGCAGATTTCCATTTTCATGGAGCTGTTACAAACAGGATGTCTAAAAAAGAATGGCCACAATTCCTCAGGCTTTGTGAAAGTCTCCTAAAATTCAAAGGTTTCATTTTACATGGGAAATAAAAAATGATTCATATGCAAAATAAAGAGAGGAAATAGTTGATATTAATTTACTTGATCTGATTAGAGACTCTCTTTTCTAAGCTGCATTTTAGATCTGAGCTTTTGTTCCCCTTTCTGTCGTTTATTCCCCCAAAACCCCAGCAAGTGCATTGTTCCTCTTTAAGACATATTTGAATAAATTAGAACAGTCTCCCTCTCTGGGTGAATGTGGGTACAGCAGTTTGCACCTCTGTGAAAAGAAAGCACCCCTAGAACAGCCCAAGTGGGGCTAGTGGTAAAGAACCCACCTACTAACGCAGGAGATATAAGAGATGTGAGTTCGATCCCTGGGTGGGAAGATCCCCTTCAGCAGGAAGTGGCACCCCACTGCACTCTTCTTGTCTGGAGAATTCCATGGACAGAGGAGCCTGGCGGGCTACAGTCCATGGGGTCACAAAGACGACTGAGGAGCTTAGTGCTTGTACGCACACACCCCCCCAAACAACCCCCCCCCCCCACCCCCAGGGCAGCATCCTTCAGCTGATAACTTTGCTGACAGACTGGCTTTGCAGCTGGTTTCTAACCCCTCAGTATGGTCCTCTTGGGCATGGGGGCCTTTGGGTCGTGCCTGGCTGGCCTGTCATACCATGAGTTTGTATGCTGCTTATACATTACTGTCAGGGGCTTCCCTGGTGGCCCGGCTGTAAAGAATCTGCATGCAATGCAGGAAACGCAAGAGATGCGGGTTCCACCCCTGGGGCAGGAAGATCCCCTGGAGAAGAGAATGGCAACCCACTCCAGTATTCTTGCCTGGAGAATCCCATGGACAGAGGAGCCTGGCGGGCTGCAGTCCACGGGGTCACAAAGAGTCGGACACAAGTGATGTGACTGAGCACACACGCAGGCTTATTACTGTTAGGCTCATTCTCCTATTTTGCTGCCAACCTGATAATTCTTAAGCAAAAGGTGTGACAGACTTATGTCTTGAGAGCCAGCCACCCATATTCCTCCCCAGAGCTCTTGTTAGAATCCTCTCCCAGGAAAAAGACCTCAAATGGAAACAGACCTACTTACAAATCAGCAAAGGAAATCCATGTCAGATCTCAAGGATCACTGAACACATGAGGGAACCAAGAGCATAAAAGTGAAAAATGAAGACAGGTGAACAAGAAAGCAGGTGCTGCAGAGATGGAATTCACATAAGAAGGAAAGACAGCTAAAATAAAAGAAACCAACTTAAACCTTTCTTTCTCTATTGTATCCAGAGAAATGTAAGAAAATACTGCAATCAATGTAAAAAGGACAGAATGGTATGGAAAATGAATATTTCAAGAACTTCCATTCACAGACACTACAAAGGTTAAATTTGAGGAGCTCCCCAAAATGTAGGGCTGCTGCTGCTGCTAAATAATTTCAGTCATGTCCAACTATGTGCAGCCCATAGATGGCAGCCCACCAGGCGCCTCCATCCCTGGGATTCTCCAGGCAAGACCACTGGAGTGGGTGCCCATTTCCTTCTCCAATGCATGAAAGTGAAAAGTGAAAGTGAAGTCGCTCAGTAGTGTCCGACTCTTGGCGACCCCATGGACTGCAGCCTACCAGGCTCCTCTGTCCATGGGATTTTCCAGGCAAGAGTACTGGAGTGGGGTGCCATTGCCTTCTCCTTAATGTAGGGCAACAACGCAAAAAATGAAACTATCAGGCTATTGAAAAAGACACTGATGTTGGGAAAGATTGAAGGCCAAAGGAGAAGGGGGCAGCAGAGGATGAGATGGTTGGATGGCATCACCGGCTCGATGGACATGAGTTTGAGCAAGCTCTGGGAGATGGTGAAGGACAGGGAAGCCTGGCATGATGCAGTCCATGGGGTTGCAAAGAGTGAGACAAGACTTAGTGACTCCCACTGCTGGGCATACACACCGAGGAAACCAGAATCGAAAGAGACACGTGTACCCCAATGTTCATCACAGCACTGTTTATAATAGCCAGGACATGGAAGCAACCTAGATGTCCATCAGCAGATGAATGGATAAGAAAGCTGTGGTACCTATACACAATGGAGTATTACTCAGCCATTAAAAAAGAATACATTTGAATCAATTCTAATGAGGTGAATGAAACTGGAGCCGATTATACAGAGTGAAGTAAGCCAGAAAGAAAAACACCAATACAAAAACACTAACACGTATGTATGGAATTTAGAAAGATGGTAATGATAACTGTGTATGCGAGACAGCAAAAGAGACACAGATGTATAGAACAGTCTTCTGGACTCTGAGGGAGAGGGAGAGGGTGGAATGATTTGAGAGAATGGCATTGAAACATGTATAATATCATATAAGAAATAAATTGCCAGTCTAGGTTCAATGCAGGATACAGGATGCTCAGGGCTGGTGCCCTGGGATGACCCAGAGGGATGATATGGGGAGGGAGGTAGGAGGGGGTTTCAGGATTGGGAACACGTGTACACCCGTGGTGGATTCATGATGAAGTATGGCAAAGCCAATACAATATTGTAAAGTCAATAAAATAAAATAAAATAAAAGGTGAAAAAAAAAAGACTTAGTGACTTAACAAAGACAATCAGACCACTGTGTAGCACAGATGTGGAATGGAATTTATTGAGGAGGGTTTTACCACGTGAGAAGTAGCAAAGGCTGTGTACCGCCCCCCGCCCCCGTCATTGTCCACACCTAGGCCAGCTGTCGGGGGTCTGTGTGATGGTGTCAGGGGTCTGGTGAGAGGGGCTGTTACCTAAAGTCTCATAAAGATTCCTTTATGGGTGCATCACGGGGATGTCTGTATGACTTTGTAACAGGGAATCATCCTGGTCACTAAGGGGTCTTGCTAGGAAGCTAGATCCTAGGGAGCACACTGGCTGTTGTCATCCTGTATCTCGATGGATCTCACTCTGACATCCTGAGCCTGTTCTCTGCAAAGCTGTCAGGGGGGAGGAAGCGCCTTCCTGGGTCATTTAGGTTGTCTGTCCTCAGAGACATTGATGGTTAGGAAATGATTACAGTCATTCCAAAATGAGAAGGAAGATAACATGGATAAGGGCACATTGGCAAAGAAACTGTTGTTCAGTTGCTAAGTTGTATCCAATTATTTGCAACGCCATGGACTGCAGCATGCCAGGCCTCCCTGTCCTTCACCATCTCCCAGAGTTTGCTCTAACTCATGTCCATTGAGCTGATGATGCCATCCAGCCATCTCATCCTCTGTCATCCCCTTCTCCTCCTGTCTTCAATCTTTCCCACTATCAGAGTCGTTTTCAGTGAGTTGGCTCTTCACATGTGGTGGCTGAAGTTTTGGAGCTTCAGCTTCAGCATCTGTCCTTTCCATGAATAGTCAGGGTTTATTTCCTTTAGGATTTATTGGTTTGATCTCCTTGCAGTCCAAGGGACTCTCAAGAGTCTTCTCCAGAACCACAATTCGAAAGCATAAATTCTTTGGTGTTCAGCATTCTTTAAGGTCCAACTCTCACATATGTACATGACTACTGGAAAAACCATGGCTTTGACTCTACAGGCCTTTGTGGGGAAAGTGATGTCTCTGCTTTTTAGTATGCTGTCTACATTTGTCATAGCTTTTCTTTCATGGAACAAGTGTCTTTTAATTTCATGGCTGAAGTCACCATCTGCAGTGATTTTACAAATAAATTATCAACAATAATAATTTCTTGGTCTTGGTGCTAGATATGGATTCAAATCTTCATAAAGACAATGCCTAAAGGATGAAGAAAGTGAATATACCCCTAGGCCAAACGTGTCCTCAGGATTTTTATTTTATTTTATTTATTTTTTTTTGAGTATTACTATTTTATTCTATTTTTTTTGCTTTTTTTTAAAAAAATTTATTTTTAGTTTATTTTGCTTTACAGTACTCTATTGGTTTTGCCATACATTGACATGAATCAGCCATGGGTATACATGAGTTCCTAATCCTGAACCCCCCCTCCCACCCCATATCCTCAGGGTTTTTAGAATAACAAGGAGAAAGAGAAGTTCCTAAAATTTTTTTTTTTTTAATTTATTTATTTTTTTTTATTAAATTTTAAAATCTTTAATTCTTACATGTGTTCCCAAACATGAAACCCCCTCCCACAAAAATTACTGACGCTGTGAGCAGGATTTTTAGGAATAAAAAGCAAACAAAACCCAATCAGATTACCTAGAGAAATTGGAATCAGACTGATAGCTGACTTTTATCTCCAAAATACAGTGCTAGAAAAAAGCACAGAAAACTTGATCCTGGTTAAAAAGCAAAATATCCATGTTTTAAAATTTGAAAGTCTGAAAGTCCAAGAGTGCAGAGAGAAGATGAGAGAAGGAGCTGTATGGATGGTGCAAAGTGCGGTGAGGGTGCTATGAACAATATTTGCAGCTTCTCAGAGTGAAAGTTGACTGATATTGTTAAGAGTTAATGGAATGGGAAATATTTAAATATATTATTCAAGGCTACACAGGTAATTAATAGAATATTTTACATAATTAAAACTTTACACCTTTATAAAAGCAAGAGCTGAGTCAGTGGTAGCTCAGATGGTAAAGAATCTGCATGCAATGCAGGAGACATGGGTTCTATCTGGGTCGGGAAGATCCCCCGTGGAAGAGGGTGTAGCAACCCACTTCAGTGTTCGTGCCTGGAGAATTCCATGGTCAGAGGAGTTGGTGTGTACAGTCTGTAGGGTCTCAAAGAATTGCAGATGACTGAAGGACTTAACATGTTCACTTTTCACTTTCATATTCTTACTTTTATTGTATGATATCAAAAATATTGTTAAAATTGGGAAATGATGGTATAAATATATTTCTTCATGTTTTCTACTAAGTATTAGAAGATTTGAAACACAAAGAGTTAACAGTTTGTCTCTGATAAATGCTGGGATGATGAACTCTTGGAAAAGATGGGGAAAAGGAATACAGCTTTTTATCATAAAAAGTAATTTCTTCTCTACCATTTGATTTATTATTATGAGGCCATACTACTTGATGGTGGTGGTGGTTTAGTTGCTAAGTTGTGTCCAACTCTTGCAACCCCATGGACTGTAGCTTGCTAGGCTCCTCTGTCCATGGAAGTCCCCAGACAACAATATTGCAATGGGTTGCCATTTCCTAAAGCGTCTGCCTGCAATGCAGGAGACCCGGGTTCGATTCCTGGGTTGGGAAGATCCCCTGGAGAAGGAAATGGTAATCTACTCCAGCACTCTTGCCTGGAAAATCCCATGGACTGAGGAGCCTGATATGTTACAGTCCATGGGGTTGCAAAGAGTCGGACACAACTGAATGACTTCACCTTCACTTTTCTTCAGGGGATCTTCCTGACCCAGAGATTGAACCTGCATCTCCAGCACTGTAGGGAGATTTTTTGGCACTGAACCAACAGGGAAGCCACGATATTACTTGATAGAACATGAAAAATCACTTGAAAATACTTGGAGTATAAACAGTTCTCTAAATATGAAAAAACTTTGGTTATTATTTAGAATGTATCCTATGAGTTTATATTATTATTTAATATTATTTAGAATATTATTATACAAAACTACTCAATTGTGAAATAGTCAATAGTATTGATATATTAAAAGTTCCCCGAAACCCTCATCCAATCCTATTCTGCTAATATTCTGTCTGTGGTCCTATGAGACCATTTTCTGTACACTTATAATATATGTACTTTGGCCACCTGATGCGAAGAGCTGACTCATTGGAAAAGATCCTGATACTGGGAAAGGTTGAGGGCAGGAGGAGAAAGGGATGACAGAGGATAAGATGGTTGGATGGCATCACCAACTCAATGGACATGGGCTTGGGTGGACTGTGGAAGTTGGTGATGGACAGGGAGGCCTGGAGTGCTGCAGTTCACGTGGTTGCAAAGAGTCAGATACGACTGAGCGACTGAACTGAACTGAGGAGCAGAATTTCTGGGTGATAGGATGCATGCATTTAAAATTTTACATTTACACTTTCTCATAGAGTATGTGAAAATGCCTGTTTTCTCAAATCTTTACCTCCAAAGGGTGAAATTAATATACTGCCATACTATATCCCTTATGAGTGTACAGTGAAAGTGACAAATAGATTCAAGGGATTAGGTCTGATAGACAGAATGCCTGAGAAACTATGGACGGAGGTTCATGACATTGTACAGAAGGCAGTGATCAAGACCCTCGCCAAGAAAAAGAAATGCAAAAAGGCAAAATGGCTGTCTGAAGAGTCCTTACAAATAGCTGAGAAAAGAAGAGAAGCTAAAAAAAAAGGAGAAATGGAAAAATATACCCATTTGAATGCAAAGTTCCAAAGAATAGCAAGGAGAGATAAGAAAGCCTTCCTCAGTGATCAATGCAAAGAAATAGAGGAAAACAATAGAATGGGAAAGACGAGATCTCTTCAAGAAAATTAGAGATATCAAGGGAACATTTCATGCAAATGGGTTTGACAAAGGACAGAAATGGTATGGACCTAACAGAAGCAGAAGATATTAAGAAGAGGTGGCAAGAATACACAGAAGAACTGTACAAAAGAGATCTTCATGACCCAGATAATCACCGTGTAATCATTCATCTAGAGCCAGACATCCTGGAATGCAAACTAGAGTGGACCTTAGGAAGCATCACTACAAACAAAGCTAGTGGAGGTGATGGAATTCCAGGTGAGCTATTTCAAATCCTAAAAGATGGTGCTGTGAAAGTGCTGCATTCAATATGCCAGCAAATCTGGAGAGCTCAGCGGTGGCCACAGGGCTGGAAAAGGTCAGTTTTCATTCCAATCCCAAAGAAAGGCAATGCCAAAGAATATTCAAACTACCACACAATTGCACTCATCTCACATGCTAGGACAGAGAAGGCACTGGTGACCCACTCCAGTACTCTTGCCTGAAAAATCCCATGGACAGAGGAACCTGGTAGGCTGTAGTCCATGGAGTTGCTAAGAGTCTAGCACTACTGAGCGACTTCACTTTCACTTTCATGTATTGGAGAAGGAAATGGCAACCCACTCCAGTGTTCTTGCCTGGAGAATCCCAGGGACGGGGGAGCCTGGTGGGCTGCCGTCTATGGGGTCACACGGAGTCAGACAAGACTGATGTGATGTAGCAGCAGCACCACCACACGCTAGTAAAGTAATGCTCAAAATTCTCCAAGCCAGGCTTCAGCAGGACATGAACCATGAACTTCAGACGTTCAAGCTGGATTTAGAAAAGGCAGAGGAACCAGAGATCAAGTTGCCAACATTTGCTGGATGATTGAAAAAGCAGGAGAGTTCCAGAAAAATATCTACCTTTGCATTATTGACTATGCCAAAGCCTTTGACTGTGTGGATCGCAACAAACTGTGGAAAATTCTTCAAGAGATGGGAAAAACAGAACACCTGACCTGCCTCCTGAGAAATCAGTATGCAGGTCAAGAAGCAACAATTAGAACCGGACATGGAACTATAGACTGGCTCCAAATAGGAAAAGGAGAACGTCAAGGCTGTGTATTCTCACCCTGCTTATTTAACTTATATACAGAGTACATCATGAGAAATGCCTGGCTGGATGAAGCAAAAGCTGGAATCAAGATTGCCGAGAGAAATATCAATAATGTCAGATATGTAGATGACACCACCCTTATGGCAGAAAGCGAACAAGAACTAAAGAGCCTCTGATGAAAGTGAAAGAAGGGAGGGAAAAAGTTGGCTTAAAGCTCAACATTCAGAAAACTAAGTTCATGGCATCTTGTCCCATCACTTCATGGCAAATAGACGGGGAAACAGTGGAAACAGTGAGAGACTTTTATTTGGCGGGGGGGGGGGGGGGGGGGGCTCCAAAATCACTGCAGATGGTGATGCAGCCATGAAATTAAAAGAAGCTTGCTATTTGTAAGAAAAGCTATGGCCAGCCTAGGCAGAGAAACAGAGACATCACTTTGCCCTCAAAAGTCTGTCTAGTCAAAGCTATGGTTTTTCCAGTGGCCATATATGGATGTGAGAATTGGACTATAAAGTAAGCTGAGCACTGAACAATTGATGCCTCTGAACTGTGGTGTTGGAGAAGACTCTTGAAACTCCTTTGGACTGCAAGGAGATCCAACCAGTCCGTCCTATAGGAAATCAGTTCTGAATATCCATTGGAAGGACTGATGCTGAAGCTGAAACTCCAATCCTTTTGGCCACCTAATGCAAAGAACTGACTCTTTTAAAAGACCCTGATGCTCGGAAAGACTGAAGGCAGCAGAAGAAGGGGACGTCTGAGGATGAGATGGTTGGATGGCATCACCGACTCAATGAACATGAGTTTGAGTAAACTCTGGGAGTTGATGATGGACAGGGAGGCCTGGCATGCTGCAGTCCATGGGGTCGCAAAGATTTGGACAGGACTGAGTGACTGAACTGAATTGATAGTATATCAATGCATTTTGACTATGTTACAATTTAAATTGTAAAATTAAAATTTTGTTAATATTCCTCAACTCCTATTCTTTTATGGAATTATTTGATTAACTTCTCATTTTTTCTGAAATACTTAAAATACTTAAGTAACTTTCAGAGGAAAGGTATGGGAAGAATAAATGTTTTCAGTATTCACATGTCTGAAATCTGTGACAACAAATTTCTAATTTCAGATGAAATGGAGGAAGTTAAAGAAAAATGCACCTCACCAAAGCTGACCCAAGAAAAAAGTCTGAATAATTTGTACCTCTAATTAAGTAGCTGAATCTGTAGGAAATAAAATGAGGGATCTCAGTGTATTCTGGACAGTCATCTTTTTAAAAAATATAACACATTTTAGAAATAATCTCTCCCCAGTTGTCACTTGACTTTTAATACACTTATGGTGCTTGCTGACATATGGAAGTTTAAAAAATTTATGTAGAATTTGTGAGATATTGCTGGTATTCCCTGCTGTATCTTCTTCATCTCTCCTTCTGGGAAGACAGGAAAATACTTTTTTGGCTCCCATCAGTTTCATCGTGGCCACATAACATCTTTGCTGAGTGACATGTAATCAGAAATGACAT
Source organism: Capricornis sumatraensis (assembly GCF_032405125.1). Taxonomy (NCBI): domain Eukaryota; kingdom Metazoa; phylum Chordata; class Mammalia; order Artiodactyla; family Bovidae; genus Capricornis; species Capricornis sumatraensis. Next base: position 9,349,238 of record NC_091089.1, on the reverse strand, counting down.
GTCAACTTCCAGGTGAAAGAAGTTAAGAATCAGTTTACAATTCTCTGTGTATTTCCCCCCTGGATCATTGGCCAAGAAGGTCACATGTTCCAAATGGTACACCTACTAAACGGGAGAGGAATTGATACAAACAGAAAACATTTCTTAGGAAAGCAGGTTAAACCCAGTTATATGATGGATTACTTTGCATACAAACAAATTAAAAAACTATTGCACTGGGTAAAACTGCAAATCCAACCCTAGGCTGTTTACTAGAAATATATCTTGAATATAAGAAACCAGAAGAGTTAAGAATAAAAGGATAAAAAAGCATATCCAAGAAAACCTCATAAAAGATATATAGATATGCCAGTACTAGAGTAAATGAATATGAATACAACAGGCACAGAGATAAAGATTAGCATCTTATCATATTGAAAAAGTAAAAGGACCAGAAAGATTGAATAATTTTTAATTAACCTAATTACACAGTTCATGAGTATAAATATATAAGGAAAATTGGAGTCCAAACTGACCAAAATAAAATAAAAAAATACAAACCCACACTTCTCTAAGAAAATAACACAAACAGATAAAATATTGAAAAAGATATAAAAGAGCGCAATGTCTTAAATAACAGTATGATTATCATATATAAAACACGTCACCCGTAAATTAGAATGCATGCTCCTTTCAGGTACTCATAGATTATTTAACCTTATATTTAGAGCCATAAAGCAAGGCAACCAATTTTATTTTATTTGTGCATGTATTTAATTAAAGTATAGTTGATTTACAATGTTGTGTTAGTTTCAAGTGTTCAGCAAAGCAATTCAGTTGTCTATATATGTGTATATCTATGTTTTCAGATTCTTTTCTCTTATAGTTTATTAGAAAATATTGAGTATCATTCCCTGTGCTGTATAGTCTTCAGTGGTTACACATTTTATATTTAAGAGTGTGTATATGTTAATACTAAAATCCTAATTTATCCCTCTCCTCTCTTTTCCCTTTGGTAACTACAAATTTGTTTTCTGTGTATGTGAGTCTGTTTCTGTATTGTAAATAAATTCATTTGTACTATTATTTAGATCCCACAGATAAGTGATATCATGATATATATCGTTCTCTGTCTGACTTCACTTAGATGGACTGTGACTCAGGTCCATCCATATTGCTGCAAATGCTTTTTCATTCTTTTTTATGGCTGATTAATACTCCATTGTATAAATACTATATACCGCATACTCTCCATTCACTCATCTGTTGATGGATATTTAGGCTGCTTCCATGTTTTGACTATTGGAAGTAGTGTTGCAATGAACAGAACTGCATCTGTTCAAATTATAGCTGTCTTTTCAAATTATGATTTCCTCTGAATATATGCCCAGGAGTGGGATTGAAGGATCATATGATAACTCTATTTTCATTTTTTTAAGGAACCTCTATATTGTTCTTCATAGTTGCTGTACTAATTTATCAACACCGTTTCCATCAACAGTGTAGGAGGGTTCCTTTTTCTCCAAACCTTCGTCAGCACTTTATTTGTAGACTTCTTGATGATAGCCATTATGACTGGTGTGAGGTGATACTTCACTGTAGTTTTGATTTGCAGTTTTCTAATAATTAGTGATGTTGAGCATCTGCTCATGTGCCTTTGGTCATCTGTATGTCTTCTTTGGAGAGAAATATCTGTTAAGATCTTGTGCCCATTTTTTCTGTTTGGGTTGTTTGTTTGCTTTTGATATTGAGCTGTATGAACTGTTTGTATATTTTGGAGATTGAACCTTTGTCAGTCACATCATTTGCAAATAGTTTCCCCCATTCTGTAGGTTGTAACAGATTTTAAACAATTAAAAACCTTCCAGAGTATGTCTGTTGACAACAATGAAATAAGCTAGACATGAAAACAAATGCTAAGTAGGAAATATGCAGAAATTTCTAAATTAGACAGTTCACCCCTAAGTAATCCAAGAAAAATGCAATAGTAATAAGAAAATGTTTAGAACTAAAGGATTATAAAAATTATTATACATCAAAACTTGTGATATGTAACACTTGGTGCACTTGGTGGAGTATTTACTTTCTTACTTTTATTAGAATAAAAGAAAAATGGAAAAATCAGTGACATGTATATCTTTATCCAGAATTTAGAAGAAGAAAATATAAATTAAGTCCTAAGCAAGTTTGCAGAAGATAATAATAAAAGAATAAGATAAAAATTTAGTGAAATAGAGAACAAAATTCCAATAGCTATAACTGACAAAGACAAAATTTGGGTTTTTAAATAGACTAATAAAATTGATTTTTCCCATAGCAAGACTAATTTAAAAATGTCAATATTACAGATAAATAATATTGGCAACTTAAAAGGGACATCAGTATGGATCACACAGAAATTACAAACAACTCTATGACAACATAATTTTAATTTAGAGGAAACGGAGGAAGTTCAAGAAAAATGTGTGTTATCAAAAATGATGAGAAGACTGAATAATTGTGTACTTATATAATTACATCCATAAAAATGAAAAGAGAGGAAGTGTCTAGAAGTTCAGTAGATTTTTATAATAAACTGAAGGTACATAAAATATTATAATTGAGAAGCTTGAGACCTAGAAGAACAAGTATTTCTTGAAAGAATGAATGTGTGTCTAGCATTCTCAAGTAGAAAGGTGCTAATACCACCTTTGGAACTTAAGGGTTTTGAGGTATGAACTCATGAATACTCTTTTATTAGATAGAGTGGCAGGAAACGCTCCAATAGAGGAAAGTTCTGTTTTATTTAAGGAAACAGGTTAGAGAGAAATGTGATTCGGGAAATATCTGAGATTCAGAAACTTATAGGGTAAGCATAAGTACACATATTATCAGAAAGTTTCAATCAGATTGTTAATGATTCAGGAAATGCTATGTTTGAATATAAAAGCAATTTGACTTTGTTCTTTTGATATTTATTTTGGTGATTTGAAAAAATTGTCAGTGGGTACAGCAGACATCTTTGACCCTTTCAATCCTAACTTTGCCTTCTTCTTTAAGCCCTGTCCCACTCAGAAATACAACCACTGAGGAATATTGGATTGAAGTAGAAGATAGTGTCTGACACATACATTTACAAGGTAATGAGTTTTTTAAAAGGCTAAGGATTTACATTAAAAAAATAGATTATGTGAAGATGTCCATTTTCCTGACGCAAACAGCTCTGTGAATATAGTCACATCAAAGGAACTCTGACAAAATTTCAGGCATTCCTTTTGGAATATAAGATAAGGACAATGGACAGGAAAAAGGTAAATTCGCTGGCATACTATTTTTACTCACACTTTTTCCACGGTGGGAATGGATGTTAGTGTAAACTCTTGGGGGCGGGGAGGAAGAAAAAGAGAAAATGACTTTGTTAATATGATAACTGGACCTCCTGGGAAATAGATCCATGATATTTGCTAGAATATTCTTATCTGTGGAATGTTCTTAATAGGATGTCTCTATTTAAAGATTAACTATAGTAAATAAGTTCCCTGAAATAATGTCACCTAAGCTGGGGTATAAATTGGGTATGTTCAGTAAGCACAACAACCCTACTGTGAGGAAGTAACTTCTGAGTATCTTGCTTACTTTGGGGCCTAAAACGCTTGTCTGTGGCAAGATGGACTTGGGAATCACCCTTAAAGCCCCAAGCACTTTTTAATCCTCTCGATTATCTTCCCAGGTAGCTTAGTGGTAAAGAATTCGCCTGTCAAGCAGGAGATACAGGTTTGATCCCTGGGTGGGGAAGATTCCCTGGAGAAGAAAATGGCAACCCCCTCCAGTATTCTTTCCTGGGAAATCCCAGGGACAGAGGAGCCAGGCAGGCTACAGTTCATGGGGTCACAAAGAGCCAGACATGACTTTAACTAAACGACAAGAATCTTTGATGTTATTCAATAAGTAACTTGTGTGTGTGCTAAATCACTTCAGTTATGTCCAGCTCTTTGCGACCCTGTGGACTGTAGCCCAATCAGGCTCCTCTGTTCTTGGGATTCTCCAGGTAAGAACCTGTTAGCAAATCAGATCTGTGGTTCATTTGAGTCTTGAATGACAGTATGGTCCTGAGTGTTTGCTCAGGCATCTGTGTGAGCCTGTGGTTTCAGGAGAGGTTTTATTGAAGAGCTGAGTCCAAAGTGTGAGCGCAGGTTGATGACAAGGAGGGCCCAGGAGATACGAGGAGCATGAAAAACGTAAACAAAACAAAGAAGAAATAAACCCAAAACTCTGAAGAATGCTGTCACTGGAAGTGATAAGAGATAAACTTAATAAACCAGGAGAGGGCAGGATTGCGACAAGTCTGGGCCATTCTTAGGGGTCTGGCTCTGCCCTCTTGAGAGAGGGAGATTTGCAGCGGAGAAATGATGCCCAGAGCTGCAGAGAGAGCAAGGTGGAGACCCTGGGGATGCTGTTTAGAGAGGAAGCAGGAGGCTGTGAGGAAGCCAGTGGAGGAGCTCAGATGAGAGACATCCAGGACATGGCCCGGGAAGATGGCGCTGAGAATACAGCTGAAGGAATGCTTTTGAGAAATATTTATTGGACTTGCTGCTTGAATGGTATGGGCCTGAGGCAGAGATGCAAGCGGAGGTGAGGGCAAGTCTTCTAGCTTGACCAACAGATTAGGTGGTGATGCTGTGGCAGGAAGTACAAGGCGGGAGAAGAAGCAGGTGTTCGGGGCAGAGAGTTCTGTTTTGAACAAAGAAAGCTCGAGGTGCCTGTGGAGTTTGTGGAAGGTACGCCCAGCTGTGACTGGGCCTAAGAACCTGCAGAGACCAGGGTCAGGGCCGGGGGCAGACATGAGGGTACTGTTTGCATACTGTTTGCAGTTAAACCTATGCAAGTCAACGAGGCTGTCCACAAGGAAAGAGTAGAATACACTAAAGCACTCTCAATATAGTAACCAATTTTTTACGTCAATCACTGGATTCTTCAGGACTCTGTAATAAATGTAAACTTTTCTTGATCCTTCTATTTAGGGAATACATAGGATTATCTTCCTGGGTTACTTTGAGAACCAGCATATTAGTAAAATGTGATATCTAGTTTCCATAAGAGAGAATTTGTGTCATGTTAGATGATGGTATAATTTCCTTTGTTCTCAGTATTCTAATGCATAGGAAATCCTGCTCGATCCAGTAAAGGAGATGAGAAACCCTACTAATAGGTACTGTTTGAAGTGCTTTCTCTGTGCCAAAGATTTTACATCAGGGACCCACTCACCTCTGTATATCATTATATCTTACCATTATGTTCTCAATAATTGTTTGTTATGCGCATTGAAGGGGCTTCCCAGGTGGTGCTGGTGGTGAAGAACCCACCTGCCAATTCAGGAGACCAAAGAGACGTGAGTTCAATCCCTGGATTGGGAAGATTCCCTGGAGGACAGCATGGGAACCCACTCCAGTATTCTAGTCTGGAGAATCCCATGGACAGAGAATTCTGGTGGGCTACATGCAGTTCATGGGTTTGGAAAGAATCGGACACGACTGAAATGACTTAGCACGCATGCACAGACACGTACACGTGAAACTGTGCCTATGTGAAGTCCTTTTATTTTTTAGAAGGGGAAATCTATATGCTTAACAGAAACTAATTACTGTTATAAAACTAATAAAATTACTGTTATTATTAATAATATCAAGGAATATAAATACCTTAGCTTCTGGAAAATTTTTTATTGACTACTAGTAGCTGAAAATTATTATACATTACCAGTTCATCATTTTATGAGATTCTTTTATTGTTAGGTTGAGGTGACTGCTAGCTTTATTAAAGTCAGTGCAATATGGCATTTTCATTACAAATTTTCATTTTCATGGGTAATCATGTCTTTTCATACTGCGACACTGTTCATTTATTACTTAATTTTCATTTTCAAGCTATTGTTGTCATACATATTCTAAAGTGCATAAGTTTAAAGAAAGCCTCTTGTGACTAAAAATTTCTTATACTTCAATCTTTTGAAAATTTACATAAACATGTCATCGCATTATGATATTGGCACATGGGATTCAATTCTCATCTTGGAAAATATTTTGTTGGAAGAGAAGGGGCACTTTTGCTTTCCTTTCTATATGAATCTTTTGTTAGATATGATGAGAATCTGACACACACGCTAACATTCATAATATAGAGAAATGAGTATCAGAATGAACTAAACAAGTACAGAATGCTGGAATTAAGATATTATCCCTGGAAGAGAATTTTCATTATAGTTCAGTTTTCTTATGATTTTTCCTACCTTGGGAATTGCTTTTTTATTTTTGTATTTCTGATAATCTGGGTAGTTCCTTGGCTGGTATTTATTGTTTTATGTCGTATCCTTGCTTTACCTGGAGATGTTTATGGTCTAGTTCTCAGTTGTTTCCCCATTATTGAGAACTTTCTCATTGGGAATAAAATTTCATTTCATTTAAAAATCCAGTCTGTTTAATGCAGTCTTATAATGACTTACCATTCAACAACCATGTTTCAGAGAAAATGTTAATTACACCATGAAACTTCCATTATTATAATGATGGTAACACTTGAATTTTCATTTTTAATCCTTCAGTGAGTTAACTCTTTTGGTTATGACTATGTGATGTAAGGTGGTCGACCTGTAAATTACAAAACAGGCCTGGTTTCAACAGAAACTAACCCTGTGGCCTCAGATCAATCTTGGTAACTGTCTCACCTAGGTCTATCCAGCAGTCTATTGCAGGAATTTAACTTCCCTCTAGCTTGAAATTTCTGACACTAATTTTCATGTTTGTTTTCTTTTTATCTCTTCTGTCCCCTATTTTCCACTCCTTTTCTTTATCATTTTCCATGGTTAAGTCCAAGGACTCACTCTGAAGCCAGCACTCTCTCTGCAGACACTAAGAATTAACAACCATGGCCCAGTTCGACATCACTGCCTTAATTGTTCCTTTGGGGATTGATGAAGACAGCCCTGTTTGTGTGAGCTGTAAAAAGAAGTGCTAAACTCATAACCATAAAAATACATACTTATAGCCTAGAATGAAAATATTGTTTGGAATTTTAAATATTAAAAATGCTCTGGATTTATTGTGCCCTTGAGGCTGAGAGAGTTTTGTGCAGCCTGATTTTATATGTGATAGTGCTATTTTTGTCAGTCAACACAACATGATAACATCTTTTGATGGAAGTCTATGAAACTGTGGGTTGGAAGCCTTTAGGGGGTCACTGAAAGAAATATAGTCCTTTAAATGTCAACAAAAATGAAAGGACAGTGTCATTTTCTATTGGTATTTATATATCTAGCTCTACTTGGGAGAGATTTTCTTTTCTAAGCCCTCTCATTCTTCCTCAAGATATTTCTGTAAATATAAGCAGATAATTTTGCAGTACGAGGAGGATATTGTAGATCTCTGTGTATAATGTGGATGCAAACACCAGAAATGAAAGAAAATGCCAGAAATATAAAATCATTCAAAATGTGGGTAGGAAAAACTAGCCATTGATATAAAGAAAGAGATACAAAGAAGAAAATCTATACTGATGGGTCAGTGCTGGCAGGATAGAACTGCCAGTTTATTACTTTATATTGAAAAGAAAAAAAAATGAACTAAGAAAAATTTTTGGAAAACTACCTGCCATTTGTAGTTGGAGAACAGAATTTCCAAACTGTTTTTCTCAGAGATACTCAGTTCAGTTCAGTCACTCAGTTGTGTCCAACTCTTTGCAACCCCATGGAGCTCAGCTCTCTTTATGGTTCAACTCTTACTTCCACACACGACTATTGGAAAAACCATAACTTTGACCTTACAGATCTTTGTCAGCAAAGTAATATCTCTGTTTTTTAATGTGCTGTAGGTTTGTCATAGCTTTTCTTCCAAGGAGCAAGTGTCCTTACATTTCAGAGACATTCAGTTCAGTTCAGTTGCTCAGTCGTGTCCAGCTCTTTGCGACCCCATGAATCGCAGCACGCCAGGCCTCCCTGTCCATCACCAACTCCTGGAGTTCACTCAGATTCATGTCCATTGAGTCAGTGATGCCATCCAACCATCTCATCCTCTGTCGTCCCCTTCTCCTGCTGCCCCCAATCCCTCCCAGCATCAGAGTCTTTTCCAATGAGTCAACTCTTTGCATGAGGTGGCCAAAGTACTGGAGTTTCAGCTTCAGCATCATTCCTTCCAAAGAAATCCCAGGGCTGATCTCCTTCAGAATGGACTGGTTGAATCTCCTTGCAGTCCGAGGGACTCTCAAGAGTCTTCTCCAACGCCACAGTTCAAAAGCATCAATTCTTCGGTGCTCAGCCTTCTTCACAGTCCAACTCTCACATCCATACATGACCACAGGAAAAACCATAGCCTTAACTAGATGGACCTTAGTCAGCAAAGTGACGTCTCTGCTTTTGCATATACTATCTAGGTTGGTCATAACTTTTCTTCCAAGGAGTAATCATCTTTTAATTTCATGGCTGCAGTCATCATCTGCAGTGATTTTGGAGCCCCCCAAAATAAAGTCTGACACTGTTTCCACTGTTTCCCCATCTATTTCCCATGAAGTGATGGGACCTGATGCTATTAGTGTGATGTAAAAATTTGGACTGAGTATCTTGATTCTGTGACACTTTCATCACACTGGCTGCCCCGATAGTGTGTATGTGTGTGTTAGCTGCTCAGTCGTGTCTGACTCTTTGCGATTCCATGGACTCTAGCCCACCAGGCTCCTCTTGTCCATAGAACTCTCCAGGCAAGAATACTGGAGTGGGTTGCCATTCTCTTCTCCAGGGGAATCTTCCCAACTCAGGGATCAAGCCCAGGTCTCCTACATCACTGGCAGATTCTTTACCTTCTCAGCCACCAGCAAAGACCTGCAATGATAAGCCAGATCTTAAATCAAACACAAATCATAGTTCATTAGCTGTGAAACTGTATAATGAGAGGATTAAGGGGAGCACTGGAACACACTCATAAATCTAACAGTATCCAAGAGCTATGTAAATATAGTAATGCATCAATATTTTGCAGACAAATCATGCTTGCATTTCCAACCTCTGTACCAGTTTACCTCTATTTATACACTGCTTTGACTCATAAATAAATTCATGGTCATTTAGAAGAAATGGCTAAATGTAAATTTAAATAAAATGAAAATTTAGAATTTAATTCCTAAATTAAAACAGGAAGTAGATCTCAGGGGAAAACTGGATCCTAGTTTGCTGGCCACATGCACCTAACAATGGTTTGTTGAGAAATCAGTTTGTTTCTGAGTTTCATTGCAGATGTAACACAAAGGGAGATATTCATTTATATAGATCTTACTGTTTAATAAGGTGGTTGTCATTGCTTTTTGGTTGCTATGTTGTGTCTGACCCTTTTCGTGATCCTATGGAATGTAGCCCACCAGGCTCCTCTGTCCATGAGGTTTCCCAGGCAAGAGGATTTTCCCAACCCAAGGATCGAACTCTTGTCTCCTGCATTGGTAGGCAGATCTTTACTCCTGAGTCACCAGGGAAATTGTTTAACGAGGTACACTTTGCTTATTTGCATATGAGATATGAGTGGCTTTTTCTGGCATTTCCAAAATGAAAATTTCAGTTGGGGCTTTATACAAAAGGCACTAAGCAACTGGGGGGTAATGTCCTCAAAAAACACAAAAGCCCAAAACCTCTAATGAGGAAAGGGCTATTATTTTAGTGAAGTGAAGTGAAAATCACTCAGTCGTAGCTGACTCTTTGCGACCCCATAGACTGTATAGTCCATGGAATTCTCCAGGCCAGAATACTGGTGTGGGTAGGCTTTCCCTTCTCCAAGGGATCTTTCCAACCCAGGGATTAAACCCAGGTCTCATGCATTTCAGGTAGACTCTTCATCAGCTGAGCCACCAGAGAAGTCCATTATTTTATTTCCCCTCCATAAAACTTTTTTTTTTTTTTTAAGTTGCTCAGTTGTGTCCGACTCTTTGCGACCACATGGACTATAGCCTACTAGGCTCCTCCATCCATGGGATTTTCCAGGCAAGAGTACTGGAGTGGGTTGCCATTTCCTTCTCCAGGGGATCTTCCCAATCTGGGGACTGAACCTGGATCTCCCGCATTGTAGGCAGACTCTTTACTGTCTGAGCCACCAGGGAAGCCCCCATAAAAACTTAGTGTATGATAATTCTTTGTCATTCAGGTAGAACAAAGCTTCCCTGTAGTTCAGATGGTAAAGAATCTGCCTGCAATGGGGGAGATCTGGGTTCGGTCCTTAGGTTGGAAAGATCCTCTGGAGGAGGGATGGCAACCCATTCCAGTGTTCTTGCCTGGAGAATTCCATGGACAGAGGAGCCTATTGGCCTGCAGTCCAGGGACTCCCTAAGAGATGGACACATCTGAGTGAATAACACTTATTCAGGTACGACAAGAGCATACAGTCTAAATAGGCATCATTCTGATATTTTAGGTAGATACTAAGCTAAAATCTAGATGATCAAATGTTGTGAAGCCTACACTGGAACAACATTTCACAACGAAAAATCCGTTTCTTAAATATTGAGCATCTACTATGAAAAATATGGTAGTCCTCGTGGGGGATGCCCATTTACAGAGATCATTTAATGTTTGTCTCTGTTAGGGGCCTTTTTCACATCTTTTCTCTACTTAAATCTCCATCAGCACCACTGTCATCGTTATTCTAAGCTGATGACCTCGTTTTTTTCTTCCCAGAGAAAACAGAAGCAGTCAAAAAGCATTTCCTTTAGTCCCCTCCAGTCTCCTGACCTACCTGCTTCTATTCCCTACACTCTGACATTCCTTCTCCAGTATATGAGCTATCACTGAGCCATCAAAGCCATATATAACTCAAGGACATTATGCAAACAACTGTCCCTCAATCTTCTACATTATCTTTCTTCCTCCTGTTTCCCGCATCATTCTTGTCAGCATGCAGGCTTGATGTCATGTTCCATCAAGAATATCTTTTCCTTGACACTACATCTCAGTTCCTATCCCATTTCTCTGCTCTATTTATAATAAGAATCCTTGAAAGATTTTTAAAGTATACATTTCTCCCATTTTTGCTTATTGAACAGACTCTGATAAAACATTGTCCCTCTCAGTCAACTAAAACCTCTTTGTCAAGGTTACCAGCATCCTCTGTTTTGCTAAGTTTAATGGTCGATTCTCAGTCCTTGGGTTCCTGACCTGTCATTTGCCCTGAGTAACCACACCCTCCTCCTTGCAACACTTCTTTCGCTTGGCTCCTGGGACGCCATCTTCTGCTGGTTTTCCTGGAATGCCATTGTGGTTTCTTGTCAGCACTGGTGACTGTTTGCTTATCCCTCCAATCTCCCCAAATGCTGGGATGTCTTCTCCTCTTTCCAGTCTATAATCAGTAATCAGTCTTGCTAGTCTCATTGGGTCTCATGTTTTAAACATCATTCAGATTGGTAGTTGTTAAACTTCACTCCATGTTCATTTTGTGCATGCATGCTCAGACATGTCCTATGGGGACTCTCTGCCCCATGGATTGCAGCCCGCCAGGCTCCTCTGTCCATGGGATTCTCCAGGCAAAAATACTGGAGTGGGTTGCCATTTCTTCCTCCAGGAGATCTTCCTGACCCACTGATCAAACCTGTGTCTCTTGCTTTGCAGGAGGATTCTTTACCACTGAGCCACGAGGGCTTCCCAACTGGGAGGTCTATAGGTGGTTTATTTGCTCTGTAACTAGTTCTGTTTCTTTAACCAAGTAGGGTTTATAATTATCAAATACAAAGATGACTTAGAGATACATTTTAAAAACAAAACCCCACAACGTATTACTATGTATATATTCTACATATTTATATATATGTCACCATTTAATTTTACATATTTTATTTTATATGTTTTTACATATTTGTTCAGGTACTTTATATACCTTTGGTTTTTAGTGACAGTAGTGTGTGCCTAACTACTCTGAAGAGTCCATGGATTAAAACTAATTCAGTAATAAAAATTAAAAGATACCCAGCTGTCTATGTAAAGTGGTAATTACCTTTGCTTTTTTTATATACAGAGGGACTTCCTCTGGTATTCACTTCCAGCAACCCTATATTAGTTTTCATTAGGTATCATCAATTTTTAAATAAAAGGCATCTTTTCTACACAGATTAAAATGAAACCCCTTATGTAATTAAACCTGAAGATCCTAATTTTCAGAAATGCAGATAAGGCTCCACTTTTCAATAGCAATCTTGACCTCGTGTTAGTAACACATTCCTTCTGCCAGGCTAAATATCTTTGCAGCTTATTTTAGGGTAATTTAAGGGTTAATTGCTTCCAGAATTAAGATTAAGCAAGTTTACTGTATTGTAATGAAATCAAAGTACATCTTGTTAGTAACCCTGTCCACACTGCAATCACTGTTTATCAGCACATTATCAGTTTGGCAGTATTTGGCTTGAAAAAAATAAAAATAAGAATGATTGAATCTTGCTTTTTATTTTCAAATGATACTGCCCCTGCCCCTTTAAAAGAGCCCATTATTTCTCCAGAAAGTCCTAATTACCAATGCTTTGCTGTGACACAGAGTTCCAGAGTTGGAATGTGTTCGTAGGGCAGTTTTTACTTTCTGCATCTCTAAACTACGCCAGGACCTTGCTTCCAGATTATTCACTATTCCAAATAGCAGGACACTGCATTAATTGTGTAGTAAACATGCAAATAAGGAAACCCATCCTATGCAGGGGATACTGAATATTCAGTTGTCTATAAAAGAATACTGTTTGATGATAGAATTTAGTCATTTGCTTACAACTGATCAAAATTTAATTCTTGGCCTTCATATATGTGATCAAGAGTCTGCTTGCGTGTGCCTTCTTCAGTGATTGAGACTGATTTTTCTGTTCTTAGGGTGGCTTTGCCTGCTGTTAGGGCTTCCCTGATGGCTCAGATGGTAAAGAATCTGCCTGCGATTCGGGAAGCCTGGGTTTGGTCCCTGGGTCAGGAAGATCTCCTGGAGAAGGGAATGGAAACCCACACCAGTACTCTTGCCTAGAGAGTCCCATGGTCAGAGGAGCCTGGTGGCCTGCAGTCCCTGGGGTCACAAGGAGCTGGACATGCTGAGTGACTAACACTTTTGCCTGCTGTTTGGGATTCGTGACTCTAGGTGGCGATCGAGGGCCCATAATCAGTAGCTCTGCTCAGGCTGGCTTTGAACCAGAGCTCTCAAAGAGTCTGATTAATGATGTACTGCATTTCAGAGGTATTTTCAACTCTCTGTGTTATATAAAACAGAAATTATTAGCCATGCTGCTTAATTTACCTATTAATGGCATGTCACTTCATGTACTCACTCAGTTGTGTACCGCTGTTGTCTTTTAGTGTCTGAAAACTAACGAACTGTTTGTGTCTGGACAAACTAGAATGAGGCACAGACCCCAAGCAAGACTGCTTCTATTGTTTTTGCAGCCACAACTTAAAGATTTGGGGGTTTAATTTTTCACTAATGCCTGCTTTCTGGTGGATCTGGAGATAATGAAGGTGACGCCCATAAAAGAGGTAACTTTTAAAAAATGAGACCTTGTATGCTCAGTTGCTCAGTCCTGCTCCACTATTCGCTACCCCATGGATTATAGCCTGCTGGGGTCCTCTGTTCATGGAATTTTCCAGGCAAGAATACTGGAGAGCTTGCCATTTTCTTCTCCAGGAGATCTTTCTGACAGGGATCCAACCCGCATCTCCTGCATTGGCAGGTGGATGGATTCTTTACCACTGAGCCACTTTGCGATTCATCTCAATATGTACAATAAGCCTCCATTTTCTGGACAGTTCCACTTAGTAGAGACACAAACTTACTTTCACTATCCCTAACGTTTCCTACTCCACATATTTCCTGTCTCTAATTTTGCGACAGGAGGGGGAGTCGTGTTTCCCTCCTTTGCAGCTCCTGGGCTGGACCTCTTTTCTGGCAGTTCATGACTGTGAGCAGGTCCTTCTTTGCCGCCTTTCCTCTTTTCTCCCCTCTTCCCTTCCTCCCTTCTGTCTTTCCTTCCTTCCCTTATCTTCCTTCTTCCTGTCTTCTTTCGGTCCTCACTTTCTCTCTCCTCCTTCTTTTCCTTCCTCCCTTCTTCCTTCCATTGACCTAAAACAGTCAGTTAGCGGCAAAGCGGGTTTATTCAGCAACAACAAGGATTTGCACTTCCGGACCTGTGATCTATAGCCAACCACAGGCAAGTCCGGACAACAGAGGACCTTCTTGTATAGAGGAGATGGAATTGGGCGGGGCTTTTATAAATGAAGAGCCCATTGGCAGAAACTGGGAGTTTCAAGTGTAGTGGCCTCTCATTGGCTGAGTTATGATGGTCTCTCATTGGCTGGGTTGTTGCTGAGGGAGGGGAAATCCTTCTTTCCTCTAGTCTGGTAGTGATGTAGTAACTTTCTTCCTGTTGGAGAGGCAAAGGCACCTCTCTTCATGTTGGGTCTGCAGTTTTGGCAAGTGGTGGGGCTGAGAGGTCTCCTTGTGGCCCCTGGAATCCATTTTAAATTAGGTTTCTGATCGTTAATTTTCGCACTTCTTTTCCTCTTTTTCCTTCATTGGAGTGTATTAATTTTTTTTTTTTCTTATTGTGGACCATTTTTGTTGTTGTATTTATTGAATTGTTGCAATATCACTTCTGTTTTTGCCCCCCCCCCTTTTTTTTTTTCTGGCCAGGAGGCATGTGGGATATTAGCTTTATGATCCTGGATTGAACTTACACCCCTCCTTTTGAAAGGTGAAGTCTCAACCATTTGACCACCAGGGATGTCCTCAACTTGAGTGTATTGAAATGACTGTAGCCTTAGCGATTTGTCCTGGGTTGAATTATCCTGAAGCCTCATGCCTATTGAGTAACCACCTCAACCAGCCTTGGAGAAGTGACTTAATTTCTTTGCATTCTATTTTTCTTATCTGTAAAATAAGGCTAACTAATAATGCTTTTCTCATTTAGCTGAAGGGGGACAAATGAGTGAAAGTGTGTAAATCATTTGGCACGTATTATTGCTTATACCCAAGTGAATTTAATTTTACCTTCACAGTAGGAACTGAATGGCAATTATTACTATGTGAATGTTCTTTAGATATTTTAGTATAATTTTTTTCATAGAACATGCTTATGCTATTGAAAAGGAATATTACTTACAATTCCTCAGTATCTTAAGGGCACTTCTCTCTGAGATCACAGATTCTCACCTTCCTCATGAAGGTCACTTTGGGTCAAAGTCTCACATGGGCACAGTCCTAGAGTCAGGTTGAATTAAGCATGCCTGTTTCAGACTGCCATTAGCTAATCTTGGGCTTTTTATTGAGTATTCTCTTGGTGAGGGAGGGTAATTCATTTTCCTGTGAGATTTGAATGAGGTCATATTATCTATCTTCCCAGGGCTCTCCCAGTTTGGGCCACATCCAGATGGGCAGCCGATGAGAGAAATGGCACCTTTGCTAAGGCTTTTCGGCCATGTCCATCTCTTTGTGACCTCATGGACTGTAGCCCGCCAGGCTCCTCTGTCCATGGATTCTCCAGGCAAGAATACCAGAGTGAGTAGCCATGCCCTCCTCCAGGGGATCTTCCTGACCCAGGGATGGAACCTGTGTCTCTTAGTCTCCAGAATTGGCAGGCAGGTTCTTTACCACTAGCACCACCTTGGAAGCCCCAGAGAGGGATGGGGGTGTGATCAAGTTCTTCTTTCTTCGCTGTGCTCTTTCATGTATTTCTCTTTTTACCATCTAGCTCCCCAGGCTCTGGGTTCTAAAGGAGGGAGCTACGTTTGATGGTGGAAATGAGGAAGGGACAGAGAAGGTTAATTAGACACTTTCAAGGTACGTTTGTGGCTTCCTCAGATCTCCGACTTGTCTCCTCCTGAGGCTGGAGACCTTGCACCAGAAATCTCCTAGATCATCCAAAAGGAATCTCTTCTGGCTTGTTTTTGAATGTTCACTTGACTCCCAGGGTCTTGCCTCTCCCTCAGCTAGTCCTCTTAGCCACCCCACACCAGTCTCATCTGGTCTGGGGAAAAGTGGATGTTGGCCCACTCTCGAAGATCTGTTGGTGTATGGGATGGGTTTAAGGGTGTACTGATAATTCTTATTAAATCCTTTCTCTCATTTTTAACATCTTTCATAGGCAGGGAATCGGGTGGTCATAGAAAAATAGTGTAACTGGCTTTTGCCTCCTTACCTGCATGTGTCAACTTGATGGTCCAGCTCTTCCTATTGGGATGGGAAAGTATGACCATTTGTTGTTTTGATCTGAGTCTTTTCCCTTCCCTTCCAATGAAAATGAAACAGTGAACTCCCGTTTTCTGTCCTATTCCATCTAGATCCATCACTACACTAGCTTTGTTATTTGTGTAGTTCTGGGCACTGTTTAGGAAAAGGCACTGGCACCCCACTCCAGTACTCTTGCCTGGAAAATCCCATGGATGGAGGAGGCTGGTAGGCTGCAGTCCATGCTAAGGGTTGGACACGACTGAGCAACTTCCCTTTCATTTTTCACTTTCATGCATTGGAGAAGGAAATGGCAACCCACTCCAGTGTTCTTGCCTGGAGAATCCCAGGGACGGGGGAGCCTGGTGGGCTGCCATCTATGGGGTTGTGCAGAGTTGGATACGACTGAAGTGACTTAGCAGCAGCAGCAGGGCACTGTTTAATAAAAAGTGAAAAATGTATTTGAAAAAAATCTCTGAAGGTGTTATTTAGCTTCTTTTCCCATTCCGTGTATTAAGTGATCCTATTTGTAATTCATTATTTCTGTTTAAAATTTAAATTGTGTTAGTTGACTTCCTAATGGATTTCATTTGATTGATTGGTGCTTGATTCTAATGGATTTATTTCGTATCCATCCTTAACACCTATAGCTATTGAGGTAAGGAGATGAGCCAAAAACGTCCATCAGAGGATGAAATTTGAAGAGCTAAGTGTCTTTAGCTGACACAGGAATCTGACCATTCAGTCCCACTGGTTTCTGGACAGCCAGCAAATGCTGCGGATAGCATGCTCCTTGCTTTATTGTTTGTGACATAATTCCTGAAGAGAACGGAGCTGTGGAACAGAATGCAGGAATAAATACAGCGATGATGATGGCTGGAGTGGCTGAGATGACTAAGAGCTATTTGAGAACTGTCGAGAAAGGAAGTGTTTATTCCATAGCCAGAGCTACAAATAGCTGTGAGACTCTAAGAAAGAGAATAAACTAACCTCTAAATTCATCAATTACAATAGATCTCTCTCAAAGGCCATGTCTCATGTACCCTTTTGACCATTTTCTCTTATAAATGATAAATATCAATATGATCATTAAGATTTAATTAACCAGGTCTTGAAATGTAGTTCTCAGGAGTAGACAGTGACCTTAAAATTGGACTATATAAATAAATCACATTCCATTGGCAAGGGACGATGCAAAATAAATGATTGAACTTTAAAAGGCTAATAAATTATACCGTATTGTGACATATTTTAATCAACAATGAAAAATGATATATCACAGTTAAGCTTTTCAAGCATCTGAATAGAGAATCATGTTTTTTCTTCGACTGTTTCATATACTGAACATAGAATGTCTGGATATGAAATTCACCCTGTGTCAGAGAATATAGAAAGCCCTCCTGATGTGAAGAAACACCTTTTAAGGTTCAGGAATATTTTATAAAGTATAAACCCTGAGAATGATGACCACTACTTACTCCTAACTCTGAATTTTCTCTGTTGGGCTTTTGTGGAAGCATGTGAGGTTGATTTAAAGAGAAAAAGCTCTTTCTGGTTTTTCCATCACCTTCTGCTTTGGCTTTGGAGTATTAGTCTATTCTGGAAGCTAGAATGACAATTGCGTGTGTACTTCGAAAAATGGGAGGAGTTAATGAGGTCTTTTATTATATGACTATGTTCTCTACTTTCCCATCTAATTTGCTGTAAGGTAATGCAACCTGCATTTTTCCATCTCTTAATGAGGATGAATAGCTACACACTCTGTTTTAGGGCCTTTAATTGCTTGCTAGACATTGCAGATTTTTTTCCAAGAATGCATATGATGCTTGAGAGAATGTTTCCACTCTTGGAGGGATTCTGCTAATCTGATTTCCTGAATAAGCTCTAATGATAACACTGTTGAGGAGACCATTATGAGGATGCTATCAAAGTCTTGAAAGCGAGTTATAGGCATCGGAGAGTCCTCTGGGTGGGGAAGGAGGAGGGGAGAGCCTGCAGGAACACTGACCAAATCTTTCCTGTTCTCAGCTATAATGAAGCAGAGTTGTTCCCTTTTTAAAATTGCTCTAGTTAAAAGCAATGAGTAAACTCCTAACTCTTCATTCCATGACAACTTTGTGGTCTCTATAGCATATAGAATAATGCATTCATTTCCTCCATCAGGCTTAATGGTTTGTAGCATATTTCCTTGATAAAATGTCTATTTGCTTCTCCTTTTATACTTTTCCTTATGGTCATCAGAAATATACCACACAAGAAAAGAAAAGTGAAAGTGAAACTGTTAGTTGCTCAGTTGGGCCCAACTCTTTGCCATCCCACGGACTGTAGCCCACCAGGCTCCATCCTTGTATTCTCCAGGCAAGAATACTGCAGTGGGTGAGCCATGCCATTCTCCAGAGGATCTTCCTGATCCAGGGATCAAACCTGGGTCTCCCAAGTTGCAAGAAGATTCTTTCCTGCCTGAGCTACCACACAAGAAAAGTGCACCTTAGAAGTCTATGTATCTATATATGTATCTAACCATCTATTAATCAATCTGTCCATCTATCCATCCATCATAAAACAGGAATTTCCTACAAGTTTCTACTATCTTCCAGGAAGGTGCCTAGTGCTGCTTATGAAGCATGCTGGGAAACAAATAGAAATAACGTAAGAAGAAGCAATGGTTAATGTAGAGACACATGGAAGGAGGAGAAATAGAGATGCAGCTGCACTGAAAAAGAAATGTGAAAAATCTAAGCCCAAACAGGAGTGTAACAGACCCACTGATACCTTTTTCTGGAGCCCATGAATCTGTAGTAGATGAATATTCTGAAAACTAATGATGGAGTTGATTTGAGGTTGGTTTCAGGAGCTGTGCAGATACTGTAAGATAGTTGAACAATGATCAGGAAAGGGCAATCCTATTCTCAATAGCAGTTAACAATAAGGTTGAATTTTCTCCATATATTCTCTCTACAATTAAAAAAAAAAATAAAAGAACAGAAAGGTCCAGTTTGATTTTTTTGACTGTGGGTAAAGCTAGGAAGTTCCCCTGCCTGCCTTCTTGAAGAATGGATCCAATCAAGGGCAGGGTTGGTCATGGGACCACAGTGAGGAGGAAGGTACTTGGTGTGTGAGGGACAGTGTGCTTGCTACCATCTAGTGACTAACATCCAGGCCTAACACCTAATATCTAACCTCAGCTCTACACGTCCATTCGTGTGGTACACACACACTTGGCTGCCTCCAAATGGAGAGAACTCTGTGTCTGGGCTCCTGAGAAAACCTGTGATCAGTTGTTTTGGCCACTTTAGTTCCAAGTATTGGAGAAATCCTTTACAAACCCTTTGCAGGTCATTTGACTGCTGTATTAGTGCACGCGCACATGTGTATATGTGTACGCAAACAGATGTCTATGTGGAGTTGACTTACACAATGATGAGGGTTGTGTAAGTGGTCCTTTGGAGTCTGTCTCCATGTCAGTGCTAGAGCCTGAAGTTCACTGCAGATGGTCAGGAAGGGAGGAAGATGAGAAGGCTGGGATCCTGCAAGGACAGACGGACGCTCAGTCCGGTGCTTGCTGCCTCTGACCTTGGTGACAGGGGTTCCAGCAGCCACTGGGTCCCTTCTTCACGGTGCTGAAACACACACCTGGCCCCTGGGGCTCCTTTACACCATCGGAATAATTCAGCAGATCAGCGACAGTGTCCATGTGCCTCAAAGTGGCTGCTGCCTCCCTGCCAGCCTCCAGGGGCTCCCATCCTACCCAGACACTCACAGGAATGGGAGTTCTGCGGAGGGTCCTTACACCTGGGCAGGTTGGCCCCTTGAAAGGGAGCCACGCTTGTAAAATCTGTGACGACAGAGGCAGTGAGAGTCACACTGACAGTGGCTGTGCTGTGCTCAGTCGCTCAGTCGTGTCCGACTCTCTGCGACCCCATGGACTGTAACCTGCCAGGCTCCTTTGTCCATGGGATTCTCCAGGCAATAGTACTGGAGGGGGGTGCCATGCCCTCCTCAAGGGGATCAAACCCAGGTCTCCTGCACTGTAGGTGGATTCTTTACCAGCTGAGCCACCAGGGAGGCCCTGACAGTGGCTGATGTATATTCAGTGGATGGTTTCCATTGATTAGGCCCTGGGTACTGCCCTTCCTAGGATTATTTCATCAGATCGTAACCACAATCCTATGAAGCAGATTTTATTATCTCCCTCCCAAAAGAAGAACCTGAAGCACAGAGATGCCATCATTGCAACAACTGACAAGATTAAAATACAGGTGCTTTTTAAACAATTGTTTTCAAAATATCATTGCCACAGCATAACTGTATTTGGACAAATGGTTCATTTGCTTTCTTTATAGCTAATTTTTATGGGAGTATAGTTGCTTTACAATGTTGTGTGCAATTCACTTTGTACAGCCAAGTGAATTAGCCACATATGAACTTATATCCCCTCTTCTTTGGCTTTCTTTCCCATTTAGGTCACCACAGAGCACAGCGTAGAGTTCCCTGTACTATACCATACAACGACTCAAAGGACATGAGCTTGGGTGAACTCTGGGAGTTGGTGATGGACAGGGAGTGCAGTCCATGGGGTCACAAAGAGTCGGACACGACTGAGCAACTCAACTGAACCGAGGTTCTCATTGCTTATCTACTTTATACATACTATCAGTAGTATATACGTCAATCCCCATCTCCCAGTTCATCCCATCGCTCCCTTTCCCCCTCGGTGTCCATATATTTGATCGCTACATCTGTGTCTCTATTTCTGCTTT
The DNA here is from genome assembly GCF_032405125.1 of Capricornis sumatraensis. Lineage (NCBI taxonomy): Eukaryota > Metazoa > Chordata > Mammalia > Artiodactyla > Bovidae > Capricornis > Capricornis sumatraensis. Next base: position 9,328,318 of record NC_091089.1, on the reverse strand, counting down.
GCAAATAAGATCATCTATAGCATTTGTCTAGATTTTGCATATATGCATTACTATACTATATTTGTTTTTCTCTTTCTGACTTCCTTCACTTTGTATGCCAGACTCTAAATGGTTACTTTTCTTGGTCATTTCCCACGTTTGTGTCGAGGGAAGAACAAAAGTGTGTATGTGTGTTTAAACTGGCAAGAATATCCATGTAGCCACGTGTCTTCATGAACAAGACTGGCATACTGGGGACACTGAACTTTGACAACCAGTGTGTTAGGTCATTTATCCTAAGATGACTAGGGTACCTCAGATACAAAAGGGTTTCACCATTGTTTCCACTCTCATTACAAATGTTGTAATGGTCCTAATATACTTGAAATGTGCCATTTATATAAAATTTGCCACATCCATGGTGTCCTGTAACACACTGTGCATTTTGCTGCCTTTTCCTGCTTATGAATAATGCAGAGAAGAAAATTCACGTGTGCTGTGAGATCATAGATTTGCTGTGGATTTCTCTCTTCATTCCAGCAAGAGCAGCTGTTCTGTCAATGGTTGTTTACACATTTTTTCCATGAAACATTGTTTTTTTTAATCTAAGAAATAATTTAGTATTGAGATGATATCTTTTCTGGTGTTTTTTTCTATTGGCTCACACAAACTAGCTTTCCGTTGTGTTTCATTATTGAAAGAGAATGTATAATATATGAAAATACTATAAGCTTGATGCATTAGCCACATCTGTGTTTTTACCCAACTGTGTAACGCTTTCTTCACACTACAGATTTTTTTTTTCTAACATTGTTTTTTCAATTTTTCAGCAGTGTTTTCCCTGTCTTAGAGTAGTATTTGCTGACAAAGACATGCTTTTTATTTTGCAATTATTCTGTCTTTTATGTATGTGTTATTTCAGCCATTTTTAAATGCATCTGGAAGAACAAATGCTTTCCAGATTTGTGGGATTGTGTCTTTTATTTTTGAGTGAGAAACCTCAAAAAAGCCTTCTCAGCAGTAGCAGTTTTGTAAGGTACTCTGTTACCATTTGCTAAACAATTGAGGTGTTTTAATGTTCTTGATATTTAATTTTAAAATGATGGACTGATTGTTAGCTAATAATTTACAGTATACATTTAGAGAGAAGCACATTGCAAATGATAAATGGTTTTCTTGATACAACTTTTTAGTCTAACTTATACCTAATTACTTCACCATTATTTTTTATTTTTAAAAGAATTTTATTCGATCATGTTTTGTTATGTATATATTTTTTTCATTCATTTATTTGTTTATTTTGGCCATGCTGTGTGACATGTGGGATCTTAATTCCCTGACCAGGGATCGAACCCATGTTCCCTTCATGGAAGCACAGAGTCTTAACCACTGGACCACCAGGTAAGTTCTACCATTGCTATCTTTAAACTCATAAAACAAAGAACTTGTACTAGGAAAATATGGTGATCACACGGAATATTTTTTGCTGTTCGATTGTGCTTGCATTATTAATGTTCTCTTCAATTTTGATTTCTTTGCAGACATCTCTTAGAACCAATCTCCCATTTTGTGGTTTAATTAAAAAGTAGGAAATATAATCTATAACTTCACATATTTGAGCCAGTGCAAATGGTGACGTATTCATGACAGACTTGGTTTGGGTAAACCTCTGTTTTCAGTTCACATACTAAACATTCCCAGGTAGCTCAAACAGTAAAGAATCTGCCCGCAATGAGGAAGACCCAGGTTCAATCCCACGGTCGGGAAGATCCCCTGGAGAAGGGTATGGCAACTCACTCCAGTATTCTTGCCTGGAGAATCCCACAGACAGAGGAGCCTGGTGGGCTACAGTCCATAGGGTCTCAAAGAGTCAGACATGCCAGAGAAACGTTCACTTTCACCCTTATATAATGACACAGACCGGGATAAGGGGTTGGGTGGAAGGAGAGGGTTGGAAGAACTGAGAGAGTAGCATTGAAACATATACATCACCATATGTAAAATTAGATAGCCAGTTGAAATTTAATCTATCACGCAAGGAGCTTGAATCCAGTGCTCTGTGATAACCTAAAGGGGTGGGATAGGGTGGGAAGTGGAAGGGAGGTTCAAGAGGGATGGGACATATGTATACCTATGGCTGATTCATGTTTATACATGGCAGAAACCAACACACTATTGTAAAACAATCATCTTCCAATTAAAAACAAATATACAGATAGATAGATAAAAGATGGTTATTTCGTCAACTTATGGAACAACTCTTTGTCAAGGTCCATCCTAAGTCCTTGAGATTCAACTGTGAAGAAAGCATATACATTGTATAATGAAAGCAATGGAAAGGACAGTGTAATCTTATGTGTCAAAAATATCCACACTGCCCAGAAAATTACAGATATCAGTGAACATTTCAGGTGGATAAATAGAGACATTAAAGTAAGTGTTATTCCAGGAGAATGACTGAACTATGTAGCCAGATGGATGAACTGATAACGTGGATGACAGGTGCAGAGGAGATGCAGGCAGCCTCTCCAGGCATTGGCTGGATCACTTTTTGGGCCAAGTGGAGAGAATCAGGGAGCATCCTGATGGATCTTTTTGAGAGTTTTATATCTTACAAGGCATAACCTTGTTCCTCAGAATATGAATATTCAACAGCCACACCAAAAATCTTATAGTATATACTTCATAGTTCAGATTCTTGGGCATTCCAAAGATTCAATAAATTCTGTTTGTGGCATCAAAGTTTCTGATTTTTAAAATTAAGCATCCTAGGTGATTCTTGTACAGACAAAGTTTGAAAACTGTGAAGACACGGGAAACCGTCGACTGAACTGATTCTCTGAATCAATAAAACAAAAGTTGGAGAGGGAACTTAAGGAAATGTGACTATTTCATCCAAAGCTGTGTCATCATCAAGAAAGGATAAACTGAGAAGAACCGTACTGCTTTGCTTGCTCCTTGGAAGAAATGCTATATCCAAACTAGACAGCATATTAAAAAGCAGAGACATTACTTTGCCAACAAAGGTCCATAGTCAAAGCTATGGTTTTGCCAATAGTCATGTACAGATATTAGAGTTGGATTATAAAGAAAGCTGAGTGCCGAAGAACTGATGCTTTTGAATTGTGGTGTTGGAGAAGACTCTTGAGAATCCCTTGGACTGCAAGGATATCCAACCAGTCCATCCTAAGGGAAATCAGTCCTAAATATTTGTTGGAAGGACTGATGCAGAAGCTCAAACTCCAATAATTTGGCCACCTGATGGGAAGAGCTGACTCATTGCAAAAGACCCTGATGCTGGGAAAGACTGAGGGCAGGAGGAGAAGGGGACGATAGAGGATGAGATGGTTGGATGGCATCACTGACTCAATGGACATGAGTTTGGGTAGACTCCAGGAGTTGGTGATGGACAGGGAGGCCTGGCGTGCTGCGGTTCATGGGGTGGCAAAGAATCAGACACAACTTAGTGACTGAATAACAACAAAGGAAGATGTGTCCTGAAATGAGATGAGGCCAAAATGCTCACAAGTTTATTCATTCACTTATTTATTTCATTAGTTTTTCATTTTACAAAGATCAGAAGGGGAGGGTTTGCTTTTAGGCTTTATTGTGAAATGATAAGGGCTGACCTTTTAAACTACTTTGATTATACCTCTAACTTATTTTCACACAAAAAAGGTGTATAAAGGACATACATTAAATCCAAATGAGAACTGTTTTTTCCCAAACAGACATAGATTGGAACTTGGCACTGTTATTCACCAGTTCTTAGCTTCAGGAAATTTCTTATTTCTTTGAGCATCATTCTTCTTGTCTTAAAATGGAGAGAAAAAATATCTGACTCTTAAAATTTCTTCTTACCCTACTAAAGACATTTGCAAATAAAATCGCAAATTGCTGAATCTAGTGGGTCATTTTTGAAACACGTAGAAAATGTGAGAAGCATGTAGACAATGTCACTCCAAGTTTTAAACTGGGGACATTGTCCGATTTAGAAAAGCAAAGATTTGTGTGTTTAGCTTTGATTTCTGGTAGGATTTTTATGCGTTTTATTAAAAAAATGGGATGTTTGCATGTATGGAAGACCTATGACACGCCAAGTCCTGACAGGAGTTCACTATGAGCAAGTCACATCAGATTAATTGAATTTCTTTCATTGATAAGGTGCTTGGTGACGAAACTTTGTTGATAGATGTATAAGAATTATTGCAAAACATCTGTTTCTTTGTGTGTTTTAACATTTAATAGCTATAGCGATGATTGTTGGATTAGGAACTGACTAAACAGATAAAAAGTGAGGCATATGAAAAATTTATATATAGTATATATAAGTTTATACATAATATATTAGCATTTATATATTTTTTAATATTTGAGCAGAAACCCATTCATGTCAGGCGGCATCCAGTCTAGCAGGTAGGAGGAGCTCCGTGGAGCCGTATAGGCAGACAGGAGCGGGAGCAAGGAAGCTACACTTTGCGAGAAGAGCAGGTTGGTTTTTGCAAAGTCACTTTCCTTCAGGGGGTGGCTGGGGTGTCCCAGGCAGGTTACCTAACTATTGCTACTGACTCCTGACTCACTGGCTTAAGATTCTGTTCCTTGGAGAACCAAACTGTAATTTAAGTTTCTCTTGGTTTGGCTACTTGTGGCTTAGCATAAGTGTCACCATTTGGGGCCTGTTGTCTTGGTTTTAACAGTTTCTATGAATTTTCCTTGAAAGCTCAGTGTTCACCCTTTACAGCTTGTTACCATGGAGGAGTAGGGTGATGAGTATCTCTGTCTGGCTTGTGTGGTTTTCTTTTCCTGCTGTGGCCTGGCTTTGCTTACAGTCCATTCATTTTAATGGAAGTGCTGATGGGGTGGTTTTTAAGAAGTGGGCCTGGCTGTGGGTAGAACACTGAGGGGGTCAGGCTGCCTTAATCCCCACAGATGCCAACACAAAGGCTCTTAATCTCCACAGAGAACACTTAAACTTGTATTTATTCCCAGGTAAAGCTGCCTTCGAAATTTTGTTACATGTGGGTTTTTTTGACAATTTTTTGTTTTTGTTTTTATTTTATTTTTTTCCAGCATCTGATACAAAGTCCAGAGTTTCCTCAAGTTTTGCTCTTTCTCTTGAGCCTGACAACCCACTGGCTACTTAGATAAAACATTGTTTTGGCGAGTGGTTCTCAAGTTTTATTCAGGAAGTTAAAGCTTTTCTCTTCATGCCCCAGGAACCAGGAGAGGCAGCACCCATGCAGCCAGGTGTCAGTCGTTGAGGTTGTTCGTGTTACTGCCCATGGGGCTCACCCAAGGCCCGCACCTGATCCTAAGGCTAATCCTGGGTGCTTATCCTCCAGTTTGCTCTGAGCTCTTCCAGGAGGAACCACGCTCACCTCTGCTCTCTTAGGTGTGTCTCCCCTGGCTTTTATTTTTTCCTCAGCTTGTTTGTCACTTCCTTGGGGTGTAGATTTTTTATGTCCTGTTTTCCAACCTGGTTATGGTTTCCTGTTTCCTTTTATGTCTTCTTTTTGCTCTTTCGTCAGGACCAAGAGAGATGCCGAAGGTAAGCGGACATGTTGGTTGTTTCCTTCGGTTCACAGTTTGTATGGTAGCATCTCGAGTTCAGTTCAGTTTAGTCGCTCAGTTGTGTCTGACTCTTTGTGACCCCATGAATTGCAGCACGCCAGGCCTCCCTGTCCATCACCAACACTCAGAGTTCACTCAAACTCACGTCCGTCGAGTCGGTGATGCCATCCAGCCATCTCTTCCTCTGTCGTCCCCTTCTCCTCCTGCCCCCAATCCCTCCCACCATCAGAGTCCTTTCCAGAGAGTCAACTCTTCACATGAGGTGGCCAAAGTATTGGAGTTTCAGCTTTAGCATCATTCCTTCCAAAGAAATCCCAGGGCTGATCTCCTTTAGAATGGACTGGTTGGATCTCCTTGCAGTCCATGGGATTCTCAAGAGTCTTCTCCAACACCACAGTTCAAAAGCATCAATTCTTTGGCACTCAGCTTTCTTCGCAGTCCAACTCTCACATCCATACATGACCACTGGAAAAACCATAGGCTTGACTAGACAGACCTTTGTTGGCAAAGTAATGTCTCTGGTTTTGAATGTGCTATCTAGTTTGGTCATAACTTTCCTTCCAAGGAGTAAGCATCTTTTAATTTCATGGCTGCAATCACCATCTGCAGTGATTTGGAGCCTCAAAAAATAAAGTCTGACACTGTTTCCACTGTTTCCCCACCTATTTCCCATGAAGTGATGGGACCAGATGCCATGATCTTAGTTTTCTGAATGTTGAGCTTTAAGCCAACTTTTCACTCTCCTCTTCTACTTTCATCAAGAGGCTTTCTAGTTCTTCACTTTCTGCCATAAGGGTGGTGGTCATCTGCATATCTGAGGTTATTGATATTTCTTGAGGGGAAACGCCAAACCACCACAAGAGAAAAATCTTACTTAGTCGTGCTGGCACAGTTTTGCAAAGTGCTGACATAGTGTTTTAGATTTTAGGGAAATATTTGCTATTAGAACCTTGTGAAATACGGAAACATGATGAGGAAACCCCAACTTGAAATAGTTCAGTTGCTTGGCCTCAACTAGAAACTAGACTAGTTGGGAGTTGGCCCAAGGTCTCATAACACCAAAGGCAAAAATTTATAATAAATGGAGTAAAAGCATTACAGTATATTGAGTGAACTGAACAAATATTTTTGAAATGCACTAAAAATCTAAGCTGTTATAATTGGAAGATGCATTTGTGTTTACATCCAGAATTTTGTTTGTGTTTTCACATAATTGTGTTAAAAATTCAGAAATAGCAGATGTAAAAATGCTGAATCATTGACACAGTAATTAGGAAACATTTGTTGTGTACATACACAAAGCTGGTGAACTGGGAGCCCTCAAGGTAAGCGTGAACTGAGTCTCAGAGGTATGTTGTAAAGCAGTTTATGCAGTAGGGAGGCAGCGCTGTGTACTTCTCACAGTGGTTGGTTATAATATTATTAGTGTTTTCTTGACTGTAAGGACTTGACTAGCTTCTATCAACTTGGGGGAACAACCTGAGGGTGTTTTTTTTTTTTTCTTCTGATTTTCAGAGGTATTAACAAGAAGTGACCCAGATTGTCTCGCTTATCTTGCAAAATAAGCTAAATTAAGTTTTGCTTGCATGAGTAAAGTGTTTTTCTTTTTTTTTCCTGCTCAAGAAGTTTCCAAGTCTGGTCTCCATTTGTGTTTGATTTTTAACAATTGTAATTATGGTGGTTTCCCATTTAAAAAACTACTTAGGTTTTATTTTCACTGAAAAAAAATCAATATTAAAAGTATTGCCACTACACACATCTTTATGCATTTTGCTGTCGACATTTCCTGAGGATAAATTCACCAAAATGGAAATTTCAATTCAGAAATTAGGAGGTCTAAACACTTTGTTCCCTATTATGTATTGAAAAATCAGTTTTCAAATGTTTTGTCCCAGTTATTCACAGTCTCATAGCAAATCCTGTTTCCTTAAACCCTTCTTGTCATTATTTACCTTTAGAAACAAGGCTTCATGAGCTGGCTTTCATTGTTGGTCCATCTTAAACACACTGTGGGATATACCAGTGCATGGTTTATAATACTTACTCATCATGTAAAGAGAAAATAAAGCACTTTTAGTTCTCAATGGCATGGTTTTGAAAATACATGATTTTTTTCCTCTAGGTGAATGAAATGGATGCAAAAGGGCTTAAAACTGTTAAGAGCAGTTAAAAAACTTATTAGAAGAGGAGAAAATAAGAGTAAATGATACTTTTAAAGAACTAAGAGATACTATTCAGTCCCAAGTGATAGAACTGGGAATCACATAGATTGAAATTTTAGCGATATGAGGCCAACATGAGGAAGAACTTTGTCGTGAATCAGACCAAAGATAAAATGTGCAGTGAGAATTAACATTTTTGGCCACTGTATTGAAAATTCTGTGGCTTTTCCGGTGGAGGGTTGAGTTTGGTATAAGCTGAATATGTTTATAACTGTGTAAACAATTCCCAAGGCAGGTTCTTGGACTCTTTAATCAATAGAGTTGGTAAGAGGACAGAGGTGAGATTCAGGTGAGGCTTTACTGGGGCTCAGCTGTAGCACAGAGTGCAAGAACCAGCAACAGATGTCCTTGTTATTCCCCGAGCAGGCGGGCTGAGTCCCTAAATGGGGTGAGGGTGGGGTAGATTGGTGAGTTGGGCTGCAAGGGGGCTTGGTGGCCTGCCCACCCCCTTGCTGGTACTGGGTGCAGGGATCATGCATGGGACCCTGCTTCTGCTGCTGGCATCTCAGAAGTAGCCGCTGGCTGGGTTTTGGCCTTTTTGTATATTATTGTTCATAATTTGCCCCAACTGTGCATGACTGCAGTATTTCTAGTCCTTAGAGTTCTTGTATCTTGTTGCTTGTGTAGACATTCGTACAGGTGCAAGCACTTCTGTAAGGGTCTCAGCCTGTCTCAGTATCTCTTAGCATATTCAACATAACTCAAGTTCACCCAGATTGGAATCTCATATCTGTATACAACATAAATGAGAACTAGGTGAATAGAGGTGGTAAATACAGTGTTCAGCAAAATTATATTTCAATTTATCAATTGGATTTGTTTCTGAATCCAAAAAGGAAGACCTTTCCTTTTTAAGTAATACAGTGAAAGGAATCTAAGAGACTACCACTCACTTTGGATTTTCTATAACCAGAAAAAGGAAAAGTAGTGTTTGGGAAGAGATTAATTCTATTTCTTAGTGTTAATTTGTCCTAAAGACAGATATTTTCACATAATTGGTTAATCGCCTTCAATGTAATTTGATTAAAGTGAAATGCACATTATCTTTTGGAGACATACAAATAATGGACATTTTATTCAGCCAAAAGTTTAAGAGTGTTCTAAAATGTATATTGTCTCCACAAAAAATCATATATTTGCTTTGTTGTAATGTATCAAGTCTGTTTTGTGACTGATGGAAAAGTAGTAGTTACTAGTTCACTCACCTCATTTATTTTGATGGTAGAATATTTGATTTGCTATTCACATGGAAAATAAAGTAGGAAACCAGTGAAATGTGCTTATGGTTTAAAATCCTAGGTAGGAAAGGAGAAAGTGGGATTGATGTTTCTTTAGTAGGCAGGCCAGAGGCAAGAGAACTCCATATTACTAATATCTGTTCTCAAGTTTACTGTCCTTGGAAAAACTGACTTTGAAAAATGACTCTCTGGGGCTTGAAGTGTGTCCTGTGCTGGACAGATATGGCTGAGAAGGCACCAGTGGGAGGTTCATGGTACTCACAGGAAGAGAGCAGATTCCATCCTAGTGGCCTGGAAATCACATAAATCAAAGTGATGGATATATTTTTATAAAGAATCTCTTTAGAGTAAATAACTGCTTCCATTTCCCCATCATCCTTTAGACGTATAAACCAAAAAGTCCTAAACTAGTGGAACAGCACAGAGGAAGCAACCCACCTAATTACGTCATCATCTCAAACTTGGGGTCTCCAGTAGATTCCTAAGGCAGTGGTGGAACCAGGATGGTATAGATAGATTTTTTTATGACAGTATTTTGGTGTTAGAAAGACTCTTGAGAGTTCGTTGGACTGCAAGGAGATCAGCCCTGGGATTTCTTTGGAGGGAATGATGCTAAAGCTGAAACTCCAGTACTTTGTGCACCTCATGTGAAGAGTTGATTCAATGGAAAAGACTCTGATGCTGGGAGGGATTGGGGGCAGGAGGAGAAGGGGACGACAGCAGATGGGATGGCTGGATGGCATCATGGACTCGATGGACGTGAGTCTGAGTGAACTCCGGGAGTTGGTGATGGACAGGGGAGCTTGGTGTGCTGCTATTCATGGGGTCGCAAAGCGTCAGACATGACTGAGCAACTGAACTGAATGACAATTTCCTCAAATCTTTCCCCAAGTGTGTGGCGGACTCCACATGACTTGTTGCCAACAGCAGAATGGTAACATTTTATGGTTGTCAATTCTGTCCTTAGTACAATCATAATTTAATTTTCATTTCCCTAGGAACTTTTTTTTTTTTTTTAAGATTTTACCTGCTTGTCTGGTGATTTTTATGTGTTGAAAATTGTTGAAAGCCTTCAAATTCTCAATCTTGAACCAGCTGGAGTCAAACAAGAAGAGGAAACAAGGTGAATGACACAGTCCTCTGCCCTCCCCCCAACTCAGCTCTGGCCTCGCAGATGAGTGGGATTCTCTGGGACTTTAAAGGGGATGGAATCATTATACAGTGGAAGTAGCCCCCAGTCAGTTTTCAAATAGGAGTTTGAAAAAGGCACAAAACAAGGGAGTCTTCTTTGACTCCCAAAGGCTTCATTTTCTAGTTTCATAGCCCAGATATGTTCTCTGCATTCTGATCAGAATATTTCTTGTAAGTGGAATGAATATCTGTGTGTCTAAGGTGAGGACACTGTCAGGCATAAGATATTGGTCAAAGGAATAGACTCATGGCCAGTCAGGCCCTTTATGTCAGAAACTGATAGCATCAGGGCAATGTTGTGCAACACTGAGATGCACAGAGGCAGTTGATTCTGTGATTTTCTGTATTTGCAAAGCATCTTAGAATGACCCTGGGACTCTCTTGACTAGCTGAGTAGAATTTCCTTGCTCCGCTTGTTTCTGTCCTTCATAAAATCCTTCTGTAGCTTTGTCATACCAAATAACATTTGAATGTTTGGTTTAGACCGGTGATTCTCAGGAGTTAGCCTGCTTGGAGTTACTTGGAGAGCTTTTTAAAAAGTTGATCCTTAAGCATGGTTTTGAACTGCCTGAATCTATTTGTTTCCATAGTGAATGCTACATGGTAATACAAGATCCCTGGTTGGGTGATACAAGATCCCTGGATGAGGGCCTGTGGATGTTGTGGACCAGAGGATACAGAGGAATTCGGTGATGGCGAAATTTCTTGAGTGTTAAGTGAGCTGACACATAAAGAACTGTGGTTGACATGTGGCAATTATGTCAGCAATTCATAAGTGTATGATCCCAGTATCACCAGTATGTTCACAAGAGCAGCGACTTACATCTAAATAATACTTGATTATTATTGGAGATTCAAGAGGCTTGCAGAGAAGGAAATCGTAGCCCACTCCAGTGTTCTTGCCTGGAGAATCCAAGGGACAGGGGAGCCTGGTGGGCTGCTGTCTGTGGGGTTGCACAGAGTCGGACACAACTGAAGCGACTTAGCAGCAGCAGCAGCAGCAAGAGGCTTGAGAATGGCCTCAATAACTTAAATTGAACCATGAGAACATTTTCCCTTGAAAGATTATCTCAGCAAGAATGATATCCACATGGTAATGCTTTTCTTATTGAGTATGGAGTTTTTGCATTTTAAAAGAGCCTTTATTTTTAGAACAGTCTTATGTTCACAGAAAAATGGATCAGAATTCTCATTTGCCCCTCCTTCTCAGGGGCACAGTTTCCCCTTTTATTTATATTTTGCATTGTGGTATATTATAATTGAGCCAGTATTAATACATTATTACATAAAGTCTGTAGTTTACTTTGGATTCACTCTTCACATAGTTCTATGGGTTTTGACAGATTCATGGCGCATATCCAACGTTACAGTTTCATATAGAATAGTTTCACCACCTGAAAATGACCGCTGTTCCACCTCATCACTTCCCAGGAGACCAGGGCAGCTGCTACTCTTTCAACTGCCCTAAGTTTGCCTTTTCCAGAATTTCATAGTTAGAATCATGCAAGTTGTAGGCTTTACAGACTAGCTTCTTTGACCTGGCAGTGTACACTGAAGCTTCCTCCATCTTTTCATGGTTGATATAACTTGGTTCTTTTTTATCACTGAGTGCCATTCTACTATCTGGATGTACTGAAGTTTGTTTATTGACTCTCCTATTCAAGGACATCTTGGTTGATACTAGTTTTTGACAATTATGAATAAAGCTGCTGTAAACATTCACGTCCAGGTTTTTGTGTGAACAAAAGTTAACTCACTTGGGTAAACGCCTGGGAGCGAGTGTTGGATCGGATGAGAAGCCTCTGTTCAGTTTTGTAAGAACCTGGCGAACTGTCTTCCAACATGGCTGCACCATCTTTCATTCCACCGTCAGTGGATGAGCGTTCCTGTTGCTCCACCTTTAGGATTCAGTGCTGTTTGCTTTGGATTTTAGTGGTAATAGCAGATCCTTGTGTTTACATTTAAAGAAGCTCCTTCCCATAAAACTCCCTCTTGATCCTTTGTCGGTTGTGTGCTTGTGTGGTGGGAGGTTGATGTTGGCAGACGGGTTGTCCAGGGCTGACCCTTTCCTTTGTTTCCAGCCTGAAGCCAAATGTGAGAGAAACTTGCCAATCGAATTGCATAAAGCGAGCTGTGTAGCATCACTGATGTGGGCTGCATGGAGAACTCCCTAATGCATCTTGGGAATAGGGGGGCGGTGCACGCATGGAGCTGATCTTTGACCTCATCTGCCTTAGATGGTGCAGGGTTTCATAACATCAGTCGTCCTACCACAGCAGAGGAGAAGAGTGAGGGCTGGGGACCAGGAGCCGGGGGTAACGTGCCTGATGTTCCGCTAGTTAATCCGGTGACCTTCAAGCACATCACATAACCTGTAGATCCACAGAGACGTGTACTATGGAATTTGTAAGGTCCTCCTGAGCTCCAAAACTCTGGTTCTAAAATCAGTCTCCGCACAAGTCAATCAGCGCAGAACAAAGGAAGGAGGCCCTCAGCCCTCACTCAGAGGCGGACATGAGTTCATCAAGCAGAAAACTCTCTTGAGCGAGTTGTCAGTCTTTGAAGCGGCTGAGACTTGTGACAGGGAGGCCTAAGGTAAGTTTCTTCGGGGGAGATGCTGGAAGCTTCACAAAGGGGATCCTGCGTGTTGTCGACCTGAGTGCGGGGATCACAGGCAGTCAGCGTCCCCGGCCGGGTTGGGATTTGGTTGCTGGTTTACAGCAGCCAGGGCAGGAGGGAATTTGGAAACGGAGTGGAACACGCCCGTTTTGAGCGCTCTGATGTACAGCGACGCTCTGTCATGCTGAGAGCTTTATTATTTTTCACTTACAGGTGAGGTTAGAGGGGTTGTATGACAAGCAAATTAAAAACTGAGTGGGGTGCAGAGGGACACTGGAGAGAGCCGGGAGTGACAGAGAAAAGCCATTGTCACAGCGCGTGGTTCTGCGGTGCAGCGCCCAGGGCTCACAGCGCTTTTTAGGGGCAATGAAATCGCTTCTCTCCCTTTGAGACTGAACAGCAGGCGAGATATTGCTGGGAACAAAAGGGACATTTAATTTTAAGAAAATGAAAGGCATCGCTCACACTTTTCTGTCCTGCATGTGTCTTTGTCTCTAGTTAACATTTCGCATGGAGCTAATTGGTTTTTCGGAAAAGTCGCTGGGGCGCAGGAAGCCAAAGGGCTTGGGATGATCGCTGCCAACCCCCGGGTCAGGGAGTCATCCTGAACCGTCACCGCTGGTTTTAATAACCTTTGTGGCCTCAGAGGAGCGGGTCTCGCTCATTCTTCGGGATGTCTCCATCCTTCTGAAGCGGCCCCCTGAGCATCTCTGCGTGTCAGGGCGTCGTCATCCCCCCAACCTGTGCCAGGATCACCCGGGTGAGGCCTCTTCACAGGAGAAGGAGCCACGATGCGATCCACGTGCCCCGCTGGCGTCTCAGTGCAGGGGCCTCCTGACACTGCCCCAGGTGCTTCTCCAAGGGGGGGGGGTACCGGAGCCTCCAAGGGGGGGACTGGAGCCCTGAGACCTCGGCCCCGAGGGATGCGGGGGGACTGGGGCCCCAAGACATCGGCCCCGAGGGACATGGGGGGACCGGGACCCTGAGACATAGGCCCCAAGGGATGCGGGGACCCCGAGGGACATGGGGAGACCAGAGCCCCAAGACCTCGGCCCCGATGAGGGATGAAAGGTTCGGATATGACAGACAGGAAGGTCACAGGAAGGTCCGCCAGATGAGGAGCATGCTCACACAGGTGCCCCAGCACTGAGTGGGGGCTTGATGAGCTGCAACAGGTGACCTCTGTGGCCCCCTTCGTGGGGTGCAGCTGTCACAGCCAAAAAAAAGTTCAGAGCAAGGCTGGGGGTGGGGTGGGGGGTGGGGACCGGGAAGTGGCCCTGGTCACTTCTGGTCACTCCTGGTCACTCCCAGGAGCCCAGCCCCACTATCCTTCCTGGTGACAGAGTCTGGTTTCTGCCGCTCCGTGCGCTCCTCTGGGAAGGACAAAGCAGACACTTGGCAGGAAGGACACTGACCGTGAGAGGGTCTGAACCGAGGTGATGATGGCTCCCCTCCTGCTTGCGATAGGGCATCCCAGGGAGCTTTGTTCTGGACGGAGGACCACGTGGACCTGGGGAAGACAGGGAGGTACTGTCCTCACTGGGGTCAGGGGATGGTGTGGGGGGAGGGATTACCCAGCCCTTCCGTGGTTAACGTAGAAAATGCAGGGAGGCTGGCTCTGGTCTCCCCTCTCCTGGTTCTTAACATGCAAGACTGCATTTCTCAGTGAGATTCTGACCCTCCTTCCTGTCCTATCAGGGAGACTGGGGAGGAGGGAGCCGTGACTCCTCAGTTTATCTTTGTTGTGGGCATGTCCTCTGCGCTGATCTCTTATTTTTTACTTTTTCTGATTCCATAGACAGACAGGAACAGGTTGATTCTTGTCAAACCCACTTCCAAGGTGTTTCTTATATTAGACACTGCTCTTTTTAGTCAAGTTTTGATTTAGAAGTTTGTAAACATGCTCACTTTTTCTGTAGCAAGATATTTAGATATTTTCTGTACGTTGTCTGGAGAAGGCGATGGCACCCCACTGCAGCACTCTTGCCTGGAAAATCCGATGGACAGAGGAGCCTGGTAGGCTGCAGTCCATGGGGTCGCAAAGAGTCGGACATGACTGAGCGACTTCACTTTCACTTTTCACTTTCATGCATTGGAGAAGGCAATGGCAACCCACTCCAGTGTTCTTGCCTGGAGAATCCCAGGGACGGCAGAGCCTGGTGGGCTGCCGTCTATGGGGTCTCACAGAGTCGGACACGACTGAAGTGACTTAGCAGCAGCAGTACGTTGTCAGTCATCCTTGGCTGATGAAAGCCTCTGGTAGAACGTGAGTGTTTCTAATTCACCTTCAAATGGTATGGCTCAATTTCCAAAATCCTCTTTCCCTTCTCCTTCAAAGCTCCCATTTCCTTAGCCATGTGAAGGAAAGTATTATTTTTAGCTAAAACAATAGCTAACAGGAAGGCCTGAGGGACTAGATATACCTTAATGTGTTTTCCTGCTCATCTTACAAGTTACCTGATTAGCTCAAAGGACTGCATCACTAGACGTCTAAACTGAATGTTTATCCTGGATCCTCTTCCTGGCTGCGACCTTCTTGGGCTGCCTGCATGGTTACATTTGCACTCGCTTCTGTAGACTGGTGCAGCAGTCCAGAGTTGATGAGGAAGGAAGAGTGGGAGAGCGAGGTCAGCCTCACCGAAAAGCACCTGGGTCGCTGTCCTGAGGCAGGGTCCCCTTTCTGGGACGTGAGCCTTCCTCTCTGTCACCTCCAGGCTGTCTTGTGGGGTGTGATAATTTTGATCTAACACAAGTGTATTGTTACCTTGGGGATTAAAAAACTAATTTGAGAGATTTTATAATCAGGGAAATCTTGATAGCTGTAGGGATTTCGCCTTCTAGAGTGACTTCTTATGAGAGTACCCAGGATGGTGATCAGACTGATCTCAGTTGTGGAATATGTTCACTTGCCTTCATTGAAAATATAGCTAGTTTTTCTAAGGACAATAAAATGTGAACATTCTTCAGAATAGAAATTCCATTGGTTTCCATGTCATGCTCTTCAGTGTATTGTGATATTTGCTTGCATGAATAGCAAGGTGGTTATCTCTTTAATAAGAGATGTGAAGACTACTATCAGTATCTACCTATCTTGGGCCTGGAGTCAGAAAGACTTAATTTTTTTCTGACTGTTACTAGTGTGAATTTGAGAAAGTTTTTTTAAGCTCTGTTCTTTAGTTTCCTAATCCATAATTTTGAGATAATATTTTCAGAGTTGTTATGAGCAGTAAATAAACTGACATATACATTTGCAGTAGTTTGTGCAACGTAGTTCAGTTGCTGAGTCGTGTCCAGCTCTTTGCGACCCCATGAATTGCAGCATACCAGCCCCTCCCTGTCCATCACCAACTCCTGGAGTTTACCCAAACTCATGTCCATCAAGTCAGTGATGCCATCCAGCCATCTCATGCTCTGTCATCCCCTTCTCCTCCTGCCCCCAATCCCTCCCAGCATCAGGGTCTTTTCCAATGAGTCAACTCTTTGCATGAGGTGGTCAAAATACTGGAGTTTCAGCTTTAGCATGAGGTCCTTCCTATGAACACCCAGGACTGATCTCCTTTAGGATGGACTGGTTGGATCTCCTTGCAGTGCAAGGGACTCTCAAGAGTCTTCTCGAAAACCACAGTTCAAAAGCATCAATTCTTCAGCGCTCAGCTTTCTTCACAGTCCAACTCTCACATCTATGCATGACCACAGGAAAAACCATAGCCTTGACTAGATGGACCTTTGTTGGCAAAGTAACGTCTCTGCTTTTGAATATGCTATCTAGGTTGGTCATAACTTTCCTTCCAAGGAGTAAGCATCTTTTAATTTCATGGCTGCAATCACCATCTGCAGTGATTTTGAAGCCCCCCAAAATAAAGTCTGACACTGTTTACAATGTTTCCCCATCTATTAGCCATGAGGTGATGGGACCAGATTCCATGATCTTCGTTTTCTGAATGTTGAGCTTTAAGTCAACTTTTTAACTCTCCTCTTTCACTTTCATCAAGAGGCCTTTTAGTTCCTCTTCACTTTCTGCCATAAGGGTGGTGTCATCTGCATATCTGAGGTTATTGATATTTCTCCCGGCAATCTCGATTCCAGGTTGTGCTTCTTCCAGCCCAGTGTTTCTCATGATGTACTCTGCATATAAGTTAAATATGCAGGGTGACAATATACAGCCTTGACGTACTCCTTTTCCTATTTGGAACCAGTCTGCTGTTCCATGTCCAGTTCTAACTGTTGCTTCCTGACCTGCATATAGGTTTCTCAAGAGGCAGGTCAGGTGGTCTGGTATGCCCATCTCTATCAGAATTTTCCACAGTTTATGGTGATCCACACAGTCAAAGGTTTTGGCATAGTCAATAAAGCAGAAATAGATGTTTTTCTGAAACTCGCTTGCTTTTACCATGATCCAGCAGATGTTGGCAATTTGTTCTCTGGTTCCTCTGCCTTTTCTAAAACCAGCTTGAACATCTGGAAGTTCACGGTTCACGTATTGCTGAAGCCTGGCTTGGAGAATTTTGAGCATCACTTTACTAGCGTGTGAGATGAGTGCAATTGTGTGATAGTTTGAGCATTCTTTGGCATTGCCTTTCTTTGGGATTGGAATGAAAACTGACCTTTCCCAGGCCTGTGGCCACTGCTGAGTTTTCCAATTTTGCTGGCATATTGAGTGCAGCACTTTCACAGCATCATCTTTCAGGATTTGAAATAGCTCAACTGGAATTCCATCACCTCCACTAGCTTTGTTCATAGTGATGCTTTCTAAGGCCCACTTGACTTCACATTCCAGGATATCTGGCTCTAGGTGAATGATCACACCATTGTGATTATCTGGGTTGTGAAGATCTTTTTTGTACAGTTCTTCTGTGTATTCTTGCCACCTCTTCTTAATATCTTCTGCTTCTGTTAGGTCCAGACCATTTCTGTCCTTTATCCAGCACATCTTTGCATGAAATGTTCCCTTGGTATCTCTAATTTTCTTGAAAAGATCTCTAGTCTTTCCCATTCTTTTGTTTTCCTCTATTTCTTTGCATTGATCACTGAGGAAGGCTTTCTTATCTCTCCTTGCTATTCTTTGGAACTCTGCATTCAGATGCTTATATCTTTCCTTTTCTCCTTTGCTTTTTGCTTCTCTTCTTTCCACAGCTATTTGTAAGGCCTCCCCAGACAGCCATGTTGCTTTTTTGCATTTCTTTTCCATGGGGATTGTCTTGATCCCTGTCTCCTGTACAGTGTCAAGAGCCTCTGTCCATAGTTCAGCAGGCACTCTATCTTTCAGATCTATTCCCTCAAATCTATTTCTCACTTCTACTGTATAATCATAAGGGATTTGACTTAGGTCATCCCAGAATGGTCTAGTGGTTTTCCCTACTTTCTTCAATTTAAGTCTGAATTTGGCAATAAGGAGCTCATGATCTGAGCCACAGTCAGCTCCCGGTCTTTTTTTTTTGTTGTTGTTGTTGACTGTATAGCGCTTCTCCATCTTTGGCTGCAAAGAATACAATCAATCTGATTCTGGTGTTGACCATCTGATGATGTCCATGTGTAGAGTCTTCTCTTCTGTTATAAGAATGTTAAAAATGTTTGCTATTTTTTATTAAATATTTGGTCTCAATTCCATAAGAAATTAGTTAAAATTTTGTTAATATATCTTTTAGTAACAAAGACCTTTTATATTGTATTATATCTTTTAATAAGAAAGTCTCTACTCTGTTTCATTGTATTTGATAAGGGGTGTTTAGAACTCTGGCGAGAGGGGCGTGGTCACTGAAACTCTTGAAACCACTGATCTTAGATGTCGAAGAGCTGTGGGGAATGGGACTCAGCAAGGTAAGATCAAAAGCATTGAGGAGGGGACCAGAGGTTTGAAGATTATGGGACAGCAACAAGTCACAAAAATTGAGCACATTGGAGGTGTTTTGCATTAGGCTGATCTCCAAGGCTAATGCAGAGCTAGAAGCTGTATTTTTTCTTTAAGAAAATCTTCTCAGCTAGATTTTATGTAATGTAAATAAAATCACAAAACACACCGATACTCATTTGGGGGACTGTTTTTCATCCCCATATTGCTAATAAAATAAATGTGAATATAAAATGTAAACTCTTTTAAGGTTATGAATAATTCCTTAATTGTTAAATGCAGAGGAGGACATTTTCAGTTTCTTCCTTATTTAAGCCGTCTGCTGCAATTGACCTGGTTCACTGCACCATCCATCTTCAAATTCTACACCCCGGGTTTCTAGACATCATTTCTTGCTGATTCTCTTCTTGGCTCTTAGAATGTTCACTTTCCGACTCACCCTTTGAGTTAGCACTGGAGTAGATACTGCCTGAATGCACTGTAATGTCTCTCATTAGACGCGATGGAGACTGGACTTTTCCTGCATGAACTTGCTGCCTCTCTGACATCATCAGAGAATTCTTACATCTGTCTTCACAAGGGAGATTGGTCTGTCATTTTCTTGAAGTGTCCTTGTCTGGCTTTGGTATCAGGGTAATGGGGCTTCCCAGGTGGCACTTGTGGTAAAGAACCAATGCAGGAGACACGAGAGGCACGGATTCTATCCTTGGGTTGGGAAAATCCCCTGGAGAAGAAAATGGCACTCCACTCCAGAATTCTTGCCTGGAGAATTCCATGAACAGAGGAGCCTGGTGGGCTACAGTTCATGGGGTCACAAAGAGTCATACACGAGACTAAGCAGCATCAGGGTAATGCTGGCCACGTAAAATGAGTTTGGGTATGATACTCCTTTACAAACTGCGGGAGAGTTTGAGAAGGATTGGCACTGATTTTCTTTTAAATGTTTGTGAAAGTGAAAGTTGGTCAGTCGTGTCCGACTCTTTGGGACCCTGTGGACTGTAGTTCATGGAATTCTCCAGGCCAGAATACTGGAGTGGGTAGCCTTTCTCTTCTTCAGGGGATCTTACCAACTCAGGGATCTAATCCACATCTCTTGCATTGCAGGCGGATTCTTTACCAGCTGAGCCACAAGTTCAGTTCAGTTCAGTTGCTCAGTTGTGTCTAACTCTTTGCAACCCCATGGACCACAGCATACCAGGCCTCCCTGTCCATCACTAACTCCTGGAGTTTACCCAAACCCATGTCCATTGAGTCGGTGATGCCATCCAACCATCTTATCCTCTGTTGTCCCCTTCTCCTCCTGCCCTCAATCTTTCCTAGCATCAGGGTCTTTTCAAATGAGTCAGCTCTTGGCATCAGGTGGCCAAAGTATTGGAGTTTCAGCTTCAGCATCAGTCCTTCCAGTGAATGTTCAGGACTGATCTCCTTTAGGATGAGCCACAAGGGAAGCCCTTAAATGTTTGGTAGGTTTCACTAAAGAAGCCATCTGGTCCTGGGCTTTGCTTTACTGGCAGGTTTTTGATGACTAATTCAACCTTGTTATTGGACTCTGCAGATTTTCTGTTCATAAATTAGTCTTGGTAATCTATGTATTACTAGGAATTTTTATATGAATGTTTTGAATGTTATGTTTCTTTTGGTATCTTATCATGCAGGAAACAACTGGATGGGGAGTTATGTGTACATTGTTTTTCATTCTATGATACTCCATTGTGTATAATCACTGCCTTTAAACTACTTGACTAGAACCTGATTCATCTTTAACTGGCCGCTACAACATATAACTTTAGAGGATTTCTCATATATCCATCTGGATGTGTACAGAATTCTCATTGCTGTATATAGCAGGTTGAACAAAAGGTACATTTGTGATTTTCCTGATAAATCTAGAAATAGAATGACTGGCTTGCAATTTCTTTGTAAAACTAAGTAAATCTAGAGTTTTCCAGAATGTTCCTACTGCTCACAATGATACACACCTACATGGTGTATCTTGCAGTTTTCTAACTTTTATTAGGCTTATAGACAGTTTACAATACTTGACTCAGGAAAACTGTCATTTAAATTGTATGAGAAGATAGGCTTTCAAGCTGAAATTTTTACTTCCCATTTATCCATTTTGCCCCAAACAAAAACAGAAAATCGTAAGAATGCACACAGGAATAAAAGTAGTGAGACAAGGATACCACGGATTCTAAGGAAGCATGTTGGCAATGAACATAGTTTGGCATCTATTTAAAAACCTTTATGCAGAATGTAATTGCTGAGGCTGTGTGGATTTGAAGTCTAAAGGATTTCTAGACCAGCCAAAGCATGGTAGAAAAGAATCTGGAATAAAAATTCCAGTAAACTTCGGTGGTACTGAATAATAGCATGTTCCTTTTGGATTCACTGAGTATTATGGATACTGAAATTCTCAACATTTAATAAAAAAACTAGAAGTTAGAACATGTTTTAATATGAGAACATTGGAAGAATGGAAATCTGGTTTTCCTCAGAATTTCTGTAAACTGACATGAACAAAAAACATGGTATTTCAAGAAAAAAATGGAAGAAAGAAAGCAAGATTAACATGACATCCAGTAAAGGCAAAAACTGAAAACAATAGCCCAAAGTTTCAGTTATCAAAACAGTTATGGTTTTTAAAATGCCTCATTAGAACCAAAAGATAGTTAGATTTTATAAGTGAAAACAACAAAATTATTCCAAATACTGCTACTAAAGCACATCCACAATGTGAAGGTGCACTCAGTCGTGTTCAGCTCTTTGTGACCCCACGGACTGTAGCCCGTCAGGCTCTTCTGTCCTTGGAATTCTCCAGGCAAGAATACTGGAGTGGGTTGCCCTTTCCTCCTCCAGGGATCTTCCCGACCCAGGGATTGAACCCATATCTATTGTGTTTCCTGCATTGCCAGGCAGATTCTTTACCACTGGTGCCACTTGGGAAAACGACACCTCCCTGTGAAGCCCAACTTCCCAGGGAGCCTTGAACAAAGGTCAGAAGGAGGTGGAGGGGAAGGGTCGGGAGGAAGACTTCGGGGTTATAGAGTCACAGTGGAGAAAGGCGTCTCCAGGTACCCCCACCCCTGCCTGCTTCCCATAACGGGGGCTCAGCAGACACATCCGAGGGGTCTTGGCCCACGGCCACCCCTGCATGGAGGTGCTCGGGCACAGAGCACAGGGCTGCCTGGAGGGTGGACGGCTGAGTCCTTGACTGAAACTTCCTCCAGAGTTGGCTGTGTGTTGTCTGTGCACCAAATCTGGTGGGGTGGGGTGGGGGGTGGCGGTGGGTGGGGCTAGTGGAGCCGTTGGTATTGCAAAGGGCTGGGCTAAAGGATTGATCACTGGTGGGGTTTGGGTCTGAAGCCAGGCTCCTAAATGAAACTATTGTGACATTTTTAAAGAAGTCTAAGAGCAAAAAATAAAAATTATTCTGTCAGCTGGGAAGACACTTTCACACCTTGGAAAAAATTTGGTGTCAGAATATCACAATGGACATGACATTTTATTTTTAAATTTTAAAGGAGTCCAGTTTCAGAAATAGGAAAAGCATGATTACCTTTATAAATATGATAGTGTACTGTCATAGTTAGCAGGTGAATTGTTACCTTTCCTCTGTGCTACGAGGACAAAGGATTGGATAGTTCTTTCTTGATAACTTTCCGTAAATTCCAAAAGGGAAAAGAGGATGTTAGGATAAAGTATTAAGTTTAAACATGTAAGAATGTCCTCATTTTTTTTCTGAATCAGTTGAAAGTTTCTTCTCATTTAAACTATGGAGAGTGGTTATTTGGAGACAGATTGCATTGATACACAGATAAATTGTCACTGACTCAATACACAATTTAAAAACTAGCTCATTTGACTATGAGTTTCCAATCTTCCAAGATATTTATGCAATTAATTTGTGGGAATGTTGACTCCACTTCTAGTACAGTCCTGCATTTGGAGAGTTCCAGAAAAAGTTGCACAAATGAGCCACGGTATTACTGACCGCCAGCTGTAATTTTGAGCCAGACTGAGTAACATAAATGCGTTATTATCTCTTGTGATTTTCTTGCCAGATTGCTTAATGTCTGCCTATATGCCCTCACAAAAAATAGACTTGCAGCATGACATGATGACTTGTGATAGCTTTTCTGAGGTATTTGGACGGTTGCTGTCGCCACATAAACAGTCTGATAAGTTGACTGCCTGCGGTGCTTACAGAGTTGGATGGATGTCAGTTTTCTGAGGTTTTCCCAAAATGAAACTAGGAAACAGTAGAGAAGCAGTGCTGTAACAGTGAAAAGGGCTGGGAAAGGGAAATCTACAAAGTTTGTTTTTGAATGTTTACACCATTACCTGAAAATTAAAAAATTAGTTGTATGTGATGATCATGATTTATTATTCCCCTCCCTGGCACTCCCCCACCACACTCTTAGATCTGTGATTCTTTGAGAGGGGCTTACAGGTTATCACATCAAAGAAGCAGAAAACTGTTTTAAAATCTCACAGAGCCTGTACAAAAATGATATAAAGTCTAAGGAAAGGCAAGCATTTATATTGTGAAGTTGTTAACACCCTCTTCTGCAAGGAGAGGGTGGTTAACTTTTTTCTTTCATGACTTTTTTTTTTTTTTTTGCTGAGACAGTTAAAACCACTCACAGTAAGTTGTCCTCCCTCTGAGCCCAACACCTGATTTCATGTCCTGCCCTGCTCAAGGTGTCTCCCAGGATGCCCTGGAGGAGATGCTGGGCTCAGCTGAAACAACACACGCTTACTCTGACACACACATCTGGCAGAGTTGTTTATCTGTCCTATGGCTTCTCAAATGAATGCAAAATACCCATTAGCTGGTCTAGTCAAATTAGTTTCCTAACCATCAATGCTCAGGATAGCTTGATAACCAATTCAGCATTTTCTGAGTATCAAAGTTTTAAGAAGTGCTTTTAACTAATACTGTATCACTTTAACAATGATTGATATAATGTTAATCTAATATTTACCACACTGGTCTTATAAGTAACTATTTTATGTATTTTATTGGAAATAACAACTTGAAAGTGAATTATACTAGACATTTCTTACAAAAGAAATGTTTGCACCTATGTCTTGAGTAATGAGCTATGTTAATCTACTTGGTCTTTTCTGTAGGTAAATAGTAATCTAAATAATCACTATCTTTTCCATTGCTAATAATTTTTATTTACCTATTTATTTTTTTGCTGTACTTGTTACTGCAAGAACCAACTGAAGTCTAAGACAGCCTCCAAACAGAGAAATGATTCCTTTTCCTTCAACATTTTGCTTTGGTCTAACCTGGTAGGCTGTGGTCCATGGGGTCTCAAAGAGTCAGACACGACTGAGCAACTTCACTTTCACTTTTCATTTTTATGCATTGGAGAAGGAAATGGCAACCCACTCCAGTGTTCTTGCCTGGAGAATCCCAGGGACAGGGGAGCCTGGTGGGCTGCTGTCTATGGGGTTGCACAGAGTCGGACACGACTGAAGCGACTTAGCAGCAGCAGCAGCAATCTGAAATCAGGTTCAAAATTTCTACATTCAATTTTTGATTCTCCATACACTAAGAAGTCAAATATGTATGAGATCAGAAAGAAATCCCTCTTGGCTAGTTTTCTTTATTAAATCCTATCACTTTAAATAGATAAAGGACCAATTCCTGGACTTTGATGCTCACTTCTCGTAGACTATCAGCTCCATGAGAGCAATATCCAGCTGGACCAGGTGTTTGTTAAAGACTTATTTGTATGCATATGAGAAGGCTGTGAGAAAGAAGGTGGGTTTGAACAGAGAGGCAATAGGAGATCGTGGAACAATATTTAGAATCTGCTTTGGAGCATTATTTAGAATGACATCTCTGTGACTTAGCAGTGGAGAGGAGAAGTGAACACGGCATGTTGAGGCCTGAGATTCGAAACTTCAAGGGGGAGGGCGGCAGTTTACATGGGGAGGGAAAAGCAAATGTTTTGATAAATGTTTCATGGGCCAGGCAGAGACCATGGGACACAGTGGACTCAGATCCTCGGGCCCTGCTGGGCTTCCCCGTCACACCAGCCCACAATGGCTGATGCTGTAGTGATGGCTCTGTTCCAGGAACTGGCACTTGAATTCTTTTAGGCAGTTAGTGAGACAGTCAGAGATGCTTCCTGAAGTTTTTTGGGGAGCCTTAGTTGTTATCAGCTTGAAATAATCCACAAACCAAGAGAGACATTTAGGGGTGGGAAATGTCACTCTGCATAATCAATTTACAATCAAATTTATTAAAAAAAAAAAGCTGTCAAGTTCTAAAAGTCAAAATCAAAAAAAAAAAGGAAAAAACCCTTCAACCCTGAAGGCTGACTTTGGCTTGTTACTGGCTCTGTGACCTGTGCTGGTCCAAAGCCCTGGCTTGGTGTTGCCCGCCTCCCTCCCACTGTGACCTCTGCCTGACCGCCCTTCCTGGGGTGACCCTGTCTCCATGTCTTCCTGCGCCGCATGCACCCTGCACAGCTTGGCCCCTTGCCCAGGCTTGTCCGCAGGCAAATACCTCGTCGGATTGCAGTTTCTGGAAGGAGAAACTCGAAACCACTGGGGGCTTGGGGGAGAATACACACACACACACACACACACACAGGAGTCGCTCAGTCGTGTCCGACTCTTTGCAACCCCATGGATTGTAGCCCACCAGGCTCTTTGGTCCATGGGATTTTCCAGGCATGAATACTGGAATGGGTTGGGGAGAACGGATACATGCATATGTATGGCTGAGTCCCTTTGCTGTTCACCTGAAACTATCACAACCTTGTTAACTGACTATATCCCAATACAAAATAAGTTCAAAACAACAACAACAACAACATTGGATGAGGCCTGATATCTATGTTTGATGTTTTAACATTAAATGTTTTTCAAAAATTCTTTGAAGAGGTTATGATGACTGAATTACTGTAATTATACATGATTGGCTGTCAGAAAGCAGAGCATGGAGGGGGTTATTTTATAACATTCCTAAGCTATCTCTTACACTTAACAGATGGTAGAACACTTATTTCTGAGGCCTTCTGAAAGCATTCCTTTCCCTATGAATATATTGTAAGGCTGAACACAAGTAATCTTGAATTTCAAAAAAAAAATGCACTCAAGACCTATTTTCATTTTCTGCATTCCCATTATTGGTTTGTGACAACTAGGATACAAAATTAAATAGAATTCTTTAAATGATATCATCAGGAAAAAAAATTGAAACTGTTGAACAAAAAGATGACTGCTTTAATAGATATATTTTTAAGTAAGGGAAGATAATAAAAGGGGCATATTTTGTACTTAAGCAGCATAAAACTTCTTCCCTGAAGGTTGACTTTGCCTCTTGATTTTTTTTTTTTACTTGATATATTTCCCCCCCCTCCCATATTGAATAATACACTTTGCACACTTTAACATGAGCATGGCAACTTTAATGTGAGAATGGGTTAACTTAATTACAAATGTACAGATACTGGGAATCATACTTGCTCAACTTGTATGCAGAAACCAAAAATGTATGTGTCTGTGAGTGGCAAACATGTTTTGATAATAAAGCAGAGTGAAGAATTTACCTCAGAAAAACTATTTCCTCATGTGTGCAATGCAGGTGATAAGTATTTTAACCATGTTGTGTATTGAAATCCAAATACATAGAGAAAATACTGATCACCCTATACTTAAGTTATGATTTTTTAAAATGAAACTTTGGCACAACTTTCTATTGAGGTACAGGGCTGGTTCATACTTTAGAAAGTTGAGATATGGAAATCTGTACTTCCCTACCTGGGGATGAATCATTTTGCACCCTAGCCAAAAGTTGGAGGTCCAGAGCAACACCTCTTAATTAAATCCCCGAACCAGCTGAGGCCACGGTCTATCACTACCGGAAACCAATACAGCACATCCTGAGATGCTGAGTGGTCCGTCGTTGGTGTAAAAGCAGTGAGACAATGAAGGGACATGGAGGGGCACAACTCTGACCTACTGGTTGTTCTTTTTTCGTTTCAGTTTTGAATTGACTACTCCATTTATTTTTTAAGTCTTTAAATCTAAAACCATTTTTAAAATACAGAAATATTGAATAGATAGTACTGAGTTCGCATATACCCCACATGCAGTATTCCCTACTAACATCGTTAGTATAATATTAATACTTTTGTTGCAATGGGTGGATTGGTAGTAACCTCCATACTTCATTCAGATTCTTTACATTTATCTCATGTCTTTTCTATGATCCCTTCCAGGGTGTCACATCACAGGTAGTTGTCACCTCCTTAGATTTCTCTTGGCTGTGATTGTCTCTTAGACTTTCCTCGTTTAATGACATGGGCAGTTTCTAGGAGTATTGGGTATATCGAAGGATGCCCTTTATTGGGAGGTGTATGATTTCGGGGCATGTGAGTTTCGGGAAAGAAGACTACAGAGGTAAAGGACCATTTTTGATACTGAGGATCAAGAGTACCATCCACATGGTTACCACTGATGCTTGCCTTGATCTCCTGGCTAAGGGAGTGTTGCCCAGATTCTCCATTCTGAAGTTACCCATTTTACTTATATCTCAGCTCCTTCGATGAAGTTGTTCATACATTTGTAATTATTCTCATTCAGTCGCTAAGTAGTGTCTAATTCTTTGTGGCCCCCACGGACTATAGTATGCCAGGCTCCTCTGTCTCTGGGAGTTTGCTCAAAGACATCCATTGGGTCGCTGATACTACTCAACCATCTCATCCTCTGCCACCCCCTTCTCCTTTTGCCTTCAGTCTTTCCCAGCATCAGGGTCTTTTGTAATGAGTCAGCTCTTTGCATCTCCAAGACTGTTGGAGCTTCAGCAATATGAATTCATATTCAACCCCAATGATATTCAGGGTTGATTTCCTGTAGATTCTCTTGTCAGTCTGCATCTCTTCCTGATATCACTCCAGCTCCTCAGTGATTTATTTAAAACTTGCCTACAGTAAGAACTGGGCTTCCCTGGTGGTGCAGAGGTTAAAGCGTCTGCCTGCAATGTGGGAGACCTGGGTTTGATCCCTGGGTCGGGAAGATCCCCTGGAGAAGGAAATGGCAAGCCACTCCAGTATTCTTGCCTGGAGAATCCCATGGACGGAGGAGCTTGGTGGGCTACAGTCCATGGATCACAAAGAGTCGGACACGACTGAGCAACTTCACTTTCACTTTCACAGTAAGAACCACTCCTTGTGCTATAAAGTTCTATGGTTTTAACAAGTGGGTAATATTGAATCTCCATCATTACATTATCAGACAGAATAATTTCCCTCCCCTAAAATTCTCTGATGTTTTAACTATTCATTCTTCATTTTCCTTCCCAAACTCCTGGGAGTCACTGATCTTTTTATTGTCTGTTTTGCCATTTCCAGAATGTAATGTAGCTGGATTCCTATAGTATATAATCTCTTTAAATTGGGTCTGTCACTTAAATGTGGGTTTAAGGTTCATGCTTGCCTTTATGGCTTGATAACACATTTATTTTTATTGCTGAATAATACTCCATTGTATGGGTATACCACAGTTTATCCATTCATTTATTTAAGAATATCTTGGTTGCTTCCAACTTTTGGCTATAGGGTAGTTTCTTATAGATATAAATTTTTAAAAAAATGGTTAAATACTTGGGCACACCGTTGTTGGATCTTATGGTAAGACTGTCTTTAGTTTTGTAAGAAACTGTTAAACTGAAGTGGAAAAGAACTATAGAGCAATTCAAATTCTACTTTTCCAGTGCTTTAGTTTTATCAGAAAATAATTTATTCATTGGCCTCCACATTTTGCTGAATACACTAGTGAGGACTTCCAGTTATTCTTTATCAACACTTTAAAGATATCTTACTTTATATCTTAGTTTGGTCTCAACAGTATACTGTGGGAGGAACCTGTTGCCAGTCTCATTTCTTTGTATGTTATTTTCTCCTTGAATGCTTTAAGGTCTCTATTTTGTGCTCCCAAGTTTCTTGACTGCGTGTCTTGGTGTACACTTCTTTTTACTTATCTTTCCTTGTTATATGCTGTGCCTAATATACCTCTGGATTCTGGACATACCTGTAATTCTGGAAAATTCCCAAGCACTAGTTCTTCAATTTCCTTCCTCTATTCTCTTTTCTTTCCCTGAAGCTCTCATTGGATGTAAGTTAAGATTATTTCATTATATTCTAGTTGTTCTTCAACTACTCTTCCAAATTTATCTCCATCAGTTTGTGTTTTAACCCAAGTGATTTTCCTTCAGAAACGTGTTAATTAATACATTTTAATACCAATTAAATATTAAAATAAAACTTCAAATTAAATTAATAAATTAAGAGCAAAACATATTTAATATTAATTAAATTGATAAAGCCAGTGGTACATATTCAATATTAATTAAACATATTTAATGTTAAAGTTAATATTAATTATGTTTAATTAATATGTGTTAATACTCTCCTTTTTGGTTTAGTCTATCCATTAATCCCTCCTAAGGTTTTTTTTAGATATTTTAATTTTTAGTTTTAAAGAAACCTTTTATTTTATATTGGAGTGTAGTTGATTTGGCTCAGACAGTAAAGAATCTGCCTGCAATGTGGGAGACCTGAGTTCAGCCCCTGGGTCAGGAGGATCCCCTGGAGAAGGGAATGGCAACCCACTCCAGTATTCTTGCCTAGAGAATCCCATGGGCAGAGGAGCCTGGCGGGCTACAGTCCATGGGCTTGCGCAAGACTGAGCGACTAACATTTTACTTGTAGTTGATTAACAATGTTGTGTTAGTTTCAGGTGTATGGCAAAGTGAATTCAGTTACACATATACACGTACCTATTGTTTTTCAATTTTTTTTTCCATTTAGGCTGTTTCAGAATATTGAGCTGAGTCCCTTGTGTTACATTATAGGTCCTTGTTGGTTATCCATTGTAAATACAGCAGTGTGTACATGTCCATCCCAAACTCCCTAACTATCCCTTCCTCCCCACTTCCTTACACCACCCCCACTTCCCTCCTGGTACCCGTAGGTTCTTTCTCTAAGCCTTAGTCTGTTTCTGTTTGATAAATAAGGAACATGGATGAACCTAGAGATTGTCACACTGAGTGAAATAAGTTAGAGAAAGAGAAATATCATATGATACCACTTCTATGTGGAATCTAAAAACACAGTGATACAAATGAACTTATTTTCAATTTTTTTATTTCTTAAGTTCTTTTCAGTTATTTCCCAGTTCTGCCTGGATAATTTGGGGACTTCTTTGTTTCTTGTTTTATTCTATCCTTTATTTCCTCATCCAGCTATATGGATGATGTATTTCCTCTTTTTTATTGGCTGCAGTCCTTGGGAGTCAATCTGCTTATTGCTTTTGTTTTGGCTAATCAGATATGACTTAATTCATTCTTAACTTGTGGAATAAAATTGGGTTGTTTTCCTCAAGAAAAAAAGAAAATCTTGTGGGAAAATCTTGTGGGATCCTGTGTCATTCCTGGTTATCTTTTGACCCACCCTGTTGTTTTTCTCTTTAATTTTTATTTACTTATTTAAGGCTGTGCTGGGTCTTCATTGCTTTGAAGATCTTCTCTAGTTGCAGAAAGTGGGGGCTCCTCTCTAGTTGCGATGCTCAGGCTTCTCATTGCGGTGGCTTCTCTTGTTGCGGAGCACAGGCTGAGGCGTGGGGGCTTCTGTAGTTACAGCTCATGGGCTCCAGAGCACAGGCTCAGTCGTGTGGTGCACTGGCTTAGTGGAGGCACGTGGAGCCTTCCTGCACCAGGAATCAGTTCTGCATCTCCTGTGTTGACGGGCAGACTGTTTACCACTGAGCCACCAGGGAAGCTTGACCCGGCACTGTTTTAACTCATGGTTTGTGAGTAATCTTAAGTGAGTATTGGCATCCTAGAAAAGGCAACCCAAATGTAATGTTTTAACCCAAGCATAGAAACGTTTGCCACCTGCCCCAAAGACAACTTTCGCTTTAGCATTTACTTAACCACTGTCCATTCTGTTAGTTTGCTTTTGTTTCTTTCCTTTCCTTTAGGAGGGGAGTGCATTTTCTTTAGAGACAGGCTGTGCTATGAGAGTATGTTTTTGTGGCTTTTCAGAGATATAATTATTTTACAGTGTGAGTCTCTTCAGAGTATTAAGGCAGTGATGGTGTCAGAACAGGAGAGGGCAATGGCAACCCACTCCAATACTCTTGCCTGGAGGATCCCATGGACAGAGGAGCCTGGTGGGCTGCAGTCCATGGGGTCGCACAGAGTTGGACACGACTGAAGCGACTTAGCAGCAGCAGTAGCAGATGGTGTCAGAAGCAAGGGTTACACCCTTCAAAAGCTTAGAGGAGGTGTATATTATCTAAGTTGACTTTCTGCTGTCTGATGTGAGGTGCTGTTAAAAATTTCTCTCATTTATTCCATAAGCACTTTGCTGCTGCTGCTGCTGCTAAGTTGCTTCAGTTGTGTCCAACTCTGTGCGACCCCATAGACAGCAGCCCACCAGGCTCCCCCGTCCCTGGGATTCTCCAGGGAAGAACACTGGAGTGGGTTGCCATTTCCTTCTCCAATGCATGAAAATGAAAAGTGAAAGTGAAGACGCTCAGTCATGTCTGACTCTTAGTGACCCCATGGACTGCAGCCTACCAGGCTCCTCCGCCCATGGGATTTTCCAGGCAGGAGTATTGGAGTGGGGTGCCATTGCACTTTAGTGATCCTTAATTGTTTTTAGTCAGTAGTCATTCAGAGAATCTGATAAAAGCAAAAACATCTCTATAAAAATGTGAATATGCATATACGATGTATATTTTGCATATCATTTCAGAGGTTGCAGACACTTGAAACCTATCCATGGGCCTTTTTTTAAAGACTGAACGGGGCAGCTAATTTTATAAACCTGACCAGAAGTGATGAATTGATGAGAAGATGTAGGGTCAGTGAGCAGGAAGGCATAAGTGTTATCACCAGGTTCCTTCAGTTCCTCTTTACTATACAAGGCAAAACAGAGTTCGACAACAGTTTTGGTTCTGTGCGTATTTAGTTGTGATGTTAAATTGGTTTTTATATTTATGGCAGTAAATTGAAGTAAGTGCAATCTTATTTCTCATGTGGTTGGAAATGTAGGTCATTAACAGTGAAGGTCATTTGCATGCCAAGCCCAGTTTTAAAGTTGGGATTCAAAGTTATAATCTGGATACTTAGGGGACAGATTTGAGGGGTAAATTTGGGAGGGAAAAAAAAGCAAATAAGAGAGCTTGCTTGATTTCCCAGTGGGGTAGCGTTCCATTTGGCCTAATCCATAACTCTTCCATCATGAGGCTGATGGAATCCTTAGCATCTCCTCTCTAAGAGCTTTCATAATGGAGAGAGAAGGAGGTAAGTCAGTGGCAGGCAGAGCAGTGGGGAGGGGTGAACCGGGAGATTGGGCCTGACATATGCACACCACTGTATATAGAACAGACAGCTAATAGGGACCCACTGTGTATCACAGGGAACTCTATACTCTGTAATGACCTATATGGGAAAAGAATCTTAAAAAAGTGGCTATATGTGTATGTGTAACTGATTCACCTTGCAGTACTCCTGAAACTAACACAACATTGTCAATCAAACTGTAGTTCCATGTAGAGCGGACTTTTGGACTCTGAGGGAGAGGGTGGGATGATTTGGGAGAATGGCATTGAAACATGTATACTATCATGTAAGAAACGAATCGCCAGTCTATGTTCGATGCAGGATACAGGATGCTTGGGACTGGTGCACGGGGATGATCCAGAGAGATGATACGGGGTGGGAGGTGGGGTTCATGTTTGGGAACTCTTGTACACCTGTGGTGGATTCATGTCAATGTATGGCAAAACCAATACAGTATTGCAAAATAAAGTAAAAATAAAAATTAAAAAAAATAAGACACTAAAAAAAAAAAGACACGCATACACATACATATACACATAAGGCAGAACAGATGAAGACATTTCTGAGGAACACTCAGTTATATGTGGCCACATACAAGTATCAGAAGTTGAATCAGGAGAAGCAGAGTGGATGCTGGAAGAGAGGTGAGAACATCCAGAAGATTCTTCACATGACCAGCACCATAATTTCAAGTCCTCCAATTGATGACCATGAATGAGGATCAATTCTCATTTGCTCAGCTGCAAATCAGAACTGTGCTGCAAGGAATACATAATTCCTGATAAACTGCTATAGCTAGGGAGTGACTTACTGTTTGTGTAAATTAGGCTGAGTTCAAGACCATCTCTAAAACACTCTTACCCTGCAACTCACTTGCATTCCAATGTACCTTTTTAAGTTGGCATGTATTTCAAAACCTAAAGCATACTTAATAATGCTGGAGGCTTTTTCACCTAAGTAATAGCATAAGAGCCTGGGTCTCTGGAGTTGGAATGCTAGAGTTCAATTCCTGACTCTCCTCTTGAATAGCTGCTTGATTCACCAAGATTATTAACATTCCAGGGCTTCACTTTTCTCATCAGAATAGTGGCAATTACAGTACTCATCTAAATGTTTCTATAATAAACAAGAATGGTAATTATATAAAGCACTTAGTATAGTATCTGGCTTATAAAAGGCATTCAATGGATTTATTACTGATCACTGTCAGTAGTGATCTTACTGAACCATACTGAGTAACTCTTAACAAACGTGCTGCAAATGTTGATAAGAGTGATGGATTATTTCAGTGGTCTACCTGGCCCTAGTCCCAAGAATCTTCCTCAGAATCTGGACACACCTACGGGAGTCTCATACCCAAGGCCATCATCCACGTGTGATTTGGCAGCAGATAAAATAGGTAATCTCCTTCTTAGAGGATCAGGTGGATTGAATCCTGTAGGCAGTTAAATATGAGACCCCTATAGAATCCAGTTCAGGAATGGCCAAAGAGAGAGGCTGAGGTCAGCTTGGGGCCACAAACCGAACAGATGTGCCAAGAGCCTAAGAAGGTAGAAAAGTGAAGTGATGGAGCAGATGAATTTGTAGTGTGTGAGACACTTCTTATTCTAGTAATCAATGAGCAAGTGACTTAGTCAATGATGCTGATCATATGAAAAGTACGATTATGGATGTAAGTCTTAGGGCATTTCATGGGACACTCAGAATTCAATCATCTTAAACTAGATTGTCTCACAAGGAACAGACTGTTATTTTTATTCCTCCTGGTGACCAAAGAATCGGCACAGTCAAGGTTTATATCTCACTCTATCTGCCCATGGTAAAGGGCTAGTTATATGGTTACTAAGTCATTGTATGAAAATACTTTTTTGGTTCTCTTTGATCAGTACCAAATCATCTCACATCACAGAACAGCTGTGAAATTTACATGAGTGACACTTTGTCAAAAACAAGCAAATCCCTTAATACTTCAGAAAAGGGAACTGCCTCTCCATTAAATAGAACTGAAAAATGTTAGTCATAAAAGTGTTTGAGGGAGCAGGAGGTGGAGAGTTGTGGAAAGGTTGTACTGAGACCTGAACTCTGAGTGATTCAAGTGGTTTTAAAGAAAGTTTGGTGAGTCATTCACCTCTTGGAAACAGGAGAGCAAGAAACATTCTCTGCACAGCGTGAAGCTCCTCCTGTCTTTCATATTTCTAATTCCAGGCAGCATGCTCTCTGTTCTGAACAGGGAGACACAAATGCCGGGCTTTAATCAGAGAGTGCGGGCTGTGTGGGCTTTCAGGTCGCCTGCCCACATCCACAAATGTGCTGGTTCCCATCAGAATTCCTGCACCTGAACCTTAGCTCATGTTGCAAAGAGAAGGTTGCAAACTACTGAAGATGAGCATCAGTTCTGGGTTAGGGTAACATTCTGTTTCTGTGTTCAGAAAAGTAACACTTGCAATTGGATTTAATTCTATAATGAAACTAGGAATTGAAATCCCTAGGTGTTGAGCTAATCTCTCTCAAGAGTCAGGTTTGTGTGTGGAGGGATGTGTGTTTTAACTGTGTCTTTGCGACACTGGCCCAAGCCCATCTGAGCAACAGCAAAAAAAAAAAAAAAGTTAACAAGAGAAATAACTTAAATTCTCTTGAACCTTATAAAGCTATTTTTTAAAAAAAAGACTTCTTGTTTTTTTAAAATATGCAAGCACTAATTACCTTTAACCATAAAATATTTGATCATTTTACTTTATTCTTTGTAAAAATTAGACAGAATTTCAGTGCTGTTTATTAAGGCTTGAAACTTTTGGTTCTTCATAGCCCTTAATTTTGAATCCTTATGCTGTGTTTTTTTTTTTTTTTCTCTCAATGTATTATATCCCCTAAGACTTTGATTCCCACTGCAATAATTGGAGTTCCAATTGGAACTGAATTTAAAATCTTATCGTCTCAAAGGAATTGTACTGGGTAAGTTCAGCAGGCAAAGACGACTTGATCCAGGACTGTGGCAGTAAGGGAGAGAGACTGAACTCAGATCTGCTGGAAAAAAGGGGAGGATTTTTAAGTAGAGTCAGGGAGGGTGAGGACTGGAGACTGGTCGTGGTGGTTAGACCCTCTGTGTTTGCTAATTGGCCCTTACCAAGATTAGGCTCCTCCCCTTCCACTGAAATATGGGAAGATTCCATTTTAAGGGAGTGGCTTACCAGGTACTTAGAGATTCCTGGGTGATGAAACCTGAAAAAGGCTCTTAAAGAATCAAAGGGGCTGCGAAACAATTTACAAATGCAAAATTTCTTAGGTTGACGCACTAAGAAAATAGAGGTCAGGGGCTCACAGTCAGGAGGAACCCTTTTTTAAGTTGAGTCAAGCTAAGAGGAGCCAGCAAACAGGTAGTGCAGTGGTAAAGAACGTGCCTGCCAGTACAGGCGATGCAAGACACTTGGGTTCCATTCCTGGGTCACGAAGATGCTCTGGAGGAGGAAATGGCAACCCACTCCAGTATTCTTGCCTCAAGAATCCCATGGACAATGAGCCTGGTGGGCTAGAGTCCATGGGGTGGCAAAGAGTAGGACAGGACTGAGCAAGCACACAAGCTAAGGGGAACTCATGTTACCAAATCCAAGCTTGGTTGGCTCATCACACAACAGGCCAATAATTGGGAGATGAGGTGCTGAGGCAAGGAATAGTGACTTCATTTGGGGAGCTGGGTGTCTGAGAAAATGATGGACTAGAGTCCTAGAGTACCATCTTACAGTGTCTGGATGCCAGCTTCTTTTACAGAGGGCACGAGGAGGTGAGGAAGTGAAGTAAAAGGCCATAAGTCTTGCGAAGTATCTCCTGGTTTAGCCCATATTGGGAAGGGGATATATTAATTTCTTCTTTCTGCAGCCATTTCTGGGCAGTTTCAGAAGGCTTCCCAGTTCACTCAGTGGTAAAGAATCCGCCTGCAATGCAGGAGATGCAAGAGATGTGGGTTCTATCCCTGGATACAGACCATCCCCTGGAAGAGGGAATGGGAACCCACTCCAGTTTTCGTGCCTGGAAAATTCCATGGGCAGAGGAGCCTGGCAGATTGCAGTCCCTGGGGTTGAAGAGTCAGATTTGACTGAGTGCAGGGTCAGAATGTCTTGCTATGAGTGAGCAAAAACACTTTGGCTTAAGGCAGAGGGGCAGGTTCCCAGAAGCAGGCCATTGTGTATGCTTACAGCTATGGATAGCATCCTTTCAGCGATTACAGTAACAAAAGCATAGATAAACAGAGATTAAAACAGATCCAGCATGGAGTCAGATATTTCTATTCCCTGTTAAACTATGAGTGGAAATACAGAGTCCCAAGAATTGATTTGTATGGATAATAGAGGCAAATCCTTCATTTACTTTCTGCCTGCCCCCACTAGAATTCCATTCCAACAGAGCAGTATTTATAGTTTTTATATGGTTATAATAGCTCCAGAATCAATAGTGTTTAGAGATGTCTATAGAATCATTTAGAGTCACTCTCACATTGATAGAATAAACTCATCTTGTTGTAATTGAGGTGGAAAGATCACGCCCATTGGAACGCATCTGAGTGACAGTCCCTGTTCTGCCACTTAGAAACCGTGTGACCTCAGGCAATGACTCAGCCTCTCAGGGCCTCAGCTTACTTACCCATCAAATGCGGATAATAGTGACCTAAGGTGGTTGTGAAGATTAATACAAACACCACTGAGAACAGTGTCTTAGTCAAAATGAGTAATAAATATTATAACTTAAACACTATTTAAAAATATATGTATATAATAACAAGGTATATTGTTCAATGACAATATTTGCATTCCTATCTCTCCATCTATCTAATATTCTGAGACTATTATTGCTAATATGATCACTGAAAACAGCTACAATGTACTTTGAAGAGCTTTTTTTCCCATCTTGAGGCTGTCTATAACCATGGATCATTAGTTCAGTTACTAACTTTAGCCATTCTACTCATTGAATGTTAGTCCATCTTTTTTTCCTCGATGCAGTTTATGGAACTTTTATATAAGTAAATAAACATTTATTTTTTAAAGAAACAACATTTTATCTTCACTATTTCTTCTATTTGTTAAAAAAAAGTCTGTTACCGGTTTGTACATCTGGCTATACTTAGTCTCTTTGTTGGTTTTTGTTATTTTCTGTTTCTTAGCATGCCAGCTAGTGGCTTTTATTTTCAGCCATTATTTAATTATGGAGATTTTTACAACTGGACGTTTCTGAGCACAGCTCTTGCAATATCAGTGTTAGGAACAAGTTTTTAAGTATCAAACTGATTCACATATTTGGTCATTTTGTATTATAAATTCATTTTTTTAAATAATTCCTCCAGAGAAGGTATACTGGGAGATATGTATCTTGTTAACTTGTTCTTTGTAGCAAAAGACAGGGTTAGATTTTAAACATTCTGTAGACTCCCAATGGCTCAGTGGGCAGGCGACATAAGAGATGCAGGTTTGATCCCTGGGTTGGGAAGATCCCCTGGAATAGGAAATGGCTACCCATTCTAGTATTCTTGCCTGGGAAGTCCCATGGACAGAGGAGCCTGGCCGGGTACAGTCCATGGGATCCCAAGAGTCAGACGCGGACTTAGCGCCTTCACCACCACAGCCTCCTAGAAGTAGGCCTGCTGTTACTCACGCTGGTAAAGTCTGCCTCCCTGTTCAGGCTTCTTCTCGGTAATATCCACTTCCTTTTCTATCCTCTCCTTTATCCCAGACTTCTGAAAACATGTACGGAAATTCCCCTCCAGATTTGGGTCCTGTCTGAGTGCTGCTTGTTGACTTGGGTCCTTGCTCCGTCTGTGTAACTGCGGCTTTGCTTCCTGTCTGCGGACTGCTCTATTTCCTTCTCTCCCGGGCCCTGTTCACCCCTCACTACCTGACGGCTCTTCACCAAGTTCAGTGCTTCGGACCTGAAGTCCGCCTCCTCGGCTTGCAACACTGTCCCTCCTGGCTCCTTTGCTTTTTTCCTAATATTTTGCCCACCAACCCTTGCCAGCCTTCTTATTTGAGACTTCGTTTTAAATAAATTTCTGGTAAAGAGCTGCTGTTCATTTCTTTGTTTTAAAGTGATGATACAATCTTTGCATGGAGTTGCTTTTTCTGCTCACATCATGTATAAAACTTATTCTTTGTGTTCACCACTGATGTGTCTTTGGGTGCCCTTGTCCTTTGGTTTTGGTTGGTTAAATCACACTGCCTGTTGAGATATTTGGCTGGGCTTGTCCATCCCTTTCTGGTTGATCAGCCATCCTTCCTCAGTAGCCCCCAGACAGGCCCTTTGGTGCTCATCATGGTCAATAGAGCCCCTTCACTCACAGAAGCGGTCCTGCTTGGACCGTGTATCATACGTGGTCTTCGGGCTCAGTGGTTACGTTCCCTCTCCCTGTATTCCTAATTGTGCATGTATTTCTTTACTATAACGTGGAAAGAAAAATAACTCTCTGCATGGCAACAGTCTTCACACTGTTCCCTCTCAGTCTGGAAAGAAGATATCATATAATTTCCCTGCCTTCCTTTCCTACCCTGTGAACAAAACATTTCCCTCCCTCCTTTTTTCCTTGGCCCCAAATCTGAGTTTTGATCTTTTAGTTCATTTAATTTCAAAATATTATGAGAATGTGTATGTTTGGCAGTGCCTTTTTTTCTTAATGTCAGGAATCCTTATTTAGCATTTATATTAACTCAGAATAGCATCATCCTTGATGCAACTCCATGCAGTCCCTCACTGCTCTCTCTCAGTGATTTCAAATTTTCTGAGGTTGTGATATTTGGATGGAGTCTTTCTCAGTTATTTTTTTGACTGGGGTTTTGTGGGCAGCAGAGTCGTGGAGTCTGTGCTGTCTTTGCCCTGTGATGACGTGTTCCCATCCTGTGCTTGGCTTTGCTGGCGTGGTCTGTGTCTGTGTCTTTTTCCAGCAGCTTCTTTCATGTTAGGATTTTGTTCTGGGTCTTCTGCTGGTTTGTTCTTCTCCGAGGACCTCAGGCAGGTGTTTTCTCTTTCCTGCCTGCTGAGGTCCAGGAGCTGGAACACAGACGTGGGGTCTCATCAAAATGGACCCGTTGGCAGCGCACCCTTTGGTGGGTTTCCAGTCCCCAGTCTGGGCACTGGGAGATTGGGGCTCTTCATTCTCAGTGTCAATGCCATACACTCTCCAGTTACCTCTAAACTTGGTGATGACCCGGAGCAAAACACAGACAGGCTTCTCCTCGTCTATTTTTAGGCGTGAGAGTGCCTGTTGTGAGTTCTACTCAGACAACTATTACCTAGTTGGAGATAGATTCCCAGGCGCGTTCTTCTAGGATATCATTAGGAAGGGAGAGAGGGTTTTGTCTGCTTTGTTCTCTGCGTTATCGCTAATGCTGAGAGGAGTGCCTGGCACGAATTAGTGAGCAAATGGGTGCCCTTTAGAGGTCATACCATGGTCGGCTGGTGAGAGTTTTGGAGAAGGGATGTCCCATAGCATCTCTGCAGTATCACATGCTCATTTCTCACAGTAGGGCCATTTTTTCTTCTTTAAAAATGAGCATAAATTTGTCTTACTGAGGGCAATAGTTAACAGTATTCATTTGCCATCTTTTTCAATAAAAGAGGAAAGATAAAATATAAAGCATATGGTGAGAGACTTCCCTGGTTGTCCGGTAGCTAAGACTCTGTGCCAGGGGTCTGGGTTTAATCCCTGGGCAAAGAACTAGGTCCCACATGCCGCAATGAAGAGGTCACACGCCACAACAAAAGATCCCATGTGTCACAACTAAGAACTGGCACAGCCAAATAAACTTAAAAAAAAGCATAAAGGTGACTATTAAGAAGGCTTAAGGCTGGAAAGGGCAGTTGTACTAAGGGCGTCCCAAAAACTTGATTCTTGCAAGGATACAGAGATGGACCTCTAGAGGCTGTTCCTGGTGGAGGAAAGTGTCTTTGCCAAGGGTGAATTAATGGCTGTGAAGTTGGGCTTGTCCCTGTGAGGGCATTTGTGATCAGGCTAACATGAGACCAGTCAGTAGCTGAGGCCTGAGAGACTGCAGGACTGGTTACGTGAGGCTGGAAGGTGGCTTAGATGGAGACAGACAGGCAGCGTCCTCGTGTGATGTGGACCCAGTGAGAGGAGGCCTTGGAGCAGCGCTGGTGCTCAGCCACTCCCCACTCTTAGCACCTAATTTCGAAAAAGAAAGGAGGAGAAAACAGCTCTTTTTGTTGTTGTGATAAAAAAATCTCCTAGAGACTCTAGAAATGATGAAGTTAGTTCATGCATGCCAACTTCAGTGGTGTCTGAAGTTAGTTCATTAATGCTAACTTGAGTAGTGTCTGACTCTAGGCTCCTCTGTCCATGGGATTCTCCACAGTATTGGAGTGGGTTGCCATGCCCTCTTCCAGGGAATCTTCCCAGCCCAGGGACTGAACCTGCGTCTCTGCTGCTGCTGCTAAGTCACTTCAGTCGTGTCTGACTCTGTGTGACCCCATAGATGGCAGCCCACCAGGCTCCCTCATCCCTGGGATCTTCCAAGCAAGAATACAGGAGTGGCCTCCTGAATTTGCAGGCGGGTTCTTTACCACTAGCGCCACCTGGAGGAATCCTCAAAGCCAGGCTCACTGTTTTACATGTGCAGAGGCTGCTGGGAAGGCGGTGATAGGTGGTTATGCTGTAGCAGTGTAATCTTTTGTATACACTGTCCTCTGGTCACGCAGTGTACTTTCATATTTGTCTCTATCTGAGTGTATTTGCACACACCAAAATGTCTGAGTGTGTGTGTGTGTATGTGTGTGTTGAAGGTCAAAATGTTAATAGTGATTATATGCTCCTGGAGAAGGAAATGGTAAACCGCTGCAGTATTCTTGCCTGCAGATTCCCATGGACAGAGGCGCCCGGTGGGCTACAGTCCATGGAGTCACAAGAGTCAGAGACGACTTAGCGACTAAACCACCATATGCTGTACTGGGGGTAGAATTCTAATTCTGGGTAGATTTAACTTTTTAAAAATATGTGCTTTGTATTTTCAAGCTTTTCTGAAACTTGAATAGTGATTTTTAGAACAGGAATAGATGCTGTGGTGATTGTAGCTTACTTTCAATGCATCAGCATATAGCATGTAAAGTTGTCACCTGGGTTCTCATCAGAGCGTAGGGTGGTTTTAAGTAGGAAGCACATACTTAAGAAGTGACCACTCTCAGAAGTTTTATTTCACATATTTCCAGCAACTAGGCCCCTTGGCTAATTTGTTTATTAAATATAAAAAATGAACTTTTGTTGTTGAGAATGATAACTTGTTACTTAACATGATGAATTTCAGAAGTGGGCATTTCTTGGGATAGTAATTCTAAATTCATGGACTGGCTGAAAGTATTTTAGACATCCCCACCTATATGTGGATGGGGCTAAGGCGTCTGTCTTCAGCGTGTAGGGATGATATTCTGGGCTCAGTCCTTCAGTGGTCTAGTATTCAGCCTCTGATTGCCTCAACCTAGCCTTAAGTTGAAGGAATCTTGGCTCTGGATATTGGGAATAGCCGTAGATGAAAAATTAATAAACTGGTGGCTTAATGAATTGAAAGACTAGAAGCCTGAAACTTTATCCAGTTTATAGGTAGGCTGTGAAGACCACCTTTTATGCTCTATTGCTGATAAGCACTTTATTGTAAGACTCTGTTGCAGAATTCTTTCTCTAGGTAGCAGTCCTCATAACTTGGCAGGTTGTGGGGAAGAGGGAAAGCTATTAATAGCATCCATCTGAGACTTCGTCAGTGGGTACCACCATCGACCCAAAGGAACCTGAGTCCAGGTATGGCTTAAATCAGATAGTAACAAACGGTGTGTAGAAGGGGAGAGATCTAAAGTTGTTATGTCAGTAATCTCTTCACCATAGGTTTTTTAAAAATAAAAATTAACTTTCTACAGACAGTCATTCAGATGAGTTTATTTAAATACCTGTCATGCAGGTGAAGGAGAAGGCCTTTGAGTTGACTGTCTTTGCCTCTTCGGATCGTTTCAGCACATTGATTCTCTTGCACGCTTTGGAGATCAAAGCAAGCAAAGATGTAGAAAGAATGCTTTTGGTTAAAGATATTAAAAACCATGTTATGTCTCAGATTCAATTTCCCATTTGCTGTTTTGCATGGAGCATTGTATTATTTGCCCTTAATCTCAATGAAAATGTGATGCAAAATATAATCGGCAATTACCATTCATCTATTTTTCCAAAGGCAGATGTGTGGATGTTTCCATTTGAGGTTTCTTGTTTCCCTTTGATTGGTTCTCTCTTTAACGCATCCCGAAACTGTAGACACGGGCTCTGCAAGCAGCATCTTTTATAAGTCAGGCACTAGGTCAGTCCTTCAATAGAAATAAAATGGAAATCTTTATCTGTTCCAACATCAGAAGAATTAAATATGAGCTCCAGTGATTCCTTTTGCATTCAGCAAACAGTTCACTTATTCCTGTGTCTACTTAACATATGGATCATCACTTTTGCATGTAAATGAATGCTTCTACGACCTCATCCTTCTTTCCATTGCTTCTTTCTTGAGTGATTTGCTATGATTAGTACTTGATTAAAATCATGTTTTCACCCATATGTGCATCACACATTCATAAATACAGTTGATGTGGTGGAGGGGTATCTTTTTCCTTTGATAATAATTTATAAAATTAATACATTTGGAAGGATAATGTACTGCATAATCTAGTAACTAGAATTAAATGAATACAACTGTTCTAATTTTATAAATAAATTGGGAATTTTTCACTGTACTTTTCAAATATAAGCTGTGATCTGATCTTCACAGCATCTTCTGGATAGAGAGGATTTAACATGTAATGAAGTTTGTGCTAATCTGTTACAGGAAACGATCACTTTTTAATTTGTAATTGTCCCTTTTCAGTTTTATCATGTCATGTTTGTCTGATTTAATTTTCTGTCTGTCTTAAGCCTTGGAATGCATAACATACACAAAGTCCACATCTTATACTCAGCTTTTGCTGGGTCTGCCATTGCCCCTGTTAAGGATAACTGGACTGGCATTCTCTACCCTGCTAAAGTCCTGTCTTACCATTAAGCTCTTCACACATTTTGCGTGACTTTATACTCTGTGATCTTATAAATAATTCATTGGCCTCAGTTTTCTCATCTCTGAAGTGGGAGGTGTTTTTATTAGGAAACCTTTAGTTTTCATTCAGGAACTGGCATCCATTTATTCAATGGTTATCAAACATTTATTGAACAGGGATTATGGATTCACAAAGATGACCAAAAATGTTACAACGATCATAGGTTTCCAAAGCTATGAACAGGGTGACTGGGGCCAGTTCCTCAAAGGCCATGAGAATTCAAAGAATGGAAATGTGGATTAGAAGTTACATATGTGTTGCCTATTTCTTTTGAATAATATGGATCAGTGTTTGTTTGTTTCTTTCCCTGATTCTCTTCCATGCTCTTTATAGAGCATCACAGTAAGGGCTGCATATTAAGTGGATGTACACACGGCACTGCTCATGGTTAAAATGGACTTTGGTTTCCATTAGAAGGACTCTCCCATTTTATCTTGTCCAAAATATGAGGTATTTTTAGTTTTTATAGTTTCATGAAAAATCATCTCATAGTATTCTTCATTTGGACTCATTTTCTTATTTGTGCATTAAATACGTTAAATTTGGTTTTAAGAATAGACTGAAACAGAAGGCCTATCAAGTGTCATATGCTGTTGCAGACATGGAGACTCTACAGCTTTTAGATATGTGAATATCTTTCAGGCTCTCACTCAGTTTTAGGACCATCCCTAGTAATACATTAGTAGTTAGTATTTTATGAGATTTACAATGGTCTTTTGATGAACATTGGGTATGTATTTCAGCTTATTATCACAACAGCCTTCAGAGGCTGGTACAATTATTTATTTAGACTTTTTTTTTTTTCTCTGAGAGGTGAGACAATTGAGATTTGGAAAGTTTAAGTAACTTATCCCAAGGTCAAAGAGTTAGTAAGATGTGAAGCTGGGATTTCAAGCTAAGAGCTCTGATTCTAGAGTCAGAGCCCTTGAGATTCACTGAGCCAATGCCAACTGCCTTGGATATGTAGGAATGCCGCTACAGTATGGACCTACAGATGGCTGATTACCAAGAAGTGTGGCTTGATGAAATGAAAATTAAATCAACACTATTGTATTTGCCTCATCTGATTATTGAACACGTAACTGCATATGTATAATCTCATACCTGCAGTTTGATAAACTGCAGCTCTGGAAAAGATCAAGTATAAATAAACCTACTTATGTACATCTGTAAAAAAAAGAAAAAAAAGGACTGACTTGAAGGAGGATAGGTGGATTCTTCAGACCAA
Organism: Capricornis sumatraensis; assembly: GCF_032405125.1. Taxonomy (NCBI): domain Eukaryota; kingdom Metazoa; phylum Chordata; class Mammalia; order Artiodactyla; family Bovidae; genus Capricornis; species Capricornis sumatraensis. The sequence continues at coordinate 9,283,935 of NC_091089.1, read as the reverse complement.
ACACCATAGAACCCATAGCACTCCTGTAATAAAAGCTATTTAAATTTTTACATCTTCACAGTTAAGATTAGTATTATATTCAGTACTTTGGATCATGAGTTCTTTTGAATTAATGTAAATGCCCTGCTATCTACTTAGTTGTTGTAAGGTGGTGGTGGTGGTGTTCAGTTGTCAGTCATGTCCTACTCTTTGCAACCCCATGGACTGCAGCACGCCATGCTTCCCTATACTTCATTATTTCCTGAAGTTTGGTCAAACACGTGTCCACTGAGTCAGTGATGATATCCAATCATCTCATCCTCTGTCATCCCCTTCTCCTCTTGCCCTCAGTCTTTTCCACCATTAAGGTCTTTTCCAATGAGTTGGCTCTTTGCATCAGGTGGCCAAAGTATTGGAGGTTCAGTATCAGTCCTTCCCATGAATACTCAGGGCTGATGTCCTTCAAAATTGACTGGTTTGATCTCCTTGCAGTCCATGGGACTTTCAAGAATCTTCTCCAACACCACAGTTCAAAAGCATCAATTCTTCGGTGCTCAGCCTTCTTTCCGGTCCAACTCTCACATATGTGAGGTGGTAAAATAATGCAATTCTGCACTGTTGGTGGGCATCCTAATTCTCAACCAAGCAACCAAATACACACATATTTTTCCTGAAGAGCTACAATTTCTTTAATGTTCATGCAATATTTATGTGCGACTTCCTGACTATATACTGCTTGTTCTGGAGCAAAAAGCTTCCTAGTGAATGCTCCCCACAGGAAATCAGAAATATTTCAGACTAGAGAGAGGATTGAAAGGACACTGAACACTAGGGAGAATTATGTTAAAGCCTCAATTAATAGTTAAGAATCTCATGTTTTATGAAGCAATGGACAAAGAATTAATGTCAAAAATATACAAGCAACTCCTGCAGTTCAATTCCAGAAAAATAAAAGATCCAATCAAAAAGTGGGCCAAAGAACTAAACAGACATTTCTCCAAAGAAGACATACAGATGGCTAACAAACACATGAAAAGATGCTCAACATCACTCATTATCAGAGAAATGCAAATCAAGACCACAATGAGGTACCATTTCACGCCAGTCAGAATGGCTGCTATCCAAAAGTCTACAAGCAATAAGTGCTGGAGAGGGTGTGGAGAAAAGGGAACCCTCTTACACTGTTGGTGGGAATGCAAACTAGTACAGTCACTATGGAGAGCAGTGTGGAGATTCCTTAAAAGCTGGAAATAGAACTGCCATATGACCCAGCAATCCCACTGTTGGGCATACACACAGGAAACCAGAATTGAGAGAGACACATGTACCCCGATGTTCATTGCAGCACTGTTTATAATAGCCAGGACGTGGAAGCAACCTAGATGTCCATCGGAAGATGATGGATAAGAGAGCTGTGGTACATATACACAATGGACTATTACTCAGTCATTAAAAAGAACACATTTTAATCAGTTCTAATGAGGTGAATGAAACTGGAACCTATTATACAGAGTGAAGTAAGCCTGAAAGAAAAACACTAATACAGTATACTAATGCATATACATGGAATTTAGAAAGATGGTAACGATAACCCTGTATGCAAGACAGCAAAAGAGACACAGATGTATTGAGCAGTCTTTTGAACTCTGTGGGAGGGGTGGGATGATATGGGAGAAGGGCATGGAAACATGTAAATTATCATATGTGAAACGAATTGCCAGTCCAGGTTCGATGCATGATACAGGGTGTTCAGGGCTGGTGCACTGGGATGACCCAGAGGGATGGGATGGGGAGGGAGGTGGGAGAGGGGGTTCAGGATGGGGGACACATGTGCACCCGTGGTGGATTCATGTCAATGTATGGCAAAACTAATACAATATTGTAAAGTAAAATAGATAGAAAAAAAGAGAATCTCATGTTTTAAAAGACATTCTGAAGAAAATATTCACCTTAACGTATCTCCTAAAATCAAATTTATTCACCCTTTTGTTCTGAATTGTCAAACTGTAGTGTCACTCACATTTCTTTAGTGGCTTGTGGGACCAGAATATATGTGCATGCTCAGTTGTGTCCAACTCTTTTCAGACCCATGGACTGTAGCCCACCAGGCTCCTCTGTCCATGGGATTCTCCAGGCAAGAATACTGGAGTGGGCTGCCATTTCCTCCTCCAGGAAACAGACCCAGGGGTCAAATCCATATCTTCTGTGGCTTCTGCATTGGCACGTGGATTCTTCACCATTGTGCCACCTGGGAAACCCAGATAATCAATATGTAAATTTCATCAGATGTACAGAATGCTAATTTTTTTTTTTTTAAAACCCGTAACTTGATTAAGTGTATTTAAGTTGTAGGACTTCTTCAAATTTTGCCAGTTGTTAGTAATATTATTTTTCTGGTCCAGAATCAAAACTAATATCATGGATTATGTTTCATTTTCATGCCTCCTTGATATATTTTATTCTTTAATAATTCCTCAGTCTTCATGCTTTAGGTCCTTCAGAGTTTTGAAAAGTACTGGCCTGGTTATTTGTTAGACTGGTTCTGCATTTGGTTATGATGTTACCTAATGGTTAAATTCATGTTGCACATTCTTGGCAAGAATACAACAAAATGAGGCTGTGTGCCTCTCAATGCCTCATATCAGGAGACCCATGTGGTGATCTCTCCTGTTGTTCACAGTTAACAGTGACGTTAACTTGAATCTCTTGGTTAAGGTATTGTCTGCTGCAAGTTTATCATTTCTCTTTTTAAAGATCAGTATTTGGCAACAGCCAAGTGCAGCCATGAAATTAAAAGACGCTTCCTCCTTGGAAGGAAAGTTATGACCAACCTAGAGAGCATATTCAAAAGCAGAGACATTACTTTCCCAACAAAGGTCTGTCTAGTCAAGGCTATGATTTTTCCTGTGGTTGTGTGTGGATGTGAGAGTTGGACTGTGAAGAAAGCTGAGCACCAAAGAATTGATGCTTTTGAACTGTGGTGTTGGAGAAGACTCTTGAGAGTCCCTTGGACTGCAAGGAGATCCAACCAGTCCATTCTGAAGGAGATCAGTCCTGGGTGTTCATTAGAAGGACTGATGCTGAAGATGAAACTCCAGTGCTTTGGCCACCTCATGCGAAGAGTTGACTTATTGGAAAAGACTGTGATGCTGGGAGGTACTAGGGGCAGGAGGAGAAGGGGATGACAGAGGATGAGATGGCTGGATGGCATCACCGACTTGATGGACGTGAGTTTGAGTGAACTCCAGGAGCTGGTGATGGACAAGGAGGCCTGGCTTGCTGCGATTCATGGGGTTGCAAAGAGTCAGACACGATTGAGTGACTGAACTGAACTGAAGTGATACTTACAGTATGCTGGTAGCTGAAATATACTGAAAATCGGGGCATTTACTTGGTCTCAAGGAACATCTCATAAGCTATTTATTGATTACAAAGAGAAATGATAAACTTGTTCTTTATGGGCTTGCCTGATAGCTCAGTTGGTAAAGAATCCACCTGCAATGCAGGAGACCCCAGTTCAGTTCCTGGGTTGGGAAGATCCATTGGACAAGGCATAGGCTATCCACTCCAGTATTCTTGGGCTTCCCTTGTAGCTCAGCTGGTAAAGAATCTGCCTGCAATGTGGGAGACCTGGGTTCAATCCCTGGGTTGGGAAGATCTCCTGGCCTGGAGAATTCCATGGGGTCAGAAAGAATCTGACACTACTGAGCCACTTTCCCTTTTCTTTCATTGTTCTTTATATATTCGTTAGTTGGAATTATAGGAAAGAGCTCTTCTCTCCCTGTTGGTTTATTGAATTGTTGCGTCACTTTACTCTTCTGGTGCCTTGTTCTCTTCTGTGGGGTATAATCTGTTACTACCATTTCTGCTGTAATTGGTTCAAATCTGGTCATTAGCAGCCTTTCAAGTTGGCTCCTGTGCTCTTTGACATGCCCTAAATTTGCCATGCTTTGAAATATAGCAATAGATGATACGTTTCCATAAAGGGGGAAATATAAACAAATGATTAACCTCTTATACAATTTCCACTTTATGATTCATGTGATTATGTGAGTATGCATATATACAGCTATATAGTTAAAAAAACTTTGACGTTGAATAATGTGTTTTAAAAGTCACTGACTTTTAAAAATCAATAGATTTTTAAATAGTGTTTTTTTTTCTTTTTAATCACACAGCTTCTGCAATGTAACATTTTCCTCCAGAAACAAAAGCACTATTCACCAGTTAGTTTCGCCTAAACAAAGTTTCTGTTCTAGCTGCTTGGTCAACAGATTCATTTACTCAATCAATACAACTGAGAACAAAAGTCTGGGTCAACCAGGAAGGTGATAAGATAAAATAGCTCACTTTTTCCTCATACATCCTTTCTCTAGTCGGTGCCTCGTCATTGATGGGAAAAGGTGACCCCTCTGAAATGAAGCATCTGAGCTACTCACAGCATTCAGCCAGCACCTTTACTTATGAGAGGGAAATGAAAACAAGTGGGGCCTTCTTATTTGTCCATTCTATACATAGTCTAGGACTGAATCTGCTAATCGCAAACTCCCACTCCCTCCACCTCACCCCCCCTCCCCCGCCCCACCCTGTGGCAACCACAGGTTCACTCTCTCTCTCTGTGAGTCTGTTGCTGTTTCTAGGCAGGCTTATCTGAATGTGGACGCACCACTAGCAACACCCTGTACTACACAGTGGGAGTGGACATCCCCTTCTGTACAAAAAGTATCTGGACTCCATTTCTCCTTCAGAATTTTCTGCTCATATAATGCATTCTTCTCATCTTTCAGCAGATCCTTCAGAGGTTCGTAGACACTGTGACCAGAGATGAGTTCTCTCTTCTCTTGTTAACGATCAAGCACAGAACCTGACAGCCCAGCCCTGCAAACGTAAATCTCATAAGAGCATTTTATTTTAGGCTCTGTTCTGATTTTGCATAGAAAAACCTTACACTACCTAGAAATGTGTATATAAGAATGAGATCTAGAGTAAAAGCTTTTGAGGAAGTAGAAACTTTATTTTTTTTTAAAGGATTAAAAAATGTTATTGAAGTATGCTTGATTTACAATGTTATGTTAGTTTCTACTGCGCAGCAAAGTGATTCATTTATACATAGCTACATTCTTTTCCCTTATGGTTTAATCACAGATACTGAATATAGTTCCCTGTTCTGTATAGTAAGACCTTGTTGTTTATTCATCCTGTATACAGTTGTTTGCATCTGCTAATCCCAAACTCCCAAACCATCCCTCCCCTACCTGTGATTTTGTATTTGTCCCCATAGGATTTTCCAACAATCGCCAATACTATTCCAAATAAAAATTTACAATATCTGTGATATTTACTTTGGATTGTAGCCCAAGATATGAATATCTATTAATTGGGATACAGATTGAATCTGTATATTTCATATTTTTAAAACTTTTATTTCGTATTGGCATATAGCTAGTTAACAATGTTGTGATAGTTTCAGGTGAACGGCAAAGGGACTCAGCCATACCTCTACATGTATCCATTTTCTCCCAAAGTCCAGACACCACCTAGCATTGAGCAGAGTTCCCTGTTCTATACAATGTGTCCTTGTTGGTTTCTATCTTAAATATAGCAATTTAAAAATAGATCTTCACATGACATAAGTAGACCATACTACCTTGTTCTTAAATTATGGTAGATGAAATTCTTGAGTTTCTACAGGGGCTGGGCAGTTTCTGTATATTGTCAGGTGTAATAAAAAAAATATATATTCATCTAACACATCTACTGGGGGCAAAGTCCTGTGTGCTGAATGTTGAGGGGAAGCCAGATCAGAAGGAACATTCCTGCTGCTCTCATGATACTTGAGATGTGGCAGGAGAAATGTACGCTTGTATCACTCTAATAAATAGGTATTTGTGAGCTTACAGATGGGAAGTTACCATTTTTGAAGACCCTGGGATGGGAGGCGCGGCAGGTGGATTTGAGGAAAGGAGAGAAAATTCATGGGGCTGGAGGGAAGGAGAGGGTGGACTGGGAGCCCGGGCTGCATCCAGAAAAGCGCTGTGTTAGGTTAAAACAGGCGATGGCACCCCACTCCAGTACTCTTGCCTGGAAAGTCCCGTGGACGGAGGAGCCTGGTGGGCTGCAGTCCATGGGGTCATGAAGAGTTGGACATGACTGAGTGACTTCACTTTTCACTTTCATGCATCGGAGAAGTAAATGGCAACCCACTCCAGTGTTCTTGCCTGGAGAATCCCAGGGACAGGGGAGCCTGGTGGGCTGCTGTCTGTGGGGTCGCACGGAGTCGGACATGACTGAAGCAACTTAGCAGCAGCAGCAGTAGCAGCACAATTTGAAGTGAGAGGAATGTGAGTTGTGATTTATTCATTTTTTTAAAATTTAAATTTATTTATTTTAATTGGAGGCTAATTACTTTACAATATTGTATTGATTTTGCCATACATCAACATGAATCTGCCACGGGTGTACACGTGTTTCCCATCCTGAACCACCCTCCCACCTCTCTCCCCGAACCATCCCTCTGGGTCATCCCAATACACCAGCCCCAAGCATCCTGTATCATGCATCGAACCTGGACTGGTGATTTGTTTCTTATATGATATTATACATGTTTCAATGCCATTCTCTCAAATCAATCCACCCTCTCCCTCTCCCACAGAGTCCAAAAGACTGTTCTATATATCTGTGTCTCTTTTGCTGTCTCGCATACAGGATTATCATTACCATCTTTCTAAATTCCATATATATGTTAGTATACTGTATTGGTGTTTTTTCTTTCTGGCTTACTTCACTCTGTATAATAGGCTCCATTTTCATCCACCTCTTTAGAACTGATTCAAATGTATTCTTTTTAATGGCTGAGTAATACTCCATTGTGTGTATATACCACAAAGCTGAGCTGTGATTTATATTCACCTCTTCAAAACAGCCCTGCAGTTACTGAGAAGGAAATTGAAGGGAATAGGGGAGTTCAGGTCTGAGAAGCTGCAGTGGTGGCCACACAGGAAAGGGGACCTGAGTGTTCTGGAGGCCAAGCTCATAAACAACACACCCCTGGGACCCCAACTTCTCCTCCAAACACTGCCTGCTCTGAGTGCTTAACCAACAAACAGTCGCGATTTCTGTTTCTCCCTGTGAAAAGCAACAGCTCTCAAGTAAAATGGAGCCTGCCATATTTTTTCAGGGCGTTGTCTGAATTCTTCTGCCTGCCTGCTATTTCTCCACCCTGACTGTCCCTTGAAATCAGCTGGTGAGCTTTTCAATTTCCCTACGCCTGGGTTCCAGGGTTCCCAGATGGCTCAGTGGTAGAGAATCAGCCCGACAATGCAAGAAATGTGGGTTCCATCCCTGGGTTGGGAAGATCCCCTAGAGAAGGAAATGGCAACCCACTTCAGCATTCTTGCCTGGGAAATCCCATGGACAGAGGAGCCTGGCAGGCTACTATTCATGGGGTTGCAAAAGAGTCAGACACAACTCAGTGGCTAAACACCAACTCCCCTGGGCTCCACTGCTTGGATCCATGGGTTTGCAATTCAGCACAGATGTTCTTGTTATACAAAGCACCTTGGCAAAGTCTGTCCTTCATTTGGTTGAGAATCCCTGTTCTGGTTCCTCAGATTTCTTTTAGGGAGCTTAACTCACAGGTCAGCACTTACGTTGTGTCTCAGGGTGAATGTGGGATGTTCCCAGAGGTCAAACTTTTACATTCAAATAGTCATTGTCTTTCAATCTACATAGGTTTTTTTTTATATTTAAATATAGAGATTACCGTAGACTTAGACGTAGTAAGATGATTGAAGCCTCAGTATACCCTATTGATATCTCATTTTGGTGGTCACACAAATATTCTCTGAGAGAGCCATGACACAGAATAAAGAAATGAGGTGTCTGTGTTCCACAATAGACTTGTTTGGTTAGCTTCCCTCTTATTAAATCAGATTTCTCAGGAGAACTGCTCTTGAAGCAGAATCAACAGATATATTCACAGCCCATCTCTTTCCCTGGAATAATTATGCATCACTGTGAATTTTGTAGTCATCTCCCCTTCATTCTGACACTCTAAATTGCTGGTTCAAAATGCCTTTTCCTCAGTGAGGTGGAAAAGGACATGATATCTGGCTTCTTTTCTGCTGAAGAGCTAATAATGAGAAAATATTATGCTGTCTTTGGCAAGCAAAGACCCCAGGAGAAATCTAAAGAGTTGTTTCGACTAGCATCTCATTACAATTGGAAACCTTTATCATTTTAACTCAACTAAAAAAAAATTATTTTGTGGGGTTTTTTTTTTTTTGCCTTTAAAAGTTCAAAAATATTTTTGATTATTGAGTCCAAAAATAATCCCTTAGATTTAACAGCTACCAGGTTCATCTTTGAATAAATCATATTTTATATTACATTAAGATCCAGTTGGGAGAGCTCATTGATATCATTCATTATTATGTAAAAATTATTCTTTTGTAGACCAGAGAGGTTTTGTCATGGGCTGAATTTCCTAAATTTTTTTTTTTACCACCTAACTTCTTAAGATGGTTTTACTGAGGTTTATTGGAGTTTATAGAGTATTATATCACAAATCATTTTTGTGATATCAGAATTGCCTTTACTACTTGAAACCCATAGGGTCATGTCTATCCCCCTGTAGTATTAGGAATTGGAGATACTGAACTAGGTAATTCGTGTTGCATTTGTTTCCTGGTGTCTCATGTCCAGCACCTTCCTTTCACTCAGCTATTAATATTTCTGCTCTGCTGTGATGTCCGCTTTGTGTGTCAGTTTGGCAGAGTGATAGCCACCAGTTATTCAGACAGTGATCTAGGTTTTGCTGTGAAGGTTTATTGTGTTGCAGATGAGATTAAAGTCTGTGATCAGTTGATTTAAATAAAGGAGAATATTCTAGATAATCAGAGGGAGTTCAATTAGTAGAAAGGGATTAGGAGTAGAATTCAGGATCTCCTGAGGAAGAGCAAATTCTGCCCTTGGATAGGAACTTCAGTCCTGTGCCCAAGCGTCCCTTCCTTCTTTTCCTGAGGGTTTAGCCTGCGGCTTTGAACTGACCCTGCCAGTCCCCTACAGTCTCATTAGCCATTCCTCACGGCATCTGCCTTAAAGTAAAGTAAAGCCCCTTCTGGCTCTGTTTGCCCAGTGGAAGCCCGTCTTGGCACACACACCTTCTGATCTGCATGTCCTCCTCTGCCCCTGCCATCTAGGCATGGGGACCAAGGCTTTTCATCCTTGAATTTCCATGAGAACTGTCTGAGCACCTGGTAAACTGGAGATCCTGTTAGACAGTCTGGGGTGGGGCCTGAGTGTCTGCATTTCCTACAACCTCCTAGTTGGGAGATGGATTCTTGATGAAATGCCAAACAGTAACTAGTTAAGGCTTTGTGGATCATAAAATTTCTGCTTATCCCTGCTATTGCAATACAAAAAGTATTACAGACCATATTCAAACAGACAGACATGGTTTATTCTAATAACGCTTCATTTACAAAAGTAAGGCACCAGGAACACTGAAGATTTCCAACACTTGTCTGAGATTCTGCCAGTGCTCTTCATTCAGGGGCTATACTCTCTGTAGCAACATTTTAGAGCAGAGGTTCAGGGCAGTAATGGATACATTTTTTATATAATCTGAGTGTTCCAATGGTATACTGGACTCTTCTACTACCAGGTAAGGAAAGCCAGTTCTTAAATATTTGGGAATTTTGTGAGCCAGTTGTTAAATTATTATTATTGAAATTGACCATTGTGGAAGTATTTGTACAATGAAAATCAGCACATGCTAAAAGCCAGGACTTTTTTTTTTTTTTCATTCCAGGGGCTGGGGGCCATTTAGTAGAAAACGACGAGCGTTGACTCCTTCAGGGTTATTTACAAATTGAAATTCATCATGTTGAAAGAATTATAGAAATATGTTTATATAAAATGGCAAATGAAATATTTCAGCTGACATTCATTAAATATTAAAATCTGACTTCTGGGTTGAGTCTTCTGTAGAACACAAAAGATGAGGTTCATCTGGTTGTTTTGCCTGGGCATGTGAAAATAAAGGCTGATTAAAAGATATCTATGGATTTCAGCCCTTGGTTTTCCCTTTAGAGTGTGAAAAAGGAGCAAGAGTGTTTTAGACCACAGAGAGTTGGCCGACTGAGGAGTTACAGGCAGCCTAATTTGTTCCCCTTGCATGTCATCTCTGGTCAGGGAGAGGCAGCACAATCCTGAAAATCACATAATGTTGAGGATAAAAGGATTTATTTTCAACTCAGTTGACACTATCTATTTTCTTACTGGAATTTGAAGAGTATTTTCTTTTCTTAGATATTAGTGTCATCCCTGGTAGAAGTTGGAGCTAAATTTGTAAGCATTTAGTATTAAAAGTGTCTTGGAAAAGTGCCCACTCATCTTTGTCTTTTACAACTAGCTCGCTGGAGCCCGAGAGGTGAAATGGTTCGGGAAATGTCGTGGGCAGTCAAGAGCAGAGTTGGGCGTGGCCCTCGGCCTGCCCGTATTCCTGCACCATGGACGTCCTTCTGTCCTCTAGCCTCTTTCTGTGTTTCTTGGCTCCTACCACGAGCCAGGCTGGGTGCTGGGCTCTGGGCAAAGAACACTGAGGAAAAGACGTCCTTGTTCTTGGGAAGTGCCCAGTCTTCTGTAAGTAAAGCACTAATTCCAGTGTGTTCGGAGCCTTAAGGCAGGTGGGGAAAGTGTTCTGCAGGGCCACAGAAACTGGAACATTGATCTCTGCAATGACAAGAAGCTTCCAACAGTAGGGACACTGATTCTGTTTCTTAAAATGAATGTTTGTTGAAGGAATACATGGACGTGGTAAGTGATTAGTTAGATATCTCACAGTGAGAGTGTTCTTGCAGATCAGGTCTTTGTCTTACCCTCACTGTCCTCTCCAGTAAAGGAAGATCCTGTCGAGATGCTCCTCAAAGAATAAGAAAATGACTCATCAAGGTCTGTGCACCCCGTCAGTAAAAACCATCCCTTTTCAGGGGACAGCTAGGGCAGCGTCTGAGGAGGTGTATTTATCTCATATTGAGAAGTCCAAATCCAGCACCTCAGGGCAGGAAGAAGACAGAGGCTGGGAGGCTTTCAAGGACTTTCAAAGCTTTCAAGGACTCAACTCTTGGCTGCTGATCAGCAAAGCTCCTCTCACGGGGCCTCTCCACTCAGCTTCGGAGATGTGCGGCAGCGGGTGGTTCTGGCTCCTGGAAGGCAGCGGTGTTCATCTCCTCTAGCTTCCCGTGCCTGCAGCTGGGTCAGCTGCCTGGGTGCCGTCTGCCCTGATTGGCAGTACTTGACCGTGGACACAGGCAGACCTCATAGATGAGGGGCTAGGGTCTGTTTGGGGACAGAGTGTTTACCAGCATTCTGTCATCCCTTTGTCAGTCTCTACAAACTTCTGGCAACAGGAAGAAAGAAGTGACTGGACTGAAGGTGATGTCAGGACCGAGCGGCAGAGAGACGGGGGTAAGGGTCACGATGGCAGGGGTGTTGGAGGGGCTGACGTAGAGCAGACACTCTGTGTGGAAGCATGGATCCAGAAAAGAAGAGTGAGTGAGTGTGCCCTGGTTGGGCGGACAAGGATCACCTGTGTCTCACTACCACCCTTTTTGGAAACTGGTGCTAGTGTGTGTGTGTGTACACACCTGTGTTTGGAGACAAACCCACTCAACATGCCATTGTCCCTGAAGGCACCGCTGTTGCCTGGATATCTTGACAGGTTTGGATGCATCCTCTGGCCTTCTTTCTCAGATTGAAGGCAAGCTTTAGGAATTCAGAGAAACCCTAGAACTTGTCCTAGAGTCACCTCAGTGTTGGACCCAGCTTTCTCCTAAAGTATGCGGTGACATGTAATTTAAACTTATTTTATTAATGTATATTTTTTCATGGGAGAGAAAGCTATGACAAACATAGCAGAGATATCACTTTGCCAACAAAGTTCGTATGGTCAAAACTATGGTTTTGCCAGTAGTCATGCATGGACATGAAGGTTGGACCATGAAGAGGGCTGAGTGCTAAAGAACTGATGCTTTCAAATTGTGGTGTTTGGAGAAGACTCTTGGACTACAAGGAGATCAAACCGGTCAATCCTAAAGGAGATCAACCTTGAATATTCACCAGAAGGACTGATGCTAAAGCGGAAGCTCCAATACTTTGGCCACCTTATGGAAAGAGCCGACTCATTGAAAAAAGACCCTGATGCTGGGAAAGACTGAACGTTAAAGGAGAAGGGGGCAGCTGAGGATGACATGGTTGGATGGCGTCACCAACTCAATGGGCATGAATTTGAGCAAACGCTGGGAGATAGTGAAGGACAGGGGAGCCTGGCGTGCTGCAGTCCATGGGATTGCAGAGTCAGACACAACTCAGAAACTGAATGGCAACACATCTTAAAAAAGAGATTGAGTTGAGCTTTACATCTTGGCACTCCCTGTTCATTGTTGGGTCTTTCCAGGATTCCTTCCTTGTTTACATGATCCCTTTCCCACATTTTACATGATTCCCCTCCTCTCAGTCTGTCTGTTTGGAAATGATTCTTTTGGTTCGTTGGTTCCAACAAGGAACATTTTGCCTGCAGGTGAAATCAATAGTGTTGACCACAGTGGTCTTTGGTTGGCCGGAGAGATTTTGTGCTGTCGTATTTCAGCATGTCTCTCTTCCTAACTTAATTCTTGTTTTTTTCCTTTTGCTTGAGGGACACACAACAATGTCATCTAGGAGATATTAGGGTCTAAATGGACAAGCTTCTGTTCTCTTTGCCTTCATGGCGTCAGGGACTGCAGGCAGCGAATGTTGAACGTTAATGGGAGTGCTGAGTTCTGACAGTTCTTCCATCTTTGAGGCTCTCCTTAGGGCAGCAAGGCTCCAGATAGAAGCTCAGGGACCCCCAGGCTGAACTCTGTATTTCCTTTAATGTACTTCAGAAATGTTATTAAAATTGATTGTGGACAGATTTGATTTTTGGTAATATAGTTTCTTACAGACAACTAAAAGGGGGCTTGGGGACTTGTGTTTTGGTCACTTAATTAAACCTCTCACACTCGCTTCTTTATTTTAGCTGAAGTCAGAAGTGCCCAAAGCTAATTTACTTAGTTGTGGATGAGACTGTGGCGGCACATTCTCAAACCTTAGTAATTATTTCCTTACTAGCTTTTGACCTTGTAACTCAGATAATTTGAAATGCCACCCTTTGAAACCCATTCTCTGAATGTAGATCTCTTCCTGAGTGTAATTTTGGGGACTACTTTCATTAAACTGTTCAGAGATCTAATAATTATAAAGTATTCCCCCAAGCACAGCATCTGGGCCTTAAAATTCCAAAATACAGAAAGGAATTTATAAGAGCTGGAAAAGTATTGACACAAATTCCATTTTGAATAACAAATTTTCCAAGGTAAATATACACAGATACATGTGAAAGAGAATGGAATGATATAGAACATGCTAGAAGGTAAGATAATAAATTATTTCTAGCATTCAAGTTTTCAGAATGATTAGAAATATTTTCAGTTTGGAAAAGCTTTTCTCATATACACAAACATTTTAAGCTGTATGCCACTACCAAATTAGTATTTGATATTTTGGAATGTTTTACTCAAAATTATTTTAACTATTTGTGGGGTGAAGAATCAGTGGGTAAAGAATCCACCTGCAATGCAGAGACACAGGAGATGCAGGTTGGATGATTGGACTGGAAAGATCCCCTGGAGGATGAAATGGCAACCCACTCCAAAATTCTTGCCAGAAAAATCCCATGGACAGAGGAACCTGGTGGGCTCAGCCCATGGGGTTGCAAAGAGTTGGGCATGACTAAGCATGTTAAGAAGTGTTTTGTATTTTACATCTTGTACATAGGAAATATATTTGCAATATATTAACATAGAAGAGGCTCTATATTAATCTATTACCTCTTTGTTTCAAATGTGAAACTAGGTGTTAAGACTATAATAAATTATTTTCTTTGAAGTGCCATTTTAAAGAAGAAAAGCAAAAATATTGATGCACAGAGAATCAAAGTAAATTAATCTGATGATATAAGTGAAATGAACAAGCTGTGCAGTATAAATATTTTAATCACTTCTTGATCCAGAAGTGCCACATCCACAAAATGAGCAATTATGTGCTACCCCTTGGGAGTCGACTCTAATTACAAAGCAGTAGGAAATTACTAGATGTTAATATTGTAAATATCAAACATCAGGCCCGTGAATTTTCATGTGATTTTTAAAATATTACAAATACTTTAGGGCTAAACTCTACAGGGCCAAGAGTTGAGAAGTATTAGTTAGTTGTCTTTTAAGTATCAATATATCATTTATATTATAAAATATTATTCACTGAGTCTAAAGAACAAATGTTTTAAAAATGAGCAGTGAAAACACACACTTATGTAGAAAGCCAGTAATTTACCCACTCCAGTACTCTTGCCTGGAAAATCCCATGGGCGGAGGAGCCTGGTAGGCTGCAGTCCATAGGGTTACAGAGTCGGACACGACTGAGTGACTTCACTTTTCACTTTCATGCGTTGGAGAAGGAAATGGCAACCCACTCCAGTGTTCTTGCCTGGAGAATCCCAGGGGTGGGGGAGCCTGGTGGGCTGCTATCTATGGGGTCACACAGAGTCAGACACAACTGAAGCGACTTAGCAGCAGCAGCAGCATATACTATGTGCTGTGGTGTTACTATGTAACTATGGTGCTTGAGAAGACTCTTGAGAGACCCTTGGACTGCAAGGAGATCCAAGCAGTCAATCCTAAAGGAAACAAATCCTGAATATTCATTGAAAGGATGGATGCTGAAGCTGAAACTCCAGTACTTTGGCCACCTGATGTGAAGAGTCAACTCATTGTAAAAGAGCCTAATGCTGGGAAAGATTGAAGGTGTGAGGAGAAGGAGGTGACAGAGGATGAGATGGTTGGATGGCATCACTGACTCAGTGGACATGAATTTGAGCCTACTGTGAGATATAGTGAAGGACAGGGGAGCCTGATGTGCTGCAGTCCATGGGGGTCACAAAAGAGTCAAACACAGCTGAGCAACTGAACAATAACAAATGTACTATGCAGGATATTTCTACCCTAGAATCAGATATCACCAAAAGGATTTTGGGAGCCATAGTTATTGAGAATCTAGGGACACTGGACTTTGGTCCTGGATCTTCAAACCCAAGACCAGGGAGGCTTAGCTATAGAACTAGGCTCTTTATGTCCTGTGATAGCTTAGTGAGCTTCTCTGTTTATAGGATCATAGGGAAAAGGGCAGTTCCTTGGGATGCAAGGATGTGTATGTATTGAGTTGTCCAAAAATTTTGTTTAGGTTTTTCCATAAGAGGTTATGCAAAAACCTGACAAACTTTTTGGCCAAGCCAGTATATGGTCTGTGCCTTTACATAGAGTTTGGAAGTGTGTGGTAGGCTGAGTTCTAAAGTGAACTTGAAATTTCTGACCATTGTTGTGCACATCTTTGTCCAGTTATTCAATCAAACACTAATCCTAGGTACTATTGTGATAAAATTTTGCAGTTAAATGTAAATGATAGAAAGATGAGACAGATAAGTTTGACCTAAACTGATGAGCCCTTTAAAAGCAGAGACCCAAAGCAATCTATAGATTCAATGCAATCCCTGTCAAGCTACAAGTGGTATTTTTCACAGAGCTAGAATAAATAATTTCACAATTTGTATGGAAGTACAAAAAACCTCAAATAGCCAAAGCAATCTTGAGAAAGAAGAATGGAACTGGAGGAATCAACCTGCCTGACTTCAGGCTCTACTACAAAGCCACAGTCATCAAGACAGTATGGTACTGGCACAAAGACAGACATATAGATCAATGGAACAAAATAGAAAGCCCAGAGACAAATCCACACACCTATGGGCACCTTATCTTCAACAAAGGAGGCAAGAATATACAATGGATTAAAGACAATCTCTTTAACAAGTGGTGCTGGGAAAACTGGTCAGCCACTTGTTGCTGCTCAGTCGCTTCAGTCATGTCCAACTCTGTGCGACCCCATAGACGGCAGCCCAACAGGCTCCGCCGTCCCTGGGATTCTCCAGGCAAGAACACTGGAGTGGGTCGCCATTTCCTTCTCCAATGCATGAAAGGGAAAAGTGAAAGTGAAGTCACTCAGTTGTGTCCGACTCTTAGCGACCCCATGGACTGCAGCCCACCAGGCTCCTCCGTCCATGGGATTTGCCAAGCAAGAATACTGGAGTGGGGTGCCATTGCCTTCTCCAACCACTTGTAAAAGAATGAAACTAGATCACTTTTTAACACCATACACAAAAATAAACTCAAAATGGATTAAAGATCTAAACATAAGACCAGGAACTATAAAACTCCTAGAGGAGAACAGAGGCAAAACACTCCCTGACATAAATCACAGCAGGATCCTCTATGACCCACCTCCCAGAATACTGGAAATAAAAGCAAAGATAAATAAATGGAACCTAATTAAAATTAAAAGCTTCTGCACAACAAAGGAAACTATGAGCAAGGTGAAAAGGCAGCCTTTGGAATGGGAGAAAATAATAGCAAATGAAGCAACTGACAAACCACTAATCTCAAAAATATACAAGCAGCTCCTGCAGCTCAATTCCAGAAAAATAAAAGACTTGATCAAAAAATGGGCCAAAGAACTAAATAGACATTTCTCCAAAGAAGACATATAGATGGTTAACAAACACATGAAAAGATACTCAACATCACTCATTATCAGAGAAACGCAAGTCAAGACCACAATGAGGTACCATTTCACTCCAGTCAGAATGGCTGCAATCCAAAAGTCTACAAGCAATAAATGCTGGAGAGGGTGTGGAGAAAAGGGAACCCTCTTACACTGTTGGGAATGCAAACTAGTACAGCCACTATGGAGAACAGTGTGGAGATTCCTTAAAAACCTGGAAATAGAACTGCTTTATGACCTAGCAATCCCATGGCTGGGCATACACACCAAGGAAACCAGAATTGAAAGAGACACATGTACCCCAATGTTCATTGCAGCACTGTTTATAATAGCCAGGACATGAAAGCAACCTAGATGTCCATCAGCAGATGAATGGATAAGAAAGCTGTGGTACATATACACAATGGAGTATTACTCAGCCATTAAAAAGAACACATTTGAATGAGTTCTAATGAGGTGAATGAAACTGGAACCGATTATACAGAGTGAAGTAAGCCAGAAAGAAAAACGCCAATACAGTATACTAACGCATATATATGGAATTTAGAAAGATGGCACTGATAACCCTGTATGCGAGACAGCAAAAGAGACACAGATGTATAGAACAGTCTTCTGGACTCTGTGGGAGAGGGAGAGGGTGGGATGATTTGAGATAATGGCAACAAAATGTGTATAATATCATATGTGAAATGAATCGCCAGTCCAGGTTCGATGCAGGATACAGGATGCTTGGGGCTGGTGCACTGGGATGACCCAGAGGGATGGTATGGGGAGGGAGGTGGGAGGGGGTTCAGGGTGGAGAACACGTGTACACCCGTGGCGGATTCATGTTGAAGTATGGCAAAACCAATACAATATTTTAAAGTAAAAAAAATAAAGCAGAGATATCCCTCTGGCTGGGCACGGAAAGGGAGTCAGAAGTTCAAAGAAAAAGGAGGATTTGACTGCCTGTTATGGGTTTTTAGATGGTTGTTCAATCGCTTAGTCGTGTCCGACTCTTTGCAATTCCATGGACTGCAGCACGCCAGGCCTCCCTGTCCATCACCATCTCCCGGAGCTTCCTCAAACTCGTGTCCATTGAGTCAATGACACCATCCTCATCTCATCCTCTGCCGTCCCCTTCTCCTCCTGCCCTCAGTCTTTCCCAGCATCAGGGTCTTATCCAATGAGTCGGCTCTTTGCATCAGGTGGCCAGAGTATTGGAGCTTCAGCATCAGTCCTTCCAATGACTATTCAGGGTTGATTTCCTTTAGGATTGACTGGTTGAGTCTCCTTACAGTCCAGGGGCTAAAGGTGGAGAATGGGGGCCTCTCTGGGAGCTAAAAGTAGCCTCAACTGACAGCTCGCAAGGAAGCAGGAACCTAAATCCTATAATTGCAAAAAATTGGGCTCTTCGTGTTTTTTTTTTTTTTTTTAAGTTTCCAACAGATTTTTCCTTTCAGAATCTGCTGCTGATAATTCAGCCCAGCCAATAGCTTACATAAACATTTTTTACAAAATCAGGGGGAATCTCAATAGGTTCATGATAATGTCTTGAAGCTTACCATATTCCCCAAACTTCATAATATATTTCAGTCTAGATAGTAAGTGAGTAGCAAGTCCCTTTCTCAGTCAAAGAATCCTATCATTCCTTACATTCCAGGCTGGGGTGCTACACTTCCTATATAATATTGGTTGTAAAGTATGTGGTCACAGACCCAAGTATGAATAGATGTGTAATTGGATACAGAGAGAAATGTTTTATGCAGAATTCTGGTAAGGATATATGAAGATCTTTTGGTCACAATCAACTTGACTATTAGAAAAATCATTTTGATAAAATCTTAGTTTATTAAAAACTTCATGTGATTGCTCACATCTTCTCTCCATTCACGTAAAACCTTTAACTCAGATCTTAACTAAAAATTGTGGACTGTGAAAATATCCTTTATAATAGTGCTTATGCCTCATATATAAAATTCTCATGTGAGATTTTAAGGAACTTTCCAAGAATATTACCAATATTCACTTCTTTGGAGTAAAGAAGAGAGATTTCCTGGTGTATTTTGACTGTTCTGTCTTCTATCATGTCTCAAGAATTCCGTATGCTCAGCCAATCTTCAGCACAGTGGGAATCAACACCAATTTCCTGTCCTTGGTGGAAATTGCTGCTGGTTTCATTTCAACTTTCTTATATTCCAGGCTGTAAAGAATAGTCTTTCATGTTCCACGCACATGATTCAGCCCATTTCTGCCCTAATGTCCTCATTTTTTTTGACATTTTAGTTTATTTCTGTGCTTTACATAATGTAGAGTGCGTCTGTGTCTCTCTTATGCACCAGTTTGAGTGTACCAAATTTTCCATTCCCGTTTGAGAGATAGGAAAATAGAACATGTTCAGGGACCTAGCCAAAAATAGGGAGTGCCATCTGAGTCCAAATCCAGGTCCCTTTCCAGAATACAATGATGACTTAGCATCATCATTACAGTATATTTTATAGTGTAGGAGAAACACCAGCTCATAAATCTGAAGAATGTTATGCTGGAAATGATTTTCTCATGTGGATTTTTTCGAGGCAGCACTTGTTGGGCACTGAGAGGCCATAGATCTGGTGGCTTACCAAGATTAGAATTTTCTGCTTCCCTCAATAAGCATTCGATATATTACCAGGTTGTATTCTCTAAATTCATGGATGCTGAGCGGCGCCATGTGTTACTCTGTTACCCACAGAAATCAATTTTCTCGTAGTATAACTAATGGTCGCACCACAAGTTGCATTGCGAAATGCTTCATTTATACAGAAGAGAGCCTGCAGTTCAGTTCAGTTCAGTTCAGTCGCTCAGTCATGTCCGACTCTTTGCGACCCCATGAATCACAGCACGCCAGGCCTCCCTGTCCATCACCAACTCCCGGAGTTCACTCAGACTCACGTCCATCAAGTCAGTGATGCCATCCAGCCATCCCATCCTCTGTCGTCCCCTTCTCCTCCTGCCCCCAATCCCTCCCAGCATCAGAATCTTTTCTAATGAGTCAACACTTCCCATGAGGTGTCTAAAGTACTGGAGTTTCAGCTTTAGCATCATTCCCTCCAAAGAAATTCCAGGGCTGATCTCCTTCAGAATGGACTGGTTGGATCTCCTTGTAGTCCAAGGGACTCTCAAGAGTCTTCTCCAACATTACCGTTCAAAACCATCAATTCTTCGGCGCTCAGCTTTCTTCACATTCCAACTCTCACATCCAAACATGACCACAGGAAAAACCATAGCCTTGACTAGATGGACCTTTGTTGGCAAAGTAATGTTTCTGCTTCTCAATATGCTATCTACGTTGGTCATAATTTTTCTTCCAAGTAGAAGAACGCCTGCAGCAAATCCCAAATGTCAGAGTTGAGTGATACTGTCGTGACCTTGAAGTTTACAGGCCAACCAAACACAGCCTGAGCTTGAAATCTGTCTTCTGTTTACTGCTTCTAAAAACAAAATGTGCTTTCAAATTAATGACAGTGGTATTTAAAGCATTTAATTTCATAAAATCACACTATTAAAATGATAGAATTCATGAGTTCATAAGAGGGGTTTGATTTTTGGAAGTGTTTTTTCCCCTAGCTTTCAATGTCTTAGCCTGTCTTTACTTATTTCAAAAATCCTTATTTTTGTATATGTGTGTTTGTGTGTACATACTTAGCAATTTCTGTGGCTGTGACTTTGAAGTTTACTCAGACTTTGGATGAACTGGTGGGAAAGTTGTGGGAGAACTTAGAACAAGAAGAATCAACTCAGGGGTATGTTAGATCCTTGGGGCTTCCCAGGTGGCCCAGTGGTAAAGAATTTGCCTGCCACTGCAGGAGAAGGGGGTTCAATCCCTGGGTAGGGAAGATCCCCTGGAGAAGGAAATGCCAACTCACTCCAGTATTCTTGCTTCCTCTGCCATGGACAGAGGAGCCTGGAGGGCTACAGTCCATGGGGCTGCAACAAGTCAGACACCAAAGTGCACACACACACACACACATAAAAGATCCTTAAGGGAAATAGCTGGCATTATTTTCTATATGGGGTATTATGTAACTGTTAAGAAAAAATAAGATCTGCATGTGCTGATCTGAGATTTTCATGTGATGCTGAAGTAAACACACATTACTGAATAATGCATATAGCATATACTTGTTTCTGCTTTTTAATTTAATATACTCCATATATGTACATGGAGTATGTATTCATATGTGTCAGACATTGCTGAAGTATTTGGGGGGAGTTTAGGAGGTAAGTAGGCTTATAGTCCATTATAATTTTTACCATATACGCTTCTTTTCTTAAACAAAAGATTCCCTAAGGTCAAGTGAGTTAGAGCAACTATAATGAGACTGAGACTCAGAATAAAAGAGTTCTCTGAATGATGAGTTCTGTGATACCATGAACAGATTTAGCTGCTTCAGTGTTGTCTTTTCGGTGGGTAGAGGCCAGTTCTCATTTAGAATATGGTAAAAGGACTAAGGTCTTTGGTCTTCTGTGTTCTCTGCAGAAGTATCATCTTTAGTTAAAACAAAAACGTTGACCCACTGTCTAGCTCCAATACTTTGGCCACCTGATGCAAAGAACTGACTCATTGGAAAAGACTTTGATGCTGGGAAAGATTGAAGGCAGTAGGAGAAGGGGGGCGACAGGATGAGATGGTTGGATGTCATCATCAAATGAATGGACATGAGTTTGAGCAAGCTCTGGGGGACAGTGAAGGACAGGGAAGCCTGGTGTGCTGCAGTCCATGGGGTTGCAGAGTCGGACACGACTGAGTGACTGAAGAGCAACAGCAACTGTCTAGCTTGGGCTGCCGCAATAAAAGTGTCAGGGCCTGGATGGTTTGTTAACAACATAATCTATTTCTCAGAAGGGTGGAGGGTGGAAGACTTAGAACGAGGTGCTGGCAGATTTGGGGTCTGGTGAGAATCCTCATCCTTGCTTAGAGATGACAGTCTTCTCATTATAACCTCACATGGCAAAGGGGACAAAGGAGCTCCTGGGGTCTGTTTTCTAAGGACACTAATTCGTTTCATCAGGGCTCTCCTCTCATGACCTAATCACATCCCAAAGGCCCTCCTTTCCAAATACCATTATATTGGGCTTTAGATTTTAACTTATAAATTTTGTGGGGATACAAATATTCAATCAATAGTTCAGTTCATTCACTTAGTCGTGTCTGACTCTTTGTGACCCTATGGACTGACTGCAGCATGCCAGGCTTCCCTGTCCATCACCAACCCCCAGAGCTTACTCAAATTCATGCCCATTGAGCCAGTGATGCCGATCTATAGTTAATCTATAGTTTAATACTCAGTAAAAATAATTTATCTGCAACTTGAATCATGTATTCCACAAAAATTTATTAAGCATATTACAGGATTGATCAGGACTTTACATCTAGTAGGGAAATCATCAGTAAACAAAGGAAAATGTAAATACACTTAAAATTATACATTC
The DNA here is from genome assembly GCF_032405125.1 of Capricornis sumatraensis. Classification (NCBI taxonomy): domain Eukaryota; kingdom Metazoa; phylum Chordata; class Mammalia; order Artiodactyla; family Bovidae; genus Capricornis; species Capricornis sumatraensis. The sequence continues at coordinate 9,261,816 of NC_091089.1, read as the reverse complement.
CAGAAGTGGTATGAATGAAACACCCATATGTCAGCAGTCTATTGCATGGTTCCAGTTAAATGCCCCATAGTATCATTTAACTTAATATGTATAAATATCTATTTGTTTTATTTTAACCAAGCCCATGTCTCTTCCTGTTAATACTACCATTATACACTCATGAAATGTAGAAACCTGGTTCTCATCCATCTTTACCTCCTCATATCAACTTAGTCACTAAGTCCTTTTTCCTTGAATATGTCCCAAATTTGTTCATTTTCATGGTTCTCTGTTTCCTGCCTCCATCTGCATTCATATTTAAACTATTTCCCCTCCTCCAAAAATCCACTCTCTGTTATTTCATCTTTCCCCTATTTATTAGCGATCTATCTGATACATGAAATGATCCCTGATTTTGACCAACCTAGATACCATGTTAAAAAGCAGAGACATTATTTTGCCAACAAAGGTCCGTCTAGTCAAGGCTATGGTTTTTCCAGTGGTCATGTATGGATGTGAGAGTTGGACTGTGAAGAAAGCTGAGCACCAAAGAACTGATGCTTTTGAACTGTGGTGTTGGAGAAGCCTCTTGAGAGTCCCTTGGACTACAAAGAGATCCAACCAGTCCATTCTAAAGGAGATCAGCCCTGGGTGTTCATTGGAAGGACTGATGCTGAAGCTGAAACTCCAGTACTTTGTCCACCTCATGCGAAGAGTTGACTCATTGGAAAGACTCTGATGCTGGGAGGGATTGGGGGCAGGAGGAGAAGGGGACGACCGAGGATGAGATGGCTGGATGGCATCACCGACTTGAGGGAAGTGAGTCTGAGTGAACTCCGGGAGTTGGGATGGACAGGGAGGCCTAGCATGTTGCAATTCATGGGGTTGCAAAAAGTTAGACATGACTGAGCGACTGAACTGAACTGAACTGATGCATACTGTAGTGATTCAAAGTATATCATGTAGCACTGCAAATAGAATCTATGCATATACACACAGCAATATTTCACAAGTAGTTTATAAAATGCAGAGTTACTTAATTGTAGGCTTTCTCAGTACCTTTAATGAGATCATACACATAGTACTTACCAGGCAGAAATAGTATACAGCACTTCTATGATTTATTTGATAATTAAATTTTAAAGCTTATTTTGGGACTGTTTCAATACACATATTGGAAAATATTGGTCCATTGTACATAGTTTAATCTTTCGAGCGTTCAGAATTTCACCGTTGCCTGTATCTTTAATCTTCCATTTTCTTTACTATCCATACTTCAGTCATTTTTGACTCTATCTTTACAGAAACATACACTGCTTTTCACATCCCTACTCATCTATTCATGGTAGTCCGTCTGTGGAGATGTTCGTATCCTCAAGGCCAAGTTTCTGGATCTGCTCTTTTATGATACCTTCTCTGAATTATCAACCACCGTCTTCCGAAGTAGAACTGATGAGATACTCTTTTTGTGTCATAATCTTTTTATAATGCTAGGGACCATGTCTTACATACTCAAGATAAATTACATAGTTCTCAGTACAATGTAAATTACTCAGTGGGTAACCTTCCATTTCACCTATGCAAATTGGTAAATGGACCCATTCAATCAAGACATTCATTGAAACCCTACTACTCTAAGCACCATACTAGGCACTGGGGATCAAGTGATTAATTCAGTCATATCTGTGGCACTTACGGAATTTAAATCTAGAATTAAAATAAATAGAAAAAAATGGCTGCAATACATGTGTTTACGGTACTATGGAATTACACAAGCAGACTGATTATTGTGAAGGCAGCTGACCCATAGAGCAGAAACATTTGCGAGATCTCTGGTTGCCCTTACATTAATATCTTGACAGCCTTACTATCACCTAACTTGGGCTTCCCAAGTGGTGCTAGTGGTAAAAAATCTGCCTGCAACGTGGGAGACACAGGTTCAATCCTTGGCTAGGGAATATCCCCTGGAGAAGGAAATGACAACCCTCTCCAGTATTCTTGCCTGGAGAATCCCATGGGCAAAGGAGCCTGGTGGGCTCTAGTCCATAGGGTCACAAAGAGCTGGACATGACTGAGTGACTGAGCCCAAGCACAAGCTTTACTATTGTCAAACATGATACCCAATTAACAAATGACTGTATGAGACTCTCTAAACAACCACTGAGATAGTCCCTGGAAACTTGAGAAACACACATTAGGATTTACCAGCATATAAAATTTCAGTGAGGCCAGCAATGTTGTATTCAAAATTCAGAATCTGGTCATACTACAAGTAAAAGTATGTGCCACATTTGGAGGGACCTCTTTATTTACTCCATTTGACAAACGAGTTTAGTACCAGCATCACAGAACTGACGAGGCTGAATTTGAACACAGCCAGAAGACTGAGCTTCACGAGTTGTTTGCCTGATAGTCCATAAAGTCCCCACTAAAGGCATGTGTCCTGGTTAAATACTTACTCTTCTTTCCAATTTGTAGCTTAACTTAATACTGTAATCGACAGAGGACTTTTAATGTGTTTCCATTATCAATCCCTGTGGCATTTCTTTAAGGAAAAACTCTTTTTTTTTAGATGATATTGTTAAGTAGGGGCTGTAATGGTCTCACCATGAGCATATTTGCATAGCTGAAGTCTTATTTTGCATTTTCCTTTGTTGCTGCTGCTAAGTCGCTTCAGTCCATCCACTCTGTGTGACCCCCATCCCTGGGATTCTCCAGGCAGGAACACTGGAGTGGGTTGCCATTGCCTTCTCCAATGCATGAAAGTGAAAAGTGAAAGTGAAGTCGCTCAGTTGTGTCTGACTCCTAGCGACCCCATGGACTGCGCCTACCAGGCTCCTCTGTCCATGGGTTTTTCCAGGCAAGAGTACTGGAGTGGGGTGCCATTGCCTTCTCTGCCTTTGTTACTAGGATATTTTATTTAGAATATCCTTAGAAAATTTCCGTTGAATGCCCTCCACCCAGGATATGTAATAGACAGTAAAACATTTTACCTACCTAAATCTTTTTTCTCTGTGAACCGTGTATTAAATTTGTGAATTACTTGTGACCCGGAATATCCTACTGGTTTCTGTTAAGTATCATCTGTGATGAGACAGAGGTATAAAGAAGGGGCCACACTGAAGGGGAACACAAGTAAACAAGGAGATAACAGTGGATGTCATGCTCCAAAACCAGCTTTAGCCACGCTTTGGTTGTTGGGTGTGAATGAGTGCACCCACGTGGATGTGTGTGAGCTGAGAGAAGCAGGGTGGTGAGACATTTCAAAGCAAAAGCAAGGCTCTGGAAGCAGAATTCTCTGAGTCCTGGTTCCACTGAATTAGGTCCTTGACCTTGGGCAGGTTACTTACACTCTCAGGATACCAGCTACCTTGTCTCCAGGTAGCTGTAATACGGGAGCTTCCCTCATTGCAGTGATGAAAGCATGCAATAAATAAATAAATATTTATTGCTTAGCTATAGGTCCAGGGCCTGGGAAAATGTCTCCATGGGAAAAAATTTGACAATGTCTGATTTCGAGCTGGTTAAGTAGGCAAACGAAATATGAAGAAGAAACTGCGTTACAACTTAGATGTATCTGTTCAGCTTGTCTGATGACCTCTGTTGGACTATTTGGAGAAGAAAAGGCAGTTTGGTTTTCAACAAAGAATAAATGTTCTATGTATGTATCTATCTACCTACCTACCTAGGTTTAAATCTGTGGAACTGAAACTGTTTATGTCTTCATTTATATCTGACTTGATTATTTTTTAATCACTTTTTCAGTGAATAAACATATTGGTTCAATTTTTTAAAAAAAGGCAGTCACTGCTGAAGCAGTTTTCTCCAAATGACCTAAGTCAGTAGCTATACCACTTCAAGTTTATCTGATTGTTCCACTTATAACTACATCAGTAGGAATCTTTTATCTGTTAGGTAGAGGGAATACAGAGAGTACGTACTTGACATTCTCAGTTTATTTTTTCACACTAGAGAAGAAGTTTTCATAAGAACCCCAGAGGGAAAGAATTCAGGCTAACTAATGATGAGTTGTCAGTGAAGTAACATCTGGTTACCTCTGGGCTAGCCTCAGTTCAGGTGGTTTTTGCCTTGATTTCCTCAACCCTGACTCCCCTCCTGTGAATGCCACCACACCACTTTTCACTAGCTGCATTCTAAGATGGACTAACATCTTAAAAATGACTTATGTCCACCCTTTTATCAAGTCATATATAGGGGGAATTTTGATGAATTTAACAATCATTTTTGAATTCTCACTCATGCAACTATTAATCTGAAGCCTGTTGTAAATTTCCATTTATAAAACTTGGAAGATTTTATACTGTAACTTAATGCTATTTTATCTTATAAGGGTCACCTTTTATTTCATATGACCCTATCATCCAGAAGCGTGCATTTCCTATTGTAGCCTCTAGTCACATGGAGCTATTTAAACTTAAATCAGTTCATTATAAAATATAATTCAAAAGCCAAGTTTCTTCACAGTATCCACATTTCATGTGCTCGGTCATAACATATGACTAACGGCTACCATCTTAGACAGCCCAGCTTGTAGAACATTTCTATCACAGCAGAAAGTTGTATTAATCTGTAGTGAATCATAGAGCCTATAGACCAGAAATCAAGGGCCATATCTTATCTCATACTTCTTTTAAATGTACCCATGTCCTACCATAAGAGCAATTATGATACTTGTTAAGACATCCAGCTGAGTGATATCTCACAGCTTTCCTCTTCTTCCCGGGAACCTACCCAGTCTTGGAACAAAAAGAATTCTTGTAATGAATTCTTTACATGCCCTTATACTAGATGAACCCTTCATCTCCCATATAGGCACCACTGTCCTATGAAATACTTCCTCCTCTGGCTTAGCTTTCCAGTTTTCAGGTTCTTCATTAATACTGTCAAGAATATGAATGATTATGATGTTTCATTATTCATTTATGGTTGTGGTCCTTCTCCTTTGAAGCTTATACTCTCTGGCTTTACCAGTCTCTATGCTGATCCCCAGCTCCATGTCCTGCTGTGAATTGAATTTATTTTTCATACTGAATTTTTTGAAAAAAAATTTTATTGAGCTATCATTGAGCCATAATCTTGTAAGTCTGAAGTGTACACAAGCTGACCTGATACTTCTGTGTGTTGTGGAATGATTACTGCTGTGCTCTATGCTTCCTTCTTGTTGTCACCAATAGAACGGACTTTTGCATTCCTATCTGTAGTGGAAAGCTTTTGTTTTTGGTTTCCTGATAGAGTGCATCTTCTTAGTCTTCAGATTATTTGAACATGATTTTTAATGTGCTCACCTCTCCCCAGTCATGATCTACATCACCTGAGCTAGACCAAGCAACTGCTTTTTCCCTGGAAATGAAGTCTTGAATAGCGTTACATAAAATGTTGGAAAGGATGGGAGCTTATTCAGTTCCTGTGTTTCCATGGTGAAAGTGAATTTGAGATCTTGATAACCGACGTACAGAATTACCTTTTCCATGGACTCTGTAACTGATATTTTAGGCTTTGGAAAAAATGGGCTGATTTCTAATATTTCCTTTCATTTTCTTTGCTGCTGTTTGCTTGAAATATGGAGTATTGGTTTCTCTTGCAACTAATCTTAAACGGAAATTGGTACCATAGTGGGACTTTGAAAATGACAGACTAGAAAACATGACTAGAACAGTCTTTTGGACCCTGTGGGAGAGGGAGCGGGTGGGATGATTTGGGAGAATGGCATTGAAACATGTATAAGATCATGTAAGAAACGAATTGCCAGCCTAGGTTCAGTGCAGGATACAGGATGCTTGGGGCTGGTGCACGGGGCTGACCCAGAGAGATGGTATGGGGAGGGAGGTGAGAGGGGAATTCAGGATTTGGAACTCATGTACACCCGTGGCAGATTCATGTTGATGTGTGGCAAAACCAATACAGTATTGTAAAGTAAAATTAAAAAAAATGACTTTGGCTGAGCTGAGGTTATGTGGAGTGTTAGAAAGTTGGAAATTCTTACTATACAGGGGCAGCAGAGCTGATTAAGTTGTTCTGTATCATATCGTGGGACCCATATCATTTGGTTTTTGAGACTAAGGGGCTACACAGGAATGTGAGTTAAGACTTTTTTTATTCTTCATTCTTTCATCTTAATTCTTTTAACTGATTTCAGTTTGGGATTTATGCCTTCCTCAGTCTCAGTTCCTTAGGTCTGAGTGAGGTCTCATCGGATGTAATGATCAAAATTCTCCAAGCCAGGCTTCAGCAATACGTGAACCATGAACTTCCTGTTGTTCAAGTTGGTTTTAGAAAAGGCAGAGGAACCAGAGATCAAATTGCCAACATCCTCTGGATCATGGAAAAAGCCAGAAAGTTCCAGAAAAACATCTATTTCTGCTTTATTGACAATGCCAAAGCCTTTGACTGTGTGGATCACAATAAACTGTGGAAAATTCTGAAAGAGATGGGAATACCAGACCACCTGAACTGCCTCTTGAGAAATCTGTATGCAGGTCAGGAAGCAACAGTTAGAACTGGACATGGAACATCAGACTGGTTCCAAATAGGAAAAGGAGTACGTCAAGGCTGTCCATTGAGTCAGTGATGCCATCCAGCCATCCCATCCTCTGTTGTCCCCTTCTCCTCCTGCCCCCAATCCCTCCCAGCATCAGAGTCTTTTCCAGTGAGTCAAATCTTCACATGAGGTGGCCAAAGTACTGGAGTTTCAGCTTTAGCATCATTCTTTCCAAAGAAATCCCAGGGCTGATCTCCTTCAGAATGGACTGGTTAGATTTCCTTGCAGTCCAAGGGACTCTCAAGAGTCTTCTCGAACACCACCATTCAAAACCATCAATTCTACGGCGCTCAGCCTTCTTCACAGTCCAACTCTCACATCCATACATGACTACTGGAAAAACCATAGCCTTGACAAGATAGAACTTAGTCGGCAAAATTATGTCTCTGCTTTTCAATATGCTATCTAGGTTGGTCATAATTTTCTTCCAAGGAGTAAGCATCTTTTAATTTCATGGCTGCAATCACCATCTGCAGTGATTTTGGAGCCCCCCAAAATAAAGTCTGATAGTTTCCACTGTTTCCCCATCTATTTCCCATGAAGTGATGGGACCAGATTCCATGATCTTCATTTTCTGAATGTTGAGCTTTAAGCCAAATTTTTCACTGTCCTCTTTCACCTTCATCAAGAGGCTTTTTAGCTCCTCTTCACTTTCTGCCATAAGGGTGGTGCCATCTGCATATCTGAGGTTATTGATATTTTTCCCAGCAATCTTGATTCCAGCTTGTGTTTTTTTCCAGCCCAGCGTTTCTCGTGATGTACTTTGCATATTAGTTAAATAAGCAGGGTGACAATATACAGCCTTGATGTACTCCTTTTCCTATTTGAAACTAGTCTATTGTTCCATGTCCAGTTCTAACTGTTGTTTCCTGACCTGCATACAGGTTTCTCAAGAGGCAGGTCAGATGGTCTGGTATTCCCATCTCTTTCAGAATTTTCCACAGTTTATTGTGATCCACACAGTCAAAGGTTTTGACATAGTCAATAGAGCAGAAATAGATGTTTTTCTGGAATTATCTTGCTTTTTCCATGATCCAGTGGATGTTGGAAATTTGATCTCTGGTTCCTCTGCCTTTTCTAAAACCAGCTTGAACATCAGGAAGTTCATGGTTCACGTATTGCTGAAGCCTGGTTTGGAGAATTTTGAGCACTACTTTTGAGAGTTCGTTGGACTGCAAGGAGATCCAACCAGTCCATTCTGAAGGAGATCAGCCCTGGGATTTCTTTGGAAGGAATGATGCTGAAGCTGAAACTCCAATACTTTGGCCACCTCATGTGAAGAGTTGACTCTTTAGAAAAGACTCTGATGCTGGGAGGGATTGGGGGCAGGAGGAGAAGGGGATGACAGAGGATGGGATGGCTGGATGGCATCAGCGACTCAATGGATGTGAGTCTGAGTGAACTCCGGGAGTTGGTGATGGACAGGGAGGCCTGGTGTGGTGCGATTCATGGGGTCGTGAAGAGTCGGACACCAGTGAGCGGTTGAACTGAACTGAATTGAGGTCTCATCTTTTTCTAGGAGTAGACCCTGTGGTCCAGTTCCAGCCAATTAGTGCCTCAAACCTCCAGACAGTGTTTCAGGGTTGGCTTACAATGAGAGCTAAGTCAAGGGCTTTGATTTGAGGTGCTTTTCCTGCCAGAGTTGCATATTATGTGACATGAAGTTGGAGATGCTGCAGACTTTGTGTTGCCATATAGAAGCCAATCCAAGTCAACGTGCAAAGAACAGCAATGCTTAACCCAGTGATACAGAGAGAGAGAATCTTTATGATATCATTTAAGCCCTTAAACCAGTGAAACCAGCCTTCTCATATTTTTTCAAATTCAGAAGACAAATTCTCTAGGTTCTTTAGATGTTTATATCATTTAAAGTCAAAATATCCACTCTCCCATTTACTGAAGATTTGGGAACAATTTCATAGTCTCTTTGTGTGCAGGATAAATTGTTTCAGTCATGTCTGACTCTTTGTGATGTTATAGGCCATAGTCCACGAGGCTCCTCTGTCCAGAGGATTCTCTAGGCAAGAATACTGGAGTGGGTTGCTACTCCAGTGGCAAGATTGCTGGGAAAAATATCAATAACCTCAGATATTCTCTTCTCCAGAGAATCTTCCCAACCCAGAGACTGAACCTGCATCTCTTTACATCTCCTGCATTGGCAGGCAGTTTCTTTACCACTAGCGCCATCTGGGAAGCCATACTCTCTCTCTTTACTCCAACCATTATCGTAATGATAGGGGATTTTAAGAGATTAGTTAGACCTTCTTATCCTTTAGAGGTATTCTAATCTCAGAAATAGTAGATATTAAAAGTCCGTTATTTGGGCACAATCTGACCACCATTTCCCTTCTCCATATGATATTTGATTTCAGATCTCTGCTCTTTAGAGGCCTTCATTATATCAAGTTCTTGTCCTTCTCTTTCCTCTTTCCCCTCTCATCCATGAGTCTATTTCTTCCGTGACATGAGCTCTATTTTTATCGATTATCTCGGGAACCACTTCTTACAGAACTGTCTGGTTAAACTCGAACTTTGCAGAAATGAAATGATTCATTCCCTACTTTGATAGTTAAGCCTCTAGGTGGGATTGAGTTACGTTTGGCTAAAACACACACCCCTTCAAATGAGAGCCTCAGAATGGCTTGCAGTGAGCTCTTAGATCCACCTGTTTGCATGAATATAATTCCAAATTTCACCTTTCTGTACAAGACACCAGCTCTGACTCTGCATCCTTCAGAGCCTCAGCAAGTGATCTTTCTTTTACTTGACTGAGAATAGGGGGGCTTTCAGTAAAGAATCTTTCTTTTCTACCCCAACATGCATTCCTTTCAGCCTATATCTTATCTCCACTATGTCAAGATTGGAGTGTGAGCTATGGCTCTATCTAAATCACTGAACCCCCCTCCAGCCTTCTCCAGACTATAGCTCTATTATTCATCCCCTCTCTCATATATATTTTACTTCTTCTTTTCCACTCGGTACTTCCCCTCAGGCTGTACACATCCTCATTCTTTCTTGGCTTAAAAAGAAAAGCCACCCTCAGTCAGGTCATTCAGTGCCTCATATGGGGTGCTTAGTAGCTTGTGCTTTTTCAGAGGATGGAGAGAGTCTGAAGGAATTCAAGCAGGGGCAAGACAGGGTCCTCTTGGAATTTTAGTCAGATGGCTCTGCTTGCTGTGTGGAGATGGGTTGTGGAGCTGTAAACAGGATCCAGGAGTATAAATAGTGTTCCAAAAACATGTTCTGCAAAAAACTGCTGCTGCTGCTGCTAAGTCACTTCAGTCGTGTCTGACTCTGTGCGACCCCATAGACGGCAGCCCACCAGGCTCCCTTATCCCTGGGATTCTCCAGGCAAGGACACTGGAGTGGGTTGCCATTGCCTTCTCCAATGCATGAAAGTGAAAAGTGAAAGTGAAGTCGCTCAGTCATGTCTGACTCTTTGCGACTCCATGGACTGCAGCCCACCAGGCTTCTCCGTCCATGGGATTTTCCAGGCAAGCAAAAAACTAGATGTTGTTAAAAGTTACTAGTTTTCTTCAGAACAGGTAAATGCAACAACTTCGACTCAAACATCTCTTTGAAAGCTTCTAAGTTTTAATCCATACTCGAATCAACTCAGTTTCTTTAACCAGCACATTCTTTATTTTCAGACAGTTGTGAACAGGTAGCCCATTTAGTTTCCTTCATATCTTGGTGCAATACCCGGCTTGTAAGATGACGGTCCTACACAGGTAACTGCTTCTCCCATGGACCCGTGTGACCTAGCTATACTGTCTAGTCAAGTGCAAAATTCTTGTGGAAATGCTGTAAAATCCTAGGGGTTTCTTTTTAAGCTGTTATTTAACTGAAGGTACGTTTTAATTGTCTCCTCTTGACACCATTGGGCTTCCCTTGTAGCTCAGTTGGTAAAGAATCTGACTGCAATGTGGGATACCTGGGTTCAGTCCTTGGGTTGGGAAGATCCCCTGGAGAAGGGAAAGGCTTCCCACTCCAGTATTCTGGCCTGGAGAATTACATGGACATATATGGGGTTGCAAAGAGTTGGACACCACTGAGCGACTTTCGCTTTCACTGACATCATTGGTGAGGAAGGCATTCCTACCCTAGGGTTATGTGGATGATGGAACCCGTGACACTTGACTTTGGACAGATGAAATCAACAGCAATTTCATGAATCACCTGTATTCACAGCCTGGATCCCACGTGTCATGCAGGATACACAGGGGTTATACTTGAGAGTGGAACAGATAAACAAGGGTGGTAGAAGTCAGTCCTTGTAGTACCAAGAGGATGAAGTCACCCTGGTTCCCACTGGTGCGTGTGATTGACTTGTTTGAATAATTTTCTGGCCTGGCAGGGAGCTGAAACTCACTACGTAGGGATCAGCAGGCATCTGCTGGGTTTGTTGGGCGAGTTGGGTTGTTTGGCTCGGGGACCTCATCTGTTGGAGCAGAATGGGCAGGGGAGATAGTGGTTATGTGATCTGAGGCTTCTCTGTTTTACCAGATGACAAGGTGGTCCATTTTAATGGGCTGTGATTGGAAGCATGGATACATACACTGCCTCTCTGTGCCCTTGGAAAGCAGAGCATGGAGCCTTAAAAAATATGGTTTTCATAAGCACTTCTCTAGGCTTGGGTCTTCTTGTATTCAGAGCGCCTCATGGAAGAAGCACAAAAACCATTCACAGAACATTTGCAGCTTGTCTTTGGTTCAGCCAAGAACCTCTGTATGCACATCACCCATACATTCTATCCACTCCTCCACTATTGAAGACAAGGAAATGGATTTAGTATTTCCTTACTAGGTTCTAGTAAGTGTTAGAGTTAAGATGATTATAATATTACAGTGCATAGATAAGTATAAATTGTTTATGTAAGTCTAAATTTCCCTAGTGTATACTTTCCAGCAGCAGTATATTAAATTATCAGGAGTTGTAAAATGTTCTTTATGATAATAACATCTCAACTTTACAGAATTTGTAATTTTGTTAAAGAATGTCAATTGTTTCCTTAGATATTTGTGTGTGAGGCAAATTTTGAATTCCCTGCAATAATACCTGATATGGGATCTTCTTTATTTTTATGTTTCAATTTCAATATATTTTCCTGAAGAAGCAATATTTTTGAGAGGCACATTTTTCTTATAAAATGTAGAGGCATGACAGATAATGTCCTACGAGATTCTCTTCACGACTGGGAGATTTTTTTTGGTCTCTAGGTTCTAATTGTATTTCGGTTTCTCCAAATATTAGATTGGCAGACTGATTGAATCACCTGGGCATCTGGTTTAAAAGGTGTCTGTAGAGACTGAAGTAAGTCAGAAAGAGAAAAACAAGTATATTAACTCATATATGGGGAAATTAGAAAAATGATATAGATGATCTTACTTGCGAAGCAGAAATAGAGACAGATGTAGAGAACAAATGTAGGATTCCAGGGGGGAAAGGCAGGTGGTGGGATAAATTAGGAAATTGGAATCGATGCATATACACTGTTGACACTAAGTATCAATGTAAAATAGAGAATGAATGAGAACCTACTGTATAGCACGGGGGACTCTACTCAATGCTCTGTGGTGACGTAAATGGGAAGGAAGTCCAAAAAAAGATATATGTATACTTATAGCCGATTAACTCTGCTGTACAGTAGAAACTAAACAAAATTGTAAAGCAAATGTAGTCCAATAAAAATTTAAAAACATTAAAAAAATGAAAAGGTGCGGTAGAGAATTGCACAGCATCACCGTGGCTGGCTGCACTGTGTACCCATCAGATATGTGTAAGCCCTTGTCCCCAGTACTTGTGAGTATGACCTGACCTTGGTTGTGATGAAGATGTAAGCCAAGATTAGGTCTGGGATAGGGTGGGCCCTTAATCCGCTAGTACTGCTGTCTGTGAGTTGAGCAGAGAGACTGCGGCAGGTGTAGGCCAAGCACCACGTGGTGATGGAGGCAGAGGTTTGGAGGGATGCCTTCTCCAGCCAGGGAACTGAAGTATGCCTGGCAACCCGAGAAGCCAGGAGATAGGCCTGGAACAGATTCTTTGTTAGTCTTCAGAGACCATCACCCTGCCAACATCTTTAATTTGAAATTCTAGCTGCCAGAACTGTGAATTAATTCCTGTTGTTTTAAAGCCACCTAGTATGTGGTACTTATATCAGTCTCATAAGTGAATATCCTCCTCGAAGGACCAAGTCAGTCATCTTCATACACCCATGTCCATGTAGACATCCACGGGCTTTTAGAACTGAAAGAGACTTAGGAGGTCACTAAAACCCTTTCCTATACAGAGACTGAGGTTTCTTAAAGGCTTGCTCAAGATGTGTGAGTATTTTCCTAGTTTAATTCAAGAACCCCAGTTTCCTGATGGTTTCCTGATGCCCTTCCATCTCATGTTCACACTGGAGAATGAGGACGTATATTGTCCATCTGCCCTCTTGGAAAGCAGCGCACAGAGCCTTAACAAAAACACATGTGTAAGGTAGGTGTTCTGGAATTTAGGGAAATTCTCCAGGGAGCATGTCCCTAGTGGCAGTCCTCACAGGGTCTCTTCTGCATTTAAGAAATAACAGAATGGTTGTGATTAGGCCTGTTGGCACAATTGTTCTGAAATTAAATACTGCCTGGTGAGGCCTGAGTGGCTGGGTTGCATGAGTGATTTATTCATGATGAGAGAGAACCAAAAGCTTTATGTTTACAATGCATTTGAGACTGACACCATAAACTTGGCCTTAATACATTCCGAGCAAGCACCCTGTTTGACCTGAATGCAAGCTCACAGCTTCATTGCTGGTCTGTTCCTCCTGCCTGTTCTATGCTGTATGTCTTCCGTGATACATTTTCTACCTGTCACTTAATGACAAAGAGTGTGGAAGCTCACTTGCATGAGGATACTAACTTCACAAGAGTTTTGGATGATGGCTAAATGCCAGCTTGAGGAAGAGAAAAAATTGTACCCAAGCCTAGAGGTATATCTGGCTAGAAATGTGCCATGAAAAATGAGCAATATAACCAGAGAGTCTTGAGTAAGTTTGAGAGTATGTGTATGTGTGCACACCTGTGCCCACATATTTATTCCTCTAAAGTGGGTAAAGTGGTAATAGAGAGGCTTTGGCTTATCTTCAGAAGGGAAAACATCTTCACTTATGGCACATCCCTAAGAGGGATGGGTGTGTGTTCAAGGGAACATATAGGGTGCCCTGGAGATAGTCACAATAGAAAATTTTGCACTAATATTAAAAGTTGTACTTTTTCAGTAAGTAAAGCATAATCAGGTCATTTTTCTTTTTTTAACTTTCTCATTTATCCGGGTAACACAAAAATTTTAAAACAAGAGACTTTTGTTTTGGGGAACTTTTTATTGTGTATTGGGATATAGCTGATTAGCCATGTTGTGATAGTTTCAGGAGAACAGTGAAGGGATTCAGCCATACATATACACGTCCCAGGCTGCCCCAAAGAAGCCCCCCTCTCCCATCCAGGCTGCCAAATAACACTGAGCCGAGTTATGTGCTCTACATTTCCCTTATGGCTCAGGTGGTAAAGAATCCACCTGCAATGTGGGAGACCTGAGTTCGATCCCTGGGTTGGGAAGATCCCCTAGAGAAGGGAACGGCTACCCACTCCAGTATTCTGGCCTGGAGAATTCCATGGACTTGGGGTCACAAACAGTCAGACACGACTGAGCTGCTTTCACCTCCTTGCAAGAGACATCTGAACCTGTTGCAGATTATAGTAGTTTCATCTGTTTGTTGGATAGCTGTTACGTTCTCATGGAGCAACATTTTGGAAGACGTTTTTTTAGTTTCTATTGTACAGCAGAGTTAATCAGCTATGTGTATACATATGTCTCCTTTTTTTGGACTTCTTTCCCATTGACATCACCACAGAGCATTGAGTAGAGATCCCTGTGCTACACATTTAGGTTCTCATTAGTTATCTATTTTATATTAATAAGTAGTGTCAATAGTGTATCTTTCCTTACTTATCCCCCAGGCAGGTAGTTTGCTCACCTTGAAGATGCTGGTGTTGTAAAGTACCTGTTTCTTTACAGATATAGATTATGTGTATGATTTGTTTGCTTGCTGTTCAGTCTCATATCTGACCCTTTGTGAACCCGTGGACAGCAGCACACCAGGCTTCCCTGTCCTTCACCATCTCCTGGAGTTTGCTCAGACTCGGGTCCGTCAAGTGGGTGATGCCATCCAACCATCTCACCCTCTGCTATCCTCTTCTTTTGCTTTCAATTGTTCCCAGCATCAGGATCTTTTCCAATGAGATAGAATTGCAGTATGCTACATACACAGAGCTGTGCATTTGGTGTTTTAAATTTACGTATTTATGGGGTGCCAATATGTCTTGGTGATGTTTCACACACTATAATTAGAGCTATCTGATGCTTTCTAATGAAGATCTAATTTCCTATCATATGGAGGAACTATAATTTATTTATAGGCTCTATTTTTTGTTGTTTATGTTCATTCAATAAATAAACCTGTAATACACTACTGGTAAATAATATAATGCAGTAGGATTAATGAATGTTATAGGAGAAAGATAGTAGGGTGCATCAGGCAGGTTGGAAGTTTGTGGAAAGCTTCGAATATTAGCTAGTGTGGCCATTGTCAGCATCCTTGAGTGGAGGTATTTTAGGGCAAGCTTGAATTAATAAGAGAATGTAGGGCTAAGGGAATGCAGAAGAAGTTTCAGGAATTAGGGCCACCTGGAACAAAGGCTATTCTGGATCTTTTGTGTTGCCACGTTTAATGTTAGAGTCAGTGGGTTGATATGCACAAAATGCTTTGCTGGAGTTTTGATTGGGATTACATTGAATCTATAGAACAAGTTTGGAAAAAGTGACACATTAACAACTGTGAGTCTTTCTGGCATGCTGCAGTCCCTGGGGTGGGAAAGAGTCAGACACGATTGGGCGGCTGAACAACCACCACAAACATGGAATGAGCGAGTGAGTGAAGTCACTCAGTCATGTCCGACTCTTTGCGACCCCATGGACTGTAGCCTACCAGTCTCCTCTGTCCATGGGATTTTCCAGGCAATAGTACTGGAGTGGATTGTCATTTCCTTCTCTAGGGGATATCTCTTCATATATTTACTTCTTCTTTGATTTCCTTAATCAGCATTTTATAGTTTTCCTTGTATAGCTCTTTCACATATTTGTCAGATTATACCTAAATATTTTACTTTTTGAGATGTTAGCATAAATATGTTGTGCTTTAAATTAAAATCCCACTGGTTCATTGCTGGTACATATGAAAGTGATTGACTTGTGCATAATAACTTTTTATCTTGCAACATTGCTATAACCATGAGTTTTGTTGTTGTTGAGGATTTTCTTTATAGACAATAACGTTATCTGTGAACAGAAGCAGTTTTATTTCTTCCTTCCCACTGTATATACCTTTTCCACTGGTCGTACTGCACAAGCTAGAATTTCCAGTGGGATATTGAAAAGAAGTGATGTGGGGCGGCATCCTTTTGTACCTGACCTTAGTGAGAAAACCTTATCTTTCTTATCAATTATGATATTAGCTGTTGGATTTTTGTAGAAACTGTTTATCAAGTCAAAATTTCCCTTTATTTCTGGGTAGACTGAGTTTTTTTCTTTATCATGAAAAGGTGTTAGACATGGGCTCATTTTTACCAATAAATTCTAATTTATTTTCATTAAGGAAGAAAACATGGTCTGAGTCAAAATTTTGGGGGAAGGAGTTTAAGTGGAGATCCCTTTGATTTAATAGGTATGATATTCCTCCTCAAGGATCTAATGAAACTTTCTTTGTGGTCAAATACAGTCAATTTTTCTGTTTCATATGTGCTTGAAATGATTATAATTTACATTTTTCTACTTTGGGTTACAGGAATTGCTTTAGCTGTATACTTATATATCACTTAAAGTATGCTTAATATTTGCGTTATATCTCTAGTATACTTGCTATTTTGCTATCCATATTAGGTGTCTGGTTTTAAGAAAAATGTACTAAAATGTTCTGAAATTAATAATGCACTTTTTTATTATACTCTGTTCCTTTTTCATACTTTATTAGTCTTTTCAGTCTCTAAGTCCTTCCAACCTTTTTTGAGTGCCATCCTAAAATGGATAGTAGCTACATAATTATCAATATCAATTATTTTACTATTATTCTTTAATATCAGTGCCCTACATTTAGCATGATCCTAAATGTCTAGCCCCAGTTATGTCCTGCTGGCCATGGGATTGAATTTTAGCTGATGAGTTATAAACAGAGGCTGTGTACAAATTGTTTGGGACAGTTTCTAAAAAGAGAAGTTGTGCTCTTCTTCGTCCAATTATCTGGAATAAGCATGTAATGACTGGCTCTCCAGCAGTGATCTTGTGACCAAATACCACACTGAGAAAAACATGAAACAAGAGATCGAAGAGTTCTGAGCCTTGGCTGGTATATAAGTTAGCTATCTTAAAAACATAGGGATTTAGTTCTATTTTCAAGTTTCTGGTTTTATAAAGCCTTTTGATAAAAGGCACAGCCCACTAACCTCAATACCAATACTTTTATTTTAACCCTATTCACTTAACTAAGGGTTTAAAGGAGAAAACTTCTTTGTGTCTGTAAAACTATTCATATTCTTGAATTTTGGTTTAGCTAAAGATGGGATTCTAGGTTAAAGTTTCTCTGATAACTTGAAAGAACTTCTCCTTTGTCTTGCAGGAGGTAGTAACTCTGCCTAGAAATTTGGAATATTGATCATTTTTTAATTTTTCTCTGGAGTCATTTTAGAACCTCTCTTTACCTTGATGTCCTGAAAATTGTTGATGATGAGCTTGTCAAAGAAACATTGCACCAGATGAGTTAAACAGGCAAAGAGAACTTTATTAAGTTGAGAGCAAGTGGACAGATAGAACTTAACTCTGATGAAATGAGAATTGGAAGAGGCCTTAAGTGCTGGGGCGAACCAGCGGAAAAATAATAAAGAGTATTCCTGGGTTGTAAAGTTATCAAGAGGCTAGGAGGTTTATATCTCAAAGGAGCAAAGACAGATTTACAATTAGAAGTTTTCTCCAGGTGGTGGTCTAAGAAGAGGGAAATCACAGAGCTGTAGTCAGGAAGAAACTTGTCCAGATTTAGTCAGGCTGAGGGGAACATTAAGACCATCTGGGTCACTCTTCTGCATTGGCCTTATTTTTCTCATTAGTCACACTTGATGTGACTTAATCTGGACAGTTCTCTACTTAAGCTCTGGGGAATTTTTGTTGCATGGCTTTTTAAAAAAATACTTATCTTTTCCATCTTCCTTTCTTTTATCCCCCTGGAACTTTTATTGATTAGATGTTGAACTTCCTAGTTTGTGTATTTTGTCTTCCATATGTCCATCTCTGACCTTTATTCAACTCTCTGGGAAGTATTCTTAATGTGATCTTTCAAACCTTTCACTGAATTTTTAAAATTTATTTATTACTTTTGGCCACACTGAGTCTTCAAAGCTACGTGGGCTTTTCTCCAGTTGTGGCAAGCAGGGCCTACTCTTCGTTGGGAGCACGGACTCTAGGGCACGTGGACGTCAGTAGCTGCAGTTCCTGGGTTCCTGAACACAGGTTCAGTAGTTGTAGTGCCTGGGCTTTATTTCTCTGCAGCACGTGGAATCTTCCTGGACCGGGAATTGAACCCATGTCTCCTGCATTGGCAGGTGGATTCTTTACCATTGAGGCACCAGGGGAGCCCCTTTCATTGACTTTTAAATTTCAGTATTCAATATTTTATTCCATAAACAGTGTTCGCTTCTACTTACATTTTGGAAGCAGGGATCTATTTTTTCCCCCTGGATGTGATGTACTGGTACATGCCTCTGAGGAATCTAACTGGAGATATTTCATAATTAAGAATTTCTACTTGCTTTTCAAAGGTCATTTTTGTTTATATTTGTCATTTCCAATGAGGTCTGTGGTCCTTATTTCTTTTAAGACAGAAGACCTCATTGGGAATTAGGAGCATGTAGTCTTGGAGGTCTTGATGAATCTCCTATTGTGATTTAGGGTAATTTAATCAGATTAAAAACCTAGGTATGATGTGGGAAGATCTCAAAGGATTTCATCTTTTTTCTTTAATAGTTTTCAAATTCTCCAAAGAGGGATCCTTCATTAACTTTTAAACTTGGAATTGCAAACCTGCATTCTCTTGCTCTTTTTTGTATGGAAGTATGATGTTGGAAGTTAAAAATCCATCTATAGGACTTTCTGTCTGTCTTGTCTTCAGTCCCATATTTCACCCCCATTTTCTGGCATTTTCAAGCAAAATGCTCGGTCAGTAACAACCCCTATTTGCTTCCACTATGCAAGTATTTCTACCCATCTTGATCCTCCCTTACTGCCCTGCCTCAGCTGTTCATTAAAATTTGCTTTCAACTTATGACCCTTTACACTGTGTGCCATCATTGCTTTTTTTTTAAAATTGTTTATTTTTAATTGGAGGAGAGCTGCTTTCCAGTGTTGTGTTGGTTTCTGCCTTACATCAATATGAATCAGCCATGGGTATACACAGGTCCCCTCCCTCCTGAGCCTTCCTCCCATTTCCCATCCCAGCCCCACCTAGGTTATCACAGAGTGCTAGGCTGCGCTCCGTGTGTCTTACAGCGCTTCCCGTTAGCTGTTTTACTTATGTTTTACGCATGGCCGTGTGTATGATTCAGTGCTACTCTCCCAATTCGTCCCACTCTCCCTTTTGCCTGCTGTGTCCATAAGTCTGTTTTCTATGTCTGAATCTCTATTCCTGCCCTGCAAACCACTGATGAACTTAGAGCCTGTTTTACAGAGGGAAGTAAGTCAGAAAAACAAATATTGTATATTAACACATGTGTATGAAATCTACAGGGACGGGGGAGCCTGGTGGGCTGCTGTCTATGGGGTCGCATAGAGTCAGACACGACTGAAGCGACTTAGCAGCAGCAGCAGCATGGAGTCTAGAAGGAGGGGGACTCATCATTGCTTTCTTCTTTGTCATTTATTTCTTAGGTTGTAGGAAAATGAGTTGGCAATCACGTGCTCATTCCTCGCTCTTCATTAGGACTGAGCCCCTTCTGTATGTGTTTTAGTGTTCAGAAGGGAGAAAAAAATGAGTTCCTGGTCCTTTGAATCCAACAGAAGGAATAGTAAGAGGCTGGTTCCCATTGCTACAGCCCACATTACATTTGAAAGCACTTCTGTGTTATGTGGCAGCCTGAATGGGAGAGAAATTTGGGGGAGAATAGATACATGTATATGTAGGGCTGAGTCCCTTTGCGGTCCACCTGAAACTGTTAATTGGCTATACTTCAATACAAATAACGAGTTTTAAAAAGAAAAATAAAAAATGAAAGCACTTCTGACATTGCTCTCCTGGAATTTACTGGCCCTTTGACGGCTGGTTGGGTTTAGGTCTGTAGGGCCAGAAGAAGCTGATCCAGGACCTAGGTGGCAGTGACTTGGAAGGTCCACAGGGGCCTGCTCTGCTGGACCACCTTCGTCTCTCTGCTGTTCTTTGAGGAACAGCTGCCAAACACGTGCGAGCGAGCAGCAGTGCTGGTGCTGTTTATAAGATACCAGATCTTGTTTATTGTTTGGAAGGATCGCCTGAACATATTTCAAATCAGGATTTCAAACTGAAGTCATAATTAAGTAAGCTCTACCCCAATTATATGCTGTTTTAAAATGAATTTCACCGCCAACTTCAAAAATTGATCTCATACTGTTTGTAGTGAAAAATAAAGGTTAGTTGCTTGAGACAACTAGGCTTTATATTTGTGCTTTTCTGCTAGGCCACTTGGGCTTGCCTGGTGACCCAGACGGTAAAGAATCTGCCTGCAATGCTGGACACCTGGGTTGGATCCCGAGGTTGGGAAGATCCCTGGAGAAAAAAATGGCAACCCACTCCAGTATTCTTGCCTGGAGAATCCCATGGATGGAGGAGCCTGGTAGCTCCAGTCCATGGGGTTGCAGAGTCGGACACAGCTGAGTGGTTTGGCTACTACAACTATGCTGTTTAAGGACAGGCATAGTAGGTTTCCAATTATGTTTGATTCTCTGCGTTTCATATTAAACCTGGCCTGCCTTTATCTCTAATGTATATTGATGCTTTAACTCACGTAAAGGTATGTTTTGTTTCCAATCACCAAACTTCCCTATGGTTTATCAAGGGCAGGATTATTTTGGCAAAAGTGTAGCATACGGTGCATAAATAGCACTCATATATAAGCATATCATGCACAAGAGATTAATACAATTTTCCTGTTTTGAGTGATTAATATTTGCCCTGGCAGCTGTAGCATTTTAGTCTTCCATTAGCTGACAGATGTGAATAAGGGTTGCATCTTGCCTCCACCAAGCTGCTATATCTTAATACGTGTTCATAGCTCAGGGACTGAGAAATATTCTACAGGAATACTTAGAAATCTCAGAGGAATTTCTTGTGGCTTCAACTGATGTTTTTCCCCACAAATACATTGACTTGAATATTTTATTTCTTCAGGGCAAAAAGTTAACTGGCTTAAAACTCACAGGGGCAGAACAATAAAAAAATTCCAACTTAAACCTGGGCATTTACATGTGAGTCTTGGCTTGTTAGACTGGTCTCATAGCAGAGCACCAGGAGAAGTTGTAAAGGAAATGATGGTTTGTAGGACTGAGTTTAGGGTGAATAGTGAAAAGAAAACATGTTAGTATTTGAAAGATAATTATGAATGTGTACTGTCTCAGGTTTTATTTTGAACAAGTTATATATTGGTAGCATTTTCACTGTAAAGGGATAATAACTCGTAATCAGGCTTTGAAGGTAGGCACTAATTATGACTTTGTTATCTCATTTTCATACATGATAAGTTTACTTGTATGCAAGTTTGGTGTTAGAATGATATCCTGTGAGATCGAGGATGCCTAGACTTTTTCAGATGTTTATTTGAATGAATGCTTTTTTTGTAGAAAACAAAAGTACAAATTGGAAAAATATATACTGTCTTACAAATTAGGTATGTGCTCACGAACAATGTAAAAATATATTTCAGTGCTAGGTATTATGTTGTGTATACTAATTAATGCTTAGAATGTATGTCTATTAAAAACTATATACACATACATATATTTCTGTGTGTTTACCATTTGGACATTTACACAGTGAAAATTTAATAATGTTTATGAAAAAGTCTTGATGCTATTTGTCTATGCATTTATTTACTGAATAAGTATTACTCAAAATACTGGATGCTTATGATCAAGTGGTATGTGTCTTGTAACAACCAAACAAGATATAAGCCCTGCTAAGAACATTCACACTCTGACTGGGAAATAAAAGCAAATCATATGAATAGTTGAATAACATCAAAGTAAATTGCACTTTGCAAACTGTTGATTTAAAAAAAAAGCTTATTTTTCTTTGGAAAACTCTTAATTAAATATCTTTTAGATTTAATGTGGAGTAGAGGGGGGCATCGGAACGTTGTGTTGGCAGAATCTTAGTCCTGTCTCATTAAAGGAATTCAAGGGAGAATATTCATGGAGTTTTAGGGCCTGGATGGAGTGATTTTTAAAAGGGGAAGGACTGGACTGGGGAGAATGTTAGACTCACTTTAGAAAAGTGGGCAGAGAAAGGCAAGGTTTTTGACGCAAATGAAAACAAGCAAAGAGTCCATGTCGACAGATCAGCTATACTATTTCACTCATTGTGTTCTTTTCCAGGGGTAAATATTTCCCCGAGTAAATCGCCAGCTTATTTCTACTCATTCTCAACAGTGCTTTCTGTTGAGATGAAAAGCTCACAGGATTCCAGTGTTATTTAACAAAGGAGCAGGACATTTGTTGGTTTCCATTTTTAGCCCTCCAATTTTGCCTTCTTCAGCCTCAACTAGAGGACAGAAGATTATTGTTAAGGGAACATGATCAATGCAGATATTCATCACTGTCGACTGTGTCATGGCTTCATGCAGAGGTTTTGATTGTAGTTGTTCCAGTCTTTACAAGGGTCAGATTTTGTTTTTCTGTAAAAGGAACATTATTTGTCACATCATTTGATGGCACAGTAGCTGCTGGGCAGCATTTAAAACTCCAGAGAACATACATTTCAGCCTGGCAACGTGAATAGTAAAGGAAAGACTTGATGACTATTTTAAGTCTACAGTAATAGCAGTAGCTGAAATTGCCCAAATTATACCCAGGGAGAAGATTCCATAACAGAATCCAGAGCTCTCAGAACTAGAGCCTATAACTTCATAAATCCTTGTTCTCTAAACTGATCTTTCTGAGCTGAGTCCCTTAGAAACATCATCACATGGGTTTTAGTTTGCCCCCCTCATTTTGCAATTGCTTTTCTACCAGCCTACAAAAGACATACTTCTGGTATAAATTGGTTCTCCCTGTGGTGCTTTATTCTAACAACACCAAAGCAATTATGATGGAAACTACCATTCTTGGTGTTGAGAATGAGTTTAATGACTGGGCACTATGTACTAAGCAAAATTTTAAATTTTCAACAATTTTACAAGCACCTAACAGCTCTTTAATGTTAGATCAAAATAGAAAAAAAATGATAATTTTAATGTAATTTTTGACATTTAACTTAAGAGGAATAAAGACGGTTGTATATTTTTCTTTAAGTAAAGCCTATTAATGACTATAAACAAGGTACCTTAATGTTTACACCTATTTACATAGGAATTGGAGTAGAGGTGATCCTTAAATATGCCTGCTGCTGCTGCTGCTAAATGGCGTCAGTCGTGTCCGACTCTGTGTGACCCTATAGACAGCAGGCCAACAGGCTCCTCTGTCCCTGGGATTCTCCAGGCAAGAATACTGGAGTGGGTTGCCATTTCCTTCTCCAATGCATGAAAGTGAAAAGTGAAAGTGAAGTCACTCAGTCGCGACTCTTAACGACCCCATGGACTGCAGCCTACTAGCTTTAGTTATAAACAGTGCTCACTAAGGGATTCTTTCTTTGCAGAAACATATCAAGCAAATTTTTAAAAGCCTGAGTCATCTTTTAAGAGATATCATTTAATAAGATTTTAATGTTTGTTTAATAGTTATTTTTCACAATATTTAGTTTTGATAAATTACAGTTATCTACAATATTGTATAATTCATGTAATAATGTTAATACTTACATAATTATAATTTTTTCACTCAAGACATTGATTTTATTTGTAGGTAGGTAGAGAAGCAGTGCCAGAGAAGGCAATGGCCCCCCACTCCAGTGGTCTTGCCTGGAAAATCCCATGGATGGAGGAGCCTGGTAGGCTGCCGTCCATGGGGTCGCTAAGAGTCAGACACGACGGAGCCACTTCATTTTCACTTTTCACTTTCACGCATGGGAGAAGGCAATGGCAACCCACTCCAGTGTTCTTGCCTGGAGAATCCCAGGGACGGGGAAACCTGGTGGGCTGCTGTCTCTGGGGTCGCACAGAGTCGGACACGACTGAAGTGACTTAGCAGCAGCAGCAGAGAAGCAGTGCAATAAGAGATACAGAATCTAAACTTTTGTTAAGAGATGTGTTGGTTTTAGTTGCTCAGTCATGTCTGACTCTTTGTGACCCCATGGACTATAGCCTGCCAGGGTCCATGGGGTCCATGGAATTCTCCAGGCAAGAATACTGGAGTGGGTTGGCATGCCCTTCTCCCAGTGATCTTCCCGACCCAGGGATCAAACCCAGGTCTCTGGCATTGCGGGCAGATTCTTTACTGAGTTGAGATATTATCCGCTAAAAAATAAGCATAGGAGATATGTATGTATATATATCATTAGGATAAAATTCTCAGGAGTAAGTAGTAGGGGAATTAAGGATTCAAAGGAAAAAAGAAATGATGGACAATTTCAATGTATTAAACATTTTGTCTGTAAGAGTAACTTTGTATGTGAGTATTTAAATCTCCATTGGCTACATATAGAAAGTGTCTTAATTTTTATTTAAAAAGTTTAATAGTTGAAATAAAGTTGAAATTCTATTTGCTTCAGCTATTTAGAATGAAGCATTTCTAGAGACAATAAAATTATATAAAAGGGAATATTCTGATAGAATTTTTGGGATAATGTATAAATAAAAATGTTTGTAGATAGCAATACAGATAAGTCAGGGCAATTTTTGGTTCTGACCTTGTGGATTTATACTCATCAAATGTGCATAAATACTCAGTAGAAATAAACTGCATGAATAATCTTATTGTGTAAATAAGCCACTGATTATTCTTTTGCACAGCCATTAAATCAACAGTTTATTATGCTTATTATATTTACAAAGTACTGTTTTGACAAGGTAAATGCTTTGCAAATTATAAAAATAATTTTTATAATTATTTTTTAGCTTTAAAAAATAATTTTATTTATTTTTGGCTGCACTATGCCTTCCTTGCTGTGCAGGCTTTTCTCGAGTTGCGGAGTATGGTGGCTGCTCTCTAGCTGTGGCGTGGGGGCTTCTCATTGCAGTGGCTTCCCTTGTTACAGAGCATAGGCTCTGGGCATGCAGGCTTCAGGAGTTGGGATTCCTGGGTTGTGGGGCACAGGTTCAACAGCTGTGGTGCACAGGCACAGTTGCTCTTGGCATGTGGGATCATCACCCATCAGGGATCGAACCCAGGTCTCATCATTACCAGGCAGGTTCTTTACCACTGAGCCACCAGGGAAGCCCATGATAACTTATTGAGTACCTAAACTTTGGGGAGAGGGGAAGCTTTCTTTACTTAGAGATTGTGGATGTTTACTGGCAGGGAAAAGTACACAGCAAAGATAAAGAGAAAAGTTGAACCTCTGGTTAATAATGGTGTGAAGGCCTGGGTGAATCTTCACTCCCCCCAAATGAGTGTTGGATGAGGTAAAATTGTGAAAACAAGCATTTCCACACTCAAAATCAACCAGTGGCAAGCTATGTATTGAGAAGTGTGTGTTTATGAAAAAGTGATTCTGTGATCATGCGTGTGGCTCCTCAGCCCATGTCCACCACATCTTTTTCACACCGCCATTTTACCACAAGTTGGCGGTAGAAGCCTTCAGTCCAGCTGGTGGGAAGATAGGTATGTTTCTGTGCCTTAACTATTAATATTTCCACAATTCTAAGATATTGATGCTTCATCAAGTTGCCAAATATTTTTGTCATTGTCGTTGACATCCCCGCCTTTGCCTATTTCTTTTCCTACGAGGCAGCCTGCAGTGTTAGAGTCCAGAAATAAAGGCGATGATTTGCTTTAGCAAAAGGGGCAATACTTAGGAGAGAGAGAGAATATTCTGGCAATTTTTGAGAAGAGTTCTGAGAATCCACCTGAGAAATAGAGTTCTCTGTCTCCAGGAGGGCAAATAAATGAGGAGGAATGATCTGTGATCATGTACATTAAACTCCCTGCAAGAGTCTGCTATGGGGTATATCTTCAGTGAGTATTGTTTTTTTTTTTTTTTTTTTTTCTCCATTTTCCCAGTTTGACATGTGGACAATACCATTATCCCTTTAAGGCAAGAGTAATATCTAGGAAATATTTCACAAATTATAAACTTGATTCTCGGTCCTTATTCAAACCACTATCCATTTCAAGTCTACTATTAAGAGAAATACCTCTCCAGAAAGAGAAAGAAGTCATGCAAACTCTCTCCCCTGAAGAACCTGGACTTTAAATTCTCAGCCCTTCCTTATTGCATTCTTAATGTCTTTTCTGAATTCTGAAAATCTCAGACATCCCCATATCTATATATAAATTTATTATTAAGCCAAATATATTGCATAGGATACAAATTCTGCAGATAAATTCAGCTATTTTAAAATTTTTGCCCAAATTTCACCTCTTACTGTCAAGGGATGAGAATTTTCGTTTTCTTCTTTTTTTTAAAAATGAACTTCTTTTTTAAAATGAAAGCCTTATTGAATGATTTTTAGTTATTTATCCTTATTAGTGAATTTCTATGTCAGATAGACTTATAAAATTTTTAAAGTAAGCAATCTTGAAGCATACTGCTAGGAGGAAAAAAAAAAAAAACCCACAGATACCATTGCTTAAAAATTACTAACTTCAGAATATTTGATATCCAAGTTCCACAAGTCAAAGACTATGCAATTCAACTTGGCTTTTGCTGTAGCATTTTTCTCTTCAGGCTTTTCCAACAGAGAATAAATTATAATTATAATAAAGCATTCAGCAGAGAACCAGACATTAAAAAAATTGCAAGAGCCAAACTCGCATAGGACAGTGTTAATTTAGTGTCAGTAAAGTTAGCTCTTAATAGTTAACTAAAAATTATCTCACATGATTTTTAATAGCCTCAATTTCTAGAAACCTTCTGCCCTTATGAAACTGGGAAAAAGTTTTGATTATATGATATTTTGCATTTTAGAAATGTAAAGCAACCAGTCATTACAGATGCTTGGAAGGAATAAAACCTTTAGAAAAATTCTATGTTCAGAATCCTTTAGGCTTTATGTAAGATTCTTTGAAAAGGTAAAATTGCCTCTGGCTGCATTCTCTGGGAAGAATGTAGAAGAACTGAAAATTGCTTTATAGTCATGAATTAATCGGCAGTAACTCTTCTAAATAACTCTGTGTGATATTATTCTCATTCTATAGATAATACCTAGTCCCAGAGAGAGAGTCCTGTTTTGGCCCAATAGCAGATCAGTGGGAGAAGCCCCAGAGGGTTCTTGGAGTGGTTACCTGGGGCAGAACCTTTCAGAGCAGGAGTGAATGGGAGGATACTTGCAATCACAATGCTCTATAGTTGAGATTAATTTACAATTGAGGGGTTTAAAGTAATTTTCTGGAAACTAAAGTCAGCCCATCTGTACCTCCTGTTTGTTTTGATAGCAAAGCCACCCATGACTATGTTGCAGTTGTGTTAACATCAAGCAATTTATTAGGCTTTTGTAGGATACATAGGGCTTCCTAGGTGGCACAGTGGTAAAGAATCCACCTTCAAATGCAGGAGATACAGGAGATTTAGGTTTGATCCCTGGGTTGGGAAGATCCCCTGGAGAAGGAAATGGCAACCCACTCCAGTATTCTTGCCTGGAAAGTTCCATAGACAGAGGAGCCTGGTGGGCTACAGCCCGTGGGGTCACAAAAGGTTGGACACGACTGAGTGCACAGTACAGGATTAGTAGTTCTTTCATGTAACTTCAAAACTGTCATTGTTTTGGGTTCAAATGCAGGATAATATAGTAATTTCTTATTCATTTTATATTTTTTCTTTTTTCTACCCCTTTTCTACAAGAGTTCTAATTATCATAGACTTTTTTATAGCTTATTTGATGAACTCTGATTCCTAGCAATGGTTTACAGTAAGTCTGAGTTGATTCAGACAAAGGTTTGTGCTGAATATAGATGGATCAAATATATTGAATGTTACTCTTCTAGTTAAACAAAATGAAAAGTTGGTTCTCATTTCTGATTGAGATACTGTTGCGTTGCTCGAGCTATCTATAAAAGAGACATAAAGGTACTGGAGACATGTAGTTGTTTCAAAGAAAAAAAATTTCAAAGTATATAGCAAGGGCTAAGGAAAAAGTCTCTGAATAACATATAACCCAAAGTATTGTCCATGGACATTACTGTAGGGTGAATAGGTTTGTCAGCAGCTTTATTATAAATAATAAACTAGTCCCCATTTTAACTTATTAGAAAGATATTTTTACATTTTGGCATTTTAGTGAACATGTAATACACTCTAGCCTTGTTCATCTTATTTTTATTGTTATTAACAGCTCAATGAAATAGAGCCTTTAACAACTTGCTTTGAAATTCATACATATTTGTATGTTTTATGTTCATGCATTTAGGCAGATATTAATGTTCATTAAACTGAAACTGAGAGATGCCTTGTTTGAAACCCATGAATATGCATAGACTGAATTTATTCTTTGAGTTTTAATAGAATATTTGAGAAAACAATCATTTCCTTCTTCTAAATATTTATATTTGAATTATAATGAAATATGGGCTTATTTTGCTTATATTGCTTATAGTGAGAAGTGAACTCATAAAAATCAAAGAGCAAACTCTTGATCTAAGGGTATTGTATTGTGGCACTATGTAGAGATTTTCATAATTTCTCCCAAGGTCTTTCTGCTCTAAAATGAAAGTGGCACATTGGTCCAGGTTCTGCGATATTGTTGTTGGTAGAGGGTGAGGATGATATGAACTCAAGGAGGAAGCCTTGCCTTTATTAGATGATTAAAGAATTGATTGCTCTTCCTGGAGAATGTGTTTATACCTTCTTTCTACAGGGCATGCATTAGAATGCAAAAATAGCTCCCTACCCCTCCCCTCAAGATGGTTTTAATTAATAAAAATGTAGGAAAAGAGAAGTTAGGTCATGTTTAATATATAATTCCCATCAGAAGCCAGATACATAATAGAGGTATATCACTGATATTATTCAGACTCTGTAAATGCTGTGCAGTGGGGTTCATGGCTCACTCTTACAAGAATTCAAATGCACTGAAGGTTTTCTTGTCTCTTTCTCCACCTTCCCCTAAATAAACTAGTGTAGGCAATAAAACCCTTTGTGGCATAATTGCCTGTAATGGGATGTCATTCATGAAAAGAAATTAGAAGTGAATGAAATCATTTTTTTCTACATGGAGAGCCTTACGGAAATCAGTTTCATTGCCTTAGAGTTGCATTCTTAAATTCAACAATCTGTTTTAGTGTTTTCTGGAATTGTAAGCAGGATTTTTCATTCCTGGTGAATTGACATATCTGAAGGAGAAAATGTGATTAATGGACACAGTAGTCTAGCAAAGTGAAAAGAAAGTTATGTTTGGAAACTTTGTAATTGTGGAGCAAATCAGGTACATCTTGTTGGTTGTATGTTTGACAGCCATAATTATGTGATATCATGGTAACAAGAATTTGTACATAACCTCAGTGCTCACTCTAGTATTACTGATGAGGAATCTTATGCTCAGATGGTCAGGTGGTTTCCAAGTTAAAATCATGCTGTACTCTATGCAAAAGGCGAGGCATCATCTCTACTAATGATGACTGTGTGATAGAATTGAGGGTTAACCATTGCATTCACCTTCCTCTCTTTAGAGTTCAGCATTCTGTGTGCCTTGAATCAACTCCTCCTGGGACAGAAGGCAGAATGGCATTGTGGGATCATCCTTACTGGCTCTTATAATATACTTTGACATTTTCATATAGCAGGTAGGAGATTAAACATAAAGTCCTTTTTATGATGACACTCTGATAATTTAAATAACAGACCCATCTGAATTATTATCTCAAAGACTCTGGCATTTCAAATCTGTTGTCCTTTTAAATTCCCCAAAGAATGGGGAGAGATGGGTGTCTGTTTATTTGTAAATATTACAGTGAAAGGTTGCCCCATGCTTCATTTAAATTAAAGGTGTAGAACCTCTTTGAAATTTTGCTGGAGTTATAAATTAATGCTGAATGACCTATTAAATAATACCTCATTCATTAACTCAAATTAGATGAATCATTCTATAACATGCTTTGTCTACTTGTTTATATTTAACTTTCAAGTATATTCTGTCAGCAAACAAAGGATTTGCAAGAAGACTTTCATCACTTTCCAAGGTCACTTTGCAATTAATTCAAGTTGTACCTTTTGGAATGTAAGTCAAAGAAGTGAAGGACGTACATATTCATAAACTAAATGCATGTGCTTTAATGTTTAAGCTGGAAATCCTTCAATATTTTTAAGTTTCTATGCACATTCGTTGAATCTACCTAGCTTCAAGCAAATGCATTTTCTTGTTACCACTAGGTGTCATTGTATCTGTTTTAAAGCTTTTTTAGTGCACCGGTGACTTTGACATAATATTTTTGAAGACTTCATCCGTGATGTAACAATAGTTCAGATTAGAAGAGACGTTATAGGGGTGGAAGGAGCTGTGATAGAATGAGGAAGAGCAAATTAGGTCCTGAGGAAAAAAGAACAGTAATACCAGTATACGTAAGGTGACAAAATAAAAGTTTTGGCATTTTACACCTGTTCCTTTAGTAAGATATCAGCGCCCTATTCCATATGATGGTATCATAAGAATAAATCATTATGTCGACAAGTAAATTGTTTTAAAATCTGTGGTTAAAAAAAGAAAACACTGGGACTTCCCTGATGGTCCAGTGGTTACCACTCTGTGCTTCCACTGCAGGGCTCACAGGTTTGACTCCTGGTTTGGGAACTCAGATCCCACATACCATGTGGTGTGGCCAGAAAATATTAAATAAGAATACTTTAGAAATAAAATCTCACCATAAGAATTTTGATTGAACCAGTGTCATTGGGCTTGTCTGGCAGGAATACTGGAGTGGATTGCTCTGCCTTCCTCCAGGGAATCTTCTGACCCAGGAGTTGAATCCACGTCTCCTGCACTGCAGATGGATTCTTTATCAGTGAGCCACCGAGGAAGGCCATTTATATTTTTCAGTTCAGTTCAGTCGCTCATTTGTGTCTGACTCTTTGCGACCCCACAAACCGCAGCATGCCAGGCCTCGCTGTCCATCACCAACACCCGGAGTTTACCCAAACTCACGTCCATTGAGTCAGTGATGCCATCCAGCCGTCTCATCCTCTGTTGTCCGCTTCTCTTCCTGCCCCCAATCCCTCCCAGCATCAGGGTCTTTTCCAATGAGTCAACTCTTCCCACAAGGTGGCCAAAGTATTGAAGTTTCAGCTTCAGCATGACTCCTTCCAATGAACACCCAGGACTGATCTCATTTAGGATGGACTGGTTGGATCTCCTTGCAGTCCAAGGGACTCTCAAGGGTCTTCTCCAACACCACAGTTCAAAAGCTTCAATTCTTTGGTGCTCAGCTTTCTTCACAGTCCAAATCTCATATCCATACATGACCACAGGAAAAACCATAGCCTTGACTAGATGGACCTTTGTTGGCAAAGTAAAGTCTCTGCTTTTGAATATGCTATCTAGGTTGGTCATAACTTTCCTTCCAAGGAGCAAGCATCTCTTAATTTCATGGCTGCAATCACCATCTGCAGTGATTTTGGAGCCCCCAAAAATAAAGTCTGACACTGTTTCCCCATCTATTTCCCATAAAGTGATGGGACCAGATTCCATGATCTTAGTTTTCTGAATGTTGAGCTTTAAGCCAACTTTTTCACTCTCCACTTTCACTTTCATCAAGAGGCTTTTTTGTTCCTCTTCACTTTCTGCCATAAAGGTGGTGTCATCTGCATATCTGAGCTTATTGATATTTCTCCCAGCAATCTTGATTCCAGTTTGTGCTTATTCCAGCCCAGTGTTTCTCATGATGTACTCTGCATATAAATTAAATAAGCAGGGTGATGATATAGATAGCCTTGACATACTCCTTTTCCTATTTGGAACCAGTCTGATGTTCCATGTCCAGTTCTAACTGTTGCTTCCTGACCTGCATATAGGTTTCTCAAGAGGCACTGGTATTCCCCCGTCTCTTTCAAAATTTTCCACAGTTTATTGTGATCCACACAGTCAAAGGCTTTGGCATATTTTTAGCATTCATTAAATACTTCCTATTAGAAAATGTGCACATTAGATACTGCAACAAAATTTACATAAAATTGAGAGAAAGTTGCATTCATTTCCTTCAAAGGAGTGGTCCATTCCTTTGGAGGAATAATACTTATAGAAGAAATGTATGTAGTATGTACCAAAAATACAGCAGTATGTGTTAATACAACTGTAGTATATGTAACATAGGTCGGGAAGATTGAAATGACTGTCACAGAACACTTGCTCTGGCAAGAGCACAGCTGTGAGGATTCACTTATTCTGGTAATGAATGAAAGTTAAGGAGGCTAAGGAGGTCATGGCCGATCTAATTGTTGTTTGAAGCAGGACAGTGCGTGGCAAGTCGCATCCTATTTCTGCAAGTTCACCATGTTACCATGCTAAAGGGTACGAATGCAACAAATACATTGGGGCAGCATCTTTTAGACTCCGGTCCAGGGCCCTCCAGCCTTTCCCTTGTCACTGAGGAGTTGACTTTCTAGACAAAGGAGGACATTTATTCCTAGTTTCTCAGGATTTAGGTTTTTTTGCCTGTGAAATGTTGGAAAAGAATTTTGATCTTGCTGGGTTATGAGGATAAAAATTGTATCAGTGAGGATTTGGGTAGAATAAAAGGCGATCCATTCATGCTGGGGAATTACAGAAGAGTTTAATTAGAGGACTTTTTAAACAGCTGCAGGCAGAGTGTATGAAAACCAACACCAGAGTGTATTCTGGTGCTTGTACAGGGGGCCAGCACATCTGTCCCACAGAAAGACTCCTACCGGAGCCCTGACTGTGGTGGAGGGGTACATCTAACCTCAGATAATCAGACAAATAGCCAGAGAAATTAAGATACTGACCTTAATCTCCTCTTTTCTTCCTCCATGGGGACCACCCATTGGTGGAACCCAATTGAAAATATCAGAGCTATATCTGGGATTCTGTTGTGCTTTCCTACAAATGCTGCTTTTATCTATGCAATACCATTTTTTTTCTTGGGCTCCACAGTCAACTGCAGACAGTGACTGTAGCCATGAAATTAAAAGATGATTGCTCTTTGGAAGGAATAGAGAGTGTAAGTCGCTCACTCATGTCCGACTCTTTGTGACCTCATGGAGTAGGCCAGAATACTGGAGTGCATAGCCTATCCCATCTCCAGTGGATCTTCCCAACCCAGGGGTTGAACCCAGGTCTCCTGCATTGCAGGCGGATTCTTTACCAGCTGAGCCACAAGAGAAGTCCAAGAATACTGGAGTGGGTAGCCTGTCCCTTCTCCAGAGGCTCTTCCTGACCCAGGAATCGAACCAGGGTCTCCTGCACTGCAGGCAGATTCTTTACCAACTGAGCTATGAGAGAAGCAGGAAAGCTATGACCAGCCTAGACAGCATATTGAAAAGCAGAGACATCACTTTGCCAACAAAGATCCATACAGCCAAAGCTATGGTTTTTCCAGTAGTTGTGTATGGATCTGAGAGTTGGACCATAAAGGCTGAGAGCCAAAAAATGGATGCTTTTGAATTGGACTCTTGAGAGTCCCTTAGATTGCAAGATCAAATCAGTCAATCCTAAAGGAAATCAGTCCTGAGTATTCATTGGAAGGATTCATTGAAGCTGAAACTCCAATACTTTGTCCACCTGATGGGAAAAGCTGACTCATTGGGAAAGACCCTGATGCTGGGAAAGATTGAGGGCAGGAGGAGAAGGAGACCACAGAGGTTGAGATGGCTGGATGGCCTCACCGACTCAATAGACATGAGTTTGAGCAAGCTCCAGGAGATGGTGATGGACAGGGAAACCTGATGTGCTGCAGTCCATGGGGTCACAAAGAGTCAGACCTGACTGAGCGACTGAACAACAACAACAAGGATAAAGCAGAACCCAGAGAGGAGGGAAATGATTGTTCAGCTGGCTTTCAACATGGAGGAAGGGGCCACGAGCCCAGGTGATGGGGAGCCTCCATTAAAAACAAATCTAGATGACACTTTAATTTTAACTTAGTGAAACTGATTTCAGATTTATACCCTTGAGAGTGTAACAGAAAGAACTCAAAATTTAGGTCACTAAGTTTGTGGTGGTTTGTTAAAGTTGCAATAGAAAAGTAATAAAATTCAAGAGGAGACTAGATTACATAGTTAGAAAATACCAGTGCTTACGTCCATCATAGCATGGAACACTTTGTCTTCATGTCTCTCTTCCAGCGTCTTGTGCACTATTATCTGGATCCAATGCTTCTGTCATCTAGTAGGTTTCAGGACATCCTTGGGGAAGAAATGGCTGGGTTTTGCTAACTGAGCTAAGTGGTTGCAGCTATGTGTCCCAAATTTCCTAGAGACATAAAAGCAATAGGTGGGAGATAGGGCTCCCAACTAGCTATATCACAACTTGATATTTACCAAGGGACTGGTAAAACATAGCTGATACAAATACATTTTAATCTGGAATATGAGCAGATTTAGTCTTGTTCGCCTATGTTTTTATACCTTTCTCAAAGACAGGTATTTGGAATTTGGGAAAATGGTAAGATACTTTGTAGGTACAGATTTTTGAAATCTGAGAATTAGATTATTGTCTATAATTGTTGTGTTTTGGAATCTTGCATTTGGAAGTAATGTCAGACGTCACCTCTGCTATCCAACTGTTATTCATTATTATCCAATGGTAATAATCTCTTACCATTGACTTTGGCACATAATGTGGTTCAGCCACCAGCATGTTTGAAAACCCAGATACCTGGGTTTTTCTAAAGTTGCTTCAGACAAAGTAATTTAACATCAAATCCTGGTCTTCACACTCCAGCCCTGTAGAATCACAGGGAATGATATAATATCTTTTTTTTTCCCATTTATCCAAATAGCTCAGTTGGTATAGAATCCACCTGCAATGCAGAAGACCCTGATTCAATTCCTGGGTCAGGAAGATCTGCTGGAGAAGGGACAGGCTACTCACTCCAGTATTCTTGGGCTTCCCTTGTGTCTCAGCTGGTAAACAATCTGCCTGCCATGTGGGAGACCTGGGTTCAATCCCTGGAATGGGAAGATCCCCTGGAGAAGGGAAAGGCTATGCACTCTAGTATTCTGGGGTTGCAAACCATCGGACATTACTGAGCGACTTTCACTACATCCAGATTTTAGTCAGTGACAAACAATCCCTAAATAGAGAAGGGTTAAAGTGTACTGTGGGATTATGTAACTCTAATGACATTTTTCCTCTCAGTTGCATTTCTTCTGGCTTAATATTTCAGAGTATTTTTAAATGGAGGAAGAAAACTGCTAAACTTTGCGATTGTAATTGATTAATGATAATAATTATACCAATAAGCATCCTGTTATCTTTTGAAATTCTTTTTCTAACTGTTTGATGTTTCTAGCTGCAAAATTTTAAGGAATGATGGTGTCATCCGTGTTGCTGTTTTTGTTGCTGTTTTGAAGTGAAAACTTTCTGTCCTCAAGGTGTGAGGAACTCAGAAGGTGACATTTCACTAATGACTCCTCCAAGAAATTGGCAAAGATGGATGCAGTGCCCTTATTGATGGCCCTTGAGAAGCATGTACTTCCAAAATGACATTAGCGCTGTGGAAAAAAGCTGTGTTTGCTTTTGTTTACAGAAAAGAATGTTATATACCTTGATTACATAATGCATATTTTATCTTAGTTTATAAATTCTCACTTGTCTCCTATTTAAACATAGATAGTTAATTATGCTATTTGCTCAGATCTAATAACTTCAGCATTATGACTTAATATTATGCAGCATTACCTAGGAGAGCCTCAGTAAAACTTACATGTCTTTCACTGATGAAACCTTGCCACTCCCTTGTGGATGGAGTTCCTATAGAAGGCTTTAACTTTAAATAATATGCAAAGAAAGATATGCAACTAAAATCTGGACTCAAGTACTGTAATGCTTTCAAGTGTCAAGCTAAAAAAATCCTATGTTTTGAATATATATAAATTACTAGCGCTAATATTGTGGTGTTCAATTACTAAGTTATGTCCGACTCTTTGCAACCCCATAGACTGTAGCCCGCCAGGCTTCCCTTTCCTTCACTATCTCCTGGAGTTTGCTCAGATCCATATCAATTCACTCATTTGGTCAGATTCATGAGTCGGTGGTGATATCTAACTATCTCATCCTCTGCTTCTGCCTTCTCCTTTTGTCTTCAATTTTTCCCAGCATCAGGGTCTTTTCCAATGAGTTGTCTCTCTGCATCAGGTGGCCAAACTATTGGAACTTTAGCTTCAGCATCAGTCCCTCCAATGAATATTTAGGATTGATTTCTTTCAGGATTTACTGGTTTGCTCTCCTTGTAGTCCAAGGGACTCTCAAGAGTCTTCAACACCTCAATCCGAAAGCATGGCTAATGTGTTGACACTTAATGTGAAATAGTTGTGTCCTGGGAAACAGTTACAGTCTAGGGCTTTCTGTTTCCCAGAGAAGGGAGTTAACATCTGGCCCCTGTGAGGCAGAGCCTGATTTGTCCCCGTATTTGTCACCCTTTACCAGTGTTTATTCTGAAAACAAGAATGGCTTTAGGGCTCTCCAGTCTCCTCAGAGCTTCTTTCTGGGCAAGTTTCCTGGGAAAGAGGCAAAATCTATTTCTTTCTATCTTTTCCCAGATAAGGTGATAAGAAACCAGGACTGATTTCAAAGGTCCATCCCAACTATGAGTTCCAGCAAGGTTCTGAGCTCATAGTTTTGAACCCCTGAGGTACTTAATGGTCAAAATATGACCTCTGGGAAAGCAGGGATAATCAGTGATGGAGTCACACAGCTGTCTTCCCAAAGACTGAGTTAAGCATCCTAGTAGTTCATAGGATATTAGGAAATTTCATCACAAGAAGCTATTTTAAGACAATGTTTCTGATCTGTGTGTATTTCCAAAATTAAAATTATTATGGATTATGTTCTGTATTCATAGGTATATGTTTCAAATTATATTGATTTGCCTTTTTCCTGAACTAAAAGATTCTGCGGGAACCTACCCCTGATTATTATCTGTTAGAGGACCTGTTTTATTTTAAACATTTAGTCTTTGAGCTTAATATCTATTTACATGCAATAGTAAAATTCTTTTAAAATCAATAATAGAAAAATTCCATGTAGATGTAAAATTATTTCTCTATATCAAATGGCAAAAAAATTGTGTAAAAGATGCAATTGGTTAAAAGTAACATTTGATATATAGCTTTTCATCCTGACTCACTGAATCACTTTGGAAAGTTTCTCTGTTCTGCCTGTTGGATTCAAGTATCTGTTGTATTGGCATTGCTCTGTTGTGGGCAGAAATCAATTCTCATATGATTGCTACTTGACTTTCTCTCTAGAAAATTGTTTCAGATATTAGGTTTTGATACCATTTGACTAGGAAACCTCTAGACTGGATAATGCAAGCTGTATTAAATAGGATATGAGTCCTGATGGCTGGTAGATGGACGATTTGGTATTCTGCTGCATGATAGAATTAAGTCTAATGACTCCATCATTACTTCAGAACAAATTCTCTTCAAGTGAAATCGTGGAAAAGGAGACATTTTGTTCTTGTATGAATTAGACATGGCTTTCAAGGCTGTTTCAGTCTATGTCCTGCTTCATTTTTTCTTAAGGAAACTGAAGCTATTTACCCGAACAGACAAATGACTGTAAACTGATGGTTAAACACCAGCGTTCTTAACCTTGTTCTTAACAAAATTAAAACTTTAGACAGCTCTATGTCAGAGATAAAGCTTACCTTTTCTGTATGTGGTGGTTAGACTAGCTGTATACATGATACCATCCCTAAACCTTTCTTCTTCTGTTTATTTTTTTTGCTATACTGAAACAAAGGATAGACAGTTAATCACTACTGCTGCCGACAAGCTTCTACATTCAGTCTTATCACGTGAGATACAGAGGAAAACCAAACCCAAATAGAACTCTTCTCTGTGGAGTATCGGCGCATTAATCTCATCTGGATGAAATGCACTGGTTGAATCAATAAGACATCTTCCCACATTTCCCTGCTGGTCACAAAGCCTCCAATTTCCACTTTAGCTATTAATTAATGCAAATTATAGGAGATTGCACTGTAGTATAAGCAACTCACCTCATTACTTCTGGTCTTCCTGTTTCACTCTGCACTGCTCCTGGTGATTTCTGTTTTTCTGAGAATGAATTTAGGATTATGTCCAGATTTTCCTTGTGTCTCACTATCAAAATAGTATCTACCACTTCCATGATTTAGAGTATTTGCTATGTTGAGTCTATGGTATATCAGAAAGTTTTTTTTTTGTTTGTTTGTTTGTTTGGTAGAAATTATTTTCAAGACATTCATAAGTTAAGGAAGTGTTTACATACCTGAATATGCACTATTTCTATCCCATGGTTTTGCCCATGTATCTGGTGGAATAAGTCCCTATGGCCAAGCTTTGAACTGCAATGAACTTTATTCTCCAGCAACTGTCAGCTGCTTCTTGACTAACATCCTGGGACTCTTAGCAGACCTGACTTTTGGGATGAGCCTTTCCCTTGGAAAATGTATGAAACGTCAGTGCTCAGTCTGGGAGATGGGAGACTGAGGACTTTGGTGATAGAATCACATGCAGACAATGTGTTCTCATGTCCTTGGCTGTTCATGGATGTTTCTATTATCTGTGGGGTTGTAAGAAACTGAGTGCTCTTCTTTGCATTCACCTGCGCCTGACTGACAACTGTGCTAAGAGTAGATGCAATATTAAGATGTTCTTAGAGAAGGCGATGGCACCCCACTCCAGTACTCTTGCCTGGAAAATCCCATGGATGGAGGAGCCTGGTGGACTGCCTTCTATGGGGTCACACAGAGTCGGACACGACTGAAGCGGCTTAGCAGCAGTAGCAGCAGCAAAATAGTCCTATGTGTGGTATTTCTCCCATCTTCAACACTTACAGGTTATATGATGATATTATACTTTACTGATGATTTTGAAATGTGAATTTTGAAACATAAGTTGGATAACTATACTTTCATGCTGTATTTTACATTTTCTAAGTTACTTGGTGAATTTAGAAGGCACTTCACACCACACACCCACCTTGGATAGTGTTTATTAAGAGTAGCATGGAAACATGTACATTGCCATATGTGAAATAGATAGCCAGTGGAAATTGCCTGTATGACACAGGGAGCTCAAACCTGGTGCTCTGTGACAGCCTAGAGGGGTGGGGAGGGGTAGGAGAAGGAGGGGGTTCAAGCGGGAGGGGACACATGTATACCAATGCCTGATTCGTGTTGATGTATGGCAGAAACCAACACAATATTGTAAAGCAATTATCCTCCAATTAAAAATAAATAAATTAAAAAAAAACTGGGTAGTACTGAAAGTGGATTCGAGGTCATACAAGAAAGGTTTATATGGTTTTACTGCTGTCTGATATGTTATATGTGAGCTTGAAAGAATTATTTACAGTACTTTCCTTGTCCTGCCTGAATCTGGGTTTCTAGACTTTTCTGGGACTAGAGTAAAAGACTGACCTGTAAGGTTGATGACAGTGATGACCTTTGAAATTTCACCTTTGCTCTCTCAGTACTTGACGTCCACAAGGCTTTGGGGCAGTATGGCCATCATTTTAGATTTATTGCTTGTATCCCCCTGTCATTTCGATTTTATGATGACATGTCCACAATCTATAGTTGCCACACCTCATTGACTTCACTTGGCTTCCCTGGGCTTTCTACTTGAGCACACACTGAGATTTCTTAACACTGTAAATCAACTCTGACCTAAAATAAACCATTGTCAATATGTTTGTATATGGCAGGGACAGAGTTACTTAACCAAATGCTCTTTTTTTTTTTTTTGTATTACCATATTTCATACAGTTTTGATGGGCATGTTTTGTGTATTGTATTGATAAACAAACACAATAGAACACTTAGCCTTTTAGTTCAGTTCAGTTGCTCAGTTGTGTCTGAATTTTTGCAACCCCATGAGTTGCAGCACGCCAGGCCTCCCTGTCCATCCCAACTTCCGGAGTTCACTCAGACTCACATCCATTGAGTCAGTGATGCCATCCAGCCATCTCATCCTCAGTCGTCCCCTTCTCCTACTGCCCCCAATCCCTCCTAGCATCAGAGTCTTTTCCAATGAGTAAACTCTTCACATGAGGTGGCCAAAGTATTGGAGTTTCAGCTTTAGCATCATTCCTTCCAAAGAAATCCCAGGGCTGATCTCCTTCAGAATGGACTGGTTGGATCTTCTTGCAGTCCAAGGGACTCTCAAGGGTCTTCTCCAACACCACAGTTCAAAAGCATGAATTCTTCGGCGCTCAGCTTTCTTCACAGTCCAACTCTCACATCCATACATGACCCTGAAAAAACCATAGCCTTGAATAGACGGACCTTTGTTGGCAAAGCAATGTCTCTGCTTTTCGATATGCTATCTAGGTTAGTTATAACTTTTCTTCCAAGGAGTAAGCGTCTTTTAATTTCATGGCTGCAATTACCATCTGCAGTGATTTTGGAGCCCCCCAAAATAAAGTCTGATACTGTTTCCACTGTTTCCCCATCTATTTGCCATGAAGTGATGGGACCAGATGCCGTGATATTGGTTTTCTGAATGTTGAGCTTTAAGCCAACTTTTTCACTCTCCACTTTGACTTTCATCAAGAGGCTTTTTAGTTCCTCTTCACTTTCTGCCATAAGGGTGGTGTCGCCTGCATATCTGAGGTTATTTATATTTCTCCCGGCAAACGTGATTCCAGCTTGTTGCTTTTTCCAGTCCAGCGTTCCTCATGATGTACTTTGCATAGAAGTTAAATAAGCGGGGTGACAGTATACAGCCTTGATGTATTCCTTTTCCTATTTGGAACCAGTCTGTTGTTCCATGTCCAGTTCTAACTTGCTTCCTGACCTGAATACAAGTTTCTCAAGAGGCAGGTCAGGTGGTCTGGTGTTCCCATTTCTTTCAGAATTTTCCACAGTTTATTGTGATCCACACAGTTGAAGGCTTTGGCATAGTCAATAAAGCTGAAATAGATGTTTTTCTGGAACTCTCTTGCTTTTACCATGATCCAGCAGATGTTGGCAATTTGATCTCTGGTTCCTCTGCCTTTTCTAAAACCAGCTTGAACATCTGGAAGTTCACGGTTCACATATTGCTGAGGCCTGGCTTGGAGAATTTTGAGCATTACTTTACTAGCATGTGAGATGAGTGCAATTGTGCGGTAGTTTGAGCATTCTTTTGAATTGCCTTTCTTTGGAATTGGAATGAAAACTGACCTTTTCCAGCCCTGTGGCCACTGCTGAGTTTTCCAAATTTGCTGGCATATTGAGTACAGCACTTTGACAGCATCATCTTTCAGGATTTGAAATAGCTCAACTGGAATTCCATCACCTCCACTAGCTTTGTTCATAGTGATGCTTTCCAAGGCCCACTTGACTTCACATTCCAGGATGTCTGGCTCAAGGGGAGTGATCACACCATCGTGATTATCTGGGTTGTGAAGATCTTTTTTGTACAGTCGTTCTGTGTATTCTTGCCACCTCTTCTTAATATCTTCTGCTTCTGTTAGGTCCAGACCATTTCTGTCCTTTATTGAGCCCATCTTTGCATGAAATGTTCCCTTGGTCTCTCTAATTTTCTTGAAGAAATCTCTAGTCTTTCCCATTCTGTTGTTTTCCTCTATTTCTTTGCATTGATCGCTGAAGAAGGCTTTCTTATCTCTCCTTGCTATTCTTTGAAACTCTGTATTCAGATGCTTATATCTTTCCTTTTTCTCCTTGGCTTTTCGCTTCTCTTCTTTTCACAGCTATTTGTAAGTTGTCCCCAGACAGCCATTTTACTTTTTTGCATTTCTTTTCCATGGCGATGGTCTTGATCCCTGTCTCCT
Organism: Capricornis sumatraensis; assembly: GCF_032405125.1. Taxonomy (NCBI): domain Eukaryota; kingdom Metazoa; phylum Chordata; class Mammalia; order Artiodactyla; family Bovidae; genus Capricornis; species Capricornis sumatraensis. The sequence continues at coordinate 9,219,990 of NC_091089.1, read as the reverse complement.
GTACAATGTCACGAACCTCAGTCCATAGTTCATCAGGCACTCTATCTATCATATCTCGGCCCTTAAATCTATTTCTCACTTCCACTGTATAATCATAAGGGATTTGATTTAGGTCATACCTGAATGGTCTAGCGATTTTCCCTACTTTCTTCAATTTCAGCCTGAATTTGGTAATAAGGAGTTCATGATGTGAGCCACAGTTAACTCCCGGTCTTGTTTTTGTTGACTGTATAGGGCTTCTCCATCTTTGGCTACAAAGAACATAGTCAATCTGATTTTTGTGTTGACCATCTGGTGATGTCCATGTGTGGAGTCTTCTCTTGTGTTGTTGGAAGAGGGTGTTTGCTATGACCAGTGCATTTTCTTGGCAAAACTCTATTAGTCTTTGCCCTGCTTCATTCCACATTCCAACGCCAAATTTGCCTGTTACTCCAGGTGTTTCTTGACTTCCTACTTTTGCATTCCAGTCCCCTATAATGAAAAGGACATCTGTTTTGGGTGTGTGTTCTAAAAGGTCTTGTAGGTCTTCATAGAACCATTCAGCTTCAGTTTATTCAGCATTACTGGTTGGGGCATAGACTTGAATTACTGTGATATTGAATGGTTTGCCTTGGAAACGAACAGAGATCATTCTGTCATTTTTGAGATTGCATCCAAGTACTGCATTTCGGACTCTTTTGTTGACCATGATGGCTCCTCCATTTCTTCTCAGGGATTCCTGCCCACAGTAGTAGATATAATGGTCATCTGAGTTAAATTCACCCATTCCAGTCCATTTTAGTTTGCTGATTCCTAGAATGTTGACGTTCACCCTTGCCATCTCTTGTTCGACCACTTCCAATTTGCCTTGATTCATGGACCTGACATTCCAGGTTCCTACGAAATATTGCTCTTTATAGCATTGGACCTTGCTTCTATCACCAGTCACATCCACAGCTGGGTATTGTTTTTGCTTTGGCTCCACCCCTTCTCTCTTTCTGGAGTTATTTCTCCACTGATCTTCAGTAGCATATTGGGCACCTACTGTCCTGGGGAGTTCCTCTTTCATTATTGTATTTTATTTTAGTTCTTTTATTTGATGTTTTCATCTCCCCTGAAACTTATAGAGTAGATGATGGTAACTATAGGTTTCTCTAATATGGGGGGGGCAGGTAGGATTATGCTGAAGGTCATCATAGTGAAGTAAAATTATGTTGTGAGAATATGGTATCAAGATTATGTAGCACAGTACTTTATAATATATCTATGCATACACTGAACATTCTGAGTGAAGAGGTTAACTATGTGGAGAGATTCAGATTAATGCTGAAAAATTATACTTTATTAAGAAGTTTTTGTAATTTGGAAAACTTTGCCTTATGTTGTTCATGAATTGCAGTAGTCTGTTTTGCCAAGGGCTTCTCCTTCTTGACTCACTGCATTTTTTTCAAGTCCAGGGATGCATGTTTCTCTGTGCTTGAACTTGTGCTGCCTCTCTTCCTTATGAATGCCATCCCTTATTATGACTTATGACTATGATACTCTAATCTTTGCCCCAATCCCATTAAAAAACAATTTATTTGGCTACACCAGATCTTTGTGGCGGCATGTGGGATCTGGTTCCCTGACCAAGGATCAAACCCAGGCACCCTGCAATCTCCTGTCCTATTTTTGCCCTTGAAATCTAGAGCCAGATATTCAGCTTCTCTGTGTCTGTCTTTGTCGCCACACCTCGCCGGAATCTAGACCTAGGATGTCCTGATTCAATATGCTATTTGATTGTTCCTCAGCTTCCAGTATGTTTTTCTTCCTCATTCTCCAGAGTTACTTCTCTCTGACCTTCCTCTGGTCTGTGGAAGGTTCTAAAACTGAGGAACCAGTGAGGCATCCTAGAGTTCTTATCTGGCACACCAAACTAAACAGCACATCCTGCGAACTTTATAGACTTTTCTCGATTTCCCCTCATGCATCATACCTGTTTGCCTTAAATCAGTGTTTCCTTATCTTAACCCAGATATTTCAAGAGTTTTTTTTGATTCTCTTCCCTTTCATAGTCTTACTTTTTCAAAACTATAATCAACGTTATTGCTTGTGTGGCTTTTTAAAGTAAAACTGATCTTAAATTCTGTATCCCATTGAACTTTCAAAGGATTTTCCTTAGGAGGCCATGTTTCCTAGTGTGAGTTGCAAGGCCCTCCATTACCTGTTCCCTGTCTTTTGCTATAAACTTATTTTATTTCTCTTTCTACCTCTTGCACTGCAAGTTCCAGCAATACTGAAAGACCTGTGGTTCCTTGAACACCATACACATCACTTACTGATGCTCTTCTTTCTGTTAGAATCCCTTTCTCTCTTCCCTCTTGCCCCTCTGCCTGGTAAATTCTATCAGCTGAAAGTCTTTCTCCAGAGCTTTCACTGTGTGCTCTGATGATTAATCATCTCCTGTTCATGTTGCATGTATACTTCTATCATTGAACTTCTCACCTCGTATGCATTCATTTGCTTTGCTTTTATAGTGTTATAATTATCTGTTCACTTAGCGGATTGTGAGGTCTTGAATGTAATGATGTATTGAGCACCAAGCATAATTTAGAGTCTCGGCAAATGTGCTGAGTGTTTGAACTGATGGCCTCTGGTGTTTTGGATGTGATATGCAAAAGGTAAGCTAATGGGATTTTGATAGTTGGAGACTTTGTGAAACTCAAGTTTCACAAATGTGTGTGTATGTATGTTACTTGCTCAGTCGTGTCTGATTCTTTGTGACCCCATGTTCTCTAGCCTGTCAGGCTCCTCTGTCCATGGAATTCTCCAGGCAAGAATACTGGAGTGGCTTGCTATTTTCTTCTCGAGGGGATCTTCCTGACCCAGGGGTTAAACCTGGGGCTCCTGCATTGCAGGCAGATTCTTTGCCTTCCAAGCCACCAGGGACATAGGTACTCACAAATGTACCGAGCTGCTAACAGAGGGGCACCATGGAAGTACTACGTGCCCTGCGTGTGTCCCTGGACATCCCTGTGTCTAGTCAATAAATTCCAGCGAGGAAGCCTTCACAGGGCAATAGAAGCAGTCAGTAATGTGACTCACTGAAGAGATTCATGCACCTGCTCTGGTGAGAACGATGCACATTTTCTCTGAGGATGTATTTGTCAGAAAATCCTCAAAGGTAATTTTTAAGCTATTTAAAAATTACCAAAAATGCACAAAACTTGCCACTTTACTCATTTTTCATTACACAGTTCAGTACTGTTCAATGTATTTGCATTGTTGTAAAACAGAATTCCAGAACTTTTTCATTTTGTAAAACTTACTATATACCCATTAAACACACTCACCCACCCACACACACACACCCCTTTTCCCCTTCTACCCAGGGTCTGGCAACCACCATTCTATTTTCTGTTTCTGTAAATTTGACTATTCTAGATACTCTACATAAATGGAATCATAATAATGTTTGTCCTTTTGTGACTGACTTATTCTGTATAACATGCCCTCAAGGTTCATCCATTTCATAGCATTTGACTAGATTTCTTTTTTTTTAAAAAGAAATGTATCAGGGCTTCCCTAGTAGCTCAGTTGGTGAAGAATCCACCTGCAATGAAGGAAACCCTGGTTCGATCCCTGGGTCAGGAAGATCCACTGGAGAAGGGAAATGCTACCCATTCTGGTACTCTTGGGCTTCCCTTGTGGCTCAGCTGGTAAAGAATCCACCTGCAGTGTGGGAGATCTGGGTTTGATCCCTTGTTTGGGAAGATCCTTGGAGAAGGGAAAGGCTACCTACTCCAGTATTCTGGCCTGGAGAATTCCATGGACTGTATAGTCCATGGTGTCACAAAGAGTTGGACATGACTGAGCAACCTTCACTTCACTTCACTGTATTTTTTAAGGCTGAATGTTTATCTATTGTATATTTAATACCACATTTTTTCTGTCTACTCATTTGGACATTTGAGTTGCTTCTATCTCTTGGCTGTTGTGAACGGTGCTGCTATGATCATGGGTATGCAAAGATCTCTTTGAAACCCTTCTTTCAATTTGTTTGAATTACCCAGAAGTGGTTTTGCTGGATCATGTGGCAGCTTTAAAAATTTTTTAAGGAAACTCCATAATCTTCTCTCTGGTTGCACCATTTTACAATCTGCCAACAGTACATAAAGTTTCCAGTTGTTCTGCATTCTTTCTTTTTCAATAGTAGTAGTTTTAATGGGTTTGTCATTGTGGTTTAAATTTGCATTTAATTTCTCTAGCAGTATTGAGCATCTTTTCATATCCGTATTGATAATTGGTAAGTCACCTATGGAGAAATATCTGGTTAGGCCTCTTGCCCATTTTAAAATCAGATTATTTCATTTTTATGTTCTTCAGTTGTGGAGGTTGCTTACATATTCAGGATTTTAACTCCACATCAGAAACATCATTTACAAAATCTTCTCCTGTTCCATAGATTGCCTTTTCAATTAAAGATAATTTGGATACTATTAAAAATGACTCTTAAGTTTCCCCAAATGTAAGCACCATGGGTATTTTAGCATACTGGGCTTTGGCTAGGAACCGTGACTCTTCAGATGTGTTTGGGGTTGTTCTGTAGCCCTGCATTTCATCAGGTGCTATGACTATAGTTGAGTTCCTTTCGCCTTAGCTGATGCATTCTAAAGTCCAGATCACTGCAGTGCTTAAAGTTCATGACAGTATAAGTTAGGTTTTGCTAGTGAAAATAATATGCATAGAACTAAGAGAGGAAGAAGGGAACTTAACATCGGAATGTGACATGCTGCATCTGTGCATTCATGAGTCGTGCAGAAGCCGGGCCTCTAGGATGGGGAGAGTGGAGAAGAGAGACTCCAGTTCCTCAAACGGAACGGTTGTCAAGTCCTATTAAAATCATCTGTCTTTGAGATTGAAACTGTTTTCACTCTGATTTCTGAAAAGTCATCTTGTTTCATTAGCCTGCCTAACTTCCCTCTTGGATGACATCACCAGCTCAATGGACATGAGTTTGAGTAAGCTCCGGGAGTTGGTGATGGACAGGGAAGCCTGGTGTGCTGTGGTCCATGGGGTTGCAAGGAGTGGACATGACTGAGCGACTGAACTGAACTGAACTTCTCTCTTTCCTCCTGCCTTTGTTGACTTCATCTTCCTGTATCTCATGTCTTCATTGCAAATGAGCTCCTCCCTAGTTTCCTTTCTCTTGGCATTTATTTCCTCCTGACTCAGCCTTTCCATCGAGCATCCTGTCTGACTCTCAGTCCACCTTCTGATTTTGCTCACTTTAAGGGAATGAATTACCAGATTTAGAATTTATCTCTCTCACTGCCCCCCATGCATTGTTTATGTTGGTCTGGTTTTGGGTAGAGAAAGAGTGCCTGGGAGTGTTCCATCACCTTTTCACTTTATAAGGATTCTCACCTGTGGCCATCAGGGCTCAGCCTGGAAGACAGAAGCCACTGTATGTGCTTCAAGGCTTTCATGGAGGAATAGGGGCTTACACAAATGTAGCAAGAATTGGAGGGGCAAAGGTCAGGGAAGCTGTCATTAAGGTTCAGGACTGTCCTTGGAGAAACTGCAGTCAGAAGGTCCCCAGCAGGTGGTTCTCACATGTTTCCTGAGAAATGGTGACAGTTCCAAACATCTCTTGGAAGCTTCTGCTAACTCTCTCAGTCTGCAACAGAACGTCACATTTCTCAGGAATTCACCTGATGTCTCACGTCTGTCTGCACGTCTGGCTGCAACCCCTGCTAGAGAAAATAGGCCCATACCCAAGCATTCCAAGCCTCATACTATGTTTCTCATGGGCAAACTCAAGTCCAGCCCCATGTAGATAAATGAATTTGAAAGATGGGTTTGCAATTCCTGGTGATGAACAAAAGACCTTAGATGATGCTGGACCTATGGTGCATTATCTCAAATGGAGTGAAGAAAAATGCTGAAATGTGTCAAGAGTGCTGACCGTGTATTTAAGCAACTTTAAGTTTTTGCATCAACTTCATCTTAAAATATTCTTCTCCGACCCTTCTTTGTAGTGTAGCGGTGCTTTTCCTGTGCTTGTGAGTGATTTGGTTTACATGATGTGTATTCTGGCTTCCTAACAAGACCCCAGGCCCCTTTATACTGAGGGTGATGTTTCTCTTCTCTCTGTATCACCCTCTCCCAGCAGAGAACTTGCCCCTAGTAGGTTCTCAGCACCTGTTTGCTGCTTGATTGATAGCCCTGTATTTCTTTAGTGTTTAGACTTCCCCAGTGAATGTGTGTGTGTTAGGACCCACCGAAGTGTCAGGCTGAGAAAAATGGACATCATAAAACAGTCCAAAATAGCAATGTAGCTGAATTGACAGTGAATGCCTTGAAAAATGTGCCATAAATTTATATTCGGAGAACATACATCAAGTGTGTTCTGTTCCTTTGTGAAATGTTAAAAGTAAGAGCTGGTCTTCTTAAACTGCTCTTGCATTTCTGCATTTCCAAGAAAACACAGACAGCAGAACCTGGAAAATGTGCTGAACCAAAGACAATGAGATTGGACTTGAAAAGGTCCACCTCTTACTTGAAGACCAGTAAAAGCAAATTGGACAACAGTTACCAAAGGAAAAATAAGGCATGGAAGTTTAGAGCTCCAGATACTTGGTGAAATAGAAGGGTCAAGTCTAGGTTGCTATAACACAGAAAAGCACTTGATGGCTTAAGTGAGGTTCCTGACTAGAAGCGGGTTACCTGGCGAAGGGACAGGCAGAGGTGTTTCTGCTACTTGAAGTCACTCAAGGACCCAGAGTCGCCCCACCTTTCTGTTCTGCCATCCCTGGTGTGTAAGGTTGGGATTGGTTTTCTGCCTTGTGTGCATTCTGGTCTAAAGGAACTGGAAAGAGGGGTGATACCTTCCCTATTAGGCTGATGATGTAGAAGCTGCAGACTTCATGTTCAGTGACATTCTGCGGGTGGGTACTTGGTCTTTTTAGTTTGTTTGTTTGTTTTTTTAATGGATGCACTTGTATATAAAAAAGCATAGAGATGACTTGAGTTTTTAGGAAATATTGCCTTTTCAAGGAATTATCAAAAAATATTCTAAGCATTTTAGAATTTGGTATTAGCTGGTAGCTCAGCTGGTAAAGAATCTGCCTGCAATGCAGGAAACCTGGGTTTGATCCCTGGTTTGAGAAGATCCCTTGGAGAAGGAAAAGGGAAGCCACTCCAGTATTCTTGCCTGAAGAAGTCTATGGACAGACTACGTGATCACAAAGAGTTGGACACGACTGCATGACTAACACTCACTTGGTGTCTATAAAGTTGCTAGATTGCACTGGCAGTATGTTGTGGTCTGAAATTCTAATATGTTTTCTTTTTTTAACCTGTGGAGGGAAGCCTGCAAAAATATCTTTCACCATATGCTGCCACTTATTGTTTTCTGAAAATGAATTCTTATGGTAATTTCATAGCCTATTTTTTTGTGTCCCTTTCATCTTTAAAATATATTTGGTTTTCATTAAGAGTTGTAAAGTTAAAACATTTTTATTGGTATAAAATGTACACAGATAATAGATCCTCTATCTGACTCAGTTTTGTGGTGATTAATTATATTGTGTATATGCAAAGAGGAATAACAAATACGTAATAGTTTAGTTGACATACATATAAACATGCCCCTTAACCCTGGTGTCTGAAATATTTAAAGTAACTGGATTTTTCCTATTAGTGAAATCTAAATTTGTAACTAGAAATTATATTGTAAAACATATGTTGAATTTCTTTGGTGTCTTAAGTATTTTAAGTAAATCTTCCTACAACACAAAAATACCATTAAAATCTTTGAGTATTTAAAGAGGTACTTAAAAGAGTAAAGAATGCTGAGTGGAGTCTGGAATGGTTGGCAGTAGGTCTGGAAAAAGTTTAGGATTAATGCCACAGGACAGATGAATTAAGCAACTAACATGGGAAGAGAGGAAAGGCTTGGTCTTCCACTATATAATGATAATGGTTCTTAGGTTCTTAATGATATTATTTGTTGCTTCAGGTTAAACTTGGCTAATGGAAAAAGTTGAAGGATACCCTTTGACTCAAAATAGAAATAAGTGTATCACCACTCACAACAGTGCCTTATGGGGGAGGAGAAGGATGCGTGGCCAGGAGCTCTCTAGAGTGGATAATGGTTGAGATAAACATGAGGTCACCCAGGTGTTCCTTCTGACCATCAGATACTAGTGTATCCAGGCATAGCTAGGCTTCTTCAGAGAGTTCTTTCCTGCTGTCTTAGGTGAGGCTGTGTGATCAAGAAGCAAGGTGAAGCAGGTTGTGAATAATAGGAAGTAAATGTGGGTGAAGATGTGCTGCCTTGGGTGAAGGTCTCATCTTACTGTTAACAAAGGCAGGCAGAAGAAACACACGCTGGCATCTCATTACCCTGTGGCTTTGGTCACAGGTGCCTGTGACCAATTGCAGAAGGCAGTGGCAACTGACTCCATCGGTCTTCATCAGTCTATACGGGGCTAAGCCAAATTTCATTATTTGTATCTATTTTATTTTTAAAACAAGGATTTTCCTAATATAATTTTTTTAAATGTTTAATTGGAGGATAATTGCTTTACACTGTTGTGTTGGTTTCTGCCACAGAGCAACATAAATCAGTCATAAACATACATACGCCTCCCTCCACTCTCCCACCTTCCCCAATATTTTTAAAGTGTCTTTTTTTTTTGTACTTCCATCATTTAATATCCTATGAAGAAGAGCACAGCAAAATACTTCAGTTCAGTCACTCAGTCATGTCCGACTCTTTGTGACCCCATGAATTGCAGCATGCCAGGCCTCCCTGTCCATCACCAACTCCCAGAGTTTACCCAAACTCATGTCCATCGAGTCGGTGATGCTATCCAGCCATCTCATCCTCTGTCGTCCCCTTCTCCTCCTGCCCCCAATCCCTCCCAGCATCATGGTATTTTCCAGTGAGTTAACTCTTCGCATGAGGTGGCCAAAGTATTGGAGTTTCAGCTTCAGCATCAGTTCTTCCAATGAACACCCAGGACTGATCTCCTTTAGAATGGACTGGTTGGATCTCCTTGCAGTCCAAGGGACTCTCAAGAGTCTTTTCCAACACACAAAATACTTAAAGAAGGCATAATTCCTAAGGATTTTGTGGTATAAATTTTCTTTGAAGTAGTTCCTGAGTGAAAGCTTGCACAGGTATGACTGAAAAAATACAGTCACAACCTGGAAGTACAGAGTTATTTTATTTGGTGGGAATGTTAAAAATGCGGAGTCCAGGAGAGAGGATCTCAGTAGCTCTGAGAAAACTGCTCCAAGGAGGCAGGAGTGGGTGTCAGGCTGTATCCAAGTTTGCAACAAAGGGAGCAGGCAGTCTGAACATCAAAGATCAGTTATCAAGATAAGGAAATTAACATTCTGTGTACCGGAAGATGCAAGCCTCCGGGCTCACTGAATTCATTCCTTTCAAAGCACCTCAGCTATCTGGGGCCAATCCTGTTTCCTTGTTTGCCTTAAGGAGCGGTAAATGGTTGCTTCTTGCATTCCCTCCAGCTCCTCAGCAATAACCCTAGGGGGTGGTAGCATCCTCTGGATCGCAGTTTGGGGAGCCCTTATTCACATTTGGAGGCCGAAATCAATGATGGCTGAGACATTTCTTGTTTATTGATAGGGCAGGAGATGTTTTCATTTCACATGGGTGTTTGTGTTCCTCTCCTAAAAATGCAAAGTTATTTTTAAAGGATTATCTTGGGAAGCACATTTTGACATTTGTTTGGTAAGTGAAGAGAAAAAGTGGTTATGAAGCTTCTTTTTTTTTTCCTAATAAAACTTTGATAAATGTATTTACATTTATCACAAACATTAAAGAATCTGTTTTACATCATTTTCAGTCATCCAGTCATCCAATCTATAACGTATACTGAGTACCACCTATGTAGAGAGTAACATATGAGACAGTGAGTGGAAAAAGTACACGGTGTTGTGCCCGAAGTCCGAGTCCCCAAAACTGAGGGAATAAGACATCCACAGCAATGCAAAAGCATAAAGGGATTTATTGCTAGCTCGAGCTAGGGCCCAGGTCTCATCCAGCACAGTGGAATCCGACAAGAGCCCCGAGCTCTGAATCACATCTACTTTTACACAGACGGTTTTTTGTTCCTGTAACAACATAGCTGATTGGCTAAACCATATGTGCGCGGGACTTTTAAACCTTGCATCCCTATCCGGATTGGCTCGAGTCTGGCGCTGTTTTGCACAGGGTCCCAATCGCCAGAACTGAGAGAACAAGACATCCACAGCAATGCAAACGCAAAAAGGGAGTTTATTGCTAGCTCGAGCCAGGACCCAAGTTTCATCCAATGCAATGGAGTGGAGCAAGGGCGCCGAGCCCTGAATTACAGCAGTGTTTATAGGGTTAAGACAAAGACAGGGCGTTGACAGGGGCAAATTGGTTGCAAGGGCTCCTTAGCATCTGCTAATTGGCTAGATTTTCGCGCACACGGGTTTTCTCGGGGGGTTTTCGTCCTTGTCCTGATAAGCTTGAACCAGGCTACAGGGAGTATACGATTGGTTGAGTCCTGGCCCCTGCAGAGGATGATCTCAGCTCCTCCTTGGCAATAACTCAGCCCCTCTGTAAAGGAGACTTAGGCCTACCTTGGCCCCCCGAAGCCTGTCATGGCGCCTGTTTGGTCCTAACGTTCCCCCCTGTCTTTTGATCCTTGAGAGGAATCTTCCTCTCCATTCTGAGACACTGCCTGATATTGTTGCCTCAGTACCATTACCTGAACGGTACTGATTTGTTTTTTTACAAAGAATATCAATTTATTTAAAATACATGGCCCAAAAGTTAGAATGAGTAGGAGTATAATGAGCAGTCTGAGTAGGGTAGAAATTAGTGTTGTTAGCCAAGGAGATTGATGGAACCAAGACTCGAACCACCCCTGCTGGGCTTCTTGCTCTCTCTTCTGCTGTGCTAATCTTTTTCTTACTTTTGCCATAGACTTTCTCTCCACCCCAGTATGGTCTGCATAAAAGCAACATTCTTCTCCCAAAGTCGCACATAATCCGCCTTGGTGTAGGGAGATCAAGTCTAGGCCCCTTCTGTTTTGTAAAACTATTTCTGACAGTGAAGTTAGGGATTCTTCAAGGTGGCTGATTAACTGTTCTATACGGGTGATGTCTTTATCTATTGCCGCTCGTAGGGAAGTGAATCCCTAATTTTGCATAGTCAGGGATGTTATTTTTGTCCCTGCCCCGGCAATCCCGAGACCGAACATGTTCGCTAGCGTGATGGTTGTGATAGGCTCTCTCTTAACTCTGTTTTTCCCCAACTGATCTATAGTCTCCTTGGCCCAATAGTCATACATAGCTTCTTCTGGGTGATATAAGATTTTGGGCATCACAGTCACTAAAACACAAAACTCTCTATTCGGATTAAAGACCAGTGCATATAGACATAGAGTCAGCCCGGTATGTGAGCAGACCCACCATCCCCCTGTCTCAGGCACAATCCATTTTATTTGGTCCAGTTCTGTGAGGTTGACTGTTCAGGCGCACAAGGGAGTCTTTTCAAGTGGAACTTTACCTAAGCAAAGTCCTCTTCCTCAAACTTCTTTCATAGTGAGACCGACCCTATGTTTTTTCCAGTGACATTGAGGTGGATCTGAGCTGGTGGACAGACTGTAAGAAACATCTAAGCCTATTGCTTCATAAAAGGGAGGGTAAACAGTGTAGCAGAGCCAACAAGATTGAGTTGCTCTGAGGTTAGAATGATTTAAGGCTTTAAAGGCTGCTTTAGCTAGATCCCATAACGGGTCTGACATTTCAAGGTTGGAGGTGGAGGACAAGGGGTCAAGGGCCTCTGCTATATTAGGCTGGCCTCCTGGTCAAGAAACGGAGGGCGTAGGGCTCAGAATTGTAGCCCTCTGAGTTGGATCTGCCTTAAACACCCTTTGTGGGCCCGGATTTTCAATCTGGTTGGGGCCTACACTTTGGGTTTGGATAGGTTCTATCATCTGACTCACAATCAAGATTCCCCCAGGGTTTGCACTGAACCCATCGGCCTGTAGCTGGAAGCCCCAAGATAATCCAGACACCCAAGGCTTTTCCTGCATAGCCAACTTCTGGTTAAACGTTAATTTTACCTGAGCAATCTCATCTTTAGGTATCTCATCTTCCTGATCATAGAATTCATAGAATTCCTCTCTTGACACAGGCTGAGTGAAGGAGAAGTTGACTAAATCTCGGTTGCTAATTTTCCATCTCCCTACCCCATCATTTGAAGTCACACAGCTCCATGACCTACAGAAATAATGTTGTATACCCCCACAAGTTTCCTCGTCACTTTTATGACCAGGACAAGCCCAAAACCCTCTAAATTGGACCAAAAGCCCTGACCAAGAGGTGTCCACTAAGTCCTTAAAGTCAAAATATAAGTCAGGCCACCAGGTGGTGTTCGGAGGATGCATCTTGGTGGTCGTATTGAGTACCTCTCACATCAGCCCATTTTGAAGTCTCCAGATAATCCTGACAGGTTGATGTGGGTCAGTGCTGGCAGTTCCAGGGTCGAGGAGGACAGCCATCATCAGGAGAGTCAGAGTGATCCGTCTGAGATCTGCTGTCGGACGAGCTTCAGTTTTAAGGGATTGGAGGGATGCAGTGTTGACTTCCATTCTCTTTGAGCCCTCTCTTGTTTTTCTGGAGTGGCCTGTCACAAGTGGTTGCAATGTACCCAGGGTCCAATTCCGTCTTCCGGACGCTCAAAGTCCCAGTTCTGCCGCATGGAAGGGAACTCTTCTTCCACTAGATGGGGCTGCATGGTCAGCCTCCTATCTGCTCCGGGAACGTGTTTCCGTGCTTCCGACAGAATTCGTTCCCATTCCTCTGTGGTGAAAAGCACCTGTAACAGCTGCTGACAATCATCCCAAGTAGGATTGTGAGTAAACAGGATAGTGTCTAAAAGATCAATAAGGCCTTGGGGCTTTTCAGAAAAAGAGGGGTTTTGAGCTTTCCAGTTATATAGGTCACTGGTGGAGAACGGCCAATATGGATAATTCCGTTCTCCGTCAGGATTTGCCAGCCCGACCCGGACAGGAAGCGCTCGAACAGTAGACGAAGGGGCCTCTCGGCTCCCGTAGTCAGACGAGTCCCTGCCCCCTCGGGTCCTTCCGCGAGTTCCCTGGGCTGGCCCCCCTTCCTGCTGCGGAGCCGAGGGTTCTGAGTTCCCTCTTTGTTCTCCGGACAACACCTGAGGTACCTGCAGGAGCAAGGGTGGCAGGATATACGGGGGAGGTGAGATTTCAGTGTCTAAATCAATCAGGTTAGGGTATAGAGAAGACTCCTGGAGTATCGGTTTCTTCCGGCTCTCCCGTGCCTCATGGTCTTCTTCCTTGGGGGCCTCCACGACCAGGACCTGTGGAACAGAAGCACTGGGGGGCTGTGAGTAAAGGGTTTCAGCCATACGGGAGGGTCTTCTGCTAGATTTTCCCAGACCAGGATGTAGGGAGCTTGGTCCGGATGGCCCCGAGGGTCAGGAGCCAGTATCTTTTCTTTAACAGCCTGGATGACTGGCAGCCCGAAAGTTCCCTCCGGCGGCCAGCCGACCTGAAATGTCGGCCACTCAGATGAGCATAGGGTTTTTAGCTTGCTCTTCTTTACTAGCAGGGATAGATTCTGAGCCTTGGACTTTAAATCGGAAAAATGGTCAGTCATTACAGATAGTGGTGTAGAATAACTTTGCCCCATGGCGGCAACACCCACAATAAACGGACAAACAGCAAGCACGGTGGGGCACACAGAGACAAGCGACAGACAGTAGACGAACAAATATCGGCTGAAAACACTGAACTAGGCTTATCCCAGGTTGCTGTTGTCCTGTTCCCCAAAGTTACCTTACCGAAGGGTGTCCACCGCCCACCAGACTCAGGATCGGGAGAAACATTTTCCCCCGTTCCTTTACAGAACGGCTCACAGAACCAGCTGCCTTCCAGCTCGAATGCTGGGCCCCGGACTTACGCTGGCCGGGCAACTCTCTCGCCCCCTGACCTGATGCCGGCGTCCTAATATACTTCCTCCTAGCGAGGCTTCCCTTATGCCTGGAAAGTGTTGTTCTTCTCAGTCGGGGGATCCCGGATGAGCCCCCAAATGTTATGCCCAAGGTCCCAATCCCCAGAACTGAGAGAACAAGACATCCACAGCAATGCAAATGCAAAAAGGGAATTTATTGCTAGCTCGAGCCAGGACCCAAGTTTCATCCAATGCAATGAAGTGGAGCAAGGGTGCCGAGCCCTGAATTACAGCAGTGTTTATAGGGTTAAGACAAAGACAGGGAGTTGGCAGGGGCGGATTGGTTGCAAGGGCTCCTTAGCATCTGCTAATTGGCTAGATTTTCGCGCACACGGGTTTTCTCGGGGGGTTTTCGTCCTTGTCCTGATAAGCTTGAACCAGGCTACAGGGAGTATACTGATTGGTCGAGTCCTGGCGCCTGCAGAGGATGATCTCAGCTGCTCCTTGGCAATAACTCAGCCCCTCTGTAAAGGAGACTTAGGCCTACCTTGGCCCCCCGAAGCCTGTCATGGCGCCTGTTTGGTCCTAACAGCGCGGGCGGGGGGCTATGGGGATTTTTCTAACTGGTCGAGCTACACTGCCTGTGGGAGTTTCCAGTGCCTCAGCCTTCCTAGAGACTAAACCTGAGGCCTAGCCTGCCCCTTAGAGCCTGTCCTGGCTCCAGTTTGGTCCTAATATTCCCCCTTGTCTTCAGCTACATAGAGGAATCTTCCTCTTTATTTTGGGGCAGGGCCTGATACTGTTGCCTCAGTACTAGTACCTGGACTGTATTGATGCTCTCCTTAACAAATGTGATAAGTCTATTTAGGATACAGGGGCCAAGAGTGAGAATCAGTAGTAGCACTATGAGAGGGCCCACCAGGGTGGAAATCAGCGTTGTTAACCATGGGGACTGTTGGAACCAGGACTCAAACCATCCCTGTTGGGCCTCTCGCTCTCTTTTCCATTGGGCTAGCCCTTCCCTTACTTTGTCCATAGATTTTCTTACTACCCCTGAGTGATTTACATAAAAACAACATTCTTCCCCTAACGCAGTACATACGCCCCCTGAGAGACTTCATACTCAAGATACTTTTTGGGAATTGGGGCGGAGGTCTCTTCCTTCTGTAACTTCTTCCTGCTGTGCATGAGCGTAGGCCTGCCTAGCAGAGCAGAAGTCTCTCTCTACCTGAGGCAACTATGACTGTGATAGCTTCCTGTCAACATGGGGCATAGGACTGCCCCAGCTTGGTGTATAGACACTGAATTGGAAGCATTTCTGAGTTTCAAGTTCTAGATCTGAGTCTTGTATGATTAATCCCTTGGTCTGCCATTTTGGTGTAACAGACCCAATTAGAAGTAGTTGGAGGAGTGATAACTGGAATTTACTAACTTCCAGCAGACATTATTTTGAAAATGGTGGCATTTAAGCCTGCCACGACTCAGAAAACTCAAGTGTTTAGCAATACAAGGTCTAATCTGAAAGTACACCCATAGCATCACCTAGTTATTTTCCAGGATATCTGAACGATAGCTACTCTATTTTGACTTTTAATTGCAAACTTTTCCTTAATAGCCAAAGCAGATTTTACCATTAATGATGTCAGTGTTTCTCTAGGTATGAGAAGATGCAAGAATTGGGACTCATAAAATCTTTTCTTGAAAAGATCTAACTATCTGAAGGCCTGTTCTGCCAGTTTTTCCCAGAGCACAGAGTGCTTCATTCCTGATTTTTACCCTGAACTCCTTTCAGGGGCGTTGAAAGTCAGCACTTGCAGCGGCCATGATTTAATCTTTGTAGATGCAGATGGCGAGTGTCAGTCTTCAGTTGGCAGAGCCCCTTTTTGCTCATAAACTTGACCATGATTATGAGGGGGGCACTTCATGACCGTTTTATCCCATGGTGCTGAGAGTGTCCATTCTCAGGTAAACAGGCCACTCAATGTGCTGTTACTGGACTAGGCCATAAAACAGTATTTAAAATTCTCTGGACCACCTGTCTTACTAGCTTTTTGGTCCAGGAAAATATTTTCTCTTGTTGCTTCTTGCCATATCTAGAGTTACACTGTTACTCTCATTGATCTCATACAGGACTATATATTATTCTATTAGAGGCCTCACACACACATTTGACAGTGTAAGAAACAGCAATTTTGTAAAACAGGGGAAATACAAATAACATAGCCAGCAGTATTAGTAAAGTCACAAGTAAGACTTATGTTAAGAACTTCCATTAGATGTAGCCCAGTATATCTTCAGGTCATCTGACTTAGTCTGCCCTGTAGAATCTTTATCTTTCAGGGAAATTATATGTTGGCACCATTTATAAGGCACATAGCCCAGTTTTTTAGTGTTACTAGACTGATTATCTTTAGTATGATTTAATTTTTTTTTAATGTAAATTTTCTCAGGGTCAACCAGTTAGAGTCTGGTAGTAGAGAAATTTACCAAGCTAATCCAGTACTAGACACAGGTAATTGGCCACAAACCCAACAATTAGATTGATTTTTAAAACTAGCATAGGATCAGGCCTATGATAGAAAAGCATTTGACTTATATGCAAAGGTCTAAGAAGTCAAGAAAACATAAATGATCATATGAATCAGGTCCAGCATCTTGGGGAAGCTGTCTCCCTCTGATGTCATTGTCTTCTCATCCTGGTGTACTGTAGTTTCTCCTGATAAAAAAATTCCTTCCATTCATGTTGGAGACAGTCCCTTAAATTATGTCTTTTTTCAGTCCTGGTTTCAGGTCATGAGGCATCTGATCTTCATTCAAAGATAAATTACTGAGATAAGCTTCAGAAACAAACTTAGGGTGTTCTTTAAGAATTTAATTAAATTTTACATTAACATCAACATAACAGCAAAGAACTGCCTAAGAGATGAGTGTTACTAGATGCAGACCTCCATTGACAAACTGGTATTTAACATTTTGAAATATCTTTTTTTCTTAAAGTTACCCTTATTTTTATTAAATATAACCAAATTAAGGCTAGTTTGTTTGCAAAATAGGTCTGTTCTCACTAATTTTGGTCTGATGACTTTTATAACCATAATTGATCATCGGCTTTTTATTTTGCTGAAACATTTATAGAGTCTCAGACTGAACTTTTAGAATAAAACAGGGCTGGGAATCTCACACCAAAGTCTTATCACAGATTTTGCCTAACAAATCTAGGTGAATTCTTCCCTTTTTAAGGTCTCAAAAATTTCTTGAGATTTTTGTATCCATGAGATAACCTTTCTAACTCATTTGATAAACTTACTGGAAACCTAAGAACTTCCAATTTTTAGAGGAGTCAGCAAATATAATTGCATTGTTTATAACGTTTAATTTTACCAAAGTATTGTCATAATTAGTTTGAGAGGAAGATTTTCCCTACTTCCTGAAAACATAAGATTCAAACCCATAATTTTTCAGATAGAAACCATAAAAGTTATAAGCATATTCACTGGTTCATTCAGTCCTTTTGCTAACTTTTTGTGAAGTCATCAGGTTTTTCATTAAAATACCAGGACATATCAGAATGTTAAAAACTCCATATAATTTCTAGGATATCTGTATTAGTTATTTTACCATATATTATAATATGAGCAGATTTATTACTCATTTGATAATCTTTTCTATGTAATTTAACCAACCAAATAAACACAGTTTAATATCTCTCTTTGGGATGTTCCAGGGGCCCTCTGAAGCACCCCAAAGTTAGCTAGAGATCAAAAGAACTTCAAAAGAGTTCTATTTAAGAAGTTTTATCAAAAAGATCAATTAAAAGGGTTTAAACCTAGGTACAATGAAAATATTTTACTTAATGTTAATTACTCTAAGACATGTCTATATTAGATAGGTCAACAAAAAAACATTAATATCAGGTATTTAACATTGAATATTTCCCAGTTTACATGAACCTGGAATTTATTGTTTAATTTAGAATTACTTGATTTGTAAGCACTTACCTTTTTTAAGCCAAATAAATAGATCTTATATACAAATTAACCTCAAAAATATTACCCAGAGACAGAGACATACCAAGACATGTTTAGACAGACACAGTGCAAGATCTAGCTTTAAGTCTTTTTTTTTTTTTTCCCTCAGTGTCAGGAGTTAGAGATGGTCTAGATAAGTGTTCCTGAGAGCCCTGGTCTCAAGGCACAGGGAAAGAAAATCAAGTTCTAACCAATGGCGGCAGGTCTAAACCACCTGGTGGCCAGACAAAGCAAAATGGCCATCAAAAATCACAACACAGATCACAGAGTTAAAACACACACATATAAACCCGGCCGTCCTCATCAAAGTGAAAGTGAAAGTGAAGTCGCTCAGTTGTATCAGACTGTTTGCAACCTGTGGACTGTAGCCCACCAAGCCTCTCCGTCCATGGGATTTTCCAGGCAAGAACACTGGAATGGGATGCCATTTCATTCTCCAGGGGATCTTCTCGACCCAGGGATCGAACCCAGGTCTCCCATATTGCAGGCAGACGCTTTAACCTCAGCTCCACTAGGGAAGCCCTTAAATACAAAAATACAGTCTCTCAGAAAACCTATAGAGACACAGAACTTCAGATCTAAGCACTAGCATCAAAGATTTTAAGGGAGGAAAGGAAGCCAGGTTGAAAGAAAAAGGGGGAGGAGGCGGGGGAGGGGGCAAAAAGGGTGGCCTTACAGACGTCTCCTGCCACCTACAGATACCCAGGCATTATGGGACTTTTCCCTGGGCTTCCAGAGAAGGGAGGACTGGAACTCCGCCCTACCAGAAATCAGAACCAGAATTTGAGTTCTCTGCCAGGAGGAGGTGATCAGTCTCCAATCCTCAGCTCAGGCTGAGAGCCCTTTGACCAGATTTCTGCGTCCAGGACCAGGGGCCTAGAAAAACAGGGAAGGATAGGAAGGGTTAAGGAGAGGAAAGAGAGAGGGAAGGAGAGAGAGATCAATAAAGTCTCTTGTTCCTTATCGGTCGGGGCACTCTGGCCAGTTGTCCACGTCAGGAGGAGACCAGGGACTAAAGGGTCCCAGTTGCAGCTGCTGGGTCTGGTCCATTGGCAGGCAAGCTGGCCCCTGAGTACCCTGAGTGGTCAGGATGTCAGTCTCGGTGAAGAAGAATCCCACCAGAGTCACCATTTGTTGCAGCAAGAGGGACCCCTTCCAGGGCCCGAAACTGGGCTCTTGCCTAACACTCGGAAATGAATTGTCCGAGGAGACATATGTGCTGACAAAGCAAGAGATTTTATTGGGAAAGGGCACCCGGGTGGAGAGCAGCAGGGTAAGGAAACCCAGGAGAACTGCTCTGCCGCGTGGCTCACAATGTACAGGCGGTGTCTCTTTTAAACCTTTCCCAAATTCTTCCGGTTGGGGGAGGCTTATTAGTTCCATATTTTTTATCAGGATCTCCTGTCATAAAACAGCTCATGCAAATGGTTACTATGGTGCCTGGCCAGGGTGGGGCGGTTTCAATCAGTGTGCTTCCCCTAACAATTTCCCTGCAAGATGGGGTATATAGCAGCGCTGTTGATTCAGGATCCTTGAGATTCTTTGGGTTCTTTCTTACATGTGTTGCCAACACCTGAGGGGTAGAAAATCCCTGTTGAGGCAAAAAAGGTTTTACCCAAGGAGGGGGGCTTGGTCAGGGTGTCTGATCTGCGGTCGGAAGACGATATCTCAGACTTTGTGTACAGTTCCCAAGTCAAAGGTGCCTTCTGAGGGCCAGCCTACATGGAAGGTCGGCCATTCTGCGCTGCAAAAAGTTATTAATTTGTTCTTCTTCACCAGCACCGATAGATTCTGTGCTCTAGACTTAAAATCAGAAAAACTGTCAATCATAAGGGACAACGGAGTAGAAGTCTCTTGCACCATGATTACAGGATAGAACACAGGAGACAAGATGAACACACAGAGAGCAGTGACAATGCCGGCACACACAAAGATGCGACCAACAGAGGAGACAAACCTCGGCCGAGAACACAGTACTAGGTCTTCCTGGGCCCCCTGAACCCTCCTATCCCTCTAGGTTATCTTACCAACAAGGCGTTCACAGAGCCAGCCGCCTTCCCAGCACGATGCCGGGCCTTGGCCTTACGCCGGCTAAGACGACTAATTCGCCCCTGATTAAGCATGACATGAGCCCTCTTCTCACCAGAGCCAGCTGCCTTCCAGCACGTATACTGGGCCTTGGTCTTACACTGGCTAACCAAACTTAACACTGGTGTTCAGATAGCTTTCCTCCAAGTGAGGAAACCCCTTCTACCGGAAGAGTGTTATTCTTCCCAGTTAAAGGGATCCCGGATGAGCCCCCAAATGTTGTGCCTGAAGTCCGAGTCCCCAAAACTGAGAGAATAAGACATCCACAGCAATGCAAAAGCATAAAGGGGTTTATTGCTAGCTCGAGCTAGGGCCCAGGTCTCATCCAGCACAGTGGAATCCGACAAGAGCCCTGAGCTCTGAATCACATCTACCTTTATACAGACAGTTCTTTGTTCCTGTAACAGCATAGCTGATTGGCTAAACCATATGTGCACGCGGGACTTTTAAACCTTGCATCCCTATCCGGATTGGCTCGGGTCTGGCGTGGGCAGGGGGCTACGGGGATTTTTCTCATTGGTCGAGCTACACTGCCTGTGGGAGTTTCCAGTGCCTCAGCCTTCCTAGAGACTAAACCTCAGGCCTAGCCTGCCCCTTAGAGCCTGTTCTGGCTCCAGTTTGGTCCGAACAACGGAAACATTATATGAAAGAATGGTTTCCAGACCATCTGCTTGTGGGCCCAATCCATCTCATTGCCTGTTTTTATCAATAAAATTTTATTGTGAAACATGCAAGCTCATCCATTTATGTGTCATCTATGTCACTTTAACATAACGACAGAATTGAGTAATTATGACAAAGACCACATCTCCCATAAAAATGAAAATATTTATCTGTTTGTTATAGAAAAAGTTCACTGACTTCCAATAAAGAATATATTTCAATGTAGCAAAAACTATAAATGCTTAGTGGACATATCATGTGTGTGAGATGATCAGCTTGTTGCAGGAAGGTGGACCCCTTCCAGGGCCCGAAACTGGGCTCTTTGTCTAACACTTGGAAATGAATTGTCCGAGGAGACACAGGTGCTGACAAAGCAAGAGATTTTATTGGGAAAGTGCACCCAGGGGGAGAGCAGTAGGGTAAGGGAACCCAGGAGTACTGCTCTGCCATGTGGCTCACAATGTCGGGTTTTATGGTGATGGGATTAGTTTCCAGGTGGTCTTTGACCAATTATTCTAATTCAGGGTCTTTCCTGGTGGCACACGCATTGCTCAGTCAAGATGGATGCTAGCGAGAGGGATTCTGGGAAGTGGACGGACACGCAGTGTCTCCTTTAGACATTTCCTGAATACTTCCGGTTGGTGGTGGCTTATTAGTTCCATATTCCTTATCAGGATCTCCTGTCATAAAACAACTCATGCTAATGGTTACTATGGTACCTGGCCAGGGTCGGCAGTTTCAATCAGTGTGCTTCCTCTAACAAGCTCAGGGAAAAATATTTTACATATACAAATTTTTCTTAATTTAGTTTTTATTGGAATATAGTTGCTTTACAATGTATTAGTATCTATTGCACAGCGAAACAAGTCAGCCAGGTGGCTCAGATGGTAAAGAATCTGCCTGCAGGAGGAGACTAATGATCCCCTGGACAGTTCAGTTCAGTTCAGTTCAGTTGCTCAGTCGTGTTCGACTCTTTGCGACCCCATGAATCGCAGCACAACAGGCCTCCCTGTCCATCACCAACTCCCGCAGTTCGCTGAGACTCACGTACATCGAGTCCGTGATGCCATCCAGCCATCTCATCCTCTGTCATCCCCTTCTCCTCCTGCCCCCAATACCTCCCAGCATCAGAGTCTTTTCCAATGAGTCAACACTTCTCATGAGGGGGCCAAAGTACTGGAGCTTCAGCTTTAGCATCATTCCTTCAAAAGAAATCCCAGGGTTGATCTCCTTCAGAATGGACTGGTTGGATCTCCTTGCAGTCCAAGGGACTCTCAAGAGTCTTCTCCAACACCACAGTTCAAATGCATCAATTCTTTGGTGCTCAGCCTTCTTCACAATCCAACTCTCACATCCATACATGACCACAGGAAAAACCATAGCCTTGACTAGATGGACCTTAGTCGGCAAAGTAATGTCTCTGCTTTTGAATATGCTATCTAGGTTGGTCATAAGTTTCCTTCCAAGGAGTAAGCATCTTTTAATTTCATGGCTGCAATCACCATCTGCAGTGATTTTGGAGCCCCCCCAAATAAAGTCTGATACTGTTTCTACTGTTTCCCCATCTATTTGCCATGAAATGATGGGACCGGATGCCATGATCTTCATTTTCTGAATGTTGAGCTTTAAGCCAACTTTTTCACTCTCCTCTTTCACTTTCATCAAGAGGCTTTTTAGTTCCTCTTCACTTTCTGCCATAAGGGTGGTGTCATCTGCATATCTGAGGTAATTGACATTTCTCCCAGCCATCTTGATTCCAGCTGTGTTTCTTCCAGTCCAGCGTTTCTCATGATGTACTCTGCATATAAGTTAAATAAGAAGGGTGACAATATACAGCCTTGACGTACACCTTTTCCTATTTGGAACCAGTTTGTTGTTCCATGTCCAGTTCTAACTGTTGTTTCCTAACCTGCATACACATTTCTCAAGAGGCAGGTCAGGTGGTCTGGTGTTCCCATTTCTTTCAGAATTTTCCACAGTTTCTTGTGATCCACACAGTCAAAGGCTTTGGCATAGTCAATAAAGCAGAAATAGATGTTTTTCTGGAACTCTCTTGCTTTTACCATGATCCAGCAGATGTTGGCAATTTGATCTCTGGTTCCTCTGCCTTTTCTAAAACCAGCTTGAACATCAGGGAGTTCACAGTTCACGTATTGCTGAAGCCTGGCTTGGAGAATTTTGAGCATTACTTTACTAGCATGTGAGATTAGTGCAATTGTGCAGTAGTTTGAGCATTCTTTTGCATTGACTTTCTTTGGGATTGGAATGAAAACTGACCTTTTCCAGTCCTGTGGCCACTGCTGAGTTTTCCAAATTTGCTGGCATATTGAGTACAGCACTTTCACAGCATCATCTTTCAGGATTTGGAACAGCTCAACTGAAATTCCATCACCTCCACTAGCTTTGTTCGTAGTGATGCTCTCTAAGGCACACTTGACTTCACATTCCAAGATGTCTGGCTTTAGATTCGTGATCATGTCATCATGATTATCTGTGTCGTGAAGATCTTTTTTGTACAGTTCTTCCATGTATTCCTGCCACCTCTTCTTACTAACTTCTGCTTCTGTTAGGTCCATACCATTTCTGTCCTTTATCAAGTCCATCTTTGCATGAAATGTTCCCTTGGTATCCCTAATTTTCTTGAAGAGATCTCTAGTCTTTCCCATTCTGTTGTTTTCCTCTATTTCTTTGCATTGAATGCTGAAGAAGGCTTTCTTATCTCTTCTTGCTGTTCTCTGGAAATCTGCATTCAGATGCTTATATCTTTCTTTTTCTCCTTTGCTTTTCACCTCTCTTCTTTTCACAGCTATTTGTAAGGCCTTCCCAGACAGCCATTTTGCTTTTTTGCTTTTCTTTTCCATGGCGATGGTCTTGATCCCTGTCTCCTGTACAATGTCATGAACCTCCATCCATAGTTCATCAGGCACTCTGTCTATCAGATCTAGGCCCTTAAATCTATTTATTACTTCCACTGTATAATCATAAGGGATTTGATTTAGGTCATACCTGAATGGTCTAGCAGTTTTCCCTACTTTCTTCAATTTCAGCCTGAATTTGGTAATAAGGAGTTCATGATGTGAGCCACAGTCAGCTCCTGATCTTGTTTTTGCTGACTGTATAGAGCTTCTCCATTTGGCTGCAAAGAATATAATCAGTCTGATTTCGGTGTTGACCATCTGGTGATGTCCATGTGTAGAGTCTTCTCTTGTGTTGTTGGAAGAGGGTGTTTGCTATGACCAGTGCATTTTCTTGACAAAACTCTATTAGTCTTTGCCCTGCTTCATTCCTCATTCCAAGGCCAAATTTGCCTGTTACTCCAGGTGGTTCTTGACTTCCTACTTTTGCATTCCAGTCCCCCATAATGAAAAGGACATCTTTTTTGGGTGTTAGTTCTAAAAGGTCTTGTAGGTCTTCATAGAACCATTCAGCTTCAGTTTCTTCAGCATTACTGGTTGGGGCATAGACTTGGATTACTGTGATATTGAATGGTTTGCATTGGAAATGAACAGAGATCATTCTGTCATTTTTGAGATTGCATCCAAGTACTGCATTTTGGACTCTTTTGTTGACCATGATGGCTACTCTATTTCTTCTAAGGGATTCCTGCCCACAATAGTAGATATAAAGGTCATCTGAGTTAAATTCACCCATTTTAGTCCATTTTAGTTCACTGATTCCTAGAATGTCGGTGTTCACCCTTGCCATCTCTTGTTTGACCACTTCCAAGTTGCCTTGATTCATGGACCTGACATTCCAGGTTCCTATGCAATATTGCTCTTTACAGAATCGGATCATGCTTCTATCACCAGTCACATCCACAACTGGGTATTGTTTTTGCTTTGGCTCCATCCCTTCATTCTTTCTGGAGTTATTTCTCCACTGATCTCCAGTAGCATATTGGGCACCTTAATGACCTGGGGAGTTCCTCTTTCAGTATCCTATCATTTTGCCTTTTCATACTGTTCATGGGGTTCTCAAGGCAAGAATACTGAAGTGGCTTGCCATTCCCTTCTCCAGTGGACCACATTCTGTCAGACCTCTCCACCATGACAAGGGAATGGCAAACCTACTCCAGTATTCTTGCCTGGAGGATCCCATGGACAGAGGAGCCTGGCAAGCTACAGTCCATGGGGTTGCAGAGAGCTGGACATGAGTGAGCAACTGATACTTTCACTTGCTTTTTTCATACATATATCACCCTCCCTTTTGGACTTCCTTCCCTGTAGAGTTCCCTGTGCTATAATGCATGTTTTCATTGATGTCTGTTTTATACATAGTATCAGTAATGTATATGTATCAATCCCTATCTCAGAATTCATCCCACCCCTCCCTTGATATCCATATATTTGTTCTCCATGTCTCTGTCTCTATTTCTGCTGTGCAAATAAGTTCATCTATACCATTTTTATGATAGGGCTTACGAAGGGAATAAAAAATAAGCAGCACGTAGTGAAAGCTAAACTTCTACTGTCCTGAAAAATGTTGAAGTCTTTTTTTTGTTAGTCTATCTGCTTGCTGTTTCTGTTAACCCAGTGGCAGCAGTCCAGATGGGCACTTTTCTGTTGGCTTATCTGAGACAGCTGGTGAATTCCTAGGAGGGTGATAGTACAGAGATCATCTATGCTTGGTCCACCCTCCAGGATCAGCCTGTAATAGGGGGCTTCTGCTTTCACTCAGAAATTCATAACTGCACATTGGATTGTTACAAAATCTAAACCCTTTTCTATATGACCATTCTTATAGTTTACATTTCAATTACTTCACCTGGCCTTTCCCCAGCATTAAAAAGGTCTACAACTTGAGAATTCCTATGAAGAGATTAGAAAAAAAAAAAAAAAGTATGGGTTTATATGGTGTTCTTTGCTGAACTTCAAATTGAAGACTCGAGCCAGGCTGTCAGTTGGAGGATTCCATCTCAACTAGGTGTAGCTCTTACAGCAAGACATAATCAGTCCTGGATTCTTTGCAAACCTACGCAGACTAGCAGCCACAAATTCAGTGTGAACATAGTGGAAACAAGGTAAGGAGTGGTGGCTGTGCTTTGCTGGAGCAGCCATGAAGAGATTCCCCATGTCCAAGGTAAGAGAAACCCAAGAAAGACGGTAGGTGTTGCAAGAGGGCATCAGAGGGCAGGCACACTGAAACCATAATCACAGAAAAATAGCCAATCTGATCACATGGACCACAGCCTTGTCTAACTCAATGAATCTAAGCCATGCCCTGTGGAGCCACCCAAGACGGACAGGTCATGGTGGAGAGGTCAGATAGAATGTGGTCCACTGGAGAAGGGAATGGCAAACCACTTCAGTATTCTTGCCTTGAGAACCCCATGAACAGCATGAAAAGGCAAAATGATAGGATACTGAAAGAGGAACTCCCCAGGTCATTAGGTGCCCAATATGCTACTGGAGATCAGTGAAGAAATAACTCCAGAAAGAATGAAGGGATGGAGCCAAAGCAAAAACAATACCCAGTTGTGGATGTGACTGGTGATAGAAGCAAGGTCCAATGCTGTAAAGAGCAATATTGCATAGGAACCTGGAATGTCAGGTCCATGAATCAAGGCAAATTGGAAGTGGTCAAACAGGAGATGACAAGAGTGAACGTCGACATTCTAGGAATCAGCAAACTAAAATGAACTGGAATAGGTGAGTTTAATTCAGATGACCATCATATCTACTACTGCAGTCAGGAATCCTTAGAAATGGAGTAGCCATCATGGTCAACAAAAGAGTGTGAAATGCAGTACTTGGATGCAATCTCACAAACAACAGAATGATCTCTGTTCATTTCCAAGGGAAACCATTCTATATCATGGTAATCCAAGCCTATGCCCCAACCAGTAATGCTGTAGAAGCTGAAGCTGAATGGTTCTATGAAGACCTACAAGACCTTTTAGAACACACACCCAAAACAGATGTCCTTTTCATTATAGGGGACTGGAATGCAAAAGTAGGCAGTCAAGAAACACCTGGAGTAACAGGCAAATTTGGCCTTGGAATGAGGAATGAAGCAGGGCAAAGGCTAATAGCATTCTGCCAACAGAACGCACTGGTCATAGCAAACACCCTCTTCCAACAACACAAGAGAATACTCTACATATGGACATCACCAAATGGTCAACACTGAAATCGGATTGATTATATTCTTTGCAGCCAAAGATGGAGAAACTCTATACAGTCAGCAAAAACAAGACCAGGAGCTGACTGTGGCTCAGATCATGAACTCCTTATTGCCAAATTCAGACACAAATTGAAGAAAGTAGAGAAAACCACTACACCATTCAGGTATGACCTAAATCAAATCCATTATGATTATACAGTGGAAGTGAGAAATAGATTTAAGGGCCTAGATCTGATAGACAGAGTGCCTGATGAACTATGGATGAGGTTCGTGACATTGTAGAGGAGACAGGGATCAAGACCATCCCCATGGAAAAGAAAAGCAAAAAAGCAAAATGGCTGTCTGGGGAGGCCTTACAAATAGCTGTGGAAAGAATAGAAGCAAAAAGGAAGGATAAATGGAAAGATATTAAAGGAGGAAACAGACAGAGCTGGACTCCATCTTAGGCCAGGCTGCGAACATTAGGCTACATGCATGGTCACCCTCTCAGTGGACTCTGAACTTTGTGCCCACTGTCTATAGACGTGGCACACCAATGGAAAACCAGACCCCCTGGATAAAAGAGCCTCAAGACTTGTACTTGGACTCTCTGTTGCCTAAAAGAATATGAGAATTATCTCTGTAACAGAACAAAGTGGTAAATTCCATTATGTTTATCGGGATATGACTACAGTCTTATTGATAAATGTCCACTGTTCATCTTGTCTTGTGATCAACTTTGATCATATCTCTCTTATACCTTGTCCAGACTAGTTTCAAGGAATTTGGGGAGGTGGGTTTGAGCAAGTACACTTCGGGTATTTAAGATTTTCACGAAAACTGGTCAGGGTCGTTGGCTAAGAGGAGACTCTGCCTTGTGCCCGCTGGTGGAATAAACTGCACTCCACTATCTTCATTGTCCTTCTGAATGAGTTTGTTTCCTGGAATGCGTGGCTACAACAATATAAGCATCAGAATGCAGAGTTCCAAAGAACAGCAAGGAGAGATAAAGCCTTCCTCAGTGATCAATGCAAAGAAATAGAGGAAAACAACAGAATGGGAAAGACTAGAGATCCCTTCAAGAAAATTAGAAATGCCAAGGCATCATTTCATGCAAAGATAGGCTCGATAAAGGACAGAAATGGTCTGGACCTAACAGAAGCAGAAGATATTAAGAAGAGGTGGCAAAAATACACAGAAGAACTGTACAAAAAAGATGTTCAAGACCAAGATAATCACGATGGTGTGATCACTCACCTAGAGCCAGACATCCTGGAATGTGAAGTCAAGTGGGCCTTGGAAAGCATCACTACAAACAAAGCTAGCAGAGGTGATGGAATTCCAGTGGAGCTATTGCAAATCCTGAAAGATGATGCTGTGAAAGTGCTGCACTCAATATGCCAGCACATTTGGAAAACTCGGCAGTGACCACAGGACTGGAAAAGGTCAGTTTTCATTCCAATTCCAAAGAAAGACAATGCCAAAGAATGCTCAAATTATCACACAATTGCACTAATCTCACACGCTAGTAAAGCAATGCTCAAAATTTTCCAAGCCAGGCTTCAGCAATATGTGAACCAGATGTTCAAGCTGGTTTTAGAAAAGGCAGAGGAACCAGAGATCAAATTGCCAACATCTGCTGGATCATGGAAAAAGCAAGAGAGTTCCAGAAAAACATCTATTTCTGCTTTCCTGACTATGCCAAAGCCTTTGACTGTGTGGATCACAATAAACTGTGGAAAATTCTGAAAGAGATGAGAATACCAGACCACCTGACCTGCCTCTTGAGAAACCTATATGCAGGTCAGGAAGCAACAGTTAGAACTGGACATGGAACAACAGACTGGTTCCAATAGGAAAAGGAGTATGTCAAGGCTGTATATTGTCACCCTTCTTATTTAACTTATATGCAGAGTACATCATGAGAAACGCTGGGCTGGAAGAAGCACAGGCTGGAATCAAGATTGCTGGGAGAAATATCAATAAGCTCAGATATGCAGGCGACACCACCCTTATGGCAGAAAGTGAAGAGGAACTAAAAAGCTTCTTGATGAAAATGAAAGAGGAGAGTGAAAAAGTTGACTTAAAGCTCAACATTCAGAAAACGAGGATCATGGCATCTGGTCCCATCACTTTATGGGAAATAGATGGGGAAACAGTGGAAACAGTTTCAGACTTTATTTTTTTGGGCTCCAAAATCACTGCAGATTGTGACTACAGCCATGAAATT
Organism: Capricornis sumatraensis; assembly: GCF_032405125.1. Lineage (NCBI taxonomy): Eukaryota > Metazoa > Chordata > Mammalia > Artiodactyla > Bovidae > Capricornis > Capricornis sumatraensis. The sequence continues at coordinate 9,190,926 of NC_091089.1, read as the reverse complement.
AAAAGATGCTTACTCCTTGGAAGGAAAGTTATGACCAACCTAGATAGCATTAGAAAGCAGAGACATTACTTTGCCGACAATGGTCTATCTAGTTAAGGCTATGTTTTTTCCAGTGGTCATGTACGGATGTGAGAGTTGGGCTGTGAAGAAGGCTGAGCACCAAAGAATTGATGCTTTTGAACTGTGATGTTGGAGAGGACTCTTGAGAGTTCCTTGGACTGCAATGAGATGCAACCAGTCCATCCTAAAGTAGATCAGTCCTAGGTGTTCATTGGAAGGACTGATGCTGAAGCTGAAACTCCAATACTTCAGCCACCTCATGTGAAGAGCTGACTCATTTGAAAATACCCTGATGCTGGGAGGGATTGGGGGCAGGAGGAGAAGGGGATGACAGAGGATGATATGGTTGGATGGCATCACTGACTCTATGGACATGAGTTTGGGTAAATTCTGGGAGTTGGTGATGGACAGGGAGGCCTGGTATGCTGAAATTCATGGGTCACAAAGAGTGGGACATGACTGAGTGACTGAAGTGAGCTGTAGTGGAAACAAGAGTCCCACCTGCTCTGAAGTTGTTTTCCCTCTGCATATCCTTCAGTCCATGAAATTATCACACTGATCATTCGCTGGATCCAGCCTGTAAGTTCCCTTACTAAACATGAAAGTGATAACTGTCAGTGATAACAAATTAAACCCAAACAAACCATCAGTGTTTTGTTAAAATCAATTAGATTAGCTAGTAGAGTCCCGAGGTGAAGAATAAATGTTGGTGACAAAGGAGATGATGAATCAGTAGAACTATGATGATGGGGAAGATTCAGCCTGCATTGGGGATCACCTTGAGCAGCCTTGAAAGCAGAGTGTCCTCCTGGAGCATCAGAGATTTGGGTGGGCGTCTGGAAGTGTTGGCCGGAAAGGGAGCAAGTGTGTATGAAGGAAGGAGTTCTGTTTCATTGTTTTTGTCTGGAGTTTGTTTATAACTAATAATGGGAGTGACTTCAGCACAGCCCAACCACTTGGAATCAGGCTGGTAGAAACAGATGTACTCACAATGGGTCTTTGAGGACCAAAATGGGTGTGTCATCTTCTGATTCTGTGTGTTTCAAGCACCTGCATCTATGGATTTTTGGTTGCTTTTAGCGTTAGCTCTTCCTACTAGTGAACCAATGTGTATTTTGAAACACATACATCCTTTTAAAATAGAGGATGGCTTACTCTTATATATTCAGTTTATGTAAGAACCATTCACTGTGCAGTAGCTGCCCTTAGATTTATGGTACCTAAAACTAGTGTGAACGGGAGACCCCAGAGCAGTCACCTCTGACTTTACCTGGATGTTGAGTCTAATGGGACCTGATTGCATTGTTACATGCACGAGTTTGCTCTTGGCTGTGATGACCTATGTTACTGAGTTCAAGGTAAACAGCCCTCCCACTGAGTGATGCACATCTTCAATCATCAAAATTTGATAATCCAGTTGAAACACTGGGCTTCCCCAGTAGCTGAGTGGCAGAGTCTGCCTGCAACGCAGGATTCACAGGAGACGCAGATTTGGTCCCTGGGTCAGGAAGATCCCCTGGAGGAGAAAATGGCAACCCACTCCAATATTCTTGCCTGGAAAATCCCATGGACAGAAGAGTCTGGTGGGCTAAAGTCCATGGGGTTGCAAAAGAGTCAGACCCAACTGACACGCATGCACACAATTGAAACATTAGTTCAGTTATTTTAAATAGGGAGTCAACTTGCAATGCTCTGTGTAAATACTATTTACCATTATTACCACAAACAGACGTGGTTCCTTTGCCTCTGAAAATTTTCATTTATTTTCATTCCACATCTGAAAGTAACATTTCTGATATTTTCTTATTTACTCATTTAGAAAAATTCAAACTTGCATCTGTTTCCCACCCTGGGGACCTTTTCTGTTTGAAATGTAGAATTCCTTTAAATTCAAGTTCTTTATTTGAAGTTCCTTGGTTCTACTCTGTTCCTGTAACCTTGGCTCCAAGGTAGCCTTGTGGGAGATGAAAGGAGATTTTTTTTTCCCTATATGCAACTATATGTCCTCTATTCACCATTCTCTTTTGTATTATGTAAGTTATCTCCAGCTTGGAGAATGCAATGAAAACTTCCACAACTCCAGGAAAAAGTGACACTCTGTTTAGTACTGAAAAGCTAAGGGGAAAAATGGTGAAAATCTATTTCAGTTTTATTTACAGTAATGTATGGTCAGGTTTATTTAGCATCTGCATTTTTTGCCAATTAGATAGTCTTGGGAATATTTTGAGATTAAATAATCATTTTTCTGAGGCTTTGAATCTTTGCCTAACATTGATTTAGTGAAGCTAGTGCTATGAAAAAATGATAATTATTATTGAAGAAGTAAGTAGTTTCATGGAATGTATTAACTTAGGGAACAACCCTATTATGCTTTTATAGATTTTCAATCAAGTTGGACATTTCTTCCCACCTTTCTTGTCCTCCTTTCTTACTCTGACACATCAGGAAAACTGTGTGTGAATGAAAAAAAGAAGTGTTGGATCACTTTACCTTAAACATTTCTTGAGTCTGTGTGATAAATCTCCCCCATCTAGTATGTGTACACCTGATGCTTCGTCATTCATAGATGATGTGGTTAGTTCCCTCCAGTTACGGTTCTAGCAGTGACCTCAGGTTAAGGTCACCTCCCAGTGTGCATGGTGTGGAGTCTGTCTGACCACAGTCCCCTGGTCCCCGGGTCCCAGCCTCTCCAGTCTAATGCCTGATGATCTGAGGAGGAGCTGAGGTAATAACAATAGAAATAAAGTGCACAATAAATGTAATGCACTTGAATCATCCCCAAACTGCCCCTCAACCCAAGTCTGTGGAAAAATTATCTTCCACAAAACTGGTTCCTGCTGCCAAAAAGCCTGGGGACCTCTGTGTCTGGTCAGCACCTGAAAATAACCTAGGTTCTCAGGCAGGGAAATAAAATACTGAAAGAGATGAAGAAAGCGCTTCTGCCATTCTCCAAGGCAGTCTTTCCTGCATCTGGACAGTGAGGAGGCTGGCTGTTGAGACCTGTAACCACTTTCATAGAGTCAAGGATGGAATGGGCTCCAGGTCCTCTGGGAAAACGCCATCTTTGTTTTTTGTTACTCTTGACCTTTATTGCCATAGTAAAGTCTTGTATAATGTTTCAGATTTGTTTCACCTAAGATGATACAGAGTAGCAAGGAAAGGCTCCTGGGTTAAAAGTTTTAAAAAGAAGGAGTATATCAGGTTGGCAGAGGTGAAAATTTTCTCAAGGGGGATGGTAAAATTCAACAGAAAAGTCACGGTGTTGAGGCATGGCTTCATTGCTCACATAGGTTTAGTTTTTTGCTACCACTCTGAGTAAATCTCATTCTGTTTTAGAAGTTGCAGAAATTTTTTGTTTTCTTTTATACTCTTAACCTCAGATTTTTGGAAAAGAGGTATGCCCCATAATACCATGCTGCTATTCAATATAACTTTAAGAATAATAGTGTCTCAGGAATTAGGAGTACAAAATCCAACTGTGTGGCTCTTGACCTAAGGTGATGTGTTAGATTGAAAATGGCCAAGAATTAATTGCAACTTTCTCCCATAGAGAAGTGGAGTATGTCTTCCCACTCCTTGATTTTGGGCCACCTTGTGACCTGATTTGACCAACAGAAGGTAGTGAAATGGTGTGGGAGTTCTGAGGCTCAAGAAGCCCCAAGGTCCCACTCCCCCTTCCCTCCACGTGAAGATGGTAGCATTTGTCCTTTGGAGACAGATAGCCAAGACCACTTCCGGCCTCTACTGCCCACAGTGTACGAGAAGACACCTTAGTTATTACAGCCCCAGTGGGGCTTCTAAACAAGCAAAGCATAGACATAGTGGACTTTTATTGAGCCTTAAAGGAGATTCTGACATTTGCAGCCACATAGATGAACCTGGACGTAATGCTAAGTTCAGTTCAGTCGCTCAGTCGTATCCAAGTCTTTGCAACCCCATGGATTGCATCACCCCAGATCACCTCCCTGTCCATCACCAACTCCCAGAGCTTGTTCACTCATGCCCATCGAGTCAGTGATGCGATCCAGCCATCTCATCCTCTGTCATCCCCTTCTCTTCCCGCCTTCAATCTTTCCCAGCATCAGGGTTTTTTCAAATGAGCCAGTTCTTCTCATCAGGTGGCCAAAGTATTGGAGCTTCAGCTTTAGCATCAGTCCTTCCAATGAACACCTAGGACTGATTTCCTCTAGGATTGACTGGTGGGATCTCCTTGCAGTCCAAGGGACTCTCAAGAGTCTTCTCCAACACCACCGTTCAAAAGCATCAATTCTTCAGTGCTCAGCTTTCTTTATGGTCCAACTCTCATATCCATACATGACTACTGGAAAAACCATAACCCTGACTAGATGGATCTTTATTGGCAAAGCTATTATGCTAAGTGAAATAAGTCAAAAACAGAACGACAAATACTGCATGATCTTACTTGTGTGTGGAACATAAACAAGGCAAATTCACAGAATCACAAAGTATGGATATCAGGGGCTGGAGGAAATGGGGAGGAGTGGGTCAAGGCACAGAGATTCATGTGCACAAGATGAGTGAGTCCTGTGCCATGTGGTGATTGGAATTAACAGTACCGTGCTGAATACTTGACATGTGCCAAGAGGGTAGACTGTCTGGGTTCTGACCACACATATATCCAACGTATATCCATTGGCATGAATGCAAAGAGCCATCTTGGGAGGGACCAGCAGCAGAATCACTCAGCTGAGCCCAGCTGAAAGTGTAACACACATTACTGTAAGCAGATAAAATGTTTTTTTTAGTTGACACGTTTGAGGATAATTTCTTATGATTAATATATAACTGTTACAGAAGATTATCTTTTTTCAAAATGGAAGACAGACTTGAAAAGCAAACACATCAGTTATACTATTACATGCATTATAATAGGAACATGTATGTGTCCTTTGAAACAAGGATTGCTTGGCCTCTTTCTTCTCAGGAGCCTCTCTGAGCCTGGGAACTTTCCCTCCACTCCAGCCCACTGAGTCTGTCTGCTGTTGTGTGAGTTCTGCACCCAGTCTACTCTCTGACCTCCAGATAACCTCAGCTTTTTTGTGGACTTCCCTTTTTGTGTTCTCTGCTTATACATTGGCATCCTTCAAAATTGTGTACTCACCTGTTCTGTTTTCATTCTGAAAATTTCTCAATTTGTTTGTGAGCTTAATCTATTATTTCAATGCTGAAAACCAAAGTTCTCTATAGTCTATTATTTCTCTAAGAAAGAGATATTTCAAGTTTATTGCCTCAAAGACATGATACATTCAAGATACCTGTAAAATAATGCTAGTTAATATTTAGTGCTTGCTCTGACTCCATGTAGTTTAATTAGAGAATTTTAATTCATTAATTCTCACAGACTCCTTTGAGGCAAGTGTCAGTGTTATCACCATTTAGAAATGAATTTCAAGGAGTCGTGGAACATGTTTGTAGCAGCATGATCATGAAGTGATGGAGCATCCTTTTGAGCCTCATTTGTGTTTATGCATGCACTTACGTACCCCAACACATATATGAAGCAAAGACTGTAGTTCACCAAGGAAATAGCTGTAACATTATAACGAATCATAAGTATAGCAGTTTTATGCTGGGCAAAAGGCAATTTGCAAGCTTTCCATGATACATTTCTAATAAAAGGAACTGTGATCATTTCTACAAGATGATAGACTTTCTCTCTAGGCCTTTTTACTCTGACCCGAGGGTTCATCGCATCTGATAAAAGGCAGTAAGAGGGCAGATTTTGAAATAATCCCAACTAAAGGATGTTAGGAGATGAATAGCAGACCATGTCCTGAACAGGAGGTTAATTGCTGAAACGCAAAACATCCTGGGGGAAAATGTTGCTCAGAGGTGTGATCTTTCAACCCTGGGGTGTGAGAATCACGCTTCTTGTCATCAGATGTTCTAATTACATGCTCTGTACAAGGACTTCTTTATCATGAAGAATTTGAAATCCTCTAATTAGCCAGGATTTAAAAAGCAAACAGAAAATTGAGATGTCAAAGGTCAGTACAAATAAAAGCGAGACTCCACAGAGCCTGGATGAAGAGAAAGCAAAGATCCAAGGATCAGAACATTCACCAAGAGCTAATTAGCAAAGTCCAGTCTTTAACATAACTAAGGCAGCAATTATAAATAATTACAATGGATAGAGTGTCATGATTGTGGCAGGTTAAAAAGCATGACTTTGTACTTCAGCAAGTAACTTCAATAAAATTTGAAATTCTTATGAAGAAATTATTAAGGTGAATCCTGGCATTTTTTTTTTAATCCATAAGCATAACTTTTGTATTAAGGTAGTTTGATTTTTAAAATATGCTTAATGTTTATTTGTGGGTTTTGCAATATGATACAGTCTTTCCTGTTGGTTCAGTGGTAAAGAATCCTCCTGCCAAGTAGGAGATGTGGGTTTGATCCCTGGGTCTGGAAGATACCCTGAAGGAGGACATGGCAACCCACTCTATTACTCTTTCCTGGAAAATCCCATGGACAGAGGAGTCTGGTGGGCTATAGTCCATGGATCTCAAAGAGTTAGACATGACTTAGCAACTGAACATGCACACATGCATGCAGTATGGTACAGTTGATTTTTTTATGGCATAAAATCCCATATATTCAAAATCATGATGGCCCTTGATGAGTTCTCTAGACTGCCTGGGAAGCTTCCTGTTTCATCCTTTCCTACTTGAGTCTCCTTCCTTCCTTCCTAACAGGTGAATCTGCTGTGCCTCTATCATGAATATGAATTCTCATCCTCCTTTGGAAGGTTGGTTTAAGAAGGAAAACAGCAAATCTCCAAATTTATGTAATACCTTCCTAAGTAGACTCTTTCTATTCAAATTTATGCTTGTTCTCTTGCAACCAGTCTTTATGAATTTAAAAAAAAAAAATAAAATCCTTTAGAGGTTCTTGCAGCTATCTATCTTTAGCCTAAGTACCACTGATCGTCACAAGCTCTCCTGTTGCCAGTCTGGCCCATCCACCAGGCTCCATCGCCTGCAGGTTTCTCTCTGGTCTTCCAGCTTCCCTCTTGCTCTGTAATACACTCTGCAATCCACTTAGCAGCCAATGCAATTCTCTGGTCAGAGCCCTCAGGGATTCCCTGTCTCTCTGTGTCCTATGAACTCCTTTTCCACTATCTCTATTCTCAATCCAGTCCAGTGTCCTCTGTACTCACCCCTGCCCCTCCCCTCAACCCCCCGCGTGCCCAGCTCCCTGGGCTCTGGGATTTTTGCACTGAGCGTTCTCTGCCCTGGTAACAGCTCTTCACAAGTATCCTCTTGCCTTTTTTCTTTGCGTTCTTAATGTTTCTTCTTAACCATCCCATTATGAGTGAGGACTTCCCTCACCCACTCGGTATAAAAAAAGCCACCCCTTCCCATCTCTAACCTGGATGTTCCTATATCTTCTCGTGCTTTATTTTTCTCTTCTGCATTCATTCCCACCTAATAAACTAAACTCCTTATATATTAATTGTATTCCTTTTCCACGTGGCAGGAAGGCTTTATTCTTGGTAAATTGGAAGTGTGCAGTTAACACCAGTTGACATCTTTTGAGTGAATGAAAACACTGTGAAATTCAGTTCCTTTTTCTTTCTGCTGGCTCTGTTACACTTTTACTTTCACTCTCCAAGAGCTAGTTTTTTTTGGTTTTCTCAGTACGAGATGCAAAGAACGCTGAGCTCCTTTGCATCTACAGGAAGCTGGCATCCACTCTTCTGACTACTATCCTGGCAGGATGTGAAGTCCATGTGGGCAGAGGCCATAGACTGCAAAGACTGAAGACCCTTGGAGGTTTTCACTTTTATGTGGTACACAAATTAGTCAAAAAGAGCATTTAAGCATTCCTAGTGGTTTCTAGTTCTGGTGGCTTCAAGTCCCAGGACATGTATATCAGTGTATTTCTCTGAATATGCCTTTCTGTCTAGATTTAGAAAGGCAGAGTACCCTATAGCCTTCTTGAAAGGGTCCAGAAAAGTCAGTGATTATCACTGGTGCAGTGTTTTCTTGTTGTATAGACAGGAGTGATGGTTACCAAGCACATGACCAAAAGGAACTAAAGCCATACCTCCGAATGCATTCTTTAACCTGACTGAAGATGAAAATAATACAATTTCTTCTCCTTAAGTTTGTAAAAATTAGAAGGAAAAATTTCATTGTAGTCAGTTGATCAGGTGAAGACTGTCAGATAAAGCAGTGATGGAGCACGGATCAGAGGGACATCAAGGAGGAAAGAATACGGGCATCTCAGGGGGATATTCCAGTGGGGGATCCCAAGGTGGTTATATGCTTGGTGTGGCTGGTGAACAGTACAATGGGTCATGTGTTTGCATGGAGTGGGAGAAGGGTAAGCGGGATGCGGGATGTATCCTATAGGTTTTTGTTTTAAAAAAAAATATTGTCTGCACTGTGCATCATGTGGGATCTTTGTTGCCCTACCAGAAATCAAATCTGTGCCCCGTGAAGTGAAAGTGCAGATTCATAACCACTGGCCCTCCATGGAAGGCCCTCCTATTGAAGAGGAAATGTTAAAATTTTACATAACCTCCTGCTTGTTTTGCCTCTATACCTCAGCTTGCTCCTTGCAAAGTCTGGATCACGTAGGTCATGTCGTCTCAGAAAGTGGGGACTTAAATGCTAGGAAATGGAGCTTATCTCACTCACCTTTGTCCTGCTCTTTGCAGTAGCCTGGCCCCTGCAAACCTACTTAATCATGCCTGTCCATGTATGGGTCAGGCATCCCCCTTCCCATCCTGACCACTGTTCCCACAGAAACCCCTTAGTTTAAACCAGGCTATTAGCAGCTAACGTTGCCCACTCTAATAGGTCTTTAAAAACTCTGTAACCTCTTGGTTCGGGGCTCAGAGCTTAGAGTCTTAACTCCTTTGGGCCCGCCAACATAATAAACCTGAGTTCTCCAACTGTCTGAGTGTGGTGCTTGTTTTTTTGATTACTGGTATCTGCAACATTTCAGGAGGCCCCAGCGAGATTCCAACCACACCAGCCCCTTGAGGCGCCAGACTGGAGGCTTGGCCAGGCTGGAGAGAAGGAATCCTGAGATGAATGAGAAGGCGCGCCACCTGATGGTATTCCGGGTTCTCTTTCGCACCGGCGTTCTGACTCTCCAAACGGCCGAGCCCTGACCATACTCATTGGAGGGACGGGCCAACTCACTAGGAATGGCCATAGGATAAGGTAAGGCCCCAGGGCCAATCCGCCCACAGGAACCTACCCCGACGGGTGGAAGAGGAGACTGACCACCTCCTTGGGCTCTCAGGAAGGGAGCAACAGATAGGGAAACCTGGGGACCCAGGGTAAGGGAAGCATTGTGATAGCCTCTGAGTGATTGTATGTGACTGCTGATTGAATGGAGTGAGAGAAATTTTTCTTTTTGGAAACTGCAAAACCAATTCTTTTTGCATATGTAATTCAAAGCAACTAGCTTGTTAAAAGGCCTGCCTAGGGAAAAGCTTTAAGTTAACCCTTTCCATGTCCTTGAAATACACAGCCACCTTTGCCTGAGACCTCAGCCTTGGTTAAGTTAGAACTTCAAGCACAGAAAAATAGGGGTCAAAGACATATTTATTTTCAATCTCAAACACGAAATTATAAGATCTCTGACTGTCTGTTGGTCTGGATTTATGTATGTCTCAGTGTATGTTGTTGAAGTTGTAAATGAGTTCTAATTTAATTTGCCTAAAGGAAAGTAAGTGCTTACAAATCAAGCAATTCTAAATACAAGAAAAATTAACCTAAATAAATTTCAGGTTCATGTAACCTGGGAAATATTCAGTATTAAATATCCAGTATTAATGTTTGTTTGCTAATCTAATAAGAAAGTAGGATATATGTTTTTTATAAATAAGATATAAAAAATAAAATTACATTTTATAAGGGAAAAGAAAGTAGGTCTGACTTTCAGGTGACTGTTACAGAAAGTGATTAAAAGGTTTGTGGAAAGTGGTCTCTGGAAAAAGCTTTGTGCATGGTTAGGACTGACTAAGTTTAAAATAAATTTAATTAAGTTTATCTAAATGAGTTTAAAGTAAGCTGGTACAAAACTTGAATTTGGCCTTTCTCTGTGTTAAGAGGACATGCTTTCTTCAGATATTGAACTGCTTTTAATAATAGATTTAAATTTCTTTACCTCTTAATTGATCTGTTCTATATTTATCTTTGAAATCTTTTGTTAACTTTGGCTAAGTAAATAACTATCATTTCACAGTGACTTATATGATCCTACCTGACTGAGTGTTATAAACCCTTTTGATATTTATCTACAAAACTTCCTAAATAACTTGACTTCTAGCTAACTTTGGGATGCTTCAGAGGCCCCAGAGACATCCCAAAGAGCTATTAAGCTACCTGGGTTCATTGGACATGTTAAATTTCATGAGAATTACTGTTGAAGGGGTGACAAATCTCTTCAGGTTATACTGTATGGTTAATGTTACTAATATAGATATCCTAAAATTATGTGAAATTCATATAGATCTGATATGTTCTCATGAAATATGGTCAATTATAATTCTAGTTATCTTATCAAAGTGTTATGACCAGGTTTCTTTTTCAATTGCAATAGAATCAGATTTTAAACATGCCTTCTATGGTTTTACTCTCATGCCTTTAGAAGAATACTGCTAGTTCTTCAAAATTTATGGAAAAGACTTTCTAAGATTAAGCAGATAAACACATTTTGTTATTAACAGTAAACTGGTACCGGACTGGAATTTGGTCTTCTCTGTGTTTAGAGAACAAAGTTTTCTTAGAATGCAGCTTTTGATAACAGATTATGAGTTTCTTTGCCTTTAAGTGATTTATATTTGTTTTTAAAATCTTTTCGTTACTTTGGTAACATAAATAACCATTATTTAAGGTTATGGGATGTGTAGACAACCCTCATTCTGCTTCTACAAAAAATAACCGCTCACGGTTAGACTTTTGCTATCCTGATGTCCCTGAAACATGGCACTAGTCTGTTCCTAAATCAGGAAATTAAAAATGGACAAACGACAGCTGAAAATCAAAGAGCCAGGGCTAGGGGAAATCTAAGATGGTCGCTTGGCTTTTCCTGGCTCCCTGACAGACCTTTTTTATTTGATGGAATAAAGCCTTCCCTGGCTACAGTGTTAATGCCCCCACAATGAGCTCTCCAAAAAGAAAAAATTATGTTCCACTGAATATTAAGTTCTAGTTTTGTTAATTAAGGTCTGTGCTGACTAAGACTCGCTAAAAGGTTAAATTAAGTTATTAGAAAGGACATTCAAAAATTGTTTCTAAAACTCATCTCAGTAATCAATCTTTGGATAAAGGTCAGATGCTCCATGATGTACAACCAGGAGATTAACACTTGGCTATAATCATTTAACTGAGTCAGATGACCTGGGGTATACCAGGCTATATCCAATGAAAGTTCTTGACTTAAATTCTTGCTTGTGACCTTACTGATTCTATATAGCTTATTTCAGAATATTATTTCTTACGTTACCAAATGTGTGACTGAGCCTGTGATAAAATGCTGATATGCAGTCTGTATGAGATCAATAATTATAATAATGTTACTCTAGATATGGGAAGAAGCAACAAGAGGGAATATTTTCCTGGACCAAGAGGCTAGTAAGACAAGTAGGGTCCAGAGACTTGCTACTTACAAGGCCTGGTCTAGTGACAACACATTGAGGGGCCTGTCAGTGGAATCTTTGTTAGACCTGGGCATGAGCCTTCCCAGCACCATGGGACACAATGATCATGAAATGCCCCCTAAACATGGTCAAATATGAAGAGGCCTTGCTGACTGGAAGTTGGTCCTTGCCAGTTGCCTCTATGAAGATTAAATCATGACCACTACAAAATGCTGACCTTTAACACCCTCTTGAAAGGAGTTCAGGGTGGAGACAAAAAATAAGGCACTCTGCTCAGGGAAAAACCTGAAAAAAAGGGCCTTCAGATAATCAGATGTTTTCAGGTAAAGAGTTTTATGAATCCAAATTCTTGCATCTTCTCATGCCTAGAGAAAGACTAATGTCAGAAGCCAATGTCTGGACCTATTTCTCCTGGCTAGACCCCAGCAGCTTTCCTACCTCTATTAATCCTTGGCCATTTATCTTTAACTTTCTTGTTAAGTTTGTTTCTCCAAGTAGTAGTACGACAAGAATATCCCCCAGCCAACACCCAGACAGTGCCGGAACAAGCTGCCTCATCATTCTGTGGACTCTCATCTCCCTCTGTAAATGCACCCTGGGGTCCTCAGGCCATTCTCCCTTTGAGATCTTATAGGGAGACCACCCCAGTGATAGAAAAGCTCAAGGGAGACCACCACCAACATCTGACCTGGAGGTGTCCTAACATTTCAGGCCCTGGAAAAGTCTTCTGCCATATCAGCCAAGAAACCTTAGAAAGGACACCCATTCCTTTGGGTAATTGAGTTCATACCTATCAGCCAGGAGATGAGATATGGGTTAAAGATGAACAAACAGAACCACTTCAGCCAGTTTGGACAGGCCCTCACTTGGTCATCCTTGCAACCCCTACTGTTGATGAAGTTACAGGCATCATCCCTTGGATCCACCACACCAGAGTCAAGGAGGCAGCAACTTCCTGTGATGGAGGACACCTGGAAAGCAGTTAGGGACCCCAAAAATCTCCTCAAGGTCCAGTTCCAAAGACAGTGGCCCTCACCCATGAAGGACGCTGAGCCCTACTCTAGTCCCTCCAGAAACTGACTAGTCCATGCACGGTGGAAACTTGAGCATTCGCCAGCCCTGCTCCAGCCACACTCTGGCAGCTGGCTGGTCAACGCACGGTGGAAGCTTGAGGATCTGTCTATCAAAATATGGATGAATTTTCATGGTCAACCTTGGCCTTTACCCCTAATCCATATTATTGGTGTGCTCTTCATTACAGGACCAACTAGACTCCCTGGCTGAGGTGGTTTCACAGAATAGGAGAAGGCTAGGCCCACTGGATCATGGAAAAAGCAAGAGAGTTCCAGAAAAACATCTATTTCTGCTTTCCTGACTATGCCAAAGCCTTTGACTGTGTGGATCACAAGAAACTGTGGAAAATTCTGAGAGAGATGGGAATACCAGACCACCTGACCTGCCTCTTCAGAAATCTGTATGCAGGCCAGGAAGCAACAGTTAGAACAGGACATGGAACAACAGACTGGTTCCAAATAGGAAAAGGAGTACATCAAGGCTGTATATTGTCACCCTGCTTATTTAACTTCTATGCAGAGTACATCATGAGAAACACTGGGCTGGAAGAAACATAAGCTGGAATCAAGATTGCTGGGAGAAATATCAATAACCTCAGATATGCAGATGACACCACCCTTATGGCAGAAAGTGAAGAGGAACTAAAAAGCCTTGATGAAAGTGAAAGAGGAGAGTGAAAATGTTGACTTAAAGCTCAACATTCAGAAAACGAAGATCATGGAATCTGGTCCCATCACTTCATGGCAAATAGATGGGGAAACAGTGGAAACAGTGTCAGACTTTATTTTGGGGGGCTCCAAAATCACTGCAGATGGTGACTGCAGCCATGAAATTAAAAGACGCTTACTCCTTGGAAGGAAAGTTATGACCAAACTAGATAGCATATTCAAAAGCAGAGACATTACTTTGCCCACTAAGGTCCGTCTAGTCAAGGCTATGGTTTTTCCTGTGGTCATGTATGCATGTGAGAGTTGGACTGTGAAGAAGGCTGAGCACCGAAGAATTGATGCTTTTGAACTGTGGTGTTGGAGAAGACTCTTGAGAGTCCCTTGGACTGCAAGGAGATTCAAACAGTCCATTCTGAAGGAGATCAGCCCTGGGATTTCTTTGGGAGGGATGATGCTAAAGCTGAAACTCCAATACTTTGGCCACCTCATGAGAAGAGTTGACTCATTGGAAAAGACTTTGATGCTGGGAGGGATTGGGGGCAGGAGGAGAAGGGGATGACAGAGGATGAGATGGCTGGATGGCATCACCGACTCAATGGACGTGAATCTCAGTGAACTGCGGGAGTTGGTGATGGACAGGGAGGCCTGGCATGCTGCGATTTATGGGGTCACAAAGAATTGGACCTGACTGAGTGACTGAACTGAGGCCTACTGACAGCCGGAAAGGGAGGACTCTGCCTCTTCTTGAATGAAGAATGCTGCTTTTATGTAAACCAATCAGAAATAGTCAGGAACATGGCCCAACAGCTATGGGAATAGGTCATAAAAAGGAAAGAGGAACTAGCTAATTCCTGGGATAACTGGAGCAATATCTGGAGCTGGGCATTATGGCTTCTCCTTGAACAGGTCCTCTCTCCATCCTCTTTGCAGCACTCTTGTTTGGCCCTTGTATTCTCAATGCAGTTACCCAGTTTGTAACCTCTTGGATTGAATCCATTAAGTTACAAATGGTAATAGCTCAATATAGCCCCCTAAACAATGGGGAGCTCTGCCTGTCCTACCAAAACATGAGATGATGCTCTCTAAAATGAGTGATAGAAGCATCAAGAGTGGGGAATGAAGAGGAAAGGTTAAATTTTACATAACCTCCTGCTTGTTCCGCCTCTGTAACTCAGCTTGCTCCTTGCAGTGTCTGGATCACGTAGGTCACGTAGTCTCAGAAAGTGGGGACTTAAATACTAAGAACTGGAGCTTGTCTCACTCACCCTTGTCCTGGTCTTTGCAGTTGTCTGGTCCCTGCAAACCTGCTTAATCATGCCTGTCCAGGTCAGGCATCCCCCTCCCCATCTTGATCACTGTTCCCACATGCATGAAACCCCTTAGTTTAAAGCAACCTGTTTGCAGCTAGTGTTGCCCACTGTTGTAGGTCTCTAAAAACTCTGTAACCCCTTTGTTCAAGGCTCAGAACTTGGAATCTTATCTCCTCTGGTCTCCCTGGTGTAATAAACCTGAGTTCTCCAACTCTCTGAGTGTGGTGCTTGGTTTCTCAGTTACTGGTTTCTGCAACACTATTGGTTTTTGAATGGTACTGAGACTGAGATAGGAAACTATTTAAAGATTTTGTAGAGAACAGTGACATGATCTAAGTTTAGAAGAAACCCTAATACTTCCTGACGAATGAACTCCAGGGAGATTATTTGGGAGGCTGGTTCAGGTCTATTTCCTCCAACGATGGAGTAGTGGATGTGGGGGTAACAATAGATAATATTCTCAGGCTGGTACTTGTGATCCATTATTTACAAAGAGAATGGGCTGGAAAGAGGGTTGGCAATTTTCACGAGAGTCCTTCATCTGAATCAGAGGTAACCTAGCATACTGGTACAAGGATTCTGGAGGCAGACAGCCTGGATTCAAATCTCAGCTCCAACAGTTACTCATTGTGTGATCTTGGGCAAGCATCTTAACCTCAGCACCTGTTTTTTTCTTCTGAAAAATGGAGATACAAATGCTATCTATCTCATAGGTTTGTAGCAAAGATGAGATGTATTGGCTTAGTGGAGAGTTGAGTCCATAGGAAGTAAAAACATTCAAATTTATACTATCATTCAGTTCAGTTCAATTCATTTCAGTCACTCAGTCGTGTCTGACTCTTTGTGACCCCATGAATCGCAGCATGCCAGGCTTCCTTGTCCATTACCAACTCCCGGAGTTCACTCAGATTCACGTCCATTGAGTCAGTGATGCCATCCAGCCATCTCATCCTCTGTCATCCCCTTCTCCTCCTGCCCCCAATCCCTCCCAGCATTAGAGTCTTTTCCAATGAGTCAACTCTTCGCATGAGGTGGCCAAAGTACTGGAGTTTCAGCTTCAGCATCATTCCTTCCAAGGAATCCCAGGGCTGATCTCCTTCAGAATGGACTGTTTGAATCTCCTTGCAGTCCAAGGGACTCTCAAGAGTCTTCTCCAACACCACAGTTCAAAAGCATCAATTCTTCGGTGCTCAGCCTTCTTCACAGTCCAACTCTCACATCCATACACGACTACTGGAAAAACCAGAGCCTCAACTAGATGGACCTTAGTCGGCAAAGTAATGTCTCTGCTTTTGAATATGCTGTCTAGGTTGATCATAGCTTTTCTTCCAAGGAGTAAGCATCTTTTAATTTCTTGGCTGCAGTCACCATCTGCAGTGATTTTGGAGCCCCCTAAAATGAAGTCTGACACTGTTTCCACTATTTCCCCATCTATTTGCCATGAAGTGATGGGACCAGATTCCATGATCTTCATTTTCTGAATGTTGAGCTTTAAGCCAACTTTTTCACTCTCCTCTTTCACTTTCATCAAGAGGCCTTTTAGTTCCTCTTCACTTTCTGCCATAAGGGTGGTGTCATCTGCATATCTGAGGTTATTGATATTTCTCCTGGAAATCTTGATTCCAGCTTATGTTTCTTCCAGCCCAGCGTTTCTCACGATGTACTCTGCATAGAAGTTAAATAAGCAGGGTGATAATATACAGCCTTGATGTACTCCTTTTCCTATTTGGAACCAGTCTGTTGTTCCATGTCCTGTTCTAACTGTTGCTTCCTGGCCTGCATACAGATTTCTGAAGAGGCAGGTCAGGTGGTCTGGTATTCCCATCTCTCTCAGAATTTTCCACAGTTTCTTGTGATCCACACAGTCAAAGGCTTTGGCATAGTCAGGAAAGCAGAAATAGATGTTTTTCTGGAACTCTCTTGCTTTTTCCATGATCCAGTGCATGTTGGCAGTTTGATCTCTGGTTTCTCTGCCTTTTCTCAAACCAGCTTGAACGTCTGGAAGTTCACGGTTCATGTATTGCTGAAGCCTGGCTTGGAGAATTTTGAGCATTACTTTACTAGCATGTGAGATGAGTGCAATTGTGTGGTAGTTTGAGCATTCTTTGGCATTGCCTTTCTTTGGGATTGGAATGAAAACTGACCTTTTCTAGTCCTGTGGCCACTGCTGAGTTTTCCAAATTTGCTGGCATATTGACTGCAGCACTTTCACAGCATCATCTTTCAGGATTTGCAATAGCTCCACTGGAATTCCATCACCTCCACTAGCTTTGTTCGTAGTGATGCTTTCTAAGCCCCACTTGACTTCATATTCCAGGATGTCTGGCTCTAGATGAGGGATCACACCATCGTGATTAGAGACCTTAAAATATACTGCTTACCTTCCAGACACTTTACAAATACTGTCTCATCTACTCTTCAAACTAATCCTAGGCTGTTAGGTGTCACTGTTGCTGTTTTAAATGTAAGAGGGAGACTGGACCAGAGGTAGCCTGAAGCACTGCTCACTACGTCAGGCATAGGGGGGTGATGCACAGTGGGATTATTGCCCATTTTCAGGAGCCTGGTGGGCTGCAGTCCATGCGGTCGCTAAGGGTCGGACACGACTGAGCAACTTCACTTGTACTTTTCACTTTCATACATTGGAGAAGGAAATGGCAACCCACTCCAGTGTTCTTGCCTGGAGAATCCCAGGGACAAGGGAGCCTGGTGGGCTGCTGTCTATGGGGTCATATAGAGTTGGACATGACTGAAGTGACTTAGCAGCAGCAGCATCTCACTCACATCTATGAATGTAGTCCGTTTATTAATAGTGACATATTTGCACATGCAGTGTTACTGCCAGAACAAACCAGGAAACTGACTCTCAAAGGTAAATCCTGGGATTGGGTTTGTTCACATATTTGAAGAGCTCATGGATAACCTACTGGGAAAAGGGGTCAGGGTGTTAGACAGAAGAGGGACCTTTGTGTTTCTCAGATTCTCACTGTCATGGCCTGAGATGGGATTCAGAGCAGCCAGAGAGCCTGGTGTCCAGGAGGCTGGTGACAGTGGCAGTTGGTGTCCGTGGTGACAGTGGTGATGAGAAGGATGGGACTGTGACCTGGCTTCTCGTGGGACTACAGAGCGCAGGGACAGGGGAAAGAGAAAGTGAGAGCTGTGAGAGTCTGACTGAGAAGGGAAGCCGTTTGCTGGAAAGTCACGAGGCTGGCGAGAAGCCTCTCGTGCCCTGTAATTCAGGGCACACACCCAGGGTCAAGCCAGAGGCCCGAGTGACAGAGTGGTGGTGCCTGTGTGCTCAATCGTGTCTGACTTTGCGACACCACAGACTGTAGCCCGCCAGGCTCCTCTGTCCAGGGGATTCTCCAGGCAAGAATATTGCCGTGGGATGCCATTTGTTCCTCCAGCGGATCTTCCTGACCCAGGGGTTGAGCCTGTGTCTTCTACATTGCAGGCGGGTTCTTTCCTGCTGGGCCACCTGGCTGCAGTAAAGAATCAGACAGAGGCTGAGGACTCCGTTCTCCTAAAGCCTCTGCATCTCCCCAGTGGCAGAGGCAGACACTCTACATCCCACCTGGGGAAACTTCTTTCACATCAAATCGACTGTGATGGCCATACCTGGGTGGATTCCTCACAAGGGCTGGCAGGTATCTGTGCTTCCTATTCCTCTATTGTTCACAGCCTCCAGGTCCATAACTAGAATTAATTCCCCATGTGGGAATCAGGGACAGGTTAGTACAGGGTTTGCTCCAAGAGCAGAAAACTCTAACCACTGGAAGAGATATTGAAGCTATGTATTGTCATGATGACTCTGTAATCTCTCATGTAAAGATAATAGAAACCGACATAAACCCTCCTTGATTCTCTGACCCCTAGATTACAATCTATTCTGATAGAAATGGGCAGAGTCCTTGGATGTGTTTCCATGTTCCATCAAGGCAACAAGCCAAAAGTAATACCACATTTCTGAGACAGAGGAGGAGATTGGTGCTGTTGTTGAAGGCTGCTAACATTCAGGCTTGCACTTCCTACCACATCCCACCACAGTCCCAGTTTTAAATTGCTTTTTTTGGTCATAGCAAAAGCCAGATGGATGAGAGAGAATGACAGGAAATTATTGCAGACTTAATCAGATGGTGTTACCCATTGTAGCTGGATTTTTGGATGTGCTGTCTGGATGGTAGCAAATCAATAGAGCCTCTGACACCTGGTATTCAGCTCTTGCTCTAGCAAATTCTGCCACTGTTTTCAGTAAAGAAAGCAGAAACAGTTTGCTTCTGAAAGGGACAAGAGACTCTCTTAAAAGCTTTAGAGCTGGGTCTACCCTTCTGCTTCCACCCGTGTATCAAATCCAGAGATACACGGGTGACTTTGAAATCCTGCTGAACATTACACTTTTTTGTATAATAAGATTAAGCTACTTGGGCCCAGTGAGCAGAAGTAGCAAGTTCTGTGGATGCCTTGAAAAGACATGTGTGTGCCAATAGGTACAAGACACATCCCTCATTACTGAAGTTTCTCAGGTCCACTAGTTTCAGACCCATCAGTTATGCGTCTGTAAGGCAAGAGACAAATTCTGCACATTCAGGCCCAGCGTGGCCCATGCTGACCAATAGGCAGAGAAGGAAGTCATCCTATTTGCTGGGATGATTGATTTTAATTATTGGAGGACATTGGGTTGCTGGTATATAGGAGAAGAAAGAGAAGGGGGTCTAGATCTTAGATGGGACTCACTATGGCCTGTCTAAATGCACAAGATATGTGAGTTCCATCCCTGTGTTGGGAAGATCCCCTGGAGGAGGAAATAGCAACCAACTCCAGTATTCTTGCCTGAAAAATCTCAGGGACAGAAGAGCCTGGCAGGCTATATTCTCTGGGGTCACAAAGAGTCAAACATGACTGAGCAACTAAGCATGAACCCACGCAATACTCCTTTGGCTAAGGGTTTAGGTCAGGCAATAGATTGATCAGTTTAACTGGAGCATATTGCTTTATAATGTAAATTTGCAAATGTGGCCAGTTAAGATTCAAAGAATAATTTAGGCCCTCCTTGCTGTATTAGAAGGGAGTCCAGCATATTTCCCCTTTGAATGCATTGTTTTCAGTCTTAGGACAGTCATGTTTTCCTTTGAGTCACTGAAATTAGAGCTCTGATAAGCCCTCTCTGAGATTGGATGAATCTATCAAAGTGACAAAAACTTGCCAGCCACTTTGGTGTGGTTTCCTGGAAACCTAAAAATACTGGGAAGATTATTTACAACTTGTTCCAGCAGGATGATATGAATGAGACTGTCTCTTCCTGATATGAAACCATCCCAAAGCTGCTGTTATTTTCCAAGGCAAGGTTGATGGCCATTGTTTCCCATCACCCCACCGCGCTTCAGTCTATGAACAAAGGTGGGAGGGTTAAGGGGAGAGAGCAGGCCTGCCAGTATGATGGCCCAGGGGTGGGAAAGGTGTCAGTTAGGCGCTTTGTCAGGTCTCCCCAGACCGCGGTGCTTTCACCCGTTCTCTTTCATTACAGGGCAGGTGGACTCTTTGGATCCCTCACTTTTCTTCCCATGTGACCGTTTCCTGCCAACCCCATTTCTTCTTAGCCACTGTTCCTTGATTAGTGCCCCCGCATCTATTCTGAAAGTTCCCACTAACCTTGAATCTCAGAAATAAGGGATTCAGAATCTTCCTTCCCAGGGGACCTGAGATTCCTGATTCAAATAGAGCTGCTCACCCCTCCATGATCGTCTTCATCCTGTGTCAGAATATTCTCCCTGAAAAAGACAAAGTGTTCTTTTTTTTTTTTTTGAGCTTTATCTTTTAAAATCTTTTAATAAAGTTTAATAACTTTCCATGTAAGTCTTGCACATTTATTATCACATTTATTCCAAGTCACCATATAATACTTTTATTAGTATTAAAATTTTGTTGAATGTTGACACGCAGCCAATTTGCTGAATTTTATTACTCATTCTAAAAATTCACTCACATACTTTCAAGATATTTGTACAACAAATCATAGACAAAGCGTTCTTAAGTTACAGGCCATACTTCTTCAGGTATTCTGCTTTGTTTGCCAGTTAGTGATTTTTAAGGGTTAAAACATTGGCGTTTGAAACCTAATTGGGTGATAATCGCTTCACAATATCGTGTGGGCTTCTGCCATACAACAACGTGAATCAGCCATAGATATATACGTGTCTCCTCCCTGTTGAACTTCCCCTCCACCCGCTAGGTTGTCACAGATCACTGTGCTGGGCATCCTGTATTAGACAGCAAGTTCCCATTAGCCATCTATTTCTGCCTTAGGTAGTGTGTGTGTTTCAGTGCTACTCTCTCAGTTCGTCCTACCCTCTCCTTCCTCCACTGTGTCTGAAGTCTGTTCTCTAGGTCCGCATCTCTATTTCTGATGATACAATGCGGTTTTATTCTCCGAGTACAATTCTTTGCAGTGTTTGTGAAAGACAGATGGAGAATCCAGCAAATTACACAGTGCAGTCCATGAAGCAGTGGATATAGAGCTTAAAATAATACCTATCACTTTCAGCTGAAAAAGATTACAACTCGCTACTGTATTATCCATCAAAGACATTTAACATGCCATTAGCATTTGCGGAATGATGCACTAATATGGTAAAATGGCATTGATCAAGAGTGTTAATTAGATGCTGAAAAAAATAAGTAGGTTGTTTGGTCAAAAGCAAGCCATGATTTCATCGATGTTATGAGCTCTTGATTATAGTGGCTGTGTTCTCTTGATGGATTCCTTAGTGGAAAGATAATTTGCTGATATCTACACCTATCAGCCAGAGATACTATTATTTTATATGGATCACAAGTGTCTTGGTTTAGAATCTGCTCAGTTGCTGTTACAGAAAATTTGTTATATCTTCTCTGACCCGGAATAAAAAGGGGCATTCTTTAGAGAACAGCTGAAAAAAATGCAAAAGATGCCTGAATTGGAAGACTAAGTCTAGATGATAATAGCAAGCGGATACTTTGGCCACCTGATTCGAAGAACTGACTCATTGGTAAAAGACACTGGGAAAGACTAAAGGCAAAAGGAGAAGGGAGCAGCAGAGGATGAGATGGCAGCAGAGGATGAGATGGTTGGATGGCATTACTAACTCCATGGATATGAGTCTGAGCAAACTTTGGGAGATAGTGAGGGACAGGAAGCCTGGTGTGCTGCAGTCCATGGGGTCTCTAAGAATCGGACTCGACTGAGTGACTGAACAAAAACAACAAGTGGATGTATCTCTTCAATATGTAATGCAGAGAATGAGATGAGAGGATGTTGTAAGATGAGTGATTTAACCTCTAGCCTGATTCTACCAGATTGCATCTCTCAGTGTGTCTGAGTGGTTGGGGGAAGATTTCAGGGGAGCCCCATTTCCACTTACATGAGTATTTTTCTTATTACTAGTCTGTTTTACTTTTGGTCATCTCAGCCCTGAATTGTGGTTTTGCTTTTCAGCCACAACTGCAGCTGTTAATTGAACACCTTTTTCTTTATGAATATTTTCTGACTTGGCCTTATTTCAGAAACTATGATTTCTAGCTAAATGGATTGTTAGTGCAAACTATTACATTATATTTAAGAAGACTTGAAACCTTTTTAACAATGATGCTTCATAAACTACTCTCCCTGAGAAGCTTCTGACATGGTTTATTAAATGTATTTCCAGAGCATATATATGTGTTTAAAACCATATTTTCAAATACATACATATGCACATATCCAGATAGATGGTGTAGACGTAGGTGTATATATACCCGTTGGTTTCCCTTGTGGCACAGATGGTGAAGAATCTGCCCACAACACAGGAGAGCCGGGTTTGATCCCTGGTTCGAGAAGATCCCCTGGAGAAAGAAATGGCAACCCACACCAGTATTCTTGCCTGGAAAATCCTATGGACAGAGGAGTCTGGTGGGCTACCGTCCATGGGGTTGGAAAGAGTTGGGGTGACTGAGCATGCATGCATGTTCACACTTAGATGTGGATATAGAGATGTAGATACAGACATGGACAGCAACATCAAACATTATTTTAATGATCCCGATAAGGGAAAAAAACAATTTGGGGAGAGTTGAAATTGATCCAAATGTAGTTTTGTAAGAATAAATCTCAAGCCTTTGATATTCAATGGAGGTGTTCATTTGGAGTTCTAAATAATTTGTTACTATGAAGTATATTTGCTTTTTTCAAGAAAGGATTGCAGGAAAATGTGAATTAGTGAATTAGTATAAGTTAAAAAAAAAAAACAAAAAACACTTTGGATATAGATCCTGTAACTTTTCAGCAGAGTGATCTGTCCTTAGGGAAAAAACTGAATAACTCCTGAATGTACATGGGACAATGATCTTTGGTCATCTGATTGACCTTCACAAACCAGCTTGTAGGATACAACACAAACCCATCATTTCTCTAAGTTATGCAGTTTCCAAGCTTTCTCCGTGAATTGCCATTTTCTATAACAACTACTTTGGGGAAAATGAGCAATTATCCAATTAGATATAGACTGATATAGTCAGTTGCTACCGTCTTCTGCATTTGAAAACTGAAACTTTTGACCAAAGCCATAGGGTGAGAACAAACAAACAGTAACAAGTGCCTGCCACTCTCATTAGAATGGATGAATACAAAGAAACTTTTTTGTTCTTTGAGTTTATATTGTTCTTCACTTCACAGTTTTATGTGAGGTATTATGTCTATGGGGAAAAATCTGTTTCATTTTTAAGGTACATTGAATTCTTTTACTGTTAATATAGTGCCAAAATAATCTAAACAAAACTCTAAAATTTGAGAGAATTCGAAATTTTATCATGTTTATGATTAACCATATCCTTAGCCACTCGTAAGCAAAATTGTTATTTAGATATCTTGTAGATACTTTATCTTGCTAGCTGCAGGCATTGATACACAAAACAACTAAAAATAGTATGTACCCAAGAATAAAAATAATATTAATAGCTTTGAAATAAAGCTTTCATGAGGCTATATTTTGGATAAATTCACTAACTTAAAAAACAGTTATAGAAATGCATTGAACTATATTGAATTGAACTAAATATGAATAATCAAGTATAACTATGTTAATTAAAGACCTTTGAATTTTGCAATATTAGATTTTTTAGGTTAGAGAGGTCTTTATTTTTTATTTAGCAATTTCTTAACAGGGTCTGTATGTATGATAAACCACAAAAATGACTGTGATTTAGTAACTAGCTATATGCAAGCTCAGTTCTTGGGCTATAGACAGGTATTAAATGGAAGATGATGCTTTTGATAAGAAGTAATTTTGCTCTGATGTAACACAGTAGGTACATCAATCTCAGAAGATCTTATATGAGTAATAATGATTTCACATTGCTTAGCATCTATCTAGTGAGAAATTTTCAAACAAGCATATATATATATATATATATATATATATATATATATACACATGTATGTATTTTCAAAATACATACATACAGTGAGTAGGGTCAGCTTGTAGTCCCATGATACTTGTGAGCTGTAAGCTTCTTACATAGAATATTATTTTTACATGAATATTAGTTTACTGTTTTTCTTACATGAATATGAATTTATCTTTATTTCTCCCTTTAGATACAACTTTCAAAAATATATAGCTGCACCTAACGTGTAAAGGGTATGCTTATTCCAGGGGTTCTTACATTCAGAAAACTCATAAAGTTTTAAGAGCTTTAGATACTGGAAGGATGATGTTACCATAGCAACCCATATCCGTGGCCAATCTTTCTGAATATTTAACTTAAAAGACTTAAAGATTAGGCCATTGCAGTGAGATGCAAAAATAAAGCTCAAAGTATTTACACAGTACTGGAGTAGAGTGGTTGCAAATACGTATATTGTCCTTTTTTAGAACTCAAATTGTTTGGTAGTCAATGAGATTAAACTCGTTTTAATAAATGATTAAAAAGCATTTACCTTTCACTAAGTTATGCAGTAAGAATTGGGGGGAGAAACTAAATACTAGTCTTAAAAGTCCCGAATGTGGCTAGAGTACCAGCTACACATACTAGCTGTTGTGACTTGAGAGCATGTGTTGGTGGTCAGCTCTTCCAGGCTCTGGAATCCATGTGTTTGGGGATAAAGAAGCAACATTCACAGAGAGGGGGACAGGCAGTTGTAAAGCAGTACAAACACAGGCATGTCCTGGAATGAATGAGCACCAGGTTTCTTGGGAAAGAATTGAGCAGGTGAGAATATTAATAAAATAATGGAATAATGCTGGGTAGAAGAATTTGTTAGATTCCATGCTAAAACCCTGTAAGCTTCTGGCATGGAACATTTGAAAGTGGAAAGGTAATACTGAAAAAATTTGGGAAAGTAATTGTTTAGTAGGACAACTGTTTACAATGAGGAAGATTTACTGAAGATAAAAGTTGAGTGTTGGTCAAGTGGAGTCAGGGATGGGACAAAGGGATTGAAAAAGAGAGTTTTCAGAATTGTGGAAGAATAAAGAGCAGAAATCAAAGATGAGGCTAACAAAGTCATCTATATGGTTTGGTTGTCAGCTCTTCTTTACTGGAAAAAAAAACAACCCAAAAAACAGAACACTGTTTGACTTGGAACAATTTGGAATTAATATTTTGGACATTTTGCATATTTGGTCAGCAGGAGAACTGGCCTTGTAGATCCTGGAAGAAAGAGGGAAATTTAGTGATGTCCATAGAGGGATCTATATCATGGTGATGAGGAAAGGAGGTGAGGAGAAGGTATGGGGAGGCTGGAACCGTGTGGCCACCAACACTCCGGCGCAGAGCAGAAGAGTCACTCAAAGGACCTTGTGTCAAGGATGCTCTCAATCTAGAATATAAGCTTCTTCACATCACAGATTATTTTTGTACATTTTTAATCTTATCGGTTCAATACAGTGATTGAGGATAAGAAGGGTAAGACTTATAGTATGGACTGCACTAATGATGCCATATGGATGCTGTCAAAGAGAATTTCTTTTACTTAAAAACAAATCTGTCAATTAAGATCAATTGTTTAGGATTTTTGCAAGTTACTGGATGTTGAAGTAAAGGTCATTTGTTTATATTTACCCTCCAAGTAGGGCTTTCCTGGTGGCTCAATGGTAAAGGATCTGCCTGCCAATGCAGGAGACACAGGTTTGATCCTGGGGTCAGGAAGATCCCATGGAGAAGGAAATGGCAAACCCACTCCAGTATTCTTGGCTGGGAAATCCCATGGACAGAGGAAGCTGGCAGGCTACAGTCCATTGGGTCAAAAAGAGTCAGACATGGCTTAGCGTCTAAAACAACAACAACCCCCCAAGTAAGTGATAGTGTTGTTAAACTCCTAAATGAAATGCAGGGAAACACTTAGGCGATATTCTTGCCAGATGAAGGTTTTGGGTTTTCTAATAGATGTTTAGATACATGAATATTGTAGATGTATTGTATCACTATGGCATGCCCAATTTCCACGCACTGAGTTAGTTTTACTCTGAGTAGCAGATTTTGTGCTCTGTTGGATTTTGGTGTCACATATACCCAATTTGGTCAATCTGTAATGCTAGATACTGATATTTATAGAATATATTTCTGCTAATGATCTTGTCTTTGTTTCTGAACGGATAACCCCATTTGGGTTTTCCCTTTTACGTTCTATGCTCTATATCTCTGTGTGGTGCCATCCATTCATATGCACGCACACAGAGGACAGGGGCGTGCTTTATCTTACTCTTATGAGGAATAAGTAGATTTATCTTTATGAAATATTGTGGTGGTTGATCTGGAGGCTGGAAATCCAAGATCACGTTGCTAGTGTGGTTGGATTCTGGGGAAGGCTCTCTTGCCAGCTTGTAGAAGGTATAAATATGTGCTTTTCTTCTTATGAGGATGGCAGTTCTATTGGCCTAGGGCTCTTCACCCTTATGGCTTCATCTACTCATTGCCTTTTAAGAGATCCTGTCTCCAAATACAGTCACATTAAGGGTTAAGGATGCAGCATGGATTTTGGGAGACACAATTCTGCCCACAGCAGTGGGAAAGTTACTGTCTTCACCTGGTAGAGTTTTTAGAAAGATACATGTGCTTTGGTAAAGGGTCCAATGTCATAGCCATAATTTACCGTTGAAGAGTATAATGGATCTGATAACAATCATTTTACTGTTCATAAATATTATTTCTAAATATGTACATATTTGAAATAAACTTAGAAAAGTTTCTCCAATTTTATATTAGTAGAAAGTAGCAGCATTTCTTAAAAAAGTGCATTTTTAAGAAACTACAAGAGGTAGGTTTAAGTGCAGCTAAAAAGGATTGGAGCCTGGTGTGTGTAAAGATTGATTTCACAGGTGATTCCGTTCAGAAGTCATCCAGGTCTTTTCATAAAGTTTTCATAATGTTACTACTACCCATTACAAGTATGAGAAGCATTGAAGGTAAAAGGCAAGTAAATGTGATTTATCCTGGATTTTAAACCAGTACATTCTTTTTTTTTTTTTTTTTTTAACTGCACAGTGGAGAAAACTCTTTAGCACCTTACATGCAAGAGTGCCAGTAACTCTTGTGCACTTGAAATGACATATTTTAGATTACTGTTTCTGAATTGGGTGATGTAGAATAGTCTGGATAAGACGTAATGGTATTTTTTAACGCTAGTCTCATTCCCTTCTAATCTGTTGTTCATCAACTAAGGCTGAACAAATCCCGAGATGTAATGCACAGTCTCGCGTATGCTTACCAATAGGTCAGGAGTATGTGATAAATAGAGTATGACTCAGGCTTGAAACTACCTTTATACTGTTTCAACCCGAATGGAAAGTGGCAAGTTGTCATTGCTAATATCCTAAGTGCTTCTTTTTCTTCAAGTTGACCCCGGAGAGTGAAATATTCCACCAATCAGGGAACTGATGTAGACTGTCAATCTTTCCTCTGAGTTGCAGTGTGTCCACCACCATTTACATCCATCAAAAGTGGTCCTGATGCTAAAAATACAGCTCACATTTTGCATTCTGTAAAGAACAATGCAAGCATGAATTTAAAATGTAGAGTCATAATTTTAAAGTGGTCAACATTCACTATCATGGAGAAGAGGATTATTCATCAAAATGGTAGAATATAGATATTATTGACATATTTGTCTCCATCAGCATTTATTGGAGAATAGGAAAACTGCAAAATGTCTATAGATGAGAAGTTATGTAAAGTGCAGAAAAAGAAGAAAACAAAATCTGTTATCTAACCCAGCCTTTCTAGTATTTGATAAAAATATTTCCCTTAGTGGATAATCAATAAATTGCTTCAAAATGGCTAAGCAAACTTGCTTATTTGACTCTTTGGGGATCTTAGGTTATGCCTTAGTAAATTTGCAATTAATCAAAGCTAATGTTTTCCAATATAATGACAATTAATCAATACTGTTTGCTTGTTCTTCTCCTGCCTGCATTTGGGTACTTTTTTTTTTTTTTTTTTTGTCTTTTTGCCAGTTGCCCAGCATCTAATAAAGAAACTTCTGTGTAATGTTTAGTGGTTTGCTGTATCTATAAGCTAGCCTCTTATTGGTAGCTTGGTGTAGAAGACAGTTCACACTGACAAAAATGAGAATCTTAAATATACATTTATAAATAAAATGATTTTTCCTATTATAGACCTATGTTGTCTAAGCAGTAGCCAATACCCACATGTGGCTATCTAAATTTACATTAAGTAGAATAAAAATGTCAGCCCTCAGTCTCAGTCAATGAATTTTAAAGGCTGAGTAGCCGTATAGATTAAGAATGGATCTAGGTACACAAAAGCCTTAAGAATTTCTCTGGCTTACATTTAGACATGACATTTTATGTGCAGAGATATCAAAAACTGACATGGAAGCAAAACATGGAAAATTTTGTAGATTTACTGTTTGTTAAAAACTTTGGTTGTGTAATTTTTGCCTTTAGGGCCAATCTAGACTGGCTGACCCTTCAGGCCATCAAAATAGTTAGGATGGGCAGATTATTACCAGGTGACAAACCTCTGACTGCTCTTCTACTATAGAGAATTCAGGAGACTGTGGTGTTGGAGAAGACTCTTGAGAGTCCCTTGGACTGCAAGGAGACCCAACCAGTCCATTCTGAAGGAGATCGGCCCTGGGATTTCTTTGGAAGGAATGATGCTAAAGCTGAAACTCCAGTACTTTGGCCACCTCATGCGAAGAGTTGACTCATTGGAAAAGACTCTGATGCTGGGAGGGATTGGGGGCAGGAGGAGAAGGGAATGACAGAGGATGAGATGGCTGAATGGCATCACTGACTCGACGGACGTGGGTCTGAGTGAACTCTGGGAGTTGGTGATGGACAGGGAGACCTGGCGTGCTGCGATTCATGGGGTCGCAGAGTCGGACACGACTGAGCGACTGAACTGAACTGAACTGAAGATCACTGTGTTACACTTGTTTGGGAAAAAGTGCGATTGGACTTCCCACAAAGTTCATCCCAACTCCAGAGAGTTCCACTGGATGGGGACAGCAGACACACGACCTCAGTCACTGCCGAGGCCATATTCCCCAGCCATGCAGCCCTGTCGCTGACGGAGGCCCCCAGTTGCCCTTGACCGGGTGGAACTGCACTGTTCACACCCTGATTTCTGATGGAGCTCAAACGCTGCTATGTGTTGTAATGGGAGTCGCAGCCCTGCGGGGTCCTATGCCGGCCACTCAGAGCAGAGACAAGATCTCTGTGCGTGAAGCCGAGGTGCAGAGGGCACTGTGGCTTCTCCAGGGGTATTGAGCAGGTTGTGAGCTAGAATTTTGTTTCCCTCCCCTGCTTTCCCTCCAGGTGCAAGCCTACTTCCTGAGATGCAGGTGAGGGTGGAGTTCCCCCCAGGGAAGTGCCTGGACCAGGGAAGTCCCTCTTCGCCAGCAGTCATCGGCCCTCAGCCTGCATCTCTATTTTATTACCAGACACCATCCCTTTTCCTAAATTCTTCCTCAAGATTCCCCAGGATCATCACAAGGTTCAGATTCTCCCGGCCCTTTCACAGCAACAGAAGGCTGTTAGTATCTGCGTCCAAATACAAACAGGTTTGTTCAAGTCTCTGGGCTTCCCAGGTGGTGCTAATGGTAAAGAGCCAGGCTACCAATGCGGGACATATGGGACGCGGGTTTGATACCTGGGTGGAGAGGGATTGACCTGGAGGAGGGCATGGCAACTCACTCCAGCGTTCTTGCCTGGAGAATCCCATGGACAGAGAAGCCTGACAAGCTACAGTCCATGGGGTCACAAAGAGTCAAACATGACTGAAGTCACTTAGCATACACTGCCTCCTATCCTCAAACTACAGGAGACTCAATAGGAAATTAATAAAAATCCTTGTGCTGCAACAGTTAACCTGTGTCCAACTACATTTTCTGGCTAAGGTAACCAACAGATTTTCTTTAAAATCATGACATAACTTTCACAATGAAGGGGAGAGAACTTAGTCCTACTCAGTCCTCTCTTAAGCTCTGTGATTTTTTCCCCTGGATTTCCCATTTTGGAAACACTATTTATGTGCAAATAGCACCCTTTCTATCTCAATCTTCTGTAATTAGCCATCTTTTGTTGACTGTTCCAGTAGACAACTAATCAATCTGAAAATAAATGAATGAATAACATTTTGATTTTCAGCTTTGAAACAAAGCATTGCAAATCCCTTTGAATTATAGCACTTTCTTGTACTTTGGGAGCCAAATATAAGTGAACCTGCTTCCTGAACTTAAAATCTTAGGAAATGAACCAAACAGAAAGCTAAAGGATAGATTGATCATACAGACTTCAGACTTAAAAGAAAAAATATTATTAATAGAGCATCAGAATGTTCTCTAGAAACATTCTGAGCAGTTCTAAATCTTTTGGATGTCTCATGACAATGAGAGAATGATTTCTTTTTACCTTCTGTTACTCAAGTGTACCTGGATGCTGAAAAATTAAATGTTGTCTATTTTAATTTTGTCTTATCATAATTAAATCATTAATTTAGTTAACCATACTTTCACCACAGGGCCAAAGGCTCTCCTGTATTTTCAGTCACCTGGATTACGAAGTTGCTTTTGGCAAAGTGTCTTTCTTGTCCTTTGGGGCTATGTTACCAGATCATTATAATAGATGTATTCTATTAAATGATTGTTTCTCCTAATTCCTTTTTTTTAATTGAACTTTTTTTTTTTACTTTGCATTGGAGTATAGCCAATTAGCAGGGTTTGTGATAGTTTCAGGTGGACAGTGAAGGGACTCAGCCGTACACACCCAGTCTCCCCAGCCCCCTCCCGCCCAGGCCGCCACGTGACACTGAGCGGAGTGCCCTGTGCTGATTCTTAGTTTCCCTAATTTCTCAGATCAAGGGGAGTTAGAAGACTCATGAAAGAGATTAAGAAAAACACTTTCAAAATCATACAGATCTTTAGTGTATGATATTTCATCGTGAATTTCTGATTGACATTTTCAGTCTAGATATTGTCATCCATTCCCTTTGTGTCCAAGTGGTGAGATTTGGGGCCCAGGGAGTTTTCATTGTTATAAAAAATATTTCTAAACTCTCTACTGGGTATCTTTACAGGGCCAAACTATTTGTGTATCATGTAGATAAGTAGATTTTTCTTAGTTTATACAAGTGTTGTTTGTTTCCAGTCTCCACTGACAACAGTCAATACTGGGGTATGTCTGTGTGAG
Organism: Capricornis sumatraensis; assembly: GCF_032405125.1. Taxonomy (NCBI): domain Eukaryota; kingdom Metazoa; phylum Chordata; class Mammalia; order Artiodactyla; family Bovidae; genus Capricornis; species Capricornis sumatraensis. The sequence continues at coordinate 9,159,506 of NC_091089.1, read as the reverse complement.
TGTGTGTGTTTATACCTTGTGTTGCTATAGAATGGGTATAGTACAGTAGAAAATGAAAGTGTGATAATCCATTGTATATACAATGGTTTATTTGACATTTTCTCTATACTTTACCACTTAGGTTTTTTCTAATTTGGGGTGGTGGTGGTGGTGCAGGCCAGTGCAGGAGACGTATTAGATAAGGGTTCGATCCCTGGGTTGGGAAGATCCCCTGGAGGAGGACATGGCAAGCCATTCCACTGTTCTTGCCTAGAGAATCCCACGGACAGAAGAGCCTGGTGGACTTCAGTCTATGGGGTCACAGAGTCGGACATGGCTGAAGTGGCTTAGCATGCACACATGTAGGCTTAAAAATTGGCACTTCCTATTGGTCTTATTAGTAAATTCTGTATAGGCGTCTCTCATCAACAGCATCACTAGAATTTATTTTAAAGGAGGCATTCACTTAATAAAATGTTCTGAGGAAGGAAGCCTGAGACTAATCACATTACAGCTCGTGGCCCTCCTTCTTCATCTGTCTGGTCTTTTCCTACTCCCAGGCGTTTTGCCATCACTTGAAGTCAAAGACAAGGTCTTATTCAAGTTTATAAAGCCTGTACTTTCGTGTGATGCTGCAAAATACTTTCTGCATGGTGGATACTCAATAAATGTATGTTAAATTGAATTCTAAATGGAATCAGAACAAATTTTTTTTCATGACCTCAAAAAAGGCTCCTTTGAAAAGCTTTCCATGGATTCTCCAGGCCACATAGCTGTCTCCTCTTCGTGTACTCTGTCAGCATTATTCATCTCTGGTACTTCAGTGAGATCTAACAAATTCATGAGCATTGGAATTTAGGCTTACACAGGACATCATCACTCTTATATTAACCTTCCCTCCCCCATGAGTCTTTATAGCAGAGTCATCTATTTAAAGTGACAAGTCAATAGAACTTACTGATTATTAGCCCAGAATTCAGGTTTTTATGGAGTCAAAATAACAATCAAAATGGTCATATTGGAAAAATATCCCTAATGTTTGAGGAAAAAAAATCTAAGCGTGTTCAAGTTGATTTTTGCTCTTTATCTTGCCCATCTATCAGTACTTTTAAGCCTTTGGAAGAAAATAATTAATGGTTTCAACAAAGTAAGGGGTAGTATTTTGTTTGTTTCAAGAATAAACAAACCAGAGCTAAATTTTTTTAATGAAGGGGGAAAACAAAACAGAATATTTGGCTTGACAGAGAAAAGTCTCTGATTCTACAAAGTACTAGAAAAGTACATTGGAAGGCTTCAGGTACAGCAAGCAACAATTTCTGAGTGTCATTTGTTTCATATATTTGACAGAATGTCTCCAGAGAATTCTTCAGTCAGCCAGTACAGAAGGTTGTTAAAACTATGGCAGACATCCTGCTTGCTCTAAAGCTGTTTTCTACAGCCTGAAAGTAGACATTATTATATATTTTACTACTTAGGGAAATAATTTATTTGTGATGATGTACTGTCATCTCTGCCTAAATTGTGTTTAAAGAAGACTAAAATTAAATTATTGCAAAACTAGTTTTAGGGGCTTAGCCAAATAACAACATTTACTTTGGTTATAATAGTGTCAAGGGATACAAAGAATTTTTTAAGAGGACCAGAAAAAGTGCAGTGTTGTTTCAAGCCAAGTTTATTATTAAGTTTCTTTCATAAGTGGGGTTTGGTTGAGAGAGACCAAATCAAGCTAATTCAAATACAGAGGAATTAATGAAAGGAGAGAGGCAAACCATAGCTGAGCTTTTCCATGATCCAGAACTGGGAACGGAGTGGTGTCAGGGACCCCCAGCTACTCCCAGTAACAATTCTTTCAATTTAAACTTGTTTGGTTGCTAAGAGCAGAACTCACTTGAAGTAAGTATAAAAAGAAGAAAAAAAAAAGTTTTTATATACCTTTCTTGGGTTGTTTCACCCAGTCTCATGATTTTAACACCTCTGCTAATGACTTCTTCATTGCTTACGTTATTGATGAGTCTCTGATTACTCCTCATAGAACTTCAATCATATCCAATTAACCATTCCTTTTTCCATTGCTCCCCTTTGCTAAGCACCATGTTATGTTTATATATATGTGAAATTTATTTTCTTATTCTTTGTCTGCCTCCGTTCCTTTTCCCGTTCAAATACAGCTCCTAAGAGTACAGATTGTGTGTTCATTGCTTTACGTCTTAGCATAAAGAGTAGTGCATAACAGAAGGCAGGAGCTTAACTTTTTTTTTTTTTTTAAGATGAATAAACTGAAAGCGTAAAAAGTTCTATCAGAATAGTTGCTAAAATACTAAGGTCATGAGACTCAGGTGGCTGTCATGTCATGGCAGCCCATGGAAGCAAACTGAAATCTAAGCCTGCAAATGCCTCATGCTTACAAAATCAAAACCTGATGACTGCCAATTACTAACAGCCAAAGAGGGTGTAAGTTACAGCGAATCAGCTCTATCTTTACTTTGCTTCTCCTTTTCTCTATAAAAGTCTCTCCAAGTTCCTGTGGGTGGAGCCCTAACTTCTTCCTGATTGCTGCCCTATGAAATTGAATTTTGCTCAAATAAAATCTTATCTTTTAACAACAGCAAAGTGCAGAGAATTCAATTGGGTGGCACGAGAATTGAAAAGTTATGAAAAAATTTACCCTTAATTTTCTCCCTCAGTCCACGTGTTGTCCCATGGTCCGCTGCTCTCTGTCCAGACTTCATACTCCTGCCTCTGTCTACACAGCGGGTTTTTTTTGCAGTGGCTGCTCAAGGAAGCTCCAGCGCCGAATCTAAATGAACCTTTAAATCCCCACCATCTACCCCACCCCCGATCCCCACCATCTCCTGTAAGCTCCTGGCTCTTTGCATCAAGTTAATCTAGAAACAAACCTGGTAAATCATTCTTAGAGAGCGGATGGGTTTCTTGTTAAAGGTCCAGACTTTAGCACGTTTCTTCTACCCAGAGCCTCATGAGGTACATCTGACAGCGTAGATTCTCCCTTTGGCTGGTGTGGTTTGGAGGACACTGGTTAGAGAAGCTGCTTTTCTCAACTTTGCAAAAATTATAGCATTATCTGCCTTCTGCTCCGTGGGGAATCCCATGTTTCATTGTTTCACTTTAAAACTCTGCTTAAGCATCATCTAGGCATTGCCCTGGCTCTGCAGGCTGGCAGCCTAGTGGAAAGCAAGATGACATTTCGGCCTCTGTGAAGTCTTTTCAGGAAGTACGCCATAGCACCCTGTTCTTGCACCTCTCAAAATATTTCCTAAGCATAGATTTTTTTTTCTTTTCTTTTTAAAGACATTTTCACACTGACTTGCCTTAATTTATTTTGTAGCAGTGGCTGTCATCTGGCCCTTTTACTGGGAGAATGCAATTCTTCCTATCTTAGTATTTGGGAGCAAAACTTCAGCAAGGCAAGTAAATAAATGGGTTGCTTTCAGATGTCAAGAGGTGTGATAAACTCCATTTGACACCTGACTACTTATTGTCTAATCAGATGTGCCCATAATGTGCAAATCTGGCATACAGATAGGCTTAGACCTCAGGCTTGAATGACTGCCCCTCATGCTTTTATAAAAGGCTTGAGGTGTGTGGGCATGCTCAGTCATTCTGACTCTCTGTGACCCCATGGACTGTAGTCCATCAGGCTCCTTTGTCCATGGGATTTCCCAGGTAAGAATAATGGGGTGGGTTACCATTTTCTCCTCCACATGATCTTCCCAATCCAGCAATCAAACCCACATCTCCTGACGTCTCCTGCATTGGCAGGTGGCTTCTTTACCACCGAGCCACTTGGGAAGCCCTTGCAAGAGACACAGTGTTTGATTTTCTATTTCACATCACCGTCTCAACCTCCCGTTGACCATTTGTGTTTACTTGTTCCATTTTAGTGCTTCTTACAGCCCCAGGTGTCTAATGATCACTCATTATTCTGACATCACTTTTATTTTGCCTTTTAAAATATCCTTCCAACCTACTGTTCATACCAGAGGACTTTTAACTTTTTGCTAGACGAAAAGGATATTCTTGAGCATCCCGATTCCTTCTTGAGAGCTTCCTCAGTGAAACCTTAGTTACTGTGAATAGTAACCAGGTGTGTGGGATGTGTTTGTATAAAGTATGCACAGCTGTTAGGGGAAGTGCACTCACTGAAACTGCCCACCCTGGCCAGGCACCATAGTCCCTATTTGCAGGAGTTGTTTTACGACAGGAGGTCTTGGTAAGGAACACAGAGCTAATTAGCTACCACCAACCGGAAGAGTTTGGGAAAGGTCAAAAGGAGACACCACGTGTCTGACCACTTCCCAGAATCCTCCTCTCTGGCATCCATCTTGGCTGAACAAGGCATACACCACCAGGAAGGACTCTGAGTTAGAATGATTGGCTAAGGACAACCTGGAAGCTAATCCCATCACCATAAAACCTGAGACTGCCAGCCTCATGGCAGAGCTGTTCTCCTGGCTTCCTTTACCCTCCTGCTCTCCACCTGGGTATCCTTCTCCAATAAATCTCTTGCTTTGTCAGCGCATGTCTCTCCTTGGACAATTCATTTCCAAGTGTTAGACAAGAGCCCAGTTTCAGGCCCTGGAAGGGGTCCTCCTTCTTGCAACACAGCCACAGAAAGGGTTGTCAGATGAGACAGTGGTGACCAGTGAACAAATAAAGGAAATTTTCTCCTGTTTAAGAGTTTCTAGAACTTTTATGTATCTTGCAATTCTTTTCTTTTTATGCTTATATAAGTTAAAATATTTCAGTTCAGTTCAGTTTCTCAGTCGTGTCTGACTCTTTGCGACCCCATGAATCGCAGCATGCCAGGCCTCCCTGTCCAGCACCAACTCCTGGAGTTCACCCAAACTCATATCTATCGAGTCAGTGATGCCATCCAGCCATCTCATCCTCTGTTGTCCCCTTCTCCTCCTGCTCCCAATCCCTCCCAGCATCAGGGTCTTTTCCAGTGAGTCAACTCTTCGCATGAGGTGGCCAAAGTATTGGAGTTTCAGCCTCAGCATCAGTCCTTCCAATGAACACCCAGGACTAATCTTCTTTAGGATAGACTGGTTGGATCTCCTTGCAGTCCAAGGGACTCTCAAGAGTCTTCTCCAACACCGCAGTTCAAAAGCATCAATTCTTCGGTGCTCAGCTTTCTTCACAGTCCAAATCTCACAGCCATACATGACCACAGGAAAAACCATAGCCTTGACTAGAAGGGCCTGTGTTGGCAAAATAACATCTCTGCTTTTTAATATACTGTCTAGGTTGGTCATAACTTTCCTTCCAAGGAGTAAGCATCTTTTAATTTCATGGCTGCAATCACCATCTGCAGTGATTTGGGAGCCCCCAAAAATAAAGTCTGACACTGTTCCCACTGTTTCCTTATCTGTTTGCCATGAAGTGATGGGACCAGATGCCATAATCTTAGTTCAAGCATGATTTAAAAGTACATTGAGGCATATTAAAATATCTAATAAGAGTTTAAGCAAAAATTTTTGAATTGGGTAGTGCCAAACAACAAAGGTCCGTCTAGTTAAGGCCATGGATTTTCCAGTAGTCATGTATGTATGTGAGAGTTGGACTATAATGAAAGCTGAGCACCAGAGAATTGATGCTTTTGAACTGTGGTGTTGGAGAAGCTTCTTGAGAGTCCCTTGGACTGCAAGGAGATCCAACCAGTCAATCCTAAAGGAAATTAGTCCCGAATATTCACTGGAAGGACTGAGACTGATACTGAAGCTCCAAATACCTTGGCCACCTGATGTGTCTTGCCCATCATTGGGCAAGACCCTGATGCTGGGAAAGATTGAAGGTGGGAGGAGAAGGGGAAGATAGAGTTTGAAATGGTTGGATGGCATCACCTATTCGGTGGACATGAGTTTAAGTAAGCTCCAGGAGTTGCTGATGGACAGGGAAGCCTGGCATGCTCCAGTCAACTGGGATCACAAAGAGTGGGACACATCTGAGTGAACTGAACTGACTGCCAAACTGGAAGTGATTAGGATCTCTACCAATAAGAGCTCAGAGTCAGACTTACTTAGAGAAATGGGGGAAACAAAGTAAAGTTGCTGCTGACTGGCTGGAGCCAAAAGCCTAGTTGGTGCTTCCTGATTGGTTTTCCTTAGGTTTCTTTTCTGTGCTGCTGCTGCTGCTGCTAAGCCGCTTCAGTCGTGTCCAATTCTGTGCGACCCCATAGACGGAAGCCCAGAAGGCTCCGCGGTCCCTGGGATTCTCCAGGCAAGAACACTGGAGTGGGTTGCCATTTTCTTCTCTAATGCATGAAAGTGAAAAATGAAAGTGAAGTCGCTCAGTTGTGTCTGGCGACCCCATGGACTGCAGCCTACCAGGCTCCCCGTCCATGGAGTTTTCCAGGCAGGAGTACTGGAGCGGGTGCCATTGCCTTCTCCATCAGTTCTGTGAGCTTGAGGCATTTACAGGCTGGGATTTTGGTTTTCCTCTGTGAGTTGTCAGGACATTAGAACCATCTCAACCTGATAGCCTCCTGATTAACTTAACACATAGACGACGACTGTGTGCCAATAAAACCTGATGATGCAACGAATATTATTGTTTTGTATTACCGTACTTTAAGATACATTTAAAAGTCCTCTGTACATGATGCTTTTGCATTCTGTTTTCAATTTTTGCATTATAGGTTACTTACTTTGATATTATGAAACCATTTTTTGCTTGTTAAATATTTGTATTAAATGTTTAATGTGTTATTATATGTGTGTTATATCTATATACCACAAATATTGCATGTGTTAAATATTTGTACATTATTTCCATCCTTTTAAACTTTTTGGACAACTATTTTTTACATATTTGATTAAGAGGATTTGTATGATTTTATAATTTTATTCAATCTGAGATTTATTTATTATTCCTATGGTATATGGGAGTTTTTTAAAGAATATTTTCATTTTACTGGAGTGTAATTAATTTACAGTGTTGTGTTTCAGGTGTACAGTGTGGTGACTGTTTTATATGTGTGTGTGTGTGTGTATACACACCTTTATTCTTTTTTAGAGTCTTTTCTCTATAGGTTATCACAGAATACTGACTAGAGTTCCCTGTGCTATACAGTAGATCTTTGTTGATTACCTAGCTTATGTGTAGTACTATACATATGTTTATCCCAAGCTTCTGATTTGCACCCCCCACCACCCTGCCCCACGTTTCTTCTTTGGTAACCATAAGGTTGTTTTCAATATTTATAAGTTTCTTTCTGTTTTGTAAATAAGTTCATTTGTATCTTTAAAAAAAATTAGGTTTCACGTATAAGTGATAGCATATGATATCTTTGACATACTAAACTTAGTATGATAATCTTTATGTTCATGCATGTTGCTGCAAATGGCATTATTTCATTCTTCTTTATGACTTAGTAATATTCCATTGTATATATGTACCATATCTTCTTTGTTTATTTTTATTTTAAAATTTTTTTATTGAAGTATAGTTGCTTTATAGCATATTAGGTTCCTCTGTATAGCAGAGAATTAGCTATACATGTACATATTTATTCCCTCTCTTTTGGAGTTTTCTTCCCATTTAGGTCATCACAATACTGAGTAGAGTTTCCTATGTTCTATAGTAGATTCTCATTAGGTATTTATTTTACACAGTATCAATAGTGTATATATATCATTGGGAGAGTGGGGGGGGTGTAGTCCAAGAGGGAGAAAATATACGTATACATATAACTGATTCACTTCCTATAGAAACTATGCTGCTGCTGCTAAGTCGCTTCAGTCGTGTCTGACTCTGTGCGACCCCAGAGACGGCAGCCTACCAGGCTCCCCCATCCCTGGGATTCTCCAGGCAAGAATACTGGAGTGGGTTGCCATTTCCTTCTCCAATGCATGAAAGTAAAAAGGGAAAGTGAAGTCACTCAGTCATGTCTGACTCTTAGCGACCCCATGGACTGCAGCCTACCATGCTCCTCTGTCCATGGGATTTGCCAGGCAAGAGTACTGGAGTGGGTTACCATTGCCTTCTCCCATAGAAACTATATAACATTGTAAAACTATTTCTGTCATTTAGTTCCTAACTTGTGTTCAACTCTTTTGCAACTGCATGGACTATAGCTTGCAAGGCTTCTCTGTCTATGGGATTCTCTAGGCAAGAATACTGGAGTGGGTTGCCATTTCCTTCTCCAGAGGATCTTACAAATCGAGGAATCAAACTTGCATCTCCTTCATTGGAAGATGCATTCTTAACCACTGAGCCACCAGGGAAGCCCAAAGCAACTGTACCCCATTATTAACACTGGGACACTAACCCATAATGTAGGATTTGGTATTGTGCAAGGGCATCTCCTGAAATCCAGACACAGCCCAAATCAACTGTACCCCATTATTAACACTGGAACACTGACCCATGATGTAGGATTCAGTATTGTGCAAGTGTATCTCCTGAAATCCAGACACAGCTGTGCCTAACCTAGCAAAGTAAAGATGTCAGAATTTCCTTTGCGTAGAATTAGAGAAAGGATAAGGGAACTCAAGCTGTTGTGTATATATAACAATGGATATATCATCAGCAGCCAAAGAAACCATCACTTGACTGTGCTCTACAGGAGCAAGGAATTTGCATCACAGCTGAGGAGCTGAGATTTGGGGGACCATAATGTCCAGAGGGAGACATTCCTCAAGGTTGCTCAGGGGAAACCCAAGCCCTAGAAGCCATCTTCCAGGGGAAATGGTCAGGACCCTGCCCACTGGGCATGCCCAGCAAGGGCGAGCAAGCACAGGGAGGCCCCATGGCAGACCGCTGCTCTCATTATTGTGGTAGCCACATCACAGATGCCGTGTCAGACGTGCTGGTGTTATACCAGAACGCATCAACACAGCTGCTGGCACTCGGTATGTGGCCTTTTATCTGGCAGCTGCTTTCTTCTTGCTAACCGTTACCAGGGAGGATTAAGAACAGTTTGCCTCTGAGTAGTGAGCGGAGCAGCACACATTCCCTGTGGCCCCAGAGCTGCGTTCCTTGTCCTGCTGCCTTTCATCCTATAGTACACAGGGACCTCGGTCAGGTTGATGCTCTAAAGGACATCATGCTGGTTGACTCTCTGGATGACATTTTGCTGATTAGACCTGGTGATAAGAAAGTTACAAGGATTCTAAACCTTCTGTCAAAGCACATGTCCCAAGGAGTAGGCGAGAACTCCGCGGACATTCAGCAGAATGCCGTATCAATCAAATGCATAGTAAAAGTGCCAGGGTCTCCGTCATGCTGGGACGTCCCCCTCCAAGATAAAGAGGAAGTAACTGCACCGCGCAACTGCTGCTAGGAAGACAGAGATGAGCAGTTGATAACTCTGGATTTTGGAGGCCACACATGTTTCACTTCAGAGTATGTCCACGAGAGGGACTTTTCCAGCTGTTGACACTTGCCGCCTCCTTTCTTTCTGTTCTCAGCCCTTCCTTGTCCTCTCCTCCCACCCACTTTCCACTTCTGCAGCCCTCTCTTCCTTTTTTCCTGAGCCTCCATCTATTTTCTATTCCACAGCAGTTGCAAGGAGCCTATATTCATTTTTTCTGAGCTAAAACTGCTGTTAAGTGAGAAGCACACTTTCATGCAAACCGTTTTTCAAATCTACTTTATCAAATGTGAAGTTCATCTTTCCAACATGTACCATACACAGAAGAGTGACTGTTGGAATGACACTGTTAATTTGATAACTGGGTTAAATATTTTGATAACTTGTCAAATGTTAGTATTTACTGAAAGAGAATGCTAAGGTAGGGTAAGAGTGCTTTTCTAAATGGACACTGGCTCCGCTATTTGACTTTTATTAAGATTCTGGTGTTCACTTTGTTCTTTTTTACTCAGATTTTAAACCTTAGGAAGGAAAAGTTTTTGGTCTTAACACACATAGCCAATGAATATTAGCTAAGTGTTGTGCTGGTGTATCTATGAATATTAGCAAAGTGTTATGTTGGTGTGTCCAAGAAGTTAAAAATGATATACAAAGAAAATATTAAAGGTATCCTGAAGGATGAAAATGTGAAATTCTTAAGATTTATCAAACAGGAAGGCTGTACCACACAGGGAATGAACAGCTAAAGAGTCAAGTTTTGCACAGCTAATTGGGCAGACTGTCTATTTTTGAGGTTCTTCCACTTACGAGCTGACAGTTTAAACAAATACAAATGTGACTGCTTGTTTTTCTTTTCTTTCTTTCTTCTTCTTCTTCTTTTTTTTTTTTTTTTTTGGTAAAGTGCATTGCAGTCTGTGTTTGCAGTTTAGGGTGGTCGTCTTTCTGTACTTAAGTACAATTCACCATGCTCCTTTATCTGCTCACAGCCGGTTGGGGTTTACCCTCTGATGATCATTTCATACTGTTCACAGTGGAGAAGGGAATGGCAAACTACTTCAATATTCTTGCCTTGACAACCCATGAACAGTATGAAAAGGCAAAAAGATAGGACACTGAAAGATGAACTCCCCAGGTTGATAGGCGCCCAACATGCTACTGGAGATCAGTGGAGAAATAACTCCAGAAAGAATGAAGAGACAGAGCCAAAGCAAAAACAACACCCAGTTGTGGATGTGACTGGTGGTGGAGGTAGAAGTCCAGTGCTGTAAAGAACAATATTGCGTAGGAACTTGGAATGTTAGGTCCATGAATCAAGGCAAATTGGAAGTGGTCAAACAGGAGATGGCAAGAGTGAACGTCAGCATTTTAGGAATCAGTAAATTAAAATGGACTGGAATGGATGAAGTTAACTCAGATGACCATTGTATCTACTACTGTGGGCAAGAATCCCTTCAAAGAAATGGAGTAGCCATCATTGTCAACAAAAGAGTCCAAAATGCAGTACTTGGAGGCAATCTCAAAAACGACAGAAAGATCTCTGTTCGTTTCCAAGGCAAACCATTCAATATCACAGTAATCCAAGTCTATGCCCTGACCAGTAATGCTGTAGAAGCTGAAGTTGGACTGTTCTATGAAGACCTACAAGACCTTTTAGAACTAAGATCCCCAAAAGATATCCTTTTCATTATAGGAAACAGGGATGCAGAAGTAGGAAGTCAAGAAACACCTGGAGTAACAGGCAAATTTGGCCTTGGAATGAGGAATGAAGCAGGGCAAAGGCTAATAGAGTTTTGCCAAGAGAACACACTGGTCATAGCAAACACCCTCTTCCAACAACACAAGAGAAGACTCTACACATGGACATCACCAGATGGCCAACACAAAAATCAGATTGATTAGATTATTGCAGCTAAAGATGGAGAAGCTCTATACAGTCAGCAAAAACAAGACCAGGAGCTGACTGTGGCTCAGATCATGAACTCCTTATTGCCAAATTCAGACTTAAATTGAAGAAAGTAGGGAAAACCATCAGTCCATTCAGGTATGATCTAAATCAAATCCCTTATGATTATACAGTGAAAGTAAGAAATAGATTTAAGGGACTAGATCTGATAGAGTGCCTGATGAACTATGGATGGCAGTTTGTGACACTGTATAGGAGGCAGGAATCAAGACCATCCCCAAGAAGAAGAAATGCAAAAAAGCAAAATGGCTGTCTGGGGAGACCTTACAAATAGCTGTGAAAAGAAGAGAAGCAAAAAACAAAGGAGAAAAGGAAAGATATACCCATTTGATTGCAGAGTTCCAAAGAATAGCAAGGAGAGATAAGAAAGTCTTCCTTAGTGATCAGTGCAAAGCAATAGAGGAAAACAATAGAATGGGAAAGACTAGAGATCTCTTCAAGAAAATTAGAGATACCAAAGGAACATTTCATGCAAAAATGGGCAAAATAAAGGACAGAAGTGGTATGGACCTAACAGAAGCAGAAGATATCAGAAGAGGTGGCAAGAGTACAAATGTATAAAAAAGATCTTCATGACCCAGATGATCACAATGGTGTGATCACTCACCTCGAGCCATACATCCTGGAATGTGAAGTCAAGTAGGCCTTAGGAAGCATCACTATGAACAAAGCTAGTGGAGGTGATGAAATTCCAGTTGAGCTATTTCAAATCCTAAAAGATGATGTTGTGAAAGTGCTGCATTCAATATGCCAGCAAATTTGGAAAACTCAGCAGTGGCCACGAGACTGGAAAAGGTTAGTTTTCATTCCAGTCCCTAAGAAAAGCAGTGCCAAAGAATGCTCAAACTGTTGCACAGTTGCACTCATCTCACACTCTAGTAAAGTAATGCTCAAAATTCTCCAAGCCAGACTTCAACAGTATGTGAACTGTGAACTTCCAGATGTTCAAGCTGGTTTTACAAAAGGCAGAGAAACCAGAGATTAAATTTCCAACATCTGCTGGATTATAGAAAAAACAAGAGAGTTCCAGGAAAACATCTACTTATGCTTTATTGACTATGCCAAAGCCTTTGACTGTGTCAGTTTAAACAAACTGTGGAAAATTCTGAAAGAGATGGGAATACCAGACCACCTGACTTGCCTCTTGAGAAATCTGCATGCAGGTCAGAAAGCAACAGTTAGAACTGGACATGGAACAACAGACTGGTTCCATGCTTATTTAACTTATATGCAGAGTACATCATGAGAAACACTGGGCTGGAAGAAGCTGGAATCAAGATTGCCAGAAGAAATATCAATAACCTCAGATATGCAGATGACACCACCCTTATGGCAGAAAGTGAAGAACTAAAAAGCCTCTTGATGAAAGTGAAAAAGGAGAGTGAAAAAGTTGGCTTAAAGCTCAACATTCAGAAAACAAAGATCATGGCATCTGGTCCCTTCACTTCGTGGGAAATAGATGGGAAAACAGTGGAAACAGAGATTTTCCCACTCCAACATCACTGCATATGGTGACTGCAGCCATGAAATTAAAAGACTCTTACTCCTTGCAAGAAAAGTTATGACCAACTAGACAGCATATTCAAAAGCAGAGACATTACTTTGCCAACAAAGGTCCATCCAGTCAAAGCTATGGTTTCTCCAATAGTCATGTATGAATGTGAGAGTTGGACTATAAAAAAAGCTGAGCATTGAAGAATTGATGCTTTTGAACTGTGGTGTTGGAGAAGACTCTTGAGCATCCCTTGAACAGCAAGGAGATCCAAGCAGTCCATCCTAAAGGAAATCAGTCCTGAATATTCTTTGGAAGGGCTGATGCTGAAGCTGAAACACCAATACTTTGGCCACCTGATGAGAAGAGCTGACTCATTTGAAAAGACTCTGATGCCTGAAAAGATTGAAGGGGGCAGGAGAAGGGGATGACAGAGGATGATATGGTTGGCTGGCATCACCGACTCAATGGACATAAGTTTGAGTAAGCTCTGGGAGTTGTGATGGAAAGGGAAGCCTGGCGTTCTTCAGTCCATGGGGTCACAAAGAGTTGTACAAGACTGAGTGACCAAACCGAACTGATCAATTCATGTGTAAATGCATAGCCTATAATGATGCTAGGATAAAGTACCTCTCTCTGCAAAGGAAAAAAGAAAAAATACTTCTGTGATACTTTTATTGGACTAACAGAGGCTTTGAAGTTTCACATAGGGCCTGAAGCAAGAAAGAGGGAGAATGAATACTATATCCAGTTCAAGCTGTGGTTGAAGGTGTTTAGAGAAAAGGCTGTGTGATGTGGGAGGTCCTGGAGATCCCTGTGGCATTCCTCAGTGTGTGAGTCACAGCACACTCCCCTGGAATTCTGAAGTAAAGCCATACCCCTGAGTCGGACACAATAGCCCTCTGTTTTGGACAAAATAATCTGAATGTGCTGCTGGCCACTGGTGGACCTGCAGTTTCTGGCAGTGTTCCCAGAAGAGAAGAGTGAAACATGTTGTGTGTGGTGATCAGTCTGATAAGTGTGCAGAATTTGAGAACCTCTTTAGACAATAGAAAGACATCCACTCTGGTTAAAGAGAAATACTCGTGGTGCTGAATAAAACGTTTTGGTTTTATTCAGATGATTAAACTTTTGGGTCATATGGTAGATGATCCTTCAGGATTGCAGGAGGTGTTGGAATATCACTTAGCTGTCAGTAGAGAGCCATCAGACATTTTCAGCATCGAAGAAAGATGAGGAGAATCTGTTTCTGATGCACAAACTCTATTATCAACACAAAGATGCTTCCATTCTTTCAGTGTGAAAGTTTTCATAAATTGTGTATAGATTTTTGAAAAATAAAATACATCTCTATTGAAAACTTGCTTCAAAATAAGCAAGTAGACCTTCCTCTCAAATTCAACCATTTAACTGTTCTGCTTTTTAAATTAGCTCAGATTTTGTTTCATATAACAGAATATATGGCTTCTAGGAAAATAATATATATTTAACTGTTCTGCTCTTTAAATTAGCACAGATTTTATTTCATATAACAGAATAAATGGCATCTAGGAAAATCATATATAATTTAGAAAAGAAAAACAGCATTTAATTCACAAACTAACTGAATATATTATCAGACAAGCAAAATTCTAGATGATTTTTCATCTTCACTGTCTTGCTTAGTTCTGTATTCTTTTATTTTTGTCATGGATCCTGTTTCTAGGGAGATATGAAGGCTATTGCTTGAAACATAGACTGAACTTGATACACACGTTCCATTTCTTTGAGACTGATTTTTCACTGTCTCCAGAAGTAAGACAGAAGTTGAAATGTTGTTATTACTTTCGATAGATTAAAGCTCCTTTACTCAATGTATATGATCTAGAGAACAGAATTGAGGTTCTTACTAGCCTGGATAGGACACAGAATAACCCAGGCAGGCGTGATTATTTCTTCTGTGCAGTACAGATGTCTGATATTCATATGCAATGAACCTTTTGTCTAAGTGCATCTCAGTGGTAGAATCAAGCCGGATCCCAGTCAACAGTGGGTTCTGCTAAATGAAGCTTCCAGTCGTCCTGTTCATGTCACATGTGGGAATGTTAGAGAAAAGAAATGGCTTTAAGTACAATTAGGCCTTTCCTGCCAGAGGAAAAGCATTAAGATTACTGGTTTTATTTTCAAAGGAACTATTTTTCTCATTTAAAAAGTTCCAATTTTCCCGCAACAACAAATTAAACCAACATGTACCTTTCTTTGCATTTTATCTTTAATGTTTAAAATGAAGTTAAAAGGTCATAAAATTAGCCAGAAAGGATGCTTAATACAAAATTCTGGCTTTGAAGAGAGACAAGTGCTCAAATTCCAGCCTTGTTAATTCTTAGCCACAGTTTTTTTCCTCCTAACCTTACTTTTCCCTGTGATGAGTATTAGCTGGAAATAAAGATAAGCTAATTCATCCTTTATACTATTTTAAGAACAGAGGGGGAAATCTGGAACAGACAAAGGCCTAAGGATTTTTCACATAATAAACTTCAACATTTCAAAACTCAAAATGATTTTCCTGAAAATAGAAAAGAAAGCCAGAGTTTCCTTCCATAATTATTGATAACATTTGGATTTCATGGTAAATGTATTGGTACATCGGAGAAGGCAATGGCACCCCACTCCAGTACTCTTGCCTGGAGAATCCCATGGATGGAGGAGCCTGGTAGGCTACAGTCCATGGGATCGCTAAGAGTCGGACATGACTGAGCAACTTCAGTTTCACTTTTCACTTTCATGCATTGGAGAAGGAAATGGCAATTCACTCCAGTGTTCTTGCTTGGAGAATCCCAGGGACAGGGGAGCCTGGTGGGCTGCCGTCTCTGGGGTCGTACAGAGTCAGACACGACTGAAGTGACTTAGCAGCAGCAGCAGCAGCAGCAGGGCTGGTACATGTGTGTTTTCCTTTATATTGAATTTACTCAAAAACCCATGTATGTTTTACCACATTTATTGTAGACTGTGGTTAAATAATTCATACTGAGTTGAGAAACACTGTTTTGCAGAAAATACATATCTCTTCTTCTCTTGGGAGCAGTTAAAATGCAGATCAGAGCTAGTCATCTCTCTATGCAACACTGTCAAATAGCTTTGTACCTCACTTCAAATAAAAAACCGCAGTCCTGGCAATGAATCACACATAGGAAGGTCATTCAAATCAATATGCCCAGAATATTCCCCATCAATGCCTATTATTTCAGCATGATTATTTACAGCATACTTTCATCTTCTAAAGCGTCCAGTGCCTAGGGTAAGTCCTGGTCACCCTGTTTGAGGCCTTCTGTATCTGGCCCCTGGTAACCGCTCAGCTTCCCCTGTTCCACCCTTGCTCACTGTCCTGAGCAAGGCTCTCTGGTGACTCCTCACAGGTACCAGACGGACCCCAGGGCCTTGGCACTGGATCCTGTCTACCATGCTGTTTTCC
This sequence comes from Capricornis sumatraensis, assembly GCF_032405125.1. Classification (NCBI taxonomy): domain Eukaryota; kingdom Metazoa; phylum Chordata; class Mammalia; order Artiodactyla; family Bovidae; genus Capricornis; species Capricornis sumatraensis. Next base: position 9,143,287 of record NC_091089.1, on the reverse strand, counting down.
AAAAGCTGTGTGGCTCACTCCCTCACTTCTTTCAAACCTTGACTCAGTGAAGCCTTTGCTCTTCATCTTATGATCACATTCTTTCTAGGAGAGAGAACTCACATCAGAATTTAAATGAGAAAATTTCATGGAAAAGTTATCAGCTAAGCACGGAGATTTGTGAACCAGACAACTGGAAATGGGGCAGTGAGAACATGAAGGTATCAGAAGTCGCCACTGCAGGAAACAGCTGACATCCCTTGGAGAAATGAGGAAACGACTGCCAAGACTATAGTTGAGAAGCTGGGAGGGAGGCTTGCAAAGCGCGGGAGGATGTGTTCCACTGGGCGGGCTCTCTGAGCTTGGAGGCAGTCATCATGGGCTCAGGCACTAGAGAAGCTACCAGCCAGCAGTGCAACTGTTTCTCTGGGCTCACTGGGACGTGAGAAGACTGACTCTGAAGTCCATAAAAATGGGCTTCAACTGCTTAAGAGGGAATGGGAATGCTGGAGCAAAGTGAGTCTAATGCTGAGCAAAGTGGCTAGAACCAGGAACTCAGCCGGAAATGAGCAGGAAGTAGGAACCTTCCCGCTTCCCGTCATAGTTTGTCTCTAGCTCCTCCTACTGGAGAGTCTTGCCAGGAGCGGCCTGCCGAGCAGATTTCAACTCTGAAGTCCCAGGTCCAGCGGGACCCAGTACCACTCAGAAAGGATGAGGTAGTTTAAAACTGCTAGGAAGATGTTTAATACTTAGCCCAACAAGCACACCCCGCCACCCCCATCCCCACCCCCATCCTAGCCTTTCTAAAACTTCACCACCTTACCACATTTCCTGTTCTTAGTTCAGTTCAGTCCTTCAGTCCTGTCCGACTCTTTGCGACCCCATGGACTGCAGCATGCCAGGCCTCCCTCTCCATCACCAACTCCGGGAGCCTACTCAAACTCATTTCCACCGAGTCAGTGATGCCATCCAACCAGCTCATCCTCTGTCATCCCCTTCTCCTCCTGCCTTCAGTCTTTCCCAGCATCAGAGTCTTTTCCAATGACTTAGTTCTTCACATCAGATTGCCAGAATATTGGTGTTTCAGCTTCAGCATTAGTCCTTCCAATGAATATTCAGGACTGATTTCCTTTAGGACAGACTGGTTGGATCTCCTTACAGTCCAAGGGACTCTCAAGAGTCTTCTCCAACACCACAGTTCCAAAGCATCAATTCTTCAGTGCTCAGCTTTTTTCATAGTCCAACTCTCACATCCATACATGACTACTGGAGAAACCATAGCTTTGACTAGATGGACCTTTGTTGGAAAAGTAATGTCTCTGCTTTTTAATATGCTGTTTAGGTTGATCATAGCTTTTCTTCCACGGAGCACGTGTCTTTTAACTTCATGGCTGCAGTCACCATCTGCAGTGATTTTGGAGCCCAGAAAAATAAAGTTGGACATTGTTTCCATTGTTTTCCCATTTGCCACGAAGTGTTGGGACTGGATGCCATGATCTTAGTTTTCTGAATGTTGAACATTTAAACTTTAATGTTTCACTCTCCTCTTTCACTTTCATCAAGAGAATCTTCAGTTTTCTTCACTTTTGGCCATAAGGGTGGTGCCATTTGCGTATCTGAGGTTATTGATATTTTACCTGGCAATCTTGATTCCAGCCTGTGCTTCATCCAGCTCGGTATTTCGCATGATGTACACTGCATATAATTAAGTAAGCAGGGTGACAATATACAGCCTTGACATACTCCTTTCCCCATTTGCAACCAGTTCTAACTGGTTCTAACCAGTTCCAGCATGTCCAGTTCTGTTACTTCTTGACCTGTATACAGATTTCTCAGGAGGCAGGTCAGGTGGTCTGGTATTCCCATCTCTTGAAGAATTTTTCAGTTTGTTGTGATCCACACAGTCAAAGACTTTGGCGTAGTCAATAAAGAAGAAGTAGATGTTTTTCTGGAACTCTCTTGCTTTTCGATGATCCAGTGGATGTTGGCAATTTGATCTCTGGTTCCTCTGCCTTTTCTAAATCTAGCTCGAACATCTGAAAGATCATGGTTCATGTACTATTGAAGCCTGAGTTGGAGCATTTTTAGCATTACCTTTACTAGCATGTGAGATGAGTGCGATTGTGTGGTAGTTTGAGCATTCTTTGACATTGCTTTTCTTTGAGATTGAAACAAAAACTGACTTTTCCAGTCCTGTGGCCACTGCTGAGTTTTCCAAATTTGCTGGCATATTGAGTGCAGCACTTTCATAGCATCATCTTTCAGGATTTGAAATAGCTCAACTGGAATTCCATCATCTCCACTAGCTTTGTTCGTAGTGATGCTTCCTAAGGCCCACTTGACTTTGCATTCCAGGATGTCTGGCTCTAGGTGAGTGATCACAGCATTGTGATTATCTGGGTCTTGAAGATTTTTTTATACAGTTCTTCTGTATATTCTTGCCACCTCTTCTGAATATCTTCTGCTTCTGTTAGGTCCATACCATTTCTGTCCTTTGTTTTGGCCATCTTTGCATGAAATGTTCCCTTGGTATCTCTAATTTTCTTGAAGAGATCTCTGGTCTTTCCCATTCTGTTGTTTTCATATTCTCTGTGATGCTTTATTTCTCTCCTTAGTGCTTTTTGTCTAAGTGCCATGTGTTTTTCTACTTCTAGTGCTTATTGGTTATCTGCCTTATTAAAATATAAGCTTCACCATGACAGGGATGTGTGAACTTTGTTTGATGCTTTATCCACCTAAAAGAATTCCTGGCATCAATGTGGTCCTCGGGTATTCAGAATATTAATATGAATAATAACAACCCTCTCTTATGCAGTATTTGTTATATACATGGTTCAATTCCATGTAGTTAACATCTGTTTGGTGTCAGAGAGATAATTCTGCACTAATTTACTATCATCCTTAGCTGACAGGTAAGGAAACTGATGTGTAAAAATGTTAATTTGCCTTAACTCATATTACCGATAAGCTAGAGAGAGTTGGAATCAAGGCAGCTTGTTCTACGACTTGCATTGTTACTCATCATGTGAAATTGATAATACCAATAACAATACTAAATGCACTCTTTCAATTTTCCATACTTCACAAAGTCTAACTATAATATCCTAAAGCATTACTTCATGTCAAGTATTTGAACAGGCTTAATAATTAAGAAGAAGTATTCTTATCAGATTTATCTCTAACCTTAAACGAAGGGTAAATAAAATTGACAATAGAGTGCCCTTTGAAAGATGTTGCTATCATTAATAAAAGCAAATTTCACAGGGATTACTTAGGCTAACCAGAGTCAAAATTTCTTTTGAACTGCCTTTGTTTAGTTCAGTAAAAAAAGAATTCAACTCACTAGAGTCTCATAAATGTTGTGTCAAACTGTTTGTGTTATGAGTCCGGTCTGCTCAGTATGGTGCACACACACAGAAAACACTTCTTCTGACCCAAACCTCTATTTTTCTTGTGATTAATATTTTATTAAGGATTAATAAATATCCAAAAAAGTGCCAAAAAGAAATATAGTAGCATTCATCTCTGTAGTCACAGAGGGAGATAATCTTTCTTGGTATACAACATGTACACCATCCTGTAATACTTATGTTGGCGTTTTCCCCTCAAATTTTAAAGCTGTCTGAGAATAAATAATTCCTTTAAAAGGACAGTACATTTTATTAACAAAATGGAGAAAATAACGCAGTTTCAATTGACCTCAAATGCTTTTAAAAACCTGTTAAAATGTTTCTTTTTCTCTAACGCAAGGTTTCGGGTTGTCCCTATGGCTGTGTCTACACATGAAATAAAGCAGGTCCACACTGAGGGTGATCCCGTGGGACTGATGAGCAGAGACTTAGATCCACCCCCTCTGCAGCAGCTGGTGTCTCCTTTGAATCATACCAGCTATTCTTCTAGCATCTTGATTTACATTTACATATGTGGAGATTTTCCAGGCTGTGGATGTTTGCGTGATTTGTGTCAAGTTTAAGGATTAGAGATTCACAGTCTCTTCTGGCTGTTTTAGTAATAGTTGTTGTTGTTGTTCAGTCACTAAGTTGTGTCAGAGTCTTCCAACCCCATGGACTGTAGCACACCAGGCTTCCCTGTCCTTTACTATCACCTGCAGGTTGCTCAAACTCATGTCCATTGAGTTGGTGATGCCAGTCAATCATCTCATCCTCTGTTGCTCCCTTCTCCTCTTGCCCTCAGTCTTTCCCAGCATCAGGGTCTTTTTCAATGACTCAGCTCTTCGTGTAGGGTGGCCTAAGTATTGGGGCTTCATCTTCAGCATCAGTCCTACCAATAAATATTCAGGGTAGATTTCCTTTAGGAATGACTGGTTTAATCTTCTTGAGAGTCCAAGGAACTCTCAAGAGTCTTCTCCAGCACCACAGTTTAAGAGCATCAGTTAAGACATGGATGTTATGAGAAAACCCAAAGATATTTAATAAAATTTTTCAGTCATTACATTTCATTCTTTTCACTGTATGTAGTGCTGGAGAAGACTCTTGAGAGCCCCTTTGACTGCAAGGAGATCAAACCAGTCCATCCTAAAGGAAATCAGTCCTGAATATTCATTGGAAGGACTGATGCTAAAGCTGAAACTCCAGTACTTTGGCCACCTGATGCAAAGTACTGTCTCCTTAGAAAAGACCCTGATGCTGGGAAAGATTGATGGCAGGAGGAGAAGGGGAAGACAGAGGATGAGATGGTTGGATGGCATCACCAAATGGACATGAGTTTGAGCAAACTCTGGGAGTTGATCATGGACAGGGAAGCCTGGCATGCAGTCCATGGGGTCGCAAAGAGTTGGACATGACTGAGTGACTGAACTGAACTGTAGAATAATTCTTGATATATATATAACTTATATGTACACATGTATATATTAGATATGCACATATTTATTAGCAATATATATGCATATTTAAGATAATTGTCAATGTTTGACCTTTTTCTTTTTTTTCCTGCAGATGGGAAGTTTCCTGCTCGGGAATTGGGACCTCTACACTGGATTCTGCTGATGACAACGTGTGGACAGGTGTCAGCTTTCAGCATCAGTTTTCCTTGCTGAACAACTTGGTAAGTTGGATAATGTCTGTGACTTATTTTGTGCCTTGTACGCTTTTTATTTTTTTAAAGAAAGTAATTTGTGAAGGACTGTGGAAGTTACAATGGCTTACTTAATTTACTCAATTTTAATGACAATGAATTTTCTTTGACATATTTCTTTGGAATCCTCCTGTGTTGGGTTTAAAAGAAGAAGAGCTGTGGGTCATGGTTTCTGGAGTCTTCAAGTGTGGGTGTTTCATTAGCTGACTTCCACCGGCTATTTCAAGTGGTGAATCTCACGACTGATGTGTGGCATCTAGGGTGATCTTCTTGAAACTGGGAGGGTTTAGGCTCTCCAAAAAATACTGCATTTCCAGGATGTACATTTAAGTCTTAAGAATGTGCACTAGCCTCATGAATTTTTGTGCATGGTTTTCATAGAAAGGAAGATGTTAGCTCTCAAGGAGAATCATCTGCAGCTATATTTACAGACCTGACCAGCATTGTCTGATAGAAAACAGAAACTAAAAAGTAAGAATGTTATGATAATGTTCATTAAAATTTCTAACATGGTATGTTAGTGCCTCAAATATAATCTATTGCCACAACAAAGTTAGCAATCAACTTGGTATATAATCTCCCAGAGAAGGCTTGATTTCCAGGCCTTTTGTGTACATTACAGGACAGATTTCTGTTCCTTATTAAAAATGCTAAGCTAAAGAATCCCCTGGAGGAGAAAATGGCAACCCACTCCAGTATGCTTGCTTGGGAAATCCCATGGACAGAAGTTAGCCTGGTGGGCTAACCCCATAATCCATGGGGTCACACAGAATCAGACATGACTCAGCAGCTAAACAACAAAAGTTATGTTTATGAAAAATTTATACTCTAAAGCAGAACATGTTCTTAATATTTTAGAATTAGATGAGCTTCAACCTTTAAGTTAATACTGGAATGAAGTTCAATCTGTTCTTGCAAATTCTGTTTTGTACATCTTGTCTTTATTGAGACCCACATTGAATTGCTTCTATGTCTAAGGCAAGAACAGCAAAAGACAAAACAAAACAAAATGGGGGTGAAAACACAAATTCAGTGTTACTGAAAATATTTCCTTATGGATTTGGCATTGGGAATAGATAAAAAGGGGCTTCCCTGGTGGCTAAGATGGTAAAGAATCCACCTGCAATGCAGGAGACCTGGTTTGATCACTGGATATGGAAGATCTCATGGAGAAGGAAATGGCAACCCACTCCAGTATTCTTGCCTGGAGAATCCCAGGGAGAGAGGAGCCTGGTGGGCTGTCATCTGCGGGGTTGCACAGAGTTGGACACGGCTAAAGTGACTTAGCAGCAGCAGCAGCTGGTATTCTTACCAGGAGAATTCCATGGACAGAGGAGCCTGGTGGGCTACAGAACATGGGGTTGCAAAGAATCAGACACAACTGAGCGACTAACACTTTCACTGTTTGCAGCATGGTAGGTCTTATTTTCATAATATTTGGAATAATTTATACATGCAAATGCATATTTGGACAACTCAGGATAAAAGCAATCTGTCAAGACTGTTAACATTGTGTAACCATTGTAAATATTTCAGCAAGTCTTCTGACTGTTTTGGGAATAATTGTGCCCCTGTAAGTTTATGATCAAGGGATCAGTAAAAATAACTATCATGGTGAAACTCAGCCTATTCTTCAATAGATTATGGGCTATTTCATATTGTCATGGCTGAGTCTCCATCTTCTCTTCAGTGGTATTTGGATAGACAGTTTCTTCAATGAACCAGGAAGCATAAGTTAGGAATATATTGAGCAAATTGTGCAAGGTGTCTTGTTCCAAAGAAAGAATAATTCCTCTGTTAATATTTTATAGCTTCATGCTAATGAGGAGATTCTTCAGCTTGCAAGAGAGCAATTTAGGCCACAAAGTAGAGGTACCTTAGTAACTTGGAAGAGAAATGAACACTGAAATCTTTGCTGGAATGTTGGGGACTTTTTCAGTGTTTCCAATTTCCACTAATAAGGCATCCTGCTCGGTTATCAATCTACTTGGCCCTCGCTAGCTTAAAGCTTGATTTGAAAACCCCCAAATCTTCCTTAGTTGAAGGAGAGATGGGATGAGGCAGAGGAACATTAAAGGAAAGTACAAATGAGGTCTGTTAGCAATGATCAAAAGCAAAATGTGAAGGAATGTTAGCAGGAAGAGGAGGGTTAGCCTTTTCTAACTCAAGCTAATGATTTTTTTTTTTTTTTTCCTTTAGACTCAACTAAGGATCTTACCTCAAAGCCCCTGAGTGGGAGGTTTTTATTCTTGTTTTGGTTTTGAATTTCTCCTCAGAATGTAATTTCTAAAATATATTACCAGTGTGGAAAGAGCAGTGAATTAGACTCTGAAAGACTGGGCATCTTTTGGGGGCTGTGCCCTGTGTGACTTCACCAGGATAAATATCATCTTCTCTAGAATGAGAATGTGACCAGCAGATTTCCTTAGCCTCTAACGTGATTTTACATTTCTTTAGAATTATACCACCCTATTAAGTGTGTGAAAACGTCTTTCCTGTCTGGAGGGTTCATTTAGTTAGGCTTGCCTGGTTTAGCAACATGATATGAAATCACTGTACATTCCATTTCAGTAAATATTTCTTTTTATGGAATGGGTAGTAACTCTGCAGCATTTTTTGCTAGTCTTATGAGCCATGTAAGGGCTGCACCTGTCATTGGTCACACTTCGTGTGAAATGCAAATGTTGCTGTTTTTCCACAAACTTGTATTTTCTAATCATGACCTTGAAGAGAATTAATGTGATACCATTTTTATGTGCTAGATTTTGACCTTGAGAAAATGTACGCAAAAAGGATTCATGTATCTCCAGGCTGTTTTGCATGTTTCCTCCCCAAATCATCTTAGGATATCTGTTAGTAATTATGTTGCAGAGAAATTTATACAGCACAACTGAACTTTGGGGTATGAGATGCTAATATTAGCAACTTCTGAGATGTGTGGATACAGTTGCTGTTCAGTCGCCCAGGCTCCTCTGTCCTTTACTTTTTCCAGGACTCTGCTCAAATTCATGTGCGCTGAGTCAGTGATGCTATCCAGTGATCTCATCTTCTGCCATCCGCTTCTCCTCCAGCATCAGGGTAGGTAGAGAAACTACTAGAATGGTCTAATAGGTGAAAAGGAATATTAATACTACATCAGGTCATTAAATGAAATTTGTTTACCCTTGGAGATTTTTTGTACATTGGTTATTGTCATTTTAAAATACTGACACGCTTTATAAGAGTGATTTTTTAAACTTTGATAATTGTGGTTGTGAAAATAGATGGAGATTTTCCAAAGGGTTGATTGAGGTTGAAAGAGTTCATGAACAAAGTTAATTCTAAAGGAATACATTTTGGGATCAACTTCATATACAATTTCTTATGATTAGTAAGTCTTTTATTCTTTCTATATTCCCAAAGACAATTGTTTTGCTTTGTTGTTCTCTAAGATGTCATTAGGGGCAGTCCATATCAAAGTAGACAGAAAGGTATAGGGCAGCCAGTGTGTATGCTATTTACCATTATTTTATTATTAGCATATGATTTGACATACTTCACACAGGTTATGGAGACCATTTGGTAAAGCATTTAGCTATTTCTTGGAATTTGGGTTATTTTTTTGTGGCAGTGGATGACATTAGATAAAAAAAGTAACCTTCAATAACCTGGCTCAGTTTATGATGTAATTTAGAGCAACTTGGACCAGATAATTGTAAAAGCGAGGATTTTATGACTTTCTTTCTTCCTATGACTATTATCCTGAGTAAAAGACACACATTTGGCAGAGCAGAAATTTTGATACTGCTTTGATTTTGTGCTTAAGTGCAAAAATCATCTTAAGAGTGATCATCTTCAGTCCTTTTCTTGGAGGCTTAACATATACATCCCCTGGACCAGGGTAGGTGACAGGCGACCTGGGTTTATGGAACTATGGAATCTATTAAAGGATACCCCCCAAAGGAGGTTAGTGTCATCAGAATGTGGGTGCCTGGAGAAAGAACAGGGCTGGCGGTCTGGCCAGCACTGGGCACCGAGATTTAAAGTCTGTGGTTGAGTAAGGAGAAGCCACTGACCACAGGAGCTGGGATAACTGTTCGCAGTGGACAAGAAGAGTGGCCTTCTGAGCAGGTGTCCCACTCAGCCTCCCATAGCCAATCTCAATGGCCCAGGGACCTGTATCATCATTGACCTCCATCCATTTCATAGGTCCTGAATGGGGTGGGCAGCTATCCCCAAGGAGAGTTCTTCCAAAAATCTAAAAGCTAGAGATCTGTTAGGTTGTTATGCATGTAAAAGTGACTTGCAAGGATGATGTTCGTGGATGACACTGGATAGGGCATAATGCTAGATCTTCAAGTTCACGGTCTTCTCTTCTACACACACAACTTGCCATCAACCTTATCCCACTGTTTTTCATCTCACGCATTATCGTGTTCATCTCTCAAAGTCTGCTTTGGGTATTTCTATACTTTTTATGTCTCTATTTAATTTGTCAACCATTTAAAATACAGTTTCTGCTTTATTGTCCTGACTTACTAATTCAAACATCTGTGTCATTCTTGATTTGCCTTGATTGATTTCTCTACTAGTCATAAATCATATGGTCTTTTTTCTTTGGAATCTAGTCAAATATTGCTAAACATGCAAATATTGTGTATTTTATACTGTTGGCTATTGGAAACTGGTTTGTTCTTGGACACAGTTAAATTACTTGAAAGCAATTTGTGTTTTCAGGGGTTTACTTTTTTAGAAGGATTAGGAGGGAGCTGTGCTAGTCTAGGACTCTTTATTTGAGGTAAAATGCTACAGCCAAAGTAACTTGTGAAGCAGAATTCAGTTTTCATTATGTTTTTTTGGAAAGTTTGAGATGATGTAAAGTATTCACATATGAGAAAAATGTTAGGCATAACTAGTATAAAAATAAATGAAGATAGACCATATTCTTATCATTTGAGAATACATTGGCTTACATTTCTTAAAAATCAATAACGCTAAATTATTGCAAGTAATTAACAGTTATAAATGAATACAAAATCAGGTGTTCAATACTTAAAATACTATTTCCATGATCAATAATCTGATGTTTATGTGCACTGATCATCTCATTCATTCCATTGGAACTGCTTCTCTTTACCTCCTTATTAAGTCCAGTTTGTGACATTTCCTCTTTACTATCACTGAAAATATATAACATGCTGTCCTTGCACTTACGATTGTGGGCATGTGCCTGTTCAGGAATCTGATTATCAAAATGCTTTAGATACTTTGCTCCAGATTCATTCATAGCTTGTTGATAAAATCATTGCATCCAACTTTTTGGATTTATTTACAAAAATATTTGGCGCATTGTGTTTCTAGTCTTTGTCACTCCTCTTCTGTCTTTTGGCTATCATAGCCTCTAGCAGTGGTATCTTTATTAAATAGTATTCTTTAGATTTGAGCAATGCTTTGTTTTTCACATATTCTTCAGAAGCTCTCTCAAAGTGTTATTTGCATAACATCATATTACCTTACATCCATATTAAATCAAGATTATTTTCTTCATGTGTTCATTTAATTGCCACAAATGTCAGGAATGTTTTGCATATGTTTTCAGCACCTGTAAGAAATTGAGTTTTCCTTCAATTTTCACTGACATGTAAGTATTTCAATTACTGCAACTCAAAACTATAAAAGTTTTAAAAAACCAGGGCATGAATTTGTTTAAAACAGTGTAAAAAAACAAAACTGGCATAAGATGCTATAGGAAGTTGAATAGGATATTAATGAACATTTCTTTTCATCTTGATATGTTCAACTACATTTCATAATACAAAGAGCTTTTAATGCTGTCATGGAAAAACTTAATATAGAAAAATTGTGAAAAGTGATGAGTAATATAAAATAAACATTATTTTTCCAAACATTTATTTTTAACTGAAAGAAAATTGCTTCACAATACTGTGTTGATCTCTGCCATGCATCAACATGAGTCCCCTGCCTCTTTCATGTCCTTCCCACCCCTCTAGTTCTTATAGAGTCCCAGCTTCTCCCTGCATCATTCAGTAAATTCTCATCGGTTATCTATTTTACACATAGTGGTGTACATACTTCCATGTTACTCTCTCCATTCATCCCACCCCCTCCTTCCTGCCCCCCACCCCGTCCGTAAGTCTGTTCTCTATGTCTGCACCTCCATGGTTGCCCTGTAAATAGGTTCATCAGTACCATCTTTCTAGATACCATATGTATGCATTAGTATGCGACATTCATTTTTCTTTCTGACTTATTTCTGTCTGAATAGCAGGCTCTAGGCTCATCCACCTCATTAGAACTGAGTCAAATGTGTTCCTTTTTATGGCCGAGTAGTATTCCATTGTATACATGGAGTTATCTTATCCTTTCATCTGAGGATGCACATCTCTGTTGCTTCTCTGTCCTAGCTATTTTAGACAATGCTACAGTGAACACTGGGGTACAGTTTTGGTTTCCTCAGGGTATATGCCAAGTAGTGGGATTGCTGGATCATATCATAGTTTCCGCTCCTGGATTTTTGAGGAATCTCCATACTCTCTTCCATAGTGGCTATATCAATTTACATTCCCACCAACAATGCAAAAGGTAGAACAAACATTCTTTTAAAGACACAGGTGAACTGGCAAGAGGGAAGAGAAATCTCTCAGGGTAAAAAATCAACATGAGGTCGGAGGTGGTGTGTGGTCTCTTGTGGCTTCAGCTTTCTTGGAGGCACTGCCAGTCTCTATATCAAAGAGGCTTCCTTTAATTACTGTGTGGAGGGCACTCAAGACTGGACTTATGTAAAGCATGAAGGTTTTATTGACATTCTTTCAAACAGTCAGCCCTATTGAAGATTTACAACGTCAGTGAAAAAAATTGGAATTTAAAAATAATTCTGGTCATTGTCAAAGAAATCATAAGACATCCTATTTGTCTTCACCTGACTGCCACAGAGGATAGAAATCACACCTAAGATTGGATAACAACAGACTTGCTTTCTGTTTAATGTTCAAATATGCATTTTCTCTGTGTTGAGAGAACCGTCAAGCTAAAATATTAATATGTGCAGTGCTAGACTTGGAAGAAAAGTTATGACTAACCTAGACAGTGTACTTAAAAGCAGAGACATTACTTTACCAACAAAGGTCCATCTAGTCAAGGCTATGGTTTTTCCAGTGGTCATGTATGGATATGAGAGTTGGACTGTGAAGAAAGCTGAGTGCCGAAGAATTGATGCTTTTGAACTGTAGTGTTGGAGAAGACTCTTGAGAGTCCCTTGGACTGCAAGGAGATCCAACCATTCCATTTTGAAGGAGATCAGCCCTGGGATTTCTTTGGAGGGGATGATGCTGAAGCTGAAACTCCAATACTTTGGCACCTCATGTGAAGAGTTGACTCATTGGAAAAGACTCTGATGCTGGGAGGGATTGGGGGCAGGAGGAGAAGGGGACAACCGAAGATGAGATGGCTGGATGACATCACTGACTCAATGCACATAAGTTTGAGTGAACTCTGGGAGATGGTGATGGACAGGGAGGCCTGGCGTGCTGCGATTCATGGGGTTACAAAGAGTTGGACATGACTGAGCGACTGAACTGAACTGAACTGAGGCTTAAAATAACCCTGGACACCTGGCAAAACAAAAGTGACTGTAGAGGAACACACACTAAGAGGCTTTTGTGGTCAAGAGGAGGAAGACTCAGGAGCAAGTGTCAATGAAACAACAGATAGCAGAAACAAATAATCCGTGCTCTAAGTTTCCAGTCATTGAATTATCACCTGTGGTCTCTAGCTAATATGTATCCAAGAATTAGAAACGGAGCCAATAGTATAAGAAATACTACAGATCAAAAAAGAGAAGGCATATTGGAACAACAATGGTCTTGTCTTTTACCCGCTGGAAAAGGCTGAGTTGCAGATACGCTTGTGTTGTAGGTAAAGGGAGGTTGGAGGGGGCAAGCACTCAGGAAACGAGGCTGGGCTGAGAACTGGCCCACATCTCTCACTTCTGGAGAATCAGTCATCTGGCCTGTGCAGGTGGACAAAGAAAGAGAAGCAACTGAGTCATGAGGTCAGAAAAAAGAGAAGGGGATTTTGTCACACGCCTTACCATCATTGTCTCATCCAGTCAATTCTGTTTATTTCCTGGGTTATGAATCTTGTCCCTGATGACACAGGGACAAAGCCGTGTGATAGTGGCATGAATGAATTCAATTCTAGTTTCTGGTGTTTTGTAGACTTCGGTTCCTGTTTTCTTTGATATTAGGTTTTTGAAAACTTTCCCCTAGGTTCTTTTAACCTCTTCCTATAAATCCCAGATCATTGTCCATTATTTCAGTTAGCCAGATTTAGTTAATATGCTTTTGTTATTGTTTAGTTGCTAAGTTGTGTCTGACTCTTTTGCGACCTTGTGGACTGTAGCCCATTGGGCGACTCTGTTCTTGGGATTTCCCAGGCAAGAATACTGGAGTGGGTTGCTGTTTCCTTCTCCAGGGGATCGTCCTCACCCAGGGGTTGAACCTGCATCTCCTGCATAGGCAGGCAGGTTCTTTACTTGGGAAACCCTTGGGCTTCCCTGGTGGCTCAGCTGGTAAAGAATCTTACTGCAGTGTGGGAGACCTGGGTTTGATCCCTGGTTTGGGAAGATCTCCTGGAGAAAGGCACAGCTCTCCACTACAGTATTCTGGCCTGGAGAATTCCTTAGACTGGATAGTCCATGGGGTCACACAGAGTCAGACATGACTGAGTGACTTTCACTTTCACCTGGGAAACCCTTAGTTAACATGGCTTGCAGACAAAGAATTCTAAAAAATACAAGATAGAACATTAAAAAGCTACTCTCTCTAATGTAAAATGGACTAGGGCCCTATACATCGCCTGTGGGCAACCTTTGAATTTATATACTCAGATATTTCAATGTCAAAACATGCAGTTGACCAAATACTGCATTTTTTTAATATACTTTTTTTTTAACCATGGTTACTGGTACAGTCTTATGTCTTACTCTACATTTGTAACTTAATTTAACCTTCTCTTATAACTAGAATGTGTATATGTATGTATGGCTTAAATGTATGTTTGTGTATTTTTAGAATGCAACTTTATCTTTAATTCCTTTTGACTTTTAGTTACATTAAATTAAATTATAGCTGTTTATATTTCATGTTTGTTGAAAAACCATCTTTCTAGTAAAACTGATTTGTGTAATCTTCAAAGTGGGTATTCAAATTGTTTCCTGTAATGAAATACATGTCTTCATTACCCAAGGCATAGAAACTTATAAAACCCCAGAACTCAAAATTGTAAGGCCACTGAGACTTTTATATTCTATATTTTGAAATACAGTCAAATATCTATATGTTTATATATATTATCAAATATATATAAATTCTACTTATGTACCATTAATCCCATTATATACCATGTATCTCTAGAGAGTTAGGTGAAAGTGAAAGTGAAGTCACTCAGTCGTGTCCGACTCTTTGCGACCCTGTGGACTGTAGCCCACCAGGCTCCTCTGTCCATGGGATTCTTCAGGCAAGAATAGTGGAGTGGGTTGCCATTTCCTTCTCCAGGGGATCTTCCCCACCCAGGGATCAAACCCAGGTCTCCTGCATTGCAGGCAGATGCTTTAACCTCTGAGCCACCAGGGAATGATTTATAGATAATTTCTATTTTAATTATCAAAACTCAAGTGATGCTGCTTCACTGGAATTGGTCTAAACTGACTCACATTTGTGAAATTATTAAATGATGCTTTAATTATTTGAAAATGATTTATGCCAAAAGTAAGGGTGTTAGACATTTATTGAGTACTACAATTTATGATTTACAGGTTTTTCTGGGGGATCTGTTATGATGTTGATAAACGAAATTCCAAAGTAAATGCTATAAAAATAAGGATTTAGACATTTGGTGGCTCCAACATAAAGAATTTGCCTACAATACAGGAGACCTGGGTTCTATCCTTGGGTCAGGGAAGATCCCCTGGAGAAGGGAATGGCAGCCCACTCCAGTATTATTGCCTGGAAAATTCCATGTTTAGAGGAGCCTGTGGACTGAAGTACATGATGTCACAAAGAGTCGGACTCCGCTGAGTGACTAACACTTTCACCTCTCAGACATTTAGTAAGTCAGGATTACATTTTTGTCTCTAGACAGATATAGTTCTATTCAATTGTAGGAGGTAAGTCTTAGCAAGAAAAACAAAACTGGTGGTTTATATCTCTGTCCAATTCTACTTTACTTAGAAAAAAAGCTGAATTCTGAGGTAAAGAGATTATAAATAAAGGCACCAATGGAAATAGCTTTAAAATTAATTTAGTAATATTTTTTCTCTCCTCAAATTACCATAGTGAGCTAAATTATAAAACTATCATAGATCTCTACAAAGGAAGTTTTTAATTAAGACCTGAAAGTCATTTAAGCACACACAAAAGATTACAAATATAAATCTTTTTGTTATTTTCAATATAAATTGTTATTATTTGATGGCTAGCCTTGTAATTTTACTATATGAGACCACTTTAAATGCAAATTCTAGTGATGACTACATGCAATTATTTGTATATATTTATTACTTCTCAGTACATAAATATATGGACATGTAGAAAGAAATGTTGGAAAGTCATGCTTTTAAAAAATATTTTCTTCTTTTCTGTGGTTTAATAAATATATCCCATCCTCTTAACTGTCATAGTTTGGGAGTTGGGGGAAAATGCGACCATATTGAATTTGAACCAGTTTGAAATAGCTTTGAAAAATATAAAATTCAATAATTCTGTGAGCACAGTTTGAATAGAAACAATAGTTATTCAATAGCCGTTTGGCTGAGCAAATTGACAAAGCAATGACCTTGATAGATGAACTTGTACTACCAACAATGACTCTGATATTCACTTGAATAAAAAGCTCTCCTAAAAGTTCTGGGGAAAGTAAAAGATGTTTTGGATGGATGGACTCATCCGCAGTTTTTCTTTTTATTTTCATTCAGAGTTTTATTAGAGTTTAAATATTGAAAACTTTTCAATGATGAGCCATGAGCATCTTAAGGAACTTATCTTTCAAATTTTGACTTTTATTAAACTTGAATCTTAGATGCTTACAATTTCTGACTCAGTCTATTAGCCCGTCATATAATGTTCACATTTAGTATATTATTTTTAAAGTCATTAGTGTAATTGACATCACATTTTTCTGTGCCTCCTTTTTCTCTAGTGGGTAGTGTAATGAATGAATGTCAGGAATTTGAGAAGCTTCTAAAAGTTCAATGGGGTCTTAAACTCAATGCACCAAGACTTACCATTGATAGAGAACAAGTTACTGCTGCAGTAAATATCATGAATGTGGAATACAATTCAGCTTCTATGAGTAGTGAAAAAATTTTATTGGATCAAATGCCATTTAGTAGAGTATGATTTACATACTTGCTGTTTAAAGAATACTTGAGTAAGAACAGAATATACATATAAAAAAATGAGACCAGTCTTCCCTTATTCCTCAGTATTTTTCTGAGGTGGTATAAAAAAATACTCTAAAATTTTCTTGGTCAGGAATTTCTCATGGGAGTTTAAATCAGGTCCCTTTAATAGGGACAGCGGATGAGTGGAAAGGAGTAAGGTTATTCAGTAACTGATAAGTAAGGGAAATCCTAGTGTTGTCTCTAGGAATAAAAGACAAGCCATGGTTTTGATGCCTCACTAACAGCTCTTTATTACCTAATGAACTCCCTTCGCCAGATATGGTTTTCAGTTTTTCCTCCATCAGTAGAGTTCAGTTGCTCAGTCATGTCTGACTCTTTGTGATCCCATGGACTGCAGCACACCAGACTTCCCTGTCCATCACCAAATCCTACAGCTTACGCAAACTCATGTCCATGGAGTCGGTGATGCCATCCAACCATCCCATCCTCTGTCGTCCCTTTCTGCTCCCGCCTTCAATCCTTCCCAGCATCGGGGTCTTTTCCAATGAATCCGTTCGTATCAGATGGGCAAAGAATTGGAGTTTTAGCTTCAGCATCAGTCCTTCCAATGAATATCCAGGACTGATTTCCTTTAGGATGGACTGGTTGGATCTCCTTGCAGTCCAAGGGACCCTCAAGAGTCTTCTCCAACACCATAGTTCAAAAGCATCAATTCTTTGGTGCTCAGCTTTCTTTATAGTCCAACTCTCACATCCATACATGACTGTTGGAAAAACCATAACTTTGACTAGATGGACCTTTGTTGGCAAAGCAACATCTCTGTTTTTAATATCCTGTCTAAATTGGTCATAGCTTTTCTTCCAAGCATGTTTTAACTTCGTGGCTGCAGTCACCATCTGCAGTGATTCTGGAGCCCCAAATTTAAAGTCTCTCATTGTTTCCATTGTTTCCCCATCTATTTGCCATAAAATGATGGGACTGGATGCCATGGTCTTAGTTTTTTCTAAGTGTTGAGTTTTACACGAACTTTGTCACTCTCCTCTTTCACTTTCATCAAAAGGCTCTTTAATTCTTCTTCACTTTTTCCCTCCATGCTGCTGCTGCTGCTGTCGCTTCAGTCGTGTCTGACTCTGAGCCACCCCATAGAAGGCAGCCCACCAGGTACCACCCTCCCTGGGATTCTCCAGACAAGAACACTGGAGTGGGCTGCCATTTCCTTCTCCAATACATGAAAGTGAAAAGTGAAAGTGAAGTCTCTCAGTTGTGTCTGACTCTTTGCGACCCCATGGACTGCAGCCCACCAGGCTCCTCCATCCATGGGATTTTCCAGGTAAGAGTACTGGAGTGGGTTGCCATTGCCTTCTCAAGTACTAAAAGTATAACACAATATTCTGTCTTTTCAAAAGATGCTTCTATATGGTTCTTTAGAGCATCTCTACCTATGTTCCTGAAGATTCCTGACTATTCTCCACTGTTCCAGATTTTCTCATAACAACAGGTGATACCAGAAGAGGTGTAAGAATGGAGCAGATTAGAGTGAAGCACCATCTCTTGTGGTACTGAAGTTCTAGGTAGAAAACAAGACTTAGAAGTAGATGGTCTTGGGCTTCCCTGGTGGCTCAGTGGTAAAGAATCTTACGGCCAGTGTGGGAGAATGGGTTCAATCCCTGATCCAGGAAGATCTCACATGCCTCGGAGCACTAAGCACATGTGCCATAGCTATTGAGCTTGTGCTCTAGAGCCTGAGAGTCCCAACTACTGAGCCCACATGCCACGACTTCTGAAGCCTGTGCACCCTGGAGCCCATGCTCTGCAACATGAGAAGCTCGAGCACTGCACCTAGAGAGTACCCTGCACCCCAGTGAAGACCCAGCGCAGCCGAAGATGAACAGCTAACATCATATATAAAACAATAAGTAGATGGTCCTTTCTTACCATAATCTAGAGGAAGTCAAAAAGGTGAGAGAGGAAATGCCTTGTGACTAAGAGCAAATTCCCTGGCAAATAGCATGACGTCATCATCATTTTCCTCCCATGTACCCCTCAACTGAAATAATAATTAATCCATGTTAAATTAACTTTTCAGTGCTGAGAAAAAGGTGAAAATAAAAAGTCCCCTGTTGAAAGTTTACTAATAATCTGTGCTTGTGCTCGGTCACTCAGTTGTGGTCAACTCTTTGGGACCCCATGGACTGTAGCCCACTAAACTCCTCTGTCTCTGATTTCTCCAGGCAAGGATACTGGAGCGGGTGGCCATTTCCTCCTCCTGGGGATCTTTCCAACCCAGGGATCGAACCGGTGTCTCCTGTGTCTCTTGCATTGTTGGGCGATACTTTACCATCTGAGGAAGCCACCTAGGAAGCCCTTAGCAATAAACAGAAGAAACATAATGGTTGTACTTAAATTTGAAAAATAACTAAGAAATGATGCTTCATTTTCATAGGGCATATAGCCTATATTTGTGGTTATATAGATTTTGTTCTTAGTATATATTTGTTAGGATTTTGAAAATATATGGATTTGGCATTTAGAAAGCACAGAACTTGTATTTTATTATTTAGGAATGATTTGGGAATGAGTACTTTATGTGCAGTAGCACCATTTTAAGGCATTTTATTTTCACTTTCCTTGCTTCTATTTTTTTTTTCTTCACTCCCCATAGGTAGTTTTTCAGCTTTAAAAATTAGAGATTTACACAAAATTCATGATGGCATATTTTGCCCAATTATTTCTAGTGTTTCAGGTTATAGTGTCGAGATAAACAGAGGCACATGGACACTCAGAGAGTAAATATTTCTTCAGAGTAACTCTTCTATGAGCTTTTCTGCCACAAACGACTAAGTGTTACTTCTATTCAAACTGATTCCCTTAAGCTCATAAAGATGACCTTGTGGCTTTATACGTAGAAATTTGACTCATTTCATCTCAAGAGTAGTATTCTTACTTTTCCTTAAAAATAACGTTTTCACATTTGCATATTTATAACTGGGAGGATTTAGGCAGCAAGCTGGAGCAACCTCGATGGGACCGAGGGCTAGGAGAGCGCAGGTAAAGGTGCTGCTCAGACGTAGCAACAGCAGCAGCAGTGAAGCAGGAACTGAGCGTCTTGAGCGCCGCCAGTGAAAGACCTGCTGTTTCTCCTCAGGGCAGAATTCCGAGTGTCTCAGTCAGCACAGTGGAGTTGAGTCAGGCTCACACCTCCCTTAGACTCTTTCCTTCTGGTCACTCATGTCTGATACCTACTGTGTTGGCCCGACTCTAGGGTGAATCAGTGGCTCTCAAGCCCTAATGTCCATGCTTTGTATAACCCCTTGTCTCGATTGTGAGTGGGGCCAGTGACTTGCTTCTGGCCAAAGTGACCACGTGCCACTCCCGTGGCAAAGGTGAAGGCGCTTCACAGATGTAATTAAGATCTCGAATGGGTAGATGTTGAGGGCGATTAAGAAAGGAAATTATCCTAGGTAAGTTTATTTGAAATAACTATCAGCCTTAAAAGATGGACTGAGTTTTCCTCAGCCGAAAGTCTCCAAGCAGCAGAAATTTCTTCATTGGCCTGAGGAACTATGGCGTTGGCCAAAGAGTTCTTTCCGTAACGTCATCCAGAAAAACCAGAATGAAATTTCTGGCCAACTTAATACATGCCTGTATGTCGAGGAACTGTGAGTGGCCTGTAGGAATTGCAGGAAGCTATCATTGCTAAGTGCCACCTCCAGCTGACAGCAAAAACTGATGACTCTTAGCCTCATAGCTGCAAAGTGATGAAGTCTGCCAACAACCCGAGTAAGTGTGGAAGTGGAACCTGCCTGAGTTGGGCCCCCACTGAAGGCAGCCCAGTCAACACTGTGGTTGTAACCTCGAGAGACCTTGAGGGGATCTAGCTAAGTTATGCCTGGACCCCTAACCCACAGCGGATAACTGCTATGCAGCGTGAGTAAACTAAGAGATTTATGTTTCAGAATAGAGAAGGATTGATTTCAAGGCCATTGTTACTCAAGAGATGATTCACCTTGATGCTGAAGTGGTTGATGGTAGTCATTGTTTGTTAACCTTGTTCTCTTTATAATTAACCTGTTTTCGTAACATTATTTTGTATAGTTTATTCTAAAATTAGGCAAGCTCTTAAATCAGTTTCAAATATGCTTCTTAATGTTTCTTTTCAGTTAGTGTGCCTTTATTCTTACTGGTAAAATATTTGTGCTATGCGTTAATGCCGTGTTGTTGTGTGTGCACTCAGTCGCGTCTCACTCCATGCGACTCCATGGACTATAGCCTGCCGGGCTCCTCTGTCCGTGGGGTTTCGCAGCAAGGATACTGGAGCGGGTTGCCATTTCCTTAGATCCAGCAGATCTTCCTGAGTCAGGGATCAGACACACAACTCTGTGTCTCCTGCATTGGCAGGTGGATTCTTTACTACTAGTGCCATTTTGGAGAAGGCAATGGCACCCCACTCCAGTACTCTTGCCTGGAAAATCTCATGGATGGAGGAGCTTGGTAGGCTGCAGTCCATGGGGTCGCTAAGAGTCAGACACGACTGAGTGACTTCATTTTCACTTTTCACTTTCATGCATTGGAAAAGGAAATGGCAACCCGTTGTTCTTGCCTGGAGAATCCCAGGGATGGGAGCGTGGTGGGCTGCCGTCTGTGGGGTTGCACAGAATCAGACATGACTTGAGTGACTTAGCAGCAGCAGCAGCACCATCTCAGCTATAAGAGCATTTGGTTGAGCTGTACCGTATTCTGGCTTCTAGAGAACGGTGCTAATATCTGAGTCTATTTCTCTGCTCCATCTGCCTATATCCTGCCTTGAAGAAGTAGTTCCAATACTGTGGAAAAGTGCTGTAGAAGGGCATTTAAATTCTACTTGGTGGATCTAGCCCATGTAGTGTTTAGTGAGCCTGGGGGTCATTTGACACAGTGGAACTCCATTTCCTTACCTGTTTCTTTCTCAGTCATATATAAGAAAGCATTTGAAAAGCACAGTGGTCTAAATAAAAGATTACCAACCTGACACAGTGTTTAATGATGTGTCTGATACCATGTGGGATGCAAATGGTAAGAACCTAAGTGGAATGATGTCAGTCTTGGGACCAGGGCAGTATGGCCACTGATGCTTTGAAAAGGATAAAGCAGGAAGTTGATAGCATCTGAATCCATCTGCTGCCACCCACTTCATGTCAGAGGCAACTTGTTTTGTGCTCTTTCACTGACACATTGTTCTGCACGTTTATGTCTTGTGCCATCTGGATGGTATGGTTCACCCAACATCCTCCCATGTTTCAGTTTAATGTCTCACGTCCTGTGTGTGCCATTCCTCACTGTGGGATTGGTTCCCTGGCACTGTTTCTCGGGGGAATGTCTGCAGAGCACAAACTCACCCCACCACGCAGTCACCAGTTGCTTCTCTACCCTCAGCCAGCATCTTGTTGGCAATAGCCCGGCCCCTTGCTGCAGCCACAATTTGCTCTTTTTGAATAGATCTTTCTGTTCTACTTGAGAACTGTGATACATCATCTGTTTAACAAATGCAAAGTTCTGTCAGATCCCTCACTTTGTACTAAAACTGCTGGCTAAATGTTCGCTTGTTCTTTCACCGATTAATTCATTTATCAACATCAGAAAACACATCAAAAGCGTATCACCAACTTGGCATTGTACTAAGTGCTAAAAACACAAGAATAGATGCTCTTGTCTTTAAGGATTTTACAATCAATATACTGAGGGGGGATGTTGACTAGGTCTTCGTGCCTTTGTGCCCTGTTACTGACTGCCCCTTTAGCAGTGAATCTGTGTCCTTGGCAGCACTTTTCTAGGGAGAGAACAGCAGGGAAACCTTATTCTCTTTGCTTGGCATGATAGACCTCTAACTTCCCTGTGAATTAACTTTTCTGCAGCCATGTTGCAGCAAGCTTAGTCCAGTGGGTAATGGGTATGAAAGAGATATGTGGGCTTCAATGGGACTTGAAGAGACGGTGTCTGCCCCTCAGTGAGTGGTTTTCATAAATATCTATCTGAGCAATGTTTGCACGAAGATTTAAAGCACCGTATAAAGTCCAGGACAGAGGTAGACAGATTAACCTTGCCCAGGAGGGGAAGCCTTCACTTTGAAATGTGAGTAAAAGCTGCACAGATGCAGCCATTACTTTAAAGACGCATGTGCAAGCCAGCAGAAAGGACCTGAATGATGCTGAACTTGAGTTGGTTGCGGTAGATCTGTTATAAGGCTGTTCTGACTGCTTGCCTCTTTTTAGTTGTGTTTTGAAAGATTTTCTCAGCTATCTTATTGTTGTTTAGTCATTAAGTCATGTCGAGCTCTTTGTGATCCCATGGACTGCAGCATGCCAGGATTCCCTGTCCTTCACCATCTCCCGGAGTTTGCTCAAACTCATGTCCATCGAGTTGGTGATGCCACCCAACCATCTCATCCTCTGTTGTCCCCTTCTCCTCCTGCCTTCAATCTTTACCAGCATCAGGGTCTTTTCCAATGAGTTGGCTCTTTGCATCAGGTGGCCATGGAATTAGAGCTTCAGCTTCAGCATCAGTCCTTCCAATGAATATTCAGGGTTGATTTCCTTTAGGATGAACTGGTTTGAGCTCCTTGCTACCCAAGGGACTCTCAAAAGAGTCTTCTCCAGCACCACAGTTTGAAAGCATCAATTCTTTGGTGCTTGTAATTATGTCATTATGTTCTGACCCCTTACCACTTGGAGCTCTGACTGTCATCTACTGATTGTATGTTCTCAGATGCAACCTTCTAGCCATCTACCTGCTCTGATTTCTGTGAAATACAGAAGACTTACATTATCATGGTGCTCTACTTCTCTCATTGGGTTGCATTCACTGGTGTTTTCTCAAGGCTCTCTTTCAAGTTCTCAAAAATGGCTCTCTGCCACAGAGACAAATGGAGACTTTATTGTTTATATCACAGAGGAGTGAGACAGAGGTGAGTGCAGGAGGAGAGAAAAGCGCAGCTAATAAGATGAAAGACCTGTCTTTTCTCTTCCCCCAGATTTCCTTTTCAGCTGCCCCAGCATTAAAAGACTGTTCTCATGGCCCTTTCTCTGCAGTGATTCTGAACTGGGTGACTTCTCAGCCTTTCCTCCAGCATTTTCCTCTAAAATTCCAGTGATTCTTCATAGATGTTTGCAGAGCAGTGTCCTCTTTCTTCCACAGTGTGTGTGATCCCCTTGAAAGCTGGACTTTCCAGACCCCATCTTTCATTGTAATTTCAAACTGAAAAATTATCTCACAGACAGTGAATTCTGGAAAATTAGCTGAATTCAGAAGTGGTTTCTAGTTTTGAATATTTACTTACATTCAATTTTTCTCCAAAGTCTGACACGTGAACATACTAGTCTTTAAAAGGTAATAGGACTAAATTTGTTGAGTGAAAATGTCCTAAGTGAAGACATCACTGTTTTAACATCCTTGGAGCATGAGATTTGGACTACTTTTGTTGTGACTGAAATATATTTCTAGTAGGGAACATAGTAAGCACTCTGAAGAATAGAATTTGCATTGTTTAATAGTACCATATTTACTTATGCTTTATAGGTTGTTGTTCAGTTGCTAAGTCATGTCCAACTCTTTGCAGCTCCATGGACTGTAGCATGGGATATTAATGTGCAAATTTAATTATCAGATAATTTAAAATATTGCCTGTGTGACTGCTAATAGTTATGGTTAGTATGTAGCATATGAGTCTGGAGACAAATTCTGGGTCCAGGATTGACTAGTGTGTGACCTTAACAAGAATATTGGGCTGGCCAAAAAGTTGTTTGGGTAAGATGTTATGCAAAAATCCAGACAACTTTTCAGCCAACCCAAAACTTCCTTTCTACTCTTTGGTTTTCTCAAAATTAAAATTAGAATTCAATATTATTTCTCAGGGCATCCTAGGTAGGTTCATAAGTTCTGGCAAATTCTTTGTCAGTCAAGAAGGAAACAGTACCAAATTCACTGGGCTATTGATTGGATTCAATAAAAGGACACAGGTATCGAGCTCAGAGTATTGTCCAGAATGTGGTTGATGGTTCAGAACTTTTGTAAACACATCCCTCCTTCGATTTCTTCTCCCTGTTGACTCTGTGCCCATTCTAGTGTGTCTCATTTACGAAAACAGCTAGAAGTAGATGAGAAATAGGCACATTATGTTTTGAACTGGTTTTGCAGGCAGCGTTGTGAGCACTTCAGATGTAATTATGGTTGCTCCTTGATGGGATCACTGGCAATTTCCCATTGCACAGAATTACTTTTTTGTTTCACTAGACATCTTTTTGTTTTTTCTTCCCTCATATTTAATAAATTGCGTCGAGATGCACCGGAAAGGTTTTGTGGTCTTCCCTGATGATCCTGAGGGTGTGAGAGGATTAAATATAAAACCAAATTGCTGCTTTTCCCTTTTCACACAAGAGCCATCCATTCAACAGAGAGAGGCGGGAGCCTCTCCTGGAGTACCTCGGCGTGCAGGGAAATATTGGTATTCGAATTAGAGTCTAATCAGGAGAAACAGACAAAGTGACGTGTTTCAGCCTTGTCTTTTTCGTAGCCAATTACCCCAGACTCCTAGTGTTCATGTCTTCTCTGCACTTTCTTTAATTAGCACTTTAGTAGCTCAGCTTCAGAAAGCTGGTGCCGGAGAGAACTTTCCCCAAAACTGCCAAATGGTCACAAGCAGGAGGTGATTAAATTTCGGCTGAGCAGTAGGCGTCTGCATGCGTCCTTTGTATCACTCTGTGCTTTTCGAGATGTGTTCCCAATAGCTCCTGACCAGAGGGATGCAATGCTGTCAGTAAATGCATTTGAGAAAGCTGCCTGGCATCACTGGCTCCTGTCTATATGCTATGGATTTACATCAGTTTTCTTAATAAGGGTATTGCCTCTCCATTAAGCAAGTGCTGGTTTATGTTGGGTGGGGAAGAAAAAATATATTTATGTAGAGATTGTTTTATTAGCCCTGAACTGAGAGGAGAAAAATTTTTAAAATGCTGCTTCATCCTTTTATTAGCCCTTCATGTTTTAATTATGGATGGGGCTCAATGGAATACTCTTGGCTTAGAGCATTAAGCCCTTTGATTAGATATACTGGTTCAATTTTATGTAAACTGTGTTGATAGCCAATAATTAAAACAAGAGGAAGACCTCATCTTAATGTATCTTGTAGGATTTGAGGCAGTAGCTTCCATAATATGATATTAAAGAGATATAGTCTCTATGGAAATTTGCTGAAACTTGGGTGGTTTCTTTCTTTCATATTTATCATCTCTGAATTTAGGATGCATATTAAAATTAATGTGAGAAAAAACTACTTCAATGGTACATCTTATCATTAATGGCACCTTATGTATAGTATATAGTTTTTGGCTCAGTGTTTGTCTTAATGTAAAACAACTGGCATTAAAAACCATAGTACTTAAAAAAAAAAAGTGATTGTGTGTTTTATTACTAACTTAAGATAGGGAAACATGTCATCAATCTTTTCTTTATTTAATGATTTATCCTTATTGAAAACCATAGTACTTTTCTGATTTAAATTGTTAAGTCTAATTTCTTTGAGGAATTTTTTCCCATACTCATATGTACAAACACAGCACATATTTAATAAAGAAATCTTTAAGTTCAAGCATTATCAATATACTAAAATCTTGTCATGCAAAGTTCAAACAGTCAAATGGAGTTTTTTTAAAAAAGATTAATTTAAAATTCAAGCCTTGTATAAAACTAATCAAGTAGTTGGCCAGAATGGGAGAGACCTGCAAGGTATATGATTGAAGGATATTCTTAGATGCCATGACCTTACTCATAGCAGGTAGTGTCAGGATGTATATATCTTGTTTCTCTAGGCAATAAAAATTGAAAATGATATTAAGATGAAGGGAAGGGACTAAGTATTGTGGGTGGCAATTCTTTTTTGTGTAAAAGATATACCTTTTTCCTTAATTATGAAATTAGTTATATTTACTCAAAAAGAAAATAAATATTTAAAGAAAAATATGAATACTATATGTTAATATTTAGACCATAGCCCAGAAGATATTTCCATGAAAATACACACACATAGAATCATACTGTAATGCTGTTTGAAAACTGTTTTCACTTTAACAATACATTGAAATAATACACAAATTAATGTAGATAAGTGTGTGTAGTTAGTCACCATGGAATAGTTCCTTAGTGTTCCCTTGTGTGAGTATCAATCAGTAATAAAACAATGGCTAAATTTCTCTAATATGTGCCAGGGACAGTTCTCAATGCCTCATATTCCCCGTTTCCAAAAAAATCCATGAAGTGTGCACATCGACTCTTAACATTCATAGTAATCCTATGATGGGAGAACTGAGGCTTGAGAGGAGAGAGTGATTGGACCAATGCTATCCAGTCAGAAGGAGAAAAGCTTGGACTTGTGTTCAGGACAAATGACCTGAGTCCTGAGACTCTCAGCTCTACAGCCTGTACAGCATTCATGTCCTAGATCAGCTCTACCTTGGGGGTGGTTAAGTTGCTCTTAATAGTTTTGCTGTATAAGAAGTATAATGTCTATCATTTTATACATTTTTTGTTTGGTGCAGTTACATTTTCTTAGGATATATTCCTTAGAATTTTTTTTTAATGTATTGTGCTATTTCCCTCCAGTTTTGTTTCAGTAATATACATACCCATACTGGTTTCTATTCTATTATTTATTTCAAACTTGGAGTGTAATTGCTTTACGATGTTGTGTTAGTTTCTGCCTTACACAAGCTGCTGACTCAGCTATATACATACACACATACACACACACACATACATCCCCTCCCTCTTGAGCCTGCCTCCACCTCATTCATCCCACCCTTCTAGGTCGTCATAAGTCACAAGGAAAACCGAGCTGAGTTCCATGTGCTACACAGCAGATTCCCATCGGCTATTTTACACATGGTAGTGTATTGTAAGTGTACCAATAGTGTACCATTCTAATACCATTGGAATGTGCTTGTTCCCCTATGTCTTCACACTTACTCTGAACATATAGCACTTCTAAGCATGGGTATATGGTTTGAGGTGAGTAACCAGCCAGGAATGAGATGGGATGTCTGAATCCTGACTGCCATACTCTTTTCTACAATTTTCGTAAAGGGTACCTATCAATACAGTTTGCAATGGAAATAAACATTGACTTGTTTTCTCACCTGTGCAAACACTGATAAATTCACAGCACACCATACTGCAGAGATCTCTGTCAACCATTGGATCAACACATGTAGCTTTTCCATCAGATGTTTCAGAAATAATAGCTAAATAAAATTTGAAGTGAAGTGAAGTGAAAGTTGCTCAGTCATGTCCGACTCTTTGCAACCCCATGGACTATACCTCTATGGAAGTCTCCAGGCCAGAATACTGGAGAGGGTAGCCTTTCCCTTCTCCAGAGGATCTTCCCAACCCATGGGTCGAACCCAGGTCTCCCACATTGCAGGCAGATTCTTTACTAGCTGAGCCACAAGGGAAGCCCAAGAATACTGGAGTAGGTAGTCTTTCCCTTCTCCAGCAAATATTCTTGACTCAGGAATCAAACTGGGGTCTCCTGCATTGCAGGCCGATTCAGATAAAAAAATTTATTTTTCAAATAAAATTTGAAAAATAGTTGCAAATCCTTCAATATTATTATGTTTTTTGAAGTCTCCAAGAGAATCTATATAGTAGCTGGCATTGCTTTCATTTACATTTTGATTTGAACATAATATTTCATTTGTAGAGAAAGGCATAGATCCATACATCCTCCTTGACTTGAGTCTCCAAATGATGGCATTTATCTTTTGACCTCTCTCTCTCTCATACCTTTATATTAATGTTATTTTTTTATTCTAGGGGAAGCATTATAGAATTTGTTGCAGAATTGTTACAAACTTTAGCTTTCCTAAAAGCAAGAATATTCTCTTTGTAACCGTTGTATACTCCTCAAACAGGAAAACACCATGGGTTCAATACTTTTAGATGAGCTACAGACCTTGTCGATTTCCCCCCTTGTCCTGATGGTGCCTTCAAGACAGAGCTCTGGATCATTCCTTGCATGAAGTTTGCACATCCCTTTTGTCTTCTTTAATCAGAAACATTTCCTCAGCCATTTGAAACAGTACAGGTAATGAGCATCTATCTGTAGAAAATCTTTCAATTTAATTGCACTTTTGGCAAGAAGACGTAGAAGGGATATTGTGTTCTTTTCAGTGCCTCGTTTCATGATGTATGAAGTCGCTTTGTTCCATTAGTGGTGATGTTCCTGTTGGAAAAGGCGGTGTATGTCAGGTTTGTCCATTGACTAGTTAATATTTTTTTTCTTTACAAACAGTAAGTAAATTGTGAGATGATTGAACATTATCCTTTTACTAGAAATTCCCTCTGCTGTTTTTACTGTTCATTGGTGATTCCTGCTTTAATGATTAAGCTGATCATTAGATTCTCTGTATGGTTATCTCATGATTCTCTGTAAGGAACAGGCTTCCCCTGCTTCTAGAGGGGGCTTGCATATTGCTCATATATCTGGGTTATAAGTCTGCTATCAGACTTTCACTCATCTGGGACTAGTTGTGTCTTACACACACGATATGGAGGATGTTAGTTTTATTTCATGATTCTCTGTAAGGAACAGGCTTCCCCTGCTTCTAGAGGGGGCTTGCATATTGCTCATATGTCTGGGTTATAAGTCTGCTATCAGACTTTCACTCATCTGGGACTAGTTGTGTCTTACACACACGATATGGAGGATGTTAGTTTTAGGTTTTTGCTTTCTGTAAATATACTGATATTAACAGAACCATTTGTGTATGTGGAGATGTGACTGAAACGACTGGTGTGTGCTTATCCTTTTTTCTATGTGTTTAAAAATAATATGTATGTTTCCTTAACTGGAGTATCCATCCCATGAACAGACAACTTTCAACTCAGTTCTTCAACTGGAAGACTAGATCAAGTGTTTCCAGTATGGCTAGACAAATTAACTCTTTCAATTTCAGTGAGTTTTATTTATTTCAGTATGACTCCAAAAGCACAAGCATAACTGTTAGTTGTGCTTTCATCTGTGATGGTTTTCATTTTATTACATTTCCAGTTCCCATATAAAAAAAAAGAGCCACATATGCAAGGTTAGTGAATGGTTAAGTAGAAACTTTCAAGTTATAATTTTTCCATCTTTTAGTTACTTACCTGCAGCTACACATATCCTATCTCAAGTAATTTCCATTTTTGACTCAAGAATGGTTGGAACTGTACTTGTTTCACAATTATATGTCAGTAACAGTTGATTCTTTATCTTTGATGTATTAACCCTAAACTGCTGCTAAAATCCATAGCAGGCTAACAATCTGTAATCACTGTTGACTAGCTAACTGTCTTATTTGTATGTGTTGACATCCAGTTTGAATCAATGCTCTGCATGATTTTCGAGAAAAGAATCATGAAAGTGGTTGATCAGTACTTTATACAAGTTTCACAAGGTTTGTCATTTTAATGGTAAAATACCAAAGTAGAAACATAAGCCCATATTTTCATGGCTTATTTAGAAGTGCTTCTACTTTTTATTGATCATCAACTTTCTTTTAGTTACCAAGGCCAAATTATGCAGAAAGCTAGCAAAACTTGTCTTGAATTCCTAGTTGAAAGGATGGTCATAAATCAGGTGATTAGAGTGGCTCCTAAGAGACCACAGAAAGCCACATGGTGTCTGAAAAGATAGTTAACATGATGAAAGGGGGCTGAGTTAATGAGATGGTTCAGACTCTTTAATTTAAAGGTACTGGTGTAAGGAGAAAGAGAAACCTAACGCCATCCTTCAGCCCTGTCAAAGGAAAACATAAGCGAACCCTCATAGTTTGGGAGACAGAGATCCATGCAGATTGTAAAATTAAGTTTTCTTATTATCACTTTGCATATATACCTCTCAGCAACCTCTACATACATTTACATATACAAGTACTTAATGTAGCAGTTTTACCAAGGTTTTGGAATAGCACAGATATATAAGGAGATATTACAGAAACGCTCACTGAAGAATTTAATATCATAGTGACATTCTAAAAAGAGAATGCCCAGCAAATCAATGCTGTATTTGCATATAGTGAAGAAGTGGGCGAGAAGGGAGATTTTAAAGAGAGGCTAGCTTTTTAAAATTATGTGGGGGATTGCTGTGAGAAGACAGATGATCTCCTGGCATATGGAGTAAGAAATGCAATTTATAACAGGGCATCGTATTTCAGTATCTGTAAACTCACTCACACACACAGCACCATTCTGGCAGCGTGACGCTTCAGTCCTCAGACAGACTGCTCTCTGGGAGGAAGTGATCTTATTCTCTGTGTATGTTCTTGGCAAAATCAGACTCACAGCCCTGCTGAACAGTTTGACTCTGTGTGCTCTTTCAATCCGATGTCTCCAGTCTACCCTCCCTCACGTTTCGTGCATTCTGTTCTCTGTTCAGACATTCTCATCCTCATATCCAGCTGATGATCTCATCTCTCTGAGAAACCTGGAGTGATCAGGCATGGAACTGCCTGCCCGTGCCCCATCCACCGCCTAGTCCGTGCCTCTGCCCACAGACTCAGTGTTTCTCCCTGTTTCTACAGGTGAAACATCCTTGCTTCTTTGTAGGGCTGATTCCTGCACTTGGGCACTAGATCCCATGCCTTTGAATTTATGTATGAACATAGTCTAGTGATTTCCCCCTCCCTCTGATTTTCAGTGCTCATTTCACTTGAACTATTAGCAGCATTTGGCATAATTGATCAATCCAGTCTCCTTTGAAATGCTCTCTGCATTCGGTTTTCAGAAAACTAAGCTCTCCGACTTTTCTCCCTAATGCCCAAGCCTTCCCCATTAAATACATTTTACTGGTATTTTCTCAACTGCCATGCCTGTCTACACTTATTCCATTGGGAACCCCCTTCAGCTTTTTGCCTTTAACTGGTATCTGTGTGTTAAAGATTTCCAAACTGATCCCTTTAGAGCAAACCTCCCCCTGTAGTCCAGACTCAATCTATACTTGGCATTTTTCCTGGGATGGCTAGAGGTAGTGCATATTGAATATATCCAAAAGTGAAATCCTGATACTCTGTCAACCAAATTCACTCTTTCAGAGCTTCTTCATCTCAGCAGGTAATATAAGCTTCTGTGTTTTTTTCTTTTTAAGTTTTCAGGCCAAATAGACCTAGGTTTCCTCCTTGGCTCTATATGTGCCGTATCTCATCAGCAGTTAGTTCTGTTGGATTCAAAATAAATCCAGAATCTGACCACTTTTCACTTCCCCAATCATTCCTCTGTAAACCTCCATCACTTCTTATCTAGGTTACTGCAATGGCCTCCTAATTGGTTTTTGTTACCTGCCACTTCCCTGATGGCTCAGATGATAAAGCATCTGCCTACAATGTGGGAGACCTGGATTCGATCCCTGGGTCAGGAAGATCTCCTGGAGAAGGAAATGGCAACCCACTCCAGTACTCTTGCCTGGAAAATCCCATGGACAGAGGAGCCTGGTTGCAAAGAGTCGAACACGACTGAGCGACTTCACTTTTTCACTCACTTTCCTGCCTTTTAGTTTATTCTGAATGCAACAGACAGGAAAGCAATTTCATACAATATGTAGTACATATTTACAGTATACAATCTGATATTTTGGTATACATTGTAAGATGATTACCACAATCCAGCTAATTACCATATCTATCACCTCTCATAGTTGCTTATCTGTGTGTGAGATAAGAATATTTATAATCTACTCTCCTGGTAAATTTCAAGTCATAATTTTTAACTTGAGTCTCCATGCCCTACATAAGGTCTCTGGTACAGATTCATCCTGAATAACTAAAACTTTGTACCCTTTCATCAGCATCTCCCTGTTTCCCTCACCCAGCCTCCTGACTACCACTATTCTCTTCTGCTTCTGCATTTTTAGATTCTATATATACGTTTAGATTGTAAATATTATATATATATTTAGTCCTTCCATGTCTAGCTTATTTAATTTAGCATGATGTTCTCCAGGTTCATGCACATTGTTGCAAATAGCAGGATTTCCATCTTTCTTATGGCTGAATCATAAGCCTATATGTACACACGAGGACAAATCACATTTGCTTTATTTCTTTATCAGCAGACATGTAGGTTCTTTGCACACATTGGCTGTTATGAACAATGTTGGAATGAATGTGGAAAGATAACTCCTCCAGATTCTGATTTCATTCTGCTTGGATACCTACCCAGGAAAGCACCAGATTATATGGTAGTTCTATTTTTTTAATTTTTAAATAAACTTCCAA
Organism: Capricornis sumatraensis; assembly: GCF_032405125.1. Lineage (NCBI taxonomy): Eukaryota > Metazoa > Chordata > Mammalia > Artiodactyla > Bovidae > Capricornis > Capricornis sumatraensis. The sequence continues at coordinate 9,110,536 of NC_091089.1, read as the reverse complement.
TTTTTTTTTTTTTTTGGCATAATGGTTCTACCAGTTTATATTTCTGTCAACAGTGTACAAGGCTCCTCTTTTCTCCATGCCCTCGTCAACACATGTTCTCTTGCAGTTTCGGTAGCAACTATTCTGAAAGGTGTACGCTGGTATCTCATTGTGGCTCTGAACTTTGTTTCTCTGATGATTAGTGATGGTAAGCACTTTGTTCTATACCAGTAGACCATTTGTGTGTGTGTGTGTGTGTGTGTGTGTGTGCTCAGTTGTGTCCAACTCTTTGTGACCCCGTGAACTGAAGCATGGCAGCTCCTGTGTCCATGGAGTTTTCCAAGCAAGAATACTAGAATGGGTTGCCATTTCCTCCTCCAAGGGATCTCCCTGATCCAGGCATTGAACCCACATCTCCTTCATTAGCAGGCAGATTCTTTACCACTGCCCCACCTGGGAAGCCAGACTATTTGTATGTCTTTTCCTAAATGTCTGTTCAGGTCCTTTGCCCGTTTTTGAACTAAGGTTTTTTCTTGCTATTGAGATATTTAAGCCACTTATATGTTTTGGGTATTAACCCCTTCTCAGATGTGAATTTTCAGTTTGTAAGTACTTTCTCCCATTTTGTAAGTTGTCTCTTTACTACGTGCCGACCAGTAGCTCTAGGTTTTATTTGTTATAACACTAAAGGCTCTTAATTTCTCTTCTCTCTTTTTCTTCTACGGCTATTGCTCTGCTTTTTCTTTTGCTCTTTCAATCTAAGTTTAATATTGATAACTTCAATAAAATCCTTGTTATGGTTTTGATTAAAATTTCATTTAGCATATTCATAAACTTAGTAAAAATTGATGTCCTTTGGTCTTGAGTTTCCCTGGTAAAGTATCAATAACTGTTCTATTTCTTTCTTAAGGTTTTCAGTAAAGCTTTATAACTTTCTATTTATAGGTCTTGCATAACTTTTTATTGGATTTATTCCTAGGTGTTCTGTAGTTTTTGTTTTGTTAGTTGAAGCTGGTGACTTTAAATGGGTGACTTAAAAATAAAAATAGTTTATTTCTAGCAGAGCGAACTAGTTTGCAAATAGAAAATATGGAGAAAATCTGGAGGAAGGAAAAAAAAAATAAACCATGTATATAAACAGTTCAGAGAGATGTTACCTGAATTAGGATCATTTGCTGATCTGACATAGGCTAGGACCTCTGAATCTGGGTTTGAACAAAGCAGAAAGCTTCTATTTTAAGACAGGAATCATTAGAGCTTTTGACCAAAATCAGAGATGTGAGAATTCTCAGACACAAGGCTACTTGTGTGCTCCACAGACTTGCTAGATTCAGAAGCTTCCTGTAGAAGGCTAAAAAAATTCAGCTGACTTCTACAAAATGAAGTAAAATTTCCTGCAGTAATAAGGTGTTTAGGAGTTAAAGACATACTATAGGGAGGATCTGAGAACAATGTAAAGAACCAAAATTCTTCCCTTTCCCCCATCTTTATTGAGGTGTATGAGAATTACAGGCAGGAATTTGAAAATTACTATGATTACTATGTTGAAATCAATAGAAGTCCAGAAATAAAATAGAAGAACAATATGGAAAAATAAAACTACAAACCCCAGCATAGTCAGAATCAGAAAATGCCTAAACTTCAAGGTAACTCTATTTTATATATACATCAAAATGAACTCATCACATTCCAGCCAGCCATCTCTTCTAGTCTTTCCCCCTTCTACCCTGAGCGAAACTGGGAGAAGGAGCTGGCAGTGGGTCTCAGACTTGTCTAAAATCACTGTCAGAGAGCAAGTGTACCCTGAGTCTGAAAATTCTAAAATAAGTGAGCTCTAGATGAGCGCAGGGTACACAGGGAAGGGAGTTGAAAGACCTGCCATTTGAAGCAGCAGTCATTGAAATGCAGACCTTCTGGGGGAGAAAAAGAGGCACAAAGGAAAAAGAGAGGCATCCTTTGACAATTGGGTGGTGAAGGGGAAGAGAAGCAAAAAGGGGAATTTAAGGCTGTAAAATAAAAAATGAAACCAAATGTACTTTATTGTACTGCCAGAGTAAGGAAATAAAAGTTCAGAATGTAAGAATTTAGGAAAACTTTTATCCATAAGCACTTTCAGAAGAAACTTCACCCAGGAGGAGCTTCCTGCAACCAAGTAATGACTGGGAATATCCCTGCAAAAAGGATACATGCTTAATAAACATCTAAACTAAAACAAGTGGGATCAATGCTGCGAGACTTTGATCTGCAAATGTGGTGCTTATGACAAAATAGCTATAATTCATGTGGGAAAGGCAAGAGAATAGGAACACAGATCATGGTTATTTAGTTAGTAGGTGGTAATTAAAGGATATCATTTAAAAAATTGAAACACTTCTTTAATAAGAGGACAGAGACTAAACATTTAAAATGTGAATGTCAATGTAACAACTAGGATAAGCAGAACTTTTCTAAGTATTCTAAATCTTGAAAAATTTAAGTCAACTCTAGGATAATTGTCCTCTCTTAGTTATGTTCTGTTCTTGCTTCATTTATATTTGATCCCATTTCTCTGCTGTGTATTCACCTGCTCCAAGTCCATCATCTCTAATCTAATCTCTAGGGAGGTGAGTGCTTCTTTGGAGTATATAACAGTGTTTAAAATGTTCCCATATTTTTTAAAAATGGGGAGATCTTTATTTCTTGCTAATACCTCATTTTTTCCTGGGTAGATTCGAGATCATATTTGCTAGGAACATTGAAATCTAGAAGATGGGTTATGAGAGCCTTTTGTACCCTTGGCATCATAGCATTTCAAGAGAAAGTACTGGTCAGAGGAGCTTGGTGGGTTACAGTCCAAGAGGTCGCAAGGAGTCAAACAGGAAAGAACTACTAATGCCTGCACTTTTACTGTAGTAGGTGAGAACCTGAACTCCAGAGTTTCAATCCTGACATTGGTACTGCAGGATAACTGCCATCAGGCAGTTACAACCCTCTGTTTGTGCTTCTATTTTCTCATCTTATAAAATGATACTTATATTATCACTATTATTGTTTTCATGATGACATTTATTCCACTCTTTTGTTTGCTTTTTGCATGCAAGTTTAGATTAAACCTTTTGAGAAGATTTTCTGCATTGTATTCATCTTTATATTTTCCTAACTGAACAATATTTTAAAAAGATTTTATGATTTGCACTGACTATTCATGGGTGAAATTGTGTACTTATATCCATATCTTATGGGAGATCATAGGTCTATGGTAAGTTTTGTCTCAGAATATCACTTTACTGGGATAACAAGATTTACGTGTGCAGGTGCATGAAGCTTATGATGATACATACGGTTTTGAACCAGCTTGCATTAAAAAATATAATGTCATAATTTGTTAAACTATACAGCATCTTAATTATGTCATATTACCATATAACACAGATTAACTTGTGTCATATGAAATATGTGATTCTATAGTTTTTGTAGATAAATGAAATTCTTTGTTTTCAGATATTATGTCAAGATTTTTCACCCAAAATATTTTGCAAAATAATACTGGAACTGAACGTATGAAGGTATGAAAACTCCTGGTTTTATTTTGAGGAGATCATTAATAGCTAAATGCATTTATTTTATTTTACTCAGATTTTCATAGAGCACATTATTTATGCACTGTGATTGGTGTGTTTTTTAAATCAGCCTCCACTGTACACAGTCATTTTCTTAGCACTTTATGCTTACTTGAACTTCAGTGGCACAATTAACGTCTATATAAGTTTTCCTTCAAATTGTTTTTAATTCAGCAATGTAAAACAAATCTTACGAATACTAAGAATTTTTTTAAGAATAAGATTTTCTACAAAAATGTGACAGATTTTAGATATTTTGAAAAGAAATACTGTCTTTAGAAAGATTGAGTTAGAAATATTTGACCTAAATATCAACATATACTAAGTTAATATTCCTGGCTGAGAAAATAGGGGAAAAAAGCCTTGAGTCATACAATCTAGAATGTAAACAACTCATGGATATTTAATGAAAACTATACTTTAAGAATAATAAAAAGCAAAATTACAGTAAATTGAAAGATGGTACAAAGGCAAGAGTTTAAGATTTGTGAAGTGATAAACTGTTTTTGAAAAATGCAATAAAAATATAACTGAAATATTTAAAGGAAAATATATAATGCCATAATAATAATAAACTAAAAATAAAATGTAAAAGAATTGAGTGGCTTGATCATTGCAATATTATCAAAATTATTATCAAAAGAGCATTTGAGAAATTAAATGTTAGAGGATAAAATGGAGAAAATAGAGCTGAGCTATTTATCTCACAGGGGTGAGAAATAGCAAATAATATTTCATTCTTGATATTTATAATTGAGTAATTTATGTTCAGATACGTTGTTTAAGGCCTTAAGATTAGCTATCAGGGTGATTTGAATGTATATATTGCAAATCACTAGAGAAAAGTAAGAATAAAGATGAAAACCACAAGATGAGAAAACAAGACAAAATATGTAGAAAGAATATATTAAAGGCCTCCTTTACTGCTTTTCTTTGAAGTTTAAGATTCCCTGATCCAGGCGTCACTGTAACTATTTCAAAAGTCTGAGAATTAGAGACACAAACTAACTAGTTTGCCTTCTAGCTGTGGATGCACCCAGTTCTGCTGCTGCTAAGTCGCTTCAGTCGTGTCCGACTCTGTGCGACCCCAGAGATGGAAGCCCACCAGGCTCCCCTGTCCCCGGGATTCTCCGGGTAAGAACACTGGAGTGGGTTGCCATTTCCTTCTCCAATGCATGAAAGTGAAAAGTGAAAGGGAAGTTGCTCAGTCGTGTCCGATTCTTAGCGACCCATGGACTGCAGCCTACCAGGCTCCTCCATCCATGGGATTTTCCAGGCAAGAGTACTGGAGTGGGGTGCCATTGCCTTCTCCAATGTATTAAAAGTGTTAACCGAGGAAGACTATATTGTTCACACAGGGCAAAACACTGGGATTTTGCATTTTATTTTTTGTTAAAATCTATTTTAATTGAAATGTATACACATACATTAAGTGCACCAATAGGAGCTAGTAGTCAGCTCAGGAAGGATAAGGTTCAGCACCATGGAGAGTGCCCCTGAGCTGATGTCAGTCACAGGGCCCTTAGACCTACATTCACCGCCATCAATTCTGTTTTTCTGTTTTTGAGTTTTACATAAATGGGATGACACAGTCTGTCCTCTTTTGGGTATGGCTCTTCCGCTCTCAGTATTATGTCTGTGAGATTAATTCGTGGTTCTGTGTGTGCCAGTCAGTGTTTTATTCTCGTTGGTTTGTAATACTGCATCACAGGAATATGTTTCATATATCTAGTCTTTTTGAATTTTTCCAGCTTTGGCCAATAATGAGTAGTGCCTTTCTCCACCTTTCCTTTCCATATATATGATACCACCCACTTCTGTTGAGTTCATAAGAGTAGAATGTCTGGGACATGGTGTGTGTAAACATCTATTGGCAAACACATTTTCAAAACAACTCATCTAGGTCAAAACATGAAATTAGTGATACTTGACTATGTTTGGTCTATAAAGACATTATTTTATGAGAATCCTCATTGTTCCACATCTTCATCCATACGTGCTATTTTCATTTTTATATTTCACCCATTCTGATAACAGAGAAGGCGATGGTGACCCACTCCAGTAATTTTGCCTGGAAAATCCCATGGATGGAGGAGCCTGGTAGGCCGCAGTCCATGGGGTCGCTAAGAGTCAAACACAACTGAGTGACTTCACTTTCACTTTTCACTTTCATGCACTGGAGAAGGAAATGGCAACCCACTCCAGAATTCTTGCTGGAGAATCCCAGGGATGGAGGAGACTGGTGGGCTGCCCTCTATTGGGTCACACAGAGTCAGACACGACTGAAGCAACTTAACAGTAGCAGCAGCAGCGGCATTCTGATAGTATGCAATGGTACATCACTGTGGGTTTACTTAACTTTGCCTCTCCAACTAATAAGGTTGATAACATGTTCAGATGTCATTAACCATGTAGAGTCCCTCTTCCCAATTGTTACTGTATTTTCCTGTTTTGTTTGATAAGAATAGTGGTTAGAAACAAGCTATTCCATCAGAGCAAGAGTGGAAATGTCAGTGTCTTGATTATGAATCATCACCTTAACTGACCCTTATGGGTTTTTTTTTTTTTTTCTTGCTACAGAATTTCTTGCTAGTTTTGTTAAGTTTTTTCCCAATGAAATAAGTCTTTCATATAATGGCATCCATGGAATGTCAATAGCAGTCAATTAGGGAATGTGCAACTACCTAATGGATGGGGAAACAGTGGAAACAGTGTCAGATTTTATTTTTCTGAGGCTCCAAAATCACTGTAGATGATGACTGCAGCCATGAAATTAAAAGACGCTTACTCCTTGGAAGAAAAGTTATGAACAACCTAGAGAGCATATTGAAAAGCAGAGACATTACTTTGCCAACAAAGGTCCGTCTAGTCAAGTCTCTGGTTTTCCTGTGGTCATGTATGGATGTGAGAGTTGGACTGTGAAGAAGGCTGAGTGTGAAAGAATTGATGCATTTGAACTGTGGTGTTGGAGAAGACTCTTGAGAGTCCCTAGGACTACAAGGAGATCCAACCAGTCCATTCTGAAGGCGATCAGCCCTGGGATTTCTTTGGAAGGAATGATGCTAAAGCTGTGACTCGAGTACTTTGGACACCTCATGCGAAGAGTTGACTCATTGGAAAAGACATCTGCTGGGAGGGATTGGGGGCAGGAGGAGAAGGGGATGACAGAGGATGAGATGGCTGGATGGCATCACTGACTCGATGGATGTGAATCTGAGTGAACTCCGGGAGATGGTGATGGACAGGGAGGCCTGGCGTGCTGTGATTCATGGGGCTACAAAGAGTCGGACACGACTGAGCAACTGAGCTGAACTGATTTTTCCCATTATTGCTTTTTTGTCCCTTAAAAACAAATAATAATGAGAAAAAATCAGGTACATTTGTTTTTAGTGATTTGGAAGAACAGCTGTAATAACACTAATGAATGTAATGAGAAAAGAGGGTATTAAAAATGTAACATTGAGTGGCTTAACCACTCAATGCTACTCAATTTGCCACTTTACACCACCCTGCTTAGAATAAGGAGATGTTTGAAAATGAGCATTAAGCTAACATTTGAATCACTTTGTGACATTAATCACATATTTCTATGAATCCACACATTTCCAATTAGGCCTTTCAGGATATATTACATATTTTAAAAGGTTAACACTTGAAATCTCTGGGAAATACCATGAAATCTTTGATGGGAAATGTCTATGTATGTGAAAATGCCCTACATCATTATTTAAGAGACAGCATATCCAGTTTAGAGCCTTTGTGAGGAGGATTAGCTGTAAAAATACCAAAAGAAACTTATATATTATGTCTTCTTGTGGAGACTTAGAGTTTGATATTCCAAAATAACATGAATGTTTCTCTAACATTTTGAATATTTGTCAGAAATACCAAAGCTATATTACTTTGACAAATATGATATATATGAAAAATTATACAAAATAAAGCTATATTATTTTGACAAATATAATGTATATGAAAAAATGATAGTTGATTTTCTGCCTTTTCCAACATATCTGGGATTCTGTTTACACATATAAAAAGGCTATTAATCACTTTTAGATATCACTTTTACCTCTTATCACTAGCATTTATCTCTACTAGAATTGTGTTTACTTATAAAACAGATACTTTATTATTTTGTTGAAATTGGCCTAAGTTTGGAATTGATAAGTTACTAACCTAGTTTTCAGCTATTATAAAATTTTTTATTGAGGTATCAGTTCAGTTGAGTTCAGTTTAGTCGCTCAGTTGTGTCCGACTCTTTGCAACCCCATGAATGGCAGCACGCCAGGCCTCCCTGTCCATCACCAACTCCCGGAGTTCACTCAGACTCAACGTCCATTGAGTCAGTGATGCCATCCAGCCATGTCATCTTCTGTCGTCCCCTTCTCCTCCTGCCCCCAATCCCTCCCAGCATCAGAGTCTTTTCTGTTGAGTCAACTCTTCGCATGAGGTGGCCAAAGTACTCGAGTTTCAGCTTTAGCATCATTCCTTCCAAAGAATTCCCAGGGCTGATCTCCTTCAGAATGGACTGGTTGGATCTCCTTGCAGTCCAAGGGACTCTCAAGAGTCTTCTCCAACACCACAGTTCAAAAGCATCAATTCTTTGGCGCTCAGCTTTCTTCACAGCCCAACTCTCACATCCATACATGACCACAGGAAAAACCATAGCCTTGACTAGATGGACAATAGTCGGCAAAGTAATGTCTCTGCTTTTGAATATACTATCTAGGTTGTTCATAACTTTTCTTCCAAGGAGTAAGTGTCTTTTAATTTCATGGCTGCAATCACCATCTGCAGTGATTTGGGAGCCCAAAACAATAAAGTCTGACACTGTTTCCACTGTTTCCCCATGTATTTCCCATGAAGTGATGGGACCAGATGCCATGATCTTCTTTTTCTGAATGTTGAGCTTTAGGCCAACTTTTTCACTCTCCACTTTCACTTTCACCAAGAGGCTTTTTAGCTCCTCTTCACTTTCTGCCATAAGGGTGGTGTCATCTGCATATCTGAGGTTATTGATATTTCTCCCAGCAATCTTGATTCCAGCTTGTTTCTTCCAGTCCAGCGTTTCTCATGACGTACTCTGCATATAAGCCTTGACGTACTCCTTTTCCTATTTGGAATCAGTCTGTTGTTCATGTCCAGTTCTAACTGTTGCTTCCTGACCTGCATATAAGTTTCTCAAGAGGCAGGTCAGGTGGTCTGGTATTCATATCACTCTCAGAATTTTTCACAGTTTATTGTGATCCAAACAGTCAAAGGCTTTGGCATAATCAATAAAGCAGAAATAGATGTTTTTCTGGAACTCTCTTGCTTTTTCCATGATCCAGCAGATGTTGGCAATTTGAACTCTGGTTCCTCTGCCTTTTTGAAAACCAGCTTGAACATCAGGGAGTTCACGGTTCACATATTGCTGAAGCCTGGCTTGGAAAATTTTGAGCATTACTTTACTAGCGTGTGAGATGAGTGCAATTGTGTGGTAGTTTGAGCATTCTTTGGCATTGCCTTTCTTTGGGATTGGAATGAAAACTGACCTTTTCCAGTCCTGTGGCCACTGCTGAGTTTTCCAACTGTGCTGGCATATTGAGTGCAGCACTTTCACAGCATCATCTTTCAGGATTTGAAATAGCTCAACTGGAATTCCATCACCTCCACTAGCTTTGTTCATAGTGATGCTTTCTAAGGCTCATTTGACTTCACATTCCAGGATATCTGGCTCTAGATGAGTGATCACATCATCGTGATTATCTGGGTCATGAAGATCTTTTTTATATAGTTCTTCTGTGTATTCTTGCCACCTCTTCTTAATATCTTCTGCTTCTGTTACGTCCAGACCATTTCTGGCTTTTATCGAGCCCATCTTTGCATGAAATATTCCCTTGGTATCTCTAATTTTCTTGAAGAGATGTCTAGTCTTTCCCATTCTGTTGTTTCCCTCTATTTCTTTGCATTGATCACTGAAGAAGGCTTTCATATATCTTCTTGCTATTCTCTGGAACTCTGCATTCAGATGCTTATATCTTTCCTTTTCTCCTTTGCTTTTCACCTCTCTTCTTTTCACAGCTATTTGTAAGGCATCCTCAGACAGCCATTTTGCTTTTTTGCATTTCTTTTCCATGGGCATGGTCTTGATCCCTGTCTCCTGTACAATGTCACGAACCTCATTCCATAGTTCATCAGGAAGTCTATCTGTTAGATCTAGGCCCTTAAATCTATTTCTCACTTCCAGTGTATAATCATAAGGGATTTGATTTAGGTCATACCTGAATAGTCTAGCAGTTTTCCCTACTTTCTTCAATTTAAGTCTGAATTTGGTAATAAGGAGTTCATGATCTGAGCCACAGTCAGTTCCTGGTCTTGTTTTTGTTGACTGTATAGAGCTTCTCCATCTTTGACTGCAAAGAATATAATCAATCTGATTTCGGTGTTGACCATCTGGTGATGTCCATGTGTAGAGTCTTCTCTTGTGTTGTTGGAAGAGGGTGTTTGCTATGACCAGTGCATTTTCTTGGCAAAACTCTATTAGTCTTTGCCCTGCTTCATTCCTTATTCCAAGGCCAAATTTGCCTGTTCAGTTCAGTTCAGTCACTCAGTCGTGTCCAGCTCTTTGTGACCCATGAATCTCAGCACGCCAGGCCTCCCTGTTCATTACCATCTACCGGAGTTCACTCAGACTCACATCCATCGAGTCCGTGATGCCATCCAGCCATCTCATCCTCAGTCGTCCCCTTCTCCTCTTGCCCCAAATCCCTCCCAGCATCAGAGTCTTTTCCAATGAGTCAACTCTTCTCATGAGGTGGCCAAAGTACTGGAGTTTCAGCTTTAGCATCATTTCTTCCAAAGAAATCCCAGGGTTGATCTCCTTCAGAGTGGACTGGTTTGATCTCCTTGCAGTCCAAGGGACTCTCAAGAGTCTTCTCCAACACCACAGTTCAAAAGCATCGATTCTTCGGTGCTCAGCCTTCTTCACCGTCCAACTCTCACACCCATACATGACCACAGGAAAAACCATAGCCTTGACTAGAAAGTGCACAACATAGAGATTCAAAATTTTTATAAATGATGATCCATTATATAGTTATTATATAACATTGGCTATGTTCCCTGTGCTGCACAGTGTATCTCTGGACTCTGTTTGGTTTATGCATAGTCAGTGGGCATCTTTAAATCCTCCCCCATTCCTGTCCTCCCCTTCTCTCTTTCAATGGCTATCACTAATTCTCTATATCTGTGAGTCTTTGTTTTTGTTATATTCATTAGTTTCTTTTAGATTCCATGTGTAAATGGTAACATACTGTAATTGTCTTTAAAAAATTTTATTGAAGTATAGTTGATTTATGATATGCTAATTTCTGTTGTATGGCAAAGTGACTCAGTTCTACATATATCAGTATCTTTCACTGTTTGACATTTCATTAAGCGTAACACCATCCAAGTCCATCCATGTTGTTGCAAAGACTGTAATTTCATTTCTTTTTTATGTATTCCATTTTTGTGTGTGTGTGGGTCACATCTTCTTTATCCATTCATCTGTTGATGGACACTTACATTGCCTCCATATCTTGACTATTGTGTATAATGCTGCTGTGAACATTGGGGCTTGTGTATCCTTCATAATTAGTGTTCTAATTTTCCTTGGCAGTATACCCACGAGTGGAATTACTGGATCATACAGATTTCTCCTTGTTGTTGTTGTTATTTGAGGAATGCATATGCTTTTTTCCATGGTGTTTGAATCAATTCACATTCTCAGCAACACTGTAAGAGGATTACCTTTCTTCTACATCCTCACCAACATTTGTTGTTTGTTTTCTTTTTGATCATGGCCATTCTGACAGGTGAGGGGTGATATCTCATTGCGGTTTTGATTTGCATTTCCCTGGTGATTAGAGACTGTCTTTTCTCCATTGTATATTCCTGCCTCCTTTGTCAGACATTGATTGACTATCAGTGCATGGATTTATTTCTGGGTTCTCCTTTTTCTCCCCATTGATCCCGATCTGTTTTTGTGTGAGTATCATACAATTTGATTACTGTAGCTTTGTAGCATAGTGTGAACTTAGGAGGTATGATTTCAGTTTTCAGTTTCAGTTCAGTCACTCAGTTGTGTCTGACCCTTTGCGACTCCATGAACTGCAGCATGCCAGGCCTCCCTGTCCATCACCAACTCCTGGAGTCTACCCAAACTCATGTCCATTGAGTCGGTGATGCCATCCAGCCATCTCATCCTCTGTCGTCCCCTTCTCCTCCTGCCCTCAATCTTCCTCAGCATCAGGGTCTTTTCAAATGAGTCAGCTCTTCGCATCAGGTGTCTGAAGTACTGGAGTTTCAGCTTCAGTGCCAGTCCTTCCAATGAATACTCGGGACTGATCTCCTTTAGGATGGACTGGTTGGATCTCCTTGCAGTCCAAGGGACTCTCAAGAGTCTCCTCTGACACTATAGTTCAAAAGCATCCATTCTTCAGCGCTCGGCTTTCTTTATAGTCCAGCTCTCACATCCATACATGATCACTGGAAAAAACATAGCTTTGACAAGACAGACCTTTGTTGGCAAAGTAATGTCTCTGCTTTTTAATATGCTGTCTAGGTTGGTCATAACTTTCCTTCCAAGGAGTAAGCGTCTTTTAATTTCATGGCTGCAGTCACCATCTGCAGTGATATTGGAGCCCCCAAAAAGAAAGTCTGACACTATTTCCACTGTTTCCCCATCTATTTCCCATGAAGTGATGGGACCAGATGCCATGATTTTAGTTTTCTGAATGTTGAGCTCTAAGCCAACTTTTTCACTGTCCTCTTTCACTTTCATCAAGAGGCTTTTTAGTTCCTCTTCACTTTCTGCCATAAGGGTGGTGTCATCTGAGGTTATTGATACCTTCAGCTATATTCTTTCTCAGGACTGTTTTGACTATTTGGGGTCTTTTGTGTTTCCATAAAAATGTGAAAATTATTTTGTTCTAGTTCAGTGAAAAATGCCGTTGGTATTTTGATAGAGATTGTAGTAAATCTGTATATTGCCTTGGGTAGTGTGCTCATTTTAATAACGCAGTGCCAGTGTCTGAACATAGTGTATCTTTCCAACTTTCTGTTTGTGTCATCTTCAGTTTCTTTCATCACAGTCTTTTAGTTAGGTCATCAGCTAAGTCACCAGGTAAGATTTATTATTGAATAATGAGCTAATATTCATAAAATATTCCATATAATGCCTAGTAGGTGATTCTTAAGATACAAATATCTGTGAAATAAAAATAATAGGAGAAAAAATAGAGCAAGATGTTAAAGGTGTTGAAATAAACAAATAGTGTCAAGATTCAGAAGTACAAAATAAGTGTTAGAATTAAATTTATAGAAGTGGGAAAAAATAGAAACTGGTATAATTGAAAAGCTCAGTGATTTAGTAAAAGTCATTCAGAAAATAGAACTGTAAAGTATCAAAATGGAAGGTAGAATTGAAGAACCCAGCTAAAATTCACAACCCCTGGGGAGACTGTTCACACCCTAGTGATTTGTTGATTTATCATACATTCTAACACACGACAACAAAATATCTTGTGTCAGCAAAGCCCTCATACTGTGATAACTTTCTGAGAGGAAAAATAAAGTTTTCTTGAGAAGTAGATGTACTTTTAAAATTTGCATGAAGGTAGGTTGGAGGTGTCTAATCAGGGATCTTGAAATCATCTATTCAGTAAACCCATGAATACTATGTGTTGCATTTCTAGGCAAAGAGCAGACTTAACTAATTATAAAAATACTAAATGCTTCCAGTTTTTAATAATGAACCCAAATTATAGAACTTAATGTGAAGATCTATTAGCAAAAAAATAGAAAAGTATAAGATGTGGAGATGGCTTTCCTGGTGGCTCAATCAGTAAAGAATCTGCCTGCTATGTGGGAGATGTGAGTTTGACTTCTGGGTTGGGAAGATCCCCTGGAGAAGAAAATGGCAACCCAGTCCAGTATTCTTGGCTGGGAAATCCCATGGACAGAGGGGCCTGGTAGGCTACAGTCTTTGGGGTCACAAAGTGTTGGACACGACTTAGCCACTAAATAATAACAGCAAAGACATGGATAAGGAAGTTATGTTTAATAATAAGCAGAGAGAAGAAATAAGATTAAGGAAAATAAATAGCAAAACATGAATATTAAAAAATTTAGAGGCTATGGCCAATAATTTTCTTTCAGTCAAATAACATTATTTTGAAAATGGGATTTATAAACAATTTACAGTTCATGGCTTTCTGTTTTCAGAGAAAGCTTTAAATTAGTGGAAATAGTTTTCACCTCACTTTGTATTGTTTTTCTGTTTTCATAAAAACCTGACTTAATGTTTTTATTTTTAAATGGAACTGTTTCACTGTCAAAGAAAAAAAAAATGTGCCCCAGCTAAAATAAACAGAAAACAGGAAGAAAGAGCCTTAGTTTTCAGGGAAATTGCAGTATGCCAGATGGCTCATGTGTTAATAGGAATATTAAGACAATGTATGCTGACTCCAAAAGTCACCATTTCAATCAGCTTCCTCAAATATGACTAGTACATGAAAAGCTCTAAGGACAGCATTTATCGGAAGGACAAATGTAAAGATCACAGCATTAGTATATATAGTGTATATACCTTATACTGCACCCCATCACTTCATGGGAAATAGGTGGGGAAACAGTGGAAATAGTGTCAGACTTTCTTTTTTGGGGCTCCAAAATCACTGCAGATGGTGACTGCAGCCATGAAATTAAAAGACGCTTACTCCTTGGAAGAAAAGTTATGACCAACCTAGAGAGCATATTGAAAAGCAGAGATATTACTTTGCCAACAAAGGTCCGTCTAGTTGAGGCTCTGGTTTTTCCAGTGGTCATGTATGGATGTGAGAGTTGGACTGTGAAGAAAGCTGAGCGCCAAAGAATGGATGCTTTTGAACTGTGATGTTGGAGAAGACTCTTGAGAGTCCCTTGGACTGCAAGGAGATCCAACCAGTCCATTCTGAAGGAGATAAACCCTGGGATTTCTTTGGAAGGAATGATGCTAAAGCTGTAACTCGAGTACTTTGGACACCTCATGCGAAGAGTTGACTCATTGGAAAAGACATCTGCTGGGAGGGATTGGGGACAGGAGGAGAAGGGGACGACAGAGGATGAGATGGCTGGATGGCATCACTGACTCGATGGACGTGAGTCTGAGTGAACTCCGGGAGATGGTGATGGACAGGGAGGCCTGGCGTGCTGTGATTCATGGGGTCGCAAAGAGTTGGACACGACTGTGCGACTGAACTGAATATATTTATATTGTTGTGATTTAGATGCTAAGTTGTATCCAACTCTTTGGGACCCTGTGGACTGTAGCCTGCCAGGTTACTCATTCCATGGGATTTCCCAGGCAAGAAGACTGGAGGGGGTTGCCATTTCCACCTCCAAGGGATCTTCCTGACCCGGGAATTGAATGCATGTGTCCTGCATTGGCAGGCAGATTCTTTACTGCTGAGCCACCAGGGAAGCAATATGTTTATAGTTCCAATTCTAATGAGTTTTATACAGTTCAAAAAAACGTTATCCCCAGTTACAAAGCCTTTCTCCTGCACCCAGATGCAGTGTGCCACATATCAGCAAAATATCAATCAAAAGACTAAAATTAAGTTGTATTTATCAAACCTATTTGACTTTGCTCTGAAGAATAATTTCGCTTTATTTCATATTTCTTTGCCATTAATGAGGATGTTACTATATTGGGTTGCTTAGTGGTACAGTTTGCATAATATTGTACAATACTATGTACCCAATGTGAGGAGTATCATTGATTAATACAAGAAATGAATCATATCAGCTGTGTGTATTGAGGGAATGATCAGAAATCTTGCAAGTGACATCAGTAGATGGTAGTGTTGAAACTAATGCCTAAGAAGGCACGTTTGATACAGTTTGATTAGATATGTTTTGTACTTCCCATGATTTTCTCATAAAGTTAGGTACCTTCCTGTGCAGCTGACAAGACTGCCACTACCCTAGGGAGAGTGTTTTCAGAATGTCGCTAATGTCATAGACCCGCTCTTAATGCTCTAAGTGAGAAACCAGGATAAATAGAAATTGACATATGTATTCCCCAGGTACTTATTGCCTGACAGATACTTTTCAGGCTCATTGCTGATGCTGGAGAGAGAAAAACAGTGTCCTGTCCTCAAGGGATCTGTGTGGACCTGAAAACCAAAATGTCTTTTATTTTTTTGCTTTTTATTCCCTAAAGAGATAAATCCTTTAAGTTAGGCAGCACTTAATACACACATAAGAGTCAAACTTGCTTTTAACAGTGTTTTCTGCCACAGTGAGAATCTATAGAGAGAACTTCCCGAGGCTGAATTTCATTTGAAGGTAAGATATCAAAAGGCCCGTTCTGGAGTGTGAGGGCCAGAGTTTCACATTGCAGTTGCTTCAGTAATGTCACATTATTTTTTCTTTCAAAATGTTTTCTTGAAAACACAACCGTTAATCCCCTCAGTTAAAACAATTCATAGGGTGAATCAAGCATTGCTTACTACCCCATCTTGTCCTCTCAAACGTATCACCAACAGGGGCACATACTGATGTGCTTGAATGAAACACCATCATGTGTGTTTCAATCACATGTACGAGGTTGAATGGGTTCTTTCTCTTATTTCCTAAGGTAAAAGCTGAGGGTGATTAATTGTAGTTCTTCTTTTCAGATTCATGCATTTAGTATTATAAAAATTCCCTGTAAGAACTGAGTTAGCTGCATTCCACAAGGTTTGAGACGTTATATTTTTATTTTCATTTACTTCAAAGAATTTCTCTGTAGTTTCTCTGAGACTTCTTTTTTGACTCATGCATTATTTAGAAGTGTGTTGTTTACTTTCTGAATTTTGGGAGACTGTTAGATTTATTTCTATTGGTGTTGTACTCTGTGCCTGGGCTAAGTCGCTTCAGTTGTGTGAGCCCATGGACTGCAGCCCGCCAGGCTCCTCTGTCCATGGGGATTCTTCAGGCAAGAACACTGGAGTGGATCACCATGCCCTCCTCCAGGGGAATCTTCCCAACCCAGGGACCAAACCCGTGTCTCTTACATCTCCTGGATTGGCAGGCAGGTTCTTTATCACTAGTGCCTCCTGGGAAGCCCTTTCCTTTGTTGATACACATCTTAATTCAAGTACCCGGTGTAAGATAATATGTTATATGATTTCTATTTAAAAATTCATTTAGGATATGTGTCATGGACCAGAAAATTATCTATTTGGATAATATTTTCTGTGAACTTGAGAAGAATGTTTCCTGTGTTATTAAATGGGGTGTTCTGTTAGCTTTCCTGATGTCTACGAGGGTAAAGAATCTGCCTCCAATGCAGGAGACCTGGGTTTGAATCCTGGCATGGGTAAGATCCCCTGGAGCAGGGTATGGTAGCCCACTATGGTATTCTTGCCTAGAGAAAGAATCCCATGGTCAGAGGAGCCTGGTGGGCTACAGTCCATGGGGTTGCAAGAGAGTCAGACATGACTGAGCGATTACAGTTTCTTTCCCTTTTCAAATATGTCAGTTAAGGTAGTTGAGAATGCTGTTCAGGTCATTCATAACCCTCACTAATTTACTCCTTACATGTTGTATCAGTTATCAGAGAAAAGTGCTAAAGTCTTCAAATAAATTAATAGATGTGTCTCATTTCTCCTCTCTAATACATCAATTCATTGCCTTATAAATTTTGAACCTCTGTTTTTGAGTGTGTACTCATGGAGGATTATGATTCTTGGAGAACTGACTCATTTTTATCATGTCATGCCCCTCATTATTCCTAACAATTTCCATTTATCTGAAATCTACCTGGTCTGAAATTAGTAGAGTGAGTAAGTGAGTAAAGTCGCTCAGTCATGTCCGACTCTTTGCGACCCCATGGACTGCAGCCTACCAGGCCTCTCCCTCCATGGGATTCTCCAGGCAAGAGTACTGGAGTGGGTCACCATTTCCTTCTCCAGGAAATTAGTAGAGCTATTCCAGTTTTCTTTAGTTTAGTTTTGAATCATTTATTATTCTACATGCATTAACTTCTAACCTCCAAAATCCTTAGATGCTTAATGTAGGTTTCTTGTATACAGTATATATCAGGGTATTACTTTTGCTTCCAATTTGGCTATTTCTTTTTTTTTTTTAACTGGATCATGGCATCCGGTTCCATCACTTCATGGTGAATAGATGGGAAAACAATGAAAACAGTGACAGACTTTATTATCTTGGGCTCCAGAATCACTGCAGATGGTGACTGTTGCTGCTGCTGCTGCTGCTGCTAAGTCGCTTCAGTTGTGTCCAACTCTGTGCGATCCCATAGACAGTAGCCCACCAGCTCCCCTGTCCCTGGGATTCTCCAGGCAAGAGTAGTGGAGTGGGGTGCCATTGCCTTTTCCAGATGGTGACTGCAGCCATGAAATTAATAGACACCTGCTCCTTGGAAGAAAAGCTATGACCAACCTAGACAGCATATTAAAAAGCAGAGACATTCCTTTGCCAACAAAGGTCTGTGTAGCCAAAGCTATGATTTTTCCAGTGGTCATGTATGGATGTGAGAGTTGGACTATAAAGTAAGCTAAGCGCCAAAGAATCGATACTTTTGAACTGTGGTGTTGGAGAAGTCTCCTGAGAGTCCCTTGGATTGCAAGAAGATCTAATCAGTCCATCCTAAAAGAAATCAGTCCTGAATATTCATTGGAAATACTGATGCTGAAGTTGAAACTCCAATATTTAGGCCTCCTGATGTGAAGAAATGACTCATTGGAAAAGGCCCTGATGCTTGGAAAGACTGAAAGTGGGAGAAGAAGGGGATGACAGAGGATGAGATGGTTGGATAGCATCACCGTCTTCATGGACATGAGTTTGACCAAGCTCCAAGAGTTGGTGATGGACAGGCAAGCCTGGGGTTGCAAAGAGTCGGACATGACTTAGCGACAAACTGAACTGACTGGCTATTTTTTAACTGGTTTGTTTAAAATATTCACATATAAAATCTGTTCAGTTCAGTCGCTCAGTCATGTCTGACTATTTGCGACCCCATGAATCGCAGCATGCCAGGCCTCCCTGTCCATAACCATCTCCTAGACTTCACTCAAACTCACATCCATGAGTCAGTGATGCCATCCAGCCATCTCATCCTCTGTCGTCCCCTTGTCCTCCTGCTCCCAATCCCTCCCAGCATCAGAGTCTTTTTCCAGTGAGTCAGTTCTTCGCATGAGGTGGCCAAAGTACTGGAGTTTCAGCTTTAGCATCATTCCTTCCAAAGAATACCCAGGACTGAGCTCCTTCAAAATGGACTGGTTGGATCTCCTTGCAGTCCAAAGGACTCTCAAGAGTCTTCTCCAACACCACAGTTCAAAAGCATCAATTCTTCGGCGCTCAGCTTTCTTCACAGTCCAACTCTCACATCCATACATGACCACAGGAAAAACCATAGCCTTGACTAGACGGACCTTAGTCGGCAAAGTAATGTCTCTGCTTTTGAATATGCTCTCTAGGTTGGTCATAACTTTTCTTCCAAGGAGTAAGCGTCTTTTAATTTCATGGCTGCAGTCACCATCTGCAGTGATTTTGGAGCCCCCCCCAAATAAAGTCTGACACTGTTTCCACTGTTTCCCCATCTATTTCCCATAAAGTAATGGGACTGGATGCCATGATCTTAGTTTTCTGAATGTTGAGCTTTAAGCCAAGTTTTTCACTCTCCTCTTTCACTTTCACCAAGAGGCTTTTTAGTTCCTCTTCACTTTCTGCCATAAGGGTGGTGTCATCTGCATATCTGAGGTTCTTGATAATTCTCCCAGCAATCTTGATTCCAGCTTGTGCTTCTTCCAGCCCAGCGTTTCTCATGATGTTAGAAAGTTAACTGCATAGAAGTTAAATAACCAGGGTGACAATATACAGCCTTGACGTACTCCTTTTCCTATTTGGAACCAGTCTGTTGTTCCATGTCCAGTTCTAACCGTTGCTTCCTGACCTGCATATAGGTTTCTCAAGAGGCAGGTCAGGTGGTCTGGTATTCCCATCTCTTTCAGAATTTTCCATGGTTTATTGTGATCCATATAGTCAAAGGCTAGTCAATAAAGCAGAAATAGATGTTTTTCTGGAACTCTCTTGCTTTTTCCATGGTCCAGCAGATGTTGGTAATTTGATCTCTGGTTCCTCTGCCTTTTCTAAAACCAGCTTGAACATCTGGAAGTTCACGGTTCATGTATTGCTGAAGCCTGGCTTAGAGAATTTTGAGCATTACATATAAAATAATTAGTGATAAAGTTGGCTTAAAACCTACCATCTTGCTAGCTATGATCTGTTCACTGTATCGTTTTTCCTCTTTTTCTGTCCTCTCATTTTAAGTAAGTTTTTATGACTCCGTTTAGTCTCTTCTATTGATTTATCAGATTTGTGTTTTGGAGGAAACTTTTAAAATGATTGTCTTAGGGTTGCAATGTATATATTTTTAAGGTTTTTAAAATAACATTTATTTATTAAAAGTTAACATGTGCATAATAGGAAAGCAAAAAGCACAAGAAGCAAAACATAATTAATCTGAGGACCCTTCATACAACTGCAAACTACTTTATATGCAGCAATATAACTTTACAGAAACGTACTCCAGTCACTCCCTTGCATTTCTTCTGCCATGTTACCATTTATTTCAGCTTAGGTTATGATTGTGTGAGGTGCTTGTCTATCATATGGAGTAAGTGTTTCTCTGCACTCTCCGTTCTATCATGCAATCAAGAGCATCATATGTTTTTTCTTCTGTTTTCCTTGTTGTGTGGGTGGAAGGGACCTAACTGCAGCATTCTATATCTTCAAGCTGAAATTGAAATTTAGATCTTATTTTATAGGCCCAAACTAAGTTCATGTCATTTTCCACCTGGGTTTTATAACCATGGATCCTTGTGTCTCTCAAATCTTTTATCTTTTTGTCCTCTCTCAAGTTCAGACTGGCTGATCTTTGTCACCTTTTGGATGTCCCAAAGATACCTTAGGTCCACTGTGCTTCAAAATAGAACACACATTACCTTCCTTATTTCTTAAAATTTTTAAATTTATGGTCAGTCCAAATGCTCAGAATATCCCTAGACTATTTACTGTATTCATTACTCTACGTCTAATCATTCAGTCATTCACACCCCTAACTACTTATTATTTGGCCCATGTTCTTATTGCTCTTGTGAAGGACTTTTTTTTTTTTTTTCTCTCATTTGGGTACATTTTAAACACTTCCATCTTCTAACAATGTTAAAAATTTATTTCTTTCTAAACATAAGTCTTTCCATACCACCTGCCTAACATCTCTGAGCTTTTACTTATGTTACTTTCTTAAAACACCCTAACACTTTTGAAAGCAGGAGTTTACTTCTACTAAGTCCCTAACTTTATCCAAATTATTTCTACACTTTTCTTCTAATAAATGTTCCTCCAGCGACTCTTTGCAGAACTCTTTGGCTAGAATAAGTGCTTCTCTGGAGCTATCAGAGAACTGTGGCTCTGTCACAAGGAGGTTAGGAGGTTGCACAGCTCCTAAAATATCTATATTTAGGTTCTTTTCTCTATAGTACCTTCTTTCAGGTCAAATAGGTTTTTTATGTTTGTCTTTGTTTCTCCAGCATTTGAGTCAATTTTTTTTTTTTTTAACTTGAATAGAAAGAGATACAATTGTAACTGCTGAGTTGATACTTTATTGTTCCAAAGAATACAGAGGGATTTCTTCCTAGAGTTCATATAAGTTCAGTCACTGAATTTAGTTTGGTTTTGGTTTGGGGCTTTGTTTTAGCTTTAACTTTTTTTTTTTATGCTTGTATATTCCAACATGGAATGGTCTATGTGGGCAAAGGAGGTTCAATTTTTCCTGGCTTTCATTTTTCTAAAGTATCTTAGGTTGCTAAGGTTCCAGCTACCCAAGGCAAGTGAAAGTTGGAGGCTCTCTACACTTCCCTCCACGGCTCCCTTCTAACCTACAAAGCTTTGCTTCAGCTCGCCACACTAAAGATGTGGACTTGGGTGGTGGTTGATATATACTGACAACTATCTCCTGGGAGCAGTGGAATCAGAGTATCCCCTGGGAAGTTATGCAGGACGTTTAGTAGGCAGAGAGATCCCAAGAGCAGAGGGATCATTGTATTATTGTATTATTTATTCTTGAAATATTTGACATTTTATTTTATCCTTAGTTTCATGATTCGTCATTATGGAAACTTGAACAAACTGTGTAGATGACAATATCAGAAGCAATTTGGGATTGTTATATGGGTTTCTGATGAGACATGATGCCTCCCACCTGGGGTCAGTCAAAGTTGCTTTAAGGAGAAGAAGAATTATCCCCGGGGCGTCAGGCCCTGGGTAGGCGGGAGCCGTGAAAGCTCCTCAATCCGTGTGATTCAGTTGTGACATAGCATTTCCCATCCTGCACAACTCTCTGGAGCATTCAGTGCCAAAACCATGATTTGTCTTGAGAATCTACTGAGTCGTACAGCAGGCACACTTCTGTCACTCCTTTCTCCCCACTGGTAGGATAGACGTCATTGCTGGTCTCTACGGGTAAGAGTGTATTCCTCTACCTACTTGCCCCTGTCTTGTTCCTTTAATTAACATTCAAGCTGAGTCTAAGATATATTAAGGGTGGTACCATCACTCTAACATGAATGCCCTTCCTGGACATAAGAAACTACTGATGTCTGTCAGGTGACAGTGTAAGTACAATAAAAAAAAGGACCAATGTTGAAAGATGACCTGGAAGGTGTTGCCAACATCCTTTTTAAAAATCAGTTCTATACATAGTAATTCTCCATTTTGGGGGGAGAAAAATAACTAAACCTGACTCCAGGGTTCATTTGCTAGATGATGCTCTGTTATCTAATGAAGAAAAAAAGAAACTCATTTCTGATTCAGGCAACTGAGTCACTATTTTAAAATCTCCAGTGCAGTTCATTTCCTACCTGGACTGAGATCTTGTGATAGATTCGTTAGGTTCTAGGTTACCATGGCAACAAGTCATTATTTCCAAAAGTAATTTGACACATCTCAAGGTTTTAGCCCTTCTGTATTCCTATACGGTGCTACAAAGAAAAAGTGTTAGTTAACTTTAGAATATTTCTACTGGAGGCCACAAGGGAAAAGTACAGTATTTTCCTTCAAAACTGCTAGCCCCAGAGGAAGCTTAATTGAGATTTTTAGGAAAAATCATCCATTGCAGCATAAATCATATTGATGCCACATTTACTTTTCAATCTTGCAGGCTTTGTGGAAAAATACATGTAGGATTAGTTGCATTTTTTTTCAATTAAAATGGAACATAATGAAATAGAAATGGTAAACCCATTTGAACCTTCATCTTCTCCTACCTTATTTATAATGACATATTATATTACTGGCTTTTTACTAGGTGACAAGTCAGTCATGGAGTTTTACTCATGTAACATCATCTAACAATCTACCTTTTACTTTAAAAGCTTAGAAATAAAGAACAGAATACATAATATATAAGGAATTGTTATAATAATACACTGTTCAGTGCACATGAAAATTATTTTCTAGTTAGCAGGGCACCAAGGGTATCCATCATTTTCTTAAGCTTCAGGAAGTGAAATCATCAGTTAAAAAACAATCTGATATGGAAAGACATTAGCTCACTAATTGACCGTGTGTAAGGCATTGCACTACCTTTTTCTATAATGTTAATTGAATTTCATGTAGCACTCGGCTATTAGGGGTGTCATATCTGTAGTTTATATATATTTAGGTTCAGGAAAATTAAATAATTTTTGATTGTTAATAAATGAGAGAGAATTAGCTCCAAATGATTTAGTTTCTTGTGGTTCAAGAGTTTGTGTTCGTGCCATGATGATGTATAGCCCATGTTTACTTGGATTAATCATAGTATCACCTCACGTTCTATGAGACTGGAACTCTATAGACAAGCATGTGTTGCTTATTAGAGAAAGAAACAGGGAAAGGTTAAAGAAAAACAGGGGCAATTCTGAAGAAAGTGCTCTAGTGGCAATTAGACCTGGTCACCAGCCATTAGAACTGACTGAGCTCTTAAAAATCAAGATTTATACAGGGGTCAAAGGCTCCCTGATGGCTCAGTTGGTGAAGAATCTGCCTGCAATGCAGGAGACCCCGGTTCAATTCCTGGGTTGGGAAGATCCGCTGGAGAAGGGTTAGGCTACCCACTCCAGTATTCTTAGGCTTCCCTTGTGGCTCAGCTGGTAAAGAATCTGCCTGCAATGTGGGAGACCTGGGTTGGATCCCTGGGTTGGAAAGATCCCCTGGAGAAGGGAAAGGCTACCCACTCCAGTATTCTGGCTTGGAGAGACCATGGGTCACAAAGAGTTGGACGTGACTGAGTGACTTTCACTTTCAAAGGACACAGTGTTAGTCCTTTGGCTACCTGATGTGAAGAGCTGACTCGTTGGAAAAGACTCTGATGCCCTCTGATTGAAGGCAGAAGAAGTGGGTGGCAGAGAATGAGATGATTGGATGGCATCACCGACTCAATGGACTAGAGTTTGAGCAAATTCCAGGAGATGGTGAAGGACAGGGAAGTCTGATGTGCTGCAGTCCTTGGTGTTGCCATGAGTCAGATACAACTTAGTGATTGAACAGAAGCAGCAACAAAAGAGAAAGGGAAGAAGAGTTCTGCCACAAAGGAGCATTATTTCTATGTTAAACAGTTTATTAGGCTCCAATTAAAATAAATAAATTTAAATTAAAAGAATAAGCACAATTGTTGCCTAATATTATTGCATATACTTTTGAAAGATGTATAACCTTGATGATTTTTAAATTTTTTACATGGGAAGTATTTTGATATTAACCTGAGAAATCAATACATCATCAAGCAGAATCTTCTTTGTAATGAAGGGGAAAATATTTTTTGTAAGATTGTAAGCTTCATGAGATCACTGTTAAGTCAGCATCATTTTTTTTTTTTTTTTGTATTTTTATATTACCTAGGTATGGAAGGCAATGGCACACCACTCCAGTACTCTTGCCTGGAAAATCCCATGCAAGGAGGAGCCTGGTAGGCTGCAGTCCATGGGTCGCTAAGAGTCGGACATGACTGAGCGACTTCACTTTGACTTTTCACTTTCATGCACTGGAGAAGGAAATGGCAACCCACTCCAGTATTCTTGCCTAGAGAATCCCAGGGATGGGGGAGCCTGGTGGGCTGCCGTCTATGGGGTTGCACAGAGTTGGACACGATTGAAGCGACTTAGCAGCAGCAGCAGCAGCAGGCATGTAATAGATTCAATGACTTCGTATAATGTAGGAAATGGCAAGTTTATTTGGAGCTTTCCTCGGTAATGTTTCAGAGCAACAGAAAGAACTATAATGCTTGTGTGCATTTATGTGATGCAGGAATTATAGTCCTGGGCCTTTCTGCCTCTCTGTATTGCAAGCTTCTTCAGGGAAGGACTCATGTTTGTTCCTTGTTGGATCCTTCTGCTGCTGCTAAGTCACTTCAGTCATGTCCAACTCTGTGCGACCCCACAGATGGCAGCCCACCAGGCTCCCTCATCCCTGGGATTCTCCAGGCAAGAACACTGGAGTGGGTCTCCATTTCCTTCTCCAATGCATGAAAGTGGATCCTGAAAGGCAGGCAAATCACAGCAAGGTTCTAAGTATTTATGGAATTAAATGATAAAATCATTTGCTTTTGTTTTACGTAATTTGGAAAAAAGAGAAAATGTTTTAAATATTAAAAAGACTTTGTCATCTCATATCAACATTTTCTTTTTATTTTGCCCACTGACAAACACAAAATAAGACAAACAATAACAGGAATCAAAGAATGACTAGTTACGTTGGAAAATATACTAGATTATAATTAAATATTGAAGATTTCTGTATTCAGTCTTAGATTAAGGGAATAGGCAAAATATGTACTTGACTCAATAAAAAAAAATACACAGAGACCTAGGTCTAACAAAGGAAAAATCAACCTCATTTTAACTTGAATGAGTACAAGTTAATTTTCTTTGCATTTTTAAAAATCTACAGCATATTTGTGGAGAAGGCAATGGCACCCCACTCCAGTACTCTTGCCTGGAAAATCCCATGGACAGAGGAGCCTGGTAGGCTGCAGTCCATGGGGTTGCTAAGAGTCGGGCACGACTGAGCGACTTCCCTTTCCCTTTTCACTTTTCATGCATTACAGAAGGAAATGGCAACCCACTCCAGTATTCTTGCCTTGAGAATCCCAGGGACAGAGGAGCCTAGTGGGCTGCTGACTGTGGGGTCGCACAGAGTCAGACACGACTGAAGCGACTTAGCAGCAGCAACAGCATATTTGAAATTAATTCCTGGGATTTGATTATTCTTTAAACTGCTTTCTATCAACTATCCATATATACAAAACAAATATTCTCAATATCAAGAGTATGGCTCATCCCAAAGCATGCAATTTAATATTTTCTAAAGTATAAGTGAAGTACAGGTGATATTCTCAAATTAGAAAAATTCATATCCTTAGGAAAAGTGTAGATTTTTTACTTGCTCTTACAGTTGAAATTCTTGTGTAATGATCAGAGCTGTCTTTAGGGGCTACTGAGATTGGTGACATCACCAGTGTCTAAGCTGCAGTTCTCATAAATGTTGTTGGTATTGCAATACCTACTTTGATCCATGAGTAACATAGATTTAATTTTTTCTTTTTCACTGCAGATGTTTACTACTAAGGAAAAATTGCCTTGAAAAACATCCATTCATGAAAGAGTCTTTATCATGGTGGGTGGCAATTCAATGGGAAAAAATTAGAAATTTAACCTGTGAACCTAAAATAAAAGTGTACTATTAACATAACAGGTGTTAGTATGCTCTCTGGCTAATTAATACTTATTTTAAAATGCATTATTAGATAGAAAAGATGGAAGGAATGATTGCTGGTAAAGAATAAAAATATTAATCCAGAATAGTATTGTTTTGTTTATGGTGATAGTCTCATGAAGAAATGGCAAGACTCCATTGCATTAGTCCATGTGCTTCATAAAGCTTCATAAAACTCACATAAATTCCCTGTGTGTAGGTACAGGTCTCCTTTAAAACATGGCTATTTGCATGGAGAGAAGGGAATGAAAACAGTTAGGGGAACGTGGTATCCTGGAAATGTGGGGAGGTTTTTTGCTAATTTTAAGAGTAAACTGTAATATACTAAAGTTAATAATTTTTCATATTCTTTACAAAATACAGAGTAATCAAAAGGAACATTTAAAAAAGGTTAACCAAGCATTTCGCTAGTATGAATATTTTAATAATTTTTGAAAAGTGCCATACTCTATTAAATACACTTCATTACAATGATGAAACTTTTGAAAAGGCTTTGTGTTTCCATCTGTGCATGCTGGAAGCACCCTTTGAATACTGAGTAACAGATGCTATATGCAATCTTAGTCGATAAAATCAATCCTTTATTACTTCTGCTGTGAAGATGTATTTCTGTGTCCAAGAGCTCTACAATTAAGATTTTCCATATGTGAGACCAACTGAACAAATACTTTTATGCCATAATCAATTTTCTGCTAAGATGTCAACAAAATTTATATTATAACAATTAGCTTAATATCCAGTAATAGTAAAGGCAAGCTTGAGCTTTGTATAATAGTGCAGCATTCTAAAGGAGACTTTTTAGATGTGCCATGAATTGGTCAATGTAAAACAGCAAGAGAGCTTCTCTGGTGGCACCGTGGCAAAGAATCCACCTGCCAATACAGGAGATGCGGGTTTGATTCCTGGGTTGGGAAGATCTCCTGGAGGAGGGAATAGCAATCCACTCTAGTATTTGCTTGCAAAATCCCATGAACAGAGGAGTCTAGGAGACTGCAGTCCATGGGGTTACAAAAGAGTCAGACACAACTTAGCAAGTAAACAACAACAAAAAAGTAGCAATAAGTTAATATACACAGGTGAATGTTCCCACTAACAGAGCCCTCATTTCAAACAGTCTTCCTCTCCATTTATGCTGGATGTAAGTGAAGGTCACTCAGTCATGTCCACTTTGGGACTCCATGGACTGGAATTCTCCAGGCAAGAATAGTGGAGCAGGTAGCCTTTCCCTTCTCCAGGGATGCTTGATGTAAACTTTATTTTAAATTGAATAACCATTTCTTACAATCTCTCAAAGGGACTTACTGAATAGAATTTTAAAATTAGGCTTGACTCAAGCATTAACCCTTCTACCACAGAGAAGGGCATATGGATTGTGAAGCCAAGGAGACTGTTCCCCGTAATTCTTCCCAGTAAGAGACTCCAGAATGGTGGGTTTTCAGTCTTTTCCCTCTGCTCATGTCTGTCAGTTCTTTCTGCAAACTGCTTGAATGCTTTTGAGGTGCAAGATTGCTTCAGACTTGCTTATGTCAGAGGAACCCTGATGGTGATTTGTCCTCTATTATGGAAGAAAGTTCATATATTTTATGAAGGGATTTCACAGCCAAGAGATAGTTGCTTCACAGCTGTGAGCTGGTCGGGCAGTGTTGTATTAATCTGAGATGACGAGAGAGATGATCTCTGATCTCTGGATACAAAAGGGGGATATCCAGGGAAAATACTAGTATTTTACTTACTCTGTTGTTGCTTTTCAGTCGCAAAGTCACGTCCAACTCTCTGCACTCCCATGGACTCACCTTTCCTCCACTCTCTCCTGGAGTTTGTTCACATTCATGTCCATTGAGTCGGTGATGCTACCTAACCATCTCATCCTCTGCTGCCTCCTACTCCTGTATATTCACCCTCCCAGCATCCACATCAAGCGGCCAAAGTATTAGAGCTTTAGCATCAGTCTTCCAACAAGATTCAGAGTTGACTTGCTTTAGGATTGACTGGTTTGATCTTGCAATCCAAGGGACTCTTAAGGGTCTTCTCCAGCACCACAATTTGAAAGTATCAATTCTTTGGCTCTCAGCCTTCTTTATGGTCCAAATCTCACATCTGTACATGACTACTGGAAAAACCATAGCTTTGACTATATGGACCTTTGTCAGCAAAGTGATGTCTCTGCTTTTTAATACACTGCCAAGGTTTGTCATAGCTTTCCTTCTAAGGAACTTCATTTCATAGCTTCAGTCCCTGTGCACACTCTGATTAAGTGGTAATGTTGATATATGAGCTAATGTTCATTGAAACTTGCTAGTCATCCCTTCAACAGTGATTTATTTATTGGGCACCAAATACTGTTTTTAGGTTCTATGAATCTGGGGGCACCCAGGGCAGATGAAACCTCAATCCTCACAGAGTTCATTCCATTGTGAGGTGACAGACGATAAATGCATACTTTGCTGTCCTGATTCGAGCTTCCTCTTTTTTCTTCTTGGTTGATGCTGCAGTGGGAGAATTACACTGACTTTGACCTTGAAAAATCTTCTCAATGGAGTCAAGAAAATCTAGATTAAAATTCTCTTCTATCTGTGTTTTCATCTTGAATAAAATAGCCCTTCATCCTCCTTATTGATAAAGATTTTATGGTCTCATGGAATACTCTTTATTGACTTTTCTTGGATAATGTGAGTTTATTATAAAAATATGGATAGGAGTATTGGATACAATAATACTAGACATATGGTTGACCTCAGGCAGACTTTCTTTTTTTTTTTTTTTGGTTTCCCAATGCATGTAAAAGGTTGTTTTTTTTTTTTTTTTTTTTTACTTTATTTTACTTTACAATACTGTATTGGTTTTGCCATACATCAACATGAATCCATCACGGGTCAGGCAGACTTTCAGAACTTTTCAGTATAGACTTTTAGAACTTTTCAGGGAGACTTTCAGTACTTTCAGAATTGAAACATGTGACTATGGAATGGATTAATTTTCTCCTCTACCAGTCATACCTATATCCTCCAGTTTGGCAGGTCCTGTAACCACCATCAGCTGTAACCAGTTTTAAACTCTTCTCATTTGCCAGATCCTATTATGTTGGTAATTTAGAGAGTATATCTTCACTGTAACTATGAATAAGTGTGTGACACAAACGAAGGAAGCCTTTACTTTTCAGATCCAGGTGCTTTCTGTTTACTTCTTGATCAATGCTGCAGTGGGAGAATTACAAAGAGCTGGACTGATCCTGACTTAGATGCGTTATTCTTCAGAGTCTGTACCATCGTCAGGAAGAACCTCCTTGCAGGCTTGATCTAGTCTGATATTGAACCCCTATAGTGAATGTATCAGTTCACTATTATGCACTTTAGGTCTGTGATTATTTTTTGATACTTTTTTGTACTTTCTCTCTGAAATCATCACATTATTCATGCATTGTTATCTCTTTCACTTTAGTAAGCATCTACTTAACAGTTACTTTAATTCTCTGTGAGGTACATCAAATACATGCATTTCATTAGAATTAGTTTTGAAGATGTATCTGGTTCCTCTGTTTGTAGCATCTTTGTTAGCCTTCATGTCCCCTGCCTCATAGCTTGTCTGCAATTAGCAGACACTTCTCCATCTTTATAGATGGGCTTTGCTCAGGAAAAGACCTGCATCTGTCTCTCTGGCCAAAGATTCTGAAAGCCTCCCCCAGATCTTTCTGTCCCAGAGAAGTCTTTAGGAAGCTGCGGTCTTTATCCACTTTCTCTGCACTGAGCTCGGGGAGAGACAGGTTGTCTGCTCTCTAAGCTGCCTTCTCTGCTCTCCACCAGGCGGTTAGACTGCGTTGGACTCACCAGAGCTCCAAGACTGGCTAGTCAGGTATCTGTAGCATTGGATAAAAGGATCAATCTTGTCCTCCACAGAGAGAAGCTGGGAGCTGGAATTCTTCATTCAGGTCCTCTGTGTTATACTTGGGGGAGGGTACATGGTCTCTACCAGCTGTTGTCTGTTCTTCCCTGAGTGGCGAGATGGTGCAGACTCAGCAGGTATCCAGGATGGATGAGATACATGCTCCTTCCCTGGTGAAGTTGGAGCCCTGGTTGCACAGACCCTGCCCTCCCCTGGGTGAAGCTGAGAGCTATACGATCTCTTCCCAATTTTACGGCAGTGCGTGGGGTCAGGCACTCTAGTTAACTAGAGTGTGTCCTGAATATTCATACTACCTTCAGTGAATGTGATTTTGTCTTCTAGGATGCGGCAGTTTTCAATTAATTTCTCCCTTTCCCACGGAGGGAATGTGTGAAGTTTTGCTGAATTTGTGTGGTTTAAGGGGTAAGAATGGCCCAGGACCTCCTATTCTGCCATCCTGCTGATGTCATTCTTATGTGAAAATATTTTCTAATTCAGCTTCAAAATCTGATAAAAACCTGATGATTGTAGGAAACAGGATTTGCTTGTTGCAACATACTTTTTTATTTTTAGTAGGGCGAATCCTGACAACCAATCCTGTGCTTTTTTCTTCATGTCATACTTTCATTAGAGGATTTTTCTAACCCAGTGGATTACTATTTTGGTGACTTCAGTGATTTTGGTCTTAATATATTTTTATATTTCTTACATATCTCTAATTTCTGTTCTTTACAAGATCATTATATACCTCATGGGTTCAATTCTGAGACTTCAGATATCATTTATAAATATGCTTAGGTGTCTAGGAAATCTTTACCCATGAAAGTATTTTTCATATATATAAATAGTTTAGCCAATGATAGTGCAAATTTATTTTTTTAAAAAGACGCATTATTAAAACACACACACACACACACACACACATTTAAATGACCAGACCCCGACAGCTTGAAATCTAGCAAGGCTTAGCATCATCTCTGCTAATTGCTACCATTGCAAATTAATGGGAAGCCTTTTAAATCTCCTGATAGTGGTTATGCAACTTTCTGCAGATAGAGAACTCTAGGCAGAACATAACAGATGCGGTCATTAATATGCAGCTGCACATGCTTGAAAGCTCTGGGTTTTGTGAATCATTCTCTACCTCATTATATGTCTCAATGCCAAAATAGATCACTGAGCCTCCTGTCTAAGAGACAATGGAATGGTCCATTTTATAGAAGTCTTATTCCTTTCTATTAAGAATTGAAGATGTAAAACTTACACTATAATCTCTTTGAGAAGATTATTTTGACAAAGCAGATAAGTTTAATTGTTATAACTTCTAGGGCTAAAGTTACTTATTTATTCTTGATCCAGTTCCAGGAATAGTTAAAATTCTGAATTTCCATGAAATCATTGATGGATTATTTTATGGACATCATCAGTATTTCCAGTATTCTTAGAAAGAGACCAGGTACATCATACAGAATTTGTATTAATTTTTTGTTCCTCTTTAAAACAAAAATAGTGGAATTTATAAGGAACTTGCATTTAGGTAGCCATTTAAAAATGTATATGTATACACGTGTGTATGTTTGTGTGTGTATGTTTATACACATTTATGTGCATGTGTCTACAAGCACATAATATATACAAACATATATTAGCAAAGACACCTAGAACTAAGTGAATGGATAATATGAAATTAGCATTTTCCCTGTTTCTTATTGTTAATTTCACATTACCCATTTTCTTAGTTCCATGTTTTGTTATGGGCTTCCCTGGTGGCTCAGCAGAAAAGAATCCTCCTGCAGGGACTTGGGTTTGATCACTGGGTTGGCAAGATCCTCTGGCGAAGGGAATGGCTACCCACTCCAGTATTGTTGCCTAGAGAATTCCAGAGACAGAGGAGCCTGGTAGACTACAGTCCATGGAGTTGCAAAGAGTCAGACACAACTGAAGGACTAACACTTTTGTTTCCTATTAAGCTGAGACTCAGATTCCAAGAATGGCAACCCACTCCAGTGTTCTTGCCTGGAGAATCCCAGGGACAGGGAGCCTGGTGGCCTGCCATCTGTGGGGTCACACAGAGTTGGTCACAACGGAAGCAACTTAGCAGAAGCAGCAGCAGCAGCAGATTCCAAGTCCTTATAAATCTAAGTTGAAAAGTTAGACTATCTCTGGAGGACTTGAAGAGACAGAGATTCTCATTTCTTTTCATTAATGGTTGGGCACTTTTTTCAGACCAACATCCCTGTAAACAGCTATTAATACAAGAAAGAAAATAACCCATGAAGACTTGGTAGGACTAGTAAGGTAGCAACAGCCTAGTAGACAATGGCCCTAGAAAGCAGTGGTAGTTAGTCATTCAGTCTTGCCTGACTGTTTGCAACCGCATGAACTGTAGCCCACCAGGCTCTTCTTTCCATGGGATTCTCCAGGCAAGAATACTGGAGTGGTTTGCCATTCCCTTCTCCAGAGGATCTTCCCATCTCAAGGATCGAACCCAGGTCTCCTGCATTGTAGGCAGATTTTTTAACATCTGAGTTCCAGGGAAGATCAACTAGAAGGAAAGAAATCCCCAACAGGAGTAAATAATTCCTGATTTCCTCTGTTGATCCACACACACACACACACACCAAACTCCAATATGTCTGGACATCCTACTGGGTTTTCAAAATATCAGGACTCTGACTGCTTCTGCTTAACATCATCTGTTGTCACTCTAGTCAGAACCAGCGTTACTGCTTTCCTTGATGATTGCAGTAGCTTCTATTCCTTCTCGAAATCTTGTCACTCCCACCACCTTCCAAGCTATTTCAGCATAGCAACCAGAGTAATCCTTTTAAAAATAAGTCAGTCATGCCACTAGCCAGCTTGAAATCTTGCAATGGCTTTTTATTCTCTCACGTGACATTTGAAATTAATCCAGTGACCCTACGTGATCTGGCTTTCTGTCAGCTCTTATGATTATAATTGCGGCATCTTTCTAGTTTACTTCTACTCCAGTCTCACTGGCTCTATTCTATTTACTCATCTTCCTTAATTTCTTCAAAAAGAAAAATCTCCCTCCTGGAGGTACCCCTGGATATACCCCTGGCTTTTCACTGTTCGTATCCTTTGCCTGGAATGCTTTTCCGGCCAGGCTGACATAAGTCTCACCTCCTCTCCTCCTTCCAGTGTTGGGAAAATGTTTCTCTCTTCATTATGTCTCCTTCTTTAACATCCTTAATACCCTTATTCTTTATTTTTACAGTAAACATCATGTTTAAAATATTATATAATATTCTTGTTTTGCTTATTGTTTATTCCATTTATGGCCTCACTCAGATAAGCTAAGTTGCATAAGAGTAGGGAATTTTTATTTTATTTACTTATATGTCCCCATTCTTGTGAAACTGAAGATAATAAGAAGAGTGGCAAGAATACACAGAACTATTCAAAAAAGATCTTAATGACCCAGATAACCATGATGGTGTGATCACTCACCTACAGCCAGACATCCTGGAATGTGAAGTCAAGTGGACCTTAGAAAGCATCACTATGAATAAAGCTAGTAGTGGTAATGGAATTCAAGCTGGGCTATTTTAAATTCCAGCTAAGATATCCTAAAAGATGATGCTGTGAAAGTGCTGTACTCAATATGCCAGCAAATTTGGAAAACTCAGCAGTGGCCACAGAACTGGAGGTCAGCCTTCATTCCAATCCCAAAGAAAGGCAATGCCAAAGGATGTTCAAACTACTGCACAAATGCACTCATCTCGAATGATAGCAAAGTAATGCTCAAAATTCTCAAAGCTAGGCTTCAATATTATGTGAGCTTACAGATATTCAAGCTGGATTTAGAACCAGAGATCAAATTGCCACAATCCATTGGCTCATGGAAAGAGCAAAAGGGTTCCAGAAAAACATCTACTTCATTGACTACACTCAAGTCTTTGTAAGAATCACAGCAAACTGTGAAAAATTCATAAAGAGATGGGGATACCAGACCACCTGACCTGCCTCCTGAGAAATCTATATGCAGGTCGAGAAGCAACTATAAGGACCAGACATGGAACAATGGACTGGTTCCAAATTGGGAAAGGAGTACATCAAGGCTGTATATTGTCACCCTACGTATTTAACTTATATGCAGAGTACTTCATGAAAAATGCCGAGCTGGATAAAGCACAAGCTGGAATCAAGATAGCTAGGAGAAATATCAAGAACCTCAGATACGCAGATGACACCACCCTTATGGCAGAAAGTGAAGAAGAACTAAAGAGCCTCTTGATGAAAGTGAAAGAGGAGAGTGAAAAAGTTGGCTTAACCTCAACATTTAGAAAATGAAGATCATGGCATCCAGTCCCATCACTTCATGGCAAATAGATGGGGAAACAGTGGAAACAGTGGCAGTCTTAATTTTCTTGGGCTCCAAAATCACTGCAGATGATGACTGCAGCCATGAAACTAAAAGATGCTTGCTCCTTGGAAGAAAAGCTATGAGCAACCTAGATAGCATGTTAAAAAGCAGAGACATTATTTTGCCAACAAAGGTCCATCTAGTCAAAGCTATGGTTTCTCCAGTAGTCATGTATGGATGTGAGAGTTGGAACATAAAGAAAGCTGAGCACCGAAGAATTGATGCTTTTAAACTGTGACACTGGAGAAAATTCTTGAGATTTCCTTGGACTGCAAGGAGATTAAACTAGTTAATAGTAAAGGAAATTAGTCCTGAATATTCATTGGAAGGATTGATGCTCCAGTACTTTGGCCACTTGGTGTAAAGAATTGACTCATTAGAAAAGAGAAAAAGATTAAAAGCAGGATGAGAAGTGGATGACAGAGGATGAGATGGTTGGATGGCATCACCAACTTGATGGATACGAGTTTGATTAAGCTCCCAGAGTTGGTGATGGGCAGGGAAGCCTGGCATGCTGCAGCCCATGGGGTCATAAAGATTTGGACATAACTGAGCGACTGAACTGTACTAAACTGACAATCATGGCTCATACTTTCCGAACCAAATGCCAGAACTGATTTTCTGACAAGTCCAAATGTGCTTTCAAAAGTAATAGGGCAAAACTTTAGAAATTGAAACTCTCACAGAGTTTCTGGCACCTATAGTGATCCCCTGGAGAAGGAAATGGCAACCCATTCCAGTATTCTTGCCTGGAGAATCCCATGGACAGAGGACCCTGGCAGTTTAGAGTCCATGGGGTCACAAAGAGTCGGGCAGGACTGAGCAACTAACACACATGCTGATCTTAGGAATAATTGGAGCTAAACTTCCTTCCTGACAAGAACTGATTTTGTGTTAGAGATGAGTGATTTATAGGACTGTAAAATATGTATCTCATTCAATGGTGAGTAGGACTAGTTATACAGGACTACGTCTTAAAACTTTCAACCACATATACAAATTTTCTGAGGATACAAGAACTGTAAGTGATGGAATGCTAGGGGTGAAACCTTCTTTTTCTCCAAGCCCAAGTTTTTGAGTTTCCTTACTATCCTCCTCTCTGCCAGGATGACTGGCCATGTCAGGTCCATGTTCTGCAAGGGAGCCTACAGTCTGCCCACATATCTGTGATCCCCAGAGAGAAATAACCTCAGGATAGATAGCCTTTCAGTATTATAAGCCATACCCATGGGACTCAATAGTGTTAGTTTAGCCAAAAAGTTTGGGTTTTTCAGTGAGATCTTATGGTACATTCTAAACACTAAAACTGACAGAAACCAAAAGCGACCGTGATGAGCAAAATTATAATCAATTGAAAAGTCAAGAGATTGGGAAATATATTTGTAAATGCATGACTAAGCTCAATGATTAATAATAATAATAGTGATAATGCTGCAAAGTGCTCTTACAAATTGAGATAGATACAAATGGGTAAACAAGAAAATGGGTGAGCAGGAAATTCAGTGAGGTTTTAAGTACTACTGTAAAAATACATATATAAAATATAAAAACCTTACTGGTAGCTCTAAGTGTAAATTTATATAAAATTGGCTATCAAAATACTG
The DNA here is from genome assembly GCF_032405125.1 of Capricornis sumatraensis. Lineage (NCBI taxonomy): Eukaryota > Metazoa > Chordata > Mammalia > Artiodactyla > Bovidae > Capricornis > Capricornis sumatraensis. The sequence continues at coordinate 9,074,258 of NC_091089.1, read as the reverse complement.
ATAGGTAACATTATTGATTGGAATATATACAAAAATATTTTTAATTGATGTGTTAAAGATTATTGCAGCTTTATTTAAATGTAATATTGGAGTATTTACTTAAATTAAAAGTAATAATCAATAGTTCTACTTCCACCAGTTTGTCCCACATGGAGACCACTTGAAGGCCATTATACAAAGAAAGAGTGGAATGAGAAGCTAAAACCTCAAGTTAAGGATCCCCCCAAAAGTAAATAGGTGCAGAAATTGTGGAATACAGGTTTCCCTGCTATCTGAACGTAGAGTGTTCTCATGAAGCTTTTTGTAAGTCAAAATGACAAAGGAGCAAAGAGCAATCACCTTCGGGCATCCTGCTTACAGACACAAGGGAGGTAAAGCGTGGATGATCACAGAGTGCAAATCTCTGGCAGCTTGATGTTGAGAAACTGATGTGGGTCCCAGGGAAGGTGCTGGGGGGTGCCCACCCCCTGCTCAGGTACCTGCAGCCTCTACAGGGTTCACTGCAAGACAGACAGAGGCTGAATGCAGTTTCTGCTTTTTGCGGTTATTTTTTTCATAAGAGTGAAAACTCTCTGTGAATTGTTTTGGCTTAGCAAAACAGGTACTAATGTCAGTCTTGCGTGAAAACCAAGTGGCATAAAGCAAACTTTTGAAGAGCAGGGGGTACCTGTTTAATATACAGTAAAGCATTATGAAGAAAATAAAGTGAAAGAATTGGAACTGTCATCTTGTTTTGTTAATTGGGTAAAGCATGATTCCCAGCTGTGAGCATAATTCTAACTTTATAGGACATGGTATAGTGTGTGTGTGTCTTTGAATAAACATGCAGTCATATAAGCTGGCAGAAAGTTATGGAAGGACATCACTGACATGGGTTACCTTTGGGAGTGATCAGGTCCAGTGGAGGAAAGAGACAATAAAGTTTGCAGAAGAGTAAAGTAAATGTGTTTGTGATGACAGAAAACACATAAAATATGATCCTATGTAAATAAAAGTATATCCCTGGGGTCTCAAAAAGTCAGACATGACTGAAGCGACTAAGCATGCATGCATGCATGTGTTAAGAGGTGTTTGTATAGCTTTAGTTCTTTTAAGTATTTGCCTCACTTGCTATATTTACATTTATGAGATGGAGTTTGTTTTTGTTAAGTTTCCTGCTATTTCTGAATTTATGTCCCCGATCAGCTCAACCAAACACACCTACTCAAGTCTGTAAAGCATAAAAAGGTTAAATTTGTTTTACATGTTTAATTTATAAATGTGCATCTCTGTGTCAGCATAAATACCCACACTTTTCTTTCCCACTGCAGTTTTATCTTGTGTTCACAGCATAGTCGATTACATTGCAGGAGGTCTTCGCTTTTTACTGGTTTTTGAAAGGTGTTAAGAAAGTTAAATTAGGCAATGAAGCAGAATCCAAGAGTCTACAACTGGCTTGCTCTTTAAATAAGCATTTTGTCATTGTTTTCAACTTCTAATGTAAAGATGTTTTAAAGAATCTCATTTTGAAGAAAGGAGGAATAGGAATAATGAGAAAAGGAATCAGTTCATTTCAGTCACTAAGTTGTGTCCGACTCTTTGTGACCCCATAAATCACAGCATGCCAGGCCTCCCTGTCCATCACCAACTCCCTGAGTTCACTCAAACTCACGTCCATCTGATGCCATCCAGCCATCTCATCCTCTGTTGTCCCCTTCTCCTCCTGCCCCCAATCCCTCCCAGCATCAAAGTCTTTTCCAGTGAGTCAACTCTTCTCATGAGGTGGCCAAAGTACTGGAGTTTCAGCTTTAGCATCATTCCTTCCAAAGGATTCCCAGGGCTGATCTCCTTCAGAATGGAATGGTTGGATCTCCTTGGAGTCCAAGGGACTCTCAAGAGTCTTCTCCAACACCACAGTTCAAAAGCATCAATTCTTCGGCACTCAGCCTTCTTCACAGTCCAACCCTCACATCCATACATGATCACTGGAAAAACCATAGCCTTGATTAGACGGACCTTTGGCAAAGTAATATCTCTGCTTTTCAATATGCTATCTAGGTTGGTTATAACTTTTCTTCCAAGGAGTGTCTTTTAATTTCATGGCTGCAGTCACCATCTTCAGTGATTTTGGAGCCCCCAAAAATAAAGTCTGACACTGTTTCCACTGTTTCCCCATCTATTTCCCATGAAGTGATGGGACCAGATGTCATGATCTTCATTTTCTGAGTGTTGAGCTTTAAGCCAACTTTTTCACTCTCCTCTTTCACTTTCATCAAGATAGTGAAAAGGATGGAGAAAGGAATAAGATATGTGAAAAAAGAGACCAACCAACATGGGAAAACTGGGTTTTCATGGAGGTTTTCTTCAGGAGCTGACCCTGGAGTTGAGACATTACTAAATCAGGAGTGCTTGGAGCTAAAGAAGTGATGAAGCCTAAAATCATAAGGCAGGATCAACTTTGCAAGTGAATATAATAAGAAAAAGAAAGCCAGTGCATCTTGCCCAGTTTGTAGTGTAAGAAGAATGCCAGTAGTGAGTAGTGAAGTTGGAGGGTTAGGTTTGGTGCAAATCTTTGGGTTAGGGTGTTATATTAGCCATGTGACAAGTTTAGACTTTGTTAAAGTTTACTGAGATGGCACTGAAAGGTTGCAAAGGATAAGATGAGATTTGGGCTGACTCACCTTGTAGAAGATGATGCTGTGATTTGTTTGCAAAATGCCAGGTGCATATACATGAGAGGCGACAAGTTGATGAATTAGGAGGTTGTATCTATTGTCCAAATGGCTTGAAATGATGTATTGATTACAGATGCAGGGGCCAGAAGATTTCTGTGACATTTCTCTGAAGCTCTGTGTCCTTTGGGTTTTGATGATGAAATTAGATTAGGACGAGATGCATGAGGGAACAAATACTGACAGAAATCCTAGATTTTTTAGCTTAAAGCAATAGGAGGGACGAGAGTGTCCTTCACCAGTATGTGGACATTTTTCTAGAAAGTAACCTTAATAAATGTGTGTTTATGAATCTTTTTTAGTGTATAGATATTTATGTCAAGGAAAGCACCTGAGGTGAAGTGTGAAATCAATTTGGGGAAGATAAATTGGTATTTTCACAGTTAACGACACACACAAAAGAAACAATGCTATTTTGTATTTTGGACCACCAGTGAAATACTTCTTTTTATAACAAGATATAATTAAAAAGAAATAATAGGATTGCAATACAGTAACACTATAAAATAGTTAAACCAGTGGAACAATAATCCGTCTCACTAAAGGCCAGATAAGTGCTTGGCTAAAGGAACAGACAAAGACCAGCTGGCAGGTGTCCTGAGGCAATTCAGGAGATGAAAGAAAATCCTTCTCTGAGAAAAAATCTTCCTAAGAGGAAGGTTAGAGGGCAGACACCCTGGTCAGAGCTGAAAGGTCACTTCCTTGACAAATTCAGCAAATATTTATGCAGGTCAGTGAGATACAAGCAGAAAAAACGTAAGGTTCCAGCCTCAGAGTGAAGCCCTGCTCATGTGATACCTGCGTGGAGAAGGGCAAGCTCTTCTCCTCCCTCCCCGTCTACCCTCTGTTCATCTCCTTCCTGACTGAACTCTTCCCAATTCTGGAAAATGCCTGCAGCCGCACCATAGGAACAAGCCTGACACCCACATGTGCAGAGGGGTCTCTGGATGACCTGTACAGAATCATGAAACTTGACTCTCTCAGCTATCATTTGATGATAATAAAGCCATCCCTTGGGATTCTCTGGTAGCTCAGATGATAAAGAATTTGCCTGCAATGTGGGAGACCCGGGTTCAGTCCCTGGGTTGGGAAGATCCTCTGGAGAAGGGAATGGCTACCCACCCCAGTATTCTTGCCTGGAGAATCCCATGGACAGAGGAGCCTGCCGGGTTATAGTCCATAGGGTTGCAAAGAGTCAGACACTACTGAGCAAGTAACACTTTCACTTCTTTCCAAACCATCCCTTTATTAGATCTTTTTTTTTTTTTTTTCTATGTCCTCTATTTTATCTTATTAGACCTTCGAATGGGAGTGGATCTTTTCCTGCAGTGGATGTAATAAACTGACAAAGTGTTGACAGTGCATAGAGATCGCAGGAATAGTGTCTTCTTTACCTGGTGTCGTTCCCAAATCCCTAACCCAGACTCACTCAGAGTCATGGAAACACTGCATAGTATCAATGGTCACTCATTGCATATCCCTCCTCTGGCCTGATGTTGGGTAACTCAACATGAATGAGGCATTCTGGTAAGCTTATTGATTAGTTGGAGACAGATGGGTAAGGAAAGTCCTTCAGGGTGTGATTTATGCTGTGAATTCACAGAGAAGGAATGCCCAGGCCAGCTTTTGCTAACAGTGTTGCTTAAATTGAGGCTGAATGGTGTCCAAGAGTTAAATTGATGAGCAGAAGAAGAAGCTTATTCTGGGTAGAAAATGAAAACACAGGTAAAGACATCCAAGGCATGAGAACATGAAATTGTCAGGAGGAAGCAAACAAAATCTTGACTTTTAAATATTTTAGGTATTAGTGCATCTCTATTCTCAAGTGGGCATACTCTTGATTTAAAAAAAATGCTTCAGTATATCTATTTATATAGACATATGTTTTTCTTCATTTATATCTAATTGTTTAGCATAAAAGTAAGCTAAATTTCAAAGTTTTGAAATTGCACGCAAAATTATGTATATCTCTTTTTCTTTTCCTGATACTTTAGTGGGAGGAATTCAATTTTTGAGATGACATAATAAGCCTGGAAAACAAATTAATGGTAGTGAATATGATTTAATACATTTAAATTGGTTAAATCATTGTGGGAAAAAATCATCCTTTAAAAACTAAAAGTAAAGTGGATTCTATTTATAGTAACATGCTAATTATTATAAAAATGAAGCACATATTAGAGGAAATTATGAAGAAACTGCAGCAGATTATGACTCTTGTGAAAGTCCTGCAGCTGTAAACCACCAGCACCTATAGTTAAATAATTTCATTTATTATGTTTTGCAACCTGGGAGAACACATATATTGGGGCGCCTGGGTTGTCTTAACCAGGAGAGCATGGGAAGGACCTAGGAGAAGATCCAGTCTTGCTGGCTGCTTTGGAGAGAGTTTAAAGAAGTGGGCTTTGCTCTCATTTGGAATAAACGTAATCCTACGAACGTGTGTCTTCATAAACCTTATCTGCAAGGAGAAAAACTAAAACTTGAATAAAAATGTAATTGACAAAGAAGTAGCAATCATGGGTATGAGTCAGGATAGGTGCTATTTGATCATTTTTGTGACTTGGACAAAGTTTTGTCAGTGTGCATATAATGTGAGTTGGTCTTGGCTTTATTTGATCCATTTTGGTCCCTCAGTGGTGTCCTGATACTAGAGTTTTGTGAAATGACTCATTTTTAATGCAGAAAAGCAAGTCCCAGTCCATAGTACCAGACAAGATTCTGAATATCAGGGAAATCTTTCCTCTTTCTGACTTTCAGGTTGTGATTCTAATAGCAGATAGTAAAATGGAGAAGAAAAATAAATATCACCAAACATGAAAAGCTCATCTCAGTGTGGAAGAATGTACAGACAAGTTTAAATGCTCATGCTAAAGCAAGTTCATGTTTGTAATGTGTGGGGCAGACAGAAGGTTGATATTCTTAATACATTCAGTAGCTTTACAAGTCAAAATGGTAACTACATTGTTTAGGGAAAAAAAGACTCATGATAATCCACTGATAAAGATTAAAGGCATTTATATGTGTGACTGATTAATTGTGATATAAAATGTAACGACCATAAGAAGTACTTTCATTTTGATCCAAGAGTCCATTTATAAGGAATTTACCCCCCAAAATAACCCATAAATACTCAAAACCATGAGTGGGAAAATAGTTGTCATAACATTTTAGCCTCTTTATGAAAAATCTCAAATGTGCAAAATAAGGTAGGTATAATAAACTCTCACTAAACCATCACACAGCTGTATCAAGTATCAGTATTTTGCTAAGTTTTGTCTATACATATGCATCTTTATTGTTCTGTGATATTTTGCAACAAATCCCAGAGGCAATAGACATCACTGAGACGATAGACATTTCAGTGTGCTATAAGGTCTTTAAAAAATAAACACCATATTATTATAACAGCCTAACATTCTAAAAGTATGCATATTGTCTTTATACATATTTAATAACCTATGGAATCATATGGAATCATATGGAATGTATCCTATTTTTGGATATGGAATGTATCATATGGAATGTATCCTATTTTTCAAAGTGCCAACATCTTCATCAAACAACAAATTCTAAAGTCCTCACTATTGTGTTTGTTACCTCTTGTAAGTCTCTTTCTTCCTATAACAACACTTTTTTTTTTTCAATGTCAATGTTTTGTTAGTAAAACCTGGTTATTTATTCCTGTAGACTATCCTTCATCCTAGCATTGGCCGAGAGCTTCTGTGTCTAGTTATTTCCTTCTTATTTGTGCATGCTAAGTTGCTTAAGTTGTGTCCAACTATTTGTGACACTTTGAACTGTAGCCCACCAGGCTCCTCTGTCAGTGGGATTCTCCAGGCAAGAATATTGGAGTGGGTTGCTGTGCCCTCCTCTGAGGGATCTTCCCAACCCAGGAATCAAAACCATGTCTCTTGTGTCTCCTGCACTGGCAGGCAGGTTCTTAATGACTAGCGCCACCTGGGAAGCTCTTTTATTTCCTGTGAATTCAAAAAGATCTGAGGCTTGATTAGATTTGAGACTAAACTTTTAGAATACTTTCTAGGTGGTTCTGTGAAATTTCTATTGTTCCTCTGTTGCATGAAGTACAAAATATCTGACTGTATCACCTTTAATGATGCTAACACTGGTTAATGCTCTAAGATGTCATGGACCGTCAGCTTCTCAACACTATGTCACCTAATGATTTAGCATTTCTTTGGGGTCTGCCCTGGTGGCTCAGAGGTTAAAGCCTCTGCCTGCAATGCGGGAGACCTGGGTTCAATCCCTGGGTCTAGAAGACCCCCTGGAGAAGGAAATGGCAACCCACTCCAGTATTCTTGCCTGGAGAATCCCATGGACAGAGGAGCCTGGTGGGCTACAGTCCATGGGGTTACAAAGAGTCAGACACGACTGAGTGATTTCACTTTCACTTTTGGGAATTGTTGTCTCAATCCATACATCATCTATGTATAATATTTATTTAATAGTTTAAATGGAAAACAATTTAAATTTAACCATAGAATATTGAATAATTGACAGTGACTAATTAGTTGACATCCCATAATCTAACACTCTATAACTTTTAAGAAAAAATGTACATGTATATATAAAATACATGGAAATATTCAACATTTTTTCATATTTTTAAAAGGTCATAAAAGTTTTGAATATAATACAATTTCTTAGAAAATATGGTTTTACCTAAATATATATAAATCTGTAACATGAATTTTTATTTTGAAGTTATTTTTCTCCAAAATAATTCTTTCTATGGTGCCTATGTGTTAATTTATCAGTAATTTCCTGTTTATCAAGTATCACTTCAAGTATAAGTAAAAAAAAATGCTCTTCTCATAGAATTTGTATAACCTGGTAAGTCTACTATAATATTGCTTTTTATACCATCATGGTGTAGACTGTTATTCCAATGCTTTCCAAAGTGAGAACAATTTGCCTTCAATTTAATGCTTAATTTAAATAATACAATAATAACAACATGAGCTTATATAAAATTATATTTTCTTAATATCTAGCCACTAAAGCTGTTAATCATTTCTCAGATGTTAAATTTCCTTCTCCGCAATTGGATCTGCCATTCTGATTAAGCATCACCATTTTGATTTCTGTGTGTGGTCAGATGAAGAGTATACCAGTGGAAAGTACCTCCTTAATTTTGGCTGAAGTATCTTGAAGTCCTCCTCTGATTCCTGGGTTATTGGTGTGACTTAGAAGATCCAGGATCTCAAGACAGTACTGTTACATTCTCTCTCTTGACCTCTGGGAGCCCAGCTCAGGCTTGAGCCATCAGCTTCCAGAGTGGGTGCCTCAAGGCACATTCAGTAGTAGACTGATCATCACAGTTTACAAATCACCATTATAAGTAGGTTGTTTTTATTAACAGCCCACTCCTGGTTCTGACAATGGAAGTACTGAGAAGTGTCACTGAAAACATAGACCTTTTTTTAAGCCAGTGGGGGTCTAAAATAGCCTGGGAAAGTGGAACTTAATTTGACTTTACCACAATCCTCTATGAATACTTACTATTAAAAATCAACACCCTTGCTAATACCTGATCTCCCAGTCTTGAGCTCTTTGGTGCTCCCAGTCCTCTGGATGATTTATTTATGCTAAATTACTTGCACTTGAGGAAAATCTCTTAATATTCAATGTTGGTCAAATGTCAAATGCTACAGTAGCTAGACATCTATTCACTAAGTGATTCCGGAAAGGAAATGTCATTTACATAGTGAAATTAAATGAGTGCCATGTAAATAGTGTCACATATTGTTATGATACCTGAATCTCACAGAGTATTGATTTTGCAGTTCACTGTCATCTACCAGAAGTTAATTATTTTAACTTAAGGTTTACAGAATGCAGAATAATACTACATGAATCCCTTTAGTAGGAGGTAGAAAAAAACCACTGTCTGGATCATAATTATAGTAATTGCTCTCTATAAGAAACTGCTAAATATTGCATGAAACATAATTGTGATTGTGTAAATATAATGCCATTTGATGAGGGTATATATCTCACTTAAATTTCTTAATGACTCAAGAAATAAAATCTCATTCTCAAGAAATAGATCTCTTTACAATAAGAATGGGAATTCTTTACTATTTGAGGCACCAGGGAAGCCCAATAAATAATTTAATTATAACATTTGATATAAAATTTATATCTGGCAATAGTGAATAAAGAAAATTTTCTGCTGTTTTTAAGTGTAGTGAGAAAAATATGCAATTGTTACTATGGATTAAGAAAAGTTCAAGTCATTGTTATCTGTACTTTCCTGCAAAACCCAATTAATGTTATATTAAACCTGATATTTTTAAGGACATAGAACAGAGGAATTGACACCATGAAATAATGAACAAAACAGTTGTCTTTTTAGGCTGAAACTGAAGCAAATCTTGTCCTTTTTTTGTGTGAGAATAAATAGTAACTTTGGGGTTTCTGCAGTCTCTTCCTCATTTGAAAGCATAATAATGTGTCCCCTAGAACAGGCTTCCTCAGGATGGGCTCAGTGGTAAAGAACTTCCTCCCAATGCAAGAGACTCAGGTTCAGTCCCAGGATCGGGAAGATCCCCTGGAGAAAGTAATGGCAACCCACTCCAGTATTCTTGCCTGGAGAATCCCATGGACAGAGGAGCCTGGCAGGCTACAGTCCATAGTGTTGCAAAAGAGTTGGATGTGATTCAGCAACTAAACAACAAGAAGGACTTGGAGTTGCATAGGAAGAGTTACCATGCAATACCTCACTCTTGGATAGGTTAATTCAATCTGAAGAGGATCTTCTTGGCCTTGGCAGGAAAGAAAATGTTTCTCTGGGAGACAGTCTAAGCCAGTGTCCTGACCGTGACTGTCAGGCTAGCAAAATCAGTGTTTTAACCATTGAACTTTTTAAATAAGTCAGCCTGCTGTGATTCCATGCTACCCAGAAAACTGACTTTTGTTTCCCTTCTAAGTTTTTTAAGGGTTAGAGACTACCCTTGATGAGAGGGCATGCTTGAGGAAACAGTTTAACAGTCCTGTATCTACAAAGAATTAAGCTGACTGGTGTGATGGTTTTTTCCCCAATAATCTTTGTGAGTGAGGGCACTGGCTCTAAGTCCAGGAGATCATGCTTAGCCTGACCCTTCCCCTTGGGTAGCTTAATCATCAGATGTCAGAGTCTAGAGAGCAAACATGCAGTCTATGGATGTGGTCATCCAGGTCTGGTAGTAACTGTTAGGGTGGCCGACTTCCTAGATCAGAGCTTTCCAACTGATGGGGTTGCAACTTGTGTTGGAATGTTGATGCCTTGGCTGTTAAGAGCAACCAGAACAGCCACAGGTTTGGATGGTGAGCAGCCTTCTCCATCTTCTCAGGTGTTTTATATACTCTCTCTCTCTTTTTATTTTAATTTTCTTTAACTGTTTATTTCAGATCAGAGTATAGCTAATTAACAACACTGTGATAGCTTCAGGTGGACAGAGAAGGGACTGAGCCATACATACACATGTATCCATTCTCCCTGAACTCCCCTCCCATCTGGGCTGCCACATAACACAGAGCAGAGTTCCCTGTGCTCTATAGCAGATCCTTGTTCTTATCCATTTTAAACTAGTAGTATGTGAATGTCAGTCCCAAACTGCCTAACTATGCCTTCCTCCCATCCTTCTCCCCAGCAACCATAAGTTTGTTCTCTAAGTGTGCAGGTCTCCTGTTTTGTAAATAATTTCATCTGTACCATTTCTTTTTAGATTTCCCATATAAGGGATGTGTTACACATGTCTTTTTATTAAGTTAAGAACTGTAGTTGTTTGACAAAAACTTTTCAAAAACATATACCTACAAGTCACATCACATTATAATAGTTAACTAACGTGGTGCTCATTAACTAATGTGTCGTTAGTGAACAAAATACAGTCAGCAAAAACAAGACCAGGAGCTGACTGTAGCTCGGATCATGAACTCCTATTGCCAAATTCAGACTTAAATTGAAGAAAGTAGGGAAAGCCACTAGACCATCCAGGTATGACCTAAATCAAATCCCTTACAATTATACAGTGGAAGTGGCAAATAGATTCAAGGGATTAGATCTGATAGACAGAGTGCCTGAAGAACTATGGACAGAGGTTTGTGACATTGTACAGGAGGCAGTAATCAAGACCATCCCCAAGAAAACTAAATACAAAAAGGGAAAAGGGTTGTCTAACAAGGCCTTACAAATAACCGAGAAAAGAAGAGAAGCTAAAGGCAAAGGAGAGAAGGAAAGATATAATCCATTTGAATGCAGAGTTCCAAAGAATAGCAAGGAGAGATAAGAAAGCCTTCCTCAGGGATCAGTGCAAAGAAATAGAGGAAAATAACAGAATGGGAAAGACTAGAGATCTCTTTGAGAAAATTAGAGATACCAAGAGAACATTTCATGCAAAGATGGGCACAATAAAGGGCAGAAATGGTATGGACCTAACAAAAGCAGAAGATATTAAGAAGAGGTGGCAAGAATACACAGAAGACCTGTACAAAAAAAGATATTTAAGACCCAGATAACCACAATGGTGTGATCACTCACCTAGAGCCAGACATCCTGGAATCCAAAGTCAAGTGGGCCTTAGGAGGCATCGCTAAAAACAAAGCTAGTGGCGGTGATGGAATTCCAGTTGAGCTATTTCAAATCCTAAAATATGATGCTGTGAAAGTGCTCCACTCAATATGCCAGCAAATTTGGAAAACTCAGCAGTGGCCACAGGACTGGAAAATGTCAGTTTTCATTCCAATCTCAAAGAAAGGCAATGCCAAAGAATGTTCAAACTACCCCACCATTGCACTCATCTCAAACCCTAGCAAAGTAATGCTCAAAATTCTCCAAGCCAGGCTTCAACAGTATGTGAACCATGACTTTCCAGATGTTCAAGCTGGATTTAGAAAAGGCAGAGGAACCAGAGATCAAATTACCAACATCCACTGGATCATTGAAAAAACAATAGAGTTCCATAAAAACATCTACTTATGCTTTATTGACTATGCCAAAGCCTTTGATTGTGTGGACCACAAAAACTGTTGAAGATTCTTCAAAAGAAGGGAATATCATACCACCTTACTTGCCTCCTGAGAAGTCTGTATGCAAGTCAAGAAGCAACAGTTAGAACTTATATAGAACTACAGATTGGTTCCAAATAGGAAAAGGAGTACGTCAAAGCTGTATATTGTCACCCTGCCTATTTAACTTCTATGCAGAGTACATCATGCGAAATGCCAGGCTGGATGAAGCACAAGCTGTAATCAAGATTGTTGAGAGGAATATCAATAACTTCAGATGCACAGATGACACCACTCTTATGGCAGAAAGTAAAGAAGAACTAAAGAGCCTCTTGATGAAAGTGAAAGAGGAGAATGAAAAAACTGGCTTAAAGCTCAACATTCAGAAAACTAAGATCATGGCATTGGGTCCCATCACTTCATGGCAAATAGATGGGGAACAATGGAAACAGTGAGAGACTTTATTTTCTTGGGCTCCAAAATCACTGCAGATGGTGACTGCAGCCATTAAAAAGCAGAGAGATATTACTTTGCCAGCAAATGTCAGTCTAGTCAAGGCTATGGTTTTTCCAGTGGTCATGTACGAATGTGAGAATTGGACTATAAAGAAAGCTGAGCACTGAAGAATTGATGCTTTTGAACTGTGGTGTTGGAGAAGATCCTTGAGCATCCCTTGGAGTCCAAGGAGATCCAACCAGTCCATCCTAAAGGAATTCAGTCCTGAATATTCATTGGAAGGACTGATGCTAAAGCTGAAACTCCAATACTTTGGCCATCTGATATGAAGAACTGACTCATTAGAAAAGACCCTGATGCCTGGAAAGATTGAAGGCAGGAGGAGAAGGGGATGACAGACAATGAAATGGTTGGATGACATCACTGACTTGATGGACATGAGTTTGAGCAAGGTCTGGGAGTTGGTGAAAGACAGGGAAGCCTGGCCACCCCTTTCCATGGGGTTGCAACTATTCGGACATGACTGGGCGACTGAACTGAACTGAATGTGGCATTACTCATTCTTAGTATTATTTCAAAAGTGCAAATATGTGTAATATTAGTACCGACACTGAGGTAACTTCACCCAATTAAGAAATGTAACATCACATATTTGAAACCCTTCTTATATTCCTTTTCCATCTCAATGCCCTCCTAAATATATCTTTATTACTAAACAACACCCTGTATTTATTTTTCATTTATGTGTGTGCTTTTAAACTGTTGTAACATATAGGTACATTTATAGCCATTTAATACTGTTCTGTATGTTTTACTACTTTATACAAATGCCATTAAATCATTCAGAAACCAGGTTTAATTTTTCTTACCATTATGGTTCTGTTATGTATTCATGTTGATCATAAAAGCTTTTGTTAACTGATTTCACTTGCATAACATTGCACGGCTTGCATGTAAGATTTGTTCCTTGTTCTATGATCCTTTTACTGGCTAGCAGTGTTTTATTTTAAACTATGTTGCAGCAAACGCTTTTGTATGTACTTAAATATATATATATATATATATATATATATATATATATATATATAACATTAATTTTACTGATACTTGTCTGTGCTGCGTCTTCATTGGTGCACGATGGCTTTCTCCCATTGCAGAGAGTGGGGCTGCTCTCCAGTTGTGACGAGGGGCTTCGCATTGCACTGATTTCTCTTGTTGTGGGGCTTGGGCTCTAGTGTGTGCTGGCATTAGTAATTGTGGCACATGGGCTCAGTGGTTGTGGTACACGGGCCTAGTTCCTCTTCGTCTTCTGGAATGTTCCCTGAGAAGAGATTCAGCCCATGTCTTCTGCATTGGCAGGTAGGTGCTTCACCAGTGGACTCCAGGGAAGTCCATACTTACATATTTTGCATATATTTTCATATATATATATATATATATATATAGAAAATTGAATCTTTGGGCATATTCACCTCTAAACTTATTTGTTCAGTCTCTAAGTCATGTCTGACTGCCTGCAACCCCATGGACTATAGCATGCCATGCTTCTCTGTCCTTCACTATAGCCAAACTTACTAAATGTAGCCTAAAGGTGTTAGAATGATTGTAGCGGTTAATTCTTCCTCTAAAAGTGTTTGAATGTCCCCATTTCCATCTGTGTTGTCAGTACTATTATAACTGTTTGGATATTTGCTAGTCAGGTATACTATATAATCTTATTTTAATTTGTTTATTTTGATTACTACTGAGGTAGAATACATATTCATGTGACTAATGTGCAGTAAGATTTCCTATTCTGGAATTTTTCTTTTTGCTGTTTTCCTTTTCAACTTTTTGGGATAAATTGTCCTCTTATGAACTTATGGATATTATAAAAGTGTTTTGAACATGAATTTGTTGTCATTCAAATGTATGAATGGAGTGGGTTGCCATTTCCTTCTCCAGGGGAGTCTTCCTGACCAGGGGATCAAACTTGTATCTCCTGCATTGACAGGCGGATTCTTTACTGCTGAACCATGAGGGATGCCGAATATATCAAAATAGTTGCCTATAAATTATGTGTAGGTGTATTAGATACATATTTATATACAAGAAAATGTAGATAGATATATTGAAGCTAAAGTTGAATGATCTTTTTGACTTTTAGATGAGTAACAGATTAGCTGCAAGATGTCTAGAAACAGTGCCCAAATAGGAGAAATTAATCTGCATAGTCTGAAATGATGGCTGAGAGGTTCATTGTTAGTTCATTGGGGTGTTCATTTTAGTTGATAAACCTATTTAGATCCACCTGGTTAGGTTAGCTATAACTGAAAAGAAATCTTCAAATACATCAGGCATGGTCTTTAAATAAGATAAGATACAAAGATCTATAAATAGGTTGGAAAGTAGTATTAATGCTGAATCTAGCACTATGAATAACAAATGTTAACTGTCAGCTCAACCTTTATAAATGCTTTGCTATGTTGCTTTTCGTATATATCTATAATAATAACACAGAAGAGTTTCCAATTAAATTATGTTGGTTTTATTAAGAAATGAATTGATTATGTATTCATTAATTTATAAACATTGAAATATAATAAGAATGAAGTCTCTGCTAAATTGCACAGCCAATAATGATAACCAACAGACATTTTGCATTTAAACAACTAAGTGATGCTTTTTAAACAGTGAGAGAAGTGGGCTCGGTGGAGCAATTACTTAGATACTAACCTTTTTTTATAACAAAGTGGTTCTAGAAAATAGGCAATAACTCAGTGTTCAAATACATTTTAGAAGTTTTTTTAACTACAGACACTTTTGAAATTGCAGCCATCCAGCAGCATAATATCTAATTTTACACAGTTGCTAAAGATAAATGATTTTTCCTGATCAAATTATATGAGGATGAATAATTTTATACTATATAATTGGTGAGCTGGATAATTCAATAAGTCCATTTGCTATGGTTGACTTCTTTTCACAAGTAGAACGTCTATAATGAGGAAGGCAGTTTTGTCAAAACAGCTGCCAAATAGCAATAGCCTTAAAAAATTAATCAGTAAATTAATTAAACATTCTCTGGATGTAAAACATGGTACGTACTAGAAAATTTAAGTGGTTTGGCAACCTTTGTAATGCTTTCATCAAACGGTTGTAGGAAACAATAAAAATAGGACACCTTTTTTTTTTTCTTTTTTTTGCAAATACAAGCTGCTTTATAAGGAGACAATTCTATTGAAAAAGTTTTATTTGCAGCAAGTGAAAGATTTTTCTATTGATTCTTATAAGAAGTATAAAAGTGCTAAAATCATGTTTTCAATAAATATTATTTTTACTGATAATAATAATAAATTTTATTGATAAATTTTATTGATAATAATAATTATATGACACTATTATTAACAATAGTACTCTTATTGTACTTTCAATAAGTTACTGTGAATTGAATTGTTAAGAATATGTTGTCCAAAGCACCTAGTCCCCATTTCTTATTTTACTTTCTCACTTTCACATACTCTAAGAAGCTTTTCCAAGAAATACACTCATCATAGCAATTATTTTTACTTTGTTTCTGTTGTTGTTTGGTTGCTAAATTGTGTCTGACTCTTTGCAACCCCATGGACTGCAACACACTAGACTCTGTCCTCCACTGTCTCCAGGACTTGGCTCAGATTCATGTCCATTGAGTCGGTGATGCTATCTAACCAAAGTGATGTCTCTGCTTTTTTATATGTGCCTAGGTTTGCCATAGCTTTCCTTCACAAGGAGCATAAATGTAATTACCTTTGTGTGTGTGTGTGTATATATGTTTGTTAGATAATTAGCAGATATTGATTCATATTTCCACGTGATCCACATAGACTGCATACCTGTCCTCTTTTTTAGTATGCTACATTTTATTTCCTTATTTTTTAAGGATGCTTTTCAGAGTAGCCTTTGTAATTACATGATCAGCATGTTTTGTAAATATCTAATTTTTTTCCCATTAGTTTTGAGGATTTTTGTTTCAAATGCATTAAACATGTTAATTCTAAATTCAGAGATGAGGGCAGTGACTGTCTTTTGGCTAAATAAGTTTTATTCATTGGAGCATTTTTCTTTTTTTTTTAGCCCCACTGCATTCTAGGCATATGTAAAAATTCTAGCTCATAATTCTCTGCTCTAGGGAATACTCTAGGTGGAATTACCTGTTTGGTACATTAACATACTTTTAGTCAAGTTTCCCCCTTGCCTGATCTTTGCAGGAGTGGTTGGGTTTAGGTTTGGTCTTGAGACTTACTTTGGTCACCAGGATGTTAACAGACATGATTACAAGAGGAAGTTTAAATGTACTAGAATGTTTGTGGTTCTGCTGTTCAGTGAAAAGAGCTTCCTTTCTCAAGTATCTTGGGCCCTACAATATGTTGAACTAAGTGCACCTGGACAGAGGGGCCAAGCCTAGCTGGATGTTTAGGGGAGCAGGGGGGGTCTCCACAGGGTAGAGGTTCCTGGGAAAACCACACAGAGGAAGAAATAGTAAATGAGCAGTATTTCTCAAGGCTTCCACCCATCAACCTCTTTCTACCAATCTCCAATCACCTCCCTCTCAGCTCAAGTAAGCCCTCTTATACTTTAAATCCTCCAATGACTTTGCTTCCATTTTAACTTCATGTAATTACAATAATGCACGGAGTTTACTTTTGTGTTTGTTTTCTTTTGCTCAATGATATGTTCTTGACATGTATCCATGATTTTGCATAAATATCTTTTCAAGTATAATCCCTTAACTCTAAAATATATATAAAGGAGAATAAACTTGTATTTTAACTCTAAAATATATATAAAGGAGAATAAACTTGTATATTATAGGAATATATTAATATTGATTACTACTAGTATTTTTAATTAAATATTGATAATATTTCATAGTAAGATTAATTGCAAGTTTTAGGGAGGTGGAGGGAAAAAAAACAAAGAATATTGAGACCAGAACAGGATGTCCAGTTATCTTTCTGACTCTGTATCCACGTAGGCACATGATTATGGGCTGCTGTATTATCAAGTCTTAGTTATTATTTTCAATTTGCTTTTTTGTATTATAATTCAGCTCATAAGATTAGATGAAGTCTAAAGTTAACTGAGCTATACATATTTTTTGATTCTTTATCTCTGTGGTTCTAGGGTCTTTAAACCTAACTGAATCTTTTTCAATTTGCATTCATATATATCTACCATATGTGATGTGTAAATTAGCAAGCAAAAGCAAATTTAGAGGCTTATCTTATGATAAATTATACTTATTAACAACTGGTTAAATCCCAAGTTTTTGACTATCACTTCAAAGGGAAGAAAACGCATTCTAGTAAATGCTAAGGCATCACCTGTGAGCTCCACAAGGGAAGATAAGCCACTTGCTTCTTTTGTCTTAGATTTGCTTTGATCTCTTTCTGTGTTCTTTTCCTTTCTAACTTCTGGTCCTTTTCCCCTTATGCAATGAGCATTTACTGCTCATGTCCCAGATGGCAAACCCCCACTGGTGACAGGTGGGGATAGTAATAAGGCAAGACATCATGGAGATCACAGTAGAGTGAAGGAAACAAGAGAAATAAGCAAAGAACCCCAGGTGCTATGATAAAACACTAAATTAATGAGCTGTTGTTGACTCTGCTTTAAATCTCTGTACTTTTCATGATCTTAAAAATGATAAACCATTGAAGTCTTTCTAAAAATAGCAATCAAGCACACTAAAATGTATTAAGCACCTACTACGTGCCAGAGACCGTCCCAGACATTGAATGTGATAGTTGATAAGTTATAAGGAAATATTTACTCTCCTCCCTGCCTCTCATTCTTTACAGCACTGGACCTTGCTTCTATCACCAGTCACATCCACAACTGGGTATTGTTTTTGCTTTGGCTCCATCCCTTCATTCTTTCCGGAGTTATTTCTCCACTGATCTCCAGTAGCATATTTGGCACCTACTGACCTGGGGAGTTCTTCTTTCAGTATCCTATCATTTTGCCTTTTCATACAGTTCATGGGGTTCTCAAGGCGAGAATACTGAAGTGCTTTGCCATTCCCTTCTCCAGTGGACCACATTCTGTCAGACCTCTCCACCATGACCCATCCGTCTTGGGTGGCCCCACACAGCATGGCTTAGTTTCATTGAGTGAGACAAGGCAGTGGTCCATGTGATCAGATAGCATATTAAAAAGCAGAGACATTACTTTGCCAACAATGGTCTGTCTAGTCAAAGCTATGGTTTTTCCAGTGGTCATGTATGGAAGTGAGAGTTGGACTGTGAAGAAGGCTGAGTACTGAAGAATTGATGCTTTTGAAGTGTGGTGTTGGAGAAGACTCTTGAGAGTCCCTTGGACTGCAAGGAGATCCAACCAGTCCATTCTAAACGAGACCAGTCCTGGGTGTTTATTGGAAGGACTGATGCTAAAGCTGAAACTCCAGTACTTTAGCCACCTCATGCTAAAAGTTGACTCATTGGAAAAGACTCTGATGATGGGAGGGATTAGGGACAGGAGGAGAAGGGGACGACAGAGGATGAGATGGCTGAATGGCATCACTGACTCAATGGACATGAGTTTGAGTGAACTCCGGGAGTTGGTGATGGAGAGGGAGGCCTGGTGTGCTGCGATTCATGGGGTCACAAAAAGTCAGACATGACTGAGCAACCGAACTGCCTCTCATCTCCATCAAAAGGGTATATTGCTCTATACGCTGATCTTTAGCTTGGCTGAATGTGTAACTGCCTTTGTTCAGTGAAATATAGGCAGAAATGACCTTGAGCCACTTTCAAGACTTAAAGGGCACCTCCATTTCCATTGACATCTTTGGAAGTTTCTGACCTCTGTGAAGACAAACGTGTACTATCCAGGTAGCCATTGCCCCTTTAGCCAGGGCCACAGAGTGAGATGGGCAGAGCAGAGATGCTCCAGCCTCCTGCAAATTCACAATGTGAAAAAAAGATGCCCAGTCCAACTCAGATCAGCATGAGAACAGATGTTGACCTGATTTTGCATTGATTGTTCACTGGAAAAGGTGACACAGAGATGTACATTGCCCCTGTATTCAGAGTGAACATTCTGATTTTGCATATAATGTGGGAGAGATTATTTCCCTAGAGGCATATAGGAGTCAACACTTGAGCTGAATCTAAAGGAATAAAAGTAGCCAGACAGGGAACAAGGAAGAAAATTGAATTGAGTAGTGTTACAAAAAATTTCCTAACAGGAGGACCAGCATCTTTAAAAAAAAAAAATAAAAAGCATGAAAAATAGTCTATTTCTGGGGAATTTCCAGCTGTTCAGGAATTCTAGTCTGAGACAGAGATTAGCAAGGGATAAGCCTAGGGATAAAGGCAGTGAGCACAGAGTTAAAAGATCTTGTAGCTCTCTCATCACTGAGGTTCAGCCATCAACATCTTTTCATGTCTGTTCATCCCCTCACGTTTCTTTTCATAAGGTGTTTTAAAGAAAACCACATACAGAGGGACATGTCACCCTTCATGCTAAATTATGGGTTTAACCAGGGAAATTATGAGGCAGTCTAATGACACTTACGGAACTGAAATTTTGGGACTAGGAATATGATAGTGGAGAGATTTATACCTCCTCAATACTAAAATGGGTTTTTGAAAAAGTTTACTGGTACAAAATTAATTTGACTTGATCAAGCTTTTAATACACTCAAGTAATTATTCAGTTTAATTAAATATGCAATTTTGACTCCTGATTTCATTGTGATTGGTTTATAGTTTAATATAAATGGCACACAAAATGCTCCGATAAGCATAATCTAAGTCATAGGACTTTGATTTTGTCTCGTTGTACTCTGCATAGAAGCATTGCTGTTGTTAGCACAAAATTATTCCCAAAATGTTTAGGGATATCTACATAGTGGTAATTTTGGGGATGGGATGTGCAAAATTTTCTTCAAAAAAGATTTTTAAAAGTGCTTCTTTTCCAGTTACTTTTGTTTCTATTTAATCTCTTCCTCACATTTACTATAGTACAACATTTACTCTAGTACAACATGAGTAACAACATACAACATAATGTTAAAAATTCCACATTATTTGTAGCCATCATGTACCTTTTCTCCTATTTTTCTAGACAAAAATTCCATGAATTTAGACACTTTTAATTGTTAAGAGATGTATAAATGATGATGAAATAAACATGCATAGGAGAAAGCTTCCTTCAGCAAGGACTTTGCTACTCATTATGTTTAAGAATAAAATAGAAAAGCTATTTCACTATTTATGGCAGTATAATCTTCATCCCACTGTACTAGGTGATATATATCTTTAATTATTAGACTGCAATTGAAATGAGACTACAATTTTAGGTAATTAGGCATAATTTGAGGTTGTCATGGATGGTGGTTATAATTCAAGAAACAGGGGCCAGAAGGTTTCCCTTGGTGGGAGCAGTCTAGAGGACAGTAAAACCAAATGTTTGACATGAATGCACTTGCATGTATACACGTGACTTTAAATTTTTTTCTGTTTCAAACTAACGTAGACTAAGAAAACTTGCAGTTTAACGCTTATGAGATACAGCCAAGGTGATACTCAGAAACAAAATTACAGCCTTGGAATATTTTTATAATTACATGAGAAAAAATATATAACCAAGCATTCAATTCAAGAAACTGGAGAAACATTCTTAAGCAAAATAGAAGAAAAATAATAGTAAAGATAAAAGCAGAAATTATTAGAGAGAAAGATAAGAGAAATATTAAATAAATATAAAAATATAAAAAAAAAAAAAACAGAAAAACCTCTGCAAATAAAACCAAGAGGGAAATGATCATGATGATAATTATAACAATAAACAGCTATGATATACTGTAAAAAAAAAAAAAAGAAAACTTGCAGAAACTATATAGGAGGTTGCCTTGCATAATTCATCTTATTCCTTAAAGTCAGTATTTTGTATAACCACAATACAAGTATCAAGAAAAGAACTTCAACACTGGTACTTGTTCATTATTATAGTATAGATTTTTTTTCCTGGTTTTGCCATTGTTTTCCAAATTTTTTTTTTCACCAAAGGAGCACAGGAGTGAGTATCTTTGAAGGTGCCCTATTGTGCGTGATTTTTTCCCCCTTGGTCTTCTCTAACTTGTGACCATTCCTCTGTCTCGTCTTTTCATGAGCTTGACACTTGAAGATCATTCATTTGTAGACTGTCTTTCGATTTTGGTTTGTCTAACATCTTTTCAGGGTTATAATAAGTTGTTATGATTTTTACAAGAATACCGTAGAAATGATTTGTTCCTCATTGGATCATATCATGGAGTTAATCATGTGCATACATCTTACTGGTGATTTAACTGGTGTATGCACATTAATGATATGCATACATCTTACTGGTGGTTTAGCTGAATGAAACTGGGTTTCCTCACAATAAAATTACTGCATTCTCTCCATAGATGATACGAATTAATATCTTTGATACTATGAAAATACTTTTTCTCTATTAACTTGCCAAAATTTTAGCATCTGTTGATGCCTGTTGTCTGGAATATGTAATATTATGGTGGTATTCTGACCTGTTGGTGAATTTCTACTTCTGTTGTTTCTGTTCAGTTGCTAAGTCATTTCCTATTCTTTGTGACCCCATGGATTATAGCACGCCAGGCTCCCCTGTTTTTCACTGTCTCCCACACGAGTTTGCTCAAAGTCATGTCCATTAAGTCAGTGATGCCATCCAACCATCTCATCCTCTGTTGCCCCTTCTCCTCCTGCCCTCGATCTTTCCCAGCATCAGGATTGCTGTTGTTCAGTTGTTAAGTCGTGTCCAACTCTTTGTGACTCCATGGACTGTAGCCCTTCAGGCTTCCCTATCCATGGGATTCTCCAGGCAGAATACTGGAGTGGGTAGCCATTCCCTTCTCCAGGGGATCTTCCCAACCTGGGGATCAAACCTGCATCTCTGCATTGCAGGCATGTTCTTTACCATGTGAGCCACCAGGGGAAACCCTTTCTACTTCCTATTTCTATTAATTATAATTCTATTGTAAGGAAGAGCTATCTCTTGTTAATTTCTCTGGACTCATGGATATTTAGCAATTTATTTTCTTAAATTGTTTCAACTCTGGCTATTAGGACCTCCTTCAGGTTGGCCACTGCATTCTTTTAACAAGCCCTTTCCATGCCCCACCCCCTCTTTTTTTTTTTTTTTTTTTAGTGTTCTCTTATGTTTCAGCATCACAAAATGATGTTTCAGGCTCATCTTGGATTTTCCCTTCCCCTATCCTGGAATCAGCTTCTTCTCCAAAGAGCCTTGGTTGCTTTTAATGTGAATAATGTTTAGAGGCCAGCATGTGTGAGGGAGATTATTCTTGTTACCTGTACCATCATTGATTCTGGTCCTCTCAGAAGACAGAGCTAGGAAATATGTGTATGTCTATTAACTCACAAATATACATATCTGTAGTTCTTAATGTGTGTGTGTATGTGTATTTAAAATGAGGTTCAGTTCAGTTCAGTCGCTAAGTCGTGTCCGACTCTTTGCGACCCCATGAACTGCAGCACGCCAGGTCTCCCTGTCCATCACTAACTCCCAGAGTCCACACAAACCCATGTCCATTGAGTCAGTGATGCCATTCAACCATCTCATCCTCTGTCGTCCCCTTCTCCTCCTGCCCTCAATCTTTCCCAGCATCAGAGTCTTTTCCAATGAGTCAGCTCTTCACATCGGGTGGCCAAAGTATTGGAGCTTCAGCTTCAGCATCAGTCTTTCCAATGAACACCCAGGACTGATCTCCTTTAGGATGGACTGGTTGGATCTCCTTGCAGTCCAAGGGACTCTCAAGACTCTTCTCCAGCACACAGTTCAAAAGCATCAATTCTTCGGTGCTCAGCTTTCTTTATAGTCCAACTCTCACATCCATACATGACTATTGGAAAAACCATAGCCTTGACTGGATGGACCTTTGTTGGCAAAGTAATGTCTCTACTTTTTAATATGCTGTCTAGGTTTGTTATAACTTTTCTTCCAAGGAGTAAGCGTCTTTTAATTTCACGGCTGCAGTTACCATCTGCAGTGATTTTGGAGCCCCCCAAAATAAAGTCTGACACTGTTTCCACTTTTCCCCATCTATTTCCCATGAAGTGATGGGACCCAATGCCATGATCTTCGTTTTCTGAATGTTGAGTTTTAAGCCAACTTTTTCACTCTCCTCTTTCACTTTCATTAAGAAGCTCTTTAGTTCTTCTTCACTTTCTGCCATAAGGGTGATGTCATCTGCATATCTGAGGTTATTGATATTTCTCCTGGCAGTCTTGATTCCAGCTTGTACTTCCGCTAGCCCAGCATTTCTCATGATATACTCTGCCCATAAGTTAAATAAGTAGGGTGACATTATACAGCCTTGATGTACCCCTTTTCCTATTTGGAACCAGTCTGTTGTTTTATATATAATTTTCATATGCCTACATACATATTAATTTTATTTACATTTATTCCTTTCCTGGTAATTTTATAATATCTAAAAATAAGGTTTTAAGGGAACATGTTACATCCCCTTTGTTTTGTCATCTGACATGTCTGGGCTGGCACTTAGGGTATTTAAGAGGAATTAGAGTATTTTATTCTGCTCAGCATTCTCTCCAAAGATACTATACCCCACCCCCAATAAACTATTCCTCTGTGGGCCTACCGATCATAATGTATTTATGAAGGTTCTCCAGAGAAACAAAACTGGTAGGGATAATATGATCTAATATAAATTTAGATATAAAGAGAGAGAGAGGAGGAGAACGGGACATGAAGGGGAAGAGAGGTGAGAGATTTCAGGGAATGGGCTCACATGATTATGGAGTTTGCTAACTCCAAAATCTGCAGGGTGAGCAGGCTGGAGACCCAGGGGAGAGGTCATGTCACAAGTTGAGTTTGAAAGTGATCTGCTCACAGAATTCCCTCTTTCTCAGACACCTCAGTCTTTTTCATCTCAAGACCTTCAAGTGATTCGAGGAGGCCCACTCACATTGTGGTGGTAATCTCCTTTGCTCAAAGTCTACTGATCTAAATGTTAATCTCATTTGAAAATAGTTTTGCTAGCAGCATTCGGGCATGTTTGACCAAATATCTGAGTACTATGGCCTAGTCAAGTTGATACATAAAATAAGTCATCATAACATCTGCTTTCCTCCACTCTTTCACAAAGGAGGGCCTATGACTTGTCCTAGTTGAACGTAGGGTTTCATTTAGTGAAGTGAATGGCTCTGGTAGTAGGCCTGTTGCTCTCATATAGTCAGTCCAAACTCTTCGGTGGAATGGATATTTGGACAATAAGAGAAAGAGTCTAGCTTACACACTCACTGTGAAAATGTCAGGCTGGACTCCCCACCTCACAGAAAGATGTGCAGAAGTATGTGTGAAGTTCTCTTTACATGAAGGAATAATCTCTGAAGACATGAGTATCTCTGCACTCCTCAGACATGTGTCTTGGTAAACTTAAACATTTTTCTTATGTTTATTTGAACTAGGTATCTGTGACTTGAAATATTGATATGTTGCTGTTGCTCCTGCTAAGTTGCTTCAGTCATGTCTGACTCTGTGCAACACCATAGATGGCAGCCCACCAGGCTCCCCCGTCCCTGGGATTCTCCAGGCAAGAACACTGGACTGGGTTGCCATTTCCCTCTCCAATGCATGCATGTGACCCCATAGACGGCAGCCCATCAGGCTCCTCCATCCCTGGGATTCTCCAGGCAAGAATACTGGAGCGGGTTGCCATTTCCTTCTCCAAGAAATATTGATATAGAAACTGATATTAAGGTATATGTTATATTGCAAGTGATAGGGAACACAATATTGGCTTTCCTGTGCTAAGGCAAAACATCTTCTCTCCCAGCATGATGCTGTCTGTCCTTGTCATGGGCAGTAAAGCAGTTAATCAGTTCATCTCCTGCTGTGTTTTGGAACTCAGATCATGAGTGGACTGGAAACTGGAGCCTTAGGAGCAAGTACAGAAAAGTAGCAGTGTTGTAACATGTTAAATTTGGAGTTATTGCTTATGCTGTGTACATTAGCAAAAAAGCTTCCATTTAAGCTTGACTGTTGGAGAAAGCGAAGTCCTAGGATGTTGTTTTCTTGAGAGGTAATGAATCTCCTTAGACCAGCAGTTGGTGAGCTTTTGATAACTGCACACCTTGTGAAATCACAAGAGTCAAATTCAGCAAGTAGAAGGAAGAGAGGAACAAGAGATGAGGTCAAATCAACAGAGAGGAAGCCCCAGAGGAGGGCAGCAGGAAGCCTCAGCCTGTTCTGTATTCTCCACCTGATTGGTTCGATGCAGGATACAGGATACAGGATGCTCAGGGCTGGTGCACTGGGATGACCCAGAGGGATGGTATGGGGAGGGAGGTGGGAGGAGGGTTCAGGATGGGGAACACGTGTACACCTGTGGCGGATTCATGTTGATGTATGGCAAAACCAATACAATAAAGAAATTAGCTTCCAATTAAAATAAATAAATTTAAATTTAAAAAAATAATAAAGTGTCCCCCCCTGGGATGCAACAGGGTGCAGAGAGCACCACCTTACTGTACTTACGGTACAATCAGTATTGCCTTACTGTCTCAGTAGATGGTCTTCACATGACTCTTGAGAGTTGGAGATCAAGCCTGAGTATGGATGTTGAAGCACAGAGCACTCTGCTGGTTGCAAAGAGACAAAAATGTTAATATTGGGAACCAGAAGTGTGGGCTGAACATTACTGGACAAGATACATAGCATTACTTCATAACCATAGCTTCTCTAAGACATCCTATGAGATGTTATCTGATACTTAAAAATTTTTATTTCTTTCCCCATTTCTTTACTGTCTTTACAGTTTTTACATATTTCTATACGACTTTGTACCTTTTTAACTTGTAAATTCAACTGCATCTCCTTCTGAAATTGACTTTTAATTGCAATATTTCAGTTGTAATACTCTGCAAAAATTCTATAGTTATTGTTGATGTACAGTTGGTTTATGGGCTTCCTAGGAGGTGCAGTGGTAAAGAATCTACTTGCTAATGCAGGAGACACAGGAGACCAGGTTCTGTCCCTGGATAGGAAGATCTCCTGGAGTAGGAAATGGCAACCCACTCCAGTATTATTGCCTGGAAAATCCCTTGGACAGAGGAACCTGGCAGACCATAGTTCTTGGGGTTGCAAAGAGTCAGACATGACTGAGCAGTTGAATACACAGCAGAGTTGATTTATAATATTGTTAGAGTTGTACAGCACAGTGATTCAGTTTTATGGGTTATATAGATTTAATATTATTTTCCATTATGGTTTGTTAATATAATTCCCTATGCTAGATAGTAGATCCTTATTGGTTATGTACAATAGATTGTACGGGATTAACAGATACACATGATCTGTTAATGATTTATTTTGATGCCTTTTATCATTTCTTCTGAAAATTTTTGAGAATGTACTTTCCTATAAATCATTGTTACAAATTCAATCCTGTATTTTCTTTCATAATATTACATATATTATATATGTATGTGTGTGTATGTATATATATATATATATATAATTTGCTTTTTTAAACCACCACACAGCAGAAAAATTAGGCAACTTGAATTGCTAGTTTGGTTTTTGTGTCTATTGTGCAGATTGTCACATTTCATAGTAGAATTTTGTTAGCAACAGATAGCTGAATAAGTCAAGGAAATATATAATAGATTCATATTCTGATAATCACAGAGAATATTGAAATAATCATCAAAATGCATAATCAAGAAGAGCTAATTTTCAAATACTTACTATTCTTTGGAAATCATCCACTAAGCCCTCTCTTCTGATAATCCAAATATAACTCTGATATTTATTTTCTGTTTCTAAACATGGAAGAGCACAGAAAGTGAATTCGAAGTTAAAGTCACAAAACAAATGAAATTATTGCCATTAAATATTAAGACTTAAGAATTGCCTCTTGCCTTTATAATTATTGCTAAATAATACAATTGTGAATAATATGTATATCTGTACTTATTCCTGTACTCCCACTGCCTAATTCTTTTTTCTATAACTTTGAACAACACAATTATCCAAAGGCATGACCATCAAAAACTCAGATGTGTTACTTTCTCAGGTTATTGAAAATGAATAAGTGGGTATAAATGAAAATGCTGTTCAGATTAATACTGACATCTAATATTTAAAGTATAGGAATAGAACAAGTCAGATTTCTCTATTTGAGAATTCCCAGATATGTATATTTGTGTGTTTTTTCAATAGATTCAGATAGATATTTCCATGATTATCATGCAAGTCAGTCAAGGCATAAATTCTAATACAGTGTTTCCAAACCCTAACCATTGTTTTATAACTATGAAACCTCATTTTTAAGAGAGCATATATATAGATAATGTACATGTATAACTTGGTTACATTACAATATTTGGTACATTAATACATTTAAGTATATTAATATTTGATGGACAATATTTATGTCATTGTATGATGTTTTCAGTGTCTGAGGTCATGTAATTCACTATTTCCTTTTTCTTCTGGTTGAGATAAAACATAAATTCATCAGAACTTCCCTAATTGGGAACTAACCTGAAACTCTATTTTTATAGAATAATAATAGTTTGCTACTCAAAAAGAGATTCTATTATCTATGAAGTTTAGGGAATTTTAAATAAACAAAAATTAGAGAAGAGAACATTAAAATTCATCTCATTTATTTTACCACAGTACCTTTTCTAATAGAACAACCTGGGAACCCTAGTGTCATGAAACATTGCATTACATCAACATCTATATTTACAAACAGAATTGATCTCGATTATACAGTTCAGTTCAATCCCTCAGTTGAGTCCTACTCTTTGCAACCCCATGGACTATAGCACACCAGGCTTCCCATCCATCATCAACTCCTGGGGCTTGCTCAAACTCATGTCCATTGAGTCGGTGATGCCATCCAATCATCTCATCCTTTGTCGTCCCCTTCTCCCACCCTCAATCTTTCCCAGCATCAGGGACTTTCTAATGAGTCATTTGTTTGCATCAGGTGGCTGAAGTATTGGAGTTTCAGCTTCAGCATCAGTCCTTCCAATGAATATTCAGGACTGATTTTCCTTAGGATTTACTGGTTTGATGTCCTTGCAGTCCAAGGGACTCTCAAGAGTCTTCTCCAATACCATAGTTCAAAAGCATCAATTCTTCGGCATTCATTTTTCCTTATAGTCCAACTCTCATATCCATACATGACTACTGGAAAAACCACAGCATTGACTAGATGGACCTTTGTTGACAAAGTAATGTCTCTGATTTTGAATATGCTGTCTAGGTTGGTCATAGCTTTTCTTCCAAGAAGTCTTTCAGTTTCATGGCTGCAGTCCCAGCTGCAGTGATTTTGGAGCCCCCCAAAATAAAGTCTGTCACCATTGCCATTGTTTTCCCATCTATTTGCCATGAAGTGATGACATTGGATGCCATGATCTTCATTTTTTGAATGTTATTTTAAGCCAGCTTTTTCACTCTCCTCTTTCACTTTCATTAAGAGGCTCTTTAGTTCTTCTTCACTTTCTGCCATAGGATGGTATCATCTGTGTATCTGAGGTCATGGATATTTCTCCTGGCAGTCTTGATTCCAGCTTGTGCTTCATCCAACCCAGCATTTCGCATGATTTACTCTGCCTATAAGTTAAATAAGCAGGGTGACAATATACAGCCTTGACGTACTTGTTTCCCAATTTGCAACCAGTCCATTGTTCCATGTCCAGTTCTAACTGTTGCTTCTTGGCTTGAATACAGATCTCTCAGGAGGCAGGTCAGGTGGTCTGCCCATCTCTTGAAGATTTTTTTGCAGTTTGTTATGATCCACAGAGACAAAGGCTTTGGCATAGTCAATAAAGCAGAAGTAGATGTTTTTCTGGAACTCTCTTGCTTTTTTGATGATCCAGCAGATGTTGGCAGTTTGATTTTTGGTTCCTCTGCCTTTTCTAAATCCAGCTTGAACATCAGGAAGTTCACGGTTCACATACTTTTGAAGCCTTGCTTGGAGAATTTTGAACATTACTTTGCTAGCATGTGAGATGAGTGCAATCGTGGGGTAGTTTGAGTATTCTTTGGCATTGCCTTTCTTTGGGATTGGAATGAAAACTGACCTTTTCCAGTCCTGTGGCCTCTGCTGAGTTTTCCAAATTTGCTGGCATATTGAGTGCAGCACTTTCACAGCATCCTCTTTAGTACTTAAAATAGCCCAGCTGTAATTCCATTGCTTGATTCTACAGCCTGAGCTAAAATTGCTTTGTTACATTTAATAAAATTATTTTTAAATCAGAATACATATAAATGAAATATACTCTAATTATTAACATTAAAACATTTATTATACAGAAAGAGAAGCACATGATGGTCTTCCTTAGTGTGTCTGATTTTTCCCCTTTTTAAAAATTTACTTATTTTTAATTGGAGGATAATCGCTTCACAATACTGTGTTGGTTTCTGCCATAAGAGCAACATGAATCAGCCATGGGTATACACACGTCCCCTTTTTCTTGACCCTCCCTCCTGCCTCTTCCCCCATCCCATACCTCTCCCGCGTCCCTCACCTCTCCACCGTCCCTCACCTCTCCCCCATCCCACACCTCTACGTTGCCAGAGAGCACAGGGTGAGCGCCCTGCATCATCCAGCAAACTCCCCCTGGCTGTCTTGCATATGGTAATGGGTATGCTTCCATGCTGCTCTCTCAATTAGTCCCACCCTCTCCTTCCCTCACTGTGTCCAAGGATACCAGTCTTACTGGGTGAGGGCCCCCAAGACAACTTCGACTTTCTCACCTCCGTACAAACTCGGTTTCCAGGTAAGATCATATCTTGCGATGCTGAGTGTCTCTGAAAGGTTTTGGGGGACACAATTCAACCCACAGCGAGTGCTTACGGAGTGCTAATGAGAAACTAAGAAAAAAAGGTCTGTCTTCAAGGATAGGAAGCAGTGTGCCCAGAGGAGGCAGACGGATGGATGAGGGCCTGAATTAGCCCCTCCAAAGGTGAAGATGTGAATAGTTTAAAGCAGTGTACAGAAAGCCTCCAGCACATCATTTGCCTTATAGATAGACTTGCTCAATAAGATACATTATTTTTTCTTTTATTTCCAAGCCCTTTCTTTCCCTGTTATTTTTCTGTAATCACACATATTTCCTTCTTAGACTATGGACTCAACCTGGAAGATGAGTGAATGTCCCTTTGGTTTTCCTGAGCCTTTCTTACTGTGCCTCCATTATGTCCTTAGAACCGAAATTAATACATTTTTGCAACGGAGTGTAGAATGCCAGTCTGCATTCAACCTGTGTTTCAAAGAATTTAGTTTAGAAAAAAAACCCAAACAAGCTACCTTTATGTTACAGAGAGGGACAGAGTTCAAAGCCGTGAAATTGTGTCTGATCTTCAGATGCTGTCTCATTACCTCCTCCGTGGTTCTGCCTCAATGCTAAAACTGAAGCTTAAACTATCCTTTGATTTTTTTTTTTTAATTCTTTCTCACTGGTGTGCCCTTATCAGTTCCTTTGTTCATTTTAACTACATAATAAAATAACAAAAGCAACTTAAAATTTCATCATACAATATGATGGAATAATTACTTTGAATTATTTCAATATGCTCTGAATTATATTTTAGTGATTTTGACTTTGGAATTTGACAAAAAATATAAAATTCTAAGTCTTGACATCATTAAATTCATGCTTTTATTATGAGGGACATAAAAATCAGGTCCTTTCTAACTTGGAAATATTTTATCATTTGTAGTACAACATGTATTGCATTTCAATCCAGTAAGTCACTCACACTTGATACACATAAGTGATGCTGTTGTATAAAGCTATATTTCAGCTTCATTTAATAATCATTATATATTCCATTTGTTCTTAATCATCTGTAGAAGAATAGCTTTGGGAAAGTATTGGAGGAGGAAAGATTTTTTATGGGAAATTAGGAAAAGCTTCTAAAAACTGTTCATTATTTCAGAAGATAGTTGTATAAATCTAATTTAGCTCTTCAAGTTTAGAGGGGAACTTGGAAAGAAAGCATATTAAAATAATTGGCATCTAGGAAAATTTGAAAAGTTTTAAACCCAGGGAAATTCAAGGAACTTAGAGTGAAGTGAGAAGTTATAAAAATATCGCCACATTAATTTTCCCTAATGATGCTCAAGGAAAAGTTTCCAGTCCCATATCTTCTTACTAGTGTGCTGTGAAAAAATGATATTGAAAGATCGTTGAGGATTGCATTTTTGGAATGCTCCAGGTTCCAGCATAAGGTAAAATGTTGAAAATTCTTTCTGGTTGAGAAGATCAATTCAGTTGAACAATAACCTTATGCCTGTTAGTGTCTGTCTTTTAACAAATACAAATAAATTATATAACATTCAGAAAATGTAGCATTTATTTGTGATGCTGCTAAACGTATCAAGTAGGAATAGTAGCTGTGCAACTCTGGAAATAGGAGAACATAAAATTAAAGATATGAGCTTCCTCGCCCATCAAAATATCACAGCTGCCCAATGAAACTTTTCTCTCTTTGATTCTAACAAACAAAAATGTCATTCTAACATTGAGTGACAAAAATGACAGTAAAACCTGATGGTTGCCATACTTGGAAAGGGCTGTTCGGGTGGACTACCTGTTGGTCCCTGGGTGGTTCCAGTTTCCAGCTGCCCATTTAGGAACGGGTGAAGGTGTGGGTTGAGCTGAGGCTTGGAGTGCAAGTTCACTGAGAATGGCCCATGTGGGATTCTGACCTTCAGAAAACAGCTGAACTGCACCGGAATGATACACCTTAGACCATATTATTACCACAAATGAGTGGGTGTCTTAATACAAGGTATCTTTCATGCTTGGAAACTTCATTCTCCTCTCGTTTTGGAAGAAAAGGGGCTATAGAATAAACTGTAACATCTTACTTTCACAGTTCCATGTATAAATTGTAATGATGAGAAACTCTCCTAATCATTCAAAAGAAGAATAGCCACAAACGTAAGGAATGATTGCTGAGTATAACTGTTCAGGGAATAGATTAACACCAGGTAAAAAGATGAGAAGGCTTCCCTAGTGGTAAAGAATCTGCCTACCAGTGCAGGAGATGTAAGAGACATGGGTTCAATCCCTGGGTTGGGAAGATCCCTTGAAGAAGGAAATGGCAACCCACTCTGGGATTCTTGCCTGGAGAATCCCACAGACAGAGGAGCCTGGCGGGCTACAGTCCACGGGGTCACAAAGAGTTGGATATGACTGAGCGTGTGCGTGTGTGTGTGTGTGGACACACAGACAGACATACACAGACACACACACATAGACACAGACACATACAGACACACACACAGAGACACAGAGGCACACAGATACACACACACACACACACACACACACACACACACACACACAATGAGAGGGCTGTTAGAAAAGACCTAGTGGCTCAATACTGAGTCCTGGAAAAAGAGGGATGTAACCTGGCTCACACGACTGCTTCCCAGAGGATTTTGTCAAACCCTTGTGATTATCCCGGCATAAATGGGTTGGATGCACTGATGTTGAAGGAGGTTGAGAAAAGGCATCTTGGAGCGGCATGCTGAGTTTACTCCATCTGTGAAGGCAGTTTAGTGTGATGCATGACACAGCGGGATGCTTAATTCATGGTTAATAGACCAATACAATTGTATAGATAAATCTGTTGCCTAGACAGGGCAAGGGTCACGTGATTTTTCTGGAAATTCATACTCAGTCTTGTCTGACTCTGCTACGCCATGGACTGTAGCCCGCCAGACTCCTCTGTCTATGGGATTCTCCACGCAAGAATCCTGGAGAGGGTTGCCATGCCCTTCTCCAGGGCATCTTCCTGACCCAGGGATTGAACCCAGGTCTCCTGCATTGGCAGGCAGATTCTCTACCACTGAGCCACCAGTGGAGAAATTCACTACAGAAATGCAAATAAACCAAGCCATTCTCTCCTCTTTAAGCCATAATTTGGTCTGAAGTAGCAAACACACTTTGTTGTCAGTCATTGAATTTCATTGTGTAAAGTGTATTCTCTTCTTTTATATCACTTGTATGAATATAATAATAAATACAGGATGTGTTTAGTGTTTAAAAATTGTGCTTTTTATAAATCTATCTAGCTATCCATCTAACTACAGTTAGTGGCTCAGATTGAGATTTTTGCCAGTTTCAGGTAATATGTTTAAAATAAATTCTAATTGACATATTGCTCATGCTTACTAGGCTATCAAATACTCATTTTAATTTTCATCTTATGTTATAGCAACTACTTTTAATAATAGTTTAAAGCAATCAACATAAAATGCAGAGCATCATGATTACTATATTGCTCCTCATTCAAAATGGTAATCATTTGTTTAACCAACTTTAATCTTTCAAATTTGCCTGATAGTTTTCTATTAAAAATTTTCTAAAGATGCATGCTTCATTTCTAAACTCCAGATAAGAGAAAGGGAAAAAATCTAATCATTGTATCCATATTCTAGTAAGCCTGTATTTTATTAAATAATATTACATTTTAATTATTATTTTAATTATATGAATCCCTGCTCCTCTGCAAAGTTGATATAGTCAGGTTTTTCTAGACCTTAAGGGGAAGAGGACCACATTAATAATGCTTACTTTTAGTAGTTTGCTTTTTTGTAGCTACTATTATTATAAAAAAGCTTGGTCATCAATATGAGTATTCTGAAAACACCTATGAGAGTTGAAATATTGCTAGTCGTTACTGAGAGTATGGTTTACTGTCTTGTTTGTGAATGACCACATACGCAATAAAGAATTGTTGGAATGCCAACTTGATTAGAGGTGAAGTGTTTGGAGAACTTTGTGGTAAAACAAAGTCAGCCCCTAGTCAGCAAGAGCACTGAAAACTAGACACCCTACCCCAGAAACAGAATGAGTGCCTCGTATGTGCAGCCAGCCTTTCATAAAGAGGGAAAGCAACCAGAAAAACCATTTTTAAAAAAAATTTGAAGTATAGTTACTTTACAGTGTTGTGTTAATTTCTGCTATATAGCAAAGTGATTCAATTTTATCTACCCATCTGTCTATCTATCTGTAACATATTCTTCTCCGTTATGGTTTATCCCAGGGCATTGACTATATAGTCCCTTGTGCTATGCAGGAGGACCTTGCCATCCGTTCTCTAATGCATGTAATAGTTTGCACACGCTAAGCCCAAACCCGCACCACCTCCCTCCCCCTGCCCCTGCCCTGCCAGCGACCACAAGTCTGTTCTCCATGTCTGAGTCTCTTTCTGTTTGCGGATAAGTTTATTTGCGTCATGTTGATAGTTTAGATTCCACATATAGGTGATATCATATGGTATTTGTCTTTTTCTTTCTGACTTACTTCACTTATTGACAGTATGATGATCTCTAGGTTCATGTTGCTGCCACTGGCATTCCTTTGTGCTTGTCTATAGCTGAGTAGCATCCCATTGTATATTTATGTAACATATCTTCTTTATCCATTCATCCGTCAGTGGAAATTTAGGTTGTTTTCCTTTCTGATTGTTATGAATAGTGTTGCTATAAACAAAGGTCTGCGTGTATCATTTTGAATTATAGTTTTGTTCAGATATATGTCCAGGGGTGGTATTGCTGGGTCATATGGCAACTCTATTATTAGTTTTCTGAGGAACCTCCATACTGTTCTCCATAGTGACTTTGCCAATTTACATTCCCATCAACAGAGTAGGAGGTTTCCCTTTTTTCCATACCTTCTCTAGCATTTGTTACCTGTAGAGTTTTTAATAATAGCCATTCTGATGAGTGTGAGATCATAACTCGTTGTAACATTGATTTGAATTTCTCTGATGATAGCTATATTGAGTATTTTTTCAGGTCCAAGAGGTCATTTCTTATGTCCTGTTGTTGTTCAGTCAAGTAACTAAGAGGCTGGAAGTCTTCCTCCAGTAAAAAATTCTTCCATATGAGAGAGCATATCAATAACAGGGAATATATTCTTCTCCTCTAGTTTAAGATTTAAAATAATTAATGGCAACACATTTAATGTGCTCACCATAGTTTCTTTAAGAAACATGATATTTTATTATTGAAAATAATACATTTGGAGTTATTTAATGGAAGCAATCTTTCTTTCCTTTGAGTCCACCTGATTGAATCCTTTTAGAATTTTGAGCATGTGAAAATTGTGGTATCTTACAGTTTTGTACAGAATTTAACTTTGGTAAAACAGTTTTGCAGTGCAACTATATTTTTTTCTTTTCTTTTTTTGTAAATGCTTAAGGTTCTAAAAACATGTCATTTAATGTATTTGATGGGAGTTCTTTCTTAAAGCTTCATTTTAAAAAATTTCAAAATACATTCTGAAGAATTTGTGGTTATGGTAGTAAAAGCTAATGATGTCTGATTTAACCTTTTCCAGATTCCTGCCTGAAAAATTGTTGAAAGTAAGTAACAAACTCAAATAATGCAAAATTTCATCAAGCCTGGAAACTTAAATGTTTCTGGGTTAGTGTTATATAATCATAGTTCATAAGATGTGTTAGAAGCAAATTATAAAACACTTGATACACAGTTACTAAGTTAGTTCTTTACTCAGCATGAAAATAAATGTGGACCTAAAGCAGCTATATAAAAAATGTAAGGTTATAAATCCTTAACTATATGAACCTCTTTCCTGAAATGCTATTGTCAGCTAAAGATATTCACCTGCCTTCAGACGATAATGGTTAAAAATGAGGTAATTTTTCCTAAAAAACATTACGGTCGTAAGTGACACTAGCATTTAATTATTGATGATTCTTCATAGTATGTTAAGATGCTGAGTGTATTGGTTTTATATACATCTTTGAACGAGTTTATATACACACTTCTACCACTAAGACAATAAGTGGCCTGATAAAGTCACGCCCACAGTGATCCAAGCCATCTGCAGTTTGTGGTGCCTTGCTTACTGTTTTTAATGAAAGGTTCTTTCCCACTATCATCAGGAGAAAGAAACAAAGAGACTGAATCTCATCCTGCCACTCTTTTATGGTGTGTGTTGAAAAACCAGTGAGACAGCAACTAATAGAAAATAATTTGAAACATTCCTCTGAATTGTCCTAGAAATATCACAACACTCATTCTCATTGGTTTGTTTTTTAATTTGCAAATGCTTCATAAATTCTGTGGTGGGGGGGCAGTGCAGCCTTATTTTTGCAAGTTAGCCATTAATGATGCGTCTTCATTCTGCTTTTTTCCTTCTCCGTCGTGCTTAATGAGTCTGGTCTATTTCATCACATCATAACTTGGCATTTTTCTGCCTTCTGTTGCTGGTTTTGAAAAGTGTTAAGTTCTCACATTTGTTTTGCTTCTTTTCTAAAAAACAATTCAAGCAATATGGTTAGCAATCCATTAAATATTTATATACAATATTAATTATTAATTCATATCAAGCAGAAGCAATTTCATTTTTCTCTCTCCTCTTGCCTGAAATGTTGGTTTTCATGTGGAAAACCACCCCTCCCACTCTATACTGTCACAACTGGGTGTGCCATTCACAGTGACAATTCTCCTAAATGGATGACTGTCCATCCTGAACTCTATGCCAAGTCTATCAGGAGAACTTCAGAACGTTATTTACTTATTTACTTTATTTTTATGATTGGTATTTTACTGATTATTCTGAGATTCACCCCACTAGTATTCTTGCCTGAAAAATCCCATGAACAGAAGAGCCTGGCAGGGTGTAGTCCACGAGGTCACAAAGAGTCGGACATGACTCAGCATGAGCTTTATGATGATGGCATAGGCATTTCAATATTGAAAAATGTCCTACGTATCTCCTTCCTCTTATCTCACAGGGGCCTCAAACTCAGCATATCCACAGATACTCTTTATTTCCCAATCTCCTCAAGTTTACGACTTCTGTATTTTTCATGGTCTGTCTCTAATATTCATAGTCCACAAAATCCAGGAATCTTAGAATCATCTTTAATAACCTCTCCCTCAAACCACCTACAGTTGATCATTAAGCCATATTAAGTCGACGCTATAAACATCTTTGTGTTGCCATGACAACAGTTATATCTCAGACCCTCTTATTTCTCTCTTGGATGGCAAAAGTTGCCTGCTATATGGATAGCTTGTTAGTATCTGCATGATGGCATCTTATTGATGAAAGATCATTTGCTTCTTAAAGGAGGATGGAAACATCGATGCTTGAAGGGATTGTTTATTATCTAAGGACATTTCTGGAGATCATGCTTCTGTGGCTTCAGTTGGTACCACACCCATGGGCTCATTCTTTGCCCCTCCTGATCTCATGCCCCATCAAAGGAGGTCTGAAATAAAGCGAAAGACACACTGAAGTATGGACATTTCATGTCACCTCACGAAGAAGCAGTATTTCCTGCTGCTTTCAGAATGAGATGATTTTTAAGGAAAATGAAGCTTTAAAAAAAAACTCAACATTTTTTGTTGTTTTGTAGGCTTTTGGTGTTTTGCTATATAGTGTTTCCTGGTTGTTGGGGGAGAGAGATTGCAATAGATAACCAGTTCTAGTGATGCTCAATGGTTACATAGGCTTTGCCATGTGGAAGGAATAAAAGGAACTTTAAAGGAAGAAGAGTCTATTTTGAAGAAAGTATTTGCAAAGCAATGTGTGCATGCTAAGTCGCTTCTGTTGTGTCTGACTCCTTGCAACCCCATGGACTATAACCTGCCAGGCTCCTCTGTCCATGGGATTATCCAGCCAAGAATACCAGAGTGGGTGGCCATGTCTTCCTCCAGGGGATCTCCTCAACTCAGAGATCCCACCCATGTCTCGTTTGTGTCCTTCATTGGCAGGCAGGTTCTTTACCATTAGTGTCACCTGGGAAGTCCTTGTAAAACAGGGCTCTCTCTCTGCCTGCGTATCTCTGAAGCTTTGTGTCATCTGCAAGAAGCAAAGTTTAGCATCATTATTTGTTGACTATTGACACCCGTTGACTCACACAGAAACCATCAGTGCAAGAGGGAAGGACTGGGACATTGAGAGGGAACATACTCAAAAATAATGTTCTTTTCAATTACTCCTAACCAGGCCATTTATAGGCTGGAGTAAACCAATGCTGGTAGGGATTGGATGGTCACTCCAAGATATCTCTAATCTGATGTAGGGATCAGCCTCAGTGACAGCGTGGACGGGGATCGTGGGTGATAAAGTTGTACTTCCCTCATGAAGATCTTTGAAAAGGCACCCGCTGAGTACCTGCAGTCTGTATCTGATGTGCTACATGAAACAACTGCCATTGCTTATTTGCTAAACATGGGCCTCAACACCGCAGGGTACTAGAGAGCCATAGTGGCAGAAAAGGCGAGCACACTGTCAACTGCCACGTGGCAGAGGGACAGAGAATGGGTACTTTTGAAAGGAGTGGAAGTTGCTCAATGGTGTCCGACTCTTTGCGATCCCATGGACTATACAACCTATGGAATTCTGCAGGACAGAATACTGGAGTGGGTAACCTTTCCCTTCTTCAGGGGATCTTCCCAACCCAGGGATCGAACCCAGGTCTCCCACATTGTAGGCAGATTCTTTACCAGCTGAGCCACAAGGGAAGCCCAAGAATACTGGAGTGGGTAGCCTATCCCTTCCCCAGCAGATCTTCCCAACCCAGGAATTGAACTGGGGTCTCCTGCATTGCAGGTGGATTCTTTACCGACTGAGCTATTTGAAAGGAAGAAGGTGGGAAAAGGAGAAAGCACACACAGTCCTTGAAGAACTCGTCTAAGACTTCTGAGGAAAGGGTTGTTAAACACGTCATTCCGTAGCCCTCACCCGACTTTTTCCTGAGGGTTGTTCTCAGAATCGTACGTGGTCTCCAAAATATAAAGCCCCCAGATTTTGGTAAATCAGATGTTCTGTGAACTTGAAAGAACATCTCAGAGGGGTTACCTCCAGAAGTGATGTCTCCAGATCAGACATCACTGTGCGGGTGAAATTATCCTGTGTAAAATCGAGTTTTCTGAGGTGTGTGGCTGATGAGGGATCAAAAGGGATGTGGAGGAGTGTTTCAACCAATGATCTTCAGTGACCCTCTTAACGGGATTTTCCACCTCATCTTCTGGACACGTGCAGCTCACACTTTGGTTCTGCTGTCAGTGTGGATGCAGCCAGCTTTCTTTTCTAGTCACATTAACTTGAAGTTGACTGACAGCGGTCATCAATATTTTTCTTGCTGGACTTCTTTAAACTGTGAGGAGTATTGACTAAGCAATTCAGGAATGGATTGTAAGGAAGAATGTAAGGATCACGAGTGTGTATCATTTTCTGATTATAATCCTTGCATCATCTCTTTCTAGAAAGTAACACGATAGATGTGAGGACCATCTGTCCCCTAGTCTTCTAAGTGGATCCAGCTTTACACTCTTAGCTGATATTGCAGGGACTGCTGACTTTATTGGGGATTTAATTACTTGGAATCTCTACTTATGCAGGTATCACTCTCCATTTAGGAATGAATTCTGCTATTGAAGATTAATTTTCATACAGCTTATTCTGCTTTTGGATCTAATATTTCCACTTGTTCTCAGTGGAGTCTAAGAGCAAACCTGCCAGTCCCCTTGTCTCTTTTGACCGCCTCTCTCATCACATAATTATTTGAAACACTCCACTGTCAACTTGGGAGCAGGCAATGGCACCCCACTCCATGACTCTTGCCTGGAAAATCCCATGGACAGAGAATCCTGGTAGGCTGCAGTCCATGGGGTTGCTAGGAGTCAGACATGACTGAACGACTTCACTTTCACTTTTCACTTTCATGAATTGGAGAAGGAAATGGCAACCCACTCCAGTGTTCTTGCCTGGAGGATCCCAGGGACGGGGGAGCCTGGTGGGCTGCTGTCTATGGGGTCGCATAGAGTCGCACACGACTGAAGCGACTTCGCAGCAGCAACTGTCAACTTAGGGACACACACTAAGTTTTTCCATGCCCCTCCCCGCAGCCTCCCTAACCCTCCTAGAGAGTGTTCAGTGGAATCTGGTTGCAACTTTTTTGTTTCTATTAATGTCTTATGGACTTTTCCTTTGGCTGCCAAGAAATTTAGACATAACACATTTGCAGGCTCACGTTAGGTGTATAGATTATGGTAAGGATTTATAGCCATGGTCCTCTACATTCTGACCTTGTTTATTTTTTACATTAATCACACATTTAACTTACACCATCCATCATAGCTTATATACTTTTGTATTCTATCTAAAATATTTTCTGGAATAATAAGCAGAATAAATCAAAATAAATGAAAAAAAGTGTTTTAGTTTTCCTGCAAAAGAGGTTCATTACTTTTTTGCCTCTGAATTAAACTGATTAAATTATCTGGTTTTGTGACTGATACAAAGGGCTATTACATTATTCCCAAATCAATGTCCCACTAGTAGTAACTAAAGGCATATTCATAAGACATCATCAAATATTGTGTTTGGGACTTTTCCTTGAATGTAACCATTATTAATATTATGGAGCTTAAATTTGAATTTCAGTTTTAGATACTGGGTCACATTAGAGCATGGAATGAATGCTAGTTTAAACATTCTGATATAATTTCTACTTTTGAATAACCTTGAGAACTGGAATTGCTTCTGAAATTTACAGGTAAGTATCCTGAATTCCATTGTTTTCTAAACATTTTTCTCTAAAAGAACAACAACAACAAAACAGCCAAAATCAACTATAATTTAATAAAATTTGTTAAAAAGCAATACTTTTAAAGTCTGCAAAATATAGTTTCAATGGAAAAAGTTAATGATCAGCTGGAATTTGATTTGTTTCTCCTTCTGGTAAAAATAAGTTGATCCTTTCATGTCAAGTATGTGCATTGATTCTGAGAGGTTAAAAAAAAAAGTTGAGTATTTTATTGTAGTTACAGTTGTTTTTATATGTTGTATTTGAATAGTCTGGAAATAATTAGCTTTGCCAGAAGAGATCCCTTTTGGTATTTCCCATCCCACATCTGAGGTTTGAGGGAAGACTGGGGTTAAAGAGAGAGCCAGCTCTGGTCTCTCTCATGTAGCTTTGCTTCTTTTCTTCTCAAAGGCTGTAATCTGTGTTTGCCCCTGGGTAATCAGCTCCCAAAGAATGTGTATCATGCCTGTGATAACAGTAGGACAAAGTAACTCATTTTACTCCATTTTTGTTTTAACTTATTTTGGGATTTTCCTCCACCCTCCACCCATATGGATAATGTATTTCATTGGGCATATGTAATTTACTGAGCTTTGTTATTACTATGAAACCCAATTACTGGAGAAAAAGAAAGATTGCTCCCATAAAGTCTCTCGTGTTAATCTTGTTTCAGCCTAGATTACAGGTATAGGGCCAGGCATCAGGCATGCTTGCAAGATGCAAGGCGAGAGGGGGTTGTGTTTGGAAGAGAGAGGCTTGTGCAGCGTAGCAAATTCAAGAAGCAGATTGTGACATTTTAAAAATTGTTTGCTGTTTGTTTTGGTTTGTCTTGTTAATGATAGAGCAGTGCATAAATAATGAAAAGTTCAGAGTAGTATAAATAGATGCATGTTCATTAAATACGAATGAGTGGGGTGCTTTTTAAAATGACACTTTTTTACTTTAGTTATGTCCTTTGGACTGTGTTGGGTCTTCGTTGCTGTGGGTTTTTCTCTAGTTACAGTGAACTGGGGCTCCTCTCTAGGTGTGGGGCCTGGCCTTCTCACTGAGGGGGCTTCTCTTACTGAGCTTCCTGGGCTTGAGAGCACCAGCTCAGCAGTTGTGCAGCTTGGGCTTAGTTGCTCCTTGGCATGTGGGATCTTCCCAGACCAGGGACTGGAACCTGTACCGCCTGCATTGACAGATGGATTCTTTACCTCTGAGCTACCAGGGAAGCCTTAAAACTACATTTTAAATATTGCGTTTCTTTTCTCCACACCCTCTCCAGCATTTATTGCTTGCAGATTTTTGGATCGCAGACATTCTGACTGGTGTAAAGTGGTACCTCATTGTGGTTTTGATTTGCATTTCTCTAATAATGAGTGATGTTGAGCATCTTTTCATGTGTTTGTTAGCCATCCATATGTCTTCTTTGGAGAAATGTCTATTTAGTTCTTTGGCCCATTTTTTGATTGGGTCGTTTATTTTTCTGGAATTGAGCTGTTGGTGGGAATGCAAACTAGTACAGCCACTATGGAGAACAGTGTGGAGATTCCTTAAAAAATTGCAAATAGAACTGCCTTATGACCCAGCAATCCCACTGCTGGGCATCCACACCGAGGAAACCAGAATTGAAAGAGACACATGTACCCCAATGTTCATTGCAGCACTGTTTATAATAGCCAGGACATGGAAACAACCTAGATGTCCATCAGCAGATGAATGGATAAGAAAGCTGTGGTACATATACACAATGGAGTATTACTCAGCCGTTAAAAAGAATACATTTGAATCAGTTCTAATGAGATGGATGAAACTGGAGCCGATTATACAGAGTGAAGTAAGCCAGAAAGAAAAACAC
Organism: Capricornis sumatraensis; assembly: GCF_032405125.1. NCBI lineage: Eukaryota > Metazoa > Chordata > Mammalia > Artiodactyla > Bovidae > Capricornis > Capricornis sumatraensis. The sequence continues at coordinate 9,031,625 of NC_091089.1, read as the reverse complement.
CAATACAGTATACTAACACATATATATGGAATTTAGAAAGATGGCAATGATGACCCTGTGTGCAAGACAGCAAAAAAGACACAGATGTGTATAGTGGACTTTTGAACTCAGAGAGAGAGGGAGAGGGTGGGATGATTTGGGAGAATGGCATTGAAACATGTATACTATCATGTAAGAATCGAATCGCCAGTCTATGTCTGATGCAGGATACAGCATGCTTGGGGCTGGTGCACGGGGATGACCCAGAGGGATGTTATGGGGAGGGAGGTGGGAGGGGGGTTCATGTTTGGGAACGCATGTACACCCATGGTGGATTCATGTCAATGTATGGCAAAATCAATACAGTATTGTAAAGTAAAATAAAGTAAAAAAAAAAAAAAATTAAGAAAAAACTATTGCGTTTCTGAATCCAGTAGCTTGAAGAGGTATGGGACTAGGAAGAGTTGAAATGTATACTTAGATTTATAGGCACAGATATAAGTACATTTTATATTTAGGAGTATCTTAATCAGTTATAAGTGCACTCTATATTCAGTTGACTTGTTGCCAGCCTATGTGGCTGTATATAATATGGTACCTTCCTCAAAATATTCCAATGACTTGCTTTTTATACTCTTAATTGCAGCAAATTAAGTATGTATTTTTATGTGTGTTGTTGTTCATCGCTAAGTCATGTCTGACTCTTTTGGGATCTCAAGGACTGTAGCCCACCAGGCTGCTTTGTCCATAGAATTTCCCAAGCAAGAATACTGGAATGGATTGCCATTTCCTTTTCCAAGGGATCTTCCCATCCCAACCCAGGGATGGAACCCACATCCCCTGCATTGGCAGGCAGTTTCTTTACCATTGAGTCAGCAGGGAAGCCCTGCTATGTATAGCTGCTATTGAATGACATATATTAACTGCAGCAATCCAAAAGTTAAAAAAAAATCTAGTTTTTAGAACATGTAAATGTTTGAAAGTACCAAAGGGTCTCTGAGTCTTATACATCTTTCTTCCTTCTTCTTATAAACGAAAACTTCAACCTCAGTCCATTGCACCGAGGTTGCCCCTCTGAAATTTCCCACAATAGCTCACTATTGTTGTTAAAATAAAATGCCCCGAGAATATGAAACTATATATTCCATCATACATTTTTTACTCTAATCTCCACCACAGTTCTGAAGCAGATAATTTGTGTCTAATTATCTTATATTTGTGGATGTTTTGTGTGTTTGCATGACTTCTGCAGTTGTTCCTGCTTCTCGACATGTCTCAGCCCAAATATCCCAATCTCCTTTTCCAGATGTCAGTGTAACTATTTTCTGTGATTTTTTTTTTTCTTATTTTATATTGGAGTGTAGTTGGTTAACAGTGTTGTGTTTAGGTGTACAATAAAATGATTCAGATGTACATATACATGTATCTAATCTTTTTCAAATTTTTTTACCATTTAGGTATTACAGAGTATTGAGTTCCCTGCGCTACACAGTGGGTGCTTGTTGGCTGTCTATTTAATATATAGTAGTATGTACGTGTCAACCCCAAACTTGCAGTTTGTTCTCTTTGAAATCTTAAACATAGAGATGGGCCTGCTGATAGTCTCACACACACACACAAAATTATCTCTTAAAATAATGAACTCTTAAACTATAAGGAATCATTAGGGTCCATCAGTATACAATAATTATTTTCACTTATTAAGGGAAACAATAAATATAAAATATGTAATATAAGTCTGAAAACATTTTTCTTATGTTGCAATGCTAAGTTAGGCAGAGTATTTTGGTTTTGAAGGTATATTTTAGTCTGAGTTATGAATTCCGCATCAGAGTGAGATGAAACATCTGGCTCATAAAATGTCTCAAACCTCAAACCACTTTATGTATCCGGAAATGATCTTTTTCACACATTTCTATAAAACATGTAGAAATACAAGGAATGCTTCCCTGTTTGAAAGATTGCAGGTGCCTTCAATATGAAATTCTTGGATTTCTTTTGTGTACTTGTACAACTGGAGTTGCTAGTATATGCTGCATAAAATTCTTGGTCATTTTATAAATTTGAAACTTAGACAGGCCTCTAACCATTTCCCATAAATGATGGCAAGCCTACAAGTGGTCAGTGCCCGGGTCTTTTGGATTTCTGCATAGCTGTGGTTGGCGTGTCTCCACGTGGTTTCTCTGTGGTTCCAGTTCCAGCATCTCAGTTGTGTTCTGGGCAGGAAGAATGAAAAGAGCAAAAATGAACCCAGCAGACAAGGCTCAGTTTTCCCTGGCTCCTCCAAAAGGCTTCAGCAGCGTTCTGTCCATCTTATCAATAGCACATCACATTCTAGGGCTCCCCTAGAGGCAGCACAAGAACTCTCCATCTATCTTTCTCCATTGTTATTCAGTCGCTCAGTTGTGTCTAACTCTTTGTGACCCCACAGACTGCAGCACACCAGGCTTCCCTGTCTTTCACTATTTCCTGATGTCTGCTCAAATTCATGTCCATTGAGTTGATGATGCTGTACAACCATCTCATCCTCTGTCACCCTCTTCTCCTGCCTTCAATCTTTCCCAGCATCAGGTTTTTTCCCAATGAGTCAGCTATTTACATCAGGTGGCCAAAGTACTGGAGCTTCAACATAAGTCCTTCCAATGAATATTCAGGGTTGCTTTCATTTAGGATTGACTGGTTTGATCTCCTTGCAGTCCAAGAGACTTTCAAGAGTCTTCTCCAGCATTGCAGTTTGAAAGCATCAGTTCTTCAGCACGCAGCCTTCTCTTTGGTCCACCTCTCACATCTGTACATGACTACTGGAAAAAACATAGTTATATAATTATTTCTGTATCATCCACGTGTCTCTGTGTATATATCTATACTGTATTGGTGCCTTGAATGATATCTGTTGACAAGAAAATGGGAGAGTAAAGTGTAGAATTTTATGGGCAACCTTCCAGTCTTACCAGTTGAGCATGGAATGCATGATTATGAGTATCACGTATACTCCTAGGAATTAGGAGTCTTTGTTACTGGATCTCAAACACCTAGGAGAATGCTCAGGCTTATCATAGGTACTAAGTACATATTTTCGAAGAAAGAATGAGAGAATGGGTGCTTGTTAACGTAGAATGCCTTTAGCTTCTAAGAAGGCAGGCTTCCTTTTTCCTTCATTCTTCCTCTTATTTTCTTCCCAACTTTTGTTGCAGTGTGGAGATAGTTGGTAAGAATGGGTTTCTGCTTTTACTGCAAGCGTGTGTGAGACATGCGTCAGACTGCACTCGGGATGCCTAGGCAAGTGGATTTTGAGATAAACGTATTTGGATCAGAATCTGATCTGCCTCCCTTGCCTCTCAGTCATTTGAATGTTGCAATCACAAAAGGTGTTGAATATGAATGAATTAACCGTATTCATCTGCTACAGTCACTAAATATTAATATGGACAGTGACTGTGGAGTTCACTCCAGCTGCCTTACGGATGAGAAATAGACTCAAATCTAACAATCCTATGTTTTGTTTGACTTGGAATAGTTTCTGTTTATTGCTTTTGAAGTAACTTAACTATTCACACAGGAAAGTCCAAGTTGTCAGCATCGTGTGCTCACACTCAAAAAGGCCTGCCAGGATTTACAGAATCACAAAGTGCAGAGCTGTGGAGGTGACGAGCCTCCTAACTGGTGGTCTAGCCTTCCTTCTGCACGTTACCAACCCTCTAAAGAGACCATTTCTTAAAATGGTGACGAGTGAAACTCATGTTGGGAGTTTAGCATTCCAAGTCCGTGGGACACAATTCCATGAGAATCTGATTCAGTATCTGAATGCCCTGAATTGGCATTTTTAACAAGGACTCTGAATGGTTCTGTGGCAAAGGGAAGACAGATCACAGACTGAAAAACAGTAAAATAAATGAAACGAGGCTTACATTATACAGCTCCTCGAAGAGCTCATGGAAATTCTTAGCAAGTAGAAACCTAGAAAAGACATGACCATCTAAAGCTAAAGACAAGTGCTTTTCTGATTAAAAAATCAAAAGTGCAATGTTTAAATATGAATAATTGTGCTAATGTTCACCATGGCAGTGCATATGCCTAAGTGCTTCATTAAAGCGTACATTTTATAAACTCCATATCACTTGCAGAGATAATCTATGTGGTCTAATTGCACAAGGACTGCAGTTTTCACTGCAGATGACCAGCTGTGGCTGCTGTCCAAAGGAGACCTCTGTTCAAAGAACTCCACCTTTCCTCCTTTATTTCATGTAGCATTTAATTGGGTGCTCAGGAATATATTGCATTAAGCATGAATCAGCTTTTAAATATTTGCCTTAAATCATAATCTCTTCTGAATTTTTATTTTGATGGAAAAGGAAAAAGAAGAGATAATTGAAAAATAGAGAAGATTTGAGTTATTTGAAAGGGCTTCCCTGGTGGCTCAGACAGTAAAGAATCTGCCTGCAATGCAGGAAACCTGGGCTCAATTGCTGGGTTGGGAAGATCCCCTGGGGGAGGGCATGGCAACCCACTCCAGTATTTTTGCCTGGGGAATCCCATAGACAGAGGAGCCTGGCGGGCTACAGTCCATAGGGTCGAAAAGAGTCAGACACAACTGAGCGACTAAGCACACAGCAAAAGTAATAAAAATAAGTTGCCAAGAACCATATTATTTACTGGAGAGAGATTGTCTTTGATTTTCAGACTAACGCTGCTGCTGCTGCTGCTGCTGCTGCTGCTGCTGCTGCTGCTGCTGCTGCTGCTATCGATTCAGTCGTGTCCCACTCTGTGCGACCCCATGGACTGCAGCCCATCAGGCTCCCCAATCCCTGGGATTCTCCAGGCAAGAACACTGGGGTGGATTGCCATTTCCTTCTCCAATGCATGAAAGTGAAAAGTGAAAGTGAAGCCACTCAGTCCTGTCTGACTCTTAGCAACCCCATGGACTGCAGCCCACCAGGCTCCTCCACCCATGGGATTTTCCAGGCAAGAGTACTGGAGTGGGATGCCATTGCCTTCTCCGCAGACTAACCCTATGGGAGATGTTATCTCCATTTAATAAATTGAGACTCAGGATGATAAAATAATAAATCTGTGTCTCATTGAGGTAAAAATTGAAAAGTAAGACTGCTGCTGCTGCTAAGTCACGTCAGTCGTGTCCAACTCTGTGCGACCCCATAGATGGTGGCCCACCAAGCTCCAGTCCCTGGGATTCTCCAGGCAAGAATACTGGAGTGGTTGCCATTTCCTTCTCCAGTGCATGAAAGTGAAAAGTGAAGGTGAAGTCACTCAGTCGTGTCCGACTCTTTGTGACCCCATGGACTGTAGCCTACCAGGCTCCTCCGTCCATGGGATTTCCCAGGCAAGAGTACTGGAGTGGGGTGCCATTGCCTTCTGCAGAAAACTAAGACTACCTTTGCCAAATTGTGTGTTCTGAACACATTGTGGTTTCTCTGTGTCTCTGTCCTTCAGAATAACTTATTTCTCCATCTTTGCATCCTGTTTCCACTCCCCACCCCCACACCCCCCATCTACCTTCCTGGTTTTCTACTTTTCTACAGTTTGGCTATCTAAGCATCATCCTTTCACTGAAAATAGAATCGTTAACAAGTGTCTTAAAATTTTACTCATAAGTTCTCTCCTAACTAGAAGTTCTATCCGATGAAGAGTCGTAGGTTTTAAAGTGGGATTGTCACTTTCACAAAACATCAAAATATCTGCTGTTCTATAGGAGGAAACTCAGGCCCAGGGAAATTAAGTAACTTCCTTACACTGCCCTATTCATTTACTGACAGAGCTTGAATATAATTAAGACTTGGATCATAATGCATTCTTCCCCTGGAACTTGAGGTTAAAGACTGCTAGTTAAATATTAAAGGAGCTCAAGTATACCACTTCTAGGAGTATAAAAGAACTAAAAGAAGAAGAAAAATCTATTCAGAAAGTCAATTTGTTTCATAAGGTATTCATTTGGAAAGAACTATTTTTATAAATCACATGCACGTGCAAATCCCAGAATTATGGTGTTTTCTAGAGATTGATGCTGTTAGGTTGATGCAGGAGTAGTAGAACATGCTGCATTTCTGAATGAAACTGGCCCAATTATAAGGCATGTCTCGGACGAGTTCTGCAAAGATGGTGTTTTCTCTAGTGTTAGATTTGGATAAACCAAATTATTTTTGGCAGTCCTGAAGAGGCAGTTAACCATTACTAGGGTATATTATGCACCAGTCTAAACATTTTTGGAGAAGGCAATGGCGACCCACTCCGGTAGTCTTGCCTGGAAAGTCCCATGGACAGAGGAGCCTGGTAGGCTGCAGTCCACAGGGTCGCAAAGAGTCAGACACGACTGAACGACTTCACTTTCACTTTTCACTTTCATGCATTGGAGAAGGAAATGGCAACCCACTCCAGTGTTCTTGCCTGGAGAATCCCAGGGACGGGGGAGCCTGGTGGGCTGCTGTCTATGGGGTCGCACAGAGTCGGACACGACTGAAGTGACTTAGTAGCAACAGCAGGAGCAGCAAACATTTTCACATATCAGTACTAGATAGTATGGAATAGAATTAATATTTATCAGGGACCTAGTATTGCCAGTTAGTGTGCAAGACGCTTTACATGTGATATTAATGTTATAACCCATGCAACTATTCTCTCAGTCATGTCCGACTCTTTCTGACCCATGGACTGTAGCCCGCCAGGCTCGTCTCTCTGTGGGGTTCTCTAGGTGAGAATCCTGGAGTGGGTAGTCATTCACTTCCCCAGGGGATCTTTCCAACCCAGGGATCGAACCCAGGTCTCCTGAATTGCAGGCAAATTCTTTATTATCTGAGCCACCAGGGAAGGTGGTGCAGAGGGTAAAGCGTCTGCCCACAATGCGGGAGACCTGGGTTCAATCCCTGGGTCAGGAAGATCCCCTGGAGAAGGAGCTGGCAACCCACTCCAGTACTCTTGCCTTGAAAATCAAAGAGGGCATTAATAGATGGAGAAATATACCATGTTCATGGATTGGAAGAATCAATATAGTGAAAATGAGTATACTACCCAAAGCAATCTACAAATTCAATGCAATCCCTATCAAGCTACCAGCCATATTTTTCACAGAACTAGAACAAATAATTTCAAGATTTGTATGGAAATACAAAAAACCTCGAATTGCCAAAGCAATCTTGAGATAGAAGAATGGAACTGGAGGAATCAACTTGCCTGACTTCAGGCTCTACTACAAAGCCACAGTCATCAAGACAGTATGGTACTGGCACAAAGACAGACATATAGATCAATGGAACAAAATAGAAAGCCCAGAGATAAATCCACACACATATGGACACCTTATCTTTGACAAAGGAGGCAAGAATATTCAATGGAGTAAAGACAATCTCTTTAACAAGTGGTGCTGGGAAAACTGGTCAACCGCTTGTAAAAGAATGAAACTAGATCACTTTCTAACACCACACACAAAAGTAAACTCAAAATGGATTAAAGATCTAAATGTAAGACCAGAAACTATAAAACTCCTAGAGGAGAATATAGGCAAAACACTCTCAGACATAAATCACAGCAGGATCCTCTATGATCCACCTCCCAGAATTCTGGAAATAAAAGCAAAAATAAACAAATGGGATCTAATTAAAATTAAAAGCTTCTGCACAACAAAGGAAACTATAAGCAAGGTGAAAAGACAGCCTTCTGAATGGGAGAAAATAATAGCAAATGAAGCAACTGACAAACAACTAATCTCAAAAATATACAAGCAACTTATGCAGCTCAATTCCAGAAAAATAAATGACCCAATCAAAAAATGGGCCAAAGAACTAAATAGACATTTCTCCAAAGAAGACGTACAGATGGCTAACAAACACATGAAAAGATGCTCAACATCACTCATTATCAGAGAAATGCAAATCAAAACCACAATGAGGTACCACTTCACACCAGTCAGAATGGCTGCGATCCAAAAATCTGCAAGCAATAAATGCTGGAGAGGGTGTGGAGAAAAGGGAACCCTCCTACACTGTTGGTGGGAATGCAAACTAGTACAGCCACTATGGAGAACAGTGTGGAGATTCCTTAAAAAATTGCAAATAGAACTACCTTATGACCCAGCAATCCCACTGCTGGGCATTCACACCGAGGAAACCAGAATTGAAAGAGACACATGTACCCCAATGTTCATCGCAGCACTGTTTATAATAGCCAGGACATGGAAACAACCTAGATGTCCATCAGCAGATGAATGGATAAGAAAGCTGTGGTACATATACACAATGGAGAATTACTCAGCCATTAAAAAGAATTCATTTGAATCAGTTCTAATGAGATGGATGAAACTGGAGCCGATTATACAGAGTGAAGTAAGCCAGAAAGAAAAACACCAATACAGTATACTAACACATATATATGGAATTTAGAAAGATGGCAATGATGACCCTGTATGCAAGACAGGAAAAAAGACACAGCTGTGTATAACGGACTTTTGGACTCAGAGGGAGAGGGAGAGGGTGGGATGATTTTGGAGAATGGCATTCTATCATGTATACTATCATGTAAGAATTGAATCGCCAGTCCATGTCTGACGCAGGATACAGCTTACTTGGGGTTGGTGCATGGGGATGACCCACTGAGATGTTATGGGGAGGGAGGGGAGGGGGGTTCATGTTTGGGAACGCATGTAAGAATTAAAGATTTTAAAATTAAAAAAAAAAAATAAATTAATTAAAAAAAAAATCTCATGGACAGAGGAGCCTGGTAAGTTACAGTCCATGGGGTCGCAAGGAGTTGGACCAAGTGAAGACTGAGTGACTTCACTTTTTCACTTTAGTAACCATCACAATATTTTGCTATTTTTTGATATTAGGGTCTTCATTTTACCAGTTCCTAAGTTAAGATTGAGGAGAAGTCACTTATTCCAGGACACATAGCGAGGACCACCTGAAATATGTTACCTGAATCAGAGAACACTGTCATTCCTGTATAAATCACAGTATAGTGGAATACTGTAGGAAACATTTATCACAGACATGCCATCAAAGAAAGTAAAAGTAATAGTGTAAATTGCAGCTAATGGTTGAATTAGGTTAGTTTTACAGTTATTAAAATAAGTTACATTAACCATTTTGAAAAATGATAGTTTTTCTCCAAAGCTTCTTAACCTAATAGCTTTATAAAATTTTGAATAATTGTGAAACCTATAAAAATACCTTTTTGTGCTTAACTATATAATAACTGCTATGGATTTTTAAGAGAATCATGAAGGCCAGACTTTTAAGAAGTCTTTCTTCTAATATATGATCCAGGAAACCACTGCAACAAGAGATGCTAGCCTGAGAATGAACACAGTTCTGTGGAAAGCAAAGTAAAACCATAGAAAGAAACTAGTTTGTTGTGACAGAATTCACCTGAGTGTCATGTCTCACTTAAGCTGAAGTTCCACCTGCAAACTTTGTGAGCCATCAAGGTGTATTGATACTTCCGTTTGCATTGGCTTTCTGTAGCTGGCAACTAGGTGTGAATTGATTCACTTGGATGACTCAGTATTGAAGGTAATTATTTCTAAAGTATTGATTAATTATATTAGATACAAAAATATTTTTGAAGAAGCTTTGTTAAATACATTTGAAAAATAAACAGAATATCTAGGAAACGTCTTTAAAAGGAGGGAATCAATACCATATGGATATTAAAATATTTTTAAGAGGTAAAATAATGTAGTATGACTGATGTGCTTAACAGAAAAAAAAAAAAAAAAGAGAAACTTAGAGACACAGAGATAGAGAGATTTCTCAGAGAATTCACAAAAACCATAATCCAAAGAACAAAACTCTGTTAAACTGGACTTCTTCAAAATTATCTGCTTTTCTCTTGGAAAGCACTTAATGTTAAGTGATACGTAAGCAAAAAGATGAGCAAAGGAATAAAAAAAATTATTCACAAATTATCTACCCTGTTAAAGACTTGTATCTCTTTGATAACCATAAGTTTGTTTTCTATGCCTGTGAATCTTTCTGTTTTGAAAATAAATCTTTTTGTATCTTTTGTTTCTTTTTAGATTCCCCATATCAGCCTATCATATCATATTTACATTTGCCTGGCTTACTTCTCTTAGTATGAAAATTTCTAGGTCCATCCATGTTGCTACAAATGGCATTACTTCATTTGTTTTTATGGCCGAGTAATATTCCAATGTGTATATATGTGTGTGTGCGTGTGCATACACACCATATCTTCTTTATTCATTTGTTGGTTGAAGGACATTTAGGTTTCTTCCATGTCTTGTTTATTGAGATATGATTATCAAATAGCATTATGCAACTTTAAGGAGTACAGTATAATGATTTGACTTATATGCACCATGAAATGATTATTGCATTAAGTGTCATGAACATCTATCATCATTTTTAATTTTTAAATTTGGCATCTAGCACATTAAAACATTTGACAGTCCACACTCCTATTAAGTGTTACTTAATGAAACATGATTTTATACCCTTTCACACTGTAAACAGTACTTAGGTAAGTGGTGAATTATCTGTTTGAATTTTAATTTATTACTCTAATGCATTGGGTCTTGTTGAAATTTTAAAGAAAGAGTAAACTTTTGTTAAAGGGACTTGGCCATCTACATGGCCTCAATACTGAAAGCAAACACTGATGTAATGTTTCTCTCTGAGTGTCATTCTTAGGATTGGTATTAATTCTACAGAACCAACACTGAAAAACAGGGTCACATGTTGACATTAATGTGACTAACACTGCACAACTCAATTCTGATTTTTTTTCTTTTGTGCTTCTAGTTCTATTGCCTAAGACCAACAGAAAATATAAATTCTGCCCTCAGCCACTCTTTTGCCTCAATCCCCGTCTCCTTAAAAGTTAGCATTTATTCCTTTGTTCTTTGTAACTTAACTTTTTTGGTCCCTCATCCAGATGCCTTATATGCATGAACTTGGATTTTCCTCCTCACTTATTCAAACACTAGGAGCAAGCCGTTATCATAAAGATATCACTTTGTGTTTTTTTGCCTGAATTATTTTTGTTTGCCTGTTGACATTTACACATCTTTTATTTTTCTAAGTCCCTGGTTTTATTGTTGGCCCATCCATTCAACCCCACCACCTAACGATGCCTCTTTATTTTCACAGCATGATATACAAAACATAAACACATGACAGACGTTGTAAATTTGCCTAATTTGATTTGGGAAAAGAAATTGGGTCATTTATCTTAGTGAATTCAATATATGGTTTCAGTTATGTGTTTTTTTGGTAAACATTAAAAATTAAGACAAGCCCTGATGACCTAGCTTTTAAAAACTTCCCCCACAGTTCTACTACTGCATAATTAGGATGTTTCTCGGCAGTCAACACGGCTGTTGTATTATCAGTATAGATTTATGCTCATTATTAAGGCTTTATGGTATCTAACAATCACAGAGATGGGTGAATTATAAGACTAATTAGATGCACCACTTTTCTTTTATAAGATTTGCATTGTTTCAAAACCTTTGTGAGTGCTAATTGCTTAAAATCCATCATGGCTGAGTTATTATTTTTCATAGTTTAATATGTATTGGTGTGAGTGGGGAGGATTTCAGAGATGTGGTATGAAGCAGGAAATCTCCGTCTTCCAAAAGATCATCATCAGTACCTGGAGAAGCTGTTTGGAATTGAATCCCTTCTCAAAACCATGTTACAGCCTTTAGACCTGTCTGTGGATTTTATAGATAATAAACTCAATGAGTAATGATGGCCCAGAATAAAGAATATCAAGGGTCAGAAGATGCAGGTCTCAGGGCGGGCTGTGGTCATCTGCCATCACGTTGTTGGATACAGGATAAGGCCAAAGAGATATCGTAGCCTTGGTGAGACATCTCCATTTGAGCAAGATTGATTCCCTAGAAGATCTTAGAGAGGCCAGAGACCCAGTGCTGCTGGCAAATGGGGAAAAGAGGTTTGGGGTTCTAAAGGGGAAATCTAGGTAGTGGGCCACCATACACTACAGTTGTCACAGCAGAATGGTCTCTCTTGCTCCAAAGGCCAACCTGGAGTCTTTCTCTGGATCTTCATTGAATGCGTGGTTGGTGGACTTTCAACTGTGTCCAGTGTAATTCTTACACTATTGATGAGCTTAGGAGCATTGGAAAAAAAAAATAGAATCTTATGTATTTCCTCTACAAGAAGTGTTTAATAGGTAATTATCTCTAATATGAAAAGAGACTAATGACAAGCCACTATCTCAAGCCTTTATTAAAACATTGCAGTATTCAGTTCAGTCGCTCAGTCGTGTCCGACTCTTTGCGATCCCATGAATCGCAGCACACCAGGCCTCCCTGTCCATCACCAACTCCCGGAGTTCACTCAGACTCACGTCCATTGAGTCAGTGATGCCATCCAGCCATCTCATCCGCTGTCGTCCCCTTCTCCTCCTGCCACCAATCCCTCCCAGCATCAGAGTCTTTTCCAATGAGTCAACCCTTCGCATGAGGTGGCCAAAGTATTAGAGTTTCAGCTTTAGCATCCTTCCTTCCAAAGAAATCCCAGGGCTGATGTCCTTCAGAATGGATTGGTTGGATCTCCTTGCAGTCCAAGGGACTCTCAAGAGTCTTCTCCTGCACCACAGTTCAAAAGCATCAATTCTTCGGCACTTTGCTTTCTTCACAGTCCAACTCTCACATCCATACATGACCACAGGAAAAACCATAGCCTTGACTAGATGGACATTAGTCAGCAAAGTAATGTCTCTGCTTTTGAATATGCTATCTAGGTTGGTCATAACTTTTCTTCCAAGGAGTAAGCGTCTTTTAATCTTATGGCTGCAATCACTATCTGCAGTGATTTTGGAGACCCCAAAAATAAAGTCTGACACTGTTTCCACTGTTTCCCCGTCTATTTCCCATGAAGTGATGGGACCGGATGCCATGATCTTCATTTTCTGAATGTTGAGCTTTAAGCCAACTTTTTCACTTTCCTCTTTCACTTTCATCAAGAGGCTTTTTAGTTCCTCTTCACTTTCTGCCATAAGGGTGGTGTCATCTGCATATCTGAGGTTATTGATATTTCTCCCGGCAATCTTGATTCCAGCTTGTGTTTCTTCCAGTCCAACGTTTCTCATGATGTACTCTGCATAGAAGTTAAATAAGCAGGGTGACAATATACAGCCTTGACGTACTCCTTTTCCTATTTGGAACCAGTCTGTTGTTCCATGTCCAGTTCTAACTGCTGCTTCCTGACCTGCATACGGATTTCTCAAGAGGCAGGTCAGGTGGTCTGGTATTCCTATCTCTCTCAGAATTTTCCACAGTTTATTGTGATCCACACAGTCAAAGGCATTGGCATAGTCAGGAAAGCAGAAATAGATGTTTTTCTGGAACTCTCTTGCTTTTTCCATGATCCAGCAGATGTTGGCAATTTGATCTCTGGTTCCTCTGCCTTTTCTAAAACCAGATTGAACATCAGGAAGTTCACATTTCACATATTGTTGAAGCCTGGCTTGGAGAATTTTGAGCATTACTTTACTATGAGTGCATTTTGGGCATTACTTTGCTATGAGTGTGAGATGAGTGCAATTGTTCAGTAGTTTGAGCATTCTTTGGCATTGCCTTTCTTTGGGATTGGAATGAAAACGGACCTTTTCCAGTCAGTTTAAATGACTGTGGTAAGGAAGTGAAATTTTTTATAAGGTAGTATCGAGGAAGGTAGTCATGGTTTAGTTTTTTTTTTTTTTTTTTTTTTTCAGGAAGGTCTCACCATTCAAATTCCTAAACTATGGGGGGGGAAATGTTGTGTCTTTCCTTGGATAAGATGTGGAAACAGCAAGACATGGACCCTAGTCAAATAGCTGTTGGTTGGTCAGTTTGGGTTTAGTGAAAGCAGTGGAGAGGGACAGCTAAAACTAAGGTATCACAAGGGTCAGTTCACATTTTAAGGTCTCAGGTTTTCCTTTCGGACAGAGTTACCTTAAGGGATAACATGCTTAGGCCAGTTGTCAACGTCAGGATGGGCACCTCATATCTGAGACTTTCATGCGTGCCTTCCATACCTTTGGAAATTACTGAATTTCCAGTGCATGCGGAAGTGCTGCCTACAACTTTTATATTTCTTTGGTCACTGTAATCATTTGACCAGATGGTGTCTGTAAAGTACCATTTAAGACTTGGAGAGGGATGTAATATAGGGCCAGGAACACTAGAAACAGAATCACTGATTGGCCTTGAAAGGCTGTCCATTGGTCCCACTGTCTTACCTGGTAGAAATCATAAAAAGACATCCCATGTTCCACCTGGATTTTCTGATTCGGGTGATCCAGAGAGTGAGAGAAGAGACAGGTGGTCAAGATTTTTTCTTCTGTGTCCCATTCTGTGTCCTTTCCGTGAGATATTTTCAAAACAGTGAGGATTAATCCTTAAACGTGAAAACATCAGAATTAAAGAGAAAAAAGAAAGGTTTTAACTTTTGTTAATAATCTGGAATTTTAACATGAAAGGAGGGACTAAGAGAAAAAGAACAAAGAACATGAGACAAAGAGGGGGTGGTAGTCAGAGGGCTTCCAGAGGGAGTCTTAGATCAGGAGTTTTGGATGGAAATGTCCCATGTGTTGCTTTGTCAAGATTCTTCAGAAAACTGTCTCTTTTATGATTTTTCGGCTTCTAAAGAATCCTTAAGGATTCTGTTTCATGTCTTCCATTAGTACAGAGGTACAAAAAAAAGAATTTATATATAATGACTTTTAACTGAGATGACTGTAAACTTCAGTTCACATACACATATTAATACATATATAATACAGGCTCATGCATATGGGTAGATAGATATGGTTATGTATAATCATTCAAGAGCTTTTCACATTTTACAGCTTCTAAAATAAAGGTCACTTAAGGCTAGCATTAGCGATCCACATTTGTCTGCTTTTCTTATTTTGATAATGTCCACATTAAGGATCAGTAATATGATTTTACTGAATTTAGGCTGCCGGGCTCCTCTGCCCATGGAATTTTGCAGGCAAGAATATTGGAGTGGGTTTCCGTTTCCTTCTCCAGGGGATCTTCCCAACTCAGGGATTGAAACCGTGTCTCCTGCTTGGTGGGTAGATATTTTACCAGTGAGCCACCAAGGTCATTCTGATCATGCTCTTGGGGTTTCCCAAACTTGTCAAGGGTATCAAAAGTGAGAGTGGTTTTGGGGACCTATGAATTTTGAAATATTTAAACTCTAAAACATTTGTGAAATAAATAGTAACTTGAGTCTTTAGATCAATTCAAGTCATTTAGAAAGATTAAACCATGAGAGATATAACCTTGCCACTATATAAATTAGAATTTTACAGTGATAATAATTTAATATAATAAACTATAGAAGATGTATAGCACATAATCTCTAAGGTTTTATTGTTTTCCCATTCTAGTTGGCCAAAGGAATCATGCACTTTTTCAGGAATATTATTACATGAACATTCATGATTTTCTAATATGATTTATAAACCAATAGATTCATAAACTAAATATTAAAGACTTCAAAATTCATCTTTATAAATTCTTTCCTTATTTGAACTAGAACTCTTAGAAGCAATAAACATGATTATAACTAGATTGCATTTCTCAGTTGGTTTGTTTCTCTGTTCTTTTTTTCTAATTAGCTCATTTTTTTTAAACAAAAGAAGTCTAGTTTTTTGGTTTTTTACTTCTTTTTTGACTCTGTTTATCTGAGATAGATATTCGTAGAATGCAAACATGATGACTTTGATCAATATGTCTCCAAAATTTCCCAAGTAGGTAAGGAAAGGATGGGAAATGAAGAAAAATGAAAAGTAACAGGGAAGTGAGTGGGAGCTGACTTCAAACAAATGTTAAATTCTCTTTGAAAGTGAAATCACTCAGTTGTGTCCAGCTCTTTGCAACCCCATGGACTGTAGCCCACCAGGCTCCTCCATCCATGGAACTGCCATTGCCTTCTCCAGGGGATCTTCCTGACCCAGGAATTGAGCCCAGGTCTCCCACATTGCAGGCAGATGCTTTACCATATGAGCCTTCAGGGACACCCTAAATTGTCTTTGGAAATGCCTAATTCTATTCCCTCTGACAGGAGGAGAGAAGGCTTTGATAGAGGAAGCTGACCTAGACATAAACACATGCACAGTCAAACAAATGTGCACTCCACACTTACACACACACCCATACCCACCCACACACCCACACATACACACCTACCCCCCACACACAAGCATAAGGTTCATTGCAGCTGGCTTAAATAAGGTGGTTTCTGCATTACATGAACTTCTCTTGTCAGACAGCAAAGAGTCTCCTCAGGAGGATTTTCCCTTGTATGCCTCTGAATGAGCAGTCTTGTTTATGTCAAAAATTCTTTGAGATGTTCACTGTAATCCTAACTTGTCCATGGGGAGTGCTATGGACTGAATGTGTTCCCCAAATTCCTAGGTTGAAGCTCTAATGACCCCTCCCCACCAGTGTGTACTTGGACATAGAGCCTCCAAAGAAGTAGTAAAAGTTGAATGGGGACCCAAGAGTGGGGCCCTGAACATTGTTATTAACGTCCTTGGAAAGAAGGTTATCTGACTAGTAAGTCATCAGGATTCCACAATATCTTCTTCACCTAAACCGTGCTGCAGAATGACTGATAATGCATTTCTATGACAAATGAGTAATCTGCAAAGGCTGTATAATTGCAATCATCAGGAATTTAGAGCCTTTCTAGAAAAGTGTATAGTGAATAGTTTCTGTATCTTACTCATGAGTTCTGGGCACCTCCTTTGTCACATTTTTCGGTGCATTAAGTCAATGTCTCCATGAAGCTTCATTGACACTGGAAAAATGCCTTTAATTATATAGCATTAAGGGCTTCCCTGGTGGCTCAGTGGTAAAGAATCTGCCTGCAATGCAGGAGCTGCAGGAGCTGGGGGTTTGAACCCTGGGTCCAGAAGATCACCTGGAGGAGGGTATGGTAACCCACTTCAGTATTCTTGCCTAGAGAATCCCATGGACAGAAGAGCCTGGAAGGCTACAGCCTACAGGATCACAAAGAGTCAGACATGACTGGAGTGACTTAGCACAGCACAGAATACAGCATTAAGCAAATAAGTGTATTATTGCATTTTCCAACTTGGATTCAATAGCACTACATGGATACATAGATACTGCCGTGTTTGAGCTGAATCTTCATTTGTAAATTTTCTTGTTACAAGTTAGCTTTTCTTTAACTGTCAACACATTTCTCCCAAGACATTTTTTAAAGGAGCAGGTGTTGGTGTGGTGAAGGGAAGAATGCGCTTTGATATCATCAGCTCCTCTAATTGCCCCAGGTAACCCTGACTGTGACTCTAACCAGGACCCTCAGAAGATACACCTGCTGCTGCTAAGTCGCTCAGTTGTGTCCAACTCTGTGCGACCCCATAGACTGCAGCCCACCAGGCTCCTCCGTCCATAGGATTTTCCAGGCAAGAGTACTGGAGTGGGTTGCCATTGCCTTCTTCCAGAAGATAGACCTACTCCCTGTTAAACAGTCCAAAGGATACAAAACAATAACAACAACAAAACCCGAGAAACAAAATCACTAAGAAGTAACAAGACTAGTTAACATTTATTGAGTTGGCCAAAAGCTCATTCTGGTTATTCTGTAAGATGTTACAGGAAAACACAAACAAACTTCTTGGCCAACCCAATACTTCTTCATTTGAAGCATTTTCCAGGTGTTCCTACCTAAAGCCCTAGAACTAAGCTCTTTGAGAGTTCTTCCTGGAGTTGGGATATCCCAGGTACCTCTAACATCTCTAATCTAGGTCTTCTGCCCTGATCCTTGATACAAAAAGAAGAGCAGGAGATTTAGGGTAATTGAGAGAAAAAACACATCACGCACTATTTACCCCCACACCTTAAGCCAATTAAGACATGATATTCTTGTGGTATAAAATTTTGTCTCCAATAGAAAGGGGGTAGTTTGTTTACTCCAAGGAAGTTTTTCCTTTCACATTTTGCGTTTACCCATATTCATAGAGTTTTTCTTCTATTTACATTGCTTTCAAGACAAATGGAAATTTCCTTCTGCAAAGCTGTCCTTAGTGTTTGAGGTTGCAGTTAGAGGAATTTTTTTTTTTTTCATAAAGTGTCTGTTTAAATGAAACCACAGCCATTCTTCTGTAAAAATGTAATCCCAAATTGCAAAGGTTAAAAGGTTTATATTATGGAATATTTTCTAGCAGACTCATTATTATTTGGTAATCAAATTCTGTAAGTGGCTTATAAACTAACAATGGGCTTAGGGTAAAAAAAAAAAGATTTCTTATTGATGAACAAGAGATTCTTAGCAAAGTTTTTGGTGTTTGAAAATTACTGTTCAAAGTATTGTTGTTTTTCAGTCACTAAGTCACATCTGTATCTTTGTGACCCCATAAAAGTGTAGCAGGTATTACCTGGAACTTTATTGTAGTTGAAGGAGCTGACTAGAAAAGGCCAGTTTATAGGGAAAAATTTATCTTATTTGGAAAAGCTTCATATATCAAGAATAATGGCTAAAATGAGTTATTTTCCTAGCTAAAGCACTGATACCTTTCTTAGGTCTTTATTATTGTTGTTGGTTTAGTGAACAGGAGTATACCCTCAAAAATGGGGAGAGTATACCCTCCCATTCTTGTCTGTGGAAAAACAGATTTTCTTTTAAGTACTGCCAACAATCACTCTAAAGGACCATTAACATTCCTCTGACAATATTCTAACCTATATTCTATAACATCAGAACTTTCTAGTCTTCAGCAAATTGCTTAATGAAACACACTCTCACTTTGTGTTTTTTAACTGACATATTTCTGATTTTTAGTACAGTTGATAAATTTCCATACGTGTTATTGATCTTTGAAATTTCTCCTTTGTGATTTACTTGTTCATATCTTTTGCATATTTTTGTTAATGAGTTGTTTTTGTTCTTAAATATTTATGTAGTTAAATGTTAATTTATCTATATTTATATATCTGTGTGGATCTGTCCCCTTGCTAAGCAGTTCTTATCTTAATATTGCTTACATTTTTCTTATTTCCTTTACTATTGATAGCTCAACATCCTGTCTTATTTTTTAAGCTTTCTACTTTGGTTTTAAAAGTTGACACTTGATAAGGAGGATGAATCTTAATACCTAAAGGTGCGTATTATTTATTGTATGCTGGTACTGCTAAATCACTTCAGTCGTGTCTGACTCTGTGCAACCCCATAGACGGCAGCCCACCAGGCTCCCCCGTCCCTGGGATTCTCCAGACAAGAACCCTAGAGTGGGTTGCCATTTCCTTCTCCAATGCATGAAAGTGAAAATTGAAAGTGAAGTCGCTCAGTCGTGTCCCACTCTTAGTGACCCCATGGACTGTAGCCTACCAGGCCCCTCTGTCCATGAAATTTTCCAGGCAAGAGTACTGGAGTGGGTTGCCATTGCCTTCTCCAATTTATTGTATATCTGCACACTGAAATATATTTATCTTTCTCTTGATGCACAGTAGTTTTTTCTTGGAATTATTAGTTTTATTTTCCTCCACGTTGCTGTATTCCTGTTTCCAAGATACTACCCCAATTTCATTTATTCAACTGCTAAATTTAATTATTTATTTTAGCAATCACATTTTCAGTTTCTGAGAACTTTCTTTTTAATTTATTATGGCAATTATACTTTTAATATTTAAGATCTCCTTCTTTCCACAGTCTCTTGTCTCATAATGTAATACATGAAGCCCGTTAGAAGTTTATTCTTTTTGTTTTAGTTTGTTATTAAACTTTTTTTCTATGAATCAAGTGTTTGCTTTGAGTTTTCCATCTTCTTTTCTTTGAGGGAGAAAGGGAATTTCTTTCATTCAAGTTATAGACTTTCCTCAAACGGCCCCAGATCCTTCTTGTCCAGAATGTTTAAGAACAAGATATTGTAAAGTTCCCCCATCGAGGGTCACAGCCTTGTAATGGTGAAGGGGCAAACCTGTAGTTTTTCTAACAGCTTTTCTCTACATGTGCAGATGTAAGCGGGCTTCCTGGTGGTTCAGTCAGTGAAGAATCTGCTTCCAATTCAGGAGACCTGGATTGTATCTCTGGGTCCAGAATATCCCCTGGAGAAGCAAACAGCAACCCACTCCAGCATTCTTGCCTGGGAAATCCCATTGCCAGAGGAGCCAGGTGGACGACAGTCTGTACGGTTGCAAAGAGTTGGAGACAACTGAGCGACTAACACACACACACACACACACAGATGCGAGAGTTGGGCCATAAAGAAGGCTGAGCACTGAAGAATCGATATTTTCAAATTGTGGGACTGGAGAAGACTCTTGAAAACCCTTTGGACTGCAAAAAGATCAAACCAGTCAACCCTAAAGGAAATCATCCTTGACTATTCACTGGACGGACTGATGCTAAAGCTCCAGTACTTGGCCACCTGATCCAAAGAGCCAACTCATAGAAGAGAGAGTGGTGCTGGGAAAGCTTGAAGTCAAAAAGAAAAGGGGGCAGCAGAGGAGGAGGTGATGGCATCACTGACTCAATAGACAAGAGTTTGAGCAAACTCTGGGAGATGGTGAAGGCCAGGGAAGCCTGGTGTGCTGCAGGCCATGGGGTTGTGAAGAGTCAGATGTGACTTAGTGACTGAACACCAACTATTTACTGGAGTTCACATGTATAGAAATAATGTTCATATTTCTCCCTAAGCATTATTTCTTGAGTGAAGAAGCTGTCAATTCTTGCCAGGGTGGCAGATGTCTAGTTGCTAAGCTTTTGTGAAGAAGTGGGGTGTACTGTTTCTACATTAAAAGCTTTTACCCAGCCTATACTGATTTCTCAGTCTCAGAGCTATAGTCCTATCCATGAATTTTTGGGGATGTACTTCCTCCAACTGGTTTAGCCATTTGTTCTTTAAATTCAGGATAAGTGTTAAGTTGTCTAATAACCTGACAATCTCTGATTTCTCTTGGTATGAACTTAAAAAATAGATAATAATTTCATGTAATTTCTATGGTATCTTGGAGATTAGAAGAGACTTTCACATGTGATCAGTCTGGCATCTTAAAGCTGGAAACTTTTTTTTTCTATTTATCATTTGAGGATTAATTAAATTTGTGTTCAGCATTTTGAATTATTAGCCATATATATAATTAACTTTATTGTCCTGTTATGAGTTGAATTTTGCTTTAGAAATTTATTACATTTCTCAAATTCATCTGGAAAATGTGATTAGCTTGATAGCTTGGGGTTCAGTATTAAAACTGTGTCTAAAAATTTCAGATTAAATGTACTTGAAGTGGCTCCAGTATCTCTATAGCATTGCAAATTGAAGTCTGTGACTCTTTAGCATAGAGACACAGACATTATAGAAACATTTCAAGTTAAACAATATAAATAAAATATATTTTTAATATTCATATGTAAATGATTAGACTTATACATTTAGAATATTCAGGTATTTAGTTTCAACATGTAGGAGAATTACATATACTTTTTAGAATGTTTGACAGTTTGAACCATAAATAGTTTTGTGAATTTAGATTAAATCACTCTAAGTGATTCTGATCACCTGTTCATGTTATCTTTTGTAAGCATTGTCACTGAATGAGAGAGAAATTGAGTTCTTCTGATCATCAGAGGTTGTTTTAATCTCATGGATAAAAACAATGTGGTTTTAAATTATGCAAAAGTGAACGTTCTTTAAGAGCAATGACTAAATTTCTATATCCACCCATCTTATTTTCTGTCTTTATCCCTGGAATAGGAATGGCAACCCATTCCAGTAATCTTCCTGAAAAATTTCATGGATGAAAGAGCCTAGTGGACTACAGTCCATGGGGTTGCAAAGAGTCAGACATGACTGAGCACATATCACTTACTAGAAGGAAATAAAACACATGTGAATATGTATTTATACACATTAAGTACATAGAATGTATTTAGAAATTCTCTTTTCTAGAACTTTGATTTTGATAAAGGATGTATAGTTCATATTATCTGTAGTAGCCACATCTTACAGGAAGAATTTTCCTAAGCTTTAAAGGGGTGACACCATTCATATTATATTTACACAAGCTTTGCAGTGTATATCACTTTAAGATACTTGTCTTCATCTTTTTTCTTTATATTTTTCTAAAATGTAAGTTTCTAGTTAACATATTCTAGAATTGTTAATTCATATCTTTTTCTTCATTTCTATCTGTATCCTTATCAAATCTTATGTGAAATATAATTTTAGATAATAATCACATTCTGTTCCCACTTTCATGCTCTGCAACCATATGTGCTTCATGGGGTCCATGCACAGTAAGAGCATTTATTAGATTTTCTGTTACTAAATAGATAGAATTCAAGTTGTTTCCCATTCCTGATACCAAGATTTATTTTCTATACCTCTCTTTCTGTATACCTTGAATTTTCAAAAAAAATTTCCTTACCACCTTCTAGAACCTGATGCTATACTAAGAAAACTTTATTCACTAAGATCACCCTTGTGAAATGAACTCGTTTTTCAATAATAAGAACACATTTACTTCCATCTACAGATGCTTATGAGCATTTCCAGTTAATGTTATTTTAAATAAGGAATGTTGTGTTTCTCATCCATCATGACAAAGGCTGTGCAGCCAAGTAACTCTTACGGACTTGCATTCATGATACAGACCACAGCAGAAACAGCAAGAAGAAGCACTTGGACCATTCTGTTCACTTCTTACTTCACCCTGAAACAGTGTCTCCTGTGCAGGCGATGGGCACAACAGAGGTGCTCTTGAATTCCTTGAAGTAGAAACCATTTGGTGTGCGAGCAATGGGACTGCTATAGCTTCTTCAGTCACTTTTCTTTGTATCAGAGCGAATTCTATTAAAAAAAACTCTAAGGTAGACCAAGCCACTAGCTTTCTAGAGAGTTCAAGAGAGGTGAAGCAAATATCGAGCTTCTTTTTCCTAATTTCTTTGAAATTCAAATATATATACATGTAGGTGTTTTTTCCTATTATAAATGAAATAATATTTTATTTTAAAGCATTATATATGTTTGCATAAACACGGTATCCATGTATTGAAAGGGCAACGAATCCAATTAGAAGATGGAACCAGACCTTGGCATGAGAGCCAGAAAGATAGACAAAAGGAAAATAATCATTCACTGTATTTCTGCCTATTTTTTCTCTTTCTAAATTCTTTAGTCACCTTCTAGAGGCGGAGCCCAGGTAAGTCATTCCCTCTAGAACCAACTAACAGTGGGTTGCCCTGTAGCTGTCAGAAAGAAATGTCATTTTGAACAGTCTTAGTACTTTACTTATGAGCATACTTTATAATTTATTCTGACTTGCACTTCCAGCGATAGAAACTTCTAGGTTTAACATAAATATGCAATACCTATTTCCGCCTCCTTCAGCTGTCAGCTTCAACATGTCTCATATCTTTAAAAGTTTAATAACTGAGATTTGTATAGCACTTAGGTGTTTTCAAGTCGATTTAAGGAATAAAGTTTCACTTCATTCTCAAGCAACCCCTCAGATGTCAAAATTAATATCCCAATTTTGAGACAAAGGAACTGAAGCCAAAGAGATTGACTGCCTTTTCCTGGTTTTCCTGGACTGATGGTAGCATAAATAAGATTGTTACTGGAGTTTCCTGATGCCTATGTTTGAGGAATGAAAGCTATTGCTCTTTTGTTTAGCTTTTCACTTTGCAAGACAAGCATCCTCACAGTGGGGTCAGGGTGGGGGTGGGCAGGGAAGCAAGGTCTTTCTAACATTTCCTTTCCCTCTGCAAATGAATGGGAATCCTCTAAGGTTGTGAGCCCTGCTACAATTATGCCTAAAGTCCTGATAGACATGATATTCTCTCTCTTTCCACACAAAAGAGTTCAATTTACAACAGGAATGTCTGTTGGAAAAGGACTCTAGACATGAAGGGGACCAACAATTTCATTCATAAACTGTATAACCTAAGATCTCTTCGAGGTGCTCAGAGAAACTTAGCCCCGATGAACTCAATGCCTAGTATATTTCAGGACTTCCCTAGTGGTCCAGTGGTTAGGACTCTGCTTCCACTGCAGGAAATGCCAGTTTGATCCCTGGTTGGCGAACCAAGGTCCCACATGCCATGTGGCATGGCCAAAACATTTTTTTAAATGCCCACTGTACTTAATACTTTCCCCTTTTTATTCACTCATGCATACATTTATTTACTCATTTAAATGTCTTTGTTAAGCTACTGCTTCTTGCTCTTTGACAGACCAGCATTCCCAAGCCAGCTAATACATAGTAATGCGGTGTCCTGGATTTCAGCAGCATTTGCCACTAAAGAACAAGATTTTCCTTTTTTTTAAATTTTCTGAAATAAAACTGAGATTTAAAAAAAAATGGTTTCAAAATGAAAAGACAAGGGGGAAAATTTCCTGATGTAGCCCTTAACAATACTTGGACTGTGGGAGACACTACTTGTAAGAGATGGTTGAATTCTCCTTTCAATTTGTACGACATCCCTGCCTCATCCCTGTGGTCAAGGCTTCCGGGTGATGAATGAACCTGACTTTTACATGCCTGGCCAGTTAAGCTGTTTTTGTTAAATGATTCATTAAACTTAGTCAATCCAGAATGAGGAGCTAGTTAGAGGAGCTATAGTGTTTCATGCTTGCTTGTTAAGCTCTTTCTTCATGTAATGAGCAGAGTTTCAAAAGTTTTGACTATAATGACACTAGCAATAAAGTCCTTTGCCGACATATGGGTGGTACAGCTTTCTGTTTCTGGAACTCAGTTGCTGTAGACAGAGAAGGCTGGTGAGGGCCTTATTGTCACACAGACTCTATTATCTCAGGCGAATACATTTTGGACATCAAACATTATTCTTTGTTCTTGTTTTTGACAACTTTACTGTATTTTCCCCACATAGTTGTTTGTAATCATTATGACAAAATACTCAGCTCTTCAAAAAGTAAGTTTGCATGGAACCCTAAGAATAAGTTCTACTTTTTGACATGAGAAATTGCATCCACAGTTTTTCTATGTGCATATGTGTTTACATGGGTTTCTGCTTTACATTAATCCATAACCTTGTGAAACACAGGTTTAACTTGAGCATTGGAGTGATTTGGAATTAATATTTGTATTACATATAGTATATACATGTTGGAACTTTTGTATCATTATTAAATAGGCTTAAAAATTACTGAGGGCAAAATGCAGCCACCAACAAATCATTATGTTACAAAAAAATAGTTGTTTGGCTCTTGATAGGCTGAAATTTCATGTAAGGCTCTCCCACTGATTTAATCTAGGATCTTAGCAAAATTAAGTACAGCTATAACTGAGTTTTCTTATTGACAAATGAAGCAAATTGTCCACTAAGTTACCATAGGGTCATTCCCATAGCAAATTTATTTTGATTAATGTTCTATAATCTTTGTTACATATTCAGTAAAATATCTCTAAATTTGTTTTTCATATTACAATGGGTGCCCTCTATTTTTTAAAAAAGCATATTATTTAATTAAGTTTCTATCATAGTCTGTGCAGTTAAAAATTTTAGAGAATAGGAGACATCTGCTAACTTTCAAAGGCTTTGTGATAGTTGCACTATTGGGAGCTCCACCTCCTTATCATAGGAGATCTTGAGTTTTGTGTATTTGGTCTTAGATTTGGTGGTGCTTACTGGTAAAGAATCCATCTGCCAATGCAGGAGACATAAGAGACATGGGCTCAATTGTTCGGTCAGGAATATCACCTGGACCAGGAAATGGCTACTCACCCAGTATTCTTGCCTGGAGAATCCCAAGGACAGAGGAGCCTGGCGGGCTAGACTGTGGTGTCACAGAGTCAGACACAACTGTGGGACTGAGAATGCATTCGTATAAACTATAAAATGTTCTTGTATATAATTATTGAATTTCTTGATTCATTTTCTGAATTAAGCTATTCTGTGATGATACAGGAACTAGTGGCCACTATTGCTACGTATGTTTTATGGTTTTTTTTTTTTTTTTTTTCTGTGTAGGGTTTTTTCCCTTGTATTTTAAATATTTGCCTTTAACATTTGTTTTATGCATTTTATATAAATACATTTTTGGAAAATCTGAAGAAATAAGAAATGCAATCTTTGGTCAGTTGTAGGTATATTCTTTAATGTAAGCAACCCAAGAGTATTTGTGTTTTATACTCATAATTTTGAAGTCCATTCATTTTTCAAGTTTTTCCAATTGATGTAGTGATCTCCACTGCTTCCTCTCAGTCTCTTTCTCTTTGTCCAGATCTTTCTGTGCAGTATTTCACGTCCTAGCTTTATAACATTCCGGAAAGGAGTTTGAAATTCCCTCCCCCTTCTTGTTAACGGTTGGATAAAGATGTCAACATAATTTTTATTTACCATGTTTAAAGCTGTCTTCACCGCCTGTTGGCACTACAGGTGATCGTCTGGTGGTCAGCAGGCAGCTGGCCTGATGCCCAAAGAATTAGATGAGGGTTAAGGACACTGACTCACTATGTGAGATTCCAAGCGCCTGAGTTTAGGATTGCATTGCTCCTGTTCTCTGTGAATGATTTATCTCATCAGCAAAGGCAAGCATTTAGAAATAATTGGTTATATCCCTTCAACTCTCAGGGCTTCCCTGATGGCTCAGATGGTAAAGAATCTGCCTGAAGCGCAGGAGACCCAGGTTTGATCCCTGGGTCGGGAAGATCCCTTGGAAAAGGAATGGCAACCACTCCACTCTTCTTACCTGGGGAAATCCCATGGACAGAGGAGCCTGGTGGGTTATAGTCCATGGACTTGTAAAGTTTGGGACAAAACTGAGCAACTAACACATACACACACCCCCAACACACACACTTCAACTCTAAGAGTGCATAGAAATGCTATCAGTTTACTATGGCTACTGCTGCTTTCAAGAGAAAATTCAAAGAATATTTTATTGAACGAGAAACATGTGGTTCATGAACAGAAAGACCTCAGAGGAGAGTGGTCAGGAGTTCAGCCCTCAGCAGCATAGCTCAGTTTATGAAACATCATCTCCTAAGGGATCAGTTGCTTCTCCCAGCTAAGCCCTGTCTCGCGCTGATGGTAGACATCCTTTCACTGGATGCAGTTTTCCTTTCTCATGGTCTCAGGGTAGAAAATTTGTGGACAGTGTTGGAAGCATGAATACAATGTTCTTATGAGTTTTCTCTTGTTTCATCTTTTGTTTTCTGTTCCAAGCACAGAGGAATTGTACCAGTTGCAAGAGTGCAGCCTCTCAGGGTGGGTTCAGCCTGCTCCAGGGAGGTGATGGCAACAACAACAAGCATAGGCTTGCACTCAAGAGCTAGGTGATTGTGTATACAATGAGCGTTTGCCAGTAATCTTACTGAAATCTGTGTCTCAAGATGACAGCATGCTGTGTTTGGGAGCTTTATATTTAACTGAACTGTAACTCTTTGCCAGTGACACACTTTGCCATTGCTAAAATAGAGAGTACGAGTCATAAGTGTCTAATATTTTGAACAATTTATATTGTCCATGCTCACAAAAAAGAAGCTTCCCACGTGTTATTCTTGGTGTGTGTATACTTCAGAGCAAGCACACTGGTTTCCATCATGACTGATTACCAGAACCTTACCTCCCTTTTCAGTGTATCACTTACGTTTTGGAAGCTGATGAGTTAGGAAGCTATGAATTCATGTTGACATGAAGAAAGGTTAAGTTTTGTTTAAGGTTAGAGTCAGCATTTGGGGGAAATGTGGACAGTTTAAAGTTTGAGTATTGGGACTCTGAGCATTTGGTCAAGGAGTTTATTCAAACTGTTTCCACTATTTTGCTGTTTCTTTCACATTTGCTGTACAGGAGCTCTATGAGGAAAACGTGGACGAAGAAAAGAACGTGTGCCTTGCCAGGTGCAGGGGATTGATAATCCACAGATGACATAGGTTGAGGCAGTTCTCAGAGCTGTAAGTTCTGAGACTAAACTGAACTTCACTAGAAATCCCCATCAGAGCCCTTGGGTGACCAGGTACATTGTCAATGAACAGTGATGTTTTGAAAGGAAAGCTTTCAGCTGAGTAGTGGATCTTGACAGTGGGCTTAAAATATATAGAAAACCATGTTGTAAAAAGACATGCTGTTATCCTGGCTTTGTTGTTATTCCATTGATAGAGTATAAGTAGAGTAGATTTAGCTGTGTGGGTTTCCCAGGTAGCTCAGATTGTAAAGAATCTGCCTGCAGTGCAGGAGACCTGGGTTTGATCCCTGGGTCAAGGAGATCCCTTGGAGAAGGGAATGGCAAACCACTCCAGTATTCTTGCCTGGATAATTCCATGGACAGAGGAGCCTGGCAGTACAGTCTATGGGTTGCAAAGAGTCGGACATGACTGAGCAACTAACACACACAGCATAATTCTTAAAAGCCGTAGAATTTTTGCAATGGGAAATGAGCATTAGCTTCAAGGTAAAATCACCAGCTGCATTAGCCCGTAACAAGAGAGTCAGCTTGACCTTTGAAACTTTGAAGCCAGACATTGACTTCTCTCTAACTACGAAACTCCTAGATAGCATCTTCTTCCAATAAAAGTTGTTTCATCTACATTGAAAACTCATTGTTTACTGTAACTACCTTTATTAATGATCTCAATTAGATTTTCTGTGTAACTTGCTGCAGCTTTTACATCAGCACTTGTTGCTTTATTTTTGTTGTTTAGTCACTAAGTCATGTCTGAATATTTTGTGACCCCATGGACTGTAGCCTGTCAGGCTCCTCTATCTATGGGATTTCCCAGGCAGGAATACTAGAGCAGGTTGTCATTTCCTTCTCCAGGGGATCTTCCCGATCCAGGGATCAAACCTGCGTCTTCTGATTTGGCCGGTGGATTCTTTACCACTGAGCCACCTGGGAAGCCCTGCTTTATTATCTTACACGTTTATGCAATGGAGAAGGCTTCTTTCCTTAAACATTATGAATCAACCTCTTCCACCTTTCTTATGCAGCTTCCTCACCTCTCAGCCTCTGCAGAACTGAAGAGAGTTAGGGCCTTTCCTGGGTTTGGTGTTTGCTTAAGGAAATACCGTGGCTGGTTTGACCTTCTATCCAAACCACGCACAGTTTCTCCATATCAGCAAAAAGGCTGTTTTGCTTTCTTATAATTTATGTGTTCAGTGCAGTAACACTTTTAACTTCTTCAAGAACTTTTCCTTTGTATTCAAAACTTTGCTAACTGTTTGCTGCAGGAGGCGTTTTGGACGATCTGGGCTTTTGACATGTGTTCCTCACTAAGCTTTATCATTCCCAGATTTTGATTTAAAGTGAGAGACATGAAACTCTTTTCTTTGAATATATATAGGCCATTGTGGGATTATTAATCTTCCTAATTCAAATGTGATTGTGTCTCAGAGAATAGGGAGGCTGGAAGGGAAAGAGACAGATGAGGCATCACTGCTGGTCAGTGGACCCATCAGAACATACATGATATTTATCAGGTAAGCTCCCTGTCTCCTATGGGTGCAGCTCATGGCACCCCAAGCAATTTCAATAGTAATATCAAAGATCTCTGATCACAGATCACCATAACAAATATGATAATGAAAAAGTTTGTAATATTATAAAAATTATCAAAGTTTGACAGGGAGACACCAAGTAAGCAGATGCTCTTGGAAAAATGATTTCAGTAGACTTGCTTGATGTAGGGTTGACACAGACCTTTAATGTGTATTTTTAAAAAGGCAATATATGAAAAGAATAAAGAGAAGCACAATAAAAAGTGGTATGCCTGTATTTTATATAAAAAACTCATTGGCACAGACAATTAAAAAGAAGTGAAACCAAAAATACCAATAGCACACAAGATTATCATATAAGGAAAGCAGTTTTATTATAAAATCCTCAAATTGTACTTAAAAATTTAGCGTCAGATAACCATAATACCTAGTTGGAGTCACTTCAGTTATTTTTAATGTTTTTCATAAAGTACTGTTAGTTTATAGAAAATATTATTTTTTATAGATGAATGAGAATTGTATTTTCATTGTTGTTCAGTTGCTCAGTCAGGTCTGACTGTTTGCAACCCCATGGACTGCAGCACATCAGCCTTCCCTGTCTTTCACCATCTCCCAGAGTTTGCTCAAACTCATGTCCGCTGAGTCAGTGATGCCATCCAGTTATCCTCTGGATAACTCTTATCCTCTGTTGCCCTCTTCTCCTCCTTCTGCAGTCTTTTCCGGCATCAAGTCTTTTCCAATGAGTCAGTTCTTCACATCAGGTGGCCAGAGTATTTGAGCTTCAGCATCAGTCCTTTCAATGAATATTCAGGGTTGATATCCTTCAGGACTGACTGGTTTGATCTCCTTGGTGTCCAAGGGGAGAGATTTATGTGGAAGGATATAAATATTGAATTATCTTTACTTCCATGACTGATGGTGAAACTTATCAGTTAAAACCTCAGGAATATTTGCCAATCAGTCTCTTTCACTCTGAGGATAGTTTCTGTCTTTTAGAAAATGAATTGCAGAAGACTTGCACATACAAGCTGCTTAACACATTAAGATAGACACTTTACAATGATTATAAATAGATTGGAGAAGGAAATGGCAACCCACTCCAGTATTCTTGTCTGGAAAGTCCCATGGACAGAGGAGCCTGGCTGGCTACAGTCCATGGAATCTCACAGAGCTGGACGTGATTCAGTGACTAAGAAGCATAAATAGATTAAGACATTGACAAGAATGACATGAACATTCCATTGATTACAAAGAAACAGGAAGGATAAAACTTCATATTTACAATTAAAAATTTTATGTCAATGTCTGTCATGCCATTTCTATCACGAATGGCTGACAACTATATCATAGAAAGAAAATGAATTTTATGTCTGAAAACTGCTTATTAAGATTTTAGCAAAGCATTCTGTGCAGACAGAAGGAGCAATTGTCAAAATAGATAGCTGAAGTTATTGTTACAAAATGTGCCACTCACATGCCAATTATAGTGCTTTTTATAGAGGAACAGAGTTTTTAAACAGCAAAAATAAAGATGGAATTTTTTATTCATTGAATGTCTAGCATTTTTTGGATTAATATAATAAAATGCACTGTTTGTATTTAAACTGATCACAATGAAAACACACTCAAACATTTTTCCCAGCTTCAAAACCAGTCTTTACCTCTCACAGAATTTGGGCATCCCCAAGAGATTGGCCACAGTGAGATAAGATCTGAGACCACCCTGAGAAAGAGCTTTATTTGAGATACGCCTTTGTTCCTATTACGGTGTGGTGATAACAGTTTAAAGGAGCATTCTGGGCAGTTATCTTTCTGCTTTCTTTTCTATTCTGCCTTTCCGAAAGACAGAGGGTCTATCCTGCTGTGTGTGCTCGGTCGTGTCCAACTCTTTTGTGACCCCGTGGGCAGTAGCCTGCCAGGCTCCTTTGTCCATGGAATTCTCCAGACAAGAATACTGGAGTGGGTTGCCATTTCCTACTTGAGAAGATCTTCCTGACCCAGGGGTCAAACTCACATCTCTTGCACCTCCTGCATTGGCAGGTGGCTTCTTTACCACTGAGCCACTGGGAAGCCCAGTAAGTGGTTTATTCCCCTCAAAGGCCAAAGAAACATTAAGTCCCCTACATATGACCCTTCAAGCTGTGAACTCTCGAAGATGTGAATGTTCTATCAGTGTCAGGAGTGAGTGAGAGTGCAGCTTGCCGTCCATCTCCTGTTGCTGAGCATCCTTCAGCTTTGCTATCTCCCACCTCCTCTCCCTTTTCCAGTCCAAAATACTCCTTGCCTGTTCGCTCAGTGCCAGTACCTGTGTGCCAACTGTTGTTCTGTACTTCTGTGCTTTGCAAGGTACTGAACTGTAAGATTAAAAATGTTTATTTTTGTGTGTTTATATTTTATGTATTATCTGTGTGGAAAGTATTATATACATTATGTGCATGCTAAGTCACTTCATTTGTGTCTGACTCTTTGCAACCCCATGGACTGTAGCCTGCCAGTCTCCTTTGTCCATGGGATGCTCCAGGCAAGAATATTGGAGTGGGTCGCCAGGCCCTTCTCTGGAGGGATCTTCCTGACCCAGAGATTGAACCCTCATCTCTTACATCTTCAGCTTTGGCAGGCAGGTTCTTTAACACTAGCGCCACCAGGGAAGCCCCTTTAAACAATACGACAAAGTGCTATATGACAGTGTGTTGGTTGGGAACCTAGGCTAACTTTGCTGAGCTTAGGAACAAATAGGATTTACGAATATGTTCCCAGAATGGAACGTGTTTGTATGCAGGGGACTTGCTGTATCGCACAAGCTTGTGCATCCCCTCTGCTCTGTTCACTATAGCTTGGACTTTCGGCAGGGCAGAACCAAACGACATACGCATAAGCCAGTGTTCCCTTAGCTGCTAAAGCCGCTCCCCAAAGCTTCCCGCACCCTCTGAGGTCACAGGCCATGGGGTCCTGAGGGGTCTTCAGGGGACCCTGAGTTGCTGAGGCTGCAGACACAGCCTTCCACTGGCAGCTTTGTGGGTGGGTGCCTAACCCAACCCGAATGCTGGCTTCCCGTGCTTCTTACTTAGTTCTGCAGATTTTGGTGGGAAAGTGCCTCTCAGTTTGTTGTTGGCAAACCTTTTGGCCAGCCTCCAGGGATTTCATATGGGTTCCTTTCCTAGTGTCAACCAGTCAAATAGAATCCTTCTGGGGGAGAGATTTCTCGAAGCTCTTCCCACCCCCCATTCCCTAAGCTCTGGCTCACCAGGTCATTCTTTCTCCCTGCTCTGTGTGTCAGCCTCGCCACCAAGCTCCTGTGGTTTTTACTAACTGCATTTGCACCTGTAACCTTCTTTGGGGGAATAAATTTGAGTCACCAGAGAGCCTCATCTGTCTGGAGGGATTGGATGTCACCTCCTTGCTCTTGAGGCAGCCTGTAACTGATGGTCCGTGATTGGAGCATAAACCCCATGCTCATTTGTCTCAAAGCAGAGCGAACTCCAAGGCATGATTTACAGCCCACAGCTCTGCACAGCCTCAGGCAGGCTGGACGCCTCCAACTTCCTTATCCTGTTGTCTGCCTACTTGCTAGTGCCTCCTCGGAGCCCTTCCTTCATAAATCACCTTGCACT
Source organism: Capricornis sumatraensis (assembly GCF_032405125.1). NCBI lineage: Eukaryota > Metazoa > Chordata > Mammalia > Artiodactyla > Bovidae > Capricornis > Capricornis sumatraensis. Next base: position 8,998,624 of record NC_091089.1, on the reverse strand, counting down.
TGAATCCTCAGCTCAGTGTCTGGCTCTGAGAGAATCTGAAATAAGAAAAATATTTTTTTTATCACATGCCTATGCCTTTGCAAGAGCAGTACCTGACAGAAAGCAATGAGTCCATAAAAGAAATGGGCTGTGACACTAAAAGTGACAGAACCCAGTATTAAAGTCTTAGTACAGAATTTCAGTTCACGATTCCATAAACAGAAACCGTTCAACAGTCACTCAGCTGTGGATTCAACTGCGGGTCAAGGTTTGGTCTAGAGGAAGTCCATTCTGTTGCACAATAATGAAATGGCAATTTACCCTTGTACGAGAGATTTAAGGGAAACATGAAGATGAGGGAGCCCTACACGTAACTGAATTCAGGCCATCTGGTTTATGTGTTCCTGGTTCAACAGGTGATACCAAAGGTTTATATCTTGAAACATCCTTAGAAGTTGAGCAGAGTCATCTCTTAGGTGTGGAGGTAATACATTCATTCCATGAGTAGAGCGGGGAAGACTACACACTGTACATCAACTGCATCAACCACAATCAGAATAGCAGAAAAATTTCCTTTAGCTTCCATAACTGCTTATTTATTTCCATTGTTCATGTACCATGTTTAGTAGAGTTTTATGCATTAAAATTTGATATGCATTAAAATTTGATCTGCATTTGTGTGTGGTGTGTGTGTATATGTGCTTGCATGCATAGTTCTAAAGAAGGGTTCTACGAAAATATACATCCCATTGATTTTATAACAAGCTTCCATTATTGAAAGAAAGGCTTGAAATGATGCTAAAATTTTGTCAGGGTGTAAGTAGGTGGGGAGACTTGAAGGCTGAGAGCCTGTGGATCTGATATAGACCAAATGCGTAACAGATCCTTTTAACCATGGATGTAGGTGAGAGGGGCTGGTAAAAATAGGGCAATGGAAGAAACAATCAAAGGTTATAGGACTTTTGTGATAGGTTGATTTTAAGTAATGAGCTTCTTAGAAATTGTCTGTTATTAGCCTCAGCCTGGGGAGTGTATGCAGCACTTCTTATAACACAGAGTTAAAAATCATGTTGGTCCCAAGTATTCATGAGGCTTCCCTGGTGACTCAGTGGTAAATAATTTGTCTGCCAAAGCATGTGACATGGGTTTGATCCCTGGGTCAGGAAGATTCCCTGGAGAAGGAAATGGTGACCCACTCCAGAATTCTTGTCTGGGAAATCCCATGGACAGGGGAGTCAGGTGGGCTAAGTCCATGAGGTTGCAAAAGAATCGAACACGAGTTAAAGACTAAACGGGGGGGAAAAAGTATTCATGAACAATTTCAACAACAGTTTTGAATTGGATAGTAGAGAAAAAATGTGGGGTTGCTGTATATTCAACAATGTTCACATGATAAGAAAGTAACTGAGTCTGTTGTGGATGAAGAAGTAGTTAAATTTTGAGTAACTGTACAGGAAGCTACAGATAAGTCTCTGCTGTTAGAACATCATTTCAGATTCAAGTAATAATGGTGCATTCTTGCATAACTTTCCCCAGATATTGATTTTCCAAGATGCCCCAGGGTTATATTAATAAGTTTAATTAATGTAATTCATCATTAACTCCCTAGTTAGTATGGAAATTCAGCATATTTCTCCCCTGTTATTACAAAGTTCCTGATTTTGTGTGGGTTTGACCTAGTTTACAATTGCTTAGGACTGGAAAATCACACCATTTTGACTCCCACATTATTCTTCTGACTTCTGAGATGTTCAAACTACCAACTCCCGGGTAATTCTCCCTTATCCTGGACCACAGCACCAGCCATGGGTTGTCTCAGCAATTACTTGGTGTGTCTTGCTCAGAAACCTATGGTTCACTCACAGATGAATCACTAGGGGAAGAAAATGTTTTTCTTATCACTTGTAGCCATACCCTTTTTCATTCTGTTTTCTTAAAGTCTTCCCCACCCCCGACTCCCCCCGTGATGTCTCACGCTCTCTCCCTTCAGTGCAGGCAGAGTATTCTTCTGGCCTCCTGTAGAAACATTATTTCACTTCAACCAATCGCCAGGATTGTCTTCGTTTCCATCTTCCAGAATATATCATCAGCTATTCATTCTTTACTGTGAGGTTATGTAAGTGACAACTTGACATTAATTACCACACTGCCTGAGTGAGCTGGAGCATTAATGCAGAAGCAATAAATGATACCAGCATTGACAATGGAAACAGAGGAGGCTCTCTATGCAACTGACATAAAGGCTTTTCCCAAGCTGACTCAGGGTTATGGTAATTTTCTAATAAGGGCAGTTTTTCATTAACCTACCACATCACTAGTACTGTGAATGTTGTAATATTTTATGTCTCGTGTGTATATATGTGTATGTATATGTAGATATGGGCTTCCCTGGTGCCTCAGATGGTAAAGAATCTGCCTGCAAGGTAAGAGACCTGGGTTCAATCCCTACTTTGAGAAAATCCCCTGGGGAAGGGAATAGCAACCCACTCCAGTATTCTTGCCTGGGAAGTCCCCTGGACAGAGGAGCCAGGCAGGCTATAATCCACGGGGTCCTCAAAAGTGAGACATAGCTGAGTGACTAACAACCACACAAAATATGGAGATTTATGATTCAAGTAACTATTTTGTGGACTGTATAGGTTTCAATCAGAATATTAATATCAATAATTCTCTTTTCTTTTTATATCCTTGTAGTGTACTATATAAGTAATCTCATCACACCTTGATAAACCAAAGTATATGACTAGATGGTCCAAAAAGCAATTGGGGTTTTAAAGTTGCCATCTGGTTTCTGCACCTGCAATTTAGTTGGCAGATTTGGACACTGGTTTCTCTATTGACATATAAAAAAAAAAACTTTTCATAGAGTCTCATTATCCTTGAGCACAAAATACTGCTAACCATTTCTTTAAATTGTTTTTTCTTTGTTGGGTTTTGTAAAATCACTTATCCTGGTTCTTCTATGTTACTGGCCATTTCTAGATCTTCCTCCCTCTCTCATCTATTTATTCTGATTTTACTTTAATTTTTATATTCCCCAGGATTCTCTATTCATGACTCTTTTTCAGATAGAATTTTCTTTTGGTTGAAAATGGATTTTCAACTGGCTTGTACAAAAAGATAATTTACTGACTCAAATCACAGAATAGACTAAGGGTAGGCTGGGTTTCACTTTGATACTCACAAATATGTCACCAAAATGAAGTTATGCCCTCTCTCCAGGATCAACTCAATTCCCTACCATGTGTAGGATTCAGCTTTATGAAAATACGTTAGCACAAAGGCAGACAGGAGAAGAGCGAAGCCGCCAGCTTGCAAACGTAAATCTAAGGGAAATCTCCCTGGTTACTTTCTGTGAAGCCACAGTGTCAATGCTTAGCAACATGATGGCTCTCACGGTTCAAAGTCCTGTCCAGAGAACAATGACCATGAGTGAGGTATCCTGATTACCATAGGTCAGTGGACATTTTGTGCAGGACAATTCTTTGTGCAGAAATGTCTGGCTCTTGGATGGTGTTTATATCTCTTACCCTTGGGAAATAATAGCATTAGCATCCCCTCCTTCAAACACATCTTGGTTTTGTTGTTGCTCAGTCACTGAGTCATGTCCAACTCCTTGTGACCCTGTGGACTGAAGCACACAAGGCTTCCCTTGTCCTTCACTATCTCCTGGAGTTTACTCAAGCTCATGTTCATTGAGTCAGTGATGCTATCTAACCGTCTCACCTTCTGCTGCCCCCTTTTCCTCTGGCCTTCAATGTTTCCCAGCATCAGGGTCTTTTTCAATGAGTTGGCTCTTTGTATCAGGTGGCCAAAGTATTTAAGCTTCAGTTTCAGCATCAGTCTTTCCGGTGCATATTCAAGGTTGATTTCCTGTAGGATTGACTGCTTGGACCTCCTTGCCCTCCAAGGGATTCTCAACAGTCTTCTCCAGCACCACAATTCGAAAGCATTGATTTTTTGGTGTTCAGCCTTCTTTATGGAGGGGGGAATGGCAAACTGCTTCAGTATTTTTGCTGCAAGAACCCCAAAACAGTATTAAGAAGCCAAACACATCTGGCACCACCAATTTTCTCTCGGCGATCAGTAGGAATTCCACCCAGAATGGAGAGCTGCTGGTTTAGACCAAATGGGACCCACCTCTGAATGATATGACATCTACCTGACCTAATATCATGCCTCTGAGTGCAGGAGAATAAATTTCTATTAGAAAATTTATGTTTGCTATTTGCTGTTGTTATTGCTAGGTTTGAACTATCAATGTCTGGCTAACGGCCTCTATATCAGTCAATAAGCGAGATTTGTCTGCTAAGATCTCAGCCGTTATGGTATAGCACAAACTCATCTGTTATTGCAGTCTCTATAGGATCGAGTCCTGACTTTGTCATTTGCTCTTCATTCCAAATTTGTTCTTGCATTTTAATTTACTTCGTATTTTAATTCCATGATTTCAGCACATTCTGTTCCTACCATATTATTAAACACCAAGTCATATTGATTATGATTCCTAAATATTATTTTTATTATAACCCATTTTTTCCTTTCACGATTGCAATGTCTTGAATTATCAAAAATGTAAGTGTATTATTAGAAGAAGGGTTTCTCTGACTCCTTCTGGTATCTTTCTGTCCACCCACTGTAAAACCACCAAGATATTCTTTCAATAACAAGTCTTGTCATTTTCCTACATTCAGTGACTCCTGATTCTTTCTAGGAGGAGACGACAAACTACAGCTTGTGGCTTAAACCCATCTTAATGTTTGTTTTGGTAAGTGAAGTTTTATTGGGAAAGTCTCCACATTCATTACATATTGTCTATGACTGCTCTGTAAGAGCAAAGCTGAGGAGTTGCCCTTTACAGAGAAAGCCTGTTAACACCTGCCCTACAGAATGCTTGTGAAATAGCATTCAGAATGGAGTAAACTTGTAGAATCTGGTAGGACAGAGTAGAGTGAAATGATATTTCATAAGCTTTTCAAGTAGCACATGCTATCTGCTCCATTTGACTCCAAGCACAGTCTTCTAATCTTGTCTAACGATAGTATTGCTTTATCCCTAAAAATGCATCCAATCATGACATCTTTCACAAAGTCTACCTTGATCCCAAGTAAATAGATTTAGTAATTTCATTCCTGCTTCATTTCTTCACCTGTTGTTCAGTCGCTCAGTCGTGTCCAACTCTTTGCGACGCCGTGGACTGCAGCACTCCAGGCTTCCCTGTGCTTCATCATCTCCTGGAGTTTGCTCAAACTCATGTCCATTGAGTCAGGGATGCCCTCCAGCCACTTTATCCACTGTCATCCCTTTCTCCTCCAGGCTTCAATCTTTCCTAACATGGTCTTTTCTAATGAGCTGTTCTTCACAACAGGGGGCCAAAGTATTCGAGCTTCAGCTTTAGCATCAGTCCTTACAGTGAATATTCAGCACTGATTTCCTTTAAGATTGACTGGTTTGATCTCCTTGCAGTCCAAGGGACTCTCAAGAGTCTTCTCCAGCAGCATAATTCAAAAGCACCAATTCTTCAGTGTTCAACCTTCTTTATGGTCCAACTCTGACATTTGTATGTGACTACTGGAAAAACTATAGCTTTGACTATACCTTCTTCACCTAGACTTTATACTATTATTGTAATTATAACATTATAGTTTTTGCATGTCATGAAACTTTAAGTCTGAGACTGTGCCTTACCAATATACTTACTGAACCCTCCAAAACATTCTCTTTCATGTGGCATGTTCATAGTTAATATTTAGTGAGTAAATAACTGAATTATTTAAAATACCTAATTGAGGATATAAAATAAACATCATCTCTTATCCAATTATGACTTAACATTGCCAAATTCTCCTTGAACACACATCATTTTGTCCTGAATGTGGCCTATGAAGTTCATATGGTACATGATATAAGGAATGTAGCTCTAATGATAGTCGTGTTAGCTTCCACTTACAATGAAGAATTAACTTTTGGTGGGATGGGATCCTTGTTCATGCTGAGGAATTACTGTTTTGGCTTGTTAATCATTCAGGTAGGAAGCTACACTATTCTAGGTATGTTTACTTGACATGCAATTAGAGTTCTACAGTCTTTTTGTTAGCAGTGCAAATCCCATCATAATTTAATAAAATAGCAGCTAATGCTCATGGTTTGTAATTATAATATTGATCGTAACACTCTCCAACATAGTAAAAATGGTTTTTTGAAAGTAGTGTAATTTCTACAGTTGTTTAATTGTGAGATACTAATCCATACTAATCCTGTTGCCACTGCATAAGTCTTTGGCTGCCCCTGCTCTGCCTCCCAGAATGGTCCTGCTCCCTCCTGGGATGTGAACGTTTCAGTGACACTCACATCACTAAACCTTTCCCGACAAGCGTTTTGCAACGTGTCCTCATGGGTAGATTATAGGCAATTTACTTGTCAAGACAGGAGGAAATCTTGTACTTGTAGAAAGTCTCTTTTGTGTGGCTTTGACCTGGAACGAATGAAGTCCTGGGTTTCATGTTGCTCGTAAGTAAGGGCACTTCCTCTGCCTCCGGTCACTGTTGGCTCAACCAGTAGGAAGACTGTCTGATTTGTGTCCTAGTTGGCATCTTCCGTTGCTCTCTTGTAGTCTCCATTTTGAAGCCTGGAGAAATGCTGCAATTCCAATCCTGCCTACATGGGACTTGGTTTTATGTTTCATCATCCTTTGGGCAGGCACATTCCTGTTTCCAGTCTTTGTTTAGCATAAACATTATTATGTACAGATATCTATGGAATAGGCCTTGTATATTTGCGACCTCAATATTAAATTCTCCAAATCTATGTCTTGTTCTGTCATCTGACTTTCATTTGCTAAATTTTCCTTAAATCATTACTGAGGTTGTTAGGCCAGCTGGCACAATGTCAGACATACTTATGTAGTTTATCTTTTTAATTCCAGTGTTACAACCTGATTGGTTCCCCATAATACGTTTATTGGATCATTTCTCCAAACTGAGTTTGATCAGGCTGAATCATGGCATCTTCTGATTTAGAACCAAGGCTTTTGGAGTATCTCACAATACCAATAAACCTAAGCCTAAGATTTGTCAAAAAATATGATGGTACTCTAAGGGAAAATGTAAAAAAAAAAGATAAGTAGTGCTCAGTTTTCATTCACAAAATATTTCACCCTAGTAGAAAGGCTTGTCATAAAAATGATTATAAGTATCACAAAATGCAAATAATTCAGTGCTAGATATAACTGTACATGAAACACAGCACAAATTGATACACAAGAATAATTATTTCTTACAAATGGAATCTGAGGAATGTTTACCATGGACATTTGACTTACAGAATAAATAATTTTGTATTTATATATCATATATATTGAGAATTAATGAGAGAATATTGTGTTATGAGGAAGGATCTTGTAAAAACCTGTACATATATAAAATAGGGTAAAAATCTGGGCATCAAGATACACATATGATAGAAAAGGACCACCAATTCAGGATGAATTAAATGGGGAAAAATGGGCTTAGTACAATAGTGATTAATGCTGAGCCAGTATATGGTAATCAATGCATTAGGCTGAAGGAGGATGCATTATTTTCGAGGGTCAGTTTTTATTTCACGGCAGCCAAGGAGACCAGTGATACCTCTAAGTTTTCTGGTGTGTGAAATTGACATGGATGTCAGATTTTAAATATTACAAATATCCCTCTTTTGTGATCTTAGAAAGATTAGTCCTAAAACACATGCCTAGAAAATAGAAAGTAGTCTGAGAAAATAGTTAAGCAATCTTTTTTTTTTTACTTTTAATTAAAAACTACTGTATAGCACATATATCAAGTATTAAGATTTATATACTATGTTGAAATTGAGAATAACTGAAAGTATACAGTTTTTTTTTTTTTTTAAGATTATGCTTACTGGTTATACTGTCTAGACTTTTCAAGTCTTCATGGCCTCTAAGCATCTCTCTGTCATCTAATTATGTTAAAAAAAAAAAAAAAAGCTAGTCCCATCCTGAAGTCTGTTACTTCACTTGTACGTTACTGTCAAAGTAAGGAGCTTATTTGCTTCAAGTTTAATGTGTAGAACTTACTCAGTCTGAATTATTTGTTCTTGTTCAGTCACTAAGTCATGTCTTACTCTTTGCGACTTCATGGATGGCAGAACTCCAGTGTTCCCTATCCTTTGCTATCTCCAGGAGTTTGCTCAAACTCATGCCCATTGAGTCAATGATGCCATACAACCATCTTATCCTCTGCCACCCCCTTTTCCTCCTGCCCCCAAACTTGCCAAGCATCAGGGTTTTTTTTCCAGTGAGTGAGCTCTTCACATCAGGTGTCCAAAGTATTGGAGCTTCAGCATCAGTCCTTCCAATAAATATTCAGGGTTGATTTCCTTTAGGATTGACTAGTTTGATCTCCTTTCTGTTCAAGGGACTCTCCTCATCACTATTTGTTTGGTATGCATCTTGCATGTTTCATTTTCAATCATTCAGCAAATTTATTGGGCACCTACCATGTACCAGACATTGTTCTGGAATCTAGGTGAACAGTGGAAAAAAACCTGCAAAAATTCCTTTCCCCATGAAGCACAAGGAACTCAACACTAAGAACCTGGTTGCAATTTTAGAAAGAAATGCACATTTTCCTTGTAGTTGTCACCAAAAGTTTTACAAACATTTAAAATGCGGTAGAGAAGTAAAATTATAGACATCTGACAAGATAATGCTGCTGGTATTCGTAAAACAGAGACTGAAATGATGCCTAATCATAAAGAGAAGACACATTATTAGTGTTGGTGGCAACTGGCAATCTAAAATTGAATAAATCTATTTTAATAGATAGTGAATACAAAATTAAAGCAGAGTTTAGGAAATTATTTCAGTTATAAATATATTTTAGAAGTATTCAACCACAAACTAGCAATTTTTAAAAATTTTCCTACTCAATGGAAATATGGACATATGATATGAATAATCAAGTGCATTCAAATGATTGTCATTGGATTCCAAAAATATATTTAGTACAGTGAAAATTAAGGGGCACATTTAAACAGATGCTGTCTGAAAGGAACTGAGGATAAAAGTTCTGCCTCCAATTAGGTAATAATATTGATGCTAGGTAGACAGTTTAATTCATGTAATAACTAATGAGCATATTGCTTGGCAAAATATATTTTTGCCCTCTGTGGCAGCTGAATTAAGCAGAACTGTGAATATCAGTCCCTATTGGAATAAGCAGTTTCTATTCTGGATCTTTCATGAAATGGCTATCCTCTGGAAAAATATAAAAGATTTATGAAAATTATTTAATGCATAAAGTAAAGAGTCTACATAAGACATTAAAGTTGGAAAGAAAAAATAGGGCAGATAATTAAATAAGTTGGTTCTATGTTTTGCTTTACTTTTGCAAGTGTTGCTAAACAAATCATGTAATATTTTATATTCTGGCAGGTTGGAAGGTTGAAATGAAAGAAAAAGTAGAATATGGGATTTTCAGAGGTAGGTTTGAGATACAGTTAGCTGCATGAAAGAGTAAGTTCAACATGAAGCTGGAATAAGAACTAAGACCTAATAAAGTTAAGGATGAATGTCAATGGTATTTTAAATGACACTGAACCAGAAATAAGTGATCAGGGTCAGTTGTCAGTCAAGGTAGAAAAGAAACAGATGGGAGAATGGGAAATAAAATATACAGAGATGAATGGCTGGGTGATAGGGAATAAGCTCTAGGAACAAAATATCACAGTGAGGCTGATCACACTTGTGTGTTATGATCCAAAAAGTGCCTATCACAATCTTCTATCAAGAATGTTTTTGTCTTGAGAGCTTCCCAGTGGTCCAGGGGTTAAGACTGTGGATTTCCACTGCAGGGGGCATGGGTTTGATCCCTGGCTGGGGAACTAAGATCTCATATGCTGCATGGTGTGGCCAAAGACACAAAAATAATATTTTTGTCCCTAAGAGCGTCGTGACATTTGAAATCCCACCATTTAACATTTGTTATTTTGGCTCCTAAAGAATTTAGTTCTTTTAAAAAAAAAAAAAAATCTTTAATCTGAGTCCCAGGTGGCACAGTGAAAAAGAATCCATTTGCCAGTGCAGGAGATACAAGAGACACAGGTTTGAGCCCTGGGTTAGGAAGATCCTCTGGAAGAGGAAATGACAATCCACTCCAGTATTCTTGCCTGGGAAATCCCACGGACAGAGAAGCCTGGTGGCTACAGTCTGTGGGGTTGCAAAGTATCAGATATGACTGAGCAACTGAGCACAGCCTAACTGGTTAACTCTTTCCTCATCTGCGCTACCTGATCCATGGTTTAACAATGTGCGTCTATTGTGTCCCTAAGAGTAGAACTCTTCAGCAGCAGTCCCTAAAGGTTGACTTTGGTGAAGTTGCTTTGGTCTGTTTTTCTTTGCTTGATGTGTACCCCTCCCCTTCAGAAAGAGGATCACATTTCCTCTTTCCATGTTCACTGAAAAAAACAACTCTGATCACACATCCACAAAAATAAAGGTCCTCGAAATTAGGAGGCTGGTGCTCTGCTGGTGGGTCACCAGTGATGCCTGCCAAAAATGTGTGATTTTTCCTCTTACCATTTCTGGAGAACTAAAAATCTGCCAGTCAGAATATAAGATAATGAATTGGCAAATTGCTAAGAGTTGGACACGACTGAGTGACTTCACTTTCACTTTTCACTTTCCTGCAGTGGAGAAGGAAATGGCAACCCACTCCAGTGTTCTTGCCTGGAGAATCCCAGGGACAGAGGAGCCTGGTGGGCTATTGTCTATGGGGTCGCACAGAGTCGGACACGACTGAAGCGACTTAGCAGCAGCAGCAGCAGCAGCAGAGTGTGTTCAAAGGCAGGTCCAGGTTTTGTGAGGCCTGCAGCTGATACAGTCTGGGCAGTCATCTTTTAAGTATGCATGCAATGTTCCTGAAACTAAATTAGGTATAAGGCCCTGGAAGGAACCCGTGCAGTTGGAGGGCCCCGAAGCTTCATCTTCATTAGCTTCACAGTAAATCTCCCTCTGTACATAATATAATTGCTCCTCAGTTATTAGCAAGCGTGGCAGGAATGGTGAAGTCAGAAACTGGCTGCCCTTGGAGCAGCAAGCAGATTTGAGGATTGGCTGTGGCCATCAGCTCACCAATGGCTTTCCCAGACTGAGGCTGAGGCCGTTATCACTAAAATATCATCTAAAGAGCAGAGGAGGTCCGGGGAGCAACAAATCTCTTCTCTCTACTTTTTAATTTGACACTCCCTGCTGTCTCTGCGTTGTGTGTCTTTTCTTCTTAAAGGTCCACTCGGCTCACAGCACGGGTTCGTTCTGCCTTTTAGTAGTTCAAAGACAGAGGTGGCAAACTTTTTGTGTCTGCATGTATTGTGATAATATTTTAAACAGCCTCATATACTAATACATCATTCATCTAACTGTTAATTATTAAATATCTGTTATGGGTTTAATTGCATCCTCCTCAAAGGTATGTCACATTCTGAATCACCCGGACCTCAGAGGGTGGATTTACTTGGAAACAGGTTCAGTGCAGATATAACTAGTTAAGATGAGGTCATACTAGACTGAGATAATAATCTAACCTGGTCGGTGTCCTTAGGAGAAGAGGAGAGAAACAGACCCCGAAAGGGAGAAAGCCTTGTGAGGACAGAGGTAGAAATTGGGATGCTGGAGCTGTAAGTCCAGGAATTGCAGGGATTGCCCACAAAACGCCAGGAGCTAGAGGGCCTAAGGAGAGGCATGGATGGGGTTTCTCTGACAGATCTCAGAGGGAACATGAACCTCTGGATAAGCTGATTTCAGATTGCAAGCCTGTAGAATTGTGAAAGAATAAATTACTATTATCATAACTATTATGGTTATCAGCTCGGAAAGATATTGAAAGCCTTGTTAAAGAGTTTGAGCTTCACATGCAGAGTGTAGGGAAACAAGAGCATTTCTTCATAAAAAGTAAATGATCCAATTTGTATTCTGCAGTAATCACTGCAGATAACATGTTGGAAACATTCACCTTACTGGTCCTGCTGCCCAGAACTTAAATGAAAGCAAGTGAATAAAAATGTATAAACAGACAAAGAACAGGGGAGCGGAGAGATAATGCCAGAGGAGAAATGTCAGCAGCATTTTGGAACCTGGTGAGACCCTTCAATGAGTAGGCGCTGATGGAGCAGGGCGGAGGAAGTGGAAACCTAGAGGTCTTTGCTGGAGACCACAGATATGGAGTGAGCCTCTTTGTGATGAAGATTTGGAAAGGCTCAGAAAACTGAGATTGAGATCCTCTGAAAACACCTCCTGGTGTTCAAGGAGGAGCAGAAAGAGAAGAGAAGCTTAGCAGTTAACCATTTTTGCCCTTGCTGAGTCTACCAAAGCAAAGCATGAGGCTGAGTCTTAAGAAAGGCTGCTGCTGGAAGAATGGAAAGCAGATACCTCTGGGCTGGGAGTGAAGGGCTGGACTGTGAGAGGGGGTGTGAATAAAGGCTCACCTGCGGAAATGTGAGAGTCCTTCCCCTCTGGGCCTCTGGAAATCCAGCAGCTAAGCTGATGCTCTTCTGCCACGTGATTGGAGTGTTCCTTTCTGTGGAATATGCCTGATTTTTTAAAATAGCTATACTGATAGTAAATATGTGTCCTTCAAAGAACTGCTGGGTCGTCCCTGGCAACCTTACTGTGGGGCTGGTATATCCACGGGTGCCTTTTAACTAATTATTTCCTAGTGTCCTTTCTTCTCTCCTCAGAATTTTTCACCTTTCACCCTTTGCAATATTGTTTATGTAGATGCGAGTCCTGTGTTAGTTTTTTTTTGTTGTTGTTGTTTGTTTACTGCTTTGTCCCCAAAGCCTAGAAAATAGCCTGACCTGCATATCTGTTAAGTAAAATTGAACAGTCGACTTTTTACCTTCCCGTGTTTTATTTCCTTCACAGTCAAGGAAAGAGCTGACTCCAAACAAATTACAAAAAAAAAAGGAGCTCATAATAAGCAGAGGCAATAAGCAGAGGAAAAGTGCTAAATTAGAAAGGATACCATGTGCATATTGCAAAAACAGTTATTGTTTAAAAAATTTCCAATAAGAAAAAACTCTTGGAAATGAAAAATGTTAAAACTAAAATAAAAAATAATGAAAATTATTCAATGGCGCTATTGAAAATATAGCTTAGACATTAGAAGTAATCAAGTAATGAGAAATAATGAAACAACTCTGGAAGCCCAGGGTCTGATTAATAGAAATTACACACATACAACCGCCACCCCCCAACACAAAAATTACCAGGGAGGATTAAGAGAAGATAAGAAAACTCCAGAAATGTATAATATATGCAGACTGAATGGTACACTTGAATTCCTCAGAAAAATAAATGAAAATGCTTTCAAGGAGACAACAATAGTTCATTTTGTTGCTAGGGAAAAGTAGATAAGGTCCTAAGGGGTATAAGTCAACATTAAAGAAATATTTCTTTTGATGTTCATTTATCTGCCTTTTGATTTGTTGATGTACTCTTTTAATCATAGAAGAACATTGAAATGTATTCTAATATCAAATCAGTGCACCAACAGAGAGGCAGAAGTTGAATTTGCCCAAGAAAGACAGAGTATCCACAATGAAATAACAGCAACATTCACAAAACATCTGCTCCTTGTGTTCTTTTTTCATCCATATCATTACAATTATGTAGGGAGTCTAATTACTCTATAATTTACAAATAAAATAGCATTTTAAGGCTCTAAATTCATTTATTTACATTTTTTTCTCCCTTGTTTACTTACATGAGATAAATTTCAAGTCATTTGTCAATTTTAAAATGCAAATATGAGTAAAAATGAATGCTTAGAAATTCCTATCCCTTAAATATTATTTTATTTGTACAATTCATGCATACAACATAAATCATAGTCAATAGATATGTAATGACTAATAGTAGAGACTTTGAGACTTTTATAAATTTAATAAAATCAGTACTAAACATGATAAACTAAATTATTAAGGGATCTATATAGCAGAATGTTAAGAAAAATCTGTTGAACCTGACCATGGGAATTCTGATCAGTTTTCTTATTCCTCAGACTTGATTTTTTTTTTAATAATTGAATTGAATAGGGCTAAAAGTGGAAAGTTTCTGTTCTTGACCTAAAATCAATGAGTATGCTTCTTCAGTCCTGGGATTTGATTAACACTCTTGAAAAGAGATCGCACTTGGGTATTTAATTACAAAATAACTCATTTTGAAAAGTACATAATTAATTTTAATGTATTAGTGCTCAGTTTAAGCAAACTACAATGCTTAATTAGAAGCATAACCCCTACCCCATCCAGTGTATAGTTTTACTTTATCTCTCTCAGCCAATATAATGGCACTTAATTTAAGAGAATTATAGGCTATATAACAGGATTGATGTGAAAATTAGGTGATCACAGTTATCTTATTTAACTTTTTCATTTAATTCATAATGCTGGGTCTTACTGTCAGGGAAAATTGTTTGCTTCTGAGCTCATCGATGGGAATTCTGTTAAATTAAATGCCCTTGTAAAGGAAAATCTATAAAGAAACACCAGATCTACCGGTTAGGATAATGAAAGCAACTCTGGAAATAGTATATATACATGAAAGCTACTGTGAAATAGTCCAACACTAGGTCAGTTAAGCTGGAGTAAAGAATTCAGCTGGGATAATTATTTTGCTGAATGTTTGAATGTTTATTAAGTATAATCACTGATTTGTCAAACATCCAGTAAGGTAATGTTGGTAGTCCACTTTGTGAATCAATGAGAATGTATGTTCTATAAGACTTTGGTAACCAGGTTAATATACTGAATATAAACACTGCATGATTCAATATTTCCCAGTTGCTTCATGCATGCTTTCATTGGTGTTGCCCACATTTTGCTCAGATGTTCTCCAGTCGACTCTCTTCAGTGAAACCTTCACCAAAACCTTAGCTTCACTCCAATTAAAGCTGAATTCTGAGGCTCTCTTTTCCAGGAATAATGGTTTCTTAAAAGCTGGATTTAACTTCACCACTGCCAAACAATTAAAAAAAACAAAATTGACCAGTCATGTGAAATGACACAATTTAAGTCCTGTAAGCTAGGCAGATCATGACAGAAATCCCTTAGAGGAGGAATGAAGTGGAGGCTTCCTGTCATTCAGGGTTTCTTCAAGGACACTTCTAGACCATCCATCAGGCAGAATATCAGCAATTACCTTGCTGAGTTGAGATGACAGAATACAGAACCTAGAGATCCTGAAGGCACTAGCAGTTTCAGAACAGAGTTTTGGAGAGGAATAAACTACTCAGGAAAAAAAAAAGACTTCAGAGTTTGTCTAGGAAGCTCCTTGATTCTTCGTTAATGGTTGAGAATCTTATGCATAAAGTAAAAATCCAACTGGTTGGGCAAAGAGTAGGCAGGCAGCTCTGAGGTGAAGAACACTTGAGATCTCAGAGAGATAGGGATGGTTCACATTTCCACTGTTCAGAGTGGAGAGTCTGCAAAAGTCCCACAGAAAATGCGGTAGACACTGCAGAGGAGATGGCCTTCAGTAGTGAGGGCACCTTTTATCTCATTTAGAGCCAATAGAAGAATGCAGGAAACAAGTTAAAGAACATTTCGAAACGTTCAAACCAAATCTCAAGTACAACCAACCAAATCCGCATACTCAACAATGTAAAATAAACAATTCTCAAAATGTAATTAAAATCCTAGGTGCAAAACTCAGGAAAATGTGACATATTAACAGAGGAAAATAATTCAGTAGAACAGATTCAAAAATGATAGAGATGATGGATTTATAGTGGACATTCTGTAGTTTCTAAACTGTGTAAAACTTAGTTTAAAAACTTGTGAAGAGAGAAATGGAGTATTCAGTTCAGTTCAGTTGCTCAGTCATGTCCGATTCTTTGTGACCCCATGAATCACAGCATGCCAGGCTTCCCTGTCCATAACCATCTCCTAGACTTCACTCAAACTCACATCCATCGAGTCAGTGATGCCATCCAGCCGTCTCATCCTCTGTCATCCCCTTCTCCTCCTGCCCCCAATCCCTCCCAGCATCAGAGTCTTTTCCAATGAGTTAACTCTTCACATGAGGTGGCCAAAGGACTGGAGTTTCAGCTTTAGCATCATTCCTTCCAAAGAAATCCCAGGGCTGATCTCCTTCAGAATGGACTGGTTGGATCTCCTTGCAGTCCAAGGGACTCTCAAGAGTCTTCTCCAACACCACAGTACAAAACCATCAATTCTTCGGTGCTCAGCTTTCTTCATAGTCCAGCTCTCACATCCATACATGACCACAGGAAAAAAACTATAATAATGATCAAAATAATGTTGTAGAGATGCAAAACGTATCTAAAGTTTAGAAACCCACTAGCTAGAATTAATCGGAGTTTAGACATTACTGAAAAAATATTGAATGAATATGAAGACATACCTGTTGAGAATTTTATTACCTGTTGAGAATTTTCACAGTGAAGACCACAATCTCAATGACTTATGGGGAAATATATGTGTTTAGTTAAAATCATAAGGATAGGAAGAAAAGGCAGGCAGACAAACATTTGGATAAATAATAGCTAAGTATTTTCTAAATATGATGAAAACTATAAAACAGATTAAGGAAATGCAACTGACCCAATTAGGAACAACACACCGTAACATCACATTGTTTAATACCAGTAAAAACATATATTAAAAGTAAGCAGGGAAAATAAAAAACACTATGTACACAAACTGACAAATTACCAATAAATTCCAGCCTTGAAATGGTCAAGATATTGAAATTATCATAGACTTTGTAGTAGCCACTATAATTATGCTCAGTGAGATGAAGGAACATACTTCTGTGAAGAAAGAAGAGATGATATATATTAGCACAGAAAATGAAATAGATGCTCCTGCTGCTAAGTTGCTTCAGTCATGTCCGACTCTGTGCGACCCCATAGACAGCAGCCAACCCGGCTCCTCTGTCCCTGGGATTCTCCAGGCAAGAATACTGGAGTGGGTTGCCATTTCCTTCTCCAGAAAATAGATGAAGAATAACTAAATAGAAAATTTAAAAAATAATATTTGAAATGAAAAATACTGAGTAAGCTTAATAACAATGAAAATTTTAAAAAGGAAGGAATGAATCAATAAAGAACATTCAATCAGAAGTTAAAGAAAATAAATTTAAAAGCATGGAAAATCACCACTAGGACCTATGAAAAACTAAAGACCTAACATAGGAATAACCTATGAAAGAATTAATTAGAAAGGTAAAATATGGCAGAAAAACATTTGAAGGAATAATGGCGAAAAACTTCTACTAATGTCTGGTAAAATATTAATATTCACAAAATTAAAATCATTTAATAAGAAGAGGTGGCAAGAATACATGGAAGAAGTGTACCAAAAAGACCTTCACGAACCAGATAATCATGATGATGTGATCACTAATCTAGAGCCAGACATCCTGGAATGTGAAGTCAAGTGGGCCTTGGAAAGCATCACTACGAACAAAGCTAGTGGAGGTGATGGAATTCCAGTTGAGCTGTTCCAAATCCTGGAAGATGATGCTGTGAAAGTGCTTCACTCAATATGCCAGCAAATTTGGAAAACTCAGCCGTGTCCACAGGACTGGAAAAGGTCAGTTTTCATTCCAATCCCAAAGAAAGGCAATGCCAAAGAATGCTCAAACTACTGCACAATTACACTCATTTCACATGCTAGTAAACGAATGCTCAAAATTTTCCAAGCCAGGCTTCAGCAATACGTGAACCATGAACTTCCAGATGTTCAAGCTGGTTTTAGAAAAAGCAGAGGAACCAGAGATCAAATTGCCAACATGGACTGGTTCATGGAAAAAGCAAGAGAGATCCAGAAAAACATATATTTCTTCTTTATTGACTATGCCAAAGCCTTTGACTATGTGGATCACAATAAACTGTGGAAGAATTTGAGAGAGATGGGAATACCAGAGCACCTGACCTGCCTCTTGAGAAATCTGTATGCAGGTCAGGAAGCAACAGTTAGAACTGGACATGGAACATTAGACTGGTTCCAAATGGCAAAAGGAGTACGTCAAGGCTGTATATTGTCATCCTACTTATTTAACTTCTATGCAGAGTACATCATGAGAAATGCTGGACTGGAAGAAACACAAACTGGAATCAAGATTGCTGGGAGAAATATCAATAACCTTAGACAGGCAGATGACATCACCCTTATGGCAGAAAGTGAAGAGGAACTAAAAAGCCTCTTGATCAAAGTGAAAGTGGAGAGTGAAAAAGTTGGCTTAAAGATCAACATTCAGAAAACAAAGATCATGGCATCCGGTCCCATCACTTCATGGTAAATAGATGGGGAAACAGTGGAAACAGTGTCAGACTTTATTTTTGGGGGGCTCCAAAATCACTGCAGATGGTGACTGCAGCCATGAAATTAAAAGACGCTTGCTCCTTGGAAGAAAAGTTATGACCAACCAAGATAGCATATTCAGAAGCAGAGACATTACTTTTCCGACTAAGATCCGTCTAGTCAAGGCTATGGTTTTTCCTGTGGTCATGTATGGATGTGAGAGTTGGACTCTGAAGAAGGCTGAGCGCCGAAGAATTGATGCTTTTGAACTGTGGTGTTGGAGAAGGCTCTTGAGAGTCCTTTGGACTGCAAGGAGATCCAACCAGTCCTTTCTGAAGGAGATCAGCCCTGGGATTTCTTTGGGTGGAATGATGCTAAAGCTGAAACTCCAGTCCTTTGGCCACCTCATGTGAAGAGTTGACTCATTGGAAAAGACTCTGATGATGGGAAGGATTGGGGGCAGGAAGAGAAGGGGACGACCAAGGATGAGATGGCTGGATGGCATCACTGACTCAATGGATGTGAGTCTGAGTGAACTCTGGGAGTTGGTGATGGACAGGGAGGCCTGACGTGCTGTGATTCATGGGGTTGCAAAGAGTCAGACACGACTGAGCAACTGAACTGACTGAACTGAACTGAAGTGCAAGCAATGTGGTTGGATAATTTTACATCTGGACACATCACAAACTACTAAAAATCAAAACTTTAAGCATACTTCTTCCTTATTTTCAAAATGATGCAATCTGTATTTATTAGATACTTAATTGATGAAAAGCTATACCTCGGTTACTGAGGATACAATGGAAGGATATATTTCAAATGAAATGTGAGGAGCCTAAAAAGTCTAAAAGTAACTATAAAGAGTCTGAATATGGTAGTCTTTCTTCCTGCCACAGGGAACTTTATGTCATTGGACTTGGCATTCTTTCATGTCATAACATATTGAAGAGTCAGATGTAAACACCATTTTCTCTCATTCTTGGTATCACACCAGAGTGAACCCATATTAATATTTTGTGTCTTAACAAAATGGCAAATTAAAATCAATACTCAGAGTAAATTAGCTAGCTTTAAATTCTGCTAGTTATGTAAATTTTCAAAGAAAATGCTATTTTCCCCCTAGTTATTACCTTACATCTGTAATACTTGTACTCAGGGATTAATTAAGCATTGGTTGAGAATATCTCAACCTTTATTTCCAAATTTCTAAAACTGTGAAGTAAGCTAATTAGGTATTTTAACTACAAAAATTAACTTGTAATCTGTCATTTATCTTGATGATTACATTGGGAGTCTGGAATCAAGGCAACATGTTAATTTCAAAATTTAATCTGAGACTGAGAACAAGCCTCTGTTCCAAAAACTCATCAGACAAATTTTACATACTTGACATGCTTCTGTTAGATTATCCTTTTAAAAGTAAAAGGACATTTGATTGGGGTATGTGTGTGTACATATGTGTGTTGTTTGTAAATTATATACCCTGAGTGCAATCCTCAGATTCTTTTTGGTTATATTTAATTAAGAGAGTAATTTAGTCAATTATGTTTCTTGAAGGTGTTCAGCAGTAGGCAAGACAACCAAATTCTACCAGATTATGACTTTGTAATTTGCAGAACGCTTTGTCTCAGAACACTAAACAATTTTGCTCCCTTGATGTATTGCCAGTGAACTTTGCTTTAAAGTAAGAAAACAATATTCTGGTCATTCTGGTCCCCCTTAATAGAATATTCAGTTCTTTATATATTCTTGGCCTGCAAAATATTATAAACACATGGATAATGTATAAGCATAATGACATACCTAAAATGTCAACCCATAAATTTATGATAGATACCTTTTATTAGCTTATTCCTTTGTTTTCT
Source organism: Capricornis sumatraensis (assembly GCF_032405125.1). Classification (NCBI taxonomy): domain Eukaryota; kingdom Metazoa; phylum Chordata; class Mammalia; order Artiodactyla; family Bovidae; genus Capricornis; species Capricornis sumatraensis. Next base: position 8,978,453 of record NC_091089.1, on the reverse strand, counting down.
TTATTTATAAAGTTTCTTCATTTATAGTTGATTTTTTTGACAGTTATTATGTATTTTGACTTTTCCTCCTTGATTTTACTGCATTTTACATGGATATAATAGAAAAATGACCACATTTATGTAAAAGTACCTCCTTCTTTTAAAGAGAGAAGGTAACTGATTTTGTCAAACTGGTGAATCAAACGACATACATTTTTGACATACAACATCTGATCAGCAAAATAATCAACAAACAAAACTAGTATTTGTTAAATATAGGCTTAAACCCATGTTTCTTCTTACTTCCTCTATACTTACACAAATATCTACCTAGTTAAGTAGGCTAATGTATAAAGGTTTATATTCTAGTGTTTTTTCCATTTGGTGTGAAGTATACAATCAGATGGTTTCACTGTGTCTGCCCTCTGATGCCCTCTTGCAACACCTACCATCTTACTTGGGTTTCTCTTACCTTGGGCATGGGGTATCTCTTCACAGCTGCTCCAGGAAAGCACAGTCGCTTCTCCTTACCTTGGACGAGGGGTATCTCCTTACCGCTGCGGTTCCTGACTTTCAACGTGGGATAGCTCCTCTAGGCCCTCCTGTGCCTGCGCAGCCACCACAGGGCAGACACACCAAAACCATACTCACAGAAAATTAGTCAAACTAGTCACAATAGGACCACAGCCTTGTCTAACTCAATGAAGCCAAGCCATGCCCATGGGGCAACCCAAGATGGGCAGGTCATGGTGGAGAGGTCTGACAGAATGTGGTCCACTGGAGAAGGGAATGGCAAGCCACTTCAGTATTCTTTTCTTGAGAACCCCATGAACAGTATGAAAAGGCAAAACGATACGATACCAAAAGAGGAACTCCCAGGTCAGTAGGTGCCCAATATGCTACTGGAATCAGTGGAGAAATAACTCCAGAAAGAATGAAGGGATGGAGCCAAAGCAAAAACAATACCCAGCTGTGGATGTGACTGGTGATAGGAGCAAGATCCGATGCTGTAAAGAGCACTATTGCATAGGAACCTGGAATGTCAAGTCCATGATCAAGGCAACTTGGAAGTGGTCAAACAAGAGATGGCAAGAGTGAATGTCGACATTCTAGGAATCATGAACTAAAATGGACTGGAATGGGTGAATTTAACTCAGATGACCATTATATCTACTACTGCAGGCAGGAATCCCTCAGAAGAAATGGAGTAGCCATCATGGTCAACAAAAGAGTCTGAAATGCAGTACTTGGATGCCATCTCAAAAAGGACAGAATGATCTCTATTCGTCTCCAAGGCAAACCATTCAGTGTCACAGTAATCCAAGTCTATGGCCCAACCCGTAATGCTGAGGAGCTGAAGTTGAACAGTTTTTTGAAGACCTACAAGATCTTTTAGAGCTAACAACCAAAAAAGATGTCCTGTTCATTCTAGGGGACTGGAATGCAAAAGTAGGAAGTCAAGAAACACCTGGAGTAACAGGCAAATTTGGCCTTGGAATTCAGAATGAAGCAGGGCAAAGACAAATCGAGTTTTGCCAAGAAAATGCACTGGTCATAGCAAACACCCTCTTCCAACAACACAAGAGAAGACTCTACACATGGACATCACCAGATGGTCAACACCGAAATCAGATTGATTATATTCTATGCAGCCAAAGATGGAGAAGCTCTATACAGTCAACAAAAACGAGACAGGGAGCTGACTGTGGCTCAGATCATGAACTCCTTATTGCCAAATTCAAACTTAAATTGAAGAAAGTAGGGTAAACCGCTAGACCATTCAGGTATGACCTAAATCAAATCCCTTATGATTATACAGTGGAAGTGAGAAATAGATTTAAGGGCCTAGATCTGATAGATAGAGTTCCTGATGAACTATGGAATGAGGTTCATGACATTGTACAGGAGACAGGGATCAAGACCATCCCCATGGAAAAGAAATGCAAAAAAGCAAAATGGCTGTCTGGGGAGGCCTTACAAATAGCTATGAAAAGAGGAGAGGCAAAAAGCAAAGGAGAAAAGGAAAGATATAAGCATCTGAATGCAGATTTCCAGAGAATAGCAAGAAGAGATACGAAAGCCTTCTTCAGTGATCAATGCAAAGAAATAGAGGAAAACAACAGAATGGGAAAGACTAGAGATCTCTTCAAGAAAATTAGAGATACCAAGGGAACATTTCCTGCAAAGATGGGCTCGATAAAGGACAGAAATGGTCTGGACCTAACAGAAGCAGAAGATATTAAGAAGAGGTGGCAAGAATACACAGAAGAACTATATAAAAAAGATCTTCATGACCTGGATAGTCATGATGATGTGATTACTTATCTAGAGCCAGACATCTTGGAATGTGAAGTCAAGTGGGCCTTAGAAAGCATCACTACGAACAAAGCTAGTGGAGGTGATGGAATTCCAGTTGAGCTGTTCCAAATCCTGGAAGATGATGCTGTGAAAGTGCTGCACTCAATATGCCAGCAAATTTGGAAAACTCGGCAGTGACCACAGGACTGGAAAAGGTCAGTTTTCATTTCAATTCCAAAGAAAGGCAATGCCAAAGAATGCTCAAACTACCACACAATTGCACTCATCTCACATGCTAGTAAAGGAATGCTCAAAATTCTCCAAGCCAGGCTTCAGCAATATATGAACCGTGAACACCCTGATGTTCAAGCTGGTTTTCGAAAAGGCAGAGGAACCAGAGATCAAATTGCCAACATCCGCTGGATCATGGAAAAAGCAAGAGAGTTGCAGAAAAACATCTATTTCTGCTTTATTGACTATGCCAAAGCCTTTGACTGTGTGGATCACAATCAACTGTGGAAAATTCTGAAAGAGATGGGAATACCAGACCACTTGACCTGCCTCTTGAAAAATCTGTATGCAGGTCAGGAAGCAACAGTTAGAACTGGACATGGAACAACAGACTGGTTCCAAATAGGAAAAGGAGTACGTCAAGGCTGTATATTGTCACCCTGCACATTTAACTTCTATGCAGAGTACATCATGAGAAACGCTGGGCTGGAAGAAGCACAAGCTGGAATCAAGATTGCTGGGAGAAATATCAATAACCTCAGATATGCAGATGACACCACCCTTATGGCAGAAAGTGAAGAGGAACTAAAAAGCCTCTTGATGAAAGTGAAAGAGGAGAGTAAAAATGTTGGCTTAAAGCTTAACATTGAGAAAAAAAAGATCATGCCATCCGGTCCCATCAGTTCATGGGAAATAGATGGGGAAACAGTGGAAACATTGGCAGACTTTATTTTGGGGGGTTCCAAAATCACTGCAGATGCTGATTGCAGCCATGAAATTAAAAGACGCTTGCTCCTTGGAAGAAAAGTTATGACCAACCTAGATAGTATATTCAGAAGCAGAGACATTACTTTTCTGACTAAGGTCCGTCTAGTCAAGGCTATGGTTTTTCCTGTGGTCATGTATGGATGTGAGAGTTGGACTCTGAAGAAGGCTGAGCGCCGAAGAATTGATGCTTTTGAAGTGTGGTGTTGGAGAAGACTCTTGAGAGTCCCTTGGACTCCAAGGAGATCCAACCAGTCCATTCTGAAGGAGATCAGCCCTGGGATTTCTTTGGAAGTACTGATGCTAAATCTGAAGCTCCAGTACTTTGGCCACCTCATGCGAAGTGTTGACTCATTGGAAAAGACTCTGATGCTGGGAGGGATTGGGGGCAGGAGGAGAAGGGGATGACAGAGGATGAGATGGCTGGATGGCATCACCGACTCGATGGACGTGAGTCTGAATGAACTCCGGGAGTTGGTGATGGACAGGGAGGCCTGGCGTGCTGCGATTTATGGGGTCGCAAAGAGTCGGACATGACTGAGTGACTGAACTGAACTGATACAAGCAGATATGCCTTTAGCTTTTGAAAGACTTGTCACATCTTCATCTCAGTTATTCACCTGTGTTTGGTGCTATTTATGCTCTTTTTAAATTATGTTTATCTTTATGGTAATGAGTTTGTAAACGCTGAATCCTATATTATAAAAAGAGATTGAGTTGATAAATTCAAAAATAAATTGTCATCTGTAATATCATTAAAAGTATTCCTTCATAAAAATGTGTATTATATATCTACTTTGACTTCCATATTTTGCTAAGGAAACAAGTTATTGCCTGATTATGAAGGTATAACTTTTAAAGGAATTGTATACCATAAATTCATGCCATTCACACCATGTATTTTTCTCCTTGTTACAGCCTGACATTGGATTGAGGGATCAGTCATTAAGATTGAAATGACAAATTGATTGATGACGATCAAGGCACAATAGAATCACACTTGCTCTTATGGCTCCATGGCCACTTCTTTAGAAATACCAGCCAAATTTTGTTGTGTCACAAAAATCAGCAAATACGATTTGAAACAAAAGCAGTGAGAGAAGAGAGGAATGAACAATGTGCCATGTTTGCTCTGGCACCTTTGGGACGCTGACTACCTTGGCAGGTTCGTCCACACTCAGTCAGTATGACATAGAGAGGAGCGGGCTCTTTGTACTAGGTGCTACTCACATCCACCTTCTGGAAGACAGAGTTCCAAGATCAGGAAAACCTGTGAAATCTACCATTTAGGAGGTGATAGTCACACAGTCAGCTGTAACATGCAGTAGGTGATATTAGCTTGTTGAGCTCTGGAACCGTAGAAGTTACAGGGGACATAAGGAGACAATAAAAGAATATTCACTGTCAGGTTCATTTTGCTCGAATTCCAGAGGATCTCCCCTTGCCAAACACATTTTAATAAAACATTTCATTTTGTGTGCATTGACTCACTCCTAAGTCCCTCCTAGGAGTGAACATTTATTTGGCTGTTTAGTGTATAAGTAAATATTCAGCTTTTCAGATAAACTATATTGAGCTGTTTTCACCAAGAAGGTAGAAATCATGCTTGTCATGATACTAAGAATTCACAAAGCTTTCTGAAATAGGAGTTTTATGTTGTCTTCTTTAATTACCTTAATAATTTTCCTAGAATTAAAAGTTTTTAAGGTGAGACTACAATTTTGTTAAAACTTTAAATGGATAACTCTAAACCCTTTATTTAGCAATTCAGCTACTTATCCTAAAGCTCATTTCAAAAATAACTATTTAATAATTGGTATTTGCCTATTTATGAGTACAGTATTTATTGAATTGCCAAATATAAAGGCAATTATGAATTGCAAAATTATTGTACATGTGAAAGTGTTTTATAAACAAAAATTAATCTTGTCAATATAATTTCTGCTTTGAATTAATGAAGTAATTAAACCAGAATTATATACCAATTAACTTAAAGTACAACCTGTATCTCAATCCTGAATATATAAACAAACACAAACACATACAAAAAAAAGAAAATAAACCAATTTATAATCCCTCCCCATAACGATTAGCACTATTAACATGCTGATTTAAATTCTGTAGTCAGAAATATAAGTAGGTCACTATATACATTTATATTTTATTTTTACAGTAATAATTTATTAATAATATGCTGTTTGAAGCCAGATATTTTTCTAATATTTTGAATATTTCATAGATTATTAAGTGTTATTTTAAATTTCTGTACATATTTTTATGTGGTGTGCCAGATTTTAAGTATATATTTTAAATATATTTATGGTTTTAAACATTGATATCACCAATATGTTTTTAGCATATCCAAAATAAATGATATCATTATTATTAAAATTTGTATTCATTAAAAATTAGTTTTACAGAACAGAAAGGAGTAGAAAGAGGTAGAATAACAGAAATGAGAGTAGTTTGGTAATTGACAAAATATGTCAGTAACTTTAATATCTTCTCTGAAAATAATATACATGACTTTGTTTTTATCATACATTATATAAAGGCTCTCTAGAAAACTAGCAATGAAGACAGGGTAGCTTCTAATAGTTACTTAAAACATTCTCAGGTACTTTTTCACTTGGGGAAAGCTATAGAGATGTTAAATAGCTTCAGACTTAATTATAAAAATTTTGTAACAGTTATACCTTGGAATAAAGGTGAAGATGAAAATTGAGATTTCATATTATTTAGTCTATACGTCCATACAAAGATGATGACAACCATCCTTCAGCTCTAGGTAGTGAGCACATGTTTTTATTTAATTGATTTCTGTGCTTTTTTTTGGTAAACTTGATAAAATGCAGTTATGTATCATTTTAGATATAAAGAAGATAACGTAACAACAGTCAATAATGTGTTCTCAGAAGTTCTCTTTTTTAATACTTTCTTTATCTCATGTTTGCATTGTTTGCCTAGAAAAGATATCAGCAAGTTAAATGAAGCGATGGACAAAAACACTTCTTGAAGTCAGAAGATGGGGAAGTTTGCAGACCCAGCAGGGTGTCAGGTAAGGCTATTGGAACTTGGTTATAACAGGCTCTTCATTAGCAAAGGAATTTTCTGGAAGGCTGCTTCAGTAAGGTAGTAGCCTCTTTTTCATTGCTGTTTAATTAATCGAGATTTCACCACTGGAAGTATAAAACTATAGAAAACTTTTATGATGAAGCCTTACAAAATCATCTTCAAAGAGTTAGAAATCCACATTTACCCTAGGCTTTAATTGAAACGTAACCTCTGAGCTAAAAAGTAGTTTTTCCTTTTCAATTTTACGTGTAATTATGCCCCAAGATATAAAGTGACTTGACAGTTTACTCTTTATATTTTAACTATTGCAACCTCCTATATATAACATTTATAACAATCTTGCAAATTGTATAGTATTAAACAGTAAGAGATGTGTTTGTATTAGGATGTGAAAAATGGTAAAACTGTATCTGAGAAATAAATGTGAGGCCATAAATATAATTCTTTGACTTTACATTTGTTTATTTCATTACATTTTGAAAAAAACCTCCCAAAGTTTTAGCATAATATGCTGTTTTTGTGTATTATGTTTCTGTAGCTATTTCGATAAGGTCACTTTGTCAGTTAGTTACGCACAGGTGCCTGTCTTGATGCAAAAATCCGAGTTAGGAAAACAGTAAGATGATAGCTGCGTTAGTAATGAAAGACAGGCAAAGCATAGCAAGGTGATATTTCCAAATTAGTTGTTTCAGGAAAATGTTGATTGGGAACCATGTGCAAGATAAATTATGTACTCTGGGCTATCACTTTTATATCCGCTCCTCATAAACTTTTAAAAATTATCTATCAAGAAATGATCTGTGGACGAAGCATCTCTGCTCCCAATGCAGGGGGCCTGTGTTCAATCCTTGGTCAGGGAACTGGATCCCACATTTCACAGCTGAGATCCGGTACTGCTAAATAAGTAGGTAAACAAATCATAAATAGTAAAAAAAAGTCATCTGTCTCTTAAGGTGTACTAAATCATTTTTAAAATCTACTTAGACGTTGGCCACCTCATGCAAAGAGTTGACTCATTGGAAAAGACCCTAATGCTGGGGGAGATTGGGGGCAGGAGGAGAAGGGGACGACAGAGGATGAGATGGCTGGATGGCATCACCGACTTGATGGACATGAGTTTGGGTAAACCCTGGGAGTTGGTGATGGACAGGGAGGCCTGGCGTGCTGCGATTCATGGGGTCACAAAGAGTCAGACACGACTGAGTCAGACTGAATTGAAGATGTGCTAAGTAGGCATTGAGAGGAAAGCCCTGTTCCAATAGCATTTTATTTCATATAATATTGATAATTTCAGCATGTAAAGATAATACAAAAATAAGGTATGTGGTGGAGAGACACAGCATTTTGGATATTGATTTTTTTAAAAAATTAGAAAGCTTGCATAGTTCAACTCTGTGTGCTTTATTATCATCAGATACTTAATCATGCTAGAAAATGAGACTGTGAATGGACAGATCTTTCTAGTCATAGAAATGTTCTGAATGTTCCTTCTGCGTCTCCTGATTTGTTTGTGAGGTTTTTGCAATATGTATATTTGCACTGATTTAAAATTTGATACTGGGCTTCCCTGGTGGCTCAGATGATAAAGAATATACCTGTGATGCAGGAGACCTGGGTTCAATTGCTGAGTATGGAAGAGCCCCTCGAGAAGGGCATGGCAACCTACTCCAGTATTCTTGCCTAAGAAAGTCCACGCACAGAGGTGCCTGGTGGGCTTCAGCCCTTTGGGTCTCAAAGAGTCAGACACCAAGTGACTAACACCTGCACTTCAAAAGTAGATATATTTTGTAAACTGTTTATTGCCATACATGATAATCACACAGTTCATCACTGCCCTTCTAGAAAGAGTTCTTATCTTTTGATTCCTTTGTCAGAAGAAAATCTATGAAATTTAGATCCAGGGTCTCTTTGGCCAAAAACACACAAAGTTCGAATTATTATTTGGATTCAGAGTTTATTACCTTATGGACCTTTGATCAAAGAGGAGACAGAGTCAAAGAAAAGTCCCATACATTTTTGGGCATGCAGGGGTTGGTTGCAATCGGGATCCGTCTTACCAACCACTATCAAGTGGGATTCAAGAGGGATAGTTAGTTTGCTTTTGAAAATCTAAGTCATGGAAGTTCAGTGCTTCAGTGGCTTCTTAGTAAAACAGCGTATGATTTCTCATTAGAATCTGACTGCTGCCAGAGAAGGAGCTTGTAATTAAAAATATAAATAATAACATCTCTCAGGAGGATAGTGGAAATAATTGCCAGTGTCAGAACGTTCTAACGTTTTTCTTTTTTATTTTCCAAACTTTCCCTCATATCTTATTCCCTATGTTGTAATACAACTTCCCAACAAAACCTTTCATGCTTTCTGGATCTGGGAGTGTTCAATGGTGCCCTGAGTCATCAACACCCGTGACTCCATTAAAGTCTAAAAGACCCTTTATCTTCTACAAAATTCTCAGTTTTAATTAATAATTGAAAGCATCCCAGAGAACTTTTAAAGAAAAATACTAAGTCAAGTTGGCCATTCATAGGAAGGGGCTTCAGCAGCTGCTGTTGTAATGATTTATATGACATCACACGTTTTCTCTGGGGTATATCCTGGTGTAAATGAATGAAAAAAAAAAAAAAAAAAAAGAAAGAAAGAGCAGCCACAGGGGTAGCATGTGGCTGCAATGTTTGCATCTCAGTGGTTGCTTGAAAACAGTTTCAGTCACCAGTCAAAAGCTCTGTGGTTGAAGTTGCGATGAGACACAGTGTCAATATTAAGAGGAGTGGTTGCTAGGGCTGTGGTATCAAAGTACAGCAGGCTGGGTAGCTTACACAACAGAAGTGTATCCTCTTGCTCTTTTGGAGGTGGGGATGTTTGAGATGGAGGTATTGGCGGAATCGGTTCTTTCTGAGGCTGGTCTCCTTGGCTTGTAGATGGTGCTCTCTCTTTGTCGTCAAGTGGTCTTCCCTCTGTCCCTGTCTGTGTCCTGATTTCATCCTCTGACGACACTGGTTATATTGGGTTGGAGCCCCCCCTCCCCACAGTGACCTCATTTTAACTTCATTATCTCTGTGAAGTGTCTCCTTTTGATTTCAGTAGATTTTGTTGATACCATCATTTTCCAAGCGCCAGCGCCCAGTGTGGCCTAACAGCAGACTGCCCTCGTCCCGGTCCTCCGTCTCTTCTTGGCCTTTCTCCTCCTGTGTCTTCACCTTTCTCTCTGACTCCTCTGCAAGTGCCCGCCTGCTCCCTCACGCCCTTTCTCAGATGGTTTCTCTGCTTCCTTCTGAGTCTCCTCTTTCCCATCTAATTATTTGGCTCAAACTAGGTAAAGCCTTACATGGAATTAATAGATAGTAAAGGCTGTTTGTGCTAAAATAGGTTATAACTAATGGTCTGACAGCTCTATAAATCATGTAGGATATAAATGTACAATTATATCAGCCAAAAGTGTAACAAAACAATTGATTTGTTAACACATTTTGAAAATATTTTTCCTCTTTTAAATTATAGAATAATAGCTCTATTGATAATGGTAATTAGAAATGTAATTAATCATTGAGATGAAATATTTCTAGGGTAAATATTGAGCATTGAGATGAAATTTCAACCAAAGCTATGATATATATTTGTTTATACACTTAGCCTTGTGAGTATGTTTTAGTGACATTGTTTAATTGCTGACTCATGTCTAAGTCTTTTATGACCTTATGAACTATAGCCCACCAGGGTCTTCTGTCTATGGAATTTTCTGGGCAAGAATACTAGAGTGGGTTGTCATTCCCTGCTCCAGAGGAATCTTCCCACCCCAGAGGTCGAACCTATATCTCCTGCATTGGCAGGTGGATTCTTTATCACTGAGCCATCAGGGAAGCACTGTGTGTCTTTATATGTGTGTATAAATGTTAAATGTGTATGCGTATATGTCTCTACTACTTACCATTCTTGTTTGTGCATTTCCTTGAGTAAAGATTTGGTTGGGTACTTCTAGATTTGTGAAGATGAGGCGTGAGGCAAGGTCATTCCCAGGGTCTGCCCCTAGGCAGCACAAATGGATAGCACTTCAGTGTAAACTCAGAGAATGTTAGGCTGCCTGTCAGGGATGATGGGCAAGCTGATGAGGCTGACCTGATTAATCTGGATAAGATAAACCAGTTTTGTATCCTTGAATTAATGATTTATGAGGCAGTGGTGACTGCCTGGTTTAAACCAGGGTGAGAGGAGGGAAAACAAACCCAAACACTTTTGAAGAAAATAGGTGTACCATAATAAAATGCCAATATAGTAACTTTTATAAGGATAAATCATGCATTTTTGAAATAATAAATATTGGCTAGAGAGACAGTATTTTCTTCAATTAGTAAGGTATATTTCTTGAGACATTTAGCCATTCTGCTTCCATCCATATAGACAAAAACATATGTAATAGGTCTACAGTCTATATCAATGCCATGTTATCTTACCTCTGAAACTTTTTCTGAGACATAAAGAAAACATTTTTCATGAAAAAAATGTTTAAAATTCTTGACCAATAATACTCTTTGAGAGTTGGCAAGTGACCTCCACATGTAACCTTCCCACATGTAATTTGTCATATACATTAAAATAAAGTATTTGTATTTAGTCAAAAGTCCATTCTTTAAAAACTTTATTTCAAAATAACTTTGGATTTACAGAAGTATTGTAAAGATAGTACAAAAGGTTCCTGTATATCTGTCCCCCAGCTTCCAATAGTTATCATTTTAAATAATCATCATGTATGTATTAAAATGAAGAATGTAGTACTGATACAACATTATCAATTGAACAAGGCTTCGTTTCCCACCAAATTTTTCACTAATGTTCTTCCAACCTGAGATCCAGTATAGGATACAGACATTGCATTCTCTTGCGTCACATATCCTTATTCTTCTCTGATACATATTCATTTTTTGGTCTTTCCTTGTGTTTATTGATCTTGATATTTTTGAGGAGTATTGATCTAGTATTTTGGAGTATTTTTCCCTCAACATAGGTTTAATTGATGTTTTCTCATGGTTAGGGATTTTGAGCTTTTTAGAAAATACCACAGATGTGAGTGTTTTTATTATATCATTCTGTTGGGAAGTACAAGATATCAACTTTATCTGTTATAAGATACTAATCACTTGGTTAAGGTGGTGTCTACCAGATTTCCCCACCAAAAAGTTACTATTTCACTTTTCCCATATCCTCTTTGTTGCAAGCCAGTTGCTAGACCTAGTATACTCTGAGAGGAATTCAGAACTACCTCCTAGAGAGAGAAATATCAAGAAATCTGTGGACACATGTAACCATAGAGGTTAATACTGTTTGGGAGGAGAAACCTTGAAGATATACATATATACATTCCGAAAGATTTACCTACTAAATTAAAAATTGGCTTGTTAATCCATGGAACCTGCCTGCAGCAATTAGTACCCCAGTGTCCCAATGGTAATTTCCTATTCCCCTCATTCCTTTTAATTTATTACTTCTTAATTGATTAATTTATTACTAATCTTCTATAGGGAAGATGGCCCCCTTACCTTTCATTTATTTGTTAATGTATTAATTATAACAGTATGGATTCATGGACATTTCTTGTTAAGAGTATAAATTATAATTATTTTTCACTCAAATTATTGGACCATTTAGAGTTCTTTCAGCTTGATCTTAGGAGAGAGTTATTTTAATTTAATAAATTTTAATAGAAAATGAACTTGATATAGAGGATAAAATAACCATATAGTCAATGGATCCAATGAACAAGTTCACCTTTGTAACCATGAATAATGACTGCACCAAGTAAATGTTTAACTGGCTCAAACAGAGGTGCTGATTTTAATTTCCAAAACATGAGAGTGTATATTTACTCAAGTAAGATTGTTTTTTCAAAAAAAGATTTATCATGCATTGATTCTTAGTTTCATTGGTGAAACAACTTTAGAACGGAATATTTGTACCAAGGAGATAAAGTCTTTAACCAAGGTTACTTGAATACCATATGATTTATACATCTGCTTTTAGGTGACAGCTGTGGTGGCAACAACAATGGATAATTCAGGAAAATTGATTAAAAACAAGGGTTCAGTTCAGTCGCTCAGTCGTGTCTGACTCTTTGCAACAACATGAATCACAGCATGCCAGGCCTCCCTGTCCATCACCAACACCTGGAGTTCACCCAAAATCATGTGCATTGAGTCGGTGATGCCATCCAGCCATCTCATCCTCTGTCATTCCCTTCTCCTCCTGCCCCCAATCCCTCCCAGTATCAGAGTCCTTTCCAATGAGTCAAATCTTTGCATGAGGTGGCCAAAGAATTTGAATTTCAGCCTCAGATTCAGTCCTTCCAATGAACACCCAAGACTGGTCTCCTTTAGGATGGACTGGTTGGATCTCCTTGAAGTCCAAGGGACTCTCAAGAGTCTTCTCCAACACCAAGGTTCAAAAGCATCAATTCTTCGGCGCTCAGCCTTCTTCATAGTCCGACTCTCACATCCATACATGACTACTGGAAAAACCACAGCCTTGACTAGATGGATCTTTAGTGGCAAAGTAATATCTCTGTTTCTGAATATGCTATCTAGATTGGTCATAACTTTCCTCCCAAGGAGTAAGCATCTTTCAATTTCATAGCTGCAATCACCATCTGCAGTGATTTTGGAGCCCCCAAAATAAAGTCTGCCACTGTTTCCACTGTTTCCCCATCTATTTCCCATGAAGTGATGCCACCAGATGCCATGATCTTCGTTTTCTGAATGTTGACCTTTAAGTCAACTTTTTCACTCTCTTCTTTTAATTTCATCAAGAGGCTTTTTAGTTCCTCTTCACTTTCTGCCATAAGGGTGGTGTCATCTGCATATCTGAGGTTATTGATATTTTTCCTGGCAATCTTGATTCCAGCTTGTGTTTCTTCCAGTCCAGCGTTTTTCATGATGTACTCTGCATAGAAGTTAAATAAGCAGGGTGACAATATACAGCCTGACATACTCCTTTTCCTATTTGGAACCAGTCTGTTGTTCCATGTCCAGTTCTAACCATTGCTTCCTGACCTGCATATAGGTTTCTCAAGAGGCAGGTCAGGTGGTCTGGTATTCCCATCTTTTTCAGAATTTTCCACAGTTTATTGTGATCCACTCCGTCAAAGGCTTTGGCATAGTAAGTAAAGGAGAAATAGATGTTTTTCTGGAACTCTCTTGCTTTTTCGATGATCCAGTGGATGTTGGCAATGTACTTACTGGTATATATCTACTGAAATGCTTCATGTGTGCAGTGATAGCAAGTTTTAGTTTTTAATTATGCACGGCACCATTTTTTATAAAACAATTTAAAAATAGCGAATCCAGGGATTAATTGAATCTGGATATTTCCTACAATCAGTAGTAAACTGTGTAATCCCTATACTCACTTAAATTAAAGTGACTGAGTGGATCAGTGATGTATAACACATTGAGTATTGGCCCTCTTTTCAAAACATCGAGAGGACATCTCAGGAAAATGTCTTTTTTCAGGTTAACATTTAGATGAATTTGCAAGATGAACTACCAGCAATTCATAGGCTGATTTTCTTATCATATATTGTCTAGTTTCACAGTTTTAGAGTACTACCCAGCTTTCAGTTTTTAATTTCAACTTTAAAAACTTGCTTAGGCACAAAAGATATGGGTTTAATTACTTGGTTATATTGTGAATTGAAAATACTGTTCTAATCCCAGAACATGGATATATATAATATTTTGGTTGTCTTATTTGCAGTAATTTAATGCTGAAAGATTATAATACCAAGCATAAGTTTTTGGTTATATGCATGTAGTTTCAGAATGATAAATTGCATGTATTTAATCCTAAATAAAGATAAAAACACATCAAGTCACAGGTGTAAATGGCACATCAGAATCCATAGGATTTAATACATTTAATATATTCTAAGAAGTCTTGAAGAATATATCTCAAATTGTCTTTACATTTGTTCTAGGATCAGTGTTTACAATATCCTCAATTTTAGTTGAATAACATCCTCTGGATCATGGAAAAACCAAGAGAGTTCCAGAAAAACATCTATTTCTCCTTTATTGACTATGCCAAAGCCTTTGACTGTGTGGATCACAATCAACTGTGGAAAATTCTGAAAGAGATGGGAATACCAGAGCACCTGACCTGCCTCTTGAGAAATCTGTATGCAGGTCAGGAAGCAACAGTTAGAAATGAGCATAGAACAACAGACTGGTTCCAAATAGGAAAAGGAGTACGTCAAGGCTGTATATTGTCACCCTGCTTATTTAACTTCAATGCAGAGTACATTATGAGAAACGCTGGACTGGAAGAAGCACAAGGTGGAATCAAGATTGCTGGGAGAAATATCAATAACCTCAGATATGCAGATGACACCACCCTTATGGCAGAAAGTGCAGAAGAACTAAAAAGCCTCTTGATGAAAGTGAAAGAAGAGAGTGAAAAAGTTGGCTTAAAGGTCAACATTCAGAAAACGAAGATCATGGCATCTGGGTCCCATCACTTCATGGGAAATAGATGGGGAAACAGTGGAAACACTGTCAGACTTTATTTTTTTGGGCTCCAAAATCACTGCAGATGGTGACTGCAGCCATGAAATTAAAAGACGCTTACTTCTTGGAAGAAAAGTTATGACCAACCTAGATAGTATATTCAAAAGCAGAGACATTGCTCTGCCAATAAAGGTCTGTCTAGTCAAGGCTGTAGTTTTTCCAGTAGTCATGTATGGATGTGAGAGTTGGACTGTGAAGAAGGCTGAGCGCTGAAGAATTGATGCTTTTGAACCTTGGTGTTGGAGAAGACTCTTGAGAGTCCCTTGGACTGCAAGGAGATCCAACCAGTCCATCCTAAAGGAGATCAGTCCTGGGTGTTCTTTGGAAGGAGTGATGCTAATGCTGAAACTCCAATACTTTGGCCACCTGATGGGAAGAGTTGACTCATTGGAAAAGACTCTGATGCTGGGACGGATTGGGGGCAGGATGAGAAGGGGACAACAGAGGATGAGATGGCTGGATGGCATCACGGACTCAATGGACGTGAGTCTGAGTGAACTCCGGGAGTTGGTGATGGACAAGCAGGCCTGGCATGCTGCGATTCATGGGGTCGCAAAGAGTCGGACATGACTAAGCAACTGAAATTAACTGAACTGAACTGTGATAACCCCCCTGACCCTTTTCCCTGAAAAAATACACTGGAATTCTGTGGGCTGAGTGCAAATACTCTTCCTCTCTTGAAGGGTGAGTCTCAGTTTTGCACACCTTCTCCCAATCCTGCAGTGCTTGAGGCTGCTGAAATGCTACCACCCCCTTTTCTGATCCTCAACTCCCCCTCCCCCCACCAAGCATTCCCACTGTGTCAGGTACCTCAGTGTTATGAGTGAGATGACGTGGAAGTAAGTCTTTGGGTAGCAACCCCAAAAGGCTGGTGTGTTGGATGGATGCTTCACTGATTCCTTCTCATGTAGGGGAAATCGGGGGCTGAGTGGTCTGAGTACCGAGCTATGGAAGTTTGGGAGCAGTGCTGTAACAGATAAGCTGCTCCTCTTACCCATTATAAAGCATTTTTCCCCCTCAGTTTTGTGCTCCCTTGGTGTCCTGCGGATTCTTACCTGGATTCTAGAGTTCCCATAGAGTATTTTAGCCCAGGTGTCTTTTCATCTATGTTTCTGTGGAGGGAAGAGAGCGCAGGACTGACTTCCTCTCCCACTATCTTTCTGAGGTTACTCTGAAGATTTAAACATTTATGGCAGGAAGGGACTTACAGCAGAGGGGAGTTACGGACCAATAAAATGCTCTATTCAAATTATAAAAGGTTCTTTTATTTTCCTAAATGAGTTGCAGTTTTAGGATTATTTTTTAAGGTGACTGAAACGTGTGTGTTTTATGACTTGAGTGTGCACAGGCTATATGTGTCTGCATGTGTCAGGATTTGACTAGTTTGTGTTACCGCAAATGAATAAGCAAAGTCTCAGTGATCGAAAGCATCAAATGTTTATTTTTGAACTGATGTTCAGCACCAGGGCACCTGTTCTCCAGGTGATCAAGGGTGAGAGAGGAGACAGATTCAGGACACTGGGCTCCCTTGGCTGAGACATTAAGAAAAGAAGAAAGACTGAAGAACCTGCTGGAAAGTCCATTCTTTGGCCTGAAATTGACACTCATTTGTTACCACCCATGACCAATCATATGTTCCTTATTAACTACAGATGATTGTAATACTCCTGTGTGTTTGGAGGACTTGAGATGTGGGTATGGGGGGGGGGGGCACAATCTGAGGTGTCTCTCCCACAATAGAAGACAATAAGTTAAAAAGATAAGATTTTTGCCAAGAATTGGCTAGTTTCCTTCCATTAATTACAATATATCAGTGGAACAAATGGGATGGTTCTGTTATCAAATTTCCTTATCTCTAATATAAATGGCAAAAATATTATATATTCATTCTTACCATTATGTTTCCATTAAGTTTTTTTAAAAGTTGGCCAAAAGTGGTCATTGAAGTTGCATTGTTTGAGTTTAGAACTTACAAATGTGAATATTTGCAAATTCAGAGAAATTGTAAACATGCTTGAGATTAAGACTAATTAATTGAAAGAAAAAAATAAATGTTTTATATGTATGCCCATCATGAGTTCAGTAAATGATTACGCAAGAATCATAGTAATACACATGATTGCTAATACATTCAAATTCCAAACATGTAAAAATTAGGAAGCCAGTCTTTTGTTGAATAATGTAAAAATGTAATAATCAACATCTAATTAATCTACAGAAAACCCCTGGCATTTATAAATAAAACCAATTGCATTTCCTTTCTTAAGAAATAAATTATAACTGCATAAATAACCTTGAAAACCTCTGCTCTTGTGTAAGTGCTTGAATAATAGGGTATTTGGACAGAATAAGTAATGATTTGGGGAGAAAAAGGATTCATACACTTTGTTATCTTATAAGATAGAGTAAAATGGTTTTTTACCCTCTGTCTGTTGTGTTTAGTCACTTCAGTCTTGTCCAACTCTTTGCGACCCTGTGGACTGTAGCCCACCAGGCTCCTCTGCCCATGAGATTCTCCAGGCAAGAATACTGGAGTGTGTTACCATTTCCTCCTCCAGGGGATCTTCCCGACCCAGGATTTGAACCTGTGTCTCTTATGTCTCCTGCATAAGCAGGTGGGTTCTTTACCACTAGCGCCAGCTGGGAACCTATTTGTTCATTCATTGGAGTGGGTTGTCATTTCCTTCTCCAATGCATGAAAGTGAAAAGTGAAAGTGAAGTCGCTCAGTCGTGTCTGACTCTTAGCGATCTCATGGACTGCAGCCTACCAGGCTCCTCCATCCATGGGGTTTTCCAGGCAAGAGTACTGGAGTGGGGTGCCATTGCCTTCTCCGAAATAAGATATATTTTCCTTTAAAAGAAAAAAAAAATCCTGTTATGCCCAAGTTGCAAAATCTCCCAATGACCACCAGGGAGCCGATATCCGATGCAAAAGCAAGAGAATTTTTATTACCAAGCTCGAGCTGGGGCTCCCACCGATACCGAAGCAGCAGCTATAGGGAGGAGCCCTGAGCTCTGGGTTACATTGCTTATATAGCGTATTCTTGTGCGAAAAATTCGAAAAACGGGAGTCTCCGGGTCTGACTGGTCACCTTCTGGTGAAGGGTTAGGTGTTGAGTTCTGATTGGTTCTCGTTTCCCAGGCTGGCCACAGGTGCTGATTGGTTCCCATTTCCCGGGCTTGATTCAAATTTCCCCGGACTGGCCAAGGGTTCTGATTGGTTCGCAGGTGGTGGGGTGAGGTCAGGGGATTTCCAAAGGCTCTTGGATTTCCAAAGGCTCTTTTCCCGGAACCTTACAAAATGGAGTAGCTTACATTCTTCAATCCCTTGACTGTTTTACTATTACGTGATTTAAATAATTAATTCTAAGAAAACAGGTGAATTCTAGTCCAAAATCCTATGATAGCATTTATACTCAAAGCGACATAATTTACATGAAATTAAATATTTTTAAATTGAGAAACTGTTCCTACCAATAAACTGCCCATGCTGTTTTGTTAGTCATTTCACTTATTTAAGCTTGTGAATGTTAGTATATTCTCTCAAGGATTTTAAATATATTTTCTAAGTAAAAGGTACTATATGTATCCAACTACTTGGCACTTTTAAGCTCAGGGCCCAATTATATTCTGCATCCCCCATGATGGTGACTGCTAAGCCCTGGAGCTGCAAAGATGAATAACTCACACAGGTCCTGTCATCACAGAATCGACACAGAATGAATATAAGGTGGAGAGACAGAGATGAACTGACACATGATGTCCATCTGCCATCATAAGCACTCTTAATTATCCAGAAAGATCTGGGGACACTTCACTCTGCATTTCTGAGTCACCACTTTCTCATTTACAGGAGGGAATATATAATTATGCTGACCTAAATTTACTAATTTGTGAAAACCAACTGCTAGTGGTAAAGAACCTGCCTGCCAGGTCTGCCAGTCTCCTGCAGGAGACGTATGAGGCACTGACTGGTTCAGTCCCTGGGTTGGGAAGATCCCCTGGAGAAGGAAATGGCAACCCTCTCCAGTATTCTTGCCTGGAGAATCCCAGGGACAGAGGAGCCTGGTGGGCTATAGTCCATAGGGCTGCACAGAGTCTGACACGACTGAAGCAAGTTAGCACGACATGGCACAATGTAATTGGTGAAAAGGAATATTTGTTTCACAATTCATAAAGACATGTAGCTGTTACTTATACTTATTTATGTCCTTTTAGAGTTAAGGAGATATATATACGTGCTATTACTTATTAATTAATAGGCATTTATATTTAAATTTAGTTGCATCCATAGGTAATAGTATATAGCACTTTGGCAAGAGATAATTAATGACTTTTATAGCCATAACTGCTCATCAGGTACAAGAACAATTGCTAATGAAAATTGATTTGGCCTGACATATGTGTGTGTGTGTGTGTGTATACTAATATGTATGTTTGACGTAAAATGCCCTAATAATTACATGAAAAATAAAATTAATGGTTTTTAACTAACTTTTGTTAATGGTTAAATCAAGTTAAGGTAATAAAAGAATAGAAGGAGTAGATTACAAATAAAACACTGGGCAGATTGGTTTTTATACTCTATGTTTAGTTATCTGATCATATTTGAATAAAGCAGTCCACATAATGTTTATATGAAGCTGTTTATGAAGTGAGCTTAATGAATCTACTTCCTGAATTCATTCTCAGTCCAAGTTTATGCTGACTAGAGAGCCTTGAATAAGTCGTTTGCCCTCTCACATCCTAAACTATATCATCTGGAACACAGCAATAAAAATAATAACAATAAGAAGAGGAACTATATCTCCTGAGGAGGATGGCTCAAAAAATGGGAGGTGCTACGATATATAAGCTATTTAATATATTTCCAACTCAAAGAAACATTTCCATCACTTTGAACTGTTTTTAATAGTAGTGATAATAATAGCATAGAGACTGATCCTATCCCCTGAAGATAAAGAGGGGATTCCTGGTCCCTCAGATGGTAAAGAGTCTGCCTGCAGTACAGGAGACTGGGTTTCGATCCCTGGGTCGGGAAGATTCCCTGGAGAAGGGAATGGCAACCCACTCCAGTATTCTTGCCTGGAGAATTCCATTGACAGAGGAAGCTGGCAATTAATTTGTAATACTTCAATCAACCACTAGGATTAAAATTACTAAGATTCCAGAAGGATCTTACACAACAAACTTGTTAGATTGATTATTAATAACCATATTCCAAGACCAAACATGGTCAGCTTGCTGTTCTGCCTCACTTCAATTGATCAAGACAATAGAGAGCATAGAATTACATGAAATCAAAGGTTTCTAAACCAGAGGAAGACAAGCCCCAGAGGACAGAGCTCATGGGAGCAGTTTATTTTGTACACCAAAAACAAAACCAGTGGCCTACCTTCTCTCTCTCTCTCATTTACTCTCTCTTTTCTCAATCTACAGCTCTCCTACCTCAACAGTAAGGATAAAATATTTCCTATCTGCTTAAGGTGGTGTGTGTCCCTCTGGAACATTTTTCATAATATCCACTGATGCATTGCCTAAACTTTTCTCTATAAAATATTTTACTCTTTATATCTCAGTTTCATTAATGGCAGTTACCCCTGTTAAGCCCTTAAAATATATTTTAAAATATTCTCTATCCCTTTATAATATAGCATTTGTGAATTAAAAACAAGTTTCACAAGCCAAACTCCTAGATGAATCAACATAAATTATAAAAATTAATGCAATTTTGCTGTAAATTATTGGGTTGGTAAAAAAGTCTGTTTGAGTTTTTCTATGAGATGTTATAGGAAAATTTGAATGAACTTTTTGGCCAACCCAATATGTTAGTTCTGTTTGGAAGTTGATAGAATTTTTTTGTTCCAATTTAATGATGGTCTACTTAATTCACACAAAGAATTAGAATGCAACTTAAATATTTAAAAATATATATAAAATCCAAAGGGTAAAATTCTTTAAAATAATAGAGAAATCAGGATAAAGAAACAGAGATAGAGATAACATTTATATAGATAAATGGAAACAGTATGATCCCATGTAATGAAGGAAGACAGAATATTTGGCTCTAAATTTCTAGTGGCCAGAGCAAAGAAAAAACATAATCCCATTTCTAAAGTTATAGCACCTTTAAGATCCAACGACAGTAGAATTACTGAACTTTCAGAAATTATATCTTAAAAGAAGATATTCTGTTATTCTTTAATAACCAAAATTTTTTCTTTTGTTATTATTTTACATTTGACCATTAGCTAGAATTTTAAATATTTTTAACAACTTGCTAAAAAATTTAGCAAATTAAATGATTTAAACTGAATAGCAGTTACAGGAAAATAAAGTAACAAGGACAGTGGCTCTTTTCAGATACTGTTTGAGGCAACATGAGCTAAGTATAAACTGGTAATTAGGACCAATGAAAATAAACACTTTCAAGTGTTCTTATAGTTTAGCAAGGGGTTTAGGACAGACTTTTTTGCATTACTGACACATATGGCAATTAGTACTATCAAATGTATACATTGTAAATGCTTACAGTGTTTATCAAACCATTTAGTTTCTGGAAAACTTTTCAATAATTTGCTGCCAAGTATTGCTTTTTCTTTTCAAATTAAAAAAAAAAAAAGCTTATAGAAGGACATGTAACTGTTATACCATAGACTATACGTGTGTTTTAAAGACTTAGTTTATATGAGCCTATATTACTTTCTCAATTATTAAAAGTGTTCTGGTTATATATAATTTTTTTAATTTCCAAAATGCATCTTTATATTGGCTAATTGTTTAGGGCATTACCACACATGTGTTATTCCCCTTTAATTGTACCATGAACTTCTTTAAATCAAGAATCATATCCTGTGGTCTTTGGTTTTAATGTGTCTATAGGCACTCATCACATTCTCATGATACTGAATTTTGCTGTCTAATTCATGAAACAATAACCACTGAAATTTTTTGGAGTCTTAAGCATTTTTTCAAGATAATTAATGACCATCTTCTGTATTTTCTTCAGATCATACTATCAAAGATTCATTCTGCCTACTTTTGCTGACATGAGGAAAATGGGAGTTGTTTTCCCTGCAAAGAAAGATGCTCTTTCTCGCTCCTGATATTTCCGGCTTCTCGAATGTGATGGCACAGTTTCCAATGAAAGCCTAAACCTGTGCTGACTGAGGCACAGATGCAAGCCACCTCTCTTACACTTCACCTTTTATTTCCCTAAAGATTATCTGGAGCCAAAGTAACAGTCTCTCAAATATTCAAACAGAATATTTGAATAATTGGAGATACAAAGTACCAGACAATAACTTAATTCTGAATTTAAAAAATTGGCATTAATTGCTCCTCTTTCCTGTATATATTCTCTCCTAATGCCACAAGTCACAGCAAATGGCTCATTAAACTTCAAGCAATGCTATGGAATGCTTGCTACCATTTATAGGCAATGCTCTCCAAAGTACAATTAGAGGAAGTATTATGACACAGAACAATGGAGACAATTATTTCTGAAGTTTATTAATGCTAATTAGCATATGGCATCTAAGACAGCTGCTGATACTTCATTGCTAAATACTGGGGGACTAATTAGTGTTTGATGTTAATTAGCTGCTTCTGCCGGCGCCCTGCCCTTAGATGGCATCTGCACTGTCACCATCGGGCTATTAAAAAGTCTGGCCCTCTCTTCTGTAGGAACATGATGTGGCATTTAGGAGTTCTTTTAGAGTATATGGCATCCTTTCTTAATATATATGCCCTGGATAGATTCCGCAGAATTTTCGATAATTAGCTAGTTATTCCACTGTTTATTTAAAACCTACTAATAAATCATAGATTTTTTTCTAAGTGATAAAAGTTAAGTTGTCTGCTGTTGTTGAGTCTCTCAGTCACGTCTGACTCTTTGCGACCCCATGGCTGTACCCCGCCAGGCTCCTCTGTCATTCTTTCCGAGAGCTATTTGTAATTGCTCTCCACTCTTCCCCAGTGGCATAGTGGACACCTTCCGACCTGGGGTGGGGCTCATCTTCCGGTGTCATATCTTTTTGCCTTTTTATACTGTCCATGGTGCTCTCTAGGCAAGAATAACACCCTGGAGTGGGTTGCCACTTCCTTTTCCAGTGGTCCGTGTTTTGTAAGAACTCATTGCCGTGACCTGTGCATCCTTGGTGGCCCTGCACGGCATGACTCCTAGGTTCACTGAGCTAACAAGCCTCTTCGCCACTACAAGGCCGTGATCCAAGAAGGGGGCTGACCTGAGGACAATCCTTTAATTCAGCTTGTATTTTACCATGACCTCTGATAGAGGAATAACTTCAAATGCTAGAGACCTCTGATCTAAGAAGTATCTGGGCTTAATTCATTTAATAACCAAACATATTGCCTGTGTCTGTCAATGTACGCTCAATCTTTTATTGATGGTTGGCATTCATTATTAAACACATATATCAATTGTGTACACATTCCCTGTGAACCAGTTCAGTAACTTTCTTCACTTCTGATTCTTTTTTTAACTAAGACAAAATGATTTTTCTCCCTTTTAAAACATAAGAATGAATTTACCCATAAAAATCATCTTTTGAAAATTTCAAAGTTGAGGTGAAACCGATAATCTGAGAATTTTCATGTTAGTCTTTAACCTTAAAAGGCCCTGTTAGTTTGCTTGTTTTTACGGGGGCTGTTGGGTGGGTGGGGGAATAACTGATAGTAGTTAAATGAACTTCAGAATTCAGCTCCAAGTATGAATTCTGTGACTAGTAACACCACACTATTATGATGGTTTAAAATTCTAAAGATAATGTCTGATTTTATTTTTATATAGGGAAAATTGTATTTATGATGATATATGTGTGCAATTTTATTAGTTATAAAAAAGACCTTGCTGCTGCTGCTGCTAAGTCACTTCAGTCGTGTCCAACTCTGTGCGACCCCATAGACGGCACCCCACTAGGCTCCCCCGTCCCTGGGATTCTCCACGCAAGAACACTGGCATGGGTTGCCATTTCCTTCTCCAATGCATGAAAGGGAAAAGTGAAAGTGAAGTTGCTCAGTCGTGTCTGACTCTTGGTGACCCCAGGGACTGCAGCCTACCAGGCTCCTCCGTCCATGGGATTTTCAAGGCAAGAGTACTGGAGTAGTTATTAATAATTACCCTCAAATTTTTGCAGGTTAGTTTATGGCTTTTAGATATTTTGATACTTTCACAATTGGTATGAATCTATTATGGCCCTTGGCATTAAAAATAAAGGATTGAAACAAAGGTATCCACAGTGGAAATTGTACAATCATTTGTCAAACTTATAAAACTTTAATGTATTCAACATTTAATGGACAGAAAATATGGAAAGGGACAAAGAAAAATAGTGAAGAAAAATAACATAAATATATTCAATATATTAAAAAACTACCCACTATCGTTTTTCAAGGTTGATTTTCTCATTGGGATCTTTGAGCTTTGGAAAACAAGGGAAAGACCCACAAAATAAGCTTGTCTTTTTATTTTCTTTATTCTTTTCATCTTCCAAGTTATTTTTTGTCATCTCCTTCATAATTTTTACATTCCTAGTTGGAAAGTAAAATACAAGTTTCAACAAAGATTTCAGGAGGTCAAAAACGATAGATACAAAAAACATAATTCGCTATTTTATAACTGAATAGTAAAATATGGAAAACATAACTATAATTGAGATAGTATAGTGAAAACACTACCAGAGTTGACTCTTAGTATGTTTGTGGCATTGGGACTCAAAGTGCCAGCTTCCTTGTCCATAAAATGAGGATTATTCTGTTCACATAGCAGAGTATTTAAGAGTATGTTCTCTGACTGCCTGGATCCCGCTTCAAGGGGTTCTTGGTTCAAGGGGCTCTATGCACTGGTGGCATATCTCAGCTTTTCCAACTGTAAAGTTATGGTGATGAATTTGCCAGCATGTCTTATACCAGAGACTCTAGGACAAAAGGATAAGGGAGGTATTAAAATGCAGATACTTTACATGTGATATGAATTGCATATAATTCATATGTGCAATATGAATTATTTACCCCAACTCTGGTAATATTTCTCCCTATACTTGGCTCAGATGGTAAAGCATCTGCCTACAATGTGGGAAACCTGGGTTCGATCCCTGGGTCAGGAGTATCCTCTGGAGAAGGAAATAGCAACCCACTTCAGTACTCTTGCCTGGAAAATCCCATGGATGGAGGAGCCTGGTAGGCTACAGTCCGTAGGGTTGCAAAGAGTCGGACACGACTGAGCGACTTCACTTTCTTTCTTTTTCTTTCTTATACTGAGAAAGTGTTTGATCTCTTTCAACATTCTAGCAAGTCAGTGACCCCAAAGTTGAATTTCATAACAGATGCTAGTCTGCAGTCCCACAGCTGAGTTCTAAGGTTATTGGAGACTTAATACTCAAATGTTAAATTAACTATTACCTTAGTATTATTTAGGATGGAGGGTATCAACCAAAATAGATAATGTAGGAGCTTCAAAAATAAGAAGAGTGCATTTAGAGTCTTAATCATTGCCATTTGGAAGACACAGGTTCAAATATCCCTGAAAGAATGTTTCCAGGAAGAGAAAGAATCAGGGGCTTATGAAGAATTGTCACTGACTCTGACATAAGTCAGAAAGTATTTGTCCTTGAAGAATGGCCAGTTGGTTTAAGATAGGGGTTCAGGGCTGCTTCCCTGGTAGCTCAGTGGTAAAGACCCTGCATGCCAATGGAGGAGACCTAAGAGACGCAGGTTCAATCCCAGGGCTGGGAAGACCCGCTGGAGGATAACATGGCAACCTACTCCAGTATTCTTGCCTGGAGAATCCCATGGACAGAGGAGCCTGACAGGCTACAGTCCATGGGGTTGCACAGAGTTGGACACTACTGAAGTGGCTAAGCAGCAGCAGGGGTTCAGTAAGTAGACAGACTGTCGTGAATTATTTTAAGTTGAGTCCAGTAAGTATCTTGAGTTTCTGGCAGGTGTTCTGGATGACTTCATCAGGTCAAAGGTCAGGTTACATCCAGGCCAAGATGTGTATAAGTCATCCTTCTTAATGGCCTCCTTAATGGCCTATTTTATGTTTTGGTGGGAGATTTTGTATTTATATATATTTATTTCCCTTTTTATTGAAGTTTGATTGATTTATACTATATTAATTTCACATGGTCAATTTTTAAATATATTTTAAATAGATATATCATTTAAAGTTTTTATAAGATGTTGGCTATATTCCCTATGCTGTAGCATATATCCTTATAGTTTATTAATTTTATCTATGGTAGTTTGTAGCTCTTGATCCCCTTCCCCTATCTTGTCCCTCCCCACTTCCCTCTCTCCATAGGTAACCTAGTTTGTTCTCTATCTGACTTTATTTTAGAGAGCTCTCTTACTTCAGTTAGATTTTTCTTTCATAAGGAATAAGAAAAATTATCTTAAAATATGCAACCTGTGAAAAACCTAGCATTAAAGAATTCTGGGCTTCCCAAGGGGCTTGGTGACAAAGAATCCACCTGCCAATCCAGGAGAGGGGAGTTCAATCCCTGGATCAGGAAGATCCCCTGGAGTGGGAAAGGGCAACCCACTCCAGTACTTTTGCCTGGGAAATTCAACCTACCATTAAATAATTCTACTCTAGCTCACATTCTGGAGAAGGAAATGGTAACCCGCTCCACTTTTCTTACCTGAAGAATTCCATGGACAAAGAAGGCTGGCAGGCTACAGTCCATGGCATTGAAAAGAGTAGGACGCCACTGAGTGACTGTCACTCACTAGTTCATATTCAGAAATAAACAGTGATAGAAAATAAGTACCATTGAGCCAGTTGACTGATTTTTGAAAAGTTACTAGTCCTTGTACCAAGACGACCTTAACATTGTCCTCATCTTCCCTAAACTTTAAGGCATTTGCTTTAGAATGCACTTTAATTATCTGTCCCTTTGGGATGTCAGTCTTTCTGAGTCTCCTGTGATTTTTTAACACAGGAATGTCTTTCTCAGACACCAGGAAGCCACCCCTTAGGGCACCATTTTTTCCATCCTGTGTTTCAATCTCCCCATGTCCCTGGAGGGTAGGAGCCCAACTCACCACTTTTTAGAGTTATTCTCAGTGAGCAAACAGAGGGCCGGGTCCTTCCTCCTAAACTCCCGCTTCCTCCCATGCTTTTCTACTCATTCAACCCAAAACTCAATCTCTCCAGCCTTTTGTTTCATGAGAGTCCAGTTTCATCACTCTACACTGTTGCATTAGTATTGAATCAAGTTTTCCTTGACACTTGACACTTTAACTGTTTAGTGAAGCTTTGTTGACACTCTCAAGAACTGATCTTATATTAATATGGAATTTTAGATGTATAACAATATTGAAAACATATACAGAGTGCTTTGTCTTTGAAACATTTTTCTTAAGTTGAATGTGCACTAAATATCTTTGGCTTTGTGAAAACTAAACAAAAAAATAGAAAAAGAAAAAGATTTCACAACAATTTGAGTATAAGAAGTTATTACTGCTCTACCTAATAAGCGTTTAATAATAAGTTTTCTAAGAATTTTCTATCTCCAGTGGTATAGTTTTGATACTTAGTATTGCAGAAATATGCCTTTAATTACAAAGTTAAAACCTAATTTTCAGTTTTGCTTTGCTTATTTGTCTTTGTTAGAAAAAATAGGTGATTTATTTTGTATTAGGTTACATCCCTGGTGTCAGATAATCACATTCAGTTAAACACCTCCTCCCTAAAATCCATTCTAACCTTTGTACTGCATTATTATCCTGCTGAATATTTCCAAAGGTTATAGCAATTAGAATATACTATGTCTTTGCAACTAAAATTCAAAAGGTCTATTTTAATCATGATACTTTACCATAGATCAATAGCCCCCATTAAAAGGATTCTGGTTTTTTGTTTTTGTTTTTGTTTTTTCTTTTCTCGTGAGCCTGCTTGGAGTGCACTTGCTTGTAAGTTGAAAATCAGATATTGCTAAAACTTATCTAATTATTTTCTTCCACTGAAACATCTAATTTAGCTTTTGGAAAAATAAAGGACTTCAGACTTTTTTTTTAGAGAAGAATTTGGCCTCTGCCTGGATCTAAGTAGATTGATGATTTTAATGAGGCAACATGTCCAGGATGGGTGAAAATAGGGGCAGTGACAAGTGCTGACTTTGAGGGTGTGGTGATTCATAACCACAGGCAGAGAAGTAGTGGCCTGTGGTTTTCAAGGACCACAGCAGCTTTTGCCCTCGGCCACTCCATCGCTGCTGAGGGTTTTACTCTGTGCACTTCCCCCCAACAGAAACCATGTCTTCATACCAGAAAGGCTCATAAAATCTGCACATGAGTCTGGGAGGAACTCTTTTATACCACTGTGAAGTTTTCTAGGGCTATTCTGCCATGGGTAGTCACTAGGTGTTAATTCCAAACTGGTCTACTATATAATTGTCCTCATTGTAACTCCTTAAGGCAAATCATTTCTGAAAAATCACAAATGAAACAAGAGACGCAAAATGGTGCGTGTAAATAGATCCACTGACATATTCACAAATAAAAAAATTCTGACACATATTTCTATAGTATTCCTATCTGAAATAGTATTGTTCTAAGATGAATCAGACCCAAAATGAAACTCATTACTATCTTTCTGAATGTTGAGCTTATTATCAAGTACCAAATGATTAACCTAAGGTACATAATTAGGTTGGTTATTTATACAAACTCTGGTGACTTTTGCAAAGTCCTTCAATTCTTAAAGTGCTTTATTATAAGTAGCAGGGGCAAGGATGCCATTCATGTCTGGTTGCTCATTCATCTTCAGAGAAAATACTACCTTTCTGTTATCCATTCACCTCTTGAGAGTTTGTTTTCATGTCTTGGCTCTTGTGAATAATTCTGCAATGAACATGGAAGTACAAATAGTCCTTTGTGATACTGAGTTCATACCCTTTGGTTATATACCCAAAAGTGGAGCTGCTGGTTATTATAGCAGTTCAGTTTTTCTTAATTTTTGGAGAAACTTCCATGCTGTTTTCTATAATAGCTGTGCCAGTTTACATTTCCACCAACAGTGCAGAGGGGTTCCATTTTTTCAGACCTTTGTCCGTACTTGTTATCTCTTACATTTTTTATAGTAGCCATTCTAACATCTGTAAAGTGATATTTTATTGTGGTTTTGATTTGCAATTTCTTGATGTTTCGTGATAGACCTGTTGGCCATATGTATGTCTTTCTAGGTCATTTGTTCATTTCTAATCTGGGTTATTTGTTTTTACTATTGGAATGTGTGTATACCTTCCATGTTTTGTATATTAAACCCATATCAGATACATGATTTGCAAATACTTTGCCTCCTTCTGTAGGTTGCCTTTTTATTTTTACTGGTCATTTCATTTGCTATCCAGAAAGGTTTCAATTTGATATAGTCTCATTTAAATTTGCTCCTGTTGCCTGTGCTTTGGGTATCATATTCAAAAAATGATTGCCAAGACCGATGTCATAGACCTTTTTTAGAATTTCATTATGGGAAATGAATAGGAAACTTATGCCTTTAAAATATTAGAAAAGCAATGGGTTTTTGAAGATATCAATTATTTTTCTGTAGGGTAAATGTCAGTATATGGTTTTATTTTTAAAAGTTGCAAATCTTTTTTTTTTTCCTATCACTTCCTAAATTTCATACATATTTCATTTTTGCTGAAATCTTTCAAAAAGATGTTAGTAGTTGTTTATCTTCTCTATGTTTACATGTTCTCATGTCTGTCATTAATAAAAATTACTAGTGCTAATAGCATTTTACTTATGAAACATTTGCTCTAGTGACAGTGTCAACTTTTGAAATCAGACTGCCTGAGCTCTGGTTTAGAAATTTCCCATTTAATTGTGCTGTTTTAATCCATTTTGAATTTATATATTTTATTTTCTTCAATCACCTATCAATTTATCTCTAATAGTCTATCTATCTACCTCTCTATCTATCATCTATCTCTGGCTTTGTGTCATTTTGATTTACATTGATCCTCAAGGATTCAAGGAAGAAATTTCATTTAACCATCCTGTGCGTATAGGCCATTACCTAGAGACCAGGAAGTATACACATGATTCTGAAATTTTGCAATAAATAAATAAAATAAAATATGTAACTAAATTTAATAAATGAATGAAATGCATCTTGAAAATTTTAGTTATTTAGTTATTTTCAGTGAAGATGTCAGTATTCATGATAAGACAACTAAACAAAAACTTGAGGGAGTGGAATTTGTGGAATTAGTAAATGAAAAGATCTCCAGATAGTCACTTTCAGGTAGGTTATCACAGTAGCTGCAGAAAGCAGATCTTCTTGAGAACCATTTGAAAATTGAGATACAATTGAAAAAGTATCCATTCAAAGCATCAATGAGTTGAAGCAATAAAGAGTCAAACTCTAAAGAAGAGAGGAATTCAGAGAAGTTATTGTTGATCTACAGCTATTTTGATCCCTGGATATATTTACTGTTTCTGAGCTCAGGCTGAGAATCTATTTTGCTTGGATGGAGGAACACTCTTGGGGGATGGAGAAACTGTAAGAAATCTTGGTGGTATCCAAAGGCTAAATTAAAATCAAACCAAAAAAAATGTTTTTGAGGGAATCAAAACACATCCAATTTCCTTTTTAAGACTTCTGTACAATGATGAAGTTGTACCTAGAGTGACTGAAATATTAAGCCAGAATTCTCCAAGAAGCATTACAGAACTTTTTGTCATCTCAGAGCTAAACAATCAGAAATTAGATTGAGGATTATGGGAAGAGGACAAGATGAGTGAATCTGGCCATTTATGAGAGCCCAATAAATCTAATGGGAATAGGTCATCTCAGGCTTTCCATAAGTGCAGTTCTGTGCAGCTGATGAAGGGCCTTGTTTTGACGAAGATCTAGAAGAAAATGTGAACTTTAAAGACATTTGATGCTTTCTATCACCTTTATATTTTTTAGTAAAACACATCAGGTATTCAGTTGAAATTAAGAATGCCAAGAAATAGGATCATGTGCTCGAATACTAAAACAAACAGAAACAAAGAAATAAAAGTTAGATCTAAGGTATTTGAGCTAATGAAATAAATCGATGACTTTAAAGCAATTGTGATTAATGTATTTAATGAAAAGGAGAAAATAGAAAAAAACTTTTTAAGAAAACTGGAGAACTATTAAATGGAAAGATATGTAAGTTCTAAGAATATAATTACAATGCCTGAAATGAGGTTTAACTTCAAGAGTAGATGAGTAGAAAATACTCAAGCCGAGTAATTGAGAAGAAAAAATGAGAAGTATATAGAAAAAATTTTGTAAGAGGCAAATGAGACCAGGTGAAAGGTCTGATAAACTTGGAGGCAAAGTATAAGGAGGAGTGAGTCAATAAATAGGACATCATCAGTATTTGAAGAAATTTAATGGCCAAGACACTTTTAAAACTGATGAAAGATTTCAAACCACACACTCAGTAACTTCTACAAACCTCAATAGACAACCATGCCTAGTAACGTCTTCCTAAAACTACCAGAAACATAGACAAAGGCAAAATGTTTTAAACAGTAAAGATTAAGATCTGAAACATTTAAAGCATCAATAGTAGTTGTGAGAGCTAAGGACCCAAAGAAACAAGAGAAGCCAGAAGACAATTGAATGATGTCTTTAAATGCTGATCAAATATAGCTGTCAGCTTACAGTTCTACAACAATAAGCTTATCTTTCAAAATAAAGACTAAATGTTGATGTTTCTCTTCTAGTTCTGGGCAAAATGGAGTAGATAATTTTCATACTTGTGACTAAGCACATTTAATTCTTAATGTTATATGTAAAACAGATATGAATATAGTCTGAAAGATAAAGAGAAGACAGACTGAGGACTTCATCTTAGGTGATGAATTCCTCAGGTTTTCTCTTTATTATACACACAGGACTGGATGCTGGAGAAGCTGGCATCCTGAATATGCCAACAGTTCAGTTCAGTCGCTCAGTCTTAAAGCTCTAGAAAATGAAGCTCTTAAAGCTCTAGAATATGCCAACAGGCGCACACAAAAAATTTCAGTGTAATAATTCTGAACAGGGATAGAAGTCCATATGATTACCTCATGTGCATAATGAACACATAAACTTATAAATATCATTTATGAAAACGTAAAAAAGAAGTTGGAAAAATCTAAAAAAAAAGGGCAAACTTAAAAGCTGCTATCTACAAAGACCATTGAGGGAAATTTTACAATACCTCAGTAAATAAAGCAGTGTACAACATTCATATACTTAAAGAATTAATATTGCTAAAACTTTTCCTCTAGATTGATTTATAAATCCAGTATTATTTCAGTACTGATAAGTGAAGACTTTCTGAGGAAATTACAATTTGATTCTAAAATTAACATGAAAATGTTAAAGCTCTAGAATAACCAACTTAATTGTGAAGAAAAGAGCTGTATTAAAAGGCTCACATTGCCTGATTAAAAGAATGAATGAAAGTTAACTGTAATCAAGGCAGTGTGATTAGCAAGTGGATAGCCAATGTGGGTTGTGGCAAATCATTGAGTCCTACAGAACCACATCTGATACCTGTTAATGAGCTTTCTTCCATCCTGTATAATCTCTATCCTCGCTTCAATCTGGAAGTTACCTAGTCTTAGATGCTTCTTGATACCCATTATCCCAAATAAAGTCTTTAACAACTTCTATTTGAGTCACTTATATACTTATCTTTGACAAGTGTAAGCCTTACACTAATAGACTAATCCTATGCTAATCTTGGTAGACATAGGATGACATTTAGAAAAATTCAGTACCTGTGCTTGACAAAAATTTTAGAAAAGTACAAACATAGATGAGCTTTCTTTAATTCTCTAAAGCATGCACACTAAAAGCCTATGGCAAATATCAATTTTACTGATGAATTACTGAAATTATCCATTGTTCTACTGCAGTTCAGGACTAAGATTTTAAGATTTTTAAAAATATTTCAGGAGTGTCCTAGTTAATGCAATAAGGAATTCCAAAGGGGGAAAAAAAGCTTGAAGAGCAAAAGGATGGAATACAAAGCACACTGTTTGCAGTGACATTTTCCTGTATATCAGAAACTGAAAATAATGAACAAAAATTCTTAAAATTAATATGTGAATTTATCAAGTGCATATTATACATAAGAAGTGGAAACAATTGTATTTCTATAATACCATTTATGTCTCAAAGCAAAAAAAAAATTGGACATAAATTTAATATGGGAAAGAAACCAAGGCTTAATCATATAAATATGATTAAAAAATTGTAAAAGACCCTCGATATGAAGGTATATAACTTGCTCATGAATTGGAAAAGTCAATGCATAAAGAAGAGTATCTTTTACAAAAGGATTAAGAGATCTCAATGCAATCTAAGAAAAATCCCTGAAGGTAATTATAGTGGAAATGTACATGTTGAGTTCAAAAAATTAAAACATGAAAGCAGGAATCAAGATAATACAGAGAAGAACAAAGCTGGGAGTCTTGAACTATGACCTAGCATGACTCCCCTCCCCTTCTCCCCTCTCCCCTCATCCCTCCTTTCCCCCCTCCCTCACCCTGTATGGCTTGTGGAACCTTAGTTCCGCAACCAAGGACCAGGGATTGAACCTGGGGCCACGGCACTGAAAGTGCTGAGTCATAATTTCTGGGCCACCAGGGAACTCCATATAGTGAACTAAAGCTATAATGATTAAGAGATGGTGGCTCCAAGTAAGAAGTTCAGATACAAGAAGTTGTATGTGTGGTTACTAATCTTACAGCAGAATAGAAGTTCATCACAACATAGGATAAGCTGTCAATTCAGTAAACAGTTTTGGGTCTGTTGGGTAGATATCTGTCAAAAAAAATATTGGTTCCTGCCTTACATTATGTGCAAAAATAAATTCTAGGTTGATTTTAGATATAAATGGAACAGTAAAAAACAAAGACACTTTTGAGAGAAAACACACCAGAATATATTCACGGTCTTGAGGTAGGCAAGGGAACCCCAGAAGCTCAAATGGTAAAGAATCTGCCTGCAGTGTAGGAGACCCAGGTTCAAACCCTGGATTGGGAAGATTCCCTTGGAGAAGGCAGTGGCTACCTATTCAGGTATTCTTGCTTGGAGAATTTCATGGAGAGAAGAGCCTGGCAGACTATAGTCCATGGGTCTCAGAGCAGAGTGACTAACACTTTCACTTAAAACTGCAGGTGAAACATAAGTTAGTATTTCATGGAATATGTCAACTATCATGAAAAAAAAATTGATAAGTATAATTTCCCTCAAATCTTG
Organism: Capricornis sumatraensis; assembly: GCF_032405125.1. NCBI lineage: Eukaryota > Metazoa > Chordata > Mammalia > Artiodactyla > Bovidae > Capricornis > Capricornis sumatraensis. The sequence continues at coordinate 8,944,289 of NC_091089.1, read as the reverse complement.
AAAAGAGCAGAATCACACTCTCTTATCAACCATAATAAGTAGTTTGCATAAGGACTTGGCCATCTCATGGGAAGAACCAACTCATTGCAGGAGGAGAAGGGGACAACAAGGATGAGATGGTGGGATGGCATCCATCATTTTTTGTTGTTATTGTTGTTGCTGTTTTACAGTTGTATGTGTTTTGGCAAGTGTATACAATTACATAAACCCTACCACAATCAGGATAGAGAATGGTTCTGATTACCCCAATGTTCCCTCACATCCCACTGTAATCAGTCCCCTTCCCCGTCAAACATCTCTCCCATTTTGGGAAAGGCTGCTTACATTTCTGTTTCTATAGTTTCCTCTTCCCAGATTGTCATATAATAAGAATCATAGATTATGTAGTCTTTTACGTCTGATTGCTTTCATTTATCATAATGCCTTCTAAAGTACAGTGATGATTCTGTGTTTTTCAGTAGTTCATTTCCATTGATTACCAAGTAATATTTCACTTTATGGATGTACTATGACTTTTTTCTGTGTACTAATTGTACACGTGTTGCTTTCAGATTTTAGCTATTATCACTAAGAGTGATAAGAGTGGGCTTCCCTGGTGGCTCAGACGGTAAAGCATCTGCCCACAATGCAGGAGACCAGGCTTCGGTCCCTGGGTTGGGAAAATCCCCTGGAAAAGGAAATGGCAACCCACTCCAGTACTCTTGCCTGGAAAATTCCATGGACTGAGGACCCTGGTAGGCTACAGTCCATGGGGTCGCAAAGAGTCGGACACAACTGAGTGACTTCACCTTCACCTTCCTTCCTTCACTAAGAGTGCCATTAATATTCATCTATAGGTCTTGATGTAGATATATGTTGACGTTTCTCTTAGGTAAATACCTAAATGTGTGACTGCTGGATCATATAACATATTTCTGTTTACTTATAAAAGACACTGCCAAACAATTTCCTATGCTGGCTATAATGCTTTTCATTTTTCAGGATAATGTCATGAGAATTTGAGTTGCTAGTACTTGATATTATCAGATTTTATGAAATTTAGCCATTCTACTACTTGTATGTATAGTGGTATCTCGGTTTTAAGTTTTATTCCTTAATGACTAATCATGTTAGTCATGTTAAATCATGTTAAACATTTAACATGTTAATCATGTTAAATATTTCTTATGTGTTTATTTGCTACTCATGTCCCTTCTTTGCTAAATGTGTTTTCAAAAAAAATTGGTTTTGAGGTATTTGATTTCCTACTGAGCTGTGAGGGTTTAGCCAGATATATATTTTGCAAATATTTTCTCCTAGCCTGTGGCTCTTCATTTTCATTGTATTGTCTTTTAAATGACAGAAGTTTACAATTTGATGGAGTACAGTTTATCCATAATTTCTTTTATACTGTGAGCTCTCAGTCTCTTATCTAAGGAACATTTGTGTAACTCTGCACTTAATTAGAACAGTCCCAATTACATTTGTTTGACATTAGCATTGTGTTCAAGACAAATTAAAATTTGATATTGTTGCTTAAAAATCTATATGCTGGTATATGTGTTTGCTTTCACAGGAATAAAGGAACCATACATATGTAGTACAAACATGTCATTTATGCCGAGAGGGTGGGATGATTTTGGAGAATGGCATTCTATCATGTATACTATCATGTAAGAATTGAATCGCCAGTCTATGTCTGACGCAGGATACAGCATGCTTGGGGTGGGTGCATGGGGATGACCCACTGAGATGTTATGGGGAGGGAGGTGGGAACGGGGTTCATGTTTGGGAACACATGTAAGAATTAAAGATTTCAAAATTAAAAAAAAAATAAAACCATTAAAAAAAAAAGAAAATGTTATTATAAAGTTTGAAAGCAGCATATAGAACAAAATGAAATAAGAATGTCACAACACATTTAAATTATTACTTTTAGTTTTAAAATGTAAATCAATGTACAAGATATGAGTGAGGCTCTTGTGCATTTAAACATTACAAATAGTTTTAATTTCAATTTTTTAAAAATGAGCTATCTTTTCAATAGAACATATTTAAATGTTCCAATATAAAAAAGTAAAAGTGAAAGTCGCTCAGTCATATCTGACTCTTTGTGACCCTATTGACTATACATAGTCCATGGAATTCTCCAGGCCAGAATACTAGAGTGGGTAGCCGTTCCCTTCTCCAGGGGATTTTCCCAACAGAGGGCAGGCAGATTCTATACCAGCTGAGCCACTATGGAAGCCCTTCCAATATAAAGATTGAACATAAAGAAGAGAAACTTCTAACATTTAATTGTCAAATCTGAATATTATTCCTTTTGAATTTTAAAAAGTATATATTTTACCTCTGCCTATGTCTGGAACTTCACAATATATCATTATCATTTTTGCTTTAAACATCACTAGTCTGTGTCTGGAAAGTCCCATAGACGGAGGAGCTGGTGGGCTGCAGTCCATGGGGTCATGAAGAGTCAGACACTGTTGAGCGACTTCACTTTCACTTTTCACTTTCATGCATTGGAGAGGGAAATGGCAACCCACTTGTTCTTGCCTGGAGAATCCCAGGGACGGGGGAGCCTGGTGGGCTGCCATCTATGGGGTTGCACAGAATCAGACACGACTGAAGCGACTTGGCAGCAGCAGCAGCAGCAGCAATCTGTGTGTATATTTATCCAGGATGCTCTGAATAAAATTTGGACATACAAGACACAAGAAGATACAGAAAAGTATAACTAGTGTATCAACACAAACACATCTGTGAATATGGGTCTCATTTCTCTGCTTTCCCCTTGTGTCTCATGCTTCTAAAATATATTCAGAATGTTGTGTGTGAAAAACATTATTGACTAATGTAAATATTGTTTACCCCAGAAAAAAAAGAAATGTTCTTTTCATTTTGAAGCCTTCGTCTGGGGTATGTGTGACTCTCATAGTGATGGAACTTATTCTTGGCTTTAGAGTGTTCATCACGACCTTCAGATACGCTCAGATCAGAGCTTGGTTTGCACTGGTGCCCCTTGTATAGGTATGCTTTAAATGCACGTTGTTCTTGGTGGCTCTACTGTAAAGAATCTGCCTGCCAATGTAGATGACACGGGTTTGATCCCTGGGTCAGGAAGATCCCCTGAAGAAGGAAATGGCAACCTTCCCAGTATTCTTGCCTGGGAAATCCCATCGACAGAGGAGCTTGGCAGGTTGCAGTCCATGGGGGTCACAAAAGACTCAGACAGGACTTAATGACTAAACCACAGCAACAAAAGCCCAAAAGCACCTGGGGTGAGGGAGAAGGGTTTCTCTTGGCTCTCTACCCTGCCCTGATCTTTGGAGAGTTGTGGGTTGTCAGGTCTTTTGACAGACCATGGGAAAATGGTGGGTTGTAATCTCTCATGTCAGCCTTTACCTAGATGTTACAAATTTAGTAACATTTAGACCCCTTTAGCTTTATCACTGTCTTTCAAGGTTACCCCACCACCACCACCAGTCCCACCATTGCAGCAGAAGAGAAGGCAATTATGGTCTCTTCTAGCAAAGAGTTCACTTTTTCTGCAATTTAGCTTTATTGTTTTCTTTTTATCCTCAGCTCTGTGATGGGTAGAAAAACTCATGTAACTTTGTAATTTATCCATCTTACTCCTGGTCTTATGGTGGGGGTGATAACCTTTTATGATTTCTGTATTTTCGCTGAAAGCAGAAGGCTGTTCTCTTGTGAAAATCAATATTTGAAAGATACAGAGTTACCACCTAGCCATTTCCCCCCCTTGTTGTATCACAATACTTTTAATTAGACTCCTGCTGCAGAATTGGAATTTGGCACTCTGCTGCCATTCTTAAAAATCTCTGCATTGAATGAATTGAATGACACTTTTAGCCACTGTTGCTTTATGCAATTGTCAATTGTGTGTTGTCTGTTTCATCACCTATGCCTGCTAAGACTGTTTCATTAATGGTGAAATAATGACCCATGCAGTATGAAAACTTTGAAAGAGCTTTAGGTGTTGACTGTAGTTTGAGTCTTCATTTGACTAAAATTGTTGGCATTCTCTTCTTTAAATCCCTATTCATTTCCCCCACAAACTACTGAAATTATAGAGTTAAAAAATCAAAGTGTGAGCATTTTTAAGTACTTCAAATCCATCCTGTTTTCTAGACAAAACATTTATTTTCTTCCAATATACAGCTAGTACACTGAAAATACATTCAATATCTCCTACCTCCTTAGAAGAACTTTTTTTTTCTATTTTGTTTTCATAAAGATCTTAAATGCAGCTTCTTTGACAGCTTATCCACTGATACATTTCTGCATGATTGTTTAAGCAGTGGTTACTGCAATTAATGATTTCTTTGTGTACTTAGCAATTTGTGGGTAGTCTGTTTGCTTCAGAGAGTCTGGTATTTTGGATTTTTAGCCAAAGACATGTCAACACATTGATATTTTAAAGTTTTTTTTTTTTTGGCTTTGGAAAAGTCAACATATTCAAATAATACCTTCATTAAAAGTATAGTTTTCATAGTTATCCTTTCTTTACTTGACCTTGGTTTCTTTATGATTATAACTATTATGTCCATTCTTATAACATTTGCAATTAACTATGGAGTTTCTCCAATGTCAGCATATAAGAAGATAACTGTATTTTCCAATGAAGAATCTCAATTATGGGCATGAAAGTGGAGTGAGTTATTTTTGCCCATGTAAAATCCACCTCATGTTACATCTGCATGAATAAACTGCTTAAATACTATATTAGCCAGAGTACTTAATGTTAATTCCTGGAACAATGAAAACAAGATCTCAGTGACATCATGAAACAGAGTCTTATTTATAACTCACACTGCAGTCAATGTAGAGTGAGCTTCTGCTCTAAATGGGATCTCAAGGAAAGACTTTGCTCCGTTCCTGTGGATTCTTTAGCTTCTAACACAAACGTTAGCTTAGGATAAATTTAAAAAAAAAATTAATTTGAAGGAATTGGCTTGCTCACTAGAGATCAACCAAAGATTTCTCCTTCATGTTATGTTGAAAACATCTGTTTATATAATAATCCTTCATGCACAATAGGCTTGGGAATTGAAGAGAAGGGCATGAATATTGATGAGTTCCAATAATCAGTGACACCAATTGGTAGCCAAGGTCAACGTGAAGTGTGAGAAGTCCCAGAGTATGGGGGCCATGCTCTGACGTACCTATGTTCTCTTTCATACAGATCCATGGGAAAATAGCACACATTTTGATAGACATCTGTTGTGATAAGCTTTATTTTATTTTTTCATCTAATCACTACAACTCCCAATTTAGGATTGTTTCTGTATTTTATAGATTAGGATATTTTTGGGCTCCAGAATCACTGCAGATAGTGACTGAAGCCATGAAATTAAAAGATGCTTACTCCTTGGAAGAAAAGTTATGACCAACCTAGATAGCATATTCAAAAGCAGAGACATTACTTTGCCGACTAAGGTCCATCTAGTCAAGGCTATGGTTTTTCCAGTAGTCATGTATGGATGTGAGAGTTGGACTGTGAAGAAAGCTGAGTGCCAAAGAATTGATGCTTTTGAACTGTGGTGTTGGAGAAGACTCTTGAGAGTCCCTTGGACTGCAAGGAGCTCCAACCAGTCCACTCTAAAGATCAGTCCTGGGATTTCTTTGGAAGGAATGATGCTAAAGTTGAAACTCCAGTACTTTGGCCACCTGATGCGAAGAGTTGACTCCTTGGAAAAGACTCTGATGCTGGGAGGGATTGGGGATAGGAGGAGAAAGGGACGACAGAGGATGAGATGGCTGGATGGCATCACCGACTTGATGGACGTGAGTCTGAGTGAACTCCGGAGATGGTGATGGACAGGGAGGCCTGGTGTGCTGCGATTCATGGGGTCGCAAAGAGTCGGACACGACTGAGCGACTGAACTGAACTGAACTGAACTGAAGCCATAAAGTGAGTAAGTACTAAGCAACATAGGAAAAAAAAAAAAAAAAAACTACTTTCTTGATTTTTAGTGTATATTATGGAAAAGCCTGGAGAAGGCAATGGCAACCCACTCCAGTTCTCTTGCCTGGAAAAGCCCATGGACAGAGGAGCCTGGTAGGCTCAGTCCATGGGGTCACTAAGAGTCGGGCATGACTGAGCAACTTCCCTTTCACTTTTCACTTTCATGCATTGGAGGAGAAAATGGCAACCCACTCCAGTGTTCTTGCCTGGAGAAACCCAGGGATGGGGGAGCCTATGCACCGCCGTCTCTGGGGTCACACAGAGTCAGACACGACTGAGCAACTTCACTTGCACTTTTCATTTTCATGCATTGGAGATGGAAATGGCAACCTACTCCAGTATTCTTGCCTGGAGAATCCCAGGGACTGGGGAGTTATGGGCTGCTGTTTATGAGGTCGCACAGAGTTGGACACGACTGAAGTGACTTGGCAGCAGCAACAGCAGCAGCAGTGTCTATTATGTTTTCTTCGAAGAATTTCTGTTGCCTCTAAATAGTGGATTCTTGTTAAAAAATTCCGTAATGTTTTTTTTTTTATTATTTTTTATTATGGTTGTTAAAATTTTTAGCAAGAGGTTTATGTAAGAAATCCCGTACCCAAATTTAAAATAAATCCTACCCCTTGACTTTTAGCAAAGTCATATATCAAGGAGACCACGTGCCAGGATTCATTGTTTTAACATTACTTGTGGGTGAGAGAAAAGTTGTACAATACTGGAAATAATATAAAAATTGATATAAACTTATTAAAATTGATTATTTTCTTTTGTTTTCTAAAATACTAAACAAAGCACAATAGGTACTTATTAAAATATTTAATGACAGTATACATTTGTGGCTAATATTAGACAAGTTGTCTATAATATTGTGCATAAATTTGTTGGCAATAGCATTTTTATTTTTGATGATGATTTCTGTTTAAAAATTAGGTTGGGGTTAACAATTCAGAGGTACTGTAAATGAAAGATGGAAAACTTTTATATTTCATATACAATTATTGTTCAAAGTGTTAAGGAAAAATGATATAGCAACTAGAGAAAATTTACCACCTCCATCTCTGTACCATGAAATTAAAAAGAAATGATTTATTACTCTATATGCCAGTTTAGATCAGTAGATGTGCCCTTGAGAGAGTATTATGTAATATTTTCCTTTTTATATTATACATTTATCAGTGCCTGATATAGATTATTCCCTAACTTAGAGAAGTACCTGAGTATATGCTTTTGAATCTTCATATTTACATTGGAGTGTAAACAGTTGTTTGCAATAAATACATTGTCCTAAATAATCACCTTTAGAAGGGTAGAAAAATATGTGAAGGAGATTCTACTGTGCAAGTAGCCACTAAAATTCTGTAGAAAATGTTAAAGATTATAGGTTCAGTTCAGTTCAGTCACTCAGCTGTGTCCGACTCTTTGCTACCCCATGAATCGCAGCATGCCAGGCCTCCCTGTTCATCACCATCACCCGGAGTTCACTCAAACTCACATCCATCGAGTCGGTGATGCCATCCAGCCATCTCTTCCTCTGTCGTCCCTTTCTCCTCCTATCCCCAATCCCTCCCAGCATCAGAGTCTTTTCCAATGAGTCAACTCTTCGCATCAGGTGGCCAAAGTACTGGAGTTTCAGCTTTAGCATCATTCCTTCCAAAGAAATCCCAGGACTGATCTCCTTTAGAGTGGACTGGTTGGAGCTCCTTGCAGTCCAAGGGACTCTCAAGAGTCTTCTCCAACACCACAGTTCAAAAGCATCAATTCTTTGGTGCTCAGCTTTCTTCACAGTCCAACTCTCACATCCATACATGACCACAGGAAAAACCGTAGCCTTGACTAGATGGACCTTTGTTGGCAAAGTAATGTCTCTGCTTTTGAATATGCTATATAGGTTGGTCATAACTTTCCTTCTAAGGAGTAAGCATCTTTGAATTTCATGGCTGCAGTCACCATCTGAAGTGATTTTGGAGCCCCCCAAAATAAAGTCTGACACTGTTTCCACTGTTTCCCCATCTGTTTGCCATGAAGTGATGGGACCAGATGCCATGATCTTTGTTTTCTGAATGTTGAGCTTTAAGCCAACTTTTTCAGTCTCCTCTTTCACTTTCATCAAGGCTTTTTAGTTCCTCTTCACTTTCTGCCATAAGGGTGGTGTCATCTGCATATCTGAGGTTATTGATATTTCTCCTGGCAATCTTGATTAAAGATTATTAGTTAAGAGTAGGTAAATTTACTGGAAGATATAAGAGAAGTATTTATGATGCTAATAAAATGTGAGAACTAGGAAGAAATGTATCAAAGCAAAGGCAAGGAAGGAAATACACTAGAATCTTCTCGGCAAAGGAAAAATTAGAAGCAAAAGCACTAACTGTTTAATTGATAATATTAAAGCTGGCTGAAATTTAAAGCTTCTCTAGAAGAATAATTATGAGATCAAAGTGGGAAGCCAAATTAGAGCAACGTTGTAGAGATTCTGAAATGACCATGTACTGCAGTCATTTAACTGGAGGACTCTGGTGGTTTAGTCAGTAAAGAATCTGTTGCTATGCAGGAGATCTGCATTCAGTCCCTGGGTCAGGAAGATCCCCCAGAGGAGGAAATGGCAACCCACTGCAGTATTCTTGCCTGTGAAATCCCATGGACAGGGGAGCCTGGCGAGCTGTGGTCAATAGGATTGCAGAGTTGGACACAACTGAAGCAACTTAGCATGCCTGCACACAATAGGTTATACAATCTTATAGCACAAAAGTTTAGATGGTTCAAAGGAAGAGGAAAAGAACAGGATTTGAAGGTGGCAAAGTAGAATAGGCATCCACACACCACATCCATAGTGAACGACTCCTGGGTATGAAGAGACATGCTACTTAAGAGAGGGGCAGGGGTCTTAGAGTCCTTATACAATAGCCGAGGGTCAGAAGAAGGTAAATGGAACAGTGGAAGAATTGATAGAAGAGGAGGGGAGGATTTCTGATGAAAAATCATGAGTTCCAGAGGGCACAGGGGAAGGTTTCAGAAGTTGGTCAAGATGGGGAAAGGTCCTATCACAATGAGATGTTGGACCTTGAGAAACATCTGCCCATCCTGGACTTCTAATGGTGACTGGAAAGAGGGGGAAATCCCCACCTGGGGTTGATGCCAGTGGTCTAAATGCCTCTGATGGGAAAGCGGAGTGCTTGCCTGCTGGGCTTCAGAGCAGGATGGTGAGAGCTGGCGGTAGACTTTTATTTTAAGTGCAACTCTTTGCCTTCTTTCTCATCCCCTATGTTCTTCACATAGTTACAGCAAGGTTTAACTAATCAAACTTGAGGTTTCATTTCAGGAGACACATAAAACTAATTCAATAGTAGTTTTAAGTGAAAGTGGTCGTCACTCAGTACTCTCTTTGACCCCATGGACTGTGGCCTGCCAAGCTCCTCTGTCCGTGGAACTTTTTCAGGCAAGAATTCTGGAGTGGGTAGCCATTCTCTTCTCCAGGGGATCTTCCCGACCCAGGAAGTGAACTCAGGGCTTCTGCACTGCAGGCAGATTCTTTACTGTCTGAGCCACCAGGGAAGCCCAGTTGCTTAGGGCTTAGAGGCTAAGCCCGATGATTTAGGGCATAGAGGCTGTTCCTAGCTGTCTGTCACATGACCCTGGAGCATCTAGAGCCACTGTGTCATGGACCTGATGGGAGTGAAAGCCAGATAAGAGGTGGTCAGATTGCAGAGTTTATCAGCTGCACAAGAAAAGAAACTGGCCAGCCTCAAGGCAGGAGCTCAAAAACTAGCTCAAAATAGCAAAAAAAACAAACAAACAAAAAAAAAAAACCAAAACAAACAAACAACAACAACAACAACAACAAAACACTATATTATACGCAGTAAAGGCAATTGCTAATCAAGAGATTTAAGACATTTTCATATTTCACCTCAAAAACTGAGCTCTGATACTAAAATTGGGCAGCATGACATATCAATTTTTATTGTACAGTTAAACAGTTTCATTTAAGTAAGAAGTTATGAAGCAATTATGATTTGGCGAGTTTTTGTCAAAGAACATTTTCTCCATAAATAAGTGACATGGCACATTAATTGGTGTTAGGTCAAAATGCCCTCCTTTTTCCTAAGGTTTCAGATTAAATATTAAAGTGTTTCAATATTAAAGTTAAATATTTTTTAAGCGGATTTCTTTCCAGAATCTCATGCATCAAATTTCTGTAGCAGCAGCCCAACATGAGGGATTTAATGAAGGTTTATTTCAACACCAATCTCATATTATCAGCAACCATCATGAGTCAATCTTTCCACTGAGTGAGTGTCACAAACAGACATGTCTTTACCTTACTATGAGAAGATCCTCTGTGCAGTGTTGTGATTTAAATACATCAGAAATCATGCTTACAAGTTAAAATGTTTAAATAGTATTTCATTTCAAATACAGTGTCTAACAGGTGTTCTTCAAAGTGACACTTGAGTACTGCTTTTTAGAAGGCTCCTTAGTTTGTAGCATCTGGTGATGTACTATTCCTAATTTCAATTTCTCAGTAGCATGCTTGGAAAGTACCTGAGTGACTGTCTTCAGATGAACATGGCCCTTGTGCCAAAACAAAAGTTCAGGCAATAGAAAATTGCAAAATTATGAAGCTCTTTATATGAAACTGCAGTCTGCCTGGTTTTTGCAATGCAAATAAAGAAAGCAATCTTGATGCAATTCATCTGTGTTTGAAATCCCCTTGCATTGCGGTAAAGTGTTCCTTAATTGACTGGTAAATCATTCTATGATCAGTTTAGCAAATTGTTTTTCTCTCTTTTCCCCTGCCGACTCCGGGGAGCTTTGAACAGTTTTATGGTAACTGTTGCTTTTTTTTTTTTCTTTTCCACTGAACTGCTATAACCTCTGCATGTGATAAACAAGTTCAAAAAGAGAAACAATAAATCTGTGTGTGAGAATTCAAATGCTCCTGGAATTAAGTAAATATAACTTCCCTGCCAAACAGTATTGAATCTGAGACTTGTTATTAGCAACTGAAAAATTTGAGCTTTCTGAATGCCTGATTCCCTCCAGAGGAATGTGAAAATAAAATGTTTGTAAATATAATAACTAGGTCTGGGTTTACAGTATTTCCTCAGACCAGGCCAGGGGCTACACTGTTACCGGCCAGTTGAAGCCAGGTCATTGTATAAATGAATCAGTGACAGTACACTGATAAAACAATATGAGATACTATAGTTGAAGCTTTCCAAAATGCTAGCGCCTCAGTTGGTAGCTATTCCTCCAGCTGATGCTCTTCTAAAGATCCCGGCGTGATCACGAAGTCTGTCTAGTTTCTCTCTTCATTCCCATCCTCCCCTCCCTTTGTTGATCTTGCCACAAATTACTTGTTCAGGCACGTCCTGTAGATGCCCTTCTAGAAAGACTTGCTCTCAACCCCTTATGAAGGGACTCTTCTAATTGTGTTGTCAATTTTGGTTCAATCTCTTTTTGAGATCCTAGAAATTTCCCAATGCCTTCTGGTCCCAGAGAAATTCATTTAGTTTCTGCCCTTCAGGGATTTACAACTGGGTAGAGAAACCTTCAAATCCCATTATTTAAACAACTTCTATCCGTTCTATCTGAAAGAGCAATTCAAATCTTTTGTTTGCGCTGCTCATCTTTTTTCTGTTCTCAACATTAGCTTTGTCACCGTGCACATAGCTGTTTCCAAATCATTGAAAGTTCATTTTTTCAAAGCTTCATTTACTACACACGTCCTGTAATTTTGTGAAGGAATCAGATCTGGAGCACATTATTACTTAACATTTTCAGCCCATCACATATTTTATACATCACTTCCACAGATTCATTCCCTTTATTAATTTTATACTCACCATTTGAAGAACCACTGTGCTGTGGGAGCTACTGGTATGAATGGAGGGTTATAAAGTTTTATTGTATTTTATTATTGCATAACTGTTATGCCAATAAACATATTGAAGGAAAACTATTGGTGTTTAACATGTAACAAATTCCCAGCATGATGTTATTTGAAACCTTCATTTAATGCATGACTAGATCTTGTTTCATAGGCACGGTAGATTTGAATGGAAACCAGCTCAATTTTACTTACAATAACAAAGATGCTCTAATACAAGAGAGATGTTGAATTTACTACTTGAACTCATATCTGCCCTTGAAATGGAACTAGATTTGTGACTAAAACTAAAGAGGAGAAAGAAGAGCAGCAGAGCTACAGAAATTAATTGCTTTATAACTCATATTTTGATTTTTTAAAATAGATCAAGATAAAGCGTCTTTTTTTCCCCTGCCTGGCATAATTCACTAACTGAGAGAGACAGTGTTCATATGGTTCAAAGTCAAGGCTTAATTATCTAATATTTTTAATTTGTAATCACCTATCTCAGATCCGTTTGATTGTTGCACTTTTGTGGTTGAAATGAATGTGGTGTAATTGAACGATTCATGACCAAAATTTAAAAAAAAAAAAATTACACTTCATAGGGCTGATTATTAAGAGAGGCTAACAGAGATTCAATCATGTGTATCTCAATAAGACAAATTAAAAAAAGAGAAAGTCAAACCCAAAGTATACAGGAACAGTTCCTCACTTAAGTGAATTTGGTTAATGTCTCCTTATCTTTTATAAAATATTAGCTTGGCTGCTCTTAATTTGAAGGCACTGTGAAAAATCCTGTGTTTTGAAATTTGGAAACACCAGCTAAACACATGAATACTGGGTACTCTTTGAGAGGTTGTTACAACTGGCTCAGGCAGTAAAGAATCTGTCTGAAATGCAGGAGACCCAGATTCTATCCCTGGGTGGGAAGAACACTTTGAGAAGGGCTTCTCCTCCCAGAGGAGCCTGGTGGCATTGCAGACAGTTGGACACAACTGAGTGACTAGCATTTTCACTTTACAACTCTGAAGATTGTTTTTTTTTAGCTGAGAGTAAAGTGATTTTAGCATACATATTTGAATATTTTTCTCATTGTTCAAGCAGGCACGTTTTGGGAAGGTGGAAATTTGCCTAAAGGTATAAGTAATGATCAAATATTCCAGAGTTTCACCCACTAAGGGATGTATATAATTTCAATACGGTATCCTCCTTCTTTGAGAGGACTATGGGTACAATATATTTACCCAGGTTTGAGTCATAGAAACTCTTCAAAGAAAAAAATACTCTGGAATCCTCAGAGCTCCTAGGAGTGCTTCAAAGTAGAAGGCATTCTTATATCCGTGGCTCATTCAGTCTTTGGAAACGTCTAGCCATCAGTAATTATGGGCATTTAAAGGCCAGTGAGCTTCCTTGGTGGCTCAATGGTAAAGAATTTGCCTGCCAAATAAGAGACATGGGTTCAATTTCTGAGTCGGGAAGATCCCCTGGAGAAGGAAATGGCATCGCATTCCAGTACTCTTGCCTGGAGAATCCTGTGGACAGAGAAGCCTGGTGGGCTACTGTCCATGAGGTTCTAAGAGTTAGACATGACTTAGTGACTAAACCACACTACACCAAGGCTATTCAAAAGCATCCTCTTTTCGTTCTTTTCCATGTGAGCTCTGAGCCCATTGGTTACAGGATATGAATCAGACAAACTCAAAATATTAGTTATTTAAAGATAAAGCTAGATAGCAGGATATGGCTTGTATCTGCTAAAATCATGTAGATGTTCTATTAAATTCTTCCTCTGGAATGTGACTCATTCAGTCACAGGAGAGCCTACTGCCCTCCCTGCAGAGGCTTTGTGTGTCCTGGTGAATATCTCTCATGAATGAGCTGAGAATGCTTTCAAAGCACACAGTTACCACGAGGTACTGTGGATGGTTCACTGCATCCAGCTCCATTCCTGCTGCTGAATTGATCTTCCAGAGGAGTGACAGCTCTTGCCTAAGAGAAGGCTGGCTATAAGGTGGAAGTTGAAGCTCTAATTCAACTTCCTCCGTATGAAAATGTGAGGGATAGATGTTCCTATCACAAAACAAGTTCTCTTTAGGCTGTTTCCTGGGGGTGAGGGGTGGTAGGGAGGGCAATCAGCTCTGAAGCTATTCTCCCAGCCTCAAAGCCACTCTTCCAATTTAGCTCTCCAGATGTCTGCATTGCCCATGGTGGTAAGCTCCATCCATAGGACTTGATTTGATGAGAAGGAAAGTGAGGGAGAAAGAAACACCTCTAGCTGTTGACTCTCGCTGGCCCGTTTTTTCATATCAGTGTCACCAACCTATGCTCCTTCTCCACTGAGGCAGCAGAAGTTTGTGTAGAAACAGTGGAACTCGCTTTATAATTTCTCCAGCACTCCCAGAGCATCGTTCCAGCCCTGAAGATCCACCAGCATCAGGTGATACTTCTTAGAGGTCAGGGTGTTAGCTACTCAGTGCCCCTTACTGAGTTTTGAAATACGAATGATTTCAGTGTTACTCTAGGGATGCCATTGGTTCTTCACTTGGCTCCCCTCATGTTACCTTAATGTTCTCCCTTTGTCCGGCCAGTTACCTGGCTAACAATGTTGGATGAATTATTGATAGTTCTTTAAGTCAAATTTTATCTGTTAACATAACTGATAGGGTTTCTGTCTCCTGCCTAGACCTGGGCTATTACCTTTGTCTATATAATAATGTATCCAATGTCAAAGACAGCTGTCTTGGCTTCCTTTCCTCTAGAATTGATACCTTGGTTTGCTATCATAATAGATAGATAATTTTGTTGTAAATGCATTCCTGTTTATTAATATACTTCCTTGTAAAGAAGGCTGAGCACCAAAGAATTGATGCTTTCAAACTCTGGTGTTGGAGAACTCTTAAGAATACCTTAGACTGCAAGGAAGCCAAACCAGTCCATCCCAAAGGAATTCTTTGGCTACCTGATGTGAAGAGTTGACTCTCTGGAAAAGACCCTGATGCTGGGAAAGACCAAGGGCAGTAAGAGAAGGAGACGACAGAGGATGAGATGGTTGGATGGCATCACTGACTCAATGGACATGAATTTGAACAAACTGTGAGATAGTGGAGGACAGGGAAGTTGGCCTGCTGTACTTCATGGGGTCGCAGAGACTGAACAACAACACACTGCATGAGACACTAACAATAGCAGGCTGGAATAACCATTGGAGACAATCTTGAAAGTACCACATCCATTATGGCAATACACTGCCACAGCTTGAGTTCCCTAGAAGGAGACGTTGAATAGCTGACAGTGTGCAAGATCCCTGGGAAGGACTCTTGGGTTCAACACCTGTGCAGGGGAGGGGAGGTCAGAAACAGGCAGGGCGAGGAGACAGGATGTGATGCAGATTCCAGCATGCCTCAGGACCTCTAGAATAAAATGATCTATTGTGATATAAAATGAGCTAAAATTGTCCTTCCTCCCAAAATATTCTAGGAAGGGCGTGACCTTTGAGCTGTCTCTGCAGCTCAGCTGGGGGTAAGGGTAACTGAAGTCAATTTGGGCTTAATAGAAGGAGGGGAGAATAAACCAGGAGGTGAAAATACAGGAAGCTGTCATCCTTAGATTTTTATATCTCTGAAAGTTCACTCCTGTGATGACTTGAAGAGGACACTGGATTGAACATGGGGAATGATGAAGACAGGGAAGCTAGGAGTCCCTGAGGGTCTAAGTTAAGATGTGATGAAAAGGAAGGGTATGTTTAAAAGAAACTGTTTAGCATTTAGTGATGGATGAAATGGGTGGGAAGGGAAATTGGAAATCGAAAGGTGGTTGAGTTTATAGCTTGTATTATACAATAAACGGATGCTGTAACTAGAATGGAAATTAAGAAGGGACAGATGTCTTCGTGCAGTATTTGGATAAGCACTTTATGTATGTAGTGCCTGAAATAAATACCATTGTAATTATTCCTTAGCCTTTTGCATGCTGAGTCTGGAAGTCAAATATAATTTCTGGCTGTATATACGTAGGAGTTATCCACATGTGGATAATATTTGAAGTCATAGCCCTGGATAAGAACACTTCAAAAATATGTGCAAAAGAACACTAAACATGGGTTGTGATATATCCAGACATGAATTCTTGTTAATTTTCTCCCATTAGATTTAACTTATCTGTTTTCCTATCAAAATATTTTGAACTTGGATTTTCATAATCTAGAATTTTTTCATCTCTGCAGTTTTGTTAGGGGAAGCACACTGATTGAAATCGCCCACCCTGGCCAGGCACCATAGTAACAATTTGCATGAGTTGTTTTATGACAGGAGGTCCTGGTAAGGAACACGGAACTAATGAGCCACCACCAACCGAAAGAGTTCAGGAAAGGTCAAAAGGAGATACCACATGTCCTACCACCTCCTAGAATCCTTCTCTCTGGCATCCATCTTGGGTGAACAAGGCATGCACCACCAGGAAGGACTCTGAGTCAGAATGATTGGCTAAGGACAACCTGGAAACTAATCCCATCACCATAAAACCTGAGACTGCAAACCATGTGGCAGAGCTGTTCTCCTGGGTTCCCTTACCCTACTGCTCTCCACCCGGGTGCCCTTTCCCAATAAAATATCTTGCTTTGACAGCACATGTGTCTCCTCATACAATTCATTTCCGAGTGTTAGACAAGAGCCCAGTTTCGGGCCCTAGAATGGGTCCCCCTTCCTGCAACAGTTTTATAAAACACAAATATTGCATGTGTCATTTACCTCTCATTGAAATATCTGATAAAATATCAAAAATAAGCAAAGGTCAGAAACCTCTACAGTAACATTCATTTATTATTATTTTTAATGATAAAGTGTTAGAGTTGAGAAATAACCATCTGTTACTATTCAATCACTAAGTCGTGTCCAATTCTTTGTGACCCCATGGACTGCAGCAAACCAGGCTTCTCTGTCTTTCACTATGTCCTGGAATTTGCTCAGACTCGTGTCCATTGAGTTTTTGATGTCATCCAAATATATTATTCTCTGCTGCTCCCTTCTCTTCCTCCCCTCAGTCTTTCCCAGCACCAGGGTCTTTTCCAATGAGTTGGCTCTTCGCAACAGGTGGCCAAACTACTGGAGCTTCAGCTTCAGTCCTCCCAATTAACATTCAGGGTTGATTTCCTTTAGGATGAACTGGTTTGGGAATTCTTATTATTTACATCCTAAAAAATACTTCCTCTTTATTCAGACTTTTACATTTTTCCAGTCTTGTGGATGTGTACAGTTGTCTCCTGGAGGAATTTCACTCCTCTGATTTCTCAGAAAATTGAGCACCTGTTCATCATGTATTACTCATTTATAAATTTTATTTTGTGAAGTACGAGTTTAAATATTTGCCTGTATTTTTCTGAGGCTGTCTGTCATTTTGTTATTGATTAGCAAGAGCTCTGTAAATACAGATACAATTGTTTTGGGTTATATATATATAAGACCTTTCAATCTGTGGCTTGTATTACTATGTATGATTGTATATGTTCTTATCAGACTATTACAGAAACATAGTCTGAAAGGATGCATGTTCACTGCAGCACTGTTTACAATAGAAAAAAATATTCTATCTTAACAACATCCATGGTTCTAAAATTTTGCATATTATTTTCTTGGATTTCCTAAGCATATTATCTCCAGATTATGACTTTTTTTGTTCGTGTTTGTCTACACTTAGACAATTTGCATTCTTTACACATTTGCTGGCAAGTTTAGTCAAAGCTATGGTTTTTCCAGTGGTCATTATGGATGTGAGAGTTGGACTATAAAGAAAGCTGAGCACTGAAGAATTGATGCTTTTGAACTGTGGTGTTGGAAAAGACTCTTGAGAGTCCCTTGGACTGTAAGGAGATACAACCAGTCCATCTTAAAGGAGATCAGTCCTGGGTGTTCATTGGAGGGACTGATGCTGAAGTTGAAACTCCAATGCTTTGGTCTCCTGATGTGAAGAACTGACTCATTGGAAAAGACCCTGATGCTAGGAAAGATTGAGGGTAGGAGGAGAAGGGGATGACAGAGGATGAGATGGTTGGATGGCATCATGGGCTTGATGGACATGAATTTGAGTAAAGTCTGGGAGTTGGTGATGGACAGGGAGGCCTGGGGTGCTGCAGTCCATGGGGTCGCAGAGTCAGACATGACTGAGTGACTGAACTGAACCGATGTGAATTGTCTTCTTTGAGTACTCATCTTGACATTCTTTTACAGTATCTTTGAATGTGAAGAGTAGAAGAATAAAAATTAAATTTTTAGAAAGCATCTTTATATTTTGATTGACAAATGTTGATTAAATTTAGCATATTTTTAAAGAAATTAAAAAATGTTAGACATCTTATATTAAAATTTTCAACCTTTTATACACTAACAGGTATTTTATTTAGCTACACTTAAGTATTCATGGGATATTTATAATATTTTTAATATTTTATGTATGATTGTATAAATGCTTTTTTGCATTGTGAAAATCTAAAATTCTTTTTCAAAAGCTGAAACATAAAAATATTGATAATACTCTTTTAGATACTAGTATAATCAATTACCATATGGTCTAATATCATTGAAATGTGTGTATGTATTATTTACTGAACTCTCTGAAACTGAAGAGGTTTTCACATGCCTTCATGTAACATTAACACTTACTGAGAAATAAATGAATAAGAATAAAATATTAATATTTTGATAGATATGTTTATAAATTAGAAATAAAGTATTCAGATTTTTAAAAACTGCATCATTATCTTACGTATACATTCAGGACCATTATTCCTGTTTGTAGA
Organism: Capricornis sumatraensis; assembly: GCF_032405125.1. Taxonomy (NCBI): domain Eukaryota; kingdom Metazoa; phylum Chordata; class Mammalia; order Artiodactyla; family Bovidae; genus Capricornis; species Capricornis sumatraensis. The sequence goes on along the minus strand of NC_091089.1, from coordinate 8,925,665 downwards.
ACTACTGTGACTCATGAGCCTTGAAAAATGTCAAACTTTTTCTAAATGTGCTCTCATACTATTTCTCTAATTGAAAAGTTACTTCCAGAAATCTTTACATAACTTAAACCTCGTCTTGTTTCAAATTTCCCAGAAATGCTACTTCTTTTGAAAAGTAATTCTAACAAGCATACATAAGATTTTTTCCTCACCCAGTTTATTATCTTTCTATTCTGTGTTTACAAAAAAGAGGCCTTGTATTAAATTTCCTTGGTCTTACATTATTACCCTAGGTCTTTGTTATTATGTGCATTCTTCATCATATTCTGTGTCTCAGGCTTGTCTTTTCTAGTTGCTTCCAAAGTAAGAAAATTGTTCCCAACTTAAAAAGTAATTATAATGGTGACTAACCTTTGTCAAGTACAACCTTATTTTAAACCAGATCCTTAGGTTATTTAATTGGCATCTCTGGTGATGTAATTATTGGGTACTATGTGTGCTAAGCTCCTCAGTCATGTCCAATTCTTTGTGACCCCATGGATGGTAGCCTGCCAGGCTCCTCTGCCCATGGGATGTTCCCGGCAAGAATCCTGGAGTGGGTTGCCATGCCCTCCTCCAGGGAATCTTCTCAAACCAGGGATCAAACTCCTGCATCACCTGCATTTGCAGGTGGATTCTTTACCACTGGGCCACATGCAAAGCCCCAGTTTTACTAGGTGTGATATATTTTGTCCACGTATTCCTTGGAAAATGTTGTCTGTTTGATGTATACCCAATAAAACATAAGCAAACAATATATCCATAGAAATGGGTTCAAGGTCAATAAATAATTATAGACCTTTTGTGTGTTCTATAATTAGGTCAAAATTAAAGCAAACAAACACATAGATAGAAAAGCATTCTGGGAGTCTTTTGCTCTGCTTCAAATAAATTCCTGTAAGCACACTTAAGGCAATGAGTTAAGTTGTTGATTATATTCCATATTGAAAAGTGTTGATTATGTCAAAATTGATTATATTTCATATTGAAAAGATGACTTAAAACATTCCAGAGATGGATTTGAGATACAAATACTCAATTTTTTTGAATTCCTATTTTTTGAAAATAAAGATTAACAGAGCAGGCAATCTTCTCATTTAATGAGTTCTTAAAATTATTTTATAATTATGAAGACTTTTTCTATATCTTATCTTCATTAAATTTAATTTTTCTTTTGATAAAAATAAACACACATCACGCTCATTTGTAATAAGTGTAAGCAGAAAGTGAAAGTGGCTCAGTTGTGTCTTTGTGACCCCTGGACTGTACAGTCGATGGAATTCTCCAGGCCAGAATACTGGAGCGGGTAGCCATTCCCTTCTCCAGTGTATCTTCACAACCCAGGAATCAAACCAGGGTTTCCTGAATTGCAGGTGGATTCTTTACCAACTGAGGTATCAGGGAAGCCTCAAGTGTGAGTAGAATAATAAACCATTTAGAAAGATAGCAAGATACTTGGAGCATTTGAACTTAGCATTAAAGATAGTAGAAACATTATAGCAAGAGCATATTTAAAGTTAAATTCCTTAAAGTTTTATATGATGTGCTTAAATATTCTTACAAATTCAAGTCTCTAAAAGTAAGAATAGCATTACATATTAAATAGTATATGAAAAGTAAATATATTAATATCTTCATATTTGCACATAAATATTTGCTTATGACATTGTACTTTTTATAAAATTCTCCATTTAAAATTTTAATTAATAAGCTATAAAATTGATACTTATTTTATAGTGTTAACATTTTATTAATATAAAATAAATGCACATGATGTGGAAAGGGTAAAAAACATACTAACAAATTCAATAGAAAACTTAAAACTCAGCATTTCACAACCCAGAGAAAATGACTCAATCATTGTTACAATTCTAATTGCTTAAAGAAAGTGAAATAGAGATTGCATTGTGAATATATTTCATATTAACATAATTTGAACATATTTCATACACAGATTTGAGTAAAATTTATGTGGTATTCTTTTTTATCCCCAATGTGAAAGTGCAAGTCACTCAGTTGTGTCTGACTCTTTGTGACCCCGTGGACTGTAGCCTGCCAGGTTCCTCTGTCCATGGAATTCTCCAGGCCAGCATACTGAAGTGGGCAGCCGTTCCCTTCTACAGGGTATCTTATCCCAACCCAGGAATCGAACAGGCATCTCCTGCATTGCAGATGGATTCTTTACTAGCTGAGCTACCAGGGAAGCTTTATCCCCAGTAATATACATAAAAAAATCTATCCATACATAAAGACATTTTATTCTTAGGAGTTTCTTTTATTTTTTAATCTCTTTTACATGGCAATGAAAGTTACAGAAAACCTTCTGGTAAAACTTAGAGAGCTTCCTTTTTTCAAACTGATGGAAATGATTTCATACCCAAAAGATTAGATTTGATACCTTTGCAATAAAACAACCAGAGAAAGCAAGAGCTTTTTTAAAAGTGCAAAAGGATTCACTTGACAGTTTATGAATTGCAGTGCAGTTGTATGAAGAAAAAATAGATATACTTCATTAAATATATCTGAAACTAGAAAGAGAAAAAATGGCCATCCCAGATTTTTTTAAAAAAGAAATACATTATAAGAAAGGCATGTTAAGACAGTTTAGCTCTGATTTGCAATTGAGTTGTTCTTGACCTTCCTCATTTGATGCTGGTGGCGATGATAATAGTAATTATGAAAGAAGAAGGAGGAGGACGAGAAGGAGAAATGTTAAAGGAAAATATTTTTCTAGGCATGGATGTTTGAAACATGAAACTAGATTTTACCATTTTATCAGTAATTTTAATAATTTCTGAGTCAGTGCCTTGTCAACTTGCAAGGTGTTCAGAGTAAGCTGCTGATGTCCTGTATAAGGAAGCCTAAATATAAAATCGGCAGGTTATCACATTCTAATGGATATCATTGAATAATTCAGCACCAATAATAATAGGGATAAAAAGCTGGCCTATATTTCTGCATTGTGATTCAGGGTAGTAATTTACATCTAATAACTGAGGTAAATGCCTTTTATTTTTCTCTGAAAGTTTTTTTTTTTCCCCTCATTCTTCTGCTTTTGCTTAATTTATCATATCAGGGAGGTAAAAGGAAGGAGCAGTGGAAGCAGGGAAAGATTTAAGCTAGAGGCTCAAGATTTATCAAGTGGTCGATGTTTTGTCTCATTTAATTTCAGAAGAGAGCCATGAATTGGGGTTGAGAGAGCTTAAGGTCAACTTCCTGTTACCAATATAGGAGCTGGAAGCCTAAAGAGACTTGGGCAAAACATGACAGCGTTCTTAGATGTCATCACGACTGTTTCGTCCCTGTTTCTACGGATCCTGTAATGAAGGTTAGGGTTAAAGAGGAAGACAAAGAAATATCATGGTAAAATCTTCCCAGGCTATCATTTCAAAGTTATCTTCCAGAAAGCAAGCTATTCTGAAGGCAGTGCTTAGAGTGCTTTGAATGATATGTTAGCTAAACTTCATTGTTGTAAGTATAATTTTAATTTTCTATCGAGGAGACATTAATACATGTGTGTTTATATTTTGTATGTAGGCAAAGTTTAAATATGCTGTACACCTGAAACTTATACAGGGCTGTATGTCAGTTATAAGAAAACAAAAAGGAATGTATATTCACAAACTGGTTCCTGGCACATAGTAGCTTAGTTATATTAATATAGAACCATAGAATTTCATCAATGTTCTTACAGGGAACCTATACAGTTCTAGAGTATATCAAGAACATTTAGAATGAAAATATGTTACACAAAATTTGGATTTGAATCAAAATATTGGCTTTCATTTACATAAAATATGAATATAGAATTTTGCTCCTAAAGAGCAGGTGTTACATTAGTTTGGTAGAGGCTTTGTAATGAAGTACCTGTAACTGGTGGCTTAAAAAACATAACTTTACCCTCCCACAGTTCTGGAGGCTGGAAATACAAGGTCCAGGTGTTGGTGGGATTGGCTCCTCCTTAGGTTGCAAGCGCGGATGTATTCCATTCTCTGTCTTAGCTTATGGTGGTTTGCTGGCAGTCATTGGCATCGACTGACTTTGAGATGCTCCACACTCATCTCTGCTTTCAAGTTCACATGGCTTTCTCCCTGTGTGTTTGTTTGTGTCCAGATTTCCTCTTTTTAAAAGGACACAGTCATGTTGGATTAGGGCCCTCTTTCCCTAATGATTTCTGCTGAATTTGACCGTCTACAAAGATCCTATTTCCAAATTAGGGCACATTCACAGATGCTGTTGGCTAGGACTTCAACAGATTTAGGGAAATGTAATTCAGCTGGTAACTGTAGATGTATCAAAAGTTCTCATTACATTTTTGGTCAAGATGTGAGTTTCCCCTTTGAGGATCCCTCTCTGACCTAATCATTAAGTAATAGTATGTTCATTATAAAAATAAAAGGAAACTTAAGAAAAGGTAAGGGAAAATGAAATAACCACAGTTAAAAGTGGGATAGCTATCTCTCTGGACCAAAAGAGCAAACTCAACCTGAAATGGGTAAGGAGAGGCTGTGGAAGCTGACAGGTCTTCATCAACAGCAACTGGAGGAAGTAAACTTCTAGGTCTGATTTCAACATCAAATTAGATAGAGCCGAAGAGATAAAGAAATCATGATAGTACCTCAGTAAAACAGATTTACTGTATCAGATTAGGAGATTAAAATTAACTTTAATAATGTGTTATATTTGTTATTTTATATGAGATAATGAAAAACTTAAAATCAAATGTTTGCAATCCAATTATATACATAATAGTGAGAAAGAAGTGGTCCAATATGCATATTATGGTAACTTAGAGAAAGCTAAGACCCAGGTGAGGAATGCAGTAATAGCTAATGGGTAAAAATTGTTTTAAAGACAAATACATGATTGCTCAGATTTTAAATGTCCAAAGAATATAAGAAATAATTTTTAAAAGCTAAAAAACTCAAATTTACTATTCATCTGAAATCATGTTCTTTCTCTTTACACACATGCAATAGATTTGTGATCATGTATATAGAAATAAGGGAATCCACTGTTCAATAAATATTTAATGGGTGCTTTTGCTGTACACATGTGCTTAGTCGCTCAGTCCTGTCTGACTCTTCTGTGGCCTCTTGGACTCTAGCCCGCTGGGCTCCTCGTCCATGGGATTCTCCAGGCAAGAATCCTGGAATGGGCTGTCATGCCCTTCTCCAGGAGATCTTCCTGACCCAGGAATCAAACCCACATTTCCTGCATTGACAGGCAGATTCTTTACCACTGAGCCACCAGGGAAGCTCGATTACTCATTATAGCTAAATATTATTTTCAGCAGTAGAAATTAAGAACTGTATTGACCTGTTATTTGTTGTCATCTTGCCCTGTAACATTAAATACAAAGAAATAAATGAACAACTGAGCATTCCAAAGGAATTAAGAGAGTGCCATTTGGGGATGTGGGAGTGAGAAAGGAAGTCTGGTCACAATGGGTGATACAGGCAGACCACACTGGGGTGGCAACATTTGAGCTGAGAAAAATGAGGGAACTCAGACTGTATTTTCATGGATTCTTATTGGGAATGCAGGTTGAGAGAAAGAGATACACCAAGAAGAGGAAAGCCTTGAGGTTTTTACTTAAGTTGGGGCATGATGATCAGCTATTTGTTTGGAAAAGGAGTGTGGGAAGAACTGACTGGGAGAGAAAGCAAGAGGTGGAACATTAAAAAAAAAACAAAAACAAAAACTTCAGCACTGGAAAAATATTTCCATGGAGCTTTCAACCTAAGTAAGAATGGGATGCCTAAAAGCCAAGAATTTAAAGACAGTTTCAGCACGTATATTCTAAGGTATCATAGATGAGGACCAAAACCTCTCCAACCTTATTTAGGGAAAAAAAGTTACTTCCTAAAAGTGAATATAATATAATATTTATAATGTACAGAAAGTAGCTAAATAAGTTGGAGAAAGCAAACCATATAATTTAGTAATGACCCAGGTCCATGAATGGCAAATCATTGTTCAAAAAATTTAAATGCCTGGTCAAGATTACTAAAAGATACTGTTGCATTAGGAATTCAACAAATGAAAATTCAAATATGTGTTAATGTAACATACAGATCAACAGAGAGAAGAAAAATTTTACAGCATCCATTGCCTCTAGCCTTTGGGGAAATAGACTTTCTTAGATATTTCTGAAGAGAATGAGAATTACTATGACCATATGGGAAAATTACATCATAATACTTTAAAAATTGAGTTCATTCTCTGATCATTGTTTTTTATTCATTTATAACTTTCATTTTTATTCATTTATAGCAGCCCCCATATGTAAGTAAACTTGTAGACAGAGATTTCTTTTAAATTATTCAAAGTGACTGACAACAAATTAAAAGAAAAAAATTGAAATAAGTGAAAAAAATTAATTTGGCCAAAAAAAGAGAAGAAAGAGGAGAACAGGAAAAGGAGGGAAAAAGAGAAAAGAATTTTGAAAAGAAATAAAAAGAAAGTTTATCTTGAAGAAAAGGAGTATATAATAATTTGAATATTATATGATTATTTAAAAACAAATAAATATATACATATCATACTTGAGAAAGACTCATACTTAAATAATTTAACCAAAGCATAGGCAGTTTTTATGACTCATGGTTTTGTAGTGCTTTTCTAATTATGGTATGAATTTATATTTGAAAGAAATGTAGGTATAATTATTTGCCAAACATGCTATTAAAGGCAAACCAATGTCCTATGGAATTTAGCCTTCTAAGTTTACTTTTCTTTCGACCTCATTGACCTCAAAGAACTCACAGAAGGAAGGTTTTAATCTTCATTCCACCTCAAGGAATATAGATTCCTCATAGCACTGGCAAGGCATGCTAGTTGAAGTAAAATTTCATAATTCCCATTTACAGTTGGTTGATGTGTGTCCATCTTTGTTATAAATTAATCAAGTGTTCACCATGGTGTGCTGGAGAGCATATGTGAACTTCAGTGAGTAAGCGCAGGCTCAGAAATCTGCCTGAATTCTTCCATGGGTTCTGCAAAGAGGAGAGGTTACAGGTAAATGTCAGGGTGCTTCCCTCAAGAGCATTACTGAATTGAGAGCAATGAGAACCGACTTTAGTTTATTCTAAAATCCTTGAAATCCCGTGAGTCTAATGCCCTGTGTACTTGGAGCTCCTGTCATGTCAGGTTTCAGTATGCTACAGAAACCTACAACTCACTTCACACAATTTGAATGCCTCAGTTTATTCTCTACAGCACCCTTCATAGATTTCCCAAGTCTACCTCTTGGATGTCACTTGACCTGAGTCTTCCTTTGAAAATGTGCTGGAATTGCAACTCTCCCTCAGAAAAAATCCACATGCTAGCTAATCTAGCTGAATGCCTTATCACCCAGCTGCCTAGTTTTTTCATATTCAGAAAAATCCAATTTGTTTTATTGCTGTTGAAATGTTTTCCTCTGTTAAATATTTCCAGACACACCTAGAAAGAGATACCTACCTTCCTTTGGGAAAAGACACCATTTAGTTCATAGCTTAATGCAGCAGAGTACTTAAAACACTCCATTATTCTTTGCTCTTTTCACTTGATTGTGAACTTCTTACACCCAGAAAACATACCTCGTATCTGTTTCTTTGAGTGCCACATATATAAAATCAACAAATAGCTACTCATTTTCTTTTTAGTTTATGTAAAAAGAATATTTATTTTTTAAAAACTTTTTATTTTGTAGTGAAGAATAGCCAGTTAACACTGTGATGGTTTCAGGTGAAAAGCAAAGGGACTCAGCCATACCTATGCGTGTATCCATTTTCCCCTCAAATCCCCTCCTGTTCAGACTGCCACGTAAGACTGAACAGAGTTCTATGTGCTATGCAGTAGGCCCTTATTGGTTATCCATTTTTAATGGAGCTAAACATTCAATTATTGACTAAACATGTACTCACAGTGTTTGCCTAAATAATAATTTATTTTTATAAAAACCTGGAAAAATTATAAGTAAACAAGACTGACATTTGGGGACTGCCCTGCTGGTCCAGTGGTTAAAACTCAGCACTGGCATTGCACGGAGCACAGGTTTGATCCTAGTCTGGGAACTAAGAGCCAGCATGCTGTGTATGCCATGGCCAAAAAAGAGCTAAGTGAAGCTGAAACAGTACTGATTTTTAATTTGTTTTCTGTGATAATTGAAATTCACATCTCAAGACCTGAAGATATGCCTAAGGAGAAAAATTGCAACAAATGGCATCACTGCATTTGAAACTGAAGAAAAATTATGTCATATTCTGACCAACAAATTTGAAGCAGAAGACAAAACAAAAATTCTAAGAAGCTATATATCCTGATATGTAATTATTTAAGCTAATTTTTGCTCTTTATGTTTAAAAATATCTAGTTTTCTTGGAATACACACCATGTAATTATATTCTTTATTTTTTTTCTAAATCAAAGACGCTATGTTGGATCTAAAGATTTTCAGCTAGCACTAGCACACCGTCATTATTAGTCAGAGTATACATAATAAGTACTGGTAATAGAAGCCTTCTGGCTGAACTGCCAAAATCCTTGTGCTTGAGTAGAAAATATAGGTTTGAATTTTGAGATGGGGCCATGCAAGACATGTAATTTTAAAAATGGGATGATGAGAAAAAAGTAACTGGAGTTATGGAGGAGATATATATCTAAATTTTCCTTACACAGTTTTAAGGATGTAAAAGTAAAAAAACATTTTTAACATAAAGTCTATATGTATATATGCACTCACATGCACACATACAGATGCTTAAAGTGATTGTGTCCGTTGATAAGACTTGAGTCTCAAAATAATAGGGACAATTGATGCTATTTTCACTTCTAAATTGTTAGCATAACATACCCCAAACCATTTTTAATGTTGAATAGGGCAAGAAAATAATGACATCCGTATTCCCAGAGTATTGTCATTGGCTGATTTGGGAGCAAGAGGAATAAACGGGAAGTTGGCAGAAACAGGTTTTGTCATTTTCTTGCCAAAAAAAATTAAAAAAAGAACATTTCAATGCTTTCTTCTTGTTTTGTTTTGGGCATTAGGAATGAGCACATGGATAAGCTCAGTTTGCTTTCCTGATAACTTCTCACCTTTGGGAGATAAGAAAGCTTCTTGTCCTAAGTTGATCTTTTAAAGTTTCCATGAGGACAAGGGGAAAGGACAGCAGTTGCTACCTTGATATATACATACCCATGTACATTCCCCTCCACATATCCATGCTGTATATGCAAACAGACATCACCAGATATTAATTGAAATGAGGTGACAAATATATAAAAAATAAAACATGCAAAAATACATAAAAATATATTGAAAAATGACAGTTGCTCAGTCATGTCTGACTCTTTGCAACCCCACAGACTATACAGTCCATAGAATTCTCCAGACCAGAATACTGGAGTGGGTTGCCTATCCCTTCTCCAGGGGATCTTCCCAACCCAGGTATTGAACTGGGGTCTCCTGCATTGCAGGCAGATTCTTTACCAACTGAGCTTCCAGGGGAAAATAGCTGGTTTATATTTGAACCTTGACAAGTTATCCTAGAGCAATATTGAAAGAATAAGTATGTAAGATGAGTGAGTTTTAACAACAAAAGTCTCCACAAATTACCACAATTTGCTTTCTCTATAATAAGTAAAATATTTCTGTCCCCCAAATTTATAAGTGTTTAAAAAATGTTTCAGTTCAGTTCAGTCGCTCAGTCGTGTCCGACTCTGCGACCCCATGAATCGCAGCACGCCAGGCCTCCCTGTCCATCACCAACTCCCGGAGTTCACTCAGACTCAGGTCCATCGAGTCAGTGATGCCATCCAGTCATCTCATTCTCTGTTGTCCCCTTCTCCTCCTGCCCCCAATCCCTCCCAGTGTCAGAGTCTTTTTCAATGAGTCAACTCTTCTCATGAGATGGCCAAAGTTCTGGAGTTTCAGCTTTAGCATCATTCCCTCCAAAGAAATCCCAGGGCTGATCTCCTTCAGAATGGACTGGTTGGATCTCCTTGCAGTCCAAGGGACTCTCAAGAGTCTTCTCCAACACCACAGTTCAAAAGCATCAATTCTTCAGTGCTCAGCCTTCTTTACAGTCCAACTCTCACATCCATAGATGACCACAGGAAAACCATAGCCTTGACTAGATGGACCTTAGTAGGCAAAGTAATGTCTCTGCTTTTGAATATGCTATCTAGGTTGGTCATAACTTTTCTTCCAAGGAGTAACCATCTTTTAATTTCATGGCTGCAATCACCATCTGCAGTGATTTTGTCATAGCTTCCATTGCATCACAGAGAGCTCTGTGTCTTCCCCATTGTTTGAGTCATTATTATAGTGTAAATTATAATGAGATACATTCCTAATCCTATGCACAGAATCAATGAGATAATTGGGGAAAATTTCTTAAGTTATAATTTATTCATCTTTATTGTCTATGATTAATTTATTTAAAGAGAAACAAAAAACCTAGTTTGCAGTCTACAAAGAAACATTTTATAGAGAAGTATTAATATTAAAAACCACACTTCTATTTTGAAATACTTTCTTCTTCAAATTTTATTCTGTGCATCTTTAAGCTTTTACTGCACAGGGTCTAAACCTATGACCATTTTGATAATGTTTTTTTATATCTGTGATAATTTTTCAGTTTCCTAGTCAAAACAGGCACTTCAGAAATGATTGTGTGCTAATGAAGTTTTGTCTTTCAATTCACTCAGTCTGTTTGTTTTACTATCTCTTGTATCGCCTTCATAGCCTGTAAATGAGTCAAAAATATACTTTCCTTTCCCCCCACATTCTGTTGTTTAAAAGATTTAGCAATTTTTTAGTTTTTTTTTTCTTTTTTTTCCCCTATACCTGAGACTTCAGGAAGCATTTTATAGACAGTACCTTTTACTTTTCAGAATAACCCACAGAAGAGTACTGTCATTTTTTCCAAGTGCAGCCATAGGGCTGTATATTACTTGTCAGACACTGCATCTTTCCTCTATCCAGGATCCTTGAACTTCTTCATTTGAATATCTGGATGCAAGTTGAGCAATTTAGATTTGTAACTATATAATTTCATCATAATAGGTTTGCTCCATCATGACAAATGGTCACTTATTTTCATATTGCTTGTTTTCTATTATGGATAATTAAATAAGTTGATAACCATGGTTTATTCAGTTTCAAACAGGCAACTGAGAAAAAGAACTATATTGATAAACAGCACTGCATATGATAAACAGCAGGATTGATAAGACAGAGCAGAATTGACTAATGACTCAAATCATTAGCAATTTTCCTCTAGTTGATATTAATTCATTAATCATCATCCTTAGGATATGGCTGTATAATTAGGAATTAATTCACTAATCAAATTACCATTTATCCAGTATATCCCTATCTTATTCATAAAAATATCCTGAGATAATTCATCTTATTTTTGATTTTTTTACTCTGTAATGACTTTAGAAAGTAACTTTGCTAGTATCCTAGGCATTTTATTTGGCACATATTAATCTATTCTGGGCCTTTACCTACCTAACGCTAATATTTTCTTTTTTTTTAAATTTTAATACTGTATTGAACAACTGTTACTGTTGAGATTTTCATCTAAAATAACAACTTCCATGTCATAAAATCCTCTATCAGATATTAATATTTCCTGTGTCATAGTTCAGCTGGAAATATTTGGGTTTAATGATTCTGTTCTTTCTGAAAACTAATAGATACTTTATAGCTTGAATTAAATAGCACTGCTAATAATGAGAATAACAGCTATAGTTTGTTGACTGTGAATATGTGCCAGACAAGGAGACATTTGTATGGATTATTAACCCTATGAGACAAATGCAACTTTGTCCCATTTCACAGATACCTTAAGGCTATACCTGAGATATCTTTATAGCATTATTTTTAAATAAGGGAGGCCCTCCTGTTCAAGAAGCTATTGCTTTTATCAGAAGAATATCCATTCAGCAACTGATAAGCTTTATGGCTGTGTCTTATTTTATGTTTGTTTCCACTACAATATTGTTGGTTCCTAGTAAGTTCTGTATGAATGAGTGAACATGAAAGCACAATATCACCAAATATGGATTTTACTTTAGGACACATCTATTTCATATTAGGGCAGGTCTTTACCAGCTGCAGAGAAGGCAATGGCAATCCACTCCAGTACTCTTGCCTGGAAAATCCCATGGACGGAGGAGCCTGGTAGTCTGCAGTCCATGTGGTCGCTAAGAGTCGGACACAACTGAAGCAACTTCACTTTCACTTTTCACTTTCATGCATTGGAGAAGGAAATGGCAGCCCACTCCAGTGTTCTTGCCTAGAGAATCCCAGGGATGGGGGAGCCCACAAGGGAAACCCAAGAATATTGGAGTGGGCAGCCTATCCCTTCTTCAGGGGATCTTCCCAGCTCAGGAATGCAACCAGGATTTCCTGCATTGCAGGCAGATTCTTTACCAACTGAGCTATCAGGGAAGCCCATTTTATATTAGGACACATCTATTTTCTATTAGGACAGGTCCCCTATAAACAGTCAAACATCATCACTCTGCTCATGACTGCAAAGCAAATTTAATCATTCTAGTTTGTTCTTAGCAAAGCTGGCCTTACTGCAGATGGAACCTTTCTCTGTGACTCTACACACATTTATGACTTAATCTGACTTTTCCAGTATGTCTCTAAGTCATAATGCTTGGGCTTGATAGCAGTTTTTTTTCCCCCAATAACTCCTTTTCACAATCAATGAGACAAGGGAAGCCAGGAAAGCTTTTACTATCATAAGGGTAAGATGAGGAGTAAAGTAAGATGGTTCCAGAACCTACAGATTCTGTTTTAATAAAAGAGTATGCTCTAATTGTGATAAAATATCCATAGTATACAGCTCCCCATTTTAACTTTAATTGTCCATTCAGTGCCATTAAGTACACTCACATCATTGATCAACCATCATCATAGTCCATCTCCAAAACATGATGTCTTTCTGACTGAGACTCTGCACTCATTAAACAATAACTCCTCTTTCAAAGACAGTACTTTTTAAAAAAAGCCAATTTTGGCAGAATGTTAAAATGAAGGAGAATGAAATTATACTGTAATAAATTAAGACCTAATTCTAAAGCCCAACCCATTAGTACGTGATGTTTGAAAAACTAACTGAAAATATTTTCCTTTTTGTGCTATAGTTCATAGATTCCTTCTACTCTATTTCCATAATCAAAAGCTATTTGTTGTCATCGTTTCTTTGTTTTACTATAGTTTATGGGTACAGTTAATATTTTTAACAGAGAGGGTTAGTGCTAAAATCAAGAACAATTGTTAGGATACATGTGAGAAAATGGGTTCTACTTTTATAAGTAAGTAAATATAATACAAAATTGAGAAGGTAAAAACAATGGTATGTCATAGAGGGCATAATATCATGGAAGAAATACTCCTCTTGAAGATGAAAATATACCATAATTGAGCTCATTTGGGGACAAAAGCAGCTTTACAAATCTGGGACAATCCTTATTCTAGTGAGTTGAAGCTTTAAAATTACAGAGCAAAGGAAGACCTGGGAAAAATTAGTTCAATTAAATAAAACTACATTATACCATTTGATATAAAATTTTGTGTATTGTAATAGTACATCAATATACTTTATAGCTCCTTAGATAAATACTCTTGTTTTGAAATTTGGCCTTGACCTCTATTTAGTAGCCAAGGAAAGTGATTAAACAAGCTGGGCGTTACTCAACATGTATAGTTAAAATAGCAAGAAAGCATCAGTTGATACTGATTTTGCAAGTTCTGTATGTATGGAGTTGTAGATCTTTTTAAATGCTTATTTCCTCTTGACTAAAATGGAAAAAAGAACAAATCAGTTTATTTTGATTTATAGAATGTCATGACCTATTTGAATAAACATTATTGAGATCATTGCCTTGAATTCCTGAAAACCTCTTGTAGCCTAGGCACTTTTTTTTTTTTTTTTTTTGCTCTTGAGTTCCCCCATTAAGCTCTTTTGCATTTCATTTTGGTAGTAAAAGCAGTTGAGCTGCATCAGTTAGTAACTCTTATTTCACCCTCCATAAACTCCACTTTCTGCCTTCAAGGGTACAATAGCATTAGCAGTTCTTTTTTTTTTTTTTTTTTTTTTTAGACTAAAATGTCTTAGGTTTGAGAACTAAGCAAGTTTTCTGGAAATGTCTTTTCTAGTTCATTTGTTGCATCAGCAGTAATAAATGTCCACATTTGGTAATTCTTAGTAATAAAATGTTTGTATAAGCATAGAAGACATATAAATTAGTGGAAGGGCTTTTTCACATGTTATATATAACCTGTTGTCACTGTGTGTGGTCTAGTGTTATGCTCTCCAGGTTTTAATCGGTTTCATTTATGGTAGTCCTGCCCTAAAAAAAAGCCCTGCAAGAGAAATAAATGTCCTTTGATTTATGGAGGTTCATAAGGTCATTTTTATTAGCTTCCCGGCCTTGGGGTCAGGGGCATTTTGTAACAGGAACAAGCATTCACAATAACCTGCCATCTGCAAAACTGATTTTAGCTTTGTTTCCTCTGGACATCTTAGCATTTCTGTTAATCCCTGTTTCTGACAATGCTATCATATAAAATGTGCCTTCCAGGGGCATGACCCCTGATGATAGCCTGTTAGTGAAATTTGCAAGGTGTATTTTTTAAATTGTGCTCCAGTTTAGCATCTGTCTGAATTCATATTACAAGAGCAAATAATCATTGTCTGACCTCTGCGATTTTATTGAAATGTTGTCCAGGTGGCAACAGAGTAAAAGCCTGATTTTGTAGGACAATGAGAAGTATATTGACTTTGTCATTTAATTACTCCTTTTATGAACAATAATTTTCTCATCCTGTTTTCCTTGGCATAGTGCTTCCTTATTATTTTTGTTGTGGAAAACAACATTGTAAAGCAATTATCCTCAAATTAAAATAAAATAGAAAAAAGAAAAAAAAGTTGAACTTTTTAGCTAACTCAATATTTGATCTGGAACTTTTCATTGTCAGGAGGTTTTTGCTTACTTATTTAATCTCCTTATTTGATATTGGTAGATTTAAACTTTCTATTTCTTCATACTTCAGTATTTTTGGTGGTGTACTTTTAATTATGTATCCAGTTCTTCTGGATATAATTGTTCATAGTAATTTCTTATGAATTTTAAATAGATTATTATTATTGTAATGTTTACTCTTTCATATGTATCTTATTTATTTCATTCTTTTCTTTAATATTTGAAAAAATATTTATCTAAAAATTTGATTGAATTAAAGATTCTTAAAATTCTATAGTGCTTTAAAATTTTCAAAAATTTCACACAGATGACTTTATACCATCCCATAATAACCCTTACCTTTTCCCCCTCTGCCTTTATTTTTTATTTTTTTTCTTTATTTTACTTTACAATACTGTATTGGTTTTGCCATACATTGACATGAATCCACCACAGGTGTATACAAGCTCCCAATCCTGAATCCCCTTCCCATCTCCCACCCCATATCATCTCTCTGGATCATCCCCATGCACCAGCCCCAAGCATCCTGTATCCTGTATCGAACATATACTGGCACTTAATTTCTTACATGATAGTATACATGTTTCAATGCCATTCTCCCAAATCATCCCACCCTTGCCCTCTCCCTCTGAGTCCAAAAGTCCGTGCTATACATCTGTGTCTCTTTTGCTGTCTCGCATACAGGGTTATCACTGCCATCTTTCTAAATTCCGTATATATGTGTCAGTATACTGTATTGGTGTTTTTCTTTCTGGATTACTTCACTCTGTATAATCAGCTCCAGTTTCATCCATCTCAATAGAACTGATTCAAATGTATTATTTTTAATGGCTGAGTAATACTCCATTATGTATATGTACCACAGGTTTCTCATCCATTCATCTGCTGATGGACATCTAAGTTGTTTCCATGTCCTGGCTATTATAAATAGTGCTGCAATGAACATTGGGGTACATGTGTGTCTTTCAATTCTGGTTTCCTTGGTGTGTATGCCCAGGAGTGGGATTGCTGGGTCATAAGGCAGCTCTATTTGCAATTTTTTAAGGAATCTCCACACTGTTTTCCATAGTGGCTGTACTAGTTTGCATTCCCATGAACAGTGTAAGAGGGTTCCCTTTTCTCCACATCCTCTCCAGCATTTATTGCTTGTAGATTTTTGGATCACAGCCATTCTGACTGGTGTGAAATGGTACCTCATTGTGGTCTTGATTTGTATTTCTCTGATAATGAGTGATGTTGAGCATCTTTTCATGTGTTTGTTAGCCATCCATATGTCTTCTTTGGTGAAATGTCTATTTAGTTCTTTGTCCCATTTTTTGATTGTGTCGTTTATTTTTCTGGAGTTGACCTGCATAAGTTGCTTGTATATTTTTGAAATTACTTGTTTGTCAGTTGCTTCATTTGCTATTGTTTTCTCCCATTCAGAAGGCTGTCTTTTCACCTTACTTATAGTTTCCTTTGTTGTGCAGAAGCTTTTAATTTTAATTAGGTCCCATTTGTTTATTTTTGCTTTTATTTCCAGTATTCTGGGAGGTGGATCATAGAGGATCCTGCTGTGACTTATGACGGGGAGTGTATTGCCTATGTTCTCCTCTAGGAGTTTTATGGTTTCTGGTCTTACGTTTAGATCTTTAATCCATTTTGAGTTTATTTTTGTGGTTGGTGTTAGAAAGTGATCTAGTTTCATTCTTCTACAAGTGGTTGACCAGTTTTCCCAGCACCACTTGTTAAAGAGATTGTCTTTACTCCATTGTGTATTCTTGCCTCCTTTGTCGAAGATAAGGTGTCCATAGGTGTGTGGATTTATCTCTGGGCTTTCTGTTTTGTTCCATTGATCTGTATTTCTGTCTTTGTGCCAGTACCATACTGTCTTGATGACTGTGGCTTTGTAGTAGAGCCTGAAGTCAGTCAGATTGATTCCTCCAGTTCCATTCTTCTTTCTCAAGATTTTTTGGCTATTCGAGGTTTTTTGTATTTCCATACAAATTGTGAGATAATTTGTTCTAGCTCTGTGAAAAATACCGCTGGTAGCTTGATAGAGATTGCATTGAATCTGTAGATTGCTTTGGGTTGTGTACTCATTTTCACTATATTGATTCTTCTGATCCATGAACATGGTATATTTCTCCATCTATTAGTGTCTCCTTTGATTTCTTTCATCAATGTTTTATAATTTTCTATACACAGGCCTTTAGTTTCTTTAGGTATGTATATTCCTAAGTATTTTATTCTTTTCGTTGCAATGGTGAATGGAATTGTTTTCTTAATTTCTTTTTCTACTTTCTCATTATTAGTGTATACGAATGCAAGGGATTTCTGAGTGTTGATTTTATATCCTGCCACTTTACTATATTCATTGATTAGCTCTAGTAATTTTCTGGTGGAGTCTTTAGGGTTTTCTATGTAGAGGATCATGTCATCAGCAAACAGTGAGAGTTTTACTTCTTCTTTTCCAGTTTGAATTCTGCTTACTTCTTTTTCTGCTCTGATTGCTGTGGCCAAAACTTCCAGAACTATGTTGAATAGTAGCAGTGAAAGTGGGCACCGTTGTCTTGTTCCTGACTTTAGGGGAAATGCTTTCAATTTTTCACCATTGAGGATAATGTTTGCTGTGGGTTTGTCATATATAGCTTTTATTAGGTTGAGGTATGTTCCTTCTATTCCTGCTTTCTGGAGAGTTTTAATTATAAATGGATGTTGAATTTTGTCAAAGGCCTTCTCTGCATCTATTGAGACAATCGTATGGCTTTTATTTTTCAATTTGTTAATGTGGTGAATTAAATTGATTGATTTGCAGATATTGAAGAATTCTTGCATCCCTGGGATAAAGCCCACTTAGTCATGGTGTATGATCTTTTTAATGTGTTGTTGGATTCTGATTGCTAGAATTTTGTTGAGGATTTTTGCATCTATGTTCATCAGCGATATTGGCCTATAGTTTTCTTTTTCTGTGGCATCTTTGTCACATTTTGGTATTAGGGTGATGGTGGCCTCATAGAATGAGTTTGGAAGTTTCCCTTCCTCTGCAATTTTCTGGAATAGTTTGAGTAGGATAGGTGTTAGCTCTTCTCTAAATTTTGGGTAGAATTCAGCTGTGAAGCCATCTGGACCTGGGCTTTTGTTTGCTGGAAGATTTCTGATTACAGTTTCAATTTCCGTGCTTGTGATGAGTCTGTGATGATTTTCTATTTCTTCCTGGTTCAGTTTTGCAAAGTTGTACTTTTCTAAGAATTTGTCCATTTCTTCCACATTGTCCATTTTATTGGCATATAATTGCTGATAGTAGTCTCATGATCCTTTGTATTTCTGTGTTGTCTGTTGTGATCTCTCCATTTTCATTTCTAATTTTATTGATTTAATTTTTCTCTCTTTGTTTCTTGATGAGTCTAGCTAATGGTTTGTCAATTTTATTTTCCTTTCAAAGAACCAGCTTTTTGCTTTGTTGATTTTTGCTCTAGTCTCTTTTGTTTCTTTTGAATTTATTTCTGCCCTAATTTTTAAGATTTCTTTCCTTCTACTAACTCTGGGGTTCTCCATTTCTTCCTTTTCTAGTTGCTTTAGGTGTAAAGTTAGGCTATTTATTTGACTTTTCTCTTGTTTCTTGAGGTATGCCTGCATTGCTATGAACTTTCCTCTAAGCACTGCTTTTATAGTGTCCCACAGGTTTTGGGTTGTTGTGTTTTCATTTTCATTCATTTCTATGCATAATTTGATTTCTTTTTTGATTTCTTCTGTGATTTGTTGGTTATTCAGAAGTGTGTTGTTCAGCCTCCATATGTTGGGATTTTTAATAGTTTTTCTCCCGTAATTGAGATCTAATCAGTGCATTATGGTCAGAAAGGTGCTTGGAATGATTTCGATTTTTTTGAATTTATCAAGGTTAGATTTATGGCCCAGTATGTGATCTATCCTGGAAAAGCTTCCGTGAGCACTTGAGAAAAAGGTCAAATTCATTGTTTTGGGGTGAAATGTCCTATAGATATCAATTAGGTCTAACTGGTCTATTGTATCATTTAAAGTTTGCATTTCTTTGTTAATTTTCTGTTTAGTTGATCTATCCATAGGTGTGAGTGTGGTATTAAAGTCTCCCACTATTATTGTGTTATTGTTAATTTCTCCTTTCATGCTTGTTAGCATTTGTCTTTGCGGTGCTCCTATGTTGGGTGCATATATATTTATCATTGTTATATCTTCTTCTTGGATTGATCCTTTGATAATTATGTAGTGGCCTTCTTTGTCTCTTTTCACAGCCTTTGTTTTAAAGTCTCTTTTACCAGAGATGAGTATTGCTACTCCTGCTCTCTTTTGTTCTCTGTTTGCATGGAATATCTTTTTCCAGACCTTCACTTTCAGTCTGTATGTGTCCGTTGTTTTGAGGTGGGTCTCTTGTAGGCAGCATATATAGGGAGCTTGTTTTTGTATCCATTCAGCCAGTCTTTGCCTTTTGATTGGGGCATTCGACCCATTTATGTTTAAGGTAATTATTGATAAGTGTGATCCTGTTGCCATTTACTTTATTGTTTTGGGTTTGGGTTTATATGCCCTTTTTGTGTTTCCTGTCTAGAGAAGATCCTTTAGTATTTGTTGGAGAGCTGGTTTGGTGGTGCTGAATTCTCTCAGCTTTTGTTTGTCTGTAAAGCTTTTGATTTCTCCTTCATATTTGAATGAGATCCTTGCTGGGTACAATAATCTGGGCTGTAGGTTATTTTCTTTCATCTCTTTAAGTATGTCTTGCCATTCCCTCCTGGCCTGAAGAGTTTCTATTGAAAGATCTGCAGTTATCCTTATGGGAATCCCCTTGTGTGTTATTTGTTGTTTTTCCCTTGCTGCTTTTAATATTTGTTCTTTGTGTTTGATCTTTGTTAATTTGATTAATATATGTCTTGGGGAGTTTCGCCTTGGGTTCATCCTGTTTGGAACTCTCTGGGTTTCTTGGACTTGGGTGATTATTTCCTTCCCCATTTTAGGGAAGTTTTCAACTATTATCTCCTCAAGAATTTTCTCATGGTCTTTCTATTTGTCTTCTTCTTCTGGGACTCCTATAATTTGAATGTTGGAGCGTTTCATATTGTCCTGGAGGTCTCTGAGGTTGTCCTCATTTCTTTTAATTTGTTTTTCTTTTTTTCCTCTCTGATTCATTTATTTCTACCATTCTATCTTCTATTTCACTAATCCTATCTTCTGGCTCCATTATTCTACTATTTGTTGCCTCCAGAGTGTTTCTGACCTCATTTATCGCATTATTCATTATATATTGACTCTTTTATTTCTTCTAGGTCCTTGTTAAACCTTTCTTGCATCTTCTCAATCCTTGTCTCCAGGCTATTTATCTGTGATTCCATTTTGATTTCAAGATTTTGGATCATTTTCACTATCAATATTCTGAACTCTTTCTCAGGTAGATTCCCTATCTCCTCCTCTTTGGTTTGGTTTGGTGGGCATTTCTCCTGTTCCTTTACCTGCTGGGTATGCCTCTGTCTCTTCATCTTGGTTATATTGCTGCGTTTGGGTTGGCCTTTCTATATTCTGGAAATTTGTGAAGTTCTCTTTATTATGGAGTTTCCTCACTGTGGGTGGGGTTGTATCAGTGGCTTGTCAAGGTTTCTTGGTTAGGGAGGCTTGTGTTGGAGTTCTGGTGGGTGGAGCTCGATTTCTTCTCTCTGGAGTGCTATGAATTGTCCAGTAATCCCCCTCCACTTTTACATTACCCTCTCTCCTTCCTTCTCCTCACTGGTAACCCCTAGTTTGTTCTCTAAATCTGTAAGTTCAGCTTTTGTTTGTCTTGCGATATATTCCTCCTTCCATTTTGATTTCTTCTTTAGCCTGCTATTTGCTCAAGAGTGTGGTTTTGAATTTCCAACCCTTTGTGAATTTTCCAGTTTTCCTTTTGTTATTGATATCTAGTTCCCTTTTCCTTTTGTTATTGATATCTAGTTCCGTTTCATTGTGGTTGGGAAAGATGCCTGAAATAGTACTAGTCTTCTGAAATTTGTTAAGAATTGTTTTGTGACCTGACATTTGATCAATCACAGACAATATTCTCTGTACGCTTGAGAGGAATGGACATTCTGCTGCTGTTGAGGAGAATGTTCTGTGTACATCTGTTATGGCCATTTGTTCAAGTCAGCTGCTGCTTTATCGATTTTCTGTCTGGATGATCTATTATTGAATGTGGGATATTGAAGTCTTCTACTAATACTGTATTGATGTCTATTTTTCCCTTCAATTATATCAGTGCTTGTTTTATATTTCCAGGTGCTCTTATGTTGGGTGTATATATAACTGTTGTGTCTTATTAATTGGCCTTTTTAACATTATGTAATGTCCCTTTTGTATCTTGTGACAGTTTTTGACTAAGTCTATTTTGTCTGACATAGGTGTGGTTACTTGTTCTCTTTTCTGTTTACTATTGCATGGGATCTCTTTTTAAATCCCTTCACTTTCAGTCCCTGTAAGTTCCTAAGTCTAAAATAAGTCTCTTTAGACAACATAGAGGTAGCTCTTCATTTTTTGTTTGTTTTTCATCCAATAACCACTCGATAGCTTTTGGTTGGTAAATTTAGTCCAGTATATTTACAATAATTACAAGTGAGAAGTTGCTACTGCTATTCTGTTCATTTATATCTGTCAATTTTTTGTTTGTTTATTTTGTTGCTTGTTTATTTCTCTTTCCTGTCTTCCTTTTTGACTTTGTCTTAATCTATTAAGGCCACTATAAAAAAAATACAATAATCTGGATGGCTGATAAAAAACCAAGCATTTATTTTTCACATTTTTTGAGTCTGGGATGTCCACAGTACTGCCAAATTCAAGCTCTGGTGACAGTCCACCTTCTGATTTACAGACAACACCTTCTAGCTGTAACTGCACATGGGAGCCGGTTCTAAGAGCCCTCTAGGGTTATTGATAAAATCACTGAACCCATTCATGAGGGCTCCATTCATACAGTCTATGCGCTTCTCAAGACCTCACTCCTGAATAGTCTCATATGGGGCATGAGGTTGCAGCATAAGATTTGGAGATGTAAACATTCAGTCCATAGCAGATTTGATCATTTTCTGGTGATATATTTGATTTTTTTTGTCTTTCTCTTTCTTTTTAACCTGCTATAGACTTTTTCTTTGTGACTTTATGAGATTTTCATAAAAATTCTGCCTTTGGACAATTCAATTATATTTCAGATATAATGTATTAAGACTTTTTAGCTCACTAATTACTAATATTAAACTATTCTATAATTTTTTCAATTTTCTATATCCTTAATAATGATATTGCCAAGATATATTTTATTTGTTTCCTACATTTGTTCTTCTGTTTATTTTTTCTTACATTAGTTCATTGGCCAAGATATCCAATAAAATGCCAAGCAGAAATAATAATAGTGTGTACTGATTTTTCCTCTAAGGAAAATGATTTGAATAATCCCTCATTATATACAATCATTGACTTAGTGGTTCTTTTTCTTTTTTAGATCCCTATTATTAAAAAAAATTTCTTGCAGTGACTACTAACCACAGTACTTCTCCTAAAGTAAAGTTATTGTTTTGTTTTTTTTTTTTTGCTTTAATGTGGTAAATTCTGTCAGTTGATTCCCAAATGTTAGAACTTTTATTATTCCTGCATTATGCTCTAGTTTCTTATGATGGACTTTGATTTTCTGTATTACTGGACTTGCTTTGCTAATATTTTGGTCAAGATTTTGCCATCTGCATTTATAACAAGGGTTGACCTGGGTTGTTTTTTCTTGTCAGGATTTGATATTAAAGTTAAAATTGTGATGCAGAATGAGATGGAAAATGTTTTTCTCTTTTTCTATCCTCTTCAAATATTTGTATAGTATTGGTGTTGTTTCTCTTAAACATATTTAGTAGAATTTGCTAATGAAGCTGTTTGGCATTGAACTTTTCACTTGTAGGAGAAGTTTCAATAATCAATGTAATTTCATGAACAGATAATAAAATATTATTTAGAATTCTATTTATTCGTCAGGTTATAAGTTATGTTTATTAAGGCATTTATTCATTTTGTTTTCACTTTCAAGCTTGATAATTCAAATGTTGGTTATAATTTGGTTGGTGGTTTGTAGTGATGCTCCTTTTTTGGGATTTTCTTTGTTTCAGGAGTCTCATGCTTTTCCAGCTGAGCTAGCTGAGTGCTCTTGGTTTTCTATTTTATATTTGAACAGTACTGGTTGTGTTTTTCAAGTTCATTAATAATACAGAAATTATTCTTGTTTCATTTCTGTTCTCTGTTTTATGATTTTACTTTTATTGATTTCTTTTGCTTTATTGTGTGGACGTTGCTTTCCTGTTCATTTTTTGTGCTTTCTGAAATGAAATTCATAATCATTGCTTTTAAAACTTTCTCATGTTAAGGCTATAAATTCCCCTAGCTTCATGAAATGCATTTTAAGGTATTTTCATTAACATTCAGATTAAAATATTTTCTAATTTTATCTGTGATTTCTTTTTTATGATGTTCTGTTGGTTATTTGGAAATAACTTCATTTCCAAAATGTTGACAATTCTTGCTCCGATCCCCTGCTTTTAAATTCATTTCTCTCTTTTCTTACCAATGTCAAGAGAGCATACATTGAATGGTATCAACACTTTGTAATTTATTGAGGCTGGCTTTATAAGCCAACATAAGGCCAATTGTGGAAAAATGTATATGTTCTTGAAAATTATGTGGACTCTGTTTTTTAAATGATTCATAGAGATTACATGTAGGGCTATGTCGTCTATGTTATTGTTAGTTTTATATAGTTTCTTTTAATACACTTTATGTATTTTATTGGGCTTTATGTTTCTTACACTATCAAACATTTTTATTTCTCTATTTTCCAATATACTTATTTCATAGATATAAAATAGATATATGTTTGCCATTCTTGTATAGTTTATAAATTATGTGCTTGACTTACTTAGGTTTTTGGTGATAGAGAATATTTTTATTATCTGTGTGTGTTCAATTACTCTATGATTCTAATAGCTTAACTTAGAACTACTCTAAATTTTTAAATGCTATCTCACAAAATGCAAAATCTGAATCTTACAGATTTTGTTCATAGCTATCAAATTAATTTCTCGATTTGGGAATTTTGTCTTTAAGTAGTTATTTCTTACATTGTATGAAATTAGTTTTAAATAATAGAAACCCATCCTTACTGCCTGTGCCTAAAGGGCAGTGATGGTGAGAAGTGGGTAAAGGATCTGATGAGTTTCCAGGCAGTGACTCTCTGACAGTTACTTCTCTGCTTATGTGTTTGAGTCTGATTATTTTGTAAGCGTCTCACATGCTTGCAGTACTTGGCAGGTGTGCAGTGGCCAAAGTGTATTGCCGTGAAAATGGCCAAAACCAGCCCAAAGTCCCGATGACATTTCAGGTCCAGTGCTCACCACTAACTAATTAAATTGGTGTCTATAACCTTTAGTTTAGCCTCTGGTTTGCTCCATGTGGCTCTCAGTCCATTCTTGAAATAATCAGCTCTGACGGGAGGCCCAGTTCTCCTGGGACGTGTAAGGTTATCAAGACTGTGCAGTAGGGTGTGTGATATTTCAGAATCTTAGAACAAATTGTAAACAAGGAGACTGTGAGGACTTTGTATTTGACTCTTAAATGTTATATACTTGATTCAACATTTAATTTCATACTAATTTAAAGGTTTAGAGTATTTCTTTTGGTGGTAATCTTGTTTATATTATATACAGAAACATTATGATACCTGCAAATTTGATACAGAAAATTGTATTTACTAAGTAATGAAATTTTATTTAATATAAAATAATTTATTTCCATAGTCAGCAAAAGTTCTATTTTATTCATATAGGAGAAGATAGATTTGAGAAGAATCCTGTAAATGAAAATGAATCCACCTGTATTTTCAGTATCATGTGTACTGTTCTTTCTCTAAAGCACTTACTTTATTATTTTACATTTTGCCATTAGTGTCATTCAGTTAAGGGACTAGAAACATTCATTTGGTTTAATATAAATTGTTATATATGTAATATATCTATGAATATTAATGATTAGGAATGTCATTCTTTAAAGACATTCTTCTTTGGAGCAGTAAGATTGAATGTGAGAAATGAATGGTTTTAGAGGCATCTCAAATACCTTGCATAGTGTATAACCTGTAATTTTTTAGGTCAGACATATAATTGCTAATCTTTAAATTCAATCCATATATCCGATAATTTTATACTTCACTATAACAAGACAAACATTTCAGAGAAGGTAAATAATAACATTACTATGAAAATATTTGCTAATAGAGCCTATTGTGTTCAACAAAATTAGCATAATTATTCTCTAATAAGAGTCAGCTTCGTTTCCATTGTTTCCAGTTTGATATATTCTACACAGCTCTTGTTCTCTTCAGGCGTTAGAAAATTTTATCAGGTGGGTGAATTTTGTTAATGATTAGGCTTATGGTTATTTGTGTTACCTATCTGGGTGACAGCTGCAGTCACTGCAAGCTCTGGTCCCAGGCAGGATATAAAGTTAACAGTTTGCTTTCAGCATTTTATTCACCTTATTTTGTAAATACATATGTCTTCTTTAATGTATGCTTCAATAACTCCAGTGATTTTTTTTTTTTTTTCACTTCTCTTAGTTCCTCTTTGTAAGTTGCAGCAGGACCAGGCTAGGGCTGGGTAGCATTCTAGTGCTATCCTAGCGCTGCCTGGTTTTCGTGAGTTAACTGTTCTAAACGTAGTGTCCTCTACCATGTGATGTTGGAAAGAATATTCCAGTTCTCTAATGCCCATCTGCAACTTGGGCATTACAGTAGCACTAAATGCAAACACTGCAATGAGAATGGGATGAGATAAAGCACAGTTAGATTTTAATGCAGTCCCTGGAGAAAAATGACTATGCATTGAATGTTAATTCCTGTGTTGTCATAGCGACTTACAGTCTCCCACAGCAGGACTGCTTAAGCATAAAATAAATGGGTCCTTCTCTCAAATGACAGTGCCAGTTGGATGTTATAGTTTGAAAAGTGAGCTTTGCTTCTTACAGTCGTTCAGTGATCCAGGTTGTTTCCACATCTTCCTTTATCCTCCCTGCTTTTGTCTCTCCTCCCTCCCCCCTCCCCTCCCCCATTCCCCTTCTCTCCCTCCTCCTCCCCCTCCTCCTACTTCCTAGTGATAGCAGTGGTGATGGTGATGAGGGTGATGATCTCTGTTTGGGGGGTATTATTATAATATACTCTTTGGAGTTTCTCTTCCTCCACAATGCCATCCATCAGAGCACTACCAGTTTGGTAACTTTGTTGAACCAATTTAGTCCTGCTTACTTCTAGTTTCTATCATCTCTTTGAGCATTCACCTTTTAAATGAAGCTTAATTCTCTTTATACAAATGGGTAACAGACAAGGCTGAGCATCACGTGGGAAGTGCCGGTTGGAAGTTGTGTCACAATGGAGATTCTCCCCTTGTCATATTGTTTTGTCAAGTCTCTATCAGTCTGGCATTGTATCCTCTGGTTCTACCTTTTCTAGAAACCAATGAAAGTTTTTCTTCTGTATTCTTAAGTGATTGTCCTAATAAAACATGATTTTAACTAGTTAAGAAACCTCTCAAAAGAACAATCAATATTCCATTAGTTGTTACTTCAAATTTACTAATCATTATTTAACTTGGGAGAAAAAAAGTTGAAACAATCAGAACCAACCTGCGAAAGTTTTTAACTGCCATACCTCTTAACCCATCCACATATTCACCCATGTATTCTGCCTTCTCCCTGTTACCATGGGTGAATGCATTGTAATCCTATCTAAGGTCCTTTTTGAATTGAAATCTAACCTGATTCTGAGGAGAGATGTGCTCATGTGATCTTGCAGCCTTTTTGTGTTCATGTGTTTGTAATTAATATGTGGGGTTCTTCAGTGCATGGATCTCAAGGCAGGGGCGTCCTCTTGCCCAAGGGCCCAAGGAGGTACTGTCTGCAAAATTATGTTGTTTTGACTTAATTGAATAAGCTTCATGAGCAGAGAAAGTAGCTTCTTAACTCATAGTAAAATCCATCCTGTCTTTTACATTTAAATTTTGGATACATCCCCTCTTGTGTTTTTTGTTGCCGTTGCTTGTTACTTTACTATAAATACCAAAAGTATTTATATTTTGCTTTTTGAGAAGCTTTTTACATATATTTAAAATCTGCTTGTGGTTTTGCAGAACTTCTCTGAATGATGTCTGCAAGGTAAAACCTGGAAAAATAGTTATATTTTTTTCAGATTAAGTGCCAAGTTGTTTCACTAACACATTTATTCCTCTGCAATGTGAGGTTACATCAAAATAACATATGATCACAAGAATGTGTACTTTCAGGTATACAATCTATGGGCATAGTGGCTAGCATATAAAAGATATTTCAAAAAAGTTCTTTCTCTAGATAAGACTCTGCAATTAACAAGTTTTATGATTAGATTAAATCCTAAACCTTCTGCCATTTCAGGGCTCCTTCAAATATGTTTTATGGTATTTGTTCATTTTCCTTTGGATTATTTACATAAAATAAAACTGAAGAAGTAGAAAATAAAATTCTGTATGCAGTCTTCTTTCCCAAGTATCATGTATATGAAATAATCTGTCAGCAATATTTTATTTCTTAATAAGATGGAAGATTCTGAAAGTGCATTTCAGAAAGGAGTAATGTAGTGGAAACCATGCCATTGAATCACATTTGTCTTCAGCCATGGGAGCTGTTAGTACATCCCTGGTATGGCTCGGTCATATATTCTTTGATACAGTAGAATTTAATCTGATAAAACAAATTCTATAGAAGATTTTATATCTCTGACAGTGAACTGTTCTCATTGTCAGAGGTCTATACATTTCTCTGGCCAGGTATAGAAAAATCTTACAGCCTGGCAGTTCATCCAAATTCCCACTTGTATTATTAGAGTGGAATTAAAAGTCCTAAAACTAGAATAGAATTAGATGGCCAGATGCTCAAGTGAATTGCTGCTACTTGGTTAGGCCTATTTCAGCTCCCAACCAGTATCTATAAATCAAAGTCATTTAAAGAAATATTTCAAAAAGTACTATCCCTACAGTTATCTTTAAAGACTGTTAATTAAGGCTTTTATATTAGGAAGCAAAAGTCTAATCAGAGAATCATGCTTATGCACTTATTCTCTTTATATCATTCATTATTTTAGGCAGTATCTATTTAATATTTCTGAGTAAAATAGAATAATATATGCCATTATAGTAGGTAAAATTGTACTAATACTTTCATTTAAAACTGATTAATTTTATAATACTTTAAAGGGTATTTTTTAATGAAGCAGCACTCATAAAAACTTCACTAACATAACTGAATTGTTAGTATGTAAAGTCTATCCAAATCACTTTTCACACCATCTCTGCTATCCAATTAATGATATTAAAGAGAAAAATTGTTTGTAATAAAATAAAAGATATTTGGAGAAAGTATCCTGATATTGACATTGGCTTAAAAAAAAACATTTTCTTTCAAGAAACGTATATAATAATGTTCAAATAAAAATTGTACACAGGTATCAGAGACAGTAAAACAGAATGAACTTAACCAAGGACATGAAAAATCTATACTCTGAAAGCTGTAAGACAATGATGTAATAAATTGAAGAAGACACATATATGTGGAAAGAGATGCTGTATTCATAGATCAGAAGATCCTCAGGTGTACAATTTAGTTACTCAGTAATTTTATAGATTATATTCCATGTAAATTTGTTATAAAATGTCTTTGGAAAGTCATCAAAAATATCCGCTACCATTTTCATTCCTAGAAAACTCCTTTCTGTTCTTTAAAACTGATCCCCCAAATGACTCTTCATGATACCTCCTTAATTTGTTCAAGGATAGCTGGTCTCTCCAGCTCTCTCTGCTGTTAGTGGTATGATTCTCTCTAATCTTTAACACATAGCACCAGTCCAACTGTGTTACAGGATTTTCATTTGTTTTCACGTTTCTAATTTCCAGAGAGCCAAGTCCTGTTTCCCATGTCTTTTCCCCCAAGATTGTATTTTTATAACATTGTCTTACTCTCCTTTTTTTTTCACCAGTTTCATTGAAGTACAATTGACCAATCGAATTGTACACTTAGAAGGTACAATGTGGTGATTTAATCTTGTGAAATGTCTACCAAGTCAGGCTAATTAATACATCCATCATGTCACAGACTACCATTTTTTCATTTATTTTAAGAGCATCCTTTCCTTCGGTTCAAGATATTGTCTTATCGACCGGATTACAGTAATTTTTGTAATGTTTCTTCTCTTCCCATATTTTGTGCACATATTTTTTCCTGTTGTTTGATATAATCTGTGCCTGTTCATGTTAGAAATTGTTTCAAATGCTGGGCTATTCTGACTTAGGAAAGAGTCGCTAAACACTAGCTGGAAGCGTTGCCTGCATGGGGAGGACCTGGGGATAGAGGATTCACTCTGGGGGTCACCGACATTTTGCTACAGAAACTTCAGTGGTCATACCATGCAGCCTCCTCCAGAGGCATCCCCAGTCTCATGGCTCATCTCTGTGCAGGGATGTGGATCTGGGATTCTCAGCACCCAAGCAGGAGTTTTCATTACTCTCCATTTCCACACAGTGCCTCCATCACTGTTGCCTACAGCCTCAAACTTGAAAGTCTACTTGGTCAATTCATGCAAGGAATAACTTTCCCACTGGCTTTGCAGGAGACAAGTAGGCTATCTGTCTGAACGTGTGCATGGGGTGTTAGGGAAAGCACCGAGGGGTGGGAGGGAGTCAGAGATCTAGGAAACTGAAGCTCCAGACAAACTTTCAAACAATATTAGATTTTCATCTTTTTTTTTTAAGTTTTCTGTCCTTCCTTTCTCTCCTTTCCTTCTTTCTATCCATCCATCTTTCCTTCTTTCCATCCATTCATCCATCTTTCCTGCCTTCCTCTCTTCCTTTCTTCTTGCAACCAGTTCCGTCAGTTTTT
Source organism: Capricornis sumatraensis (assembly GCF_032405125.1). Classification (NCBI taxonomy): domain Eukaryota; kingdom Metazoa; phylum Chordata; class Mammalia; order Artiodactyla; family Bovidae; genus Capricornis; species Capricornis sumatraensis. The sequence goes on along the minus strand of NC_091089.1, from coordinate 8,895,692 downwards.
TACACATTCCTGGGCTTTGGCTGTGAAAATGTTCTTGTTTATTACTGGCATCTCTTTTGGTGAACACTAACTATTCATTTTTAACTCATTATCTAATTATCCTTTTGCCAAAATATTTTCATCTTTCATTTCGGTTGCCTTTGCCTTGTGAACTCAAACATTCCTTTCTGAAACATCTTACTAATGTACTCACAAAGAGAGGAGATAGGCAACTATATTTAAGTTTGTTTTAAATGAGAGGTATTTCCAGTTGATATGCTTTTATTTTCATCCATTGTGTTTTGATGTTGTTGTTGGTGGTGATTGTAATGAATAGTTAAGTGTTTAAAAGTAAAATTGCATTCACATTGACTATATGATGCAATAATATGGTGAGTCCCAATAATTATGCTAGAACAAGAGAGTGGAATATCCACAGTTTAAGTCAGTGCAGTTTAGCTTTACAAAAATAATCTTTATTTAAGCCTCAAATGCACTAATATTGTTTGAACAGCTTGCATATACAAATGTTCCTGGTTAATTGTGTTAATATTCATCCTTACTCTGTGAGCACGTAGAAGGTAGGAGCCGTGAGCAAAGATCTCCCAGCTTTCATTGCTGCTCAGGAGAATAGAAAGCATTAGTACAATACTGACTAAATCTTTGTCTGACAAGTATTCTCCAACCACCTAAGCATGTATTTACTTAGGAGCAGAGTATGCTGATAGCAGTAAAGTGCTTCTCAGAACCAATTTACATTGATTCTCCTGAACTGCATGATATAGTAGAAATTTTAAATATACCAGTTGTGACTTTGTTTCTAAGAAACATACAACCTCAAAAAAGTACTAATTTTTCTGAAGTCTGAGTTGTTACTATATAATCGAGAAAAGATAATCACATTTAATTTTATTTAACTCTTATAACCTTCACTGAAGACAATGAATAAAGCGCACTTGAATCCTGAAGTCTAGGTTAAAATATAAACCTGTTAATGCTGAAAATAATGTAAAATTAAGGAGATGTTTGTCAAAGTTTCAAGTAAATTTATGAGAGACATTTCCATCACTTACAGGATAATTAATTTGCCTTTTGAAAGCTAATTATGTCTTTTAGGTTAGTGAAATTAAAGCTATGACATGAGAATTATGTGAATTTTCCATGAAAATTTGCAAGATAATAATTACCGAATGTATATCACCAGCCTAGATCTGCTTCATATTCTTTGGGCTCATCTCTATTTTCTTCTTGATATTTCCATGTGCATGTCTAATATCCGTCTCATTACTAATATGCACACAGTTGAATTCCAGATACACCTTTTATTCTAATGAAAGACTAGATTTGGGGAGGAAGTCACTTGGGAAAATTTATGTTTCTTTCAGAGAAAGCTGAGCTGGGAATTCAGACGGAAGAAGATGATGGAGATAACAGCATGACATCTGCTCAACATCTCCCCTTTAGCTCTATGGTAATTCTATCCAGTATCATGGATTTAAACACCATTTGCAAGATAACAATTACCGAATGTGTATCACCAGCCTAGATCTGCTTCATATTCTTTGGGCTCATCTCCATTTCCTTCTTGATATTTCCATGTGCATGTCTAATATCCGTCTCATTACTAATATGCACACAACTGAATTCTGGATACACCTTTTATTCTAACACCCTATGAACTTAGATCATCAGGTAATGGCAACTCTAACCTTTTATCTGCTTAAAGGGGAAATAGACTTTAAGTCATCTTTGATTCCTTATTTCTTCCATAATCCACAGATCCAACCATTTGGACAACCTTTCCGACTCTAATTTCAAGAGCTATTCATGATCAGATCAGGTACCTCTATCACATATAGCTATGTCTGCTCCCGGCAGTATTCAAGCCACTATCATTAATTAGCTTTATTTGTGCCATTGCACATGACTTCTGCAACTTCTGTGTACCCAAGCATTAACCTAAAATAGAGGTCATAGTGATCATTTTTAAAAGTAAGTTAAAGGTACAGAGAATATGGGATAGACTTGCCTTTCTCCCTTCTCCCCACTAGTATAGTTTATGAACCATTGAAATGATGCAGGAAGCATCTAAAGATTAAAAATGAAAAGTTGAAGGAGAAAGGCAGCCTAGTTAGGGACTCCAGCACTGGAAGAATTTATTACTGCAAGGTGTCTTACCATCCAATCCCCAACAGTGGTGGTGATATCAAAGTCTAGCATTTTCTGGACTACCAATCTAGCAAAAGTAGGCAGTCTAAAAATGCTACATGTCATGTAGGTTTCATGTCTCCCAGGATCAAAGGGAAGGGAGCATATGGCAGCCTGTTGACAAACACCCTCCTCCACTGAGCCTAAGAATACCTTTGTGTTGAAAGACACCAGGGGGCTGCTCTTCACCAGTAAACGGGATCCTGCCAGGGACCAAACCCTGAACAGGGAAGGCCCCTTGTAAGGACCAGCTAGAGTGTCTACTTTCTTTTTTTTTTTTTTAACATTTATTTTAATTGGATTACAGTATTGATTACAATATTGTAGTGGTTTTTGCCATACATTCACATGAATCAGCCATGGGTGGACATGTGTTCCCTATTCTGAACCCCCTCCCTCCTCCCTCCTCATCCCATCCCTCAGGGTCATCCCAGTGCACCGGCCCTGAGCACCGTCTCATGCATCGAACCTGGACTGGCGATCTGTTTCACATATGATAATATACATGTTTCAGTGCTATTCTGGAGTGTCTACTTTCAATGGACCCACCAGAATGACTGCTGATGGATAGGAAGTTATTTTGGAGGGTGATTAAAATCCTCTCAAATCAGAGTGTGGTTCTTTTTTGTGCAACTCTGTGAATGTGCTAAAAACCATTGAATTGTACACTTGAACAACTTTTATGGTCTGTGAATTATATCTCAATAACCTTTTAAAAAAAAACAACAAAAAAAATCAATGACCTATTACAACACACCTATCAGGATGGTTCAAATTAAAACACAGGTAACATGAAATTCTGCTGAAAAACTGTTTCCCTCGTACATTGACAATAGGAATATAAAATTATACAGCCTCTTTTGGAAGCAGTTTGGCAACTTCTTACAAAATAAAGATACATTTAACCATATGTCTAAGCAGTTGCACTCTTGGGCCTTGATCCCAAAGAAATGAAAATTCATGTTCATGCTGAAATCTGTAAATGAATGTGAATAGCAGCACTATTCATAATAGATCCAAGCTGGAAACAACCTAAATATCCTGTAACCAGTAGATGGTTAAACCAACTGGATACAGCCAAAGTATGGAATACCACTCATCAATAAAAGAGAATGGAGTGTGTACTCGTGCAGCAACTTGGATGGACCTCAAGAAAATGATGCTCAGTGAAATTAGCCATCTTAAAAGTTTACAGACCATATGATTCCACTTTTACAACATTTTTTAAATGACCAAATTAAGGGAACATAGAACAGATTAGTTGGTTGTTACAGTGGGTTAGGGAAAGAGACAGATGTAGGGTAAGGAAGATTGTTCTGGTTATAAAAGGGCCATGTAAGGAATCCTTGTTTTGATAGAATGTTCTCTATTTTGACTATGATTCTGGTAACACAGACCTTGCACATGTCATAAAACTGTATGGGCCTAAATGCACAGATAGGCACACACATAAATGACTATAATTAAACTAGAGAAATATGAATAAGATAAGTGGATTTCTTGGACACTCTTCTGATTGTGATGTTTTGTTAAAGTTTTACAGAATCCTAATAATTGAGGAACTGGGCAGAGGATAATCATTTGGTGGCTCAGACAGTAAAGCATCTATCTAAAATGCGGTAGACCTGCGTTCGATTCCTGGATTGGGAAGATCCCCTGGAGAAGGAAATGGCAATCCATTCCAGGATTATTGCCTGGAAAATCCCATGAACAGAGGAGCCTGGTAGGCTACAGTCCATGGGGTCGCAAAGAGTCGGACACGACTGAGCGACTTCACTTCACTTCAGGCAGAGGGTAGACAGGATCTCTGTATTATTACTAACAACCCACATGTGAATCTTATTTCAAAATAGTTTAATTTTAAAAAATTACATCAAAGCCATGTTATATTTTATCTGAAAAAAAAAAAAGCCTTCAGTATTTTCTTATGTCACACAAAATAAAAGTCTAAATTCTTACGAACAGAGCCTAGCAGAGCCCTCAGTGATCTGGCCCCATCCTGCTCTCAGGCTGTGCAAATCACCCCCTCGTTCACACAAGTCCAACCTCTCTAGGCTCTTGCAGCTGCTCAAAAATGTTGAAATATGTGCATAGTCTGTTGTCTCTGGTTGCAATATGCTTCCTCCATACATTCATTTTACTATCTCTCTTACCCAGTGAAAGCCTCTGTGTGTCAGGCATGGCCTCAGCTTTTCTTGTCCCTTTCTCTTTAGCTGTTGCTGTGGCAACCAGCTCTGCAGCTGTGTCCTGACTGCACCATGAATCTATCACATTCACTCCAGTGCTTGTTTTCCACTTCATCATGAGATGCCAGCAGAACCTGCCTCAGTGTAGGACAGTACATCTTACAGACCTTGCCTTCCCAGTGAGTGATGGAACTGGTGCTAAGCATTGCATAAATTGATCCCTTGGGCAGATAATGCTGCGACATCCTCCATGTGACCATCAGAGAGTTCCTGGCCGTGGGTTGGATTCCCTTCTTTCCTGTCTTAACCATCCCATTACTGTTCCTTGCATCACTTGTCAAAGTAGGTTGCCTGCAAACATCTGTTTGATTATTCTATCTGGATTACACAAACAGAAATCTTAGCTCTCTCAAACTTCATCAAGTTTGATTTTTCTCCCCCCTACAATACTTTTCATATTCTAAGATAATTTGTAATTGAATGATTTATCTTTTCTCACCCTAGTTATCTGCCTTTTCTCACTAGAAGGAAGGTAAGTTCCATAAGAATAGATAACTTTGGTTTATTCACTAGTGTATATGCTGCTGCTGCTGCTAAGTTGCTTCAGTCGTGTCTGACTCTGTGTTACCCATAGACGGCAGCCCACCAGGCTCCCCTGTCCCTGGAGTTCTCCAGGCAAGAACACTGGAGTGGGTTGCCATTTTCTTCTCCAATGCATGAAAGTGAAAAGTTGAAAGTGAAGTCGCTCAGTCTTGTCCAACTCTTCATGACCCCATGGACTGAAGCCTACCAGGCTCCTCCATCCATGGGATTTTCCAGGCAAGGTTACTGGAGTGAGTTGCCATCGCCTTCTCTGAGTGTATATGAAGCACTTACAAAAATGTCTGGCATAGCCTATTAATTTTACAAGTATCTGCTTAATAGGGTGACTGGTTTGAACCTCTCGTTTCTAAAAAGAGAGAACAAGTTTTGGATGAACATCTTAAAAGAATCATACATGATTCTAAGCATCAGCAGAACTACACTGAGGCTACAATCATTAAGGGAGATACGGACTGGGAAGGTTGATATTATGCATATTCAATTCCTCATTGTTAGAATGGATATGTTCTGTATGGATATTGGCATTCCCTTAATAGATGCTGGAAGACATGGTCACAAAGAGAGTCAATGAAAGATAACTGTAGAAAACGGGGAGTTGGCACAGAAAGGAAGAACAGAGACCATCAGATGTAACTGAGAGATGAAATCCAGTGAACACCCAGCATAGAAGCTCAAGACCATGTAAATGTGGTTAAACTGTTGTTCTCATCGCTGGTGATTTCAGGGAGTCGCTCCACAATCTTCATGTAAAAGAAAGTGAACCCACTTAGATAACAGCATCAATCAGCTCAAACCTGAAAATAACTGAACCCCTCCCTGTTCCATACAGAGAAAGAGATCTAATCTGAGGCACAAATTACAGGACATGAACGTGATTGGTTAATATTTCAACCTTAAAGAAATGCTCTCACAGACAGTGACACCTGCCAGTGCACCTTCCAGGGCAGGGAGGACACCTTTCACTTATTTCCTACTTCCAGGGAGATAAGAGTGTCAAAGTCTCTCTCTTACTTTGGCTCTCTCTTCTGCAACTTTAACTCACAGTAATCAGTATGACATTGAGGCACATCTTGGGGTGGTCTGCCCTGGGCCTCTACAAAACCAGGAAGTGTGCAGTTTACTCCTTCATACTTTTACTATTCAATTATCTAGAAACTGATGAGTGACTGTGTGTTTGGTGTCCTCTTGAGAGGCCATTCTGCAGCATCATTAGGCTGATGGCATATGGATGTGCCATGTTGGTGGAACCAAAGGATCTGTGTCATGTGATTACTCTGAGGCCATCTGGGTCTGAGAAATATGCACGACCCCATGTTGGTGAATCTGAAGCTCTGTTGGCCACTGCCAAAAGTTCTGTGAGCAAATTGGTCATACTTACATCTCACAAAGGTGGCTATGTCTTTATCAGGAAATATCACTGTCCCCTTTTTAGGTGGAAAAATATCCACTTCCCACCAAGTGGCTGGCTGGTCTCCTTGAGAGCCAGTACCATCTCAGTTCTAGTCTTTATTATTTTTTATAGCAGAACTCAAGTCACATCCTACTCTGCTTGCTTCCTTAGAGTCTCTTCTGTTTTCTCTGTATGTCTTTGGATGGTTATGATGCTTAGATCTGCCATTGGCTACTTAAACAGTACATTCTGAGTTGGCTTTTTTTTTTTTTTTAAGTCATCATGACATTATTTCCAAAAGTTCTGGGCAGCAGATTTTACTTTGATCGCATCATGTATTTGGTGTATTGTCTATAATTTTGGTAAAGAAGCCCAATCGATCTTCCATTCCATCTACAGTGTGTTCCTTAGAGGATAGCTATAGATGAAATGAAGTCATGGGCAGAAAAATGCTTTGCTTGGCATACTGTTAAATGAGATAAAGCCACTTAATGGAAATTATAGTCCTTCTCCGTTACAAATGATTGGGAAGAAATCAGTTCTAAGAATCAGAATAGTAATACATATTTTTAAGAAATACATTTAATGCTATTTGCCTTGGTAAATATTAACATTTTTCAATTGTACATAGTAGTAATCAATTAATGATTTCATGTTATAGCTCACCATTTTATTTATTGTAGGAGGTAGAAAACAGGTGTTTGTTCATATATTTGCACTTATGCATGTGTCTACAGAAAACATGCAGGCTGAAAACGTAAAACTCATGGTAAAGATAATGAAAAAGAAAGTAAAAGTCTGTGCCCTTAGTATATTAGACTTAGTGTGTTTGCAACATGAACAGATTGTTGGGACCTGACCTGAGCCATGACAGGCTCAACAGGCCACACTAGGCCTAAGCCTCAGGTTCTTGTAAGCATGAGTCATAATTCTGGGAAGCCCCACAAAGGTCCCTGATAACACCAAGGTCCCCGATGACACCAAGGTCCCTGATGACACCAAGGTCCCCCCTGATGATGCCAAGGTTAAATCAATCACCACGATGACCCAAGGTTGAGTCAATCACCACACGCCAACTACATTATTGCTGAGACAAAAGACTGCCTGTATATAAGCAGCTGTGATTTAGAACTCGGGGCCCTTGTCAAGATTCCACTGTGCTGGATGAGACCTGGGCCCTAACTCGAGTTAGCAATAAACCCCTTTATGCTTTTGCATTGCTGTGGACGTCTTATTCTCTCAGTTTTGGGGACTCGGACACTGGGCACAACATTTGGGGGCTCGTCCAGGATCCCTTTAACTGGGAAGAATAACACTCTCCTGGTAGAAGGGGTTTCCTCACTAAGAGGAAAGATATCTGAACACTGGTGTTAAGTCTGTAAAGGGAGTAAACCTAGCTGGCATAAGGCCAAGGCCCAGCATCGTGCTGGGAAGGCAGCCAGCTCTGTGGAAACCTTGTTGGTAAGATAACCTCAAGGGAAAGGAAGTTTCAGGGGGGCCCAAGAAGACCTAGTGCTGTGTTCTCGGCCGATGTGTATTTGTTATCTGTTTGTTGTGTCTGTGTGAGTGCCGGCATTGTCTCTGATCTTTGTGTGTTCATTTTGTCTCCTGTGTTCTTCTCTGTAATCATGGGGCAAGCAACTTCTACTCCTTTGTCCCTTATGACTGACCACTTTTCTGATTTTAAGTCTAGAGCACAAAATCTATCGGTGTTAGTGAAGAAGAACAAACTAAGGATATTTTGTTCCGCAGAGTGGCCTGCCTTTGATGTTGGCTGGCCAGGAGAAGGAACCTTCAGCCTGCCAATTATTCAAGCAATTAGAGAGAAAGTGCTCACTCCTGGCCCATCTGGACACCCAGACCAAACTCCCTATATTTTGATCTGACAAGATTTGATAGAAAAGCCACCGGCCTGGCTGAGACCTTTTATTCCCCAGCCCTTTACTTCCCCTTCCCCCACTTTGTCTATCCCGCAGGTACTTGTTATGAAAACATCCAAAGGAAAAAAAAAAATACAAAGAGAGCAAATGGCCAGATGAAACCGATATTCCAGGAATCCTCACTCTATCCTAACCTAATTGACCTAGAAACCGATCTCTCCCCACCCCGCTATGCGCATCCACCTTTGCCCCCTCAGGTACCTCAGATCTCGTCTGGAGGAACGCGAAGAGATACCAAACCCTCGGCCCCAACCCAGGATGGGGGCCCCGCCCAGGGAACTCGAGGAAGAACTAGGGGAGCCCTAAATGTGGCGGACGAGGACAGCCTGGAAACCCCCACCTCCACGGTCCGGGCACTTCCTGTTTGGGTGGGGCCAGGCCGCCCGGACAGGGAACGAACGTACCAATACTGGCCCTTTTCCACTGTGATTGTCAGCAGCTGTTACAAGTGCTTTTCACCACAGAGGAACGCGAACAGATATTGTCGGAAGCACAGAAAAATGTTCCAGGGGTAGATGGGAGACCTACAACGCAACCTAATCTGATTGATGAGAGATTCCCCCTGACGCGGCCCCAATGGGACTTCGAGCACACTAAAGGTAGGGAGTGTCTCTGAGTGTACCGCCAAACTCTAAAAGCCAGGAAACCAATAAATTTGGCTAAGGTACATCTGGTTAGACAGGAGCCAGAAGAGAGCTCGGCAGCCTTCCTTGAGAGATTAACGGAAACTTTTAGGCAGTATACCCCCGTGACCCACAGGCTGATGAGTCACGCGCGGCAATTATGCTAACATTTGTAAATCAGGCAGCCCCAGATATCAAGAGGAAACTGCAGAAAATAGGGAGGTTAGGAGAACAATCCATACAAGACCTGGTGAGGGCAACAGAGAGGGTTTTTAACCATAGAAAAACTCGAGAGAAAAGAAAAGAATGTGTTAGATGGTAAGAGGAAGTTCAAGGCCGAGGAAAACCGCAAGAATCAAAAAGAATTAACCCAGGCATTCTTTTCAGGGGTGAGACAAGGAGCTAATTCTCAGGGAACTAGTAAAGTCAGGCCGAGAGACAAAAGAAAAAGACTAAGAAAGGACCAATATACATATTGTCAAAAGCAAAGACACTGGAGAAGAGAGTGCCCTAAAAAAAAACCGGGGGAAAAATCCACCAGGAAAAAAAAGAAGCACCTCCCCCGGGGGCCCATGTCTTATATGCAGGAGATGATAACAATAAGCGGGGGTCAGGGCTCAGCCCCCCTCCCCGAGTCCTGGGTAACTACATGTGGAGGAAAAACCGGTTGGCTTCATGGTGGACACGGGGGCCCAATACTCAGTCCTTACTCCTCGTCAAGTGAGAGAACTTCTTGAGACTGCTGGGTATTGCAGGCTGTGGATCTTGGGGTTTGCTGAAAAGGCCCAGCCATTGTATGAAGGGAGCAAAGAGAGTAAAAACTGGACTTGGACTGAGCCAATGAGACAGGCATTTCAAGAACTTCAGCAGGCTTTGCTGAGAGCCCCAGCCCTTGCTGTCCCTAACCCGTCTAAGCACTTCCAACTGTTTGTGGATGAAAAACAGGGAGTAAAAAAGGGAGTCTCGACGCAGCAATGGGGGCCTTGGAAGTGACCTGTAGCCTACCTCTCTAAAAGACTGGACCCAATAGCCGCGGGGTGGCCTCCCTGCCTCCGAATCATCGCAGCCACTGCTCTCCTGGTCCATGATGCCAACAAGTTAACATATGGACAACAGCTCCTGGTCTACACTCCCCATGCCATTGAAGGGATTCTCAAGCAGCCCTCAGAGACTATAAAACCCCCATATTGACTGTGGAATTGCCACCCCTGAAAATGTGAACCCTGCCCCCAACCTCCAAATATTCCTCTTTCGATCTAAGCTGGATTCAAGAAAACGCCAACTGTCCAGAGGGCAAAGACAGATGGTATCGAGACCAAAATGACAACTTGTTGCTTCCGGCTAACTTGGGTTGACACCTTTGCACACACCTACATCAGACCACCCATCTGGGAGAGAAAAAGACTCTAGCACTCTTACAGACAGTGCATCTGCAGTTTCCCCAACAAAAGGCAACTATACAAGACATAGTCCATGCCTGTAAGGTGTGCCAGATGATGAGACCAGGAAAAGGACAGCACACGGGTATAAGGTACCAGGGAGAAAGGCTGGGACAACACTGGGAGATAGATTTTACAGAGGTAAGGCCAGGCAAGTATTGGTACCGTTATCTGTTAGTTCTGGTCTATACTTTCTCTGGGTGGGTGGAAGCATATCCCACTGAGGGAAACAGCAACATTGGTAGCTAAAAAACTCCTAGAAGAGATAGTGCCTAGGTTTGGGCTGCCGGTAACCATTGGCTCTGATAAGGGACCTGCTTTTGTGAGTCAAATTGTTCAGGAACTGGCCTTAGCTCTGGGGACCAAATAGAAACTACATTGCAAATACAATCCCCAGAGCTCAGGACAAGTAGAAAGAATGAATCAGACTCTAAAAAACTTTGGCAAAACTGGCAATAGAGACTGGTGGGGACTAGGTGACTCTCCTTCCCTTCACTTGCTTCCGAGCTCATAATACCCCCTCAAACGGCATCAAATCAAGACATTAGAGCCTAGATAGAAGGGTCCTTATGTTGTTCTTACTACCCCTACTGCCCTGAAGGTCGACGGTATTGGACCTTGGGTGCACTGTAACCACGTGCGCTGTGCCACTCTGGAGGAACAAAAAAGGCCCAGAGAAAATGGAAGGTGACACCACATCCCTCCAACCCTTTAAAGATAAAGCTCACCCGTCAACAGGACCCAGACGAATCATGCTGGATCCTCAGATAGAGGAAGATTCCTCTATATGATCAAAAGACAGGGGGGAATGTTGGGACCTGACATGAGCCATGACAGGCTCAACAGGCCACACTAGGCCTAAGCCTCAGGTTCTTGTAAGCATGAGTCATAATTCTGGGAAGCCCCACCAAGGTCCCCGATGACACCAAGGTCCCCGATGACACCAAGGTCCCCCCTGATGATGCCAAGGTTAAATCAATCACCACGATGACCCAAGGTTGAGTCAATCACCACACGCCAGCTACACTATTGCTGAGACAAAAGACTGCCTGTATATAAACAGCTGTAATTTAGAGCTCAGGGCCCTCGTCAAGATTCCACTGTGCTGGATGAGACCTGGGCCCTAACTCGAGTTAGCAATAAACCCCTTTATGCTTTTGCATTGCTGTGGACGTCTTATTCTCTCAGTTTTGGAGACTCGGACACTGGGCACAACACAGATGACTGTGAATGTGGTGATAGCATTACCAATGACTGAATACTTCTCAGATTAAATTGTGACTGATGATAGAGACCTCTGAGAATATATACTTTCAAGATTACATGCAGGCTATGTAAGATGTGAAACTTTATCTTTGTTCATAACTGTTGTAATAGTTATGCTGTTGAGAAATACGGTAGAGAAACAAGTATTTATACTTCACACTGTTGCAAATTCTCTACTTAAACGATAAGCCATGTTTACTTCCTATTAGGATTATCTTGTCTTCTCTAACCCTTCATTCTTTTTCTCTTTCCCTGATCCTTCACTGCTACATGTATTTTCTGTTATTCATTCCTCTTGTCTTGTTATTTGTTATAAAGTATATAAGATATCCCTAATTTGCCAAAGCTTTCCTTCTCTTACCTGTATCAAAATGTTCAAACTCACTCTGCTTTTTATTTTCCTACCCATCATTTCTGAGTAAAGGAACAATCAATGCAAGTCAACTAAGTGAAACTCTACTCTTTTAATGTGTTTTAACCTCACCTCATGTGAAGAGTTGACTCATTGGAAAAGACTCTGATGCTGGGAGGGATTGGGGGCAGGAGGAGAAGGGGACGACCAAAGATGAGATGGCTGGAATGCATCACTGACTCGGACGTGAGTCTGAGTGAACTGTGGGAGTTGGTGATGGACAGGGAGGCCTGGTGTGCTGTGATTCATGGGGTCGCAAAGAGTCGGACATGACTGAGTGACTGAACTGAACTGAACTGAACTGAATGATAGAAACAGCAGATAACCATGTTGAAGTGAAGTCACAAAAGAAAATCATGGGGGATGTTTACTATGTAAATCTTACTTAAGCATGTCAAGTAATTAGTCTATCTGAAGATTATATTGGCTAATATAATCTAATGGCTAATCCCATTAGTCAATATTTCTGTTCTCCATGCACTATTCTCTTCCCATATTAAGAAGTTTGGGAGATAATAATGCCCAAGAAGCTGACAATAAACTATTTTTCATCCCATCACCAGAAGACCTAACAACGTGTAATATTTGCTACATCCTTTGAAGGAAAAATTAAAGAAAAATAAAGATCAGATGTCACTTTCCTTATTTTCTAATGGAGGGAATTCATTATCCCAACAGACTACTTATATTTACAGTTTATTTTTATAGATATTTCATATGTTCAAATGAATCATTTAAATATAGAATTAAAGCCTCAAATTTTCCTCTTTCAGGAATTTGAATGTACATCTATAATTGCATATCAATATACATTTAGGTAGCAGTGACACATAATATGTTGGGAAGATCCCCTGGAGGAGGATAATGGCAATTCACTCCAGCATTCTTGCTTGAAAAATCCCAGGAACAGAGGAGCCTGGTAGGCTACAGTTTAAAGGGTCACAAAGAGTTGGAAATGACTGAGCAACTAAGCATGCACACATAGTATAATTAGTTAGAAATTTAGTTATATGATAACACAATTATATAATCATAAGTTAATATATTTACATTACAAGGGGTTAATATGTCAATATATTACTGTGTGCATATTTATGTGTGTGTTTATGTGTAACAATGTATTTAAAGCATCTTAAACCCAAAATGGCTTCCTTGATAGCTCAGTTGGTAAAGAATCCACCAGCAATGCAGGAGACCCTGGTTTGATTCCTGGGTGGGGAAGATCCACTGGAGAAGTGATATGCTATCCACTCCATGATTCTTGGGCTTCCCTTGTGGTTCAGCTGGTAAAGAATTCGCCTGCAATGTGGGAGATCTGGGTTCAATCCCTGGGTTGGAAAGATCCCCTGGAGAAGGGAAAGGCTACCCACTCCAGTATTCTGGCCTGGAGAATTCAATGGACTATATAGTCCATGGGGTTGCAAAGAGTCGGACATGACTGAGTGACCTTCACTTTCACCAGAGGGTCCCAGGAGACAGTCCATAGCTCTAACAGCAGAAGTGCCAGTTGGCCTGACTAGAAGAGGGTCTTTTCACGTCCCTCTCCTAGAGCTGCTGTTGAGTTCTGTTGAGCTTGCTGTATTTACCCAGGAAACAGGAACTGATTTCTTCTCTTCTTTGAACTATTTTCTTTTCATTTTTTAATTTAAATGTAGATGATTTGCAATGTAGTAGTTTCTTCTGTATGACATGAATCGGCTATACATATGCAAATATCCCCTCCCTCTTGAACAATTTTCATGTAATGACAATAGTAGATATCAAAACTATCCCTTCAAACTTATGACTGTCTTAAAGTTCTTGAGGGGTTCATTGTTCAACTAGTATACCAATGGCCTTTATTTATGAAAAGAAAAAAAAAATCGTGAAATATTGGCAAAAAGATCTTTCTCAGCATACTTCATTTTGGGATTGTTTATTTAGTTTTAGATTGTCCTCAAACTCTCTTGCAATTTTTAGAGTTGTGTCATTTCTTCTAGATTACATTGTCCTTGTCATTTTCCACTAATAGCAAGAAGACAAATTTCCACATTTTTCAGCTTATTTATTGAATTTTTACTATATGTTCAGACAGTGGATTATACACTTTCTAGGCATTAATTCATTTGATTATTACAACATTATGCATTGGGCACAATTATTAGCCATCTCTTCTTTAGAGAAAATATTTTCTTATCTAATCTATATATAATGTGCTTCGTTGCAAGTCTACAAGAATATGGAGATCAAATATGATGTGTTGACCACTGCTGTTTGTTGCTCTGCTGTCTAAGGCATCTTTACATTTCCAAGGGAAGATGGATGTTCTCAGTATGGTCACTGTTGGGTAGAGAAAGGCCAGACATCAGATTATTCTCTGGGTCAAAAATTGGAATCACTCTATTTTGGTAAAACTCTGGAGATACAATGTTTAGCTTCTCTGTGAATATAAAAGCTAATGTGTCTGAGTCTTTCTGACCCTTTGGACTGTAGCCTGCCAGACTCCTCTGTCCATGGAATTCTCCAAGTAAGAATACTGGAGTGGGTTGCCAATTCCTCCAGGGGATCCTCTCAACCCAGGGATTGAACCCATGTTCCCAGTGGCTTCTACATTTGCAGCAAATTCTTTACCACTGCACCACATGGGAAGCAAAAACTAACATCGTTTGGCTTAATACAGGGAAAAGTAAGCCAAAATTAAAACTTTTTAAGATCAAAGATATGGCCTAAAGGGAAAAATTATAAAAAGAAAAAAGAACTGCCTTCTCTCTTATTAAAAACAGTTAAAACTACTTGATCTTTTGACAGACATTAAAATTAGACATTCAGAAAAGAAACTATTTCTTGAGATCTCTTTCCTGGTTGATAATTTATGCAATTTCATCATTTTATATCTATATAATTTATATTTATATATAAAGTACATAATTATATCTAATTTAGGTTTCATTATTATGTTAAAATATAAGAATTTTAACATTTGTTAAAAAGGAAAATATTATCAAAGCACTCAATGGCTTTCTGAGTTTAGAAATTCCATGACTAAATAAGGTGAACATTTTTAAACAATAGTGTTTCTACTTTATGTGATATCAAAAATAGTCAAACTTGGGAACAAAATTAGAATGGTGTGCAAGGGGCAGGAAAAGGGTTAAAAGGGAGAATTATTTGTCAGTGGATACAGTTTTCTTCTGCATAATGATGGTCTGAGGTTTGTTGCCCAACAATGTGGAGATACTTAATTTTAGATGGTAAATTTAACATTATGCGTTTTTACCAACATTTAAAAAATCAAGTTATGTAAT
The DNA here is from genome assembly GCF_032405125.1 of Capricornis sumatraensis. Taxonomy (NCBI): domain Eukaryota; kingdom Metazoa; phylum Chordata; class Mammalia; order Artiodactyla; family Bovidae; genus Capricornis; species Capricornis sumatraensis. Next base: position 8,880,362 of record NC_091089.1, on the reverse strand, counting down.
TCTGCTTAGCTTTTATCCAAGACAGTTGACTACTATAGAATTTTTGCTTTGCTACATAACATATATAATTGACTTGTCATTTTGTCAAAAAATATCCCAGTGTTTTGATTGGAATTGCATTGATTTTATAGATTAAATTGGAATTAATTGACATTTACAAAATGGTGAGCTTTTCAAAATCTTTATAGTACATCTCTATATTTAAGTAATCTTAAAAATCTCTCAGCAATGTTTAGCAGTTTTTCATGTAAAGACCTTGTATAACTTACATTAATTTTATTATAACAGTACTTATTTTATGCTTTTATAGAATTTTATAGCCTAAATTATTTCAAATTTTGAAGCAAATTCTATATTTAGCATACAGGCACATTTGTTGATGTTTTTTGTGAAGAAATAGATAATCAAACTACAGTTATGGTTATATATGTATACATATGCATATAATATACATTTATAATACATAAATAACAATCAGTCCACTTTGGCTTCCTTTCATCCTTTATGCTTTAACAGTTTCCTCAGGAAGTATGGTATGTATTGCATCCTTATTTTCATTGGTTTACTCAGAAGAAAGGAATTCTTCATTCTTTGGCATCCAGTTGGAAGACTATACTATTTGTACAGTCTTTTTTAAAGCACAGCCTTACAATTATTTTTATTTGAATAAGTAGAGAAGCATAAATGGAAGGGAGTGATAAATTGTCCAAAAGTTCAAGTGTTAAATTTTTCCATGTTCTCAAAAGTCATTTCCTTTCTAAGTAAGGACATTTGCTGTGCTTTTTTTGTTTCTTATAGATGTTGGTTCTTATAATACAAAAGTGGTATAAAGTTATTTCTCCTCTTTCAGTAGCTTATCCTTTCAGTCATGAAACATACAACACGTATAGACATCAAGACTGAGTCCACTTATCAGTCCACTTAAGACTGATCTCTTATAGACAACCATGTTGATTTCTGTCCTCAAATTTTAAATATCATTAACTGTACAGGAACAGAGTCTCAGTTTATTGTGAACATCTCCTTTCAGTTTGGGTATTTGGAATGAAAATTGTCAAGTGACAGGTTATGATGCTCTTCAGTTGTTTCCAACATGTTACAGAAAGTCAGAGACAGATTTATCCACTGCGCTCATTCTGTTAGTGTGCAGCAAAATTTTTATTTATGTGACTATATTAATACTTCCAAATTTGAAGGTTTTGAATAGTATTCACATGCTCATTCTGAGAAGGGAGAGGATTCACTGAAAATATTTGCTTAGGTTTTAGTAGTGGGACTAACAACTAGCTGTTACTGCATTAGACCTAAGACTTTCCCTAACAAAGAACCTTTAATAAAATGAAAGCTGTGTTGTTGACAAGGTCCTCTCAGCAAACATTACTGGACACTGTTAAAGATAGAACTCATCAATAATATTGATTTATCATGATCACATTCAGGGCAGCAAATGTTAAGTACTATTGAATAAAATAATGCCAAGAAATTAACGAAAGTTATTGCAACCCACAGAGACCAAGACATTACATTTATCACTGAGTTAAGACCACATCTTAGAAGGAGGTCTGTTTCCTCTCTACATGTGTAGCATACATTTTTTTTTTAATGAATTAAATAGTATTGTGGAATTGGATTGATTTTTGTCCATGCATTCAGGAACCTGTTTTCCCACACAATAGAAAAACCATTTATTTTCTCCTCTGTAGCATTTCTTTAATGCTAGGTAATCTCTGTACCTGTATTGTGAGCTTTGTCTCAAGAGTATACTCCATTATTGATATATTTAGTCACAGGAGAAAAGCACGCTGAAAGGAGCATAAATCAAAAACATGTACACAAATATTTCAAAAGATTGAATGCTTTGTTCTGTATTTTAAAAAAAATAATAATCTACCAGCATACTGTCATCGACAGTATCAGAGGTAGAAACACACTTGGATATATGTTCAGCATACAAACGGATGCCCAGTTGAATTTGCAAAAGATCCTTTTTCCTATTTTAACATTGAGAAACAATTCCAGATTTTGCAGAATGTATAAATTGGGGATCAAGAAACCCAACCTTTTCTTCTTGTCAGAAGTATTCAATACTTGCCATGCAATGCTTTTACTCTCTTGCCAAGTGTGGGTTATTTATTCTTGTCTGTTTAAAACTTTATAGAAAGTGATTTAATTGTTTAACAATGTAGCAGGCATGGACAGTTGGTAAGAAAAAAAATGTGAGAAATGAAAATCCCAGATTTTGCGGTATGGGATTAGATTAGTGCACATATAGAGAGATACCTTAAAACACTAGGTTGCTAAATCAAGAAGTAATCAGAGTGTGTATGACCTGGTTAAAAAACCAGTTTTTAAATTGAGTCATCCATGCGAGGGAGCAATGAGGAATCTTGAAATTAACTCAAGAGAAATAAAAGCCCTGTTTAAGTCAAGATATGAATATGGTACTAATAGAATTTCAACTACAGGATTTATTGTTTGCAACTATATAGATCATTTTGGAACTACATAGACCATGAGAACTTAAACAAGTTTCCCTGGTAACCATTAATAAACACTTACGCTCAAGGGAACCATCTCCTAAGCTTTAACGATAATGTATATGTGATTTGCCACCAAACAATTTTTGTGTCATATTCTAAAAAAAATTATAAATTTGTAGAATATTTCTTAAAAGTGGCTTAGTGTCATTGTCTTGTTATCCATTATTTCTACCTATATATCCTTCTATGAAAAAATTCAGACGATGTGTCCCCTCTATCTGTGATATGATTATTTCTTCAAGTTTTAAATATTTTACTATATAATACTATACAATTAATGGGTAGTTTACGCTCTGAAAATAATTTACTTTTTAAGATATTTTTGATACTTTTTTGTTTTTATAATTTTGAGATTTTGTTTTGTGTCCTGGACATTATAGCCAGAGTATTTTCACTGAAAAGTCATGGTTGGGATTGAAGCGACAGGAAGTTAAGTACTTTTTGAAAATCCAAGATTAAAAAGCATGATTCACAGTTTGATACTTCTTACAGGAAACAAAAAAGTTTTTTTGTAAGAAAGATGACATGAAAATTGACTGGGGGAGGTGGTGTGGGAAGCAGAAACTAGATTATTTAAAGCCTTTTTTTATTTTGAAATTCGTGTTAAAGGCCTAAATATCCAATTTGTGTCCTAAAAAAGGAAATAGTCTGAAACAACAACAACAACAAAACTCAAAGCAACAATGTATGGTTAGCATATGAATATACAAATAAAATTGAGTCATGGACATTTTTTCAAAAATATTGTGTTTTTAAATTGAAATCCAATGTATTTATAACATTAAAAAGACATCAAATCATCTCTAAAATGTCCACATTAACATATAGATGTGTGCATACAAAAATTATAACTTTTATCATCTAAAAGCTATGATTATCACTGCTGTTCTTACTGCTTCTGGTGCTGCTGTTTGTCTGTTTTTATCCACCTCTATTTGGGGGACAAAAAATCAGTGAATTATTTTTTGTGCTCAGACTCACAGTAATTGAAATTTCTCCCTTTTCTGATACTGTCTTTTGTTCATGTATTTTACTGAAGACTGGAGACTGGCAGAGTGTAATAAACCATGTAGGATTATACACACATACACACACATATATGTGTGTATTTCTGTGTATATATATAGGCTTCCTAGTGGTAAAGAAGCTTCCTGTGGGTTTGATCCATGGATTGGGAAGATCCCCTGGAGGAGGGCATGGCAGCCCACTGCAGTATTTTTGCCTAGAGAATGCCATGGACAGAGGAGCCTGGTGGGCTACAGTCCATGGGGCCACAGAGAGTTGGACACAACTGAGTACAGCATATATATGTGTGTGTGGGCTTACTCTCTTGTCAGCCCTCATTTTACTGTACATACATGTCCTGAGTTAATCCCTTCAACAATGGCATGAGGTGGTATTTCCCTCCTTTGGAAAAAGATGCAGTTTTCACTAATGAAGAGATTTTTTAAGGACAGATGCTTTATCATTGCTACTTTAGCAGCTGGACTGAAAATGGGGAGTTTGTTCATTTCTACTGTCCTTCCCTTAAATTATATTTGAGATTTTCCTTTACCCTACAGTGAACATTATCTCCACTGTGTCTCAATCAAATTTTACCCCTTTCAACTTTGAGATTGTTTAGATTTTTCAAACAGTAATCTTCTGTGGACTCATTGGCCTATATAGAACCATGTAAATCAATAAAACATAAATTAGCTGAAATTAATAAACCATTTCACAGGTTTCTTTAATGGACCTATATATATATTCTAAGGTAGGAGTCATCTAGATATCTTACCACTTATTCTCTTTTTATTTGGGCTTCCAAATTCCCCTGTTTATTCTTAAAATGAGACATGGTGATAATTCTTCTGAAATATAGGTAGGCAGGTATGAACAGAAACTACATTTGAAAATAGAACAGAATTAAATGACTGGAAGACTTAGGAAATTTGGACTAAGAGACACAAATACAGTATTTCACTCCCAGATAGACTATGTATTGGGTTGGCCAAAATGTTTGTTTGGGTTTTTCCATAACATCTTAAGAAAAAACCCAAATGAACTTTTTGGATAATCCAATACTTATGCATGCGCTTCCCTGATGGCTCAGTGGTAATGAATCTATCTGCCAATGGAGAAGATGCAAGTTCAATCTGTGGGCTGGAAAGGTCCTCTGGAGAAGGCAATGGCAACCCATTCCAGTATTCTTGCCTGGAGAATCCCTTGGACAAAGAAACCTGGCAGGATACAGTTGAACTTCACTTTTCCTATTAATCAAAATATATTTAAAAATATTTGCATTTATAAATATATTTAAATACTAGTAAGGTTTTCTCAAAATAATAAAGCTCACAATTATATGACCAGAATATTTTCCTAGTCAGTATTCAGAAAGCTTATGGGATTTGTCATTTCCTCCATAGGAGATGTATGGTATTATTTTTCTCTGCATTAAATGCTATGTCCTGTGACACCAAAAGGAAAGAGCTAACCTGTGGTAAATAATTTTTATGAATATAGAATATTTTTTACTATATGCATCTATCACTTCTTTAGTCATTAAAGTGCAATGGTCAAACTGTGTTTTTAAGGAAGTACACTGACATGCTAAGGAAGGCAAGGTCATTGGCTCATATAAAATGCTCAGTGAAAACCAGAGAAGCCAGAAGGAGAGGACAAATATACTGATATAATTATAAAGAATCAGTGAACCAAAGTGAAAATAGTTGCAGATATCGTAGATATTAGATAAGTGATATAAATAAACACTTTGAATATTAGCCAGAAGAATAATTATAAATATATTCATAACTAAAAGACACCTAAAAACCAAGAAAATATACAGGCTATCTCATCACCATAAAAATGATATCTGTCTGGTTTTGGAGACACAGAAATCTAATTATAAATTAAGTCATATAATTGCACAATTAATAAATAGACTGATAATAAAGATCCTCTTTAGAGAACTAAAATAAACCAGATTGGTAGGTGACTTTTTATTTTAGTATAGTAACTATACAGTTGGACTGCATTATTTAGGATGAACTTGAAATAAATTTTCATTAGATATTAATATTTTTCCTTTACTTCTCTTTACCTTATTGTAAATGCAATTTGTGTCTTCTCACATCACCTTTAATCATTTTCAGTACACAGAGTCCTTCTTTAGCTGTTCATTTATCTAATGTTACATTTACATAATGCCCAAAACAGAATATATTGTTTTCAAACACAGAATGTTTCCTTATTCCAGTTTAAAGAATCACCTATCTCTCTATATCATCTGTCCATCTGTCTACCAACTTCCTGCTATTAGAGTTCACATTGCTATAATTCGTGATTATTAATGTTATCATTTGGAAGTATTATAGTTTTCTGTAAGATACATGGGATTAGATAAATTTTGACTGCGAATGTGCAGAACATGGGAGTATGGATAATCTGTCTGTTAGCTTATACTATTAAGATTTATCTTGAGGAACCTTTAGCAGATTACAGTAGATAATTCATGGCTTTGACATTAAGTCTGCACTTTATGTCCTGCTGCACACGGGCAGGGAAGGACATGGGAAACTGCTCAGGCTGCCAGGTGTGGGAGAATCTGCCTGCTTCAGGTTCTCTGGGTGGAAGCCAGGGCTCTCAGGTCCTGTGGATAAATAGGTATTTCTCCTACCAGTGGATTTTCTGTCTGTGAGGGCTTGTCCTTGTCTGTGAGGACTTCCCTGATGGCTCTGTTGGTAAAGAATCCACCTGCAATGCTGGAGACCCCAGTTGGATTCCTGGGTCGGGAAGATCTGCTGGAGAAGGGATAGGCTACCCACTTCAGCATTTTGGGGCTTCCCTGGTGGCTCAGCTGGTAAAAAATCCGTCTGCAACATGGGAGACCTGAGTTTGATCCCTGGGTTGGGAAGATGCCCTGGAGAAGGGAAAGGCTACCCTCTCCAGAATTCCATGGACTGAACAGGGGTCCTTGTCTATGCAGCCATCATGATGTTGACCTAAGAACTTTCTTAATTCAGAGGAAGAATGTTCTCAGTTGGCTGCCATCAATGGCTAGGATGGACTCAGCTTTCCAGCCTGGGTTTGCTTCTGTTGGTGGGTGGGGAGGTAGTATGCCCTGTCCCTGTGCTGTTCCTTATGTCCTGGGTCCCAAACTGATTTCTGTTCTCTTTACTGCCTTGTAGAACCCTCCTTTGATCGCCTCTGACATACTTCCAGGAACTATATTAATTGTGGTGCTTAGCAGGGTGAGTTTGCAGCAAAGGATTGTGCCATCTTGCCTGGAACTGAATCTGTTATTTTTGTTGTTGTTGTTGAAGAATACACAGTTGGTAAGCACCTGTATGTATGTTTATATGTATGTGTGGGGATATACATTTGAACATTTATATCAGGGCATCTTATGCTAAATCATCTATTACTATTGCATTTATATATTTTCTCATGATATTTCCAAGAGTTTTAGTTGTACCTGTGTTGATGAAATGATATTTGGATCAGGAAGGTATCTATCTCTGTGAATGGAAACTTTAAAAAAAAATATTCTTCTTTCCTGCTCAGCACTTTCTCTTTGAAAATCACTTTTTAAAACAATCTTGCTCTGAGTTCAACTTCCATCAGTTTGTTTGCCATATAACTTTGAACAGTTTGTTCAACCTCTCCCTGTATCAGTATATAGTAAGGTATACAGTTCAGGCTTTAGGACCAATGATACCTAGGAAAAGACACTCTCCAGTCTCTATGTTGGCTGTGTAAAGTTGGACAGTAGGATTTACCTCTGCTTATCTCCATTTGTCATGTTTAAATAGAAATTATAATAAAACCCACTATATAGGTTTTTATCATGAGTGAATATGTGAACATAACAGTTACATGGTGAAATTTATATATGTTATATATATTATATATTAATATATAATATTACCATATAGCAATTATAAAATTATATATATACATATATATGTTTATGTTTATATTAAGATGTATTGCCGGAGAAGGCAATGGCACTGCACTCCAGTACTCTTGCCTGGAAAATCCCATGGACAGAGGAGCCTGGTAGGCTGCAGTCCATGGGGTCGCTAAGAGTCAGAAACGACTTGAGTGACTTCACTTTCACTTTTCACTTTCATGCATTGGAGAAGGAAATGGCAACCCACTCCAGTATTCTTGCCTGGAGAATCCCAGGTATGGGGGAGCCTGGTGGGCTGCTGTCTATGGGGTTGCACAGAGTCGGACACGACTGAAGCATCTTAGCAGCAGCAGCAGCAGCAGCAAGGTGTATTGCATAATATATATTAACTATACATTGCATATTATGTTAATATATAATATAGTATATAATAACTATGTTCAGGTAATATAACTATATTGCTGTTAACAACAAATAATTACTATTAGTTTTATTAAACTTGTTTCATTTTACAACATCTCTGATAATTATGATTTGTTGGTCATTGTGTTTTGTCTCTGTATTTATATCAATCTACATAATAATTTCTTCCATAAATATTACTTAAAGAGAGGCTCATGGTTTACTTTTAGTCAGCTCTACTTTGCTTTATAAGTGATGCTCATAATTCACAAACTTCTCTTTTGTAATTTCTTTATTCTTTATTTAATTTTGGCAATAAAACTTTTTGCCTTTAACTGTAATAGGCCCGGGGCTTCCCTTGTGGCTCTGCTGGTAAATAATCCACATGGAATGCCAGAAACCTGGGTTTGATCCCTGGGTTGGGAAGATCCCCTGGAAAAGGGAAAGGTTACCCACTCCAGTATTCTGGCCTGGAGAATTCCATGGACTATATCCATGGAGTTGCAAAGAGTCGGACACGACTGAGCGACTATCACATTCACTTTCAGGCCCAACGCCTGTGAAATTTTGCAAAAAAAAAAGACATATACACTGGAGCCCAGCTTGGACTCTGCCTTTTGCAGGATTTTATCTCCAAACCCACTCCAGTACTCTTGCCTGGAAAATCCCATGGACGGGGGACCCTCGTAGGCTACAGTCCATGGGGTCACAAAGAGTCAGACACGACTGAGCAAACGACACGTTTTAGGGGGCTACAGGGAAAAAATGAGCACATTGCAAATGGTAATTCAGTAAATAGAGCACTAAATTACTGACATGTAGTAAGCAGTGTGTAAATACATTATTTTGTGTATTTCTCAGAAAACTTTCATGGTCAATATTATTATTACTTTATGTTGAGTACTTACTGTCTTTTACCATCTCTGTCAATTTCCAAAGAAGCTTTTTTCCTCATTTTTTTTTTTGTGCTTTCTTTCCCATTTTCCTGAACTTCCTGAGTAGGATGCCTATCATTTTGTGTTTTCTATCCTGCTCATACAGCACACTGCAAGGCACATATTTGGTTATATGAGGAAATGAATAAAGTGGCTCTTAAAAATTAGGAAGACACTTCCAGTAGCCTTCCTGGTAGGAATTCCTCACAGAGGTCATATTTTATATTCTATAAAATCAAGTTCCTATTGGTGAGACTTCATTTAAATAGAGAGTCAATTTGTATTTTAAAATCATTGGCGCTGAGCTGCCTTATTCAGGAGGATGTTAATGCACTCAGTTGAGATTGCTGCTTAGTATTGTGTTTGCTTTTGTAGTTTTCACTATTAAGGAGAACAGTTGCTGATGAAAAGGGAGGAAAACTACTAAGCGCATTTGAGAATGAATGTGTGTTGTGTGTGTGTGTGTGTGTGTGTGTGTGTGTGTGTGTTGGGGTGCCTTTCAGCCTAGGGAGAAATAAGGGGAAACAGTAGGATTTGATGGAGGGTGGAGGGAGTGTCTAGATGGTGACCATGAATACATGTCAACCTCATGTTCTATATCAGTGCTGTCTCTAATCTTCTTGCCTCTTGATTTAATTGTGCCTTTGAGATTGTGTATTCTGATATAATATATTGTATAAAAAGTAAACTAAATTCTTTTTGTAGTTTTTACTTTAGTATCATATACAATAGGGTAATCAGAAAGTAGCATTGAATTCATCCAAGCCAATGTATTTCCTTTTGCAAGTTTTCCAATAATATCAAAGAGCATATATGAGCAACGCTTTTATTTATTATCAATATGCTAACATCCAAAATGCCTTTATATGTCATGTTTATATAAGTACTAGAAATGTCTATGTCCAAAGGTATTTTTGAAACACACAACTTAAACATTTAACAGCAACAGAAAAAAAAAATCAGTGTAAATTATGTTTCAGATATGGAATTCCCACATTAAAAACCACTTACTTAGAGAATAGTAGGGTATTGTTTGAGAAATGATACACTTTGTATTGATAAAGCTCTTTAGTTCTTGAGCTTTCATCATGAGAATATTATTTGTTTAATTTGCGGTTATGTTTGCTGCTTTGAAAGGAATTAATTTTGCTTGGAAATTATGGCTTTTGTTATATATGAGAACTTCTAAAACTGTCAGTCAGGCAGGAAATCAGTCCTGAACACTCATTGGAAGGACTGATGCTGAAGGTGAAACTTCAATTCTTTGGCCACCTGATGCGAAGAACTGACTCATTGGAAAAGATCCTGATTCTGGGAAAGATTGAAGGCGGGAGGAGAAGGGGATGGCAGAGAATGAGATGGTTGGATGGCATCACCAAGTCAATGCACATGAGTTTGAGTAAGCTCCGGGAGTTGGTGATGGACAGGGAGGCCTGGCATGCTGCAGTCCAGGGGGTCACAAAGAGTTGGACATGACTCAGCGAGTAAACTGACTGACTGTATGTATTATTTCCACAGCTAAAAAACATTATTTCCACTCTTTATACTCTTTTTTTTACCTTTTTTTAAAAAAAATTTTAATTTTTACTTTATAATACTGTATTGGTTTTGCCATACATTGACATGAATCCACCACGGGTGTACATGAGTTCCCAAACATGAACCCCCCTCCCACCTCCCGCCCCATATCATCTCTCTGGATCACCCCCGTGCAACAGCCCCAAGCATCCTGTATCCTGCATCGAACATAGACTGGCGATTCATTTCTTACATGATAGTATACATGTTTCAAAGCCATTCTCCCAAATCATCCCACCCTCTCCCTCTCTCTCAGAGTCCAAAAGACCGCTCTACACATCTGTGTTTCTTTTGCTGTCTTGCACACAGGGTCATCATTGCCATCTTTATAAATTCCATATATATGTGTTAGTATACTGTATTGGTGTTTTTCTTTCTGGCTTACTTCACTCTGTATAATCGGCTCCAGTTTCATCCATCCTATTAGAACTGATTCAAATGTATTCTTTTCACTGGCTGAGTAATACTCCATTGTGTATATGTACCACTGCTTTCTTATCCATTCATCTGCTGATGGACATCTAGGTTGTTTCCATGTCCTGGCTATTATAAACAGTGCTGCAATGAACATTGGGGTACATGTGTCTCTTTCTATTCTGGTTTCCTTGGTGTGTATGCCCAGCAGTGGGATTGCTGGGTCATAAGGCAGTTCTATTTCCAGTTTTTTCAGGAATCTCCACACTGTTCTCCATAGTGGCTGTACTGGATTGCATTCCCACCAACAGTGTAAGAAGTTTCCCTTTTCTCCACATCCTCTCCAGCATTTATTGCTTGCAGACTTTTAGATCGCAGCCATTTTGACTGGTGTGAAATGGTACCTCATTGTGGTTTTGATTTGCATTTCTCTGATAATGAGTGATGTTGAGCATCTTTTCATGTGTTTGTTAGCCATCTGTATGTCTTCTTTGGAGAAATATCTATTTAGTTCTTTGGCCCATTTTTCATTTGGGTTGTTTATTTTTCTGGAATTGAGCTGTATAAGTTGCTTGTATATTTTTGAGATTAGTTGTTTGTCAGTTGCTTCATTTGCTATTATTTTCTCCCATTCCGAAGGCTGTCTTTTCACCTTGCTTATAGTTTCCTTTGTTGTGCAGAAGCTTTTAATTTTAATTAGATCCCATTTGTTTATTTTTGCTTTTATATCCAGAATTCTGGGAGGTGGATCATAGAGGATCCTGCTGTGATTTATGTCAGAGAGTGTTTTGCCTATGTTTTCCTATAGGAGTTTTATAGTTTCTGTTCTTACATTTAGATCTTTAATCCATTTTGAGTTTATTTTTGTGTGTGGTGTTAGAAAGTGATCTAGTTTCATTCTCCTACAAGTGGTTGACCAGTTTTCCCAGCACCACTTGTTAAAGAGATTGTCTTTACTCCATTTATATTCTTGCCTCCTTTATCCCAGGGATGCAAGGATTCTTCAATATCCACAAATCAATCAATGTAATTCACCACATTAACAAATTGAAAAATAAAAGCCATACGATTGTCTCAATAGATGCAGAGAAGGCCTTTGACAAAATTCAACATCCATTTATGATTTAAACTCTCCAGAAAGCAGGAATAGAAGGAACATACCTCAACATAATAAAAGCTATATATGACAAACCCACAGCAAACATTATCCTCAATGGTGAAAAATTGAAAGCATTTCCCCTAAAGTCAGGAACAAGACAAATGTGCCCACTTCCACTGCTACTATTCCACATAGTTCTGGAAGTTTTGGCCACAGCAATCAGGGCAGAAAAAGAAATAAAAGGAATCAAACCTGGAAAAGAAGAAGTAAAACTCTTACTGTTTGCTGATGACATGATCCTCTACATAGAAAACCCTAAAGACTCCACCAGAAAATTACTAGAGCTAATCAATGAATATAGTAAATTGGCAGGATACAAAATCAACACACAGAAATCCCTTGCATTTCTATACACTTGTAATGAGAAAGTAGAAAAAGAAATTAAGGAAACAATTCCATTCACCATTGCAATGAAAAGAATAAAATACTTAGGAATATATCTACCTAAAGAAACTAAAGACCTATATATAGAAAACTATAAAACACTGATGAAAGAAATCAAAGAGGACACTAATAGATGGAGAAATATACCATGTTCAAGGATTGGAAAAATCAATATAGTGAAAATGAGTATACTACCCAAAGCCATCTACAGATTCAATGCAATCCCTATCAAGCTACCAGCGGTATTTTTTGCAGAACTAGAACAAATAATTTCACGATTTGTATGGAAATACAAAAGCCTCGAATTGCCAAAGCAACCTTGAGAAAGAAGAATGGGACTGGAGAAATCAACTTGCCTGACTTCAGGCTCTACTACAAAGCCACAGTCATCAAGACAGTATGGTACTGGCACAAAGACAGAAATATAGATCAATGGAACAAAATAGAAAGCCCAGAGATAAATCCACACACATATGGACACCTTATCTTTATACTCTTAAAGAGTTTTCCTACTATTATAAATGCCAAATCATAAAATGCAGTGACTTGTTATTGATATTTTGGTAAGCATTACTCTAAAGGCATTATTACTTTAGGTAAAACAGAAAAAATATATGATGCTGATATATTGTGTATCTTTCTAGAAATATGCAATATGAATAGCCATGACTAGGATGAAGACACACTCCCTTTACCTTTGTTGTATTAGGTGTAGGTAGCTCTGGGCGCCAGAGAAGGCAATGGCGACCCGCTCCAGTACTCTTGCCTGGAAAATCCCATGGGGGGAGGAGCCCGGTGGGCTGCAGTCCATGGGGTCGCTAAGAGTCGGACACAACTGAGCGATTTCACTTTCAATCTTCACTTTCATGCATTGGAGAAGGACATGGCAACCCACTCTAGTGTTCTTGCCTGGAGAATCCCAGGGATGGAGGAGCCTGGTGGGCTGCTGTCTATGGGGTCACACAGAGTCAGACATGACTAAAGCGACTTAGCAGGAGCAGCAGCTCTGGGCGTACTGTGATGTCTGCTGGGTAATTCTTAATGTTTGCTCAGACTGTAGCGCGTAGCAGAAACTACCTACAAGGGTTTAGGCAAAAAGGAAGTCATCTTACCCACTTTTCCCCAAAACAGCCGATCAACCTTAGCAGTCTGTGTCATGGCCATCCCAGGATCTAGCTGTATTTTCACTTTTCTACAATGTGCTTGTGACTTTCATCCTCTGTCTCAAGGTGCAAAGGCAAAAATTAAACACACACACAAAGAAACAAATGCAAACCTGTTGGCAAGATTTCAAATGCGCTTCTGTGATTTCCAGTTGCTTTTTAGCAGCCAGAACCTCTTTTAGTGATTCTGGAAGCATTTTGTTTCAGAGACAGTGCTGCCTAAAATTAAACTGGGATTCTGTTCCTAAGAAAGAAAGAGGAATGGACTTCTGGTAGGCACCATAAGTGTCTATCCAATCGTTTCAAGAGACTGGCCTTCATCTTTTTTAGTCAAAGTTAGATTATTTTATCATTTTTAATTAATCTGAATCTGACCTGACCATAATCCTTATCTGCTCTATACCTAAGGAATGCTCCTTTCCTGTCTCATCCACAATGGAGATGGAGAAGTTTTATATAAAATATAATCTCATTATCATGGAAAAAAGTTTTATCATTAACTGGTATTTTATATTCAGGAGCATAAAATTGTTGAAAAAAATTAGCTTCATATACCAGGAGATTTCTCTGGTGACTTAGTTGTAAGAATCTGCCTACCAATGTAGGAGACATGGGTTCCATCCCTGGGTCAGGAAAACCCTCTGGAGAAGGAAAAGGCAACCAATTCCAGTATTCTCATCTGGGAAATCCCATGGACAGAGGAGCTTGGAGGGCTGCAATGAATGGGGTGGTAAAACTTAGTGACTAAACACCAGACAATCATGTTCTTAAAAATTTCAAATTTCTATGTTGATTGAGTAGAATGATTATTAAAGATGGATCCATTATTAAAAAGAGAAAATTTTAATTCATTACAGGGGTTAATAATGGCCTGTGGTTTGAGAAGATTCCAATTTTCTGATCTTCCAATTTTTCTTTCTTCCAATGGTAGAATCGTGGTAGAGTACTATTCACCATAGACTCAATGTCTGAAAGCATTAAGATGTTCTCTCACATTTAAAGCAACTGTGACAGGTGTCTGGCAATCATGAGAAATAATGATGTGTAAGACTTTCAGAAATGGATTGGGCATCAACTGATGTCACTTGTCATCTGGAGATTTCATTCCTGCTAAAATGCTCATGAAAATTATAGGACTCAATTTATTTTGCTTGGAGTTATATATAGAGATAATTTCATGCTTAGTAAAATGGTATAAACATATTGAATGTTATGTCAGAAAATGTACTTAAAGGAAACTCAGAAAAAATCATTTGCTTAAAAAACTATCCGTTATACAATGTGGTGACTAAGATTCCATTTTCACCCCTCATTTATAATCTCACTGTACTTTGCACCCACTTTTGGGGGTGATGTATTAAATATTTGGGACTGTGATTATTTTGGTTTAGATACATTAAATTTGAAGAGATGGTATCCACTCTTGCTCAGATTTTTTAAAAGTTATTTTTATTTTCTAAATTTAAGCAAATCCAGTAAGAGTGGAGTTTAAGTTATTAACATTTCTGAGAATTTCTTTCTTAGCCTAAAGTTTAAATGACTTTCCTTATTTTGTTATTCAATTATTATTTAATGAAAGCTGCTTTTACTTTGCCTAAAGCTCTTCTTTGACCAATATGAAAACACTTTGGTTGTTAAAATGATTTTTACTTCCATGGAGGACTATATTAGTGGCATTTTATTGGCACTGTTTATCTAACCGCATATTGACTTGGATGTTTAAATGCCAAATCACATCATGGGAGTTCTCTTGTGGAGAAGAACGCTATCTAAAACTTCACCAGTTCCAGAAAGTTTATATTTTCATTTAAGGAGCAAACCAAGGCTAAACCTAAGGATCTAGTTCTTTGTTCATTTGTTCCAAATTGTTCCGTTTTCATAGGGAAGGGATTCATACTGTTGGGCCCGTGTCAGAGAACAGAAATGTTGCAGAATCCAGGTTATCTAATTTTTTTTTTCCTTAAATTTATTTTTTTAACTGAAGGAAAATTGCTTTGCAACGTTGTGTTGCTTTCTGCCATACAATAGGGCGAATCAGCCGTGATTATACATATATATGCTCCCTCTTGAGCCTCCCGCCCCTCTTCAACCCACCCCTCCAGATCATCACACAGTGCCAGGCTGGGCTCCCCGTGTTTACACTTCAGCTTCCCGCTGGTTATCTACTATACACCTGGTCGTGTATATTAGGGTATATATGTCAGTGTTACTTTCTCCATTCATCCCACCCTCTTCTTCTCCATATGTCAGTGTTACTTTCTCCATTCATCCCACCCTCTCCTTCTCCTGGGATGATCTTAAATTCTTAACCTCAACTTTTTGGGATCCTTTAAATTTCTGTGGATGGATTTTTAAGATATTTTGCCTGTCAATTCTGACAAGAGCAACCCATTTTGGATCCACACTGGTGCTCTTTTGAGTAAAATTTCTGTCCTTGTAATTTTATTGTCAAAAGAATTTGACCCACAGTGATTAAGAATGACAGATCCAGCCAGAGCCCCTACAAAAGTGAGAGGCAGAACCAGAACTTAAAAGATCTGAGTTTCTGTGTGGGACATTCCCTATTAACCACACAATCTGTCATCTGAAGTTTATGCTTCTCTGGCAAAGGAATATTATTTTTCTTTTCCCCTGAAATGTCATGGATATCTGTGGGTTTTGGACGAGTTTGCAAGCTAGTACTACATATAATAAAAAGAAAAAAAAAATATCACTGAGAGGGAAAACAAAGTGAATGAAAACCATGTTGGGACAGTGTGCTCTTATAAACCATGCCATATACATTTCCATCCAGCCCTCCAAACCTTTCATGCAGCTGGCATGCAGTCAGCATTCTTCTCATGCAAGTAGGGGAAACAAGTAAATGGATAGACACATATTAAAGCCTACTCACTGGCAGTATAAATCACTTGTTACTTTGCATTTTAATACATAAACTATCCCTTCAAGCTAGATGCTTTGCTAAATAATTATCAGCTTCACTTGAGTTGTATATCCTGAAAAGAAATGGTTTTCCAGAGCCTTTCCCATGTGGGCTTGCCTGAAAAAGCAACATAAAATCCTTTTTAGAAGCCTTATTACCTTGATTCCTCTTCCTGTGGTTCCAGTTATTCAGGCCCTGTTCTCCACTGCTTTGTCATTTAAATCTGCAGCTGACATGACTAGTGTGGATGGGATATTTTTCCGTGCAGTACACATGTGCCTTTTTAGACTGCACTATATGTGGTTTTCTAGAGGGGAATTAAGTCCTTCATTTCCTTTCACATTCTTGATAGACTCAGGGAAAAACATATTGAACATAAATTGCTCAATAAAGTGTAACTTCCTTCTTTAATTTTCGAAAAGTTTTAGAGAAAATGATTCATGGTTGAGATCCACTGCTTTATATTATGTAATAGCTAAAATTCAGTTCAGCAATCTCTATACAAACAGTGAAGAGATTTCAGCACAAATTTGATAGTACAGAAGAAAAAATATGGGCTGTTGTGTCAGCAAGATTGGACTGCTGTAACAAAATGCCGTAGACTGGATGGCTTGAGAGACAGGTGTTTATTTCTCACCGTTCTGGAGGCTGGAAAGTCCTAAATCAAGGTGCTGGCAGGTTTGGGTCCTGCGTGTGTGTTCATTGCTCTTTGCGACCCCATGGTCTGTAGCCCACCAGGCTCCTCTGTCCATGGAGTTCTCCAGGCAAGAATACTAGAGTGGCTTAGCATTTCCTCCTCCAGAGAATCTTCCTAATGTAGGGGTGAAGCCCAGGCCTCTTGCATTGTAGGCAGATTCTTTACCATCTGAGCCCCCAGGGAAGCCCCCCAAATTATTTCCTGTCTTAGTTGTGGCATGCAGATTTTCTAGTTGTAGTGCCTAGGCTTAGTTGCTACACAATATGTCGGACCTTATTTCCCT
Source organism: Capricornis sumatraensis (assembly GCF_032405125.1). NCBI lineage: Eukaryota > Metazoa > Chordata > Mammalia > Artiodactyla > Bovidae > Capricornis > Capricornis sumatraensis. Next base: position 8,862,987 of record NC_091089.1, on the reverse strand, counting down.
TACCAGGAATCAAACTCATGTCCCCTGCGTTGTGAGAGCCCTTTTTCTGACTCAGAGAAGGAAACTTTCTTAATGTATCTTGAAATGGCAGAGAGCAAGAGAGCTCTGCCCTGTCTTCCTCCTCTTATAAGGGCACAAATTTTATGCTGTGGGCCCCACACTTCTGATCTAAGCCTTATTACCTCCCAAAGGTCCTACCTTCACACAGCAATGTGTTGGTCAAAACTGGAACATAGGAACGGATAGGGAGATACACAAGTATTCAGTCCATAATAGGCTGTTATCAAATTTCAAGTCAGTCTGTCACTCTCTTCAGGTGCTTTATATTGAGTAGGCCCAGAAGTTCATCTGGGTTTTTCCTTAAGATCTTATGGAAAAGTTCATTTCTATAAGATGGAAATGAATGAACTTTTGGCCATAAGTTCACACTCAGTTGGATTCGACTGTGCCCACCCTATGGACTGTAGCTCACCAGGCTCCTCTGTCCATCGGATTTTCCAGGCAAGAATACTAGAGTGGGTTGTCATTTTCTCCTCCAGCGGATCTGCCTGACACATGGGTTGAACCCATGTCTCCTTCAGGTCCTACATTGGCAGGCAGATTCTTTACCACTGAGCCACCTGGGAAGCCCTACTTTTTGCCAACTCAGTGTAATGATAGCATTCTTTATTAAATGCTGATCTTCCCTGGTAGCTCAGACGGTAAAGCGTCTGCCTACAATGTGGGAGACCTGGGTTTGATCACTGGGTTGGGAAGATCCCCTGGAGAAGGAAATGGCAACCCACTCCAGTATTTTTGCCTGGAAAAGCCCACAGACTGAGGAGCCTGGTAGGCTACAGTCCATGGGGTTGCAAAGAGTCAGACACGACTGAGTGATTTTCAAAGGGAGAATGTAAGTCATATAGTTCACCTGTGAGCTGTTTGTAATCTACTAAACAATTATTTCATATATGGTATTTTTCCAGCTCTCCATCACAGCACTCGTAGGCACATACTTCACTCTACAGGCTGACAGACTTTCATATGAACAGACTTTAATATGGCCCACGGCTGCTCACCTCCTGGAATTCACACCTTCTTCTCAGGTGTGGGTAGAACCTGTGACTTGTTTTTCATCATTAGCATAGTATAAAGATGATGGGATGGATATACGATGCTGCTGTGAGCAGCCTTTTCCTGTCCGGTTTTGAAGAAGTAAAGTGATGTGAATCTTATACCACGTGGAAATAACTTCAGCCAGCAACCTGAGGGAACTTGGATTGGCACCCTTCCCCAGTTGAGCCCCTCATCACCCCAGCAGTGGCTGCCACCTGGTTGCAGCTTAGCAAGATGTGAGCCCAGCCAAACCAGCTCAGAACCCTAACCCATGCAAACTGCTGAGAGATGGCTGTTGTTGTAAGCTGTTGGATTTGTGATGGTTATGCAGCAGTAAGAAACTAATATATATGGGGTTTATTATACCCGTTTTCAGTAGAAGAAACTCACCCAACAGCTAGACGGCAGACCCAAGAAAAAGATGAGTACATTGATTTAAAAATAAGAATCTCCATCCAACCTCAGACTAAAACATTTATCATTCAATCAGTGTTAGTCACTCAGTCGTGTCTGATTCTGCAACTCCCACAGACTGTAGCCCACCAGGCTCCTCTATCCATGGGATTCTCCAGGCAAGAATAGTGGAGCGGGTTGTGATTCCCTTCTCCAGGGGATCTTCCTGACCCAGGGATCAAACCTGGGTTTCCCAAATTGTGGGGAGATTCACTACTGTCTGTCCACAGGGAAGCCCTAAAACGTTTGTAGTATGTCACAGTTACTATTTCCCTTCAACACTGATTGCCTCCAGGTGATGGAATGCTGCTCTTTTGGGGCAATATTGTTTTTAATTTACTTGAGTGGGTGGAAATAGTCTTATATTTTCAGTAGCACCAACATGTGCTTTCTGAGAAGAAGTTCTCCCTCTGGGGAAAGGGGTAACAGAAGCACAGTCGAGAATCCCGAAGGGCTGCTCAGATCAACGGCCAACTGAGATCCAACCACTGGTCCCTCTCCCCCTGCCTGGCCTCACCGCCCCCTCCCCAAACCCCTCCCACACTCCTGCCCACCCTCCAGAGAGAGCGTGGATGCTGGAACCCATCCTAGGTAATAAGAACCACGTATTAACATTTAGCAGTATGAATATACTTAGAAAACATAATAACCTGCACAGATATTTGTATACTTAAGACAAGTGTTCTGTTCTGGACCTCCTAGGACCGTGGTGAGGAGGCAGTGGGTGGCTTTATGTCATAAACAGAATGGCACTGGTGACGCAGTTTTCAGATAACATGCCTCCTTGTGATTCAGCAGTTCTTAGAGAGAGTCAACCTGTAGAGAGTATAATGTGTCATTTTGTTTTCCACAAAAAAATTTTATGCTTCAAATTGATCATTATGCTCATCTGTATAGCACATTTTAGTATATGAGTTTCTTGACAAAGAAAAACAAGTGCATTGTTCTTCCTTTCCTTAAATAGCATCCCTCCTTGTGCTGAACTGCTACATAATTTCTGGGTAAGTGTCTTTATTATTCCTCCTGAGTGTAGTATGATCATCCAGGTGGGGTAAGGGTAATTCTTCAGTTCCTGATGGTCTACAGGTCAGCCAGCATCTCTAGAAGGATGGGCATTATAAAAGCAAAAACTTCAGTAATTCAAGATGTTTTATAACCTATTGCATAATTATGTCTTCAAATATTTATAAAGACCAGAATCATTGCTATAAAACATACGCAGGGATGATTAATGATTCTGCTTTCACATCACTGCTGAAGACAAAAGCAAGGCTTCTTTCTGTAGTTGCCGGGTATTCATTATCAACCACAAAACTATCAACCAGGCTGAGGATAAGGGTAGAAATGAAGGAGAGAATGCAAAGGGAAGAGAAAAGCTTATTCTGCTTGCCTCTTTCCGGCCAGGTCCTTATATTCTTTGAACATCTGTCACACTAAATCAAAGATGACGGGTGCAGTAGCAAATTGTTTCTATTTGGGTCACATCGGGGAAGACTCCGGTTCTTTCTAGCAAAATCTTGACATCTTGCTGTGATTCCTGTTCTCCGAAGTGCCTTCTGAGGAATCTGTGCTGCATAATAACTATATGCAAAAAATCGAAACATATGGCACAGAAAACTAATTACTGTATCAATATTTCACTCTGTTGTCAGTGATGGAATCTTTGTGGCAATTCTACAACTGTAGCTAAAAAGCAATGCCAGCGTGTTAAATACTGTCACTAGTGATATGCCTCCTACACCTCGCTTAGTTAAGTCACGTCTTACAGAGTTGTGCACTTGTTGTGTTTATGAAATAGTGTAACCTCTAGAGGGGTGCTAACTGACCCCTTAAACAGTTATTCTCCATCATGATTGAGCCTAATTAGGAGCCATATGCTCCCACAGTTTGCACACCATGGATATAACAAAATAAAACCTGCTCAACATTCAGCCTCTCAATGAAAAATATTAGTTAACAATGTAAGTGTATAAAAGTGAAAGTGAATGTCACTCTGTCATGTCTGGCTCTTTGTGACCCTAAGGACTATACAGTCCATGGAATTCTCCAGGCCAGAATACTGGAGTGGGTAGCCTTTCCCTTCTCCAGGGGATCTTTCCAACCCAGAGATTGAACCCACATCTCCTGCATTGCTGGTGGATTCTTTACTAGCTGAGCCACCAGGGAAGCCCAAGAATACTGGAGTGGGTAGCCTATCCCTTCTCCAGCGGATATTCCTGACCCAGGAATCCAACTGGGGTCTTCTGCATTGCAGGATAATTCTTTAGCAGCTGAGGTACCAGGGAAGCTCAATATCCAGGCTTTCAAAGAAAAATATTTGTTGACAATGTAAGGGTATACTCATCACTCAAAACTGTTAGGCAGACAGACGGACAAAGTCTGGTTGCAAATGAATATTGTGTGGTTGGTGGTGATGATATGGTCGAGAAGCTGTTGGCATTTTTTGAGGAATCACTGTGTACTAGACAATGCTTTAAATGACTTTAGCAAAGATGATCTCATTAAACATTTAAAAGAGTCTACTAGGCAGGTATTTTTACAAACATCTATAGGTGGGGAAATTCAAACAAGGGTATTTGTACGTCTTCAAGTCAGTCTACCACTGAATTAAAACTGTGGGATTTAAATACATTGACCAGATTCAGTGCACTAAACAATACTGCGCTGCTTTCATCCAACTTGAGTGACTACTTATCTGCAATGCAGCACATTTTATTCCATGGAGAGAAAATTTATCATAGGTCATAACTGGCACAATTTAGACAGAATAATGACAATACACTTAAATTTTGATCCAGAAATTTCGTTGGTGGACATTTTTCCAACAGACATGGAGATATTTATAAGTCTTTGTGGCATATAGATATATGTATAAGTCTTTGTGGCATAATCATAGTAAAAGACTGGAGACAATGGATAATTCTCTCCCTAGTCTGGCAGATAGATAATTATGATAAGTCAGTCTAATGAAGTACAACACTGCTAAAGCCATTCAGAAGAATAAGATAAACGTGTCTATTCAGATATGGTGAAATTACTGTGATATATACTTGGAGTCAAAAGTTAAGATGTAAAACAATGCTATGTACATTTAAGATAGATGAAAAATAGCATATGAATAAGGTCTTTGCATTGTATTGTTCAGTTGCTAAAACGTGTCTGGCTCTTTGTGACCTCATGGACTGCAGCACACCTGGCTTCCCTGTCCTTCACTATCTCCAGCAGTTTGCTCAAACGTACATCAATTGAGTCAGTGATCTTATCCAACCATCTCATCCTTTGTCACCTCCTCTCCTCCTGCCCTCAGTCTTTCCCAGAATCAGTTTTTTTTTTTCTTTCCAATAAGTGAACTCTGTATCAGGTGGCCAAAGTATTAGAGTTTCAGTTTCAGCCTCAATCCTTCCAGTGAATCTTCAGGACTGATATCGTTTAGGATTGACTGGTTCCATCTCCTTGCAGTCCGAGGGATTCTGAAGGGTCTTCTCCAGCACCACAATTCAAAAGCATCAATTCTTCAGCAGCACTCAGCCTTCTTTATGGTCCAAATGCACACCTGAATACTGGAAAAACCATAGCTTTGACTAGGGAGAACTTTGTAAAGGAATTCAGAGTTTTAGAGTTTAGGATGGAAGGAAGATTGACTGTCATATTAATTTGCTTTGGAATTCCTTGCATAAGCAAAATGTAGCATCATGAAAATAAAGTAGGGAGGTAAAGGGTAAATTTGAAAATAAGTAACAGAACAAGTGCCTAATTCACCTGCAATGAATTATTCTATTTGCCCAAGGGTGAGCTCTATCTCCTCACCTTGGAGCTCATGCTCTCTGTTAGAACAAAGGTTGGCAGGGCATATTTCAGGAAATTGTTGCAGGACATATTTGAGGAACTTGTAGGAAAGTGGGCTAAAAAGGTAGCTCAGTAGAATTCTGCCAATCATCCAGTTCCTCATGGAACACTTCATCCTTCACCGATTTTCTGCTGCAGCTCTTAGAAGCGACTCTCAATTCTATTTCACTCCAAGGATCGAAGCACTTCATTGTCATGTCAAGGGCAGAAAAAAGGAGGAAATTGTCCGATACATGACACTGCTGGATAGTGGCAGAAATGGAATAAAACTATGGGTTTCCTTATGTCAAATCACTTCTTTTTGACACTATTTAGATAGGAGAAGGCAGGTTCCACATCTCTGAATGGGATGAGGAGAAAACAGGGAGAGAGACGGAAGCAAACAAGCAAGTGAAGCTCTGACTGGATGTGACTCCATGTTCCCCATGGAATTTCCTGGACATAAAACTGCTTTCACAGAAAACACAACCCTCACTAAAGCTGCCCCAGGACTTCTTTGGTACTTGGTGCTCTTTGAAGGTGCATGAATGAAATGTGTTATGTTTCCCAGGGCAGAGAGGCCACCTACCATAGTGACAGGCTCTGGTGTTGATGGTCAGAAATAAGCTGGAGGACACTTTCCAAGTCTTTGCTGAGCTGCTCCAGGAAGGGCACCTTTCAGAAAGATGGCCACTTGCTTTATAATAAGCTTCCTAACCTGGGTTGACAAATTTCCTCTTGGGAATAGTGTAAGATACATAACTGGGACTTCACGTTTCGAAAGGCAGGATGTGACTAAAATTGTCCGCTTAAAGACACTCCCCTCCACCTACTCTCCCCTCATCTTCTAATACTGACAGTGGGTTGCATATCACATGTACACATATGCATGCACCCGTGTATGTATTCATATATTTATAAGTATGTATTTGCAAAGAAGCATTGAGTCTAGAGCCATAAGTTCTTTTGTTTCTAGTTACCACCATCTTCTTCCATCACAGAGAATTTACTGAATTTTAAAAAAAATTTAACTGAATGTTTTAACAGAAAACATTATCTGTATTTGAAGATCTGGGGGTAGTTGCATCATTCTTATCAGCACGTGCTGTCACTTCAGTCATGTCCGACTCTTTGCGACCCCATTGACTGTAGCCCACGAGACTCCTCTCTCCTTGGGATTCTTCATGCAGGAACACTGGAGTGGGCTGCCATTGCATTATCCATCTTATAAGCACAGCTATTAGCTATTTAGGCTTCCCTAGTGGTTCAGTGGCAAACAACCTGCCTGCCAAGCAGGAGATGTGAGTTTGATCCCTGGATCAGGGAGACCCCCCAGAAAAGGAACTGACAACCCGCTCTAGTATTCTTGTCTAGGAAACTCCATAGACGGAGGAGCCTGGAGGGCTATAGTCCATGGGGTTGCAAAGAGTTTGACACAACTTAGCAACTAAACAACAGCAGCAATAGCTATTCAGTGAAGGTTATATACTTTTGCTTCGCTCTTTCCCTCCCTCCTGATGCCTCTAGGATATCTTCAGTTCAGTCAGTTCATTGCTCAGTCGTGTCCAACTCTTTGCAACCCCATGAATCTCAGCACGCCAGGCCTCCCTATCCATCATCAACTCCTGGAGTTCACTCAAACTCACGTCCGTCAAGTCGGTGATGCCAACCAGCCATCTCATCTTCGGTTGCCCCCTTCTCCTCCTGCCCTCAATCCCTCCCAGCATCAGAGTCTTTTCCAATGAGTCAACTCTTTGCATGAGGTGGCCAAAGTACTGGAGTTTCATCTTCAGCATCAGTCCTTCCAAAGAACACCCTTTTACAATTTTCCACAGTTTATTGTGATCCACACAGTTAAAGGCTTAGGCATAGTCAATAAAGCAGAAATAGATGTTTTTTCTGGAACTCTCTTGCTTTTTCAATGATACAGTGGATTTTAGGATATCTTAGATACCCTAATTAACTTTGTAGATGGATGCCATTGAAAGGTCCGGCAAACCTGAACATGTTGCTGTAATGTGCTGTTGAGGATGAACATTCTAAATAATCTAGAAAAGCAAAAATTCTAAAAAAAAAAAAAAAATGTGAATCAAAATATGACCATAGGCTGTGTCTGTGAACAGAAAGAAAAAAATCAAATTAAGAAAAAGAGAAAAGAAGCTTCTCTATTGTTTTCATGCCTCCCTATATGGTACTGCTTCCAAGATCCAAAGTCAGGCTAATAAAACCCATGCTTGTAAATGACATAGGTTAAATGGACTGGCCTGGAAATATCTCTACCATTTGTAAAAAAATAAAAAAAAATTCACGGTGAATATGTAATCTAAATACTAAACAACTGAAAGATCTTTTGAGCTAGAAGTTACCAATCATTTAGGAGTGCCTGTACTTATCTTTTTTTAACCGTTTAAACCCACTTTCTGTTTTTGTTATATCTTGGTGTTTTGACATAATATAGATAATATATAGAATCAATAGATTAAATCCATAGTATTTCATTTTTAGTGATGGTGGTTTAGTTGCTAAATCATGTCCAACTCTTGCAACCTCACGGATTGTAGCTTGCCAGGCTCCTCTGTCCATGGGATTTAATTTTCTAGATAGCTCCAATTAATTCTGTTTCTCCTTTTCCATTTGTAATATAAATTGTGAAGTTATTTCTATAAGAGTCTTTGAGTAAAATATTATATAATTTAATTTAACTTGGAAAATCTTATAAAGTGAATTGTGTTTTAAAATATTATTCATATAATTTTGCATTAATATTTAATGCATCTTATTTAATAATATGTTATTCTGACCAGAGGGACTTTCTTAGTATATTATTGCCTCTATTATATTTGATAGAACTGCCAATTTTCAAATAGATCTGCACATACACATGATCAAGAGGACTAAACATTTTATTAACATTATTGAGTCTGACAGGGGAAGCATTCTGTTTTAATAAAACAGTATTCAGAATAGAAGTTACTACAGGCTAAATCAATATTAAATATTTCAACAGAATCAGTTCAGTAACAATATAAATTCACAGTCAACCTCTTTCTCTGCTGACAGAAACCAGAGCAACCAGCTATGTTTTATCAAAGGTAACTTTCTAAATTACTCAGATCATGAGCTTTGCTTGAATGCATTTTTCCCTGTAAGTAGCTAAATCATCTCCTATCAGGATTAATTATCACTGATAATGAATTCTCAGCTGCTGCTTCAGTGTAGAATTTAAAGAGTTTATAAAAACAGCAAAAGCATCTACCAATCATGTCTTATTGAAAAATAAAAAACACCAACAAAAAATACTTCCTTCTGCACTATGACAGGTAGAGGCACTTTCTCTATTAAGAGGATAGTATTATGAATATATGTGTTTTATTCTTTACTACATTTTTCGGTATAGCAGTGAAATATGGAGAATTTACAAAGTGGCACAAATTAATCTGAAAGGTCTCTAATAACTAACCTCTGCATGAAGACAGATATAAAGGTATAGCAACAGTGAAACTTTTTCTAGGTTTTCACACAAACATCTCTGGAAACTTAGCTAATATGCAGAAGTTAAAAACTTTTGCCACTTGTACAATCATACATATTTGGTTTTTTAATCTCGCTTTTTGCATTAAACTCTGAATTTAAAAATGGAAAACTTATTATCTCTCAAATATTACATTTGAAAGATATCTTCAGATGCTATGAACTGGGTCCTACAAAGTAAATAAAGTTTTAAAGTTTCCCTAGAAAATAAAATAAAATAAAGTTTCCCTAGAGAATCAAGAGGTAAAGTGGCAGAAGGTATACAAAAATGATATACATTCTTTCAACAGTAATCTCATTACCTTTGGAAAACATTAATGTATTTATTTTAATTGGAGGCTAATTACTTTACAATTTTTGTTTTCATTTCGGTCGGTACTTCCATGGAAACTGCTCGGTAACTGTTGCTCCTTCTCTTACCACTGCTTCATTATTTCACACCTGGGGGATAGTCATCTTTCACCTATCTTCTTCCCACTTTTTAGTCTTTTCTCTTGTCAAGTTATTAACAAATCAATTTTCCCTATTATTCCGATTTATCTTGTGGCTTCCTATTTTAGAGAAAAACTTTAAGAGGTGTCAATTTCTAGAGAGAAACTATGAGTTGCTAGAATTTGTAATCAAAATATTTACAAAACTTAATTCTCATCTTAATTTTCTGAATGTTGAGCTTTAAGCCAACTTTTTCACTCTTTCACTTTCATTAAGAGGCCTTTTAGTTCCTCTTCACTTTCTGCCATAAGGGTGGTGTCATCTGCATATCTGAGGTTATTGATGTTTCTCCTGGCAATCTGGATTCCAGCTTGTGCTTTTCCAGCCCAGCATTTCTCATGATGTAGTCTACATAGAAGTTAAATAAGCAGGGTGACAATATACAGCCTTGACGTACTCCTTTTCCTATTTGGAGCCAGTCTGTTGCTCCATGTCCAGTTCTAACCATTGCTTCCTGATCAGCAGTGCCAACAGGACTGGAAAAGGTCAGTTTTCATTCCAATCACAAAGAAAGGCAATGCCAAAGAATGCTCAAACTACTGCACAATTGCACTCATCTCACACACTGGTAAAGTGATGCTCAAAACTCTCCAGCCAAGCTTCAGCGTGAACTTCCAGATATTCCAGCTGGTTTTAGAAAAGGCAGAGGAACCAGAGATCAAATTGCCAACATCTGCTGGATCATCCAAAAAGCAAGAGAGTTCCAGAAAAACATCTATTTCTGTTTATTATCTATGCCAAAGCCTTTGACTGTGTGGATCACAATGAACTGTGGAAAATTGTAAAAGAGATGGGAATACCAGACCACCAGACCTGCCTCATGACAAACCTATATGCAGGTGAGGAAGCAACAGTTAGAACTGGACATGGAACAACAGACTGGTTTCAAATAGGAAAAGGAGTACATCAAGGCTGTATATTGTCACCCTGCTTATTTAACTTCTATGCAGAGTACATCATGAGAAACGCTGGGCTGGAAGAAGCACAAGCCGGAATCAAGATTGCTGGGAGAAATATCAATAACCTCAGATATGCAGATGACACCACCCTTATGGCAGAAAGTGAAGAGGAACCAAAAAGCCTCTCGATGAAAGTGAAAAAGGAGAGTGAAAAAGTTGGCTTAAAGCTCAATATTCAGAAAATGAAGATCATGGCATCTGGTCCCATCACTTCATGGGAAATAGATGGGAAATAGTGGAAGGAGTGTCAGACTTTATCTTTTTGGGCTCCAAAATCACTGCAGATGGTGACAGCAGCCATGAAATTAAAAGACACTTACTCCTTGGAAGGAAAGTTATGACCAACCTATATAGCATATTCAAAAGCAGAGACATTACTTTGCCGACTAAGGTCCGTCTAGTCAAGGCTATGGTTTTTCCAGTGGTCATGTATGGATGTGAGAGTAGGAGTGTGAAGAAAGCTGAGTGCTGAAGAATTAATGCTTTTGAACTGTGGTGTTGCAGAAGACTTTTGAGCATCCCTTGAACTGCAAGGAGATCCATCTAGTCCATTCTAAAGAAGATCAGTCCTGGGTGTTCATTAGAAGGACTGATGCTAAAGCTGAAACTCCAGTACTTTGGCCACCTGATGCGAAGAGTTGACTCATTGGAAAAGATTTTGATGCTGGGAGGGATTTGGGGGCAGGAGAAGGGGACGACAGAGGATGAGATGGCTGGATGGCATCACAAACTTGATGGACATGAGTTTGAGTAAACTCCGGGAGTTGGTGATTGACAGGGAGGCCTGGTATGCTGCAGTTCATGCGGTTGCAAAGAGTCGGACATGACTGAGCAATTGAACTGACTGAGTGACTGACTGACCTGCATATAGGATTCTCAAGATAGAGGTCAGGTGGTCTGATATTCCCATCTCTTTCACAATTTTCCAGTTTATTGTGATCCACACAGTTAAAGGCTTTGGCATAGTCAATAAAGCAGAAATAGATGTTTTTCTGGAACTCTCTTGCTTTTTTGATGATTCAGTGGATATTGGCATTTTGATCTCTGGTTCCTGTGCCTTTTCTAAAACCAGCTTGGACATCTGGAAGTTCATGGTTTATGTTGCTGAAGCCTGGGTTGGAGAATTTTGAGCATTACTTTACTAGTGTGTGAGATGAGTGCAATTGTGTGGTAGTTTGAGCATTCTTTGGCATTGCAATTCTTTGGGATTGGAATGAAAACTGACCTTTTCCAGTCCTGGGCCACTGCTGAGTTTTCCAAATTTGCTGGCATATTGAGTGTAGCACTTTCACAACATCATCTTTCAGGATTGCTCGCCTGGAATTCCATCACCTCCACTAGCTTTCTTTGTAGTGATGCTTCTAAGGCCCAGTTGACTTCACATTCCAGGATGTCTGGCTCTTGGTTCTCATCTGGTCTCCTTTCTCCAGGTACACCTGTCCAGCTATTCAGTTCCTTTTATCTTAGTAAATAATGTGAAGCAGTACTTGGAGACAGGTATTGACAATTCAGAAGCAAGTAGGGCAAGTTGCTTGTTCTTGAGAAACATGAGTCACATTTGAATCACAGGAATCACATTTGAAACAGAAATTCAGACTCTGGTGGAAGCAGAGGAGAAGGGCATGACACTTCTGAAACAGATGCATGTCATCACCATCTGCGATAACCCAATCACGTTCTCTGATTGGAAGATATGGACATGGGGGAAGGGAAGTTGGAGGTGGCTAACCAGATGCAGGGTATCCTATGTGACTGACTTGGGGAGCAAATTTGGCTTTCCCTGTTTGCTCATGAGTTAGAAGCAGAGGAGGCAGGGAGACGGAAGAAAAGGGGACAAAACAGGGTAGCTGGCCATTGTTGATCAAGCTCTGATCTTTCTGGGACAATCGCTGCTGAAGTCACAGATTGGTTTGCCAGGCTCCCTGCTACACAAATTATGATCAGAGTTCTCTTTGTCATGTATGACCTGTCAGTTGCCTGTTTGCGTATTTACACTCCCAGACTTGAGCATAAGGACACTGACAATTTAATACTCATTATGTATTCCTCTTGTCATATTGTAAATATTTAACAACCACAACAAAAACTGTATGAACTAATTAATACATAATTCTTTAATTGTTTGACTTGACTGTGTTAGTATTTGGTCCTTAACAAACATAGCTTAATTAATGTTTCCAGGAGAGTCACATATTAATCTCTGTATTAAAAAATAATAATATTTTGTCAGGTTAAATGTGGAAATGTTTTCAGTTTTACAGGGATCATGTGTGAAATTGTAATAATTTAAAGGACATTTGTTTTATTCTGGTCCCTGAAGAATGATGTTGATATGGATGAGGTTTTATAATGGGTCAGTAGCTGTTCTCCAGCTGTATCATCTTAATAACAAGTCTTCAATATGGTTAGTTTATTAATTTTTCTCAGGTGCAGGCTTATGATATTCACAATAATTATAGGGATAATTTAGAGACTTAAGTGTAAATATATGTTAAATAGATAAGTATTACACTTGTCAGTGTTGATTGGGCATTCACATTCCCGCCTTGTCTCTCTTCCTGCAAGAAATCAAATTAAGTCAAAATAAAATCAGAAGTTGCTTTTAGAGAGCATGTTGCTAGATCCCATAAGGCTGTGTGCCTGGCTTCTTGGGCTTTCCAAGTGGCACTAATGAAGAACTTGCCTGCTAATGCAGGAGACTTAAGTGACCTGGTTCGATCCCTGGATTGGGAAGATCCCCTGGAGAAGGGAATGGCAACCCACTCCAGCGTTCTTGCCTGGAGAATCCCATGAACAGAGGAGCCTGGCGGGCTACAGTCCACAGGGTCATGGTTCAGACAGGATTGAAGCGGCTTTGCATGCATGGCTCAAATACGTTTCATGGCTGTAAGATAGTCTGATGAACTTATCTCTAAATGGACAATATTTTCCTTCAGCTCTCTGAAGGAAGTACACTTCTTTCTTGGCTGTGCTTTTAAGTTCAACATTTGCTTAAATGATTTTCCTTATACAGTATTCTCACATTACAATTTATTTTTGTCAAAATTTTTCTTAGGCTAAATTACCTCTTTCCTCTGTTGGAAGTTTTGGCTTTGCCACTTGTTCCATTTCTTTTGTGTTCTGTTGTTGCTGAGGTCAGGGAGGAATTCATCATGGCTCTCTCCATGAGTCAGGTTTGGTCCTAATTCTGCTTGACTTGGTTGATTTTTCTGTTCCTCAGAAGACTTTTACCCCTCTCTGCTGCATGATGGTGGGGAGTTTCACATCAGAAAAATAGGTTTATTCTTCAAATTACAACAACTAAAATGAATAAAGACTTTGTATTGGAATGCAGGCTATGTGATATCAAAAGTTTATTAACATATGTAGGCTTAAAAAGCTGCAGAAAAATAGAACTCAATAAAAAGAATAGAATGGATGGACAGAAGAAAGAAAGAAAAGGCTTAGGTTGATGGAGGTCACAAGAGAATACTCATCCTAGAATTTTCCTGAAAAGTTAAGCTAATCAAGAGGACTGACTCTAGAATGTGTGGCTGCAGGTTGGGGAAGAAACTCTTCTCATAGACAGGTTGGGGAAGAAATGGCAGAGGACACCATAAGTGGCTTGTTTTTAAGAGAAAGTCATAGGAAATCTGATGGAGTGCAACAGAAATTCAGGGAGTGGCTGAATCCTGATGGAAGTAAGCACATGAATAAAATTCAAACTCCCAAGTTGTCAGAAAATATAAATTAAAACAATAATGAGATATTATTTCCCACTTATCTGCCTAGAAAAAATTTCAAAAAGGATAATATTGCCAAGGGGGGATGTCAGCCCATGGCCCTCTGATACATTTTCTTCGAAATGTAAATTGTTATTCTTTGCAAATAGCTCTTCCATAATACATATTACAATTAAAGGTGTATTTATTTCAACTCAACAATTCTACTCCTGGGAATCTTTTCCATATAAATATCAGCACATGTACTTAAAGAAACATGTATCAAATGGAATGAAATTAATGCCCATCATAGGGAAACAGCTGAGTAAATGGTGATACATCTAGTGACACTCAAAATATAAAAACAAGTAAAGGAATGTAAATTTATGTAAATATATCAAGATTAAATTTATGCATTTTTATTAAAAGAACTTTGTGACATAATTGCTTATCAAGTAATACATTATGCAAATCATCAAATCACTCTACTAATCTCTAAATAATTTATAGACTTTAAAAATAAATTGTTTACATATTTATTTGAGGTGAATATTCCTAATTAAATGCTTCCCTGCACTGGGATACAACTTGATACATGAAAATGTATTCAAATATTTTAATGATTCAATAGTAAATTGGTTGTCACTGGTCACATCCGATTTTTCTCAAAATCAGTGGCACTTCTCTTATCTTTTGTTAACTTAGCAATTGTATTAAAATAATTTGACCCTTTGATGTAACTTTTACTTATTGAATATGTCTGTTATCAACCTTATTCACCAACAGTAATGGGGATGTGCATTTAACTGGATGAATCATTTGTTAAGCAAATACATGGTGAAAGGTGAGAGAGTACAAACTGTTGCCAAGGTCCATCTCTGCCCCTGACTTTGAGTAACCTCTACATGTATCCTTCATCATTTGCAAGATGAAGACAACAATAGACTGCTTCTGTAGTTGTCAAATAAGATGCTTTACTGCAGCCTGCCTTAGAATGACTCTGTCCACGTTTACCTTTCTGTGAATGCTTGTGCCTGGTGGGCTATCTCAGGATGCCAACCACCTCGACCGTTGTCAGTGGAGAATGGACTTTCAGAGGGACAAGTATTCTCTGGTTTCTGTGACAACCTCCAAACACAGGCATGACTTCCATGCTAGAAGGACTTGCATCACCCGCTTACCTGCCCCCCTTTGCCTGCGGACTTTCTGAGAGTCGAGTGTGCAGTCTGTATCATGTGTGACTCCAGGGAACACTGATCCATGGTGGTGTCAGTTTATGGGACTATTTGGGCATTGCTTACTTGGATGCCCGCATGGTCCCACTGACTACACCGGGCACCTTTATCCATTCAGCTCAGAGGGAACTTGGGAACTCATGGGGGCGCGTGAGACCTGTGGTTGGTGAACTGTCAGGGGCTGAATCTTGAAGAGGGACCAAGTTAGCCCTGGAGGTGTGTGGGAGAACCAGCCAAAATTTAAACATTGTAACCAATTTTTCAGCTTCATTTAAGTTTTCGGCTGGGTAAATCCATAAAAGTGAAGGGAAGTCACTCAATCATGTCCAATTGTTTGCAACCCCATGGACTGTAGCCTACCAGTCTCCTCCGTCCATGGGATTCTCCAGGCAAGAGAACTGTAGTGGATTGCTGTTTCCTTCTCCAGGGGATCTTCCCAACCCAGGGATCGAACCCAGGTCTCTCTCATTGCAGGCAGATGCTTTACCTTCTGAGCCACCAGGGAAGCCAGGGTAAATCCATAGCATGGTAACAAATCATTTGGAAACTACATTTGATATCTATATCTGTCTCCTTCCTCTCAGTCAATCCATCTATCTATGGGAACACTTGTAGATGTACATTAACAATATATGTGAAAGAGGGCCATTAATGCAGGATACATCAAGTGATTTTAATTTCCTTTAAAAATTTTCAGAAAACTCATTTTTTAAAAAAATTAAGCATGGACATTTGGTGTGGTGGGTAAAATATCAAAGAACAGAACAGCTACTGCTGAAGTACAGGAACCAAAAGCAGAGTCCCCAGGTTTCCTGGAGAGAATGAAGGTGCCCCTTGGATGAACCATGTAGCTTTATACAGTGAATGCCTCGGAGGCATCCTGAGCATTTATGAAGCAATTGCGTGCCCGGGCACCGTTATGAGGGTCTTACTCACAAGTCTGGTCTTTGAATTCTTACATTGTTGCTAATGTCAGATACAAGGCTTTACACATATCAGATCTTCTGTCAAAAAGGGTGATGCCAACCGATGTGCCTAACAGAACTGCAAGAGCTGCAAATATTATTTTCATATGTAATAATGCCTAAAGGAAAAGGCAGGAAAGACATTGGCATTATGTTTTTCAAGCATAGGCATGTTATACAAAATTAACACACAAAACAAACTGAAAAAATAATGTGTAATTAATATAAAAATCAAAGCCATGATTTCTAACCATTAATAATAAAAGTTAAAAAGAAAAAAATCAGTTATCTAATAAAAATAGAAGTAAAACCAATGGAAAGAAGAATAATATGATAATTGTGTTTCTCACCTCTGAATTCAGACTAATTTCATAAATTCCCATTATAAAAATGCAGATTTTTTCTCATTTTTTATAAACTTTTTTATGTTTCAAAACATTTTTCAATGTTTTCATAAATATTCATTACTATAATTAAAATTGTGAATTAATACTAAATGACCTTATTCACTAGATTATTTTGAAAGTCAAGTAAATCATTTCACAATTTAGAAATGCTTTCTTTTGCATTGCCTAAAGCACGTTAGTAAATTTTGGCAATCAGTAATTATGATTAATAAACAAATTCAAGTTGCTATAACTATAGATACTATTGTATCTATGGTTACCAAGTGTATAAAAAGAAAATTTAATTGATTTAATTTTTTCAATTAAATTGGCAAATAATAGTAATAGAAACATCCCCTGACAAAGTTAGTAATGATTTTTTTAGTCAAATTTTATTACCAAAATACTTCTGATATTTTAAAAATATCTCCAGTTACAGTGGTAGTTTTAGATGAGTTGTAGTGCATATTATCCAGATATTCTCTGTTGTTGTTGTTTTTTTTTAATCTACAGATAAGTAGTCTAAAGATAAAATAACAGTTGTAAGGGTTTTTTGCTTTTATTTTATTTAACACTGAAGAAGTCATCATGCCTTGTTTATTGTGTGGAATGTATTAATTTTTCCTCATACATACATACTATTTCCATATCTATATTTAGATATCTAGTTATATATATCTATATATATGTATCTCTATATAGAAACATAAACATATACCTCTCTCTCCATCTCTCTGTTTTCATTTTTTAAATATAAATTTATTTATTTTAATTGGAGGTTAATTACTTTAAAATATTGTATTAGTTTTGCCATACATCAACATGAATCTGCCACAGGTATACATGTGTTCCCCATCCTGAACCCCCCTCCCTCCTCCCTCCCCATACCATCCTTCTGGGTCATCTCAGTGCACCAGCCCCAAGCATCCAGTATCATAAATCAAACCTGGACTGGTGATTCATTTCACATATGATATTATACATGTTTCAAAGGCATTCTCCCAAATCATCCCACCCACTCCTTCTCCCTCAGAGTCCAAAAGTCCGCTCTACACATCTGTGTCTTTTTTGCTGTCTTGCATACAGGGTTACCATCTTTCTAAATTCTATATATATGCGTTAGTATACTGTATTGGTGTTTTTCTTTCTGGCTTACTTCACTCTGTATAATCGGCTCCAGTTTCATCCACCTCATTAGACTGATTCAAATGTATTCTTTTCACTGGCTGAGTAATACTCCATTGTGTATATGTACCACAGCATTCTTATCCATTCATCTGCTGATGGACATCTACGTTGCTTCCATGCCCTGACTTTTATAAACAGTGTTGCGATGAACATTGGGGTACATGTGTCTCTTTCAGTGCTGGTTTCCTTGGTGTGTATGCCCAGAAGTGGGATTGCTGGGTCATAAGGCAGTTCTATTTCCAGGTTTTTAAGGAATCTTCACACTGTTCTCCATAGTGGCTGTACTAGATTGCATTCCCACCAACACTGTAAGAGGGTTCCCTTTTCTCCATACCCTCTCCAGCATTTATTGCTTGTAGACTTTTGGATCCCAGCCATTCTGACTGGCGTGAAATGGTACCTCATTGTGGTTTTGATTTGCATCTCTGATAATGAGTGATGTTGAGCATCTTTTCATGTGTTTGTTAGCCATCTGTATGTCTTCTTTGGAGAAATGTCTATTTAGCAGTTTGGCCCATGTTTTGATTGGGTCATTTATTTTTCTGGAATTGAGCTGCAGGAGTTACTTGTATATTTTTGAGATTAGTTGTTTGTCAGTTGCTTCATTTGCTATTATTTTCTTCCAATTTGAAGGCTGTCTTTTCACCTTGTTTGTAGTTTCTTTTGTTGTTCAGAAGCTTTTAAGTTTAATTAGATCCCATTTGCTTATTTTTGCTTTTATTTCCACTATTCTGTGAGGTGGGTCATAGAGGATCCTGCTGTGATGTATGTTGGAGCTTGTTTTGCCTATGTTCTCCTCTAGGAGTTTTATAATTTCTGGTCTTACGTTTAGATATTTAATCCATTTAGAGTTTATTTTGTGTATGGTGTTAGAAAGTGTTCCTGTTGCATTCTTCTACAGGTGGTGCACCAGTCTTCCCAGCACCACTTGTTAAAGAGATTGTCTTTAATCCATTGTACATTCTCGCCTCATTTGTCGAAGATAAGGTGTCCATATGTGTGTGGATTTATCTCTGGGCTTTCTGTTTTGTTCCATTTATCTATATTTCTGTCTTTGTGCCAGTACCATACTGTCTTGATGACTGTGGCTTTGTAGTAGAGCCTGAAGTCAAGCAGGTTGACTCCTCCAGTTCCATTCTTCTTTCTCAAGATTGCTTTGGCTATCCAAGGTTTTTTTGTATTCCCATACAAATTGTGAAATTATTTGTTGTAGATCTGTGAAAAATACCGCTGGTAGCTTGAAAGGGATTGCATTGAATCTATAAATTGCTTTGGGTAGTATCCTTATTTTCACTATATTGATTCTTCTGATCCATGAACATGGTATACTTCTCCATCTATTAGTGTCCTCTTTGATTTCTTTCACCAGTGTTTTATAGTTTTCTATATATAGGTCTTTAGTTTCTTTAGGTAGATATACTCCTAAGTATTTTATTCTTTTCATTGCAATGGTGACTATAATTGTTTCCTTAATTACTCTTTCTATTTTCTCATTATTAGTGTATAGGAATGCAAGGGATTTCTGTGTGTTGATTTTATATCCTGCCACTTTACTATATTCATTGATTAGCTCTAGTAATTTTCCGGTGGAGTCTTCAGGGTTTTCTATGTAGAGGATCATGTCATCTGCAAACAGTGAGAGTTTTACTTCTTCTTTTCCAATGTGGATTCCTTTTATTTTTTTTTTTTTTCTGCTCTGATTGCTGTGCCCCAAACTTCAAAAACTATGTTGAATAGTAATGGTGAAAGTGGGCACCCTTGTCTTGTTCCTGACTTTAGGGGAAATGCTTTCAATTTTTCACCATTGAGGATAATGTTTGCTGTGGGTTTGTCATATATAGCTTTTATTATGTTGAGGTATGTTCCTTCTCTTCCTGCTTTCTGGAAAGTTTTTATCATAAATGGATGTTGAATTTTGTCAAAGGCATTCTCTGCATCTATAGAGATGATCATATGGCTTTTATTTTTCAATTTGTTAATCTGGTGTATTACACTGATTGATTTGTGGATGTTGAAGAATCCTTGCATCCCTGGGATAAAGCCCACTTGGTCATGGTGTATGATCTTTTTAATGTGATGTTGGATTCTGATTGCTAGAATTTTGTTAAGGATTTTTGCATCTATGTTCATCAGTGATATTGACCTGTAGTTTTCTTTTATATGGCATCTTTGTCAGGTTTTGGTATTAGGGTGATGGTGGCCTCATAGAATGAGTTTGGAAGTTTACCTTCCTCTGCAATTTTCTGGAAGAGTTTGAGTAGGATAGGTGTTTGCTCTTCTCAAAATTTTTGGTAGAATTCAGCTGTGAAGCCGTCTGGACTTGGGGTTTTGTTTGCTGGAAGATTCTGATTACAGTTTCAATTTCTGTGCTTTTGATGGGTCTGTTAAGATTTTCTATTTCTTCCTGGTTCAGTTTGGGAAAGTTGTACTTTTCTAAGAATTTGTCCATTTCTTCCACATTGTCCATTTTATTGGCATATAATTGCTGATAGTAGTCTCTTATGATCCTTTGTATTTCTGTGTTGTTTGTTGTGATCTCTCCATTTTTATTTTTAATTTTATTGATTTGATTTTTGTCCCTTTGTTTCTTGATGAGTCTGGCTAATGGTTTGTCAATTTTATTTATCCTTTCAAAGAACCAGCTTTTTGCTTTGTTCATTTTTGCTCTGGTCTCTTGTTTCCTTTGTATTTATTTCTACTCTAATTTTTAAGATTTCTTTCCTTCTACTAACCCTAGGGTTCTTTATTTCTTCCTTTTCTAGTTGCTTTAGGTGTAGAGTTTGGTTATTTATTTGACTTTTTATTGCTTCTTGAGATATGCCTGTATTGCTATGAACTTTCCCCTTCAGCACTGCTTTTACAGTGTCCCACAGTTTTTGGTTGTTGTGTTTTCCTTTTCATTCATTTCTATGCATATTTTGATTTCTTTTTTTAATTTCTTCTGTGATTTGTTGGTTATTCAGCCGCAAGTTGTTCAGCCTCCATATTTTGGAATTTTTAATAGCCTTTCTTCCGTAATTGAGATCTAATCTTACTGCATTGTGGTCAGAAAAGATGCTTGGAATGCTTACAATTTTTTTGAATTTACCAAGGATAGATTTATGGCCCAGGAAGTGATCTATCCTGGGGAAGGTTCTGTGTGCGCTTGAGAAAAAGGTAAAATTCACTGTTTTGGGGTGAAATGTCCTATAGATATCAATTAAGTCTAACTGGTCTATTGTATTGTTTAATGTTTGTGTTTCCTTGTTAATTTTTTGTTTAGTTGACCTATCCATAGGTGTGAGTGGGGTATTAAAGTTTCCCACTATTATTGTGTGATTGTTATTTTCCCCTTTCATATTTGTTAGCATTTGTCTTACATATTGTGGTGTTCCTATGTTAGATGCATACATATTTATAATTGTTATATCTTCTTCTTGGATTGATCCTTTGATCATTATGTAGTGTCCTTCTTTGTCTCTTATCACAGCCTTTGTTTTAAAGTCTATTTTATCTGATATAAGTATTGCTACTCCTGCTTTTTTTTTTTGGTCTCTATTTGAATGGAATATCTTTTTCCAGCCCTTCACTTTCAGTCTGTATTTGTCTCTTGTTTTGAGGTGGGTCTCTTGTAGACAACATATATAGGGGTCTTGTTTTTGTATCCATTCAACCAGTGTTTGTCTTTTGGTTGGGGCATTCAACCCATTTACATTTAAGGTAATTATTGATAAGTATGATCTTGTTGTCATTTACTTTATTGTTTTGGGTTCAAGTTTATACGCCCTTTTTGTGTTTCCTGTCTAGAGAATATCCTTTGGCATTTGTTGGAGAGCTGGTTTGGTGGTGCTGAATTCTCTCAGCTTTTGCTTGTCTATAAAGCTTTTGATTTCTCCTTCATATTTGAATGAGATCCTTGCTGGGTACAGTAATCTGGGCCATAGGTTATTTTCTTTCATCACTTTAAGTATATCCTCCCATTCCCTCCTGGCCAGAGAGTTCCTATTGAAAGATCAGCTGTTATGCTTATGGGAATCCCCTTGTGTGTTATTTGTTGTTTTTCCCTTGCTACTTTTAATATTTGTTCTTCGTGTTTGATCCTTGTTAATTTGATTAATATGTGTCTTGGGGAGTTTTGCCTTGGATTTATCCTGTTTGGGACTCTCTGGATTTCTTGGACTTGGGTGATTATTTCCTTCCCCATTTTAGGGAAGTTTTCAACTATTATTTCCTCAAGTATTTTCTCATGAACTTTCTTTTTGTCTTCTTCTTCTGGAACTCCTATGATTCGAATGTTGGGCGTTTAGCACTGTCCTGGAGGTCTCTGAGATTGTCCTCATTTCTTTTAATTCGTTTTCCTTTTTTCCTCTCTGATTCATTTATTTCTACCATTCTGTCTTCTACTTCACTAATCCTATCTTCTGCCTTTGTTATTTTACTATTTGTTGCCTCCAGAGTGTTTTTGATCTCATTTATTGCATTATTCATTATATATTGACTCTTTTTTATTTCTTCTAGGTCCTTGTTAAACCTTTCTAGCATCTTCTCAATCCTTGTCTCCAGGCTATTTATCTGTGATTCCATTTTGTTTTCAAGATTTTGGATCATTTTCACTATCATTCAGAATTCTTTCTCAGGTAGATTCCCTATCTCTTCCTCTTTTGTTTGGTTTGGTGAGCATTTAACCTGTTCCTTTACCTTCTGGGTATTCCTCTGTCTCTTCATCTTGTTTATATTGCTGCGTTTGGGGTGGCCTTTCTGTATGCTGGCAGTTTGTGGAGTTCTCTTTATTATGGAGTTTCCTCGCTGTGGGTGGGGTTGTAGAGGTGGCTTGTCAAGGTTTCTTGGTTAGGGAAGCTTGTTTTGGTGTTCTGGTGGGTGGAGCTGGATTTTGTTCTCTCTGGAGTGCAATGAAGTGTCCAGTAATTAGTTATGAGATGTCAGTGGGTTTGGAGTAACTTTGGGCAGCCTTTATATTGGAGCTCAGGGCTGTGTTCCTGTGTTGCTGGAGAATTGGCATAGTATGTCTTGCTCTGGAACTTGTTGGCCCTTGGGTGGTGCTTGATTTCAGTATAGGTATGGAGGCATTTGATGAGCTCCTGTCAGTTAATGTTCCCTGAAGTTAGGATTTCTCTGGTGTTCTCAGGGTTTGGACTTAAGCCTCCTGCTTCTGGTTTTCAGTCTTATTTTTACAGTAGTCTCAAGATTTCTTCTTCTATACAGCTCCATTGATAAAACATCTAGGTTAAAAATGAGAAGTTTCTCTACATTGAAGGACACCCAGAGAGGTTCACAGAGTTACATGGGGAAGAGAAGTGGAGGAGGGAGTTATAGGTGACCCAAATGAAATGATGTGGAATCAACAGAGGAGAGAGCAAGGTAGCCAGTAATCACTTCCTTATGTGCACTCCACAACTGGACCACTCAGAGATGTTCACGGAGTTATACAGAGAAGAGAAGAGGGAGGAAGGAGACAGAGGTGGCCAGGAGGATAAAAGGGGGGAATCAAAAAGAGAGACCGATCTAGCCAGTAATCAGTTCCCTAAGTGTTCTCCACCGTCTGGAACATCCAGAAATTCACAGAATTGGGTAGAGAAGAGATGGGGAAGGGAGGTGACACAGGAGACCTGGTGGAGAAAAAGAAGAGTCCAAAAGGGGAGAGAGCAGTCAAGCCAGTCTCTCCGAAGTAAAAATGTGTACTGAAGATTGGGTTCTTAAAGGTACAAAATTGATAACATATACCGAAAAGCAAAGATTAAAAATCTAGAGTAGAGTTTGCACTTTCAAAAATACAATATTAAAGAAAAGAAGAAAAAAAAGTCACAAAAATTATTAAAACATATGTATATATGAAGTTTTCTTTTAAAAAATAAGGTCTTTTTTTTTTGCAAAGTAATCGTAGGTTATAAAAGTGAAAATTAAAGGAGTAATAGAGGACTTAAGATTAAAAAAAAAAAAGAATGATCGTAAAAATAGTAAAAATGTATCTAGGACTTTCTCTGGTGTTGTTGTAGGCAGTGTGGGCTCAGTCCATTTTTAGATAGTTCCTTGGTCCAGCTTGTATTTCTCAACAGCTATAGCCCCCTTCCTATGTAGTCAGTACTAACTACAGGGTTTTAATCTATTGCACCTGTCACTTCCAAGGTGGCCCCCTCTGTTTTAGCTTCTTCTGTTTGCTGGTCTCTTCAGTGTGTGATTTCTGCCCTGACACAAAGGGGGAGGTGGTGGACACTTTTTTCAGGCTCGTTTATTCAGTCGTGCTATGGGGAGGGTGGGACGCTGCAAACAAGTAACACTGGCATGTGCTCTCAGTGCCTCAGCCACACAGGGCCTGCCCCTGCTCACAGCATGTGTACCTTCCCTGCCCACACTTCTCAGGCTCTAGGTTGCTCCACTAGGAACCGTCCAAGGCCGGCCCTGGGCTGCATGCACCTCCCAGGTCTAAGCCTCTCAGATTCATGCACTTGGGTAGTCCTCAAAGGTGCAGACTTGGTTGGGCCTGTGTTTTGTGACCTTCCCAGGTCCAAGCAGCTCAGGTGAGGAGGTGTTTGGTGAGCGCGGTTGCTGCAACTTATCCCCTCCCCTGTCCCTGCTGCTCGGTTTTCTGGGTATACAACTGGCGCACCTTCTCAGGCAGATGTTGACCGTCCAAAACCCCAAGAAGTCTTAGTTAGCAAAGATGCCTGCCTACAGTTTTGTAGATAATGTCTCTCTGGGGCTGTGATTGCCCCCTTCCGGCTCTGGCTGCCTGTCACTGGAGGGGGATGATCTGCAGCTGGCAATCTCTGTTCAGTCCTTTGTTTTGTGCGTGGGCCTGGCAATGTCTTAGGTTAGGGCTCACTTTTCAGGTGGTAGTCCCACAGTCTGGTTTGCTAGCCCAAGTTAGTTTGCTCAGATTGCCCTCGGAGCATTCAGTCTCGGTCCTTACTCTAAGCAATGCAGCCCGTGCCTCCCTACCCAGCCCTTGCTTGCTAGTGGCGGGTGCAGGTGTCTGCACTGCTTCTCTGCTGGGGGAATTACCGTTGGGCTCGTCATCTGTGGGTTTTAATTATTTATTTATATCTTCTCCCTGTTATGTTGCCCTCTGTGCTTCCAAGGCTTGCCACAGACTCGGCAGTGAGAGTGTTTCCTGGTGTTTGGAAACTTCTCTGTTTTTAACAGTCCGTTCCTGGGATGGGAAGGGACTTCCCTGGTGGCTCAGATGGTAAAGTGTCTGTCTACAATGTGGGAGACCAGGGTTCAATCCCTGGTTTGGGAAGATCCCCTGGAGAAGGAAATGGCAATCCACTCCAGTACTATTGCCTGGATAATCCCATGGACAAAGGAGCCTGGTAGGGTACAGTCCATGGGGTTGCAAAGAGTCGAACACGACTTCACTTTCACTTTTCTTGGGATGGAGCTCCATCCCTACCTCTTTTGTCTCTTTTGTCTTTTATATTTTTTCCTACCTCCTTTTGAAGACAATGGGCTGCTTTTCTGGGTGCCTGACATCCTCTGCCAGCTTTCAGAAGTTGTTTTGTGGAATTTACTCAGCGTTTAAATGTTCTTTTGATGATTTTGTGGGGGAGAAAGTGGTCTCCCCATCCTATTCCTCTGCCATCTTAGGACTGCTTCCCATCTCTCTGTTTTCAGTGTCACCATTCTTTATGAAAAGAAAGGATGCAAAGAGAAACCAGCTTATTCCATGAAAACTCATGATGCCAAATAAACAGTGTTCACTTGTTCATTAACTAATCTATATGTGCTTTTTATGAATGCTTGTGTATTTTTCGATGGAGTCAATTGGTATTTAGTTTTTTCCAATTTTTTTTCAATTGATATTGAGTTCTCTGTATATTATAGACTCAAGGCCTCTGTTGATTACAAGCATTGCCAACCCTGCCTCCCAACATAGGGCCTGCTTCTTCACTCTTTAAATAATATGGTGCTCAGTCACTCCGTCATGTCCCGCTCTTTGTGACCCCATGGACTGTAGCTTACCAGGCTTCTCTGAACATTGAATTCTCCAGGCAAGAATACTATAGTAGGTTACCATTTCCTCCTCTAGGGGATTTTCCCAACCCAGGGATTGAATTAGATGTCTCTTATATCTCCTGCATTGGCGAGCAGGCTCCTTATCACTAGCAGCCCCCTGGACTACAAATAATATGGACCAAATGAAGTCACTCAGTCGTGTCTGACTCTTTGCGACCACATGAACTATAGCCTACCAGTCTCCTCTGTCCAGGGAATTTTCCAGGCAAGAGTACTGGAGTAGCTTGCCATTTCCTTCTCCAGGGGATCTTCCTGACCCAGGGATCAAACCCAGGACTCCCTCACTGCAGGCAGACACTTTACCATTTGAGTTACCAGGGAAGCCCAATATGGACCAAAAGTCTAATTTAATATAGTCTGATTTATCTATATTATAATAATGGTTGAAGTTTTTATGTAGTGCTTGACTAGAGCTTCAGAAATTCTCCCCATGTTAATTTCTTAAATTCTTCTTAAAGAAGCCACAACTGATGTATTTTCATAAATGGATGATATGTCTGGAAATAATTTTTTTAAGAATATGATACAGTATAATTTTTTTTCTTTTTCTTCTTTTGAGTATGGACCTGCAGTTGTTCAAACACTATTTAGTGAAAAGACCCCTGTTTCCACATGACTGTGCACATGAGTGGGTTGTTCTGAGGTCTTTGGCTCCATTTGCCTCTTTGTGTACTGGTTTCAACTCCTCACAGTATTAATTATTGTAGATTAGAGCACTCTGGCATCTGGTGAAGTGAAATCTTTTGTTTTCGTGGCTCCTTATCTTTGGCTAATCTCACGGGAGATTCCAGTATGCCTCCAATTAGCCATTTTAAAAACTCTGTAAAGTTTATGAAAATAGCATAGCCATGATTTTACTGGCTTTAAGGCAAAAATTCCTCTGTATTCCCTGTATTATAAACCTAGCTGAAAATCTCAGTTCGTAATTAGATTATACAGCTGTCCAAGTCAGCAGCTTTCTCCCTCAGCAGTTAATCTTTGTGTCAATTTGGCATTCGATTGTGATTCCACAAGTATTTTCATGGAACCATTACTTTTCTTTTATGTTATAAAGGGTCTTAAGGCTCAAGATTTTCTTGAAACATGGAGAATCTTTTTCATTTATGATATTGTTTTTTCTGCTCTTACCAGGTGGGGTTAGTTCTATTTTTTACTGAAATAGAATTTCAGAACTTGTATCTTTAGCATGTTACTATAGTATCAAATTATCAACTGACTTTAGAAATACGAAAGACATGATGCTATTGTCTCATTCCCCAATCACTTTTCTAAAATGGTGACCTGTGTCCCCTCCCTGACCTGCTTCCAGAGACCTGAATCCTTCCTCACATACTTTTGTAGTTCATCGCCATTGTGTAGTCCCATTCTAACATCTTCTAAAATTTACTTATTTACAGTATTTGTCATTTGTTGTCTACCCAGATCACTTCCCTGGTGGCTCAGATGATAGAAAATCTGCCTGCAATGCAGGAGATGCACATTTGATCCTTGGGTCTGGAAGATCCCCTGGAGAAGGAAATATTCCAATATTTTCTACTCGCTCCAATATTCTTGCCTGGAGAATCCCATGAACAGAGGAGATTGGTGGGCTACAGTCCATGGGCTGGCAAAAAGTCAGACACAATTGAGTGACTCACACACACACACACACACACACACACTCACACACAGGTCACCACACCTCCGTATATGAGTTCTAAGAAAGCAAGAATCCAAAGCTATTCCCTTATTTAAGTGTGGCGAGTATGTGGGAAGGAGAGACTTCCTAATTAAGCTTTTATACACCATTCCCAGGCTAGGCTTTACTTGGAAGGTGACATTTGGTAAATTACTTGTAAAAAGCTAGAAGGCTAGAAATGTGGATATTAAATATAGGAGTAGGAATCAAAAATACAGGCTGTAGGTGGGCAGCTTGTTTGCTGGAATGATGGCAAGGATTTCACTGACCCTGGGGTTATAGTTGGTGAGAGGCCAGGCAGGGAGAGAAGGGAGCACATATCAGAGGGTCTTGTGGGCTCCTATCATGGTTTTGGTGTTTACTCTGAGTGAAATGAGAAATATTGATGTGCTTTGAACAGGGGAACGACATTAGCTGACTTATGCTTTCAAGCAGGCACTCAGCAAATATCGAGTTGAATTGAACTGAATTGATTTTGAAAGAAAAAACCTACAGCCTTTGCAAGCTCTGCAAGTTATCAGACACTGATATATGATAAAAATCAAAAAAGGGGTAACTGGGAAATATGTCTAGAACAATGGGAATAAAGTTAATTTATGTGGAATGGTGACTGCAGGTTAGAATGTTGACTTTTCCTTAATGATATAAAAGTGATTTCTCAAGAGAACTTTGGTGGAAGGTGTACACACACTTGTGCACACAAGCTTACATGGAAGATTGAAGAAGTGGATATTTTAAAAGGAAATTTGTGGTGGAGAGTTCACTAAGAACAGACTCATGTTCACAGTAACACTTAAAGGATTATCCTTTTTTGTGATATTTTAAAGTGGATGTTAATAGATGCAAGCTCTTGAGGACAATACAAAAAATATTTGAGAATTCTAAGAACAGTTACAAGAAGTCAAAATTCTTGCCTCTTTTTGTGCTAAAATTCTACCATATGGTGATGTACCAGAATTATAAGTATCAATTTAAGATGCAGAAAATTTAATTTGCTCATAGGATATTTTCAACTGACATAAACAAAATGTATGTTCACTAATTAGGATAGGAAGTTGAGATTTTCCTATGATGAAAAATTGTCCATTGGTCATATATTCATTGGAAGGACTCAGGCTAAATCTCCAAAAATTTGGCCACCTGAAGCGAATAGCCTAATCATTGGAAAAGACCCTGATGCTGGGAACTTTTGAGTGCAGGAGGAGAAGGAGGTGACAGAGGATGAGAAGGTTTGATGGCATCACCGACTCAATGGACATGAGTTTAAGCAAACTCCAGGAGACAGTGAAAGATAGGGAGGCGTGGCATGCTGCAGTCCATGAGATCATAAAGTCAGACATGACTTAGTGACTGAACAACAGCTACCTACTTATAATGCATTTTTACACTTTTAGACTCTGCCCATCTTCCCTGCCCAAGGTAGAAGAAACCCATGTAAGATGGTAGGTGTTGCAAGAGGGCATCAGAGGGCAGACACACTGAAACCATACTCACAGAAAACTAGTCAATCTAATCACACTAGGGCCACAGCCTTGTCTAACTTAATGAAACCAAGCCATGACTGCGGGGCAACCCAAGATGGGCAGGTCATGGTGGAGAGGTCTGACAGGGCGTGGTCCACTGGAGAAGGGAATGGCAAGCCACTTTAGTATTCTTGCCTTGAGAACCCCATGAATAGTATGAAAAGGCAAAATGATACAATACCAAAAGAGGAACTCCCCAGGTCATTAGGTGCCCAATATGCTACTGGAGATCAGTGGAGAAATAATTCCAGAAAGAATGAAGGGATGGAGCCAAAGCAAAAACAATACCCAGCTGTGGATGTGACTGGTGATAGAAGCAAGATCTGGTGCTGTAAAGAGCAATATTGCATAGGAACCTGGAATGTCAGGTCCAGGAATCAAGGCAAATTGGAAGTGGTCAAACAAGAGATGGCAAGGGTGAACGTCGACATTCTAGGAATCAGCAAACTAAAATGGACTGGAATGGGTGAATTTAACTCAGATGACCATCATATCTACTACTGCAGGCAGGAATCCCTCAGAAGAAATGGAGTAGCCATCATGGTCAACAAAAGAGTCCAAAATGCAGTACTTGGATACAATCTCAAAAACGACAGAATGATCTCTGTTCGTTTCCAAGGCAAACCATTCAATATCACGATAATCCAAGTCTATGCCCCAACCAGTAACACTGAAGAAGCTGAAGTTGAACAGTTTTATAAAGACCTACAAGACCTTATAGAACTAACACCCAAAATAGGTGTCTTTTTCATTATAGGGGACTGGAATGCAAAAGTAGAAAGTCAAGAAACACCTGGAGTAACAGGCAAATTTGGCCTTGGAATACGGAATGAAGCAGGGCAAAGACTAATAGAGTTTTGCCAAGAAAATGCACTGGTCATAGCAAACACCCTCTTCCAGCAACAAAAGAGAAGACTCTACACATGGACATCACCAGATGATCAACACCAAAATCAGATTGATTATATCCTTTGCAGCCAAAGATGGAGAAGCTCTACACAGTCAACAAAAACAAGACAGGGAGCTGACTGTGGTTCAGATCATGAACTCCTTATTACCAAATTCAGACTTAAATTGAAGAAAGTAGGGAAAACCACTAGACCATTCAGGTATGACCTAAATCAAATCCCTTCTGATTATACAATGGAAGTGAGAAATAGATTTAAGGGCCTAGATCTGATAGATAGAGTGCCTGATGAACTATGGACAGACGTTCATGACATTGTACAGGAGACAGGGATCAAGACCATCCCGATGGAAAAGAAATGCAAAAAAGCAAAATGGCTGTCTGGGGAGGCCTTGCAAATAGCTGTGAAAAGAAGAGAGGCAAAAAGCAAAGGAGAAAAGGAAAGATATAAGCATCTGAATGCAGAGTTCCAAAGAATAGCAAGAAGAGATAAGAAAGCCTTCTTCAGCAATCAATGCAAAGAAATAGAGGAAAACAACAGAATGGGAAAGACTAGAGATCTCTTCAAGAAAATTAGAGATACCAAGGGAACATTTCATGCAAGGGTGGGCTTGATAAAGGACAGAAATTGTATGGACCTAACAGAAGCAGAAGATATTAACAAGAGGTGGCAAGAATACAGAGAATAACTATATAAAAAAGATCTTCATGACCCAGATAATCATGATGATGTGATCACTAATTTAGAGCCAGACATCTTGGAAAGTGAAGTCAAGTGGGCTTAGAAAGCATCTCTACAAACACAGCTAGTGGAGGTGATGGAATTCCAGTTGAGCTCTTTCAAATCCTGAAAGATGATGCTGTGAAAGTGCTGCATTCAATATGCCAGCAAATTTGGAAAACTCAGCAGTGGCCACAGGACTAGAAAAGGTCAGTTCTCATTCCAATCCCAAAGAAAGGCAGTGCCAAAGAATGCTCAAACTACTGCACAATTGCACTCATCTTACACTCTAGTAAAGTAATGCTCAAAATTCTCCACGCCAGGCTTCAGCAATACATGAACCGTGAACTTCCTGATGTTCAAGCTGGCTTTCGAAAAGGCAGAGGAACCAGAGATCAACTTGCCAACATCTGCTGGATCATGGAAAAAGCAAGAGAGTTCCAGAAAAACATCTATTTCTGCTTTATTGACTATGCCATAGCCTTTGACTGTGTGGGTCACTATAAACTGTGGAAAAATCTGAAAGAGATGGGAATACCAGACCACTTGACCTGCCTCTTGAGAAATCTGTATGCAGGTCAGGAAGC
Organism: Capricornis sumatraensis; assembly: GCF_032405125.1. Classification (NCBI taxonomy): domain Eukaryota; kingdom Metazoa; phylum Chordata; class Mammalia; order Artiodactyla; family Bovidae; genus Capricornis; species Capricornis sumatraensis. Next base: position 8,831,728 of record NC_091089.1, on the reverse strand, counting down.
AACAGTTTGAACTGGACATGGAACAACAGACTGGTTCCAAATAGGAAAAGGAGTAGGTCAAAGCTGTATATTGTCACCCTGCTTATGTAACTTATATGCAGAGTACATCATGAGAAACACTGGACTGGAAGAAACACAAGCTGGAATCAAGATTGCCGGGAGAAAAATCAGTAACCTCAGATATGCAGATGACACCACCCTTATGGCAGAAAGTGAAGAGGAGCTAAAAAGCCTCTTGATGAAAGTGAAAGAGGAGAGCGAAAAAGTTGGCTTAAAGCTCAACATTCAGAAAAGTAAGATCATGGCATCCGGTCCCATCACTTCATGGGAAATAGATGGGGAAACAGTAAAAACAGTGTCAGACTTTATCTTTTTGGGCTCCAAAATCACTGCAGATGGTGACTGCAGCCATGAAATTAAAAGACACTTACTGCTTGGAAGAAAATTATGATCAACCTAGATAGTATATTCAAAAGCAGAGACATTACTTTGCCGACTAAGGTCTGGCTAGTCAAGGCTATGGTTTTTACTGTGGTCATGTATGGATGTGAGAGTTGGACTGTGAAGAAGTCTGAGTGCCAAAGAATTGATGCTTTTGAACTGTGGTGTTGGAGAAGACTCTTGAGAGTCCCTTGGACTGCAAGCAGATCCAACCAGTCCATTCTGAAGGAGGTCAACCCTGGGATTTCTTTGGAAGGAATGATGCTGAAGCTGAAGCTCCAGTTCTTTGGCCACCTCACGCGAAGAGTTGACTCATTGGAAAAGACTCTGATGCTGGGAGGGACTGGCGGCAGGAGGAGAAGGGGACGACCAAGGATAAGATGGCTGGATGGCATCACGGACTCGATGGACGTGAGTCTGAATATCTCTGGGAGATGGTGATGAACCGGGAGGCCTGGCATGCTGCGATTCATGGGGTCGCATAGAGTCGGACATGACTGAGCGACTGAACTGAACTGAACGTCCTCCCTGCTGTCTGCGGTGGCTGCTGCCAGCTATCCCAGGACAGTACTGGACTTCTCAATGATGCTAGCACAGTATATCAACAAGGAAGTAGACAAAATAGAACCATGCTTCTACTGGGACCACCATGGAGGCAAATCAATGTTTTCCCAAAGAGAAGGAAGAAAAGAAAATATGACAATGGAGAGACAGTGTTTTCTTTTCAAGCTTCTCAGAGAGCATTTAGTCAGAAACTGAAATATGCGCATCAATACAAAAACTTCAGTATTTTAAGTGTAATCTGTCAAGGACCAGTGGGAGAATGTCACAAACACTCACAAGAAGAATTTGAATTACAAGAGACAAATGGACCTATTGTCTTGTATGTTATCTCCAGGTCAAAAATAAATTATTTAGGAAAATCTAACAACACTCATTTTATTGATAGCGAAGGATTTTGGAGATAGTTTGAAAATTTTGTGAATTCATTCATTCACACATTTATCTTAATAGGACATGCTACAACTTTATTTCTATAAATGGCATGTACAGTAACATGAAACAGCTCTCTCACTGAGGAGAAATAGAGATGCTTGATATATTGCTTTTGATTTAAAAACTTGACGTAATGTATCAGTTCAGTTCCGGTATGAAGTGTGTCTGATTCTCTGCAACCCCATGGACTTCAGCATGCTAGGCTTCCCTGTCATCACCAATTCCCGGAGTTTGCTCAAACTCATGTCCATCAAGGTGGTGATGCCACCCAACCATCTCATCCTCTGTTGTGCCTTTCTTTTCCTGCCTTCAATCTTTCCCACCATCAGGGTCTTTTCCAATGAGTCAGTTTTTGCCCACAGGTGGCCAAAGTATTGGAGTTTCAGCTTCAGCATCAATCCTTCCAATGAATATTCAGTACTGATCTCCTTTAGGATTTACTGGTTGGAGGTCCTTGAAGTCCAAGGGACTATCAAGAATCTTCTCCAACACTACAGTTCAAAAGCATCAATTCTTCAGCGCTCAGCTTTCTTTACAGTCTAACTCTCACATCCATACAGGACCACAGGAAAAACCATAGCCTTGACTAAATAGATATTTGTTGGAAAAGTAATATCTCTGCTTTTTAATATGCTGTCTAGATTGGTCATAACTTTTCTTCCAATGAGCAAGTGCCTTTTAATTTCATGGCTACAGTTACCATCTGCAGTGATTTTGGAGCCCCAGAAAATAAGTCTCTCACTATTTCCACTGTTTCCCCATCTATGTGTCATGAAATGATTGTACCCAATGCCATGATCTTTGTCTTTTGAATGTTGAGTTTAAGCCAGCTTTTTCACTCTTCTCTTTCACTTTCATCAAGAGCCTCTTTAGTTCTTCACTTTCTGCCATAGGGGTGGTGTCATCTGCATATCTGAGGTTATTGGTATTTCTCCTGGCAATCTTGATTCTAGCTTATCCTTCATTCAGCCCAGCTTTTTGCATGATATACTCTGCATATAAGTTAAATAAGCAGGGTGACAATATACAGTCTCAACATACTCTTTTCCCAAATTGGAACCTATATGTTGTTCCATGTCTGGTTCTAATTGTTTCATCTTGACCTGAATACAGATTTCTCAGGAGGCAGGTCAAGTGGTCTGGTATTCTCATCTCGTGAAGAATTTTCCAGTTTGTTGTGATCCACGCAGTCAAAGGCTTTGGTGTAGTCAATAAAGCAGAAGTAGTTGACTTTCTGTAACTCTCTTGCTTTTTTGATGATCCAGTGTATGTTGACAATTTGATCTCTGGTTCCTCTGACTTTTCTCAATCCAGCTTGAACATCTGGAAGTTAATGGTTTATGTCCTGTTGAACCCTGGCTTGCAGAATTTTGAGAATTACTTTTCTAGCTTGTGAGATGAGTGCAATTGTGCAGTATTTTGAACATTCTTTGGCATTGCCTATCTTTGGGATTGGAATGAAAACTGACTTTTTCCAGTCCTGTGGCCACTGCTGAGTTTTCCAAATTTGCTGGCATATTGAGTGCAGCACTTCACAGCATCATCTTTCAGGATTTGAAAGAGCTCAACTGGAATTCCATCACCTCCACTAGCTTTGTTCATAGTGATGCTGCCTAAGGTCCACTTGACTTCACATTCCATGATGCCTGGCTCTAGGTGATTGATGATACCTTCGTGATTATCTGGGTCATGAAGATCTTTTTTATATAGTTATTCTGTGTATTCTTGCCACCTCTTGTTAATATCTTCTGCTTCTGTTAGGTCCATAGCATTTCTGTCCTTTACGGTGTCCATCTTTGCATGAAATGTTCCCTTGGTATCTCTAACCTTCTTGAAGAGACCTCTAGTCTTTCTCATTCTATTATTTACCTCTATTTCTTTGCACAGATCACTGAAGAAGGCTTTCTTATCTCTCCTTGCTATTCTTTGGAACTCTGCATACAAATGGGTATATCTTTCCTTTTCTTCTCTGCCTTTCACTTCTCATCTTTTCTCAGCTATTTGTAAGACCTTCTCAGACAACCATTTTGCCTTTTTGCATTTCTTTTTCTTGCGGATGATCTTGATCCCTGCCTTCTGTACAATGTCATGAACCTCTGTCCATAGTTCTTCAGGCACTCTGTCTGTCAGATCTAACCCCTTGATTCTGTTAGTCATTTCTACTGTATAATTGTAAGAGATTTGATTTAGGTCATACCTGAATGGTCTAGTGGTTTTCCCTACTTTCTTCAATTTAAGTCTGAATTTGGCATTAAGGAGTTTGTGATCTGAGCCACAGTCAGCTCCCAGTCTTGTTTTGCTGACTGTATTTAGTTTCTCCCTCTTTGGCTGCAAAGAACATAATCAATCTGATTTCAGTATTGACCATCTGGTGTGTTCATGTGTAGAGTCTTCTCTTATGTTGTTGGAAGAGTTTGTTTGCTATAACTCTTGCATTCTCTTGGCAAAGCTCTGTTGTAGGAGACAGGAAGAATAAAAGAAAAGCAGGCCCCAGCAAGGGCCACAGAAGAAATTTATAATTATTGATAAACTGGATGCTATAAGGCATGAGACTCTTGGAACAATTCCAGAGGGTACAGTTCATAATCTTGAAAACAAGATATGTGTTGGGGTCAGAAAACTGACCCCAGACTGTTTCTCAACTGGCGTCTCAGAGTCACATGTTTTATGTATCTGGTGGAAAATCTATAGATAAGAATATCAGTCTGAGTTACTGATTTGTTATTAATTACTGTTTCTTAGTTCAGTTCAGTTCAGTTCAGTTCATTCGCTCAGTCGTGTCCGACTCTTTGTGACCCCATGAATCGTAGCACACCAGGCCTCCCTGTCCATCACCAATTCCCAGAGTTCACTCAGACCCACGTCCATTGAGTCAGTGATGCCATCCAGCCATCTCATCCTCGGTCATCCCCTTCTCCTCCTGCCCCCAATCCCTCCCAGCATCAGAGTCTCTTCCAATGAGTCAACTCTTTGCATTAGGTGGCCAAAGTACTGGAGTTTCAGCTTTAGCATCATTCCTTCCAAAAAATCTCAGGGCTGATCCTCTTCAGAATGGACTGGTTGGATCTCCTTGCAGTCCAAGGGACTTTCAAGAGTCTTCTCCAACACCACAGTTTAAACACATCAATTCTTTGGCACTCAGCCTTCTTCACAATCCAACTCTCACATCCATACATGACCACTGGAAAAATCATAGCCTTGATTAGATGGACCTTAGTCGGGAAAGTAATGTCTCTGCTTTTGAATATGCTATCAAGTTGGTCATAACTCTTCTTCCAAGGAGTAAGCATCTTTTAATTTCATGGCTGCAGTCACCATCTGCAGTGATTTTGGAGCCCAAAATTAAAGTCTGACACTGTTTCTACTGTTTCCCATCTATTTGCCATGAAGTGATGGGACCGGATGCCATGATCTTTGTTTTCTGAATGTTGAGCTTTAGGCCAACTTTTTCATTCTCCACTTTCAATTTCATCAAGAGGCTTTTTAGTTCCTCTTCACTTTCTGCCATAATGGTGGTGTCATCTGCATATTTGAGGTTATTGATATTTCTCCCGGCAATCTTGATTCCAGCTTGTGTTTCTTCCAGTCCAGCATTTCTCATGATGTACTCTGCATAGATGTTAAATAACCAGGGTGACAATATACAGCCTTGACGTACTCCTTTTCCTATTTGGAACCAGTCTGTTGTTCCATGTCCAGTTCTAGCTGCTGCTTCCTGACCTGCATACAGATTTCTCAAGAAGCAGGTTAGGTGGTCTGGTATTCCCATCTCTTTCAGAATTTTCCACAGTTTATTGTGATCCACACAGTCAAAGGCTTTGGCATAGTCAATAAAGCAGAAATAGATGTTTTTTCTGGAACTCTCTTGCTTTTTCCATGATCCAGCGGATGTTGGCAAGTTGATCTCTGGTTCCTCTGCCTTTTCTAAAATCAGCTTGAACATCAGGAAGTTCACGGTTCACGTATTGCTGAAGCCTGGCTTGGAATGGTTAATAATCACTTTGTTCTTTGGCCCTGAAGGCCAGTGAGTTACAGCTTAACTCTCCACATATTCTTTCCTTCACAGCTGAAAGTATAATAAAGCTGGCTCGGATTCAGCATCTGCACCTTCACCTGGGAGTGGTGTTGGTCCCCTGACACTCACTTTTCTCCGAATTCTTTTGTCTCATTTCTCGTTTCTCTCCCTGTATCCCACTTTCAGAATCCCTGATTGTTGAGGCAGTCTCAACACTCTATTAGCCTTTGCCCTGCTTCATTCTGTACTCCAAAGACAAATTTGCCTGTTACTCTGGGTATCTCTTGACTTCCTACTTTTGTATTCTAGTCCCCTATGATGAAGAGGACATCTAAAAGAATTAACTTTTTTGGGTGTTAGTTCTAGAAGGTCTTGTAGGTCTTCATAGAATCATTCAACTTCAGCTTCTTCAGCACTACTGGTTGGGACATAGACTTGAATTACTGTGATATTGATTGACTTGCTTGGAAACAAACAGAGATCCTTCTGTCATTTATGAGATTGCCCCCAAGAACTGCATTTTGGACTCTTTTGTTGACTATGATGGCTACTCCATTTTTTCTAAGGGATCTTGCCCACAGTATTAGATATAATGGTTATTGAATTACTTCACCCATTTTAGTTCACTGATTCCTAAAATATCGATGTTCACTCTTGCCATCTGCTGTTTGACCACTTCTAATTTACCTGGTATATAATCAATAATATTCACATATTAAAGAAAATTCTAAAGGCCCTTTTCAGAGGCCCATTTCATATAATATATGGTTATAATAGTGTATTATTATCATAGAGGTAATACATATTAAGGAGTTCTAAAATCTTTATACTGGATGCTGCTGCTAAGTCGCTTCAGTCGTGTCCAACTCTGTGCGACCCCATGGTAGGCAACCCACCAGGCTCCCTGTCTCTGCGATTCTCCAACCAAGAACACTGGAGTGAGTTGCCATTTACTTCTCAAAAGTGAAAAGTGAAAGTGAAGTCGCTCAGTCGTGTCCAACTCTTCACAACCCCATGGACTGCAGTCCACCAGGCTCCTCCATCCTTGGGATTTTTCAGGCAAGAGTACTGGAGTGGGATGCCATTGTCTTCTCCATTTATACTGGATAGGGATTTATAAATGTAAAGCTTTACGTTAGTCGTTGACTATTCATGAAGTATGTTGTAATCCTTGTTAATCATTAAACAACCTTAAATGTACAGCTATGCCTGGGAAATAGAACACACAATCAGATCATAAAGAAAGCCATGACAGGAGATTTTAAAAATATAATAAAATATCTGGAATAATTACAAAACAAATAATAACAGAATTTTTTTTAAATCTATGAGTAATTATATACATGTCATTGGAATAATTCTCCAAACAAAACAGGATTGTCAGGCTTGAGTGTTTCAAAAAAACTATATATTGCTTATAAGACACATAAAGTATAACTTTTTGGACAAGTTACTTAGGGCTGGAAAAATTAACATACATGTAATGACCAAAATATTAAGAAGAGGTGCAAAGAATACACAGAAGAACTATACAAAAAAGGTCTTCATGACCCAGATAACCATAATGGTGTGATCACTCACCTAGAGCCAGACATCCTGGCATGAGAAGTCAAGTGGGCCTTAGGAAGCATCACTGTGAACAAAGCAATTGGAGGTGATGGAATTCTAGTTGATCTATTTCAAATCCTGAAAGATGATGGTTTTAAAGTGCTACACTCAATATGCCAGCAAATTTGGAAAACTCAGCAGTGGCCACAGTACTTGAAGAGTTTTCATTCCAATGCCAAAGAAAGGCAATGCCAAAAATGTTCAAACTGCCACACAATTGCACACATCTCACAGGCAAGTAAAGTAATTCTCAAAATTCTGCAAGCCAGGCTTCAACAGGATGTGAACCATTAACTTCCAGACACTGAAGCTGGATTTAGAAAAGGCAGAGCAACCAGAGATCAAATTGCCAATATCCATTGGATCATCGAAAAAGCTTGAGAATTCCAGAAAAACACCTACTCTGCTTTATTAACTACACCAAAGCTTTGAATATGTGAATCACAACAAACTGTGGAAATTTCTTCAAGAGATGGGAATACCAGACCACCTGTCCTGCCTCTTGAGAAATCTGTATTCAGGTCAAGAAGTAACAATTAGAACCAGACATGGAACAATGTACAGGTTCCAATTTGGGAAAATAATATGTCGAGGCTGTATATTGTCACCCTGCTTATTTAACTTATATGCAGAGTACATCATGCAAAATGCCAGGCTGACTGAAGCAAAACCTGGAATCAAGATTGCTGGGAGAAATATCAATAACCTCAGATATACAGATGATACCGCTCTTATGACAAAAAGTGAAGAACTAAAGAGCCTCTTGATGAAAGTGAAAGAGGAGAGTGAAAAAGTTGGCTTAAAACTCAACACTCAGAAAACTAAGAGCTGGGGAAAAAAATGGAAACAGTGAGAGTCTATTTTCTTGGGCTCCAAAATCACTGAAGATGGTGACTGCAGCCATGAAATTAAAAAAACACTTGCTCTTTGGAAGAAAGTTATGACCAACCTAGATAGCATATTAAAAAGCAGAGATATTACTTTGCCAACAAATGTCCATCCAGTCAAGGCTATGGTTTTCCCAGTAGTCATGTAGGGATGTGAAAGCTGTACTATAAAGAAAACTGAGCTTGGAAGAATTGATGCTTTTGAAGTGTGGTGTTGGAGAAGACTCTTGAGAGTCTGTTGGACTACAAGGAGATCCAACCAGTCCATGCTAAAGAAATCAGGCCTGAATATTCATTGGAAGGACTGATGCTTAAGCTGAAACTCCAATAATTTGGCCACTTGATGCAAAGAACTGGCTCATGGGAAAGACCCTGATGGTGTGAAATATTGAAGGCAGCAGAGAAGGGGATGACAGATGATGAGATAGTTGGATGGCATCATGGACTCGATGTACTTGAGTTTGAGTAAGCTCTGTGAGTTGGTGATGGACAGGGAAGCCTGGTGTGGTACAGTCCATGGGGTCACAAAGAGTCAGACACGACTGAGTGACTGAACTGATATCTGATATCACTCTATTAATGCCAAGTAACATTTGACAGCAGGTATTACTAATGATGAGAGAGGTTATGATAAAAATTTGAATTCACAGGAAATCTATTCCATTATCTATCTATTTGCAATTAATAATATCTTACTTGCATAATAAAATAATGAGGGTCATATCCTAAGTCATATAAATAAATGTAGGCATACTTCTCTCAAAACTAACAGAACGTGAAGAGAATTACAGAGCAATGGAACAACTCAAATGACATTTTCAATAGATTTGACACATTAAAACACAACAAAAAATTGTTCACTATCCAGACCCTTTTTGAGAACTAAGGATTATATAGAAAACCTGTTAATGTACTGGTCTCATATAATAAGTTTCAATCAAATTCACATGACTGAATTATATAGAAATTTATACTCTGACCATAGTGGAGGTAAGTTAGAAATTGATAATAATAAGACAATCTTATATGTTTAGAAATTTAAAAAGCACACATTAATAGGCCAAAGAAGAAAATATAATGATAATTAGAATATTTGTTAATTTAAAAATAATAAAATACCATTTGTGAGACGATGCTAAAGCAGCCCCTAAAGGAAAATACTTAGCTTTAAAATGTTTCAGCATAAGAAAAGTAAACATTAATGGTCTTCGATTCCATCTCAAAAAAACAGGGGATGGACATAATTACACTCAAATAGAAGACAGGAAGTCATAAGATAATAAATTCCTGAAACAATATTACTAAATGACATTTTTGGTAGATTTGACATATCAAAACACAACAAAAAATGGTACAATATCCAGACCCTTTTTGAGAACTAAGGATTATATAGAAAACCTGTTAATGTACTGGTCTCATATAACAAGTTTCAATAAAATTCAAATAGTGATATTATAGTTTCCTCATTGGCTATGATACTAGATAGTGATTCCGAATTATCTGGATGTTATAACAGCTGTTTTTAGATAAAACTAAAAATAATAAGTAAAAATTTAACATAATAAAAGTAGGATGAGACCTAGAAAAAGAAAGAAAACTCATAGCACTGTATATGTTATAGGATGCCCCTGAACAAAATGGGAGATAATTGAACATCAAATATAGAAATACCTGCAGTTTGTTTAAATGTGGATGATATATTAATATGATGCATGAGGCCATACTTTTACATTAATATGGCTTATTTGCCTAGAAGGTTCTCTGAAGACAAGTCATCATCTGAAAACCACAAAGGAAAATAAACCAAAATACTTTTGTCTTTTCTGCATGAACTTTACCCCAGACCTGTCAACATTATAACATCACTATTTTATGATGCAATGTTACATAATATTTCAAGGAACTGATCACAAATGTTTGTTAAAATCAAGGAGTAAATAAAAAAAAAAAAACACGATAGTGAATTTTATAAAGAATGTGTTAGTCTCCAAAAGACTGAATATACTGATTAATCTTTATATCAAAAAATAAGGATAACCAAACTTTCCATATTTTCAGTGTGTTAGCTGCTGCTGCTGCTAAGTCACTTCAATCGTGTCTGTCTCTATGCGACCCCATAGACGGCAGCCCACCAGGCTCCCCCGTCCCTGGGATTCTCGAGGCGAGAACACTGGAGTGGGTTGCCATTTCCTTCTCCAATGCATGAAAGTGAAAAGTGAAAGTGAAAGTGAATTCGCTCAGTCGTGTCAGACTCTTAGCGATGCCATGGACCGCAGCCTTCCAGGCTCCTCAGTCCATGGGATTTTCCAGACCAGCCAGGACTTAAAATGCAACAACCACTAATTATTCTTGCCTAATTAAGAAATTGACTCTGATCAAGACTCTAGATCTACATAGTATTTTACAATAAGTATGTGGATCAGAAAAACACATTAAGTACCACAAGGAAAGCAATCAGTAAAATCCAGAAATGTGTAATTTTGATTTAGTGTCTTCATGAACTAAATTAAGCAAAATAAAAATATGGGGGTCGGTACAGACTAAGGAATCTGTTTGGATTACAATTCAAGTGAATCAGCCCTAGATAAGTAAGTATATATTTATTGAAGAAAATATATTGGGAAAAACTGAGGGAAACCAAATAGCAGAATTATAAAATTTATATTATACATATAATATCTCCATTATTAACTCAGGTGTAAAAAATGGTATAGTGTAGTACTTCAAAATAGTCACATGAAAGTGGGAGAGTATAGATAATGTTGACTATGTGTTGATAATCGGTGAATCTAACAGACATATGGAAATACACTGAACCGTTATTTCACCTTTGTAAATATTTAAAATATTTTAGTTTCAAAAATCAATCAATTCACTATATTAACATAAAAAAAAGAAGTATAACATGATGATCCTGATAGTGCAAGGATGTGATGATGTGAAAATGTATGATGAAATGTGAAATGTTTGATATGAATTACTTAAATATAGAATCTTTAATCTGCAAAATATTGTGTACAAAATGCTATAGGAAATAACTTGCCAAATATTGAACTTTTGACAAGATGCTTGTTCACTATTTGTATTTAAATTTACTGGTGTTTCTGGAGAGTGAAATGAGTCAAAAGAAAGAATGCTAAAAAACAAGGGAGAGATGAAAAATACAATATTAATTATTTGAAAGCATTTTATTTATGTAGAAAATTTAAAATATTCTATGAACTTTCAGTTAATGAGTTGAGCAAAGTTCTCAGATGCAAAAGTATTATCCAGAAATCATTTACATTTTTAGACAAGAATGAGCTAGTGAGAAAATAACATTTCACCATTTACAGTGCCATAGAAAATCAAATTTCTAGGAACAAGCACATTAAAAAATGTACAAGATTTCTTCTTGTAAATTCACTTAGTTTTATAGGAAGAAACAGACAAATATGTGGAGGAATGTCTTATGCCCATGGATTGGAAGTCTCCATGTTTAATTTAAAGACCCAATTCTCACATAAAAAGTACTCTAGAGATTTAGTGTTAGAGAAAATACCAAAAAGAAATCCCAGGAGGTCATTTTCCCTGAAGCAGAATGCTACGTTTCCATGGCAGTGAAAAGAACCAACAATAAGAGAGAGAACAAGCAGAAGACATTGTTTTCCAGCTATCAAAAGTGATGATGAACCTGCGGCAATTAGCAGAGTGTGTTGTGATGGGAGGATCGAGGGCAGTAGTAATGAGGTGTCAGCGAGGCTCCTGAAAGAGGTGTGCAAGTACACGTGGGTGCTACCCACACACACGTGCACATACACACAGGTACTTAATATGGACAAATGTGGCTCTATGGACCAGTGAAAGAGCATTCTTTTCACTGATAATGGGAGATTAATTGGAAAATTAATTGATTAATTGGAGAAATTGATTAATTGGAAAAAAGAGAATTCTTTTCACTGATTAATTGGAGAAATACATTTTTTGATGCCTTCTTTATGCCACTCATAACATGAATTCTAACTTGACTATAAAATTAAATTGTAAAAGATCTCTAGAAAATAATAAGGGAGAATAACTTTTTGCCCTTGGTGAAAGTCTTTTTTAATTTTTTTTTAACTGTCCATTACTACAGTACAGGGGAAATAAATATGATCATTTGGAGCACATTAAAATTAAGAACGTTTGTTCATTAAGAGAGACAGTTAAGAGAGTGATAAAGCAAACCATTCATTGAGAGAAGATATATATATCTATACATCTATACTCATCAACTAAAGCTGTTGCCCAAAGTATATAAGGACTTCCTAAAAATTAGTAAAAAAGAAATCCTTTTCAATAAGTATATGAACACAGGACTCAACAGAGTGCATTAAAAAGACACTGTCTGAACTGCAAAGGGCTCAATCTCATAAGCAGGTGAATTAAAATTAAACAGGGCACCTGTTGAAGAACCATACTATGAATAGGTCAGAATAGAATTATTTTTTCTTATATTCATGATCTGAAAATGTACCAATAGCATCTGTGCTCACTGGTGTTTTTATAAATAGGTGAGTTATACTGTGATTATGGATGGGTTATTCTGTGTCAGTGCAAAGTACAGATTTGAAGATGACCTGATTAGATGGAAAAAACCGAATGCTGACTCCTGAAGATAATAATCTCACTGAAAGTTGAGAGGGTCTTAAGCAGGTGAGGAAGGTGATTTGAAGTTTACAGAATAAACATTTAATCTCTGCGTGCATATACTTTCTTTCTCCTTCCTAAAGGGAAGAGTCTGACTCTTTTCCATCACTAGGCTGAACCCTATCTATCTGGAGAAAAACAGATGTCAGACAGGTGGACCAAAAGACTGGGGACAAAAATTAATTCAGTTAAACTGGCTATGAGTGTAAATACACTTTAGAAGTAAAGGGGGAAGAACTCATATATTTTTCTAGGTAGAAAACTGAAGTGTTTCTGCTACAGCTTCATTTGTGCCACCTTTCAGTTTCACGGTTGGGATTAACTGGTCAACCTATGTCTTCAGGACACGTGACCCTTCTATTTCTCTGGGGCACATGTTGTCTTTGTATGCACTTGCTGCCCTGTGGTGCCAAAATTCTGTGTGATTTCCACTTTTTTTCTTTTCCTACATTATTCCTTCCCAGGATGAAATTATCATCAGGATAATAAAATGCAAAATTGAAGTTTAAGCTAAACTAACAATGATAATAATAGCAAATCTCTCCTGACAACCTGTGTTGTACGAGGGTCATACATTCTCTTTCCTTCACATGTTGCAATTCCAGGCTGTGTTTGCCCAGTTTCCTTGCTTTCTCAAAGCTCCTGTCCAGACGCACTACAGGAAGAAGTCATACGCCAACCAAGAAATTGAAATTCATTTGGTATCTTCGGAGCACCTGGGAACGTGGGGAAGTATGGTAAGAAGCCTTACACTCTGGGCTGGGTGGGCAGTGCAGGCAGCTCTTTGACTGATGGTTCTGAACATGATGAAGATTGAGACAGTTCGGCTTGGCATGCCTTCACTGGTGTTCTTACTTCATATATTTCCAACCATGAACGCTTCCTCCCCTTATACAGAACTATGTTAGTTAGACCTATATGCTCTGTGGTATACATTTTGTGACTTCAGTACTGTTTTTAAATTCAATGTCAGGAATAAATGTCAATCTTTCACAGAGACATCAAAAATCAGGGAATTCAGGAAGAAGATTTTTACTTTAGATCTGGTATCAAAATGTTATAAAAATATCTTAGAATAGTAGTGAGTAAGAATCATCTTAAACATGCTAACTATTCCATTTCTTCAAAATTGAATCATGAATTTTTAAAATCATAGATAAAGCCTTATCAATTTATGGCCTAAAGCATGCATAAAAGATAAGTAAAAATTATGCTGGCTTTCATATGAAAAAGGTCTATATTTCACAGTCTCCACTGAGGGTTTTTTCCCTTGTTTTATCTCTGATTTCATTTAAATGGCAAGGTGAGGCTTTAGAGATGTTTTTTTTTTCCTCCTCCTCCTTCATGAAGAGAGCGATGCCTTTAATCCATCAGTTCCCTGGGTTGATTGTTTGCTTTTTAGCATACAATTGGCATGTGTGCATCTCGCTTTCAGAGAGGCCTGAAACATTTTTCAAAGACAAAGAAAGTGTTTTTGTAAAGATACTGCTCATAGAGATGGTAAGCCTGAATTATTGATAGGTTCACTCATTCAAAAGAGTTGACCAGGACTACCGTGGTTCCTCTGGTTCTGCCTTAGGCACACCTTCTGCCAGTGGCTCTGTACCCTGCTAGGAACACCAGCCTTCTTCTTGGCTCCTTTCTCCTGCCAGGCAAATTTTGAAAGCTTGATTGTTTGCTGGTACAAAGCAGTGATTCAAACAAAGCACAAAATCAAAATGAAAAAATTCTATGAGGGGGTCTGGCAATATGTGATTGCTGACTATGATTAGGACATGGAAAAAAAGAAAACAAAGCATCTATTAATAAGAAGCCACAGGAGGAAATGCAGAACTGTTCTAAGCATTATTTTTCTGTGATAAAGGAATGAAATAGATGTCAACAAACTCCACGTTGGTTTTCTTTTTCCACAAGAGCTTAAGTAGTGATGCGCATGCATGACAGTGGGAGAGAGTTTTTATGAAAGAGAAAGAGAGAGTTTTTATGTATTAAAAGCAAGCGTCCCCAACCTGTAGAGTCAAATGCCAGATAACCTGAAGTGGAGCTGATGCAATGATAATAGAAATGAATTTCACAATACAGGTAATGCACTTGGATCATCCCAAAACCACCCCCCAATTCCTGGTCCATGAAAAAAATTGTCTTCCATGAAACTGGTCCTTGTTGCTAAAATGATCAGGGACTGCTATTAAAGGAAATTTTTTTTTTTTTTTCCTTTAAGTTCTGAGTGCTGTGTGCTGAGTAAGGAACCCATAAGGAAGTAGGGTGAGCAGTAAGGGAATATATAGACAGACAACCTCAGCTTTTAAAAGAGATTTTGGCAGAAAGATGTTCTGAGATTCTGGTCTATTTTTGCCACATGGATGAAGTTAAAGGTTGGAGAGGATGAGCACTCTGTGTTGCTATTTATTCCCCTAACGCTCATTAATAGAGTGTCCATGGTGTGATCCCTAGGTCAGAGGATGGCCCAGAATCTTCCTTTTCTCTAAGCCTGTGTGGTTGAAGGTTTATATGTTTTATTGTTTTGTACACACACACATGATAATTTGCAAAAATATGCAGAACAAACATTCAAAAAGCAAATGAAGGTTTTAAAGGAGTTTTATAAACTAGTGGCTAATAAAAGTTATCCCCCTCATGTTGTATGAATATATAAACCATCTTCCTTAAAGATAAGGTAGTGGAAATGGCTTCAGCCTCTGTGTAAGTCTGCAGAAGCTGAAAAGAAGTGTGCTGGCTTCAGGAGCTGTGTGTGTTATGTGAGGTGCGTGGCAGCAACTCTCATTGCCCCTGCTAGGTGCTTTCAGGAGAAATGTCACTCTTCACAGCAAGTGATGAGATTTGACATATGGCATCAAAGCATCATTAAAACCACACCTGCTGCAGAAGAGGCTGTGTCTTTCAAGGGATTTTCAAGCAGAAAAGGTTACACTGAACATCCAAAAGGCTAAGGCTTATTTCTTTCCTTTGTAGACAATTAAATGCGCTAAAGAAAAAGGTAAATTTCTCAAATTTACGTAAGAAAAAGAATCTACTTTTGCAGCACACTTAAAAAAAATTCTGAATGTAACACTTTTTTTCTTTACATAGCTAGGACATACACTATAACCTAATACAACTTATTCACAAGTATTGATTTCTGTGGGGAAAGTTTTGTCAGGAATCATAAAACACGGGGCCTGAAAATGTCATGGTTCTGCTCTTCGGGCAAGATCTACTTCTTAAGAACTTTTCACCTCTGTTCTATATTTTCATCTCTGGAAAGGAAGATGATGTAATTTATTCAGCATTAACTATGTGGCAGTGTTTTTTTTAATATTTTATCCTCTAGTCTCATCTGGTGATGTTTATAGGTAAAGAAACTATGTCTGGGTGGTTAAATAACTTTTCCAAACTCATGCAACCAAAGCGGCTGAATTGAAATTTAAGCCCAGGTTATTCAAATGTAAAAAGTTTGTATTCTCATTTATTTATGCTGATGCTATTCTCTGTGTTCAAGATTGGATTCTATGTATCAGGCAAAGGTAGATAAATGTTGGTCTCTGAGCTGAAATATTTTATGATTAGTTTGTGAGATAGGACATATTCATAGAAGATAAAGAGATACACGGTATGTCATTTTTAAAGCATTAAATAATTTGTACAGACAATACGTGGGCTTCCCTGGTAGCTCTATGGGTGAAGAATCCACATGCAATGAAGGAGACATGGGTTCAATCCTTGAATCAGGAAGATGCTCTGGAGTGGGGCATGGCAACCCACTGCAGTATTCTTGCCTGGTGAATCCCATGGATGGAGGAACCTTGCTGGCTACAATTCATAAGGTAGAAAAGAGTCAGACATGACTGAAGTGACAAAGCACGCATGCATGCACAGACAATATGCACCACTCCATCAAATATGGTACAATGACCAGACACTCAGGTAAGGCTGCTGTAGTGTGTAGAACTGACATAAGGTCAGAAGAATAGGAAAGGTTTAAGTCAAAAGCTTGAGGAATACAATATCAATAGGGATACTGAGAGCAGTATATATGTGGGCATTTCTAATGGGAAGAGTTGGTTGAGATCTTGAGCTGGCTTCTGTTTCTGCAACAATAGACTAAGAAATATTTAGTCTCTCTGCTATCTCCAATGCTGGCAAATTTGTCCTCACATCAACCTCTTATTTCAACACATATTTTACAGACATGACAAATATTTTTACAGTGAAATTTCCAGGCTGTTATCAAGCTTTCATCGTTGTGAAGAAAAGTTCACATGCCATTAAGGAGAAATGTGCGTTTCCTACAAAAAAGAAGTGATGTAATTTTCCACATGAAATCAAATTTTAATTGTCTTACATCCAAGAAAGAAGGAGGCATGCTTTTAAAAATTGCAAGAGCAAATGGCAGACTGTGTAATGAAAGGGTCAAGTGAAAGTCAGCCCAATGAAACTATATTTCAGAACATATCTGGAAGACACACTATCAGTGAATCACTAAAATACTTTACTTGAGCATACACACAAGTTAATTTAGTATGCATTCCATCACTTACTAATATGTCTGGAATATTTATTACATGCATATAATATGCTAAACATGAGATATATATTGATTGAAAATACACGTTTTCTACATCCTGAATGGAAACAATGGTGAATGACAGATATTAAATGATAAAATTCCATCAGTACATTTAAATTTTAAAACTGGAAGGTTTTTGGTCTCTTGGAAGTGACAGAAAGTTCTGTAACCAACAAGAACCCACTATAGAGTAGAGAGAATATATTCAATATTTTGTAACATTCTATAGGGGAAAGCATCTGCCAGAATACCTGATTTCCAAAAGGGAAAAATAAGATCACAGGCACACACATATTCAAAGTCTGCTTAAAGACGGGTAATCTGTTGTACAGTTAAAAATTTAGCTGAAATTTAATTGAAAATAATACCTCATCTAATGAAAAAATGCATATAGGTGATTTTTCTGAAATAAAATGATAGGCAAAAGTCAAATTCACAGAGCCAACACTGGCAGCACTCAGGGAGGAAATGTTTGGGATACCAGCTGGATCTGTGTGGTTGCTGCGGGCAGTTTATTTTTCTCAGAGTCAGAGATCCTCGGCAATTTTAGCCTGAGGTCTGCACATATTTGAACTGTGTGCTTATTCCCAGTCCCCTGCCCCACATCTATGCTTAAAGTCACTGCAGATAACTTGGATAATTTGTCTCCACAGGTAGAGTTTATGGAGAGAATGTGCTGGAGGAATTGTATGACTGGTTTATTGTTCGGTCTATTTATCTTTGTAACAGAGAGAAAGGCATTTTCCATTTAGACATCCATCTCCGAGTCTTGGTTAATGTGACTCCCTTCTAAAGAGACAGGACCAAAGTGCACATGCTGACTCAATCAGTTTTCCCAGTTCCTGGATAAAAGGCCAGATCGTGGGGTCTCTGCAAATTAATGTAGGTAATTAGCTCATTGCCATTCTCCTGGGAGACAAGCCTCGCTTCTTTTCACCTCTCTTGGTTGACATCCGCTGATGTTGGAGTATGCAGAACTTTCCTCCCCATATTCATGTAGGAAGTAATGACTGAACAATTATTTATGGAACAAATATTTCTTCTGAATAAGTTACTGCCTTAAATTATCTAGGGTATTGCAGCCAATGTCATTTGAGAAGAGTAATTAAAGTGAAATGAGGTTAACTAACTTGATTAATCTTTTATAAATTAATTGCTCTACTGGAAAGAAAACAGCTTTGAGTTCACTTTTTTATCATTAAGACATATATTGGTGAATTATACTTCTGGCTAAGATACAGTAATAGAGACTGGATTTACTCTTCTGCCTGAAACAACCTAGAACAATATTTTGTAAACATAAAAATAAACAGCCATCTACAACACATTGAACATTAGGCAACAAAGGCTAGTTATCCCTGAGAAGCATAAGATACAGATGCAAGCCCTAGAATTACCCCAGTTTGCTGCCTCTAGAGTTTCCCAGTGTAAGGGCAGAGGGTGCATGAGTTCACTGTGGCTGGTGGAGCTCATTTCTAAAGAACTCATGGCTTAAAACAACTCAGCTTTATTCTCTTGCAGTTTGGTGTGTTAGAAGGCCAACGTGGGTCTGCGGTGCTCAGTCACTTCAGTTGTGTCTGACTTCATGGTCTGTACCCTGCCAGGTTCCTCTGTCCCTGGGCTTCTCCAGGCAAGAACACTGGAGTGGGTTGCCATGGCCTCCTCCAGGGGATCTTCCCAACCCAGGGACTGAACCAGGTCTCTGCACTGCAGGTGGATTCTTTACCATCTGAGCCACCAGGGAAGCCCCACGTGGGTCTAATGAGCCATGATCAAGGTGACAGCAGAGCTGCATTCCTCTCTGGAGACTACAGGATAATAGAATGTATGTCTTTCCTCTTCCTACTTCTAGAAACTTCCTGCACTCTTTGACTTATACCCATTTCTCTTTCCAAATGAGGACCAGTTGTCAAATCTTTCTTACAGTTCTTCACTCTGTCCCTCTTTTCTACCTTTATCTTCTCCCAAGAATGTTGTTAGGCTTCCTAGGTGGCACTAGTGGTAAAGAACACAGATGTCAATGTAGGAGGCATAAGAGATGCGGGTTCAATCCCTGGGTCAGGAAGATCCCCTGGAGAAGGAAATGGCAACACACTCCTGTATTCTTACCTGGAAAATCTCATGGACAGAGATGCTGGCATGCTACAGTCCATGGGGTTGCAAAGAGTTGAACATGAATGAAGCGACTTAGCATGCAACACACACAAGAACTTGTCATTACCTTGGTCCCACACAGATCATCCAGAATCATCTCACAGTTATGAGGACAGGTGTTTGACAACCTTTTTCCATCTGCAGACCTTAATCTCCTTCCATGAATAATGACAGATATATAGGCAAACAAATGCTTTCTCTTATTATATAAATATTGTTAAGAAGTAGTTGACTCCGGCGGCATGAAAACATATACGCCATGGGTAAAATAGACACCTAGTGGGAATTTGCTGTTTGACTCACAGGGCTCAACCCAGTTCTTCATGACAACCTGGAGGGTGGGAGGTGGGAGAGAAGTTCAAGAGAGAGGGGACATCTGTATACTTATGGCTGATTCATGATGATATTTGGCAGAAACCGACATAATATTGTAAAGCAATTATCCTCCAACTGAAAATTTTACAAAGTAAAAATATAATTGACTCTGATTACATAATTTATATTAACAGTGCAATGAAGGTTATAAAATGAGTAAAATTAGAATGTATGGAAATATTGGATAAAGGCTGGAATTGGACACATAGAAGCATCAGGATTCTATTCCAAGTTGTAGATTCTATTGAAAGATTCTTGTGCAATTCATTAGTGTATAAATATTTGGGGATAGACTAATTACCTAAAGATGTATACCACAACCTCTGCAAAGAGAGAAATTAAGGTAATATGTTCCCCTTGTACTGTGAATTAATATATTAATTTTAGATTTATACTGGTGATTTTTTTTTTTTTTTTTAGTTTATCCATCCAAGAAATACATCTTTCCTGGTGATAGTACCATGCAAATGAATTTATCAATGAATAAATGTTAAACTCATGAGACGTCTAGTAGACTCAGGTAGCTTTATACCATTTATTTTCCTTCACTTCCTCCCTCTTCATGTTGTTATTTCTATTATTGTTACATAGAGCATCAGTTCAGTTCAGTCGCTCAGTCGTGTCCGACTCTGCGCCCCATGAATCGCAGCACGCCAGGCCTCCCTTTTCATCACCAGCTCCCGGAGTTCACTCAGACTCGCGTCCACAGAGTCAGTGATGACATCCAGCCATCTCATCCTCTGTCATCCCCTTCTCCTCCTGCCCCCAATTCCTCCCAGCATCAGAGTCTTTTTCCAATGAGTCAACTCTTCGCATGAGGTGGCCAAAGTACTGGAGTTTCAGCTTTAGCATCATTCCTTTGGTAAAGCGTCTGCCTATAATGCAGGAGACGCAGGTTCGATCACTGGATTGAAAAGATCCTCCGGAGAAGGAAATGGCAACCCACTCCAGTACTCTTGCCTGGAAAATCCCATGGTAGGCTATGGTCCATGGGGTCGCAAAGAGTCGGACACGACTGAGCGACTTCACTTCACTTCACTTGACATGCCAAAGAAATCCCAGGGCTGATATCCTTCAGAATGGGCTGGTTGGATGTCCTTTCAGTCCAAGGGACTCTCAAGAGACTTCTCCAACACCACAGTTCAAAAGCATCAATTCTTCGGCGCTCAGCCTTCTTCACAGTCCAACTCTCACATCCATACATGACCACAGGAAAAATCAAACAAACAAAGCTAGTGGAGGTGATGGAGTCACCTTTGGAATCACCAAAAAATGGACCTTAGTCATCAAAGTAATGTCTCTGCTTTTGAATATGCTATCTATGTTGGTCATAAATTTTCTTCCAAGGAGTAAGCATCTTTGAATTTCATGGCTGCAGTCACCATCTGCAGTGATTTTGGAGACCAAAAAAATAAAGTCTGACACTGTTTCCACTCTTTCCCCATCTATTTCACATGAAGTTATGGGACCAGATGCCATGATCTTCATTTTCTGAATTTTGAGCTTTAAGCCAACTTTTTCACTCTCCTCTTTCACTTTCATCAAGATGCTTTTTAGTTCCTCTTCACTTTCTGCCATAAGGGTGGTGTCATCTGCATATCTGAGGTTATTGATATTTCTCCTGGCAATCTTGATTCCAGCTTGTGTTTCTTCCAGTCCAGTGTTTCTCATGATGTACTCTGCATAGAAGTTAAATAAGCAGGGTGACAACATACAGCCTTGATGTACTCCTTTTCCTATTTGGAACCAGTCTGTTGTTCCATATCCAGTACTAACTGTTGCTTCCTGACCTGCATACAGATTTCTCAAGAGGCAGGTCAGGTGGTCTGGTATTTCCTTCTCTTTCAGAATTTTCCACAGTTTATTGTGATCCACATAGTCAAAGGCTTTGGCATAGTCAATAAAGGAGAAATAGATGTTTTTCTGGAACTTTCTTGCTTTTTCCATGATCCAGCAGATGTTGGCAATTTGATCTCTGGCCCCTCTGCCTTTTCTAAAACCAGCTTGAACATCAGGAATTTCACAGTTCACCTATTGCTAAAGCCTGGTTTGGAGATTTTTGAGTACTACTTTGCTAGCATGTGAGATGAGTGCAATTGTGCATTAGTTTGACCATTCCTTGGCATTGCCTTTCTTTGGGATTGGAATGAAAACTGACCTTTTCCAGTCCTGTGGCCACTGCTGAGTTTTCCAAATTTGCTGGCATATTGAGTGCAGCACTTTCACAGCATCATCTTTCAGGATTTGAAATAGCTCAATTGGAATTCCATCACCTCCACTAGCTTTGTTTGTAGTAATGCCTTCTAAGGCCCGCTTGACCTCACATTCCAGGATGTCTGGCTCTAGGTGAGAGATCACACCATCGTGATTATCTGGGTCGTGAAGATATTTTTTGTACAGTCCCTCCATGTATTCTTGCCACCTCTTCTTAATATCTTCTGCTTCTGATAGGTCCAGACCATTTCTGTCCTTTATTGAGCCCATCTTTGCATGAAATATTCCCTTGCTATCTCTAATTTTCTTGAAGAGATCTCTAGTCTTTCCCATTCTGTTGTTTTCCTCTATTTCTTTGCATTGATCGCTGAGGAAGGCTTTCTTATCTCTTCTTGCTATTCTCTGGAACTCTGCATTCAGATGCTTATGTCTTTCCTTTTCTCCTTAGCTTTTTGACTCTCTTCTTTTCACAGCTATTTGTAAGGCCTCCCCAGACAGCCATTTTGCTTTTTTGCATTTCTTTTCCATGGGGATGGTCTTGATCCCTGTCTCCTGGAAAATGTCACAAACCTCATTCCATAGTTCTTCAGGCACTCTACCTATCAGATCTAGTCCCTTAAATCTATTTCTCACTTCCAGTGTATAATCATAAGGGATTTGATTTAGGTCATACCTGAATGGTAGCGGTTTTCCCTACTTTTCTTCAATTTAAGTCTGAATTTGGCAATAAGGAGTTCATGATCTGAGCCACAGTCAGCTCCCTGTCTTGTTTTTGTTTACTGTATAGAGCTTCTCCATCTTTGGCTGCAAAGAATATAATCAATCTGATTTTGGTGTTGACCATCTGGTGATGTCCATTTGTAGAGTCTTCCCTTTTGTTGCTGGAAGAGGGTGTTTGCTATGACCAGTGCATTTTCTTGGCAAAACTCTATTAGTCTTTGCCCTGCTTCATTCTGAATTCCAAGGCCAAATTTGCCTGTTACTCCAGGTGTTTCTTGACTTCCTACTTTTGCATTCCAATCCCCTATAATGAGAAGGACATCTTTTTTGGGTGTTAGTTCTAAAAAGTCTTGTAGGTCTTCATAGAACTGGTCAACTTCAGTGTCTTCAGTGTTACTGGTTGGGGCATAGACTTGGATTATCGTGATATTGAATGGTTTGCCTTGGAAACGAACAGAGATCATTCTGTCTTTTTTGAGATGGCATCCAAGTTGAATTTCTGACTCTTTTGTTGACCATTATGGCTACTCCATTTCTTCTGAGGGATTCCTGCCCGCAGTAGTAGATATAATGGTCATCTGAGTTAAATTCACCCAATCCAGTCCATTTTAGTTTGCTGATTCCTAGAATGTCGAAGTTCACTTTTGCCATCTCTTGTTTGACCACTTCCAATTTGCCTTGATTCATGGACCTGACATTCCAGGTTCCTATGCAATATTGCTCTTTACAGCCTCTGTCACCAGTCACATCCACCATTGGGTATTGTTTTTGCTTTGGCTCCATCCCTTCATTCTTTCTGGAGTTATTTCTCCACTGATCTCCAGGAGCATGTTGGATACCTTCTGACCTGGGGAGTTCCTCTTTCAGTATCCTATCATTTTGCCTTTTCATACTGTTCATGGGGTTCTCAAGGCAAGAACACTGAAGTGGTTTGCCATTCCATTCTCCAGTGGATCACATTCTGTCAGACCTCTCCACCATGACCCACCTGTCTTGGATTGCCCCACAGGCATGGCTTAGTTTCACTGAGTTAGACAAGGCTGTGGTCCTAGTGTGATTAGATTGACTAGTTTTCTGTGAGTATGGTTTCAGTGTGTCTCCCCTCTGATGCCCTCTTGCAACACCTACCCTCTTACTTGGGTTTCTCTTACCTTAGGCATGGTATATCTCTTCACAGCTGCCCCAGCAAAGCGCAGCCACTGCTCCTTACCTTGGATGAAGGTTATCTCCTCACTGCTGCCCTTTCTGACCTTCAACGTGGGATAGGTCCTCTAGGCCCTCCTGCACCGTCGCAGGCACTGCTCCTTGGACTTGGGGTTGTTCCTCCAGGCCACCCCTGACCTCAGACGTGGGGTGGCTCCTCCAGGCTGCCCTTGACCTCGGACACAGGGTAGCTCCTCCTGCCACCCCTGACCTTGGGCGCGGGGTGGCTCCTCCAGGCCACCCCTGACCTCAAACGTGGGGTAGCTCCTCTCAACTGTTCCTGCGCCATTGCAGCCTGGCACTCTCAGCCGCTTCCCCTGACCTCGGACGTCGGGTAACTCCTATTGACCGCTGCCCTTCGGGCATGGAGTCATCCCAACTTCTGCCCCTGACCTTGGACCTGGGGTAGCTCCTCTTGGGCTCGCTTAGTGCGCCGGTTGCAGCCACCCACGCTTAGTGCGCCAGTTGCAGCATAGAGCATATCTACACTGGTTTAGAACAGCATCTGGGCAGGCTGTGTATATTTCATTCATTGCTAAATTCCCACATCCACCGTAACAGTGCCTCTCTTATAACAGTCTTTAATACATATTTGAATTGGCTTTTATGCTTGCATTGTATTACTTCCAGAGTAACAATTTTTCTAACTCTTGATTAAAAAAAAAAAAAAAAAAAAACATGAATAATCAATTGTTGAAAATGTGGAGTCAGGGTAAAGCAATTGTATTTTTTCAGCCATTTGTCATCTATGTCTGTATCTCTTCATTGATGAAGGATTTCCTCTTTTGCTTATGATAATGTGTGGGGAAAGGGTTTCCTATTTTTTATAAAGCTGTGTACATAATTGTTCCAAGAGACTGCTTTGTCAAAGCTCAGCTGATTAATTGCAGGCTTGTTGGTGGAAATTAAATAATCCTATCTCTAGTTTAGCTGCTTCTCTCCTTTATAGCTTCTCCACCAAGATCTTCTAAATGATACTTAGAGATGCTCTTTCTGTTTCTCCTAGAGCGCCTCTCTAAAGCTACTCTCTCCCCATGGTTCCTCTTTTTGCTGTTTTTCCCTTGCTGAGGTTCCATTTTTGACTTGAAAATAAGAATCTAAAGTGGATCAAGGAAGCTCTCTTCACTTTCAAGTGCAATCACTCTATTGAAGGGAAGTATGAGACTTAAAAGAAGTGAAAACAGGAGTTTGTTTTTGTTGTTGCCTTTTTTTTTTTTTTTTAACTCTCCCATTCTGGGTATTAAGTACTTTCTGCTACAGTATCTTAAAATAATAGATGCATTTATAATTTAACAGAATTGTTTTCAGGCAACAGTTTTATGGCTGTCTTTCCTCTGTTGTTACTTTTCTGAAAACACCTTGCCCTACATTAGACTTTGAATAAAATTACAAAGTCCATGCCCAATAACTTGGTAATTAAGTTTACAGCTTAATTAGTCCTTCAGTTCAGTTCAGTTCAGTCGCTCAGTCGTGTCTGACTCCTTGCAACCCCATGAATCGCAGCACGCCAGGCCTCCCTGTCCATCACCAACTCCCGGAGTTCACTCAGACTCACGTCCATCGAGTCAGTGATACCATCCAGCCATCTCATCCTCTGTCGTCCCCTTCTCCTCCTGCCTCCAGTCAGTTTTAATTTGTCCTCAGATTGCAGGGGTAAGATTAGAGATGGGGTGACTGCAGAGAAAAGAAAGTATTGTGACCCTCTGAATCATCTCCATTTTGTGCTTTTAAAGTATGTTTATAAGTATTACTGGCAATGATGTTTTCTTGGTTTTACTAAAGATATTTTATTCCCCTTTCCACTTATAATATGTAATTAAGGGAATCATTTTTTATACACTGCCCAAATCTATTTTCTCAAGGTGATATTGAGTTGATCAAAAAGTTCTTTCCAGTTATGCCATACCATCTTATGGGAAAACTCAAAGGAAGTTTTTGGCCAACCTAATATTTCCCCTTAGAATCTAGTTTTATCTTAGCCTTCCGATCCCTAAGTATCTGCCCTTCCAGAAAACTTCTGAGTGCTCTGTCCAATTTAGTCCATCATTTTTGTAATCAGTTCTCTCCTGCTGTGTCTTGATAAGGGTTTGTCTCCTTCTTGGTTTGTTTATTTGGTGTCAATGCTGGATTCCCTAGTTCAGGTGCTCATGCAAAAGCAGATGGTCAGTCTAGGCACTGTTGTAGTCCTCAATGCATTTCTCTTTCCTAGACTCTAACCCTGTTCTCTTAACCAAACCAGCACTTGTCAAAACGTTTACTGAGTGAAGGAGACTCGATTAAGGCATCCCAGTCAGCCCAAATAAAAGAGAGAGAAGAAAAGGAACACATATTTTTAGGTTGTGTTTTCTCATACATCATGCATTTTAACTCCTTAAACAGCCATTTATCTGGATATATTCTGATGAGAAATAATACTAGGCATTAACAGTTCTCTCATTGTGAAGGTAATAGTTTCAAAAGGCATGGGTATAATGCCTCTGTCTCAATCTTGGTAGATTTTTCATTTTAATGTAATTTCTTTCTCTTCAAGATGTTACAATTGAAAATAAAATGACTGGGTGGCAGGTGTTTTTCCTTTCCTTCTCCCATGCTCCTTGGCCACTCCAGCTGAGAGAGCTCATAAAAACGTCAGCTCTCTGCTGGCAAAGCATGCCACACCTGCTTGCCATGTGCTTCGTGACTACTAACATTTATGTATTGCTGTGTTCCAAGTCAGATAAATTGATAAAATGCAACTTGAAATGCAGCACTTTGTGGCTCTAATGCTTTTAAAGAGATGTGTCTTCTCTTCCCATATTAATACAAAATGCCCATTCCTTATTTCATTCTGTAAAAACTTGGCTGCTTCAGTATCCAAGTGAATTTGGAAAATGATGCTGAAAAAATATTAAAATTATATATATATATATATATATATATATATATTCACTTAACCAGACAAAGTCTGGTTATTTTACTTTACGATTGCCTATTAATGTCATTGAATATGCTAAGCCAGCTAAGATTTCATTCTCTGCTACGGCTGGTACAATTTAATTTGTCTATCTATTCATATAATTCCCATTAAAGATGTAAAAACCCATGATGGCAGAAAATGGCATTAGCATGTTGAGGTATGCAAATGGTGCTTTGGCTCTACCTTACATTTTCATGAAAACTTGTACTTGCCATTTGAATTTTTGTTTTTGTCTCATCTTGCTTTCATGTACTGAAAGTAATTGCTCAATAGAATTGGTGGAATAACATGAGAAATACATTATAAATTGTTCTCTATAAAAATAATGAAGATATATCTCTAAAAACTAAGAAAAGCAATGATAATGAGGTAAATTTAGTTGAGTCTAATTTTTTTTAAATTTAAATAAATTTAAGCATTTTAGATCTATTATTCATCTTTCTCACAGATTCACCAGAAACCTTTTCCTTGAAAGCCTGATGTATCATTTCAGAGAAGGGTTACTAATGTCTCTTTCCATATTATCCTTAAAAATGTATAACGTGTGTGTTCCCATTGTATCTTTTTACAATTTATTCATGTTTAATTGGAGGACCATTGCTTTACAATACTGGGTTGGTTTCTACCATACCTCAACATGAATTGGCCAAAGGTATATACGCGTCCCCTCCCTCCTGAACCTCTCTCGTCCTCCCCACCTCATCTCACCTGTCTAGATCTTCACAGAGTGCCTGATTTGGGCTCCTTTTGTCCTGCACTAGCTTCCCAGTGGCTTTCTGTTTTACATATGGTAATGCATTTGTTTCAATTCTACTCTCCCAATTCGTCCCACCCTCCTCTTCCCTGCTCTTTCCATAAGCCTGTTCTCTATGTCTGCATCTCTGTTGCTGCTCTGCAAATAGGTTCATCGGTATCATCTTTCTAGAGTCCATATGTAAGCATTGCTAACTCGCTTCAGTTGTATCCGACTCTGTGCGACCCCATAGATGGCAGCCCACCAGACTCCCCCGTCCCTGGGATTCTCTAGGCAAGAACACTGGAGTGGGTTGCCATTTCCTTCTCCAATGCATAAAAGTGGAAAGTGAAAGTGAAGTCACTCAGTCGCGTCCGACTCCTAGCGATCGCATGGACTGCAGCCTACCAGGCTCCTCCGTCCATGGGATTTTCCAAGCAAGAGTACTGGAGTGGGGTGCCATCACCTTCTCCAATGTATGCGTTAGTATATGACATTTTTCTCTTTCTGACTTACTTCAGTCTGTATAACAGGCTCAAAGTTCATCCACTTCATTAGGGCTGACTCAAATGTGTTATTTGTTATTGGTGAATCATTTTTTTAATGCTAAGTAGTATTTCTCTGAAGGGATACATACCCAGCATGGACAATCTTTTTTTGGTGCTTAGTAGTATTTCTGTGACGGAGAAGGCAATGGCAACCCACTCCAGTGTTCTTGCCTGGAGAATCCCAGGGAAAGGGGAGCCTGGTAGGCTGCTGTGGATGGGGTCACACAGAGTCGGACAGGACTGAGGCAACTTAGCAGCAGCAGCAGCAGCAGTATTTCTGTGAAGGGATAAACACCCAGCATGGACAAGTTTCATGTTGTATGTCAGTAGTGATAGGAATAACCTTATGAAGATAAATTTGAAGGTGGATCTTGAGTCTGGGTTTCTATCCATGATCAGTGGGAAATGTCAAGACCAGTGAACTAGTCTCTAACTTTACAAGCTAAAGTAAAACAAAATTTTATTTAATTCAACTTGCAACTGTAAAATGATACAGGCATTGTAAATATTTTTGTGATAGCAAGTTTCTCAGAACATTACACTTCTAGAAAAATCAGATACGTTGTAAGATCTATCATTTAATAACACTTATACTTCAAGATTTATTTAAAATTTTAAAAAGTTTTATTGAAATATAAATTCATTTTTATTGATTTAGCACATTGTGTTAATTTCTGCTCTATATAAAAAGTGACAGTTATCACTATGTGCTGATATTTATATTTTATATAAATATGAAATATAATTTTAATATTTTGAAAATTTTCCATTATGATTTTTTATATTTTCTATTTTCATAAATACATTATATATATTTTAATTTTCCATTATGGTTTATCACAGGACATTGTATATAGTTCTCTGTACTATACAGTAGGTCCTTGTTTTTTGTGCATCCTGCATATACTAGCTTTCATCTGCCAATCCCAAACTCCTAACCTAATCCTCACCTACCCACATCTCCTGTGGCAACAAATCTGATCTCTATATCTGTCAGTATCTGTCAGTCTTTGTCCGGTTCCTAGATAGGTTCATTTGTGTTGTATTTAGATCCCACGTTTAAGTGATATCATATGGTATTTCAAAATTTAATTGGGAGTTTCGCTGTTACTAAGATAGAGAAAATAACTCAAAATCATGCATGCATATACAATCATATTAATGCACACATGTTAAAAATGACCTTGAGATATTCTTTGATTTTAGAATAAAGACAACAATTTATATGATACATTGGTACTTTTGAAATAATCATGTTTCTTTTAGGTAAAATATGTAGATTTCCCTTGTGGTTCAGTTGTTAAAGAATCTGCCTGCAATGCAGGAGACCCTGGTTCAATTCCTAGGTTGGGAATATCTGCTAGAGAAGAGATAGGTTACCCACTGCAGGATTCTTGGGTTTCCCTTGTGGCTCAGCTGGTAAAGAATCTGCTTGCCATGCAGGAGACCTGGATTCAATCCCTGGTTTGGGAAGGTCCTCTGGAGAAGGGAAAAGCTACCCACTCCAGTATTCTGGCCTGGAGAATTTCATGGACTGTATAGTCCATGGGGTCCTAAAGAGACATGACCAAGCAACTTTCACTTTCACTTTAGTGTTGAGAAAAGAAATCATTAGTCTAATGATAACCAATAAACATTTTTTAAACAATTCTTTATCAAGGTCTATATGAAATCACAAATATAAAGTGAAACATGTAAAATTTTATGATCTGAATGGATTTCATATTACTTCTTTCAGACAGCATTATTTAAAGGTCAGAATCAGTTATACTTCAAATAGCTAAATAATTCTGGGTAATTCAGTCAAGTTTAGTACAAGCTTTGGGAGGAATTACTACTTCTTTATTAGATTGCATCAAGGACACATATGAGAAAAATTCCTCAAGATTCTCATACTTGAGTAAAATGGAAAAATTACAGTGTAAAGTGCTTGTAAGTCCTAGCTTGGGTCTGCTTTATATCTAAACAAAGATGAAAAGCAAACAGGTTAGACACTCAGTCACTCTTTGTGACCCTGTAGCCCAACAGGCTCCTCTGTCCATGGGATTTTCCCGGGAAAAATACTGGAGTGTGTTGCCTTCCCTTCTCCGGGGTATCTTCCCAACCCAGGGATCAAATCGGGGTCTCCCACATTGCAGGCAGATTCTTTACCTTCTGAGCCACCAGGGAAGCCAAAAACAAAAATAGTTAATGAATTGATTATTAGTGCTCATTATCATTATCAGTTTGTTTTTCTGTTCTTATTTTTCATACAGGATATATTAAGACAGTAGAAGTCAATTCAGAACATTTTCAAAAGCTTTACAAGTGTCTTAATGTTATAGGTCCATTCTTAAACTATCAAGTTTGTATTAGGCATTCATATAGGAATAACTATCAGCTTAGATGCATACAAACTTTGAATTCTAATTACTCAATGTTTTGTTAATCTTCTGCCCTTATATGAATGTTGGATGGTTATCCTTATATTTAACAGATGATAATTTAGTGTTATTAAAAAGAGTTATCCTTTCCCTCAGCATTTTCCAAAATCTTCTCTGGGGTAGAATAGGTGATGCTGGACCCTAAGTTAGTAGAGGTCATGTAAAGAACTCTGAGAGGATGTGTGTGTATGAAGATTAAATAAAGAATAACATTCATCCAACAAAAAAACACTTTCTATTATTTAGAAAATCAGAAGAAATAATGAATATCGTAGTGTTTTAATACCAAAGAACTGCTAAAAATCTGATTTAAGAGGTACTTGTATACTGTCACTGCTTTCTCACCCTTCAATCTTCTCTAAACAAATTGTCACCTACTAATAATTTCTTTAGTCCGTATAAAATATTGTTTTGCACATCGATGATTGTCTTTGTGTAATCTGTGTTATAGATCACTGTAAAGGTGCAAGACCAGGATTTAAATTATACACTTAATAGGTCTTTCAGTGTTTTTGTATCATATCTAACACAAAGATGGTATTTATGAATGTTTATTGGATTAAATATCCCATAGAAGAGGTGTGAATTTAAAATAAAAAGATCTTTTCAAGACTCTAAATGGCTTTATGATTATCAAAAATGACCATTCATTTGAGAATTCAGCAGAAAAGGAAACGGCATCAATATGTGCATATGTTTGTTACTATGTGTTTTCCTACATATACAAGTGGCTGACTTTAATGTCTACATGGATCAAATACACATCTGTTGAAACATTTTAGATATAAGCTATATTGAAGATTTCATTTTCAAGCTGATAATACCAATTAAATATGAAAGTCTATGCTGACATTCAGGTAAAATAAATGCAGCAAATTGTGCGTAAAATCTTGGATCCGACAGTAGAATTCTTTTGACAGTTAAAATAATGACCTTGCAGATTGCAACGGTTCAGAAACCTGAATAGTCTATTTCTTCCTGTGAACATATATAATGCACATATCTGGGGGAGAAGTCACAACAGTACGCTAGGGACCAAGCTTAATCTATGAAAATAGTTGGATTTTAATTGGTATGTATATTTCCCAGATTAAAATTCACACTTACAGCTCAATTATCTCAAATAAGTGCTATAGTCCTGTTACAGAAACATATTTGTCTTGAAAGAGGAGGCTTATTGGAGGAGAAATATGCTTTCTTTGAAATCATAGGTATTTTATATTCATTCATTCATTTAGTTTTTGCAGTATATCTTAACAGAATAAACTTTGAAACGATAATATAAGACTCATCCTATGGGTGAGATATGTTTCTGGGATTTCCTTGGGTGAGGTTTTTTCTTAAACATTTAAACATTCTGAGTGAGTTTTATCATATCTTAAATAAAGAGTTTGACTTTAAAAAGCACCGTATCACAGTGGTTAACAGTACAGACTTTGGACTCCAAAGTGTTGAGCTTAAATCAAAGCTCTGTTCCTTTAATTAGGCAAACTGTTTAGTCTCACAACCAATGTTGTTTTTTTTTTTTTTTTTTCTGATTTTCTTTCTCTTTGTTATGTCAATATTATCTACAAAACATTTTTTGTGAGCATTCAGTGAGGTAATGCAAAGATTCAATAAATACACCCAAATTAAAGCTATTATTTTTATGCCATTGTAACCACTTCCCCTTCCAGCTGGATCATTTCATGAGAACACACACATTGTGGATAATTATTAACAAAAGGCTTGTCAAGCACCCAGGAAATACTCACTGTTGACCTCTTTAAACACTGGCCAATATGCCTCCAATAATTGGAATCTGTGGAATTAAAAATGGAAGTCAATTGAGGTCATTTTCAGCAACATCAATCTCAGTTTTATTGACTTTCACTGTGTTGTGTCATGTACACAATCTGTCATGTAGACGATCTGTCATGTAGACGATCTCTTGGCAAAAACCCCCACAAAATTAGTGACTGATAACGCTTGTATGGCCAATGGGTAAACCTGAGTTTCACAATAAAAATGTGTCATTGGCCTAAACTGTGCTTAGAGAGCCTGTGGTAGTCCACATCATCAACACACACTGTGACTCTTCTTATATCTTATAAACAAAAGGCCTTCTGTTTTCTGTGCTGGGAAATGTGGCCTTTAGGTGTCACTCTGTTTGCCTGAGTATGGGAACCAAGGAGGTAGAATTTTTGTATACAATGCCTTTTGGGGTATGCAGGCAAAGAAAATTTACTAACCCCAAATGTCTCCTTGGCAAGGGATTATTTTAAGCTAAAAACAATCAAGACACCAAACACTCAAGAGGACTCCAAACACTCAGGAAGGGTCCAGACACTCTGACCTTACCCCTAACCACCTGAAACACCTTAAAGGATATATCAGGAAGGAAGCTATCAGCCGAGGTGACTATTTGTTGTTACTCAGTTGCTAAATCCTGTCCAACTCTGTGACCCCATGGACTGCAGCACGCCAGGCCTCCCTGTCCTTAACTGTCTCCCAGAGTTTGCTTAAATGCATGTCCACTGCATCGGCGATGCTGTCCAACCATCTCTTCCTCTATCACCCTCTTCTCTTGCCTTCAATCTTTCCCAACATCAGGGTCTTTACCAGTGAGTTGACTCTTTGCATCAGGTGGCCAAAGTTCTGGAGCTTCAGCATCAATCCTTTCAGTGAATATTCAGGACTGATTTCCTTTAGGATTGACTGGCTGGATCTCCTTGCAGTCCAAGGGACTCTCAAGAGTCTTCTCCAGCACCACAGTGGAGACATCAATTCTTTGGTGCCTTCTTTATGGTCCAACTCTGACATCCATATATGATGACTGGAAAAACCATAACTTTGACTACACGGATCTTTGTCAGCAAATGCTGTCTCTGCTCTTTTAATGACTACAGTATGAACTAGATATGTAGACTGGGAAAAACTTAGCAGTATGACTTAAGATTCCTCTCTCTGTCCCATTATCTCTGCCTGGCCTAGCAAACATTTACCAAATATTTTGTTTTTCCATCTCTGTGTGAATTGCCTTTCTCTCTTTAGAAGTCCTAAACCACTCCCCTCAACATCTTGCTTTGAGTACTGTCTTTAGCTGAAGATGGTACTTAAGGTGAGGCTATCAGGCATTTGGGGAAGTTGCTCAGTTTTCCTGGATCTCTCTCATGTATACATATTATTATAATTTGTCTGTTTTTCTTTTGTTAGTTTGTCTCTTGACAATTTGATTATTTAAATTGGCCAGGAGAACCCAGAA
Organism: Capricornis sumatraensis; assembly: GCF_032405125.1. Taxonomy (NCBI): domain Eukaryota; kingdom Metazoa; phylum Chordata; class Mammalia; order Artiodactyla; family Bovidae; genus Capricornis; species Capricornis sumatraensis. The sequence continues at coordinate 8,797,976 of NC_091089.1, read as the reverse complement.
TGGGAGAGGGAAATTTCTTCCTCCCCAACAAGTATGTATAATAAGGCTTTTAGGACTGTAGCTGAGGCATTCTGGCAGAAAATCTGGGGCTTTCTCTTCACTTTTCACATCTTTGTCTATCTTTTCCTGGAATTTGCAAGATAGCTTGAAGAAACAGTTTGAGCCTCCTTCTTAGCATGAAAGGGGAATAATCCCATACATCAGGCATGACTTTACATGTGGGTCCCAGGTAACACTCTCTTGTTTGCCTGATTATAAACCAGTTTCTACTCAGGGAAAGTATGGTAAGAATCAAGAAGGCTTCGGGAAGACAAGTGTTCTTGCCTCTGTACCAGACTGCATAATGGATCCAAAGGCCCAGCTGTCACCTTCAGAAATTCATCATTTTTCTGGTACCAGACCACATTTCCCAGGTGGTTCAAAGCCAAGGGATGCAATCACAGGGCAGACTCTTTCTGAGAGTATGTGGCCTTAATGTTGAGGCTTAATTGGACAACCCATGAGTCTAGGGTACATCCACCCAAACTTCTCCCTCTCCTCTCTCCTTGTCCTGGGGTCAGACTTCCATCATGACCTAATGAATCTCTCACCTTCTTTCTCTCTGTTCCCACTCCATTTCCCATCACAGGCATTTCTCCTAATGAAATCATAGTGCAGGTAATTCCATCCTTGTTTCTGCTTCTCAGAAGACTGGAGGACAAGCATAGCTCATCTCTTTTTAATCTTTCAGCTCTGATGAAGTGTTAAGATCATCATACCCTTTGGCTGATGGCCCATTAAAATTACTGTTCCCTGCAAGTCTCCTACTTCATTTGATTTTCATGTTAACTTTTATTCCCCCCCTAAATCACTATCATACCCCATCAGCACTTTCATCACTCACATCTTGCCATAGTTTTATTGTACTTATGTGTTATTTTGTTTGTTTATGCTCTTTCTAAATGTGTGTTTTATTCAGGTGTTTTTTTCTTTTCAAATGCAAATTATTTTTCAATTTCAATTTTGTGCACCATAATGACTTATGTAAATTCATTGTATTTCTATTTCACAGTATTTATATTTTTTCAGGTGCAACCATGCAGTAATATGTATTTCTAAGTGTTTTTCTTCCTTCTATTATTCTGAGAATGTTCATCCATCAACTATAAGCCACAAGGGAAGGCTCTTCATCAACTATAGCCTATCATTTTTACCTTAGGATAACCAGTTGCCTAAAACTTCTAATGGTAATGCTGTGATAAAAATCTTTGTACTTAAGGTTCTATAAACAAGGGAAGAAAGTTGTTAAGATACTTTGATATCTAGCAGTTATATCTACTGTATATCTAGCAGTATGTCTAGTTCATGGTATATGCATGTACATCCTTTATAATCCTTTCCACTTATGCTCCAATTTATACTGCTGGCAGCTCTTCATGAGGATTACAGTATCAACATATAGCTACCCTGATGTTGAAGCTGAAACTCCAATACTTTGGCCACCTGATGTGAAGAACTGATTCATTTGAAAAGACCCTGATGCTGCAAAAGTTTGAAGGTGGGAAGAGAAGGGGATGGCAGAGGATGAGATGGTTGGATGGCATCACTGACTCAATGGACATGAATTTAAGTAAACTCCAAGAGTTGGTGATGGACAGGGAGGCCTGACATACTGCAGTATCCATGGGGTTGCAAAGAGTCAGATGCTACTGAGCAACTGTAAAATGATTACTCATTGAAATTTTAATTTACTTTTCCCAGTCACTACTGGTTTTGAGCATTCTTTTACATGCTTGTGGCTTTTTGTGTTACCGTCTCTAATTACTTCATATTCTTTGTTCCATTTTCCAGTTAAGTTGCTATTTCATACATATTCTTGCTAGTAATTTTTTTTAACATATTGCTAGTACCATGTCATATTTTTATATACACCCATTATTATTAATGTTGAGGTATCAAACCTTATCAAACTTAAAAAATATATAGCTGAGCAAATGTTCTGTTTGCAGATCAACACTATTTTCCAATTGTTTTCAATTCCATTATTTAGTTAGGTTGCACCTACAGTGTTTGCCCTTGCATCTGGTGAGGGGACGGATCCTACTTATTTTATGTTTTCTATAAAGACCCAATATTTCCAAAATCTGTCACTTAAACAATAAATCATTTTCCTGTATTTTCTCATATTGTCTCTTATTGACAGTTTCATCTCTACCATATTGTGTACTTCCATGTTAAATATATTAGCCTGAGTTTTAGAACTTCATTGCATTGATGTGCATTGATGATTGTGCACTGGTGATTGTTGTTGCACTGATTTGTTTGCTCTTGCACTAATACTTCACTCCTTTCGTTGTCATTGCCTCATTGTGTTAATATCTGTTAGGTCAAATACCTTGCCGCCCTTTACTCTTATTATTTAATGGTTAGCTTCACAACAGGTAGACTTCTGACTTCCACATAATACATGCTGTATCTTATCAAATGTATTTTTCTGTACTGCTTGCCTTGCATATTCTTTTCTCTGGTCACCTATTAATATGTTATAGTTTAGTGGTTCTATCATGTCCAACTCTTTGTGACCCAATGGATTATTGCAGCACAGCAGGCTTCCTTGTCCTTCACCATCTCCCAGAGCTTGCTCAGTCTCAAGTCCATTAAGTCATGATGCCATCCAACCATCTCGTCCTCTGTCATTCCTTTGTCCTCCTGCCTTCAATCTTTTCTAGCATCAGGGTCTTTGCTTGGTAAAATGCATTAATTAACATAGCAAAATGCATTCATAAGTATTCTTATATTGAATCATCTTTGGCATCCCTGAAATAAACTTTGTTATTTATATTTTAGTTCATAGCTAAAATGGGATGCTCTGGTAGAATTTTTATGTTTACATTGCTACATGAAGTGAACCCATAATTTTCTTTTAGTGTTTTAGTTTTTGAAATGTGATTACACCTGTCCCATTAAATACTTAGGCCAACTGTCATTCTATGTCTATTTTCTGGAAAATCTTTAAAAAATGAGAATTAGTTTTTCCTTGAATGTTTGGTAAAAGTCATGTGTAACCTTCCTTGGTAAGAAGACACTGGAGTAATGAAAGAAGAGTCTTAAAAAGCCCATCATGTGCATGAGACAAGGCGCTCAGGGCTGGTGCACTAGGATGACCCTGAGGGATGGGATGGGGAGGGAGGTGGGAGGCGGGTTCAGGGTGGGGGACACATGTACACCCATGGCTGATTCATGTCAGTGTATGGCAAAAACCACTACAATATTATAAAGTAATTAGCCTCCAATTAAAATAAGTAAATTAAATTTTAAAAAGAATTTTTTAAAAAGTCCATCATGTGGGCATAAAGATTAGCTTGTCATGAAGAAGACAGAATAGCTAGTGGGAATATAAGAGTAATTGCTGTAATCAATGAAGGTCAAAAAGGCCAACGTAGCTAGAGCTCAGTGCTTTAGCAATACAGGATTATAGTGTGACTGTGTATTTTCAGACCACACTGGTGTCATCAAACACTGGAGTATGTTAGCTCTTACTTTTGGGGCTTCCCCAGTGGCTCAGATGGTAATGAATCTGCCTGCAGTATGGGAGACCTGAGTTTGATCCTCAGGTCAGGATGATCCCCTGGAGAAGGGAATGGCTTTCACTTTGCATGAAGTGAGGAAGTAGTGCAGAATTTGGAGCCAGAAAGGCTGTAACTGTCATTTATTTTAAGGAATTACTTACCTACTTCTTTAAAGTAAACTGTGAGTGAGCATTAGAGAAAGGACTACTCCTAGCAGATGCCTGTAGTAATCTATTTGAGAAGGAATAATGACTCAGATTAGCCTGATAGCCATGTGGGTGGTATAAAGTGTTTAAATTCTGGATATATATCTTGACGATGCTTCTAGCAGGATTTTCTGAGGTTGTATATCTCATGTGAGAAAACAGAGGTGAAGGGGTGATATGCGGAAGTCTTCTGATGGAATAGAGTTAAAGGAAAAACAAGTTCAATCTTAACCATGTTGACTGGACATTTGGAGTGAATAAATTTGATGTTGACCGTATTCAAAATTGAAGTAAGGGTGATCCACGTAGACATTTGTATGGAGGGTATTTCAGGCATGACAGAGATTACTCACAAATATCCTGATGCAGACAGGTTAGTGTAGAACAATCACATATCTAGTCAAGATGGGGACGGAGTAGTAGGAGAGACACGGAGAAAATGGTGTGTAATATCAGGAAGGAGAGAGACAAACCAAGACCAAGTAGCTGGAGCTGGAATTCTCAAAACATCAAGGGCAGAAAAGAGGTTTCTTCAATAAACAATCATTAATACAGAAAAGCAGACAGCATGGAGAGCACTTTATATGCTGAATGCAAACAAAACAAATGCACAAAAACATTTAAAAACTCCATTTGGACCCATGCATACCTAATCCATTCATATCTAGAATTGACACCTCTTTGTCTTCCAATATTCTTTGATAGCAAGTCCAGGAATCTGTAACCATTTGAATAAGGTTAGCTTTAGGGTCAGGCAGAGTTCTCAGATGAAAGATGATTTGTAGATGAATTCCACTTCCATTTTCTGATTGTTTGCCTCTCATAGTGGCAGAGCCGGGCTCTGAATAAATGGTAATGTCACAAAGATCATACATATGTATAGTGTTTCCCTTCCTTAATGTTGCCCATTATTTTCACATTAAACAGCAAATACTTGGGAGACCATTATTATCAATCATAACATAAATAATATTTTCTCAATCACGTGCTGAAAAAATACTTGAAGGTATACAGGTGGCTAATTGAGGTGCTTCTATGATTTATTCCAAATGGGGAACTAGTTCTCTATTTCTTCTTTACCCTGCTGCTCTGAATAACCTGAATAAGAAGAGAGAGAAGAAAATGAGTTGGCGTCATATTAAAAAATGTTATCTTCTGGGAACATTCATAAATGAGTTTTATATCATCTTCCTTATCAGATAAGAATACACTCACCCAACATAAAGCCTTTACAGCCAGGATTATATTGATTACTCTGAAAATAACACTCCACTTTAAAAGTCCAAATTAAAGAAATTTACAATGAAAGGGAATTATGTATTTCCTAAATATAGTTAAAAATTTGTAAAATGTTTTAGAAAGTCACAGTGCAAACAAATACCTTGATTATTTTCACCCTAATTAGTAGTGATATAAATCGGCACTTGAGATCTCTCTTTCCTTCCTGCTTACCTGTGTCTCTCAAAATATTTTTGAATTGATACTCTCTCTATATGTAACACTGAAGTTGAATGGTTCTATGAAGACCTACAAGACCTTCTAGAACTAACACTCAAAAAAGATGTCCTTTTCATTAAAGGGGACTGGAATGCAAAAGTAGGAAGTCAAGAAACACCAGGAGTAACAGGCTAATTTGGCCTTGGAGTACAAAAATGAAGTAGGGCAAAGGCTAATAGAGTTTTGCCAACAGAACGCAAACACTGGTCATAGCAAACACCCTCTTCCATCAACATAACAGAAGACTCTACACATGGACATCACCAGATGATCAACACCAAAATCAGATTGATTATATCCTTTGCAGCCAAAGATGGAGAAGCTCTACACAGTCAGCAAAAAGAAGACTGGGAGCTGACTATGGCTCAGATCATAAACTCCTTATTTCCAAATTCAGACTTAAATGGAAGAAAGTGGGGAAAATCACTAGTCCATTCAGGTATGACCTAAATCAAATCCCTTATGACTATACAGTGGAAGTGAGAAGTAGATTTAAGGGGCTAGATCTGATAGACAGAGTGCCTGATGAACTATGGATGGAGTTTCATGATATTTTACAGGAGACAGGGATCAAGATCATCCCCAAGAAAAAGAAATGCAAAAAAGCAAAATGGCTGTCTGGGGAGGCCTTACAAATAGCTGGGAAAAGAAGATAGGTGAAAGGCAATGGAGAAAAGGAAAGATATACCCATTTGAATGCAGAGTTCCAAAGACTAGCAAGAAGAGATAAGAAAGTTTTCCTCAGCAATCAATGCAAAAAACAGAGGAAAACAATAAAATAGGAAGGACTAGAGATCTCTTCAAGAAAATTAGAGATATCAAGGGAATATTTCATGCAAAATTGAAGAAAAAAAGACAGAAATGGTATGGACCTAACAGAAGCAGAGGATATTAAGAAGAGGTGACAAGAATACACAGAAGAACTGTACAAAAATGATCTTCATGACCCAGATCACCTAGAGCTGGACATCCTGGAATGTGAAGTCAGTTGAGCCTTAGGAAGCATCACTATGAACAAAGCTAGTGGAGGTGATATTAATTCCAGTTGAGCTCTTTCAAATCCTGAAAGATGATGCTGTGAAAGTGCTGCACTCAATATGCCAGCAAATTTGGAAAACTCAGCAGTGGCCACAGGACTGGAAAAGGTCAGTTTTCATTCCAATCCCAAAGAAAGGCAATGCCAAAGAATGCTCAAACTACCACATAATTGCAGTCATCTCACACGCTAGTAAAGTAATGCTCAAAATTCTCCAAGCCAGGCTTCAGTAATACATGAACCGTGAACTTCCAGATGTTCAAGCTGGTTTTGGAAAAGACGGAGGTGCCAGAGATCAATTTTGCAACATCTGCTGGATCATGGAAAAAGAAAGAGAGTTCCAGAGAAACATCTATTTCTGCTTTATTGACTATGTCAAAGCCTTTGACTGTGTGGATCACAATAATGTGTGGAAAATTCTGAAAGAGATTGGAATACCAAACCACCTGACCTGCCTCTTGAGAAGCCTGTATGCAGGTCAGGAAGCAACTGTTACAACTGGACATGGAACAGCAGACTGGTTCCAAGTAGGAAAAGAAGTACGTCAAGGCCGTATATTGTCACCCTGCTTATTTAACTTACATGCAGAGTACATCATGAGAAAGGCTGGGCTGGAAGAAGCACAAGCTGGAATCAAGATTTGCCGGGGTCCAGCCCCGGTGGATCCAGGGAATTCGAAGGGTGGATGGCGTTGGCGTGAGAAAAACTTATTTATTGATTGATATAAGATTAGATTAAGAAACAATAGTGTAGTAGGAAAATTAAGTGGAGGAAGAGGCTGAATAACTTGGATTACGCGGAAGACCAATAAAATTCCAGACAAGGAATTTGCACCATCTACGTTGGGCCACCCGCGCTCACTTGAATATCTAAGGGTGCCTCACCTTAGGCTCCCTTTCGCGCGGGTATTAATAGCCAGGGCAAGTAAGCAGACTTGGCGAGCCTCCGCGCCCCAGATGGGAATTCAGCCTGAAATTAGAGTGAAGAGGAGAGGAAAGAGAGAGAGACACGGGAGAAACCAGTCCAGCAACTAGCTCCGTCCTCTATTGTTCAGAAAGCCTTTTATACTTTTGATAAAACATGGAGATCAATGGGTAACACAAAGTTATGCAGCGTTAGCAGTCCAGACTCTTATCAAAACCAGGCTTTTCTCTCTGCATACCTAATTGTATACACAAGTCTTAGGTAATTTACATCATCTTCCAGCCAAAAGGGCCAATTAACATTTTACAGCCTTTTTTCTGATAAGGGTTTGTCAACCAGAAGACTTATTTGTGTTGATCTTCCCAAGGTCTGGTGCCACTCTCAGAAAGCACTAAATAAAGTTACATTCTTACACAGCAAAGATACAGCAACTTAAAGTAGAGGGAGTATAGTGATTTACAGCAAAAGAGAAGAAATTAACTCAAAGGCCTAGTGTTGCTAACATCAAAACTACCATGTATCTTTTTCTACATCCTTCTTACATTGAGTAACATCCTTCCAGGTGCCTAAAAGATAAAGAATATGGAGGTCTGGCAGCAATCCTTGAGTCAACAGTGAAAACCCATCACCAATATGATTTTTAACTCTTTAGAAAAGGCTCTGTATCTTTAAGATGCTTTCAAGCTTTGTGCCTCTCGAGGTTAGGAGGCTGTAAGCAATTCACAGGCTGTAAGAAGTCTGGGGAACCTGTTAGGCAAGCTAGAGAGCTATCAGAGGGGGTTTAACTGAAACATCCCTTTCAAATGCAGAAGGCTAAAGCCCAGATTTGACTTTTTCCAGAGAATATCAGAAGAGTGGAAAAGCAGGCAGATTCTTATTTTTTTTGGGGGGGTGGATGCTCAGGAAATTCCAGGGGGAAAACCTGAGGTCTGATTAGCCTTGCCATCAGAGCTCTTGCTGCATGACCTTGTCACGGGTGGAATTCCTAACACTGGCTCCCGGCAAAGATTGCCAGGAGAAATATCAATAACCTCGGATGTGTAGATAACACCACCCTTATGGCAGAAAGTGAAGAGGAATTAAAGGGCCTCTTGATGACAGTGAAAGAGGAGAGTGAAAAAGTTGTCTTAAATCTCAACATTCAGAAAAGTAAGATCATGGCCATGGCAAATAGATGGGGAAACTGTGGAAACAGTGTCAGACTTTATTTATTTGGACTCCAAAATCACTACAGATGGTGACTGCAGCCATGAAATTAAAAGACACATACTCCTTGGAAGGAAAATTATGACCAACCTTGAAAGCATATTAAAAAGCAGAGACATGACTTTGTCAACAAAGGTCTGTCTAGTAAAGGCTATGGTTTTTCCAGTGGTCATGTATGGATGTGAGAGTTGGACTATAAAGAAAGCTAAGTGCCAAAGAATTGATGTTTTTGAAGTGCAGTGTTGGAGAAGACTCTTGAGAGTCACTTGGACTGCAAGGAGATCAAACCAGTCCATCCTAAAGGAAATCAGTGCTGAATATTTTGGAAGGACTGATGTTGAAGCTGAAACCCCAACTTTGGCCACTTGATGCAAAGAGCTGACTCATTTGAAAAGGCCCTGATGCTGGGAAAGAGTGAGGGGAGGAGGAGAAGGGGTTGAGAGAGGGTATGATGGTTCGATGGCATCACCGACACAATGGGCATGGGTTTCGGTGGACTCCTGGATTTGGCGATGGACAAGGAGGCCTAGCTTGCTGTGGTTCATGGAGTCGCAAATATTAGGACATGACTGAGTGACTGAATTGAACTGAACTATATTATGTTATAATATTTAAACCAAATATACAAAACAAGCATTCCCCCACCCTGCCACAAGTGCCTCAAACAATAAGTGTATTTATTGAAACCTATTCTGGGAATCAGTATTTGAGTAGGATTCAAGCTTCTGTAGTCACACTATTTAAACCATTTGAACTGTATGTTTTTCGAGCTTCAATACAGAAATGGGTCTGGGGGATTTTGACATTTTTAGCTTCATTTCTCCCTGATGGAAACTTGCAGTCAAGAGAAAACTCATGCTTGTGTAAATTTTAAATTATAATTCCAAATACATGTCCTAAAACTACAAGAATTCAAACACAATAAAATACTTCTAAAGAAGCCTCTAAAGCTGTGCAGAAGACCTGGGTTTGATCCCTGAATCAGGAAGATCCCCTGGAGAAGGGCCTGGAAACCCACTCTAGTATTCTTGCTTGGAGAATCCCATGGACAGAGGAGCCTGGCGTGCTACAGTCCCTGGGATCACAAAGAGTCGGAAACGACTGAGCGACTAACGCACACAAAGCATCTCACGCTTTTCTTTTGCCAGAGACTAGGATTTGTATTTTAGGAGATGATGAAAACCAGTCTTTCAGCTGGTAATTCAGATAAGCTGTTTAATTTTTTTAATATAAATTTATTTATTTTAATTAATTAATTTTAATTTTAATTGTAAAGTAATTGTTAATTACTTTACAATATTGTATTGGTTTTCCCATACATCAACATGAATCCAGAACAGGTATACACGTGTTCCCCATCCTGAACCCTCCTCCCTCCTCCCTCCCTGTACCATCCCTCTGGGTCGTCTCAGTGCATCAGCCCCAAGCATCCAGTATCATGCATTGAACCTAGACTGGCAATTCATTTCATATATGATATTATACGTGTTTCAATGCCATTCTCCCAAATCATCCCACCCTCGCCCTCTCTCACAGAGTCCAAAAGACTGTTCTATACATCTGTGTCTCTTTTGCTATCTCTCATACAGGGTTATCGTTACCATCTTTCTGTTTTAGAACCACCCATTTGATCCTCTCACCCAGCGGCCAGGGCCTTCATTAGGATGCCTGTTTAACTGAACATGTGCTGGAGTTGCGCTCCTTAGAATTTTAATAACACAGATGAGATGACCAGACTTTCAGAGCTACATGGAGGCTGCTGCATATTTTTAACAAAACTTTTGACAATTTTTCCCCCCCCGGGTGAAGAACCTTGAAGTTAAGTTCCATGGAGCTACCAAGTGTGTTCCTGGGGTTCCAGTAATATATTACCTATCTGCAGAACATGAGTGCACTGACTGTACTCTCAGTAAGAGAGACATTTTTGGATGCCTCTCTTAGCTATAAAATAAAATACAGTATTTCTTCCAAAGACTGTTTGTATGCAGGATGACTCTGTGCTGTGATTACCAAGATTAGGGTCTCAGGTTTTATTCCTGGCCTGGTGGTGGTGGTTGTTGTTGAGGTAAGTCTGTATTTGTGATTTCACTTTCCCCAGAGAGGGACAGGATACACCGTCTCCTGTTTCTCTTTCTCCCTAACCTTAGGCCCAGACCTAGTTTCCTTTCAAACATTTCTGCCTCTGTCTTTTGCTCATCTATTCTCAGTCAGTCCAGGATCACAGGCACAGCATAACTTTTGGCATAACTCTAGCGATGCTACATATAGTCAACACCAAATTATGTTGATACATCCTTTGATTTTTTTCCTTCATCCTTTCTTTTTTCTTCCTTATGACCACTAGTTTCATCACATTAAATGCAGATGATTGTAACTGGGATATCTGAGTTTAATTTACCTTATTCTATCCATCCAGGAATGGCACTGCCTACATGCATAACATATTGAGAACATACTGGTCTTCTGCTTTGTGACAATTGGTGTTGCTTGCAGAGGCTTCCAGAATTTGATGCCGATATGCTCATATAAAGATATTTTTCTCTCTTATGGTTTTATTTCTCATCTGATCTTGGAATATCAAAATATTGTATATCTAATAGATTTGTCATTTTTTTTTAGTAGTTGTTTTTTTGGGGGGAAGATGAATAATAGAATAATGTTCGTAAATGACTTTAATTGGATACTTTAATGCCTGTTTGGATTCTTGTGATCAAACTGTCAATACGTACTCTCAGGGCTGTTAACATTTCTTATTCTCTCCTCTAATTTCCTGCCTGATCATCTTGGTCACCTTATGGTTAGTCTTCTTGTGGGCAGGGAATGTATTGAATGAACTTTGGCCCACAGTCTCTGGCACACAACCTAGCACATGGTATATTCTGAAAATTACTTTTATGTAAAAAAATCATGCTCAGATTGATATTTTTATCTACTTGTGATAGCTGATAGTGGATGATAGCATCTGTACCCTTACTTCCCTGTCACCCTAAGAGCCACTCACCTTTCTATCCAATTTCTTCGCTAAAAATGCCTGCATTAATCAGTCTCTAAGTGGAGAGAGAAGAGACAATTTTCTTGTTTTCTTTTTATTTTTTTCTTGTTTTAGACTTAGGGACCTGGTCTCTTGTTAGGACATAAGGTTGCACTTGGGGGAGTTCCTTTTAAGAGGATTGGCCAGTCCCAGTGAACACAAGTGAGTGAATCTGTGTCTGTGAGAGTTTCCAGCAGTAAGACCTCTACTGCTGATGAACATGCTACGTGGAGATGGAGTCGCTGAAAGCCAGTGGCTTAGGAAAATGGCTTCTGTTCAGTCCTGTGCACTGCTCCACCACAAGAGCGGCTTGCTTCACTCTTCAGTCAAAGTCCCCGTGCGTGTTCTGTGTGCAGCTCTGCATGGACAATGCCACATACTTGACACAGATATCGTACCTGGAGGATTTTGGTTTTCTATACGAATCTATGTCAAAAAAACTTTTTTGAATTTCTGTTTCTCAATCCTCAGAATATATATTTTTCTAATTTTGTGTGAAGTTGTGAACAACAAAGGAGATAGGAATACTTTTCCTTGCTGCCTTGAAAATTTTTATTTTTGAACTAGATCCTGACCAACCTATATCCACTCTGTTGCCTGTAGAAGCAATATTGGATTTCACAAATTCTCTGTCTCCCTCAGACATCAATCATCAAGTAAATCTAGCAGCTGAAGTCAGCCTGCACTGAACTAGCGCAAAAAAAGAGGATAGACACTATGGTAAATTGAGGGTTTTCTTTAAAATTTAAATGCTCTCTTTTAGATTATAGTACAGTTTTATGCTCTAAATTCCAAGCCTTTCTTTACTCTAACTTCTATAGGAAAATTATCAATAATTTTTAAATGTGACAAAATATCGGCTGCTTACCAGGGAAACCAGTCTTGTCATCAAAAGCATTTTGTAGTTATTGCATCTTTCATGTGATTTTGCTATTTCAGTACTTTATATATTCTTAATGTTCCTATATTCTATTAAATTTCAACAGTTTGGAGGCAAGTATTTTTGTGACTAAAACAGCTGTTGCAATAGTGTCATTAGGACAGACTAGTTATAACTAAATTTATAAAGAAATGTATACATTAGGTATTTTATTACATCTGGTCTTCTCAGAAAAGGACATTTAAAAACTTTATTCATAGGTCTTAGTTGTTGTTCAGTCGCCAGGTGTATCACACTCTCTGTGACCCCATGGACTGCAGCATGCCAGGCTTCCCTGTCCCTCACTATCTCCCAGAGTTTGCTCAAACTCATGTTCATTAAGGTGGTGATGCTAGCCAATCACCTCATTCCCTGTCACCCCTTCTCCTCCTACCCTCAGTCTTTCCCAGAATCAGGGTCTTTTCTAATGAGCTGGCTCTTCCAATCAGGTGGCCAAAGTACTGGAGCTTCATCTTCAGCATCATTCCTTCTGGTGAATATTCAGGGTTGATTCCCTTTAGGATTGACTGGTTTGATCTCCTTGCTGTTTGTCAGTAAGTATAACTTTGGACTAAATACTTTGCAAAGTGTGGCATTTCTGTGACAGTTAAATTCATGTTATCAGTGGGAGTATTTACTTGTAAGATTTCTATAGAATCAGTTCATAAATAGCCCAATCCTGGCTTGGATTTATCCCTAGTAGAACCATGGAGCTCTACAATCCTTTGTATAAATGTTTCATTTGGTTTCAACAATAAACTTTTTCAAGTATTCTGTGAGAACAGTATGGTTTGAGAATAACTGATTATTATAATTGATATGTTAGTTTTTTGTTTTCTTGTTTATTTTTGTTTCTTTGCTTAATTTTGTGGGGTGTGTGTGTGTGTGTGTGTGTTTTCGTTTTGTGGTAGTTTTTGTTCTGAAGCCTTTTGCCTCCACATAGTAAGTTTTCTGCCATTTTTAATGGCCTTCCTCATTTTCCTCTCGGAGCTATACGAATGTTATTAAATAGTGATGGGTGCACATTATGGTAAAAATTTTATGTCTCAGCAATTAGGATGGGGGCCACTAGCCTCCCTCAAGCATCATAAAATTATGCTAAAAAGTAAATTAAAATTATACTAACAATACAATTCTCTGTAACTAAGTCTGGGAAAGAAAATATCTAACTCAAGCAAATTCAACTACTGAAGCAAGAAACAGAATAGATACTGATAAATCTTGAGGAAACCTTGTTTATTTGGAATCTTTCCCTCCTATTTCATTACCCTCTGTAATGACTTTGTTTTTTGGATAAGAGAAAATCAGTTGCAGTTATCTCTGGCATAAATGAAAGCAGGATATATTTTTGTGTAGCCACCATCGCCTATAAAGGCACCATGATTTGATGCAGTGTTCTCAGAATTTATGGACTTCCCATGGCGTGCTGCAGTCCATGGGGTCGCAGAGAGTCAGACACGACTGAGCGACTGAACTGAACTGACAGGTGGCTCAGTGGGAAAGAACCCACCTGCCAGTGTAGGAGGCATGGGATCCCTGGGTCGGGAAGATCCCTGGAGAAGGGAATGGCAGCCCACTCCAGTATTCTTGCTTGGAGAGCCCCATGGACAGAGGAGCCTGGAGGGCTCCTCTGTCCATGGGGTTGCAAAAGAGTCACACATGACTGAAAGACAAACACTCTTTCAGAATTTAGAGTCTTTGGTCATCAATCACTGAGCTGTTATGCATCTTCCAGAATACTCTACCTACCTTGAAACATGGATTTTAAAGCTGATAAAAATATTAAGTTGTGGATTTGATGCTACAGAGGAAATAGCAGTAAAAGTATAGCTTTAAGCACCATTTTGTTAAACACCACTTGCTTGTAGAGGCTCTAGTGCCAATAAAAATGGAAACTGGATAATTCTTGCAATTTTTTTCTGAACAAAGATTTTAACAAACATTTGAAAAGTATAATGAATTAAATTTACACTCAGTTATGTGCAATTATAAAAGAAACTTAGTTTATTTCAGATGGCTTTGGAACAGGATATCAGTACACCATTCATTCTAACTGCTTTAAAATAACACCTCCTCACAATCCAAGACAGAAGGATTATTGAAATTTCAAGTATACTTGGATTTTAAGCTTATTCTCCTAGGTGATAAAATAATATGTAACTATATTTCCATATAAGTAAGATTTGTACCATGCTGACCTACTGCATTGAAATGTCACTGCTAGAATTTCAGTATGTCTTCAGAGAAGTATATTAAAAAAATCTCTGGTGAACCTGCTGGAAAATTTGACATGTTAACTAGGATGTTGAGTGAACATAATATAAGGTCATATTTCCAAGTTAAGCTAGGGAAAGAGGTTTTGTTTTTTTGTTTTTTGTTTTTTTTTTTTTGCAATTATGTATTTTGAAAAATGTATGAAATAGTTATTTTACAAATTAGTTTACAAAATATACCCTTACAATATTGGAAGTATAACTTGGTTATATATACTCTTTAATTATACCAACCATAAAAATTGGTTGCATTTGCCTGTACAGCTGAATTGCTTTATGTTTGCAAAAATAGTGGAGTGATGACAATCTTTTTTTTTTTTACCCTGGAGGTTTTATTTTCCCCCAACAATAAATTAAGCATTCTCAGTGTATGCATTGTACAAAAGTAACCATTAAAATCTGACACATATTTTCTGCATGTAGCTATTTTTAATAGGTTTTTAGTATTGTCTACTGTAATCTTGGTTAACAATACAGCTCTCACTATAAAGAAGGGCTCACAGTAACAGAGGCTTCCATTGTTCCATCATCATTTAAATGAAATCCATGGTTTAAGAACTTTTACATGAAAATTTTTTTTTTTAGGATATGATTTTTTTTGTCCATTTAACAACTATTGTGTTTTATTAATATTTTGAGAACCCCAAACACACTATCAAGATAGATGATATTCAATTATTTTAGTAAATTACAATTAACCCAGTACTTGAACTGACCTGACAGTCTCATCTAGAGCAGGGTTTCTCAGTCCTTAATCCGTTGACATTTTGAGCTGAATAACCCACTATCTCAGGTGCTATCAGGTGTGCTGTAAGATGTTTAGCAGAATCCCAGCCTCTAGTAGCAACACCTTCACCAGGAGTGACAATTTTAAATGTCTTTAGATGTTGCCACAGTTCTTTTTTGGGACAAAGCCTAATCTGGTTTTACACCACTGATTTAAAGAGTGAACACTAATATTACCTGGAAGACAAGGGGATGGTATCTACTTTTTAAAAAATTTACATTGATTTTTTTTTTTTCTCCTAGGAAATCTATAAATTAATTGTGAAAATTTGAAATTGTGTACATTGGAGGAAATGCTGTCTGGCTCTTTCTTTAGATATTCTGTTCCCCTTTTAGATTCATCTTCCCCTTTTAGATTTCATCTTATGCAATAGAGAATGAGGATATTACAGGCAAACCTCTGAGATATTGCAGGTTTGGTTCCAGAACTCTGCAAATAAAACAAATAGCACAATAAAGCAAATCACACTTTTTTTCCCCCTTGGTTCCCATTTTATGTGGAAGTGAATGTAAATACTCTAGTCTATTAAGTATTCAAGAGTGTTGTGTCTAAAACAATGTACATTCCTTAATTTTAATATATTCTATTGCTAAAAATGCTAATCATCAACTTAGCCTTTGCATGTCATAATCTTTTTGCTGATGGAGTGTCCTGCCTTGATGTTGTTGGCTGCTTACTGACTGGGGGTTGGGGGAGGGGGGGCGTTGCTGAAGGTCATTGTGGATGTGGCAGTTTCTTTGAACAAGACAATAATGAATTTTCCTCCGTTGACTGACTCTGCCTTTCATGAACAAGGTGCTGTTATTCAAAACTGACAGTAGAGCTTCTTTCAGAAATCAGAGTCAATCCTCTCCAACCCTGCTGCTGCTTTATTAACTATGTTTATGTAATATTCTAAATTTTCTGGTGTCATTGTAATGATCTTCATAGCATCTTCACTAGGAATAAACTCCATGTCTAGAAAGCACTTTCTTTGCTCCTGCATGAGATGCAATTAGGTGTCCATTCAAGGCTTTTTTCCTGAGATGGCAGCCATTCACTCACATCTTCAGGATCCACTTGTAACCCTAGTTCTCTTGCTGTTTTCACCACATCTGCAGTTTCTTCCTCCACTGAAGTCTTGAGCTCCTCAAAGCCATCCACAAGAGCTGGAATCAACTTCTTCCAAACTCCTGTGTATGTGGCTACTTTGACCTCTTCCCATGAATCATGAAAGCTTTTCATGGCATTTAGAATGATCAGTCCTTTCCAGAAGGTTTTTAATTTGCTTTGACCAGATCCATCAGTGGAATAACCATTTAGGATAGCAATAACCTTACAAAATATAATTCTCAAAAGTAAAAATTACTCCTTTGATCCATGGGCTGCAGAATAGATGCTGTCAGCAAGCTTGAAAATATTAATCTCATTGTTCATCTCCATCATAACTCTTTGGAGACCAAGTGCATTGCTGATGAGTAGTAATATTTTTAATCTTTTTTTCCTAAGCAGTAGGTCTCACATTAGCTACAGATATGCTATCATTCAGGCTTTGTTTTTCCATTGATAGCACACAGGCAAAGTACATTTAGCATAATTTGTAATGGTTCTAGGAATTTTTTGAAATGGGAAGTGAGCATCTGCCTCAGCTTAAAGGCACCAGCTGTATCAGTCCCTAACAAGAAAGTCAGCCTGTCCTTTGAAGATTTGAATGTATGCAATGACATCTCCGCTCTAGACTTTGAAAGTCCTAGATGGCATCTTCTTCCAATATAAGGCTGTCTCCTTTACATTGAAAATCTTTTCTTTACTGTAGCCACCTTCATTAATGATCTGAGCTGGATCTTTTGGATAGCTTGCTGCAGCTTCTACATCAGCTCTTGCTGCCTCACCTTGCACTTTCCTGTTATGGAGAAGGCTTCTGTCCTTAAGTCTCATAAACCACCCTCTGCTGGATTCAAATTTTCTTCCCAGCTTCCTCACCTCTCTCAGCCTCCACAGAACTGAAGAGAGTTGGGGCCTTGCTCTGAGTTAGGCTTTGGCCTAAGGAGATATTGTAGCTGCTTTGATTTCTATCCAGTACCCCCAAAACTTTCTGCATATCAGTAATAAGGCTGTTTTGCTTGCTTATCATTTGTGTATTCACTGGAGTAGCATCTTAACTTTCCTTCAAGAACTTTTCCTTTACAGTCTCAGATTGGCTAACTGTTAGGCTTCACTTGTGGCTCAGCTGGGAAAGAATCCGTCTGCAATGTGGGAGACCAGGGTTCTATCCCTGAGTTGGGAAGATCCCCGGGAGAAGGGAAAGGCTACCCACTCCAGTATTCTGGCCTGAAGAATTCCATGGTCTGTATAGACCATGGGGTTGCAAAGAGTTGGACACGACTGAGTGACTTTCACTTTCACTTGCTGCAAGAGGTCTAGCTTTCAACCTGTCTCAGCTTTTGACCTCCTTCCTATATAAGCTGGATCTCTTATAGTTTTTGATTTACAGTGAGAGGCATGGAACTCTTTCACCTGAAAAATCAGAGGCTATTAAAGGGCTATTAATGGGTCTCATCTCAGTATTGTTGTGTCTCAGGTCGCAGGAAGCCAGAGGAGAGGTGGAGAGATGGAAGAGGCCTAGCTGGTGGAGCAGGGGGAACGCATGTAACATTTGTTGGTTAAGTGCACTGTCTCCCATGAGTGTGCTTTATGGCTCCCCAGGATAATTAGAAAAGTAACATGAAAGACCACTGATTGCAGATCACTAGAGCAGATACAATAATAATGAAACAGTTGGAAATGTGAGGATTACCAAAATGTGACACAGATGCATGGAGTGGGCAAATGCTGTTGGAAAAAAATGCTGCCCGTAGACATGCTAGACACAGGCTTACCACAAACTTTCAATTTACAAACCAAAAAATAAAAAAAACCAAAAAAACCTCAATATCTGTGAAGCACAATAAAGTGAAACACAATAAAATGAGGCCTGCCTATGCAAGTACAGAGTGACTTTCAAAATTAGGGAAAATGTTGAAAAAACACAAAATAATGCAATAGACTGAGGCCCTGGGTTGAGAAGATCTCCTAGAGAAGAAAATGGCAACCCACTCCAGTATTCTTGCCTGGAAAATCCCATGGGCAAAGGAGCCTGGTAGGCTACTGTCCACGGGGTGGCAAAGAGTCGGACACAGCTGAGCGACTTCATTTTCACTTCCTTTTCTTTCTATTAATGAATAATGATGGACATTACTTTGATTATCATGGTGATCACTTTGCAGTAGATGCAAATATCAAATCATTATGTGGTATACCTGAAACTAATACAATGTTCCATGTCAGCTATACCTCGATAAAAGAATGCGTATAAAAATTCATTCAGTTTAAAGTTAAACATTAATGTCTCCAGACTTATTTATAAAGTCTTAAGTAAACTGCTTCCAGTGTGAATGTCATCTGTTTTTTGCATGTCACTAGTATTTTATAATGTTACTTTCCATCTTATCATTAAAGTTTCTACAAAATATAGAAGGTAGAAAACTTGGTGTTTAGGGTTTTTTTTTTTTTTTTTTCTTTTGGTCATAGAATTTGAATTGAAGTATTATCATTTGATTTATTTTTTCCTTTGACCCTTGAAAAATGTGTAATTTTTATAACCTCTTCAGTGGGGATATTATTCTCTTTTCAGATTTCAAACGTTGGTTGTGAAGTAATAATTCCAACACATTATTGAGAAGCAACATCTTAGTTACCTTCCTTTCTTCCTTCTGAAACCCGGTATGTGAACTGACTATGTGTCCTTTGTCCTCATTCTTTCTCTCTTTCTGTCTCTCTGCTTCTTTATATTTCCCCATTTATAGGTTATTATGGCATTAGTAGTCATTTCTCTTGCAAACAGAGTAGATGAATTTAATAGTAAAGGAAAGTAGTAGGAAGTCTGGATGTAGATCATCTGGTCCCATCATTTCATGGGAAATAGATGGGGAAATAGTGGAAACAGTGGCAGACTTTATTTTTGGGGGCTCCAAAATCACTGAAGATGGTAATTGCAGCCATGAAATTAAAAGATGCTTACTCCTTGGAAGGAAAGTTATTACAAACGTAGATAGCATATTAAAAAGCAGAGATATTACTTTGTCAACAAAGGTCCGTCTAGTCAAGGCTATAATCTTTCCTGTGGTCATGTATGGATGTGAGAGTTGGACTGTGAAGAAAGCTGAGCACCAAAGAATTGATGCTTTTGAACTGTGGTGTTGGAGAAGACTCTTGAGAGTCCCTTGGACTGCAAGGAGATCCAACCAGTCCATCCTAAAGGAGATCAGTCCTGGGTTTTCATTGGAAGGACTGATGCTGAAGCTGAAACTCCAATACTTTGGCCACTTCATGCAAAGAGTTGATTCACTGGAAAAGACCTTGATGCTGGGTGGGATTGGGGGAAGGAGGAGAAGGGGATGACCGAGGATGAGATGGCTGGATGGCATCACTGACTCGATGGACGTGAGTTTGAGTGAACTCCAGGAGTTGGAGATGGACAGGGAGGCCTGCCGTGCTGTGATTCATGGGGTCACAAAGAATCGGACATGACTGAGTGACTGAACCGAACTGAACTGAATAATATAGTATGGTTCCATCTGTCTGCTCCCAGATCTATTAATTGGTTATAAACAATAGATTTTGAGCTAAAACTCAAAACCTTAGTTGAAGTGATCTCAAGGGCAGAATTTAGTTTTTAAAAATATTGAAAATAAAAGTGTTTTCCTTACCTATTGTATATTTCTTTTGGGGATTCAACTTTAAAGGTATTAGTCTATGATTAAGCAACATGACCTGTGGCTTATGATCTTATTATTATGAAAGTGTAAGTTGCTCAGTTATGCCTGACTCTTTGCAACCCCATGGAATTCTCCAAGCCAGAATACTGGAATGGGTAGCCCTTCCCTTCTCCAGGGGATCTTCCTGACCCAGGGATCCAACCCAAGTCTCCCTCATTGCAGGCGGATTCTTTATCAGCTGAGCCACCAGGGAAGCCCAAGAATACTGGAGTGGGTAGCCTATCCCTTCTCCAGCAGATCTTCCTGACCCAGGAATTGAACTGGGGTCTCCTGCATTGCAGGTAGATTCTTTACCAACTGAGCCCTTGTTATTATATGGTACTATAAATTTATCTGTTTGAACTGGGATATATAAGCATGTGTGATTTTGTGATGTTTCACATTAAAGAGAAATAGTTCCTTCTTCTTCACTCATTATGCCCTTTTAACTTGAATAATGCTTGCCTTTTTTAACTAGTCTCCTATCTTAATTCCCCTAAATGACCTCATCTCAAAAACACACCATGTCCTTGGTAGAATATTCCATTAATATTCACTCTTGGTATATTCTTTCCAAATATTCAGCTGTATGGATCAAAGTCAGCCTCTTACCTGTATTTTCTTAAAATACTATGTTCAGTTATATAGAAGAAAGACTTTTCTGTAAATGGCCCCAAACCAGAGGAGTCAAACAGAAAAGAATATTTCAACCTTTTTGATTCTTTTTTATTAGAATGCACTTTTTGTGTCAATGTATTTTTCTAAAACACAAAATTAGTATCTTAAAGCCTGTATGAAGCATGTTCTGGAGTGAGTTAAATAGTTTGAACTAAATATTTACCAGACAAAATATTCTTTGGTACTTGAGAAATAATAGAAAAATTATACTTTGAGAAAACAGTTAAAAAATCACATCAGAACTTTGAACTTGCTGTTATTTACTATTTAAAACCAAATCTCTTTAATTTCATCCAATCAGTTATATAGGCATTAGCTAGAATTTTTCATAATATCATATCTAATTCATAGTTATTAACAGATAAGACAGGCATATTATTTTAAAGTGCAGGATGATAAGGAAGATAAAAATTTCTTTTAGGAAAAATTGAACATAAGAAATACAGTTTAAGAATAACAACAAAAAAGGATTTTAGAATCCTCTGTGAATGTGACGTCTCAGTTGGCCTCTTTCCTTCCTTCCTTCCACTGATGAGCTATGTAGCTTCAAAGATTGCTAAAAATCGGGTTTTTTAAGATAACCTTTTTAGCGTTTGTTTTGAAGTGCCAGACAGTATTAGATCACTTAACATTCAAAATATTAAAGGACTAGACTTATTCTAGATGACTTTGAAGTGCAATTTTCTTCTGTAGATGATGTGACTTCTTTAAAATGGGTGCTTTGAATTTGCTTTGACATTACAAGAAAGGATTAAAATTTCAAGTGTTTAGCAAAGCATTTCCTTTAAATTCTGATGTTTTCTGATAATTATTTCCTTAGCAATGTGACAGAAATTCATTTTCAGCTGCACTTAATAAAATTATACAAAAGAAGGTTGTAAAAGCTCTTGTATTTGAATATTGTTATTGCTCAAGTCACGACTTAAATTATTCTGAAGACATATCTTAGTTTCATGAAATTTTATACCTCATAGGCACATGTCTATTCCTTGAGATAATAATACAGACTTAAAAGAAAATGTATAACAAACAATATACTACAGAATATGACTTTCTTGTGCAGTATGAATAAAAAGAAAAGCAGATTTATGTGTTGCTTTTAGTATTTCCTTTTCAATTTTGGTTTAAGTTTCTGTTGTGAGGAAAAGTTCTGTTTCTACTTCCTTTTTAAAAAATCTGCTTCATATTCTTTCAATCAATATTTAACATCAAACAGGACATTTTACAGGTTCAAACATTCTACATTGTTTCTTGTGATGTAAATTTAAGCCAGTTATTTCTATTTCACTTTAACTATCAATCATGAAAAGTGGGTAGTTCTCTTGGGCAACACAAAGATATAGCAATACAAGCGTCACACTCTCTTGCCTCTATATTGTTGACATTGTTAAAAAAAATGCTTTAACTTAGATAAAAAGAAAACAATTAGAACTCATTATCATTCAGTAACTTTGATACAAGATTTACATGTCTAACTGGCATAACCATTTCTAAAGAGATTATGTGCATTTAAAAATAAGAGAGAGGTAACTCAATTCTCCTCCCAGAAGGAAATTGCTGGTTTCCTTAACAAAGATACATTTTTAGCATCTGTGAAAAAACAAGAATGAATAGTAATAATACTGGGTTGGCCGAAAAGTTCATTCGATTTTTCTGTAAAATGTTACTAAAAACTCAAAGAAATAATTTTGTCATTCCCTTCTAATAATCTAAAGTAAATCCTTTGTTCTCCAACAAGTGCCATGTCTTTTGATTCAAATCTAAACTTCATTTTCAGGTTTACATGGTGTTTTCATGATCTGTTTCCAGAAAAGTGCTGTTATAAAATATTAAAAATGTAAATATAATTTATATAGCATAAAAGAGTGTAAGATTCAGCAAAACCATTGTAACATTTTAACTGAATTAGATAATTAATATCAAAAGACTGAAATTTGCAAAGAAGGAATATATTAGGTAATGTTTTTCAAATGGGATCATTGCGTTCATTGTTTATAATAAATGTACTATAAACTCAAGCTTAGATACCCTGGATTCCCAGGCAGAAAACTTACAATTAGAGATAATTTACAATTCTTGACCTTTATAGTCATCATTTTAATTATCAAAATTTATTCATTATATGTTAAGAAGGATGCCTGTCAAAATATACTCTGTCATAGGGTTACAAACTTGAAGACAAGTTTTATTTGTTTTAGTAGTTAGCTGCATAGCAAGACAAATATGTTTATATGGTACAGAGTTTGGGTTTCCAATGCATGGAAATCTGTGATTTTTTTATCTATAGGCTCTCATGCCCACATACACACACATACGTATATAAAACACTGTTAATGAATCAACCCCAAGATCCGTATGCATCTGAACAAAATGTGTCCCCATAGTTTATTAACTTTCTTCAGCGTGGTGAGTCTGTTAATGTACATGATCACTCTGCAACACTGCAAGCACCCTGAGGAGCATATCTGTCCTCCTTTAATCTTGCATATGACATGTTATTGATAAAACACTTTGCATTTAGTACCAGCAAAGAAAAGCAATTTTAACGAATGCATCCAAAACTCCACTGCAGTTGAATTCATTTGTTACGTGAAATATGATGAACATCCAATGTATTTAAGTCATTTATGATTCCTGTATTTATCCATAAGAGATTTAGAGCACTTATAAAATCTTTAAGGTTAAGATTTAAATGTATCATTTACTATCCAATATCATAGTAGAAAAAAAAATCTCTCAGCTTATTGAATGTGAGAACACATGAATTAGATTATAATTACATTTGACTAGACTTTTTTTTAATACAACAAACGTTTGTGTGTATATCTATCTATGCATACACTCATCCATCCATCCCTGTACTCAATTATTGAAAGCAAAACAATTATGTTCCTATCTTACATATTCATATCCCAACAAGTTCACTAAAATAAATTCAATGGAGCCTACAATTAATAGATAATAGCTTTTAAAATTATTATTGCATTAGTCTTTTAATAATTCTCATCAATTAGAAGCAAATGAACTACCAAAGTTTCACCAAGTTATGATGAAATAAAATTCCAAAAACTTTTATAGGCAGCCTAAAAATAACATTCCTTGGTTTCTTTTGTAACTTTTTAGTTGTAGAGTTGAGCTCTTTGAGAGAGTTTGGATCAGATAAATGATCAAAATGATTTCAATAATCATAACTTGGACTCATGAATCCATGAACTTCTTTTTTTGATTAGGCCCATTCTTAAATTGTGGCATGTTTTCCAACAATAATTATATAAAGTTACTACTAGAAAATTTTATCATGAATCACAGATACAGTTCTCTTAGGAATAATGATAAATTGGAATTCTATTGATAACTAATGGATACCAGACTTTTTAAATTCTTACGTGGTGTCGAAACCTCATTCTTGGAGACTCAGAGATATGGACATCTATTTCAATAATTCAATAATGAGGATTGTCAAGGAAGTTTTCATTCATGAGCAATGTATATCTCAGTACTTATTGAATAATCTGTAAAGCCTTCAACCTTAGTCTATAAAATAATATAGGGCATAGTATATGGTATAATGGGCTTTCCTGGTGGCTCAGAGGTTAAAGCATCTGCCTGGAATGCTGGAGACCCGGGTTCGATCCCTGGGTCGGGAAGATCCCCTGGAGAAGGAAATGGCAACCCACTCCAGTACTCTTGCCTGGAGAATCCCATGGAGGGAGGAGCCTGGTAGGCTACAGTCTATGGGGTCGCAAAGAGTCGGACATGACTGAGCGACTTCACACTTCACACATATGGTATAATGGGCTTCCCAGGTGGTGCTATGGTAAAAAAAAAAAACTGCCTGCTAATGCAGAAGACATGAGTTTGATCGCTGGTCTGGGGCGATCCTCTGGGGGAGGGCATGGCTACCCACTACAGTATTCTTGCCTGGAGAATCCCATGGACAGAGGACCTGATGGTCTACAGTCCACGGGGCTGGGAAGAGTTGGACACGACTGAAGAGAAGGAGCATACATGTGCACAAGCCTATGGCATAATACAGGTTTCTAACAGAGCCACAGGAAAAATACTATGCAAGTCCCAAAGGGAAATGATTATTTAATTTAAAACAATGAAGGATTCCAATGTTGATGTAGAATTTGGACTGAGTCTTTGCAAGCTAGACAATATTTGACATGTACTAGCTCTGGAAAAACCATCCAAACCACTTTTGTTCTATCACCCCCACAGCATCATCACTGCCACTGCTATTATGTCATCACCATCTGCTTGAATGCTAAAGGTCATTTACAGATCTAGCTTAATCCGGAGAAGCCCAATTTAGAATCTTAAGAGAGATTTCAGATATATGCTGTGCCCCATTATTTGTGTTCTAAGCACTATCAAAAGATATGAACAGAAAGAGGGTGCAAAGAAACCATCTTTCCTCATTTAATATGGGATGAGATCTATTATCCAAGTCATTGAAACTTTTTTTGTACAGTCCTTCTGTGTATTCTTGCCGCCTTTTCTTAATATCCTCTGCTTCTGTTAGGTCCTTACCATTTCTGTAGTTTATTGTGTCTATCTTTGCATGAAATATTCCCTTTGTATCTCTGATTTCTTGAAGAGATCTCTCCTCTCTCCAATTCTATTAGTTTCCTCTATTTCTTTGCATGATTCACTTAAGAAGGCTTTCTTATCTCTCCTTGCTGTTCTTTGAAATTCAGCATTCAGAGATCTATTATCTGAGGCAAGTGGCATCTTCTGACATGGTACCTATCTTTGATAAGAAAAATGTTTCCATTTTGTTTGGCACTACAGAGAGTCTAAGCATGTGCCTGTTACCCAAGTTCTTACATTTATATCAGAATTGGTAGAGTTGAAGTGGCAAAATTAGGCACATTGTACATGTGAAGAGGAAAGACAGACAAGAGTGACTGAGATCCAAAGATACTAAAAGGTATAATCAAATGACTTCTTTAATGGATAAGGATTTTTGAGGGGTTAGACCAAGGCCAACTAAATAACTGTTGAGGCTCAGTGTGGTCCTTGTTAAAGAATGATTAAGAATTTTAAGATGGTAACTGAAGAACACTGTATGAAGTTGAGGTACCTTTTGACCTTGGAGCTCTGTGTGATTGCTCAGCCTATAAGCCCAGGAAGCAAACTGGAATTAGACTAAGAACACCAAACAGAGAGTAAGCTTGATTTAATATATAGTAAACAAGAGTCTAGATTCTCCAAATTTCAGAATGAAGTCTTCTTTCAATACTAAAGTAGAAAGGCAGGCAGTTCAATATCTAGTATTTATGGTAAAAGATGGGCTTTCCATGTGGTGCTAGTAGTAAAGAAACTGCCTGCCAGGACACATGGCTCCTATCCCTGGATTGGAAAGATCCCCTGGAGGAGGGCATGGCAACCCTCTCCAGTATTCTGGCCTGGAAAATCCCATGGACAGAGGAGCCTGGTGGGTTACAGTCCATGGGATCACACAGAGTCGGACAGGACTGAAGCAACTTAAGCACATACATGCATAGGCCTTTATGAGGAAGAGCTTTTAATTTTATTCAGAAAAGTTTAGAGTATCTAAGAGTGAAACAGGGGTGTCTGGTATATCAAGGTCACAGAATGCATATGTGCTAAGGGTAGTGTTCTCACAATTACAAATATTCTAGTAAAACTTAATCCAGAGGAAAGCACATTAACAGTCATCTAACTGAAAACATAGTATTATTATTATTATTTTTTAATCAGTGACCCTATGTAGAAGCAACTTTATCACTGCACAATGTAAGAAAATGTTTTAATATCTGTTTAGACAATCTGAGAGAATGAAGGTTTTAACATTTTCTTGTCATTGTCGTTGTTCTTGAGTAAATCAATCAGCCCATAAAAGTAATAGAGCTTAATACGTTGCTTAGAGTGAAAATATTATCAAAATCTAGTATGAAGTAAAAACTTGAAAACAGAGGCCCCCAAGAATTCCATTTGAACTATTTCAAATCCTGAAGATGATGCTGTGAAAGTGCTGCACTCAATATGCCAGCAAATTTGGAAAACTTAGCAGTGGCCACAGGACTGTCAAAGGTCAGTTTTCATTCCAATCCCAAAGAAAAGAAATGCCAAAGAAGGCTCAAACTACTGCACAATTGCAGTCATCTCACACGCTAGTAAAGTAATGCTCAAAATTCTCCAAGCCAGGCTTCAGCAATACGTAACTTCCTGATGTTCAAGCTGGTTTTAGAAAAGGCAGAGGAACCAGAGATCAAATTGGCAACATCCGCTGGATCATCAAAAATGCAAGCGAGTTCTAGAAAAATATATATTTCTGCTTTATTGACTATGCCAAAGCCTTTGACTGTGTGGATCACAATGAAATGTGGAAAATTCTGAAAGAGATGGGAATTTCAGACCACCTGACCTGCCTCTTGAGAAATCTGTATGCAGGTCAGGAAGCAATAGTTAGAACTGGAACAACAGATTGGTTCCAAATAGGAAAAGGAGTACATCAAGGCTGTATATTGTCACCCTGCTTATTTAACTTCTATGCAGAGTACATCATGAGAAACGCTGGACTGGAAGAAACACAAGCTGGAATCAAGATTGCTGGGAGAAATATCAATAACCTCAGATATGCAGATGATACCACCCATATGGCAGAAAGTGAAGAGGAACTAAAAAGCCTCTTGATGAAAGTGAAAGTGGAGAGTGAAAAAGTTGGCTTAAAGCTCAACATTCAGAAAACAAAGATCATGGCATCTGGTCCCATCACTTCATGGGAAATAGATGGGGAAACAGTAGAAACAGTATCAGATTTTATTTTGGGGGGCTCCAAAATCACTGCAGATGGTGACTGCAGCCATGAAATTGAAAGATGCTTACTCCTTGGAAGAAAAGTTATGACCAACCTAGATAGCATATTCAAAAGCAGAGACATTACTTTGCCGACTAAGGTCCGTCTAGTCAAGGCTATGGTTTTTCCTGTAGTCATGTATGGATGTGAGAGTTGGACTGTGAAGAAGGCTGAGCGCCAAAGAATTGATGCATTTGAACTGTGGTGTTGGAGAAGATTCTTGAGAGTCCCTTGGACTGCAAGGAGATCCAACCAGTCCATTCTGAAGGAGATCAACCCTGGGAATTCTTTGGAAGGAATGATGCTAAAGCTGAAACTCCAGTACTCTGGCCACCTCATGCAAAGGGTTGACTCATTGAAAAATGCTCTGATGCTGGGAGGGATTGGGGGCAGGAAGAGAAGGGGACGACAGAGGATGAGATGGCTGGATGGCATCACTGACTCGATGGATGTGAGTCTGAGTGAACTCCAGCAGTTGTGAAGGACAGGGAGGCCTGGCGTGCTGATTCATGGGGTCGCAAAGAGTCGGACACGACTGAGTGACTGAACTGAACTGAAGAAATTTCAGAGCAAGAAATACTGAAAGCTTAATTAGCTATTTTACATCTGAGATGCAGTAGTGAAATTATATATGTGAATGTATTAAAGATTTTTCTGGTATCCCTAATGAAAGCCATTGTAGTAACTGAATAATAGCTAACAATAAAGTATTTAATCGAGACCTTATTGTTATGCACAAAAAGGTCATCAGTAGGTCTATTATTATTTAATAATAAGCCTTATTTAAAGACACTCAAACAAAAGAAATGCAAACGAAAGCAAAATTTCACCAACCAGTTAACAAATATCCAGCCAGTCTGTGAGCAGTTGTTTGCAAACCGAAATCTAATTTGGTTTCATTGATTGCATTTTTATTCCATCCTTATGGTCATTATAGGCATTTGTACTATATTTAATTTTCCTGAGGCTGTTTGCAGAATAAATTACAGTGCTAGAGAATGAAAGCTTTAATGTGAACTAGAGACCTCCTGGGGAAATAGTGATTTTGTAATGTAATTATTCTAGAAAACGGACTCAACTCATAAGAGAGGTTACTTGACTATAGTTGATCCCAATTGATATTCCTCAACTTTGGCAGCAGATTGTTTTCTTTTAACACTAAGTGTTACTGATCCACCCCTTTATGTTGTAATTTAAATAAATGCATGCTCCTTCAGGGTTTAAAATTTGGTAGCTATTTCCTTGGGAGTTTAAATGAAACATAAGCTGGGCTTTCCAGGTGTCTCACCTGGTAAAGAATCTGCCTGCAATGTAGGAGACCTGGGTTCGATCCCTAGGTTGGGAGGATCCCCTGGAGAAGGGAACAGCTACTCACGAGTATTCCAGCCTGGAGAAATCCCATGGACTGTATAGTCCATGGGGTCACAGAGTGTCGGGCATGATTTAGCGACTTTCACTTTCACTTTCAAGCTGGGGTGAAGGTCTATAGGAATAAGAAGTTCCTCTAGAATCAACCAATTTGCCTTGATTCATGGACCTGACATTCCAGGTTCCTATGCAATATTGCTCTTTACAGCATCGGATCTTGCTTCTATCACCAGTCACATCCACAACTGGGTATTGTATTTTCTTTGGCTCCATCCCTTCATTCTTTCTGGACTTATTTCTCCACTGATCTCCAGTAGCATATTGGGCACCTAATGACCTGGGGAGTTCCTCTTTTGGTATCCTATCATTTTGCCTTTTCCTACTGTTCATGGGGTTCTCAAGGCAAGAATACTGAAGTGGCTTGCCATTCCCTTCTCCAGTGGACCACATTCTGTCAGACCTCTCCACCATGACCCGCCCATCTTGGGCTGCCCCTCAGGCATGGCTTGGTTTCACTGAGTTAGACAAGGCTTGTGGTCCTAGTGTGATTAGATTCACTAGTTTTCTGTGATTATGGTTTCAGTGTGTCTGAGCTCTGATGTCCTCTTGCAACACTTACCATCTTACTTGGGTTTCTCTTACCTTGGCGTGGGGTATCTCTTCACGGCTGCTCCAGCAAAGCACAGCTGCTGTTCCTTACCTTGGATGAGGGGTATCTCCTTACCACCACCGTTCCTGACCTTCAACGTGGGATAGCTCCTCTAGGCCCTCCTGTGCCTGCGCAGTCACCACTCCTCGGGTTGCTCGTCCCGGCCGCCGTCCCTGGCCTCAGGCGTGGGTGGCTCCTCCCAGCTGCTGCCCCTGGCCTCGGGCTCGGGGTGGCTCCTCAAAGTCACCTCCCCTGGCTTCAGGTGCGAGGTGGCTTCTCCTGGTCGCCCCTGACCTCGGACGTGGGGTGTCTTCTCCCGGCCGCCACTGGCCTTGGAAGCGGGGTAGCTCCTCCTGGCCGCCGCCCTGACCTCAGATGCGGGGTAGCTCCTGAAGTGGCCAAACAAGAGATGGCAAGGGTGAACATTGACATTCTAGGAATCAGCGAGCTAAAATGGACTGGAATGGGTGAATTTAATTCAGATGACTGTTACATCTACTACTGTAGGCAGGAATCCCTCAGAAGAAATGGAGTAGCCATCATGGTCAACAAAAGAGTCTGAAATGCAGTACTTGGATGCAATCTCAAAAACGACAGAATGATCTCTGTTCGTCTCCAAGGCAAACCGTTCCATATCCCAGTTATCCAAGTCTATGCCCGAAACAGTAACACTGAAGAAACTGAAGTTGAACGGTTTTATAAAGACCTACAAGACCTTTTAGAACTAACACCCAAAAAAGATGTCCTTTTCATTATAGGGGACTGGAATGCAAAAGTAGGAAGTCAGGAAACACCTGGAGTAACAGGCAAATTTGGCCTTGGAATACGGAATGAAGCAGGGCAAAGACTAATAGAGTTTTGCCAAGAAAATGCACTGGTCATAGCAAACACCCTCTTCCAGCAACAAAAGAGAAGACTCTACACATGAACATCACCAGATGGTCAACACCAAAATCAGATTGATTATATTCTTTGCAGCTAAAGATGGAGAAGCTCTATACAGTCAACAAAAACAAGACCAGGAGCTGACTGTGGCTCAGATCATGAACTCCTTATTGCCAAATTCAGACTCAAATTGAAGAAAGGGAAAACCACTAGACCATTCAGGTATGACCTAAACCTAGATCTGATAGATAGAGTGTCTGATGAACTATGGAATGAGGTTTGTGACATTGTACAGGAGACAGGGATCCAGACCATCCCCATGGAAAAGAAATGCAAAAAAGCAAAATGGCTGTCTGGGGAGGCCTTACAAATAGCTGTGAAAAGAAGAGAGGTGAAAAGCAAAAGAGAAAAGGAAAGATATAATCATCGGAATGCAGAGTTCCAAAGAATAGTAAGAAGAGATAAGAAAGCCTTCTTCAGCGATCAATGCAAAGAAATCGAGGAAAACAACAGAATGGGAAAGACTAGAGATCTCATCAAGAAAATTAGAGATACCAAGGGAACATTTCATGCAAAGATGGACTTGATAAAGGACAGAAATGGTCTGGACCTAACAGAAGCAGAAGATATTAAGAAGAGGTGGCAAGAATACACAGAAGAACTGTACAAAAATGATCTTCACAACCCAGATAATCATGATGTGACCACTAATCTAGAGCCAGACATCTTGGATAGTGAAGTCAAGTGGGTGTTAGACAGTATCACTATGAACAAAGCTAGTGGAGGTGATGGAATTCCAGTTGAGCTCTTTCAAATCCTGAAAGATGATGCTGTGAAAGTGCTGCACTCAATATGTCAGCAACTTTTGAAAACTCAGCAGTGGCCAAGGACTGGCAAAGTTCAGTTTTCATTCCAATTCCAAAGAAAGGAAATGCCAAAGAATGCTCAAACTACCACACAATTGCACTCATCTCACATGCTAATAAAGTAATGTTCAAAATTCTCCAAGCCAGGCCTCAGCAATATGTGAAACGTGAACTTCCTGATGTTCAAGCTGGTTTTTGAAAAGGCAGTGGAACCAGAGATCAAATTGCCAACATCTGCTGGATCATGGAAAAAGCAAGAGAGTTCCAGAAAAACATCTATTTCTGCTTTATTGACTATGCCAAAGCCTTTGACTGTGTGGATCACAATATACTATGGAAAATTCTGAAAGAGATGGGAATACCAGACCACCTGACCTGCCTCTTGAGAAATCTGTATGCAGGTCAGGAAGCAACAGTTAGAACTGGATATGGAACAACAGACTGGTTCCAAATAGGAAAAGGAGTAGGTCAAAGCTGTATATTGTCACCCTGCTTATGTAACTTCTATGCAGAGTACACCATGAGAAACGCTGGACTGGAAGAAACACAAGCTGGAATCAAGATTGCCAGGAGAAATATCATTAACCTCAGATATGCAGATGACACCACCATTATGGCAGAAAGTGAAGAGGAGCTAAAGAGCCTCTTGATGAAAGTGAAAGAGGAGAGTGAAAAAGTTGGCTTAAAGCTCAACATTCAGAAAACGAAGATCATGGCACCCGGTCCCATCACTTCATGGGAAATAGATGGGGAAACAGTAGAAACAGTGTCAGACTTTATCTTTTTGGGCTCCAAAATCACTTCAGATGGTGACTGCAGCCATGAAATTAAAATACCCTTACTGCTTGGAAGAAAAGTTATGACCAACCTAGATAGTATATTCTAAAGCACAGACATTACTTTGCCGACTAAGGTCCATCTAGTCAAGGCTATGGTTTTTCCTGTGGTCATGTATGGATGTGAGAGTTGGACTGTGAAGAAGGCTCAGCGGTGAAGAATTGATGCTTTTGAAGTGTGGTGTTGGAGAAGACTCTTGAGAGTCCCTAGGACTGCAAAGAGATCCAACCAGTCCCTTTAGAAGGAGATAAACCCTGGGATTTCTTTGGAAGGAATGATGCTAACGTTATGCAAAGTATTGACTCATTGGAAGAGACTCTGAAGCTGGGAGGGATTGGGGGCAGGAGGAGAAGGGGACGACCGAAGATGAGATGGTTGGATGGCATCACGGACTCGATGGACGTGAGTCTGAGTGAACTCCGGGAGATGGTGATGGACAGGGAGGCCTGGCGTGCTGTGATTCATGGGGTCGCAAAGAGTCAGACACAACTGAGAGACTGAACTGAAGTGAACTGTAGTCACCATGTGTACCTCAGATCTCCAGAATTTACTTATCCTGCATAACTGATACTTTGTGACCTTAGATCACATCTCTCTATTAACCCTAATCCCCAGCTCCTAGCAGCCAATATTCTACCCTCTGCTTTTATGAATTCAATCTCTTTTAGATTTCACATCTAATTGAGATCATGAAATATTTGTCTTTCTGTGCCTGACGTATTTATCTTAGCATAATGCCTTCTGGATTCACCCATGTTGTCATAAACAGCAGGGCTTCCCTTTTGTAAGGCTGCACATTATTCCAATGTATATAAACACATACATTCCATCTTCTTTATCCATCCTTAACTGTCTATGGGCACTTCAGTTGTTTTAATATCTTCTGGTTGTTGTTCAGTCACTAAGTCATGTCTGACTCTGACCTTGTGGAGGGCAGCACGCCAGGCTTCCCTATCCTTCACCATCTCCCAGAGTTTGCTCAAATTGAGTTGTTAGTGCTATTGAACCATCTAATCCTCTGCCACTCCATTCTTCTTTTGCCCTCAATCTTTCCCAGCATCAGGGGCTTGGCTACTGTGAATAATGTTATAATGAACTTGGGAACACAGATAACTCTTAGCGTTTCCTTTGGTTACTTGAGTAGATGGGGCATTGCTGGATCAACAGACAGTTCTTATTTTTTAAATTTTTGAGAAAACTACGCTGTTTTCCAAAATGGCTATACCACTTTACAGTCCCACCTACAGTGCACAGGTGTTCCCTTTTATCCACATTTTCACTGATCGTTGCCTCCCGGTAAAGCAAGATGAATGTATAAAGCCCTTCCTATGTTTTCACATACCTTATACAAGTCTCACCTTGCTCTTTCCATTTTGCTGACCAGAATCCCACCCTTTATTTAGACTCAGTTTCCTTACACAGGGAAATGATATTAGCAGCTATACTTTGATCTCTTGAAGTTATCATTCATACTGCAGTAATATTTATTTCTAGGCCATTTCAGTGATTTTTTAAAAAATTGTGAATCTATATTAGTAGTTTCAATTCAGTTTCATAGAATTAAACCTCGTGTTTTTAAACTGTTTCCCCTTGTGTAATATGGTATATTAGAAAGCAGTGGCTAATAGCAAACCCATTATTTAAATGGCTCTCAAAAACAAGTATGAAGGCAATGGCACCCCACTCCAATACTCTCCAGTACTCCAGTACCTGGAAAATCTCATGGACGGAGGAGCCTGGTGGGCTGCAGCCCACAGGGTCGCGAAGAGTCGGACACAACTGAGCGACTTCCCTTTCACTTTTCACTTTCATGCATTGGAGAAGGAAATGGCAACCCACTCCAGTGCTTTTGCCTGGAGAATCCCAGGGACGGGGGAGCCTGGCAGGCTGCCATCTATGGGGTCGCACAGAGTCAGACACAACTGAAGCGACTTAGCAGCAGCAGCAGCAGCAGCTTGTTATCAGAGGCTCCGAGTCAGCTGCAGCTCTGTTTGGCTCTCCTGTGCTTACACAGCTTGGCTCCAGAGGTTTTCTTTTTGTGGATCATTGACTGAAGGATATATGCTGTGTTTAGGATTATTGCATCATCAATTCCCAAATCAAAAGGGAGTGTAATGTCCTTTTCCTACAGGATGATCAAACAAGTCTCATGACAAGTGGAAGGGATGATACATAATTGTACAACGAGGAGGACCAAGCAATTCATAGCAATGATCCAGTCACTGGTTTGGAGCAAATCAGAAATTCTACCTGGAGAGTGAAGCAAAGTTTATGTACTGTTATGGTTACTTTATGTGTCAACTTATTGGGGGATGTTCTTATAAAAACTGTCTCTGAGTGTGTCTATTAGGTATCTAACACAAACACAGAACTTTAACTGACGATGCTTATTGATACTAAACAGCATTCCAATGGGAGATGTGGGGTTAATATATAATGCTGCATAAGTTATTTAAAACACAATATGTTTTCAATCAGGAAATGCCAATGATATTGCCAATTGTTTTTAGAGACACACAGATATTATTTTACTCAGATGAAAGTCAAGTCATACTTTTCATCTTTGAACTTATTATACAAACCTGGAAATATAAAAAGACTAGAACTTGGATTAAAAGAAAGAAGAAAACTGGTAGAAAACCAATTTGGTAGTATTTTAATATCTGCTTCTAGAAAGTACAGGTAAACTAGGAAGGATGCTGGAGTGAAAGACATTTTCATTCTTAGATGTGAAGTTCAAGGAACAGTCTGACTACACAAAAATGAACACACTGGGCAGAAAATTCCTGAGAATTCTGTTGACTATAGCTTATTGAGTTCAAATTTATAAATATTTATCTGCATCTTTAATCCCTGTAGCTTCTGAAATTCTTGACTATTTTCTGTCACAGAAATTCACAGCTCATCCTCTACATTTGTGTCTATGTACCTTTTGAACTTTAAATAAAACAAGAGAGTTGGCAGTTTTAGGCTACACAGGCATAGTCATGATGGAAGAATAAATGGGAGGATGCTGGGTTTTTTTCTTTCTGCTATTGCTCATAAGTTTCTACTGGATATTACTCTTAGGGCAAAAGTTCCAATCAGTCACAATACTTTCTAATATTTGGTCATTACTGGGGCAAACAGGCCATGCCAGTTAAGCTCCCTAGTTTCATAAGCCAAAGCCATGTGCCAAGAACAAAATGACAGTGTAATTTTAAAACTGTTAGTTTTATTAAACCTTTATTATTTAGAGTGTTTTTTTTTCACTGTACTTAACATTTTAAATGATATTTACAAGCACATTCATTGAATTTTTTCCACCTGAAGAGTCTTATAAATATGCTCAAATTTTCCCACCATTTATTTAACTAATATGTATGGAGTGTCCATCAAGGCCTAGTTGCTTTGGTGCCCAGTGAAGTTAAAATGGGGAAGAAAAAGTACACTTCCTAACGTTTTAGAGTTTATGAGCTTAGAGCAAATGTAGAGATAGAGAGACTAATCAACGTATGACGTTAACTATGCTCTCATTTGTAGAACGTATTTTGTGTCTGTAGAAATTGCTCACTGCTGCATAAGTCTCGATTATCTGAAAGTATTAAATTTTGTGAGGGTAACAGTACATGGGGAAGAAAGGGTCCTATTGTTACTTGTGTACACTTCTGTACATTTGAAATACATTCATACGTGTTATCAATCTGATTAGAATAAACTGCTTAATAATACAAACTAGTACAAAAAGATGAAGCTGCCACGCAGCAGAAGTATGGGCTCCTCTTGAAAGTCAGTCAGAGAGGTTTCTCAGAGGAAATGCCACCCATGGGTAAGATGAAATTTTAAAGCATGTTTAGGAGATACGAAAGAAAATCAAAGTGATGAGTAAATTGTAGGAGACTGGGGAAGCCCAGAAAGGATAGTGTTTCCCACACAGAAGACATTTTCAGGATGGGGTACAGAACAAAAAGTAGAGAAAGAATGAAATCTATGCAGTGTGCAATTATAAGTGGACACTATATATATATATATATATATATGAACCTACAAATAAACTGCAGACTAATAACCCTCATGAACATAGATGCAGAAGTCCTTAACAGAATATTAGTAAATGGAATTAAATAATATGTAAATGAAATAAGACACCAAGGCTTAATCAGGGCTGATATTACGAGTGCAAAGTTGGTTCAATCAGTTCAGTTCAGTTCAGTTCAGTTCAGTCGCTCAGTCGTGTCCGACTCTTTGCGACCCCATGAATCGCAGCACGCCAGACCTCCCTGTCCATCACCAAATCCCGGAGGTCACTCAGACTTGCATCCAGCGAGTCAGTGATGCCATCCAGCCATCTCATCCTCGGTTGTCCCCTTCTCCTCCTGCCCCCAATCCCTCCCAGCATCAGAGTATTTTCCAATGAGTCAACTCTTCGCATGAGGTGGCCAAAGTACTGGAGTTTCAGCTTTAGCATCATTCCTTCCAAAGGAATCCCAGGGTTGATCTCCTTCAGAATGGACTGGTTGGATCTCCTTGCAGTCCAACGGACTCTCAAGAGTCTTCTCCAACACCACAGTTCAAAAGCATCAATTCTTCAGCCTTCTTGATAGTCCAACTCTCATATCCATACATGACCACAGGAAAAACCATAGCCTTGACTAGACGGACCTTAGTCGGCAAAGTAATGTCTTTGTTATCTGACAATAAAATCAATGTAGTGCACCGGATTCATAGACTGAAGAAGGAAAATGACATGACCATATCAGTTGAAGAAAAGGCAATTGAAAAATACAGCACATTCAGGATGAAAAGTCTCAGAAAACAGGATGGTGGAGTATTTCCTCCACTGGATAAGTAGTGCTTACCCCAAAATTCTGCAGTCAACATTACAGTTCACCGTGAAGGACAATGCTTTCCTCCTAAGATCAGGAACAAAGCAACAATGTGAGATTTATACCTCATTACAATGTGAGATGTACCTCTCCTTACAGGGTTTCCCTTGTGGTTCAGTCGGTAAAGAACCCACCTGCAATGCAGGGGACTAGAATTCAATCTCTGGGTTGAGAAGATCCCCTGGAGAAGGAAATGGCAACCTACTCCAGTATTATTGCCTGGAGAATTCCATGTATGTAGGAGCCTGGTGGGCCACAGTCCATGTAGCAAGAACTGGACACAGCTTAGCAATCAAACCATCATTAGCTCTTGTTAAGTACCTGTAAATGGTATTACATTTTAATGTTCTCTGTTGCTATACCTGGTAATGAAAGTAATTGTTTTTCTTCATCTACCTCAATAAATATTGTAGCTGTTAAATTTAAAAATATCTCCTCAAGCTTAATGGAGAAGAAATGGCAACCCACTCCAGTGTTTTTGCCTGGAGAATCCCAGGGATGGAGAAGCCTGTGGGCTGCCATCTATGGGGTTGCACAGAGTTGGACATGACTGAAGCGACTTAGTAGGAGTGGTGGCAGCTAAAGCTTAACCCTATCAGGCAGTAGAAACCCCAAGGTGAGGAAAATAGAATGCATCTCTGTCTGTGCTGGGATTTACACTCTAAAGGGAGGGTCTGCTGTACTTTTTCAGCAAATATAACTACAACCTGTAGCAAGTGATAAGAGATGGGAAAGTTACAGCAGGGTGATACGATTTGTTTTCTAGGACCAAGGAATATTTCCCTGACAGAGTCATTGAGCTGTGATCTAAAGGATATATAAGAATTCACTGGTGTGTGTGTGTGTGTGTGTTTCATATGAAAATATTTTTTGTTCATCAATATATCAGAGTTTCTCCATATTGGCACTATTAACATTTTGCACTGAATAATTTTACTGTTGTGGTGAGGATTGTCCTGTAAAATATAGACTATTTATTAGTATCCTTGGCTTCCACCCATTAGGTACAAGTAACTCTTCCCCCGGTTGTGACAACCAAATATGTTTGCAGGGATCCCTGAATGTCCTCAAGGGGGCAAAATTTCCCTTGGTTAACAACCACTGATTTAAGATTACACACTAATTATAAGGTTGCATGTGTTTATAGATAGATTAGACATAGAGATGGCAATGGCAACCCACTCCAGTACTCTTGCCTGGAAAATCCCATGGGCAGAGCAGCCTGGTAGGCTGCAGTCCATGGGGTCGCTAAGAACTGACACGACTGAGCAACTTCACTTTCGCTTTTCGCTTTCATGCATTGGAGAAGGAAATGGCAACCTGCTCCAGTGTTCTTGCCTGGAGAATCCCAGGGACTGGGGAGCCTGGTGGGAGGCCATCTGTGGGGTTGCACACAGTCAGGCATGACTGAAGTGACTTAGCAGCAGACATAGAGACAGAGATATATGCCAAAGAAAACTTGAACAACAATTTCTTAGGAGCCTCTCATAGCTCATTTGGTTAAGAATCCACCTAAAATGCAGGAGACCTCGGTTCAGTTCCTGGGTTGGGAAAATCCACTGGAGAAGGGATAGGCTACCCACTCCAGTATTCTTGGGCTTCCCTGTGATTCAGCTGGTAAAGAATCTGCCTGCAATGAGGGAGACCTGGGTTGGATCTCTGGGTTGGGAAGATCCCCTGGAGAAGGGAAAGGCTACCCACTCCAGTATTCTGGCCTGGAGAATTCCATGGACTGTCCATGGGGTCACAAAGAATCAGACACGAGTGAGCAACTTTCACTTTCTTTGGGGTCCTGCATTCAATTTTATTCTATAGTGTCATTTTCTATATTAATGCATATGCTAACAGTTATGACTGGAAACATGATTTTGATTAGAAACACATGATCATAAATTTCTGCCCCCCCCCCCCCGACCTTTGCTTCACAGGATATCACCTTCCAGGGTAAATATCCAAGTGGAGATACTAACAAATCCCAACACCTAAATGATAAACAGGCTGCACTGAAGATGCAGGAGCTTTCCTGTCACCAGAGAGGGAGTGAGAGGGGAAACAGCCATAGGTCTGGCTTGCTCCATGATACAGCTTCTCAAACTCTGGTGAGAAAACACACCCCAGGCATTTCTTCCTGCTTCCTGATCTTGAATGAAAGATGCCCATTTACATAGTCATTTTCAGCAGCAATTTCCAGATTTAAAGTGCCGTGGTCAGTAAAATTCTATTTAAATCAGTCCTGGCTTATGCACTCCCCAGCGGATTCTAACAGAACTTGTGGTTTGTGAAGAGTCTGCTTCACTTCCTCCTCCCTCTGAAGGAGAATCTGACCATCAGTGTAATAGGGGAGCCAGCTCTGTGTTAAACTGAACATTTCTCAACATTTCAGGATTATTTTATAGTAAGTTATTTCTGCCTCTGTACTTACATGTCTTCTAATGTAATTAACTAGAATTTCCTTTCAAAGCCATGAGAGGGACTTCCCTGCTGGCTCAAATGGTAAAGAATCTGCCTGAAATGCAGAAGTGGCTTCCATCCCTGGATCGAGAAGATCTCCTGGAGAAGGAAATGGCAACCCACTCCAGTATTCTTGCCTGGAGAATCCCGTGGACAGAGGAGCCTGGTGGGCTACAGTCCATAGGGGTCACAAAGAGTCACACGCATCTCAGCAACTGACACGTTCACTTTCAACATCAGAAGTGTGTCCCTCACTCATCTCCAGCCATGGTATGTTTCTCACCAGCAAAGTTATTGCTACTCCGAGGATTCCCTGCTATTGCCATAAACACTACTATTTTCTCAGGGAGTCTAAAGATGATCCACGGAAAGAATGATACTGAGTTGATTTATAGATAAATATGCTTACTGTATGTTCCTCATGCATATGTGCCAAGTTGCTTCAGCATTCCTCATTTTACCTAAATTTTGAGAAAACTAAAATTATAGCATTTATGGTTGTGTATAAATTTGAGATAAAAGTAGTTATTATATTATTTTTAACAAAAGACTTAAATTTGTTATAAGAAAATAGGACAATATCAATTATAAAATTGTGAAATTCAACTTTCTAGGGTTGTTGTTGTTCAGTCACATCCAACACTTTGCCACCCCATGGACTGTGGCATGCCAGGCTTCCCTGTCCTTCGCTATCTCTCATAGTTTTCTCCATTTCATGTCCATTGGTGATGCCATCCAACCATCTCATCCTTTGCCTTCCCCCTTTCCTCCTTTCCTCAATCTTTCCCAGAATCAGGGTCTTTTCCAAAGAGTTGGCTCTTCGCATCAGGTGGCCAAAGCATTGGATTTTCAGCATCAGTCTTTCCAGTGAATATTCAGAGTTGATTTCCTTTTGGATTGACTGTTTTATTTTTTCAAGGATAAGCC
The DNA here is from genome assembly GCF_032405125.1 of Capricornis sumatraensis. NCBI lineage: Eukaryota > Metazoa > Chordata > Mammalia > Artiodactyla > Bovidae > Capricornis > Capricornis sumatraensis. Next base: position 8,757,419 of record NC_091089.1, on the reverse strand, counting down.
TGTGTATTAATAAACGTGTCTTTTCAGACTTTCTTTAACAATATACACATGCTTATACAAACAGATTTTACAAAAATAGATGCATAAAATTTTATATAAATTGCTTTTTTAAATTTCAACACTGTAACATGGTCAACTTTCCATACTGGGCATAGAAATTGAACCACATTCTTTTTAAATAGTTTTATAAGTATTCTATGGTATGACTTTTTCCTACTGTTAACATAGGGGTAAAAACAACAAACACATGAGCAGTTATGAACAATTCTGAATATTCTTTACTCTGCCTGCATTTCTACAACCCTCTGAAGTCAAGGCTGATTGTAGACTTTTTACCAAAAGGTTCTTTTTTGATGGATAGCACCCCAGTGACACTGAAGAAAGATGCTTCAGTCGAAGGGATTGCTGTCTTCCTTAACTCACAGTTGATGAATGGACTTGAAACCCTTCAAGTCCCTCTGAGAACAGGATAACCTCCAGGATGATAGCTGTTGTTCTTTGCTTTGGCGACTTCTTCCTTTTATTAAAAAATTTCAAATATATCCAGTTCTTAACACATTAGAGAATATATTTGACTTAAATTATATTTAGATAAATATGCAATGTCCTTTTTAATTCTAGTCAATGAACATTATATAATTTACATAAGTGAAAATCAAGAATAGGAATTCATGATGGCCTATGTAATAATCTTTTTCTCTTCTTTAAAGTCCATAAATGTCTTGTTTATATTTTATGATAGGCTACCAGAAGCAGTTGCCTTTGTAACATAACCAAAGTCCATGCACTGTGTCTAATGTCTACCCACCCCACACCCCCCATATTTTAAGAGGGGTAATCATATTCTTTTGACTGCTGAGTGTCTTAATATTTTCCCATTTATGGAGATTTATTACATAATTGCTGTTTTGTGCTGAAACTTGTCACCTTTCATTTCCTTGCACTCTTTTCAAATTCAATTCTTGGTGATGGAAAATGTTATGAAAAAATATATGTATTCCTTGGGTCTAAAGGCCTTGCTAAACTACAATCCTATGAGTAACAATTTATGACTATCACATACCTAATTGTTATGACAGTTTCTATGACAGCTCATAAATAAAGCAAAGCAACAACCAAATAAACACACAACTTTAAACCCCTGACATTCATTGTAAGAGAGCACTAAGAATTATGTTGAAGGGGAGGAAGGTGAAATAGCTTCGCAGAGATATCAAGGAAGAATGATAATATCCAAGCAACAACTTCCACTTAACGTTTTGGTCAAGTTCTAGTCCTGTCTGTGTCAACTTAAGCTAGTTCTTTGCTACCACAAGAAAATAGGAGTTTTGTGCCAGAAAAAAGGAAAGCTGCTACCAAGAACTTAGAGACATCCTAATAGTTACATGACTATATTCTTGGAGGCAAAAAAATAATGAATTATCTTTTTCTCTTTTATTGGCATATAGTTGATTTACACTATTGTGTTAGTTTCCGGTATACAACAAAGTGATTCAGTTATATATATTATTCTATATAAATATGTTATATATATATGTATATATATGTATGTGTGTGTGTGTGTGTATTCTTTTTCAGTTTCTTTTCCAACATAGATTCTTAAAAGATATTGAAAATAGTTTGTATGCTATTTAATGGACATCCATTTTTTCATCTATTTTATGCATGGTATTGTGTACCTGTTAATCTCATACTTGTGACTTATCCTTCTCCCTCCCTTTTCCCCTTTGGTAACCATAATTTTCTATGTCCGTGAATCTGTTTTTGTTGTGTGAATAAGTCCAATTTTACTATTTTTAACTTCCACATGTAAGTAATATTTTTCTCCACATGAATTATTCAGTATGTCCATCCATGTTGCTGCAAATGTCATTATTTCATGTTCTGTGTTTTTATGGTTCAGCAACATTCTACTGTGTGTGTGTGTCTTCTGCATCTTTTTCCATCCCTCTGTCGATGGGCATGTAGGTTGCTTCCATGTCTTGCGGCTGTGAACACTGGGGTGCATGTGTCTTTTCAAATGAGAGTTCTCATCTTTCCTGAATAAATGCCCAGGAGTGGGACTGCTGGATCATATGGCAGTTCTGTTTTTAAGGAGCCCCCATACGGTTCTCCGTAGTGTCTGCACCAAATCAGAAAAAGAAATTACACTTCTGAGTTTTCTGTGAATATTTTGACAGTGTGGACAAATCTTCAGTTCAGTTCAGTTCAGTCGCTCAGTTGCGTCCAACTCTTTGTGACCCCATGAATTGCAGCATGACAGGCCTCTCTGTCCATCACCAACTCCTGGAATTCACTCAGACTCGCGTCCATCGAGTCAGTGATGCCATCTAGCCATCTCATCCTCGGTCATCCCCTTCTTCTGCCCCCAATCCCTCCCAGCATCAAAGTCCTTTCCAATAAGTCAACCCTTCGCATGAGGTGGCCAAAGGACTGGAGTTTCAGCTTTAGCATCATTCCTTCCAAAGAATTCCCAGGGTTGATCTCCTTCAGAATGGACTGGTTGGATCTCCTTGCAGTCCAAGGGACTCTCAAGAGTCTTCTCCAACACCACACTTCAAAAACATCAATTCGTCGGTGCTCAGCCTTCTTCACAGTCCAACTCTCACATCCATACATGACCACAGGAAAAACCATAGCCTTGACTAGACGGACCTTAGTCGGCAAAGTAATGTCTCTGCTTTTGAATATGCTATCTAGGTTGGTCATAACTTTTCTTCCAAGGAGTAAGCATCTTTTAATTTCATGGCTGCAGTCACCATCTGCAGTGATTTTGGAGCCCCCCAAAATAAAGTCTGACACTGTGTCCACTGTTTCTCCATCTATTTCCCATGAAGTGATGGGACCAGATGCCATGATCTTATTTTTCTGAATGTTGAGCTTTAAGCCAACTTTTTCACTCTCCACTTTCCCTTTAATCAAGAGGCTTTTTAGTTCCTCTTCACTTTCTGCCATAAGGGTGGTGTCATCTGCATATCTGAGGTTATTAATATTTCTCCCGGCAATCTTGATTCCAGCTTGTGCTTCTTCCAGTCCAGCGTTTCTCATGATATACTCTGCATAGAAATTACATAAGCAGGGTGACAATATACAGCCTTGACCTAGTCCTTTTCCTATTTGGAACCAGTCTGTTGTTCCATGTCCAGTTCTAACTGTTGCTTCCTGACCTGCATACAGATTTCTCAAGAGAGAGGTCAGGTAGTCTGATATTCCCATCTCTTTCAGAATTTTCCACAGTTTATTGTGATCCACACAGTCAAAGGCTTTGGCATAGTCAATAAAGCAGAAATAGATGTTTTTCTGGAACTCTCTTGCTTTTTCCATGATCCAGCGGATGTTGGCAATTTGATCTCTGGTTCCTCTGCCTTTTCTAAAACCAGCTTGAACAACAGGAAGTTCACGTTTCACATATTGCTGAAGCCTGGCTTGGAGAATTTTGAGCATTACTTTACTAGCATGTGAAATGAGTGTAATTGTGTGGTAGTTTGAGCATTCTTTGGCATTGCCTTTGTTTGGGATTGGAATGAAAACTGATCTTTTCCAGTCCTGTGGCCACTGCTGAGTTTTCCAAATTTGCTGGCATATTGAGTGCAGCACTTTCACAGCATCATCTTTCAGGATTTGAAATTGCTCAATTGGAATTCCATCACCTCCACTAGCTTTGTTCATAGTGATGCTTTCTAAGGCCCACTTGACTTCACATTCCAAGATTTCTGGTTCTAGATGAGCGATCACACCATTGTGATTATCTGGGTTGTGAAGATCCTTTTTGTACAGTTCTTCTGTGTATTCTTGCCACCTCTTCTTAATATCTTCTGCTTCTGTTTGGTCCATATCATGTCTGTCCTTTGGTGGCAATATCTGAAAATTTAACAGCAGAGGGATGGAAATAAAATAATAAGAATCTGGCGATAGTAGTAGTAATTTTTAAAAAAACAGGGAATGAGGAGAAAGAGCTACACATAGAACATTCTCGGGGCCCAACTCGCATTTGATATTGTGTGGTTGACAACACAGTTGGCTGGTGCTATTCCATTGTTTTGGGGAATGTCAAGGAGTTGAAATTATTTGTGGGTAAAGGACAGGCTTCCCAGGTGGCGCTAGTGGTAAAGAACCCACCTAACAATGCAGGGAACATAAGATAGGTAAAAGTCCCTGGATACGGAAATGGCAACCCAATCCAATATTCTTGCTGGAAGAATCCCCCGGACATGGGAGCCTGGCAGCCTACAGTCCGATGGGCCGCGGGGTCAGACGCTAGTGAACCTTTGAGCAGAAAGGAGGATGAGGTAGCTCCAGATCTGGCCGGTAGGGGGTCTCAGCGACCACCTTGGAGTGACCCGACTAGAAACTCAGTGTGTCCCTTTTTCCTCTCACAGGCATCCTCAGTCTGGAGAAAGTGAAAACTGTAATGATTGGAAGGGTTTGGAATGACTGAGGGAAAGGGTTAATTAAAACTGGAAAGGGGGGATTTGTCTGAAAACCTGGGATGAGGAATGAAAGTTTTCTATCGTGCTTTGTCAGATGAGAGGCTAAAATGGTGTGAAGACTTCCTGTTTGGCGAGAATGGAACAGTTGTCAATGAGATTGATGTGTTAGATTCTACTTAATATACCTACAGGGACTATGATCAACAGTAGCAATTCTCAGTTTTTAGTCACGTTGAAAGGGGCTTTTTAAAATTGTTATTATTTTGTGGATATATGAATGATACATAGCGCTGTGTGAGTTTAAGTCACACAAGTTTTCATACATTCATATGTTGCCACATAATCACTACCACAGCCTTAGCTAACCCCCTCTTCATGTCCCTTAGTTATCATCCTTCTGTGTGTGTGTGCAGTTGTTCAGTCGTGTCTAACTCTTTCTGACCCCATGGATAGTGCCAGGCTCCTCTGTCCATGGGGATTCTCCAGGCAAAAGCACTAAAGTGGCATGCCATTGTCTTCTCCAGGGGATCTTCCTGACCCAAGGATTGGACCCGCATCTCCTGCATTGGCCGGCAGATTCTTTACCTCTGAGCCACCAGGGAAGCACTCCTTTTGTGTAGTGACAGCATTTAAGATTCATTTCTTAGTCACTTTGAAGTAGATAATATGGTACTAACTATAGTCACAGGGCTGTGTGTGAGATCTCTTCTAACTGCAAGATTGTACCCTTTGACCTTTTTAAAATGTGATCTAGCTACTGTAGTCAACCACCTGGCCTGAGGCTTCAATAAGGTTATTTTCTTAAAAAGTAACACCAGTGTGGTAAAAATGCTTAGCACTGAGCTCTCTCCCTATGCAGCCTGTGTGCTGGACTCTGTGAGCAAGGCTGGGAAATTGTCAGGTTTAATTATAGGAAGGAAGGGAATTTTAGTCTCTCTGAAAGTTCAGACTGTTGCAATGAATTAAAATCCAGGGAAAGGAATGTATTTTCAGAGGAAATTTCTTTACATTGCTTATGGAGAAAAGGAATCCACGATGCTCACTATTGCCTTTCAACTGGTGCTGGAGAGAAGTGTGTGCGTGTGTGTCTGACTCTTTGGAACCCATGGACTGTAGCCCGCCAGACTCCTCTGTCCACCAGATTCTCCAGGCAAGAATACTGGAGTGGTTTGCCAGTTCCTTCTCCAGGGATCTTCCTGACACAGGGATCAAACTCTGGTCTTCCACACTGCAGGTAGATTATTTACCATCTGAGACACCAGTGACATTCTAAAGAGGCCCTAATCAGGAACTAGTTGAAAATAAAATGCTAAAGGTCCATGCTGGGGTGAGGAAAACTCCATTGGAAGTTTCCTGGTTGTTAAAGATCTGGAAAGGTTCATTACAAAAAGGAGAGGAAGCTGACAGGGGGAACAAGGCAAGTCTGGAGTCAGTGAGCCTGAAGACGCATGATAAACTGTGGTAAGACAAAAGCATATCATGATGGCAATCCCTGATGCCTTCCATGGGAGCGGTGAGTCTTGTCTTTCAGTGTCAGTGAAGGCAATAGGAAGGATGGATTCAGAAAACTCCTGCTAAGCAATATCCAAGTGACCTAAGGGAAACAAATGGAAACTATAGAGGGGGAAGAAAAAATGAGAAAAAATAAAGGATAGTAGGAACCACAGTCCTAAACCTAATATAAACAAGAACTTATTCTGTCTGGAGTATTTGTGATTTGGTTGATGTGGTTTGCAGACTTGTTTTTTGTTTGTTTGTTTGTTTGTTTGTTTTTTACTTGTTTCTTTTTTTAATTTTACTTTATTTTACTTCACAATACTGTATTGGTTTTGCCATCGATCAACATGAATCTGTCACCGGTGTACACGTGTTCCTAATCCTGAACCAGCCTCCCACCTCCCTCCCCATATCATCTCTCTGGATCATCCCAGTGCACCAGCCCCAAGCATCCTGTATCCTGCATCAAACCTAGACTGGTGATTCATTTCTTATATGATATTATACATGTGTCAATGCCATTCTCCCAAATCATCCCACCCTCTCCCTCTCCCACAGAGTCCAAAAGACTGTTCTATACATCTGTGTCTCTTTTGCTGTCTCAAATACAGGGTTATCATTACCATCTTTCTAAATTCCATACATATGTGTTAGTATACTGTATTGGTGTTTTTCTTTCTGGCTTACTTCACTCTGTATAATCGGCTCTAGTTTCATCCACCTCATTAGAACGGATTCAAATGTATTCTTTTAAATGGCTGAGTAATACTCCATTGTGTATATGTACCACTGCTTTCTTATCCATTCATCTGCTGATGGACATCTAGGTTATTTCCATGCCCTGGCTAATATAAACAGTGCTGCAGTGAACATTGGGGTACATGTGTGTCTTTCAATTCTGGTTTCCTCAGTGTGTATGCCCAGCAGTGGGATTGCTGGGTCATAAGGCAGTTCTATTTCCAGTTTTTTAAAGAATCTCCACACTGTTTTCCATAGTGGCTGTACTAGTCTGCATTCCCACCAACAGTGTAAGAGGGTTCCCTTTTCTCCACACCCTCTCCAGCATTTATTGCTTGTAGACTTTTGGATCACAGCCATTCTGACTGGTGTAAAATTGCACCTCATTGTGGTTTTGATTTGCATTTCTCTGATAATGAATGATGTTGAGCATCTTTTCATGTGTTTGTTTGCCATCCATCTGTATGTCTTCATTGGAGAAATGTCTATTTAGTTCTGTGGCCCATTTTTGATTGGGTCGTTCATTTTTTCTGGAATTGAGTGGCAGGAGTTGCTTGTATATTTTTGAGATTAGTTGTTTGTCAGTTGCTTCATTTGCTATTATTTTCTCCCATTCTGAAGGCTGTCTTTTCACCTTGCTTATAGTTTCCTTTGTTGTGCAGAAGCTTTTAATTTTAATTAGATCCCATTTGTTTATTTTTGCTTTTATTTCCAGTATTCTGGGAGGTGGGTCATAGAGGATCCTGCTGTGATTTATGTCAGAGAGTGTTTGCCTATGTTCTCTTCTATGAATTTTGTAGTTTCTGGTCTTCCGTTTAGACCTTTAATCTACTTTGAGTTTATTTTTGTGTATGGTGTTAGAAAGTGTTCTAGTTGCATTCTTTTACAAGTGGTTGACCAGTTTCCCAACACCACTTGTTAAAGAGATTGTCTTTAATCCATTGCATAGTCTTTCCTCCTTTGTCGAAGATAAGGTGTCCATATGTGTGTGGATTTATCTCTTGGCTTTCTGTTTTATTCCATTGATCTGTATTTCTGTCTTTGTGCCAGTACCATACTGTCTTGATGCCTGTGGCTTTGTAGTAGAGCCTGAAGTCAAGCAGGTTGATTCCTCCAGTTCCATTCTTCTTTCTCAAGATTGCTTTGGCTATTCAAGGTTTTATGTATTTCCATACAAATTGTGAAATTATTTGTTCTAGCTCTGTGAAAAATACCACTGGTAGCTTGATAGAGATTGCATTCAATCTGTAAATTACTTTGGGTAGTATACTCATTTTCACTATATTGATTCTTCTGATCCATGAACATGGTATATTTCTCCATCTATTAGTGTCCTCTTTGATTTCTTTCACCAGTGTTTTATAGTTTTTGATATATAGGTCTTTAGTTTCTTTAGGTAGGTATATTCCTAAGTATTTTATTCTTTTCATTGCAATGGTGAATGTAATTGTTTCCTTAATTTCTTTTTCTACTTTCTCATTACAAGTGTATAGGCATGCAAGGGATTTCTGTGTGTTGATTTTATATCCTGCTAGTTTACTATATATATTGATTAGCTCTATTAACTTTCTGGTGGAATCTTTAGGGTTTTCTATGTAGGGGATCATGTTATCTGCAAACAGTGAGAGTTTTACTTCTTCTTTTCCAGTTTGGATTCCTTTTATTTCTTTTTCTGCTCTGATTGCTGTGCTCAAAACTTCCAGAACTATGTTTAATAGTAGCGGTGAAAGTGGGCACCGTTGTCTTGTTCCTGACTTTAGGGGAAATGCTTTCAATTTTTCACCACTGAGGATAATGTTTGCTGTGGGTTTGTCATATATAGCTTTTATTATGTTGAGGTATGTTCCTTCTCTTCCTGCTTTCTGGAGAGTTTTAATCATAAATGGATGTTGAATTTTGTCAAAGGCGTTCTCTGCATCTATAGAGATAATCATATGGTTTTATTTTTCAATTTGTTAATGTGGTGAATTACATTGAATGATTTGCGGATACTGAAGAATCCTTGCATCCCTGGGATAAAGCCCACTTAGTCATGGTGTATGATCTTTTTAATATGTTGTGTGATTCTGATTGTTAGAATTTTGTTAAGGATATTTACATCTATGTTCATCAGTGATATTGGCCTGTAGTTTTCTTTCCTTGTGGCATCTTTGTCAGGTTTGGTATTAGGGTGATGGTGGCCTCATAGAATGAGTTTGGAAGTTTCCCTTCCTCTGCAATTTTCTGGAATAGTTTGAGTAGGATAGGTGTTAGCTCTTCTCTAAATTTTGGGTAGAATTCAGCTGTGAAGCCGTCTGGACCTGGGCTTTTGTTTGCTGGAAGATTTCTGATTACAGTTTCAATTTCTGTGCTTTTGATGGGTCTGTGAAGATTTTCTATTTCTTCCTGGTTCCGTTTTGGAAAGTTGTACTTTTCTAAGAATGTGTCCATTTCTTCCACGTTGTCCATTTTATTGGCATATAATTGCTGATAGTAGTCTCTTATGATCCTTTGTATTTCTGTGTTGTCTGTTGTGATCTCTCCATTTTCATTTCTAATTTTGCTGATTTGATTTTTGTCCCTTTGTTTCTTGATTAGTCTGGCTAATGGTTTGTCAGTTTTATTTATCCTCTCAAAGAACCAGCTTTTGGCTTTGTTGATTTTTGCTCTAGTCTCTTTTGTTTCTTTTGCATTTATTTCTACCGTAATTTTTAAGATTTCTTTCCTTCTACTAACCCTGGGGTTCTCCAATTCTTCCTTTTCTAGTTGCTTTAGGTGTAGAGTTAGGTTATGTATTTGACTTTTTTCTTGTTTCTTGAGGTATGCCTGTATTGCTATGAACTTTCCCCTTGGCACTGTTTTATAGTGTCCCACAGATTTTGGGTTGTTGTGTTTTCATTTTCATTAGTTTCTATGCATATTTTGATTTCTTTTTTGATTTCCTCTGTGATTTGTTGATTATTCAGAGGCATGTTGTTCAGCCTCCATATGTTGAAATTTTTACTAGTTTTTCTCCTGTAATAGAGATCTAGTCTTACTGCATTGTGGTCAGAAAACATGCTTGGGATGATTTCAATTTTTTTGAATGTACCAAGGCTAGATTTATGGCCCAGGAAGTGATCTATCCTTGAGAAGTTCCATAAGCACTTGAGAAATAGGTCAAACTCATTTTGGGGGGGTGAAATTTCCTATAGATATCAATTAGGTCTAACTGGTGCAGATGGTGACTGCAGCCATGAAATTAAAAGACGCTTACTCCTTGGAAGAAAAGTTATGACCAACCTAGATAGCATATTGAAAAGCAGAGACATTACTTTGCTGACTAAGGTCCATCTAGTCAAGGCTATGGTTTTTCCTGTGGTCATGTATGGATGTGGGAGTTGGACTGTGAAGAAGGCTGAGCACCAAAAAACTGATGCTTTTGAACTGTGGTGTTGGAGAGTCCCTTGGACTGCAAGGAGATCCAACCAGTCCATTCTGAAGGAGATCAGCCCTGGGATTTCTTTGGAAGGAATGATGCTAAAGCTGAAGCTCCAGTACTTTGGCCACCTCATGTGAAGAGTTGACTCATTGGAAAAGACTCTGATGCTGGGAGGGATTGGGAGCAGGAGAAGAAGGGGATGACAGAGGATGAGATGGCTGGATGGCATCACTGACTCGATGGACATGAATCTGAGTGATCTCTGGGAGTTTGTGATGGACAGGGAGGCCTGGAGTGCTGCGATTCATATGGTCACAAAGAGTCAGACACGACTGATCGACTGAACTGAACTGAACTGGTCTATTGTATCATTTAAAGTTTGTGTTTCTTTGTTAAGTTTCTGTTTAGTTGATCTATCCATAGGTGTGAGTGGGGTATTAAAGTTTCCCACTATTATTGTGTTATTGTTAATTTCCCCTTTCATACTTGTTAGCATTTGCCTTAAATGTTGTGGTGCTCCTATGTTGGGTGCATATATATTTATAATTGTTATATCTTCTTCTTGGATTGATCCTTTGATCATTATGTAGTGGCCTTCTTTGTCTCTTTCCACAGCCTTTGTTTAAAGTCTATTTTATCTGATATGAGTATTGCTATTCCTGCTTTCTTTTGGTCTTTATTTGTGTGAAATATCTTTTTCCAGCCCTTCACTTTCAGTCTGTATGTATCCCCTGTTTTGAGGTGGGTCTCTTGTAGACAACATATATAGGCATCTTGTTTTGGTATCCATTCAGCCAGTCTTTGCCTTTTGGTTGGGGCATTTAACCCATTTACATTAAGGTAATTATTGATAAGTATGATCCCGTTGCCATTTACTTTATTGTTTGGGGTTCGGGTTTATATACCCTTTTTGTGTTTCCTGTCTAGAGAATATCCTTTAGCATTTGTTGGACAGCTGGTTTGGTGATGCTGAATTCTCTCAGTTTTTACTTGTCTGTAAAGCTTTTGATTTCTCCTTCATATTTGAATGAGATCCTTGCTGGGTACAGTAATCTGGGCCATAGGTTATTTTCTTTCATCACTTTAAGTATGTCTTGCCATTCCCTCCTGGCCTGAAGAGTTTCTATTGAAAGATCAGCTGTTATGCTTATGAGAATCCCCTTTTGTGTTATTTGTTGTTTTTCCCTTGCTACTTTTAATATTTGTTCTTTGTGTGTGATCTTTGTTAATTTGATTAATATGTGTCTTGGGGTGTTTTGCCTTGGGTTTATCCTGTTTGGGACTCTCTGGGTTTCTTGGACTTGGGTGATTATTCCTTCCCCATTTTAGGGAAGTTTTCAACTATTATCTTCTCAAGTATTTTCTCATGGACTTTCTTTTTGTCTTCTTCTTCTGGGACTCCTATGATTCGAATGTTGGGCGTTTAACACTGTCCTGGAGGTCTCTGATATTGTCCTCATTTCTTTTAATTTGTTTTTCTTGTTTCCTCTCTGATTCATTTATTTCTGCCTTTCTATCTTTGACTTCACTAATCCTCTCTTCTGCCTCTGTTATTCTACTATTTGTTGCCTCCAGAGTGTTCTTTATCTAATTTATTGCATTATTCATTATATATTGACTCTTTTTTATTTCTTCTAGGTCCTTGTTAAACATTTCTTTCATCTCTTCAGTCCTTGTCTCCAGGCTATTTATCTGTGATTCCATTTTGATTTCAAGATTTTGGATCATTTTCACTATCATTAGTCAGAATTCTTTATCAGGTAGATTCCCTATCTCTTCCTCTTTTGTTTGGTTTGGTGGGCATTTATCCTGTTCCTTTACCTGCTGGGTATTCCTCTGTCTCTTCATCTTGTTTATATTGCTGCGTTTTGGGGTGGCCTTTCTGTATTCTGGTAGTTTGTGGAGTTCTCTTTATTGTGGAGTTTCCTCACTGTGGGTGGGGTTGTGTCAGTGGCTTGTCAAGGTTTCTTGGTTAGGAAAGCTTGTTTTGGTGTTCTGTTGGGTGGAGCTGGATTTTGTTCTCTCTGGAGTGCAATGAAGTGTCCAGTAATGAGTTATGAGATGTCAGTGGTTTTGGAGTAACTTTGGGCAGCCTGTATATTGAAGCTCAGGGCTGTGTTCCTGTGTTGCTGGAGAATTTGTGTGGTATGTCTTGCTCTGGAACTTGTTGGTCCTTGGGTGGTGCTTGGTTCCAGTCTAGGTATGGAGGTTTTTGATGAGCTCCTATTGATTAATGTTCCCCGGAGTCAGGAGTTCTCTGGTGTTCTCAGGATTTGGACTTAAGCCTCCTGCTTCTTGTTTTGAGTCTTATTGTTACAGTAGTCTCAAGACTTCTCCTTCTATACCACACCATTGATAAAGCATCTAGGTTAAAGATGAGAAGTTTCTCCACGTTGAGGGACACCAGAGAGGTTCACAGAGATACATGGGGAAGAGAAGAGGGAGGAGGGAGTTAGAGGTGACCCGAATGAGATGAGGTGGAATCAAAAGAGGAGAGAGCAAGCTAGCCAGTAGTCATTTCCTTATATGTGCTCCACAGCCTGGTTGCTCAGAGATGTTCGGAGTTATACAGAGAAGAGGGAGGAAGGAGACAGAGGTGGCCAGGAGGATAAAAGGGGGGAATCAAAAGGAGAGAGAGAGAGATCCAGCCAATAATCAGTTCCCTAAGTAATCAGTTCCACTGTCTGGAACACACAGAGATTCACAGAGTTGGGTAGAGAAGAGATGGGGGAGGGAGGAGACAGAGCCGACCTGGTTGAGAAAAAGAGAGTCCAAAGGAGGACTATTGCTCTCAAGTAAAAATGGGTACTGAAGATTGGGTTTTTGAAGGTACAAAATTGATAACAAATACCAAAAAGCAAAGATTAAAAATCTAGAGTAGAGGTTGGATTTTCAAAAATACAATATCAAAGAAAAGAAGAAGAAGAAAAAAAATCACAAAAATTATTTAAAAAATATATTTTTGCTTTAAAAATAGGGTCTTTTTTTGAAAAGTAATATTAGGTTATAAAAATGAAAATTAAAAGAGTAATAGAGGACTTAAAATTTTAAAAAAGTTAAAAAAAGAATAATAAGAAAAAAAAGAATGATCGTAAAAATAGTAAAGATATATCTAGGACTTTCTCTGGTGTTTTTGTGGGCAGTGTTCATTTTTGGATAGTTCCTTGGTCCGGCTTATATTTCTCAAGATCTGTAGACCCCTTCCTACGTAGTCGGTACTAACAACAGGGTTTTAATCTATTGCACCTGTCACTTCCAAGGCGGTTCCCTCTGTTTTAGCTTCTTCTGCTTGCTGGTCTCTTTAGTGTCTGATTTCCGCCCTGATATAAGGGGGGCGGTGGTAGACCATTTTTTTAGGCTCACTTGTTCAGTCGAGCTGTGGGGAGGGAGGGACGCTACAAACAAATAACACTGGCGTATGTTCATATTGTCTCAGCCACACTGAGCCTGCCCCCTCTCACGGCGCACACAGCTCAGGCTCTATGTTGCTCTGCTGAGAACCGTCTAAAGTCGGCCTTGGGCTGCATGCACCTCCCAGGTCTAAGCCGCTCAGGCTCAGGCACTCAGGTAGTCCTCAGAGGCGCAGACTCAGTTGGGCCTGTGTTTTGTGTCCTTACCTGGTCCAAGTAGCTCAGGTGTTTGGCGAGTGAGGTCACGGCAACTTATTGCCTCTCCCGTCCCTGCTGCTCAGTTTTCTGGGTGTACAACTGGCACACCTTCTCAGGCAGATGATGACTGTCCAGAGCCCCAAGAAGTCTTAGTTAGCAAAGAAGCCTGTTTGCAGTTTGGTAGTTAATGTCTCTCTGGGGCTGCTATTGCCCCCTTCTGGCCCTTCTGGCTCTGGCTGCCTGTCACCTGAGGGGGATGGTCTGCAACCGGCTAATTCTGTTCTGTCCTGTGTTCTGTGCACAGTCCTGGAGGTGTCTTACGTTAGAGCTTTTCACATGGTAGCTGTCCCACAGTCTGGTTTGCTAGCCCAAGTTAGTTTGCTCTGGTTACCATCGGGGCACTCGGGCCCGACCTTAAAAAGCAATGCAGCCTGAACCTCCCTGCCCAGGCCCCGCTTGCTAGTGGCGGGTGCAGGCGTCTGCACTGCTTCTCTGCTGGGGGAGTTACCGTTGGGCTCGTAATCTGTGGGATTTAATTATTTATTTATGTCTCCTCCGTGTTATGTTGCCCTCTGTGCTTCCAAGGCTTGCCACAGACTTGGCAGTGAGAGTGTTTCCTGGTGTTTGGAAACTTCTCTCTTTTTAAGACTCACTTCCTGGGATGGAGCTCCCTCCCTACCTCTTTTGTCTCTTTTTTTGTCTTTATATTTTTTTCTACCTCTTTTCGAAGACAATGAGCTGCTTTTCTGGGTGCCTGATGTCCTCTGCCAGCATTCAGAAGTTGTTTTGTGGAATTTACTCAGCGCTGAAATGTTCTTTTGATGAATTTGGTCATCAAAATGAATTTGAGAAAGTGGTCTCCCCATCCTATTCCTCCACCATCTTAGGACCGCCACTGCAGACTTATTTGTTGTGGAGCAGCTGGGGTTTCTGGGAAAAGTCTCAGTAGAACTGCAGGCCACAGACTGAGAAATCCCAGAAATATTAAGCTCCCTTGGCTGTTCTGAGTAACACAATGCAAGAAAGTCTGGGAAGGAGAAGGGGAAATGGAATTGGAGCCTTGTCTACTTGTCTGTGAATTAGCAGGTCCTATTTCTCATGGATTTATTAATGAAATCTGTGTGTCAGTTCAGTTCAGTCACTCAGTCGTGTCTGACTCTTTGTGACCCCATGGACTACAGCACAACATGGCTCTCTGTCCTTCACAAACTTCCGGAGTTTATTCAAACTCATGTCCATCAAGTTGGTGATGCCATCAACCATCTCATCCTCTGTCATCCCGTTCTCCTCCCACCTCAATCTTTCCCAGCATCAGGGTCTTTTCAAATGAGTCAGTTCTTCACATCAGGTGGCCAAAGTATTGGAGTTTCAGTTTCAACATCATTCCTTCCAATGAATATTCAGGACTGATTTCCTTTAGGATGGACTGGTTGGATCTCCTTGCAGTCCAAGGGACTCTCAAGAGTCTTCTTCAACACCACACTTCAAAAGCATCAATTCTTCAGTGCTCAGCTTTCCTTATAGTCTGACTCTCACATCCAGGACATGACTACTGGAAAAATCATAGCTTTGACAAGACAGACCTTTGTTGGCAAAGTAATGTCTCTGCTTTTTAATATGCTGTCTAGGTTGGTCATAACTTTTCTTCCAAGGAGCAAGCATCTTTTAATTTCATGGCTGCTGTCACCATCTGCAGTGATTTTGAAGCCCAAGAAAATACAGTCTGTCCTGTGTGTATTAGCTTTCTATTGCTGCTATAACAAATGACTACACACTTGGTAGCTTATGAAAATACAGATTTATTATCTTACAATTCCACAGATCTGAAATCCCACATGGGTTTTAAGGGCTGAAATGCACAATGTTGCCATAGTTGCTTCCTTTATGAAATGTTTCTGGGAAAATCCAAATTCCTTGCTTTTTCCAGCTTTTAGAGGCCTCTGACTTTCCTTGATCCATAGCTCCCCTCTTTCATTCAAAGGCAGCATGGCTGAACCTCCCTGATCATTTACAGCAGCACTTTCCTCTGACACCCCCTCCCCCACCACCGTTCTTGAGCTTATCAGGAACAGCTTTTGTGTGCTCCATTGTGTCCGACTCTTTGCAGCCCCATGGACTGTAGCCTACTAAGGATTTCCCAGGAAAGAATACTGGAGTGGGTTGCCATTTCTTCCTCCAGGGGATTTTTCTGACCCAGGAATCGAACCTGCATCTCTTATGTCTCCTGCATTGGTGGCTGGATTCTTACTACTGGGAAGCCTGCAGTTTCTTTCAATGTGATAAAATTGGGCCCAAGTGGATACTTCTGGCTATCTCCCCATCTCATCATCCTTCACCTTAATCACATCTGCAGTGTCTCTTTTATACAGGTGTACCTTAATTCATTTCATTTCCCTTCATTGTGCTTTGCAGATACTTTTTTAACAAATTAAAAATTGTGACCACTCCTCAGTGAGCAAGTCCGGAGGTACCATTTTTCCAATTGCGTTTGCTCTCTTAGTGTCTGTGTCACATTTCAGTACTTCTCACAAGGTTTCAAACTGTTTCTAACTTTTTCATTGTTGTTACACTTGTAATGTTGATCTGTGACCTTTTATGTTACTACTACTCTTCTCCGAAGGCTCAGATGCTGGTTAGCATTTCTTAGCAATGAAGTATTTTTTAATTAAGGTACGTAAGTTTTAGTCTTTTTAGACTTAAGGTTATTGCACACATAGCAGACTATAGTGTAAACATAACTTTTACATTCAGTGAGAAACCAAAAATTTTACTTTTTACTTTATTAAGTAAAATGTTTAAAAATAATTTTACTTTATTAATATTGTATTAATTTATTATATTTGGTATAATCTAAATAATTTGTTATATTTATTTTATTACTGTATATATTTATTAATTTTATTAATTTCTTCATTGTGGTGGTCTGGGAATGCAACCAGCAATGTATCTGAGGAATGTATATAATACAATCAATTTACTGTCTCCTGAGAATAGGATTGGACTATTTGGGAGTGAGAGGGTTGTGTTTTATTCTGCTTACCACTTTGTGAAAATAACTTTTTCTCATCATTGGTTAAAGAATAAGGAGTAAATGGTATTATTATATATTGCTCTATGTGAACAATGTCTTGATGTATGAAAGACTTTATATGTTTTAAAGCATTAAAGTTTCATAATAAACATGAAGGCACTCTTGCCAATAATAGGATCAAGAGCAATTGGCCTCTGTAGCTGCAAAAATGTGTTCTTAGGTAAAGAAATTTCTTCTCTGAGCTTATCAGGTATACAATTCAGAAATGGAAATCAGCAGTCATTTGCATTTCCATAAATTTCATAACATGTATTGATCCCTCTTGCATGGAGTACATTTCCAGGTGAGCAGCCACTCTGGTCACTGTGCTTTCTCACCACCCTTTCCAGACGATTAAGCTTCAGAGTAGAATTTAAAGTCAACATCATCTCCTTTATTCTGTCCTTATTCTCGGATCAGGAGGTTTAATGTATAGATGTATTATTTCCCTGATAGTGTAGCACCTGTTTATCTTATTTTCAGATAAAATGATTTAAGAACTAAGATTCTTGGAGAGTTCAGTGGCACATGCAGCTTCTTTACAGTTATCTGTGACTATAGCATCAGGATTTCATGGTGGAAACAGATTTCGTAGAAATTTTACCCAGAATCCATCTGACCTCTATTTTAACAACAGCAGCTACAAATCTGTGACTCTTGACTGCTCTAGCAAAGCTATTTGGGGTATAAAATTTGAAGTGGTACCAAGCACCTGAGATGGAGAAATTGGAGTAAAGTTGAGGTTATATTTCTCCATTTGAATTGATGCAACTTTTGTGCAGTGTAGGTGTGCTTGTGCTTTTGACAAAAGTAATTAATTAAATTGAATCAACAAAAACACTTCTCTTTTGCATTAATATTAAAAGATTCTAATTTTGGCAAACTTCACCAAATCTGTAGTCTCCATTACAACTTTTGTTCCTTTATTGGCATAACAGTTCTATAAAACAGGAAACATAGATGCATATTACTAAATGAAAGGAGCCAATCTGATATGGCTACATGATACATCATTCCAAATTTAAGACATTTAGAAAAAGGCAAAGCTGTGGAGATATTAAAATGATCAGTGACTTTCCATGGGCTTTGCTGGTGGCTCAGTTGGTAAAGAATCTGCCTGCCAATGCAAGAACCATAGGAGACCTGGGTTTGATCCCTGGGTCAGGAAGATCCCCTGGAGAAGGGAATGGCAACCCACTCCAGTATCCTGGCCTGAAGAATCCTAAGGACAGAGGAGCCTGGCTACAGTCAATGGGATTGCAAAGAGTCAGGCACAATTGATCGACTAACACGTTCACTTTCCAAGGGCTGGGAGTGGGAGAGGGAGAATGAATATGGGGAAGACAGAGGATTTGGGGGACAGATAGGATAATCTGATACTATAATGATGAATATATGACATTATGAGTGAGTGAGTGAAGTCACTCAGTCGTGTCCAACTCTTTGCAACCCTATGGGCTGTAGCCTGCCAAGCTCCTCCATCCATGGGATTTTCCAGGCAAGAGTGCTGTAGTGGGTTGCCATTTCCTTCTCCAGGGGATCTTCCTGACCCAGGGATCAAACCCAGGTACCTTCCTCTCAATTGTGCTGTGGACCTAAAACTGCTCCGAAAAAATTCTTAAAAAATAAAATGTCATAAGAATATTACCTCTCTAAAATTTGAAAATTAAATGATAGTATATTTTTGATGAGATTATACACACATACATACAAACACATACACGTGTCATTTTCCCCCAAATTAGGAATTCATGATAACTGGATCATTTGTGAATGTTAATTTTATTCATTTTAATATCTCAAATTATCTATATGCTTCATCCTGAAACATTTTCTATGATTAGTAAAAAATTACAATAAAAACATAATTAACACATTTTCTATATTACATAGATGAGTTTTATTTTGCATATTTCAAATGTGAGTGAATTCATAATTTCTAATTGTGCACACAAAAGAGATATGTATATATCTCCATTCAGTGGAGATATATACATAGCTGACTGTTTTTACAGTGCATGCCCTGTAGTTTAAAATATGCAATAACATTTTATCCTTTCCCTCATCTTTCCTTTTCCCAGTGAAATACTGAAATCTAAATGACCACCTGTCTAAAGAGCTTATGATGTAGAAAGAACTGATTTATTTACAAGGCACATCTTGGCAAACATTCTTAGATCTCACCTAAAGTCTCAGGAAAACCAGAGACTCTTTCATCATTCAGAGGATCAAATGAAAGTACTTCACATCATTTTGTGCCATGAGCCAGGAGCATATAAAGTATTCAAACGCTATGAAAGAGCCTAAAATCCTGGTTCTTCAGATTCGTTGGGCGCTAGCCCCAGAATGTGGCTGATGTCAAACAGTGGCCCCTAGTCACCCATGTCCTAAAGAACAGCTCTGCTGCATGGAGCACTTGTGCAGAAGCACACTGGCACTTAGAGAAAATCACACACACACACACACACACACAGCTAAGGGATGAGCTTATGAATTTACTGAACTCACATCTGTGGAACCAACAACTTTTAAAAGAGAAACAGTACTACGCTGATATTAATCACAGTATGGATATTTTTAAACTGCTATGCTTTTACCAAACATTTGGACTCAGATGAAAAGGAATGCTATAGCGATAGTCTTCTTGTGTTTTAAGTTATTTCTGTCTTTACAGATCTTCCTAGACTTACAACGGGGTTCCATCTTGATAAACTCATTGTAAGTTGAAAATATCAGATGCTGAAAATGTGTTTAATACTGAACATCATACTTTAGCCAAACTTACAGTAAATATACTCAGAACACATACATTAGCCTACATTTGGGCAAAGTCATCTAAAACAAAGCTTTTTTAATAATAGCGTTGAATAGCTCATGTAATTTGCTGAATACTGTACTTAAAGTGAAAAGCAGAATGGTTTTAAGTGTATTGGTTGTTTACCCTTGTGATCTCATGGCTGACTGGGAGCTAGGACTCACTGCTCTGCCCAGCTTTATGAGTGTCTTATAGCACATTGCTAGCACTAGAAAAGATCCAAATTCAAATAAGATTTCTAGTGAATGTGTTTCCCTTTTGCACTGGCATAAGGTGAAAAAAAATCATAATATGAACCATCACAGGGAAAGTGTTGTACAGATAGGGTACCCATGTGTGTGTGTTAGTCGCTCAGTCGTGTCTAACTCTTTGCCACCCCATGGACTGTACCCTGCCAGGCTCCTCTGTTCATGGGATCCTCCAGGCAAGAATACTGGAGTGGGTTGACATTTCCTGTTCCAGGGGAGGGTACTCATACTTTCTTTTAAAAAGGAACATAGAAGTTGGCAGTGTTCAGGTACTAAATATTTGGGGGTTTAAAAAATACACTGTTTTGAGATGCCTCTGTAATATTCAATAATACCATTAGTACTGTCAAATGTGCAGCAAGGCAAATTAGATTAATTGATAAAAGGAAAATGACTCAGCTACTCATTTCTCTTGTGCTCTAAGGGCTTCCAGGGATCAGGGACCAAAAAAAAAAAAAGAAAAGAAAAGAAAAACCCACAGTCTTGGTGTGATGATCAGATATGCGGAAAGAGATTATAAGGGTACTGGGTTGGGTGCTGAGTCACCCTAGTAATGGGTTCAGATGATATTTTCAACTGAATAAAAACAAATCAATTGACCAAAAATGGCAGCAGCAGTTGAATCTTGACTGGAAAGGAATTGATTTACATTTATTACCAACCACATCCCATTGGTGGAAGAAAGGTTGGATCTAAGTATTTTCTTCTATGAAGCAAAAGGGGTCAGATAAAAAGAGGAACAAAATAAATTTCTATCTTTTCCTCTTTAGTCACTGTACCTATAATTCTGCAGGAAAAAATAAAAATAGCCTGCGTGTTTCATAAAAATCTCTTAACTTCCATTGAGTTAAATTATGCTGAAGTAATTATAGTAGGTTATTCATTAATCAATTATTCCAGAGGCCATTTTCCAATAATTCATTATCAGGGACTAATTTAACAAAATTAATTTTCTTCACTTGGGACACCAACTCAGGGAAATTAAACTACCATGCTAAACTACTAACGAGAGGTCTTGGAATTTAAAGAACTAGAAAGTGCTAAGTTTTCTTGGGTTGTTGACACTTCTCAGAAATGGAAATGTCACTCATTCTCTTATTTTCTACTTCTGGCTTTATGAAAATTATTTTCCAATCTGCATTTCCATCCTCATAGCACATCTGATATATGTTCTTGTACATCAATTAAATGTATTTATCTTTCTCCTGAACATGTTACCTGAGATGGTCTAACTATCATCACAGGTATGTCAGAGAGGCAGTTCTTCACCTGGGTGGAAATGATAATAATTAAAAGGATTACTAAAATGATATGACATTTTACTACCTATATTAGACCATTTTGTATATTGACTAAAAGTCCAAACACATATTAATAACTTGCCAATATTCATATAATTGGTAACACAAGTAAAATACAAAATTCATCTCTTTTCGAACATATGTATGTTCATTCAACACATATATGTTTAAGTATCAAAAAGTTGTATTGGTTCTGAGGATATGAGCATGAATGTGAAACTTTTCCTTCCTTTGTAGAGTTCACGTGACCTTTGGATATTGAATTAGTTTCCTAATTTGTGGTCTCCTTGTTCTTTGTTCCCTTCACAAATCCTTCTACCTTATATTGACAGAATCGAGTTTCTAAGAGTTTGATAAGAGCACACATCTCCTCGCAATCCAGTAATATCACATGATTGTGTTATTAGCCACAATTTGAAGTTCAACTGTCTTTGCTCAGTATGCACAACTCATGTTAAATTGCCTCCTGTATTTCAGGCATCCTTCTTATCTATTAACATCGGTGCATTCATTATTGCCCCAAAGTATGTTTAAAATATCCCAAGGATGCCTTAGTGGCCAACACTCATCTTCATTAGCCTCCCCCTATGTCTGTGTGAGACCAGTCCCCAGCCCTCAGCTCAGTCCT
Source organism: Capricornis sumatraensis (assembly GCF_032405125.1). NCBI lineage: Eukaryota > Metazoa > Chordata > Mammalia > Artiodactyla > Bovidae > Capricornis > Capricornis sumatraensis. Next base: position 8,735,684 of record NC_091089.1, on the reverse strand, counting down.
TCAGTCCCCTGAGTCCTTCCCTGACACCCACAGTCACGTGAGCATCTTGCTTTCTAATCTGCCATAGCAATTATGATTTGTATGGCTGCTGGGATGTACATAGATTCTAGCATTTTTTTTTTCCTATGTGTATGTGTAACCACAAACAGATTGATAATTCAAAGAAGAGTTTCACCACATTATCAATGATCACAATTGGTAATGAAACATAATTATTAAATAACAGTATAAAAATACTTTACTTAATTGAATACTTCCTTGATTTACCAATTCTACTATTTATTGTAGAAGTGCCAGGTGAGGTGCCAGAAGGTAGGTAAAAAGAGACCTGAAAGCAAACGATTCCTAGCAATCATGAGTAACACCCAAATAAATGCATAATGTTCACAGTGTCATTATGTCATTATCAAGCGTCATTATCTGTGACTTGCTGAATTTTGCCAATATGTTTATTTTTATATTATAGTCAAACTAAATATGTATTTCATAAAACAGAATTGCCTCTAAAGATTATATTGTTTAAATTAGTAATTTACAGAATCCTTTTAAAAGAAATCTCAATTGTAAATGTAATCAATTTACTAATAGATATTCTTGCTCTGCCCTAAATAAGATCTATCTGTAGTCTCTCTCTATATATCCATCAACAGTCTGCCAAAAATGAGAAAATATCAAAATGCAGGAGGATATGAAGTTACATTCTCAGGAGAAATTCAAGATATGATAGACAAAACAATGCAATTATGAAAAGGAAAATAATTTAGCAGAAATCCAATAAAATCTCAATAGTCATTTTTGAATTAACTTGGGAATGTTATCAGGTAGAGAAGGAAACATTAGTATTTAGTAGATATATTAAAAACCGTTCAGTAATAAAAAGAACACACCTTAAATCAAAAAGAGAAAACTAATAACTTTGAGTCAATTACAGTAATTAGATGGTGTTGGGAAGAAAGTGAGAGTCTAAATGGTATCCCTTCCCCCTTTGCTGAACAAACTCAATTACATATTTTTGTCTCTATATAATGGTTTCTTCCTTTATATTTTTATGTTTCATCTATTTCCTCCAATTTCAAAATACATAGTTGTAAATTGGTATTCTTTGACATTTATTGGATTGGTTTATTACATATATTTCAGCACAAAGGCAAAAATACATGATCACACATTTCTTGATGGCTTTCTTTGTGAAGAATACTGGTACTATGAGAGTCTTCAATGCTATTATCTACAGATTATTTTGGAATCAAATTAGATTAGAAATGGAAACACAATTTAGATGCCATTGAATTCATGTCTTTAAATATATTGGAGAACTAAACTGAACTGAATTCCAGATGTTTTCACAACTAGAAAGTGAATCAGTACAATCCAGTTTCTTTAACAGGATACAGACTTAATGCCTATAAATTCTTGTTTTAATTTACACACTGAAAATTGCCAGTAAGTCTGTATGAATTTTGAAAATTCACAGACCAAAACTTTTGCACTGTTCCACTATTCAGAATTGTTTTATTGTTCGGAATATACATTCTCCCTCTCTATATATTGTTTCTCTCTCTCTAAACTACAGGAGAAATAGGGAGGCATATTATGAGAGTAAGTATTTACCTATCTTATTTCAGGGCACAATTAATATAAGTAATAATGTGTAGTAAATTGTTTAAAATTGGCTATTTAGAAATCACAAGGCAAATAATGGGAAAATAGCAACAGGTATCTAGGAAGTTAAAAATGTGCTTAGTCGCTCAATCACGTCCAACTCTTTGTGACCCATGGACTATAGCCCACCAGGCTCCTCTTTCTGTGGGATTCTCCAGGCAAGAATACTGAAGTGGGTAGCTATTCCCTTCCCCAGAGGATCGTCCTGACACAGGGATTGAATCGGATCTCCTGCGTTGCAGGTGGCTTCTTTATCATCTGAGCCACCAGGGAAGCCCAAATGAAAAATAGTAAATATTTTATCCAATTATATATATAAATCTGGATAAAAGACATGCTTTTCTTTGAAAATAGTTTAACTTATCAACACAGAAGTTATTAAGGATAGACTCTAAGCAAATAATTATCATATACATTGTGAAATTTATGAAACAAATACCCAGGGTAAACATTTTAAGAGGAAGATATATTCAAATTGTCATCAATTTGCATGCCCAAATTAACTTACATAAAATGCTAAGAGAGGAAGAAATGGTTTCTTTTTCTGTAACAAAGTTAACATTGTATAAATAAAACACAAACACCTTAGAATATTTGTAATTACATATATTGATAAAAATTTTTCCTAGATATAGTAACAATAAAAATTTCAGATTACTTGAGGTCACTTATCTATTTTCTTAGAAATTAAGACAACAAATATTTAGACATAAATGTGTAAACGATGTCAAGGTATTACTTCAAATCACAGGGGAAAGATGATTATTTATCCAACAATGCAGAGAACATGGGTTAAATTCCTGGACTGGAAAAATCCTGTGGAGAAGGGAAATGGCAACCTACTCCAATATCCTTGGCTGGAAAATCCTATGGACAGAGGAGCCTGGTGGACTATATTCCATGAGGTTGTAAAGAGTTGGACATGACTGAGCAACTAAATAACAACATGGCACAATTTGGTATTATTGTGAAAAAAAAAAAAAATTCTACCTAACTCCTTAAAGTAGATAAATTCCAGACTTAGAAGATATGACTTTGCTATTTAATGTAATCATGCAGGGACACTTACATTAAATTTTACACAGAATAATATATCAATTATATTTTTGGTCTGCAAATACATCCTCCTCATCCTTTTATGATTATGTTTGTTTTGTGCTCTGCCCTCTGTTTTTCATGTATTCTACATAGAAAAGCAATCCTTATCTATTTCCTGTGTTCACTAGGACAGATTTTTCACATTTTCTTTGTTGCCCTCCATAGACAAATATGCATATCATATGAAAGGACTATTTGCATGTAAGTTTCCTTTTCTAAAGACTGTTTTTATATCTTGCTTTTCTCCTCGGTAACACCTCATAGAAATCCCTGTTAAGTCCGCTAGTTGACAGCTGACGTTTCTTTGAAGGGCTCTGTTGCTGATGGCAAATTTTGAGACTGCTTCTAAGAATTTCCTTTTGTATTTTTGTTTTCAGCAATTATACTGTAATATACTTAGTGTAGATTGCTTCATATTCATACTGCTCAGGAGTAGTTGAGTTTTGGGTTTTCTTTTGGTTATTTTCTCTTGATCTGTCTGCCTTTTCACTTATTTTTCATTCTTAGTAAATATAATAACCCTGGTACTTAAAGAACTTTGATAACAAAGCCAATATCTAGGTCCTCCGGGATCACTTTCTAATACAATTTTTTCTCTTATTTGACCTCTTTTGGTCCTATACTGGCCTGCCTTGTTTTTTAATGAAAGCCAACTACGTTGTGTGAAAAACACATAGAGATTCTAAAACAGCTATGTTTCTCTAGAAAAGCATCACTCTTACTTTTCTGTCATAATTTCTCTAGGGTTAAGATATCTGGTGGCACAGATGGTAAGGAATCGGCCTGCAATGCAGGAGATCCAGGTTGATCCCTGGGTTGGGAAGATCCCATGGAGAAAGGAATGGCTGTCCACTCCAGTATTCTTGCATGAAGTAGTGCATGGACAGAGGAGCCAGGCAGGCTACAGTACTTGGGGTTCCAAAGAGTCAGACAGTACTGAGTGACTAACATATGTCATGTCATGAGATATCTCAAGTCCTGGTGAACTAAATAGCTTTTGGATATATTCCAATACATTTTTTTTTTCTTCATTTGATCCTTTCATCGGAAATTTTCTACTTTTTTCCAACTTACATGTTTTCAGAGGGACATTAATATTTCACAAGTAAATGAATCATAGCCAAAAAGCTATGGGATGGGACCTTAATTTTGGTAAAATGGGATTTCTGCCTTTTATATTGGTAGATAGTGCTGTGCTCAGTCATGTCTGACTCTATGGCCCCATGGACTATAGCCCGCCAGGCTCCTCTGTCCATGGGATTCTCCAGGCAAGAGGACTAGTATAGGTAGCCATTCTCTTCTCCAAGTGGTCTTCTCAACCCAGGGATAGAACCCACATCTCAGATGACCTTTAATTTTGAAAAATGATATTTCTACCTGTTAGACTGGTAGATAAGTAATGGGAAAATACATAACTGAAAATTTCTCTTCACTCTCGAAGGCTGCGTATAAATTGGTAAGAATCTTTTCTAGTATGTTTTTAAAATATACTTGAAATTCAGGATTATAGATAACTTTCAACTCAGAACTACTTTCCTTTTCTTTAGATATCTTGACTTAAAACGTACTCACACACTACTTTAACACTGCACATAAAGAATTTTATTGTGACATTTTAATAAATGTAAATATGACTATTGGCATAAATTTTGATGGGTGTCTGTATGAGCACATGATGGATGAGTAGAAATACACAGAATGTTTACTTTATAACACTAGGTATAAAATTAGATCTCTGGATTATTTTCACAGTACCCAGCTTATATGATACACAAAAATACACATACGTAATTGGGGTTATTGAGGTTATTTTCATATGAAGTTATAAAAGACCTAAAATAAAGCTTCTTCAAGTAAGCCAAGCCATTTGTACTTAATACTGTTGATTAAAAGCATGAAATTGATTTATTCTAGGTAAAGTTGTTGACCCTTTATTGGGAAATTAAAATAAATATGTAATTTTTCCTTTTTCCCTCTGCTCTGTAGCCTCTTTCTGCCTCAACATTCAGTGCCTCTTGATACTCTTTATATAACTCTACAGTATTAATTTAGTCTCTGTGGAGGCAGTCCCTTTCATAAAACTGGATGGAATCACATTCATGTAGAAAATACATGGGAATGAAGGGATGTTTTCATATAATCAACCAACAAATTTCATTTCTGTATGAAAGTGTTAGTTCCTCAGTTGCATCCAACTCTTTGCAACCCCTTGGACCATAGACTGCCAGGCTTTTTTGTAGAACTGCTTGTGATATTTTTCTACTTTTTTTGGATTTTAAATTTCCCTTATTTTACTCTTCATCTTTTCAATTAATCCAAACAGGAGGTAGAATAAAAACATTGTAGTTGTGGGAGGAAGGCTTAAGAATGAGGGGATATATATATATATATACACACATACATACAGCTGATTCACTTTGTTGTACAGGAGATATTAACACAATATTATTAAGCAGTCATGTGTGTCTGTGTGTTAGTCGTTCAGTCATGTCCAGTTCTTTGTGACCCGGTGGACTGTGGCCTGCCAGGCTCCTCTGTCCACAGAATTCTACAGGCAAGAATACTTGAGCGGGTAACCATTCCTTTCTCCAGGGGATTTTCCTGACCCAGGGAGTGAACCCAGGTCTCCTGTGTTAAATTCAGATTCTTTATCCACTGAGCCACCAGGGGAGCCCAAAGCAATCATACTCCAATGAAAAACTTTGTAGTTAAAGAAAATCATGTAGAAATACAAATCACTTTTCAGATTGCAAAGGAAGGAAACATTTCAGAGACATCTATCCCTAATTGTTAGGAATTCACTGTTTCAATGTGGCACTTGATGATAAATAAAACACAAAATCTTGAGTTTCACTGAAATAAAATTCTATGCATATTCTATTATAAAAGTCTGAAGCAAAAAGGCAGAGTTAACATTTAAAGCTTCCTTGATTTGAATTTTCTTTCTCCTTTAAAATACTACTGCTAATGTGTATGTTCAGTATTCCTACAGCAGAAGCTCAGATTTCCCTGCATGTTGACAGTGGTTGGCTGATCAAGCAAATCAGTTCTAAAGATCTAAATGAATTAAGGAATCCATGGTTTAAAATGAACCTGTTCATCATATATCCTATTTTCTCTTTTACTTTTACACTATTAATTTTGCACAATATTAGCACTTACTTTTGAGGTCATAAAAGTCAAGGATCTCAGAAGAGGCAGCTTCCAGCAGGGATGGGGAGCCAGTCAGATGTGTCTGTGCTCAGCATGAGGCTTCTTAAGCTGGAAAATAAAATGAATCAACCATAGAATCCATGACAAGCTAATGGCTATGACTGTAGTGGTCAGATGATGTTATCTCTGTATAATTAAATTTTTAATCAAAGTAATATTATAAAATAGGTGAACATAAAAATTATAAACATCAAATATTGTAGTAGTAAAAAGACAAAATTGGTTGCCTTACTTGGTAATTTGCAGTTTACTTTGAGTTTCTAAGATTATATCATATATCATAGGTAAGGAGATATTAATGCATGGGCTCTTTTTTAAAATATTTTTGAGATGGATGATTATTCTAAAAAGGGTGAGAAGCATGCACATCATTTTGCCTATTCTTATAAAGCACTTCCTTTTCTTGTCATAAAAAACCTTGGTCAGGTAATCAAGTTTAACAGCAACACTGCTAAGCTATGTTGATGGCATACGTGTGCCCTTAATATGAAGTAAAGGGAAAGGTTTACTGGTCATCTTCCCAAGTTCCGTGATGTCAGTCGAAACATGAGACAGACATTGCATAAATTCTAACTGAGGTACATTCTACAAAATGCCTGACTACTTCTCAAAACTGTCAAGGTCTTCAAAAACAAAAAGAATTTGAGAAACTGCCAGTCAAGAGACATGGCAAATAAATGCAACATGGTGTCCTGCATGGGATCCTGAAATAGATAAAGGCCATTAGGTAACAACCAAAGGAACCTGACTAGAAAATGAAATGTTTAGAAAAGTGTTTCCTTGTGCATTGGTTCATTTAATCCTCCTAACTATGCTATGTTGTCAATATTATTCAGTTCCACTTTGGATACACAAATAAGGCTTAGAAAATCTTTGGCATCTTTCTTAGAAACATCACTCTAGTATAACATTGTGGAAAATGGATTGAATCCATGTGATTGATCATGGATTCTTTGTTAAACAACCCAGATCATGAAACGCCACCACTATTGGGCCATTGGGTATTAGACAAGATTTTTGAAACATTTATTCAAGTTTCCTAATGATGTGTGCAGTGTTATCTATTGGAATGAGTCTTAACTAGGTAGTGCTAGCTTTCTGAAGAAGAAAATATGGTATAGAGTTTAAATGTTCAGATAGGGGAGCAAGTTTCCTAGATTCAAAGTCCACGGTAATACTTAGTAGCTGGACAACCTGGCCAAATTCTCTGTGACTTTTTGCTCTCTTCTATAAAACTAGAGTAATAGGATGACATATATTTCAAGGATATATCGATAAGATTAAATTTTATATAAAATATTTACAACAATTCTAAGTGCATAATCAATGTCCAGTAATCATTATTTATAAAAATTCTTTAATACATTTATCAAAGAGAATCATCAGATTAATTTGGGTACCTGTGAAATTGTTAGTTTGGAAATCTTAAAGGACTATATAGATGCTATAAAAGATTAATGTGATTTAAAAACACAATTACATAATTAAAGAGTCCAAGATATAGTGTGGGATGCATGACATTTTTGCCTCATAAATCAAACGTAGCCCTTGCTATCTAATGGGGAGGATAACCAAGAAACCTTTGATTTCTCTCTGAAGTAAATACCTTATGAAGTTTAAGAATAACTCCATACTATAAATTTTGATTGTGATAGTCCTCTTTTCAAAATTATTCAATACTTAATATTGTATTAGCTTATAGATGACCAGCTGGTATTTTCAGTAAAGAGGTTTCCAAAAGATTTTAGGACTCACAGATGGTCTGCATTTCCTTCGTTAAATTCTACTAGTATCTGCACAGCTTATTCCAGCCACTTTATGTGCCATTAAGTAGACATTCTGGGTAAAAATTATTAGGCATTTAGCGTATTAACCTTTCGTATCCTGTTCAACATGCCTCCAGCCTGAGATGTTTCCAGACCTACCATGGCTTACACACTCATATATGTGTGATTTTATCTCCAGGAAATAGACCCCACAGTAGGATTTATGAAGCAAATTCATATGAATTTATAATATGATAAAACTCCCAGATTACCTGAGAAAACATGGTAATTATCCACACTTTTATCAGCAATATGTGATTTTTTTTTTCTTTTCTACAGTTGTTTTGTTCTCTTTCTTCCGCTTCTATTCTACCATCCAGATCTGGCAGGTGAAAATGATAATTTGCCCTTATTTGAATCTGTATGTACAGATTACTGGTAAGATTAGTACCCTACTTATTTTGAATTGCTTATTTTCTGAGTAACACTTACCATCCTTTACTTCTTTTTTTTTTTACTTTATTAAAATTTGCTCCTCTTGTTCGTGCTTTCTGTCTTATTCTTATCAGCATGTTAAGGTTTTAATACATACATTATAAGCAACACACTCTTTGTCTACAGCTTAGCACTGACATATTTAAACCACCGCCTGCACAGTGGATTGCTGCTGGGAAGCTGCTGTACAGCACAGCGGGCTCAGCCCTGGGCTTTGTGATGAGCCAGAGGGGAGGGTGGGGAGGGGTAGAGAGAGAGGAGGGTGTGAACTGATGGCTCATTCACCTTGGTGTAAGGCAGAAACTGACACGACACGGTGAAAGCAATCATCCTCCAGTTAAAAGTAAATTTAAAAAATAAAGGAAAAAAAAAAGTTTCTCGCCTGCTATAAATTTGACATAAGTTTTAAATGCAATATCTTTCATAAAACAAAAATAGTCAATGCTACATCCGCATATCTGTTAACATTTTTCCTTTAAATTAGAGATTTCAGGCTTAAAAATATGCTGTGCACTTTGGAAGCATTTTAATTTTATCCTATTCCACCTAGAATTTGACAAATTAAATTCTGAGCATTGATATTCTTGGAAGTTAGAAATTAACTGTTTTCATATAGAAGCCAATTTTATCTGCAGTATTTCTTAAATAAAACAGTTATTTAATCCTCAATTCATAGTAACATCTCATATGAAACTATCATAAAATAAATGAGTGAATGTCTACATTCTATCTCCCCACCCCACCCACCCACCGCTGTGGCATTCAGTGATTTAAAGTATAGTTTAGTGTCTGCTAGAATTAAACCTTTCTTTATTTACTGGGTTTGGGTAAAATTTTAACTCCTAGTCAATTACTTAAGTTCCCTGTGCTTCAGGTGACTTGGGTAAAATCAAAATAATGACAGCAGTCCTTCATCCTTCAAGGATGTTTTGAGGGTTAAATGAAACAATACAAGTGCATGGACTGGTATCTGGTATCAAGCAGGCACTAATTACTTTTAAAATATATGCATGAAGTTTTAGCTTCCCCCAATTATCGGTGACCATCAGTGATTATGTGTTGCTTTTCACCATTTACCTTTTCATGCTTATGTTCTTATATATTTGAGAAAGGAGATTAAATTTTATTTCTACATTTAATCAAAATATTGACTTTTGTTTTACAATCAGTGTATTTTTCTGTAGCTTATATTGAAAACCCATAGTGTTTTACCTGAGTACTGATTTGAACATATTTTCTGTCTGAAAGCACAGTTAATATTTTGTTTCTCAATTTCCCTCCAAGTTTTAGTTTAACTATATATCATCTGCTTGTAAGGCAAAATGTTTTTATTGTATATGCAAAACAAAACATGCAGCCCTCTCTTTAGTAGAGGGGACACACATACTTTCAGTTTCCAAATATCTGTATCATAAAGGCAATTTGCAAGCAATAAACTGTTATATGCCACAGAATAGATGGAAAATGAAAAGTGTTCTGAAGCATCCTCTTCTAATGCTTAGAATTCTGTTCTCTTTATGTATTAAATTCCCCTTTTCCTAATGTTAGATAGAAAACATACTGTGGTGTTGGGAGTATTATCCATGTAGAGGGAAGAAACCTTATTAAACTGGTGAAAACACTCAGCTATTAAAAGTTTGGTATGTGTTCAGAGATACTATAAAACTACTGACATGCTTTTACCCTCATTTACATTTGATAGAGGCTGATTTTTTTATATAAATGTGTATACATGTATGTGAGCATGAGTGTGAAAACCTAAGAAAGCTTTTCACACATTTTTTGCATTAATTGCAGGGTTAGAGAAGGTGACAATGGTAGACTCTGCAGCAATTAAGTTGACTGGATAAGCTCCCAGTTGTAAAGGATAAGGACAAAATAGCACATTGGCAACAATTTAGAAACAGTTACATTAAGTATGAATTTGTGCATGAAAAGGAACACATATCTGTGTGAATGTATTTAAAGCACTATGTTTTGTCCTCATTTCAATAAAAGCATAACAGTTATCTGTGATATCTGTGAATATGTCAGGTCTAAGGAATCTCAGATATTTTGCTCAAGCATGAAGCACAGAATAGAATAAGATGCAAAATACTAGCTTATGTCATGACCATTACAAAAAAAGTGAAAAATTATGCAGCAAATCATTAGGGATCCAGGAATGAACTAATAATCTCCTAGGAAGAGATGTTCTTCCAACAGCTCCAAAATTGTAAATATTTGAAAGATACAATGGAGAGATGTCGAGAAAAATCTCATTCCAGATTTTTACTCAGCAAGTCTCATATTCTTCCTGCAGAGAGGCGTGTGAAGGAAACCCTGGCCCAGCAGCTCTATTACTCTGGGCTAGATTTTTATTATCATCATTCCTTGGTGGGCTCCAAGTTGAACATAAATCATGAAAGGAGCTCAATGAGTTGGCGAGAAAACAGATTTTTCCTGCAGTATTTATTGCCATTCCAGTACTATGGAAATTGTATGTGTGTAACAGCAGATTGAATAGTCCTGCAGAGGTTTGAAGACATAGGTAAGTCATAGATAATAAATTTTATAGATATTTCCTTCTGTGCATTCGAGACTCACTTTTGAGGCTCATGTGATTTCTTCCATAACATTTTGCCTTAGTGAACTTATTTTTTTTTTTTTCAGGAAAATCCAAAGTAAATAAAAATTAAGCTGTCACAGATTTACAGCTTTTCAGAATTCAATATAGCTGAATCTTTCTAGATTCATAGGTCATTTCTTCACTATTGTGGAGTCAACTTGGCCTCCATCCAAAGGATTTCTGAATCTTATTTCACTTAGCAACACTGACTGTAATTTCTCTTTATTGGTTTTGCACATACCCTACATCTTAAGATTATCTTATGGTACACGATTACTCTCAGAAGAAAGGAGTCCCCAAAAAAGTCAGGTAAGGGCACAACAGAAGATCAAAGAGAAGAGGCAAGTAGAAATTAAGCTTGAATTTTAGTGCCAGGTGCCTGAAAATCAAAGATGAAGCTTTGTGAATATGAAGATCAACAGTAACAGGGAGGGCATGGCACTGCCTTTACGTAAGGTTCATTATGACAATTATTAAGACTGAGCGTCAATCACACAGATGTATATGTGAACTAATTCAGATGCCAGGAAATTGAGCTTGTAGGTATAACTGTAATTGTTTTCTAAATGCTGTGTATGATGTAATGATATATATTAATAGCACATCTAATGGAAATCAATTTTATTAGTAAAAAATTAACCAGCCCCATAAATGTTTTGACCTCTGTATTCGTTTCCTATAGCTTGTGTATCAAATTACTACACATTTAGTAGTTTTAAAAAAGGTAGAAATTTATCTTAGAGTTCTAGAGGTCAGAAGTCCAAAATCGTTTTTGTAGAAGAAAGTCAAGATGTTTACAAGGCTGGCTCCTTCTGGAGGTTCTTGAAATCCTTGCCTTTTTCACCTTGTACAGACTCCTCCATTTGTTGCTTCCTGGCCTGCAAACCCCTATCACTCTGTCCTCTCCTCTTTTTATCAGGTCTAATTCTGATTCTGACCTCTTGCCTCTCTTCTGTAATAAGGCTTCTCAGTCTATTGGACAAATGTGGATAATGTGGGCTGCTCTTCCTTAATGTAATCACATCTGAAACATACCCTTGGCCATATAAGATGAACATTCTCAGGGTTCAAAGACTGGGATGTGTACATCTCAGGAAAGGAAGTCTTATTCCATCTGATTCAGGCACCTTCTAGGTTTATACTGTTGTCCTGTCTACTAAAGGGAATAAGAAAAATATTGTGATCGTCAAAGAACTCGAATGCACATGAAAAAAAAAAAAAGCCTACTGTAGGTCAGCAGTGGATTAGGGCTTTCCCAGGTGGCTTAGTGGTAAATAATCTGTCTACATTGAGGAGACCTGGGTTTGATCCCTGGGACAGGAAGGTCCTCCAGAGAAGGACATTGCAACCCACACTAGTATTTAGGCTGGAAAATCTCATGGACCGAGGAGCCTGGTGGGGTACAATCGATGGTGGTGGATTAGGGGCTAGCTGGAATCCTCTGGGGAAGACTAGAGAAAGGATTGAGAATAGATGAGCCCTGATAGGAAAGAAGGTGGAGAAAATAATAAAACAACAAAAAAAAATTTTTCTAGGAAACAGGAAACCTGGCTAAAGGAGCTTATCAAAGTCAGGAAAGAGAAGTGCTTGAGGAAGGAATTAATGATTTATGAGGTTTATAGGATGATGACACAATTATGAAAAGCTTTTTATGGGATCCTAAGACCTTGGATTTCTATCTGACCACTCATCAGTATCACCAAAAACTTGTAAACATCTCTGATATCATGATTCTTTATCAGGTCTGCTTGGTACAAAGTGGATTCTGAGCATGAATAATACCATTTTAAAATGTAAAAATGTACATTCAGGCTGAACAGCATTTTGAATTTCTAAAGACTTTAAATTTTACCCAAGCACAGTGGAAAACTAAAGAAAGTTCAGCTCTGACATGGTCAAATGTCTGTTTTCAAAAGATAAATGTGGTGGCTGCATGCATGCAACACTGGACTGCACAAGATCAGAAACAAATATTTAGACAGCATCTCTTGTTATTTTAAATCAGAAATTGCACAGATGCTAAGTAGGGTAATGGCAGTTTTCATCCCTTCATGTAGCTGATGGGTAGAGAGATAAATGATGGTTAAAGGATAATAAAAAGTTTTGAGTGATGCTTTGGGGGTGAATGTACATATTTCCTGTATGTAATGATTTTCACATTTTGATCCTCAGTCCTGACTGAATTCTTAACACTAGATGTTTTTAGGACTTCTGCAATTGAAGGTCATAGAAATGTTTCAAAGAAGATAAAAGTTTTCATTAATGGCTATCCCTTCCTCACTGTCAACCTTACCCTTTGTTTACGTGGTAAGTTTACTCTTCCATTTGTTCTGGGAAGATATTTTGGAATTATCCTTACTTTTATTTTTTCTTTCCCTTACTCCAGGGGATCCTCCCAACCCAGAGATCAAACCTGGGTCTCCTGCATTGTAGGTAGATTCTTTACTGCTTGATCCACCAAGGAAGCCCTTTTTTCTTTCACTCTAGCACTAAGCCAGCAAAAAATCCTGGTCTCTATCTCCAAACTATTTCAAAATGTTATCAGTTCTGAAAAATTCCATCATGGCCACTTATGTTAGTTGATAAGTGGCTTTTCATTCCAGGAGCTCCTTAATAAGAATCAGAGAAATTCTTCTAAAATGGAAGTAAGGTCTCATCACTTTCCTGCTCAAAACACCCCCATTTGCTTCTTATTCCTCTCAGACTAAAATCAGGTCCTAATTGACTGAAGCCACTTTTTTGTTTACCTGAAACCAATCAGCAAAACATGTTTATTAATTCAATCAAAGTGTAAAAATATAAGGAAGATTTCTGTGAGCTTCCTCTATCTGAAACATGGTGATTATAAAGATGATTTGAGGCGCATAGTAAAGGATATTTATGGATTGAAGGATTAGCTGACCTTGGACATGCATACTTGAAGTAGTTAAAAGAAATATGTTCACTAGTATTCTTTATCTTGTATGCTGCTGATTCTGCAAACTGGTGAGAATAAACAAACAAAATTACCCACTCTGTAGAATTTAAAATTTGCTGAAGATGGTAAATGGAAATACATTTTACTGTGAATAACAGCAATTTACTAAGCAATTAGCAACAGGCAATAATGTCAATCACTACTAAGATGTAATCTTTAGAATCAGGACTTGAATATTCTAAATTTGAATCAAGGAACATTTTACAATTTTATGGTGTTAATTATTTTAACACCCAGGGATATTTTATGGAGTAAGATGGAGAAATTAAAAAAAATATATATTTAAGAATGTTTTGTCATTTAAATCATTCCTTTATTTGCAGTCATAAAATCAGTGAGTTATTGTTAGGACAGTCAATCTCTCAAGTACAAAGGTGCTATAAAATATTGAACTCTGAGACGTGTCTAGGAAAATTATTGAATAAAGAAGTCAAAAGGTTTATGGAAAATGATCTTTTGTTTATAGTCAAGGGAAACATACATTTTGTACTTTCCATTGCTGTTTTACCAGGGATAAAATATTTAGTGTAGCCCTGTAAAATATATTCTTAGAGTTACAGCTAAAATGGCTAAAATGACTCAGAGCTCTAAATACTTCAGGGTATGCTTAAAGGAAATTATTTGGTGTAGTTTTATTCCCCTGTTTGTAAAACTATATTGTGATGTAGCTGAAAAGTAAAATAGAAATCACAGTTTTAAGAAGAAAAAGTACATATGGATGTGAAAACTAAAATTAGCTCATCAGTTCCCCTGCCATACAATTAACTGAGTGCTTACGTTAATTAATACCTTCCTCTTTCAAATCTGAACTCTGCAATGAAATCATGGGCCCCTCTGGAGGAGTCGGCTCTGTGCTATAAGCTGGTGAAAAAAATGTTAATATGATTGACATACCTTTTTTTGTATTTAGTTTTGGATGATTGCTAAATTGTGCTTTTATCAACAAACTTTCTGAATCTAAGTATTTAACATCATTGGTCATTTTTGCTTTGTTATATGAAAACAATTTTAAGGGAATAGGATTCTTAGTATTACCAGCCCAAAGGCTTTCATTTTGTTCCAGGTTTGAGTACTTTTCCATGGCACCATAGATGGCTCTGCATTGGCAGGCAGACTCTTTACTTACCACTGTACCACCAGGGAAGTCCAGAACCCCATACATAGTATGTATTAAGATGTTCTTGCAGGAAATGGATGGATGCTTTCCTAAAGGAGTTACTGAAGAGAGTTTTAACCTAAACTCAAGAAGGTGGAACCAGACAACTGTCTCATCTAAAGTAAAAAGTAAGATCTCATCCAAAATAAACCAGAGATTGCTTAGCTTTAGAAAGGGCAACTTCTGGCTAAATCCTCCAGCAAAAACTTTTCACAGCAAAAGTTTATTTACCGTGTAATATTTAAAAGTCTGAGAGTTGTAGGTCAGTTAAAAGTTACCAGCCTCTAAAAATACTTTCCATTTTTAGAATGGTCAATCTTATTTCTCAGGAGTTGTCAAGGTGATCATCTCAAAATCAGGTCAAACATGTTATTTCCTGGTTCAAATACACTCCTACATTTACTGGAAAAGGGTGAAAGTGAAATTCGCTCAGTTCTGTTCAACTCTTTCCAAGTCCATGAACTATACAATCCATGGAATTCTCCAGGCCAGAATACTGCAGTGGGTAACCTATTCCTTCTCAGGCGGATCTTCCCAACCCACGAATGAAACCGGGGTCTCCTGCATTGCAGGCAGGTTCTTTACCAATTGAGCTATGAGGGAAGCCCTAGAAAAGGATAAGCCTACGTTATTAATATGACTACATTACTTTCCAGGTCTATGCTCACTGTGATTGTTTTTCTCTTTTGGTTTACTCTGGGAAAGTAATTTTCTCCTAACTTATTTGTTGTTTTGTTTTTTTTTTTTCCAACACGTAAGAAATTTTTGCACGCCGTGTTTTGGCATCTGTTCCTCCCGCCTACGATGTTCGCTAATATTACTGAGCTCTATGAACCAATCACCTTCTCAGTACATTTGTGTTCAGTCGCTTTGGTCCTTTCCGACTCTTCAACCCCATGGACTGTAGCCCACACTAAGCTCTTCTGTCCATGGGACATTCCAGGCACGAATACTGGAGTGGGTTGCCATTTCTTGCTCCAGGGGACCTTCCTGACCCAGAGATCAAGCCTGTGTCTTCTGCATAGGTAGGTAGGTTCTTTACCACTGAGCCTGGGAAGCCCCATCTTCTCAGTGAAGACTGTACTATTTAAAATTTCCATAGTGCCCGGTCTGTTAATTCTGTTTTGTTAGGTCTCACCACCAATATTCAATAAATGTTTGCTCACCAATTGCTTATTACCTTCATATTCCTTTATAATATAAGCTCTAGGAGGATGAAATGTCATTTTTATCCAATTCTATACTCCAGGCCTTCTTGAAGTACCCAGTCCATATTTGTTTGTTTATTCAATTAATTAAAATTGAATAACAGCACTTGGTTGGTTGTTCTTCTGTGTTAATACTTTAAACAAAGTATTTTGACAGAAGTTTCTCTCCAGTTTACCCCCTGTGTGAAATTGAAGACCTCTACTCCAAACTATATACATGGTTTGGGGAGGCTCTGTCAATATTGAGAGGCTAATCACTTCATGGGAAATAGATGGGGAAAGAGTGGAAACAGTGTCAGACTTTATTTTTGGGAGCTCCAAAATCACTGCAGATGGTGATTGCAACCATGAAATTAAAAGACGCTTACTCCTTGGAAGGAAAGTTATGACCAACATAGACAGCATATTCAAAAACAGAGACATTACTTTGCCAACAAAGGTCCATCTAGTCAAGGCTATTGTTTTCCCAGTAGTCATGTATGGATGTGAGAGTTGGACTGTGAAGAAAGCTGAGTGCCGAAGAATTGATGCTTTTGAACTGTGATACTGGAGAAGACTCTTGAGAGTCCCTTGGACTGCAAGGAGATCCAACCAGTCCATTCTAAGGGAGTCGGTCCTGGGTGTTCTTTGGAAGGACTGATGCTAAAGCTGAAACTCCAGTACTTTGGCCACCTCATGGGAAGAGTTGACTCATTGGAAAAGACTCTGATGCTGGGAGGGATTGGGCAAAGGAGGAAAAGGGGACGACAGAGGATGAGATGGCTGGATGGCATCACCAGCTTGATGGATGTGAGTTTGAGTGAACTCTGGGAGTTGGTGATGGACAGGGAGGCCTGGCGTGCTGCGATTCATGGGGTCTCAAAGAGTCGGGAGCAACTGAACTGAACTGATGCATTTGCTGGGGAAGTTGCCTCTGGGACGTGGACATAGTCTCTAAACGACATTCTGTTGTTTATGAGTGACTGACAGTGTGGAGGTTAAAAGAACCTTAGGTTACTTGATTCTTGTTTTCACCTTTTCACAATCTGTGTTTCTATGAACAAAAAATTGTGTTCAAGTTAAGCTCGGTTTTAGATAGCACAGTCTTTACTGAGAAGGTGACTGATTCATGTCATAGAACAGCACAGAAAGGAGGGCATATGCCAAGACACAGAGTGCAAGCAATTTCTTACGTGTTGAAAAATAGCAAAAATTGCTTACAAACTAAGCTCAATTAGCTAAACATAATATAGCTAAATTCTCTCATACTTTGTCATGGACACTGAAATAGGCCTGTAAAACTCTCAGCTAGGAGAAAAACCATATTCTAAATTTTAGACATTTTACACCTTCCAGAAGGCAGTACTCTATCCTAACTTCTCTTCCTCTGTTCCACTCTGTGCAAAGCCCTCCTGCTTGATTGATTGGAATTTCTTCCTTATCATCCTTCCCCATTTCTAGCTATCTACTCTCCATGGGTGACTGATGTAATGAACTTGATGTGTATCATTGAAATTCTGTCCTTGATGAGTACTGTAGTTTTTGGTCAACAAAATTTATTAAATCTATCAATGCTTCTTACTGTGTATCTGATACTTCTAGCCACTAAATAGCATCTCACAGTGGGTATGTCCCTGGCTTTCATTAATCACTCTAGTGACGGTGGACACCTGAGTTGCCCCATTCACAAACACCCCTGTCACAAATACAGAGAGATCAACCTCTTAAATGGACCACCATGAACCTATGACTATGAAAGGGGTTCTGTTTAAAAGAATCTATTCAAGGGATATTAAGGAAGATTTAACTTGGGAGTTTTGAATTAATGTAATCAATCACTGAATCAAACTGATCAACAAATAATCAAATGATATTGTATTAGTATGAGTAGAAAGCCAATAAAAACAGAAAGCCAAATAAAAGCAGGAGAAGAAAAATGCACTTGGAAAATTCCTTTGTAGAAACTTCCAAAGTTAATATTTGATGTTATAATGGTCAAAGAAAATGTTCAGTGATGAGACACGATTTGTGACTCAGAAGTTCAATCAATCACAAGAGAAAAATCTGAATCAAATCTATGACTATAAAAAGTATAAAATATCTCATTTAGCAAATGGTAATGAAAAATCAGTTATCTCTAGACCAAATGTCTATTGAAAACATTCTGTAAAAATGTCTATATTCTATGAAATGGTATGCTTAAATTCTAATTAGAAAATTTGTTTAAATATTAAACATGCATATATGTGTGTATATGTAATTATTTCTACACACAGGAATTAATTTTTTTTAATTTGTAGAAAAATCAGTTTTAACTATGGTTAATCATAAAAATAATTTAAATTTTAGTATAAATATAAATGTTAGTATAAATATTTTCTTTTATTTCAACTTTTATTTTTACTTTCTAGGACATCAGAGTTAAATATTATTTAAATCTAATAGTTTTTTCAGACAATTTTCATGTAGATATACATTTTGCAGGTAACTATATATATATTCTACCCATTAAACAATACAGTAAATATCTTAAAATTATATTATGGTATTTTTGCACAGTTATGCTGAGCTGACATATTAGAATAGTATGTTTGATGACTTGAAAATGCTCAGTTACAGCTACAAGGAAAAGAAAAACACTTTTTCAGACTTGTCAGAAATATTTTCTGTGAGATTTGTAAAAAAGTGAAAAGTTTGACATTTATTCTATACATTTTGCAAGAACACAAAATATTTCTTGAAAATAAAAACTGTCTTGTCCTGGAATTAAATATCTAAAAATAAAACAGTTAAATAGGAGCAGGGAAAAAAAGTGGTTTATTTAAAAATTAAATGCTAAATTTGTCAAGTACGCTCTGGTAATCTTACCTGAAGGAAGTCACTTCTAGATTTATTCAAAATGTAATTTAGAACATATTTATAAGCTATATATATATATATAATGTATAAAATATAAATGTAAGGGAGAAGAATAAAATGTCCAAAAATTCTGAACTCATAAACCAAGCCAAAGAATTGTGTGGCATTCTGTAACCATATAGTCATTCAGAAATTATCACTATTCCATACTTTATATCTGCTATCCTCTTGCTTTTCTTAAGAGTTTGGCTTTATGTGTGCTTCCTTATGCAATATACCATCTGCTTTTTACCTATTCTAATACTTTTTAAAATTACAAAAATGTTATTATGTGTTTTCTTCTATATGTTGTCACTGTTTTTCATCAGTTCAGTTCAGTCCAGTTCAGTTGCTCAGTCGTGTCCGACTCTTTGCGACCCCATGAATCGCAGCACGCCAGGCCTCCCTGTCCATCACCAAATCCCAGAGGTCACTCAGACTCACATTCATAGAGTCAGTGATGCCATCCAGCCATCTCATCCTCTGTCATCCCTTTCTCCTCCTGCCCCCAATCTCTCCCAGCATCAGGATCTTTTCCAATGAGTCAATACTTCTCATGAGGTGGCCAAAGTACTGGAGTTTCAGCTTCGGCGTCATTCCTTCCAAAGAAATCCCAGGGTTGATCTCCTTCAGAATAGACTGGTTGGATCTCCTTGCAGTCCAAGGGACTCTCAAGAGTCTTCTCCAACACCACAGTTTAAACACATCAATTTTTCGGTGCTCAGCCTTCTTCAAAGTCCAACTCTCACATCCATACATGACCACAGAAAAAACCATAGCCTTGACTAGACGGACCTTAGTCAGCAAAGTAATGTCTCTGCTTTTGAATATACTATCTAGGTTGGTCATAACTTTTCTTCCAAGGAGTAAGCGTCTTTTAATTTCATGGCTGAAATCACCATCTGCAGTGTTTTTGGAGCTCCCAAAAATAAAGTCTGACACTGTTTCCACTGTTTCCCCATTTATTTCCCATGAAGTGATGGGACCGGATGCCATGATCTTCATTTTCTGAATGTTGAGCTTTAAGCCAACTTTTTCACTCTCCTCTTTCCCTTTCATCAAGAGGCTTTTTAGTTCCTCTTCACTCTCTGCCATAAGGGTGGTGTCATCTGCATATCTGAGGTTATTGATATTTCTCCCAGCAATCTTGATTCCAGCTTGTGTTTCTTCCAATCCAGCATTTCTCATGATGTACTCTGCATAGAAGTTAAGTAAAGCCAGGTGACAATATACAGCCTTGACATACTCCTTTTCCTATTTGGAACCAGTCTGTTGTTCCATGTCCAGTTCTAACTGTTGCTTCCTGACCTGCATACATATTTCTCAAGAGGCAGGTCAGGTGGTCTGGTATTCCCATCTCTTTCAGAATTTTCCAGTTTATTGTGATCCACACAGTCAAAGGGTTTGGCATAGTCAATAAAGCAGAAATAGATGTTTTTCTGGAACTCTCTTGCTTTTTCCATGATCCAGCAGATGTTGGCAATTTGATCTCTGATTCCTCTGCCTTTTCTAAAACCAGCTTGAACATCAGGAAGTTCACGGTTCACGTATTGCTGAAGCCTGCCTTGGAGAATTTTGAGCATTACTTTACTAGCATGTGAGATGAGTGCAATTGTGCGGTAGTTTGAGCATTCTTTGGCATTGCCTGTCTTTGGGATTGAAATGAAAACTGACCTTTTCCAGTCCTGTGGCCACTGCTGAGTTTTCCAAATGTGCTGGCATATTGAGTGCAGCACTTTCACAGCATCATCTTCCAGGATTTGAAGTAGTTCTGCTGGAATTCCATCACCTCCACTATCTTTGCTCATAGTGATGCTTTCTAAGGCCCACCTGACTTCACATTCCAGGATGTCTGGCTCTAGATAAGTGATCACACCATCGTGATTATCCTGGTTGTGAAGATCTTTTTTGTGCAATTCTTCTGTGTATTCTTGCCATCTCTTCTTAATATCTTCTGCTTCTGTTAGGTCTAGACCATTTCTGTCCTTTATTGAGCCCATCTTTGCATGAAATGTTCCCTTGGTATCTCTCATTTTCTTGAAGAGATCTCTAGTCTTTCCCATTCTGTTCTTTTCCTCTATTTCTTTGCATTGATCGCTGAAGAATGCTTTCTTATCTCTTCTTGCTGTTCCTTGGAACTCTTCATTCATATGACTATATCTTTCCTTTTCTCCTTGGCTTTTCAGTTCTCTTCTTTTCACAGCTATTTGTAAGACTCTGATCAATGTTTGAAAAATTAAAGCCTACTGATTTTTTTTGCCCATATTTAGCAGAATCTGTATTATATTTGTTAATAAAGAATGAGCATTTATTCAAATATGTACTTGTTTTTGAAATATTCTTAATATTTTTCATTTTGTGGATTCTTTTTGATTTTATTGATTTATGGGAGATTTATATTTTAATGCCTCAATCAGATAAGTTGAGGCATTAAAGCACACTCAGTGAAACACGGATCTTAATCAACATAAAGATTATTAATGATTCCTGTATCACAAGCCAGGAGCAAACATACACCCAGGATCGTCCTTCAAAAGGGTACCAATCTATATACAGTTTCCAGATAATGTCCATTTCTCTCATGCTGTGATACCTTTTGACTTTCAAGTCATAGGTAAATGTTTAATGCTGGTTGAGGAATGCTTTCTGAGAAATCTTGTTGTTTGGGGGCTTCCTGATTTTTATACTACATCAGTCAAGCAGATAGGAAACATACATGTGGCTAAATGTCCATTCTCCATCCGTGTGTGCTGTGTGCTTAGTTGCTTCAGGCATATCCTACTCTGTGTGAACCTATGGACTGTAGCCTGCCAGGCTCCTCCATCCATGGGATTCCCCAGGCAAGACTACTGGAGTGGGTTGCTATTTCCTTCTCTAGAGAGTCTTCCCAACCCAGGGATCAAACCTGCATCTTACGTCTCCCCTACAGGTGGGTTTTTTACTACATAAGAAGCCCTGCCCACTTCTGAAGTCCATAAATTCTATATACAATGTAGAAAAGACAGTCTCTTCAATAAGCAGTGCTTGGAAAACTGGACAGATACATATAAAAGAATGAAATTAGAACATTATCAAACACCATATACAAAAATAAACTCAAAATGGATAAAAGACCTAAGTTTAAGGTCGGACACTGTGAAACTCTTAGAGGAAAATATAGGAAGAACTCACTTTGACATACATTGCAATGATATCTTTCTTGATCCACCTCCTAGAGTAATGAAAATAAAAACATAAATAAATAAATGGGACCTAATGAAACTCAAATGCTTTTGCACAGCAAAAGAAACTAGAAGCAAGAAGAAAGGACAACCCACAGGATGGGAAAAAATATTTGCAAACAAAGCAACCAGCATGGGACTAATCTCCAAAACACACCAACAGCTCTATGTCAAAAACAAACAAACAAACAAAAACAAATTAAAAAAAAAATAGAGAACATAAATAGACATTTCTCCATGAAGAGATACAAATAGCCAAGAGGCATATGAAAAGATGTTCAACACGACTGATTATCAGGTAAATGCAAATCAAAATTGCAATTAAGTATCACCTCACACCAGTCAAAATGGCCATCATCAAAAAAGTCTATAAAAGATAAATGCGGGAGAGGATGTGGAGAAAAAGAAACCCCCTTACACTGCTGGTGGTGATGTAAATTGGTACAACCACCATGAAGAACAGTATGGAAATTCCTTAAAAAACTAGAAATAGAACTACAATATAACCCAGCAATCCTACTGCTGGGCATATATCTAGAGAAAACCATAATCCAAAAGGATACGTGCACCTCAGTGTTCATTGCAGTACTACTTACATTAGCCAAGACATGAAAGCAACCTCACGGACTGAGAAATGATAAAGATGTGGTACAGACATAAAATGGAATGTTATTCAACCATAAATAGAATGAAATAAAGCCATTTAGAGCAACATAGATGAATTCAGAGATTACCATACTAAGAAAAGTAAATCAGAGAAAGACAAATATCATATGATATCATTCATATGTAGAATCTAGTAAATAAAACAAATAAGCTTATTCACCAAACAGACCTATCAATATCAAAAACAAACTTAACAAAGAGAAAATGTAGTTGGAGGGCTAAATCAGGAGATTTGAATGAATATACACAAACCAGTATATATAAGATAGACAACAAACAAGGCCCTACTGTGTGGCACAGGGAACTCTATGTTCTGTGATAGCCTATATAAGAAAAGAATCTAAAATACAGTGAGTGTATATATATATATGAATCACTTTGTTATACGCCTGAAACAAAACATTGTAAATCAACTATAGATCAATAAAGTTAAAAATGACAAAATGAAATCTCCCAAATTCATAAATTCTGTTTTTTCAACAGATGATCTTGTCAGATTAAGTGTTACAGCTTGAAATTCTTATTTTTTGTTTCACTTTTTTTTTTTTTTCCAGATAAGATTTTCCAATGAGTAGAATTCTGCTAGCATTATATTTCCATATTTCCAAGAACATTCTGGCCCAGGTTTTTCATCACCTCAGTGTTTCACAAGGAAGAGAATATCATAGACTTTGATGCTAGCATTTGGGGTTAGGTAAATTCTGAGATCTGTAATGTATTGTAAGTATCTTTTCAAATATGTTGGTAATGCAGTATGCTGCTAAGTCGCTTCAGTCATGTCTGACTCTGTGCGACCCCATGGACTGCAGCCTACCAGGCTTCTCCGTCCATGGGATTTTCCAGGCAAGAGTACTGGAGTGGGTTCCCATTGCCTCCTCTTGTAACTGCACAGTGATACACCAATTCAACTTACTGCTATACTCATTAAACACCATTTAATGAGTATACAGTATACTAACGCATACATATGGAATTTAGGAAGATGGTAACGATAATCCTTATGCGAGACAGCAAAAGTGACAAAGATGTATAGAATAGTCTTTTGGACTCTGTGGGAGAGGGTGAGGGTGTGATGATTTGGGAGTATGGCATTGAAACATGTATAATATCATATATGAAATGAGTCGCCAGTCCAGGTTCGATGCATGATACTGAATGCTTGGGGCTGGTGCACTGAGATGACCCAGAGGGATGGTACAGGGAGGGAGGAGGGAGGGGGGTTCAGGATGGGGAACACGTGTATACCTGTGGCGGATTCATGTTGATGTATGGCAAAACCAATACAATATTGTAAAGTAATTAACCTCTAATTAAAATAAATTTATATTAAAAATAAAGTAATTATTGATTAAAAATATGTTGGTAGTGTATTCTGAAGAACAGAAGTTATTACTCTTAATGTGGTTGCAACCTCAGCCTTTTAAATTTTTTTCTCTTCTGTTTTGTGAGTTTGACCTAACACCTATGTCTTCTTAAAGTGGAGATGATTTGCTTTAAACTTCTGTTAATCCACCTGCAGTGGATGCCTCTGCCTTCTAGCATAAGGGCAGAGTGGGGTGCCCAGCTTATTGTCTGAAGTAACGTGGGGAGAGTGAAGGCATGAGGGATGTGTGAGGTGAGGTATGTGTACAGGGCTCAGAGGACACTAGGGAGCGTGTTCCGTTGTGCCAGTTCCCCAAGCACAGCCAGTTGTGATCCTTGATGACAAGGCCTCCGTCATTACATCAGTATGGTGCCAGAGTGCCACCCCGACAGCAGAGACAGAAATCTCTTTTCTGGTTCTTTCAAGACTCTGACTTCTGTCTCCTCTGGAGGGCCCTCAGTATCACCAAACACCAAACCACTGAGCAAAACGCCAGTGATCAGACTCATGAAACCCCACAGACTCACTGGAGATTGAGAAAATAGATTACTGACCAAATACGATGTTTAATTTGCTCTGTACCAAACTTCTTATACTTTGGTTTTATCTCATCTCAGGCTTATTTGTATAGTTAGTGCTGGGCTTGATGGGGGCAGTACACATAATGGATATATGTGTGTTATTTTAAGGTGTTCTTGCATGACTCAAAATAATGCACTTGAAAAACGTTCATCAAGTATTTTGCTTATACAGTGAAGGTCCACTCATCACCATGCACAAATGATCTGTATCCTAATTCCTGCCAAATCTTTGTGTCTCGCTGAGCCCATCTCCAACTGTGCTGCACAATAACCATTCTTTTATAATTAAATATTCCCCTGGAAACATCAGCTAAAGGGCATTAATATTTAATCACTTCATGCCCTATATTTTTTATGTTACAAAAGCACTCTACAAGTCCAAGAGATTATTTTTCCTTTACTGGAATCTCAACTGAACTCGCAAAGCTCTTTTTTTTTTTTCTTGTAGCTTTGACTAGCCTACTTGTGTCTGTGAAAGCCTCTTGTTATTTAGACAGTTTCTTGTAAATCAGGACTCAACATCACTTTATGATAAGCTTTTTATAAAAGTGTAAGAAACTTTCTTTTTCATTTCTCAGTCAGCTCACCAGAAAACCTCATTTTTTATGTTTTTTGGTTTTCTTCCCAAACAAAAGATTTCCCATCCAGTTAATGCAATGACTGGGCCCGCATTCAGGATGGTTTACACTGATAGCATTAGTCCAGCACCCAGTAATGAGACCTCATAAGGAGTGAAATTAGTTTCACCCATCCTGCAATATTACCGTATTCTAATATCCTGGGGAGACATGTCAGAATTGCTGCAAGTATGTTAGATGAAACACACAGCTCCTGGATGTTTGCTACTGACAAAGCGTGCCTCTCCTATGTCCCTGCTCACTTTGGGTACCTGTGGGCCAAGAGTCACATTCCAGTCCTTGCCTCTGATGTCTGCATCCCAGTGTCCAGGAGAAGGATGACTTCTGCCAATTCCTCCCTGGTCCAAAAAAGCATAAAGAAGGCTGAGCACTGAAGAACTGATGCTTTGAAATTGTGATGCTTGAGAAGACTCCTGACTTAGACTACAAGAAGATCAAACCAGTCAATCTCAAAGGCAGTCAATCCTGAACATTCATTGTTAGGACTGTTGCTATACTTAAAATTCCAGTACTTTGGCCACCTGACACAGAAAGCTGGCTCACTGGAAAGGACCTTGATGCTGGGAAAGATTGAAGGCAAGAGGGGAAGGGGGAGCAGGTCAGAGGATGAGATGGTTGGATGGCATCACTGACTCAATGGACATGAATTTGAGCAAACTCCTAGGAGATGGTGAAGGACAGCCCGGAGTGCTGCAGTCCATGAGGTCGCAAAGAGTCAGAACTGGACTTAGCAACCACCACAATGTCAAGAAATATAGATTCATCAGTTTTCACTTCACAGAGAAACGGTACCAGAGGAAAATATAGTTGAAATGATAACAAAAAAGTGGGTTTTTTCTAAAGAGAACTATTTAAAATTAATGTAAATCAAAGGTATTTCCTGTTGATGTTTTCTAGTTTGGTATATTTTTCCTTTCCTTTTTTTTTTTTCATTTTGAGACTGAATTCAATTTCTTTAAAAGGCTTGTAAATATATTATGTTACTAAGATATTTTATTTTACTGAAAGGTAACATCAATTACCAATAAATGATGTGATATCATTTAACTAGGTGTTTTTGTTACTTTCAAATGTAATTTCAGCCTGTTATTTACCACATGCTGCATCTAGATTGATTTTAGGAATAGAAGTAGAAATATAACTTAAGAAAAAATAAAGGTCTTATAAGAATAATGAGCATTTATTCACCAGGTGTGTGTGCTTAGTCACTCAGTCATGTCCAGCTTTTTGGGACCCCATGGGCTATAGTCTGCCAGGCTCCTCTGTCCATGGAAGTTTTCAGCCAAGAATACTGGAGTGGGTTGCCACTTCCTACTCCATTATTCTTCCCTGATGCCTCAGCAGTAAAGTATCTTCCTGTAATGCATGAGACACAGGAAATGCGGGTTCGATCCCTGAGTTGTAAAGATCCCAGGAAGAGGAAATGGCAACCCACTCAGTATTCTTGTCTGAAACATTCCATGGACAGAGGAGCCTGGCAAGTAACAGTCCATGGAGTTGCAATGAGTCAGACACGAATGAGAGACTAAGGAGCACACACTCCATTATTCACCAGGAAACCAAGCCAAATAAGAAATGAGAAATTTCACTTTCAATAAAATGTGTTTACTAGCCTTAAAGTTTTACTTGTGAAAAGGATCAGAGTCATGGAGACTCAAACAAAAGAAAAAATATCAGTAAGAGACAACTGTAACTGTGACTCTCAAACAAGGCAGCAACATGCACTCTTTAAAACTTATGTGGTATACCTCGGGAAGACAAAGCCAACACACTCTTGGAGTAATGGATGTCCTAGGATGGAATAGGGTCTGTGAGTTTCTTTTGCATTGCTTTACACCAAGAACTGAAAGTGAATGTCGAACTGGTTGAGAAGATGGGTGGTCCTTTATACACTCCAGAAATTTTTCAGAAAATAAGAAAGAGGCTTAGAGTTTTACTTATGATGAATCTTGGAGATTTGTCCTGACTAAGATAGACATATAATAACATACACATACAGATATAGGCACACAAGAGCCATAAGATTCCATTCAGTGCCTCACTGTGACCTGTCAATAATTTCTTTTAGCCTAGGGCACTGATGTACCTGTCTTTGTAGGCTCACACTTTTCAAAAAACAAGCAAGAAAAGCCGAACTGAATTCATCAAATTTTATTGTAAAGTAGGCTCCAAAAAAGCAAAGAAATGAAGAATCTACTGGGAAAAACGTCAGAGTCAAATTATGCAGTGTATTCAAAGATCTTAGCAAAAGTAGCAACACATTTGCAGCAGAAATATCATAGTTCTGCATGTGGAGCTAGAGCCAAGGTGGGTGGTGATGATTGGAAGAAGATTGAACATCAAGAATAAAGTCCTTAAATCAACACACAAAATAATTCAATATACTGTAATCATAGTAAACAAAGTATAAGGAAAGATAAATACAATTATTAATAATATACTTTACAGAGGGTAACAACCAGTTCTCAATCAAACCAAAGAATGTTAAAATGAAAGAAATATAGAATAATATAAAGGGAGTGTACAGGCCAGTAAAAAAAAAAAAAAGACAAATTTATCAGGAAAGGAAATTTTTTTCAAATAGCGACTAAAAGCAGCTCATAAGGAATGCATATTAAAGGTAAAGATGCAAGAAAATTTTTGAAAAGATTGAAAAGATATATAATGAAAACACTATAAAATCAATGTTGCTATATTTTCCATAGACAAAGCAGGTTTCAAGATCAAAAGCATTATGAGAGACAAACAGAAATATTATGACATAATACTCAATACAAGCAGTAGTTAAAGTGCTAAATTGGTAAATTTATACCCATATTACCACATGACAAGGTTGAAATTAAAAGTAGGAACAGGAAAATCCTCAGCCATATGTTAGATACTTGTGTCAGGAACATACAGGATGAATAACCCTTCTTATAGTTTTTCATAAGTATTTATAGTTTTTCTTATAGCCTTCTTATAGTTTTTCTCAGTATTTATTGAGAAAATCTTGAAAGGTTTATGCTTCAGAATGATACTATGTTTAATTGATAATTTCAGCTTTATATCAATCCTAACAATTTTGCTATTTATACATATATCAAACTACAGTAGTGGATTATTTTATTCTAATACTTTTTCAGTTAAGGTGAATAAATATTGGTAATTATAAATATATGTATCTCTATATATACACAAGGACTTTTCCTGGTGGCTCAGTAATAAAGAATCTGCCTGTCAATGCAGGAGATCCGGGTTCAGTCCTTGGGTTGGGAAGATCCCCCAGAAGAGGGCATGGCAATCCACTCCCGTATTCTTGCCTGGAGAATCCCACGGACAGAGGAGCCTGGCAGGCTACAGTCCATGGTGTCGCAAAGAGTTGGACACGACTGAAGCAACTAAGCAGGAGCAGCAGCACACACACACACACATACACATATTAGTGTATACACCCACACACACACACATTTCTATATATGGACACAAACAAAGATACATATTCTCTTTTATTGGTATACCTAATTTCTTTTCCTTCTATTTTATTATTGCTTTGTCCTCATTAGTCAAAAGCATTTGTTATATGTCTTGCTGTTTCCTTTGGAGAGTGTTTAAAGCATTTTTTCATTAGGTGTAAAATCTCAAGTTCTACTGGACATGGTTTATTAAGTTAAAGACAGTCTAGTTTGATAAACGCTTGTTTTTTTAATTCAAGAATGAGTGTCACTGTTAGTGATTTTTAATCAACTATGAAAATGTTCTTGGTTGCTTGAGTTATATAAATATCTAGTAAATAATATTTTTCCCTTATTTAATCACCTTTTATTCTGAAGAATAAATCTGCTTGGCCAAGCAGCAGTTAACTCTGCCTCTCTCAAATGAGATATTTTTTATTTGAATAGGACTATACTAATTATCTAAAAAGTGTTAAAATGCTTTGCATGGTTTTATGTTTTAGTTAATTTTAAATGAGAAAGAACAATTTCGTTGTAAGTTGTGGAGTAAAGCCAGTTAAGATCAAACCAGTCAATCCTAAAGGAAACTAATGCTGAATATTCACTCGAAGGACTGATGCCGAAGCTCCAATACTTTGGCCAGCTGATGCGAAGAGCTGACTCATAAGATATTTTATTTTACTGAAAGCTAACATCAAATACCAATAAATTATGTGATGTCATTTAACTAGGTGTTTTCATTACTTTAAAATGTAATTTCAGTCTCTTATTTATCACATATTGTATCTAGATTGATTGCTGGGAAAGACTGAAGGCAGGATAAAGGGGTGACAGAGGATGAGATGGTTGAATGGCATCACCTACTCAATGGACATGAGTATGAGCAAACTCTGGGGGATAGTGAAGGACAGGGAAGCCTGGTGTGCTACAGTTCATGGGGTCACAAAGAGTTGGACAACTTAGTGACTGAACAAATGAATGAACTCTAAAATCTAAACCTATGAACTCTATAAATGCTCCCAAATAGAAAACAAAAGCTGGGGATTATAGGTAGTCATTAAACAAAAGATAATGTTTGTGGACAAAAGAAAAGTCATGAGAAAACTAAATTATGCACAACTCATCACTTTCAACTTGGTTTAACTCTTTGGAATTTACCTCCCAATTCTGGCACTCAAGGCTCTGAGTATAGCTGTCTGATTTCCATACCTCCTCTGTTAAACTGAAAACAGCCAGTTCTTAAACCACAGTACTTACATGAAGAGGGGGAAAATATAGGATAATTAGAAGAATGGAGGGGATTTATCTATAATCCAATAGTACAAATAAATGGCATACAAAAAGGTGTATAGTTTACATATTAACATGTCAGAAAGATTGCTATGACATTCATGCAAACATATCACATGGGGGGAGGGAGAAGGAAGGAAGGAAAGAACACGGGCAAGCCATGTTAACTAAGTTGGAATAAAACATACTACACCAAAAATAGAGAACATTATCCATCTGTGTTTCACACTGAAAAGAACATTTGAGATTCTGAATAATTTAATAACATCTAAGTTTAAAGATGAGATAAATAAAGGGTAGAATTTAATGATACAGAAATTGCAGAGCTAGGGAAACAAACTAAATGCCAAATGAATAGCATTACAGAAGGGATAGGAACAAAATAGAACTTCAAGAAATAAAACAAACACAGCTGAAAACCTCATTTATGATATAGAGGAATGGCTTAATATAACCACAGTTGAATCCACATGAAAATAACAGAGTTCTTGGACCAATTAGAGACAAAACCCTAGAACAGCAAGATGGGCAAAGAATCTAACATGAAGGTAATTGGGAACCCTGAGGTAGAAAGTTAAAAAAAGGCAATGAAATATTTCTCTATAAAAATAATAGCATGCTTTCTTATAGAAATACAGTCCAACATATTCCTGTATTAGAAGATCTATCAACAATCCATAATAAGTTGAAAGAGAAAAATCACTTGTACAATCCATAACTAATTCATTTGATGTGATGAATTTAAAAGCTTCAGATTCAAGCTCTAAATTACTAACAAGACTAGGGATTGGATAGTAAAAGATGCATATCAGGATTACAGATCAAAAAAAAAAAATCAAAAAATGGACAAAAGACCTAAATAGACATTTCTTCAAAGACATAAAGATGGCCAAGAGGCACATGAAAAGATCCCCAACATCACTAAGTACTAAAGAAATACAAATCAAAACTACAATGAGGTATCACCTCACATGAGTCAGAATGGTTAGCATCAAATATGTCTACAAACAATGCTGGAGAGTGTAAGGAGAAAAGGGAACCCTTTTGCACTGTTGCTGGAAATGTAAATTGAGATTGCCACTATGGGAAACAGTGTGGAGGTCTCTTTAAAAATAGAGCTACCGTATGACTCAACAGTCCTACACCCGGGCATAAAGCCTGAGAAAACCACAATTCATGAAGATACATGAACCACAGGGTTCGTTGTAGCATCATTTATTTATACAGCATCCGTGACATGGAAGCAGTGTAGATGTCCATCCACAGAGAAATGGAGAAAGAAAGTGTGGTACATGTGAAGAAGGCTGAGCGCTGAAGAATTGATGCTTTTCAACTGTGGTGTTGGAGAAGACTCTTGAGAGTCCCCTGGACTGCAAGGAGATCCAACTAGTCCATTCTGAAGGAGATCAGCCCTGGGATTTCTTTGGAAGGAATGATGCTAAAGCTGAAGCTCCGGTACTTTGGCCACCTCATGTGAAGAGTTGACTCATTGGAAAAGACTCTGATGCTGGGAGGGATTGAGGGCAGGAGGAGAAGGGGATGACAGAGGATGAGATGGCTGGATGGCATCACAGACTCGATGGACGTGAGTCTGAGTGAACTCCAGGAGATGGTGATGGACAGGCAGGCCTGGTGTGCTATGATTCATGGGGTTGCAAAGAGTTGGACATGACTGAGAGACTGAACTGAACTGAACTGAACATAATATTACTCAGTCATAAAAAGAAATGTCATTGGGACATTTGTAAAGATGTGGATGGACCTAGAGTCTATCATACAGGGTGAAGTAAGTCAGACAGAGGAAAACAACTGTCATATATTAAGGCATGCATGTGGAATCTACAGAAATGGTACAGATGAACCTAGTTCCAGGGCCGGAATAGGGAGATTGGCATCAATATATAGACACTACCATGTATAAAGTGTATAGCTAGTGGGAGGCTCCCCTCCAGCACATGGAGCTCAGCTGGGTGCTCTGTGATGACCTCGAGGGGTGGGAGGGGGTGCTGGGAGGGAGGTCTAAGAGGGAGGGGACATATGAATAT
This sequence comes from Capricornis sumatraensis, assembly GCF_032405125.1. Taxonomy (NCBI): domain Eukaryota; kingdom Metazoa; phylum Chordata; class Mammalia; order Artiodactyla; family Bovidae; genus Capricornis; species Capricornis sumatraensis. The sequence goes on along the minus strand of NC_091089.1, from coordinate 8,703,386 downwards.
ATATGGTGATTCACTTCATTGTACACCGGAAACCAACACAGCATTGTAAAGCAATTACATTTCAATAAAAAAAAAAATCAAGGTATCCTTAAATTTAGCAGGAATACTTAATTTGGAATAAAATAAAGCAGCATTTAAAAAATGAAACATTATTCACAGTGTGCAGAGTATTCTTGCCTGGAAGATCCCAGGGACAGGGGAGCCTGGTGGGCTGCCGTCTATGGGGTCACACAGAGTCAGACACGACTCAAGCGACTTGGCAGCAGCAGCAGCTGCAGCTGAGTGAAAACCTAACTTTTGTGGCAATTGCCTATTTATTTGGTTCTCAACCTTGTTGCACACCATTCATCAGTTTTGTTTTGTTTTTTCTCATGCAATGAGGAAAGTATTTTAAAGTTATGCAAAATGAACTCTGAATAAAATATTTTAAGTGAGTTCTAATAAATCAACTTATGAATGGAGGAACTAAAAATATCATACAATTGATTTTAAAAGTCTAGAAATGCGAAGAGAATTTCTGAGGCCAAGATTTGAGATTTAGCATCATGAAAGTGGTTTTTGAACGCAGTGAAGTCAACTAGCACTTTGAGAGTTCACGCGCACTTAAAGAATACAGACTTTTGAGAAAGGCTGTAAAAGAGGATGTGGAAGAGAAAACTGCAGCAGAGAAGGCAGATGGGCAAGTGGAAAAGCAGAGAAGAGCAATATCTTAGAAATTATAGGAGAACCGTTTCATAATAAAGGGAGACAGCAGCCACACCAATTGCTGCAGACAAGCTGGACAAATATTGAAAAGATGTCAGGTGTGACCCCAACTGAAGCTATTTTAATGCAGTGGTGGAGGTAAAGAAATTAGATAGCAATCGAGCAAGAAGAAGAAAGCTGAAGGCTTCATACTTCCTGATTTCAAATTAGGTTACAAAGCTAGAGGAATCACAGCAGTATAGGAGTGGCATTAAAGAAGCATATAAGGAACCCACAGCTGGCAACCACTGTTCTTTCACTGAGCTTTGTCTTATCAAGACGATCATGTAATTATTCAATATACAGCATGTTGTATATTCTTTCAGTTATGTTTCTATGTTTATGAAGGAAGCTAGTTATTTTTTCAGATTTTGAGTTCATATTATGAGTTGCATGTATCCATCACACTTTTCTTAGTTTCATTAGTTGGGATTTTTGGTGGTTTCTACTTTTGGTGGGTATTTTTGGATAAGCTGTTAAGATATTTGAGAACAAGTCTATGTTCATATATTTTTACCTCTTTGGTTTAATATTTTAAACTGGAATGTCTTGATATGTAATCTACCTATTTAACTTTATAATAAATGGCCAAAAATATTGTAGAATGTTGTACCATTTTGCATGTTCACATACAATGTAGGAAAATTGCAGTTGAGTTACATCATCAGTACTTTGTCCTATTACCAGTCTTTTTAATTCTAAGCATTCTAATAGGTGTCTGTTGACTTCTCATTGTAGTTTGAATATTCCCAATTAGGAAAGATGTTGATAACCTTATTATGTGCTTCCTTGCCATTTGTATATTTTCTTTTCAGAGTCACTTTGGCTAAGTGAGGGTATAAATGTTTTCTAAAGGTTTTTCTTCTTCTTCTAGGGCTGATAATTTGTCTCTGATTTTTAAAAGATGGTTCTAGATTCAAGATCATAATATTTTGATTCAAGATCAAAACATTGTTCTTCTGGAAGTTTTATATTTTTTAGCTCTTATCTTTGGTCTAATATCAATTGTGTGTTTATTTGTGTGTATAGTGTGTGCCAAGTGTAAAACGTTCAGTTTTTTTAATGGATTTCAGAAATTTTAAGATGTTTATTAATAACCATTTCCCATTGAAATACCTTGGAATATGTACTTTTTTACTTTTATAAGTTTATCCTTTTGCCAATTCCAAATACTTTGTTTACTGCAGGTTTTGAGCAAATTTTGAATTAAGTTGGCTGCATTAAGCTAATGCAGCCAACTTAATTTTCTTTTATCAAAATTGTTTCAAGTCTTTCCATCAGTTCAGTTCAGTCGCTCAGTTGTGTCCGACTCTTTGCGACCCCATGAATAGCAGCACACCAGTCCTCCCTGTCCATCACCAACTCCCGGAGTTCACTCAGACTCACATCCATCGAGTCAGTGATGCCATCTAGCCATCTCGTCCTCTGTCGTCCCCTTCTCCTCCTGGCCCAGATCCCTCCCAGCATCAGGATCTTTTCCAATGAGTCAATTCTTCACATGAGGTGGCCAAAGTACTGGAGTTTCAGATTCAGCGTCATTCCTTTCAAAGAAATCCCAGGGCTGATCTCCTTCAGAATGGACTGGTTGGATCTCCTTGCAGTCCAAGGGACTCTCAAGAGTCTTCTCCAACACCACAGTTCAAAAGCATCAATTTTTTGGTGCTCAGCCTTCTTCACAGTCCAACTCTTGCATCCATACATGACTACTGGAAAAACCATAGCCTTGACTAGATGGACCTTAGTTGGCAAAGTAATGTCTCTGCTTTTGAATATGCTATCAAGGTTGGTCATAACTTTTCTTCCAAGGAGTAAGCGTCTTTAATTTCATGGCTGCAGTCACCATCTGCAGTGATTTTGGAGCCCAGAAAAGTAAAGTCTGACACTGTTTCCACTGTTTCCCCATTTATTTCCCATGAAGTGATGGGACCAGATGTCATGATCTTCGTTTTCTGAATGTTGAGCTTTAAGCCAGCTTTTTCACTTTCCTCTCTCACTTTCATCAAGAGGCTTTTTAGTTCCTCTTCACTCTCTGCCATAAGGGTGGTGTCATCTGCATATCTGAGGTTATTGATATTTCTCCCAGCAATCTTCATTCCAGCTTGTGCTTCTTCCAGTCCAGTGTTTCCTATGATGTACTCTGCATAGAAGTTAAATAAGCAGGGTGACAACATACAGCCTTGATGTACTCCTTTTCCTATTTGGAACCAGTCTGTTGTTCCATATCCAGTTCTAACTGTTGCTTCCTGACCTGCATACAGATTTCTCAAGAGGCAGGTCAGGTGGTCTGGTATTCCCATCTCTTTCAGAATTTCCCAGTGTTTATTGTGATCCACACAGTCAAAGGCATTGGCATAGTCAATAAAGCAGAAATAGATGTTTTTCTAGAACTCGCTTGCTTTTTCCATGATCCAGCGGATGTTGGCAAGTTGATCTCTGGTTCCTCTGCCTTTTCTAAAACCAGCTTGAACATCTGGAAGTTCACGGTTCACGTATTGCTGAAGCCTGGCTTGGAGAATTTTGAGCATTACTTTACTAGCATGTGAGATGAGTGCAATTATGCAGTCATTGAGCATTCTTTGGCATTGCCTGTCTTTGAGATTGGAATGAAAACTGACCTTTTCCAGCCCTGTGGCCACTGCTGAGTTTTCCAAATTTGCTGGCATATTGAGTGCAGCACTTTCATAGCATCATCTTTCAGGATTTGAAATAGCTCCACTGGAATTCCATCACCTCCACTAGCTTTGTTCGTAGTGATGCTTTCTAAGGCCTACTTGACTTCACATTCCAGGATGTCTGGCTCTAGATCAGTGATCACACCATCATGATTATCTGGGTCATGAAGATCTTTTTTGTACAGTTCTTCTGTGTATTCTTGCCACCTCTTCTTAATATCTTCTGCTTCTGTTAGGTCTATACCATTTCTGTTCTTTATCGAGCCCATCTTTGCATGAAATGTTCCCTTGGTATCTCTAATTTTCTTGAAGAGATCTCTAGTCTTTCCCATTCTCTTCTTTTCCTCTATTTCTTTGCATTGATTGCTGAAGAAGGCTTTCTTATCTCTTCTTGCTAGTCTCTGGAACTCTGCATTCAGATGCTTATATCTTTCTTTTTCTCCTTTGCTTTTCACCTCTCTTCTTTTCACAGCTATTTGTAAGGCCTCCCCAAACAGCCATTTTCCTTTTTTGCATTTTTTTTCCATGGGGATGGTCTTGATCCCTGTCTCCTGTACAATGTCACGAACCTCATTCAATAGTTCATCAGACACTCTATCTATCAGATCTAGGCCCTTAAATCTATTTCTCACTTCCACTGTATAATCAGAAGGGGTTTGATTTAGGTCATACGTGAATGGTCTAGTGGTTTTCCCTACTTTCTTCAATTTACATCTGAATTTGGTAATAAGGAGTTCATGATCTGAGCCACAGTCAGCTCCCAGTCTTCTTTTTCTTGGCTGTATAGAGCTTCTCCATCTTTGGCTGCAAAGAATATAATCAATTGTATTTCGGTGTTGACCATCTGGTGATGTCCATGTGTAGAGTCTTCTCTTGTGTTGTTGGAAGAGGGTGTTTGCTATGGCCAGTGCATTTTCTTGGCAAAACTCTATTAGTCTTTGCCCTGCTTCATTCTGCATTCCAAGGTCAAATTTGCCTGTTATTCCAGGTGTTTCTTGACTTCCTACTTTTGCATTCCAGTCCCCTATAATGAAAAGGACATTTTTGGGGCGTGTTAGTTCTAAAAGGTCTGGTAGGTCGCGATAGAATTGTTCAACTTCAGTTTCTTCAGTGTTACGGGTTGGGCATAGACTTGGATAACTGTGATATTGAATGGTTTGCCTTGGAGATGAACAGAGATCATTCTGTTATCTTTGAGATTGCATCCAAGTACTGCATTTCAGACTCATTTGTTGACCATGATGGCTACTCCATTTCTTCTGAGGGATTCCTGCCCGCAGTAGTAGATGTAACGGTCATCTGAATTAAATTCACCCATTCCAGTCCATTTTAGTTCGCTGATTCCTAGAATGTCGACATTCACTCTTTCCATCTCTTGTTTGACCGCTTCCAATTTGCCTTGATTCATGGACCTGACTTCCAGGTTCCTATGCAATATTGCTCTTTACAGCATCGGATCTTGCTTCTATCACCAGTGACATCCATAGCTGGGTATTGTTTTTGCTTTGCCTCCATCCCTTCATTCTTTCTGGAGTTATTTCTCCGCTGATCTCCAGTAGCATATTGGGCACCTACTGACCTGGGGAGTTCCTCTTTCAGTATTCTATCATTTTGCCTTTTCATACTGTTCTTGAGGTTCTCAAGTCATGAATACTGAAGTGGTTTGCCATTCCCTTCTCCAGTGGACCACATTCTGTCAGACCTCTCCACCATAACCTGCCCATCTTGGATTGCCCCGCAGGCATGGCTTGGTTTCATTGAGTTAGACAAAGCTGTGGTCCTAGTGTGATTAGACTGACTAGTTTTCTGTGAGTATGGTTTTAGTGTGCCTTCCCTCTGATGCCCTCTTGCAACACCTACCATCTTATTTGGGTTTGTCTTACCTTGGGCGTGGGATATCTCTTCATGGCTGTTCCAGCAAAGCACAGCTGCTGCTCCTTCCCTTGGATGAGGGGTATCTCCTCACCGCTGCCCTTCCTGACCTTCAACGTGGGATAGCTCCTCTAGGCCCTCCTGTGCCTGCGCAGACAGGGCTCCTCGTGTTGCTCCTCCCAGCCGCCCCCCCGGCCTCGGTCGCGGGGTGTCTCTTCCCGGCTACACCTGATCTCGGACGCGGGGTAGCTCCTCCCAGCCACTGCCCCTGACCTCGGACTTGGGCAGCTCCTCTCGGCCGTTCTTGCACTGTCGCAGCCTGGCACTCTCGGCTGCTGCCCCTGACCTCGGACATGGGGTAACTCCTCTTGGTCGCGCTTAGTGCACCGGGTCGCAGCCAGTTTTCAATTTCTATAATAATGTTTTCTATGATTTCCATAGGATTGCATTTCTCTCTAGGTAAACTGGAGAGAATTAACATCTTAAAATACTGATTCTTTCTACTTGTAAAACAGGTGAATCTCTACATTATTATATATCACTTAATTCCTCTAAGTAATGTCTATTGAGCTTTTGGCTCATATGTCACTTCTTGATTTTTTTTTTTTTTTTTTGAGGATGCTCCATATTCTTTTCCATAGGAGTTGCTCCATTTTACAATTCTCATCAGCAGTGCATAAGAGTGTCAATTTCTCCAAATCCTCAACAAAACTTTTCTTTTTTTTAAAAAATAAAAGTTATCCCAACTGATATGAGATGATATCTCCTTGTGATTTGTCTCATGTAAACTGTTCTTACCACACAGACACAGAGCAAACAACAAACAGCAACCAACAAAGGGACACACGAGAACAAATTTGGAGATGGCAGATGGACCAGTACCCTGATTGTGGTGATGGTGTTCTGAAAACACACATATGGAAAAGCTCTTCAAACTGTGTGTATTAAATATGTGCACATTCTGTATATCACTTATACCTCAGTGAAGTTGAGAAAAGTTTTTTAAAAGACTTACACATGTTTGCTTTTTTAATGACAGGAAAGAAAACGGCACCTGCTTGGGTTGCAAATATATTACTAAGTAAGGAAGAGAGTCTGGGTAACAGTTATATATGTTATGATTAGGTTACACAGAATGGATTATGTTTGAGAATAAAAAAGTATAAAGGCATTTTGCACTACATGGCACAGTTCTACTTCTCAACTCGTTCTTTTTAATGTCTCTTTTCTTTTATAATTATAACAACAATGATGATAGTGTGAAAATTCTAGGCTATTAATTTACATTATTTAAAAAGAATGATATAAGAAAAATCATAGAGAACGCCATTCAAATAATGCCAGTGGAAACCTTACTTAAAATGTATATTGTATTATTACATATTTCTACATTTTCAACAAATATTTAGTTTTAGCTCAAAGTAAGGGAGCCATAATTCCTATGTATATTGATCTGTCAAGGAATAATTTAAACATAATTTTTATTCAGATATATTCTCTAATACAAATTTACTTGAAAACCTCCACATAATACTGTACAGTAGTAGTACAGATACATACGATAGACAAATAGATGGATCGCTAGATACATGAGAGAAAAAAGAGATGGTAGATAATAGGTATGTCATTTTGATGTTATTCTTCACAAAAGTAAAGACTGTGATTTTTGGTTAAATATAATAAAAACTGCCAATTAAGAGAATAAGTTTTTCTGTGAATACATTGTTATCATATAGTTATTAAATTAGGGATCTAATCTGTTAGCATTAGAGCTTCCAGTTACTTATGCTACCTGAGTTTTTGACCCATTTGGTGACATATCTGCTAGTTATCACTCATGCTCTATACAGACATGACATTTTTTTTCTCTGATCCTATACACACCTTAAACACCAGTTACCCTTTACCCGTCCCTTCATCGATCTTTTAGCAGTTCAGTATGAAAAGCAGTTTACATTTATAATAATAAAAACTATGATTTATTAAATATCCACTCAGTGTTGAGTCAACATGCTCTATCTGCACTTATCAGCTATATAAATTAAACTCACACAAGTGCTATAAGTTAGACATAATTTCCTCCATTTTAGAGCTAAACTAAATTCAAGGAGCTTAACTGCCTAAATGACACAGAACCAGTAAGCTGTAAACTTTGTCCCTCTCACTTTAAAGCTGCTGCTTTCAGCCGTGCTGTGTTACCGGATGATGCCTCCACATATTGATATTAGTACACATCCCACCAGCAGTGATGGCCCTGCTAACAGAGCGAGACTAAGGGGTTTATTCAACTGGCCACAGCGCTGTTCCTCGTTATTACTAATACATTGCAGACTTTCTCACATTCACTCCTTCAACTTTAAGACCGTCTTAAGCACAACTCAGGATATGGAAGGAAAATGTCACATGTCTGGAGCTTTTCATTTTCTTAAGTCCCTCCTCTGCAGGCTCATGGAGAGAGGTAATGGTGGTGTTTACTCTGTAAACTTCCTGCAACCCAGGGCTGGGAGGGAGGGAGTGAGCGAGTGAGTGAGAGTGAGAGTGTGTGTGTGTGTGTGTGTGTGTGTGTGTGTGTGTGTGTGTGCACGTGCATGTTGTTTGGATCCAGGTCCATTTATGTATCTCATTCAGATCCTCTGTCCACTCCCTTTGACCCAGAGCTTAAAATGAAACTTATCAATATTAAAATTGAGCTACTCTCTAAGCTTCTTTTTTTACACTTCTAAACTCATCCTCTGAAAGGCTAGGACTTGGATCCTGCAGACTATCAATTCTACTTTCACAGCTGATTTCCTAAGCAGTTTCACAAATTGTGGCCGATAGAAGGATCCTGAAAGATGAAGGAAGGGTCATGTTCCCTCCAGTTTGCTTTCTATTCCTGTTAACACTGGAGAAGCAGTAGGCTTGTTTCCCGGCTGTCTCAGCCCTATTTGTCCCCATCATTGTAATGACCTCCATCACCCCTTTTCACCTCCATCATTGCAAATATTCTAAAATCTCCCCAACAAGGAGTACAATCTTGAGGGCCACACTTAATAGTCTCCATTTCCAGCAACCCAAACCAACTCTTTCTCCTATTAATGTGTTTCTCAGAAAAATGTGCTTGCTTATTCAAATAATTTTTTATTTGAAAAAATAAAATCCACCCTTCAGGCACACTGAATGACAGATTCCATGACATTCCAATTTGGAAGTCCTGAATACATGACACGCATCCCACTCTATCACACTCCCTTCCATATTTTCTGAAGAAAGCCAGGGTCTGAGGCTGGGCATTCGACATAGAAAACCCTGGATGTCTTCCAAAATCTACTTTAAATAATGGATTTTTCCATGGGATATCATTTTTCACTAGGGTTGTCATGCATGGAGTATATATCACTTTAGGGGTTTTGACCAGGGGTAATTTTCAAAGGTTTTGGGATGAGTAGATAACTGAATAGCTTATTCTGCCAGAGGCAGTGAGCAAAATACATTCATTTGATCCCAAGACCCCTAAAGACTAAGTCCAAAGTCTCATCTAAATATTATTAAAATCAGATATGCCTGAAACTCAACGTGTGGTTCATCTGAGGTCTTTTGCTCTCCACCTCTGAACTCAAGCAAGTTAAATGTTTTCAAGACACAGTGGTGGGCCAGGTAAAGGATGGACAAAACCATCCTGAAAAGGAGAAATAGGAAATGAGGGCCAAGTAACAGGTCCAAGTTAAGACCAAAACGTAGCAGTGTGAATAACATTGTGCTGTGCTTAGTCATTCAGTCGTGTCCAACTCTTTGTGACCCCAGGGACTACAACCTGCCAGGCTCCTCTGTCCATGGAATTCTCCAGGAAATAATACTGGAGTGGGTTGCCATGCCCTTCTCAAGGGGATCTTTCCAACCCAGGGACCCAACCCAGGTCTCCCACATTGCAGGCGGATTCTTTACTGTCTGAGCCACCAGGGAAGCCATTAAATCCCCTTAACAAATGTTCAGCTGGCCACACCCATCATATTCTCAGTTTTTGCAATATGGATAGGCTGAAATTTCCCCAAATCTTTATATTGTGCTTGCTTTTTTCCTTAAAAATTCCCTCTTTAAGTAATTTCTCTTTTGTCACATTTTACCATAAGCAGTCAGGAGGAGTTAAGCCTTCAACATTTTTCTAGAAATCTCTTCACTCACGTTCTGCCTTCCACAAAACACAAGATCGGAAACACAATTCAGACAAGTTCTTTGATTGCCTTTTCTCTTGGTTCCAATAGCACATTCCTCCTTTCTATCTGAAACCTCAAAGGAATGGTCTTTACATTACTCATTTATACCAACATTCTGTTTACAGTCACTCAAGTATTCTTTAGAAGATAAACAGCTGTCCTCTTTTCTTTCTGAACTCTCAACAGAATCACGCTTAACAGACTATTGATGACAATGTAGGCTTTCCCAGTATGCACCTATAAACTCTTCCATCATCTACCCATGACCCAGTTCCAAAGTCACGTCTATCTGTTTGGTATTTGTTATAGCAGCATCTCACTCTTGGTACCAATTTCTTATAAGTCCATTAGAAGTACTATATCAAACTACCATAGTTTGGGTAGCTTATATTTGTGCTGTGTTGTGCTTAGTTGCTCAGTCTTGTCTGACTGTTTGTGATGCCATGGACTATAGCCTGTTAGGCTACTCTGTCCATGAGATTTTCTGGGATTTTCTTGGATCTCCTCCTCCAGAGCATTTTCCTGACCCAGGGATCGAACTTGTGTCTCCTGTATTGGCAGGTGGATTATTTACCTGCTGAGCCATCACAAAGCCCAGGTAATTTAAATAAGAAACATTTATTTCTTACAATTCTGAAGGCTAGTCAACTCAAGATGAGATTTAGTGTCTGATGAGAACTGCTTCCTGGTTCATAGACAGCTATGTCCTCCCTGTGTCCTCACTTGGCAGGAGGGATGAGCCAGCCCTCTGGAATCTCCTTTCTCAGGGCACTAATTTCATTCATGAGGAGTCTCAGTTCCCAAAGTCTTCTCTTCCAAAACCAATCAAATTGGGTATTAGGATTTCTAGATATGTATTGGGAGCCAGGGCAGTACAAACCTGCACTCCAAAGTAGTATCTTTTATCATGTTGAGAAAGTTCTGTAAGGCACTAAAAATAAAGAAGTTGTGTAAGAAATATTCCAAGCTCTTTATTTTGGTACCAATGGGAAGGTTTACTAACCAAGATGAAGACTACAATGGTAATATATTTTAAGGAAATTTATCTTAAAAATTAGGATTCCCTGGTGACTCAGCAGTAAAGAAGCCATCTGCCAAAGCAGAATATGTGGGTTCCATCCCTGGGTTGGGAAGATTCCCTGGAGAAGGAAATGGCAAACCGCTCTGGCAGGAAGGAAATTTCTTGCCTGGGAAATCCCATGTACAGGGGTGCCTGGCAGGCTACAGTCCATGGAATTGCAGAACCAACTGAGCAACTAAACAACAACAACATCTTTAAAGTACTAGACGTTTTAGTGGCATTGATTACAAATTTGTCCATCTCTTAGAATTACATCTCTCCATCTTCTTCTGCCCTTTACCTTACTCAGTCTTACTCATGACCAAGAAAAGAGCTCAAAAATAATGTTTTCCTGGCTGTTACATATTGAATGTGGCATGCCTACAGACAGAGGAAAAAAAACACACTAATGTGAGTTTCGAGTGAGCCCTCTCTTTATGTCAGCACTTAAACTACTGAATTGCAAATGAAATTCCAGGCAAGATGTGATACCTCTATTTTCATTTAACAAGATTTCTTTAATACTCATGAGATTCATAAGAAATTGGATGTTATCCGAAGAGCAAGGATTTCTAATAATGGCCCAGGTATTATGAGGATTAGAAGAATCTGAAGGAACAATCCCTTAGCTCATAAAGAAAATGATAAAGGATAAAAGGTAGCATTAACTGTTCAGTGATGTGGGACATCACTGTATGTACAGCTGCATTAAATTAAAAGTCACTTACTTGATTATAAGCTATTTTCTTTAGTTGACTATTTTGCACCTACATAAACAATTTTGTAAATCACTAAGGACCCATGTATTAAGAGTTAAGTTTTAATGTAGTCATAATCTTCATTGGAAAATATTATTTAATATATTTTCCTATAATTACCCCTTATTCATTTTTAAATAATTTCACTGAAGACTTGTATGTTAGGCTTCCCTAGTGGCTCAGATGGTAAAAAATCTACCTGCAATGCAGGAGACCTGGGCACAATCCCTTGGTAGGAAAATCCCCTGGAGAAGGACATGACTACCCAACTCCAGTATTCTAACCCAGGAAAGTCAAATCTTTGGTCAAAACTTTATTTGCAGAGATATATTTGAAAAAATATATATTTATCATTGTCAGTGGGAAATGGGAAGTTTTAACTAGGTCATCCAAAAATCTGTTCAAGGTTTCCCCAGTTGCCTTTCTTAGGGAAGTGCCTTAAGCTGGTGGATGAAAACCTAAATTACCCATCATTCTTGTAATTTGACCAATTCTACTTAAAAATGCCAGTTGTTTATTTTGCCTGGTTTTTGAAGGAATAGTTTCTCTGAATAACCACCGTTTCCCTATGTAATTAATTACCCCTCAACCCCAAAGTCTGTGGTTGGAAAGAGATACTTCTGACACCGCAACATTATTATCTTTCTCCACAGAACACCCAAGAGCTCTACCAGATGAGCCAAGATGGCTGAAGACCTGTGTGTTCTTCATTTTCAGAAGACAATTGCTCAGTCTGTCTTGGCACTTGAGGTTTGCATTTTTTCACTGCCACTCTAGAAAGAATAACACAAAGCCTGGTGTGGAGAAGTATTGAAAGGACGAAGGAACATCAACTGCTAACCAGTAAGGTCCCATCAACTGCTAACCAGGTAAGGTGCCTAGGCAGGTCGGTGGGATATGCCAGGCATTACTGAATAGCCCAGAAGTCTCTGGATTCTGGGTGTATTGTGTTCTTTGTTTCAGAGGCAGACATCATTTCAGTGTTTCTCCAGGAGACACACAAATCTTCAGTTTGCCTTATGGGCAACAATACATGAAAGGCATCATGCTCTTTTCAGAAAGTTCTACACACTAACACACTGGAAACGTGTCAAAGCAGAAGTATGATAGCTTGCCCTAGATCATTAAATTCAGTAGTTAGATGGAAACACTTCCCCTCTCCCACATTAGCTCCTCATTCTCTATTTGATATAGGAAAATTGGACATCCAACAAGTTAAATGTGTTCTCAGAGTCACAAAACTAGTAAATGGCACAGCTGGCTTACTAAGCAGTATAGAAATTGGTTATTAACTGTTGGAGTCACCATATCACAACTGCCTCAAAGACACTGGAAAATTTTTCTCTACATGGATTCTAAACGCATGTGTGTTTCAGTTTCAGTGCAACACTAAGTAAAAAAAAAAACAAGGTACAAGAAAAATCAATGAAAACAGTGATCAAAAGTATCTCTCTCTTTATACATAGACAGATAAATCTATAGAGTCTAATATCTATCTTAGATCTAACAAAGCACATTCTTAAGACTATACATAAGTTCTATAATTTCAACTTGTTCTAATTCATGCTGAAAATTCTTATCCGTCCATTGCAAATTGGTTGAGCTTTTTAGAATGCCTTAACTATGTCCATTTTATTCAAATTCTAGGCTTCTATTTTAAATTCCCTATTTTCAAGGTAATAGAATAAGATATTAGAAATTCTAATATTCGCTGAAATGTTTTTCAAGGCATGAAAATCAAATCTGAAGAGAAATTGTTCTTAATTTATTTTCTCAATCTTTTCAGTATAGGTGATAAAGCTATGAGCTAGTTTGCCAGGTATTGGAAGGCTGAAAAAAGTGTTGAATGGTAGCACAGAATCCAAATTAAGGTATGAAGAGGATAATAATTAACTATAAAACCACTTAGGAGAGACTCTTCCCAGCAGTATCAAAGTGTTACATAGAAACAGCAGCACATTTGAGCCCAAACTGCCGTCATTAGCATATATTAAAAAGAAACGTTCTCACATGCACTCTCCTTCGTTTAATAACCAGTTCAGTATGCACAACATAAAGACAAAAAAATAGCTAAATGCAGAAAATACATTCTGCTCAAGACTCTCTGCATTTTCCAGTTTGCAAATATCTCAGAGACTAATGAATCTGGAGATAGAGAAAAACCTGTAGTTATGAGCGAGTAAGCCTAGGTTGAAGGAAAACAGCTAAAATTAAAATCCCAGGAATTTCAACGAGTTTATAAGCAGTCTCTGGATAGTATGAGGGAATAAGGCTTCCTTCTTTTGCACCCCTCAACACAGCTATAAGTTTTCTGAATGCACCACATCACAGGTTACTAAGATGGGCTATCTGCTTATCAATACGTGAGGGGAAGAGTCTTCGAACTGTAAGGAGAATATAGTCTCTCCTCTGGAATCATCTCAATTTATCAGTTATGTTATCTTCTGAATAGATATTTTGCATTGATCATGAGAAAGCCATTCTAGCATCAATCTTAGAAGAATACAACTGGTATCATTGCTTTATGAAGATACAAACCAATAAAAGCAACTTTAAAGAGTACAGATTCTTTAATGGCTTTTTATTTTTTCCTTTTCAGAAGGTTTTCTTCAGTGATACATTGGCTAGTTTTAAACAAGTCATGGAATGCTATCCACATCTTTCCTAACCCACAGTCAAATAAAAATACATACTGCCCTCAGGGTTCAACTAATCTTAAAACAATCTCAACAGTGTGGGGAGAAAAGGTTACTAAAAACAGAAATATGGCAATCTTTTTTACAAATGCCTTATATTGTGAAAGCTAATATTATGTAATAAATACCAGTAAGCAGCTTTGACTTTCTACTTCTGTCTACCTGGTCAGTGTGGCTAAATCAACCTTGTCCCTGTGGAGAAAAACAACTCTGAAGTTATATTTTACTCATACTCAGGAGTATATTGATGTGGATTCCAAATGGAGAGAAGTCGGTTTTACTAGAATCTTTATGTTTTGGTTTATTATCCCCCTTTTGCTAAGCACAAGCACTTTAAATTATATTTCCTTTCAAGTTGGATAAAAGCAGTTAACATAACCTCATACACTTCTTATCAAGAGAACTTAATTACAATCTCAATTTTAATAAGATATTTTTCCTTCTTGCTTTTCACTCAATCTGAGGTGCCCCTGATCAAATATGACATATACTCCTACCATCTTTAATACACTCTACTGTCACTGTTAAACACCTTTTTTATCTTTCTTAATCACCTCAGTTCAGTTTAGTCACTCAGTCGTGTCCAACTCTTGGCGACCCCATGAACTGCAGCACGCCAAGCCAACCTGTCCATCGCCAACTCCCAGAGTTTACTCAAACTCATGTCCATCGAGTCAGTGATGCCATCCAGCCATCTCATCCTCTGTCATCCCCTTCTCCTCCCATCTTCAATCTTTCCCAGCATCAGATTCTTTTCCAATGAGTCAGCTCTTCACATCAGGTGGCCAAAGGATTGGCATTTCAGCTTCAACATCAGTCCTTCCAATGAATATTCAGGACTGATTTCCTTTGGATGGACTGGTTGGATCTCCTTGCAGTTCAAGGGACTCTCAAGAGTCTTCTCCAAAACCACAGTTCAAAAGTATCAATTCTTCAGTGCTCAGCTTTCTTCACAGTCCGACTCTCAAATCCATACATGACCACTGGAAAAAACAGCCTTGACTAGACGGACCTTTGTTGGCAAAGCAATGACTCTGATTTTTAATATGCTGTCTAGGTTGGTCATAAATTACCTTCCAAAGAGTAAGTGTCTTTTAATTTCATGGCTGCAGTCACCATCTGCAGTGATTTTGGAGCCCAAATAAAGTCTGCCACTGTTCTCACTGTTTCTCCATCTATTTGCCATGAAGTGATGGGATCAGATGCCATGACCTTTGTTTTCTGAATGTTGAGCCAACTTTTTCACTCTCCTCTTTTACTTTCATCATGAGATTTTTTAGTTCTTCACTTTCTGCCATTAAGTGTGTTGCCATCTGTGTATCTGAGGTTATTGACATTTCTCCTAGCAATCTTGATTCCAGCTTGTGCTTCATCCATCCCAGCATTTCTCATGATGTACTCTGCATGTAAGTTAAATAATCAGGGTAACAATATATAGCCTTGACGTACTCCTTTTCCTATTTGGAAACAGTCTGTTGTTTCATGTCCAGTTCTAACTGTTGCTTCCTGACCTGCATACAGGTTTCCCAAGAGGCAGGTCAGGTGGCCTGGTTATCCCATCTCTTTCAGAATTTTCCACAGTTTATTGTGATCCACACAGTCAAAGGCTTTGGCATAGTCAATAAAGAAGAAATAGATGTTTTTCTGAAACTCTGTTGCTTCTTTGATGATCCAACGGATTCTGCAATTTGTTCTCTGGTTCCCCTGCCTTTTCCAAAATCATCTTGAACATCTTAATCACCTAGGAGTAGGTAATAGGTTTTTTTACTTAATATTCCCAGTAATTAGCACCTTCTTTGCACATAATATTAAATGGAGCTTTAAAAATAAATGCTTGAGTGAGCTTATTAATTGGTATTTTTAAACATTAACTTCTCCAGATTAATTATTACCTTGCACAGTACATTTAAGACAATTACACTATTGGGAGTGAAATGTATATAGCAAAGGCTTCAGTGACAAAAGCAAACATTTATGCA
The DNA here is from genome assembly GCF_032405125.1 of Capricornis sumatraensis. NCBI lineage: Eukaryota > Metazoa > Chordata > Mammalia > Artiodactyla > Bovidae > Capricornis > Capricornis sumatraensis. The sequence continues at coordinate 8,687,412 of NC_091089.1, read as the reverse complement.
CAAACTACTTTGCTTTCTCAGAAATTATTTAATTGCACTTTAATTTTCTGAATAATATGCTGGTCACCAATAAACCACAAATTCATAAGGACATACTGTATTCTAAAATAATTCCAACAAATAAATGTTAAAAGTGTTCTTACTGTTGTGTTTTTTGAATGAGTTAAATTACTAAAATAAAGCTTTAACTGAAGTGAAAAACTAAAATGATAAAACATAGAATAATAAATAATAAAAAACATAGAGCTGCAAAAGATAAAATATAACTAGCTGCACATTCAACTGTAGATAGTTATATGCAAAAGGACAAATCAAAACAAAGGATCGTATGATGAAAACATCACTGCCAGTGGTTTATAGGACTTTGTAATTAACATTGAGCAAAGGGCTACAGGGACCAGACTTATGCTACCACGGCCAATGAAGCAATAAGCTATACACAGAATAGAGAGACTGATATTTAATTCTGTGGCAAATCTTATCTGTATTTTTATGTACCATTGTATATAATCTTACATATATGATAAAAATTTTATTGTATGCCTGTATTTGCACTGCTATTTGATATGTAGAAATATTTTGTGTGTGTGTTTAGCTGAGGAGAGATAACAATGAATGACCACAAACATACTCTGTTATTGTTAAAACTTGTAATTCAGTTATTTCAGTTAGCAAGAAACAAAGCTCTTTATGTACAAAGAATGAGTGCTGAAGAGGAAGCAGATACGGTGCATAATGATGTAGCAATATACTCATCAGTATCAGTTCAGTTCAGTCGCTCAGGCGTGTCCGACTCTTTGCGACCCCATGAATCGCAGCACACCAGGCCTCCCTGTCCATCACCAAATCCCGAGGTTCACTCAGACTCATGTCCATCGAGTCAGTGATGCCATCCAGCCATCTCATCCTCTGTCGTCCCCTTCTCCTCCTGTCCCCAATCCCTCCCAGCAGCAGGATCTTTTCCAATGAGTCAACTCTTCTCATGAGGTGGCCAAAGTACTGGAGTTTCAGCTTTAGCATCATTCCTTCCAAAGAAATCCCAGGGTTGATCTTCTTCAGAATGGACTGGTTGGATCTCCTTGCAGTGCAAGGGACTCTCAAGAGTCTCCAAACTACAGTTCAAACACGTCAATTCTTCGGCACTCAACTTGCTTCACAGTCCAACTCCCAAATCCATACATGACTACTGGAAAAATCATAGCATTGGCTAGATGGACCTTAGTTGGCAAAGTAATGTCTCTGCTTTTGAATATGCTATCTAGGTTGGTAATAACTTTTCCTCCAAGGAGTAAGCATCTTTTAATTTCATGGCTGCAGTCACTATCTGCAGTGATTTTGGAGCCCCCCAAAAATAAAGTCTGACACTGTTTCCACTGTTTCCCATCTACTTCCCATGAAGTTATGGGACCAGATACCATGATCTTACTTTTCTGAATGTTGAGCTTTAAGCCAGCTTTTTCACTCTCCTCTTTCACTTTCATCAAGAGGCTTTTTAGTCCCTCTTCACTTTTTGCCGTAAGGGTGGTGTCATCTGCATATCTGAGGTTATTGATATTTCTCCCAGCAATCTTGATTCCAGCTTGTTTCTTCCAGTCCAGCATTTCTCATGATGTACTCTGCATATAAGTCACATAAGCAGGGTGACAATATACAGCCTTGACGTACTCCTTTTCCTATTTGGAACCAGTCTGTTGTTCCATGTCCAGTTCTCACAGTTGCTTCCTGACCTGCATACAGATTTCTCAAGAGGCAGGTCAGGTGGTCTGGTATTCCTATCGCTCTCAGAATTTTCCACAGTTTATTGTGATCCACACAGTCAAAGGCTTTGGCATAGTCAATAAAGTAGAAATAGATGTTTTTCTGGAACTCTCTTGCTTTTTCCATGATCCAGCAGATGTTGGCAAGTTGATCTCTGGTTCCTCTGCCTTTTCTAAAACCAGCTTGAACATCAGGAATTCACTGTTCACGTATTGCTGAAGTCTGGCTTGGAGAATTTTGAGCATTACTTTACTAGCGTGTGAGATGAGTGCAATTGTGTGGTAGTTTGTGCATTCTTTGGCATTGCCTTTCTTTGGGATTAGAATGAATACTGACCTTTACCAGCCCTGTGGCCACTGTTGAGTTTTCCAAATTTGCTGGCATATTGAGTGTAGCACTTTTACAGCATCATCTTTCAGGATTTGAAAGAGCTCCAGTGGAATTCCATCACCTCCACTAGCTTTGTTCATAGTGATACTTTCTAAGGCCCACTTGACTTCACATTCCAGGATGTCTGGCTCTAGATTAGTGGTCACACCATCGTGATTATCCGGGTTGTGAAGATCTTTTTTGTACAGTTCTTCTGTGTATTCTTGCCACCTCTTCTTAATATCTTTTTCTTCTATTAGGTCCAGACCATTTCTGTCCTTTATTGAGCCCATCTTTGCATGAAATATTCCCTTGGTATCTCTAATTTTCTTGAAGAGATCTCTAGTCTTTCCCCATTCTGTTTTTTTCCCCTATTTCTTTGCATTGATTGCTGAAGAAAGCTTTCTTGTCTCTTTTTTGCTATTCTTTGGAACTCTGTATTCAGATGCTTATATCTTTCCTTTTCTTCTTTGCTTTTTGCCTCTCTTCTTTTCACAGCTATTTGTATGGCCTCCCCAGACAGCCGTTTTGCTTTTTTGTATTTCTTTTCCATGGGGATGGCCTTGATCCCTGTCTCCTGTACAATGTCATGAACCTCATTCCATAGTTCATCAGGCACTCTATCTATCAGATCTAGGCCCTTAAATCTATTTCTCACTTCCACCGTATAATCAGAAGGGGTTTGATTTAGGTCATACCTGAATGGTCTAGCAGTTTTCCCTACTTTCTTCAATTTACTTCTGAATTGGTAATAAGGAGTTCATGATCTGAGCCACAGTCAGCTCCTGGTCGTTTTGGTTGACTGTATAGAGCTTCTCCATCTTTGGCTGCAAAGAATATAATCAATTGGATTTTGGTGTTGACCATCTGGTGATGTCCATGTGTAGAGTCCTCTCTTGTGTTGTTGGAAGAGGGTGTTTGCTATGGCCAGTGCATTTTCTTGGCAAAACTCTATTAGTCTTTGCCCTGCTTCATTCTGCATTCCAAGGTCAAATTTGCCTGTTACTTCAGGTGTTTCTTGACTTCCTACTTTTGCATTCCAGTCCCCTATAATGAAAAGGGCATCTTTTTTGGGTGTTAGTTCTAAAAGGTCTTGTATTTCTTGATAGAAACGTTCAACTTCAGTTTCTTCAGTGTTACTGGTTGGGGCATAGACTTGGATAACTGTGATATTGAATGGCTTGCCTTGGAGACAAAAAGAGATCATTCTGTCATTTTTGAGATTGTATCCAAGTACTGCATTTCAGACTCTTTTGTTGACCATGATGGCTACTCCATTTCTTCTGAGGGATTCCTGCCCACAGTAGTAGATATGATGGTCATCTGAGTTAAATTCACCCATTCCAGTTCATTTTAGTTCGCTGATTTCTAGAATGTTGACGTTCACTCTTGCCATCTGTTTGATTACTTCCAATTTGCCTTGATTCATGGACCTGACATTCCAGGTTCCTATGCAATATTGCTCTTTAAGCATCGGATCTTGCTTCTATCACCAGTCATATCCACAGCTGGGTATTGTTTTTGCTTTGCCTCCATTCCTTCATTCTTTCTGGACTTATATCTCCACTGATCTCCAGTAGCATTTTGGGCACCTACTGACCTGGGGAGTTCCTCTTTCAGTATCCTATCATTTTGCCTTTCATACTGTTCATGGGGTTCTCAAGTCAAGAATACTGAAGTGGTTTGCCATTCCCTTCTCCAGTGGACCACACTCTGTTGTACTTCTCTACCATGACTCGCCTGTCTTGGGTTGACCCACAGGCATGGCTTAGTTTCTTTGAGTTAGACAATGCTGTGGTCCTAGTGTGATTAGATTGACTAGTTTTCTGTGAGTATGGTTTCAGTATGGTTTCATCTGCCCTCTGATGCCCTCTTGCAACACCTACCATCTTATTTGGGTTTCTCTTACCTTGGGCGTGGGATATCTCTTCACGGCTGCTCCAGCAAAGCGCAGCTGCTGCTCCTTCCCTTGGATGAGGGGTATCTCCTCACCACTGCCCTTCCTGACCTTCAATGTGAGATAGCTCCTCTAGGCCCTCCTGCGCCCACGCAGCCACCGCTCCTTGGACATGGGGTAGCTCCCAGCCACCCCCGACCTTGGACGCTGGGTAGCTCCTCTCGGCTGTTCCTGCGCCATCGCAGCCTGGCACTCTCGGCCGCTGCCCCTGACCTCAGACGCAGGGTAGCTCCTCTTGGCTGCTGCCCTTCAGGAATGGGGTCCTCCTGGCTTCTGCCCCTGACCTTGGACGTGGGTTAGCTCCTCTCAGCCATGCTTAGTTCACCGGTCGCGGCCGCCTGCGCTTAGGAACCACTGTAATTTACTATCATCAGGTTAATCATGTTTGAAGAAATCCTCATTTTTCAAACCCTTTACAGTTGGGTCCATGCTTCCTTTGTGCATGCCGTGACTGTATTTCAGAATGTATTCTCAATAATATTTGAAACAAAAATCATGATTGGTTTTAGACCTATGACAGCTAATAGCTAAAATGTACTAGAACTTTCTAAGTTTCTACAATAGAATCTCAGTTGCTATCATTATATAGTCATCTGATTATAGTTTTATCACTATCAGTATTCTTGAAATTAGGTACTACTAAGGTTCTGGAAGTATTTCAAAGTGATTTGTAATCCACCTTACATTGTGAAACAGCTGAGTCCTAATACAGCTGAAGGAATTTTAAATGATCTTTATGCAACCCTCACATTTAGGAACAATAGAAGTATGCATCCATCTCATAGAATAAAACTATTTTAACATTTTAATAATTGAGTGTCTATATTTCTTTAAGGATTAAGGTAAGATTAAATTTCATGAACACCTTATATAAAAAGCCATTTTTCCCTTCATAACTGATAAGGGCAGGAGGCCTATGTAGTCATTCAGAACATCCCCTGCTTTGAGTTTAATGCCTGAGGAACAGCAATCTCACTACTGGGCATATACCCTGAGAAAAATCATAATTCAGAAAGATGCATGTACCCCAATATTCAGTGTAGCACTATCACAATAGTCAGGGTATGGCAACAACTTCGATGTCCATCCACAGATGAATGGATAAAGAAGATGTGGTCCATATATACAGTACAATGTTACTCAGCCATAAAAAGGAACAAAACTGGGTCATTTGTAGTGATTTGGATAAACCTAGAATTTTTCATACAGAGTGAAGTAAGTCAGAAAAAGAAAAACAAATATCATACATTAAGGCTCAGACTGTAAAGAATCTGCCTGCAATGGAGGAGCCACGAGTTTGATCCCTGGGTCAGGAAGTTTCCTTGGAGAAGGGGATGGTAACACACTCCAGATTCTTGCCTGGGAAACCCTATGGACAGAAGAGACTGGCAGGCTACACCCTATGGGATTACAAAGAGTCAGACATAACTGAGTGACTCACATTCATATATATATATATAATATGTGTGTGTGTGTGTGTGTGTGTGTGTGTGCGCGCGCGCACATATAAAATCTAGAAAAAAATGGTACTGATGTTCCTAGTTTCAGGGCAGGATTGGAGAAGCACACACAGAGAATGGGCTTGTGGACATAGCTGGGGAAAGAGGGGTGGGCTGAATTGCGGGAGTAACTTTGACCTATATACACAGCCATGTGTATAGGAAGCAGGAGGCTGCTGTACCATGCAGGGAGCTCAGCTCGGTGCTCTGTGATGATCCAGAAGGGTGGGAAGCAGGGTGCCGGAGGTCCAAGAGGGAGGGGACCCATGTATACGTGGAGCTGACTCACTTTGTCATACTGCAGAAACTGACCCAACATTGTAAAGCAATTATACTCCAATTAAAAATATATTAAGATGCCCTGGGCCACTGTCTCAAGCTCTGGAGGTGAGATCCAGTGGCACAGAGAAGCATCGTCTCATGCATGGACTCCGTGCTGCAGTCCCCCAGGGTGGTTCCTAGCGCCCCCCTCTGCTCCCTGGCTCCCAGTTTTCACCTGCCTTCCCGTCCTCTGCTTGACCCTCTTAACCACACCCATCTGCCATGTCTGGATGGAAGCAACCGGGTACCTGAGGGATGGTGGGCTCACGTTGTCTTCTGGCTGGACCTTGGACCCAGACAAGTTGGGTCCTGGATGTGCTCTGTATCGGAGGCAGGAAAATGGTACCTGTCCCTGCCCTGGTGTGATGATGTTACAGACATCCAAGGAGATGATCTCATGGGCCCACCTCCATCCCTGATACAGGGACTGAGCATTTCCACTGTGACTGTTGCCATCCCATGGGGTCCTGAGTCTGCCCTGTGTTGGGAACATTGACCTCCTAGCTCTTGCCTGGGTTCTATATTATCATTTTGCTCTTGATTCTGCAAAATGTGTTGCTCGCTCCAACCTCATGTGAGAATAATGTGCACTATAAAGTACAGGTATATAAAATCCTACCAGCACACTTGGAAGCATATTATGTTCTTACGGTGGGGGCGGGCATCAATTTTTGTTCAACTAACATGAAGCAAGATATTTTAAGGGTGTAGAAGATGTTTGACCAACTACTTAAGGAGGCAGGGAAAATGAGAAGAGTTAACTGAGCAGAGAAGATGAAATTTGAATTAGGCCTCTTAAATGATGAGTGAAGTTCGATAGGCAGAAATGAAACAGAAAAAAGTTATTCTAGATATTGGGAGCAAAGTGAGAATAACTAAGGAAGAGAGAGATTGAACAATACGTGATTTGTCCATGGAGTTGGAATTCAGAGCATCTGAAAGTGGGAGAAGAAGATAAAACTTGGCAATTGTAGAAAGAAGGGATTATCATGTTGTTAGACTCTAGAATTTGTTCATGAATAATAGTCATTATCAAATATTTTAGAGACATGAAGCTTATTTTAAAAGCAAAGATTTCAAAGCTGGAATATAACTGTTGGTCAAATTTCCCAACAGCATGGACATATTTCAGGTCGATTTCTTGTTACAAAACACTGAACCAGCGTTTCTCCCCTGAATATCAACCTCTTGGGAGCCTCAGCCCGAACAAATAGAATACAAACAGAATTTAGCAGATGAACTCTTTCTGGTCCATGGTAACTTTGAAATCAGGGAAACTCCTTCCTAGAAGTGAGATATGCCAGACATGTTACTCTGTAGAAAGAATGCTACTCATTAGGGATTATCTTATATATACATATTTCTTAAATCAGTTAAGCTCTTCACTGTTTAAGTGGACTAAATTTTTAAGTATTATATACTTGATCCCTGGTGAATCTCGATGTAGGGGTTTTCATACACAATGGTTCAAAGCAAACACTCAAACATTAAAATCACTAAGCGTATTTAACATGACAGCCACATGGTAATGAAGGGACAATAAAGCCTACCCCAATTACAGACAGTGACACAGGAATCCTGTGATTTATGAACTCAGTGACACCTAGATAGATCAGATTATTAATCAGTATTTAGATAATTGCTATTTGGATTCTGCTTAGCATTTCTTTAGAAATTTAGATTCTTAGTGGTAGTGTTTCTAAAGCTTATGGAGAGTTCTGAGGTATCCTCCATGTTCAGGAAGTCATTTGCTGTGTATGTGTTGTGTTTGTGTTTTATTTGTGTCTGCTCCTGCTGCTGCTAAGTCGCTTCAGTCGTGTCCGACTCTGTGTGACCCCATAGGCGGCAGCCCACCAGCCTCCCCCATCCCTGGCATTCTCCAGGCAAGAACACTGGAGTGGGTTGCCATTTCCCTCTCCAATGCATGAAAGTGAAAAGTGAAAGTGAAGTCACTCAGTTGTGTCCTACTCTCAGCAAGCCGACCCTCTCTGCTGCCTACCAGGCTCCTCTGTCCACAGGGTTTCCAGGCCAGAGTACTGGAGTGGTATTTGTGTCTACCAGTATGCAAATGACAACACAAATAAGGAATTATGGAAATAACTTGCTATTAGAAGACCGAAGAGAGCGTCTAGGTATATTCATTTCATTCAAGGTATTTCCTTCAATGCAATGACTCCTTGAGTTAAAATGCAGATACTGACAAATGTCACATTGATTTTTAATGACAGTAAGCTTCATTTCTCAGTATAATCAGAGGACTTACTGTGTTGGAAAAATCCAGTAAGCACAATTCATTGACTCAAAATATTGATATAGATGCATGTGGTGTTACTTTATAAAGCTATAAAATTTTACAACAGTTGAATCATTCAAGCCTAAAAGAAGCCACGTACTAACTAGACTCTTGGCGCTTGGTCATCACATCTGGAGAAGTGGCTTAAGTCATAGGAAATAATTCAGATGATATAGAAATCTGACTTGGTATAAAACAGAATGGTTTCATTTGAGGCAGAAAATTCTCCCACAGATTCTGCTATTAAAATCTATCAAACATCACTTAAGCACTCTACCTAAGGAGTTATTTTACAGAGCACCTTCAAGGAAGCTATGACACTGTAAAGTTCATCTATGTTCAAGAAAAAGGCAAGTGAAGCAGAGCCTTAATTTGTGCATTCTGGCTCCCCAGGGTGGCTTGAGAAGCAGTTTTCTCTACCTGAAATACTCTTGTAGCTACCAAGATTTGATAAGGAAAACCACTCTTTGGTCCAAGTGAGCAGTGTTTCAATCCTGGTAACTGGAGATTTATTACACAAATTAGGGTGTCTTTGGGGCTTCTCTGGTGGCCCAGATGGTAAAGAATCTGCCTACAATGCAGGAGACCTGGGTTCGATCCCTGGGTGTGGAAGATCCCCTGGAGAAGAGAATGGTAACCCACTCTACTATTCTTGCCTGGAAAATTCCAAGGACAAAGGAACCTGGTGGGCTACAGTCCATGGGGTGTCAAAGAATCAGACACAACTGAGTGGCTAATTTTCTCTTTTATTTTTTTAGGGTGTCTTTGAGCATAAGCAAAGGGAGAATATATTCAGACACTTTAAGTGTCTATAAAAAGACACTTTTGCAAAACTCAAGAATTTTGGCTTATGCTGAGATGACATCAAACTTAATGCCCTACACCCCCAAAGCTGGTATTCCCGATCATTTGCCAACTGCAAGTGTTGCCTGAAAATGAGTTCAGAGGATGGTGCCTTCTCTGTGTCTTCTGTTTTCCAAATCTCCTGTGAATCCCTCTCTTTGGCAGACTCTGACCTAGAATTTTACTGGTAATGAGATATTGGGAGATGTTCTTCCTGGATTTCTCCCTGAGGAGTCAAAGAGACTCTTATAGGTGTGTTTTGAAAGCTCAGGTAAACTGAACCCAACCATCGTGTTGCTAACTCTACACCCATAGATGACATTCTAAAGAAGTTTAAACTGCTGGGCAATTAAAAATTCCATTCTGCATCTGCCTACCACGAAGAACGTTTTTCTCATAAAACCAAATTTGTACTCCTCCAAGTCATAATATCTTCCTCTGAGTCAACATTCTTTTTCTGGCTCAGCTACATGGTCTCTTTTGAATATCCAGGAATCTTTAGCAGTGCTTTACAGAAAAGAATAGAGGAAGGTGATTAGGAAAACTGATTAAAATACAGTGTGGCTTAAATATGCTATCTACTTATAAATAAATATTTGTACGTAAATGTGTCCACATAACTGCACGTGCCTGGAGGCATGTGTGTCTGGATAAAGGGAGCAAAACACACATAATGATTGCAATTCGGGAGTTCTCATATCTGAAACTTCCCTTGTGGTCATAGTTGGTTGGTGTATCTTATTTTCTCTCTACAGTCAACATTCCTTTAGTTTCAGAAAGTCATTCAGTGGACAATATTTCACCATTCTGCAGACTGACCTCCAAACTTTTGCTCCTGAATAGTCTATGTCCTTCTTGTTCCTACCTGTGTTAGTTTGTTGAAGTCTTCTAGCAAAATTTATCGTTAAGTATCAGGGTATCCTGGTGGCTCAGACGGTAAAGTGTCTGCCTATAATGTGGGAAACCCAAGTTCAGTCCCTGGGTCAGGAAGATCCTCTGGAGGAGGAAATGGCAACCCACTCCAGTACTCTTGCCTGCAAAATCTTACGGATGGAGGAGCGTGGTAGGCGACAGTCTCTGGGGTCGCAAAGAGTCAGACACGACTGAGTGACTTCACTAGTGAATTTACTAGTGAACTATAGGGGTATCATGAGAACCCCACTCTTCTTCTTAATGATATAATCAAGCACTTCAGTCTATACTATAATCCCTCTCATTTTTACTTTTGGTAAAACACCATGAGGAGCCCAAAGGGTCAGTTAGCAGTGTTATCTTCTAAGGCAGCTGTATTGTTTTGTGACCCCCGAGCAAAGCATTTCTTCTCCAGTCACCAGGTGGCTGGCCCAGCAAATAAAGATAAAAGCTATATTTTGCAAGTGGAAATGAGGCTTTGTTATAACGAAAGTAGCTATCCCTCCACCCTTTAATGTGCAAGGCCACGTACTCAGACTATAGGGAAAATGGCCCTGTACATGGATCTCAGGGAGAAAGCCTATACATCAACTTGTAAGTCAACTCCTAAGACCTGCAAGTTGTCATCAGCACATGGTGAATGGATCAGGGGTGACATGATTTAGAAGAAGGCTATATTATATGTCCAAGAGGAAGGGCTATCATGAGATGAGTTGTGAGTTGAGATAAATAAAATGGACACACTGAAGCCTAGAAAGAAAACAGAGGGAAAATAGGGAAGAGATTGTGTCTTGGACAACTGATATCCGGGGAGAGGAAAGGCAAGAGGTTATGGTAGGTTTGTTGAATGAAACTGATGCTTTTGTTCAGTGCCTGTTAACTGCAGGTGGTGACACCCTGTAGTCAGACACTAGCTTTTCATTCCTGATTATGTTCACACTCATAAGTGGACCATTCCACCATTTAATTTTCCCCAGTACATAAATACATAATAGAAATTTCCAATGAAATGTCATAACTATTTCACAAAAAATACACTCCCCCTTTCACAGCTAGAAATAGTCTCTCTTAAACCAAAGAGATCTAAAGTCAGGCGGTAGGACAGTCTTCTGTTCTACATGGACGGAAGGGCCTTTTAGCAACTGCAATTTATATTTCAGGAATTCAAAAATACTAAAATCTAAGTGAAGGTTTTCTGACCAAATCATAATCATTTTAAAGGGAAAATATAGAAATTCTCTATTACAGCATCCTGAGTATAATAGTGAACATAATATATCTTATACAAAAATGAGTCAAAAATAAAATGCAGAAAATTTCTTCTTAATTTATGAAGTTGATCTAAGTTTTTAAAGGACTCTACTGAGATGCTGTACTTATTAAGTGACATAAATGAGACTTGATTCCTATCACTGTAATATTTCAGAATCCATAAAATTGGCAATTCCGTCCATTCTGAAGGAGATCAGCCCTGGGATTTCTTTGGAAGGAATGATGCTAAGGCTGAAACTCCAGTACTTTGGCCACCTCATGCGAAGAGTTGACTCATTGGAAAAGACTCTGATGCTGGAAGGGATTGGGGGGAAGAGGAGAAGGGGACGACAGAGGATGAGATGGCTGGATGGCATCACTGACTCGATGGACGTGAGTCTGAGTGAACTCTGGGAGTTGGTGATGGACAGGGATGCCTGGCGTGCTGCGATTCATGGGGTCACAAAGAGTCAGACATAACTGAGAGACTGAACTGAACTGATTTCAGTATATACATTTATGTGTGCATGCTAAGTCACTTCAGTTGTGTCTGACTCTTTGCAACCTCATGGACAATAGTCTGCCAGGCTCCTCTGTCCATGGGGATTCTCCAGGCAATAAAACTGGAGTGGGTTGCTGTGACCTGCTCCAGTATGTGTGTGTATACACACACACATGCATATGTGTCATTCTGGATACCATTTTTAAGCCAATAAATTAGTTTCACATCCAATTTTGTTTAAACTGTTTAGTTTAAAATTCAACATTGATCTTAGTGTATTTTAAGGAGAGGAACATATTGTGAGACATTTTTAAGACTCATCAATTGTGGAGAAATATCATCTTAAAGTCAACTGGTTGACCTGAAATGGTATGACCCTTTCTAGAACAAAGGACAAAGAAACTGGCAGGACAAGTAACTCAACAGGAGAAACTTACATAGAAGCCTTCTTTCTCTCTTCATCACAACATGAACATATACCAACAAAACAGTACAGATGTTAGGTAAAAATCTCTGCTTTCTTGTAAGTGGTACAAAGACTGTTATTCTGCCATGAAGATACAGCCAACTCTGTTGGTAAACTAGAGAGCTTAATTTTCCTACAAAACAGTATCTAAATATACAGATAAGCTTAACAAGAATAGGGTAAGTACAAGTCACCTTAGATACCATGTCCATTTCTATCCTAGAAATCTACACTTTGGAGTAATAAAGATAATTTTTTAACTACTAAAATTGCCTAATGATATTACTCTTTTTTAAGGCAATGTGATTTTGGCCACTCTAATTAGTGATGCTCATTTTGTGAATCCAGTTAATTTATTCTCTCACAAGAATACTGTTCAAGTGTTTCCCAGGAGGACACTGATGGACTGTGATGGTGAGGTGGGGCTAATAACAGAGCTGGTCTGTGTGTAAGGCTGCAAGAGCATCTCCTCACATTTCTCATCCTTCTCAGGATAGAGAAGCATACATACGAGTGTATATAGTACAGAAAATCAGCCAAGACCTACTCTACAGCAAGAGAACTACAGTCAGTATTTTGTGATAACTTACAAGGCTACCCACTCCAGTATTATTGGGCTTCCCTGGTGGCTCAGATGGTAAGGAATCTGCCTGCAATGCAGGAGACCTAGGTTCAACCCCTGGGTTGGGAAGATCCCCTGGAAGAGGGCATGGCAACCACTCCAGTATTTTTGCCTGAAAAATCCAGATGGACAGAGGAGCCTGGTGGACTCCAGTCCAGGGAGTCACAAAGAGCCGGACATGACTGAGCAAATAAGCACATGAGAGAAAATAGTCTCTAAAGGCAAGCTATGCTGCAGTCCATGGGGTATCAAAGAATTGGACACAATTGAGTGAACAACAATATACGTTGACTGTGTGTGTATATATATATATACACACACACATAACTGAATCACTTTGCTGTACACCTGAAACTAACACAATGTTGGAAATTAACTACACTTCAATAAAAGGAAAGCAACAGTAACTATATAAATTAGTCTTTCCAAAAATTAATTCTGCTGACTGACAGCATTTAGCTATCTGAAAAGTGTAAGACAATTGATTGTGCATGTTTCACGTGTGCTCAGTCATGTCCAACTTTTTGTGACCTCGTGTATTGTAGCCCCCCAGGCTCCTCTGTCCATGGGATTCTCCAGGCAAGAACACCAGAGTGGGTTGCCATTTCCTCCAACAGGGGATTGTCCCAAGCCAGGGACTGAGCCTCTGTCTCCTGCATTGGCAGGCAGATTCTTTACCATTAAGCCATTACAGAGCAGTTATTTAAGAAAAAGTTTCCATTAATTTCTTTTCATTATTCAGTATATTTTTATTGTGGTAAAAATACAGAGAATGCCACCACTATCTATATCCAAAATTTCTCATGACTTCAAAGTGAAACTCTTGCCCTATAAATAAGAACTCTCCATTCCTCCCACCCTCAGCCCATGAGAACTTCTAATCTATTTCTATTTCTATGAATTTGTATATTATTGACATTCCATCTACGTGGACTCACAAAATATTTATCTTTTTGTGTCTGTCATATTTCACTTAGCATAATGTTTTCAAGGTTCGTTGGTTATATAGTTTTCAGAAATTCATTGCTTTTTATGGCTGAATTAGTCTATTGTATGTAAATGTCACATTTTGTTTAATCATCATCTGTTAATGGCCACTTGGGTTTTTCTACCTTTGGGTTATTGTGAATAATGCTGCTGTAAATGTTGGCATATATGTTTGTGTTAGCATCCGTGTTTTCAACTATTTGTCTATGTATCTAAAAGTCAATTTGCTGAGTCATATGGTAACTCTATATTCAACTTGAAGAACTGCCAAACTGCTTTTCACAATTTCTATACCATTTTTACCGTTTCATTTTCATGAATGCTCAAAATTCGTATAAGAGGCATAAAATTAAGACAAAACCAATCCTAGTTCTTAATATTTTATTATTAGAATTAACAACATAATACACATGGGAATTCACACTATGTGTCAGGTTTAGCTACCTCAGGATTGATAAAATGAGGTCATTATTGACAGAAATCTATGATTTGGTTATTTTCAAAACAGCATAAAGAGTTAAAAAGAGTGAATCATAACCAATTACCTTGCTGGAGCATACTTACACATTTACAGAAAAGAGAGCAAGAAAAGAATAAACTAGAGATGCAATGGTTATTCTAGCAGAATATTTCCTGTAGTAAATACTTCATTAACTTTTACTAGAAGAAAAATTAAATTTGGCATGTAAGTGTTTAAAGTGTGTGCAGAATTCTAAACAACAGAACAGAAAAATTGAATCCAATACAGAGGGGCATGAAAAACTTATTAAAATGTAAAAGGAGAGCAATGTCAGATAGGAAAATGCATATTATTTCTAGTGAAATAGAGAAATTTCTAAAAACACACACAGACACACAATGAACTTACAATTAATCTTAAGTTACATTCAGGAAAAACATTTCATAAACATTCTGCATGACTCATTAACTCCACACACACCTGTAACTTTCATAAACTGAGGAGATTATTGAAATTCAACTCATTTGGGATTTTAAGACAAACTCAATGATAGGTTGTGAAGTCACACCTTCATAGTGACATGCTCACACATGAAGACTAGAGATATAGTGAATTGTTCCTTCAACACCATGAAAATTTGGATTTGCAAACTCTTCAAGAAATCCCTATTTTAGAATCTCTCAAATGTACATACACATGTAAGTACACATATACACACATATGTATGCATACCCATACATATGCATATATATATTACACATACATATAAGTACACATATACACATAATACATGCATGTGTGTGTGTGTGTATATATACACACACACACACACACACACACACACACAATACACATATACATATATCGCAGGGATGGGGGAGCCTGGTGGGCTGCCATCTATGGGGTTGCACAAAGTCGGACACAACTGAAGCGACTTAGCAGCAGCAGCAGCAGCATATACACACATCCAAGAGATGCTAGAGAAACAGGTTCTTAGTCTTTTTGTCTTTGCTGCTGGGGTGATAGATCCAGTTCTAAGTGACAGACAGCCATAGATGAATGTCTCTTGTAACCACTTCAGTCCTCTTGCAAAGGCTCTGTCTGAATCACTGTGCAGAAAACCATCTACTCCCCAAATGCATTCAACCAGATGGAATTCTACTATGATTTGACTGAACATGTTCTTCAGAAGGCAGAACTAATTAAATATATCATGTTTTCTGACATCAGAAAAGGCATTCTACCCAGTGGACCATGTGGTGGGGGGGGACCTATTGCATATAAAGTCTTGATCTAAATAACTGTCAAAAATGCACTAAAATCTCCACCAAAAGAAATGGTGACGATAAATAGGGATTTCTTTCTTTTCTGGCCAGGTCAATATTGTAAATAGTGAAAATAAAATATGGTGGTTTTTCCTTGCTATGGGAGCTTTACAGTT
Organism: Capricornis sumatraensis; assembly: GCF_032405125.1. NCBI lineage: Eukaryota > Metazoa > Chordata > Mammalia > Artiodactyla > Bovidae > Capricornis > Capricornis sumatraensis. Next base: position 8,671,731 of record NC_091089.1, on the reverse strand, counting down.
TTATAATACTGGAATTGGGCCTTTGTGCACCTCTGTTTAGAAAAACCTTTGTTCTCACTCTACATGTTAAATATATAATTTGCAGATGGTTGTTTTTGATTTGATCTCTATTTCACATCAGAAAATAAGACATTTACTAAATCAAAAATATTAGACAAGTATTCTTGACCTGCTCTGATTTTTCTATATTCTATTATTGAGTTGATTCTAACTTATGATTACAGTTGTCACTGCATTCAAGATCAATATTAACAACCATAATTTACCGTTAAATTTTTTTCACCTTGTCAGCTTGATGTCACTCAGTATCTCAAAGGATAATGCATGCTTTCTCCCTAAACCATCATTTCTTTCTTTCTTGCATTTGTTTGTGCAATTATTTTTTCCAACTATTTCATATTCTTTATAGGACTTCCCTGGTGGCTTCAGATGGTAAAGCGTCTATTTACAATGTGGGAGACCCGGGTTAGAACCCTGGGTTGGGAAGATCCCCTGGAGAAGGAAATGGCAATCCACTCCAGTACTATTGCCTGGAAAATAACATGGACAGAGGAGACTGGTAGGCTACAGTCTATGGGGTCGCAAAGAGTCGGAGACGACTGAGCTCAGTATCTCTAAGGATAACTCATGCTTTCTCCCTAAACCATCATTTCTTTCTTTCTTGCATTTGTTTGTGCAATTACTTTTTCCAACTGTTTCATATTCTTCATTGGTAATATACAAATAATCCCAACTTCTGCTAATAATGCCTTATATGTGAACAAGAAATTGAAAACAGATGATGATTTTTAAAAAGAGTTTAAAGTATTTCCTAACTCAAATATAAGATTCCTTGTTCATTTCTCTAAAATAACCTTCTTTTTTTCTCCCTATTCTGTTATTTACCTGAGGCCAGAGTCTTACCAATTGTTCTTCTGGTTCTGTTTTTTATACCTCCTTCCAGCCTACAAAACCATTAACATATTTATCATCCTAAAATTATAATATATCCAAATAGTGAAGGACAGGGAAACCTGGTATGCTGCAGTCCATGGGGTCACAAAGAGTTGGGCCTGACTTAGCAACTGAACAACAACGCTGTATCATACTAAAACTCTTCAAACAGTTTCACAGATATCTACAGGATTAATCTTTAAAAAGTACCATCTGATTCTCTATTTTCTGTTCCCTTATTACACTCATTTATTATAATTCCTCTTTAAAACAAGTTGGTTTCCCTCCTAAAAGTCGTATATATACAGTGAGTCCAAATTATTCACTCCTCTTTCTAACCAGGCTGTTCTCCCATATAACTTCCCATGTCTCATCTGCAAAAAATCTCCTTTGAATTTCTATAGTATGAACCATTTACCCCATTATTTTGGTGGTTACTCATTTATCTTTTCACATAAAATTATTGTCATATTGCAAATTGTGTTTTCATAGCTTCAATCATGTCTTGGACTGTTTGTCTTTCAATTAGCGCTAACAGTTTGATAACAAGTTCATGTATGTATAGTTGAGCTCCTAAACTGAATTTAGGTATGAATTCACTGCATGATAAATAGTGACCAAAACCGGACTGACACTGAGAGGAAAAATGCATGCCCTACTTTTTCTCTAAAGCAGAATCATTCTTCCATATATGAGAGTTGGGATAGAAAATGTGAACTCTTAAAGCAGATTTACTAACTCATATGGAACATGCTTCCATGGGGAGGCCTTCGAAATCCCCAAAATAGCACATTCATAACATCCTTTCACAAATATACTTGCAGTCTCAACAGACATTTCTGAGCCCCTTATTGCATCTTGGTGCCTGAAAGATTCACAAGCCGCGTGGAAATGTGCTTGAAAACTTCCTGATATTAATGTTTTTGCTTGGTATAGACTTTGATGACATTATAAGAACTGTATTATATTAGCTTGATATGAAAATAACAAAATACAATGCTAATGCAACTTGATGAATGAGCACTAAACTCCCCATATTGTATTAACAGTAGATTAAGGAGACTATAAAACAACAATACAATGTGATGGATGAGATCCATGTTATTATCCACACTTAGGTGTAGAAAAAGAAAGTGCTTTCGTGTGTTGTACTTTCAGGTGACATGTTACATGCTATCACTGTATCAAAGTGTACTTGTGATTGCTGATTTTCTGTTCTGTACACTGATTATTTAGCCTGAAGTTATGGTAAATGAACCTATATTGCCTACTTCCCTTTTAAAATGGCATAGATAGGTGTATTCTATTGCTGTTTAAGATGCCTTCAAGGGATAGATTTTGGGAGCATCCTCATCCCTAGCCTTGCTTCCTACCACCATTCGGAATTTCTTACAATTCTGATAACTGGTAAGAAGGTTTCTTGGTAACCTTGAAGTCTCAGTCGTCTGTGTCAGAAAACTCAAAGAGATGACTGTCTTAGCAAATTCTGTTTGAGTCAAAATGAATAAAAATAAACCTTATAGAATCATTTATCTTTTCAACTCTGATCAGCTATTCCTTCTGAGTTTCTCTTCAATTGAAAATATCCCACAAACACTTAATTTCAAAGGCCTCATATCAATCTTTGACTTAGCCCTTTTGAACTACCCACAGACTCAATTATTTTCTGATAACCTTGTAGTTTGTTGTTCTCCTTCAGTTGCTAAGTTGTGTCTGACTCTGCGACCTTATAGGCTGGAGCATGCCAGGCTTCCTTGTCCTGTGCTATCTCCTGAAGTTTGCTCAAATTCATGTCCACTGAGTTGCTGAGGCTATCCAACCATCTCATCCTCTGCCACCCTCTTCTTCTTTTAACCTTGTGAAAGTCCAGGTCTCTCAGTCATGTCTGACTCTTTGTGACCCATCGAATTCTCCTGGCCAGAATACTGGAGTGGGTAGCCTTTCCCTTCTCCAGGATATCTTCCCTACCTGGGGATCGAATCCAGGTCTCCCACATTGCAGGTGGATTCTTTACCAACTGAACCACAAGGGAAGCCCAGGAATACTGGAGTGGGTAGCCTATCCCTTCTCCAGCAGATCTTCCTGACCAGTAATTGAACCAGGGTCTCCTGCACTGCAGGCGGGTTCTTTACCAACTGAGCTATCAGGGAAGCCCTTTTAACCTTGTAATACCTTTCAAATTTATCTTTCTGTCTAATTCCAAAGTATTGTACTTATTTTTCAGTCCCCCAATTATGGCCTTGAAAATGTGTTCCCTACATCCACTTCATGTCCAATCAAACATTCTTTTCCCAAATTAGTATCTTTTAAACAGCTTCAAGTATAATTGATACTAAAAAAAAAAAACTTCACACATTCAGCATGTACAGTTTGATTTGGACGTGCCTGGAAACTGATGAGGAAACCATCTTCACCAACACTTAGTTTTTTTAATAGTACCCTTCCTAAATTTAAGATGATACCTCATTTTAGTTTTGATTTGTGTTTCCTTGATGATTAATGATATTGAGAAGCATCTTTTCATATACCTGGTGGCCATTTGCCTGTCCTCTTTGGAAAGGGATCAGTTCAAGTCCCTTCCTCAATTTTAAAATTGGGTTATTCTTACTTTTGAGTGATAGGAGTTCATTAGATATTATGGAAAATTTAATTCCTTATAATATACATATATATGTAATATACATACAAATTATATATTGTATTATTTGCAAATATTAACTTCCCATTCTGTTGTCTGTTTCCTTTGCTGTGCAGAAGCTTTTCAGTTTACTGCAGCCCTGCTTGTCTATATTTCCTTTTGTTGCTTGTTCTTTTTGTGTCCTATCAAACAAATCATTGCCAAGATCAGTTTGTCTAGGTGTTCTACAGTTTTGGCTTACTGAAGGGTGAAAACTTGAGAGCATTTCTCCTCTAAGAGAAGGTAAAATGATGATGCCCACTCCTGCCACTGATGTTCTAGACAGCATTAGAAGCCCTTGCCAGAACAGTTGGACAAAAAAAAAAAAAAAAAAGAAAGAAAGAAAGCCCATCCACATCAGAAAGGAAGAAGTGAAATTACCTCTGTTAGCAGAAGACATGGTCCTAGATGCAGAAACACCTAAGGACCCTACAAAAAATTGTTAGAACTAATGAACTCAGTAATGCTGCAAGATGCAAAATATCAGATAAAAATCAGTTACATTTCTACCTTCCATATTTACCTTTAAATGTGTATTTGTGATACAGTCACATTATTGCTCAACTACTGAGTGGATTCACTTGATCACCAAGTCAGGTACAAATGACAGGGCGCAAGACTCAACACCCTCCACAATATTGCCCAGATCATATTTCAAGAATTTTTTTTAACCCTCTTAAAGCATTATTCAGACAATTTTAAAAAGTTGTTTGCAATATATAACCTAGTTTTTCATGTTATCACCTACAGTTTAAAAGACTTTCCCTAGTAGTTTTCACCTCTGGAAATATTGTTAACTTTCAAGCCTCATTCAAATAGCCAATTTTTAATTCTCCCTCTTTCACAGGCTAACATATTATAAATGTTTCTTTTGTCACTTAGAATGTTATTTCTCATCTTCTGCCTGTTTACTTGTCTTAGTGGTATCTGTTGGTATTGTCAGCTACCAAATTTTAAATTATTTAATGGTAAGAGTGTAGTAAGAGCCTGACAATCAGCTTTTTGGATTGTAATGTAAGTACCTGGTATCAAGCCTCTGATCACCTAGGCTTCAACTTTCAAGACATCCATCTCCAATAAACACTTTATCAGCTACACAACTCCATAAGGAGCCAGGCTGCCCCACCCATGAAGTTCTTTTTCTTTAAGAAAGTCCAGGTTCACTTAGACAAACTGACCATTTGATTGACAGTGTGCTGTACCCTTTTGAGCTTTAATTCTTACTCTTATGTTTTAAATTCACCAATGGCAACTGAATTCATGAAGCCCCAGACAACCCACCCTCAACCCCAACTGACATGGAACCCCAAATCTTCTCTTTCACTGTATCACTGATGCACTAAAATTGCTGTTGTAAATATCATCAACATACAAACTCAGGTTGTTTCTCCAGGGCAAGATTAGCTAACAAACCCTACACCACCTGCTCAGAGAATTATAAACCAGAGACATTCTGACCACCTAAACTGCAATTAAGAAATGCCACAAAACAGTTAATCCCAAATTCTTTGTCCTTCCCCTTTAAAAGAACCTTTAATGGAAAGACCAAGTTGGAATGTATCTGAGGCTGACTGACATCCTGCAAAAAACCCTTGCTTTGCTGCAGTCACCCACTGTCAGAGTTTGACTTTCAGTGCACAGACAGTGGAACCCTTGCTTAAAAACAGTATTTTTGTTTAATTTTTAAATATTTAAAGGTAGGATAATTGCTTTACAATGTTGTGTTGGGCTCTGTCCTATATCAACGTGAACCAGTCATAGATATTATGTTCTTGCCTCTTGAACTTTTCTCCCACCTCATACCCCATCCCACGCTCCTTTAGGTTGTCACAGAGCACAAAGTTGAACTCCCTGTGTTACAAGCAATGTCTCACACTCTGTCTATTAATATTTTATATATGGTAATGCACATATTTCAATGCTACTCTCTCAATTTGACCTACGCTCCTTTGCCCCACTGTGTCTGTAAGTCTTTTCTCTGTGTCTAAGTCTCCATTTCTGCCCTGCCAATATGTTAATCATACCATTTTCCTAGATTATATATATATACATTAATATACAATATTTATTTATATCTTTCTGATTTACTTCATTCTATATAGCAGGCTCTGGGTTCATCTACCCCACTAGAACTGACTCAAATCATTCCTTTTTGTGGTTGAGTAATATTCCATTGTATATCAGTACCATAACTTCTTTATCTATTCATCTGTGGACAGATATCTAGGTTGATTGCATGTCCTGGCTATCATGAATAGTACTGCAGTGAACACTGGGGTACATATGTCTTTTGAAACTATGGTTTTCTTAGAGTATATGCTCAGAATTAGGATTACTGGGTCATATGGGACTTAATTAAATTTAAAAGGTTTTGCACAGTAAAGGAAACCATAAACAAGATGAGAAACAGCCCTCAGAATGGGAGAAAATAATTGCAAATGAAACAACTGACAAAGGATTTATATCCAAACTATACCAGCAGCTCATGAATCTCAATATCAGAAAAACAAATAACCCATTCAAAAAAAAATGGGCAGAAGACTTAAGCAGACATTTTTCAAAGAAGACATTCAGATGGCTAATAAACACATGAAAAAATGCTCAACATCACTTATTATTAAGGAAATGCAAATCAAACCTGTGAGGAGGTATCACCTTCCACTGGTCAGAATGGCCTTCATCAAAAAAAATCTACAAATGCTGGAGAGGATGTGGAGAAAAGGGAACCCTCTTGCACTGTTGGTAGGAATGTAAATTGATACAGCCACTATTGAGAATAGTTCAGAGGTTTCTTAAGAAACTAAGAATAGAACTACAATATGACCCAGCAATGCCACTCTCATACCCTGAGAAAATCACAATTTAAAAAGACCCTGTGTGCCCCAATATTCATTACAGCACTATTTACAATAGCCAGGACATGGAAGCAACCTAAACTTCCTTTGACAAAGCATGGATAAAGATGATTCAGTACATATATATAATAAATATTACTCAGCCATAAAAAGGCGCAAAACTGAGTTGTTTGTAGAGATGTGGCTGAACCTATAGTCTGTCATACAGTGTGAAGTGAGTCAGAGTGAGGAAAAATTAGCATATATTAATGTGCATGGAATCTAGAAAAATGGTACAGATGGACCTATTTGCAGGGCAGGAAGAGAGATGCAGACATAGAGAATAGACATGGGGTACCAGTGGGGCAGGGGAGGTTGGCTGTATTAGGAGAACAGCATGGACACACATACATGACCAGGCTTCCAGATGGCAAAGAACCTGCCTGCCATTGCAGGAGACATAGAGGTGCAGGTTCAACCTCTGGGTCAGGAAGATCCCCTGGAAGAGGCCATGGCAAACCACTCCAGTATTCTTGCCTAGAAAAGCCCATGGACAGAAGAGCTTGGCAGGCTACAATCCATAGAGTCACAAAGAGTCGGACACGACTGAAGTGACAGCACGCACTCACCCATGCATATATGTACTACCATGTGTGAAATAGACAGCTAGTGGGAAGCTGCTGTATAACACAGGGAGATCAGCTTGGTGCTCTGTAAAGACACAGTGGGGTGGCACAGGGGGGTAGGCTCACAATGGAGGGTGTATATACATATGTGCATGGGAGGCTGTGATGGCACACAAGCACAGCCAGGAGGAACTACCCCACGTCCAAGGTCAGGGGCAAAAGCCGGGAGAACCCCATACCGGAGGGGCTGTGGCCAAGAGGAGCTACCCCACGTCCAAGATCAGGGGCAGCAGCCCAGAGTGCCAGGCTGTGATGGCATAGCCTGCCCAAGGCCAGGGATGGCAGCCGAGAGGAGCAACACCACGTCCAAAGAGCAGTGGCTGCGTGGGTGTAGAAGGGCCTATAGGAGCTGCTCCACGTTCAAGGTCAGGAGGGGCAGTGGTGAGGAGATACCCCTTGTCCAAGGTGTGCTTTGCTGGAGCAGCCCTGAAGAGATATCCCACATCCAAGGTAAGAGAAACCCAAGTAAGATGGTGGTGTTGAGAGAGGACATTGGAAGGCAGACACACTGAAGCCATACTCACAGAAAACTAGCCAATCTGATCACAAGGACCACACCCTTGTCTAACTCAATGAAATTAAGCCATGTTGTGTGGGGCCCCCCAAGACGGATGGGTCATGGTGGAGAGGTCTGACAGAATGTGGTCCACTGGAGAATGGAATGGCAAGCCACTTCAGTATTCTTGCCTTGAGAACCCCATGAACAGTATGAAAAGGCAAAATGATAGGATACCAAAAGAGGAACTCCCCAGGTCGGTAGGTGCCCAATATGCTACTGGAGGTCAGTGGAGAAATAACTCCAGAAAGAATGAAGGGATGGAGGCAAAGCAAAAACAATACCCAGTTGTGGATGTGACTGCTGATAGAAGCAAGGTCCAATGCTGTAAAGAGCAATATTGCATAGGAACCTGGAATGTTAGGTCCATGAATCAAGGCAAATTGGAAGTGGTCAAACAAGAGATGGCAGGAGTGAATGTTGACATTCTAGGAATCAGCAAACTAAAATGGACTGGAATGGGTGAATTTAATTCAGATGACCATTATATCTACTACTGTGGGCAGGAATCCCTTAGAAGAAATGGATTAGCCATCATGGTCAACAAAAGAGTTCGAAATACAATACTTGGATGCAATCTCAAAAACAACAGAATGATCTCTGTTCATTTCCAAGACAAACCATTCAATATCACAGTAATCCAAGTCTATGCCCCAACCAGTAATGCTGAAGAAGCTGAAGTTGAACGGTTCTATAAAGACTTACAAGACCTTTTAGAATTAACACCCAAAAAAGATGTCCTTTTCATTAAAGGGGACTGGAATGCAAAAGTTTCTTTTTGGAATGCAAAAAGAAAAACCTGGAGTAACAGGCAACTTTGGCCTTGGAATACAGAATGAAGCACAGCAAAGGCTAAGAGAGTCTTGCCAAGAGAACGCACTGGTCATAGCAAACACCCTCTTCCAACAACACAAGAGAAGACTCTACACATGGACATCACCAGATGGTCAAACCGAAATCAGATTGATTATATTCTTTGCAGCCAAAGACGGAGAAGTTCTATACAGTCAGCAAAAATGAGACTGGGAGCTGACTGCGGCTCAGATCATGAGCTCCTTATTAGCAAATTCAGACTTAAATTGAGGAAAGTAGCGAAAATCCCTAGACCATTCAGGTATGACCTAAATCAAATCCCTTATGATTATACAGTGGAAGTGAGAAATAGATTTAAGGGACTAGATCTGATAGATAGAGTGCCTGAAGAACTATGGACTGAGATTCGCAATATTGTACAGGAGACAGGGATCAAGACCATCCCCATGGAATGGAAATGTAAGAAAACAAAATGGCTATCTGGGGAGGGCTTACAAATAGCTCTGAAAAGAAGAGAAGTAAAAAGCAAAGAAGAAAATGAAAGATATAAGCTTCTGAATGCAGAGTTTCCAAAGAATAGCAAGAAGAGATAAGAAAGCCTTCCTCAGTGATCAATGCAAAGAAATAGAGGAAAACAACAGAATGGGAAAGACTAGAGATCTCTTCAAGAAAATTAGAGATACCAAGGGAACATTTCATGCAAAGATGGGCTTGATAAAGGACTGAAATGGTAGGGACCTAACAGAAGCAGAAGATATTAACAAGAGGTGGCAAGAATACACAGAAGAACTGTACAAAAAAGATCTTCACGACCAAGATAATCACGATGATATGAGCACTCACCTAGAGCCAGACATCCTGGAATGTGAAGTCAAGTGGGCCTTAGAAAGCATCACTACGAACAAAGCTAGTGGAGGTGATGGAATTCCAGTTGAGCTATTTCAAATCTTGAAAGCTGATGCTGTGAAAGTGCTGCACTCAATATGCCAGCAAATTTGGAAAACTCAGCAGTGGCCACAGGACTGGAAAAGGTCAGTTTCATTCCAATCCCAAAGAAAGGCAATGCCAAAGAATGCTCAAACTACTGCAAAATTGCACTCATCTCACATGCTGGTAAGTTCAGTCAGTTCAGTCACTCAGTCGTGTCTGACTCTTTGCTACCCCATGAATTGCAGCATGCCAGGCCTCCCTGTCCATCACCAACTCCCGAAGTTCACTCAGACTCATGTCCATCGAGTCATGCTGGTAACGTAATGCTCAAAATTCTCCAAGCCTGGCTTCAGCAATATGTGAACCGTGAACTTCAAGATGTTCAAGCTGGTTTTAGAAAAGGCAGAGGAACCAGAGATCAAATTGCCAACATCTGCTGGACCATGGAAAAAGCATCTATTTCTGCTTTATTGACTATGCCAAAGCCTTTGACTGTATGGATCACAATAAACTGTGAAAAATTCTGAAAGAAATGGGAATACCAGACCACCTAACCTGCCTGTTCAGAAACCTATATGGAGGTCAGAAAGCAACAGTTAGAACTGGACATGGAACAACAGACTGGTTCCAAATAGGAAAAGGAGTACATCAAGACTGTATATTGTCACCCTGCTTACTTAACTTCTATGCAGAGTATATCATGAGAAACGCTGGGCTGGAAGAAGCACAAGCTGGAATCAAGATTGCCAGGAGTAATATCAGTAACTTCAGATATTCAGATGACACCACTCTTATGGTAGATAGATAGTGAAGAGGAACTAAGAAGCCTCTTGATGAAAGTGAAAGAGGAGAGTGAAAAAGCTGGCTTAAAGCTCAACATTCAGAAAACAAAGATCATGGCATCTGGTCCCATCACTTCATGGGAAATAGATGAGGAAACAGTGGAAACAGTGTCAGACTTTATTTTGGGGGGCTCCAAAATCACTGCAGATGTTGACTGCAGCCATGAAATTAAAAGACACTTACTCCTTGGAAGAAAAATTATGACCAACCTAGATAGCATAATGAAAAGCAGACATTACTTTGTCAACAAACATCCGTCTAGTCAAGGCTGTGGTTTTTCCAGTGGTCATGTATGGATGTGAGAGTTGGACTGTGAAGAAAGCTGAGCGCCAAAGAATTGATGCGTTCGAACTGTGGTGTTGGAGAAGACTCTTGAGAGTCCCTTGGGCTGCAAGGAGATCCAACCAGCCCATTCATAAAAGAGATCAGCCCTGGGATTTCTTTGGAAGGAGTGGTGCTAAAGTTTTTACTCCAGTACTTTGGCCACCTCATGCGAAGGGCTGACTCATTGGAAAAGACTGATGCTGGGAGGGATTGGGGGCAGGAGGAGAAGGGAACGACCCAGGATGAGATGGCTAGATGGCATCACTGACTCGATGGACGTGAGTTTGAGTGAAATCCAGGAGTTGGTGATGGACTGGAGGCCTGGTGTGCTGCAATTCATGGGGTCCCCAAGAGTCGGACACAACTGAGCGACTGAACTGAACTGAACCAATACATATAGCTGAGTCACATTGTTGTATAGCAGAAACTAATCTTTAAAAAGCCAATATGTTCTTCCACCATTTATCCTTTTCCCTCTACCATAGACACACATGCCTTTATCATGAGGATGCTCCTTTGACCAGAATTTCATAAGAGAGACATGTTTACCTTATCTACAATCAACCCACAGCTGATAGATAGCATGATTAATGAAATAAATGTGTGTTTTGCTAAACTCTTGGGATTTGTGAATTGATACCACAGCACTAACTGGCAAAAAAAGGAGTGATGAGGTATGTATTAACCATTATAAACTGAGTCTAATTTGGTCATGAAATCTACTCTCAAAACACTGTGGATTTATTAATTTCTCACAGAAATACAGGCTTGATCCACTTATCCTCAGTGAACAGAACAGATCAGTGTAACCATTTTTCCCCCTGGGAGTCAACCATTGAATCTATAATGGCTTAAGAACCTCAGATCAATTTCCACAGACTCTTACAGACTTCTCTCATTTTTCTCTAGCTAACTTCTTGGGAGAATTTTTTTTTTTAATGAATTATAATAATCTAGTCAATGATGAACCTGATAATGGTGTAATTTTTCCCTTCCTCTCAATCTGAGTTTTTCTTATGACAGCAGCTTTATTGAAAATATTTCCATCATGAAAGTTTTTCTTCTTGCATGGCGACTCACTTAATTGTGCTTAGAATAACCTGACAGTGAATTCATTGTCAGATGACACCTTCCAGATGTGTCGTTACTGTGAGAATTTTCACTCACCCCAAAGTTTCACAGTCCAAGGAAGGATGGTTACATGTTTGGAGTCCAGAAATAGTTATATCATTTTGCTTATTCCAAAATGCTTCACATCTCATGGAAGGTATTTGTTAAATTGTGTATTTATTACATGAATGGAAAATAGAAACCTGCAACTATGCCTGTATCAAGTGTTGGCATGTTGTAAAAATATGTTTAGAATATCTGTCTCACTCCTGAAGCTTTTCCTATAAGCCATTTTGTTTCCAGGTTTTCCTGCATTACATTCAGGCTTTTCCTGTGTTTGCAAAAATTTGTCTTTTTTTTTTTTTTTTTTTTTACTTTATTTTGCTTTACAATACTTTATTGGTTTTGCCAAACATTGACATGAATCAGCCACGGGTGTACATGAGTTCCCAATCCTGAACCCCGCTCTCAACCTCCCACCCCATATCATCTCTCTGGATCATCCCTGTGCACCAGCCCCAAGCATCCTGTATCCTGCATCGAACATAGACTGGAGATTTGTTTCTTTCCTGATAGTATACATGTTTCAATGCCATTCTCCCAAATCATCCTACCCTCTCCCTCTCCCACAGAGTCTAAAAATCTGTTCTATACACCTGTGTCTCTTTTGCTGTCTTGCATAGAGGGTTATCATTACCATCTTTATAAATTCCATATATATGTGTTAATATACTGTATTGGTGTTTTTCTTTCTGGCTTACTTCCCTCTGTATAATAGGCTCCAGTTTCATCCATCTCATTAGAACTGATTCAAATGTATTCTTTTTAATGGCTCCATTGTATATATGTACCACAGCTTTCATATCCATTCATCTGCTGATGGACATCTACATTGCTTCCATGTCCTGGCTAATATAAACAGTGTTGTGATGAACATTGGGGTATACATGTCTCTTTCAATTCTGGTTCCCTCGGTGTGTATGCCCAACAGTGGGATTGCTGGGTCATATGAAAGTTCTATTTGCAAGTTTTTAACGAACCTCCACACTGTTCTCCATAGTGGCTGTACTAGTTTGCATTCCCACCAACAGTGTAGGAGGGTTGCCTTTTCTCCACACCCTCTCCAGAATTTATTGCTTGTAGACTTTTGGATTGCTGCCATTCTGACTGGCGTGAAATGGTACCTCATTGTGGTTTTGATTTTCATCTCTGATAATGAGTGATATTGAGCATCTTTTCATGTATTTGTTAGCCATCCACATGTTTTCTTTGGAGAAATGTCTATTTAGTTCTTTGGCCCATTTTATGATTGGGTCATTTATTTTTCTGGAATTGAGCTGCATAAGTTGCTTGTATATTTTTGAAATTAGTTGTTTGTCAGTTGCTTCATTTGCTATTATTTTCTCCCATTCTGAAGGCTGTCCTTTCACCTTGCTTATAGTTTCCTTTGTTGTGCAGAAGCTTTTAATTTTAATTAGATCCCATTTGTTTATTTTTGCTTTTATTTCCAGTATTCTGGGAGGTGGGTCATAGAGGATCTGGCTGTGATTAATGTCAGAGAGGGTTTTGCCTATATTCTACTCTAGGAGTTTTATAGTTTCTGGTCTTACGTTTAGATCTTTAATCCATTTTGAGTTTATTTTTGTGGTTGGTGTTAGAAAGTGATCTAGTTTCATTCTTCTACAAGTGATTGACCAGTTTTCCAAGCACCACTTGTTAAAGAGATTGTCTTTAATCCATTGTATATTCTTGCCTCCTTTGTCAAAGATAAGGTGTCCATAGGTGTGTGGATTTATCTCTGGGCTTTCTATTATGTTCCATTGATCTGTATTTCTGTCTTTGTGCCAGTACCATACTGTATTGATGACTGTGGCTTTGTAGTAGAGCCTGAAGTCAGTCAGGTTGATTCCTCCAGTTCCATTCTTCTTTCTCAAGATTTTTTGGCTATTCGAGGTTTTTTGTATTTCCATACAAATTGTGAAATTATTTGTTCTAGCTCTGTGAAAAATACCGCTGGTAGCTTGATAGAGATTGCATTTAATCTGTAGATTGCTTTCGGTCGTATACTCATTTTCACTATATTGATTCTTCCGATCCATGAACATGGTATATTTCTCCATCTATTAGTGTCTCCTTTGATTTCTTTCATCAATGTTTTATAATTTTCTATATACAGGTCTTTAGTTTCTTTAGGTATGTATATTCCTAAGTATTTTATTCTTTTCATTGCAATGGTGAATGGAATTGTTTCCTTAATTTCTTTTTCTACTTTCTCATTATTAGTGTATAGGAATGCAAGGGATTTCTGTGTGTTGATTTTATATCCTGCAACTTTACTATATTCATTGATTAGCTCTAGTAATTTTCTGGTAGAGTCTTTAGGGTTTTCTATGTAGAGGATTATGTCATCTGCAAACAGTGAGAGTTTTACTTCTTCTTTTCCAATTTGGATTCCTTTTATTTCTTTTTCTGCTCTGATTGCTGTGGCCAAAACTTCCAGAACTATGTTGAATAGTAGCAGTGGAAGTGGGCACTCTTGTCTTGTTCCTGACTTTAGGGGAAATGCTTTCAGTTTTTCACCATTGAGGATAATGTTTGCTGTCAGTTTGTCATATATAGCTTTTATTATGTTGAGGTATGTTCCTTCTATTCCTGCTTTCTGGAGAGTTTTAATCATAAATGGATGTTGAATTTTGTCAAAGGCCTTCTCTGCATCTATCGAGATAATCATATGGCTTTTATTTTTCAATTTGTTAATGTAGTGAATTACATTGATTGATTTGCAGATATTGAAGAATCCTTGCATCCCTGGGATAAAGCCCACTTGGTCATGATGTATGATCTTTTTAATGCATTGTTGGATTCTGATTGCTAGAATATTGTTAAGGATTTTTGCATCTATGTTCATCAGTGATATTGGCCTGTAGTTTTCATTTTTTGTGGCATCTTTGTCAGGTTTTTTGGTATTAGGGTGATGGTGGTCTCATAGAATGAGTTTGGAAGTTTATGTTCCTCTGCAATTTTCTGAAAGAGTTTGAGTAGGATAGGTGTTAGCTCTTCTCTAAATTTTTGGTAGAATTCAGCTGTGAAGCCGTCTGGACCTGGGCTTTTGTTTGCTGGAAGATTTCTGATTACAGTTTCAATTTCTGTGCTTATAATGGGTCTGTGAAGGTTTTCTATTTCTTCCTGGTTCAGTTTTGGAAAGTTGTACTTTTCTAAGAATTTGTCCATTTCTTCCATGTTGTCCATTTTATTGGCATATAGTTGCTGATAGTAGTCTCTTATGATAGTAGTTTCTTATGATTTCTGTGTTGTCTGTTGTGATCTCCATTTTCATTTCTAATTTTATTGATTTGATTTTTCTCCCTTTGTTTCTTGATGAGTCTGGCTAATGGTTTGTCAATTTTATTTATCCTTTCAAAGAACCAGCTTTTGGCTTTGCTGATTTTTGCTATGATCTCTTTTGTTTCTTTTGCATTTATTTCTGCCCTAATTTTTAAGATGTGTTTCCTTCTACTAACCCTGGGGTTCTCCATTTCTTCCTTTTCTGGTTGCTTTCGGTGTAGAGTTAGGTTATTTATTTGACTTTTTCTTGTTTCCTGAGGTATGCCTGTATTGTTATGATCTTTCCTCTTAGCACTGCTTCTATAGTGTCCCACAGGTTTAGGGTTGTTGTGTTTTATTTTTCATTCATTTTTATGCATATTTTAATTTCTTTTTTGATTTCTTCTGTGATTTGTTGGTTATTCAGAAGCGTGTTGTTCAGCCTCCATATGTTGGAAACTTTACTAGTTTTTCTCCTGTAATTGAGATCTAATCTTAACGCATTATGGTCAGAAAAGATGCTTGGTATGATTTCAGGTTTTTTTGAATTCACCAAGGCTAGATTTATGGCCCAGGATGTGATCTATCCTGGAGAAGTTTCTGTGTGCGCTTGAGAAAAAGGTGAAATTCATTGTTTTGGGGTGAAATGTCCTATAGATATCAATTGGGTCTAACTGGTCTATTGTTTCATTTAAAGTTTGCATTTCTTTGTTAATTTTCTGTTTAGTTGATCTGTCCATAGGTGTGAGTGGGGTATTAAAGTCCACCACTATTATTGTGTTATTGTTAATTTCCCTTTTCATACTTGTTAGCATTTGTCTTACATATTGTGGTGCTATGTTGGGTGTATATATATTTATAATTGTTATATTTTCTTCTTGGATTGATCCTTAATCACTATGTAGTGGCCTTCTTTGTCTCTTTTCACAGCCTTTGTTTGAAAGTCTATTTTATCTGATATGAGTATTGCTACTCCTACTTTCTCTTGGTCTCTATTTGTGTGGAATATCTTTTTCCAGCCCTTTACTTTCAGTCTGTATGTCCCTTGTTTTGAGGTGGGCCTCTTGTAGGCAGCATATTTAGGGGTCTTGTTTTTGTATCCATTCAGCCAGTCTTTGTCTTTTGGTTGGGGCATTCAACCTATTTAAGTTTAAGGTAATTATTGATAAGTATGATCCCATTGCCATTTACTTTATTGTTTGGGGTTTGGGTTTATACACCCTTTTTGTGTTTCCTGTCTATAGAAGATCCTTTAGCATTTGTTGGAGAGCTGCTTTGGTGGTGCTGAATTCTCTCAGCTGTTGCTTGTCTGTAAAGCTTTTGATTCCTCCTTCATATTTGAATGAGATTCTTGCTGGGTACAGTAATCTGGGCTGTAGGTTATTTTCTTTCATCACTTTAAGTATGTCTTGCCATTCCCTCCTGGCCTGAAGTGTTTCTATTGAAACATCTGCAGTTATCCTTATGGGAATCCCCTTGTGTGTTATTTGTTGTTTTTCCCTTGCAGCTTTTAATATTTGTTCTTTGTGTTTGATCTTTGTTAATTTGATTAATATGTGTCTTGGGGTGTTTTGCCTTGGGTTTATCCTGTTTGGAACTCTCTGGATTTCTTGGACTTGGGTGATTATTTCCTTCCCCATTTTAAGGAAGTTTTCAACTATTATCTCCCCAAGTATTTTCTCATGGACTTTCTTTTTGTCTTCTTCTTCTGGGACTCCTATAATTCGAATGTTGGAGCATTTCATATTCTCCTGGAGGTCTCTGAGATTGTCCTCATTTCTTTTAATTCATTTTTTTTCTTCTCTGATTCACTTATTTCTACCATTCTATCTTCTATTTCACTAATCCTATCTTCTGCCTCCAATATTCTACTATTTGTTGCCTCCAGAGTGTTTCTGATCTCATTTATTGCATTATTCATTATATATTGACTCTTTTTTATTTCTTCTAGGTCCTTGTTAAACCTTTCTTGAATCTTCTCAATCCTTATCTCCAGGCTCTTTATCTGTGATTCCATTTTGATTTTAAGATTTTAGATCATTTTCACTATCATTATTTGAAATTCTTTCTCAGGTAGATTCCCTATGTCTTCCTCTCTTGTTTGGTTTGGTGGGCATTTCTCCTGTTCCTTTACCTGCTGGGTATTCCTCTGTCTCTTCATCTTGGTTATATTGCTGCGTTTGGGGTGGCCTTTCTGTATTCTGGGAATTTGTGGAGTTCTCTTTATTATGGAGTTTCCTCGCTGTGGGTGGGGTTGAATCCATGGCTTGTCAAGGTTTCTCGGTTAGGGAAGCTTGTGTCGGAGTTCTGGTGGGTAGGGCTGGATTTCTTCTCTCTGTTTTTGAAGACAATGATCTGCTTTTCTGGGTGCCTGATGTCCTCTGCCAGCATTCAGAAGTTGTTTTGTAGAATTTACTCAGCGTTGAAATGTTCTTTTGATGAATTTGTGGGGGGGAAGTGGTCTCCCCATCCTATTTCTCCACCATCTTCTGAATTACCCCCAAAATTTGTCTTTTAAAAATATCAGTTCATATATATAAACGGTGCTGCTGTGAACATTCAGATGTATATAACTTTTTGAACTATGGTTTATTCTACTTAGTGCACTGCAGTGACCTGAATAGTAAGGAAGACCACAAGGGAGGGGATAGATATGTAGAGAGATGATATATAGATATGATTCATTTTGCTGCATAGTAGAAACTAACAATATTGTAAAGCAACTATACTCCAATAAAAAATAATTAAAACTAAAATGTCCCTTCAGAGATTCATAAATGTTTGGCCAAATGATGGCACTTTTATATAGTTTTCTTAAGAAACTCAAAACATTTTCAAATTGTCCCATCAGTTGACCCACATGAATGAAAGACAGTTAATCTAACTTTTAAAAGGAAGGTAAAATTATCCACCCTGAAACACATGTGACTAAGGAAATAGGAATGAATCAAAACATAATCTCCGTTTTCATCACTATCAAGTATAACTCTCCACAATCAAGAGAAGTTCATGTGCAGGACATCTGAATGTCCCCTTACTTGAGCCCTGTCACTTTGGCTCAGCATCACACACAGCCTGTGTCAGTCTGCTCTCCCCTTCTCTCTTCTTTTGAGGTATCTCTCCTAACTTCCGCAGAAGGAGAGAAGAGAGGCAAGGCCATCCCTGGCTGTCCTCTAGGAAGCTGTGGCTTTAATATTAGCTTTTGTTCAGGATACAAAAATTATTATTAATTTCAGAGATATGAGTGAAAACAATTGGGTGGGTTTGTTTGAAAATCAATAGATTCCCTGCAAGGTGTATATCTGGTGACTCAGACAGTAAAGAATCTGCCTGCAATGTAGGAGACACAAGTTTGATCCCTAGATTGGAAAGATCCCCTGGAGAAAGGGCATGGCAACCCACTCCAGTATTCTTGCCTGGAGAATCCCATGGACAGAGGAGCCTGGCGAGATACAGTCCATGGGTCACAAAGAGTCAGACGTGACTGAGCAACTAGCACACACACAGAAACACACACAAACAAGTTGCACCATATTAATCAAAACATTAGTGCATCCCTCATCTTGAATCTAGGCTTCCCAAGTGGTGTTTGTGGTAAAGAATGCAAGAGATGCAAGAGATGTGGGTTTGATCCCTGGGTTGGGAAGGTCTCCTGAAGAAGGAAATGGCTACCCATTCCAGTGTTCCTGCCTGGAGAGTTCCATGGACAGAGGATCCTAGAGGGCTACAGTCCATGGGGTCACAAAGAGTCAGACATGACTGAAGCAACTTAGTATGCACACAGGCATCTTGAGTCCACCAAGATGCCCAGATGTTGTGGAGGAATCACTAATGCTGGATGATTTGATGTAATCAAACAAAAACTTCTGGCACAATGCCAAGCCCTGCCTACCCTGTCTTTGAGTTTAGCATCTTACTGAAATCCTACTTCCTGCTGACTTTTTCTTTCTTTCTTTCTTTCTTTTTTTTTTTCATTTTATTTTCTGAATGGGTCTTCTCTCTTCTTTTTTCTCTGGCATGTTTAAAACAAAATATTTTCCTGAAACAAGTTGCAGACCAAATGTATTGTTTCTAGAGTATTGTGATTAGTATACAAGTTGTTATTGAAAATTTTGAGGAATAGGTGGAATGGAAAAGTACATCATTCCCTGAAAGAATGTATACATTTGTAGAAATGTATATAAGTTTAAAATTTGTGTACACATATGTAAATATATATATTGTTGCTTTTTAATTCTTGGACACAAAGAGTTTTGTCCAAATCTTTGTGACCCCATGGACTGCAACACACCAATCTCCTCTGTTCTTCACTATCACCCCAAGTTTGCTCAGATTCATGTCCTTTAAGTCAGTGATGCTATCTAACCATCTTATCCTCTGTTGCCCCTTTTCCTTTTGCCTTCAATTTTTCCCAGCATTAGGTCTTTTCCAGTGAGTTGGCTCTTCTCATCGGGTGACCAAAGTACTGGAGTTTCAGCTTCAGTTCTTCCAATAAATATTCAGGGTTGATTTCCATTAGGATTGACTGTTTTGATCTCCCTGCTGTCCAAGGGATCTTAAAAATGTTCTCTAGCACCAAAATTCGAAAACATCAATTACTCGGCACTCAGCCTTCTTTTTTGATATTAAGTTAGAGGATAAAATAGGAAAAGGAGTACGTCAAGGCTGTATATTGTCACCCTGATTATTTAACTTTTATGCAGAGAACATCATGAAAAATGCTGGACTGGATGAAGTACAAGCTGGAATCAAGATTGCCGGAAGAAATATCAATAACCTCAGATATGCAGATGACACCACCCTTATGGCAGAAAGTGAAGAACTAAAGAGCCTCTTAATGAAAATGAAAGAGGAGAATAAAAAAGTTGGCTTAAAGCTCAACATTTAGAAAACTAAGATCGTGGCATCCAGTCCCATCACTTCATGGCAAATAGATGGCGAAACAGTGGAAACAGTAGCTGACTTTATTTTTTGGGCTCCAAAATCACTGCAGATGGTGATTGCAGCCATCAAATTAAAAGATGCTTACTCCTTGGAAGGAAAGTTATGACCAACCTAGATAGCATATGGAAAAGCAGAGACATTGTCAACAAAGGTCCGTATAGTCAAGGCTATGGTTTTTCCAATAGTAATGTATGGATGTGAGAGTTAGACTATAAAGAAAGCTGAGCACCCAAGAATTGATGCTTTTGAACTGCAGTGTTGGAGAAGACTCTTGAGAGTCCCTTGGACTGCAAGGCAATCCAACCAGTCCATCCTAAAGGAGATCAGTCCTGGGTGTTCCCTGGAAGCACTGATGTTGAAACTGAAACTCCAATACTTTGGCCACCTAATGCGAAGAGCTGACTCATTGGAAAAGACCCTGATGCTAGGAAAGATTGAGGGCAGGAGGAGAAGGGGACGACAGAGGATGAGATTGTTGGATGGCATTACCGACTCGATGGACATGGTTTTGGGTGGACTACGAAAGTTGGTGATAGACAGGGAGGCCTGGCGTGCTGCGGTTCATGGGGTCACAAAGAGTCAGACACAACTGAGCAACTGCACTGACTGAACTGAACTAAAGGATGATTACAATATTGTGATGGTTTCTGCCATACACATACATGAATCAGCCAAAGGTACACATATGTCCCATGAACTCTGTAAACAGTATGAAAATGCAAACATGAATATTATGTGTGTTTATTTACCATTCTCCTGTTTACTCGTTCACTTTCCACCTACCCTACTCTCCTGACTTTCATAAGAATATTTTGTCCATGTTCAGTTTCAGAGAATATCAAGGGAGAAATCAAGACCAGCACCCCGTACTGCCTGAAGTAAATTCTGGTAGTTGTGTTTTACAATATATGCAAATACAGAATCCCTACATTTCCTTTAGGTAAAGATCAGGGTGTAGCATACACTTTGCTTTCCTAGCCCAAATACTTTTTCTTTCCTATTTCTAAGAGTTTGGGAAAAATTATTTTGTAAGATCTTTAGTACTGTTTCCTGAATCCTCTAAATGAGAGTTAAGCCATGATAACTAAGTGAGTTGCAACCAAGGCCCTCTGGGGTTGTGTTTCCAAATGGGCTTGGTTAAAAATAACAGCTCCATTACTAGCTAATCCATATAGAAATTGTGGGGATTTGGTGTCCAATTCAAATAATGCTGCCTATATCTGAATCTTCTTCTGAAATGCTGGCAAATAATTAGAGATTGGAAGATTTCATGAGTGACAGCTGTGGACAGAACCTTAGTTCAAATTTTCATGAATGAGACCAGAATAGAATGAATTCTTCTGCCCTGATTTGTCTGTTGTTTTCTAGGTTGTCCCTGCATCAGAGCCATCCTTGGAAGTGATCCCACTTCCCTGTTTGCAGGGATCAATACCCAAGCTATATGCATATGTCCACAAAGGCTTACAGAAAACTGTATCATTTCTCCAGTCTTGAAATTCTCGTCAAAATTCTGTATGCAGAACTACATGCGTTCTAAGTTTCCACAAACTGTAAATTCACTGCAAGTATTTTTTGATGCATTTGAGTCACTCACTGAATACTCTGGATTATGGGGATGAGTGATGTAATATAAAAACAGCTTTCTTCTATCCCAGGCCACATCCCTACCATCCTCCAAGGAAATCCTCCTCATATTCTAGTCTATTGTAGCCTATCCTTCTATCTGAAGCAATTTAACAAGAATTTGTGTCACAAGAAGTTTCTATTTTTCTAAAAGTATCTCTGACAGATGTACTTCCATGTTCTTACAGAATAAAGTTGTTCCAGCACTGATGTAACCTTACATAGCTTTTTCCTTCCTATTTTTTTTTTTCTTTTCATAGTTCTTCAATTATGTCAAAACACAAATTAGTTGTATTCAACTGAATCTCACTCATCAACCTGCAAGATCATCAGACTGCAAATACTATCATAAGATTGTTGTACCAAGCCCCAGAGTATGGCATTCTTGGTGTCCACTGGTGATGAAAAAGCATGGAGAAGGTAGGGTTACACAGAGAGCAAGTGACAGTATTGCATATGCCTTTGGCCCTAATTTTCATCTTTATTGTCTCCTTAGTTTTTGCCTCCTAGACTGTTGTACCACAGGGAAACTACACTTAAATGTATCAGCTAAAATAATTATTTCTCTCTTTTTAACTTATGTTTAAATCATGAACCTAAAACAATCAACTCGTGTTTTCTGATAGGTATTTCTTGAATGTCTTATAGACAGCTCTGAACAAGCCACCCTCGATCCATGTGACTCAGGTCACTAAGTGAATTGGTTCACTTCAGTGAAATGGTACCATCCCTAATCCTATTAATGAATTCCTCTGCAGGAAGTAGTGAAAAATGCTCTGCTGGTGAAGATAAACACTGGTTCTTTGGTGACACTTCAGATGCTGGCAGTTCAGGTGTGCAGTGCTCATTTCTAGGTCTGAAGCATAGAAACGGATGGCTCTGTTTCTCCTGAAGTGTACTCCCATGGACTTCAAAGATCTAGGGAAAATTTAATATATTTCTTTCTCATTTCCCTTTCTGTACAAGATAAAGAAAATGATTAAAATTCAAGATATCGATAGTTTGTTTTCATTAAAGTATAATGATATCCTTATGACAGTTATTTCTTTTTTGTTTCTCAGTTGTAGTACATTGGACTTCCCTGGTGGCTCAGAGTGTAAAAAAATCTGCCTGCAATGCAGGAAACCTGGATTTGATCCCTGGGTTGGAAAGATGCCCTGGAGAAGGGAATGGCTACCCACTCCAGTATTTTTGTCTTGAGAATTCCATAGACAGAAGGAGCCTGGTGGACTATCGCCAAGAATTGGACACGACTGAGTGACTAACACACTTCTTGTAGCACAGTGCATAGAAGACAAAGAAGATTAATAATGATAGAATGTTTTATGAATATGAAAAATTTGATACTAAAGTTTATTTCCACCTACAAAAATTTTGATAGCCAATGAGAAGAAAATAAATTAATTGTGATTGTCATTTTGGCAAGAAGTACTGGGGAGAATAATCTTCAGCTGTCTTTAGCATAAATGCATTCATGTATATAGTTTTAGAGTTGTTCAGAATGATATTCTATAACGTGTAGTTTTTCTTAAAGAAGAAAAAAGAAAACTGAAAAAGAAAAAATATATAAAGTTTTTTTTTTCATGTTAGCAGTGAGGCAATTTTAACCTTAAGGAATTTAGTTTTAATTTTCATAAAATTCTTTTCTATACAGATGGATAGATTTATGTATTTTATCTATCTGTGTCTCTATTGTTATGCCTCAAAATAAAATTGGCTTTAGGTTATCCATATTTCATGGAAATATTTATTAATCTTCATTTCATCCACCCATTTAATAAACCAGTTCTAGAAATAGTATTTTTGGTGAATAGTGATTGCTAATGTTCAGGAGAGAAAATTTTAGATGGTTTTCTTTCACTTACTGGTGACAGGACACTGATGGTGTAGAATTTAGTACTAAGAGTAGGGCTCTGAAAATGATAGCTACTTGGCAGGAAATAGAGAAGGAACTAAAATCACCTAACTAACTAACTTAATGGGGAAGCTGGTTAGACTTAAGGTCACACAGTACTTGGGTAAATGACAATGATTTATATATGTCAATGATTAATATTGATTTATGGGTACAGTTTACAAATGGAGATGAACAGAACTATTGGGTCATTTGGATATTTTAATGTAAAGAAAATACAATATTGAAAGTTGGAGAATTAGTGGGAGATAAGGTTGACACAAATTTAAAGTGCAGCCTCTCTGAGCACCTTCTGCTTGGCATTCTTTGCCAGATAAATGAACCTGACCCAAGGGAAGTGACTGTCCCACTCAGCCTGCCCTGAGGGCCTGGGGCAAGCACAAACACAGAGCACTGCAGGCAGGACACTGGATTTCCACACAGAAATTCATGTCGAAGTCAGCATTTTGGTTGGGGCTGTTAGCAGAGAATTGATTGATAGAAAAAAAAAAAAAGAAAAAGAAGAACAAACATCTCTTACGCATTCAGTTCAGTTGCTCAGTCATGTCCAGCTCTTCCCGACACTATGGACTGCAGCACGCCAGGCTTCCCTGTCCATCACCAATGCCCAGAGCTTTATGCATACGTAAAGAAGAGGTAAACTTGTCTAATGAAAACTCCTAGCCAAAAATCAATTTCTAGGTTGTAGTGCTCCCAGTGTTCTTGCCTGGAGAATCCCAGGGACGGCAGAGCCTGGTGGGCTGCCGTCTCTGGGGTCGCAGAGTCGGACATGACTGAAGCGACTTAGCAGCAGCAACAGCAATGCTCCCACCAAGAAAAACTGAACTGCTAAAAACTTGTTTTAGGCTGAACTAATTGTCAGAAAACCGCTTTCCCAGTAATTATCTCTGATTTTACCATTTAGGACAGGCAAAGAGAAACTTCTCAAACGGTGAAGCCAAGAACTATGGATGATATGGAGATTCAATCAGAAAACAGAAAATATGCAAATAGGTCAAAAAAAAATGGCAAAACAAAATCCCTCATCCCTTTTTTAGAGTGATCTTCATTGTTTCATTCCATTAGGAGTATTTTCTAAATCTATTATACATTTCAGATCAGGAGTTGGGAAAATATGGCCCATCTGCCAAATATGGCCTATCTCCTGTTTATGTAAATAAAGTTTTATTGAAACACAGTCACACACATTTATTTATTCTTTATGACTGCTTTCGTGTTACAATTGCAAAGCTAAGTTTTAGTGACTGAGATCCTATAACCCACAGGTCTAAAGATATTAAATATCTGGCCCTTCCCTGGTGACTCAAGATAGTGTTTGTTATGAGGTCAGGGATCAGAAACCTTTCTCTTAGGTAAATATTTTAGGCTTTACAAACCAAATGCAATCTCTTTTGCATAATCTTTTAACCATCCTTTGTAAATGTAGGAAACATTCTTTGTTCTAGGGTTACACAAAAGGCTTCCCTGGTAGCTCAGCTGGTAAAGAATATGCCTGCAATGCAGGAGACCCTGGTTTTATTCCTGGGTTGGGAAGTTCCCCTGAAGGGATAGGCTACCTACTCCAGGATTCTTTGGTTTCCCTGGTGGCTCAGATGGTGAAGAATTCTCCTGCATTGTGGAAGACCTGGATTCAATCCCTGGGTTGGAAAGATCCCCTGCAGGAGGGTATGGCAACCCACTCCAGTATTCTTGCCTGGAGAATCCCCATGGACAGAGGTGCCTGGCGGGCTACTGTCCATGGGGTTGCAAAGATTAGGACGTGACTGAGTTATAAAGAACAGCACAGGGCTACACAATACCAGGCTGCAACCAGAATTTGCCCTTGTGAGCTGTAGTTTGCTGACTCCTTGTTCTAGATGGTGCTTCCTCCTATGCTGGGGGATCAGCCAGTTCTAGAAGTTGTTCCCTCAGCTGTATCATCTGGATTCTCTTTCTGATGATCACTTATCTTCCCTAAGTCTTGCCTGGGCTTTTCAAGTAGTAGTTGCAAGACAGAGCGGAAGTGTCCACAGCTGTGTGGCCTAGGTTCAGAGGTGGAATGCTGAAAAGTCAGCCACGTTCTTTGGCCAAAACATGTTATAAGGGAAGCCAGGATTTGAGAGCCAGGAAACAGACTCCAACTCTTCATAAGAGCAGCTGTGCCTATTTAAAAATAACCATTTTTGCAACTTCTTCACCATCATGCTTATCCTATTCCCTTACTTTCACTCTATGTTGGTTAACCTATCTTTTAGGTATGTACTACAGATACCTCTATCAAGGTGTAATGAGAAGGACTTGAACAGAAATTAGAGTTTCTGGGATTAGATCTGGATGCAATAGCAGGACAAAGATTTACCACATGGAAGACTGAGAGTGCCTTTTCTACAAGCATAACAAGCATTGTTAACAGGAAGAAGAGAGTGAGTGGGTGTTTGGTATTCACTGGTGTAGTCCCTACAAGTCTCTGCTATTGATATTTGACATCTAAATTCAAACCCCAATCTCCTGCATTCTTTCTTTCCAGTACTACAGGGTATTAGCTCAGGTACCTACCTTTCTCTATGACAGCCAGTACTTAAGGAAAGGCTACACTTGGCTCAGTCTCCAGGGGTTGGATACAGGTTGGTCCAAGCTGGTTAAAGTACCCACACAGCTCTGCTAGTGATATGTTAAGGTTAAGGCATATGGGACAATTCTGGATGGTGATACAGACATGATGTTTATGGGAGTGATTCTACAACTATCAAGATGAGAAAGAAAGAGAGAATCTCATCTTCTCTGGATTTTGCTTTTCTGAATATAGCACCCTAAACCACTATAGCCATCTTTCCACCTCATTGAAATTTAGACTGAAACATTGCCAACAAACTGAGAACAGCATAGCTGAAATGTTAAAAAGTAATCTGTGAGTGCAAAGTCACCTCAGTCATGTCTGACTCTCTGCAACCCTATGGACTGTAGCATGCCAAGCTCTTCTGTCCATGAGATTCTCCAGGCAAGAATACTGGAGTGGGTTACCATGCCCTCGTCCTTATGTCTCCTCCATTAGCAGGCTGGTTCTTCAAAACTAACGCCACTTGGGAAGCCCCAAAAGTAATCGGAGTCTTAATGATAACACTGAGCTGTGCAGCTATACAGGTACTTCAGTCTGTTCTCCTGCAATTATATAAAAAACTACAGTCCCTGATTACCTAAGGAATTCTGTTTGTTTTCACACTCAAATTCAAATTATTTTAACTGAATCACCTTACTAAAAGCAGAAAAATGACAACAGCAACAAACAACAAAAACCAAATGTAAAGGGAGTCTCATCTGTAAATATCAGGGCTTCCCTGGTGGCTCAGCTGGTAAAGAATCTGCCTGCAATGCAGGAGCCCTGGGTTCAATCCTTGGGTTGGAAAGATCCCCTGAAGAAGGGAAAGGCCACCCACTCTAGTATTCTGCCCTGGAAAATTCCATGGACTCTATAGTCCATGGAGTTGCAAAGAGGTGGACACGACTGAACGAATTTCACTTTCTAAAGAGAAAAAAGGAATGGAGTGTGGGATCCCATCCCTTCCTGGATTGGGTTGAGGTGGGTAAAGAGAAACATAGAAGAGTCTAGAAAGAATTCTAATTCATGATTTCACCACGACAATCAAGACCAACGTCTATTTAAGAGTTTTCATGGAAGTTAATTGGCGATAGTAGGTGGTGCAGGGGGATGGAGAGATGGAGCTTGCAAAGAAACCTGCCCGAATCTTAAAGAGACACAAAACGCACACAGCATCTCTGGAACAAGGCGGCTTTTACAATTAAGACAAACTTGACAGTCAAAATCAGGCTATCTCAAAATATAACTGGATGATGAATAATTTGAGTCAAGGTCTCCCCCTGTCCTCACTCAGCAAGGCTGGGTTTAGAGTGAGGCATCATCTCATGGGATAGTCAGGCCTGCTCAGCTGGTAGGGTAGGAGCAGTGCAGGGACAGGGCATCAGGAAGACCCTGGAAGGCAGTTCAGGTGGAGAGCTGTCACCGCAATGGGCCTTCGGAGAATGCCTATTGTGTGCATAGGTGAATGCCACTGTGTCCAACACAAATATCCAACCTTTTAAAGACAAAGGAACAGAGCTATGCCACAGATACACCAGAAAGTCCGTTCGGTGGACTCTGACACCGTTTGAAAATACTTTAAAATGGGATTGAAGGTCATACTTTAATTTAAACCAGTTATATGTTGTAGTGTTTAATATTTTTATGGACATTTATATGTCCCCTAATTTCCACAGTGAATTCTGTGAGAATAGAATGTGTTTTCCATGGAAGGAAAGGAAATGGACAGGTCTTGAAGAAGATCCTTATGAGTGTGCAAATTTCCCCACTTCTTCATGAGGAAGGAGGGGAATCAGAATTCAATTTTATACAGGATTTATTGTGAAAAGTCAATTTAAAAAATAAAATTGATGATAGAGTAGTATTTTATATGATTTATTTTGGAAAAGATTATAGCAAAAAATGTATTAATTAAAATACCCCCAAAACAGTTAAGAAAAAAGCAACAGAACATTATTTGATAAAACCAAGGGCATCTAGCCAGTACAATGTAATATCAAAATGAAAAATGTAGAAAGCATGGACCTCCAGAAAAAGTAGGAATGTCTAAAATCAATAAGTTTTGCCATGTTGTAACAAAGATATTCTATTGATTTTTCGAACTTCAGCCTGTGTTCATTTGGAAAGTTGCTATAGACTATATATTTATCAAGATTGATTAATATGTATGTTATGTAATATTCAATTGTCAAGCTATCCAGCCAAATTATTTGAAACTGCAGTGATCAGATGTGTGTCAGTCTTGTACTTGATGTGACAACTGTTTGTCCTCAGAGAACTGCTATGAAATCTTCATATTACACAGCATCTTACTACCAATAGAACATAAACAACACTCACCAACACACATAAAGACTACTTCTTAGATGATTTTAAAACATTATCAAATTTTGTTTTCCAGAAAACTTTGACATAATCATAAATCTTTATAAAAATCTTGAGTTAGACAACACATTATTTGCTATGCTAAGTCTTTGTTCCAGTTTAATAGGGTATTTAGAGAACAGTGTTTCTGCTTATGTGATCATACAAAACGAGTAGTTTCATTAAATAATCTGAAAGTGTAAGGAAAAAAATAAAGTTAATAGATTTACATGACCACTGGGCCATGTCAAAAATATTATCTCTCACATAATTTGGTTTAAATGTCATGCATGCGTGCTATGTTGCTGCAGTCGTGTCCATCTCTTTGTGACCGTGTGGACTGTAGCCAACCCAGCTTCTCTGTCCATGGGGATTGTCCAGGCAAGAATACTGGACTGGGTTGCCATTTCCTCCTCCAGGGGATCTTCCTGACCTAGGGATTGAACTAGCATGTCTCTCATATCTCCTGCATTGGCAGACCACCTGAGAGTGAAAGTCGCTCAGTCACGTCCGACTCTTTGCGACCCCATGGACTACACAGTCCATAGAATTCTCCAGGCCAGAATACTGCAGTGGGCAGCCTTTCCCTTCTGCAGGGGGTCTTCCCAACCCAGGGACTGTACTTCAGGTCTCCCATATCACAGGCAGATTCTTCACCAGTTGAGCCACAAGAACAAGAATAATACTGCTGTGTGTAGCCTCTCTCTTCTGCAAAATTAAAATTAGTTAAAAAAGAACACACTAATATTCATAAAATTATATTGCATTACTTTTTCATGAATATTTTGTCATTTGTGTTATGGGACATGTAAACTAATGGAACTACATAAACTAAATTTAAGTATTACTAGTTCTTGATCCTGTACGCATTTGATGATTGCCCTTTATAAGATTCTTAATTTTGACTAACTTCTCAGAAGTCTAGATTTAAATCTTCAGGTAACATTGTATAAACCTTGCTATTGGAGAACATTTGGAATCAGTAAATAATTCTAGAGTCATCAGTATGTTTATGTTTTGTGTGTGTTTTATTCTGTTAAGAGTTAGAAGTATAGTTCTTTATTTCCATTCATAGGTAACTTTTTTTTTTTCCCCCATATTACATACTTGTATGTTTGTTTCTTCTTTCTACCCTCGCACCATATATTTTTTTTTTTAATGCTGTGTCCACATTCTTTCCACTTACTTGCTTGACACTGGAGTCTCTTCAGTTTTGTATACTACAGGGAATTTTTTTCCATAAATTTTTGTCAGTTACTTTATTTCATATTTCATCTGTGATCACAGTCATTAGTGGAATGGATCTAGTATCATGTATAGTTTTCAGTTATGTCAAGCAACCTGAGTTCATACTAATGTCACCAAATCTCTATGTATACCATCTATACCGTGTTTATTATTCTAACCTCACTCCTGCTTATCTGTACCCTCCTATAAGATAGACATCTTAGTCTCAGCTCCTGTCATTCTTTACTTTTTCAATTCTAGTACACATGCATATGGATTCAGAATTAACAGAATTAATGTTACTGCAGGAAACGACATCACCTGCCTAGGCACTGGGCTTTTGTAAAATTCTCTTACCTTTAATCTTACAAAACTCACTCATTTCCAAAGTTACCTTTACATAAACAACTTTTAACCCCATTCCCTGCCTAGCATATGTTATATGTTAGTATTTGTAACACTGGTATGATTTTCACAGTCTGTATTTTGTCCTATGAGCCCCCAACCTCTTCCACGCTTTTATTTGCATTCTGTGAGATTGCCTCTTTATGGCATAAAGTTTTGTGAATTTTGACAAATGCATAAAATTTCTCAACTGGGAAATAATAATATAAATGAATCTGTAATCTTTGCTTTCCAAATTATTGCTGTGTTAGGAAGATTAAAAATATCATACTAATTTGTCATTTGCCACATTGTAACTATCCATGGGGAGGGTCTCTGTTATATATTTCATATTTACAAGATAATCAAATATAACTATAAAAATAAGAAAATTGTTAAGTGATGTAAAATGTGTGTTCATGGGAAAAAATATTAAAAATCTTTGTTTACTGTCTGTTTTCTTGAGTTTGAAAAATAAAGTTTTAAAAATTGAATCAGATATACTGCGTGCATGAAATGTCATATAATATGAAAGTGAAAAAAAAATCCAAAT
Source organism: Capricornis sumatraensis (assembly GCF_032405125.1). Taxonomy (NCBI): domain Eukaryota; kingdom Metazoa; phylum Chordata; class Mammalia; order Artiodactyla; family Bovidae; genus Capricornis; species Capricornis sumatraensis. The sequence goes on along the minus strand of NC_091089.1, from coordinate 8,641,116 downwards.
TCAATTTTGTCTATTTTAAAAACATATTCTGGCGATTATTATCTCAAGAAAATCATTGTGAAATAGTCACTGTTTTCAGTAACTTTGGGAGATTGGGATTGACATACATACACTATAAAATAGATAACTAATGAGAATCTATGGTGTAGCACAGTGAACTGTACTCAATGCTCTGTGGTGACCTAAACAGGGAAGAAATTCAAAAAAGAGGGGTATGTGTATACATATAGCTGATTCACTTTGCTGTGCAGCAGAAACTAAGACAATACTGTAAAGCAACTATACTCCAATAAAAAGTTAAAGAATATAAAGTCACTGTTTTTTTTCCCCAAAATAGCACAGATAACCTAATTATTATACTCGTGAAAGTTTATGTAATATACTTGTAAATAAAAGTGATCCTTTCTATCACTTGGTTTGAATAATTTTTCAGAAGTGAAATTGATCTTGGCGTTTACATTCAGAATTATTGGCATTGTGTCATAGAATAGCATTGCCTTAAAAGATGAATCATGCACCGTTTTTCTGCTGTGCTTATTGATTACCCTTCAGCATATAAAGAGCTTGTAAGGTTAAAAAGCGTTTAAAGATTTATTACCTGTATTGATCTACTTTTTTTGGTGGTGTTGAAAGCAAATATAATTCTGTTACAGCAAAAGATACAGTAAACTTTACTGCTTAAATACCCGAATTTAGCAACTTAAGGAGTGTTTTCAACAGGAAATAAAATGTACCGTTTCTATTTCTTACCTAGATTCTTTCATTCTCGAGGTATGTCACCTTTCTGGTGTTTACTTTATTATTGATTTAACAAAAACTAAGCAAATCTCAACTCCATCCCATGGCATGCTTCCTTTATTATGGATATTATTAGGTCAACTCTCCCCAAACATGATATGGATAATTTCTTAGAATGTGACCAGACACACTAATTCTATCCACTTCATCTATATACATCTAGCTATGTGTTTGTTTTCCTGTACTTTATCTGAATCTCTATGTCTATATATGATTACCTAGTAAAAATTTATTGTTAGATATATGCATATATTTTATATTTATCACATGTAATCATGCTGATGTCATGTACACATTTATTATATGTATACAGGAGGTGTGTATATGATAAAATATATGCATTTGTATATGTCCCACATACATATGTGTGTATGTCACTTACACATATACACACTTATGTATACATTTCAAATGTTTTTTGCATAAGACACATGACTTTACATGTGCTAGATTACTGTAGATTTTTTTTAATTTAAATTTATTTTAATTAGAGGCTAATTACTTCACGATATTACATTGGTTTTGCCATACATCAACATGAATCCTCCATGGGTGTACACGTGTTCCCCATCCTGAACCTTCCTCCCCCCTCCCTCCCCATAACATCCCTCTAGGTTATCCCAGTGCACCAGCGTGATCATCCTGTATCATGCATTGAACCTGAACTGACAATTCATTTAACATATGATAATATACATGTTTCAATGCCACTCTCCCAAATCATCCCACCCTCGCCCTCTCCTACAGAGTCCAAAAGGCTGTTCTATACATCTGTGTCTCTTTTGCTGTCTCACATACAGGGTTATCATTCAGTTCAGTTCAATCACTCAGGCGTGTCTGACTCTGTGACCCCATGAATTGCAGCACGCCAGGCCTCCCTGTTCATCACCATCTCCCGGAGTTCACTCAGACTCATGTCCATCGAGTCCGTGATGCCATCCAGCCATCTCATCCTCTGTCGTCCCCTTCTCCTCCTGCCGCCAATCCCTCCCAGTATCAGAGTCTTTTCCAATGAGTTAACTCTTCACATGAGGTGGCCAAAGTACTGGAGTTTCAGCTTTAGCATCATTCCTTCCAAAGAAATCCCAGGGTTGATCTCCTTCAGAATGGACTGGTTGGATCTCCTTGCAACATTATAATTACCTTCTTTCTAAATTCCACATATATGTGTTAGTATACTGTATTGGTGTTTTACTTTCTGGCTTATTTCATTCTGTATAATAGGCTCCAGTTTCATCCACCCCACTAGAATTGATTCAAATGTATTCTTTTGAATGGCTGAGTAATGATTATGTACCATGGCTTTCTTATCCACTCGTCTGATGATGGACATCTAGGTTGATTCCATGTCATGGCTATTATAAACAATGTTGTGATGAACATTGGGGGGCATGTGTCTCTTTCAGTTCTGGTTTCCTCGGTGTGTATGCCCAGCAGTGGGATTGCTGGGTCGTATGGCAGTTCTATTTCCAGTTTTTTAAGGAGTCTCCACACTGTTCTGCATAGTGGCTGTACTAGTTTGCATTCCCACCAACAGTGTAAGAGGGTTCCCTTTTCTCCACACACTCTCCAGCATTTATTGCTTGTAGCCTTTTGGATAGCAGCCATTCTGACTGGTGTGAAATGGTACCTCATTGTGGTTTTGATTTGCGTTTCTCTGATAATGAGTGATGTTGAGCATCTTTGCGTGAGTTTGTTAGCCATCTGTATGTCTTCTTTGGAGAAATGTCTATTTAGTTCTTTGGCCCATTTTTTGATTGGGTCTTTTATTTTTCTGGAATTGAGCTGCAGGAGTTGCTTATATATTTTTGAGATTAATTCTTTGTCTGTTGCTTAATTTGTTATTATTTTCTCCCATTCAGAAGGCTGTCTTTTCACCTTGCTTATAGTTTCCTTTGTTGTGCAGAAGCTTTTAATTTTAATTAGGCCCCATTTGTTCATTTTTGCTTTTATTTCCAGTATTCTGGGAGGTGGGTCATAGAGGATCTTGTTGTGATTTATGTTGGAGAGTGTTTCGCATATGTTCTCCTCTAGGAATTTTATAGTTTCTGGTCTTACGTTTAGATCTTTAATCCATTTTGAGTTTATTCTTGTGTATGGTGTTAAAAAGTGTTCTAGTTGCATTCTTTTACAGGTTGTTGACCAGCTTTCCCAGCACCACTTGTTAAAGAGATTGTCTTTTCTCCATTGTATATTCTTGCCTCCTTTCTCAAAGATAAGGTGTCCATAGGTGTATGGATTTATCTCTGTGCTTTCTATTTTGTTCCATTGATCTGTATTTCTGTCTTTGTGCCAGTACCATACTGTCTTGATGACTGTGGCTTTGTAGTAGAGCCTGAAATCAGGGATTTCTGTGTGTTGATTTTATATCCTGCAACTTTACTAAATTCATTGATTAGCTCTAGCAATTTTCTGATGGAGTCCTTAGGGTTTTCTATGTACAGGATCATGTCATCTGCAAACAGTGAGAGGTTTACTTCAAATTTTCCAATCTGGATTCCTTTTATTTCTTTTTCTGCTCTGATTGCTGTGGCCAAAACTTCCAAAACTATGTTTAATAGTAGTGGTAAGAGTGGGCACCCTTGCCTTGTTCCTGACTTTAGGGGAAATGCTTTCAGTTTTTCACCATTGAAGATAATGTTTGCTGTGGGTTTGTCATATACAGCTTTTATTATGTTGAGGTATGTTCTTTCTGTTCCTGCTTTCTGGAGAGTTTTGATCATAAATGGATGTTGAATTTTGTCAAAGGCTTTCTGTGCATCTATTGAGATAATCATATGGCTTTTATTTTTCAATTTGTTAATGTGATGTATTACATTGATTGATTTGCAGATATTGAAGAATCCTTACGTCTCTGGAATAAAGCCCACTAGGTCGTGATGTGTGATGTTTTTAATGTGTTTTTGGATTCTGATTGCTAGAATTTTGCTAAGGATTTTTGCATCTATGTTCATCAGTGATATTGGCCTGTAGTTTTCTTTCTCTGTGGCATCTTTGTCAGGTTTTGATATTAGGGTGATAGTGGTCTCATAGAATGAGTTTGGAAGTTTACCTTCCTCTGCAGTTTTCTGGAAGAGTTTGCATAGGCTCGGTGTTAGCTCTTCTCTAAATTTTTGATAGAATTCAGCTGTGAAGCTGTCTGGACCTGGGCTTTTGTTTGCTGGAAGATTTCTGATTACAGTTTCAATTTCCGTCCTTGTGATGGGTCTGTGAAGATTTTCTGTTTCTTCCTGGTTCAGTTTTGGAAAGTTGTACTTTTCGAAGAATTTGTCCATTTCTTTCACGTTGTCCATTTTATTGGCATATAATTGCTGATAGTAGTCTCTTATGATTCTTTGTATTTGTGTTGTCTGTTGTGATCTCTCCATTTTCATTTCTAATTTTATTGATTTGATTTTTCTCTCTTTGTTTCTTGATGAGTCTGGCTAATGGTTTGTCAATTTTATTTATCCTTTCAAAGAACCAGCTTTTGGCTTTGCTGATTTTTGCTATGGTCTCTTTTGTTTCTTTTGCATTTATTTCTGCCCTAATTTTTAAGTTTCTTTCCTTCTACTAATCCTGGGGTTCATAATTTCTTCCTTTTCTAGTTGCTTTAGGTGTAGAGTTAGGTTATTTATTTGACTTTTTTTTTTTGTTTCTTGAGGTATGAGTGTATAGCTATGAACTTTCCCCTTAGCACTGCTTTTACAGTGTCCCACAGGTTTTGGATTGTTGTGTTTTCATTTTCATTCATTTCTATGCATATTTTGATTTCTTTTTTGATTTCTTTTGTGATTTGTTGGTTGTTCAGCAGCTTGTTTTTAAGCTTCCATATGTTGGAATTTTTAATAGTTTTTCTCCTGTAACTGAGGTCTAATCTTACTGCATTGTGGTCAGAAAAGATGCTTGGGATGATTTCAGTTTTTTTGAATTCACCAAGGCTAGATTTATGGCCCAGAATGTGATCTATCATGGAGAAGGTTCTGTGTGCGCTTAAGCAAAGGTGAAATTCATTGTTTTGGGGTTAAATGTCCTATAGATATCAATTAGGTCTAACTGGTCTACTGTATCATTTAAAGTTTTTGTTTCCTTGTTAATTTTCTGTTTAGTTGATCTATCCATAGATGTGAGTGGGGTATTAAAGTCTCCCACTATTATTGTGTTACTGTTAATTTCCCTTTTCATACTTGTTAGCATTTGTCTTAAATATTGTGGTGCTCCTGTGTTGGATGCATATATATTTATAATTGTTATATCTTCTTCTTGGATTGATCCTTTGATCATTATGTAGTGTTCTTCTTTGTCTCTTTTCACAGCCTTTGTTTCAAAGTCTATTTTAACGGATATATGTATTGCTACCTCTGCTATCTTTTGGTCTCTATTTGTGTGAAATATCTTTTTCAAGCCCTTCACTTTCAGTCTGCATGGGTCCCTTGTTTTGAGGTGGGTCTCTTTTAGACAACATATATAGGGGTCTTGTTTTTGTATCCATTCAGCCAATCTTTGTTTTATAGACTATGCCAAAGACTTTGACTGTGTGGATCACAATAAACTATGGAAAATTCTGAGAGAGATGGGAATACGAGACCACCTGACCTGCCTCTTGAGAAATCTGTATGCAGGTCAGGAAGCAACAGTTAGAACTGGACATGGAACAACAGACTGGTTCCAAATAGGAAAAGGAGTACGTCAAGGCTATATATTGTCACCCTGGTTATTTAACTTCTATGCAGAGTACATCATGAGAAATGCTGGGCTGGAAGAAACACAAGCTGGAATCAAGATTGTCGGGAGAAATATCAATAACCTCAGATATGCAGATGACACCACCCTTATGGCAGAGAGTGAAGAGGAATTAAAATGCCTGTTGATGAAAGTAAAAGAGAAGAGTGAAAAAGTTGGCTTAAAGCTCAACATTCAGAAAACAAAGATCATGGCATCTGGTCCCATCGCTCCATGGGAAATAGATGCAGAAACAGTGGAAACAGTATCAGACTTTATTTTGGGGGGCTCCAAAATTACTGCAGATGGTGATTGCAGCCATGAAATTAAAAGACGCTTACTCCTTAGAAGAAAAGTTATGATCAACCTAGATAGTATATTCAAAAGCAGAGACATTACTTTGCCGACTAAGGTCCGTCTAGTCAAGGCTATGGTTTTTCCTGTGGTCATGTATGGATGTGAGAGTTGGACTGTGAAGAAGGCTGAGTGCCGAAGAATTGATGCTTTTCAACTGTGGTGTTGGAGACTCTCGAGAGTCCCTTGGACTGCAAGCAGATCCAACCAGTCCATTCTGAACGAGATCAACCCTGGGATTTCTTTGGAAGGAATGATGCTGAAGCTGAAACTCCAGTACTTTGGCCACCTCATGAGAAGAGTTGACTCATTGGAAAAGACTCTGATGCTGGGAGGGATTGGCGGCAGGAGGAGAAGGGGACGACAGAGGATGAGATGGCTGGATGGCATCACGGACTCGATGGACGTGAGTCTGAGTGAACTCCAGGAGATGGTGATGAACAGGGAGACCTGAAGTGCTACGATTCATGGCGTCACAAAGAGTCGGACACGCCTGAGCGACTGAACTGAACTGAACTGAACTGAAACTGGGGCATTCAATCTATTTACATTTAAGATAATTGTTGATAAGTATGATCCCATTGCCATTTACTTTATTGTTTTGGGTTTGGGTTTATACTCCCTTTTTGTTTTTCCTGTCTATAGAATATCCATTAGCATTTGTTGGAGAGCTGGTTTGGTGGTGCTGAATTCTCACAGCTTTTGCTTGTCTGTAACGCTTTTGATTTCTCCTTCATATTTGAATGAGATGCTTGCTGGGTACAATAATCTGGGCTGTAGGTTATTTTCTTTCATCAGTTTAAGTATGTCTTGCCATTCCCTCCTGGCTTGAATAGTTTCTATTGAAAGATCAGCTGTTATGCTTATGGGAATACCCTTGTATGTTATTTGTTTTTTTTCCCTTGCTGCTTTTAATATTTGTTCTTTGTGTTTGATCTTTGTTAATTTGATTAATATGTGTCTTGGTGTGTTTTGCCTTGGGTTTATCCTGTTTGGGACTCTCTGGGTTTCTTGGACTTGGGTGATTATTTCCTTCCCCACTTTAGGGAAGTTTTCAACAATTATCTCCTCAAGTATTTTCTCATGGTCGTTCTTTTTGTCTTCTTCTTATGGGAATCCTATGATTTGAATGTTGGGGCTTTTAACATTGTCCCAGAAGTCTTTGAGATTGTCCTCATTTCTTTTAATTCATTTTTATTTTTTCCTCTCTGATCTGTCACACAAGTGTATGTTTCTCAGTTCTTTGTCTCGTCACAACAAAGATTTGGAGCAACGGACATTAAAGCCCTCTGTGTGTCACAGCTCTTGGGTCTTGGACAAACCGTGTTATAGCTCTTAGGCAAATCAGTGTTACAGCTCTATTTTATTTAGAAGATAGCAGGACAATCCATCCTCAAAGTGTGAGGGTATGCTAACCCAAAACTTGAAGAGAAGAGAGAGAGTGGAGGAGCATGCAGGGGAGGGGGAGAGAGAGAGAGGGAGAGAGAGAGGGAGGGAGAGAGGGAGAGAGAGACAAAGAGCGCATGCACGTGGGAGAGAGAGAGAGAGAGCGCTTAGGCTCCTCCTTTTATATGTTTTTTTTTCCTCCACCTGGGCCTGCCCTATGGAAATTGGGCTTAGCCAGGAGTGCTGTTTGTTCTACCTGAAGTTTTCACTCTGGTCCACGGACCTTCCTTTGTTCTATATTCGTGGGCTTTTCCCTTCCTTGTCTTTTAAATTCAGTTCAGTTCAGTCACTCAGTCGTGTCCGACTCTTTGCAACTCCATGAATCGGAGCATGCCAGGCCTCCCTGTCCATCACCATCTCCCGGAATTCACTCAGACTCAAGTCCATCGAGTCAGTGATGCCATCCACCCATCTCATCCTCTGTCATCCTCTTCTCCTCCTGCCCCCAATCCCTCCCAGCATCAGAGTCTTTTCCAATGAGTCAACTCTTCTCATGAGGTGGCCAGAGTACTGGAGTTTCAGCTTTAGCATCATTCCTTCCAAAGGAATCTCAGGGCTGATCTACTTCAGAATGGACTGGTTGGATCTGCTTGCAGTCCAAGGGACTCTCAAGAGTGTTCTCCAACACCACAGTTGAAAAGCATCAATTCTTCAGCACTCAGCCTTCTTCACAGTCCAACTCTCACATCCATACATGACCACAGAAAAAACCATAGCCTTGACTAGATGCACTTTAGTAGGCAAAGCAATGTTTCTGTTTTTCAATATGCTATCTAGGTTGGTCATAACTTTTCTTCCAAGGAGTAAGCGTCTTTTAATTTCATGGCTGCAATCACCATCTGCAGTAATTTTAGAGCCCCAAAAAATAAAGTCTGACACTGTTTCCACTGTTTCCCCATTTATTTCCCATGAAGTGATGGGACCGGATGCTATGATCTTTGTTTTCTGAATGTTGAAATTTAGGCCAACTTTTTCACTCTCCACTTTCACTTTCATCAACAGGCTTTTTAGTTCCTCTTTACTTTCTGCCATAAGGGTGGTGTCATCTGCATATCTGAGGTTATTGATATTTCTCCCAACAATCTTGATTCCAGCTTGTGTTTATTCCAGCCCAGCATTTCTCATGATGTACTCTGCATAGAAGTTAAATAACCAGGTTGACAATATACAGCCTTGATGTACTGCCTTTCCTATTTGAAACCAGTCTGCTGTTCCATGTCCAGTTCTAACTGTTGCTTCCTGACCTGCATACAGATTTCTCAAGAGGCAGGTCAGGTGGTCTCGTATTCCCATCTCTCTCAGAATTTTCCACAGTTTATTGTGATCCACACAGTCAAAGGCTTTGGCATAGTCAATAAAGCAGAAATAGATGTTTTTCTGGAACTCTCTTGCTTTTCCCATGATCCAGTGGATGTTGGCAAGTTGATTTCTGGTTCTTCTGCCTTTTCTAAAACCAGTTTGAACATCAGGAAGTTCACGGTTCACATATTGCTGAAGCCTGGCTTGGAGAATTTTGAGGATTTCTTTACTAGCATGTGAGTTGAGTGCAATTGTGTGGTAGTTTGAGCATTTTTTGGCATTGCCTTTCTTTGGGATTGGGATGAAAACTGACTTTTTCCTATCCTGTGGCCACTGCTGAGTTTTCCAAATTTGCTGGCATACTGAATGCAGCACTTTCACAGCATCATCTTTCAGGATTTGAAATAGCTCCACTGGAATTCCATCACCTCCACTAGCTTTGTTCATAGCGATGCTTTCCAAGGCCCACTTGACTTCACATTCCAGGATGTCTGGCTCTAGATTACTGATCACATCATCACGATTATCTGGGTCGTGAAAATCTTTTTTGTACAGTTCTTCTGTGTATTCTTGCCACCTCTTCTTAATATCTTCTGCTTCTGTTAGGTCCAGATCATTTCTGTTCTTTATCAAGCCCATCTTTGCATGAAGATGTTCATGCAAAGATGTTTGGCATTTTTGCAAAGATGTTTGGCATCTTTGCAAACATGCCAAAGATGCAAATATTCCCTTGGTATCTCTGATTTTCTTGAAGAGATCTCTAGTGTTTCCCATTCTGTTGTTTTCCTCTATTTCTTTGCTTTGATCGCTGAAGAAGGCTTTTTTATCTCTTCTTGTTATTCTTAGGAACTCTGCACTCAGATGCCTATATCTTTCCTTTTCTCCTTTGCTTTTTGCCTCTCTTCTTTTCACAGCTATTTGTAAGGCCTCACCATACAGCCATTTTGCTTTTTTGCATTTCTTTTCCATGGGGATGATCTTGATCCCTGTCTCATGTACAATGTCGCGAACCTCGTTCCATAGTTCATCAGGTACTCTATCTATCAGATCTAGGCCCTTAAATCTATTTCTCACTTCCACTGTATAATCAGAAGGGATTTGATTTAGGTCAAACTTGAATGGTCTAGTGGTTTTCCCTACTTTCTTCAATTTACGTCTGAATTTGGTAATAAGGAGTTCATGATCTGAGCCACAGTCAGCTCCTGGTCTTGTTTTGTTGACTGTATAGAGCTTCTCCATCTTTGGCTGCGAAGAATATAATCAATCTGATTTCTGTGTTGACCATCTGGTGATGTCCATGTATAGAGTCTTCTCTTGTGTTGTTGGAAGAGATGATTGCTATGATCAGTGCATTTTCATGGCAAAACTCTATTAATCTTTGCCCTTCTTCATTCCGCATCTCAAGGCCAAATTTGCCTGTTACTTCAGGTGTCTCTTGACTTTCTACTTTTGCATTCCAGTCCCCTATAATGAAAAGGACATCTTTTTTGGGTGTTAGCTCTAAAAGGTCTTGTAGGTCTTCATAGAACCGTTTAACTTCAGCTTCTTCAGCGTTACTTGTTGAAGTATAGACTTGGATTACCGTGATATTGAATGGTTTGCCTTGGAGACGAACAGAGATCATTCTGTCGTTTTTGAGACTGCATCCAAGTACTGCATTTCGGACCCTTTTGTTGACCATGATGGCTACTCCATTTCTTCTGAGGGATTCCTGCCCACAGTAGTAGATATAATGGTCATGTGAGTTAAATTCACTCATTCCAGTCCATTTTAGTTCACTGATTCCTAGAATGTCAACGTTCACTTTTGCCATCTCTTGTTTGACCACTTCCAATTTGCCTTGATTCATGGACCTGACATTCCAGGTTCCTATGCAATATTGCTCTTTACCACATTGGACGTTGCTTCTATCACCAGTCACATCCACAGCTGGGTATGGTTTTTGCTTTGGCTCCATCCCTTCATTCTTTCTGGACTTATTTCTCTAGTGACCTCCAGTAGCATATTGGGCACCTAGTGACCTAGGGAGTTCCTCTTTCAGTATCCTATCATTTTGCCTTTTCATACTGTTCATGAGGTTCTCAAGGCAAGAATACTGAAGTGGTTTTCCATTCCCTTCTCCAGTGGACCACATTCTGTCTTTAGCCTCTGCCATTTTGGACTCCTTTTCCCTATTCTACCTACCTAACAGATTCATTTATTTCTAACATTCTATCTTCTACCTCTCTAATCCTATCTTCTGCCTCCATTGTTCTACCATTTCTTCCCTCCAGAGTGTTTTTGATATCATTTATTGCATTATTCTATATATATGGACTCTTTCTTATTTCTTCAAGGTCCTTGTTAAACCTTTCTTGCATCTTCTCAATCCTTGTCCCCAGATTCCATTTTGTTTTCAAGATTTTGGATCATTTTCACTATCACTATTAGGAATTCTTTATCAGATAGAGTCCCTATCTCTTCCTCTTTTGTTTGGTTTGGTGGGCATTTATCCTGTTCCTTTACCTGCTGTGTATTCCTCTGTCTCTTCAATTTGTTTATATTCTGTGTTTGGGGTGGCCTTTCCGTATTCTGGCAGTTTGTGGAGTTCTCTTTATTGTGGAGTTTCCTTGCTGTGGGTGGGGTTGTACGGGTGACTTGTCAAAGTTTCCTTGTTAGGGAAGCTTGTGTCAGTATTCTGGCGGGTGGAGCTGGATTTCTTCTTTCTGGAGTGCAATGAAGTAATGAGTTATAGGATGTCAGTGGGTTTGGAGTGACTTTTGGCAGCCTGTATATTGAAGCTCAGGGCTATGTTCCTGTGTTGCTGGGAATTTGCGTGGTATGTCTTGCTCTGGAACTTGTTGGCCCTTGGGTGGTGCTTGGTTTCAGTGTAGGTATGGAGGCATTTGATGAGCTCCTGTCGATTAATGTTCCCTGGAGTCAGGAGTTATCTGGTGTTCACAGGATTTGGACTTAAGCCTCCTGCTTCTGGTTTTGAGTCTTATTTTTACAGTAGCATCAAGACTTCTCCATCTATACAGCACTGATGATAAAACATCTAGGTTAAAGATGAGAAGTTTCTCCACAGTGAGGGACACCCAGAGAGTTTCACAGAGTTATGTGGAGAAGAGAAGAGGGAGGAGGGAGATAGAGGTGACCAGGATGAGATGAGGTGGAATCAAAAGAGGAGAGAGCAAGCTAGCCAGTAATCACTTCCTATATGTGCTTCACAGTCTGCACCACTCAGAGATGTTCATGGAGTTACAGAGAGAAGAGAAGAGGGAGGAAGGAGACAGAGGTGGCCAGGAGGATAAAAGGGGGGGAATCAAAAGGAGCGAGACAGATCCAGCCAGTAATCAGTTCCCCAAGTGTTCTCCACAGTCCAGAACACATAAAGAGATTCATACAGTTGGGTAGAGAAGAGAAGAGGGAGGGAGGAGATAGAGGCGACCTGGTGGAGAAAAAGGATAGTCCAAAGGAGGAGAGAGCAATCAGGCCAGTAATATCGCTCCCAAGTAAAAATGGGTACTGAAGATTGGGTTCTTAAAGGTACAAAATTGACAACAAATACCAAAAAGCAAAGATTAAAAATCCAGAGTAGAGGTTGGATTTTCAAAAATACAATATTAAAGAAAAAAAGTCACAAAAATTATAATATATTTATATGTATATATATTTATGAAGTTTGCTTTAAAAATAGGGTCTCTTTTTTGCAAAGTAATAGTAGGTTATAAAAATGAAAATTAAAGGATTAATAGAGGACTTAAAAATAAAAAATTTTAAATAAGATCATAGCAAAAATATTAAAAATATATCTAGGACTTTCTCTGGTGTTGTTGTGGGCAGTTTGGGGACAGTTCATTTTTGGATAGTTCCTTGATCTGGCTTATATTTCTCAAGATCTATAGGCCCCTTCCTTGGAGAAGGCAATGGCACCCAACTCCAGTACTCTTGCCTGGAAAATCCCATGGACAGAGGAGCCTGGTGGGCTGCATTCCATGGGGTCGCACAGAGTCAGACATGACTGCAGCAGCTTAGCGGCAGCAGCAGCAGCAGAGGCCCCTTCCTATGTAGTTGGTACTAACTACAGTGTTTTAATCTATTGCACCTGTCACTTCCAAGGAGGTTCCCTCTGTTTTAGCTTCTTCTGTTTGCTAGTTTCTTCAGTGTCTAATTTCTGCCCTAGCACAAGGTGGCAGTGGTGGACACTTTTTTAGGCTCACTTGTTTAGTCATACTGTGGGGAGGGAGGGATGCTACAAACAAATAACACTGGCGTGTGCTCACAGTGTCTTAGCCAAACTGGGTTTGCCCCCACTCACAGCATGTGTGCTTTCCCTGTCTACACTGCCTTAGGCTCTAGGTTGCTCTGCCAGAAACCGTTGAGGCCGGCCCTGGATTGTATGCACTTCCCAGGTCTAAGCCGCTCGGGTTCAGGTACTCGGGTAGTCCTCAGAGGCCAGACTCAGTTGGGCCTGCGTTTTGTGCCCTTCCCAGGTCCGAGCAGCTCACATAACCAGGTGTTTGATGAGTGTCGTCGCTGCTACTTATCGCCTCCCCCATCCCTGCCGCTCGATTTTCTGGGTGTACAATGGGCGCACCTTCTCAGGTGGATGTTGACCGTCCAGAATTCCAAGAAGTCTTGGTTAGCAACAAAGCCTGCTTGCAGTTTGGTAGATAATGCTTCTCTGGGGCCGCAGTTACCCCCTTCCGGCTCTGGCTGCCCTCACCTGCCTGGAGGGGGAAGGGCCAGTCTTCAGCTGGCTAGCTTTGCTCAGTTCTTTGTTCCATGAGTGGGCCTGGTGGCATCTTGCTGCTGCTAAGTCACTTCAGTCATGTCTGACTCTGTGCAACCCCATAGATGGCAGCCCACCAGGCTCCTCCATCCATGGGATTTTCCAGGCAAGAGTACTGGAGTGGGTTGCCATTGGTGGCACCTTAAGTTAGGGCTTTTCTCGTGGTAGCTATCCCACAGTCTGGTTTGCTATCCCAAGTTAGTTCCCACAGATTGCCTTCGGGGCATTCAGGCCGGGTCCTTACTCTAAGAAATGCAGCCCGAGCCTCCCTACCCAGCCCCCGCTTGCTAGTGGCGGATGCAGGTGTCTGCACTGCTTCTCCACTGGGGGAGTTACTGCTGGGCACGTAATCTGTGGGTTTTAATTATTTATTTATTTTTCCTCCCGGTTATGTTGCCCTCTGTGGTTCCAAAGCTCACAGACTCGGCAGTGAGAGTGTTTCCTGGTGTTTGGAAACTTCTCTTTTTTTCAAGCTCCCTTCCTGGAATGGATCTCTGTCCCTATCTCTTTTGTCTCTCTTTTTATCTTTTATATTTTTTCCTACCTCCTTTCGAAGACAATGGGCTTCTTTTCTGGGTGTCTGATGTCCTCTGCCAGCATTCAGAAGTTGTTTTGTGGAATTTACTCAGCGTTCAAATGTTCTTTTGATGAATTTGTGGGGGGGAAAGTGGTCTCCCCATCGTATTCCTCTGCCATCTTTGCTCTCATCCCTACTGTAGATTTTTAATGTGGTGTTCTAAAGTATCTTTCTATTTCTAGCTTGTATTTTTTATGTGAATGTCAAATGAGACCACAGTCATTACTTGATATTAGAAGATGCACAAAGAGAACTGAGAAACCACTGAAGATGCACAAAGAGAATTCAGAGACCATTACTCCATTAGCTCTGGGCAAAAGACAAATGGAAAATTGACATAATCTGTTATATTAGCATATTTGGGCATGCAAACTATTCCACCCTTTAGTTTTTCTAGTTTTTAATATAATGTTTCCATACCATATGTATTAAACAGGCCAAGAACAGTGTTTTAATCAGGAAAGTGAACATTTTCTGTAGATGATTATAGTTGACATTGCATCAGGGTCTATCAGAAAAGTTATGTAAGGACCAAAGTACATCTATACAAGCACAGTTGGATGTTGTTTCACAGACTTGCAGTGTCTAATCTACTGTGTTACTAGCCTTTTATAAAATAAGCCCATTATTTATATTCAACATGGTAATATCATAATCATGGATTGATGAACTTTATTATTGTCCACTCTCCTATAACTAATGCTTGATATAGACAAGAGCAAAATTGTTCAAAATTATCTGAATTCAACAACAAAAGGAACAGAGAAAAGTTTCCAATGTCACTTATGTAAATGTATGCCTAACAGGAAAACTTGAATACTGCTAAAAAAAAAAAAAAAGTCATAACATGTAGATTAAAAGAATTACAAATCAAAACATACATCTGTCTAGTCAGAAACTGACAGATGTGGGAAAGAAATATCAGTATTTCTAGATTGCATCTTATAATGCTCAACCATAGGGAATTCCCTGGCTGTCCAGTGGTTAGGACTCCATGCCTTCACTGCCAAAGGTGCAGGTTCAATCCCTGGTCAGGGAACTAAGATCCCACAAGCCATGCTATATGGCCAAAAAAAAAGCACCATACCATATGAGATTGCTACTTTTTAACTCTGAAACTAGGAGTTCCCCACCTCTGACATTTTTTAATGTTCTTTAAAAGGTCATATAAATATAACTTCATATTTCAGACTAAGTACAGACAACTAGTTGTATCAAAAGTATTATTTGATACAGATGGCTAATAAATGCAGGGAAAGATGCTCAACGTAGCTCATTATTCAGTTCAGTTCAGTTCAGTCGCTCAGTCATGTCAAAATTACAATGAGTATCATCTCCATCTGGTCAGAGTCACCATCATCAAAATCTACAAACAAATGCTTGAGAGTGTGTGGAGAAAAGGGAAACCCTCTTACACTGTTGGTGGGAATGGACATCAGTACAAACACTGTGGTGAACGGTATGGAGATTCCTTTAAAAATTAGAAATAAAACTACCATACAACCCAACAATCTCACTACTTAGCATATACCCTAAGGAAATCATAATTGAAAAAGACACGTGTACCCCAATGTTCACTGCAGCACTATTTACAATAACTAGGACATGGAAGCAACCTAGATGTCCATCAACAGATGAATGGATAAGGAAGTTGTGGTACATATACACAATGGAATATCACTCGGCTATTAAAAAAAAAAAGAGCACATTTGAGTCAGTTCTAATGAGGGGGATGAAGCTAGAGCTATTATGCAGCGTGAAGTAAGTCAGAAAGAGAAAGACAATACCGTATACTAACTCATATATATGAAATCTAGAAAGATAACATCGACAATCCTATATTCAGGGCAGCAAAAAGAGACACAGACTTAAAGAACAGACTTTTGGGCACAGTGAGGGAAGGGGAGGGTGAGATGATTTGAGAGAATAACACTGAAACATATACATTGCCATTTGTAAATAGATAGCCAGTGGGAGTTTGATGCATGATGCAGGGAACCCAAAACCAGTGCTCTGTGGCAGTCCAGAGGGACACAGTGGGGAAAGAGGTGGGCTTAAGAGGGAGAGACTCATGTATACTTATGGCCAGTTCATGTTGATGTACGGCAAAAACTATCACACTATTGTAAAATAATCCTTAAACTAAAAAATAAATTTTTTAAAATGGGGAAAATGTAATGATTTCATTACTTCTCACCTACCTAGGGAGAAGGCAATGGCACCCCACTCCAGTACTCTTGCCTGGAAAATCCCATGGATGGTGGAGCCTGGTAGGCTGCAGTCCATGGGGTCACTAAGAGTCAGACACGACTGAGCGACTTCACTTTCACTTTTCACTTTCATACACTGGAGAAGGCAATGGCAACCCACTCCAGTGTTCTTGCCTGGAGAATCCCAGGGATGGCGGAGCCTGGTGGGCTGCCATCTATGGGGTCTCACAGAGTCGGACACAACTGAAGCGACTTGCAGCAGCAGCAGTGGCACCTACCCAGGACACACATTCCTGTGCTCCTTTGTATCCCCAAGACATGTGGTCTGCAGCCTTCCCTCCTTCTCTCTATCGAGACCATCTCCCTACCCAGACCATTTCATGACGAGCAATCTGATGTAATTAAAAAACCCAACCCTTGTCATCCCACCTTACCTATCTTTGCTGTTCCTATGAACAGACCAGCATGTCCACTTCCTCTTTTCCTGCTTCTAAAACACCAGAATTTGGGAAATATGACCCCCTCCTTTTTTTTTTACTACAAAGTAATACAACTTCATAGATTAATCCAGAATTAATAGACCTAACATGTGATGCTCTATTAATATGTCTATTTCTAATCAATTCTCCTTCTGGTTTTTCAGTGCATCACTTCCAAACATTACCCCAGAGCTGCTTCCTCGTCTCTTCAGCCCTGTTAAGCCTTGAGGTCCAGGCTTGCTTCCCTCCCTTCACTTTCCAACGCAGTGGAAAGGAATCCACCTGGCAACGCAGGAGACACAGGTTTGATCCCCGGGTAAGGAAGATCTTCTGGAGAAAGGGCATGACAACCCACTCCAGTATTCTTGCCTGGGAAATCCCAAGGACAGAGGAGCCTGGAGGCCTACAGTCCACGAGGTCATGAAAGAGTTGGACCCAGTTTAGGACTAAACAACAACATAGAAGTACATCGATATCTCACATGTAGACACAGGCCTGTAGGCATGGGCTTATGTGAGCGTTTTCGTTCTCCCAGTTCTTCAAAGCAGTGCCCATTATTTCTCCTTTCCCTCATATTTTCACTTCTTCCTCTTTCCTGGGTCCATCCTTTGCTAATAATCCCTACCTTTCCTCCTAACATTGAATGAATGCATGTGTGCTCAGTTGTGTCCAATTCTTTGTAACCTTTTGGACTGTAGCCCACCAAGCTCCTCTGTCCATGGGATTTTCCAGGCAAGAATACTGGAGTGAGTTGCTATTTCATCCTCCAGGGGACCTCCCCAACCCAGGGATCAAAAATGAGTCTCCTGCGTCTCCTGCATTGCAGGTAGGTTCTTTACCCTCTTTACCATCAGGAAAGCCCCCTTCCAAAATTAAAGCAATGAAAAAATAACATCTTCCAAAACTGTGTTACCCTATTTCACTGCTACCCTTTGTTATCAAGGGCTTCCCTCATAGCTTAGTTGGTAAAGAACCCACCTGCAATGCAGGAGACCCCAGTTCAGTTCCTGGGTCGGGAAGATCCCCTGGAGAAGGGAAAGGCTACCCACTCCAGTATTGTGGCCTGGAGAATTCCATGGACTATACAGTCACAAACAGTGGGACGGGACTGAGTGACTTTCACTTTGTTATCAAACTTCAAATGTCTTTATTGTTTCTTTAATATTCTTTCTGTAATTCCTGGTGACAGTCTTCTCATCATGATGTACAGAATTATAGCATCATGTTTATCATTTTATCATTGCAAATTATTTTTATGTTTTTTTTTTTTTTGGGGGGGCCAACCCACAAGACATGGAGAGTATTAATTCTACAACCAGTGATCAAATCCATGACCTCTGCAGTGAAAGCATGGAGTCTTTACCACTGAACCACAAATTCTTATGTGTATCTGCAATATCTTCTTGGTAACTTTCTATAGTATCGAGAAACTTTGACTATTCCTTCCAAGCATTCTTCCTTATTTGCTTTTGTCACTTAGACTGTTTGGTTTTCCTTAATGTATTAATTGTTTTTTCAATCATGCCTTCTTCTTCTCTTCCCAGTCTTTCTAAATGTAAATGCATTGGGAAATCTGTCATCAATATTCATAATTGTCTAGCAGTTTTCTCATAAATTCAGTAATCATCTGTTTTAGAATAACCAACAGAGTTTTATTCACCTGTAGTTTCTTTTGTTGTGATTCAGACCTACTGGATCTGAAAATCTGGAGCTG
This sequence comes from Capricornis sumatraensis, assembly GCF_032405125.1. NCBI lineage: Eukaryota > Metazoa > Chordata > Mammalia > Artiodactyla > Bovidae > Capricornis > Capricornis sumatraensis. Next base: position 8,622,764 of record NC_091089.1, on the reverse strand, counting down.
TAACCTCGATTCTCAGCTTCTAGCTAGCACTCTTAGTGATCATTCTATATCCTACAGGTTGAAAATTATTGCTGTATACACCACCGCTTTGATAATCTCATTTAATTCTATAATTTAGTGTCACCTCTATGATGCTATTTCTAAAATGATATCCACAATCCTGACCTTATTTCTGAAGTCTTGTAACATGTTTTCAAATACCTGCTTGATATCATCATGTAGAGTTTCTGCAATAACCCCTTAATGTTAAAAATACTCAAATGTCCCCATTAGAGATTACTGTTGAATTGATACAAATTTAATTGATGATTAATGTAGATATGTTTCCAATGAATGTGACTGTGACAGTTGGATGACTGGACAAGTAAATAGCTGTGTTAATTTACTGACCTTGACCTCAACATAAATCAGCTTTTTTTTAATGATAATATCTTCCAATCTAGTTTAGCAGAATTTGCTTTTAATCTTCAAAATACGTGGATAGTGGGTTTTATATATATTAAACATTCCAATAATTAATAAGAACTCAGAGTCCTTGAGTGTCTCTGGTGTCTTTGTGCATTTATAAGTATACATGAGATTTCCATTTGATTTATGGGATTGGAATACTTTTTAATACTCATAAAATAGTAACATTTTAAAATGGGGATTTAGTCAGTTAAGCCCTTGATCACTTGAAAAAACATCTTTACATGTTGTTATGTTTTGAATTTCCTGAATCTAATACTCAAGTAACACACGTTGTAAATTAAACAGCAACTTGCCCCAGGATGCACAGTGCTGAATTCATATTTTCTTGCATAGTTTTATTAAATTGGAAGTGAGTCCAACACTTTTATAAACTTTTAGTGCCTTTAGTAGTCTGATAGATAAAACAGTTATTTTAAATTATCATAACTGAGAATGGATGTACTTTGAACCTCACTATCAAAATTTTATAAACAGATGTGACATTCATCTGCCCATTGTATTAAAGAGAGAAATTTAAGGAAATTTTGCATACTAAAATTATAACCTAAAAATGTTTATGATAAAGAAAACCTTTGAACATTTTCATGCTATTTAATATTCTATTACAAGGTCATTACACTGAAAATGCTTTAGAATTGAAAAGACAGTGTATACACCTTTCTCTTCCAGTTACATAACCTTGATTAATACTTTGAAACTAAAAGGGAGGGAAATTTTGTATCTCATAGTACTGTCATTCAAGTCATTCAGTAAGATAATTTACAAAGCACAAATTTATGCACTATTTCCATGCAAAAACAAACTGTGCACAAACAATCTCTCTAATATTGAGCTGCTGCAGCCTAATTATATATAATAAGACTGTGATTGGTATGACACCATGTCTTATAGAGGAATTTATATAGTTTTATTAGAAATTATTGGCTTGGCCAAAGTGTTTGTTCAGGTTTTTCCATAAGACGTTATGGTTTATATACTCTAAATATAAGCCAAGTTCAAAAATACAAATCCATTGATTAAATTGTTCTATATTCCACTATATAACTATTATTACAAAAGGCCTATTCTACATGTTGGGCTGTCATTCTTGGTGCGGTAACATCATAGACATCAATATGCTTTAATTAATACTTCAATTTAAACAGAGACACCTGCCAGAGGTAATCTAATCTATTTATCTAAGAAGAGGATATAACCTCTTTTCATTCTGATATGTATAGAAAAAGATCCTGCTCATGAACTGCTGATAAAATTTGCATCTTAATTAACAAGAGATAGATTACCCCTTTCTCTGGACTTGCTAGAGAAAAATGAATTTTAAAAAATGCACTTCCATTTGAGACCAAATAGTGCTGGAAAGTAGTTTCATATGATTCCAAATAACCATCATCTGATAATTCCTACATTGCTAATCTGATGGCTTCTGAAGTCGTGCTTGACTCTGCAACCCCATGGACTGTAGCCCACTAGGCTCGACTGTCCATGGGATTTCCCAGGCAAGAACACTGGAATGGGTTGCCATTTCCTCCTCCAGGGGAACTTCCTGAGTCAGAGTCGAACCCAGGTCTCCTGCTTGGTAGGTAGAGTTCCTTACCACTGACCCATCTGGGAAGCCCCTGATCTGAGGTATAAGAGGAAGTTTATTTATTGTGTATGTATGGGAAAAACAGTAACTTGGAGAAAGAAATTCTTGCAAGTCTAATAGTGAATAAATGAATTGACATCTCAATACCAGGCAATAAACCAATCAAAGCAGTACTTGCTGTTCTAGTTTTTCAAAAGAAGCCATGAGTACCACTGGAAGGCTGTGGTAGCTAGACAGGTGTTAGTCGCTCAGTCCTACCTGACTCTCTGTGCCCCGTAGACCACCAGGCTCCTCTGTCCATTGTATTCTCCAGGAAGAACACTGGGGTGGGTTGCCATTCCCTTCTCCAGGGATCTTCCGCACCTAAAGATCGAACCCGGGTCTCTCACATTGCAGACAGATTCTTTACTGTTTGAACCACCAGGGAAGTTAAACAAAGTCCCCTCCAAAAGATCTCCATGTTGAGTACCTGTAAAATGCTACTTGACATGGAAAAGGGGACTTTGCAGGTGTGACTGAGTTAAGGATCTTAAGAAGAACTATGACTATGAAATCAGAGGTCACACTCAAAGAGACCGACATTTGGAACTGCTGTGCTCTTGGCCTGAAGACAGAGCAAGGAGCCAAGAGGCAACAAAGCCAGGAGGCCCTAGGAGTTAAAAAGTATAAGGGGATGAATTTTCCCCTTCAGCCTCCAGGAGGAATTCAGCCCTGCTGATACCTTGAGCTTAGCTCAGAAATATGTTGTCAGAATTTCAGCTGTTAGGATGAGAGGATAATAAATTCCTGCTGTTGCAAGCCACTCAATTTGTGGTAATTTGTTACAACAACCCTGGGAAACTAATACAATTGTTCTGTCTATAGACCATCACCTGAAAAATAAAATTTGATGTAGAATAGAATGGTTCAACTTCTTCATTCATTTATACAAACATATAGTCGCTTGGACAGCAAGGAGTTCAAACTAGTCAATCCTAAAGGAAGTCAACCCTGAATATCCATTGGAAGGACTCATGCTAAAGATTTAATACTTTGGTCACTTGATCCGAGGAGTTGACCCATTGGAAAAGACCCTGATGCTGGGAAAGATTGAAGAAAAAGGAGAAGTAGGTGACAGAAGATGAGAAGGTTGGATGGTATCACTGACTCAATGGACATAAGTTTGAACAAACTCAAGGAGATGGTAAAGGACAGGGAGGCCTGGCATGCTGCAGTCCCTGAGGTCACAAGAAGTTGGACAAAACTTAGCAACTGAACAATAGTCAGCAAAATCACACAATTTGTTGGGTATGTTGTGGGGATGTTGTTGGTGGTGGTTAATTGCATTACCTGTAACATACTTATGGGAACACAGAAAGTAGAGATAAACTTCACTATTATTTTTCTTATTGGTTTACATTAATGTATTACCACTATGTCTTGCATTGTCATGCGTTCTACGATACCTTCCTCTGAAAAGTTGTAGGAAGCTGTTTTTTTAGTCACAATAAAAATATGTCCTTCTCTGATCTTATATACTATAAAGTATGATTTGATTTTTACTTAAGGGCATCACTGCTCTATCTAATAATGGAACAACTGATGTCCCAGATCTAGTGAAGAAACACTGTCAAGGGAGTTTTGAAGATTTGCTGTTTTGTTTCCATGAGATACTAACTACAAAATCTTTGAAACTTCCATTTTAAAGTCTGTTTCCTCATCTGCAATATTAGAAAACAAGACAGCTTCTGTATGACACTTCACATGTTTATGATATGAAATGCACACCTAACAGACCTGGAAGGAACTTCAGTGTGCTTATTTCCTTCCCCCAAGAGTACACTACATTTATATAAGATCTTCCCAACCCAGGGATAGAACCTGGGTCTCCATCACTGAGGGCAGATTCTTTACCATCTGAGACACCAGGGAAGCCCCATAAGTAAGGATATGAAAAATTTAGCCATTAGCCCTTCAATTCAGTACAATAGCACTTCCTTTGGAAGGAACAAATGTAGAGCAACTCAGGGTATGATTCAATGGAAAAGAAGCTGACCTTAAAAAACTCCTTAGAACAAGAACTATTTGAAATATGAACCAGAAAACATTGACAAGTTATTAATGTATAAGAAGCTATGCACTTTATTTTCATTTTGGGTTGCTTATTTGAAGATAGGTAGGTAGATAGTTAGGGCTTTCCTGGTAGGTCAGCTGACCTACCTGCAATTCAGGAGACCCCAGTTCAATTCCTATGTTGGGAAGATCCCCTGAAGAAGGGATAGGCTATCCACTCCACTACTCTTGGGCTTACCTCTTGGTTCAGACAATAAAGAGTCTGCTTGCAATGCAGGAGACCTGGGTCAGAAAGATCCCCTGGAGGAGAGCATGGCAACCCACTCCAGTATTCTTGCCTGGATAATCCCTTGGACAGAGGAGCCTGGCAGGTTACTTTCCAAGGGGTCGCAAAGAGTCAGACACAACTGAGCAACTTTCACTTACAGGTAGGATAGATAGATAGGTAGGTAGCTAAATGCACATGGGGGTGGGTGTGTTTTTACTGCATAAATAAATAAGCCCAGATCCAAATTTCGGAGAAGGTGATGGCACCCCACTTCAGTACTCTTGCCTGGAAAATCTGATGGATGGAGGAGCCTGGAAGGCTGCAGTCCATGGGGTCACTAAGAGTCTGACATGACTGAGTGACTTCACTTTCACTTTTCATTTTCATGCATTGGAGAAGGCAATGGCAACCCACTCCAGTGTTCTTGCATGGAGAATCCCAGGGACAGAGGAGCCTGGTGAGCTGCCATCTGTGGGGTTGAAAGGTTGTTGTTGAATTATGACTCCGGGATTCTTGGCCTCCTGAGGAGAAGAATTCAATCCGGGGCCAGAGACGAGGCTTGATCGCTCAGAGCTTTTGTGTAACCAAGTTTTATTAAAGTATAAAGGAGATAGAGAAAGCTTCTGACGTAGGCATCAGAAGGGGGCAGAAAGAGTAGTCCCCTGCTAGTCTTTAGCTGGATGTTATATAGTCACCAGCAGTCTGTTAATGAAAGAAAGGAATGTCTCAAAACTTAGAATGGCACCAGGCCCCTCACCCATAGGATGTATTTGGGGATAACCTTGGCTCCAGATGGTTTATCTTGGGCCATAAAATGATTAACTTGAATCTTGAAGAAGGGCAGATCACCATACAAATAGTTTCATTTACATAGATTAGAGGAAAAATATCGGAGTATAACATACTGGTTTATCAAGTAGGTTCCCAAAAGGTGGAACCGACTTGAAGACAGAGTTTGGTGTAAATGCATAGTACATTAGCATAGCTTAAGATAAACATTTCCATAAGAAAAAGGCATTGGTTAACTTCAGGTGAAACCAGGCGTCATTGTGGCAACACAGAATTTTAAGAGAAATCTCCTTTTAAATTTGTATAGAGAAGGAAAAAATATCGCTAGTTGGTTTCCTCCTGCCGTTTAAGAGAGAGAAAATAATCTGACACTTGCAGGCTATTTCCTCCGTTTGGAGACCGCTGGCCTTCCTGCCTGTTACCCTCTCCGGGTCAGACACCACTGAAGTGACGCAGCAGCAGATCCAAATTTGGTGGAGCTCATTCATTCCTCTTTCTCTTTCTCTCTCATTTATGTTGATGTAAGACCAAAGCTAACTACTAACTGTTGAACCTCAGGCACATCATTTTCTGGGCTTGGTCTCACAGTACTTATCTGTTAACAGAAAATGTGACCAATTAAAACAAGAAGGTACAATGGAAGGGGGGAAATGTCAAGCTGCTGTGAGAGCAGTTCCTGAGGATAAAGAAAGGCTTCTCGAGGGAGGGAAGTTGAGGCTCACACCTGAGGGATAGTTACAGGGATGAGAAGTCAGCCAGGTAAAGTGGCAGGGGAAGGGATGGGAGACAAAAGAAGAGAGTGATGCTGCACAGCCCACAAGGGACGAGAGAACTGGCTGCGCCCTTGGAGATGAGTGTTACTCAGCTTGTTTGGGGGATTCCCAGGTGGCACTAGTGGTAAAGAACCAGCCAGCCAACGCAGGAGACATAAGAGTTGCAGGTTCAATCCCTGGGTCGAGAAGATCCCCTGGAGGAGGGCATGGCAACCCACTCCAGAAGTCTTGCCTGGAGAATCCCATGGACAGAGGAGCCTGGCAGGCTATAGTCCATGGGGTCGCAGAGAGTCAGACATGACTGAAGAGACTGAACACACATATATGCACCTTGTTTGGAGTGTAGATCGTGGGAGGAATGGAAATGATGGAATTGGAAGAAACAGGAATGAAAGAAATGTCAAGAACAGATATCCTTTGATGACAAACTCGTTCCCTTTAGCTGAGTCCCTCCACTTTCTCTTCCCATGTGTTCTGGTAATTTCATTTCCCCTGCCATCTGTGCTCATTCCTACTCAGAGACACCAGTGCTATCAGCCCACCAGCACATCCAGGGGCTGTGCTCTAGGGGAGCTGGGGACCAGACTGACTGGCAATTAGTAGTAGATGCTTTTAATCCCCTAGAAATTTTAGGGAAAAGAAACATAACTCTATCTGGTTGTTGTGAAAACATGCACTTATATTTCAGAAACAAACTTTCAGGCCAGGTCATTAAGAAAAAAAATACCAAGGCATTATGTGCTTTTCTAAGTGAAATGTATTATCAGACTCCACGTTTATTATGACCTGTATTGTATATCTTGGGCATCTCTTGTGGATCAGACAGTAGAGAATCCACCTACAATGTGTAGACCAAGGATCAATTCCTGGGTTGAGAAGATCCCCTGGAGAAGGGACTAGAAACCCACTCCAGTATTCTTGCCTGGAGAAGTCAATGGACAAAGGAGTCTGGTGGGCTACAGTCCATGGGGTCATAAAGAGTCAGACAAGACTGAGTGACTAACTATCAATATAGTAGTGTCATATGTCTTATATCCTCAATACTTGTTTTAATACATTTAAGTTATAAAAGTGCTATAGTTATGAGAAAGAATTTCAGTAATAAATATTATATGATCATGTCCTCTGAATCATTTTTCTTGTCTATTTATTACTTTTATTTCTTAATGGAAAATAGACTTCTGCATTTGAACTGAAATGTTTTACACATGGAATGCATTTTATAAAAGTCACAACCTATTATATGAATTAAAGGATTGCAAATACATGTATTTGTATTCTGACTTCTCTATAGAACCTAAAAATGTCCATACTTGATATTCTCCATATGATTCATGTTCAATTTAGAAGCTAATATCAAGATATATCAGTAATATTGCAGACTAAAATTTCTAATATTTTATATGTTGAAAGTGATTTATTTATAACTAATTATATACAGGTGGCTTGGGAAGGTACTGAATCAACTGGCTTGACAAGCAAATGACTTATTTGAGAAAAAGTTGGCTTGAAAAAATGAATAATTCAAAGAGAAAAACAGGCATTTTTCTCTATGAATTAGCCTCATTACTAAGGGATACCTCTTAGAAACCTGTAACAAGAGAGATTACTATTTTTCTGTTTTGTCTTAAATAAAAAAATTATAAAACATAGTGTATAAAAATGTATGGAAATTCTTTTGAAAAAATTATCATCACACCAATTGGTTTCCATGAAGAGTAGAGAGGATGAGAAAGTACGATTCTGCAATTTATGCATCTGACTTTTTTTATAATCATGAAAAGAACAACTTTAAAATGCCATTTTCTGCTCATTAATAATATTCAGAAGTGAGAGATAAAATGTGCATATATTCTCCAAAAGGATTTTGCCCTTTTATGATAGAGGTGTTAAAATTGAATATTTGTGTGCTGGAATTCCACAGGGCTTCATATGCTTTGGAAAAATAGGACACTAGGTTTATTTTAGCCATCCTTTTTCAAAAGGATTCCCAGTACTTCTTTAACATTTTAATAATAAATAGCATTCCATAACACATTTCATCATGTTCTGTTATATTGTACTGCTTAGTTGATAGAGATGTTTTTACTCTCATTTACATATAAGTGTTGCATGTTTGAACACAGATCCCTGACTTTTGAATATACGTAAATGTGTATGTGAATGATGACAGACGTCCCTGAAAGAAAGTGTTAGTCTATCAGTTATGTCTGACTCTTTGTGACCCCATGAATGGTGGCCCACCAGGCTACTATCCATGGGATTCTCCAGGCAAGAATATTGGTGTCGGTTGCCATTTCCTTCTCCAAGGGATCTTCCTGACCCAGGGATCAAACCTGGGTCTCCTGCATAGCAGGAAGAGTTGTTACCATCTGAGCTACCAGGGAAGCCCAGATGTCCCTGGGACCTCTCCCTTCCCATGAGAACTGTCAGTGTGTTCCAGAGACTTCTGGCTGCCAGTCTCTGTGGCTGCCATGAAAAGTACCATGCCCACGTGGCCACAGCCTGGATAAAGACGTTCTCCAAGCTGTCTTCATACAATAACTCTAGGAAGTTGGTGTATAAACCCTTCAGCCCATTGTGTAAAATAATGATGGAGACATCTGTTTTAGATGAATTTCAGAATTCCCCCATAGTACTAAGCTGCAAGTACTCACAGTGTTTCTTGTCTTCATAAAACACCATGTAAAGTATTATTCCCAGGATAATTTCCCATGTGTCTATCAGCGTTGCCTGCCCCTTGCAGACAAAACACCCAGTGGCTCAGGGTCAGCTGCTGGGGAACACAAAATGAACACCTCATGTGTGTCTTTTGACTACACCTCATGAATAAGAGACTATCAATATAGATACACATTATTTCATATAACACACATATATATAGAAACACATATGTTTGTATGTTTATAAACATATAAACACATATGTTAATCACAGGGTGTCTCTTCTTGTGTGTGTATGTATATATATCAGAGGTTTCCATAAACCTTCTCAGTTTATCATTTAATAGTGCCTTTCCCTGGTTCTCAGCTATATCCTCACGTTTGGATTTTCATATGTATGTGGTTTTTCTTGCCTCTCCTTACCCAAAATTATGCATGTATGAAAAGACACACATGTAATATCCATTACTTATAAAATAGACAATATACTCTGGTTGTATACTCTAGTTTGATATCTACAAATATGTGTGTGTATGTATATATTGGTGATGGTGTTGTTTAATTGCTAGGTCATGTCTGTTTTTTTGTGACCACATGGACTGTAGCTGCCAGGCTCCCTTGTCCCCTTGCCTTTCCAGGCAAGAATACTGGAGTGAGTTGCCAATTCCTTCTCCATCACTTCAGTTTAGTTCAGTTGCTCAGTTGTGTCCAACTCTTTGCAACCCTATGGATTGCAGCACGCCAGGCTTCCCTGTCCATCATCAACTCTTGGAGTTTACTCAAACTCACATCCATGGTGTCAATGATGCCATCCAACCATCTCATCCTCTGTCGTCCCCTTTTCCTACTGCCTTCAATATTTCCCAGCATCAGGGTCTTTGCCAATGAGTCAGTTCTTCACATCAGGTGGCCAAAATATTGGAGTTAGAGCTCAGTATCAGTCCTTCCAATGAACATTCAAGACTGATTTTTTAGGATAGACTGGTTGGATCTCCTTGCAGTCCAAGGGACTCTCAAGAGTCTTCTCCAACACTACAGTTCAAAAGCATCAGTTCTTCGGCACTCAGCTTTCTTGACAGTCCAACTCTCAAGTCCATACAAGACTACTGGAAAAACCATAGCTTTGACTAGATGGAACTTTGTTGGCAAAGTAATGTCTCTGCTTTTTAATATACTGTCTAGGTTGATCATAACTTTCCCTCCAAGGAGCAAGTGTCTTTTAATTTCATGGCTGCAGTCACCATCTGCAGTGATTTTGGACTCCAAGAAAATAAAGTCTGTCAGTTTCCATTGTTTCCCCATCTATTTGCCGTGAAGTGATGGGACCAGATGCCATGATCTTCGTTTTCTGAATGTTGAGTTTTAAGCCAACTTTTTCACTCTCCTCTTTCACTTTCATTAAGAGACTCCTTAGTTCTTCTTCACTTTCTGCCATAAGGGTGGTGTTGCATATCTGCATATCTGAGGTTATTGATATTTCTCCTGGCAATCTTGATTCCAGCTTGTGCTTCATCCAGCCCAGCATTTCTCATGATGTACTCTGCATATAAGTTAAATAAGCAGGCTGACAATATACAGCTTTGATGTACTCCTTTCCCAATTTGGAACCAGTCCGTTGTTCCCTGTCCAGTTCTAACTGTTGCTTCTTGACCTATATACAGATTTCTCAGAAGGCATGTCAGGTGGTCTGGTATTCCCATCTCTTTAATAATTTTCCACAGTTTGTTGTGATCCCCACAGTCAAATGCTTTGGCATAGTCAATAAAGCAAAAGTAGATGTTTTTCTGGAACTCTCTCGCTTTTTTGATGATCCAATGGATGTTGGCAATTTGATCTCTGGTTCCTCTGCCTTTACTAAATCCAGCTTGAATATCTGGAATTTCACGGTTCACGTACTGTTGAAGCCTGGCTTTGAGAATTTTGAGTATTACTTTACTAGCGTGTGAGATGACGGCAATTATGTGGTAGTTTGAACATGCTTTGGCATTGCCTTGGCAACCCACTCCAGTACTCTTCCCTGGAAAATTCCATGGACAGAGGTGCCTAGTAGGTTACAGTCCATGGAGTTGCAAAGAGTCGGACATGACTGAAAAACTTCGCTTTGTTCAAGATTGGAATGAAAACTGACCTTTTACAGTCCTGTGGCAACTGCTGAGTTTTCCAGATTTGTTGGCATATTGAGTGAAGCACTTTAACAGCATCATCTTTTAGGATTTGAAATAGCTCAACTGTAAATCCATCATGTCCACTAACTTTGTTCATAGTGATGCTCCTAAGGGCCAATTGACTTTGCATTCCTGGGTGCCCGGCTCTAGGTGAATGATCACACCATCATGGTATCTGGGTCGTGAAGATAATTTTGTACAGTTCTTCTGTGTATTCTTGCCACCTCTTAATATCTTCTGCTTCTGTTAGGTCCATACCATCTCTGTCCTTTATTGAGCCTATCTCTGCATGAAATATTCCCTGGGTATCTCTAATTTTCTTGAAGAGATCTCTAGTTTTTCCCATTCTATTGTTTTCCTGTATGTATTTGCATTGATCCCTGAGGAAGGCTTTCTTATCTCTCCTTGCTATTCTTTGGAACTCTGCATTCAAATGGGTATATCTTTCCTTTTCTCCTTTGCCTTTTGGTTCTCTTCTTTTCTCAGCTATTTGTAAGGGCTCCTGAAACAACCATTTTGCCTTTTTTGCATTTCTTTTTATTGGGGATGGTCTTGATCCCTGCTTCCTATACAATGTCATGAATCTCTGTCCATAGTTCTTCAGGCACTCTGTTTATCAGATCTAATCCCTTAACTCTATTTCTCACTTACAACTGTGTAATAGAAAGGGATTTGATTTAGGTCATACCTGAATGGTCTAGTGGTTTTCCCTAATTTCTTCAATTTAAGTCTGAATTTGGCAATAAGGCATTCATGATCTGAGCCAGTCAGCTCCTGGCCTTGTTTTTGCTGACTGTATAGAGCTTCTCCAACTTTGGCTGCAAAGAATATAATTAATCTAATTTTTGTATTGACCATCTGGTGATGTCCATGTATAGATTCTTCCCTTATGTTGTTGGAAGAGGGTTTGCTATGACCAGTGCATTCTCTTAGCAAAACTTCTATCTATGCTTAAGTAGGCATAAATAACCTACATTCATCATGGTTCATATAAATTTTTATACTATGTTCAATGTTATCCAGTCCTAAATAAATAATTGTGAATTTTTGTCACTTGAATTTATGCTTGCTAAGCATACTGTCTATAGCTACTGGCAAAGCTTAGGGGAAAAGTTGTAAAAACAAACTTAACAATTCATCTACTTTTAAGGATAAGACAGTTGATATTTTGTGAAACCATTCAAAATTTTATAACTCTCATGGCATTAAATTTAAACATAAAGAAATCATATTTTTCCATCAATAGGGCTATTATAATATGGATATATATGTAGAGTGGGAATATTTTCTGAAGGAAATATATATTTCTATTTTGATAAATCAACATGGTATGAAAGACCTGGACATTTTCTTAAATATATTTATCATATTTTTATAATCATAATGAATTCATATATTTAAATCACTTCATTTTTGTTTTCCCAACATCCCAACATAAGATTCTTCAAAGAAGTTAATTGCTTATTACTAAAGACTTGTTTGTTCTTTATCAGAGCAAATTTTTTGTTTATATAGACTTACATGAGGTAATTCTGTATGTATATTATTTAGACTGTGACTTATTTGTTGATACTTTAAATATTGAAATGAATTATCACATAAAATGCATTGCACTTGGCATATTGGATAACTTACTGTCCCAGAAACTAGTAACTTAAGATTTTAGAAAGCAGGGAAGACTATTGAGTAAATATCATAAAATTTTAAGCTGCAAATAATATATTTCAAGTTTTATTTTTTATGACTACTTATGGAGAAGGGGACAACAATAATGATATGGTTGGATGGCATCACCAATTCAATGGACATGAGTTTGAGTAAACTCTGGGAGTTGGTGATGGACAGTGAAGCCTGGTGTGCTACAGTCCATGGGGTTGCAAAGAGTCAGACACGACTGAGTGACTGAACTGAACTGATTTTTATAACGTACATTTTCTAGATCAGTCTTAATTGACCTTCTTATATTCAGTTCCTTTCATAAAGCATTTAACATTCTCTTGTTTTGAACAGTATGGAGTTTCCTTAAAAAAAAAACTAAGTATAGAATTATCATATGATTCAGCAATCTCACTCCTGGACATATATCCAGAGAAAAGCATAATTCATAAAGACACACACCCCAATATTCACTGCAACCCTACTTACAATACCAAGATATGGAAGCAACCTAAATGTCCATCGAAACAGGAGTGGATACAGAAGAAGTGATACATGTATACAATAAAATATTACTCGGCCATAAGGAAATAACAATGTATTTTTTTGCAAAATAATATTTGCAAAATAATACCATTTGCAGCAACATGAATGGACCTAGAGATTTTCATACTGAGCAATATAAGTCAGAGAAAGACAAATATCATATACTGTCATTTTTCAGTGCAATCTAAAAAAAAATGGTTCAAATGAAGTTATTTACAAAACAAACAGTCACAGATATAGAAAACAACCTATGAGTAATGGTGGGGGAGGGGAGGGGAGGACTACATGGGGAGATTTACTATATACAAAACAAACAACTAATAAGATCCTGCTGTATAGCACGGGAAACTCTCCTCAATACTCTGAAATGGCCTACATGGGAAAATAATCTAAAAAAGTAGCTACATGTATGACTGATTCACTGTACAGCAGAAACTAGCATACCATTGTAAGCCAACTATTCTCAAATTAAAAGTTTAAGTTTTTATCTTTATCACCCCTAAAATGACACAGATTTATGAGGTTATATGAGGAGCATGTAACATAGGCCTAACATTGGACCTCTGTCCTTTTGTTTAATTCACTAACATGAAGCAGATTAAACCCAGAAGAAACACTTGCTCCATTTTTTCAAACACAGAATTGCTTGGGATATTTGGAATGTGCAGGAAAACCTTGGGGATCATGCATCTGTATAGAACCAAATTCCTAATTTGATACCATTTACTTTTGATGCTTTTGAACTGTGGTATTGGAGAAGACTCTTGAGAGTCCCTTGGACTGCAAGAAGTTCCAACCAGTCCATTCTGAAGGAGATCAGACCTGGGATTTCTTTGGAAGGAATGATGCTAAAGCTGAAACTCCAGTACTTTGACCACCTCATGTGAAGAGTTGATTCATTGGAAAAGACTTTGATGCTGGGAGGGATTGGGGGCAGGAGGAGAAGGGGACGACCGAGGATGAGATGCCTGGATGGCATCATTGACTCGATGGACGCAACTATGAGTGAACTCCAGGAGTTGGTGATGGATAGGGAGGCCTGGCGTGCTGCAATTCATGGGGTCGCAAAGAGTCGGACATGACTGAGCGACTGAACTGAACTGAATTTTATGCTAAGTAACCTGTAAAATGTTGAAAAAAATGCTGTTTGAAATGTTTCCATGCCTGCCTTTCATGCTCTTGGGAGTCCTTATATAAGCAGCTTCCAAATTTCACAAGTTTTTTGAGTTCAAGCACACCAGGAAGAACATTTAATCTCTGATGCAAAAAACAGGAAATGCACTTTCAAAGAAAAGAATGAATCATTTTTTCCCATATCTATAGGAAACAGGTTATTTTGTGTTTCCTGAGAATTAGAGTTGAATAATGCCAATTTCAAAATGCTTTAACATGTTATAAACATCACTGTCTTTGTAAAACTATCAGGAAGTGGTCGAGGGCAATTTATATCCATTCAGAGTGTAGGTGATGATTGGCAAAGGTATTATTCCACAAAAACTAAATGCAGATTTTATTTTACCTGTCTGTGGAAAATGTTAATACATGGCTTTTCAGCCCATAGGAGGGCATTGCAGGGATTAGAGATAGGGAGTGAGAACTGTGGCTATCTCAAATCCTGCCCACTGTCTGCAAGTATTCCGTTTGGGCGGTGGTTGCATTTCTACTGAAGGCCAGCAGGGGGTGCCTCCCCCACCACCCGAGCTCTCCTTAACTTCCCTGCACTGTTCCTGTTGCCATTCAGACCAAGGCATGGCAGGACTCTCTTCTGTATTAGTCCTTGATTCCCTAGCTAAACCTTGTTTCCGTTATTCCTGTTCAAACTCTGCAAGGATCTCTTAAAATCGGCTTGTTTTGTGAATTACTTTTAAAATTGCATTTAGCAAACATAAGGAATACATTCTCTGCATGGAAACAGAATGCAAGAAACTCCTGCGTATGTTGTCAACTACATATTGGCATTTGCCATCTACTTCTACAGGGACTTCCCTGGTGGCTCAGTGGTCAGGAATCCGCTTACAATGCAGGAGACATGGGTTAGATCCCTGGGTCAGGAAGATCCCCTGGAGAAGGAAAAGGCAACCCACTCGCATATTCTCGCCTGGGAAATCCCATGAACAGAGGATCCTGGCAGCTACAGTGCATGGGATCGCAAGAGTCAGACACGTCTGGGCGGCAGCACACCTGCCTCTACAAGGGTGAAATCATGTGCTTTTGTAGCTGCTGCCTTATATCCCCTGAAAGGCGTTCATGTCAGAGGTCAGACATGAGGCAGTCTCTGCTCTGGGAGAAACTGGCAGAACAGGTCTTCAGATAGTTACATATTTTCAGGAGCTGATTTTATAAGCTCAATTCTTGTATCTTCTCATATCTAAAAAAGTACCAAAATTCTTCATGGTGATGACTGCTCCCCGCAACTAGCAGAAACCTTCTGCAAAAAATATCTGCTTGACTGCAAGAATTCTCCCTTCACCTAAATCACATAGATACTGACCTTCCCTCACACCCTTTTGAAGCAGTTTCTCAGAGCTATCTGAGGTACTGTCTCCTGGGCTATAGTCCTCATTTTGCCCCCAATAAAACTTAACTCACAACTCTAACATTGTGCATTTTTAAGTCAACAATAAAGAAAAGTAAACCAAATGACATATAATATATGTAAAAATGTTTTCAAATTGACCTTGCAGAAAAACATGTTTGTAGAAATTCTTTGTCTTGCCCACTTCCCTTACACAATTCTGCTACACTTACCGCCTTTCCACAGCAATGATTTCAAAAGAAAACTGTAGATAATCTCTCATTTTGAACTAAATCCTTTTAAACTGATTTAGAAAGTTTATTTTTGGAACCCACATGTTGAATAGCTCTGCATCTCTTACTGAGATGTTACAGTATAAAAACCTTTGTTCAACTTTGAAATCTGTGTTAGTTTATTAAATACTGTGGACTCATTTTAAACTGTTTCACTAACTCTCAAGGGACTTTAATTCACAACTCATTTACAAAACATTCCACATTAATGACACTTTTGGGGAGCTTATATATGCTTCATCACTCTTGTCTTCCTAGTTTAGAATACCTTTGAATTAAATTTTCACCTCTTTATTAGGTATAAACATGTGAAATTTTGAGTTTTCTTTAGAATTAGACAGTATTTGATAAAATGTTTTCATTCTGAGTGATAAACTCATCAAAGTCATTTCTTACAAATTAATTAATTTGTTGACTAAGTTTTTAAAAGTTAAAAAGGGAAAAGTTCTCAAAGGCAAAATTAATAGCCTTTATTTAGGCAAGTTCTTTGGCAAGTTTAACAACAGGCAAATATTGAACAAGGAAAGGAAATTTTATTGCTGACATATACAAATGAGAATGACATTGAAAACAGTCAATACTTCTTAGCCATGTTTTATCTGGAAAATATGATAAACTCCTAGTGCCTAATTTATGTCCCCACTTATACTACAGAAAAGACTCGTGATAGGAATTTTAAATGGCAGCAGAATGTAATATGAACACTGATTTGAGAAAATCAGTTTGATTTTTAGATAGTTGGGAATTGTGTAATAGCTAAGAGTCCACAGGATGATAATTTAATTCATTTTACCAAGATGTTAATGTTTATATTTTTAATGTTTTTATATCTTTCAGCAATATGTAAATTACTGAGTTATTTTCTGCTTTTCTCATTAATTGTATGCAGATAACAAGATATTTAAAATCTTGTATATTTTAGAGAGGTCTATTGGTATTAAACTGGCCAATTTACCTTTTATTTTCCATCCTTATATTTTTGGTTTAGTCTATTTTTGTATTGATGCAAATCATTTTACTACAGATAGTTGAATTTGTTTTTAAAAATCCATTAACCCTTTCTTTACATTTTATTTTTCAGCCCATAACATAAAAATTAACTTTTGACCTACACACCTATGGTCAATTAATCTCTGAAAAAGGAGGCAAGAATATACAATGGGGAAAAGATATTCTCTTTAGCAAGTGGTGTTTGGAAAGCTGAGCTGTATGTTTATCAATGAAGTCAGAACACGTCCTCTTACCATACACAAAAATAAACTCAAACACAAGACATAATATCATAAAACTTCTAGAAGATAATATAGGCAAAACATTCTCTGATATAAACTGTGCCAACGCATTCTTAGGTCAGTCTCTGAAAGCAATAGAAATAAGAACAAAAACAAACAAATGGAACTTAATCAAACGTACGTTTCCCAATATAGGAAACCACAAACAAAACAAAATGGCAGCCTAGAAATGGGAGAAAATATTTGCAAATGGTTCAACAAGGGGTTAATTTCCAAAATGTACAGGCAGTTCCTACAACTCAACAACAAAAATAGGAAAAGGAGTACGTCAAGGCTGTATATTGTCACCCTGCTTATTTAACTTATGTGCCAAGTACATCATGAGAAATGCTGGGCTGGATGAAGCACGAGCTGGAATCAGGATTGCTGGGAGAAATATCAATACCTCAGATGTACAAATGACACCACCCTAATGGCAGAAAGTGAAGAACTAGAGAACCTCTTGATGAAAGGAAAAGAGTAGAGTGCAAAAATTGGCTTGGAACTCAACATTTAGAAAACTAAGATCATGGCATCCAGTCCCAATACTTCATGGCAAATAGATGGGGAAACAGTGGAAACAGTGACAGATTTTATTTTTCCGGGCTCCAAAATCACTGCAGATGGCAACTGCAGCCATGAAATTAAAAGACGCTTACTCCTTGGAAGCAAGGTTATGACCTAGACAGCATATTAAAAAGCAGAGACATTACTTTGCCAATAAAGGTCCATCTAGTCAAGGCTATGGTTTTTCTAGTAGTCAGGTATGGATGTGAGAGTTGGACTATAAAGAAAGCTGAGTACTGAAGAACTGATGCTTTTGAACTGTTGTGTTAGAGAAGATTCTTGAGAGTCCCCTGGACTGCAAGGAGATCCAACTAGTCCATCCAAAAGGAGATCAGTCCTGGGTGTTCTTTGGAAGGACTGATGCTGAAGCTGAAACTCCAATACTTTGGCCACCTCATGCAAAGAGCTGACTCACTGGAAAAGACCCTGATGCTGGGAAAGATTGAAGGCAGGAGGAGAAGGGGATGACAGAGGATGAGATGGTTGGATGGCATTACTGACTCAATGGACACGAGCTTGGGTAAACTCTGGGAGTTGGTGATGGACAGGGAGGCCTGGTGTGCTGCAGTTCATGGGGTCGCAAAGAGTCAGACACAACTGAGCAACTGAACTGAACAACACAAAAGCAAACAACTCAATTGAAAAATGGACAGAGACCTAAACAGACATTTCTCTGAAGAAGAAATACAGGTGACTTTGTAGGCACATGAAAAGATTTTCAGTGTTGCTAATTATTAGATAAATACATACCCAAAGTATAATGAGGCACCATGTCCTCCTTGTTAGGGTGGCCATTATTCAAAAGTCTACAAACAAGAAATTCTGGAGAAGGAATAGAGAAAAAGAAGCCCTTCTACAGTGTTGGTGGGAAGGTAAGTTCCTACAGCCACTGTGGAAAACAGTATGGAGCTTCCTCAGAAAACTAAAAACAGAATTAGTGGTCCAGCAATCCCACTCCTGGGCATATATCCAGACAAAATCATAATTCAAAAAGGTACATACACCCCTATGCTCATAGAAGCACCATTCACAATAGCCAAGACCTGAAAATAACCGAAATGTCCACCAACAGATGAATGAAAAAAGAAGATGTGGCACTTATATACAGTGGACTACTACTCGGTCATAAAAAAGAACATAAAAATGCCATTTGCAGCAATGTGGCTGCAACTAGAAGTTATCATACTAAGTGAAGTAAGTCAGAAAGACAAATACCATATGATATCACTTTTATGTGGAATTGTTAATACAATACAAATGAACCTGTCTATGACAGAAACAGAATCACAGACATACAGAAGAGACTGATGGCTCCCAGGAGAGAAGGGTTGGAGAGGGAAGGTTGGGAGTCTGGGATTAGCAGATGCAAAGTTACATGCAGAATGAATAAACAACAAGGTCCTATTGCATAGCACTGGGAACTACATTCGATATCCTTTGATAAACCATACTGGAAAAGGATTTGAAGAAGAATGTATGTGTATCACTGAGTCACTTTGCTGTACAGCAGTAATTTATACAACATTGAAAAACAACTATACTTGAATAAAAAAAGAAAAATAAAAGATTAAAAAAACTTTAAAAATAATTATCATTTATAGGTGGAATTGATAATACAATACAAATACAATACAAGGAGTTATTAGAATAGTATACATTTTTACAGGTGAATAATTTTAAACACTTTTTTTTTTTACTTTAGATTTGTGTTTTATTTTAAATCCCCGAGACCTCTTTTCTCCCACATGAAAATTCTTGATTCTTTTTTTTTCTCTTTTTATTTATTTAATTTTACTTTACAATACTGTATTGGTTTTGCCATACATTGACATGAATCCACAACGGGTATACATGAATTCCCAATTCTGAACCCCTTTCCCACCTCTCTCCCCATATCATATCTCTGGGTCATCCCAGTGCACCGGCCCCAAGCCTCCTGTATCCTGTATCAAACCTGGACTGGCGATTCGTTTCTTACATGATAGTATATATGTTTCAATGCCATTCTCCCAAATCATCCCACCCTCTCCCTCTTCCATGGAGTCCAAAAGTCTGTTCTATACATGTGTCTCTTTTGCTGTCTTGTATAGAGGGTTATCATTACCATCTTTCTAAATTCCATATATATATGTGTTAGTATACTGTATTGGTGTTTTTCTTTCTGGCTTACTTCACTCTGTATAATAGGCTCCAGGTTCATCCACCTCATTAGAACAGATTCAAATGTATTCTTTTTAATTGCTGAGTAATACTCCATTGTGTATATGTACCACAGCTTTCTTATCCATTCGTCTGCTCATGGACATCTAGGTTGCTTCCATGTCCTGACTATTATAAACAGTGCTGCGATGAACATTGAGGTACACGTGTCTCTTTCAATTCTGGTTTCCTCAGTGTGTATGCCCAGCAGTGGGATTGCAAAGGCTGTGAAAAGAGACAAACAAGGCCACTACATAATGATCAAAGGATCAATCCAAGAAGAAGATATAACAATTATAAATATATATGCACCCAACATAGGAGCACCACAATATGTAAGACAATGCTAACAAGTATGAAAGGGGAAATTAACAATAACACAATAATAGTGGGAGACTTTAATACCACCCTCACACCTATGGACAGATCAACTAAACAGAATTAACAAAGAAACACAAACTTTATTTTTTTTTTAATTTTTATTTTTACTTTATTTTGCTTTGCAATACTTTATTGGTTTTGCCATACATTGACATGAATCAGCCATGGGTGTATATGAGTTCCCAAACCTGAACCCCCCTACCACCTCTCACCCCATATCATCTCTCTGGATCATCCCAGTGTACCAGCCCCAAGCATCCTGTATCCTGCATCAAACCTGGACTGGTGATTCATTTCATATATGATACTATACATGTTTCAATGCCATTCTCCCAAATCATCCCACCCTCTCCCTCTTCCACAGAGTCCAAAAGTCCGTTCTATACATCTGTGTCTCTTTTGCTGTCTCGCATACAAGGTTATCATTAACATCTTTCTAAATTCCATACATATGTGTTAGTATACTGTATTGGTGTTTTTCTTTCTGGCTGACTTCACTCTGTATAATAGGCTCCAGTTTCATTTACCTCATTAGAACTGATTCAAATGTATTTTATAATGGCTGAGTAATACTCCATTGTGTATATGTACCACAGCTTTCTTATTCATTCATCTGCTGATGGACATCTAGGTTGTTTCCATGTCCTGGCTATTATAAACAGTGCTGCGATGAACATTGGGGTACACGAGTCTCTTTCAATTCTGGCAAAGAAACACAAACTTAAAATGATACAATAGACCAATTAGACCTAACTGATATCTATAGGACATTTCACCCCAAAACAATGAATTTCACCTTTTGCTCAAGTGCTCACGGAAGCTTCTCCAGGATAGATCACATCCTGGGTCATAAATCTAGCTTTGATAAATTCAAAAAAAATTGAAATCATTCCAAGCATCTTTTCTGACCATAATGCATTAAGATTAGATCTCAATTACAGGAGAAAAACTAGTAAAAATTCCAACATATGGAGGCTGAACAACACGCTTCTGAATGACCAACAAACCACAGAAGAAATCAAAATATGCATAGAAATGAATGAAAATGGAAACACAACAACCCAAAACCTGTGGGACACTGTAAAAGCAATGCCAAGGGGAAAGTTCATAGCAATACAGGCATACCTCAAGAAACAAGAAAAAAGTCAAATAAATAACCTAACTCTACACCTAAATCAACTAGAAAAGGAAGAAATGGAGAACCCCAGGGTTAGTAGAAGGAAAGAAATCTTAAAAATTAGGGCAGAAATAAATGTAAAAGAAACAAAAGAGACCATAGCAAAAATCAACAAAGTCAAAATCTGGTTCTTTGAAAAGATAAATAAAATTGACAAACCATTAGCCAGACTCATCAAGAAACAAAGGGAGAAAAATCAAATCAATAAAATCAGAAATGAAAATGGAGAGATCACAACAGACAACACAGAAATACAAAGGATCATAAGAGACTACTATCAGCAATTATATGCCAATAAAATGAAACACTTTAAATGACAGCTATTAATGTCCTATAAACTTGAATGTGATTTACATTATTCCATAGCAAAATAAATGATGTATATGGCTATGTAGTTTTAAATGGTATATTGAAACAATATCTTAAAATGCTTTATTTGGAAATTATTACACTTACATTATTTTTAAACCTAGAGAAGAATATCATTATACTTAACAGCTAGAAGCAATCTGCTTATGGAAGAGCTGAAAATTGAAGAGTTAATAAGAAATATTCTAGCTCATGTAGCACTGTGCAATATTAATGTGAGGGTCTAATTGTTGTTATGTGATTATAATGTTGCTATTATTTTAGGTTGAGATAAAGCAGACTGATGACAGCTATGCAAATAGCCAATATTACAATAATGTCTCTTCAGTTCAGTCACGATTGACTCCGCGACCCCATGAACCACAGCATGCCAGGCCTCCCTGTCCATCACCAACTCCTGGAGTCCACCCAAACCCATGTCCATCGAATCGGTGATGCCATCCAACCATCTCATCCTCTATTGTCCCCTTCTCCTCCTGCCCTCAATCTTTCCCAGCATCAGGGTCTTTTCAAATGAGTCACTTAGTTTAGTAATTTATAATAAGTGACCAAATCAATTAATTCATAAAAGGTAGGCAATTAAAATTTTCCCTTGCATTCTTTTATGATTGAAAATACAAATTTCAATTCTTTATTTATATATCAAAATATTGATTTCTTCATTATTTACTAAATTAACATAGTTAATTATAAACACTAAAAGATAACATTTCAAATTATCATGCCTTGCTTATTTCTAAAACAAAATCTCATTATTTTTTATATTTTTGTATCAAGTAATTTATCCTCTATGAAGCACATTTTTTAAAAAAGTAACAGCATAGGTTGGTGTTTGACCTTTCATAGAAACTATTAAAACTACCTAACAATGCTTCTGGATACTGCTTCTTTGATGGCTCTTGAAAAAGAATTTCTTTTCATTTAAAATTCATTTGTCTCCTTGGTCACATCCTGTAAACTTTCTGGGAGTGAAAACTGCAAAATGTCATCTATAATTGCTTGTTAAACATCCTTGGATTTATTTAATAGTTCTAAAAATGCATCTCTTTTATGTTCCATTCTCGGGGATATAATTGGTATGATTATTATGAATTAAGAACAGTGATAGTATACTCAATTGCTGTAGATTATTCACAAGTCAACACCTGGGTGATCTGAGCTGCCTAGTTAAAAATAACTATCACAAACATGTGAAAATAATCAAATTTATGAAGTGAATATATCTGTCAACAACAATCCTACTGCCAAGGGGTGATAAAACTTCTCACCTTGAGTGATTCAGAAGAAAGTATGCTCAATTGCAAACCAGAAAAGAAAGTGTTTTCATAGTTAGAAGAATCCTTTAAATTTTGTCGTCTGATCTGTGGGAATGAAATACTTCATTTTACAAAAAAGCAAAAATTAAGGGAAAAAATTTAAAAGGAAAAATACCTTTAGAATATATGCTAAGGATGTGGAGAGTCTCAAAATCAAATCCTTAGTTTATATATATTACTCTTTGTGGATTGAAATTTGTTTTAGACCTGGAAGTGCAGCATTCTATACTGCAACTGGAATTACAAGTAACTATAGGGATACGATTCAGAATAATAGAAAAACTGTTGAAACCAAATATGGAATATAAAATATACTGCATAAACATTCAAGATGTTTTATTCTAATCAGGAAAAATAACTATATATTCTGATAAACTTAATCTTTCATTTTCCCTCCAAAAGTTTTTACAGGCAAGTCTCTCAGAATTTGTTCTACCATACTGTGCAGTTAAAATTATTCTTTACTCTTCTTCTTGGAAGTACCCTTCAGGAATTATTGCCAAGCAAATTTTGGATTAAATATTAAATGTAAATGATTTTGTCATAAAAAAGTAGCATCAGTAAGTGTGTTGTGGATTTTAATGATGACTTTCTACTTAAAAGATATTTAAATGGTGTTACCAAGAGTTCAGTGAAAAACTACATCTGTTTTATACAACTGCTGCAGTCCTTCAAATATGTATCCCAACTCAAGCCTTCTAAAACACAGACTCATCTCTATTTCTCCATATTCAAGGAGTTGTGAGTTCTTCAAGGTGATTGGTTAGGAGTTCTGTGTACACCTTTACTCTCAGCATCACTGGTATCATCAGAGTCTCTTGCCATCTCTCTGCCTCATGCCAGCTTGGATGTGGAACTTAAACTCCTTCCTGTGCACTCCCACATGGGGTTCACAACCACGATAAACAAACAACAGCATTGGCCAAAGCTAAGGGTCAGATATCACTGCCCCGTAAACTCCTAAGGTAGTCCCAAGTAGGACTCAGAGTCACAGCAAAAATATGCCTGACATTTAATTTGACATCACAGTTCAGCTCATGCCATCGTTTCCCTCCAAACTCAAGTTCAAGGTCACCTGTTACTGTGCACTGACAGATTAAACAGCTCTGTTCAGAGAAGGACCGCCAGTGAGTCCAAGGCTGGCTCCTGCAGGATCCCTGCTGGTTCTTTTCTCTTTTCTTGATGCATGAACTGGCATTGGACAAGAAATGAGAAAGAAACAAGACAAAGTGAAGGTAGAGACATGGTGTGAAGAGGAGAAAATGCTCTTGTATTCACTATGCGACAGAAGCTGTGCTCAGCACTGCTGCTGCTGCCTCTAAGTTGCTTCAGTCATGTCCGACTCTGTGTGACCCCAGAGACAGCAGCCCACCAGGCTCCCCTGTCCCTGGGATTCTCCAGGCAAGAACACTGGAGTGGGTTGCCATTTCCTTTTCCAATGCATGAAAGTGAAAAGTGAAAGTGAAGTCTCTCAGTCGTGTCGGACTCCTAGCGACCCCATGGACTGCAGCCTACCAGGCTCCTCCGTCCATGGGATTTTCCAGGCAAGAGTACTGGAGTGGGGTGCCATTGCCTTCTCCAGTGCTCAGCACTAGACACCCATTATTTTACCTAACCGTGATCCTATGAGATTGGGTTTGTTCTTCTTACTATTAGGAGAAAATTCAAGTTCTTAGAGGGTAAATTTCTTACTGATATCTTACAGTAACCAGAAGTCAATAACAATAGATATTTATAAACAAGTGTACTGCTAAAATCCATAGTGTTTTTTAACTACTGCTTGATTAATTCAAGTTTTCTGAAAACTAAATGCAATAAAATAAATCCATATATATTTATCCTAATGAAATAACATGGATTGCGATCTAAATTCTAAATAATTTCATATATTACATTATGAAAAATATATTTTAACCTATTTTCTTATGATTATTCTCCCAACTCCAGGAGTTATTAAAGTTTAACATACAATGTATATCTTTCTAAAAGATTTTATTAACTTAGATGCTATAAATGACTCATATCATGCAGCTTAAAATATTAGAGGGGAATTATCTTTGATGATATTGTGTAGTATCCCATGGAGTATCAGCAAGTGAGAAATTGCCATTTAGTAGACGGTGTGTCATACTGAAATTGCAATTTGTTCCAATATTCGTATTGCTTATTCCTTAGTTAACATATTATATAATTCATTGAGCTTAGTATTCAGGTCATCCCAACATGCCATTAATTACGACCACATGCTTGCAATTTTAGGATCAGAGGGTGTACTTTAGTCTAAAAAAATTACAGCAATGTACAGTCAGTCTTTTTTAATAAAGTAGAAATGACCATCAGATAAATTGTATAAAATCCCAGCCTAACTAGATAAATGAAAAATATCTAAGTCTAAATTAGGGAACATAAGCTGGAATATTAATAGAAAAGTAGAAGTCAGGCAATAAACAACTAGCATAGAATAAGATTAGCATGGCCATTTATAGGTTAAATTCCTCTTAAACATTTTGTCCTTGCTGATACCTCCTGCTTTTCCAGTGTCACTGTAGATATATGGTACTTATCTATTTAAATCTTACAATGACGTGGTTGCCATTTAAGTTTTGAAAGACCATTCACCTCTGGAAAAATTCAGCTCTTTCTGGGTGTAGGACAGAGGTCATTAGCTTCTAAAGGTCCCCCGTCTTTACATTTTTTCCTCTAAAGTTCAGAGAAAACTGTCACTTTTTTCTTTTAAGGTCTTCACCTGATTAATCTAGGTCCACTCAGGATAATCTTTCAATTAACTCAAAAGCAACTGTTTTGGAGCACTGCCTACATCTAAAAATATCTCTTCACCTCTGGCATGTAACTGATCTCTTTACAGGGTAGAGTCCTGTCAAAGAAAAGGTGGTTATGCAGGGGTGCCATCTTGAGAGTTATCTTTGGGTTCTACCTACAACAGCTCCCTATTTAACCATGAGATAGCACTGTACGTACTAAAGGAATTATGTTTCTTTAGCTACCAAATAGGCTTAGTAATCACAATGACTGCATTGGTCAGGATAAGCCAGGTTAAGCCACATTATTTAAAAATAAAAAGAAAAGCCCAATGAATTGGCACAGCAAAGATTTCTCTTTGTACTCACTGTGTCTGTTGTGAATATTGAGGTCACTCTCCACATACATATCATGAACCTAGCATGACAGATTTCAGCATCTTATAGATACATTATATGTCTTTCCTTTTCTGCATTCCCTGCATACAATCAATTGATAATTCTTACTGGTTTTATCTCCTGGCTATCTCTCCCTTTCACATTCTTCAATGTATTAAAATCACCCACAAATTATTCTTGCTTATTTTCTCCTGACTCCTACAGTCTGTTTTCACAAGCAGCTAGAATGAGCCTCTAAAGATACGAGTTATCATGTTATTCCTCTGTTCAGAACTCTCTAAAGACTTCCCATTTCACTTAGGGTAAGGGTCAGCACCATGGGGCCATGCTTCTAGAACAGCAGTGTCAGCAGCTCTGCCATCCTTCGCAAGAAAAACATGGTAACTGGTGCACTGATAACTGCTTGAATCTGTCTGCAATGCAGGAGACCTGGGTTCAATCCCTGAGTGGGGAAGATCCTCTGGAGAAGGAAACAGCAACCTGTTCCAGTATTCTCACTGGAGAATCCCATAGACACAGATGCTTGATGGGCTGCAGTCCATGGGGTCGCGATGAGTCAGACACGATTGAGTGCCTAACGACATCTCTGGAAATCATCCTAAAGGCACAGAACAAATGAAGAAATCATTTTTCAGGGAACTCCTCTAAATCTCGGTAGGAGCAGAGAACCTGCTCCTTCAGCTCAGCTGAAGGCAGTCCTCCTGGGGCAGGTGTGACCAGGAAGCTGAGGGACACTCCGCTCAGCCCCCAGTCCTGGCACACCATCCTCCTGGGAAAGGCAGCCACCAGGGTTTCTCCATCAGCCCAGCATCAAGTGCAGAGACTCCATTCCTAGCAGTAACATCTAGAAGAGGAGCTCCCTTCCTCCACAGCTTAAACTGGTAGAGCAGAGGCTGAGAATAGTGAGGCCCTGATTACCTTCACCTCATAAGCACAGAAAGGATTCTCAACAACATTTCCCATCAGTGAAAGGAAAATGAAAAGCAGAAGGCTACCGTAAAAATGCTGATGATAAGAAATACTGTTATGGATGTGGAGCAATGGGAACACTTATTCACTAATTGTAGAACTATAAAATGCTATAGCTGCTTTGAAAATAGCCTGATAGTTCCTCGAAAGATTAAATATATGAAACTACAACTCAACCCTAGGTATATACTCAAATTGGAAAGTGAAAAGTAAAGTCGCTCAGTCCTATCTGATTCTTTGCAAGCCCATGGACTGTGTAGAACTGGAATTCTCCACACCAGAATACTGGAGTGGGTAGACTTTCCCTTCTCCAGGGGATCTTCCCAACCTGGGGACTGAACGCAGGTCTTCTGCCTTGCTGGTGGATTCTTTACCAGCTGATCCACAAGAGAAGCCCAAGAATACTTGAGTGGGTAGCCTATCTCTTCTCCAGGGAATCTTCCTGACCCAGGAATTCAACTGGGGTCTCCTGCATTGCAGGCAGATTCTTTACCAGCTGAGCTACCAGGGAAGCCCAAATTGGGTGTCCACACAAAAGCATGGATGTTCATAAGCAGCAATTTTTCCTAATAGCCAAAAAATAATAATCCAAGATGCCCATCAGCTAATGAGTAAATAAAACAATTGTGATATACCTATTAATATATGGGCTTCACAGGTGGCTCAGTAGTAAAGAATCTGCCTGCCAATAACAGAGCCACTCAGTTTTGATCACTGGATTGGGAAGATCCTCTGAATGAGGAAATGGCAACCCACTCCAGTATTCTGGCCAGAACAGTCTCATGGACAGAGGAACGTGGAGGGTTAGTCCATGGGGTAACAAAGATTAGGAGGTGGCTGAGCACAGACAAATACACTTATATGGAGATTGGTATTCAGCCATAAAAAGGAATAAGAAATGTACCATGAATCCATGCTACAAGATGGATAAACCTTGAAAACATCACTCAGAATGAAAGAGCCACACACAAGAATACACATAGTATGACTTCATTAATATGAAGAGTCTGCTATAGGCAGAGCTGTAGAGACAGGAAGGAGGCTTTGGTTGGCAGAGTGGGAGCAGGGAGCTTGAGGAGTGACTGCTGATGAGTACAGGGTTTCTTAAGAGAGTGAAGAACGTGGTATGAAATTAATTTCATGATGATTAAACTGCATATTTAAAATAGGTGAATTGAAAAGTGAATTATATCTCAATAAAGCTTTTTTTAATGTAAATATTCTTAAATTAGCTTATTTAGATCCACATGATCTTTACCTGCTTTACAACCTGATTTTTTATTACTTGCTCCCAAACTCACTTCTTTCAAATCACACTGACCTCTTTTCTCTTCCTTGTCACAATTCTCGCCCTGGGATCTTTGCATAGAATGTTTCACCATCCAGGAATGCTCCTCAAGTAATTCATGGCTAATTCCCCCACATCACCATCTCAGTGATGACTATTCTGACTTCTTTATGTAACTTAACAATTGGAACTCACCTGTACAATCTCGTCGGCTCTGGCCCCAGTTCTGGGTCTTTCTTGCCAGCTCTTACTGTCATCTACTGCCTGATCACAGATTCATTTACTATGATTATTCTTTCTCTTCCCAGGGACCTTTGGCTGGGGGCCTCTAAGAGTTCATGCCCAGCATAGTCATCCAATTTAATGACAGATCATTATTCTAAGCTGGGATGTTAGTATCTCCCTGCTGGTCAACAGTTGCTGACCTGCTATCTTCACCTCCAGTATTCCTTTATGGTTCATGCCCAGCGTCCATCCCCTCCACACATTTCTACCACATAGAGAAGGATCTCTCTAAACCAAATATGTGATCCCATACCTCCTTAAATAAACATCGGTAACCACTTTCCTTTGCAACCAGAATAACATCAAACTATTAAATTTATTTCAATATCTTTTCCTTCATTTCTAGGCTCATTTTTCATCAGAGCCCCCTTTTCAATTCCATATTCAAACCACACTGAACATTTTTATTCTCCTTGAGTAAATCTATTTTTCTTGCTGACACATCTCACAGGACGAATTTTTTTCTCTGCTTGTACTTGATTAATTCCTACTATGTTTCACATCATGACCATTTTGCTCCCAAACACTTGTCTTGATATAGTCCAGGTAAGCTATGGTATACGTCTTAGAACATTTCTCTGCATTAAACTGGTTTTTCAGTGAACCTGCATGTTTTTAAAATAGTGAGTGAATCTCAAAGACTGATATTCACTACACATAGTATACTCAACTATGAATTCATAGCATATAGCTCATAGTATTCACTCCTCATGTATTTATTTGCCCTTTTAGATAAAATTGTGTTGGCTAAAATATTTGGTTCTGTGAAACGTTTGTCTTATTATTATAGCAGACATTCTTTGATTTCTAATTAAACTGTTTCTTTGTATTTTGGGGGTGACGGAGTCTGTCCATGAATAACAGCTATGGACATAACTTCCAGATTTGGACAATTACAAATGTTCCCAGGAGTTTCTTTTGGAATTATTAAAAAATGTGCATCTCTTCTTCAACTGGCATTGCTAGCTTAGAGGCTCATATTTATCATACACATAGAAAACTTTTTGAAGAACTAAACCACTGCAGACACCACTGCAATGTGGCAGTGGGTAGGGTGATGGTTAACCTTTTAATACCAAAGACCCAACCATTCCAACCTTCTGTATGCACTTTCCAGATATTTTGTACATACATACATACCAATGGACATGGGGAAGGATGCTCAAAACAGCTTTCATGGCACTTGGAAATAACCCAGTCATCCATCAAAATGAGGAAGCATGATTATGCATTTGAAGAATGGAATATTATACATTATGGAAAATAAGTGAACAACAGAAATACTCAAGGCACTAACTCTAGGACATAACACTCTTTTCAGAAATCATTATTCATAGAATTATGATTGGGTCGAGAATTTTAAAAATCACTATCTGTACATATATATCTGTACATACATAGATAAGCTGCTGTACATATAGATAAAAATATATTTCAGTGAACATACTTTCTGAGAAAGTGCAGTATTTATCACTTATTTTGTATCATGGGCTTCCCTGGTGGCTCAGATGGTAAAGAATCCACCTGCAATGCAAGAGACCCATGTTCAATTCCTGGGTCAGGAAGATTCCTTGGAGAAGAGAATGACTATCTACTCCAGTGTTCTATCTGAAGAATCCCATGGAGAAAGGAGCCTGGTGAACTACAAATATGAACATTAAGATACATATTAGGGATGTCATTAAACATTATTTCTTATCTACTATTTCTATGTGTATTTTGGAAAAAATTAAATATTTCATCCAAAAATAAGTATTATTAACTTATTGAACTATCCATTGGACACATGCTAATACTTTGCAGGACTGAAAATCATTTTTTTCAAAAATTATATTATTTGAATAAAGTTTCTAAAATCTTACTAGGAAATCTTTTTTTGTGTGTTTTATATATTTTTTTAAATTATCCATTATCTTCTTTCCACAGCTACTAACTCTTGAAGCACCAATTTTTCCATGGAGTAAAAAGGGTTACTGTTGATGAAGAAAGTGATTGATAATATAGAGTAATTTTCATTTTAAAACAAAACAAAAAGTATTGCCAGATGCTCTATCTCTCTTTCTTCCTCTTTGTTGGCAGTCATCCTTTTATCATTATCATATAATTTGTTTGGGGGCTGAGAAAAGGATTGAAAAGAACATTGTTCTCCAAGAATAATAATTGTCTTTCTTACAGATTTTCAAAAAGCTGCATGTCTGTGTATGTATATTAATCAGAGCTATAGCCAACTCACTTTTTCTACTTTTCAATTTTGTATTTACGTGTGGATAACATTGCACCCACTCCAAAATGAATGGAGAAAAGATGATCAAAATGAGATGAGACACAGCAAAGTAAAAAGGCAAGATTAAGATAGACAAACAGAAGAAAGACAATAAAAAAGACAGAAGGTGAGGGAAACATAACCCACAAAGATGGAGTGCTTACAGAATGGAATAAAAAGCCCTGTAAGTAGAAGTGAAGTCAGCTCAAATCTATCAGGGTTCTGGCAAAAGAACACTGTCTCTCTCTTAGGCACATGAGCAACAATTCTCTAACAGCTCCTCCTAAAGCCCTGCCTTATCTTCCATTTAGCCAGTTTCTAAAGGAAGTGGATGCACTACTGAAACTCTTCCTAAATTAGTTGTAAAGTACTAGTTGCTACCCATTACAAGCTTATATAGGGCTTTCCTGATGACTCAGACTGCAAAACTGTAAAACCTCCACCTGCGATGCAAGAGACCTGGGTTTGATCCCTGGGTCGGGAAGATCCCTGAAGCACAGAATGGCTACCCACCCCAGTGTTCTTGCCTGGAGAATTCCATCCACCAAAGAGCCTGGCAGGCCACAGTACATGGAATTGCAAAGAGTCGGACATGACTGCGCGACTAACACATGCACACACATAAGAACATATCCAATGATTTTCCTAGGATATTAAGAAATAACAAAAAAGAAACAATAAATTACCATATAAATTGCTTCAGACTTTAAACTGCATTTTAAGTTTGCTATCATTTATGCCAGTGAAAGAGAAAGCTGACTTGTATTTCAAAATATAATAGACTTTAAAAAGGTATGATAGCTATTTAATTAAATAAAAAGATGTAAGAATTATTTTTAGTGAATGATTCATTTCTTATTATCCTTAAAATCTCAGGGCTAATTTCAAAAGAAGTCCATTAACATATAAAGCAACTTCCTACTCTCACAACCACATAGAGCTATTTAATCTCACTCTTTGCATATTGTTTATACTAGCTTTGGATATAATTAAACCAATTTGTTTCCCCTAAACGGTTCAAGTTTAAATCTTTTGGCGATGTCCTTTCCATTATGTCCACTGAATATCTACCTCCTCAATTAAGCCAGCATGGTATTACTTTTGCCTAACCAACCATAACAAATGTTCACAATCCATGAGTATTACTTTTCCACATCAACACTCCTGCCATTCTTATAGCTCAGGGGTGTATTTGCATCACTATTATTCATGCTTTGTATCAATCCTACTGTATTACAACCATTTTATAGCAAAAATTGGCATTCATCACTACATTCCAAAAGTTTAACTGTAAAACACTTTAGAACATTTATGAATATATAAAATAATTTGTACAGCAAAGGAACCATTGATAAAATGAAGGCAATCAACAGAACAGGAGACAATGAAGCAACCCACAAGAGATTAATCACTAAAATATACAAATAACTCACACAACTCAATACAAAAACAAAAAACAAACAAAAAAATGGGCAGATGGTCTAAACAGACATTTCTCCAAAGAAGACATACAGATTAACAAAAAGCACGTGAAAAGATGATCAACATTACTAACTATTCAGTTACTCATTCATATCCGACTCTGCAACCCCATGGACTGCAGCATGCCAGGCCTCTCTGTCCATAACCAGATCCAGGGGATTATACAAACTCATGTCCATCAGGTCAGAGATGCCATCCAACCATCTCATCTTCTGCCATCCCCTTCTCCTGCCTTCAATCTTTCCCAGCATCAGGGTCTTTTCAGTGAGTCAGTTCTTTGCATCAGGTGGCCAAAGTATTGGAGTTTCAGCCTCAGCATTAGTCCTTCCAATGAATATTCAGTACTGATTTCCTTTAGGATGGGGTTGTTGGATCTCCTTGCTGTCAGAGGGACTCTCAAGAGTCTTCTCCAACATCACAGTTCAAAAGCATCAATTCTTTGGTGCTCAGCTTTCTTTATAGTCCAACTCTGACATCCATACATGACGACTGGGAAAACCATAGCATTGACTAGATGGACCTTTGTTGACAAAGTAATGTCTCTGCTTTTTAATATGTTGTCTAGGTTGGTTATAACTTTCCTTCTAAGGAGCAAGCATCTTTTAATTTCATGACTGCAGTCAGCATCTGCAGTAATTTTGGAGACCAAGAAAATAAAGTTTGTCATTGTTTCCTTTGTTTCCCCATCTATTTGCCATGAAGTGATGGGACTGGATGCCATGATCTTAGTTTTCTGAATGTTGAGTTTTAAGCCAGCTTTTTCACTCTCCTCTTTCACTTTCATCAAGAGGTTCTTCACTTTCTGCCATAAGGGTGTTGTCATCTGCATATCTGAGGTTATTGATATTTCTCCTGGCAATCTTGATTCCAGCTTGTGCTTCATGCGGCCCAGCATTTCCCATGATGTACTCTGCATATAAGTTAAATAAGCAGGGTGACAATATACAGCCTTGGTGTACTCCTTTCCCAATTCGGAACTGGGCTATCATTCCATATCCAGTTCTAACTGTTGCTTCTTGACTTGCATACAGATTTCTCAGGAGGCAGGTCAGGTGGTCTGGTATTCCTATCACGTTAAGAATTTTCCACAATTTGCTGTCATCCACATAGTCAAAGACTTTGGCGTAGTCAGTAAAGCAGAAGTAGATGTAACACTAAGAGAGAAATGCAAATCAAAACTTCAAAGAGATGGCCTCACACTGATCAGAACATCTGTCATCAAAACTTTTATAAACAATAAATGTTGGATAGGGTCTGGAGAAAAGGGAAACCTCCTATACTGTTGGTGGAAATACAAACTTTTACAACCATTATATACAAAAGTATGAAAATTCCTTAAAAGACTAAAAATAGAACTACCATACTATCCAGAAATTCCACAAGTGGGCATATATCCAGAGAAAATCATAATTTGAAGTGATACATGCACCCCAATGTTCATAGCAGCACTATTTACAAGAGCCAAGACATGGAAGCAACCTAAAAACCTGTCAGCAGATAAATGGATAAATAAGATGTACTACATGTATACTGAGTACTTAATAGAATAATATTCAGCCACAAAAATAATATGCTATTTACACCTACTTGGGTGGCCCTAAAGATTATCATACTAAGTGAAGTAAGTCAAAGACAAATATCAAATGATATCACATATGTGGAATCTAAAAAAAAATGTACAAATGAACTTGCTTACAAATATAGAAATGGAGTCACAGACTTAAGAAAACAAACATGTGGGGAAAGGTGCAGGAAGATATAAATTAGTAGTTTGGGGTTAACGTATACACGCTACCTAGAAAATAATAAACAAAGACCTACTGTATAGAACAAGGAAATCAACTCAATATTCTGTAACATAATTAGAAAAGAGTCTGAAAAAAAGGATATATGCATAAATATAACTGAATCATTTTGCTGTGCATCCTAGAATGTGCAGTCAACTGGGCCTTAGCAGGCATCGCTACAAACAAGCTAATGGAGGTGATGGAATCCCAGCTGAGCTATTTCAAATCCTAAAAGATGATGCAGTGAAAGTGCAACACTCAATATGCTAGCAAATTTGGGAAACTAGCAGTGGACACAGAACTGAAAAAGGTCAGTTTTCATTCCAGTCCCAAAGAAAGGCAGTGCCAAGCAATGTTCAAACTACTGCACAATTGCACTCATCTCACATGCTAGGAAAATAATGCTAAAAATTCTCCAAGCCAGGCTTCAATAATACCTGAACCATGAACTTCCAGATGTTCAAACTGGTTTTAGAAAAGGCAGAGGAACCAGAGATCAAATTGCCAACATCTGCTGGATCATCAAAAAAGCTAGAGAGTTCCAGAAAAACTTCTACTTCTCCTTTATTGATTATGCCAAACTCTTTGACTGTGTGGACCACAACAAACTGGAAAATTTTTAAAGAGATGGGAGTACCAGACCATCTGAAATGCCTCCTGAGAAATCTGTATGCAGGTCAGGAAGCAACAGTTAGAACTGGACATGGAACAACAGACTGGTTCCGAATTGGGAAAGGAGTACATCAAGGCTGTCAATTGTCACCCTGCTTATTTAACATATATGCAGAGTACGTCATGAGAAACATTGAGCTGGAGGAAGGACAAGTTGGAATCAAGATTGCTGGGAGCAATATCAATAACCTCAGATATGCAGATAACACCACCCTAATGCCAGAAAGTGAAGAACTAAAGAGCCTCTTGATGAAAGTGAAAGAGGAGAGTGAAAAAGTTGGCTTAAAGCTCAACATTCAGAAAACTAAGATCATGGCATCCAGTCCCATCACTTCATGGCAAATAGATGGGGAAACAGTGGAAATAGTGGCAGACTTTATTTTTGGGGGTGCTCCAAAATCACTGTATATGATGAATGCAGCCATGGAATTAAAAGACACTTACTCCTTGGAAGGAAGGTTATGACCTAGACAGCATACTAAAAAGCAGAGACATTACTTTGCCAACTAAGGTCCATCTAGCTAAGGCTATGGTTTTCCCAGTAGTCATATAGGGATGTGAGAGTTGGACTATAAAGAAAGCTGAGTGCCAAAGAATTGATGCTTTTGAACTGTGGTATTGGAGAAGACTCTTGATAGTCGCTTGGACTGCAAGGAGATCCAACCAGTCCATCCCAATGGAGATCAGTCCTGAGTGTTCTTTGGAAAGACTGATGTTGAAGCTGAAACTCCAATAATTTGGCCACCTGATACAAAGAACTGACTCAATGGAAAAGATCCTGATGCTGGGAAAGATTGAAGGCAGCAAGAGAAGGGGATGACAGAGGATGAGATGGTTGGTAGGTAGCACCGACTCAATGGACATGCGGTTTGAGTAAACTCCAGGAGTTGATGATTGACAAGGAGGCCTGGCATGCTGCAGTCCATGGGGTCACAAAGACTCAGACATGATTGAATGACTGAATTGAACTGATCACAATATTTTAAATCAACTATACTCAAATATAAAAAAAAATTAATTTAAAACAGTAAAAAGACTTCTTGAATGTAAAAAAGGAAAAAAAAAAAAAACCCTCACAAGCTGATGCCACTTCACACTTATTGAATATCTAAAACTAAATATCTTATGATACAAATGCTGTAGAATTCATGTGCAACTAAACTCTTAAAATAGGTTATTGGGAATACAAAATGATACAGTCAGTTAGAAAGTTTTGAAGGTTCTTAAATATTTAAACATAGACTCACCAGTCTCACTCCTAGACATTTACCCAACAGAAATTAAAACATATGTTCATACATAAAAACTACTTTTTTTTAGTTCTCCATGCATAATCTCCCTGAAATAGGAACAACCCACTGACACCTGACAACTCCACTGACAACTCCTTGGATCAAAACGTGTCAGTGGATCAAAACGTGATTCATCTCTATGATGTAATACTATATCCAAAGATAATATCAAGCTACACACACAACAACATAGACACACTTCAGATGCAAAATGCTAGGGGAAAATGTCAGATTAAAATGACCACAAACTATATGCTTCCACTTATATTTTAGAAAAGGCCAAATTTCATGAACAGAGAAGAGGCCAATGTTTTTCTAGCTCTAGGGGAAAAGGGAAGTGGCAAATACAAAGGGGCATGAGACAGCTTTGGGGGTATAAAAATGTTCCTTATCTTGACTATGTGGTGGTCACATGGTGTAGTTTGTAACAACCTAGGGAACTAAACATTAAAGCGAATCTGACTTTATGTGAATTAAGAAATTTAATTTTCAATGAAACTTAATTTTAATTTAAAATTAAAAAATAAAGCAACTTTAATACTCACCCCTAACCTTACCATTGAATGAACAACAACATAGTAGGAGAAAGTTAGAAGAAAAGTCATAACTTCAGGATAAATTATTTCAATACTCAATCTAGGCTCTTTGTTGCCTTGTTTATCTGTGTGTTTAATCATACATATATACATACATTACTTGATAATAGAGTCTCAATATAATGAGCCAGGAATGAGATGATGCACCAGGATGCATTTTTAAGTGAAAGAGCTCTGATTTCTCCTAGACGTATTAGGCGATTCCTCTCACCGTAATCAACTGCGAAACTAGGCAACATAGATAACAGGCTTTAGCTATGGCTAATATAAGCCCAGATCAGCATTGTTTGGAAGAATTTTACTCAGTCTGCCTCATAACAATCTCCTAACGAGGTGCAGAGAGGTTGGGTTGGATGACCAGAGCACAGGAGCTGCTGCTGAGAAGATAAGGCAAAAATCAAGGTTCAGATCCACTGGAGTACGTGTGGTGCTTAGTTAGTTAGTTCAGTCACTCAGTCATGTCCGACTCTTTGTGACCCCATGAATCGCAGCACACCAGGCCTCCCTGTCCATCACCAACTCCCGGAGTTCACTCAAATTCACGTCCATCAAGTCAGTGATGCCATCAAGCCATCTCATCCTCTGTCGTCCCCTTTTCTTCCTGCCCCCAATCCCTCCCAGCATCAAAGTCTTTTCCAATGAGTCAACTCTTTGCATGAGGTGGCCAAAGTACTGGAGCTTCAGCTTTAGCATCATTACTTCCAAAGAATACCCAGGGCTGATCTCCTTTATGAATGGACTCATGGATCTCCTTTCAGTCCAAGGGACTCTCAAGAGTCTTCTCCAAAACCACAGTTCAAAGCATCAATTCTTCAGTGTTCAGCTTTCTTCACAGTCCAACTCTCAGTTCCATACATGACTACTGGAAAAACCATAGCCTTGACTAGATGGACCTTTGTTGGCAAAGTAATGTCTCTGCTTTTGAATATGCTATCTACGTTGGTCATATGCAGTCACCACCTGAAGTGATTTTGGAGACCCCAAAATAAAGTCTGACACTGTTTCCCCATCTATTTCCCATGAAGTGATGGGACCAGATGCCATGATCTTAGTTTTCTGAATGTTGAGCTTTAAGCCAACTTTTTTATTCTCCTCTTTCACTTTCATCAAGAGGCTTTTTAGTTCCTCTTTACTTTCTGCTATAAGGGTGGTGTCATCAGCATATCTGAGGTTATTGATATTTCTCCCGGCAATCTTGATTCCAGCTTGTGCTTCTTCCAGTCCAGAGTTTCTCATGATGTACTCTGCATAGAAGTTACATAAGCAGGGTGACAATATACAGCCTTTACGTACTCCTTTTCCTAC
Organism: Capricornis sumatraensis; assembly: GCF_032405125.1. NCBI lineage: Eukaryota > Metazoa > Chordata > Mammalia > Artiodactyla > Bovidae > Capricornis > Capricornis sumatraensis. Next base: position 8,584,611 of record NC_091089.1, on the reverse strand, counting down.
TTGAAACCAGTCTGTTTTTCCATGTCCAGTTCTAACTGTTGCTTCCTGACCTGCATATAGGATTCTCGAGAGGCAGGTTAGATGGTCTGGTATTCCCATCTCTCTCAGAATTTTCCACAGTTTATTGTGATCCACACAGTCAAAGGCTTTGGCATAGTCAATAAAGTAGAAATAGGTGTTTTTTTCTGGAATTCTCTTGCTTTTTCGATGTTCCAGCAGATGTTGGCTATTTGATCTCTGGTCCCTCTGCCTTTTCTAAAACCAGCGTGAACATCTGCAAGTTCGCGGTTCACGTATTGCTGAAGCCTGGCTTGGAGAATTTTGAGCATTACTTTACTAGCATGTGAGATGAGTGCAATTGTGCAGTAGTTTGCACATTCTTTGGCATTGCCTTTCTTTGGGATTGGAATGAAAACTGATCTTTTCCAGTCCTGTGGCCACTGCTGAGTTTTCCAAATTTGCTGGCATATTGAGTGCAGCACTTTTACAACATTAGCTATAGAAAAAGAATCTGGGCAGGGGGATTCCCCTTAGATTTTTGGCTACAGGCTGAGGTCTAAGTGAGCAGAGCAGAACCTCTGAGAACTCATCAGGCAGCACCTAACAGGCATCCAAACAGAGCGAGGATGCTTGAAATTGAACATCACTGGTTAAGCCACTTGTCAGTGGATGCTGGTTCCCTGGACCTTCCTTATTGAAAAGATGCTCCTTACTATAATACATCGTTGATGCCTTGACACACACCTGGAACACTGGGCTGCTGTATTCATAATTAAAGCTGAGAAATTTCAAATGACAGTGGCACCCCACTCCAATACTCTTGCCTAGAAAATCCCATGGACAGAGGAGCCTGGTAGGCTGCAGTCCATGGGGTCACTAAGAGTCGGACACACTGAGTGACTTCACTTTCACTTTTCACTTTCATGCATTGGAGAAGGAAATGGCAACCTACTCCAGTGTTCTTGCCTGGAGAATCCCAGGGATGGGGGAGCCTGGTGGGCTGCCCTCTATGGGTTTGCACAGAGTTGAACACGACTGAAGCGATTTAGCAGCATCACTCTATTTAAAATATTAAAATAGACTGACTAGAAGTGCAAACAACACAACTTTATGAAAATAACTGTTTTCCAAAACAAAGCTTAATAGTGGTATTGTTTTATATTTTTGCAAATAACTTAAATGTCCAGCTAAATAGAAGTCAGCTGGATTCTCAGAACTGCCTTCTTTATCTACTCTGATCAGATATATTGTTTGGTAGAAGTATCTGATGAAAAATATGGCTTCACACTGCTGTGTGGTTTTAAAGGGTGAAATATTCTTATCCTTCCCTATTATCTTTGCATATTCTTCTTTGGCTCTACATTCCAAATGGAAAATCATTTTTTTTCCCCTCTAATAGAGACTATTTGCAAAGGGCAAGTTCTGACCATATCAATGAATTGATATTTTCCCCATGGCTGGTTTTGTAACATGAGTAAGCATCACTCATTTATAAAACATAGTTTCAGTTAATTATGGAGATCTTGCAAATGTTGACACATTTCATTATACAATGTTAAAACAAACTACATTCTCAATGGATCTTAAAATGAGAAGCATTTTAAGTTTTGGAAAAATGTCACATCTCTGGTTGAAGACTAAAGTTTTCCCAAACATCCTCTCCCTTTTTTGTTCCAAATAACTCAAATTATGTAATTAAAAGCAAATACTGTCAGTTTTTTCTTTGGAGTGACAGACCCGACTCACTTGGTTCATTGTTTAGAAACTCTCTGCAAAATACACGAGTTTGAATAGATGTAATTTGTCTTTCAGTCATTCTTAAGTTGTCTCGTGGTCCATGAAAATGGCATGCCTGGTTCAGTTTTAAACTTAGGCTCCTAGTGCTTTCCCTCTAAAAACGCCACTTTTCAGAATTCAGTGCCACTGCTCTACACTTCATATTTTGCCATACCAAAAATTCATGATCATATTCAAAGTTTCAGGATTTAATAAAACTAGTAACTTGGGCTGCTTGATCCAGGACATTCATAAATAAAATTGTCTTTGTAAAAAAATTCAAGTGTACAGATTCGAAATATACTTACTAGCACACTTTGGTGCCACTAGTTTAACTGATCTTAAGGTAGTATCAGATCAACCATTGATTTTGCATATTTTTTGTAAATGTCAACATTAGGAAAAGAGCGAAAAAAATTTTACACACATTATGTTTATGAAAATGAGTTTACATTTACAGATGCCCTGAAAGCATATTTGGAGAAGGAAATGGCAACCCACCCTGGTATTGCCTGGAGAATCCCATGGGGTAACAAAGGGTCCGACATGCCTGAGTGACAAACACTTCATTTCACAGTATATTAGAGACCTCAAAAGTCAGCAGACTGCATATGAGAACAGATTCATTAAAAAACTACTTAAGGGAGGCGGTCCTAACATGGCAGAGGAATAGGACGGAGAGACCACTTTCTCCCCCACGAATTCATCAAAAGAACATTTGAATGCCGAGCAAATTCCACAGAACAACTTCTGAATCCTGGCAGAGGACATCAGGCACCCAGAAAAGCAGCCCATTGTCTTCAAAAGGAGGTAGGACAAAATATAAAATATAAAAAGAGAGACAAAAGAGGTAGGGACAGAGATCTGTCCCAGGAAGGGAGTCTTTAAAAAGAGAGAAGTTTCCAAATGCCAGGAAACACTCTCTCAGGAGGGTCTGTGGCAAGCCTTGGAATCTCAGAGGGCAAAACAACGGAGAGGAAAAATAAATAAATAATTAAAGCCCACGGATTACCTACCTAACAGCAACTCCCAGCTGTGCATCCGGGCTGTTGCACCACTGGGAGTTGCTGTTAGGCACGTAATCTGTGGGCTTCAAGTATTTATTTATTTTTCTTCCCGGTTGTTTTGCCCTCTGAGATTCCAAGGCTCGCCATTGTGGCTCAGGCGGTAAAGCGTCTGCCTACAATGTGGGAGACCTGGGTTCAATCCTTGGGCTGGGAAATTTCCCTAGAGAAGGAAATGGCAACCAACTCCAGTATTCTTGCCTGAAAAATCCCATGGGTGGAGGAGCCCAGTAGGCTACAGTCCATGGGGTTGCAAAGAGTCGGACACAACTGAGCCACTTCACTTCACTTCAAGACACCACTAGGCATGCTCACAGAACAAAGGACTGAGCAGAGCTAGCTGGCTGCAGACCAGCCCATCCCCCACAGGAGACAGGCAGGTGAGGGCAGCCATAGCCAGAAGGGGGCAATTGTGGCCCCAGAGAGGCATCCTATAACAAACTTCAAGCAGACTTCCTTGGTGAGACTTCCTGGGATTCTGGATGGTTGACATCCACTGGCAGGGTCTCAGCCAGAGATCAGCTTCCCAGGAGAGACACAAGGCATGCCCGTTGTACACCCAGAAGATCTAGAGGCTGGGACGGGGAGGGGATAAGTCACAGCCTTCAACTGGGGGTGACTACACTTGCCAAGGAACTGGTCACCTGAGCTACTCAGACCTGGGATGGGTGCAAAATGCAGGCCTAACCAAGTCTGTGCCATTGTGGAGTACCAGAGAACCTGAACCTGAATGGCTTAGACTTGCGAAGTGCATGCAGATCAGGGCATGCAGCAGACAGTTCCCATCAGAGCAACCTAGAGTCTGAGCAGTGTAGACTGGGAAAGCACACATGCTGTGAGTGGGGGCAAACCCAATGTGGCTGAATCACTGTGAACACATGCCAGTAATATTTGTTTGCAGTGTTCCTCCCTCCCCAAAGCACGACTGAACAAGCGAGCCTTAAAAAAAAAAAAAAAAAATGACCACCGCTGCACTTCTTGTGTCAAGGCAGAAATTAGATACTGAAGAGACCAGGAAACAGAAGGAGCTAAAATAAGCAGAGAGAACTGCTTTGGAAGTCACAGGTGCAAAAGATTAAAACCATGTAGTTAGCACTGACTACATAGGAAGAGGCCTATAGACATGAATAGTACAAGCGGGACCAAGGAACTATCTGAAAATGAACTGACCCCACACTGTCTGCAACAGCTCCAGAGAAAGTCTTAGACATATTTTTACTATTATCATTTTTTAAATTAAAAAAGAATTATTTATTTTATTTTATTTAATCACGTTATTTTTAAGTCCACATCACTCCCTTAATTTTCATTTTTATAACCCACAATTACCTTGCAAAAAAAGAAAGACCATATTTTTAAAGCAAACTTCATATATATATCTTATAATTTCTGTGACTTTGTGTTTGTTTTGTTTTGTGGTTGTTGTTGCTGTTGTTGTTTTAATATTGTATTTTTGGGGTGGCTCAGATGGTAAAGCATCTGCCTGCAATGTGGGAGGCCTGGGTTCGATCCCTGGGTTGGGAAGATCCCCTGGAGAAGGCAATGGCAATCCACTCCAGCACTCTTGCCTGGAAAATCCCATGGATGGAGGAGCCTGATAGGCTACAGTCCATGGGGTCACAAAGAGTCGGACATGACTGAGCGACGTCACTCACTAACTCAACCTCTACTCAAGATTTTTAATCTGTCCTTTTTTTGGTCTTTGTTATCAACTTTCTACCTTTAAGAATCCAATCTTCAGTACCCATTTTTACTTGGGAGTGAGATCACTGGCCTCATTGCTCTTTCCCTCTTTTGACTCTCCTTTTTCTCCACCAGGTTGTCTCTATCTCCCCCCTCCTCTGTTTCTTCTCTACCCAACTCAGTGAATCTCTTTGTGTGTTCAGGACTGTGGAGAACACTAAGGGAACTAATTACTGGCTGGATCTGTCTCTCTCCTTTTGATTCCCCCTTTTATCCTCCTGGCCACCTCTGTCTCTTTCCTCCCTCTTCTCTTCTCTGTGTAACTCCGTGAACATCTCTGAGGGATCCAGATTGTGGAGAGCACATAGGGAAGTGATTACTGGCTAGCTTGCTTTCTCCCTTTTTAATTCCCCCTCTTCTCTTCCTGGCTACTTCTACCTCCCCTTTCCCTCTTCTCTTCTCCATGTAACTCTGTGTACCTTTCTGGGTGTCCCTCACTGTGGAGAAACTATTCTTCATTAACCTAGATGTTTTATCATCAGGGCTGTATAGGTGGAGAAGTCTTGAGGCTACTGTAAAAATAAGACTGAAAACCAGAGGCAGGTGGCTTAAGTCCAAATCCTGAGAACACCAGATAACTTCTGAATCCAGGGAACATTAACTGAAGGGAGCTCATCAAACACCTCCATACTTACACTGAAACCAAGTACCACTGAAGGGCCAACAAGTTCCAGAGCAAGACATACCATGCAAATTGTCTAGCAACACAGGAACATAACCCTGAGCCTCTATACACAGGCTGACCAAAGTCACACCAAACTCACTGGCTTCTCAAAACTTATTACTGGACACGCCATTGCACTCCAGGAAGACAAAACCCAGCTCCACCCACCAGAACACCAATACAAGCTTTCCTAATCAGGAAACCTTGACAATCCACCCGTCCAATCCCACCCACAGAGAGGAACCTCCACGATAAAGAGGAACCACCAACTGCTAGAATACAGAAAGGCCACCTAAAACACAGCAATATAAACAAGATGAAAAGGCAGAGAAATACCCAGTAGGTAAAGGAACAGGATAAATGCCCACCAAACCAAACAAAAGAGGAAGAGATAGGGAATCTACCTGATAAAGGATTCCGAATAATGATAGTGAAAATGATCCAAAATCTTGAAAACAAATTGGAGTTACAGATAAATAGCCTCAAGACAAGGATCAAGAAGATGCGAGAAAGGTTTAATAAGGACCTAGAAGAAATAAAAAAGAGTCAATATATATTTAATAATGCAATAAATGAAATCAAAAACACTCTGGAGGGAAACAACAGAAGAATAACAGAGGCAGAAGATAGGATAAGTGAGGTAGAATATAGATTGGTATAAATAGATGAAACAGAGAGGAAAAAAGAAAAACGAAGTAAAAGAAATGAGGACAACCTCAGAGACCTCTGGGACAATGTTAAACGCCCCAACATTCGAATCATAGAAGTCCCAGAAGAAGAAGACAAAAAGAAAGTCCATGAGAAAATACTTGAGGAGATAATAGTTGAAAACTTCCTTAAAATGGGGAAGGAAATAATCACACAAGTCCAAGAAACCCAGAGAGTCCCAAACAGGATAAACTGAAGGCAAAAAAACCCAAGACACATATTAATCAAATTAACAAAGATCAAACACAAAGAATAAATATTAAAAGCAGCAAGGGAAAAACAACAAATAACACACAAAGGGATTCCCATAAGGATAACAACTGATCTTTCAATGGAAACTCTTCAAGACAGGAGGGAATGGCAGGACATACTTAAAGTGATGAAAGAAAATAATCTACATCCCAGATTACTGTACCCAGCAAGGATCTCATTCAAATATGAAGGAGAAAATCAAAAGCGTTATCAGAGAAATGCAAATCAAAACCACAATGAGGTACCACTTCACACCAGTCAGAATGGCTGTGATCCAAAAGTCTACAAGCAATAAATGCTGGAGAGGGTGTGGAGAAAAGGGAACCCTCCTACACTGTTGGTGGGAATGCAAACTAGTACAGCCACTATGGAGAACAGTGTGGAGATTCCTTAAAAAATTGCAAATAGAACTACCTTATGACCCAGCAATCCCACTGCTGGGCATACACACCGAGGAAACCAGAATTGAAAGAGACACATGTACCCCAATGTTCATCGCAGCACTGTTTATAATAGCCAGGACATGGAAACAACCTAGATGTCCATCAGCAGATGAATGGATAAGAAAGCTTTGGTACATGTACACAATGGAGTATTACTCAGCCATTAAAAAGAATTCATTTGAATCAGTTCTGATGAGATGGATGAAACTGGAGCCGATTATACAGAGTGAAGTAAGCCAGAAAGAAAAACACCAATACAGTATACTAACACATATATATGGAATTTAGAAAGATAGCAATGACGACCCTGTATGCAAGACAGGAAAAAAGACACAGCGGTGTATAATGGACTTTTGGACTCAGAGGGAGAGGGAGAGGGTGGGATGAATTGGGAGAATGGCATTCTATCATGTACACTATCATGTAAGAATCGAATCGCCAGTCTATGTCTGACGCAGGATACAGCATGCTTGGGGCTGGTGCATGGGGATGACCCACAGAGAGTTATGGGGAGGGAGGTGGGAGGGGGGTTCATGTTTGGGAACACATGTAAGAATTAAAGATTTTAAAATTTAAAAATAAAATAAAATAAGTGTAAAAAAAATAAAAAAATAAAAAATAAAAACATGAAAAAGAAAAAAAAAGTGTTACAGACAAGCAAACTGAGAGAATTCAGCACCACCAAACCAGCTCTCCAACGAATGTTAAAGGATCTTCTCTACACAGGAAACACAGAAAGGGTGTATAAACTGAAACCCAAAACAATAAAGTAAATGGCAATGGGATCATACTTGTCAATAATTACCTTAAACGTAAATGGGTTGAATGCCCTAACCAAAAGACAAAGACTGGCTGAATGGATACAAAAACAAGACCCCCATATATGTTGTCTACAAGAGACCTACCTCAAAACAAGGGACACATGCAGACTGAAAGTGAAGGGCTGGAAAAAGATATCCCATGCAAATAGAGACCAAAAGAAAGCAGGACTAACAATACTCATATCAGATAAAATAGACTTTAAAACAAAGACTATGAAAAGAGATAAAGAAGGACACTACATAATGATCAAAGGATCAATCCAAGAAGAAGATAAAACAATTATAAATATATATGCACCCAACATAGGAGCACCACAATATGTAAGACAAATGCTAACGAGTATGAAAGGGGAAATTAACAAATACACAATAATAGTGGGAAACTTTAATATCCCATTCAACCTATGGATAGATCAACTAAACAGAAAATTAACAAGGAAACACAAACTTTAAACAATATAATAGACCAGTTAGACCTAATTGATATCTATAGGACATTTCACCCCAAAACAATGAATTTCACCTCTTTCTCAAGGACACACGGAACCTTCTCCAGGATAGAACACATCCTGGGCCATAAATATACCCTTGGTAAATTAAAAAAAAAAAAAAATTGAAATCATTCCAAGCATCTTTTCTGACCATAATGCAGTAAGATTAGATCTCAATTACAGGAGAAAAGCTTTTAAAAAATACCAACATATGGAGGCTGAACAACACGCTTCTGAACAACCAACAAATCACAGATGAAATCAAAAAAGAAATCAAAATGTGCATAGAAACAAATGAAAAGGAAAACGCAGCAACCCAAAACCTATGGGACACTATAAAAGCAGTGCTGAAGGGAAGGTTCACAGCAATACAGGCATACCTCAAGAAACAAGAAAAAGGTCAAATACATAACCTAACTCTACACCTAAAGCAACTAGAAAAGGAAGAAATTATGAACCCCAGGGTTAGTAGAAAGAAATAAATCTTAAAAATTAGGGCAGAAATAAATGCAAAAGAAACAAAATAGACCATAGGAAAAATAAATAAAACCAAAAGCTGGTTCTTTGAGAAGATAAATAAAATTGACAAACCATTAGCCAGACTCATCAAGAAACAAAGGGACAAAAATCAAATCAATAAAATTAGAAATGAAAATGGAGAAATCACAAGAGACAACACAGAAACGCAAAAGATCATGAGACTATTATCAGCAAGTATATGCAAATAAAATTGACAACTTAGAAGAAATGGACAAATTCTTAGAAAAGTACAACTTTCCAAAACTGAATCAGGAAGAAATAGAAAATATTCACAGACTCATCACAAGCACGGAAATTGAAACTGTAATCAGAAATCTTCCAGCAAACAAAAGCCCAGGTCCAGACAGCTTCACAGCTGAATTCTACCAAAAACTTAGAGAAGAGGTAACATCTGTCATACTCAAACTCTTCCAGAAAATTGCAGAGGAAAGTAAACTTCCAAACTCATTCTATGAGGCCATCATCACCCTAATACCAACACCTGACAAAGATGCCACAAAAAAAGAAAACTACAAGCCAATATCACTGATGAACATAGATGCAAAAATCCTTTACAAAATTCTAGCAAACAGAATCAAACAACATATTAAAACGATCATACATCATGACCAAGCGGGCTTTATCCCACAGATGCAAGGATTCTTCAATATCCGCAAATCAATCAATGTAACACACCACATTAAAAAATTGAAAGATAAAAGCTATATGATTATCTCAACAAATGCAGAGAAGGCCTTTGACAAAGTTCAACATCCATTTATGATTAAAAAAAAAAAAACTCTCCAGAAAGCAGGAACAGAAAGAACATACCTCAACATAATAAAAGCTATATATGACAAACCCACAGTAAACATTATCCTCAATGGTGAAAAATTGAAAGCATTTCCCCTAAAATCAGGACCACGACAAGGGTGACCAGTCTAACCATTACTATTCAACATAGTTTTGGAAGTTTTGGCCACAGCAATCAGAACAGAAAAAGAAATTCAGATAGGAAAAGAAGTAAAACTCTCACTCTTTGCAGATGACATGATCCTCTACATAGAAAACCCTAAAGACTCCACCAGAAAATTACTAGAGGTAATCAATGAATATAGTAAAGTTGCAGGATATAAAATCAACACACAGAAATCTCCTGCATTCCTATACACTGACAATGAGAAAACAGAAAGAGATATTAAGGAAACAATTCACCATTGCAACGTAAAGAATAAAAATACTTAGGAATATATCTACATAAAGAAACAAAAACCTATATATAGAAAACTATAAAACACTGGTGAAGGAAAGCAAAGAGGACACTAATAGATTAGAAATATACCATGTTCATGAATCGGAAGAATCAATATAGTGAAAATGAGTATACTACTCAAAGCAATCTATAGATTCAATGCAATCCCTATTAAGCTATCAACTGTATTTTTCCAGAACTAGAACTAATAATTTCACAATTTGTATGGAAATGCAAAAAACCTCGAATAGCCAAAGCAATCTTGAGAAAGAAGAATGGAGCTGGAGGAATCAACCTGCCTGACTTCAGGCTCTACTACAAAGCTACAGTCATCCAGACAGTATTTTACTGGCACAAAGACAGAAATATAGATCAATGGAACAAAATAGAAAGCCCAGAGATAAATCCACATACCTTATGGACATCTTTGAGAAAGGAGGCAAGAATGTACAATGGAGAAAAGACAATCTCTTTAACAAGTGGTGCTGGGAAAACTGGTCAACCACTTGTAAAAGAATGAAACTAGAACACCATACACAAAAATAAACTCAAAATGGATTAAAGATCTAAACGTAAGACCAGAAACTATAAAACTCCTAGAGGAGAGCATAGGCAAAACACTCTCCGACATACATCACAGCAGGATCCTCTATGACCCACCTCCTAGAATATTGGAAATAAAAGCAAAAATAAACAAATGGGACCTAATTAAACTTAAAAGCTTCTGCATAACAAAGGAAACTATAAGCAAGGTGAAAAGACAGCCTTCAGAATGGGAGAAAATAATAGGAAAAGAGGCAATGGACAAATAATTAATCTCAAAAATATATAAGCAACTCCTGCAGCTCAATTCCAGAAAAATAAATGACCCAATCAAAGGGCCAAAGAACTAAACAGACATTTCTCCATAGAAGATACACAGATGGCTAACAAACACATGAAAAGATGCTCAACATCATTCAGTATCAGAGAAATGCAAATCAAAACCACAATGAGGTACAGTTTTACACCAGTCAGCATGGCTGCTATCCAAAAGTCTACAATCAATAAATCCTGGAGAGGGTGTGGAGAAAAGGGAACCCTCTTACACTGTTGGTGGAAATGCAAACTAGTACAGCCACTATGGAGAACAGTGTGGAGATTCCTTTAAAACCTGGAAATAGAACTGCCTTATGACACAGCAATCACACTGCTGGGCATATACACTGAGGAAACCAGAATTGAAAGACACACATTTAGCCCAATGTTCATTGCAGCACTGTTTATAATAGCCAGGACATGGAAGCAACCTAGAGCCTGAAGTCAGGCAAGTTGATTCCTCCAGTTCCATTCTTCTTTCTCAAGATTGCTCTGGTTATTTGAGGTTTTTTATATTTCCATACAAATTGTGAAATTATTTGTTCTAGCTCTGTGAAAAATACTGTTGGTAGTTTGATAGGGATTGCATTGAATCTATAGATTGCTTTGGGTAGTTTACTCATTTGCACTATATTGATTTTTCTGATCCATGAACATGGTATATTTCTCCATCTATTAGTGTCCTCTTTGATTTCTTTCACCAGTGTTTTATAGTTTTCTATATAATAGCCAGAACATGGAAGCAACCTAGATGTCCATCAGCAGATGAATGGATAAGAAAGCTGTTGTACATATGCACAGTGGAGTATTACTCAGCCATTAAAAAGAATACATTTGAATCAGTTCTAATGAGGTGGATGAAACTAAAGCCTATTATACAGATTGAAGCTAGAAAGAAAACACCAATACAATATACTAAGGCATATATATGGAACTTAGAAAGATGGTAACGATAACCCTGTATGCAAGACAGCAAAAGAGACATAGATGTATAGAACAGTCTTTTGGACTCTGTGGGAGAGGGCGAGGGTGGGATGATTTGGGAGAATGGCATTGAAACATGTATAATATCATATATGAAACAAATCGCCTGTCCAGGTTCGATGCTTGATACCGGATGCTTGGGGCTGGTGCACTGAGAGGGCGAGGGTGGGATGATTTGGGAGAATGGCATTGAAACATGTATAATATCATATATGAAATGAGTTGCCAGTCCAGGTTCTATGCATGATACTGAATCCTTGGGGCTGGTGCACTGAGATGACCCAGAGGGATGGTATGGGGAGGGAGGAGGGAAGGGGTTTCAGGATGGGGAACACGTGTATACCTGTGGCAGATTCATGTTGATGTATGGCAAAACCAATACAATATTGTTAAGGAATTAACCTCCAAATAAAATAAATAAATTTATACTTAAAAAAGTAAAAATAAATAAAAGCTTTACAGAATTTAATTTCTCTAAGGAGCCATCATTTATGTTTGATTAAAGTATTCCTGTATTTAGGAAACATAGATAGATGAGACATGGATAGGGATCTTGTAAAAAGAATGGCATCATATTGCTTGCTATTATTGGCAAAAGGTTTATTTTCATATTTTAGCATGCAAAAAGTGTATTTCTCAACTATTAAATTGCTTTTTACTATAATTTTTCACCTTGAAGTCAATCCACAATACATGCTTTATCACAAATCAAAGGATTATATATTTTCAGGTGTCTTGCTGAGCTCTTTATTCTTTTACTTTTTCTCTATTTCTGTCCCATTATAATGGCTTCAAAATTATTACAGATATTATCTGAGAATCTCTTCATCCTTCCTGATTCTAGGACAATATATTGGTTATTTTTATCCGTTGTCCCTTTGTATATATTTTTGTCAAACTTAACCAAAATAATTTTTGTTGTTCCGTAGATTTTATGGATTAAGAAATATTGATATCTGTATGATACAGTCTTATTCATGAAGCTGTTATATGCCTCCAACAACTTATGTTTGTAATATATACTCCATAAAATTTTATAATTTTCCTCAACATAAAATATACATTTTGTTGTAATTTATAACTACTCTCAATATTAACTAATTTCTGGATATTGAAAAAGAAACTTAAAAATGTATTCATCTACTTGTTTACTGTGTATGAAAATGTAAACAAGAAAACTGATTCTTGAAAATACAGAAAAGTTGCAGAACTAAATTATGCTGGGTTTCTGCATAATCATATTAATGTAAATAAGTTTTCAGTTTTCTATTTAATCCTTTTTCTTATATTGATTCACTGAACATATACCCATAAATATGTTTGATGAAGGACTTGCTTTTAATATCACACTACCAATTATTAATAATGCTTGCTATAATTTTGATTTTATATATCTTCTTTTATTATAAAAGTAATGAGTGTCCAATACATAAACTTCAACAATGCAATAAAAAACAAGAGGACTGTGTTAATGGTTAGGTACTCTTGAATTGAGTAAGGACAATTGAATTAACTTGATATTTTCTTTATTTTATATCATAAAATGTTTTTTTCCTAATTGATCTGAATTAGATTTCTCATAACCTTTTTTGAAGTATAGCTTATTTATAATATTTTAGTTTCAGGTGAACAACATAGTGATTCAGTATTTTTATAGTTTATACTCCATTTAAAGTTATTACAAGGTAATGGCTCTATTTCTCTGTTATTACGTCTCATTTCATTCCTGCTCTAATTTATGCCTGCCTTTTCTTTTTTCTTTCTAAATTTTATGACAGATTAGTCATTCTTACCAGTGATTTTGTGAAGCAGGTTTTATATTGTGAGATTATGGTCTTTCCCAGGTAAGTTCTACCTTATGTTTGTTGGATTTACTTAATCTTTTTAATCTAAATTCTGTAGGTTCTTGGTTCACTAATTTTTTGGCTACTTATTTCAAGGCAACTATTATTACCATGTTAGAATCCAAACTGTTTTAGCTGTATTCTTTATATTTTTTTCTCAATCCTAATTATATTAAAAGGAAAACTATAATTATTATATATTAACAAACTTTTTGTTTCATTTCTTAATTTCCTGCCATATAGATTTTTTTTTTTTTTGAAAAATGGATTCCTAGTTTATTTGGTCTGTAAATCACCAATCTTTGAAAAGTATAAACTTTTTGTAATTCTGTAAGAGATTTTAAGAATGACCACAAAATATTCTATTTGTATGCATTGTATAAAATGTGTAACCTTGCATTTTATATTTTTATGTGTTTAGTGCTATTTTGTATTTGATCATTAAATTACTACAGGATTTATATTAATATATCTCAATGAATTATGGATTTACCTATTTTTCCTTTTCATATTTATATAATAAAGCTCAATTATTAGGGGACATATAAGTTTGAAATTGCTTTAACCTATGAATTTAATTTTTTAATGAAGTGATTATTTCATTTATCTCTAGTGATGCTACCTTGAATAAATGTTATTTTGTCTGATAATTTACTCACATAAGATAGAACTACATGTTAATACTGCATCAGAATCTAATGAATAACAGCTGGTGATAGACAGAATGCCATTAATATATTTTGCTTAAAATGTAGTCCTGATTAACTGTTAAAATAAATGATTATTATATTATGGGATAGGACTTTGAGGCATTTTACTCAGACTAGTATCTCTAATTTACTAGGTAGTCTAATTTTTCCCTTTAATGTACTATATTGTTACTGTCATCTATACACTGTTGAATTTCTCTTTTTTATAAATTCTAATTATATTCTGTAAACTACTTTTATTTATTTAAATACCCATTGGACATTGTGCATGTTTTCTTTTACAATAGAGTATATTATTTTTCTAAAATTGCTTCTTTTTAGCATCATGTTTTCAGTTTATTATTTATCTTCCAAGATCTACACACTGATGATTTTTCAGCTTCCTTTACACATTTATATGGTATTCAAACTCCAAACTCATTTGTAATAAGGATGCATCATTTTCCTACCTATTCTATTCAGTTTCCTCTCACCATTTAGAGATGGCTCCATAGAACAGGATGAAGGATTTCATGACTTAAGGTAAATGAGTGTTCAACAACTACAATTCACATCCTTAAGTCAGAAAACCTGTGAATAGGCATAGGAATTATTATTTATTGTCCACAGTCATAGACTTGAAGTCAGCTTTCCCTTAACTCTTATTTCCCTCAGCATCTTTTTGCAGAATCTATTGATCACATAAAAGCAGCTGTCTTTGCTAACAAGAAAATTTCTATACTAAGAGTCCTGTAGAAAATGCAGATTTCGAAGCAAGTAGTTCTCAGTCTCAGATTGGGAACTTATAAAATTGCATATATTTGGTTATAAATAAAATCATTTTCAAACAAAATATGTTGAAAAGTTAAAATAAATACTTTTAACTTTGTGAGTGCATAAGGTTTTTTCAAATACAAAGTAATTCTACAAGAAACAATAATTCAACTAACAGCTTTTTGATTGAATAATTCAATAGTCAAATTTGTATGTAGCAATATGGTTTCATTTTGTTGTTGTTGTTGTTGTTTTTCCTTTCAAAACCCTCAAAAAAATAAGTTCTAATTTCTACATATTTGAGTATCTATGTAAGCATCTATTTAATTTATATGGCATTAACTCTGGTTCCTGAAACCTATGTTTGCATTTTCTTAGAAAGGGAAGCTAATTGTGATACTGTTTCAGCATCAAATATTTTCTGTCAAAAATCATTGATTTGTGAATATTTAAAGGACCTTAGTTTCTTCCTGAAGCTTTTTGGTATTAGATAAAATATTTTTATCTGAACTAATTCACCATATTTGTTGCCTCCTGATTCCTGGGAAGGTAGGTATACTTTTATTAATCTGAAGTGCAGAGAAAACTCCTTACATCAACCTCATATTTTTCTGCTCAAGATCACTGTCCATGCCTGGCTCCTTTTGTGCTAAATGTTTGGTTGAGAATTTATTTTCCTTTTTTGGATCTCTGAGCCCACCTTCCACCAAGACAGAGTTATAAATTTTATGTTATTTACACACCCTTTGCCATTTAGAATCCCAAGCAAAATGTCACAGGGTACAATTTCATAGGTATGGAGTCATCTTCTGAGCATGAATAAGAATTATCATGTTTAAATATCTTTGACTTATTTTAACATGCAGGGTGGGTGGTGGTGGTGTTACTTAGTATACTTAGGCTGAGGTCCTAGGAAAAATAAATGAAAATTACTTACTCTTGGGTTCAAAGACTATGGCACAATTTTTGAAAGCTTGTGTAAAATACCAATTGACCCCAGTTATGTTTCGTTTAAAGACAATTCTTCAGGAAGAGAAAAGATAAGAGAATTGTTAACAAAGGAAAAGAGTAGGAAATGATGGAAAAAATTCAAAATAGTAAATTGTAAAATAATTATTGAACAAATGCTTTTGGATGAAATTATTAGGCCTACTTAGGAATTCCCTGGTGGCTCAGAGGGTAAAGTGTCTGCCTACAATGCAGGAGACCCAGGTTTCATCTCTGGGTAAGGAAGATCCTCTGGAGAAGCAAATGGCAACCCACTCCAGTAATCTTGCCAGGAAAATCCCATGGATGGAGGAGCCTGGCAGGTTATAGTCCATGGGGATGCAAAGAGTCGAACATGACTGAGTGACTTCACTCACTCACTGATGATTATATTAGATACGATTAGGGGATATGGTGCTGCTGCTGCTGCTAAGACGCTTCAGTCATGTCCGACTCTGTGTGACCCCAGAGACGGCAGCCCACCAGGCTCCCCTGTCCCTGGGATTCTCCAGGCAAGAATACTGGAGTGACTTGCTGTTTCCTTCTCCAATGCATGAAAGTGAAGAGTGAAAGTAAAGTTGCTCAGTCGCGTCCGACTCTTAGTCACCCCATGGACTGCAGCCTACCAGGCTCCTCCATCCATGGGATTTTCCAGGCAAGAGTACTGGAGTGGGTTGCCATTGCCTTCTCCGTTAGGGGAAATAAGTGATAAAAAATAATTCAAAGGTGTTAACTACTTCGAACTGTGACAGTAAACACCATTCCCTGGTGGCTCAGATGGTAAAGAATATATCTGCAGTGCAGGAGACCTGGGTTTGATCCCTGGGTCAGGAAGATACCCTGGAGAAGGGCATGGCTACCCACTCCAGTATTCTTGCCTGGAGAATCCCATGGACAGAGGAGCCAGAAGGGCTACAGTCACAAAAAATCAGACATGAGTGAGCAACAATACCACACATGTCAATTTGCTATGGGGAACATTATCATCTTCTCCTTCTAATTTTGCCTTTAAATCTTTATTTTTAGAAGAAATGGAGCAGCAATCATGGTCAACAAAAGAGTCCGAAATGCAGTACTTGGATGCAATCTCAAAAACGACAGAAAGATCTCTGTTCGTCTCCAAGGCAAACCATTCAATAACACAGTAATCCAAGTCTATGCCCCAACCAGTAATGCTGAAGAAGCTGAAGTTGAATGGTTCCATTAAGACCTACAAGTCCTTTTAGAACTAACACCCAAAAAAGATGTCCTTTTCATTATGGGAGATTGGAATGCAAAAGTAGGAAGTCAAGAAACACCTGAAGTAATAGGCAAACTAGGCCTTGGAATACAGAATGAAACAGGGCAAAGAGAATGCACTGGTCATAGCAAACACCCTCTTCCAACAACACAAGAGAAGACTCTACACATGGACATCACCAGATGGTCAACATAGAAATAGATTGATTATATTCTTTGCAGCCAAAGATGGAGAAGCTCTATACAGTGAGCAAAAACAAGACCAGGAGGTGACTGTGGTTCAGATCATGAGCTCCTTATTGCCAAATTCAGACTTAAATTGAAGAAAGTAGGGAAAATCGCTAGACCATTCAGGTATGACCTAAATCTAATCCCTTCTGATTATACAGTGGAAGTGAGAAATAGATTTAAGGGACTAGATCTGATAGAGTGCCTGATGAACTATGGACAGAGGTTCCTGACATTGTACAGGAGAAAGGGATCAAGACCATCCCCATGGAATGGAAATGCAAAAAAGAAAAATGGCCATCTGGGAAGGCCTTACAAATAGCTGTGAAAAGAAGACAAGTGAAAAGCAAAGGAGAAAGGAAAGATGTAAGCATCTGAATGCAGATTTCCAGAGAATAGCAAGGAGAGATAAGAAATCCTTCCTCAGCAATCAATGCAAAGAAATACAGGAAAACAACAGAATGGGAAAGACTAGAGATCTCTTCAAGAAATTAGAGATAAAAGGGAACATTTCATGCAAAGATGGGCTCGATAAAGGACAGAAATGTTATGGACCTAACAGAAGCAGAAGATATTAAGAAGAGGTGGCAAGAATACACAGAAAAACTGTATAAAAATGATCTTCATGACCAAGATAATCACGATGATATGATCACTCACCTAGAGCCAGATATCCTGGAATATGCAGTCAAGTGGGCCTTAGAAAGCATCACTATGAACAAAGCTAGTGGAAGTGATGGAATCCAGTGGAGCTATTTCAAAGCCTGAAAGATAATGCTGTGAAAGTGCTGCACTGAATATGCCAGCAAATTTTGAAAACAGCAGTGGCCACAGGACTGGAAATGTCAGTTTTCATTCCAATCCCAAAGAAAGGCAATGCCAAAGAATGTGCAAACTATCACACAACTGCACTCATCTTACACCCTAGTAAAGTAATGCTCAAAATTCTCGAAGCCAGGCCTCAACAATATGTGAACCATGAACATCCAGCTGGTGTTAGAAAAGGAAGAGGAACCAGAGATCAAATTGCCAACATCTGCTGGATCATTGAAAAAGCAAGAGAGTTCCAGAAAAACATCTATTTCTCCTTTATTGACTATACCAAAGACTTTGACTGTGTGGATCACAATAAACTGTAGAAAATTCTGAGAGAGATGGGAATACCAGACCACCTGACCTGCCTCTTGAGAAATCTGTATGCAGGTCAGGAAGCAACAGTTAGAACTGGACATGGAACAACAGACTGGTTCCAAATAGGAAAAGGAGTACGTCAAGTATTGTCACCCTGCTTACTTAACTTCTATGCAGAGTACATCATGAGAAACGCTGGGCTGGAAGAAGCACAAGCTGGAATCAAGACTGCTGGGAGAAATATCAATAACCTCAGATATGCAGATAACATCACCCTTATGGCAGAAAGTGAAGAAGAAATAAAAAGCCTCTTGATGAAAGTGAAAGAGGAGAGCCAAAAAGTTGGCTTAAAGCTCATCATTCAGAAAACGAAGATCATGGCTTCTGGTCCCATCACTTCATGGGAAATAGATGGGAAAACAGTGGAAACAGTGTCAGACTTATTTTTCTGGGCTCCAAAATCACTGCATATGGTGACTGCAGCCATGAAATTAAAAGATGCTTACTCCTTGGAAGGAAAGTTATGACCAACCTAGACAGCATATTGAAAAGCAGAGGCATTACTTTGCCAACAAAGGCCTGTCTAGTCAAGGCTATGTTTTTTCCTGTGGTCATGTATGGATGTGAGAGTTGGATTGTGAAGAGAGCTGAGCCCCAAAGAATTGCTGCTTTTGAACTGTGGTGTTGGATAACGCTCTTGAGAGTCCCTTGGACTTCAAGGAGATCCAACCAGTCCATTTAAAGGAGATCAGCCCTGGGTGTTCTTTGGAAGGAATGATGCTAATTTGGCCACCTCATGTGAAGAGTTGACTCATTGGAAAAGACTCTGATGCTGGGAGGGATTGGGGGCAGGAGATAAAGGGGACGACAGAGGATGAGATGGCTGGATGTCATCACCGACTCGATGGACGTGAGTTCGAGTGAACTCCGGGAGTTGCTAATGGACAGGGGGGCCTGGAGTGCTGCGATTCATGGGGTTAGAAAGAGTCAGACATGACCTAGCAACTGAACTAAAACCTTTAATTTTATGTGCAGAGAAAACACTTATCCATTTTGTTTTCTGGTTTTTAAAGATTTTTGTAGCATATGATCCCAGAGGAGTACCCTCCATCCACAATACCTTCTTCCTGTGATAAATATTTGATCATACTTGAGAAGAAGCATTAGCTCACCTCAAAACACATGAAGATTTAATTAGAACACTGGGTCCAATATAGACAACACAGTATCAATCTCCACTGACCAAGGAGGCCTCGATATTTCTCCTCAGCTTGACTGAACTTTATGCAGGCTTCTTTCTGCCTAAAGGTCCCTGACCTCCCTGACCCACTGGCCACTGAGTCCAGATGACCTATCACACTTGTTTCCACTGTTGTCTTAGAGGCTGTTCATTAGCAAACTTGGAATCCTGTATTCTCTCTCTGCCCTTTTGTGATGTGAATCTTCTCTAATGCCAACTGCTAACTTCACAATCCAGGAATATTGCTCTCAAGGATCTGGGAGCCATCTCTTTGAAATACTGGATTTGCCTAAAAGTTCATTCGGGTTTTTCAAAAGGAACCTTTGGGCCAACCCAATATAATCATGAAGACAATGCCCATCCCCCAGTTTCTCTGGGCGGGTTGGAACCTAACTTCCTCGGAAGTCTGATTCCAAGTTTCAAAACTATCTCCTGTCATGAGGAAGTAAAAGCCAGTTAGAAAATACAAATGGACTACAGTCACCCAGATTTATTTCTCCAGTTTCCTTCCATATTGCTGTCCTGTCCTGCAATTTTGAGGAGTCAAGGTATTGGCTGTTCTTTAATTTACACTTGGCTTAATTTTTAGAAATTTCAGTATGCTTGTGTATTTCAGTTAGATGTTGCAGTAAAGCTAACAACATCTGAGCTCAGCTTACCATAATACTGTTTATCAATGATTAATCTATAGTTTTACTGGGTCCTGATTCCAGTATCATCTGGGATCATTCACCTGCCTGAGGGTAGTTGTGTGGATGCGACTGGATTCTTTCACTTGATCTAGTTGCTTGGGATTGGCTCACAGTCATCTAGTGAAGGATGGAAATGACATCCATTTTCCATGGAATTTCACATTTCTATAAGTAGTCCAGTAATGAGAAGCTTTATAGACCGTCCAAAGATGTTCTCATGGCTACCAAACAGAATGAAGAGTAAGCCATGAGCACACTCATGCAAAAAAGGCAGCCCAAAATGTGTTTGTTTAATCCAGAGATTAAACCATTTGGAAATATTGCTTTGGTCAAAGAAAGTTAAATAATGATCATAAAGTAAGTCCAGTGGACTAGAACATTATGGAGAAAAACCATACACAGAGGAAAGTCATTCATTATCAATTCAAAGATTAATCTTCCAACATGGTAATCACTCGGCTTCCTGAACTCTTTTAAATAACTTGTTTCATCTGACTTCTCCTAATTACAATGAAAATTAAGTGTCAAAGAGGAAAAACTACTAGAAACAATCCAGCCATTCAAGTACAATCCAATGAGAGAACAAAAATCTAGCTTTTTAATCTAGGCCAATATAAATATTAAGTCTGTATCCCAATTAAAATTACATTCAGTTCAGTTCAGTCGCTCAGTCCTGTCCGACTCTTTGTGACCCCATTAATTATGGCAGGCCAGGCCTCCTTGTCCATCACCATCTCCCAGAGTTCATTCAGACTCACGTTCATCAAGCCAGTGATGCCATCCAGCCATCTCATCCTCGGTCGTCCCCTTCTCCTCCTGCCCCCAGTGCCTCCCAGCATCAGAGTCTTTTCCAATGAGTCAACTCTTCGCATGGGGTGGCCAAAGTACTGGAGCTTCAGCTTTAGCATCATTCCTTCCAAATAAATCTCAGGGCTGATCTCCTTCAGAATGGACTGGTTGGATATGCTTGCAGTCCAAGGGACTCTCAAGAGTCTTCTCCAACACCACAGTTCAAAAGCATCAATTCTTCAGGGCTCAGCTCTCTTCACAATCCAACTCTCACATCCATACATGACCACAGGAAAAACCATAGCCTTGACTAGACGGACCTTAGTCATCAAAGTAATGTCTCTGCTTTTGAATATGCTATTTAGGTTGGTCATAAATTTTCTTCCAAGGAGTAAGTGTCTTTTAATTTCATGGCTGCAGTCACCATCTGCAGTGATTTTGGAGCCCCCCCAAAATAAAGTCTGACACTGTTTCTACTGTTTCCCCATCTATTTCCCATGAAGTGATGGGACAAGATGCCATGATCTTCGTTTACTGAATGTTGAGCTTTAAGCCAACTTTTGGGCTCTCCTCTTTCACTTTCATCAAGAGGCTTTTTAGCTCCTCTTCACTTTCTGCCACAAGGGTGGTGTCATCTGCATATCTCAGGTTACTGATATTTCTCCCAGCAATCTTGATTCCAGCTTGTGTTTCTTCCAGCCCAGCGTTTCTCATGATGTACTCTGCATAGAAGTTAAAGAAGCAGGGTGACAACATACAGCCTTGACGTACTCCTTTTCCTATTTGGAACCAGTCTGTTGTTCCATGTCCAGTTCTAACTGTTGCTTCCTGACCTACGTACAGATTTCTCAAGAGGCAGGTTAGGTGGTCTGGTATTCCCATCTCTTTCAGAATTTTCCAGTTTCTTGTGATCCACAAATCAAAGCCTTAGGCATAGTCAATAAAGCAGAAATAGATGTCTTTCTGGAACTCTCTTCCTTTTTCAATGATCCAGCGGATGTTGACAATTTGATCTCTGGTTCCTCTGCCTTTTCTAACACCAGCTTGAACATCAGGGAGTTCACGGTTCACGTATTGCTGAAGCCTGTCTTGGAGAATTTTGAGCATTGCTTTACTAGCATGTGAGATGAGTGCAATTGTGTGGTAGTTTGAGCATTCTTTGGCATTGCCTTTCTTAGGGATTGGAATGAAAACTGACCTTTTCCAGTCCTGTGGACACTGCTGAGTTTTCCAAATTTGCTGGCATATTGAGTGCAGCACTTTCACAGCATCATCTTTCAGGATTTGAAACAGCTCCACTGGATTCCATCACCTCCACTAGCTTTGTTCGTAGTGATGCTTTCTAAGGCCCACTTGACTTCACATTCCAAGATGTCTGGCTCTAGATTAGTGATCACATCATCATAATTATCTGGGTCGTGAAGATCATTTTTGTACAGTTCTTCCGTGTATTCTTGCCACCTCTTCTTAATAACTTTTGCTTCTGTTAGATCCATACCATTTCTGTCCTTTATTGAGCCCATCTTTGCATGAAATATTCCCTTGGTATCTCTGATTTTCTTGAAGAGATCTCTAGTCTTTCCTATTCTGTTGTTTGCTTCGATTTCTTTGCATCAATCGCTGAAGAAGGCTCTCTTATCTCTTCTTGCTATTCTTTGGAACTCTGCATTCAGATGCTTATATCTTTCCTTTTCTCCTTTGCTTTTCACCTCTCTTCTTTTCACAGCTATTTGTAAGGCCTCCCCAAAGAGCCATTTTGCTTTTTTGCATTTTTTTTTTCCCACGGGGAAGGTCTTGATCCCTGTCTCCTGTACAATGTCATGAACCTCAGTCCATAGTTCATCAGGCACTCTTTCTATCAGATCTAGGCCCTTAAATCTGACAGAATGTGGTCCACTGGAGAAGGGAATGGCAACCACTTCAGTATTCTTGCCTTGAGAACCCCATGAACAGTATGAAAAGGCAAAATGATAGGATACCAAAAGAGGAACTCCCCAGGTCATTAGGTGCCCAATATGCTACTGGAGATCAGTGGAGAAATAACTCCAGAAAGAATGAAGGGATGGAGCCAAAGAAAAAACAATACCAAGTTGTGGATGTGACTGGTGATAGAAGCAAGATCCAATGCTGTAAAGAGCAATATCACATAGGAACCTGGAATGTCAGGTCCATGAATCAAGGCAAAATGGGAGTGGTCAAACAAGAGATGGCAAGGGTGAATATCGACATTCTTGGAATCAGCGAACTAAAATGGACTGGGATGGGTGAATTTAATTCAGATGATCATTATATCTACTCCTTTGGGCAGGAATCCCTCAGAAGAAATGGAGTAGCCATCATGGTCAACAAAAGAGTCCAAAATGCAGTACTTGGATGCAATCTCAAAAACGACAGAATGATCTCTGTTCGTCTCCAAGGCAAAGCATTCAATATCACAGTTATCCAAGTCTATGCCCCAACCAGTAACACTGAAGAAACTGAAGTTGAACAGTTTTATGAAGACGTACAAGACCTTTTAGAACTAACACCCGAAAAAGATGTCCTTTTCATTATAGGGGACTGGAATGCAAAAGTAGGAAGTCAAGAAACACCTGGAGTAACGGGCAACTTTGGCCTTGGAATGTGGAATGAAGCAGAGCAAAGACTAATAGAGTTTTGCAAAGAAAATGCACTGGCCATAGCAAACACCCTCTTCCAACAACATAAGAGAAGACTCTACACATGGACATCACCAGATGGTCAACATTGAAATCAGATTGATTATATTCTTTGCAGCCAAAGATGGAGAAGCTCTATACAGTCAACAAAAACAAGACCAGGAGCTGACTGTGGCTCAGATCATGAACTCCTTATTGCCAAATACAGACTCAAATTGAAGAAAGTAGGGAAAACCACTAGACCATTCAGGTAGGACCTAAAATTACATTACTCTTCACTATAGAACAGTGTCAATAAATGGAGAATAGAAAGTCTTGCCCACTCCCTTTTCCAACAAGGACATAAAAGATGATTTTTATATAATCATTACTTTCAGTTCATTTCTGAAAATACTCCACTAATGTGGATTTCAAACTCTAGTAAAAAGAACTAATTAGATAAAAGTATATGTTGATATGGGCTTCCCAGGTGGCTCAGTGGTAAAGAATCTGCCTGTCAATGCAAGAGCCACAGGAAATGCAGATTGGATCCCTATGTTGGGAAGATCCCCTGGAGGAGGTCATGGCCACCTACTCCAGTAATCTTGCCAGGACAATCCCATGGACAGAGGAGCCTGGCAGGCTGAAATCCACGGGATGGCAAAGAGTCAGACACAACTTAGTGACTGAACAACACCACCATATTGGCATGTATTAATACTTTGATATTTGAGAATAGGTCCTACTTGTGACCCTATTCCAATACTGCAGATACTGCATTGGAGGAGTCACACTACTATGAAGGAATTTGACTTGCTTCTGTTTTCAGACACTCAAGGCATTTCCTTGACACAAGTCATCACCAGTTTTCTGCAGGGGGCTCTGTCTCAGAGGTTGATTTCTTTCCATCAATTACATCTCTGCTCAAATGTCATCTGTCCACACATACCCCTCCCAGGATGCCCAGTAAAGTTTTAACTCCATAGTTTTCATTTTTGTTTTGTTTTGTTTGTTTAGTTCACAACACAATAATTCTAGCACATGATTGGTTCAGTTCAGTTGCTCAGTCGTGTCCAACTCTTTGCAACCCCATGAATTACAGCACGCCAGGCCTCCCTGTCCATCACCAACTCCCAGAGTTCACTCAGACTCACGTCCATCGAGTCAGTGATGCCATCCACCCATCTCATCCTCGGTCGTCCCCTTCTCCTCCTGCCCCCAATCCCTCCTAGCATCAGAGTCTTTTCCAATAAGTCAACTCTTCGCATGAGGTGGCCAAAGTACTGGAGTTTCAGCTTTAGCATCATTCCTTCCAAAGAACACCCAGGGCTGATCTTCAGAATGGACTGGTTGGATATGCTTGCAGTCCAAGGGACTCTCAAGAGTCTTCTCCAACACCACAGTTCAAAAGCAACAATTCTTCGGCACTCAGCCTTCTTCACAGTCCAACTCTCACATCCATACATGACCACAGGGAAAACCATAGCCGTGACTAGTCAGACCTTGGTCTACAAAGTAATGTCTCTGCTTTTGAATATGCTATCTAGGTTGGTCATAACTTTTCTTTCAAGGAGTAAGTGTCTTTTAATTTCATGGCTGCAATCACCATCTGCAGTGATTTTGGAGCCCAGAAAAATAAAATCTGACACTGTTTCCACTGTTTCCCCATCTATTTCCCATGAAGTGATGGGACCAGATGCCATGATCTTTGTTTTCTGAATGTTGAGCTTTAAGCCAACTTTTTCGCCCTCCTCTTTCACTTTCATCAAGAGGCTATTTAGTTCCTCTTCACTTTCTGCCAGGTTAGGTTACTTTTTTAACTTAACTCCATTCTATCCCATTCAACTGCAAGCTGTATGAAGGCAGGGTTATTGTTTGTCCTGTTATTGCTTATTGACTGAAGCAGAGGGTGATAAACTGTAGGGAACTGGGGCACCACTGTGATTTGGTACTTAAATAAAGGCTCATTTTGACTCAGTTAAATCTTACTATGTATAAAATAGCTAACTTGTCAGAACCTACTGTATAGCATAGAAAACCATACTCAGTACTTTGTGATGACCTAAATGGGAAATCCAAAAAAGAGATATTCACTTTGCTGTACAGCAGAAAATAACAAACACTGTAAAGCAAGTATATTGCAATTAGTTTTTGTTTTTAAATTCTATTGTAATCCTCAGAATCAGTTTCTTAAAAATCAAGTAAAGGCAGCACTTTATTGGGCCTGAACTTGTACTTCATATTTTTGATAATCAGGACTATTACATCGTAATTTAAATCATTTACTGGTTACAAAACTTAATATTAGGTACCTAGTATGAAGATATATCAAAGAAAAAAGGCATTAAACATATATTAACAGATGGAAACATATAGAAAAAGTGGCATAAGGGAGCAAATAAATAATGCTGAGGACCAACAGTCATAAAAGCAGAAATTTAAAATCAATTTTGTAAAACACAGATTACTTATTACACGTACAAGTAACTAGTTTAGTCATTTGCATTTTAAAATTACCCAAATGTTTTCTATGTGTAAAGGAGTCATTGAAATGATTTAATACTGATTAGCCAATGTATAATATCTGTATCAATCAGTGGATAGCCTCTCTGATTAAAAACTGGATGTTGGATTTTTTCTTTGTGCATATGTGAGAGAGAGAAAGAGAAAGAAAGCAATGTGAAAAGAAATAAACTGGTCCTTAGCTAATAAGGCATATTTTTTATAGAGAGAAACTGAATTTTCCAATTAAATGATTCATTTAAGAGTTACAACCTATTTCTAGTATGACAGTTGATTGGGGTGTATAAAGACAATCTAAAAAATAATGTTGAAAAGCAGTATATCACAATTAGTTAACTGAATTTAAATCAAAGTTTACTACTGAGTGATTAAATTTTACAAACCTGTGACTATTTATTCAATTTTTTAATTACACTAATTACATAGGATCTATATTTTGATGACAAAATTAACACAAGAGAACTTATTCTATCAACTTTCAGTTTAGCTACTGTAAATTGTTTACTCATTAATTGAATTTTAATGAATTCAGGAAGGATGAATCTAGTTCACCACACTTGTCTCCTCACCATTTCCTGTTAAATGCATAATCTTCAACTGTGCAGCTTCTAGCTGCCCAGAACCAAAGGTACTTGCTTTTATTTTATCCCTGGTTTAGGTGTTACAGCATAAAATTAGACTCATATACAAATCAATAAACAAATTCTTTAATATAGATTTTTCCCTACTTACAACAACTATATCATTAATATATGATCAACTCTAAGAGTTTGTAGTTTAGAAAATAAATATATACCTTGATCACCACTAGGTGATGACTTAATGAACATCAAATAAATAAGAAGGCATACCTATAAGTATTGGTAAAATTGCTTTTTGAATTTTGGTGTGATAATCTAACTACATACAGTGTCATATATAGACATAAATTTGACCTTTAATTTCTACAAATGCTAATATTTAATCAATTTGCCTAGATCTTTGTTTATGAAGTTAGATTTCTTGTAATGTTCATGAAATCTATTATTCACAAATGTCATAAAAAATTTTCAGATAGGAGGCAAAATTAAAGTTGTACAAATCAAGAATAGAGACTGGCCTCAGGGAACAGTGACTGCCTTAAAATTGAAGAAAAACAGTAAATGATTTAAAAAAAAACAAAACTGTTGTATATTATCATAGTTGTGCACAATATATTTATGTGCTCTGAAAGAAACATTTTTAAAATAATTTTTACTGGAAATTTAGAGTTTTCTTAAAGGAGCCAACTTTATATCATTTATTTTATGATACTAGAAAAATAGGCTAATGGCAAGAAAATTTAGAAAATCTAAAGCAATTAATTTCTAGGAATTATGTTATTTATTTAACATTTTTATGAAGCAATTAGAATACATTTGCAACTAATATGAGATTCTGAATTTGGTTAGTTGTATCTTTAAAAGTAATACCTCAAGTAAAAGAAACTATCATAAAATTTTGTGCCCAACTCTAAACAGCATGAAGTTCAAAAAATATTTCTTTGGCAGGAAGATTGTTAGCAACAGTACAAAAAATTGTGCAGTTTCCAGGAAAATTAAATTTAGGAAGCATTTGTATAGCTAAAATTTACAGGAAAATAGTATCGTTTTGCTATTTTGCATTTGTTATAGTACACCTATTTTTCTATGTTAAGTAGATCCTCAACATATTAACATAAAACAGAGTAAATTGACACTATCCAAAAAAGTTTCGTAAGTGAGAAACCAGTAAGTCATCCTTTATACTGACCTTTGTAGCCTGTAACTAGCTCAGCAGTGCCCAGCTCTGTGCATTCATCAACGTTAGCTCAGTTGCTGAAGAATCAGCTGCAACACAGGAGACCCTGGTTGGATTCCTGGGTTGGGAAGATCCACAGGAGAAGGGATAGGCTACCCGCTCCAGGATTCTGGCCTGGAGAATTGAATTGACTCTATCCATGGGGTCACAAAAAGTCAGACACGACTGAGCGACTTTCACTTTCACTGTTAGCAAGATGGTCTTTCTGTCTCTACTTCAAACTTTGCCTTCTAATCCGCCACCATCTTTTACAAGTATTAAGCTGCAGCTTCTTATTTGATTTGGCCACAGTTCAGCCACCCACTCTACTTCCAATCCTCTCTCCAGAGTGTCACCTGAATTACAACATTAACCACAACCATATTCCTCCCCGATATACAACTAAAAGCTCCCACATCTTGCAGGTCTCATCTTTCCAATCTCATGAATCTTATTCTAGGCTCTTGAGTGCACATTGCTCCTTCCTGGCTTTGCTAAAAGTTGATTGCCCATCTCTGGGCAGAAAGAGGGTAAAATATGTAGTTTTCAATAATTAAATTCTGGACATTTTACTGTCTACAAACACTGGCCTCACTCTTAACTTATGGTCTCTGAGTGGGAAGACCCTTTAATTGGGATATTTAGTTTGCTTTTGGAGAAGGAAATGGCAACCCACTCTAGTGTTCTTGCCCAGAGAATCCCAGGGACGGGGGAGCCTGGTGGGCTGCCGTCTATGGGGTCTCACAGAGTCAGGCACAACTGAAGTGACTTAGCAGCAGCAGCAGCAGTTTGCGTTACTCTTAGAATTAGGAGGAACACAAAGTAACTGTGCTTTTTGAAATAAAATATTGTCAAGCCTAGGGTTTCCCCTCCATTAACACTGATCACACCATGAGTCTTCAACAGCCCTTTACTCTCTTGTAGCTGAGATGTGTCATTGACAATTTGAAACTGCGGTGGTTTGGTCAACCTGTTTTATTTTTTTTACACAGTTTACACTGAGACACACAAAAATTAGAGGACTTTTTCAATATGTTAAATAAGGAAAGCTAATGTTACAGTGATAATCAAAACCATGAATGTGGGACAATGGCAGCTACCTAAGTCAAACATAAAAGAACTGTGGACTGTTAATAGCATTGAATAGATAAAACTAATCTTAATTTTTCCCCCATGTCTACCTAATTAGATAGTTGATTCTTATTGATATTGATATTCTTTCAATTAATACTGAGGATTGGTCTCAGGTTCATAATAACTCTGTGACTTTCTAATTTCCAGGAAAAAAATCAGTATCTAAAGAAAATTAACTGCCCAATAAATTGGAACAAAGATCATTTCATCTGACTCTGCAACATTTGTGGGCATCACTGCCTTACTGCTCCATTGTTAACTATTGGCTTAATCTAACAAACTTCTGCTCTGTAAGAAAAGATTGGGGATAACTTTCCTTTCTGACAGCTTAAGTGTTATATTTGAGCTCCTAGGATATACAAGGACTGGTGTGTATGAGGAGGGGGCAGTTAGAAGGCTAGACTTTAACACCTCAGCTGGGACCAGGATCTCTGGCATCTGGGAACTGAATACAGAGCTGGCACATTTTCCTGGATTGTTTGTCTAATATATAAATTGGATACAGTGAAGTTGGTATTTATTCTTCCTGATTTGGGGGATCAGTAGTGCCTCTTGGTGTATGTTATCAAAAATCTCCTTCATTTCTGTTGAAACAGAGCAGATAGATCAGCACATAAGCTAATCTACTTCTGGTTGAGAGTAGATGCTTTTCTTTTCAGGAGGCCAAAAGTATTAGTATAATAGCAACATGAGTATCATCAGTGGCTCTCTATCTAAATCCTTCGGGAACATAAACTCCTCCAACGCAACATGACAGGAACTAGAAGAGGCTGAACACAGATACCATGCTTTTTATGGGCCTCACTGCCTTACCTTTTTCCTGGACAATGTTTTACCACTGTAATTTGTAAATTTAAATATTGTATTTATTTTAATTTTAACATACTTTTATATTGATGATATGGTAAGTGAAAGCATTTTCTTACTTTATTTTTAGGTATTTTTGAAATACTAGTGTATTTTCCTCAGTATTCCTTTGGCAACTCTGGGTCTTCTACGGTTCCATGTAAATTGTAGGATTATTTGTTCCAATTCTGTTTAAAAAAATGTCATGGATAATCTGATAGGGATTGCATTAAATCCATAGATTGCTTTGGGTAGTAGGGCACTTTATACATTATTAATTCTTCCAATCAAAGGACATGGGATATTTTTCAATTTCTATGAATTATTCTTTACCTTCTTGGTGTGGTTTATTCTTAAGTATTTTATTTTTTGAGGCAATTATAAAAGGGATTGTTTACAATCCTTTTCTGATATTTTACTGTGAGTGTATCATGCTTATGTTAAAGTGTGTTAATGTGTATTATTCAATATAGAAAAAATATCAAGAGGCACAGCCATCCTTCAGGGAAGAAATTGCAATTGGGTTATTTGGGTACAAAATATGCCCTATTTATTATCTTCCTTTTTAAAAAAATCTTAATCTATTAACATAGTCAACTTTTATACAACAATTTCAATTTTTACTTGGTGATATCATTAAAATAATTCTATTTAACTTTATGCCCTGGTTGTGTCAAACCAGTAAGACATATGCAGAAAAACATAGGCATGTCTTGAGTGTAATTTTTTAAAATTCAAGATTACGTACATTCAGTCTTTATGTTTATACAGAAAGTAATGTTTTCAAAAGGCCTCAGAAATAAGTGTTCTATCACTGTTAAGTATAACAGATAGTTTAGGAATGTTATTACAAAACAAATCCCTCTTTCTTTGCTGTCTGACAGACAGCCAACCATGTGTAAATTACAATAATTCAGTCATCATAACCTTTTCAAGTAACTTCCAAAAGACATTCAATGTTAAAAAAATACCTGAGAACACCTCAGAATAGAAAACCTAGAAAAGGTACATGAGATGAACATGTGAAGTAATATTTTTAAATAATATTATGGCAAATGGGAAAGCTCACCATTAAAGGCAAACATACACTAAAGATAGGAAATCATCTGCACACAAATGTGATAACGCAACCAGCAATCATGAGAAGAGGAGAGTACAAATGCCAGACAATGGAAATGCATTTGAAGTTAAGAGACTGGCAACTTAAAAACTCTTTATATATACTTTATATATAAATTGCTATATCAAAACCTCACGGTAACCACAAATCTGCAATAGGTACACACACAAAAAGAAAAAGCAATCCAAACACAGAAAACAATAGAAAAGATCAATGAAACTAAAAGCTGGTTCTTTGATCAACTTTTAACCAGACTGATCAAGAAGAAAAGGAGAGGACTCAAACTGATAAAAGTAGAGATGAAAAATGAGAACTCACAAAGGACAGGGCAGAAATACAAATGGACCCATAAGAGATTTAGTACAAGCAACCACATGTGGATAAAATGGACAACCTAGAAGAAACAGACATTCTTAGAAAAGCACAATCTTGCGAGACTGAGCCAGAAAGAAATAGAAAATATGAACAAGCCAATCACAAGTACTGAAATGGAAACTGTGATTTAAAACACTTCCAATAAACAAATCCCAGGACCAGATGGCTTCACAGATGAATTCTTTGAAACATTCATTTCTTAAGTGTGATGCAAAAGTAGTTTATTATGATATCATTTATGTAAAGTTAGGTAATATTTACAGCAGAAATGATCAGCTACATCCATGGGAATCTAGCATGTCACACAAAGGAATAAATATTTTGATAAAGTAACACTTCAGTTGTAGTGAACAGCTGATCAGAAATTTTGTTTTTTAAAAAAGAGCTTCAAACTAAATGGTAAAATCTGACAATTTTAAATTGTCAGAGCTATCAAACATTTAGGCAAGAGTTAATATCTATCCTTTAGAAACTTCCAAAAATTGCAGAGGAACATTCCAAACTCATTATCTGAGGCCACCATCACCCTGTGATACCAAAGTCAGACAAAGATACCACAAAAAAAGAAAATTACAGACCAATATCATTAATGAACACAGATATAACAATCTTCAACAAAATACTGGCAAACTGAATTCAATAATACATTAAAAGGATTAAACACCATGATCAAGTGGGATTCATCCCAGGGATGCAAGGATTTTTCAATATCCATAAATCAGTGTGTTACATCACATTTAAAAATGAAGAATAAAACCATATGATCATTTCAATATATGCAGAAAAAGCTTATGAAAAAATTTAATACTCATTTATGATAAAAGCTCTCTAGAAAAATGTCATAAAGGAAAAATACCTCAACATAATAAGGCCATATATGACCAACCCACACCTAACATCTTATTCATGTGAAAAACTGAAAGCATTTCCTCAAGATCAAAGCAAGACAAGGATGTCACTCTCACCACTTTTATTCAAAGTAAATTTGGAAGCCCTAGCTCCCATCAGAGAAGAAATAGAAAGAATCTAAATTGGAAAAGTAAAACTGTCACTACTTGCAGATGACGTGATACCACACATAAAAATCCTAAAGATGCTACCAGAGAAATACTAGGGTCATCAGTGAATTCGGTAATGTGGCAGGATACAAAATTAATATGAGGAAATCTCCTGCATTTCTATATTCTGACAACAAAAGAGTAGGAAGAGAAATTAACATATTATTGACCAGGGAATTTTTGCAGAAACTAATACCTATAACCAGAGATGTGTTAGGTAAATGAATATTGAAATAACATTCAGGTTATTCAAGTAACAAAAGACATATTTATATGTCTCCAGTCAATAATGCATTAAGGAAACAGTCTCATTTACCATCAAAAAGAATAAAATACCTAGGAATAACTCTACCTAAGGAGGCAAAAGACCTATACTCTGAAAACTATAAGATGCTTATGAAAGAAATTGAAAAGGACACAAACAGATGGAAAGATATACCATGTTCTTGAACTGGCAGAATCAGTATCATCAAAATGATTATTCTACCTAAGGCAATCTACAGATTTATTGCAATTCCTAATAAGTTACTAATAGCAATTTTCATAAAACCAGAAAATGGATAGGATATATAGAGAGGGGAACCCTCCTACCCTATTGGTGGGAACAAAAACTGGTACAAACATTATGGCGAGCAATATGGATGTTCCTTATAAAATGAAAAATAGAGCTACCATATGACCCAGCAATCACACTCCTAGACATAAACCTAAAGAAAACCTTAGTTTAGAGAGTTATATGCATCCCAACGTTCATTGCACCACTGTTTACTGCAGCCAAGACATGCAAGTTTTCTATTTTTTTTTATTTCAAAAGTATCTTTTATTTTTATTTTTTTTAATTTTAAAATCTTTAATTCTTACATGCGTTCCCAAACATGAACCCCCCTCCCACCTCCCTCCCCATAACATCTCTCTGGGTCATCCCCATGCATCAGCCCCAAGCATGCTGTATCCTGCGTCAGACATAGACTGGCGATTTGATTCTTACATGATAGTATACATGTTAGAATGCCATTCTCCCAAATCATCCCACCCTCTCCCTCTCCCTCTGAGTCCAAAAGTCCGTTATATAAATCTGTGTCTTTGCTGTCTTGCATACAGGGTCGTCATTGCCATCTTTCTAAATTCCATATATATGTGTTAGTATACTGTATTGGTGTTTTTCTTTCTGGATTACTTCACTCTGTATAATCGGCTCCAGTTTCATCCACCTCATTAGAACTGATTCAAATGAATTCTTTTTAATGGCTGAGTAATACTCCATTGTGTATATGTACCACAGCTTTCTTATCCATTCGTCTGCTGATGGACATCTAGGTTGTTTCCATGTACTGCCTATTATAAACAGTGCTGCGATGAACATTGGGGTACATGTGTCTCTTTCAATTCTGGTTTCCTCGGTGTGTATGCCCAGCAGTGGGATTGCTGGGTCATAAGGCAATTCTATATGCAATTTTTTAAGGAATCTCCACACTGTTCTGCATAGTGGCTGTACTAGTTTGCATTCCCACCAACAGTGTAGGAGGGTTCCCTTTTCTCCACACCCTCTCCAGCATTTATTGCTTGCAGATTTTTGGATCGCAGACATTCTGACTGGTGTGAAGTGGTACCTCATTGTGGTTTTGATTTGCATTTCTCTAATAATGAGTGATGTTGAGCATCTTTTCATGTGTTTGTTAGCCATCCATATGTCTTCTTTGGAGAAATGTCTATTTAGTTCTTTGGCCCATTTTTTGATTGGGTCGGGAAGTTTTCTAAATGCTCATGGGCAGAGAAATGGATAAAGACAGTGTGATACACACACACACCATGGAATATTATTCAGTCACAAAAATCACATGGATGAACCTAGACATAACATACTAAATCAAAGACAAATATCATGTGATGCCACTTATATGTGGAATCCAAAGAAATGATACAAATGAATTTATTTACAAAACCAAAATAGACTCTCAGATTCATGTTGATGTTTGGCAGAAACCAACACAATTCTCTGAAGAAATTATCCTTCAATTAAAAAACAACAAAAAAACTTATGGTTAAGAAAGGGGAAAGTAGGGAAGGGATAACTTAGAAATTCAGCATTAACATATACACACTACTATAAATAAAATAATCAACAAAGACCTACTGGGTAACAAAAGAACTGTACTCAATAGTCCATAACAATCAATAGGGGAATAAAATTTGAAAAAGAATGAATATATATATACATATATATATATATAAATATATATATATATAATGGTGGCTCCCCAGGTGACATAGTGGTAAAGAATCCACCTGCTAATGCAGGAGATGCAAGAGAGGCGGGTTCAATCCCTGGATCAGAAAGATGCCTGGAGGAGGAAATGGCAACCCACTCCAGTACTCTTGCCTGGGAAATCCCAGAGACAGGGGAGCCTGGCGGGCTATAGTCCATAGGGTCACAAAGAATGTGACACAGCTGGCCGACTGAACACACACACATACATACGTATAACTGAACCGTTTTGTTGTAAACCTAAAACTAATACAACATTGTAAATCAAGTAATACAAAATAAAAATTAAATTTAAAATAAAATTTAGCAAGTTAACAAGAGTATTAATAACTCAGTACCCATCCAATGTTTTTAAATCTCACCTTCTAAACTGCTTTCTGACAAGGTATTTGGATGTGGACAAGCCTGGGTGAGGTGCCAAGCTTCACAGGGCATGTGTGGTGCTAGGAGGCATGGATTTAGGGACACCCCATGAAGAGTGGACCAGCAGAGGTGACAGTGGAGACACAAATGGGCAACCCCAAGACAGGGATTTGGAATCAGAAAAAGTCAAAGTTAGTAACAGGAAAAAGTCAGACCTCAGAAGTGAGGGTTTTTTTTTTTTTTGGGGGGGGGGGTGGTGCGGTGTTGGTTTTTGCCTTTTAGAACTCCACATCTTTAATTTTTTTAAGTATAATAATTTGATTTTAAGTTGATTATGAAGGGGAACAATATTTGCCACTATAAAATGTCTCTTTTGGTTTATGGATTATTTCAAGCTGAAAACATCAAGGTCCAAAAAAACTCAGGAAACATCTTTGATTTTCTAAAAATTAAGTGAAGTGCAGGTTACTGGAATTGAGCCAGCATCAGAGCTTCTGCCAGGGCTGTGGGGTGGGTGTGATGGGGAAGCCCAGCAGGGCCTGTGGATCTGAGTCCACTGTATCCCATGCTCTCTGTCCAGCCTGGGAAACACTTATTTATCAGAACATTTGCTTTCCCTTCTCCATGTAAATTGCCTTCCTTCCTTCAAAGTCCCTACACCACTCCCCGCAAGGCCCTCAGAACTTATCTGTTTTTACATGAAGATATTTTAGGTGAGAAGTTCAGCCATTTTGGTGAATTACTCAGTTTTGCTAGGTCTCTCCCATGCATATATCATTTTTTAAAGTTTCATTGTTTCCTGTTATTCTGATATCAATTCAGTTCTTAGATCAGCCAGAGAAACCCAGAAGAGTAGGGAAAAATGTCTTTCTCCAACAATTAACAAAGTGAATAAACTTATAAATGAATCTTTCTTCGTCCCTTAAGTTTTGAGACACATATACATGCACCTGAAATTTTACTAAGATTCCTGAAGTTTCTGTGTGGAATTGAGTTTGAAGTAAAACTGTCAGCATCTATAGTTATGAGCTCAGAAACACAGAGATCCTGGAAAAAAACAAGGTAAAGCTACAACTGTCATTCATGAGGACTAGACAAGACTCACATTGGAAAGCAAGGAAAAATAAATTCTTGGGGCCTCAGTGATTGAGCAATGCACTAGAAGGATCCCACAGGGATCAGCTCTGCAGACAGGAAGTGGACTCCAGGTTTCCTGCAGTGTAAGCAATTTCCTAGTTATTCCATGACTAATCTGTTCTTGTGTGTGTGTGTAAGCTGCTCAGTCATGTGTTCAGTTATATAGTCCAAATCCCATGAACTGTAGCCCACCAGGCTCCTCTGCCCATGGAATTCTCAGGGCAAGAATATGGGAGTGGGTAGCAATTTATTCCTCCAGGGGATCTTTTCAATCCAGGGATGGAACCCAGGTTTCTTGCCTTGCAGGCAGATTCTTTACCACCTGAGTCAACAGGGAAGCCCTAATCTGTCTTGAGGGGAAGCAGAAAATTCTATGCTCAATGAGAGCAGAGAGGAGCCAGGAAGGAAGCACTCTGAAAGCTTCCCCTACTTGTGCTAACACTGAATTTGTAATTCCCTTCCACCCCTCTCACGGCTGGTTACAGTGTAGAGCCGGTGGGGCTCAGTCAGAGTCCTCAGATGACCCCACCTCCTCCAAAGGGAACTCAGACTCCAGTCCCTTTCTTCTCAGACAAATCAAAACCTTCCTAAAATTAAGTTTCTGGAGGAACTTAATTAGTTCATTGTGCTTTCACTACAAAATTTTTTTCTTGATCTCTCAGCGAACTAAACTGAAAAATAAGTTTGACGAGAACAAGTCACACCAGAGAACTGAAACCATCCCAGTGGTCCAAAAGGGCGTTGAAAAGAACGAGTATCTGTGCTGGGGCAAAAGCATTCAGCATTTTCCAGATAAGCTTTTTTTCCATTTCTATTGGAATTTCAGGAGGAAAGATGAACCTCACTTGCCCTTCACAAAAATAAATTTTGTTTTTAATGTCTTCAGTGAAATAAAACTGTCTAAGGAGTGTTTACAGGGGACCATTAGTGCTAGCAAGTTCCCGCCGTTGGGAGGCAGGGGGAATCTTGAGCTCTACCACCCCTCCTGCCCTCTCCCCCCAACTCCTGCTCCCCACCATGGCCTCTGGGTGCATCACCCATCTGCCTTCTAGTTTCCACATTTAGGAAGAAGAGCGTGAAGGCTTCCATTTTCTATTCCAAAGATGTAAATGCCTGGTTTTCCACCTCATTGCTGACCAGTCTTATAGGAGCTGAGAGCAAACACCTTCATGAATGCACCCGCCCCACTCCAAGGCTCATGAAGGAGTCTGTGAACCTGGGGAGCTTTGGTCTACTTTCTCACACTCAGTTTTGGATCAATTCACTCTTTCGATAAACATTTCTTGACTGTCTGCTGTGCAGAGCTCTATACTGGTAACTGTTCCCCAGAAGTGTTTAGAGTCTGGGGGTGAAAATACGAGTTAAGAGACAACACAGTACACTAGTGACAAATGTTTTTAAACGTTTCGGAAGAGTGAGGACTCTGGGAACTCAGACTTTTTTAGGGTTTCCAGAAAGGTTTCTGAGGGAAGTGATGTCTAAGCTGAAGTTTGAAAGTAAAGAGGAATTAGCCACCCACTGGAAATGATGTGGGAGACTCTCCAGGTCAGCTGAAGCTTTCTGTGGTTGACTCTGGCTGGGGCATAGAATTCAGTGCACAGAAGCTGAGATGAGAGCAAAGAAAAGGTTCCAAATGACAGAGAGCCATTTAGCCAACAGCAAAATTCAATGAACAGCAAAGAAAGAGTGTCCCCTCTCCAAATAAAAACAATAAAAACACAAGAAGGGCACTAAATCCAGGAGGGTTGCAGTGTCATAGAACTTAGGGAAAGCACATGTCAAGATTGTGAGAAAATTATTAATGACAGGTATGAGAGACCAAATGCATTACAGGGCATCAGCCAGACCATAAATAAGACAGAACGCTAGCCCACGAAATGCAGCGGCCAGCGCTGAAGCCAAACCCAGCTTCTGCAACAGGCTCTGTAGGTCCAGGACTCCGTCAGTCCTGGAAAGCTCAACAGCTTTCTTACATTTTATTAATTCCCTCACTTCCAATGTGAACCAACCAGAAAAAAGCAAATCTGCTCCCCTAACCAATCACATAGGATACCCTGGTTCCTGGTTCCCCCACGGTCAATTTCCCTGTGCCCCCAGTGTCCCACCAAGACACACCTGAAGCCTCGCCACTCCCCTATCTGCCCTTGAGTCTCCATCAAACACAAGAGATGGCGGTGGACTGTTTGGCCACAGAAAGTTCTGAATAAATAGCCCCTGCTGGTTCCCATTCAGATGCTGTTTATCTCCCCAGGTATATTTTTAAAGAAGCTTGATCAGGAGGGGGAACAGAAAGAGTACAGACTCTTGCCAAGATGGTGGCAGACACTCAATAATTCTTGTCCAGTGCCATCTAATTTCTGACAATTACAAGGGGATCAAAGAACCTAAGAAAATAGAGCAGTAGGTTGTCTGAAACAAGTAAGGAAGAACTAAGTTTGCTGCTGGTTTATCACAACTCCTGTGATGTAACTGCAGGGGTGACTCAAAGCTGCTAGGAGGAGAACTCCTAGATGCCTTCTTGGTTTTAATCTTGACTCTTTCCTTAGACAGAAGAATATGGTGAATAACAGCATGAAGCATATAGTTAGCCTGCATTCAGAATACCAGCTCCACCACTTCCTGCCTATGTGCAACCTAAAACAGTCGTTTCTCAGTGCTTCAGTTTCCCCACCTGTAAAGTGGAGATAATGCCATTGTTTAGTGGCTAAGTCATGTCCAACTCATTTGTGACCCCATGGACTATAGGCTCCTTTGTCCATGGTGTAATAGCACTGAACTTTTGGGGATGTTGTTTTGATGATTAAATTTAACTTGTAAAAACATGTACAACAGTGCCTCAGCCATATTAATTACTACCTAATTAAATAAAATTATTTTTCATGTCTTTCAGGATTGCTAAACACTTCTCTCTAGCCCAGATAAGACATTTAAGTCCAAATCACTACATTCTATTATGTGGGTGATGTCGTTCCTTGAATGTCTCATGGGAAAGCATCCCAGAACACAAGTCACAGTTCCACATCTCCCTGCAGTGTGTTTGATGGAAACTGTGTAGTAACAGAATAAAATTAGAATCATGATGTCTCCATGACGGCAGTTTCTCCATTTCCATGGGAGTCTGCTGTCAGCTTCTCAAATAGGGTTCGTGGATAGCAAGTTGGAAGAAACTTCTAGGGGGCATAGGAAGACAGTGATAGAGAGTCCCTGGGGATTTACCATTAGAAAGGTCACACTTACCAGTGAGAACGTGTCCAGCTATTATGATCATTGATACAACAAAGATGCAGCTACAAGTGGCCTCCTTGAATTTTACAATCAGGAAACACAGGTTTGATCCTTGGATTGGGAAGATCCTCTGGAGAAGGGCATGGCAACTCACTCTACTATTCTTGCTGGGAAAACCCCATGGACTGAGGCAGTTGCAAAGAGTTGGACAGGACTGAAGCGACTGAGGACACACAAAAGTCACACATCTGACCTGGGATATCATGTCTGCAGGTGACTGAGACACCCAAACTAGGCTTTTCCACTTCAAGAAAGCCTCAGTAGCATATCCCTCCAGTCTACACCATAGAGACAGACAACACGGCAGGCTGCCCTTAATCCTATGTCCCCTGCCTGGGAAAAAGCACCTCTGAAGCCTGGGACTGCTCTTGCATTGACCTGCCAGCCCCTCCTGGAACCACTTTTCACCATCACATGCAGTTATCTTTTTCCAGGTGCTGTCAATTCAACTTTCTCAGTATTTCTCCAGTCTTCCTGCTTGTTGAATCTTTGAAGCTTCCACAGCAATCCCAGCCACCACCATCTCCCCAATATTTTACACTAGCCCTTGCCCCAATATCCTGAGTCCCTACATTCACACTCCTGCAGTCTTCTCTGCTACCAGTCAGAATGTTTTAACTTCCAAATATAATTCTTCCTTCTCTGCTTCCCAATAAAGGCACCATCATGCCCCCAGCTTGTCCCAGTCACCCTCTCCATGAACTGGCCTTGATCCTCACCGGTCTTAGATACCACTGTCCTCTCCAGGGTGAGACACCTGGTTTTTGATTTTCTGCCTCAAGGGCTTCCCATCAGTGGGTCTTCACTCCTGAACTGATCCCCCTGACTTTGGGCCATTAACTCTTTCCAGCATCTCAGTCCACTGAAACACCACTGTCACCAAGACAACTTGCCCCTCATATTTTTGCTTAACAGGGTTTATTACCAATGCAGTGAAACAATTTATTGTGCAATTTTGTTTGAAGCCCATCTCTCCCACTAGACTATCAGCCCCAAGAGATCAACATCCAGCCTGGATTGGGTGTTTGTTAAAGGCTTATTGTATAAATAGGAGAAGGCTGTGGGGAATAAAGTGGATTTTCCCAGAGAACAGTGACAGATTATGGAGCAATATTTACAACCTGCTTTAGATTTAGGATGTAATTTAGAATGACAGCTATATGATTCAGCAGTGGAGACCGGAAGTGAACTAGGTTTTTGCTTTTGTCCTTAGTTTAAAGTATATTGGAAGAACAGAACAAGGTAGTTAAAAATCTATCAAAAATTATTTAAGTTGATAAGATTTAAGAAGGAAGACAAGCCAAGAAAGAATTTGTTTCTGGTCTCATACATATTTGACTTGGTAGTATATGCAGAATCATCAATTGAAGGTAGAAATTTTGAACTTGATTTCAGGTTAAACCAGAGCAAAGTGTTGAAGGAAAGGAAATAATTTCTCTGTTCGGGTACTACCTTTTAGGCTTCTATCGATTCATGGAAGAGAATCGTACAGTAAAATCAATAAGAGAATAAAAACTACTGGCAAAAACAAAGTTCATCATTACTAGATTACCTATTTACCTACACAAAGAACAAGTTGATTAATACAGCTCATTATTAAAGTTGCAGGCACAAATACTCTTGAATTTTTTTTTTTTTATTAAAGAAATGGGCATAGATTCACTTTCAGTTTGCATTTCCAAAAAGACACATAGTTTACTTATCAGACCACTGTGGTTGATATGAGGTTAAAATTATGTAAATTGTCTTTACAGTGATGTAGTGTTAAAGGATTTTTTTAGGTCTTTGCTCAGAAAATGCTGAATAGGTTATCAAGTGATCCTGGGTACTGATGGTTAGGAAACTAATTTTACTAGGTATTTTGCATTCACTTAAGAAGTTGTAGGACAGATAAACAACTCTGCCAAATCTGTTATGTCAGAGTAAGTGGATTTTGTTTTAGCTGAGCCCAGCAACTCTTCCAGGGTGTCCTGGGAGACACTCCATTCAGGGCAGGACATGAAATCAGGTGTGGAGCACAGAGGCAAAACAATTTACTGTGAGTGGTTTTAACTGTCTCAGCAAAAACAAAACAAAACAAAACAAAACCACGAAGGAAAAATGTTAACCACCCTCTCCTTACAGAAGAGGAAGCTAGCAACTTTAAAGATAAATGCTTGCCTTTCTTTAGACGTTATACCATTTCTGTGAAGGCTTTGTGAGATTTATAAGTGTGATTTAAAAACAATTTTCTGTTTCTTTATGATAACCCCTAAGCTGCTCTCAAAGTATCACAGATCTAAGGGTATGGTGGGGGTGATAGGAATGACTTCTGATCATTACACCCAACTAGTTTTTAATTGTCAAGTAGTCCTGTAAATATTTTTTAAAAAAAGTTGTGGATTTCCTTTTCCCTGCCTCTTTCATTGTTACAGTGCTGCTTCTCTACTGTTCTACTTCATTTTAGGAAAAGCTCAGAAAACTGACATCTATCCAGCTCTGTAAGCACCGCAGGCAGTCAAGTTATCAGGCTGTTTACATGGTGATAGTAACTGTCCAAATACCCCAGAAAAGCTATCATAAGTTATCATGTCACGCTTCAAGTCTATTTTTTGTGAGGGCATACACACAGGCATTAAGCAATCTGGCAAGAAAATTACACACAAAAATAATGATGCATTTATGTTACTCAGTCTGGCTCAAAATTAATAGCTGCCGGTCAGTAATACCGTGGCTTATTTGTGCAACTCTTTCTAGGACTCTGAAAATGCAGGACTGTGCCAGAAATGGAGTCAACATTCCCATGAATTAATTGCATAAATATTTTGGAAGATTGAAAAAGTGAAAGTCGCTCAGTCATGGCCAACTCTTTGCGACCTCATGGCCCATAGATTACATGGGATTCTCCAGGCCAAAATACTGGAGTGGGTAGCCTTTCCCTTCTCTAGGGGATCTTCCCAACCCAGGGATCAAACCCAGGTCTCAGGCACTGCAGGCAGATTCTTTACTAACTAAGCCACATGGGAAGATTGAAAACTCATAGATAAATGAGCTAGTTTATCAATTTGTGTATAGCATTTACCGTACACCAATGCAATGTTTCCAAATAACCACTCTCTATAGTCTCCATAGTGAGGAGGTTTAATTAAACAACAACAACAACAACAACAATAAGGACAATCTTACATATTTAAACTTACACTTTATCCGAGCATCCTTTCTTCCCTTTAGGAATTTATAGAAATTTACCAGGAAAGAAGGATCTATCTAATCCTTGGTCCATGTAGCACAGAGGAAAGGTAACAATTCAACTGCTAACTATGACAGTATACTATCATATTGATAATAATTATCATCCTTTTCCTATTTCTGACACTGGAATTATTCTAAAATTTGAAAATAAAATTTAATGTACACTGTGATAGTTTGACAGTGAAATCTTTTTAAGGTATGACAGTTTCTTCCCAGCTGACAAAACAATTGTTACTTTTCAGCTCTTAGATTAAAAAACAAACAAAAAACAAACAATAGTTTCATTGAGGAGTCTGGCTTCATACCCAAACCCTGAGAGTGATCAATCCGTTAGGCCCAGCCCTTGGCAATAACAAAGGCTTCACCTGCAGCCCCCCAACACCTCCCTACACCAGACTTGGTGCAGACACAGCACACAGCCAACTCTGGAGGAAGCTACAATTAAAGGCATCGCCCTCCACCCTCCAGGCAGCCCTGTTCTTAAGAAGACCTGTGCCCTGTGCTTGGGGATCTCCATGCAGGGGTTGCCCTGGGCCAATACCTCTCAGGTGTCTCTGCGAGACCCCCTTGGAGGAGGTGGGCAGGGCTGAGGGTTGCGGTGGAGGGCTCGGGGGAGGAGACTTGAACATTCCTTTCTCTGCTAGGATGCAGGGACTCAACGGTCCTCCTTCCTGGTCCTTCTCTTCCCCCTTCTTCCATCCTTTGATCAGGGCTCTCTGGGCTTGATGTTGAGGTGTTTTAGTAGCGTATTTGGAATCTTTGCTCTTGTTTACATTTTAAACATCTGAGTATCTTTGGGTTTTGATAAGACAGTTAAAAAACCATAATTATTTTGAAAGCTGAACCACTGGATTTACCATTTTTTTCATTTACTGGATGTTACACTAATCTTGTTTCCTGTCTTCCATTTTTTCTCAACGTACCATATCTTTGGTTGAAATACTGAGAACAATCATATTTCTATTTTTCCAATGTTGTTTCTTATATCTCAACTCATATTTTTCTATTAATGTTGAGAGTTTCAGGATCCCTAATGTTCAACTAATCCAAGAAGAACATGCTTTCGCTCAGCACCAGAGAAGTATACTAAAATCTGGAATTTTTATGAATTTTATGAATTCTTAATGTAAATACAATGTATTGTGTTTATTTGTCTTAATTTTATGTTTTATAAATCTTCTGTTTCTAAAGGTTTACATAAGTGCAAGTAAAGGACAGGATTGAGAAATGTAGAACAGAGATATTTTATTGACAAATATTTATTGAACTATAATATGTAAACAATGACAATATTCATGGATATAGCTATTTCCCTTAGAAGATATCATTATGAATAGGCCTACAAAGAGAGGAAAGATAAGTGTCACCAATTATTTTGGAATTAGAAAGGATGTTCCAAGAAAAATCGGTATGAATAATCACACAATGAGCAGTTAGGGGAACTGTGACTACAATTTATCCTTTGCCTTTTAAAGCTGTATTTATTCCTAATCATTTTCAAATTAATA
The DNA here is from genome assembly GCF_032405125.1 of Capricornis sumatraensis. Lineage (NCBI taxonomy): Eukaryota > Metazoa > Chordata > Mammalia > Artiodactyla > Bovidae > Capricornis > Capricornis sumatraensis. The sequence continues at coordinate 8,540,144 of NC_091089.1, read as the reverse complement.
TGACGGGGATCCTATCTGCCAAGCATGGGTAGATACCAGCCACGTGAATTATTTTCAAATAGAATTTGCCAGCTACACAAATAATTTTAAATCCTTTGGAAAACATAATACAAATATTATACTCCACAAAAATTCACCACTTTATCCAGGAATATGTAATTAAACAGTAAGATCTGTGTGGAGGACATGCCCACAACAAGGGTAAGTGAGGAGACATGGCTCCCTCCATCCCTCCTCCCCAGTCTCCCTGATAGGACAGGAAGGAGGGTCAGAATCTCACTGAGAAATGCAGTCTTGCCTGTTAGGAACCAGGAGAGGGGAGACCAGAGCAGGCCTCCCTGCATTTTCTACATTAACCAAAGAAGAGCTGGGTCATATCATCCCCTGACCCCAGTGAGGACACTGCTTGCCCATCTTCCTCAGGTCCATGTGGTCCTCCATCCAGAACAAAGCTCCCTGGGATGCCCCATCGCAGGCACAGCAGGAGCCATCATCACCTCGGTTCAGACACCCTCACAGTCAGTGTCCTTCCTGCCAATGTGTCTACTCTGTCCTTCCCAGAGGAGTGCATGGAGTGGCAGAAACCAGACTCTGTCACCAGGAAGGACGGTGGGGCTGGTCTCCTGGGAGTGGCCAGAAGTGACCAGAGCCACTTCCTGGTTGCTACCCACCTACCTCCACCCCCCCCAGCCTTGCTCTGTGCTTTTCTTTGGCTGCGACAGCTGCACCCCCACCAGGGAGGCCACAGAGGTCACCTGTTGCAGCTGGTCAAGCCTCCGCTCAGCACTGGGGCGCTTGTGTGAGCGCTCCCAGCCTGGGAAGCCCCCCAGGACCTTCCTGTCTGTCGTGTCCAAGCCTTCTGTCACTTGGGGCTGAGGTCTCTGGGCTCTGGTCCCTGGTGTCCCTTGGGGCCGATGTCTCAGGGATCTGGTCCCCTCCTCGGGGAAGCACCTGGAACAGCATCACGAGGCCCCTGTGCTGAGATGCCAGCGGGGCATGTGGCTCCGTCTCCTGTGAAGAGACCTCACCTGGGTGGTCTCAGCACAGGTGGGGTGATGATGACACCCTGAGAGACTCAGAGATGCTCAAGGGACTGCTTCAGAAGGATGAGGACACTCCAATGGATGAGCGGGACCTCTGCTCAATTCCAGAAAAACAAATGACCCAATCAAAAAATGGGCCAAAGAACTAAACAGTTCTCCAAAGAAGCCATACAGATGGCTAACAAACACATGAAAAGATACTCAACATCACTCATTATCAGAGAAATGCAAATCAAAACCACAATGAAGTACCATCTCACTTGTCAGAATGGCTGCAATCCAAAAGTCTACAAACAATAGATGTTGGAGAGGATGTGGAGAAAAGGGAACCCTCTTACAGTGCTGGTGGGAATGCAGACTAGTACAGCCACTATGGAGAACAGTGTGGAGACTCCTGAAAACACTGGAAATGGAACTGCTTTATGACCCAGGAATCCCACTGCTGGGCATACACACCAAGGAAACCAGAATTGAAAAAGACACGAGTACCCCAATGTTCATCGCAGCACTGTTTATAATAGCCAGGACATGGAAGCAACCTAGATGTCCATCAGCAGATGAATGGATAAGAAAGCCGTGGTACATATACACAATGGAATATTACTCAGACATTAAAAAAAAAAAAAAATTTGAATCAGTTCTAATGAGGTGGATGAAACTAGAGCCTATTATACAGAGTGAAGTCAATCAGAAAGAAAAACACCAATCAGTATACTAACACATATATATGGAATTTAGAAAGATGGTAATGATGACCCTGTATGCGAGACAGCAAAAGAGACATAGATGTATAGAATGGTCTTTTGGACTCTGTGGGAGAAGGCAAGTGTGGGATGATTTGAGAGAATAGCATTGAAACATGTGAAACAAATAGCCAGTCTAAGTTCAATGCATGAGACAGGGCACTCAGGGATGATGCACTGGGATGACCCAGAGGGATGGGATGGGATTGGGAGGGAGGTGGGAGAGGGGTTCAGGATGGGGGACACATGTACACCCATGGCTGATTCATGTCAACGTATGGCAAAAACAACTACAATATTGTAAAGTAATTAGCCTCCAATTAAAAAAAAAAAATACAGCAGTGATGGTTCAGGATGCCTCCCTGACCCAGGGGCTGGCAGCGATCAGCCGGGCTCACTACAGCCCTTTGGCTTCCTGCACCCCAGTGACTTTTCCAAAAGTCCAATTAGGTCGGTGCGAAATGTTAACTAGAGACAAAGATACAAGCTGGACAAAAAAGTGTGAGGGATGCCTTTCATTTTCTTAAAGTTAAACGTCCCTTTTGTTCCCAGCTATATCTCGCCTGCTGTTCAGTCTCAAAGGGAGAGAAGCGATTTCATTGCCCCTAAAAAGCGCTCTGAGCCCTGGGCGCCGCGCTGCAGAACCATGAGCTGTGACAATGGCTTTTCTCTGTCACTCCCGGCTCTCTCCAGTGTCCCTCTGCACCCCACTCAGTTTTTAATTTGCTTGTCACACAATCCCTCTAATATCACCTATAAGTGAAAAAATAATACAGCTCTCAGTATGACAGAGCATCGCTGTACATCAGAGCGCTCAAAACGGGCGTGTTCCACTCCGTTTCCAAATTCCCTTCTGCCCTGGCTGCTGCAAACCAGCAACCAAACCCCAACCCGCCGGGGATGCCGACTCCCTGTGATCCCTGCACTCAGGTCGACAACACGCAGGATCCCCTTTGTGAAGCTTCCAGCATCTCCCCCGAAGAAACTTACCTCTCTGTCACAAGTCTCAGCCGCTTCAAAGACTGACAACTCGCTCAAGAGAGTTTTCTGCTTGATGAACTCATGTCCGCCTCCGAGTGAGGGCTGAGGGCCTCCTTCCTTTGTTCTGCGCTGGTTGACTTGTGCGGAGACTGATTTTAGAATCAGAGTTTTGGAGCTCAGGAGGACCTTACAAATTCCATAGTACACATCTCTGTGGATCTACAGGTTATGTGATGTGCTTGAAGGTCACCGGATTAACTAGCGGAACATCAGGCACGTTACCCCCAGCTCCTGGTCCCCAGCCCTCACTCTCCTCCTCTGCTGTGGTAGGACGACTGATGTTATGAAACCCTGCACCATCTAAGGCAGATGAGGTCAAAGATCAGCTCCATGCATGCGTCCCCTCATTCCCAAGATGAATTAGGGAGTTCTCCATGCAGCCCACATCAGTGATGCTACACAGCTCACTTTATGCAATTCGATTGGCAAGTTTCTCTCAAGTTTAGCTTCAGGCTGGAAACAAAGGAAAGGGTCAGCCCTGGACAAACCATCTCCCACCACACAAGCACACAACCAACAAAGGATCAAGAGGGAGTTTTATGGGAAGGAGTTTCTTTAAATGTAAACACAAGGATCTGCTATTACCACTAAAATCCAAAACACAAACAGCACTGAATTCTGGAGAAGTGGAGCAACAGGAACTCTCATCCATTCCTGCGGGGAATAAAATGGTGCACCCATGTTGGAAGACAGTTCATCAGATTCTTATAAAGCCAAATGAAGGCTCATCATCCAATCCAACAATCATGCCCCCAAGTGTTTACCCAAGTGAGTTAAGTTCTGATCATACCAAAACCTGTACATGAATGTTGATAGCCGCTTTACTCATAACTGTCAAATTGGTATCAACCAAGATGTTCTTCAATAGATCAATAAACAAACTATGGTACATCCAGATAATAGAACAGTATTCAGTGATAGAAAGTAACAAGTTTTATCAACCATGAAGAGATGGAGAACCTTCAGTGTACATGGCAGAGTGAAAGAAGCTAGTCGTAAAGTCTACATACTGTATGATTCTAACTATGAAATTCTGGAAAAGGCAAACTTCGGCAGGAGAAAGTACCTTTCTAGAGTAGAGAGAGTAGGCTGCATTGGTTTTCTGAGAGGTGATGAGGTGGAACGGGTCATTTGAAGGAGGTGAAACTGTTCCGTGTGAAACTGTAACATTGGGTTTCCTGTGATCCCTATGAAAGTTGCTCAGCCATGTCTGACTCTTTGTGACCCCATGGACTATACAGTCCATGGAATTCTCCAGGCCAAATACTGGAGTGGGTAGCCTTTCCCTTCTCCAGGGGATCTGCCCAACCCAGGGATTGAACCAAGGTCTCCCGTATTGCTGGTAGATTCTTTACCAGCTGAACCAGATCCCTGGCCTCCAGCAATAGTAACACTGGATAGGAGCCATGAATCTATCAAAACCCATAAGACTGTACAAAGAGTAAACCCAATGTAAACTACAAGCTTTAGATAACCATGTGTTAATATTGCTTCAATTATAATATACTACAATGCAAGATGTTAACAGGGGAAACTATGCCCCTATGAAGGGACACATGAGGATTCTGCTCAATTTTTCTATGAACGTAAGACTGCTCTAAAAATAACACCTGTTTTTTAAAGTGTAAACACTGTATATTCAATAAGAAAAACACTGCCATGTTGAGGTAGTTCTTGCTGACATAATCTTCCACCTACAAATATTGTCATAATTCACTCCAAGTTACTGAGGCTGTCTTTAAAATGTAAACAATGTATATTCAATAAGAAAAATACTACCATGTTGAGGTAGTTCTTGCTGACATAATCTTCCACCTACAAATATTGTCATAATTCACTCCAAGTTACTGAGGCTGTCCTTAGATCAAATTTATTTAGGTGTAAGTCACTGTTCTTGTAGACAGTACATTCTAGTGATAATGGTATACATTTGTGAATTGCTGACATAATTGCCATGTTTCCATCTCAATTCTTTTTGTCTTTACTCACTTAACACTCATGAAATCACAAGGAGTGGGATCATTAGTATCATCCCCTACAGATGTGAGAACTCAGGCTCTGAGAGACAAAGGGACTTGCCCCCTAGTTACAGACAGAAAGATGCTGAAAGAAGTATCTCACTTGGTTCTGAAATACTTGCTAAGAACCACTGAATTGGACCAGAGAAAACTAAGGTAAAACTTAGGAATCTGACACGTGATTACAGTTCTTTCCGGAAAACCCAAAATTCAGGCGCAGAAATGAAGGAAACAAAAATGAACAAAGTAAGATTAGAGTCAACTAATGAACTTTGTTAAATGTCTGGAACAGCCGAGGGGACCTGAAGGAGATCTTGGTGGGCATTGGGTGTCAGGCTTCAGAGAAGATTTCAGCCAAAAGACCCTAAAAGGAAGAAGGTGGAACAGAGGGGCACAAGAGAGCACTTGTAACATGTGGGATGTGCAAGCAGTTTGACACACCTGCCTGAGCGTGGGGAAATGGTCCAAGATGAGGCTGCCTGGGTTAGGCCAGGGGGACAGTCTATGTGGCTGGCTCCCCAAGGGTGGTCCCGTGGCAGCATTGGCACCATCTGGGGACTTCAGACACAGAGTCTCAGGGTCCATCCTCAATTTCAGCATCTGCTCTGCTGACCCTTGAATAGCTCAGGGATAAGGGATGTTGTGTATAATATGCTCTCCATCACAGAATTCCTCTGTATCCTATGATCCTCAACATCCACAGGTCCATATCCCAGGAGTCACCCAACCAGGGATCTTGTATTACCATGTAGCATTCATTATTGATATGAGAGGCAGTTCAAACCCATGTTTAAGGATCAACTATTTTATAACGCCTCCAAGTGACTCTAGCATAGCATAAGTCATTCAGTCATGTTCTACCTCTTGCGACCCCATGGACTGTAGCCTGCCCGCATCCTCTGTCCATGGGATTTCCCATGCAAGAATACTGGAGTGGGTTGCCATTTCCTTCTCCAGCAAGCGCCTCTAATGAGGCTAAATTCTGAGAAATACTAGGCTAAGTCAAACATTTGGATGTCATTTGGTATGAGATAGAAAGCTACAGAAGGATATTATGAAGGGCAGAAATGGGTGGAGCAAGAAAATTCTACTCAGCTAGTCCAAACGGAGTCCTGAGGTCATTCCAAGATGCTTTGAAAACACAGAAGTTCACAGAATCAACTATGCATCTTGAAACTCCAAAGAGTTGCCCTGATGCGACTAGTTTCTAAAAGAAAGAGACTTATTGGCCATAAGTCTATTCTTTGGCCAGTAACTAATACCTCAAGGCATCCCCACCTTAGACATACAGATTTACATTCCACTTATAAGAAATACTGATATGAACCCAGAGAACATATTTAGGCTACACAACTAGGAAATGAAGCCTTTGGGACTTGATGAAGATGGCCTTGTTTTGTTGCTTTTTTTTCTTTAGAGCCCCCATTTGAAAACTGCCTGGGGGGTACCTCCACTTTATAACGACTCTGTTCCCTTTAAAATCTCACTCCTTGATGAGGCCACAGTTGGGGGTGTAGACTGTGTCATTCACTTTGTCTCCTCTTCTGGAAGAGGGCTTTCACTTTACTCCAACTGGTTCAAAATTGAGGATTTGGAGGCCTTCAACAACTTGCAACAAATAAAAAATCACCTGTCAAGAGGGCAAAATCTTTGAAAAACTGGCTCATAGAGAGACAAACATTATGATTGTACTAAGGAGAGAGCTGACAACCATAAAAAGTCACCAACCCGTTTTTGGCAACTGTAAGTCATGTGACGAGGACACTCATTCAAGGAGTTGAGGAAACCATCACTACTGTCATAAAAAATCTGTTTCTGTCTATGCCTTCCTTGTTCAGCCACTACCTTAGGAATCTACCGGAGACCCCGAGTTTGAGATTTCAACGTAATAGGTAGTCGGTCACTTTTTTAGGACTTTTTGGTTTATACGTCTAAAGGGTGATGGGGAGATGGAAGCATTTATTTACTCTAAAGGGATCCGTAATAAAACACATCCATCACTTTGATTTATGTTATTTCCAGGCCACTAGGATGGAGTCTGCTCTCTTCCTGAACTTCCCACTGGTGCCTTCTCAGCCACATCTGTCCAGCACAGGACACACTCCAAGCCCCAGAGAGTCATTTTTCAGAGTCAGTTATTCAGAGCACAGTAAACTTTAGTACAGATATGAATAATATAGAGTTCCCCTTGCCTCTGGCCTGCCCAGGAGAGAAACATCAATCACACATTTCCTTACCTACCTAGGATTTTAAACCATATGCATTTTACTGGGTTTCTAATGTGACTAGCAAATCAAATAATCTACTATCCCAAAACAAATGAGTGATCTGGTAACTGCGACTTTTTCATTAACCACAAAATAGGCTTGATACATTATAAAAAAGCAAATTATGAATTTTTATGGAGACAATATAGATTTTAGATAACTTTCTTGAAATATTGGCTGAATAAAAGTTGATTATTAGTATGTCTCAAAAAAGTGCTTAGTTGCTCAGTCATGTCCGACTCTTTGTGACCTCATTGGAGTCTAGCCCTCCAGGCTGTTTAGTCCAAGGGGATTCTCCAGGCAAGAATACTGGAGTGGGTTGCCATTTCCTTCTCTACTCACAAAACTAATGTGTATTTAACTTTAATCAAATTACATTAAGACAATTAACCAATTATGTGGAAGTGTCTCTCTTCAGGACAAATTAATAAGAGATACAGTAAACCTCTTCCCAAAAACCATTTATCCTTTTTTTCTGGTTATAGAAAATCCAAAACAGATTACCATTTCTTAGATTACTTTTTTAAATAATGCAAAGTTAAGTCATTCCATTTTAGACTCAGACACAAATCCAATTGATAAATTACTGAAATACATTATTGAAATGCAGTTTTGCAAAACATTGTATTTATCACTTCTATTTACCCAGATCTCACCTGTGCTGCATACAGACACAGATTCTTATCTGGGCAAACTTGAGTTATGATGAACATGTTTTTATGAGATATTGAGACAGACTGGCACCTGGGACCCCTACTGTCGAGTTTGCACCTGGACAAATGTCTCCACAAGCAACAGATGCAAAGAAACTAGGGATGAGAAATGTTGGCAGGCATGTGCAGCTGGGGTAAATTAGGAACAAGATACAGAAAGGCCAAAAGCCAACCACTGCTTCTGAGACGCCAGCAGCAGAAGCAGGGTCCCATGCATGATCCCGCACCCAGCACCAGCAGGGGGTGGGCAGGCCACCGAGCCCCGCTCCAGCCCAACTCACCAGTCCACCCCACTCTCACCCCATTTAAGGAGCCGGCCCGCCTGCTCACGAAGCAGTAAGGACACCTGTTACTGATTCTCACCCCTCATGCCACAGCTGAGTCTCAATAATGCCTCATCTGAATTTCTCCTCTGTCCTCTTACCAATTCTGTTGATTAAAGAGTCCAAGAACCTGCCCCAGTAATTGTGACAGAGCAGCAGTTATAAAAATTAAGTTCACCAAATTCAACCCCTCATCATCAGTGCCACAGAATTTCCAGTAAAGGGGCCAAAAATTCATTAGCTCTCACTTCACATTTTATATTTAATCTGATTTGTTAGAAAGTTCTTCCTCATATTGACCTCAAGTCACTTAAACTTCAATCTTGCTTTTGAGTTCTATCACTTGGGATTAAACAGTGTATCTTATTTAAGAGTATCACATTCTCTTATTTTCTTCCAGTTATTTATTTTTTTTAATGGTTCTTAACAGGCCAAAGTTTTAAATCTTTTCGCAAATTTTTAAACCCTTTCACTTCCACTTCATTCACCTAGGGGGAAAAACTTGTATTTTAAAAGCCATGCTATTGGGAACCAAAAATATTTGATTTTCTCTTCACATTATGAGTAACTATTACAAACCACACACTGGCCTTGATGTTCTAGGTACAATTTAACAAATAAAGGACTTAGAGTAGCTGAATTATATTCTATCTTTATTGGAAGGCCAATATCATGTTTCTGTTAGTTTTTAATGCACCTTTCCTCATGTAAGGCTTGCAATTGCAAATGAAATTTTTTTTTAATCTTTTAATGGTTAGTAGCTGTTAAGTCTCATCTCTCCTGTACTCTGTACTTAAGATGGACTAATAGTGAAAGCCAGCTCATGAAGTATTGTTTGTAAAGGTACATGATGACCAGAACGCTACAAATAAACAGGATTTTTGCTGTGTGAGACTGAGGTTCATTGGAACAAAACATCTGAAAATGGGCTTTTTGATGTATAGTATGAAATACTTCAGATGAACACTTACTACTTAAAATAGAACCACCAACAACCATCTGTATAGCACAGGTAATGCTGTTCCATATTCTTTAAAAATCTGAGAAAAGATTGGAAAAAAGATATATGTATATGCATAACTGAATCACTTTTCTATATAACTGAAACTTATGCAACATTATAAACCAACTATACTCCAATAAATTAAGCATTTAGACCTCTTAATTTTTGAATTGAAATTTCCACTTTGGTGAATTTGTCCTCAGGAAATGTTGAAAGCCAGTGCATAAAGGTGTGTGTAACAGCAATATTTTTAATAGTTTTTTTTGGTGAAAATGAAAACAATTTTTTAAATGAGAAACCACTATAATAATTACAATTGTTAAAATCAAACACAAATAGAGACGAGACTTGGAAACTTCTTGAACAGACAAAATCACTTTATTCACACAAGCAAAACTGAATTTAGCTAATTTTGCAAGATAAGTGAGACAACCTGAATCATTTCTTGTTAATGTCTGTGAAAATCATAACCAAAACTTAAGTTGTTCCCCCAAGTTGATAGAAGCTAACCAATTGCTTATCATCAAGAAAAAGCTAACGTTATAACCAACCACTCTGGTGAATACACAGCCGCTGCCTTCTTACGGCATAAACTGCTTTACAACATACCTCTGAGACTAAGCTCATGTTTGCTCTGAGGGTGCCCAGGTCAACAGCTTTGTTCAAATGCACACCATTTTTTTTTTTTTTTTTTACTAATTACTACCTCAGTGATTCAGTTGTGTTGTTTTATGTCTGCTATTCCTGAATTTTTAACACAAATACATAAAAATACAAACAAAATTCTGGATGTAAAAACAAATGCCTAGTCTAATTATAGCAGCTTAGATTTTTAGAGCACTTTAAAAATATATTTTCAGTTCATCCAATATACTGTAATGCTTTAAATACAATTTATTACATATTTTTACCTTTGGAGTCATGAAACTTGAGCCAACTCCTGCCTCGTGCACTTTTTAGCTGAGGTTAAGCTACTCAAGTATTTCTAGCTTCCTCATCTCTCAAGTTGAGATGACTTTTATTTCACAAGGTTCCAGTAGCAAATATTTCTTAAAATCTAAGACAATTTATGAGCATTTTGCAAAACTGTATCAGCACAACTAACAAAAGTTGTCTCTTGGTTTGTCTTGGTTTTTCCTCAAAGCCACCCTTTAAACATTGCAAAGCAAAGAAAACCACCAGTGTGTCTGCTTACTTTCTGTCTCTCCCACAGTCCAGATGAAAGAGCAATAAGACATTATAAAGGGAAGCAGAAAACCATAACACGGTTGGAAAAACTAGACTCCAAGAAAGTGAAAAAGAGACTGAGGGGAAAATCACCCCAGAAGGGAAAAATAAAAACCAGGGGAACACTCACCCAAGAGTGGAGGAGAGCTTGGTTCCTCCCAGAAGAGCTCAGAGCAAACTGCGGGAGAGAAGCGACCAGGTCAAGAAGCAGGCATGGACCTCAGCGGGCCCATGACCAGGTAACCAGTAAGAACTTAATTGCTGACATTGGGTCACACAGGTGCTAGTTCTCCGCATGGCCTCGGCTCACGGGCAGGATAGCCACTTGGCTCAGACGCTCAGTGGTGTCCGATTCTTTGTGAAGCCTGCCAAGTTCCTGAGTTCAAGGGATTGTTCCAGCAAGATTACTGGAATAGGTTGCTATTTCCTCCTCCAGGGAATCATCCCAACCCAGGGATCGAACCCATGTCTCTTGCAACTCCTGCTTTGGCCGGCAGCTTCCTTACCACTAGCACCACCTGGGAAGCCCACTGACAACCTTAATTCACAACAGCTGGTCACAAGGGTGCTGCTGTTCTTTATTCCTGGGTTCTGTAGAGAAAAGCTTTAACTCCTTGAATAAAAATTGAGAACTATTCTCCAAAGAAAGTGGTTTGTCTAGTGTGGGTTTGTCAAGCCCAGGATAAAACAGCAAAGTTTATGGAAACTAGACTTTGTATCAGATGCTTGGGGAAAAAAAAATACATGTGTAACAAAAATGTTGCAAGAATCTTTGAGTTCAGTTCAGCCACTCAGTGTGTCCAACTCTTTGCGACCCCATGAATCCCAGCATGCCAGGCCTCCCTGTCCATCACCAACTCCCGGAGTTCACTCAGACTCATGTCCATCGAGTCAGTGATGCCATCCAGCCATCACATCCTCTGTCGTCCCCTTCTCCTCCTGCCCCTAATCCCTCCCAGCATCAGAGTCTTTTCCAATGAGTCAACTCTTTGCATGAGGTGGCCAAAGTACTGGAGTTTCAGCTTCAACATCATTCCCTCCAAGGAAATCCCAGGGTTGGTCTCCTTCAGAATGGACTGGTTGGATCTCCTTGCAGTCCAAGGGACTCTCAAGAGTCTGCTCCAACACCACAGTTCAAAAGCATCAATTCTTTGGCACTCAGCCTTCTTCACAGTCCTACTCTCACATCCATACATGACCACAAGAAAAACCATATCCTTGACTAGATGGACCTTAGTCGGTAAAGTAATGTCTCTGCTTTTGAATATGCTATCTAGGTTGGTCATAACTTTTCTTCCAAGGAGTAAGCGTCTTTTAATTTCATGGCTGCAATCACTATCTGCAGTGATTTTGGAGCCCAGAAAAATAAAGTCTGACACTGTTTCCACTGTTTCCCCATCTATTTCCCATGGAGTGATGGGACCGGATGCCATGATCTTCATTTTCTGAATGTTGAGCTTTAAGCCAATTTTTTCACTCTCCACTTTCACTTTCATCAAGAGGCTTTTTAGTTCCTCTTCACTTTCTGCCATACGGGTGGTGTCATCTGCATATCTGAGGTTATTGATATTTCTCCTGGCAATCTTGATTCCAGCTTGTGTTTCTTCCAGTCCAGCGTTTCTCATGATGTACTTTGCATATAAGTCTGGGAATAAATGTAATAATAAATCTCCCTGGAGATTAGGAGGGTTTGTTTGTTTGCCTTGTTTTTGACATTTGTGGGGATTAAGACAGCCTGGGTCCCTTTGGGTTGCACCCACACCCAGGGCTCCTTCCTAAAAAACACCCCATTGGTCCTTCCATTGAAGGGCATGGACTAATAGGGCTTCCCAAGTGATGCTAGTGGTAAAGATCCCACCTGCCACAGCAGCAGAGATAAGAGACTCAGTTCGATCCCTCAGTGGGAAGGTCCCCTGGAGGAGGAAATGGCAGTCCACTCCAGTATTCTTGCCTGGAGAATCCCATGGACAGAGGAACCTGGGGGCTACATTTCATAGGGTTGAAAAGAGTCAGACATAACTGAAGGGACTGGGCAGGTAGATGCTATTAGGAAGCATGGCCACAGCAGCAAAGGAAAACCACCCACACCAGTGATACTCATCAACTTAATCCTTCACAGTACCCAAGCTGTAAGGGGTAATCACTGAGTTTCTGAGGAAAATTCATCAGTTCAGTTCAGTTCAGTCGCTCAGTCATGTCCGACTCTTTGCAACCCCATGAATTGCAGCACGCCAGGCCTCCCTGTCCATCACCAACTCCCGGAGTTCACTCAGACTCATGTCCATCGAGTCAGTGATGCCATCTAGCCATCTCATCCTCAGTCGTCCCCTTCTTCTCCTGCCCTCAGTCCCTCGCAGCATCAGAGTCTTTTCCAATGAGTCAAATCTTCACATGAGGTGGCCAAAGTACTGGAGTTTCAGCTTCAGCATCATTCCCTCCAAGGAAATCCCAGGGTTGATCTCCTTCAGAATGGACTGGTTGGATCTCCTTGCAGTCCAAGGGACTCTCAAGAGTCTTCTCCAACACCACAGTTCAAAAGCATCAATTCTTCAGCGCTCAGCCTTCTTCACAGTCCAACTCTCACATCCATACATGACCACTGGAAAAACCATAGCCTTGACTAGACGGACATTAGTCGGCAAAGTAATGTCTCTGCTTTTGAATATGCTATCTAGGTTGGTCATAACTTTTCTTCCAAGGAGTAAGCATCTTTTAACTTCATGGCTGCAATCACCATCTGCAGTGATTTTGGAGCCCCAAATATAAAGTCTGACACTGTTTCCACTGTTTCTCCATCTATTTCCCATGGAGTAATGGGACCGGATGCCATGATCTTCGTTTTCTGAATGTTGAGCTGTAAGCCAACTTTTTCACTCTCCTCTTTCACTTTCATCAAGAGCCTTTTTAGTTCCTCTTCACTTTCTCCCATAAGGGTGGTGTCATCTGCAACTCATAGATAGTGTTATAAACAATACAATGGGCCCTAAATGGAGACACTTATGCTTAAGCCACACATAGCCAAACCAAGACAGACTTAATTGCACTTTGGTTCTCCAGGAAACAGAATGTTAAGCCAACCAATCAGGAGACAGTTAATGAGCACTAGTAAAGTAACCTGCCTGGGACACCTTTGCCACCCCCTGAAGGAAAGTGACTTTGCAAAAACCAACCTACTCTTCTTCCAAAGTGTAGCTTACTTGCTCCCACTTCCCTCTGCCTGTAGAAATCTCATCTGTACATCCCTCTGAGCTCCTTCCTATCTGCCAGGTTGGATGTGGCCCAATGTGAATGGGTTTTTGCTCAAATACATTGCTTAAATTTTTCACATGCCTCCATGTATCTTTTAACATAAAATATATATATATATATCAATATTCAATCAGTTTCTAATCCAGCAATCATAGCTATACGCATTTACTTTTTAAACACAAAGAAACAGATGTTTTGCAATAATTCATGTACTCCTGCTAACAAGGTTCCCTGATCAATGCATCTTATCAAAGAAAGAAATTAAGTTAATCTGATGTGACTTGCTCACAGTGAACTCCGTCTGGACAGTGTTTCTTAGGTCTCCTTTGCATGCAACATCCTGCTCTTTGAATAAAATGGGTAAAAAGCCTGCCAGACATCACTGTTAAACACATGAATCTGTTTTTCTAAATCTGACAATGTCCCCTGTTTAAAAATCACAATGGCTTTGTCTTGATGCTTCTCCAGTTTTCTACATTTCAAATAATGACCTGCCTGATTCAGCAATTTCCAATTTTATTTGCAAATGCCTTTGTTAGAAGAAGAGGAAATTTGAACCTAAAGCTTGACTTTGTTGAAAAAAAATGTTTTATGTATCTGCATAAGAGTTTTATATTATTATTTCTTTATTATCCACAATACATCAGCAGATATTTTTTCTTTCCATGTTTAAGATAAGGATAGAATAATGAAGCTCAAAAAAGTAAGAACTTTCCTGAAGTCAAAGAACTAGTGAATGACAGTGCCAAGTTCCAGCTTCTGTTCGGGGAGAAACAGTCCTCTTTTGGTTTTTATCTCTGTTCTTTTATACCATTTGTGTCTGTGAAAATAATTTAGAAGATAGAAATACAGTAGCAGTTCAAAAAGCCAGTCCTTATCATTTCACAATAAACCCTCATAGCAAAACCTTCCTCTTCTGATCTTTGTAAAATGAAAAACTAATGAGATAGATAAGTAAATGAATAAATTTGTGTTAGCATTTTGGCCTCTGCTCATTTCAGGGCACGGCCTTCTTTACACCCTACAATTCTGTGCCAACACCTTCTATTTGCCTTGAAAAGAGAGCCCCACCTCCTCTTCTCTGTCTTGTGTGCCTCCTTTCAGAAATCAGAACTCTGACAGCTCCTACACAAACAACCTCACTGGCATCTTTAGATGCTGTGCCCGGCTCATCATGGGCAAGTTAAATAACTGCACACTGGATTGAAAGGCAAGAGAAACACAACCATCTCGAGAGATTTCTTATCCAGGCTTCTGCTGTGACATGAAGCTGACATTTCACTTAAGCTTTTGAAAACTTCTCTCATAGAGGAGAGCAAGGCAGGCTGGTTCTTCCTAATTTCTCCTTCCTTGGCAAAAGCACAGTTTTGGATAAAATAGTCACATTTCCTTGTGTTCCCTCACCAACTTCTGTTTGATTGCATTTCAGAGAGTCAGTTTAGTCAATTATTTTTCATGTCTCTGCAGCTCTCAAACTTTGCAAGTATGTAAGTTTCACTATGTATCACCTAGGATGCCTGGTTTTAAAAATCAGGAACTTTGGTGTCACAAGCAGAATTTATGGAATATTTAGATGCTCAAGAATCTGAATATATCAAGTGTATATTAATACCTTAGGGATTTTTGGCGTTGCATATTTGTATTTTGAGGAACATTGTTTTACTGTGTAAGAAGTAAAATTTTCAAAACATTCCATCAGCATTTGCCCCTGATTCTCTACAGTTAGCCTAAGATGTGATGGAGCCAATGGCTGGAAATCAGACACTGAGAGCTTGCCTGCATCTCTTCTGCACATGTCACTCATGTTATCAGTTTGTCCATCTGGTTACATAGTTCAATCATTTTCCTAGAATAACACTTACTTCAGTGTCTCTATCCACCTGAAATGTTCACTGACAGCTGGAATTTTCCATGTGGTATAGATATTTTTGACACATAAGATTGCTCTGCCTTCTCCATAGTTTTCTTGGTATTATATAGATAGATAGATAGATAGATAGATAGATAGATAGATAGATAGATAGATAGATTCTTCATGGTTGAATCTCAAAACTTTTTCTTCCTTCTATTGAGATGACTATATGGTTTTTATTCTTCAATTTGTTAATGCAATGTATCACATTTATTGACTTGCACGTATCAGAAAATGCTTGCATTTCTAGGATAGAATGACAAGTCTTAAAGATGATTTTTTTCCTAATGTTTTAAAAGAAGACTATGCCTGTTTCTTACCAAACTAAAGATAGTCTTGCCATATGACCCAGTAATTGTATGCTCACATATTTAACTAACAAGTTTTAAAATTTTATATCTACAAAAACACACAAAAAATATCCTACATGCCAAAGAGTTGAAGCAACTAAGATATTCTTAAATAGGTGAATGGGTAAACAAACTTTGGTATATCCATACAATGGAATACTATTCAGCAACACACGTGCTATCAAGCTACAAAACAGATGCATGAAATCGCATATTTCTAAGTGAAAGATTGAATTTTGAAAGATTATATAATACAATTCCAATTGTATGACATTCTGGAAAAGGTAAAACAGTAAAAAAAAAAAAAAAAAAATCAGTGATTCCCAGGAGTTTGGCAAGGAGAAATGTGGATAGTTAAAACATAGGCTCATATTTTTCTCTTCACTTTGATGGAGAATCATAGGGATTTTGAACCTTTCTCTTAAAACTAAGATAATTTTATTGCTTTGCTCAGCTGTTTCAGCACGTATAAATACTGATGACCACTGAGATAGAAGAACTACTAAAACACTAAGGTGAACGTTTGAAATTATGCTTAATATTTCTGTTGAAAAGGAAATTATATTGAGCATTGTATTAAGTATGTAAAAAACAGCAACGTATTTTGACACATCTGTGGGTGTGTGTTTGTGTGTGGTTATGCATAATTCTTTTTGGGAAAATATCTTATCTTCTTTACTGAGAATAATCTAGTTTACAAAATTCAGGACAACAGTCATGGCAATGTTTTACTAACATACAGAAACATGTGAAAATAAAAGCACACTTACCTATTTTATATGATATTACTTTTAAAAATATTTTAATAAATTTTGTAAGAAATTTTGAGCCTTCTACCTTGGAATAGTTCTTTGAACTTCCATGATGTCCTTATAGTCATCTTACAAGCCCCCTTGTGGCTAACTTATTGCTGAGTTCCCTCTGGGCATGTATATTATAGGTTCTACCATAAATAACTTAAAAGATTAGTGAAAGCTGCTAAACCACTTGCTGGTGATATTATATATACTTTATTCATAACCAGAGTACCTTATTTTACTTGGTATCAGAGTATTAGAAAATGAATTACATTTACTTTTGTGAAATAGGATGTGAATAAATCAAATGTCCATCATGTTTAAAGATGTTGACCTTCATGTTATCATTTAGCTGTCTCATGTTTGTCTCTAATTTTATCTGAAACAGTTATCTAAGGACTCAACTCAATTATTGCTATTTCTGTACACAGCTTATTTCTAATACTGTGTGTGTGTGTGTGTGTGTGTGTGTGTGTGTGTGTGTGTGTGTGTGAGTTTTGTTTATTTGCTTGCTTTTCATTTTAGGACTGTCCACTGATTTTATCAAGTGTGATGTATAGTTAATATCCAGGACTATTGAAAAAATCACCCGAATCAAGATATTTGAAGCTATACAATGGCAAATCATCAATCTGAAGCAACTGCCTAGAAAACAGATGGAAAGAGTAGAATAAAGGTAGATATTCTTAGCAAGATTTACAGCATTATAAGTGCCAGGTAACTTCACCTCTTCAGATTTCTGTGACATTCTGGCATAGATGTTATAGAATAGTACTAAAGCATATTTTTCACCTGGACCCTACACTACTGCAAACATGTTCTGACTGATATCTTCTGATTCATCTATGATCCTAAGGCCAAAGTTTTATCAGAGTCCATTAGCATGACAAGGGCATATATACATATATATGTGTGTGTATATATCCATATATATATATATGTGTATAGATCCTATATATATATATATATATATCCTGAAATTTATAGACTATTAGATTTTAGTCTTATTATTCAGTCAGAGATGAAAATATGGTGATTCAGATGGATGATAAATATCATTTCACTAGATGGGAGTCAAATAAGGAAATTCCCAACTGAAAATCTGAGCTTGAGAATTACAATATCATTTATTTCAAAATGTAAATTTGCCCTAACTGTAGAAGTTAAAAATATCAGTATTTGAAAAATTAAATTGCACCATAGTAGCTGGTCTGTCAGAAAATGAGATTAAAACAATTCCTATTGTAGAGATCTGTCCAGAAACAAAATATAAGAAAAAAGATGGTCTGGTAAAATCGATACAAATTGTAGTTAAGTTAAATCTAATCAGTATTGATGGAATGAAAATTTGGAATTCATGGGTGTTCTAAAAAATCTGTTTTCTACTTTTAACTGAGTATTGAAACTTTAGAAGAGTAAGAAAGATATAAAATCAGCATTGATTTCTTTCCACGGCAAAGCTCAGACCTTTAAAAATACTCATTAAAATGTGGCTTTTTAACTTCTTGTCTCTAATTGATTGCTCTGACAATTCTTATGACAGAAATTGCTCCACTTTAAGTGCCAAAGTTGGATTCAGCTCTTACTTTTACTCAGTATTCTCAGCATTTTTTTAGGGGAATAAAAAGACATTTGTTGGAATATGAGCTTGTAATTTCAGTTATTCTTGACACACAGTTTCCACATATTAAAACATTATTTTCATCAAATAAAAATTCTGTTTTCTCATCATATGCTATTATTTAATTGAAAATAATTTGGCATGCATTGCATAGATATATATCTAAACCACATTTTTTTTGCTGTGTAGTCTTTCTATATACTATTGTATCTAGAATGATAACATTTTTAATTTAGTAGAATTAGATACAATTATTAACATAGATAAACTGTATCTTTGTATATTTACTGACACATATTTTTATCTAAGCATTTTGATGTCATCCATATAAGATACAACGCTTTCAAGGGCAAAAAAAAAATAAAGAAGGGTGAGTTTTTGGTAGATCAATTCAGTTGGCCCTTGTTCTTAGTGGAATTCCAGGTACCTGGAAGAAAATCTTGGTATGCTTAAATGCTAGTGCTTATTTAGTTAAATGTTAGTGCTTAACTAGGATGGAAAAAATAAGCTTTTTTACAAGAATTTCTTATGGATGTACTGTATGTAATCCACATGCAGTTTTGAGCAAAAAAGGAACAAAAGATGTTAGCAGTTGATAGGATTTTTTTTTTTTTCTTAGCTAGGGCAGATTTATTCTGTTAATCTTAATCTTTTTCTGTTCTGCACAAGTTTTAATGCAAATTGGAGGCAAATATAATCAAGAGCTAATGAAACAAATTTTAGGAATCCTAACATGTGTGTGTGCTTGTGCACTTAGTCACATCCAACTCTTTGTGACCCTTTAGACTGTAACCCACCAGGCTCTTCTGTCCCTGGGATTTCCCAGGCAAGAATACTGGAGTGGGTTGTCGTTTCCTTTTCTAGGGGCTCTTCCCGACCCAGGGATTGAACCTGGGTCTCTTGTGTCTCCAGTTTGCAGGCGGATTCTTTACCCACTGAGCCACTGGGGAAGCCTTTACTTCCACGGAGCCATCTAAAACTGGGAGGAAACCCAAATAATCTCTACATAGTTCAATACATTTGTAAATTAAAACAAAAAATGAATTTAACTACAATGAATTAAGATCACTTCCTTTTATACATTCCAACTATTTTCCTATCATACTTCATTTTGGCTGGCATTCCCTATCAACTTTGGGAAGAAATGTAGAGAAACTAAATTAGGATAGATCGAGTTTGCTGGGCTATATTTTTGTGGCTTTTTCAGTTAAACTGTTGCTTAGTTTCATTATTGCTATAAATGGTGGTTCCTAGGATCACTCCTGCCAAACACTACTTGGAGGTGTATTTTGATGCGAATGCTTCTATGGTGTGAAATTCTTGGGCGGAAATCCTCAGGTCCTGCTTGATGGCGGCAGCACGCATCACTGGCTTTGTCTACCTGGCACTTTGCACTTAAGCAGCCGCAGACACGCAGGCTGAGACGGCTGCTGGGAGCAGGGTGGGAGGCGTGGGGTTGGGATAGAAGGTGAGCCAAGGGACCAGGCAGGCAGGGGCCAGGGACTCAGCGACTGGCACCTGCTGGAGCTTATACGTGGGGGGAGAAAACCGTGAAATGTGCCAGAGGTCCGCGGGCACCTGAGTTTGCTCATGTTTTCTTCAGCGGGGAAGGCGTCTGGGTTCTCCCTGAGAACCGAGTTCAATCCGCTGCGTGATCGATGCGGGTCGTCCCGCTCTCCTCCGTGGTTCTGTGTGTCTCAGCTTTGCAGCCCTTCAGGTGTGCCGCCTGGAAAGCAGGAAAAGGTGCTTGCTCACTTGCTGTCCCTGCTTGGGGCAGGAGACTGGAACCCCTGCTAGTTCAGTTCTCTGCGCTGAGCGGTGCTCCCCGGGCGATAGGACCACACTGGCAAAGGAAGCTGTTCTGCCTTCTTTTTTGTGCGGTTATTCCCAGGGCTTTTTGTTCCACTGTGTGGCTGAAGTTTCTCCAGTGGCCTCCTGAATTGCCTCGGAGGAGTTTTCCTCCCCTGACAGCTGCTTAGTTGTTCATTTTTGCTGGAGAGACCAAGGCTGGAGTCTATTCTTTAAGCATCTTGGTGACCTTGGAAAAAAACAAGGGGAAAATCTGAACACAAAAGAAAAAAAAAAGTTCAAATGTTGAATTAAGAGGATAAGAATTTATCCTTTTAGGATATATTTTAAAAACCTGTGTACCGTAATTTCCTGGTTGTTTCCATGAAAGTGGAAGTCTCTCAGTCTAGGTCTAACTCTTCATGACCCCATGGACTATACAGTCCATGGAATTCTCCAGGCCAGAATACTGGAGTGGGTAGCCTTTCCCTTCTCCAGGGGATCTTCCCAATCCAGGGATCAAACCCAGGGCTCCCACATTGAGGATGGATTCTTTACCAGCTGAGCCACAAGGGAAGTCCTGGTTGTTTCAGCTGATGGATTAAATCAGCTTTCACTATGATAACTGAAGTGCTTGGAAAGCTGCAGCAGTCAGATGTAATTTCAGTTAACTTCCATTTTGTGTTTGGGAAGCCCTGACTACAAATTCCAGCTTTGTGTTTAATCTGTGGGTAATAAACCAAAATTGACCTAAGTATTTTCTTTTCCTGTAGTTCCCCAGTATACCCAGTACAACATAATTGTTTCATAAATCATCTCCAGTTATGGTTTTACCAGAAATAAAATACATTACATCTAGTTATCTTTTAAAGATAATTTGAATGGTTCATTATCCCATATATACAACTTATCAAACCTGTCTTGTGAGTCAGTATACACTTCATCAACACCAGCAAAGTTTGAATAAACAAGAAGTTTATGAGTCTTAAATGATAATTATCACAATCTAATGAATTGCATAAATCATTTATAATGAAGGGAAATAAACAAGTACACTGAGATGAGCATATTAATAACATAGGTTTTTCAAAAGCAATGAGTACTTTAGTACGGTATATTTGCAGACAGCAAGAACTTGAATTTTATTTGTAAAATAATTAGTAGCTAATCTAAAGGGATATAACTGATCTACTGGCAATATTTTACACTGAAAAATATTTATTTTATCTTTGAAGGAAATTATTCTGATAATACCCCTTGATTTGAAAGTCAATATTAAGAGGGAAAAAATGAAGATTGATTTAAGTTCAGACTGACGAACCTAAAATTTATTTCAAAATATGAATTATTATACCATGCTTCACAATTCCAAGTAATGTGTGATATGCTATCATTTTTGGTGATCTGCTCATTCAAGTGCTAATTGGACTATAGCCTACCAGGCTCCTCTGTCCATGGGATTCTCCAGGCAAGGATATTGGAGTGGGTTACCATTTCCTTCTACATGGGATCTTCCAGACCCAGGGAATGAACCAGCATCTCCTGTGTCTCCTGCAGTGCAGGTGGATTACCACTGAGCCACCTGGGAAGCCCCACCAGGTAGCAAACGTAATTAGTAAAACCACTCTTTTCCTCAAGTAACACCCCTCTTTTCCTCAAGTAACATGCATACTTTCTAGGCTAATATATTTTATATAAGTATTTTATTTCTCTTGACTTTACTTAACCATCATCTTCTTGTCCACAGTTCAGTTTGAAGACAGAGATTTTTCCAATCCAGTGAACTTTCAGTTTACATGTATTGCTGAGTTCCCTTGCTGTTCACCTGAAACTGCTGAAATATTGTTAATTGGCTATATTCCAATACACAAGAAAGAAAGAAAGAAAGTTTGGGGGGGGGAGAAAAAAAAGATAAATATTATATCATAGTAGCACTGTCTCTTATTTGAAATCTACATGTTTATTCACCAGTTAGTTTATGCAATAACAATACACCATGCTCTGTGGTGGTAAGTTTGATGTATTAAAATGACCAAGATAAAACCTTAATATCAAGAGTTCCTAGCTGATAGTGAAAAAGAGTTATATTTAAAAATAAGCATGATTTAATGTAAATGTCATTTTTGTGATTTATGCCTAAAACTTAGTATTGAAGAAAGAGCCATACCCCAGCTAGGCCACTGAGATTTTATTCACTGAGGAGGTTCCAAGTGAGCAAATTGGAAATTGTCATGATCAGAGCCATAAATGAAGCCTAGAGCCATTTTAGGGATGGAAAACACCATGCCCTACCACAGTACATGTACAGAGACAAATCCCCAGCTGCAAACTTCAGGAACTGAGCGGCCACTCAGAAGTAACTCTGAATAGTACAGCAGGCAGCAAGAAGCCAACGCCTGCGAAAGAACTAGTGTATGGACATCAAAGTTAAAAGGTGAGGGGTGATGACCTTTAAAAAATGTCGCTGTTCATGGCTTCCCTTTTTTCAGCTAACCTACTTACAGAGGTGAACCAGTTAGATCTCAAGAACCAGGACATAATAAATATAGTTTAATACTTGGAATCCATGAAGAAGTGTCATTTTATAATATTTTTGATAAGTATTTCTTACAATATAGACATAATTTCCAAGCACTAGATTATTCACTGCCATTTTATTCAAGGAAAATGATAAAAATACAGACATATCCTTATTATTTTCCCATAAGATAATTGTAGTTGCTTTCATTGATCAGTTTCATATGCATGGTATTTTTTTTTTTTAATTTACTTTTTCCATGAGAAGAACTCAAGGGCTATTTCTCTCCAATGTGTTAAAATCAATGCTCATCACTCCAAGTCTATAAAACTAGTATATTCTAGTAAATGCATAGAATAAATGTCAAAGGAACTGTGGTACAATAGAAAAACAAAAGCCTGTTCACACAGTCTTTGTCATAAATTCTTGGCAGAGAGCTCCTAAAACCCCTGGGAGGTCCTGACTGATAGGTGTGTCTGTGTTATGCGTAGTGAGCTCCTCTGACCACCCCTGGGTTTATGGTGATGAGAGACTCTTGGGGCCCCCAGACAACTTCAAGATGGGGACTGGTCACCAGAGGAGGCAACTGAGCCACCATGGAGACGAAAATATACAACAGGGAAAAGATGGCCTCTTCACCAAGTTGTTTTGGGAAAGGTGAACAGTGCATGTGAATCAATGAAGTTAGAACACACCCTTTCATCAAACACAAATATAAACTCAAAATGGCTTAAAGACTTAAACATAAAGCATGAACCATTAAAACTCCTGGAAAAGAAGATATGCAAAACATTCTCTGACATATTGATAAACCATATAATGCTTCCTTAGGTCAATCTCGCAAGCAAAAGAAATAAAAACAAAAATAAACAAATGGGACCCAATCAACCTTACAACCTTTTGCACAGCAAAGGAAACCATAAACAAAATGAAAAGACAACTTACAGACTCTGAGAAAACATTTTCAAGTGATGTGACCAACAGGGCTTAATTTCCAAAATATACAAATAGCTCATACAATTCTACAATGAAACAAACAACTCACTTGAAAAATAGGCGGAAGACCTACACAGGTATTTGTCCAAAAAGAAATACAGATGGCCAATAAGCACATGAAAAGATAGTCGACATCACTAATTATTAGGGAAATGCTAATCAGAACCCCTGAATTTAGAATTGGCCAGAGAGAAACATGGTAACCTGGTGACCCCATTTGTGGCTGGCATCTGAAGTGAGGAAAGTCTTGTGGTATCGAGTCCTCAATATCAGAATTTAATTGAATTATAGGATATCCAGTGGGTTTCAGAGAATTGAAGAATTGTTTGAAAAATGATAGAGAAACACACCAGAGAACTGGGATGTAGGAATAGACCAATAGAGGAGATTATCTTACTTAGAGAGATAAAGTCCTTAATAATGGCAATGTGCATTTGGGAAAAAAATAATTAGTTTAATCAGAATCAGAAATATTTCATACAGGTTCATCAGGAGCTTCACTTGGTGCAATCTGGAAGGTCATGTAAGAAAAAAAAAATGAAAGCAAAGATTATGGCTTTATCCCTATGTGTGGTGGAGAAGAAAAGGAAACCATTTAGTGAGCAGTTCAAGGTTTTCAAAATTCAGCATCATATGCATTAAAGAAGTGCAGAATGGAAATGGAACATCAGAGGTGGCAGTGTCGGGGACACTCTGCTGCTGAAATAAAAATGATAGAGAGGAAATTCTTTTGCAACTGAAGTCCTAGAAAATTCAAAAGGAGAGGAAAACAAAGTTTTAGGGAAGAGGGAGCACAAACTCTAGGTACAGAGGCTTCTGAGGACACAAATTTTCCAAGTTTCAGCAACATTCCTCAATCAGAAATAGCTGAA
Organism: Capricornis sumatraensis; assembly: GCF_032405125.1. NCBI lineage: Eukaryota > Metazoa > Chordata > Mammalia > Artiodactyla > Bovidae > Capricornis > Capricornis sumatraensis. Next base: position 8,515,663 of record NC_091089.1, on the reverse strand, counting down.
TGTGTTTCTCCAACGGAGACAAGTGTGGGGACAAGACAATTCCACCACTGGGGGAAGGAGCTCACAGATGCATGGAATTCCTACAGAGAAAAGGACAAGTCAGTATGTTGACATGTTATTGTAAATAAGCTTTGGAGAGTTGCAGAGCTGGCATAAAATACTTGTGATTGAGGGTGATTGTGTGTCCTCGGTCTCTCAGTTATGCCTGACTCTTTGTGACCCCAAGGTCTGTAGCCCACCAGGTTCCTCTGTCCATAGGATTTCCCAGGCAAGAACACTGGAGTGGTTGCTATTTACTTCTCCAGGGGATCTTCCTGACCCAGGGATTGAACCCATGTCTTTTGTGTCTCCTGGATTGGCAGGCAGATTCTTCAAAACATATAATTTAAGGTTCTGATATCAAGAGATAATAGAGACTATTTATAAATGAGACTTCATTCAAGACAGCATTATGGGACAAGAAATAGATAAAAAAAGGTAGACAAGAGTAGAAATTCATAATATACAGATTGGTCATTAAGAAAAAGACTAGGACATCATGTAAGAGTAGTCACCACGAAAAATTCTCATTTTCAAGAAGACTGGACTATTTAAAATATTATTCTCTTAGAGTGAACATTCTTGTTTTGATAACTGGTTGCCCTATATATGGTAACCAATACAATAAAATATCTTAGTTGGAGATCTCTGCTGGTTGGGTTTTATATATATGACCATTTTATGAGATTCTGAATATTAACAAGTTGCCATTCTGGAAAAAGTGAAGAAAAAAATCACAATTTGTTTTATTTTCTCTGTCTACATAGTCTTCCAGAATAGACTCTGATGCTGGGAAATATTGAGGGCAGGAAGACAAGAAGGCGACAGAGGATGAGATGGTTGGATGGTATCATTGACTCAATGGACATGAGTTTGAGCAAACTCAGGGAGATGGTGAAGGACAGGGAAGCCTGGTGTGCTGCAGCCCATGGAGTCGCAAAGAGTCAGGCATGACTAAGCAACTGAATAACAGCAACAGAAAAAGAATATACATACATAACAACAACAATTATATTTCAGTTAAAATCTGCAGATTGGGAAACAGAATCCAAGCTGCAAATAAATGTCTGAATGAGACATTCTTCCTAGAAGTAAATAGGGAAAAAGAAAGGCAGGGTGTGTGGGGGGGTAATTTTATAAAGTAACTTTTCCAAGAGAGTACAGGTAAATTGTGTTACACGGATTGATGAACCTAATTGTCTTCAGTAAATCATAGACCTAAATCGGTTCACATTTTTCATATTATATGTTCCTGAGTAAGCTGATAGTGCCAAGATACAACCCCAGAGATGTCATATTTCATATTTCACATATCTCATCTCTTTTACCTGTGGTGAATTCACTTCACAGATAAGGGTATAACATGAGGTAGGACATTTTTTAAAAAAGCAAAGGAAAAACGACCAGAGGGAGAGAGACAATACTTAAAAATACTCTGTAATCAGTCTTCTGTACTCCTGGTCTGAAATGTTTTATTGAGTCTGCACACGTATTTGGCTTCGTGATTATTTGTGCAATTAAGTCAAAGTGTGAATACCTTATTCAAAGGCCCATATTGAAATGATGCAGAGATTTGAGGAGCAGAGAAGGGCACTGGGTATTTCAGCATATCTTCAAAAAATGGCAAACTCCGGGAGATGGTGAGGGACGGGGGCCCTGGCACGCTGCAGTCCACGGGGGATGTGAAGTGTCGGACACGACTTGGTGACTGAACAACAGCAACGTTGAGCATACACCCCTGATGTGGTCAACAGTCTCTAAACAGTTCAGAGACATTGTACGAGAGACATCATTTACTTCCTACTTTATCACTCAGACTGAAGCCCTCTCTCTCCTCTTTGTTGTGAGTCTGATGCAGCTGCCAGCGTTCAGCACTCAACAGTGTGGGGAGCAATACCTTTGAAGACAAACAGAAAATGAAACTGATCAGTCGGACCTACCTATGCCTCCCAAACATATTTCCCTTCTTATTTTCTCTGCAATATTGTGAAACAACTTTTATGTTCCTTGACATTCAAGTAGTAAGGTTATATTTTATTAAAGTACCTTTTCCTCACATGGTATAATATTTTGGTTCCAGACTAGGGATAGAAGAGACGTAATAGACATGAAGTGAAGTAGAAAACTGCAGGAGAGAGAAAACACAGAGAGACACACACACAGAGACATGATGAGATCCCTTCATTTCTAGGCTTATTATACAATTGATATATGGTGAGTCTACTGAATGAATTTCGAAGTATTTCATTTTATACAAGATGTTTTAATTTTGTTAGTTTCATTATGTTGGAAATTTTTATTACGGTTGTTTCCACAGTAAAGTAACAAATAACCTCAGGTTAACTGTGGCAAAAATCTGCAGAGGCTTTATAGGCTTCCTTAAACAATGCAGTTTCAAGCTTACCTAGTAGACTGTAATGCATGAAAATGCTATTTTTATTGGGATGCTGAGAGAAAGAGTGTGATTTTATAATCAGCTTTTCATGACAAAAATTAATCTACTAACTGATAGTCTTTTCCATGGCAGGTTTTTGAAAATATTGTATTACAAGTATCAGTTTTGTTTCTCTTCTCATGCATAGCAAGCAAAAGAAAAAAAAAAAAAACTTCCATCTACTTTCAACAAAGATGAGCATATGGCTCCCTGTCAGTTTCAGATCTTTTCTCCTTGAATTGCTAACAGAAAACAATTAGTAAAAGACATCAAGCCTATTCATGAATCTTTTTTTTTTTTTCTTAACCCTCTTTCAAATACATAAGGCATGTTCTTGTGGGATTCATTCAATCAAAATTTATACACATTTTCATTTACATATTCAAGATTAAAAAGAATTTTCCAGCAGAAAATAAATTAGAAACGTTAAACAGCATATTTATTCACTATGGGAAGAATGAAATGCCACATTTACCTAAGGAGAAAGCACTTTCTACACCCAGATAAATTCATTCATTATTTCAGATATTTGTTGACACCTACTGTGTGCCAGAAACTGAGCAAGCTTGAAGCACTACTTGCTTTCCTTAAGTTTATAATCTAAGCAAACTCTATACAATGGATTTCCAAATATACATTCAAATTCAGGAATGGGATCTCCCATGGGTTCTGCCTCTGAAATCTTAATAATGAAATGTTGATAAATTCAGAGACCTGTAATTGTGTTGGAATTAACTGTTAAATATGAAAACATATTGGACAGTCAATCTTCAAAATGCAAAAGAGCACATAACATTTCACCCTCTTGTCCAAATCTACTTGTACATTTATTTTCTTCTTAAAATATTTCATTTACATGTGGTCAAGTTTTTCTGTACTTCCAGTTAGACTGAGCACACACAATCTCTTTTTGAACGTTTTGCACTGTCCTCTTAGCTCAGTTGGTAAAGAGTCCACCTGCAATGCAGGAGACCCCAGTTTGATTCCTGGGTGGGGAAGATCTGCTGAAGAAAGGATAGGCTACCCACTCCAGTATTCTGGCCTGGAGAATTCCATGGCCTTTGTTTAGTTCCAAATAGAACTCGTAGAATGTCAAGGTGATCTTGCCCGTTATTCAAATAGTCTAATACTTATTTTATTTACAATGTACTCATTTGAGATATCATAGTCTTTGATCTTTTCTAATTTTCACCTTGTCTGAATGATTTTAATGTGAGCTAGTTAAATCCCACTCTGCCAAAGTCATGTTACACACTCCTACTTTAGAATTCGGGGATGTAAAGATTAAATTGCACACAGGCTCAGAAGCTAAATTTAAAGATAATGAAATGTTATTTTGTATAACAGATTTATGGATGGTAGTGGACACAAACTCAAATACTACAATTTTTGTTTTTACTTGAGGGCAAGAGGAGAAAGGGGTTACAGAGGATGAGATGGTTGGATGGCATCACCAAATCAATGGACATGAGTTTGAGCAAAGTCTGGGAGACGGTGAAGCACAGGGAAGCCTGACGTGCTGCAGTCACTGAGGTCACAAAGAGTCACAACTTAGTGACTGAACAATATCTGAATTTTATTTTCTAAAAAATGCTCACATTGCCAAAAAACAATCAGTTTTTGCCTTTCAAAAGTTAAGGATGATGATACATGTAGCAGCTAGTGTCACCTGTAGAGATGGCCTTCTGCGGGCACATCTCTGTTACCAAAATTCTGTGAGCTTGCACAAGAATAATCAGTTTAAGCGGATGACAGTGAGCAGTTCCAGCTGTGCTGCTGATCAAGACTGTGGTTCACTCCTGGGATTTCATCCTCCAGACAGGGAGAGGGACCATGTGGAAATTGCTGTGTTTGTTTCCCGAGACTGTCTTTCGACACAAGTGCTTCTAGTGATCTTTTTTCCTTCTGCAACCAGGAACATGAGTTACACTCTAACAGACCTATAAAATACCTGCGGTCTAGGTCTCCGCTCACCTAGTCCTTTTATGTGCACTTGGCAACGATCCAAACGCACTGAGCAATCTTTTTGAAAATATATCTTCGGTTATGTCTCCTCTTAGACAACTATGGAAGTTATAAAACACCAAACATAGTGATTACAATAGTATGCATGGAAGATCATTTATAATTTATAAAACAGCTTATTCTTCCTCAGTCTCTATATCCAAAGATTGTCAGAATATGCAGACATATCCTTCAGTGGACATAGTATTATGGCTTTTGGAAAACGAATTGTGTGCTTAAAAAAATGTGTGTATAAATTATTTTATTTTAAGGCAGTGTTATTCAAAAATTGCTTAATATTTTGATGGGCTTTAAAAAGGCAGTTTTATAGGTATAGACTGTTACTAATATATATTCTACTGGGGAATTTATATGCACTGTAGTTGGAATAAGCAAAATGCTTCTCTTAGTTTAATACATGTGACAACTAAGGAAAACATGTAGTGCATTCGACATCCTCAGTTCTCATGTATTATTTGCGGGGGAGGGAGCTTACCAAGGATTATGAGATGTGTATTTCTCTGAATGATTTTCCTGTCATTTAAAACCTATTAAAATTACACTTATTCAAATGTCATTTAAAAACTCATTCATTTAAGGAGTTTGTTGGTACCACAAATAAATTGCTCTGTTCAGTGAAGAAACATTTTCAAATGTAATTGATCTTTGCTGTACTGACTCAGAATCAAGTCAATATAGTGGTATTATCCTAGCAAAAATGTTGACTTGAAATACCCCACTAAGTATGCCCTATTTTCATTTCCAAAAATCTTTAGAAATACAGTCCCTGAAAAATGAACATCTGTGAATCTATTGTGAATCTATGGATTTCTTAGTAAATTTTATCTGAAATAAGTATATAATCTATTTGGGTAAAATCTCTGTTGAAATGACATCTGGTTCCCTGGCTCTGTCAATTCCAAACTAGTGATTTTGTGAAATTTCTATTTTTAATTTTTAAAATTGCTGCAGGCACATAGTATCAGAATTTGTGATTTTCAACTGACCAAAATATGCTGAAAACATATAATGGAGGCTAAGTAACCTGTATAGGAAACTAGACTACTGAATATTTCATATGAGAAAGGGATACAGAACTTAAACTTTAACACTTATTTCTTAATTGCTGTGTTATTTAACCCAGCTTTGATTTCAGTAAACATTTTCATGGGAACATCTGACTTTGTCAGTTCCATAATTCATATTTTTATTTTCCATTGCCTCTTTATTAGTTAAAGATTTTGGTTTTGATTTGTTTTGTTTTTAACAGGTAAACATATGACCCCCAAGTCATATTCCTAGAACATTCTACTCAAATTAATTTCATCTTGAATTGAGATGACAAGCATTTTTATTGCCAAAGAAAAAGTGTGCCCTTACAAGCTGGGGAGTGAATTAAAGATTATTATCCTTCCCTTATCCATCTAATAACATTTCTTATACACAAAAATAGGAGTTGCCTTGCTACCTTTTCCTTTTTTAAAAAATATATTTTAATATAAAATTATTTATTTTAATTGGAGGTTAATTACTTTACAATATTGTATTGGTTTTGCCATACATTGACATGAATCTGCCACAGGTATACATGTGTTTCCCATCCTGAACCCCCCTCCCTCCTCCCTCCCCGTACCATTCCTCTGGGTCATTCCAGTGCACCATCCCCAAGCATCCAGTATCATGCATTGAACCTGGACTGGCGATTCATTTCATATATGATATTATACATAATTCAATGCCATTCTCCCAAATCATCCCACCCTCTCCCTCTCCCACAGAGTCCAAAAGACTGTTCTATACATCTGTGTCTCTTTTGCTGTCTCACATACAGGGTTACTGTTACCATCTTTCTAAATTCCATATATATGCGTTAGTATACTGTATTGGTGTTTTTCTTTCTGGCTTACTTCACTCTGTATAATAGGCTCCAGTTTCATCCACCTCATTAGAACTGATTCAAATGAATTCTTTTTAATGGGTGAGTAATATTCCATTGTGTATATGTACCACAGCTTTCTTATCCATTCATCTGCTGATGGGCATCTAGGTTGCTTCCATGTCCTGGTTATTATAAACAGTGCTGCGATGAACATTGGGGTACATGTGTGTCTTTCAATTCTGGTTTCCTCGGTGTGTATGCCCAGCAGCGGGATTACTGGGTCATAAGGCAGTTCTATTTCCAGTTTTTTAAGGAATCTCCACACTCTTCTCCATAGTGGCTGTACTAGTTTGCATTCCCACCAACAGTGTAAGAGGGTTCCCTTTTCTCCACATCCTCTCCAGCATTTATTGCTTGTAGACTTTTGGATCACAGCCATTCTGACAGGCGTAAAATGGTACCTTATTGTGGTTTTGATTTTCATTTCTTTGATAATGAGTGATGTTGAGCATCTTTTCATGTGTTTGTTAGCCATCTGTATGTCTTCTTTGGAGAAATGTCTATTTAGTTATTTGGCCCATTTTTTGATTGGGTCGTTTATTTTTCTGGAATTGAGCTGCATAAGTTGCTTGTATATTTTTGAGATTAGTTGTTTGTCAGTTGCTTCATTTGCTATTATTTTCTCCCATTCTGAAGGCTTTCTTTTCACGTTGCTTATAGTATCCTTTGTTGAGCAGAAGCTTTTAAGTTTAATTAGGGCCCATTTGTTTATTTTTGCTTTTATTTCCAATATTCTGGGAGGCGGGTCATAGAGGATCCTGCTGTGATTTATGTCGGAGAGTGTTTTGCCTATGTTCTCCTCTAGGAGTTTTGTAGTTTCTGGTCTTACATTTAGATCTTTAATCCATTTTGAGTTTATTTTGTGTATGGTGTTAGAAAGTGTTCTAGTTTCATTCTTTGACAAGTGGTTGACCTGTTTTCCCAGCACCACTGAATCCAAATATATGTTACCTACTATTGGTCTACAGTCCATGGGGTCCTCAAACAGTCAGAAATGACTTAGCCACTCAACAACAACATTTATTATAATAATATATAATTATGGCTTCCCAGGTGGCAGTAGTGGTAAAGAAATCGCCTGCCAATGCTGTGAACACAAGAGATGTGGGTTCCATCTGTGGGTCAGGAAGATCCCCTGGAGAAGAGCCTGGAAACCCACTCCAGTACTCTTGCCTGGAGAATCCCATGGACAGAGAAGCTTAGGGGGCTACAGTCCACAAGGTCACAAAGAGACAGGCACAACTGAAATGACTTAGCATGCATGAATGAATGAATGTTTTCTAATACATGTACTTGAAAGAAAAGTGAAAAGTTAGTCATTCAGTCATGTTGGAATTTTTTGCAACCTCATGGGCTGGCTCAACAGGCTCCTCTGTCTATGGAATTTTTCACACAAGAGTACTGGAGTGGGTAATTTTCCTGACCCAGGAATCAAACTTGAGTCTCCTGTATTGCAGGCAGATTCTTTACCACTGAGCCACCGGGGAAGCCCCTGTTTTCTAACATACTTACTTAAAGGTATACATTTTCTTCCTCTGCCAGAGCTGTGAGGGGTTAGTCTTGGCTTTCATAGTGAGAATCTGGAGGGGTTCATGGAGGTAAACTCCAGGAAAAGGTGGAGACCACTCTAAGACTAGCTAAGATACCTACAAGTGATTGCCAAAATCCCCTAATTAAAACAGCTCCTGTGCTTTGACATTTGTCTGATAATGCCAGTCCCACTCCTAATTCCTGTTGAGATTTTCCCAGGTCTCCCCTAATTTAATGAATCCATCTGTTATCTGGGTATGTGATCTTTCTCCCTACTGCTGCTGCTGCTAAGTCACTTCAGTCGTGTCCAACTCTGTGCGACCCCACAGACGGCAGCCCACCAGGCTCCCCCGTCCCTGGTATTCTCCAGGCGAGAACTCTGGAGTGGGTTGCCATTTCCATCTCCAATGCATGAAAGTGAAAAGTGAAAGTGAAGTCGCTCAGTAGTGTCCAACTCTTAGTGACCCCATTGACTGCAGCCTACCATGCTCCTCCATCCATGGGATTTTCCAGGCAAGAGCACTGGAGTGGGGTGTCATTGCCTTATCCGTTCTCCCTACTATAAGAACCAAAATATTTATGTTGTTGCTCAGTCACTAAGTTGTGTCTGACTGCAACCCCATGGATGACTGCAGCACTCCAGACTCCTCTGCCTCCACTATCTCCTAGAGTTTGCTCACACTCATGTCTATTGAGTTGGTGATGCCATCCAACTATCTCATCCTCTGTCACCCCCTTCTCCTCCTGCCTTCAGTCTTTCCCAGCATCAGGTTCTTGTCCATTGAGTTGGCTCTTCTCATCAGGAGACCAAAATATTGAAGCTTCAGCTTCAGCATCAGTTCTTTCAATGAATATTGAGGGTTGACTATAGGGAGCTTTTTCTACAAAGTAACGTCTTTGCTTTGTAATGCGCTGTCTAGGTTTGTCATACCTTTCCTTCCAAAAAGCAAACGTCTTCTAATTGAATGGCTGCAGATAATATTTATACACTGTCTCTTTAATAACAGAAAAATCAAACATCAGTAAAGAAATTACACACACAGTACAGATCCATCTGCTGGTTAATGACTAAATTTTCTTTTTTGTTTTCTCACTTTCTCTCTTTCCTTTATACTCATATATCTCAGCTTTTTTATTAAAATAATCAGTATGGGCATTATTTTGTGCCTGTAGATGCTCTTGCAGAATATATGAATTCTCATTTATCCCATCAAGGGGTTTTCAATTGTCTAAGTGAATGAATCATTGGCACCAACATTTCCTTCTGTTTGTTTTTCCTCTTTTTCACTGCCTAGCATATATGCAGCTCAGCAGTATACTGTTCCTTATTATGCCTACTGTATTAGCAACAATGATATGGCTAACAGGCTTAGGAGAATTGTTCATTTTATGCTTCATTTAGTAGGTAATAGACTTGTTGGTAGATTTGTGCTGCTGAAAAATCCTCCCATGCTCTCTGAGCTTGTACTGTACAAGGAAGTAGCAGGAGAAATGCCTTGTTGAAAGAATGTAATTGAATTTTCATTTACTTGCTTTCCTTAGGAAGTGGCTACATTAAAAGCAAATATTCACACCTAGTTTGAATGTTGAAGACACAGTTTCAGGGTAAGTTTTGGAGGCTTAAGAGCTATGGAAGATAATAGCAGAATTGTGGGTTTTGCATGACGGATAACGTATCACACATATAGTTTGATTAAGCCTCAGATGGATTCCAGGATGAAATCCTTTATGAAAAAAAATGTCAGCGTATCTTCTTATTCCATAGGGTTACAGTCTTTTAAAAAAGCATCACACATATGCACTACATCATACATATGCACTACAAAGAAACGTCAATTGCATAGGGCATGATATATATCACGTCTGACTCTGGGAAACCATAGCCAGACAGGCTTTTCTCTCCATGGAATTCTCCAACAAGACTACTGCAGACAGTTGCCATTTCCTTCTCCTGGGGATCTTCTTAAGTTCAGTTCATTTGCTCAGTCCAGTCTGACTCTTTGCCACCACATGGACTGCAGCACGCCAGGCCTCCCAGAGTTTACTCAAACTCATGTTCATTGAGTCGGTAATGCCATCCAGCCATCTCATCTTCTATCGCCCCATTCTCCTCCTGCCTTCAATCTTTCCCAGCATCAGTGTCTTTTCAAATGAATCAGTTCTTCACATCAGGTGGAAAAATTATTGTAGCTTCGGCTTCAACATCAGTCCTTCCAGTGAATATTCAGGACTGATTTCCTCTAGGATAGACTGGTTGGATTTCCTTGTAATCCAAGGGACTCTAAAGAGTTTTCCAACACCACAGTTCAAAAGCACCAGTTCTTTGGCACTCAGCTTTCTTTATAGTACAACTCTCACATCCATACATGACTACTGGAAAACCATAGCTTTCACCAGATGGACCTTTGTTGGCAAGTAATGTCTCTGCTTTTTAATATGCTGTTTAGGTTGGTCATAACTTTTCTTGCAAGGAGTAAGCATCTGTTAATTTCATGGCTGCAATCACCATCTGCAATGGTTTTGGAGCCCAAGAAAATAAAGTCTGTCACTGTTTCCACTGTTTTCCCATCTATCTGCCATGAAGTGATGGGACCAGATGCCATAAACTTGGTTTTCTGAATGTTGAGGTTTAAGTCAGCTTTTTCACTCTCCTCTTTCACTTTCATCAAGAGTCTCTTTAGTTCTTATTCACTTTCTGCCATAAAGGTGGTGTCATCTGCATATCTGAGGTTATTGATATTTCTCCCGGCAATCTTGATTCCAGCTTGTGCTTCATCCAGCCTGCCATTTCTGCATATAAGTTAAATAAGCAGGGTGAGAATATACAGCCTTGACGTACTCCTTTCCCTATTTAGAACCAGTCTGTTGTTCTATGTCCAGTTCTAACTGTTGCTTCCTGACCTACATACAGATTTCTCAAGAGGCAGGTCAGGTGGTCTGGTATCCTATCTCTTTAAGAATTTTCCTCACTTTGTTGTGATCCACACAGTCAAAGGGTTTGGCATAGCCAATAAAGCAGAAATAGATGGGTTTTTTTTTGGAACTCTCTTGCTTTTTTGATAATCCAATGAATGTTGGCATTTTGATCTCTGGCTCCTCTGCCTTTTCTAAATCCAGCTTGAACATCTGGAAGTTCATGGTTCACGTACTTTTGAGGGATCTTCCTGGCCCAGGGATCAAACCCTCGTCTTCTGCATTGCAGGCAGATTATTTACCATCTGAGCCTTCAGGGAAGCCTGATACATAGCAGATCAAAAGACCAAAGTGACTTAATCTTCTTTATTACTCTGCGAATGTCCTCAGAGGTGAGCCACACGTCATCAGGTGAGAAATATGCCTTCAACTGGTCTTTTTTTTTTTACATTTGAATAGAAAATTTATTATTTTCATTTTCCAAATCTTTTCTTTTTCTATCAGGGGAAAAAATAATGAAATCTTAAGGACAGTTGTCACTTGCTGCCAAATTGAGCATAGTCTTTCTCTGGTGGTTTATTCGCTAAGTCATGTCCGACTCTTGCAACCCCATGGACTGTAGCCTACCAGGCTCCTCTGTCCATGGGATTCTCCAGGCAAGAATGCTGGAGTGGGTTGCCATTTCCTTCTCCATTTAACTGGTCTTATACCAGTTATACCACCAGTTGGAGTATATGGAGTTTATAGGGGGACCTGTTGAATATAATTTTACTTTTAAATACTAATATATACTAACAAATTTAGCAGTTTTAAGATGATGGCCTATTTTGTTTCCCCTCTGTCTCTTTTTTAATTCTTTCCTTTTTCATGATCCAAGAAAAAATTTAAAGCAAAATGTTAACATTTCTGTCATTGTTACTTTGGCTTATTTATCTATTGATTGTATTTCTCTGCTAATAAGGATAGGCTATTTTATGCTACAAAACCAAATAGTGCCTAGATCATCTTAGCTTAATTCAAAAATGTATGCTTCTTTTTCTTTCTTTTTTTTTGAGAACTAAGTGTGTAAAATTGGTTTAATTATCTAATGATTGAGATGAATGAATTCTTATGTCTGTTATTTTAGCTTATGGAAATTTAGAATTTATAGTACAATTTTAATTTTACTCATTAGAAATGATCAAAGGCAGGTTGCATACTTTATTATTAATAAGAATAACATGAGTTCTACAATTTAAAAAAATTTAGATTTAAATTCCCAATTGATAATATTCTTATGAACAAATTGACTCTGTGATCTTAAGCAAATCAAAATGTTCTGATCTTGATTTTCTTATGTGAAAAATAAAACTATGATTTCTACACATGGGAGAAAGAATACGTGAGATTCCTTCTGCATGGAAAGAACCAATGCCATGTCTGAAACCCAGGAGATGTCAATAAATGTTACTTTTATTTTCTTCATTTTCTTTCTGGTTTTTATCAGAAATAGCTTGATATAATAAACAAAGAAAATATGAGGTTACTGCACTAAAGCATATTAAGAGAGGTATTTGTTCTCATGTCCATCTAGGAAAATAAAACACCCACAGTAGAGATCTCCACAGGTTCATTCCTTCTGAAATCCTAAAGAAGAAAAATCCTAAAGAAGATGGGGAGAGAACAAGGAGGGGAGGCATGGGAGAGGGGAGAAAGGAGGAGATGGAGAAGAAAGAAGAGTTGAGACATGGAAACAAACTTATGGTTACTGAAGGAGAGAGGGAGGGGGATGGGATACCCTGGAAATTTGGAAGAGACTTATGCACACTAGGACATATAAAATAGAAAAACACCAAGGACCTAGTGCATATTACAGGGAACTCTACTCAATATTTTGTGATAACCTATATGGGGAAAGAATCTGAAAAAGCATATATATATAAACATACATACATACATATATGTGTGTGTGTGTATATATAATTTATGTAAGCATGTATGAAAGTGAAAGTGAAAGTTGCTCAGTCGTGTCTGACTCTTTGCGACCCCATGGACTGTAGTCCATGGGATTCTCTAGGCCAGAGTGCTGGAATGGGTAGCCTTTCCCTTCTCAGGAGATCTTCCCAACCCATGGACCGAACCCAAGTCTCCCACATTACAGCTGAGCCACAAGGAAAGCACTTATGCATGTATATATGTATACATATACATATATATATATATATATATATAAATCACTTTGCTGTAAACCTTAAACTGACACATTGTGAATCAACTATATTTCAATTTAAGAATTAAGCTAATTTAAAAACATGGACAGTCTGTATCCTGCTGCCATTTTTAAGGGATTTAGAAACTGCTAGGCCTGTGCTCTCTTAAATGTAAGATAGCTACTATTTTCTATTGGAGAAGGGAATGGCAACCCACTCCAGTATTCTTGCCTGGAGAATCCCATGGCCAGAGGAGCCTGGCAGGCTATAGTCGATGGGGTCGCAAGAGTCGGACACGACTTAGCGACTAAACCACCAACCACTGCTTTCTATAATTATATAGTCTTTAGCTTATCAGGCCCCCAAATTTGGAGTAAACTTAAGTTCATGTCTCTGATTTATCCGTCCTTGATGGGGCTGAATTCTGAAGGTGAGAAACAGCCCTTGCAGTATTCATTTGTGCTTCAGGCAGAGTAGGAATTATGTGAAGTCAGAACAGCAGTGAGTGTAAATAAATCCACTTGTCCTAGTGGGTATCATGGTAACTTAAACAAATTAAAATATCGTCTATTCCAGACAGTTCATCCAAATGAACTTGATTTCCGAAGCACATGCTGATAAATAAAACCATTGTTGCAGAGAGATGATTGCTATTTACATATTATATTCTTAGCACCCTCATCTAGGCAAAACACTCTTGGGCCTAAGAGGCACCAATTGGGTAATTACCCAGGTGACTTAGGCTAGTGTCCCAATTTTAGTTAGGTAAGTGTTCATCATAGTTTTCTTCATGCTTTCATCTAATAACTAAATTTATTTGACTTTACAAGTTATCAAATTTCAAGGTGCTTACACATTTTATTTGTTATTGTTGTTTAGTTGCTAAGTCGTGTCTGAGCTCACCAGGCTTCTCTGTCCAAGGGATTCTCAGGCAAGAATACTGGAGTGGGTTGCCATTTCACTCTCTGTGGGTTCTTCCCAATGCAGGAACCAAACCAGAGACTCCTGAATTAGCAGGCGGATTCTTTATCAATGGGCCACCAGGGATGCCTGACCCACTTTAAAGATAACATTATTATTTTTTTTTTCTTTACAACATAGTATTTGTTTTGCCATACATTAACATGAATCTGCCACAGGTGCACATGTCCCCCATCCTGAACCCCCCTCCCACTTCCCTCCCCATATCATCCCTCTGGGTCATCCCAGTGCACCAGCCCCAAGCATCCTGTATCATGCATCAAACCTGGACTGGCAATTCGTTTCACATATGATAATATACATGTTTCAATGCCATTAAATATTGTTAAAGCATTTAAAACTGAAATGTTCTGAAAGTTTTACTGAAAGTCCCTTAGAAAAAAATGTTTAGCACAAAATTATTTACCCAGTTCACATTCAGCAAATTGAAATTTATTTTTTAAGTAATTTATCCTCAAATTTGGACAATTTATAGAACTAGGTTTGAAAGCCAAATTCTTTGGGTAATGTTATTTTCACTGAAATTAAACTTTTTGCTAGTGTAAGGTTTTAATTATTGGTACTTTATAAAAGTGCCAACTTTGAAAGTTGGTACATTTACCCTTGTTTATCAATGATTTATTCTTATATAATTATACGAAGAACTCAGGGAAAGAGGAACTCAGTGAATATTGAAACTTGGAGAAAGTATATTGTATGTGGTAATTGTTTATTGAGCAACTATTTTGTCATAAGCACAGTGCTGGTGAGTTTGAAAGTGACAAAGCTATAAAAAATAAAATATTAATAATATAAGAAGCTCTTGCTATATGAATGTATGAAACAATCGTTTGAACAGGTGAGAAATTGATAATGAGGTCCATGTGATATTTGATTTTTCTGTGATAAAGATATTAAATATTCAGTTCAGTTCAGTTCAGTCGCTCAGTCGTGTCCAACTCTTTGTGACCCCATGAATCGCAGCACGCCAGGCCTCCCTGTCCATCACCAACTCCGGGAGTTCATTCAGACTCATGTGCATCAAGTTGGTGACGCCATCCAGCCATCTCATCCTCTGTCGTCCCCTTCTCCTCCTGCCCCCAATCCCTCCCAGTATCAGGGTCTTTTCCAATGAGTCAACTCTTTGCATGAGGTGGCCAAAGTATTGGAGTTTCAGCCTCAGCATCAGTCCTTCTAATAAACACCCAGGACTGGTTTCCTTTAGGATGGACTGGTTGGATCTCCTTGCAGTCCAAGGGACTCGCAAAAGTCTTCTCCAGCACCACAGTTCAAAAGCATACATTCTTTTGCACTCAGCTTTCTTCACAGTCCAACTCTCGTATCCATACATGACCACTGGAAAAACCATAACCTTGACTAGACGGACCTTTGTTTGCAAATTAATATCTCTGCTTTTTAATATGCTATCTAGGTTGGTTATAACTTTTCTTCCAAGGAGTAAGCGTCTTTTAATTTCATGGCTGCAATCACCATCTGCAGTGATTTTGGAGCCCAAATACTACATAAGTCAAATTTCTTTTCTCCTGAAGTTGTTACAACTGACTGAAAACTTAGAAAGTAGAATGATATTTATAGAGTTAATTATTTTTCATTTTGTCAATGAGGCCACTGTGAAAAAAAACACACAAAAACTCTCACTAAATATCTTAGTCTCTGTACCCTAGAAACAGAATCTGGGACAAAGGCTTATGCCTGACTATTTTGTTAAAGAGTTCAAGTTTAAGAAAATGAAAGTCAGTGAAAAGTTGACTAAGGAAAGCAAGGACGGGAGAGCCGATAACACAATTTATTGTTCATCCTGTTCCACCTGCTGAAATTCTGAATGGACTCTAGCATGCAACGATGATCTCTCTACAGTTACTCTCATGTTTGTTTCTCTGTCAAAAGTCTACAGTTCCATCAATTTATATTATGCAATGTTACCTAAAACACATCCTAAAATGGTTTTAACTCCTGTCCAGATGGAGTAACATAGACCAAATTTATCCTTCTACTGAAACTGCTAAAAAAAGAAAGAAAAAAATACTAACCAAATATTTTTTTAAAAAACTGATACAGACTTTGGATGTCAGCAGTGCAGGAAAGCAATTCCTAAGAAATAGTTACAAAAAGCATGACTCCTAAAATTGCCCAAATTATTGCCTCAAGCAAGCATTCAGGCTCCTGGGCAGACAACGAACCCTAGCAGGATGCTGTAGTCACTTGTTCGTCGAGGAGTGGAAGCTGTTCATCTAAGGAGCCCTGATGGCTGGAGTGTGAGGGCTTGAGAAGCAGAGAGAATTGCAGAGACAAAGACAGACAGATGGGCAGAACAAGAGGCAGAGAACACAGTGGAGTTCTGCTGAGGTCTTTCTTAGGTCTCCAGGCAAAAACTGACCAAATCATACATGTGAAGGAACTATCCAGTGTCTGAAAAATAACCACTGAGAAGAATTGCAGGTCAGTCAGTCAGTTCAGTTCAGTTGCTCGGTTGTGTCCGACTCTTTGCGACCCCATGAATTGCAGCACACCAGGCCTCCCTGTCCATCACCAACTTCCAGACTTCACTCAGACTCACGTCCATCGAGTCAGTGATGCCATCCAGCCATCTCATCCCCTGTCGTCCCCTTCTCCTCCTGCCCTCAATCCCTCCCAGCATCAGAGTCTTTTCCAATGAGTCAACTCTTCACATGAGGTGGCCAAAGTACTGGAGTTTCAGTTTTAGTATCAGTCCTTCCAAAGAACACCAAGGACTGATCTCCCTTAGGATGGACTGGTTGGATCTCTTTGCAGTCCAAGGGACTCTCAAGAGTCTGCTCCAACACCACAGTTCAAAAGCATCAATTCTTCAGCACTCAGGTTTCTTCACAGTCCAACTCTCACATCCATACATGACTACTGGAAAAACCATAGCCTTGACTAGACAGACCTTTGTTGGCAAAGTAATGTCTCTGCTTTTTAATATGCTATCTAGGTTGGTCATAACTTTCCTTCCAAGGAGTAAGCATCTTTTAATTTTATGGCTAAAATCACCATCTGCAGTGATTTTGGAGCCTGAAAAAATAAAGTCTGACACTGTTTCCACTCTTTCCCCATCTATTTCCCATGAAGTGATGGGACTGGATGCCATGATCTTCATTTTCTGAATGTTGAGCTTTAAGGCAGCTTTTTCACTCTCCTCTTTCACTTTCATCAAAAGGCTTTTGAGTTCCTCTTCACTTTCTGCCATAAGGGTGGTATCATCTGCATATCTGAGGTTATTGATATTTCTCCCGGCAATCTTGATTCCAGCTTGTGCTTCTTCCAGCCTAGCCTTTCTCATGATGTACTCTGCATATAAGTTAAATAAGCAGGGTGACAATATACAGCCTGACGTACTCCTTTTCCTATTTAGAACCAGTCTGTTGTTCCATGTCCAGTTCTAACTGTTGCTTCCTGACCTGCATATGAGTTCCAGTGGCTGCGCTTTGCTGGAGCAGCCATGAAGAGATACCGCACGTCCAAGGTAAGAGAAACCCAAGTAAGACAGTAGGTGTTGCGAGAGCCATCAGAGGGACGACACACAAACCATAATCACAGAAAACGAGTCAATCTAATCGCATGGATACGGACTTGTCTAACTCAATGAAACTAAGCCATCCCATGTGGGGCCACCCAAGACGGGTGGGTCATGGTGGAGAGGTCTGACAGATGTGGTCCACTGGAGAAGGGAATGGCAAACCACTTCAGTATGCTTGCCTTGAGAACTCCATGAACAGAATGAAAAGGCAAAATGATAGGATACTGAAAGAGGAACTCCCCAGGCAGTAGATGCCCAATATGCTACTGGAGATCAGTGGAGAAACAACTCCAGAAAGAATGAAGGGATAGAGCCAAAGGAAAAACAATACCCAGTTCTGGACGTGACTGGTGATAGAAGCAAGGTCCGATCCTGTAAAGAGCAATATTGCATAGGAACCTGGAATGTTAGGTCCATGAATCAAGGCAAATTGGAAGTAGTCAAACAGAAGAAGGCAAGAATGAACATCGACATTCTAGGAATCAGCATATTACAGGTAATAATCTCTAAAGCTTGCAAAGGACCAGGAATAGTTTGTATTCCCCCTGGCCAGAGTGGAAACTTTATACTCTTCAGAGTGTAGCATAGATACTAGTAAGGATATTGATGACTAGGCATTCTAAGGAGCCAGAAAATACAAAACATAAATAAGAACAAAGCCAATAATAGAGGCAGAACTATATGAGACAGAGGTGATAGAATCAGTAGACAGGGGCTTAAGAACTTCTATTGTAAGTACATTTTTATAGTCACAAAGGTAGAGAAAAGAATTGAAAGATGCAACAAAGACAACATGTAACTTCTAGAGAGGATCCTAGCAATTTCTGAAAGTAAAAATGATGCACTTTGTGGGCTTAGCAACACATACTCCAAAAGGAAACATTAGTGAACTTAGACAACAATATAGAAAAAGAAAATGACATAAAAAAGAAACTAGAAACAATCAAAAAGTGGACAAGAAAAAATGATTAGAGAGCATGAAAACCTATGGGGCAGTTTTGAGTGATCAATATATGCGAGTCTGGTGTGCACTTTAGAGAGAAGGAGGGAACACAGGTACAAGAAAAAAACACAGCTATAATTTTACATTAATGAATAACAGGAACTCTGAGAACAAAGGAGCTCAATGACACAATACAATACATGAATAAAACGATACTAAAGCCTATATGATCATCAAATTGCATAAAATTTTGATAAAAGCAGATTAAAAATGAACAGAGAGAAAACATATACAGATGAACAAAGATGAGGGAGACTGTTGTTCTGTTTGGAAACAACCTGGATGACAGTGGATTATTAACTTTAAAGCACTGCTGAACAGCTATAGCAACACAAATAATAATAAAAACAAAAGTTTCAAATTAGAAATTTATGTTCACGTATTTTAAAGACAAAAGCTAACTGTTTTCTCTGATAAGCAAAAGCCAAAACAATTCATTGCAAGTAGATAGGTCCTACAATCATTGTAAAAGGACCTCCACCAGGATGAAAGAAATGATACTTGGACTTTAAGTCACCTAACATGGTAAATACATACAGAAATATAAATTTCCCTCATTTTATTATCTTTAAATACATGTACCCATTTTAATCAAAATCAGTAAGAATAATAATCACATTAATTATACATGGTGCCATATGGAATCTTGTCACATTGGATAAGAAACAAGAACGAATAAAAACTGCCTAAAAATTACTTTAATGCGAATACATAATGTAACATAAATGCACAAAATGTTTAAAAGTAAATGGATGGGATGAATGCCATGTTAGGATGAATGCCATGTTATGATGAAGCCAAGGAACATTTAGTGGTTATATTAACAACAGACTAAGTAAATTCCATGTCAAAGCTGTTACTGGGAATAAAGAAGGGATTTTCAGAATGATCAAGGGTTAATTCATCAAGAGGATGTCATAATCCCAAACACTTATGCACCTAATAAAAGAGCTTCCAAATAAATGATGGAAAACCTTACAGAACTGTAAAGATAAGACAAATTCACAACTATAGTCATAGTAACTGCTAGAAGCAAGTTGGCAGGCAATCAGCATGGACCTGAACGACATGGCCAACTCAGCCAATTTGAGCTAACTGATGTTTATGAAAAATTTCCCCCAGAAGAGCAAAATACACATTCTTTACTACATCTACCTCTAATTGATTATCGTTTTACCAAATTTCCAAGAAACACCAATAAAATATCTGGAAAAGACTGAATTCCATCAGTGAGTGTTAAGTAAATGAATAATTAATACATGAGTGTATCTCTGTATCTCCATTCTACCAGATGACATTAATATATAACAATGTAAAAATGTGGCTAGTGATATGAAATATAGTAATATATTCTCTGAATTCACAGAGTATATGCTCAAGAATACAAAAAAATGCTGCTGTATTTAGGAAGAATTTGACTTTAGGTATGTATTCTAATATTTAACAAGAGAGGACTATGTCTGATACAACATCCTTGATGTTTGTATGTAATCACTGTGACAGGGACGGTCGATGCCTTCAGCTGCAGAATGAAGAAACCTCTCACAGATGACAATAGCTGCTCAGATTTGTTGTGTGAAGAAATAATATTTCCAACACCTTTTGTGTCAAATGCTGCTTTCAAAATACAACAGACACTTTTAAAATATTGTTTTGGAACTGAAGTGATACCTAGTCCTGTACATTGTTCTTCCTACTTGACATTCCTCATCACAGTCTGTGAAATCAGATTGTTTTAAAATAGAATTATTATAAGTCCTATCTTTCTTATATGCAAAGAATTTTAAAAACAAACACACATGAAGTCTGATGTCAGGCAGAACCGGTTTTTATTTCGCGGTCCTCGGTTTGCTTGTTGTATGAACCTACTGTTCCATCCTGCACTGTTCAGATAGGGTGTGGACACTGCCTCTATCCATCAGTAAGGACTTAAAGCAGGAAGTAGCAACTACTCTAGGTATTTTAATCAGTAAGAGGTTTAGTTCAGAGTAGAAGACCTTATAAAATCATTGGAACTGTTGGCAAAAAAAGAGCTAGTGACTAGCCCGCAAGGTGAATCACTGAGCCTTGCTGGCCCAATTTTTCTATCAGATTGTTCCTACAGGCTTAGCTGCAAGAAATCATGATGATGCAAGATGGCAGGAACAACCAGAACTGCAGGAAGATCATCCCTGCCTTTCTGCTGCCCACAGAAACCCACACACAATTAGCTAGAAGGTGGGCCCGTTATTCATGGGGCAGCCTAGCTAAGAGGGAATGTGTCATAGACCTAGCTATTGGTCAGATACCACAGAAGACAGAAAAAATTATGAGGGCATCAACAAGTAGTCCTTTACTGTATTTTTGGTTTTTTTTTTTTGAAAATAACCATACAGGTTGTACAGTTTACCTTAGTTTAATTGGTGTTTCCCAGGTGGTAAAGAACCTGCCTACCAATGGAGAAGACACAAGACACCCAGGTTCAAACTCTGGTTCAGAAAGATCTCCTGTAGAAGGAAATGGCAACCCACTCCAGTATTATTGCCTGGGAAATTTCATGGCTTGGGGTTTACAGTGCATGGGGTCGCAAACAGTTGGACACAACTGAGTACAACTTCAGCTTCTTCAGCGTTACTGGTTGGGGTATAGACTTGAATTACCGAGATACTGAATGGTTTGCCTTGGAGACGAACAGAGATCATTCTGTCATTTTTGAGATTGCATGCAAGTACTGCATTTCAGACTCTTTTGTTGACCATGATGGCTACTCCATTTCTTCTGAGGGATTCCTGCCTGCAGTAGTAGATATGATGGTCATCTGAGTTAGATTCACTCATTCCAGTCCATTTTAGTTTGCTGATTCCTAGAATGTCGACATTCACTCTTGCCATCTCTTGTTTGACCACTTCCAATTTGCCTTGATTCATGGACCTGACATTCCAGGTTCCTATGCAATATTGCTCTTTACAGCATCGGACCTTGCTTCTATCACCAGTCATATCCACAGCTGGGTATTGTTTTTGCTTTGGCTCCATCCCTTCATGCTTTCTGGAGTTGTTTCTCCACTGATCTCCAGTAGCATATTGGGCACCTAGTGACCTGGGGAGTTCCTCTTTCAGTATCCTATCATTTTGCCTTTTCATACTGTTCATGGGGTTCTCAAGGCAAGAATACTGAAGTGGTTGCCATTCCCTTCTCCAGTGGACCACATTCTGTCAGACCTCTCCACCATGATCCGCCCATCTTGGGTTGCCCCACGGGCATGGCTTAGTTTCATTAAGTTAGACAAGGCTGTGGTCCTAGTGTGATTAGATTGACTAGTTTTCTGTGAGTATGGTTTCAGTGTGTCTGCCCTCTGAGGCCCTCTTGCAGCACCTACCATCTTACTTGGGTTTCTCTTACCTTGGGCATGGGGTATCTCTTCACGGCTGCTCCAGCAAAGCGCAGCCACTGCTCCTTACCTTGGATGAGGGATATCACCTCACCGCCACCCTTCCTGACATTCAACGTGGGATAGCTCCTCCAGGTCCTCCTGTACCTGCGCAGCCACCACTCCTTGAACGTGGGGTTGCTCCTCCCAGCCACTGCCCCGACCTTGGACTTGGGTAGCTCCTCTCAGCCGTTCCTGTGCCGTCGCAGCCTGGCACTCTCGGCTGCTGCCCCTGACCTCGAACGTGGGGTAACTCCCCTTGGCCGCCGCCCTTCGGGCATGGGGTCCACTCAGCTTCTGTCCCTGACCTCAGACGTGGGGTAGCTCCTCTCGGCTGCACTTAGTGTGCTGGTCGCAGTCGCCCACGCTGGATCATGGAAAAGCAAGTGAGTCCCAGAAAAACATCTATTTCCGCTTTATTGACTATGCCAAAGTCTTTGACTGTGTGGATCACAATAAACTGTGGAAAAATCTGAAAGAGATGGGAACACCAGACCACCTGACCTGCCTCTTGAGAAACCTGTATGCAGGTCAGGAAGCAATAGTTAGAACTGGTCATGGAACAACAGACTGGTTCCAAATAGGAAAAGGAATACATCAATGCTGTATATTGTCACCCTGCTTATTTAACTTCTATGCAGAGTACATCATGAGAAACCCTGGACTGGAAGAAACACAAGCTGGAATCAAGATTGCCGGGAGAAATATCAATAACCTCAGATATGCAGATGACACCATCCGTATGGCAGAAAGTGAAGAGGAACTTAAAAGCCTCTTGATGAAAGTGAAAGAGGACAGTGAAAAAGTTGGCTTAAAGCTCAACATTCAGAAAATGAAGATCATGGCATCCAGTCCCATCACTTCACGGGAAATAGATGGGAAAACAGTGGAAACAGTGTCAGACTTTATTTTGGGGGGCTCCAAAATCACTGCAGATGGTGACTGCAGCCATGAAATTAAAAGATGCTTACTCCTTGGAAGAAAAGTTATGACCAACCTAGATAGCACATTCAAAAGCAGAGACATTATTTTGTCAACTAAGGTCCGTCTAGTCAAGGCTATGGTTTTTCCTGTGGTCATGTATGGATGTGAGAGTTGGACTGTGAAGAAGGCTGAGTGCCAAATAATTGATGCTTTTGAACTGTGGTGTTGGAGAAGACTCTTGAGAGTCCCTTGGACTACAAGGAGATCCAACCAGTCCATTCTGAAGGAGATCAGCCCTGGGATTTCTTTGGAAGGAATGATGCTAAAGCTGAAACTCCAGTACTTTGGCCGCCTCATGCGAAGAGCTGACTCACTGAAAAAGACTCTGATGCTGGGAGGGATTTGGGGGCAGGAGGAGAAGGGGACGACAGAGGATGAGATGGCTGGATGGCATCACTGACTCAATGGATGTGAGTCTGAGTGAACTCTGGGAGTTGGTGATGGACAGGGAGGCCTGGCGTGCTGCAGATCATCAGGTCGCAAAGACTGGACACGACTGAGCAACTGAACTGAACTGAACTGAGTACTCACTCACTCACTCAGTAGTTTAATTGAATTAGTATTATTTTTAAATTAAACTTGAATCAGGCTTTTAGCATCACCTTTAAATTGTAGTTGATGTTTTTAATAATGATAAGGCACACAACCCTTTGACATTTTTCTTATTAAATATACTATTGCATTAGATTCAGCTGCACAGTGGAATCCGATGTTTCTATACATTAGGCAAAATCACAGTAAAGCGGGGCTTCCCTGGTGGTTCAGTTGGTAAAGATTCCATCTGCAGTGCAGAGACATGGGTTTGATCCCTGGGTTGGGAATATCTCCTAGAAGAGGGCACGGTGACCCACACCAATATTCTTGCCTAGAGAATCCCATGGACAGAGGAGCCTGGTGGGCTACAGTCCATAGGATCAGAGTCAGACATGACTGAAGTGACTGAACACACACACAGTAAGACAGTGCCGCCAGCTGTTGGAGGGTTATTGACTGCACTCCCTCTGTGTTCACCACACCCACGTTCAAGGCTCCACACTGCTACTCTTTCTTGAATCCGACGATCCCAGCAGCCTACACAGCATCCTCACAGGGCTGTCTAATAATTGTCACAAGCAGGTGTACAGTGTATGGTTAATAGGGCACAGACAAGTCGTTTCAGTTAAAGTTCAAATTAAATCATGTATAAGGTAGAAATACTTCCTTATACCTTATACGTCAACTTCTATTATTTTCCACTTTTAATAGCCAATCATTCTATAGAAAGTACTGATGAACAATATACTGCTCTGGCATTGCCAGAGTGGCTCAGCCTTCTGCTCTCGGTCTGCCCATGTTCCTCGATGCTAGGCCTATCTTTTGTTTATATACTATATAAATATATTATATATTGCCTAGTCATCTGCATTGGAGGATCTTCCCCAGTGGCTCAGTGGTGAAGAATCCACCAGCAGTGCAGGAGCCATAGGAGACTCAGGTTCAATCCCTGGTTCAGGAAGATCCCCTGGAGGAGGACATGACAAGCCACTCCAGTATTCATGCCTGGAGAATCCCAGGACAGAGGACCCTGGCGGGCTACAGTTCGCAGGGTTGCAAAGAATCACAGGTGACGGAAGCAACTTAGCACACACACAGACCACATTGGAAGAAACTAATCAAACATACTTCACATACAGAAAGTGAAAGTCGCTCAGTCATGTTGGACTCTTTGGGACCCCACTGGAGTGGGTAGCCTTTCCCTTCTCCAGGGGATCTTCCCAACCCAGGGATCCAATCCAGGTCTTCTGCATTGCAGGAGGATTCTTTACCAGCTGAGCCACAAGGGAAGCCCAAGAATACTGGAGTGGGTAGCCTATCCCTTCTCCAGCAGATCTTCCTGACCCAGGGATCCAACCAGGGTCTCCTGCATTTCAGGCAGATTCTTTACCAACTGAGCATCAGGGAAGCCTGATATAAGCAAGTACAAATACCTGCTGACAGAGAGACCTTTTACAGGACTCAAAGTCAGACACAGGTCAGAGTCAATTAGCAAAATGTCCCGATGACCCTCAGTGCTCAGAAGAGAAGTTAGCTGGGTACACACCCGTGGACTTACTTGGTCTTGGAGCTTCCAGAAGCACCTTTCCATTCCACCAGGGAAAAGTATTAGTTGGGAGCCAGGGCTGAGCAGGGGGAGAAACAGGGAGGATCCTGGAAAAAAAAACGGTTTCTGCAGCTGCTAGAAACGTCCACCCAAACCCCTCTTCTGGGGCTAACGAGCCTTGACACCACAAGTGAGCTTCTCGAAGCCCTCCCGGGGAGTCATCATGCCTCCGCTGGGAACGCGGGACAGCGAGATGTCTGAGAATGCAGCCGACCCACGTGGGCACCAAAAACTGTAACTGAAAGAGGTTCCAGCTGCCCCTGGCCCGTTGCAAAAAGCCAATAAAGAGGCAAGGCTGATGAAAGGAAAGTTTGCTCTTTTTCAGAGACCAGCAGCAAGGGCTGGGGGAGGGGCAGACTGTTATCCAAAGGTTGACTCCCTCCGCACCCGCCACCAAGCCCCGACAGTCATGGGCGCGGGCTTTCACAGACAGAGGGAGGGGGCTGCACACAGAAGCAGCATGGTCAGCGCCGATGATCACCTTGCGCCTGGCCACGTGCTAATCTGATCGGCATCGTCTTGGCTGTTTGAAGTACAGTTAATCTTCAGGTCTAGGGCCAGGTTGTTCCCATTTCCTTGAGGCCAATTCTTAGAACTGTGCGGTTTATGTCCTTCTGGTCATCACGTTGTTAATTTCCTCCACCTGGTGGGGGTTTCTGACTCTATAAGACAGCTCACAGGATAGGGCTCAGAATGTCATCTATAGCCTTTGAGGAGTAACTAAAGGTCCTTGACTAAGTTTAATGACTAAACCATTCCTATTTAGCCTTGTTCTACTGTTTTCCTTGGTCTCTGCATGTTCTCACATCTCTGATTAAACTTATTCTTTGGCTAAAGTTTTTCTGCCAACAAGAAGCTGGCTGCAGACCTGAGGGGCAAGGACCACAGGGTCCTGCTCCATTTCAATAACAGGTGACAGGATGCCATTGGAAGAACGGGGCTTTTCATCTAATACCAAGTGCAAATCTAACTATCTGCCAGAAGAAAGGGCATTTTAGTTACTTGGAAAACAGTTAAATGAACTCAAATTCATGAACTTCACATTCTTTCTCAAATATATATTGATGATCTGCCTATCATCGATAAGCAGAGCCACTTTTCTATAAACAGTGGGTAAAGGAAACCACACGGATGGAAAGGAACTCTGGGATGTCTATGTGGCCTGACTTGCTGTTTCTGTAATGGCGTGTTGGCCAGTTGGGCCCGGATTTCCCAGGTGAACCATCATTTCACTTACTGTGCTTCTTTTCTCTTTAATCCAAAAGGAAAGGACAAAGCTGAGAACTACACGGAAGTGCTAAACGGATACACAGGCTAAATAAAACTGTATCTGAAGCCTCCTGGGTGACTTTAGCCAGACACTGGAAATGCTCTATAGGTGAAAGTCAGATAATGAATAAGCCAGCTTTTACTAAAATATAGCTTAAAACATTCTGGTGAAAACTGACATTCTGATCAGCAGGCAGCCTAGAAGATATCACCTTGACATCCGGTAAGCCCAGGTGTTTATTTAAAATCAACCATAGCAAAAAAAATTTATTACGTTAAATTCAAAATTACCAGTTTTGATTAAAGAATCACACTTTGTTACAGATAGCTTCCCTGGTGGCTCTGCTGGTAAAAAATCTGCCTGCAATGTGGGAGACCTGGGTTCGATCCCTGGGTTGGGAAGATCCCCTGGAGAAGCGAATGGCTACCCACTCCAATATTCTAGCCTGGAGAATTCCTTTGGGGACACAAAGAGTCAGACGCGACTGAATGACTTTCACTCACAGATAGTTTAGGTTACAGAAAACAGATTTTGATACTATTTGTATTTAATCTAAAGCAACACAATACAAAGCCTTCCCAGGTGGCTCAGTGGTAAAGGATCTGCCTGCCAATGCAAGAGATGCAGATTCTATCCCTGGGTAGGGAAGATCCTCAGGAGAAGGAAACCCTAAGCCACTATAGAATTCTTGCGTGGGAAATCCCATGGATAACCTGCTGGGCTACAGTCCATGGGATTGGATGTGACTTAGCGACTAAACAGCAACAGCACAATACAAATGAGGATGACTGCCATTTTTTGGTGGTGGGCGCAGTTGGCATTTTGTTTTGCTGTATAGTTTTGCTCTCACCAATGAAATTTCATAGAAAAAGAGTCCCTATAATTTATTACACACCAAGAAGACAGATAAGACTCATCAGGCTTTATGCTAGAAGAATCAAGAGTTGAAAGGGAGTTTCCAAGTAAAAATTTTAGCCCTAGCTGTATTATTATCTCTTCTGACAAGAAGTTCTGCCTGCCCTGAGTTTAGGCAGATTGTGCTTAACACTGGACACCACAAGCTACCTGCTTGTAGATATTCTTAGTAACTATTTTTTTGCATTAAACTTTGACCTAGCTGTATGCAAAGGTTCTTACAGCTTCAAAATGTATTTTGTGTTCCCTTCCAAAACATCCCTGGTGGCTGAGATGGTAAAGAATCTGCCTGCAATGCAGAAGACTTGCATTCGATCTCTAAGTCGGGAAGATCCCCTGAAAAAGGGAATGGCTACCCACTCTAGTATTCTTACCTGGAAAGTCCCCTGGACAGAGGAACTTGGCAGGATACAGTCCATGGGGTCGCAAAGAGACCAATATTTTCACTTTCAATGCAAAATGACAAAAAATATTTCCCTCTGCAAGCTTTGCCATCTGTAATGGAGATGATTGTGCAGAAGTTATCAGGGTGGTGCCAGGGAATATGCAGCCATAGCTGGTGACTCAGTGCTTTGCACGGTTCTGATGAAAGAAGAGGTAGAAAGAGAAAAAACTAAATAATATACTAAAATTTTGAGCAGACACAGAAGAAGATTTAGCAGTGATAAGAGGTAGGCATTTCTCCTATGAACTTGGAGTAGCCAAGGGACAAATAGTTATTATGAATGTCCAAATATTCACTTTTAGCAGAAAGCAGTGAAGAAGAGAATGGTAACAGAATTTATCCCCAGGAATTGATAAACTTCTTTCCACATCTACCCTGTCATTTAAGTGAATGGGTTTGCTCATGGAAAGGATGATTTTGTAAAATACTCAATATTTTGCTCCAATGCATCCTTGCCAACACTAGAGTTATCTTTGAAAAATCTTTGCTACTTTAATACTTAAAAAATATTAACCATCAAATTCATATTTACTTGATTATTAGAGAATTTGATCACTTTTTTTTCCATATATCTACACTTGTCATTTTACTTATGTGAATTATTTACTACCTTAGTGGGTTCATTTTTGGGATTTGAAAGTTTTTTTTTTTTGGTTTGTAAATATTCTATAAAGATGAAGAATCTTATAGCCACATTTTTATAGTTTTATTGATAAGTAATTTACAAAAATTTTAAAGGTTTTCATGATTATATTTAATGTAGAAATGTCTTTTCATTCACTACATGTAAGCTTAGAAAGTTTTTCTCTATCACAAGATGCTTAGGATCTTGAAGTATTTTTTACCACTGCTATTTATTTATTTAACATTTGACAAATAAATTAATCTGCATTTTGTTTTATTTTATGGTGCATAGTAAAAAGCCCAAAATTTCCTTAGATAGACAAATTCTTGAATCATATC
This sequence comes from Capricornis sumatraensis, assembly GCF_032405125.1. Lineage (NCBI taxonomy): Eukaryota > Metazoa > Chordata > Mammalia > Artiodactyla > Bovidae > Capricornis > Capricornis sumatraensis. The sequence continues at coordinate 8,486,967 of NC_091089.1, read as the reverse complement.
TGTTGATTATATCCATCTCTTAAAAAATAAAATACTCGATATTTTAGTTGTACAAAAATACCTTTCCAAAGACTTTTAAAGGTGCTTGATACCAGGGGTATATAGTATATATTCTAAACATTAGAGATGCATGTTATTTGAGGAACAATACTTTAAGCTCTGCATGTTTATTATAACCCTGTTAGGTTCACATTTGATAGCTTCAGTAATTCTCTAACCATCATATATTAGGTTGCCAGGCAATTTCAAAATACTGGACTTGATGGTACCACATCCATTCCCTTCCTCCCTGCTTCAATGTTGTCATCCAACCCTATATTTTAAGCTTTACTGAGGATCTAGTCTAGGGACAACCAATGGGATAGGTTGTCATATATGCTGATTCTAAGATATTCTTTACATACTTTATTGATACTACTAAGTAGAAATTTTATGAAGTGGTCATTTTAAGTAAATTTTATATTTAATGGAGTTTCAGCTTTACAGAAAAAAAATTTTAAAAATAGTATAGACTTTTAACATATACCGTGCACTGCCCCTCCCCCCCACCCCGCCCATTGTTAATATCTTGTCAGTAAGGTATGCTTGTTACGATTAATGAAGTAATGGTGTCTGCTAAGTCACTTTGTGTCTTTCTCTTTTTGCCTGTAAGGACTGTAGCCTGCCAGGCTCCTCTGCCCATGGGATGGCTACATTATTATAAATCAAGTTTTCCAAGCAGCTGAGTGGTGAAGAATCTGCCTGCCAATGCAGGAGACATGGGTTTGATTGCTGGGTCAGGAAGATCCCACTCCAGGATTGGAAATGGCAACCCACTCCAGGATTCTTGACTGGAAAATCCCATGGACAGAGAAGCTTTGCAGGCTACAGTCCATGGGGTCACAGAGCTGGGCATGACTGAGTGACTGAACAGTACAGTAACATTGTAAACCATAGTTCATAGATTATTCACTTTTCTGTAATTTTTACCTAAGGCTCTTTTTCTTTTCCTACCCAGGAGCTCATTCGGGATATCGCATTACACTGATTCATCCTATCTCCTTAGACTTTTCTTGGCTGTGACAATTTCTAAGATTCTTCTTGTTTCTGATGACATCAACAGTTTTGAAATGGTCAGGCATTTTGTAGGATGTCTGCCTATTGAAATTTGTCTGATTTTTGTCCATGATTAAATTGAGTTTGGGACTGCTGGGATGAAGATCATAAAGTGTCAGTTTCATCTCTTTGTATCAGGGGTCCATGCTGTCAGTCTAAGTGTCAGTTTCATCCCCCTGTATCAAGAGTCCATACTGTCAACCTGAAATTTATGGTTGCTGATGTGGACCTTGGTCACCTGGATGAGGTCATACTTTCTGGACTCTAAACCACTTTCCACAACCAGCCTCTTTTCATACCATAATTTTGCCACTTGCAATGCAGGAGATCCTGGTTTGATTCCTGGGTCAGGAAGATCCCCTGGAGAAGGGACAGGCTACATACTCCAGTATTCTTGGGCTTCCCTTGTGGCTCAGCTGGTAAAGAAACCTCCTGAAATGCAGGAGATAGGGGTTTGATCCCTGGGTTGGGAAGATCCCCTGGAGGAGGGAAAGGCTACTCACTCCAGTATTCTGGACTGCAGAATTCCATGGATCCATGGGATTACAAAGAATCAGATATGACTGAGCGACTTTCACTCACACGTTCACTTATATCATTATAGTCTCATAGAAATCATTTGTGTATTTGAGGTTATAACCCAAAGCTACTGTATCTATTTTGTGGTTAAAGTTGATCAAGCTTTGACGACTGGGGGCTCTTTCAATTGACTTTGGTGACTCTTGACATATATCCATCTGTGTGTATATTCGGGATATACACCTTAACATTTTCTGAAAGTATAAGACGGTTTGGGTTGACCCCACTTAACTTTCCTGCCCTAGGCCTAGAATCAGACATTTCTCTAAGGAACTCTGGCCCATCTTATTGTTTTATTGCTGATCCACTTACCCACAAAGAGTATCTTGAATTTCTATTTGTTTGGCATTATGAGTAAAGCTACTGTAAACATTACTGTGCAGATATTCTGGTGGATATAAGTTTTCAAATCCTTTACTGGATCATAGGATAAGACTATGTTTAATTTGATAAGAAACTGTCAAACTGCCCCTACCCTGTCCCCACAAGTGTATCATTTTGCTTACCATCAGTAGTAAATGAGATTTTACATTCTTTGTATGGTGGTGGTTACTAAGTCATGTCCGACACTTGCGACTCCATGGACTGTAATATAGCTTCCAGGTTCCTCTGTCCATGGAATTCTCCAGGCAAGAATACTGGCATGGGTTGCCATTTCCTTCTGCATTCTTCAGTAAACTCACCAACAATTGATTTTATCTTTTTCTTGGATTTAGCCATTCTAACAGGTATGTAGCTGTATATTATTGTTGATTTTGATAAATTATTTTAAGATAGCATTTCCTTCTTTAATTATTTGAATTTAGAAAAGCAAATTGTTTAGATATCAGCTCATAGGTATCGATAGATAAGAGAAAAATGTTGTATAAAACGGTAAAAAGAATTTGGTTTCTTAATCATGAAAGTTTCTGTTGGTAACATATACCACATATTGAACTTGGCCAAGTTTTAGAAATTAAAGAAGAAAGATCATCAGTTCAGTTCAGTTCAGTTTCTCAGTCATGTCTGACTCTTTGTGACCCCATGAATCACAGAACGCCAGGCCTCCGTATCCATCACCAACTCCCGGAGTTCACTCAGACTCAGGTCCATCTAGTCAGTGATGCCATCCAGCCATCTCATCCTCTGTTGTCCCCTTCTCCTCCTGCCCCCAATCCCTCCCAGCATCAGAGTCTTTTCCAATGAGTCAACTCTTCGCATGAGGTGGCCAAAGATCATAAATGGTGGGAAATGTTTCTAGGTACATTCTACAAGCTGGTTTCTAAATCTCAGTTTTCGTAGGTATCACCTTTTGATGCAAAGTAGGTTAAAGTATAAATTAGGTAAGAATAATAACACAGGTGTGCATATTTGTGATCTCAAATATATAATCATTCCTTACTCTTATAACCATACATACAACTCATTATTTGCCTTCTAGTATCTTATTTAAATAGGAATTTGTGGATTCAACTTATTTAAAGTATTTTTATTTAGGTGACATCATTTAGATGACAAAGTAATACAGGACAATTTCTCTAAACAATAGATCTTCAGAATACCTGCTAAGTCCCAAGCAAATCCTGTTGTTTAATTCAGTGGAATATGAAATAGAATATATTTTACTTGCTTTGTTCTTACTGTGAGAGCTAGTAAATCTTTGCTCTCTCATTGCTTCCTCATAAATGTTTCAAAAATGTCTCGTATCAACCTGCTTCTTATCCTTTACAGGCTAAAATGATGAGGATATTGTAGATATTTTGCCTGTAGCATTTTCTATTTCTTTGGAAAGGAATTAAATAATTTAAGAGAGAGGACAATTATCTTGCTAAATAACAATACAACCTTTTTCTAATAGATTCAGTTATATAAGAAATCCTTTGACTAAATTCTATCTTTGTCTACTGGCCTGAAGACATATATAATGGAATGAAAATACTAAATATAATATCCAACAACAAATTTGTTCTTCTGGTCCAATAGGTTTTAAGTGAAAGTAAAATAGCTATGTGTGGTAAAAATAAAAATGACCTGTGCAGGCATACTTTCAGTTGAACCCAAACAAAAGAACTTTTAATTGTAGGCTTTGACAGGATGAGAATATTAATACAATGGCAGAATGTGTACTGATATCATTGCCATAAATAATTAAACATCTTAAAATTTCTCAATAACAACACAGCATTCCTCCTCCTTTTAAGCTCTTCATCCATTTCCACCTTAATATATTATTTCTTAAATTTATTCCTTCCCAACTAGAAGTGAGCTATTTTGAGAGAAAGAGCTCTGTTATGTTAATCTTTTTATTTCCATCATTCAGCATAAAGTTTATCATAAATTATGCAGTCAGTAAATGTTCATTGGGCTGTGCTTTACACTGAATTTAAAAGGAAGTATATTGTAGAAGTCAGATTTACATGAAATTGAAAGTGCTGTTGCTGCACACACTGAGTATATACTGAGCTTCCCTGGTGACTCAGATGGTAAAGAATCTGCCAGCAATGGGGGAGAAGAGGGTTCGATCCTTGGGTAGGGAAGATCCTCTGGGGAAGCGAATGGCTACCCACTGCAGTATTCTTCGTGAAGCATATACTAGCCATGTTTATACTGGGTTGGCCAAATGGTTCATCCAGATTCTCCATATATCTTAAGAAAAAACATGAATGAACTCTTTGGCCAACCCATTATTTGTCATTTAGTAACATCATATATTTAGTAATGTTATTTTCTCAGGCTCCAAAAGCACTGCAGATGGTGACTGCAGCCATGGAATTAAAAGACGCTTGCTCCTTGGAAGAAAAGTTATGACCAACCTAGATAGCATATTAAAAAGCAGAGACATTACTTTGCCAACTAAGGTCTGTCTAGTCAAAACTATAGTTTTCCCAGTAGTCATGTATGGATGTGAGAGTTGAACTATAAAGAAAGCTGATCGCCAAAGAATTGATGCTTTTGAACTATGGTTTTGGAGCAGACTCTTGAGAGTCCCTTGGACTGCAAAGAGATCCAACCAGTCAATCCTAGAGGAAATCAGTCCTGAATATTCATTGGAAGGACTGATGCTGAAGCTGAAACTCCAATCCTTTGGCCACCTGATTTGAAGAAGTGACTCATTTGAAAAGACCTTGATGCTGGGAAAGATTGAAGGCAGGAGGTGAAGGGGACAACAGAAGATGAGATGGTTGCATGGCATCACTGACTCAATGGACATGAGTTTGAAAAAGCTCCGGGAGTTGGTGATAGACAGAGAAGCCTGGCATGCCACAGTCCATGGGGTCGCAAAGAGTCAGACATGACTGAGCGACTGAACTGAACTAACGTCACACAACCTTATATTTCCAGAAGGGAGTTTATCATATGAAAAGTATGACTCTCCATAAAGCCTTAATACAGAGAGCAAACAAAGGAAATTCCAAAGCTCCAGAATAAATTGCTTTCTAGGGGCTGATTAGAGGACTGCTCATTTTTGTATTTACTATATTATAAAGCACCTTAACTCCAATCTCAATTGTCTAATGAATTGGCAGATTTTAAAGAAAAGTTGTCTAAGTCTTCCCAAACATTCAATTCTATCCTGCAAATGAAGACAGGAGGATCTGGCAAGATGTCAAATGAAGAAAATGCAACAGAGCGAACAGTTCTTAGAAACACTATTACAGAATATCCACTTACCATTCTCAGGAGTCTCTTCCTGGAGAATGTCAGTCAGCATCTATATTTGACTGTAGGAACAAGAAAAAAGACTTGGGACCTGATGACAGAATATTATACACATGTATGTGTATATATATATATCAGTAATACTTTTTAAAATTTCATATCTAATTGGCTTGTATGAAATTTTTTAATCACTTAAACAAAAATAAGTAATTTCAAAACCTGTTTTCTGTGATCTTTCTGTATTACACAGTTAAAGCTAATGAAAATAAAACTTTCAGTTAGGCTATATCTATATTTCAACTATAGGATAAACAGTATGGGTCTGTGCATAAACCTAGGGACGTGACTACTTTCTTTATTCATTTTACTATTTGTTTATTTCTATTTTTAGAGCAGGTTTACATTTTATTACATTTATCAAAATTTGCTTAGTCAATATGTATAAATAATATGGGGAAGTTAGACAAAAGAAATAATGTTTCATTACATCATTTATTGTGACTATAACATCAAGTTGTCTGAAATGCAATGATACAGTTATAATTTCATCATTAATATGTAATATGTAGATTGGAAAACTTTAGCACAAATTTTAATACTCTGGTAAATATTCTTATAGTGTCTATTTAATTGCATAGGGACTAAAATATATTACTAGACTAAAAAGTTTATTTTCATAGAACATAGCAATATTTGCAAAGAAATTGATTACCATAAGGGTTTGGTCCATATCTTAATTTTTACTTATTTTTCCCAGCTATAATATATAGGTTGTTCAGACTGGGAGAAATTTATAAATTAATTAAAATCTAATAAAAAGATAAATGTGATCATTTGATGATGCAAAGGATCCCAGATAGTTCTAACAAATTTTGGTTACCTGAAAGGTTGGGTTTTCTGAATATAGATTTTAGCATAACCAGGAACATTCTGATCTCTGTATTTATAATAGAAAGTATACATTTTCTAATGTTTGTGAATCATATTTTAGTGGAAATATATTTATTTGTATTTTATAATAAAAAGATTATTAAGGAAATAAAATCTTATGTCCATTTATAAAAATCAATATCTATTTTGTTCATATTTTTAAAATGTAAAGGCTTTAAGGTAAAACTTTAAAGTTCACATATTTTAAAGATAGCTTATTGCTAACTACATTAATATATATATGTTTTCTCACTAGTAAATAGGTCAAGGAGATACAGTTTTTCCTTTGGGAGCTGAAAAGCCTATCTTTAGGGACCATTAGGTGTATAACTATACCTCCAGCTAAATTCTAAAGCCAAGTTCTCATTTCTCTGTGTAAATAGAACTAATGGATAAAGTTTTGTAAATAGGTCAAAAATAAGTTTTAACTTCATAACTCTCAATATAAAACATTTAAGTTAAAAAGTAGAAATTACAATTACGAAGTAATATTGTCAATTTTTTTATCAGTAGGCATTGAGTTCTTCAGATCAAAATGTATTATTTTAATACATTTAATTATATATTTAAAAATTAATGTTTCTCTTTGTTAAGCTTTGTTAATGCAGACAAATCAAGAATATCCCTATATGTATTATAATTGGTTAGTTTTCTTCTAACATAAAACAAGGTTCCCTTACAAGTAAATGAAACAAAAACATTATTTACATAGGTTCCAAATCTTTAAGATAGTATTTACCATTGAAAATACTTAGTAATCTCTTTGGTATCTTTAAGTTTTTAAACTTAAGTATCTGATTGTAAATCAATTATTATCTGATTGGAAATATGGCTGAACTATGTATTACTGAACTATATAAATTCAATATACATTAGAATATAAATAAATGAAGGTAAAATTAACTTTTCTCCTTACCATAAAAGTAAACTAAGTTAATTAATAATACCTTGATTGATATTTTGCAAAGTATTTTCCTGAGGATCTTCAATAGTGACATATAATTAAAATAAGATTATTCACAATCCTTTTTCATACCTTAATCAAGAAAGTTTATTTCTTTATTCCAAATCAGCAATATGTCTTAATCAGTCATACTTAAGAAAGCATTTAAACCTGCAATGCCAGGTTGTGAGAGCCATGTTTTTAAAATACAATCTTTAAAAAGACTTCTTGCATATGGACCATTTTAAAAGTCTTCATTGAATCTGTTACACTGCTTCTGTTTTATGTCTTGGTTTTCTTGCTGTGAGGTATTTGGGGTCTTAGCTCCTAATGAGGTATTGAACCTGCACCCCCTGCATTGGAAGGTGAAGTCTTAATCACTAGGTCACCAGGAAGTCCCTGTGAGACTTCCACTTTCTAGGCAGTTCTTATAAGAATCCTGAAAATAAAGGATTACATTATATTTAAGGATTTTAGACCAGGATTTATGCACAGAAAGTATTTGTAGCTCTTAAACAGAATTAATTCCAAGAACACATTATAGTATCTGACTTCATATTCACACTGCCACTTAAATTAATTACTTGTTTGTCAACGAATGTTTATGAACCCTTAGAATGTGATCAAAATGCATCTAGCCCCTTGGTTGGCAAAGTGAGATGGTGGTGCCTCTTCTATGAGTCAGGTGGAAGGAGGTAGGAAATTACTAAATATTTTTTTTTTTTTTTGTTGGCAAAGTAATGTCTCTGGTTTTTATTTATTTTTTATTTTATTTTATTTTATTTTTTTATTAAATTTTAAAATCTTTAATTCTTACATGTGTTCCCAAACATGAAACCCCCTCCCACCTCCCTCCCCATAACATCTCTGTGGGTGATCCCCATGCACCAGCCCCAAGCATGCTGTATCCTGCGTCAGACATAGACTGTAATAAACATAATACAGTAGGTATATGATTACAATGAACATCTCTATAAAGTGAAGAAAAGGCATGATGTAAGAAATTGCTCTGGGGAAACAGGACAGACTTCCACATTCCTCTGCAGTTATTTCAGTTAAGTGTTTGTTTTTTTTTTTTTTTTTTCTGTTTCTGAATGTTATCTGGAGCCTTGATGGAGTCTCAGAAATCTCATTTTCCCAGACCTTATTCCTCCTAACGGGAGGAGAATCAATCTAAGAGTCAAAAGGGGTTCCATGTGCTCATGGGGACACTTTCCAACTAAGGATATATCCTCACCAACCACCCAAACCATTAGACACAATCTTGGTGGCTTCACTTCATATTTTTTGAATCTTTCCAACCCTGCAGAGTAAATATTAAGTTTGAAGATGAAATAGCTCAGAGACTTGACAAAGAACTCTTGTCTTAGTCTAGCTTTAGAATCTCATCTATTCACCACATGATGCTTCTCTCTGCATGTGGATATGGACAACTTATACCCACTCGGTGTTTCAGCTCCTGAAATTGAATTGCTGGAAAATTTCTTTCACATTTCCATTCTAGCATAAAGAAATCCTGACATTTGCAATTCCTTTATAACTTATGAGGAAAATTGTCATAATCATCAATATTTTGTAATCATCAGCAATTTTACTATTTTTGAATTTTTAAAACCATAAGTATTTTATATCTAGCTACTACATATAATGGGGACATTTTATCCAATTTTATTAATACTTAATTTCATAAATTTCCTCTAAGAATTCATGCATGAATATTAAGAATTACTCTTTTAACCATAAAATGTACATGGATGCTCATTCGTGTCCAACTGTTTGTGACTACACGGACTCTAGCCCACCAGGTTTCTCTGTCCATGGGATTTTCCAGGTGAGAATACTGGAGTAGGTTGTCATTTCCTTCTCCAAAGTATAAAATAGTCTATAATTGCATTTGTGAGTTTGTTTTCCCACGTTTGCTGTTTTTGTACATGACACTGGTAAAAGTGATTGTTCCTATGATTGAGACAATTGACAAATTTATACAAAATTGAATATTAAATTTTCACTCAAGGAACAGAACATCATGCCCATTGTTAACTTTTTTGGGGAGAATAAGATGATTACAAAAATAAACACTGGAAGTCTAGTACAAAATAAGCTTGTGGATGCTACCTGTACCCCAAAATTTACTTTAAGTAAGAGAATTGATGAGGATGACTTTCTAGTGGACTCCCTCTGAATTTTCTCAACACAGACAAATGTGTGGTATGATATTGAGAACATGTGCTCTGTTGCTTTCCCAGCTGCCTACAAAATAGAGGATGTGTTCAAAGTTCCCATGGATCATGGATCATGTAGCCAGCCAGGTTCTTCTGTCCATGGGATTTCTCAGGCAACAGTACTAGAGTGAATTGCCATTTCTGCCTCCAGGATATCTTCCCCACCCAGGGATGGAACTCACATCACCTGAGTCTCCTGCATTGGCAGGCAGAGTCTTTACCACTGACCCACCTGGGAAGCTCCAGTTTTCGCATATGCAGTTTCAATTAGTTCAATTCAGTCACTCAGTCCTGTCTGACTCTTTGTAACATCTGACTCTTTGCAGCATTCCAGGCTTCCCTGTCTATCAGCAATTCCTGGAGTATACTAAAACTCAAGTCCATTGAGTTGGTGATGCCATCCAGCCTTCTCATCCTCTAATGTCCCCTTCTCCTCCTGCTTTCAATCTTTCCCAGCATCAGGGTCTTTCCAAATGAGTCAGTTCTTCACATCAGGTGGCCAAAGGATTGGAGTTTCAGCTTCAGCATCAGTCCTTTCAATGAATATTTAGGACCGATTTCCTCTAGGATGGACTGGTTGGATCTCCTTGCAGTCCAAGGGACTCTCAAGAGCCTTCCCAACACCACAGTTCAAAAGCATCGATTCTTTGGCCCTCAGCTTTCTTTACTGTCCAACTCTCACATCCATACATGACTACTGGAAAAACCAAACTTTGACTAGACGGACCTTTGTTGGCAAAGCAATGTCTCTACATTTTCATATGCTGTCTAGGTTGGTCATAACTTTTCTTCCAAGGAGCAAGTCTCATTTTCATGGCTGCAGTCACCATCTGCAGTTATTTAGGAGCCCAAAAATATAAAGTCTGTCACTGTTTACAGTTTCCCATCTATTTGCTGGAGAAGGAAATGGCAACCCACTCCAGTGTTCTTGCCTGGAGAATCCCAGGGACAGGGGAGACTGGTGGGCTGCTGTCTAAGAGGTCACAGAGAGTTGGACACGACTGAAGCAACTTAGCAGCAGCAGCAGCAGCAGCAGCAGCATCTATTTCCCATGAAGTGGTGGGACCAGATGACATGATCTTAGTTTTCTTAATGTTGAGTATTAAGCCACCTTTTTCACTCTCCTCTTTCACTTTAATCAAGAGGCTGTTTAGTTCTTCTTTGCTTTCTGCCATAAGCGTGGTGTCATCTGCATATCCGAGGTTATTGATATTTCTTCCGGGCATCTTGATTTCAGCTTGTGCTTCATCCATTCCAGGATTTCTCATGATGTACTCTGCATATGAGTTGAATAAGCAAGGTGACAATATACAGCCTTGACGTACTCCTTTTCCTATTTGGAACCAGTCTGTTGTTCCATGTCCAGTTCTAACTGTTGCTTCCTGACCTGCATACAGATTTCTCAAGAGGCAGGTCAGGTGGTTTGGTATTTCCATCTCTTTCAGAATTTTCTACAGTTTGTTGTGATCCATACAGTCAAGGGCTTTGGCATAGTCAATAAATCAGAAATAGATGTTTTTCTGGAACTCTCTCACTTTTTCAATGATCCAATGGATGTTGGCAGTTTGATCTCAGGTCCCTCTTCTTTTTATAAATCCAGCTTGAACATCTGGAAGTTCATGGTTCACGTATTGCTGAAGAATTCTTCTGTCTTGGAGAATTTTGATCATTACTTTGCTAGTGTGTGGGAGGAGTACAATTGTGCAGTAGTTGGAACATTCTCTGGTATTTTCTTACTTTGGAATTGGAATGAAAATTGACATTTTCCAGTCCTGTGGCCACTACTGAGTTTTCCAAATTTGCTGGCATACTGAGTGCAGCACTTTCACAGCATCATCTTTTAGGATTTGAAATAGCTCAACTGGAATTCCATCACCTTCAGTAGCTTTGTTCATAGTGATGCTTCCTAAGGCCCACTTGACTTCACATTCCAGGATGTCTGGCTCTAGGTGAGTGATCACACCATTGTGGTTATCTGGGTCATGAAGATCTTTTAGTATAGTTCTTCTGTGTATTCCTGCCACCTCTTCTTAATACATTCTGCTTCTTTTAGGTGCATACCATTTTGTCCTTTACTGTGCCCATCTTTGCATGAAATATTCCCTTGGTATCTCTAATTTTCTTGAAGCAATCTCTAGTTTTTCCCATTCTGTTGTTTTCCTCTATTTCTTTGCATTGATCACTGAGGAAGGCTTTCTTATCTCTCCTTGATATTCTCTAGAACTCTGCATTCAGATGCTTATATCTTTCCTTTTCTCCTTTGGCTTTCACTTCTCTTCTTTTCACAGTTATTTAGAAGTCCTCCTCAGACAACCATTTTGCCTTTTTTCCATTCATTTTTTTTGGGGGGGGCGATGGTCTTGATCACTGCCTCCTGTACAATGTCACGAACCTCTGTCCATAGTTGTTCAGGCACTGTCTGTCAAATCTAATCCCTTGCATCTATTTGTCACTTCTACTGTATAATCATAAGGGATTTGATTTGAAAAAGCAAAAAGATAGGGCACTGAAAGAGGAACTCCCCAGATCGGTAGGAGCCCAGTATGCTACTGGAAATCAGTGGAGAAATAACTCTAGAAAGAATGAAGAGACAGAGCCAAAGCAAAAACAACACCCAGTTGTAGATATGACTGGTGATGGAAGTAAGTCCAATGCTGTAAAGACCAATATTGCATAGGAAACTGAAATGTTAGGTCCATGAATCAAGGTAAAATTGAAAGTGGTGAAACAGGAGATGGCAAGAGTGAACGTTGACATTTTAGGAATCTGTGAACTAAAATGGACTGGAATGGATGAATTTAACTCAGATGACTATTATATCTAATACTGTAAGCAAGAATCCCTTAGAAGAAATGGAGTAGCCACCACAGTCAACAAAGAATCCAAAATGCATTACTTGGATTCAATCTCAAAAATGACAGAATGATCTCTGTTCGTTTCCAAGGCAAACCATTCAATATCACAGTAATTCAACCTATGCCCCAACCAGTAACGGTGACGAAGCTGAAGTTGAACGGTTCTGTGAAGACCTACAAGACCTTTTAGAACTAACACCCATAAAAGATGTCCTTTTCATTATAGGGGACTGGAATGTAAAAGTAGGAAGTCAAGAAACACCTCGAGTAACAGGCAAATTTGGCCTTGGAATGCAGAATGAAGCAGGGCAAATGCTAGTAGAGTCTTGCCAAAAGAACGCACTGGTCATAGCAAACACCCTCTTCCAACAACACAAGAGAAGACTCTATACATGGACATCACCAGATGACCAACACTGAAATCAGATTGATTATATTCTTTGCAGCCAAAGATGGAGAAGCTCTACACAGTTAGCAAAAACATGACCAGGAGCTCACTGTGGTTCAGATCATCAACTACTTATTGCCAAATTCAGACTCAAATTGAAGAAAGTGAGGAAAACCACTAGACCATTCAGGTATGATCTAAATCAAATCCCTTACAATTATACAGTGGAAGTGAGAAATAGATATAAGGGACTAGATCTGATAGACCGAGTGCCTGATGAAATAAGGATGGAGGTTTACGACACTGTGGAGGAGACAGGGATCAAGACCATTCCCAAGAAAAAGGAATGCAAAAAAACAAAATGGCTTTTTGAGGAGGCCTTACAAATAGCTCTGAAAAGAAGTGAAGTGAAAAGCAAAGGAGAAAAGGAACAATATACACATGTAAATACAGAGTTCCAAAGAATAGCAATGAGAGATAAGAAAGCCTTCCTCAGTGATCAATGAAAAGAAATAGAAGAAAATAACAGAATGGGAAAGTCTAGAGATCTCTTCAAGAAAATTAGAGATACAAAGGGAACATTTCATGCAAAGATGGGCTTAATAACGGACAGAATGGTATGGACCTAACAGAAGCAGAAGATATTAAGAAGAGGCAAGAATACACAGAAGCACTGTACAAAAAAGATCTACATGACCCAGATAATCACAGTGGTGTGATCACTCACCTAGAGCCAGACATCCTGGAAGGTGAAGTCAAGTGGGCCTTAGGAAGAATCACTACAAACAAAGCTAGTGGAGATGATGGAAGTCCAGTTGAGCTATTTCAAATCCTGAAAGATGATGCTATGAAAGTGCTGCACTCAGTATGCCAGCAAATTTGGAAAACTCAGTAGTGGCCACAGGACTGGAAAAGGTCAGTTTTCATTCCAATCCCAAAGAAAGGCAATGTCAAAGAATGCTCAAACTACCACACAATTGCACTCATCTCACATCCTAGTCAAGTAATGTTCAAAGTTCTCCAAGTCAGGCTTCAACAATATGTGAACCGTGAAATTCCAGATGTTCAAGCTGGTTTTAGAAACCAGCAGAGTAACCAGAGGTCAAATTGCCAACATCCGTTGGATCATCACAAAAGAAGAGATTTCCAGAAAAACATCTATTTCTTTTTTATTGACTATGCCAAAGCCTTTAACTTTGTGGATCATAGCAGACTGTGGAAAATTCTGCAAGAGATGGAAACACCAGCCCACTTGACCTGCCTCTTGAGAAGTCTGTATGCAGGTCAGGAAGCAACAGTTAGAACTGGACATGGAACAAAAGACTGGTTCTAAATAGGAAAAGGAGTACGTCAAGACTGTATATTGTCACCTTGCATATTTAACTTATATACAGAGTACATTATGAGAAATGCTGGAATGGATAAAGCACATACTGGAATCAAGATTGCAGGGTGAAATATCAATAACCTCAGATATGCAGATGACACCACCCTTATGGCCAAAAGTGAAGAAGCACTAAAGGGCCTCTTGATGCAAGTGAAAAAGGAGAGTGAAAAAGTTGGCTAAAAGCTCAACATTAAGAAAACTAAGATCATGGCATCCAGTCCCATCACTTCATGGGAAATAGATGGGGATTAGTGGCAACAGTGGCTGACTTTATTATTTTGGGCTCCAAAATCACTGCAGATGGTGATTGCAGCCCTGAAATTAAAAGACACTCCTTGGAAGAAAAGCTATGACCAACCTAGACAGCATATTAAAAAGCAGAGACATTACTTTGCCAACAAAGGTCTGTCTAGTGAAAGCTATGGTCTTTCCTGTAGTCATTATGGATTGAGAGTTGGACTATAAAGAAAGCTGAGCACTGAAGAATTGATGCTTTTGAACCTTTATTTTGGAGAAGACTCTTGAGAGTCCTTTGGACTGCAAGGAGATCCATCCAGTCCTTGCTAAAGGAGATCAGTACTGTCATGAGTGCAGGGGCCCTCTTGATTGATTACAGTGCCCTTTTAAAGGAGACCCCAGAGAGCTCCTTCTCCCATTCTACCATATAAGGACACAGAAAGATTCCTTTTGGACTCTGTCCCCAGAGTTGTGAGAGAATAAATTCTGTGGTTTTAAGTCACCTATTGGCAACTTAAATGCTTAAGGCATCTCTTGGAATATAACACATGATCCAAGTCTCTTCATATAATTCTTTCCATTTCAAAGAATCTCAACTATACTTAAGTTGAAATTTATAACTTTTTTCCTAAAATTATACAGGTTTTCAAGCTTAGAGTAACTGGTCTTTTATCTCTTTTCTTTACAGATTTTGTTCATCAATTTGAGGTTAGAAATGAATTTTTAAAACACAACTGAACCATGATTTATAAAAGAAAATGTGATTAATTTGACATCATTAAAATTTATAACCTCTGCTCTATAAGAGACACTGAAGAATAGAAAAAGACAAGTCAGAGACTCATGCAAAACATTTGCAAAACACATTATCTGTTAAAGGACTTATATACAATGCATGCTTAAACCTCAATAAGAGACAATTAACTCAATTGAAAATCTGTAAAATACCTGAAAAGGCACCTCACCAAAAAAGATATACAGATGGCAATTAATTAAACATGAAAAGATGCCCAACATTATCAATCACTAGGTAATTGGAACAATGTGCTGTCACTTCACATTTAATAGAATGGCTAAATTTTATTTTTTAATGGTCAAAATAAAAAAGAAAACAAAATATCAAGTGCTGGTGATGTGTAAGATTTTGGCCCAATCCGAATGCACCCAACATGCCCTTAAAAAAAAAATGACTGGCTAAACAAACATGGTACATTTATGTGATGAGACATTATTCAGTAATAAAGGAATGAGCTATAATACCACAAAAATACACAGAGAAAATCTGAAAGCTTATTGCTTAGGGAAAGTAAACTGCATGAAAAAGCTATAAACTCTAAGATTCCAAATATATGACATTCTGGAAAGAGAAACAAAAGATATTAGTGAACTCCAGAGACCTGGGGACAGGTGGGAAGGATGAGTAAATGAAGCACAGGAAGATATGTCTTGATAATGTTAAAAATTTCTCAAAATCCAGAAAACTGTACACTGCAGAGTGAATCCTGATGTAAACTATAGACTGTATGCAGACTTTACTTAATAATAATGTATCAATATCAGTTCATCAATTGTAACAAATGTATCATACAAAAGCAAAATGCTAAGAATCAACAGTGACTGCAGGTAGAGAAGGTTGTATGTTAGCATTCTCTTCTATCTCAATTCTCAGTAAATACAAAACAGTTCTAAAATCAAGTCTATTAGTTTCAGTAACAATATAATGTAGAGAACTAGATAACCTGGAGTAATTGTATTAAATCAATTTAATATTGATTTCAACTCTCAAATGCTATTACTGGACATTGTGTCATGGGGCAAAATATATTATTCCACTGCATTAATGCTCTTTAAAACTTCCTGATTTAACATGGAATTTCTTTTCCCTTGGCTTCATGTTTCTATGAAAAGGGTGCTCCATTGGAGTAATTCCCCTCATTTCCTCACTTATTCCTCAACAAAATCAATAAGCTCAGTGTGTTTAAAGAACATATGGTGTGGAGACCTAATGGGGCCAAATGACTTGGGGAATGAGTGGTTGTTGGGGTCAGATTATGTAAGATACTAGAGCTTATGGTGAGGTGGCTTTATTTACTTTTGTCACAAAGGGAAATCATACTAAGGCTTGTGGTAGTGTGATAATGTTACTTGATTTATGTTATAAGGGGATCATACTCTTAAATGATAGTACAAGGGTCAAGATGGGCTTCCCTGATGACTCAGTGGTAACGAATTTATCTGCAATGCAGCAGATGCGGGTTTGATCCCTGGGTCAGGAAGATCCCCTGGAGAAGGAAATGGCAACTGACTTCAGTATCCTTGCCTGAAGAATCCCATGAACAGAGGAGCCTGGTGGGATATACAGTCGATGGGTTTGTGAAAAGTAGGACATGACTAAACCACCACCACAGGAGTCAAGAGCAGAGATCAAAAGTGTAGCTAAAAGTCAAGTCCAATAGCCTATGAAGCAGATGATGATGACATAAGTTAGAATGGCACATCAGTGGAAGTCTCGAAAATTAGAATGATGAAGGAAGGAATTTGCTGAAAGAAGCAGGGGAAAAGATATGAATTAAAATTCTTTTGAAGATTGAATTCTGGAAAAAAATAGCATTGCTATTGATTGATTTGGGCATCGCTGGGTCATAGCAGAGATAAGATTTAAACTAAGAAAGCAGAACAGAGATAGATGACCTAAATGAATGAGCTGATCTAATGGAAACGTACACTTTTGCATTATGAATAAGCAAATAGAAAAAGAAGGAAAGGGGGACTAAAAGATATGTTGTTTCTGCTTCACATTTTCCCTGAAGCAACCATTGCATTCATTGGGTTGAAGAATAAAAGCAAGAATCAATACTCAGTGATGTTCTCTCTAAATATATGTATAAGAAAGAAATGTGTTTAACTGCAAGTAATAGAAAACCTGACAAAGTAGAATAAACACATGGGTGTTTGTTTGTTTGTTTGTTTTTTCTCACACATATCATTACCCAAAGGCTGGGCAGCCTTAGTTCTGGTTCAGATACTCAATATGACCATCAGAAGACCAGGCTCTTTCTCATTCTGCTTTATCCAACTCGCTGCCTTGACTTTTCTCCTCATGTTTATTGCATTATAGTGGCAACAAGGTTGTTGCTTCTCCAGGCTTATGCACATGTTCTTGGCAGAATGAAGAGGAATCATGAAGACACAACTCTCTCTCTTTACATCAGCAAAGTAAAAAGTTTCATAGAGACCTTCACAGCACACTTACCTTACAGGTCACTGACAAAAGGTGTGTCCTGCTGCCTCTTTAAATGAAAATAAGACTCAGCCACCTGAAACTTAAGATACTTACAGACAACGAGAAAAGCCTTGGTTACCTGTGCTCACATGCTGACAACTCTTTCTCACACACACATCATGTGTATATCTTCACTCATTTTAATTCTTATATTAATTCATTTATTAATAGTATATCCCATCTTCCCATTATTGTCAAGATTAGCAAAAATATTGGACAAAAATTCTGTATCTTTTTATGACCTTGAGACATAAGTTAAAAACACAATGTGACAAGTATGTGAATTATAAAAATGGCACATATTACTTACAATTTTTTATAAAAATTGCCTACACTTTTCATGTTTCATTTTAAGAAAAGGGTTGACAACATGTACTTCTTAGGGAACTGTTGCATGCTCTTAATATTTGAAATGTCCAAAATTATTTTTCTTTGGTACAGAAAAGTAACCACTAATCTCATATTTTAATCTGCTACTTGAGACCTTAAATCATGGATCCCAGAGGGCACAGACTTCTGACCCATCCCTCTTTGTATGTCATAAAATTCCCATCAATGCTAGCATCTGGGTAAATAATTCAGCTTGCTCATTGCTATAAAAATATCAGGGACCCCAAGAACATTTTTTGAAGTGTCCCAGTCTTTTTCAGTCCAATAGTCCAATCTGATTTTTGACTATTTTATTCAAATAGTCCAATCTGATGATCTATTTGTCAGTATAATAAACCTAAAATCTTTTTCAACTTTGTATGAATCTGAGTTGAATTCACTCTCCACATCATGCTCCCAAAGATGTATCCATAATTCTTTCCAAGATAGGTGGCCTGGAACTACTACCCTTGTCCAGGCTGGTCTGTGTAGATGAGACCCTGAAGAATTTGAGTCATGCTTCCCTGGTGGCTCAGAGGTTAAAGCATCTGCCTGCAATGCGGGAGACCTGGTTTCAATCCCTGGGTCAGGAAGATCCCCTGGAGAAGGAAATGGCAATCCATTCTAGTATTCTTGCCTGGAGAATGCCATGGACAGAGGAGCCTGTTGGGCTACTGTCCATGGGGTCGCAAAGAATCGGACATGACTGAGTGACTTCACTTTCTTCTTTCTTCATGTCCTGAGAAGGTCAACCAGGTTCTGCTTAAATCTTCCAAGGTTCTTAGAAAAGAATCTGTGAGCCACATATGTCACGTTTTATTTGATCTGTATGTTCAGGTTCTACTTTGCTTTGAGAATCTTTTGCTGGTGGAGTAATTGAAGATGAGAAAAAAAAAATTTTTTTTCCATCACCCAACCCAATAAGTCATTATTTTCCTATTTCCTTTACATTTCGTTTGCAAATGGAAGGGCTTGTTGGTAGTTGGTCTCTCTCCTGCTTTGTCTTATAATATGGAGGTCCATTAAATGAATTATACTTTCAACAATTTGCCAGGAGATAGCCACAGCCAATCCACAAGTTCATTAGTTATTTACCCGAATTGCTGGAGCGAACAAATGGGTCCATCATATTGCTGTTAGGTAACTGAAAGTGAAAGTCACTCAGTTGTGTTCGACTCTGTGACCTCATGGACTATACACAGTCCTTGGAATTCTGCAGGCCACAATTCTGGAGTGGGTAGCCTTTCCCTTCTCCAGGGGATCTTCCCAATCCAGGGATTGAACCCCGGCATCCCTCATTGCAGGTAGATTCTTTACCAGGTGAGCCACAAGGGAAGCCCAAGAAAACTGGAGTGGGTTGTCTATCCTTTTTCCAAGGGATCTTCCTGACCCAAGAATTGAACTGGGGTCTCCTGCACTGCAGGTGGATTCTTTACCAACTGAGCTATGAGGGAAGCCTGTTAGGCAGTAAACTGACCTTTTATTCCAAACTGCAAAGGGAAATGTCAGTATTTTCTAGCCTTTGGGAGTGATTTATTGACTCCATCGTCGGCCTGTGCTGTGGCTGGCCCCAGAACCAACACCATGTGTCTGTCTTTTGCTGTCTCAGTGCATCCATGTGAATCAATTTTCATAACATAGAAGAAAGCACTTATTTGACACACAATTTGACAACTTAAAAAAATATATTTATTTATTTATGGCTATGTTGGTCTTCATTGCTGTGTGGGCCTTTCTCTAGCTGTGGTGAGTTGGGAGTTACTCTCCAGTTGCATTGCTTCTTACCGCAGTGTCTTCTCTTGCTGTGCATCACGGGCTCTAGGGTGTGTGGGCTCCCCGGCTCTTGAGCACAGGCTGGGTGATTGTGGCACATGGTCTTAGCTGCTGTGAAGCATGTGGGATCTTCTGGAATTGGATGGAAGCCGTGTCTCATACACTGGTAGGCAGATTCTCTACCACTGAGCCACCAGGGATACCTGATGATGGACTTTTTTTTAATCTTAAAATGGTTTATTCTTAGCTCTAAATATTTTATATTTAGAAAACATTATTTGAATATATTTACTCATTTAGTTTATTTGTGGAACATGTCAGTTATCTCTAGAGTCTCCCTGGTGTCCAGTGATTCTCATCCACACAGGCTTTATGAATCTGATTCTGTTTTCTGTTGTTTCTACTGATATTTACATATGGTGGCTTCGTTCCTTTATATTTTGTCAGTTTTTCAACAGGGAGTTTCTCATGATTCTTTCAGGTGTGAGAATTCTTTGAATTAAAATGGATTTCTCCAGAGAGAAACCGTAATTGATTTTTTCTCAGTGGCTTGGGCTCACTAGGAAGTCAGAACTGTTTTAAAAGTTAAATCACTGGTCTTTTTTTTTTTTTTCTTATTTTTGGTCTGAGTTTTAAAAATCCACTTGAGAGGATTCCATTCATTTGTCAAACACCTAAGAGACCCGGCTGCCTTCCCTTTAGTTTGTCAAGTGCACATGGCTTTTCCTCCTGGCCCTCCCCCCTGCCTCCCGACCCCTCCCTCTACCTTCTCTTCATTTTATTACCATTGTTGTTATCCTTCTGTGCATCACTGTATTTTGATGATTTTCTTAGTGCTCCTCGGAGCAGGATGTTTATTTCAAGCTCCCTACTCCACAGGTCTTACGTTTAGGGAGCTTTACTATTATATTTATCACTTTGTTGTTCTTGTTCAATCGCTAAGTCATGTGTTACTTGCTGCAACCCCATACTGCAGCCCACCAGGCTCCTCTGTCCGTGGGATTTCCCAGGCAAGAATACTGAAGTGGGTCGCCACTTCCTTCTCCAGAGGATCTTCCTGACCCGGGGATTGAAACTGCATTTCCTGCATTGGATTCTTTAACACTGAGCCGCTATGGAAGTCCTATAATTATCACTTAGGATGGGTCTAAACTTTTCTTCTCATTTCAGAACCTTCAGGACTTAACCTAAAGCTTAAAATTCCCCCATATGGCAAACACCCTCTAGGGAAAAGCGCGTTTCAATAACTGACATGTCTCTCTGTCTGGTGTCACTTTATATTTGGCAGAATGTTCTTTACTTTCTTGCCAGATGATGAAAACATTCAAGAAGGCTTATAATGTTTTGGCAAGCATGGCTTATTGTTTTCAGGAAAACCTAGGCCAGGCCTGCAAACTGCCAAATCACAAAGAATGGAAAACTTCTTTCCTTGTGTAGAATGGACATAAAAATTAGATTCAGACTCATCTGGCCCATTATTGCACATTTTATAAATTAGTTTTTAACAACTTTCATAATAGTTCCTAGATGTGCAGACAATTTAATCTCTATTTATATTAGCATCCCTTTTATACTGTACATTATACTTTAGATCAAGAGCAATTAAATTGGTTTGTCTATATACAGTTTTAATCAGAAATTTAAAATTGATAAATGGGCATATCAATACAGATACATTGATAGAAAGTCAGCTTGCTTAAAAGAAAGATATATTATAATGTATCTTGGAGATTATAGGTTCCTCTTTCAATTCAAGCTATAAAGCCTCTTAAAATGATAGTCCAGAATTCAAATTGCTACCAAGATTTTTCTAGATAATGATATCAATAAAATAAGTTTATCCTCACTACAGTTTTATAACCTTTATAAACTGGTCTACAGGATCTATTATGTACTTTTCTTTATATTCTTACTGTTATTTTTAATATGTACAACTTACCCTCAACATCAAGAACATGATAATAGACAGCTAACTGAAATAATTTCTGTTCTAACAATAAAGAGACACGAGTTGATTGCTTTAAAAATGCTTATTTGATTACACTGACTTGTATGGAGTTAAGTTAAATTGAATTGAGAGTGATAAAGATGTATCTCAAAAAAAAATAAACTAGGGATATTCATGATCAGTCAGAGACACACAGTTTGCTAAATTATTAATAATGATGAGAACAATTTTATTTCTTGTTGGATGAGCAAATTCCATTTTTTTCTTTTTTCTGTGCTTTTATATCGGTGTGTAGCCAATAACAATATTTTGATAGTTTCAGGTGAACAGTGAAGGATTCAGCTATATGCATACAGGCATCCATCCACCCTGGATGGGAAATTCTATTTTTTTTTTTATTTAATTTTTATTGGAGTATAGTTGCTTTATAATGTTTTGTTAATTTCTACTGTACAATTTTTACTGTGAAACAACAACAATTTCTACTGTGAATCAACAACAATCTCTACTGTGAATCAATAACAATTTCTACTGTGAATCAACCATACACATATATCCCCTCTTTGTTGGATCTCCTTCCTATTTAGGTCACCACAGAGCAATGAGTAGGTTCCCTGAGCTACATAGTGAAGTTGCTCAGTCGTGTCTGACTCTTCGTGACCCCATGGACTGTACAGTTCATAGAATTCTCCAGTCCAGAACACTGGAGTGGGTAGCCTTTCCCTTCTCCAGGGGATCTTCCCAACCCAAAGATCAAACCCAGTGCTCCTGCATTGCAGGCGGATTCTTTACCAGCTGAGCCACAAGGGAAGCCCAAGAATACTGGAGTGGGTAGCCTGTCCCTTCTCCAGCAGATCTTCCCAACCCAGGAATGGAACTGGGGTCTCCTGCATTTCAGGCAGATTCTTTACCAACAGAGCTGTGAGGGAAGCTTGAGCTACACAGTAGAAAATTCTATCTTTTAAGGGCAGTACACAGTTAATCATTGTTCACTTCTAAATAGAAAGCTAAAGAAAAATGGTTACTGATTCAGAGATCTTTTAGGTCATATTGGATTCCACAGGCTAATGAAGGGAGTCATAGCACAGGCAAGCACCTATGGCCATCCCTTGTTTGACCAGTCTGCTCTGCTTTACTCACATAATTATCCAAGACTCTTAGTTATAAGGCGTAATTGGCCCCTGGTACTGGCAAGCTCACCTGATGTCAATTCCCCCTATTAATGGTAGCCTCCTTCTCCCCTTAGTAGTGAAGACTTCTGCTATGTCCAGTTCACCATCTGCTGCACATGGTGGGATGTTGCTCCAGGACCCTTTGTATGAGGTTCCCTTGTCCAGTAAACCATCAATGCCACTATTAAAAAAGACTTTAACACTTCATTAGCATTAAGATTATCTTCCAGAATGTGTCACAGTAATTTTGTGACAGTGAAGGGAAAAAGAAACAATGAGGTCCAGACACCTGAAGAGGGAAAATCTTAGACTCCATGAAGTACAGGGAAAGAAGAGGCATAAACCAACTTTATTTTTCAAAACAATATTGCCTATAGCCTTCCTCCAAAAGAAAACATCCTGGACAGTTCTCCCAAACTGTTACAAGCACCTTACATTTAACTGACTACTGGGTCTACCATCCCCTGAAAGATGACTAAGCCTACAGTTTGATCAACAGTCTCCTTAACATGGAAATGAATCCATCAGAAGCAGTCAGGGATGCTCCCAGCTCCTGCATCTCCCATGCAAATGTCCACCCATATTGTGGATATCTTCCACAGTATCATCCTCAGTCATTTTCTGGACACGAAAAATAGCTAATGACTTGAATTAATAAGACAGGTAGGAGAACTACTCTAAGCCATACCTTCGGGAACAAGGATTAAATTATTCAAACTGAACTGGGGAACCTAAGGTCTACTAGCAGCCAGTTAGGAGGTAATTTTGGAGCACATGTCAACCTGTACTCCTGAACTGATGTAGCTGATGCTTAAGAAACTCCCAAAGAGAACTCCCATTCTCTTTCCAGGAACACCATATATGACCTTGGGATTTCACTTCCTGTATGAAAACTAAGCATGAACTTGCTTTCCTACTGGAAACACTGACCGAGAACTTAGGTCAGTCCTTAGAGACCTTCAAGTGTTTCACGAAACACCAGAGGATCATTTAATGCTAAGATAACTTGAGCTTATCCTTGATTCCTTTGGGGAACTTCCAGGAGCGATAATTAAATTTTCATTCATGATCCCTCTTACTGGCCCCATCCTTTTTTCCTTCACTCCCCACAAAACTACTGATGTGCTCTGACGCTGTAGATTAGCTTGCATTTGTCTAGAGTTTTGTATAGATGAAATCATAGAGTATGTCCTCTTTTGTGTCTCTTTTCTTTTAGTCAACATGTTGGGTTGGCCAAGAAGCTTGTTCATGTTTTTGGTAACATCTTTTGAAAAAACCCTAATGAACTTTTTGGCCTACCCAACACATACTGGGCTTCCCTGATAGCTCAGTTGGTAAAGAATCCACCTGCAATGCAGGAGACCCCAGTTCCATTCCTGGGTAAGAAGGTTCACTGGAGAAGGGATAGGCTACCCACTCCAGTATTCTTGGGCTTTCCTTGTGGGTCAGCTGGTAAAGAATCTGCCTGCAATGCAAGAGACCTGGGTTCGATCCCTAGGTTGGGAAGATCCCCTGGAGAAGGGAAAGATTACCCACTCCAGTATTCTGGCCTGAAGAATTCCACGGACTGTATAGTCCATGGAGTCTCAAAGAGTCAGACACAACTGAGCAACATTCACTTTCAATGCTTACTTGGGCTTCCCAGGTGGTACAGTGGTAAAGAATCCACCTGCCAATGTAGGAGATACAAGCAATGTGGGTTTGATTCCTGAGTCAGGAGGATCCCCTGGAGGAGGAAATGGCAACCCACTCCAAAATTCTTGCCTGGAGAATCCCATGGATAGAGGAGCCTGGCCATGCTATAGTTGATGGGGTCCAAAGAATCAGACATGACCAAGCACCACCATCACCATACTTCGGGTTTCACCACTGTTTTTACATATATCAATAGTTCATTGCTTTTCCTTAATGGTACTTATTAATGTTCCCTTGTGGCTCAGATGGTAAAAAAATCCATTTGTAATGCAGAAAATCTGGGTTCAGTGCCTGGGTTAGAAAGATCCCCTGGAGAAGGGAATGGCTACCCACTCTAGTATTCTTGCCTGGAGAATCCCATGGATGGAGGAGCCTGGCAGGCTACCATCCACGCAGTCGCAAAGAGTCATACATGACTGAGCACACTCATGATGATGGGAGTACAGAGGAATGGTTGGTGTTTGAGGAGAGGTATGTGCTCTTGTGTATGTCATTGTGAGAAATGGAGATTTCTGTTGACTCAAAATCATGAGCACAGAAATTTAAATGAATGGAGGGGCAAGGTTCGATGGGAAATAAAGCAATCTTATGGAGCACACAGGACTAAAAAATTAATAGGATAGATAAGATTTAGGAGAGAGAAAGGGAAGACACCTTCAGGGCAGAGGCAAGGCAGATGTTGCATGTTTACAAAACAGGGAAACAAATGACAGTGATCCATTGAGAGGATGGACAGGCAGACAGAAAATATTTAGGGAGATTTTAAAAAGACTGACTTTTTATTATCAAATACTAAGTACTGAAAAATAAAACTCACAAAAATAAACCTTGTGTTGAAGCCACCTTTAACCTCTTATTTTATCGAAAGGAATATCTCAAAAGAAAGACTTCCTACTTAACACATTACTAAATGTATAGATTTAACTGTTATTTTGAACTTCAAAGAAGTACCTTCAGTTTTATTATAGAAAAACAACATGTATTCTGTATCTCTCTAGGAGAATTATGAAAAGTTGTATGAAGTCTAGAAAAGTGGTACAGATGACCCTATTTGCAGGGCAGGAATAGACTCACAGATGCAGAGAACAGACGTGTGGACACAAGGTGAGGAAGGGAGTGTGGGAGGAACTGGGAGATGGGGTTGGATACATATACACATATGTGTAAAACAGACAGCTAGTGAGAAGCTGATGGAAAGCCCAGGGAGCTCAGCTCAGCCTCTGTGATGACCTAGATGGGGTGAGATGAGGGTGGGGTAGGGAGGGAGGCCCACGTGGGAGGGGGTTATATGTGTACATACAGCTGATTCACTATGTTGTATAGCAGAAACTAACACATTGTAAAGCAACTGTAAATTTCATCTATACCCTAATTAAAAAAATAAAAGTACAGAAATACATTTTTTTTTAAGTTGTTCATCCTATTTTATCTTAGTTTGGAATCAAGCCACCCCAGTAAGTAAACTACCTGTGAGATGGTTCAAGAAGGAGTCCAAAAGGGTTAAATCTGAAAGGCTTTTCTTCAGATGTCATTTCGCTGAGAAAAGACCACGTGACTCTGTGTTTGTTGTCACTGATCACTATTTATCCCCCAGTGTCCATCAATCTCCTCCATCCTCAGACATCAGGACACTCACTGAGGCTTCCCTCCTATTGATCTGGAGCTCATAAGTCACTCTGCATAGTCGATCTTTGCAAATAGACTTTGTCTATTTCTTCATGTACATTAATAATTCATCTGCAGATGAATGCTGTAGAGAAATGCTGACCAGAATAAAATAATACATGAGAACTACTCACTGTATTTTTAAAAAAATTATTCTAAGGCTACACATATATATATATATATGTGTATATATACATATAAATACAAATAAATATATATGATCATAATGGAAAGAAGTTATTCTTTATTGTGAGCTACTTGAATTATAAAGTTATTTTAAAAATATTGCTATGAGTATAGAAAATTAGCCAAAATCAAAAATTTGAATGGAACAGCTGTATTTTCTGAAGTGTGACCAGCACTATTTTAAAATTATGCAATATCTTTATTTCCATGAGTTCAAACATTTTATACTTAGAATTTCTCTGAGCTAAGAGGTGGCAATACCATTATCTAACCTTTGGTTCAAACACTGGGAAATAAATCTATTAGGAGTAACTATAATGAGGAGAGAAACTGACTGACAAATCCTTACCTTTTTAACCTAACAAACCACATTAATTTCAGCTCCTTTTCACAAAATCCAAAACTTTCCTTGAACAGAAAAGTCACTAGATTCTGTCAGGGTTCATTCAGTGTATAATATCATTGGGTTTATTTACATAGGACCTACATTTGAAGGTTAATAATATTCACATGTACTTCTAATTGTCACTAAAAAAATCCTAGCCAATGGACAATGCTGTTAAGATTTTTCGTTTTCTTTAAAATAGTTTGCTAGGATCTTCCCTGGTGGCCCAGCATCTAAAACTCCACGTTCCCAATGTGGGAGACCTGGGTTTGATCCCAGGTCAGGGAGCTGAATCCTGCTTGCCACAACTAACACCCCCATGCACCCAAATACAAAATAAAAATATATAAATAAATGAAAGTGATAAATGTTTTTCTAATAAGCAAAAATCAGATTGAACATTGCTAACAGTGAATTGAAAGTGAATTTACTCAGTCATGTCCGACTCTTTGCAACCCCATGGACTGTAGCCCACCAGGCTCCTTCATCCATGGAATTTTCTAGGCAAGAGCACTGGAGTGGGTTGCCATTTCCTTCTCCAGGGGATCTTCCCAACCCAGGGATCAAACCCAGGTCTCCCGTATTGTGGGCAGACGCTTTACTGTCTGAGTCACCAGGGAATCCCAGTGAATTATCCTGGTAGAATATCAAACATGCATAAATGTAAAAATACATTCTTAGTCACTTAAAGTTTACAATAATTGATGGAGCACCAAAAGATATATCAAATATCAGTTTAATAATAACTTCCAAAAATCAAATTGAGTGTTACCAGGAAAAGTGGCAGAGTAAGAACCTCTGAAAACTTTCTTGTTGTTCAGTCGCTTCAGTCATGTCCAGCTCTTCTGTGACCCCATGGACTGTAGCCCTCCAGGCTTATTTGTCCATGGGGATTCTCCAGGCAAAAATACTGGAGTTGATTGCCATTTCTTACTCCGGGGTATCTTCCCGACCCAGGGATCAAACTTGCATCTCCTGCATTGACAGGTGGATTCTTTACCACTGAGCCATCAGGGAAGCCCTCTGAAAATTCATGCCTCCATAAAAGCAACAATAAATAGCAAACACACACACACACCTGAATCAACTTTTTCAGAACCCTGGAAATTAACTAGGGTAAGTAACAACCTGAGAATATTTATTCCAGCAAGGAGCTGAGTCTCATTAAGAACAGGAGCTTTGGGGCAATTAACTTGCCTTAACCTCAACCTCCACTGCGAGCTCAGCAGCAGTCTTGAAAAACAGCCCAACATTCCCAGTATCTAGGGGGCAACGTGGAGCTGGTGCTGTTAGAAAGCCTCATTTCGAAAGAATTATTATGATTTCACCTCCCTGCTGCTTCCCTGGAAGATTCAACTTTACTTACCCTGACTCAAAGATCTCTGTGAGTTCAAATTTTCTCCCTGGGAGGGTGTTTGCTAAAAATGCATTATGTGCTTAAAGTTGTTGTAGCTTAAAGGAATGAATAAAATTTGGGAAAACATTAGCCTATTCAAAAAGTTTGAAAGAAAGGATCAGAGAGGTTACCTGGTGGTCCCGTGGTTGAGACTCCACTCTCGTTATACAGGAGGCATGGGTTTGATCCCTGGTCAGGAAACTAAAATATCACAAGCCAGATCACATGTCCAAAAGAGAAAAATAAATAAATAAATAAAGGAAGAATAAGAAAGGAGATAACCTCAAAGGTGAAAATCACTGTAGTGATCTTGTGTTATTTTCACATGATCATTCAAATATTTCTGGCTCAGTTCCGTTCAGTCACTCAGTTGTGTCCGACTCTTTGTGACCCCATGAATCGCAGCACACCAGGCCTCCCTGTCCATCACCAACTCCCGGAGTTCACTCAAACTCACGTCCATCGAGTTGGTGATGTCATCCAGCCATCTCATCCTCTGTCGTCCCCTTTTCCTCCTGCCTCCATTCCCTCCCAGCATCAGAGTCTTTTCCAGTGATTTCTGGTTAGTCCAGCCTTATTTTCACTGTGCTTTGGAGAATTAAAGGAAACATCTTCCATGCACACTTGGAAAAAGTATCTGGGGGCAGAAACACAGCTTTTGTTTTGAGACAGAAAGAGTATGCATGGGCTTCCCAGGTGCCCCTAGTAGTAAAGAACCCACCTTCTAATGCAGGAGACTTAAGAGACCCAGGTTCCATCAGGGATGGTTGGGAAGATCCCCTGGAGATATATTCCACTCCAGTATGCCTGCCTGGAGAATTCCATGGACAAAGCAGCCTGGCAAGCTACAGTTCATGGGGTTGAAAACAGTCGGACATGACTAAGGAACTAACAGGTTAATTTTAATTCTCAGAACCCTGCATGTATTCTGCCCTTGGCCAACAAATATATTTTCTACACATATGACACATTTTTCAGTGATAAGATACTGATTTCCAGATGTGTTGGTAACTTTAGCATTTGCTTTCTTGAGCAAGCCGAGGATCAGCAGTTACCAGGTGATGACTAGAATTAATTAATCATTGTGTTCTTGGGGAAAGGAAAAAAAAAAAAAAACTAAGCAGAAAATAGTAAGCTCTTCATTGTATAATTATTTTTTAGTATTTTTTTCCTTCCTGCCCTTTCTTTCATTTCTTCCTTTTTCTTTCCTTTCTTTCTTATATTCTTCAGGGAGATCACAGAAACATTGCACTTGCAATGACCAGAGGAATAATATTTGGTGCTTTATTTCCTAATTTGCAGAATAAACCTAGAATCAACCACAAACTAGCCTTCCAGCACACTTACATATCTGATCAGTAAATATCAACTGGGTGAAACTGTACTTGCCCCAAAATGTCAGACAATTTGCTTGGGATATTTGAGGTTCTTTCTATATAAGAAAAGCAACAAAGTTTCTCAAGATTGAGGAGTAAAATGAACCAAACGAAAAGATGGGAGAATGCATTTTAGCCTTTTTTGATTGATATTCTAACAATATATTAGCATTTAAAAATATTTCAGCTATTCAGAAATAGGGTTGCCTAAATTAAAGTGTGCCAAACAGAAATTAAAATTATAAGTTTGCACTAGTTTTCACTTTGATAACTTCCATTTCCTACTTTTTCTCTATCTGACTGACTCACAACTGCCAAAAATGCATTTCTTTTATCTTTCTCTGTATTGGCACAGTGTGGACTTGTAACAGGAAAACCAAAATTGAAACTTGGGAGTAAGATGCAACTGAAAGTTTCCATGTCCACATTCAAATATGGATGTAGTCACTGCTTTCTCTCAGATGAAGGGTTCTGTATGAAAAGGCTGATTGGTAACAGATGTGACGTGCCTAGGCACTGCTTGTGTCTCCCAAACACACAGCCTCCTATAGGCTCTGCTGACAGCATCTCACCCTTATTAGGAGAAAAGAAGGACTAGTTTCACAGGGTTCTTTTGCCTGTTATCAGTCAACCTAAGCCTTTATCACTTTGCTCAGTAAATCAGTTATTTCCATACATGTTGATGTTGTCCTTTAGTTGTTGAGTTGTGTCCAACCCCTTTGTAATCCCATGGACTGCAGCCTGCCAGGTTCCTTTGTCCGAGGGATTTCCCAGCCAAGAATACTGGAGTGGTTGCCTTTTCCTTCTCCAGGGGATCTGCCCAACCCACATCTCCTGCATTGCAGGTGGATGCTTTACCACTGAGCCACGAATGAAGCCTATCATTATGTTGAAAAATAGTAAAAATAAATAATATTTTTCTTACACACTGTCACTCTTGCAGGGGCAAGGGAAGTCCTTAACTTGCCTTCCTTATATTGCCATAGGGGCTCAATGAAGAGAGCACAGTACTGCTTACAGACTTTTATGCTTGGGACCTTCACAAATGTATGCTGATGAAGATACTCTAAGTTGGAGTTTATTTCTATTTAAGATGAAGATGACAGAGAAGACAATGAGTAAACTCAGTCTAGTGTGATTGAACCACTCATCCACCTGTGTCATCTGCAACTGTTCCCAGCATTGCCTGTCCAATGTTCTCAGGCCTAGTTTGCCACCAGCATAGGAGTGGAATATAAATGACTCTTTTCCCTTCCAGTGCAAGTAACTTTTTCCCTTCCTTTCAAGTAACTTTGTAATCTATTTTCTTTTTTTCTTTCACATCATTCTACTTTAGAATTGAAGTAACTGTCTGCAAGATAATTATTCTGTGACATAGTTCTATATGTATATATATTTTTATTTTTAAATGTAAATTTATTTATTCTAATTGGAGGCTAATTACTTTACAATATTGTATTGGTTTTGCCATACATCAACATGAATCCCCCACGGGTGTACATGTGTTCCCCATCCTGCACCCCCCTCCCACCTCCCTCCCCATACCATCCCTCTGGGTCATCCCAGTGCCCAAGCCCCAAGCATACTATATCCTGCATCAAACCTGGACTGGTGATTCATTTCATATATGATACTATACATGTTTCAATGCCATTCTCCCAAATCATCCCACCCTCTCCCTCTCCCACAGAGTCCAAAAGACTATTCTATACATCTGTGTCTCTTTTGCTGTCTCGCATACAGGGTAATCATTAAAATCTTTCTAAATTCCATATATATGTGTTAGTATACTCTATTGGTGTTTTTCTTTCTGGCTTACTTCACTCTGTATAATAGGCTCCAGTTTCATCCACCTCATTAGAACTGATTCAAATGAATTCTTTTTAATGGCTGAGTATGAATTCTTTTTAATGGCTCAGTAATACACCATTGTGCATATGTACCACAGCTTTCGTATCCATTCGTCTGCTGATGGACATCTAGGTTGCTTCCATGTTCTGGCTATTACATAGCAAATTATATAACACTGGTGAAAGAAATCAAAGAGGACACTAATAGATGGAGAAATACACCATGTTCATGGATCAGAGGAATTGATATAGTGAAAATGAGTGTACTAACCAAAGCAATCTATAGATTCAATGCAATCCCTATCAAACTACCAACGGTATTTTTCACAGAGCTAGAACAAATAATTTCACAATTTGTATGGAAATACAAAAAACCTCGAATAGCCAAAGCAATCTTGAGAAAGAAGAATGGAACTGGAGGAATCAACCTGCCTGACTTCAGGCTCTACTACAAAGCTACAGTCATCAAGACAGTATGGTACTGGCACAAAGACAGAAATATAGATCAATGGAACAAAACAGAAAGCCCAGAGATAAATCCACGCACCTATGGACATCTTTGACAAAGGAGGCAAGAATATACAATGGAGAAAAGACAATCTCTTTAACAAGTGGTGCTGGGAAAATTGGTCAACCACTTGTAAAAGAATGAAACTAGAACACTTTCTAACACCATATGCAAAAATAAACTCAAAATGGATTAAAGATCTAAACGTAAGACCAGAAATTATAAAACTCCTAGAGGAGAATATAGGCAAAACACTCTCCGACATAAATCACAGTAGGATCCTCTATGCCCCACCTCCCAGAATACTGGAAATAAAAACAAAGCTAAACAAATGGGACCTAATTAAAATTAAAAGCGTCTGTATAGTTCTATATGTATATTTTTTATTGAATGTAGTTGAGAGACTTGTATTTGTTCTTTCTTCAAAACTAAATATTTCTTGTGCTATTCTATGATTCTTTTTTTCCCTTTAGGCCAAAAAAAAATCCTTAAAAAAATCAGAATCTGTAAAAATTGGTGGTCTTCTTCATGGGGGATTTTATTATGTCATAATAGAAAATGTGTCTGAAACCATACTAAACTGTGACTTGTATTTCCATTTATGCTTAGATAGGATGTTTGATGGGTTGTATACTGTAAATTCTCTGCAGTCAGTACAAATTATTCTGCAAACTCATTGAAGGAATGGCTACAAAATATGCATCTCAATTTGATGATCTCAACTGCACATTTGTTGGGTTCAAATCATTAAGTTAAAGTAGCATATAAAAAGACGGCCTTTTCAGAAGCATAAGTGATTACTAAAGTGTCTTGTAAACTGTGTAATTTAGATCTTGGATGGTTTTCAAAGAACCATATTCTAGACATAAACATTCATAATATTAAAAGACCAGGCTA
This sequence comes from Capricornis sumatraensis, assembly GCF_032405125.1. NCBI lineage: Eukaryota > Metazoa > Chordata > Mammalia > Artiodactyla > Bovidae > Capricornis > Capricornis sumatraensis. The sequence continues at coordinate 8,454,189 of NC_091089.1, read as the reverse complement.
GGCTTGGGTGTTATTTTCTCTGAGTAAATTTTATAATTTCCAGAGAGGATTCCTCCACCATATTTTTTGACCCATTTTTACAAATGATTCACAACCATTTACATTGGCATTCATTTTTATACTTCTGTTAATGTGGTTTTTGCCACTTTCTCACATTAGAAAGTAAGCTTAATGAAGGCAAAGAGCTGACTCACTGGAAAAGACCCCAGTGCTGTGGAAGATTGAAGGCAAAAGGAAAAGGGGGCAGCAGAGGACGAGATGGTGAGATGGCATCACTGACTCAATGCACTGAATTTGAGCAAACTCAGAGAGATAATGAAGGACAGGGAAGCCTGGTGTGCTACAGTCACCAGGAGTCAGACATGACTTAGCACCTGAACATAATATATTTTTCCATCACAATTTAAAAACAATGACTTACTGAACCTGTATAAAACTTCAGATGATGCACAAGTTTTAAATGTTGTTTAAACTCATCACAGTACCAGAAAGCTGAACAGAGTTTGAAGATGATGGATTCATGGTGGTGGGGATGGTCGTCAGGGGATCTTCCTGAAAGTAAAAGAATGTTGGCATGTTACTAGTAGTATTCAGCAGCTTGATTGCTTCCCAATAGGGCCCCTTAGCTAAACTGGAGGGTAGAGATTAGCACTGTGGTGGATAAGAAAAATAAGGAAGCTCCTTTAAAGTCTCAAGGTAAATAAAGGCGACCACTTACCCCTGAGATTTATAAATCTTAAGGAATTAAAGAATGAGAAAATAAAAGGAAAAGAAAAAAAGAAAAGCCAAATTAAGAGAAATCAAGAATAAAACCTGCGGCCTAAGGGAGTGTAAATAATGGAAGAAAAGGCCAAAGAGAAAAGGTGAGCTTTGTGTGGTGGTGCTTTCAATAAAACATCTCCTAAGGATGGGCCTCATTAAGGGACCTCACCTAGCTGTTGCCAGCTGTGGAACTTTTGTTTGCAAACTGCTGTGTCCTTTACCTTTAAGGATGATGAGAAAGGCAGCATTCCTGGTTAGGGTCCTACAGAATCAACACATGCAATTGCTCTCAACTCCCCTGTGACTATTTATGAATGCCATTATTTTGTTATCTCATCACACCTGTAGATAACATAGATTATCTCTTTATGTCAAAATGTTTTCACGTCAAAAGAGGATGGCTGTTGTTCCAGCTGTCACATTCTGATAGCTAACAGCTCACTGTTATATCCTTGCCAAAGCCCTTTAGCCTGGCACAGTGTGAATCATTGTCAATGGCATTTAAAAATCTGTTGGAAAAAATATATATTTTGACTGTTCATCAAGTATTCCAATGAACTAAGATTATGTCTTGTCTTTGTGAATTCAATTATTAATTGATCAATCACTTTGCCCTAAAATAACTGATGGTTTAGGATTTTCTGTGCCTCCAAGGAAATTAAATGCAAATCTCTGTCAGTCATCTGTTCACAAAGGCTCCTTTAAGGAATCCACTGGAATACAAATGGAAGGCCCCGCAGCAATTTTGGTCTGCTGTAACTCACTCTCTCTTATTTTATTTTTTTCTTAATAACCCCTTCTTTAAGGTGCCTATTTGATTTGTCTCTGACTTTTCTCCCTTAAGAAGGAAATATGATTCCAAGGTAATATATCAAAGTACTTAACACTGATACAAATTAGAGTTCTGTCCTTTTTCTTTTTTACACAAGTTTCTAGTGGATGTAGGCTTTGAGAAGCCTGAGGACAGAATGAGCTTCGAAGTATCAGCTATTTGGGACTTCAAGAACAGAAGTGTTTCTCCCTTTGAGATTTTTCTTTTAAATCACAGGCAGAGAGAAACAGTCATTCTCTGAAAATCTTGAATGACCAGTTTTGGGACTTTTTTTCTCCCAATACCCTCTGGTGCAGAAAAATCATTGAAAATGAATATTTTGACTGCAATACCTAAAATATAAAATATTTTAATTTTGGATATAGCTTACTCTACTGAATGAAACTATCTCCAACTTGGGCTTCCCAGGTGACTCAGTGGTAAAGAATCTGCCTGCCAATGCAGGAGATGCAGGAGACGTGGGTACAATCCCTGGGTTTGATCCCTGGGTTGGGAAAGAGCCCATGGAGAAGGAAATGGCAACCCACTCCAGTATTCTTGCCTGGGAAATCCCATGGACAGAGGAGCCTGGCGGGCTACAAAGAGTCAACTCAGCACACAGCAAACATCTCCATACTAACATTATATTCTATATCATCCAGTTAGTTTTGGTACATGCATTGCTCCTTCTCTTTGTCATTGCAAAGGAAGATAGCAATGAAAAAACTTCCTATTCATTTTTCATTCATTCATTCAAAATATTTACTTCACTCTCCCCAGATCAAACAAGGTACAGATTTTATTATTTTAATGAAAACACTCATCTCTGCTGCTTATGAACAGTCTCTTGGGGAAGACTCATTTACTGTTCAGCTCCGTGATTTCTGTGACTATTAGTGACAGCACCTCGGAGCCAGGAAATTTCTGACTCAGTGAAGAAATATTCAAACCCGTATGACAGCAACACCTTTGCTATTAATAGATAGGCAAATCCTTTCATAAAGTCCAAATGAAAAAGTAATACACAAGGGCTCAAATATTTTGACCACTCTTTTTTTAATCTCTGACCTACCTTGGACTCTTTTCCTCCTAAAACACCATGTAAGATTACCAAATATTACAGGATTTACTCTAAACAGTGCTAATATCTTGTGAGTCATATTTCTCTGTGGATCCACGCAAAGTTAATGAACTCCCAAACTCCACTGCCTGTACCTCTTTGTCACTTTATTTAAACCTAGTGTCTGCTTACTCTTGTTTGCTGTCGTTTCTCAAACTTGGGTCTCTTCCCATCACTCACTGACAAATACTTTTAATGCTAATGTCTCCATTTTTCTTACTATCCAGTTACTTTTTCATTTCAAGAGATTTAACATTCATGCCCATGACACTTTTCACAGGTGTGGCCTCTCAATTTCTTGGTGTTTTCTATGACCTGTCCCTAAGCTGAAACGTATTCACATATGAACATGGTCCCTCTAGGGAATCCATAGATCTAGTAACACCTAGAAGTATTCCTAACAATCTGTTCTCTATGGGTAAACTATTCTCTCTCTATTTTAGGGGCTTCCCAGGTGACTCAGTGGTAAAGAATCCACCTGCCAAGCAGGAGATGCAGGTTCAATCCCTGGGTCAGGAAGATCCCTGGATCAGGAGGAGGAAATGACAAGCCACTCTACTATTCTTGCCTGGAGATTCCCATGGATAGAGAAGCCTGGCAGGCTATAGTCCATGGGGCCAAAAAGTGTCAGACATAACACAGGGACTAAAAAGTAACCACCACCTTTATTTTCACAGTCCTTTATAATTATTAGACACAGGATACCTGTTGCATAAACAAATTAGCACTTCTAGACCAATGACACTTTAATTTCTTTCCTTATTAGCCACTTTCTACTTTCACAGTCCTGGCCATCCAATTTCTTTTTTCAATCCAACATTGAATCAAATTCTATCAAGTTGCCTCTTTGTTTTCCTTCCACTATGATGCTTGGGTCAAAACCTTATAACTGCATTGAGTCTAGCTGCCTGATTTTCCCTGTCTACAGGGTTTCAACAAAGTGTTGCTGAAGAGATATCATAAAACCAGGCTGAATCTATCAACTATGAATCCATGGTTTCCAGCTCATCTTCACTCACAACAGATGATTAAAAAACTACATCACAGATAAAAGAGAAGGGTGGGTCAATTTTGGATCTTTCTTACTCAACATATAGCTTACCAACCCGATATCTATATTTTTCCACCATCTTTCTGTTCTTGTTGTTGATGTATGTCTGTTCAGAATCTCTCCACCTGTCTTTTGAATAGAGTATTGCCTTAAAAGCTGTGGAGTGAGCATGGGTTTGAGTCTTCACTCTGCTAATTAATGCCTGTGTAATTTTAATGGTATCTGTTCAATGGCTCTGCTTTCTCACCTTTAATTAAAGATAAGTGATAAATATCATTGGTATTGCCATTGTCACTGTTTCTGAAGGTTGGTGACTATTCCTCCTGGTGAAAACTAATACATTTCAAATATCTTTCTCTTCCCTAATTCTGTCTTCCCCAGATTAGTTTGACTACTATGATTGCTTTTCAGGTTAAGAGAAGGTGCTCTCTTTCCTCTCCAACCTTAGAGACAATTTCTGGCCTATTGATTAGTACAGCTGGCTACACTGACTTGCGCGGTTTTTTGAGACAGTTTTAAAACACACTCTCCCTCGAGCACTGAAAAACCTTTTCTCTAAGTCTTAACATGGCTTATAAAGCAAGTTCCCACTTGGGACAGTTTCAAATGGGTATTTATTCAAATAAAATATAAATGAGTGAAATCCTCTTTCAGAAAATTAGAGTTGAGAAAAGCAACTGGCAAAATCACTTTCATCATTTCAGATGAGATTATGTAGGGAATTTAGTTTCTCATAATGAAACAGAGAAGGACCCTATTGTTCTTGTCCCCAATGTCCTCAGCCTGCCTTTTGCTGGCAGAAGAACTTTCACCAAAGAATAAGTTGATTCAGAAAAGTGAGGAAATGAAGAAACAAAGGAAAACAGTCCAACAGGTCAATAATATTAGTTTGGTTATTAAACACAGTCAAGGGCCTTTAGTTCCTCTTCAGGCGCTATAGGTGATATTCAGAGCCATATCCTGTGAGCTGCCTTATAGAACAGGCCACCGGGTAGAACAAGATAACCACATGATGACCAGACTGTCCTGACAACATAAGCTTGCCACAATTCTGAAAGCTGGCTTCCAAGAAATGGGAACAAATTTATTCTGGGACTGGAGATTAAGGGTACTTAATCAAAATGATGCTGGTCAGACCACTATGTGGCCAATTTCAAGGTTACTGTCAGAGCTGACTGTGCGGTTACTGCCTGTAACCCCTTCCCTCCGTCTATAAAAGCTCTTGCCCCCTGAAGGTCAGTGGAAAAAAGTCGGCCTTTGGGCAGGAGTCTGCCTCCCTACTCCCTCTCACTGCCGGTCTCTGCGATAAAACAAACATTCATTTCTACCACCTTGCCTCTTCACTGACTTCAGAGCTGGGAGCCACTGGACCCCACTTCCGGTTGCAGTTTTTTGGCGCTCACGTGGCTTCTCTGTGCTCTCGCGATATTGCGGTCTCCGGCATTCACAGACAGGACTGTGGCCCTGACAATACTATGAGATGGCTGCGAAGAGGCTTGCTGCTGGCTTCTCTGCTCTTGGCTCGCTGGCCTCGGGAGGGAGATTTGGGGGAACATTCGTAGCAGCGGCTGAAGCCATTTATTTCGAGGATCCTCCCTGTTTCTCTCCTACTCAGCATTGACTGCCAGCTGACGTTTTTCCTTGAAAGAACGGAAATATTCTTTTGGAAGCTCCAAGACCGAGTAAGTCTGCGGGTGTGCGCCCGGCTAACTTCTCTTTTGGGCGCGAAGTGTTTTGACTTGTATTTGATGTTGAGGACATTTTGTGAGCACACAGTTTCATTTGGGCATTTTGCCAACTGGTTGTGATGTGTGTCTACTAGGGAGGACCATTTGTAAACACAGAGAGACACTGGGGCCTTTTGTCAACTGGTTGTGCTGTGTGTCTACCATGGAGGACCATTTGTGAGCACGGAGAGGCATTGGGACGTTTTGCCAACTGGTTGTGATGTGTGTTTGATGTTGAAGACCCTTTGGGTGGGGAAGTATTGATTTGGGACTCTGTCCTCGGTCATCCTCTTGGTAAATCTGGACAGTCTGTCTTCTGTGTGAGTGTATATTCCATTTGTGTGGTGGGTATCCTTGTTGTATTTTGTAAAGTAGGAAACTCAGGATCATTTTATTAGAAAAATTTTAGCTATGAGATTAATACCAAAGAAAAAGAAACTTTTTTTTTAACAATATATGACAACAGTATTCTATACCGTTAACTTATTAGGGACATGGCTTTGGCTGACAGCAATGCTATTCTTTTAAAGACAATATCTTCTTTCCTCTTCTTTCTCATTCCATTTCTGTATAATCTTTTAATTGAAAACTACTTATATGAATAGGCTTCTATATCCATTTCAGGATATCTCAAACTATAGCTTGATTTACCTTCAAAAATCGACTTAATGATTACAAAATAGAAGTATCCTTGGAAAGTGGGAGAGGGAAAATGAAAAATAGCCACATTGAGTTCCTGTACTTTCTCTGAAACCAATGTAAATGTTAATGATACCCCAGGACTTGCTCATTCATTCCACAGGCCAGTTTCCCTTGTGACATACTAAATGCAGTTGTTCAGAGGGTCTGGTGACCTCTAGCAAGTAGGCTAGCCTTCTCTTCTGATGGATTCACCCATCCAAATGATTTATAAATATTTTCATATTATTTTGCTTCCAAAAAAGATACATCTTTCACATATCAGTTAGTGTCATACAACAATCGCCAACTGTTTTGGCAACAGAAAATGGTGACATGGAAGATAATTTTTCCATGAACTGGAGGTGGGAGGGAATTATTTGGGGACAATTCAAGTGCATCACATTTATTGTGCATTTTATTTCTATTACTATTACATCAGCTTTCCCTCAGATCATCAGACATCAGATCTCGGAGGTTGGGGACCGCTGGTATAATATATAGTAGTTAGTAAGCAGTTGGTGTTTTTTGAAGGACTTTGCAAATGTTAGCTAATTAAAGCCTCACAGTCAGCCTACATGGTAAGAACTATTAGTTTTCTTTTCATGCATAAGAAATTGGAACCCAAAAATGTTAATTAATGTCCTCAAGGGCCACACATCATTGGTACTGTCTCCAGAGCTGATAGCTAGTGCTCTTTTAGGCAGCTCTACCCAGAAATCACTAGAGTCACCTTAAGAGACCTGATATACCACATATGAGTGATGCTTTGTCATGTGGTATTTCAGGTATAGATTTTAATTTAAATGTCAGTGTCTCAACCTAAATAGATTGTGAAGTGTGGTTCAATCTATATTGACCCCCAGAATGTCATGTTTATAATTAATAATCACCAGAGATACAGGCAAGTTTAATAGTGGGTTTCTGTAACTGTAGGTAGATTTTTATCATCTACCCTAGTTTTCAGTGGGCTAAGTGTTTACTTGAGGATGACATTCCCCTATAGTACTTGGTAAACATGAATACAAGTGTTAAAAATATAATCATTTTGTCACTCTACCACATACTATCCTATTTTATCCAAGTTTAAAACCAAATGAGCAGCAGTATGGCAAACAAAATATTATAACAATTAATATTGATCCTTGTTGTTGTTGTTTAGTCTCTAAGTTGTGGCTAACTCTTTGCAACCCCATGAACTGTAGCCCACCAGGCTCCTCTGTCCATGAAACTGATACATGTACTACATAATAAATAAAAGTAGGAATATGTAGAAAGTGTCCTGAGCTGTCTGTTTATTGTGCCTTCCTTTATACTAGGATAGGGCTTCCCAGGTGGCTCTAGTGGTAAAGAACCTGCCAACAATGCAGGAAACTTAAGAGATGTGGGTTTGATCCCTGGGTCCGGAAGATCGCCTAGAAGGCGTGGCAACCCACTCTGGTATTCTTGCGTGGAAAAAAATTCCACTGACAGAGAAGCCTGGCAGGCTGCAGTCAATGGGGTCACAGAGAGTAGGACATGACTGAGTGAGTAAGTGTGAACTACCTTTATTACTTGACTAAACTTTCTCTAGAATAGCCTGACTACCACTCAGTCTTCTTTGGGAAATATCTGAATTCTTTCAGAAGACCAGTGACTTGATAATCTAGTAGTATTCCTGTTTCTAACATGTCCATTTATGATATCTTATATTATAGTGAAGAGAATTTTATAAAAGCATATGAACTACATTTCAAGACCTCATGGCTACATCACTAGTCCTTTAGTGTTATTAAATCATAGGAAATATGTCACAAATCTGGAATCCATCACTGATTCTTTTCTCCCATAACCTGCATGACCAGTGGAGCATCGAGTTCTGCTGATTCCTTCTCCTGAATAGCTCTCAAGCCTCTCCTTTTCTCTGCCTCTGCACAGTCACCATATGGTTCAGGCTACTGTTGCTCTTCCCTGGATGATTAGAGCAGCATCTCACTTGTCCTTCTAAACCCACTGGAGAGTGGATTCAGTGAAACTCATGCCAGGGTTTCATTGTAGCAACTGTTTTTCTTTGAAATATTGTTTTAAATATTGTCATCTTGTGCTTTGCCCCCTTCATGGTGGGCAAGACTCTCAGGGAATTATGACAGTGAAGACCCCGTGGGATAAGTTTTTCAGAGGTTCTTGGAAGTTTCCTGATGCCAGGGCCTTCCAGTCAATGCATTTCACCAAATTTTCACAGGTCTCAGAAAATGGATCTGTCAGTCTACCCAGCAATGAAATGATGGGAAGATGAAAATCTGAATTAAGTCTATGACCAGGTGAATTCTGAGAGACATCAGGGTAGAAAATAGCTGTCATAGAGATAGAAAATCTCAAGAGTATTCCAATTCTGAATCCTAATAAATTCAGCTAAAGAAAGATCAGATAAACACTATTTATTTGCCAGGTATATCTTGGACCTAAAGTATTTGCATCTTAAATATGACAGACTGCATAAAAGAATATCTTAAAGATATTTATCAGTATTTCCTATCAGTGAGAACTATGCTTATAAATATTTATTGTATTTCATATAACAAATGAGTATGAATAAAAAAGCAATAGACTCTACATCTATATACTAAAATAATAGTATGTAAATTATAAGCAATCATTTAAAATATATCACATATTTTCAATAGATACCTAATAGAAGAGTTTTCAAAGGTGAACTAGTTATGCAAATAATTTTAGTAAGGGGTTTATGCACTCATTAGAAAAAAATTGCTTCTGAAGCTTTTATGAATTTCTGAAATACATGGGTAAATCAGGAAAGCAAATATTGTGTATTCAATCACAAAATATTAATAGGGCATTTGTTATGTACCATTCATTGTTAATGTCAGTGATAAAACAGTCAATGAGAAATGGCTTTGCTCTTGTAGGAATACACTGTCCTTTAGCAGAGCACCAGACAATAATAATCATTTTTGGAAAGAGTCACATTAACACAAAATAAAATTCTGACTTAAAAAGCTGTTCTAACTTTGGGAATATGTGCTCTCCAAGGCTTAGTGGCATTGCTGTAAAGAGTTCAGAAACGTAGAGACCTTTATATAGTAAAATCTCATTTTGAACCTAATGGAATTTCAGATATGGATAAATTTTTAAACCAAACATTTTTGAAAATAAAACTTCAGATGTAAAGGAGGATAACTGGATTATTTGTGCACAGTCGCTCAGTTGTGTCTGACTCTTTTGTGACCCTATGGACTGTATCCTGCGAGGCTACTCTGTCCATGGAATTCTACAGGCAAGAATGGTTGCCACTTGAGTGGGCTGCCATTTCCTACTCCAGGGGATCTTTCCCACCCAGAGATTGAACCCAGATCTCCTGCACTGCAGGCATATTCTTTACCACTGGACCACCTGGGATCATATATTTGGCAAACTGAGAAGAGAGCTGTTAGTTCAAAGTCTAGGTACTTCCTCCTAGGACTGATTCTCAGTAAATATGCATAGTTTAGGCCTAAATGTGACACTTAAAATTACAAACAGCTATGACAACACATCTAAAGAAAATAAAATATATAACATATCAATTGATTAAAAGGCTCTTTTTTTTTTTTAAGTTGTAGGTTGGTTATCAAAACAGGAAATGTACATTTAAAAAGAGAGAAAATCTATGATTCTTCAGTTCCAAAGAGTCCTAGAATCTCTTGATGAAACCCTATACTTATGTTTTTTAAATTCTTCTTTCCTTTGTAACTCTGCTGAAAATGCTCTATTTGATTCTGTTTGGCAGAAGTGAACATAACAAATGAAACGCAACAAAGTCATAAAAGACCTAATGATGTTGAATTATTGTTCTGTAGCACAAAGTTTATCTAGATCTTTAATGATATCTTTTCTCCTATTTTAATGAAATCATCAGTCATGTATCTAAGAAGATCATCCAGGTGAACTGATGAGGTATAATAATTTTACAGTGAATGTATCAGACAATACCACAGTGATTTGCAGCAATACATAATACAATTCCTATTGAAAAACACACCAAAATATTATATGTTGATATTGTGATGTCAACCAAAAATGCTTTTGTTCTCTAAAATCGTAGCAGATTACTTTTTCCATCATAAGCCTTATTTTTATTCTGCCTATTGATGACACAGACTACATCTACAGGGAATAAACAATGGAGAGTTTACTGGTAGTAAAGCTGCTCATTTTAGTGTTGATTGAAGTCACAAGTTGGACACGACTTAGCGACTGAACAATGACAACAAAAACCGCAAGAAAACTTGAAGGAAGAGAGATGGGTACACACAGCAATTACCTTTTTAAATCATGGATCCCAGGTTTTTAATTATATTTTCAATTTCCTTTTTGCATAATTAGCTCTTTTCCTACAACGAATACAGAGAGAGTTAAAAAAGGAAATCCCAAAGAACAAGGAGACAAATGGAGGGAAGTTTTCATGCTGTTTCCATCACCCTGATAGCTCTTCTTTCCCAAATTCTATTTTATTGTTTCTCTTCTTTCAGTTCTTGTCATTCTGTCTGCCATGCTGTGTCAGGAAAATAACCATAACACATACTGAAATATGTGAAGACATTTCTTTAGCCTCAGTAAAGAATAAAGAATCATACTTCTCAGGAAATGGAAGAGTCATAAACAAAGAAACAAAAATTTGGGGTCAGTCAGCTTTCTGAATTTGTGCTCCCAGGTTCTCATTAATTGGATCACAGTTTATCTGCTGCACCTGAAATTTCAACAATTAATGTTTCCTTTCAGGTTAGTAATGCAAATACAGTCAATAGCTATTAAAATACAGAAAACCCAGATTGGAAACTACATTAACATCCCATTTACTGTTAACTTAATTGAGGTTTGTTTTTTTTCTTTAACTTTTTGCTGTCACTAAAGGATAAACAGGTGGACAGGAGAATGCTGACACTGGGCTTGCAGGCAGATGTGGATAAAGGTGGTAGACACCATTTAACTAAGAATGAGATTCTAGAAAGAAGCTCATCTGGGAAAGGGCACTTGAGAGAACCCAAGATGAAAACAGTGTCAAGAGAGATTTTATCTGCACAATCATTGTGCCAAGAGAGACCTCCACAAGCACAGAAAGAGCCAACAATCCACATATCAAGCAACATTACTCACAGTTTAAAAGCCCCTAACTGCCAGGGCAGGCTCTATATTTGAATTTTTTAGAATTTGTAGTTGAAAGCATCATATATAGTATTAGCTACCATTGCTAAGATTATTTATAATTTTATACTCTTTTCAGTACACTATTATAATTTGTTATCAATAAAGATCCTCCAAAAGTCCTAATTGATTCTGTTAGTGTGGACTTTAAAAGCCATCAACATATTCTTATTGAATACAGCAAAAAATATCTAAATTCTTATCATGACATCTCATATTTTCCAAGATCTGGTCTTGGTCCATTTATGTAACCTTGTTTACAGGCTGTTTTCATGTAAATTTTACTCTAAACCCATGATTATAGAATTCCTCATCCAACATACAGCAATTTGCTTTAGTGCTTAAATATTATGTCAAGGTGTTACTTCTTCCTTGAATAGCTCCCTTAGTTTGATACCTGAAAAACACTTCACATTCTTTAGTGTTAACAGGTCATTTTTGCTGTAAATCCTTTCCTGGCCATGATCCATGAGGATTGATCATTGTCTTTATCTAACTCTACCCACCTGCAACAACTACCATGTGTGCTTAGACCCCTCAGTCGAGTCTCTTTGTGACCCCGTGGACTGTAGCCTGTCAGACTTCTCTGTCCATTGGGGATTCTCCAGGCAAGAATACTGGGGTGGGTTGCCACTTCCTTCTCCAGGGGATCTTCCCAATCAAGGGATTGAACCCAGGTCTCCTGCACTGCAGGCAGATTCTTTACCATCTGAGCCACCAGGAAAGCCCAACAACTACCATGATGCCTACCATATTCATTTTCACTTAATTACTTAGATGTTTGTTTCTTTTTCCTACTCTGCAATTAGGGCAGGGATAATACCAAGTTCAGGGACTTCTCTGGTGACTCAATTGGTAAAGAATATGGCTGCAATGCCAGAGACTTGGGTTTGATCACTGGGTTGGGAAAAAGGTCCCCTGGAGAAGAAAATGGCAACTCACTTCAGTATTCTTGCCTGGAGAATTTCATGGACAGATGAGCCTGGTGGGCTACAGTCCATAGGGTTGCAGAAAGTCAGACAGGACTGAAATGACCGAACACATGCTGGATGTTGCTGTCACAGCCACTGCTAAGAGGCAGGAGTGAATTGCCCTATGCTCCACCACTTACTCAAAACTCAGAGCCCTGGGAGATGATAGGATAGAGCTGTGGTCATGCCCACCATTCACTTCACTAGGAATCCTGGAGAGGAAGAATTCGGTGTTCCTGTGATTCCACACAGAAATGAGAGCAAGTGAGTTTAATGCTCTTTAAATACCAACCAAAATCAGAGAAAAAAATCTCCCCCAAATGAATCTGATATGCTTGTGAGCTGTGAATGCAAGCTAGACAACTCACATAGGCAACATCTATTATATTGACTATCACAATGAAATTATTCTATTAATTTCATTGGAGAATTTTTCATCCTATGATTTTAAAATTCAATAAACTGCTGTATTAGATTTTCATCACAGTTTTTTTCATAACCATTTTGATGACATCCATAGACATGTAAGAAATTTTAATGGTAATATTCTGCACTTATTCACAAGAGTTTTTATCAGAATAAATGTGAGACATTTTAAAATTAAAAAGAAATAAACATCTATGAAGCATATAAGGATTTTTAGAGATAAAATTCTCTGGGGTGTTTGGTAATCACTACTTAATGTGGCCATCAAAATAAATAAATAACTGAAGACTATAGTTATAATTTTATGTGACTAATGTAAGTATGTATTTCCATTGAAAAAAGAAACTATATTTTGAAGAATAAACTCAATCTGGCATTCAAGGAATCATTAATTTCAAACCTCAGGCTTTTCGTGAAATGATAGGCCTTTCCAATGGTAAGAGAATTTTAATGAAGGGAATGGAAACAGCAAAAGAAATGACATTTCATGTCATTTTCAAACAAAATTTCCTCTGGACCCTATCAAATAAAATAGAAAAGGATGATATGATTCCAGTCATTCAACTCATCTTAAATATCATAGTATCTCAACAACATATTTATTTTACTATCAAGCATTTCCTAAAATGTATTTTTCTTAGCATAGAGATATGTCTCAGATTCCCCCCCCCATCATCAAATATCAAACAAGAGGAAATTTGCTAAACAATTTATTCAAAAACTGCTAAATCATTCAAAAAACTATGTAGTCATTGATATATTTATAAACTATTGAATTACATGGGCATATGCTAACATTTGAAATAAATATTTAAAATAAATATTATAGAATGATCTCAATAGTATAATCTGTTTGTATAGATTATATATACAAATATATTTCAGTCAGTTCGGTCACTCAGTTGTGTCTGACTTTGTGACCCTCTTGACTGCAGCACGCCAGGCTTCCCTGTCCATCACTAATTTCCTGGAGCTTGCTCAAACTCATGTCCATTGAGTTGGTGATGCCATCCAACCATCTCGTCCTCTGTTCCCTTCTCCTTCTGCCTTCAATCTTTCCCAGCTTCAGGGTCTTTTCCAGTGAGTCAGTTCTTCACATCAGGTGGCCAAAAGTATTGGAGTTTCAGCTTCAGCATCAGTCCTTCCAATGAATATTCAGGACTGATTTTCTTTAGGATTAACTGGGGGGATGTCCTTACAGTCCAAGGGACTCTCAAGAGTCTTCTCCAACACCACAGTTCAAAAGCATCAATACTTCAGCACTCGGCTTTCTTAGCAGTCCAACTCTCATATCCATACATGACTACTGAAGAAACCATAGCTTTGACTAGACGGACCTTTGTTGGTAAAATAATGTCTGTAATGCTGTCTAGGTAGGTCATAACTTTTCTTCCAAGGAGCAAGCATCTTAATTTTATGGCTGCAATCACCACCTGCAGTGATTTTGGAGCCCCCCAAAATAAAGTCTCTCACTGTATATTTGTATATTATTTACATAATATTAAGTTGAGTGTATATTTAAGGTTTACAGATGTTTAAATGTTCACAGTAAGTAAAACATCATGAATTGTATCAGGTCAAGAGAAGAAAACTGAACTCTATTTTAAAAGACAAATTTTATAACTCAACGCATATTATTCAATTTAATAGTATAATTTTTCCATTCTAGTTTAAACTATGAAAAGTACACACATATTCTTATTAGATAGCTTTTTGTAACATTAGGCCTCTTGAAAGTACTGCTGCAAATGAAGTGTTTTGACTAAAAATTATTCTCATAATGCTTAAACAAATCAAATTGTAAGCACGTTCTTTTGAACAATTTCCTTAGACAAATCCCTTGTGTGGTTATTACCCAAAACTTTGTATAACTGTTTATTTTTCCCAATCAAATCAAACAATCATTACACCTGAGAGAATTGAAGTAAGGCAGTTTAAATAGAATTATCTTACTAAATTTCATATCAAATTTTAAATAAATTTCAGATTTAAGAATGCTAACCCTAAAATAACAGGATTGCAAAGTTGCAGAATATTGTAAAATGGTACCATTAATGTAAAATCCTTCCTGCAATTATTATTTTCCATTCATCACTTTTAAAAAATAAGTTACCTTAGATATACTTTACAACACCCAAAGCACACACAGCAGCAAGGCAAATATTCTTCAAGACAGTAAATTTTGTTAACTTCTTTAAATAGCTGGTAACGATAACCCTGTATGTGAGACAACAAAAGAGACACAGATGTATAGAACAGTCTTTTGGACTCTGTGGGAGAGGGCGAGGGTGGGATGATTTGGGATAATGGCATTGAAACATGTATAATATCATATAAGAAACGAATTGCCAGTCTAGGTTCGATGCAGGATACAGGATGCTTGGGGCTGGTACACTGGGATGACCCAGAGGGATGGTATGGGGAGGGAAGTGAAAGGGGGGTTCAGGATTGGGAACACGTGTACACCCGTGGCGGATTCATGTTGCTGTATGGCAAAACAAATACAGTATTGTAAAGTAAAATAAAATTAAAAAAAAAAAAGCTCTGTATTTTAAAAATCTGATTTCATTGAATTATTTTAAACTGTATATGTGAGTTTAGACCTCAGCTTGTTGATATGATGCCTAAAAAATTTATGGAGTAATAATGGAAAATATCCACAAAAGGTTGGTTGTACTTTTATTTTGAAATTTTTATTGGAATATAGTTGCTTTATCCACAAAAGTTTTGAGGGGCTAAGTTAGTTAAATACAGGCAAAACAGTTTATCACACAGGTCTTATCATTGCTCTCAGATCCAATAACTAAATGCGATTATTATTGTCATCATCATAATTATTATTTAAGTCACTCTCTACAATTGCTTAATCATGCAATGATCCTTCTGTTAATACTGAGATTTACATAAATAAAGTATATCTGGTTTCTTTTCCTACAGTGAAAGTGAAAGTCACTTAGTGGTGTCTTTGTGACCAAGTCTTTGTGACCCCATGGACTATACAGTCCATTGAATTCTCCAGGCCAGAATACTGGAGTGGGTAGCCTTTCCCTTCTCCATGGGATCTTCCCAACCCAGGAATCAAACCGGAGTCTCCTGCATTGCAGGCTGATTCTTTACCAACTGAGCTATCAGGGAAGTCCCTACAGACTGTCACAAATGTAATTCAATGTTAATTGCATTTCTTGCCATAGAGAACACTTTCTAGATATTAAAGGGAAAGTGAATGTATATACACCATAATAGTAAAATGTGAGCTTCTAAATTCAAAAAGCAGGATGGGCCTTATTCTTTATTTTCTGCAGCTAAAAAAGGGGGGAAAATGCTCTATACTGTGGAAACTCATATTTCTTTAGTCCTTCACAAAGGAAAGTACAATTATTTAAAAGTTAATTTTTGTGAGAAAAAAAAAATCGTAAAATCAGAAATGCTTACCTCCTTGCTGTTGATGAGAGAAAGCTTCTAAACATAACATTTAATTCAGTGTGATTAAATTGGATATCTTCAGAACTGAAAAAAATCACTGAGATGCACCCAAGATAGAGCACTTCCCTTAAGTGTTTTTGTTTCAATAAGAAGAGATTATACACTGACCTTTTCTTTAGCCTTGGTTTCTCCATTTTTAATCATTATATAAGATTTGGTAGGAATCTTTGCTGACACTTTGCTCCTCAGGGGGCAATTAAGAGTTTAGTGGAAAAAGAAAATCATTTTACTTTATTACCGAAAATGACAGCAGAGAGGCCAACATATTGGGACTGCCAAAGCATTCTCCCAATCTCAGCAACACAAGAATCCATACAGCTGTGCTTAAGGGAAATTGCATACCCCCCCCAAAAAAAATTATAACATACACATCACACATAGATCTGTTACAATTACTGACTGCTATCTTACACCACATTTAGAGCTACTTCACTTAATTTTGTACCCTTGTTCAAATTGACTTGTTCCTAGCAAATCTGCTATTTTGGTTTTTGTCTATGTTACTCTGTTTTATAATTCCAAATTATAATACTTTGATAAGGATTTAACTTTTTAATGCCAAAAATATGAAAGGGAACATCAGCATTATTTTCCCTCAAGTGAATTAATTTAAACTAAACAATTATGTTTGGAGAAGGAAATAGCAACCCACTCTAGCACTCCTGCCTGGAGAATTTCATGGACAGAGGAGCTTGGTGGGCTACAGTCTGTGGGGCCGCACAGTCAGACATGATGGAGTGACTAACCCCTTCATTTTTCTTTTAAAGCAGTTACGTTATTTTAGAAATATCTGTATATATATTTTAGGGAAAAAATACTGTGTAAAATGTAATATGAAAGATGTATTATTCATTGTATCTGATGTAATACACCAGCTACTGTAACAACTGCCCCCCGCCTCCATTTTTAGCAGCTTAGCACAGCAAAGTTTCATTTCTCCTCTCATGTTGGTGAAGCATAAATGGGCTTATTTTCCATCCATCTTGTGGTTTTTCTGCCCCTTGGAGGCCCTGATTCTTCTGCTAGAAAATTCGTATGATGAGGAGAATGGGAGAGATGGAGAGAGAGAGAGAGTGAAGGAAACTGAACAAGAAGACACTTTAGGTGCTCTGCCTGTTGATGTATGTGGTGTTCCTCTGGTTCACTATCTAGGAGCCAGATCTGTAGCTCCATGAGATTTTCAGGGATGTGATGTGGTCTTGATATTTTTCCTGGGAAAGAGATTATGTGTGGCCATCAGCATTCTCTGTAGGAGTAAGTTTCCTTGGGAAAATGTTTTAATAAGTTTCAACTTAAATTATGGATCTTCTTTGAAGAAAATATTTATTGTTTTAAACCATAATCACTGTAGCCACATCTTTCTCAATGAAGATGTTAAGGACAAAAATGAAATATAATTTACATCACAGATGTGCATGCTCAGTCATTCAGTCATGTTCTAATCTGTGACCCCATGGACTGTAGCCCACCAGGCTCTTTTGTCCATGGGATTTTCCAGGCATTAATGCTGGAGTGGGTTGCCGTGCCCTCCTCAGGAGAGCTTCCCAGCCCAGGGTTCTAACATGTGCTTCTTATGTCTCCTGCATTGGCAGGTGGATTCTTTCCTATTGTGCCACCTGGGAAGCCAGCACAAGTAGAAGCTATAAGAGCAAACTTACAGTTCCACTGTTAATCATTTTTCTCTGCCCTGAGAACCCTCTGTTTCAAAGAGGGAAAGCCCTTTAACCTAACATGTCAGTAAGGAAATAAATATAATTTTGTTAATATCAGCTGCTGAGATTTCTTCTTCTTTTTTTTTTTGTTTGCTGTTGTTCTTTCTGAAACAAAATCTGCCAAAACAGAGAAGGCTGATATATTTTAAACAGCCTATGTTTTAAATACTTTTTAGATTGCCTGTCTCTCTGCACTAGAATGTAGCTTTCATGATAAAAGTAATCCTTTATATTTTATACTCTGACTTATGCCCAGCGCCTAGAGAGGAACTATTATAAATGGGCTGGACTGCAATAAATACCTGTGTAAAGCATAAATATTTAGGGTAGAGTCTCACCCTATTTATTTTGTGGAGGAACCGACAGCAGGAAAACTCTTTAAAATTAATCTGCCTCCAAGTTTAGTACAAAATATGGTTAAAATTATATGCCCTATTTGTTTTAAAAGAAGAGGACATGTATCCTAAATAAATTTAGTGGAATGGCAAGTATGTAGAATGGAGAGCAGTATGGTGTTTCCCACTTAACCTGCAATTCTCTTGAGAGGAGACACCCTTCATGATATCTCTAGATCATCAACAATCTATAGTAATGACTATAGATTGTAATGACTATAGATTGTCAATTGTAAATGACTACGTAGATCCCTTTGGGCTTCCCTTGTGGCTCAGCTGGTAAAGAATTGGTCTGCAATGTGGGAGACCTGGGTTCAATCCCTGGGTTGGAAACATCCCCTGGAGAAGAGAAAGGCTACCCACTCCAGTATTCTGGCCTGGAGAATGCCATGGACTGTATAGCCCATGGGACTGCAGAGTTGGACAGGACTGAGCTACCTCTATAGGGCTTTCCTGGTGGCTCAGTTGGTAAATAATCCAGCTGAACCACCTGCAATGCAGGAGACCTGGGTTAGATCCCTGGGTTGGGAAGGTCCCCTGGAGAAGGGCATGACAACCCATTCCAATATTGTTGCATGGAGGATCCCCATGCAGTAGGAGCCTGGCAAGCTGCAGTACATGGGGTCAGAAAGAGTTGGACACGACTGCGTGACTAAGCACACACAGCAGGATTCTATGATACCCTACCTTTACAGAAAACTGTAATCCATTTATTGCCAAGGAATACTATATAAATCCACTTAGTATTTCTAAACAGCTCAGTTGAAAAAGAATTCTTTCAGGAATCTTGCTGTCTCATGAGAAGAACTGTCTTCTTACAATCATATGAAAGTTATTGATATATCTAAGTATTCTCTGCAGAAGTCAAGAGTTATGGAAATTCATCCTCTGAACTCTTTATTTTATAAATTAATTTCAGTGGTGTATGAGATGAGAAAAACAACATCCTGTGAATGTGGCTATAAATATTATTTTAAGGTGTGATCTCTTGTTAATGTGTGTTTTAAACATACGGAGAGGGAAGAATTAGCTCTTTATGGACTATATGTGTTCTCAGTCACTAAGTCCTGTTCAACCCTTTGGAACCCCATGGATTGTAGCCTACCAGGCTCCTTTGTCCATGGGATTCTCCAGGCAAGAATACTGCAGTGGGCTTGCCATTTGTTCTCCAGGGGATCTTTCCAACCCAGGGATTGGACCCACGTCTCCTGCATCTCCTTCCTTGGCAGGTGGATTCTTTACCACTGAGCCACTTGGGAAGCTCTAAGTATTGAAAATCACACTGGACCACCCTCTCTGAGTATGTTTCTTTCTGGGCACATACATAATTATGATCTTCTGAAGTTGTTTGTGATTCAAAAGACTAGAACATAGATAATAATGGTCAATATAAAAAAATCACAAGTGATGCATCTAGAATTAGAAGTTACAGCAAATGGCACCCCACTCTAGTATTCTTGCCTGGAGAATCCCAGGGGTGGGGGAGCCTGGTGGGCTACCATCTATGGGGTCGCACAGAGTTGGACATGACTGAAGTGACTTAGCAGCAGCAAACCTAATGCCTCTGAGAAATCAGGGAAATCAGAAAGGAAAATAGGCTTTGAATGCTGCCTGGAAAATCCTCCAGAGAAACAGTCTCAGCACAGCCTAAGTTGTTCTTTCCTCAGGTGGCTGGTAGGAAGAGGTCAGAAGGAACTGAGCCTCAGCAGGAGGAGGAGAGGAGTCATTTGACTCTCACTTTCTGTAATTAAATTGGTGGTAAATTAATTTAGTGGTTCAATTTCTGCTCCTCTCACTTGAATTTCAGCTAATGAAGATTCTCCATCATCCTGTTGATTAGTATATCCTCAGTTGCTAAAATAAAAATTATAATATAGTAGTTATTTAATAAATTCATATTGAGGAGTTACATGAATTGATCAGTTGAAGAGCCTCATGGAAGATTGAATTGGCAGTGAATGTCTACTTATGAATACTCTGAGAAATATAGACTGTGCTCTCAAATTTATTAAAAATATAAAATTACAGGGATATGATTTTATTTATTTATTTACAATTTCCAAATTGTTTTATAAAAACAGCATCTTGTTTTTTCCTTCTAAAAGAAAAATAAAGGAATATTAAAACAATGTATATAAAATGGCTCAGTTTAGTGGTATGTTTGGGAACTCACCTTAAAATAATATAAATGATTAGAGATTTACAGTAAATTATTTGATACTTGGAGAAGGAAATGGCAACCCACCCCAGTGTTCTTGTCTAGAGAATCCCGTGGACAGAGGAGCCTGGTGGGCTGCTGTCCGTGGGGTCGCACAGAGTCAGGCATGACTGAAGTGACTTAGCATGCATGCATGCATTGTAGAAGGAAATGGCAACCCACTCCAGTATTCTTACCCGGAGAATCCCAGGGACAGGGGAGCCTGGGGGGCTGCCAACTTATGGGGTCGCAGAGAGTCGGACACAACTGAAGTGACTTGGCAGCAGCAACAGCATTTGATAATTAAAAGGAGAAGCTAAAACATAGTTAACCTGCTTAAGGTTAAAAAAATGCCAAAATTCATACATAGGTATACAAGTGCAAAATTAAAAATGCAATTAATTCAATTGCAAGAAACATTAAATATAGAAGACCATTTTTTATAACTATAGAATTTATTAGGCAGTAGAATGAGCTCTTGAGGGAATAGATTGTAGATTTTTTACTCTGAATCATTTAAAAACTGAGCAAATTGAACACTTAAGGATGCCCTAAAGGGAATAGTCCTTTATTAGGAATGGGATTGAATAGATGAACTAATATAGTTTCTATTCATAATGTTACTTATGTTATCAATCTTTGACTAAAAAAAGTATACAAAAATAATAGTCTCACTATCTACATGAGTGGTTAGAATATATTAAATAGAATATTGATGTTACTAATTAAGCATAGATTAAATATTATATAAATATTAAATTTCAAGTTTATAGTAAAATATATTCTCCAGGTTAGGGTTGAAATAAATTATTTAAATGAGTGCTACTGCTAAACCTGATGGAAAGAACTATATGCTTCTTAGATGACATATCAATATTTCTATGAAGTCATTGTTTTAATTTGATTAATAACGTAGCAAAATACAAATGAGGAGAAATTAAAATTCCCAAATAATACGGAATTTTGAGCATGTGTTTATATATAATAGCCGTTTTAAATATTTTAACCTAAGTTTCAATCATGCTTAAATTAGAGATGATGTATCATTATTTTATCATAAGTAGAGATTTTTATTGGATAAACTAAAATATTTCAGAATTACTAAAAAGTGCAATTTTCTGGAAATGGTTAGTAAGATGAAGCCCAACAACTTGTTTTAAATAGTAACATTTTTATTTATTAATCTTATTCATTTTTCAGTTGTGCCCAACAGCATGTGGAATCACAGTTCCACTACCAGGGATGGAACCCCTGCCCCTACACTGGAATGCGCCAAATCCTGACTCCTGGACTTCCAGAGAAGTTCTCATGCTACACAGTAGAAACTAACTTAATATTATAAAGCAACAATACGCCAATAAAAATTAGTTTTAAAAACTCCATGAAAGAAAATTGAGGTAGAATTATTGTAATAATGCAGGCTACTTTCATTTAGAAAAATATGTGCTCCTATCAATAAATATAGTTCTGATTTCACAGTTAAAGATAGCTTCCCTGGGGGCTCAGTGAGGAAGAACCCGCCTGCCAATGCAGGGGACATAAATTCAATCCCTGGGTTAGGAAGCTCCCCTGGGGAAGAAAATGGCAACCCACTCTAGTATCCTTGCCTGGGAAATCCCATGAACATAAGAGCCTGGCAGGCTCCAGTCCATGGAGTCTCACAGCGTCAGATATGACTTACCAGCTAAACAGCAGCAAACAATGTAAGATAAACATTCAACTTCTTTAAATATCTTCAAAGAAGATATTTAAAATCTTCATATCTTCAGAGAAGCTGTCTCTGTCCAGCTCCCTGTATGTGCCTTTCTACTCTTGGGGGAGAAGTTTGCCCTGTGATCTTCTCTTTCACCTCGATTCAAGAAGAGTTGTTCATTTGTCAGTCTGTTTGGCTTTCTACTTGTTTGGGTGATTTGGTGACTTCCATGTTCTTCCCCCACAGAACCAGAAACCAACTGTCTCCTATTCTTTTTCTCTATGACTAACTGTCCTTTCCTCTCACAAAATCAAATTCCTCTCACAGCTAGTTCTCCTTCTTTGCCAGAAAACTTAACTGTAGTACCTTCCTTATGTGTCAACAAGAATTAAACTAGAAAGTAGAGGCACTTTCCTCAAATATCTTTTTCCTTAATCAGATGAAAGCCATTTTATCCCATTACAATGTATTTCAGTGTCTTGAGGAAATACGAAAAGTTAGAATCATTCAATAACAAAGTGCAACTACTTTACAAACAGAAAAATAGTCAGTGTCGATAAGCATATATAATTCTGTAAATAAGCACCAATACTACTTCTTAAATTTATAGTCAATACAACAAATTGAGGATCTTAGTAAGGTTTGTGTTGTTGAACTTTACTGATGAAAGTTTTTCATGTGATAAAATTTTTTACCTTCCCAATAATATTGTACTGTTTTTCTTATTATTATTGCATTACAGGTCATGCAACTGGGACTTAGAAAAAATATATGCTTTGTCTTTGGCTGCTTAGACAATTCAGGTATAAAATAAATTTTGAACCAAGTTTTTTTATATATTTATTTTTATTTTTAGGTTACATATATTTAGTTCAGTTCAGTTCAGTCACTCAGTCATGTCCAACTCTGAGACCCCATGGACTGCAGCACATCAGTCTTCCCTGTCCAGCACTAACTTTCAGAGCTTGCTCAACCTCATGTCCACTGAGTCAGTGATACCATCCAACCATCTCCTCAGCCATCTCATCCTCTGTCATCCCCTTCTCCTCCTGCCTTCAATCTTTCCCAGCACCAGGGTCTTTCCAGTGAGTCAGTTCTTCGCATCAGGTGGCCAAACTATTGGAGCTTCAGCTTCAACATCAGCCCTTCCAATGAATATTCAGGACTGATTTCCTTTGGGATAGACTGGCTTGAACTCTTTGCAGTCCAAGGAACTCTCAAGAGTCTTCTCAAACGCTGCAGTTCAAAAGCATCAATTCTTTGGCACTCAACTTTCTTTATAGTTCAACTCTCACATCCATACATGACTACTGGAAAAACCATAGCTTTGACTAGACAGACCTTTGTTGGCAAAGTAATGTCTCTGCTTCTTAATATGCTATCTAGGTTGGTCATAGCTTTTCTTCCAAAGAGCAGGCATCTTTTAATTTCACCATCTGCAGTGATTTTGGAGCCCACAAATATAAAATCTGTCACTGTTTCCACTCTTTCCCCTTCCATTTGCCATAAAGTGATGGGGCCAGATGCCATGATCTTAATTTTCTGAATGTTAACTTTTAAGCCAAGTTTTTCACTCTCCTCTTTTATTTTCATCAAGAGGCTCTTTAGTTCTTCTTTGCTTTCTGCCATAAGGGTTGTGTCATCTGCAGATCTGAGATGTTTGATATTTCTCCCAGCAATCTTGATTCCAGCTTGTGCTTCATCCTGTCTGGCTTTTCACGTGATGTATTCTGCATATAAGTTAAATAAGCAGGGTGACAATATACAGCCTTGATGTACTCCTTTCCTGATTTGAAACCAATCTGTTGTTCCACATCCAGTTCCAACTGTTACTTCTTGACCTGCA
Organism: Capricornis sumatraensis; assembly: GCF_032405125.1. Taxonomy (NCBI): domain Eukaryota; kingdom Metazoa; phylum Chordata; class Mammalia; order Artiodactyla; family Bovidae; genus Capricornis; species Capricornis sumatraensis. The sequence goes on along the minus strand of NC_091089.1, from coordinate 8,430,136 downwards.
TACAGATTTCTCAGGAGGCAGGTCAGGTGGTCTGGTATTCCCATTCCTCTCAGAATTGTCCACAGTTTGTTGTGATCCACACAGTTAAAGGCTTTGACATAGTCAATAAAGCAGAAGTAGATGTTTTTCTGGAACTCTTGCTTGTTTGATGATCCAACGAATGTTGGCAATTTGATCCCTGGTTCCTCTGCCTTTTCTAAATCCAGCTTGAACATCTGGAAGTTCCTGGTTCACATACTGTTGAAGCCTGGCTTGAAGAATTTTGAGCATTACTTTGCTAGCATGTGAGATGAGTGTAATTGTGCAGTAGTTTGAACATTCTTTGGCATTGTGTTTCTTTGGGATTGGAATGAAAACTGACCTTTTCCAGTCCTGTGGCTTGAATTTAATTTTGTTTTAAGGTTTTACATATATATATGTGTGTGTATATATCTGTATGGAGTATAATACATTTACAGTGTTTTGCGGTTTCTGCTGAGAAGTTTTGGTACATATATACAATAGAATGTTACTCAGCCATAGAATAAACTTGAGTCAGTTCTAGTGAGGTGGGTGAACCTAGAGTTTGTTTTACATAGAGAAGTAAGTCAGAAAGGAAAAAAAACAAATATAGTATATTAATGCGTATATCTGGAATCTATTTCCAGGGAAGGAATAGAGATGCATATGTAGAGAATAAACTTGTGGACACAGTGGAGAGGGAGAAAGTTGCAGGAATGGAGAAAGTAGCATCAACATTTGTACACTATCAGTTGTAAGATGGATAGCTGGTGAGAAATTACGTTGTAGTACAGGGAGCCCAGTCTGGTGCTCTGTGATGACCTGGAAGAATGGGATGGGGAAGGGAGAGAGGCCAGGGAAAGAGGGGATGTATGCATAATTATTGTTGTTTTGAACCCTATTTTTTATTTTATTTTTTAAACTTTGACTCACAATCACTCCACACAGAGATTCTCCCCTAAACGATATTATCAGTTTTATAGGAAAGACTTAGGAAAAAAGTCTCTTCTAAGTTGGCAACTAATAACTGAGGTTATTTCTATCAATGTATCAAATTCCTCACTTTTCAGACACATTATCCTTGACCTGTTAATAACATCTGAGAGTTTGAGTAAGGAGTCAAAACTCTTTGATCTTAATCGTAAATGTAATGTGAGTGCAATGTAAATTTCAATTTTTTGTTTATCAAAAGCCTATTGTATGATATAAAGTTTCTCCCAAAGGGCCTTGTTAGCTTTTTTAAAACTTTATTTACTTTTAATTGGAAGATAATTGCTTTACAGTGTTGTTTTGGTCTCTGCCATACATCAATATTAATCATCCATAGGGTTAGCTGAGTTTTGTGATAAAATATGATATCCATAAGAGATTTCCAGAATGTCATGCTTTTAATTTCCCAGTGGCCTGTACTCTTCAGCACGTCTTCAATTTAATGTTTTAGAGGGATCATTTAGTAAGAGTTTCTTTCCAGTGACAGCCAGTTATTCCACATGCAGGCATTGAGGTGTGTGCCTTTGTTTAAAAACTATTGATCAAATATGTTTCAATTCTGCCAACATTTCCCTTATGACCACCCTAAAAATAAGGCAATCCTGATCCAACACTAAGGTGCCATTCTACTTGCAGTGAGTGACTTTGTGTTGTTGATTGATTTAACTGAGCACAGAAAGTGAGCCTGTTTACACTTGTTATGAAGAAAAGGAGAGAGGGGTTTCATAGACCCACAAAGGAAGCACTCTGGAGTCCCTGGAAAGAGAGGAAAAGGTTTCCTTTTCAACTGTATATCAACATAGTGATGCTTACCCTTAAAAACTGCCACTGTTCAAATTCTGCACTACATTTTGGGGGACAGCTCCTTGCCAACTATAATACCACACAAGTATAAAAGAATAAAAGATTTTCTGTTTGTTTTAACTGTAAAAAAATTTCCAGCATAGTTCTGAGAATATACAGTGGAGAATATTTTTTCTCTTGTTTTACACTAAGTCATAGGCTACTACTTTCTCAATCTGAACAAAGAATTAAACAGATCTATGTTTTTATTCATGATCTTTGAATACCAGTGTTATTAACTGATAAATCCTTTTCTCCCAACCATTGTTCACTCAGGATACAGAGGGAAAAAACACAATTCTTCTGATTATCTCCAAACATCAGTTTGGCTATGGACTAGTCCAGTTGGAGTATGGACACTTACCCCACACCCCAAGATAATTAGGAAAGAGCTCTCTCCAAATGAACGTATTGTTCTATGTTAAAGAATGCCTAGTGGATAAAAGGTCTCTTTCAGTTCCATGTCAGGTGGAAATCACTGGAAAAATTATATTAAAAATAGGTGGTGGTAGTTTTAATTGCTCAGTCATGTCTGATTCTTTGTGACCTCATGTAACCCACCAGGCTCCTCTGTCCATGAGATTTTCCAAGCAAAAATACAACTCTTCAATTACAAGTATTCCTTTAAATGGATGAATTACTGAGCTAAAATTTGATTTCTATTTTCTATAAAATGAATTTATATGTGACCTACTTACTATGAATGTTCTGTCATGATGATTGGCAAAATCATTTTTCCTCATTTTTTCAGCTTTCTTTTTAATTTCAATCCTATAAAAATGTTACAAGGATAATTCAATGATTGGTATGCATTTGTTCGACAGAGTCTAACTCATGGGATTTATATCTTAAGGGCTTCAAATATAAATGGGTACAGACAAATATACTATTTTCATACATAGTATAGTGTGTTATGAAGAGTTAACAAGAAATAAATCTGAGTGAAAGTAGTTTACATTGAAGATGATGCTGTTTATTTGAGTTACATGAACTCATAGAGTTTGAGTAAGAGGTAAATAGGAAGAAAGCTATTCCAGAAAGATGGACTAGTTTGAGCAAGTCATGGAGACTAAAACATAAGACGTATTTCTAGAAATGTGTCTAGTAGAGGCTATGGTTTTTCCTGTGGTCATGTATGGATGCGAGAGGTGGACTGTGAAGAAGGCTGAGCGCTGAAGAATTGATGCTTTTGAACTGTGGGGTTGGAGAAGACTCTTGAGAGTCCCTTGGACTGCAAGGAGATCCAACCAGTCCATTCTGAAGGAGATCAACCCTGGGATTTCTTTGGAGGGAATGATGCTGAAGCTGAAACTCCAGAACTTTGGCCACCTCATGTGAAGAGTTGACTCATTGGAAAAGACTCTGATGCTGGGAGGTATTGGGGGCAGGAGGAGAAGGGGACGACAGAGGATGAGATGGCTGGATGGCAACACTGACTCGATGGACATAAGTCTGAGTGAACTCCGGGAGTTGGTGATGGACAGGGAGGCCTGGCATGCTGCGATTCATGGGGTCGCAAAGAGTCGGACACTACTGAGCGACTGAACTGAACTGAACTGCACTGGCAAGTCATTTAGAATTAAAAGCATGGGAATCATTACAAAAGAAACGAAAATGAAGACAAAGAATGGCGTCAAATAAGAGAGGTGAAAAGATTTAAATTGTGTATTTTATAAGTAGCTTTTTCCACACAAAACAGACTCTTGAAATATGAAAGCAGTCCAGAGTGACTTGTAAGACTTTTCCGGAGTAAAAATCTGTAATGTTCAAGGTTAAAGTAGAACCTCTAATAACATCAAAGGTTTACATACATGTATTTTAACATTTTGTTCCCAAAATAAAAGTGAATAAATATCCAATATCACCAAAATACTTTTCACTGAAAATGGCACCACTTTTCTTTTTTTCATGTTTGCTTCTGCCAATGATGACCTTGGATCTCATCCACGTTTTTGGTTGAGCGGTAACTGTCCTGACTTCTGTGATATTCCCCACTGATGAGCAGAAGATTACATCCTTAAACTTTAGCTTGGATGGTTGATGCTTTGAGCATTGGTACGTGACCAACCCCTGGTTTTACTTTAGCATGTTTTCTCTATAATTGCTATATTGTGGTATTGATGTCTTAGCTATTAACGAAGGAAATTTTTCTGTTGTTATATAGTACAGTGACATGATAGTGAGCTAAGATCTTCTAAGAACTAGACCTGAAGTATGACTCTGTCATTAACAGGCAAGAAGTTTCTTTATTTATAAAGTGATTGTAATAAAAGGGGCTTCCTGTTGGCTCAGAGGTTAAAGCGTCTGCCTGCAATGCGGGAGACCTGGGTTCGATCCCTGGGTCGGGAAGATCCCCTGTGTTGGGAATATCCCCTGGAGAAGGAAATATCAACCCATTCCAGTATTCTTGTCTGGAGAATCCTGTGGACGGAGGAGCCTGGTAGGCTACAGTCCACGGGGTCGCAAAGAGTCAGATATGACTGAGCTACTTCACTTTCACTTTGTAATAAAAGAACCTAGTAAGGTTTAATAATAAGTACATAATATACTGGATGGTTTCCAGAACAGTTTCCACTTTAACTGTACAAGCACAATTACTCCAAATGCAGCCTTGTTCTTTACCTGAGTAATCCACATGCTTCACTCCATCCACATCATCTGTGCCTCCATTTTTAGGCTTCATGGTCCTTCTTCATCTCATGTGAAACATGACCCTATCTGTGATTCTGAAATTAATATCAATTTCATTAATTTAAAGATCTGCTTCCTTATTGCATGTTATGTAAATATAAGTTAACAACTTTCAGAGATAAATGAAAAGGTGGGGGATATGTGAAGCATATGATCCCTGAGACCATAATGACAAGTGCTTCTCTTCCAAATATTGACATAACACATTAAATATGTAATGCAGTGTATGTGGAAGATCCATCCTGTATTTAATATGCTTTACATGATTTTGAACACATCGCTTCCTTCTTCACATTTCAGTAAACATTGCCCACAGTCCCCTGAGTGATAACCACATGTCCTCTGCCCCACTCAGCTTTCCAAGTGCTTTCACCTCCAGTGTCCAAGTTCTGTTACTGCAGGTCTTCTGCCTCCAAAACAGAGCCATTCAGTAACACACTCCCTTTTAATAATTCCTCTGGGGATTTTCACTTAGTTTTGGCAGAAGAAATTCAGCCTTTGTATCAAACACTGGGGCCACTTACAGAAATGTTTGGGGAAGGTTATGCTAATATCCACACCACCACCTTCTCTCCTCCGTGATACATCCGTATAAGACATGGTACAGGAACAGCCTTAGAAGTACGTCTTTTCTATGGAATGAGAGTCTCAGTTTCACTTTAACCTTGTTTTCCATCAGCAGAGTTAACCCCTGGAGAGAGGCCAGTGCCTCAGTCATGACAGAAGGGTCCCTTTACAACAAGTGTCCCTAGAGACACAGCTCCATCTGTTGTAGTGGACAGTGCTTAATACAGTAGTTTTTGTGGTAATATTTTCAGCCATGAATAAAACACACACACAGGCATTGCAAGGGAAAGCACACAGGAAGCACTGCAGTGTTTGAAAATAGAGATGCCAGTTGCCATCATCTTTCGTTTGATAAGTATTTTCCAGTAAAGCATTGTAGGTCTGCCTGGTGGTCCAGTGGTGAAGAATCGGCCTTGCAATGCAGGGGACACCAGTTGCACCCTAGTCCTGGAAGACCCACATGCCATGGGGCAGCTAAGCCCATGCGCCACAACTGCTGAGCCTGTGCAGCAGAGCCTGGAAGCCACAACTACCAAAGCCCACACGCCTTAAAACCCGTCACAACAAGAGAAGCCACCACAGTGAGAAGCCCACACCCCGCAACTGGAGAGGAGTCCCCGCTCTCCTCCACTAGAGAAAGGCTACACACACTGCAACAAAGACCCAGCAGAGCCAACAAATAAGAAAGAAAGACAGTGTGATGTAATTACTAGTCTACGTTCACGTCGTCAAGAATAAATTGTCGTCAGGGATTTCCTCATTTACCTTTTTTTTGTACTTGTGTGTGGAAGTTCACTCAGAGGTCTACAACTGTCCTTATGTACCAGTTTGGGGTGTAAGCAAGCCGTAAATTGAAGCTGTCTATACTCCTGTGAGAAAAGTAGATACCACCATTATTTTTTTCATTTTAGAGGAAATGATTGTCATAAACAAGGTCATCACTTTTTTAAAAATCCATACACCTTATGAATTATTGTGATGTAACCTTTTGAATTTTCTGCCCTAGAAAAAATATTTTAGTGCTAGGTATCAATATATGGAAGGAAAATATTCACCATGCTGTTCTTTTTTGTTTTATGTATCCCTCAGCACAAAGGAAGACTTTTATGATGTTTTTCCATTAATGTGTTTGTTTAAGGAAAGCTGGAGTTCAGCAAGCATTTTTCTTGCCTCTTTGATTCATAGACTCTCTAAGGCCCTTGCTTCTTAATGCAGGGCATATTGATATACTGATTTAATATAGTAACAGCATTATTGAGATATACCTCTCTGATGCCATCAGGAACAGTGAACCAGATAAAACGTGCAATATTAAAATCAATTAAAATTTTAAAAAACTGTTAAATTGCATTGTTAGGATGGAATCAATTTATGGAGCTTATGGTTTCTGAGCAATTAAGGGAGAAAATTAGACTGGGATTTCTTGTTTCTCGTGCTCTTTTAGCCAAAGTTGTTGTTTCGATAAGTTAAGTATTACCAATGCCTTCTATTGAAGGCCTCTGTAAACTTTTCTATATAAATGATGGCTTAAACACATCTTTGTTCAGTTCTCCTTAAGATTGATGACGCATCATGGCATTATCGACCCGATGGACATGAATTTGAACAAATTTCAGGAGATAGTGAAGGGCAGGAAAGCCTGGCTTGCTATATAGTCTGTGGCAAATAGTTGGACACCACTTAGTGACTGAACAAAAATAACTTGATTATCAAGTTTTAGCTTGTCGAAGTGAATTCCTTTTCCTAATTCAGGATTTTAAAAAAGGCACATTGACATTTCATGGAAACAGTTATAGTGTCATGCTTTAGTTCAAGAGGAAGAAAGAAATGCTCACTTGTCTGACTCTTTGCGACCCCGTGGACTGTAGCCCACCAGGGTCCTCCGTCCATGGGATTCTCCAGGCAAGAATACTGGAGTGGGTTGCCATTTCCTTCTCCAGGGGATCTTCCCAACCCAGGGATCAAGCCCAGGTCTCCCTCATTGTAGGCAGACGCTTTAACCTCTGAGCCACCAGGGAAGCCCCCTTGTTTAGCTCTCTTCTAAATTGTTGATTAATCTTTTAAAGATTAAAGAGCTGTGGCGTAGTAGGGACAGTCTGCTTTCACTCCTCTGTTCCTTTTATCACATTAAGGTGTCTCTGTATCATCTTTAAGACATCACTTCCTGGTAATAACTGTTCTGCAAATCATATCATGGAGCAATAGCTAAATCATTAGGTGGGCTGTGAAGGGTGATGGAATATGAAAAAAAAAATGCTGCTGAAGAACACAGTCCCTAAAAATGTATAGAAAACCTAACAGGACCTGAGATTATGTGTTGGTATGAAAAAGTATGGAGGTCTGTATGAACTGTAAAAGGGTGATTGTGTGTTTCTGTGGGCTGGGTCTGTTAGAAAAGGCTTCTGGGAGTTTGTAATCTCCCAGGATTTCAGAATTGTGTGATCTAAATTTGAGGAAGACATGGATGTAGAACATTATTCCATGTATTGCCACTATTAACTGCAATGACTGTCTTACAAATAACTCGTTCAATTTGCATGCAGGATGCACCACTTGTAGGAACCATTCCTGGATAGTAAATTCCAGACATGATGGCGAGGACTCTTGGCCGTTGCCATCAGAATTGATGTCTTTATGTTTTCAGCCTTGAACCTATCAGCTGATGATGAGTTCCTTCTCTTGAGAGAAGGGCTAAGAGTCTAGATGCTTTTTGACCTTAAAATCCTCAGGCTGCTCCCTACAAAAACACATAAAGAAGATATAGAGTGTTTCTTAGTCAACATCTTGTATCAAAACAACAAAGAATCATTAGCAGCAGTACATATGGAAGATAGAAATCAGTTCCATAATGAGTTGACCAGCAGTTGATAAATCAAGTCTTGGCTAAAAAGCTAGAGAGGTGGGAAAACTTAGAAAATAAGGACTTATAAGAAAAAAAAATAGATTCTGATTAATTTTTGATAGATTTACTGAGAGAAGAGAATAGACTGATTTAGGAATTTCAGGTATGAAATTTCAGGTATCATGGTCAGTGATGAGTGCACAGTAGCTGTTAATAGGTATTGTTGTGATGTGGAGACTTAGGAGTTTAGGGAGATTTAGAGTAAAGGGGCTAGCAAAATAAATACTAGGAAATGTTCTGAAAAGAACTTAAAATACAGAAATATATCTAAAAGTAGCATGAAAATGAAAAAGTAATATAATGACTAATGTAAAGGTTATGGTCAGAAAGTCAGAATTATCTAATGGATTTATGGTAAATAAATGTCACATAGTAAAGTGTTGTTTTGGAGAATTAAAAAGAATTAGATATTTGGAAAGTGTTGTGTTAGAAGAAAAGGATTACTACGGATCGTTCCAGAACAATAGGAAATGTGGGAGGAATTGTGAGAGGAGAAATTTTTAGGAGACACATTGTTGGAGAGGGACAATAAAATTGGTCAAAACACCACTATATTTAAAAATATAGGTCCTGGAAAACCTCATTTGTTTATTAAAAAAACAGAAATTGGGTGTGATTTCCACAATGACAAAAAATGCTTAAATGTCAGCTAAGCACTGGCTCTCTTTTCTATTTATCTCCTATTTCTAATTCCCCAAAACACACCACACACACACACACACACACACACACACACACACACACACACACAGCTCTAAATGTATGCAATTCAAAACACTCAGGAAAAAATGAACTGATGTCGGAATATGTAAGGCTAGAATTAAAATTTAATGTGTAGAGATATACAACAACATTCAAAAATCAACGTATTTTATAGGGAATAGATTAATGTCAATATCTTTTACTTATTCACAGATAAGTTATTCTTTTTCTTCATCTTCAGATTAATTATTTTTAATGTAATCATAGTACAGTGTTCTTCATATGCCTTTCCAGAATTATTTCAGCCTGTCCATTTGCTATAAGTTAATTCACTTTTATAGAATGAAATACTTATAATGGAATCTTGTATTTTTAAATAACTTCAGAGAATGGAAGCACTTTTTTTCATTTTTCATTTATTTCATTTTTGTACTCATGTTCTGTCTTGTATCAGCTATGACCTGTTTGTCATATATTCTAGGACTTTTTCAGGGGTAACAAAACTAATTTAAAATATTTGAAGAGTTACAAACAATAAATAAAAATTCAAGTACTTTTCTTGAACCTATTCTTGGCGGATTAAATTATATTTCTTCAGACCATCTTAAAGTAGAACTATGTTTTCAGTTATTAGTCATTCCTATAATAGTTGACTTTTTGAAATAAGCTTTTGAGATGTATCCCAATAACAATAAAATTCAAGTAATACTTAAATCACTTTGCATGAAGAAAACCAATTAAATCAATATTAAAAAATGTTTGATTCCATATAAGAAACAAATTTATTAACCCGAGGAGAAAAAAAATCTACTCTTTCTTTCTAGTCTCAAAAAATTTTCTCTCTAAATACCTTCTATAAAATTCTCTCGCTTTGTCTACAGATGCATCTGCCTCTCGGTCTATGTATATATGTAGTTATGAATGAATATATAACATACATGTGGGTTTATATGTGTTCATATTTATACATACATTTATTTCTCAAATTTAGATACATTTATTAAATAATTTTACTTTAGAAAGTTAAAAATTGAGGCAAATGTGTTAATTTCTGTTTCTTTCTTAAAACACACCAAAAAATGTCTATAATTCAACATTCTGTAAAGACATTCATGTGGAAATACAATAGTATATAAAATGCTAATAAAAAACCAGTATGGTTGAAATACTGTTTTCCATATAGTATGGAAAAGTCTAATTCATTTAGTGAATGAATGCTTAATAATGATCAGGTAGAAATTTAAAAAATGAATGCTTCACTACATTTTAAAAATGGATACTTCACTATATTTCACGGCAGAGGTCAAGGTAGGTATGTTATAGAAAACCTGCTGCTGCTAAGTCGCTTCAGTCGTGTCCAACTCTGTGCGACCCCATAGACGGCAGCCCATCAGGCTCCCCTGTCCTTGGGATTCTCCAGGCAAGAACACTGGAGTGGGTTGCCATTTCCTTCTCCAGTGCATGAAAGTGAAAAGTGAAAGTGAAGTTGCTCAGTCGTGTCTGACCCTCAGTGACCCCATGGACTACAGCCTACCAGGCTCCTCCATCCATGGGATTTTCCAGGCAAGAGTACTGGAGTGGGGTGCCATTGCCTTCTCCGATAGAAAACCTAGCTCATTCTATATAGAGAGTTGTATTTTATACTTATAGTGATGTATGTAACACATAAATAGGAATGCTTCTTGAAACCATCTTTTCCTAAGGTAACCTCATAACAAAACAAGAAGAATAAAAAAGAGTAAACAGCTTTCTCTTACACCTTATGATAACTTTTATTGTATAATATTCTGTTTTATTTTTATTTTAAAGTTTCTCTGGTTTAGTGTCTACTTTTTTTTCTTTTTTCTCTCATATTATTTGGCATGTGGGATCTTATTTCCCTGACCAGGTATCAAATCTGCATACTCTGCATTGTAAGCACAGAGTCCTAATCACTGGACTACCAGAGAAGTACTGATATCTACTTTCAAGGTAAATAAACACTGCTCAGTTTATGATAAGGCTTCCCAGGTGGTGCTAATGGTAAAGAACCCACCTGCCAATGCAGGAGACTCAAGAGACTCAAGTTCGATTCCTGGGTCAAGAAGATTCCCTGGAGGAGGGCATGGCAACCCACTCCAGTATTCTTGCCTGGAGAATCTCATGGACAGAGGAGCCTGGTAGGCCACAGACCATGGGGTCACAAAGAGTCGGACATGACTGAATATATATAAATTATATAGCAACATATAATTTATTTTGAAATCTCATTATGTTTTAAATCATACTTCAATTTATTTACAAACTATGTTCAAATGTTAATATAAAATAGAATTTATTTTCAAATATTCTTTCCTTATTCTCCAAGATATTCTTAACAGATGAATTGTTCATTTATCAGGTTACAGTTAAAGCCATTTTACTGAAATTTAGGTCTTTATAAATTGTTTTCGGGAGAATTGGTTTATTTAAATACTGAAACTTTCAGTTCATAAGCTCCGTTAAGAGTTTCTGTTAGTTTTTTTTTTCCTTTTATTCTACTCCTCAGTAAATAGATTACTTCACTAATACTTGTATATCTATGACAAAGATGTAGTAGTTTACACATTAGTATTCAGATATGCAAAGAAAACATAGCTTATTTATTTCCTAGTGACTGATTTATCCTTGCTCATAAGCTCTTCTTACACCCTAAGCTGACAGAGGTCTTCAGTAGTCCATTGTATTTTCTGTTTTAAATTGTCACTTTCGATGATGACTATTGCATATTATCATATATGCTTCCTTTATGTAAAGTATCTATATTTATCCATATCTATTTCACCTGCTGTAGGATAACTCCATCTTTCTAGTGTAAAATATTAAGTCTGGACTTGTCCTCTTTTGATCTGCGATGGCTTCAGAGTACAGGTGTGGAGTGACTCCAGTGGGACAGCAATGTAGCTTAAGAGAGGGTTTGCTGTCTTCTGGACTGTGCTTGGTTCCCACGAAGTGGATTTTGATCTAGTTTTTGGGCTCTTATTGTGGTTCCACTGCTTCCTTTTGGCCTTTTCAACCTCTGTTTATTGAATGCTTCTTGAACTCATGGATCGAGTCATTAGCTCCAATTACAAACACCTGCTCCTGAGTGTTCTTAAGCAGATCCTAAGATTTTTCCTTCCCTTCAGGCCTGTCAGAGCCTCCACTTCTCCTCTCAGGACTTAGAGATTCCTGCAGTGGATAAAATACATAGAGCTACATATCTAATTAGCTGAGCCAACTCCAAGTAGGATAAAGAGTCACATGTAGACACATCAGAGTGAAGCAACAAGAGAGAAAACATCAAAAGCAACAGAAGAAACAATTACATGCCACGGAAAAGGGAATTTTCAGCTTTGATGGCAAAATAAAGACATTTCGAGAAAAACAAAACTGAGAAAAATCATTATTGGGAGACCAACCTTATTAAAAAAATAAATAAATAACGGAATGTCTTCTTACTGAAATCAAGGGAACCAGATAGTAATTTGCCTCCTTGTGAAAAAGCAAAGAGCATCAGTAAAGGTAAGTGTGTCCACATCACTAGGGTGGGGAAAGCCAGGCCATTTCCATTTATATTTATCCATCTGCTCTCTGGAGAAACCTGGAAGACCTATTTGTGTGGTTGCAATGTCTTATTCATCCTTCTTATGTTCCCCCATCAGATATGACTCAGTATAAATGTTTAAGTGCTTCTCTAAGGAGGAAAGGAGAGGAGGGGAGGGAACTGGTGGAAAAGTGGCTGAGATGTGCAGAACTCAGTGCCTCCGTTATCCTGCCCTGGTCCTTGAAAGTGACATCTATCTTGCATAAATTTCGTTAATTACCACCTTGTGGCTTAACCTAAATGTCAATGTACTGTGCTTATTTATCATTTATATTTATACTGTATGATTATTCCAAATCTCTTTAGGGCAGTCATTTATATAAAACTAAACAAGCAAATAAATAAAACTTACTGAATACCCACCTTGAAAGCATAGTGTTCATATACACCAAACATTATGACTTGGTCAGTCATTGAAATTATCAGGAGATGATGACTAATTTTCTTCTCCTCAGTTAAAACAAATACTCTCATATACTATTGCTGTTATGAAAATGAAAATAGCAAGTAACTGCTCAAAAACTAAGGTTTGATCAGCAGATTTAAATGTTTTGTAATGCAGTAAACAATCTTTTACAAAATCACCAATTTACATAGAATTTATATATTTGTATAGTTTATATTATAAAAGTTTTAAAATCTCTAATTTATATTTTATATATATAGTTTGCATAGTAAAACTTTCAAAGTGCCTATGACAATAGTTTGTTAAGAAAATTTAGAGTTTGAATGAAACCTTAATTCCTCAGGCTTTTCATTAATTATTTAGTCATTATACTTTAATGACAATATAATTAATGCAGCTTCCAAATGTCTGACATACTCTAGGATTTTTAGCATTTTTCTGATACAAATTGACTTCAAAATTACTGTATGAAGATTTTTGCCAAGAATGTAATTTTAAAAATCAATTTAAAGAGACTTCTATGGTAATATGACAATATTGACCTAGGTCTCATGTTTTTCTCCCCTCACACTTAATGATGTAACCAGGAAAAAATGTATCAAAAATATAGTACCACAGTTCATCAAAGGAAGACAAATCACAGTGCCACACTCGAGACTCTGAGAAATAATGTGAAATCAACAGAAAACAATTGGGGAATTATCAGCTATTATTGGTGAAAGGAGTAAAGTACAAGAAAAAAACAAATCCAACTACTAATGGGTTCTCTTCCCATACCAATGGAAGACTAAGGCTCAGAAGCCTACTTAAGACAGGATGTTAATTCCATAGTTCAGCCACAAGACAGGGAAATTCCACAAAATTCAATATTTTGTTCTTGTTTTATTTTTTCTCAGCTGGAAGGAAAGTATGAAAGGGAAGAACAGATAAACATAATCACCAAGAATTAATTATCTTTAGACTTAAATAGAGATTAACAAGATGGCATATAAAGAGATAAAAATAAGATAAAATGCTCCACAGGAACTGGCACTCTATGGGGGATGTTTTCCCACATATTCTGGTTGTATTTTCACTCTTCTCCATTTAGAACTAATAAGGACTTGGCTAAGTATTTATGTAATTTACTTTTTTTCCTCCTGTGACAGACGGGCTAGGGGTTGTAATTGCTCCCACAATGTAGTCAAATCATGGAGATTACTGTCTATAAAAGCAATGTTTGGAGACAAAAATGCAGCTTGGGTGGAATGCCCCCAAAAGAATAAACAAGCAAACAAATATTTCTTCAAATAGGTGGACTGACATTTAATAGAGGATTTTTTTTTTAATGTGTAGAAGGGATTTCAACAATTACACAGTGCAGAGAAGCTGCCTCTTACATCTTACTCCCTTCCAGTCACTATCACTAGAATATCAGATGTGTCAATTGTCCAACAAACTAAAGCATAAAGAGAAAAACATATATTGTATATCAATGCATATATGTAGATTTTAGAAAATGATATTGATCAGCCTATTTGCAGAGAAGGAATGGAGACACAGATATAAACAGATTTATGGACCCAATGGGGAAAAGAAAGAGTGGGATGAAAAAAGAAAGTAGCATAGACATCTATACACTGTTTTGTGTGTGTATGTGTATGTGTGTGCTCACGCACTCTGTTGTACGGCAGAAGCCAACACAACATTGTAAAGCAATTTTTCTCCAATTAAAAATTTAAAAAAACTAAAACATTAAATGAAATGTTAAAAATAGTTTTCAGATAAATGGGGCTGGAAATCAAAGCAACCTTTGCACAAGGGTTTTAACTGCACGGGTCCTTTTGTACATTGATTTTTCTCAGTAAATTTATTGGAAAACTTTTTGGAGATTTGTGACACTTTGAAAAAATCTTATAGATGAATCATTTCATCTAGAAATGTTGAAAAAAGTAAAAAGAAATTAGGTATTTTCCTGAGTGCATAAAATTTATGGAGATATACATGTGACATACCATATATGTGTTCATTGGCTGTTTATTGGCAGGGAAATTGGTAAGGTTGCCAGACCACAGTAGGCTCTTGGTAGTTAAGTTTTGGGAGAAGCAAAATTTATGTGCACATTTTTTATTGTATGATGGCCAGAACCCATTAAGTGTTAACCTCATGTTGTTCTAGGGTCAATTATGATGTGTGTGTGTGTATGTGTGTGTGTGTGTGTGTGTGTGCACACACTTAGTAATGTCTGACTCTTTGTGACCCCATAACTGTTATGTAATCATAGAAGATTCTTGGGAAATGTATTCATGTTCAATGTGTACTCAATAAGAAAACATTGCACACCTGTAAAAGTTCAGCTACAAATATGAGAGCTAAAGTGCTATAGTGTTTGGAAGACATCTTTTGTCACAAGCTAAAATAAAATTTCTCATATTGAATGATTTGCTCAATATAGTAGATAAATAACAACAAAGTGTCAGCATCAAAGACCAGGTAATAAACAATGTAAAATAACGGATATAAAAGGGAAACTTCTGGTGATAATTCATTGTAGGAACAAAGAAATAAGACTACATAACTAATCAAGATTTTAGAAATATCAAGATACATAATAGACCAATTAAAATAAATTTTGACATTATTATCATGTCATAACAAGGAATGAAAACATGAAAAATTCAAAAGCTGATAGAAATTAATGGCTATCAAGGGTTGTATATAATACAATAAAAATATACTGAGAACTCCAGAGAATTAAATGATAGTAGAATTATTTTCTGATATAAAGATCTGAATCAGCATATAGATATTGTTACAGAAAAAATTTTAAGCAAGCAATTAAAAGTAGACATCAGTTAGCTTTATTGGCAATAAACTACAAAGATAAGGAAGACACAATTTCAAATATTATGTATCAAAGATTTACTTAAAGATTTATTGTATCAACTCTTTCTTATATTAAATTACTTATTTCCCATAATATATGTTTCTTATTTTCAAGGAAGATAAAAGAAGGGGAACGAGAACAAAAGTGAAAAGGAAATGAAGGCAATGTACGCATACCAAACAGTGTGCCGATCGGTACACTGCAAGCAATATTGTATCTTCAAAAAATGGAGCAACAAACACCAAAATCCTGAGAAGAAGAAAGTGTGAGCCAATTTGTAATACTTGGCAAATTTCCTTTATGGAAAAATATCCTAATTTCCTCATAAATATTAGCAAATCAGTTTCAACAGTGTATAAAACCTGTAATACACCATAATCAAGTAGGATTTACCCTAGGTGCGTAAGATCGTTTCAGCATTGAAAAATCATTTAATGGAAATCCATCGTTATTGACAGGCTGAAAAAGAAAATCATCTGATCATATCTGCATGATATAGGTGCAGAAAAGCCTTTGAAAAACCCAACACCCATTCACAAACAATAAATAAATGAATTTGACCACATTCCAACCAAACTTCAAACCTCAAACTTGTAATAGAGAGGAAGTAGTCTTTTTTTTTTTTTTTAAGATTTATTTATTTGTGATTACACTGAGTCTTGGTTGCTGCACGCAGGCTTTCTCTAGTTGAAGAGAATGGGGGCTACTCTCTAGTTGTGGTGTGCAGGCTTCTCACTGTGGTGGCTTTGCTCTAGGTGCATGGGCTTTAGTAGTTGTGGCCCATGGGCTATAGAAAGCTTGGGCTTAGTTGCTCCACAGCAGGTAGGATCTTCCTAGACCAGGGATTGAACCAGTATCCCCTGCATTCTAAGGCAGATTCTTAACCACTGGATCAGCAGGGAAGCTGTAGAGAGAAGCTTCTTTAACTTGATAAAGATCATTTCTAAAAAAACAGTTAATATCATACTTAATTGTGAGAAAGTCTACAAAGATCAGAAACAAGAAAAGGATGTCCCCTTTCACCCTTGCTTTTCAGCATTGTACTAGAAGTACTAGTTATTGCACTATGAAAGAAAAAAGCAATAAAAGGCATAAAGATCCAGAAGGAAGAAATAAAATTGTCACAAGTAACATCCCTGAATTGGGAAGATCTGCTGGAGAAGAAATAGGCTATCCACTACAGTGTTCTTGGGTTTCCCTTGTGGCTCAGCTGGTAAAGAATCCACCTGCAATGTGAGAGACCCAGGTTCAATCCCTTGGTTGGGAAGATCGCCTGGAGAAGGGAAGGGCTACCCACTCCAGTATTCTGGCCTGGAGAATTCTGTGGAATGTATAGTCAAGGAGGGGCAAAGAGTTGGACACAACTGAGCGACTTTTAATTTCACTTTCATATGATTGTCATGATGCTATAACATGATGCAATAAATATAATAGAGAACTGACAAAAAAAATCCTCCAAGAACAAGCAAGTGATCATAGCAAAGTTGGGGGATCCTGCAGATGGCAGGCCAGTTACTAACTAGAATGGACCTCCCATAACATAGATGATCAAGTACTATTTGAAACCATTGAAGTTAAAGCAAACAGCTTTAGATCACCTCTGTTACAGGAGGTATAGTCTAGGTAGTTCTTTAATTCCATAAGCAGTGTCTTCTTTCTAAAACACTGCTGTTAACCTTTAAAAGAGGAAGTTTATTCCTGATTTTTGTTACTAATTGTTGACACTCAAAGCCCATTTTTGTGGTATTTATTTGGTCTATATTGTTGATTTCTAGAATAATGATAATTTATATTATTTTAGCTCTATACAGTCAGCAAAAACAAGACCAGGAGCTGACTGTGGCTCAGATCATGAGTTCCTAATTGCCAAATTCAGACTTAAATTGAAGAAAGTAGGGAAAACCACTAGACCATTCAGGTATGACCTAAATCAAATCCCTTATGATTATACAGTGGAAGTGAGAAATAGATTTAAGGGACTAGATCCGATAGATAGAGTGCCTGATGAACTATGGATGGAGGTTCCTGACATTGTACAGGAGACAGGGATCAAGACCATCCCCATGGAAAAGAAATGCAAAAAAGCAAAATGGCTGTCTGGGGAGGCTTTACAAACAGCTGTGCAAAGAAGAGAAGTGAAAAGCAAAGGAGAAAAGGAAAGATATAAGCACCTGAATGCAGAGTTCCAAAGAATAGCAAGAAAAGATAAGAAAGCCTTCCTCAGCAATCAATGTAAAGAAATAGAGGAAAAGAAGAGAATGGGAAAGACTAGAGATCTCTTCAAGAAAATTAGAGCTACCAAGGGAAAAATTCATGCAAAGATGGGATTGATAAAGGACAGAAATGGTATGGACCTAACAGAAGCAGAAGATATTAAGAAGAGGTGGCAAGAATATACAGAAGAACTGTACAAAAAAGATCTTCATGACCAAGATAATCACGATGGTATGATCACTCACCTAGAGCAAGACATCTTGGAATGTGAAGTCAAGTGGGCCTTAGAAAGCATCACTATGAACAAAGCTAGTGGAGATGATGGAATTCCAGTGGAGCTGTTTCAAATCCTGAAAGATGATGCTGTGACAGTGCTGCACTCAATAGGCCAGCAAATTTGGAAAACTCAGCAGTGGCCACAGGACTGGAAAAGGTCAGTTTTCATTCCAGTCCCAAAGAAAGGCAATGCCAAGGAATGCTCAAACTACCACACAATTGCACTCATCTCACTTGCTAGTAAAGTAATGCTCAAAATTCTCCAAGCCAGGCTTCAGCAATACATGAACCATATTGCTGGTTTTAGAAAAGGCAGAGGAACCAGAGATCAAATTGCCAGCATCTGCTGGATCATGGAAAAAGCAAGAGAGTTCCAGAAAAACATCTATTTCTGCTTTATTGACTATGCCTGTGTGGATCACAATAAACTGTGGAAAATTCTGAAAGAGATGGGAATACCAGACCACCTGACCTGCCTCTTGAAAAACCTGTATGCAGGTCAGGAAGCAACAGTTAGAACTGGACATGGAACAAAAGACTGGTTCCAAATAGGAAAAGAAGTACGTCAAGTCTGTATATTGTCACCTTGCTTATTTAAATTATACGCAGAGTACATCAAGAGAAACGCTGGGCTGGAAGAAGCACAAGCTGGAATCAAGATTGCTGGGAGAAATATCAATAACCTCAGATATGCAGATGACATCACCCTTATGGCAGAAATGTGAAGAGGAACTAAAAAGCCTCTTGATGAAAGTGAAAGAGGAGATTGAAAAAGTTGACTTAAAGCTCAACATTCAAAACACGAAGATCATGGCATCTGGTCCCATCACTTCATGAGAAATAGATGGGAAACAGTGGAAACAGTGTCAGACTTTATTTTGGGGGGCTCCAAAATCACTGCAGATGGTGACTGCAGCCATGAAATTAAAAGACGCTTACTCCTTGGAAGAAAAGTTATGACCAACCTAGATAGCATATTGCAAAGCAGAGACATTACTTTGCCAACAAAGGTCCATCTAGTCAAGGCTATGGTTTTTCCAGTAGTCATGTATGGATGTGAGAGTTGGACTGTGAAAAAAGCTGAGGTCCAAAGAATTGATGCTTTTGAACTGTGGTGTGGAAAAGACTCTTGAGAGTCCCTTGGACTGCCGGGAGATCCAACCAGTCTATTCTGAAGGAGGTCAGTCCTGGGTGTTCTTTGGAAGGAATGATGCTAAAGCTGAAACTCCAGTACTTTGGCCACCTCATGCAAAGAGTTGACTCATTGGAAAAGACTCTGATGCTGGGAGGGATTGCGGGCAGGAGGAGAAGGGGACAACAGAGGATGAGATGGCTGGATGGCATCACCGACTCGATGGACGTGAGTTTGAGTGAACTCTGGGAGATGGTGATGGACAGGGAGGCCTGGTGTGGTGCGATTCATGGGGTTGCAAAGAGTCGGACACGACTGAGCAACTGAACTGATCTGAACTGATATTATCTTTACAAATATGATCTCACCTATCTGAACATTGCTAAACCAATTTTATACCCTTCCCCAAAACCACACACCATGCCTGTCCACACTGAACTCATTCCCAGCAACTCTTCAAACTTGTTTT
The DNA here is from genome assembly GCF_032405125.1 of Capricornis sumatraensis. NCBI lineage: Eukaryota > Metazoa > Chordata > Mammalia > Artiodactyla > Bovidae > Capricornis > Capricornis sumatraensis. Next base: position 8,410,474 of record NC_091089.1, on the reverse strand, counting down.
CACCTTAAGAGCACTTGCCCTTGCTTTTCTTTCTACCAGAAATAAAGTTTCCTCAATGTCAACTTTTCAATGGAGGCTTTTCCTCATCTTTCCATACTTAAAATTCCCTTTCCTGCACATTTCTATATTCTGATGTTTGGCACATCATTCCACTGTTATTTTCTACTCATATGTTTAATGCCTGGGACTCTGCACTCAAAAACAAGCTCCTTGAAAGAGGAAAAAATTGTGTCTGCTTCTTTCAAAATCACATCTCTGACCCTAGAATGAAGAGTGTGTACTTCATTAGACTCAGCAAAAATTCATTCAGAGGATGGAAAAGTGAATGGATACAGAAATGGATGAATAAATAATGTGCACTTTGGGTGACCTTATAATTGAACTTCCGAACAAAGATACTGTAGAAAGTAAAATAGAGGCATTATTTAATAATTTCAGCACATCAGGAGATGTAAAATTGGGACATTCCCAATGATTCTGGGAAAAGAAGTAAGCATAATCACGCTATTTGTCACCCTAGAATCCTTGAATTCTAAATACAAAGATAACATGTTTACATGTTTCAATACAGTTTCTGTTGTGGTTCATTTACCAAGTCATTTCTGACTCTTTGCAACTCCATGGACTGTGCCAGGCTTCCCGGTCTTTTGCTGTCTCCCAGTTTTTGCTCAAATTCATGTTCATTAAGTTAGTGAAGACCTTAAATTCAATTGTAGATACTGAATTTAATCTTAAATAGATACTTTTTAAGGGCCAGGTCATATTATATTAAGAGATTTTTTTAAAAAAAGCTGCTTTATGCTTGGGGCTGGTGCATGGGGATGACCCACAGAGATGTTATGGGGAGGGAGGTGGGAGGGGGGTTCATGTTTGGGAACACATGTAAGAATTAAAGATTTTAAAATTTAAAAAAAAAAAGCTGCTTTAATGCAAAAACCAATTTTCAGACATTCAAACCCATCAGAGATATCAGTCAGTTCAGGAATGATATATAGGCTTTGCAAACAAGGTCCCATGTTAGGTGTGAGGCAAACACATTGACCATTTTCGTGTTTAAAACTTTTCACTTATTCTGAAGCCTTTCTATCAGATAATTTCATAGCTCAGACAGTATCACAGAATTCTAAATTTATACTTTTAAAAAGAGTCTAGAGTTAATTCTGCTACCATCATGACCTGAGTGGAAGATTGGGAACAAGTAATGAACACTCTCTTTGGAAGTTCTTCAACACCAAATTCAGTATATAGCCTCAACTGCAATTGAAGCTTAGTTTAAAAAAAAAAGAAAAAGAAATGATAGCAGGCAATTTATCGCCAGGATACTAAGACATCAGAAAGAAGAAGAGAAAAAAAAAAAGTAAAATAAGGTAACCTAGAGACATCTATATCTATAGAAGCTGGATTGGCAGCAGGAGCTCCAGGTAGTTGCTCATCGCTGACAGACATACAGGCCAAAATTGGAAGCACAATTAATATTGATGGGTACTGGTCATTGAAGGGAATCATGCTGTTTGCAACAAATGATGAAGAAATTAAGGGCACTGCCCTAAAAGTGTTACCACATCACCCTCTCTATTGCCATATATCATTTTGCAGTGGAGTTACCTTCCAACTTGACATGGATCAGGACCTTTCACCTAGGAAGAATGGAAATCATAAGTTTGATATTTTCCATTTAAAAGTCTCATAATGTGCATAAATATCAAAGGGAAAATATCTATTAATATCACTCAGCAGATAGACTATCTAAAGTTTTATTTATGTTATTTATCTATAATGTAAATGAAATTATAATGATGACAAGAAATGCAGCCATGTTGAGTGATATGGGAGTTGATCTCAAGGCATCTATACTTGGCCAGAGTGATGGACACATTGACTGCAAGGGCAGAACAAGGGCAAGTTTTCAAATCCATTCTCACAAACAGTCTCTCTCCAAGGTCCAAGCTGGAGAAGTTTACTATAGATGGAGAGCCAGAAGCAGTTTGAGCCCTGAGAAGAGATAAAGTGATGAACAAACAGAACACAGAAACTGAATTCAAATGTTGTTTTTTAGTCGCTAAACTGTATCCAATTCTTTTGTGAACCCATGGACTGTAGCCCACTAGGCTCCCCTGTCCATGGCATTTCCCAGGCAAAAATACTGAAGTAGTTTGCTTCTCCAGGGTATCTTCCTGTATCTTCCTGACTCTGTGGATTCTTTACCACTGAGCCACCAGGGAAGCCCTCTGTGTTCAAATAGAGGAATACAAAAATTAAAAACTTATTGATATAGAGTGTGCCCCGTATTGTAGTTGCTGTGGTGAAAACAAAGCCTGGGAATAAGATATTTTGTCCAGGGGGCAAATATAGCATCAGGGAATAGAGACAGACATTTTAGGAAGGAACGGTCAGGAATGATTACACTAAAAAGAGACTATGAAAGCAAAATCCTCACCTAAGGAAGTGTGGACATAAGCCATGCAGAGAGGGAGGGGAGAGCTTTCCAGGGATAAGCAAAAATAGTTTCTCTGGTTAAAGAGGAATAAGTGGGTAAAAATGTCATGCTGTATAATATGTGAAAGGACCACAATGAAATTTTGGAAATATGCGATTAATCTGATCTATTTTGACTAATATATCAGGTATTGCTTATGTTTATTTTTTCAAAAATATTGCTCATAAATATTTTGCTGTAGTAAGTACAGTCAGTATCCCCTCTGGGGACCCATAGATGAAAAATCAGTTAGTACAGGTCGTTGTATGATGTTATTTAGTTTCTCTCTTTAACCAAACTGTTTTCATAAAGTATGGTTCTTCTACTGTTGTTTAGTTGCTCATTCCTGTCCAACTCTTTGTGACCTCATGAACTGTAGCCCACCAGGCTCTCTGTTCCTGAGATTTGCCAGGCAAGGATACTGGAATGGGTTGCTATTTCCTTCTCCAGGCGATCTTCCCAGCCCAGGGATCGAACCCATGTCTCCTGCATTAGCAGGTGGATCTTCTACTGCGCCTGTCCGTTAAGCTTACACATGAAGCCATCCTGTCAACAGACGGTTTGTTCTCCTTGACTTTCCTAAATTGGCAACTTTCAGTTTTGTAGAAATTGAGGGAAAATATTATCATCATCATCATAACAATAATAGTAGTAATTATAATAACAGCAATTATAACTGACCTGAAATGTGCTAACAAAAAGTCTGGTCTGTCTACTTGGGTTAAATCTGCCAGTAAATCTTCAGGACATTCATAAACAGAGTTAAGTTCTTCTCTGCTAATAAGAAGTATTCATCATTAAAATATGGACTTTAAATCTATAAAAGTCAAATTTAAATGCATAAAAGTCATTAAATCTATTGATGACATAAAGTAGTAAAAATAAATTGTATTGATCCTACTAGTTTTCAAGGTTATGGATTATGCATCTTCAGAAAGAAAGAAGCACCAACTTTTTAAAAGGTACTCTTGGTTCTATTAAAAAAGAAATAGCATTTTTACAATGCTTTATTGGTGCCAGCTTATCATTCCCTAAGGCTCCTGGTCCTTCAAGGGGGAGAAAAAATATGAAAAGACTGTTAGTCTTAGACCTCCTGAAAATTGCAGATAAGGGTTAGAGAGTTCATTGTGCAGTTGAATCAGATCCACCTTATAGATGTGCAGATCAGATGGGCAGACAATGTGCTTCTTCCCCATCCCTCGCCTTTTATCACAAGCAAACAGAGCTGAGTAAAAGCATCTACTGCCTATTATATATCTATGAACAACCAGTCATATCTTGTTAACATAATGTAAAGTATTGGTCTTTTAGTCAGTAGTGACACAATTTTAATAGCATCACAATTTGCTCCAGACATGCTGGTCTTTCTGTAATAAGACGTTGTAAAAGACGGCAGTGAGTTAACTGTCTTTGGGAAATTGAGTGAAAAGCAGTTCACAGCTGCACTTCTCTACATAAAGACTTGGAGAAAGCAAGAGAGTTCACATATAACCTCATTAAATAAGACAGCAAGTCTAAGTGGCATCCAAAGCTATTAAACAAACTAGATTGGTCCATAATAATAAGAAACATATTTCACATCTGTTGCGCGGTACAGGGCTTTTAACAAGTAAGAGGGATAACATGCTGGAAAAAGAGTCTCTCTTCTCCATCAGTATATCATTGTCAATGGCAGTGCTGTCTCAAAAGAAGCACTTATCTCATACACTTTATTGCTTGATAGCTTGCTGATTGCTTTTACAAAGCAATAAATTGATGGCCTGATTCAGTACTGACATTAGGTTATGTTCATTTTCAGTGATTGATGTCTTGAATTAGAACTCTTGTATTCCTCTCTGTTTAGGGATATGAAAAGCTAAACAGGCCTGTCTGATGTCACAAATAAGGCAGAATAACTGATGCCAAATGAGCTATATTTATTCATTTAAATAACTAAATGGCTTTTCCCTTTAATAAAGTTTTCATAATTTATGTTTTAGTGTCTCTGTTTCCAATTAAATTGTCTAGCCAAATTTAAAAAAAAATTGAAAAAAGGTGTCGCATATCTAAATTTTGCAGTTTCAAGTCAGATGAAGGAAAGACTATAAATCAGAATAAATGATTAATAAATTGATTAGGTAAATATAATAATTTGACTAATTTTCAGATTTCAAAAGTGAAATGTATTTATTACTTTTCATTAACTGGAGTTATTGTTTGGTTTTGTAATTTTAAAATAGTACTGAAACTAGAAAGGTAAAAATGAGTAAGACAGTAGAAGAACAGAGCTATTGTTTTTGTTTCATATTGTTTCTGCTCTTTTTCAGAAAATTTACTTTGGCAAACTTGATTAAAATAACTCATATTAGTAACATTCCCATAGAAGGTAGCCAGTTCAGTGTTAACATCTTTAATAGTTTAAGAAAATCAAATAAGAACTGTATTCCCAGTCTTGTATATCAAATAAGGAATCATCTGATGTATAATTAATCTCTCCACACTAGTGGTTCTCACCTAGGCATGATTTTACCCCCAGGGAACATTTAGAAAATGGACACATATTTGATTGTAACAATTGGGGCATTGACATTTAGTGGATGGCAGCCAGGGATGATCTTAAGATCACACAGCACAGAGGACGTCCCCATACCACAAAGAATTCTCAGACCCAATGTGCCTGATGTACTGGGCTTGAGAAAACTTCCTGTAGATGCTTCAAAGGAGCAAGGCCAATTCGTGAGTTTCCTTGCTTACAAGTCCTCTCCTGTTAAAGCAGCGTAGCAAACAGATGGACACTGTCTCTCTGCCTGTGGTCTCTGCCTTTATATCAGATCTCTCTGCCCCCATTTGTGGAGCAAGAATGTGGCCCATGACCACGAGCATGGAACAGGCAGGTGGAATGGCGAATGGATGGTCTCAGGCACGTTAACTTGTAGCTAACTGAGCATTCTGAGCAGAAAAGTGAGGGGTTGCTGGGAATAAATGAAGATGATGTTATCACAATGCTGACTTGATGACTGGACTTGGGCTTTGTGAACAAGAGAGTATAAAATGCTTCAGAAAAAGCATGTAAACCCATATTAAGTATATGTGTCAATGAAAAGTGAAGTCACTCAGTCGTGTCTGACTCTTTGCGACCCCATGGACTGTTGCTCACCAGGCTTCTCCGTCAATGGGATTTTCCAGGCAGCAGTACTGGAGTGGGTTGTCATTTCCTTCTCCAGAGGATCTTCCCAACCCAGAGATTGAACCCTGGTCTCCCACATTATAGGCAGATGCTTTACCATCTGAGCCACCAGGGAAGTCTTAAATATATGTGTTAACATGCAACTAATTGCAAGAGCACTAAATTTTAGCACCGCCTTTCTTTACATTTAAAAAAATTTTAATTGAAAGTTAATTGCATTACAGTGTTGTGTTGATTTCTGCTATATACTAACGTGTTGTTGTTGTTGTTCAGTCCTTCAGTTGTGTCTGAGTATCTGTGGCCCCATGAACTGCAGCATGCCAGGCCTCCCTGTCCTTCACCATCACCTGGAGCTTGCTGAAACTCAGTGTTCATTGAGTCAGTCATGTCAGTTATCCCCTTCTTCTCCTGCCTTCAGTCTTTCCCAGCATCAGGGTCTTTTCTAATGAGTAGGCTCTTCGCATCAGGTGGCCAAAGTATTGGAGCTTCAGCTTCAGCACCAGTCCTTCCAATGAATATTCAGGACTGATTTCCTTTAGGATGGACTGGTTTGATCTCCTTGTAGTCCAAGGGACTCTCTAGAGTCTTCTCCAACACCACAGTTCAAAAACATCAATTCTTTGGTACTCAGCCTTCTTTATGGTCCAGCTCTCACCTCCATACACGACTAATGGAAAAACCATAGCTTTGAGTAGATGGACCTTTGTTGGCAAAATAATGTCTCTGCTTTTTAATGCACTGTACAGAGGATGAGATGGTTGCATGGCATCACTGACTCGATGGACATAAGTTTAAGCAAGCTTTGGGGGTTGTGATGGACATGGAAGCCTGGCATGCTGCATTCCTTGGGGTGGCAAAGAGTCTGACAGGACTGAGCGACTGGACTGAACTAGGTTTGTCATAGCTTTCTTCCAAGGAGCAAGTGTCTTTTAATTTCATGGCTGCTGTCACCATCTGCAGTGATTTTGGAGCCCAAGAAAATAAAGACTGTCACTGTTTCCCCATCTACTTTCCATGAAGTGATGGGACCAGATGTCATGATCTCAGTTTTTTTTTTTTTTTAAATGTGAATCAGCAACATGAATCAGCCATAAATATACATATACCCCACCCTTCCTGCATCCTTCCCTCCCCATCTGGACCTCATCTCCGGAAGTCAAGACAGTGACCCAAGGCATTTTTAATTTATATCTGCCATTGTTCAATTGGAGTATAGTTGCTTTACAATGCTGTGTTAGTTTCTGCTGTACAGCAGAGTGAATCGGCTCTATGTGTACATATATCCCCTCCCCTGTGAGACCCGCTCCCACTCACCCCAGTCCCACCTCTGTAGGTCACAACAGTGCACAGAGCTGAGCTCCCTGCACCACACAGCAGCTTCCTGCTTCCTCTTTATTTTACACATGGTGCTGTGTACACATTAGTGGTATGCTCCCAAGTCATCCCACCCTCTCCTTACCCAGCTGAGTCCACAAGTCCATTCTCTGTGTATCCTCTCCATTCCTGCCTGCTAAGTAGGTTCATCAGTACCATTTTCAAGATCATATATGTATTAATATAACAATATTTGTTTTTCTCCTTTTGACTTATTTCACTATGTATAACAGATTCTGGGTTCATCCCCCTCAGTTCAACCAACTCAAATTTGCACTTTTTTGTGACTGAGTAATATTTCACTGTATTTATGTACCACACCTTCTTTAGCCATTCCTCTGTTGATGGTCATCTAGGTTGCTTCCATGTCCTGGCTATTGTAAACAGTGCTGCAGTGAACACTGGGGTGCATGTGCCTTTTTAACTTATGGTTTTCTCAGGGTTTGTGTGCTAGTGGTCAAGAACCCACCTGCCAGTGCAGGAGACATAAGAGATGCGAGTTTGATCCCTGGGTCAGGAAGATCTCCTGGAGAAGGAAATGGTATCCCACTCCAGCATCCTTGCCTGGAGAATCCCATGGACAGAGGAGCCTGGTGGGCTATAAAACACAGGGTCACGCAGAGTCGGACGCGACTGAAGCAACTCAGCACAACACATGCTCGGTCGTAGGATTACTGGGTCATGGTGGTTTTCTTCCGTGTTTTTACGGAATCTCCATACTGTTCTCCATAGTGCTGGTATCAACTTACAATGATCCTGTGTGTGTGTGTCTGTGTGTGTAAAAGAGAGGGAATGGGACCAGTCATATAATGTTTGTGTGCCATAATTGGCTTTTATTATTTTTATTATTTATGGAGATATAAGGAATAGAAAGAAGGTAAAACTGAAAATCGAACAAACTCTATCTCTAATACAGTGGAGTAAAATAACATTTTATTTTAAATGAAGACAGAAGTAGCAAGTGAGGTCATGTGGGATTGAATTGAGATCTTTGCATATACATGGCTGGGGTTTGGATCATATGATAAGATATAGTAAAATGCTGAAAGACTGCTCAGCCAAGGCAAATCAGACAGAGCCAAAGCCACCTTTGAAATACCTAATGTTCTCTGTTGAAGTCTCTGCTTATTTGTACAATTCTTAATTTTTTTGGTCTCATTTCTGTTTTATGTGCTGTGCTGTGCTTAGTCGCTCAGTGGTGTCTGACTCTTTGAGGCCCTGTAGACTATAGCCTGCCAGGCTCCTCTGCCCATGGGATTCTCCAGGCAGGAATACTGGAGTGGGCTGCCATACCTGCCTCCAGGGGATCTTCCCTACCCAGGGTTCGAACCAGGATCTCCTGCATCGCAGGCAGATTCTTTACCTTCTGAGCCACCAGGGAAGCCCAAGAATTCTGGAGAGAGTAGTCTGTCCCTTCTCCAGGGGATCTTCCCAGTCCAGAAACTGAAGTGGGGTCTCCTGCATTTCAGGCAGATTCTTAACCAGCTGAACTACCAGGAAAGCCTGTTTTATGTGCCTATACATGCATTTTTGAAGAATAATTTCTAAGGAGTAGAATTGCTGAGGAAAAAAAAAATTAAAAGTGAAAGTTGCTCAGTCGTGTTCAACTCTTTGCGACCCCATGGACTAAACAGTCTATGGAATTCTCCAGGCCAGAATACTGGAGTGAGTAGTTGTTCCCTTCTCCAGGGCATCTTTCCAACCCAGGGAACAAACCCAGGTCTCCCACATTGCAGGTGGATTCTTTACCAGCTGAGCATCAGGGAAGACCAAAAATACTGGAGTGGGTTATTGGTGGGTATCAGCTGAGCTACCAGGGAAGCCAAAGATTGAGACAGAGCATTAATAAAGTTGCACCTAGTATTCAACAAATTTATATATCTTTTGCTTTATTTATTGTTCAGAAAGTTCCTCCAAATTTTTGAGGAAGTTGTTTTGGACCAAAAACTAGGAGAGGTTTTTCAGCTGTTGATGATGAATGTAACAGACATTTCCCTGTGAGATGTAGCTTCTTATGTTACCTGTGATGCAGGCAGAGCTAATTCTATAGTATTTAATGGGCACTGAGATAACAGTTCAGTTCAGTCACTCAGTCATGTCTGACTCTTTGCGACCCCATGAACCGCAGCACGTCAGGCCTCCCTGTCTATCACCAACTACTGGATTCTACTCAAACCCATGTCCATTGAGTCGGTGACACCATCCAACCATCTCATCCTCTGTCATCCCCTTCTCCTCCTGCCTTCAATCTTTCCCAGCATCAGGGTCTTTTCAAATGAGTCAGCTCTTTGCATCAGGTGGCCAAAGTATTGCAGTTTCAGTTTCAGCATCAGTCCTTCCAAAGAACACCCAAGGCTGATCTCCTTTAGGATGGACTGGTTGGATCTCCTTGCAGTCCAAGGGACTCTCAAGAGTCTTTTCTAACACCACAGTTCAAAAACATCAATTCTTCGGCTCTCAGCTTTCTTTTTAGTCCAACTCAGCTTTCTTTTTAGTCCAACTCTCACATCTCTACATGACTACTTGAAAAACCAGTCTTTTAGACGTTGGTTGACAAAGTAATGTCTCTGCTTTTTAATATGCTGTCTAGGTTGGTCATAACTTTCCTTCCAAGGAGTAAGTGTCTTTTAATTTCATGGCTGCACTCACCATCTGCAGTGATTTTGGAGCCCCAAAAAATAAAGTCAGCCACTGTTTTCACTGTTTCCCCATCTATTTGTCGTGAAGTGATGGGATCAGATGCCGTGATCTTAGTTTTCTGAATTACAGTAGCTTTCAGGAGAGAGTTCTTTAAACTTTGCTACAAGTAATGAATGCTTCCAAGTGGGACCAGCTTCCTAGGTCATGCATTGGTAAAGAATCTCCCTGCCAGTGCAGGAGACACAGGAGATGCAGATTGGAGTTCCAGGAGGGTTGGATCCCTGGGTCAAAAAGATCCCCAGGAGGATGAAATGGCAACCCACTCCATATTCTTGCCTGGAGAATTCCATGGACAGAGGAGCCTGGCGGGCTACAGCCTATGGAGTCATAAAGAGTTGGACACAGCTGAGCGACTGAACACACAAGCAAGTAGGATCAGGACCCCAGAGGCAGAGGACTATGAGCACACAGTGAGCGCTTTTACTTTATTCTCTTGCCCCGTGGAGCTTCCCTTTATTCTGAATGATTGAGAGGACCTGTGCAGAGCAGGGGACAGATAGATATTTCCATATCTACCTAATTCCTCCAACATCTGGAAAAAAAGTGGGTTTTCCATTAAATCTGTTGTAGAGGAGGGCCAAGGAAGTTGTACCTTAGTATGAACACATTGTGATCATACCTGAACATACAGTTTCCTAAAGAAAATAACAGCAGAAGGGGACTATTATATGTTTGACATCTCATTTATATGGAAAATGATGTTTTCATTTTTTAAAGCAAAGTATATAAGCTTTAAGTCTAAAGCCCTATATGTAGAGAAATGTATTTTTTTTTAAGTCAGGTTTGTCTTAAATTAAACTACCACATGGTGATTGAACATCCAACTCCTAGACTGGTTTCCTTTGAACCTAGTTGGTTAAAACTAAATGGATATTTGGCCAAGTGTATTTAAATATTGGTGCTTAGGTAACTTTGTGAGTATTAGTAGCAACATCACTTAAGTAAGACATTTTCTGTAAAATGCACAGTAAAACAAATGCACTATTAATGTAGATTATGCAAATAAATGAGAAAAAATATCAACTAGGTGGCTAAGAAAATAGGGAATGGAGTTATAGGCATACATGTGTTAGCAGAGAAGAACATAAAAGGGAAGCAAGGCACAGATGGAGGAGGGACACCGCCTCTGCTCACGTCCTCTCCCAGGCTAAGATGACAAGGCTGCCCCACACAGCAGATCAATACTGCGTACAAACTGAAACATCATCTCTGGACAGCCTCTTCCAAGAATGCACAAGACAGGGCTGACCACTCACATTTCTGGATCCTGTCCCTCCCTACCTCCCTTGTGTGACATATCACAATCCATCTTACAGTTACTTTTGCACACTTTTCTATCATCTCCCCAGATTGCTATCTCTAGGAGGGCAGAGTTTGAATTTTTCATCACTTTATCCCCCTGGTCCTTGGCAAAGCACTTTGACCACAGTGGATTCTTAAGAGGTGCTGGTTGAATAAGTGGATGATAAGAAAGAACTGAATAGATGGGAGGATTTATGCTTGAAACATGTTAATATTTGAAGAAGCTGGCAAGCTTGCTTCAAATCTTTGGAATTATAGTGGTTTGAAATGTCTTTCCCTTTCTTCATCCCTCACAGAGATCCAAATACTTAATTCCCTATGTCATGGAACCTATGAATCAGATTTCTGAACATTAAAAAAAAACCCTAATGTTAATAAGGAGGAAAGTAATTTATGTGCAGGGTATATGTTTAAATCCAGTAGTTTATAAGTAGATAATAGATGGGGAAACAGTGGAAAGAGTGTCAGACTTCTTTTTTGGGGGGGGCCTCCAGAATCACTGCAGATGATTTTGGGCTGCAGATGGTGGTTGCAGCCATGAAATTAAAAGACTCTTACTCCTTGGAAGAAAAGTTATGACCAACCAAGATATTGAAAAGCAGAGACATTACTTGCCAACAAAGGTCCGTCTAGTCAAGGCTATGGTTTTTCCAGTGGTCATCTATGGATGTGAGAGTTGGACTGTGAAGAAAGCTGAGCTCCAGAGAATTGATGCTTTTGAACTGTGGTGTTGGAGAAGAATCTTGAGAGTCCCTTGGACTGCAAGGAGATCCAACCAGTCCATTCTGAAGGGGATCAGCCCTGGGATTTCTTTGGAAGAAATGATGCTGAAGTTGAAACTCCAGTACTTTGGCCACCTCATGCAAAGAGTTGACTCATTGGAAAAGACTTTGATGCTGGGAGGGATTGGGAGCAGAAGGAGAAGGGGACGACAGAGGATGAGATGGCTGGATGGCATCACTGACTCAATGGACATGAGTCTGAGTGAACTCTAGGAGTTGATGATGGACAGCGAGGCCTGGTGTGCTGCGATTCATGGGGTCGCACCGAGTCGGACATGACTGAGCAACTGAACTGAACTGAACTGAATACAAATATATAGTAGGCTGATTGAAGTTTAAAATAGGCTGATAGTCTTTGAATCTAGCTGCTTAGTGAGATCCATGAGACTATTATCATTATCTTGATGCTTTTTAAAAATATTTAATTACTGTTCTATTTTAATAAGCATAATATACATCACATAGGCTTTATGTGAGCATCTCTAACCATCAAGGAAAATACTATAAAATAGTTGCACTGTATTATTATGTATAATACATGGAGCACACTGGTTCATGGAAATTTGTGCTACCAGCGCATTGAGAACATACTACACACATTTTGGTTTTAGAAAGCCAGTTGCAGATTGCATGAGAGTGAGAAATTAATCTACTAGAACTTATTCTAGAAAGAGGGTTGAGTTGTCTCATAAAATGCAAAGATTTATCCTTTTGTAACCTTTCTACCAGATAACTTTAAATTTTAACCCTATTTTTCTCAACAGATACTTGAAAAACAAGACAAGCTGTTCCTTCCAATTACATTGACAAATGAAATATTAGCAAAAAAATACAATATAAAGCAATTGGCTTCCACATTTCTCTTAGGAAATGACAATTATGTACTCAATTGATGAATATCATTTTGAAATCCATAGGTGAATCTTTCATGATATTAAGATCTATTTGGAACAGCTCAAAACTAACATATATAGGGAAGTTCACTTTTTCATAAGGAATATAGAATGTTTTAGTCACAGAGAGGGCATTTTCTTTGTCTGAGGTCACTCGTCCTATATGTGCAAATATTATGTTAATAATATGAGTTTTAGGCTTAAAACTAATTATTAAGATGGACTGTGAAGAAGGCTGAGCACCGAAGAATTGATGCTTTTGAACTGTGGTGTTGGAGAAGACTCTTGAGAGTCCCTTGGACTGCAAGGAGATCCAACCAGTCCATTCTGAAGGGGATCAGCCCTGGGATTTCTTTGGAAGGAATGATGCTAAAGCTGAAACTCCAATACTTTGGCCACCTCATGTGAAGAGTTGACTCATTGGAAAAGACTCTGATGCTGGGAGGTATTGGGGGCAGGAGGAGAAGGGGACGACAGAGGATGAAATGGCTGGATGGCATCACTGCCTCAATGGACATGAGTCTGAGTGAACTCTGGGAGTTGGTGATGGAGAGGGAGGCCTGGCGTGCTGCAATTCATGGGGTCGCAAAGAATCGGACACGACTGAGTGACTGAACTGAACTGAACTGAAATAGCAACATTAAATCATGAGGATAAATGCAAAAAGGCACAAGTTCTTCAACATGCAAGTTGTTAGAGAGAACATGCTTACATAAGCTGAAAAGTAGAAAATCTGTATACCTCTAATGAGGTTCATATCTCAATGTGCTCAATGAAAAAAAATAAAAAGAAAGACAAATCAGAGAAAATGTGACAAAGATAGAAACAACCAAAAAATGTGACCCCCAAAATGGAAATAGTTATATATTTTGTAAGATTATTACTGTTTCTAATTTTGGTATCCAAAATGAGACCATGTTCGTAATATCCAATAAATTCACTTGGCATTCCGTAAGTATTTGAGCTCCTGTATCATGTTTAAATATTTTTCCAATTGCCTATTAACTTTCTACACACCGTCTTCTTCCCATAATCTCATGCTCAATCTCTTGAGTTTTAACCTGTTAGCACACATCTGACCATCAGTTACTCTCATAAGGATAAAAATGGTAAAGAATCCACCTGCAGTGCAGGACACCTGGATTTGATCCCTGGGTTGGGAAGATCCTTGGAGAAGGGAATGGCTATCCATTCCAGTATTCTTGCCTAGAGAATTCCATGGACAGAGGAACTTGGCAGGCTACAGTCTGTAGTGTTGCGAAGAGTCGGACAAGACTGGTTAAATAACACACGCACACACACAAGGATTAAAAAAACATGTTACTTTTGAGTTTACGATTTCATCTTCTGGATTCAAGAACTTGTGTTTCAGGATAACTTCACTTTTTGTTGCTGTAAGTCGTGTCTGACTTTGCAATCCCATGGACTGCAGCATGACAGGCTTCCCTGCCCTTCATTGTTTTAACTTCAAGTACATCAACTTTACTTAAAACTTCACTGTATTAACTTCGACAGCATCCATATAACTTAAGCTTTTCCTTTCTGTAACTCATTGTGGAGGTGGGTTATTGCAAGAGGATCAATGACAATTTCAGATTGATGGTTTTCTATTGAATAAAAATGGTCATAGGTACATTTAGTCTTTATATTTTTGATTGTTTAATGCAATTACTGAATGATAATTGGAAAACATTTTCAGTACTTTTCTTCCAAAATCAGGAAGAACGCTAATCTTATTTCACAAGCCCCTTACTTGTCATAATGTGTCTCCTACCCACAACAACGCTACATTAGAAATAAATACATTTTTAACTATCTACTTATGGGACACCTTTTTATTTTCTCATTTCCCTTTTCCTTTTGAATGCTTTGCAAAATGTATCAACAAGAGTGAAAAAAAAGTGGCTTGAGGCTATTTATAACCTTGCAATTTGGAAGAAAAAAAGAGATTCAAAGTTCATAGCTCATCCAGGGATAAGAAATGATTTCAGCAGATTCGTTAAGAAGTGAAAATGTCTCCAGCAGATAAAATGCATCCCACTTCTCCCAAACCCATTCTTTCTTTTCCTTTCATCAGCATATAAGACAATTACTTACTCATCTCACATAGAATAGAAATGCCCTGTTTCTACTTCACCATGCTAAAACACCTGACAAAATGAGATTCTGGATTCAAGCAACAGGAACAACCAAGCACATTCGATTCAATTATGCCTCTGCTCTCCATCTCCTAAATAACCACAAGTAAATAAATAAATAAAACAGCCACCTCTGGCCTCCAAGAATGGATGAGGAAATAACATGCTATCACTCTCCTTGAAAGCATTACCACTATAAAACCTACATATCGACCCATTCTCAGCCTTCCCCTTGGGATAGAGTTCTGTTCATAAAAATCTATGTAAATAGTCCCTTCCATATATAATTTAAAACATCTGACTCCCTTTACTTCTCTGTATACATACTCACAAACATTAAATGAGCCCAAGTCTCAACAGACATATAAGAAAAATTTAATGTAATCTAACAAGATGCCTTCATGCAAAGGTTAAAAGAAAGCAGTTTCCCTCTGTTACAAATGTTTCACATTTCCTCAAAAGGCATTTATCAAAATGCATTCATTTTAAAATACCATATGAGATCTATTAAAATATGATTGATGAGTTGTTTTGCAGTTGCATAGTTCCAAGCATTTCCTTTTATCTAAGTAAGACGTTACCCACAGGGCACCAGGTTTAGCTATATAAAAAGCAACGCTTTGAGTCTCTTGCCAGGTAGTGGCAAATACGGCCTTCCTAGCTTATGGGCTTTAGTGCACCAGCTATAGTAACTGTCATTCACCTGTAGATTCCTTCTTCAACCTCTGCCTCCACGTGCTTACCTCAAGGCTTATGATGAAAGGCTGCACTAAGTAAACCTGAAAATCCCCCCTAAGCTGGCAAGAAACTCAAAGCAACTAAAAGATGATTCATTGCTCAGAACATCCATTTTTTATTTGCAAGAGACTGGAGAGCCATGGCTGAAACTAAAGGCCGTGTGAGTGAGAGAAGAAGAAAGGAAGAGGAGGAAGAAGTATTATTTTAGGTAGTAACTTAATTCATTTTTTCTTTCTTTTGCCATTTTCTTATGGGTAAAGTTTGTATTATATCTCAGTGTCGTAAAAGGTCTCACTTTATTGTTTGCAGCTTGAAGGTTGAAAGCTATTAAGCCTCACCCCTCTCTTTTCTTTCTTCTGCCTTGGCCTGGGCGCACACAAGACAGCCTCAGGGCTTGGTCCTCTGGCTTCAGCAGAAGATTCACAGTGCAGACCTCTTTCCCTGGGGTGGGGGACCACTTCAGGTGGTGAGCGCATCCCCTCACCACAATGAAAGCCCCAAACTCCTTGTTCTCTTCTCCTTCAAGCTCTTTTCAGAAAAGCTTGGGAGACATGCCCTGTTCTCCCCAGAAACCTCACTATGTGAGTAACAAAAGGTTTTATCCTCTTGATCTATGTGTGCCTTCATCAGTGCTGACATCTTAACCAAATTTTCAGTGGAAGCCCATCCTGCTTCCTTAGATTGTCCCCAAGATTAGTCAGCTCGTTTCAGATTCACCAGATTATTTTTATCTAAATCATATAGAATGCAAATTTAAGGATGCCATTCAAATTCTGAATCGATACATTCTTTTCTGGTGCATTCTCTGGAGTCTAAAAACTAGTTTCAAAATGTTGCAGAGAATGCAATATTAGCTTTGTGCATAAACTGAAGCTATGCTTTTCCAAGAGAACAGATGTGGCTTTAGCAAATGGAAGCTACTCACAGCTACACAGAAACAGTGATTTTGAACTGGAAAGTCAGAAATATAACAGACTTCACAAAGTTTGAAAACCAACTTTAAATCAGCCCCATCCATGACTGGATTAAGGTGATCTACAAATAACCTGACTCCAGACAGAAACAAATAAACAAAAAACATCTGGTTAGCAGGAGAACATTTGTCATAGCCTAAACTATGCTTGTATTCTTTCATATGCATAGTCGAAGATGAATCAAAGAAAACTACCAGTGGTGTTATACAACAAGATAAGATGAGTAAAGATTAAGTATTTTCAAAAAAGTAGCACATTGTCACAGCCTCTGGACATTCTAGCTACTATTTATAAGATGGTGATGACCCAGAGAGATGTTATGGGGAGGGAGGTGGGAGGGGGGTTCATGTTTGGGAACGCAAGTACACCCGTGGTGGATTCATGTCAATGTATGGCAAAACCAATACAGTATTGTAAAGTAAAATAAAGTAAAAAAAAAAAAAATGTAGATTTTAAATGTGCTAAATATGTTCAGGGAAATAGAGAACAGTGTTTAATATTTCAAGTATATTTAGAGATAAAAGTCAAATGGAAATGTTCAAATAAAAAAATGCAGTAAAATTAAGAACTCATAAATAGGTTTAACAGAATCTTAGACACAGCTGAAGAGAAGGTTAGTGAACTTGAAAACATATCTATAGAAATTATCCAGGCATTATTGAGGAAGTGCTTACTATTACTAATAAAAATACTAACACAACTAATACTAAGCTGTTAAAAATTTTAGTATGTTAAAATCACATTCATTATGGGCAAAACGGAGCAAACTATATTCTATTCTCTTTTGTGAATTACACATAAAATCTCTAGACCAAACATATAAAACATCTATGAAAAGATTCTAAAAGGTAAAAGAAAAATGCCAGACTGGTTAAAAACCTCAGTATTCAAGATAGAAACCAGCAGTGAATTCCCTGTTTTGTTTTACCTCTTAAAGAATATATTCCTTCCTGAGTATAGAACTTTCCACAACACTTTTAGAATATCACAGTATCTGATCAGATTTAAACAGCCTAGGTGGGGCTAGTGGTAAAAGAACTCACCGACCAATGCAGGAGACATAAGAGGCTAGGGTTAAATCCCTGGGTTAGGAAGATCCCTTGAAGGAGGAAATGGCAAGCCACTCTAACATTCTTGCCTGGAGAATCCCCATGGACAGTGGAGCCTGGTGGGCTACAGTCCACTGGGTTGCAAAGAGTCAGGCATGACTGAGGTGGCTTAGCATGCAAACAACTACATATTTTAGTTTAGATATTTACAACTCCACCCAGCATCCACCAGCTACTGATAAAACAGTCGTGTGGGTATAAAACCATAAGCTGCTATGGCCCCTCAGCCACAGATACCCCGCCAAGCTACTGAGCAATGTCAGCATGACATGTAAGGTTCCTTTCACCTTCTTTTCTACAAGGAGGTTCCTTTCCCTCCTCCCCTTCTGAAGGTGGTCCCTGTGCCTTTTTGTCTTATACTGAGAAATCCGGGACTGTGAGAGCTTCTCCTCTTGTGGAATCATGTCTGGGTGCAGCCTGATTAAACCATGGTGTGTCATCACCTCTTGTGGTCATAACTTTTCTTTAATCAGCCCCAGAATCCCTTCAGCCTTCTACCAGGGGTTGCATTGCTTTGAGTGTTCATTCTAGCCGTAAATTTCGGAAGCGCCACATCCATTCAGTTTCCTTGTTTCTGTCCTTTCTTTTCACTTTGCGTGTGTGTGCTAAGTCGCTTCGGTCATGTCCAACTCTATGTGGCCCTATGGACTGTAGCCCCTGAAGCTATGTCTGTCAATGGGATTCTCCATCCAAGAATACTGGGGTGTGTTACCATGCCCTCCTCCAGGGGATCTTCCCAACCGTGCCTCTTATGTGTCCTGCATTGGCATGCAGCTTCTTTACCAGTGAGTCACCTAGGAAGACCTTCTTTTGACTTTGAGATCCTGTAAATAATCCACTACTTTGGCCACCTGATGCAAAGAACTGACTCATTTGAAAAGACCCTAATGCTGGGAAAGATTGAAGGTGGGAGGAGAAGGGGACCACAGAAGATGAGATGGTTGGGTGGCATCACCAACTCAATGGACATGAGTTTGAACAAGCTCCGGGAGTTGGTGATGGACAGGGAGGGCTGGCGTGCTGCGGTCCATGGGGTCACAAAGAGTTGGACATGACCGAGCAACTGAACTGAAATAATCCACTGAAGACCTGTTGATGGGGGTTTAGGTGTGGAACCCTGGGTTCATTCTATATTCCTGAATATATTCTAGCATTTTAGGTAGCTTGTACCTTGAGAATGTGAAGTAGGAAATGGCAACCCCCTCCAGTATTCTTGCCTTGAGAATCCTGTGGACAGAGAAGACTACAATCCGTGGGGTCACAGAGACTTGGACACAGCTGATACTGAATGCACATTTCACAATGATTAGTCTTACTCTCCTGCTATGGTGTGAAGGGTCTTTCTCAGATCCACACTGTGAGGATGTGCCAGCATGACTGGAGGCTGAGCCTGGGGGTGTGCAAAGGCCCCTCCAGACTGTGCTCGTGGAGTCTCTCCCTCTCACACCAGTTCACACTGGCTCTAGAAATTCATCAGAACAACCCCCAAAGTGTCCCTTCCAGTCGTCTCACACAGCTTCTCTCCAGGTAAGCAGATCTTGCCTAAGACTCTTGGCAATTTGCCCTGCAAACTAAGTTTTCTGGATGGGTCCAAGAAAAGCTATCGATTTTCAGTGCATCTGGCTGTTTCTTATGGTAATTACAGGAATGATGCCCTTGAAACTTTTTACAGTTAGACTCCGGGAATCTGACTTTTAAAGCTGCCTTTCAGCTTAAAACCAATGTTGTAATCTCTGTTTTCTCTGAATCCTTTTGTTTTCTCTTTTATCAGGGGCAGTGAACCTCAACTTTAAGGTTTATTTGTCATGGAAAGGGTATGAAGATGGAAGAATAGAAAAATAATGAAAATTGCAGAAAGAGATCATATTGTACATTAAAGTAATTTAATTCTGCTGTCACTTTCAGAAACTATGTGATTAACTGGAGGCATATAGGAAAGTTGTGCAGTATTGTTTGATGAGTACATGGTGATAGAGAAGCTTCAGAGCTTAGTTTGAGAAGTTAGGAAAGACTGTCCTGCAAGGATGATCCTACAAAACAGTCTGCAGTTACCATGGAAAGACAGGAAAATTGTTTGCAGATAGAGATTGCAAAATATATCTATGGTCAAAGACTTGAGGGATATAATATAAGCTTCCTTGGTGGCTCAGAGGGTAAAGCGTCTGCCTGCAATGCAGGAGACCTGGGTTTGATCCCTGGGTCAGGAAGATCCCCTGGAGAAGGAAATGGCAACCCACTCCAGTACTCTTGCCTGGAAAATCCCACGGACGGAGAAGCCTGGTAGACTATAGTCCATGGGATCACAAAGAGTCGGACACGACTGAGCGACTTCACTTTCACTTTCACTTTCAAGGAGTATATACTTAAGCTTAAGGAATGTGTGTGTGTATATATATATATATATATATATATATAGAGAGAGAGAGAGAGAGAGAGAGAGAGCGAGAGAGAGAGAATATGTGTATGTATGTGTATATGTATATATGTGTATATATATCCTAATATTTTAAAGTGTCAGCAGAGGGGCAGCCATTTAAGTCTTGAGTACACATAAAATTATTCCATGGGTAGAGAATATTTTGATTCAGATAATAGATTTTGGTATAAGAAGATGAGAACACAGCTCACCAATATACAATTTCTAGCAAAGTTGTTCAGTGGTGTTTGCATTTTATTATATTTTTTTTTTTGAATAAAGGAAAATAAAAACTGAGAGCCAGTGTCAAAAACATGGCTCTCAAGCATCCAGCTATATTGTTAAAAGCAACAAATACAGAGCACAGGCCCTTGGCTGGTTGGGCTCAAAAACACTTTGTAACAATTACTTATCAAATATCTGCCTGTGTAAAGCACGATGTTTGGCAAACTCAAGGTGAGGCAAATGGCTTACACATAAATCATTGTGACAATATCTGTATCCTCAGAGAATGCTAATTCTGTTCAGGGAAAAGACCAGCACACACACACACACACACACACACACACACACACGTACACATGAATGAAAATCTTTATATGTATTAATTAAAAGTAACTTTAATTGAAGAATTTATAAGTAACTTCTCTATGAAAAATATAAAAATGAAAGTTCCTGAGGAAATTTAAATGAAAACAGTGGATAAGTATTTGAGGATTATTTACATATTAAATGTTCTCATTATTTTTTTGAGAGTTCAAGTGTTTGGTATGGAGTCATAATCCCATGGGTTTTGTTTCTTCTTTTTATTTTTTCCTTTTTTTTAATATTGGAGTATAGCCAATTAGCAACGTTGTGATAGTTTCAGGTGAACAGTGAAGGGACTCCGCCGTACATACACATGTATTCATTCTCCCCCAGACTCCCATCCAGGCAGCCCCATAACACTGAGCAGAGAGTTCCCTGTGCTATACAGTAGGTCCTTGTTGGTTATCCATTTTAAACATAGTGGTTAGAGTGTGCCTGTCAGTCTCAGACTCCCTAACACTCCCTCCTCCTGGGTCATAATCCCGTGGGTTTTCTTCTAATGGTAATTCTGTATCATTGTATCCAATGCTAATGAAACCTTCTGACTGTTTTGCTAGTTATCCAGTTTGGAAATAGTCAAAGCAGTTTATATACTAGCACCACTATCTACTTAAAAATAGATTTTAAAATTGTGGAGGCAGGCAACCTCTAAAACACTGGTCTCCAAAAATTGTTAATGCAGAATGGGTTCTGGTAGTATCATGTATATCATTTATTGTGTATTGATGACCTGGAAGACATACTGCTTAAACTCTCTGTCTTATGTAAATATTATGACAGATTAGCAAGTTAATTATCATTATTCTGATTTTCAGAGTGGTAAAACTAAGACTAGGTGAGTTATCTAAAGTTGTGATAATGTGAAATTATATATCTAAATGCATCGAACTCCAGGTTCACATCGTTAGTGAGTTTGTGATACTGACTTCAGGAGGGAGTGTTACGAAAACTAGTACACACTTAGTTGCTGTTGCTGTTGTTCAGTCGCTAAGCCATGCCCGATTCTTTGCACTCTCCTCCAGGCTCTTCTGACCTCCAGTGTCTCCTGGAGTTTTCTCAGATTCATGTCCATTTAGTTGGGATGCTTCCTAACTGTCTCAGCCTCTGCCACCCCCTATCCCTTTGCCTTTAGTCTTTCCCAGCATCAGGGTGTTTTCCAGTGAGCCAGCTCTTTCCATCAAGTGGCCAAAGTATTGGAGCTTCAATTTTTGCATCTGTCCTTTCAATGCATATTCAGGGTTCATCTCCTTTAGGATTCACTGGTTTGTACTCTTTGCAGGCAAAGGGACTCTCGAGAGTCTTCTCCAGCACCACGATTCAAAAACATCAATTCTTCCACAGTCAGCCTTCTACATAATGAATATTGCCTGTTAATTCATTCATCTGAGAGAGGGAAAGAGAATGACATATGGCAGTAGCAGAAATGTCCCAGGATTCTTGTTGGGGATTTCCCCAAGACATTTGAAAAATTCCTTGACATTTTGAAACTTCCTAGCCTCAGTGAGGATCCCAGATGGGAGATAGTCAGTGGTGGGTGCGTGGGTGGTGGGGTCAGTTTGCTGTGCATAAGGAGTTAATCCCCCAGGTTGGGAGGTTTTCCCTTTCCATGTACTGCTAGCCCCCAGCGATGTAACTCCCTGTCTCCACACTGAGTCTGAACCCCCCTGCTCTTCCCTGGGGCATGTGCCCCTGCCAGCTGGTGCCTATTGCAAACCCATGCAATTTGGGTGAAGAATCTCCTGGGCCTTGGCTCTCGGCCCTCTTCTTGCCTGAAACATTCTCCTGCGTCACTTTCAGTAGCAGAGTTGTCCTAGATGTAGTTTTAAGTTGTGGCTTCCTTCTCCGAGTTAAGTTGTCATCTTTCCATTCTTCAGTGATTCTCCCTGACTTTGGTTTCCAACATTCTTCATTTATTTTCAGCAGAGATCACACATAATTACATGTGTCTGTGTAACATTTCTAGGTTTGGAGCAGATGTTAGAGGTGATTCCAGCTTAACTATCAGCTCCTTTCTGCCTGGTTAATTCCCATGCTTCTTTTCAAGATTCACAGTGGCTGGTATGTATTTTGGAATCTGTAATTAATTTCTGATATTTAATACTCCTATGGCACTCTTTATTTATCTCTGTTAACTGTGCTTATCACTCCTAATAAAATTACTCCTGCCTGTCTGAATCTTCTGTTAGGCTTTAAGCTTCTGGTTCAGAGAACATCAGTGTTTATATTCTTGTCTAGATCCCAGTCTGGATTACAAAATTGTTATTAATAGGTATCTTTTGAACTTTTAGTACAAAGGGGATGGAGCATAAACATTGAAACAATGAACACTTATTCAGTTTAAAAAGTTAATTGAACTAAAATAATTGGTTTCCATAATATTTGTCTTCCATTTAAATATTCCTATTTATATTCTTTTTAGTAGAATATTTATAAAATCAAGAGCGGTAGATAAATAAGTGTGACTATTTACTCTGGAACTAATTGAAATAAACACCCAGAGTCCTTTAATCTTATAACACTTCCAGTGAAAGCTATTTTGGCTTGTGATTTAGATTTACTCTTGTAAGTAACAGAGAAAAGAAAAAGCAAAACTTGCCAATATCTTCCTTCCCAAAGGGACAGTTACAGAGCAGTATATTCAGCAATACTGATAGGAAATATTTTCTTTATGTGAATGCTGTGCAGGGAACAATGGTAATTACCAGTCTGGAGGTGAGTTAGAAAATCACAGACAATAATAAGACACAATTGAACTCTACCTTTGGGAAAGACATTACCGCAGCACACAAAATCAAAAGCTCTCTAGGCAGAAATAAGCAATCAAGTCACTCACAGAGACGAAGCTGGAACGTTACAGTAGCAGAATAAAGACCCATGTGTTGATCATACCCTGAAGGGAGTATACTATTGCTTGCTCTGTTTTGTTTGTTTTTCCTTATTGGAACTTTTTAAAAAATTACTTGTACAGGTTTCAGAATTCAATTATCCAATTTTTTAATCTAAGTCACATTAGAGCTCATCTAGTCCTATCTTTTGGAGAAGGCAATGGCACACCACTCCAGTACTCTTGCCTGGAAAATCCCATGGGCAGAGGAGCCTAGTAGGCTGCAGTCCATGGGGTCGCAAAGAGTCGGACACGACTGAGCGACTTCACTTTCACTTTTCATTTTCATGCATTGGAGAAGGAAATGGCAACCCACTCCAGTGTTCTTGCCTGGAGAATCCCAGGGACGGGGAGCCTGGTGGGCTGCCGTCTATGGGGTCACACAGAGTCGGACATGACTGAAGCGACTTAGCAGTAGCAGCAGCAGTCCTATCTTTTAATGAGTTTGGAAACTAAGATGAAAGATCAATGAAACTGGTAAAGGCAGATATTTCACAGAGTGAAAATGTTCCAGTGATGTGTAAGGTATATTTGACAGACCAAATTCACTGAAGTTTAACATTTTTATTTATCTACTCTTTAATATTATAGTGAAGTGGCGAAGAATTCACCTGCCAATTCAGAAGCTTCAAAAGATATGGGTTCTATCCCTGGGTTGGGAAAGGCCGCTGCACTGTAAATCAGAAGTCTAGGCCAATGAGGTTGGTCCTTTGCTTTGGTTTTGGGTTTAGAAAGTTCAAAGTCGAAGTGTTTGCCGAAGTATAATCTTTTCTGGGGGCTCTGGGATAAGTTTCCTTTAAAGCTCATTGATAGTTTTGGCAAAATTTAGTTCCGTGCTATAAGAACAAGTGTCTTTCCTTCCATTTTTCCTGTACCCCCATCTTCCCTCCCTCCAGTTCGTGATCTCAAGTACAAAAAATGTTTTTAGCTCATATATTGATTAATATGGGCTTCCCTGATGGCTCAGATGGTAAAGAATCTGCCTGCAATGTGGAGAGACCTATGTTTCATCCTGGGTCAGGAATATCCCCTGGAGAATGAAATGGCAACCCACTCCAGCATTCTTGCCTGGAGAATCCCATGGACAGAGGAGCCTGGCAGTTTACAGTTCATGGGGTTGCAGAGAGACAGACACAACTGAGCAACTAACACTTTCACTTTCTTTCACTGATTAATGTACATGCCTAATAGACCTCTGTCAATTTCCTATTTATAACGAGACTTTTGTTTCCTAAGAACTGAAAGTTGAATCTTGATGGAAAGTAAAGTAAAAATTAGACAAGCACAATTTCTATTCTTTACCTTGAGCTATATATTGCCTTTGCCATTTTGAAACAAGCCACTTCAAGTATTATGATACATGCAACACTTTTTCACATATGTACCTTAAAACACACATGTGTAGGCAAGTTTCTCCAATGTGTTAGTCATTAGTACCTCCAAATAAAAACAGCCAAATGCAGGGGACTCTATTACAGCTGAATGTAGGAAGTTGTGAAGAATTCAATAATACATTAGAAAGTCATTCCTCAGCTTGGCCAGATGCTGCAACTTGGAATTGTTCAGTTCTTTCAGAGCTTTTCAAACAAACAACAAACAAAAGATAAAGAAAATACAATGAAGCAGTCATCTATCTTCAACCTTCTACTGTTCATGCAAAGTCAGTAATCGTCCTACGTACAAAATCTTACAATATCAAAAATTCAGTAACCTTGCATCTTCCTAATACCCACTTTCATTGTGATAGTCACATTGGTTAAAGGTATTGTCACATTTTACCTTACATGCAATTATTATAAGGTATTTAAAATGTCTCTAAAAAAACTGTTGTTAATTTAATTAGAATTATTACTGATTTTGTATTCTATTAGCTAAATTACATGTGTTTGAGTGATTTTTCCTAATCCTGTATTTACTAACTGCTCTTTACTATGTCATTTTGTAGAATAGGTGTTTCTTTGGAACACAAATACTGCACTATGAGAGAAATATAAAATATTTATTTTGTTCTGAATTCTTTATGGACTTGGCACTAAACAATCATGCTAAAATAAGATGAAGAAAAAGGGAAAAACAGCCATTCTAAGAGGCTTTTCACATATTAAAAGACTTGTGTCCTCGCTTATACCACGATGGTGGTTGCTTTTTTAGGGAAAGAAATAACAGTGAGTTACATAAATATAAAGAAAGAAGAGTGTAAATGAGTTGGATCTGTAGATATATTATCTAGGTCATATACGGGTTATATTCAGTCGCTAAGCCATGTCCGACTCTTTGCAATCCCATGGACTGCAGTGGGCCAGGCTTCTCTGTCCTTCACCATCTCCCAGAGTTTGTTCACACTCATGTCCACTGAATCAGTTATTGCTATCTAACCATCTCATCCACTGTTGCCCCTTCTTTTGCTTTCAATCTTTCCCAGCATCAGGAACTTTTCCAGTGACTCGTATCTGTGCATCTGCTGGTCAAAGTATTGGAGCTTCAGCTTCAGCATAAGTCCTTCCAATGAATATTCAGGGTTGATTTCCTTCAGAATGGACTGGTTTGATGTCCTTGCAGTCCAATGGATTCTCAGGAGTCTTCTCCAACACCACAGTTCAAAAGCATCAATTCTTCAGCCCACCAGGCTCCTTGGTCCATGGGAGTTCCCAGGCAAGAATACCAGAGTGGGTAGTCATTACTTTCTTCCCAACTCAGAGGTAGAGCCTAGGTCTCCTGTGTTTCAGGTGGGTTCTTTACCATCTGAGCCAGCAGAGATGCCCAATTTAGGTTACATATGGATTATATAGATTATATATAGATATAGATGTTATATGTAGATAGATATATTTCTATATTATCTCTCTATAATTATAGGGGAAATTATACAGAAAGATATATTATTTCTCTTCTCTGAAATATGCCTGTATCTCTGAGATCAAAATAAACATTGCAGTTTTTTTGTAAAGATTATATAAAATATTTAAGATCAGTTTTGATACAATAATAATAGTAATAATAATGAATTAACTCACCTGGATGAAGATTTCCAGCTGTACATCAACATTAGTGCTAGTGCAGATAATGTAGACCTAAGCATGTTGACAAATGATTTTTATCAACTACTAAAGGAGGGACCTAAAATATATAAATGAAAACATTTTTATTTCAAAGCAGTAATCATAAATTTAGGGAGATAAGCCATATTCATGCCCCAAATTAATATTACTAGTGAGTGCTTTATCAGGAAGGAGAGAGAATTTGGTCAAGATTAAATATTTCCATTAGCATAAGAATATCTCCATGAATAATAAAAATATGCTATTTATAGAGGTCGTATATGCTTTAAATATTTACATCCTACTAGGAATGAAATAATTTTTGAAAATGTCTTAAAATGAATGTCTGGTGTTTCTTTAGACAGATTTAACCTCAATTATTTAGAAATTTACAGACTATTAACAATTATTTCTGGAGGATTTTAACTGATTGAGCATTACTTTTAATCAAAATTTCAAAAAAGATTATTTTATTAGTGCAGAAAAGAACATTAACCATCCTTTTCATTTTTGGTTGAAATTATCTTCTCCTTTCATATGAATGATCTGTTGTATTTTTCTGTTATAATTTGAAGGAGGAGCAGTACAAAATCACATTTAAGCCTTTGTTTCTTTAATTATTTAAGGGGATTTTTTAAAAAGCCATTTATACCAATTCTGATTGTAATGATCATATTTTAATATAATGTCCTAAGAACTTAGAATATTAAATTACATTGAGCTAATATAACTTTAAAAATATTGTGCTCTTTATAAAATCAAAGACTTTCACATAGCAATAGCTGCTGTTTAGTTGATTTAATCATTGACTGTAACCTGAAGTGATGCCTAAAGACTTTCTACTACTTATAGCATACATATATATGAAAGACCCTTGTTTGAAATTTAATTAGGAAAAATCTGACACTAATTTTTGAGGAAATATACAAGTATCCATTGGTAGGCAATCTGGCATTTATCACACTCTGCCTCATGGTATTTTTCTTTGTCCAGTCATCCTGTGATAGCAGACAGTGTAGAAGGAAAAGCTACAGTGTATGTCTGAGCTCCAAGGCTTATCAAACTGTCCAGTGATCTTTGCACAGCAGCCTTTTTTACAGTGTGTTTATCAGTGTCATCTTAGCACCATTGCTATTTTGCCATACTTCAGAGTGCTGGTGCAAATAGGTTTGCTGAATCAATTTTATTTTGAAGCTTTAAAAGATTACTATTGTTTTAGAAACTGTGCTAAATATCTGCCAATATTTCAGCATTAGTTTTGTTAAGTGTTGGGTCTACACCTCAAAGAAAAATTTTAAGCTTTCTGATAGCACAAATTTAATAAAAATTCTTTCCAAGAGTCCAATTTAAGAGAATGTTTAAACTGTATAAACAGATTTCCTAAATAAATGAAATTGAAAAATATCTCCATTGAGGTGATAGACAGAATGAGATGAAGGAAACAATCTAATTATGGAAACTGGGAAAGAAATATAGAGAACGAGACAAGAGCATGTGGTAAGGTTCAGATGGAAGGCTTCAGAGGGAGTCTTGAGAAGTGTCATTTTATCTTTCACAACAGCTTTGCCTTAGAGTCTATTTAGTGTGGTATTATCACAGCCACTGCAGTGCTTTTCTTTCTTTCCTTTTTTTTTTTTTTTGTTCTAGTAATTAAACTTTTTATCTTCTATTGGGCTTCCCTGATAGCTCAGTTGATCAAAGAATCTGCCTTCAAAGCAGGAGACCCCAGTTCAATTCTTAGGTCAGGAAGATCCACTGGAGAAGGGATAGGCTACCCACTCCATTATTCTTGGGCTGCCCTTGTGGCTCAGCTGGTAAAGAATTTGTCTGCAACGCAGGAGACCTGGGTTTGATCCCTGGGTTGGGAAGGTCCCGTGGAGAAGGGAAATGCTACCCACTCAAGTATTCAGGGCTGGAGAATTCCCTGGACTGTATAGTCCATGGGGTCTCAAAGAGCTAGACACGATTGAGTGACTTTGACTTTCACTTACAGAAGGAAATGGCAACCCAATCCAGTGTTCTTGCCTGGAAAATCCCATGGACTGAGGAGCCTGGTAGGCTACAGTCCGTGGGGTCGCAAAGAGTCGGACATGACTGAGCAACTTCACTTTCACTTTCACCTTACATCTTCTTTTGAGGTGTACCCAATTAACAATATTGTGATACTTTCAGGAGAACAATGAAGGGACTCAGACATACATTTACATGCGTCTTGTTGTTCAGTTGCTCAGTTGTGTCCTACTGTTTGTGACCCTATGAACTGTAGCACACCAGGCTTTCCTGTCCTTCACTGTCTCCTGGAGTTTGGTCAGACTCATGTTCACTGAGTCAGTGATGCCATCCAACCACCTCATCCTCTGTCACCTGCTTTTCCTCCTGCCTTCAGTCTTTCACAGTATCAAGGTCTTTTCCAGTGAGTCGGCTCTTTCCATCAGGTGGCCGTAGTATTGGAGCTTCCGTTTCAGCATCAGCCCTTCCAATGAATATTCAGGAAATATTCATGATTTTCTTTAGGAAATCATGTATGTATTCTCCCTTAAAGTCTCCTACTATCCAGGCTGCCACATAACATTGAACAAATAAATGACACAAATGAACTTACTTACAAAACAGGAAGAGACTCACAGAACATGAACTTTTTGTTGCAAGGGGGAAGGATGAGACCAAAGGATAGTTAGGGGGGTTGGCATGGACATGAATACACTGCTATATTTAAAATGGATAGCCAACAAGAACCTACTGTATAGCGCATAGAATTCCAACTCTTTTCTGTTTGCTGTTTACATGGTATATCTTTTGTCCCCATCATTTACTCTTCAGCCTACTTTTGTCTTTGAATTTAAAGATTGTGCTTGTTTGTTTTAGTGGTCTGGCTGGAATAATTCAGTGCAGACTCTGATGCCCCACTCCACTCACACCCCTGGAGCCCTCTACGTTTGGACCCTGTAAGGGTCAGCTGTGGATGGTGCTCCAGCTCCCTGAGGCAGTGAGGTTTCTACCTGTAACATTAGATATGTGTGTGGGGGCTGAAGGCTGCTTTCTCAGTTCAGGGAGTTGATGAGTTTGCTGCTTACTCAGGCAAGGATGAGAGAATCAGAGGATTTTCCCTCCGAGGACACAGCACTGAGGAGGTGCACAGTTGTCCTGAGCTCCAGGATATGTGTGGTTTTAGCTGCACCGTCTCAGTGTCGTTACTCTGGTCTCCCCCATAATCTTCTGAATTGTGTTGATCACTTATAGCTGTGTTCATGTTGTAACACTTGTATAATAATATTCATCTTTAGATATACAAAAACTGAGAGATTATCCATCCAACTAATTAACCATCCTGAAGGGAAAAACACAGCCAAAGTAGCCTCAAATATTTATAATATTTGGAAACTTTTAGGCTATAATAACTAATTTTGAGCAATAGAATGTAAGTGTCCAATGAAATGAATTTGGTACACAAATTATAGCACCTTTGTAAGATAATATAGCATGTCAATTTCAAATCTTTATGAAATAATATTCAGTTAGTAATACATATAATATATTTTTAGGTATAATGTACACTTGAAAACTATCATGGTTTAAACTAATAAATGTATAGATATGCTCTTTGTCAGAGTTCAGTATTTTTTTTATTTGTCACATTGTCTGTAAAGCAGAGATACTACTTTTGTTAAGTATAAAAATAAAATAATTATTAATTTAAAAGATAATATGCAAAAATATGAATCAGCTTTGCTCTGTTAAATACCTTACATTTGAGAACATGTTCAGAAAAAACATATAAACAGATATTTTATTTTCAAGTATTTAAAGTGCTTTGTAAGATGAAGCTGTTTTCAGATTTACATATTTTAATTTCCTGTATACTGCAGTTCATCAATTTACTTGCCAAAATATACAGATGTCCTTACATTACATTGTGTTATTTTGACTTTTATTTTCTCCAATTTGTATTGAATCACAAATCAAAAATTTTGCAGCATAGTTTTGATTACTTTCAGACTCAGTATGAAGCTGTTTCCTGTTTTATGTTTGACAATAATTTAGCATAATATAAAGTGGTGTGACATTAAACAACATTCCTGAATAGAATTCGGTTCCATTAACAAGTTCCATTAGGGAAATATAGCTACCTACAAATCAACCATTTTGTGTCAGTTTCATTAATTACTGTTTGGGCATAATTGGTATAATACCATACTTTACTTGACAGTGTTTGAATTGTTTGGCTAGAAAAGGCAACACATAATGTTGGATAAAGCATAGCCTAAATGTAATTTTAAATTACTTGTATCAGAGTCTGCCACTCGAGGAGAAAAAAAAGTCATTTGTTTTGTGAAATCCATGACTGATATTTTAGTTCTTGATGAAAATTTATAATTAAAATTCTACAGTATTAACAAATATTTATTATTTATTATATGCTAAAACTGGCTTAAAACTCAACATTCCAAAAACTAAGATCATGGCATCTGGTCCCATCACTTGATGGCAAATAGAGGGGAAAAAGTGAAAATAGTGACAGATTTTATTTACTTGGAGTCCAAAATCACTGTGTATAGTGACTGCAGCCATAAAATTAAGATGCGCTTGTTCCTTGGAAGGACAGCTATGACATACCTAGACAGTGTATTAAAAACCAGAGACGAGACAACACTTTGGCAGCAAAGGTCTGTATAGTCAAAGTTACGCTTTGCCATTAGTCATGTACAGATGTAATAATTGGGCCATAAGGAAAGCTGAGCACCAAAGAATTGATGCTTTCAAACTGCGGTGCTGGAGAAGAGTGTTGAGAGTCCCTTGGACTGCTAGGGGATCAAACTAGTCAATACTAAAGAAAATCAACCCTGGATATTTGTTAGACGGACTAATGCTGAAGATGAAGTGTCAATATTTCAGTCACCTGATGCAAAGAGCCTACTCACTGGAAAAGACCCTGATGCTGGGAAAGACTGGGGGCAGGAGAAGAAGGGGACGACAGAGGATGAGATGGACGGATGGCATCACTGACTCAATGGACATGAATTTGAGTAAGCTCCAGGAGATAGTGAAGGACAGGGAAGCCTCATGTGCTGCAGTCCATGGGGTTGCAAAGGATTGAACATGACTTAGCGACTGAACAACAACAACAAAATATACTGTTTGCATTGATGATAGAATGCTTGCTATGCTTATTTAATGTTATGATTTTTGTGCATTAAGGACTCATAATTCATGATCAAAACTATGAACATATCCATCACTTTCAAAAGTATTCCACCCTCCCTAGACCCCTAATCCCCATGTCATCATTGATTTATCTGCTTCTTTTTTTTTTGATACAATGCATTGTATTTTCTAGTATTTTGTAAAAATGGTATCATGCAGTAAGGAAGATAGTTGCCTGGCTTCTTCCTCTAACTATATTTACTTTCACTCATTTTGTAGCCTGTATAAATGCTTTATTCTTTTTATTGCTATGTAGTATTGTGGTATGGATATAACACATTGTATGACCCATTCTCATATTGATGACTTTTGAGTGGTGTCAAGTTTGGTGCATGAATTGCTTTTACTCTTTTGGGAAAATAGCTAAGCATGTAATCCCTCAATGTTATACTCCATTTGCTTTCAGGCAAATATTTTAATAACTTTGCTGTAAACTTCTTTGATCTATAGGTTATTTTAAAGCATGTAACATAACTTCCATATATTTGGAACTTTTCCAGTTATCTTACCATTACTGAATTTTAGTTAAATTATATTATGTACCATACCCTGAGAAAACCATAATTGAAAAAGACACATGTACCCAATGTTTATTTCAGTACTATTTATAAGGCAACTATTTATAGTTAGGACATGGAAGCAACCTAGATATCCATTGATAGATGAATGGATAAGGAAGCTGTGGGGGAATATTTTCATTATATTACATAATTTTATATAATATATATTATATTCAGCCATAATAAAGAATGCATTTGAGTCAGTTCTAATGAGGTAGATGAACCTAGAGTGTATCATACAGAGTGAAGTAAGTCAGAAAGAGAAAATCGTATATATTAACACACATATATGGACTCTAGAAAGATGGTACTGGTGAACCTGTTTGCAGGGCAGCAATGTATACCCAGACATAGAGAACTGACTTGTGGTCACAGGGTGGAAAGAAGAGGATGGGACAAACTGGAGAGAGTAGCAGAGAAACATATACACTACCACATGTAAAATCGATAGCCAGTGGGAATTTACTCTATGTCTGCTGCTGCTGCTAAGTCGCTTCAGTCATGTCCAACTCCATGTGACCCCATAGACGGCAGCCCACCAGGCTCCACCATCCCTGGGATTCTCTAGGCAAAAACAATGGAGTGGGTTGCCATTTCCTTCTCCAATGCATTAAAGTGAAAAGTGAAAGTGAAGTCGCTCAGTCGTGCCCTACTATATGATAAGGGAGCTCAAATCTGGTGATCTGTGACAACCCAGAGGGGTGGGATGGGGTGGGAGGTTGCAGGGAGGTTCAAAAGGGAGGGGACATATGTACATCTGGTGGCTTCATGTTGATGTATGGAAGAAACCAACACAATATTGTAAAGTAATTATCCTTCAATTGAAACAATTTTTTTAGAAAAGAAAAAATTTCTATTAAGCTCTGAGAACAGAACTTGCATGGTTTTGATTCTTTCAAAATTTTTTTTAAATTTAAATTTATTTATTTCAATTGGAGGCTAATTACTTTAAAATATTGTATTGGTTTTGCTCCATCCTGAACCCCCCTCCCTCCTCCCTCCCCGTACCATCCCTCTGGGTCATCCCAGTGCACCAGCCACAAGCATCCTGTATCAAACCTGGACTGGCGATTCATTTCTTCTATGATATGATACATGTTTCAATGCATTTCTCCCAAATCATCCCCCCATCTCCCTCTCCCAGAGTCCAAAAGACTGTTCTATACATCTGTGGCTCTTTTGCTGTCTCACATACAGGGTTATAGTTACCATCTTTCTAAATTCCATATATACGCATTAGTATACTGTATTGGTGTTTTTCTTTCTGGCTTACTTCACTCTGTATAATAGGCTCCAGTTTTATCCACCTCATTAGAACTGATGCAAATGTGTTCTTTTTAATGGCTGAGTAATACTCCATTGTGTATATGTACCACAGCTTTCTTATCCATTTGTCTGCTGATGGGCATCTAGGTTGCTTCCATGTCAGTGCTGTGATGAACATTGGGCTACACGTGTCTCTTTCACTTCTGGTTTCCTCAGTGTGTATGCCTAGCAGTGGGATTACTGGGTCATAAGGCAGTTCTATTTCTAGTTTTTAAAGGAATCTCCACACTGTTCTCCATAGTGACTGTACTAGTTTTCATTCCCACCAACAGTGTAAGAGGGTTCCCTTTTCTCCACACCCTCTCCAGCATTTATTGCTTGTAGACTTTTGGATTGCAGCCATTCTGACTGGCGTGAAATGGTACATCATTGTGGTTTTGATTTGCATTTCTCTGATAATGACTGATGTTGAGCATCTTTTCCTGTGTTTGTTAGCCATCTGTATGTCTTCTTTGGAGAAATGTCTATTTAGTTCTTTGGTCCATTTTTTGATTGGGTCGTTTATTTTTCTGGAATTGAGCTTCAGGAGTTGCTTATATATTTTTGAGATTAGTTTTTTGTCAGTTGCTTCATTTGCTATTATTTTCTCCCATTCAGAAGGCTGTCTTTTCACCTTGCTTATAGTTTCCTTTGTTGTGCAGAAGCTTTTAATTTTAATTAGGTCCCATTTGTTTATTTTTGCTTTTATTTCCAGTATTCAGGGAGGTGGGTCATAGAGCATACTGCTGTGCTTTGCCTATGTTCTCCTCTAGGAGCTTTTAATTTTAATTAGGTCCCATTTGTTTATTTTTGCTTTTATTTCCAGTATTCAGAGAGGTGGGTCATAGAGGATCCTGCTGTGTTTTGCCTATGTTCTCCTCTAGGAGAGTGTTTTGCCTATGTTCTCCTCTAGGAGTTTTATAGTTTCTGGTCTTACCTTTAGATCTTTAATCCATTTTAAGTTTATCTTTGTGTATGGTGTTAGAAAGTGTTCTAGTTTCATTCTTTTACAAGTGGTTGACCAGTTTTCCCGGCACCACTTGTTAAAGAGATTGTCTTTAATCCATTGTATATTCTTGCCTCCTTTGTCAAAGATAAGATGTCCATAGGTGTGTGGATTTATCTCTGGGCTTTCTATTTTGTTCCATTGATCTATGTTTCTGTCTTTGTGCCAGTACCATACTGTCTTGATGACGGTGGCTTTGTAGTAGAGCCTGAAGTCAGGCAGGTTGATTCCTCCAGTTCCATTCTTCTTTCTCAAGATTGCTTTGGCTATTGGAAGTTTTTTGTATTTCCATATAAATTGTGAAATTATTTGTTCTAGCTCTGTGAAAAATACCGTTGGTAGCTTGATAGGGATTGCATTGAATCTGTAGATTGCTTTGAGTAGTATATTAATTTTCCCTATATTGATTCTTCTGATCCATGAACATTGTATATTTCTCCATCTATTAGTGTCCTGTTTGATTTCTTTCACCAGTATTTTATAGTTTTCTATATATAGATCTTTAGGTTTTTTAGGTAGATACATTCCTAAGTATTTTATTCTTTTTGTTGCAATGGTGAATGGAATTGTTTTCTTAATTTCTCTATTTCCTCATTATTAGTGTATAGGAATGCAAGGGATTTCTGAGTGTTGATTTTATATCCTGCAACTTTACTATATTTATTGATTAGCTCTAGTAATTTTCTGGTGGAGTCTTTAGGGTTTTCAATGTAGAGGATCATGTCATCTGCAAACAGTGAGAGTTTTACTTCTTCTTTTACAATTTGGATTCCTTTTATTTCTTTTTCTGCTCTGATGGCTGTGGACAAAACTTCCAAAACTATGTTGAATAGTAGTGGTGAAAATGGGCACCCTTGTCTTGTTCCTGACTTTAGGGGAAATGCTTTCAATTTTTCACCATTGAGGATAATGTTAGCTGTGGGTTTATCATATATAGCCTTTATTATGTTGAAATATGTTCCTTCTATTCCTGTTTTCTGGAGAGTTTTTATCATAAATGGATGTTGAATTTTGTCAAAGGCGTTCTCTGCATCTATTGAGAAAATCATATGGCTTCTATTTTTCAATTTGTTAATGTGGTGTATTACATTGATTGATTTGCAGATATTGAAGAATCTTTGCATCCCTGGGATAAAGCCCACTTGGTCATGGTGTATCTTTTTAATATGTTGTTGGATTCTTCTTGCTACAATTTTGTTAAGGATTTTTGCATCTATGTTCATCAGTGATATTGGCCTGTAGTTTTCTTTTTTGTGTGTGGCATCTTTGTCCAGTTTTGGTATTAGGGTGATGGTGGCCTCATAGGATGAGTTTGGAAGTTTACCTTCCTCTGCAATTTTCTGGAACAGTTTGAGTAGGATAGGTGTTAGCTCTTCTCTAAATTTTTGGTAGAATTCAGCTGTGAAGCCTTCTAGACCTGGGCTTTTGTTTGCTGGAAGATTTCTGATTATAGTTTCAATTTCCGTGCTTGTGAAGGGTCTGTTAAGATTTTCTGTTTCTTCCTGGTTCAGTTTTGGAAAGCTGTACTTTTCTAAGAATTTGTCCATTTCTTCCACGTTGTCCATTTTAGCATATAATTGCTGATAGTAGTCTCTTATGATCCTTTGTATGTCTGTGTTGTCTGTTGTGATCTCTGCATTTTCCTTTCTAATTTTATTGATTTGATTTTTCTCTCTTTGTTTCTTGATGAGTCTGGCTAATGGTTTGTCAATTTTATTTATCCTTTCAAAGAACCAGCTTTTGGCTTTGTTGATTTTTGCTGTGGTCTCTTTTGTTTCTTTTGCATTTATTCTCCCCTAATTTTTAAGATTTCTCTCCTTCTACTAATCCTGGGGTTCTTCATTTCTTCCTTTTCTAGTTGCTTTCAGTGTAGAGTTAGGTTATTTATTTGACTTTTCCTTGTTTCTTGAGGTATGCCTGTATTGCTATGAACTTTCCCCTTAGCACTGTTTTTCCAGTGTCCCACAGGTTTTGGGTTGTTGTGTTTTCATTTTCATTCATTTCTATGCATATTTTTATTTCTTCTTTGATTTCTTCTGTGATTTGTTGATTATTCAGCAGCGTGTTATTCAGCCTCCATATGATGGAATTTTTAATAGTTTTTCTCCTGTAATAGAGATCTAATCTTATTGCATTGTGGTCAGAAAAGATGCTTGGATTGATTTCATTTGTTTTTTGAATTTACCAAGCCTAGATTTATGGCCCAGGATGTGATCTATCCTGGAGAAGGTTCTGTGTGTGCTTGAGAAAAAGGTGAAAATCATTGTTTTGGGGTGAAATGTACTATAGATTTCCATTAGGTCTAACTGGTCTATTGTATCATTTAAAGTTTGTGTTTCCTTGTTAGTTTTCTGTTTAGTTGATCTATCCATAGGTGTGAGTGGGGTATTAAAGTCTCCCACTATTATTGTGTTCCACATGGCCTAAGATAGGTTTTCTCTTCATGGATATTCTAAGCATACTTGAAAAAAAAAAAAAAAAGAATGTTCCCTGTTGTTGGCTGGCTCATTATAAATGAATATAGCCTGTTCCCTGATAGTGTTTTCAGGTCATTATATATATATATATGTTTTCAGTATAAATTTTGGGCCTAATAGCCTTATCAGTTGCTGAGACCTGTGTATTGTGATCTGCATCTGTAATTGTGTGTTTGTCTCTTCTTTCACTTCTACCAGTATTTGTTTTATAAGCTTCAAGCCTGTGTTCTCACAGGCCTAGTTAGGACTGTTATGTCTTCTTTGAGAATGTCTAGCTTTCTCATTAAGAATTATCTGTTTTTGTCACTATTTTGCTCATTCTGAAGTCTACTTTGTCAAATATTGATGTAGCTACTCCAGCTTTCTTGTGACTAACATTCATGTGGTATTTTTTTCTCTCCCATCTACTTTAGTATGTCTCTGTGTTTGATGCATATTGTTTATGGGAATCATATTAAAATCTACCACTGGACTAGTTGTTTTAT
This sequence comes from Capricornis sumatraensis, assembly GCF_032405125.1. Taxonomy (NCBI): domain Eukaryota; kingdom Metazoa; phylum Chordata; class Mammalia; order Artiodactyla; family Bovidae; genus Capricornis; species Capricornis sumatraensis. The sequence continues at coordinate 8,372,861 of NC_091089.1, read as the reverse complement.
ATTTTTCCATTTGTTCTCTGTTTCCTTTTGATTAACTCAAGATTTTGTTGTTTGTTGTTAAGAGGAAATCTTCCTTTGTTTCTTGAATTTCTTCCTATTTTCTGAATGAACTGATAGCTTTCATTCCATGCCTTTTTTTTCAAACAGGTCTGCATGGCAAATACAAAGAAAGATACAAAGGTTCCTCTCTCTAGGACACCTTATCTACGAACATAAAATTAGTATCTCCGTCTATCACCAAATTTGAGCAGTTTTGATGGCAGCCCTTTTTCTAACAGAATGGGGTTTCTTTTACTCTGGGTTCTTGCCCTTAACATGTGTGAGCACACTTAAATTGTACATTACTCTGTGGGAACTGAGGCTTGAAGGATGTGTACTCTAGACCAAATTTTTGTGCCCCTCCCCCTCTAGCCAGATTCAGTACTTTGAAATGCTAATCCTTAGTGTATTGGTATTAATATTTGGAGATGGGGCCTTTGGAATGTAATTGGCTCCCAAGAGTGAAACCCTTCTAAGAGGATTAATGTCCTTACAAAAGAAATATCAGAGAGCTAATGCTCTCTACTCTCTTTGTCTCTTTGTCCTTCCCCTCCTCCTTCCTGCCTGCCTTCTCTCTCTCCTCTTCTCTCTCTCTGTCTTTGCCATGTGACGGTAAAATGATTGTCTATGAACCAGGAGGATGATCTTCACCAGACACACATTGGAAAGATCCACTGGGGAAGGAAATGGCAACCCACTCTAGTGTTCTTGCCTGGAAAATCTAATGGACAGTAGCCCTGATGGGCTACAGTTCATGGGATCGTGAGGGTCAGACATGACTTAGCAACTAAACCACCACCAGTACAACTCTTCTCTGTGTGTGTCTTTGCCACATGAAGATAAAGTGATTGTCCATGAACCAAGAGGATGACCTTCACCAGACACCTGGCATGCCTGTGCTCTTCAATTTTTTTTTTTTTTTTTTTAAGTCACTCCTTTGCTGAGAACTTTTTACATCTTTGCTTGGTTGAACTACACAGGGGGGGAAAATGTGACAGCTATATGGACTAACTGCACTTTAATTGTCATGAATCTTAAAATGTGCCTTGAGGATAACGTGGATCTCTTAAAGACCAATTTAATTGACCACGTCTAAGAGAATCTAGCAAAAAAAAAAAAAAAAAAAAACTGAAATGATAAAGTTAACATCTAAAACCAGAAAAAGGAGTCCGTGGGAGATTGATGAAGGTTTTAAATGGCAATACTTGTCACTGTTGTGTATAGCTTTAGGAGATGATGTGAGTGAATCTGGAAGCTGAGCTGGTTCCTTAGTAAGTGGTTGTAGAGATTGGGAAAAGTGGTTAGGACCTTAGACGTCCAGAAGGTATGCTCAGTCATGAATCAGATAATATAGTTCAGGTGCTATAGTGATGTTGCATGTACTTGAGATAATCTGGCTCAAGCATAGCCATCTAAAAATAGAAAATCAATCCACTTTGCTTAGACTATTCCACAGTATTGGTCTTCCCTGTATTCAATAAATGTGTTACCAGGATAAAAGGAGCACAGATTCTTTGTCTACTACTTGTAATAAATGAGTCCCTGTCAGAGCCTGTTTTGAAATTATGCACAGAAAATGAATAACAAGGGTAGGATTTATCATGAAAGATGGGGACTAAATTCATATATGGCCCAAGAGCTGCATTCGCCTTCAGAACTGACTCTAAAATGTGAACCCTAAACTCCTTTCGACTGGAAAAAGTGACCTCATGCACTGACATTCCATGCTCAAATGAAGGGTTATAGCTAAACAAAGATTTGAGTATCTCAAAGTTGGTAGCAAGATCATGTTTGGATCATAATCTTTAGGTCAAGGATTAATCACCATTCATTCATGCGTGCAATCATTCACCAGCTAGCTGTTGAATCTCCACCACAGGTGTGACGCATGCTCCCCTTTAAATATTGAGGGTTGTGAGAGATTCCTGCCTCATTCCTAAGGGGAAAAAGAAGCTTATGAGCATAAATTCTGTTTCTTAGTTAAAACTTTGTGACAATACAGCCATCTACTTCTGTGCTAAAAGCTAATTTTGTATAAGAGTGACACAAAAAAATGGGTTTTGGTATATGTGCCATTTATCAACCTATAAACAAAGCCTTTAACAGAAAACGAAAACCCTTTATTTGGATGCATGCATTGCCAAAAAATCTTATAGACTATTATAAGATTTATGACAGCTTTCACAGCATCCTTTTTTCTTGGCTTCCACTTAAGTGCATTAACTTTGAAAAGAAAAATATTTGGCTTGAGTTGTGAATATGACTTCAAACAATAAAAGCGAAAGATCTGTATTGCAGCCCCTCTCTTATAGCAGCAAACCAATATATACATATTGAACCCTGCTTGTCACTTTTAGATAGCTGGAGGTACACTTGAGTTCAAGGAAAACACAGAGGTCTGCCTGGCAAATCTAGGTGTTGGTAAATTGTGAAGTATTGGTTAACACAGTGTCAAAAAACTGGAACAGAGAACCCACTTTTGTGTCTTTATTGCACTAAAATAAGAAACAGACTTCTAAATTTGGTAAGAGTTATTTTTCAGAGTCCAAACTTCATTACATAGCCATGACTGAAAGCCCAATGTATGATTTTCAAGGAGTTGACACAGATATTCCAAAAATATTTAATATACACACACACACACACACACACATATATATATATGTGAGTGTAGCATAAAGAAATACTTGCGGAATAGAGCTTAACATTGTGAAATATATTGAAGAGTTCAGGTGCTGTTAATTTTGTTGCACCAGGCATGTAGTTTAGATACTCTGGCTCAAGCATAAGCACCTAAAAATTTAAAAATAACCACTTTTCTTTGACTATTCCCCACTGTTGTTCTGTCCTGAATTCAATAAATGTATAAAGAGTATAAAAGGAACACAATTCTTTTTTGAATTAATCTATTTTAATCGGAGGATAATTGCCTTACAATGTTCTGTTGGTTTCTGCCGTACATTAACATGAATCAGCCATGGGTATACATATGCCCCCTCCCGCCCACTTCCCACTCCTTTAGGTTGTCACAGAACACCAAGTTTGAGCTCCCTGTATCATAGAGCAAATCTGCACTGGCTATCTAATTTTATGCATGGCAACGTGTGTGTTTCCTGGATACTCTCTCAGTTCGTCACACCTTCTCCTTCCAGCCATATCCAACAGTCTCTTTTCTTCATCCGCATTTCCATTGCTGCCCAGCAGGTTCACCAGGCCCACCTTTCTAGATTCCATATATATGCATTATTGTCTACTACTTGTAACAAATGAGCCGTTGCCAGAGCCTGTTTTGAAATTTGAAATTGTTAAAATATTTGGAATATATTGTTTGTACTAATTAGCATTCAATACCTTGCCGACTAAGGTCCGTCTAGTCAAGGCTATGGTTTTTCCAGTAGTCATGTATGGATGTGAGAGTTGGACTGTGAAGAAGGCTGAGCACCGAAGAATTGATGCTTTTGAACTGTGGTGTTGGAGAAGACTCTTGAGAGTCCCTTGGACTGCAAGGAGATCTAACCGGTCCATTCTGAAGATCAACCCTGGGATTTCTTTGGAACGAATGATACTAAAGCTGAAACTCCAGTACTCTGGCCATCTCATGCGAAGAGTTGACTCATTGGAAAAGACTTTGATGCTGGGAGGGATTGGGGACAGGAGGAGAAGGGGACTACAGAGGATGAGATGGCTGGATAGCATCACGGACTCGATGGACGCGAGTCTGAGTGAACTCCGGGAGTTGGTGATGGACAGCGAGGCCTGGTGTGCTGTGATTCATGGGATCGCAAAGAGTCGGACACGACTGAGCGACTGAACTGAACTGAACTGAACTGATTATAGTGATCATTACAACACTAAAATAGCAGAACTGACCTTTATAATAATTCTGTGAGGTAGGTACTATTTCTCCCCATTTTGTAGTTTAGGAAATCTAGCCTAGGGTCACAGGGCTTACAAATTATTATAAATTCTGGCATTGAGAATAAAACGCTGATCTGATATCCAAAACTGTTGGATTAAACACCATTGATATTTTTTTTTAACTTTTTATTTTTACTTTCTTTTACTTTATAATACTGCATTGGTTTTAACTCTTAAATTAAACTTTTAAGATGATAAACAACTTGAGTTGATTTGGAGTAAAGGAAAGCTTTTCATCTTGTTCAGGCAAATCATTAAAATATATTGCGGATATTTTGAATGGAGAGCATTAATTGAGTAATATGGAGGGGGATTTTAAAAGTAGCATGCATGTTAAAATTATCTAGTTAATTTTATTGAGAAAATTATGTCACTGTAGCCTAATTTAACAGAATATGTTTCTGTTTGAGATTTTGCCACCACTGAACTACTCATTTGAAAGAAGTGTAGTCTTGCTTCTACATGGGAATCCCAGGTGGCTCAGTGGTAAAGAATCTGCCTGCCAATGCAGGAGACATAAGAGAAGCAGGTTCAATCCCTGGGTTGGGAAGATCCCCTGGATTAGGAAATGGCAATCTACTCCACAGTATTCTAGCTGGAAAATCCCATGGACAGAGGAGCCTCGGGGGGTACAGTCCATAGGGTTACAAAACAGTCTGACACAACTGAGCAACTGAGCACACAGTCTTGCTTCTAACATTATAAAGTCAATGGGCAGTTTAGCATCTGACATTATCTCCTTTGATCATGGTCTTCTACAGTTTCCACAACAGAGAAATTGTTGTCCAACAAATGCCGAACTAAACTAAACTGATACCTGACTTGAAAAATGTTTCTGTATGTAAAGAGGTAAACTAATCAAATTATAGTTTACTTCATATTTTTTATAGTTTTAGATATATTATTTCTTTAAGATGTAAATCATTTCAAATCAAATCAGTTCATATAATCGTGTGTAACTGTACTCTAGATTGTATTTACCGCTATCACACTAAATGGGTACATGTTTGAAAATGTACAACATTTTTATTTTGAGTGCTACTATCAAATGCATTTTACTACATTGGAGCTAGTACTTTAACAAATAAGTTAAAATTGGAATTGGAATTATAATAATGCTCTGAAATCATATGTGAATATTTTATTAAGTTTGAATTCTGGGTTTTTCAAACTAAATTCATTTAAGAAGTCTAGAAAATGACTTTTTATACCGTAAACCTAACCTTTATAATCAGGTTAAATTAAATCATATGAAATTGAGAGTTTTAAATAGAAATGGATCACTATCATGAGGAAAAATTGAGAGGGAGGCTCCGATTTGTTATTCAACAGTAATTTATCTTCCAAAATCTGTACTAATGTAAAAGTATAAATATGATGAAATAGTCTTTTAATTTTGGTGGTGTTATATTGTCAACACAAGGCTGTTTTGACCTGTAACTATGGACAAGGAAATTAATAATGAAGTTCACTATATATCATGTAGTTTTCACACACTGTATATAATGCAAAAATCAAATGTATCCAGGCCAGATGGAAAACCTAATTATCTTCACCAAGTCTGAGAGGCAAGATGCATTTCCTTGAAAGTGCCTAAAATTAATAGTTAAAATCTAAATTTAAAAAAGCAGAGTACATAATTTCTGTAAATATAATGTATTTTTATAATGTGCTTTTTCTACTATAATATCTTTCCTGCCTTCTTCCTAACTGCTGAGGCCCACTGAGCAGTAACTATTTTGCTGCCTTTTGAAATGAAATAATAGGTGATGTTTTACTAATTAAAAACACTAATCAATTTATAATAACATTATTTAATAAAAGAAACCATGACCCAATATCCCTGGAGAAAGGGTGTAGTATTGGAGTAGCATAGCAAATGCATGAGATGAGCCAGGCGATTTTTGTAGAGGCAGAGTGTAAGGAAATACTCAGAGAGAAAAACAACTCAAATCAAACAAAAACAATGAGGGGTGTATCGAAGAGACAAAGAACCTAATTGAAAGGTCTCCCAGTGATCAAAGCTGGAACAATTTGAGAAAAAATATAAAGTACTTATGGATTATACTAAACTATGACATAAATTGGAGAAGGCAATGGCAACCCACTCCAGTACTCTTGCCTGGAAGATCCCATGGATGGAGGAGCCTGGTAGGCTGCAGTCCATGGGGTCGTGAAGAGTCGGACACGACTGAGTGACTTCACTTTCACTTTTCACTTTCATGCATTGGAGAAGGAAATGGCAACCCACTCCAGTGTTCTTGCCTGGAGAATCCCATGGATGGGGGAGCCTGGTGGGCTGCTGTCCATGGGGTCGCACAGAGTCAAACACAACTGAAGCGACTTAACAGATGACATAAATATATGTGAGTTGGGCTTACCTCATAGTTGAGCTTCCCTCATAGCTCAGTTGGTAGAGAATCTCCCTGCAATGCAGGAGACCCCAATTCGATTCCTGGGTCAGGAAGATCCCCTGGAGAAGGGATAGGCTACCCACTCCAGTATTCTTGGGCTTTCACTGTGACTCAGCTGGTAAAGAATCCGCCTGCCATGTGGGAGACCTGGGTTTGATCCCTGGGTTGGGAAGATCCCCTGGAGAAGGGAAAGGCTACCCACTCCAGTATTCTGGCCTGGAGAATTCCATGGAATCGCAAAGAGTCAGAAATGACTGAACGACTTTCACTTTTCACTTTTCAGCTGAAATAAAGAAATGATTGACTAAATAAATAAATGGGTGAGAGAGAGAAATCTGAGTAGAAGGATTCCAAAAAATTTATGAAGATGTTCTACCATCAAGGAGATAGAGAAGAGCTCAAAATATCACCCTCCTTATGTAGGAGCTGTGCATGGTGACTTTGTTGAAAAGGGCAGAGTATGAAAAGAGGAGAAGAAAGAGTAACTTTACAGTAAAGAAGCCTGATGAACAGAAAGAACCCCAGAAGTTGAATAAGAGGAATGGCAGCCACAATAATTACATAGGGGTGTGTGTGTGTATGTGTGTGTGTGTGTGTGTGTGTGCTTAGTCATGTCCAACTCTTTGCGACATGATGGACTGTAGCCTGTCAGGCTCCTCTGTCCTTGGGATTCTTCAGGCAAGATTAACTGGAGCAGGTTGCCATTTCCTACTCCATGGGATCTTCCTGACCCAGGGATTGAGCCCTCATCTCTTTATCTTCTGCGTTCGCTGGCAGATTCTTAACCACTGCACCAGTTGAGAAGCCCAAATATAGCATGGACCTTAGGTAATAATAATGAATATTGACGTACTAATTATAACAGATGCACTTCACTACTGTAAAATGCTAATAAGGGAAACAGGATGTGTTGTGTATGGGAACTCTCTGTATTAGCTTTACATTTTTTCTCTAAACCTAAGAATATTCTAAAGCAAAAAGTTTGTTAAAAATCTTGTCATCCTAGCAATATTTTTATAAAGATGCATAAGATTGTCCTAAAATTTATATTACTGGCAAAGTACCTGGAACAGCTAAAACAATGCTGAATTAAAAAAAATTAAGTGGGAAGAAGTAGTCTACCTGATTTCAAGATTTATTATATAGCCAGAGTAATCAAAAGAATTTCCAGAAGGCATAGACACATGGATCAATGCAACAGAATAGAGAGCTCAGAAATAGAACCACAAAAAGATGTTCAATTGATTTTTGACAAAGTTGCAAAAGCAATTTAATGGAGGAAAGATAGCCATTTTCAACAAATGGTACTGGAAAATTGGATATCCAAAGCCAAAATAATAACTTCGACCTAAGCCATATATCTTATACAGATATTAACACAAATGGACCATGGATTTAAATATGAAACTATACAACTTTTAGAAAAAAAAAAAAGGAAAATCTTGGAAACTAGAGCTAGACAAAAATGTGCAGACTTCGGACAAAAGTATGATTCATAAAAGAAATAATTATAATTATTTCTCATTACAATCTTTTCTTTTAAAAAATGCTCAACAAAGACCTTCCTAAGAAGATGAAAATGCAAGCTACAGAATAGAAGATATTTGAATCCACAGAGCCAACAAAGAACTAGTATCTAGGTTTACTGTTAAGATCTCTCAAAATTCAACAGTAGAAAAGCAAACAATCAAATTAGAAAAAGAGCAAAAAACATGAGACATTTTACCAAATAGGAGATACAGATGGCAAATAAACACATGAAAAGATGTTCAGCACCATTAGCCACTACTGTTTGCTCATCACATCAGTTTTGCGTGAATGAAGACACACTTCATGCAAGTGATGGAGGTATATGTTCCTAAATGTTGATAGATAACATCCTGTCATGTACTCATCAAGGTGAAATCTTCCAGATGCTTAATAATGGTAGCACTATTTTAATGTATTGATTTACTTCTTCAGAACGAGGTTTAACAATATCATATGTGAATTAATGTGAATATTCTTATGAGCAAGAAATCAAGAAGATAAATATGTGTCTGCACACACAGACACACACAAATTGACAATGATCAGATTTTCAAATCAGAGATTTCAGTATTAAGCTGTACTAAAGAGGCTCAAAGACATAAGTGATTATAGACTGTCCTTTCAAAGTCCAAAACCGAATGCAGAAAACTAATAAAACTATAGACATAACTATCTTCATGCCTGAGCTTTATGTTAGCATATCTTGCTCTCTTCTGTGCATCCTGTCTACAAACTTCCTCTTTATCTGGGCAATGAATGACAGATTTTTGCTTTTCCTTGCCTTGAATTTTTTATTTAGCTTGAGAAACCTATTATGAACAATGTATTAATACTTATTCTAGGAAATTGGCTCTCAAAACACAACTCTATATAAAGTGGTACTTAAAAGATTTTTTTAAGGGTCTAAATATATTCACTCTGTGATATATTGATAATAGACTAGATGATGTTTGTTCATGTCCACCGGATACTATCTTGAAATTTATATCTTGGACCTCATTTTGTCACCCTATTCTCTGAGTGTATCTCTGTAATAATTGATTATCTGTGGGTCAGTAACTCATGATGGAACATTTGTTTCCTGCCTATCTCAGCTGTGGTGCTACAGTAGAGTTGAAAATAGTTATTCATCATAGAATTAAAGTGCAATTACAAACTTAATGATGAACATATTTGCTTAACTACTGACATTTTTCTTAGTTCAAGATTGCTAAAAAATTTATAGTAAATACCACAACTCCAATCCCATCAAGTGAAAGAACCAATAAATTGTCTCGGGTGTGACTTTTAATGAAAACCTTAAAGGTTGCTATGTTTCTTTAGAATGAAGCATTCAGAAATGATAGCAGTTATATTTTAATGTGTCCTAATTTGCATAAACATAATCTTGGCCTACATTTGTGCAATATACACAAAGTGAAGTTTGTAATTATAAAAGGGGAGAAAGAATAAAAATGAGAGTAGAGGGAGGGGGTAGAAGAAATGAAAGGTATTCAGGTTGATCATATTTAGAGAGAGAGAGAGATAAATACTGTGTATTAGGGCATGTATATGGAGCCTAGAAAGATGGTACTGATGATCCTACCTGCAGGGCAGCAAAGGAGATACAGACATAAAGAACAGACCTTTGAACCTGATGGGAGGAGAGGGTGGGATGATTTGACAGACTAGCTCTGAAACACAGACATTGCATTATGTAACATAGATAGCCAGTGTGAGTTAAGTGCATGAAGTAGGGCTGCACTGAACAACCTAGAGGGATAGGGTGGGGAGGGAGGTGGGAGGCGGTGTTCAGGATGGAGGGGACACATATATATTTATGGTCAGTTCATATTGATTTATGGCAAAAGCCATCACAATATTGTAAAGTAATGATCCTCCAATTAAAATAAATAAATAATAAAACAAAAAAATACTACTGTTAAAACACTAAGAAACTTAGGAGATGGACCTGTAAAATTACTTAATACCATGAACTCACTCTTTCCTGTGCTGACAAAATGCTTGATTTAAGAGGAACATCACATCAGAAGGAAGACATTTCTGAACAAAAAGACCAGTGATTGAGTGCAAGAGAAGCATAGGGAAAATCACATATAGTGGGCATTTACTTGGGTTAGCAGGTGTAAAAGATACTCCTTGGAACAGAGTGCCAACATGCAGAAATGTCTCAGACTCTGAGCACTTGCAATTATGCAGTCTTTCCCTTAGGGCTTACATGTTTATTTCTCTGTTGGTGGTTGCCTGAACTTTTTAAATTAAAATTTTGATGAAAAGAAAGTTCCTGCCTTAAAACCATACTTTGCAATCCTAAATAGGGCTCCAGAGAGCAATGTTAAGATTTTATAAAGATATTTTAAAAAATAAGTTTTATCTTTATTGTTCAATTCACTTTCCACTTTGCTGTGCTCTGGTTAGGAGAAAATTAATTTAGAAAATAAAAGTAAATGGCCCCCAATGTCTTCCAAATTGTTTTCGTTGTACTTTATACAAATTAAATCTGGTAACCTTGACTCTGGCAGAGATTTAGTGGTGTTTAAAGATTAATTCTGAGTGGAAGTTTGCATTAACTTTTTCTCTTTGTAGAAAAGTAGTGTATCAGTTGTTTTAGGAATATTTTCCATTCATTAAGAGAGATTTTCTTCGTATAAATACAGTTCTATGAACAGAGAAAAGCAGGGTTAAACAGGAAAATAAAGTTCTTTATTTGCTAAGAAAAAAATAAGAACAAAATGCATTATTCCTTTATTTAGTACACATCGAATGCATAAAATTTAATAGAAAAATATGTAGAAAGGAAAATTACAACTTATATAAAAAATGTGATGAGTTTCCATAAGAATGGGGAATACAGATGTTCATAAAAAAAATTGAAAGCCTGGCATCTTCACTTTCAGTCCTGTCTTATATTTATTCAATCTCTCTGACTTAAAATATCCAAATATTTCTAAATATCCACTACTTGTTTTTAATATACATCACTGAATACTAAAAATTTGAATATCAAAATAATAGGGATAGTTATACCTTTTAATTCATCACCTTGAAACAAATGAAAGACAAGGGAATTTTTCATAAATCCTTTAAGTTCTATCACAATATCGAGTCAATAAATTGAAAGATAAAAATACAAATATCATTAAGAATACAGATGACATAAAAAGTAAGATTACTAATTTAAAACAACAAAGCAAACAATACATAGAAAGATGCTTTCCATCAATATTCATTAGAAAAATTCACATCAAAAGTAACACAAGGGGACCTGCCTGGTGATCTGGTGGTTAAGACTCTGAGCTTCCAATGCGTGCGGTGTGTGTTTGATCTCTGGTCAGGGAACTAAGATTCCATATGTCACATGGCATGGCCAAACAAACAAAAAAATCACCATGAGACTCTACTACACAGCTATTAGGGGAGCTAAAATTAAGCAACAACAACCACAAAAATTGACAACACGAAATGCTTTTGTGTGCAGAACTGGATCCCTCCTACATAGCTGACGGGGTACAATGGTGCAGTCTCTCTGAATATTCTTACATATTTACCCAACAGAAATATACAAGATATCATGTTTGACTCTTTGCAACCCCATGGACCATAGCCTGCCAGATCCTCTGTCCATGGGATTTTCCTGGCCAGAATACTGGAGCGAGTAGACATTCCCTCCTCCAGAGGATCTTCCCAACCCAGGGATCAAACCCAGGTCTCCTGCATTGAAGGTGGATTCTTTACTGTCTGAGCCACCAGGAAAGCCCTAAGATATTCATGCAACAGAAATATGACATATATCCACACAGAGATCTGAACATGGATGTTTTTAACAGCTTCATTCATTATAGCCACAAACTAGATATAACCCAACTATCCACCAGTTTCTAAAGAGATAAACTGCGACATGCAGTTTATGAATGAATAACAAAATTGATCTTGAAAGTTTTTTGGTGTGTAAAAAAAGCCACGTCATTTATAAAACATTCTAAAAAGACAAAACTGTAGATACAGAAATCAGATCAGTAGCTGCCAGAGCCTGAGGATGAGGGACTGACTGTAATGGGGCAGAAAGAAGTTTCTCAAAGTTACAGAAAGATTTTCTATCTTAGTTGGGGTGGTGGTTGTCCTTTATATTTGTCACAACTCACCAAGACTCAGAATGGATGAATTTTACTGTTGGTGAGTTGAATTTCATGGAAACTGACTTAAAATTTCATTATAGCAAAAGGTATAACCATAGTTTTAGAGATATTCAGGAGATTACCAAATGCTTTTTCTTGAGCTAGGAAACATGTTTCAAATTGTTTCATCATTCTTTTTTTCCTCTTTATTCTTAGAAATTTTCCATCTCTATTGCCCTCTCCTTTTATGTAGCTTAGGTCTGGGTCTTTTTGTCTACCAGAAAATAAACATACTCTGCTCCGTGTTAGGCTTATGTCCAAAACAAAGTTTCTGGGTCTCCATATCTTCAAGAATCCAGCCAGTGCCTCCAATCTCCGCACCACTGGAGGCCACGTTTGATGCCTCTTCCCTTCCTCAGCAGGTGTGAGCTGAGAGTCCACCACGGGCACCTGCCAAGTCCTAAGAGCAGCTTTCCACAGAGGTAGCCTTTGAGGTTGTGGTTGCCATGGATACTGGCATGCCCATATTGGAGTACACCACTGCTTTACACCAGTCAAAGAATTTTAAAATAGGGTTGATCTTATCAGGTTGAAATAGGGATTATAAGCCATACTGATATGAGAAAGTGACATCTGTATGATGCAAATTTTATAGATACAGAATAAATACGTTTAAACATACTAGTTATATGTATATACACATATATCTATATCTATATATGTGTATAATGGTTCTTCATTTCCTTGGCTCAGATGGGAAAGAATCTGCTTGCAATGCAGGAGACCTAAGTTCAGTCCCTCCCGCCATCCAAGGGGCTCCTCTGATGAGCAAGATGGGCTTGAACACACTGCTCTGGATTGGTCAGAACTCCTGCACCTGGGCACTGCAGTTGTAACCATGTAATTTTTCTTTTCTCCTGTCCTGCTTCACCCCACCGTACCCCAAGGACTTCCCTCAGCATTTCCATCCTCATCTCTTTTTCTGCATTTGCCTTCCATTTCTGTTCACCATAAAAATCTCCCTTGCACATCTGATCACATCTTGGTGTCTGCATCTTGAAAAGAGCAATAATTATGAACTTCAAGCTTGCTTTTGTCATTTTATTGTGGTACTTGTGAATGATCAGTGTTATTCCAGAGTGGGAGCATATTTTCAGCCCCTAAAAAGTGACTGACACCTCCAAGCCTCCTGTCACCAAGGAGCCTAAAAGCCCAAGGGAATGAAGGCTCCCCAGGCTTTCAGTTAGAGAAAAGCATTTACCAGCTTGAGTGCCTGTCTGCAGAACGTGATTTAGGGCACATTTTAATTCATCTCCCAATTTCATGTAACCCTTTCCTCTGGTCAGCCGCAGTAGAGTTTGGAGGAGAGTGGATCAGCACTCTCTCAAAAGCAAACTTTCAAGAAAGTTTATATGAGAATATACAGTATTTCCTGGAGCTCAAAATAGTCTCAGTGATTTAGGATACTGTTTGGGGGATTTCCTTATAATTAAAATTTGAAGAATAACACAAATTTATATTTTATGTTTTCCTTTGGACCGCTTTAATTTTGTGCTGTTATATTTTCAACAGAGCTTTTGAAAGACTATATTTAAAGGAATCAGCAACACAAATTAATAATCTTTCAGAAAACAGGACTATGTGATATTTCTGGATACTTAAAGCAAGAGTAATATTGTTTCTGATTCTTCTTAGCTGTATCACTTGTATAGGATATGTCTAGACCCTTTGGAATATTATATTTAAATCATCAGAATCTCCTTTTCTTTTCTCTCTCTGAATGTCTTGTTCAGTTCAGTCCAGTCGCTCAGTCGTGTCTGACTCTTTGCGACCCCATGGACTGCAGCATGCCAGGCCTCCCTATCCATAACCAACTCCCGGAGTTTACTCAAACTCATGTCCATGGAGTCAGTGATGCTATCCAACCATCTCATCCTCTGTCATTCCCTTCTCCTCCTGCCCTCAATCTTTCCCAGCATCAGGGTCTTTTCCAGTGAGTCAGTATTTGTATCAGGTGGCCAAAGTATTGGAGTTTCAGCTTCAAGATCAGTCCTTCCATTGAATATTCAGGACTGATTACCTTTAGGATGGACTGGATGGATCTCCTTGCAGTCCAAGAGACTCTCAACAACACCACAGTTCAAAAGCATCAATTCTTTGGCGCTCAGCTTTCTTTATAGTCCAACTCTCACATCCATACATGACCACTGGAAAAACCATAGCCTTAACTAGATGGACCTTTTCTGGAAAGTAATGTCTCTGCTTTTTAATAAGCTGTCTCAGTTGGTCATAACTTTCCTTCCAAGGAGTAAGCATCTTTTAATTTCATGGCTGCAGTCACAATCTGCAGTGAAATATCTTGTTAATACAACAAAAAAGAAAACCTAAGCCAAATTTGTTGAGATAGAATATTATTAATACCTTTTATTTCTGTTTTCTGCATCTTATCACCTTCTGGGTGTAATGAGTTGATACAGAAATCAAAATACATGGCTATTGTTTTCAGAAGCTCTGGTTATGTAAATAGGATCTTCCGGTCTGCACTTCTACAACTTTAAGTCACTGCCTTTAATGTGATAGTCATAACATTCACTTTCGTAGGATGATGAAGTCACACTCAGATACAAACCCCAGCAGAAGAGACTTTATTATGTGCACAAAGTGATCATCATAGAAAGGCCAGAGAAGTGACATGTTACGATGTGCTTAACGTGACTAGCCTGTACAGAAACTCTGTACATTTGTAGATGAGACTTGGGGTAGAAGACACCCATTAGACCATTATCATCTACCCTTTATCATTACAGTTTTAAGTTTTACCAAGAATTTTAGTCAGTCATTCTAGTTTTAAATAAATCCAATGTAATTGACAAAATTTGTTGTTGTTGTTCAGTCACTAAGTCTTGTCAGACTCTTTGTGACCACATAGACTGCAGCACAAAAGTCTTCCCTGTCCTCCACTACCTCTCAGATCTTGCTCAAACGCATGTCCAGTGAGTTGGTGCTTCAATCCAACTATCTCATTCTCTGTTGCCCGCTTTCCTCCTGCTCTTAATCTTTCCCAGCACCGGGGTCTTTTCCAGTGAGTCTGCTCTTCACATCAGGTGGCCAAAGTGTTGGAGCTTCAATTTCAGTATCAGTCCTTCCAGTGAATATTCAGGGTTGATCTCCTTTAGGATGGACTGGTTTGATCTTGCAGTCCAAGAGACTCTTAGGAGTCTTCTCCAGCACCATAATTTGAAAGCATGAATTCCTTGGTGCTCAGCTTTTTTTAATGTTTCAATTCTCACATCCGTACATGACTACTGGAAAAGCAACAGTTTGACTATTTGGACCTTTGTTGGCAAAGTGATGTCTTTGACAAATTGACAAAATATGTAAGCACAACTTCTGGTTGTTCCTCTTTCTGAAGACAGCTGAGTTAAATTGCATTTTCCAGCTTTACTCATTGTCCTGAAAGATATTTTTCTTGTGGTTTAGTCTCCCAGTCACGCCCCAACTCTTTGCAATCCCATTGACTATAGCCCGCCAGGCTCCTCTGTCTATGGGATTGTCCAGGCAGGAAAACTGGAGTGAGTTGCCATTTCCTTCCTCAGGGTAAATTACATTTTTCAGCTTTGCTCTTTGTCATGAAAGATATGCAGGGTGATAATTAAAGCCACACATACCAAAGGATGGAAGAAAAGACTAGATCAATTTAATAAGGATAAAGTTAGGGAACTGCATTTCAGATTAATGATATCACATACTTCACATCTCCTTTAAGGACTGTTTGATTCCCCTAATTAACTGGCCATTAGTGGCATCAATCCCCTGCCAGCTTTAATCAAGGTTCAAACTTAGAGCACATAGATTGCTAACTACTCTCCAAGGCACGTGAATTAGCTCAAACTTTTCTCTTCAGATAGAGTATATAAAAACCACTTAACAGTCCATTTTCTTGCTGCACCCGAGAGAACAAGTGAAGGAAGTATTCTGGTGTCAAAATTTGTACTTCAGCACCTAGTAGTTGTCAGCTGGTTTCTATATAAGCTAAATCAAGTCACTTAAATGTGATACAGACAATTCATTTTTACATATTGAGAAATTAAAGTATATCCAGAAGTGTGAAATATGAGTGAAAAATTGCTGCTTAGGTCATAGAGAAAAAATAAAAATAGTAGTCCACCTTACAGTCCAACATCTCTGAATATGTATCAGAGAAGACCGCAAATGTATCATCAGTGGTCAGGGTGTTCAGGTAGGTTAATTAGAACATAGATGGGCTCTCACATGCTTCCCATCACAGTATTTTACATAATTTTCACACTTTTGAGCCTTTGACTGCGTCTTTATATTCTCCACTACAGATGATTCATTACAGGGAATGCTAAAATTGTATATCTGCAAACTCCGAAGCACTGACTGTGTGTACCTCTAAAACTGTTAAATTTTCAGTCTCCCTCCATACATAAGAGCTCTCATTATCCCAGTTTTCCCAGGCTCACCCATTGGCAGATCCCCTCGACTTCTCACTCAGCATCTCACTAATTGCTCATTCTTGCAAAATTCACTGAAGTGGTAGATTTGGTTTTACGTCCATTTCTAACTGTCAAGAACTATGAAGGGTTTAAGATTTTACTTTACTGCCAGCTGACAAATAAGACTGTCATAGTTCTACCGATATTGGGAAAAGACACAAGACCCTTAGATTGCAGATCAAGGACTAAAACTACTCAAAGCAAAAGCAGGCGCCAGAGGACCAGGGTGGCCGCATCCATTCCTATATCCCTATGACCCCCGAGCAGTTCAGCTGGTCCAAGATGGGCTCTGGTAATAGGTTGCAGTTCAGGAGAGTAACACCTGAGCCTTATTAGTGGCTATAATAGAATCAGACAGGCCTTTTGAATGATGGGAAAAGTCACCTCATCCATCAAAGTTGCTTGCCAAAAAACACACCTTAGGGAAATAGCCTAAAAAAAAAGATAAGTCACTTCCTTGCCTTCTGCGCAGCCTAGCAAAACATGGAGGAGTACACAAGACCCATGAAAGAATGTCTCCCAATGCTAACTTCCATGACACCCTGGCACCAGCCTTGTCATCACCAAGTTCATCATTTGTTTCCCTTTCTCGGGACTTCAAAATACCATATATGTTAATTAATACAGTTATATTAATTGTTCAAAAGCTTCTATATCATTTTGTCACGCTATCATTTCATGAATGCCTGGTGGCTCAAGTGGTGAAGAATCCACCTGCCAGTGCAGAAGGTGCAGGAGATACAGATTTTATCTGGGTCAGGATGATCCCCTGGAGAAAGAAATGACAAACCATTCCAGTATTCTCGCCTGGGAAATCCCATGGACAGAGGAGCCTGGTGGACTACAGACCATGGGGTAGCAAAAAATTGGACACTCCTCAATACAGCCTAATCATATGAGTTCATGTATAAAATTCTAGCATTCAAAACTGTTCTCCCTGTTAAACAACAATAGCCACAAAACTA
Organism: Capricornis sumatraensis; assembly: GCF_032405125.1. NCBI lineage: Eukaryota > Metazoa > Chordata > Mammalia > Artiodactyla > Bovidae > Capricornis > Capricornis sumatraensis. The sequence goes on along the minus strand of NC_091089.1, from coordinate 8,355,360 downwards.
TGTAAATTCAGCAATCCCTTGCAAATTTCATGAATAAAGATGATAGTTTAGATTAATTAAGGAGAAGTACATGCTTTTGAGACATTCAGTTCAATTCAGTTCAGTCTCACAGTTGTGTCCAGCTCTTTGCAACCCCATGGACTGCAGCACGCCAGTCCCTGTCCAACACAAACTCCTGGAGCTTGCTCAGAACAATGTGCATTGAGTCAGTGATGCCATCCAACCATCTCATCCTCAGTCATCCCCTTCTCCTCCTGCCTTCAATCTTTCCCAGCATCAAGGTCTTTTCCAATGAGAAAGTTCTTCATATCACGTGGCCAAAGGATTGGAGCTTCAGCTTCAGCATCAGTCCTCCCAGTGAATATTACAGGCTGATTTTCTTTAGGATTGACTGGTTTGACATCCTTTCAGTCCAAGGAACCCTCAGGAGTCTTCTCCAACATCAAAAAGCATCATTTTGATGTTCAAAAGCATCAATTCTTTGGCGCTCAGCTTTCTTTATGGTCCAACTCTTACATCTGTACATGACTACTGCAGAAACCATAGCTTTGACTAGATGGACCTTTGTCAGCAAAGTAATATCTCTGCTTTTTAGTATGCTGTCTAGGTTGGTCATAGATTTTCTTTCAAAGGGCAAGAGTCGTTTAATTTCATGGCTGCAGTCACCATCTGCAGTGATTTTGGAGGCCCCCAAAAATAAAGTCTGTCATTGTTTACATTGTTTCTCCATCTATTTGCCATAAAGTGATGGGACCGGATGTCATGATCTTAGTTTTTTGAATGTTGTGTTTTAAGCTAGCTTTTTCACTTTCCTATTTCACTTTCATCAAGAGGCTCATCAGTTCCTAATACGTATTTACTCTTCAACAGAATTACATATACATTTTAATATTTGAAATTTTCAAAATGTAAGAGAAGTACTCCAAACTAAAATTTTCTTACAATGTCTGACATAATTCAAGATATAAAATTAAACTAAATATCTATATTTTGCATAGTATTCTGAAAAGTGTTTAGAAACGTAATAGTCTTTATTGGGAGATCTTGCCTGAATATCTCACTTGTTGATTTATATCACCAGAATGCAATTTAATAATTGAAAGGCCCAAGTTAGTCTCTCTCTCTCCTCAGCATTCCAACTCTAATTTTCTTATGTTTCTTTCTTTCTTTACTTAAGGATTTAATGCATTTTGGGTATTTATACCAAAGACCAAAAAATCAAGTTGATTCTCTTATAACATATTAGCATGAGTCTGTCTACATTTTCTACCTTGTTGCGTACACATTTTAATAACTTTGTCTTTTTAAAAAAGGGTTATTATGAAGGCTGTTTGGATTTATTGACCCCCCTATAAGTGCTGTCCATATTTCCAGAATCTCTACTTTCTAAGCATCTGGTGGCTGGGGATAGAGTATTAGTGAATCAGGAAGCTTGATATTTATCAAAATGTTCTCTACTAAGAATATGCTGCTCAACCTGATACTCCATCCACTTAATTGCTTCTCTTTGGATACTCCTGGGTGCACATGAGATGCTCATTTATTCTACCTGAAAGAGTGCCAGTTTTTAAAAAAATGATGAAACTACATTAAAAGCTATCTAGGCTCTTAATATACCTCAATCTGAAATGCAAATGAACACTTCCACCTTTAACACCTTGCCACATTCCTAGCTTTAACATGATTACTCTTTCACATCCAAATTATTTTGGAAGAACATTTTATATAACTTTTCAATTACATGATATATTGCTTTAATCTCTGGAAGTGTAAATTAACCTGATTGAGGAAGTCAACCTCCTGACTGACTCTGTACCCCAGCCTTGCCTCTCCCCAATACATTCACCCAGACAGCTTCTTATTCACTTTCTCTTGAAGAATCAGCCATTGTGTGGTAGCCTAGGACTGCTTCCTAAAGAGAAATAGCAAATATGTATCTGCTTTCAGATAGCAGAGAAGCATGTGAACCTTTGTTGCTGGTTTTTGTAGTGAATAGTTGAACAATGCTTTCTCATCTTATTTAGGATACATCAGCATTTCATTAATGTTACATCTTTACATTCTATACCTATAGTCCAGAGAGCCGTATTTTTCTCTAAAAGTAAAACCTTGCTAGTAATGTAGAAAACAATTTCTTTAAAGTATATCTTTTAAATTTGACAAGCAATACAAGGAAATGAAGATTTAGGGCCTGATTTCTGATGACTCAGTGGTAAAAGAATCTGCCTGCAGCGTAGGAGACAGTTTCGATCCCTGGGTCAGGAAGATCTCCAGGAGAAGGGACTTGCAACCCACTCCAGTATTTTCACCTGAGAAATCCCATGGACAGAGAAGCCTGGTGGGCCCTAGGCCATGGAGTTGCAAGAGTTGGACATGAGTTAGTGACTTAACAACAACAAATTAAAGCAGATTTATATAGCCTCTGGGCAATACTGGCAACAATGTGCAGCACTAACCAGCAACACCTTGGGTGATAGGCTGGGGTGGGTGGGGGGTCCATGCTGTTTCAAGTGCCATGAAATGTATTAATACCCAAGCACCTAAGAGTCTGACATTCCAGGGGTTGCCATTTCTGCAGTATTTACACTCACAGACAACATGCAGTCACACTCCTGGATGCCTGGCACTCAGAGCTAAGTGATAGTTCAGCCCATCGTCGCGTGTACTGTCCGAGATTTTATGGGACAACCCTGATACCCAGGGAGAGATCACAACGTCTAGCTTCCTTTGAGGTTAGATACGACCATTTGCTAGATTTGCCCACTGGGATGTGAGCAGAAAGTTTGCCTTGGATGTGACTATTCCCACCTTCAGGATTTTGGGAATAAAGTTGCCAGAGACTTTGTGTTTCTGAGCCTCTCGGCCTCACAGTTTCTGCCACAACCTCCAGCATCAGTTTCTCACAGATAATGCCCATGTGCTCACACTTGAATATTTCTCCTAGGATCAGAACTTATGAAATGAGGAAGCAGCATCATCTTTATTGGATTAAGATCTAGGATGCCTCCAAACTCATTGGCTTCAAATTTACTTCTGTCTCCTAATTTGGGAATCTTTATTCTCATTTTTCTTAAGTCAGTCACAGATGTAGCCCTAGGATTGCTGGTATCTATTTAGCAAATAACTACTGCCAACATTTCTTCCGAGTGCTTTACATATATTAACTCACCCAAATCCTATGAGGTTGATTCTACTACTTCCATCCCTGCTTTACAAGTGAGGGTACTGATGAGCAGAGATATTCCATGATATTTCCAAGATCACACTGTTCATAAGTAAGAAAGCTAGAATAGAAATCAGGCAGCTTGCCACAAAAGGAGCAGTACCATGAATTCTCCCAACTCTGCACGCGAGTGTTTCCATGTTAACGTTTTTCTGTGGAAGCTGCAGCCATTTTATTTATCATTCCTTCTAGCTACTGACACACTTATTCTTTCCTGATATCAAGATCTTTATTCCCTTTGCTGAACCCTATTCTCTGAGGATTTGTTGCTGTTCAGTCACTAAGTTCTGTCCAACTCTTTGAGACCCCATGGCTCCTCTCTTCTCCAGTGTCTCAGGGAGTTTGCTCGAACTCATGCCCATTGAGTCCAAGTCAGTGATGCTATCTAACCATCTCATCCTCTGTCGCCCTATTCTCTTCCTCCCTTCAGTCTTTTCCAGCATCAGGGTCTTTTCCAATGAATTTGTTCTTCCTATCAGGTGGCCAAAGTATTGGAGTTTCACTTTCAGCATCAGTCCTTCCACTGAATATTCAGGGTTGATTTCCTTCAGGATGGACTGATTTGATCTCCTTGCAGTCTCTAAGGATGTCAATTTCCATTACATGATACCTTCCAAAATAAGATTAGAAAAGTCACCTTTTGATGACTTTATGCGTACCTTTCCAGTTTCTGTCATGAGGGCAACTGAACATAGCATTCACAAAAGAGGGAAAAGTAGAAAACACCGCTCATGGGAATTCGATTCTGCTTTCTTCTCAGGTTATGCATGCTCTTTGCATGGAGAGAACACCACACAGAAAGAAGGCATTCTGCAGAGTGACACCCTGGGGTCCCTAGCGTTGGGGAAGGCAGAAAGGATGAGGTGAGGTGACTCAGAGTCATAGCCATATGGAAGAATGCAAACAAGTTTAAGAGTGATTCAGCTGAAATCAGACTATTGTTCCCATATGTCACTTCGTGCGTGTTGACTATTTTTCTGAGAACACTTGGAGATTGAGCACCAATGCATGTGTACCTTTAATGCCTGTAGAAATTAAAGTCAGTCTGGAAATGTCTGAGGGTAGTTTGTCACCTATTATAGGTAAGAGTAACTGTATAATTCATGGTGCAAATTGAGACACCCCTGAGAATAAAGGAGGTGGTGTTAAAACCAGACCGGGATAACAGCATGGCTGGTACTGACCCAGGCAGACAAGACTAGAGGATCCATATTTATATAACTTGGAAATTTTGTCTGTTTCTAAAATGGTTTACTTTGTATTTAATGCTTAGAAACTGAACTAAGGTCTGAGTTAGCATTATCCTTCTGTGTTGTTTGTGGAATAAGATATAGTTTCAGTTAGCAGTTAGATACAAGTTTACATCTTGTATCTTGATGGTTTCATTTCATATTTTCAAATTCTATATTTTTGTTCCTTTAATAATATATAATGATGTCGTTATTGTTTAGTTGCTAAGTCATGGCCAATTCTTTTTGTGACCCCATGGACTTTGGCCTGCCAGCTTCTCTGTCCATGAGATTTCCCAGGCAAGAACACTAGAATGGGTTGCCATTTCCTACTGCAGGGGATCTCCCTGGCCCAGGGATTGAGCCTGTGTCTGCTGCATTGGCAAGCAGATTCTTTACCACTGAGTCACCAGGGAAACCCAATATATAAAGCTAGTATATTAAATGTTTGTTCATTTTCATTTCAGTAAGCTCACTTTCATATTCTCATCTTATTCCCTCTTTAAAACTTTTGATTTTGTGTCTTTCTTTTTTAAAAGCAAGTCTCTTGTATTGAAGTATAGCAGAGATATGGAAAGTGGCATAAGTTCTGAATGTTTACCTTGGTGGACTTTCACAGTAAACATACCCATAAAAGCACAAGGCAGGTGAAGAAATAAACCCTTAATAACATCCCAGAAGCCTCTTACATGCTTCCTTCTAGTGTTTTTTATAAGAATTACCATTGTTGGACTTCTATCAATATTGAATATTTTTGTCCATTTATGAGATGTAAACAGAATCTTATCATATACTCAAATTTTCTTTCACTCAATATTATGACTGAATGACTCTTTCATACTGAAGTATGTGACAATATGGCTCATTTTCATAGCTGCAGTGCATTTCTTGCACTTTGTTAACAACTAAATTGCATCAACAGTGTTCCTATGTTTTAATGTATCCATTTCCTTTCAAAAATAAACTAGAATACCTTAAAGTAGATAGACAATTTTACCATAAACATGAAATAAGAGAATTTTAATTCTTCTGCCTGTGAAGAAGTTGAACATGTAGTTCAGGTCAGTCTCTCAGGCGTGTCGTACTCTTTGCGAAGCCATGGACTGCAGCACACCAGACTTCCCTGTTCAACACAAACTCCCAGAGCTTAGTCAAGCTCATGTCCACTAAATCGGTGATACAATCCAACCACCTCATCCTCTGCCATCCCCTTCTCCTGCTTCAATCTTTCCAAGCATTAGGGTCTTTTCCAATGAGTCTGTTTCTTTGCATCAGGTGACCAAAGTATTGGAGTTTCAGCTCCAGAATCAGTCCTTCCAATAAATATTCAGGACTGATTTCCTTGAAGATTGATTGGTTTGATCTCCTTACAGTCCAAGGAACTCTCAAGAGTCCTGTCCAGCACCACACGTCAAAAGCATCAATTCTTCAGCACTCAGCTCTCTTCATGGTCCAACTCTCATATCCACACATGACTACTGGAAAAAACAAACCTTTGACTAGATGGACCTTTGTGGAAAAGTAATATCTCTGTTTTTTAATATGCTGTTAAGGTTGATCATAGCTTTTCTTACAGGGAGCAAGCATCTTTTAATTTCATGGTTGTAGTGACCATCTATAGTGAATTTGGAGACCAAAAAAATAAAGTCTATCACTGGTTCCACTGTTTCCCCATCTGTTTGCCATGAAGTGATGAGACCAAATGCCATGGTCTTAGTTTTTTAATGTTGAGTTTTAAGTCAGCCTTGTCACTCTCCTCTTTCACTTTCATCAAGTGGCTCTTTAGTTCCTCTTCACTTTCTGCCATAAGGGTGGTGTAATCAGTGTATCTGAGGTTATTGACATTTCTTCCAGGAATCTTGATTCCAGATTGTGCATCATCCAGTCTGGCATTTTGCACGATTTACTCCGGATATAAGTTAAATAAGCAGGGTGACAGTATACAGCCTTGATGTACTCCTTTCCCAATTTGGAACCAGTCTGTTATTCCATGTCCAGTTCTAACTGTTGCTTCTTGACCTGCATACAGATTTCTCAGGAGGCAGGTAAGCTTGTCTGGTAGTTCTATCTCTTTAAGAAGTTTCCACATTTTGTTATGATCTACATAGTCAAAAGCTTTGGCATAATCAATAAAAAAAAATGTTTTTCTGGAACTCTCTTGCTTTTTCTATGATCCAAGAGATGTTGGGAATTTGATCTCTTGTTCCTCTGCCTTTTCTAAACCCAGCTTGAATATCTGGAAGTTCACGGTTCACATACTGTTGAAGCCTGTCTTGGAGAATTTTGAGCATTACTTCTCTGATGTGTGAGATGAGTGCAATTGTGTGGTAGCTTGAACAATCTTTGGCATTGCCTTTCTTTAGGATTTCAGTGAAGACTGACATTTTCCAGTCCTGTGGTCACTGCTGAGTTTTCCACATTTGCTGGCATATTGAATGCACCACTGGAATTCACCTCTGTTAGCTTTGTTTGTAGTGATGCTTCCTAAGGCCCACTAGGGACTTCCCTGGTGGCTCAGATGGTAAAGTGTCTGTCTGCAATGCAGGAGACCTGGGTTCAATCCCTGGGTTGGGAAGATCCTTTGGAGAAGGAAATGGCAATCCACTCTAGTACTGTTGCCTGGAAAATCCCATCAACAGAGGAGCCTGGTAGGCTACAGTCCATGGGTCACAAAGAGTCGGACATGACTGAGCGACTTCACTTTCACTTTCACTTTTCCTAAGGCCCACTTGACTTCTCATTCCAGGATGTCCAGCTCTAGGTGAGTGATCACACCATTGTGGTTACCTGGGTCATGAAGATCTTTTTTGTACAGTTCTTCTGTGTATTCTTGTCTCCTCTTCTTAATATCTTCTGCTTCTGTTAGGTCCATACCACTTCTGTCCTTTTTTGAGCCCATCTTTGCATGAAATGTTCCCCTGGCCTCCTTCATTTTCTCGACGAGATCTCTAGTCTTTCCCATTCCGTTGTTTTCTTCTGTTTCTTTGCACTGATCACTGAGGAAGGCTTTCTTATCTCTCCTTGCTATTCTTTGGAACTCTGCATTCAAATGGGTATATCTTTCCTTTTCTCCTTTGCCTTTCACTTCTCTTCATTTCACAGGTATTTGTAAGGCCTCTTCTAACAGCCATTTTGCCTTTTATCATTTCTTTTTCTTGGGGGTGGTCTTGATCACTGCCTGCTGTACAATGTCACAAACCTCCATCCATAGTTCTTCACGCACTGTTGTCTATCAGATCTAATCCCTTGAATCTGTTCATCACTTCCACTGTTTAATCATAAGGGATTTGATTGAATTTATATCTGAATGGTCTAGTGAGGAGCTATCCCACACACGAAGTCAGAGGCGACGGCTGAGAGGAGCAACCCCACGTCCAAGGAGCAGTGGCTGGGCAGGCACAGGTGGGCTGAGAGGAACTACTCCACATTCAAGGTCAGGAGGGGTGGCTGTGAGGAGATGCCCCTTGTCCAAGGTAAAGAGCAGTGGCTGCGCTTTGCTGGAGCAGCCATGAAGGCATACCCCACGTTCAATGTAAAAGAAACCCAAGTAAGACGGTAGGTTTTGCAAGAGGGTATCAGAGGGAAGACACACTGAAACCATAATCACAGAAAACTAGTCAGTCTAATCACATGGACCACAGCCTTCTCTAACTCAGTGAAACTAAGCCATGCCATGTGGGGCCACCAAAGATGGGTGGGTCATGGTGGAGAGGTCTGACAGAATGTGGTCCTCTGGAGAACGGAATGGCAAACCACTTCGTATTCTTCCTTTGAGAACCCCATGAACAGTATGAAAAGGCAAAATGATAGGGTACTGAAAGAGGAACTCCACGGGTTGGTAGGTGCCCAATATGCTACAGGAGATCAGTGGAGAAATAACTCTAGAAAGAATGAAGGGATGAAGCCAAAGCAAAAACAATACCCAGCCGTGGATGTGACTGGTGATAGAAGCAAGGTCTGATGCAGTAAAGAGCAATATTGCATAAGAACCTGGAATATTAGGTCCATGAATCAAGGCAAATTGGAAGTGGTCAAACAGGAGATAGCAAGAGTGAATGTCGACATTCTAGGAATCAGCGAACTAAAATGGACTGGAATGGGTTAATTTAACACAGATGACCATTATATCTACTACTGTGGGAAAGAATCCCTTAGAAGAAATGAAGTAGCCATCATGGTCAACAAAAGAGTCTGAAATGCAGTACTTGGATGCAATCTCAAAAATGACAAAATGATCTCTATTCATTTCCAAGGCAAACCATTCAATATCAGAGTAATCCAAGTTGATGCCCAACCAGTAATGCTGAAGAAGCTGAAGTTAAGTGGTTCTATGAAGACCTACAAGACCTTTTAGAAGTAACACCCAAAAAAGATATCCTTTTCATTATAGGGGACTGGAATGCAAAAGTAGGAAGTCAAGAAACACCTGGGGTAACAGGCAAATTTGGCCTTGGAATGTGGAATGAAGCAGGGCAAAGGCTAATAGAGTTTTGCCAAGAGAACACACTGGTCATAGCAAACACCCTCTTCCAACAACACAAGAGAAGACTCTACACATGGACATCACCAGATGGTCAAAAGTGAAATAAGATTGATTATATTATTTGCAGCCAAAGATGGAGAAGCTCTATACAGTCAGCAAAAACAAGACCAGAAGCTGACTGTGGCTCAGATCATGAACTCCTTATTGCCAAATTTAGACTTAAATTGAAGAAAGTAGGGAAAACCACTAGACCATTCAAGTATGACCTAAATCAGATCCTTTATGATTATACACTGGAAGTGAGAAATAGATTTAAGGGACTAGATCTGATAGACAGAGTGCCTGATGAACTATGGACTGAGGTTCATGACATTGAACAGGAGAAAGGGATCAAGACCAGCCCCATGGAAAAGAAATGCAAAAAAGCAAAATGGCTGCCTGGGGAGGCCTTACAAATAGCTGTGAAAAGAAGAGAAGTGAAAAGCAAAGGAGAAAAGGAAAGATATAAGCATCTGAATGCAGAGTTCCAAAGAATAGCAAGGAGAGATAAGAAAGCGTTCCTCAGCAATGAAAGCAAAGAAATACAGAAAAACAACAGAATGGGAAAGACTAGAGATCTCTTCAAGAAAATTAGAGATACCAAGGGAACATTTCATGTGAAGATGGGCTTGATAAAGGACAGAAATGGTATGGACCTAACAGAAGATATTAAGAAGAGGTGGCAAGAATACACAGAAGAACTATACAAAAAAGATCTTCACGACCCAGGTAATCATGATGGAGTGATCACTCACCTAGAGCCAGACATCCTGGTATGTGAAGTCAAGTGGACCTTAGAAAGCATCACTATGAATGAAGCTAGTGGAGGTGATGGAATTCCAGTTGAGCTGTTTCAAATCCTGAAAGATGATGCTGTGACAGTGCTGCACTCAATATGCCAGCAAATTTGGAAAACTCAGCAGTGGCCACAGGACTGGAAAAGATCAGTTTTCATTCTAATTTCAAGGAAAGGGAATGCCAAAGAATGCTCAAACTACCACACAATTGCACTCATCTCACACGTTAGTAAAGTAATGCTCAAAATTCTCTAAGCCAGGCTTCAGCAATACATGAACCATGAAATTCCAGATGTTCAAGCTGGTTTTAGAAAAGGCAGAGGAACCAGAGATCAAATTGCCAATATCTGATGAATCATGGAAAATGCAAGAGAGTTCCAGGAAAACATCTATTTCTGCTTATTGACTATGCCAAAGCCTTTGACTGTGTGGATCACAATAAACTGCGGGAAATTCTGAAAGAGATGGGAATACCAGACCCCCTGACCTCCCTCTTGAGAAACCTGCATACAGGTCAGGAAGCAACAGTTAGAACTGGACATGGAACAACAGACTGGTTCCAAATAGGAAAAGGAGTACATCAAGGCTTTGATGTACTATTGTCACCTTGCTTATTTAACTTCTATGCAGAGTACATCATGAGAAATGCAGGACTGGAAGAAGCACAAGCTGGAATCAAGATTGCCGGGAGAAATATCAATAATCTCAGATATGCAGATGACACCACCCTTATGGCAGAAAGTGAAGAGGAACTAAAAAGCCTCTTGATGAAAGTGAAAGAGGAGAGTGAAAAAGTTGGCTTAAAGCTCAATATTCAGAAAGCTAAGATCATGGCATCTGGTCCCATCATTCATGGGAAATAGATAGGGAAACAGTGGAAACAGTGTCAGACTTTATTTTGGGGGCTCCCAAATCACTGCAGATGGTGACTGCAGCCATGAAATTAAAAGACACTTACTCCTTTGAAGGAAAGTTATGACCAACCTAGATAGCATATTCAAAAGCAGAGACATTACTTTGCCAACAAAGGTCTGTCTAGTCAAGGCTTTGGTTTTTCCAGTGGTCATGTATGCATGTGAAATTTGGACTGTGAAGAAACCTGAGCACCGATGGATTGATGCTTTTGAACTGTGGTGTTGAAGATTCTTGAGAGTCCCTTGGACTGAAAGAAGATCCAACCAGTCCATTCTAAAGGAGATCTGTCCTGGGAGTTCTTTGGAAGGACTGATGCTAAAGCTGAAACTCCAATACTGTGGCCACCTCATAAGAAGAATTGACTCATTGGAAAAGACTCTGATGCTGGGAGGCGCTGGGGGCAGGAGAAGGGGACGACAGAGGATGCGATGGCCTGATGGCATCACCGACTCAATGGACGTGAGTCTGAGTGAACTCCGGGAGTTGGTGATGGACAGGAAGGCCTGGCGTGCTGCAGTTCATTGAGTTGCAAATAGGACATGACTGAGTGTCTGAACTGAACTGAACTGAACTGAATGGCTTAGTAGTTGTTCCTGCTTTCTTCAATTTAAGTATGAATCTTGCAGGGAGGAGTTCATGTACTGTACCCGAGCCAGCTCCCAGTCTTGTTTTTGCTGACTCTATAGAACTTTTTCTGGAGAAGGCAATGGCCCCTCACTCCAGTACTCTTGCCTGGGAAATCCCACGGATGGAGGAGCCTTGTAGGCTACAGTCCATGGGGTCGCTATGAGTCAGATGCGACTGAGGGACTTCACTTTAAATTTTCTCTTTCATGCATTGGAAAAGGAAATGGCAACCCACTGCAGTGTTCTTGCCTGGAGAATCCCAGGGACAGAGGAGCCTGGTGGGGTGCCGTCTTTGGGGTCTCACAGAGTCGGACACAACTGTCATGACTTAGCAGCAGCAGCAGCATAGAGCTTTTTCATCTTTGGGTCAAAGAATATAATCAATCTGATTTCAGTATTGACCATCTGGTTATGTCCATGTATAAAGTATTCTCCTGTGCTTTTGGAAGAGGGTCTTTTCTATGACCAGTGTGTTGTCTGGGCAAAACTCTGTTAGCCTCTGCCCTGCTTTATTTTGTAATTCAAGGCCAAAAATGCCTGTTATTCCAGGTATCTCTTGACTTCTTACTTTTGCATTCCATTCCCCTATGAAGAAAAGGAAGTACTTTTTGGATGTTACTTCTAGAAGGTCTTGTTGGTCTTCATAGTACTATTCAGCTTCAGCTTCTTCAGCATTACTGTTTGGGGCCTAGACTTGGATTACTGTGATATTGAATGGTTTGCTTTGGAAACGAACAGAGATCATTCTGTCATTTTTGAGATTGCACCCAAGTACTACATTTTGGACTCTTTTGTTGACAGTGAGGGCTTCTCCATTTCTTCAAAGGGATTCTTGCCCATAGTAGTAGATATAATGGTCATCTGAATTAAATTCAGCCATTCCAGTCCATTTTACTTCACTGATTCCTGAAAATGTTGATGTTCACTCTTGCCATCTCCTGTTTGACCGCTTCCAATTTGCCTTGATTCATGGACCTAACATTCCAGGTTCCTATGCAATATTGCTCTTTATAGCATTGGACCTTTCTTCCGTCACCAGTCACATCACAACTGGGTGTTGTTTTCCCTTTGGCTCTGTCTCCTAATTCTTTCTGGAGTTATTTCTCCACTGATCTCCAGTGTCTTATTGGGCACCTGCCAGCCTGGGGTATCCTATCTTTTTGCCTTTTCATACTGTTCATGGGGCTCTCAAGGCAAGAATATTGAAGTGGTTTGCCATTCCCTTCTCCAGTGGACCACATTTTGTCAGAACTCTCCACCATGACCCATCCACCTTGCGTGGCCCTACATGGCGTGGCTCATAGTTTCATTGAGTTAGACAAGGTTGTGGTCCATGTGATCAGTTTGATTAGTTTTCTGTGATTGTGGCTTGCTTTCTGTCATCCCCCTGATGGATAAGTATAAGAGGATTATGGAAGCTTCCTAATGGGAGAGACTGATGTAGGGGAATCTGGGTCTTGTTCCTATGGGCAGGGCCATGCTCAGTAAATCTTTAATCCAGTTTTCTGTTGATGGATGGAGTTGTGTTCCCTCCCTGTTGTTTGACTGGAGACCAGACTATGGTGGAGGTAATGAAGATAATGGTGACCTCCTTCAAAAGATCCCATGATGCACTGTTGCACTCAGTGCCTAGGACCCTGCAGCAGTCCACTGCTGACCCACACCTCCACGATAGAACCCTGGACAGAAAGTCTGACCCGGACAGAGTCTTTCAAGTCTGGGCCTGTCTCTTGTGGGATCACAGCTCCTTTGTCCTGCATCCTGGTGCACACAGGGTTTTGTTTGTGCCCTTTACGAGTCTGTTTCTCCAGTTCTGTGCAAGTTCTGTAATCAAACTGCACTGATCTGCAAAGTCAAATTCCCTGGGGGTTCTCAGTCCCTTTGCCAGATTCCCAGTTCGGCAAATCTGTTGTGGGTCCTAGAACTTTCTTAACAGTGTGAGAATTTCTTTGGTATAATTATTCTGCAGTTTGTGGCTTGTCTGTTTGGTGGAGTTAATGGCGACCTCCTCCAAGAGGGCTTATGCCACAGGTCTGCTGCACCCAGAGCCCTTTCCCCCATGGCAGGTCGCTGCTGACCTGTAACCTCTGTAGGAGACTCAAACACAGGTCTGGCTCTGTCTCTGTGGGGATCTGGGTCCTGGTGCACCAAAGGTTTTGTTTGAGCCCTCTGAGCATCTGTAGTGGGTATGGGGTTTGTTTCTAAATTTGATTTTACCCCACTTTTCATCTTGCTGGAGCTTCTCCTTTGCCCTTGGACATGAAGTATCTTTTTTTGGTGAGATCCAACATTTTCTTGTTGATGGTTGTTCAGCAGTGAGTTGTAGTTTTGGAGTTCTCATAGGAGAAAATGAGCACAGGTTCTTCTATTCCTCCATCTTGTATAACCAGGTTACACAATTATGTAACCTGGTCACTGCAATTATGTAGTGAGGATGCAATTTACTACAGTACATATAAATGATAAATATGAGGACTGTGAACTACTGAAATTTGCCAGCCTCTTTGGAGTAAGAACATGGTCTTTAAGCTTTTTTCCTCCCTGTGAGTCAAGGAAAGACATGTTGTGAGGCAAGATAAGGTAAGAGAAAGGTAAGATGCTAAGGTTTTTCAGTGGGGATGATTAATTGTCTCATGGAAAACTTTAATATTATATATCAATTTTAACATATGAAGCTAAATTTTCTGCCCAGAATTAAAGTGAAGCTTGTTTAAAGAGGCAGCACAAGAATATTTCTCTTAGGTATAGGCTCCATTCATTTGGGATAATATCACAGCAAACATTTATTATCTTTTCATTTAGTGGTTTTTCACCCCATAAATAAGCATTCCCTTGTGGCTCAGTTGATAAACAATCCATCTGCAAAGTGGGAGACCTGGGTTGGGAAGATCTCCTGGAAGAGTGCATGGAAACCCACTCCACTTTTCCTACCTGGAGAATCCCCATGGACAGAGGAGTCTGGCTGGCTACAGTCCATGGGGTTGCAAAGATTTGGACATGGACATGACTGACCAAATAAGCACACACTGTATTTCTTAGGATAAAAACAAATCACCAGTAATTTATCACTCTTCTGATGACAATTTAGAATGTTTCTGCTATTTTGCTACATGTTCCCTCCTTTTTTTTTCCCAGGGATAAAATTTTCAGTGTGTCTAGATCTGGTTGTTTCATGAAAAGACCATGTTTACTCTAATGTCATAAAACTAGAACATTTACTAGCATATTTACAATACACATCTTACTACATTTCTCTGTAGTGCACATAATGTATACTTCCATTTGTATAAGGTTCAAAATTAATAAACTAACCTTCCTGCATGAAATTAAGATAGTGGTTGCCATAGAGGTATAGGAAAATGGAGGAGAGCTTTGGGGATGTTAGGAATTGGCTGTACTGATACGAGTTTCAATGACAGAGGAGTTTACATTTGGTGACAATTCATTATGGTTTGTGTAATTTTCTAATTGTATTATATGCTTAACATAAGGTCTAAAAACTAATTATCCAGTGGATCAAATTACAATCCATATGTACATGTCATAGGGCAAATATCATTGCCTTTTATGGGCTTCCCCTGATAGGTCAGTTGGTAAAGAATCCGCCTGCAGTGCAGGAAACCCCGGTCTGATTCCTGGGTCGGGAATATCCCCTGGAAAAGGTATAGTCTACCCACTCCAGTATTTTGACCTGGAGAATTCCATGGACTGTATAGTCCATGGGATCACAAATAGTTGGTGACAACTGAGTGACTTTACTTTATTTTTATTATTTTTGCCTTTATTTTTGCAATTATTATTGCTTTTTAGTTCACAGGTTGTTTTTCTTACTGGATGCATAAAAATAGATCTTTCCAATGCCTCTCTGGAAAATAATTTGTCAGAGGAGTTGGAAATAGGGTGTCATATCAACTCAAGAGTCTGTGGACTTACACATACCTAATAGCTTTGAACAGATACTTGTAATCCTTCAACCCATTCCCATGTACTCTGATTTTTTGATTTAGCTAATATAGTTTGTCTTTATAGTAAGTTCAATGTTAATAACATTTTTAAAAAATAAAATAATCCTATTAGAAGCAAAACCAAAGGACAGCAAGGAAATCAAACCAGTGAATCCTAAAGGAAATCATCCCTGAATATTCATTGGAAGGAGTGATACTGAAGCTGAAGCTTCAATATTTTGGCCACCTGATGTAAAGAATTGACTCACTGGAAAAGACCCTGATGCTGGAAAAGATTAGGGCAGGAAGAGAAGAGGTCGACAGAAGATGATTGGATGGCATCGTCGACTCAATGGACATGAGTTTGTGCTAACTCCAGGAGATGGTGAAGGACAGGGAAGCCTGTCGTGCTGCAGTTCATGGGGCCATAAACAGTCGAACACAACTTAGCAACTGAACACCAATAATATAATTTTGTCTTTCTCTATAGTAGCAACAATATTAATGATATTTTTAACAAATAAAATAATCTTATTAGGAGAAAAAGTAAAGGGGGAGATTATTAGAATTGGGTTAGTTCTCAATTGTGATGCATGTTGTTTAGTCACTGTCTTGTCATTGCGATGCATGAATAGATAAGCAGCTTTTGACTTGGAAGTAGCTTCTGAGCTGCTAAAAGCAGCAGCAGAGAATTTTTGGACTAAGGATAGTTTAGAAGTTTATCGTGTTGCTTATAAACCATTATTAGAGTGCTATTTGCATTAGCATTTAGAGATTACAATTTATATGCATCCATTGCTCATCAATATAAATATTTGATACATAATATTTGATTATTTGGTTATATATTTTAGTCCTTGAATCTCTTGAGGAGTGTGATGTTCTACAACTTTGCTCATTAGTGTTTGCTCTGCCTGTATTCTGAGGCCACTCACAACCACTGATTTATTAATACTACATTATAGTTAGAAGTCAGCACCCTGAGTCCTTCAACTTGAATATGTTTAAACATACACAGGAATGTGTCTGTAATGAATGGAATGTGTTTCCCCAAAATTTATATATTGAAGAGCCGACTCCCCCAGTGTGATGGTATCAGGAGGTAATGCCTTTGGGAGTTGACTAGGTTGAGATGTGGTCAGAGTGGGACCCCTAGGATGAGATTACTGTCCTTATCAGAAGAGGAAGAGACCAGAGTCCCCCCTCTCTTTCCATATGCATGCAAAGAAAAGCTCCTGTAATGACAAAGAAAGGGGGTCTAGCCACGGGACAGGTAGCAGACTAAACCTGGTCACCTTGACCTTTGACTTCCCAGCCTCCAAAACTGTTGGAAATAAATGTCTATTGTCTAAGCTATCCAGTATGACATTTTGCATATAGTAAACTGGCCAAGACAACATCTAAATCTTTCAAAATCTAAAAGGAGTGCCTTGATCAATGAGACTTTTAAAATTTATATTATTTTTTATGTATTTTTATATAAATTTATTTACTTTAATTGGAGGTTAATTACTTTACAATATTGTATTAGTTTAAAAAAATAGAAGCATAGTTGACTCACAATGTTGTGTTAATTTCTGCTATACAGCAAAGTGATTCACATACACACATATATGCGTGTATATATATATATATGTTATTTTTTATATTATTTTCCGTTATGGCTTATTGGAGGATATTAAATATAATTCCCTGTGCTATACAGTAAGACCTTGTTGTTTACCTATATCTGTATATGATACATTAGTCACACTGGGTGACTAATAATTGGCTCTAGATCATTGTGTTTTTAAGTAAACTTTGAAGTGTAAACATATTAAAGTCATACCTTTCTGCTTTGGCAAAGAACATCTCATTGAATAGTTGCTCTATTGGTTTATTTTTTTTCCCCTTTTTTAACTACTAAGTGAGAAAACATTTCTCAAAAAGGTATAGAATGAATAGTTGGTGGATTCAGCATTTTGGCTCCCTGAATTATGCCACCTGTTTTCAAACTAGCTTACATGTGTTTGTGATGCTCTGGGAGGTTATAAGAAAGTGCACTAAACAGTAAAAGTTGCAAGGATACATGTTTTTGCTTTCTTTTATTTAGTTTTTTTCCCTGCCTGATGTTGTATTGCCTGCTCATGTTTTATGTCTCCTTCCTATCCAGAATGATTTAAGATCGTGCTTTCCTCATTTGATGAAAACAATAGAAAGGCTTAGCTCCCATGTGGGATTGCCAACAGATGAAATTGAATCACAGCCTAACTAACCAAAACTATGCTTTAATCGCTACTCTTATCTTTATATTTATAGTCCTCTAACTATACTCACTTTGCTTGCCATGCTAAGTTGCTTCAGTTGTGTCCTGACTCTTTGCAACCCCATGGATTGTAGCCCACAAGGCTTTTCTGTCCATGGGATTCTCCAGCCAAGAATACCTGAGTGGGTTGCCATTTCCTTCTCCAGGAGACCTTCCTGACCCAGGGGTCAAACCATGTCTCTTTGATAATCTGTCTTGAGTTGTTTACTGTTTACCCATTATCATTACATTAGTTAATGGAATTTAAGAAATGTCAGGGAAGTCTTAATATTTTCTAATAAATATACTCTGAGTAGACATTTAGGGCTGAGTTATTTTGGTCCTCATAAATCTGGCCTCTTAACAGATAATATTTCAGCCAAAAAATGAATATTTTTCTGTCAGAGAAAGAAAAAAGGAAAGATGAGTGCCTCTAATGGCAGGTTTATTATGAATGCTCTAATATCTGTCAACTCTGAGGAATGAGGTAGCAAGAGTCGGTTTTAAGCCCACAACTCTCTTGAGTCTGAAAGTATTCAATAACTTACTTAGCTTGAACAATTTATTATTTTGCAACCCACTCTATAAGATGACAAGATTAAATTATTCAGTCAATATTGCAGTGTTGGCTTTTGTCATGAATATATTTAATTTAATAAAAATCACTGAATGACCCATTTATCATATAGTTATAATTTTACAGATTGTATTTGTTGGCTCCATCTCTTTTTTTCATAGCATTAAGAACATTAATTAATTCATGACTATGATATATCATCCACAGTAAATGCCCCTAGAGCTCTGGCAGGTTAAAAAACTGGCCAAATATACATCTCCTAATGACATTTATCTTTGTAGTTAAGGATATTACATGTGATAATATAGGGATTCTCCAATAGGAAGTGTCTATAGAACAATTTGGTCATGATTTATTTTTCAGGGTGGATTATCAGTTGCTATGCATTTACACCACATCTCAAAGTCTGTTACAAGCACAACACTGAATCCAGGGAATTTTTTTTCCCCAAATTTTAACTCATAATAGCTGACACAGAAACATGTTTATATATATATATATATATATATATATACACACATACATACATATATATATTCAAATTTAGAGATATGTTAGATTTAAAATATTTTTCAGGAGCTCTGTGCATTTTGAAAAAATAAAATTTGGGTGTATCTTTTTCTGGGTGTATCTTTAATTATTTGAATTAATGTGTGAACCCTTGAGATGTTTTCTCCACCATTCCAAGTATTGTTTAATTCCAGTGCTTTTAAAACTGATCCCTCTGAAAATTTCCAAATTCTTGTAAGTTTTATATGGAAATAATTATTTCTTTTTCAGACAGTTGTGACTAGCCAAGTTAGGGAGAAAACGATAGTTTTTTCAAGTCTGTTTTCTCTAATATTTTGAGTATAGCCAATTATTTACACTTTTCTACCAATCACAGCTTCTCACTGCACAAATATCTTGGTCAAAGTAGCTTTCAATTAAATGCTGATAGTATTTAAATGAAGTTTTGATCCAAGAATAATGTAATTGAAGTTATCTGGCTCTTCCAGATTGCTTGTCAAAAAAGATACGTAACTACTCTGAAAATGAAAGTGAAATCGCTCAGTCATGTCTGACTCTTTGCAACCCCATGGAGTGTAGCCTACCACGCTCCTCCATCCATGGGATTTTTCAGGCAAAAGTACTAGAGTGGGTTGACATTTCCTTCTCCAGAGGATCTTCCTGACCCAGAGATGGAACCCAGGTCTCCGTCATTGTAGGCAGACGCTTTACCATCTGAGCCACCAGGGAAAACTACTCTAGATGATGTCAATATTCTGATATCTTACTGTGTGTTTTTAATATTCCATCTTTCAGAGAAGACTTTTTATATTTCATTTGCCAGTGAATAGTGAACACAGCCTTTGTTATTGTTTTATTCTTTCTCAAGTCTAACGTTATAGCATAGGAGACTCAAGACCCCAACCCCAGTGGATGCAAGCAGGAGCATTTTTAAGATGCATGATTCCCACCAAGTGGTTTGCAGACACCATGAAAAACACATCTCTAAACCAACATATCATCCTGGAGTGTTTGTATGTTCAGCATGTTCTACATCAGTAGTTCAAAAATTTAACTAGTCTATTTTCTTCACAAGTAACTTTTCTAGAGAACAATAAGGCTAAGTTTGTTGTATCGTACAGACTCAGCTTCACTTTCGAACCTTGTCACCCTGAACCCTTTGGAAATATAATCTCAAGTCAATCTACGCTTCTCGTGATATGAAAACTAAAATATTTCCCTAAATATTTTTTGCATATCAATTTCACAAGTTTAGTGCAGCTTCTTCAAGCTTGATGTACAAATGTCATTAAAAGTATAATTAAAGACTGAGTAGTCAACGGAAGTCTGATGTGAATGTACTGTAATTCACGGTGTTTGTATTAAAAAAATGCTAGAAATCTTCATTTTTGCTGCCTTGATATAGCATTGGGCTATCATGTTGGCAACATTGAATACATCAACTTATTAAAAAATACTTTTATAAAAAAGTATAATTAAAGAAAATATGAACAGACTGACAACGGTAAGACACAAAAATTAAAATAAGGGGAAATACTGTTTGTTTTGAGAATGAGGGAAAGCAAAAAGCACAAAAATAAGTGTATGGTCTTAAGACATGGGAGCAGTAACAACACTAAGGCAAGGATGGATTTTTAGGGGGTGAAGTTTTCTGCTGGGGGTTCCAGTTATGTAATACTGAGGATAGTAACAAATAACGTCCACTGGGATTTTGGAAGAAATGGAACAACAAGCACTAATGGCCAACTATCTTGAAGCCTAGAAAAAAGTCATTTTTTAATTCAGGTGATCATTCTTTTGTTTTCATATTTTTCCATGTTAACTATAATCTTCTGGGTTAGGAAATTGTTTAGTGTAATAAAATGGGATGATTGCGACACTGCAAAGATTTGAAGTTATTGTCTAAAAACACATTTCCATTACTCCTCATTGAATAGACAAAAGCAAGAATATTCTCTGGTTACCAAACACATACAAATGTCTTAGCCTCATTCTTTTTGGATTTTATAGAAGGAAATCAATAAGAAGATAGATAAAAAGTCAAACTAGCTTGCCATCAAGATGAAGCATTTCCCTCTTTCAGTGAATATTTAAGTTGTGGCATGAAATGGATCATAAAAGTTTTGGTGTATTATTTATATGGAGACAGATTTCCTGTCTCATAAGCTCTTACTGTGCTCTGAGTGTACTGGG
This sequence comes from Capricornis sumatraensis, assembly GCF_032405125.1. Lineage (NCBI taxonomy): Eukaryota > Metazoa > Chordata > Mammalia > Artiodactyla > Bovidae > Capricornis > Capricornis sumatraensis. The sequence goes on along the minus strand of NC_091089.1, from coordinate 8,334,540 downwards.
AACCAAAGAAGCCGAGGTGAGACATGGAGAGTGCTTATCGATTGAGACAAACTTTCTGAAGTCCGTTCTCTGTCCCTGCTGTGGGGTTACACATCTGTGATCCAGCTGGTTTGGAGGGCGATTCTCATGGCCATGACTGACACCCCCAATTTGGACTTCTCAGAGAGGTTTACATTACCTAACGAAGCTGTCAGTATTGATCCTGGCCCCTAGAAACTTGGCTCCTGCATGTGTGATGAAGGATCACTGAGGTTTAGCCATTCTGTGTCTGCTCAGTGCATTAGCCATTCAGCTGAATGCTTTTACACCAAAGAATAAATCTGATCTTGTGCAGCTGATTTCTCACCCCAAGTTAGCATGTCAGAAGCTAGAACCACTACCTGTTAGTGAACTGGAAAATGATGGTAATGTCTGTACTTGTCCGATTTTGTCTGTCATCTCATATTGTTATATATCTGTTTTGTTGGAACTGGAAAAACCACACCCAGCCTTCTTTGTGAGTCTTTCCTATCACAGAGTGTGTAAATTTCAAAAATGAATTAAAAAGCATCTTGATAAAGCAGTGGTATTTTAGACATGAAGGATTATTAACAATTGTCAATGCCTTCTGTGAAATTTTCCTGAAACGTCAGATATCTTTAAATACATACGTGCTCAATCATGTCCAACTCTTTGTGACCCCAGGGACAGTAGTTCTTCAGGCTTTTCCATCCATGGGATTTCCCAGGCAAGAATACTGGGGAGGATTGCAGTTTCCTTCTCCAGGGAATCTTCCAACCCAGGGGTTGACCCCGTACCTCTGGCATCTCTTGCATTGGCAGGCAGATTCTTTACCACAAGTGCCAACTGAGAAGCCATTTGTAAATATGATTAATTTAAATATTGATGATGAGTCTTAATGGAATGTTAGCAAGAGCCCCTCTGCTGCTAAGTCGCTTCAGTCGTGTCCGACTCTGTGCGACCCCATAGACGGCAGCCCACTAGGCTCCCCCATCCCTGGGATTCTCCAGGCAAGAACAATGGAGTGGGTTGCCATTTCCTTCTCCAATGTGTGAAAGTGAAAAGTGAAAGTGAAGTCACTCAGTCGTGTCCGACCCTCAGCAACCCCATGGACTGCAGCCTTCCAGGCTCCTCCGTCCATGGGATTTTCCAGGCAAGAGTACTGGAGTGGGGTGCCATTGCCTTCTCCAAGAGCCCCTCTACAGCTTATAAATGCAACAAAATGTCTAATATCAGACGTCTTTTAGTATAGTTAGAGAGATAGATAGATCCATACAGTCGGATGTTATAAGTTCGTCTAGAATTATATAAAGACATTTATTGTTACAAGTACCTAGTTTATTGATTTAAATTGCAGATCACAATTTAACTATCCTCTCTTTTAAAAAGAAAAAATAAAGCATAAAAAAATTAAACAAAACGTTTTCATTTTTATTTATTTGACTCAAAGGCAGACATGTTTGTCTTTTTAGATGTATTTTCACAGTCACTTCTATAAATTCAGAGCTTTTACTTAATGAGGAATCTAAACTCCAGAGCTGTAGTTAACTGCTAATTCCTGAGCAGCATATTGTCAGATTAGCTTCAGCACCTACTTGCTGAATGCTAACTGGTCAGTTTGACCTTGCAGGGGATAGAGGCAATCAAGACACGTATGGCTTCCTGTCGCCGTTTGCTGGAACAGAACTGTGGGGGAAAATGGCGAGGAGGGACCAGCTAGATTTTAGTTTTCCCTCCTTCTCCGGTTCATATTTATTTCGGAATGTGTTAGAAAATTCAGAAAGTTAGACAATTTTTTGATTAGGTAGGAATGGCTTGGTTTTGACACAAGGCTTCATAAACAACTTGGTATGAAATACCATCTTGTCCTCTAACACTCACTCTTCGTTAAAGTAAATTAATGGGTACAAAACACATGAAAGCCAATTTCACTCACAATTTAAAAACTCATTTTGAGGGAGATAAAGGATCTGATACATCTTTACAACATTTTCAAAGTGTGTAATAAATTCCCTGTTAAGCAAAAATTGAAAACTTGGTTAATGATATATTCCTGTGTTTATCTGTTTTGTTTCTTCTTTAATTCTTTTTAATCTCAGTTTTGGCAACCGTTTCATCTCAGAGAAATAGTGCCTGTGCATGCTCAGTCACTCGGTTGTATCATACTGTTTTCAACTCCATAGACTGTAGTCCTCGAGGCTCCTCTGTCAATGGAATTTTTCAGGTAAGTATACTTGAGTGGGTTGCTATTTCCTCCTCCAGGGTATCTTCCTGACCCAAGGACTGAACTCACTTCTCCTGCATTGGCAGGCAGATTCTTTACCACTGACCCACCTGGGAAGCCCAAGAGAACAGTGAAAAAAAAGTGAAGTCGCTCAGTCGTGTCCGACTCTTTGCAACCCCATGGACTGTAGCCTACCAGGCTCCTCCATCCATGGGATTTTCCAGGCAAGAGTACTGGAGTGGGTTGCCATTTCCTTCTCCAGGGGATCTTCCCGACCCAGGGATCAAACCCAGGTCTCCCGCATTGTAGGCACGCTTTACCATCTGAGCCAACAGGGAAGTCTTAGACATGTTTAAAAGATGTTTTTTAAAAATAAATTATTTTTTTTGCTGGAAAGGATCAATGAATAAGAGATTTGGAGAAAAAAAAAGAAAAAACTATATAAATTTAGGACTGGTGAATAGATAGCCTCTGTTCTCATTTGGGTGGTTGCTCTCTGTTTCAACAAAAGTAAATAGTCACTGTTATATACTAAAATATAGCTGAGAACTTTTGCCCTTTTTTTCCTCTATTTTAAAATTTTGCATTAAAATGCATTGCATATTAAAAAATAAGTGTTTAAGCAAAGAACATGCGCAATATACAATTTTTTTAAAGTTTTTATTTCCATGAGAACCAACCAAAATTAAGTTCATCATGCCCTTGCACCTGTGATCAGTGAGAAAAAATTTGCTATTAGTCCCATGCTAATGTTCAAGGGACATTTCAGGCAGAACATGTCTGAATACATCTTTATACTGTGTATATACATGAAGATATATATATATAAGGAAACTGTGCTACCCTGGAATCAAGAGAAGGGATGCAGGAAACAGTGACTAGTCAAAAGCAAAGTGAGAGAAAATAGAAACAGACTAGCCCAGAGGCAAACCGATGTGAAATTGTGGAAATCAGAACCTCTTAACATCTCCCCATCCACATTTAGCTATCTAAGACTATCCTAGATAAGTTAGAATATGATCTGATCTGTTTTTCTGAGAGGATTATTGAAACTTAGTTTTAGTGAGTAAAGTCTATACTAACAGTTTATCCAGCTTCTAATACACCACCTCACTTAATATAGCTTTTATCATTGCCTTATACTTTTGGCTATTTGATCACAAAGCATCTTTCTTTCAAAGCAAATGGTCTGTTTATATTGTTTACATAAAATGCATATTGTGAAGTCACTTAATGTCCATTTGGTTCATATGATCTAATATATACTCAACATATACACATATAACTTTATTTGTACTCATTATATTTTATTTCTAATTGTGTACCTATCTTTTTTATTTATTCCATGCTAATAGACTTAAAAGGATTTCCTAGGTGGCACTAGTGGTAAAGAACTTGCCTGCCAATGCAAGAGATATAAGAGACACAAGTTTGATCCCTAGGTCAGGCTGATCCCCCTGGAGGAGGGCATGGCAACCCACTTCAGTATTCTTGCCTGGAAATTCCATGGACAGAGGAGTCTGGTAGGCTACAGTTCATGGGGTCAAAAAAGAGTCAGACACAACTGAGCAACTAAACAATAACAATTGGAAAAAAAAAGCATGTTTATTAAAAACTGCTATTCTCTAAACCACAAAATAAATAAAAAGAATTAGGGAACTAGATTAGCAACAGTGTAAAAGTTCATGTCAGATAATAGTTTGCCATGTCAAATTTCATTTCATAGCTCATGACATCAAATGCTCTGTTTCCAGTTAGCAGGTGAGAATTACTATCTGAGAATGAAAATTTCCTTTCCCACTCTTATTGTTAAGTGATAATTAATATTTTAAATCCAGGTGTATACCTGAAAATATGACCTCCAATATCACTTTTCTGAAATCGGGGAGGTATAAATCTTTATTATGAAGAAAAGTGATATTTATGACTGTGGTGTAATGTACTCTGTATGATCATACATATATATATGATGTGGAAACTGGCAGTAAGAGGAATTTAAGAGCATCTATATTTAGTAGATGATAAAACAATAACATACTTTTACTCTTTTGGTTCTTGGCTGAGAACGTCTTTTAATAAAAGACAGATTAGCCTACAGAACTTATTGTAAGAGAATACATTTCTTTGTTTTAAACTACCAAATTTGTGCTAATGTTTTACAGCAGGCTCAGGAAACTGACATTTATATATTTATGTATAATCTCTCATTTCTATAATTTTATTAGAGAGAAAATGTTATATACAAGAAAATACACAGTATATAACTTTTGGGGATTGGCTTTTTCTAATAATGCCTTTGAGATACATCCAGTTTCTTTCATGTACCAATAATTTGTTTATTACTTTTTCATTGCTGACTAGTAGTCCACTGTATATGGATATACCAGAGTTTGTTTACACATTTACCCATTAAAGGACATTTAGATTGTTCCCTGTTTGGGCTATTACAAATAGGGCTTCTATTAACAGTAAAAAAGCAAAAAATAAAAACAGGAGAAAAACAATAGTTTAATAATATGTAATATCAGGTTTGATAATAGGTCTTCACTTCTGGTGTGTATATCAGACTACAATAGTGACATACTCTGTGGCTATTTTCCTCAGATAAATCATCACACCAATGAGAATAAGGCAATATACTATTCCACTTGTAAGGTCAGTAGCAACATACTTCTGTCAAGGAGGAAGACATTTTCCTCTACTCTTCAGAGTTTTGCTGGTTGGTGTAAGAATTAAGTTGAGACAAATTATCAGGAGACAAACCAAAGTTTAATAACATGTATATCTGGGAGAGACCCAGGAAAACTGAATAATTAATCTAAATGGCCAAAGCTCTTACCTTAGATGCCATCATAAGCTAGAGACAAAAGAGGATGTTAGGGGTGATGGCTTGGGATTTCAAAGGGGAGGAAGGCAATTCACATGGAGATGAAAAAGCAAATTTTGGTAAAAAAAAAAAAAAAAAAGTTTTCTGGGTCCGAGAGACAATGGGAATCAGAATGGACTCTGATCTAAGGGTTTTCCCCATCATGCCTAGGCCACGTTCTCTGCAGACATCTCTGGTGATGGCTCTATTCCAGGGACAGGTCCTCTATCTAAATTCTTCTGGACAGCCAAGGAAGAAGGTCAAAGCTTCTTCCTGAGTCTTTGGGGCTTTGATTTTGTTTTTTCTTTCAGTTCAAAAAAATTCACATCCCATAGTGACACATTTTGTGGTGGCAAATTTTGCTCTACTTACAAAAAACAAGCATTTCTTTTCCAAGATGATGTAACTTTTATGAGATTAGTATGTTGTTTAGTTGCTAAGTCATGTCTGACCGTTATGTCACTCCATGGACTGTAGCCTGCCAGGCTCCTCTCTCCATGGGCTGTTCCAGGCAAGAATACTGAAGTGGTTTGCTATTTCCTGATGACTATTGGGAAGACTGGGACCTTCCCAATCCAGGGATCCAGCCCATATCTCCTTCATTGACAGGTGGATTCTTTACTGCTGAGCCACCAGGGAAACCCATGTTTAGCATGAGAAGCTGTTATTTCTTATGAGATTGTCAAGAATTACCACCTTCCCTGGAATGTCACTGACTTAAACATCAAGTTGCTTTTATGGCACCCCAGTGACTGGCTCTTCATTTATTTGAACGTAAAGCACTGTTAATGTAGCCCCAGGGATCTGTAGAGAATTATGTAGTACTGCTTACATTTCCACATGCATACAAATCAACTAGAGATCTTGTTAAAATGCAGATGCTGATTAGGGGCCCTGAAATTCCGAATATTTAAACAAGCTCCTCAGTGATCTTCATCCTTTTGGTCCTTGGACCTCCCTTTCAGCAGGAAAATCATCAGGCTCATAAGAAGCAGTGCAGTGTTTTCCTCACCAGTTGATGGTGCAGTCCTATGGACTCTGCATCTCCTACCCTGTCTTCTGGGTCTTCCTGGGAGCCATAGTGATGCTGTTGCTGAGATACTGTTGCCTTTCATACCTCAGTGAGAAATCATTCCTGCTTCTTTCCTTCTCTTTCTCCAGGTTGGGGTTTCCCTGATGGTTCAGCAGTAAAGAATCCACCTGTGATGCAGGAAATGTAAGTTTGATTCCTTGGTGAGGAAGATTCCCTGTGGAAGGAAATGGCAACCCACTCCAGTGTTCTTGCCTGGAAAATCCCATGGACAGAAGAGTCTAGTGGGCTACAGTCCATGAGTCACAAAAAGTTGGACACAACAACTAAGCTGCCACCACCACCACCACTCCAGGTTGAGATCCAAGGACAAAGAGAGATGTGTCTCATGCAGATCCCTTTTCTTTCCAATCTTGCCTCCTCATCACATCTTCTACTTTGATCTTTCCACCAGCTATCTTTGACCCTTTCCTTGTCCACATTCTCCCACTCCTTCTGCTCCTTCTGGCTTCTCTCATTCCTTCTTCTCATTTCTTGCGTTTCATTTTTCTTTTTGTACCCCCTCAAACTGAGAAGTAAAATATTTGCTGCTGTATCAGTAAACAGAGGTTGTCACAGTCATCAGTGATTTACAGCCACCTCCAAGATGGTGAGCTTGTAAGCCCTGCGGAACTCAGGGAGGAAAGAAAACCTGCCATCTAGCAGCCATCAGACTGCAGCCACTCCCCATGGTGTGCCCTGGGGAAACTCAGTATGTGAAAACACAGGATACTGGCCCTAGATGGCTGAGGGGCACATCAGAGGAAGGATGTCAGTGAGCCCAGACTCTTGCATCTTCCTATATATGTACAAAAGTGGTAAATTCCTAAACTTGGGATTTCGAGTTTGGTTTGCATGCATGCATGCATGTGTGCTCAGAAGCTCAGTCATGTCCAACTCTTTCCAGTTTGGTTTAATTAATAGTAATCTTTTATAGATTTCTGTAGGATTTTTTTAATCTAGTTGATTATTCACAGACCTTGAACCCCTTTGTTAAAACTCACCTCAAATGTCAAATTCCATCTTAAAAACCTTGCTTCCCAACCAGTGTCCTTGTTCCTCCTCCTGTGATCCCATAAAATTTTAGGTGTATCTTTGCTACCAAACTATTTTCATTGCACCATAGTTATTCATTTCCCAGTGTGTCTGTCCACCTCCACCAGTATAGTTTGATTTGACTGAAATCAGAAATCCTGCTCTATTTTTTATTATTTCACTTCACAACAATTAATCAATAATTCTGAATGCAAAAAAAAAAAAAAGAAGAAGTAATCTTTTTTCCTACTATGTGCCCTTTGTTGCAAAAGTCCTGTATATCCTAGCTGCTGCCTCCCCTTCTGGGAGCAGTTCTCTTAGCATTACTTAAAATTCAGCTTCCTGGCTCCAAGTTCTAAAAATTTCTGAGTAAAACATAACTCTTAATATTTGTGAAAGTTGCTCCATCATGACCGACTCTTTGTGATCCCATGGACTATATAGTCCGTGGAATTCTTCAGGCCAGAAAACTGGAGTGGGAAGCCATTCCCTTCTCCAGGGGATCTTCCCAACCCAGGGATCGAATGCACGTCTCCCATGTTACAGGCAGATTAAAATATATAAAATCATAAATTTAACTTTTAGATTTTGAATATCTTTTTAGTTGACAGCTTCATCCTTTTCTTTCTTGTTTTCTCTTGCCTTCTCCTTCTTCCTACTTCCCCCTCCTCTCGTCCTCCCTCCCACTTCTGAATTGATTCAAACCTTCCCTTTGTGGTAGTTTGTAAATTACACACACTCACCAGCTGAGCTCTCATTGCAACCCTACTTGAGAAGATGGTAAAACATTCCTAAAGAGGATTTATAATTTCAGGCATCTAGCAGAGATAACTACTGATAGACTAATCTTTATTCTGGATTGCCAACTTTCTATCTCTTTGTATTAGTTTGAGATTTGCATCCTGTTGTGTTCTTCACACCTAGGGTGTAGGGAACTGTTTTAGTCTAGTTCATTCCATTACAAAACATTTTTTTTTTCAGGATAAGCATAATCAATTGATTTTCTAAAAATAGATTATACCCTTAGTATTGTAAGTTTATAAGAAGTATCTGCCAATTGTACTGAAGTTCTGGTCCTATTATATTCGTTATTCAATTTTCCTTGTTTGCCTCTGAGTGCTGCATTATATGCTTTCACTACTTACCCTTCCACACCCTTTCTAGGGTTCCCTTTCCACTTACTATTTGGTTAGCTTACATCATTCTCTCCTGGCCACTTTTCTTCCATCTGTAGCTTTCATTTGAAATAAGCTCTAGAAGCTACTCACAGGAAAGGAAGCTTAAACTCTGACCCACAATATGTTTTTGCAATAACAGTGGAATCTACAGGGATCTGGTGGCAACAGTGTGGGTGATACATTGTGGTTGCATTTTATTAATGTTTACACATATTGCTGTTCTATTTCCCATCATCTCTTCATAGATGATAGCTTTGCTATAAGCTCTGCAACTTAATTATCAAAAAAATGGTTATCAGAGCCCCCAGTTCAGAAACCAGTTCTCAAGCATAAATGTTGAACACAGTTTTATGCTTAAAATTTATGATTTCATGTATTTTAAATTTGATTTACATTAAATTGTTTTCAAAACAGGAACTTCATTAGAATAAATCATCTGGCTGTGACATCATAATAGAAATGCAAAAATTCTGATCATTCCTTCAATTGATAATAGGCACCTGCATAAAACTTTATTGAATAAAATAATCTAATACCTGTTATTCTAAATCACCTAATTAGTGGAAGAGTGAACTTTATTGTCTGTAAATCAAGTAACATAAATTTCTGAACTGATCGTCCATGCAACAGTTAGTTTCTTGAGCTTCTAATGACTAACCAAGGAAAGGAGAAAATGTTCTATGATTTGTCAGAAGGGAGATACTTTTCTCTCCTTGTCTAGATTCTTCTGAGTGGTCTAATTAATTAAATTGAGATAAGACAGATTAAAAGGAGAAAAACAAATCCAAATAAGTATGTATACAACCCCTGAAAATATGAGAGACCTAAGCTGTTGAGGATTATACAGTGCTTAGGGGCCTGGTGCTCCAAAGAGGAGGAGGGTGGTTCACAAAACACAAGATAGTAAGAGCAGGTGTCTGACAATGAGATGCTTGCCCTGCTACATAGATCAGTCACTCATAAGAGAGAATCCCTTAGTAGGAACTCTGTCCCTGGCCAAGCGCCTTTCTAAGTTAATTTAGGCAACTAAAGTGAAAGTGAAAGTCGCTCAGTTGTCTCTGGTTCTTTGCGACCACACGGAGTATAGAGTCCATGGAATTCTCCAGGCTGGAATAATGGAGTAGGTACCCTTTCTCTTCTCCAGGGGATCTTCCCAACCCAGGGATTGAACCCAGGTCTCCTGCACTGCAAGCAGATTCTTTACTAGCTGATTCACAAGGGAAGCCCAAGAATACTGGAGTGAGTAGCCTATCCCTTCTCCAGCGGATCTTCCCAACCCAGGAAGATCTTCCCAACTTGACAATGAGATGCTTGCCCTGCTTCATAGATTGGTTATTTATAAGCGAGATACCCTTAGTAGGAACAATTTCCCTGGCCAAGCATCTTTCTAAGTTAATTTAGGCAACTAAGGAGGAGGTTAAAAGTACTTCCTGAGTCTTTTGGAACTTGGTTGTGATGACTTAAAAAATAATGAATAATGTGAAAGTTGCAAGTTAAATTTTGTTTGGGGCAAAATGAGGACTATAGTCCGGGACAAAGCATTCCAGATAACTCTGAGAAACTGCTCCAAAGAGGGAGAGGGCAAGGTTAACATATATGTGATTTTGGTGAAAGGAAAGTACAGGCAATCTAGCGTATATATATTCCTTTTTTTTTTTTTTTTGCAGAAGTTTCTGCTTGTCTTGAGGATCAGATATCACCATGGAAGATGTTAGCAATTTTCTAGACATGATGATATATATAAGAATTGGGCTCATAAAATCAGCTCCTAAAAATATCTAACTATCTAAAGACAAGTTCTGTACTTTCCCTTCTCCCCTGAGCACAGAGTGCCTCATTTCTGCTCTTCACCCTCTGAACTCCTTTCAGAGTGATGAAAGTCAGCAACTGCAGCAACACGTGATTTAATCTTTGAAGAGGTACATGGCAAGTACCAATTTGTACTTAACAGCTGACTTTGCCTCAAAATAATCCACATGCCCAAGTAACCCCTTTTGGATGCTCATTCTGAACCTCTTCAGCTGCCTAGCCTTCAACACAGGTGCTTTTGCTTTTTAAAGGATCCCCAAAATTAACCTCTAAACAATAAAATGAGAATGAAAAAGTCTGTTTTTCCTCACTTTCATCATTAGTAATGCACTTGCTCACACATCAGTTGGTAAAGATTTCTATGTAAAGTTTAGATTTCCTGTTTCTGGTTTGATCTCATTGAATTATTTGATGGTTATTTATATAATAACAGTGAAAAAATCCGTGTTTGTCCTAAAACGAAGCTTTAGGCTCATGAGGCTTTAGGCTTCTTTAATTATTAATATGCTTAAAACCAAACTGGATGCCTGAAGCTACAATGAATGATACATAGCCACTGACACCTTTGCATGTCCCAAATATAATAAAAATTTTAAAAATACTCTTGCAATTTTCTAAAATTCCCCTAGGATTCAGTCCATCCCACACTAAAAATGGCTCAAGTAGATGATTCCCTCATTTTTAAAGTTCTTCCAGTTCTTGTCCTTGTAAATACCAAACTTTTGGAATTTTCACCCTATCTCTCTACCTGCAACTCAGTCTTTGCTGGTTCTCTTTCTAAACCCACCATTATTGAAATGTCCCTGGACTCAGTCATAACATTAGTCTCTTTATTTGCTTCTATCTGCATACTCATGTTTTCAATATATGAATCTTTATCTTCTTTCTCTCCTCTGAGAGCTAGGTTCCAATGACCTACTGCCTATTTCACATTCCGGCTTATATGTTGGTAGGCATCTTCATCTTAACATATGCAAACAGATCTTTTAAAAAATTCCCAACTCTTCATGTTCTCCAGTCTTTGTCCTATCAACAAAAATATTATTAATACTATTCATCTGGCTCCTTAGTCCCAAAAATACTCAAAGACATTTATCTCCTGCTGTCACACTCAACATTCAACATATCAGCAAGCCCTGCCAGGTCTGTCTTCAAATATATTCTAAATTTCACTTGCAGCTACTTTTGAATGAGAAACACTGCAGTTTGAACCACAAGAACTCTGCTTTTCCTGATGTAGCTTCCTAGATGGTTTCTGTGTTACCAGTCTTATTCCTGAAGATAAAACTTATTGTATAGAAACAAGAATAGCAGTTTAATCACATGAACCATATCATTTCACTCCCTTTTCTAAAACATTTCCAAATGTTTCTAGTCACAATCAAAATATTAAAATTCCCTGACCATAGTCCCATCATGTGTGCATGCTCAGTCACCTTAGTCATGTGTGACTCTTTGCATCGCTATGGACTGTAACCTGCCAGAATTCTCTATCCATGGGATTCTCCAGGCAAGAATATTAATTAAAAAATAAGAAAGTAAAAATGAGTAATCGAATTTCAGTGCATAAATATCATCAATTATTGTGTGCTTGCAGTATGGTGACCCCTGATTAAATCAAGTTTTATCACAAAAGTGATGGGACATCTCTTGCTTGACTAGACAAGTATGCTACTACTATGACTATGACAGGAAATTTCGGGTGACATGTACAAGTTATAAATACTACCCAGCTAGATGAAAGCAATAAATTCAGTTCAGTTCAGTTGCTCAGTTGTGTCCGACTCTTTGCCACCCTATGAATCGCAGCACACCAGGCCTCCCTGTCCATCACCAACTCCTGGAGTCTACTCAAACTCATGTCCATAGAGTCGGTGATGCCATCCAGCCATCTCATCCTCGGTTGTCCCCTTCTCCTCCTGCCCCCAATCCCTCTCAGCACCAGAGTCTTTTCCAATGAGTCAACTCTTTGCATGAGGAGGCCAAAGTATTGGAGTTTCAGCTTTAGCATCAGTCCTTCCAATGAACACCCAGGAATGGTCTCCTTTAGGATGGACTGGTTGGATCACCTTGCAGTCCAAGGGACTCTCAAGAGTCTTCTCCAACACCGCAGTTCAAAAGAATCAATTCTTCGGTGCTCAGTCTTCTTCACAGTCCAACTCTCACATCCATACATGATCACTGGAAAAACCATAGCTTTGACTAGACAGACCTTTGATGGCAAAGTAATGTCTCTGCTTTTGAATATGCTATCTAGGTTGGTCATAACTTTCCTTCCAAGGAGTACGCATCTTTTAATTTCATGGCTACAATCACCATCTGCTGTGATTTTGGAGCCCCAAAAAATAAAGTCAGCCACTGTTTCCACTGTTTCCCCATCTATTTCCCATGAAGTGATGGGACCAGTTGCCATGATCTTAGTTTTCTGAATGTTGAGCTTTAAGCCAACTTTTTGACTCTCCTCTTTCACTTTCATCAAGATCCTTTTAGTTCCTCTTCACTTTCTGCCATAAGGGTGGTGCCATCTGCATATCTGAGGTTATTGATATTTCTCCCAGCAATATTAATTCCAGCTTGTGCTTCTTCCAGCCCAGCGTTTCTCATGATGTACTCTGCATATGCTAAATAAGCAGAGTGACGATATACAGCCTTGACGTGCTCCTTTTCCTATTTGGAACCAGTCTGTTGTTCCATGTCCAGTTTTAACTGTTGCTTCCTGACCTACATATAGCTTTCTCAAGAGGCAGGTCAGGTGGTCTGGTATTCCCATCTCTTTCAGAATTTTCCACAGTTTATTTTGATCCACACAGTCAAAGGCTTTGGCATACTCAATAAAGCAGAAATAGATGTTTTTCTGTCTGGAACTCTCTTGCTTTTTCCATGATCCAGCAGATGTTGGCAATTTGATCTCTGGTTCCTCTGCCTTTTCTAAAAACAGCTTAAACATCTGGAAGTTTATGGTTCATGTATGCTGAAGCCTGGCTTGGAGAATTTTGAGCATTACTTTGCTAGCGTGTGAGATGAGTGCAATTGTGCAGTAGTTTGAGCATTCTTTGGCATTGCCTTTCTTTGGGATTGGAAAACTGACCTTTTCCAGTCCTGTGGCCACTGCTGAGTTTTCCAAATTTGCTGGCCTATTGAGTGCAGCACTTTCACAGCATCATCTTTCAGGATTCAAAAAACTCAACTGGAATTCCATCACCTCTAGTAGCTTTGTTTGTAGTGATGCTTTCTAAGGCCCACTTGAATCAGAGGACCTCAATTATGCAACTGCAACTTTCTGAATTCTGCCTACATTCCCTTGAGCTTGGAAGGGTGTGTTAGACTGCAGAAAGGAACACAGGCCTACAACTTGCATAAACCCTTGTGAGACCTGGATCAGAGCACCCAGCTAGGTCATGTCCAGACTTCTCACCTATGAAAATCTCTGTAATAATAATGTGTGTTATTCCAAGCCACTAAATTTGTGATTGTTATACATCAGTATAAGGCAAAAGTATCAATATTAATAACTATATTGTAATACAATTTTTTCTAATTTATAACACAGAAAAATAAAAACAAAATTTTTCAAGTAATAGAATCTGGGTTCTAAAATGATTGGTCAGAAATGTCAAGGCCTATACAGAACTATTTTAGAGCACCTGGAATAGAAAGAAGATTTTTCTCTTTTTTGTTGGATTAAAAATTAGATCACAGTGTAGCCAGAGGCATTTGTGCAAATTCATGGCAACTGTATATTTGAACTATTTTGTATTCCTCTATGATTATATGTATGTTTCTTTGAGATCAGATTAGGTCAAAGAATATGTAAGGTGTTCATTTGTCACAAATAATTTACATTATGTTTCTTCTGTGGGAATGAAAATAAAAGCTGACTGAATTTTTCAAGTAGTTCTGCAATTTTAGACATGTAAATTGCTTTCCTGCTTCAGGCAATGACAACCAAGTTATACTTTGGTGTTTGTAGAATATTTGAAAAAGAACTCTTGCATTATATTCTGGTTTTGATTTTAATTGATCTTGAAAGTTATCAATGACAATGCAAGTGCAATATTTGTAGGCACCCATGCATTTTTTGAAGGATGAGTTTGTCTGAGGTTGTGGTATACATTTCTGCCATCATGTAATCTTTAGGTTACTTGGGACATTTTCTTATAAATCCATTGTAATTCAACACTGAAATCTTCTGACCTCTTATGTATTAAGTATATAATAGTATCCATCTGTCTATCTACATATATGATAGAAATATTCAGTGAACCCCATTCACATGGCGGACACTATGGGATGCTTCTTAATTAAAAATACTTTCATATTGCTATTAAAACACTAGTGCTAAGTTGTTTCAGTTGTGTCTGACTTTTTGTGTCTCTATGGACAGTTAGCCCGCCAGGCTCCTCTGTCCATGGAATTCTCCTGTCAAGAATACTGGAGTGGGTAGCCATGATCTCCTGCAGGGGATCTTCCTGGCCCAGGGATCGAACCCACATCTCCTGCATCTCCTGAATTGGCAGATGAGTTCCTTACCACTAGTGCCACCTGGAATAAGATAAAAACTCTACAATAATTTTCAAAACTCAAGGTAAAAATAATTATTGGTAATGAGAATATATTTTTGCCTGGGGAATTCCATGGACAGAAGAGCCTGGTGAGGTACAGTCCACAGGGTCACAACTGAGCGAGTAACACACACAATGATAATATGTAACTTGAACTGCTTAAAATCAAGACAGTAAAATAGAAATAATGAGTTGTGTAGTCTCATTTTTAATAACAGAAAGCATATTGTTTATTGTATCAGGTATAAGGTTAATAGTTTTTTAAAGAAAAAAATGATATTAATGGTAAGAACATTTGATAGTAAAACTGATGTTAGTATTTTTATGATTTGTTACATATCATTTTATTTCTGAAACTGTACAGCAATGAGGAAATGCTGGAAAATATCTAATTTCATATATTTTGCAGTCATTTTTTTCAATAACATATATTAAGTCCTTTCTATGCTTGTTGTAGGTCTGAGTATACTGTTTGAAGGAAACTGACATTGTTCTATGTAGAGTCATGTATCATCCATTACACAGTAATATACGTGACTCACCATTTCCCAATGAATCCTGGACATTGTGTATAGAACAGTGATGACTGAGAAGAAGAGTGCAATGTGAATGACTTTTCTTCTGTTTGACTGATGGTTGTGGGAGTTTGAACCAATTTCAGCATCACTTAGGCTGGTTTGGGCCTTGTTATGGTTATCTTCAGCCAAATTTGGTTTCAAATTCGGTTTTATCTTATACCGATGAGAAAAATATGTTTTTCCTCTTTAATTCTGCTCCTGATTTCCCTGTGTACCTCTACCCTAGATGTGGTTTCTTCTACTCTTTTATCCCATTATATGACAAGCTCCAATTGCCTCCTGCCCAGGATTTACAAACTTAGTGGGAAAAGCAAGTTTGCTCTCTCTTGTAATCTGATGTCAGTGTCATATGGGCGCGTGTGTGCCTGGCTCTCTGCGGTGCAGCTTTCTCAGTTACTTTCCCTTTCTACTTGAAATAACCCAGCGATGATGAGTACATTTGGTAATGTTAAAAGGGGCAGGATGCCCTGTCCCCGCCTCATGGTAGGAGGCCTATAAGGACATGCCTGCAGGGTTGGTATGGACTTTGCTTTATCACCCTTCTCCAGCAGTGGAAGGAGCTTTTTCTCTCTTTCTCCCAGCCATAATGGGTCTTCACCTGGGCCCTGGGGATGACAGGACAGCTGCCCTCTCTCCAGTGGCTTGAGACCTTTTGTCTGCGAGGGAGAAGCTCGTGGGGAGGGAGACTGTGATTGGCAGTTGACAGCTGCTCCCTCATTGCCCTGCCTCAGAGGATCCAGAGACCACACCCATCTTGCCTTGGGGTGGGACCCCATGTCTTTATCTATCCAACCAATTGGTAATATGGCAACCTCAGTATTCTAATGGGTTCAAGAAGAGTTCTTATTTTACTGTTTATCTGTCTTTTTTTGTAGTCAAGCATCAACTTGAAAAAATACACAACATGACAGTTGTCATTCAAGTTTTATTTGGGGCAAAATGAGGACTATAGCTCAGGAGAGAGCACCTCAGATAGCTCTGAGAGTCTGTTCCAAATAGGCAGGGGAGGAAGGTCAGTATATATGTGATTTCAGTGAAGGGGAAGTACATGCAATCAAGTACACTTATTTTGTAGAAGTTTTCTGCTTTTCTCATGAAGATTACTGCTGGTCATGAGAAGCAGACATCACCATGAAGGATTTTAGTGCTTTCTAAAAAAAAAGAGAGATACAAAAACTGGGCTCATAAAATTGGCTCCTGAAAATATTTAACTATCTGAAAAGACCTGTTATGAAGGGTTTTTTTTTTCCCCCCGAGCACAGAGTGTCTCATTTCTGCTCCCCACCCTGCACCCCTTTCAGGGTGTGTTGAAAGTCAGCAGCTGCAGCAGCACGTGACTTCATTCTTGTAGAGGTAGATGTCAAGTGCCAATGGCAGGTTCCCACTGGTAGTTGACACAGGAAGGGGCAATGTATTTTCCAGCCTTTAGTGTCCTCCATGTAGGTAAATACCAAAATACATTTTTAACACCAGAGCAGTATCCAGAGAATAGAACAGTGGTTTCTAGTGGCTCAGATATGGGGTGTGGGTTGGGGAAAGGAGATATTTAAGAAGTGTAAAGCTTCCATAAATAAATTGAATAAGTTCTAAAGACCTGCTGGGCAACTCGGTGTCTATAATTAACCATACTGTATTGTGCAGGTCAATATTTGGTAAGAGGGTGGATCTCACATTAAGTGTTCTTACAATTAAAAATAAATAAAGGGGAAAAAAAGGAGATCTCTAAGGCTAAAATCAATTGTTTTCCACAAATTTTCTCTTCGACTCTATTCTAAATATTTCTTGGCAATGGATTAACCTCTTGCAAGAAATCCATTGTGGTTTTGTAAATAAATATTCTTCATATAAGCCACAACATCATGTCCAATAAGCAGTGGAAAGATCTCATCTAGAGGTCAAGAAATGTTCAACAACTGAAAAGTGACAGTAGATATTACTAATAACCCTCTCATTTAATCAGAACAATAATGCCGTGATGTAAGATTCTGTTTGTACCACCAGTTACCATGAAAGAAGTCAGAGCAAAGAAAAGTTGTAATATTTTGTCCCAGGCCACAGCATTATAAAGATGGGAAGCTGGGATCCAGAGTTGATATTTGTGCTTATTGCCATCAGATTATTCTTCATCCCTGTCCTACTAGTGGTTTCAAGACAATCTAAGGTATTCTTACACTCCCATCCTTTTTGATTATGTATTTTAACTTAAGAAGTGGAAGGGTTATTGCTACCATCTTTCTAAATTCCATATATATGCGTTAGTATTTGAAAATAGATTCCCATAGCTGAAACTGCCAATTAACTACTAAAAAGAGGAAATGCTAAGAGCCTGTAATGAGACTTGAAATTCAAAGGCTGGTGCTGTCTCCTAAAGTGTGTATAAGTTTTTGGTTATTTTAAAGTCTAAATTTAGAATGTTAGCACTGAGACTCTCAGCTCAGGCTTCATAATTAAGTGATAATAGGAGTATATATACCATGACGTGGGACTTAGAAGCTACAGCAGGTACTGATTATAATATAAGATTAGGTATCAGATATATAACAGAAAGACAAAAAAAAATTTTTTTTCAAGCAATAGTTTATCCTGTTTTTAGTGTAATAGTCTGAGAATAAAATACTGGAAGGAAGAAGGATTTATTAATGTAAAGAAAAAGAATGCATTATAACTGTGACTGAAGGCCAAGTTAAGAAGTAAATATGATAATTGCTACAGAGAATATATAGATTCATCACAAGCCAGCATTTGAAAGTTTGAAATGTTAATTTAGAAGTTTGACTTGAAATGTAATGAAAAGCATTTAATACATAATATATAACCTGTATTAAAAGCCTCTAAATTGTATAGTAAAAGTAAGCAAACATTTGCCCTCTTGAAAGTCTTTAGCAATTAGGTCATTAGGTCAACATATTTTTAACTGGTGTATGCATAGCCACAAAAAGTGAAGTGAGAAGGCTAATGAAGGTTATGTTTGCAAAGGGCACATAAGTCATGTGGTTTTGTTACCAAATCCACGCTCTCCAATGACCCCAACAGATGAGGTATTGCAGCAAGGAATATGAATAAAGTCAGCTGATTGAGAACAAGGCAGACTAAAGTCAGAAAGTAACCAATTGCTGGAGTCTGGATGCCAGGTTCTTTTATGGATCAGAGATGGGGGAGGGGTGAAGAAACAAAGAGGCCATTAGTCTTGCAGATATTTCCTAGAATGGTGAGCCTCAGGCAAGAGGATGTGTTAATTTCTTCTCTCCTGCCATCGCAGGGGAACAGGGTCCTGAACCAAGACACTTTAGCTTAACCGCATCTCTTGGGTTCATTGGAGAGTTTATGTTTGCTAATAGAACCACATGACTTACATGCCCTTTGCAAACATAACCTTCATTAGCCTTCTCATTGACTTTTTGTGTCTATGTATACACAGTTAAAAATATGTTGCCCTAATAACCTGATTGTTAAAAACTTTCAAGATGTCAAATGTCTGCTTACTTTAACTATAAAATTTAGATGTTTTCAATAGAGGTAGAAAGGCAGGGTTCTCTGAAGCTGGCCATTATTTGTGATTATAATTTCAAAAGAGGCGAAAAAAAAAAGTTAAAGTCAGAGAAAACAGATTGAGCATGAATGAGTAAAAATTCACTCTTTTTTATATTTTAAGTAACATATTTTATAAGAGAAAGAGTTAATCATGAAATCAGCAACTGCTATCTCCTACAAGTTTGCATGTATATTAATTCACTGGAGAAATTTACAATCCTAGGTTACTGACAAACTTTAACACCAGATGCTATGTCACACTGTCGGGATGAAGGGTTGCTGGGAGAACATTGGAAGATAAGCCTGATGGACACGCAGCTTCATTAGAGAAGAGGGATTTGTCTTTGTCAGGATTTTGTTGCATGGGTCCTTTGGAAATTGTTAGTAAAGACTAGTTTGATGTAAGATCTGTGATTCATATAGATTTATTTTGACAAGTTGACCCATGTGATGACGTGCTAACTTGATTCCTTGCTAGAAAAAAGAGAGAGAGAGAGAGATCATAATTATCATGAATCTGTTTTGATGAATTTATTTCCAGCATTTTACCTTCTTGATAAGATTTCAAAACCTTGAAATCTCAGAAAAATTTAACTCTCTATGTATGTACATGTATTATAACTAATACTCATTCTTATAACTGAATGAGTTTCTTATAGGTGATTTGACATGTTTTATGTTTCACATTAATAGTAAACTGATTTGCTATACATTAAGCAAAGGTGAAGGGATACCCCATGTCCAAGGTAAGAGAAACCCAAGTGAGATGGTGAGTGTTGCCCTGTGATGCCCTCTGAGAGGGCTGCAGAGGGCAAACACCGAAACCGTAATCACAGAAAACTAGCCAATCTGATCACATGGACAACAGCCTTGTCTAACTCAGTGAAACTAAGTCATGCCATGTGGGGCCACCCAAAATGGACGGGTCACGGTGAAGAGGTCTGACAGAATGTGGTCACTGGAAAAGGGAATGGCAAACCACTTCAGTATTCTTGCCTTGAGAACACCATGAACAGTATGAAAAGGCAAAATGATAGGATACTGAAAGAGGAACTCCCTAGGTCGGTAGGTGCCAAATATGCTACAGGAGATCAGTGAAGAAATAAGTCCAGAAAGAATGAAGGGATGGAACCAAAGCAAAAACAATACCCAGTTGTGGATGTGACTGGTGATAGAAGCAAGGTCCGATGTGGTAAAGAGCAATATTGCATAGGAACCTGGAATATCAGGTCCATGAATCAAGGCAAATTGGAAGTAGTCAAACAGGAGATGGCAAGAGTGAACATTGACATTCTAGGCATCAGCAAACTAAAATGGACTGGAATGGGTGAATTTAACTCAGATGATCTACTACTGCGGGCAGGAATCCCTTAGATGAAATGGAGTAGCCATCATGGTCAACAAAAGAGTCTGAAATGTAGTACTTGGATGCACTCTCAAAAATGACAGAATGATCTCTTGTTTGTTTCCAAGGCAAACCATTCAATGTCACGGTGATCCAAACCTATGCCAGAAACCAGTAATGTTGAAGAAGCTGAAGTTGAACTGCTCTATGAAGACCTACAAGACCTTTTAGAACTAACACCCAAAAAAGATGTCCTTTTCATTATAAGGGACTGGAATGCAAAAGTAGGAAGTACGAAGTCAAGAAACACCTGGAGTAATAGGTGATTGGAATTCCTTGGAATACGGAACGAAGCAGGACAAAGACTAATAGAGTTTTGCCAAGAGAACGCACTGGTCATAACAAACGCCCTCCTTCAACAACACAAGAGAAGACTCTACACATGGACATCACCAAATGGTCAATACCGAAATCAAATTGATTATATTCATTGCAGCTAAAGATGGAGAAGCTCTATACAGTCAGCAAAAACAAGACCGGGAGCTGACTGTGGCTCAGATCATGAACTCCTTATTGCTAAATTCAGACTTCAATTGAAGAAAGTAGGGAAAATCACTGGACCATTCAGGTATGACCGAAATCAAATCCCTTATGATTATACAGTCTAAGTGAGAAACAGATTTAAGGGACTAGATCTGATAGACAGAGGACCTGATGAACTATGGAATGAGGTTCATGACATTGTACAGGAGACAGGGATCAAAACCAACCCCATGGGAAAGAAATGCAAAAAAGCAAAATGGCTGTCTGAGGAGGCCATACAAATAGCTGTGAAAAGAGAAGTGAAGAGCAAAGGAGAAAAGGAAAAGATATAAGCATCTGAATGCAGAGTTCCAAAGAATAGCAAGGAGAGATAAGAAAGCCTTCCTCAGCCATCAATGCAAAGAAATAGAGGAAAACAACAGAATGGGAAAGACTAGAGATCTCTTCAGAAAAATTAGAGCTACCAAGGGAACATTTCATGCAAAGATGGGCTCGATAAAGGACAGAAATGGTATGTACCTAACAGATGCAGAAGATATTAAGAAGAGGTGGCAAGAATACACAGAAGAATTGTACAAAAAAAAGATCTTCATGGCCAAGATAATCACAATGGTGTGATCACTCACCTAGAGCCAAACGTCCTGGAATGTGAAGTCAAGTGGGCCTTAGAAAGCATCACTACGAACAAAGCTAGTGGAGGTGATGGAATTCCAGTTGAGCTGTTTCAAATCCTGAAAGATGATGCTGTGACAGTGCTGCACTCAATAGGCCAGCAAATTTGGAAAACTCAGCAGTGGCCACAGGACTGGAAAAGATCAGTTTTCATTCCAATCCCAAAGAAAGGCAATGCCAAAGAATGCTCAAACTACTGCACAATTGCACTCATCTCACACGCTAGCAAAGTAATGCTCAAAATTCTCCAAGCCAGGCTTCAGCAATACGTGAACCATGAACTTCCAGATGTTCAAGCTGGTTTTAGAAAAGGCAGAGGAACCAGAGATCAAATTGCCAACATCTACTGGATCATGAAAAAAGCAAGAGAGTTCCAGAAAACATCTATTTCTGCTTTATTGACTATGCCAAAGCCTTTGACTGTGTGGATCAAAATAAACTGTGGAAAATTCTGAAAGAGATGGGAATACCAGACCACCTGGCCTGCCTCTTGAGAAACCTATATGCAGGTCAGGAAGCAACAGTTAGAACTGGACATGGAACAACAGACTGGTTCCAAATAGGAAAAGGAGTACGTCAAGGCTGTATATTGTCACTCTGCTTATTTAGCATATGCAGAGTACATCATGAGAAACGCTGGGCTGGAAGAAGCACAAGCTGGAATTAATATTGCTGAGAGAAATATCAATAACCTCAGATATGCAGATGACACCACCCTTATGGCAGAAAGTGAAGAGGAACAAAAGGCTCTTGATGAAAGTGAAAGCGGAAAGTGAAAAAGTTGGCTTAAAGCTCAACATTCAGAAAACGAAGATCATGGCATCTGGTCCCATCACTTCATGGGAAATAGATGGTGAAACAGTGGAAACAGTGTCAGACTTTATTTTTGGGGGCTCCAAAACCACTGCAGATGGTGATTGCAGCCATGGAATTAAAAGATGCGTACTCCTTGGAAGGAAAGTTATGACCAACCTAGATAGCATATTCAAAAGCAGAGATATTACTTTGCCAACAAAGGTCCGTCTAGTCAAGGCTATGGTTTTTCCAGTGGTCATGTATGGACGTGAAATTTGGACTGTGAAGAAAGCTGAGCCCAGAAGAATTGATGCTTTTCAACTGTGGTGTTTGAGAAGAGTCTTGAGAGTCCCTTGGACTGCAAGGAGATCCAAGCAGTGCATCCTAAAGGAGACCATTCCTGGGTGTTCATTGGAAGGACTGATGCTGCCTCTAATATTTTGGCCACCTCAAAACGTTGACTCATTGTAAAAGACCCTGATTTTGGGAGGGATTGGGGTAGGAGGAGAAGGGGACGACAGAGGATGAGATGGCTGGATGACATCACCAACTCAATGCACATGAGTTTGGGTGAACTCAGGGAGTTGGTGATGGACTGGGAGGCCTGGCGTGGTGCGATTCATCGGTTCGCAAAGATTCAGACATGATTGAGTGACTAAACTGAACTGAAAGCCTAGGTAAGAAGAGGGCATGGAAACCCACTCCAGTATTCTTATCTTGGAGCATCCCATGGACAGAGTAGCTGGACAGGCTCTGGTCCATAGGGTAGCAATGAATCAGACATAACTGAAGTGACTTGGCAGGTACACTTGCACATCCCTAAGTAAAGAAAAGCTGTCCCCTTGAATACAAGTTCTGCATACAATGGTTTACATGTATTTTTTGTATCATTTATATTTATTGAAAATGATTTGCATATAAGTGGACCTGCTCAGTTTAAACCAGTGTTTGTTTTTCAAGGGTCTACTGTACTCATATAGTATTACAAAAACAAAAAACACACTAGAAAGATAATTTGGGATACATACTAAAATTAAAAATGCAGATTTTTGCCTGCATGTTCATAATGTCCAACCCTTTGTGATTCCATGAACTGTAGCCCACCAAACTCCTCTGTCCATGGCATTCTCCAAGTAAGAATACTGGAGTGGGTTGAGCTTTCTTCCTCCAGTGGATCTTCCTAACCCAAGAATCAAACCCATGTCTCTTGTGTCTCCTGCATTGTCAGGCAGATTCTTTACCACTATGCCAAATTGCAAGAGGGCTTACTCAAATCTAAGTAATGAGAACAAAGCAGATAATACCAAATATTCTCAAAACTACATGTCACTTTCTTTCAGAGGCAGGCTCTGCCACATGAGCATATTTGTGTGGCAAAATGGCTCTTGGTGGAATCTCCAGTTTAAAACAGAGAAAATCAATTCTACTAGTGAAAAATCAAGTAAAAATAAAGTATCCAAGTACAGTCTTTTTCAACTGAATGGGAGAAATATTTTCAGAAAATGTTTTAGTTTTCTTTAAAAGGATCTTTAATAAAGTTAACGAAACATTGCAAATTATCCAAGAATTCATGACATAAGTCATATTCTATACACTCACTAGGTTCAAATTGCTTCTTATTTCTTCATGGAGAGGATGCTCTGTAAAACTCATTTTCACCACTGAGCTTTGTTTTCTACACTATTAACTTTTCATATATTTAAACAATAGGATAAAACAAGCAGTGAATTCCTGGATGGTGATTATACTATTTTGTGTATAAAAATAAATGTGTTGGAATCCCAAGATGCAATATTTTTATGCAAATGTTCAAATACCACTTTACTTTAAAAAATGGAAATCTTATGGGCTCCCCTGATGACTTGAATGGTTAAGAATCTGCCTTCAGTGCAGGAGATCTGGATTTAATCCCTGGGTAGAGAAGATCCCCTGGAGAAGGGAATGGCAACCCATTCCAGTCTATGTGTCTGGGAAATCCAATGGACAGAGGAGCCTGGCAGGCTGCAGTCCATAGAGTGGCAAAGAATCAAAAATGACTCAGTGACTAACACTATGTGACAAAAAGAAAGACACTAGTTTAATGTCTGAAATAATTCTTACCAAATATACCACCACACACATAGCGTTTGAAGTACCTTTTCTCTTTTGTACTGCAGAATCGCTAACAAAATTGCATGTTCTGAGGCCATTAAACTCTACCAGGAAAGCTTCCAATGATAGTTGCTGCTTCTGAAGACTGAAAAAAAGTAACCTTTCCTTTAACCAGCAGATGACCTTAGCACCTAAATGCTATTCCCAGGAAGAAGATAAAGCCAGAAAATTCTTGTGATTACTCTGCAGCAGCCATCTTAAAAATGAAAGACAACAACAAATAAAACATTTTGCAATACTTTCCAAATAAACAGAAATTTTACAAGTCACTTTTTAAGTACATCTTTCCTTTGCTGTTAGTTTTAATTAATTGTAAAGTTACACTGACATAGAGGAAGAAATATTTCTGAGGGAAATTAAAAAATATGTAAGTATTTTGTTAAATTTCCCTCCAGAGGAGGCAGGATAAAGTATTATTTTACTGTGTTTTCCCATAAAGGAATGCACTATCTTTTAGTAAAAAATTAATCAGAATTAAATTGTATCAATTAAACTATCATCTGCAAGGAATAGGGCATCTTTCTGAAACTGGAATGTTGCATAAGAAAAATCTATCATCTCGTATGAAAATGTGTCTAGAGAAAAATAAGAGACCAGGTGTATTATTGCACAGTTCCTTTGTTTCATTCTTCCATTAACTCTGCCTTCATTTTTTGTGTCCTTGCCCCAGACGAATGCATGTGTCCAGGTATTAATGCCTCAGCCTAAATTCCATGAAAAGTGTCATAGACATGGGTCTCTATGATGAAGTTCATAAGAAAAATAAGTTCCACATGCTAATGTAAGCCGAATGCCTAAACAACAACAACATTCTAGCTCATCGTGCAGGCAGACTTCTTGGCCGGAATGAGATGCATGAACATTTATACACCATCTACTGGCGGATATCTGGCCTCCCGAAATGGACATCTTATTGTTGTTGCTGTTCATTAAGTTGTGTCAAAATCTCAGTGACCCTATGGACTGTAGCACCCCAGGCTTCTCTGTGCTTCATTATCTCTTGGAGCTAGCTCAAATTCATGTACATTGTGTTGGTGATGCCATTCAACCATCTCATCCTCTGTCACCCACTTCTCCTCCTGCCTTCAATCTTTGCCAGCATCAGAGTCTTTTCCAATGTGTTGGCTCTTTGCATCTGGTGGTCAAAGTATTCAAGCTTCAGCATCAGTCTCTTAGATGAATACTTGAACCTTTTATCAAGCCACAGACTGGGAGAAATTATTTTCAAATGACATATCTGATAAAGGACTATTATTTGAAATATACAAGTGATACTTAAAATTCAACAATAATGAAACAAATAATCTGATTGAAATAATTGCCAAAGACTGACAGACACCTTACCAAAGAAGACACAGATGACAAGCATATAAAACGATGTTTCATATTGTGTTATCAGGGAAATATAGATTAAAACTATTAAAGCCATGGGATACCACTGAAGACCTTTTCAGTTCAGTTGCTCAGTAGTGTCTGACTCTTCGCGACTCCATGGACTGCAGCATGCCAGGCCTCCCTGTCCATCACCAACTCCCGGAGTTTACTCAAACTTCTGTCTGTTGAGCCAGTGATGCCATCCAACCATCTCATTCTCTGTCGTCACCTTCTCCTCCTGCCTTCAATCTTTCCTAGCATCAGGGTCTTTTCAAATGAGTTAGTTCTTCGCATCAGGTGGCCAGAGTATTGGTGCTTCAGCTTCAGCATCAGTCCTTCCAATGAATATTCAGGGCTGATTTCCTTTAGGATGGACTGGTTGGATCTCCTTGCAGTTCAATGGACTCTCAAGAGTCTTCTCCAACACTACAGTTCAAAAGCATCATTTCTTTGGCACTCAGCTTTCTTTATAGTCCAACTCTCACATCCATACACGACTACTGGAAAAACTATAGCTTTGACTAGATGGACCTTTGTTGACAAAGTAATGTCTCTGCTTTTTGGTATGCTCTCTAGGTTGGTCATAACTTTTATTCCAAGGAGTAAGTATATTTTAGAATGGCCAAAATCCAGAATTGGCTTCCCTGGTGGCTCAGTGGTAAAGAATACACCTGTCAATTCAGGAGGTATGGGTTTGATTCCTGGGTTGGGAAGATCCCCTGGAGAAGGAAATGGCAACCCACTCCAGTATTCTTGTCTGGACAGAGGACCCTGGCAGGCTACAGTCCATGGTCTCACAAAAGTCAGGTATGTCTGAGCCACTAAACAAAAAATCCAGCACATAGTCACCAGCAAATGATGTCCAGGATGAGGAGCAGAAGGAATTCTGATTCCCCACTGGTTGGAACCCAAAATGGTACAACTACCTTGGAAGATAATTGAACACTTTCTTAACAAAACTAAACATACTCTTACCATGAAACCCAGCAATTATATTCCTTAGTATTTACCCAAAGAAGTTGAAAATCCACGTCCACACAAAAAAACCTGACCACAAATGTTTATAGCAGCTTTATTTGTAATTGCCCAAACTTAAAGGCCACCAAAATGTCCTTTAGTAGATAAATGGATACATAAATTGTATTATAGTCAGATAATGGACTGTTATTAGAGGTTAAAAAGAAATAAGCTATCAATCCATGAAAAGACAAAGAGGAAACTTAAATGCATATTCATAATTGAAAGAATCCAATGTGGAGAGGCTACAAACTGTGTGATTCCAAGTACATGACATTCTGGAAAAGGCAGAAGTATGGAGACAATAAAAAGATCAGTTATTGTCAGAGATTCATGTGTGTGGAGAGCAAAGGATGAAGAGGCAGAGCACAGAAGATTTTCAGGGAAGTAAAACTATTCTTTTTTGACCATAATGATAGATACATGTCATTGCACATTAGCCCAAAACCATAGGATGTTCACCATCAATTGGAACAACCGTGCCCATCTGCTGGGGGTGTTGATAATATTAACAATAATAATGTGAAGCCAGGAACTGTACAGGAAACCTCTGTTCCTTCCTCTACATTTTGCTGTGAACATAAAGCTATCTTTAAAAAGTAGAAAAATAAAAAGTAACAGTGAACTATATGTAGAAAAAAAAAATAGAGCCTTAACTTTAAAGCTGAATGGAGAGGTTTAACAGAAGATTAGAGTGAATAGAGCCAAATCAGTGAATAAAAAGTAGAGCCAAATAATTTACATAAAGTAACTCACGAAGATGAGTGATACAACCAGAAAGAAACAAAGAAAACCTTTTAAGAGGCATGGAGCCATTTTAAGATACTTCAAATAGGAAGTCAAGGAAGAGAGAAGAGAGCAGATACGGGAAGTGACAGTACTTGAATTGATAAGAGATAAGAATTTTCTTTAAGTGAAGAAAGTTTGGGAATTGCTAAACAAAAACAAACTATACCAAGCAAGTTTAAATGAAGACCGCCACTTATATGTCCTATACATGGCATATATTTAATGATAATAAATATATAAATAATAAACACATGTAAGTGAATATTTAAATTAATAAAATGAAATAATAAAATGTATTTAATTGTGGTAAAATAATTAACTACAATGATAACTAAATTGATTTTATGTACCATGTAAAAATGCAAATAGTGAAACATCAAAAACAATGATTGTAATGTTAGATAATTTTTATCAGAATATTGTTGACCAAACTGTACTGAGCTCCCAACATATATTATTTCTCTTTTCCCCCCTCACAATTCTATTTTTAGAACACATTTTCCTTAAGTTCCATGCTCAAATAGATGCCAAGTTTCATATGCTATTCAATTTCAAAGAATCTAGGTACATGAATTACACATCTCTTTTTTCAGTTTTTTCTTTCTTTGGTTTATTTTAAATGATACTATATCTAACAGTTTTAAGACTATAGAGATATATTTAAATAAACATCATTCTGTTTTTGTTACTGTATTTTCTCCCAAATCATGCAACTTTTAAAATATCTTCAGGGTATGAAAATATTTCAGTTCAGTTCAGTCCCTCAGTCGTGTCCGACTCTTTGCGACCCCATGAATCGCAGCACGCCAGGCCTCAGAGAGTAGGGCACTACTAAGGGATTGTAGGGCACTACTAAGGCATTGAATACAACAAAAGCAACAACAGATTTTCCCTTCATTTTAGGGAGCTATCTATGATTTTTGTTATCATTATTCATCTTTACAAGAGGACACTTATCTGCATCTAGTCTGATTAAAATATATGTGTGTT
This sequence comes from Capricornis sumatraensis, assembly GCF_032405125.1. Classification (NCBI taxonomy): domain Eukaryota; kingdom Metazoa; phylum Chordata; class Mammalia; order Artiodactyla; family Bovidae; genus Capricornis; species Capricornis sumatraensis. Next base: position 8,306,012 of record NC_091089.1, on the reverse strand, counting down.
TTTGAAATCATATGCCTTTATAAGTTAATTTTCAGCTTCAGTTTAAAATACTGTCTTTGAATGTATACCATCCGCATCTACTGAAACCTGTACCTGCATTTCTGCACCCCTTTGTGGGTCAGCAGGCCACCCAAGCCTGTGATCAGCATGACCCGTAGTGATGTCCCAAGCTTCTAGTTCATTGCCGCACTCTTTCGTGTTATTTTATGTTACTAAATTTAAATCATTGGCTACAAAATCAATCACACAGCTTTCTGTCTGTCAGTTTTTTCCTCCCTCCTCCTCCCCAGAAGTCCCATCCTAGAGATTTGTTTTAATTTAGTGAGAAACCTGGAAAAGACAAACTGATGATCATGATGTTGTATCTGTGTTATCCCCTCCTTCTGCAGCTTATTCCTGGATGTTGCATGTGATGGAAACAGACTTTAGAAATATTTGCTCCTTTTCCTTGGCCTCCTTTCAAACTCAGTTGTCCTCTGGGACGAATTAAAGATGCCGTACTGCAGTCCATGGACTTACAAAGACTCGGACACGACTGAGCGACTGATCTGAAACTGAACTGAGTCACCTTTTCAAACAGTACATGGTACCCAAGCTCCGGAGAGAGGTGTTTCTGTATTTGGAATCCTCTTTCAAATTAATCCAGATTTCAAGGCTGTATGTTTGATAGATGACCTTCTCAATATGTAATTGGGATCTATATTTCATTTTAACCAAACATAGATTTTTATTAATAGTTTAACTATTGTCTTCCTGTGGTTTCAATAGAAGAGTAAGTTATTTTTAACTTTAACTTGTGCAGACTTTTAAAAAGTGAATGGTACAACTTCAGATTGATAAAATTGATGGCCTAGTTAAAAAAAAAAACTATTAAATTCATTTACCACCACTAAAGTTGAAAGGTAAGCATTTTAGTACAATGCTCATTTCCTTTCCTACCTTCTCCAACATTGCATTTACACATGCTTTGGTGAAACCATCTGTTTTAGACCCCATTTGAGTCCACATGACACCTATTATTTAGATTTATAAGACAGGTAATATTTAGCCAAATGAGCAATCAGAATGCCTGAATGTTTTAACATCATTTATAATTAACTGCCGGGTGTAATAACAAATAGGAACAGCAGCTGCAACAAAACTCTGATTAGGCAGTCAGAGTACAAATAATTCAAATTTATTGAAGGCCCCAGATTCACCTTCAAGCCACATAATACCATGTCAGTAATAACTCAGCCAGGCCACTGGGCATGAACACCCTGGAGTTTAGCTCAGGCATGCTGAATCCTTCGGGCGTGCTGCAGTCCATGGGGTCGCAGAGAGTCAGACACGACACGACTGAACAGAAACAACAGGATGCTTGTTATCATCCCACACTTGGTCTTCAGTCGTAACTTCCTACCATTTTAAAACAATAAATCTATGGAACATAAAATCCAAACTATATTTATTAAAAAGAGGCAAGTTTTCTTCAATGTTTCAAATAACAAAAACTCACTAGTAACAGCAGCACTATTAATGTAGTAATTACAATTTGTTTTGCATTTACTTTTTGACTAGTCATTTTGATAAGCATTTTATGCATTCTTTCATCCTGATGATAACCTTCTAGTCTGATTTTCTTCTGTTTTCATGTGCAAGTGACAAAATACTGCAGTTATTTAAAGAAGTGTCCATATTCACTGTCTGAAATTGGATGAACAAATCAGGTTCTTTGGAAGAGATACAGACCATGCATTCAAACACAGTTTCTTTTTAAGCTACCTTGAGATTGGCTGTTAACTAACCAAACAACTAAATAAATAAATTAAAAAACACCAGAAATCAGCAAATACATGAAATATTTAAACAAGATAAGTACCTTCCAGGTGAATCACTTACATCAAATCTGAAAAGAAAATAATACTCAAGTATAAATTTCAAAAATAAAAACAGTAATATCAATGCAAGCTTGAGAAAGGAAGTGATGTAGAACTTCCTCTACCAGATAGTAATGTGTTATAAAGTGAAGTCGCTCAGTTGTGTCTGACTCTTTGCAACCCCATGGAATCTAGCCTACCAGGCTCCTCCATCCATGGGATTTTCCAGGCAAGAGTACTGGAGTGGGATGCCATTGCCTTCTCCAGGATACCTTCCCAACCCAGGGATTGAACCCAGGTCACCTGCACTGCAGGCAGACCGCTTTATCGTCTGAGCCACCAGGGAAGTTCCTAAAGTGTTATAAAGCTGTAGCATTTAATATAATCTCATATGATACAGTTTTGATAAAAAGCCCAGTGAAACAAAACAGTGGTACAGAATAGTCCTTATAACAACATGATGTTACTATAGTTGGAGAATATGTAGTCATTTTTACAAATACTGCTAGTTCAGTTGGTTTTATATATGAACAAATAAATCCATCTAGACTCTCACCTTACACTTTAAACAAACTAATTAATTGCAGATGGATTATTTATCTAAATAGAAAAAAAATAAAAATAATTATTTTAGAAGATAATGAGGAAATATCTTTTTGCCTTAATATATTTGTTGGTTTGCTTTTTCTCCCCTTTTTCTTCTACTCACTGGATAATTTCAATGCCACTATCTTCAATTTTATGGATATATTTTTTTCCCACATGTTCAAATTTTATTGAGTCTCTTTAATGGAATTTTATTTCATTTATTGTATCTCATAGCTGCAAAATTTCTATCTGGTTCTTTGGTTTTTTTCTTTAGTATCAGCCACACATTGAGAAAGTTTCCGAGTAAAGACTAGTGATGGTCAAACTCAATGAATGGACGCCTGAACAAAAAATTGAGTCAGAATATGAAGGAACAAACTATTTCTGACTAATTGACTTAAAGAATTAGGACTACCAATATGTCTCTGCTATTGAGTCTCTGGCAAGCACTTTATGATGATGGAAGCTGAAGGAGAGGAGAGTGATTTTTCATTTTATAATTCAATCCAAAGTGACCTGATCATAAAAAGGCATATAATTTTTATTCTAAAGAGGAAGCAGCAGCAGACACAGAAAACATACAAAAGTCAGACAGGGATTATTCTCAAGCAGAAAGAAATGGGGCTGAGTGCATCTTAACTATTCCATTAACTGATGAGGCTGACCCTTCTCACCAGAAATATGAAAGAGAATCCTTCAGCCTGAAACGAAAGGACAATTGAGGGTAACTTCAATCCTCAGGAAGAATAAAAAGCATCAGGGTAGTAACTGTAGAGGCATGAAAAATGATATGAAAGTGTTTCTGTTTGTCACTTTATGGTCTGTTTCATGTTCATTAATAATTATAACAAATTATAACACTCCATCAATTGATTTCTAACATAAAAGTGTGATTTGCATAACAATAATGATACAAAGTAAGAGAATAGGACGTAAATTGTAGTACATTTCTTTCAAGCTTTGAAAGTAAGTTAATTTGAATTTGAATTAGATGTTTCAAATGGAGATGCATTTTCAATTCTTTAACAATTACTGAGTGATGGGCACTGGTATGAACTTTATGTGTCTTTGTACTTTAACATGTGGAAAAGCAATAAGGAGGCACATGTAATTACACTACAGTGTAGTAAAGTCAGGAGAAGGAAGTGGCAACCCACTCCAGTATTCTTGCCTGGGAAATTCCATGGACAGAGGAGCCTGGTGGGCTACAGTCCATGGGATCGCAGAGTCAGACAGGACTGAGTAACTGAGCATGTACATGGTAAAGTAAATGGCAGGTGGACAGACAAGGTACTCTGGGATTTCTAAGGTGGACCTAGGTTAATGTGGAGGAGGTGATGATTGAGCAGAATTTTGGGTAGATGATGACAGATCATTCCAGAATTATGGGAACTGTAAACCAGAACACAGAAGAAAGAAATAACAGGATTACATGCAGAGCAAAGCATTTGGGAGCTCATTAAGCTCCTTAAGCACCACACCTCATAAAGTGGGGAGAGGTGGTTAATGAGGCAAGAAGAAAAATGACACTAAAAAAGAGAATTTTCTTAATATAAGACTCCTTTGTATCAGTGGATGGTAAAATTGATATGAGTGGCCTTGTCAACTTAGAAATAAGGTAAAAGATGTGGGAGATATGAGACTTTTACACTAAGCTTTTACCTCTGCTGATCTTTATTGATACACTAGTTTCCTTAGTGTATGGAAACTGTGGTTGCAAGTATTCAATGGCTCCACATGTTAGCCTTCTATTATCTCTGATAAGAGCTAGGATACCCCAGAAATCTTAGAGCATGACTCCACCCATTCATATCCACTCCTATTGGTTACTCCTATTCAGTCTGCTGACTGTACATGTGCATGTATGTGTTAAACATAGAATGCACGCCTGTGCTCCAGGCTCTAATATCCAATTGTCTGGTCAATATTTCCAATTGATTATATTGTGTGTGTGTGTCTGTACTAAGTCACTTCAGTCGTGTCCAACTCTGTAGACTGTACTCCACCAGGCTTCTCTGTCCATGGGATTCTCCAGGCAAGAATGCTGGAGTAGATTGCCATGCTCTCCTCCAGGGGATCATCCCCAACCAGGAATCTCTTACATCTCCTTCGTTGTCAGGCAGGTTCTTTATCATTAGCTCTACCTGGGAAGCCCAGCCCAGCTAACCCTGATCTCCCCTGTTACATTCCTGGGCTTCCATGCTTCCTGTGGTTTCCTTGTCCTTTGAATCAGTAACAATGAGCTCACACAGCTGTTTGTTTAGGTGGTTCTTTGAGACCTGAGGCATCTGAAGTATGTAAGTGAAAGAAAGAAAGTGAAGTCACTCAGTCATGTCTGACTCTTTGTGACCGCATGGACTGTAGCCCCCCAGGCTCCTCCATCCATGAGATTTTCCAGTCAAGAGTTCTAGAGTGGGTTGCCATTTCCTTCTCCAGAGGATCTTCCCAACCCAGGGATGGAACCCGGGTCCCTTGCATTTTAGGCAGACACTTTACTGTCTGAGCCACCAGGGAAGTCTCTTGAAGTATATGCTTCATTCTTATTCCAGAGCTTAACAGATAACAGAGATATAAAACTCGGAGGAAACAACAAAGCAGAGCTGGGAATGAGGAGGAGGCATATATGGTTCACAGCAGCTCCAAGTCTCCCTCCCAGTTATCCCAAGAGACAGTGTGATAATGGGCAATGATGTGTTTACTGAAAAAAGATAAACATCCTTCCAGCCAAACCTGTTCATGTGTCATCAGGCAGGGTAACGCCAACATTTGAATCTCTTCAAGAAAGCTGGAGGGGTTGAGTTCTAGAATTTTTTTTTAAAAAGTGGGCATCTGAACACCAACTGAATTTCACCTTTTTAGAAACTGAATGCATTATATTGGTCATTTATATAAATCATTCAGTGAATTTATCCGTAGAAATTAAAATATTTTTTTAAGTACTTGCTTATTCCCTAAGTCATGTCCAGCTCTGTTGAAACCTCATGGACTAGAGCCTGCCAGGCTCCTCTGTCTGTGGGATTTCCCAGGAAAGAATATTGGAGTAGGGGCTTCCCTGGTGACTCAGTGGTAGAGAATCCCCCTGCCAGTGCAGAAGAAATGGGTTCAATTTCTGGTCCAGGAAGATCCCACATGCCTCAGAGCAACCAAGCCTGTGTGCCACAGCTATTGAACTTTGCTCTAGGGGGCCCAGAAGCCACGCCTACTGAGCCCACATGCTGCAACTGCTGGAGCCAGTGTGCCCTAGAGCCTGTGCTCTGCAGCAAGAGAAGCCCCGCAGTGAGAAGCTTGTGCCCTGCAGCTGGGGCGTAGACCCCCGCGCTGCAACTGGAGAAAAGTCCATGCCCAGTAATGAAGACCCAGCACAGCAAAGGCAAACAAATAAATAAAAATTTAAAAAATAAAGAATACTAGAGTGGGTTGCCATTTCCTTCTCCATTTTAAGTACTAATGTTTTGCCGACTACATGCATAATAGTTATCTAATAAATATAATGACTGTACATACATGGATATGCATAAATCTTGATGCTTATACTGTTTGGGGATGCAGATAAACCTACTTACAACTTTCGCTCACTATTGTCACTGAAAACGTCTGACATGATTTTTCATTCTTGCCATGTACTTTGGAAATGGAATTTCAGAGGGCATTTCAGGTGGCATATTTGGGACAGTAAAGCTATTCCCTTGGTGATGGTTGTAAGGTCTGTTCCCTAAAGGCAAAGCATAACGAATCAGCTCCTCTCTCTTATCCTAAAGCATCTCAAGTAAAATAGCAATCAGAAGAGATACGCATTTAGCAGGGGCTGTATTGCCTGGAGAATCCCAGGGATGGGGGAGCCTGGTGGGCTGCCGTCTATGAGGTCGCACAGAGTCAGACACGACTGAAGCGACTTAGCAGCAGCAGCAGCAGTACTTAGGTTACATTATCAGTGATCCTGTGTCTGCAGCCCTCAGCCCACGTAAATGGTGGGATTATTTCGTCTCATGCTCTACAAAGGCGGAAGTCAGCTGGGGCTGCTCGCAGACCTGCACCTGCTTCCTCTGCCTTTGTCCTCATAATTTTCGAGTGTGTGTTCAGGGAGCATAAGGTCACATGAGGCAGAATTGGCCTAAAAAGACTCTCATTAACCAACGCTTGGGATTTAAAAAATGAGGAGATAATTTTTCGGCCACTTTTGGAAAATTACTTTCAGGATCACTAATTTTAAAATCGTTACAAGACTTAAAGGAAAAAACAAAAACTAAAAATATCCCCAGAAATCCTCTAATTCTATCAGAATGGCATGCTGAAGTGGAGGGTGAGGTTTGGGATGTGTTGAATCTAGTTACAGCAGATTCAGTCTATTTAAGAAAGGTGGTTCGTGTTCTTAAATAGCCATCATTATGGCTATCAGATAAACTGGTTAAATCTCCATCGAGAAATTAGAAAGGTTAAAGAAGGGAGTATGGGGAAAACAAAAAAATAGGCAGAAAATAATAGTAGAGTATGGCATCCTTGGTGGCTCTGTGGTACAGAATCAACCTGCCAATGCAGGAGATGTAGGTTCAATCCCTGGGTCAGGAAGGGACCCACTCCCAATATTCTTGCCTGGAGAATCCCACTGACAGAGGGGCTTGTGGGCTACAGTCCATGAAGTTGCAGAGTCAGACATGACTGAGTGACTGAACACACATATAAACATGTAGGTTTGCATAGATAGTTTAAAATAGCATAAGAAATACAGAGATGAGAAAAAGAAACGTGAATTTATGCATTCTTCAGGAGAACTTTCTTGTCAAATTTTCCATTTTGTTTTTTTTTTCAATATGATGTCTCTCCTGATCTGCTATGGATTCATGGTTGCTCCTTTTTTGCAAATTAAGAACTCATGTTCTCAATTTTATGCACATGTATTAGCAATTGATCTTTTAAAGAATAATAGAATACCATATATCAGTCAGATGCAGGAATGATTTTGTAATACCAATTTTATGCATTTCTGCATCACAATGGCAATATAAATACTATCAAATGGCCATGTGCAGTAATTATTACAGAGTTCTGTAGTCAGAATGAAGCTTCTTTTGGAAATGACCATGGATTGCTCTGCAGTTGCTAGAACAGACACAAAGATAGATAATAATAGAACATTCCAGCAAATGCCATATGGGCATGGGAAAAAGGGACGAGTACCAGGGCAGTGAGATTAAGCCAGATGATGGATTTTGAAAGAACAAACTGAAATAGAGTGGAATGTGCAAGAATTACTTCAGTTAGTTCTATTAGCTAAATGAATCCTTAAATATGCTATGTTAAGCAGATTTTAAGTTATATGTAAGGATAACAAGAGCATACTTGTTGAAATCATCATCAACACCAGTTTTTACTTGCATATTTGGGAAAAGGCACGTCATTCACAGAATTTTAAATTGCAATCTAAAATCTGATAGCTATTAAGGGTCATTTATGATCATAATAAAATAGGCCATGCATGGTTTTCAATGCTAATGAAACAAGATTTTGTTCTTAACTATGGTAGAATAATTACACATGAGAAATTTTCTAAAACCCAATAAACACCTTCAAATATATAAATCAGATTGCTGTTAGGTTTTAACATTCCCCTTCCATCCAAATGAGTGTCTCTCAATATTAAAAATGTTTTCCAGAATTTAGGTAAAAAATAAAGTTTACTGATAGATCAAGGACTTTGGGAATATCACAAATGAGCATAAATGCATAGATGTCTAGTTAAGGTCCTAGGCAATTTCCCCTTGAATTAGAATGTATTTTTTCATCTTCAAGTTCAAGCCTTTATTTGCAATTCCAGGATTTTAAATTTCATCAGACTTGTCATCACAGTTCAGCATAGAAACCTAATATTTCCTACTGACTGGCTCTGATGATTTTGCTTTCCTTATTCCTAGACAAAATGTTTTTGTTAATGGCATTTAATTTCACATTTAGTTGGCTCACCTCGATGTATCCAGCTCAGTGTGTTGCTATCACTTTATTGTTAGAAATGTATAAATTTAGCATATTTATAGATTTCCCTGAAGAACATAAGGTGGTCGTGATCCTCTATGATGTTTATTCAGGTTGTCCCCAGTTGTAACATCATGCTAACTGTAGTGCAGTATCATAACCAGGAACATGACATTGATTCAATCTGTCACTCTTATTCGGATTTCATCAGTTTCACCGGCATTTATTTTAAAGTCACAGGTACTTCCCTCCCTGGCAACAACCAGTATGACCTCCATCCCTCTACTTCTGTCATGTCAAGAAAGTAGGTTATTTTCACACAGCTTAAAGTCCTTGAAATCTATAAACTGCTGAGTCAATAATATGTTCCTTTTTTTGCTGAATGATATGGACTTACTCTATTTATTATAGCATCCTCCAATTGAAAGATATCTGAGCTGTTTCTAATTTGGGTCTATTGCAAATAACACTGGGTTTCCCAGGTAGCACTAGTGATAAAGAATCCTCCTTCCAATGCAAGGGACGAGGGTTCGATCCCTGGGTCAGGAAGATGCCCTGGAGAAGCAAATGGTGACTCGCTTCAGTATTCTTGTCTGGAAAATCCCATCAACAGAGGAGCCTGGCCAGCTACAGTTCCTGGGATCACAAAGAGTTGGATGTGACTGAGTGACTGAGAACACACACAAAATTGTGCATATATTTGAGTACAGGTTTCTGAGATATATGAGATTTAATTTCTCTAGAATAAACATGCAAGAATAAAATTGCTTGATTACATGACACATTTTTGTCTAGTGAGAAAAGAATTTCCATACACTTTTCCAAAAGGACTGCACCAGTTTGCAATCCCTGTGGCAAAGAGATCAGTTTCTCCACATTCTTTTCTACGTTTGAAATTGACTCCATTTTTTTAAAACTTTAGCTCTTCTTGTAGGTGTGATATCTCTGTATCCTTTTATTTCACATTCCCTTAAGGACTAAATATATTGACCATCTCTTTATTTTTAAACAGATTGACCATCTGTTTATTTTTTGTCTGTATGTTCTAAGTAAATTCTCTTCAAATCTTTTGCCCCTTTCCAATTAGTTTATTTTGTTTTTGATTTTTAATGCCGGTGTTTTCAGAGCTCTTTATACATTCTAGATAATATATCTTTGCCCTATATGCGAATAGCAAATATTTTCTCCTAGTCTATAGTTTCTCTACATCTTCCTAACAGGCTTTTTTTTTTTAAATAAATGATTTTCAGTTTACCATTTCTTTTTCTTTTTCTCCTTTATGGATAATTTATTTGATGTCAGGTCTCTCTTTGCCCAGGCCTAAATCTAAGAATTTCTTCTGTTTTTAAAATTGTAAATAGGTTTATAGTTTCAGTGAACACAATTTTCTAAATATCTCTCCCAATACTGATTTCTTTTTTTAATATAAATTTATGTATTTTAATTGGAGGCTAATCACTTTACAATATTGTATTGGTTTTGCCATACATCAACATGAATCTGCCACAGGTATACACGTGTTCCCCATCCTAAACCCCCCTCCCACCTCCCTCCCCATACCATCCCTCTGTGTCATCCCAGTGCACCAGCCACAAGCATCCTGTATCATGTATCGAACCTGGACTGGTGATTCGTTTCATATATGATATTATATATGTTTCAATGCCATTCTCCCAAATCATCCCACCCTCTCCCTCTCCCACAGAGTCCAAAAGACTGTTCAATACATCTGTGTCTCTTTTGCTGTCTCACATACAGGGTTATCGTTACCATCTTTCTAAATTCCATATATATGTGTTAGTATACTGTATTGGTGTTTTTCTTTCTGGCTTACTTCGCTTTGTATAATAGGCTCCAGTTTCATCCACCTCATTAGAACTGATTCAAATGTATTCTTTTTAATGGCTGAGTAATACTCCATTGTGTATATGTACCACAGCTTTCTTATCCATTCATCTGCTGATGGACATCTAGGTTGCTTCCATGTCCTGGCTATTATAAACAGTGCTGCAGTGAACACTGAGGTACATGTGTCTCTTTCAGTTCTGGTTTCCTCGGTGTGTATGCCCAGCAGTGGGATTACTGGGTCATAAGGCAGTTCTATTTCCAGTTTTTTAAGGAGTATCCACACTGTTTTCCATAGTGGCTCTACTAGTTTGCATTCCCATCATCACTGTATGAGGGTTCCCTTTTCTCCACACCCTCTCCAGCATTTATTGCTTGTAGACTTTTGGATTGCAGCCATTCTGACTGGCGTGAAATGGTACATCATTGTGGTTTTGATTTGCATTTCTCTGATAATGAGTGATGTTGAGCATCTTTTCATATCTGTGTTAGCCATCTGTATGTCTTCTTTGGAGAAATGTCTATTTAGTTCTTTGGCCCATTTTTTGATTGGTTCGTTTATTCTTCTGGTATTGAGCTTCAGGAGTTCCTTGTATATTTTTGAGATTAATTTTTTTTCAGTTGCTTCATTTGCTGTTATTTCTCCCATTCTGAAGGCTGTCTTTTCACCTTTCTTATAGTTTCCTTTGTGTTGCAGAAGCTTTTAATTTTAATTAGGTCCCATTTGTTTATTTTTGCTTTTATTTCCAGTATCCTGGGAGGTGGGTCATAGAGGATCCTTCTGTGATTTCTTTTTCCATGTATTCATTTATGCAACTTTATTAGTGGTTACTTTATTTGTTATTAATATAATATAACAACTTACAATCTACTCATTGCCATTTTCATTGCTATTTAATGGTGCCTGCATATTTTGATACATTGCATTTTTATTTTCATTCACATATGTATAACTGAATTTCTTCAAGCAGCATATAGTTGAATCATATATATTTTTAATACACTCTGACATCTCAGACATAGAAATAAGAGAATGTGATCTAAGACCAAGTCTGCCTGTCCCCAACTATTTGAGTTTTTCCATCCCAGGCTTTAGGCATAAGATTTAGTAAATAAATTCCCATTTTTAACTCACACATATTCCAGAATACTCCACCATCTAAATTTCCTCCAAATGTGTACCTGTGAACATAAGATTTCTAGCCACATAACATGCCCTACTCCCCACCCCTTCTTAATATTTCTTTCTTGTTGAGCCTCACTGTGAAATTCTGATATATTGTTTTACATAAATTTTTCCTGCTTCATATTGAGACACAATTGGCTAATTGCTTGAGTTTTAGCTTTTGCAAAGCTATTAACTGAATGTACCATGTTCTTACTCTCTATTTCATACTCCACTATATTTTAAGAGAATTCTTAGGTAGACAGAAGCATCTTTCATCTGAGCTTGTTATGAACTGTATGGCTTAGGCAACATATCAGTATTTATTTGTGCTTTCAAGTATAAATATGTATTCAAATAGCTTGATTATCTTCAATTTTCTCTCATCAGGGTCTGACAAATTCCCTTACAGAACAGTGGGATGAGAGCTGTACACAAATCTCATTCACTCACTCTACTCTGATCAAAAGCAGTGGTTCTCTGTAATACTGACCCACTGATTTAAGACAAGCTAGACGCATCTTTCGTGCCATGAGAAATTCCTTCCTGGGCTTTCATGCAAATATACGCGTGGTACATCCTCTCTAAAATCCTAGCAGATCTGCTGACGTGGTCATTGCTGGATCCTTAAAGGCCGAGGGCAAAGTAAAATACAGAGATCATGAATCACAGTAGACAGAGTTTTCTCCTGGAACGTTTGCAAAGGGGCTCTGGCCAGGAGGCACTGTGGCTGCCAGCTCTTCCATGGACCTTCCCAGTGATGTTTGCACTTTGTCCTGTTATCAGCCAATCTTAGCTATCACCTCCCTGTGTCCTTTCTTAGCCTCCAAAATGCGCTTCCTTCTAGAATCATCAAAGATGTCTTCTCTTGGCATACCCGTGGCCTGGTCCTGGATTCTCCTGTTTCATTGGACTTAACTTCAGGCCTCTGTCCTTATGGAGGATAAAGTCCTTTGTGTCTTCCAACTGTCTTATTTTTTAATAATTCATCAGGAACAGGATGTTAATTACAATTACTCAAATGAATTATTATAGAAATAAATGCACATGGTCAGGAATATACATGTATAAAAATACTTAGAACCATATGAAAAGAGGATTTTTTTTTAAGTTAAAGCACTTGACTTGATGTTAGACTTTAGCCTGCTTCTGGAAATATCCTGTAATACTAGAAACCCCTTATATTCATGAGTTATAAAGTCTGTTTTTATAGAAAGGCAAATATAAAGGAATGCCCTTGTTTAACTTTTCTCCTTCTCTTTTCTTTGCACATCTTAATTATAGCCATTTCCTTTGGAAATTATTTTTGGACTGTGTTACTCTAATCATCTATTTAAAAATTATTTTGGGAAAATTCTTACTAAAAGAATTCTGGCTCCAAATAATGACTATGATACTCTGGGGTTGGGGGCTTAGTCATATCTCAAAAGAACTGAATCTCTGCTCCCACTAAATTTCTGCTCTTCCCCATCATTCAGCCATTGTACCTCCACTTCCGCTTAGTTTCTCCTCTGCCCTGTAGAATGCGTGGTGCCACACCTGAGAAACTCGAATGACTGCCTATCACTTCACCTCAATTAACTGCCCTGGGTCTCTCGTCTGTGAAAGGACACAGCAGAGGCTGCCTGATCAAACACGTACCCCCCAGATACAAAGGGCGGGATGTGGCCTCCCTGTCACCGTGCAGCTGACGGGGAAACCGCCTGCACATACACGCCAGATGCGGTGCTAAGGGGGCTGCGTTTGAGCCCTCCGCCCCACCTGTCAGCCTGCTGTGTTACAGTTTAATGAACGCCGGAGAAGTAAAGAGCTCCCTCCTCAGAATGGTAAAGACTCCAGAAATAAGTCAGAGTGGCTTTTGCCTCGTTCTTTCCACGAATGTCGTTTTTGATAATCAACGTGCTTTGTGACAGATGTCTTTGGAACTGAATGAATCTGACATAATAATTTGTATGTTTCCATGACTTGGTCTCCAACCTGCCCATTTCACAGATGAGTGAGGCAGTGTACAGAGAGGATATTTGAGTCAGAACCTGTGAATTCAATGGGCCGCACCTTACAAAACGGGCATTTTCCTATTGCCTGGCATTTCCCTAAAATAAGTGAGGATTTTTAGGGTCAAGGAGAATCATCACTACTTTAGAATTTCCATGCAAGTTTAATAATGAATATATAACATTAATATACATCTTGGGTTGAATTTCTAGCTAATATTGAAGATCAAGTTCTGAAATATCAATAGGATTTTTGTGTCAAAACAGAAACAAACCACTTGTTTTTACCTTGAAAATATCAATTGTATTTAATGATCCTGGGAATTTATTTCCAAATTATTTTTAAGACAAGTAGATTCAGGATAATAGAGGACATGGGATCACACTAAATAAGCATATAATATTTATGCAGTTTATGATAAATTCAAGTACCCCCTATGTCATATAGCAAGTTTTCAACTTGATTTGAATGATCCCAGGAAAACTGAAATCCTTAAGAACTGATTGAATTCTCTCTCATAAGATAACACTTCATTGTGCTTCACGAAACAGAATATTAGAAAACAGTTCGTTTGCACAAAATATGGGCTCCCATGGTGGCTTAGTGGTAAAGAATATGCTTGCAGTGCAGGAGATACTGGCTTGATCCCTGGGTTGGGACGATCCTCTAGAAGAGGAAGTGGCAACCCACACGAGTATTCTTGCCTGGGAAATCCAATGAATAGAGGAGCCTGGTGGGCTACAGTCTATGGGGTCACAAGAGTCAGACACAACGTAGCAACTGAACCACCAATACCATATTTTTAAAAGAATATAAAGCAAGTCCAATTTTTAACCTTCTAAAGGAAAAAAGGCGGTGGGGGTGGAAACTTGCCTGCTATCTTTCTTTTCCTTGTCATTTTAAACGTGACACAAATTTTGATGTCAGCATTTTGAACCTGTTATTTACTATAGCTTCAAGCCAGTGCCCTACTGGCTGCTTGCTGTTTGGGGCTGAGCCAGTGGGTGATGAGGTATTATGCAATTTAAAATAGCCCGAGGAAGCCTCATGGCAAAGTTTGCAGTTCATTCGGTGCATGTGTGTGTATATATATATATATTTTTTTCTAGTTATGTTATTTTATTTTTGAAAATCCACATTCAAATGGGGTTAAACAGAGTTATATTTTGGAGTGGAGCCAAAACATCATGAAAGCTATACATGCTATTTAGGACAGAGTGCTTCCCAACTTAATGATAGTTATTTTCCTGTCAACTGCCATTCTGCAGGCAAATATTAATCTGAGCACAGGCTGCACTCATTGTCTCGAGGTAGGCAGATATACAAAACTCCATAATAATTTTGCCATCTCAGGAGAAATATCTTCAATGTGTACCTTATGAGTAAAGAAAAGATGAAGAAGGAGCCATTATTTATGTCACCTCTTATGTGACAATCGTTAGGCACTGTCTTGTTATAGAAAGTCTTTCAGGAGGTGCTACATAAAATGGCATTAATTGTCTAGTCCTTTTAGTCAAATCTAAGTAAAATTTTTTTTTACCTGATTTCAAAATATCTTGATTGATTCTTTTTTGATATCATTCAAACATACTTCATTGAGGAACTCATGCCAGAAAGAAAATGATAACAAACACACAGAGAAATATGAAAGACTAGTATTTTCTGACCAAAATATGGCCTTCATTAAATGTGACTGTGTTAAAATTCCACACAAATAATTTTCATTTACCAAGAATGAATACACAAAACATTCTCTCTCACTCACTGTGACTCACTTTCCCCCAATTTACTATTTGAATAAAAGTCACAGTAACATGGCTTATGAATTTGATTATGCAAATCTCTTTTAAAGCTTCAAATAGCACATGATAGATATAAAAATTAGTTGAATAATCATGCACCATCTTCCTAACAGGGAAAAATATTTTGTGAGAAAAACAAATGTTTGGGTCATGTAAACTGAGTAGAAAATAAAATGATAAATATTGATTTAAGGATGCCTTTAATACACAGTCAAAATTGATAAATCCAATTTATCTAACATCTGAATTTGTCTTTTTTTTCTCTTTTTTTTTACAAATACAGTCACCTACTGCTATACAGTGGTTGTAAATAAGCACTCAGCATCTTCACTGTCTTCTGGAATTAGCTTAATACAGTTTCCCTTTAGTAATAATAGTATATGAAAAATACAAACCTTATTTTTTCTATAATCAAACTTATTAAAAACAATATTAGAGCTTTGTGAAGCTAAATTGCTCTGTGAAATAAACCTTGAGATAATAAAGCAAATAAAATTTAGATTTTATTAAAATGTATCCTGATAAAATTTCCCTATGGTTTGCCAATCACAGTGATTAAATGTGTTATTTCTACAGCATACTTATTATATATTTATAATATATGGTGTATATTATAATATTATATATTGTATATATATTATAATATATAGTATATGGTATATATATTATAATATATGCTATATATTATATGGTATTATAATATCAAATTACTCTTAGTAGAAATATTTTCTCTGTTTTCTGTAAAATATCAATTATTAGTTGAATTCATATTGATTAAATAATTAGATGTTTTACTATTTTTAAAATTTTGGAGATAAATAACTTCCCAATATTTTAATAAATATGTTGCTCTTTTCTCAATATTCAGTCCTTCATGTAGTACCATATGTAAAATGATATGAATAATACAATGGAATTTAGAGGTAAGTTTTTTTAATAGTTTTTACCAGACAGAAAGGAATAATGAGGTAAGACTGTATGCAGTGTAATCAGAGTCATCAGAAATCTTAAATAACATCATGGAGGCTAAAACACAACAGAACAGCATCTTTAGAATCCTCCAGGGGTTGCTTTTCCAACCTGGAATAATGTCTGCAGACAAAGTATTAATTATTATAATCAAATCAATATACTTTCTTGGAACTGCATTCCTGTGTTAGAATACAATGAATAAAACAACTTAATGTTTGTTGTTGATGACTCGATCAATTGCTGGGAAGTTAATTCAAGAGCTCATTTTATTGAATCCTTAGGATATGGTCAGACATTATATCATACTCCCTCAACTCAGCTACTTCATGACGTGTACCAGGGTTAGACAAACAGACAAGATGGTTGCTCTTAAGAGTCAGTAGGGTAAACTATCTCTTAAATACTTTCCTTATAAAGATTGACTAGGAAGAGCTGAAATTGACCACAGTTGACCCTAAGTTACTATGGAAGTCTTCAACAACTCCAGAGTTCCAAGAGAGTTGCATGAGAAGATTCTGCCAGTTCAGTTGGGGTGTAGGTGGGAGACAGATTCTTGATGCTTCCTACTCTGATGTCTTCTGGGAACCCTCTTTTGAAATGTTTATGTATTTTTTGACATCTTTGGAATTTTTGTGATGTGCCGAACTATCTACTTGTACAAGTATTTTCTCTATTTTTAGATTTTCTCCTTTCCTCTAGCTCCAAGTAGAATATTATAAAATAAGTTTCTGTCTTTCATCTTTGATCAGCAAAAATGAAGTTCCGTGCGGATTCCTTTGACTTTCATTAAGACCATTTCTAGAGAAAGTCTAGTTGTCAAGTATTGTCTAAATGAAATAGAAGAGCTTATGAGTCTGGACTATTTAGAAATCCATGGAATGAAGGACAGAAACTGTCTTTTGCAGACCTGGTCACAATCATGAAATGCCCAAATTCTTTGTACACATCTCTCAAACTATGAGTTTTTGTAAGATAGTTCTTTAGCTAAGGAGTATTGAAGGTCATGGTGTTCAATATTTTACCAAGTACTCTTTGGACTGAAAAAAAAGATTATTTGGAGGATTAAATTGTAATATCTGGATGTCCATCATTGTTTGGAGCAAAAAACAAATTGTTATTATTTACTGCATTTATTAATGTATCTAGAGCTTCTTGTACTTGCTAGGTCCACCATTATTCTTTTCATTGCTATGGTGGAGGATTCAAGCAGTGGTATCTGCAAGGATTTAGATCCATGAGCAAGAGGAGCAAAGGCTCAAATCTAGTTCCTGAACTAAAGGTTAAGGCCTGAGTTTGAAGTCTTAAGGGTAGGAAATGACTTTTTAATCATTTCCCCCTAACTTACCCTCTCATTTCTATCTCCCCCATCAGTCACCACCCCCCAGCCCTGAGGCATGCAAATAACTTCCTTTCCCAAGTCTTCGTCCTTCCAAAGAATGTTAATGTATTCAATGCTGATATTCAATAAAATCTCATTTCTATTTTTCATTTTGACACATTTATATATTTTATTCATTTATTATCTAATTTCATACCAATATTTCCCAAGGTGATTAAAATCTATGTTTATTTGCTAAACATTTTTGAGTATATGATCTGTGTAATGACACAAAGATTTTAAGCAAATAATATGGGAACTGGCCTCCAGGATCTAACCGTTTAATGAATAAAATGGATAATTTTGTAACTATATGTAATTGCAGAATCAGAAACTCATTGTGAGGTATTATGTGCCAGGAAATACTGGAAGAATGAAGGATGTTAGTGATGATACTACTAGTACTAATGACAACTACTCTGTGTAATGCTTACAACAGGTCAGCTCTCTAATCTCTTTCTACAAGTATAGTAGAGCACTGAGATGAATCAGATGGGCTTATGATTCAATGCATGCTTACTCTTATCCTTCACCTTGAACTCATCACCTCTGCAAACCTAAGCCATCCTCTCTTCCCCCTGCTCTATCAAAAATAAAAATGAAAGCCCTTATCTTCTAATGAGAGTGTGTAGGTAAGGTGTGGAAATGTTTGTTTAGTTGCTAACTCATGCCTGACTCTTTGGTGACCCCCTGGACTGTAGCCCATCAGGCTCTTTTGTCCCTTGGATTTCCCAGGCAAGAATAGTACAGTGGGTTGCCATTTGGTGTGGAGATGAGGGGATAGAAAAAGACTGCATTGAATGGGATGTAGAGTGGTCAGAATCCCAAAGTAGTCACCCAAGGATATATTCACCCACAGTTGACCATGCCCACCTGAACATAGCAAGATTTCCTGGGACAGTGACAAATTTGGAAGAATTTAGTTCAACCTCTCAGTCTTAGGGGAACCTAAGAAATCTGTCTGTAGAAATCCTCCCTGGTTATTTCATAAATCTCATAATAACATCATCCCACATATTATACTAGTTTTCAGTCACTAAGTCCTCTTTGACTCTTTGCAACCCCAAAACTGCAGCCCACCAGGCTTCCCTGTCCTGCACAAACTTCCAGAGTTTGCTCAAAGTCATCTCCATTGAGTCAGTGATGCTATCTAACTATTTTATCCTCTTCCACCCTCTTCTCCTCCTGCCCTCAATCTTTCCCAGCATCAGGGTCTTTTCTAATGAGTCAGCTCTTCGCGTCAAGTGGCGGAAGTATTGGGGCTTCAGCATCAGTCCTTCCAATGAATACTCAGTGTTGATTTCTTTTAGGATTGTCTGGTTTGGTCTCCTTACAGTCCAAGGGACTCTCAAGAGTGTTCACCACCACCACAATTTGAAAGCATCAATTATACTATAGCAAGACTATATTGTTTTATCTTAGTTCTTACAGCAACCCTCTGAGGTAGATGTTCACATCACCTCTTTTACTGTTCCATTGAAAGAAAGAAAAGCACAGAAAGCTGAACAAGGTGCTCAGGAAAGAACAGAGATTCTATGAAGGAACAGGTTTCAAAACCCATACTGCTTAGCTCTGCACTTTAATGACTACCGATGAAGATGATCACATAAATTAATAGGTAAAGGAAAAACAGGGGAAGTGACATGTAAAATAAATTATGAATCATAAGAAAAATTTTATTTAATCTTTCTTTTAATATGAATCCATACTGATAATTTAATACAAATCCAGACTCAAAATCCGTCTGCTAATTTGGGTATTATTGTAGAGGATTCAGGGAATTTAAATCCTAACCCATAGAAACAGGGCATTATTTCATTATGCCTTAAGATCCATAGGCATCAGATGGCTCAGGGTATCATGATAATAATTATACAAGATTAAATATAATATTAAGAATACTACATATTAAACATAAATGTCATGGATATTTTTTTTTTAAGCTGAGTTTTTCCTCTTACACAGCAATTGGCAAATTTTGGACCCTCATGAGAATCTGTCTTCTCTAAATGGTAAATACTTGATCAGAGAAAGACTGAACATCTACCCCTGAGAGCCAGATAAGAAACAGGTCATCCACCAAGAGATTAATTGTTGACCTGAAAAATAACCTAGCCCCGGTACCTGGTTGAATCTCACTGCTCTGTGTCCTGTTGACCTGGCCCTCCATGGGGGCCATAAGGAGAAGGCAGAAGGAAGCTGGATGGAACGAAGTGGACAGCTCACCCTGGAAGTCTGAAAGCCCTGGCATTATTGGAGAGATTCATCATTTATCATTGAAGAAGTTCAAGGACGTAATTAACCTTTGAGGATTTATCCTTTTCCCTCGTACGCCACCACCACCCCTGCCCGCCCCACCAACCCTGATGTTAAAAGGGACACACCATAAAAGAGCATCATAAAATGGGCAAAGGGGAAAATGCATAAAAGGTAATAGAAAGAGGAAGTTGGAATATAGGTCTCCTTGCTCAGCATTTCCTTTGCTGGGAACTGGGGCAGAGCCTGCTGATTCTCTGCTGAAATGATCATGAGGACTCACTTTCATTATGAGTTTCAAGGATCTAGGGAAATTCATTTTTTTCCCATCCCTTTAAAAAAAATGCTGCTTTTTACGACTTCCTTTGAATATCATACCCTTTCTAAGGAAAAAAAAAATCATTTCCTAGACTCCAAGGTTTCTAGAACACCATGGTTCTTCCTTATCTCAGGAGGAATCTAAACATAAAATGGTTGCAAAAATTATATGTATATAAGATAAACTTTTAGAAAATGCAATCAATAAAACTAATGTTAACTGTCTATGATATATACAAAGTATAAAATACACATCAGAGTGATACTAACTCTTTAAAAGAATGGTCATCTATTGAGTATAAGAAATCAAAAAAATGTGAAATGGCTTTAAATGAATTCATTATTTGATAACTTTATTGTTTCCTAAGAGAAGTGTCATCTGACACAAATGTGGGGGAAAAGGTAAACATCTCAGATTCAAGAGGGCATGTCACTGCTTTATCATTTTCTGTACATTTTCTCATACATTTAAATTTTAAAAAGTACTACTTATTCAGTTCCTCATGGATATCATCCACTGAACTCTTGTTCTGTGACAAGCATTTATTGCATATTTTACTGTTCAGTAATATTAGTACTCAAGTAAGTTTGGAATTATTAATCTTGTGTTAGCTATGAGGCCTGAGGCAAAGAAAGATGACATCACGTCCTCAATTTTCTATGCAGTGGAAATACAAGATTCAAATTCAGTCATCAGTTAGAAGCTCATACTCTTTCTACATATAAGAGTTTTGGGGATTGCATTAATTACTTCCATCTTGTGGAAGTACAGTTTGTAGTATTAGAGTAAAATTAAATTTAGCTCCTAGTTTGGGCTATTGGAGCTTCCTCAGTGGCTCAGATGGTGAAGAATCTGCCTGCAATGCAGGAGAGCTGGGTTTGATCCCTGTTTGGGGAAGGTCCCTGGAGGGGGAATGGCTACCCACTCCTGTATTCTTGCCTAGAGAATTTCCTGGATAGAGGAGCCTGGTGGGCTATAGTTCATGGGTCGCAAAGAGTCAGACATGACTGAGTGACTAAATCACTTGGGTCTATTAACTTATATAATTACAATAGCTACAAGCAGATTCTATTTGCAAATCCTTACTGCAATTTGAAAATATTTATCCTTTTGAGACAGAAGAATATGTTTCATTATCTAGTTATTTCTAGAAATAACCCTTTCCAACTCTGGCATTATACAGTACCCTACATGTGGTTTGTATTCTCCTGATTGTATTATTTTCCTCTTCTCAACACATATTATTAAAAAAATACATATTATTTTTCATTGTAATAAATCTTAGTGAAATGCTCTTAATAAAAATTGTAATTAAAGTGTCTTCTAGGAAAAATGTTATTGCAATTTCACTGTATAAATATCTATATTTTAAATGATTTCTGAAATTAAAATATTTGCCTCAAAATTTAGATAACATGTACAGTAGACTCAGAAAATAAAACAGAAAATATAAAGCTTGGAATTAATACAGCTAAAAACATGGAGTTAACACATAAATACTTTTCTGATAATACTGTACCATATACATCTTTAAAGTATCATTACAATTTGAATCCCTGTATCCACAATGCTACAGTTTCCATTTGCTCATTCAACATATTTTAATCCCTTTTTCTTCTGTTATACATACGCCACCTTTTAAACAATCTTGGTAATCCTTAAGTGGTATAACATGACCATAACTGCAAACATTTAAAATAATGTACCAAACAACATGGGATTCCTTGATTCATTATATCCTCATATTTCTTGACAGAAGAATGTGCTGTTGATGGAAACAACTTGTAAAAAGTGTATACTCATGGTTTCTACAGGGCATGAATAGCCTCACAACTAAACCCTGACACATTTATCATAGCTTAATTTTTTTAGCCTGTATTTTTTATGTCTCATCAAGGTCCAATATGCTTGTAGACACTAAATGAATATTTTTAAAAAGTTAAGTACACTTTTTAATATAAGAAGGTTGTTTATACAGCCACAAAACAGGGAGTGACTTGAAAGGTTATATGGACTTAAAATACACAGAGCAAAGAATCAGTAGATGTTCCTCCCTGTGTCACTAATCAGATACTTGAAAAGGTCACTTAATAACACAGCGCTTCTCTTCCCTCAAATTGAAATGAAGGCTGATTAGATAGACAAATTTAGAAGCCCTTTGAGTGCTAGTTTTCTGTTATCATTTTTTCCTAAAGAGCAAGAAGATAAATTGTTCGTATTTGAAGACAAAAAGACAAGACTTCTTATTATACATTTATGAAATGAGATAATGTCATAATATTTTTTTCCATGGAAGCTAATGATGTATTTGTCTTCATCTGAGTTTTTTTTTTTAAATATCTGCCATGTGTTCTGTGCTACATGCAAAGTATCAAATGTAGGATATACAGAAAAAAATTCAATATATTCATAGATCCGAACATTTTTCTTTTTAGTGGAAAAAAGAAGACAAGCAATGTGAATTATTTTCCATTGCAGTAAAGGCTGTTCAGTTCAGTTCAGTTCAGTTCAGTCGCTCAGTCATGTCCGACTCTTTGTGACCTCATGAACCGCAGCACCCAAGGCCTACCTATCCATCACCAACTGCCAGAGTCTACCCAAACCCATGTCTTTTGAGTTGGTGATGCCATCTAACCATTTCATCCTCTGTTGTCCCCTTCTCCTCCTGCCCTCAATCTTTCCCAGCATCAGGGTTTTTTCAAATGAGTCAGCTCTTCGAATCAGGTAAAATTCCAAAGTATTGGAATTTCAGCCTCAGCACAGTCCTTCCAATGAACATCCAGGAATGGTCTCCTTTAGGATGGACTGGTTGGATCTCCTTGCAGTCCAAGGGAGTCTCTAAGAGTCTTCTCCAACACCACAGTTCAAAAGCATCAATTCTTCGGTTCTCAGCTTTTTTTTTTTTTTAATTTTTATTTTTACTTTACAATACTGTATTGGTTTTGCCATACATTGACATGAATCCACCATGGGTATACATGCGTTCCCAAACATGAACCCCTCTCCCACCTCCCTCCCCATAACATCTCTCTGGGTCATCCCCGTGCACCAGCCCAAGCATGCTGTATCCTGCATTGGACATAGACTGGCGATTCGTTTCTTACATGACAGTATATATGTTTCAATGCCATTCTCCCAAATCATCCCACCCTCTCCCTCTCCGACAGAGTCCAAAAGTCCGTTCTACACATCTGTCTCTCTTTCGCTGTCTCGCATACAGGGTCATCATTGCCATCTTTCTAAATTCCATATATATGTGTTAGTATACTGTATTGGTGTTTTTCTTTCTGGCTTACTTCTTCACTCTGTATAATTGGCTCCAGTTTCATCCATCTCATTAGAACTGATTCAAATGTATTCATTTTAATGGTTGAGTAATACTCCATTGTGTATATGTACCACAGCTTTCTTATCCATTCATCTGCTGATGGACATCTAGGTTGTTTCCATGTCCTGGCTATTATAAACAGTGCTGCGATGAACATTGGGGTACATGTGTCTCTTTCAATTCTGGTTTCCTTGGTGTGTATGCCCAGAAGTGGGATTGCTGGGTCATATGAAAGTTCTATTTGCAAGTTTTTAAAGGAATCTCCACACTGTTCTCCATAGTGGCTGTACTAGTTTGCATTCCCACCAACAGTGTAGGAGGGTTCCCTTTTCTCCACACCCTCTCCAGCATTTATTGCTTGCAGACTTTTGGATCACAGACATTCTGACTGGTGTGAAGTGGTACCTCATTGTGGTTTTGATTTGCATTTCTCTGATAATGAGTGATGTTGAGCATCTTTTCATGTGTTTGTTAGCCATCTGTATGTCTTCTTTGGAGAAATGTTTATTTAGTTCTTTGGCCCATTTTTTGATTGGGTCGTTTATTTTTCTGGAATTGAGCTGCATAAGTTGCTTGTATATTTTTGAGATTAGTTGTTTGTCAGTTGCTTCATTTGCTATTATTTTCTTCCATTCAGAAGGCTGTCTTTTCACCTTGCTCATAGTTTCCTTTGTTGTGCAGAAGCTTTTAATTTTAATTAGATCCCATTTGTTTATTTTTCCTTTTATTTCCAGAATTCTGGGAGGTGGATCATAGAGGATCCTGCTGTGATTTATGTCGGAGAGTGTTTTGCCTATGTTCTCCTCTAGGAGTTTTATAGTTTCTGGTCTTACGTTTAGATCTTTAATCCATTTTGAGTTTATTTCTGTGTGTGGTATTAGAAAGTGATCTAGTATCATTCTTTTCCAAGTGGTTGACCAGTTTTCCAGCACCACTTGTTAAAGAAATGATACATGCGTACTGGAAAAACATAGCCTTTACTAGATGGACCTTTGTTGACAAAGTAATATCTCTGCTTTTTAATATGCTATCTAGGTTGGTCATATTGCCTGCCAAGGAGTAAGTTTCTTTTAATTTCATGGCTGCAGTCACCATCTGCAGTGATATTGGAGCCCAGAAAAATAAAGTAAGCCACTGTTTCCACTGTTTCCCCATCTACTTCCCATGAAGTGATGGGACCAGATGCCATGATCTTTGTTTTCTGAATGTTGAGCTTTAAGCCAGCTTTTTCACTCTCCTCTTTCACTTTC
Organism: Capricornis sumatraensis; assembly: GCF_032405125.1. NCBI lineage: Eukaryota > Metazoa > Chordata > Mammalia > Artiodactyla > Bovidae > Capricornis > Capricornis sumatraensis. The sequence goes on along the minus strand of NC_091089.1, from coordinate 8,281,288 downwards.
ATCAAGAGGCTCTTTAGTTCTTATTTACTTTCTGCTATAAGGGTGGTGTCATCTGCATATCTGAGGTTAATGATATTTCTCTGGCAATCTTGATTCTAGCTTGTGCTTCATCCATTATAGGGTTTCTCATAATATATTATGCATATTATTTAAATGAGCAGGGTGACAATATACAGCCTTGACGTACTCCTTTTCCTATTTGGAACCAGTCTCTTGTTCCATGTCCAGTTCTAACTGTTACTTCCTGACCTGCATATAGGTTTCTCAAGAGGCAGGTCAGGTGGTCTGATATTCCCATCTCTCTCAGAATTTTCCACAGTATATTGTGATCCACACGGTCAAAGGCTTTGGCATAGTCAACAAAGCAGAAATAGATGTTTTTCTGGAACTCTTTTGCTTTTTCCATGATCCTGCAGATGTTGGCAATTTGATCTCTGGTTCCTCTGCCTGTTCTAAAACCAGCTTGAACATCTGCAAGTTCACGGTTCACATATTGCTGAAGTCTGGCTTGGAGAATTTTGAGCATTACTTTACTAGCATGTGAGATGAGTGCACTTGTACAGTAGTTTGAGCATTCTTTGGCATTGCCTTTCTTTGGGATTGAAATGAAAACTGACATTTTCCAATCCTGTGGCCCCTGCTGAGTTTTCCAAATTTGCTGGCATATTGAGTGCAGCACTTTCACAGCATCAGATTTCAGGATTTGAAAGAGCTCAACTGGAATTACATCACCTCCACTAGCTTTGTTCATAGTGATGCTTTCTAAGGCCCACTTGACTTCACATTCCAGGATGTCTGGCTTTAGGTGAGTGATCACACCATTGTGATTATCTTGATTGTGAAGATCTTTTTTTATATAGTTCTTCTGTGTATTCTTGCCACCTGTTCTTAATATCTTCTGCTTCTGTTAGGTCCAGACCATTTCTGTCCTCTATCGAGCCCATCTTTGCATGAAATGTTCCCTTGGTGTCTCTAATTTTCTTGAAGAGATCTCTAGTCTTTCCCATTCTGTCGTTTTCCTCTATTTCTTTGCATTGATGGCTGAGGAAGGCTTTCTTATCTCTTCTTGCTATTCCTTGGAACTCTGCATTCAGATGCTTTTATCTTTCCTTATATATATACTTAGTGCAATGTATAAATGTTTTCACAAAATTTAATATAATATTCTGCTAAGCTTAGAAAACACCAAAGATATTGTTATTACAGATGACAGATATGAAGTTTCTATTTTGCACCAGGAGTCATGAAATTTCTAAATCAGTGCTAATTCAGTTTTCAGAACTCAATATAGAAAAGACACCATACTAAGCATTGCAGAGACTGTGAGTTTGGGGAAAACAGGGCATTGCAGCCTGGAGAAAGGAAGCAGTGTGTCCATTGGTATTACCTTCAGTCCCCAAAATCAACAGACCATTATGTAAACTGACAATTGTGTAAACCTGGAAAGGTCATTCGATCGCAACTTAATTTTCCTGTTGATAACCATTTCTATTTATGATACCAATATCAACTGGATGCTGAGAGAATATTGTGATGTTATAAATACTGAGAATGTTGAAATATAATCTAAAATCCCTGGATACTCAAAGATGTGTTTGTATTGCATTCCTTCTTAAGTGTTAAAATGTTCCTATTTTTAACGTAAGGTACTTTTTTAAAAAGGTAAATTGGCTTTCTAAATAGCTCAAAATTATTCCAGGAAATGAAAAATAATGAAGCCATCCCTTTTTTTGGGACTTTGTTATTTACCCAGTAATTTTTTGAGTGTTTCATTAATTCTTGTAACTTTAATGTGTGTGATGAGAAAAATAGATTACAGATCCCCATTTTAGATTTGGAACATATTTGTTGTAAGAATTATTTCAGAAGAGATATTCAAACAGGAAATAGTATTCTAAAGCATAGAATATGTAAGGCAGAAAATGCAATAAAATTAGCTCTTCACTCACACAGATATTTAATTGCACATAATTGATACAAGAAAGTGTTTCATAGTTAAAAAAAGACTATGAAACAAAAGACTAGTTAGAAAAAGACTATGAAACAATAGTCTCAAAAAGACTATTTGAGATTATTTGCAAATAGTAGGAAACACATATCATCTTTCTTGAATATTCATTTATTCTTATTCTGGGAGTTTGTTTTATTTTAACTTCTATTCTCGACTGCATTGACTAATCTATAACAACTTGAAACACTGCAGAAAACCCTCTGGGAAAATCTCAAATTTGGAAAACAAATCTATCTATAATTACTGCCTTATATACATGCCTCAATGTCATCATGTTTATTTTCAAGCCAAAAAGTGCCTATATTGAGTCTTCTGACAGCCCTATCCAATGGTATTTGTTTATGGAAAAAGTATTAAAACAATTCAAGAGGAGCTGGAGGGCTTCAGATTCTATAAATAGAATGAGCAATCTGTTTCTATAGACACATTAATATGTGTGCCAAAAAGAAGAGTGAAATTTAAATTCCAAAACTGACTGCACACTGCACCAAGGTACAGTCACCTTAACTGTGATCCAAGAGCCCCATGGGGGCAGAGTTGAATGTATATCAATGCTACCATGATGGTCTGAACCTTCATGATTTTTTCCTTTAAGATATATTTCTGCACTAAAAGAAAAAAAAATCAGCCAAGAATCTATATTTGAAAGCTTGAAAAAGAGAAGAAAAACAAGAGATCACTTCAGGCTTCATTTTAAATAAATCAATTTGTTATAAATAGAACTGGAACTCCACTGCTGGGAAGAAAAGGGCACAGAGCCTCACATTTTCACTTTTACAAGATTTTGAGAACACCATCCTAGTTCAGTGAAATCCCAAGGAAAGTTTTGGTTTGCTTGTTTATTTATTTTCAATTTAAAGCGAACATTTCCTTAAAGCAACCATATCAGAAAACAGAGCATTTTCTCAAACATTGTACCATTTATGCTTCCACACCACTGTATTTGTTGAGTCAGAACTAACATTTATGAATGATGGTTCAGAAATATATGTCTATATCCTGAACCTGTGGCTATTACCTCATATGGCAAAATATATGACTAAAATAAGGATGCTGAGAGGAGAAGCTTAGGTTATCCAGGAGGACCCTGAGTCCAGCAATAGGTGTCCTCATTAAAGTGAGGTGGAAGGGGATTTGATGCAGAGGAGAAGGCAATGTGAAGACACAGAGGTGGAGTGATGTGGCCACAAACCAAGGCACCTGGCAGCTACCTGAAGCTGGAAGAGGCAGGGAATAAATTCCCCACTGGAGCCTACACAGAGAGTTCAGCTCTGTGACACCTTGATTCTGGACTTCCACCCTCTAGGTGTATGAGATAATAAAAATTTATGGGAAAGACTAAGGGCAAGAGAAGAAGGGGCGACAAAGGATGAGATGGTTGGATGGCATCACTGACTCAATGGACATGAGTTTGAGCAAGCTGCGGGAGATGGTGAAGGATAGGGAAGCCTGGTGTGCTGCAGTCCATGGGGTTGCCAAGAGCTGGACACGACTTAGCAACTGAACAGCAACAACAAATTTCCATCGTTTGAAGCCACCAAGTTTTGGTACTTTATTATGGCATAAGCACAGGAGCCACAGGAAAATTGCATAATTCCTGTATTAGAAAAGTCATTGTTAAAATGCTCTGAGAAATTAAATGAGTTGCAAACGGATACTCAGCAACCTGGTTCCTAATATAAATGCAAACACCAGAATTCTCAAAGACAGTTATATTCTTTCTCTCTGCATGGTAGAGGACAAATGCATGAATCATTTTTTATATGTTAACATATCTCATACAAGTGTTCAGAATGGGGATTTGTGATATGAAACCATTTGTATCCCTTCCCGTAGAACAAACTATTTCTTTTGACTTGTACAGCCTGCTTGGTAGAGTTAGTTGCCAATATGTTTTCTCAGCTTGTAAAATAATTAGTGTAACTCGCAGGGAAGCTTCCTATAACAAACCATATGGGAATACCTTTCTGTGCTGACTTCAGTCCCGTGGGAGTTCAAACCTTATGTTCAGATGCATTTGTTAAATCATAGGAATTCCATGGGGTTGAGCCATCCTCATTTGTTTTTCTATGTAAGGATAGAAGAAGCTTTTTTTTTTTTTCCTTTCCTAAAGGAAAGTATAGAATGTGTTAAAACTTGCAGGTAGCTTTGTGTGGAAAATAAAACATATTTTCAGAGTATTTAAGAAACTAAAAGAACATGCATATGGTTCACAATTCCCTAACATTATTTAATAGTTTGACATACATCTAGACTCTTGTTTCTTGTCATTTTCACCATTTAATATTGCTTTAATATATAATTTTAATATGCCATTACCAGTAACAAAGGGCTGCTATAATGAAATGTCATAGATCAGATGGCATAAAAAAATCTTTATTCCTCACAGTTCTGAAGGCTGGAATGTCCAAGATAATGGCATGAACAGATTCAGTGTCTGGTGGGAACATGCTTCCTAGTTCATGGATGCGGTCTTCTAGCTGTACCATCACATGGTGAAAGGAGCTAAGGGGTTCTGTGGGTCCTTTTCTATCACGATCTCATCACCCCAAAAAGCTTCACTTTCCAACACTGTCATCTTGGAGATCAAAACTTCGACATAAATATTTGGGGGGACACAAACATTCAGACCATAGCAGGCGCTCATCTGATCATGAAGACTTCACCATTATGACCTCATTACTCCCCCCCAAAAAAACTCCACTCCCAAGTGCCATCACATTGGATATTAGGGTTTTAACAAATGAACTGAGGGACATAAATATACAATCCAAAATAAGTAGATTCCCAGTCTTATAAGCAACAGAACTAGGGTTGTGATATGGGTGTTTCTCTCTGGGGTCCAGGCTGATCACTTCATGATATTAGAATAGGAAACTGAGGCCATCCCAGGAGGAACTGGGACATGCCACACTGAGAAGTTTGTTTGCAAATTGCTAGATAATGAAGTTGCATTGCAGGATTCTAAGAAGAAAATGGCAAGTTGTAGTTGGGCTTTAAAGTGATGATCCTGGAAATGCCATTGTGATGGATGGACGAGGAGGGAACTTGGAGTCAGTCTTCAGAAAGAAGGCTACTGGGAGAGTCTAGTTGAAACTGGAGGCAGCTGGATGAGGCTGAAAGTAGAACGTGTTGAACAGAGAAGTCTGGGGCTACATGGAAAAATATCTTTGATTTGGATGAATTTAAGACACAGGATCAAATGTTCCATAAGATTTGAACCAATATAAATACTCAATGCTTGCAAAGGTCTCATTAATACTGTAAATGTTTCATCAGCTCTTCTCATTCCAGTGAATAGACTGGTAACAATATTAACCTGAGCTTTTATGTGCTTAGTTGCTCAGTCATGTTTTGACTCTTTGCAAGCCTGTGGAGTGTAGCCCATCAGGCTCCTCTGTCCAAGGGATTTCCCAGGCAAGAATACTGGAGTGAGTTGTCATTTCCTACTCCAGGGGATCTTCCTGACCCAGGGATCAAACCCCATTTTCTGTGTATCTTTCATTGGCAAGGAGATTCTTTATCTGCTAAGCCATCAGGAAAGCCCGAAATTTTATATTTGCACTGTTTTTTTCAGAACTACTTTCTTCTGTAGTGAATCCAATAAATTTGCTAACAATTTGAAATAGTTTTTCTTCCTAAAACCAGACTCTCAACCAAGTGCATTGCCTTGTTTATCAGACCAAAGTAGTCAGATAAAATAACAAAATTCACAATTACAGGGTTCAAATAAAAGGACTATGCTTCTGATGGCATCAGAGACAATTTCATAATAAACACTGTCATAGGAAAGTGCATTTGTGATGAGAAATTAATTATCCAATTGGACACATAAATTATCCCCCAACTCTGATATGGTATGTTTATAAGAGGTGGTAAATACTGTACTTTTAACTGTAAGTCAGAAAGGAGGAATAGATAAAAATAACATCCCAGAGACACAACATGAACTTTACTGATTTTGCTTTATATTGATTTCTTCCTGTAGTCTTCATAGTATACTTATTTTATTGGACATATTACTTTGTAAGTACCATTTTACTGGAGATAAACACTCACTAGGAAATTCTCATTGGAAATGACTTAGGCCATTAACAAAAAGGCATGTGAAGACTTTGCAGATAAAGATCTCTGCTGGTCCCACAGAATACTTGTAATACAGAAAGGTCAGGAAAGGTAAGAACGTGCTATTTGCTATGTTCTGCCATCAGTGTCTTACCCTGTTATATACATGTTCCCTAGGAAAAGAATAAAATATTTCAGTGTCATAAACATTCAGAACTAAAGAAAAAGGATGGTAGTAATTAATCAAGTAGTAGGAAAAGCAGAATGAGATGAGTGCAAATATAAAGGATGTAATATCACACCAGCAGAATAGAATAAATTATTAATCAGATCAAGACAAAATTAAGAATATTTCATCCTTAAAGTGAATTTTAATTATGATTATCCCAACTGCTAGTTGATCAAGAAGGTGGTGCATTTACCAAAAAATCTGTGAATAGTAACTACAGAGCCTATAGCTAAGGTCACACTTAATTTTTCTTTTAAAATATCATCAATGTGCAAATTTGGCAGGGTTTGTGCTAGAAGGCAAAGAAGACTGAGCATTATAAGCGAGGCATTGTAATAGCTTTTATGGCACTAAAAAATGAATGAAACAAAGAATCTCCTCCTGGGTGTAGAAGGATGTTTTAAATACTGGCGTTGTATACGCAAAGATATAAAAGCAAATGATGTTTTTAAGTACTGGTGAGAATTTAGGGTGTTTTCAGTGGGAGGTATGTAGTGAGACTAAAAGATTGCTTTGACTTGGATAACCTAAAATATTCAGCATAAGTTGACATAATGCTTATTTCACAAGGTAGACATCACATGAGGTAAGTTCTGTAAAACCTTAAGTGGAGATCACCACCCTCAACACACTTCCATTTTTACTCACAACCATGATAGAAAGTTCCTTCGGTTCTCAGACTCAAGAAGAAAACATCCATTCTAAGCACCAGATGAATTTCTATCATCTGTCCCAGGATAAGCCCCTCCTCTGAATGCTTTGCATACAAGCAACTTCCGTGGAACTGTGGGTGAGTTAGTTAACACCCCTAAATGGTGTGTCAGAGCACCAATGAATAGCTGCCCCATCCTCACTTCCTCCAGGCACACAGCCTGGGAAGCATTCTGTGTGTGTTCCAGAAATCACTCAGTACCACATGTATGAGTCACACTCATATACACCCTTTCTTCCCTCTCTGTCTCAGGCTTCCACTCCCACACTGTCCTCCGGGGTGCACGTATGCTAAGTCACTTCAGTCGTGTCCAACTGTTTGTGACCCCACATGCAGTAGCCTGCCAGGCTCCTCTGTCCATGGGATTCTCCTGCCAAGAATACTGGAGTGAGTTGCCAGGCCCGCCTCCAGAGGATCTTCCCAACCCACGGATCAAACCCACGTGTCTTATGTCTCCTGCATTGGCAGGCAGGCTCTTTACCACTAGCCACCACTTGCCTCCTCTCAAATAAACTACATGCACACAAACCCTTGTCTCAGACTCCATCTGCAGGTAAACCCAAAGGAACATCCTGACATGTAATAGGTACGCAAATGACAGATTCCTTTTATCTGTTCTAATGCATTTTAAACTCTCTCCAGTGCCGACCAAAGTAAGTGCAATTTTCTCTTTCTGGCAACCAAGGTCACCCACAAAATGACCACCGATTTTGTGTATGACACATTGTGATACGTGACTTCCCTACGGGGACATTACTCAGCTGTTCTTAATGCATTCCTTATTTCCCACAGTTGTGCTTTTCCACATGATCTTTAACTGCTCAGAATGCTCTTAATCCCATTTTTGCACATGAAAATTTTATAGAGTCTTTAACAGGCTCATCAAATACTATCACCTACAAAAAGCCTTTTCAAAATCTTGCCTACCAAATGTTCCTTTTCCTGTGGGGTTCAGTTAAACCCCAAGAGTGCTTTATCTGGAGCTCTTATTTAGCTTTAAATTGGATAATCAACTAGGATGTACTTATTTCCTAAACTCTGCTAAATTTTAAGCTGCACAATCATGAGTCCTAATGTTTTCGTATTTCTAACTTTACTTGACATGCTAATGATTTGTGTATGTGTGGGTATATGTGTGTATCCTCTGTAGAGCTCTATATTAAATAGATATAATTTATAAGTAAAGTAGTTACTTTAACATTATTTTTGTTATAAAGATTATATATGCTAACTGCAGAAAATTTAAAAAGATAATGAACAAAAATGCCCAGATCTCACTAGCCAGAGAAAGCTATTAATATTTTGCCACTTGATACTTTTTAAATGTTTAAATAGAGCTAATATTATTTTCACATCTGATATTAAAGTTTATAGACCACATTATTAATAGACATTCTTTAAAATGTAAATAAAATAAGCCACAATATACCCATTAATATATGATTATTTATAGACTTGAAAATATAGAAAAGACTCCTTTCAAATAGATATGAAATGAAACACTTATCTCTGAATTTGAGGATAAGTGTTTTCTTATGTCTTTTCTGGGTGTATATGTATGTGTGTTTTGTGCTAAATTGCTTCAGTTGTGTCTAACTCTTTGTGACCCCACGAGCTGTAGCTTGCCAGGCTCCTCTGTCCATGGAATTCTCTAGGCAAGAATACTGGAGTGGGGTGCCATTTCCTCCTCCAGGGATCGAAAAGCCTCTCTTAAGACTCCTGCACTGGCTGGCAGGTTCTTTACCAGTAGGGCCACCTGGGAAGCCCATATAATCTCTATGTGCTTAATCTCTATGTGTGATTATAATTTAAAAAGAGGAAATATTCTCTCCTTTTGCACATGTGTATAGAATTGGTATTGTTTCTTAAATATTAGCAAACATTAACAATATTATGAAGCACTGAAAAATGTTAAATATTTAATAAAATTCTGCAGTAAATGTATGTGGTCCTAGAGTTTTCTTTGTGTAAAGGATGTAACTAAAATTTTATTTTTAAAGTAGGTATAATTTTACTCATGTTTTTCACTTTCTTCATGAATGATTTTTGGTTAGTCTTCTTTAAAGGAATTTGTCCAGATTATATAAACTGTTGACTTTATTGCCATAAGTTATTCATAATATACATTTTTTATCTTTTAAAAATGTAATATCTATAATAATATATCTTTCTCATTCCATATATTGTTATTTTTCCCTCCCTGTTTTATCTGTATGCAAACATTTATTTATTGATCTTCTAACTATTTTGACATGATTGATTTTTTAAAATTGTTTTCCTATATTTTATTTCACAGAATTCTGGTCTAACATTTATTATTTCTTTTTTAAATTTGTTCTCATTTGTCTAGAGTCTTTAAAGATGAGCAGGATTTTTTATAAGGATATACTGCAGTTATATTCTTTGGGGAAGAATACCACAAAGGTGAAAATATCTTTTCTTATCATATCCTTTATGGGGATACATAAGTCAACTCTACTTACCCCAAGTGATGTTAACAGCAGTCACATGGCCAAGATATTGCCACATTTCTTTTAAAACTACCTGTTATCTTTTATAGAATCTATTATTTCAAAAGATGAACTAAGTCTAGCCCATATCTCACTGGGGAAGAATTCAGCTCCATCACCTAGAAGAGAAACACGCTCATTCCAGCCATCCCCACTTCAGCTTCTTGTCTGTAACCTCTCTTCAATGTCTCTGTTCAATGGACTTCTGCCATTCACTCCCACTATCTTGTAAACTGTGTTCTTACTATCACCACTGACCATCATTTTAGTTCAATGATTCCTAAGATGTGGATGTTCACTCTTTCCATCTCTTGATTGACCACATCAAATTTAGTTTGATTCAAAGACCTAAAATTCCAGGTTTCTATGCAATATTGTTAGGACCACAGCCTTGTGGTCCAATGAAACCAAGCCATGCCCGCAGGGCAACGCAAGATGTGTGGGTCATGGTGGAGAGTTCTGACAGAATGTGGTCCACTGGAGAAGGGAATGGCAAACCACTTCAGTATTCTTGCCTTGAGAACCCCATGAACAGTATGAAAAGGCAAAATGATAGGATACTGAAAGAGGAACTCCCCAGGTCAGTAGGTGGCCAATATGCTACTGGAGATCAGTGGAAAAATAACTCTAGAAAGAATGAAGGGATGAAGCAAAAGCAAAAACAATACCCAGCTGTGGATGTGACTGGTGATAGAAGCAAGGTCCAATGCGGTAAAGAGCAATATTGCATAGGAAACTGGAATGTCAGGTCCATGAATCAAGGCAAATTGGAAGTAGTCAAACAGGAGATGGCAAGAGTGAACGTCGACATTCTAGGAATCAACGAACTAAAATGGACTGGAATGGATGAATTTAACTCAAATGACCATTATATCTACTACTGTGGGCAGGAATCCCTCAGAAGAAATGGAGTAGCCATCATGGTCAACAAAAGAGTCCAAAATGCAGTACTTGGATGCAATCTCAAAAATGACAGAATGCTCTCTATTCGTATCCAAGGCAAACCATTCAATATCACAGTTATCCAAGTCTATGCCCTAACCAGTAACACTGAAGAAGCTGAAGTTAAATGGTTTTATGAAGACCTACAAGACCTTTTCAAACTAACACCCAGAAAAGATGTCCTTTTCATTATAGGGGACTAGAATGCAAAAGTAGGAAGTCTAGAAATGCCTGGAGTAACAGGCAAATGTGGCCTTGGAATACAGAACAAAGCAGGGCAAAGACTACTAGAGTTTGCCAAGAAAATGCACTGGTCATAGCAAACAGCCTCTTCCAAAAATACAAGAGAAGACTCTACACATGGACGTCACCAGATGGTCAACACTGAAATCAGACTGATTATATTCTTTGCAGCCAAAGATGGGGAATCTCTCTATACAGTCAACAAAAACAAGACCAGGAGCTGACTGTGGCTCAGATTATGAACTCCTTATTACAAAATTCAGATTCAAATTGAAGAAAGTAGGGAAAACCGCTAGACCATTCAGGTATGACCTAAATCAAATCCCTTCTGATTATACAGTGGAAGTGAGAAATATATTCAAGGGCCTAGATCTGATAGATAGAGTGCCTGATGAACTACAGACTGAGGTTCCTGACATTGTACAGGAGACAGGGATCAAGATCATCCCATGGAAAAGAAATGCAATAAAGCAAAATGGCTGTCTGGGGAGGCCTTACAAATAGCTGTGAAAAAAAGAGAGGCAAAAAGCCAAGGAGAAAAGGAAAGATATAAGCATCTGAATGCAGAGCTCCAAAAATAGCAAAAAGAGATAAGAAAGCCTTCTTCAGCAATCAATGCAAACAAATAGAGGAAAACAACAGAATGGGAAAGACTAGAGATCTCTTCAAGAAAATTAGAGATACCAAGGGAACATTTCATGCAAAGATGGGCTCGATAAAGGACAGAAATGGTCTGGACCTAACAGAAGCAGAAGACATTAGGAAGAGGTGGCAAGAATACACACAAGAACTGTACAAAAAAGATCTTCACGACCCAGATAATCATGATGATGTGATCACTAATCTAGAGCCAGACACCCTGGTATGTGAAATCAAGTGGGCCTTGGAAAGCATCACTACAAACAAAGCTAGTGGAGGTGATGGAATTCCAGTTGAGCTGTTTCAAATCCTGAAAGATGATACTGTTAACGTGCTGCACTCAATATGCAGGCGAATTTGGAAAACTCAGCAGTGGCCACAGGACTGGAAAAGGTCAGTTTTCATTCCAATCCCAAAGAAAGGCAATGCCAAAGAATGCTCAAACTACGGCACAATTGCACTCATCTCACATACTAGTAAAGTAATGCTAAAAATTCTCCAAGCCAGACTTCAGCAATACGTGAACCGTGAACTCCCTGATGTTCAAGCTGATTTTCGAAAAGGCAGAGGAACCAGAGATCAAATTGCCAACATCCACTGGATCATGGAAAAAGGAAGAGAGTTCCAGAAAAACATCTATTTCTGCTTTCTTGACTATGCCAAAGCCTTTGACTGTGTGGATCACAATAAACTGTGGAAAATTCTGAAAGAGATGGGAATACCAGACCACCTGACCTGCCTCTTGAGAAATCTGTATGCAGCTCAGGAAGCATCAGTTAGAACTGGACATGGAACAAGAGACTGGTTCCAAATAGGAAAAGGGGTACATCAAGGCTGTATATTGTCACCCTGCTTATTTAACTTAAATGCAGAGTACATCATGAGAAATGCAGGACTGGAAGAAACACAAGCTGGAATCAAGATTGCCGGGAGAAATATCAATCACCTCAGATATGCAGATGACACCACCCTTATGGCAGAAAGTGAAGAGGAACTCAAAAGCCTCTTGATGAAGTGAAAGTGGAGAGTGAAAAAGTTGGTTTAAAGCTCAACATTCAAAAAATGAAAATCTTGGCATCTGGTCCCATCACTTCATGGCAAATAGATGGGGAGACAGTGGAAATAGTGTCAGACTTTATTTTGGGGGGGCTCCAAAATCACTGCAGATGGTGACTGCAGCCATGAAATTAAAAGACGCTTACTCCTTGGAGGAAAAGTTATGACCAACCTAGACAGCATATTCAAAAGCAGAGACATTACTTTGCCGACTAAGGTCCATCTAGTCAAGGCTATGGTTTTTCCACTGGTCATGTATGGATGTGAAAGTTGGACTGTGAAGAAGGCTGAGTGCCGAAGAATTGATGCTTTTAAACTGTGGCGTTGAAGAAGACTTGAGTGTCCCTTGGACTGCAAGGAGATTCAACCGGTCCATTCTGAAGGAGGTCAGCCCTGGGATTTCTTTGGAAGGAATGATGCTAAAGCTGAAACTCCAGTAATTTGGCCACCTCATGTGAAGAGTTGACTCATTGGAAAAGACTCTGATGTTGGGATGGATTGGGGGCAGGAGGAGAAGGGGATGACAGAGGATGAGATGGCTGGATGGCATCACTGACTCAATGGACATGAGTCTGAGTGAACTCTGGGAGTTGGTGATGGACAGGGAGGCCTGGCGTGCTGCGATTCCGGGGATCGCAAAGAGTTCGACACGACTGAGCAACTGAACTGACCTGATGCAATATTGTTGTTTACAGTATCGAACTTTACTTTTACCACCAGACACGTCCACATCTGAGCGTCATTTCTGCTTTGGCCCAGCTGCTTCTTTCTTTCTGGAGATGTTAATAATTGCCCTCCACTCTTCCCCAGTAGCTTTTTGGACACCTTCTGACCTGGGGGGCTCATCTTCCAGCATCTATCTTTTTGCCTTTCATACTGTTCATGTGATTCTTGAAGGCAGAATACTGAAGCGGGTTGCCATTTCTTCCTCCAGTGGACCACGTTTTGTCAGAAATCTTCACTATATCTTGGATGGCCCTGCATGGCACAACTCAGATCTTCATTGAATTATGGAAGCCCCTTTTCTGGGACAAGGCTCTGATCCATGCAGAGGATGGAGTCTTTATCTACTATGAAATATTAGGCATACTTTTTCACTCTCTTCCATTACGAAAGCATTCTCATGGTAAAGATCAGGTTCTTCTGGAAGAGATAAGGGCTCTGCAAAGGAAAAAAATAGCTGAATATGCTACACAAGTGGTTTGATATCTCATATGTCTATATTTCTTTTGAAATTGATATAGCTAGCTGCATCCTTATAGGTTGATGTCCACCACCTGTATCTCACATACAAACACAGGTAAGTAGAAGGACCAGACATATTGGAGTTTTCAATCTTAAGCTGTCAGCTCTTTAGCCTTTGCATAATGAGAACTGTTCTCAAAAGCATACTTTCAATGCAAACCCATTGTTACATCCAGAGCTAAACAAATTGTGGCATCAATTAACTTGGATCCTGTAACGCGTGTGAACATTAGTTGACATGTGATCTGGAGACGCGCATCTTGGGATCCACACAAGTTGAAAACAGTCTGAAGAGGGCTTTCATAGAAGTCTGAAACAGGGGGGAAAATATGCAAGATCAAACCAGTCAATCCTAAAGGAAATCAATCCTGATAATTCATTGGAAGGACTGATGCTGCAGCTAAAGCTCCTAAACTGGCTACCTGATGCAAAGAGCTGACTAGTTGGAAAAGACCCTGAGGCTGGGAAAGATTGAGAGCAGGAAGAGAAGGGGGTGGCAGAAGATGAAATGGTTGGATGGCATCATCAACTCAATGGTCATGAGTTTAAACAAGCTCCAGGAGATAGTGGAGGATGGAGAAGCCTGGCGTGCTGCAGTTCTGGCAGCTGAAAAGACTTGGACGTGACTTAGATACTGAACAGCAACAACAACTACGAACTGAAAGTTTGTTTTCCCACAAGCCTTACAGGCTGAAATCTTAATGCACCCTTGTGATCATACTAGGAGGCAGGGCCTTTGAGAGGTGATTAAGTCATTAGGGTGGAGTCCTCGTAATTGAGGTAAGAAGAGACACTGAAGAGACTATATCTCTTGGTCTCTACCATGTGAGGGCAAGAGAAGAAGACGTCACCTGCAGCCCGGAAGAGAGCGCTCACCAGAAACTGAGCTCTGCCAGGTTTACGTAGGACCTCCCAGCTTCCAGAACTGTGAGGAATAAATCGGTATTTTTAAAGTGTTTCAATATGTGGTAATATTTTATAGCAGCCTGACCTAAGTCAGCATCAGGTGCAAAGTAGCATGAGATTAAATATCGTTATGTGCTTTGACTGCAGGAGAGGAACTGTCTGGGGCGAAGTGCCCACGAGACAGCATGCAGGCAGGTGATGCTGTTTGTAATGATGGCAACCAAATCAGCCCATAGAATCCCCCTCCCTGCCCTATGCCTTGCTGCTGCTGCTGCTGCTAAGTCACTTCAGTCGTGTCAGACTCTGTGCGACCCCATAGACAGCAGCCCACCAAGCTCCCCTGTCCCTGGGATTCTCCAGGCAAGAACACTGGAGTGGGTTGCCATCTCCTTCTCCAGTGCAACGAAGTGAAAAGTGAAGAGAAGTCGGTCAATCATGTCCGACCCTCAGTGACCCCATGGACTGCAGATTTCCAGGCTCCTCCATCCATGGGATTTTCCAGGCAAGAGTACTGGAGTGGGGTGCCATTGCCTTCTCCTCCCTATGCCTTCAGTTCAGTTCAGTTTAGTCACTCAGTCGTGTCCAACTCTTTGAGACCCCACGAATCGCAGCACGCCAGGCCTTCCTGTCCATCACCAACTCACGTCCATCGTCGAGTCAGTGATGCCATCCAGCCATCTCATCCTCTGTCGTCCCCTTCTCCTCCTTCCCCCAATCCCTCCCAGCATCAGAGTCTTTTCCAGTGAGTCAGCTCTTAACATGAGCTGGCCAAAGTACTGGGTGGTATAAAAAAGCAGAGCAAATACAGGAGATTTGTTATCAGGCTGACACAAGAAGCCCAAGTCCAATGAATCTTCCAGGTGGCAAGCATTTTTCTCTATGTCTTTGAATTTCTGTTAAAAACCCCACCATAGGGTTTTGTGAAATAAATCTAATTTTGAGATTATTCAGAGATACTTGAAAATGGTGTTTAATAACTGTGAGAAACCCATAAAAATTATGATAGCCAAGTGAAGAACTCATAGAATGTGTTATATAAAATTGTGTGTTGCTTGCTCTTAGTAAATTATTTCTGAAAGAATACTACTGCTGTTCATCCCCACGTAATACACAGAAATTGAAACCAGGATAAGAATGACACTCTTAAATGTCAGTATGCTCTGCAGGAAGGAGAAAGAGGTGAAGGTTTACTTTCCAAGTCAGCCGCAGAAGTTTGGATCCAGATGCACAAAGGAGCCACATATCCCTCTTACTGTATACAACACACCCAAATGAGACTTTGAAAGAATAACATAGCAATTTCTGTGAATCTAAGGGAAAATTTTATAGGGATATGATACTATGTTTTCTAGTAAGTAGGTAAGAGCTGTTTGGTTGTTGTTGCTAATCACTAAGTCGTGCCCAACTCTTTTGCAACCCCATGGACTGTATGTAGCCCGCCAGGCTCCTCTGTCCATGGGATTTCCCAGACAAGAATCCTATAATGTGTTGCCATTTTCTTCTCCAGGGGATCTTCACGATCCAGAAATCAAACCTTGATCTCCTGCATTGAAAAGTGGATTCTTTACTGCTGAGCCACCAGGGAAGATAAGGGCTGAGTGTTTTAAACTAAAATAGTGAGATATGAAAAATAGGGACAGCCACAGAGGCTTCTCAACCTCCTCAGAAACACATGTGAGACTTTAAGATACTCGTCAGAACAACCCTGTATAACTGAAGGAGTTCAGGGCAGCTGTGCTCAGAACTGACCTTCAGGCCACCTCTATGTCTCTAGGCGTGAGTCAGCATAGAACTGATCCTACATCTCTGCCATTGAGGCTGAATAACCTACCACCTTCCAAGGACTGTCCTCAAACCCACCTGCTACTAGCTGGTTTCCTTATACCTGAGTGCCTGACCTCCTTAGGATTTCTAGAACCTCCTCAACTAAACATCAAAATTAAAAAAGAAAAATTCTCTGGGCCTGGACATTGGACAGTTCACATCCTTGCACATGGAGATGAGTCCATGAATACTCATTACACTGACAAAATGGGAATAACCATAGGTTTTTGCCTACATTAATCTCTACTAGTAGATAATAATTATCTTTTAAGAGCTATGTGGAGGAAAATCATAAACATCTAGATAGAAACTGTTGAAACCTGAGAAATTTTGCTTTTTTTTTTCCTTTTTTACTGTGAGGAGCTGCCTTTTATAATTTCTGTTTGCATAAGGTAAGCTTTTATTTATTTATTTATTTTGATTTTTTTTTTAACTTTATTTTGCTTTACAATACTGTATTGGTTTTGCCATACATTGACATGAATCCGCCATGGGGAAATTTTACATTTAGAATGAGACCCTATGAGATAGCAGATGCCATATATGATGAATAAAGTAATAAGTGTAAAGCAATTGAATGAGTTAAATGCCTTGGGTAAATGCCTCAGTTAAGTGATAGTTGAATTCATAAGTTCACATGAGTTAATAAAATAAAGTACATCAAATCAGCTATCTTTACTACATGAGTTTTGTAACACTTGTTTTTCCCTGAAGAATATTAAATAGCAAATTTCCAAAATTTCAGGGAAAATTAAATATGAATGTAATTTATGGCTCAGAGAGGTATTCAACCTTTTCTAGTAAAAATTATTAAAAGCTCAGGTTCTAAGATCTATAAGATCTGTAAACACATACACACAAAGAGTATGTTATAACATCACACCAAAGGGGTATTTCTAAGCACAACAGAAAATTCAGAAAAAAAAAAAAATGTTGCTTAATGTATCACCAAAAAATGTTAAAATGGAAGTAACATATTTGAAGAGAAGAAAACAGTTGATTTTCACTGGGGACTGATTTATTGTTTTTCTAGGCCAAGAAAGTAGCCTGTCCTAGTCCGGTGTAACTGAAGCAAACTCTGCTGCTGTCTAGGGTCCTCTTATCCAGGATGGTGGCATCAAGGCCTGTATGAAGCCAGCCGTCTCTGGTAGCTGTTTTTGTATCATCTAACCTCACAAGTAGTAATGCCAGAGTTCAGGGCCACCGGACGAAAGGGAAGCATGCAAATCTAATAACCACCTGCGCATTCCAGAGCACGGGGCAGGAGTGGTTGTGGAGAAAAAGATCAATTGGACAGCTGGTCGTCTGGAGCCTGGGAGCTCAAGTGGTGAAGACTCCTGTCAGCAGGGCAGGTCCCATGAGGACGCCTCAGCCGCACTGTGCCTGTTCGCGTTCTGACCACTCAGCTCTCCTGGGCTGCATCCCCGCTGGTCGTGTGCAGGGTCAGGGAATGTGAGGACGTTGTTCCCAGTGTCCGTGTATGACAACAACCGGGGAAAGCAGGACGTGCCCCTGGGTGTTGACAGAGGCTGAGCTACTGAGCACGGCCCCTGAAAGTGTTCAGTTCTGTCTGTGGATGGAGGAGGAGAATGTGGGCTTGTCATTGCTGTTCAGTCGCAAAGTCATATCCGACTCTTTGTGACCCCATGGACTGCAGCATGCCAAGCTTCCCTGTCCTCCACTATCTCCCGGAGCTTGCTCAAACTCATGTCCATTAAGTTGGTGATGTCATTCAACCATCTCATCCTCTGTCTCCCCCTTCTCCTCCCACCTTCAGTCTTTCCCAGTGTCAGACTCATTTTCTCATGAGTCCAGCTCTTTGCATCAGGTGGCCAAAGTATTGGAGCCTCGGTGTCAACATTGGTCCTTCTGATGACTGTTCAGTGTTGATTCCCTTTAGGATTGTGGGTGAGTGGGTATCAAACCAAATCCAATGTGAGAATGAGAACCTGGATGCACTTAAACAGGAAAGATTCCAATAGCATCCTCTGAAGCATGCTGTCTCAGGATTACAACACAGGGTAAAAATGTGCATACCTGCATATAGATGCTTTTACAAAATAAGACTGCATGATTTAAACAGCATATTGCACTTATTGTCTGTTATAAATTATTTAAGCAAAAAAGCACTAGTAGGTCTCAGAGAGTATACCAAAAAATAGCAATCTCCTTGAAAAGATTTCAGAGGAAGAGTGGCCATGACTTCATCCTAAACTGCATAGATAAGTTGAGGTAAAATGGATAGTTGATAGGAAAATCTATTTATTCAGTTATTTGTATATTTATTTGGTTTAATTATTTGAGCCTTGTACACATCATCACCTGTAACTGAAGCAAAAGACCACAGTGACTTTAACTTGTTTTGTTGTTCAGTTGCTAAGTTGTTTCTGATTCTTTGCAACCCCATGGACTGCAGCATGCCAGGATTCCCTGTCCCTCACTATCTCCTGAAGTCTGCTCAAACTCATGTCCATTGAATTGGCGATGCCATCCAGCTATCTCATCCTCTGTCACCCCTTCCCCTCCTGCCCTCAATCTCTGTCAGCATCAGCGTCTTTTCCAATGAGTAGGCTCTTAGCGTCAGGTGACCAAAGCATTGGAGCTTCGGCTTCAGCATCAGTCCTTCCAATGAATATTCAGGACTTATCTCCTTTAAGATGGACTGGTTGGATCTCCTTGTAGTCCGCAAGCCTCAGGAGTCTTCTCCAGCACCACGATCTGAAAGCATCAATTTTTTGGCCCTCCGCCTCCCTTATCGTCCATCTCTCATATGCATACATGGCTACTGGAAAAAACATAGCTTTTACTATATTAACCCTTGTCCGCAAAGCGATGTCATAAAGTTGTATTTTCTCTCATTTTGCATTCAGCGTAATATTATCACCTACCTGGAGTCAGGCATCCAGTCCCCTTCGTTTTCACGCTCTGGACCACCTAAACAGACCTATGTGGGCTTAGCTGGTGTACCACATCACCCCTCATGATAACTGCCCTTCTTAGAGCTGGCAGAGAGGCTAAACGTGGGGTCCACTCATCTCTAGGGACACGAGCAGAGAGTTGCTGAGGCAACTCTGGGTATATCAGAATTAACCAGATGGTCAACAGAGCCCCACAGGTGGCTGCAGTGGAGACAGTGATCCCACCATGTGTCCTATTAAAAGTGCTGCACGTGTTCTCAATCTTGTCCAACACTTTGCAACCCCATGTGGAAAATTCTGAAAGAGATGGGAATACCAGAACACCTGACCTGCCTCTTGAGAAATCTGTATGCAGGTCAGGAAGCAGCAGTTAGAACTGGACATGGAACAACAGACTGGTTCCAAATAGGAAAAGGGGTACGTCAAGGCTGTATATTGTCACCTTGCTTATTTAACTTATATGCAGAAATGCTGGGCTGGAAGAAGCACAAGCTGGAATCAAGATTGCTGATAGAAATATCAATAACCTCAGATATGCTTATTTAACTTATATGAGAAACGCTGGGCTGGAAGAAGCACAAGCTGGAATCAAGATTGCTGAGAGAAATATCAATCACCTCAGATATGCAGATGACACCACCCTTATGGCAGAAAGTGAAGAGGAACTCAAAAGCCTCTTGATGAAAGTGAAAGAGGAGAGTGAAAAGTTAGCTTAAAGCTTAACATTCAGAAAACGAAGATCATGGCATCTGGTCCTATCACTTCATGGCAAATATATGGGGAAACAGTGGCAGACTTTATTTTTTGAGCTCCAAAATCACTGCAAATGGTAATTAAAGCCATGAAATTAAAAGACGCTTACTCCTTGGAAGAAAAGTTATGACCAACCTAGACAGTATATTCAAAAGCAGAGACATTACTTTGCCGACTAAGGTCTGCCTAGTCAAGGCTATGGTTTTTCCAGTGGTCATGTATGGATGTGAGAGTTGGACTGTGAAGAAGGCTGAGCGCCGAAGAATTGATGCTTTTGAACTGTGGTGCTGGAGAAGACTCTTGAGAGTCCCTTGGACTGCAGGGAGATCCAACCAGTCCATTCTGAAGAAGATCAGCCCTGGGATTTCTTTGGAAGGAATGATGCTAAAGCTGAAACTCCCGTACTTTGGCCACCTCATGTGAAGAGTTGACTCATTGGAAAAGATCCTGATGCTGGGAGGGATTGGGGGCAGGAGGAGAAGGGGACAACAGAGGATGAGATGGCTGGATGGCATTACTGACTCAATGAGCTCCAAGAGTTAGTGATGGATAGGGAGGCCTGGTGTGCTGTGATTCACGGGGTCGCAAAGAATCAGACATGACTGAGGGACTGAACTGAATGAACTGAGACTGTAGCCTAGCAGGCTCCTCTGACTAAGGCCTGTTAAAAGTAGGGATTCTCTTATTGAAAACAAGGGAGAAATGGAACTTGCATTTCTCCCTAGAAATGAAACTAGCAGCTTCACCAAGCTATGCCAAGCCTGTTTTTAAGAATACATTTTAAGTTTTGTTTTTTTTTTTCCAGAATTTGGACAAATAGCAATGATGATAAAATTTGAGACTATGAAAAATAGATAGGAAATACACATTTACATAGAATACCCAAGGAATAATAATATAAATGCCCTGTTGGTTAATGACTGGTCAGTTGCTATGTCGTGACCAACACTTTAAGGCCCCATGGACTGTAGCCCACCAGGCTACTCTCTCCATGAAATTTCCCAGGCACTGAAGTGGATTGCCATTTCCTTCTCCAGGGGATGTTCCTGATGAGGGGATCTTCCTGATCCAGGGGATCAAATCTGTGTCTCCTGCGTTGGCAGGTGGATTCTTTTACTGCTGAGCCACCAGGGAAGCCCTGTGAAAAGTGAAAATGTTAGTTGCTCAGTCATGTCTGACTCTGTGACCCCATGGACTGTAGCCCACCAGCACCTCTGTCCATGGAATTTTCCATGCAAAAATACTGACATGGGTTGCTATTCCTTTCTTCATAAATTTTCCTGACCCAGGGATCAAACCTGGGTTTCCTGCATTGCAGGCAGATTCTTTACCATCTGAGCCACCAGGGAAACCCCAGGGAAGCCATGTAGACATTACTAATTGCCAAATAATTATAGTCATTATTACTTGTAAAAAAGTCAACGGGGCCATTGCCCAGACAAACTTCAGTTCAGTTCAGTTCAGTTCAGTTGCTCAGTTGTGTCCGACTCTTTGTGACCCCATGAATCACAGCATGCCAGGCCTCCCTGTCCATCACCAACTCCCAGAGTTTACCCAAACTCATGTCCATCGAGTTGGTGATGCCATCAAGCCATCTCATCCTCTGTCATCCCCTTCACCTCCTGCCCCCAATCCCTTCCAGCATCAGGGTCTTTTCCAATGAGTCAACTCTTCACATGAGGTGGCCAAAGTACTGGAGTTTTGGCTTCAGCATCAGTCCTTCCAATGAATACCCAGGACTGATCGCCTTTAGGATGGACTTGTTGGATCTCCTTGCAGTCCAAGGGACTTTCAAGAGTCTTCTCCAACACCACAGTTCAAAAGCATCAATTCTTTGGTGCTCAGCTTTTTTCACAGTCCAACTCTCACATCCATACATGACCACAGGAAAAACCATAGCCTTGACTAGATGGACCTTTGTTGGCAAAGTAATGTCTCTGCTTTTGAATATGCTCTCTAGGTTGGTCATAACTTTACTTCCAAGGAGTAAGCATCTTCTAGTTTCATGTCAGCAATGACCATCTGCAGTGATTTTGGAGCCCAAAAATTAAAGTCTGACACTGTTTCTACTGTTTCCCATCTATTTGCCATGAAGTGATGGGACCAGATGCCATGATCTTCGTTTTCTGAATGTTGAGCTTTAAGCCCACTTTTTCACTCTCCTCTTTCACTTTCATCAAGAGGCTTTTGAGTTCCTCTTCACTTTCTGCCATAAGGGTGGTGTCGTCTGCATATCTGAGGTGATTGATATTTCTGTCAGCAATCTTGATTCCAGCTTGTGCTTCTTCCAGCCCAGCGTTTCTCATGATGTACTCTGCATATAAGTTAAATAAGCAGGGTGACAATATACAGCCTTGATGTACCCCTTTTCCTATTTGGAACCAGTCTCTTGTTCCATGTCCAGTTCTAACTGTTGCTTTCTGACCTGCATATAGGTTTCTCAAGAGGCAGGTCAGGTGGTCTGGTATTCCCATCTCTTTCAGAATTTTCCACAGTTTATTGTGATCCACACAGTCAAAGGCTTTGGCATAGTCAATAACACAGAAATAGATGTTTTTCTGGAACTCTCTTCCTTTTTCGATGATCCAGCGGATGTTGGCAATTTGATCTCTGGTTCCTCTGCCTTTCCTAAAACCAGCTTGAACATCTGGAATTTCACGGTTCACATATTGCTGAAGCCTGGCTTGGAGAATTTTGAACATTACTTTGCTAGCATGTGAGATGAGTGCAATTGTGCGGTAGTTTGAGCATTCTTTGGCATTGCTTTCTTTGGAATTGGAATGAAAACTGACCTTTTCCAGTCCTGTGGCCACTGCTGAGTTTTCCAAATTTGCTGACATATTGAGTGCAGCACTTTCACAGCATCATCTTTCAGAATTTGAAATAGCTCCACTGGAATTCCATCACCTCAACTACCTTTGTTCATAATGATGCTTTCTAAGGCCCACTTGACTTCACCATTCCAGGATGTCTGGCTCTAGGTGAGAGATCACACCTTCATGATTATCTTGGTCATAAAGATCTTTTTTGTACAGTTCTTCTGTGTATTCTTGCCACCTCTTCCTAATGTCTTCTGCTTCTGTTAGGTCCCTACCATTTCTGTCCTTTATTGAGCCCATCTTTGCATGAAATGTTCCTTTGGTATCTCTAATTTTCTTGAAGAGATCTCTAGTCTTTCCCATTCTGTTGTTTTCCTCCATTTCTTTGCATTGATCTCTGAGGAAGGCTTTCTTATCTCTCCTTGCTATTCTTTGGAACTCTGCATTTAGATGCTTGTATCTTTCCTTTTCTCTTTTGCTATTTGCTTCTCTTCTTTTCACAACTATTTACAAGGCCTCCTCAGACAACCGTTTTGCTTTTTTGCATTTCTCCTCTTTAGCCCACACAAAAATAATTTTTGCTTTACATTAAATCTCTGAATGGCTTGTTTCCTAGGCAATTGTATTGTTTACTTTTCATGTACTGGTCGGTTCAGATATTTACTCCCTTCTCAGTTAATGAAGCACTTGATGCATTTGAATGCTTTTAAACATTCTTGAGGACTTCCCTGTTAGCTCAGCTGGTAATGAATCCACCTGCAACACAGGAGACCCCAGTTTGGTTCTTGGGCTGGCAAGATCCACTGAAGAAGGGATAGGCTACCCACCCCAGTATCCTTGGGCTTCCCTGATGACTCAGGTGCTAAAGAATCCACCTGCAATGAGAGAGACCTGGGTTGAACCCCTGAGTTGGGAAGATTCCTAGGTGAAAGGAAAAGCTACCCATTCCAATATTCTGGTCTGGAGAATCCCATGGACTATACATCCTTGGGGTTGCAAAGAGTCGGACATGACTGAGTGACTTTCACTTTCACTTTCAATCATTCTTGGCGTATTTAAAACTGTGAAATTTGTCCCTATTGATTATGACATAGGATAAAATTTTTCTCAATTTAAATGTTTTCGTAAGAATCTCTTTGTAGAAAATATATATTACACACATAAAAAATTTGTGCATTTTATATAATTCAGAAAATTAATATTCTTTGTCAATTTTAAGAACAATATTCTTGGCAAAATAATTCCACATTCCTCAACAATTCTTGAATAGATAATGAATTTGATTTATAAATTATAGTGAGTTGTAATCACCTTAGTCACTATACAGTCTTGGTTGATGCATTTCACTACTTTTTAATTTGTATGCTCTTAGTTGTCAAGAAGCTATATTTCCAAGTTATCACCAATAACATAACAGTGTCACTTTATCTGATACTTTCCACAATGTATTCATTAGTTTCAAAGGATGTATGAAATAACAACTACCAACTTCCAAACCAACTTCGGAGAAGCCAATGGCACCCCACTCCAGTACTCTTGCCTGGAAAATCCCATGGATGGAGGAGCCTGGTAGGCTGTAGTCCATGGGGTCGCTAAGAGTGGGACACGACTAAGCGACTTCCCTTTCACTTTTCAATTTTATGCCTTGGAGAAGGAAATGGCAACCCATTCCAGTTTTCTTGCCTGGAGAATCCCAGGAACGGGGGAGCTTGGTGGGCTTCCGTCTCTGGGGTCACACAGAGTCGGACACGACTGAAGCAACTTAGCAGTAGCAGTAGCAACTTCCAAACACAGTGAGAGGCTCTGAGAACACATGAGTACAAAGTCCACAGTCTAGTGAAACTTACACTGAATGGTGGAGAAGCTTGGACAGAAAGATCTGCAGTGTGCTATATCATAAGTCCATTCTGAACTGAGATTCTTAGGGAAGTCATCTTTTAAGTCTGTATAGCTGAGCAGAAACATAGGCAAAATTCTTTCAGACACTTTAGACTTCATCAGCTGGTTGGATTCTCTATTTGTGTTTTGCCTGTATTCCTTTTCTTGCTTAAAATGGACATAGAAATTAATGGGGCATCCAGTTGCACTCTGAATTCCCTCTCAATGCTTTGTCTTATTTTAGATTATAGTGATCCAGTCACATTAGTCTGGTTTTCCTGACAGTGTAGATAAAAATTTATCTTTCTATTTTACTTTACAGGAAATGGATCAGGAAAAGGAGGTCTTAATGGTGTACACACTTTGTATGTATCTTGCTGTTCTAATAGCATGTAAAGCTAAAGAGCCTCTCTCTTATTTGGTGAGATAGTATTCTTTCTGTACTGGGAGCATATTCAAACCAGGATATGTGGCTTATGAATACACAGAAATAATCAATAGCTCTCTATGTGAACAGTGAAATTTTACAGTTTTTCCAAAAATATGTGTATTGAGTGCCTACTCTTTTTAAAGGTGTTAAATAGTGTGAATAAATGTAATAAACATACTGTTTACCTTGGTGCAGAGTAAAAGCTCTCTATAAGCATATACATTATTATTTCAGCCATAATCAGTGTTATAAAGGAATGTTGAAGAAATTCAGGAGGATGGAGAACAACTTTTTATGATTATTTTAGGTTAAAACCGACCACAGAAAATTCTGTTTTTCTAGTATTGCTATATTGAAACAACTGTTTTAAATGATTGGCTTCAGTAGATGTTTAAATGTAAATCATGACTTGGAAAAAGACTATGGAAGACAGCTTCATAATTATCTGTTTAAAACCTCAGCACCAGATAGAGTGGCAGAGGAGGTACAGAGTTCCTAGGAAAAGCATGGTCCCAAAATGGCTATGTAGCTCCAGGTCATCCTTCAATTATAGAGAGAGTGGACAAAGACGGCCCATGTCATATTCCAGGGACTACGACATGCATACGTCCTTCTCAAAACTACTCAGTATGGATTATGAATTATGAAGAAACACAAACCAATTGGTATCAGCCTTCATATATAACTTCCCTGGTGGCTCAGAGGTTAAAGCGTCTGCCTCCAATGCGGGATCCCCAGGTTCGATCCCTGGGTCGGGAAGATCCCCTGGAGAAGGAAATGGCAATCCACTCCAGTATTCTTACCTGGAGAATCCTATGGATGGAGAAGCCTAGTTGGTTACAGTCCACGGGGTCGCAAAGAGTCAGACACGACTGAGCGATTTCACCTCACCTTCATATATAACACTAAGGGTTTGCACCCTCAAAACTGTGAAATTCTCAGATGGAGATTAGCAGTATAATGATGACCCAATTAAGATTATTTAGCCTCTTAATATTTTATAGCATCATAATAAAGTATCTTTCTGTTTTTCTATTTGTCTTATATTCAGAACAAACTTATTTGGCAAAGGATTCGTCACTGTGTTTTATTACCATGCATCTGTTTATATCCTAATTATCTTGCACTTTTTAATAATACATTGACATGACTGACTATAACTACTAGAAGTAAGTACATAGCCGAGAAAAATTAACATACAAGGAAAAATAATTTGTGACATTAGAACTAATGCTCATACCACTCCATAGCTGGGCTGGTTGTATAACTTTTCTTTTCCACACGTAGGTTAAATATAAAGTCACCAGAGTTCAAGGTTTGTTCAAACACCTACACGCTTACCATGGTGGGAATGGAAATGCAACAGTGTACTACTTTTTTGTGGCCAATAGATCTTATTTCTATTCTGATTTTATGGAAAAGGTAGAGTTTTGCTTTCAAAACCTCTTAATGTATGAGAAAATCCAGAACATACAGGGGCAATGGTTTGGCTGTACCTGGCAGTTCACATAGTACAGAGTAGGAAGTGGTTATGGGCAGAAAGAACTGTGCTTACTGAGTGCCTGCTACTGGCCTCCTGCCGTATTAGATGACAAGATGAGTTTTTACTCTTAACCTAACCATGTGTTCATATAAACTAAGCGATCAATTTAATTGAATGATATTTAAAGTGAATAGTTTAAGTTAAAACATGCTGTCCAAACTGAATTTGGTATTACCATTAATATTATTCTTCATAACAGTGCTTGACAAGAAAAGAATAATTAGAATTGAATCTGGTTGAGAGCTATAATAACTCACATTAATGTCATTTTTTTCTATAAGAATTTACTGCAAAACTGTGCACTAAATGTTCTGTATTATGCGTACTCTTCAGGGATGGCTAAAACATCGATTCTGGTCCTTTTAAACTTTCACACATGACCAAGAGGAGTACACATATCCACAAGCAACTCTGTTACCATATAATTGTTTTACACACACACACACACATACATGAATTAATGAATGCATGAAAACAGTATATTAAAATTTTATGTGTAAACTGGTTATTATATGCATATAACATAGAAATAAAAGACTGAATGTTTTTATCTTCTTTAGTATGAGACATTGTATTTCACTGTCTAGCAAACTTGGGATCTAACTCAAGTTGTGACTCAGGGGTCAACAAGTGATAAGGGTAGATTTTGAGGAATGTTAGTATCTCCTTATGAGGCAGTTGCCCTTCCCAAGACTGTGAGGACTGTGCCAGAAGGGTCACGGAAGCTGGCTGTCTTTTCCCATCTGTCAGTGCCTCACAGGTGTCTGAATCCAAATGGCAGTAGTGCAATTAAACTCCCCACTGTCACATGTGACTACAGACCTGCAGGAGAACAGAGCGTGGTAGAAGGGCCGAGAGTGGGTCAGCAAAGATGGAAGGTCAGATCTGGGGGAGAGACTGGAAGGCGTGGTCTGTCGTCTGTGTTGATGTGTTCACTCCTTCATGAGTCTCACGGTACAACCTACAGTCAGGGCGGTAGACTTCCTGTATGCCCTTTTAAGTTCTTCTGACTGGTCTAAGTATTAAATCGACATCGGGTATATTAACAGGAGAAAGTGAAGCAAAAGTGTCACAGCAATTATACATGAGAGAGACCCAGGAAAACTGAGTTAGCCCATCAGAATGGCTGAAACTCTTCAGCATAAATAACATCTTCAGCTAAAGACAAAAGAAGATGTGGATGTAATGGTTTGGCATTTCAAACGGGCCGGAAGGCAATTTCGTGAAGATGGGAAAGCAAATATTTGGTAAACAAAAGGGTCTGGCAGAGACCATGGGACACAGAAGAAATTTAAGGAGCAGACTTGGTTAGATCCCCCCTTGTCTCCACACCTAGGTCGTACTAGAGGTTATGGTGATGGCCCCCTTCCAGGAGCAAGTCCACGATGTACAGTTTAGCAACAGCAAGGGGGGTGGTTAAGGTTTCTTTCTGAGACTTTTGAGCCTTGACGGTTTTCAGCTCAAAAAATCTGCATGCCACAGTGATATATTAGGCTGGCAAATTCTGTTTCCCTGCACAGGTATTCTGATAGCTACTTCTCTGTCCTTATCACAATATTTGGCTTAAGAGTGCCATTTTCTATTTTCAGAAATGACTCAGCTTCATTCTTGCCAGATCTTCACTGTTGACATTCTCATAAGTAGGGTTGCCATGTTTTGTTTTGTTTTGTTTTTCAGAGGAGTTTTCTCTTTCTACTTTGCTTCCACTATTCACACCTTCAACAGCTAAGTCACAAATAGACCATTTTTTAGAGCTTTTATGTTGGGACCACACATTTTTTTTTCTTCCTAGCTGCCCCACTGTGGCAATCTCACAATGCTCTAAATTTATAGGAAGGAAAGGGATTCCCCCTGGAAGCTCTTGAAGTTGTTTTTATTACTTTCCAGGGTCATGTATGGATGTGAGAGTTGGACTGTAAAGAGAGCTGAGAGCTAAAGAACTGATGCTTTTGAACTGTGGTGTTGGAGAAGACTCTTGAGAGTCCCTTGGACTGCAAGGAGATCCAACCAGTCCACCCTAAAGGACATCAGTCCTGGGTGTTCTTTGGAAGGACTGATGTTGAAGCTGAAACTCCAATATTTTGGCTACCTAATGCGAAGAGCTGACTCATTGGAAAAGACCCTGATGCTGGGAAAGATTGAGGGCAGGAGGAGAAGGGGACGACAGAGGATGCGATGGTTGGATGGCATCACTGACTTGATGGACATGAGTTTGGGTGGACTCCAGGAGTTGGTGATGGGCAGGGAGGCCTGGCGTGCTGCGGTTCATGGGGTCACAAAGAGTCAAACACGACTGAGCGACTGAACTGAACTGAACAAAATGAGATCTTGCCAGTTTGTCATGATCAGTGGTCCCAAGAAAGTTCAAGGTAAACAGTTTTTTTCAGTTAGGATGTAAAAAGTTTAGTTAATTCCAGGAAAAGGGGGAGTAGTTTACTAACCAATAGACTGTTATTTTCATCATTTATTAACCTGCCACTTATTCAGAAAACACTGCAGTAAGATAGGAAGTAAATGAAACCATGCCCACAGGGCAGACGTGGGGAACACTAATAATTGTCTGCAGCACTCCTAGACTTGCAGAATACAGTCATGCATTATGAATTAATAAAACAGAAGAGAAACTGGGCTAAGGCACAACATGAGTATAAAAAAGAGAGCATCTCGATTTAATGCCGTTTAATATAAATTGCACACATAAGTAATTTAAAATTAAGACAGCATAGAATATTCATGATAGTCTTTACATGAAAACGTATCACAATCTGTTAATGTTGATTCCTATTGCAAATGACTGGAGTTCTAACTTCAGTGTGATCCCTTCTAAAACTGTTTAGAAATCTGTCTGGTCCTACTTAAGAAAATGTTCCTTCCTTAATTCCTTCTCAGTTTTTGTCAGCATAAATTCATAATATAGATTTCAAGATACTTAATGTAAACAAAGCAAGAGATTATATAACTCTTTAAGATAAAAAGAACCTATGTTCATTACAATTGCTGTTTGAAGTTAGCATAAAAATTAGATTCGGTTACAGATTTCCTGACAAATTCTAAAATGCTAATTTAAAACTTTACCATTTTCAGAGTATTCTATAATCTAAAATGGCATTCTATTTTGGAAAGGATCTTTGTTTAGTATGTTAGAGTATTGAATTACTATCACAGTCACTGTTAAAAAACTGAAGAAAAATTAACCTGACCCATATATGTTATATATCTACTTCAGAACTTATGGAACGGCTGGAATAGTCAAAATACCTGTACTTTCATAACTAGGCAAAGAGCTAATGTGGACGTTATCAAGTAACTTGATATTATCATGACAACAGGAAAATAAATTTTAACACAAACTTTTTAATGTGTGTAAAATATGTCTATTAATGCTTCAAATTATGACACTTATAGTCTAGTAACATATGTATTTCTTCTGTTTTCATTGTTTTCATGACATATTCTGGATATACAATATAATAGCTGAAAGAATTTCAGCCTACGTATAAAATGGTGCACAGATTAGTCCAGCTTTCGAAGTAACAGAAGCACACAATTATATTTTCATTTTTCCAATTACCAGCTTGGCTGTCTTCATGATATTTATAATTTTTTTTCCTGCTTTCAAATCTAGAAATTTGATACAATACTTTATATAATAGATTTTTTGATAGATATTGAATTAGTGAGAGTAAAGTATATAGGTAACTAGGAAGTTGTTGAATGATATCTAAATACAAAATACAGGTAGTGATTTATATGTCCAGAGTATGGTGAAGATTGGAGAAGGCAATGGCACCCCACTCCAGTGTTCTTGCCTAGAAAATCCCACGGGCAGAGGAGCCTGGTAGGCTGCAGTCCATGGGGTCGCTAAGAGTCAGACAGGACTGAGTGACTTCACTTTCCCTTTGCACTTTCATGCACTGGAGAAGGAAATGGCAACCCATTCCAGTGTTCTTGCTTGGAGACTCCCAGGGACGGGGGAGCCTGGTGGGCTGCCATCTATGGAGTCCCACAGAGTCGGACACGACTGAAGTGACTTATCAGCAGCAGCAGCAATATGGTGAAGAAGGAGGGATTATGTAGGGGAGAACAGTGAAAGAGAAAGAAACGATAACAAAGAAATTCTCAATTGAATGTATTGCCTGAAAAAAAGGTTCATAATGTTCATGGCAAAGTAAAATAACAATTTTAAAAGTAAATAACACTTGTACACTTATTGTATAAAATCCACTGATATTAATGACTATATTTAAATCTCATGAATGGTTGTATAGTTTTATAAAAAAATATTTTACTTATATGTCTTCTGTTATTCACATCAGTAATATTCTTTAAGTTTATATTATGGAATTGTTAATAGCTATCAATGCTATTATCATTTGATACTATTTTAAAGGTTGTGTTGTTGTTCAGTTGGTAAGTTATGTCCGACTCTTTGCCACCTCATGAACAGCAGCACACCAGGCTTCCCTGTCCTTCACTATCTCCCAGACTTTTCTCCCATTGAGTTGGTGATGCTATCTAATGATCTCATCCTCTCTCCCCCTCTTTTGCTTTTGCCTTCAGCCTTTCCTAGCATCAGGGTCATTTCCAATGAGTCAGCTCTTATTTTAAAGGTAATTGCTTTAATTTCATTTATTAATTGTTTGTGGATTTCATATAGAAATAAGATTCATGTATCAATGTTACTTTATATACAGTAACCTTGTTAAACTTATTTATTAGATTAAGCAATTTTTTTGATATGTTAGAATCCTTTCCTGAAAATTATTCATGGCATCTGTGATGAAGTACAGCTTTATCCTTCTTTTCCAATCTTAAGACCATATGCATTTTTTTGTCTTGTGCTCCCTTGAAGCACCAATGCAGTGTTGAGCAGAAGTGGTGAGAGCAGACACCATTAACTGGTTTCTAATCACAAGGGATAAGTTGTTTAATATTTCACATTTATGTATAATATTTGCTGTAGGTTTCACACAGGTAACTCATTGGGAGGAGATTACTTTTTCCTGTTTCTAGTTTTCCATGCATCTTTATTTATGTATTTGTGCTGAACTATGGCAAACACGTTCTTGGTATCTATTGAAAAGAGCATCTGAATCATCTCCTTTCTTCTTTCTACATGGTGATTGTCTAATTTTTGGATATTAAAGCAAACTGCTATACAGCCTGCTCCCCAGTTACAGTGCATCTAGTCTTATATATTGTTAGACTTGATTTGGTAATATTTGTTAAGAATTCATGATGGATATCAGTCTGTAATTTCTATTTCTTGTGACAACATTTTCAGGCCCAATGACTCCTTGGGAAGTGTTCCTTCTTGTAGATTTTCTGAAACAAGTCTGTGCTCTGTGCCGAAGCCCATGTCTTTTATAAGCCTAAGGCTTATAAAAGACTCATACAAGTCTTCAAAGGGCAAGTTTGACAAGAAAGTTCAGAGGGAAAAGTTCAAAGGGCAAAGGGCTGTCCTCAGCTGAGTCCCTCTCCAGGAACTTTCTCAGCTTGAAGGAACCTTCATTCTCAAGGTCTTTTTTTTTTAATCTTTTTTTTTTTTTCCCCTTTTAATTGCTTTACAATATTGTTGGTTTCTGCCATACAACATTAGTTACTCTTGAGATACTTGAAGGTTTTTTGCAAACTATAAAGGATCATGGTATTATGATACAAGTATTATACTTAACATCCAGCATCATGTCTGGTACATAATAGATGCTGAATGAGAATTCAATGAGCAAACTAAGACCTTTTTTCTCTAGTGTGTGTTTGCAAAGAAAATGTTTCCTTACCTAGCTGGGTTGCACAAAGCTCGTTTTTAACTTTTCAAATTGTTTTTATATCTATTATTTCATGTTGTCCTCATGACAAGCTGTTTTGCAACCACAAACAATACCCTGCAAGTCAGTCAGTGCTGTGGTTTTTTTTTTCTTTTTTTTTTAATTTCTTTTTTTTTTAATTTTAAAATCTTTAATTCTTACGTGTGTTCCCAAACATGAACCCCCTTCCCACCTCCCTCCCCATAACATCTCTGTGGGTCATCCCCATGCACCAGCCCCAAGCATGCTGTATCCTGCGTCAAACATAGACTGGCGATTCAATTCTTACATGATAGTATACATGATAGAATGCCATTCTCCAAAATCATCCCACCCTCTCCCTCTCCCTCTGAGTCCAAAAGTCCGTTATACACAGCTGTGTCTTTTTTCCTGTCTTGCATACAGGGTCGTCATTGCCATCTTTCTAAATTCCATATATATGTGTTAGTATACTGTGTTGGTGTTTTTCTTTCTGGCTTACTTCACTCTGTATAATCGGCTCCAGTTTCATCCATCTCATCAGAACTGATTCAAATGAATTCTTTTTAACGGCTGAGTAATACTCCATTGTGTATATGTACCACTGCTTTCTTATCCATTCCTCTGCTAATGGACATCTAGGTTGTTTCCATGTCCTGGCTATTATAAACAGTGCTGCAGTGAACATTGGGGTACATGTGTCTCTTTCAATTCTGGTTTCCTCGGTGTGTATGCCCAGCAGTGGGATTGCTGGGTCATAAGGTAGTTCTATTTGCAGTTTTTTAAGGAATCTCCACACTGTTCTCCATAGTGGCTGTACTAGTTTGCATTCCCACCAACAGTGTAGGAGGGTTCCCTTTTCTCCACACCCTCTCCAGCATTTATTGCTTGCAGACTTTTGGATCACAGCCATTCTGACTGATGTGAAGTGGTACCTCATTGTGGTTTTGATTTGCATTTCTCTGATAATGAGTGATGTTGAGCATCTTTTCATGTGTTTGTTAGTCATCCATATGTCTTCTTTGGAGAAATGTCTATTTAGTTCTTTGGCCCATTTTTTGATTGGGGCGTTTATTTTTCTGGAATTGAGCTGCCTAAGTTGCTTGTATATTTTTGAGATTAGTTGTTTGTCAGTTGCTTCATTTGCCATTATTTTCTCCCATTCCGAAGGCTGTTCTCAAGGTCTTGATTAGTAAATGTCTCAGGCATCTGGGAGTTAGAGGAGTGAGTGATGCTGCAGACAAATACAGTGACAGGATGAAAGGGATTAATCTTTGTTTAAAGCCTGCAATTAAAGCCAGAAGTCTATCTTTCAGCATATTAGTGGTCCAGTATCTCCTCCAGCCTTCCCTGGCAGCTCACAGGTAAAGAATCCACCTGCCAATATAGGAGATGTGAGTTTGATCCTGAGGTGGGACGATCCCTTGGAGGAGGGCATGGCAACCCACTCCAGTTTTCTTGCCTGGAGAATCCCATGGACAGAGGAGCCTGGCAGGTTACAGTCCAAGGGGTCACAAAGAGTTGGACATGGCTGAGTGACCATTACTACTACTATCCTACTGATACATCATATAGTAATAAAACCGTTACTTAACATTTTCACCTGTAGATACACTGACATCAAACGACAAGAGAGAAATTCCTTTGGGTGACAAAATAGTTGCCATGATGGGACTCTTTAATAAAAACAAGAAATGTAATATGTTTAATTGTTTCCTGATGTACTAGAGAAACTGATGAAAAAATAAGAGCATCCATCAGCAATTCCACATCCAGGTAAGAGACCAGCAACTTCTATGGTTTCACTAAAAAGAAAACCTTATCTTCCCTATCCTCGTGGCCATGATTTGCATGAACATGATGCAAAATTGAATCCTATTGGTGGCTGAATTAAACAAAAACTTAATCCTCGACTTCATGGGATCTGTTGTGTTAGGACATAAGACTATTGATTTGGAAGGTGTGAGACCCTTAATACCCAGGTAGGAGCTGGGTAGATTCTGTTGAATTTGGGAGCATTTGAAGCCCCAGTGCTACCAGTTCCCCTTTAACAACAGAAGAGACCGCAGCCTTCTTTGGTTGAGGAAGCTGTCTAATCTTGCCTCAAGTTGCAGTCATCTCCCCTGCAGTAGGTGCTTCTTGCAAAAAACCTGAGCTTCTTCTGGACCTGTTCTTACAATTTCCCATTACCCCTAGTCCTATAAATAAATTTGTTTCCCAGTGTATCCCAGAGGGTCATTGTGAGATTCTATAATGTGAGAGTCTAACCAAGTGTGAGAAACAACTGAAGACCCATCTGCTGATTTATTGACAGAAAACTGGTTAAATCTTTTCAAAGTAGATCCTAAGTGCATTGAATCAGTGTTATGGGAATGCAGTGGTTTATCAAGACGAAATTATCTCTATACGAGTTTACTAAGCAGGGATTCTTGGTTCACTGTGTTTATTTACAAAT
Source organism: Capricornis sumatraensis (assembly GCF_032405125.1). Taxonomy (NCBI): domain Eukaryota; kingdom Metazoa; phylum Chordata; class Mammalia; order Artiodactyla; family Bovidae; genus Capricornis; species Capricornis sumatraensis. The sequence continues at coordinate 8,246,324 of NC_091089.1, read as the reverse complement.
CTGACTGTGGCTATGATGGTTGATTGTTCCATGGAATGAAATGTGAATGTAAAAATGGTCTACACTAAATTAATTTAAAATGCCAGCCTTGGTTTATTATAAAGAAAAGTGTCCGAAGATTTATGAAGATTAGAATGTTAAGGTAGACATATCTTGTAAGACTTACGGATGCCCTAAATTTGTCCTTTACTATTGTTCAGGAGACATTCCCTTCGGGAGAGCTGGAGAAATACATTCTTAACAAGGGGCCCAGGGACCTTGAGAACCTCCAAGAGAGATGTGAAAGGATAATGACATCCAAGTAGGTTGCTGGAATTCTACAAGAATGATAGAATCCTGGGGTTACAGTGACCAAGTGATGATATGTTATCACCCCTGGCGAGGTTGGCAGGGACCAGACTCAGAGCCATAAGAAGTGGGTCCATTGGACTGGTTGGACCTCCCAAGTATCTCTGTCATGTGTCATCTCTGAACTGTTGAGGTAACAGCAATCTGGTTATTTTTCATCCATTTTGTAGATTTTCAAATCATACATGCATGGCTTAACTATCAGAATCAAGGGGAGTCTGTGCAGATTTCTGCAGCTCTTTGCAAATTCCAGCTGCTATGGTTCCTGAACTATAATCTCTGTCCCCCTAACTCAGGAAGAGGCTGTGCTCTGTTTCACGATAGCCCTCCTGGAACCATGATCTAGAGAGGCACTCCAGGCTAAAAGCCACAACGATCAAAGAGATCACCACATTTCTTTTCCTTCTTTCAGGAGGATAGTATTGTCCTCATAATGACTCAATGTCTTAAAGCTCTTGACTCATATCTGTCTAGTTTTTCAGCTGTTAATAGTGGGAAAAAAATCCTTCCCTAATGACATTTTCCTGACCATAAGCTGACCCTTGGTTCTAATACTTTTTCAAAATTCACCCTCTTTGCTAAGATTTATTGAGTTTTTCCCTATGAAGAACACATTTTATTTACTTATCTGAACACATTTTCTTTTGGTTCTTTGAATTTCTTTCAAATGTTGGTCTTCATCCCACATCCAGGCCATCTTGTATTCACTTTTAATCAGCTGTTACTTTTACTGTCTATAGAGCATCTTTTCCTGTTTCATGATTTGTCTAGTGCTTTTATTATTTATTTGCTTTTATCAGAAAATGGTCCTTTGTGAATGATACATGATGGAGTGTTTGGATTCTGTTGTCTTTCTTAGAAGAGTGCTTTTCAAAGCACTCAATAGGTTTTCAGACTATTAGGAAAGGAACTGTAATCACTCCTCATTCTTCTGTTTGTAATGCATTTTTAACGTATATGTGTGTTTGGTTGCTTCAGTCATGTCTGACTCTTTGTGACCGCATGGACTGTAGCCCACCAGGCTCCTTTGTCCATGGGGTTCTCCAAGGAAAAATACTGGAGTAGCTTATCATTTCCCTCCCCATTTTAATGTGTATCCATACATCTTTAAATACCATATATTTTGTAACAATGTATGTTTTTTATGGCCTTTTTTTGTTCTTAGTTTATTTTAATATATTAAATAATATTATTTAACATTAATAATAATTGAAAGCCTTTGATTTTATATATCTTATGTGATTAAAACATAATTCAAATCTATATTTACTATGCTTAACTTACCAAATAATATTTTAAAAGATAAAATTTCCCTAAATAGAGTACTACTATCTCAAAATATTGAGACGAGCAATAGGATGATGTATGTATAAAATGTTGACCAAATTTGATTCCCTACCACTAAATCTTGAGACAATAGAAAATGAAGATGAACTGGGAAAATGGAGCTGTTTATTTGAATCCTGAACTTTGGCTCTAACCCTCACTGCCTCTTCTAACGGGCTTGTCTTCTCAGCTTAATTCCCATGGGTAGATTAAAAAAACAGTTGGAGAATAGCTATATCTTATCCTTCCAAACATGAGAAGGTACTCAAAGAGAAACCCACTTTTCTGGGAAGGCAAACTCGGACTTCCCATGAACTGTGCCCGTCATGCTTTCTCTCTCTTGAATTTTGCTTTTGTCTTCCAAGAAATTTAAAGTAGGAGGTAGCTATGAGCTGTTTTAAAAATATTAGCCACATGGAAATCCTAAGAAGTAAGAAACTACCTTTACCAAGAGAAAGCTTTATTCCTTTTGCTTCTGAAAATATTTCCCTGTTACATTGATGAAATTATGTGTATAGGATAACTTAAATTTGCCTGTGGCCCATATGAAAGTTCTACGTGAGCATCTTGACAATCTTGAATTTGTGTACTTGTTTGAACGTGTAGGCACTTCAGAGCAGGGAGAGCTTATTAAGGTAAATTACATGCTTGGACTCCGGAATTAGAACTACAGTTTTTAAACTGTGCCTCATATGTTCACATATCTCTTCTTATTACTAATAATGATGTTTTTTCACACTCAAGAATTTACACAGACTAAATGGAATTTATGGATCCATGCTGTGTAATACAACAACATTTACTGTTCCATTCACATAAACAAAATCTGTATGTATCTATTTGAATTTGAGCTTCTATTTCTCATTCATCATAGTATGCCACACAGTGGCTACAGTCAGTTCTTTCAACAGTAGGGAATCAATGCACGTTTCTGATTTGAATAAAATATGCCATTACTACTAGAAAACAGATTAGAACTTCATTGACTAAAGAGAGTGAATTTTCTATATAAAATGTCTACACGTTTCCTCAAGAAAGAGTAAACTAAAATGACACGAAAAAAGGATATTAGAAATTGATAAATTGAAATTGATAACTCGATGAAATAAGTGATGCTTTGTCTCTAGTCAATAGTCTCTCAAATTCTGTCTTAGGGACTTAGAGATATTGCTTTTATATTTAAAAGAGGTTAATTTGACAGTGTTATTTAGTTACTTCAGAGCTCAAGATCATTGAACTAAAATTATGTTTCACAGTCTGAGGCTAAAGATTTTAAGAAGCTTCGGATACAGTTTCCATAACTATTGCATATGATTTGAGCAAGTAGAAATGGATACAAATGGAAGCAATTCATTTACTGTCCTCGTTGGACATTTTTTTTCCTGAGCCTGAAACTGTGGACTGTACTGTCCCACACTTGTTTACATATGCCCTTTTTCTTGTGAAAATCAACATATAGAATGTACTTTCTAGACTGCTTGTCCTGAAGTCATCCATTTGTAAAAACTGATAATGGAACCTTTTCTGTACTTCATACATCATATTCTTACATTCTTTTTTTTTTTTTTAACCAATCCAAGTGTCTGTGACATTAAAACCTCTGCTGACTTTCAGACGAATCCAGCTCCTATTAGTGAATAGACCCTTTGATGCTCTTCTTTTGTGGTCTTTATTTCCGGCCACTTCTCCTTTAAATAAGTCCTAAATCGATTCCATCTAGTAGATTGTAGCAAATCAACTTTAGTGAACATGCTGTGAATCCTTACTTTCTTGGCTTAATATTTATCTTCAACAGTTAGTCATTTTTACCTGGCAGCAAGTTATTTAAACTTTCTTAATCCAGATTCTTCCATTGGTAAAATGTTACTTCGGCTATGTGTTTACCGAATAATCCATAAGATAAGGTTCTAAGGCTATTAGATTCATCTCTGGGGCATGATGGCCACTCAAAACTCAAAAACCATTAGCAATCATAATCTTTAACAAAGAGACATACAGTAAGTTATGTTGTTGTTGTTCAGTCACCCAGTTGGGTCTGACTCTTTACAACCCAATGGACTGCAGCAGCCAGGCCTCCCTGTCCCTCACCATCTCCTGAAGTTTGCCAAGTTCTCCATTGCATCGGTGATGCTATCCAGCCATCTCACCCTCTGATGCCCTCTTCTCCTTCTGTACTCAATCTTTCAAATCATCAGGGACTTTTCCAGTGAGTCAGCTGTTTGCATGAGATGATCAAAATTGGCATCTGGCATCAGTCCTTCCAAAGAGTATTCAGGGTTGATTTCCCTTAAGATTGACTGGTTTGATCTCCTTGCTGTCCAAGGGACTCTCAGGAGTCTCCTCTTGCCATAGTTGAAAGGCATCAATTCTTGGACACTCTTCCTTCTTTATGATCCAGCTCTCACAACTGTATCTGACCACTGGGAAGACCAGAGCCTTGTAGGTTCTTATCATCATATAAAGCAAGTGAATTTCCTAATGTTAAAAATAGCATCTATGAATTCTCTAGATCTTTTTGAAAATTATTGAAACCCTTCATTAAAAAGCATTTACATTTTACATAGGAGTGGAAAGGCTCACAGACACAATTATGGAAATTTGACATTGGCAATGACAGCCATTGTTTTTTTCTTACTGTCTTATTAGTCCAAATGTACTTGGTGAGTGGATAAAGGATAGAGGTTGTAAACATGTTATGTGCTATTCTACGTTTCCACCTCTCATAAGAGACATATTATACGAGACGAAATATTCTCTAATGGCTAAATTTGCCCTCCAGCAACAAATAAGTCTACTTCATTATTTAAATGAAAGGTTTAAAAAAATTCTAATTTTTAGAAGCAGCATAATATTTGAATGAGATGAGAAATTTCTTCAAAGTATCTGGTGAAATTCAGTGTTTGCAAATAAGACACCAGAAGTAACTGGTTTCCATGGATATTGCACATTCTTTAAAAATGGAACTTGCCAAATACATGAAAATTGTATCTATAGCTTGGACATAACTCATGTATCCAATTTCATAGGCAGGCTCTTCACTCAGATGTTCAGTAGACCTCACAAGGATTGTCTCATCTCATTCAGCGATGGTTCTCTGTGTCCAGTGCTCAAAGCCCATATCAAGAGATCACACTGGATGCTTGTCATTTTCACATTCCATCACCAAGTCAGTCATGCCTGCAAAGCCCCCTGTTTTCACTGAGAGCAAAGCCAGAGTCTATGCAGTGCTCCCTGCGTTCCTACAGAAATGTCCCAAATTCCGTGCATCTCTAATGTCTGCTCTCCCCGCTCTGACTCTTCAGCCACTCTGTGCTTCCCGGTCATGCTTTGAATGACCATTTTCCTGTTCCAAGAGTGAAAGGAAAGCTCAGTCATCTCCTGTTGTCCTATTGGTCTGGGAGCAGGTGATGAGAATGAAGACAGAACAGAGACCTGGGGCAGTGGTCAGGGGACCTCCAGCCTCTGCACTGAGATGCAGAGTCCATTCTGAGTCCAGCCTTTACCCTTAGTTGCAGACTACAAGACTTTCTTTGATCTCATCTTTCCCAAGACACTACATTGACACAGCGCAGATCTCCTTGCTATTACAACCCAGGCCATTCCCCCTTGGCTCGTCTCAGGAACCACCAGCAAGTGCTCAGGCAGTGTCCGTGCCTGACGTCCATGCCTGACGCCTTCTGGGTCTGGCCCTGGGGTTTGTAACAAGGAGATTATTCTTAAGAAAAACATGAAAGGTAATCATTAACACAGTTTCTTAATAAATGCTATCTTCCCAGGTGCTATTTATGTAGAATTTCTCAAGGCTGTGAAAGTACATTAGTAGGGCTTCCCACTACAATGTCAGACTCTTTGTGATCCCATGGACTGTAACCAGCCAGGCTCCTCTGTCTAAGGAATTCTCCAGGCAAGAATACTGAAGTCATTCCCTTCTCCAGGAATTTTGAAGCTGAGTCTCCTGCATTGCAGGCAGATTCTTTCTTGTCTGAGCCATCAGGCTCTGCATTTAATATATCTGCTGGATTCATTCTCCTATCAGATGTGTCCATGATGTCATGCCTCCCACTAGTCACTCTTTCTTCAGATTGTGTCAGTTCAATGAGACCTTCTTGATCATCAGTGAAAATCCCTACCCCCATGTGACATTCCCTCTCACCCTCCATATTCTCCTCTTATCCCTTAACATCTAAGTTTCTTTTAAAATTATGTTTATTACATGTTTCTGTCATAATATTCATTCAAAGAGAATGAAAATTTTCGTGTATTTTATTGATAGCTATGTACACTGTACCTGGAAAGACAGAAGTTCAATAAACAGTTGTTAAATGGATAAATAGCAATTATTTGCCCACAGGAAGATACAGATGAATACAAAAGTTTCAGCAATTATTTCTTTCGGAGAGCCCACAGAGGAAAGGTGATGTGTGATCTCGATGTTTTTGGCTATGCTATACGAGTATTTCCTACAAATGGAAGCATGTAAGAGTGTGATTAAGGGCTCTCTTTCTTTCTCTCTTTTTCATTTGGCCTGGCAACTTCTACAACACGGTCTCACCTAAATGACACAAGGTGACTATGCAGGGCAGTAAAAATCATTTGTTTCGATGGAAAAGTTTCTTAACCATTCACTTTGTGGCGCAAATATCTGAATTGCCTGTGGAGGTTTTGGGGCCATCTCTTTCTCACAAATCTTTTAAGGCAATCATATTTTTATAGGCTTTATAAATCAAAAAAGACAGCTCCAGGAGCATTCATTAATGCATGATCTTACTCTGCCTCTGACTCTTCCTTCTCTTGAACAGAAAATTAGAGCAAATTGTCTCCTTCCATCCTGGCTTCTGACTTCCTCTCTCTTTCCCCTCTATCACCCCCTTTCCCATTTTCCTTCTCCTCCTTTCCTGGACCCTCCTCTTCCTTCTCTCCTCTGATCTAATGATACTTCTTTGAAACATACTGCTTTTTCCCAAAGTACAAAAAATGGAGAAAATAGTGTAATGATGATTTCAATCTCCACACACTTTTATTGATCAGGCTATAGCAGGATTTTAAAAAATGTAATAGTTCAACTGAAGCTAAGGTGATTTAGTGGTGACTAGATGGAGTTCTTGATCGGCAATAATCAGATCCTGAATCAGATATCAACAAAAGAGACCAGAATGATAGTTCACCACCATGATTCAAGATGATATGTTGTTACACAAAAAGCTCAGCATGTAAAAATAAGATGCTATTCCTTTAAATAGGAGAGCAAATATGAGTTGTGACTGCAAGCACCCCAAGCGCAGATCAGAAAGTACCCACTACCTAATCGTCCTGTATTATTGTCACAATTTGAATGTTTTGCTTCAGTTCAGTTCAGTTCAGTTCAGTCACTCAGTTGTGTCTGACTCTTTGCGACCCGATGAATCGCAGCATGCCAGGCCTCCCTGTCCATCACCATCTCCCGGAGTTCACTCAAACTCACGTCCATCGAGCCCGTGATGCCATCCAGCCATCTCATCCTGGGTCGTCCCCTTCTCCTCTTGCCCCCAATCTCTCCCAGCATCAGAGTCTTTTCCAATGAGTCAACTCTTTGCATGAGGTATCCAAAGTACTGGAGCTTCAGCTTTAGTTTCATTCCTTCCAAAGAAATCCCAGGGTTGATCTCCTTCAGAATGGACTGGTTGGATCTCCTTGCAGTCCAAGGGACCCTCAAGAGTCTTCTCCAACACCACAGTTCAAACGCATCAATTCTTTGGCGCTCAGCCTGAATATTTTAATATTAACTATTATAAAGGAAATTTGTAACAATTTATAATCCAGTATGTACTTATTACTTTGGGATATATTTCTGCATTTATATTGAATTATAAACCATACATTTTCAAAACTTTATTATGAAACCTGAATTAGATAACAGGGAGAAAATGCCTAGATTCCAATTTTAGCTTAAAGCATATTATGCAAATGTTAATAACTAATAAAGAACTCCCAATTACTAAAGCCAAAGCAAAGTAAAACAAAAATTATTTGCAGGGGGGATTAAGTTGTTTACCTATTGGATGAAGGTATAGGTTGCCTTTCTATTAGGCAAGCCACAAGAATCATAAACATTGTTGCTCAGTTGCTCAGTTGCGTCTGATTCTTTGTCCATAAATGGAAATAGTGGACACAAAGACATTGTCCATAAACAATGGACACACAAAAAGAAACATACAATTATATACAAGTATCACAAACAGTAAGCAACTTTATTTTCTCTAAGGGTGAAAGTACTTTCCCATAATCCATTCATGAAAATATCTTTTATTTTAATGCTATGTAATCTTTTGGGTCTCCACTGATTTGTTAGATGTAAAGTAAAAAACTTTTCTATTCTTGCTGGGTAACACAGTAACTTCTTTCAGGATAATGCATCATAAAACCCAGATGATAAAATTATTAGAAACATTAGTAATAAAGTAAAACAATATAAACTGTGAATGGCTGGTTGTCATTCCCAAAAGAAATCATAAGACTGCACATGGACTTATATAAAACTTAAAATGTTTCCCTTGCTGAACTGAAATTGTGTGTATGTATATGTACAGTTTATTTTTTCCTCTTGGGGATATAATTAAAAAGCCAACCCTGAAAGCGTTTTTATCTGGTATTTCACCTGCCATACCACAGTCTTTAGCAGCAAGCCAAAAATAAATAACCTACACCTTGTGTAATAGCTGTCACTAGACAGCGAAACAAAGTCACCATTCATCTTGCTCAGAGTCATTTTAGCCTTTAGCAGATGTGTTCTTTGAACAAATTTATTGGCCTTATGAATAAAGATTAGCACTCCTCTGTTCAAGTCTGTTGGGAAGAATGTTATTCTACTGTAAATGGACATAAAATTCAACCTAATGAAGGCTTTACAAAGGGAAAAAACAGTTTTTGAACTAAACTCTCTGAATATAGTTTGGATATTGGTTCTCTCTTGTATATTTAATGAATACATTATATTCATGAGTATCTTCATCTGTAATAGTGTGGATAAATGTCTACATTTCAGTTATAATTTTAATTATATAATTAATAATGTGATTTGGGCTTCCCTGGTGGCTCAGAGGTTAAAACGTCTGCCTGCAATGTGGGAGACCTGGGTTCGACCCCTGGATCAGGAAGATCCCCTGGAGAAGGAAATGGCAACCCACTCCAGTATTCTTGCCTGAAGAATCCAATGGATGGAGGAGCCTGGTGGGCTACAGTCCACGGGGTCCCAAAGAGTCGGACACAACTGAGCGACTTCACTTTCTTTTATTTTAGTCATGATTGCAAAAGTATCTATACATCCTGATACGTGTTTGGTTTTCAGTTATCATGGTTTGTAAACACTGATGCACATTTACATATGTATGACTTACAAAGAGTTACAAATGTCTCTTTTAAATCCCTGAATGAAGTTACATAATTAATTATACAGTTGTAATTGTGTTCAAATTGAAATTAACCGTGCTCTGTATTCATATGTGATGTACTGTAAACCAGAATAGTAATATCTAATTTAGCTGTCTGGTTCTTTAAGATTAAATGGGATATCCAATGTGTACATTGTGAAGTACATAATCCTAAACATTTGACTAGTTTGTCTCTGGTAATAAACCAAAGTTTCCTGTAAGCATGCCATTTTGATCAACAACATTTATTAAGTACATTGAGCTACCTTGCTGTTGTTCAGTTGGTCAGCTGTATCCGACTCTATGCGACCTCATGGACTGCAACATGCCAGGTTTTCCTGTCCTTCACCGGAGCTTGTCAAACTCATGTCCATTGAGTCAGTGATGCCACCCAACCATTTTGTCCTCTGTCGTCCCCTTCTCCTCCTCCCTTCAATCTTCCCCAGAATCAGGGTCTTTTTTAATGAGTCAGCTCTTTGCATCAGGTGGCCAAAATATCAGAGTTTCAGCTTCAGCATTAGTCCTTTCAATGAATATTCAGAGCTGATTTCCTTTAGGATTGACTGGTTTGATCTTGTAGCAGTGCAAGGAACTCTCAAGAGTCTTCTCCAACACCACAGTTCAAAAGCATCAATTCTTTGGTGCTCTGCCTTCCTTACAGTCCAACTCCCACATCCATACTTGACCACTGGAAAAACCATTGCCTTGACCAGATGGACCTTTGTTGGCAAAGTCATGTCTCTGCTTTTGAATATGCTATCTAGGTTGGTCATAACTTTCCTTCTAAAGAGTAAGCGTCTTTTAATTTCATGGCTGCAGTCACCATCTGCAGTGATTTTGGAGCCCAAAAAAATAAAGTCTGCCACTGTTTCCACTGTTTGCCCATCTATTTCCCATGAAGTGATGGGACCAGATGCCATGATCTTAGTTTTGTGAATGTTGAGTTTTAAGCCAACTTTCTCACTCTTCTTTTTCACTTTCATCAAAAGGCTTTTTAGTTCCTCTTCACTTTCTGCCATAACGATGGTGTCATCTGCGTATCTGAGGTTGTTCATATTCCTCCCGGCAATCTTGATTTGTGCTTGTGCTTCATCCTGCCTGGCATTTCTCATGATGTACTCTGCATAGAAGTTAAATAATCATGGTGGCAATATACAGCAATGTACTCCTTTCTCAATTTGGAACTAGTCCATTGTTCCATGTCTGGTCCTAACCATTGCTTCTTGACCTGCTTACAGATTTCTCAGGAGGCAGGTCAGGTGGTCAGGTATTCCCATCTCTAAGAATTTTCCACACTTTGTTGTGAGCCACACAATCAAAGGCTTTGGTGTCATCAATGAAGCAAAACTAGATGTGTTTCTGGAACTTTCCTGCTTTTTTGATGATCCAACAGATGTTGGGAATTTGATCTCTGGTTCCTCTGCCTTTTCTAAATCCAGCTTGAACATCTGGAAGTTCACAGTTCACATATTATTGAAGCCTAGCTTGGAGAATTTTGAGCATTACTTTGCTAATGTGTGAGATGAATGCTTTTGTGCAGTGGTTTGAATATTCTCTGGCATTGACCTTCTTTGGGATTGGAATGAAAACTGACCTTTTGCAGTCCTGTGACCACTGCTGAGTTTTCCAAATTTGCTGGCATATTGAATGCAGCACTTTCACAGCATCATCTTTTAAGACTTGAAATAGATCAGCTGGAATTTCATCACCTTCACTAGCTCTGTTCATAGTGATGCTTCCTAAGGCCCACTTGACTTCACACTCCAGGATGCCTGGTTCTAGTGATCACACCATTGTGGCTTTCTGGGTCATGAAGTTCTTTTTTCTTTAGTTCTTCTGTGTATTCTTGCCGCTTCTTCTTAGTTATCTTCTGCTTCTGTTAGGTCCATACCCTTTCTGTCTTTTATTGTGCCTATCTTTGCATGAAATATTCCCTTGGTATCTATAGTATCCCAGAAGTCATCTCTAGTATTTCCCATTCTATTGTTTTCCTCTGTTTCTTTGCATTGTTCACCTAGGCAGGCTTTCGTATCTCCTTGCTATTGTTTGGATCTCTACATTCAGGTGGTTATTTTTCCTTTTCTCCTTTGCCCTTCACTTCCTTTCTTAATTATATGAAATATTTGTACTGAGCTTCGTAGTTACATGTTAAGTGTCATGGAGAAGACTTAGAGAGGGGCAGTTCTCAACCAGCTGAGGTCTATAATTTCCAAGAGTTGTAGGTGGGTTGACACAAAAATTATTGAAAGTCACTTGCAGCTTTATTCTTTAAAGGTTAATTTCTTCTGTTTTTTCATTTGCTTATAACTCAGGAAGCCAGGAGACTTTGCAATTTCTGTTTTTTTAATGCTTTTAAAAAGATATATGATAGTGTGCCAAAGACATAAACTCAGATAGAGTATATCTGTAACATTTTAAATTGTATCCATAACACAATAATTGCATTTGTTTTTAAAAACAAAGGAAGCAGTTAAACAAGTAAAAACATTTAGTACATATTACCACAATTATAGGTCTTCCCAGGTAGCTCAGTGGTAAACAATCCACCTTCAGTGCAAGAGATGTGGGTTTAATGCCCAGGTCAAGAAGATTCCTGGAGAAGAAAATGGCAACTCACTCCAGTATTCTACTCAGGAAATCCCATAGACAGAAGAGCCTGGAGGGTTAGTTACAGCAAAAGCATGGGGTCGCAAAAGAGAGCATGGGGTCGCAAAAAAGATGGACACAACAGAGTGACAAAACAACCACAACTATGCACTTATCTATAAAATATGTACAAGTGCACAGTCTGTTTAATTTTAGTATTAAAATATCAAATAAGAAATTCTAATTTATATTATGAGATATAAATATATATCTCTAATAAAATATATATATATATACACACATGTATATATATATAAGTTCAGTTCAGTCACTCAGTCGTGTCCTACTCTTTGCAACCCCATGGACTGCAGTGCACCAGGCTTCCTTGTCCATCACCAACTGCTGGAGCTTGCTCAAACTCATGTCCATTGAGTCAGTGATGCCATCCAACCATCTCATCCTCTGTCATCCCCTTCACCTGCCTTCAATCTTTCCCAGCATCAGGGTCTTCTCCAGTAAATCAGTTCTTCTCATCAGGTGGCCAAAAGATTGGAGCTTCAGCTTCAGCATCAGTCCTTCCAATAAATATTTAGGACTGATTTCCTTTAGGATTGACTGGTTTGATCTCCCAGCAGTGCAAGGGAATTTTAAGGGTCTTCGCCAACACCACAGTTCAAAAGCATCAACTCTTCAGTGATCAACCTTCTTTGTGGTCCAACACTCACACCCATATGTGACTACTGGAAAAACCGTACCTTTGACTATTGTTTTCACACATACAGACAGACAGACAGACAGACACACACACACACACATATATGTTCTATGAATAGGATATTGGACCAAGTCTTTGAGTTTAAGACTAGAGATAATTGAAAGAAAATATTCTCCAGGTTTCTGTGATCGTGAAGATTAAAGAAACCGGCAAAAATAGAAAAGCATTTGATGTTCCAATATCTACTTCATTCTTTTATGATGGGTCAGTGGGTTTTGATTGCTCCTTGAAGAGCTGTGTAGGTGAAAGCACCTGTTAATGGAATGTTTTTGCCCAAGACACTGAACTGAACTAAAAAGACACCCAGCTTCTGACCTGGTTAAGACCGCAAGATGTCTTAAACAGAGGACCTGGGAACCAGTGCCTTGACAACCAGACACTGATTTTTGCAGTTACTTTCTCTCTGGCAGAGATATGAGTTGAGATGCCAGAACACTCTTGCAATATGGTTCTTGTCTTTAGCTCTACAGTTGCACCCTAGAAGTTAACAGATAGTATGAGAAATATCTTAACTCTGTGCTCAGATATTTTAGAAGGCATTACAGGGAGAGAGTTGTCTTGACTTTCTGAAAGATGTGTGACTTGGCCAGAAAAATAATGCAACTATTTTTCAACTTGTAACAATGTAACCTGATTAAACATTACTTGGTATGTAGCTGGCTCCATTTGGACTTTTGCATTTAATTTCTGACATTTCAAGAAAGAGCACAGAGTTTTCTTCGATTAGGAAAATGCCTAAAAGTTTGTAAACAATTGAAGGTCTTTACAAGGACTTTGTGAATCACTTCAATTATCTATAATTTTTTATCTGTTGCTGATTATATCTGAGGCTAATTTGCATTTATCTACATTTATCAACATTAAATTTCATTTGCCACATGTCAGCCTATTTAAGGAGCAAATTTGAAGCATGTTAGAATGTAGTGGATGTAAATTGGAACACCACTATTTAATAACTCCATCCTCCTAGTCTCTAAGTTGAAAAAAAACTCAACATATTAAAAAGAGGCTAAATGTCTAATTTCCTTAATTATGATAAAAAATTTGAGAAAAAATAATATATTTGACTGAAAAATATTACCAATTTATGCTTTTTTAAAGGCAACAACACTAGTTTTTTGTTTTAATTTCAGTTTAACAGCATTATTTTCAAAATATGACATCTGAGAAGAAACTACAAGGAGTTAATCTTTACTAATGATATTAAAGAAACTGGTAAAGTAAAAATGGACAAATTTTAAAAAGTAAGCCTCTAAATAAATAGAATGGATTATCAATAATATCAGTAAATCATTACATTTATTTAAAATTTATTTAAATTATAATAAAGAGAAAATAAAATAATTTGCTATTTAGGAAAATATAAGCTATAATCATTGAGCAAATAATTTTAGTATATAAATCAGGAATTTGATTATATGCCGCTAAAATCTAAAAGGAATTAATATTTATGCAACTATTTCAGTATATGTACATTTTGACGAGGAAGCTGTAGGGTTTTCAAATAACTGGAAAACATGCTAGTAACTTATGTTTATATGAATATCTTAATTGAGGTTTCAGACTATTTTAAAATTTAAAATACCAATAAAATTTTTTGTCATTGTATTGCTATAGGAAAATAATGTATTGATAGAATGTCCCTGGGATGAGTCCAAGCTAATGCACATAAAAGACTAAGCAGGCCCAGAAAAGTATGTCATCAATTTGGAAGAATTTCCAAATGACCAGCATAAAAAGTGCATGTACTCAATATATATTTTCAAGGCCGTAGTTTTATTTCAATAAATATTAAATTCTGATGAGAAGTGAGTAGAAAGGAATGGTAAAAAGGCATACATTCCCCCAAAGAATTTAGAGCTCTTGGGACGGGAACATGTATTTCTATGCCCATATTCATATCAGCATTATTCACAGTAGCCAGAAGGCACAAGTAACTCAAGTGTTTTTCATCAGATAAATGGATAAACAGATGTGGGACACATGTACATGGAATATTATCCAATCTTGAAAAGAAGATAATACTGACCTACATTACAGCATGGGTGAGACTTGAGGACATTATGCTCCTTGAAACAAGCCATTACAAACAGCAAATACTTTAGAGTGCCATGCACATGAGATGCCACCTATAATCAGCTCATAGAGGTAGAAAGCAGGCGGGGCATGCCAGGGACTGTGGGGGGACAGGAATGGTGAATTATTATTAAGTGGGTCCAGAGTTATACTTTTGCAAAATGAAAAATATCCAGATGGTGGTAATGATTGCACAGCAATGTGAATGGACTTAATACCAGAACTGTACCCTTAAAAATGTTTAGATAGACACATTTTACATTATGCATGTTTTATCACATCGTAAAAATATATAATATTTATGCAGTTTTACCATTTCATGTCGTGTTAGCTCAATGTTTGACTCTTATTATATGGAACATGAGCTTCATATTTTATTGTTGTGGGAGTGGTTTAGTCTCTAAGTCATGTCCGATTATTGCGACCCCATGGACTGCAGCCCACAGGTTCCTCTGACCTTGGGATTTTCTAGGCAAGACTGCTGGAGTGGATTGCCACTTCCTTCTCCAGGGCATCTTCCAGAGCCAGGGATCGAACCTTGGTCTCCTGTGCTGCAGGTGGTCTCCTGCATTGCAGGCGGATCCTTTACTGACTGAGCCACCTTGGAATTACTCATATTATACAATTGCAGTTTAATCGGATAAAGCACAAAGAACAACATACATAAATTAAAATTATCAAAGTTTAATTTAATTGATTGTGAATGGAAAGAGAAACCATAATATAAAAATTGTTAGAGGAAGGCATGATAATTGGTTGCCTTGAATTACTTTTTCATCCTTATTATTATTTAAATACTTATTAATGAACAGTTTTTAAATGAGTTGTTAAATTTGGAGAATACTATTGCAGCATGTACATTTTGAAATTCCTTACATTTCCTGAAATTCTGAGACATTTTTCTTTTTAGTTTTAAGAGATGTAAATTAAAATGTCATTAATATTATAATCTTAACATTTTTAAGGATTTTATAGTTTTTATATATTTATGTGTTCCTAATACATGTATTGGGCTTCCCAGGTAGCTCAGTGGTAATGAATGTGCCTGCCAATGCAGGAGACTCAAGTCTGATTCGTGGGTGCAGGAAGATCCCATGGAGTAGAGCATGGCTACACACTCCAGTATTTTTGCCTGGGAAAAGCCATGAACAGAGGATCTTGGAGGGCTACAGTCCAGGGGGTTGCAAAGAATCAGACATAAACTAGGCATGCATGCATGTAAACACCCACACTATATAAAATAATAATTTCAGAGTAAAAACAAACCTCTGGAATTAATTTTAAAGTTTAAAATTTCTTTTTTGTTCTTTATGTACTTAGAAATCCCCCAGGGACAATGCTACATTGTAAAGTGATTTGAACAAATTACTTTGTATGTATGTTATACATGAGTTTAATAAATGGATAGATTAATTTCTTTCAGTTTATTTTTTAACTATATGATATTGATTTCTTATTCGAGTTTGTAACACTGAATGGCACAAAACCTTGTATTAAAGAAGTAAAATCATACTAAATGGAAAACATTTGATAGATTTACTCTATTAAAATCTACTTAGGAAAATATGTTTTCTCAAATATCAGCCACACTAAATGGAAAATCATGTTCCCATTTGTTTTACAACCATTAGTTAATCCAAAGACATAAAAATGTGTACAAAGGAGGAAAAAGAAAAAAAAATTGTCATTTAAGTTACTAGGTAATTAATATCCACTTGATAGATGGGATATATCCAAATAAGCTGTTGGCCAATGTTTCCCTTTGGGTGATATTTGTTGAGCGATATTTCAAATTGCAAAGTAACATTCAGTCACGGATTCTATTGAAATGTACCCGTAATACATTGCACCTTCAAGGCAAAAACTTTTCATTTTGGAGCTTAAATGGTGCAATAATGTCTAACTTTCAGGAGTAAAGGAATCAATCAATACGTTGGTTACATAGCAGAGGCACCCTGGAATTTATCTGACAAGCGAGGAGATCCCAGACATTTTTCCTGCTATTCCTCCACAGCTCTATTCAGACTTTTCAATAGAAAATCTGGCAAATACAGCAAAAGGAGGAAGAGAAAGAGTAAGAAAAAATACAAGTCAAAAGTTAAAAAATAGAAGTAACAATGATGGTGAACTCTCTGACCTTAAATAAAAAGGAAAAAATGTACAAAGTATGGGAATGAACAAAGCCTTCCTGGAATAAAGGAAATTTTTGGTTCACTGCCTGTGCAGTTTGCTTAACATACCAAATTTAACTGGGAATACTTTTTGAGTGAGTTCTTTATTTCACTATAACTTTAAGTCCATAATCAACATCACCAAATATCTTACAGAGTTTTCAAATCAATTAGATATACCCAAAGATTTTACTTGGGTATGTGATTATCTTGACCATTTTGAGAATAAAATAAATCATAAGCTCCAATGAATTCATAAGATTGGAACTTTCATGATAGTTCACAAAGGAATGCAATAAAAAATTTGCTCTCTCAAATTAATTAATCTTTATATAGCCAATTCTACTTACTATTATATTCTTTATTTTAAAAGCATTTACTTTATCTTCTAAATTTAGTGGAAAAGCAGTTAACTTTTAAAGATCTAATATTAGCACTGTATAAATATACCTGTATACAGTCTTATTATAGTAATTGTTTATTTGGTTGAGAAATATGGCAGAAAGTGAAGAAGAGCTAAAAAGCCTCCTGATGAAAGTGAAAGAGGAGAGTTAAAAAGTTGGCTTAAAGCTCAACATTCAGAAAACGAAGATCATGGCATCTGGTCCCATCACTTCATGGGAAATAGATGGGGAAACAGTAGAAACAGTGTCAGATTTTATTTTTGGGGGCTCCAAAATCACCGCAGATGGTGACTGCAGCCATGAAATTAAAAGACACTTACTCCTTGGAAGAAAAGTTATGACCAACCTAGATAGTATATTCAAAAGCAGAGACATTACTTTGCCAACTAAGTTCCGTCTAGTCAAGGCTATGGTTTTTCCTGTGGTCATGTATGGATGTGAGAGTTGGACTGTGAAGAAGGCTGAGCGCCGAAGAATTGATGCTTTTGAACTGTGGTTTTGGAGAAGACTCTTGAGAGTCCCTTGGACTGCAAGGAGATCCAACCAGTCCATTCTGAAGGAGATCAGCCCTGGGATTTCTTTGGAAGGAAGGATACTAAAGCTGAAGCTCCAGTACTTTGGCCACCTCACACGAAGAGTTGACTCATTGGAAAAGACTCTGATGCTGGGAGGGATTGGGGGCAAGAGGAGAAGGGGACAACCGAGGATGAGATGGCTGGATGGCATCACGGACTTGATGGACGTGAGTCTGAGTGAACTCCGGGAGATGGTGATGGACAGGGAGGCCTGGCACGCTGCGATTCATGGGGTGGCAAAGAGTCAGACACGACTCAGTGACTGAACTGAACTGAACTGAACTGAACTGAACTGATCTTCAATTTGTTATAAAGACTAAATAAATAAAGATAATGATTTTTTTCAATTGAAATATTATATACATATATAAAAGGTACAAATCTTAAGTCTAAATTTTTAGTTAAATTGTACTTATCTCCTCTGTCCATGGAATTCTCCAGTCAAGAATACTGGAGTGGGAAGCCATTCCCTTCTCCAGAGGATCTTCCCAACCCAGAGATTAGACCTGGATATATATTATTTCATATGTTGTGTGCTTGGTCTCTCAGTCAAATCCGACTCTTTGCAACCCCATGGACTGTAGCCCACCAGGCTCCTCTGTCCATGGGAATTCTCTAGGCAAGAATACTGGAGTGGGTTGCCATGCCCTTATCCAGGGGTTGTTCCTAACCCAGGGATCGAACTCAGGTCTCCCACATTGCAGGTGGGTTTTTTACCATCTGAGCCACTAGGAAAGCCCTCATAATGAGTTAATTTTGCTTTTTTTTTTCTTTTTTGACTTCATATAAATGAAAACTTGCTCAGTATTATTTCTGTAAAATATATTCATATTGTTATGTGAGTAAATATTTCTTAAGTGCTCTTAATAGCAAGACAAACTTTCTTCTGGTCTTTATATACAGAGCTTTATTTAAATTAAGAGGTGTAATTTATATACACTTCATCATACAGTTGGATAAGTATTAACATATGAGTATACTCATGAAACAGTCACCAAAATGAGATGATAATATATTGGTCATCTCCCAAAGTTTGATCAGGATTGCAACTGATGCTCCTGAATTATGAGAGTTCTGGGTTATGGAAATGTCCATGCTGTGTTTGGGGATCGTATACTTCTGCGGGTCTTATGTAGTCTTTAGGTGTTTCGAGTGATGCTTTGCCCAGTTCAGGTAGTTTCCTCCCGCAAGTGTGCTGATGAGTTCTCAGCTGAGTACCCTGAGGAGACACTGTAGACCCTGCAATCTCTCGTCCCCTTGGCCCCCTGGGTTCTCCAGCACCATCTCCTGAAATCAGGGATACTGCAGGGCTCTGCCTGGTTTCCACAGCCCCTGCCACAGACACAGCCAGGAAAATTCCCTGGCATAATCCACAGTAATCATAGAGCTCACCTCTTCTATTTCCCATCTCTTGGAGACCATTTTTCTTTCTTAATTGATATTTCCTCTTTAGTTACTTATTCCTAATTACCTCTTTCTTTTTCCAAATTCCCTTTCACAAAGTAACATAACACACGCAAACATGAACAGGAATGGACCCATTCCACTGCCAGCTGAAATTATCAGCTGAAAAATGTCACACATCTTTTGTGGGGGGCTATTGAAAACCCCATAAACAACCTTCTTTAGATGCTGACTCTTATTCCTGAACCCACTTTAACCACAGGGAAACTTCATGACATCCCTCAACCCCTCTAAGTAAAATGACATTTCCTTTTCTATTAGAGCTATCAGCTAGAATTTTTTTTTATTTCAAATTCCTTCTTCCTGTACCTGGGTTGCTCACTAGTTGAGGTGTGAAATCCATCATATGTATATTATCCCCCTTTGTTCTTCTTCCACTGCAGGATTCCAAGCACTTACCAAGTATCATGGGACCAGGGAAAGATGGGGTGCACGGTGGGCTCAGGCTTTCAGAATAACTCCATCAAGCCATGTTTTTATCATGGCTTTTGCTTCCAAGGCCTAGAGAGACATGTCTTTGCTAGGGTCTATGGATGACTGAGCCCAAAGGAAAATTAAAATTAATTAAAAAGCACACCAACAGGGCTTGACATCAAAGTAACAGCTTATTGTTAACAAAGACAAATGCAACAGTAGCACAAATTGAAATTATTTACAAGAAACAATTTTTGATAAACTAGTAGAGAAAAAGTCAAAATCAAACATTATTTACGGATTTACTCTGAGATATCTCTAACTAGAATAATGAGAAATGCTCATTTCTCTTATGATCTGTAATGATCTGCATATTTGCTACTCTTAGACTGACCTGACTCTGCACTGCAAAGTCATGAGATGAGAAGAAAAGAAAAGAAAGTGAGTATTTATTGGCAGGCTAAAAATATTCAAAGTGCATTACTGACTTCAGATACATACATACTTAACTTTAATACTTTCACAGTAAGGGAAGTTTCAAGTTGGAACCTGAAAATCTCAAGCTCTGAAAGGCTAATACTTGTACTGCTGTGCCACATATTGGGGTTCCCAGATGGCACTGTTGCTGCTGCTACTGCTGCTGCTAAGTTGCATCAGTTGTATCCGACTCTGTGCGACCCCATAGACAGAAGCCCACCAGGCTCCTCTGTCCCTGGGATTCTCCAGGCAAGAACACTGGAGTGGGTTGCCATTTCCTTCTCCAGTGCATGAAAGTGAAAAGTGAAAGTGAAGTCGCTCAGTCGTGTCCGACTCAGCGACCCCATGGACTGTAGCCTATGAGGCTCCTCCATCCATGGGATTTCCCAGGCAAGAGTACCAGAGTGGGATGCCATTGCTTTCTCTGTCTCAGATGGCACAGTCATGAACAATCCGCTTGACAAAGCAGGAGACACAAGAGACTCAAGTTTGATCTCAGGTTGGGAAGATCCCCTGGAGTAGGAAATGCCACCCCACTCCAGTATTTTTGCCTGGAAAATGCCATGGGCAGAGGGTCCTGGAGGGCTACAGTCAGTAGGGTAGCACAGAATCGGACACAGCTGAAATGACTTAGCATGCATGCATTCGTGCCACATTACTTTGCCAACAAAGGTCCACCTCGTCAAAGCTATGATTTTTCCAGTGGTTATGGATGGATGTGAGAGTTGGACTATAAAGAAAGCTGAGTGCCAAAGAATTGATGCTTTAGAACTGTGGTGCTGGAGAAGACTCTTGAGGGTCCCTTGGACTGCAAGGAGATCCATCCAGCCCATTCTAAAGGAGATCAGTCCTGAATATTCATTGGAAGGACTGATGCTGAAGCTGAAGCTCCTATACTTCAGCCACCTGATGTGAAGAACTGACTCATTAGAAGAGAGCCTGATTCGGGGAAAGACTGAGGGCAAGAAGAAGAGGGTCACAGACAATGAGACGGTTGGATGGCATTACCAACTCAATGGACAGGAGTTTGAGCAAGCTCCAGTAGATGGTGAAGGACAGGGAAGCCTGGTGTGCTGTAGTCCATGGGGTCACAAAGAGTTGGACACAGCTAAGTGACTGAACAACAACAAGAATGCATGCCCCTGCTATAGAAAGAAAGGAAGTTAAAATCACTCAGTTGTGTCCAACTGTTTGTGACCCCATGGACTATATAGTCCATGGAATTCTCCAGGCCAGAATACTAGAGTGGGTAGCCTTTCCCTTCTCCAGGGGATCTTTCCAACCCAGGGATCTAACCCAGGTCTCCCGTATTGCAGGCAGATTCTTTACCAGCTGACCTACAAGGGAAGCCCAAGAATTCTAGAGTGGTAGCCTATCCCTTCTCCAATGAATCTTCCTTACTCAAGAATCGAAGTGGGTCTTCTGCATTGCAGGTGGATTCTTCGCCAACTGAGCTATGAGATTCCTGCTATAGAAGCTCAGATTAAAAAAAAAAAAAACTTACTTGATGGGTTTTCATTTATTTCTACACCACACTCAAGAAGAGGAATAAGTGTAAAAAGGCCTTTATACAAGGATGCTGGAATAATGGTGGACGTCTTAGACTTCTGAGTACCACACTGCTTAACAGACACTGTAAGTACCTTCTCCATAGTGGATTTTTTATTTTTCATTTTCCTTAACTTGATGCTGGTCAGTAGTGTTTCTGAATGATGCATTCTGCCTGTAGAATTAACTGCAGAAGATGCCAGTGATGTGTTGATCGTGCCACTCAAGGTCTGTGTAAGTACTCTTCTTGATCTAAGATGAGGTGTGTGTGTGTGCTCAGTTGTGTCCCACTTTTTGTGACCTTGTGGACTTTTGCCTCTCAGGCTCCTCTGTCTCTGAAATTTTCTAGGCAAGAATACTGGAGCTATACTATTATATCTGTAAGCTCAGTACCCATTATATTTTACCCTGGGTCTCTTACCACATTGATTACCATACTTTTGTGCCTAGCCTAGCAAGTATTCTTTCCTCTCCATCTATTGTTTAACCAAATATCTCTGCCAAATGTTTAACCAAATATGTTTAACCAAATATCTATGGCCTAATTGGGGATTAGGTCACCTGGTCTTAATTTTTCACTACATACTGAACTTAGACTAAGAGTTAGAAAATACATCAGTGAACTATAAGTTTATATATATATTTTTTACTTTGAATAACCACACAATGATTATTTATGTATAATATAGCATTCATTCCTTAGAAAAAGAGCTATGACAAACCTAGACACATATTAAAAGGCAGGGACATCACTTTGCTGACAAAGTTCTGTACAGTCAAAGCTATCGCTTTTCCAGTAGTCATGTACAGATGTGAGAGTTGGATCATAAAGAAGGCTGAGTGCCAAAGATTTGATGCTTGTTAACTGTGATGCTGTAAAAGACTCTTGAGAGCCCCTTGGACTGCAAGGAGATCAAAGAAGTCAATCCTAAAGGAAATCAACCCTGAATAGTCCTGGAAGGACTGATGCTGAAGCTGAAGCTCCAATACTTTGACCACCTCATGTGATGAGCTGACTCTTTGGGAAAGACCCTGATGCTGGGAAAGATTAAAGCCAGGAAGAGAAGGGTGCGACAGAGAATAAGGTGGTTGATGGCATCGTCGACTGAAAGGACATGAGTTTGAGCAAACTCTGGGAGATAGTGAAGGACAGGGAACGTTAGTGTGCTGCAGTCCATGGGATTGCAAAGAGTCGAACATGATTTAGCAACTGAACAACAACAATATAGCCTTCAAAGTAGAAAACTGAAGAAGAGTCTAAATCATTAATTTATTTGGTCCTTTCTAGGTCTCATCTACATTGATAGTATCATTATTCACAGAGGTACTCATTCTCCGTGACTCTTTATCTTGATACCAGTGAGTTAATGCTTATATAGCAAATCACTGAACAGTGGCTCTTTGAGTATAAGTCATCATGGGTTTTGAATGTACATGATTTAGCTACAGTACAAGTGCTCTGCCAAAGAAATTACTGTCATTGGGTCAATTTTACTTTCCAGGAGAGTTTGAAGGAAAAGTAAAAAGAATGAGAATATGTGTGTAGAAGGATAGATAAAAATCCAATTTTCACAAAGATAAAAGCTCTTAGGAAGCATGTGTGGCATAGAGAGAAAGTTGAGAAAGGCAGCAAGTTTTGTCACATGAAACAGAGCACTGAGTGAAAAATATGATGACACAAAAACTTAATATCAAATCAACTGAATTATCTTTGACATTTTAGGTTGAATAATGAAAATTAGCACTAGTGATTCTTTTGTATGTCACTGCTGACATATGTTAGCTACTTTAATTACTGGATTTTTTCGGTCTTTATATGGTGAAACTATTGATGTAATCTATATATTTCTGTATTATGAAGTGTTTTCCCCTGATGAAGATATTTTCAAATGAATAATAGTAGGAAGCCAATGTTTCAAGAAAAAGTATTTCCATTTTTAATGGTATACATAAACTCTACCACTGTATCATTTTTAATTAATGAAATAAATCTCAATGAATGGAAGAAACAAAATTTAGTCTTGTTGATGACTGTGAATAAGATGACAGTTATTAACTGGGACAATATAATTCTCTATAATGAAAATCTTTTTGTAATTTTTACACATAGGTGTTTCCTTTCAGTAAGTTAGATTTATGACTTAAAAGGCATACTAAATACTGAGTTTTTGAGAGGTACTGTTGGGTTAATAATAGTTCTTTACTCCAAATACTTGAGCAAATTATATTCCCACCATGTTTCTGTTCATCTACTTTTCAATTATTAATGGATGTTGTAATTTTTCCATTTTTTCTTTTACCTTTTTGTACAAAAACTATTTATTAAATGTTACATTTACTTAATATTTTCATTATTAATGAGGCTTTTTTTTTTTTGTCTTCTCATTTACACTTGCATTTCTTCTTTGTGAATAACCATGTTGTCTAGTCATTTTCCTGTGAAGACTTTTATCTTTTCTGATTAGGAGTTAAGAGATTTTAAAAATGTTTCAAGGATACATTATACCCACCTATCATCTTCCTTTTACTATTTCCAAAGAGTTTTCTTTCTTAATATTTCAATGTGGTTGTTATAAAGCAACAGATATATGTACATTTAAACTGTATATGCACTGAAATCTGTCAATCATTGCATACTGTATGGGGTTCTTGATGGTGTTGTTATGATTTGTTTTGTTTTGTATTTGATGCTATGTTTGCAAAGTCTAAATATATGGAGAATATATTATCATTCTTCCTACCTTTGACCTATATGTTCATATGCCAAGATTATATCTGTTTATAAAATATTCACCTGCATAATGACACTAACATAAGCTTCTTATCACCTTGTTGTTTAGACTGCAAGTTAACTGCATTTATCCCCGATTTCCATGAATTTCTGACAATTATAAAGGCACTGATTGACCCCTCCTGGGATGTATGCACGTTTATGACCAATTACAATTGCATAAGGGATTGATTTCAATGAGTCAAAAATAGAGACTGTAGCCATCCCTATATCAAGGAGAGCAGGTCTCTGGTTGGCAATTTCAGCCAGAGAATCAACAAAGAGCTGGGCCCGAATGAACAATAACAAATGAAACAAGCAAAGAAGCAAAACAATTGCTGGGCCAAATAAAAATACAAAGTGTGAGCTATACCTATCCACTTTTCCATTCCACCTGCCACTACCATAATGTAGTCTCTTATCATTTTTTTACTTGAATTGCTTTGGCAGAAGGCTAACTGATTTTATTGCCTCCCATCCTGTCTTTCTAATTTATTTAACACCCTAGTGCCAGCATGATATTTCTAAGAGCACAGATCTAATAATGTTGTTTTGTGTACTCAGTCACTAAGTTGTGTTCAACCTTTTGTGATCCCATGGACTACAGCCCACCAGGCTCCTCTGTCCGTGGGATTTTCCAGGCAAGTATACTAGAGTGGCTTGTCATTTCCTTCTCCAATAATGTTGTTTACATCATCAAAATTATGATTTAATGTTCCACCATTGTTTTTAGGTGGACAGACTCTATTTTCTTGGGCTCCAAAATCACTGCAGATGGTGACTGCAGCCTTAAAATCAAAAGACACTTGCTCCTTGGAAGAAAAGCTATGACCAACCTAGAGAGCATATTAAAAAGCAGAGACATTACTTTACTGACAAAGGTCCGTCTAGTCAAAGCTATGGTTTTTACAGTAGTCATGTATGGATACAAGAGTTGGACTATAAAGACAGTTGAGCACCGAAGAATTGCTGCTTTTGAACTGTGGTGTTGGAGAAGACTCTTTGAGAGTCCCTTGGGCTGCAAGGAGATCAAATGAGTCAATCCTAAAGGAAACCAGTCCTGAATATTCATTGGAAAGACTGATGCTGAAGTTGAAACTACAATATTTTGGCAACCTGATGCGAAGAACTGACTCATTTGAAAAGACCCTGATGCTGGGAAAGATTGAAGGTAGGAGGAGAAGGGGACGACAGAGGATGAAATGGTTGGATGGCATCACTGACTCAATGGAAATGAGTTTGAACAAGCTCCGGAAGTTGGTGACGGACAGGGAAGCCTTCCCTTGTGGCTCAGACGGTAAAGCGTCTGCCTACAATGTGGGAGACCCAGGTTCGATCCCTGGGTCAGGAAGACCCCCTGGAGAAGGAAATGACAACCCACTCCAGTATTCTTGTCTGGAAAACCCCATGGACAGAGGAGCCTGGTTGGCTAGTGTTCATGGGGTCGCAAAGAGTCAGACACGACTGAGCGACTTCACTACTACTAGGGAAGCTTTGCATGCTGCGGTCCATGGGGTGGCAAAGAGTCGGACACGACTGAGCGACCGAGCTGAACTGATTGTTTTCAGGATAACATGTTAGTTATTTTTTTAAGCTGGAGTTAAAGGCCAGTTATGAGCTCCGTTGAATGTATTTTTCATCTCTCTTGTACCACATCTCAGAATCTAAGTATATCACAATTGCTGGATTTATTTTTTCAGGCCCAAATGGTTCTCTTTTATGGGCGTATGAACATAATTCTACACAGAAATGTACGTTAAATGCAATTTATCTTTTTTGCCACAACATCCTATGTTGACCTTAAGTAGAACATTTCTGACCTTCTAAGTTTGTGTTGTCAATTAGGCAAATATTTTTGCTATCAATATTGTTTGGAATATTGAAATAAATCAACTATGGTTGCTTAGTAATCATTAAAATGTTTTCCTCAACTCAAAATTACATGCGTATCATGCATATATTCTTTGAAGATATCTTCCATATCACTTATTGATCACTTATTGATATCTTGAGTTTGTTTTGTAGTAATGACTAAAGTGAGACAATGATCCCAGCATTACTTTTATTTTTCCACTAATACAAAATTTAACTTCTATGAAATACAAAATTTGTATACTCTTAGGTCTGTTTTTCTATTATTTCCTTCATCTACATAATGTATTATTCCTTTGTTTGTATTATTAGAACTTTAAATGTTTTAAGTAGAACAAGATGCCTCATATTATATTTTAACTTTCTTAATTGCCTGCTTAAACTATACTTCAAAATTAAGGATTTATTCAATTATTTTTAGTTGTGTGGTTTTCACAAATATTCAAATAAATTTAAGAAAATTAACACAAAATATTTTATCAGTCAAATTTGTATTTATCCATGTATATAATTTTTCACCCCCTCTGTACTTTTGCATATAATTATGTATACTGAGCATATTTTGCTAAGTTTATTTCCATTGATATTGTATTTACAATTGCAAATGGAATTTTCCTCACTGACCTAATATTTTCTGTATATTAGAAGTTTATTTGATGTGAATTGTTTTGTAAATAGAATACTTACTGAATTCTTTCATGTTTTCATTTTTTATTGGCTTTTTAGTCATTTTAAAATATATATATATATATCTTTTGTATTATTTATCTGTCCAATTAAATTGGTTAAAAATTTCAGAACACCATAAAATTTTAAAAAATAGAGTAAGTTTCATCTTTCTCCTATTTCTTAATTAGCATGCTTCCCATGTCTTACTGTTAAGCTTTCTGCATTTTTGTCTGCACTTTTTGTTGTACTAAGAAAGTATTCCTCTTTTCATATTTCAGTTGACTATTTCATCAGGGAAGCCTATTCAGCATCAGTAAAAATGTTTCTTTCTTATCTTGACCAGTTAATATTGTGAAATATATATAGCTAATTTCCTAGTCCTGAATAATTCCTACTTTGCCAAAATAAATCCTGTTTGTTGGAGTGTATTATTCATGTGTTGTTTTATTTGATTCTCTGTGTTATTGTTTTATTTATGACTTTGAATCAATATTTATAAGCAAAACATCCATGTGCCATCCTTGTCAGCCTAGCACTGTTTTGTAAATATATTGGAAAGTTATCTTTTATCCTGGTGAGCTGCCAAAAGGTATACAAAAGAGGATGAATTATCTAGTCCAGTGAATTTACAAGAATTCACCCATAAAACCATCTGGATATGGACAGTCAATGGGGAGAAGCTGTTTGAAAGAGCTTTATTTTTTTTTTCACATATCTTTATATGCTTATATTTTGCAATTTCCATGATCATTTTCTTCTAACCTCCTGGTTTTTTTTTTTGTTTTCTGTGCATTTACTGCACAACTAATATGTTGCTATCCATTTTTGATTAGTGGATTTTTTTTTTTACTTTTTTAAATTAATAATTTCAGTTCAGTTCAGTTCAGTTGTTCGTCTCTGACTTTCTACAACCCCATGGACTGCAGCACGCCAGGCCTCCCTGTCCATCACCAACTGCCAGAGCCTACCCAAACTCATGTCCATCGAGTCAGTGATGCCATCCAACCATCTCATCCTCTGTCGTCCCCTTCTCCTCCTGCCTTCAATATTTGCCAGCAGCAGGGTCTTTTCAAATGACTCATTTCTTCACATCAGGTGGCCAGAGTACTGGAGTTTCAGCTTTAGCATCATTCCTTCCAGAGAACACCCAGGACTGATCTCCTTTAGGATGGACTGGTTGGATCTCCTTGCAGTCCAAGGGACTCTCAAGAGTCTTCTCCAACACCACAGTTCAAAAGCATCAATTCTTCAGTGCTCAGCTTTCTTTATAGTCCAACTCTCACATCCATACATGACCACTGGAAAAACCATAGTTTTGACAAATGGACTTTTGTTGGTAAAGTAATGTCTCTGCTTTTTAATATGCTCTCTAGGTTGGTCATAGCTTTTCTTCCAAGGAGCAAGCATCTTTTAATTTCATGGCTGCAGTCACCATCTGCAGTGATCCCAAGATCACCAAAATAAAGTCTCTCCATGTTTCCACTGTTTCCCCATCTCTTTGCCATGAAGTGATGGGACCGGATGCCATGATCTTAGTTTTCTGAATGTTGAGCTTTAAGCCAACTTCTTCACTCTCCTCTTTCTGTTTCATCAAGAGGCTCTTTAGTTCTTCTTTACTTTCTGCCATAAACGTCATGTCATCTGCATATCTGAGGTTATTGATATTTTTCCTAGCAATCTTGATTCCAGGTTTTTCTTCATCTAGTCCAGCATTTCTCATGATGTACTCTACATATAAGTTAAATAAGCAGGGTGACAATATACAGCCTTGAAATATTCCTTTCCCAACTTGGAACCAGTCTGTTGTTCCATGCCCCATTCTAACTTTACCTGCATATGGATATGCATATGTATATGCATATGGATTTCCCAGTAGACAGGTCAGGTGGTGTGATATTCACATCTCTTTAAGAATTTTCCAGAGTTTGTTGTAAGCATGATGTAAAGCCATAAAATTATCAACAGAGCAATGAATGACTCCATGTGTTAAGTTGCTTTAGTTGCATCCAACTTTCTTGACCCTACGGACTGTAGACTCCTAGGCTCCTCTGTCTGTGGAATTCTCCAAGCAAAAATATTGGAGTTTCTTGTTGTTTCCCTCTCCACAGCATCTTCCTCACCCAGGGATTGAACCCGTGTCTACTGTGGCTTCTGCATTGGCAGGCAGATTCTTTACCACTGAACCACTGGGGAAGCCACTACACCTCCAGTGTATTGCCACTGTGATATTCTACCTGAGAATGTGCCCTGTTTATCAATAAGATTTGAGAAAAGTAATGCACTGGTTGATATACTATAACAAAATGGCATAAAACTGATTATCTGTCCCCAAATAAATGGATTAAGATGTGATGAGTATGTTTACATATGTATTGTTGTTCAGTTGCCCATCATGTCTGACTCTTTGAAATCCCATGGACTGCAGCATGCCAGGCCTCCCTGTCCCTCACCGTCTCCTGAAGTTTCCCCAAGCTCATGTCCATTGCATTGGTGATATCATCCAGCTGTATCATCCTCTGATGCCCTCTTTTCCTCCTGCCCTCAATCTTTCCCAATAGCAAAGACTTTTCCAATGAGTCGGCTGTTTGCATTAGAAGACCAAAATACTGGACCTTCAGCTTTAGCATCAGTCCCTCCAATGAGTATTCATTCTTGATTTTCCTTACGATTGACTGGTTTGATCTCCTTGCTGTCCAAGGGACTTTCAGGAGTCTTCTCCAGCACCACAGTTTGAAGGCATCAGTTCTTTAGCACTCTGCCTTCTTTACAGTTCAGCTCTCAAAACCTTGCATGACCGCTTACACACAATGGAATACCTCTCAGCTATAAAAAATGAAATCTTGCCATTTTTAACAGCATGGGTGGACCTGGAAGATATTATTTTAACTGAAATAAGTCACACAGAGAAAGAGAAATATATGTGTTTAGTTATATGGGGAATCATAAAATACACAAATATATCAAAGTGGAAAAATACAGATCAGAGAAAAAATTAGTGATTGTCAGAGAGGAGAGGGTCAGGGGATGGTGATATAAGTGAAAGGGACTAAGAGGTACAAGTCTCCAGGTATTAAATAAATATGTCATTGGGATATAATATATAGCACAGGGAATATATTTAATAATAGTGTCATAACTTTATATGATGCATAATTACAAAAATATTCAAATCATTTTGCATACTGGAACTAATATATTGTATATCAACTATACATCAATAAACTAAAATAATTGGTTTTATTTGGTGCATTTACAAGTAAGCTGGAGGAAGGTATGATGATGGTGAAAGTCACTCAGTTGTGTCTGACTCTTTGTGACCCCATGGAATTCTCCAGGCCAGAATACTGGAGTGGCTAGCCTTTCCCTTCTCCAGGGGAATCTTCCCAACCCAGGGATCTAACCCAGGTCTCCCGCATTGCAGGGAGATTCTTTACCAGCTGAGCCACAAGGGAAGCCCAAGAATACTGGAGTGGTTAGCCTATCCCTTCTCCAGCAGATCTTCCCAACCCAGGAATCGAACCGGGGTCTCCTGCATTGCAGGTGGATTCTTTACCAATGAGCTATGAGAGAAGCGGTGGAGGAAGGTAGGATGGAGTCAAATGCTTGAAGGCATAATTTGAAAATCTGGAGCTGGAGTATAATGGGTGATGATCTATTTAAAGGGTATGATTATGGAGGTTGGAGGTTAAGAAATCTAGTACATGCCGTGGGTAGGAAGTGTTCAAATAGCAGAGGCCCCTCATTGGATGGGTCATTTCTATTGATACTCAGGTTTCAGTATGTAAAGTTGATATGTAAATAATCAGGAACATTTACTTAGGGATCCATTAGTTTGCTTTACTACTTACTGAAAATTTTAAACTGGTTTTCTCACTGGGGATTGTGTACAGATTGTTTCTTTCCCTTCCATGTTTTCCCTGCCTAGTCTTTCTGCTTAGCTCAACACCCCGTCACTGGAGAAACTTTCCTGACCGCTGTCCTTCATACCCTGCCCTCCACACAGTGTCCTAGAGTCATTCCCCCCCCACACAAATACACCTGGCTGGTTCTGTATTCACTTGTCTCTATGTCACTTGTTAGAATACAGCTCTGTGAAGGCAGAAACTTTGTTTCCCATAATCCTCAGTTTGCAATCCTGAGCGTCCTGTAGGGTAACTGACACTCAGTTAGCCCTCAGTAAATTAGTTTTTCATACTGTTCATGAGGTTCTCAAGGCAAGAATACTGAAATGGTTTGCCATTCCCTTCCCCAGTGGACCACTTTTTGTTAGAACTCTCCACCATGACCCGGCTCATAATTTCATGGAGTTAGACAAGGCTGTGATCTTTGTGATGAGATTGATTAGTTTCCTGTGATTGTGGTTTTCACTCTGTCTGCCCTCTGATGGATTAGGATAAGAGGCTTATGGAAGCTTCCTGATGGGAGAGACTGACTGAGGGGGAAAACTGGGTCTTGTTCTGATGGGCAGGGCCATGCTCAGTAAATCTTCAGTCCAATTTTCTGTTGATGGGTGGGGCTATGTTCCCTTCCTGTTATTTACCTGGGGCCAAACTATGATGGAGATAATGAAGATAATGGTGACTTCCCTCGAAAGGTCCCAGGCACGCTCTACTACAGTCAGTGCCCACAACCCTGCAGCAGGCCACCACCGGCCCACACCTCCACCAGAGACTCCTGGACACCCACAGGCAAGTCCAGGGCGGTCTCCTGTGGGGTCACTGCTCCTTCCTCCTGGTCCTGGTGCACACAAGGTTCTGTTGTACCCTCCGAGAGTCTGTTTCCCAGTCCTGTGTAAGTTCTGGTGGCTCTATGGTGGGGTTAATGGTGACCTCCTCCACGAGGGCTTATGCCACACCCGGGTCTGCTGCACCCTGAGCCCCTGCCCCTGCAGCCGGCCACCGCTGACCCATGCCTCCACAGGGGACACTCAGACGCAGTTCTGTCTCAGTCTCTGTGGGGCCTGTGGGGCCTCTGGGTCCTGGTGTGCACAAGGTTTGTTTAAGCCTCTGAGCACCTCTGGCGGGTATGGGGTTTGATTCTAAACGTGATTTTGCCCCACCTACCGTCTTGCTGGGGCTTCTCCCTTGGACATGGGGTGTCTCCTCACAGCCACTCCAGCGCCACACAGCCACCCAAAGATCAAACTGCCAACATCCGTTGGATCCTTGAAAAAGCAAGAGTTCCAGGAAAACATCTACTCTGCTTTATTGACTACGCCAAAGCCTTTGTGTGGATCACAATGAAATTTCAACTTATTTGAAAAGCCCCTGATGCTGGGAAAGATTGAAGGTGGGAGAAGGGGACAATAGAGGATGAGATGATTAGATGGCATCACCGATGTGATGGACATGAGTTTGAGTAGGTCCTAGGAGTTGGTGACTCACAGGGAAGCCTGATATGCTGCAGTCTATGGGGTCACAAAGAGTCAGGCATGACTGAGCAACTGAACTGAACTGAACTGAAATTATATCATGATCGCAAAGTCCATAGGGCTCTCCTGCCTTTACTGCACGGCCACCATAAAGTAAAAACTGATGTTTCAAAATGGATACTCAGCCCTCTTTACTACTGCTGCTAAGTCACTTCAGTTGTGTCCGACTCTGTGTGACCCCATAGACGGCAGCCCACCAGGCTCCCCCGTCCATGGGATTCTCCAGGTAAGAGCACTGGAGTGGGTTACCATTTCCTTCTCCAATGCATGAAAGTGAAAAGTGAAAGTGAAGTCGCTCAGTCATGTCCGACTCTTCACAACCCCATGGACTGCAGCCTACCAGGCTCCTCTGCCCATGGGATTTTCCAGGCAAGAACACTGGAGTGGGTTGCCAATTTCATATTAATTCTCACAACACCTGTTATTTTAAACACCCTTAGAAGTGAGAATTTTAAAAGAAGACTGTTTTGACATTCAAGTTTATGGTAAAATACAACTTTCTGGTTACCATGCTTTTTTTTCCCCTTCTTACAACTAACTTATATGTATTGAAGATTTTTATGTTAGGGTCTCTGCAGGCTTTTAAATTTTTTGAAACACTTCAAATTCATTTTGGACTAAATTTATCTATATTCAGTGTTCTGTTTTTTTTCTTTTCTTTTCATAATTGATGCATATTAGAAGAAGATCTTAATAGAAAAATTTTAGGAAGACAGGAGGAGTCGTCTACTCACTTTAGAAGGATCAACTATTCTTCAATATAAAATAAACTTAAAACCAATTCAGAACATGCTGAAACATCTTTGTGTTCTTGGAACTTAGGACAAATCATATTTATTGTGACTTTCAGGGTTCATGTGTCGTAAGCAATAACTTACTAATCAAGTCAACAGGATTTTATATTCATTGATTAAAATAGTGAATTAGGTGGGCAGTCATTAAGTGTGAACACATTTTTCCACTTCTAATGAAACAGAAAAAGCCGCTGGAATCCAATGTAGCAGTCACTGGGGGAAGGTGATTTCTGTGTCTAACATATATATTCTCAAATACAAAAGAAAGGAAAAAAAAAAAGAGCAGACGCAAGCAATGATTTTACCCAGCTATTCATGCCTATCCAATGCTAGCTGTACCTCCATTCACTCGATGGAGTTGTTGCTTGTTACTTTTGTACCTAGATGGAAGGAGGGTACCAGGCAATCTTGGAGCAGCGTCCTGGGAACAAAGACAGGGCCCGACAGCAGATGGAGGCGGCCAACACCTGTCATACTGGATGTCATCAGCCCCAGAATTTTAACAAAGAATTTTTCCTGACTAATTTCTTTCCTAGAGAGACTCTTTTATTAATTACTGTTTCTCTGTCTTGCAATGAAGTACAAGTGTTTAAAGATGGCCTTGAGAAGTGTTGACAGTTAATTAAAGTATACTTTGCACCTAGGCAGGGTTTTTCCCCCTACCTGCTCAAGGCCAGATGTTGTCATGAAAGATACTCATATGAGAAACCCTGGTTAGGGTTCAATATCTATGGGATCTATTTTCCCCATTTGCACTAAGAGAAAATTGTTGTTTTTTTTTTAAATAAAGTAGAGTTAAAGATGAATGGATATCTTTATATTTCGAGGAACCTTTAAGTATTTGTGTCTAAGTTAAGAAAAGTACTGCTTTTAAGAGTAGAATTGCATTTATGATATTTGTGAATCCGATTTGCATTTTGTCCAGGTGATTCTGTTTGTCAGCCTTACTTTCCATGAAGAGGGCAAGTATCTTATATTTCTACTTTCATATATTTTATAGATAAGACTGTTAAGGGGAACAAAGTAAATTTGCACAAAAATGTGCTTGTATAACATAAGCTTTCCAGTATATCAGTATTTTTCTATCAAAATGAAAGTGAAAATAGGCAATTCAGTATTGTTTAGCCTTTATTGCTCCCTGAAATCTTCTTTCACATTTTTGCCAAATACATTTTCTTGCCATATTTTTCAGTGTATATTTGGACTAAAGAACCTGGAAGTTAATAGAGATCAGTAGACTATTTCTTATGTTGTCCTTGATTGGGAGTATTCTTGTGTGACTCAGTGCAGTTCACTTGTAGCTCAGAATTTACATATAGACATACATTGTAAGCAGAGGGCTTTGTCATGGCCTAGGGAAGATTGTCACATCAAGGGGACTTGGGATAATTTACTCAAGCCATGATGAGACCTCAAGGCCTGGCTTTGGCTTTAGGGAGAGTGGGAAGGAGACAGACAGGAGTGGACTTGGAACCAATCCAACTGATGGACGGGGTGAGTGATGTGTTGGGTGTTGGACAGGATGGAAATAGTAATAAAGAAATACATGCTGAGCGGGGAAGGTGTGTTGCAGAGATGATGTGGAAAAGATGAGTTGATTTTGGAAGAGTCCAGTCACTATGGGGACAGATTCAGTTTTCTATGCTGAGAAAACCGCCAAGTATCTCGACCAGGAATTGTTATTTTGTGTGGTAAGGTTTCTGTTGTTTTTGTTTAGCTGCTAAGCCATGTCTGACTTTGTGCGACCCCATGTACTGTAGCCCACCAGGCTCCTCTGTCCATAGGATTTTCCCAGGCAAGAATGCTGGAGTGGGTTGCCATTTCCTTCTCCAGGGGGATCTTCCTGACCCAGGGATTGAACCCATGTCTCCGGCATTGACACGGTTTGCTTGCTTCTTTAGACTAGCTGCTCCTGAAAGGAGTATCAGGACTCACATGCTGGTGGCCAGAGGAGAAAAGCATCTGGACCCACGTGTCCTCCAAGTATTCGTTCTTTTCTTCTGCAAAGTGGCTGACATTTCTGTGGTGTGTTTTCAGAAATGTCCTGTCTGGAGGTTTGAGGTAATGTGTGGGCACCACTCAGCTCATTGCTTAACCAGTTACCATTACAACCAGATCACATTTTTATCTCTAAATCCTGTACATTCCTATGCCATCGTCTAAAGAACACCCATCCCATCCAGGAGTATCCTTGAGACTGCTTCCGTACCAGCCTTATTGCCCCTATTAGTGGGTCCTGTCCACTCTGTCTCCAACACACACGTCATACCATCCACAGCTTTCCATGATTGTGGTCCCAGTCCAAGCCCCACTGCTTCTGGTTGGAGCATCACAATCATTGTCAACCACACACTGTTCACAGTTGTGGCACTACAATTCACCTCCACACAGAAACCAAAATCATTCTTTAAAGAAACATGGCTTTGATATTATTATTAATCTCCTTAATCCTTAACTAAACCTTTGCATTATATAAAGTGGGAAAAAACCTCAAACTTCCTATCATGGCTTATCAAAGATGACAAGACCAGGGTCCCTTAACACCTTAACCCCATCTCCCCCCATGTTAGAGTCACTCTCACTCTTGGCCTCATTCTGCTCTCTGCTTCATCCACTCTATCATTTACCCAGAGTCAAGGGGATTTCCAATATGGGTAATACTAAGTCACTTCCTTTTAAGAACCATAATAAGACTTCTGTGCCTCTGGAACAAAATATGATTCCATTGTAGTTGTCTGTAAGCAGAGTGTCTGCCTAATTTACCATCTCAATCAAGTCACTTTTAAACCTGAAAGAAAGTGTTGGTAATAAGCTGGAACTACAGGTGTAAAACCAGAGTGCCCTATGTGTTTTGGTTGTATATTTTCTCTACCCTGCAAGTCATTTTGTAAGTTTTGTTTAATTTTTAGTTCTTATTTTGTATCCCTGTGTGAGTTATTTCTAGGGGAAACACAAATCGCTCACACCCATTTAATTTCTAAGTGTTAATAACTTCCAAATTTCCCTCTTTTTGTAAATATTCTCCACTGAACTGCGAATGAACTTCCCACTGGCATGTTCAAAATTCCAAGATTCTAAAATTGATTAAACTGTATTTCTGTTATCATATTTATTGTTTTAATATTAAGTTTTGGAGACTCCTGAGGAAATTTCAGGTGGTTTCACCTTGCAAACAAACAATCAGACCAGAGGTTGGCTGTCTGACAAATAAAAACAAGCGTTCGCAGAAACATTTCATTGTATAGCATTTGATGTGCAGAAGTAGTGTATAATCACCAAATGACAAGTCTGTGAAAGTACTTCCATTTTGACCACTGGAAATAGGGAAGTAAATTATTTAAGCCAAATTTCATGTAAGGAAGTTTGATTAGATATTTTCCATAAACTATTTTCAAGGTGAATCACTGAGAAATTTCCCCATGTAATAATATAGGATACATTTGAAAAGTGGTATATTTACATTTTTATCTGAAAAGAATGGTACCATTTCTCTCCTAGTGATGCATTTTCCTTGCCAAGGCCACATTTGTTTTCTGCGTTAACTGATTGGAAACAGTCTCACTCCCTCCAAAACAAAAATAAGATTCCACACACACACAAAGTTATCGCTTTACTGGAGTTTTGAAAGCACTTGTCTCTTTAGAACTGTGAATCTTTGCAGTGAGTAACAATTATCTTCCAAAGCGGGTAAAAAAAAATACTGCATATAAATATATTACAGCTTAAAATTACATCTCTTGGATGCTGGTAAAAGAAAGAAGTAAAACTAAGGAAACAAATAAGCCAATATTGCATCCTGCTACAATCCCCTTAGTGGCAGGCAAGATATTTCTTCATGAATAAAGATGGAGTAAACCACATTTGTAGCATAATAAGAAAAGGTAATTAGTGTCATCTATTCAGCACTGTTAGAATTTGACTAGAGCAATTTGATTATGTTTATCACATTTTAAACTTTGAGTAAGTTTTTCAGCTCTGTAACTCAGTTAGTGGCGAAGTGTGGAGAATAGAAGTCAGCTTCTCAGTATGATTGATGAGCACACACTCAGAGGGATAGGAATGAGAAAAAAAAAAAAAAAAAGCAAACAAACAAAAAACCCCAGATATTGTAATATAGATACTGGACTGGATTTAAAGTAGACCTCTTCTAAATCAATTTGAAGGTTTCGATAAGACATATAGAAAGACCCACTGTGCCAGTCACTCCGTTGTGTCTGACTCTTGGCGACCCCATGGACTGCAGCCCACCAGGCTCCTGTGTCCTTTGGGTTTCCCAAGCAAGAATACTGGAGTGGGTTGCTATTTCCTTCTCCAGGGGATCTTCCCAACCCTAGCAGAACTTCTTATCAAGCATATAGAGGATGGAATATATGTCTGTGATGGAAGGTCTCAGTGTCTATATAGAATGAAGGGAAATAAATTTTAGGTAAAATCAACTGCTTGACCTTGTTATAATAGCAAGTTAATTTCTAATTTTTAACTTAATATCAACTAAAATAATATGTTTTAAAATATATTCATAATAAATTAATGGAAATAATTGGAGCAAACCATCTCTTCTGGTAAAAGCTTAGGACTCTGAATTTTTCCCTGGTTTAGCAGCAAAGTATGCACTGGAAAAGCAGCATACCAGGATTCAATCCTTGGGTTGGGAAGATCCTCTGGAGAAGAGAATGACAACCCACTCCAGTATTTTTGCCTGGGAAATTTCATGGACAGAAGAGCCTGGAGGTCTACAGTCCATGGGGTCACAAAAGAGTCAGATATGACTTAGTGAGTAAACAAGAGCAAGACACTGAATTATGAATGAATAAGTGTAGCTTCATGCTTAGACATTAACACCTTCTAGTTAAAGATTGTGTGGTCTCAGGTGTTTTGGTTCTATTTTCCCCACTCATGATAAAATAATCACTTACATGAAGCTCAGATATATTTTGAGAATGAATTAAAGCAGCCACATGTGGAGACAGTCACAGGAACACTGGCTGCTCAGGAAATCAGAGACAGAAGAATGTGGAGTATTTTGAGCCACATGAGTTCTGGGATAAAGCCATTGGAGCCTAGATATAAAATAAACAATAAACAACAGAGAAATGCAAATCAAAACTGCAAGGAGACATCACCTCACACTTGTAAGGATGACTGTTCTCAAAAAGACTACAGATAACAAGTGTTGGTGAGGATGTGCAGAGGGCACCCCTATGCACTGTTGGTGGGAGCGCTAGTTGGAAACCAGTATGGAATTTCCGCAACAAATCAAAAGTAGAGACACCTTACCAGCACACTTACTTTGGGGTAGAAAGTCCAAAAATAACAAAGTATCTGAAAGAGATATTTGTACTCCCATGTTCACTGCAGCATGAGTCAAAATAGCCAAGATATAGAAACGGCCTAAGTGCCGACGGCTGGAGGGACGCATAAGGAAATTGTGGTATGTATACAATGGAGCACGTTATGCAGGCATTAGAAAAAAAATCCTGACGTCTGTGACAGCAAGAATAAACCTGGGGGGCATTGTGATAAATGAAATAAATCACACAGAGGAGGACATAACTGAGGTAAACATCTGCAGGCATTAGTCATCCAGAAATCTGGGGGAGTATTCCAGGTAGAAGAAATAACAGTGCTTTACAGGCAATCTGCTCAGAGCCCTTGAGCTTCTGTCTGTTCCCCAGCCCAGAAGCCAGAGCCTCGTGATTCAGGATATGCTATTCTAGGTGTCCATGCTGCATCACAACCACCTCGGACATTCGTTGCTTAAAATAAAGTTATTTTTCCCTACATGACAAATATGAGTGCTAAGCCGCTTCAGTCATGTCCCACTCTTTGCGACCCCATGGACTGTAGCCTGCCAAGCTCCTCTGTCCATGGGATTCTCCAGGGAAGAATACTGGAGCGGGTTGCCATTTCCTCTTCCAGGGGATCATCCCAACCCAGGGATCAAACCTGTGTCCCTTATGTCTCCTGCAATACCGGGCAAGTTCTTTACTACTAGTGCCACCTAGGAAGCAAATACATGACAAATGCAGAGGCCGGGAATTTGACCAGGGACAGAGTGAGCAATTATTCAGTGCCATCGTTGCCATCATAGGGCACTGATGGAACACGGCTGGTGGACAGAGAGCAGACACCACGATGGCTTCAGCCACGTCTAGTGCCTGGTTGGAAGTGGCAGGTGCCTGAGCTCAGCTGGACTGCTCTCCTCCACTCCCATCCTTTCGCTGAAGCTGCTGGACTTCTTGCACAAGGGATCAGGGTTGCCAGGGTGAGAGTTTTCAGGGAGAGGGAAAGGCAGCTCCTAGTATGTTTGCAAAACAGTCCAGAAAGTGGGAGAGACTCACTAGATTGACCAAACCAACACAGGCCAATCAGATTGAAGGAAGAAGACCATAAGGTCTCCTCTCTAACATTGGCCATCCTTCATCTTCCAGAAAAGATCACATATTGTACAGCTATGCTTTTACATAAATGGTGCTCTATTAACAGGTTGCCCTCAATCATAACTAAGAAACTAATAAAGTGAAAGTCACTCAGTCATGTCCAACTCTTTTCAACCCCACGGACTATAGCCTGTCAGGCTCTTCTATCTGTGGAATTCTTCAGGCCAGAATACTGGAGTGGGTAGCTATTCTCTTCTCCAGGTGATCTTCTGGATCCAGGGATAGAACCCAGGTCTCCCGCATTGCAGGTGGGTTCTTTACTATCTGAGCCACCAGGGAAGCCCAAGAATACTGGGATGAGTAGCCTATCCCTTCTCCAGTGGATCTTCCCCATCCAGTAATCAAACCAGGGTCTCCTGCATTGCAGGCAGATTATAATAAGGAAACTAATAAGGAAATGACAAATGTAAACTTCTTTTTTGGATCACTAACCATACACACAATACTTGATAAACAGGGCCATTGTGATTGTCCATCTAGTATTATTTCCTTGTGAATTTGAGAACTGGGAAATGTATAGAGGAAGAGAGACAAAATGGATAAAAACATTGGAAAAAGCATGAATCTGAAACATAGTCCTAAGGACTATGAAGACCCAGGGTTCCACTCAAATGCCTTTATCATTGCCTTTTGGAGAAGGAAATGGCAACTCACTGCAGTATTCTTGCCTGGAGAATCCCATGGACAGAGGAGCTTTGGTAGGCTACAGTCCATGGGGTTGCAAGAGTCAGACACGACTTAGCGACTAAACCACCACCAAAGCTTTGCCTCTAACTCAGTGTAGGATCTGAGTGAAACATACTTCACCCCCCTGGGTGTCATTTCCTCTATCTATACATTAAAGAATTTGGACTGGAAGACCACTGAAATGATCCTTCACTGTCCAGAATCTAAAACTGACCATTTCCACTTAGCCAAATTATCCCCCTATTTTAGAAATGAAGTACATTCTACTTATTATGTGACTACTTTCATACTCAGGGCTCCCCAGAAGGCTCAGTGGTAAAGAATTTGCCTGCCAGTGTAAGAGATGCAGGTTTGATCCGTGAGTCTCCCTGGAGAAGAAATTGGCAATCCACTCCAGTATTCTTGCCTAGAAAATTCCATGGACAGGGGAATCTGGCAGGCTACAGTCCACAGGGTCACAAAAGAGTCGACTAAACGACAACAACATTTTCCAATTCCATCCACTTATTTTCTGCTTTTACTAATTTTTCTGAGGTGGGAAAGAGGAGATACTTGGATCAAAGACAATATTTAAACTTTAAAGTGGACTCAGACTAGATTTTTAGTCCATGAAACTGTGTTTCTCCCCACCCCCCTTAGGTGCCATTTATGGGGAGAAGCAAAAAAGCAGGGATGAAGGTCATGTGAACATTGAAGGCATTTGATTCAATGAGCACATTCACTCCTGACATTCTTGTCTCCTCCATCCAATAATGTACACATCTCTTCACAGAAATCACCATGGGTGATGCACAATTTGACCAATGCCAGTGCAAAGCACTTCCCAGCTGACTCAGTGGTAACAAATCTGCCTGTCATGCAGGAGAAGCAAGTTTGATCCCTGGGTGGGGAAGATCCCCTGGAGGAGGGCATGGCAACCCACTCCAGTATTCTTGCCTGGAGAATCCCATGGACAGAGGAGCCTGGCGGGCTACAGTCCATGGGGCCGCCAAGAACTGGACACGACTGAGTACACACACACACAGAGAAATGCAAATCACAGGCATTAGCAATGGCCCAGAGCAGCTACATGCATTTCTCCCTTCTCTCATATTTGTCTTTATATAACAGCAGCCACATGTAACAATAAATACTTGAAACTCCACTTTACTAAGCCTGAAACTTCAGCAGCAAAGGAGAGCTTTCATTGACAGTCAACACCACCACCCGAGATCTCACTTTACATAAGCTTTCCACATACAAAACTGACAAAAGACATGTATCTGGTCTTTAAAAAATAACAATTTCTGCTCTCACAAGAACTCCACGTGTGTTGATAACAGAAATGAAATGCTTTGAAAACCTGGAAAGGCAAACGTGCAAAGTAAATCCAGCTGAGGGCATCTGGAAAAATCCAAGTTATAAATGAAGGCGATTTCCCATTTGCTCTCCTAGACCCATCTTCCAGCAATTCAGTTCTTTCTTCTCTCCAGCCGCAAGGATAAGAGAAGCGTTTGTTCTTCTCTTCAGTAATTCCCACTACGCTTTCTCAGACAATTGCAAGAAGAGCACCGTGGGGAACTTACACAATGTTTTAGTGCTGAAAGACAGACATTTGCCTGTGATGGCATTTCTGGGTGTGCTATCCAGTTGCATTGTGTTGGTGGCCGTGGAAGACGCTCTCTCCAGCTGACAGTAGTAGTGAATCATGATGCCTTCCCCGAGAAGCGGATCTTTAGGAATATGCTGAACTGTGTCAGGCAGGTGCTTCTTTGAAGCTTTTGTCAAATTATAGTTATGCAAGTATTTAAAATCAGACACACACAGAAAGACATACATATACTTCTATGAAATTACCCCCAAATCACCTACCTATTTAAAGAGCAGGCAGGTCTTCTGTTCATAGGGGATGGCACAGACTTACACCAAATGTTTACAATGTTTCCTTTAAAAAGAAGAAACAGGATGTGGCTTTATTGGTTATGGCAAATTAAAATTTCTGCAAATGAAAAATAGTCCAGTCGTATTGGAAAGATATTCATGGAAATATGTGATCTAGCTATATGCACACTTAAACAAAGCCAATGTGACTTTTTTTTACAATTATAGTTGTCATTTTGATGTATTTCTATGTATGATTTGTATTTATATTGTTCATTTCACATTTATTGAGCACCTAGTAGATGCCAGTTGATCTAGGGAACTACCAAGGCATTTGATACAAAGTTTCTTTCCTCAGACATCACACAGTGAAAAGATAACCTGCAAAAGCAGGATTCATATGAACCTCTGGGAGCAAAAATCCAAAGACACAAAAATGACATGAAGGCTGCTGAAATCTGGGGCACAAAAGACTGACAGCTGATGTGTGTGGGGTAGTTTTGGAGTTTGATAGCTTCTGGAATAAGATAGTGACAATGGCTAGCCCATTTTGTGAATGTGCTAAAAGCACTAAATTTTACACTTAAAATGATGAATATTATGGCATATTCATCATATCTCAATAAAGCTATTTTGAAAATGGATGATACAGTTCCTGTAAATATCAAGTACATATTATTTTGCAGTCTATTATGTGAAAACTGTAACTGCAAGCTATCTATAAAAATCTGAGAAACTACAACAAAAATTGTCACTTGTAAAAATTCTTTCCAAACTTAAATTATGATCAGTTTTGAAACTTGCCAAGGGAACAACTTTCTTCTACTTACATCACTGTTCTCTGTTTTCCTTAGGGTTTCCTTAGGCTTTCTCTTAATTGGGCCTGGTTAAAGATGCTGAACTTGCAGCTCTCAAAAATAAAGTGGACTTCGAATAAGGAGCTGAAATACTGTAGAATCTCTGAGTGTGAAATGTCTCTTGACACTTTGGCTTTCAGATCATTCTCTGGAAACACTGCACCCTTGATAAAGACAGCTTAATGACATAGCTTGAAGTTATTGGTAAGTCTGCAAACAAAGTTGTCAGGAAAATTCACTCAGAGTTTCTGGTTAAAGCTGGCCTACCTCAGATACACAAGTGCCCAAATACACACCCCTCACCTATACACACCATGGACACCAAAACCTATTCTGATCCTGATCTTCCTGAGTTTTTTCAAAGAAGCTTATAGTCATGTCCATAGGTTGACAGCAAAGCCGAAATAGTCAAGAGTGATAGGAATATGAAATATTGCATTTAATTTATGTACTTGTTTTATTAATCAACTCTGTTCCTCTATCAGTCACCCAGTTTCTCTATCTTTTTTTCTCCTGCCCAGAGCAAAAGAGGAGGGGAAATTGTTAACGGTGTTTGAACAGAGGAAAGAATAAAAGGGACACCATATGAAAAACAGGAAAGTAACATTATTTCACATTAGTCAAGAGAAAAAAGGAAAAAAAAAAATAAGAATGACCCATTTACCATAAACACAGTAGATGAAAGAAGGGTGCTTCCATTTCAGAAGAGTCATTTTATAAGCTCTGAAATCCATTTTCCTCCTGTAAGAACTGTACATCTCATATCTGAAAGTGACTTGCTATGTATTTTCATCATTTTTATTGTCATGTGCCTTTAACCAGTGGTGAACTAACAAATCCACAAGTAACTGCCAGCTAATTCTTTTATTAAAAGTGTTGAGAGTCCTTGTCAAATCTTACAATGGCCTTTACTCATGCCTTTAAGGCTACAAAAAAGGCTGCAATGATTCACTCCTCTAATGAAAGATTATTGCAAGAATAATAGGGACCAGCAAGACCTCAGAACAGCCCCTTATTCTCTCGATCCCGGTATTTCACTCCTTCCTTTGTTGATCTAAAGCAGACAGACTGTCAGGTATATCTCCAGT
The DNA here is from genome assembly GCF_032405125.1 of Capricornis sumatraensis. Taxonomy (NCBI): domain Eukaryota; kingdom Metazoa; phylum Chordata; class Mammalia; order Artiodactyla; family Bovidae; genus Capricornis; species Capricornis sumatraensis. Next base: position 8,202,286 of record NC_091089.1, on the reverse strand, counting down.
AAAAACGGGTGTTTTCAGAATCAGCAGAAAATTGCAGTTCTGGGGTCTGCAGCCATGGAAACTTACATGTAAGTCCCCTCATGGCAAGGGCAGAAGGACACTTTCATGAAGGGATTTGGGAGGGGTACCATGATGAGAGTCTTTGGGTCTTCACTGGCTGAGTCCTTGCCAGGGAAGGAGTTTTTCTTCCAACTGCTGGGCTCTGCTGTCCTCACAGGGTACGAAAGTATCCCCTTCTGGAAGGTCTCCCCCACTCTATTTAATTCACATTTCTGTTTATTGTTGTTGTTCAGTTGCTCAGTCTTCTCTATTCTTTCCCAGTTCATGGGCTACAGCACGCCAGGCTTCCCTGTCCTCCACTATCTCCTGCAGTTTGCCCAAACTCATGTCCATTGAGTTGGTGATGCCATCCAATCATCTCATTCTCTGTCACCCACTTCTCCGCCTGCTCTCAATCTTTTTCAGCACCAGGGTATTTTCCAGTAAGTCAGCTCTTCGCAGCAGGTGGCCAAAGTATTGGAGTTTCAGCTTCAGCATCACTCCTTCCAATGAATATTCAGGGTTGATTTCCTTTAGGATTGACTGGTTTGATCTCCTTGCTGTTCAAGGGACTCTCAAGAGTCTGTTTATTAAGGTTTCTACAATTTAATTAATGACTTCTCTGGTGGCTCATTAGTGTTTAATCGCCCAGACTTGTCTGACTCTCCCACCAGGCTCCTCTGTCCATGAATTCTCCAGGCAAGAATACTGGAATGGGGAGCCATTCCCTTCTCCAGGGGATCAAACGTGGGTCTCCTGCATTTCAGGTAGATTCTTTACCAGCTGAGCCATCAAGGTGTTGGACACAAATGAGCAACTAGCACTAATATTTTGCTTCCCTGATGGCTCAGCTGGTAAAGAATCCACCTGTAATGGGGGAGACCTGGGTTCAATCCCTGTGTTGAAAAGATCCCCTGGAGAAGGGAACGGCTACCCACTCCAGTATTGTGGTTTGGAGAATTCCATGGATTGTATCATCCATGGGGTTGAAAAGAGTTGGACATGACTGAGTGACTTTCACTTTCACTATCTGGTGGCTCAGAGGGTAAAAAATCCACCTGAAATGAAAGAGACTCAGGTTCCATCCCTGGGTAGGGAAGATCCCCTGGAGAAGGCGATGGCAACTCACTCTAGTGTTCTTGCCTGGAGAATTCCATGCACAAAGGAGCCTGGTGGGCTACAGTCCATGGAATGGCAAAGAGTCAGACACAACTGAACTACTGGCGCTTTTCACTTTTTTATTAATTTTTTTTAACAATTGAAATGTGCATCAAGCTAAACAAACAAACGAAAAAGTTTGCACATTGTGCTCAGAAATACATCCTAAAGTTAATATCTTCCACCTCTTAAAAAAAAAAAAATTGTCCTTGAAATGAAAACTTCATTTCCTTTGTTCAAAACTGACAAACAACTAATCTCAAAAGTATACAAGCAACTCCTCTAGCTCAATTCCAGAAAAATAAATGCCCCAATCAAAAAATGGGCCAAAGAACTAATAGAAATTTCTCCAAAGAAGACATACAGATGGCTAACAAGCACATGAAAAGATGTTCAACATCACTCATTATCAGAGAAACACAAATCAAAACCACAATGATGTACCATTTCACGCCAGTCAGAATCACTGCTCTCCAAAAGTCTACAAGCAATAAATGCAGGAGAGGATGTGGCAAAAAGGGACCCTCTTACACTGTTGGTGGGAATGCAAACTAGTACAACCACTATGGAGAACAGTGTGGAGACTCCTTAAAAAATTGCAAATAGAACTGCCTTATGACCCAGCAATCCCACTACTGGGCATACACACTGAGGAAACCAGAATTGAAAGAGACACATGTACCCCAATGTTCATTGCAGCACTGTTTATAATAGCCAGGACATGGAAGCAACCTAGGTGTCCATCAGCAGATGAATGGATAAGAGAGCTGTGGTACATATACACAATGGAGTACTACTCAGCCATTAAAAAGAATACATTTTAATCAGTTCTAATGAGGTGGATGAAACTGGAGCCTATTATACAGAGTGAAGTAAGCCAGAAAGAAAAACACCAATACAGTATACTAATGCATATATATGGAATTTAGAAAATGGTAACGATAACCCTGTATGTGAGACACAGATGTATAGAACAGTCTTTTGGACTCTGTGGGAGAGGGACAGGGTGGGATGATTTGGGAGAATGGCATTGAAGCATGTATAATATCATATATGAAATGAATTGTCAGTCCGGGTTCGATGCAGGATACAGGATACTTGGGGCTGGTGCACTGGGATGACCCAGAGGGATGGTACAGGGAGGGAAGAGGGAGGGGGTTTCAGGATGGGGAACACGTGTACACTGTGGTGGATTCATGTTGATGTATGGCAAAACCAATACAATATTTTAAAGTAATTAGCCCCCAATTAAAGAAATTTAAATTAAAAAAATAAAGCTTCAAGAACCAAAAATAAAAAATAACAAAATGATATGGAATGTAGGACTTCTTTGAAAAGCATGGAAAAATTTGAATCTATGAGGCTACAAGCTTTGGAGTAAATTAGAACTCTGTACAGAGTCTCTCAAGTTGGCCTTGAGGTCAAGTACTGTTCTGCTCATGTGGCTTGTTTCTGGGCACTGAGTGCTATTTGAATTGACCTGACTTTCAAAATGTTTAGAAAATGAGTTTTGAATTAACTTAAGTGAATTTATATAAATGCATATCGGTCTGTTTAATGTGTTTTATTTTATATTATCTAAAGGAAAGCTAATGAAAACTGTCTCTGAGACTTTTACCTAAATCAATGTCCGAAGAACAGTGTGTTGTTCCTTTAGTCGGTAGGTAATGTCTGACTCTTTTGTGAGCCTGCCAGGCTCCTCTATCCATGGGATATGCCAGGCAAGAATACTGGAGTAAACTTCTATTTATTGAGTTATATATAAAGGACACATTTAGAATTATTTCCCGTTAATCGAAAACACATTTCCATTTTTATGATTTTCTCATCTTTCCCAAAATAAGTTTACATTATATACTACTTCAATGAAGACGTTTTTTGTTGTGACCGTGTATTTGACACATATCTAAGAAGCCAATCACTTTGGTGTTCTCTTCAGGGATCATAAAATGGATGTGTGTGTGTGTCTGTGTGTGTGTGTGTGTGTACTCAGCTGCTCAGTTGTGTCCGACTCTTGTGCGACCCCATGGACTGTAGCCCACCAGGTTCCTCTCTCCATGGGATTCTCCAAGCAAGAATACAGGAGATGGTTGCCATTTCCTACTCCACGGGATCTTCCTGATCCAGGGACTGACCCTGTGTCTCGTGTTTCCTGTGCAGGCAACTGTATTCTTTGGACCACTAGCGCCACCTGGGGAGACCATGATGACTCAGCAACAATGTGGATCTTCTAATGTTCCCAAATTTATCTCAAGAAACAATCCTTGGGTTTTTAGGAGATAATAGTTCTCCCTGCTTCTCCCCTTGCTGCGTTGTGGTCCTAAATGTATGCAGATCTTATTCCTCTGTGCAAAATCTGACAGTGGGCCCCTATTTCTATTCAGAGAGGAGTCAAAGCCTTGGCAGTGCTTTTCTAGGTCCCACGCAACCTGGTTCCAAGCTACCTCACTAGTCTCAACCTTGACTACTCAAAACTTTGCTTACTTTCTCAGCTACACGGGCCCCCAGGTGGTTCCTGAGACACATAGGTGAGAATCTTGCCTGACAGTTTTTTCCCAGGCTCTCCCCTCCCTCCAGCCCCCTTCACTCAACCATCCTTTGAGTAACTCTCCCACCTCCTTCCAGTATTTCATTCAGATATCGCCTTCTTAATGAGCACTTCCCTGACTGCTCTGTTGAACACTGTCAACTGCCATAACCTCTGCAGTCTCAATTCTTTTCCATCTACTTTGTCTTGTCACGTGGCATTCATCACCCTCCAGCATAATACATACTTTATTTATGGTGGTGTTGGTTTAGTCGCTAAATTGTGTCTGACTCTTGTGGTCCCACGGACCATAGTCCACCAGGCTCTTCTCCATAGGATTCTCTAGGCAAGAATACTGGAGTGGGTTGCCATTTCCTTCTCCAGGGGATCTTCTTGACCCAGGGATCAAACTCATATTCCTTGCATTGCAGGCAGATTCTTTCCCACTGAGCCAGTAGGAAAGCCCACACTTTATTTATTACAGTGGCTATTGATAATTTTTGACCTTTCTCTGCTAGAATGTTAACAGCCACAAGAGGGATAATCTTTGTTTTGTTTTGAGAAAAAATGAATAAGTAGAAACCTCAATTAAATAGAGCTTTCTGCCAGAAAGGGGCGCTCTCCCATCCTATAAGGATAAGTGAGCCCAATAGGAAGAAGAAAGACTCGTCTTTCCTGGCAAGGACTCAGCCGATGAAGAATCCTGGACTCTTGTTTGATGGGACACTCCCAATGTCCTTGTCCTTTATGTAAACTGTCTTCCTTCCCTGCCCATAAGGGGACTTGCATGTGGCTCTCCATCATTGCAGACCCCAGAATAGCCATTCTCTGCTGATCCTGAATATATCAACTTTTGCTGGAAAAATATCTGGTAGCCTATTTTTTTTTTTTTTTTCGCAGAAGCAGCTTATTGATGTTTCATTAACACATAGCAACTACTCTACAGGTATCTATTTACTGATGGCTCAACATAGTTATATATAATATTAACTCACATTTTATGCATGTTTATAAGCCTTGTATAGTACATTACTGACCAGTATTCCCAGATTTTAAGCTGTGTGGCTATAAAGGAAATATGTCTTATTGTTCCATGTATTGGTGACTATCAAGTTGTCCATGGGAAATGTTAAACACATACTTAATGAAGGAAAATCAGTTATTATTCTCATTGTTTTACAGGCAAAGAAATCAATTTGAAAAGGCTAGAAGGCTCTCCAGAACCAGTGAATAGTGGAAAGAGATAAGGAGTCAAATGTATTTTTGAATGTAAAAATCTAATTTTAGTCATAACTCTTTGGTTTTAAATTAGTTTAAAAAATAATGTAACTATTTTAAAATAGGATTAGTAATACATGATTTTACCAATGGCAAAGCTTGCCTAAGATGGTGTGGCAATACAATGCTAATTTGGATGCTTTCTTTTTATATTAATAATCACTTGAGAAGAACAAGGAAAAGTGTTAATGCTGTATATGCATCCATTTAATACTGTGGATCACATAATTTGCATAAGAGTCCTTCAGGTCTTTTAATGACAGGCACACTCCTAACTTTTACATTCTTCTCCTGGAGAAATGATAACATTTGATCCAATGTGCATGTAATAATTCATTATGAAACTCTGAAAGCAATGACTAACTAATATCATGTTTGGAGCTCAAGACGCCAGCAGCAAAAGATGCAAATTAAAGCCATTATTTCATCTTTTTTCTATATCAGCAGGAGACAGCATGTAAAGCTACTGCCACTTGGAGCCAAAGGGTATTGTATGTTTTTGCGTGTGCAGTGAAGCTCAGTTGTGCTTTTTTAATAATACATTATATTCTGAGTAATTATTTTAAATTTAAATACTAAATTAAAATAAAATGTAATGGCAAATTCATAAAAAAAATACTGCAACCCAGGTTATTTGAGATTATTGGTTAAAAAATTAAGTGTTTTGTTGAAGCAAGTTTATGTTATTCATCATTTTTGGGTGCAGAGAAATTAAGTAATTGGCAATAATTCTCCATTATTGCCAAAAGAACCAGGGTGATGAAATATGAGACAATCGTAAAGCCTAGGACCAACACTTTACTCTGGAAGAGAATATGTGATTTCCTTCTGATATGTCTGCAATGCAGGAGAGCTGTGTTCTATCCCTAAGTCTGGAAGAAGAGAATGACTACCTATCCCAGAATTTTTGCATGGAGAAGTCCTTGGACAGAGGAGCTTGGTGGGCTACAGTCCATGGGGATTACAAAGAGTTGGACCCAACTGAAAGACTAACACTTTTGCTTTCACTTTCTGATCAACTGTCTCTTTTAATGGAATCCTCAGTTACTTCTAGAAGTAGGTCCTATAAAAAAAGCAGTTTATATGAAGAATATTTTTTTTTTCTTTATCATGAAATTCTCCATAACTTATGACTTCTAGGATTGTGGAATCCAAAAATAAAGTCATTATTCTAGTTTGCATACTTTATTATAAAATAACATCCTTAGAGTTAGCAATTGAATACTTTTGATGAAACAACTCCCCGGTATTCTGGGTTGCTATTAATAATTAGTGACGGCTTTTATCCTCGGAAAAGTAAATAAGCAAGTGGTACGATTGACATTTATCTCGAGCCGGAGGATTATTTTTCTTTCCAAAATGGAAAGACTGCCCATGTGTAGAGGTGTGGCCACGGGGTTCCAGGGACAGCAGGGCAAGAAGTCTGCTCGGGAGTTGTGTGTGCTGCACTAGCTCTTACACAAACGCTTGATTGAGCCCCCTGTGTTGCAACCGTTCAGCAGGGGAGAGAGAACTTAAGCCTGGAAACAGATCAAAGCAGGTGTCAGCCGCATCCCGTCACGTGGTCCAGGCCAGCCCAGCAGTGCTTCCACAGACCGTCCCAGGCGCTCTGTTTCTGGCTTGCCGGCGGAGGCAAGTAGCTGGAAAAGACAGCACAATGTAAGTGATGACACTAATTAACTGGGTACAACTAATCCCATCCATCAATTGAATTCTGAATTATGGATGTCATACTTGACAGTCATATCTTTGGTGATTTCTTTCATGCCTAAAATACTGAGGACAACCTTTTTCCTTGCTGCACTGCTGGGTTTACATTAATAAAAGGATGGCATTAGATTGAAGGAGAAAATTCATCTTTCTTTTATCTTTTCTTGATGGGAATGTGTCTGACTCTTCTAAAGTGTTTTAAAATATTTAACATAATATTTGGAATGGTATGTAGGATGCTTTAAAATGTATTTTATCTATTTATCTCTCTATCTGCACAAGAGCAAACCTCATTTCATTGATCCTTGATGGTAGTAAAAGCTTAATTTCCAAAAGCATTATTAAGTGAAAAGTCTAAGTAATTTTGACATAACTTGGCCCATAGTCAGAATCTGTCCAAAATCGAAGGGCATTTAAAAATCAATAGGAGAAACAATTCTGGCTGAGTTACTTTTATCACATTTCTTCAAGCAGTGGTAGAAAATAAAACCATGATCAACAACAGTACAGTAGACCTGCTGAAATCTGTTTGTTCCTAATGTAAATGATTGACTGGAAATTTAGTCCTGTAGTTAATAGACAAAAGGTTTGGAGTTACTCTCTGCTCTCTGTCAGTCTTCCCCATTTAATTTAAGGGGCACGGAATTTGGGGCAACATCATACTTTTATTCTATCCACAGGTGACTGGGTCTAAGAAACAGACTAAAGTAAACACGTCCATCAAGATGAGACAAAAGGCTTTACATAGTCTTAAGGTCCTGTGACCATCCCTCCAGCAAGAAACACAAGAGAACACTCTACACATGGACATCACCAGATGGTCAATACTGTAATCACATTGATTATATTCTTTGCAGTCAAAGATGGAGAAACTCTATACAGTCAGCAAAAACAAGACTAGGAGCTGACTGTGGCTCAGATCATGAACTCCTTATTGCCAAATTCAGACTTGAATTGAAGAAAGTAGGGAAAACCACTAAACCGGTCAGGTATGACCTAAATCAAATCTGTTACAATGATACAGTGGAAGTGAGAAATAGATTTAAGGGACTAGATCTGATAGACAGAGTGCCTGAAGGACTATGGACAGAGGTTTGTGACATTGTACAGGAGGCAGGGATCAAGACCATCCCCAAGGAAAATAAATGCAAAAAGTTAAAATGGTTGTCTCAGGAGACCTTACAAATAGCTGTGAAAAGAAGAGAATTGAAAAGCAAAGGAGAAAAGGAAAGATATAAGCACCTGAATGCAGAGTTCCAAAGAATAGCAAGAAGAGATAAGAAAGCCTTCCCCAGCAATAAATCCAAAGAAATAGAGGAAAACAATAGAATGTGAAAGACTAGAGATTTCTTCAAGAAAATTAGAGACACCAAGGGAATATTTCATGCAAAGATGAGCACAATAAAGGACGGAAATGGTATGGACCTAACAGAAGTAGAAGATATTAAGAAGAGGTGGCAAGAATAAAGAGAAGAACTATACAAAAAAGATATGCATCACCCAGATAATCCTAATGGTGTGATCACTCACCTAGAGCCAGACATCCTGGAATGTGAAGTCAAGTGGGCCTTAGAAAGCATCGATACAAAAAAAGCTAGTAGAGCTGATGGAATTCCAGTTGAGCTATTTCAAATCCTAAAAGATGATGCTGTGAAAGTGCTGCACTCAATATGCCAGCAAATTTGGAAAACTCAGCAGTGGCAATAGGACTGGAAAAGGTGAGTTTTCATTCCAATCCCAAAGAAAGGCAATGCAAAACAATGTTCAAGCTACTGCACAAGTGCACTCATCTCACACACTAGTGAAGTAATGCTCAAAATTCTCCAAGACAGGCTTCAACAGTACATGAACCATGAACTTCCAGATGTTTAAATAAACTGTGGAAAATTCTGAAAGAGATGGGAATACCAGACCACCTAACCTGCCTCTTGAGGAAGCAACAGTTAGAACTGGACATGGACCAACAGACTGGTTCTAAATAGGAAAAGGAGTATGTCAAGGCTGTATATTGTCAACCTGCTTATTTAACTTACATGCAGAGTACATCATGAGAAACGCTGGACTGGAAGAAGCACAAGCTGGAATCAAGATTGCCAGGAGAAATATCAATAACCTCAGATATGCAGATGACACCACCCTTATCACAGAAAGTGAAGAGGAACTAAAAAGCCTCTTGATGAAAGTGAAAGAGAGCGAAAAAGTTGGCTTAAAGCTCAACATTCAGAAAACGAAGATCATGGCATCCGGTCCTATCACTTCATGGGAAATAGATGGGGAAACAGTGGAAACAGTGTCAGACTTTTTTTTTTTTTTGGGGGGGGGGCTCCAAAATCAGTGCAGATGTTTACTGCAGCCATGAAGTTAAAAGATGTTTGCTCCTTGGAAGAAAAGTTGTAACCAACCTATACAGCGTATTAAAAAGCAGAGATATTACTTTATTGACAAAGTTCCATCTGTCAAAGCTATGGTTTTTCCAGTAGTCATGTATGGATGTCAGAGTTGGACTATAAAGAAAGTTGAGCACCAAAGAAATAATGCTTTTGAACTGTGGTGTTGGAGAAGACTCTTGAGAGTCCCGTGGACTGCAAGGAGATCCAACAAGTCTGTCGTAAAGAAAATCAGTCCTGAATATTCATTGGAAGGACTGATGCTGGAGCTGAAACTCCAATACTTTGGCCACCTGATGCAAGAACTGACTCATTTAAAGGCCCCTGATTCTGGGAAATATTGAAGGCAGGAGGAGAAGGGGATGACCCAGAATGAGATGGTTGGATGGCATCACCAACTCAATGGACATGAGTTTGAGTAAACTCTGGGAGCTGGTAATGGACAGGGAAGGCTGGCATGCTGCAGTCCATAGGGTCACAAAGAGTTGGACACGACTGAGCGACTGAACTGAACTGAACTGATCTTCCACCTGATGTCTCAGCTTCAGCATTCAATGGCTAGTGCTTTGCCTGCAACAGGCCATCATCACTAAGTGGTGTGTTATCTAGAGAACCAGTGTCCCTATTGTGCTGTAATGGCGAATCCCTTGGTCCAAAGACAGTGACGTACAGGACCTGACACTCAGTGGACCAAACATTCTGTACATCCTCAGCCTAGATGGCTGAGACTCTAGAGGAAGGAAATACAAGTTCTTGTATTGATCTGGTGTCATATCCAAGTCAGAGTGAATCATTGTCCCTTTGCAGGATGAAAGGGGCATGACATTATCAACTTGCCACCAGAAAGTGGTTTGGTTTCCTGGTGGGATAGTGTCACATAAGGGCTTAGCATTGGGTTAAATGGCTGGAAGCATGGTCGTTCCTCAGCAGCAGTGGCTAAGTCAGCCTATGTGAGAGGGGGCCATGCATCATTGGGCCTAGATGTTGGTCCTGTTGCTGGCTGTGTGATTTCTACACCCAGGAGGCCCTTTTAAAAATCCCGGAGTGGATAATATAGACTGATGAGCATCACTGGGGCGTTACTTCTGTTAACCTCTCTCGTGGGTATGCTCCAGTGGGCTTTGTCATGTGATATGAAGATGCTTATGCTTTGTCCTCCCGACCACATGCCCATCCATATGCCTCTTTCAAGACAAGGTTTGTCTCTTCAAGCCACATGTTGCTAAAAAACTGGACTTCTTTATGTATAAATATGAACATTAACCTTTATACCATACATGCAGAAATTAAAGAGGATCATAATACTAAATGTAGAATTTAAGATAACAAGCATTTTAAAAGAAGACATAGGACATTGGGCTAGGCAAATATGTTTAAGGTAAAATATCAAATAGAAAAGATACTGTAAATTGGACATTATCAAAACCAAAAATCTGTGCCCTTCAAAAGATACTACTAAGAGAATGAGAAGACCTGTCAGAGTCTGGAAGAAATATTTGGAAATCATATATATGATAAAAGATTTGTATTCATAATGTGTAAACTTTAATAAGAAGACAGCAAACAACCCAATTAAAAAACAGTTAAGAAATTTGAATAGCCCTTTTATCAGATACATAATCCAACCAGTCCATCTTAAAAGATATCAGTCCTGAGTGTTCATTGGAAGGACTGATGCTGAAGCTGAAACTCCAATACTTTGGCCACATCATATGAAGAGTTGACTTATTGGAAAAGACCCTGATGCTGGGAGGGATTGAGGGCAGGAGGAAAAGGGGACAACAGAGGATAAGATGGCTGGATGGCATCACTGACTCGATGGACATGAGTTTGGGTAAACTCTGGGAGTTGGTTATGGACAGGGGAGCCTGGCATGCTGTGATTCATGGGGTCGCAAAGAGTTGGACATGACTAAGCGACTGAACTGAACTGAACTGAACTGAATTGAACTGAACTGAAGGATAGGAAATAAGCACACGAAAATGCATGTCAACATCATTAATCAGGAAGGAAATAAAAGTTAAAACAACAATGAGATGCCAATGAACCTGCATTAGAATAGCTAAAATTGAAAAGACAGACCATGTCAACATTGGTGAGGATATGGAAAAACTGAAATTCAAACACAGCTAGTGAAATGTAAAGTGGGAGGACCTCTTTGGAAAACAGTTTAGCAGTTTCTTAAAAAGGTAAACACACATAATCCAAACACTTTTTTCCTATGGGCCTGAAAATAATGAAAGCACAGACCATACAATAACCTGTGCTTGCATATCCAAATGTACAAATAAAGTTGTGACTTTATTTGTAACAACCAAACCTGGAGGCAACCTAAATACCTACCAACAAGTCAGTGAACACAGGAGTCATGCTTTACCTATGTAACAGAACCTACTTATAATTGAAAGTAAATGAATCCTTACCACACACAACATAAATAAATTTCAAAAACTTTAGGCTCCATGAAAGAAACATGACAGAAAGAACAAGAGTTCTAGGATTTCATTTAAATCAAACCTTTAAGATGTAAAATATCCTTTATTTTATATATTTATTTTTTGAGATGGGAGGGGGAAAGAGGAGAGAGAGAGATTACCTAGAGGGACTGGCCTGAGAAAACATTTATGAATGATTAATATTACCATTTGCTTGGTTATGCTCATTTTCATTGGTGTACACTTGGGTATGTATGTTCAAATGTATTAAATCATACACCTTAAATATATATATGGGCTTCCCTGGTAGCTCAGCTGCTAAAGAATCTACCTGCAATGCAGGAGGCCCTGGATTGATCCCTAGGTTGGGAAGATCCCCTGGAGAAGGGAACAGCTACCCATTCCAATACTGTGGCCTGGAGAATTCCATGGACTGTATAGTTCGTGGGGTTGCAAAGGTTCAGACATGACTGAGCGACTTTCACTCACTCCAAATATATATAGTTTATTGTAAATTGTTTCTCAATGATACAAAATTCTTCAAAAATTATAGAAGAAATGACTTGATAATGCTCACATTAAGGCATTGTAATAACAGAGTGCTCTGGTGTATTCAGAATGGTTCCTTTTCTCCTCCTCCTTCAGGAAGCCCAAGGGGATTTTGCTCTGATATTTACATGGGGAACTGGTCAAGGTCCAGCCTTAAACCTCAAGACACTGTGGGGCCCTCTCTATACCTGAGTCCCCAGGAATGTTTAACTCTCAAAATTTTCCATACTGAACCTATAGCAACTCATCCACTAAAGTTCAGGTTTTCCCACCCCAGCTCTGGTTCCTGGGTAGTTTCTGTTACATCATTTTACATCCTTACCAGTGATTTTACCAAGGCTGTGCCTTCAACATCTATTTTAAGAACTGCCTTTTTGAGAGTTTTGAATTAACTGATTCTTTTCCAACAGATTCTACTTAATTTTCATGGAAAAAAATGATCTCTTATTGAACGTATAGTTCATAATATTATAAAATATTTAATTCAGTTCATATTAGAAATAACGAACTCAGTTGACACAGGCATGTTTTGAACAAACACAAATGAATCTTAGGCATGTAATTCAAGTGTTAGATTCAGGAGTATATACACTCGCTCTAGAGAGTCATCTACCTGCTGTAAGAAGTTTATTTTCCTAGGGCATCGGCAAGCATATTTTACATAGAGACCGAAGATAAAACCAGCAAGCAATTTAAACTGACTATAATTAAGAAATGTTCTATTATACTCTGGCTTGCAGTCTCATTACACAGAGACTTAATACCCGCATTAAAACTTCGGCTTAGGTTTTATGGTGCAATGCTTGCTTCTACTCTTCATTAATCATTTCACCTTTTTCTTTTTAACACAAGAAGTAATTTCTTGCAGTGATCCAACTTTCAAAGAAAAGACTGGATCCTCCCTGACATGTATGGCTTTCATAGTGATTATTTACAGCACACATCCAGTCAATGAAAAATAAATCTGCACTATCATACTTGGAATGGGAAGTGGGGAACCTCATGACCTCCCACCATTTTTATCATGACAGCTGCAATCCTAAAGAAGAACCATGCACACCGGGTAAATTTATGGAAGCCAAAGCACTTCCTGCCTCTTTTCATTCCTTAAAAATATAGCTATGCTTTGCTGAAATTAATGGTAGATTAATGATCAATCTTCCTAAATTATTACACCACAGTAAAAAGGAGCAAAAAACAAAAGAGAGTGAAAAAAAAAACAATGCTATTAAAATAAAAATGCATATTTCAGTGCTTTCTTTTTTCCAGTTTTTTTTTTTCACTGCAGTTTCCAGTTTTCCAATAAAACAGTTGCCAAGGGAAACTCGTGCTAAACCAAAACTGCTGTCAAATGTCATCATTAAAGTGAGCAAAGAGCCCCCATGGGAGTCTCCTCTGGGAGACTCTATTCATTATTTTCTAAATCTGTAAAACTATCATTTCCAGGCTTCCTTTTGAGTACTGACACAGAAAGAAACAATCATAATTTGTAAGAGTGTCAGTGAAAAATACGTTCACCCTCCCCCCAGAACGCCATTCTCAGACAAAGGAAAGATTACAGTGCGCACCTCCTATCATCCCCTTAAGAGCTGGGAAATATTAGTGATCACGTTTAGACGGAAAGAAAACATTTTGAAACTTAGTTGAAGTAATCACTTTTATAACTATGGGAAGGGATTGACTATTGATATGTAGGAAAGGAAACGAGTCAAGATAGGAAATATTTTTTGTTCTACTTTTATTACTTGCTCCTGTGGCCTGATTTGCTTGAGGGAAATGCTGAGCCCCTGGGGAAGTGCGAAATGCCCCACTAGTAGAGACTCGTGGGAGCGTCCACTGAGTCTCCCCAGCAAGAAGATGGACGTGCACGGGGTGAGATAAAACTAGGACAGGGAGATTAAGAACACGAGTTTCGAGTTCACACGACCCAGGTTCTAATTTCAGCTCCAGCATTCCCTGGCTAGGTGACCCTGGACAAATGACAACTCAGTGCCTCAGTTTCCTCAGCGGTACTGTTCTCCCATGGACTGAATTGTTTGAGAGAAATGCTGAGTCCTTGGGGAAGTATGAACCGCTCTGCTAGTAAAGACAAAGTGGTAAGCTTCCAACAAGCTGAAAAAAGATTGAGATGAAGGAAGAATAGGGAGCTGAGTAAAAGCGTGTCCCTGTCTCTGATGCATTGTTCCATAGCATCCAAGCATTCTTGGACCAATAATTGGAGGATGTGTCAGAGCTGTTTGAGGTGTTTAGAGAGTCACAATGCAGAATGCAGATTCAAAGTTCAGGTTATCAGATTCATGTTTCCTGTAACACTTTATCAAAATGTTTCTAAGTGTCACTTTTTTTAGTTTCATCTTTTTTTCTTTACCCTTAAAAATAGGGATAATCATTTTGCTGAACGATAATCTTCAGTTCAGTTCAGTTCAGTCGCTCAGTCGTGTCCGACTCTTTGCGACCCCATGAATTTGCAGCATGCCAGGCCTCCCTGTCCATCAGCAACTCCCAGAGTTCACTCAGATTCACATCCATCGAGTCAGTGATACCATCTAGCTACTTAGGCATAATATAATGACTCTAAGCTTAAAAGGAGTAAATATTTAGTAACTGGGAGATGCTACTAATGTTTTTAACATCATTGCTAAGATTTATATTTTGTAGAGGGCAGGTTATTTGAAATATCCTCTTTAATTTTTTAAATTGAATAATTTAAAAAAATGCTAAAACTGTTTAAGTGATAAAATTCCCATACTTATGCGATTTAGCAAAGGACTTGAAATTATAATCAATGTATATGAAGCTGAGTGCTTTCTTATAATGAAACAATGTCTCTGTGGAAATGTGGCTATAATGACCCAGAGTCAGTGCATTAAGATATTCTTTGGATCATCTCTCTTTATTACTCATAATAAAAGAGTTTAGTGCAGAAAAGCTTCAGATCATGGAAAAATCACAGTGGCACTAAAATTATTTTTCTGCTCTCAGTATGCCTCCTGATCACCATTATTGCCTGGTCCATTGCTTAGGTCACTATTGTGCAAATTTTGAAGACTGGAGGTTAGCAATCTGCCCTAGGAGGGAATTTCTAGATATTCTGTATAATACATGAAATGGAGGATGTTTTAAACCTTTCTGGTTGGATAGGATTAGTTTAAAGTGAGAACACTGCCAAAATTGAGGAATGAGAGAACTGGAAATCATACAGTCATTCTTCAGGAAGCAATCTTAAGGTACAATGACATGAAACAGACCACTAGACAGATCACATGAGGGTAGGTTAGCTGTCCCCTACCACTCCTGTAGATATAAATTCAAATAGCAGGGTACAAATGAAAATCAATTATTTCTTCCAAGATGTATGAGAATATACATAAATATTTTAAAATAGACATATTTTAATATTCCCCTATAATTTAAATTTAGGTTAACGTGTATAAATGTAAATAAAATGTTTTCATGTAGTAATTTTGTTGTTATTTAGTTCCTGAGTCCATTCCAAATCTTTTGTGACCCTGTGGACTGTAGCCCACTGCTCTCTGTTCGTGGGATTTCCCAGGCAAGAATAGAATACTGGAGTGGGTTACCATTTCCTTCTCCAGGGGATCTTCCCAACCCAGGGTTTGAACTCGAGTCTCCGGCATTGACAGGCAAATTCTTAACCACTGAGCCACCAGGGAAGCTACCCATCTAGTAATTAGAGAACACTTTATCATATAATAAATCATGCTTATTTACTTTCAAATAAGTCCTGCCATAAATTAAAAATATGGAAAACTGAGTCAAGCAAAAGGATTGATGTATTAGTGTACATTGTTCTGGTTTTAATTTAATTAATAGACAAAATGTTAACAGCGTGTTTTTGCTGTTGTTCAGTTGCTCAGTCTTGTCCGACTCTTTGAGACCCCATGGACTGCAGCACGCCAGGCTTCCCTGTCCTTCACCATCACCTGGAGTTTGCTCAAACTCATGTCCATTGAGTCGGAGATTCCATCCAACCATCTCATCCTCTGTTGTCCCCTTCTCCTCTTGCCTTTAATCTTTCCCAGCATCAGGATCTTTTCCAATGAGTCTGCTCTTGGAATCAGGTAGCCAAAGTATTGGAGCTTCAGCTTCAGCATCAGTCCTTCTAATGAATGTTCAGGGTTGATTTCTTTTGGGATTGACTGGTTTAATCTTCTTGTGGTCCAAGGGACTCTTAAGAGTCTTCTCCAGCACCACAGTTTGAAGGCATGAATTCTTCTTAATATTAACAATATTAAGGCCATGCTTTTTAAAATATTAAGGGTATTATTTATATTAAAAAAAAAAAAAACACCTTATGATGTGCTCCTGTTAGCTGAGTCAGTGATTTACACTGTCCTCATCCAACTCCTCTGTGAATTGATTGCTTGAAGAAAATTTTTTTTCTGGAATTAGTTATTCCATATTGCTAACAAGCCAGTGGGTCAAAATTCCTTAATATTTTCATTAGAATTAAGATCTAATCTGAACAAACACTTGTTTAAAATATTCTGCATGAATTCATAAATTTTTACATAGTTTAAATCTTGAATTTACTTACATATTTAGGATATATTACCAGGTAAAAAATGATCATATTACTCAGTCTAAATCAAAGCTCTCTGTGTGTATGTGTTTGTTGCTCAGTCGTGTCTGACTCTTTGCTACCCCATGGACTAGAGTCAGCTAGGTTTCTCTGTCCATGGGATTCTCCAGGTTTTGTAAATAACTCCAGTTTTATGTTGAAATGACTTTTATTCCTCAAGGTATGTTAAATGAGAATTCTTTTCTATTTTACAAAACCAATAGAAATTACCAATTTAGTTCAATGAAATATTTTAAAAATAAATCAATGAACATTATAGGCAAAATTAAGAAAGATTTTAGACCTTTGATGACTTCTATTTATAACAATCATTACCAGGTTTTCCAGCCTATAGAGGGCTGTTAGTTATAATTCCAAAAAAACTTATGACTTATGAATATTTTTAAAATAGTAGAATATAAATCTACAACCTAGGAAAAAAACTTCAATTAATTTATTTTTTCTTTTATAAAAAACTTGTATCCCAATGAAGCCATCTGTACTTTAGAGAGTAAAGCAAAAATAGATATAAAAAATAATAAAAACAATTAATCTCATATACAATATATAATTTTAGTTAAATTTAATTAAATATAAGTGAATTTAGTTTCAAAATATTTATTTAAATATTACTTAATTTTATACATATTCTTATGTAAAACAACTTCAATAGTTACATAGAACTCCTATGATCAAACCAATGTTTGATAAGGTACCATTGCTGTTGTTGTTATTTAGTCACTAAGTCATGTCCCATAATTTCTGTGACCCCATGGACTGTAGTCCACAAAGCTCCTTTGTCCATGGGATTCCTCAGGCAAGAATACTGGAGTAGGTTACCAAGATTTTATCCATTTTTTGTCTTTGAGATCTAACATTATCCATTTCCTAGAACAAGCTCTAATTCAAATTTGTGGAATTTGAATCACCATTCTTCTGGTTATTTAGCTGTAGGTTTTGGGATAGTAACTTCTTTATGCCTTTTAGCTTCATTTTAATAAAATAATAAGAACAATAAAACCTATACCTTAGTTTTGTTCTGGGGATTAAATCAGTTAATAATGTAAAGTTCTCAGAACTGTGACTGTGAAGTATTAATAGTAAACATTTACTCTAATACGATGTAATGAAAGTGTGTGAAAGAGTCGCTCAGTCACGTCCAATTCTTTGTGTTTCCATTTAACTAAATCTTAACAAAGTCAGAGATTATTTACTGAAAACAAATGACTAGAAAACATGCATCAGTAGAAATCATAGAAAGAAAACCATTCAGAATTCACAGGTCAGTTTGCACTCTGTCAGTGCCCCAAAGTGACTGTTTCTCAACATTCCAAAGGAATTATATTTATTTGCTAATATCAGAAAGAACATGGTCCTGCTTGCATTTATTAACAAGATTAAGGATGTCGAACAACTTTTGCACAAGCTCCTTAGAATATGCATTCCTTTTTCTCATCATTTGTACCTTTATTCTATTTACATCTGCATTTTGTGTGTGTGTGACTTAGGCTACCACTAAATCTACATCTTTCTACCCAACTATCTGATTTTTCAAAGTTGTGAACACCTTTTTTGTGACAATCTTTTAAATGTTTGGCTGCTTCAGGTCTTAGTTGCACCCTGGGGGATCTTTCCCTGTGGCTCATGGGCTGTCTAGTTGTGCCTCAGGGGCTCAGTAGTTGCAGTGCACAGGCTTAGTTGCTCTGGGGCATGTGGGATCTTAGTTCTCCAACCAGGGGTCCACCTGTGTTCCCTGCCTTGCAAGGCAGACTCTTGACCACTGGACCACTGGCAAAATGGATTAAAGACCTAAACATAAGACCAGAAACTATAAAACTCCTAGAGGAGAACATAGGCAAAACACTCTCCAACATAAGTCACAGGAGGATCCATCTCCCAGAATACTGGAAATAAAAGCAAAAATAGACAAATAGGATCTAATTAAAATTAAAAGCTTCTGCACAACAAAGGAAACTATAAGCAAGGTGAAAAGACAGCCTTCAGAATGGGAGAAAATAATAGCAAATGAAGCAACTGACCAACAACTAATCTCTAAAATATACAAGCAACTTATGCAGCTCAATTCCAGAAAAATAAATGACCCAATCAAAAAATGGGCCAAATAACTAAATAGACATTTCTCCAAAGAAGACATACAGATGGCTAACAAACACATGAAAAGATGCTCAACATCACTCATTATCAGAAAAAGGCAAATCAAGATCACAATGAGGTACCATTTCACGCCAGTCAGAATCGCTGTGATCCA
Source organism: Capricornis sumatraensis (assembly GCF_032405125.1). Lineage (NCBI taxonomy): Eukaryota > Metazoa > Chordata > Mammalia > Artiodactyla > Bovidae > Capricornis > Capricornis sumatraensis. Next base: position 8,183,352 of record NC_091089.1, on the reverse strand, counting down.
AATGTCTACAAGCAATAAATGCTGGAGAGGGTGTGGAGAAAAGGGAACCCTCTTACACTGTTGGTGGGAATGCAAAGGAGTACAGCCACTATGGAGAACAGTGTGGAGATTCCTTAAAAAACTGGAAATTTGCCTTATGACCCAGCAATCCCACTGCTGGGCATACACACCGAGGAAACCAGAACTGAAAGAGACACATGTACCCCAATGTTCATCGCAGCACTGTTTATAATAGCCAGGACATGGAAACAACCTAGATGTCCAGCAGCAGACTAATGGATAAGAAAGCAGTGGTACATATACACAATGGAGTATTACTCAGCCGTTAAAAAGAATACATTTGAATCCGTTCTCATGAGGTGGATGAAACTGGAGCCGATTATACAAAGTGAAGTAAGCCAGAAAGAAAAACACCAACACAGTATACTAACACATATATATGGAATTTAGAAAGATGGTAGTGATAACCCTGTATGTGAGACAGCAAAAGAGACACAGATGTATAGAACGGACTTTTGGACTCTGAGGGAGATGGAGAGGGACAGGGTGGGATGATTTGGGAGAATGGCATTGAAACATGTGTACTATCATGTAAGAAATGAATCGCCGGTCTTTGTTCAATGCAGGATACAAGATGCTTGGGGCTGGTGCACGGGGATGATCCAGAGAGATGATATGGGGTGGGAGGTGGGAGGGGGGTTCAGGATTGGGAACTCATGTACACCTGTGGTGGATTCATGTCAATGTATGGCAAAACCAATACAGTATTGTAAAGTAAAATAAAGTGAAAAAAGAAAAAAATAGTCCGCCCTCACTACAATGTTGGAACTACTCTTTCTCCACTTTTTAAACTTCTTTCTCAGTTTTTATGATGTGTTTTGTCACATAAAAGTGCTTGTAGGGAATTATTACTGCTCTTTTGTTGTTCTGCCTTTGTCATTGTGCTTATTTAATATACTTCAACCAAATATTTGTATCCCTTTCTAATAAATGTTGACTTCTCTTTATTAAAAATTTGTATGAGATTTGTTATGTTAAATATTTGTTATTGTATATTTTCTTGTACAATTTTGAATAAACCAGTCATCTAGTCACTTTGTGTAAAATAAACCATGGAGATCTACATTAAAAGAATAAAATAGCAAGGCCAAACTGTTATTCTGTATCTATGCTTAATTATTAGAAAATAGATTGATATAACATTATCATATATTAACTACTTTGAAATACATGTTTTTATACTGAGTGTTTTCAAATATGCCATCTTATTGATAGAAAGTCAAATATTTGTTGTCATCATCCAGGCAAAATATGATACAGGCATAACAATATCAGGGAGAAATGTGAAATAAGAAAAAGTGGCCGAAGTCATGGGGTCATGATGTGAAAGACTGCACTTCTTGTGACAGCAATTTGGAGGAAATTTTCTGCCAAATAGATCAGTAACTCTGATGCTCAGGACAAACCATGCTAGATTCCATACCCTCTCAACAGCTTTACAGTTTATTATGTGGCTCACAGGTCAGTGTAATCAATAACACTCACCATCTGTCCTTCTATTTAACTAGATTTTTCTTGCTAACTAGATGCCAAAATCGTTTGTTTTAGTACTGCTGAAGGAATGCATTTATCCAGCAACTATCTGTTTATCATCTGTAGCTCTAAGTCACTGCTTCAGGTCTGAGAATCAGCAGTTCACAAAATAAACAAAAAAACCCAGCCTTTTTATTATTATGGTTGGAGGGAAGCACATCATAATCTTTAGAAAGTAAATACGTGGGATATATTGCACGTTAGATGGTGAAAATGGCCTGTCCACGGAGAAAAGTGGGCCAAGAGAGGACTGATGCGAAGGAGCCGCGGATCAGGCCTTGTGATGACCTTGGGCCTTCAAATAAGCAGGTGAGGTAAGAGAGGTTGGAAAGTGACGGTGAAAGTCTTTCTGTCATGTCCGACTCTTTGCAACCCCATGGACGACAGAGTCCATGGCAGTCTCCAGGCCGGAAGGGGAGGTCTAAGCAGAGACCGGAAGCCTTGGAGGTGTGGCAGAGTTGACCTCCGGATGATGGGGAGATGGAGAAACCCTCCAGGAGGAGGCCCTGTACTGTGGTGGAGAGTCCGGGTCCCAGAAAGGTGAGGCAGTCTGCAACGGCCGTGACAGGAAGGGGCTTAGTAGGTATCAGCTCAGAGAGGTTAGGGGAAGGGGGCATGTCGATGCATCCAGCATAGCAACCGACACATAAGAGCTCACAGACAAAAGCCCCATCGCTCTGTTCTAGCCCCAGCCTCGACCCTCAGAGCCCTAGTTAGATGGTGTTGATGGGTGAGGGGCCTGAGGAACACGGAAGAACTAACTTTATTCCCAAACTTGGTGAACAAGCGGGAACCCAACCAATCGGCTCAGTGAGGAAGATAAATGATTCCCATGGTTGGACAACGTGGCACCGGATCAAATCCTTGAGCTCATGGGTCAGAGGGGCCCTCCCAGAAGGATAAAGATCTCAGAGCGTGGAGCTGCGCTCAGCACTCAGAGCCCTGGGGAATAGCGGAGCTACAGGCAGCCAACTCAGGGCGCAAAAGGGAGTCATGAAGATGTGGTTTGAAATCATTTCAGTTAGTAAAAGTATACCAAGACTCTATTTCAATACAAAGATTTCAAAAGTACATTTCTGTTTTGAAAGATTAGAAAAAAAAATAGCTGGATCTTTAGATAAATGATGACCTTAGCTTGATAATATAAGTTAAAATTCTAAACATGCTTCAGTTCAGTTGCTCAGTCGTGTCTGACTCTTTGCAACCCCATGAATCGCAGCACGCCAGGCCTCCCTGTCCATCACCAACTCCCGGAGTTCACTCAGACTCATGTCCATTGAGTCAGTGATGCCATCCAGCCATCTCATCCTCAGTTGTCCCCTTCTCCTCCTGCCCCCAATCCCTCCCAGCATCAGAGTCTTTTCCAATGAGTCAACTCTTCACATGAGGTGGCCAAAGTACGGGAGTTTCAGCTTTAGCATCATTCCTTCCAAAGAAATCCCAGGGCTGATCTCCTTAAGAATGGACTGGTTGTATCTCCTTGCAGTCCAAGGGACTCTCAAGAGTCTTCTCCAACACCACAGTTCAAAAGCATCAATTTTTCGGTGCTCAGCTTTCTTCACAGTTCAACTCTCACAACCATGCATGACCACTGGAAAAACCATAGCCTTGACTAGACAGACCTTTGTTGGCAAAGTAATGTCTCTGCTTTTGAATATACTATCTAGGTTGGTCATAACTTTCCTTCCAAGGAGTAAGCGTCTTTTAATTTCATGGCTGCAATCACCATCTGCAGTGATTTTGGAGCCCCAAAAAATAAAGTCTGACACCATTTCCACTGTTTCCCCATCTATTTCCCATGAAGTGATGGGACCAGATGCCATGATCTTCGTTTTCTGAATGTTGAGCTTTAAGCCAACTTTTTCACTCTCATGCATATTACTGGTAGTGATGATGACTGTAGTCCCCATAGTTTGAAATTTCACTTTAGCAAAGCACTCAAAAAGTTTTCTTTTCAATAACACCCATAGCTTTGTCAGTTTGCTTCCCATCCATATTGCAAAAAGTTTTAATTCTATTCTTTCTATCATTTAAAAATGCAGTGTTTTTAATAAAAGTAGATAAAACTAAAGCAGTATACTTCTTTGCTTCTTATTATAAAACAGTTTATAAGATAGATGAAAGAGAAAGAACAGCCCATGTAACTAATGGTTTTAAATAGTGAAAGATATTAGAGACAATCACATTTATACACAATTCCCATACTAGTCATAATATTCAAGCCTTGTTCCACAAAAGGATATATTACTGTAAAATGACTAAAAACACTTCTGAAGTTTGATAAACCTTGAATGGAGCATACAAAAATATTTCCTATAGAACAGAATATGTTTAACACATGGTTTAAGTTTTATTAATAAGAAAATAAATGGAAGATACCAAGAAATACCTTGTTTAACAAGTCAGTTTATGATTTTGAGTCTAGCTAAGGCTTAATATAAATTCCAAACACATACTCTTAAACCATATGAAATACAGTTAACACATTTATTTTTTATTGTATTTATTTCAGAGGGTAGACATGAATTTTTTCCAAATGTTTATAGTTGTCTGTAGAAAACATGCTCTTTAAAAAAAGTTTATTTTCCAAGCTATTGTTATTTCAAGTGAGTTAAATGCCAATTTGGGGGGAGAGAATATAACTATAAATATGGAAAGGCATACAAAGTAGTACTCAAAAGCAAGACAAACAGCATTAGGTCCAAAATATTATCAATTTTATTCTTTTGAATATATTTCCAAATATGATTTGTTCAAACATTATTTTCTTGTTGAAACTCAGTTTCTATTTAGACAGAGAAAAAGCTCTTAAGGGGAATACAATACAGCACGATTGCTTCAAATTATACCAGCCCATATATTGGTATTTTGCTAGGAAAAATCAATGGCAGCAGCCAACTCTTTACAATAGTTTCATTAAAAATCACATCTGTGGTCTGATATTTTCTTTCCTAAGTCAAAGAAAAGAACACTCTTATTTTGTTTATGGTGTTTGACCAACTACCAGCTTCAATTAAAATTCTTAGCTGGATATATTGTCTGAAGGAGAGGAAATCAAAATATATTACTTATCTGGATCTAAACCAATAGTTGGGACATTGGTGGCTTAATAGTTGACACCTTTATATCCTGATATTAATTATCCTTTATGACATATTAAAATATTTGAAAAAAATTATGTAAAACACATTTTGTTTATTTGGTGGTTGAAATAAATATGAAGAAGCTATTTGCTCTTAAGATGCTTTTTTTTAAAGGAAATGTCGAATATCTTATCTCAGTTTTACTCTCTAAAGTGAGAATTTAACTTATTTATTAATTCAAAGACATGTATTCAATTTTACTGTTTCACTGTGCTGGGCAGTGGTGAAACCACATTGAGTTCAATAGAAGAGTTAAAACAGGTGTATTTGGTCTTTCTTATGAAAGATCTATCAGAGAAGCAACCAGTCAGAGAATATTACAAATAAATATAAAGCTTAAACTTTGAAAATCATATCCCAGAAAGTTGTTGTATTTTCTAAGACCATATGATGATACATTTTAGACTAAAGGTAAGAAAAATTGGGGGAGAAATTTTGCAGAGGAAGTGATGAGTAAAAAGAAGGGCAGGAGGTGACTAAGCAAACAGGAAGTGATCTAATTCAAGGAAACTTCTAGACCATGGCCAGTGGGGTACAAAAGGGGTGGATTCCAGGTGGTGTCAGAAAGCACTGAATAGCAGGTGGCCCCTGTCAACCAGTGCAGACCACTTAACTTTTTGATCTTCGGTCAAAAAGCAGTGGGAATTAATTACAGCAGGCTTTTTGTCATAATCAGATTTCCATTTGCAAAGAGCACTGCAGTGGCAATGTGGAATGTAACTGTCAGTCACCTGTTCCATAGTGACAGTGAAAGAAAGTGTTAGTCACTCAGTTGTGTTTGACTCTGTGACCCTATGGACTGTTGCCTGCCAGGCTCCTCTGTTCGTGGAATTCTCTAGGCAAGAATACTGGAGTCGGTAACCATTCCCTTCTCCAGGAGATCTTCTTGTCCCAGGGACTGAACCTGGTTCTCCTGCATTACAGGCAGATTCTTTATCGTCTGAAATACAGGGAATGCTCTCCCCATTTGAATGACTGTCATTTAGGCCAGTAGCTAACACACCCTCAGTCTCTGCCACTTCCCAGCCTGGACTAAAATCCATGAGATCTGGCAGCTTTGAAGGTAACCTTTAATGTATTTTGAAATCCTATGAGTACTTAAATCCCCATCAGGAAATAGTTGACCAAGGAAAGTGAGGAACAGAGCAGCTGGGGTTCCCATCTGCCTGTTTCTAGCTCATTTCCTCTAGGATCACCTAGTATCTAGTTTCCGCTAGTATCACCTCTAGCTTCCTCTAGTATTCCCCCAGACGCCAGACGGCTGAATATAACGAAAAGGCTGAGGAAGGAAGCATTTGCCCCGTTCTATTTCCAGCTTGCCTGTCTCAACGGGTTCATGGCTCTTCTCCTGCTGTTTAATTGCAGTTTTCACTACCAGCTCCCTTGGTTCTCAGGCCTTCAGACTCAGATGGAATCACTCCACCAACTCTCTTGGGGCTTTGTCTTGCAGGGAGACTTCTCAGCCTCCATAATCTTGTGGGCAACTCCTCATAATAAATCTCTTTATTTATATATCTGAATCCTAATATATGAAATATATATAATATGAATATATGAATCATATATGAATATATGAATTGTAATATATGTGCATAATATGAATATATATGTAAATCATAATATATGATTGTATGCATAATCATATATACATCTTCATATATTATATAGTATATAGTATATAATATACTTCTTCATATATATATATATATGTTTCCCTGGAGAATCCTGATTACAATTTACCTTTTGTAGGTAAATTCCCAGCTTAGTGGAAGCAATTTTGACAGAGAAATGGTTGGCAATTTGAGTACGAGGAGGAATATGTGAAAAGCAGGGAGAAAAGAGAGATCACAGCAAACTTTTTAGAAAATTTTGGTTATAGTGCCTAAAAAGATGCCTTGAGAAAAACTAGGTTACCCAAATTATTCAGTGTTAACAGAAATGCCCTTAGACATCATATAAAAGATCTGTTAAAACTGTAGTCTAATATATAAATTTTAAAAATCTGTGAAGGATCCTTTTGTATAATAGTCAATAGATGCAGTCTTGTTAGAAAAAAATATAGAAGTAGAAGAGGAAAGGAAAGCTACATAATTCATATTAATTATATCGGACCGCTTTGCAATATACAAGTCAAAGCCGTCAAAACATGATGATCTATTTGGACATGTAAAGTTACTAGAATAAAAAAATCAATTATGAATACTTTTTTAATAAGCACATATCATTGCTAGAGTATTCTGAGGGACAATTATTTTCCTGGGGAAAATAATGTGGTTTAAAAATGCCCTACATTTTATTCTAGTGAGGCTATCCAAAGGCAGATCTATTCAAATAAAGACACCAGTCTCAATTAGTGTCTGACCTAGGTCAAATCATTTTTTTCTTTTTCTTTTTTTTTTTTTTTTGGTAGCTGCTTAATGAGGAAAATAATACAAAATGTCTTACAAGATTTTGGAAGCTTAGTTGCATGCCAATGAAATGACATTTAGAAAACTTGTTAAAATGAATATAAAAGGGTATTGCATAAGTTCTAGTTACTATTTTGCTGAAGAAAAATCATCTCATCCTTATAATTAAGCTCATTTTTACCATGATCATTCAAGCAAATTATTTTGGGTAATATAACATCATATACTTAATAAAGTAAACTATGACAACAGTTGTAATGGACAACATCCAAGGATTTTCTAGCAACCTGACAAAGAAACCAAGTAACATAATTGAGGTGATAACTTTGCATATCAAGGACACTGCATATTCAATAAAATAAACAAGTACTCCCCAGGGATTTATGACCTGAGAACATGTGTCATAAAATTATTTTTGTCTAGTTACTCAGTGTTTACTGAGTGTGAATCAAAAACGGTTTAAAATTTTATACATTTGCAATTAGCAATAACCTTATATACCATTTTCATCAAAATGAGCGTTAGTGTTGAAAAGCATTATCATGTCTGTATGGGCTTCCCAGGTGGCCCTAGTGGTAAAGAGTCTGCTTGCCATTGCAGGAGATACAGGAGACTTGGGTTCGACCCCTGAGTTGGGAAGATCCCCTGGAGAAGGAAATGGCAACCCACTCCAGTATTTTTGTCTGGAGAATCCCATGGACGGAGGAGCCTGGTGGGCTACAGTCCATGGGGTAACAAGAGTCAGACATGACTCAGCCACAAAGCACACACACATTGTCTGTATGAACAACTTTCACTAAGTGACTGAGGACTATGACTATAGAGTAATATCTATGTTGCATTTATTTAGTTTCTGTATGCATTCATTAGTACATTTAGGTTATAATTTTGCTTAAAAGTACTATTTTTATGAAAAGAAATTATAGCAGTTATAAACATATGCCTCTAGGATGTGCCTACTATGATGAGTACAGTTAAGGGCTCCAGAGCTCTGAAATCCAGCAAGCACTGCTTTCAGATCAAGTTTCCCAGCCAATGAAACAGCACATCAGCAGAAAGGAGATCCCGCTGATGGGGAACTGTGACTCAATGGCTCTCTACTGAACTTGACAAGACTTTCCTGGACTGCACTGCAATCTACCTCCCTTCTTTTGCCCACGGATCAGACCAGCATCTGAAAGCTCTCCTGGTCTCTTCTAGTCTCCTCTCAAATTCATCTTAGAGATGGGTACCAAGCCCCTGCCACATATATTGCAAACTTAATTCCATCTTGGTGCATGCTTGTTGGGGCACCTGGACTAATATATTTATCATTCAGGATGACTTCATGGAAAATTATATAACTTAGAATTTTTAGATCTATGAGGCATCTTAAGAGGTCATTCCATTTCACAGAGGCAATGGAAAAAAATAAAGCCTGCTCCAATACTTTGGCCACATGATGCGAAGAGCTGACACACTGGAAAAGACTCTGATGCTGGAAAAGATTGAAGTCAAAAGGAGAAGCAGGCTGCAGAAGATGAGATAGTGCTCAATGAACATCAATCTGAGCAAACTCCAGTAGACAGTAAAGGACAGGGAGGCCTGGCAAGCTGCAGTCCATGGGGTCTCAGAGTCCGACATGACTCAGCGACTAAACAATAACAAGAGAGGCTGAATGAATTTTCCAAGTGTGTATGGTTATTGAGAAAATCTGGGACCAATTAAGTCAATCGATCCTCCCTGTATTTTAAATCCAGTAGTAACAAAATGCAACTGTAGGCAGAAGGTAAATTGTGTCCCAAAGCAGACTTGTGTCCATATCACCTCTGAGATGAAAGTGTACCATTATTACAGTAACATTAAGAATTGTTTCTTGCAGCCCTAATAACCCAATAACCCATCACCCAAACGAAAACAATGCACGTGAACTCATGAAGCCTGTTATGGGACTCCATTACATCTCATAAAGATCCTAAATAATAAGACTTCTTTGATTTTAACACTTTCATGTACTATCGTGTGGCCTCTCTTTGATTTATTTCAGTGCACTGTCATCATTAAATATTTTCTCATTGATGAAATTTATCAAATGGATATTTTTATAATTTCCTACAAATTAACATTATTGAAGAAAAAATTAAGCATTAAACTTCCAATAACCATTGCAATAAACTACAAGATGCACTAAATATGCACTTGGTCCAGTCTGCCTCACCTAGGGTTGAGACACTGACTCCACCTTGATGCTTTTTCCCTCTAGTGCTTTTTCAATGTCCATTTCAAAGTTGGATTTAAAGAAAAGATGCCACAGGACAAATGACAGGAAATAGTCAGTTTTCTGGAAACCGATTGGTTTTTCCTCTTTGAACATCATATCCTATTTTCAGTATTTTTTGACAAATACACACAAAACAGTGAAACACTACTTCCATTTTATTAAGTTCATTTAGTTTATTCGAGAGTTTCAAAGGATATTTTATTTAATAAAAATACTCATACTTTCTAGATTATAAGTGTGTAAAATTAAATTAGAAAAATACAAAACATATATTTGACATTTAATAATATCACTAGAAGGGCTTTCCTGGTGGCTCAGTATTAAAGAATTCACCTGCAATGCAGGCGTTGCAGGTTCGATCCCTGGGTCAAGAAGAATCCCTTGCCCAAGGAAATGGCAACCCACTCCAGCATTCTTGCCTGGAGAATCCCATGCACAGAGGAGCCTGGTGGGCTACAGTGTGTGGGGTTGCAAGAATGAGACACGACTTACTGACTAAACCACTGCCACCGCTGAACCACCACACCAATATCACTATTCCCCCAGGTAGGAAGAAGTACGCTTGCTTAAAATTTAAGGACCAAAAGTTATTGAGCAAATTCTAATTTCTGCATTTGAGGTTACAACTCAATGCTCCATTATTTCTTAAATGTTTCTGAAATAAAATAAAAAAGAAACACCAAGAAAAGCCTTTGTGTTAGATGAACCATAGTCCCACATTTTAAATTGTCTCAAGCTATAATAATTTATTAAAATAGGTATTCAACTTTGGAATGGAAATGATAATTCAGCACTAATTTGCATATTAATAAATGTATTTGGATCTAGAAATGCTTAGCTAGTTGATATAATTAAAGGCTATGCAGTTTAATATAATTCACACCAAGTCTGAGGAGATAGGTAATACTATGTTTATCAACAGACAAGGATAACAATTCTCAAAGAATGTAAGTAATTTCTCAAGGTTATACAGCTATTTAATTGTGGAGTTATATTATATATTTATACAGATGCATTTCAGATTATATGTGTGTTCTTCCCAATATAATACTGATTCTAAAATTGGGTTCCAAGGATGTATTGCAGCTCATTTTTCTTTCTGAGAAGTTTCTTTTTTAATTATATGCTTTCATTTTGATTATAATATAAAACTGATTAATAAGCCTATTGTGGATGGTGAGAATGACCACCAAATGTCTTATTGCTGATATGAGTCTAGCGCTTTTCTTTGCACCTATGTTTATGATTACTGTGCAGCCAAATGATTCTATATTTTACTTCTTAGCAAATCAAGAAACAAGGGACTGCATTTAGTATCCAAGTGATAACCTCATAGCACATGAAGATCAAGTGAACAATGCTGTAAATGTGGAAGCAGAGCAAAGCTGAATTACCACCCATATAACATGGTCCTGAAAGAACAAAGATGGCAATATTTTTATAGTTGACTGAGAAAATTATTATCATTTTGAGATTCATTCATGTTGTGCTAATTGTTATTTACTTCCTTTTTATTGCTGAGTAGTATTTCATTGTTTGAATACACCGTGCTTTTATTTATTTTTTAGTCCATTCACTTAGTGACAAATATTTGAACTACTTCCCATTGGGATTATTAAACATAAGGCTTCTACGATCATTGACATACAAATCATGGTTTGGAAATTATTCTTTGGTGAGGTTTAAAGGCCCTATTGCTTCTGTGGTACAACTGCGAGAAAGTCTTTTTTTTCCACCCCATGGATGTGATCCTCTATGATGCTTTCTGCATCATAGAAAAAGCCATTCCATTTTTGGGGTCAGTTTCTCTCGGAGTGCTTCCAGAATGAGGAATAGGAGTCTCCAGGCTCCAAAGACAAGCCTTTTGCCCATTCTCCTTTCCACCTCCCATACTGTGAAAACTCTTTCTAGCCTTGAAAGAAGAAGAAGAAAAAAAAAAAAGTAAGCTGCTTTGTTTCTGTGCAAAACCTATCTTCCTCAATAGGCTTCGGCTGACACACCAAGGGTCTTGCCAGCAAGGACCCTGCTCTCCGCAACGCCCCTGTGGGTGGGGGCTTCAGGGCAGGATGCAGGTCTGAGGGAGATCGGGAGAGGAATATGGGTTGGGGGGACTATGAGATACCATTTAGGAACATCTGAGTACCAATTTTAGGAATAAGTGTTTGTACCTAGTTTTACATTTCTACATGTTTTAATAGTATTTTTCAGGGAAGTAATAATAGGAATCAGTGAGAAATTTTTTACTTCAGAAGCAGTTCACAGACTCCATAAATTTGAATCATTTCACAGTACTATAAGGATTTCTTGGGACTGCTCTGGTGGTTCAGACAGTAAAGAATCAGTCTGCAGTGTGGGAAACCTGGGCTCAATCCCTGGACTGGGAAGATTCCCTGGAGGAGGAAATGGCAACCCACTCCAGTATTCTTGCCTGGAGTATCCCATGGACAGAGGAGCCTGGCCAACTACAGTTCATGAGGTTGCAAAGAGTCAGACACAACTGAGTGACTAACACACACAGACTAGGATTCCTCAGTGATTAAGTAAAGCTTTTGCTGATCAAGGACTTTATAATCTCAAGTAGACAGGGGTGGTAGTGGACATGCCATTAAGCAAAGGTAATACTAAAAATGTTTAAAAACTGGAGCAATGTGGGGCTCAGCAATTAAGAACAGACACTTTGGGGGCAGAGGAGGGAAGGATTGAGAGTTTGGGATTAGCAGATGCAAACTAGTATACATAGAAAGGATAAATAATGTTCTACTGTAGAGCACCGGAAACTATAGTCAATATCTGGTGATAAACCATGATGGAAAAGAATATGAAGAAGAATATATATGTATAACCGAGTCCCTTTGCTGTACAGCAGAAATTAACACAACATTGCAAATCAACTATACTTCAATAATATATGAAAGAATAGACAGTGGATACCAACAATTGGTAAGACCACAGAATGAACCCCAGCTGAACGTCAGCCTTGCCTAAGGGTAGTTGCACAGAGTTTATAACATGTTTTTCTTGTATGCTTTTGTTGATATAGCTTAGCATAGCCAGGGTCAGTATTTTTAATCATCATGTTAGGTAATGAGCAGTCAGGAATAAAATTATATTGGAAACTCATCTTTTGTGTCCCAAGTTTTTATGATACTGAGGTTCTTGTGTTTTCAACATCATCTCCTAGACTTGTTCTAGAATATGAAATCATTTTTGAAAGCAGAATAACTCATTTTTGACTCTTCTCAAACTTTTTACAAGATATTTCCACAGGTTTAATCTTTGGGTTAGAAATTGTGCCTCCTACTTCAATCTGCTAATAAACCGAGGGCAGAGGGGATAATTTTGAACTTTTAAATAAATTAGAAGGTAATTTGGAACTAGGGATTAGCTCTTATAAAAGCAGAGTGTTTTTTCTTGGAGAACATCTTCATCCTTCTTATCCAGATTTCAATTTGCAGAGAGTTTTCAGCTTTCAGCTCTCCTCCTTGCCTCTGTGTTCTTTTATTTCTCAGGGCAGTGCTGGGCCGCATAGCAGGTGGTTGATGTAGGCTCCAGGTCTTTCAAAAGAGCAGTTATCACATTTTTCAACAGCTCAGGTAGTAGAAATTTGCTTTTCTCACAGTACCTTTTTTTTTTTTGAAAGGTAGATTTTTGCCAACTGTAAATGGAACTCAGACCCCTGGGAGTTTAAACTCATTTCTAGGTTTGAAATCTACATTACTCAGATGGGCTTGAAACATGCAAAAATCATTTCCTTTACAGCTCAGGGATGTTCAAGAGGCTCAAATCTGAGCCAAAACAAGAAGATTGCCAGGAATAGAGAAACGTGTTAATATTTTATTACTGTTATTCTTTCTATTGTATTAGTCATGAGGGGCCCCACAGCCTTAAATAATTTTCAATAGCTCAGAATATATGGTATGTTTTTTAATGATTATTTTTGTAAAATACATTTCCAAACTCCACTAGGAAAAAGTGATACTTTTTTAAATCTCAATTTTACATATTAACCCTTCAGAATATGTTAACAGTATCTTTTCCTATTTTATGTAAAATCTATTATTTTTAAAACTGGCATATTCAAATATGTTTCATTAGGCCATCTGAAGAAGAGTAGAATTTGATGGCCCACAATACACCTCTGCTGCAGAAGGATTATTTCAGGCTCATTATTTTTAAGAAATAGTAAACACAGAGAATCTCTGAAAGTGGAGTACAAGTTATCTGTTTGTAAGAGAAATTGACATTTATCAAGAGAGTTCCATCTGGAAGGGTGTCTTCCTCTCTGCACCAAGAGGAAGAGGAGGAGGACCATATCTTTAGAAATTCAAATCCATGCAGCAAGCAAGGATTTAAATCTGCATTACAACCGTATCTGTGTTCATTAGGCTTTTCCTGGTCCCCTCCCTCCCTTGGCTGCCCCCACTCCAACATCTTATATCCAGTGACAATATTTAAGGTGATGGTTTGGGTCATATCAGGGTTTTGCTCAGTTTTCCTGGTGATCTCCCATGTATAATGGAGGTGAACATATGATTACACTTCTTTATTTTTTCTCCTTTAATTTCTCTTTTATTACAAAGGAGTATTAGCTGAGAACTTAGAAGGATAGAGTGAAGTTTATTTTTTCCTCCCTACATATCATAAATAACAGACTTTACCATCAGCAGTAGCATCCACAGGAATAGAGACATGGTATCTCCAAGGCAACTTGGGGAAAAAAAGAAAAACAAGCACAATGTAAAGAGCTCTGAAGTTAGCTTTTTCACTGTCTTATTGAGGACTATAGCCCAGGAGAACACCTTGCAGATAGTTTTGAGGAGCTCTACCCTGGAGAAGAGGGTTGGGGGTCAGTATATATATGATTTTTGCAAAACGGTGAGTGCAATCAAGCACACATCTAAATAGCAGGTTGCTAGAATGGATATCTCAGTTATGATTTTAGTGTTTTTCTAAGTACGGAAGATGCAAGACATTTTTGAATCTATATATATCTGTAGGACATCTCAGGGAAATAACTCCCCAAAAGTTGATACTTCCTTAAATGATCCTCTTGATAGTGACTAACTTTACAATTTCTAAGCTTCAAGCATAATTTCTCCCCATTGTAATTAAGACATCTTTGCTGTATTTTCTTTCATGTCGTGATTTTCTAATGTGTATTACTCATCAATTTATCAACTTCAGTTCTATTTGTTTTTATTTTTAGTTTTCCTGAAACCACAATCCTACCTTCATAGACAGAGTTGTCATAATTTAACAACAAGAGAAAAGCGAAACCACAAAACCACATCTTCAGGTCGGGAATCTGCAAACATTTTCTGTTAAAGGTCAGATAATAAATATGTTAGATTTTGTGACCACACAGCCTTGTGGCGGTGCTGCTTCTACTTATGCTTGTTCTTCTTCTTCTTCTTTTCATCATTATTATCCCTTAAAAATGTAAAGACTGCTTGTATTTACCCCAATACCTGTTACCTCTCACTCTACAGGAAGACACCTGGTCACCACTTTCTGCCGGCCACTGAGTTCATGGTTCACTTTCAGGATTCATATATAGAAGTATAAGTATAAGCAGCTCTAGCCTGAACCCCCCACCCCCACCTCCCGGTAAATAACTATATCCTACAACTTAGTGCTTGACTAAAGGTTCTTTTGCATTTTGCCTTACAGATTCCACAATGGTAGTTAGGTAACAGTTCTTTCCTCCACCCCATTTAGTGAGGAGGTTGTTTCAGACATTTTTAATCCAGTAAAATTATTCTGACACATTCTGCATTCTATCAAGAGATTCTCCAACTTCCTACAGGTTTTTTTTTAATATATATTATTATTTGTATACATCAAGATTCATTCTAAGTTCCAGAGATGCATGATGTCATGTATAGACCATTACAGTAGACTGTGTGTGCTAAGTTGCTTTAGTCGTGTCTGACTCTTTGTGACCCTATGGACTGTAGCCCACCAGACCCATCTGTCCACGTGGTTCTCTAGGCAGGAAGACTGGAGTGGGTTGCTATTCCCTTTTCCAGAGGATCTTCCTGATCCAGGCATCGAACCCATATCTCTTATGTCTCCTGCATTGGCAGGCAAGTTCTTTACCACTAGCACCACTTGGGAAGCCCTACAGTAGACTACAAAATAGTTTCATTGGTCTTGAAAAAATTCTATGTTTTATCTAGTCTGCAGCATCCTCTTAAACTCAGAATATCTTGTACCCAGGTCTGTTTACCATCTCTATGTTTTGCCTTTTCCAGAATGTCATATAAATAAATTCATGCAGTCTTTTCAGACTGGCTTCTTTCTCTTAGCATCATGCATTTAAGATAAATCCATGTCTATAAACGCATGGCTTCATATCCCACACCTTTTTATTGTTGAGTGGTGTTGTATTTTAGAGATATCCTAAAGCTTATTTCTCCATTCATCTATTGCAGAACATCTTGGTTGCTTCCAGTTTTTTGCCGATTGTGCATAAAACTACTGTACACATTTGCAAATAGGTTTTGGTGTGGATCTAGATTTTCATATCAGTAGGGTAAATACTCAGTGCTCCATGATTGAATTCAGCTTCATGTGAAACTGCCCAGCTGCTTTCCAAGTTCCTATACCATTTGCATACCCACCAGTAATACCTGAGTATTCCTTTTACTCTGCATCTCACCAGCAACTGGTACGGTCAGTTTTTGGATGGGGGCCACGCTAGGAGGTATATAGTAGTAACTCATCATTGTTATTTGCTTTCCCTGATGACAAAAGCTATCAAACATCTTTTCATGTTTTCTCTGTATTCTCTATATCTTCTCTGGTGAAATGTCTGTTTAGATTTTGGCCCAGTTTTAATTGGGCTGCTTGTTTTTCATTACTGAGTTTTAAATGTGCTTTGGGTATTTCTGAGACAAATGCTTTGCCAGATATTTTTTGATAGTGTTGTCAACTAGTCTGTGCTTTGAGTTTTCATTCTCTTATCAGGGTGTTTCAGAAAGCTGAGCTTTTTAACTTTAATAACTTCCAAATAATGATCTTTTTTACTTTATGTAGCATGATTTTTTGTGTGTGTGTATTTTATCTAAACACTCGTTATTAATCTCGGGGTCACATAGATTTTCTCCTGGAAATTTTACAATGCTACATTTAGATACAGATTTGATTTGACTGACTTTTGTAGAAAGTGTGAAGTGTGGATCTAGGTTTATTTTTTGCATATGGACATCCAGTTGTTCCAGCGTTATTTGTTGAAAAGACTGTCCTTTCTGTGCCCAATGTCCTTTGTCAAAAATCAGTTGAATATATTTGTGTGGGTGCATTTCTGGGCTCTCTGTTCTGTCTCACTGATCTATGTGCTATTCTTTGGCCAATATCATGCTGTGTGATTACTGTAGCTTTATAATAATTCTGGAAATCAGATAGCATGAATCCTTCAACTTTGTTCCCCTTTCGTATAAGGTTGGCTATTCTAGGCTTTTGCCTTTCCAAGTACATTTCAGAATCAAACTGTCAATATCTACAAAGTAGTTTACTGGGATTTTAATAGGGTTGTGCCATACTTTCATTTTTATAAGGATGTATGTAATAAATCCTTTTTGTAATTTATTGCCAAAAGTAGTTTGCTTCTTTTCCCTGAAATCCATTGAGACCAGGGTCATTCCTTTTTTTTAATACTAGCACCAAGGAAGCAAAGAAATAAATCATATTTAGAAATTACTATAGTCATTTAATTATTTCTTGTATTGCTATCAATAAGCTTTTTAACATCCTAACCTGTATATAGATATGTATACATACATTCATATATATTCCAACCCTATTAATGGTTGGTATTACATAATTTATAAAAGAATAAACATAAATATGAAAGTAGAATAAAGCAGAAATTTAAATCAAAATATCAATAAAATTATTACTTTTTGTTTCTTTGAAAGTTTTATAAGTAACATCAGTTTGTACTCTATGTTAAGTATGATAGCTATTTTTTATACATGTTGTTTGACTTGTTTTCAAGTGAGTCCTTAATAGAATTGGAGAAAATTCTTCACATAAATGCAAAGTCCTTATATCTACCAAAAGGGAAAATATGAGCAGAAAAAAAATATAAAGATGTATTGGGTTAGTAAAAATTCAAAATCTTTAGTAAAGCCAGAATTGAAATTTGTAATCTTAGCAAAATATATTTAGAAATGTAATGAGGCATTATCAGGGGAAAATACAATGGAGCCTAATTTTACTTAAATTGTATTCATAGATGTACATTTGCAGAACAGAGAATCTGAAAATAAATTAAGACTATACAGTAATGTAATTTCTTCATATTCTACACAGAATCCATGCAGTTGTTTTTGTCTACAACTTAGTAACAGAAAGAAGAAACACTCTATTTTTAAGTGGTTAAACTACTTACTCTGGCTTACCTTTTGTAGTTCATGAAGAATATATTTCATATGATGCTGGCTTTTCCTTTGTGCATAAATGGCGCTTTTCATCAATACCCTGGAACAAGAACAAACAGCTACTTTTGAACAAGAAGTGTGTTGCGTAGGTATCAGGTATATAAAAGAACAACAGAACTGAGAATAGGAACTAAAAATCTTGTAAATTTTGTGTTCATAAAGTAGCCTACATTTTTTTCTTACACAAAATATATTTTAGTCCTGATGGGCAAAACTAAAATAGTATTTCCAAAATGAATTCTTTTCAGAAGCCATTTGTAAATTCAAAATGTCAGCCACACAGTGTCACTAGAGACCTCACCTCACCTCATCTTTACTTAGTGAACTCACAGTCATCCTTCAAAGCCCATACCAACCCTTTGAGAAGAGTTCCTGGCTAATCCCAAGTACATTTGGGATTCTCGTATGCTCCACTACTAATTTACTTACTTACACACTGGTGTCTAAAACTAGACCCTTTGAGTTTGATAGAAGTGTAAATATGTCCATCATCTTTTTCTTAATCAAATTATGCGTACTCCTTGAAACTGCTTGATAGGAAATCTTTGCAGTATATATGTTTACTGTGATTTTGCAAGATTCTTTCTTTTGGAAGCAGAGCCATGTCTTCAGTGAGGGGTGCCACATTTGAAATCTGGCTCAAATTCCTGCACTGAGCCAGACTTCATATTAAGGTGACACCCTGGGTCTCCACCATTCTTCATTTAGTGTGATTGTAGATGCCAAGCACCATCTCTGTTGGCGGCCTTTCTATTTTGCCTCTAGTGATGCTGTGTTCTATCAGCCACTCCACAACTCTTATGGGACCACGCCCTCTGGCTGCTCTTTTGACCTTGATCTATGTGGCAATAACTGTGACCATTGGCTTTTGACAATTAAACCCACAACCAGGTCTCTAGTGCTTTGGAACCCTATAACCCTCATTATTATCAACACACTGACTCTGGGACCATCCATCTTTCTGGCAGAGGAAAGCTGACGCCACTGAAACTGTGTTTCTGGGGAACATAACCCTTCTGGCAGAGCTTCTGGTCTCAGATGGCATAGCCATCCCCTCACCCCCACCAAACCGGACTTCAGCATCATCTTTCTCTAGGATTCGCTTTGCCCACTATGAGCCGCTACTTCTCTCAGGCTTTTATACTCCTGGACCATTCCTGGCTCCAGCTATTCTAGTTCATGGTGTCTGGAAAGCAAATGCCAAGGAAGAACTAGAAGGACAAGGCATTTATGATGAGGATCGTCTGTTAGCTGTAAGGAGAGGGAGTAGGACAAGCCATCAGACCGTGACGGTCTGACACTCTCGAAAGAGGAGGAGGAAAATGTTGCAGCCAGAGAGGACCGCAGACTGGAGAGTTGTCCTGCGGAAATCTCCATGGACAGACCAACGGGGAGGCCGTGATCAAAGATCGCCGGTTAGAGGGCTCCTTTATTGCCGGGAGTGACTCAGGCCTTCCATTCCCCTTGCGGTCAGTTCTCAGCTGAGCACAGCGCAGGAAGTGTATGTCCTTGGTGGGAATGTGACTGCAGGTTGTGAATGTCCAGCAGCTGGAGGCTGGACTCCATAGCTAATTGCAAATACATATATTTTTTCATTTTCCTCACAGAATTTCATTTTAATATTTTTTAGTATATTTCACACAGTTTAGCTAAAATCTCCTTGACTAGTTTTGTTGACCAAGAAAAACCACTCAAGAGGGCCAACAGGTAATAAAATATTTTCTAAAAATCTATTTTAAACACTTGAATATAAGGATGTACTTATGTACTTAAACACCACCACTCACACTTTCTTTCCAGATAATTTTATAAACTCTTCTTTCTTTGAGTTTAATATTGCTCAAGATGAAGGGTTGTTTGTTTATATGACAGAATTTAATTCAGGAATAATAAGAAGTCAAATAAAACTCAATAATTTACAGAAAACTGGTAGCACAGCTGGAAACGTCATTATTATTGTCCTCTGCAAAACAGTAGTTTCATGTTTCATTATTTGTTGTTGTTGCTCAGATGCCAAGTAGTGTCTGGCTCTTTGTGACCCCATGGACTGCAGCACGCCTGCCCTCCCTGTCCCTCACCATCTCCTTCGTTCATCCAAGTTCATGTCCATTGAATCAGTGATGCCATCCAACCATCTCATCTGCTTTTGCCCTCCTCTCTTTCTTCCTTTAATCTTTCCCATCATCAGAGTCTTTTGCAATGAGTCAGCTGTTCACATCAGGTGACCAAAGTATTGGCACTTCAGCATCAGTCCTTCTGGAATGTGATTATTGTTGCCTCTGAAATGCTCACCCACTCTCTAATAGCACATCATGGTAGAGGGTAAGCTTCATGACTGGACCTAAAATCGGCTACTCTTCATTCCTGCGTGAAACAGTGTGCTTGACAACAGACTCCAAGCCTAGACAGCATCAAGAATATCAGGGTATAGGGACATCCCTGGTGGTCCGGAGTTAAGACTCTACAATTTCAGTGTAGGGGATGTGAGTTTAATCCCTGGTTGGGGAACTAAGATCCCACATGCTAGGTGGCCAGAAAAAAAGAAAGAAAGAAAAGAAAAGAAAAAAAAAAAAAAAATAGGGCATAAATTAAAAGGGGAAAAATAGAGACAACAAGATCTAACTTTCCTTCTCCCAATTGCCAAAAGGAGACATTATTTTTGGTGAAACATAAGAGACCGTATTATTTGTTAATGGTGTTAAAAAAATTACAGCATATTAAAAATAAAAGCCCTATCTGTGTAGAAATAAAATATCTATCTCTATCTGTTGTCTATTTACCTGTCTATCTGTGTCTTCTCTTAGTGATGTTCTTAGATTAGCATTTTAAAAATATTATTTTTTGCATTTCTACAAAGGGCCGTGCTGTCTAACAGATTCATATGAAATTACAGGTCTTACTCAGCAACAATATTCTAATGATGGCACAGAAAAGTGAGGCAGCATACCCTGGATGTTTCAGCTGCAGTTTCCAAGTCCCTTTTTCAGAGTGATGAGAGGCGATGTGTATAGTAAAGAATGGTACGAGGAAACCACTGAGGTTTGAAGTGTTTCTGTTTTTACCACTTGTTCGTTCTTGACCTACAAGTTCTACATGATTAATGGCCATTCTCCTAACAGTTGTGCCCCATAAATGCATAGACTTCAAAGTTATTTCTAATAACTTTTCTAGACCAGACAGAAGTATCTTCCTAAAAGCATTTATGAGGACCAAGTATAGAGCTGTGAGGACTGAGTACAGAGCTGTGCCTGCAGTCTTCACAGTGATGAGCCAGCCTTTCAAGTTCAGAAACATGTTTGCAGAACATCTGGTCTGGGAGCAAAAGGACCCAGACACACTGGAAGGGTCAGTGGCCATTGGACAGACCCATTATAGCTCTTTCTGTCCCTAGTTCCAAGGTAAACGACCAACATGTAATTGTTGACGCAAACACAGTGAAATAGTAAGAAAAAGAGTGAGAGGAGAAGACACTGATGGCATCTATTTATAGAGCCATAAATCATGAAGTGATTGGACAGCTCTAGACTCTTAACACCCACTCCAGTGTTCTTGCCTGGAGAATCCCAGGGACGGCGGAGCCTGGTGGGCTGCCGTCTATGGGGTCGCACAGAGTCAGACACAACTGAAGCGACTTAGCAGCAGCAGACTCTTAACACCATTTCCTAGATCCAGCTCCTCTTATATATTAGAGGAGGTAATTCATTAAAAGTTTATATTGATACCATGTATGCCACATTCTATTTAATACCAGGAAGAATATTAAAAACTAACTAGGCCTGTTTTGCCACAATTACACATATTCTAAATATATTGGAAAACAGTATGTTGCCATAGCCTTATTATGACAGTAACGTTTCATATTGTAAATCTCAAGCAGATTTACAATACACCACGTTTGTTATTTACTTGAGAGATAGACGGTTTGACCCTTGTAATCACAAGAGTCATCAAAGTTCAAATGTGAATCTTAAGTTTTTTTCTACAGTTTTTGATTTTCTGACTCACTTGACTTTTTCTTTTTTTAATTAAGAAAAATAAAATGGCAGAAAATAGTTAAAACTCTCTTTATTATCTGAAAACTGCATGGTTGATTTATAAGCATGGCTATTTGAGATATTAAATATGTTTCTGTTAATTGAAGAAAATATAGAAAGTGAACTGTCCTCATAGAATAAAAATAACTTGCAATCCCATTAAAATATGAAATAGAACGATCATATCTAGAACCGAAAAAATTGAACTTTTTAAAGGTATCTTTACCTTTAGAAAGGAAAATGCTTCTTTTCTCTTTATATTGACTCCAGCTGCTTGACAACTTAGTACAGACCTCAAAAATATATGAAGTGATTACCCTGAGGACAGCAATTGCAGTTAGGACAGGAAATGGAGTTGAGAACAATTGAAATACCAGTTTAAGCTATATATAATGCAATTCTAGAATAGTGTTAGCCATTCTATATTGATATGTCAAAATGATGTTCTTTTATATGCCATATGCTTTTAAACATGTTAATAATGTAAAGCAATCTATTTCTTTAGCATCTCAGTAATTTTTGATATAAAGACAAGCATTTATGTAGCATGAATTTACTTGCATACATCAAAATATTTAACACATATTAGTGTGTATGGGGAGGGAGGTGGGAGGGGGTTTCATGTTTGGGAACACATGTAAGAATTAAAGATTTTAAAATTAAAAAAAAAAAAACAAAACATCAAGTCACATGGCTCTTTGCTGTTTAGTCACATTTAAAATTTAAAATTCAATGACGTAATGAAATAAATGAAAATCTGTATCCACTTGAAATGTATTTCTTGCTGTGAGTAGAGAGAAAAGTATAATTTTCAGTCTGATTATTTTGACATGAACACATTCAATTCTATACAAATGTTTGTTTCTCAACTTTTATCTTAGCTCCACAGTTCTTAAACTGCTCTGCACAGTCTTCCTTTAATATATGTTAATTAAATCAATACTGTTACTATTTTTGTTTGTTTGCTGGGAGTAGATTCTATTTCAGTTGAGTTTGCATGGATCAGCTTTGTAATATTTTGGGTTTATAATCCACTTTAATTCTCAGGGAATGAAGGTATTTCCCTTTCTTTTTTTCATTTACTAAAAATAATTTTAGGTGGTGTTTCTATGTGTGAGACATTGTGAAAGATCATTGTGATAAAGATACTGTGAGATCTCATGAAAAATGACAAAATATTTTCTACATTTTTATGCAGCATAGCATCACAGTATACAGTAAATTATCAAATTCTAATATAAACAAACCCTGTTGCAAAATTGATTTTTAAAAAAATCTGCATGCTGTTAAAAATATCAATCAGTGGTTCTAATGCAAGGGTGATTTGGCTGGCAAAGACAGGGCGATTTCCAGCGACGTTTTGACAGTCACAGCAGAGATGGGGTGTGGGAGTGCTACTGCGCTCTAGTGGTCAGAGCTCAGGTGTGCTGTTAAATAGCGCACAGGAAGGTCCCATCCCGAGAAAGAGCTCTCCAGCATACACTGCAATAAGGTTGAGGCTGAGAAGCGCTAGTATAAATTCAGGGAAAGTGGGGCTCTTTAGACTATATCAAGGGAGACCTTTCTGAGAAGTTAAGTGAAAATGTCAACTATGGTTAGCAGGCAAAGAAGCGTTGCCTAACCCGAACTTGGAAATCTAAGAGTTAAGTTCACTGAGGACCTCAGCTACTCTAAAGATTGTGAATTAAATCTAAACAAGAGTTGGAAATCCTCTGATGAGTTTCAAAGAGAGAGGTAATATGATTAATTATGCATTTATAAAAGATCACATTATGGAGTATGGTTGTAACGTTACAAGAGATACAACAAAGACACAGTTTATCTTAATAAGCTAAGTGGTAAACACAAGTATTTTGACCCTCAGTGGTGGTAATGGAGAGGAAACAAAGTGGAAAATTGTTATACATATTTATAAAGTCAACTTGGCAAGTTTTAGCCATGGATTTGTTTGTGTTCGGAGAGATGGAATCAAGGAGGACTCCCGAGGTTTTTACTTAAACGGAGAACTAAAAAGTGGAAAAATAAAAATTACAAGAAGCAAAGCATTTTATTGAGTTGGAGCATACCGGAGACGGAGGAAAACCATCAAGAAGTGAAGGTGGGGTGTGTTAGATTTGTGTGTGGATGGATGCTAAGTCACCTCAGTCGTGTCTGGCTATTTGTGATCCCGTGGACTGTAGCCCCCCAGGCTCCTCTACCCATGGGATTCTCCAGGCAAGAACACTGAAGTGGGTTGCTAGGCCCTCCTCCTGGGGGTCTCTGCGACCCAGCGACTGAACCGCTGTTGAGTCCCCTGGGCTGGTGGGTTCTGTACCACTAGTGCCGCCTGGGGAGCCCTGCAGTGCTTTTCAGACTTACAAGGTGAACACTGAGGAGTCAGTGGCAAACCTTGGTCTGAAACTCAGAAGAGTTGTCGACTGGAGTGTGTTACCAAGTCTAAGTTCCTACTGCTCATAGAGTTGCTGTTGCTGACTTTTAGTTGTTCAGTCGTGTCCGACTCTTTTGTGACCCCAGGGACTGTAGCCTGCCAGGCAAGAATATTGCAGTAGGTTGCCTTTCCTCCCTCAGGGGACCTTCTCCACTCAGGGACTGAACCTACATCCCCTGTATTGGCAGGTGTATTTTTTGACCATCCAAGCCACCAGGGAAGCCCTGCTCTCAGAATTGCAGGCCAATAAATCAAGAGACAAAGTGCTGGGGCAAGGAATAGCGACTTTACTAGGAAAGTGAGCAGACTGAGAAGACAGCCGCTGAGTTATTGTCCCAAAGAACCATCTTACCCAAGTCAGAATTCAGTCTTCTATTATACTAAAGGAAGATAGGATGTGACTGCTTGTTGCAAGCTTCCTGGAGTCCTCCAAATCCTGGTAGAGATGTGATAATCTCTGTTCTGGCAGTTGAACACATAGGTCTGGTTACAATGCTCCTGTAAACCTCCAACAAGACAAATGTTATTTTTCATTATGCAGCTTTTTATCTCTATATAAATGAAAAGTGTTACACCTTTAAAGGTCAAGCCTAGGAGGTAGAGCCATGAGAAAGGGCCACTCAGTATGTTGTTGTTCAGTCTCTTAAGTTGTGTCCCACTCTTGTGACCCCATGGACCACATCCTGCAAGCTCAAATTCGTGTCCATTGAATTGGTGATGCTATCTAATCATCTCATCCTGTACCACTCCCTTCTCCATTTGCCTTCAATCTCTCCCAGCATCAGGATCTTTTTCCAATGAGTCAGCTCTTCACGTAAGGGGGCCAAAGTATTGGGGCTTCAGCTTCAGCATCAGTCCTTCCAATGAATATTCAGGGTTTATTTGTTTAGGCTTGATCTCCTTACAGTCCAAGAGACTTTCAAGAGTCTTCTGTAGCACCACAATTCAAAAGTATCAATTCTTTGGTGCTCAGCCTTTTGTACGGTCCAATTCTCACATCCATACATTTCAGGATATCGGCAGTATTCTTTCACAAAAATGCAGAACCAGTATGACTAAGCACAGCAACAGAGCACAAAAATTGGAGCAAAAGGAATAGATCCAACGTGGAATTAGGTTGTCAAGTTTGTTCTTCTCTTTCAGAATATAAATGTCATGTTTTAAGCATAAGAATGCATGTGATCACATAGAATGAGGTGAGAAGAGAAGGAAGAAGTATCTGTGATGGAGCCTATCCTATAGAATCTTTAGTAATCACAGTCTGCAGAAGGAAGGTAGAATATGGAGACAATGTAGAGCAGAAAAAGTATCTGGGAGATGGCTGTATCCAAGAAAATCCAGCCAAAGTGAGACTGCAAGAAAGAACAGAGCCTTGTGAACTGTAGTTAAATAGGTAGGAAATGAAGACTTGCTCCTAAGGACAAAAATGTAGGCATTGCATTTGGGATTAGATTTATCAAGAAAAGGGCTTCCCTGATGGCTCAGATGTTAAAGAATTTGCCTGTAATGCTGGAGACCTGGGTTTAGTCCCTGGGTCTGGAAGATCCCCTGGAGGAGAGCATGGCAACCCACTGCAGTATTCTCGCCTGGAGAATTCCATGGACAGAGGAGCCTGAAGGGCTACAGTCCATGGAGTCACAAAGAGTTGTACAGGACTGTGTGACAGACACTTTCACTTTTACGTTTTTGCTGTTGAGAATAGCTGCGGCATGCAAATTGTGGCCAGCAAGATCAAGAGTTAGACATGCTTGAGTGAACAATAAGAAAAACTAGAAAGAATAGGTATCAAGCAATTTTAATAGGTTTGCTTTAGGGTGAGCAGAAGAATGGAACATTGAGAGGGAAACAATGTGGTATCGAAAAGATTTTGTCCCTGAGACTGATTTTCTGTTGTGTTTTGTTTTTATCTTTGTGTGTTTTATTGACTTATCAGTGACATATGACATCATATTAATTTCAGGGGTGCCATATAATGATTTGATGTTTGATATCTTGTAAAATGATCAGCACACTAAGGTGCATAACATCTGTTACCACTCACTTATAATTTTTTTCCTGTTATGAGAAACTTTAAAATCTACTCACTTAGCAACTTTGAAATATTCAATACAATATTATTGACTATAGTCACTACATGGTACATTACTGTCCCATGGCTTATTCATTTTATAACTGGAAGTCTGTATCCTTTGACTTCCCTCATGCATTTTGCCCATCTCCCGCTCCTACCTCTGGCAACCACCATCTGTTCTCTGTATCTGTGAGTCTGTCTGTTCGTAGTTTAGATTCCACATATAAGTGAGATCATACAATGTTCGTGTCTCTCTGTTTGTTTCACTTAGCTTAATGCCCACAAGGGGCTTCCATGTTGTTGCAAGTGGCAAAGACTTCCTTCATTTAATAGCTGAATAATATTCCATCGATGTATACTTATCACATTTCCTTTATCCATTAATGCAAATGGTGAGGGCAGTGTCACTCAAAGGGTATCAAGTTTCTATCATGAAAGATGATTAAGTTTTAGAGGTTTGCTGGGCAGCATCAAGCCTGTAGTTACAACTACCGTATTATACACTTACAATTTTGTTAAGGAAATAGATCTAATGCTGAGTGTTATCACCAAAATAAAAATAAATAAATAAAATGGAAAACATTAGTAAAAGACAAATTCACACCTAGAACCTGACCTCTCAGGGTAATGGGGCGGGATCACTTTAATCTTTATCACACAGTCAGAAAATTAAGGCTTAGAGGAACTGATTGATTTTCGCAAGTTATAAGATGGATTTTATTCCCCATGATTTGACAGGGTATTTTCATGGCCCTAAAAAGCCTCTGTGCTTTACATAGGGATCCTCTTCCTCAAGCCTCTGGCAGCCACTGATATATTCTTACTGACTGCATATTTTTTATTTGTGTAGAATGCCATTGTTGTTCAGTTGCTCAGTCGTGTCGCTCTCTTTTTGACACAATGCTGCCAAGTTTTGGCAATTATCAATAAAGTGGCTTTGCTTCTTTCACTTAGTATTTGGCACTTAAGCTTCTTGGCTGGGAAACCCCATGGACACAGTAGCCTGATGGGCTATGTCCATGGGTTGCAAAAGATTTGGACAGGACTTAGCAACTAAACAATAGCAGCAGCATTCCTTCTAGATCAATGCATGATTATATATTTGTGAACCCTAGACATTGAGTCATTAAGATATAACATTTTATAGTAGTTCAAGTACCTTTGAATCCTTTGAATGAACTCAACTAAGTTCTGATTTTATATGATAAATCATTCAATTTCTAAGAATCACTCCTTTTTTGCTTGTACAGAGCACCTATCTAGCTGTTAGTCAGGGTTTTCCAGAGAGAAAGAACCAACAGGAAAAACATACACACACAGAGCTTTATTTTAAGCAATTGACTCATGCAATTATGGAGTTTGAATCCAAAGGCAGTCTTCTGGTGGAACTGCTTCTTGCTCCAGGGAGGCCTGGCTTTTGCTCCATTCAGGACATCAACTGATTGAATGAGGTTTACCCATATTAGGGAAGATCATCTATTTTACTCAAAGTCCACCAATTTAAATGTTAATCTCATTGAAAAACACCCTCACAGAAACATCCCTAAATATCATTTAACCACATTTCTGGGCATCTTGGCTCAGCCACATGGAAATGTAACATTAGCCATCACAATAATATAATGTCAGCATTTCACTTTATTTTACAATTTGCATCATTACTGACTGCTGTATCCAGAGGTATTTAAAAAAAAAAAAGCAGTCAATGAGAGTTAACTTTCAATCATTAAACAATAAAAACACTTTTGCATTAAATATAAGATAACGGTGTTGCAAACAATTTTAGCCTTTAGAACTGCTTGGAAAAACATAATGCTTCTTTGTCTTTCCTTTTTTGTGTGTAGAAAACTGTAATAAACACTGTAATGTTTGATTCTATTATCTTATACTGACCAATTGAAACCAAAAGCTAACTTATGAAAAGTAGTTTCAGGAAGTCTGTTTCTTTGGAAAAATTTTGAACATGAAATGCATTTTGATCTGCTCTTTTTTTTTTTTTTTTCCATTTCCATTTCAAAAGTTTCAGAAGGCTTTTCATGTTTCAGCCCCATACCAGGCAGCTTCAGATGTGTTTCATTTTAGAATTGTGAAGATCTTTGAATCCCATTATTCAAAGTAAAATGGAATGAATTGGAGAGTTATCAACCAACATAAAGTGAAAAAAGTATTTCAGAGGAAAACCTGTGATGACTTTATTTTTTTTTCAAAATTTATTCAGAAAAGACCTAAATGTCACAATCCCACCTACATGCAGGGCCAAGGCCTGTGAATTTGAGCATTTGGCTGTGGCAGACTCTCCAGCAGAGTAGCCTGAGCTGGCTTGCATCATATAGGTGGGCGAGAAAATTTTATATCCCTGCTGCCTCTTCTCTTCCATCAAATTTCACCTGCTATTGCAAACATGGTGACCAAAAATCCCCAATAAACTATACACTGAGGTGTTCATTAACAATAATGTATCATATTTATATAATCGTCTCGAATAGGGAAAACACCCTGATATACACAATACATCTTAAATAATGGTATAACATATGTCAGCCTAATCAAGCAGGGATTTGTCCCCCAAGAGATAATAGGGCTCCTTAGATGTATGCAAGCGAGCCATAGTTGAGTCGATTCTAAACTGACTACCAGAGTGTCTGGAGAAGGCAATGGCAGCCCACTCCAGTACTCTTGCCTGGAAAATCCCATGGATGGAGGAGCCTGGTGGGCTGCAGTCCATGGGGTCGCACAGAGTCGGACACGACTGAACGACTTCATTTTCACTTTTCACTTTCATGCATTGGAGAAGGAAATGGCTACCCACTCCAGTATTCTTGCTTGGAGAATCCCAGGGACGGGGGAGCCTGGTGGGCTGCCGTCTATGGGGTCACACAGAGTCGGACACGACTGAAGCGACTTAGCAGCAGCAGCAGAGTGTCTAGATGTGCCTAGCAGTATGACGACAGGTATAGATATAAGGGGTTTTCCTGGTGGCTCAGTGGGTAAAGACTCCACCTGCAATGCAGCAATTGCAGGGGTTGTGGGTTTGAACCCTGGGTCGAGAAGACCCCCTGGAGGCGTGGCAACCTACTCCAATATTCAGGCCTGGAGAAACTCAAAGACAAATGTGCCTGGTGGGCTACTGTCCGTGGGGTCGCAAAGAATCAGACACAGTTGAAGCAACTGAGCAGGCATGCATGCATGCATGGATATAAGGAAATTTCCACAGGATAGAGACTTGGTGAAAGATATATATATTGTGTGGCATTTATGGAGTAAGATTGGAGAGACAAAGTAGGAGACAATATTTTGCAGCAGACTTAGCTCTAGATATGGAACAGCTACAGAAAATGGAAGAAAAGTGAGTTTCTGTGGAGCTCAAAAAGGCAAGCTATTGAGCATCTTTTCATAGAGCTATTGGCTGCTGGGTATGTTTTGGAGAAGTGTATATTCAGTTCTTGGCCAACATTATCTTTTCTTCTATGAAAAGATAATCAGTGTCACGAATCATCAGGGAAATGCAAATCAAAACCACAATGAGCTATCAGCTTACACAAGTTAGGATGCTATTATCTAAAAGACACGTGGGCATGCTAGTCACTGGGTGAACCTATGGACTATAGCCCACCAGGCTCCTCTGTCTATGGGGATTCCCCAGGCAAGAATACCGGAGGGCGGGGGTTATCTAAAAGACAAAAGACAGCAATTGTTGACAAGAATGTAGAGAAAAGGCAACCCTTGCGCTCTGTTGAAAAGTAAATTGATACAGCTGCTCTGGAAACAATATAGAGGTTCCTCAAAAAATTAAAAACATCTTTGATCGGGCAATTCCACTTCTGGGTATACATCAAAAAGAATTGCAAGCAATATCTTAAGGAAGCATTTGCACCCCTATATTTATTATGGCTTTATTTGCAATAGCAAAGACATGGAAACAACCTTAGTGTCCATCTATAGATGCAAAAGAAAAAGGAAATGTAGATGGAATATTTTTGGATGTGTGCTCATTTGCTCAGTCGTGTCCAACCTTGTGTGGCCCTGTGGACTGTAGCCTGCCAAGCTCCTCTGCCCATTGGATTTTCTAGGCAAGAATTGTAGAGTGGGTTGTTATTTCCTACTCCAGGGGATCTTCCCAACCCAGGAATCAAACCTGCATCTCTTGTGTCTCCTGGTTTGGCAGGTGGATTCTTTACCATTAGTGCCACTTAGGAAGCCCATGATGGGCTATAGAGTGGAATATTATTCAGTGTGAGAAAACCTTACCATTTGTGACCACATGGATAAACAAAAAAAATAAAATCGATTGCCCCTGATTTAATGTGGCCTAGCCTGGAAAATCCCATGGATGGAGGAGCCTGGTATGCTGGAGTCCATGGGGTCACTAAGAATCGGACACAACTGAGCAACTTCACTTTCACTTTTCACTTTCATGCATTTGAGAAGGAAATGGCCACCCACTCCAGTGTTCTTGCCTGGAAAATCCCAGGGACGGGGAAGCCTGGTGGGCTGCCGTCTATGGGGTTGCACAGAGTTGGACACTACTGAAGCAACTTAGCAGCACCAGCAGCAGCAAGAGCAGACCAGAGGATGCCAAGTGGAGAGACGGCACAATGTTATCTCGTGGTCTCTGACTGTGACACAAACAGTCTGCAAACTGAAGTGATGTGAGAGTTGTCTTGTCTGCCTGCCATGCAGCTGATCAGACCATGGCCAGCTGGCTCTACTGAGCGGATCCCCAATGGCAGTGAGATTTACACACACTACCACTTTATATCTATATTATAAGAATGCTGGGAAGCACTGGTCTACAGGAAAGACATCTTCAGAGATAATGTAACAGAATGACTTGAGTCCTTCCTGATACCCTGGGTGCTGGCTTCATCCTTGGACTGACAGCAAGATGGCACCACCATTACTGATAACTCCAGACGAGACTAGGCCTGTCTCCTGGGACCACGAGAAGTTTCTCAGAAACAGCTTACTCACCTAATATTTTTTAAAATATTATAAATTTTTATTTATATTTATAATATAAACATACAGCATATTATATAATACATTATATAATTATACATATATAAATATTTATAATAAATATAAATTGTAATAGTTTTAAAAAGCCAAAATGTTGATCTTAGACATTCACAATCATGAACAAAATTATCATTTAAAGATTCATTTTTTTTCCTTAGGACCCTATACCCCATTTGATTTAAATTTCTCTATAAATTTACATTTTAGCCTATGTTCCTATGAAAATGTCTCTATCCTACACAAGCTTCTAATCTAGTAACTTTTTGCCTTTCTTACTCCACAAACAGTATTTTCCATCAAGACATTTAGAATCTTCAAATTTGATTAGTTAAAAACTGAATACCAAGTAAAATTCTTATTGGTTTTGCTGTTTTGCCTTTTCTTCTTTTGAGTGTCTGCAGAACCATCTTCTTTTGTCTAATTATGTTTATGATCTGAGATTGCATCACATTTTAGATGTGGGATTTAAGGCAAACCACTGATCCGAACTTTGGATTCTTCACACGTAACATGAGTCACCGTGGGTCTTCCCTGGTGGTTTGGTGGCTAAGACTCCCCCCTCTGCCACCCCCCCCAACTGCAGGGGACACAGATTTGCTGCCTGGTCAGGGAACTAGATCCCACTAAGAGTTCAGATGCCCCGACTAAAGATCCCACATGCTGTAGTCAAATTAATAGATAACTAAATAAAAATCTTTAAAAATGATGGTAAAAACTGAGTTGCCATGACAAACAAATGAAGTAAAGCATATAAAGGTTTAGAATAGGATGTATCCAACTAAATTTTAGCTATTTTTGTGTAGGCTAAAAATTCCTTCAGCTGAAAAAAAAATGCCTATGAGTTTTGCTTTGGTCGGTGTTCAACACATTGCTATCATTTATTAATATGATATTATAATAACCTCTTGTATTATTATAATATTTTTCAGTGTCAGCCACAGTATTATTGTTGTATAACGTAAAGCAATAAAGTTACCTAACTGGGGCTTCAAATATCTTTAATAATAACACATTTCCTCTTCACTGAAGTTAAAATATCCCGAGTTCCGTGGCCATCAATGCTAAAATTAGAGCCTGCTTTATTTCTCCATTATTTTACAAATAATGTCTAACTAGAACATACTTTCTTTTCTCATAGCATACGTTCTTTTGTAGATAGTCAATGAATTTCAATGAGAATTTTAATAAGTCCAAAGCACTGTATTAGATTTGCTTTGCTGGGTGTTTATTGTGCCCCACGAGAGGTCTGGGAAGAAAATATATGGATAGATTCATATTTACTATACTTCAGAGTTTGAGACATACTGTGAATTTGATTCATTAGTGCTGTTTATATGGGCAGTGCTTTTATATTATCTATAATATAATAGTTTCTATTTTGTAGAAAATCTGTTTTTGTAGACAGTTTTCAAATTTGCCCTAATCAGCTGCAGATTCAGTAGAGGTTAATGACTTCTTGAGTTATCAATTTTTAAAAAAACTGTGATTGGAATAATCATACGATACAATATCATAAAAAATATGTTCACACAGCTTTATCAATGTGTGCTATTTTGAATTTCAGTATTAACACTATTTGTCTATAGTGCAAAATCTTATACTAAATATCATTTAACATGTAACATTACTTAAGGGATAGCCACAATATGCTGCCATAGAAATTGCTAGATAAATGTGTAAAGTCTATGGTTTGTGAGAAATATGATCCTGTTAGCATGGCAAAATGAGAAGGAACAAAATTCTTGAATGTTCATATATAAATGCAAACTAATTGTTATTTGCATAAAATTTTAAGTGCATATTATTAAACTTAGACTTAACCATTTATAAGGGCTTCCTTGGAGGCTCAGACACTAAAGAGTCCACCTGCAATGCGTGAGAACCAGATTTGATGCCTGGGTTGGGAAGATTCCCCTTGAGTAGGGAATGACTACCCACTCCAGTATTCTCGTCTGGAGAATTCCATGGATAGAAGAGCCTGGTGGGCTGCGAGGCCATGAGGTCACAAAAAGTCGGACACCACTGGGGAATTAACATGTTACTTAACCACACTTACTTGAATGAAGATAAGCAAGTTAACCAGTTTACTTCTATGTTGTAGAGGAAATATAGAAAAAGCCAATTATAAAAACAGTGAATTTTAAATGTTGGGTGAAGGAAATAGGAAAATCAAGAAAGAAAATACTATAGAAGAAAACAGAGTAAAGAAAACTAAATTAGACCTTGTTTCCCTTTTAAAGGGTTACATGAACCAAGTATAACTTTGTCACTTGATTGAAATGAAAAGGTGAAAGTGCTAGCTGCTCAGTTGTATCCGACTCTGGGACCCCATGGACTGCAGCCCAGCAGGCTCCTTTGTCCATGCAATTCTCCAGGTAAGATTACTGGAGCGGGTATTTCCATTCTCTTCTCCAGCTGTCTTGTGATTAGGGGCAGAAAGTTATTTCTACCTGCAGTAGATATTAATTCTAAGTGTATGGTGTTAGCCGAAGATGAATCTGACTGTCTAAGCTCTCTACTTTAGCAGTTCTTTTGCTGACATTACTACAAAGTTGAAAAAGACTACTGCCTTGGCCAAGGGTATAAGAAATATTGCCAACATTACTAGATCATGATTTGATTCAAGAACTCTGCAGCGCCTTTGTTTCCACACTTAATGAAGACATTTATACTGAGGTTAATGTTGAGACTTACAAAAAAAAAAATAGGCTGTTCCTTTTACAAAGTTGATAACTGGAAGAGGGAAAGGAGATAATGCAAAGTATGATGAGTTTGATAAATGGTGCTTTTAGCTCAGTTTGCTGTTTAGAATGAGGTTATCCGTCATAGGTGTTGAACCATATGCAAATGCAAGACGTTGGCTTACTGCATTGTTGTAGTACGTGACAAATAACTCCTCACATATCGGCAAATGAGTGCTTCAGCGAAATCACATCCTTAGTTATTATAGGGGGATGGGGCTGTCTGTCCTTGAGAATGTAAGCCCTTTCCTCTTTCTATTAATACTAAAATAAAAGAAAAAGTAATGCTAGGCATTATAAATATACCCACAGTTAGGAACCATAGACAGACATTGCTGAAGCCTAGCATATTGACACAAGAAAGTTATTGCATCAGAGATGATTGGTCTTTATTCCCTTTAGTCCCTTAAAAATAAATAAGATCTTCAACCATGCCTTTGAGTGGAAAAATGCAGTATTTCTGGTTTATGCATATTGCATGAGACATTGCACAGTATTTACACCCCAAACCAGCCACTCTGTGCTCAGAATGCAAATGCCAATGAGAAGCTCATATAGACATAATCATATCATGTCATGAGTTTTATGTCTACTAATTACAGTGATAAAACCTCAAAAGTCACCTTTACTTTAGACTTACAAGAAAACAGAAGATGCTCTGTCATTCCATTCCCTTTAATGTTTCCTGTGGCTCCTCAGATCCAGTAAGGATTAGTTGGATTCTTTAGCGTGGTTTTTTATAATCCATTTCAAATTTGTGTCAGTCGCGCTTTTCAGCCTCACCTCTGGCCACTCTGCCCCAGACCTGTAGCCGATTATGCAGGAACCACTGCTGTGCTTCCCAAAGTTGCATACGGTGGAGTTTCTGCTTCGACTTCTCTTCATCCTCCAGTTTTCTTCATCTTAGATGGTCTAATTCACCTTCACGGGCTCGGTTAATTTTATCCTAGATTTGCTGTCCAAAAGAAATACACCTCTTTTCTCCTTTATCTGTGCATCTATGTTTTGTTTGTTTTTTTTGTTTGCATACAATTTTGAAGACAAAAAGAAAATTTCCTCAAGTTAAGGCAAAAAAGGGACACGAGCTAGAAGGACACTGGGTAGCTCGCAGATTTATTTTCAGACCTCAAGTGGGACTAGAACCAGAAATGGTAGCTAACTTTAGCTCTCATGTGTATGTTTCCATTTCTCCCTCTCTCTCAGGATCCATAGGATATTTTGTCTGTAAATCTTTCTGCCTCTTTTCCCATGTTCCTTCTTTTTGAAGACCAGTTTTCTCTAGGTCTCAAAGCAGATGACCAAACACAGCCTTCACAAGCGTATAATAGATACACAAAAGTCCCTGAATTTGAATAAAAATGTCACAAAGGTGAGAATCCAATCAATGTGACCTGGGGTCAGGTGTCTCCACTGAGTGTAAAAGCTTTGACCAGTTGGTTTGAATTTCAGCACAAGTTTAAGGTAGATCTTTTGAGTTGGGCTTTTGAAAGAGCATGTTTGGGAAAAAAAATGCATTGAAAATCCTCAATACAATTTCTATCTATTGCTATCATAGCTTTAATGCATTATAAATAAAAACTATAAAAAGTAAAAGAATATAAAAACAAGGTTTTTTCCACTGACAAGGTGTGAACTATAGAAAAGTATAGACCATAACATCTGGATTTTATTTTTGCCCAGAGCAAGTTTAAAATAAGTCATCAAGAAATGTTAAATGAATTGGAATGAATGCAATGTGTTGCCCTGAATATTATGTCAACAAATGTTATGTCATGAGAACTTACTAGCCTTGTTTTTCAAAGGTGATTTGTGACACTTACTTGTATATCAAGGATACGCATAAATATATTTTAACAATAATGCACAAAGACTTGGATAAACTATAGAAGGCTGTGAGGGAAGCAGAAACTAGACTCCAAGATGTGAAATTTCATGCCAATTTCGGTTATGCTTAAGAAAGTCATGTGTGTGCCTGCTAAGCTGCTTCAGTTGTGTCTGACTCTGTGTGACCCTAGGGATCGTAGCCCACCAGGCTCCTCTGTCCATGGGATTCTCCAGGCAAGAACACTGGAGTGGGTTGCCATTCTCTTCTCTGAGGGATCTTCCCGACTTAGGGGTTGAACCCACAACTCTTAAGTCTCCTGCACTAGCAGAAGGATTCTTCACCACTAGCGCTGCCTAGGAAGCCCAAAGAAACCAAAGGGCTTTTTAAAGCAACTGATCACTTGGGTTTTTTGTTCTCTGTTCTTGCATTAAGGATACCCTAAACTTAGAGACTTGAAAGAACAGCCATTTAATTTTCTCACAGTTCTTGGGGTGAGGAATTTGGATGGGACATAGCACGGACAGCCCTCTCGACTTCATTAGCCCTCAGGCCTCAGGTAGATGGTTCAGATGGCTGGGAGCCAGCTAGGATGTTCCTGCTGAGGTTTTATTTCTGAGGATTTGATGTGGATTGTCAATTGGCTTTCATGATTTTTCTCCACATGGTTGACTTTCCTCACAGTTTGGTGGTTTCTTACTCCATTAAAACCAATACAAATGGCCAGCTGAATTTGGTCTTGGGATCATAATTTTTTGACTCTCGTTCTACCTGACTTTTAGTATAAACTGTGCCTCCATTAAGATTGAGTTCTGAGGTGAATGATAGAAAGCTAAAATTTTCTCACCTGAAGCAAGCCATCATCAGTTACCTAGTTTGTAGGACATGCCAGTCCAAGATTTACAGTCCTGTTATTCAACTACTAATAACAGAGAACATTCCATGTAGTGATGTTGACTTTTTTTTCTTTTTAAGTGTTTAAGTTAGAGAATAATGTTTAACAATGTTGTGGTGGTCTCTGCCATACATTAACATAAATCAGTCATAAGAAAATATATATATCCCCTTCCTCTTATTGTGTGTGACATAGATAACTAGCAGGTAAATGTTGAATCTTAATGTACTTGCTCATGCGTTGAACTCCGAAATGGGAACACAGAGGTTTTAGGTGTCCCTCAGCAATGGAGAACTTGGGCAACTAGAGACATACATTACAGACACATACTACAGTATTCAATCTCCTATCCATGGAGCAGAGAGCTTATCCAAAGAAACAAAAAGGAGAAGAAGAAGCACTTTACCAGAAAATGGAACTTTCCCAGTTAATACCACATACGATTAAAAACTGAGGAAACTTACAGATGTCGACTTGTCTCTCATCGATCAGGACTCTGCAACAGGACCAAACTAACTACAAAGTTGTCTGGGAAATTAAGTGTTACTTCACTAGGAGTATTGTGACTCTAACTGATGATTTAAGAAAGGAAGAAAGGGAAAAATGGATTTGCATATTGAGTTTTCAATATCTATCACAATATCTCATATTTGGGTATGCATGAATATGGGAAACAGTGGCAGACTTTAGTTTTTTGGGTTCCAAAATCACTGTAGATGGTAATTGCAGCCATGAAATTAAAAAACACTTAATCCTTGGAAGGAAAGTTATGACCACCCTAGGCAGCATATTAAAAAGCAGAGACATTACTTTGCCAAAAAAGGTCCGTCAAGTCAAGGCTATGGTTTTTCCAATGGTCATGTATGTATGTGAGAGTTGGACTGTGAAGAAAGCTGAGCGCCAAAGAATTGATGCTTTTGAACTGTGGTGTTGGAGAAGACTCTTGAGAGTCCCTTGGACTGCAAGGAGATCCGACCAGTCCATTCTGAAGGAGATCAGTCCTGGATGCTCTTTGGAAGAACTGATGCTGAAGCTGAAACTCCCGTACTTTGGCCACCTCATGCAAAGAGTTGACTCATTGGAAAAGTCTCTGATGCTGGGAGGGATTGGGGGCAGGAGGAGAAGGGGACAACAGAGGATGAGATGGCTGGATGGCATCACGGACTCGATGGACGTGAGTCTGAGTGAACTCCGGGACTTGATGATGGACAGGGAGGACTCAGTTCAATTCAATTCAGTCCAGTTGCTCAGTTGTGTCCGACTCTTTGCAACCCCATGAATTGCAGCACACCAGGCCTCCCTGTCCATCACCAACTCCCGGAGTTTACTCAGACTCACGTCCATCGAGTCCGTGATGCCATCCAGCCATCTCATCCTCTGTTGTCCCCTTCTCCTCCTGTCCCCAATCCCTCCCAGCATCAGAGTCTTTTCCAATGAGTCAACTCTTCGCATGAGGTGGCCAAAGTACGGGAGTTTCAGCTTTAGCATTAGTCCTTCCAAAGAAATCCCAGGGCTAATCTCCTTCAGAATGGACTGGTTGGATCTCCTTGCAGTTCAAGGGACTCTCAAGAGTCTTCTCCAACACCGCAGTTCAAAAGTATCAATTCTTCGGCGCTCAGCTTTCTTCACAGTCCAACTCTCACATCCATACATGACCACTGGAAAAACCATAGCCATGACTGGCATGCTGCAATTCATGGGTTCGCAAAAAGTCGGATATGAATGAGAGACTGAACTGAACTGACCTGAATATGCTGGTGGGGCGGGGGGGTCATGTTACTGATTCCTAAACCATTCTTCATCCATGTTTATGGCTTGCCTACCACAAGAACTGTTCTGGATGCAGTTACAACTCTAATGATCAAGAGACACAGATCATTGCCATGGTAGTATCCATGTGACAGTTAGGAGGGAGAGGGGCTTCCTAGGTGGCATTAGTGGTAAAAAAAAAAAACCTGCCTTCCAATGCTGGAGACACAGGTTCAATCTCTGGGTTGGGAAGATCCCCTGGAGGAGGGCATGGCAACCAACTCCAATATTGTTGCCTGGAGAATCCCCTGGACAGAGGAGCCTGGCATACTACAGTCCATAGGGTCACACAGAGTCAGACATGACTGGAGCAACTTTAGCACACATACAAGGAGGGAGAGAGACAATGAATGCATGAGCAAAAGCAAACAAACAAAAAATGTAAGTCAGATAATACTGAGTGCTACAGAAAATAAATCTAGATAAATGGCTAGAGAACTTCTCTCTTGGTGAAATTGATTAATTGAGATGAGCTTGGTTGGGAAGTTTTCTGAGGGGGTATATTTGAGCTGAAACTTAATATGCGAGAAGGACTAGTCACACCCCAGATCAGGAAAGATCTATGTCAGCATTGAGAAGAGTGACAAAGCCCTTAAAAGTAGTTGATTCCATGGAGCGGGTCAGTGGACTTGGTGAAAGGGATAGTTAAGGATTGTATGAGATTCAAACTATACACTGACCCTGGCATCATGGCGCTTGTCGACCATGAAAATGACTTCAGATCGTATAATAAACGAATAGGTGTCAGTGGGGAATTGAAAAGAGAGAAATGATATGATGTGATTTTTATTGGTAGAAACTAGATCTTTGATGGGAATCAGTCAAATCCTATCTTTCATGTTTTACATTGGCTTACTATTCAAACAGGAATTATGATTTTTGGTGACTTTTTCAAATGTTATAATAAGGACAAATCTAAAACACATTACACCATGCTGAGCCTGTTTGCCACCAGCTTTGGAAGTCCTATTAAAACTGATTGATTTGATTACTGTTTTGTAACCTTCAGTTTCACTGAAAGTGTCAACAAAACAAAGTGTCAAAGGCAGGATAATTAAGTTGCTGTGATCAGCATTCCGTGTATACAAAGCAGAAAGCACGCTGCCCATTATTACCCATTCATATTCAGTCCCACGTTTTCCCTTCTATAATCTTCCCCAGCCTAGAAGTTCCCCAATTACATTTCCAGTTTTCCTGGATAGTGGACTGCCAGTCAAGTTCTGCCACTGAAGATTTGTGAGATCATCGCATGAGACAGGCAAGGAGAAGGCAGGAGCCACTCTGACTCACTGATGACTCTGGCATCCTCACTGACTGCAGGAAAACGCATGTCTGCAGGGAGGCGGTGCTGCTAACTCCAAGGCACCTGTGGCACCACCAGGAGCTGAGCCTTCGGTTCCTCTCTACAGTGGGGGTAGGGGGCAATAGTAGCAGAGGTGGTAGCCCAGAGGGGCATTCTCTGAGAGCTGAAAGCATGTTTCCTTTTTACATGAAGGGCTTAAGTGACGTTCAGTTCAGTTCAGTCGCTCAGTCGTGTCTGACTTGGTGCGACCCCATGAATCACAGCACACCAGGCATCCCTGTCCATCATCAACCCCTGGAGTTCACTCAAACTCATGGCCATCGAGTCGGTGATGCCATCCAGCCATCTCATCCTCTGTCGTCCCCTTCTCCTCCTGCCCCCAATCCCTCCCAGCATCAGAGTCTTTTCCAATGAGTCAACTCTTCAAATGAGGTGGCCAAAATATGGGAGTTTCAGCTTTAGAATTCCTTCCAATGAACACGCAGGACTGATCTCCTTTAGGATGGACTGGTTGGATCTCCTTGCAGTCCAAGGGATTCTCAAGAGTCTGCTCCAATACCACACTTCAAAAGCATCAGTTCTTCTGGGCTCAGCTTTCTTCACAGTCCAACTCTCACACCCATACATGACCACTGGAAAAACCATAGCCTTGACTAGATGGATCTTTCTTGGCAAAGTAATGTCTCTGCTTTTGAATATGCTATGTAGGTTGGTCATAACTTTCCTTCCAAGGAGTAAACACCTTTTAATTTCATGGCTGCAATCACCATCTGCAGTGATTTTGGAGCCCAAAAAAATAAAGTCTGACACTGTTTCCACTGTTTGCCCATCTATTTCCCATGAAGTGATGGGACCAGATACCATGATCTTAGTTATCTGAATGTTGAGCTTTCAGCCAACTTTTTCACTCTCCTGTTTCACTTTCATCAAGAGGCTTTTGAGTTCCTCTTCACTTTCTGCCATAAGGGTGGTATCATCTGCATATCTGAGGTTATTGATATTTTTCTCGGCAAATCTTGATTCCAGCTTGTGCTTCTTCCAGCCCAGCATTTCTCATGATGTACTCTGTATAAGTCAAATAAGCAGGGTGACAATATATAACTTTGACGTACTCCTTTTCCTACTTGGAACCAACCTACTGTGCCATGTCCAGTTCTAATTGTTGCTTCCTGACCTGCATATAGGTTTCTCAAGAGGCAGGTCAAGTGGTCTGGTATTCGCATCTCTTTCAGAATTTTCCAAGTTTATTGTAATCCACAGGGTCAAAGGCTTTGGCATAGTCAATAAAGCAGAAATAGATGTTTTTTCTGGAACTCTCTTGCTTTTTCCATGATCCAGCAGATGTTGGCAATTTGATCTCTGGTTCCTCTGCCTTTTTGAAAACCAGCTCGAACATCTGGAGGTTCACGGTTCATGTATTGCTGAACACTGGCTTGGAGAATTTTGAGCATTACTTTTCTAACATGTGAGATGAGTGCAATTGTGCCGTAGTTTGAGCATTCTTTGGCATTGCCTTTCTTTGGGATTGGAATGAAAACTAACCTTTTCCAGCCCTGTGGCCACTGCTGAGTTTTCTAAATTTGCTGGCATATTGAGTGCAGCACTTTCACAGCATCATCTTTCAGGATTTGAAACAGCTCCACTAGAATACCATCACCTCCACTAGCTTTGTTCGTAGTGATGCTTTCCAAGGCCCACTTGACTTCACATTCCAGGATGTCTGGCTTTAGGTGAGTGATCACACCATCGTGATTATCTGGGTCGTAAAGATCTTTTTTGTATAGTTCTTCTGTGTATTCTTGCCACCTCTTCTTAGTATCTTCTGCTTCTGTTAGGTCCATACCATTTCTGTCCTTTATCTAGCCCATCTTTGCATGAATTTTTTCCTTGGCATCTCTAATTTTCTTGAGGTAATCTCTAGTCTTTCACATTCTGTTGTTTTCCTCTATTTCTTTGCATTGATCGCTGAGGAAGGCTATATCTCTTCATGCTATTGTTTGGAACTCTGCATTTAGATGCTTATATCTTTCCTTTTCTCCTTTACTTTTCACTTCTCTTCTTTCAAAGCTATTTGTAAAGCTTCCCCAGACAGCCATTTTGCTTTTTTGCATTTCTTTTCCATGAGGATGGTCTTGATCCCTGTCTCCTGTTCAATGTCACGAACCTAGTCCATAGTTCATCAGGCACTCTATCTATCAGATCTAGTCCCTTAAATCTATTTCTCACTTCCACTGTATAATCACAAGGAATTTGATTTAGGTCATACCTGAATGGTCTTGACTAGACGGACCTTAGTTGGCAAAGTAATGTCTCTGCTTTTGAATATGCTATCTAGGTTGGTCATAACTTTTCTTCCAAGGTGTAAGTGTTGTTTAATTTCATGGCTGCAGTCACCATCTGCAATGATTTCGGAGCCCCCCAAAAAATAAAGTCTGACACTGTTTCCACTGTTTGCCCATCTATTTCCCATGAAGTGATGGGACCAGATGCCATGATCTTCGTTTTCTGAATGTTGAGCTTTGAGCCAACTTTTTCACTCTCCTCTTTCACTTTCATCAAGAGGCTTTTCAGTTCCTCTTCACTTTCTGCCATAAGGGTGGTATCATCTGCATGTCTGAGGTTATTGATATTTTTCTCGGCAAATCTTGATTCCAGCCTGTGCTTCTTCCAGCCCAGCATTTCTCATGATGTACTCTGTATAAGTCAAATAAGCAGGGTGACAATATATAACCTTGACGTACTCTTTTTCCTATTTGGAACCAACCTACTGTGCCATGTCCAGTTCTAATTGTTGCTTCCTGACCTGCATATAGGTTTCTTAAGAGGCAGGTCAAGTGGTCTGGTATTCGCATCTGTTTCAGAATTTTCCAAGTTTATTGTAATCCACAGGGTCAAAGGCTTTGGCATAGTCAATAAAGCAGAAATAGATGTTTTTCTGGAACTCTCTTGCTTTTTCCATGATCCAGCAGATGTTGGCAATTTGATCTCTGGTTCCTCTGCCTTTTTGAAAACCAGCTCGAACATCTGGAGGTTCACGGTTCATGTATTGCTGAACACTGGCTTGGAGAATTTTGAGCATTACTTTACTAACATGTGAGATGAGTGCAATTGTGCAGTAGTTTGAGCATTCTTTGGCATTGCCTTTCTTTGGGATTGGAATGAAAACTAACC
This sequence comes from Capricornis sumatraensis, assembly GCF_032405125.1. NCBI lineage: Eukaryota > Metazoa > Chordata > Mammalia > Artiodactyla > Bovidae > Capricornis > Capricornis sumatraensis. The sequence goes on along the minus strand of NC_091089.1, from coordinate 8,140,211 downwards.
TTTTCCAGCCCTGTGGCCACTGCTGAGTTTTCTAAATTTGCTGGCATATTGAGTGTAGCACTTTCACAGCATCATCTTTCAGGATTTGAAATAGCTTCACTGGAATACCATCACCTCCACTAGCTTTGTTCATAGTGATGCTTTCTAAGGCCCACTTGACTTCACATTCCAGGATGTCTGGCTCTAGGTGAGAGATCATACCATCGTGATTATCTGGGTCGTAAAGATCTTTTTTGTATAGTTCTTCTGTGTATTCTTGCCACCTCTTCTTAGTATCTTCTGCTTCTGTTAGGTCCATACCATTTCTGTCCTTTATCTAGCCCATCTTTGCATGAATTTTTCCCTTGGCATCTCTATTTTTCTTGAGGAAATCTCTAGTCTTTCCCACTCTGTTCTTTTCCTCTATTTCTTTGCATTGATCGCCGAGGAAGGCTATATCTCTTCATGCTATTGTTTGGAACTCTGCATTCAGATGCTTATATCTTTCTTTTTCTCCTTTACTTTTCACTTCTCTTCTTTTCAAAGCTATTTGTAAAGCTTCCCCAGACAGCCATTTTGCTTTTTTTGCATTTCTTTTCCATGAGGATGGTCTTGATCCCTGTCTCCTGTTCAATGTCACGAACCTAGTCCATAATTCATCAGGCACTCTATCAGATCTAGTCCCTTAAATCTATTTCTCACTTCCACTGTATAATCACGAGGAATTTGATTTAGGTCATACCTGAATGGTCTTGACTAGACAGACCTTAGTTGGCAAAGTAATGTCTCTGCTTTTGAATATGCTATCTAGGTTGGTCATAACTTTTCTTCCAAGGTGTAAGTGTTGTTTAATTTCATGGCTGCAGTCACCATCTGCAGTGATTTCGGAGCCCAAAAAAAAAAAATAAAGTCTGACACTGTTTCCACTGTTTGCCCATCTATTTCCCATGATGTGATGGGACTGGATGCCATGATCTTCGTTTTCTGAATGTTGAGCTTTAAGCCAACTTTTTCACTGTCCTCTTTCACTTTCATCAAGAGGCTTTTGAGTTCCTCTTCACTTTCTGCCATAAGGGTGGTGTCATCTGCATATCTGAGGTTATTGATATTTCTCCCGGCAATCTTGATGAAGAAGGCTGAGGGCCGAAGAATTGATGCTTTTGAACTGTGGTGTTGGAGAAGACTCTTGAGAGTCCCTTGGACTGCAAGGAGATCCAGCCAGTCCATTCTGAAGGAGATCAGCCCTGGGATTTCTTTGGAAGGAATGATGCTAAGGTGCAAACTCCAGTACTTTAGTTACCTCACGTGAAAAGCTGACTCATTGGAAAAGACTTTGATGCTGGGAGGGATTGGGGGCAGGAGGAGAAGGGGACGACAGAGGATGAGATGGCTGGATGGCATCACTGACTCGATGGACGTGAATCTGAGTGAACTCCGGGAGTTGGTGATGGACAGGGAAGCCTGGCATGCTGCATGCGATTCATGGGGTTGCAAAGAGTCGGACACGACTGAGTGACTGAACTGAACTGAACTGAACTGAACTGAACTGAACTGAATGGTCTAGTGGTTTTCCCTGCTTTCTTCAATTTAAGTGAATTTGGCAATAAGGAGCTAATGATCTGAGCCACAGTCAGTCCCAGTCTTGTTTTTGCTGACTGTATAGAGCTTCTCCATCTTTGGCTGCAAAGAATATAATCAATCTGATTTCAGTGTTGACCAGCTGGTGATGTCCATGTGTAGAGTCTTCTCTTGTGTTGTTGGAAGAGGGTGTTTGCTATGACCAGTGTGGTCTCTTGGCAAAACTCTATTAGCCTTTGCCCTGCTTCATTCCATATTCCAAGTCCAAATTTGGAATACGGAATGAGTTAAGTGAAGTTGGATTCCCAGAAATCATAGAACTTTGCCCTTCTGCTGGTTGGATTTTACAGTCTCTATAAGTATGTTTGAACAGCATCAAAATTCTCTATTATTCTGTGTCATTGAATTCATTGTTGTTGTGGTTCAGTTGCTCAGTCATGTCTGACACTTTGCAACCTCAAGGACTGTAGCACGCAAGGCTTCCCTGTTCATCACCAACTTCCGGAGCTTGCTTAAACTCACGTCCATTGAGTTGATGCCATCCAACCATCTCATCCTCTGTTGTCCCCTTCTCCTGCCCTCAATTTTTAACAGCATCAGGGTCTTTTCCAATGAGTCAGTTCTTCACATCAGGGGGCCAAATTATTGAAGCTTCAGCTTCAGCATCAGTCCTTCCAATGAATATACAGAGTTGATTTCCTTTAGGGTTTGATTTCCTTGCAGTCTAAGGGACTCTTAACAGTCTTCTCCAGCACCACATTTCTTAACTTTATTATATTAGTATTTTGTGACACTTACTTTCATTCAGAGTGCATTAGTACTTTAGTGTGAGTGCTTAGTAACTCAGTGTATCTGACTCTGTGACACCACTGACTGTAACCCAACCAGCTCCTTGTCCATGGGATTCTCCAGGCAAGAATACTGGAGTGGGTTGCCATTTCCTCCTCCAGGGGATCTTCCAGACCTAGGGATAGAGCCCACATTTCCTGCATTGCAGGAGGATTCTTTACCACTTAGCCACCTGGGAAGCCCTACTACTTTAGAGATCATATCAAATTAATTTATTGACATTTGTAAAAAAGTGATAATGAAATAAGATGCTTGTTAGACAATAGGACTGCATATTGCAATCCTCTGAAAGACATAGGTGAGCACATTTTTGTGTTTTATGTTATGTTTGGTGTCTTACAAGCACATATACAAAAGTGAATGATCATTAAAAGCAGAAAGAAAACAATCTAATCACCATCCAAACAAAAGTAAATGACTTACAGTATTCTTCATAAATAAAGACCAAAAATTATGTATAAATCATAGTGGGATAAATGAGATGAAATGAGCTACAGTAAAATAGAATATTACCTATTCAATTAGGCTCAGTTTTTCCCAAATTTATATATGAACTGACAAATTACAGTAGCTCCTATTAAAAGGAATATGCTGAGAAAAAGCCAAATTTCATAAGCAAAAAACTCTGATGTTCTAGATTTAGCTGCAGGTAAAATGTAAGGGATCAACATATGTATAAGCCAAAAGATAGAAACCATATGTTTCTGTGATATATTTGAATATATAATATTGTTCCCAGGTGTATCTCACCTGGGGAGTGTGGCATTTTGTAAAATATGTTTTTTTCTCCCCCCATGGCTAAAAATTAGTTTTCTACCAGGCAAAAGAGCTACTCTAGTTTTAACTAGGATCTATTATAAATCATACAAATTAGACTTTAATCTTTTACAATATTAAAACAATCTAGAATAGACTATTCTCTGAAACAAATTGATTGCTTCCTTTTAGTCAAAGCAAGATAGAATGTAGAATGTGTAGTCTTTTCTAAGATAGCTTTTGTAATAATGATTTTGCATGATAATAATATTCTAAATTTTTCATTTTTTATTATTTTTCCAGCTTTACTGAGTTATAACTGACAAAAGTTACATACATTTAGAGGTATTTACATGATGATTTCATAGAAATAAACATTGTGAAATGATCACCACATTCAAACTAATTAGCATTCATAACCTCACACCTTCCCAGGTGGCGCAGTGGTAAAGAATCTGCCTGCCAAGCCAGAGTCACAGATTTGATCCCTGGGATGGGAAGATCCCTTGGAGAAAGGAATGGCAACCCACTCCAGTATTCTTGCCTGGAGAATCCCATGGACAGAGGAGCCTGGTGGGATACAGTCCATGGGGTCGCAAAGAGTCGGACGTGACTGAGTATGCACATACAACACACATTACCTCTTTAAAAAAATTATCTATTTGACTGCACCATGTTTTGCAGCACATGGGATTTTGCTGCGGCACTGTTGTTCAGTCACTAAGTCGTGTCCAACTCTTTGCAACTCCATGGACTGCAGCATGCCAGGCTTCCCTGTCCTCCACTATCTCCTGGAGTTTGCTCAAACTCATGTCCATTGAATTGCTGATGCCACCCAACCATCTCATCCTCCACTGCCCCCTTCTCCTCCTGCCTTCAATCTTTCCCAACATCAGAGTCTTTTCCAATGAGTCAGCTCTTCTCATCAGGTGTCCAAACTATTGGAGCTTCAGCTTCAGCATCAGTCCTTTCAATATATATTCAGGGTTAATCTCCTTTAGGATTGACTGGCTTGACCACCTTGGTGTCCAAGGGACTCTCAAGCATCTTCAGCACTGCAGTTCCAAAGCACCAATTTTTCAGCATTCAGCTTTCTTTTGGTCTGATTTTCACATGCAGGACAAAAATTAGTTTGTAATTTGTATCCAGTAATATTGCTATTAAAAATAATAATGAAATGAATGTGGGGATACATGTATCTTCTTAAACTAGTGTTTTTATTTTATTCAGAAAAATACCCGAGTGAAGTTGCTGTATGTAATGGTACTTTAAAAAGTCCTACTGTGGTGTCACTGTATTAACTTTTTTTTTTTTTAATCACATCCTATCTCCTCCAGCTGTGAGCAACCTGAAATTGGGAATGTCTCATTCCTATTCTAGCACATAGTATATAAAGTTGTGAAATCAGTGATTGAATTGGCTAGAGTGGGCAGGGGATGCTTTCTGGGGGAGGTTAGATTTGCATGAAAGTGTTAGTCACTCAGCCATGCCTGATTCTTTGGGACGCCGTGACTCCTCTGTAGATAGAATTCTCCAGGCAAGCATACTGGAGTGAGTTGCCATGTCCGTCTCCACTGCATTAACTTATTATTGCTGCCCAATAAAATGATCATCAACTGAGAAGTTTAAAACAACAACTAAAACAACAAAACTACACCAACAAACGTGACTAATATAGATATATTGGTATATAGCTAGATGATAGGGAGCTGACTAGCTAGAAACTAGACAAAAAAGTCAGCAATGAAGATAATATAGAATCATGAACAAATATAATAAACTGATGAAACAAAATAAGCAAAAGAAACAACAGTTGAGACATAGGAAAAAACATGCTCAAATGGTAGATTTAAATCCAAGAGTATAAAACATCATATTAAATGTGAATATGATAAAAACTACCCCAAGTAGAAATGCAAAGACTGCCAAATTGAATAAAAATATAACACTCCACTACATAGTGCTGCTGCTGCTGCTGCTAAGTCACTTCAGTCATTTCTGACTCTGTGCGACCCCATAGACAGCAGCCCACCAGTCTCCTCTGTCCCTGCCATTGGAACTCCAATACTTTGGCCACCTCATGCAAAGAGTTGACTCATTGGAAAAGACTGATGCTGGGGGGGGATTGAGGGCAGGAGGAGAAGGGGACGACAGAGGATGAGATGGCTGGATGGCATCACCGACTCAATGCACATGAGTTTGGTGAACTCTGGGAGTTGATGATGGACAGGGAGGCCTGGCATGCTGTGATTCATGGGGTCACAAAGATTCGGTCATGACTGAGCGACTGAACTGAACTGAACTGAATGATATAGCTGCCATTTCATCTGTAGGACATGACAAGCTTGAATATTTTGACATCTAATAAAAAAAGCTTTAATATACATGAAGCAGACACTCATAGAAGTACAAAAAAATAGGCAAGTCTTCAATTATTATTTATGCTCTCAACACCATTCTTTTTAAAAAAAATTTGTATTGGGGTATAGCCGACTAACAATGTTGTGATAGTTTCAGGTGGACAGTGAAGGGAGTCAGCCATCCACATACATGAATCCATTCTCCCCCGAGCTCCTCTCCCATCCAGGCTGCCACATAACATTGAGCAAAGTTCCCTGTGCTCTACATCAGGTCCTTGTTGGTGATCCGTTTTCAATACAGCAGTGTGTACACATCCACCCCAATTCCCTAACTCTCCCTTCCCCACAACCTTCCTCCAGGTAACCCTAAGTTCATTCTCTAAATCTGTGAGCCTGTTTCTGTTTTGTAAATAAGTTCATCTGTACCAACATTATTCTCTAAATGCTTCATAGAAGTAGAAGGCAGAAAAGCAGTTAAGAATTACAAGGCTGGTACAACATTACCAACTAGCTGGATTTAACCGACATCATGGAACCCTCCAGCCAACAACAGCAGAGAGTATATCTTCTACCCACTCTGTCCAGCTAGGTGCCACTGGACTAAATTGTTCAGAAAGGAAGAGAAGTGAATGGCAGTAAGGGATATTTAACTCACAGGAGAGGAGTGGATTCAGAACTGTAATCACACCAGGTAGTCTTGAATTTAAAGCAATTGGTGGTTGATAACTGGGCAAAAATCCTTTGCCACACAAAGTTTTGACCCCTTGGTTTGATTTTTGCTTTTCTGTCTTAATGGCTATCCACACCTCTAAAACTGACTCCTGCAGATTTATTTTTTCCATTCTGCAACCAGAGTGGCAATTCTACAGCAAAAACAGACCAGTGTGCCATTCTCTTTCTTAAAACTCATTCAAGGGCCTTTGTTGTATTCAATACAAACTTCTTAGCATGATTTTAAGGATCTTCTCACACCGTTTGTATCTCATATTTGAGTTTCACTAATCGTAATTGTCTCAGGTAGCAGTACTTGCTTTTCTTTCTTTCTGTTATAGTCTCTCTTCTTCTTGCTGTATTATTATTGCCTTATCTTTCCAACATTACTATCTCTTTTAAACTGTTCTTTATACTAAAATGCAGTTCATGTGTCTCCTAGTGTGCCCCTTGCAGACCTCCTCTATACTGCACTGCAGACTCATGGCTCTCTTTTGGAAATGTCTATTCACTCGCTTGTCTTCTCCACCAGTTGATAGTATCTAAAGATTACATGGGCTTCTCTGATGGTGCAGCGGTACAGAACTTGCTTACCAATTCAGAAGACTCGGGTTCAATCCCTGGGTCAGGAAGATCCCCTGGAGAAGGAAATGGCAACCCATTCCAGTACTTTTGCCTGCGAAATCCCATGGACAGAGGAGCCTTGACAGGCTACAGTCCATGGGGTCACAGAAGAGTCAGATATGACTTAGCGACTAAACAACAACAAAAGATTACATAGGGTTCGTCTTGTTCAGGGCATCGTGATGCTCTAGTCTGGGGGATAGGAACAAAATATACTATTTTTTCAAAACTATGTTTTCTATGATTTTTCCCTGTGATGAAAGAAGCTTCATGATCCTCTTTCTGACAGAGATGGGACAGTCATTCATCTGGATAAGCGTGCATGGATAATTTTGATATGTAAGGTGCTGCCCAATGGGAACAGCTAATTCCCCAAATATTTCTAGAGGCTGCTTGCTGCAAGACCTCTGTGCATCTGGAAAGTTTGGGGTAGACACGCTTACCCTTAGACTTGTAAAGGAAGACAGTCTACAGGTTTCTTTTCACCAATAAATGCTTAACACTCCCTTTGGCTAGACTAAACCTCAGGCAAGTTTCTTGCTGCCTCTGTAGCTCATCTCTCTCCTTCACTGGTCCTTAAGGATCCAGGAGTCCTACCAAAGAGATGTGGCTACTTCCTCACTTCAAACACTTGCTTTAGAAAAGTTGTTTTGTGCATCATTTCTCTGATCTTTTGAAATGCTCTTCTTAAAAGCCTCTTGACAGTTTCACAGCCCAGGTCTCTCTTAAGTATCTGGGAGCCATCCCTTTAAAAGGAAACCATTAAGGAAGAAAGTACCCCCTATCTCCAAGGCTTTCTGGGGAAGGTGCCTTCAGGGAGGGCACCTTGCTGTAAATTTACCCGCTGCTATGAAGACAGGAAAAGTTTCACTTGCTAAAATCACATGCCGCAGGGAAAGAGTGGCCCTTGACATACATAAAGCACACTTCCACGTGGACATAAAACCAGGGGAATGTCACAGGTCTATGTGTCTTGTTGTATCTTTTGAAGCTCATCCTAGTAGAAATGCTGTTATCCACAGAGAAGAGAAATTTTATCTCCTGGGGAAATTTGTGTTTCCCGGCTAAATAATTCTTGTACAAGCAAGAAGACAATGGGGAAAAGGCATAGTATTAATCATAAACACATATGTGTGTTGCTGTACTGCTGTAAATAACAGATCCATAGTGTGGTGGTCTTGCCAGGGCTGGAGCTGAGAAATCAGAGCAGCAAGTGTGGGTGCAGGTGGGTGGAGTTGGGGGCAGGAGGCTTTCGATCTACCTGAGCTCAAGGATGTGGATTAAGTGCATTCAACTTTTGAACCAACTTGATGTAAATATTTCCATCCCTTTCTTTGACTCTAAGTTTGGACAAATCTGTAAAACGTTATGAATAATGAAAAATGGGAGAAAGCTGAGAAAGACTTTTTGGTGCCTCATCATCTTCTTTTCCCTGAGAATTGACCCATATCCAGGCAAAGGTCATGAGGAAGGAGGCTTGGCATACGCAAAGGCGTGATCAAGCCTCAGGAAACCCCCTGTTCCTGAGCATCTACCCCAAAACCAGAGTCTGTTTTATGCTCTCACCTACACCTCTGACTTTACGGGGGGCTCTCCCCCATAACCGTTTCTCTCGGAGAAGGAGTAAACGTGCAGCTCCAAGGCAGTAAAAATTCCTGGGCGTGACAAGAGTGTTTCAGCTTACAGACTCCTCTGAAGGTTATCTAGCCCGCCTGTATAGGTTTGTCCAGCCACATGTGATTGTTTACAGCCTCCCAATCTGAGAGGCACGAGATGTTTTAGACTTACTAAAGGCAAATTCTTTTGAGGAGTTGGAAATTATTAGTATAGTGGGTTGGTTAGGAATTATATTGGTGAAGGGTTTTTCATTTGTTGTGCCAATAATTGCTGCTAATGCCCTACCCTGGGTGTGACAAGGGTGTTTCAGGTCAAACCTCTCTACTGACAGACTAGCTTGTGTGACAGGATTATCCATACTCCTGCCACTATGCACATGATTATTTACTACCTCTCAACCATAAACAGCACAGAGAGTTTTGGAGTATTTTGAGAGTCTTAATTAGCATAGGGCTTTTTCTTCTTGAGTCAATGATTGCCGCCAGGCCTCCATATCCTTAGGCACCTGGGAATATATTAATCAATGTATTTGGAATATAGAAAAGGAAATATAGTAATTTTTAAGGTTAGCAATACTAGACTTTTTGAGTTAATGAATTTTCTCTTTTGTAATAGATCACTGTACTTTGTTATAAATCACTGTGTCCTTGTTATATAAAAATGTAACTTTATCACTATCTTAAGACTAAATAGATCTTAAGCGGAGCATTGATGAAAGGATTTTCATTTGTTGGGCTCATGTTTGCTGCTAAATCTCCATGTTCCCTACCCTTATAATGAATATAACTAGCATATAGGAGAAATAAGCATTAACCTATAAGCATATAGGAGAAATAGGTATTAACCTTTAAGATTAATCATGTTAACCTTGGGTTAAATAAATTCCTTTCTTGATTGTAACTCACTACACCCTCACCCTATAGGAATGTAACTTTATTTGGAGGGTGGTGCCTGGTTTAAGAAAAAACACCCTTGGAAAAAATAAGTTTTTTGGTTATCAGAAAGAAAGGATCATAGAATGTCAGCAGGTCTCACTCATGGCCAGATGATGTAATATTCCTAAGACCTTTTTTTTTACATTTATGTGAAGCACCTGATTTTGATAAAGGTCAGGACTGCTGACCCCCGCGTGACTCTGTATTCATCCCCATGTGTAACAAAAGGTATACAAGCAAACCCCAAAATAAAGAAATCGGATCAGTTTCCGGAAAGACTGATTCCCCCATGTCGTTTCTTTCTTGCTCCCGTTTTTCTGGCTGAATTCCCATCTGGAGCATGGCCAAGTTATTCAGCCTCTTTTTCTCCACTAATCTTCCTACTACACTATCCGTTTCTAATCTCTCTATATATCTGTAATTAAATATGTATTTTTTCAAAGACGCCAACTCCATCCCCCTACCTTCGAATCACCCTGGATCCACTGGGGCTGGACCCCGGCAAGTATTCAGCTAAAAATTCTGTGCCCAGAAATGATGCTTATCCATGACACAGATAGAACTGTAACTTCTCAAGAGAGTGCTTCATAAAACCAGAGAACCCCTGTATTCTTTTGCAGGTAGGAATAAAACGGTGGACTACTGTATTCATTCCCGATACAAGCTACCAAAATAAGTCCAATTCCACAGCATCGTCTCAGACAGGATATGTTAATAACAGTGAAAGTGAATGTTGCTCAGTCGTGTCCGACTCTTTGGGACCCCGTGGACCGTATCCCACCAGACTCCTCTGTCCATGGGATTCTCCGGGCAAGAACACTGGAGTGGGTAGCCTTTCCCTTCTCCAGGGGATCTAACGAAACCAGGAATTAAACCAAGTTCTCCAACATTGCAGGCAAATTCTTTACCATCTGAGCTATGAAAGAAGCCCTGAAAATTAGTTGTAAATAGTAGAGGTTTCATGTCATGAGGATTATGACAGATGTGTTCCTTCCTACTTCTTACATAAAAGTCATTTCTTTCACCCTGGACTTTGGTGCCTGGATACCAGTGTTGCTGCTTTAACTTGCCTACTAGATATTTCTGTAGGCCATTGGGCACCAGTGGTGATGGTGCATTCATAGTTTAGATATATTAATTGTCATCTGTGAGGTAATTCTCACATCATCCTGGAAAGATAAGAAAGGCCTGTTATTTTTGTCATTGCTGTTGTTTTTCCCTTTAAGGTGATGCTATGTATCTGTTTGATTTCACCTTTCATCTAGATTCACACTTGATATCTTAAAGGGCAATACTGCAGCCCTCTTTTTTAGGAGGTAGTGAATCTTTCTACAGATCTGTAACTGCTGACATTTTATTCCTCCATATCAGGATCTTTGATGTTTAAAAGAAAACTATTGATTCTTTTTCTTGAGAAATAGAACATGTTCATCCTTGGAGGAGACTTAGGATAAAATGTCAAATATCCATCCTTTTTAAGAAATGTGGTTTCAGGAAATATCAATGGCTGAACACACGCTTTTCAAACCTTGACACCATTGAAAGTTAGGCAACATTCTGCTCACAGAAACACATTTTTGTAGCATTATTAACTGCTAGGATTACCTTCTCATCACAATTTAGATGTTTTAAAATATTCTATCATGGTTTCAAACAAGAGGTATAGAAAGTTTATATTATAAATATCTGGCTTTCTACAAATTAGTGGAAGTAAAGCATGAGGAAAAAAGTTAAATAGAAGTTTTAAGTTGTCATACTCACTCCAGAGATGTACAGTTGCCATGGTGATGGGAGCTAGGTAAATACACAGGATGAAGTAATGTCTTATTTCTAAAGGTACATCTAATTTGCTATTTTTTAATGAGCATTTTTAATTATCCCTATGAAGAGACATAGGGTTTCCTTAGTGGCTTAGTGGTAAAGAATTGATTGCCAATGCAGGAGACATAGGTTTGATCCCTAGGTCAGGCAGACTCCCTGGAGAAGGAAATGGTAACTCACTCCAGTATTCTTGCCTGGAAGGTCACATGGACAGAGGAGCCTGGCAGGCTACAGTCCATGGGGTGGGCCAAAAGTCAGACATGACTTAGCAACTGAACACCAGCAAATACTACATTTGAGTGATTTATACTGCATTGTGAAAGTGAATGTGTTAGTTGTATTTCAACAACCAGTAAGGTAGCTGAAACTCCTCTAAGCAAGAAAATAAACCAAGGTCATCTTTAATCTATCTGAGCACCCAAAGCATGTCAGCATGCATTTATATTATAAGTAAATATATATGTAAAAAATGCTGAAATGAATTATTGAGATGATTGATATAAAAAATTGTTTTTTGCTTTTGTTTATTGTACTGTTTAATGACCTAGGTAAAAAAAATGTATTTATTTTATTTACTTTGTATTTTAAAAATTCTGGTGAGGAGAAAAAAATAAGAAAATAAATTTGCTTTTAATTTCTGGGTTTTTTTTTAATCCTTTTCTTTTTTAGCTTTGTCTATGCTTTTAGGCATGCATTTTTGCTGCTTGGTAAAAAAAGTCATGCAGGTTTATATTTTACAACAAAATTTTGAAAGCTGTCTATACATGTGATTTACAGTCTCAAAGAAAATGACCACAAAAGATAAACAGTCACAATAAGTTTTATTTTTAGTATCACACAATCAGCCAGAGTCTACTGCTTGTAATATAGAGGCATTTGTTATAATATTTGTTCTATTTTTTTTTTTCTGTTTTAATGTTAAGACTGTTTGATGTTGGGAAAGAGAATAAGAAGAAAAATATTTCTTAGAGTCGATTTAAAAATTGCAATTTTTCAATGGTGGAGTACTTACTTTTCTTTATAACTGAATCACCAGGGCATCTATAGAGCAGATGGCAGTAGGCAACACCATCATTAATTTCTGTACTAGAACTATGCAGGGGGTAAATTATTCTTGGATAATTTGAAGTATTTTATCTCCAAAAAATGAAATGCTATGTCTATGGAAGATGTTTGTTTATAGGGATTTTTTTGACTAAAATTCATTTAAAATGAATATATTCATATGTGCACGTATATATGAAACCGCTGAACTGGTCTTGGTTATGACAGAGAAAAGACTATCTACTGAAGAGATTTGGCTTCACAATGTGAAACTAAGGCTGATCATTTAGGTCTCCCAAATTTGCCACAATCTTTCATAAGGTGATCCAAGAATTTAAGAAGGAAAGTTTTTCCTTTCTTTATTATTCACACCAACCATCAACTTAAAAAAGGGGGAGGCTGATAAAAAGGTGCCAAATAACCAGAAGTGACAAACTTTTACTGGATTTCAGAAATCATCCTGGAGTATAGTAAGCATTAAATCATAAACCTAAAATAGTCATTGTCAATGGATTGTCTTATTTCTACCCTAAATATGTTATAATAGTCTTGAAATGTCTGTCTTCAAAGCATTAAAAATGCAAGTAAAAATCACTCAAATTTAATCTTAGTTAATTATTTATTATAGCAAATAATGTCATATAATAATTTTTATTTTGAAAACATTAAATTTACATATTTTAGATTAAGAAATTAATGTTTCAAAAGTGCTTTCTAAAAGCATTATTTCTCAAGGTATTTTTGGAATAAAAGGGTTACAAGATCAAGAATTTTGGGAAAAACTAAATAACACATGTACCATTCTTGAAGAATAACAGCACAGATTGGCAAATGAAAAGTTATGAAAAGACCAACTCAGCATTTCTTAAAATTATTTTAATAAACCAGTTTTCATATTTAAAAAAATGCAGTTAATGTAAACCAAAATGGATATTGCAACTGAGGAATCAGTAATAGCTCAGTTGGTAAAGAATCCTCCTGCAATGCAGGAGACCCTAGTTCGATTCCTGGGTCCAGAAGATTCCCTGAAGAAGGGATAAGCTACCCACTCCAGCATCTGCAGCTTCCCTTGTGGCTTAGCTGGTAAAGAATCCGCCTGCAATGCAGGAGACCTGGGTTCCATCCCTGGGTTGGGAAGATCTCCTGGAGGAAAGGTTACCCACTCCAGTATTCTGGTCTGGAGAATTCCATGGACTGTATAGTTTATGGGGTTGCAAAGAATTGGACACGATTGAGCAACTTTCACTTTCAATCAAAATCTGAAATCTTAAGTCAAATGATGATAGTGAAAGTGAATTCGCTCAGTCGTGTCTGACTCTTTGCGACCCCATGGACTGTAACCTATCAGGCTCCTCTGTCCATGGGATTTTCTAGGCAATAGCACTGGAGTGGATTGCCATTTCCTTCTCCAGGGGATCTTCCCGACCCAGGGATCGAACCGCATTTGTAGACAGATGCTTTACCATCTGAGCCACCAGGGAAGTCCTCAAGAATATATTTCTTAGTAAAAAAATGTGCATGGATTGACTTCTAGTGTAGTTAAGTAGCAATGAATTTTGTACTTTATTCAAAATATGTTCTTCATAATAATTAAGAATACTAACCAAAACATGATTGCAAACAAATATCCACCCTCCCTTGAAAAAATAGCTGAAGAGATGGGGCTATAAAGGATTATGGGAAGTTGGCAGCTGCAGCTTAGACTTTAAATCTTTGTTAACCACTTCATACAAGCAGCACAATTAAATAGAGAACTAAAAACCTATTTTCTGTCTTTAGACAAAGCTGACTGTCAAGGTATCTTAGATACCACAATATACAAGACAATGGTCTACATGGGGCCTGCATGCAAGTGCCTTATAAGATTTCTACATATGAAGCGGAGGGTGGCAGTGGGGTGTCTAATAAGCATAGAGTGAACAGAAAATTGAGCAGGTCCCCTGCCTGCAAGGGGCTTCCATGGTGGCACTAGTGGTAAAGAACCTTCCTGCCAATGCAGGAGGCGTAAGAGTTGCAGGTTCGATACCTGGCTCAGGAAGATCCACTGGAGGAGGTCATGGCAGCCCACTCAGTAGTCTTGCCTGGAGAATCCCATGGACAAAGGAGCCTGGAAGGCTACAGTCATAGGATTGCAAAGAGTTGGTCATTACTGAAGCGACTTAGCACACAAGCACATGAAATGTAAGACATATACTACATTTGGGCTTTGTGCCTCAGACAGTAAAGAATCTGCCTGCATTGTGGGAGACCTAGGTTCGATCCCTGGGTCGGGATGATCCCCTGGAGGAGGGCATGGCAACCCACTGCAATATTCTTACCTGGAAAATTCCCATGGACAGAGGAGCCTGGTGGGCTACAGTTCATGGGGTCTCAGGGTGTCAGACATGACTGAGTGACTAAGCACACACAGACATACTACATTTAATTGTTTCCATAAAGTATATGATCTCAATTAAAAAAAAAAAAAAAGAAGACTGGAAAAGAAATGCTTTCCTTAAGAAACATGTCCTAAATTGAGGATGACTCACAGGATCATAAGGACACAATCTACAGATTTTATGTTAACAATAATGGGTGTCAGAGCCGTTCTATCATTGATTTTTGTCCCAGAATTTCATTAAATCCTCTTTGGTTTTACTACCAATATTACTTCCTCCCTTTCCTTACAAGTGGTATGACACTTGCAAAAGGTAGATAGTGAAAACCTCTCTTCTAGGGTTACATCGATTTTTCAGCATGCAAAATGCACCTGGCTCCATCAGAATGCAGCACCATCATTAGCTCTTGCTATTCTTCTTTTGACACTTTTGAAATTGACCGTTATACCCCCAGAAAGCCATGAGCGGGGCTGAAATCAGGGAAAAGATGTGATTATTTGTATCAGGTCACTAAGTGCATTGATGATTTTGCAAATTGGCCTTTCACAAAAGAAATTTCTATTTAATTAAACCTGCCAACATTATATGATTGAAGTGTATCACCTACATATACATTATTGAAAAGTCCAATTATGATGTGTTCTCAGTAAAGATCATGTTTTATATAATGAAAGAGGAATGATCACTTTCCCCTGGAAATGTACTAAAAACTAATCATCTGGATCACTTTCTGCCAAAGACATACAGTTATGTGCTTGGGTCATGTTTGGCTGAGGTGGAACGTGACAAGCTCTGATTGGATATTTGTAGGTATTTATATTTCAAAACTTTACTTTTCATCAGGACAGAATCCTGGATCTGAGTAACTTTTCTATATCTTCTTAGGTAACTAGACTTTGCCTCTGCTCTTCCCACGTGGCAGGGAGTGTTTATCTGCAGGGATGCTGTTGGTTTTTCACAGAGTGAAACACGCAGGAAGGATGAGTGGTACCTGACCCTCCTTCAGGGGCAGAAGGTTTTTCCTCCTTCCTGACCCCCAGAATCTGGGATGTTTGCCTGGGCTGACAGAAGACATGCCCTGCCCATCTCTGAGTGACAGATGGGCCAGATGATGGTGAAATTTCCTGCTGAGGCACCACCGATGTGGATAATTTCAAGAATCCTCCTTCAACCAGGCTTCTCATGAGCATCCAGTAGAGGCCCTTGGAAAGAGCTCGAGATTCACTCTAAAATTCCTGTCTGGAACTTCTGGGAGATTCCTAAGTGTCAGGAGAGCCCACCCATGACCTGTAACAACAACGTGCTAAAATTTTAGCAGTCTTAGCCTCTCATATTGCGGTCCCCTCTATTACTTGTGCTCTGTCAAAGCTGAAACATCCCTAGTGCTCTCCTGGAGGTCTCTCCCTTTCATTTTGTCACCCTCTTTGCCTTGTGACCTTGGGACCCTGATGGGTAAGAGAAATTATTATTTTGTAGATTATCAGATATGTTTTCTTGCCATTAGGGCAGCAACAATGCTCTCTTGCAGATTTTATACCTCTTAAGCCGAAACAGAATGCCATCAATGCTTTTTGGTATTTCTGTATAACATAATTCTAATATTTTCGTTATCTTTAAATCTGATCAAGTTATATGAAACTATTTAATTTTAATTATGTGCTCCTTAGCATTGACAACTCCTTTTTTATTTCTATTCTGTCATAGATTCCCAACGTCATGTAACATAGTAGAAAGTAGTTAGAAAGAGAGACACTTCACTGCCTATGGGCTTCCCAGGTGGCTTACTGGTAAAGAATATGCCTACAAAGCAGGAAATGCAAGGGACTCATGTTCAGTTCCTGGGTTAGGAAGATGCCCTGGAGGAGGAAATGGCAACTCATTCCAGTATTCTTGCCTGGAGAACCCCATGGACAGAAGAGCAAGCAGGCTATAGTCCATGGGCGTCACAAAGTCAGACACAACTGATTGTGCACACACATACCACTACCTGTCAAATTTCCTTCACAACACACTAAATGTGGACTTTAAAAAATAAATGTGTATGCACCAGCTTCGTAATAGATATTTCCTTTGCACCTATTCAAAGTTTATCAGCTTTTAATGAAATATGTTGTCATGTTTTTAGTTTTATAATCCATATCATCACATTTATTAAAATAAAAATGAATAGTTCAACTAAAGACATTTAAACAGTGCCATGTTTGACATGACAAACTTGAACTGTAATTTTAACTATTAGATTCATCAATTCTCTCTTGATATAAGCATATGCACTTAAATGTAAAGTTGGAGTGATTTTGTTGTATAAAGTTTAGATGAAGCCAATCACAGTATAAAATATCTATAGCATTCATGTTGAAGATATGCTGTTGTAAACCATAAATTTATATCTATAAGAAAAACATATCTTTTCTTAGTGATTTTCCCAACAGTGTTACGGAGTTAGGCAGACTCAGAATTGTGATGTGATTTTTACTGATATGAAAGCTGAGGATAAAATATTTTAATTATTTTGATGAGGGTCACAGAGCTAGACTTCCCTGAGAGCTCAATTGGTAAAGAATCTGCCTGCAATGCAGGGGACTCTGGTTCAATTCCTGGGTCAGGAAGATCTGCTGGAAAGGGGATAGGCTACCCACTCCAGTATTCTGGCCTAGAGAATTCCATGGGAAGTACAGTCCATGGGATCGCAAAGAGTCAAACATGACTGAGCAAATTTCACTTTCATTTTATTAGGGGCTTCCTTCATAGCTCAGTTGGTAAAAAATCTGCCTGCAATGCAGGAGACTCCGGTTGGATTCCTGGGTCAGGAAAATCCACTGGAGGAGGGGTAGGGTACCCACTCCAGTAATCTTAAGCTTCCATTGTGGCTCAGCTGGTAAAGAATCTGCCTGCAATGAAGGAGACCTGGGTTCTATCCATGGATTGGGAAGATCCCCTGGAGAAGGGAAAGGCTACCCACTCCAGTATTCTGGCCTGGAGAATTCCATGGACTGTATAGTCCATGGGGTAGCAGGGTCAGACACGACTGAGTGACTTTCACTTTCACTTCACTTCTTTCAGTGCTTCCTAAGGTTCACTTGACTTCATGACCTAGGATGTTTGGCTCTAGGTGAGTGACCACACCACAGTGGTGATCCAGGTCAAGACCTTTTTTGGATTTCCCTGTAGCTCAAATGGTAAAGAATCTGCCTGTGATGCAGGAGACCAGGGTTCAATCCATGGGTCAGGAAGATCTTCTGGAAAAGGGAATGGCAGCCCACTCCAATATTCTTGCCTGGAAAATTCCATGGACAGAGAAGTCTGGCAGGCTACACCATGGGGTCACAAAGAGTTGGACACAACTGAGAAACTAACACACACAGAGCAAGGAGTTGAAACTCAAATCCTGGGCTCTTTTCAACCACAAATTTTTGCTTTCTTCTTCATGACCACCTTTGCATCAGATGGTATCTGCAAAGTAGGTTTTGCAGGGACAGCCTTAATATGAGAAGCCTGTAGACCTCTACGGCAGCACAGAAATGGTCTCCTTGGCATTATCAATAATTTTGCTAAAAGTTAGAGCTACACACTGTGCAGTTCATCTTGAAGTCATTACTTATTCATGTGATCTTGAAAAATATACTTTATGTTGCTTAGTTTTAGATTTCTCAAAAGTAAAATGGAAAGAGATTTAGAAATTAGGCTAGATAACATCTGATTAATCTGAAGCTCCAATACTTTGGCCACCTGATGCCAAGAGCTGACTCACTGGAAAAGACCCTGATGCTGGGAAAGATTGAGGGCAGGAGGAGAAGGGTAGACAGATAATGAGACGGTTAGATAGCATCAACATCTCAGGCATGATTTTGAGCAAACTCCAGGGAGATAGTGGAGGACAAGAAAGACTAGAGTGTTATAATCCATGGGGTCACAAAGAGCTGGACATGACTTAGCTACTGAACAACAACAACAGATCTCTGTAAACTTTCACACTTGCATGTTAAACCTTTCTTTCTTTTTTTTTTTTTTTAAAGCTGGGATCGTTGCAGAGAATTAAGTGAATCTCATAGGCATGATAACAATTGCATTTTTTTCTGCTCCTAGGCAGACATGCAAACATGGGCAAATAAATAGCCAGAAAAATTAAGATTGGAAATACTAATGAAAATCAAGTAGAAATATTAGTAATTCTAATTATAGAATCCAGCTAATCAAAGCAATGTAATGATGAATAGTTTAATTTGAAGATATCTTAGAATAAATGTTAGAGACCATGAGCTATTAGAGTGATAAATTATACAAATAAATCAGAAATAAAATTCTGTTCCTGTTTTTTGTCTTTTTTTTTTTCTTTTTTTGGTCAGTAATATGTGCCTGACTCTTACCACTCCATTTAGTTCTTCAATGCAGATTATGCTGATGAAAAAATGAAACAACTGGTTTTTCTTTTGACCTCTTATGGAATTTCCAGATTAAAAATCTCTCTCACAAACTCATATATTATTCATTATGGAGGCATTAAAGGAAAAATCTTAAAAGCTAGAGCATTGTAAAGACTGCATCTTTCTCCCTTAGTATTAAGACTTTGGAAAGACAAGGGAGTAAAATATGCATATATACATTCATACTTTAAAAAATCTGATCAAAATTTAATTGGAGGTAATGGAAAACAAAATTCACATTGACTGACTTCTAACAATAATCATTAAATGCAAGGTTACATCCATTTGCAGCATGAATTTAATAATTTCTCATCAGCAGCCAGATTATAAACACAATTAAAACTGATTGTTTTTATAACAATAAATTGCAACAATTTAATGATTTATAGAGTTAAATGGAAATTACTTATGCACAGTATAGTTGCAATTTTCTTATAAGTCTAAAGTTATTCTAAAATAAAAAAGCTTATTTACTAAGTTACTAAAAAAATATATGGACTTTCTGCCCTTCCAGAAAAAACTTACTTCAAACTAATCATTGACTTTCCACTTTCAAATGCTGACTCCATGTGGATAAGGCATATTTTTAGATACAAATTTTATAGCCATGTTTCATTTGCTGAAATGTCAGAAGCAAATAGTTTCATTACTAGAATTTTTTTGAGCTTTTTTTCTCCCAGAGCTATTATCCTAAATGTGGATATTGATGGTGCTTCCCATGCAGTAGAAGCATTATAGCTATATAACTTTCAGATATTTTATATAAATCTTTGGTATAATGTCACTCCTGGCAACCAGCTGTGCTGTGATATGTCACAATGATGAATCATCAGACATGGTAGAAATCTAAAGGACAGTTATATAAGAACCTGTATTAATAAACATAATTTTCACAAGTGCAAAATGAACATTTGCATATATTCTGAAATCTTCTATAGCATTTACTCCAAAGTTTCTAGTACATGACCATTTTTAGAATCATAATGATTTGCATGTGATATTTCACTGGGAAACAAATTCTTTCTGCTGACATATTTCAGACTGAAACTTAATTGTAAAACACATGATTATGTTATAGCAGGACCTCATGTAAGTACCTTATGAAATTACACTAGATTTCCAGTCTGGGTGGAATAGTGTTGACTCTTTTCTCCCTGCTGCTTCCCTGCTGACTCAGTGGTAAAGAATCCACCTGCCAGTGCAGAAGATGTGAGTTCAATCCCTGGGCCAGGAAGATCCCTTGGAGAAGGAAATGGCAACCCAATCCAGTGCTCTTGCCCGGAGAATTCCATGGACAGAGGAACCAGGCACAATATTGGCCATGGGGTTGAAAGAGTCAAACAGGACTAAGTGACTAAACAAAAAACAACAACAACGACTCCCTGTTAAGTGCAAATAAAAACCCAGAAAGGTGTTCAAGAGACAATCAGAACACAACTCTAAAATGAGGAAAGAAGAAAGTAAACCAGTTAGGGACATTAGGTAGGGCTGGATGGACAGCAGGAAGGCAGGATATCTTGCAAACATCTCTACCCAAAAACATGGCAAAGAGCCAAAATTTCTTGATTTGGGGAAAAAAAAAAAAAGGCAAGATGGATAGAGTAGGTTCATTCTCCCCACAGATCAAGTATGAGGCTTGCCAGCAGTACCAAGTGAGCCTGGCTGGGTTGGAGAGAACTAATCAGAAGCACCTTGACCGTAGGACTCCAGAAAAAGGGCATTCTATGCTGGACCACTGGGTCTGGAATGCTCACCTCTCCCAGAGATGATAATCCATCGACCAGGGGGATCCCACCACAACTGCCTCCCTCCCGAGAAGCACTGTTAGTCTCTTGTGCAAGAAATTCTCTTTCTTCAGCTGGAGACAATCAGCAGCCTGACCTGAGGACCTTCCTTCTATCCCCCCATGCAGGGTCCATTGGGAGACTCAGTAACACAGCATGATAGTATCCAAGTGAAGCAAAATTGCCCTGCCAAGTTTCTGAGTTAGTAGGAAACTTTCTCACGCATCATTATTCACCCAGTTAAACTCAGATACTGCTGTTATCCTGAGAAGTTGAGTTAGTCTCCCTCATGGACACTTCCCTTGTGCATGGATGTCCTGACAGGCAACTGCTTCCCCAACTTCACTTTTTTTCTATGAGGAAATGAGTATTTCCTAGGAAATTTATTCATCAAGTCCTTGAGACACCCATAACAATTGTAACATAATTTTAATGTGCGTGTGTGCTAAATTGCTTCAGTCAGGTCTGACTCTTTGGGGCCCTATGGACTATAGCCTGCCAGTTTCTCTGTCCATGAGATTCCTCAGATAAGAATATTGGAGTGGGTTGCCATTTCCTCCTCTGGGGGTCTTCCTGTTCCAGGGATCGAACCCACATTTTTTAAGTCCAACGCAGGACCCACCTGCGTTGGTAGGTGGGTCCTTTACCACTAGTACCACCTGAGAAGCCCCTATTTTTTTTAATGTAATTTTGTAAGTGAAATACACCACAGTTTTATCAACAAGACAACCACTGTGAAATTATTTAGGCATTGTTTCTTAAGTATGATAAGCCACAATATAATGTGATGGTCAATAATATATCATGTAGCAATTTCATCACTATGTAAAATTAGTATGCTATTTGGGGTAAAAAAGTTGTCTTAAAATAAATATTACACTAGTTTTGTTGGAAAATCACGTGACTGAAAATGTCAGGGTATTGAATCATGGCGAGTCTTAACGACAGAGAACTTGAGGGGTTAATGATGAGGAACTATAAGTGGAGAAGCCATATGTCTCAACCACAAAATTCAGAGAAGAGCCAGAGGACATGAATCCTCATCCAAAAATATCAAGTGCATCACTGTCAGTGTCTGGCTCTTCTTAGCACCAACTAATTGACCCATGGATAAAGAGAATGAACACAGATGCAAAGTGGCGAAGATGGTTAAATATGTGAAGTGATGTAGAATCAAATAGAACTAAATACAGAAACAATAACAGAACAATTACTCTTCATACAGGAAGCTCCTGGGATTCCTCTTGCTTCCTTCCTTCCCCCTTCCTTCATTTCTTGCACTCTATGTGAACATTTCATTATCTTTCAACTGCTAACTCTCAAATGCAGGATTCTTGCTACAAACTAAATTCTGTTCTCACCCTCTGCCAAGTTCACATGTTGAAGCCCAAAACCCCAGCATGACTGTATTTGGAGATGGAAGCTTTTGGAAAGTAATTAAATGACATCATACAGTTGGGCCTCTGATTTGATAGGATTAACATCCTTATAAGAAGACCCGGGTGCACTAGTCATAAAGAACCCGCCTGCCAATGCAGGAGACAGCACGAGTTCTATCCCTGGGTCAGGAAGATCCCCTGGAGGAGGGTATGGCAACCCATTCCAGTGTTTTTGCTTGGAGAATCCCATGGACAGAGGAGCCAAGCAGGCTACAGTCCATTGGGTCACAAAGAGTTGGACATGACTAAAGTGGCTTAGCACCCACAAGAAGAAACAAGAAAAAGGGCATGAAAGTGCACAGTGAGTAGGTAAGCTCTTCAATCCAGGAAGAGGGCCATCACCTGAACCCAGCCCTCCAGCCTCCAAAACTGCAAGAAAATGCACTTTTGTTTTTTCAGCCACAAAGCCTGTTGTGTTTTTTTATTTCAGCCTGAACTAAAACAATACTTGTCACATATCTGAGCTATGAAAGATGAGGGGAGTAATTTTGTAGGAAAGCTGTCATATACAAGGACATCAGATTTGAAATGCTTTTATTACATGTATGATATGTGTGTTCATATTTACAGTGTAATATACACACAATTTACCAAAACTTGGATACATAGTACTTTATGAAAAATGCATCTGGAATTTAGGAGAATATTAGGGGTTGGAGAGAATTATGGCTGAGGTTGAAAGTTCTCAACCTCAGGGTAAGTGAGCATGAAGGTGAGTCCTGACCAGGGTGTAAGATGTGTAAGAGGGTTTCTCACACTTATGTCCCTTTCCAGGAATGTCTCAAGGTCTAGCCCTGACCCAGAGCCTGGATAAACAATACAAAGGGCTAGTTTGCCATGGTGGTTTAGAAATTAAGCCTTATGTGACTCAAGAACACTGGAGTGGATTGCCATCTCCTCCTCCAGGGGATCTTTCCGACCCAGGGATCAAACCTGTGTCTCCTGATTGGCAGGCGAATTCTTTACCACTGAGCCACCAGGGAAGACCCCCTGTCACACTAGAATATATTTAGTACATTTTCTTTTATAGAGATTGTATACTTTGTTTAGAAAATGCTATGAAGAATGAAATATACTCTCTACAAATTTCTGTATTTATTTTATATTGCTGTGTAAGA
This sequence comes from Capricornis sumatraensis, assembly GCF_032405125.1. NCBI lineage: Eukaryota > Metazoa > Chordata > Mammalia > Artiodactyla > Bovidae > Capricornis > Capricornis sumatraensis. Next base: position 8,116,794 of record NC_091089.1, on the reverse strand, counting down.
GATTTAGTGGTTTAAACAAGTTCTTTTTTAAAAAAAGTTTTTCTTTATTTTTTAACTTTTATAGTTGAAAGTTGATTTACAGTGTTGTGTTATTTTCAGGTGTACAAAAAACTTATTCAATTATATATATGTAATACATTCTTTTTCACATCCTTTTTCCATATAGGTTGCTGCTGCTGTTGTTCAGTTTCCAAGTTGTGTCCAACTCTTTGAAACCCCTTGGAGTGAAGCTCACCAGGCTTCCCTGTCCATTACTATCTCCTGGAATTTGTTCAAACTCATGTCCATTGAGTCAATGATGACATCCCATCATCGCATCCTTTGCCACCCCCTTCTCCTTCTGCCTTCAATCTTCCCTGGCATCAGGGTCTTTTCCAATGAGTTGGCTCTTTGCATGAGGTGGCCAGAGAATTGGAGCTTCAGCTTTAGCATAGTCCTTCCAATCAGTATTCAGAGTTGGTTTCCTTAAGATTGACTGGTTTGATCATTTCCTTGCTGTCCAAAAACCACAGTTCAATAGCCTCAGTTCTTCAGCACTCTCCCTTCCCTGGAGAAGGGAATGGCTACTTACTCCAGGATTCTTGCCTGGAAAATTCCATGGACAGAGAAGCCTGGTGGGCTAGAGTACATGGACTCACAAAGAGTAGACAGTCTGAGCAACGTTCACTTTGCATATAGGTTATTACAGAATACTGAGTAGTTTTCCCTATACTATACAGCAGGTAATATTGACTGTCTATTTTATATACAGTAGTGTATATATGTCAATCCCAAATTTGTTTATCCCATGGTTTCCTTGAGGGTGGAATCCAGCACATTGTGTGGCTGGCCTGCTGATTCCCAAGGCTGAACTTGGTGTGCCAGCAGATGGTGTAAGCAAACCTCAGCTCTGTCTCTCTGGAGCTCATGTCTCCACATATCAGGCTGGTGATAGACCCAGCAAGTTGGTTCTCTAATGGATAAAACAAGTCCTTGGTTTTCAGTTTCTCCTGATTTTTTTTCTGTTGTAAGAAAAGACCCACACTTCCACACCCTTTACCTGCAGAAGCTAAAACTGGAAGTCCCATCAGCTATGTATATATATGGAATTTTTGTTTTAAAATGTTCTGTCTCCTAAACTATTTTTCTCATGATATCATCTGACCTTAGATAATGCTCAAAAATTATGTTAGATTTATTTCGATCTGTTTTTCAAGAGGCTTAAATACTCCTGATTATTTTCCACTCAGTGAAGCATTCGCTTCCTACTGTTAAGAACATAATGACATAATATGAACTATTGTTCAATGAAATGCCATTGAAGAAAGCAGGAATTAAGGGGAATCAAAGCTTTTAAAAGTTTTCTAAATTTAATGAAAACTAGGAAATAAAATGTGTCACACAGAAGTGAGGAGGGAACAATTAGAGCTTTGATTGTATTGCATATTCTGGCAAAAACTAATATCTGGAATATTTACCGTAGTGAATGAGTATGGGTATTAGAAACAAATGATGTAAAAGAAAGTGGAGAATAAAGGGCTTTGAATAGAGGACTTTGAATAGTTTTACTTTCAAACTAAACAGGAAAAAGGGAGTATGAACATCGTGATTGATGAGTAGTTCTGGAGACAATCAGCCATCATCTGCTTTATCTGTGGTGGAGAAGAAAGACTAAACTTATGAAAAAATGAACAAATTGTCATCACTGTTGAGAGAAAAATAAATATAAAGCAAATTGATTAAAGGAAATGACAATACTGAAAAATAAGAACACATGTATTATTTGTTTTATTAAAATTATAAGCATTGTAGCCATAAGTTCTTTTGTAGCCATAAGCCTTAAGAAAAAGACTTTTAAAAGCATTAGACAGTATGTTACTGGGAACTTTTTTACATAGAAACACTAGTCTGCATATAAATTGTATAATTTTTAAAAAAGTTTTATTTTAAGTTATTTTTATTATTTTCCCTAATACATTTGTCTTTTGTTTTAAGGTAATTATGCTATGTTATTCAGAGTTGAATGAAACCATTTATTTAAAAAAAAAAAAACTATAATACAAACGAATATAGAAGAAAATAATGCTTGTCTCAGTGAACTCCGGGAGATGGTAATGGACAGGGAGGCCTGGCGTGCTGCGATTCATGGGGTCGCAAAGAGCTGGACACGACTGAGCGACTGAACTGAAGTGAAATGAACTGTATAAGTCTTGAATAAATCTTAAGCAAATTTTATACCAATTGTTATTGAAAAGTAGAAATTATCCTTTAAGACCATTGTTGTGTCAAGGGTGGGAGAGGAGTCTGTATGGACAGGAAGAATCATTTTCATCACTAATATCATTAAGAATTGGTGCCTGAGACCTGAGTTTGTGGCATCCTTTGCTCCAACTTCAAGGCCAAAAATGGAGTCAAGTCTTTCTCACATCACCTGTCTCTGACTTTCTTTTCTGCCACCTTCTACTTCTGGTAACTCATATAATTAGGTTTACCCAGGCAAATAATCCAGTGTAATCTCTCTACTTTAATGTTAGCTTATAATTGCTCATAACTGTTGTAACTAGCTTAAAACAAACACAACTGTCTCTGTAGCACTGAGTGCATGCTAGCTAAGTCGCTTCGGTTGTGTCTGACTCTTTGTGACCCCATGGACTATAGCCCACCAGGTTCCTCTGTCCGTGGGATTCTCCAAGCAAGAATGCTGGAGTGGGTTTCCATTTCCTTCTACAGAGGATCTTCTTGACCCCAGGATCAAACCTGTGTCTCTTATGTCTCCTGCACTGGCAGGCAGGTTTTTTTTTTTTTTTTTTTTTTTTTTTTCACCACTAGCACCACCTTTAACCCCCTCAGGAGTGCCAATATTGAATCTTAAGACACAGCAGAGCATAGTTTTAAAACCACTATTATAGTGGAAAATGGTGGGTTTTGGGAACTAGTAACAACATCTTTGTTCGTAGTGATGCTTTCTAAGGCCCACTTGACTTCACATTCCAGGATGTCTGGCTCTAGGTGAGTGATCACACCATCGTGATTATCTGGGTCATGAAGATCTTTTTTGTACAGTTCTTCTGTGTATTCTTGCCACCTCTTCTTAATATCTTCTGCTTCTGTTAGGTCCCTACATTTTCTGTCCTTTATCGAGCCCATCTTTGCATGAAATGTTCCCTTGATAGCTCTAATTTTCTTGAAGAGATCTCTAGTCTTTCTCATTCTGTTGTTTTCCTCTATTTCTTTGCATTGATTGCTGAGGAATGCTTTCTTATCTCTCCTTGCTATTCTTTGGAACTCTGCATTCAGATGCTTATATCTTTCCTTTTTCCTTTGCTTTTCGCTTCTCTTCTTTTCACAGCTATTGTAAGGCCTCATCAGACAGCCATTTTGCTTTTTTTGCATTTCTTTTCCATGGGGATGGTCTTGATCCCTGTCTCCTGTACAATGTCAGGAACCTCATTCCATATTTCATCAGGCACTCTGTCTATCAGATCTAGTCCCTTAAATCTATTTCTCACTTCTACCATATAATCATAAGGGATTTGATTTAGGTCATACCTGAATGGTCTAGTGGTTTTCCCCACTTTCTTCAATTTAAATCTGAATTTGGCAATAAGGCATCCATGATCTGAGCCACAGTCAGCTCCCGGTCTTGTTTTTGCTGACTGTATAGAGCTTCTCCATCTTTGGCTGCAAAGAATATAATCAATCAATTCCAGTTGAGCTATTTCAAATCCTGAAAGATGATGCTGTGAAAGTGCTGCACTCAATATCCCAGCAAACTTGGAAAACTCAGCAGTGGCCACAGGACTGGAAAAGGTCAGTTTTCATTCCAATCCCAAAGAAAGGCAATGCCAAAGAATGCTCAAACTACTGCACAATTGCACTCATCTCACACACTAGTAAAGTAATTCTCAAAATTCTCCAAGACAGGCTTCAGCAATATGTGAACTGTGAACTTGCAGGTGTTCAAGCTGGTGTTAGAAAAGGCAGAGGAACCAGAGATCAAATTGCCAACATCTGCTGGATCATCAAAAAAGAAAGAGAGTTCGAGAAAAACATCTATTTCTGCTTTATTGACTATGCCAAAGCCTTTGACTGTGTGGATTACAATAAACTGTGGACAATTCTGAAAGAGATGGGAATACCAGATCAATAGACCTGTCTCTTGAGAAACCTATACGCAGGTCAGGAAGCAACAGTTAGAACTGGACATGGAAACAACAGACTGGTTCCCAATAGGAAAAGGAGTATGTCAAGGCTATATATTGTCACCTTGCTTATTTAACTTCTATGCAGAGTACATCATGAGAAATGCTGGGCTGGAAGAAGCACAAGCTGGAATCAAGATTGCCAGGAGAAATATCAATAACCTTATATATGCAGATGACATCACCCTTATGGCAGAAAGTGAAGAGGAACTAAAAAACCTCTTGATAAGAGTGAAAGAGGAGAGTTGAAAAAGTTGGCTTAAAACTCAACATTCAGAAAACTAAGATCCTTGGACTGCAAGGAGATCCAACCAGTCCATCCTAAAGGAGATCAGTCCTGGGTGTTCATTGGAAGGACTTATGCTGAAGCTGAAACTCCAATACTTTGGCCACCTCATGCAAAGAGTTGACTCGTTGGAAAAGACCCTGATGCTGGGAGGGATTGGGGGCAGGAGGAGAAGGGGATGACAGAAGATGAAGATGAGATGGCTGGATGTCATCACCGACTCGATGGACATGAGTTTGAATTAACTTTGGGGGTTGGTGATGGACAGGGAGGCCTGATGTGTTGTGATTCATGGGGTCACAACAAGTCAGACATGACTGAGAGACTGAACTGAACTGAACTGAACATCTTAATATGCAATAACTGGACTCCATTTCGTTGTCAACAAGCCTAGAGCAGGTTAACTCCTCTCCTACATCTATGAGCAGAGGTAAAACAGCTACTGTTTTTTCCAAGTGTTTCCATTCAGTTATGACCTTCTCATTGGGATTCAGAAACATTTTCTTCTACAAAACTAAGAATAATAGACAAAGAGCTCAAATTCAATATGACCATCACTAAATGTATCACTACTGTTCTTCAAACCTTACTTTACCTTCCAACTAACGTCCTTCTAGAATCACTATTTTCTTAAATGTCTGTAAGTGTTACTTCCATCCAACCAGCCAGAAAAATATAAGACTATTTACTCAAAAATATATTTAGTGAGCCAAATATTTAAATTAGATATACCATATGGGGTTTGATCCCTGGCTTAACTGATAAGGAATATGCCTGTAATACAGGAAACCCGGGTTTGGTCCATGGGTCAGGAAGATTCCCTGGAGAAGGAAATGAAAACCCACTCCAGTATTCTTGCCTGGAGAATTCCATGGACAGAAGAGTCTGGCAGGTTACAGTCCATGGGGTCACAAAGAGTCAGACAAGCCTGACCAACTAACACTTTCACTTTTTTACTTTTTCTTACTATATGGGTGATGAATGAAAGTTACTCAGCTATGTCTGACTCTTTGTAACCCCAAGGACTATAAAGTCCATGGAATTCTCCAGGCCAGAATATTGGAGTGGGTAGCCTTTCCCTTCTCCAGGGGATTTTCCCAACCCAGAGGTCAAACCCAGGTCTCCCACAATGCAGGTGGATTCTTTACCAGCTGAGCCACAATATCCTATACTAATTTATAAAATTATCTCATAAAATAGTCTATTCTTTTTTCACCCTCTAGTGACCATATCGTTCAGTTCAGTTCAGTTCAGTCACTCAGTCGTGTTCAACTCTTTGCGACCCCAGCACTGAGTCTACAACTGGACCGCAGCATGCCAGGCCTCCCTGTCCATCACCAACTCCTGGAGTTTACTCAGATTCATGTCCATTGAGTTGATGATGCCATCCAACCATCTCATCTGTTGTCCCCTCCTCTCCTATCTTTGATCTTTCCAAGCATCAGGGTCTTTTCAAATGAATTTGTTCTTCACATCAAGTGGCCAAAGTATTGGAGTTTCAGCTTCAGCATCAGTTCTTCCAGTGAATATTTAAGACTGATTTCCTTTAGGATTGACTGGTTGAATCTCCTTGCAGTCCAAGGGACTCTCAAGAGTCTTCTCCAACACCACAGTTCAAAAGCATCAATTCTTTGGCACTCACCTTTTTTTAGGCCACTAGTAAAAAGAAAAAAAAAAAAAGTGTAATTTAAGGGTAGGCTCTCTTTCCATTACTTAAAACATACTTCCTAGAGGCTCTACTCTTAAGAAAGTGTAATTATTCATCAACCATGATGCCTATGATCTTATTTTTAAACTTCCCACTTGCTCATGTTTTATTTCTCACTCCTTTTCTCCTGTTCTTAATTTTCTCATTATAAATTCCAAATGGCCTTCTAACTGCAATTCAAATGTGTGAAATCTATTACTTTAGTATACAAATTATTTTGGTAAAAAATAATATTGTTCTTCCATCTATCGTTGATCCCAAGACTATGTGCCAGGCACTGTACTAGTTCATAGGGCTAGTGGAGAAGTAGAGAAATCATGATCAAGTTGTCAGTGTCTAAAAAAAATGCTAACAAAAATTAACTGTGATGTGGATAAAATGGTACAGGAGATGCAACAAAGACAGTGGTGCCATCCTTTGAAAAGGCTTCACGTGCTCCTGTGTCTGGAAGGATGGGTTAGCCAACAGACAAGCAGAATAATTCCATTCCACAAAATGAGAAGAATGTGCAAGACAGGAGAACATGAGAAAAAAGTACAGGGCAAAGCAAGTAATTTGGGATGATTAAATTGTAAAGGGCAGAGAAATAGAGCAGCAGCTGATAGTGTAGAGAACAAAACAGAAGCAAGAGAAATGCCAGGATATGGTCAGCCCTGGTAATTAATATGAATATTCTAATATCATATGAGTTCATTATCACTTTAGAACCGTGTGTCCCAATTGTGCATATCTAATTTCTGCTCAAGCACTTGATATGACAATGTGTTAACATTTATATTCTACAACAGGAAACAGCAAATAGTGAAAATAAGCATGATACTCATCCATTTTTCAGACTCAGTGAATTGTAACATCATGATCAAAAGTCTGAATTTCTGAATTAAACATTAGTTTTTATGTATTAAAGAATAATTGAATTACTCATATTTTTCTTTCAAATAAAATTGTTAATTGGATTCATTTCAGAATTGCATGTAAAAATCTATGTTCAACCAAACTGGAAACCTCATACACAGTATAAGTGATGTTACTATTAACAGAATATGTATGACTTCATAATGTTGGTCATTATTCACAGAACAGAAATTAAGGTGACTCTTCTAGAGCATAGTTATTATTTTGTTACCAAAACTTCTTGACCCTGATTGTATTTTCTGTGCTTCACCAGCACTTTTGTAATCATTTCAACATCCACAGTAATAAGGTCAAAATCTAGGGTAAAATTTAAAAGCATCAATACCTGAGTCCACAAATGGATGTATTTTCTACACATGTTTTTGATTTGTTTAGTAATTATAGAGACTTACAGGAGGTTTTCACTAAGACTGGTTAATGTCTCTCTTCTTGAAATGACAACTTTAGTTGCAATGAGGAAAGTGGATGTGAGTTAGAGATTTATCAGGGATTTAAAAAATAATTGCCTCTCTGTGTTCCAGATAAGGGATTATGATGGTCTCAACTAAAAGCATTTATAATAGAAGAGTATTGATTAAAGAACAGTTTTGAAAACTTGTTAACATTGCTTGAAAAGAATTTGGTTGTGGATGACAGAATGTCACAGAGGGCCAACTAAATATATCCAGAAATTCTATTGTTTAGTTTAAAATTTTGAACATCTGAAAAGCATAAAAAAAAAAAAAAACTTAGATAATCCAATCAGTCATTGCAATGATGCTTTTCATAATACTAGACCATATGTATTCAAGGTCAGTCAAGGTAGAGAGGTTTTTATCATCTTCAGAAATCTCGTTCTTTCATATGTGTTCAGATTCTGTTCTTAAAAGTTTGAGAGCTGTTACTCTGATCTTGTTTTGCTTTGAGTTTGTACACTGGTATAAATGATGAGGGAAGACCTCAACATTTATCTTTTTGGATAATATCATAGAAGCTAATCCTTGAAAACTTATTTTCCACATTTGTGCCTCTCTCATGAATGCAGTAATTTAGCATTTTTTAAATCATACGTCTCTGCATTCTGATGTTTGCTTCTCATTACATTAGCCATCCAGGCAGCTGGGAGCTATTCCTCCGTCTCCTCCAATTTGGTGCATGTAGCACAAGAATGTGAGCCTGGAATATTAATCATGAATGCAACAGAGTCATTTAAAAAAATTCGAAGAGCTACTGAAGGAGACAACCTAAGCACCTAATCTCATTATCCTTGACCCATGAGCATGGTACACCCAACTTCACAGGAACACTATCAGGGTTGCAATCAAATATTTTAAGAATGGAAAAGAAATAACATTTGTAAAAAGGATGTGGAGGTAACCTCGAAGACGGCAGAGGAATAGGACGGGGAGACCACTTTCTCCCCCACAAATTCATCAAAAGAACACTTAAACACTGAGTAAATTTCACAAAACAACTTCTGAATGCTGGCAGAGGACATCAGGCACCCAGAAAAGCAGCCCATTGTCTTTGAAAGGAGGTAGAAAAAATATAAAAGACAAAAAGACAAAAGAGGTAGGGACGGAGCTCCATCCCAGGAAGGGAGTCTTAAAAAGAGAGAAGTTTCCAAACACCAGGAAATACTCTCACTGCCAAGGTTGTGGCAAGCCTTGGAAGCACAACGGGCAAAATAACAGGGAGGAAAAATAAATAAATAATTAAAACCCACAGATTACGAGCCCAGCGGTAACTCCTCCAGCAGAGAAGCAGTGCAGACGCCTGCATCCGCCACTAGCAAGCAGGGGCTGGGCAGGGAGGCGCGGGCTGCATTGCTTATAGTAAGGACCGGGCCTGAGGGCCCTAGGGCAATCTGAGGGAACTAACTTGGGCTAGCAAACCAGACCGTGGGATAGCTACAACGCGAAAAGCCTTAGCCTAAGACACCACCAGACCTGTGCACAGAACAAAGGACTGAACAGAACTAGCCAGCTACAGACCATCCCCCTCTGGTGACAGGCAGCCAGAGCCAGAAGGGGGCAATCGCAGCCCCAGAGAGACATTATCTACCAAACTGCAAGGAGGCTTCTTTGCTAAGACGTCTTGGGGTTCTGGAGGGTCAACATCCACCTGAGAAGGTGTGCCAGTTGTACACACAGAAAACCAAGCATCAGGGATGGGGGAGGCAATAAGTCTCAGCAACCGTGCTCACCAAACACCTCATCACCTGAGCTGCTCATACCTGGGAAGGGCACAAAACGCAGGCCCAAACGAGTCTGCGCCTCTGAGGACTACTCGAGTGCTTGAACCTGAGCTGCTAAGACCTGGGAGGAGCATACACCCCAGGGCCAGCCTTGGACGGTTCCCGGGGAAGCAACCTAGAGCCTGAGCAGTGTTGGCAGGGAGGGCACATGCACTGTGAGTGGGAGCAGGCCCAGTATGGCTGAAACACTGTGAGCACATGCCAGTGTTATTTCTTTGTGGTGTACCTCCCTCCCCATAGTGCGATTGAACAAGTGAGCCTAAAAAGAGCGTCCACCACCACCCCCTCTGTGTCCGGGCAGAAATCAGACAGTGAAGAGACCAGCAAATAGAAGAAGCTAAAACAGAGGGAACCGCCTTGGAAGTGACAGGGGCAATAGATTAAAACCCTGTCATTAGTACTGACTACATTGGAAGGGGCCTATAGATCTTGAGAAATATAAGCTGGACCAAGGAACTATCAAAAAATGAACTGACCCCACACTGCCCAAACAACACCAGAGAAAGTCCTAGATATATTTTTACTATTGTTACGATCATTCTTTTTTTTCTTTTTAAAATTTTTTTTAAATTTTTAAGTCCTCTACTACTCCTTTAAATTTTATTGTTATAACCTATTACTTTTCAAAAAAAAAGACCCTACTTTTTAAGGCAAACTTCATATATATATATACATATATATAGGTTTTTTAAAATAATTTTTGTGACTTTTTTTTTCTTGTTTTTCTTCTTTTCTTTTATATTGTATTTTTGAAATTCCAAATTCTACTCTAGATTGTTACTATTTGCTTTTTGGTATTTATTATCAATTTTATACCTTTAAGAACCCAATCTTCAGTACCCATTTTTACTTGGGAGTGAGATTACTGGCTTGACTGCTCTCTCCTCCTTTGGACTCTCCTTTTTCTCCACCAAGTCGCCTTTGTCTCCTCCCTCCCCCTTCTCTTCTCTACCCACCTCTGTGAATCTCTGTGTGTTCCAGACGGTGGAGAAAACTTAGGGAACTGATTACTGGCTGGATCTGTCTTCTCCTTTTGATTCCCACCTTTTATCTTCCTGCCACCTGTCTCCTTCCTCCATCTTCTCTTCTCTGTATAACTCCGTGAACATCTCTGAGCGGTCCAGACTGTGGAGCACACATAAGGAAGTGATTACTGGCTAGCTTACTCTTTCCTCTTTTGATTCCACCTCATCTCATTTGGGTCATCTATAACTCCCTCCTCCCTCTTCTCTTCTCCATGTAACTCTGGGAACCTCTCTGGGTGTCCCTCACTGTGGGGAAACTTTACATCTTTAATCTAGATGTTTTATCAATGGTGCTGTATAGAAGGAGAAGTCTTGAGACTACTGTAAAAATAAGACTGAAAACCAGAAGCAGGAGGCTTAAGTCCAAATCCTGAGAACGCCAGAGAACTCCGGACTCCAGGGAACATTAATCGACAAGAGCTCATCAAACGCTTCCATACCTACACTGAAACCAAGAAATACCCAAGGGCCAACAAGTTCCAGAGCAAGACACACCATGCAAATTCTCCAGCAACACAGGAACACAGCCCTGAGCTTCAATATACAGGCTGCCAAAAGTTACTCCAAAACCATTGACATCTCATAACTCATTACTGGACACTTCATTGCACTCCAGAGAGAAGAAATCCAGCTCCACCCACCAGAACTCCAACACAAGCTTCCCTAACCAAGAAACCTTGACAAGCCACCTGTACAACCCCACCCACAGTGAGGAAACTCCACAATAAAGAGAGCTCCACAGACTACCAGAATACAGAAAGGTCACTCCAAACTCAGCAATATAAACAGGATGAAGAGACAGAGGAATACCCAGCAGGTAAAGGAACAGGATAAATGCCCACCAAACCAAACAAAAGAGGAAGAGATAGGGAATCTACCTGAGAAAGAATTCCGAATAATGATAGTGAAAATGATCTAAAATCTTGAAATCAAAATGGAATCACAGATAAATAGCCTGGAAACAAGGATTGAGAAGATGCAAGAAAGGTTTAACAAGGACCTAGAAGAAATAAAAAAGTGTAAATATATAATAAATAATGCAATAAATGAGATCAAAAACACTCTGGAGGCAACAAATAGTAGAACAATGGAGGCAGAAGATAGGATTAGTGAAGTAGAAGATAGAAAGGTAGAAATAAATGAATCAGAGAGGAAAAAAGGAAAACGAATTAAAAGAAATGAGGACAATCTCAGAGACCTCCAGGACAATATGAAATGCTCCAACATTTGAATTATAGGAGTCCCAGAAGAAGAAGACAAAAAGAAAGACCATGAGAAAATACTTGAGGAGATAATAGTTGAAAACCTCCCTAAAATGTGGAAGGAAGAAAGTCCAAGAAACCCAGAGAGTCTCAAACAGGATAAACCCAAGGCAAAGCATCCCAAGATACATATTAATCAAATTAACAAAGATCAAATACAAAGAACAAATATTATAAGCTGCAAGGGAAAAACAACAAATAACACACAAGGGGATTCCCCTAAGGATAACAGATCTTTCAATAGAAACTCTTCAGACCAGGAGGGAATGGCAAGACATACTTAAAGTGATGAAAGAAAATAAACTACAGCCCAGATTATTGTACCCAGCAAGGATCTCATTCAAATATGAAGGAGAAACCAAAAATTTTACAGACAAGCAAAAGCTGAGAGAATTCAGCACCACCAAACCAGCTCTCCAACAAATGCTAAAGGATATTCTCTAAACAGGAAACACAAAAAGGGTGTATAAACTCAAACCCAAAACAATAAAGTAAATGGCAATGGGATCATACTTCTCAATAATTACCTTAAACAAAAATGGGTTGAATGCCCCAACCAAAAGACAAAGACTGGCTGAATGGATACAAAAGCAAGACCCCTATATATGTTGTCTACAAGAGACCCACCTCAAAACAGGGGACACATACAGACTGAAAGTGAAGGGCTGGAAAAAGATATTCCATGCAAATAGAGACCAAAAGAAAGCAGGAGTAGCAATACTCATATCAGGTAAAATAGACTTTAAAACAAAGGCAGTGAAAAGAGACAAAGAAGGACACTACATAATGATCAAAGGATCAATCCAAGAAGAAGATATAACAATTATAAATATATATGCACCCAACATAGGAGCACCGCAATATGTAAGACAAATGCTAACAAGTATGAAAGGGGAAATTAACAATAACACAATAATAATGGGAGACTTTAATGCCCCACTCACACCTATGGATAGATCAACTAAACAGAAAATTAACAAGGAAACACAAACTTTAAATGATACAATAGACCAGTTAGACCTAATTGATATCGATAGGACATTTCACCCCAAAACAATGAATTTGACCTTTTTCTCAAGTGCTCACGGAACCTTCTCCAGGATAGATCACATCCTGGGCCATAAATCTAGCCTTGGTAAATTCAAAAAAAAATTGAAATCATTCCAAGCATCTTTTCTGACCACAAAGCAGTAAGATTAGATCTCAATTACAGGAGAAAATCTATTAAAAAATCTAACATATGGAGGTTGAAAAACACGCTGCTGAATAATTGACAAATCACAGAAGTATTAAAATATGCATAGAAATCAATGAAAATGAAAACACAACAACCCCAAACCTGTGGACACTGTAAAAGCAGTGCTAAGGGGAAAGTTCATAGCAATACAGGCATACATCAAGAAACAAGAAAAAAGTCAAATAAATAACTAACTCTACACTGAAAGCAACTAGAAAAGGAAGAAATGAAGAACCCCAGGATTAGTAGAAGGAAAGAAATCTTAAAAATTAGGGCAGAAATAAATGCAAAACAAACAAAAGAGACCATAGCAAAAATCAACAAAGCCAAAAGCTGGTTCTTTGAGAGGATAAATAAAATTGACAAACCATTAGCCAGACTCATCAGGAAACAAAGGGAGAAAAATCAAATCAATAAAATTAGAAAAGACAATGGAGAGATCACAACAGACAACACAGAAATACAAAGGATCATAAGAGACTACTATCAGCAATTATATGCCAATAAAATGGACAACGTGGAAGAAATGGACACATTCTTAGAAAAGTACAACTTTCCAAAACTGAACCAGAAAGAAATAGAAAATCTTACCAGACCCATCACAAGCACAGATTTTGAAACTGTAATCAGAAATCTTCCAGCAGCTGAATTCTACCAAAAATTTAGAGAAGAGCTAACACCTATCCTACTGAAACTCTTCCAGAAAATTGAAGAGGAAGGTAAACTTCCAAACTCATTCTTTGAGGCCACCATCACCCTAATACCAAAATCTGACAAAGATGCCACAAAAAAAGAAAACTACAGGCCAATATCACTGATGAACATAGATGCAAAAATCCTTAACAAAATTGTAGCAAGAAGAATCCAACAACACATTAAAAAGATCATACACCATGACCAAGTATATTTTATCCCAGGGATTCAAGGATTGTTCAATATCTGCAAATCAACCAAGGTAATACACCACATTAACAAATGGAAAAATAGAAGCCATATGATTATCTCAATAGATGCAGAGAAAGCCTTTGACCAAATTCAACATCCATTATGATAAAAACTCTTCAGAAAGCATGAATAGAAGGAACATACCTCAACATAATAAAAGCTATATATGACACACCCTCAGCAAACATTATCCTCAAGGGTGAAAAACTAAAAGCATTTTTCCTAAAGTCAGGAAAAAGACAAGGGTGCCCACTTTCACCACTACTGTTCAACACAGTTCTGAAAGTGTTGGACACAGCAATCAGAGCAAAAATAGAAATAAAAGGAATCCAAATTGGAGAAGAAGAAGTGCCGGGGTCCAGCGCCAGTGGATCCAGGGAATTCGAAGGTGGGGACAGCGTCGGCATCTTTGGAAAAATACATATTTAATCACAGATATAGAGAGGTTAGAAATGGATAGTGTAGTAGGAAGATTAGTGGAGAAAAAGAGGCTGAATAACTTGGATTACGTGGAATAGCATCCATGCTCCAGATGGGAATTCAGCCAGAAAAACGGGAGCAAGAAAGAAGCGACATGGGGGAATCAATCTTTCCAGAAACTGATCCGATTTCTTTATTTTGGGGTTTGCTTATATACCTTTTGTTACACATAGGGATGAATATAGAGTCACGCGGAGTCAGCAGTCCTGGCCTTTATCAAAATCAGGTGCTTCACATAAATGTATAAAAAAGGTACATCATCTTCTGGCCATGAGTGAGACCTGCTGACATTTTATGATCCTTTCTTTCTGATAACCAAAAAACTTATTTTTTCCAAGGGTGTTTTTTCTTAAACCAGGCACCACCCTCCAAATAAAGTTACATTCCTATAGGGTGAGGGTGTAGTGAGTTACAATCAAGAAAGGAATTTATTTAACCCAAGGTTAACATGATTAGTCTTAAAAGTTAATACTTATTTCTTCTATATGCTTAAAGGTTAATACTCATTTCTTCCTATATGCTAGTTATATTCATTATAAGTGTAGGGAACATGGAGATTTAGCAGCAAACATCAGCCCAACAAATGAAAATCCTTTCACCAATGTTCCCCTTAAGATCTATTTGGTCTTAAGATAGTGATAAAGTTACGTTTTTACATAACAAGGACACAGTGATGTATAACAAAGCACAGTGATCTATTATAAAAGAGAAAATCCATTAACTCAAAAAGTCTAGTATTGCTAACCTTAAAAACTACTGTATTTCCTTTTCTATATTCCAAATACATTGGTTAATATATTCCCAGGTGCTTAGCGATATGGAGGCCTGGCAGCCATCATTGACTCAAGAAGAAGAAAAAGCCCTATGCTAATTAAAACTCTCAAAATACTCCAAAACTCTCTGTGCTGTTTATAGTTGAGAGGTAGTAAACAATCATGTGCATAGTGGCAGGAGTATGGATAATCCTGTCACACAAGCTAGTCTGTCAGCAGAGAGGTTTGACCTGAAACATCATTGTCCCACCCAGAGCAGGGAATTAGCAGCAATTATTGATACAACAAATGAAAAACCCTTCACCAATATAATTCCTAACCAACCCACTATACTAACAATTTCTAACTCCCCAAAAGAATTTGCCTTTAGTAAGTCTAAAACATCGCGTGCCTCTCAGATTGGGAGACATGTGGCCAGACAAACCTATACAGGCAGGCTAGATAACCTTCAGAGCAGTCCGTAAGCTGAAACAGTCTTGTCACGCCCAGAAATTTTTATTGCCTTGGAGCTGCATGTTTACTCCTTCTCCGAGAGAAATGGTTATGGGGGAGAGCCCCCCGTAAAGTCAGAGGTGTAGGTGAGAGCATAAAACAGACTCTGGTTTTGGGGTTAGATGCTCAGGAACAGGGGGTTTCCTGAGGCTTGATCACGCCTTTGCATGTGCCAAGCCTCCTTCCTCATGACCTTTGCCATGGGCGGAATTCCTCAGGCAGGCTCCTGGCAAAGAAGTAAAACTCTCACTGCTTGCAGATAACATAATCCTCTACATAGAACACCCTAAAGACTCCACCAGGAAATTACTACAGCTAATCAATAAATATAGTAAAGTTGCAGGATATAAAATCAACACACAGAAATCCCTTGCATTCTTCTACACTAATAAATGGAAAATAGAAAGGGAAATTAAGGAAGCAATTCCATTCACCATTGCAACGAAAATAATTAAATACTTAGGGATATATCTACCTAAAGAAACTAAGGACCTATATATAGAAAACTATAAAACACTGGTGAAAGAAATCAGGAGGACACTAATAGATGGAGAAATATACCATATTCATGGATCGGAAGAAACAATATAGTGAAAATGAGTATACTACCGAAAGCAATCTATAGATTCAATGCAATCCCTATCAATCTACCAACGGTATTTTTCACAGAGCTAAAACAAATAATTTTACAATTTGAATGAAAATGCAGAAAAACCTCGAATAGCCAAAGCAATCTTGAGAAAGAAGAATGGAACTGGAAGAATCAACCTGCCTGACTTCAGACTCTACTACAAAGCCACGGTCATCAAGACAGTATGGTACTGGCACAAAGACAGAAATATAGATTAATGGAAAAAAAAGAAGGCCCAGAGATAAATCCATGCACCTATGGACACCTTCTCTTTGACAAAGGAGGCAAGAATATACAATGGAGAAAAGACAATCTCTTTAACAAGTAGTGCTGGGAAAACTGGTCAACCACTTGCAAAACAATGAAACTAGAACATTTTCTAACACCATACACAAAAGTAAACTCAAAATGGATTAAAGATCTAAAGGTAAGACCAGAAACTATAAAACTCCTAGAGGAGAACATAGGCAAAACACTCTCAGACATACATCACAGCAGGATCCTCTGTGACCCACCTCCCAGAATATTGGAAAGAAAAGCAAAAATAAACAAATGGGACCTAATTAAAATTAAAAGCTTCTGCACAACAAAGGAAACTATAAGCAAGGTGAAAAGACAGCCTTCAGAATGGGAGAAAATAATAGCAAATGAAGCAACTGAAAAAAATAACTAATGTCAAAAATATACAAGCAACTTATGCAGCTCAATTCCAGAAAAATAAACGACCCAATCAAAAAATGGGCCAAAGAACTAAATAGACATATCTCCAAAGAAGACATACAGATGGCTAACAAACACATGAAAAGATGCTCAACATCACTCATTATCAGAGAAATGCAAATCAAAACTACAATTAGGTACCATTTCACACCAGTCAGAATGTCTGCGATCCAGAAGTCTACAAGCAATAAATGCTGGAGAGGGTGTGGAGAAAAGGGAACCCTCTTACACTGTTGGTGGGAATGAAAACTAGTACAGCCACTATGGAGAACAGTGTGGAGATTCCTTAAAAAATTGCAAATAGAACTGCCTTATGACCCAGCAATCCCACTGCTGGGCATACACACTGAGAAAACCAGAATTGAAAGAGACACGTGTAGCCCAATGTTCATCACAGCACTGTTTATAATAGCCAGGACATGGAAGCAACCTAGATGCCCATCGGCAGATGAATGGATAAGAAAGCAGTGGTACATATACACAATGGAGTATTACTCAGCCATTAAAAAGAATACATTTGAATCAGTTCTCATGAGGTGGATTAAACTGGAGTTGATTATACAGAGTGAAGTAACCCAGAAAGAAAAACACCAATACAGTATACTAACACATATATATGGAATTTAGAAAGATGGTAACGATAATCCTGTATGCAAGATAGCAAAAAAGACACAGATGTATAGAACAGTCTTTTGGATCTATGTGGGAGAGGGAGAGGGTGGGATGATATGGGAGAATGGCATTGAAACATGTACAATATCATATAAGAAATGAATCACCAGTCCAGGTTCGATACAGGATACAGGATGCTTGTAGCTGGTGCACTGGGATGACCCAGAGGGATGGTACGGGGAGGGAGGAGGGAGGGGGGTTCAGGATGGGGAACATGTGTACACCCATGGTGCATTCATGTTGATGTATGGCAAAACCAATACAATGTTGTAAAGTATTAGCCTCCAATTTAAATAAATAAATTTAAATTAGATTTTAAAAGTTGACCTGTAAAAATGGCATAAAGATTACTACTTTAATCCTTGAAAAAATAAAATAAAATACCTGCAAAAAAATAAAAAAAGATGTTTGTTGTTCCATTGTAAAACATGCATAAAATAAAATTTACCTTTTTAAACCATTTTTATGTGTGATAATACGTACATTCACATGGTTTTGCAACAATCACCACCATCCACCTCTAAAACGTTTTCCTCTTCCCTAGCTGAAACCCCACTTGCATTAAGCAACAGCTCTCCGCCCCACTCTCCCATCCCCTGGCAACCAGCATCCTACTTTCTCTGTCTGTGAATCTGACTGCAATTAGAATCTCATATAAGTGGAATCACACAGCATTTGTCTTTTTTGTGATTGGCCTATTGCCTAAGCATGATGTCTTCAAGATGTTTCCACGTTACAGCCTATGTCAGTATTTTCTTCCTGTTTAAGGCTAAATAATATTCCATTGTATGAATAGACTGGGCTTCCCAGGAACATAGTGATAAAGAATCCACCTGTCAGTGCAAGAGATGCAAGAGACACTAGTTTGATCCTTGGTTTAGGAAGAGCCTGTAGAGTAGGAAATGTCTACCCACTCCAGTATTCTTACCTGGGAAATTCCATGGACAGAGGAGCATAGTGGGCTACAGTTCATGGGGTCACAAAGAGTCAAATGTGACTGAGCAATAGAACATGCACATGCACACATGTACAGGACACATTTTTAAAATCAATTCATCTATAAATGGGAAAACTGGGTTGATTCCACTGCTACCATTTTGAATAATCCTCTTATAAAAATAAACATATAGGTATCTGTTTGACTCCCTATTTTCAGTTCTTTTGAATATGTATATGTAGAAGTAGAATTGCTGGATTTTATCATAATTCTGTTTAAATTTTCTGAAGGATTGCCATACTGTTTTCCATAGTGGCTGCACCATTTTATGTTCCCACTAGCAATATACAAGAATTCCACTTTTCTCTGCAACCTCTCCAACATTTGTTTTTATTATTTTTTTAATAATCGTTCAGTCATGTCTGACTGTTTGTGACCCCATGGACTGTAGCCCACCAGGTTCTTCTGTCCATGAGATTCTCCAGGCAAGAATACTGGAGTGGGTTGCCATTTCCTTCTCCAGGGGATTTTTCCTGACCCAGGGATCAAACCCGGGTTTCCAGCATTGCGATCAGATGCTTTCCCGTCTGAGCCACCAGGGAATCCCAATAATAATCATCCTAATGGGTACGCAAATACCTTTTAAAGTTTTGTCTAAACAGTCCTAGTGCTATGCATGTGCTGTGCCCATGTGGTCAGTCATGTCCAGCTCTGTGTGGCCCCATGGACTGTAGCCCACCAGGCTCCTCTGTCCATGGGATTTTCCAGGCAAGAATACTGAAGTGGGTTGCCATTTCCTTCTCCAGGGGATCATTCTTTACCACTGGTGCCACCTGGGAAGCCCAAATAGTCCTAACAATAAAGTAAATGCAATTCTAGTAAAGATAAATAAATGATCTTGTAACTTAACTTACCAGTTCCCAGCTTAAGTGTTTTCATATAGACAACAATATGGTACTAAAATTATGCAATATATTTGAGGTGCTATGTAAGGCTATAATGCCAATCATAGTAAATATGTAAGTATCAAATTAGAAGTGTGTACATTTTTACATAAATGTGTAAATTTATGTAATTTGATATGTGAAATGAATTTAATAATTAACAAAAGAGAATTCTCAAAAACCATAGCAAATTTCCATAATAGTGTCTAGTGTGTATCTCAGGGGCCCATGACCATATTTTGGCAATCACCTGGAAGGACTCTTATGACTTAACAATAAGTTAAACTCATGGGTGAGATTTATTTGAGCAAAGGATACAGGGCAGCAACAGTAGGAAAATACATACATTGGATTGTCCAAAAATTTCTTTGTGTTTTTCCACTAGGCCAAGCCAGTACACTGAGGCTGATAGAATTCCTCAGCCTAGGCTTCTAAGGCTTCCTTCTCTCTGCAAAGACCATAGGATTTGCTTTTCTTTCTATCCACAAACAACAAAGATACACACAAGATACTTGTACCTAAGGAAGCCCACTCAAGTCATGGGAACCATAGTGTGTAAATGGGCCTACTCCAAACTCAGCAATTCAAAACAACAAATAGTTATTCTCTCATAGCTAAGGAGACCACAATCTTGGTGGGTTAGCTAGGCGCCTCTGGAGGAAGGACCCTCCTGAGACTGCAGGCAAGCTATCTATCAGCTATAGCTGAATTATAAGAAATTTTAACTATGGAAGAGGATCCACTTCTAAGCTCATTCTCCTGGTGGTTGGCAGGCCTCGTCTCACAACACAGGCCCATTCACAGAGCTGCCTTGTACCACAGCAGATAAATCCCTGGAGGAGAGATATGAAAGAGGGAGAGAAAGAGGAGTGTGAACATGCAACATGAAGGCCATAGTGTTCTTACAACGATCTGCTTTGCACAAACCATTCTCGGAAGTCACATCCCATCACTTCTTTATGCTATTAGCAAGAAACAAGTAACTAAATCCATACCATATTCAACAGGAAGGGACTACGCAAGGGTTATCAGCTCCAGGATCTGGTTTCATTGCGTTCACCTTTGAGTCTGCTTCCACACACTGTAGAACGTCCACACAAAATTCTTGGCTTTTTAATATCTTATGTTACTAATGTTTCTTAAGTTACTCCAATACGTTGGCCACCTGATGAGAAGAGCCAATTCATTGAAAAAGACCCTGATGCTGGGAAAGTTTGAAGGCAGGAGGAGAAGGGGACGACAGAGGATGAGATGGTAGGATGGTATCACCGACTCGATGGACAAAAGTTTGAGCAAGCTCCAGGAGATGGTGAAGGACAAGGAAGCCTGGTGTGCTGCAGTCCATGGGGTCACAAGAGTGGGACATGACTGAATAACAGGAACAAGAATGATACTTACACAGTGGGGTGGGGTGGGGATTTTCATATTTCTAAAGGCCACTCTAGATTTAATGAATAGCCTGATCAGATAAATATGAGATTTTAAAAATAATCATTCTTATTGATCTCTGCCAAGTAACTAAATTGTGTTTCAGATGGGAATAAGAGTTCCTAGACCTTCACCCACTCTGTATTTAGGCTTCTTCACCCAACACTGAAACCTCAATTGACCTCTTCACTTTCTGCCATTAGAGTAGTACCATCTGCATATCTGAGGTTGTTGATATTTCTCCTGGCAATCTTGATTTCAGCTTATGATTCATCCAGCCCAGCATGATACTACTGTAATGGCAGAAGGTGAAAAGTAAATAAGAACCCTCTTGATGAAGGTGAAATAAAAGAGTGAAAAAGCCGGCCTAAAACTCAGCATTCAAAAAACTAAGACCATGGGCTTGGATCCCATCACTTCAGGGCAAATAGATGGGGAAAAAGTGGAAACAGTGGCGGGGGTAGGTGTGCTCCAAAATCTCTGTGGATGGTAACTGCAGCCATGAAATTAAAAAGCACTTGCCGCTTGAAAGAAAAGCTATGACAAACCTAGTGTATTAAAAAGCAGAGATATCACTTTGTCAACAAAAGTCCATCTATTCAAAGCTATGGTTTTTCCACTACTCACGTATGGATATAAGACCTGGACCATAAAGAAGGCTGAGCACCAAAGAATCAATGCTTTTTGATTGTAGTGCTGGAGAAGACTCCTGAGAGTCTCTTAGACAACAAGGAGATCAAAGCAGCCAATTCTAAAGGAAATCATCCCTGAATATTCATTGGAAAGACTGATGCTGAAGCTGAAGCTCCAATACTTTGCCATCTGGTATAAAGAGCCAACTCATTGGAAAAGATCCTGATGCTGGGAAAGATTGAGGGCAGGAAGAGAAGGGAGCAGCAGAGAATGAGATGGTTAGATGTCATCATTGACACTGTGGACATGAATCTGAGCAAACTCTGGGAGATAGTGAAGGACAGGGAAGCCTGGCGTGCTGCAGTCCATGGGGTCTCAAAAAGTCAGATGCAACTTAACTACTGAACAACGGCAATAAGTGACCTCAGATATTGGACTTTGACTTTATTTCTGTAGGGAAAGATTAGAAAAACACAGCTAATAAAAATGCCTGGCAGCTCGTTTTCAGATAATTATAATGAGATTATGTAAAGGAGAGCGTCACCATCCAATATCCTACACAGGTAATGATGCAAGTTAAATGGGGATGTGAGATAATTATATCCAATGATATAATTAAAAAGAACATCATTTAAGTTAATAACTCCCAACATAGATATGAACATAATAATCACTGGGAGTGCAAAATTTTAAAATCCCAAATATCTAATCCTGCACAAATTCTCTAAGTCAGAATTTCTGGGGTCTCCTTGTATGACTGAAGAAGGCCACAGGTGATTAAATTTTGTGAAGTCTTTTGGCTAGCCCATGAGCTAAAGAATGACTGTTTATGGCTTTTGTTGAAATCTTTTTTTCTTTATTTTGTCCTTTTGATTTTATTTTTGATATATATTTTTAATGGAAGTATAGTTGATTTACAGTGTGTTTTAGTTTCAGTTGTACAGCAAAGGGATTCAGATATATTTGTTGTTGTTTGGTCGTAAGTCATGCCTGACTCTTTTGTGACCCCATGGACTGTAGCCCGCCAGACTCCTCTGTCCTTGGGGTTTCCCAGGCAAGAATATTGGAGTGGGTTGCCATTTTCCTCTCCATCAGATATATTGGTTTAGCCAAAAAATTCACTTGGATTTTTCTGTAACATCTTATGGAAAAACTTGGACTTTTTGCCAACCCAATAGATAGATAGATAGATTCTTTTACATGTTCTTTTCCCATATTGTTGTTATCCAATCACTCAGTCACATCTGACTGTTTGTAACCCCATGGACTGCATGCAGCACTCCAGGCTTCCCTGTCTTTTTTACTATCTCCCAGAGATTGCTCAAACTCATGTCCATTGAGTCAGTGATGCCATCCAATCATCTCATCCTTTGTTCCCCCCTTCTCCTCCTGCCCTCAATCTTTCCCAGCATCAGGGTCTTCTCCAACAAGTTAGCTCTTCACACCAGGTGGCCAAAGTATTGGAGCTTCAGCTTCAGCATCAGTCCTTCCAATGAATATTCAGGGTTGATTTCCTTTAGGATACACTGGTTACTGAGGAGAGTTCCCTAGGCTATATAGTAGGTTCTTGTTATTTATTTTATATATGGCAGCATGTGTATCTTACTTATCCCACAAAGAGTGAAGGAGGGAAGAGCAGGCAGGTGCCTGGCCCAGTCTGACCTTCTCTCAGTTCTTTCTCTGAGTGTGATTGCACACGTAGGATCACACAGCTCACTGTTGAAGATGTGACCCTTTTCTCTCCCTCTAAACAGCCACTCTCAGGCCCTGAAGGGTTGAGTCTTGTACCCCATTTGGGAAATTCTCCACCGCTCAACCCAGGATCTATAGCTCAGTCAGTAAAGAATCTGCCTGCAATGCAGGAGACCCGGGTTCTTGTCCTGTGCTGGGCAGATCCCCTGGAGAAGGAAATGGCAACCCACTCCAGTATTCTTGCCTGGAGAATCCCATGGACAGAGGAGCCTGGAGGGCTACGGCCCATGGGGTGGAAAGAGTTGGACACGACTTAGCAACTAAACTACCACCATCACTTTGTATAAGTAGCTGCAAAGTCATGACCTGTTCAAGAGATTTGCCAGTCTCTTCCCTGAAATCTATATGAGCAAGAGAAATAGTAAATGACATTGTAAAATCTAATCATAGACCCCGCTGTGGAAAGAAAAGGTAAGAGGGAATGATGATAACAGGGATTCCAAGTAAAAGTCATAGAGCTGTCACAAGATCAGAGAGGCTTGGACTTGTTGGAGATAGGGAGGCAATTACAACTTTACTAACAAGAATCAGAGTGCCTTGGACTATAGAGCATTATTAAAGGAAAGAGCCAACATTAATAAATTTGAAATATGTTTTCATCATAGATTTCACACTACTTACTAATGGATTAAAGTGTTTCAGAGAAAGAAATCATGAATAATACCTCAGATTAAATGCAAGTATTTTAGTGAAGTATTTTGAACAGGAGACTCTTGGGCAGGATAAATTTTTTTTAAAAGTCTGTTCTTTAAAAATTTCAGGTATCTATTTGAAATTAATTTCCTATTGTCAGTTAAGTAGTTAGATGCTCAATATCTGGAATTTTATGGCAAGTTAAAGGATTATATATGTATAGATTCAGATAAAGACATGTTATGGACTCAACATCAACACAGATGTATACATGATATGATACAGAATAGAGATGCAGATAGAAGCAAGCATCTTGTTAGAGATGAGGAGGCTCTGTATTCATTGGCTGATTCTAAATTGCAATATTTTCTCTTTTTTTTTGCAATTTATCAACACCCAGGAAACAGTATACACACACACGTGCACACATTAGTTTGACCACATTACCCTTCTCTTCTATCACCCTGTGCCTGGCTTATGCTACCTTTCCTGATGCATGGACACCAGTCATTTGTTTGTCTTCCTGTCTTTTCATCACAGCAAACTCATCTCTGCCTGAAGATCTTTACATTAGTTTGTTCTTCTGACCTGGAGTATTCTTCTCTCTCATCTTCTCAAACTACAATGTCCCTCCAACAATCTACACTGAATTTCACTTCATTACTGCTGAATTTTATACTAGAAATGTCATAATATTTTCAATTCCAATTTTCTCCTATAGGTTGATGGTGGTCATCTCTCTTTCTATTCTTCTCCCAGCCTCTGTTATTTCCAGACAATGAAATGGCTTTGTCATTCATCTTTCATTGTTATTTAAATGTCATCGCTGTCAATACATAGGCATTTTCTTATACACTTTATTTTAAATTTAGTTACACAATCCAGTAAGAGAGATTCAAAATTATAAATGAAAACTGTCTTCATTCAATTCACATTTCATTAAATCAACAGAAGCTGTATTGGCAGATAGAGGCTCTGGGAAAATTACTGCAACATCCAGAGATGCCTTAATTATTGAAACCTCAAGCTGGAGTCTTTACAGAGATTTACACTCACAGTACAGAGAGTAGAAAACTTGAATAATTGATAAATTTACACATTGCACTGTTAATAACTGTTAATCACTGGTCCTGTAATAACAGGACCTTCAATTTTAAGATATGGCTTTTATCCATTTCTTTTGGAAAAAAAAAAAAAGAATGCCTGGTGCTTTCAGAAGGCACTAATGAATTCTTAAGATTTCACATTAAGGACTTGCATAGTCATTCGGTGGTCACAGCTCTGTGCTTCCAATGCAGGAGTGAAGGTTCAATCCTTGGCCCAAAAATAAGATCCCACATGCTGCATGGTGCAGCATTCCCTGTGAAAGATATTTCACATTAATTCTCATTAAAACACCAATGACTTTACAGCAATATGAAGTATGACTTCAGAGAATGTGATGTAAATGCCTTCTGATAACTATTGTTGGAAAAACTCAAATGAATCATACTTTAGATCAGTTTTGTCCAGTAAAATATCCCATGATGATGCAATATTCTCTAAACAAACTGTGTATTATATAACTATTAGTTGCTTACAACTATTGAGCACTTGAAATGTAGCCAGTGAAGCAGAGAAATTGATTTTATTTAAGTTTTTAAAACTACTTAGTATTTATAAATGGCCACATGGAGTTCCTGGCTACTGTATTAGTACAACTTAAAAAAAATGATTCCATATATTTATTATCATTATTATTTGGCTGTGCCATGAGACATGTGGGAGCTTAGTTCCCAGACAAGGGATCGAACCTGTGCCCCCTGTGGTAGAAGCACAGAGTCTTAACCACTGGAGATCCAGAAAAGTCCAAAGTACAACTTCAGATCTTTTAACTATCAAGACAATTTTTTTTTTTTTTAGAAAATTACACTTCTACTTAATTGTTATGATTGATTTTAACATCAGAGCATTTGGAGCTATGATTTTTTTTCAGTTTCTACTTCAGTCATCAAATTGCCAATATCCAATATATGAGAGATCAAATTGTCAAATCCATTGGATCATCGAAAAAGCAAGAGAGTTCCAGAAAAACATCGACTTCTGCTTTATTGAATACACCAAAGCCTTTAACTGTGTGGATCACACAAATTGTGGAAAATTTTTAAAGAGATGAGAATACCAGATGACCTTACCTGCCTCATGAGAAGTCTGTGTGCAGGTCAAAAGCAACAGTTAGAAATGGACATGGAACAACAGACTGGTTCCAAATAGGAAAAGGAGTACGTCAAGGCTGTATATTGTCACCCTGCTTATTTAACTTATATGCAGAGTACATCATGCTAAATGCCTGGCTGGATGAAGCACAAGCTGGAATCAAGATTGCTGGGTGAAATATCAATAACCTCAGATATGCAGATGACACCACCCTTATGGCAGAAAGCAAAGAAGAACTAAAGAGCCTCCTGATGAAAATGAAAGAGGAGAGTGAAAAAGTTGGCTTAAAACTCAACATTCAGAAAGCTAAGATCATGGCATCTGGTCCCACCACTTCATGGCAAATAGATGGAAAAACAATGGAAACAGTGAGAAACTTTATTTTTGGAGCTCCAAAACCACTGCAGAGGTGATTGCAACCATGAAATTAAAAGATGTTTGCTTGTTCCTTGGAAGAAAAACTATGACCAACCTAGACAGCATATTAAAAAGCAGAGACATTACTTTGCCAACAAAGGTCCATCTAGTCAAGGCTATGATTTTTCCAGTAGTCATGTATGGATGTGAGAGTTGGACTGAGTGCCAAAGAATTGATGCTTTTGAACTGTGGTGTTGGAGAAGACCCTTGATAGTCTTTTGGACTGCAAGAGATCCAGCCAGTCCATCCTAAAGGGAATCATTCTTGAATATTCATTGGAAGGACTGATGCTGAAGCTGAAGCTCCAATACTTTGCAGAAGAAGGGTTTGACAGAGGATGAGGTGGTTAGATGGCATCACAGACTTGATGGACATGAGTTTAAGCAAGCTCCAGGAGTTGGTGAAGGACAGGGAAGCCTGGAGTGCTGCAGTCCATGGGGTTGCACAGAGTTGGACACATCTGAGTGACTGAACTGAACTGAACTGAACCTCAGTCATGCAAGATATTGGGGGAAAGTTTTATTAGATTTTCAAGAAATCTATTTTTAAGACTTCTTTTGGAATGTTAAATATATGACTTTTAGACTTTCCTTTGAATGACAATTTATATTTTCAGATTATATAAGAATAAACTTTAAATTAGGCTTCCCTAATGGCTCAGTGGGTAAAGAATCCACGTGCAATGCAGGAGACTCAGGAGACATGGGTTCGATCCCCTGGTTGGAAAGATTCCCTGGTTTGGAAAGATCCCCTGAAGGGGATGGGAACCCACTCCAGTATTCTTGCCTGGAAAATCCCATGGACTGAGGAGCCTGGCTGCTACAGTCCAAAAGGGTCAAAAAGAGTCTGACATGACTGAGTGACTAAGCATGCAGGCAAGCTTTAACCTGGAAAGAGTGTGCTGAGAAGTCAGGTTTTTCTAACAGAAAGATCTGAGGAAAGGAAAGCTTTAGAAAAATAGGAAAACAAACGCATTTTCTTTTATAATAAAGTTAAGATTTTTAAAAAGCTAATACTTGAATTTCACAATACTCAAGTAAATCCAAAAATAAACAAAATACGCTCCTTTATAGGACTTTGTAAATTTTAAAAAATCGTCCTCAAAGGAGAAACAAATAAAATTATGATAAATAATCAAAAGTGCCTTCCCATTTGTAAGGGAAAGTTTTAATTATTAAATAGCTTTTGTCAGGACAGTCAGAAATCCCATTTCTTAAAACCCAATAGACTACAAATTATAGCTATACCTGTTATATTTAAAAAATATATTTCAAAATCAAATGCATGAAATTTAAGAATGGGACACACAGGAATTGTTTATTAGTTTTAAAATAGTAGAATTTTTTAAAAATCCATTAGTTAGGCTGGAAACTTGGATGTATTTTGCTAAAAATACCACATTGATCTCCAGATGGTTAGTTTGGCAAAAATTCTTGAGCCATAAGTGATAATATAAATATCTGTTATTTGCAGAGCACATTGATGTCATTAACTTGTTCTGAACCACCAAAAAATTTAAAAAAAATTTTAGAGGTTCAAATTCAGATTTTTGGAGTTCAAAGGGTAAAAAATCTGCCTACAATGTGGGATACCTGGGTTCTATCCCTTGTTCAGGAATATCCCTTGGAGAAGGGCATGGCAACCCATTACATTATTCTTGCCTGGAGAATTCCGTGGACAGAGGAGCCTGGTGGGCTACAGTCCATGGGGTCACAAAAAGTCAGACATGACTGAGCAGGTAACACACACACAATCCATCTCTTAAACCTAGAATTTGGGATACTTATATAAGCATAATAGAACTCAGTCAACATAATAATTATTAATCCAGGGAGTCAATCATCCAATAATTGTTACTTAAAACCCTTGCAAATCAAAACACTCATCATCTTTCAAGCAGTATGGGTTAATATAAAAATGCATGTGCCTTACTTCTAGTGGACCCACCTGGGACCCACCCTCAGCCAATGACTGAAGGCAGAGTGTGCTACCAGCCTTATCAGACTAGCGATCAGCCATGGTGTGTTCTCTAAGAACTCACAGTTCTGCGACTATGTGCTTGTAAAGGAGGTGGAAAAGGAAAGTCTTAGATAGGATGCACACACAAAGAAATTCATTCTAGCTTTCCAGTGCTCCAAGGTCTTTGGATTCTTTTAATTATGACAAGAATTTTGAATGTTATGGAAATAATTAGAACTCTCTCAATGACTTAATTTAGACATAGAATCTAGAATCTCTAGTAAGTGTACTTGCACTAATATATCCAGTCCCTGCTATAATTACATTATCCTCCCACTGATTTGTTGTTGTTCAGTCACTCAGTCATATCTGACTCTGCAACTCCATGAACTGCAGCACACCAGGCCTCCCCGTCCTTTGCTCAAACTCATGTCCATTGAATCCATGGTATCATCCAACTATCTCATCCTCTGTTGTCCGCTTCTCCTCCTGCCTTCAGTCTTTCCCAGTTTCAGTCTTTAAAATGTCTCCGAGTCTCAGGCTGGCTTGGGAAGCCTAGTATTGTGCTGAGTTTCATTTCTCAATCTTTTCATCTTATATTTCACCATTTTCCATCTTCAGGCTCTGACTTGTTCATCATCAATGCACTAAATTTTTATGAGACCTTGTGAGACTATGAATTGAACTGACATTTTATCTCGGCCACTCACAATATCAATAGCTGAGTTTGTTTTTTAAGTATCTTTGTTGTAGGCTGGAAGAGATAAGAGATTGTCTCAATGGTTCAAGAATGAGCTAGGGATGGAAGCTTTGGAGGATTTCATTGTCTTTCTTCTCTAATCTGTCTGTACTGCTGTGCTTGCTTAGTCCCTCAGTTGTGTCTAACTGTTTGCAAGCCCATAGACTGTAGCCCGCCAGGCTCCTTTGTCCACGGAGATTCTCCAGGCAAAAATACTGGAGTGGGTTGCCATGCCCTCCTCCAGGGCATCTTCCCAACCCAGGGACTGAACCCAGATCTCACACATTGCAGGTGAATTCTTTACCGTCTGAGCCACCACGGAAATGCAAGAATACTGGAGTAGGTAGCTTATCCCTTCTCCAGGGGAACTTCCAGACCCAGGAATTAAACCGGGGTCTCCAGCATCGCAGGTGGATTCTTTGCCAGCTGAGCTACCTGGGAAGCCCCTAGGCTGTCTAGTTCTGGCTAAATATGGCATTACCCCCTCTCAGAACCGAATCTTTGCCCTTGGTTCTTGAATTCACCAAGCCCTCATGCTGGGTCTCTGTATCAGTCTGGGTCCCAAGAGGTAAAAGAACTATCAAAAGGAGCCAGAGAGGAAAGGTTAATTAAGGCTGCTTTAAAAGTTGCAAGCAGAATTAATTGATCCATCCCAGAACTAGTGAGAGAAGACTGTTAACAACCTGAACTCAGTTAGAGAGTAGCCCTGCAACCCCCACCTCACCCCTCTGCCAAATCCAAGCTCTGCCCAGACTCTCAAGGAGTGACCTTATCAGGTGCTGAGAATGTAATTAATGAAGTTAAGATGAAGTCACACCGGAGTTCGTGACTTCTTAATTCATATGGCTAGTGTCCTTATGAGGAAAGAAGGGACACCTCAGTTGGTAAAGAATCTACCTTCAAGGTGGGAGACCTGGGTTTGATCCCTAGGTTGGGAAGATCCCCTGGAGAAGGGAAAGGCCACCCACTCCAGTATTCTGGTCTGGAGAATTCCATGGACTATATGGGGTCACAAAGAGTTGGTCACGACTAAGCAACTTTCACACTTCACATAGAAGCTTAACAGTGTTGGGATAGCTTCAGGTGAACAGCTGAGGGGACCCAGCCATGCATATACACGTATCCATTTTCCCCCAATTCCCTCTCCCATCCAGACTGTCACATAACATTGAGCAGAGTTCCCTGTGCTATGCAGTAGGTGCTTGTTGGTTATCCATTTTAAATATAGCAGTGTGTACATGTCCATCCCAAACTCCCTAAATATCCCTTCTCCCTAGCAACCATACTTTCATTCTCTAAGTCTCTTTCTGTTCTGTCAATAAATTCATTTATATCATTTCTTTTTATATTCCACATATAAGGAATGTCATATGATATTTCTCCCTCTCTGACTCACTGCACTCTGTATGACACTCTCTAGGTCCATCCATGTTGCTGCAAATGGTGCTATTTCATTCTTTTTAAATGACTAATATTCCCCTGTATAAATGTACCACATCTTTATCCATTTCTCTGTTGATAGACAATTTAGGTTTCTTTCATGCAAACCCTGTCTTTTAATGATTTTAAGCCAAGTGATAACTCCATTAGCTATTTTTTTTCCATTTGGTGCTATTATAGGATATTGAGTAACTCTTGAATTGAGGAGGGAGAATCTGGCTTTAAACATGGACAAGCATGAGTGTGGTGAAGTGATCACAACCACTGCAAACCTCACACCATGTGAAAAATCTGCTACCCACGTGATGCCTGCACACCCCCTCCCACCCACCCCCCACCCCTCTCCACGAAGCCAGGCTGGACATCAATCCCGGCACAACTGGTTGAACACTGGCTTCCACCTTTCACAGCTGATTGCTGCTTGATACTGAAATTGAAATATCTTGGGACCGCTACCCAAATGCAGATTAAAAACAATCTATCCCCACATATTCTTCCTCCTTTGCTCTCCCCCTCCCTTGCCATTTTTTTTTGCATTATTATTTTTTCCACATTCCATTTCCAGAGAAGGATACTTGTCTGATCAAATATAGATCCCACTGCTTTGCTCCAGCTGCAAGTAGTAGGGGATGCAGTTGAGGCGTAGTTTCCTATTCTACCCAAGCTTTAAAAAGAGATTTGGTGACTGGGCATACAAAAGATTACACTCCTACCATTTCTTTTAAGGAACTATTATACAAGCCTCCACATTTATTATTCATATCCTTCTTTTACAATACATTGTTCTCAATTAATGTAGAAAATTTCATCCCAAACAAGTTGAGTTAATTATTACATAAGGAATTTTTAAACAAGAAATATTAAGTAAAGTATTTCTAATTTTCAAAAATATGCTCTGCACACCAACTCCTAGTATCCTTGGAATTATATGAAGAGTTCAAGATTCCGTGAAATTAATTAATTGTTTGTTTTAACAACTTACATACTAAATTGGCTAAAAAGTGAGAAAATTTGAAAACAATAATTAAAACATGAATAAAATAGTTTCTTAAAATATTATTAAGCCTGACCTAAAGAATTAGAATGTAAAACTGAGAGATACAATCTCAGTTACACAAAAGCTTGGATGGTTTTTATATTTTTCTATTTTTGTTCTCTGAAATTTGAAACTGGGAGTCACTTGTGGAATCACTTCATACTCACATGACCTCAGAGAGCAGCCCTGAAACACTTATCCTCAACATCTCAGAGCGCTCAAACACATGGTAGAACTCACCTTCCTGAATTTTCACAAGCTTCAGTTTGAAGAACATTTATGCACAAGGAGAATGTTCCTTCCTCAGAAGATTGGGCACAGCAGTAAGACTAAGACCTTGCCTTCTGCCTTCTGGTAACCATCTACCTCCACCGTTAAGAAAACCCAGACACTCACCAACCCTTGCCCCTGACACTGTCAGCCTTATCATTCACCACAGTCTATCTAGAGTTCATTAAGACCTTAGGATGGTTCAATACAGTTATCAAGGAAATTCAGACTTCTCAGTTTCTCCACCAGTCACCAAGGAATAACCCTCTTGAGGCTCTATATACCTCTGTCCTGTACCTTTCTCCATCTCTATACCATCTCTGAAAGCACATCCCTTCTGGAAATCAAGGGCATTGTCAGTGAAAGCCCTGTATCCTGATCCTGTTCTCTGACTGCTCCCTTCTTCTTTCGCTCTTATGATAACCTGGGTTTACACGGCAGACACCATTTCCCTTGGGGTCTCCTAGCCCTGGCTGCTCTTCTTCCCAAGATATTCTGTCTCCCTGAACCAGGAGGTGAGGTTCAGGGATTCTCATGACAGCTTTTCTACAACTGATCCTCCTTCAGCCTCTGAAATATCACTGTCATCGTTATTATTATAATCATTATTTCACCAACTACTTACATTATTGCTATCATGTCTTTAACTCTTGGGTCATGGTTATCATTCCTGGATGATTCTAGCACCAAACTTACTGTCCATTTCTAAAAATTTACTTCTCAGTGCCTTGCTCAGTCACTAAGTCACGTCCAATTCTTTGTGATCCCATATACTGTAGCTCACAAGGCTTCTCTGCCCATGGGATTTTTCAGGCAAGAATACTGGAGTGGGTTGCCATTTCCTCTTACATCTTGGTTATTTCAGTCTCTATGCAGATGGTCTTTTCTGCATCAGACCTCTCAGTTCTTTGCACTCCTCTCCACTATCAACCTTGCCTTCCTCTCTCAGTTCCAAGTCAATGTTTTAGAATTAGCTGTTATCTGTGACTTGCAACGCATGCCTAATTGCCTCCAAACAACCTACTTTCCAGCCAACTTCCACTTGTATCTCACCCCTAACAAACATTCTACCCCAACAAAACATCTAGGGAGGGTGACATCTAGTTAGGATTAATAATACCATCTTCCCATCATTCTTCATCCTCCATAACAGTAAAGAATCTAGGTTAAATTTCAAGTCAAGCACCAGGCAAAAATCTTCAGACCTCATCTATACCATTGAAACTGGAGGTGTAGAGAGAAACATGGAATCAATCTGACTGGTATCATTTCCTCTCCCATGATTTTCCTGGTCCTCCTCATCTGATTCTACCTGACTGTTGTTTCACACACATGACACGAAAACACACTATATAACCCATGCATTTCTTAGGGCTATATTTTTTTTAATTTTTATTTTTACTTTATTTTACTTTACAATACTGTATTGGTTTTGCCATACATTGACATGAATCCACCACGGGTGTACATGCATTCCCAAACATGAACCCCTCTCCCACCTCCCTCCCCATAACATCTCTCTGGGTCATCACCGTGCACCAGCCCCAAGCATGCTGTATCCTGCATTGGACATAGACTGGCGATTTGATTCTTACATGATAGTATACATGTTACAATGCCATTCTCCCAAATCATCCCACCCTCTCCCTCTCCCTCTGAGTCCAAAAGTCCGTTATACACATCTGTGTCTTTTTTCCTGTCTTGCATACAGGGTCATCATTGCCATCTTTCTAAAGTCCATATATATGTGTTAGTATACTGTATTGGTGTTTTTCTTTCTGGCTTACTTCACTCTGTATAATCGGCTCCAGTTTCATCCATCTCATCAGAACTGATTCAAATGTATTCTTTTTAACGGCTGAGTAATACTCCATTGTGTATATGTACTACTGCTTTCTTATCCATTCGTCTGCTGATGGACATCTAGGTTGTTTCCATGTCCTGGCTATTATAAACAGTGCTGCGATGAACATTGGGGTACATGTGTCTCTTTCAATTCTGGTTTCCTCAGTGTGTATGCCCAGCAGTGGGATTGCTGGGTCATAAGGTAGTTCTATTTGCAATTTTTTAAGGAATCTCCACACTGTTCTCCAAAGTGGCTGTACTAGTTTGCATTCCCACCAACAGTGTAGGAGGGTTCCCTTTTCTCCACACCCTCTCCAGCATTTATTGCTTGCAGACTTTTGGATCGCAGCCATTCTGACTGGTGTGAAGTAGTACCTCATTGTGGTTTTGATTTGCATTTATCTAATAATGAGTGATGTTGAGCATCTTTTCATGTGTTTGTTAGCCATCCGTATGTCTTCTTTGGAGAAATGTCTATTTAGTTCTTTGGCCCATTTTTTGATTGGGTCATTTATTTTTCTGGAATTGAGCTGCATAAGTTGCTTGTATATTTTTGAGATTAGGTGTTTGTCAGTTGCTTCATTTGCTATTATTTTCTCCCATTCAGAAGGCTGTCTTTTCACTTTGCTTATAGTTTCCTTTGTTGTGCAGAAGCTTTAATTTTGATTAGGTCCCATTTGTTTATTTTTGCTTTTATTTCCAGTATTCTGGGAGGTGGGTCATAGAGGATCCTGCTGTGATTTATGTCGGAGAGTGTTTTGCCTATATTCTCCTCTAGGAGTTTTATAGTTTCTGGTCTTACGTTTAGATCTTTAATCCATTTTGAGTTTATTTTTGTGTGTGGTGTTAGAAAGTGATCTAGTTTCATTCTTTTACAAGTGGTTGACCAGTTTTCCCAGCACCACTTGTTAAAGAGATTGTCTTTACTCCATTGTATATTCTTGCCTCCTTTGTCAAAGATAAGGTGTCCATAGGTGTGTGGATTTATCTCTGGGCTTTCTATTTTGTTCCATTGATCTCTATTTCTGTCTTTGTGCCAGTACCATACTGTCTTGATGACTGTGGCTTTGTAGTAGAGCCTGAATTCAGGCAAGTTGATTCTTCCAGTTCCATTCTTCTTTCTCAAGATTGCTTTGGCTATTCGAGGTTTTCTGTATTTCCATACAAATCTTGAAATTATTTGTTCTAGTTCTGTGAACAATATGGCTGGTAGCTTAATAGGGACTTAGGCCTATTTTTAATTGGTTCAATATTTCTCTGCTAGAATATTATCAAAAGGTAGGGATATTTGCCCATTTTATTCACTGATGTAATAACCCAAGACCTGAGAAATGCCTTTGTGTTATAGTGCTCAGTAATTATTTTGAATTCATATATCACATATGAATTGTGTTCAGTCCTGTCCAACTCTGTGGCCCCATGGACTGTAGCCCACTAGGCTCCTCTGCTTATGGAATTTTCCAGGCAAGAATACTGGTGAAAGTGAAAGTAATTCAGTTGTATCCAATTCTTTGTGACCCCATGGACTATGTAGTCCATGGAATTCTCCAGGCCAGAATACTGGAGTGGATAGCCTTTCCCTTCTCCAGGGGATCTTCCCAACCCAAGGATCAAACCCACGTCTCTTGTGTCACCTGCATTGACAGGCAGATTCTTTACCACTAGTGCCACCTGGGAAGCTCTTATCACACATCATAGGTTGAGACAAAATTTAACATTTTGAACCACAAGGAAGAGCCAAATGCCAACCTTAATGTGATTCCTTTCAGCAGTTGTAAGTATCTGTGGAGGACTAGAAGAGGGTTCTATTTCTCATCACAAAAATGATAGCATAATAATTCACATTGATAGTATACTCATTGCTGGAAAGCACCATATAATTTACATGTCCATAAGACACTCTTCAATTAAACTAATAAAAATTAACTTTATGCCAGTAAAAAAGAAATAGTACTCAACTATTATGACACTGCATTGCCACATAACCTCATCCTCGCTGTCATGACTTGTTCAAAATTCTCCTCAGCTTGAGCAAACTGATGCATAATAATTTCCTGTGTATTACTTTACCTAAGATCTTCAACTCCAGTCCCATCTCATGACATGTTAAGGCATATAATAGACTATGTGTAAGAACTTTGCATTTTTGTTATCCATGTTTAAAATACCAAGCTAACAAACCTATAATCAGATCAGAAAGCCATTTCCAAAGACATTGCTTTATTTTGGAAGGGAAAAATCTCCAGAAGACATTAAATCTGGAGACCTAATTCGTACAGAAATGCTATTTATTATTTCCAGAAAGTGATTTGCATCTCCCTAGCTTGTAAATCCTCAGGGGCTGGGGCCACACTCAAGAGAGTTCCTTTCTCCCTGCCAAGGGTTCTTTACTGCAGTCGTGGGGGCCCGGTGGGCACAGGGAAAGTGTTGATGATGGCAACATCAAATTACATTGTCTTCGAGGCATTATCTACAGTAACTGCACATCCTATTCTTATTAGTGCATTATATCTTGATAAAGGATTTGTCTCAATAAGCCTGTAGCACTAACTTACTTGAATTGATTATATATATCACAGTTTAAATGGCTTTCATCTGACCTATTTTAAATTCATTGCTTTATAATTTCTTTATGAGACAGGATAAGTAGGAGTAGGCAAGAGGATTCTCTTCTATTACATTGTGATTTTTATGCATCGGAGCATATTTTCCCTGTGTCAAAGTCAGTGAGGTCTATTTTTCACATTTAAGGAATTATACAGGGGGAAAAAAAGTTAAATATGATAAATTAAATTCATTTACTGATTTCTATAAGTAATTTACACTTTTTTCCACAAAAGTAGCAGTTACTCATTAACCACCTGATTGGCTCATACCCCTGTACACACGCAGGCATGCACGCACATACATACACACCAAGTTAATGATTCTTTTAATAGCATTGTTTTTTATAATCATCTTCATAGGACTTTATGAATATCTGCTTCACTATGTCTGCTGGATGTCTTCTTTTTATCTAAAGTAAATAGTATAAATCTTCCTAATTTCATTTATAAATCTACCCCATATCTCTTCATTCTTTGATAATCTGTCCTGAGGTTATCTTTTAAGACGTATGTAGGTTAATCTGAACCTACTTCCCCCAAGGAGTCCCCAAGAGTTCACCTCAACTCCTTTCTTTACTGTAGGGACTGAATAAATTGTTTAAGAATAATAAATCTTCCTGATCCAGCTCCTTTTTTTTTTTTTTATGTGTACTTAGATCTTAGAAAAACATACTTTTCAGTATATTTATCATAGAGTTTTATTTAAGAGCATGCATACGAGGGTTAATAACTAAAGGAGAGAAAATCAGCATGTTTTAACCATGGTGAATTGTGTTTTTATTTCTAATTAAATGGAACTAAAGCATATTTTTAGCAAATGTTCCTTGTTTTGTTGCCTGTTCTCAATTTTTTATTTTGTTGTTAATTTCTTGACATAATTAATTCCACATATATATATACACACATACGTGTGTGTGTGTGTGTGTGTGTGTGTGTGTGTGTGTGTGTGTGTGTGTATTTCTAAATCCAACTTATTTCCAAGAATCTGAGCATTAGCTCATTGAAATGTCTGTTAAAATGTATCTCCCCCCTCTGGCTCTCATGCAATTAATGACTGTAAGATTCATGTTTTATGGCTTGACAAATTCAAACACTAGCAACTTGCTTATTTCTTTATTTATATTTTTTAATTTTTAAGTTAGGATATGTCAAAACCTACCACTTAATTTTTTGAAAACAGTATATCCACTCAATTTTCCCTGAGCAATTTTTCCTGTGATTTTTTTTTTTTTTTTTCCGTTTGATTGTTTTTCTTCACACAATTATTTGGAAATCCTTCCAGGAAAAAAAAAATCTGGAACTTTAAGTAGTAATGTATCTATTAGAATAAAGGAAACAGTGTAAAAACATATTTAAACATTTTTAGTTTATTTTCCTTTTTCAATTAAAATTTCAGATTAAATATTATTTTTTAGGATTTGGTCATTTTATGGTTATAGTCATGTAGTGTGCTTTCTTTCTGATAAGTTTGAAACAAGACAGGAATCACATTTTTAACATATTAATATAATTGCTATATTTGATTTTTCCATAGATATTTCTGTATTTCAACCCAAATACATTAATCAGCCTATCACAAAATAAAATCATTGATTGAGATTATTGTCCTTGATTTAAATATCACTAATGTTTTTGTCAGGCTTCTCAGGTGGCTCAGTGGTAAATAATCTGCCTGCAATGCAAGCATTGCATTAATAAAATGTTAATAACATTTAATTATATTAATTAACATAATTAAATTACATTAATAATATGTTTGATTGATTATGTTAATAGCATAATATTAATAAAATGCTATTTCATTAAATAATAAGATTTCTTTTATAACACTGAGACACAAAATGAAAAGAAGTCTTTTCCATTCATTTGCAGAAGAACCCTCTTTGTCCTATTTTAATGAGATACTAATCTTTTCACTTGTTAAGTCCTCTTCCTGTATCTGCTCTGCACCTCTTACTGTCTTTCTCTTCTGGCTTCCACTAACGTTTCACTGCCAAAGGAAGCACTTTAAATAGCACAGCTGATCTTTGCATTGAGAGAGTAGGGATGTCTTATCATACCCCAAAATGACATATTAGGGCCTCCCTCTATTTCGACATTTGTTATCCTTTTTCAGTATACATCATCTCCACACTAAGTTCAGAATAACTCTTTAACCAACCGATAGAATTCTGTGTAGTTTAAACATGACTCCTTCCACAACCAGTGGCGTTGGAAGCAAGCTTTTAACCATCTACGTAGACACAGTGTATATTAGAGAATCAAGACTCCCCACTAGCTGCCAAGCAGGACTTATGTAAGAATCCTTCCTAGGATTTTATAAACCCAGGTGGTTGCTGTGTCCATCATTTCTGAGTTGTTTTACTTCTGAGCTCAATAAGTCTATGAGTTCAAAGATTTTCCACCACAAATCCATTCTAGCCTCATGAGAGAGGGAAATATTACACAGAACACTTATATTAGTTAAATGGATATTTACAAATGAAGGGCTGCCTGCGCTTTTCCTTTCAGGCTGTTGAAAGAGAGGATGGAATGCCCAGAAGTACCACAGAGAAGACTGTATGTATGTGCCCAGTAACTCAGTTGTGTCTGACTCTGTGTGACTGTGTAGACTGTAGCCGACTGTATGTATGTGCCCAGTAACTCAGTTGTGTCTGACTCTGTGTGACTGTGTAGACTGTAGCCTGCCAGGCTCCTCTGTCCATGGAATTCTCCAGGCAAGAACACTGGAGTGAGTTTCCATTTCTTCTTCCAGGGGATCTTCCCGACCCAGGGATCAAATCCTCATCCTGCATTGCAAGTGGATTCTTTACCTCTGAGCCACCAGGGAAGTATGCAGCCAACCAAAGTCTGAACAGGAGTGAGAAGAAAGGCAAATGAAATAGGAGATCACCAGAATAAAGGCATCAGTGCGCCATGGAAGCATAGACAATGAGAGAAATTAATCTGCAGAAATGTGATGCTCATTTAAAGAATCCTTGGAGAGATGTGTCCATTACACCTCAGTCGAGGCATGAAACAGCATATTTAATAGTGAGAAATCTGACAGAAAAGCTCCCAATGGGCTGCAATAGGTCAAATACAAAACCATCCATTAAATCCCCAATACTGTTATGGAAATAGACAATATTGCAATGGAAATATCCAGATTTCTTTCCAGTTTGTAGGAAATGCGGGTATTTGTTGTTCAGTTGCTCAGTTGTGTCCCTCTCTGCAACCCCATGGATGGCAGCATGCCAGGATTCCCTGTCCTTCACTGTCTCCCGGATTTTGTGCAAACTCATGTCCATTGAGTCGATGATGACATCCAACCATCTCATCCTCTGTCGTCCCCTCAATATTTCTGTCCTGCCCTCAATCTTTCCCAGTATCAGGGTCTTTTCCAATGTGTCCTCAAGGATAGAAAATGGAATTCAGCACTGCTGCTGCTGCTAAGTCACTTCAGTCATGTCTGACTCTGTGAGACCCCATAGACAGCAGCCCATGAGGCTCCCCTGTCCCTGGGATTCTCCAGGCAATAACACTGGAGTGGGTTGCCATTTCCTTCTCCAATGCATGAAAGTGAAAAGTGGAAGTGAAGTCTCTCAGTCGTGTCCAACACTTAGTGACACCATGGACTAGGAGGACTCAAATTAGGAGTCTACAAGAAAATAGCCTACAAGAAAACAAACTGTCCTGGATCTTTAAATAAAGTCAATGTCACAGACAAGTGGTGGGATTCTCCTAGACTAAGAGGTTAAACAGACATAATCAACTGGAAAGGTTGAAACTATATTAGAGCCTGATTTGGATTTTCAATAGCAAAAAAATATTTCTTACAGCCATCAGGTAAATTTCAATGTGAACTCCATACAAGATGAAATTAAAATTGTTTTTATTTTTCAAGTTTGATAAATGCACTGCTATTGATGGCTATTTTAAATAATTAAAAATTTCAGAATCTGTAGTGTTACATGAAAAGAAGGGGTAAAATGGGAGAAAAAAGTGAAGATCTTCTTTCAAGAAAGCTGCTAATTAATATAAAGTGGTGAAAACCCTGAGTTTCACAATGGTGTGTTTCAAATAATTCCTTCAGGAAATATTAATGTCTCAGGGAACCATTGTTAAGGATGGTAATTGGCCCCTTTCTTCCTAAGATGAATGCCAATACATTTAGACGTGAAGCTATATGATTTCAGAATTGTGCTTTCAAATGTACATCACGTGGGTGTTGTGTGTGTGTGTGCGTGTGTGCGTGCATGCGTGAAAGAGAGAGGACAAATATGGCCAGTTGTCAGCAGTTTTCTTTTATCTACTTGGTAGTATTTTTTCAGCATCTATTTATGTTTGAAAATTTTCTCTAAGTAGGAGAAACTTAGACTAAGGGATCTTATGTCACTCTTCAAAAAAAGAAAAAAGAAAAAACCTCTTTATCTTGAAAAGACACTGCAAAATCAAGCTGATTAGAATGTAGAGATAATGCAATATATTTACATATATTCCTGACCAGAGTCCTGGTCAGGAAGAAGATGGACAGATTAGATAAACAGATGATAGATGCAATGATAGAAAGATGGATGATAGGTGGAAATAGATAGATGATAGACATAATTGTCTCTGATTTTGAATATGCTATCTAGGTTGGACATAACTTTTCTTCCAAGGAGTAAGCGTCTTTTAATTTCATGGCTGCAGTCACCATCTGCAGTGATTTTGGAGCCCCCAAAAATAAAGTCTGTCACTGTTTCCACTGTTTCCCCATCTATTACCCATGAAGAAGGCTCAGCGCTGAAGAATCGATGCTTTTGAACTGTGGTGTTGGAGAAGACTCTTGAGAGTCCCTTGGAATGCAAGGAGATACAACCAGTCCATTCTGAAGGAGATCAACCCTAGGATTTCTTTGGAGGGAATGATGCTGAAGCTGAAACTCCAGTACTTTGGCCACCTCGTGAGAAGAGTTGACTCATTGGAAAAGACTCTGATGCTGGGAGGGATTGGGGGCAGGAGGAGAAGGGGATGACAGAGGATGAGATGGCTGGATGGCATCACTGACTCAATGGACATGAGTCTGAGTGAACTCTGGGAGTTGGTGACGGACAGGGAGGCCTGGCATGCTGCGATTCATGCGGTCGCAAAGAGTCAGACACGACTGAGCGACTGAACTGAACTGAACTGAGACATAATTGAGAGGTATAGATGATAAATCGATATAGATGACACACGCATACATACATACATGATAGAAAGACAGATAGGTGGGTGAATAGATTTTTAGACAGATAATTTAAAAATGTAGACCCACATCACATGGAAATAATTAAGAAGGAATTTTCCTGTTTATTTAAGCATGTTGTCATCAATAATAAGTAGTTCAGCGACCATCCTCAAACTGTATTATACTGTGAACCTAGGCTATTTATAAAATATTGTGGATTGATTTAACATTTTTAATGAAATCAAAATATCTCACAATAGTTTAACCCCAATGTGAAAACCATTTCACGAAGAGTAGCTTTCAACAATATTCATTTCTACCCTAAACTAGAAATTCATAGGTTGTGTAAGTGACAAAGCAATGGCTGTTTTCTATTGTGGAGCTAATAAATGACTTGATATTTTTATCCCACAGAAGTGTTTTAGTTTAGGTAGCTTATTTTTACAATTTCAAGGGAGTGCAGATGTCACTGAATGTCTTGGGGAACATTAATAAAATGTGATGACAACAGCTTTTAATACTAGAAACACTTATCACAGTGGGCCTGACTTCTGAGTAATCAGGAGATGCCAAAAAAGATGATGTTGAACAGAGCTGAAAGCTGTGCAGATTCCCATCATTCTGTACTCTTAGAAGACTCTGAGTTGAGCCCTCTGGAGCAGTCTTCAAAATGCAGCAGGTAATATATCAAATGTAAATGCTATTTTAGGCAAAGCCTAAATAAGTCTTTGCTATATGCTCTATGAGTAAGTCTACACATTCCAAGCCTGTCCCCAGGACAAGTCTGTGGAGGCAGAAATAATTATGCATTGTCCCAAATTCCCTGCCTTCATGTCCTCTTTCTTCCACTTTCCACGTAAAATAATTTTTTAAAAGAAGTAACTTTTGTGGGTACTTAATGTTTATCTTGTTCTGATAATTAATGCAATCAAACTAGTTGAGTGGGATATGTACATCTCTTAAAATTTTTAATGAAATCCATTTTGAATGAATCAGAAGTGAATTTTGTCCTTTCTGTTACTTTTTATCAGATAATTCTAGGAGCTATTCAGGAATATGTTTATTTAAATTCATAGCAGATTTTTAAAAGAAGTTATCTAATTATTGCAACTCATTAAAAAATCCTCATTTTAAATTATATTTAATAGTAAATTCATCTAATACAAGAGCAAGAAATAATTTCCTATTATTTTTTTAAGAATGTGATCTTCTGATTGTAGCCCAGGCATTGGGTTTTTGAGTGACCTGGCCACAATTTTAAGTCAATTTGTCACTGTTAGCTTACCTATCTGTGATACAGATATTTGTTAAGCATCTCTGATCCATCAAAGATGTCAATAAACCTGGATTAATTTCTAATAGCATGAATTGCTATAGGAGGAATCTTACACATTTCATGGAGTCCTTGCATCTCTGACTCCACATTTTGAAAGCCTATGGAGTTTTTTCTCCTGGACAAAATCCCAAGCTTGTAGCTGTGTCTTCCCTACGTTTTTCCAAGAAATCCAAACACACTCAGCATTTCATGCAGTGACAACTTTTCTGAAGGCTTGAGGGCTTCCTGGATAAGAGTACATCACACCTCTCCTCTCTACCCGTCTGACCCTCAACTTGTTGCCTCAGTGTGTTCCTCCAACACTTGCTCTGCTTGTGTGTGATGCTCCAGGCATACAGAGGTCCCTGAGAAAGCTGGTCCAGCCTCAGACTCTGACCGCCTCTCTGAGGGGAAACAGTGTTGACAGGTCTGCACACCTTTCTTAACCCTGCTGGAATTCTCTTCATGCATTTGTCTCATAATTTTACATAAAAATAAAAATGGCTTTGATCCCTTCAAAGGGATTTGCCTTAAAAAATTCACTAAAAAAGCTAAGAAAAAAATCCATAAAGTTACTTTTTTTTTCCCTTTTCTGATTCCATGTAGGTATTGGTGAGGGTATTTGTGAGTTCAGCGTCATTATTTGGTAGGGTCTGTAGTACAGTTTCTAACACCAGGCCTAGATGGTTATGCTGGGTCTCCATTCCAGCCTTGACATTTAATAGGTCCATGTGTTTGGGGAAGGTCTTTTCTGAGGCTTTGATTTTTCTTCTATAAAATCTCAATAAGAGAATACCATCTCCTGGGGCTGCTGTAAGGATTAAGTTAGTTGCAG
The DNA here is from genome assembly GCF_032405125.1 of Capricornis sumatraensis. Taxonomy (NCBI): domain Eukaryota; kingdom Metazoa; phylum Chordata; class Mammalia; order Artiodactyla; family Bovidae; genus Capricornis; species Capricornis sumatraensis. The sequence continues at coordinate 8,073,051 of NC_091089.1, read as the reverse complement.
CATCACAAACGTTTACAGATGTATCCAGAAAACACCAAGCTTTACAGACATGCTAACTCAAGTTTGAGGGGGTCATAAACTAGCCCTCAGATTCATTAAACTCAGTGGTCGATGAAAAAATTATTAAATATGGCATCTTCCTTAAAGTGTTGTTGCATTGCTTAGTCTCTCAGAATTATACATGGTCTCACCACTGATTTTGTTTTACTTTTTTCTTTCCAATAGAAATTAGGGCATAAATATCTCCCATTTATTTTTTAACTTTTTATTCTGTATTGGTGTATAGCAGATTAACATTATTGGGATAGTTTCAGATGCACAGCAAAGGGACTTAAACATACGCATGGGTTTTGTTTTTCTTTCCAGTAGATATTAGGGAATAAATATCTCCCACTTACTTTTTAACTTTTTATTTTGTATTGGCATACAGCAGATCAGCTATTTATGATAGTTTCCAGTGAACAGCAAAGGGACTCAGCCATGCATACACATGTATCCAGTCTCTCCTAAACTCCCCTCCCATCCAGTCTGCCCTGTGACATCGAGCAGAGTTCTCTGTGCTGTACAGTAGGGCCTTGTTGGCTATCCATTTTAAATATAGCAGTGTGTACCTGTCCATCCCTTACTCCCCAGAATCTTAAGATTGTATTATACATAGAAATCACTGAAGATGTTGAGTGAGTGAGACTATGTCTGAATCTGCTATTTTCATAATTGTATTTATGTTTATATATGAAGTCCATATCCCCACTGTAAAATTCAGGTGTTTCTTTCCAGCTGTCTCTGGACAATCCCCATGAGCTATCTCAAAAACAGCTTGCTTTCAGCATTTACTGTGTGGAACTAATGGTCTTTCCTTCACATAGCTGCTCTCTCTCCAGCCTTCCATATTTTGGCGGACTTACTGTCAATTTCCTGGCTCAAAGGAAATAAGGAAGAAGTCACCGGAAATAATGCTTCTTTCCTTTCCCCCAAATCTAGATGTTTCACTACTCTAGTTTTGCCAGTCATCTTATTGCGAAAATGTTCATGAAACTGGCCAGTAGAATTTCAAAATAGGAATGATTTGGAAGTTGAATGGTTAAATAGAACATCTCTATGTGTATGTAATGACACAGGACGCGCGCACAGCAATTCATCATCAACACAATCAGGAGAGTGAATTCAAGTGGATCCTGAAAGCACAAGGCAGTTCTATGAGCCAGTGGTTCTGACTTCCAGGACACTGCTCTCTATTTATTGTCGGGTAACTCCCAACCCATTTGTAGGAGCTCACTACAGTCGCCCCCCCCCCAAAAAAAAAAAAAATGGCTTACAGATGGTTCTCCAAGACAAGTTTGAATCACCAGAAAGTGTTTTGTTTTGGCCTGGTATCCCACTAAGTCTTGCCCTGGAGACAGAGGGGAAGAAGATGTCCCTCTAATTTGGCAGAGTTTTAAGTACTGCATCTCTTTTCAAGTTTACTATGGAAAGTCCGAATCTCCTCATTCATCCCACATCCTGCCCTGGAAGCAGTTTCATCTGTACCGTTTTTCTAGACTTCATGTATATGTGTTAATAGGCAACATTTGTTTTTCTGAATTACTTCACTCTGTCTGACTGACTCTAGGTCCTTCCACATCTCCACAAATGACCCAATTTTGTTCCTTTTTATGACTGAGTAATATTCCATTAGATCTATGTACCACGTCTTCTTGATCCATTCATCTGTCAATGGACATTTAGGTTGCTTCCATATCCTGGCTATTGTAAATAGTGCTGTGGTGAGGAGTGCATGATGTATCCTTTTGAATTATGATTTTCTCAGGGTATATGCCCAGTAGTGGGATTATGGGATTGTTGGATCATATGGCAATTCTTTTTTTAGATTTTTAGGAATACCCTTTCTATTTTCCATGTAGCTGTATCAATTTACATTGATACCAACACTGCAAGGTGGTTCCTTTTCTCCACACCCATGCTCTGGGATGACCCAGATGGTTGGGATGGAGTGGGAAAGAGAGAAACATCCAAGAGGGAGGGAATATATGTGTACATATTAGATGATTCACTTCGTTGTACAGCAGAAACCAACACAACATTGTAAAGCAATTATATGCCAATAAAAATTAGTATTAAAAAAAAGAGATCACCATCCATATTTTTGAGGCTTGAATTGGAATATTAACAATAAATTTTAGAGAAGCACTTATTTTTGTGTTCTCCAAGTAATTGTTTAATTTATCTGAAAATTATCTGAATGGCATCATAAGGCCTTTCCTAAGATTAAGCAACTTCAGAGCACTTTTTCAGTAGTATACATGTCATTTCCTCCTTCATTTAATAGCTGCCTGTGGAACTAAACATGATCATTCTAGCATAAAATCCTACAATTTCAGTATTTGAATCAAACTTTTAAGTCACTAACACCAAAAATCATCTGATGCTTGAATTTCCCTATTATTTCTAGTTTTTTATTCCCTTGAGCACTAAATATAAGTTTTCTACTAAAAAAAAAAATCACTGCAGATGGTAATTGCAGCCATGAAATTAAAAGATGCTTACTCCTGGAAGAAAAATTATGACCAAACTAGACAGCATATTAAAAAGCAGAGACATTACTTTGCCAACAAAGGCCCATCTAGTCAAGGCTATGATTTTTCCAGTAGTCATGTATGGATGTGAGAGTTGGACTATAAAGAAAGCTGAATGGAATTGTTTCTTAATTTCTCTTTCTAATTTCTCATTATTAGTGTATAGGAATGCAAGGGATTTCTGTGTGTTGATTTTATATCCTGCAACTTTACTATATTCATTGATTAGCTCTAGTAATTTTCTGGTGGAGTCTTTAGGGTTTTCTATGTAGAGGATCATGTCATCTGCAAACAGTGAGAGTTTTACTTCTTTTCCAATTTGGATTCTTTATTTCTTTTTCTGCTCTGATTGCTGTGGCCAAAGCTTCCAAAACTATGTTGAATAGTGGCGGTGAAAGTGGACATCCATGTCTTGTTCCTGACTTTAGGGGAAATGCTTTCAATTTTTCACCATTGAGGATAATGTTTGCTGTGGGTTTGTCATACATGGCTTTTATTATGTTGAGATGTGTTCCTTCTATTCCTGCTTTCTGGAGAGTTTTTATCATAAATGGATGTTGAATTTTGTCAAAGGCTTTCTCTGCATCTATTAAGATAATCATATGGCTTTTATTTTTCAATTTGTTACTGTGGTGTATTACTTTGATTGATTTGCAGATATTGAAGAAACCTTGCCCATTTGATCATGGTGTATGATCTTTTAAATGTGTTGTTGGATTCTGATTGCTAGAATTTGTTAAGGATTTTTGCATCTGTGTTCATTAGTGATATTGGCCTGTAGTTTTTTCTTTATTTGTGGCATCTTTGTCAGGTTTTGGTATTAGGGTGATGGTGGCCTCATAGAATGAGTTTGGAAGTTTACCTTCCTCTGCAATTTTCTGGAAGAATTTGAGTAGGATAGGTGTTAGCTCTTCTCTAAAATTTTGGTAGAATTCAGCTGTGAAGCAGTCTAGACCTGAGTTTTTGTTTGCTGGAAGATTTCTGATTACAGTTTCAATTTCCATGCTTGTGATGGGGCTGTTAAGATTTTCTATTCCTTCCTGGTTCAGTTTTGGAAAGTTGTATTTTTCTAAGAATGTGTCCAGTTCTTCCACGTTGTCCATTTTATTGGCATATAGTTGCTGATAGTAGTCCCTTATGATCCTTTATATTTCTGTGTTGTCTGTTGTGATCTGTCCATTTTCATTTCTAATTTTATTGATTTGATTTTTCTCCCTTTGTTTCTTGATGATTCTGGCTAATGGTTTGTCAATTTTATTTATCCTCTCAAAGAACAAACTTTTGACTTTGTTGATTTTTGCTATGGTCATTTTTGTTTCTTTTGCATTTATTTCCACCCTACTTTTTAAGATTTCTTTCCTTCTACTAATCCTGGGGTTCTTCATTTCTTCCTTTTCTAGTTGCTTTAGGTGTTCTGTTCAGTTCAGTTCAGTTCAGTTCAGTTGCTCAGTCGTGTCCGACTCTTTGTGACCCCATGAATCACAGCATGCCAGGCCTCCCTGTCCATCACCATCTCCCAGAGTTCACTCAGACTCACGTCCATCGAGTCAGTGATGCCATCCAGCCATCTCATCCTCTGTTGTTCCCTTCTCCTCCTGCCCCGAATCCCTCCCAGGATCAAAGTCTTTTCCAATGAGTCAACTCTTCTCATGAGGTGGCCAAAGTACTTGAGTTTCAGCTTTAGCATCATTCCTTCCAAAGAAATCCCAGGGCTGATCTCCTTCAGAATGGACTGGTTGGATCTCCTTGCATTCCAAGGGACTCTCAAGAGTCTTCTCCAACACCACAATTCAAAAGCATCAATTTTTCAGCACTCAGCCTTCTTCACAGTCCAACTCTCACATCCATATATGACCATAGGAAAAACCATAGCCTTGACTAGATGGACCTTTGAGTTAGGTTATTTATTTGACTTTTTTTCTTGTTTCTTGAGGTATGCCTGTTATTGCTATGAACTTTCCCCTTAGCACTGCTTTTACAGTGTCCACAGGTTTGGGGTTTTTGTGTTTTCATTTTCATTCATTTCTATGCATATTTTGATTTCTTTTTTTATTTCTTCTGTGATTTGTTGGTTATTCAGCCATGAGTTGTTCAGCCTCCATATATTGCAATTTTTAATAGTGTTTCTCCTGTAATTGAGATCTAATCTTACGGCATTATGGTCAGAAAATATTCTTCCTATATATAGAAAACTATAACACTGGAGAAAGAAATCAAATAAGACACTAAAAGATGGAGAAGTATACCATGTTCATGGATTGGAAGAATCAATATAGTGAACATGAGTATACTACCGAAAGCAATCTATAGATTCAATGCAATCCCTATCAAGCTACCAACGGTATTTTTCACAGAGCTAAAACAAATAAGTTCACAATTTGAATGAAAATGCAAAAAAAAAACCACCTCGAATTAGCCAAAGCAATGTTGAGAAAGAAGAATGGAACTGGAAGAATCAACCTGCCTGACTTCAGGCTCTACTACAAAGTCACAGTCATCAAGACAGTATGGTACTGGCACAAAGACAGAAATATAGATCAATGGAACAAAATAGAAAGCCCAGAGATAAATTCATGCACCTATGGACACCTTCTCTTTGACAAAGGAGGAAGGAATAGACAGTGAAGTAAAGACAATGTCTTTAACAAGTGGTGCTGGGAAAACTGGTCAACCACTTGTAAAACAATGAAACTAGATCACTTTCTAACACCATACACAAAAGTAAACTCAAAATGGATTAAAGATCTAAAGGTAAGACCAGAAACTATAGAAACTCCTAGAGGAGAACATAGGCAAAACACTCTCCGACATACATCACAGCAGGATCCTCTATGACCCACCTCCTAGAATATTGGAAATAAAAGCAAAAATAAACAAATGGGACCTAATTAAAATTAAAAGCTTCTGCACAACAAAGGAAACTATAAGCAAGGTGAAAAGACAGCCTTTAGAATGGGAGAAAATAATAGCAAATGAAGCAACTGACAAACACCTAATCTCAAAAATATACAAGCAACTTATGCAGCTCAATTCCAGAAAAATAAACGACCCAATCAAAAAATGGGCCAAAGAACTAAATAGACATTTCTCCAAAGAAGACATACGGATGGCTAACAAATACATGAAAAGATGCTCAACATAACTCATTATCAGAGAAATGCAAATCAAAACCACAATGAGGTACCATTTCATACCAGTCAGAATGGCTATGATCCAGAAGTCTACAAGCAATAAACACTGGAGAGGGTGTGGAGAAAAGGGAACCCTCCTACACTGTTGGTGGGAATGCAAACTAGTACAGCCACTATGGAGAACAGTGTGGAGATTCCTTAAAAAAACTGGAAATAGAACTGCCTTATGACCCAGCAATCCCACTGCTGGGGATACACACTGAGGAAACCAGAATTAAAAGAGACACACGTAGCCCAATGTTCATCGCAGCACTGTTTATAATAGCCAGGACATGGAAGCAACCTAGATGTCCATCAGCAGACGAATGGATAAGAAAGCAGTGGTACATATACACAATGGAGTATTACTCAGCCATTAAAAAGAATACATTTGAATCAGTTCTCATGAGGTGGATGAAACTGGAGCCGATTATACAGAGTGAAGTAAGCCAGAAAGAAAAACACCAATACAGTATACTAACACATATATATGGAATTTAGAAAGATGGTAATAATAACCCTGTATGCGAGACAGCAAAAGAGACACAGATGTATAGAACAGTCTTTTGGACTATGTGAGAGAGGGAGAGGGTGGGATGATTTGGGAGAATTGCACTGAAACATGTATAATATCATATAAGAAACGAATCACCAGTCCAGGTTCGATGCAGGATACAGGATGCTTGGGGCTGTTACACTGGGATGACCCAGAGTTATGGTACAGTGAAGGAGGAGGGAGGCGGGTTCAGGATGGGGAACACGTGTACACCTGTGGCAGATTCATGTTGATGTATGGCAAAATCAATACAATATTGTAAAGTAATTAACCTCCAATTAAAATAAATAAATGTATATTTAAAAAAATAGAAAGCTGAGCACCAAAGAATTGATGCTTTTTAACTGTGGTGTTGGAGAAGACTCTTGAGAGTCCCTTGGACTGCAAGGAGATCCAACCAGTCCATCCTAAAGGAAATCAGTCCTGAATATTCATTGGAAGGACTGATGTTGAAGCTGAAACCCCATTACTTTGGCCACCTGATGCAAAGAACTGACTAATTGGAAAAGACCCTGTTGCTGGGAAAGGTTGAAGGCAGGAGAAGGGGATAACAGAGGATGAGACGTTTGGATGGCATCACCAACTCAATGGACCTGAGTTTGAGTAAACTCCAGGAGTTGGCAATGCACAGGGAAACCTGGCTTGCTGCAGTCCATGGGGTCATAAATAGTCGAACACGACAGAGCAACTGAATTGAACTGAGCTGATGTTAAAAAGAACCACTCATTTTATTTTTTAAAATCAAGATATTCAGCATATTTTTAAAAAGTCTTCATTGAATTTGTTCTGGTATTGCTTCTGTTTATGTTTTTGGCTGTGAGGCATGTTGCTCTCAGAGCAGTGTTCAGACCTACACCCCTTGCTTTGGAAGGCAAAATCTTAACCAGTTGACTGAGAGGGAAGTTTCTAAAACACTCTTATTTTAAGATTTGATAATTTAGCCATGAATCAATAAACTATTTGGCAAATCTGTTATAAAAAATCACATAAATATACCAATACACAACATATCTAAATATGTCTCCAAGAAGGAAAAAAAGGTGAGAAATTTACACTGAAATCTGACTAAAGAAAGGCATGTAGTAGTGAATCTGTTTCAAAGTCAAAACTGTTCTGTATTTTTTTAAGTTACCTGATTTTAAATCTCTGTTTAGACTCTTAAGGAGCTTCTTTCATGACTCAGAGGGTAAAGAATCTGTCTGCAATGGAGGAGACCTGGGTTTGATCCCTGGGTCGGGATGATCCCCTGGGGAAGGGAATGGCAACCCAGTTAAGTATTCTTGCCTGGAGAATTCCATGCAGAGAGGAGCCTAGAGTCTTAATTTGTTTGAGCAAAGCAACCAATTCTTTTTCCTTATGCATATTAAAGAAACATGGTCTATTAAAGAAAGGGAAAGCCTTCTTGAAGTCAAGTCTACCATGGACTCTTTATTGAATGTCTTTAGGTAATTTTAACATCAAAGAACATTTCTAGGCTCAAGTTTAGAAAGATCAGGCTCTCCGTTCCTGAATTCCTCTTTTATCTCAACAGCTATTGGCGCAAGTGATAATGTCTGAGGCAAACTGAAGGAAGTAGAAGTCACTACCGTTAAATACGTGGAAGAAAGTAAGATGATTATTATCTGCATTCAGAAGAATAGGGAATTTGTCCAGCCATCTTTCTGTTGCTCACCAGGAAGAAGAAATAATCTCAATAGGGAAAAATACTAGACAGACCAAGAAAGGCAGGCATGGCAGGATTTGCTCCCTGTTGATTGCTGTTTGCCCAGCAATCAATGCAACCTCCCTTGTTAACAGTGTCCCCGCATCAAACAGTGTAGTGATATGACACAATAGCTACTTTATCCCCTTCCAGAGATGAGATTACTGGATGATGTGTGTTTCTCTTAGTTCCAAAACTGGCCTCTTGTGATCTGAAACTCTGTGGCTAACGAATGAGCACAACTATTTCAAAAATACCTACTATCATGTAATGGACAGTAAACAAAATAACTGCCATGAAAACTGCCAGTTGGGAAAGGCACATGATGGAGGAAATAACACATTATGTAGCTGGATTTTGCTAGAAAATGCTAGCAAAGATTTGATATCATCTTTTGCAATCAAGTGGTCTCTTTTGTAACCGATTTGTCTGTCCCAGATTCTGCAGCCTGCATGACTATTTCCCTTGCCGATTATCTTCCATGTCCACAGCTGAGAGGTAAACTGGAGTGCTTTTCTCCTTCGTGGAATACACTATATAAGAAACTCGAGTCCTGTCCGGGCAGGTTTGGAGGATTCGAGGATTTATCTGGGAGGATGAGCAATCACCGACTTTTGTTTTACATTGCTGAGGTTTCTGATATCCTAGGGCTCCTCAAAATCATTGTCTAGAGCAAAGGTTGGCAAACCACAGCCTTTGGGCCAAACCTATGCCACTGCCTGCTTTTATATGGCCTGCTATCAGGGAATGCTTTTTCAGTGTTAAACTTTTTTAGATCAAAAGAAAAATAATAATTCCTCACATGTAAAAATCATAGAAAAGTCAAATTCCAATGCCCATAAATAACATTTTATTGGAATACAGTCAACTTTTCTAGAAAAAAGCTCTTAAAAATTATTTGGAACTGAGATTTCATTGTAATGCCTGGTTATAAATGTAATATTTATAAAATCAATAACCTCTATGAGAAACAGAAACTTGGAAGATATTAGAGCATGAAGTTCCAATTTTTAGAAACATTCAGAAAGATGTAATACCTAGGAATAAAATCAAATGAAACCTATAGATCTATACAGTGAAAACCACAAAATGCTTTTTAGGAACCAGAAGAAAAGTTTAAAAATGTGAAAAATATTTCACAGCATATATGATAAAATAATTAATATAAAAGAGTTCTTATAACTCTCCATGTGAAAGACTCCAAGTATTGTTATAAAAATGACATTCACCCCAAGATAATAAATATGTAAAAATATGCAAAATTATATTAATAAAAATGTTCACATACTGAATTTTCATAGATTGACATTTTTTATTATAACCCTCAGAAGATTTCAAAACTATGTTCCAATGCACTGTTGGTTCTTGGATGTGACCTGAAATAAATACAACTTCACTGAAGAAAATGTAGCATCTACCATAATTCCAAGACACATTCCAGAAAAAAAACAGGTGTTTATTTCTAGAAATCTGCTCTAAATATATACACATGCAATAGCACAAATGCAAAGTGGTTTTTTTGGCCAAATTGCTTGTGAAAAAAACAATCAGGAAGCCATTTAAACATCTATCCACATACCACTGGATAAATAAAGCATGTCATGAACACAATGGTATTTAAATGAAGTCAGACCACTGGTGCATGAGGTCATGAGGCAGTGTGTATAGGTTTGGGTGTGTGTGCCTGTGCAGGGCAGAATAATTGTGAAGAGTGCCTCAGAATGGTGTCATTGGTGAGGTACTGGAATAGATTAGCCTGTGTCCTTGGATAGCCATTTGCAGTGCTAGAAAAATTTGATTTTATAATCCCAAAAGCATTTTAGTTCCCATACTCAGATTATTCTCAACATTGAATTGTAAAATTTTAGGGTTCCAGTTATTCATTATCTGTAAATTAGAGTGTCCAAAATTATTTCTAAAGAGAAATCTGGTTAGGCTTACAGGTTGATTCCTATATCTAACTTTAATAAGAGTATATTACTCTTGGAACCAGGTTCATTGTTATGTAGGAAAAATCATATTGGGTGATCACTAAAAGCAGAGCATGGGTGTGTGCTCAGTCGCTTCAGTCCTGTCCAACTCCTGGCAACCTGTGGACTGTAGCCTGCCCCACTCCTCTATCCATAGAATTTCTCAGGCAGGAATACTGAAGTGGGTTGCCATGCTCTCCTCAGGGGATCTTCCCTACCCAGATATCGAACCCATGCATCCTGTGGCTCCTGCATTGAAGGTGACTCTTTACCACTGAGCCACTGGGGGAGCCCTAACAAAAGCAGACATTTGGAGTCAAACAGACTTGATTCTAATTCTGCCTCGGCATTTTCTAGATATGAAACCAATGTCATTGCCATACCAATTAGAATCAGTCTTTTCACATATAACTTGAAAACATAGAACTTAGCCTCATAGACCTGCTACAAAGGAGTCAATAATACAGTACATGTACATTATTCATCATGGTATCCAACACTTATGAATATCCAACAAATCATGTCATTACTATTATTCATTGTAGTTTTTTCACCTAGTTTTGAACTCAGACAACTGGACCTCAAGAACTTGAATAACAGTAAACATCTTGACTCATTACTGCCAATCAGCTTTCAGTAACTCAGCTCGAAAAGGAATCATTGGAAGATTGCTTCCAATATCTGTATCTTATTTATTCCTTGAAATATGCAACAGAGGTGAGGAAGGACCTTGACCAGAAAAGCAAGTAAACTGACTAGGACATCCTGCTACATATACTTTAACTGATGTAGTGTATTTTGATTTGCTTATATATTGAAATTAATTTTATTTGAAAAAAAAAGTTCTTTTAGTAAAAATGCAAAAGTTAAAAAAACCCTCCACATTCTTCTCTCTTGATAAAATCAGAGAAAGAAAAGGATGGCTGCATAAGCATTTGTATATCTTGAACTTATTTCATAGACCTACATCAAGACAGTCTCTAAAAACAGATATTCAATTTCACTAAATGTTGTATAATTTATGAGGGTCTTTAAAAGAAATGCTATCTTGTCTTATGATGGAAATAGGCTTATATTAAAGGATGATGTAAAATCAGATGTTTCCAAATGAGGAGTAACTACGGAACTCCTGGGTTATAGACACAGTGACCAGTGTAATGGACTCCACTTCCTTCTCCATATTGGCTTCTAGAATGCTGGAGACCAGCTTTGTGGCCCTGTCATAGCAGCTGGGAAAGGTTCTTAAGCATTGATTTTTGTATTAGTTTCATTTTGGGATCCATTTTATGAGTCCCTGACTTTGTAGTCCTCTTCTCTTTCCCACCTACTTCTATTCTAAGACACCCTAATGCATTTTATGTATCTATTGTTTCAACAAATATTTATTGATCTTCTACTAATGGGCCAAGAACTAGGATGAACAGAAGTAGAGTGGATTACAGAGTACATGACCTTGCCAACAGGAAAGTTATATTCAGTGCAGGCTTCCTTTAAAAGGCAATACACTAATTAATTACTTAATCAAAAATGATCCTGCTGGACAGACCAGGTAAACCCACATCCAGAGTAAGTGTCCACTCCAGTGAGGAAGAACCAAAATGTCTCCATGATGGAAAAGGTCCAAAATAATCAATTTGCCAACCAGAAGACACGTCCGGGGAGTGGAGCCTGGCAGGCTTTAAGCCTAGTGTCTTTGGGGGCAGACGGGCACTCAGGCTTGGCAGTAGTCGCATTAACTTTGTGGATGGCAAACCCACGTGATTCAGTGAACGCTTTGCCTTCATTTCAAGCATCTGGCCAACCTTGTTTGTAAACCCATCACAAAAGCTTGACTGTGGAAGGATGCTGACTCATAGCTGCAGGACAGACCTGCCCACCAGATGTATATGAACCTGAGCCAACTCTCTCCTGGCTGCTAGGAAATATACTTATAGACTTACGGGGGTTCCATTGTATGTGATGATTTTTTTTTAATCTCTTGCTGTTTTAAGAATTTTCTCTTCGCTTTTGATTTCAGACAGTTTTATCATAATATGTTTTGCAAAAGATCTTTCTGGGTTGAATTTGTTTGGAGACCTGTTGAGCTTCATAAATTTGGATGTCCCAGTCTCTCCCCAGATTTGGAAAGTTCTCCATCATTATTTCTTTCAACAGTTTTTTGTTACTTTCTCCCTCTTTTCTCTTTCTAGGACTCCAGTGATACCCAGATGGTCTCTTTAAACAGCATCCACAGTTCACAGAGGCTTTCCTCAGTATTTTTCTTTTTCTTTTTTTGCTTTGCTCTCCTCTGACTTAGTAACTTCAAATGACCTGTCTTCTGCCTCACAGATTACTTATTCTAAGTTGATGTTCCCTAGTGCATTTTCGTTTCATTCATGATATTCTTCAGCCTTAGAATTTCTGGTTTTTAATTATTTCTCTGTGTTAAATTTCTTTTGTTCATGTGTTGTTTTCCTGAATGCATTTGAATGGACTTTCTGGGGTTTTGGTAGCCCCCTGTGCTTCCCTCAAGTAATTGCAGTTGTCCCTTGAACAAGAGGGTTTGGGGTAAGTGGGCCCATTCACATAGGAGTTTGTTTTTTTGTTTTTTGTTTTTTAAATAAATACATGCATCAGTTCTACGTGATCTGTGGCTGGACAGCTCTGTGGATGCAGATCTGCAGACTGTAATGGCATATGCGGATTTTCTCCTGCCCTGCATTGTTCAAAGGTCAACTGTATTTTTAGTTCTTCATCAAGAAATTTGGATATCTCCATTTTTTTTAAAGAGCTGCTTGCTGGAAAATTCTTATGTTCCTTCAGTGATGTCACATTTCCTTGATTTTCCATGTTCCTTGAAATCTCATGTTGCTATCTTTGCCTTTGAAGAAGCCATGCAATCCTCCAGTCTTTACTGGCTGACTCTAGGGTGGAAACTTCTATCAGCCCTTGAGGGAGCATTGCACTTTCTCAGACCATTGATGGATACACCTGCTCCACACTTCTTTTTCCCCTTTTGGTGGAAATTCTTAAAATCATGTGCCATCTCTCCATCCTGAAAAGTTAAGCCAGGTATGGGCAGTCTGCTCTATGTTCTCCCCAGGGTGGTGTTGTTGAGTTCACGTGCATGTCTGCATGCTCAGTAACTCAGTCATGTCCAACTCTTTGTGACCCAATGAACAATAGCTCATCAGGCTCCTCCGTCCATGGGATTTCCCAGGCAAGAATACTGGAGTGAGTTGCCAATTCCTTCTCCAGGGGACCTTCCAGATCCAAGGATTAAGTCCATGTCTCCTGTGTCTTCTGTATGCAGGTGAATTCTCTACCATGGAGCCACCTGGAAAACCCCCTCAAGTTCATGTATTTTTCCCAGTCCTGAAGAACTGGACCAGCTTTCTGCATGTGCTCATTGGCCACCTGCAAAGTCTCACTCTTGCTACCGTCACTAGTGTTTATGGGGCCACGGCCACACGGTGGTGGTCAGTGGAGGTGAGGTGCCCAGAGCACTGGCCATACTCATGGGCAAGTTGGAGGACCCGCAGGCAAGATGATCCAGCAGTTCATTGACAGGCTTCCTGATGGGGTCTGCAGAGCCTTTAGCAGGATCTGTGTTCCTGTGATGCCCTACAAGGGAGACATACTGCAGTGAAGCTGTTCCTCTAGCCCTCTTCAAAGCCTCATCCTGGATCTTTTCTGCTCCAGTGCTGTGCTAGGACTTCTCCACTGGACTCCTATTTTCCACAAAGCTTTTCTGGTATGAGGATGATTGTCTGAATCACTACTCTTTGCCAGGGAAGATGTTTGAAGACTAGTATTCCACCATGTTGACGATGTCACTTTTATCTGTATTTTCTAATAAGGCAAATTGAAGGGTAATATCTGTGATGCAAACCACACATGGTTTACATTTTCATAATTGGCTCTTTGATTTGGTTCTTAATAGTTATATATGATGGGTTTCCCAGCTGGTGCTAATGGTAAAGAACCTGCCTGCCAATGCAGGACAGGTAAGAAACACTTTTGATCCTTGGGTCAGGAAGATCCCTTGCAGGAGAGCTTGGGAACCCACTCCAGTATTCTTGCCTTGAGAATCCCATGGACAGAGGAGCCTGGTGGGCTACAGTCCACAGATCTGCAAAGAGTCAGATATGACCAAAGCCACTTCGCATGCATGAACACAATTATATAGGACACTGACTGTTTACATGTTAAAGGCAAGATTTTAAGATATAACTTCATTTTATATAATCTTGAAAAACAAGCCTAAAAACTTCATGTACCTGTCACACAAAAATAGCGGTAGCCTTGATCTCTTATTTTAATATTCCACAAAGCTTTTCCACCCATCCTATATGGCAGGATCCTATTTCACAATGAATTAACTGGAATTATCTACCAGTGTTATCATATAAACCTCATTCTAGACTCTGTTGACCTTAGTTTGCAAACTAATAAAGATTATAAATGGGCTCAAAAACTTACTGGGCAGACTGTATGAAATATATAAACTTGTACTATCCTACATTTAACCCTACTCTCTAACTTTGTCAAAAACAATAGTTACAAAATCAAAGATTTGTTCCTCATTCTTAACACATTGTGTCAACTGTTGAGAAAATTTCATCTCTCTCTCCATTTTCCACTGATTTCAATTCCAATAAAAATGCTATTAGATGTTTCTTAATAGCAAGAGATAGTTTGATAAAAATTAGCTAATAGGTGAGATCCATGCATTAAAAGTATTACAAAAGTCATCATTTATCATCCACAAATTCCATCTTGGATTATCATTTTGGCTTTAAAAAAATAATATGGAACTAAAACTTCAACTGACTTTTTGAAAATGGCATGGAAAAAATTAATGCAGATACATTGGGAATAGGTCTCATTTTTCCATCCATCCCAATAGGCCAGATCTAAGTGGGAATTTCCTATTCATTTCAAAGAGAAATAGCAACTGTGATCACTTCTATGTGGCTTTAAATAAGACATGCACATTATCATTCAGTTCAGTTCAGTTCAATTCAATCACTCAATCATGTCCGACTCTTTGAGACCCCATGAATCACAGCACACCAGGCCTCCCTATCAATCACCAACTCCCAGAGTTCACTCAAACTCATGTCCATCGAGTCGGTGATGCCATCCAGCCATCTATCTTATCCTCTTTCTTCCCCTTTTTCTCCTGCCCTCAATCCCTCTCAGCATCAGAGTCTTTTCCAGTGAGTCAACTCTTTGCATGAGGTGACCAAAGTACTGGAGTTTCAGCTTTAGCATCATTCCTTCCAAAGAAATCCCAGGGCTGATCTCCTTTAGAATGGACTGGTTGGATCTCCTTGCAGTCCAAGGGACTCTCAAGAGTCTTCTCCAACACCACACTTCAAAAGCATCAATTCTTTGGCACTCAGCTTTCTTCACAGTCCAACTCTCACATCCATACATGACCACTGGAAAAACCATAGACTTGACTAGACAGACCATTGTTGGAAAAGTAATGTCTCTGCTTTTCAATATGTTATCTAGGTTGGTCATAACTTTTCTTCCAAGGAGTAAGTGTCTTTTAATTTCAGGGCTGTGGTCAACATCTGCAGTGATTTTGGAG
This sequence comes from Capricornis sumatraensis, assembly GCF_032405125.1. Classification (NCBI taxonomy): domain Eukaryota; kingdom Metazoa; phylum Chordata; class Mammalia; order Artiodactyla; family Bovidae; genus Capricornis; species Capricornis sumatraensis. The sequence goes on along the minus strand of NC_091089.1, from coordinate 8,057,499 downwards.
CCCCCCAAAATAGTCTGACACTGTTTTTTCCACTGCTTCCCCATCTATTTCCCATGAAGTGATGGGACCAGATGCCATGATTCTCAAATAGCTGTGAAAAGAAGAGAAGTGAAAAGCAAAGGAGAAAAGGAAAGATATAAGCATCTGAATGCAGAGTTCCAAGGAATAGCAAGAAGAGATAAGAAAGCCTTCCTCAGCAATCAGTGCAAAGAAATAGAGGATAACAACAGAATGGGAAAGACTAGTGATCTCTTCAAGAAAATTAGAGACACCAAGGGAACATTTCATGCAAAGATGGGCTCAATAAAGGACAGTTAGGTATGGACCTAACAGAAGCAGAAGATATTAAGAAGAGGTGGCAAGAATACACAGAAGAACTGTACAGAAAAAATCTTCATGACCAAGATAATCACAATGGTATGATAACTCACCTAGAGCCAGACATCCTGGAATGTGAAGTCAAGTGGGCCTTAGAAAGCATCACTATGAACAAAGGTAGTGGAGGTGATGGAATTCCAGTGGAGCTCTTTCAAATCCTGAAAGATGATGCTGTGAAAGTGCGCACTCAATATGCCAGCAAATCTGGAAAACTCAGCATAGCCACAGGACTGGAGATGGTCAGTTTTCATTTCAATCTCAAAGAAAGGCAATGCAAAGAATGCTCAAACTACCACACAATTGCACTCATCTCACATGCTAGTAAAGTAATGCTCAAAATTCTCCAAGCCAGGCTTCAGCAATACATGAACCATGAACTTCCTAATGTTCAAGCTGGTTTTAGAAAGGCAGAGAAACCAGAGATCAAATTGTCAACATCCGCTGGATCATGGAAAAAGCAAGAGAGTTCCAGAGAAACATCTATTTCTGCTTTATTGACTATGCCAAAGCCTTTGACTGTGTGGAACACAATAAACTGTAGAAAATTCTGCAAGAGATGGGAATACCAGACCACCTAACCTGCTTCTTGAGAAACCTGTACGCAGGTCAGGAAGCAACAGTTAGAACCGGACATGGAACAACAGACTGGTTCCAAATAGGAAAAGGAGTACATCAAGGTTGTATATTGTCACCCTCCTTATTTAACTTATATGCAGAGTACATCATGAGAAACGCTGGGCTGGAAGAAGCACAAACTGGTATCAAGATTGCCAAGAGAAATATCAATAACCTCAGATATGCAGATGACACCACCCTTATGGCTGAAAGTGAAGAGGAACTAAAAAGCCTCTTGATGAAAGTGAAAGAGGAGAGTGAAAATTTTGTCTTAAAGCACATTATCATTAAGAGTCTGAAATCAAAAGGACAAGATCTAAAGTCATGTTTGGGAGCAAGGCTGTGAATAATGGAGGACTAAGCATGCTGAATATTTTTAATTTGATTTCAGGAAAAGGGAAATCAAGTCAAACTTTGCCAATTAAAAGTAGTCATTTTATTGTTTATGGTGAAGGAAAGAATCTCCAGAATATTCCTACACAACCTGCATCTTGCCTGACTCACTGAGGCACCAATTACATGTCTTCCTATGAGGAACTTTGAATGATTGAAGTGCTGATGTATTTTTAGAAACAAAAAGATATTCCACAATATTTGTATGTCCTTGGGAAAAAAAAATGTTCTAGACAGAATTATTAAAAGCACTAAGAATAAATCAAGCCATCGAAAGGACAAAAATTTTGGAGAATCAGCAAAATGTTTTTGCTGCGTGGGCTCAAAGTAATGTGTATTTGTCCTTGACAACACTGGCAAAACCATTACATAAAAAGTAATTAGGAACTTCAATGGGGAAAATATCTACTAAAAATATTTACTAGAAAAGAAGGATAGGGATTCCACACAATTAAAACATAGACAGATCATCCTCAACTTATGATGGGGTTACATCTCGATAAACCCATCATGCTTAGTGGCTCAGTTGTGTCCAGCTCTTTGTGACTCCAGGGACTAGCCCACCAGGCTCCTCTGTCCATGGAATTCTATAGGTAAGAATACAAAAGTGAGTTGCCATTTTCTTCCTCCAGGGGATCTTCCCGACCCAGGGATTGAACTCCTGTTTCCTATATCTCCTGCATTGGTAGGTGGGTTCTTTATCACTAACACCACCTGGGAAGCCACAATAAACCCATAGTAGGTTGAAAATCGGAGAAGGCAATGGCACCCCACTCAAGTACTCTTGCCTGGAAAATCCCATGGATGGAGAAGCCTGGTAGGCTGCAGTCCATGGTGTTGCTAAGAGTCAGACACGACTGAGTGACTTCCCTTTCACTTTTTACTTTCACGCATTGGAGAAGGAAATGGCAACCCACTCCAGTGTTATTGCCTGGAGAATCCCAGGGACGGGGGAGCCTGGTGGGCTGCCGTCTATGGGGTCACACAAAGTCGGACACGACTGAAGCGACTTAGCAGCAGAAGCAGCAGCAGGTTGAAAATACTGTAAATCAAAAAATTCATTTATTACGCCTAACCTACCAAACATCAAAGCTTAGCCTGGCCACCTTAAATGCACTCAGAATAGTTACATTAGGCTATAGTTGGGCAAAATCATCTAACACAAAGATGTCAATCATAAAGGAAATCAACACTGAATATTCATTGGAAAGGCTGATGCTGAAGCCGAAGCTCTAATACTTTTGGCCACCTGATGCTAAGGAAAGATTGAGGGCAGGAGGAGAAAGGGATGACAGAGAATGAGATGGTTGGATGGCATCACCCACTCAATGGATATGAGTTTGAGCAAACTCTGGGAGATAGTGAAAGACAGGAAAGTGAGGTGTACTGCAGTCCATGGGGTCACAGATAGATAGTTGGATCTGACTTAGAGACTGAATGACAATATTTTATAATGAAATGTTAAAGATATCCTGTAACTTATTGAGTACTTCACTGAAAATGAACAGTATGATGGCTGTTACTTGGGTACAGGATGGTTGTAAATGTATCAGTTGTCTACCCTGGTGACCCACCCCATGGCTGACTATGGGCTGCAGCAGGATGTCCCCCTAGCATCATGGGAGAAGTTCAGACAGCATATTGTCAGCCTAGGAAAAGACCAAATTTTAAAAAAAATTTAGCCACTTGACCAGAACTTCTATTACATAGTTGAATAAAAACAGTGCTTTACTCTGAGCTTAAATAACAGTACATTTATAATATAAATGTTGTAGCTCCAGTAATTTTAGGTTTCCCCTATGGTTCAACTGGTAAAGAATCCACCTGCAATGCAGGAGACCTGGGTTCAATCCCTGGGTTGGGAAGATCCCCCTGGAGGAGGGAAAAAGTTACCCACTCCAGTATTCTAGCCTAGAGAATTCCATGGATTGTATAGTCCATGGGGTTGCAAAGAGTCACACACAACTGAGTGACTCTCTTTCAAACATTATATGTTTTCTTAGTTTGCAAAGACTTACTTTTAAAATCATAAATAGGGGGTTGATTTTTTAAATTTTTTATTTTGTGTTGGGCTTTCCCAGTGGCTCAGCAGTAAAGAATTTGCCTGTAATGCAGACAGAGGAGACACTGGAGATGCAGGTTCATACCCAAGGTTGGGAAGATGCCCTAGAGAAGGAAATGACAATCTACTCCTGAAATCTTGCCTGGAGAATCCCATGGGCAGAGGAGCCTGGCGGGCTACAGTCCATGAGGTTGCAGAGTCAGACATGACTGAGCAACTAACACACACATCACGTGACATGCCTTTCAGTGGCAAGATTTAATTTATTTCCATTGCAAATGTGAGATCACTTCTAACATTTTATAAACCCATGAGAACTGCTTAGCCAGAGATGGTTAGCAGGAGCTACAGAGGAAGGTCCTTTATTAAACCAAATCACTTAATTATGTCTTCTAACCTGGGGTCATTATAAGCTAGACAGGCTGCAAATTTAATGAGAAAAAGGGCAAACTTGCTTAGACTATGCATTCAGGTCAGTTTGACAGGTAAAGTTATTCATTTTCATAAAGACTGAAGATTAATAGAATAGGAAGACAGTATGATGGGGAAGACAATTCTTCAGCTTTTCCTGCATAGAGTGTTATAAATGCAATATTATTATGCACTGTTATTATATTCAGGATAACTTATTTGGAATAAGGTGCATTCTCAGATTATTTAACTCACCCATGTACACATGTATATGTTAAAATGTTATTCAGTCACTAAGTCATGTAGGACTCTTTCTGGCTCCATGGACTGTAGCCCACCAGGCTCCTCTGTCCATGGGATTCTCCAGGCAAGAATACTGGAATGGGTAGCCATGCCCTCCTCTTGGGGATCTTCCCGACCCAGGAAACGAACCGGGGTCTCTTCCACTGCAGACAGATTCTTTACCAGCTGAGCTATTCTGTGGTCATAGGTATAACTGGCATACATATTTATATGCCAGAAAATGGCCTAGCATCATGATACAGCTCCTACATTTAAGAACTTACTTTATTTTAAACAAGTCTGGGAAACTGTCACAATCTAGAAAAGTCTAAGGAGACATGATGACTAACTGTGTAATGTGATACTCTGGTTGTAAGTCTGGAACAGGTAAGGGAAATTAGGTAAAAACGAACACAAGTATAGATTTTAGTTAATAAATCTGGATAAATTAGGGCTTAAGAATGATACATTTTTATGATACATGTACCATACTCATATAGGTTATTAACCACAAGGAAAACTGAGATGGGTTTATGGGAATGCCCTGTACAATCTTTCAATATTTCTGAAAATCTGAAACTACTTTAAAATATATCTATATGTCAATAGCTATTTAAAAGCATTAAGTAGATTGGCCAATTTCTTTAAAAATTAGCATAATAAACGCTGCAACACATCAGTGCTAAATGATTATATTATTACAAAGATTTTGACATTTTTAAGAAATATATGATTATTATTTACAATTTGACATCTGGCGAATTTTTACTGAATATTTTCATCCTAATTTTACTTTTGGGTTGATTAATACATTTTAATGATAAATTCAAAATGATAGATATAAATATTTAATGACAGAAAAATTATAATTTTTGTAAAATACTTAGCAAAAGTAGATAGACGTTAGATGAATAGAAATACAGATATCCAAGTACTATAAGTGAAATTTTAGTGATTTTAATCATTTACTTTTAAGCAGTTGCTTTATGTAAGATTATTAAACTGGGATCAGAATTGCTCCAGAGATTATCCCCAGCATCAGATAAAGTTAGACTGATTCATTTATTGGTTAATTTTCAAGTTAAGTCAATCTATATCTTTTTTTCTTTCAAAAATATTATGCTTTTGCATCAAAACTGCCAATTTAAACTTTACTAATGGAGAAACAAGAGATTCTAGATTTGTGTGCATGCTAGGTCACTTCAGTCATGTCCAACTCTTTGCAACACTATGGACTGTACCCCACCAGGCTCCTCTGTTCATGGGATTTCCCAGGCAAGAATACTGTAGTAGCTAGCCATTCCCTCCTCCAGGGGATTTTCCTGACTCAAAGATCAAACCCAGGTATCCTTCATTATAGACAGATTTTTTACCGTCTGAATCACCAGGGAAGCGTATAAGAGAATTAATGGACCAAAGTTAATACAGGAAAGCTCATTATTATCTTCAGGCAGTTAATCTGGACCAGAAGTTAAGCAATCAAATGTTTTGTCAGATGCTGCTACTAACTTCAAATAAAATTGAGTGGCCAGCAACTAAGTCAAAGTGAAAGTCGCTCAATTGTGTCCGATTCTTTGTGACCCCATGGATGATATAGCCCATGGAATTCTCCAGGCCAGAATACTGGAGTAAGTAGCCTTTCCCTTCTCCAGGGGATCTTCCCAACCCAGGGATTACACCCAGGTCTCCCACATTGCAGGTGGATTCTTTACCAACTGAGCTATTAGGAAAGCCCTGATTGCAACTAAAATGTCATTTATTCACTATTAAAATGTTTATCCAAATGTGAGGCCCAGATTGCAAACTAGTACAGCTTTTGAGATATATAATTTATATTGTCCAATATTCTGGGGAAATACTATAAATTCAAATAGGAGATCAGACTCTTCCTGCAAAATCCCAAAGTTAGCAAATAAGATTTAAAATCCAGTGAGCTAGTGTCTCCCAGAGCTTGTTCCTATTGTTTTTAAGTCACTAAGTCATTCATGTCTGATTCCTTGAGACCCCAGAGACTGCAGCACACCAGGCTTCCCTGTCCTTCACTGTCTCCTGGAATTTGTTCAAATTCATGTCCATTGAGTCAATGATGCCAACCCACCATCTCATCCTCTGTCATCCCCTTCTCCTCCTGCCTTTAATCTTTCCCAGCATTAGGGTCTTTCCCAATGAGTCAATTGTTTGCATCAGGTGGCCAAAGTTTGGAGCTTCAGCTTTAGCATCAGTCCTTCCAATGAATATTCAGTACTGATTTCCTTTAAGATTGACTCGTTTGATCTCCTTGCAGTCCAAGGGACTCTGAAGAGTCTTTTCCAACACCACAGTTCAAAAGCATCAATTCTTAGGCGCTGAGTCTTCTTAATGGTCCAACTCTCACATCTGTACATGACTACTAGAAAATCCATAGCTTTGACTATATGGACCTTTGTTGGCAAGGTGATGTCTCTGCTTTTTGATACACTTGTCTAGGTTTACCATAGCTTTTCTTCCAAGGAGCAAGCACCTTTTAATTTCTTAACTGCAGTTACCATCCATAGTGATTTTGGAGGCCAGAGCTTGAGTTTAGGACAAAGGGAAGCCTCAGTTTAAACTTTGACTCCACTAAGAACCAAGTCACCGTGTGGATATCACTTATCCTCTCTCTGCTATAGTTTCTTCAAATCAAGCAGAGGCACAATAATGCCTATTTCAAAAATTTGCTGTAAAGAAGAAAAGTTATGAGCACACAGCATAATCCTACAGTACTGAAAAGATTTTTTAAAACTATGCTCTTGAAAAAGAATGTTCCAAATTTGAGAAATGTTTTATATCTAGACTTAAATGTGGATTTCTCTGGTAGTGAATACATTTCCGGTGGTGTCAGAGAGCTCTTGGCAGGTCGGCACACCATTCCACTGTTTTATCACAATGTGAAAAACACTAGATGCACAAAATTAAAGTTCAGGTTAATCAAAATATTGCTTGACAAAGCAAATAATTGAATTGCACTTGCTGTGCACTGTGGTAGATGGTAATTAACATGCAACATCTCCAACATTTGAGCACAACTTCCAATTTTCATTTTAACATCATAGAATGCTGTCTACACATTTTTTAATGGTGCCCATGATAATAATATATTCTCTTTTTAATCATATTCCACGTTGCAAGAAATGAAGCTTGCAATTTTCCCAGGTGCTTACCAAATGACTACAGCAAGCTAATTCTATCCCCCAAGTTAAGAGTTTCAATAGAGCGCACATTAACAGCCTGCTTCTGTTCTTCCTGTACAACAGAAGGTAAGTTAATATGTGCCTCAATTATATCCAGTTTGTGCATTTATAGCACCCTGCGGGCAGCAATAAGAAAGCTCTAAATGTACTTATCCTGCTTTTTTAATGCTCTACTCCATTACAGTAGAGCAACACTGAGAAAGTGAAAAGGCAGCAGAGCAAAAGAAATATAAGAAAGGCACTAAAGAAATAAATAGGAGAAAAGCATTATTTAATGGGGAATCAATAAGAAATGCAAACTGAAAATCATTAGTTTAAAACTTTTTAAAGTTTTATCTGTGTTGATGTACATATAGGTGAAGGAAAGTCATATGCACAGGCCCTATTCTATATGCATTTTATTTTTGCAAAACTTTGTTTAGTTTGAATAACAAAATGATCAAGAATATCTTATTTGTCAAGAATAGTCTACAAATCCAATCACGCAAGAAAGATTTATAGTCTCTACAGGGAGACAGACATTGTTATAATTTGTGCAGGCCAATCCATCAATCCCTTTAAATTCAAGACAAACCTGCTTTCCTCCACTTCTTAATAACCTTAAGTAGTTAGCTTGATTTGCAATATGTAATTTGAATTTATAATGGATGGCTCCAAGATATTTAAAACGCTGTCCCACATATGTGTATGAGTTACCAATTTATAGGCATATAAGATAGTGATTTAAAACTCAGAAATCACAAATTAGGCTCAACATTTATTGTATTTTTCTTTTGGTATTCAATGGCATGTGGCCTCATTGCCAAGGTGAAATCTCAAAACAGTGTAGAGAGAAGGGTAAAGTAAGTAGTGCATATTTTGATTTTTTCTGCTTTCAGTATGTAGCATGATAGAAGATAAAATTTAAATGTGACTCTTTAAACACACTCTTAATGTAAACCTTTAGACATCTACGTAAAAAACCATGGATAGTTGACAAAAGATTTTCTAGGTTACAAATATATATATATTCCATATATCAAACTTTGATTACTCTATTCCATTATTATCTAAGATATTAAAAATAAGATCATTTGCCAAAGATAACAGTTTACACATTAATTTTTAATTTTTATTATGACCATGGGAAAAATGAGAACCGAAGAAATATTAATCCAAGTAACTAGCATTTAAATCATTCTACTGCTCACAACACTCACCTGGGTTTCCTCTTTTCTTTCACGTTCATTAGATTTAAACTGACATCATCTGATAACTCTCTTTTCTGTTACCTTAAGGACATCTTCCAAATGTGATACTGAGCAGCAGAGAGGAAAGACTATCCCTCCTCATTTTGTTGATGCACTCAGCACTTGTTACTTATTACCTTTGAAATTCTATTGACCTGAGCAGCTCTCCAGGTTGCAATGGCCAACACACTGAAAATATGTCCAATACACTTGAGAGGAGAAATCACTTCCCGGTTCCCATAGATACTGAGCCAAATTGTAAAGCATGTAAGGAAGAGAACTGCCAGGTTGCTGGAGAACTTAAGGCCAACTTTTGTCTCTTCAATCAATTTTTATGCATGCTATAAAATTGTCATTTCTAAATTATAGTGTATAGTGTTAGTCACTCAGTTGTGTCCAACTCTTTGCGACCCCCATGGACAGTATCCCACTTGGCTTCTCTGTGCATGTGATTTCTCCTGCAAGAATATTGGAGTGGGTTGCCATTCCTTTCTCCAGGGATCTTCAACTTGGTTAATTGCACCCTTGTTAAAACTTTTTCATGGCTAGTCATAACATTAAAGCAAAGACCAAACATGGGCTTCCAAGGCAGCTGAGATGCTAAAGAATCCGCCTGCAATGCAGGACACCTGAGTTCAATCCCTGAGTCGGGAAGATCCCTTGGAGAAGGGAATTGGAGAAGGGAATGGCAAACCCACTCCAGTATTCTTGCCCAGATAATCCCATGGACAGAGGAACCTGGCAGGTTTTAGTCCACAGGGTTGCAGAATGTCAGACATGACTTAGTGACTGAACAAGAGCAAACAAATTTTGCTGGAGAAAAGCCTTTCATATTGCTGTTGAATATAAAGGGGGAGTTGATTACCAATGAAGAAACTTAACTTTCCATCACTAAGTCTTAGTTCTGACTAAGACTAATGCAATACATTAATAAGAAACCTTTACTGACTTAAAAATAATTTCATGGCACTGAAGCATGAACTCCTAGAAGCATAAATCTAAGGAAAATTATATACTTACATACACAAGTTTGCATAAACACACAATGCCAAGAAATTTGTGAGTACACAAAAATTAAGCAAATCAAGTATATTTTCTCCCATACCCTTAGTTTTGTTTCTAACTATATCTGTGTGTAAGAACTATAATTTAACTGGGTTAAAAGGAGATGAAGAGAGGAAGAAAATGAAGCACTATATAACATATTAGCAAAAAAGCTATGCTTTCTGAGGGAAAAAAATGTCTTCTATCATATTTCAATCCTCTTTTTCCAGTTGCCAGCTAGTTATACAATGAAGGGGAAAAAAGAAAGCAAAACTACTAAACTTCCCACACAGTCATCAGTCATAGTCACTCTTGGCCATACTGTTAAACTTGTATTTATCTTACTTCTTCTGTGAGGTTTGAATCTTTCCTTTCGATATCACAATAATTTCTAATCTTATAGGAAGATATAATGATGACAATGTGAAGAATGAATAAAAACAGAGCGTAAGGAAGTTCTAAATGGAATGATTTTTCAGAGTTTCCTAGGAGACACCAGAACCAGGTCTTTAAAACAGCACTTTGTAATGTCTAAAATAGTTTTTTTTTTTTTTCACACAAGTTTTGCTATGGAGTGGCATTAAAAAACAAATTAAAAATGTATGCCAAGCTAAAAATTCTTTTTGAATAGTAACTATGTCACTTAAGTGTGCCAGGACCTCAATCTACTTGTCAGCAGAAACCAAAACCAAACCAAACAAAATATGTCCTAAGTCTTGTCTCTGGATTTCTGCTTCAGGGACTTAGGAAATAATTGCTAACTTTTGAGGCCATGTGCCATCTTCAGACAATGAATTTTTTAACTGGACAAATCCATTCTATAAAAATTAGTAATGATGATTTTGACACAACTAGATTTCTGCTACTGTTATACTCTGTTATACTGAATAGATTGCTACTGTTATATATATATTTTTTTCTACTAGTGTAGATTTAATATGGACCTACATTTCTATTCAGCTGAGTTACTGTTATTTAGCTACTGTCCATATTATCAGAATTATCAGAATAAACAACTAGAAATCTAAGTCATCATCTCCACTCCAAATGATTCAATGGGATGACATGCTTCTGGAAAATGCCTTAATATTAGAACCCCAGCAGAGGAGACATCAAATTCATCAGTAGAACTGCAGCTATGACTCTATCAATAATCCATGGCACTTTTGTATTCCCCATCTGAGGCTGTTATACAGCTTTGGATGACAGCCCTGCTTCAACTTCATCATATGATCTGCCGGGACAGAAACTCATAACTGACTTTCAGCATAGAGTTTTCGTATAAAAGGCAATAACCACAGCCTGACAGTATTGGGAGGGGTCAGAAGAGTGCCCTGGTGAACAAAAGTTTGGGGAAAAGCAGTTTGACACAAAGCGACAAAAACAAGCCCAGAAGGCTGGCTCCTTAAATGTTAAAGGCAGGAAAGAAATGGGCATCTTTGAAAGACAGGCCTTTGGATAGTTTTTTCTATTGTGTCCTTTTAGGAGCTGTGGCTGTTGGTTTTAAACTGCTTTGTACAATTTCCACACATACACAGTCTCCAAGGAAGGATGAGATCAAAAATTCTCCTGTGAATGCATCTCCCGCCAGATCAGTGGGTCTATTGTTTACAAACACTGCATATCCTCAATCAACTTCTCAAAATTATGCTTCATTGTTTTCAAAATCTCTCCGGATTCTCCATGGGTGTGGTTAACAGCCTATTTGCTGGGTGACTTGTAAAAGCCTTAAGGGCTGATTGTTAAAATTTCAGTAATTTTGTGAACCAGTTATTAAACACAGACATTATGGAAAAATACATTACACAAATTTACAATTAAATAAATTATACTAAAACATAGGTCATATGCAAAAACATCACTCAAAAAATTTTAAGCACATTTTACTATTAACTGAAGGTATTTATGTCTCTGTGTCTGTGACATAGAAATGCTATAAAATTATTTGCTACCAGGCATCTTTTCAGGCTTCCCTGGTGGCTCAGACTGAAAGAATCTATATGCCTATGATGTGGGAGACCTGGGTTCGATCCGTAGGTTGGGACGATCCCCTGGAGGAAGGCATGGCAACCCACTCCAGTAGTCTCCCCTGGAGAATCCCCCTGGACAGAAGAGCCTGGTGGCTACAGTCCATAGGGTCGCACAGAGTCAGACACGACTGAGCAACTAAGCACAGCACAGGCATCTTTTTAGAGCTCTGTGCCTAGCAAAATTTAATTGATCTGCCAGTAGTTTCAAATCGGTCAATGTGGAAGCATGTGTATAACTAAGACCCTGTGGGACCTTCCTGGGACAGGCCTTCTGCCACATTCTCTGCTTTAGCTCCTCTCTGAAGCACCTAGATAATACTATTTCATGCACATTTCCTGAGCTGGATGTTAAAAACCTCCCACCAAACGGAAGATGTTAACTACTTGATGACCATGACCATACAGCCATAGGACTGAGAATGTTAACCCCCAACCTTCCCTGAACACTGCCCTGCTCCCTCACATCAGCCAATCAGAGCCCCCCATCCGTACATCATGAGAAACGCTGGACTGGAAGAAGCACAAGCTGGAATCAAGACTGCCGGGAGAAATATCAATAACCTCAGATATGCAGATGACACCACCCTTATGGCAGAAAGTGAAGAGGAACTAAAAAGCCTCTTGATGAAAGTAAAAGAGGAGAGTGAAAAAGTTGACTTAAAGCTCAACATTCAGAAAAGGAAGATCATGGCATCCGGTCCCATCACTTCATGGCAAATAGATGGGGAAACAGCAGAAACAGTGTCAGACTTTATTTTTTTGAGCTCCAACATCACTGCAGGTGGTGACTGCAGCCATGAAATTAAAAGACGCTTACTCCTTGGAAGAAAAGTTATGACCAACCTAGATAGCATATTCAAAAGCAGAGACATTACTTTGCCAACAAAGGTCCGTCTAGTCAAGGCTATGGTTTTTCCTGTGGTCATGTATGGATGTGAGAGTTGGACTGTAAAGAAAGCTGAGTGCCGAAGAATTGATGCTTTTGAACCGTGGTGTTGGAGAAGACTCTTGAGAGTCCCTTGGACTGCAAGGAGATCCAACCAGTCCACTCTGAAGCAGATAACCCTGGGATTTCTTTGGAGGGAATGATGCTAAAGCTGAAACTCCAGTACTTTGGCCACCTCATGTGAAGAGTTGACTCATTGGAAAAGACTCTGATGCTGGGAGGGACTGGGGGCAGGAGAAGTGGATGACCGGGGATGAGATGGCTGGATGGCATCACTGACTCGATGGACGTGAGTGTAAGTGAACTCCGGGAGTTGGTGGTGGACAGGGAGGTCCGGCGTGCTTCGATTCATGGGGTAGCAAAGAGTCGGACACGACTGAGCGACTGAACTGAACTGAACTGAACCCTCCACCTGACACTGCCCTGCTCCCTCACATCAGCCAATCAGAGACTTCTGCTCCAGCGCATCGCAGACCTGGAAGCCCACCTCCATCTGCTGGCTTTTAAAAGAGTTTTGCCGAAACACTGTGGGAAGCCCAGGGCTTTCTAGTGCACGAGCCAGCTGTCTCCTTGCATGGCCCTACAGTAAACCTTTCTCTGCTCAACATTTCTGTTTGTTTTGCCTCACTGTGCATGCCTGCATGCTTAGTTGTGTCCTATTCTTTGCGACCTTTTGGACTGTAGCCAACCAGGTTCCTGTCCATGAGAATTTCCAGGTGAGATCACTGGAGTGGGTTTCCATTTCCTTCTCCAGTGGATCTTCCTGATCCAGTGATCGAAACTTCGTTGTGCATAGGGCACCGGAAGTTGTGTTAACGTCTACGCCATGGTAATCAGCAAATGCTACAATTCGGAACTCCATTTCTCACTATGAGAGGTGGTTGGTTTACCAGCTTATCACTGTGTTGCAGTGTTCTATGCTATCAACACCAAGCTACACATTTGCAAAGAGAAACTTTATATCTGCCACTACACATCTTTATTGAAATATAAATGAATATTTTAATCACTCCTTTTAAATGCCATTAGAGATCTTTTATAAAATGATTACTATAAAACTCTGAAGGTTTTTATTAAACTTAGCAATCATGCTTATCAATTCATTACAGAAGAGCAAAATGTTAAAACATTTTAAAAGTAAAATATCTTTTAAAAAATAGTATCGTCTTTAAGTTTAAAATACAGTTGTCCTCAGTATCCACGAAGGATTGAGTCTGGGACCCCTGCAGATACCAAATTTGTGGATGCTCAAGTCACTTAAAATGGTGTAACATTAGCTTGTAACTGTGAATGAAAAATGTTGCTTGCCGTATCAATAAACAAAGGATGTGGCATCCATCAAATACTACAGCTACCCACTTATAATAACTGATACTGTTTTACAAGTTTTGAGGGTTACCTGAACTAACATCCGTGTGAATAGCTGTCAACTTGAAGAAATAAATCATAGCATCTGTGAGGCACTGACTTTCTTAAGTTTTAGAGAAATGAGTAAAGATGTGCCTGTGAGCTTAGCACAGCTCTGTCACCTCACTCCGGCTGTACAGCTACGGACTTCGCTGTCCTTGAGTGATGGGGGGAGCCATGTAAACCAGGCAGGAGAAGAGACACTGATTAGCTAGATGTACATGAGCATCAGTGAGATTTTGGAAGAAGAGCTCTAGTAATTTTGGCAAAGGACTATAGAATCTATATGAAACAAAAATGGAGGCTTGCCTCAATAACATGTACACATTCAAGTTCTAAACTTGCAGAATTTAATAAATAAGATTTAATTCAAATCTAAAGGGCAGCTTTCTCAAGAGCTGAGAAATAATTTGAACTGGTGTTAATGGATGGCTGATACTGAAAATGGCCTTAAGAAATTTTCACATCAAGCCTCAGTTTCTCAGAAAAATAAATGTTTATCCATCCAAGTTCTGTGGCATCCATTCTACTTTGAAATATCTCAAGAAATAGCCCATTTGACATTTGTTACTAATCTAGCATATGTTTTAATGATTACTATAAATCACTGGATGGACATGGGTTTGAGCAATCTCCAGGAGTTGGTAATGGAGACGGAAACCTAGTGGGCTTCAGTCCATGGGGTTGCAAAGAGTCAGACATGACTGAGTGATTGAACTGATAAATCACTTTATGTTTTAGAATTTCTCCTTTAGTGTGGTTATATCCACATATGTTATATGAATAATCATTATTAAAATATGAATTAGCCCTTTACCATGTATGTAAATGTAGACTATTGGCAATGATTAAGATTCAGTACAAAGAACATGAAATTATAGAACTCAGATTTTTTTTAACAATTTTTTTCAGAGTTGAAAAATCACAGTTGTTTACTTGATTAGAGTATAAAAGTACTTAATACTAGAGCTAGAAACATATTTTTTCTGTTTGTATAACTTACATACTGCTTATATTTTAAATGTATACATCATAACTGTATTCCTATGACAGTTAAATAAAATATTGTATCTATATTATTTGTTTAAAAGTTATTACATTCAAACTGAAAAATGACAATGATTTAAAATATGTTTTGTTAGGCCAAATGCTTTGTATAAGTGATCACTAAAAAATAAAGGATGGCTATAAAGGTAGGTAATGACAATTATTGCTTAAATATTCATATATTTTGTTTTGTCTAGATAAGCTATACTCTTCCATTACTTGAAAAACAAACCAGCTGCCTGGCTAATTATATATGTATACACACACTGAATTTTAAAAGCATTTTTTTTTCCAAAATGCAAGTTTCAGTTTCTGAAAATCCTTTGTGAACACCAGACCAAAAAATACAGCTAATTCTTTCTGAGTTCTATGGGGAATGTATATTTGTGTGTTTGTTGGTGAGTTTTTCTAGTTATAATAGGATGTTTCTCATTCACATTTTAAGTTACTACATAAATATTTGGGAATCTAACAGATATAATTAGGTAGAACTAATTGCTTAGGTAGAAACACCTACTAGGAATTCTTTACTGAAATACCTGTTTCTTTATTCACTCTGCTGGAAAAGTAATTTAATTGAAATTAATTAACTAACCAGTTTGTTTTTTGGAGGGAGGGCACACTACATGACCTGTGGGCTCTCAGTTCCCCAACCAGGGACTAAATCTGGGTAACCAGCAGTAAATATGCAGAGTCCTAACCACTAGGCCACCAGGAATTTCTATAAATTTAAGTAAATCTATCAAATTGAGTTTAGTGGATATTGCATGTATGTGAGCACGTATGGTAAGTTGCTTCCATCACGTCCACCTCTTTGCAACCCTATGGACTGTAGCCCACCAGGCTCCTCTGTCTATGGGATTCTCCAGGTAAGAATACTGGAGTGGTTGTCATGCCCTCTTCCAGGGGATCTTCACATACCCAGGGATCTTAGAACCCACCAAGGATAGAACCCAAATCTCTTATGTTTCTTGAATTGGCAGGTGGATTCTTTACCACTAGCACGACCTAGGAAACCCAGATATTACTTTATACACCCAAAATGTTTTCTATCTTGTGACCCTGGGTGAAAGTGTCAAGAGAAAGGAACTATCTGTTACTTCCATTTACTTGAGGGCTTTCATTACAGCCATCAAAGCAATCCTATATCTACTTTTACAAAGGTTGTGTCTATACTGTAGCTATAAAAAGAAAAGATAGTTCTTTAGAAATAAAAAAATATATTTTCAAAATAAGTTACATGGTAAAAAGTCGTATCTGCTTCTTATTAAAAATCTTCTTTCCATAATTCACACTTGTAACTGTTCAAGCTTCCATTTTCCAGGAAAACTACCTGAAATTAAGAAAACTAATAGAACTAAAACCTCTTCAAAGAAAAAATAATAATAAAGCTAACACACTTGTAAGATTTCAAATCCCTTAACCCTCAGTTTTTCCTATAAGATGTTAATCTGTTTGATTAAATATACCAAAAAAAATCCTGGACATCCTGGAATGTGAAGTCAAGTGGGCCTTAGAAAGCATCATATGAACAAAGCTAGTGGAGGTGATGGAATTCCAGTGGAGCTATTTCAAATCCTGAATATGGAAAACTCAGTAGTGGCCATAGGACTGGAAAAGGTCAGTTTTCATTCCAATCCCAAAGAAAGGCAATACCACACAATTGCACTCATCTCACATGCTAGTAAAGTAATCCTCAAAATTCTCCAAGCCAGGGTCAGCAACATGTGAACCGTGAACTTTCAGATGTTCAAGCTGGTTTTAGAAAAGGCAGAGGAACCAGAGATCAAATTGCCAACATCCGCTGAATCACTGAAAAAGCAAAAGAGTTCCAGAAAAACATCTATTTCTGTTTTATTGACTATGCCAAAGCCTTTGACTGTGTGGATCACAATAAACTGGAAAGTTCTGAAAGAGATGGGAAAACCAGACCACCTGACCTGCCTCTTGAGAAACCTATATGCAGGTCAGGAAGCAACAGTTAGAACTGGACATGGACTGGTTCCAAATAGGAAAAGGAGTACGTCAAGGCTGTATATTGTCACCCTGCTTATTTAACTTCTATGCAGAGTACATCATGAGAAATGCTGGGCTGGAAGAAGCACAAGATGGAATCAAGATTGCCGAGAGAAATATCAATAACCTCAGATATGCAGATGACACCACCCTTATGGCAGAAAGTGAAGAGGAACTAAAAAGCCTCTCGATGAAAGTGAAAGAGGAGAGTGAAAAAGTTAGCTTAAAGCTCAACATTCCGAAAGCTAAGATCTTTGGACTGCAAGGAAATCCTACCAGTCCATCCTAAAGGAGATCAGTCCTGGGTATTCATTGGAAGGACTGATGTTAAAGCTGAAACTCCAATACTTTGGCCACCTGATGTGAAGAGTTGACTCATTGGAAAAGACCCTGATGCTGGGAAAGATTGAGGGCAGGTGAAGGGGATGACAGGATTAGATGGTTGGATGGCATCATCAACTCGATGGACATGGGTTTGGGTGGACTCTGGGGGTTGGTGATGGACAGGGAGGCCTGGCATGCTGCGGTTCATGCAGTAGCAAAGAGTCGGACATGACTGAGCGATTGAACTGAACTGAACTACACCAAAAAAATGTAAATTGGTGACTGTTTGTAAATCACCATTAAGAAAGAAAGTAAGTAAAAATAAATAAAATAATGTCATCCTCAGAAGAATCAGTGTAGATCCGTAAAATTGTATTGGACCTAGATTGGAGCAGTGATCAACAAAGGAACTGGAGGATTTAATAAAAAAAAAACTCTGCTTATTAATTTCACTCTAGCTGAAGGAAATACAGTCCAGGGCTTGAGGAGAAGAATGAATCAAGAGCGTGTCCACCTTCACTTCTGTGTCGTTTAGTCTCATGTGAAATCACAGTGTGAACAAATAGAAAAATGAGTCTCTCAGGAATAGAAGGCAGTTTAAATGCTGTGGTTAAAGGAAGTAAAAGGAAGATTCAACTCCCAATCTACCGGTTTTGAATAACTTTGAAATTCTGAGTAATTTCTTGAGTGTGAGCAACCTCAGAGGCTGCAGACAAAGGTGACAGCTTAATGGGATATCAGCGACCATGGGAATGCTAAAGACCTGCTCATGCGCAATCTGTTTGATTTATGGCTTTAAATAGGTATTTATTGTCTAAGATCTTCTAAAGACTTATATGTATTTAAATGGTCATAATTATGCTATAATCAATTTGATTAAAAGTTGGTTCATACCACTCAGTATTTCTGGATACAAAAATAAGTATCTGCAGTTAATGTTTCCTTTGCCATGCTTCCAAAAAATTGCATATATTGGTGATTATCCTGAGAGTACTGACTACATAAGAACAAAAAGAGTAATTTTTTTCATTCATATATTCATTTATTCGTAAGTGAAGTAAGTGAAAATGAATTTACATCTACATTAAGAAACAGCTGTTGGGTAGCAAAGAAAAATGCTTGTTTGTTTAAAATATTTTCTTCTAGCCATTGTGGGTTTTCCATTTGTGTATAAAATCAAGCTGTAACAAATCAGTAAGTAGTCCCATTCAATGAGTGATTGCGTTTATCAAAGAGAATGATTGTGTTTATTAAAGACTGGTCTTTACAAGGGGCTTCCCTGATGGCTCAGTGGCAAAGAACCTGCCTGCAATGCAGGAGACAGAGCAGACACAGGCGCAGGTGTGATCCCTGGGTGGGAAAGATGCCCTAAAGAATGGAATGGCAAGCCATTCCAGTGTTCTTGCCTGGAAAATCCCATGGACAGAGGAGCCTGGTGGGCTGCCATCCATTGGGTAGAAAAGAGTCAGATGGAACTGAAGTGACTTTACAAATTCATATATATTTATGAATATTTATATAAATTAATTTTGAATAGATACCAATATGTAAATACAGAGTGAGATATTAATAAATGTAAGCCTCCATTCTGTCAGTGCTCAAATAAAATTGTTACTTTCTTAAAACAAATATTTTGATACTGGCTCCATCTTAAATAAATACCCAACCTAAGGAAACAACCTTCTTGAGAAACTTCCTATTATCTACCATTCTTTCTCACAACAATTACATATCAAAACTCAGTGCACAATTTTATACCTAGATTCTTAGGAACAGGGACAAACTCACACGGATGCACACATCTAGCATGCTGCTCTTGGCCTCCTGCATACCATTCCTCACTAAAAAGAACCAGAAATTCTTGGGAAAATAAGCATTTCAAAAGCTGGCACAAAGAAGGTTCAAGAGGAGACTCATATCAACCAGAAAATAAGGAAATGCTGAAAGAATGAAGGCAGCATGTAAAACTGACACCCAAAACCAGCTTGATCACTTATCCTAAAATTTGAACTTCAAAATATACAATAATAACATTACATTTGATGAATAAGATAAGAATCTGAGCCTATATTGATCTAAAGAGATTGTCAGTTTCCTAAGAACTAGAATATTAAAATACTTTTTTAATTTATAAAAGCAAAAGAGCAACTTCAGAGCAAAGGCACTGTACAGATATCATTGTAATCAAATCATCAATGTGACTTCAGAAAGTAATGGTACAGAAGGAAATCATATTCTGAAAAGGACACAGTATCACTCATACCCTGTGACGTTCCTGCCAAAGGTACATAACCTGAATCTAATCATGAGAACACATCTGAGAAACCCAAAAGGAGTGACATTGAATAGCTGCCCTCTAATCTTTAAAGTGTCAAGGTCAGAAAGGTCAAACAGATGAAAGGACATGAAGGATCTGTCCAAACCAAAGGAATCGCTAGCCCATATTCTCATAAAACTGAGACCATAAGGAAAACTCTATTCCTTTTTCAGAAAGAAAACAGCAATAATAAATATAACAAACAACCACAACATTCAGAAAGGTGTCAGACTTCTCAGGAGCAACACGGTGTGCTAAAAACCATGGAATAAATCCCTATGTTTGGATGAGAAGAATGTAAATAATCTACAGTTGTCTGTCCAGCCACAGAATGAATCCAATATCACTACTGAACACAATTTTTCAGCTGTGCAACAAGGAGAATATGTACACATGGTTTTTCTAAAGTAGTTTATTGTAAACACAGTAGAGCAAAAATGAAGATATCATTTTGTGAATATGCTCAGTCGTGTCTGACTCTTTGCAGCCCCATGGGCTATAGCACACCAGGCTCCTCTGTCAATAGGAGGAAGTATTCCAGGCAAGAATACTAGATTTATGCCGTATCCTATTTCAGGGGATCTTTCCCACCCAGGGACCAAACTTGTGTCTCCTGTGTCTCCTGCATTGGCAGGCAGGTTCTTTAACTCTGAGCCACCTGGAAAGGCCATATAATATGTTGCCAATATATCACATCAATCAAAGGTATTAATGGAAAAGAGGGAAAGTGTGAACCCCAAGAAACAATTGAAAAAATATGGGGAATGCAGTGAAGGGAGTTCAAATGTAACAGCTAAGTACAGGGCTCTAGGGTAATAATCGATCTGGAGCCAGGGTAAGTTGGATAAAAAAAGTTCATTGTTAAATTTTCTAGGTTGGATTACAAAAGATCATTGTCAAATTTTCAAGAACTTGGGAAGAGTCAGATTTTAAAACATTGATAGCTTAAAATTGGCTCTGAGCAAACACTATGAAAGAGGGCTTCCGTCTTACCCCACTGCTGGCAAACCCTGCTGCTGCTGCTGCTGCTGCTAAGTCACTTCAGTCCTGTCTGACTCTGTGTGACCCCATGGATGGCAGCCCACCAGGCTCCCCCATCCCTGGGATTCTCCAGGCAAGAACACTGGAGTGGGTTGCCAGTTCCTTCTCCAATGCATGAAAGTGAGAAGTGAAAGTGAAGTTGCTCAGTCATGTCCAACTCTTCGTGACCCCATGGACTGCAGACTACCAGGCTCCTCTGTCCATGGGATTTTCCAGGCAAGAGTACTGGAGTGGGTTGCCATTGCCTTCCCTGCCCATTACTAAATGTTTGCCAGCACCCCTCTGAGTAATGTTTTGTTTAAGAGAAGTATAAATTTGTCTCTATAAGAGGAATTAATTTTTGTACAATCCACATCTTTCAACAAGAGATTAGCCCATAGCAAGATGCTGAAGTTGGATCATTATTTGCATCTCCTCCTTTCCTTTACGTCTGCCCAATCAGAGGCAAAACTAGTATTTGTAGTTGTCATTGACCTTTAATTAATTTTTAAATACAAATAATATCAATGAACTTCTGTTGATTAAATTTTTTCTTGCATGAGTGTATCCTAAGTCACTTTAGTTGAGTCCGACTCTTTGCAATACTATTGACTGTAGCCCACCAGGCTTCTCTCTCCATGGGATTCTCCAGCAAGAGTACTAGGTTGGCATCTCCTTCTCCAGGGGATCTTTCTGACCCAGGGATTGAATCTGCATCTTTCATGGCTCCTGTGTTGGCAGGCGGGTTCTTTACCAGCAGTGCCGCCGGGAAAGCTCAAATTTTCTCTTAGCCTCCCCTAAAGTCCTATAGCTAGCAATATCCCAATCTGATTTTAACTTTCAATGCTTTTCCTTGAATGCTGTTGCATCAGTGAATTTGATGGTTTTCCACACCCAGTTTTAATCTTCCTAACTGCTTTTGAAAATGAACATGGTTAGCCTCCATGTATTTGTGGGTTTTACAGGTTTTTCCCTGTAATTGATACTGTATATGTCCCAGGAATCCCACTCCTAGGTACATATGTATATATGTGTACATAACATCACTGACTCAATAGGCATGAATTTGAGCAAACTCCAGGAGATCATGGAGGACAGAGGAGCCTGGCGTGCTGCAGTCCATGGGTTCACAAAGACTTGGACATGATCAGGGGATCTTTCTCACCCAGGGATCAAACTTGTGTCTCCTGTGTCTCCTGCATTGGCAGGCAGGTTCTTTACCAACAGAAAAACAAAAACAAGAAATACAACATGTACAACCCTGTTCATGGTTGCATTCTTCCTAACAGTCAAACTTTGGAAAGAGCAAAGTGCCATCAACAGTAGAAGGGGTGAATAAATTGTCATATATCCATACAGTGGGATATAAAGTTCCCAGTCGCTCAATCATGTCCTACTCTTTGCAACCGCATGGACTGCAGTGCACCAGGCTCCCCTGTCCAAGTATACTGGAGTGGGTTGCCATTTCCTACTCCAGGGGATCTTCCCCTCCCAGGGATTAAACCCATGTCTCTTGCATCTCCTGCATTGACAGGCAGATTCTTTACCACTCGCATCACCTGGGAAGTCCAGAATATAGTAGTAGATCAAGAAAATGAATAAAATGCAGCTTTATGCAACAACAGGCATGAGTTTTAAACATGAAATTTTGAGCGGATGAAATAAGACACAAAGAATACATTTCATGTGATTCCATTTATGTAAAATACTAAAACAGACAGTGAGCTTCCAGATTAGTGAACACATGGAGGTGCTGGAAGAGCGTCTCAGAGGGCGTGGATGCTGTCAGTCGCTTTACCATACCTTTTGCATCTCTTCCATCCAGCTGTTCTTGAATTACACTCTTTGATAATAAACTGGTAACCTAGTAAGTAAAAGTTAAATAAGCAAAATGAAAAAAACATGTTCAAATATGAACTCAGTTACTTGCTCTTTTCTTTCTTTTTCTTTTTTTTTTTGCATTTTCCTTCCTTCCTTAAGGCAGCGTTTGCATTTTATCTGGTCACATACTGGTACAATCATTGTAGGATGTACAATTATCCACCTAGTCATTCTCAAGGACCACCAGCATCTTCCCTGTCCTGCCCCAACCTACTGCACCAGAAATGCTGTGAGTTGGACCCAATAGTCTGTCCTGTAACAAGCTCCCCAGGGGCATCTGATACGCATCAAGTTTGAGACCCAGTGTTTTACACTGTGTGATTTGTAAGGACAGAGATTGTATCTGTTGACTGCTAGAGAGCCTAGAATACACTGGATATGGGATTTTTTAAAAATGGAAGGGATGAACGCATTAATCCTTTTAAAATCTCAATTCTAAAATACTTCGTACAAAAAAGAAAAAAAATCTGTAAACTCCTCTTGTGTCCAGAGACCACTCTCGTCAGAAAGGATTGCACATTAGCATGACTTGAATTGATTCCTTTTTAAATCGTCATTTCCTTTGAAACGATATGGGGAGAGACCAGTCAATGTGCTTCAGAGTTACTAACAGGAAAGTGTTCAGAGTGAAGGAAAGCACAGAAATGTTATTTTCACACTGATCCTCTTAGACAAAAAGGGTGTTTAATCTGCAATGGTTGGTCTCCTCCTTGGAGCCCTGCAGCAGATTTTTTTTTTTTTTTTTTAACGAAAGATGGAAAAACAGTAAATGGAATTGAGATTAGGATCCAGACACTGATAGTGAGGGGGAAAAAAATCAAAAGGTTTTTTATGAAAGAACTATCTTACAGCAGTTTTCATCTTGGAAGTCTCCCAAACAGCTTACACAGGGAAGCCATCAAGCCACAGGTGCGCTCTGCACAAGCAGGTGAGCAAAATAAAGACACTGTCAGGCTGCAATGAATTCTAGTCCATAATGCATTCATCCCAAGGTGCCCTTCTGCATCTGGTATATATCTTAGTGCGTGTAATTTTTAGCTGGTACATTTCAAGAACATAAAAGATCTCACAGAACCAAACGAGGCTATAAGATAGTCAACAGTCTAATGAGGCAGCCCTTGCAATGATTACTAGCAACATATTGAGGAAGACTTTTGTGTTTATCAAAAGAAAAAGATAAATGGCTTCTGTTCTCATTATTCCTAAATGGATGTTTTAGTTAGTTACCAGTATGTTCAAACTAGAAATTTTTTAAAGTCTCAAAGCCAATGGGAAATGGAGAGTTTAATGACTTCATACAATGTAACAAATTTTAATTGAAGAATTGAGATGGTGGGGAGTTCTCTGGCCGGGGTGGGGTGGGGGGGGGGTTGGTGGTCGAGGTTAAGACTCTAGGCTTGCCCTGCAGGGAGTTGGATTCCTGGAGAGGGAACTAAGATCTCAAGGTCGTTGCAGCCAGAAAAAAAAAAATTAAGAATTCTATTAAGTTTAGACGTAGCAACACTGGTGTGAACAATGACAAGATGAAGTTGTCAATTTTGCCAAGAGGCAAAGGCACAATTAAGTTTATATTTCTTAGTTCTCCTCACTGTGAAGCCCAGCAAAAATCTTGCAGATGCGTCTTTGTCACTCAGTTATTTAGATGTTTATGTCTTTACACAGATTTTAAAACAGAATCATCTATAGCTACAATAATGAAGTGAAAACAATTACTTTCAAAATGAAAATGTTAACCTGATCTAATAACTAAGAATCATGTCTTTAACTGCTCTTGAAAGAATCCATTTGTAATTGATGCTACTAGAATTGAAGTGATGCTACTAGAATGATGAAAAATTGTCCACATCACTAGAGAAAAAATTTTGGAAAATTCAACAGCTCCAGAGGGGACTGGTTTGGATTTTAAAGTATGTCCCAATAAAAATATTTACCAACTATATCAATTTTCTATCATTGCCATAACCAATTATTACAAATTGAGTGGCTTCAACCACACACATCTATCATCTTATAGTCTACGTTCAGAACCATACATGAATCTTCTTAGCTGAAACCCAGGTTCTCCAGGGCTGCCTTGCTTTGTTATGCAGGTTCAAGGGTAGAGTTCCTTTCCTTTCCCCTCTCCAGCTTCTAGAGACTGACATTCCTTGACCCGAAGTCCTTGTCCTCCGTCTTCTAGCTAGCTTCTCACCCCTTATCTCATACCACATTTCTTTCTGAGTCTTCATTCTCCTCTCAAGTCAGCTAAGCATGGCTGACTGATCTCAGGTGCTGGATTAAGGCTCTAGTCTCTTCAGGAGCGGGGATTTGAATCTCACTGCTGCTAAATGATTTTGGAGGGCTTCCTTGGTGGCTCAGATGGTAAAGAAATCTCCTGCAATGCAGGAGACCTGGGTTCGATTCCTAGGTTGGGAAGATCCCCTGGAGAAGGAAATGGCAACCCACTCCAGTATTCTTGTCTGTGAAATCCCATGGACAGAGGAGCCTGGGGGGATACACTTCACAGGGGTCACAAAGCGAAGGACACAACTGAGCAACTAACACTTTCACATTTCACATTACATATGCAACCTTAATTCCCACTCACGAAGCAACATGGTGCATTCCAGCGTATGGAGATTAGGATGGGGATGTCTTCCGGGGCTCTTGCTCTGCATATCACATCAAATATCCAGGGATTTTATGAAAATATTCACTTCTTAATAGATGTTTTACAACAATTCCCCTAAAAACAATAATCTGTAAAAGTAGCTTATTCTTTTATTCCCAGGACATGCTTTATATGGCCATTGTATTTGGTAAATATTTTAATACCACTCCCAGCAGGTCTTGAAACTGTGGTCTTTGTGCCCATGGCCAAAGACATTGCACATAAATAATAAATTCCAGTGTTGCAGTTGAATGCAGTTCACAAGTTAAAATAAACTGTTTTCATTATTTTTCATCATTTCTTGTAGAGTTTTTTCAGCGTAGTATAGAAAAAAACAGTATCCTATCATGAAATTCTCTGTAACCATTTATGAGGAGTGTTTAAACTTTTCTTTATGTAAAAAGGTGAAACAAGCCATTGCATTTTACAGTGAAGATAAACATAGTCAGGAAATAAAAATGTCAAGACAGTATTGTAACTTTTAATACATTTAATGACCTTTTAAATTATCCACCTACCTCCCACTACTCAAATAGCATCCTTCATGCTACAGCTATCTGCAGACAGATGCCCAACAGTTGTGAAGCTCTGCGGGAGACACAGGAGACCCAGGTTCAATCCCTGGAGAAGGAAATGGCAGCCCACTCCAGTACTCTTGCCTGGAGAATCCCATGACGGGGGAGCCTGCTGGGCTACTGTCCATGGGGTTGCAAAGAGTCAGACACGACTGACAGCACACACACATGCGTGGTAACACTGTCCCACTGTCTGTGGTCCCGTTTTCCACAGGACGAGATTGTGTACCTTGTTGGAGATGCATGTTGTCCTTCACCATGGGTCCCAATGTACCTGCCCAGGCCTACCTCCTGCACCTGAGCCCCTCTCATGTCAAGGATATGCCCGCTGTCCTCTTTTTCTATTGCTCGCTTCCCTCTCCAAACCATCCTGCCTGCCCTTCCCCCTCTGTTCTCTGCTCTCAGGTTCATCTAAGTTTTGAAGAAATACTAACAAAAACCCACATTCCCCAAAATTCAGCTCTAGGCCACACAGCTAGAAGTGACATTTTCAAATCTGTGAAATGATGTCTGCAAAATGATGATGCTATATACTCATCAATCTCGAGAAAGTTTCTAAAGATAGTATTTTTTTTATTCAAGTATAGTTGGTTTCCAACGTTGTGTTCATTTCAGGTGTGTAGGAAAGTGATTCATATATATGTATGTATGTGTGTATATATATATGTTATTTTTCAGATTATTTTCCATTATAGGTTACTATAAGATACTGTATAGAGGTCCCCAAGCTATACAGTAGGTCCTTGTTTTATCTGTTTTGTATATAGCAGTGTGTATCTGTTAATATCAAAGTCTTAATTTATCCCTCTCCCCTTTTCCCCTTTTGATAACCATAAGTTTGTTTTCTATGTCTTCAAGTTTCTGTTTTGTAAATAAGTTCATTTATGTCATTTTTTTTTAGATTCCACATATAAGTGATAGCATATGATATGTATCTTTTGTGGTCAAGTCTTTGATATTTTGTCTTCATGTAGCTGTTGATGCTACCATATATTAATTATCAGATTTTACACTTCTAGAAGACTACAGTCATGTTTGCTCTGTCTCTGTCCCCACCATATCACTCAACATGGTGGATTTTCCAATGATATTGTTCCTGTACTTTGCTGAGTAGTAGAGGGTCATGGGAAATACCTCTTCTCATTTCCTTCAGAAAAGTTTTTTTCCTAATAAAATAATTGGCATTATTACTTCATTGAAAGTTTTCACAAAATTGGATCTTTTGTTTCATTTCTTACCCATACAATTTTATTTTATCAGTGTTCTCTCTGAACAAATATAATGAGATCAATATTTCTGAAGAAAGTAATATATGTAGATGAGGAAATACCATTGTAAATAAGTCCTTAAGATGGCACCATGTTTAATGTTATACAGCAATTATACCTTAAAGAAAGAGAGATGGCACCACGCTAATGAAATCAACTACTACCAAATGGGTCCATTATTTGGATAATAAATGTGATATTATTTAGGTCTTAACTCAAAACATTATTATAGGAAAACCTAGGAGACTGAAGGAGTTTGCATAAAAGCTGGGAGAACCCAACTAAAAATAACCAACTGTACAGCCAGCATTCAGGGACTATTACCAGACAGGGTTATTTGAAAGAGCTTTATTAGCTTTTCTTAGGAGCATAAGATATAACTCTTTGCAGCATAGTCCATTGTTCTTCAATTTGTCAATACTGTAAACACCCAAAGGAAAAAAGTTTATGCAGCTTTTTCCCCAAGAAAACCTGGGCAATATTACACTGATTTTTGAGACCACAATATGTCAATGTTAAGCTACTTCTTTTCTTACAGCAAGTTTACATTCTCTGTTAAACTTGTGAATTGGTATGCATCATATCCTCATAATCTCATTTTAGAAATACAATTAACTCTGATACGTTTTTTTAAAGTTTTCTAACATGGTTCTGTTTTGCATTTGTCATGCTTAACAGTGACATATGAGGAACTTTGACATATGAACATATGAACAACAATGACACATGAACAACATTATACTGATGTCATGCTACCGCTAACACGATCATCATATAAGGTGCCATATATAGTACTATTTTATCACAGTGAGAAAAATCCCCAATTCACAAAGCCTCAGCTGAGCAAAATGTCCAGGAGGACAAAATTTTAAGCACCAACTCTGTTTAAATGTTCATATTTGGTAAAATAACGAAGCAGTTGCATTCCTGAGTTCTGTGACAGCCATGAGCAGTTGCAGGTGAACTGATTACCTTTAAAAGAAAAATTAAAGTACATAAGCATAAAGTGGGCTTCTCTGGTGGCTCTGTGTAAAGAATTCACCTTCCAGTTCAGGAGACTTGGGTTCGATCCCTGGATGGGAAGAGTCCCTGGAGGAGGAAATGGCAACTCACTCCAGTATTCTTGCCTGAGAAATCCCACGGACAGAGGAGCCTGGTGGGTTACAGTCCATGGGGTTGCAAAAGAGTCGGACATGATTTAGAGACTAAACAACAATAAAGCATAAAGCATGAAACAAGACATACTCCATTTACACCAGGTAGGACCCCTATTCTGATTATTGCAAAGGATTCCGTGACCTTTTGATCAATTGCCAGGAAATTGAGCTATTTTCTTCAGTGAGTGCCTATGTCTCCCTCTGAGTCTACATACCTCAGAATAACACTGGATTATTAGCAAACCTACGTAAAATCTTCCCATAACTCTCTTTGGTTTTAGCGTTTGTCCATACATACAGCTAGCTAAACTGTCAGCAGATAGGGTTTCAATAGTGCATAAATATTACTAAGAAAATATGAGATCCAAAAACAGGAAACAAAACCGAGAAACCTATTATTGCCACTTACTAATGTCTTTTTCCTACACTCAAAGGCATTTAATACTTTTTAATAGTTGAAATTGTATTTATCTATCTTCTGATGCCTTGCACAGACACAGGTAGCAAAAGGATGGAATGATTAACTATCTGTGATGCTACTAAACCCAAGCTGATCAGTTTTTCTTTTATCTGATTTCCTACAGTTAAATCTGACTAGAATATCATCATGCTAAATTACATTTTATTTTGAGTTACTTGCTGTATTTAACTATTAAATTAATTTTGAATCACATTTTTCAAACAGGCTCAGTGAGGAGAATTTTAAACAGCCCTTTTATCAGGTAAATTAAGTAACAGCTTGCATATATAACCAGTTATACCTCTCACTTATAACTATGAGAAATAACCAACTTAGAATTAATTGGCAACAAATAAACTGCATAACTGTAATTCGCTATTATTCTTTGAATAGTAAAATTACTTCAAACACAGAAAACTTGAAAAAGGCTTAGATTTAAATGATGGATAATTTCAAGCAAATTTTCTGCTCTTCTTTCATTTTTAAAAATCACTTGACTTAAACATGAATAAAACATCAGTTATGGAAAGGTCAAGGCATCTATTGCGAGGTCACCAATCACACAATGAATTTATTGCCTGTGATCTGAGTAAACAAACAGCCATTAACATGGAAGCCAGATCTGAATCAGTTTGTGGTCCTGGTCTTTGAGACCTGCCATCATGCATCAGAATCACTGTCATTTAGCCAGCATTTTCCTTCCCAAATTACCACTGAGAGTGTCTTGTGGAGGCATGTAACTATTTATAAATTCACTTTATGGTTTTTGAAATGTGGTAAGTCAACTTAGAGAAAAAAAAAATACTCTCAAGCAAGAAAAAAAACATTATTTGCCATAATAAAAGTACATTTACTTGGAAGAAAAAAAACTGTATATATAATTACATTTATGTGTATATGTGTGCTCAGTCTCTCAGTTGTCTCTGACTGTTTGTGACCTCTTGAATTGCAGTCTGCAGGTTCCTCTGTCCATGGAATTCTCCAGGCAAGAATAGTGGAGTGGTAGCCATGCCCTTCTCCAGGGCATCTTCCCAACATGGGGATCTAACCTGGGTCTCCTGCATCTTTTGAATTGGCAGGTGTATTCTTTAATAACTGAGCCACTGGGAAACCCATATATATATATATAACATATATACATATATTTTCTTTTTATTTATTTACTAACATTTATTTTTGGCTGCATTGGTTTCCAGTTACTGAGCACAGGCTTTCTCTATTTGCTTTGAGTGGGGACTTTTCTCTAGTTGTGCTACTGGGGCTTCTCATTGTGGTAGCTTTTGTTACAGAGCATGAAATCTAGGCACCCAGGCTTCAGTATTTGTGACTTGCAAGCTTAGTTGGTCCTCAGCATGTAGAACCTTCCCAGATGAGGGATTAAACCCGTGTCTCCTGCACTGGCAGTCTTGATTCCAGTTTGTGCTTCATACAGCCCAGCATTTCTCATGATGTAGTCTGCATATAAGTTTAATAAGCAGGGTGACAATGTACAGCCTTGACATACTGCTTTCCTGATTTGGAACCAGTCTGTTGTTTCATGTCCAGTTCTAACTGTTGCTTTTTGACCTGCACACAGATTTATCAGGAGGCAGGTGAGTTGGTTTGGTTATTGAGAAATATCAACAACCATAGATACGCAGATGACACCACCCTTATGGCAGAAAGCAAAGAACTAAAGAACCTCTTGATGAAAGTGAAAGAGGAGAGTGGAAAAAGTTGGCTTAAAACTCAACATTCAGAAAACTAAAATCATGGCATCTAGTTCCATCGCTTCATGGCAAATAGGTGGGGAAACAGTGGAAACAGTGACAGACTTTATTACGGGGGCTCCAAAATCACTGCAGATGGTGACTGCAACCATGAAATTAAAAGACAGTCCTTGGAAGAAAAGCTATGAGCATCCTAGACAGCATATTAAAAAGCAGATACATTACTTTGCCAACAAAGGTCCATTTAGTCAAAGCTATGGTTTTTCCAGTAGTCATGTATGGATGTGAGAGTGGACTATAAAGAAGGCTGAGCACCAAAGAATCAATGCTTTTGAACTGTGGTGTTGGAGGAGACTCTTGAGAGTCCCTTGGACTGCAAGGAGATCCAGCCAGTTCATCCTAAAGGAAATCAGTCCTGAATATTCATTGGAAGGACTGATGCTGAAGCTGAAACTCCAGTACTTTGACCACCTGATGGGAAGAATTGGCTTATTGGAAAAGACCCTAATGCTGGGAAAGATTGAAGGCAGGAGGAGAAAGGGATGACAGACGAGGAGATGTTTGGATGGTATCACTGACTCGATGGACATGAGTTTGAGCAAGCTCCAGGAGTTGGTGATGGACAGAGAAGCCTAGCTTGCTGCAGTCCATGGGTCACAAAGAGTCAGACACAACGGAGTGACAGAACTGAACTGAACTCCTGCCTTGGCAGGTGGATTCCTATCCACTTTACCACCAGGGAAGTCCCTATATATATTTTGATCACGATTTTGCTCTCATTCATCTGGCAAAACAATTTTGATGAATAAAATAATCTCAGCTTCCAGAGCACTAATTATGTGCCAGGCCCTGGCATGTAATATTATTATATTTAAGAGTAATGAGACATCAAAAAAAATATTATTTATTTAAAAATTTACAAATAATAAATATATTTATTATTTTAAAATTATAAATAATAAATACATTTATTTGTTAAAGTAAATAAATGTATTTTATTTACTTAAATAACTATTACTTTATTTGTTAATATTTTAATAACCTATTAAAATAATATTTTAATTTCATCCCCATCACATCCTCAAAGGAGAGGCACTATTACTCTTTGACAAAACAGGACATCAGAGCTTAGAGAGGTTAAATGAGGTACAGCTAGTCATGGCAGAACTGGGGCTGGAATCCAAGCCTGTCTAGTCCAAGAGGTGACTGCATCCATTTTCTCAGATGCCCATAACAGCACATCACAGGCTGGATGGCTAAAGCAACAGAAACGTATCTTCTCACAATTCTGGAGATTGAAATCCAAGATCAAGCTTTGGGAAGATATGGCTGCTCTCACCTGCACCTTCTCTCAACAGTTTGCAGAAAGTGCCTGCTTGCTGTCTTTGCATGGCATTTCTCTGTGTGCCCATCCCTGGGTTCCCTTTCTTCTCTTGTAATGACACTAACCATATTTGATTGGGGCCCCACCCTTATGATTCCCTTTAACCTCAGTTACCACTTTAAAGGCCCTGTAGCCAACTATAGACCCACTGTGGACAGGGCTTCAATACATAAATAAATTGAGGGTGGGACAGGAAAGGGATTCAGTTCAGCCCACAGGAACAGCACCCTCCTCACACCGCACAAGCCTCAAGAAGGAACTGAGTGCATACTGATGTCCTGCACCCCGTGCTGCACTGGGGATGGAGATGTTCAATGCACTAAACATGGCCTCTATCATCCAGAACATCATCTTCTAAAGACTGATACAGATGAGACCAAAAAGCCCTGAGTACTCTCACCCAAAACAGATTCACTCAGTGATAAGGACTGTGGGACCGTCAGGGCTGTGACAATCTCCTCAAAGAAACCCTTGCAACGTCCAAGTGTTTGGAAAGACTTGGAAAGCATGTGCTTATGCTGAAGACTATTTATGCAGCCAAATTATGGTTAGTAGGCTTAGTATAATGTCTGCTTCCATGCCCTGTAAAGATGGTACTAACACTAGCTTGGGTTGGGTGGGTACTATGTAGAGAGAGGCAATGTAAGAGATGCTGTATTTGTGACAAATGATGAATGACATGCTCTTTCATTTGTCTTTTAATAAGATCTGTTCAGTTTTCCAGCCACATTGTGTATTATCAAGGTCCCTGGCTGGTTTCCGTTGTTTGAGTCCACAAGTTTGACCGCAGTCCTAATGTCCCCTCAGCTTAGCTAATCTCTAGATGAGTTTCTTCCTTATATAGGCCTTACCTCTTCTTTCTTAGAAATATAATTACATTTTATAATAGCAAATTCTGGCTTCCCAGGTGGCCCAGTGGTAAAAAATCTGCCTGCCAAAGGAGGAGACATGGGTTTAATCCTTGGTTTGAGAAGCTCCCCTGGAAAAAGAAATGGCAACCCACTTCAGTATTCTTGGCTGGGAAAACCTATGGATAGAGGAGTCAGCTGGGCTATAGTCCATGGGGTCACAAAAGAGTCAGACACTGCTGCTGCTGCTAAGTCACTTCAGTCATGTTGAACTCTGTGCGACCCCATAGACGGCAGCTCACCAGGCTCCTCTGTCCCTGGGATTCTCCAGGCAAGAATACTGGAGTGGGTTGCCATTGACTACTAAGCCACTAAAAAACAACAACAATTGCAAATTATTTATCTGTCCTTTGGAAACATGTATGTCTCCCTAAAGATATGCCAACTGACTTTTATTAAGATCTGTTCAGTGTTATGACCCGGGTCATGCCTCTTGCAAAGACCTGGAGCCATCTCTTTGATAGATAAACATCTAAGGAAGATGATGGTCCTGTCAACTCATCTCTGTGAGAGGGTCAAGTCCTCACTTCAGTGAGTGGGTGTCTTGGTTCAAGCTGTAAAACTACCTTCTGCCATCAGGATTTGAGAAAATTCTCTATGTCTTCATCTCCACTATTGCCCTGCAAATAGGTTCATCAGTATCATCTTTCTAGATTCCATATATATTCATTAATATATGATATTTGTTTTTATCTTTCCGACTTACTTCAGTCTGTATAAAAGGCTCTAGGTTCATCCACCTCATTAGAACTGACTCAAATGTGTTCCTTTTATGGCTGAGTAATATTCCATTGCATGTATGTACCACAATGTCTTTATCCATTCATCCATCAGTGGATATTTAGGTTGCTTCCATATCCTAGCTATAGTAAATAGTCCTGCAATGAACATTGCCATACATGTGTCTTTTAAAATTATGGTTTCCTCAGGGTATACTCCCAATAGTGAGATTTGTGGGTCATGTGGATAGCCAGTGGGAACTTGCTGTGTAATGCAGGGAGCTCACACCTGGTGTTCTGTGACAACCTAGCAGTGTGGGATGGGATGGTAGGTGGTAGGAGGTTCCAGAGGCTGGGGACGTATGTATGCTTGTGGCTGATTCACGTTGATGTATGGCAGAAACCAACACAATATTGTAAAACAATTATCCTCCATTTTAAAAAATGAATTAAAAAAATATTTCAGAAAATTTACTTTTCCTTTGGGAAGGCCAGTTAGAAAACACAGTGGCTTCTGACTGACTCCTACCCCAGCTCTTGAAACTGCAGACTTTAATTTCAGAGGAGTTGAGTTTCACCTCTTTCCACTATTGCTTTAGAGAAAGAAGGCTTTCCTTACCATTTTAACTACATCTGGCAAAATCTTTACTTCTCAAGGCTAACAGGCTGACCATAGCCTGAATTGCACACATTTGACTTGCCCTTCAAGTCAATACCCAGATTCGAGGGGCCACGAGAGACAGCTCACAGGGCCCAGCCTTGGGTACAAGAACAATTTCTACAACAACATGAGTCAAAATTTTGACTACTTCCATCACTGCCAAAAACATAATGAATGCTTATGTATATTGGTTTTTATCATTCTTGTTGACTCAGAGTTCTTTTCTTAAACTACTGTTTTGGGGAACATCCATATTTCTCTTAATTCAACAGAAACAAAAATTGAGGAAGCTTGTGCTGAAGACAGGCAGTAGAGTTTGGGAAAAACAGTCTATCAAACTAATGAGGGACCATCTATGGAAAATTAGTGTTCTGAAACAGCAGGGAATGTTTGGGCAAACACTGGTGGATAATTGAGAAGGATCTCACCCTCCTCCCATTATCCTTGTTAACTGTAAGATGAACCTCTCTGCATTTACAAAAACTCTCACAAGTTTGTTGTGTAACATCGTTAGGGACATAGTTAGAAAGTTAGGTAGAAGTTATACTACTTTGTACAAGGAGTTTCACATCTATTGTTTTATTTTACCTTCACGAGCACCCTATGAATCTGCCTCTTTTACTCCAGAAAAGAAAATGTTAAAGGACTTCTCTGGTGGTCCAGTGGCTAAAACTTCACACTTTGACTGCAGGGGGCCCAGGTTCTATCCGTGGTCAGGGAATTAGAACCCACATGCCACAAATAAGTTGTCCCAGTTCAGCCAATATAAACAAATAAACATTTTTTGTAAAGGAAATTACTTTTTCATTAAAAAAAAAGAAATAATTAACAAACTGTAGCTTACAGCTCACAAACTAGTTGTAAGACAGAGTTAGGATTCAAACCAATTCACTTTCAATGCGGAAGAGACATGTTTGCAAAGCACCATGCTGTCTTCTTTCTCCTCTCTCCTTTTACCACCATGGAGAGTCTTCACATCAGTTTATTACAATATGGCTCTAACAACAAGGCTGTGAGACAGATATAATCACCTCCATGTTTATACAAATACAATAAAGATCAGAGAAGTTGGGTAATTTCCCAAGAGTCAAAGATGTCAAAATTTGCAAGTTCATTCATCAGATTTAAATCCAGCTTTGAAGCAAACCTGAAAAGGTTTATTTTGTTGTGGGCATGACAGCAAAGCAAGTCTGAATCACTGGCAAGCTAATCTGGAAATAAAGTTCTCAGTGATTTCTTTCTAAAAAAAAAAATTATATAGAGAAAATTTAACCGAACTTGTTATTTTTCTTATAATATGATTTACTTCTTTTTAAAGATGATACTTTCATACCAAGAAAAAAGTGTAAGTAATCATAATGGCATAATTTCTATAGCTTATTCCACTTTTGATGATATTAGGTTTCTTCCCAAACTTGTTAGATCTCTCTTGCTCAGAGAAAGAAGCCTTGCCTAGTCAATTGAAATGCCATAACTCAAATTAGGAAAACTGTTTTATAAAACAAATTTCTTCTTGTGGTTAGAACCCACTAATTGCAAACAATAAAACATGTGATGTTGGAAACACATATATTTAAATATTTTTATTTAACATGTTAAATATACTTCAAAATATTTAAATATGAGTTATTTTCATGTCCCAAATCTATTTTGACTCTGGGCACCTAAAGATAGCACATTGTACTCAAACAAGAATGGGAAACAGAATAAGGAAATGCCCAAAATCTCAAAGGATTTAATTCATTATTTCTACTAGCAGTGCAACATTGTGAAATATTGCTTATTATTATTATTTTTTTAAGTTATTCCTTTGGTCTGCTGTCCCCATCCAGTTATCAGCCATTTCAGGTGGTTTTCCTAATTTCAAATGCATACACTGAAATTTCCCTGAAGTGCTGTTTATGTTCATGGTTTCCACTTCTTCATCTCCCATTCTTTATTTATTCAATCTCCTCAGACTTAAGAGGAGAGTGAAAAAGTTGGCTTAAAGCTCAACATTCAAAGCTCAACATGGCATCTGGTCCCATCACTTCATGGCAAATAGATGGGGAAACAGTGGAAACAGTGTCAGACTTTATTTTTCTGGACTCCAAAATCACTGCAGATGGTGACTGCAGCCATGAAATTAAAAGACACTCGCTCCTTGGAAGGAAAGTTATGACCAACCTACACAGCATATTAAAAAGCAGAGACATTACTTTGCCAACAAAGGTCAAGGCTATGGTTTTTCCAGTAGTCATGTACGGATGTGAGAGTTGGACTATAAAGAAAGCTGAGAACCGAAGAATTGATGCTTTTGAACCGTGGTGTTGGAGAAGACTCTTGAGAGTCCCTTGGACTGCAAGGAGATCCAACCAGTCCATCCTAAAGGAGATCAGTCCTGGGTGTTCATTGGAAGGACTGATGTTGAAGCTGAAACTGCAATACTTTGGCCACTTCATGTGGAGAGCTGACTCATTGGAAAAGACCCTGATGCTGGCAAAGATTGCGGGCAGGAGGAGAGGGGGACGACAGAGGATGAGATGGTTGGATGGCATCATCGACTCAATGTACATGGGTTTGGGTGGACTCTGGGATTTGGTGATGGACAGGGAGGCCTGGCATGCTGCGGTCTATGGGGCTGCAAACAGTCGGACACGCCTGAGCGACTGAACTGAACTGAATTGATTCCACTGAAATGAAACTTGTCTAGCCAAATATTATGGTCGAATCTTTGTTGATACAGCATAGAACCCCCAGTCATTCTGTATGAGTGATCATGCGTGCTAAGTCACTTCAGTCGTCCAACTCTTTGCTACACTATGGACTGTAGCCCACTGGGCTCCTCTCTCCATGGGATTGTCCAGGTAAGACTACTAAAGTGGGTTGCCATGCCTTTATGCAGGGGATCTTCCTGACCCAGGGCTTGAACGCATGTCTCTTATGTCTCCTACATTGGCAGGAGGGTTCTTTACCACTAGCACCACTTGGGAAGCCAGAAGTGATTATTTTGCAGAATTCCATCTTCTCCTGGGTTCCATTTGTCACACTTACTTCTCTTTCTAAGTCTCTTCTGAGCGTCTCCCTCTGACCTCTCAATGGCACATGTTGCTGTTCACTCACTAAGTCCTATCTGATTCTTTGTGACCCCCACGAACCGTAGCTCACCACGCTCTTCTGTTCTCCACTATCTCCGGGAGTTTGCCCAGATTCACTTCCATAAAGTCTAGGACGCTATCTAACCATCTCATTCTCTGCTGCCCTCTTCTCCTGTTGCCGATGGCATATGGCCCTATCCATTTTTCTATCTGTTTGATTCCCTGGAGTATTTCAGTAAGCCCCAGGCTACATACCACCCAACAGCTGATGATGCCTGACTTTCAGTTCCAGGCTTCTGTATATTCAAATCACACCCTGAATGAATCAATCCCCCTAACCTTACCTGCGAAGCTCTGGAAGATGGGAGCCATCCCTGTCTACGTCTGTGACCTCATCTCTTACCAGTCTGCCCCACTTTCTGTCCGCAGTGCACCTAACACATCTTTTCCCCAGAATTTCATGGTTGCTGTGTCTTCTGCCTAAAACACCTCTGGATCAATTTTAGATGGTTTGTAGTTTCTCATAATTTGGGTCTCTGCTCAGAAAGGTTCTCATAACCTTATTTAGATGGCAATGCCTGAGTCTACCCTTATACCATCTATTACCTCATTCTGCCTCATTTCTTCATTTGTCACTAAAGAAAAGCATCATATTTTGTATTGGCTTGTTTGTTTCCTGTCTCTTACCATTAGCAATGTCAAAGTCATCTCAGGGACTTGGTCTCTTGTACTCAGCTCCTTGATCTCAACATACAGGAAGATTTCGATGACTAATCTGAATCAATGGTAGAATGAATAAATGAATGATGATTTTTAGTGATCCAGAGAGAAGATATATGATTACCTCCAGAAGTAAAAACCGATATCAGTCTCTCTCCTCATCCATAAATAGCCTCTAAGGCTCATTGTGTGTTGTGAAAGTCCCTCAGTCATGTCTGACTCTTTGCAACCCCATGAACCATACAGTCCATGGAATTCTCCAGGCCGGAATCACAGTGAATATTGAAAATTTATGTTAGTCATCATTTCTCACAATACACTATTTGGGGCAATGATGTAGAACTTGCAGCAATGCTTTATTTTGTGGTGAAGGAAATAGAATAAGAATCAAGACTTGTAACATTTAGACTCTAGGAGCTTAAGAACTTTGAAAACTCACTGCAGCAAAGAAAGAAGTAAGGGATGTACGGAAGGAGGAGCCCGTATCATAGTCTGGAAGCAAGATTAAAACCGCTTCATGTGTTTCCAATGCTGGGGTTACAAGTAATGAAGGGCAGAGTGACCTCTAACTACTAAAAGTAAAAAATGCCTTCTGGCACAGGAAAATCTTCTGAACACACTGTAGTTGGTGAAGGCTGAATGTATCACTTGTCTCAAAAAATAAAATGCAGCCCATTTCTTTGCATACATTTTAATTGCTCTTAGTATTGCTACCATCATCTTCAAAGGATTTACATTGGTGACTTTTATAAATTATTATTTTTTTAAAACAGAAATGTTCCTTGCATAATTCCCACAAGTGGCTGAATCAGTTGTAATAAATCCTCGTCATCTTCTCTTTCTTCTACACTCTTTGATCTGTCTTCCATCTTTCCCTGGAGCCATTGTTTCCCTTTTCTTTCTGATCCAACTTTGTGGTGATATCAGGGGAACAGGCTGAAAAATGATGCAAACCAATCCATAAAGTAGAAGCTTGGAAGAGACTTAAGGAAAGCCATCTTTCCAATTTCAATGATATATAACAATAATATATTTTATGAATATTACCATTTATAATATTCTAAAGACTCAACAAAAATCATCTTTTTTAAAGTCTCATTACCACCTTCTCACAGAGCGAGTAGGACAGATATTATTTCTTTATCACAGAAGTAAAATCTTAATCACTGGGGAATTCCTGTAGTCCAGTGGTTAGGATTCTGCCCTTCCACTACAGGGCACTTGGGTTCAATCCCTGGTCTGGAAACTAAGATCCTGCAAGCCACACTGGACAACCAAAACAAACAAGAAAACTTAGTCACTGAAGACATAATGACTGTTATTCTGTAAGATAAGCTTTCTAACATATATACTACTGCCAACGCTTGACTTGATCACACAGGAGTAAAAGCCAAAATGTGAAATTTAAGTTAGCAATCTTTATGTGTAAGGCTTCCCACATAGCTCAGTTGATAAATCATCTGCCTGCAATGCAGGAGGCCCAGGTTTGATTTCTGGGTTGGGAAGATCATCTGGAGAAGGAAATGGCAACCCACTCCAGTATTCTTGCCTGGAGAATCCCATGGACAGAGGAGCATAGTGGGCTACAGTCCATAGATGGCAAGAGTTGGACATGACTTAGAGACTAACCACCACCATCACCAGGTGAATCAGAATGGGAAACAGAATAACTATTTATTCCTCAGTAAACCACTCATTTTTCAAAATGCATGGAAGC
The DNA here is from genome assembly GCF_032405125.1 of Capricornis sumatraensis. Lineage (NCBI taxonomy): Eukaryota > Metazoa > Chordata > Mammalia > Artiodactyla > Bovidae > Capricornis > Capricornis sumatraensis. The sequence goes on along the minus strand of NC_091089.1, from coordinate 8,017,883 downwards.
TTTGTTTATATATAGTCTTCAGTTCAGTTCAGATCAGTCACTTAGTCATGTCTGACTCTTTGTGACACCATGAATCACAGCACGCCAGGCCTCCCTGTCCATCACCAACTCCCGGGGCTTGCACAAACTCATGTCCATTGGGTCGGTGATGCCATCCAACCATCTCATCCTCTGTTGTCTCCTTCTCCTCCTGCCCTCAATCTTTCCCAGCATCAGGGTCTTTTCCAATGAGTCAGTTCTTCACATCATGTGGCCAGAGTATTGGAGTTTCAGCTTCAACATCAGTCCTTCCAATGAATATTCAGGACTGATTTCCTTTAGAATGGACTGGTTGGATCTCCTTGCAGTCCAAGGGAATCTCAAGAGTCTTCCCCAACACCATAGTTCAAAAGCATCAGTTCTTCAGTGCTCAGCTTTCTTTATAGTTCAACACTCACATCCACACATGACTACTGGAAAAATCACAGCTTTGACTAACTAGACAGACCTCTGTTGGCAAAGTAAAATCTCTGCTTTTTAATATGCTGTCTAGGTTGGTCATAACTTTTCTTCCAAGGAGCAAGTGTCTTTTAATTTCATGGCTGCAGTCACCATGTGCAGTGATTTTGGAGCCCCAAAAGTAAAGTCTCTCACTGTTTCCACTGTTTCCCCATCTATTTGCCATGAAGTAATGGGACCAGATCCCATGATCTTAGTTTTCTGAATGTTGAGCTTTAAGCCAACTTTGCCACTCTCCTCTTTCACTTTCATCAAGAGGCTTTTTAGTTCTTCTTTGCTTTTTGCCATAAGGGTGGTCTCATCTGCATATCTGAGGTTATTGATATTTCTCCCGGCAATCTTGTTTCCAGTTCGTGCTTCATCCAATCCAGCATTTCTCATGATATATAGGCTTACTGAAGAACAATTGACCCTCAAAAGCTGTACATATTTGTTATATTCAGTTTGATGAGATTGGATGCAGACATACACCTCTGACACTATCACTGCAGTCAAGAAATATGCAAGCCAAACTTTCAGTGTAAAGGTATTTTTAAACTACAAGTCCATTGTCATAGTCAGGTCTTACCAGTCATTATCAAAAGAATAACAAACAAATAAAAATCCAAAATTTTGATATCCAGATTAATCCAACATTAGTCTTCCAAACCTAGTCAGTGACAGCCTCGCTATACCAAGCTCCCTTGTGGTCCCTGTCTCCACCCACTGCCAATCACTATTACCGCATCACCTTAATTTCAATCCACTTTTCCCTGAGTCCATGCCACTTCATGCTCAAACGTTCCTTCTTTCATAATCAATTGCTCAGTGATGTCTGACTCTTTGTGACCCCGTGGACTGTAACCTGCCAGGCTCCACTATCCATGGGATTTTCCAGGCAAGAGTACCAGAGTGGGTTGCTATTTTCTCCTCCAGGGGATCTTCCCCACCCAAGGATGAGACCCATGTCTCTGCATTGGCAGGTGAGTTCTTTACCACTAGCATCTGGGAAGCTTAGGAGGAGCTATAACCAAGCCTGGGTTTCTGAGAAAGCCCTAGAGACTGATATCAAGGAAATTTCACAGAGACCTTGCTTTCCTTGCCTGCCTGAGAGTTTCTTAGAGTAAAATGGATTCCAAACAATATTATTCTGAAAGACTCCTGTTAGCAGAGACTTTCATCCACTTGATGCATATGTATAGGTTATGCTCCACAAATCTTCAGAGGTACTCAAAGGTTGGCAGGTCAGACTGGTACCAGAGCATCTCTGGTCCAGCAGATTTTATGACTGTTCTCTCCTTGAAATGCTACTGTACTTAGTAGTCAAATATTCTTTCTCTGTCCCCAACACTATCAATTTCCATATTTCAATTATAAGACATTAGAAAAGTTTCTACAAATTTCCAACTGGACTAGTACTTTTAAAATGTTCTCTCGTGGTCCAACAGTGAACCAGACTCGTAGCCTTCAGGGCACTCTTTCTAATCAGGTTTTTACCCTCGTGCTGTAGGATAAATTAAATAGGATGGCCATTAATTAGGATTGCAGTCATGCACATTCATTTAGATGTCATTGCTGGAATCTAAGTCTCCACAACGGGACCAGAGCCAAAGAAAACAGCTTGACTCTGCTTTTTTAAAAAAAAAAAAAAAAACAAAGAAAAATAATCTTCATCTTCTATAAATTTATGGTAATGTGTTCTTACAGCTTTCTGCGGGCTGGAAAGGAATGGAATATTTTAGGCTTCCTTGCAGCTTGAGTTAAGGAAAATCCCTCTGGGTACTTAATCTAACCTCTTTCCTCTGTCTCAACACTCCCATGTGTCAAGAGTCAGAATGTTTTATTTCTGAGATAGTTTTTAACACTGTATATGCTGCCAGTGAGTTTGGGGAACAGGAAATCTTTTATTTTTTTTATTGGAGTATAGTTGATTTACAGTGTTGTGTTAGTTTCTGCTGTACAGCAAAGTTAACTTATACATATATTCACTCTGTTTTAGATTCTTTTCCTATACAGATCATTACAGAGTATTGAGTAGAGTTTCCAGTGCTGTACAGTAGGTTCTCATCGCTGCTGCTGCTGCTGCTGCTGCTACTAAGTTCCTTCAGTCATATCCGACCCTGTGCGACCCCATAGATGGCAGCCCACCAGGCTCCTCCACCCATGGGATTTTCCAGGCAAGAGTGATGGAGTGGGGTGCCATCGCCTTCTCCAGATTCTCATTATCTATTTAATATACAGCAGTGTGCATATGTCAATCCCAGTCTCCCAGTTTATCCCTCCCCATCCTTTTCCCCCTCAGTAAACATGTTTGTTTTTTACATCCATGACTCTATATCTGTTTTATACAATTTTTTTAGATTTCAAATATAAGTAATCTCATGGTATTTGTCATTCTCAAACAGGAGATCTTTTAGATTTCATAAGCTCTACGTTCAATCCACCAACACTCCTGACTTGCCATCTTCTAGAATTAAATGAGGGCTGGACCTATCTCACTTATTTTTAAAGCGTCCACATGCCTTTGAAAATCCCATGCCTTGTGGAGCCGGACATGACTTGGCACTGTCCCTGGAGCCAGGCCCTTTGCTAGAGAATAGAATTCCTTACCTTTGTTGTAGTTGTTGTTGTTGCTGCTGTCGCTTCAGCCATGTCCAACTCTGTGCAACCCCACAGATGACAGCCCACCAGGCTCCACCGTCCCTGGGATTCTCCAGGCAAGAACACTGGAGTGGGTTGCCATATCCTTCTCCAATGCATGAAAGTGAAAAGTGAAAAGTGAAAGTGAAGTCGCTTAGTCGTGTCCGACTCTTAGCGACCCCATGAACTGCAGCCTACCAGGTTGCTCTGTCCATGGGATTTTCCAGGCAAGAGTACTGGAGTGGGGTGCCATTGCCTTGTCCGCCTTTGTTGTAGAGCAGAGACTAAATGTGTGGTCAGCATTTGGACATATCCCCCAAGGAAGTTTTTTCAAGAATAAAAGAATGGTATATACAAAATGAAGTGGTCTAGTTATCACCCTCTTGAGACATTCCCTCAGATAAAGTTTTACTGCAAAAATATGTCAAATAATGAAATTAAACAATAAGGTTATCTTCCCCAGCACTTTCTGCTGTTTTTTTAAACAATAATAACTAAATGTAACAATACATGTATAAAAAATAGTAACTTGAAAATACAGCAGTAGCCATACATGACAAATTGTTTTGCAACCAAGTGTAACAAAATTTGGTGTTACTTTTGGTTGCAGTGGATGGAAAGAGAAACAAATAAGCAAGACCATGAGAGTTGCAAAGCCCATGTGAGTACCTAGAACGTGCCATGGTGTGAAGCTTGATGTCAAGGTCAAGGTATAAGACACGCGCTTTGACATTTGGGGAAACTGGGTTGAAATGGGTTTGGAATGGCCCAACCACAAGTCCCACTGCCCTCTCTACTCCCAGTAAAGATGCTCTAACCAATTGTTGACATAGAAACCAATTACAGTGCGTGTTTATCCGTAAGTAGTGGGTTCAGTTCCCTGACAGCCCACAGAATTATCCAAACAAGGCATTCTTGTTCTCTGGGAACGAGGAACCACCTGACCCTATTGTTACTGCAAAGCTCTCATCCCACCATTTCTGCCTGTTCACTGTGTTCCTAAGTGCAACCCCTGTGTGATCCTACAAGCTATGTAGTACTCTCCTGTCCTGGGCTATGAATTTATGTAACCGATACACTATCATCAAGCTCATCTTTCCAGGGTCATGGACACATGTCTGGCGATTCCCATAACTCTAGGGCAGGAATCCCTCCTTCCCCAACAGGGTGAAAAGGAAGCTATCAAAACATGTACATCTCCAAATACTTTTGTAAATTTTACACTCACAGATTGTTCTTACATCCATATTTTTATCTTTGAACTAAAGATCAAAATGTAGAACTTATTAAATTCTGATGCTCTCTTTTGTTCTTAATCTTGGAATTCACTTCATGAAAGATTTCTTCCCTGGGTAAAATCTTCATCATCCCTTAATTGGAACTAGCGTTGTCACTCATGTGTCTCCAGCCAAATGGATCATCTTAAAATTGTTTCATCATGGATTAAAGGGAAAGAGATTGAGGAGAAATGTTCTGTTCCAAAAATAATTGAGCCCATGTACAATGACTGATAACTGGATAGGTTGTGGGGAGCATTTTATAGAGTTTTATCTAAGAGATTTCCTAGAAAATGAAGTTGTCTTTCTATTATATCATAAATATCATAAACTTCATATCAATACTGAGAAATATGAGCTAGTCTAGAGTTACAATGAAGTAGTCAGGCAGACATGCTTGAGTGTTTTGAAGTGTGCAAGAAAATCCTCCATGTACAAACATTTCTTCCTTTGCTCAGATTCCTATTGTTGTGTCCAATTATTTTTGAATGATTTATTCAGAAAATTATAAAAGAAATAAATTATCTGGTGTAAGTAATATTTTTACATTTGTTTTTCAAGGCTAAGTGCAGCATTCTCAAGGAATGTGATTGAAAATAGAATGTCAGTCAGAAAAAGAGATTTTTTTTTTTTTTTTTAGTATTTCCCTTAATCTGGAGATACTTGCTGCCCACCTGTCACAGTGAAGACAAAATCAATGACTCGTGATGTCACAGGGGAAGGTCACTAAAGGCAGATTGATGTCACTTCTTTGCCAAGGGCACTTTCTACATAATAGCTCCTGGCATTTTAAAAAAGTTATTTGAATTTGGTTTTGTATTAACCTCATTGAGTAACTGTGGAGATAAAATGTGTGCATGTGTGTGGTTAGTAGTGTTGACTCTTCTGTGACCCTAAGAAATGTAGCCCGCCAGGCCCCTCTGTCCATGGGGTTCTCCAGGCAAGAATACTGGATTGGTTGCCATTTCCTTCTCCATAGAATCTTCCCAAGCCAGAGATTGAATGAACTTCTCCTGCATTGACAGGCATATTTTTTCACCACTGTACCACCTGGAAAGTGGAGATCAAATGAAATAATGTATATAAGATACCGAGTACACACCATCCCAATAAGTCCTCAATAAAATCTAGCTGTTTAGTGGGTTTTGAATATTTACTTGCATTGTTCTTAGTTGTATAAAAAATGTAATAGGTTTCATTTTCTTTCTATAATTTAATCATTCTCATTGTTTTTCTATCTCCCTAGGGTGAGGGACAAATCTATATGCTCTCTACCTATACCTACCTTTGTCTGTGTGTAGTTAGTCTAATCTGGTTCCCATTCAATAATTTTAAGAATTTAAATGTATATCCATGTGTCTTTAGGTATTTAATTTATATGGCATACATGTCCAAGTCGAAGGTTTTAGCCACCTCAAATGCCTTGTGCTCCCTTCCAATATGGTGTCTGGTTCTGTAAGGAGGGAGGGTAAGAACCACATTATCTCATGGTCAGGCTCCCTTGTTTCACCCCTTTTGGTTTCTTAGGTCCACTCATTTCAATCTAAAACAGTATAAAAATGAAAGAAGTGACTTTATGCTTCCTATATTTTTCATCCTAAATTTTCAAGACTGTTGAGACATACGCTTACACTCTATTATCTGAAGCTTCATATCTACCACTTAAGGGAAAACATGATCACTGAGAAACTTTTCTCAGCTCAGAAAGGGACCCTTCTCTTATTTGAAAGACAACTCAGGGTCCATAAATAGCATCTCTGGCCCTGATGGAATGTTTGTCTCATTCCCTGTGACAGTAAATCTCATGATTTAACCAAACTGGAGTGTAGAATGAAACCATGATAGATAAAAAGAAAACCAGAAGAAAACAGATTAATATTTTCATAGTTTATCCCTGTTGCAAATATTAGTGCTCATTAAAAAATTCTGACAGTCACATAAACTCCCAGAGAAAAAAACTACAGTTTCCATATATAAAAGTGTGATGATTCAATTTGAAAAGCCTCACATCACTTCCCTTCAAACTAGCAGTCTAGTCCATTCTCTAAGCAAAAGCAAAATAAAACTTGAAAAAAGTCTAGTTGTGTAAAAGAGTCATAAATTTCTCAGGCCAGATGGTATTAAGTCCTAGTCTGCCAAATACCTACACCACTTACAGTATTACAGTAAATGAAATTAGCACTGGTTGGCACTTTGAATTGTCAAGTGCTAATTTGCTAGACGTCCACAATCTCCATTACGCTTGCTTGCTACATGACAGTAACTGTTTTTATAGGTACCGTTTTAATAATGTATTCATATTTTTTTCTGAAACCATAGTCATTTTTCACAGGTATCTGGGTCCCTCTTTGGAGATATACACAAAAAAAGAAGTAAGTTACAAAAGGAAATCTTTGGGACCAGGATCTTTTTTAACTCTAATATTCTGTGATTCTAGAATTTCATTATCATGCTAATTTTGACTCAAGACCAGATTTGTCTTTGAATATTCTTCCACATCTATTTCTAAAATGTCATCTGCTATATAAAAGGCTCTAGGACAGTGTTAACACTCTTAAAAGTGGGTAAGCATGTCAAAGCATCACTTATAATTTAATAAATCCTATAGATGTTTTCCTAGAAAATTCGTACACATATAAAATCTAAAACAAATATTTAGGGTTCACTACGTACATGGAATGTTATGGAATCATGAAAGCCAAGATAAAGTACCTTGCTCTTATTGCGTACATTGTCATTATTTAAAAGAATATCCAGAAACCACCTATTAGAAATTATATTAATATCATATTCTTTAGACTAATAACATGCATCTAGTTATATATATGTATCTATAGAATTACACACACCACACACTGGGCCAGTTACCATTGTTGAAATTGGTCAATGACTGCTTTCAGTTCAAGAATATCTTTTCCACTTTCTTAACAGTAGATAATATATTTTGTGTGTTTACACCCTTGACCATTTTATATAGATGATCTCTAAACCTATTTTTTTTTAAATCCTACATATTGGGTATCATTTTCCCCTCCAAACATATAGGAAACTCAGACTCAAGATTTTGAATCATATATCCCAACCAAGGTCACCCTGTTAGAATATGACAATCAGGTTCACAACCCAGGCTTATTCTATCTCCAATGTCTGTTCATCTCCTCGCAGAATACTTCTATTTTAAGAACATAAATCATTGAAGGATCCTTTCTATCGCTGCAGTTCTCAGCAGCAGTCTAGAAAGTGGGTGTGGGGTAGGCAGCAGGCAGCTATATGACTTTAAACCTACCCGCTAATTGGGATGCGCCATGGAGCCTACAGATCGGGCCTCTGAAACGTCTAAGGACTAGAAGCAGAAGTCTGATGTCCAGTGCCACTAAGTGTGCAGCAGAGTCATTGAGAGATTTCCCCTGGAGGGGTGGTGGTCTTCCTAATTCCATTTCTGATAACTTGGAGAGGCATATAGTCTCCCCAGCAATTCTAATTTCCCCAGGTTTCCTGTGTTCCTCCTTCCCGTACCAGGCACATGTGGAGAGAGAGAGAGAGAGAGAGAGAGAGAGAGAGAGAGAGAGCATGTGTGTGTATTTGGGGCCAAAGAGGAAGATGACGACCCAGAGCTCCAACATGCACTATGCACCTCCAGCAACACCCCCTTCCCCATGAAGAGGGAAGGCGGTCCGGTTTCTAGGAGGATGGAAACTTTGCTCTTATTATTATGGAATAGGCAGTCCAATGAATCATTTCCTAGAGCTGCTTTCTGCTCTCTGGGGGATGGTTTCTGTTTTCTAGGACAGAAACCTTGCTTCAGGCAGGAAATCTTATTAGCGCTCCCACTCCTCCTGGTCTTCCTGACAACCTGTATATCTTCCTAAATTGAATAACCATAGTTCCTACTTGCAGGTAGGTATTGCTTTTTTTTTTTTTTAACTATTAGATTTAAATCAGGAATTGAAAAGTCAAACATAGTTTAATCATCACCTAGATCTTTTATATGTCTATCTCAGACCAAAACAAATTTTTATGTGGCTTACACAGTATTTATGCCTTGCAGTTATATCTCTTCAATAGAGAAGTTATTCTTATTTTTTTAACTAGGAATTATATGGCACTTACTAGGTACCAGACAATGTTTTACAAATAATCACCATATCCCTTAATTAAACTGAGCGTTCTCTCCATAGCTGTTATCTCCACTGTACAGAAGAGAGAACTGAGGAACAGAGAGGTTTGCTAATGCACTTGGGAAGGCGCAGCCAGTAATGGCAGAGCTGGGATTCACTCTGAGCAGTCTGGCTCCATTAATCTGTGAACTAATCATGAAATTGAGCCCATGCATCTCGGCGTGACTGAGAAGCTGTGGTGCGCAGAATAACATCCCCATGGAGATGCCCAGGTGCACATGTGAAAATAGTGCGTTCATGGGACATAGGGATCAAAGTTGCACATGGAGTCGAGGCTGCTAATCAGCCAGCCTCGAAATGGGCAGATTAAGCTGGCTTGTCAGAGTGGGTCCAATGGATCACAGAGATCTTTCCAGGTGAGAAAGGGAAATGGGAGGTTTGAAGTCAAAGTGGGAGAGGAGATGCCAGAGGCAGAGGTCGGAAGGACATGGGGTCATTAGATATGGGAAGCGGGCAGCCTCGAAGAGCTGGGAAAGATGAGGAAAGCGATTCTTTCCTAGAGACTCCAGAACTTGTGCAGCCCAGCTGTTCCATTTTAGACTTCCGACCTCCAGAAATGTAAGATAGCAAATGTGTCTTGTTTAAAGCCTCTCTATTTATGGTCATTTGTTACAGCAGTAAAAGGAAATTAAAACGATTATGTACAAGTGACAGTCAAGAACTCAGCCCTCAAAATGCAGGTTTGCATTTACTAGGTATGTGAAAAGTGAATTTTCTCCATGTGTATTATCCTTTCTGCAAACTGGATACAGGCATATTTATTATACATGATCACTGGGTCTGGGTTCCCCAGAAGGTGAAAAATTGTATCACCTAATAGGTAGCTTCAGGCTTCCCTGGTCGCTCAGTGGTAAAGAATCTGCCTGCCAATGCAGGAGACATGGGTTCAAATCCTGGGTTGGGAAGATCCCCTGGACAAGGAAATGGCAGCCCACTCCAGTACCCTTGCTTGGAAATCCCACGGACAGAGGAGCCTCGAGGGCTACCGTCCATGGGGCTGCAAAAGAGTCGAACATGACTGAGTGACTAAACAATAACAAAAATGTAGCTTTAGTTTTGGTGTGAAATTTTCCCCCAGGAATTGTGCAGATTAAAATATCTAGCATATGCACGGCCTTCTGAGATGGTTAAAATAGTAGAATATAGTATATGGATGATGGTGATAATTATCGACGGAAGGTTGGTGGGAGTGAAGTAGAATTGAGTTAGAGACTTGGGATGTGCACTTGAGTGTATCTTGTTAGTGGTTTGGAAGCAGACTTGACTTCAAATCTGACTCCACCCTCCCAAATCTCTGCTTTAGGGCAAGTTTCTTCCAGTGTTAAACCATCTTTCTAGTTCATAGGGTTGTTAGAAGGTCCAGCTGAGTTGACATAAGGAGGCTGGAATGTAGCAGGCATTCAAAAAATGTCCTTTGCAGGATTAAAATGCAATGTTAACTGATTCAGTTAACTGGAGACACTGCACTCAACATTTCAACAACTATCCATTTGCTTTTAAGTGAGTCAGACATTTTGGAATTTTCCACTTTTGCCCAAATCCAGCATGACTCTTACAAATGGGTTCTACGTTCTATGTTCTCAGTAATTCTGAATATCTGATAGCACTTAAAATCAAAATAATATGTGGTAATTCTGCCAAGAACAGAGTTATCTAAGACTAAATCAATAGCTGGGAAATAATAGTACTAATAAAGTACTGAGTTTGAATGAACTCCGGGAGTTGGTGATGGACAGGGAGGCAAGGCGTGATGCAGTTCATGGGGTCGCAAAGAGTCAGACACGACTGAGCAACTGAACTGAACTGAGCTGAAAGTACTGGGATTGGAGGTTGCAATGAGAAGTGACAGCCATTGTAGGTCCACTGCATATCTATCAAAAAACTCACCTCATTAATGCAGTCAGCCAGTATTGATTCCAAGGAGAGTGATTCTATGCTAAGATGACAACCACAGAACTGATTCTGCTGGGGCAGAAAAACAGACCTGAAAAACAGCTACCAGTCAGCTACCAATGCATATTACTGACTGCCCTCCTGATAAGGCCTCCATCCTTGGCGTAAAGTTCACCTTGGGTTAGTAACTTACAACAGAAAGGAAAGGAGATGCAATTATAGGAAAATATGAAAACTAAGTTATTCTCAAATGGTTTATTTCTCTAGTATTTTGATAGTGTTTTATATTTTCATATTTTTACAAGATGATAAAAATGTAAAGAATTTTGTTAATTATATTTGTAAATGTTTCAAATTCTTAGGTTTCATTCAGTGCTAATGAAGTCAATAAATGATTCATCTACTAATTACAACTGGAGCTGTTGAGATTTTTCTGCTCAAAATATTCAGTTATAAAATGTACATTTCAAGTGTGACACCTAATAAAATGTTCATTTCAAGTGAGACCTGAAAAAAAAAAAATCTTTGAAGAGGAAGAGAGTGTCTCTGTAGTCATTATAATTTGAAGACATGAATTAAAAATAAATAATACTAATATATGACCACTTCCCTGTGCAATTGAGTGATTTTTGAATTCTCGACAATAAACCAAGTCAGTATTGTTTTTGGTGGAATGCCTGTTTTTTAATTGTAGGTGAGTCTCTTTAGAGTAGCAAGCTATCCTTTTAAACTAAGCTTAAAATAATTTATATTTTAATATGTATATGTATGAAACACAGTGTGTGTGTGTGCTTAGTCATTCATTCATGTCCAACTCTGTGCGACCCCATGGACTGTAGCCCATCATGCTCCTCTGTCCTTGGGATTCTCCAAGCAAGAATATTGGAGTGGATTGCCTTTCCCTTCTCCAGAGGATCTTCCCAACCCAGAGATGGAATCCACATCTCCTGCATTGCAGTCAGATTCTTTACCATCTGAGCCTCCAGGGAAGCCTGTGGAACACAGGGCTCTGTGTTAGCTAGAACGGTGGTCTATATTTTCAGAGAACTTAATTGCGTACCAGGTATGCGTGTACATATGTGTAGTAGTCACAGTACAAACATGTATGCGTGGGGTGAGATGGGGGTGGAAACAAAGTCCCTTTATTACTGCCAATGTATACAACAGAGCCATCGAAATCACCTACTAACCTTGAACTTTTTAAATAGAATTGAATCCAAAGAAATCTTATGAGATCTCAGTCCTGGAACTTACTTGTGTATTTACAAAAATAATTTTGAAAGCTAGTTAGAATAATTGGGGAATCAAAATAATTGGTAAATTATTCTCATTAGGAACTTAAAATGTTTCTTTTTTCCATAGATTAAATTGCCTTTTAGAAAAAGATTTCTGGCGGGCTCCCCTGCTGGCTCAGCAGTAAAGAATCCTCATGCCAATGCAGGAGACTTGGGCTTGATCCTTGGGTTGGAAAGATCCCCTGGAGGAGGAAATGGCAACCCACTCCAATATTTTAGCCTGGAGAATTCCAAGGACAGAGGAACCTGGTGGGCTACAGTCCATGGGGTCTTAAAGAGTCAGACAGACTGAGCAAATGAGCACACACACATACAGGAAAAGATTTCTATTTATTAATAGGAATTTAAAATCTTCTGTCTGCGGCAATCAAGAAGTTCTTTTCCAAAGAGTGCATGTGTGTTTGCTAGCTAAGTAATGACAGGACGCAAACAAGGCAACCCAGCTCTGTGTGGATTACCCCCTGAAAACAGGGAGGGGCTAAGGTAGAGGGAAGAACCAGGGAATCCTGGAAGAGCTGATGAGGTCAACAGTGAGAAGGATGACAGTGAATCCCAGGGGATTCTGGAGACTGTGGGTTTCAGTTGATTTTTAATTCCCTACTGTCTAGTAAAGGGACCTGCGTGATGTTTAAATCTCCTCACTGAGGTATGATTGACATACAAGAACTGTACCTATTTGTTGAATACAACTTGATGAGTTTGGAGATAATTATACATCTGTGGTTTTAAGTGGAGCTGAGAATGGAGCCAGAAGACGCATGAAGAAAGTTTACCCAATCCTCTGAGTGCCAAGAAGAAGCTGAATCTATGCCAATGAGAGCACAGCTGGAAACAAGAGGGGAGCACAGGTCCTCAGGCCTGTCCACAGAGGCTCGGGGAGGGAAGGACTGGCCCGGTGTCACCCAGAACAGCTGCGGTTGGTTTCTTGCCAGTTATGTGTCAACATGCAGCAGATAAACGGTACTCAGTCAAACTCCAACACCCCCAGGTTACATTTTTATTAATTCTTCACAAATAAATAAAAGTAAACATTCCCAGCATTCAAAATCTAAAAAAAAAAAAAAAAAGTGGAGTATGTGATTAAAGCTGGACCATCCAAATATTAAAATGATAAGCTCTAAAAGACTGATGATAAAATAATGCTGATGTCAGGGTGTGTAGTTCAGACAGAGCGTCTGATATGAAGCTGAGAAAATCATCAATGTAGTATTTACAGTATGAGTGTTAAGCAATGTTCTTGTGTTTAACCTGCTTGTGTGAAGTAATTTCTCCTCATATGGTAGAAGCACTTATATTTTGGCTGATGTTTCTTTCCAACATTACATTCCTTTATTTGTTTATCTTTTTTTCTTCTTAATTTTTAAAGAATAAAAAAAGTCTTTCACATTTACTATGCAAATGACCCATGTTCATTGTAAAAAATTTCAGGAAATGACCAAAAAGCAAAAAAGCAGAAACAGGAAAAACATCTCACATCTCCCCAGTCAGAATATTTAGTTTACCCCTTCTAAAATATGACTTCCTGCTAATATAAAGATAAACGGAAGGACACATTGCAGGACTGAGTAATGGTACCTAACTAAACTGACAGGCATTAGATAAACTGATGAATTAAATAGATACAGACAGCCAATAGTGTCACCGCCCATAAAGTAATAAAGGGCATCTTAATTAAAAGGATTTAGATTCAAATTAAATCATTTCATAAAGATAATTTAAAAACAAATTAGGGTATAATTAAGAGTTGCTGAATTCCATCCATAAGCTTCATCATCTTAAAAGAATATTAACTCTTATAAGACTTCTCTAAATTTTAGAAAACAATCAGAAATGTATTTATAGAAGTTTAATCATCTGCTTTTTTTTAATTATGCATGAATTTTACTATATTTTAACTATGCACCATATTAAACAATGTGAATGGAAATTAGCACTCTGATTTCCCTTCTGATCTCTTGCATTTATTGGTAGGTTTTACCTATCCAGTCTGTGGCCCTTATTATATTGTGTGGCAGTGATTTCTACAATTATTTAGTTTTAGTTACCTATGTAAATAATTTCAGTAATTCTCACCAGTTTTGTTCCATATCTTCTGCACTCTTGAACTAATATTTTTTACTTATCTCTTGGCTCAGATGGTGCAGAATCTGCCTGAAATGCAGGAGACTTGGGTTCAACTCCTGAGTTGGTAATATCTCCTGGAGAAGGGAATGGCAACCAACTCCAGTATTCTTTCCTGGAGAATCTCATGGACAGAAGAGCCTGGCGGGAGACAGTCCATGGGGTCCCAAAGAGTGGGACGGCACCGCAGCAACTAACACTTTGTTATTGGCCCTGTTTAGATTGCTTAGGAGACTTTTTAAACTTTTCTTTTGTTTCCCCTCGAACATGCTCATAGTTTTTGACTTGTATGTGTAAACATAGATTTTGGGCTTAGAACTAAAATTCTCAGATACCACTTCTTTTCCTCAGAAAATTTTCCAGAGTGTTATTCCTTTCCTCTGGAATTATGTGTTGCTGTAGAAAAGATCAACCATTCATTCACTCACTAAGTATTTCACTGAGTGTCCACTAGGGATTAGGCACTAGCCTAAAAGCAGGAGTCATCAATAAACACAACAGACAAAATCTTTGCCTTCATAGAGATTGCTTTCTAGTGGAGGAAAACAAAATATAGAAGTAGAAAAGTGCCAGTTTGGACCAAAGAGGTTTAGCCTTTGGCTCATGTCCTCTGGGTGGCCTCTTTCCTATGTCCTCTTTCCTCTCCCAGTCCAACCCCCTCAAAATGGCAAATGGCTACTATCTGAGAAGTTTAGTGGTATTTCTGCTACTGTTCTGAAGTCCCAGACAGTGATAAGTACTGCAATCTCTCCCATCCACATTTATCTTGGGGCCTTCAAATGCTCTCAGCTGGCAACATACAGCAACTGAGACCAAGGGAGATTTGAAGACCCAAAAAGATAATAAAAGGCATTGAAGTTTTTGAGAAATAGGATCCCACACATACATTGCTAATGGGAATATAAAATACTACAGCAACTTTGGAAAATAGAAGTTCCTTAAAATGGTGATCATAAAGTTATTATGACTTAGTTTCATTTCTGGGTACATCCCCAAAACAAACAAACAAAATATATGCCTGTACAGCAACCTGTAGGCTTCCCAGGTGGTGTAGTGGTAAAGAATCCACCTGCCAATGTAAGAGATGCCAGATACTGGGTCTAATCCCTGGGTTGGGAAGATCCCTGGGAGAAGGGAATGGTTGCCCACTCTAGTGTTCTTGCCTGAAGAATGCCATGGATAGAACAGCCTGGCCAGCTACAGTCCATGGGGTCGCAAAGAGTTGAACATGACTGAGAGAGTAACATTTTGGAACCAAAAATGACAGAAATCATAAACCATAGTGATGGGAAAAGATATCACTAAGGCTCTGGGAACTGATTTTATTTCTTATAAGTGTCTCCTATTTTATATGTGGGTTTTCCAGAACTCTCTGATTCCCAAATTTATATTTCTGGGACTTCCTAATAAGCAGTAGATTTATAGAGGTTAAAGACCAAGGCTATGCATAGATTCTGCTACGTGGAAATGCTGTTGGTGGTTTTGTGATGTCATTGTTCTAATGGATTGATGGTGAAGAAAGTCACAGTGGGCAGATGCCCAGTTGCCAGTGGTCTCACCGGTGGATGACAGGAAACCCCACATCTATCTTTCTGCAAGCTTCTTAGTGAAGCCTCTCAACCATAAGCAAAAGTCTGAATTACCTGGCCTTGACAAACACACCCTAGAATAAGGCACTATCTCACAAGTCAGGTTCACATTCCCTTCCTCTTTGCAATAGAATAAATCACCCCTACACACACCACAGAAGCATTTTTGAGGGATCCTGTGATGGTCTAACTACCAAACTGATTATTACAAATACCAGATGGATGGATCATAGGGTTCTTTCACAAGCGCCAAGACGGGCCGTCATTAAGCCATTTCAGTCCCAAGTCTGTACCTTTGGTTAGTTGAGTTCTGAGCAATTCCTCTCTCTCGGTTCTATTCACCCACCACTGGCTAACAACCAACCAAAGTGAGCTCTCAGGGGACTTGGCTGAACTTCTGCACCTCACCTGCACATGAGGTCTAACCAATGTCCACTGGAATCTTCTCCCACTTCCAGTCATGTCCATTGTTTGGGCATGTAATCCCTTGCTCCACCTTGCTCTTCAGATGGCTGGGTAGTTTTTCCATTTTTCCCTTGATTTAGAGGGGAAATGGGGCCCTTGGAAGAACTGGGTGTCATGGGTGTTAGTAACACAAGATGCTGCTGCTGCTGCTAAGTCGCTTCAGTCGTGTCTGACTCTGTGAGACCCCATAGATGGCAGCCCACCAAGCTCCCTGTCCCTGGGATTCTCCAGGCAAGAACACTGGAGTGGGTTGCCATTTCCTTCTCCAATGCATAAAAGTGAAAAGTGAAAGTGAAGTCGCTCAGTCGTGTCCAACTCTTCACGACCCCATGGACTGCAGCCCACCAGGCTCCTCCGTCCATGGGATTTTCCAAGCAAGAGTACTGGAGTGGGGTCCCACCACCTTCTCTGAACACAAGATGCTAATAGGATGTAATTGGACCACATAAATTATCTGCTGGTGGTAAAATTATTGTCTTTTTTGTTTAGACTGTGAATAAGACGTCCCTTTTTTCACATTTTGTTAAGGATAACTCCCTTCTTCTTTGAGATCACACAAAGCCCAAACCAGAAGTTAGAACCCATTGAAGGACATCAGCTTTAGATTTAGAAGTCCTGTGACATGGCACAGTGAGACGTCCCTAGAGGTCTGTTATATTTTAATTTATTTAATTAATTATCTTATAATGCCTTATCAACTATTGTTTATGATAATCTGGTAGCATCAAAAATATTATCATATAATACTAAGTAAACAATTTTTCTGAGCTGACAGTAAATAGCAATTTCAGCTTCATACACAAATTGACAGAAAAAACCACAACTACTATAAACAATTATTTATAATTAGAATACAAAGTGAATTAAGATTATTTTCCCTTTGAAACAGTATTCTGGATAAATGCTTTATTAGTAAACAAATAGACAACTCATGTTCTTTCAGTCCAAAAAGGTGATTTTTTTCAAGTTGATTACTAATTTGAATATCATGTATCTACAGAAAGTAAACTGTTAACTTGTACACAAAATAATGCCTGGAGATTGATCTAAATATTTTTCAAGCTATGCAAAATCGTATCAATCTTTTGGAGTAATGTCAAGTTTATGCGGATTTACAAGTACTACAGAGGAGTTTATTAGATTTTATAAAAGGCCCTCACATGTTATATACTGTTCTTAAAGAAAAATGCATATTTTCTTTTGTAATAAATCCAAAACTAACTCTTGGCTTAAAAAAAAAAAAAGTAAAACCTCATAACAGAATTTAAATTAGGACTGTGACTGTGTTTTTTGTATATTTCATTTTGAATATTATTCTTTAAGTTAACTCCTAAATATGAAATTATGTGGCCTATTTTAAAAATGTTTAATATTACACTGTAGGCTAATGACTTAGTAATAAAGACTGACAGAATTCATAAGATGAATATCTAGTTACATTGGGTTGATTGCCAAAAAAACGACTCCACAAGTAAAATCACTCTACTGGTAAATGCTATATAAATTTTCCACAACAAAAGGCTAATTTCACTGGTCATCAGTGTGTGTGAAGGAAAGACCTTTTCAATAGTCTTCTCAATAAACTTAAAAAAAGTTAGCAACATGTCTTTTGTGATTTTGATATTGACAGGGGCTCTAAAGTATAAAGTCCATAGTTAAAGCTATTAGTTCAGTCAATTAAATAAAAAAGAAAGAATGAAACAAAAGTGAATTGTTTTTTGAAGGAATCTGTCTCTTGTTTTCTGTACTTTGCTTACTATTACACCAAGATGGACAGACCTTTGTATAGACTTTGTCTTCATGTGCAACTACTTCAATACTTTAGCTATTGAAGGTGACATAAAATGGCGTGGTTTCAATATATATTGAAAGAAATATAGCCTTGTGATTTATTTATTTATTTTTTATCATTACAGATTTATTTTATTGCTTTATCCAGTTGGCTTTTTTTAAAAAAAATATATATATATATATATTGACTTACAATGTTTCAGATGCACAGCAAGGTGATTCAGTTATACAAATACACATATATTATTTTTGAAATTATTTTCATCATACGTTATTACAAGATATTGACTGTAGTTCCCTGTGCTATGCAGTAAACCTTTGTTGCTAGTTTCATATCTATTTTTAAATTTTATTTATTATTATTAGTATTTTTACTTTACAATATCGTATTGGTTTTGCCACACATCAACATGAATCCACCACGGATGTACACATGTTCCCAATCCCGAACCCTCCTCCAACCTCCCCCCTGACACCAAAGCTCCAGGTCATCCCAGTGCACCAGCCCCAAGCATACTGCACCCTGCATTGAACCTAGACTGGTGATTCGTTTCTTATATGATATTATACATGTTTCAATGCCATTCTCCCAAATCATCCCACCCTCTCCCTCTCCCACAGAGTCCAAAATACTGTTCGATACATCTGTGTCTCTTTTGCTATCTTGCATACAGGGTTATCATTACCATCTTTCTAAATTCCATATATATGTGTTAGTATACTCTATTGGTGTTTTTCTTTCTGGCTTACTTCACTCTGTATAATAGGCTCCAGTTTCATTCAACTCATTAGAACTGATTAAAATGTATTCTTTTTAATGGCTGAGTAGTACTCCATTGTGTATATGTACCACAGCTCTCTTATCCATTCATCTGCTGATGGACATCTAGGTTGCTTCCAGGTCCTGGCTATTATAAACAGTGCTGCGATGAACATTGGGGTACACATGACTCTTTCAATTCTGGTTTCCTCGGTGTGTATGCTCCGCAGCAGGATTGCTGGGTCATAAGGCAGTTCTATTTCCAGTTTTTTTAAGGAATCTTCACACTGTTCTCCATAGTGGCTGTACTACTTTGCATTCGCAACAACAGTGTAAGAGGGTTCCCTTTTCTCCACACCCTCTCCAGCATTTATTGCTTGTAGACTTCTGGATCGCAGCCATTCTGACTGGTGTGAAATGGTACATCATTGTGGTTTTGATTTGCATTTCTCTAATAATGAGTGATGTTGAGCATCTTTTCATGTGTTTGTTAGCCATCTGTATGTCTTCTTTGGAGAAATGTCTATTTAGTCCTTTGGCCCATTTTTTGGTTGGGGTGTTTATTTTTCTGGAATTGAGCTGCATAAGTTGCTTGTATATTTTTGAGATTAGTTGTTTGTCAGTTGCTTCATTTGCTATTATTTTCTCCCATTCTGAAGGCTGTCTTTCATCTTGCTTATAGTTTCCTTTGTTGTGCAGAAGCCTTTAATTTTAATTAGGTCCCATTTGTTTATTTTTGCTTTTATTTCCAATATTCTAGGAGGTGGGTCATAGAGGATCCTGCTGTGATGTATGTCGGAGAGTGTTTTGCCTATGTTCTCCTCTAGGAGTTTTATAGTTTCTGGTCTTACTTCTGGTCTTACTTTTAGATCTTTAATCCACTTTGAGTTTATTTTTGTGTATGGTGTTAGAAAGTGATCTAGTTTCATCCTTTTACAAGTGGTTGACCAATTTTCCCAGCACTACTTGTTATAGAGATAGTCTTTAATCCATTGTATATTCTTGCCGCCTTTGCCAAAGATAAGGTGTCCATAGGTGCGTGGATTTATCTCTGGGCTTTCTATTTTGTTCCATTGATCTATACTTCAGTCTTTGTGCCAGTACCATACTGTCTTGATGACTGTGGCTTTGTAGTAGAGCCTGAAGTCAGGCAGGTTGATTCTTCCAGTTCCATTGTTCTTTCTCAAGATTGCTTTGGCTATTCGAGGTTTTATGTATTTCCATACAAATTGTGAAATTATTTGTTCTAGCTCTGTAAAAAATACCGTTGGTAGCTTGATAGGGATCACATTGAATCTGTAGATTGTTTTGGGTAGTATATTCATTTTCACTATATTGATTCTTCTGATCCATGAACATGGTATATTTCTCCATCTATTAGTATCCTCTTTGATTTCCTTCACCAGTGTTTTATAGTTTTCTATATATAGGTCTTTAGTTTCTTTAGGTACATATATTCCTAAGTATTTTATTCTTTTCATTGCAATGGTGAATTGAATTGTTTCCTTAATTTCTTTTTCTATTTTCTCATTATTACTGTACAGGAATGCAAGGGATTTCTGTATGTTGATTTTATATCCTGGAACTTTACTATATTAATTGATTAGCTCTAGTAATTTTCTAGTAGAGTCTTTAGGGTTTTCTATGTAGAGAATCATGTCATCTGCAAACAGTGAGAGTTTTACTTCTTCTTTTCCAATTTGGATTCCTTTTATTTCTTTTTCTGCTCTGATTGGTGTGGCCAAAACTTCCAGAACTATGTTGAATAGTAGTGGTGAAAGTGGGCACCCTTGTCTTCTTCCTGACTTTAGGGGAAATGCTTTCAATTTTTCACCATTGAGGATGTTTGCTGTGTGTGTGTCATATATAGCTTTTATTATGTTGAGGTATGTTCCTTCTATTCCTGCTTTCTGGAGAGTTTTTATCATAAATGGATGGTTAGTAGAAGGAAGGAAATCTTAAAAATTAGGGCAGAAATAAATGCAAAAGAAACAAAAAATGACCATAGCAAAAATCAACAAAGCTAAAAGCTGGTTCTTTGAAAGGATAAATAAAATTGACAAACCATTAGCCAGACTCATCAAGAAACAAAGGGAGAAAAATCAAATCAATAAAATTAGAAATGAAAATGGAGAGATCACAACAGACAACACAGAAATAGAAAGGATCGTAAGAGACTACTATCAGCAATTATATGCCAATAAAATGGACAACGTGGAAGAAATGGACACATTTTTAGAAAAGTACAACTTTCCAAATCTGAACCAGGAAGAAATAGACAATTTTAACAGACCCATCACAAGCACGGATTTTGAAACTGTAATCAGAAATCTTCCAGCAAACAAAAGCCCAGGTCCAGATGGCTTCACAGCTGAATTCTACCAAAAATTTAGAGAAGAACTAACACCTATCCTACTCAAACTCTTTCAGAAAATTGCAGAGGAAGGTAAACTTCCAAACTCATTGTATGAGGCCACCATCACCCTAATACCAAAACCTGACAAAGATGCCACAGAAAAAGAAAACTACAGGCCAATATCACTGATGAACATAGATGAAAAAATCCTTAACAAAATTCTATCAGAATCCAACAACACATTAAAAAGATCATACACCGTGACCAAGTGGGCTTTATCCCAGGGATGCAAGGATTCTCCAATATCCACAAATTAATCAATTTAATACACCACATTAACAAATTGAAAAATAAAAGCCATATGATTATTTCAATAGATGCAGAGAAAGCCTTTGACAAAATTCAACATCCATTTATGATAAAAACTCTCCAGCCTTGGGTTTTAAAAAGATGTACCTATTATCACCTAAAATCTCTTAAGAATGCTTAAAGGCATGGTATTCAGATAACCTGTGAGGTAAGTGAGATCAACAAAATATTTATTTTTGATACATTTAAATGATTAAAAGTTTCTACATTTCTAATTAATTTATAAGAATCATTGTGTGTGTGTGTGTGTGTGTGTGTGTGTTTTGTGACCCCATGGGCTCTTTGTGACCACCAAGTTCTTCTGTCCATGGAATTTTCCAGGCAGGACTACTAGAGTGTGTTGCCATTTCCTTCTTCAGGGGATCTTCCTGACCCATGTATCAAACTCATGCTTCCTACACTGCAGGAGGGTTCTTTACCACTGAGCTACCTGGGAAGCCCTTAAAGCCTAACAATGTGACAATATATATCTATAATTATGAATTGCCAAGAAAAAGTGAGCAGAACTCACCACCCAGTGAGCCAGGACTCCTTCAGTAATAATTGCCCTAGTTCTTGGACTTTCTTGAGCCAATCTAAGAAGGATAAGAGTTAGTCAAGGAATTCACACTTTGGAAGATCTCTGGATTTATCTATGGGTACCAGGACTCCCGAGAATAAGGAGAAGCTTGTGTAATGGAGACTAATGTGGTCCTTAACCATTTCAGAGGGGCTTCACCTCTCTTCTGAGTGAGGAGTCCCCAAGGCTTTATCCCAGAAACAGCCAGAGCAAGGGTGAAGAACTTCCAGGCAATGGAAACCACTAATATCCTAAGCCCACCTCAGTAGGTATTAAAGACCTCAGGATGAAGCAAGAATAAAATTGAATTTCAGACGGAAACGGGAGAAAATATTACTTTCTCACACTAACCATTATGCTTGGTTCACTGTGTAATTTTAATCCTTCCAGTCAGAAGCCGTGTAATGGGATTCAAGAAATGTTCATTCAACAGTTAATATAAATAAGCCTACACCCTCCCCCACCCTGTGAGCACGAATCTGAATCATCAGCGTTTTTTGAGCTCTTACAATGAAAAGTCTTGGGCTCAAGAACGATAGAAAGGTAACTTTTCTGAATTTACAGAATCAAGAAAGGCTTTCTGTCAGAACTAGAAAACCCAAGGGTTAAAGACGTTAAGATTCTGGAAAAACCATGAACAGCCTGAACCCACCTCCACACGGTGAAAAATTAGTAGGACAATGAGCTTTCCTTTTCAATCTTCTTTAATGAAAAGTTTAATTACTGTATTTGCTGCCTTTAACATTTGCCTGCAAAAAATGAAAATGTAATGATGTGCTATTTTTGAAAAACACCTTTGTGGGTAATGCTGAGAACACCTGCTGCAAACTTGAGGGGGAGGTTTCTCAGACAAAACAAGATGAAACAAACAGAAAGTAATATTGGCTTATCCAAATACCTAGGGACTAAAAGGAACGATCACACCATTTTATTTTCTTTTTAAATTTAAGAGAAGATTCTGGATTTTGTTTATAGCACTCTTGTATATTCTATGGGCTTCCCATGTAGCTCATCTGGTAAAGAATCCGCCTCCAAGGCAGGAGACCCCAGTTCGATTCCTGGGTGTGGAATATCCGCTGGAGAAGGGAACGGCTACTCACTCCAGTATTTTGGCCTGTAAAACTCCATGGACAGTACAGTCCATGGAATGTATATATACATTCTTGTATATTCTATAGGTTTGGACAAAATGTAATGTCATGTTTCCACCATTATAGTATAATACAGAGTAAATGTGTGTGTGTACACACACACACACACACACACACACACACACACACACACACACACACACACACGCCCGCGCGCACGCTCCATCGTGTCCGACTCTTTGCTACCGCATGGACTGTAGCTCACCAGGCTCCTCTGTCCATGGGATTTTCCAGGCAAGGATACTGCAGTGGGTTGCCAATTCCTTCTCCAAGGGATCATCTGACCCAGGGAACAAACCTGAATCCTATGTCTCCTGCATTGGCAGACAGTTTCTATTTTACTTTCATAAAAATCCCCTGTGCACCATCTATTCATCCCTTAGCACCATACCTAACTCCTGGCAACCACTGTATTTTTACTCTCTCAATAATTTTGCCTTTTATAGAATTCCATCTTGTTGAAATAATAAAGTATGTAGTCTTTTCAGACTGGCTTCTTTCACTTAATGATATGCATTAAATGTTACCATCTGTCTTGTCAAGTGTTAATAGTCCATTTCTTTTTAGCACTGAAAATTATTCCATTGTCTGGATGTACTACAGTTTTCTTTGTCCATTCGCATCTTTGTTGGTTCAAAGTTCTGGAAATTATAAATAAAGCTGCTATAAACACCTATGTGTAGGTATTTGCAAAGACATAAGTTATCAAATTCTTTGGATAAATACCAAGGAGTTCAATAGCCAGATTGTATAAAAGTATGTTTAGTTTTATAAGAAACCACCACTGTCCAAAATGGCTGCACCATTTTTGAATTCACATCAGCCCTCAATAAGAGTCCCTATTGCTCCACATTCTCACCAGCATTTGTTGTGGTCAGTGTTTGGATTTTGGCCATTTTCATAGGTATGTAGAGGTGCCTCATGTTTTTAATTTGCATTTCCCTGGTGATATAGAATGTGGAGCATCTTTTCATGTGTTTATTTGCCATCTGTTTATCTTCTCTGGTAAAGTGGCTGTGAAGGTCTTTGTCCCATTTTTAATAGAGTTGTTTGTCTTCCTGTCATTGAGCTTTAAGAGTCATTTGTGTGTTTTGGAAGTTGGTCCTTATCTGATATATCTATTGAAAATATTTTCTCTTAATATGTGGTTTGTTTTTCATTGTAGTTTTAATGCCTTTGGTGGTACAGAATGTTTTGTTGTTTTGTTATTGAAATCTAATTTACCAGTTATTTCTTTGTTTGATCACATATCTGAAAAGTCATCACCAAACTTGATAACTATGTTATTTTTGAAGTTGGCACTTAGTTTTACTTATCAATTCTATTTTTAATTTATGGATTTTAGCTGTCATTATCAATTATCTCCTTTTTAAGTTTAACACTTTTCATTTTTTTCTAGTTCTTAAACTTTTATATATTCTTAAATACTTTTATGTAATAAAATGATTTTCTAGATAGTAAATATAGTTTAATCACATTTCATAGACATTACAAAATGTGTTCTCATTTTGGTAATTTCACACTTTTTATAAGAGTCTTTTTTCCCTTTAATTCAAAAATGGTTTAAAATTTTAGTTATTGCCATTATTGTTAAATTTTAGCTTTATTTCATTGTGGTTACAGAATGTGGCTTTAAAGATCTCTTCTTTGGAAGTTTCCTTGTGGCTAAGTACATTTTGTTACATAAATTAATTTTATGCTCATATCATTTGGCCTGATAATTCAAGTTACAGGAATGTGATTTTTTTCTGAGAAAATAAAATATTTGTGTACAAGTAAGCTTATCACCACTTTACTCACCAAAGAGAAAATTTGCCATCAATCAAATTATCATAGTAGCCATAAAAAATGGCAATATGGGGACAGCTATTAACAAATGCATTTAAAAGTCAGGGAGGAAGGAAATTCTGGTCAAAAGGTTTAGAGAGCAACCTATTCTTCACAGAGTGATTTGCATGTGTGCATGCTCTGCTGCGCTGCTGCTGCTAAGTCACTTCAGTCGTGTCCAACTCTGTGCGACCCCAGAGATGGCAGCCCACTAGGCTCCTCTGTCCCTGGGATTCTCCAGGCAAGAATACTGGAGTGGGTTGCCATTTCCTTCTCTGGAGGATCTTCTTGACCCAAGGATCAAACCCACGTCTGCATCTCCTGCATTGCCAAGTGGATTCTTTACCACTGTACCAGCTGGGAAGTCAAGAAGATGATTTACATGTGTACCAAAAAGACTGATTTAAATACATTGAAAAGCTAATGATAATTGTTTTATAAAACATGGGACACCGGGCAGCCCCAGCCTCTGTGACCCTTAACCCCCAGGTGACAGACAAGCATTTGGTGATCACAGAGGCAGAACTTTCCAACTCTGGAGGCCTGCAGAGTGCTCTCACAGCTCACCCACTTCCTTTCTTGAGAGGGAGATGAGGCAGAAAGGTAAGGCCATCACTAGGAGGAGTTTCTTCCCTGTACAAATGAGGAAGTCCTCTTCTACTGAGGAGGGTGCCTTGTGCTTATAGGGTGAGACTGCCCTGGGGGAGGAAAGCATCCTGGAGGCCTCTTGGGGGTCCGCTTCCATCTTCCACATCTTTTTGACTCCTCTACTAGGAAGGTCCAGCTGTCTGGCAACTGGCTGAGTAGAGGGCCCTTCCCTCCTTGAGGGTGCTATGCTGTGCTAAGTAGCTCAGTCATGTCCAGCTCTTTGCAACCCCATAGACTGCAGTCTGCCAGGCTCCTCTGTTCATGGGATTCTCCAGGCAAGAATGCAGGAATGGGTTCCCATTTTCTTCTCCAGGGGAACTTCAAGAAAATTAAAGATACCAAGGGAACATTTCATGCAAAGATGAGTACAATAAAGGACAGAAATAGTATGGACCTAACAGAAGCAGAAGATATTAAGAAGAGGTGGCAAGAGTACACAGAAGAATTATATTAAAAAGATCTTCATGACCCAGATAACCATGTTGGTGTGATCACTCACCTAGAACCAGACATCCTGGAATGCAAAGTCAAGTGATCTTTAGTAAGCATCACTATGAACAAAGTTAGTGGAGCTGATGGAATTCCAGTTGAGCTATTTCAAATTCTAAAAGATGGTGCTGTGAAAGTGTTGCACTCAATATGCCTGCAAAATTGGAAAACTCAGCAGTGGCCAGAAGACTGGAAAAGGTCCATTTTCATTCCGGTCCCAAAGAAAGGCAATGCCAAAGAATGTTCAAACTACAGCACAATTGCACTCATCTCACATACTAGCAAAGTAAAGCTCAAAATTCTCCAAGCCAGACTTCAAGAGTACATGAACTGTGAACATCCAGATGTTCAAGCTGAGTTGAGAAAAGACAGAGGAACCAGAAATCAGATGACACCACCCTTACGGCATAAAGTGAAGAACTAAAGAGCCTCTTGATGAAAGTAAAAGAGGAGAGTGAAGAAGTTGGCTTAAAATTCAACATCCAGAAAACTAAGAGCATGGCATCTGGTCCCATCACTTCATGGCAAATAGATGGGGAAACAGTGGAAACAGTGGGAGACTTTATTTTAGGGGGCTCCAAAATCACTACAGATGGTGACTGAAACCATGAAATTAAAAGATGCTTGCTCCTTGGAAGAAAAACTATGGCCGAACTAGACAGCATATTAAAAAGCAGAGACATTACATTGCCAACAAAAGTCCATCTAGTCAAAGCTATGGTTTTTCCAGTAGTCATGTATGGATGTGAGAGTTGGACCATAAAGAAAGCTGAGTGCCAAAGAATTGATGCTTTTGAACTGTGGTGTTGGGGAAGACTCTTGAGAGTCCCGTGGACTGCAAGAAGATCCAACAAGTCAATCCTAAAGGAAATCAGTCCTGAATATTCATTGGAAGGACTGATGCTGAAGCTGAAACTCTAATACTTTGGCCACCTGATGTGAAGAGTGGACTCATTGGAAAAGACCCTAACACTGAGAAAGATTGAAGGCAGGAGGAGAAGGGGATGGCAGAGGATGAGATGGTTTGATGGCATCACCAACTGGATGGACATGAGTTTGAGTAAGCTCCAGGAGTTGGAGATGGACAGGGAAGCCTGGGTGCTACAGTCGATGGTTTTGCAAAGCATCAGACATGACTGAGGAACTGAATAGAACAGACAAAACAGAAAACACAGACATTGTATGTCTTCTCATTATTTGTCTTTGGTTGTGGGTAAATATCTTGGACCACCAGACATTTAACAAATTCTGTACTATTAGACCCATACACTGAGCCACAAAAATTCAGATACCATAATTACTCATTCAGTCATTGTCTATTAGCAGGGTTTTCTC
Source organism: Capricornis sumatraensis (assembly GCF_032405125.1). Taxonomy (NCBI): domain Eukaryota; kingdom Metazoa; phylum Chordata; class Mammalia; order Artiodactyla; family Bovidae; genus Capricornis; species Capricornis sumatraensis. Next base: position 7,990,663 of record NC_091089.1, on the reverse strand, counting down.
ACCCCTAGTATTGGCATGTCTCATTCAACCCCTAAGTTTTGAAGACTTGAAGCGAATTCTTCATCAACACTGTTTGTAATCAGATCTAATCAGGGAAAGGCTACGTAGAATAATAGTTAATGTCATTTATAAGACAATATTAAATATTATCTTCAATATCAATCTTATTGGCCTTAAACTCAAATGAAACAAAAAAATAGCTGATGGTTGAAGAGAAGGCTAGTAGTGGGGACCCTACTTTGAGTGTCCTTCTTGAAAGCATTTAGCTCATTGCTATGAGCTGTGGTTTCTTAATGTATCTTTGTTGGGAAATGACCAGACACAGACAGCAGATACCAGAATTTTATTCAAAGATTATTGTGGGTTTTTTAGGCACACAAAAAACAAAAAACAAAAAAAGGAGTTAAGATATGATTTCCACATTTCCCAGAACATTATGTCCACATTATTAAGGATGAAACTGAGGACATTTTGGGTAGCTTTGATGTTAAAAGAAAATGTCTTAAAAGAGACTGTGTTAAAGTTAAGATTAATCTCAATGGAAGAACATCCTGAAAAATATATTTTCAATGTCTCTAATATATCAGACTATCATTCCAAGTTTGAAATACATTAATAATGTATTTTTAATAATGTATTAGTAATGTATTTTTCAGGGATTTTTCTATTATATAAATTTATTGGGATTTTTCTCACTGTATAAATGTGCACATTGCCTGTAAGTAATAGATTTAACCCTATAGCATTGAATTTCGTTGGTCAAAAAGTGGTGATTATCAACAATTTCCCATCATTAACATCATAAATGTGAAAGAAGCTCTATCCTATGTAAGATGGATCATAAGCCAGTGTTTGAGGAAAGGAGCCTCCTATATTATTCAGTGTGAAATTATTCTACTCTATATTTTACTCTTTCTACCCAAGTTCACCAAATTTTTTACATGTGTTCCATGAATCTGGAAGGAAACAAAATGTTGTGGTTTTCTGCTTCTGCATTATGAATATCCTGAAACTTATTTAGTTAAAGATTGGGCCTCTTGTTAGCAAGTTTTTATTGATGTTTAGACATCTTAGTTTGAAGGTTATTGAAAGTTAGTGGCCAAGCCATTTAGGGGTGACTCCCTTCATGGAGGCATTTATCTCGTTTCTAGTTATTCTCCAGGAGTGATTCTCAGCCTTGGCTCTACATCAAAATCCACCCAGCTTTTAACAGTCCCAAAGCCCAGGGCTCGCTCTGATTCAGAAGCTTTGGGGAGAGGGATCCAGGCAGTGGTATTTTTGAAAGTTCTCCGAATCCAAACTGCAGCCAAGACAGAGAACCGCTGCTCTCCACCAGTTTTTCCAAATCTGTATTGGCTAAACTTCTTACACCTGAAATGCAATCTGCTTTATCCCTTGGCACCAGGACGCAAGACTGACATTTTAGAAGATATTTATGTAAATCACAAGCTAATATGCCATCAATTTGTCATGAGACTGCACAGAAATTACTCCAAACCAAACCTGACAGACCTCTTACTCTGCTAATACTTATTAAACTGTAGTGACATTAAAAAAATAAAAGGTCAAACAAATGTATTTTTACTATATTTTCTTCTGTAAGCTGGGCTTCCCAGGTGGTGCTAGTGGTAAAGAACCCACCTGCCAATGCAGGAGACACAGGGGACTTGGATCAGATCCCTGGGTCAGTAAGGTCCCCTGGAGGAGGGCATGCAACCCACTCCAGTATCCCTGTCTGGAGAATCCCATGGACAGAGGAGCCTGGCGGGCTGCAGTCCATGGGGTCGCAGCAACTTAGCACACATGCACTTCTGTAAGGAAGGGATGATTTCTATGCTACAGTGTAGAAAGTAAAAACACTAACAGTTCCTAATATTTTTAAACATGAAAATACTGTGAACTGAGGCATGATTCTATAGACAGGACAATAAATGTGTGAACTTTACAGAACCTTTGGTTTCCAAAGCACCAGGGCCACCAAACAAAATTTGTCTTTAAAGTAATAAATCTATGGAAATATCTAAGACTATAAAACATGTGGTGTACCTTATTCACTTTGGTAATGTACATCACTTATTTTTGCAAATGCAAAGTAACATGTAGTTCTGTCCCACTTTAAATTTATAATAGGTCAAATTTATAAAAACAAAATTATAAATTTGAAGCTTTTGAACTGTGGTGCTGGAAAAGACTCTTGAGAGTCCCTTGAACTGCAAGGAGATCAAACCATTCATCCTAAAGGAAATCAACACTGAATATTCATTGGAAGGACTGGTGCTGAAGCTGAAGCTCCAATACTTTGGACACCTGATGCAAAGAGCTGACTCATTGGAAAAGACCCCAAATGCTGGGTAAGATAGAGGGCAAGAGGAGAAGGAGATGACAGAGGATGAGATAGTTGGATGGCATCACCAACTCAATGGACATGAGTTTGAGCAAGCTCCATGAGACAGTGAAGGGCAGGGAAGCCTGGTGTGCTGAAGTTCATGGGGTCACAAAGAGCCAGACACAACTTAATTACTGAACAACAATAAAATTTAGGAGTTAGGGCAAAAGAACATATTTAGCAGTAACTATGTTTTTCTTTTGATAAACAAATATGGGAGGTAGAAAACTTAGGGACTGGGCACCCCCTGCAGAGGTCAACACCTGTGAAAGTCCAGACTCAGCCACTTGCTGACTGTGGAAAATTGGGCAAGCTATTCAGTATCTCAGGCCTTATTCTCCCTCCCCAAGAAATGGGAATAATTATAAGCTGCACCTGCCTCATACCCATCCTTCAAGCAGAACAGTGCATGTGAAATGCTTCATACAGCACATTGCAATTACATAGCAGCCAAGTAATATTATTTAATTTGTTTGCCATCCAATCTGATATTCTTTGGGGAAGGATGCTTTTATAGTTAATATCTACTTATGTCAACTCCCTTTGGTTAAAAGGCCACCAATTAATTTTGCAAATGTAGCTGATGGCATTTGCTAAAAAAAGACAAATTTTGTCACAAGATTTTTAAAAATTTAAAATTAATGAGGCTTAAATAGATTATTACTCCAAAGAAGAATCAGCGTATCCTAATGGTTGTGCTTATATAATTTACTCGGACAGCCTCAGCCAGAATTCTGAAAGCACCATAATCCTTAGCTTTTGTCAATGACAAAATTTTCAATGGTAAGACTAGATTAATAAGAACTTGTATTTCCTCATGTTGTAAGAATTAAATAAGATACTTCATGTAAAGCCCTGAGAATACCATCTGCATATATAAAATTGAAAATTAACGTTTTAGCATGGTGCTGTGCTGTTCTGTGCTTAGTTGCTCAGTGGTGTCCGACTCTGCATCCTCATGGACTGCACCTGCCAGGCTCTTCTGCCCATGGAATTTCCTAGCAAGAATACTGGAGCCATTTTTTTACTCCAGGGGATCTTCCCAACCCAGGGATTGAACCCAGGTCTCCTGCATTGCAGGCAGATTTTTTACCATCTGGGCCACCAGGGAAGCCCCAAAAGGCCATTACCAGAAGCCTTCACCTGATACCTCATTGAAGGAATGAGGACTCATCTCTTTCTAACCTGCCACCAGAAAAGAAAAGGGCCTCAAGATAATTGCATTAGAGCAATGGTGAACGAACTCTGAAGGCATGAATTGACCCACCTGCCCCCGAGTTGTAAACACTCTGGCTGTGTTCCCAGAGAGATGGGCAGGTGTACTCGGGATCTGAAATAGAGTTCCCTTGTATTCCCAAGAAAAGTTAGTACTTCTGAGTAGTAGTGCAGTACTGAGGATACTGTATGTGCTTAGTAAGTGGCTATCTATATTCCTACAAATTCTATGAAAATACTGTCTGGTAGCTTCAGTTCAGTTCAGTTCAGTCACTCAGTCGTGTCCGACTCTTTGAGACCCCATGAATCACAGCACGCCTGACCTCCCTGTCCATCACCAGCTCCTGGAGTTCACTCAGACTCACGTCCATCGAGTCAGCGATGCCGATCAGCCATCTCATCCTCTGTCGTCCCCTTCTCCTCCTGTCCCTAATCCCTCCCAGCATCAGAGTCTTTTCCAATGAGTCAACTCTTTGCATGAGGTGGCCAAAGTACTGGAGTTTTAGCTTCAGCATCATTCCTTCCAAAGAAATCCCAGGGCTGATCTCCTTCAGAATGGACTGGTTGGATCTCCTTGCAGTCCAAGGGACTCTCAAGAGTCTTCTCCAACACCACAGTTCAAAAGTATCAATTCTTCGGCTTTCTTCACAGTCCAACTCTCACATCCATACATGACCACTGGAAAAACCATAGCCTTGACTAGACAGACATTTGTTGGCAAAGTAATGTCTCTGCTTTTGAATATGCTATCTAGGTTGGTCATAACTTTTTTTCCAAGGAGTAAGTGTCTTTTAATTTCATGGCTGAGGTCACCATCTGCAGTGATTTTGGAGCCCCCCCAAAATAAAGTCTGACACTGTTTCCACGGTTTCCCCGTCTATTTCCCATGGAGTGATGGTACCAGATGCCATGATCTTCATTTTTGAATGTTGAACTTTAAGCCAACTTTTTCACTCTCCTCTTTCACTTTCATCTGGTAGCTTAGGACAACAAAAAATGTGAAACTACTTAAAAGAATGAAGAATCTTGTTCAACACCATTTAAGACTGAAGCAGAACCAAAGATTAGCTGAAAACCAGATTCTAAACACCTCATAGTTCACATTTTTAAGGCATCTAATTTAAGAGACATTTAGCTTCTAAATGTCTTCTGTTAAACTATGCATAAAATTATATTCATGCAATATACTTTTTCATGAATACTAATTCCTAGACATTGTTTGCACATTTTACAAAGAAAAAAACACTCAAGGCTTAAAAGATGGCTTTATTCCTGTTGATCTGGTCTCTGCCAAGCATTAGATAATTTGATGGAAGTGTCTTTGAGAAATAAGCTTTGTAGTAAGCTCTCCTTACTGTGTTATATCAGCAAAATCTTAGAAAGATATACCTTCTAACTGAACCACCATGCTTTCTGCAGAGTGATAAATAATAAAATTCTTATCCCTAAAAATAAACAGCATGGTCACCCCACTACGTTTAATCCACAGACTCATCAAAATGATCAACAGAACTGCCTACATTTGCATTTATCAAGAACATTCCATCCTGTTAAACTAGTCAAAATATAAAAATTAGCCTCAAAAAGACCAAGATTCTTTTTACACATGATTCATGAATAATTGGTTCAGTTGCTCAGTCATGTCCAACTGTTTGCAACCCATAGACTGCAGTTTGCCAGGCTTCTCTGTCCAATACCAGCTCCCAGAGGTTGCTGAAATTCATGTCCATTGATTCAATGATGCCATCCAACAATCTCATCCTCTGTCATTCCCTTCTCCTCCTGACTTCAATCTTTCCCAGCATTAAGGTCTTTTCCAGTGAGTCCACTCTTCACATCAGGCGGCCAAAGTATTGGAGCTTCAGCTTCAGCATCAGTCCTTCCAATGAATATTCAGGACTGATTTCCTTTAGGATGGACTAGTTGGATCTCCTTGCAGCCCAAGGGACTCTCAAGAGTCTTCTCCAACACCACAGTTCAAAAGCATCAATTCTTTGGTGCTCAGCTTTCTTTATAGTCCAACTCTCACATCCATACTTGACTATGGGAAAAACCATAGCTTTGTCAGCAAAGTAATGTCTTTGCTTTCTAATATGCTGTCTAAGTTTGTCATGAATAATACACACACATACTTGGAGTATGTGCTGGTTCTATACAAGGAATTAGATTTCATTCCTAAGAAAGAATTCTAGTAATTTTAAAGGGTAAAATATTTGTTCTATATGTTTGTTGACATATTTGGAGGCACAAAACTTTTTTCCCTAAATCTTTATAAAATGAGATTCTGAGATGCTTAAATATATCCAGAGAATCATGTCACATGTATCTGTAAAACATAGAACTATCTATCACTGAGTTTTCATTTTTGTAGCAAACTTTTGAAATATTTTCAAAATGTGTGCTTTGGAATTTATGGAGTTACATAAGTGTTGCTCTTCTTACTTGATGTATGCTAGCATTTAATCCTATAGCAAACTTGTGACATGGATGTTATTAATATCCTGATTTTATTCATAAAAAGAATGAAGCTGGGAGAGCTTAAATACCCTTCATAGGAAAGTATATATGGGTTTGATCTCAGAAAGCCCAGCCAGAGCACAGGCTTATCATTATACCCAATTGCCCTTGAGCAAGATGAATTTGCTAAATTTCCCTGATGAAATTATTCCGACAGCACACTGCTTTTAATAGCTACACTAATATACACTTTTCCATTTGGATACATAATAAAATGAAAAAGTCCATGGCTTTAATTTATTATTGAAATGTATTGATAGCCCATTTCTAAAAGCTGATGGAAAAAAAAAAGTACCAAAACTGTAATTAGCAAGAGAAAAAGATGCTTTCGGGGATGTGAAGTTAATCATCCACATAAAGCTTTTTTTTCCATTTTATAGGTAATTAGGATATACTTAGTACAGGTACGACATCACTTTTCTTTGTTATGTATAATTAATATCCTCATGTTGTGTTCTTTCTTATATCAAAAATTCTTTCATTGAATAAGGAAACTTTTTATTTTAGACCACAAAGTGTTCCAAGAAGCAAGTACATAGAAAGAAAAGGGTAGAGGTATTAGTCTGTGAGTCATTAGGTCTGGTGAAAAAAACAAGAATCTGCCTTTTAACAAGATCCAGGTGATGTCAGTACTGCTGGTCTGGGAATCAGACCTTGGGAACCATGTAATCCCATGGCAACAGATGAACACAGGAATCTCGGTGACCTCATGGAAAACCAGGCTTACTTCTAGTTCATGTAAACTCAGTACGTCAGGAGGGACCCATCATGTTGGAACTCTGCCCTCAGAAACGTGGCTTCTAAGGTCACTGTGGTCAGAGTGCAGAGGGTCCAGAGAGGGAGATGGTTTTAAAAACAAGGCCAGGGGGCCTGAACATTTCCACCCACATATTATTGACCAGAATGTAGTCATGGCCCAGGCTAACCACTGGGGACTGTGGGACATGTGGTCCTGCTATGCACTGGGAAGTAAGTGCATGGAGTGCGATGGACACCACAGTGTCTACCTGAGGATTAGCCATCCATCAGATCAGCCTCCGAGGCTGAACCATCACTCAGTGGTAATTGTCATTTTCAGGCCACCCTTATGGAAGAGCTATATTATCAGTGCATGTGTGTGTGCTCAGTTGCTAAGATGTGTCCAATTCTTGTGACACCATGGATTGTAGTCCCTCAGTCTCTTCTGTCCTTTTCAATTTCCCAGGCAAGAATACTGGAGTGGGTTGCCATGTCCTTCTCCAGGGGTTCTTCCTGATCCAGGGATCAAAGCTGGGTCTTTTGCATTGGAAGGTGGATTCTTTACCTCCTGAGCCACCGGGGAAGCCAACTAAATAATAGGTGTTTGTTAAACATCTGTTGGTTCAATAGTCTATATATTAGCCAATCATTAAGACCAAAAAGTCTCAACATTTTTAATTCTGTGCCATAGATACCATCTGTAAATTTATAATAGCTAATGCTTTTTTCATATTTACAACCCACTGCTGAGCAAGTTTCATGTATAATCTCATTTAATTTTTATGAAATCTGTGTAGAATAAGTCTGTAATCTTGTAACTAAGATTTGTGAAGCCTAGACTGAAAATCCCTCTTGTCTGTAAAAGGTTCAGGAACATCCTGGCAGGAGATGTCAAACAAAAGAGCTATTGTTCCTCAGCAGAGTTAATCAATAAACTAATTAACATACACTCTGTCAAGAATTTACTAATGAGTTATTATGTCTTGCATGTCCAGTACGTGTCTCTTTACATAACTTCTCCACTAAAAGTGCACGCAGCCTGAACACCTCATAGAGATTTACTCTCTCATACATTAGCTCAGTTCAGTTGCTCAGTCATGTCCGACTTTGCGACCCCATGGACTGCAGCACACCATGCTTCCCTGTTCATCACCAACTCTTGGAGCTTGCTGAAACTCATGTCCATCAAGTCAGTGATGCCATCCAACCATCTCATCCTCTCTTGTCCCCTTCTCCTCCTGGCCTCAATCTTGCCCAGCATCAGGGTCTTTTCCAATGAGTCAGTTCTTCACATCAGGTATTGGAGCTTCAGCTTCAGCATTAGCTCTTCCAATGAATATTCAGGACTGATTTCCTTTAGTCCTCCCATGCATAGTGGAAAATATATCATATGAAATAATGTACAAAGAACAAAGTGTTTAAAAATCCTGAATAACTGGTATGTCCTTTAATTCTTCATAAGTGGAGTACAATGTGACTAATATGTCAGAGAGCACTCGTTATTGCCAGCAGGAATGAAGAAATCTCTATTTTGTGGTGCTCAGTAGGAACATTAATAAAGCATAGACTTACATAGCAAACTTTTCATAACATTGCTTACCTTCCTCTTGGTTTTATATACTGACATCTGATACTCCTTCCATTTCTACATACGTACATCCAAAACACACACACACACACACACACACACACACACACACACACACATCTGTGGACCAAAATACAAATAGAATTAGAAAATAAAAAAATTTGTAGCTTCAAGATAAGCAGTTTGAAAGATAATTAGTTCCTTTCTCATGTATATTAGTAGTAACCATGCAGTTACTAAGAATTTATGCGTTTATCTTGCTTTAAATTGCGGTGCTGGAGGATACTCTTGAGAATCCCTTGGACTGCAAGGAGATCAAACCAGTCCATCCTAAAGGAAATCAACCCTGCATATTCATTGGAAGGACTGATGCTGAAGCTGAAGCTCCAATACCTGGGCCACATGATGTGAAGAGGCAACTCACTGGAAAAGATCCAGATGTTGGAAAAGATCAAAGGCAATGGGAGAAGGGGGCTACAGAGGATGAGATAGTTAGATAGCACCACTGACTCAACGTATATGAATTTGAGCAAAGTCCAGGAAATAGTGGACAGAGGAGCCTGGCAGACTGCAGTCCCTGGGGTTGCAGAGTCAGACATGACTTATCGACTGACCAACAACTTGGTTTAAAAACTAGAACGTTCATTGACAGAATATGAGAATGTTCAAGTTTTTAAACCAAGTTGTTGGTCAGTCGATTAACAGAAAAAAAAACATATTTTGTTATTTTTCTGCATGTATTCAGCCTCAAAATATACTTACCTATTTTCCTGCTAATGCAGTTGGGTGATCCTGAGAACTCAATAGTGACTACATCCACATGCAACAGAATCGTATTCATTTATTAGTTTAGTTCCATATCTCATTTTATTTACAAGAAAGTTTGGCTGAATTGTAGGTATAATCAAACAAACGTTTCGTTGTTCTCAAATTCCAGCTGCACGCTCTATAAACTTGTCTGCCGGTTTACATTTATGTCTGGCACTCTGTGATTGCAGACATGCTTATTCTTCCTATCCATCATGATTCCAAGGAAAGGAAGTAATAGTGTCAGTGGTCCTGAGATTATGCTGTGAAACGAAAAGGGGTTATTGTTTTCCTATTTCTTTAGAGCGAGCAGAGCATATTAAGAAATTTCCTTATTTCGCGGCACCTCACAAGGTGAATATAACTGCAGGATCAGAAATCAGACCTCTAACTTCAGTGCACCCACGACTCAGTCATACACTTGTGTACATGTACTGCTTCCAGAGCACCTAACTTCTGTAATCTTTTAAGTTGAAAGGAGCCAGCTATCAAGGCACACCAGACACCAGACACACTTAGGAACCAAAATGATGGGGAAGGAAAGTCACGAACAAAGAGGGAGCTTCCATCATTGGCAGAGTCTCTAGAAGCTAAATAAATTGTAGGCATGGGATCTTCAGCTCAACCAGCACATATGAGATGTGATCTGTAACAGGTTCTCATCTTAAATATTAACACTGTATACCAAATGCACTCCTTGAGAAGGGAATGGCAACCCACTCCAATATTCTTGCCTGGAGAATCCCATGGGCAGAGGAGCCTGGTGGGCTACAGTCCATGGGGTCGCAAAGAATTAGACATGACTGAGCGACTGACACTTTCACTTTCACATATATAAAATTATATTTATTAATTAATTTATTTTTGGCTATGCTGGATCTTCATTGCTGCTCAGGCCTTCTTCCAGTTGCACAGAGAGGGGGTTACTCTTCGTTGCAGTGTGGGGTTACTCTGCAGGGGGGTTACTCTGCAGGGGGTTTACTCTTCTTCAGCAGCACTGAAGTGGCTGCTCTTGTTTCCAAGCGTAGGCTCCAGAGTTCATGGGCTCAGTAGCTGAGGCTTCAGGGCCCTAGAGCATAGGCTCAGTAGTTGTAGCCCATGGGTTTAGCTATTCCACAGCATGTGGGATCTTCCTGGACCAGGGATTGAACACGTGTCTCCTACATTGGCAGGCAGACTCTTTACCTCTGAGCTATCAATGAAGCCCCACAAATGGACTCTTTAACTACTTGGAGACATACCGCATTTCAGACTTTGAAACAAACCCACCTACTTGAAATTAGTGTCTGCGGATTCCCAAACATCAAGTACAATTTAAATTCCAAGGTCATAAAGTATTAATTTGAACAATTTTATTCATAGACATGAAGAGTGTGTATACTGATAACAATGTCTCTGAATTTCTAGTCTATGTCTTACAATTACTTGATGACTTTAGGCATGGCATTAAAGAACTCTAATTTTTATCTGAAAAAGATGTTTTGTGTTGAACGATGTTCCCTCAAAATTCACACCGGGGTACCTCACAATGTGATTTTAGTTGGGGGTGTGTGTGCGCTAGTTGCTCAGTCATGCTCAATTTTTTGTGACCCCCATGACTGTAGGCCATCAGGCTCCTCTGACCATGGAATTCTCCAGGCAAGAATACTGGAGTGAGTTGCCATTCCTTTCTCCAGGGGATCTTCCAGAGCTAGGGGTTGAACCCAGCTCTCCCACATTGCAAGGGAGATTCTTTACTGTCTTAGTCACTAGGGAACCCCCTTTAGTTGGAGAAAGAGCCTCTCAAGAGGTAATTAAGGTTAAGTAATGTAACCTGGATCGACCCTAATCCAGTATGACTGGTGTACTCATAAGAAGAGAGAGAAGAAGGGTAGGGGGTGGGAGAGGGAGATTTTAGTGAACTTGGCTCATTCGACCTTGAGGACTGGCAAGCTGGATAACTGGAAATTCAGGTAAGTGTTGATCTTACAGTCTTGAGACCGATATACAAAGGGCAGACCAGCATGCTGGAAATTCAGGCAGGGTTTCTAGGTTGTAGTGTTGAGGCTGATTTTCCTTCTTTAGGAAACCTGTTTTTGTTCTTCAGGCCTTCAACTGATTGAACAAATCCCACCCAGGTAGGAGGTGATCAGCTTCACTTAAAATCAACCAGTTGTAATTGTTACAATCAGTTAATGTTAAATGTTCTCTTATTTAAACAATAATTAATTACAAGGACCATGGGCAGAACATCACTCTCGTATTCCAAAGACAGTTGACTCCGATCCTCTAAGGTATTTAGATGTCAACATAAACCTATTTGACTTGATTTGAAAATCAGAGCCACTTGTTAGGCTGATACGCTTAAGCAAATCATTGAGGCTTCTCTTAAAGACGTAATGTTGTGCTGTGCTAAGTCGCTTCAGTCATGTCTGACTGTGACCCTGTGAACTGTAGCCCGCCAGACTCCTCTGTTCATGGGATTCTCCAATCAAGAATACTGGAGTGGGTTGTTGTTTCCTCCTCCAGGGGATCTTCCTGACCTAGGGATCGAACCTGGGTCTTTTACGTCTCCTGCACTGGCAGATGGGTTCTTTACCACTAGTGCCACATGGGAAGCCTCTATTGAGTACCTTTTCCATTATACAAAGGAATTAGGCAAATCCATCTGCAAAAGAGCTAGTAGTTAACCTAGATAAGCTCTAAATAGTCTCTAAATATGCAAAAAAGACATAAAACCAAAAGGAGCATTCTACTTTGCAAATCTTCAAAGACGAGATAACCTCTCTGGCATGTCCTGGAGAGTAATTAAAAAATGTATTACTACCTTTAATTTCCAAAGGAAAATTAATTCCTTTTCAAAAAATAAAAAGGACTACATATTGAATAAGAACAAATTCAGAATAAGAATATACATTAATTATAACTACATAAATTATTACATCACTTTATCCAGGCAATCTTTGAAATATGAGTATAATTTATCATTCATATCATTATCATCTAAAATACAAATATTTAAAGACCTCAAGATAGATGCTACAATTCTCAGCAAAGATAAGTGGGTAGCAATGGCTATAGTGTTTTTCATTGAAAAGAATGCAATCTATTCCAAATCCAGAAATGGGTGTTATATAATCATAATTATGGGAGTGTTTATAGACAGATAAAAACTCTCTTCTAGTGAATGTTATAGATATATTGCTGTTGTTTAGGTGCTAACTCGTGTCTGACTATTTGTGATCCTGTAGACTGTAGCCCACCAGGCTCCTCTGCCCATGGGATTTCCCAGGCAAGGATACTGGAGTGGGTTTCCATTTCCTTCTCTGGGAATCTTCATGACCCAAGGATTGAACGCACATCTCCTGTATTGGCAGCTGAATTTTTTTTTTAATTTTTTAATTTTTTTGTTTAGCAACAAGCCACCAGGGGAACCTCAACACTACTTAGACGACAGTAAAATCCAGAGAACCTGGAACCTTATTATAGAAAATTTATTCAAACTTGTGACCACTCAAATACCCACATTACCCCCAAAGAGTATATTAGAATAATAAACAGGAAACACTATTAAAAGACACAGGAGATAAATAGAGTGTTTCCATGGGTATTTTTAAAATAACCTTTACTAAGACTTTTATTAGGAATATCCAACACTAAGCTGTTAATATGGACATCTGTTTGAGCATTTAGATAGTAACTAGGCACATAAAATTTTAATTGGCAGTTTCTTCAGTATTTAAGACTATATTGCTATCAACATATTTTTCATAAAGAAAGTCATGCACTACTGTCAGTTATATTTATTACACGGAGGAACATTTTAATATAATAATGCAGATGTCTTCATTCTATAAGTCCCAGTAGTACTTAAAGCTAGACTTTTATTACTTGTGCCAAGGGCCAAACAAAGCTATAAACCTGCTAAATTCTAACTCAGCTACTGCTGTTGAGCTGTGCATCTTTGAGTTGTACATTATAATATAAAGTAATCAAATATGTATAAGAATGGTAGTCATGGAAGCAGTATCATGGATTCATTAGATTTCAGGAGAAATCAGGAAAAGAATTTATAAACATCAACACTCTGCTCTGCGTTTATGAAATTCTCTTCCCAATATATAGCTCTGTTCTAATAACTGAAGAAATGGTCTGTCAATCAGCATAGCCTACATTCTTTTTCTCACAACATCTCCTTTATTCACAACTTATTTTCAAAGCAATCATCTCGGCCACCCTGCTAACCTCCATCTTGTACTTAGAATGACCAAACACTCCATGTAATGTTATATGAAGATATTAAAACCATTATAAGGCATCTCTCTGAGGACATTTGGTAAAGTGCAGAGCATTTAGAAACATCAACTGCAAAGTAAAGGCTGGGAAATTCTTTTGCTTCAAGTTAGAAACAGCAGAAGAGTCCAAACAACCACACTGAAACATGGAATTTTGTATATGTGATCACAGAGAGATGGTGATAAATGAAGACTAGAAAGACTGGTTTTCTCCTTTGGTGTCACTAGCCCTTGAAAGTGAAAGTGTTAGTCACTCATTGTGTCCAACTCTGCGATTCCACGGACTGTGGCTCACCAGGCTCCTCTGTCCATGGAATTCTCCAGGCATGAACACTGGGGTGGATTTCCATTCCCTTCTCCAGGTGATCTTCCTGACCCAGGGATTGGACCCAGGTATTCTGCACTGCAGGCAGGTTCTTTACCATCTAAGCCACAAGGCAAGCCCATATACAGTCGTTATTACTCTTCCATAAGAAAATAATCAATTATTTTAAACACTGTCTATATTACAAACATTGAAACAGTGGCTGATTTTTTTCAGTGTTCTTTGCATTATGAAGTATACAATTTCTGAAGTGGCTTTATTTAACAAAACACATCACTTGTCATGCTCATTATTAAAATGAATAGGAGTAGAAGAATGTGGCATACATCTCAATGTTACAGAGAGTCTCCTATAATCCTTTATTTAGTTTTGTTGTGTTTTTAATACAATTGGAAGAAATCTATAATATCAGCTTTGTAAAATATTATACAAGGAATTTGAAGTTGGTCAAGTCTTAGATGGAATCTACTTGCATCACATCTTAGGTTGATGACTAAGGGTGAATTATCTACCCTTCCTGAGCTTCAGTTTTTTAATTTATAAAATAATGATGATAACAGTGAGTTAATTGGAAAAACATCAGTTGACTATATATAAAGAGTTATCACGCTATAAGTGGAAGACAAGAAGTAGCCAATGGTTGGCAGTATTGTATTACTACTGCTTAATTATGTTGAGGTTGAAGCTACAGTATTTGGCCACCTGATGCAAAGAGCCTACTCACTGGAAAAGACTCTGATGCTGGGAAAGACTGAGGGCAAGAGGATAAGGGGAAGACAGAGGATGAGATGGTTGGATGGCATCACTGACTCAATGGACGAGAATTTGAGCAAAATCCAGGAGATAGTGAAGGTCAGAGGAGCCTGGTATGCTGCTGTTCATGGGGTCACAATGAGTTGGACACAACTGAGCAAACAGCAACAACAATGATTATTTTAATCAGATTATTTTTCTTACTATGGAAAAATACTATGAAAGACTTACATTGTAACAAAACTATGTGTAGGGATTATATAGGTGGCTGTATGTATTTCTTTTAAATGCTTAAATTGAATTTATGGATTTTTTTCTAAAGAGATACAATTTATAACCATGTAATAAAATATTTTAAAAATAGTTGGGGATCCATATCTTGTGATTTATACTCTTGCCTCTTTAAAATACACCATCATTGAATTTTACATTATAAATGGCTTCTAGGAAAGAAAGATTTTCCTTCAGTTTAATTGGGCATCTCTCTGTAAATGCACTTTTTTCTCATTAAAGCCTTAGTCTAACAAGGGAATGCACTAAGCATGGATAGTTATTCTGTGTATAGTAAGGACAAGAGTCTTCTGGAGTGCAAGGACATCAAACCAGTCAATCCTAAAGGAAATCAATTCTGAATATTCACTGGAACGACTGATGCTGAAGCTGAAGCTCCAACACTATGCCCAGCTGATGGAAAGAACCAATTCATCAGAAAAGACCCTGATACTGGGAAAGATTGAAGGCAGGAGGAGAAGGGGACAACAGAGGACAAGGTGGTTGGATGGAATCACTCACTCAATGGACATGAGTTTGAGCAAGCTCTGGGAGATGGTGAAGAACAGGGAAGCCTGGCTTGCTGCAGTCCATGAGGTCGCAATCATGGGACATGACTGGGCGACTGAACAGCAACAAGAACAAGAGCAAGAGCAGAGTTTGTCCTTACTATATGCCAGGCAAGAACTGTTTTTCATGGTTCTTCCAACCACTAGCACCTTTCAAGGTAAGGGTTATCACCATCTACTACACAGAGACATTATATAGTTTACCTGAAGTCACAGAACTATGCAGGGGTAAGGCCAGGATTTGAATTCAAGTCATGTTCAATAATTACAAAGTCTGTGTTCTTGACCCCTGCGGTACACAGGCTTTCTGAGTAATGGATGCTCTGAATCATTGATGATTACGACTATTTCAGAACACAAGATCAGTGTCCTTGTTCCTATGTCTCCAGCCTCAAGAGGAATTCTTACACCAGGAAAGTGGAATATCCTGAAACAGGGTTCCCTTTGCTTCACATTCTCTCCAGCATTGATTGCTTGTAGATTTTTTGACGATGACCATTCTGACAGGTTTAAGGTGATATCTCATTGTAGTTTTGGCCAGCGTTTCTCTAACAATTAGTGATGCTGAACATCTTTTCATATGCCTCTTGGCCATCTGTATGTCTTCTTTAGAGAAATATTCTATATAAGTCTTCAACCCACTTTTTGATTGGGTTGTTTGTGTTTTATATATATATATTGAGTAACATGAGCTGTTTGTATATTTTGGAGATTGATCCCTTGTCAGTTGCTTCCTTTGCAAATATTCTCTTCCATTCTGAGGGTTGCCTTTTTGTCTTTTTTATGGTTTCCTTTGCTGTGCAAACATTTTAAAATTTAATTAGGTTCATTTGCTTATTTTTGCTTTTATTTCCATTAGGAGGAGGTGGGTCAGAAAAGATCTTTCTGTGATTTGTGTCAAAGAGTATTCTTCCTAAAACAGATAGCTAGTGGGAACCTGCTCAGTGGTGCAGGGAGCTCAGATGGGTGCTCTGTGATGACTCAGAGGAGCAGGATGGGGGTAGAGATGGAAGGGGATGTCCAGGAAGGAGGGGATGTATGTATACATAGAGCTAATTCACTTCATTGTACAGCAGAAACTAACACAAAATTGTAAAGCAAGTCTACTTCATGTTGATGTATGGCAAAACCAATACAGTACTGTAAAGCAAAATAAAAAAAATAAATAAAAATGAGAAAATAAAAAAGTATCTAGCAGGACTTAACCTATGAGTAATTTCATTTATCTCAATTCCCAAAACAACAGTGCATGCCTTATTTGTATCAAAAGAAATATTTCAATTAAATAAGTAATAAGTTAATCTAGAGAACTTTGTCATTCGCCCCAGTTTGTGTGTGTGTGTATTTGTGAATATGTGTGTGTGTTAAGCAAACTAATAGGTTTTTTTTTTTTTTAACTTTACAATATTCTATTGGCTTTGCCATAAATTGACATGAATCCACCACGGGTGTACATGTGTTCCCCATCCTGAACCCCCCTCCCACCTCCCTTCCTATCCCATCCCTCAAGGTCATCCCAGTGTACCAGCCCCGAGCACCCTGCCTCATGCATTGAACCTGGATTGGTGATTCGTTTCACATATGATAATATACATGTTTCAGTGCCATTCTCCCAAATCATCCCACCCTCACCCTCTCCCACAGAGTCTAAAAGACTGTTCTATACCTCTGTGTCTCTTTTGCTGTCTCACATACAGGGTTATCATTACCATCTTTCTAAATCTGTATATATGCATTAGTATACTGTATTGGTATTTTTCTTTCTGGTTTACTTCACTCTGTGTAATAGGCTCCAGTTTCATCCATCTCGTTAGAACTGATTCATGTATTCTTTTTAATGGCTGAGTAATATTCCATTGTGTATATGTACCACAGCTTTCTTATCCATTTATCTGCTGATGGACATCTAGGTTGCTTCCATGTCCTGGCTATTATAAACAGTGCTGCGATGAACATTGGGGTACATGTGTCTCTTCCAATTCTGGTTTCGTCAGTGTGTATGTCCAGCAGTGAGATTGCTGAGTCATATGGCAGTTGTATTTCCAGTTTTTTAAGAAATCTCCACACTGTTCTCCATAGTGGCTGTATTAGTTTGCATTGCCACCAACAGTGTAAGAGGGTTCCCTTTTCTCCACACCCTCTCCAGCATTTATTGCTTGTAGACTTTTGGATAGCAGCCATTCTGACTGGCATGAAATGGTACGTCATTGTGGTTTTGATTTGCATTGCTCTAATATTGAGTGATGTTGAGCATCTTTGCGTTTATTTGTTAGCCTTCTGTATGTCTTCTTTGGAGAAATGTCTGTTTAGTTCTTTGGCCCATTTTTTGCTTGGATTGTTCATTTTTCTGTAATTGAGCTGCAGGAGTTGCTTATATATTTTTGAGATTAATTCTTTGTCCGTGGCTTCATTTGCTATTACTTTCTCCCATTCAGAAGGCTGTCTTTTCACCTTGTTTATAGTTTCCTTTGTTGTGCAAAAGCTTTTAATTTTAATTAGGTCCTCAGTTCAGTTCCGTTCAGTCACTCAGTCGTGTCCGACTCTTTGTGACCACATGAATCGCAGCATGCCAGGCCTCCCTGTCCATCATCATCTCCCGGAGTTCACTCAGACTCATGTCCATCGAGTCCGTGATGCCATCCAGCCATCTCATCCTTGGTCGTCCCCTTCTCCTCCTGCCCCCAATCCCTCCCAGCATCAGAGTCTTTTCCAATGAGTCAACTCTTTGCATGAGGTGGCCAAAGTACTGGAGTTTCAGCTTCAGCATCATTCCTTCTAAAGAAATCCCAGGGTTGATCTCCTTCAGAATGGACTGGTTGGATCTCCTTGCAGTCCAAGGGACTCTCGAGAGTCTTCTCCAACACCACAGTTCAAAAGCATCAATTCTTCAGCACTCAGCCTTCTTCACAGTCCAACTCTCACATCCATACATGACCATAGGAAAAACCATAGCCTTCACTAGATGGACCTTAGTCGGCAAAGTAATGTCTCTGCTTTTGAATATACTATCTAGATTGGTCATAACTTATCTTCCAAGGATTAAGCGTCTTTTAGTTTCAGGAGGTGGATCATAGAGGATCATGCAGTGGTTTATGTCAGAGAGTGTTTTCCTATGTTTTCCTCTAGGAGTATTATAGTTTCTGGTCTTACGTTTAGATCTTTAATCCACTTTGAGTTTATTTTTGTGTATAGTGTTAGAAATTCTAGTTTCATTCTTTTACAAGTGGTTGACCAGTTTTCCCAGCACCATTTGTCAAAGAGATTGTCTTTGCTCCATTGTATATTCTTGCCTCCTTTGTCGAAGATAAGGTGTCCATAGGTGTGTGGATTAATCTCTGAGCTTTCTATTTTGTTCCATTGATCTATATTTCTGTCTATGTGCCAGTACATACTGTCTTGATGACTGTGGCTTTGTAGTAGAGCCTGAAGTCAGGTAGGTTGATTCCTCCAGTTCCATTCTTCTTTCTCAAGATTTCTTTGGCTATTCGAGGTTTTTTGTATTTCCATACAAATTATGAAATTATTTGTTCTAGTTCTGTGGAAAATACCCTTGGTAATTTAATAGGGATTGCATTGAATTTATAGATTGCTTTGGGTAGTATACTCATTTTCACTATATTGATTCTTATGATCCATGAACAAGGTATATTGCTCCATCTATTAGTGTCCTCTTTGATATCTTTCACCAGTGTTTTATAGTTTTCTATATATAGGTCTTTTGTTTCTTTCAGTAGATATATTCCTAAGTATTTTATTCTTTTCATTGCAATGGTGAATGAAATTGTTTCCCTAATTTCTTTTTCTATTTCCTCATTGTTAGTGTATAGGAATGCAAGGGATTTCTGTGTGTTGATTTTATATCCTGCAACTTTTTTATTCATTGATTAGCTCTAGTAATTTTCTGGTGGAGTCTTTAGGGTTTTCTATGTAGAGGATTATGTCATCTGCAAACAGTGAGAGTTTTACTTCTTCTTTTCCAATCCAGATTCCTTTTCATTCTTTTACTGCTCTGATTGCTTTGGCCGAACCTTCCAAAACTATTTTGAATAGTAGTGCTAAGAGTGGGCACCCTTGTCTTGTTCCTGACTTTAGGAGAAATGCTTTCAATTTTTCACCATTGGGGATAATGTTTGCTGTGGGTTTGTCATATATAGTCTTTAGGACACTGTAAAAGCAGTGCTAAGGGGACGGTTCACAGCAATACAGGCTTACCTTAAGAAACAAGAAAAAAGTCAAATAAATAACCTAACTCTACACCTAAAGCAACTTGAAAAGGAAGAAATTAAGAACCCCAGGGTTAGAAGAAGGAAAGAAATCTTAAAAATTAGGGCACAAATAAATGCAAAAGAAACAAAAGAGACCATAGCAAAAATCAACAAAGCCAAAGGCTTGTTCTTTGAAAAGATAAATAAAATTGACAAATCATTTGCCAGACTCATCAAGAAACAAAATTAGAAATGAAAATGGAGAGATCACAACAGACAACACAGAAATACAAAGGATCATAAGATACTACTATCAACAACTATATGCCAATAAAATGGACTTCTTGAAAGAAATGGACAAATTCTTAGAAAAGTACAACTTTCCAAAACTGAACCAGAAAGAAATAGAAAATCTTAACAGATCCATCACAAGCATGGAAATTGAAACTGTAATCAGAAATCTTCCAGCAAACAAAAGCCCAGGTCCAGAGGGCTTCACAGCTGAATTCTTCCAAAAATTTAGAGAAGAGCTAACACCTATCCTACTCAAACTCTTCCAGAAAACTGCAGAGGAAGGTAAATTTCCAAACTCATTCTATGAGGCCACCATCACCCTAATACCAAAACCTGACAAAGATGCCACAAATAAAGAAAAAACTACAGGCCAATATCACTGATGAACATAGATGCCAAAATCCCTAACAAAATTATAGCAAACAGAATTCAAAAACATACTAAAAAATATAACATGACCAAGTTGGCTTTATCCCACTTGGGGATAAAAGATTTTTCAATATCTGCAAATCAATCAACATAATACACCACATTAACAAATTGAAAAATAAAAAAATATATGATTATCTCAATAGATGCAGAGAAAGCCTTTGACAAAATTCAACATCCATTTATGATGGAGGTTTATAAAAACGCCCCAGAAAGCAGGAATAGAAGGAACATACCTCAGCATAATAAAAGCAAACTAATAGTTAAGCCTGTTCAGTTCAGTTCAGTCGCTCAGTCATTTCCAACTCTTTGCAACCCCACAGACTGCAGTTAAACCTGTAGATAGCAATTGTTGATGGCTCTGGAACCTATATCAGAACACTGAGGAACATTATGAAGCTCTAAGAGTATGAAGAAAAGTTACAGCAAATGTTGTATATGCTTAGTTAGAAGTTATGTTAATTACCACATCTTTAAAATGTTTTGTGCAAGTATTCCAAAATATGTTTGAACCTTAATGTCAAAACAATTATAAATTCAAAATTAGAAATTTCTTCAAGTTAAAAACTTTGTTTACCATTTACTTTGTTTTGGGCACAGTGCTTAATCCTCCAAGTAATACAAAGATGAGTAAATGTTCTTCCCAATATAAAGGAGTTACATGGATGAAAGGTGCTGTGACCTTCTGATTCAGGTAAATAGAATGGTATTCATTTTGTAGGGAAGATATTGAGTTAGTTCTTTGAGAAACCAAGGGGAGAGGAGAGGAACCAGCTCTGATGAGAGAGCACCTTGAAGGGTCTTGTGAGGATGAGCACCATGTTCAGAGGTAGTCTATAAAAGTGTGAGTATGTAACTGAAAAAAAAGAACAATAAATTAATGAACTGAAGACAGAGGTTCCACCAAAAGAGGTAAGAGAAGAATTCTTGGAGAAACTGATGTTAGGAACATATGGAAAAGAGAATTATAGACAGATTAAGATCCAGAGAAAAGCAAATATGGGAAAGGATGAGGATGCAGGGACGTTTTCAAATACAAGATGGTAATTGATTCTTTAAATTTGCTTGAGCTAAGAAGAAAGACAGAAGTTAGGTCAACCATGGAGTGAAAATGGAATGAGATTATGCATTCAAGGTTTTGAGGTTTAGATGTGCAACTTGGGAAATAATATATAGAATGTACAACAACCCAGTCGTGGTTCCTTAGAGATTAATTCATGTGAATCCTCCACAATTCCATCACCTCACCGACATAAAGTTGTAGAGCATTGGAAGTCAGTAAGAAAACTTCTGCTTAAATTCCAGATGCATTGCTTATCAACTCTGTGAATTTCTTCAAGGTACTTAAAATTCTCAGAGATTTATCTGTTGAGGAAAATAAATGTGCTGTGTGATTCCTATTGTAAAGATGAAACCAGCTGTGTGTGTGTGTATTTCATGCCTGTGCAAAAGAATTCTACAAATGGTAGCATCCCATTCAAACATCAGTGGTGACGGTGGTTGCATTCAGTGATGAATAATATGGGAACAGAGTATGAAGAGTACAGTTACTCAGGGCCAATAATTAGCAAGACAGAAATTGTAGAAGAGTCCATGCAAGAAACAAAGGCATGGATGTACAGAGAGGCAGAAGAAGCTAGAAAATGAGAACAGGTACTGAATATCAACTCAGAGAAACTTCAGATCATGAGGAGAACAAAAGGCAAAGGGAATGGATGGTGCAAAAAGGAGCTGAAAATTGGCATTAAATGGGGAATTTCAGAGTTTCAAGACTGCTCTCAAATGGAGCAGTGTTAGGTCACCATGAAGTAAGTGATTGAGGTAGGAGTGGATAAAATAGAGGTGTGAGAAAGAGAAAGTCAGAAATCTGGCACCCTGGGCTGACAATCAATAATGTCTCCCCTCAGTTTGTCCCTGAAATAACAAGTGTTTGTGTGATGCTTCAGTCTATGAAGCCATAATTGGGTAAATTCTTGATTTACTATGCATCTCTATTTGATCATTACACCCTGTGCAGTAAATATTATATTAGCACTCTTCACTAATAAAGGAAGTGTAGTGAGGTTGGAATAACTGCCCACATGCAGAGTATCAGTGTGTGATGGATCAAGTGCTTGAGCTTAGAAACCCGAGCTTCACATGCTACTCCACCATGTCCACATGCTCCTACATCACATCAGTGCCGGGGTCCAGCCCTGGTGGATCCAGGGTGATTCGAAGGTGGGGATGGAGTCGGCATCCTTGGAAATAATTTATTTAATTATAAATAGAGAGGGATTAGAAAATTAGCAGAGAAAAAGAGGCTGAATAACTTGGTTTACATGGAATACCAATCACCACCTACGTAGGCCACAGGCGTCTTCCTGTTCTCCTGAAGGAGAGGAGGCCCTGAGGCCCCCCAGGTCTGATCTTAGAAGCCCAGGCAAAATTAGCAGGCTTGGTGGGTACCCATGCACCAGATGGGAATTCGGCCAGAAAATAGTAGGGGAGAAAAAGAGGCTGAATAACTTGGTTTACATGGGATACCAATAAAATTCCAAGACAAGGAACTTGCACCATCTACGTTGGGCCACCGGCGCCACTTGAATATCAGAAGGTGCCCCTCCTTGGGCTCCTTCTTGTGTGGGCTTGAAAGCCAGGACAAGTAAGTAGACATGGTGTAGTTCCAGGACCTAATTGAAAAGCTCCACAATGTCACCTAACGTTAGCATTCCAACATTCAATGGAGTTAGGTTCATGGTGGCATATTTGATAAAATATTTTAACAAAAGATCATTATTAGCATTTTAGTGGTAAGGTGATCCTGTAATTCCTTCGTTGTCTTTATCAACCAGCCTCTCTCCCTCTCTCACATTCTCTCTCTCTCTCTCTCAGCTTTCAAATGAGAACAGAATAAGTCTTTTCAGTCGAGTCTGACTGTTTGCAACCCCATTGACTGCAGCCTGCCAGGCTCCTCTGTCCATGGAATTCTCCAGGCAAGAACACTGGAGTAGGATGTCATGCCCTCCTCCAGGGGAATCTTCCTGACCCAGGGATCAAACTCATGTCTCTTAGATCTCCTGCTTCCGCAGGCAGATTCTTTACCACTAGCACCACCTGAGAAGCCCCTCAAATAAGAACACTACACCTTCAATACATGATACCGTATTATTGAAGAAGACTTCTTTAGGTCTATTTCTTCTTGTCTTAGATTATATTATATCCTAAATTAGCTCTTATGAAAGCTTTCAAATCTCTTGTCATATTAAAAGACAAACTTTTTCAGTGAAAAATATTCCAAACTTGTTGAAAACACTAGGACAATAAACACTCTTCTATAAAGTTATATTGAGTCACTGATCATATCATTGAAGTATATAGACAGACAGAAAGAGAAAGTCAATCGTCAGGAGTTAACTAGGATCCAAAATAAAACTACTGAATAAAATTGCCCAAAATTATGACTGACTGAAGAGAAAAACAAGGAAAGAAAAAAATACCTCCCCAAATTTGAATGTAATGTATTTAAAATCAAAGTTTTGATTTTTAAAAAATGTTCATACTACAGTCTCTCCTAGAGGTCTGAATCATGCCACCTTACCATAATCTACTTTCTCTTCTGCCGGGAGCCAGCATGAAAGATCCCACCCATGACAAGGTCATGTGGAGAGGCCTGATGGGCAAGGCGAGTCAGGCTTCAGGGGTTCCCCCTGGGTTTTCCTGAACATCTACCCCCAAAAACCAGAGTCTGCCTGCCTTATTGTACTGTGCTTTCCACTCTTCTGCCTCTAAAAGGAAGTAACTTAGGGCTCCAGTTAACAGTCTCCTGCATATAAAAAAAATATCTCAGCTTAAACCCTTTTGAATGCTTTCTAACTTATCTGATTGGTCTGCCCGACTTTACAATTTGTGGATTGTTTACAGCCCCCAACCGTGAGAGGCATGAAGCTTAAAACACCTTAAAGATAGAAAGACTTTTGGAGCTAAGAATTAGTTTGGTGAAGTTTGTTAAGTTAATGTTTGCCGCTAAGCCTCCATATCCTTTATGTTTTAGGCACCTGGGAGGATATTAATCAATGTAAACGGGATTCAAAAGTAGGAATATAGTAGTTTTGATGTTAGCAACACTAGATTTTGAGTTAATTATTTTTCTCTTTTTTATAAATCACTGTACTTCTTTCATTGTTATAAATTGTTGTATCCTTGCTATGTAAGAATGTAACATTATTTAGTGCTTTCTGAGAGTGGCACCAGACTTTGGGAAGAACAACACTGTTAAGGCAAATAAGTCTTCTGATTGACAAACCCTTATCAGAAAAGGGCTGTAAAATGTTAATTGGCCTTCTGTCCAGAAGATGATGTAAATCACCTAAGACTTAGGTATACAACTAGGTATGCAGAGAGAAAGCCTGGTCTCGATAAGAGTCAGGGCTGCTGACCCTGCATAATTTTGTATTGTCCATTGATCTCTACGTAAAATGAAGAGTATATAAGGCCTTTCTAGACAATAGAGGATGGGCCAGTCACTGGAAAGACTAGTTTCTCCCGTGTCTTCTTTACTCTATTTTCTGGCTGAATTCCCATCTGGGGCCTGGAGGCTCGTCATGTCTACTTACTTGCCCTGGCTTCTAAGATCCATGAGAGAGGGAGCCCAAGGCAGGGCACCTTCCGCTATTCAAATGGGCGCCGGTGGCCTAACATAGATGGTGCAAATCTCTTGTCCTAAGATTTTATTAGTTCTCCACGTAAACCAAGTTATTCAGCCTCTTTTCTCCACTAAATTTTCCTACTACACTATTCTTTCCTAATCTCCCTTTTATATTTCTAAATAAATAAGTTTTTCCTTGCCACACCATCCCCGCTTTGAATTACCCTGGATCCACCGGGGCTGGACCCTGACACTCTTCCCTGTGTAGTGCATCCTGTAATGATGAGATCAACCAGTATTTTTCCAACTCATTTTAAATTATGCAGTTCATCTCACAGAGTAGCCATTTTGGTATATATAAGTCCCCTTTTCTAAAATTCCTGAGTGGCTAATTGCATGCCCTTCCTTCTAAAATGATACCAATCAATGAAGTTTGAAAATTCCACAAAGTCCTCAGTTGTTCAGTTCAGAATATCCATAGGTAATTGCCGGCTATAGCAGCTTGTCTTGTTTTGACATATGTCCTATTTAAATGATATATGAACGCACTTACAATCTAATTCCCTAAGTCATGCATGCACATGTGTGTGTGAGCAGTCGAGTCATGCCTGGAAATCTCTGTGTCAGAAAACATGCTCAGGATACAAGTAAAAAGAAATCATATAGAGAAATGTAAAAAAAGGAAAAACAGAGTTTCTTGCTCTCTTTTCTCTGGTTTTGAGTTTGTTTTCTTTGTAGAGTTTTATACATCCTTTGCTTTCTCCTTGGATTTCTTAAAAGAGCTATGATTACTTTAAGGAATTCCTTGGCTATAGTGGGCTTCTCTGGTAGCTCAGCTGGTAAAGAATCCACCTGAAATATGGGAGACCTGGGTTCCATCCCTGGGTTGGGAAGATCCCCTAGAGAAGGGAATGTCTACATACTCCAGTATTCTTGCCTGGAGAATTTCATAGACAGAGGAGCCTGGTGGGCTACAGTCCATGGGGTCATAGAGTCATAGAGTTGGACATGATTGAGCAACTTTCACTTCACTTCACTTCACTTCACTTGGCTAATAAACACTAGTGGATTATTTGAAGATGAATGCTAGATTGAGATCTTGGAAAGTCCTCCTCCTGCTCATCCCTGACCCGTCCTTTGCCCCTCTCCTGAGGAAGCCGTGAGCTCTCCTGCTGGGTCCTGAGCCAGGACACAGTTGCAGAGTGAAGCTGGGAAGGGCTGAGAAGTAGCAAGTGAACTGAGATGATGTGTTTACTCCAGTAACTCCCTTGCCCATTTGATGTTAGTTTGATGGGTCTTTTTAAAAATTATTAATTAATTAATTTCATTGTTGGTTACGCTGGGTTTTCATTGCTGCCTTCTGGCTTTCTCTAGTTGCAGGGAGCAGGGGCTACTCTCTAGTTCTCTAGTTGTGGTTCATGAACTTGTCCTTGTGACGGCTTCTCTTGTTGCAGAGAATACAGGTTCCAAATGCACCAGCTTCAGTAATTGCACCACAGAGACTCAGTAGTTGTGATTCATGGGTTGAGTAGTTGAGGCTCACAGGCTTACTTGGTTGCCCTGTGGCATGTGGAATCTTCCTATACCAGGAATCGAACCCACGTCCTCTGCACTGGCAGGTGGATTCCTACCCACTGGACCATCAGGGAGGTCCCAATTGATATTTTTGTTTTGTGTTGTTTTCTGCTCTCTCTTCTTTCCTTTTCTTGGAAGGTCTTCTCAGCAGGAAGCTCAGATTTTTACTAGATAAGGTCACTGCCCTTTCCTAAGGGAAAGAAAATCAAATAATATTGTAACATCAAAACCATTTCCATGCCACCATTTCCAGGTTTCACCTTGCTTTTCTTTTTTCTCTCCTAAAATAATGATGACTTTACTTGGGAGAAAGGACAGAAAATATTGCTTGTATAAAGTCCTGATAAACTTCTTCAAACCACATTGACCTCTTTCTCAGTCCCACCCACACTCACTGGTCATCCTTCTCAGACTGGACACTGGCTTGCCTTTTCATCTGACTCTCTTCTGTGCTTTTGTTCCATTTTAAAAAGGTAAAGGCTCTGTCTTCATTACCTGGGCTGATGCCTTTAGCAACTATCAGAGCTGTATACACTTCCATTAAAGATGTCCCATTACATCATGTGCTTTCTTTTTAGACAATGTTGGGATGAGGACATTTTCCATGTGATTCCTGCTGATCTTTCTCTCACCCATGGGCTGCAATAAATGCACAGAGACAGGGACAACCAAAGCCTCAAATTGCTCCCATCTGCTCTTTACCCATCAAAATTTTAAACAATGCATTAGCAGAAATGTTGAGATAAATGGAGGAATTTTAGCCTAATCAAGCTATCATTTTCTTCCAGGATTCTGCCTGGACAGAACTTGGGACAATTTTATTATCTGTTTTTTTTTCCCCCCATTATTTCCCACTCCTTTCTCAAACCCACTAAAAAAATGCATGTCCACATTTTTTCTGTTATAGCCTAAGAGGTCAGTAATTGATTATTTCTTTTTCTCATCCCCTCATCTAATATCAAGGTTCAATCATGTGATACATATAAAATATTATGTCTAATAATTGGCTAAGTTTTGGGATAAAATTAAGTGTGCTTTAGTGCCATCACATATACTAAGTATAATAGTGTCTTTTCAAGTGAAACTTTACTGAATCATCATACATAAAAAAGGGAAATTGAAGCTGACTACAGTTTAATTCTGTTTCCTGTGGCAAAAAGATTTGGTTAAACAAATTACCAAATTACTGGTTTAGTGAAAATCAGAGAAAGTTAGTAGCTTACACTTTAATATTGAAAGGCAATAAATATATAAATACAATAAAACGGCATGGCCACAGTCTTTTGATTCATAAATTATTGTGATCAACATACTCTACATTTAGAAACTATGTGGTAGAAAATTTTAAGTGATCGCTCATTAAAATACACAGATTACACATATTATCTGAATCAGATAATATTTTGGATGGACACCCTTCATATTTTTGTAGTGCCTCAGAATACACATCATGGCTCAATTTACAATGTATTATTTTAGTTAAAAATTGATGCCTTGGTTTATAATTGTGTCAAATGTCATAAAAACTGATGATGTCAAGGTCAAACAGTTAAAGAAATTAACTTTTACATAGAGAAAAGTCATCAGTTCACATATTTTTTTAACAGCAAACATATTTTTAAATAATACTAATGTCAATTCATACTCTAAGTAACAACGAAATAAAATACTCCCTTTTTCTTTCTTTGTTCAGTCAGGGCAAATCTACAGCTTTTTAGAGAAAGGACAAAATAACAGTATATGCTGTAGAGATTAAATAGAATATGTCCCCTCATGCTTTCCATATTGAGACTAAATTTGCAGTTCATGCAATGACAATTGAAATATATACTCACACATATATAACTGAAGGTGCTTACATGCGCGTGGTTCCAATGAGTTTTTTTAATTTTTCCCATAGTAATACAAATTACTAATGATTGGTCACTGAAGTCATAATGTACAAGATCCGTGCTTTGATGGCATATATCATCCTATGTGTCCTTTATTAATTCCAAACTCCTCAAATACATAAAATCATACTTCAATTTATTCCAAGATATCCTGTCATTAGAAATAACACACATGGAGCCACTGATACAGAATCCAGCATATCATTCACACATAACAAATTGCTACATTTTTTGCTAGAGTATTGTTTGCTCCTGTTTTTTGCATATCTGCAAAAAGTAAAGTCATGTGTAAAAAAAGAGATTTCTTTATGGAAAAACAGGGCCCAGGGCCCTGATCTATCATTTAATTAGGTGAGTCATTAACACCTCCTGATACTGAGGCTTACCTACCTAAGTGTTAAATGCATTTTAGAAAATCAGGACAGATTTCTTATAAAGCAAGACAAGGAATATAGGGAAGAAAGTATTTCAGAATTATTACTTGCTAAAATTACCCTCAGTTGCTGAGCAGGTTGTAGTAAATTACGTGGGCATTTGGGCACTGTACATCTAAAACAAGCCCAATGAGAGTCATCTAATGAATATAGATGTCGTATGTTTGGTCTCATAATTGCCTGCAAACCTGCACATTTGCCATTTAATATGGATTCTTTTTTTTTTTTTTTTTTTGCTATTATACTGTGGACTGTCCTCCTAACTCCTGATCTCATTTAACTGATCTAGAAATGGATACTTAAAAATCTGAAGGTTTTTTTGCATCCCCTGTTAATTGACATTATCAAAAGGGTAAGTGTTATTTGCAAGGAATTTGCTTATTAACAAAGTGGCCTAACATCAATTCAAAAAAAGATTGCAACTCCCAAATATAATAGATGTCTCTGGAGTTCACTGAAATGCATTGTATGTGTCCTTTTTATACACAGAGGTGACTATCAGATAAATGGCTTAAATGCTTCTAGTAAAACACCGTGAATTGTTCTGATGGTGAGCAACATGGCAGGGGAAGAACCACCGCAAGCCTGGGCATCGCTCATGGATCTGCCATTTTAGCCAGAGGTGGTCTGCAGGCCATCTTGTTGCAGGGAGAAGTCAATTCTGACTGCACGTGTGAACTGTTTCTTTGACTTGTTTTCTACAACTGTTGTTATTGTAATCATACATAACGGCCTGCCTCAGAGAATCCTGCTCCTCTGCCTATTAAGCTAAAGTGCCTTTGTTTAGAACCCTGTCCACCCGTGGATTGCAGGGAGGAAGAAATTAACACATCCTCCTGCCTAAGGCTTGCCATTATAGGAGATATCTGCAAGATTAATGGCCTTTTTACTTTGTTTCCTCAATCTCTGATGTACAAAAGAACCTGGCATCCAGACTCTGGGAAGATGGTTATTTTGAGACATTCTTCTGTCATCAGTCAGCAGACTCTCTGAGTAAAGCTGTATTCCTTGCCTCAACCACTTCATGTCTCAGATTCATGAGCCTATTGTGTGGTGAGCAGAGACTCTCAGTAATATCTTACACATGAGCTTCCTTCTTACCCACATCAGTTGTTTTTTCTTTTTACTTTTTTTTTAAGAGAGGTGGGTGGAGCTTATTTTCAAGTGGACTTCCAGAGATCTGGTGATGAAAAGATTCGTTGCCCAGTTTACCAGTTACTCCAAGAAATTTTTCAGATTAAATTTAAGACAAATAAAAACATCCTGATGATTGATCATGACTGGAACTCTTGATAGCAGTCAGGCAGAACCCAAGAAGCATAGTTACTCCTGCCTGCCAGGGTCCAGCCCCAGTGGATCCAGGGTAATTCGAAGGGGAGACGGAATCTGCATCCTAGGAAAAAAACTTATTTAATTACAGATATAAAGAGAGATTAGAAAAGGATAGTGTAGTAGGAAATATTAGTGGAGAAAAAGAGGCTGAATAACTTGGTTTATGTAGAATACCAATAAAACTCCAAGACAAGGAATTTGCACCACCTACGTAGGCCACAGGCGTCTTTCCATTCTCCCAAAGGAGAGGAGGCACTGAGGCCTCCCTGGTCTGATCTTAGAAGCCCAGGCAAAATTAGCAGGCTTGGTGAGTACCCACGTTCCAGATGGGAATTCAGCCAGAAGGGGAAAGAAAGAATGACACAGGGGAATCAGTCTTTCCAGAAACTGATCCCTTTTGTTTATTTTCAGGTTTGCTTATATACTTTTTGCTATACATAGGGATGAATACAGAGACTCGGGGTCGCAGACCTGACCCTTGTCAAAATCAGGTGCTTCATATAAAATTATACAAAGGTCTTAGCAGTTTTACATCATCTTCTGGCCATGACGTCTGCTGACCTTTTATGGCCCTTTCTGATAATGGTCAGTCAATCAAAAAACTTATTTTCTCCAGGGGTGATTTTTTCTTAAACCAGGCACCACCCTCCAAATAAAGTTGCATTCCTATAGGGTGAGGGTGTAGAGGGTTACAATCAAGAAAAGGAATTTACTTAGCCTAAGGTTTAACATGATTAATCTTAAAGGTTAATACTTATTTCTCCTATATGCTAGTTATATTCATTATAAGGGCAGGGAATACGGAGATTTAGCAGCAAATATCGGCTCAACAAATGAAAAACCCTTCACCATTATAATTTCTAATCAACCCACTATTCTATACTAATAATTTTCTAACTTCTCAAAAGAGTCTCTATATAGAAAGTTTAAAGCATCTCATGCCTCTCATGGTTAGGAGGCTGTAAACAATCACACGTGGCCAGATGAACCCACTCAAGCAGGCTAGAGAAACTTCAGAGGAGTTTGTAAGTTGAAACACTCTTGTCATGCCCAGGAATTTTTATTAACTGGAGCTGCAAGTTAACTCCTTCTCCGAGGGAAATGGTGATGGGGAAGAGCCCCCGGTAAAGTCAGAGGTGTAGGTGAGAGCATAAGTAAAGTGGGCAGACTCTGGTTTTGGGGGTAGATGCTCGGGAACAGGGGGTTTCCTGAGGCTCAATCCCACCTTTGCGTATGCCGAAGCCTCCTTCCTCATGACCTTTGCCGTGGGCGGAGTTCCTCACACTGGCTCCCAGCACCTGCCCAGGTGACCCCCATCTTTAGGACTTGAGCCACGGTGGGGAAGGAGAGGCCTTTGGAGGCTGACAAAGGAGAGGACATGACCAAGAGATGCAGTAACACACAAGTTTATTAGGTGGTACGTAATCAGGTTTCCGGGCTTCCCAGGTGGCTCAGTGGTAAAGAATCTGCTTCCCAATGCAAGAGACCCAGCTTTAACCCCTGGATCAGGAAGATCCTCTGAAGAAGGAAATGGTAATCCACTCCAGTATTCTTGCCTGGAAATCCCATGGACAGAGAATCCTAGCAGGCTACAGTCCATGGGGCTGCAAACGAGTTGGACGCAACTAAATGGCTAAATAGCAACATCAACAATCCGGTTGCAAGAGAGGAGGAAGTCCCTCTTAGCACAAGCCTGTGCAGAGGCTTATAGCCAGAAGGACACCTTCCAGAGAGGGAGGAGGGTGGGCAAGGAAACTTCTGGGGTGCCGGGGCTCAGAGACTGGGCTTCAGTCAAGGTGTCCTTGCAGCACAGCAGGGAGTTTCTGCTTCAAGAGCTCTGAAGGGCAGTAGCTGCTTGAGCCCTATAACCACAAGATTGTCTTATCAACACCAGCAGAAGCTGGGGCATTCATAAGACATACAAATAGGCACAGAGTGGTCAAAAAACTGCTCATTTAGGCTGGTTTGAAAACAATTTAACATGTAAAGATGCAAATTTGAAGTTTGTAGGCTTTTGAGCTAACAGGTCTCAGCCTGCTGTGAAGTTAACCAAAAACCTAGTTGCTGTTATGTAAGGCTGATCAGGTTCATGAATATAATGAGCCACTTTCTCAAAACAAGGAGAATGGCAGTTCTCAGTGCCACACCTTGAATTTGAAGACTTTTCCAGAATGATAAAGTGAAGAAAGAAAGAAAGAAAGTGAAGTCTCTCAGTCGTGTCCAACTCTTTGTAACCCCATGGACACCAGGCTCCTCCGCCCATGGGATTTTCTAGGCAAGAGTACTTACTGGAGTGGGTTGCCATTTCCTTCTCCAGGGAATCTTCCCAACCCAGGGATCGAACCCAGGTCTCCTGCATTGTAGACAGACACTTAACTGTCTGAGCCATCAGGGAGATCCAATTGGCATGGTATGAATACAAGTCAGAGTCAGAGAAGCACTAACATTCATTACTTTAGAAACGCATGACCTTTTTCTTGACCAAGCACTTGAAATGTCTTTCCCATCTGGTCTGGTTATTCTTGTTTAATCTGGTTACCGCTGTCTATAAAGTCACACCTGCTGTGTCACACACACTAAATAGTTTACTTTGTTTCCAGTATATTTCCCCTTTGTTGTTGTGGTTCAGTCTCTAAGTCATGTTCGACTCTTTGTGACTCCATGCACGGCAGCATACCAGGCTTCCCTGTCCTTCACCATCCCCTGGACTCTGCTCAAACTCAAGTCCATTGAGTTAGTGATGCCATCCAACCATCTCATCCTCTGCTGCTCCCTACTCCTCCTGCCCTCAGTCTTCCCCAGCATCAGGGTCGTTTCCAATGAGTCAGCTCTTCGCATCAGGTGGCCAAAGTTCCCCCTTTATCCTTGCCCTGTGTAGCATCTCCAGGGCTACTATTGCTTTGCTTTTGGAATAAACAATCCGAGTCTCGTTGGCAAATATATTAAGTCATCCAAATAAGCACTTCAGTGCTGGGATTTAATTTGGTGTGTTATACTTGGCCAAAAAAGTATTATTAAATTTATAAATTAATTTTAATTTCAGATATATTTAACTTCCAAAAGTAATACATAATTGATGTATGGAGTGAAAAGGAAAACTTTTGCAACATAGGCATCTGACCACAAGAGGCAATTAGAGAAAGAAGCTCTCAGCTCTTATGGACATTTTCTGAGGCTAGCTCCTAACAGGGAATGATGCCATAATGCTAACCCTAACTTTATGGATCCCAATCCAGTCTGTGTGGACTCAGACATTGGCCAGGATGACCAGCAGTGGAACCAGCAACAAGCTGACTAAGCTCTGTGTTCTCATTTTTCTCTGCAATAGCCTCCAGAAAATGATGGTACCTGGCTTAAAACACGGGGCAATATGGCTTAAACATTTAGAATGGCACGTGGTACATGGTTAGCTTTCATTCAGTGTTAGTCATTTTCATTAGTGATATTAATTTCCTTCTGAATTTCAATATAAAAGTCAATGAAGCCAAAAAAAACCCACAAACTTCCCGGTTAACACTGTTTTTATTTTAACACTTTCGTGATAGAATCTGAAGCAGCTTTAGAATCTGAAAAAACACAGATGAAAACTACAACATGACTGTTACAGTTAAGACATAAAAAATGTTTCGATGTTGAAAATTAACTATGTTCTCCACATGTGTCCATACCTTCTTGGGGAATTCCTGGAAATATATGGCATGATACTTTATCATTTCCTAGTTCCAAGATCAAGGATCAAGATCAGGGATCACAATTAGCACCATATATCTGTGAATCAAGCACCAAACTAGATTTGAGAAGGAAAATTAAATCATCATCACAACAGACTCAGTTTTGTGTTTTGGATCTAAAGGACTGTTCTGTTACATGCAAAATAACAACGCCCACTAACCGAAAATATTAATTTAAAATGAACCAGTCTTGACAGATGACATTTGTTCATTTGGAATGCTTCATGGAGAAAAACAAATAAAGCACCCCATCTTTAACTCCCCGAGTTACATTAAAAATGAATCTGTCACCTATTAGAGATACCTCTTTTTACACATTGGTGCTTAAATACATTTGAAGTGCAGAAGATTTCATTAAAAATAATAAATTTTACAGTGGTATAAATCACACTGCATTCCTAATTCCCCAAATCCTGTACCAGATACCATTATTTTGCTTGTCATCCAAATACAAAACCTCTCACCATGAGTCACCAAGTCC
Organism: Capricornis sumatraensis; assembly: GCF_032405125.1. Lineage (NCBI taxonomy): Eukaryota > Metazoa > Chordata > Mammalia > Artiodactyla > Bovidae > Capricornis > Capricornis sumatraensis. The sequence goes on along the minus strand of NC_091089.1, from coordinate 7,956,221 downwards.
TTCCTCCATTCTCTGTAGCCATCCCTCTTTTTGGACAGAGATAACCAAAGTTAATAAAGTAAACCAGGCATCATTAACCATGGCATGATTTTTTTACATAAGTGGAAGTATGGTAACTGACCTCATAGAATTTTTAAGTTTGCTTTGCTGGTACTTGGCATAAGGAATCACAGATGAGACTTTTCAAAGCCTCTCTTGGCTAACACATTTATTCAAGACCTCACCATCTGGCTTCTCTTGTGGGGTTTATAGATTTAGGTGAATTCCTCTCTTCTTGAGGTCCCCAAGGTAGCCTGAGTTTCCTGGGCCTGCCAAAAGGTGGCCTTCCTTACTCATCTGTAGGGCTGGGAACCCTATGATCCAGGTTTAGTCACTCAGTCGTGTCCGATTCTTTGTGACCCTATGGTCTGTAGCCCACCAGGCTCCTCTGTCCATGGGATTCTCCAGGGAAGAATTTTGTAGTGGGTTGCCATTTCCTCCTCCAGGGGGTCTTCCCTATCCAGGGATCAAACCTGTGTCTCCTGCATTAGCAGGTGGATTCTTTACCGCTGAGCCAGCACAGAAGCCCCCATTACAATACAGCAAATGCATTCTATCCAACCAAATGGATGGTAAACCATTTCTAAAAATCTCCCTTAAGTTTGTTTAATTAGTTTTAACTTTGCTAATTATGCTTTCCAGGCAAGAGATCTAATCTCCTAAGGAACTCCCTGACTTCAGGTTCTAAGATATTTCTTCAGCCAGAGGTTAGGCTTAAACCCCATAAACAACTTTAGGGCCAATAGCTCAATATGAGTACGGCTTATTTTCTTCTTGTGCTTGATTTCTCACTTTTTTACTCTACAATTCCTGAGAGAGTGACCTGTGTTCTTTATAAAATATACAATCTTGTTGGGAAAATGAGCCATTTGTATTTATATGTCTGAGTGTTTTGTGTTGATCTTTACAAAGTGTTCTGACAAGAAAAAGGAAAAAAAAAATGTTTCCATTATCATTTTCTGCCTGGAAATGATGACTCAACATCACAAGAGTCCAAACTTGGGTATTTCTGATATAAGAATCAGTCCATTTATAGAAGCTGTTGCAATATTTCCTTATGATCAAAATAAAGCCGTTTTTTGCAGAGTGCAAATCTAAATTGTCTTTTTAAAAAAACCAATGCATGTTACTGAAATAACTGTGATGCAAACACTTATGATTAATCATGGTGTACATAGAGTTCTTATTTAACAAATTGATTTTCACACTTTAGCTCTCGTCCTGAAATGCATAATAAATTCAAAGTTTAGAGAATAGGTTATGAAGTCAGAAAGTTCAAGATTGAAATCCTGCCTCTGCGATTCTTTTGCTATGAGACCTTGACCACGTCATCTAATTGCTTTAAATGATATTCTCATCATCTCTAAAAAGGTAATAAGAGTGTCTACTTTGTAGGGTTATCATAATGATGAAATGGAAAGATAATCGCAGAGTACTCAGCACAGTTCCTCACATGTGCAAAGAGTTAGCACCAAGGATTATCACTAACAGCAGTGGTGACATCATTCTGCCAATACAGTTTCTGCAGTTTTTCCCTTAAATCTGAAAGAAGGATTCTTATTTTTTCATTTGTATTATAATCTTCATATTATATATGTAACTAATAGACCCTTGAAACATGATGGGGAAAGAAACTTGGAAGGCCATCAGCTCATCCTCTTGAATACTCAATTTTGTTGTGGTTATGTTACAAAGACATTTGAGACATGAACAATGGACCTCAGAAGTATTTTCTTGACCTCAAAACACCAAGGAATCTTTTTGAAGTTTTCAGACTACACCATTATGTCGATGGGCATTTAGCACAAATAAAGCCACATTTTTATCTTTCCATAACTTGATGTAAGGGAATTCCCAGAGGCCTCTCTCTGGAGCTTTTTTGCATACTAATTATTCAGTGTTTCAGATCACAGCAGCAGCACCATCTATTGGGGAGTTTTTCCTGAAACCAATGTTTCTGCAATTTTGCAGGATAATATAACAAAATACATTTAGGTTCCTTTCAAGTTTCCATTAAGGTGAAAAGTTTATTTTAGTAAATAATTTCTTCTCATAAACATGCTTAGGTACAGCTAAGAATCTTAAGTAAAAACTACATGACATTCACTGTTTGGTGCAGTACATTTTGAGACTTTTTTTAAAGAAAAAATGAAGTATTGAAAGCAGTAGGCCTTAGGGGAAAATAGGTCTTCTCTAATTATCACAGTCTGATGCCTGCATGCCTTTGCCTGCTAACGACTGGGGAAGATGTGGCCATTTCCTTTAAAAATCCAGCTCCTCGTCATTCTTGTGTGCCAAAGTAATTTAGATGCAATGGATGAAAAGCAGATTAGGCCATGATCCACTGATCATAACTTTCTGTTGGATTTATAGCACCAGATGGCTTAATTATTCTCAGCAGTTCTCAATCTCTGTCTGTCAGGGAGACCAGATGTAATTTCTACCTTCTGGTAAAATAGATTAGAAAGATTGAATACAAGAAATAAAGTATGAAATACAGACCAAGTGATTGAGGTAAGAAGTTAGTAGAAATGACTACGAACCCTGACAGAGGTACCCGAGTGCATCACCTTCCTCTTATATGGAAGTGAGTTTTCATGGATGGCATAGCTAGAGGCACTGGGAAGGCATTCTGATAGCAGGGAAGTTTGGACTATAAATATTTCAATCTTCATGCACACACGGACACACTTATGTGTCTCTTTGCAGAAATAAAACGTACAGAATCTTATGTTTTCACCAGTGCCATTTGGTCTTACATTTATCTTTTGTTTCTTCTTGTTAGATCTTTGTTAAGTTAGTATCTTGTAAACACGCCAAAGCACTAGGTCTCCTATCCAGTCTCCTTAAGAAGGACTTCACATCATGCCTTGCTCATATCCTGCTTTAGCTCTGTCTTCTTAGGATTTGAGTCATCCTCGCATGCCAGTTCCCTAAAAAATTCTCTACATGAGGAAAGCAGAAATATAACTGTACAAAGGGTTATGCAAATTTAATCTTCATGTGTTAAGACAATGGAAATTTCTTGCATCTGGTCTGTGCCATTTTAATACCTCCAAGGTTAGTTCATGAGCGCTCGACTGCCATCAGTTGGCCAAATATCCAACTATGTTCACCGAGGGAGGCAAGGTAGTGGCTGGGAGATCAACTGATGCTCAGCATTCAGTGTCCATGCCAAACTCACATTCTCTGCTTCATGCGTGAAAAATGTAAATTACATTATTAACTTTAGTAAATACATATTCCCATTTCCAAGGTCGCTCTCACACCCACCCCAGCCCGCCCCCTCACCATCAGTTTAACTGGATCTCCTTCAGGCTAGTTGTGAACACTATTTCCAACAAAGGCTAGCAGCTCTTGGCACACCCTGACTGTGCCTTTATTTTTCTGTCATTATCTCTAAGCACACTGGCCCCTAGGCAGCAATCTGAAAATATTTTGGAATGAAAAAGAAATATCTACACCCTGTTCCCAAAAGAATCAATCATTTTTAAAAAAGAAATATAATTGCTTTTTCCACTGACAGTTTACAATTCCAGAATAAAACTATGCTATGACATCTTGTCATGCTTGGCAACATGAAAAAAGACAGCATCACATTGTCATGACTAAATTTGTTGTTCAGTGATAAACTTCTCTCTGGAAGGATACTTTTATGACCTAGTAGTTATATGACTAGATCATATAAGACTATAGTGCCCAGCTCTTTGTGACTCCATGGACTATACAGTTCATGGAATTCTCCAGGCCAGAATACTGGAGTGGGTAGCCGTTCCCTTCTCCAGGGGATCTTCCTGACCCAGGGATCGAACCCAGGTCTCCCGCATTGCAGATAGATTCCTTACCAGTTGAGCCATCAGGGAAGTCCCAGTTATATAACTGTGAAAAAAAAAAAAGTGATTCAGAGATAAATATTAATTCTAATGCTAATTTTAAAACTGGTAGGAATCTTCAAGATCCATGTAAAAATATGGCAAATGAGGACCTTTAGTAATAAGGAGAATTTGCCCAAATTTTTCAGTTGATTTAGTTCTACTTTAGACATTATTCTCGAGTCAGTTCTATAACAACAATGCACTAGAATCACAATAAATGCTCTTTATAATACAAAACCAAGGAGATATGAGAATGCTCTGCATCCCACTGGACTTGAAATAGTAACAGATTGATACACGGGTGCTTAGTCACTCCGTCGTGTTTGACTATTTGCGACCCCATGAACCATAGCCCGCCAGACTCCTCTGTCCATGGGATTCTCCAGGCAAGAATACTGGTGTGGGTAGACATTCCCTTCTCCAAGGTATCTTCCCTACCCAGGTATTGAACCCAGATCTCCTGAATTGACAGGTGGATTCTTTACCGTCTGAGTCACCTGGGATGCTCAAGGGATTGATATAATTATTTTCAAATGAATGAGATAATACTTAGACAAAATACTCAAATCCTGCAAATATGCGAACATTCTACAACAAGGAATTTTTTTCCACCACCTAAAACGAATTTAGAAATTGACGTTCCTGAAGAATGTGAAGGAACAATATTCCACGTTAAGGCAGTGCTAGTCAGGTTGCAAGACTGGAGTGGCTCATTAATAAGTAGCTTCCATCCTGTTCCAATTGAGCCAGTGCAAAGCGGCATTCTGACCCTGGGGAGTCCTGCTGTAGGCATTAAGAAAAGGGAATGAAGATTTCTTTTCCAAATTAAGTTGTCAAGGAGCTCATTTACCCTACACAAAGAGTGTATGTGGGCGAGCTGATGAAGATAATGATTTATGATGCTATAGACACTGAAGTGATTCTGGTGATGGAAACCCACAGCAAAATCCACTTAGGAAGATAAAACAGAGCCCCTATTATCTGTAGGAGGTAAAACCACGTGGCTTCTGCCCTTACAAATTTCAAGTTACCCTACTGGGTTTGGGAATGGAAGGAAAGCTCATTTACTTAGAATTCATGTTCTGGTATAATGTTATTATACAGACATACACATATCAGTTTTTTCAAAAGATCACATTCATTGGGTTTAAAGGAATTTTGAGAAGACTATTTTTTTTCTTTTTTCCAGGGGGTACATGAAGGCTGAATCTTACCAACCACATCAGGGACAGCTGTGTAACATATAGCCTGTTAAAATATCTAAATTGAGTGAATTGTAGCCCTCCATTGCAAAAGCAATAAACATACTTTTCGTGAAATCAATCTGTGAAAATTATGCTTTAAAAATCTAGGCAAATACATAAACAGATTTGACAGGTGGCATGTGACCATCATCCGTTAATGTCTTCAGAGTGTTATCAATCAAAAAAAAAAAAAAAAGAATCAAAAATTGAAAAGCCATAAAACCAAATTGGAAATTGTATTTTAGCTCACTTCAGTGCTTGCTCCTTAAATGTCAAGAAAATTAATTTTAAGAATCTCATGAGAATTTATAGGCTCTGATCTTAAATTTTAGTGTGTGTAATATCCCATTTTAGTAGCAAAGTGCTAGCTTTAGAAATAAAGTCCCAATGACAAGTAAACTCCTACATAAGCAAGGCAAAAGGACAAAAACTCATCATAGTTCTATGGTTAATCTAGTTTCACATTTTTTACAAGTGCTTTCACAGAGTGCACAGTAAAGCCTTTAGAGTGATTCAGTGTAACTGGCTTCTAGGAGTTCCATAATTTATTTACACCACCTAAAATATAATGTAATAGAGCCTTTCATTCTAGCGCATCTATGCAGTAGATTGCTATATGCTTCCTACCCTGTAGAAATATAAACTATTTATTTACAGCAACATTATTTTATTGCAATATTTATTTCCTTATAAAAGACTGTAAAATTATGGGGTCATAAATTGACAGAACACTCTTAGCTCTTTTGGTACACGAGGCATGCTGGAACAATCCATGTTTTTGTTTGGCTTGTATAAAGTGATTCATCAAATTTTCACTCACTTATGTCTAGATTCCAGTAAAATGCAGCCAATGTATGTAGTTTATTTTATATCACTATACTAAATATCAGCTGTATATGTTCATGTATTTACAGGCAAACCATATACATATAATAGTTACTATATGTGTGAATTGATAGTGATTTCCTTGATAAGGTGATTTTCAAGGAAACATTACAAACAAAATAAGGATTCAAAGATTTGGTTTGCTTTGTATATGTTTTCTAACTCTTCTGATGCATGAAATAATGAGATTTTGCTTAAAATATTTTTTTCCAAACAAGTAAATCTATGCAATCTCTACAGGATCCCATGAGCTTTCATGCCAATAGTCAATGTTTGTATCACTTTTACTCTGGGCACCTACAGTTAAATACAACCTTTAAAAATGGAAATAATCTCATTATACATTAATATATATTACAAAAATCTAAGAATGCAACTAAAGCTAAGGAAGTATAGATATTTAAACAATTTCTCAGGCCCTAAAGTTGAATCTTCAGGATTCTATTTCAAATTAGAATTTAAGTTAAAAAATAGTATAGTCTTAAAAAAATTTACAGTTTAAGAGCATTAACATTTATCAACTAGAGTAACTTATTATAATGCTGTAGTACTGGAACTTCATTTTTTACTTGTGTTAAAATGTTAATTGTATATTTGTATAAAATATTGACTACATATTTGAATAGAAAGTTTGACTTGAGCCACAGAAGATAAAGGACATAACTAAGAACTGAAATTAATATGAAAATATATAGATTTTAATATGCTCCTATTGTCATCCTTTTAAAAAATCAAATTAGACTTCAATATAGTGCTGTAATTTTAAAAGGCTCTTGAGAATACGGAAACTTCTCATATTCAAGTGTCCTCCTGTTGAGTCGTCATTTTATATATATTTTTCATAAATTGCATGTTGGAAAATCTGACTTACCAGAAACACCCTCCCTCCAGTCTAATACCTCTTTCTATCATGGTCCCCTATGGTTGTGATATTTCTTTCTGATCCTCACATAACCTTGGGGGGAGGGGAGAGGGTGCAGAGGTGATGACTTCACTCTCCAGATCGGAAAACCAGCTCAGAGATGCGGTGGCTCAAATCAGGCTGCAAATATTATAAACATCCCTTTTTTCCAATTAAAGATACATTTCAAATTGTAATCTGACCTACATGTTTTTGTAGACTATACACAGAAACTTCATGTCCCTCAACAGTCCTCAGCCAAACAGAAACTTGGCAGGAGCAGCAGATGATCAACACCTTCAGAAACTCTAATGTCCTGGCTTCTTCCTAATGTACCTTTTGGCATCCATCTCAAAACAAAACAAATGAACAAAAAAAAACACTAAAGCTTTCCTTCCTAATATAAAATCAACTCCTGAAATATACTTATTTTTAGATAGATCAATTTAATAACTTATTTATTAGGCAGTATACCCAAATGACAACCTATAATAAATGTATAACTATGAAGAAATGTCTATTACAAATTAGTGAGCAATAAAAATAACAACTCCTCGTATATATTTCAGTCTCTGACGTGCTGTAGCAGTGTGCTGACTCCTACTGAGGGCTGTCTGCTCTTTGTTTAAAACTGAACAGAAGGTTAGGAAATGAAGGAAAGAGGACTAAATAACTGAGGGCTAGAAAACAGAGGAAAATCTTTGCTACCATCCTGCTGTGTGTATTACCAGCATTAATAAACAATGCTCTAGTCAGAATTACGTCTTCTATTCAAAGAGCCAAAATGCCCCAAATGCTTTTTGGTTGATGTTTTTTGTTGTTTTTTTCCCCTTCCACAATGTAACAGCATTTTTATTCAAATAAAATTCTGCATCCTGTTATATTCTTTCTTCAGTTATGGCTAGCCCAACTGTATTTTTTCATGTATAAAGTCTCCATTGCATTTCTTATTTGAAAATGAATCCCACCTTCATCCACATCTTACAAACAACTGATGCAATCTTCAAATGAGTTTCTTGTATATCTGTGCTCTCTGATTGAAATATTGGATTGGACCTTGTACTACACTGAAGATTAAATGTGATAGAAGCAGATTGATATCCATAACATCTTTTTAATGCTGTCCTTTTCACCTAATACTGTTAGAATTTGAAAGTGTTAAGTCACTTTCCAACCCCATGGACTGTAGTCTGCCAGGCTCCTTCATCCATGAAATTCTCCAGGCAATACTACTGGAGTGGGTTGCCATTCCCTTCTCTAGGGGATCTTCCCAAGCCAGGGATCGATCCCTGGTCTCTCACACTGCAGGCGGATTCTTTAGCATCTGAGCCACCAAGGAAGCCCTTGTCACTTAATGCCTCCTCCTAAACTTTTCTGTGTGAAAAATAGATATTTAAGGATGCACTATCCATCTGGACCCCAGCAAGATACACATAAGTTAGTGTGTGTTCTTCTGTGTATTTTCTAAAGTGTAAACAGTATGGGTTTGATTCCCCAAGCTCCTGAACCTTGGCCTTTCCTTACACGCATTTTGAGAGTTGGGAGGTTGAGCTGGAGGGAGAGAGCAAGCCAGACATCAAACCCATTTATTCGGAATCTTAAATTATGACTTTTTATCATCAATATTTTGGTTACATTGTTACACAAAGGACAAATTAACATCCGGTTTGAGGTCTCTTCTTTGATTGCTTTGGGATCAGTGCCATTTCCTTGGCGAAGGAATCCTGCACCCGTCAACTCTCAGCTGTGTTTAAATAGTATTGTTGTATCAGGTGCCAAACAACGAGAATTTGGGAAACTGCTTCTAGGGAGCCTCTGTCAATAACCTTCAACCACTGTGATTTTCATGCGGCTTCCCCGCCAGGTGCTTGCGGAGAGTGTCCACACCCTCTGCCTGGGCAGATCAGAAGAGGATCCTGAGGGGGAAGACTAGTTGGTCCCGTTGACTCTGAGCACCTGACCGTGGTGTGCTCACCCGGACGTGGATCCAAAGGGGCAAAAACACGCTGCCAGGAAGACCCAGTTGTGCTTGGCAAAGAGACCACGTGATTGGGAACTTGGTCATCACAGCTTCCGTTCTCATCTGACATGATTCAGGCCACTCAGCAACATCCGTCTCTTAAAAGTATTCCAAAACATTAAAAAAAAAAAAAAAAATCCAGGTTGGTACTTCCAAAAGTGTCTCTGAGAGAGTCTCTTTTAAAGAATAAGCAGAAGTGTCTGTCTGTCATTTTCACTTTGCTCTACCTTCCGTTTGGTCTCATCCAAAATACAGAGTTATTTTTTTTTGTTTTGTGTTGTTTGGTCTCCTCCAGAAATCCAACACACATTTTTCTCTCCCCACCCCGGCACAAAAGACAAAAGCAGGGGTGAGGAGGAGGAGCTGTGTGTGTGAAGAAAAGTAAAGCTTCTTGGGGGGGATGGGGGAAAGAAAACCCACACACACACACACACAAACAATACAAAACAAAAGCTGCAGTCCAATCGTGCAAAATTTGCTTCTCCGGATAAAGCACTTCTTGATACAATGTCCCCTTCCCCCTCCCGAGGACTCCCATCCACCAGGGGTGGGGGAAATACAGCATGAAAGTGAAGCCATTCTTTTTCTTAAGGCTGAACAGACACACAGAGAACAAGTTTCAAGGGCTGTCGTGTGGGCAGTGAGCGGCGGGGCTCTTGCTTTGAGCCCAGCCAGCAGCCTGCTATCCATCCCGGGGTCTGCGGCACCCCTCCCACGGGGCTAACAATACCACGTACAAACAACAGAGGAAAAGTCAATGGTCCCGACAATGAAATCCCGTATTGACTTTACAATCACAGGTACAAATTGCTCAGATCGATCATTTCATTTCTCCTTAAGACCGTGTCGTCTAAAACCCATTAGGGGCCGGGTCGCCGAGGAATGGTCAATATTCAGAGAAAATGCTGGAGGTTCTGAAGGAAGCCGCTCTTCTGTCACCACAGTCCGATGGAGGAGGATGGAAACAAGTTGTCCTGTTCCAGCAAGTTCGGGGGGGTTGGGAAGGGTGGGTTCCTGGGTCCAGACAGCCGTGTCCCCACCGTCCAGGGGAGGCTCTGCGTTTATAGCGGGAAAACCAAGAAGCCCGAGAACGTGGAGTACTTCCAGCCCCCCATAAGGTTGCCCCTCTCCAGTTTGAGGTGGACTTTATCCTCTCTCTCCATCAGCAGCAGGACGCCGTTGCTGGCCGCTTCTCTGGTGACGTCCTGGTCTCCGGCGAACGCCGAGATCACCGGGTAGCCATTCTGCATTAGACTGACCTACAAGGCAGAGGGCAGAGCTCAGCTGATCACAACGGACCCCGCTCCCATCCGCTTCTTCTCGTCTCACCCACCCCCTACCCTGGTCACAGAGCCGCACGTCCAGGGGAGCTGACCCAGAGGACTGAACTGTTTCCCAGAACCCCGCCAGGCCCCCTCCCTGACCCTCCCCATCTCATAGAAGGTGTGACTATTCGTCCAGAGCCAGGAGGGTCCAGCTGTCCAAGTGACCCACCTGGATGGTCTGTCTGTTGTACACTTTGACCACGTGGAAGCTGAAGCTATATATCCCTTTTCTCGGGGCTACAAATATACTGGAGGCGAGATCAAAATGGTTGCCAATATTTACTAAGACCTGGAAAAGAAGAAGGAATAGGACACACACATAGCAAGCCCCTCCTCAGTGTGTTTCTATCAGACTCAACAGACCACCCCCAGCAGTCCCTTTAAGAGCTGCAGGACTTCCAGCAGCACGTGCTCAGGGACCCGGTACCCCTCACCCCCCAGGAAGCAAGAAGCCCCCAATTAAACATCCTGCAGCAGGAATTGATCTCCTAATGGATGGTACTTCAGAAGGCTGTCTCTCTGGAGAGTGTAGTATATTTATGTGTTGACAACAATGGCTGCATATGGTGGCTGTTGTGGGGTGGGGAAGAAAGATAACACAAAAGACAGTCTGGAAGGCAGATGATCCGTAAACTGAGACTGTTTGAGGTTTGTGGGATTCTGGAGACCTGAATGAGAAGCTTGGACCAAAACAGAGCTCTGTCCTGAGTGGGAAGAGAAAGGATGGTGAAGTAAAAGGCCCATTACCTGAGTTAAATTCCATCAGATAAAGCTTGGGATGAGCTCTGTGTGCTTCTGGAGGGAAGGGATGGTGTGAGGTTTTGTCTCCCAGCCCCAGGCACCGCCCCTGGCAGCACACAGTAGGCAGGTGTTCAATAAACGCTGCTGGGTGAACAACCACAGTCCAAACACTGGCTGTGCCCACCTCCCCTCACTTTCTTCCATGTGAGGAGTCTAGTCCCTAAGCTGGGCTGTGACCTCATGCTCGGAAGCATCAGTAACCACCCGGAGAGGGGAGAGAAAGGCAGCCTGACACCCTCAGCTCAAATTCCACAAAGTGCAAGAACGATGATAAAGTGAGCCACGAGACATGAGATCACGTGACCCTCCAGATGCTATTTCTCCGATAAAAGATGGATGGGAGTGACTGGAGCAGAAGGTCCCCCTTTACGAACAGATTTCCCTGTCAGATGTTCAAGGTTCATCCCTGTCTGGACCCCACCCCTCCTCACCCACAAATGCACAACCCAGTTAAAATCATAAAATGGCCCCGCCTCGTGTTCTCAGTTTTTAAAACACAGAGCCCGCAACAACAGCAGAGCCCTAGATTAGAGACCCTGTCATTTGTTCAAAACACAAATTCGAACCATACCCTTGGCTGTTATTTCCTACACACTCATTACAGATGGATCACACGCGGTTCCCAGAGCCACGCCACTGGGAAGGCTAGGAGGGCTGGGGAAGGCGCCACATCAACTTCTTCAAGGAGCTCTAAACACACTTGAGCCCCTCCTTGACTGCAGGGCTCAGAGACACTCGGGCGCTGTTGTTAAAGATGGGGAGCTTCAAGATACAAGTACTCCTCCCTCTGAGGCTGTGTCCCGTCTGCCTTACAAGTCTCAAAGAACCAAGCCTCTCCTCCAAGCCCTTGGTGCTGCTCCCAACTCAATGACCTCAACTCTCTCACCTCCATGTCTAATTCAGGAAACTGGCAAATTCAAGGCCCTGCTGTAGAGGAACGAACACCCACCAGCCCCAGAAAAACCGGTTTCAATTCCTCCCTAACTGGTGCATGACATCATTTCATCTGCCCTGTCATAGTTGGCTCATCTATAAAATGAAAATCCTACTACTGCTTATGCCATGTACATCACAGAGTTTTCTTAACACCCAAATGAAAGGACGATGTATTATAAAAACACTGTGGAAACTAATTCACTGTCTGCTTTCAGTTCAGTTCAGTCGCTTTTGGACATAATTAAAATAAACACATGCATGTCTCATAAAAAAAAAAACAGATTAAAGAGAGACATCCCTTTGTACACACCTCTCCAAATTTCAAATACATAATCCTTAACAAGGATTAAAGCAAATGAAGACATTGGCATAAAATGAGGTGTTGGTCTGTGCAGCTGGGTCCTCACCCAGGTCAGCAAGCTGGTTAACAGAAAGAAAGGGACTCAAACAAGTGTGCTCAGTGAGGCCGGAACTCCAGGAGGGAGGAGTTGTGGCCAAATGAATGGGATGATTAGGCAAAGTTTGGAAACCTGTTTGTTCCTGAAAAACAACAAAAACCAAGGTAGGGAGAGAGGGGAAGGTGAGGACCTTTAATCCTGGGCAGCAGTGACCCAGAGAAGGGGCTGCCAAGACCTGATCACATCAGGGGCCCTTCTGTTTTGAAGGGACTGGGAGCTGGGTGGCTAAGGCAATTTCATTGCTCTTCGTTTCTTCTTTATATAATCCCACCATATTTGATACTGACCTGCTGTGTTTACATGTTACGTTGTATATACTGCATTTGCCACAGATCGCATTTTATATAATCACACTATGTTTCGTTCTGTTTCTGTACAACCATGGCTGCTATTTCCCCACACTCTTCCCCACTTATTTCTCTTGAAGTTAAGTATCCTCTCTAGGATCCATTCCGAAATAAACAGTAGGTACTTCTCTGAGCCTGGGCTGAGACCTTCGGAGAACCGCCCCCCTCCCCACCCGGGGGTTAGCGAGGAGAGTTTAAATGTACTCAGTCTCTAAGTGGCCAGCGAGGGGGACAGGAGCCCACCCCCCACAAGGACGGCCCCAACTCCACCGAAAACCGGTTTCTCTTTGGAAATGTCCATCAGCTCTCTTAGCTCAGCGGGACGCCCAGCTCCACAGGACTATCGGTCATCCGAGTGCCAACCGAGCTGATGAGTTATTGAGCAGCGACAGTGTGAGAAGGAGAGCTCACGGGAGAAGGGAGAAAGGCAGGGCAGAGGGGAGGGGAGAGCCTGGAGCTCCGCGTCTGGGAAGCCGGCCACCCAGCCACGCGCCCGGCGGGAGGCGAGGGCAGGTCCGCGCGCTGACCTGATCGAAGTAGATGGTCATGGTGCGGTTGCTCATCTCGGACGGCTCGTGGTTTGTGCTCCGCGTGGCGGAGAAGGCCACCTTGGCGCTGCCGGAGCGCACCGAGATGCCCAGCGAGGAGGTGACGGCGCCGTCCGCAGACGGGCTGGAGTCGCACACCACCAGGCACTTGCCCTCCAGCACGATGGGCTCCGTGTCGTTCTGCGCCCTCACCGGGCAGCCGGCGGGCAGCAGCAGCAGCAGCAAGGCCAGCGCCGCCCCCAGGCCCGAGCCGCAGCCGGCCGGCTCGCGCAGCGCCCCCCGGCGCCCGGGCATGGTCTGCGGCCGTCCCCGGGGGCCCCGGCCGGGCGCCGGCATCCGGGCTGCGGGCGCGCGGAGAGCAGGAGGGCGCGCGCGAATGCGCGGGGCCAGGGCGAGCCTCCTCTGGCCTCGGTCCCCCGCTCTGATGGTCAAGGCCAGGGTGGTCCTTAGAAGGAGAGCGCCAGCGGACCTGTCAGGGCAGAGAAGCCAAACCCCGAGACGGGGGGTGAAGCTGCGTCGGAAGGAGGTGCGGGGAGCAGTTCAGGCGGCGCTCGGGGCCCCTCCCGGAGGCAACCCTCTGGGCCCCTTGCACTGCTACCCCCTCCCCAACTTGCACAACAGGTCCCGAGAAAGGACGGGCGCCCCGGCCCGGGCAACGCTGGAGGCTCCCGGGGAGGGGCGCGCGCCGGGGGTGCGGTCGGGGACGGGGCTCGCCATGCCGCAGGGCCTCATCAATAATGACAAGGTCGGGGACCCTCAGGGACGCGCTCCGCGCCACCCCCGGCCCATTCAGCCCATGGCAGAGGGTGACTCAAGACGCAGGCAACGGAAAAATCCACTGAGCCTTAACCGCTCTATTTTCAGCAGCATTTTTTTTAAGCCACACCAAGAACCCTTTTTCTCTTCTCTGCTTTCCTTTCCATTCTCTATTTCTCCAACCTAGAGTTTTTTTGTTTTTGTTTTTTAAGCAATACATTTGCACAAGGTCTTAGCCGTTTTCCACCCAAAGAACAAGTCCCCAGGAAGCTCCTTAGGGTGAATAATAAGATTAAGACAGGAGAAAAAAAAAAACAAAAACAAAACCCCAAAGACAGGGATATCCTAAAACCAAGCAACCGCTTCCCACGTCCCGGCTGTCGGCTGCGAGCAGCTCCGGAGAAGCCCCTCGCATCCTCCTCTCTGGCGCAGGACCGGAGGTTTCCGGAGGTGGGAACCCCAAGCTCGGCTTCTCTGCAGCTTTTGTTTCCAGACTCCAGGGGCTCCTCTCCCGGCCAGGAGGCAGCCCTTGCCGCTCTCTGCCAACTTACGCGCCTGTTCGCACTTTCCATCGGGCCCCATCTTCCCCCACTAAACTAGGCAGATCATTTCAATATCCAGTTGAGAAACCAAAAAAAAAAAAAAAGCAAAGAAACCTCTCAGCTCGCCGCCCACAGCCGCCGAACAACTCCTCCGGCTGTCCAAACAATCTTTCTAAGAAGAGACAAGTTGTTTCTCCACGGGCAGCCTCCCTCCTCAGCCCCTGAACAGGACGGTTTCCAGCAGCTCTCCCGCTCTCCCCACCCAGACGCAGACCCGCGACCGTCCTCGTGGAAACGGACGCACGGATGCGGTGGACGCGCGGATCGCGGAGGGCAGGTCGGGTCGGGTTACCTGGAACATCCATGACGAGCGAACTCCGCTGTCCGCCAAGTTTTTCTGCTTGGAGAAGACGAGCCGGAGCTGGCGGGAGGAGACACCGAGCGCGACCCTTCTCCCTGCGCGCGGCCAATAACCGCCCCGCCCCGCCGCGCAGCGCCGCTTTCCCGCGCCGGCCGGCGCCCCACGCCGCGCCCCACCCCGGACCGGCCGGCGCCCTGCACCCGCTAGCCCCGCGCCGCGCCCCACCCCGCGACCGCCCTGCGGTCCGCACCGGTACCTTCCGCGTGCGCTCAGCCCGGCGCCAGCACCGGGTCCGCACCGCCCGGGTGCCCGCAGCTGCCTCTTTCCACCGATCCCCTCGCTCGGTCCCAGCCGCTTCTCCCGCCTGCACACATCCCCGCGCGCGCCGCCTCCTCCCGGCCTGGGCACCTGCGCCCGCACCCCGCCGACCCCGCACCGCCAGGTCCCGCTCTCACCCAAACACCCAGCGCGCAATCTTCCCAGACGTCTCGCTTTCAAACAATTAGGCAACCTCCAAAGCGCTGGCCGCTCCTCTTCTTTTCGATTGTTGCTCTTCTTTTCCAAATCCCCTCCAAGTCTTAATCCTGAATAGCGCAGTCACTTTCATAATTAATGCGTAAAGCAGTTTTCTTTAAGAAAAAAAGAAAAAGAAAAAATGAGGACTGGGATGAAGAGAAAGATCTTGGAATATCTTAGTGATGCAAAAGCTGTGGTTCTAGAAGCTCCAGTGTGGCAACTGCCAGGTCTGGGCAAGGATTAGAGGCGCCTCCGCCTGGGTTTCCGTGTCTGCTCCTCTGGACCTGTCGGCGCGCTCTGGCACCAGCGCTTCTTTATGAAAACCCCTGCTCTCAGCTCTAACGACCTGGGGAGACGCGCAGGGTTTCGGAGCTGCGCCCTGAGCGCGGGCGGGCAAGAAGCGCAAGCACGGACGCGGGGCGCCACCTATGGGCGCCGGGGCCTCCCTGCCGCGGGGTCGGGGACGGTGGGGACAAGGATGAGGTATGCGGAGCTCTCCCTGGACCCCCACAAAGCAGCCCGGGCCTCTGCAAAAATGTAGCGATAGGAATCGATCTCTCCGGTCATCCTGCAATGCCCAGCCCCTGAGAAGGTGGAGCCGCAACCTTGCTTTGGCAGATCATCTGTTCCAACAACTCTGCCAGGGTGATTTAAGCCGCAGTCAGATTATCGTCGCTTATCGTTGTCTTCATAACCTTTGCCAGGACCACTGGGCTGTGGAGCCCATGCCACCCTTAAACAGTATCTAAATGGACACTCTATAACCCGACCTCTAAAAATGTCGTTAAAAAAAAAAAATCTCCGTCCTCTGACTTGCTTCGTATGCCTTTGCTGATAGGCTGTTCAGGAATAAACTGTAAGTGGGCCAATGCAGTTCAGAATGGAAGTCTGTCTTATTCCTCCAGACTTCACGCCTAACCCTCTGTCGTTTGAAGAATTCAGCCAGGGTTCTGGTTCCAGCCCATAACGTGGGTCTTTGCAGGTAGCGGGTGTTCAAGGCCTCGGTTCCCATAGGCTCTGGCGGGGCTCCTCTTCCCTGATTAGAACTGCCGGGGTCTCATCCCTGAGCACTGGAGATAAAACTACTTCACATCAGTGCAGCCAAAATAGATGCGAAGGAAGCAAAGAGAAACCGAAATTGCATATTATTACCTGAGAAAAGATGTTTTGTATGGTAGTAAAATATGATGAAAAAAACTTCTGAGCCAACTGTTTTGTACTTGACATACAAAATAAAATAAAATAACCCCCAATGTATTCCCCTCCCAAGAATATTCTCTGAAAATGAAGTACTTTGCTTCAACAACAGGCTGGTCAGATGTACTGAACTTTGTTAAGAAACAATTTACAGAGCCCCCATATCGTGTAACTATTTTATGAGTTAAGCACAGTGGAAATTGTTAACTCTTATTCTCTTATGCTAGTACTGCATCAATTTCACAATATCTTGTTGTCAAAGTAAGCACAACTCTAGCCTTCCCTCATAGAGAATATAGATTTGTGTGCAGACCTAAGTAGCAAAGGACTCTAGGTCTGTGAAAGAAATGTGAGTTTAGACTGATAATTAGACCAGTTTGGAGGTACTAATTAAGTAACAATGCCTCACACATCCATACATCTTTAAATAACAGCTCTATTAAGCAATTCTTAAATGTTAGGCTATAAGCATTTGGTTTGGCAAATGCAAATCTCTTTGAGGGGAGTAAAACCAAACCTCTTTGCCATGTGGTAACAAAAACGCTTAAATTATATTAAAAAAAAAAAACCCTCAGTCTATATAGTTGATTTGATTATGGAATTGGAGCAGTAAGTATCCTTCTATACTGGGGGAAAAAAACCAAGTTGGGTTTAAATTTAAACTTGAGATTATTTTTATAAGCAAGTTAGTAATTGTGAAAAGTAGCAGATTGATCTACCAATGGAACATCAACATAATTTTTCACTTACTAAATCATTGTTCTGTCTATAAGGAGACATTTAGGTTATCTCTTTGTGATGGAATTTTAGCTCATAAACATGCTGAGAAAGACTTGAAGAATATAACTAAAATTTAAAAGTGAAAATGCTTTCTGGTTATCACAGGGATTACCTTTTTTCTTTCATTTCCATGCTACTAGTAACTACAGTTGTTACTATTACAACAGCAAACTCTCTACTCTCATACTGTCCCCATGGACAATAAAAATATCTGTTGTTGACTGAGCATCTGTTATGTGTTAGCACACTGCTTTCTTTATCTAGGATGCAGCATCTAGTTTAACACCCACAGTCACCCTGGAGTAGACAGATGGTCACATACAGACCAAGAGGAAAGTATTCTATTGTTAAAAAAGGGGAGTGGGGGAGACAAGGAAAATTCAAGAATGCTTCCTTTCATTTGTCCTCAGTATTTATAACAGACCTTACATTTGTTTTCTTTGTGTAGAACCCTTCATTGAAAACCATCTTTAGCTTATGATATCATCTTTTCTTGCTTATTTAACTTAATGGATAATATTTATGATTTTATCCTAGATAAATATGTGATCAATAGAATATACTATATATTTCATAATATTGAACGTGAAGCCATATACATACTTGATGCTAAAGCTGAAACTCCAATACTTTGGCCACCTCATGCAAAGAGTTGACTCATTGGGAAAGACTCTGATGCTGGGAGGGATTAGGGGTAGGAGGAGAAGGGGACAACAGAGGATGAGATGGCTGGATGGCATCACCAACTCGATGGACATGAGTTTGAGTGAACTCCGAGAGTTGGTGATGGACAGGGAGGCATGGCGTGCTGCAATTCATGGGGTCGCAAGGAGTCAGACACAACTGAGCGACTGAACTGAACTGAAACATAAATATGTATGCATTACTTTTATTTTAAATTTATAAAGGAATAATTGACAAATACAATTGTATGTATTTAAAGAGATGATTGCATATGCATATACATAAAGGACTGATAACCACTTCCCATAGTTAACATAGATTCCTCTGTCATTTATGTGATGAGAAGGCTTAAGATCTATTTTCAGCAACTTTTAAGTATACAGTACCATATTATTAACTAGAGTCACCGTGCTATAATTTTATGCTCTAACCTTCTCATCTTATAACTGAAAATGTGTGCCCTTTGACCTATATCCCCTCATTCCCTCCTCCCCCCAGCCCCTGACAACTACCATTCTGTTCGGTTTCTATAAAATCAGTTTTGTTTTGTTGCTGGTTTTTTTTTTAAGATTCCACATATATCGTATAGTTTTGTCTTTCTCTGTCTGACTTAATTTCCCTTTAGCATAAAGTCCTCCAGATTCATCCATTTTGTCTGTCACAAGGGGCAGTTTTTCTTTCTTTTTATGGCTGGGCGATATTCCCTTGAGTATAAATACCTCATTTTCTTTATCCATTCATTGGTGGAAGGACACTTACGTTGTTTCCATGTGTTGGCTACTGTGGGTAACGCTGCATGAACGCGGGGTGCTGAGAGAATCTTAAATGTAGCAGGATGCTGTGCTCCTCCCCCCACCTCAGTCCTCAGCCTGCCTTTTGTCTGTGGAAAGACTTCAGGCAAAACATAATCGGAGAAGTGAGAAAATGCAGAAATGAAGGAAAACAGTCAAAGGAGACCATAGAATAATGGTTTCATCATTGAGCATAGTCAAGGACCTTTAATTCCTCTTCATGGGACATAGACTCTATTCTGAGCCACCTCCTGGGAGCTGACTTGTAGAGACTAAAACCCCCACCAGGTGGAAGATGTTAACAGCATGATGACCAGCCTGTGGCCATGACATAAGCTGCTGCAGTTCCGAGAACTGGCTTTAAAGATATGGGAACAAACTGGCCTTGGGGCTGAAGAATAACTGTACTTAAAGCAATCAAGATGATGCTGGCCAGACCACCACATGACCAATTTCAGGATGACTGTCAGAGCTGACGGTGCTGTTGCGACATGTAGAGCTCTAAGAGCTCTAGCCCCGACCGTCAGTGGAGGGGGAGTTGGCCTTTGGGCAGGAGTCCACCCTACCCCCATCCTCCAGTTGCCAGCATCCAAAATAAAGCAAACTTTCCAACTTTCCTTTCCACCAGACTTGCCTCTTTATAGACTTTTGAGCGGCAAGGAGCTGAAGCCCACTTTCTGATACAATACTGGTTTCATTTTATTTGGATATACTCCTAGGCGTAGGAGTTCTGGATCATACGGCACTTTTATTTTTACTTACTTTAGTAAAAATAGAATGTTCTAAAATTATTCATAAATGCATTTCCAGTGTGGTATAATGCTATTCTAGGACATTATTAAGATGTGGAAAATAATAATTCTAAATGTTACACACTCCTTAAGTTATACATGCTGAATTGTAAAGTATATATATAAATATATACTCGATGTTATGTGGGTACTCTAATGAATTAGCAACATAAGTAAGAATCTTTAAAACTTGGAACCAGTTCTAATTCAGTTCAACAGATAGACCTAGAAAAATTGGTGTATAAACAGTTGATTTGTAATTTTTGACTGGAATTACTAAATGATCATAATGATCTCATCAAAATCACTAAAAATATGTTGACAGAAATCCCAGATAGGCTGAACTCAAGTCAGTGAAAAAAGTTTGCATTATGCAGTCATATTATACTCAACAACTTACCTCTGCCATTCAAAGAGCGTACTGACCTGTTCTGAAGACAATATACTGGCTGTCTTTTTCTGACATACATTTCAACATTTAGCAAAGATTCTTATAAAATATAATTAGAGGAACATTTGGCCACAATGTGATACTATTTCTCCAATGTTACAAAGTGAATGTATTGCAATATAAAAAATAATTTTTATTCTAGAATGCCTTTAATCTGAAAAAATAGTCTAGCTATCTATTTAGGGGTAATATTAGGGTTTTTGAGACTTCATGAAGAAAAGTTATTGAAAATATGCAAAATATCTTATTTTCCTTCATGCTCCTTGCTTCTTAGCAAGGCATATTTAAAATCAGTAAACAAGGCAAATTAGTGACTTAATGGGCTTCTAATATTTGAGATATGGTAGCCCAGCAGATATAGAAACTATTGGTTGGAAAAAAGACAAACCATCTTGATTCTTTTCAGCTATGTCTCATTGTCTTATATAATCCTGATATCTAATTTCTTCTATTTTATGGTAGGAAATGTCTCTGTTGCTTTACCAAATTGGGTCAAGTGCTTAATGGCAGTCAATGTAATCCTATCAAAACTGAAGTCTTTATAAACAAGGACGCCTTTTGTCAACTCTTATTTCTCAATAAGATACATATTATTGCTAGATGAAACTTTCTTCTGCAAACTCTTGCTTAAAAGTTTCTATTCCTTTAGAAAGTAGCAAACAATCATTAGCATGTAGCTAAAGCACTTCCTGATTTTTTTAAAAGGCTCTTTCTTATAGTATAATTGTGTGGCTTTCCTTTTAGAATGAGCTGCATGTGTGTTTTCAAGGCTCTTTGTAGTCAGAACATTTTGAGACATGTCATATAGTTTTACCTAGAAACTGATTTCAAAATAAGAACATGCCTGTGTAAGAAAAAGAAAAACTGATTGCTGTCTTGTACTTTCAGAGAATTTCTATAAGGTCATAAGTCAGTGAATGTTTCTCTCCAATGTCCCTCTATAAGAATAGAGAAACATAGTGTAGCTGTTCAAATTAAGTCCCCCGAATCCTGGAGCTAAGCACTTTAAAGAATAAAGTGTAGAAATATTTTGTTTTTCTGAAATATGTTTTATTTTCAAATTGTCATTTAAGGTAGAGGATATTTGTTCTTGGGCTTCCCAGGTAGCTCAGTTAAAGAATCCACCTGCTAATGCAGGAGAGATGGGTTCGATCCCTCGATCAGAAAGATCCCCTGGAGAAGCAAATGGCAACCCACTCCAGTATTCTTGCCTGGAGAATCCCATGGACAGAGGAGCCTGGTGGGGCTACAGTTCATGAGGTCACCAAAGAGTCAGACTCGACTGACTGATTGACTGAGCAGGCATATTTGTTCTTACCAGAGAATATGATTGCATCCTCCAAAAACAACCAATCACAGGATATGGCAGAAATAAAAGGGTGAAAAGTTGGGGGGTTAGGGAAGAGCCATCTGGTAGGTTCTGTTGGAAGGAGCTGTGAGACCTGAATGTGTTGCTCCAGGGTCAGCAGACACCTTAGTGCCGCCTTGTCTCCATCTCCTGGCTGAGGACCGCTAACCTGCCTTCCATTGCTTAGTGATCTGAGATCAGGGGTCCTTCTCACGTGTACCTGCAGTGAACTGGATTGTGTGCAGGAATGTTTTAGCCCAGCACAGAGGTAATGAAACTCAAACATGGTCTAGACCCAAATACAGCTTTGTACTCTTGCCTGAAACATCCCATGGATGGAGGAGCCTGGTGGGCTGCAGTCAATGGGGTCGCGAAGAGTCAGACTCGACTGAGCGACTTCACTTTCATTTTTCACTTTCATGCATTGGAGAAGGAAATGGCAACCCATTCCAGTGTTCTTGCCTGGAGAATCCCAGGGATGGGGGAGCCTGGTGGGCTATGGGGTTGCAGAGTCAGACACTACTGAAGCAACTTAGCAGCAGCAGCATTACTTTTTCCATGCTTAATATTGACTGTTGATCGTGAAACTATTCTTGGAAACAGAGCATTTTTAAGAAATATTAAGTAAGCCTTGTTTCACAGAAAAGTTGCACCTTGCCCAAGCTAAGACTCACCGGGGATCCCTTGGGTGCTATCTCTCTGATGTAATTCACTATAAAAGCCATTTTATGCTGATCAGAAGTTTTTCAGAAAAATATGGCTATTTTCTGCACAGATATCAGACTGCAAGTACAGACATATCTAACAAATGTTTCTGTACCCAAAGATGAATGATGTGTTGTCCAGTCATGTGAGCAAGCAGTGAGCCAGTAGCTGCTGAATTCAGGTTCTGACCACGTACACATGGCATTTGTGGTCCATAGCTGCCCACTGCCCTCATGTACTTCTTCAGCATCACTGACCAGACTCTGGGGGTTGTACATAATAGCAGATTCATGGGAGAAAGGAGGAAAATGAAATTAAGGAAGAGGATCGCACATGTCCACAATTCCCAAACTGTGATGGGCACGTGAATCACCTGGAAGTATCCTAGAAAATGTGCATTCTGAATCACAAAGCCTTGGGTGGACCTGAAATTCTACATTTCTAACAAGCTCACAGCTGAAACCAGCTCAGCTGGCCTGCAGACAGCCCTCAGAGTAGCAAATATTGATTTCTCCATTCTTATAGGGAATTAATCAGCACCTGAAAAGTGTTCTGAAGGTTTACTGTTAAGACATTTTTGAGCAGAACATGGTTAAGTAGAATACGTGAAACTCACATCAAGAGATGGCCTGGTATCAAATAATAAACTTGAAAGTCAGTATCCTATAGTGTGATTATATGGCTTTTTCATTTCCTTCTTGCCTGCTGAGGCTATTTTTTCAAATCTGATGAGCCCTATTCTGTACGTGTTATTTCAAAAATAGAAATGTGTGTTAAAATCGCATACTAAATAATTTTTGATTTCTTAAAAGCTCAACTTTGACAAGACAACTTAAAGATAAACAAAAAATAAAAGAGACAGCTTTCTAAATGCATTTTTAATTGACAGCTAGGGACTGGTTATCATCCTGTGTTAAGATGGCATGAACTTCCCAGGTGGCTCAGTGGTAAAGAATCTGTTTGCCAATGCAGGAGATGCGAGTTTGATCCCAGGTTCAGGAAGATCCCCTGGAGAAGGAAATGATAATGCATTCCAGTAATCTTGCCTGGGAAATCCCATGGACAGAGGAGCCTGGCAGTTTACAGTCTGTGGGGATGCAAAAGAGTCAGACATGACTTAACAACGAAACAACAACATAAGATGGTACTGCTGCTGCTGCTGCTAAGTCGCTTCAGTCGTGTCCGACTCTGTGCGACGCCATAGACGGCAGCCCACCAGGCTCCCCCATCCCTGGGATCCTCCAGGCAAGAACACTGGAGTGGGCTGCCATTTCCTTATCCAAGATGGTACTATTAGGAGTTATTCCATAACGGTCACAAAAGGGGTTTCAGCTCATTTGCTAATCGCTAGATGAACACACAGGTTGGGATGAGCATTTTCTGTTGGGTTTCTGTGAAATGTATAGGAGCTCTCTGTCTCCAGAGTCCAACGTGTTATGATTCCTGACGACAAAGGTGAAGGGCAGACTGAGTTTAATTCTGGGATCTGCTAAGAATTGGTGAGCAGATACAAAAGAAATGTTCTCTGGGTTTTAAGATCAATATCTTCATCTTTATATGAAATGTGGTCTCTGTTGACTCACAACCAGAATGTTTGCAAGTTAAAAATTAACTTTAAAATAAGCAGAATGTGGGGCAAATGCATCCCTTGGCAGGTTGACTAGATTTCTGTTTGATAAATCATTGTTCTGATTTCTCCTGATCATCTTAGAGAAAGTGTATAGATTTCCCTTTAGGATCCTCATCATTCCCAATAAGCACAAACATTTGTTAAATTTCTGTTATATCTCAGGCACAGACTATACTGCTTCATTTCCCTGGAAACCATAACCATAGACATTTAATGAGTCAAAATACAAAAAGTCAGGAAAAGTGCTGATTTATCTTCAGTGCTGAGAGATCAGAGGATGCAGGGATAGTGAAGTTTGAGACCTGACATTGTCGTGTCAGGTCATAGGGAAAACAGGCTTTGCAAAAAGAAACACAAGTGTTTGCATTAGTGAAGGGATATTTATGTAAATTCCTAGATTCTGAATCCTAAGCAACTAGACATATTCTTCAGTTCAGTTCAGTTCAGTCGCTCAAGTTGTGTCCAACTCTTTGTGACCCCATGGACTACAGCACGCCAGGCCTCCTTGTCCATCACCAACTCCCAGAGTTTACCCAAACTCATATCCATTGAGTTGGTGATGTCATCCAACCATCTCATCCTCTGTCATCCCCTTCTCCTCCTGCCTTCAATCTTTCCCAGCAACAGGGTCTTTTCAAATGAGTCAGCTCTTCACATCAGGTGGCCAAAGTATTGGAGTTTCAGCCTCAGCATCAGTCCTTCCAATGAATATTCAGGACTGATTTCCTTTAGGATGGACTGATTGGATCTCCTTGCAGTCCATGGGACTCTCAAGACAAGTTTTTGAAAATACTGAAACAAAAATTCATATCCTGAAAATGGCATAACATAAATTGTGTTACTTAACAAAATGTCTTTTTAATAGGTTTTTTTTTTTTTTTCTTTCAAACCCTCTATATTGTCTTTAGGAAGCTTTCAGTATATATTGAGAATGAAAAATTAAAGTTTCGGTTTAATTCATAATGTTAAGATCTTCTTCCCAGAATAGCTTTTAAATGTTAGATTAATTCTAATATGTTTTATGATTTATTTCTATGCATTAAATAATTCCCTAAAAGGATGTGTGGCAACGTTGTCTTGTTCACAAGATGGTGCTTATGGTGAGTAGAGCACTAGGATTAGTTATCTGCGTGTCTTGCCCACAGACAAAACTATAAATTCTTTGCAAACAAGTGCCATAACTTTTTTGTTTGTTTTGTCATTTTTCAGCACATCGAACAAGCACCTTTGCTTGTTGGGAACTCTGCTTCTATTTGCATATTAATAAATTAAATCTACTGCTCATTAAATAGCAGTTTTAGGTGATTCTATCATATGTCTTCATGTACACTTCCAGAAATAACTAATGGGCAAAATTATTTAAATAAGTAAAGAAAAACTTCAGAGGTTAAGATTTTTTTTATTAACCCACCAAGAAAAATTTGATTGAAAACATTTTGCTTTGTTGGTTTGTTTGCTTGTGTGTTGTGGTTTCATGGTGTGTTCAAATTTTGGTGGCTTGGTCCAGGAGACACCAATGTGCAAATGGAAGATTGGGACTCATTTTAATACTGTGCTTACCTTTGTGATCCTTTGTATGTTTGAAAAATCGCTTACCTGAAATAAAATTGAGCAGATTGAGAAGACTAAGAATTTCACAAAGCCTTCAGAAGTGGAAGGTCAACCATTACACGTGCCACTCAAGTGCACAGTGTCACCCAAATCTGTCCATCTTCACACAACAGGACTGAAGCTAAGGTCATTAACTTTATACACAGGTGTAGTGTAAGTTTCATAGAAACAATGAAAAGGTACTTGACCATTAATAGTCTAACAATCACTGAGATGTACAGATATATATATATATATCATATATATAGTATATCATATATAGTGTTATACAGTATATATATACATCATATGTATATCTCATGAAATTATATGAGTACCATAGTATATGTAAACCACATATTGATATCAGACATATTAAGGTTAGTACCAATATTTATTTCATTAAATAAATAAATTGTCCTCACCTCCTGATTCACTTTATACAAGGAGAAATCTCAAGTGAAGCTTCAAAATTAGAAGGTCAACTTTTTCATGATTATACAAGTGTGTTGAACTTTCATGTAAAAAATCAACTACTGGGTTTAGTTTTGTTGTTTTGTCATTGAACTTGTTCTCCAGTTCCTTGTTCTACTAGTTTTGTCCTTCTTTATTTTCTGTACTGTTTAGTGTTTCTGAATTCTACCACTTATTGACATGCCCCCAGAGAAAGTGATTTTTAATAGAAGAAGGAGGTTTAGACTCTCATACAAATATCTAATATTTTATATTTTTTTCAAAATTTTTTTTAAAAAATTGACAGATTTCTGGCTGAAATGTGTGATTTGAAATAACCTTTTCTGTAACATGATACTATCAGTTTGATAATGGGAAAAAAAAGTGGAATTCCCCTGAAACAATACTTATGATCTAATTTTTCATAAAAGATATTGTGATACTCATTCTCTGGTGGCTCACTTGGTAAAAATCTGCTTGTAATGCGAGAGACTCAGGTTTGATCTCTGGGTCAGGAAGATCCCCTGGAGGAGGGCATGGCAACCCACTCCAGTATTCTTGCCTGGAGAATCCCATGTGCAGAGGAACCTTGGGAGCTATAGTCTGTAGGGTCATAAAGAGTTGGAAATGACTGAAGCGACTTAGCATGCATCCATGCACAAAGACAAGCTAAGTAAATGGACTAGCAATCAGCAAGTGTGTGTCTTTTAGAGAAGGTTTACTCAATAAAAAAGCAATTTTAATAGATAAATGAGTATAAATATATTTTAGTAATAGAAAACTCAGACAAATGTTTATGTTTGGATCATTTTAATAGAAACAGCCAATTTACCACCTGATGGCTATATAATCTAGCTGTAAGAAAGGTACCTAATCCAGGCCATAGGATTTGGGATCCAACGGAGTGATGAATGCAGAACAAGATTGCACTCCATAATTCAGGTCTAGAAAGCTGACCAGAAAATGTGAATTTACCCCCCCTCCCCGAAATTACACTATTAATTCTGATTGATGTTATAAACTCTAATAAAGGGTCTGGGCTGGGAGAAATTTTGAAACATTTGGCTAAAAAGAGATTTGAAGACAACTGTCAGATTCATTTTTCAGCTTCATGCCTACCCTTCATTACCATGCCTCAATGAGAATTGATTCCATTACTGGAGAAGTGCATATCTCTGTAATGAAGAAATATTATAACATCTTCGGTTCTCAATCCTGCAGGGAAAGAATTAATAACTAATCACATAATCTCTTCTGTAATTTATTCTTCATAATCCTTAGAGTATAACATAACTAATACTGTTAAAGGAAGCGAAAATCAAAAGACTATTAATATTTGTTGTTTTCATTACAGCCTTCTTATTTTGGCTTGATTGTGATGAAAGCAGTCAATTTGAAATGCATTATAAAACTTTAAATCTATTATGCCTGATTTACCTAGTGGATGTTCAGAAGAAGAAAATGAAAAGAATAATCTTGAAAAGAAAAATAAATTTCTTTGCCAGTCTTTTGGACTTCTGCCAATTTCAAAGCAATAAAGATTATGAAAAAAGAGAGAGTTTGAAGATGATGACTTCTAGTTACTTTAAGTGGGAACATTGTTCCCTTTCCTTTTAAGTTTCAAGAAATGGAATTAAGTGTCAGAGTTTAGAATTGCTACTTAAAAGTGGTACATATTAAATAGTTGTTCCTGTTAACCTGGGCATATTACATGAGAAGATTGGAATTCAGGGCTTTGAGCTTAAATAGCAACGGAGCAAAATTAAAGGCCTTCAGAGAAAATGAAATGGAAGATCCAGATGAAAGTATTTCAGTGACAAAATGTTACAGGCAATCTCTGATTACCCTAAGCTAAAATGTCAGGCAAAGCACCAAATAAAGGTTAAATTTTAAAAAAAGAAAAAAGTATGAAGGCTCATCTCTCACCACTGCATCCCCTCTCATAGAGTCCCCTCTTCTTTCCTACTGATTAAAAAGAGAGAAAATAAAATGTCTAAGAGGGCAAACACTCCCCCTTAATCCTTGACTATCAGCTATGAGAAGAGCTGAAGACACAGAGCTGTACCTACTATGGGGAATGTGTGTGTGTTAAGTGACTTCAGTGGTCTCCAACTCCATCTCACCCCATGGGCTGTGGCCCGCCAGGCTTCTCTGTCCATGGGGTTCTCCAGGCAAGAATACTGGAGTGGGGTGCCAGTCCTCCAGGGGATCTTCCCGTCCCATGGGTCGAACCCGCATTTCTGATATCTCCTGCACTGGCAGGCAGGTTCTTTACCACTAGTGCCATTTGGGGAATACTTCCCTCTGAATATGTCCAGTCAGAAGGGTGCTGATCACCAGAAAATTCACAACCACCTCAATTTGTATTCAAAACTTTTAATTGCCATTTAATGTCATCATTTGAAGGGAACTAGCATTTTGGGGGGAAAAGCAACTATTAATGAAGATTGGGGAAAGTCACTAGGAATATTTGAGTGTGCATGTGTCCACATGTGTTAGAGTGGAGGATGTACAATCTTATTTTATAAATTCTGAAACCACATTTCAGATTATATGAAATCACTGAACCCAGGTCTCCCGCATTGCAGGTGGATTCTTTATTGACTGAGCCACTGGGGAAGCCCAAGAATCCTGGAGTGGGTAGCCTATCCCTTCTCAAGGGGATCTTCCTGACCCAGGAATCAAACCAGGGTCTCCTGCATTGCAGGCAGCTTCTTTACCAGCTGAGCTACCAGGGAAGCCCTTTAAATAATCTTTCCACTTCATTTATCATGGGCATTTTAAAAGTCATTTAAATGCAAATGTAAAATTAAATAACAGCAACATGTGGGTGGCTAGTTGTGTATATGTGACAGACGCCCAGTAGAATCTCTGGGCACCAGCGGGTGGGTGAGTGTCCACCACTGGCAATTCTCCTTGCATGTTGTCACATGTCATTGCTCTGACAACAGGTCACTGTTGGCCTGACTGCCCTGGGACAGAAAGACTGGGATCTGCATGCCTGTTCTCTCCTGATCTGCCCCAGACACTGTTTCCTCTGCTGGTTGTAATCTGAATGCCTTAAGTGTATCACACGGTAAGTGTGCACCTAGTTCTTTACTTAGTTCAAAGAGAATGAGGTGGTTAGATAGCTATGTCATCAACTCAATGGACATGAATTTGAGCAAACTCCACGAGATAGTGTAAGACAGAGGAGCTTGGCGTGCTGCCGTCCATGGGGTCACAGAGTCAGACATAACCTAGCGACTGAACAATAACGAGAGTTCCTCCTAGGAAATCCTTCAACCTGAAGGTTATCTTTGGGACCTCCCAAACTTACGGGTGTTGCTAAGGGAGGATGTGCAAGGATTCTGCCCCCTTTACGCCAGTAGCTGGTCCTGTTGCTTCATCACCCATACACTGTGAAAATGCAGCTGTCTGAAGCAGCAAGGGAGTACGCACTGCAGTAAAGGGTGGATACAAAAAGCATGGACCACCCGAGGATCAGAAGTCAACTCACAGGCAATTTACAAATATTTTTGCTGTATTATAGTATATATAAAGTTTTAAAACATCAGTAGAAATTAAAGCTATCGAGTGCCATCTGACACAGTGAGTCATAGCCCACCAGTTCTCCCTGGACTAACAAGGTTAAGGGTCTTTGACGTCATGTCTCTGGGTGTCCATGCAGCATCGCACTAGATATTCTGTGCAACCCAATCAGGAGTGGAACACCAACCAATTACGTCAGCAATTCACAAGCTCACTTTGCTTAGGCGAAAAAGACGACTTCCCCTCAGCCTTCCTGTAAGGTATAGTTCAGGCCAAGGCAAAAAGAGGAAAGAAGACCTCAACAGAAGTAGGTTACCTTTATTCAGGCAAGGAGGGGCGACAGTCGGCCTAACGACCAGGCTGAGCACGGAGAGGGATCAGGGAGGCTCCATATTTATAGGGAGGTTTGTGGAAGCGATAAGGGAAATGTTAATCAGGCGGGATATTTTGGGTATTCTTTAGTTGAGATGGCATTTGTGGTTGGGCAGGGGGTGATAAGTCTTCTGTGCAGGTGTAGGGGGTGAAAGGTTTCCGGACAGGGGGTGATAAGTCCCAGATAGATGCAACCAGCCTGGAGCATCAGGGCGGGACCTAAAGTTCTGTTTTGTTTTTTTCCAAAGTTAGATGATACAGCAAGGGCCTTTGAAACTGTTGTTTTCTTTTCTAGGCACAAAACACTCCTTCACTGCTTAGACCAGGTGAGATGAATATTCAACACCTCTGAGAAGCAAGGAAAGACTTACTCAGACCAAACTCCCAGGGAATACTATTTTGGATTTGATAGTGTTTATGGTTTGCTTTCATTTTAATGTGAAACATAACTCATTATCATATATTTAAATTAGGGAAAACTCCATTGACCATTAGAGCAGAAAGTGCTATGAAGGACAAGAGGATGGGACACCTTGGTGAATGCAGGGTTGGGTTCATTTTTGAAAAGTCATTTGAAGCAAGCACTTTTCATCATGGCTGCCAGCCTGGATTCAAAATGGCCTCCAACGCTAACAGACCCATTTGACTTTTTTGGACAAAATGCAAAGCTGGGTGACACGCAGACACCAATGACATTATTTTGTTTAGATCTTGAAAGGGCACTTCCTGTAGTATAGGAGATGAAAAGCCATTCTGAAATGCTGTCTCTTGGTGTGGCTAAAATCAAACAAGTATATTCAAAGGTGGTTATAAAAAGGTATGAAGCCCCTTGATTTGTAGTCAGTCTAAGGCTCTCTCCTCTGTGGCATTTGTTAATTTTTTATATGCTCATTGATCCAGTATCTATCATTTTGGTCCTTTGCTCCAAGAGGAGAATAGTATCAGCTCTCTCCACTCTGAGCCCAGGAAGGAGCTCATTGAACAGAGAACTGTCAGAGGTGGATGCTTATTCTTCCAGATCCCCGCTGCACCAGCGCCTAACAAAGCAGTCACTCTTCAGAGGCTGAAGGACAGTGTGCACACACACCCAGCTGCCCCCAACCTGTCCTGCCTAAAGAGGACGGGAGCGGGGAGGCTGGTCCCTTCCTGCTCTGGGAACGCAGACGTGTCATGGGGAGCGACCACCTGTGCAGCTGTGGGCAGGACTCCTGTCTGGTCCAGGAGGTAGCCAAGCAAGTCAGGTGTGCCAAGAAGAGTGTGGGGCTGTTTCCGTGTCTCTAAAGAATATCATGTGACATACTTTTTCAGCTAAAGCCTTCAAAAAATGTTGCAGTAGCCTGGGGGATTATAGGAAAAATTGGGGATAAATATTGTATTGGGTTGCATTTTTCTTGGGACAGCAGATGGAAAACTATGGCCTATGTACCAAACACAGTAACCCTGACTCGGGTTTATCCACCACCCTCTGATTTCACTACCACGGTGGAGCCAAGTGGTTGTGACATAGATAACATGGCTGTAAAGCCTAAGCTGTTTACTATTTGGTCCTTTAGAGAAAAAGCTTACTGACCCCTATAAGTAGACATGTATACAACATGAAGTTTTATACTATGAAAGTCTAATACAAAACGTAAGTACTGTGTATAACATCATAATAGTTGTAAGTGGTCTTAAGATTAAAGATAGATACAGATATTTATGGTGTATGCATATACATATATGCATGCATACATGTTTCTCAGTCGTGTCTGAATCTTTGCTACCCTATGGATTGTAGCCCACCAGGCTCCTCTGTTCAAGGGAATTTTCCAGGCAAGAATGCTGGAGGGAGTTGCCATTTCCTCTACAAGGGGATCTTCCCAACCCAGTGATCAAACCTAAGTCTCCTGCATTAACAGGTGGATTCTTACCACTGAACCATCAGGAGAGTCCTATACATATATGCCTGCATGTATGTATTGCATTTCTATTAAGTTTTAAAAGGTAATCTAGAAGTCAGAGACAGGAAGCAAAACAAAGAAATCATATATTTGGAATTAATATTTAGGAAATGTTGGGGAATACGAGAAATTAGTTTTCAAACTGTAAGGGAATTTAAATATGATATTATATAAAAATATTTAACACCTGAAACAAAATTTTCTGATTGCTTACAATTTATGATTTTAGGTCTTTACTGTAGAAACCGTTTCCCTGATCTGAACCCGTCTTTAGATTTCTTCCTCTCTCCTTTTCTGTCTCCATCTCTCTCTCTTCCTCCTACCAGCTCCAATTTAATATAGCACTTCTCTGATGGTTTGGCACGGTCTCTCTCTCTCTAACAGGAACTTAAGAATTTGGATCTATTAACAGTGCATACATTATTTATTAACTTGCACCAGGAGTAATTTTGCAATTGGCAAGCTTTAGAAAGCTACAGAAAACCATCACCCCCCACCATCACAGTCCGCATTACCCCTCAGCAGTCCCTGACAGAGGAAAACATTAGAAAGGAGCCTTCACCTCTTGTCAGTTGGATCTGAAAAGTATAACACATTGCTTGTTTCATTCACAATTTCCCCCTCTGTCCAGGCAACAATAAGTGTGTATTAGCCTGAAGGCTTCAAAGTACATAAACATTCATCTCAACATGCTCTGGAAGCACTCAGGAATTAGTATTATGATCCATTAGTGGGGGGAAAATGAACGGTTTCCTGAAATGCAAGGCCTATTTTCGTGAACTTTGGCAGGAGGTCTGCGATGCCAGCTCACTGAGCTGGCATCAGGTTACACGGCTCCTTCAGCTGTGGTAACTGATCACAAACAGGAGCAAGTCACAGCCCTGTACACGTCTGTTGCTTGTTTGAAGTGTCTGGTGCTACCCATGGGGAACAGTCAGCAAGGCAACATTTGGGACTTCATTTACAACAGATAAGCACTATCTGAAAGGAGCTATGCATCAGACACTGAGTTTGTGTGTGTGAGAGCTGAAGATTGATATGGTGTGTGAGGAGCATGGCTGGAGTGGAGGGTGGGCGTGTGGAAATGCAGGAATGAAAACAGCATTGAGTGATGGTTAAGAGGAGGACACAGCACTTCTCTAGCTGAGGAATGCAATCACAGAGGCAGGAAAAAAGGTGTTTGAATTGAGATACATTATTTTCTCTCCTCTGGGATAAAGAACACATTTGAGTCAGTCCTAATGAAGTGGATGAACCTAGAGCCTATCATACAGAGTGAAGTAAATCAGAAAGAGAAAAACAAATATTGTATATTCACACACACACACGGAATCTAGAAAGACGGTACTGATGCACCTATTTACAGGGAGACACAGACATAGACAACAGACTTGAGGGCACAGGTGGGGAAGGAGAAAGGGAAGTTGCTCAGTCGTGTCTGAATCTTTGTGTCCTCATGGACTGTAGCCCACCAGGCTCCTCCATCCATGGGATTCTCCAGGCAAGAATACTGGAGCGGGTTGCCATTTCCTTCTCCAGGGAATCTTCCCGACCCAGGGATTGAACCCAGGTCTCCCACATTGCAGCCAGACACTTTAACCTCTGAGCCCCCAGGTAAGCCCAGGGAAAGAAGAGGGTGGGACAAATTGAGAGTAGCAAAGAAACACATACACCCCCATGTGTGAAAAGGACAGCCAGTGGGAAGTTGCTGCATGATGCAGGGAGCTCAGCCTGGTGCTCTGTGACACCCTAGAGGGGTGGGGTGGGGAGGGAGGTGCAAGGGGGGTTCAAGAGGGAGGAGACACGTGTATACCTATGGCTGACCCATGCTGATGTATGGCAGAAACCAACACAATACTGCAAAGGAATTATTCTCCAATTAAAGACAAATTTAAAAACAAGATATAGTCCAAACTTAATCATCAGTTCTCAGTATGTCATTTATGGTATTAGAGTGGCCAGGGACATATTTGACCTAACTTGACTCACCTCTCTTTGAATAGCTTTGGCTCAAGAACAGTGAAAAAAAAATTTTTTTTTTCATCCCACTATATTGTTTTGTTTTTATTTTGGGTTTAAAAAGAAGGCAATGTAGCACAAACGCTAAATACACCTTTAGAGCCTTGGGAAACACACCATAGTGGAAAATGAATCCTCCTTGTAAGGAGGCAGTTTAAAATTTTAGTCTTCCAGGGGTAATTTAGCTTTGACGTTTTGTGAAAACGCCTTCATGATTCACAGGGTTTTTAGAAGCCAGTTACCTTAGCGATTTTATTTATCTTTCTGAAAATGTCTGACAGTTGAAATGTACTTGGTTACACCTGCTGGCAGTTGCTAGTTTTAAATTACAGGAAATTGAAAGCAAGTTGCTTCTAGGACACTGAACTTAGAATTTCTTTCTTATTTTGGCAAATGCTGTGTGACTAGTAGTATAAGTAATACCACTGTAAAGTTTTTGTCTTAATATTTAGGGATGCCTCACATTAAAATGAGCAAACAGATCGTTAAATTTATTCAAAGACATAGGTGTACATAGACCTAAACATGTATCTGCAGGCACATACACACACATACCCAGCTTTAGAAAATAATGAATATGTACTATGAATCTAGAGGTTAAATTACAATTAAGTGAAACTAAACTTACATTATGAAGGAGGAAAACAAAAAGGCTCAGTAAGCACAGATTAAATTTTCTCAGTTAATTTAGTCTACTGAATGGTCAAAATTTCATCAAACTAGACCAAGACAATAAGCTGTTACTCATATAAGCCCTGAAAGATGAGTCAAAGCTCCTCTTGAACCAAGAATAGTATAGTCTCCTCCTGAACCAAGGAGAATAGTATAGTCTGATCATTCTTGTCCTTCCCAAGTCCCCGTGTTGAAATCCTACACTTGAATGTGATGGGATTAAGGAATGGGGCCCTAGGGAGGTGATGGGTCATGAGGTTTAGCCTCAGGAATGGGATTAGTGACCTCATCAGGAGACCTCCTCAGAGCTGTTGCAAGAAGGGGGACCCCTTCCAGGGCCCGAAACTGGGCTCTTGTCTAACATTCGGAAATGAATTGTCCGAGGAGACACATGTGCTAACAAAGCAAGAGATTTTATTGGGAAAGGGCACCTGGGTGAAGAGCAGTAGGGTAAGGGAACCCAGGATCGCAGTCTCGGTTTTATGGTGATGGGATTAGTTTCCGGGTGGTCTTTGGCCAATCATTCTAATTCAGAGTCTTTCCTGGTGGAGCATACATCATTCAGCCAAGATGGATGCTAGCGAGAGGGATTCTGGGAAGTGGACGGACACAGGGTGTCTCCTTTCAACCTTTCCCGAACTGTTCTGGTTGGTGGTGGCTTATTAGTTCTGTATTCCTTATCAGGATCTCCTGTCATAAAACAACTCATGCAAACGGTTACTACAGTGCCTGGCCAGGGTGGGTGGTTTCAATCAGTGTGCTTCCCCTAACAGAACTCCCTGGGTCCTTCCACACCATGAGGACACAGCAAGGAGGTGCCCGCTATGAAGCCCTGATCTGATCCTGCACCTCCGGTTTCCAGATTCCTGAGAAACATTTGTTGTGCATAAGGACCTGTCTCTGGGATTTTAGCAGCCTGCAAGGGCTAAGACATGAGGGATGTCAAAAGCGTGAAAGTGTGCTAGTCTTTAAACTAGACACTGCTTCTGAAGGCTGAAAAGTGAATTCCCTCCCCGCCCCCCAAAAGTCCATTTCATAGCCTGTGGAAGTTCAAAGCTCCTCCTAAAATTTCTGTGTATTTTAGAAGCTTATTTCCTAGCAGTCACCCCTTCTTCCAAATTCTTCCCTGTGTGGAATTGTTATTTCAATTATGAGTCATCTCACCACTGTTATGTGTTAGCAGCCTCTGGCAATCCACTTCCGGGTGAACTCCTATACACACACCCAGGCATGTGAGAAGACACACACACACACACACACACACACACACACACACACATGGAATCGGAAGATGTAGAATAGGAAGAGTGGAGGGATACACGGACAAGGCAATTTCATACTGAACATCCTACACTCTTATGCTTTGCGTCACACTTGATTGCAAACATCTGAGATCATTTCTCCTAGCTCCTCTTCCCCTCTTTTCTATTCAATCTCTTCCTCCTGTATTATTTGCAGAATTCCAAAGTCTCTGTGATGCAGAGCACTTGGGCTCCTCTCAAGTCCCTCCAGGCTTCCTTTTTGCATTTCAAGCGTCTCAACAAGTTTAGCAGAACAAAAGACCTCTCTCTGAATCACAAGTTAGAAAGCAGTTGCAATCATACATTGCAATTATATTTTGCCTTCATGTGTATCCATCACACAAGTTAAATTCAATCAAGAAATAAACATTTTCATATAGAGATGAACGGCTCTAGGGAAAGTATTACACTTAAAAAGATTTATCTCTTGTCTTTTTAACAAACTTACTTCCACCCTGTTCTCTCTCAGAAACTTCTATTTCACCTCTCATCAACTTTTGTATGAATATTTACCTCCTCTGTCAAACAGCCCTGTGTCCATAATTTTCAAAGTATGACATCCTGTGTTTAATTAGATCATATTTTGAACTGTGGGGGTTCCCTGGAGGCTCAGGTGGTCAAGAATCCACCTTTCAATGCAGGAGATTCAGGTTTGATCCCTGGGTCTGGAAGATTCCCTGGAGAAGGGAATGGCAACCCACTCCAGTATTCTTGCCTGGAGAATCCCATGGACAGAGGAGCCTGGTGGAGTACAGACCATGGGGTTGCAAAGAGTCTGAGTGATTGATTAACTCTCTGAACTACAGAAATGCCTTGGGCCATCATCAAAGCACACCCTGGCTCCAGGCTTGAAGCAAATCCACTCACTTGGCACCAACTCAGCACTTCTCAAATATTGGTCTCATGATGTTAACCATGTTAAAGATCTGGATGACCTACAGAGAGTTTCTGTTTATGACGATCATATCCAGGATGTGCTGGAGCAGAAGGGCACAGACTCTCTGGAACCGATTCTGAACGTTGACTCAACTTTACATGGAGTGACTCACATTCTTAGTTTGAAAATGCCCACATTGCCAGTATTTCAGTGTGTGGTGGAGCCAGCTGGCAAGGACGCCTGTGAAATTTTCAAGAATTTTGGAAGCCGGTGTTTAAAAAGGTTCATTATTAAAAAGTAATTTGCATAAACTTACAAATCAATAATTTATATTAAAACCAAAAGTAATAATACTCAAAACTCACTGCTTTTCATTTTACTATGACCTTCTACTATTTTTTTTTTTTTTTGAGTTTATTTATGTCTGGTCTGTCTGTAAGAGGTGGAAATACATCTTGTGATGTGCCCTGTGTTTTCATTCCTGGCTGTTGGATAATGTTAAATTGGTGGCCTGGAATTGGCCATGGAGGAATATTTACACCACTACTACTATTACTACTACTAAGTCGCTTCAGTCGTGTTCGACTCTGTGCAACCCCATAGACAGCAGCCCACCAGGCTCCGCAGTCCCTGGGATTCTCCAGGCGAGAATACTGGAGTGGGTTGCCATTTCCTTCTCCAATGCATGAAAGTGAAAAGTCAAAGTGAAGTCGCTCTGTCATCTCCGACTCTTAGCGACCCCATGGACTGTAGCACACCAGGCTCCTCCGTCCATGGGATTTTCCAGGCAAGAGTACTGGAGTGGGGTCCCATTGCCTTCAACAGCTGACAAATTCTACCAAGTAAGGCTTTGGGGAAGGAAATGACAACTCATTCCAGTATTCTCGCCTGGAGAATCGCATGGACAGAGAAGCCTGTCGGGCTACAGTCCATGGGGTTGCAAGGAGTCAGACATGACTGAGCAACTGAATATGCATACATGCAAGGCTTGATCTGTTGCTCTGTTGAAATTAAAAATATTAGTAATGAAGATTGTAAAGTTGATTTTATTTTATGAAAAGTATAAAAAATTGAAGAAATAATCTTCTTGTATAAAAAAATATCATCTAATTCAGCTTAAAAGCCATTTATATGAATGAGTGATGTTCCAACTCAAGGATTTGTTGTTTCAAGGTTGTGTCACTTGTACATGTAGACATTTATGTTGGTACTCCCCTCAGAGAACAAGCTATTTAATGTTTACCATCATGTGTCGCTGGAATACATTTCACAAGGAAATTGGCAGATACTTCAAATCATGACTTTTTTTTTTTTTAATTCCCCAAAGTGTTAGAGTACCAGCATGCCAGTGGTCATTTTTATCAATATTTAACATATTAAAAATTCTCATTAATGCATTTGATAGTAATAAATCCATTTGAGGCTAACATAAATAATGTTTTAGAACAAATAAACTGACAGCACAATTTTAACAAATTAACTGGATTTACCAAAGCAAAAATTAACTTAGTGAGAAGAATGATATTATTTTGTGTTTTTGAAAATCTTTTTCCATGTCTCTTTTAATACAAGACAGCTGGATTTTTCTACTTCTGGAATCAATCTGTTGTGATAAATTATTTTGCTTTAAATATCTGAAGAAAAATCAGTT
The DNA here is from genome assembly GCF_032405125.1 of Capricornis sumatraensis. Taxonomy (NCBI): domain Eukaryota; kingdom Metazoa; phylum Chordata; class Mammalia; order Artiodactyla; family Bovidae; genus Capricornis; species Capricornis sumatraensis. The sequence continues at coordinate 7,917,884 of NC_091089.1, read as the reverse complement.
TTATTAAGATCTGTAGTCTAGAAAGGGAAAAACTCAGAAATCCACTGAAAGGGTGTCAGGGACTGGTGCATGTGTGTGTGTGTGTGTGTGTGTGTGTGTGTGTGTGTGTGTGTGTGTGTGTGTGCATGCATGCATGTGAGTGGTCAGTTGTGTCCAATTCTTTGTGAACTGGTGGTCTACCAGGCTCCTCTGTCCATGGGATTTTCCAGGCAATAATACTGGAGTGGGTTGCCATGCCCTCCTCCAGAGGATCTTCCTGACCCAGGGATCAAACTCATGTCTCCAGCCTCTGTACTGTACATTAGCAGGCAGGTTATTATTATTATTATTATTTCACTACTTGAACCACTGGGAAACCCCAGGGGCTGGTATTTAGTATCTATTGTTGATTCATTAATATTGAACTCTGACCAGCAGCACTGCAATTCATGCCTGAAAAAAAGCTTATCTAACACAGGTATTTTCTCCATAAGACACATTGCAACCTTCCTGTGCTTTAGGAAACCGAAATTAATTAAACAAGGAGGACCTTAGACCCGGGGGGTCTCATGCCCTGGTGGCCTTCATAGGTAAACCAAAATCTAATCTGGTAACTGCCTTAAGGTGATGGCATTGAAACCTAAGGACGGCAAACCACAAGGAGCCCACCAGCCACTAAGCTGCGTCCAGCGCACAGCATCTCTGCACTGCTTCCGCCCCGGTCCGTGTGTTCCCAACCACTTCCTGTTCGGCACTGCCCGAGTCACATCAACTTTTGCTCAAATAAATTCTTAAAATTTGAACTATGCCAGTTTATCTTTTAACAGAACATTAACTGACACTTCAGCACTGCTCTTGGGGGTCATTTTAAACAGGAAAATCACCAACAATAAACTACAAAAAAGGAACTTGATTCCCATCTGAGAACTGAAGCAAGAAGAGACAGCATTGTCTGGTGTAGCCATAGCCAGGAAAGTAGCTAAAATTTTTCACTGCTCTGAGCATGTCTGTGAATGACTGCAGAAGAGCTGACAGATAGAGGTTTTGAGGTTACAAATAAATTTTGGCGAAAGGGTGCATTCACAAATACAGAATCCATAAGTAATGAAGATTGAACATGTTTATTTATATGTGTATCTGTGTCTACGTGTATGCGTACACAGTATCACCGAAAACATTTTTAAGGGTTTCATGCACAAATAAGAATATCATTTTAGGACAGTAGCTTTGGTATTTTAAAGTAATGTGCAGTGCAAGATGGTCAGTGAAGTATTTTAAAGTGCAACTAGGAAAACAATATTGAAAAAAATATAGGATTGTGTTCAGACCATAGTGTGAATCTTGGAGATTTGTATTTTAATTTATCTATCCTGGTTCCTGAATGATTGCCAAATTTGTTCATGGCAGTAATCAATGAATTGACGATAACTTGAATTAGAATAACATTACTGATTGTAATGAGATAAACCTAACAAATTCCATTGTTAAAGGCACTTGGTTATTATAAAGTCATTATGACAGAGCTTTTGAATTAAGTAAACCCTACCAGTTTCCTATAAAACACAAACCTACATTATATATTTTCTATGAAAAAAAAAGAGAAATATATTTTCAGAATGTAGGTATGACAAAGAATAGGAAAGAGCGGTCTTTGACAACTACACAGCTTACATTTATGATGTAATATGAGCATTTTTAAAAATTTGTTTCTGTTTTTTCTACTCTCAGTATTATAAGAAAATTTTAAAGTTTTTACGAATTTCAGTGGCATACTAAACCTATCATTCATATCCTATAGAGAACATTTGATTTTATTAGAGAATTGTGTATTAGTTAGGCCCATGTTAGCTGCTCTAACAAAAAACTAAAACACATCTAATGACTTAAGCATGAAGAAAAGTTTTTGTCTCATATAAACTCCAAAAGAGATGTTCTTGTTCAGCAAGAGAGCTTTCCTCCAAGAGGTAATTCAAAGACACAGACTCTATTTTGTGGTTTTATAATCTTCAGCAAAGTTGCCACACTTGTTTTCAAAAAATCTTCTGAAGATGAAAACAAAGGAAAGAGGCAAACCCATCTTCACCACCAAGGACACACACACATCATTTTTGCTCAGATTCCATTGTTAAAAGCCACACTAATGGCCCTACATATCTGCAAGGGCAGCTGGAATCTGTAAAGTTCGGTTACTGCTATCTAGGAAGAACTGGTATTATTTAAAATAACTATTTTGGAGGCAGTGGACATGGGTCTACCTGTCACAGATTAAATGTAAGCAAAAAATGTAAACCTAATGTCCTATTTAAAGTGAAATATTTCAGCAAAAGTGTAGAAGTAACAAACAGAACAGTTTCACTGCCACAAATATCCTTTGCACTCTTCCTGTTCATTCCTTCCTGTCCCCGGGCTCAGGCAATCACCAATCATTTTATCGTCTCCATAGTCTGTCTTTCCCAGAAAGCTGTACAGTTGGAATCATATGGTATGGAGATATTTCAGATTGACTCCTTTCACTTAATTACATCTATTTAAGGATCCTCCATGTCCTCTCATGGCTTGATAGCACCTTTCTTTTCAGTCCTGAATAATATTGTCTGGAAACACCATAGTTTATTTATCCATCCATTTACTGAAGGACTTCTAGGTTGTTTCCACGTTTGGGCCATTATGATTAAAATTGCTACAAACATTCATGTGCAGATCTTTCTTAGAACTGAAGTTTTCAGCTTCTTTGGGCAAATACCAAGAAATGTGATTGCTGGATTGCATGGTAAGAATATGTTTCATTTTATTAAAAAAAACCGCCGAACTGTCTTCCAAAGTGGCTGCCCCATTTTGCATTCCAGTCAGAAATGACTGAGAGTTCTGCTGTTCTATGTTCCAGCCAGCACTCGGTGTTATCAGTTGGGCATTTTGGTCATTGTAACAAGTGTGTAGTGGTATCTCATTGTTGCTGTGATTTGCAGCTCCTTGATGACATAGGATGTGGAGCATCCTTTCATATGCTTATTTGCCATCTGTGTATCCTCTCTGGTGAGGTGTCTGTTTAGATCTTTTTCTTGTTCTTAAGTCAAAATGTTCCTATTCTTGTGTTTTAGGTATTCTTTTTGTATTTCAGATAACAATCCTCTATCACTTGTTACTTTCGCAAATGTTCTCTAGCAGTCTGTGGCCTGTCTTCTCATTCTCTTGATGATGTCTTTTATAGCAGAAGTTTTAAATTTTAATTAACTTTCATGGATCACCTTTGGTGTAGTATCGCAAATGCGTGCTTAGTTGCTCACTTGTGTCCAACTCTTTTTGATCCCATGGACTGTAGCCCGCCTCTCTTCATGGATTCTCCAGGCAAGAATACTGGAGTGGGCAGCCATTCCCTTCTCCAGGGGATCTTCCCAAGCCAGGGATCAAAAGCGGGTCTCCTGCATTGCAGGCGGATTCCTAGTCATCTGAGCCACCAAAGAAGTCTCTTAAAAATCATCATCAAACCCAAGATCATGTAAGACTTTCTCCTTTGTCATTGTTTAGTAATTTTATAGCTTAGACACTCTTTTTGAGGAGTTTTGCTACCAAGAGAGCAAAAGGAGAAATCTGTGGTAGCTGGAGAGGGGAGTGAGGACAAATATACAATTGATTAGAGCCATTTTGTCAAAAGCAGGGGATGGCTCAAGCCTTGCCGGTGCTTGTGGGAGGTGACTCTAGCTCACAGAGGGAGGAGGTGGCCTTAGACGGGATCACAGTTTGTTCACTGACGTGAGTGAGCAGCAGGAGCACAGAGCATGTGGGTGCAGAAGCCAGAAAGTGAAGAGATATGGTAGTGGGAGTTTGCAGAATTCTATTCTGATGCTTGATTGCCTCCATGAATAGAAAACCGAGAATAAAGATGGGGAAAGTGACGCTTGGAGTTTGGGAAGAAACGCAGAGAGAATGGGAAAATAAATGAAGTAGGAAAGAAGACATGGTTCTCATGCATCATTAAGGACCGGTTTGTTGTCCCCAGGGCTTCTCTGATAGCTCAGTTAGTAAAGATCCTGCCCCCAACGCAGGAGACCCCAGGTGGATTCCTGGGTCTAGAAGATCCACTGGAGAAGGGAGAGTATACCCACTCCAGTATTCTTGGGCTTCCCTGTGGCTCAGCTGATAAAGAATCCACCTGCAATGTGGGAGACCTGGATTCAATCCCTGGGTTGGGAAGATCCCCTGGAGAAGGGAAAGGCTACCCACTCCAGTATTCTGGCCTGGAGAATCCCATGGACTATAGAGTAGCAAAGAGTCAGACACAATTGAGTGATTTTCACTTTCACTTTTGTTGTCCCCAGGGATAAATTTAAAGGATTAGTTCAGTCCTCATATATTTCTTTAGCCATGTTCACTGTAGAAATACAAGCAAGCATTGGTGGATTAAACCAGACCATAGTGTTCTCAAGTGAGAATAATGAAGCCACCGAGAGTGAGGACTTAAGAGTGTGCTCACAGAAGTGATTATATTGAGTAATCATGAGGCTAGCCTAGGTAGTTCAAGAAAGGAGATTGCTGAGGACATCAGATCTATAGATTGAGAACCTGGTAGGGCTGAGTGATGGTTGGAACTGAGCTGCTAAATCGATTGGGAAGTGATGGTTAGGAATGTGATACCTGCTGCTGAGATAGCTGAAGGTCTACCCTCGCGAGTGGTTATTGTTCAGTTGCTAAGTCCTGTCCGACTCTCTTGCAATGCAAAAACTGTAGCCCCCACGCTCCTCTGAAGTCTCAGGGCAGACACACTGAAACTGTAATCACAGAAAACTAGTCAATCTAATCACACTAGGACTACAGCCTTGTCTAACTCATTGAAACTAAGCCATGCCCTGTGGGGCCACCCAAGACAGGCAGGCATGGTGGAGAGGTCTGACAGAATGTGGTCCACTGGAGAAGGGAATGGCAAACCACTTCAGTATTCTTGCCTTGAGAACCCCATGAACAGTATGAAAAGGCAAAATGATATGATACAGAAAGAGGAACTCCCCAGGTCAGTAGGTGCCCAATATGCTACTGGAGATCAGTGGAAAAATAACTCCAGAAAGAATGAAGGGATGGAGCCAAAGCAAAAACAATACCCAGTTGTGGATGTGACTGGTGATAGAAGCAATAATGCTGTAAACAGCAATATTGCATAGGAACCTGGACTGTCAGGTCCATGAATCAAGGCAAATTGGAAGTGGTCAAACAAGAGATGGCAAGAGTGAAAGTCAACATTCTAGGAATCAGTGAATTAAAATAGACTGGAACGGGTGAATTTAACTCAGATGACCATTATATCTACTACTGTGGGAAGGAATCCCTCAGAAGAAATGGAGTAGCCATCATGGTCAACAAAACAGTCCAAAATGCAGTACTTGGATGCAGTCTCAAAAATGACAGAATGATCTCTGTTCGTTTCCAAGACAAACCATTCATATCACAGTAATCCAAGTCTATGCCCCAACTAGTAATGCTGACGAAACTGAAATTGAACGGTTCTATGAAACCTACAAGACCTTTTAGAACTAACACCCCAAAAAGATGTCCTTTTCATTATAGGGGACTGGAATGCAAAAGTAGGAAGTCAGGAAACACCTGGAGTAACAGGCAAATTTGGCTTTGGAATGCAGAATGAAGTGGGCAAAGACTAACAGAGTTTTGCCAAGAAAATACACTGGTCATAGCAAACACCCTCTTCCAACAACACAAGAGAAGACTCTACACATGGACATCAACAGATGGTCAACACTGAAATCAGATTGATTATATTCTTTGCAGCCAAAGATGGAGAAGCTCTATACAGTCAACAAAAACAAGACCAGGAGCTGACTGTGGCTCAGATCATGAACTCATTACCAAATTCAGACTTAAATTGAAGAAAGTAGGGAAAACCACTAGACCATTCAGGTATGACCTAAATCAAATCCCTTATGATTATACAGTGGAAGTGAGAAATAGATTTAAGGGCCTACATCTGATAGATAGAGTGCCGGATGAACTATGGAATGAGGTTCCTGACATTGTACAGGAGACAGGGCTCAAGACCATCCCCATGGAAAAGAAATGCAAAAAAGCAAAATGGCTGTCTGGGGAGGCCTTAAAAATAGCTGTGAAAAGAAGAGAAGCAAAAAGCAAAGTAGAAAAGGAAAGATATAAGCATCTGAATGCAGAGTTCCAAAGAATAGCAAGAAGAGATAAGAAAGCCTTCCTCAGCGATCAATGCAAAGAAATAGAGGAAAAGAAGAGAATGGGAAAGGCTACAGATCTCTTCAAGAAAACTAGAGATACTAAAGGAATATTTCATGCAAAGATGGGCTCGATAAAGGACAGAAATGGTATGGACCTAACAGAAGCAGAAGATATTAATAAGAGGTGGCAAGAATACACAGAAAAACTGTACAAAAAAGATCATCATGACCAAGATAATCACGATGGTGTGATCGATCACTCACCTAGAGCCAGACATCCTGGAATGTGAAGTCAAGTTGGCCTTAGAAAGCATCACTACGAACAAAGCTAGTGGAGGTGATGGAATTCCAGTTGAGCTGTTTCAAATCCTGAAACATGATGTTGTGAAAGTGCTGCACTCAATATGCCAGCAAATTTGGAAAACTCAGCAGTGGCCACAGGACTGCAAAAGGCCAGTTTTCATTCCAATCCCAAAGAAAGGCAATGCCAAAAAATGCTCAAACTACTGCACAGTTGCACTCATCTCACATGCTAGTAAAGGAATGCTCAAAATTCTCCAAGTCAGGCTTCAGCAATATGTGAACCGTGAACTTCCAGATGTTCAAGCTGGTTTTGGAAAAAGCAGAGGAACCAGAGATCAAATTGCCAACATCTGCTGGATCATGGAAAAAGTAAGAGAGTTCCAGTAAAATATCTATTTCTGCTTTATTGACTATGCCAAAGCCATTGACTGTGTGGATCACAATAAACTATGGAAAATTCTGAAAGAGATGGGAATACCAGACCATCTCACCTGCCTGTTGAGAAACCTATATGCAGGTCAGGAAGCAATGGTTAGAACTGGACATGGAACAACAGACTGGTTCCAAATAGAAAAAGGAGTATGTCAAGGCTGTATATTGTCACCCTGCTTAGTTAACTTCTATGCAGGGTACATCATGAGAAACGCTGGGCTGGAAGAAGCACAAGCTGGAATCAAGATTGCTGGGAGAAATATCAATAACCTCAGATATGCAGATGACACCACCCTAATGGCAGAAAGTGAAGAGGAACTAAAAACCTCTTGATGAAAGTGAAAGTGGAGAGTGAAAAAGTTGGCCTAAACCTCAACATTCAGAAAACTAAGATCATGGCGTCTGGTCCCATCACTTCATGGGAAATAGATGGGGAAAGAGTGGAAACAGTGTCAGACTTTGTTTTTTGGGGCTCCAGAATCACTGCAGATGGTGATCGAAGCCATGAAATTAAAAGACGCTTGCTCCTTGGAAGAAAAGTTATGACCAACCTAGATAGCATATTCGAAAGCAGAGACATTTCTTTGCCAACAAAGGTCCGTCTAGTGAAGGCTATGGTTTTTCCAGTGGTCATGTATGGATGTGAGAGTTGGACTGTGAAGAAGGCTGAGCGCTGAAGAATTGATGCTTTTAAACTGTGATGTTGGAGAAGACTCTTGAGAGTCCCTTGGACTGCAAGGAGATCCAACCAGTCCATTCTGAAGGAGATTAGCCCTGGGATTTCTTTGGAGGGAATGATACTGAAGCTGAAGCTCCAGTACTTTGGCCACCTCATGTGAAGAGTTGACTCATTGGAAAAGACTGATGCTGGGAGGGATTGGGGGCAGGAGAAGCTGACGACAGAGGATGAGATGGCTGGATGGCATCACGGACTCGATGGACGTGAGTCTGAGTGAACTCAGGGATTTGGTGATGGACCAGGAGGCCTGGCATGCTGCGACTCATGGTGTCACAAAGAGTCAGACACGACTGAGAGACAACTGACTGACTCACTGCGGCTTTCTGTCCCTGAGATTTCCCAAGCAAGAATAACAGAGGGGTTGCCATTTCCTTTTCCAGGGATCTTCCCGACTCAGGGATGGAACCCTCATCTCCTGCACTGCAGGTGGATTCTTTAGCACTGAGCCACCCGAGAAGCCCCTGCCTTCACTGGTGATGACCAAGTCAGGGGATGCCCATGGAAATGAGTGAACTAGGTGGAGAGCACCACAAAATCATTGGAGGAGAGGATTCATTCATACAAAAGCTTGAGGCTAGAGGTGTTAGAAAGGTCATCTACATGAACATTCAGATTGCTGTGAATGTAAGACAGGGATATTTTAGACGGAGTGATAGTGAGTCAGGAGCTAAAAATGTCAAGAAACGAGGGAGGATGTGTAAAGGATACGCACATGACAGCAACAGTGAAGAGCAGCGGTTGATAAAATCTTCTGAGATGTGCCTCAAAGCTGCGGGTTTGTAGACAGGAGGGGAGTGGGGTGCGAAAGCTGGGATGAAGAGAAAGCAGGACCGTTCCTGCAGGTCAAGTCGTTACAGGGCTGAGAGAGAGGAGGCTGTGGAAGAGCCTCCTCTGAGAGGAGCCTCAGAGGCTGTGGGGGAGCTGAGTCCTTGGGGCATCCTTGGGAGAGTCCAGGAAAGCCGGAAGGGGAAGGGCCATCTGCAGAGAGGTCGAGGTCAAAGGCGTTCTTGCTGACTTTAGCCTGGAATTTTCAGAGGAGCCAGGGGTAGGATTTGGGGTTGGGGAAAAAGGAGAGAAGGGAATAGAAGTGCAGTGACCTGATGACCTGAGTCATCCCTCTTAAAGGTCCACTTTATTTGCTGATTGATATAATGGATGCATTTAATTCGAAGGCAGTCTCCTCCAACTGGAGCACACACCACTCCTTGTCATCCTAAATCTGAACCCGATCCTTCCATTTTTTGGTCTGCCAGTTATGTCATTTATCTGAAAATATTTATTGAGAACCTATTGTAGGCCAGGAACTAGTATATGCTAGAGAAAAAAAAAGAAAGAAAGAAAAAATTGGTTAACTTCAAACTAGGACTAAAACTTAAAATTAAGAGTATTGGCACAATCACACAATCACAAAGTATTTATGTACAGCATCCTGTGTCTGTATTTTCCCTAATGGCTTTTTTTTTTTTTTAAAGATTGTTTTGATGTGAACCATTTTAAAACTCTTTATTGAATTTGTTACAACCACTCCTTGCGTTGGAAGGTGAAAACTTAACCACTGGACAGTCAGGAAAATCCCAGTCTCTTAACAGCTTATTAATAGGATATTTGCTCCAGATTTTTTTCCCCACAATGTTAGACTCCTGCTGTGATTTTATCTATGAGAGGAAGAAATGAGTAAGTAAGCACTCCCACTTTGCTCAGAAGATGAAAAGTAGCTCCACCCCAAGTTCGTAAGTGTTGTCCAGACAAGATGTTGTACCCTGAACTCTGGCTAATATTTTTAAAGTGCAGAATGAGATGTATCACAGTGAAAACACAAGGAGATAATAAGCACACAAAAATTCACTTTCACTGTTGAAGGTTATGCCAAATGAAATGAGAAAATGCTAGTATTAAAATTCAGAAATATTTTAGAATAACAATCCTCATTGCTATGACAATAGCGTTTTCAATAGGATTGGCGGGACTGGGAAAAGCTTCTGTTACTCAAAGCAGAACTAGTCAGTTCTGCTGTGAAAGCCTTTTTATTAAGTACTGATTTTGTGCTGGATCCTATACTGGGATCTGAGGAAAAGAAAATAAATTATCACATTTTTATTTTTCTAAAGGCACTTTCAGGATTTTGGAATATTACTCAGAAACATATTTTAAGAGTTTTAAATAAATTATTTGTGCTGATTGAGTAAGTCTGTATCTAAAGAACTATCAGATATTATTTTTTTAATGAGCATAATGTGTGCATATTATTTTTAATCCCAGAATTATAAATTTTAAAGTAAGAATAGCAGAAAAAATTGCTTTAGCATATTATGCTGAATTTATTTAAAATAAAGTCATTAAAATTATGTTAACTAAAGAATGTTAATGGCAATGGAAATGTTTATAATAAAATATTGGCTGAAAAAAACATGCAATTTCAACATTATATAAACTTATGAAAAAAATTTACATATATAAAGAAGAAGAAAAATGAATCTAATAATATACTTGTGATGGTTATCTTTAGAGCATTTGATTGTCTTGTTTCATTTCTGTTTTAAAAAAATATAATTGTCATAAATTAGTTTTTAATCATAAAACCATGCATTTTAAAGTGTAATGGTGAAGAGATAAAATTTATTAGCATAATATCATTTCACTCTAATTCTCTAGGTTTTAATTGTATTCAAGTATCATTCTGTGTGACTTAAATCAATAATTTGAGACAAGTATAGCCTAAATCATTAATAAGTCCAGGCGACCTCTCTTTACCACACCAAAACCTGCTATTTAAATATGAGCTTCAGGAATAAAGAAAATCAATTGAATTAATATCCAATATCTAAGTGACTCCATCGTATTTTATTAAATGAGCGATTCCTTACAGAATGGCTCCATGGGTATGAACCCAGCCTGTAAAACTCCCCTGGTTGGCCTGTGGTGTGCTACTTATTGGGTTCATTTTATTCTTGATGCATTTTACTGTAACTATACAGATGGGTTTATCACAAGTGATTTCATTTTCATCTTGAAAGTGCAATTTAAAGATTATTAAGACACGTGTTGTCCTCTGAATATAATGACTACCTCTAATGTAATGGATTGCACTAAGAAGAAAGCTGTTACAATCAATTTAAAGCACTGAGAAGTGAACACAGCAAGTTAAGATCCTGTTCTGATCATTGATTAATAATGGAGTTTATGCTTCAAAAATTGCCATCTTACACTCTTGTACTTTGCTTGCTGGCTTTGTGTTTGGGCAGATCTGGGTTGATATGCCAGCTCTGTGTCTTCCTTGCTGGGTGATTTAGCAACTTGGTTAACCTTTTGGAGCTTCAGTTGGCTATTTGTAAAATGAAGCTCTTAATGCCTGCAATAGCATTCCAGGGACAAGTATCTGGCCTACTGCAATCTTACAATGTTCACAGTTTCAATATTGAAATTACCATATATGTTACTATGTTAAAAATTCAAATAACCCCACTCAGCAAAGGGTTCATTTTCTCTTCACAAATATTTGCAAAGGAATTACTACTAGGTTTTTAAATACACTTAACTTTTATTCAAAGATGATATGATATGTACATACAAAATATTCTCTACTTATATTGAGGAAATAGAGACAGCAGGCAACAGCTAAAAACCTAAAAGGAGCTTGACTTGATGTTGTTCCATGAAGCCTGGAAGAACTGTCTACACTGTTCAAGACCCTCTTTTCCATTTATTGGAATATCTTTGTATCCTTCTTTTTCTGTTAATGTTGAAAATGATATTGTTAGTCACTTGATTGTATCCAACTCTTTGTGACCCTATGGACTGTAGCCTGCCAGGCTCCTCCATCCATGGGATTTTCTAGGCAAGAATACTGGAGTAGGTTGCCATTCCCTTCTCCAAGGGATCTTCCCAACCCAGGGATCAAACCAGGGTCTCCCACTTTTCAGGAAGATTTTTTTTTACTGTCTGAGCCACAGGGAAGGCCTAAAAGCACGCTTATGTTAGGTAGTTAGAATAGGAAACAGGAGTCCAAAATGGCGGTGGCTAAAAGACAAGGAAGGGAAAAGCCAGCGAAAATAGAACAAAGAAAGGTCAAAGAAGGTCCGAGGACCTGAGTGAGGACTTCAGGTGGAACAAACAGCACTCCTGGCTAGCCCAATTTGCACAGGGCAGGCCCAGAGGGAGGGGAAAATATATAAAAAGAGGAGCCAAAGGGCGCTTTCTCTCTCTCTCTGTCTGTCTCCCACACACTGGCTCGTTCCCCCGCTCTCTTCTCTTTGAGTCTTTGGGTTGGCATGCCCTCACGCCTTGAGGATGGATTCTCCTACTATCTTCTAAATAAAATAGAGCTGTAGCACTGATTTGCTTAAGAGCTATAACACGGTTTGTCCAAGACCGGAGAGCTGTGATGCACTGAGGGCTTTAATGTCCGTCGCTCCAAATCTTTGTTGTGACGAGACAGAACCAAGGAGCATATGCTCACCTGACACTTACATATATTGTTCTTGAAAAACCTTAGACTTTAGTCTCCTTTCATAATGTTTTCCATTTAAACCATTTTAATATTTAAAAGCCTTATTACCAGGCTATGAGGGTTTGTGGTATTTACTCTCTTGTAATACAGGAACTCCATCCATAGATTTTTCAATTCTCTTTCCTATAAAAATTATTGAATATGTCCTCTGCCTAGAAAATGTAGCAAGAGTGGAGGTTTAAGGAAAATGTACTGTTCCTTAACTATATTCCATTGCAATACGTGAAATAAAATCCTGATGGAGTTCAACATTTTTCTTTCATCCTGAACATACCCTTCACCTTTCATTACTTCAAAGGGGTTTAAAGGTTAAATTTAACCATTAGCTGTGACACTATCTCTCTTAGATCAAGACCTCTGGAATCACCCAGTTTTCCATTTCAGATGGATTCTTATGAATTATAACTTTTTCATCTTTGTCCACAATATCTAATACAATGCTTGTCCGTGGCAGAGACCTACTTATCATTTTCAAGTAAGGAAAGTAGGACAATGGATCAGATGGCTAATTGTGCTATTAGAATCACAGAATAATGTGGCTTCCTTTGTACTCATATGAACTACTATTCAAGAAAATAATAAACATCTTCCATGAAACTGGAAGTATAAACCATTGATTGACCTAAAAATTTCTGATCTTATTATGTTTGTCTCAGAAGATTTAACAAAGTCAGTATTGAATTTAAGAGATGTAAAATTTAGGAAATAGTGAAAATAAAATATTTCTGAATTGGAACTTGTCAGTGATTAATACTCCTGAATAGAAATATGAAAATTGGAGTTTTTATGTTCTAAGGTTTATAGGACTTCCCTGGTGGCTCAGACAGTAGTTTTATTTTTAATTGCTGCATGATTGACACATAACATTATATTAATGTCAGGTATACAACATAATGGTTTGATATTTGTATATATTGCAAAATGATCATCTCCATAAGTCTGGTTCACATCAGTCACCATTTTACTGCAAAACATTCTTCTTGTGATGAGAACTTAAGATCCATTTTGTTAGCAATCTCCAAATATTCAGTCATGTGCTTAGTTGCTAAGTCATGTCCCCTCTTTGCAACTGATGGACTGTAGCCCACCAGGCTCCTCTGTCCATAGGATTTCCCAGGCAAGAATACTGGAGTGGGTGGCCATATTCTTCTCTAGGGGACCTTCCCTACACAGGGATTAAACCCATGTCTCCTACACTGCACACAGATTTTTTACCCCTGAGCCTTCGGGGAAGCCCTCCCAAATATGCAATACAATATTATTTACTGTAGTCACCACACTGTATAGAACATCCCCATGATATTTATTTTAGATGGAAGTGTATGTCTTTTGAATCTCATAATTCATTCCTCCGGCCCTCCAGCTTCCAGCCTCTACCTCTAGCAACTACCAGTCTGAAAAACTGGAGTTTTATTCTCTCTTTTCAATACGAAGCACAACTGTAGCAGCACAGTGTACTCATTTAAAATTGTGGAGTAATATGTACATAGGAAAAATTAGGGGGGGAAATAGGTATAGGTGACACTGTGATGAACAATAAAGGTGAAATGTACTCAGTAGGGTCCAACTCTTGGCGACCCCATGGACTATAGCCCCCCAGGCTCCTCTGTCCATGGGATTTCCCAGGCAAGAATACTGGAGTGGGTTGCCATTTCCTTCTCCAGGGGATCTTTCTGACTCAGGGATGAACGCTGGTCTCTTGCGTCTCCTGCATTGGCAGATGGATTCTTTACCACTAAAGCCATCTGGGAGGCCCATATTTCATATTTTTATGAAAAATGACTGGCAAAATTTCTTTTAAAAAACTATCAGGAAGCCCCTTTTAAAATGTTATCATTATTAAAAATGCCTAAAAACTCATTTGCTTATATTTTAAACCCCACCAGTGCCACCCCCACCCCTGCCCAGTCCTGTTTATTGTGCAATACAAACTCATGCAAAAAAGTACATTAAAAATATTCAGCTTATTGAGTTATTATATAGTGAAAGTATATATAACCACCGCCTAGGGCAAGAACTAGAATACACCCACTGTAGCTTTGTTTCTATCATAATCTCTTTCTTATCTCCTGAAAGTTGATCCTTACCCAAGTGTTCTATCATCAGTTCATTGTTCTTTTTACCACCTAGGTTGGTATCTCTAAATACTATGGTATCGCTTTGCTGCTTTTTAAAATTTTGCATAAATGGAATCATGCTTAGATTTTTTTTTAAACTTCCATCATTTTTTCCCCTTAATCATTATACTTTTGAGATTCATTCATATTTTTTGGTATAATTATAGGTCATTCTTTTCAAAGTTTTAAAGTATTACATTTTATGACTATACCGCAGCTTATTTTTTCTGCTACTGCTGATTGACTTTTAGAGCATCTTGAAGTTTTGGAACTGATGAGTAATAACACCAGGGTCATTCCTATGATGTCTGCCTTAGGGCATGCAGGCATGGGCTGTGGTTGGGTGTGACAGAGACCCCTCCCTAACCAAACCTCATGCAGGTTCCTCTGCCCTCTCCTCCACCAGGCTTCAAATCTGGCCCCCCTCTTGTCCTGGCCACCTCACCCCACGTTAGCAAGAATCCTGCTCACCAGTTTAGCAAGAATTCCCCCACCTTGTGTAATCTGATCACCCTTGATACCTAATCAAGTTCCTCATCCCCCGTCTTTAATGTCTAAGTCCTTAGTCTCTTTAGCAACAATCCCCTACTCTTGATATTTCCTTTTGGTCATTTTCCATCCACTGACCCCCTCACTCTGTTGTGCCTGAATGTGATAAAGTTGCTTCAGTCGTGCCCAATTCTGGACGACCGTATGGACTGTAGCCCACCAGACTCTTCAGTCCATGGGATTGGCAATAAAAAGCCAGCTGTCTTTACTGTAATAAGAGTTGAGCTCAACCTCTCTCCTCCATTGGCTTCCCTGGTGGCTAAGAGATTAAATCATCTGCCTCCAAAGCAGGGGACCCGGGTTCGATCCCTGGGTCGGGAAGATCCCCTGGAGAAGGAAATGGCAACCCACTCCAATATTCTTGCCTGGAGAATCCCATGGACGGAGAAGCCTAGTAGGTTACAGTCCACGGGGTCGTAAAAGAGTCGGACACGACTGAGCGACTTCACCTTCACCTTCAGCTTCTCTCCTCCATTGCCATAACTCCGTGACAAGAATCTTGAATAAAGCCTTCCCTACTGGTGTGGTACTATCGGTAAAGAATCCACCTGCCAATGCAGGAGACTTAAAAGACATAGGTTCGATCCCTGAGTCAGGAAGCTCCCCTAGAAGAGGAAATGACAACCCACCCCAGTATTCTTGCCTGGAGAATACCATGGACAGAGGAGCATGGTGGGCTACAGTCCACAGGGTTGCACAGAGCTGGATAGGACTGAACTGACTTAGCACAGGACTGGCTGAGCTTGTGTGAAACTTTTTCTTTAATATTACACACAGAGGAATAATTGCTGAGTCACAGGACATCACTATCTTCAACTTAATCGATAGTTCTTATTTTTTGCGATGGTGATAATGATTTACACTTCCACCATCACTCACGAGTTTCCTTTGTTTGTGCCATCCCCTGGCTGTTTTGAATTTTAGCCATTTGTGTGGATGGATAAGGAATTTTATTATTGTTCAGTGAATATCCCCTGGTTAATGAGGTAAAGCACCTTTCCACATGTATACTGATCATTTGAATCACTTCAATAGTTTCCTTTATATCTGTTTATGTTTGGTTATTTTTGCTTATATTTTTGGCCTGCTTTCTTTCTTTTTTACTTACTTAATTATAGAATTTCTCTATATATTCTGGAAATAGTGCTTTGTGATTATATGTGTTGCAAATAATGTCTTTTTCACTATTTTAATGTGGAATTTTGGTTACAAAAAGTCAAGTTTAACACGAACCAGTTTATAACATTTTTTTCTATGGTGAGTATTTTTATTTTTCTGGTTAAATATTATTTTGCTCTGAAATCATGAAGAGATTCTATTCATTTAATCAGATGTATCTGCTTGCTTGTTTAGTTGGTTAGTTTGTGTGTGTGTGTTGCATGTATATTTACAATTCCAATAGAATTGTATTTCTGTGAATGATATGCAATTGGGTTCAAGGTATTTTCCTTTTAATCTCTGAGAAAGTTTCATCATTTATGAAAAGACCACTTTTCCTCTAGTGCTTTAAGTACTTCTGATGTCACAAATCAAGTGTCAGTGTCCCAGGAGGCTATTTGAAGGCTGGCTACTTTTGCCCCGTTCTCTTGGTCTCCCCTTGCCTCAGGAGCATATGCTTTAGAATTTGGTTTCATATATATGGCTATTCAAGGGCTCCCACATTCTTTTCCTTCAAGAGAGCTTTGGCTATTTTGGAGTCTTTTCATTCCCATGTAAATTTTAGAAGCATTCTGTCAAGCTCCATTTAAAATATTATTTTTAGTGGGAGATTTTATTAACTATATGGACAATTTGTTATGATCTGATATTTTTACAGTGTTACATATTACAAAACATGATCATGGTTGTTGTTGTTTAGTTGTTAATTTTATCTGATTGTGACTCCATGGATTGCATATAGCCCACCAACCTCCTCTGTCCACAAGATTCTCCAGGCAAGATTACTGGAGTGGGTTACCATTTCCTCCTCCAGGGGATCTTCTCAACTCAAGGACCCAGTCTGCCTCACCGCCATTGGCAGGCGAATTCTTACTGTGATGTCACTGGGGAAGCCCATTCACATGGTACATTGCTCAAATTATTAAACCTATTTTAAATTTCTTAATATTGCTTTAAAGTTTCTGACATTCTGTGCATCTTTTGTAGGACATGCTAGTAAGCACACTTGATTTTCATTATTCCCTAGACTTATGTTCTACATGAGGCTTCTCAGGTGGTGCTAGTGGGAAAGAACCTGCCTGCCAATGCAGAAGACAGAAGAGATGTGGGTTATACATCCCTGCGTTGGGAAGATCCCCTGGAGGAAGGCCTGGCAAACCACTCCATTACCTAGATATTACCTGGAGAATCCCATGGACAGAGGAACCTGGCAGGCTACAGTCCATGGAGTCACAACTTAGCAGGAACACACACGTGTTCTATACGAAATCATTACAGAAACGGAATTAACCTTGGTTCTAGTTTGTTGTGAACCTCTTGCTACAGTATTTTTGTCAACTGATTAATATCTAACCTTTTTTAATGTGTGTTTATGTGTTAACACATCTTATTTAATAATCATAAGTCTAACAAAAAGCTTCACTAGTATTAAGAAATTACAAATGTATTTTTTATTTTGAAAAGAATAAGGATAAGGGCCATCAATTCAATATCACATAAGGTCTGCTTGGAAATTCTTTGATTATTTCATGGGCTTATTTAGGACATATTTATCTCCTACTTCCAAAAACTTCAAGGCACTTTAGAGATTAGAAATGAAATGTCAAGATACAAACTACATGTGAAACAAAATGAAAGTCATTTAAAAGATTCAGAAATACCTGCTTAACTGAGTTGACCTACTTAAGAAAGCCTTCAGGCAAATACAGTGATACAGACTTTCCTAAAAGACATAGGAAAATATAAAATATTTGTACACATGCTTAAAAAGAAAGCACAAAAATGCATTGCACAGAGAGATTGGGAAAGATTCAGAAGGTGGAATAGATAGGGGTGAGTGAATGATTTGATTAACAAGCAAAAGTTATTTGCTGTCTCCTGGTTGACATCACCTGAGGGGCTGATTCACAGAGAAACAGCAAGGGGTTTGTGGGGAAGAGAGCATCACTCATGGTGATCTGCTTCCACACTAAAGCATTCCCATTCTGTAAGACTTATTCATTTGGGTGTCAGAGAAACACTAGCCCTTCAGATTTCATGGTGTTTGGGAACAGAAAAATTTTGTTTATGATATTAGGCAAGTGTTGTTCAGTCACTCAGTCATGTCTGACTCTTTGTGAACTCACAGATGGCAGCACACTAGGCCTCCTTGTCCCTCACCATCTCCCTGAGTTTGCTCAAACTCCTGTCCATTGAATCGGTGATGCCATCCAACAATCCCATCCTTTTGTCTCCCCCTTCTCCTCCTGCCTTCAATCTTACCCAGCATCAGGATCTTTTCCAATGGGTCAGTTCTTCCCATCAGGTGGCCAAAGTATTGGAGCTTCAGTCTCAGCATCAGTCCCTCCAATGAATATTCAGAATTGATTTTACTTAGGATTGACTGGTTTGATCCCTGTGCAGTCCAAGGGACTCTCAAGAGTCTTCTCGAACACCACACTTCAAAAGCATCAATTCATGGGCACTCAGCCTTCTTTATAGTCCAACTCTCACATCCATACATAACTTCTGGTAAAACCATAGCTTTGACTAAACAGACATTTGTTGGCAAAGTAATGTCTATGCTTTTTAATATGCTGTCTAAGTTTGTCATAGCTTTTCTTCCAAGGAGCAAGCATCTTTTAATTTCATTGCTGCAGTCACCATCTGCAAGTAGGTGCTCAACAAATATTTTTTAAATAAAAATTGAATAGGTAAACCTTAAAGTACTCAACCAACTGGTTTTGAATCAGGAAAGGAGTATGTCAAGGCTGCGTATTGTCACCCTGCTTATTTAATTTATATGCAGAGGACATCATGCAAAATGCTGGTCTGGATGAAGAACAAGCTGGAATCAAGATTGCCAGGAGAAACATAAATAATCTCAGATAGGCAGTTGACTTCAACCTTACGGCAGAAAGTGAAGAACTAAAGAGCCTCTTGATGAACTTGAAAGTGAAAAAGTTGGCTTAAAACTCAACATTCAGAAAACTAAGATCATGGCATCTGGTCCCATCACTTCATGGCAAATAGATGGGGGAACAATGGAAACAGTGGAAGACTTTATTTTCTTGGCTCCAATATCATTGCAGATGGTGATTGCAGCCATGAAATTAAAAGACACTTGCTCCTTGGAAGAAAAGTTGTAACCAATATAGACAGCATATTAAAAAGCAGAGACATTACTTTGCCAACAAAGGTCCATCTTGTCAAAGCTATGGTTTTTCCAGTAGTCATGTATGGATGTGAGATTTGGACTATTAAGAAAGCTGAGAACTGAAGAATTGATGGTTTTGAACTGTGGTGTTGGAGAAGACTCTTGAGAGTCCCTGGGACTGCAAGGAGATCCAACCAGTCCATCCTAAAGGAAATCAGTCCTGAATATTCATTGGAAGGACTGATGTTGAAGTTGAAACTCTAATACTTTGGCCACTTGATGTGAAGAACTGACTCATTTGAAAAGACCCTGATGCTGGGTAAGATTGAAGGCAGGATGAGAAGGAGACAACAGAGGATGGGATGGCTGGATGGCATCACCAACTTGATGGACATGAGTTTGAGTGGATTCTGAGAGTTGGTGATGGACAGGTGCCGGGGTCCAGCCCCAGTGGATTCAGGGAATTCGAAGCGGGGACGGAGTTGGCGAGGAAAGACTTATTTATAAAGAGAGATTAGGAAAGAATAGTGTAGTAGGAAAATTAGTGGAGAAAAGAGGCTGAATAACTTGGTTTACACAGGAGACCAATAAAGCTCCGAGACAAGTAGGCCACTGGCACCCGCCTGAATAGCGGAGGGTGCCCCGCCTTGGGCTCCCTCTCGCGTGGGTCTTAGAAGCCAAGACAAATAAATAGACACGGAGAGCCTCTGTGCTCCAGATGGGAATTCAGCCTGAAAGAGGAGAAAAGAATGACATGGGGGAGCCAAGCATTGGTTCCAGACCCACAACTTTATTTTCAAAAGCAGCTTATATACCCCAAGTTGTACATAAAGAAATAATGGAATATGCAGAGTTATGCAGGGGCAGCACTCCTGACCCTTATTGAGACAAGGCTTTCTTTTTTGCATACCTTCCCATAGACTTCCCTGGTGGCACAGACAGTAAAGCATCTGTCTACAATGTGGGAGACCCGGGTCCCATCCCTGGGTTAGGAAGATACCCTTGAGAAGGAAATGGCAATCCACTCCAGGACAATTGCCTGGAAAATCCCATGGACAGAGAAGCCTGGTAAGCTACAGTCCATGGGGTCGCAAAGAGTCAGACACGACTCAGCGGCTTCACTATATTCCCGTATACAAAAGGTCTTAGGTGGTTTTACATCATCTTCTGGCCAGGGGGCCTGTTAACATTTTTATGGCTCTCTTCCTAGATAAATGTCTATCAACCAGAAAACTCATTTTCCCTTGAAGTGTTTTTTCTTAATCTGCATCGCCCTCAAAATACTAAATAAAGTTACATTCCTGTAGAACAAAAGTGCAGTGGGTTATAACAAAGAAAGTACTTAACTCAAAGATCTAATGTTGCCAATACCAGGGCTACTACCTGTTTTTTTCTACATACCAACTGTATCAACAAATAAAAATATGAAAACTTGGCAGCAAGTATTGGCTCAACAAATGAAACCCTTAATCAGTCCTATTCTAATGATTTTGACTCCTTGGAAGCCCCTACATTCCTAGGATGTTTTAAGCTTCCTGTGCCTCTCACAGTCAGGAGGCTGCAAACCATCACATGCGCAGCTGTAAGAGTCCAGAATAACCTGTCAGGCAGGCTAGAAAGCCATCAGAGGGGTTTTTGGATTGAAACACTCTTATTATGCCCAGGAGACTTATTATCTAAAAGCTCTAAATTAACTTTTTCCAAAAAAAGGTGGTGGGGTTGACAGCTCCCTGTTAATGTTAGAAGAGTAGATGGAAAGCATAATACAGTAAAGCAGGCAGACTCTGGTTTTGGGGGTAGATGCTCGAGAAAATCCAGGGGGACCCCTGAGGCCTGATCCCACCTTTGCATTTTGTCAGGCCCCTTTCCTCATGACCTTTGCCATGGGTGGGATTCCCCATGCTGGCTCCCAGCAGACAGGGAAGCCTGGTGTGCTGCAGTCCATGGGGTCGCAAAGAGTTGGACATGACTGAGCTACTGAACTGAGCTGAACTGAAAGCACTTGGTTTTTTTTTTTTCCCCATTATTCCTTCATGCTATAATTGTGGCTGTTTCTCACTTTCTTCTTCTTGTTTTTCTTCTGTAATGTAGATGATGTGGGTAGGAGACTTGAAATCAATTCACTAAAGATGGGAAATTGCCATGAACATTTTTACCAACACTATTATTTCCCTAAATTCTCAGATGGCATTGGGAGGCCTACTGGAGGTAGTGGTAGGCAGAGCTGAGGGAACTGCTCCCAAATGTGGGGCCGGTCTTGCCAAGGAATCACTGAAAGAAAAGAAAGGACCTACTACTCATGAGTATTCTCTCATCTCATTTTCATTCATGAACTGTTAAGCATTTGGCTTAAGCGAAACTTGAACATTTTATTGATCTGTTCAGCACTATTCATGAAGACCATTTGTACTTATGCAGTAGGTTAGTGACTGGTGTTATTAGGTGAAAATGGAATCTAGCTGAAAGGAGAAAAAGTAGACGTATATTGGAGAGCAATTACCATATAAATAGACATTAACTATCTAAGAGAGTTCTCCGATGTAAAATAAGTGACACAGGTCTTTGGGGGTGTTAACTGCTGAGATTTCAAGTTAGAATGATATTTCAACTCTTTTTTCTTTTCCCCCTGGACCATCTCAGCATAAGAAGAAAATCTAAATGAGAGGTTAAAATGCTCAACTGTCAGGACTTATAGCTGCAGAATATCTGAGCACGCTACCCAGTTGTAATGTATGAAAAAGCACACAATTAGATATGGGGCTGGGGCACGTTTGCATGTGGAAATGATAATAACACATCATCAACATTCAAATAACATGTCAAATAAATTATGGAGGTTTGATAGAGTTGTGTCAGTTCAAAAATACTCAAGACTTTATTTTTCTGTCCATTTTTTATAAGTTACAGAGGCATTTTCTAAAATCAGCTTGGCACTAAGTGGCAGAATCTTCAAGATGAATAAAAATATGAGAGAAAAATGAAATATTTTAAATGTAATTCCTACTGAAGTTGAAGTATTTCCACTAACATGTTTTGGTGTTCACTTAACATGTAACAAGATAGCAATCACCCCTTCACTCATTTTAAATAAGTGAATTAAGGTTTTGCCCACAATAGAATAAAAAGAAAAGACCACAAAGTGTAATTATTACAGTTACATTTGATTCTCAAATAATTTTTTTCTAGAACCAAAAAAAAAAAAAGTGAATTAAGGATGTGCAGCTACAAATGTAGCAGATAAAAAGCCTATGAAGTTAGTTAGGAAAGCTTTTTCTCCCTCTTTTATTTCTTCTTAAAGAGTATTCATTTATTTATTTATTAGGCTGCACCGAGTCTTAGCTGTGGGGCATGTAGGATCTTTTACTTTTGGCATATAAACTCTGGGTTGCTCCATGTGGGCTCTCGTTCCCTGACCCGGGATTGAACCCAGTCCCCTGCACTGGGAGCTCAGAGTCAGCCACTAGACCCCCAGGATAGTCCCTCTCTTTTGTTTCTAAAAGAGATAAGAATAAAAAATGTTGTTTATACTTTAAAAATCGCACAATCGTTGCGCATTTATGGATGATATGAGCTGCTCTGACGTTTTGCTGTCAATGACAAGCATTTGATCGTTCCCCACATTTCATGGGACCATTTCTGGGGAATGGCCGTGTGTCCGTAACATGTACAACCCAGTAACTCTATGAAGAAGTTAAAGCTCAGTAAGCATGTGTAGCACAGCTGGTCTAGAGTTCAATTAGAGGCATCACCAAGATTCAGTGCTGACTTTTTGGATCTCAACCCCCGTATTCTCTCTACCATGCTAATCTGAAATAACAACGCATCTGATAACTGCTTAACTTAACGGATTGTGTCCTTCTGTAAGTATGTCAGCTAACGTTACCTGTGTGCCGAACCCTGAGCATGAGCCCAGATAGTTTGCCTTTACCTAATATTCTTATAATAAACGTCATAAAGATTATATTGTATTTGAAATTGGGCCTTTTATCTTTGTGCATTATAGCATTTTAATAGAAAAAATTATAACAGCATAAAATGATCAAAAAAGAATGTCTATCACCAGCTTATTAACCATAAGCTGAAATATTAATATTATGCTGTTGTTAAGAATGATATGAGAGCTGAACAATGAAGAAGGCAGAATGTTAAAGAATTGATGCCTTCGAACTATGGTGCCAGAGAAGATTCCTGAAAGTCCCTTAGAGAGCAAGGAGATCAAACCAGTCAATCTTAAAGATAAACCCTGAATATTCACTAGAAGGACTGATGCTGAAGCTGAAGTTCCAGAATTTTGGTCATCTGATGTGAGCAGACAACTCACTGGAAAAATCCCTGATGCTGGAAAAATTGAGGGCAGAAGGAGAAGAGGGCATCAGAAGATGAGATGGCTGGATGGCATCAAGGAGCTGCCAAACTCAGGGAGATGGTGAGGGACAGGGAGGCCTGGCGTGCTACAGTCCATGGGGTCGCAAAGAGACATGACTGGGCAACTGAACAACAACAACAATACAGACTCATATGGCGATAACTATACACTATATTTTTTTAAAAACATAAATACTCATGTGAGCACATTACTGTAACAAAAATTAAAACTGTACCCAGACATACCCTAGGGCAAAATGGGTACCAGCATTAATAAATATCCAGATTGAGTAAATGGTTGATTCAGACTTTTGTAATGCCCTTATGTAAGTTGGCTCATTTAGCTACAAGCAAATGCACCCCTTAGTTATTTGCAACATTACCTCAACCCAAACGAATTCCCACAGGAAATTTCCCATCCTATCACTTACTCAGACCTAAGAGTGTCAAGGGAGTCTGTTATCATCATCTTTGAAAATCAAACAGGTGTGAGGAGGTTTTGTGTATTCTGCCAGAGTCCCAACACTGAGTCAGTTCATTCTCACCTCTGAAACAGCATCTTAGCATCAGTGTATATCTGAGCTCAAGTCCCAGTTCACCGTTATATCTAAATGCTTTGAATGAAGTGGTTATAGAAAAGTGTACTTTCTCTTAAAGTGAAATTCTCAGCAACATTAACCGTTGTGAAGTGAACAATGGGGCAATTTGCACATTCACAGTGTTGTGCCAGTACCACCATCTCCACATAGTTCCACAAAATTTCTGCAGTTTGAGTTTCTATTGTGTTCTGTGCTGAGCTCAGGAACCTCATAGACTAGTGGGAAAGACAGGTTTCCGGGATGGAGGGAGACATGTTTGAAACCGTGGTGGCCATCTGGCTGAGGAAAGAACGTTCCTGAAACTAAGGGACATCAATTCTTGGGGAGGGTAGGAGTGTGGGCAAAATTCAGCTCATCACATTTTATTGAACCTTTGAAGAGGATAAGATCTAACCCATCCCAAGGAAGCGAAAGGAGAACATTTTCCCAGCAGACAGATCCAGAGAGGTGGTCCTGGGAGCCTGGAGGAGCTCTGAGTGTTAGGGAAGATCCAGTCTTTATGCAGCTCCGCATGAAACGCAGCAGGAAAAGGGGCAGGGAAGGCAGAACTAAACACCGGCAGGAGCGGGTCCTGAAACACTGAGAACTGTGCTTCTCAGGAGCTGCAAGCTTCGTTTGGCACGTGAGGGGCAGCTATCCCATCACTGTGTCAGATTTTCATTTTCCACCCATGTTCTGGCTGTCATGTGGCTCGCTGATTGGAGGAAGGTGAGGCTGGAGACAAGGATGACAAAAAGGTTATCCACTGCAGTGGCTATTGATCCTTAATGGCCAAGGGTGATAGTAGGAACAGGAAGAGGAGATATAAAATATATTTAAGGAGCAACATCTGAAGTTCATAAAAATTCACTAGACAGGGTTGCTGAGGGTAAGAGACATTAAGAAGAGGATCCAGAGCGCTGGTGCAGTTGACAGAGAAAAATTCTATAAAACCGAATTCAGATGTAAAAGAGAAGAAACAGGATACTAGGGGTTGAAGTGAGTTCTGTTTTGGACCTAGTGTATTTGCAATACTTGCAGGACATCCCCGTGGAGGAATCTTGTAGTTTGGGGTGGAGCAGGGCCTGAGTAAAGAATTAGCAGACATGGTTACTCCATCTCAGGCATGAGCGAGATTCAGGAGTTAATATCCAATAAGTAACTGGGTGAAGAGCAAAAACATAGACGTGAAATAAAATAAGGTTTAAAAGGGAATATTTAGCAATAAGCACCCTATTTCATATTTGAAATACAAAGAGTTGAGACATGAATTTAGGTAAAAAAGGGGAGAGACCAGACATAAGCCAATGATCTCAGAAGCCAGTGTGTGAAACAAGGAGGAGTAGTTAGAAATACAAAGCCATTGTAAGAGCCATGAAGGCGAGGCCATGGGCTGTCTGGGGCTCTGGTTGCTTGGAAGTTTCAATAGCATTGAAACGGGGCAGGACCTTATGATCCCTGCCGATCCTCTGCCTGCCTCTTGTCTGTGGAAAACTTTAGTCAAAGACTAAGTGTAATCAGAGAAAGGAGAACATGCAGAAACAAAAAGGCATCAAAGAAGATCAAACAATAATAATGCAGTCATTAAGCAAAGTCAAGGATCTTTAGCTCCTCCTCAAGGACGAGAGATAATATTCTGAGCCACATCCTCTGAGCTGTCTCATAGATACTGAAAACCCCCCAGGGGGAACAAGATTAGTGACAGATGACCAGACTGGAGCTGTGACAGGAGCTGCCACAGTTCTGAGATCTGGCCTCCAAGAGGTGGAAACGAACTGGCCCTAGAACTGAAGATTAATTGTACCTGAAACAGCCAAGACGGCACTGGTCAGACCACTAATGACCACACCTGAAGAAGACTGTCAGCACTGACGGGGCTGTTTCTGCCTGGAACCTCCTCCTTCTGTTTATAAATGCTCTTGCCCAGTGGTTGCCAGTGCAGGGCGTCAACCTTTGGACAGAGATCAGTTGTCCTTCCACCAGTTGCCAGCATCTGAAATGAAACAAACTTTCCTTTCTTTCAACCTGGCCTGACTATTGGCTTTTGAGCAGCAAGCAGCCAGTATTAATCATGGTAAATATTGTTCAGTATTGATTATCGGTAACTATTGATCATGGTAAATAAACAGGAAATTCATGCTAAATTAATATATTGTTGACAAAATTGTACTTGGATAGAGTTGATTGTAATACTGAGAGTACTGGATTTTATTAAAAAAAAAAAAAACAAACTCTTAAGGTTAAAGCAAACAAAAATAACAGCAACAAAGTCTCTGACTATAGAAAGAACTATGGCAATGGGGCACTGATTTTGACTTAGAACTGAAAGTTTATGGTAATGGAGTAACTGAAATTCTGTAAATATTCTTATATGTTTATTATACAGTCAAGTAGCCTATAATATAATAATAAATCATTGATTTCCTTTAGGTAAATAATTTTGCTTAAGTCCTATCTAACTCCACTTCTAATTGGCTAAGCAGTGGCAGAAACAAGTCATGAAGAGCAAATCAAACAAAACTTAAAAACAAGCATGTAAAAAATATTCCAGTAGACCACTATGCTTGTCCTGTTGATCGTGTATAATTCAAATTATTTCCCCTCAGAATACAGCTGGCACATTTATTGTTTGGGCTTCCTGGCATTGCCAAAGACAAGGGCTACTGCTCTGTTTCATAGCTCTTTGATATATTGGGCTGATTTTTAACTGAAAGGATATGTTTTCTGAATCGAACCATCAATATCAAGAGCCAGTGAGGTAGGTGCTGAGTTTCAGCAGAGTTTTTAGATTAAAATCAATTTTCATCTTGTGATTGACATACTGACTACTCAGCAAGACATAAGCTTTAAAACGCTAAGTGACTGACTTGCTTACACATCTTACTCAATTCAAAATGATAAATATTACATCGTGAAAAAGACAAAGTATAAAAAAGACGTATCCAACAAACCTGTCAGAATCAGTATCAATGTAATAACTGCCTTGCATGACTTTAAAATGAAGAACTCAAACCTATCAGAGAGAGGTGGTGGAGATGAGGAAGGTCAGCTAGGGAGGTGAGGATCAGAAGTGAGGGTGTGGATGGACTGCACCGCATGGGATCCAGCGTGTGGGGTCACCACGGGGTCTCTGGATAGGTGACCTTTGCCACATAGGATTCTCCCCAGTTCATGGGAAGCCTGGATGGAGAGAGAGGTGTCAGAGAGTCAGCGAACAGAGAAATGCCCCAGAAGAAGGCAGATTACCCTTTAAATGGTAAGAATGAGCCTCCTAGCAAAGAGAAAGTGTTCCCGAACAGAGTAGAGGAGTGAAGATGAGGTCAGCCACACCACTGAGCCATCCTCTGTTCCCTCTCTGCTGCTGGCCATCAGCTAAAGCTTTTCACAAGTTATTATCCCTGAAGACACCCTCACGTTGTGCCCAATACCATGGCAGCCTTACAAAGGCTAACACCTACAGTGCATGCACGCTGCTGTTCAGTTGTGTCCGACCCTTTCATGACCCCATGGACTGTAGCCTGCCAGGCTTCTCTGTCCATTGAATTCTCCAGGCAAGAATACTGGGGTGGGGTGCCATTTCCTTCTCCAGGAGATCTTCCCGACCCAGGAATCTAAGCCACGACTCCTGCAATGTAGGCAGATTCTTTACAACTGAGCCAACAGGGATTCCCAATCTGCTGTGGGAACATGCTGCTGCTGCTGCTGCTGCTGCTGCTGCTGCTGCTGCTAAGTTGCTTCAGTCGTGTCTGACTCTATGCGACCCCATAGATGGCAGCCCACCAGGCCCTCGCGTCCCTGGGATTCTCCAGGCAAGAACACTGGAGTGGGTTGCCATTTCCTTCTCCAATGCATGGAAGTGAAAAGTGAAAGTGAAGTCGCACACGTGTGTCCGACTCTTCGCCACGCCATGAACTGCAGCTTACAAAGCTTCGCCGTCCATGGGATTTTCCAGGCGAGAGTACTGGAATGGGTTGCAATTGCCTCTCTGGCTGTGGGAACATCAGTTCAGTTCAGCTCAGTCGTGTCCAACTCTTTGCGACCCCCATGAATTGCAGCACGCCAGGCCTCCCTGTCCATCACCAACTCCTGGAGTTCACTCAGACTCACGTCCATCGAGTCCGTGATGCCATCCAGCCATCCCATCCTCAGTCGTCCCCTTCTCCTCCTGCCCCCAATCCCTCCCAGCATCAGAGCATTTTCCAATGAGGTGGCCAAAGAACTGGAGCTTCAGCTTCAGCATCATTCCTTCCAAAGAAATCCCAGGGCTAATCTCCTTCAAAATGGACTGGTTGCATCTCCTTGCAGTCCAAGGGACTCTCAAGAGTCTTCTCCAACACCACACTTCAAAAGCATCAGTTCTTCAGCACTCAGCCTTCTTCACAGTCCAACTCTCACATCCATACATGACCACAGGAAAAACCATAGCTTTGACTAGACAGACCTTAGTCAGCAAAGTAATGTCTCTGCTTTTGAATATGCTATCTAGGTTGGTCATAACTTTTCTTCCAAGGAGTAAGCCTCTTTTAATTTCATGGCTGCAGTCACCACCTGCAGTGATTTTGGAGCCCCAAAAAATAAAGTCTGACACTGTTTCCACTCTTTCCCCATCTATTTCCCATGAAGTGATGGGACCAGATGCCATGATCTTCATTTTCTGAATGCTGAGCTTTAAGCCAACTTTTTCACTCTCCTCTTTCACTTTCATCAAGAGGCTTTTTAACTCCTCTTCACTTTCTGCCATAAGGGTGGTGTCATCTGCATATCTGAGGTTATTGATATTTCTCCCAGTAATCTTGATTCCAGCTTGTGTTTCTTCCAGTCCAGCATTTCTCATGATGTACTCTGCATAGAAGTTAAATAAGCAAGGTGACAATATACAGCCTTGACTTACTCCTTTTCCTACTTGGAACCAGTCTGTTGTTCCATGTCCAGTTCTAACCATTGCTTCCTGACCTGCATACAGATTTCTCAAGTGGCAGGTTAGGTGGTCTGGTATTCCCGTCTCTTTCAGAATTTTCCACAGTTTCTTGTGACCCACACAGTCAATGGCTTTGGCATAGTCAATAAAGCAGAAATAGATGTTTTTTGGAATTCTCTTGCTTTTTCCATGATCCAGCAGATGTTGGCAAT
Organism: Capricornis sumatraensis; assembly: GCF_032405125.1. Classification (NCBI taxonomy): domain Eukaryota; kingdom Metazoa; phylum Chordata; class Mammalia; order Artiodactyla; family Bovidae; genus Capricornis; species Capricornis sumatraensis. The sequence continues at coordinate 7,888,706 of NC_091089.1, read as the reverse complement.
TGGATCTCTGGTTCCTCTGCCTTTTCGAAAACCAGCTTGAACATCAGGGAGTTCACGGTTCACGTATTGCTGAAGCCTGGCTTGGAGAATTTTGAGCATTACTTTACTAGCATGTGAGATGAGTACAATTATGTGGTAGTCTGAGCATTCTTTGGCATTGCCTTTATTTGGAATTGGAATGAAAACTGACCTTTCCCAGTCCTGTGGCCACTGCTGAGTTTTCCAAATCTGCTGGCATATTGAGTGCAGCACTTTCACAGCATCATCTTTCAGGATTTGAAACAGCTCAACTGGAATTCCATCACCTCCACTAGCTTTGCTCGTAGTGATGCTTTCTAAGGCCAGCTTGACTTCACATTCCAAGATGTCTGGCTCTAAATTAGTGATCACATCATCATGATTAAATGGGTCGTGAAGATCTTTTTTGTACAGTTCTTCCATGTATTCTTGCCACCTCTTCTTAATATCTTCTGCCTCTGTTAAGTCCAGAACATTTTTGTCCTTTATCGAGCCCATCTTTGCATGAAATGTTCCCTTGGTATCTCTAATTTTCTTGAAGAGATCTCTAGTCTTTCCCATTCTCTTCTTTTCCTCTATTTCTTTGCATTGATTGCTGAAGAAGGCTTTCTTATCTCTTCTTGCTATTCTTTGGAACTCTGCATTCAGATGCTTATATCTTTCCTTTTCTACTTTGCTTTTCATCTCTTTTCTTTTCACAGCTATTTGTAAGGCCTCCCCAGACAGCCATTTTGCTTTTTTGCATTTCTTTTCCATGGGGATGGTCTTGAGCCCTGTCTCCTGTACAATGTCACGAACCTCATTCCATAGTTCATCAGGCACTCTATCTATCAGATCTAGGTCCTTAAATCTATTTCTCACTTCCACTGCATAATCAGAAGGGATTTGATTTAGGTCATACCTGAATGGTCTAGTGGTTTTCCCTACTTTCTTCCATTTGAGTCTGAATTTGGCAATAAGGAGTTCATAATCTGAGCCACAGTCAGTTCCTGGTCTTGTTTTTGTTGAGTGTATAGACCTTCTCTATCTTTGGCTGCAAAGAATATAATCAGTCTGATTCGGTGTTGACCATCTGTTGATGTCCGTGTGTAGAGTCTTCTCTTGTGTTGTTGGAAGAGGGTGTTTGCTATGACCAGTGCATTTTCTTGGCAAAACTCTATTAGTCTTTGCCCTGCTTCATTCTGCATTCTAAGGCCAAATTTGCCTGTTATTCCAGGTGTTTCCTGACTTCCTACTTTTGCATTCCAGTCCCCTATAATGAAAAGGATATCTTTTTTGGGTGTTAGTTCTAAAAGGTCTTGTAGGTCTTCATAAAACCGTTCAACTTCAGTTTCTTCAGTGTTACTCGTTTGGGCATAGACTTGGATTACTGTGATATTGAATGGTTTGCCTCGGAGATGAACAGAGATCATTCTGTCATTTTTGAAATTGCATCCAAGTACTGCATTTCTGACTCTTTTGTTGACCATGATAGCTACTCCATTTCTTCTGAGGGATTCCTGCCCGCAGTAGTAGATATAATGGTCATCTGAGTTAAATTCACCCATTCCAGTCCATTTTAGTTCTCTGATTCCTAGAATGTCAACATTCACCCTTGCCATCTCTTCTTTGACCACTTCCAATTTGCCTTGATTCATGGCCCTGACAGTCCAGGTTCCTATGCAATATTGCTCTTTACAACATCGGATCTTGCTTCTATCACCAGTCACATCCACAGCTGGGTATTGTTTTTGCTTTGGCTCCATCCCTTCATTCTTTCTGGACTTATTTCTCCACCAATCTCCAGTAGCATATTGGGCACCTAATGGCCTGGGGAGTTCCTCTTTCGGTATCCTATCATTTTGCCTTTCATACTGTTCATGGGGTTCTCAAGGCAAGAATACTGAAGTGGCTTGCCATTCCCTTCTCCAGTGGACCACGTTCTGTCAGACTTCTCCATCATGACCTGCCCGTCTTGTGTTGCCCCTCAGGCATGGCTTGGTTTCATTTAGTTAGACAAGGCTGTGGTCCTAGTGTGATTAGATTGACTAGTTTTCTGTGAGTATGGTTTCAGTGTGTTTGCCCTCTGATGCCCTCTTGCAACACCTACCATCTTACTTAGGTTTCTCTTACCTTGGGCTTGGGGTATCTCTTCACGGCTGCTCCAGCAAAGCACAGCCGCTGCTCCTTACCTTGGAGGAGGGGTATCTCCTTACCGCCGCCGTGCCTGACCTTCAACGTGGGATAGCTCCTCTAGGCCCTCCCTGCGCAGCCACCACTTCTCGGTTTGCTCCTCCCGGCCGCCGGCCCTGGTCTCGGGCATGAGGTGGCTTCTCCCGGCTGCCCCTGACCTTGGAAACGGGGTGTCTCCTCCCGGCCGCCGCCCCTGACCTCGGATGCAGGGTAGCTCCTCTCCGCCGTTTCTGCACCGTCACAGCCTTGCACTCTAGGCCGCTACCCCGACCTCAGACGTGGGGTAGCTCCTCTCGGCCGTGCTTGCGCTTAATGCGCCAGCTCACAGCCCCCTGCACTAGGGGCCCATTAAGGGCTCATAAATATTCTATACGTAAATACATTTGATTGTAACAGGCTGAATTATGGAAAGACGTGCACAACAGAGCCTGTTATGTAACTTGCAACTGTCAACCGGCCTTGAGTGTAAGCCCATTCGCATTCCCTTTCTTGATGGGTGGCAGGAAAGCCCTATTTTGCACAGGATACAACCAATAGGAGGAGATGGGAAGTATAAAAAGGGGGAAGCCAAGAGGGATCCTTATCATCAAGTTTCAACCAAAAAGGAGTTTTTCCGAGGAGCACAGGAGGATGAGCTCTCCGCTGTGTGGACTTCTTCATGCACCGCACCACGCTGGACAGAATACGCCACAAAAGATTTAGCTTACTCAAACACTAAAAATTATCCTTCTGTGCTTTGATGATTTGCTAAATATGTTATATTTTCTTTATTTTTTGGCAAATCTCCATATAGCAATATCTGCACCCCAGTGTAGTTCTCGAGGAAGAAGAGCACCATGCTCTGATAGATGCAGCAGAGTCGGTCGTCCACATAGTTATTGTCTAATACCTTTCTGTGTTTGTTAGTTGCTCAGTCGTGTCCGACTCTTTGTGACCCCATGGACTGTAGCACACCAGGCTCCTCCATCTATGAGATTCTACAGGCAATAATAAATGGTGTGGGGTGCCATTTCCTCCTCCAGGGGATCTTCCTGACCCAGGGATCAAACCCTGTCTCTCGTGTCTCCTGCACTGGCAGGTGGGTTCTTCACCACTAGTGCCACCTGGAATGCATTTCAATGGGAAACCCAAATAGACATGAAATAATCATTGAAAGTGTCCAAAATGACTCACTTATTATTTGGGAAAAAATAGCCTCTAGAACTCACTTTCTTTGAAAACATAATAAAGGCAGAATAATATCAACATCAGTAGTTTTCCAACTTTGCTGCACAGACTCACATAGTACACTGTAAACATCCCAATTCCCAGGCTTGTGTTCCAAACCAAATACATCAGTGTCTTGAAGATAGGAGCTAGGAGACAGTAGCTCTGGAAAGGAGCAATCACATTTGAGAATCAGAAATCTACATGGATCCACATCTCCCCAGAGGGTACTTCAAGGCCCACTGGCACGGTGACACCTGGGATATTGACTCACAGTCCACATGTAAAGGAGACCCCCAGGGGATTCCCCTGCTCCAAGTCAACCACTGCTTTTGTCCTCTGCTTGTTTTGGCCAACACTTTCCATAATTTCCTTGTTACTTTCTAGAAAATGAGGACTACCTCTCCAGTAATATAAAAAGCACCCTAATAGATCATTGTTTTTGTATATTTATCTTGCATAGTTCAGACTCTTTACTCTGTCTCTCTACATAGTATCTATCCATCTATCTATTTATCTACCATCTATCTGTCTGCGGAGCTACATTTGTAAACTGGAATACCTGTGTTTCAGGAGATGCACAGCTCATCAATCATTTTTCGTTTAGAGAAGTTTTTTAGTCTGGCACGCACTTAACGTATATAAGGTAATATAAGGTAAAATGCTATCCCTAACAAATAAGCCTGCCATGGAAGAAAAGAGTCTGGCAGAAGGAGACCACTTCCAGGAGACTGTGTCATCCCGTTTTGTATCTAATTAGGTCCTTCTTGTATCTAAATACTTGACCCTACCTTTCACAATGAATTAATGACTTTTCCTTCTTCCTCTCTCAAAAGAAGTTTCTAATTGAAATTAATTCATAATCAAGCCAAGTAAGGTGACTTTACCCACTTCCTCACAGACACAGCTTTTCTTGTGCTGTAAAGTGACATTTGACGACGTGTGGAAATTCAGGCATCCTTGTGTTTAATATATGACTCTACACACTCTTCGCTTTCACCCTTCCCCCCTTGGCAGGATGCTTCAAGATTTCTTATGCACAAAATGCAGAAAGTAATTACTGACCTTCTGCTATCAATGTTAAATGAGTTTAGAAACTGGAACCAATTGGCTTTTACTAATTTTTTCTACTTCTCATAACAAGTACATAGAGATAATAAAATAAATAGTTTAAAATATGAAATAACACATTTTTATTAACAGATTTTTGTAAGTTTTGTAAAAGTGGAAATGATGTTTCACAATGACCCAGGTTCAGTGACAAGAAAGAAGAGTCAAACAGAAATTTAGGTCCCTTAAAGGTATTGATGATGCATATATACTTCAAATTCATGTTCTGTGTGGATGGAACAAGGATGCGAATGAGCTAGTTCAGAGCTTTCTAACTTCTCACGTTCACTTTCTATCAGTCACTGCCAAGAAAACCAGAAAGCAAAGCCCCGATAAAGAGATGCTGCCTGCACCCTGTCTTCCTTTTCACTCTGCTTTTCAGCGTTACTTTAATCTCCATCTTGCCTACACATAGGTGCACCCTGACTAGTTTGTTATACAGTTAAATGTTACAATGGACCAAAAGTTTGACTATAGGCTAAATACATCTGAAGAATATTGCAGTCTAATTGTCTTGGGATTAAGACTTGCAGCATTCAAGAACTCTGGTGCCAGTGCAGTCTTCTGTATGGAATTAACCAGCCAGTTGCTCTGGAATGATGCTGCCTGTCATTTTCTCATTATGCCCTTGAGACTCTTCCCATGGGTGAGAACTTCATAAAATCTCAGGGTTCCTTAAGTCAGAATAGGAATGTTTTCTTCCACCTTTTCTTCTTGTGTGCTTTTCAAGCTCTAGTCCAGTACAATCTTAATGCTTTTATTAGGTTGCCATTTTCATAATCACTGTACTATTTTAATAAAATAATCTTCAAAAGCCATCAATTCTCTGCCTTTTTAAATTCATCAATGCAGAACAGGTTAATTATAGATTACCACAATACTAGTGTATAGCAAGATATAATTTTCTTATATATGAATATGTTTGATTTTTCTTTGGGGGGGGGCTGTATATTCACCTGTAAATACACCTGTGTGTGCCCTAAGATACGGACATATTTGGCATGGCTGGGGCATCTGAGAAAATAATGAAAGTGACGATTCTGAGGATCCTGAGATTTGAACACATATCTGAATCCAAAATCCAAAATCTCTGATATTTGGATCAAAGGGCAGTGTTGCTTTTAGTTTATTTTGCAGTGGTTACAAATGGGCTTCCCTGATGGCTCCGCAGGTAAAGAATCTGGCTGCAATGCAGGAGACACAGGAGACTTGGGTTTGATCCCTGGGTAGGGAAGCTCCCATAGAGAAGAGAATGGCAACCCACTCCAGTATTCTTGCCTGGAGAATCCCATGGACAGGACAGCCTGGCGGGCCACAGTCCGTGAGGTCACAAAGAGTTGGACACAACTAAGTGACTAAGGCTCCACTTAAAGAAAAAGAATAGCACATGTTTCCTTTCTCCTGAAGGATCAGTTGAGGCTGCTTCTGCATTCAAGACACTCAAAAAGGGAAGAGTTGAAAGCTCTCTTCTGGACACCCTTCCCCAACCAGCAAACACAACTTTCGCAGGCTCTGCTAATTATGCTTCATTCCATGACATTTCATATAGATGTGTTACCAGAAAGCAGTGCTAGCCAAACCAGTACTTACAGGACCCATGTGGATATGTTTTTGATTCTAAATTTGAAATTCTGAGTAGGTGATTGAGTGCTTTCTCTCCTTTTCCATTCAGTCTTTGAATTCTGTCTTTCAAGTCTGTCCCCCTCATCAGCGTTCCATTCCCTAATCATGCTTTCATTTTCATTGAGAACGTTAAACATATTACAAGCTTTCTTTTCAGCCACCTTGAGTAGTCGCCTAATCGATACCTTTCTGGCAGTTATTTCCAAGGAGAATGGTATTAGCCCAGGCATATTTGAAGGCATATTCCCTGAACTCTTTCAACAAGCTTGCGACCTCTTATCTATTTTCACCAAAATGAGCCATCTATGCATATCTGTAATTTTTCTTCCCTCTGAGGTTTCTATGACTGCAGCGCTATCTTAGAATTATTCGTGGTGAATTTATAATAACGGTTCCCACAGTACTTTTCATCGGGCGACTGCTTTGTTCCTTGTAAACAAACCCTGGAAAGAGAAATCCTTCGTCAGGGTCCTTTCTTTTCTTGCATAGCTTTTGAAAAGCTGTATAAATCTCCATTTTAACCTCCGATTGCTTTTCTCCTGGGGAGCTGAGTGCAGGGAGAATAAAAGAGCCAGCAGTTTTCCTTTTCCATGAGTCCCTCTCTCTTTCTGCTCCCCCTACCCTACCCCCCGCCGGCCCCCTGGGCTGCTGTCTTCTCTCTGAAGCCCGCCTCTCCCCTCCTGTCCTCGGTGCTGGCTGCCATCACATCTGCATAAATCCACCTTCCCAAGCCCTCATTGGGTGGGCTTCACATTTTCCCAAGTTCCTGATGGATGCTCTGCTGGCCAGCAGAGAGGGGAGGCTGAAAGAGAGTCAGACAAGCTTGCTCATCTGATGAGAAGCCATCCTCCTGGCCTGCACGCCCCTGAACAAGGAGCCCTGAGCCCCACAGAGGGTTTGAGGGGCTTGGTCCCCAGGTGGGGGGTACTGGTGGGGCCCAACAGGAAGAACGGGCAGGAGTTTCTGTGCCTGAGTGCAGGCCTGTGAGGAGAGGTGGCTGACCTTTTTATAACTCTCAGAAGACAGATGCATTTTCACAAATGCGAAATGAATGTCTCCCTGAAATTCATGCATTGAAATCCTGACCCCCGGGACCCCGGAACATGACTCTATTGGAAGGTGGTGTCTCTAAAGAGGTAATTAAGGTAAAATGAGATTGTATGGGTGGGCCCTAAGCCAAAACCACTGGTGTCTTTGTAGGAAGGGGAGTCCAGGACAGACACGCACACACAGAGGGGACTGCGTGAGGACATCCATGAACCAGGGAGACGGGTCTGCCTGGGAAGAAATGGCCCTGACACCTTGATCCCAGTCTTCTAACCTCCAGACTGTGAGACATGCCTTTCTGATGTGGAAAACTCCCAGTCAGTGGTCCTTGGCCTGAGCAAACCACTACAGAAAGCCACCTTACCTGGTCTCTATGCGCAAGTAAGAGATGCAGGGAAACAGCAGTGTTTCTGTGATGTGTCATGGATCTGTTTCACATCAGAGGTTTCAATTTGCCAGCCCAGTGCCCACCTCGTCACCCCTGTTACTCTCGTTTTACTGGCTGGGGACCAGCACACGTTAACCCTTAGCAGAACAAATTTGGGGGTATTGACTTCTTGGTCCCCAGCGATCCTTGTCCTGAAGGGGTGCAGGAGGGTGCCACCCCTTTTCCGTGCCTTAAAGTCAGGTTGCTCAAGGCTGGAGTCCAAAGAGGGGACCCGGTGGCTGGCCTGCCATCTCTGCTCCCTGATCCCTTACGGTCATTCCCTGGGGAGTCCAGGCCCCTTACGAGTCCTCACGGTGTGACACCCCCATCCCCTCATCCAAGCCTCAACCAGCGCCTTAGTGGTTGAAATGAGAAGTGTCTAGCCCTCCTCTCCTCCATGACTACCTCCCAGTATTAGCCCAAGTTTTTTTTTTTTTTTTTTTCCTTTCTTTTTGAACTAAATGTTTCGAGCTCTAGCTATGGCTTTTCTGAGATTATTTTTTTTTTAATCTATTATGCCTTAGAAAGCTCCCTATATCCTGTCTTCTCCAACACTGACCCCCTCTTCCTTCCACACCACCCCTCCCATCTAAATGTCTGTGTATGTGCTGTTCTCTAGGATATCTGTACCTGAGAAGACCAATGTTTCTGTTCTTCTTCTTCTTTTTTTTTTTTTTTGGTAGGTCTTTGTGCAAATATCTCCCCTTCAGAAATTTTCCTGATGGTCTTACCTAAAAATGCATCCCACTATCTTCTCTTTCACAGCATCATCTTTCAGGATTTGAAACAGCTCAACTGGAATTCCATCACCTCCACTAGCTTTGTTCATAGTGATGCTTTCTAAGGCCCACTTGACTTCACATTCCAGGATGTCTGGCTCTAGGTCAGTGATCACACCATTGTGATTATCTGGGTCATGAAGATCTTTTTTGTACAGTTCTTCTGTGTATTCCTGCCACCTTTTCTTAATATCTTCTGCTTCTGTTAGGTCCATACCTTTTCTGTCCTTTATCGAGCCCATCTTTGCATGAAATGTTCCCTTGGTGTCTCTAATTTTCTTGAGGAGATCTCTAGACTTTTCCCATTCTGTTCTTTTCCTCTATTTATTTGCATTGATCGCTGAGGAAGGCTTTCTTATCTCTCCTTGCTATTCTTTGGAACTCTGCATTCAGATGCTTATATCTTTCCTTCTCTCCTTTGCTTTATGCTTCTCTTCTTTTCACAGCTATTTGTAAGGCCTCCTCAGACAGCCATTTTGCTTTTTTGCATTTCTTTTCCATGGGGATGTCTTGATCCCTGTCTCCTATTAAATGTCATGAACCTCTGTCCATAGTTCATCAGGCACTCTGTCTATCAGCAATATGCCAACAAATTTGGAAAACTCAGCAGTGGCCACAGGACTGGAAAAGGTCAGTTTTCATCCCAATCCCAAAGAAAGGCAATGCCAAAGAATGATTCAACTACCGCACAATTGCACTCATCTCACGTGCTAGTAAAGTAATGCTCAAAATTCTTCAAGCCAGGCTTCAGCAATACATGAACTGTGAACTTCCTGATGTTCAAGCTGGTTTTAGAAGAGGCAGAGGAACCAGAGGTCAAATTGCCAACATCAACTGGATCATCAAAAAAGCAAGAGAGTTCCAAAAAAAAACCACATCTATTTCTGCTTTATTGACTATGCCAAAGCCATTGACTGTGTGGAACACAATAAACTGTGGAAAATTCTGAAAGGGATGGGAATATCAGACCACCTGACCTGCCTCTTGAGAAACCTATATGCAGGTCAGGAAGCAATGGTTAGAACTGGACATGGAACAACAGACTGGTTCCAAATAGGAAAAGGAGTAAGTCAAAGCTGTATATTGTCACCCTGCTTATTTAACTTCTATGCAGAGTACATCATGAGAAACGCTGGGCTGGAAGAAGCACAAGCTGGAATCAAGACCCCGGGAGAAATATCAATAACCTTAGATATGCAGACGACACCACCCTTATGGCAGAAAGTGAGAGGAAATAAAAAGTCTCTTGATGAAAGTGAAAGTGGAGAGTGAAATAGTTGGCCTAAAGCTCAACATTCAGAAAACTAAGATCACGGCACCTGGTCCCATCACTTCATGGCAGATAGATGGGGAAACAGTGGAAACAGTGTCAGACTTTATTTTGGGGGGCTCCAAAATCACTGCAGATGGTGATTGCAGCCATGAAATTAAAAGACACTTACTCCTTGGAAGGAAAGTGATGACCAACCTAGATAGTATATTAAAAAGCAGAGACATTACTTTGCCAACAAAGGTCCATCTAGTCAAGGCTATGGTTTTTCCAGTGGCCATGTATGGATGTGAGAGTTGGACTGTGAAGAAAGCTCAGGGCTGAAGAATTGATGCTTTTGAAGTGTGGTGTTGGAGAAGACTCTTGAGAGTCCCTTGGACTGCAAGGAGATCCAACCAGTCCATCCTAAAAGAGATCAGTCCTGGGTATTCATTTGAGGGACTGATGCTGAAGCTGAAACTCCAATATTTTGGCTACCTCATGTGAAGTGTTTACTCATTGGAAAAGACCCTGATGCTGGGAGGGATTGGGGGCAGGAGGAGAAGGGGATGACAGAGGATGAGATGGCTGGATGGCATCACTGACGATGGACGTGAGTCTGAGTGAACTCCGGGAGTTGGTGATGGACAGGGAGGCCTGGCGTGCTGTGAATCATGAGGTTGCAAAGAGTCGGACATGACTGAGTGACTGAACTGAACTGAACTGATCTTCTCTTTCTACCTAGTATTTTCCTCTCATGACATTTACCACTGCCCTCTTATACCAAATACCCAGATGTCTATTTTTGTGCATCTCTTTTGGAAGGTAAACTGCAAGAGTGAAGGCCTCTGCCTTGTCCACTAGTGTGACCACAGCACCTACAGTAATACTTGACACACAGAGGCTTCAGAACATTACTCCTTTAGGGCAACAGATAAACCAGAGGGAAAAGCCCCCCACCATGGCACTCCTACCTGATCATCCCAAGAAACACATTCAGAGTCTGTCAATATGAATTAAATTATCAAGTAGCTTATTTATATCTGTGTAGGTGCATGTGTGTGTGTGTGTGTGTGTGTGTGTGTGTGTGCACATGCTCTTGTGTGGATTTGTGCATGAGTACTCATTCATTCATGTCCAACTCATTTGCAATCCCATGGACTCTAGCTCACCAGGCTCCTCTGTCCATGGGATTTCTTGGGCGAGAATACAGGAGTGGGGTGCCATTTCCTCCTCCTGGGGATCTTCCTGACCCAGGGATCAAACTCACGTCTCTTGCATTGCCAGGTGATTCTTTACCATCTGACCCACCAGGGAAGACCTGTGTGAAATCAAAGAATGTTACAGTTCACTGTCCCCAGATTAAATACAAGCCCCTCAGCCTGACATTCAAAGGCCTTTGCCAACCCCATTTTCCTTTGGGAATTTAACCTCCCTCCCTTGAGATGCACATTTCCTATATTTTTCTGTGTGTTTTGTCTTCCTTGAGTCAAAAATCTTTCCAGATGACACACATCTCTGCCTCACCTGCCCCAATTCTGTCAATTGCTCTAAGGTGTAGTTTAAATGCCACCCTTTCCTGTGGAGATTTCTCTGGTCTGCGATACCCACCTGCACCCACCCAGAGCTTTAAAACCCTGCTGGGCTTTGCTTGTTTTTCTCTCGTGGCTTGTATTCTTGTTCTGCGTCTCATGTAGGTGCTTGGTGTCTTGTTCCTCCCAGGAGCAGAAGGAGTTGCTGAAGGTGAAGTCGCTCAGCCGTGTCCGACTCTTTGCAACCCTGTGGACTGTAACCTACTAGGCTTCTCCGTTCATGGGATTCTCCAGGCAAGAATACTGGAGTGGATTGCCACTTCCTTCTCCAGGGGATCTTCCCGACCCAGGGATCGAACCCGGGTCTCCTGCATTGGAGGCAGATGCTTTAACCTCTGAGCCACCAGAGAAGGAGTTGCTAGGACTGCCTTAAAGAACCACCTGTGGAGCTAAAATGACAGAAATGCATTTTCTCACAGTGCTGGAGGCTATAGGTCCAAACTCAGAGTGTCAGAGTGGCTGGTTCCTTCTAAAGACTCTGGGGGGGGACTTCCCTGGCCGTCGAGTGGTTAAGACTTTGTGCTTCCATTGCAGGGGGTGCGGGTTTGATCCCTGGTCATGGGAGCTAAGATCCCGCAAGCTGCGGGGTGTGGCCAAATACATAAAGATATAAATTTTTAAAACAAATAATAAAGACTGAGAGGAACTCCCTCCCTCCCAGCCTCTGGTGGTTTGTTAGGAATCCTGGGTGTGTTTTGCTCTATCTTCACGTTAACTCGTTGTTTTCCTTCTGTGTGTGTCTCTGGGTTCAAATTCCCCCTTTATATAAGAACTGTCACACTGAATTGAGGCCCAGCCTGTTCCAGTATAACCTCATCTTATCACTCCTAGAGTGAACCTTTTACCAAATAAGGTCACATTCTTAGCTCCTGGAGGTGAAGACTGAACACACAGATTTGAGGAGGGATGTGATTCAGCGTCCAACAAGCTTCTCGCCAAAGGTTCTTCCTTTTCACTCCTGCAGGCTTGCGTGTCGCACCCGGTGGTATCCACATTATAGCAACTTCATAAATACATTGCTGAATTGAAGGGCTCCTTGCTTCCCAGGTGGCTCATTGGTAAAGAATCAGCCTGCAATGTAGGAAATGCAAAATTGATCCTGGGGTCCGGAAGGTCCCCTGGAGAAGGAAATGGCAACCCACCCCAGTATTCTTGCCTGGGAAATCCCATGGACAGAGGAGCCTGGCGGGCTGCAGTCCATGGGGTAGCAAAGAGACAGACAGGAGTGAGCACAGCATGGGGCAGGGCATTTTACTCGATGCCATAAGTGCCCTTCCCAGGGATCAACACATAATTAGCATCGAGAATGTATTTTCAAGTTATTGGCCACTGGGGTTTTTTTCTCACAGGTTTTGTTGAAAGATTATTCAGCCATCTGATCAAGTTTGTGTGACATGCCCTAGTGATGCAAGTGTTCACAGAAGCCAAGCTTACTAACCATCACTTACTACCCAGTAACCGTGCACCAGGAGGAGCAGAGCACGGCGTGGCAGAGAGGAGGAAATACGTCTCCTGACAGATATGCGACTTGTTCAGAATGCAGAAAATCACCGATTTGAACAGAATTGCCACAGTGTGCCCTGGGGACACATTTATTTACATGTTTTCCTCAAGCTACTGCCCATCTGTTTCTTTGAAAGCCTTGTAGATCCCAAGCTTGTTGGCTCCAGAAGTGAAGTGTCAGATTTATTTTTATACACTGTTGCCTTTCAAATTCATATGATTGTCTTCCTTTCCTGTGTCTCGGAAAAAGAGGTAGAGGCGATTTATATTCAAAATGCCTTCCACGACAATATATCCCTCCAGCCCAGTCATGTGCTCTGAAATTCCTCTGTGAAAGACTACTTCTTCTATTACTCTCTGTCAAAAAAATTCTTAAATGGCCTCAGGATCCTTTTTTTCCTATTACATAATTTTTTATTGCCTTGGTTGCAACAACTCGGTTTGCTGCTCAACTGGCCGCCACTAAGGACATTTACTGCATCAACTGTGAAGAAGTTTTATTAGAAAGTGATGCTGGCTCTTTGCAGACACAAGCGGCAACTTTGTAGACAAATAAAAAGATGCATTCAGCTTAAACGTTATTTATGCATTTTATCATAAATAAATCAATTAAGACAAATTAAATTCAACATTAGAAAAAAGAATACATTTACTTTTTTTTTTTGGAACTTTTAATTTGGTATTGGGGTATAGCCGATTAGCAATGATATGATAGTTTCAGGTGAACAGTGAAGGGACTCAGCTATACATAGACATGTATCCATTTAAATAATTGTTGTGCTGTCTAGTCATGTATATCATCTAATGATTAATCTAGTTAGAGTATCTAAACATGAGGATGGATTGCTAGAGTTTACAAGTAAAATTATTAATTCTGAGATATGATTTTTTACTGACTAATCCAGGATGAACTGAATAACTATATATATGTGTGTGTGTGTGTGTGTGTGTGTGTGTGTGTGTGTGTGTACATTAAGACTTCACTAGAAAACAAATTATGTGAAAAAGTGGAAAAATTTATGCCACTGGACTTGGTGGTTTGAGAACTGCATGTTGATTTGACAGAGCCAAAGATTTATTTTTTAATGTACAATATTCATATACCATAGCCACAATAATCCAACTACTGACATTAAAATGTAGCCTATGTAAAATTCTAGGTTGTCAACTGAAAAAACAAATCACTGATTTAATATGAAGTTAAATATAAAATGCTTTTGAGACGTTGACAAATGACTATATAGCTAAATATATGTTACTAAATCACTCTTCTTTGTATGTTGGCTAATTTTTCTTGATAGGTAAAATATATGTAAGTTGTTTCAGAAAAAATATATCTACTCAGGGCTTTAAATTACTTTGTATTAATAATGACTGTTCAAATTAATATCACTCTGCATTATAAAGAGCTTCCCGGGTGATGCAGTGTAAAAATCCACCTGCCAGTGCAGGAGACCTGGGTTTAATCTCTGGGTTGAGAAGATCCACTGTGGGAGGGCATGGCAACCCACCAGCATTCTTGCCTGGGGAAATACCATGGGCAGAAGAGGCTGGAGGGCTATCGTCCATAGGGTCATAGACTCAGACACGACTGAAGTGACTTAGCACGCACACACATGCATTATTAAAGTATTTCTCTTTTTATTTAATATAAGCATAATGCAGGTGTATCCATTTTGATTATACATGTCAATCAGATACACTTTCTGTTTGTCAGATAACAACTTAAGGAGATTAAAAAATCTTTTAAAATCTGGATTAGAAATTACAGCATGGATTCTTATTGACTTGGGGTTTTTATTAGTTATTGAAATAAAAGTTGGCATTACACAGTGTATATGTTAAATGTTTTTTACAATTATTTAGGAAAAGTGACCAGTAAAATAAATTGACTTATTTCAGGATCGAATGAATTTCTACAACATAACAAATGAATAAAAAAAATCTAACTAACAATTCCAGAAAGAAACAATGAAATTTTTAGCTCACTCAGGGACTGAGTATTCCCCCAAATTGTTATCTGAAATGTAGGATTCAGTCTTACCAGCTTCTGACTTTTCTGAGAGAATGAATTTTCCAAGTTTCTGACTCTCAATCTACTCCTGACCTGTTTTTTAATCCAAAGACCCCCTGATGACTATCAACAGTGAAAATGGCTGAGAATATTTCTAGAAAAATTAACTTTTTACTGATCATGTTGAACTTTACCTGAGTTCTGTATTCCAAGAAAATAACCAAGATTAATAAATCACCCCACCTTAGATTGACACTAAATTGAGTTAATCAATGGTTATGTACTACAGACCTAGGTCATTACTAAGATAGAATCACCTGTGCATGCTAAGTACCAACCCAAGGATCAAATCCACGTTTCTTATGTTTCCTGCATTGGCAGGGAAGCTCTTTACCACTAGCGCCACCTGAGAAGCCCACTAAGATAGAATATTAATGCATTAATTACTAAGCATAATTTTAAGTATATATAAGCTGCCTCATTTTTATATGCTACAGAGAGTCTATATTTATGAGCTTCAGTTCCACTTTTGAGAAGCTGTTCAGTGTTGCATGCTGGGAAACTGAAGGTTAAGGGATGTTTATGGTTATAAACAGTTGTGAGATGTTATTTGTTAGCTCTGCCAGTCTGATGCATAAGGCTGATGTATGTGAAAATTCACATTTATTCACCTTCCAGTGTTCTCTGTGGAACAGAAGTTACTGTGGGTAAACATCCATGCATGTTAATGAGACTCCATTGGTCATAACAGTGGCAGAAATGTATACATTTGTATGCAAGAAATGCAGGATGAACTTTTAAGGAAAAAAACCCAACTAATTTTGTCCTAAAATGAAATGATTGGTTTTTCCAGAAGGAGAAAAAGCTAAGTGTGGGGCAATACTTAACTGGATCATGAAAGTTACTGAGGATTCTCAGATAAGAGAATTTTGGTTGCCATTCATAAAACTGGATCAGCTTTGGTGGGTGTGTTTATAAGATTTTCAAAAAGAAATTGAGTATCAAATTATATATTGAGACAAAACTTTGGGTTTTTTTTCTGTTATAAGACAATGTTCTTAGAGGCTATACCTTCTGAGTAATCTACCTGTAAAGATTCTATTCTACCAGAATAACCTTTGGTGGTTTACAATGAATGTCTATGCCCTAGATTATTTATG
This sequence comes from Capricornis sumatraensis, assembly GCF_032405125.1. Lineage (NCBI taxonomy): Eukaryota > Metazoa > Chordata > Mammalia > Artiodactyla > Bovidae > Capricornis > Capricornis sumatraensis. The sequence continues at coordinate 7,872,806 of NC_091089.1, read as the reverse complement.
AAAATAAAGGTTTGTCACTTATGAAAGAGCTAAGGGTTTTTACAGTCAAGTTACTCTCTCTGTTTGCTTTTAAGCTATCTTGTCCATTTGGTTAAATAGGCAGCCCTTTATTTTCTAATGACCCTTGATCCTTTCTTATTCAAGTCTTTAAACCTGACAACTTCTGCTATTTTCCCTTTCTCAAATTAAAAAAAAAAAATTTTTTTTTTGAACAAAACTATCTTGGAGATTTCCCAACTGGCCCCTGGAAAACCACAAAAGATTTGTCCTTTCACCTTGTAAAAAGAGAGATGTTAGAAATAATTAAGTTTATTTAATAGGTTAATCTTGCACGTGGGGAGCGTTGAGGTACTTAGAGTTTCTGTGTTGTCCAGTGACTCATCTAGGACAAAAAGGGAGGACAGAAGATGTTGAACTTTATTGGAGCTCTGTGCTCCCAGAAAAGAAGGATGGCTGAGAAATCCCCTGTTCCTTCTTTTGTTTTTCAGTAAGATGTCTAATCACAGGGACCACTTTGTTCCTAGATATTCTAAGGTGTCCCCAGACCACCTTACCTGCCTCCTGAGAAATCTGTATGCAGGTCAAGAAGCAACCCTTAGAACCGGGCATAGAACAATGGCCTGGTTCCAAATTGGGGAAGGAATAGTCAAGGCTGTATACTGTCACTTCTATTTAACTTCTATTCAGAGTACATCATGTGGAATGCTGGGCTAGATGAAGCACAAGCTGGAATCAAGACTGCTGGGAGAAATATCAATAACCTCAGATTCACAGATGATACCACCCTTATGGCAAAAAGTGAAGAGGAACTAAAGAGCCTCTTGATGAAAGTGAAAGAGGAGAGTGAAAAAGCTGGCTTAAAATTCAACATTCAGAAAACTAAGATTATGGCATGTGGTTCCGTCACTTCATGGCAAATAGATGGGGAAACAATGGAAATAGTGACAGATTTTATTTTGATGGGCTCCAAAATCACTGTAGATGGTGATTGCAGCCATGAAATTAAAAGATGCTTGCTCCTTGGAAGAAAAGCTATGACCAACCTAGACAGCATATTGAAAAGCAGAGACATTACCTTGCTGACTAAGGTCCATCTAGTCAAAGGTATAGTTTTTCCAGTAGTCATGTTGTGAGAGCTGGACTATAAAAAAGCTGAGTGCTGAAGAATTGATGCTTTTGAAGTGTGGTGTTGGAGAAGACTTGTAAAAGTCTCTTGGACTGCAAGGAGATCCAACCAGTTCATCCTAAAGGAGATCAGTCCTGAATAGTCATGGGAAGGACTGATGTTGAAGCTGAAACTCCAGTATTTGGCCACCTGATGTGAAGAACTGACTCATTGGAAAAGACCTTGATACTGGGAAAGATTGAAGGTGGGAGGAGAAGGGGACAACAGAGGATGAAATGGTTGGATGGCATCACCGACTCAATGGACATGAGTTTGAGTGAACTCCAGGAGTTGGTGATGGACAGGGAAGCCTGGCGTGCTGCAGTCCATGGGGTCGCAAACAGTCGGACACAACTGAACGACTGAACCAAACTAAACTGAATTCTAAGGTAAGACCTATCTCCACCCTCCCCTTCATTTATGAAACCCCCAGTTTGCTCTCTCTTCTTTGATATACTCCACTTTCTACTGCAGCAGCTAAATTGAAACAATCTCCTTAATTATACTTGCTCAATCACCTTGGACCTTCCACAGTATCATTCCAAATGTTTAACACTGGTGAGATAGTTCATGGTTTCCATACATAATTTTATAGCCATCTATATTGGCCTGACAATGAATGTTCAATGCCACCTTGCAATATTATAATTTCCTTTTATGTTACATACTATTTAAACATGGGGGAAAGAAAAAAAAATAATAAAAGGTTTTAAAATACAAAAAGAGCCTGGTATTTCTAAGCCAGTGTAGGAGCAGATAGTAATTGGAAGCAGTTTTAGAAAAGTACACGTTTTAGGAAAGTTTTAGAAAACAAAAACTGGTAATCCAGCTTGAGAATTACCACAAGAAAGTGAGGGTGCCTTGGTGACACTCTTTCCCTGAGATCTTGCTGATTATCAGACATGTTTTTAACTGTCCTTTGTAGAAGAAATGGCAACCCACTCCAGTATTCTTGCCTGGAGAATCCCATGGATGGAGAAGCTTGGTGGGCTACAGTCCATGGGTCGCAAAGAGTCGGACACGACTGAGCGACTTCACTTTGTTAGGTATATGGCAATGATTTTGGAAGCATATTTTCTAACTCATCTAAAGAGCTTACTTCTAAATCAGCTGGAAAATAACAGCCTGGAGTCTGAATGTCAAAGGGGATGACAAGCAGATCTAACATCCGAGAGAGAACACCCAACTGTGCCATATCTACTTTGCGTATTTAGCACTTGTTCCAAGTCTCTGTCCAATTAATTCTAAGAGCATAGGGAGGGAAACAGTGCTGTTAAATATATCTTATATGTTTTAACTTTGAAAAATTTAGACAACTAAATACTGAAAAAAATTAAATAACAAAGTGCTGTTAAAATTAAAATCATAAAAATTAAATCAAATAATAAAGTGCTGCTAAATATATCTTATATTGTTTTAACTTTGAAAAATTTAGATAGATCATATTGAAGAAAAGAAATCAAATAATGAAAGAAAGTCAATAAATAAGAATAGAAAACAAGCCTACAAATGAATGTTGAAGCTGATGAAATAAATATTTTCAGGAAAAACAATTTTACATGAAATGGGAACACTAAATCTCTCTATCCACAATGATATGTATGCCAAGACAAATGGAACTACAAAAAAATCTTTAATTTTAAACTTAGACTCTGTTTTTCAGTCTAATTATCAGTAGTAATAGTTTGAAATTATTTTGAAATAATGTTATGTATCTCCCAGGATAAGGCAGTTCAATAATATGTTCAGACTGTTAGTGACATTTTTTGTGTGTAGGAAAAAAATATGTGCTGATATAGAAATCAAAGGAGTTAATTGAAAATCCTATAGTGCTAAACTTGAGTTGAAAATACTTGTATGAAATCACGATTTCTTTTAATTTCAAAAAATATGCACATCACAGCTCTGTCCCCTTGAAAGGTTTGAGAAGCAACGCCAATAGAGAAATAATGAGCACCCTCACAAGCAGGAGGTGGTTTCTAAATACCATTCCCTACTAAAAAGAGCAGGTGCTGATCCCAAGTGTAGTACAGGAAATACAAAAATATGCCACAGAGACATCTAGCGGTGACAGGAAGTAAAGCAGGCGTCCCCGATGCTGCGGTGGTGCCTGAAGACACACAAGCCAACTTATGACCCGCTCCTTGGCTGAAATTGTGAAAATTAGCTACAGGCAAGCCTCGAAGATTTTCTGGGTTCTAGACTTGCAAAATGAAACGAAAATCACAGTAAGGGAAGTCACAGGAAGTTTGGTTTCCCAGCACACTTGAAGGTTGCTTCTTCTATACTATAATCTTTTAACTGTACAGTAGTATTATATCTAAAATAAATGTACATGCCTTAATTTAAAACTACTTTATTGCTAAAAATATCAATAATATCAAAGATTACAGATCACCGTAACAAATATAAAAGTAGTGAAATTTGAAATATCAGAGAAATTACCAAAATGTGATACAAAGACATGAACCATTAGAAAAAATAGTTCTGATAGACTTGCTCAGTGCAGGTGGGCACAACATTTCAATCTTTTTAAAAAAAGAAAAACAATGCAGAACCTATGACGCACAATAAAGCAAAGCATGATAAAACAAGGTACACTTATATTAAAAGAGGAATAAATGCAATTTTTTGATGTGTATTACATAAACACATGGGGTCACAAAGAGTTGGACATGACTTAGGAACTGAACAACAACAAAATTATGTACACACAAGCCAATAATAGTGCTTAGATAGGAGGGACAGGGAGAGAAATTTAGTAGAGCAGCAGCAATGACATCATTTGGGGTGTCACTGGAAATTAAAACCTTGTGATGTCTTTCTCATGCTTTTAAGCAGTGGCCACAGGACTGGAAAAGGCCAGTTTTGGTTCCAATCCCAAAGAAAGGCAGTGCCAAAGAATGCTCAAACTACTGTACAATTGCACTCATCTCACACGCTAGCAAAGTAATGCTCAAAATTCTCCAAGCCAGACTTCAACAGTACATGAACCGTGAACTTTCAGATGTTCAAGCTGGATTTAGAAAAGGCAGAGGAGCCAGAGATCAAATTGCTAGCCTCCACTGGATCATCAAAAAAGCAAGAAAATACCAGAAAAACACCTGCCTTCTTGATTATGCCAAAGCCTTTGACTGTGTGGATCATAACAAACTGTGGAAAATTTTTCAAGGTGGTGTTGGAGAAGACTCTGGAGAGTCCCTTGGATAGCAAGGAGATCAAACCAGTCCATCCTAAAGGAAATCAGCCCTGAACATTCTTTGGAAGGACGTGCTGAAACTCCAAAACTTTGGCCACCTGATGCGAAGAGCTGACTCATTTGAAAAAACCCAGATGCTGGGAAAGATTGAAAGCGGGAGGAGAAGGGGATGACAGAGGATGAGATGTTTGGATGGCATCACTGACTCGATGGACATGAGCGTGAGCATGCTCCACGAGTCGGTGATGGACAGGGAAGCCTGGTGTGCTGCAGTCCATGGGGTTGCGAAGAGTTGGACACGACTGAGTGACTGAACTAAACTGATGTCTTTCTCTCAAAATTGAAGTCAATCATTAAGCCCTTTCTTTACAAACTGTATTTTATGATGCCCAAATTGATATCATTTATTTGGCAAAGTTTATCACAGAATTTTTTGACATGTGACATAAGACAATGATATGTGACACATCATTTTACAACAGGTAAAAATTGAGTCGTGTGAAGTCCCTCCCAGCAATTACATGAAAAGTTGGTACTGAACTTTACAGGAAAGAGGTCAACCTGTCAACACTTGAACCCTCAGAACAATCTGAGTAACACTGAAAATGCAACATTGACTGTATTCTGACGGGATGTCAAATGAAGCTCATCATCCATGTATAAACTATTCTTACCAAAATGTTGAATCTTATCAGTCCTCAAAAGTTAATGATAACTTAATTAAAACAGCAGAACCGGTTGAATGATCCCAGTGAATCAGTCTGACAAATCCAGAGTGTAAAGTATTTTATAAAACAATTCACTTTATGTTTATGCAATCTACCTTTTTTTTTAGTGTGACAAAAATTTATCATTTTCAACTCTCTCCTTTGCCCTGGGGCTTCCCAGGTCCCTCAGTGGTAAAGAATCCGCCTCCTAATGCAGGAGACGTGGGTTTGATTCCTGGGTCATGAAGATCCCTGGAGGAAGAAATGGCCACCCATTCGAGAATTCTTGCTGCAAGAATCTCATGGACAGAGGAGCCTGGTGGGCTACAGTTCCTGCCATTGCAAAGAGTCAGACACAACTTAGTGACTAAACAACAATCTCCTTAATGTTAGAAACCAGCCCGTATGTTCACTGTTTATACGTTTTCTAGACACTATCTTACAAACTGTTTTTTTTATTTTAATTGGGATGTATTTTTATGGATCCATCCACATGTTCTTGCTATTTGCTCTTTGCTTTGTACATGACATTATTTGTTGGATGGGTATCTATACTTAGAAATTCAGCCCATGGCAATAAAATGGGGCAAGGCTAATTGAAGTGGAATTGAATCCATGACCTTGAACGCGTTACTGTGCCTCTTAGACCAAGAAAATGACTCCGTCTACCTCCCTAAATTGGGCTGCTGCAATTGCAGGCAGAGTGCACGTGCCCGTGATCAGTTGCATCTGACTCTTTGTGACCCCATGGACTGTAGCCCAGCAGGCTGCTTGTCCATGGGATTCTCCAGGCAAGAATACTGGAGTGGGTTAACATTTCCTCCTCTAGGGGATCTTCCCAACCCAGGGACCAAACCCAGGATAATGCTGTGTCTCCTTCATCACCAGGCAGATTCTTTACCACTGAGCCCCCTGGGAAGCCCTGCAGGCGGAGTCATGGGACCATTTGTGCATCTTCTCTGTGAGTAGAGGTTGCAAAGTCCAGCAAATTTGTAAAACAATCCATTGGCTATCCATTTCAGTATAACAAAATCAATTCCTCACTATCGGTTAATAGCAAAATGAATCAATAAGTGCTTAGTGCATTAACTACACAAACAAATTAGCAGAATTTGAAGTACAAGATAATCATCACCCTTTGGTTTGCTCTATAAAATCAGAGACAACATAACATACACACGCACACAATGAAAAACGTAATATACACAAAATTAGATACAGTATTAGAATCTTGCTGATTTCCTCAGAGTGAAGATGGGTAAAGAAATTAGGGGTGGGGTGGGGAAAACAAAAGAGATAAGGACAAGGAAGTTCATTAAATAAAAACTAAGGATGGTCTGTTGACTGGATGGTGAAAAGAGAAAGAATCCAGATTTCACTGTTTCCTAAAAATTTTTCAGAGATGCTGAGTGACTCAGGAAGAAGGCGTGTAACTTTAATTGTAATTGCTACCAATTCAAATCAATTCTAATTCTTTGAAATTGAAGCAAAAGAAATTATTGTTTGCCAATTCCATGTTGAGATTATCAAAGCCTAGAAGACATCAACATTGATTATATAAAATACTGGTTGCATGCCTTCATGCTCAGTCACGTCTGACTCTGTGACTCCGTGGACTATAGCTCACCAGGTTCCTCTGTCCACGGGGTTCTCCAGACCAAAATACTGGAGTGGTTGCCATGCCCTTTTGCCAGGGGATCTTCCCGACTCAGGGATCTAACCTGCATCTCCTTCATTGCAGGCATATGCTTTACCCGGTGAGCCACTGGAGAAGCCCAAAATACTGCTTATGTTACAGTATTGAAGAACTGAAAAGAAGATGTGAAAAATTGTTACCGATGCATCCATCATACAAACAACTCCAAATATCTCCCAATATTTCTGATACCACAGTTTTTAACTCTGGATTCCAGAGACATTAAAAATCCCTTTGAACCAAACTACCTGTCTCTCAAACAAAAGAAATGAATGGAAAGTTATAAAATTAGCAGCCAAATTGCTGTTTCTTGGAAAGAGAAAACAAACACTACCTGATGAAATTTTCGATGTATTGCAAGGGTCTGACCAATCCCAGAAACAGGAATTACAAGAATTCTATTAGTATAGGTTCCTAGCTAAGACTCTATACCTGATAAAATTGTTGACCCCCAGAAAGCTATTTATTGGCACGATCATCAGGCTTTGTTCCACGGGGTAAGTGTCCATGTAAGTGTCTATGTAGAAGCAGCAGGAATATGAAGAATGGGAGGGAGTGTCAGTGGGCCAGAGAACAGACTCATTGCGAGATAAACCAAGTAAAATATCGTGATGCGTCCTGTCCTTACTCCTGTGTGTTACTGTGGACTGTGTTAGTCGCTCAGTCCTGTTCAACTCTTTGAGACCCCATGGACTGTAGCCCACCAGTCTCCTCTGTCCATGGAATTCTCTAGGCAAGAACACTGGAGTGGATTCCCATTCCCTTCTCCAGAGGAACATCCCAACCCAGGGATTGAACCCTGGTCTCCTGCCTCGCAGGCAGATTCTTTACCATTTGAGCTACAGGGAAATCCTAACTCCAGCATTACAGTTGCCTCGAATACTTTAATTGTCTGCTTCATGTTTATCCTCTCCATCACGCTGTGAACTTTCTCAAGTCAAGGATTTTTTAAACCTGAATTTCTCAAGAATGGTGGTTCTAGTAAATTCCCAATGAATGATTGTAGAAAGAAGGGGTGATAGAAGTGACGAACATCAATTCTAACAACCCCTCAACACACATACACACATGCACACAGAAACATGGATATTTGGTATCTAGGTTAGAAAATTGAGATCCAAGACATTTAACTGACTCACGCAAGGACCTTCAGCCTGTTGGCAGGTCTGATTATAAAAGGAAGTCTCTGCATTTGTAGACCACTTACTTTCAAAAACACTCACTCTTTTTCCCCTCTGCAATCATTTTAATATCTGTTGAATTCTCTTGCTGCTTTCCTTCCAAAGAATACAAACAGCCTTGCACTAAAATTCATCTACTTTAGTCAAACACATAATAAGGAATCCATTCATATTCTGAAATAAATACAAGGTGTATATGCATGCTGTGTGGAATACTGCTCACTGAATTCTCAAGGCACAAAAGAGGGAGAGCAGTTATGAAAATGTTTCTGCCTTAAAACTAAAATCTTAACAGTAACTAAGAAAAATTGTTACCTGTCTAATAATAGGCTACTAGTGCCTTTCTATAAGGAAATCGGTAAAATATGCTTTCCTGGGAAGGGCCTCTGTGTCACAAACACACTAACAAGGAGATTAGATGCTTTGCAAACTTCTTTAGTGAGGAGACTGCTCATTTATTTTTTAATGGGCATTTCTGTTTCCTAGCAACCAGAAAGTACCGCATTAATCCATATCTGCTGCTTACGGGAACAGATAACTCAGGTGCTATCTATGGCAGCTGAGCTGTGGAAGAAAAGGAAAAAGGCAACCTGAAAGAAATTTATCATTTTTTTTTTGATCTATACTGTTGATTCAAATTATATGATCCCTGCTCAACTTTCTTGGGCTTGCAAATCACCAAGCTGAAACCAGACCGTGTAGGTATTCTATAGTTATTAAATAGGAAAGACTAATAAATAACTTTAAAATATTTTCCTATTTTTCTTAATCTGAATGAGTATGATTATTCATTTCAAAGCTGATTTCACATCCAGAAAGCACTTTCTGGAATTATAGACATGGCAACATGTGTCAGGACATAGAAGTGTCACTCTGCATGCCCGGCATCAATGGTACTAGAGACATTTGGGAACAGGAAGTCACACTATCACATCCCAGCTTGCTTTTCCATGCAAATCTGGGCTTAAACGCCATGGAATTAGCATCTCTGGACCATCCATTGCTTGCCAAAGCTGACTCCTCATAAAACTCGACACTCCTGTCTTATGCCACATCTCAAAGTATCTCACCAACAACAGAACTACAAATATTCCTGTGAAATTCGTTCAGGAATTAAAATTCAAACTTGCGTGAATCTAGGCATCATACAATGTCTTAGGAGTGCAGTTTGAATGAGCAGCTTAAAAAATTTTACCTATCTATCTTAAGGAAATAATGCCATCATCTGGATCTGAAAAGTACTAAAATAATTCTTTCTGAATTAAAATTAGACTTAGTGTAGCCCGTTATTAGACCAGTGTAGGTTCTTGTTCCTTACCTATCATGCTATCACCCTGCTCCTTTCCTAATTTAGAAACTACATTTTAAATTAGTAGATTAAAAACATCAAAGATCCCTGGTAGTCAACTCTGTCTAAACATAGATTTGGAAGAATAGTATCTGAAGGATAACACTAGAATGATACATCTGAGTAAATTTGCTTTAAGATTATTTTCTTTCATGGTTATGTCATACAAATTTCTCTTCAAATTACTATGAATTAAAAATGCTAAAAATTTGGTTAAAAAGCAAACACTAAACAATAATTTAATCAGTTGAAATACAGTAAGTGAGGGAAATATTTATATTGTACACAGAAGAATTTGGACATGAACAGAATGTCTATTTTTGTGATTTTAAACTAACATTTGACTAATACATTCAGCTCATCATTCCAGACAACATAAGAGTTTTTACAATGCAGTTGAAGAGGAGGAAAACTTTTCCTTTCTTCTCTTCTAGGTTCTTTGGCTGATCTAATGATTAAATTAACCTAAGACAGGGCTTCTCAAGTGGTGTTAGTGGTAAAGAACCCTTCTGCCAATACAGGAGACTTAAGAGATGCTGGTTCGATCCCTGGGTCAGAAAGATCCCCTAGAGAAGGAAATGGCAACCCACTCCAGTATTCTTGCCTCGAGAATTCCATGGATAGTGGGGCCTGGCAGGCTACAGTCCATAGGGTTGCAAAGAGTCAGACAAGACTGAAGCGACTTAGCATGCATGATGCAAGACAGATTGCTGCTAAGTCACTTCAGTCGTGTCCGACTCTGTGCGACCCCATAGACGGCAGCCCACCAGGCTCCCCAGTCCCTGGGATTCTCCAGGCAAGAACACTGGAGTGGGTTGCCATTTCCTTCTCCAATGCATGAAAGTGAAAAGTGAACGTGAAGTCGCTCAGTTGTGTCCGACCCTCAGCCACCCCATGGACTGCAGCCTTCCAGGCTCCTCCATCCATGGGATTTTCCAGGCAAGAGTACTGGAGTGGGGTGCCATTGCCTTCTCCACAAGACAGATTAATAGGACACAAATTTTATGGAAACTCATAGAAAGAGAACACTCAGTGAAGTGACCAAAGCAGTCAGTTTTATGTCTTTTAGACAAAGAAACAATAAATTGGTGAGGATCTACCATGCAAAGAAGTTTGGGCAGGGGGTAGTAAGTTGGTGAAGAAGTAACACTGTTTGTTTATACAGCCTTCTCAGCCCTATATTCTCTGTGTCTGGTGATAAGGTCACCTTCTACCTCCAGGCAATCGGAGGGTGCCTTTCGCAGATGAGATGTATTATTTCCCGCTTCCAGGGAGACAAAGGTTTCTTCTTGAACCAGGCGGCTTCTTAAACTCTAATTCAAAATAACCCATATACCAGAGTCACATTTTGAGGAGGCCCGCCCTGAACTTCATCACTCTGTAACCAGTGGTTTTGTGAGGAATTATGATAGGATCTTACTGATTGAGGCAAAAACATCAAAGAAAATCTGAAGTAGTCACTGTCTTTTCAGTCTATTTGACTAACCTGCCGTTATGATCAGTGATGAAATTTAATGAAGTATCGTTTATTCTTTACCATGTATGTGAAACTATGCGCTATGTTATGTGTGATATAGAAAGCACACAGATCACTTAGACAAGACCCTCATAGTTATTAAGATTGTAATGTATTTGTAGCTAATTTTTAAAGCCTACCATCAGTGGCTTATCCACTCATTCATCCCATATAGTGTTGCCTGCTGCTGCTGCTACTGCTAAGTCGCTTCAGTCGTGCCTGACTCTATGCGACCCCATAGACGGCAGCCCACCAGGCTCCCCCATCCCTGGGATTTTCCAGGCAAGAACACTGGAGTGGGTTGCCATTTCCTTCTCCAATGCATGAAAGTGAAAAGGGAAAGTGAAGTTGCTCAGTCGTGTCCAACTCTTAGCAACCCCATAGACTGCAGCCCACCAGGCTCCCCTGTCCATGGGATTTTCCAGGCAAGAGTACTGGAGTGGGGTGCCATTGCCTTCTGAGCACCTTGTAAAGTGTATCCTGGCCAGGAACACAGGAACAGGTAAGGCAGGAGGGATTCACACTGCAAGGGATGTGCTGCATTCAGAGAGAGGTGTTTTCTAGCAGAACATGAGAAATGTTATACATGAGGTATAAACAAGTGCTTTCGGAGCCTAGAGGAGAAGCAATACGGTAGTATATTAAAAAGTAGTTTGTGTTATTTTGCATGGCAAGCTGTTCTCAGGGATTCATAATTGCAGTCACAGTGGCCTCCTGTGGCGGTAAGATATTTTTACAAAGTAATATCCTTTAGTTATTCTCAAATAAAATTTTACAACTGATTCATACACATTTTCACACTTACTCTAGGGTATAGGAAGTGACAGAGAAAGCCCAGAAAAGCCCTCCTCTTCATCTCTGCCAGTAACCTAGAATTCTTTCTCAAAGATTTCAGAAATCCAACTGAGGACCACGGGTCAAAGTAACCACATGGGGGTTCTTTCCCAGACAAGCCAATTCTTTCTTGACCATAGTAACCAAAGATATTTTTCTTCTCTATTTCTGCCATGGCTTAGGTTTGTTATTGTTGGTGTTTTTCAGGGTATGAGTTGTCTTTTAGTCATCTGTGCAAGCCCTTTATGTTCACCAGATTTCCCTGAACAGCGTTCCCACCCGGAAAATCGTTAAATAAGAAAAAGTGCAGTTGACCTCAAGGAGCCTTCGTCTGACCTCAAAATGAAATCAGTGCCAGCATCGTCGAGGTGGCTTATTCACTCCTGATATTTCAAAAATAAGGTCCCTAGCTTAGGCAAACGGATATTTATATAGCAATTTACTGAGCATCTGAAGTGTCCTAATTGAATTGCTGGTTATGAAATGGAGAAAAATAGAAAGAAAAAAAGCCCCCGTTTTTATCTTCTTTCAATCTGGAGAAAATGGGATGGAAGATACAGCTGATAAGCAAATGTGTGCACATTGGATGGTGAGTACTGTGAACAGACAGTCAGTGTGAGGGGAGAGTCACTTTACACACTTTTCATAGTGAAGTTGTAAATACCTACGTGAGCACATTACAATATTTCTTTCCTTTATTGCTTTTCATCTTATTTTCTTAGGCCTACTGATTTTATAACAATATTTTATAAAAGAATGGCAGTTATTTTCAGGAAAATTATCGACCTTAATGATTTTAAAGCCAGAGAACAAGAAAGAAGTTTAAAGAGGGCAAAGAAACAAAGTCATTCAAAACTTCAAGAGAATCAAATATTCTTCTTTCAAAAGTCTAACTTGGTTTGATAGAAGGTCCCTATTTAAACATAATCTCCTGGGTTATTGTTATTTATAAGTATTGTTAAATATTATTTATAAGAAGCAACATCTCAAACTATTCTCAATCCTCTCATAGAAAGTGAAGTCAGTAATAATTTGTATTTATTTTCATGAATATCCATGGGAAAATAAAAGAAAGCAAATGAGAAAACACAAATGTCTGTAAAAAGGATTACAATATCATTATACCTACAAATTATTTTAATTAGAAATATAAAGAAAATATTTAGCTTTATCTTGAATCAAGAAGATTGTTTATTTTTAGTTTGATGCCCACTGTTTAAAAAGAAAAACCACCATTTTAGAAGTTTCCAAATAAACAGCTCATACCAGATATTACTAGTGATATTTAATCTATTAATATTTATAATTGACATTTTTCCAAACTCAAATATATTTCTTTTTCTTTTGTAAGATAGAGCATCATTTATAAAACATATTCTCCAAAGTACTAAAATCCTATAAATATGAAAAAGTCATCTTAAGTATTTATCTCATTTAAGGGAAAAAATGATCATAACCAGTGCTCAGTATAAACAAAACTGCAATTAAGCCCAGTTGCAATGAGAAAATAATTGAAGCAGCAAAAAGCTGGAGAGTGAAGGGGCTGAAAAAAAATCTTTCTTTCTCATGAATTTTATACCTTACTCAGCAAATCTGACAAACAATTGCAGAATGTTGTGTGTTCTGTGTATGTTTCTGCTTTCTTAAGTACAGAAGTCATTTATGATAAGTTTGAACACTTGTACACATCTCAAAGTCCAGCGCTGATGCTGCAGAATAAACAGTGGTCTTCATAAATCTATATTGTAAGAAATGGTTACCAGTGATGGTCTCCAAAGAAGTTTGCAAAGAATCCGATTGTTAAGTGGTCAATTTGATGGCAACAAATGAAAAATTCTGAGACCCTGCTTCCATTTTCTGACCTGAGCCAATGCTGACACAGACAGCTGGCGGTTCTTGCGGTCACCAGGCTGGTGTGAATAGAAAGTGACAGCAGTGTGCTACTTGTCACATTTGAATGAACAGCTACGGTGACAGGAAGTCTTTACATGTCAGCACGATAACTGTGGCTCTGTGAGAGCCCAAATTCCATGTTATTTTCCCCTGGAGGGAAATTGGTACCTGATAAATAGACTTCTTTCAATGAAGTCAACACATATTTATTGAGAATCTTGGGCCATAAAGAAGGCTGAGTGCCGAAGAATTGATGCTTTCAAATTGTGTTGCTGCAGAAGACTCTTGAGAGTCCTTTGGATTGCAAAGAGATCAAACCAGTCCTTCCTAAAGGAAATCAACCCTGAATATTCATTGGAAGGATTGATGCTGAAGCTCCAATACTTCGGCCACCTGATGCGAAGGGCTGGTTCACTGGAAAAGAATCTGATGCTGGGAAAGATTGAAGGCAGGAAGAGAAGGGGATGGCAGAAGATGAGATGGTTGGATAATATCACTAACTCACTGGACACTGAATATGAGCAAACTCTGGAAGATGGTGAAGGACAAGGAAGCCTGGAATGCTACAGTCCATGGGGTGGCAAAGAGATGGGCACAATTTACTGACTGAACAACAACAACCACCCTTGGCAAACACCATGGTTATCCAGTGGTTGATGGGGTATATCAGTCCCTTACTCTCAGGGAGCTTTCATTCCATTGGGAGAAATGGGGAAGAGAGACATCACAAAGAAGCTGAATCCTTAAAGACAATCTCCCATTATGGTATGTGCTATGAGGGAAGCAAAACTAAGAGGGGTAACAAGACAGAAACACTGGAGTGCCTTGAACTCAGTGGTAAGGATAAGGCACCTGAGATAAGAGGGCAGAGATCAAGAAAAGGAACATTCCATGGGGCAAAACAGCAGGGCAAGGTCTTCATTAACAAACTTTGGACAATATACAGCCTTGAGGTACTCCTTTTCCCATTTGGAACCAGTCTGTTGTTCCATGTCCAGTTCTAACTGTTGCTTCCTGACCTGCATGTAGGTTTTTCAAGAGGCAGGTCAGGTGGTCTGGTATTCCCATCTCTTTCAGAATTTTCCACAGTTTCTTGTGATCCACACAGTCAATGGCTTTGGCATAGTCAATAAAGCAGAAATAGATGTTTTACTGGAACTCTCTTGCTTTTTCCATGATCCAGCAGATGTTGGCAATTTGATCTCTGGTTCTTCTGCCTTTTCTGAAACCAGCATGAACATCTGGAAGTTCACGGTTCATGTATTGCTGAAGCCTGGCTTGGAGAACTTTGAGCGTTAATTTACTAGCATGTGAGATGAGTGCAATTGTTCAGTAGTTTGAGCATTCTTTTGCATTGCCTTTCTTTGGGATTGGAATGAAAACTGACCTTTTCCAGTCCTGTGGCCACTGCTGAGTTTTCTAAATTTGCTGGCATATTGAGTGCAGCACTTTCATGCATCATCTTTCAGGATTTGAAACAGCTCAATTGGAATTCCATCACCTCCACTAGCGTTGTTAGTAGTGATGCTTTCTAAGGCCCCCTTGACTTCACATTCCAGGATGTCTGACTCTAGGTGAGTGATCACACCATCATGATTATCTTGGTCATGAAGATTTTTTTGTGTAGTTCTTGTGTGTATTCTTGCCACGTCTTCTTAATATCTTCTGCTGACACAATGTGGTCCACTAGAGAAGGGAATGGCAAACCATTTCAGTATTCTTGTCTTGAGAACCCCATGAACAGTATGAAAAGGCAAAATGATAGGATACTGAAAGAGGAACTCCCCAGGTCAGTAGGTGCCCAATATGCTACTGGACATCAGTGGAGAAATAACTCCAGAAAGAATGAAGGGATGGAACCAAAGCAAGAACAATACCCAGTTGTGGATGTGACTGGTGATAGAAGCAAGGTCCAATGCTGTAAACAGCAATATTGCATAGGAACCTGGAATGTCAGGTCCATGAATCAAGGCAAATTGGAAGTGGTCAAGCAGGAGACGGCAAGAGTGAACATCGACATTCTAGGAATCAGCAAACTAAAATGGACTGGAATGGGTGAATTTAACTCAGATGACCATTATATCTGCTACTGTGCACAGGAATCCCTCAGAAGAAATGGAGTAGCCATCATGGTCAACAAAAGGGTCTGAAGTGCACTACATGGATGCAATCTCAAAAACGACAGAATGATCTCTGTTCGTTTCCAAGGCAAACCATTCAATATCACAGTAATCCAATCTATACCCCAACAAGTAACGCTGAAGAAACTGAAATTGAACGGTTCTATGAAGACCTACAAGGCCTTTTAGAACTAACACCCAAAAAAGATGTCCTTTTCATTCTAGGGGACTGGAACGCTAAAGTAGGAAGTCAAGAAACACCTGGAGTAACAGTCAAATTTGTCCTTGGAATATGGAATGAAGCAGGGCAAAGACTAATAGAGTTTTGCCAAGAAAATGCACTGGTCATAGCAAACACCCTCTTCCAACAACACAAGAGAAGACTCTACACATGGACATCAACAGATGGTCAACACCGAAATCAGATTGATTATATTCTTTGCAGCCAAAGATGGAGAAGCTCTATACAGTCAACAAAAACAAGACCAGGAACTGACTGTGGCTCAGATCATGAACTGCTTATTGCCAAATTCAGACTCAAATTGAAGAGAGTAGGGAAAACCGCTAGACCATTCAGGTATGACCTAAATCAAATCCCTTATGATTATACAGTGGAAATGAGAAATAGATTTAAGGGCCTAGATCTGATAGATAGAGTGCCTGATAAACTATGGAATGAGGTTTGTGACATTTTACAGGAGACAGGGATCAAGGCCATCCCCACGGAAGAGAAATGCAAAAGAGCAAAATGGCTGTCTGAGGAGGTCTTACAAATAGCTGTGAGAAGAAGAGAAGTGAAAAGCAAAAGAGAAAAAGAAAGATATAAGCATCTGAATGCAGAGTTCCAAAGAATAGCAAGGAGAGATAAGAAAGCCTTCTTCAGCGATCAATGCAAAGAAATAGAGGAAAAGAAGAGAATGGGAAAGGCTAGAGATCACTTCAAGAAAATTAGAGACACCAAGGGAACATTTCATGCAAAGATGGGCTCGATAAAGGACAGAAATGGTGTGGACCTAGCAGAAGCACAAGATATTAAGAAGCAGTCTTTAGTTTCCAATAAACTGTAAAGGAAGGATTATTATTAAGAAAACACATAAACCGATTCCAATCTCCCACTTGCTCCGGCCTCCTCCCTCTCCCCCTTGATATCCAGATATTTGTTCTCTACTTCTGCATCTCTGTTTCTGCTTTGCAACTAAGATTATCTATATACTATCGATATTATGTATAAAATAGATAACTAATGAGAAACTCCTGGTTAGCTTAGACAACTCTACTCAGTGCTCTCTCGTGACCTAAATGGGAAGGAAATCTAAAAGAGAGGGGATATTCGTATATGTAGCGTGGATTCATTTTGCCGCACAGTAGAAACTGACACAACATTCTGAAGCCTCTATACTTCAATAAAAGTTAATTTAAAAAACACAAAAATACTTTGGGTTACACTTAGTTCTTCATTATTTATTACATCTTTTTTGCTGTTGTCTTTCATTCCACAATTTCCAGCAGCAGTCTTTCTCCTAGGATACATGCTTAATTTCCCTCTCACCGAAAATTTCATCTCTTACCCCAAGCCCATTTCATTCCAATACTCACAGAAAATAAAAATATATCCCTGCAGATCTGGAGAAGAGTTGCCAAGTATATTCAATTTATTCCACTTATGTATCTAATTTCACAGGATTAACCCAATTCCAGCCTCTCCTCCTTGCTGAGAGATGTGAAGACCTGTTGTACAGTCTTAGTACATCTATGCTTATGACTACATTTCAAGTGGTCCATGAATCATCTGCTATTTCCCACATATCTATTTTAGACTCGCCAAGGGAGAAGCAGTTCTGAAATATGTTGTGTTAGCAGTACTTTTTTTTTTTTTTTCAAATGACATATGCCACCTAATCTCCTCTGCCACAACAGGAAATCTGGACCCTTTCCCTGTCAAAGCAGCATCCACTTCTATCAATAGAGTTCCCGGAGCATCATTCAGCAACAGGGTATTCCACTACCCTGAAACAAGCAATACTGAGCACCAGCAACTCACACTTGGTGGTATTTTGAGAGTGAGTGCACCATTCTCCCCAGTACATGATGTCGGATGGATGCCTCCTGGATAGATCAAGACTCCTCCGTGTTTTCTCCTCTGACAGCACACTGTCAGACCAGACCGCTAGAATTTCAAGAGCCTGGGTTTTATTTTGAAGGTTTGGCTTCAAACTCAGCTCATTGTTTGTAGATGTTGCTATCAAACAAGTGAGTTTTAAGGAATGAAAGTTTTAAGGATTGCAAGTTTTAAGGACAGCATCATGGCATTACCTTGCCATGTAATAAAGTCCATGTGTAATATTTTTTTCTTAAGGCAAAAGTAAACAGTGAAAAAGCATTAGTTGCTCAGTCCTGTCTGACTCCTTGTGACCCCATCGTCTTGAGCCTGCCAGGCTCCTCTGTCCACAGGAATCTCCAGACAAGAATACTGGAGTAGGTTGCCATTTCCTTCTCCAGGGGATCTACCCAACCCAGGGATTGAACTCAGGTATCCTGCCTCACAGGCAGATTCCTTGTCATCTGAGCAACCAGGGAAGCCCCTTCTTAAGGTAAAGTGTCTTCAACTAGGAAAAAAAATAATACTTTGAGATCAACTAGTACTTTTCTAATCTTTAGCTTATATTGCTTTTGTGGGAGAGTGTGTGTGTGTGTGTGTGTGTGTGTATGCAACGAAGGATATCTTCAGAGGAATAGGAGAAAGGTATAGCCCGGTGTACACTGAATGAAGGATGCTGCAGACTGAACAACTGTGACAGACACCACTAAGGCTCCAGATTACTTACACAGAAAGAGAGGAACCCGGGTGGACAAAATGACTGAATCAACTATTGACTCCCTATTAGAGACCTAATATTTCAAAATTATGAAACCAAAGCAAAATAATTTGGGATACCTGAACATTCACATATAGTACTTTCATTGTCATTTCCTCTGTTTTTTTTTGTTTTTTTTTTCTAGAGAGGCTAGATACTTTGACTGCTACAATCTTACAGCATCTTTGTCTGAGGTCAGCTCCCTCATGGGCTAGGATAGAAATCCTAGGATAGACATCAATAAACACAGGTACATAATTTAGGATTTTTGATAGTCACCAAACATTTGCTCAGGTTTGTGTCTGCTGTGAAATTAATAAGACCTAGGCAAAAATATCGGAGAAGGCAATGGCACCCCACTCCAGTACTCTTGCCTGGAAACTCCCATGGACGGAGGAGCCTGGAAGGCTGCAGTCCATGGGGTCACTAAGAGTCGGACACGACTGAGCGACTTCACTTTCACTTTTCACTTTCATGCAATGGAGAAGGAAATGGCAACCCACTCCAGTGTTCTTGCCTGGAGAATCCTAGGGATGGGGGAGCCTGGTGGGCTGCCGTCTATGGAGTTGCACAGAGTCGGACACAACTGACATGACTTAGCAGCAGGCAAAAATATTGTAGTTTTGAGTATGTGTGTGTGATATGAACAATGAAATTGCCCACATTCGTGCAGGCAAGCAAGCCCTAACTACTTCGCATTTAGAGCAGGATCATGGCTAATGTTGCTCTTGGAGGGAGGGTTTATACTCATGATACTCATGGCAGGACTGTTGAGGTTGGAGGAGTAAATGGCAACCCACTCCAGTATTCTTGCCTGGAAAATCGCATGGGCAGAGGAGGCTGGCGGACTACAGTCCATGGGTCGTGCAGAGTCTGACATGACTGTCCAATGAAGCCTGTGTGTTGAAGTGATGATGGACTTTGCAATAAAATGTGGTATGTGGTTCAAAAAACAACAGAAATAAATGTGCTGATAAAGCATAACTGCATGTCATATAAATGTGATAGATATCAGATTGGATGAGACAATGATGGAAAATATCTCTAGAGAAAATTTTAAAAAGGGGGTGAAATTTGGCATAAATCCAAAACAGGGGTGAAGCAAGTGGGGGGAACCACTTAGAAGAACTAAAAGGAGCATTCAGATTCAGGGAAAGAAAGCTTGTGAGAAAGCACAATTCCTGGGAAGAGTGTATTCTAGGAGAGGGTCCTTAAGAGTGTTGGATTATGCAGAGCTGTCAAGAAAAACAAAGAGTCAGAGAAAGGCACTTGAATTGATCCGCTATTTGTAAAATCCTCAACTGCCACTCAAATGATCCAGGGCTTTCATGATAAGCCCTAGTTAATGACGGGAGCTTCATCTGCAATGCAATGGAGATGGAGGGAGAATCCCATTTAATACAGTTAAGAAACTGACATTTATCACTCCATTCCCTACCATGCAGAATCTGCTAAAATAAAATACCCTGACATTGGGAAGATTGTGGAAATATGAACACTGGCTATGAAAGTTCAAAATGTGACATTTGTTCAAGAAGTTGTCATAACATTTTATAGATATCTCCTTTTAAAAAATGCAATTTCAAGGAGACTTCTCCCAAAATAAAAACGTCTTCTGTAACAGCATCAGGTATAAAGCAGTGTCTATTTGGGGAACCAATGTGGATGTCCACCCCAGGGGAAAGAATCAGCCCCCACTTTCCACGCTCATCTTGCTGAGTTGTGCATATACCTACAACCCTCCACCCCATGCCAACCCCCTTCTGTGAAAACACATGGGACCTTCTCTCTAGCCGCAAGCCACAGTCTCATGTTTTAGCTGATTCTACACATCAGACTTATGAAAAAGAACTGACTGCCATCACAATTCTTTATGTCCTCAACTTCTTACATGACTTCAAAATCCAGCTTATGGCTCTAACCCTTTATTCAAACCATGTTTTTCTTAACCGTCTACTGGCAAATTCAATGCACTCTATTTTTCCTTATGTGACATTATCCTCTGCAGCACTTGACCTACAAGCTATTTCTTGTTTTGGCTGCTAGGATGTGATGCTTTCCTCATTCTTCTCCCTACATGCACTTTCTCTCTATCCTTGAATGGATTCCAACACATTCCCATCTCCTCACAGCCAACATTATGGGCTTCCCAGGCGGCTCAGTGGTAAAGAGTCCACCTGCCAATGCAGGAGACGAGGGTTCGAGCCCTGGGTCAGGAAGATCCCCTGGAGAAGGGAATGGATACCCACTCCAGTATTCTTGCCTGGAGAATCAGTGGAGCCTGGCGGGCTACAGTCCATGGGGTCACAAAAGTGTCAGATGATTTAACAACTAAACAGCAGCAGCATAGCCAGTATTATCAGTTTTGCATTCTTCTTCAATGCTCTCTCGCTCTCTCCATTCCACCCCCAACCCACTGGCAATCTTACACATGGCACAGATTTATCTCTACCATGTCTATGTGATGTTTAAAGGAAAAAACTACACGGACGAGATGGACAATTTTTTTTTTAAAGAACTGCCTCAAGGGGAATTTGCTTCTCTATTAACATATATTGATTCTAAATCCAGCACCTGATCGGCTGTATAGATTTTTTTTTAACCCTCTTTTTTTTTTTTTTTTTTTTATCAATTTTCCAGAGAAAACACAAGCCAAGGAAGACAACTCTTTCGGTGAGTTCATGAAATTTTTGATTGCTGAATGACCATCAATGCCAGGTCCCTCTGTTGGGAACCAAATCATGACCAGGAGGTTGCTGTTAGAGGAGTTAAGTGATTTTTAAATGACATGTGAAGCTCTAGTGGTTGGATGAGTCATAGTTCTCTATTTTACAGTGATTTTTATGAAGATAATGAGGACGAGTCATTAGCAGCAGAGACTGTTCTTTCTGCCAGAGGACACTGGAGGGATCCTGACAAACCCTCAGGATGTGGTCTCCTAACTCAGAACTTCCTACCAGTCACCTGGTGGGGCTTCATCATTATAACCCTTCCTTGCGCTAGATCTGTTTTCATTGCCAAAAACATGGCTATAGGTTAATTTAGTCACATTTGGAGCTGAGCTGATCTTATAAGACATCTGACCTCTTACGGGGATTTAGAAAACCACCTAGTTCTAGGAGCACACTGAATGATCACTGCCAAGATGGGTAACTTGGGGAAATATTTAGAAAATAGCTCATATCACCTATTTAGTGTTGTTTTATTAGTCCAAAATTTCATATTTTCATTTTCCCTCAAAAGCTGTCAGATATTTCAAAAACACCTGTATAAACCACACTCATTCCTACATGTTGAGCTCCAGACTATTTATTCAAACAACTTTTGACACATTTCCAGCAGGTTGCAATAAACAGAAACTTAAATGAAGGCACATTCACAGTCAGGTCCATTGTCTCCTGCCTTCTCCATCCCTTCCTCCCAGGCTCTAACAATCCATATCTGTCTTCTGAACTTTCTTTTTTTGAATATTGCTATCAATATCTTACTATGCTTTGAGACATCACCATCATCTTCCATGTCCAATCTTCCGTTTGTCCTTACCCTTGACGTGTCTCTAATCCCACGACATCCATCATGGTTCAGGTTCACATTACTTGCACCGAATCATGTAATAACCCTTTTCATGGTCTCCAGATTCTAATTTCTATCCAATCAATCTTTCCAAAACGCTAGAGCCAGCAGAACCTTCCTCAACTACAGTTTTATTTCTATTACCTTCCTTTGCTAATGTCTTTATTGGCTCCCCCTGGACTTACTAAAATCTAAAGTGTCAAAAAGAGAATAATTAAAACTCAAGCTCAATTAGACAGAGCCAGGTGTGACACCTAACTATACCACCTTTCAGATTTGCAACTGACCTGAATTCCCTCCTTTGTAGTACAGGCTTAAAGGTACTACTTACTTATCTCATAGTTTATTGTGAATATTATGCTGGGAAAATGTAAAGTGTTTAGAATAGTACTTGGCATATATTAAGTTGTTAGTATCATTATGTAAATTATTCACCAGAGTGTTGAAGGCTTATGGTGATTTGTCTCCAAACAAAAGTTTAAATTTGAACATCCTTAATTAATATTTTAACCAAACTGATCCCCAAATAGATTATCAGCAGTCATGTCACTTTTCTGTTTTCATTATTTTCTTGTTACATTTTCTTAATATAGATGCTAGCTTATTTACTTATAAATTCTACTCATTTGTTTAAATCCAGTGCATAACCATTATCTTGAAGAGTGTGTGTGTGTGTGTTCAGTTGCTAAGTTATGTCTGACTCTTGTGACCTGATGGATTGTAGCCCACCAGGCTTCTCTGTCCATGTGATTCTCCAGGCAAGAGTACTGGAGTGGGTTGCCATTTTCTCCTCCAGGGGATCTTTCCGATCCAGGGAAAGATCTTGCCTCTCCTGCATTGGCAGACAGATTCTTTACCACTGAGCCACCAGGGAAGCCCCACCTTGAAGAATACAGCTTCCCTGTTGGTGTCAGTCAGAGTAAAAGCAGTATTGATAACAATAACTAACGTAAACTGAACAGTTACCCCTTCCATCCTCTGCTTTAAGAACTCCACATATATTGCAGCAGAGTCAGCTTCTGCGGATTCTCGTAGCATTTTGATAGCTCTAACTCACCTCGTGTACTATTGGCAGAATCAATCATTTTTATAAATCTTGTTCAGACAGTGTCATCTTCTTGCTCAAAATCTTTATCCTGAACCCCAGTGACACTGACAAGGATGATGCGAATTCCTCAACTGTTGATTCAACCCACCGCCACTCATTGTTCCAGTTTCCTCCTGGTCCCTTGGACATGTACACAAGCACTTCTCTCAAATTCTCCCAGGCTCTACCCTGCACACACGTCTTGCCTTCCAGATGCTTCGTCTCTGCTCAGTTGATCTTGCCTCCCCTACCTGGTTACTCTTGCAATTTCTTCACCCTATTGTTCCATCTGTCTTGTCTGGCTTTGGGGACTATGTCAAGTCTACCTCCTGGCACCATCTTTCTTAGCTCCAATCCCAAATGATCTCACTCCCTGTGTACAAAAGCACTGTTTGCATCACTCCCTTGGAAGCTGAGAATCCGAGCTTTCAGTGAGTATTTTTCTGTATGTTTCTTGCTTCTTGAAATAACTCAAAAGCTATTCAAGGACAGGGAGCATGTTTTCTGCCTCTTCACAGACGCGATTCTAATCTTGACCAGGTGACACATCATCATCTCCCCTTTGGCTCTCCTTCCCTGGTCACCTTCTCTCTTGGCTAAGCAAAGAGCCCTCAGATCCCAAGGAAGGAGAATGAGGTGTTGAACAACGAGTCACAGATCAGCTTTCTCATCACAGAAGGCCTTGAATCTCACACCAGACAAGAATCTTAAAAGCCAAGCTTTGTAGAAATAAAACTCTGTGTTTGTCTGGAGTCATTAAGCTCCCATTTGATGGACTGAGAGACAGGCTTTGCTATACTAATCATGGACTTTAAGGAGGAAAAACTTTAATAAGACTCTAGCAGGAGATGGAAAGCCTATGCCTTCAGGTTTTCAGTAACTGGGGAAAAAGAGGCCGATTAAAAGAAGGCACGGTCGCAACAGAGAGATCTTGTCCTACCCTGTGAAGTTCAAGTCGTAGTTTATGGTTGTTCAGTTGCTAAATCGTATCCAACCCTGAACCGCCTGGACTGCAGCACGCCTGGCTCCCCTGTCCTTCACCATCTCCCAGAGTTTGCCCAACACATGTCCACTGAGTCAGTGATACTATCAGCCATCCCATCCTGTCACCACCTTCTCCTTTTGCCTTCACTCTTCCCCAGCATCAGGGTCTTTTACAATGAGTTGGCTGTTTGCATCGGAAGAAGAAGAAGGGAAGGTGAGAGCATGTCCCAGTTATGGCAGGTTTGGAACACACCGTCCTGAAACCTAGCGTCTTAAAGAGCTTGTATCCTCAGCCTGGGCAGGCTCTGCTCCACGCTGTCAGCTGAGTCAACACTGCTGGGGCCTGGCATCTTTGGAAGGATGGTGCCTGGGCTGGAAGGACTTCAACTTCTGGGGGAGGTAGAGGAGCGCTCCTCGGCATTAATCTCCAACCCTGAGAGATCTCTTTGCCTTGTCTCTCAATCTGATAAATTCAAGATAGCTGGACTTCCTATATGGAGGCTCAGTTGAAAGAGAGAGAGATTAAAATCAATAGGCATCAATAGAGAGAGAGATTAAGAGAACAGGTAAACCCAGCTTCCTCTTGGCTGGCTAGCCTGAAAAGTGATGTATCCACTCTTTAGACAAGAGTCTCTAAGGATGACCCTTTTGCAAGGGAAGGTTAAATACCACTTTTGTATAAAGAGTATCAAAGTATCTATGGATGCACTCTAAACCATCTCTTCAGATGAGTAGTGGAGTGGAAATCTGCAGAGGAAGCCCACTGACCCACTGCCCATTGCTAATCTTGCAGGAGACAGCACCCAGGTAACCTGTGCCCCACTGCAGATGGGGCATCATCCCTGGAAACAAGACATCACAGTCTGGCTGGACAGAGAGACAGCACCTCTAGAAGCCAGCCCTTCCCAGTGCAGGCAGGAAGGGTCCTGAGGTTCCCCCAAGCCTCTCGATGGATGCGCCAAGCAGCTGTAGAGGGGGAACAGTAAACAAGAAAGAAAAGATTTCCAGCACAACTGTAGGGCAGAGATCAAATGAGAACTGTGAGTGCTTGCCAGTGCCTGTAGGAGGTAAGGTGTGGAGGGACCACATAGGAGGAAGAATTGTCAGGCGATGCCAACAAAGCTCCAGGCAGCTAGCAGGGGAGCCACCTGGTGGGCCACGATGATGATACCCACTCCAGGACCTACTAGAGATCAGGAGACCCTCCAAATCCCATGTCAAGTGCTGTGAGCACACATGAACCCCTACTTTTCACCCAGACCTCAATTTGGGGAGAAGGCAAAGGAGACAGAACTCTGAGACTGAGTGTTTACTGGGGACCAAGTTATTTGAGCAAACTCTGGAAATAGTGAAGGACAGGGAAGCCTGACATGCTGCAGTCCATGAGGTCGCAAAGAGTCAGACACGACTTTGTGACTGAAAACAAAAACAAAGTTATTTGATTTATTTCATCCCTAAAAAGGAATTGAGCTTAGATAGTTAAAGTTTATTTATGGAAAGGAAAATGTTAAGTCTAGGAGAGACGGTTCTCATTTTTTTGGTATCCACTGGGGTGAGGCTTGTAGAATAAGCTGAATCAAATATAGAATGTAAAAAAGCTATACTGTATTTTCTTTGTACATCTCAGTTAACGTAAGTAGATTTTCAACACTGGTGTGAATATATCCACAGCACAACATGCTATGAATGTCTTACATAGAGAACAGAGTCCATAAATATGTATTAAGTTGGTCCTTTAAAGATTTTGCAAATGCAGAGAATCCCAAAAAGTATTCCAAGAAGTGAACATTTATTAAATGCAATCAAACTCAAAATGTGTTTAAGAAGTTCAACAGAAACGGCCTTCCAGCATCACAGACATTATTCCTGCAGTGAGTGGCCACAGAGAAGACACCCTGCATGTTAGACTGTCCAGGGTGAAGGGCGTGGACAGGCTTCCTTGGTTCTGGAGCTGCAGGGGGCTGGTGCTGTCGGCGGTTTTGCAACCAGCTCTGCCCCAGGGTTGGCACTGCTCTGACCATGGCCCACTTGCTCCCTTGGTGGCTTAGTGATAGGAGCCTCGAATGCTAGGTGACGAAGCTCCATGTTCCTAACTTCCAGGGTTGTGCACACGCCTTTCACCCCCATAAAGGAAGGCTTGAGCCTTGATGGGAGGAACTTGTTTAACGTCCTTAGAGACTAATGAAGAACCACCACCTTTTCTGCCCGACCCCGACCTCGCGTCCCAGAGATGGAAAATGCCCTTGGCACCTTTGAACCTCAGAGAGGTCTGAGCTCCTTGTCCATGTTCTGCCTGTGAAACGTAGAGCTAGCCACTTTCTGCACATCTTCCATTTCACCTCCTTTCTAGCAATCTGGTATCAGTTCCTAATCTCTCCTCCCCAACCCTTCCCCTTTTGAAATATTTTCTGCGAGAATTGCTGTTGGTTTTCAGGAAAATGGATCCCTATTGGCCCATGAAAGGGAAGACCACAAAACTGGTGCAGACTTAAAAAACTAGCAACTAAAAATGAGACTCAGACGCAGGAAAGCTTTCTCCCATTTTGCTTGCTCTCAGGGAGTGTGGATGGCAGAATCTCCCAGGGCGAAATACTCTGGAGAGTTGTGTTGGTTCAAGGGGGGCCCTAGCTCCTCAGAGCCTGTGCTACAGCCTCCGGAAGGGACGATCTGAACGCCTAGTTGAGTACCACCCCCAGCGCGTGTGCTTAGTCATGTCTGCCTTTTTGTTTCCTTACACTGTAGAGTCAGCCCACATCATCCAGACTTCACCCAGGAACCGGGGTGAAGGGGTCACACTCTATCTTGTGCAGCAATGATCTATAAATCACACTTACTCTTGCAATTGATTTCTCACTGGGCCACCTTGACATCACAGAATTTCCGACACGGTTAGTCTGCTCAGAATTCACTTCATTCACTCAGTGTGTGTTTTCAAAGTTGCAATAAATACCAGGAAAGTTTTTTATGTGCAAGATAATTTTCTGTAATCTCTGAAACCATAGCGATGTACCAGGCTATAGATCAACATGATGGGGAGGGGGCAGTAGGAAAGATGGAAATATGAGTGCACCTCCAAGGTCTGGTGGCAAGAAAATGTAATTCTCTAAAGAATGATATTCCCAACCCAGGGACTGAACCCAGGTCTCTCTCATTGCAGGCGGATTCTTTACCATCCGAGCCACCAGGGAAGCCCAGAGAATGATAATTTGGAAAAGTTAGGAAGCTCCTCTCCCCCAAGTGCCCTATGAAAACAGGACAAGTAGACATGTCACCAAAAGGGGGACCACAGGACAAGTAAGCAGAACGCCTGTGTTAGTCACCAGACAGAAAAAAAAGAAGTAAAGGCAAGTCAGGATTTCCCAGCGTGAGAAACGAGTACAGAAATAGAGCTCTGGGCTGGAGCCCACAATGGGCAGACTGTCGCCCCTCTCTGCTTCCCTCTATCCGTTACTCCTGCGCTGTGTTTAGTTGCTCAGTTGTGTCCAACTCTTTGTGACCCCATGCACTATAGCCCACGAATTTCCTCTGTCCATGGGATTCTCCAGGCAAGAATATTGGAGTGGGTTGCCATTTCCTCCTCCAGGGGATCTTTCTGACCCAGGGATCGAATCAAGGCCTCCTGCATTGCAGGCAAATTCTTTACCATCTGAGCCACCAGGAAAGGCCAATTTTGTGGTATAATTACCACTTTAATTCCACTCTCCAATTTTGATTCACATTGTCATTAAGCTTCTTGATGTAGATTTGGTCTTACATGGAGTAACCAATTGGAGAAGGAAATAGCAACCCACTCCAGTATTCTTGCCTGGAGTATCCCAGGGACAGAGGAGCTGGCTGGCTGCCATCTATGGGGTCGCACAGAGTCCAACACAAGTCAAGCATCTTAGCAGCAGCAGCAACAGGAGTAACCAGTGGACTTCCCTGGTGGCTCAGCTGGTAAAGAATCTGCCTGCAATGCAGGAGATCTGATCCCCAAGGTTGGGAAGATTCCCTGGAGGAGGGCATGGCAACCCACTCCAGTATTCTTGTCTGGAGAATCCCCATGGACAGAGGAGCCTGGCGGGCTACAGTCCAAGGGGTCGCTAAGAGTTGGACACAACTGAGCGACTAAGCACGCATACCCTAAAATTGCACAAACATTATTTTTTAGTTGCTTGGGGCCTGGATAGCAACTATAGACATTTAAAAATGCAGATATAATAGGAGAAGAGCAGAAATAGTTAGTTGCACATGTCAAAATCTGTGCCTAGCTGACAACAGGATTGTATTTATATTTTGCTTGAGCTTAATTCCTTGCGTATATTTTCAGACCTATAAGCTGCCTCAAAGGTTCACATGGATGTCATCTATGGGGTCACCTTCTGAGAATAGTTATATTAACTTCTTATTGGTCAATAAACTCTCTCCAATTAGAAGTTCAGATGTTTGAAGTCAGGGGTTTGGGGTTTTGTTTTATCCCCCACAGTATCTACAAGAGTGCCTTACAGACTTACATAAAGGTATTCTATTGATGTCCTTTAAAGTAATAGCTTCAAGCAGAGTTTGCTAAGTCACTTCAGTAGTGTCGGACTCTGTGCAACCCCATAGATGGCAGCCCACCGGGCTCCCCCATCCCTGGGATTCTCCAGGCAAGAACACTGGAGTGGGTTGCCATTTCCTTCTCCAATGCATGAAAGTGAAAAGGGAAAGTGAAGTCGCTCAGTCGTGTCCGACCCTCAGCGACCCCATGGACTGCAGCCTGCCAGGCTCCTCCAACCATGAAATTTTCCAGGCAAGAGTACTGGAGTGGGGTGCCAGTGCCTTCTTGGAATTTAGATGGCTACATGTGGTCAACTATATGATAGCTTCAGAGGCGTACAATAAGCTCAAGCAACAGGTAAGAGGCAATTCAATCCTGACATGGGATGAAAAACGACCTTTGTTTCAAGAAATTAGTCTTAAACTATTTTAAAAAGATATTTCCTAAAAAATCTCCCCTATGTTTAATATCTTTATTGAGAAGTTATTTATATACCATAAAGTTCATCCACTGAATCTCGTATAGTTGGGTACTTTTTGTATATTCACAGAATAGTGCAACCATCACAACCAAAGTTATGTACATTTCCATCACTACAAAAAGGCACTCCTCCTCCATAGGTGAGACACCCTGTACTTCCCATTTCTCCTGACACAACTTCATGTCTATTTTTGCCTCTAGCCCATCCTGTACACTGGATGAATGGAATCATAGGATGTATATAGCCTCTTGTGTCTTGTTTCCACCAGTCAGCATAAAACCTTCACCATTCATCCACATAAATCAGAATTGCACTCCTTTTGTTGTGGATAATATATCATTGTATGGATATATCCATACAATATCCATTGCATCATATATCCAATGTATGGATATACCACATTCCCCACTTGATGGGCATTGGGATGGGTCCCACTTTCTGTCTATATCTTGCAGCATTTTAAAAGATGCCTTTGCACAAACCCACAGAGCCCGCTTGCGCTTTCGCACTTGGAAAGTGTGAAAATCAGCCTCTTCTCCAACCTCCAGCACAGAAGCTTCCCAACTTGTTGGCAGGGCAACCGCCCAAGCTCCTGCTGCAGTTACTCTAAAGATGGACTTCCATTTCTCCCAGAGCATTCGGTGGCATAATCAAGATAACATTTGGGGGTCTTTTCTGTTTTTTTCTTATTCATTGGCTGAATCCACTTCACCGATCATCTTCATGATATTACAGAATAACAATAAATACTTTCCAAAATTGAACACAAAGAGCCCCAGTATGATAGAAAAAAAATCTGTTTCTCTCCACAATGATGTCATTGTCTGTTGGGGAAAATAAGCACAGTCAAACTTTTCTCTGCACTCCACGTTGTATTATAGCAAAGTGACCTACACTAAAATTTAAGAAATTTTGTGAGAAAGAAGCAGCTCTTAAAACACAAACTTGCAAGTAACAAATCAAATGAAAAACCAAAGCCCAAAGCCCAAAACTAATAAATCCTCATTACTCTGTATTTTGTTAGTTTGCTTGCTATGTATTTTAAATTTCTTACTTGCTGCTACTGCTAAATCACTTCAGTCTTGTCCGACTCCGTGCGACCCCATAGACGGCAGCCCACCAGGCTCCCCCATCCCTGGGATTCTCCAGGCAAGAACACTGGAGTGGGGTTGCCATTTCCTTCTCCAGTGCATGAAAGTGAAAAGTGACGTGAAGTCGTTCAGTTGTGTCCGACCCTCAGCGACCCCATGGACTGCAGCCTACCAGGCTCCTTCTTCCATGGGGTTTTCCAGGCAAGAGTACTGGAGTGGGTACTGCTGCTCAAGACAGGGGTGTGGGCCAGGAGCTGAGCCTGCTGACTTGCTACCCCCAGCCCAGGCCACTTGAATAGCATTCTTACTTGCTAGTATTTTCTTTATCCAAAGATGGAATTTTAGCGTACACATTCACATGCACGTACACACACACACATGTGTTCAGTTTAGTGAGTAAAATAAATTCTTGGGTTCTTCCTCTCTATTCCTTCCTTCCTTGTTTTTTTCTTCTCTGTCTGACTCTTCCATCTCTTTCTCTCTCTCCCCTGACTCTCTCCTCCCAGAGCTGGTTCACAGAGACTTTTTCCCCAGGCCATGTATGAGTTGAGCTCTCACTATGCTTTCACTGATGTCTCTGGGAAGGATGTCCAAGTGTGGGGAAGCAGCCCAAGGGACGTGCCGAAAATACAAGACACATCAAAAAGCTGAATGGGTTGGGGTTATGAAGAGATATTTGAGAGCAACTATATGAAATTCCTTTCAATCTCAGTATGCAGAAAGTTGGGGAAATGACCAGAACCAATTAAGCTTAGGTTCTATTGTGTGCAATGAAAAAATAAAATACAAAAAAGTGGTGAAATACAGGAGGAATTTTTACCTTACACAGATGATAAATCTAGAGGTTAGGCATCTATTACTAGCATGAAGTTTCCCACATCTTATGCAGAACTAAGCTGTGACTGTTCCATTCAAGCCACCCAGAATTTGTTTCTGTCCTCAGATGAACTCATGGCACAAGATGGTTGCTGGAGTGCCAGCCATTATAGCTATATTCCAAGCTTTAGGGATGAGAGAGAAGGAGGGCAGCAAGTGGCATACCACATAGGTAAGTTAGCATCTTTTAAAATCCTGAAGTGGGTCCTCAACACTTACTCAAGCACTGTGACTGTGACTTTCTGGGAGTAAACCGTCTGCCTCTCATGTCAATCTCTGTATCATGACGTCTATGGATCCCTCAGTCCCCTCTGGTCTTTATTCAGTGATCCTCTCAGGTGCTGCTAAACCATCATTCAAGTCTACAAGTCTCACCTCATATTCTACACACTTATCAGGGTCACATGGGAAGCAGCCTAACATTACATGAAAGCAAGAGAACATTTGTGAAGCTGGTTTAGATCTAGATGCCTAGATAAATCATGGGAAGTTCCAAAACTCGGATTTCACCTTCTCCCCAGACATTCTCCAGGAAGAAGAGTACAATCCCTGCTTCTGGATGCCCCAGACCCATCTAGAGCTTTATTGTCACTCTCTGAGGAGTTTGGTCAACAGTGGATGGAGAACGAATCTCTTTCTCAGGAATTCTCAAAAATAAAATCCTTTATTTCCCTGGGATTCTTCTCTTAACCATATCTGTGAAATATATTCTCTACTGGGGGCCAGCTTAATTCTGACTACAACTTAGGTTTTCCTAAAGTTGCTAATCCTGTTTGTGATATTCTGTCTCATGATTGGTATTGACTGTTTATGAGTTTCTGGAAAGTGAGGATAGGTTTTGATGAATGCATAGTCATTTAATCATGCTGTTGTTGTTGTTATTTAGTAACTAAGTTATGTCTAACTCCTTGTGACCCCATAGACGGAGGCCCACCAGGCTCCTCTATCCATGGGATTTCACCAGGCAAGAATACTGGAGTGGGTTTCCATTTCCTTCTCCAAGAGATCTTCCCTACACTGGAATTAAACCCACGTATCCCACATAGCATGGGCAGGCAGATTCTTTACCCCTGAGCCATCTGGAAAGCCACATTTAATCATATAATCAACTATAATATGATTTCAATATTCTTATGAAACCACCATCTAGTAAATGAAGGCTTAGTTCCTTGAGAATTAAATATGAAGATGACCCCCCCCTCCCCGCCCCTGACCTCTCCTCTACTTTGTCTCTTCACCCAGCAGTGTGGCCTACTAGGCATGTTCATCACTAAAACACTCATTAAGTGTGAAAACTGTTTGAAAACAATTTTGCTTTTCTAGTTGTGGTTCAGCTTTCCTTGGGAAAGAACCCAAGATTACTTTGAGAAAACAACATTCTTTTGATTCTGAACTTCAATTCACACATCCCATCTAAAGTTCAAGGACTGTATTTTAGTTTTTTTTTAAAAAAAAAAACCACTAGATAAACTTTAAAGGGATATCCTGAGGAAGAGTAATTACTTTGGAATTGATTCTGCTGTTCAAGTGGCTTCTCACTTTAGAGAAACAATTAAAGCTTTCCACTTCTGGGCCTCGGTTCCCAGAATAATTGGGCGTTCGAATTCCTTGGGATGCACGTCAGAGATGAAGGTGAGATGGGCACAGAAGATCACTCTCAGCAAACGTCGTTCTCTTACTGTTCCCCTGTGCTCCTGCAGCAAGCTGTAAATGACAACATGCTGTGTGAATGCCAGAGTCTCGCAGGCTTTGACGGCTGCATGCACATTTTTGCACATTTAGTCCTACACATCCTAAGGTAGTTTAGACTAGATGTTTGCAAATCCCAGACTCTTGGGACATGCAGAAGGCATGCAAAGGGAATCCCAAAGTAAGGAACATTAATTCCCCATTCTGTGGGACACACACGAAGCAGCTGGACACAGATGTTGACCACAAGCCCCAGGACTAGTATTCTTATCTGGGAAATCCCATGGACAGAGAAGCCGGCGGGTTACAGTCCGTGCAGTCACAGTGAGTTGTGCATGACTGAGCAATGAACCAAGAAACGAATTTCCCATTCTGTGCAAGCAATTGGATGTGGATACTGGTGGCCACAAGGTTCAGGGGGAATCTGAAATTACAGGATGTTACTTCTACCCCCTACCATTCTGAATATATCTTACCATGGAAACTTTTTTTGTTGTTTCTTCATTAAAGGTTTAGACAACTTATACCCACATCCAGAAAACATTCATAGGAATAGTAATATCAGTGTATATACTGTATCTAAATACCAAGTTATGTTTACATAATGACACTGATACCACAGATATACACCTGGATTGAAAGTCTCATAGAATAATTTCTTCATCAAATAAAATCATGATACTGGAATCGCTGAATATAGCCAAATTGCTTAATATCACCTTTTGAGGTTTGAGTCAAAACTTACTGCCATACATTTATTTTGGTCAGTAATTTATATCATGCTATAATAAAAAAAAAAACACCTGTGGAATTTTTATTATTATTTCAGCACAAGAGTTCTGCTAATGACACACTGAGTTCCTGTCCAGGTCAAACACTGTACTTAAGCAATGGCATCAAAAATCAGGATTCTCTGTTCTCCCCTAAATTATATGCTACACTGCCTAGCCTGTTTCAGAGTAGAGGAGTACTAAATTAAGTTTCTAAAAATATCTAGTCAAGGCAGGCATACTGGACAATGTCAATGCATGTTATCGTTAAAACATGACAATATCATTGAGGAAGCTTCATTTGTTTCTGATCCCTCATCCTCCCTTTCTCTCTTTAGGTAACACTTGGAAGAATGCATGTAGTTTAAGACAAGGGCTTCAGAGCACTTCTCTGGCGGTCTAGTGTTTAAGATTCTGTGCTTTCCATGCAGTGGTGATAAAGAACCCACTTGCCAATATAGGAGATACAAGAGAAGTATGTTTGATCCCTGGGTCGGGAAGATCCCCTGGAGAAGGAAACGGCAACCCACTCCAATATTCTTGCCTGGAAAGTTCCATAGACAGGGAACCTGGTGAGCTACAGTCCATGGGGTCTGAGTTGGACGTGACTGAACACAATGCTGGGGTCCCTGGGTTCAACCCCACGGGCTGCATGGAGGGTCCAATTAAAAGGAAAAAAAAGAAAAGAAAAAGACGCTGTTTCCAGACCTCCTCATTAGAGTGAAATAAAGAATATGAAGAAATCAAAGATCACAATGCTTTTTCCCCCCACACTCAAACACACCCAGAATCAGAACAGAAGCCAGTTCAAATAGGCAGAAAGACATCTCTCATGGGAAGCTAAGCAGGCACCTCTACGCTTACTTTAAGGAGATAAATCATCCTCTTCTCCCTTCCAGACATAGAAGTTCCGATAAGGACCTGGAACTTCGCAACACGGCTCGTGAGGACCTGCCCTGGGCACTGGCCCCGTCATGGGAACTGCCCCACCGCTTACTGCCTGTTGAGCGTTTGGCCTCATCTAACTCGAGGGTCAGAGTCTTCTACACGGATGACTCCTCATTCTTCTGCACATGTTTCCTCGTTTGGTTCCAGGACATAATATTCTCCTGATTTTTCTCCCCCTTCATCGATTTTCTTTCTCGGGAACAGTTTGGTGGCCGCCCCTCTTTCCCCCCAATCTCCTATATTGGAGCGTCAAGGTCCGCTTGCGTTGCTCTTCTCCATCCTACCCCCTCTCATCCAGTCCTGTCTCACAGCCTCATACCGTGTATATACTGACAATTGCTTTACGTGTACTGTAAGCCGTGAGCTCTCCTGAAGTCCAGACTCATCTACCCAACGGCCAGCACGATACACAGCCTGTGTATCTAACAGACATCCCGAACGACAGGTGTGCACTCGGAGAGCCTCGTCTCCTTCTTCGTATCAGCTCTGGGTTTTCCTCTCTCTGATGATGGCCAACTCTTCCCTCCATCCTCAAGGCCAAATCCTTCGTGGCATCCTTGACTCATCTCACTGATTTCTACTCTACAGCCAAGGAAGAAGAAGAAAACCCTTGGACCTTTGACATTCCGCTTCCTAACAGCTGGGAGGCCCTTTTGGCTCTGTCTTTGGGATGCAGCTGGAGCCCAGTAATGCGGGTTCACTCCCGTGCACCATGCTGATCCAGGCCACGATGACCTCTCACCTGGACGAATGCAGGAGACTTTGAGCAGCTCTCTCTATGCTGGTCATTTGCTGGCTGCTCTTGAAGGAGCATCAGGACCATCTTGGCAAGTATCAGATTCTGCCACCCCGCTGCTTTTCATTCTGCTTAAAAGTCCCACTGTTGCCCTGGGTGACTGCACTCCGATGACCTGTCTCTGTCTTTGCTGCCCCTTAACTCTTGTCTCAGAGCTTCCCAGGTGGTCCTGCTGGTAAGGAGCCTGTCTATCAATGCAGGAGATAAGACTTTGGGCTGGAGGAGGAAATGGCAGCCTGCTCCAGTATTCTTCCCTGAAATTTTCCATGAACAGAGGAGCCTGGCCATGGGGTGGTGAAGAGTCGGCCATGACTGAGTGACTAACACTTCCTCTTTCAGGAGGTGAACAGGGTCCACTGCGCCCACACCAGCCTCCTCGCTCACCTACAGTACTGCAGGCGAGGCCCCAAGGCAGGGCTTGAGCTTCCTCTTGTCCTGTGAATGCAATGCTCTCTTCACAGATGTCGCTGGTTATTTCCCACTTGTGCTTCTAGAGTCTGCGTAAAGGGCATGTCCTTGTAAGTCCTACTCTTACTACTTTATGAAAACTGTAAGTGTGAGTCACTCAGTCATGGCCGACTCTTTGCGACCCAAAGAGGGCTCTTTGTAGCCCACCATGCTCCACTGTCCATGGTATTCTCAAGGCAAGAAATCTGGAGCGGGTCATTATTTCCTTCTCCAGGGGATCTTCCAGACCGAAGAATCGAACCAGGGTCCCCTGCGTTGCAGGCAGATTCTTTACCACCTGAACCACCAGGGAAGCCCTGAAACTGTAAACGTTTCTCCAACCCTTCTTTTTTCTCCTCTGCAGTTTATGTTTCTCAAAGCCCTTATCAATCTTTAACTAACCCTGTGATTTCTATTATACTTACTCACTACACTTACTGATCTGATGTGTAAGAACATAAGGGTCTCAAGGACAATCCCCTTTGTTTTGTTGAAGGATATGTCCAACAAGTAGAAGACCATACAGAGCACAGATGGATGAGAAATACTGAACGGTCAAGGGTGCTGTGAATTAAATTCCCCAAAATCAGAAATGTAAAAGCTTAATGGGCAAAATGAAAGGAGGGTTAACATAAAGCCTTATATCTCAGTGTCCCCTATGCTGGGTCTCTTGTTCCTTCTCTCCCTTCCTAGTATGTGCCTAGTTTAAAGAGCTGCACTCAAACAGCTCTAAAGCCACAGCATTGACAGAATAAACAGATGAACTCAAAACTACTTGGAAGTATCCATAATTGGGGGTTTCCTTTCTTTATTTCTCTTTGCCTGCTCTTTTTAGAGAAGCAATCTTTAGGTATTCATAACTGAAAAAATTCTTTGGACTTCCCAGGTAGCACTGTCTCTGAGATCCAGAGACAAGAGATGTGGGTTTGGTCCCTGGGTCAGGAAGATTCCCTGGAAGAGGAAATGGCACCCCATTCTATTTGTATTCTTGCCTGGAATTCCATGAATGGAGGGGAACACTTTAGGCCCGAATAAAAACAGACAGACAAATTCATGATGCATCCTTTGAACTGGCTACATTTAACAGGAAATTTTTCAGCAAGCTCTGATCATAAGCAGCTATCTTATTGGTTCCTATGGAAGACCAAGTTAAAATCAGAAAAGAAAATGTGGCAGCTAGCCTTAGGGACTTCCTAACAGGGTGATGAAAGAAGAAAAATTAGACCTAAAACAAAAATCCAACATAAATTCCCCGTCTTAAAAATTGCTCTCCTACAAATAATCAAGAAATCGATCAGCTGGACCTCAGTGTTCAAGGACTAACGGAAACAACTGTCTTGAAAACTATGCAAAACCAGAAGCAAAATTCTCGATGTGATATGAAGCTGTTATCTTTAGCAATTCCGAAACCAATTTTCAAAATCCTTATAGATATTATAAAACATAAAGATATTGGAACAAAATTGTCCTGTACTTAAGAAAAAAAGGAAATTTTAAACAGCAATTACCCTGAAACCCTTGGGGGGGAAAAAATCTTGAATTCCTTCTTTGTCTCTTGAAGTTATAAATCTTATCATCTCTTTGAAGTATAAGCATAGCCCACAAATGCCTGAGAGTGAAGGAAGAAAAAAGGAAAGAGGCCTTTTTAAAAATTCAAACTGCAAAGGGGATCTCTTAACCAAACGATACACCACAGTCACCACAAGATTGCTGATCAAGAGCAAAAGCAAAACTTAAAATTCTTCTCCACGAATAGCAATGCTTTAGGCATCTAAGCAAGTTCAGCTAATTAATTCCAACTGTAATTTGTAAAATAGTAAATTTTGATTTGGGGGTAGTTTGTCCAAAATATCAAAAATAAATGTATCTGACTGATGACTCAAGTTTTGAATGAAAGCTAAAAGAGTTCTCTGTGTGAATGTATGCCTGCTTATGTATATACATGATAAATGTGGTATTTTTATACCTTCAGATGATATTGCCAAAATTAATTTCTAAAAGAACTCCACTTAATTAGATTAAAAATAAACAAGCACTTAAATGAATTAAGATACAGCACAAACTAGCCCAAATGCTTCACAAGCTCACATGATATAGGATTAATTTTTAGTAAATAAAAGCTAGTTTAAGTTTGTTGGTTTAGTTCATACAAACATGTCTTTAGAAATGTCAGTGTAAATATAATTCATTTATCCTATGTAAGTTCTAAAAGTCAAATAAGCACATTTTATCTCTATTACAAAATTTATTAGCAGATATATACATACATACATAAGATGGCTAATTGCTTTAATGTTTTCTAAAGTCTTCAGGAGTAATCTTTGTGTGATTGTTAAGAACACATACATTAAGCGGATATAAACAAGTAAGAGTTTTTGGGTGAACGTTTAAACGAAAACTGTCTTATGATATATTTACTTAAACAGTTTTCCCAAATCTCTCTGGTAACCTATACCATTAGAATTTTGCTAAGTTAAATGATGAAAATTCATTGACAATTGATGACCTTTTCCAAATAAGATAAAATAATAGAACACTAATTATTGAACATAGGTCTGTCTACTGTTGGCTTCCTATTGTAGAGAAACTGAAGACAAATTTTGAACTGTGGTGCTGGAGAATTTTCTTGAGAGTCCCTTGGACTTCAAGGAGTCCTAAAGGAAATCAGTCCTGAATATTCATTGGAAGGACTGATGCTGAAGCTGAAACTCCAATACTTTGGCCACCTGATGCGAAGAACTGACTCATTAGAAAAGACCCTGATGCTGGGAAAGACTGAAGGCAGGAGGAGAAGGGGACAACAGAGGATGAGATGGTTGGATGGCATCACCGACTCTATGGACGTGAGTTTGAGTAAACTCCAGGAGTTGGTGATGGACAGGGAAGCCTGGCATGCTGCAGTCCATGGGGTCACAAACAGTCAGACGTGACTGAGTGACTGAAATGAATTGAAGACAAATTTGAGTCTGTGAGTCAATGTCAGGTCCCACCTTGAAAGACTGAACTGTTTAAAAGAACTTTGTTTGTAGCAATTATAAAGAGGGAACTGAGCAAAATTAAATGATGATGGAAGTGGTGAGGATGGGGGCCGTATCATACTGGCCAGAGAAAGACAGGTGGGCATAAGAGGTATAATATACCCACTGTCTGAATGACTGTCTGCAGAGGGCTTTACCTTGGTTTCTATATGAATAAGCAGTTTAAAGTTTATTTTGATATTTTGTACTTTTGAGATACCTCTCATTAACAGCACTGATTATTCAATAATTTATCTTTGGGGTAACATGACTGCCAGTTTTTCTCACATTTGGGGGCCTGGAAAAAGTGCAGTTTCTTGCTGAATAGAAATTTCCTCACCTTTATCTTAGACCAGTTTGATGATAGCCTTTTCCAATAGCCCTGTTAGTAGAGTCTTTGTTAACCTGAGTCAGCACTTGTTTACACTGCTGTCCTTGTCAAACACGTGTTCCATTTTAGACTTCCCTCTCAAGGAACTGGAAGGCAGTAGAAATGATTATCATTTTAATACTTCTAGTCTGAAACTATCTGACAGTTGATCAGTTAATCAAAAATATATTTGAAATTAGGGAATAAAAAAAGTGATACAATGTTACACACCATATTTCCAAGTAAAACACACATGCATTTTCACTTGCCAGCCTATTAGCTCAGGGCCAGAAGCTTCCTTTGAGTTTGAGTGCATATACTGAAGTCTGGTCTAGTCTATCTTGAGTATATTGCAGCCTATAGCATCTTTATGACTTCTAGTTCCATTTTCTTTTATGTGGATATTATGAATCAATCTGATTTCAGATTCATATAATGAATTTGTGCAGGTTTTCTTCAGTCTCTTAAATTTTCACTCATACATAAATGGAGTTTTCCTTTCACTTGTTACTATAAGTTTTTCGAAACCATTTGACATAAATTTTACAGAAAAAGATCTCTAGATTTTCCTTCACTGTTTATCTCTTGAGGTGACATCTGATTTCACCACATTAAAATAATAAGCTCAGTCACTACAAATGGCGTTTTGAAGAAACAAAACCATCTCTTGGTGAGACCAGGGATTGAACCCAGGTCTCTCGCATTGCAAGCAGATTCTTTACCAGCTGAGCCACAAGGGAAGCCCACATATTAACTATAGGAAGCAGAAATTCTAAAACTCAGAGAGTAAAAAGCGCTTAGCTAGCCAGAAGCAACCATCTCCATGGAATAATACCAGTGTGTCAAAGAAATAGAAAAATAAAAAATAAATAAAGGACACAATCTGGGTTCAATGATCATCCATTAAGAGAACGTCTTCATTAACTCCAATTAACTTCTGGAATAATTATTGCCTTAAACTCTTCCGAGGGGCATAAGTTCACATTCCCAGGACCATGGCTGATGTATAGATGCACACAGGAACAGAGGTCCCAGAAATCGGTTAGCAGGCTTCCCCCGACACCTGCACAGACACACATTCTCAAATGTCCCTCACCTGCCCAATCACAAAGGCAGGACTCCTTAAACAAGCAGGTAATATCTTCTCAGGGCTCTCCTCCCAATTGTCTTCACACAAAACAGCCAGTTGATTACAGGCAGAACTCTTTTTTAATAACTCAGAGTTAATGCATCAATAAACTAGAAGTTGACCATGAATTTTTAATCTGATGTGGAAACAGGATGTCAAGATGTATTTTGCAATTGCTATTGCATTTTATTTTCTTTGTGATCAATACCTGGAGGGGGCTGTGAGTGGAGTGTAGACTGTGAAACCACTTGTTCCTATATGCTGCTGCTGCTGCTGCTAAGTCACTTCAGTCGTGTCCGACTCTGTGTGACCCCAGAGACAGCAGCCCACCAGGCTTCCCCTTCCCTGGGATTCTCCAGGCAAGAACACTGGAGTGGGTTGCCATCTCCTTCTCCAATGCATGAAAGTGAAAAGTGAAAGTGAAGTCGCTCAGTCGCGTCGGACTCTTCACGACCCCATGGACTGCAACCTACCAGGCTCCTCCTTCCATGGGATTTTCCAGGCAAGAACACTGGAGTGGGGTGTCATCGTATATGCTAGAGCCTAGGAAAATGTCCCCTTTTACATTTCAGCTTCTTGGAGGGAGAGAAAGAGAAGGAACAGGCAGAAGCATAAAATAATCATATTTTAAGCCTTAATCACATTTAAACAATCAATGCACAATTTTAGAATTTCAGTTTATTGGGTGAGATTCAGTTATCAAAGTCAGAGTTCAGAACCTCTTTTTTTAATTATTTATTTTAATTGGAGGCTAATTACATTACAATGTTGTAGTGGTTTTCGCCATACATTGACATGAATCAGCCCTGGATGTACATGTGTCCCCCATCCTGAACCTGTTTCTATAGGAAATTTTCTTCTTGAGAAATAGCGGTCCTCGTGAGAGTCACTAGCTCCCTCCGGTGGCCACTGTCAGGCATTACCACCTCTCACAGTCCCTGGGTTTTCTGTCCTTGGTCGTTTAAAACAAGTGAGCGAGCAGACGTTTTTGTTCCCAAAGCTGCAACTCATCTGAGACTTTCATAAATAGTTTAGACTTACACCAATTTCATAAAGATAATAAATTCCCCTTAAAAGTCTGAATCTCCAATACACTCGATAGATCTGTGCTCTTGGTTGAAGATGGCCACATCGTTTTTTCTTTTTTTGTGTGTGTGTGTGTGCGCCTCGAGCAAACCTTGAACCAAAAGCATGTATGTCAGCAGCCATCTCGAGATTCCGAACTGAAGAGGCTGACAGGGTTTGACAGCGAGTCCTGCTCTGCTGCTTCCTACCCAGCCGAGCAGAAGACCACAGCACCCCGAGCGCTAGCGGAGAGCAAGGGCGCGCAGACCACCCCTCACCCGGCGCATTAGAGGGCGGGGGGCGGGTCCGAACCAGACCCGGGGCCCGCGCGGCCTCCTTCTCATGCGTCCGCCACGGATGCGCGGGGGCCGGCCGCAGGGGCATGGCGAGCCGCTGCCCCCGAGGCACAGAAGAACAGACATCACACACGCTCAGCGGGGCTCACGAGAGACGCCTGGCGTCCGGTGCACCAGCGGGGCCGGGGGCACGCGTTCACGGAGCCGCCCCGGGGCTGTGCGCCCGCAAACCTGCGGAACCCGCAATCTCAGCAATCGGGGTCAAGTCTCTCCCTGTAGGAAGAGGTCTGAATCACAGCAATACCACTTTCAACTCCATTCTTAGAGACAGAAAATCAAAGTTCGGAGAGACCTGCTCCGGCTTTCTTCCAAAGTGAGCCATCCTATGTATTTTCAAATTTTTGTTCTAGAGCCACGCTTAGGTGAAGATAGACCCACGGTATCATCTCCCTGACTGCCTAGAGAGCAAACGTTTCTGTAAGAAGCCCTTCATCCTTAGTTAACTCCTCCGAATCCTGATGGGATTCTTTCCCTGTCTCCCTCCCTTTCTCCTCTCTCTCTCTCTCTCTCTCTCTCTCTCTCTCTCTCTCTCTCTCTCTCTCTCTCTCTCATTCTCTCCATGGTCCAGTTCCCCTTTCACCTCCCTGGTGCCTACATTCTTGGTTTCACCGGCCCCGCGATGAGCGATTTTCACTTGCCAACTAATTAGCCAAGTCCCCTTTCCTTCCCTTTCTTTGACAATCGATTTCTTTAATCCTTTCTCTATAGTCTATGCTTTTATTAAGAGGCTGAACAAAAAATTGGGAGCAGTTTACATGACAAGATATCCCAAAGGGAAGATGACATTAATATGCTTTGATGACTTGGTCAAACCAAGCAATGATTTCTGGTAGGTCATTGACAAATGTGAAAATACTTCTTACTAGGCTACATCACAGAAATCTCATTTGCATAAGTGCAACAGCAACGTGTGCATAGGGTGCACACGCAATTTTATCACCCCCAAAGTTTGCACAGAAAACCCACTTCTTGATTTAGGAATTTATAGAATCAGGAAGCTGGAGGGGACAGAGGACCTTCAACCGTCAGCTGGCCATGTGCCCTTCAACCAGACAGAGCGATGTCAAACCTTTCCTCTCATCACTTTCTTCTTTGACATCCATTGAAGAGGACAGTGATGTTCCAGTTTCTGCAGGGATATTGAAAAACTTCTCCTAGACTCCAGTAAGACTGAAAATTCTACCTTGAAAGTTCTCAGTCTTTGAAACAGCTACTTCTTTATCACGTAGCAGAAAGGAAGGTGTTGGCAGGGGGAGAGATCTCTCTTCATGGTAAAATGTCCCTGCGGATTAACGAGTGGCTTCAAAACTCTCTGAAGCTATGTCTAAAATTAATTGCAAAATGTAATAAAGGAAAGGGCTTTCCTGGTAAAGCATCTGCCTGCAATGCAGGGAACCTGGGTCCGATACCCCAATCCTGGGTCGGGAAGATCCCTTGGAGAAGGAAATGGCAACCCACTCCAGTACTCTTGCCTGGAAAATTCCATGGATGGAGGAGCCTGGTAGGGGGTTCGCAGAGAGTCGGACATGACCGAGCAACTTCACTGGCACTAAAGGAAATATTTTTGACTCATTAGTACATATCTATCCAATGTGAAATTGTATAAAGTTAAGTTGCCAAAAGGAGCTTGAGGTTACACCCCAAAGTACATAGCTGCCCCCGAATGCTGTCCTAGGTAACTGGTGATTGTCAGTCTGGTTCCACTGGAGAGGCAGTTAGAATAACTTTAGATAAGGATAACTGAGGAATTGATGCT
Organism: Capricornis sumatraensis; assembly: GCF_032405125.1. Lineage (NCBI taxonomy): Eukaryota > Metazoa > Chordata > Mammalia > Artiodactyla > Bovidae > Capricornis > Capricornis sumatraensis. The sequence goes on along the minus strand of NC_091089.1, from coordinate 7,829,338 downwards.
TTTGAATTGTGGTGCTGGAGAAGACTCTTTAGAGTCCCTTGGACAGCAAGGAGATCAAACCAGTCCATCCTAAAGGAGATCAGTTCTGAATATTCACTGGAAGGACTGATGCTGAAGCTGATGCTTCAAATATCCTACCAGAACAAAGACAAAAAATAAATTACTTTCCAGGTATAACTGCCATAGTAACTATTTTTACATTGAATTTGTATATATTGGCTTGTTTGTGTTTTATCATGTTTGCTGTTGTTCATACTTATGAAACTTTTTTGGACAATTTGCCTGTTTTTGAATTTTTTTAAATGAGAAACAGGGATCATGTCTTCAAATTTTACTTTCTCTGTGTGTTCTCTGTTTTTGTTTATCTGCCCTCATTTTTAGAATTTCTCTATCCCCACAAATTGTCACTTTTTACATCAGTTTAAATACGCTACACAAGTGTTTAAAATTAATTTTAAAGCTTTCACCTCTTATTTCACTGAACTGCAGAACTTGAATGGATCTATCAGATCCAATCTGATACTGATTTTAGAAATGAGGACCAGCCTGTGGTACCATTAAATCCATAATCAAATCACTGAAACTTATGACAGTTGCGGGCCTCCCTGGTAGCTCAGACAGAAAAGAATCTGCACGCAGTGTGGAAGACCCGGATTTGATCCCTGGGTCAGGAAGATGCCCTGGAGAAGAGAATGGCAACCCACTCCAGTATTCTTGCCTGGAGAATCCCATGGACAGAGGGGCTTGGCGGGCTATGGTCCATGGTGCTCACAAAGAGTCGGACATGACTGAGCGACTAACACATTCACTTTATGACAGCTGTTTTTGATCCTGTTTTTTTATTCATTGTTTTTTTATTTTTGTAACCATGGAGCTTCTCACATATTTTTAGAAATGTCTATAATTTTTATCATAATATACATTGCTTCAAAGTCTATGTCTTATTCATTATTAGACACAGAAGCAAATTTTCATTGGAAATGAATCACTAAGTTAGATGAGGCTTTTTTACTTTCAAATATTTTATTTATCTGTGTGTTAATACTATTTCATTTTTTTCTAGAATAAAGTAGGGCGGAGCACACTTTTATTTCTATTTTAGCATTTTTGCAGATTGGTTTAAAAACTTCTTTCAGAAAGGCAGGAATGGAACAAGTTTTAACAATGCCATTTATTTCTTTGAGCCCCTTTCAAGATATATTCCAAATATCAGCATGATCTATGATATAAAACCATTTTAATACTCTATCCTATGACAGCTTGATTAAGTTCTGTCAGGAAAAAGTTTGGAAGACTTTAAAATGAAAAAAATAAGATTATTTTGTGTTCTTTCAATGAAATGGTGGAAAGTCTAGTGACCCTCAGGCCTTATCTGATCTGTCTTCTTTTTCAGCTGACCTATTTTATAATTCTTTAAGTTGTAGATAATTGATAATAATGCTAATAATTATTTTTTCATGGACATTAAAATGCATTTTATTAGGCAGAGATTCAGTGAACAACCACACTTTGGGAAAGGGAGTCTCTGACAGTTCCTGCCCTGTGGACAGTGAGTCCTTTTGTATCAGTTAGCAAATTCATTTCAGCATTCCTGGTTGCTTGATGTGTGCGTCTACTTCTGGATTATTCTTTGCTGTGATTTTCCCATCGTATTGGCCTTGTCACTAATTAATGAGTTAAATAATACTCAGGCTATGCTTATTTTATATTTGTGTGAAGGTCACAATTTTACTTTCTTAAAAGTTATCTTCTAATAATTCTGGAGTTGCCAGTGGATTGCCCAGCAGAACCAGGTAAATTATATCACCAGAGGCGGAGAACCATGCCACCAAAGTGATTTCTAAACAGCAGCAGACCTGAATCTCTGTCTCTGTAGTTTTTTTATTCTTTTAATGCAACTTGTTTTGTTTAATTTGATGTTTTCTGGCTTGCATGTAAGCAATAAATTGCTTTCTCTTGGTAGGCACTTTGACCAGGGATTGATTTATGCTGGACCATTTGAAGATATCTGTAGATGGATGATAAAAATCTATTTTAAATAAGATGATAGAGAATCTAGTTTCCCAGTATTTTTGTCTATTTGTTCAGTATATTTAAAGTATATAACTAAGACCCAGTTTAGTGGCAAAATAATTTGTTCCATAGTCATTAAAGGTACTAATTTTCTCAGTCTCTATTCCAATATTGTGACATATTGATATTTAAGGTACAGATGTATTACACCCAATGCAAACAAACTCAGAATTCCTGAAGGCAGACTTTTCTTTCTAAGTTGGATAGAAAGAGACGGAGGATGTTGTCAACCAGCATGAAGCAGAAGCACACGCTGCGTTAGGGTTATTGTGGAGATGGAGTAAATACATGTAGAGCAATTAGAAAAGCACCTACAGAGAGCAAACACTCAACCTCGACAAATGTTCACTTTCATCCTTCACTTGTGTTCTTGATCAAATAGAATTTTGTCTCGAGACTGTTCAAAAGTTCATCCTGCATTGGATTTATCGAAACATGATATGATACTGGAATTTAAGGCATATTGTATTTGATAGTAGCCAATCAATAAACATTTATTGAATAAGTGGTATCTTCAAAGGGAAAAATTACCTTTTCTTTGGACAATGTTTTTTAGAAAATACTTCTTTATTATAAACTGGAATAAGTCAGCTTCTATATCCCATAATTTATATCCCTATTCATGTACAAAATAGTCAGAACACTTATCTATGACATCCCAGGTGTGTACGATTTCTGTCCTTTAGGCCAACACCTACTAACTTTTCAAATATTCTTTACACAATACAGGATTTGGTGCCAGAGAAGACTCTTGAGAGTCCCTAGGGCTGCAAGGAGATCACACCAGTCAGTCCTAAAGGAAATCAACCCTGAATATTCATTGGAAGCACTGATGCTGAAGCTGAAGTTCCAGTACCCTGGCCATCTGATGCAGAGAGCTGACTCATTGGAAAAGACCTTGATGCTGAGAAAGATTGAAAGCGGAAGGAGAAGGGGACAATAGAGGTTGAGATGGTTGGATGGCATCACCAACTCGAGGGACATGAGTTTGTGCAAACTCCAGGAGACTGCAGCCAGAACTTGTGAAAATGCAGAGTCCTCCAGTATACTGTAATAATGTTGTATCTTGTATATCTACAAGATTAATAGTGTCCTCAGCAAATATCCAGGATACGCTAAATGAGAAATTATTCCAAATGCTAAATAAGGACTTGTCTTGTCGTTGGTGCAGCTGAGTTCCAGTAAGCTTTATGTGATCTTCAATCATTTAGAATTATCCAGCCACGGCTACTCCAGTTAGTGGGAGTGCAGAAACTAAACACGTCTTGTTCTGCTCCGGACTGTTCAGTTGTCAACTATGTGTCCCCGCTGGCCTTCCTTATCATTTATTAATATATAAGCAGGCTAGGATTTAAATAAGTGGTTGCTGTATTCAGCTTCTGAATCAAACACAGCCTTTTCCTGACAACTGACCATATGGTGTCCACTCATTTTCATAAATAAATCTTCAGAACTATGGTAACAGGTTGATCTCTGAAGTACATGATATAAAATCTTCAGGCAATGGGAACTGTGTTATTTCCTTGAAGCAGAAGCCTCATCTGATAATAACAGATGTCCTGTTCTCTCCAGTAGAGGTCTCTCTTATACTTTCTCAACAATCTAGAAAAAAACAATGAACCATGATTCTTCAGCATCACTAACTCACTGGACATGAGTTTGAGCAAACTTCCTGAGACAGTGAAGGTCAGGGAAGCCTGGCGTGATGCAGTCTATGGCATCACAAAGAGACAGACACGACTTAGCGACTGAACAACAGCAAGCAACAATGTTTTTTTAAAAAAACTTTTCTACAGATGTTCAGTGATACTTAACACTGTCAGCTCTAAGTGTTTTTGGAAAATCAATTTCAAGTTGTGTCATCATCAGAGGAATATTTTCCTGCTGATTCTACATAATTTTAAATGAAGTTGGAGGGTGATTCTAACAAATAAAAAAGCTGCAGGAGCTTCCAGTTAATATGGATACTGACCAAAATGTTAGGAAAGACATGCTCTATATGCCTGGATATTTATTATCTCTATTCCCTTTCATTGAAGAGACAAGAGAAGATCCATCAGTGTTCTAGAAATGCAAAATATGCTGTTCACTCCTGCAGCAAGACTCGGAGTTTCAGCTCTTAGCTGAACTTAGGGTGTCGGTGGCACCTGTGATCTTCTTTTGATTGAGTAAAATGAGTCTTGAGAGCAGAGTGGGAAGTTGTTCGCTTGAAATGCTGTTTCTTTTACATTTGTTTACATGAAATGTTGAGCAAGACTATGTGTGTGTGGTTGAGAGGTGGTGGGGAATAGGGCTTAGCAATGCTATTCCTCAAAGGAAGGTTATTTCTCATCACTCAAATCTGTAAACTAACTCCCTCCACCACGCCCCCATTTCTTTGGGCTCCCCTGGTGGCTCAGATGGTAAAGAATTTGCTTGCAATGCAGGAGAGACCTGGGTTCAATCCCTGGGTCAGGAAGATCTATTTAAGAAGGGAATGGCATCCCACTCCAGTATTCTTGCCTGGACAATTCCATGGACAGAGGAGCCGGGCGGGGGGCTACAGTCCATGGGGTCACAAAGAGTTGGACATGACTGAGTGACTAACGCTTTCACTTTGGGCTTCCCAGGTGGTAAAGAATCCTCCTGCCAATCTGGGAAGCATACGAGATGTAGGTTTGATCGCTGGGTTGGGAAGATCCCTGAAGAACTGAATGGCTACCTGCTTCAGTATTCTTGCCTGGAGAATACCAGGGTCGGAGTAGCCTGATGGGCTACAGTTCATGGGGTCACAAAGAGTTGGCCATGACTGACATGACTTAGCACATCCCCGTTTTGCAGGAAAAGTAACAAACTTGATAGAGGTATAGTAAGAGAACTGAAATTAAACATCTGTGACTAGAAATGTAAAGTCAAGCCTGTATCACTCCCAAGTAAAACTCATTCCATTCTTTCTGTTACAGAGAAAATATCTGCCTTAAAGATTAAAATGTACCAGATTGTCATATCTGAATTTTTTACAGCTTTGTATTAGTATTCATCATGCATATATGGGCTCAGAGATCAAATAATCTGTATGACAATCACATAACTATATTGGGGTTAATAAACCTTCTTTTTACTGTTAAATGTTTGAACTAATCTTCTCAGGAAATGAATATAAAAATAGGAGTTGACACTCTACGTTATCTTAGAAAAAGAGCTCAGATCCCATAAGAGGCCTGCTGCTCTAAAGCATAAAAAGCTTTATGATTTTACTTACTAAATGACTTTCAAGTCAGGTAAATAGAGTAGCATGTCTTTGAAAGCCTTCATCGGTTGTCAAGTTCAGTTCACTTCAGTTCAGCCAGGCATCCCTGTCCATCACCAGCTCCTGGAGTTCACTCAGACTCACGTCCATCAAGTCCGTGATGCCATCCAGCCATCTCATCCTCTGTCGTCCCCTTCTCCTCCTTCCCCAAATCCCTCCCAGCATCAGAGTCTTTTCCAATGAGTCAACTCTTTGCATGAGGTGGCCAAAGTACTGGAGTTTCAGCTTTAGCATCATTCCTCCCAAAGAAATCTGAGGGCTGATCTCCTTCAGAATGGACTGGTTGGGTCTCCTTGCAGTCCAAGGGACTCTCAAGAGTCTTCTCCAACACCACAGTTCAAAACCATCAATTCTTCAGTTGTCAATTGTGCCCACTAATAAACCTTCATCAGTTCAATTCAGTCGCTCGGTCATGTCCAATTCTTTGCAACCCCATGGACTGCAGCATGCCAGGCTTCCCTGTCCATCACCAACTCCTAGAATAAACCTTCATAAACAGTGATAAAAAAAAAGGAGCAACAGGCACCAAAGTGAATAGATGACGGCTATTGAATGGTAATGCACTAAAGCTAAATATTCAATTATTTGTATGAAGCCCATCTTCCTCTAGTATGAAATAATATTGATGCTAGCTATTTCAGTGATGAAGATTCCAAGCTATATTAAACTTTCTTCAGCAAAGGAATCCGTGTGCATGCTTAGTTGTTCAGTTGTGTCTGACTCTTTGCAACCCCAAGGACTGTGGCCCTCTGGGCTCCTCTGTCCATGGGATTCTCCAGGCAAGAATACTAGAATGGATAGCCATGCCCTTCTCCCGAGGATCTTCCCGACTCAGGGATTGAATCCAGGTCTCCTGCATTGCAGGCAGATTCTTTACTGTCTGAGCCACCAGGAAAGCCTGAATAAAAGAAGTGAGCTGAAACTGTTGTAAACACGTCATATGCTTCTGCTTTAAAGTATGAAACCACATGCATTAAATCGTTATCCAGAGAGAACAGCACAACAGAGTGTGATTCAGAGTGATTGTGGAAGTTGGATGGGTCGTACGTTGAGATACAGTTTTTGTTTGGTGCTGATATTTGAAGTTACTCAAAGCAGTTCCAGAGACAAGTGGAAAATAGTCACAATATAATAATGAATCATGTCTTGATCAAAAAAGAATTATCCTCTACTAACCTTTTTAATTTTACTTGGGTCATGTATATGCTCATGAAAGATTAGAATATTTGCAAGAGTGATATGAGCCTATTATTTTACATGTAACAGATCCCCAACTCATTTCCTCTGTGACTCAATTCCTATCTATTCTTGTTGTTTCTTAGCAACGTTATAAACCCAGGCTCTATAGGGCTTCACATCCAGCAAGGGGCAGGTGGGGGGGTTGTGCCTCCACGATTTTTTTGGGTTATCAATGGATAGGAGTTTCTAATCAATTAATAGGATGCCATACCTTGTATATATACTTTGTAAAGGATCATATAGAGGACTCCTGTTTTGGTAAAGACAGAGCAGAAGTAGCTTTTTCCCCCTTTTCTTTCTGCTCATCATTAATAAAGCTCTGAACATTACATGTAAAGCAAAAATAAGAAGATTCTTAAAGGTGGAAAGAAAAGGCAGACCCAACAGTGACCTGGAAACCCAAAAAGGAGTTAACAGAGTTCCTAAGTTTTGTTTTGCCTCATACAGTCCAGACTTAGAGCTGAAGAATTCTACCCGTGACCCAGAAAACTGAATGAACACTGTCTAAAAAGTCCCAACAAAGCCTGTTCTCTCTGGTTAAAAAATCTAGAAAGGTGCGTCCTGGGAATACAGGATTTTGATTTTTTATTTAATTGAAGGATAAGTGCTTTACAATGTTGCCTGGTTTCTGCTGTACAACACATGTGCCCTCAGCCTCGAGCCTCCCGCCCCCACCCCTCTGGTCATCACAGAGCGGAGAGCTGAGCTCCCGGCGCTGCACAGCAGCTTCCCAGCAGCTTGCTTTTCTCACGCGTGGTGGTGTCCATAAGTCGATGCTACTCTCTCAATTTGTCCCCCTCTCTCCTTCCCCCACTGTGTCCACAAGCCCTGTCGCTGCGTCTGCATCTCGATTCCTGCCCTGCAAATAGGCTCATCAGTACCATTTTTCTAGATTCTGTATCTATGCATGAACATATGATGGTGGTCTTTTTTTCTTTCTGACGTACTTCACTCTGTATAACAGGCGGTAGGTTCATCCCACAAATGACCAATTTCGTTCTAACAGAATAGTTTAGACAACAGTCTCTCTACTTCAGGGAAAACCACAGGGAAAAAAACTCAGCTCCATCCCACCTCTGCCATCAAAAGAAGCAGGGAGTTTAGATTCCTGCTCTCCCCAGGCTCCAGACTCCCCACTGGACAGTGTCATCCTGGCTTGACGGTGACACGTGGAGAGCCAGGACTCCCGGCCCGGCCGGGATCGATGAGGTGGCCCCCCTGCCCCACCATCGGGTTCTGTCACCACTGGATAACCGCCCGGCAGTAACGAGGCCAACCCCTCCACTCCATCAGCAGAGAACAGTTGAGGAGCTGAAGCAAGACACCCCTGCCCCTCCAAGCCCCCGAGGGTCAAATAGGAACCAGGGCAAGGGGCATCCCCCTGCTCCGGGAAACTGGGACCACCCCCAGCCGGCAGCAGGAACCCTGCTCCCTTCTCTTGTCCAAGGCTGATAAGAGGGTGGGGACCAAAGAGAAGACTCAAATAGGACCCTGCTTCAGCTGGAAGTCATTTGTCATGACAAGAATTATGGGAAAAAATGATTAAAATGAGAAAATTCAAACAACGGACTCCAAACAACAACATGATACTGATGCTAGAATTATCTGATAAGGGCTTTAAAGAAGCCACAAGAAAAATGCTTCAACATCATAAGCACAAACAGACAAGTTTCAAGAAAGAAAACGAAGATATAAAGAACCAGATGGAGGTATTAGAGCTATGAAATATAATAAGTGAAATCAAAAACCCATTGGATGTGGTCCACAAAAGAATGAGAGAACAAAATCAGTGACCTTGAAGTTAGAATAATATGTATCACTGAATATGTATTACAAGAAGCCAATACCCTTGCGGCTCAGTGGTAAAGACTCCATCTGCCAAGCAGGAGACATGGGTTCCATCCCTGAGTTGGGAAGATCTTTTGGAGGAGAGCACGGCAAGATTTTCCAGGATTCTTGCCTGGAAAATTCCATGGACAGAGGAGCCTGGTGGGCTACAGTTCATGGGGTTGCAGAGTCAGACATGACTTGGTGACTAAACAGCAACAAACATGTAAAAAGGAGAGAAACATACTGGAAAAGATGTACAGATCAACAGAGGCCTGTGTGATTATAACACAAGATCTGAAACACGTGTCATGGGAGGCCTGGGTGAGCATGAGGACAAAGACAAGACTGAAAACGGAGTTTAATAGTTCAACTTGGCAAAAGACATGAATTCTTTTCAAGTACAGGTGGCATATTTACCAAGATAGACTTTCCCCTGGCTCAGAAAACAAATCTCCATAAATTTAAAACAAATGAAGTCGTATAGATGTGTTCGTCGGTCGCAGGGAATTGAACTAGAAATCCATGACAGAGACAGGAGAAGTCCAGGCGCTAGGAAACCAGACATCATGTTCCAAACAATCCTGAGGTCAAAGAGGAAGTCTCTGGGGAAATAAAGGAAACAGTGAACCAAATGAAAATACACTGAACTGAACATATTCATAGAATTTATGGAGTAATTCCTAGAGGATTAAACAAAATCCTTATAAATCTAGGATTTATAAGAGCAAGCTGAGGTTGAATGATTATCTCAGTCACATAACACCAGTTTCTTAGAATTATGATGTGATGGTACAATGTTTTAAATAATATTTTTTTCAGTAATTAGTAATAATAATCACCATTCAGTACTGTTGTATGTGGTGGCATAAATTATTATCTGCATAAATAAGCTTATAAATGGAAAGTCAATAAATATCTATTGTATTTAGAGAAGTGATTCAAACTGCAAAGTCCTTGTTTGATAGTCTCAGTACCTTAGCTATTAAATCTGTTTACTTTCTATAACTTCAGAAATGGCTTTTTGTGTGTGTGTGAAGAGCTTTATCGTTTAGAAAGGGATTAACTCCACAGTGTTGGTTTCAATAAGAACAATTTAGCTTCAAAGAGGAAAGGAAGGCAGTTGATACACTTTCTCAACATCTGGCAAGCCATTTTAAAGCACTGAGTTAACTGGTTGGGATGGTTTTATAGAAGGTGTCTTTGTTGCATTTAATATCAGACGGGATAAATATGAGATTGTCATATTAAAGACAAAGTTCTGGCAAATTGCCATGATGGTATGCTCCAAACAGCTGCCACTGACCCACTGTAATAATATATTAGTTTGCATAATGGGTACCTTAAAATCCTGCAAATAATTGTTACATAAGAAAAAAGAATAAAAGTATCATCTGCTATTTTGAATGGCAGATGAACACCATGAGCTCTACTTAATGCTGTTGATGTAAAGTACAAGGGAGATGTTATAAAACTCACTGACAGGTATAAACACACTTCAAAATATGTACAAGATCAATCAACGCGATGCACAACTTTCACCCGCCAGCTGCTCCATGCAGATAAGACAACTGCAGAGTCCTGGCAGGAATCATGCCAATAAAACAGCTTCTCCAAGGATCCCTCTGCAAGGGTGACACTTCCTTGCCTAGCCTGCATCCTTGGTCCTCCAGTGAAGGGGCACCTTAATTCAGGTGAGAAAGTAGGGGAAACGGAGAACTACTTTGAGTTATGTGAGCAGTCAAGTCAGAAGTCAGTGCAGCAGATAAAATAATTAGTGTACACTTCGTGTGTCATTAATCTGAAATGAGGGAATGGCAGAGAGAGGGGGAAAAGAGACGGGGAGAGAAAGGGACTGTTATTCAAGTGGCCTTAGGCGGTTTATTTATTGAAAAGTAGTTTATTGGAAAACTATAAACAGTGTGATAACGCCTTCAGGCAGATATTTTCCATTTGAAATATAACTGAATTTTAGAGCTCGAAGGCGCCTTGGAAATCTTTTCATTGTTTATTTTACACATGGGGAAATCACAGAATTAAGTGCTTTACTCAAGGTAACCGCAAGTCAGGAACAGAGATGATAATAGAAACTGCTTCTTCTAATTCTCCATTTATTTCTGACCAGATTGCTTATCCTCTTCTAAATTGCAAGTGTCAGTGTTTCAATTTTTTTTTTCCCTCAGTTTTTCTGCACAGGGCTACACTTCTGGGTGTGCTCCAGTCCATGGAGTCACAAAGAGTTGGATACAACTTAGCAACTGAAGAACAACAACATTGCAGGGCCTGATCCACAAGTCAGGTCAGGATGTGCTGAGATGTGGATGCAGAGACTGTGAGGAGGCAGGCGGTGGTGGCTTGACCCCGGAGACCCTGGAGTCTCAGTGTCCACGGAGGAAAGGCACCATCGTGTTGGAAACAGATTGTGCACTTGGGCCTTTGCTTTCCTATCAGCACATGTGATGAGAAAAACTGAGATAAAGCATGCGACCCCATGGACTGTAGCCCAACAGGCTCCTCTATCCGTGGGATTCTCCAGGTGAGAATACTGGAGTGGGTTGCCATGCCCTTTGCCAGGGGCTCTTCCTGAACCTGGGATTGAACCTGGGTCTCCCACATTGCAGGCAGATTCTTTACTGTCTGAGCCACCAGTCTTTAGCTCTAAACTCTGCTTCCCTATTCTGCCGTCAAATCAGGTGGGAATACTCTGCAGGCTTTAGAGCCCTGTCACTGTAACGGTTATCTTGCAGAAGAAACAAAACGCTGAGTAGAACTTGGTGCCCTGATTCTCAGGCTTATATTCTAATCCCAGAGCAGCCACTGACTAACTGCTTCCTCTTGTAGGTGTTTAAGGCTTCCCTGGTCCTCTGTGTTCTCAGAGATAAATACATTTAAGGATGTAATTCTGTAATATGTGAAAATGTATCCTAAACAGCTAAGTATGAAAACTCACAGTTATCATTACCCTCATAGCACTTAATGATTGGTTTCCACACATCCAAACTTTTCCAGTCTTTTTTTTTTTTTAATTTTGAAATTATTTGACAGCGCCATGCAGCTTGTCGAATCTCAGTTTCCCAATCAGAGATCGAACCTGCGCCCTCTGCATTGAAGTGCAGTGTCCTAACCACTGCCCCACCAGGGAAGCCTCTGTGTTTTTCCAGTTCTTGACAGCACTATGAAGAGTTGGCGGAACCAGCCTCACAGTCCACGGTCCTGCTGCTCTGATCTCTCTTACCCACATTACTTCTCTTGCACCATCTTGCCTTTCCCTCAGACTGCCCACAAAGCCTAAAATCCCTCGGCATGGCTGCCAAGACCCTTCCCCGTCTGGCATGTGATGGGTGTGGTGGCCTCAACACAGTCCCCCTCTTATCAACCGCACAACTTCCTGCACTTTTTTTTTTTCCTCTACTGATCAGATCAGCCTTTCCTTCCCTGTTCATCTGTGGAAAACCTCCACTTTTTGGTCTGTTCCCTGAAGCCTCACTGGCCTGATTGCAAAAACAATGTTGAACAATGACATAGAATTACCGACAATATTACACTCAGGGACCATGTTTGGGAACCACTTTGTAATCAAAATACATTTAACAGTAATTTCTTTTACCATTTAAAAAATAATCTAGGACTTCCTTGGTGGCCCAGTGGGTAAGACTCCTCGCTCCCAATGCCTGGGGCACAGGTTCAATCCCTGGTCAGGGAACTAAGGTCCAGCATGGTGCAGGGTGCGGACAAAATAAAATAAAATAATCTAATATAGTTTTCAAGATGGTTTCATTGAATAAATTCTGGAGGGTGGTAGCAACCAGCCTTCTTCTGAAAATATCATAAATGTTTTGAGTTACTGTGATAGGAAACGTAGGATTTAATAAAATCTAAATTTAACCAATGATAGATCAAAGAACAGTTAGCTGAAATAAAATTGATCAGTTAGTTCTTGTAAAAAGTATTTCCTGGATTGCCTTTAAAATATTGTTTGATATATATTGAATGTTTTGGGGGCATGCCATTGCAGAAAGCAAGGTACAGACGGTTGACTTAATTTTATCAAGAGAGGCTCAGGTTCTGAAACTGTCATAACAGAACTAAATTTATTAGAAACTATAGTGATCAGATTGAATTGATATTTTAGGGGAAAAAATTATACTTTCCCAAAAGTTTGGCACAGTTCTTATCTTTGAAAGAGAAGGCTTAATTTTGCATTTTGGGTGGTTCAACCAAGTTAACATAAACCCAGTAATTCTCTTAAATATTAAAGTGATATCTGTATTGTTATAGTAGTACTTTAAAAATTATGAAATAATTATCTGGAATAATGAGAATTATGACCTTAGCTTTTATGGATTATAAAGAATATTATAGATAGATGGATATGGATAGATATACCCCAATGTCTCTTTTAGGTTCAGCTCAGTTGTGTCCAACTCTTTGCAGCCCCATGGGCTGCAGTACTCCAGGCTTCCCTGTCCCTCAGTAACTCCTGAAGCTTACTCAAGTCCATCAAGTCAGTGATGCCATCCAACCATCTCATCCTCTGTCCTCCCCTTCTCCTCCTGCCCTCAATCTTCCCCAGCATCAGGGTCTTTTCCAATGAGTCAGCTCTTCGCATCAGGTGGCCAGAGTATTGGCGTTTCAGCTTCAACATCAGTCCTTCCAATGAACATTCAGGACTGATTTCCTTTAGGATGGACTGGTTGGATCTCCTTGCAGTCCAAGGGACTCTCAAGTCTTCTCTAATACCACAGTTCAAAAGCATCATTTCTTTGGTTCTCAGCTTTCTTTATGGTCCAACTCTAACATCCATACTAGATGGACCTTTGTCAGCAAAGTAATGTCTGCTTTTTAATATTTTTTAAATTTATTTATTTTTGGCTGTGCTGGGTCATCCTTGCTGCTTGTGGGCTTTCTCTAGTTACATCGAGGGAGGGCTATTCTCTAGTTGTGGTGTGATGGCTTCTCATTGTGGTGGCCTCTCTTGTTGCAAAGCATGGGCTCTAGGCATGCTGGATTTAGTAGTTGTGAAGGGGCTTATTTGCTCCTTGGCATGTGGGATCTTCCCAGATCATGGATTGCACCTGTGCCCCAGTGCATTGGAAGGTGGATTCTTAACCACTGGACCACCAGGGAGGTTCCCATGGACAGAGGAGACGCGTGGGCTATAATCATGCATTTAAATGTAAATAATTTTGTTGTTGTTTAGTCACTAAGTCCTGTCTCTGTTCATGGATTTCCCAGATAAGAATACTGCTGCCATTTCCTTCTCCAGGGGATCTTCCTGACCCAGGGATCAAACCCATATCTCTTCTGTCTCCCACATTGCAGGTGAATTCTATATCCAATGGGCCATAGGGGAAGCCCTGTGTGCTACAATCCCTCCACTTTCCCGCTTAGCAAATATTCTTCCAGGAATCCCTTGGTGGTCCAGTGGTTAAAACTCCACACTGACACTGCAAGAAGGCACAGGTTCAATCCTTGGTCAGGGAACTGAGATGCCACAGGCTGTACTGTGTGGTCAGAAAAACAAAGCAAAACAAATATGCTTCCTGGAGCAGCCAGAGTGGCCTTTCAGAGACATAAGTCTGATTGTGTTGCCATACAGCTCGTATCTCCCCACAGTTGTGTAGCAATGAGAAAAATTCTAGTCTTTTTTTTAAGTAATTGTTTTTATTTTGAAACAATCTGAAGCTGTCAGAAAGAAAATAAAACTATAAATACCATATAAAGGAGTTTCTTTCCTACAATGCATTTCAGAGAAATTGTCAATATGTTGTCCATCATACTCAATATTAGAATGTATATTTCCTATATATAGAGACCTTCTCCTATGTTGGGCTTCCTTGGAGGCTCTGATGGTAAAGAATCTACTTGCAATTCAGGAGACCTGGATTTGATCCCTGGTTCAGGAAGATACCTTGGAAAAGGGAATGGCAACTCACTCGGATATTCTTGACTGGAGAATTCCATGGACAGAGGAGCCTGACAGGCTACATTACTCGGGGTCACAAAGAGTCGGACACGACTGAGCAACTATCAATATTCACTTTTTTTTTCTCCGACATAATTGCAATAAGACCAACAAACATAAGAAATAAAAATGGCTACATTTCCACAGTATCATCCTCAGATACCATTCAAGTTCTGTCAGTTTTCCCAACAGCATTTTGTATAACAAAATGACCCAGATCAAAACCATGCTTTAAAATTGGTTATGTCTTCTCAACCTTTCCTTGGCTTCATAACTTTAACACTTTTGAAGATTACAAGCCAAATGTTTTCTAGAATGTGCTTTCATTTAGGCTTTTATAGGATTTGATTCAGGTTACACATCTTTGAAGCAAATATCATGAAAGTGACAACGTGTTCTTTTCATTGCATCCTATCAAGTTTGATGTGACTCGTTTCTCTGATGTTGACTTTGATTCCCTAATTAAAATAGCACCTGCCAGACTTTTCTGGAAAGTTACACATCCGTTTCACCAACATCACACTTGAGAATGAGACCGTCACTGTAGCCCTATTCTTTTTCTCGATTGTTGCTACCATGTTACCTAGAAACCAATCACCGGTTTTGTCTTCTCCCTTCTGCTTCTTGCCATCCAATCATCAAACATTTAAATACAGCAAGAACAGTTTCATTTGGGGGACATGATCGTCTCCTGTTCAGTTCTATTAGAGGCCCCGAATTGGAGCCATCATGGTACAGGGTGATTATGGGGGGCTGATCTTAGAAAATAGAGCTGGCCTGTAAGCCATTAGCATATAGATGGTAATAAAATGAAGAGAATGAGTGAAACCACTTGGGGAAAAATTATGGGATGAGGAGAGTGACGGGACAGGAGCAGAATCCTTAGAGACACTCGTATGGATGAGATTGTCAGATGACAGGCAATTCCGGAGCAAATAAAAACATAATAATTGCAAAGGTTCAGAGAGAGCCACAGGAATGAGAAGGTAGGTGGAAGAAACAGTCTTTCAGGGCTTGATCAACAGCAGATGTAGCAGATGTACCCACAAAGCATTTAGTGGTGACTAGTCTTTGAAAGGAGTAAAAATAGAGATTTGACACAGTTTTCTGTTTTTTTGGATTAAAATGTATATGTTTGCTTTGATAGAAAGGAACACACATTGGATACCTGATGTACATCAGTCATTAATGTCCTAGATGATCTGATCTTAAAATGGTCTTATTTAATAAACTCTCATGAGAAAAAAATATAAATAGGTATTATTATTCCATAATTTATAGTTCAAGCAATACTTGGTTGGGAAATGGTTTATTCAGACTGGAACTCAGGTGCATATGAACCTCAGATCTACACTAGATCATGTATGCCAAGGAGATTTTAAAATAAATTGATTTATATCTATACATGAGAAAACTGATATTAGACCAAGACAAGTGTTTCCGTTACCTTCTCTTCAGATGTTTACACAGCAAATTAACATTTTATTTTCGTGAGTTACAGTTGTTTTGCAAGACTTTCTGAAGGACAGGACCTTTCTGTACCTTATGTGCATGCATGGGTGCTCAGCTGCTCAGTCCTGTTCAACTCCTTTCCACCCCGTGGACTGTAGGCCACCAGGTTCCTCTGTTAATGGAATTTTCCAGGCAACAATACAGGAGCATGTTGCCATTTCCTACTCCAGGGGATCTTCCTGAGCCAGGGATCAAACCCACATCTGTTGTGTCTCCTGCATTGGCAGGTGGATTTTTTTACCACTTCTCCATCTAGTAAGCCCTTTATGCTGCTTATTAATGTTAAAAATCTAACACAGACCACAGCAGTGATTACTGGAAACAGCCACGTAAGAAAATGGATGTATCCAGCAGAAATACCACATTTAGTCAGCATATATTCAGTGAATGTCCAAATTGTTCCAAGCCCGCTTTTGGTGCTGAGAAGATTACAATGAGCCCCCATGTATACATTCTCTGATCTCACAGTTTTCCTTTACAGAGTGGATGATAGATAACACACAAGCAAACACAATGTGCTGAGGGATCCTGATCACTCAGGAGAAATACAGCAGGACAAAGAGATAAAGAGCACCCGTGTGGGCAGAAGAGGATGGAGTGCAGCTCTTCTAGATAGAGAGATGGTGGACGTCAGCTCTCAGGTGACAACTGAGCAGAGACCTGAAGTCTGTGAGCTAACCACGCGGCTGTAACAAGGAAGAGGTGATTAGGAAGGACAAAAGTGTTTCGTCAGATGAATAATAGCTGGCGGCTTATTCCAAGATAGATTGTTAGGAATCTGGAGAAAGATTGAGTAGGAATTAGTAATAATGATGGCAAAACACATACAAACAATATTCAAGAGTAAATGGTCTGTTTTGAACCAATTAGCCCATTTTCTCTGGGTACTATGTTTCATTCTGCTTGATGGGCTAGTGCAGGTGTTCAAATTCCGTAAAAATCATGTACTTAGAATGGAAGCAAACAGACCCATTAGCTCATGCCCTCCGTCCCTCTGGCAGAGCAGAGCAGAGGTTAAAGGGATCCTCAGTAACAATCTATGACTTCAATAAGCTAAACGCATATGGTTAATCATTCACGACCTCCCACTACGGTATGTCTACATTACATACCTATGTATGTCTATGTTATAATTTCTGTTTTCAGGATGGAGAACTGGAGTTGGTAATGAAGCAGAAGTCTCCTGAGAAAGTTATTTTCAAGCCTAGTTTAAATTTTTGGCTCACTAATTTTGTGATGTATTATTAGACTGGAAAATCCCAAATAATTACTTGGAATAAATATGAAACCCACATGGCTTCTTTCACACAACAGCACTTCACAGCTTCTAAGTCCATGGAAGAGAGTTACTACCAGGACCTCTCTCCTGAGACTTTTCTATTCAACCAGACACACCTGGTTTTAAAGCAGAAAGGTCAGCCTCGTCACCTCACAAAGGCTGTGGTGGCATTTCTACAAAACATGTCACTTTGAACACAAAGTCAGTGAGGTGCCTCTATTGGGATTACATTATTGGAATCAAGGAGAAGTATTTTCAAATGTCATGCTCCTATCATATAAATTTCTGCACCTGTTTTAAACATCATAAAGAAGAGTATTAGCCAGAAGCACTTAGATAAAAGTCTTCTGTGACAAAAGAAATAAGGAAATAAAACCCTGGCAGGGTATTGCCTGAGAGCAGCCATATTGTTAAGAATCTGAGCTGTTATTCACAGATAAACAGCTGTGACTCTAATCCCAGCCTAGCAACCTGTGGCAAGAGTCTTCATCTTGCTAGGTTTAGGGGCTCTTATTTTTAAAATGGGCAAAGTAATAATACTTATTTCATTGGGTTGCTGTGGGTGTTAGAGAAGATAATGCCTATAAATTATTAAGCACAATTCCTGGCACATAGTAAGCAGTTAATAAATAATAGCTATTGGAAAAATATTTAAATAATTATATTATTTTGTACATATAAGTATCACATTTATTAAATGTAATATGTTTTATTAATATTTAGTAAAATGCATTAAAATCTAATAAAATTATTAGATTTATAATAGATTAGAAATTATTAGGTAATAATTAGATTGCAATGAAATAAAATCTAATACTGTAAAATTTAATACATTTTATTAAATGTATTAGACTCAATTTCAAACTTATTTAAAATTCTAAGATCTATAAAGGTCTCACATTTAATCTTTTAAAAACATCAATAAAATCATTCAGTGTATTTTTTATGGTAAAAAATATATAGTGTCATTTTTATACACACTGAAAGTATTTTTAGTGAAACTTCTTTCAAGAGGAATTCCTGGTTCCAAAAGTTGTCGATTATATCTGCACAATGTTGAATTATTTGCTTCCATCTAATGTTCAACCATAAAATATGCTTTTAAGAAATCTGATGAAATAGTAAATGGTTTAAACATTTTAAGCAATTTTTTTTTCTGTATGTCGTTTCAGCACTTTTCACCAGGAGGAGAAAAAGACATTCTGCCTAGTGAGAGAACACTGATATAACCACAGAAATATGTGTTATTAATATTTATGTAAGGTTATTTTGAACTGTGGTGTTGGAGAAGACTCTTGAGAGTCTCTTGGACAGTAAGGAAATCCAACCAGTCCATTCTGAATGAGATCAGCCCTGGGAATTCTTTGGAAGGAATGATGCTAAAGCTGAAACTCCAGTACTTTGGCCACCTCATGCGAAGAGTTGACTCATTGGAAAAGACTCTGATGCTGGGAGGGATTGGGGGCAGGAGGAGAAGGGGATGACAGCGGATGGGAAGGCTGGATGGCATCACTGACTCGATGGACATGAATCTGAGTGAACTCTGGGAGTTGGTGATAGACAGGGAGGCCTGGCATGCTGCGATTCATGGGGTCGCAAAGAGTTGGACACGACTGAACCACTGAACTGAACTGAACTGAAGGTTATTTTAAATTCAAAATGGTTTCCTAAAAGATATACACCCTTCAAATAAAGGTAATTCTGTATTTCAAGCCAAAATAATCAGGTAGTAAATGAAAAAAGGGAACTTACCTAATCAGAAGAAAATATAAGAATTTCAGGATGAATTTGGCATTTCCTTTTTTGCAAAAATTAGAAGTCATGAGAAACACTTATGTGTGTATGTGTTAGTCACTCAGTTGTGTCTGACTCTTTGTGACCCCATGGACTGTAGCCAAGCAGGCTCCTCTACCCATAGAATTTTCCAGGCAAGAATACTGGAGTTGGTAGCCATTCCCTTTTCCAGGGGATCTTCCTGGCCCAGGGATCAAACCCAGATCTCCTGGTTTGCAGGTGGATTCTTTTACTGCTGAGCCATCAGGGAAGCCCTTCTCTCACTTTATCTACAGATAATTTCATTTGACAAAAAATAAGGCAAAGGGCGTGTTTTAAAATGAGTCACCCTGAAGCCATGCTCTAGTCAGGGTGTTAGTGGCCATGAATTAGTTGAGGGGTTTCCCACATAAGAAAATTCTATTTGAGTCTGTTTGAGAGTCTGTCTTACTTTTTGCTTTATAGTTTAGCTGTAATCATTTTATAGAAACATGCTACTGAAAGGTGAAATGATCATTACCTGGGATAACAAGCTCATCTCCTGAATTAATTCTCAATAGAATATATACTGAGAGGTGAAATTTTAAGGCAAACCACAATCATCAAGATTCAGAACTCATTTGGGTTTAAAAAACATATGGACTTGACCTAAAAACTAAGATTCATCATCTTTCTCAGAAGAAACCGTAGGATTTCCCTGCTAGTGCAGGGGTTGGGACATTTTGCTTCCACTGGAGGGTCGTGGGTTCGATCTCTGGGGATCTATGATCCCTCATGCCATGCAGCGAAGCCAAAACAGAGGAAACAAATAAGGAAAATCAACTCTAGCCTTTTACAACATTTCCTTGTGGTCTCAGGCAGGCTATGATGGAATCTATAGAATGAGTGCAGTGTTACTATTTGTGTTTAACACATAAAATGTCAGAGAGATGCAAAGACGTCAACAGTTTCAGAACTAAGAGCAAGCAAGCGTGGTCTGAGGTCCCACTTGCTGCTTTTTCACAGTCTTCTGTGATCCTGTAGATATTTTAGGAGCCATTTATAAAGACTATGTCTGCCCTTGGAAGTAGAAATGTAACTACTAAGGTCAACACAAATTGACATTTTTAGAAAGATAAAACTAGACATAAATCCCTACTAATGTGTATACATAAACTGCTCCTTTACTTGTGAAACAATCCTTATGTTTTCACAACAGATATTGATATTCTACTTAGCAAAAGAATGAGATTTTTTTCTAAGAAATGTAAGCAAGTAATATTTTAAGACAGTTTCAGTAGAAAGCCAGGCTTTCTGTTGGTATAATGACTTCAAAAAAGAAGTCAAAGTATTGCTCATGAGGTAAAGAGCAGGATTTGCTTTCAGTCTTTCAAAGAAAAGATAGTTATATAGAAACATCAAAGTGAAAGCAGGGATGAAGAGAAGATCCCGGGGAAAAGAGGACCCTGGTCATTCTCAAGAAAATCTCCATTTTGTGGGATCCCAAAAGACAAAACCGCTGCTATGAATTTTTGAATGTGTATTGAGGTTCAACAATTTGAAACACTTCCTGGGATCTTTAATTGAAATGTACTTGATTATTTAGTAAATTCTTCCTTACTCACAATTGCGTTGTGTGAGTTGATCTTGGATGGGCTTCTCAGGTGGCTCAATGGTAAAGAATCTGCCTGCCAAGGCAGGAGGTACAAGAGATGCAAGTTCAACCCCTGGATTGGGAAGGTCCCTGGAGAAGGAAATGGTTCAGTTCAGTTCCGTACAGTCGCTCAGTCGTGTCCAACTTTTTGCGACCCCATGAATCGCAGCATTTCAGGCCTCCCTGTCCATCACCAACTCCGGGAATTCACTCAGACTCATGTCCATCGGGTCCGTGATGCCATCCAGCTATCTCATCCTCGGTCGTCCCCTTCTTCTCCTGCCCCCAATCCTTCCCAGCATCAGAGTCTTTTCCAATGAGTCAACTCTTCGCATGAGGTGGCCAAAGTACTGGAGTTTCAGCTTTAGCATCATTGCTTCCAAAGAAATTCGAGGGCTGATCTCCTTCAGAATGGACTGGTTGGATCTCCTTGCAGTCCAAGGGACTCTCAAGAGTATTCTCCAACACCACAGTTCAAAAGCATCAGTTCTTCGGTGCTCAGCCTTCTTCACAGTCCAACTCTCACATCCATACATGACCACTGGAAAAACCATAGCCTTGACTAGACGGACCTTAGTCGGCAAAGTAATGTCTCTGCTTTTGAATATACTATCTAGGTTGGTCATAACTTTTCTTCCAAGGAGTAAGCGTCTTCTAATTTCATGGCTGCACGCACATCTGCAGTGATTTTGGAGCCCCCAAAAATAAAGTCTGACACTGTTTCTACTGTTTCCCCATCTATTTCCCATGAAGTGATGGGACCAGATGCCATGATCTTCGTTTTCTGAATGTAGAGCTTTAAGCCAACTTTTTCGCTCTCCTCTTTCACTTTCATCAAGAGGCTTTTTAGCTCCTCTTCACTTTCTGCCATAAGGGTGGTGCCATCTGCATATCTGAGGTTATTGATACTTCTCCTGGCAATCTTGATTCGAGCTTGTGTTTCTTCCAGTCCAGCGTTTCTCACGATGTACTCTGCAAGGAAGTTAAATAAGCAGGGCGACAATATACAGCCTTGACATACTCCTTTTCCTATTTGGAACCAGTCTGTTTTTCTATGTCCAGTTCTAACTGTTGCTTCCTGACCTGCATACAGATTTCTCAAGAGGCAGGTTAGGTGGTCTGGTATTGCTATCTCTTTCAGAATTTTCCAGTTTATTGTGATCCACACAGTCAAAGGCTTTGGCATAGTCAATAAAGCAGAAATAGATGTTTTTCTGGAACTCTCTTGCTTTTTCGATGATCCAGCGAATGTTGGCAATTTGATCTCTGGTTCCTCTGCCTTTTCTAAAACCAGCTTGAACATCAGGAAGTTCATGGTTCACGTATTGCTGAAGCCTGGCTTGGAGAATTTTGAGCATTACTTTACTAGCATGTGAGGTGAGTGCAATTGTGAGGTAGTTTAAGCATTCTTTGGCATTTCCTTTCTTTGGGACTGGAATGAAAACTGACCTTTTCCAGTCCTGTGGCCACTGCTGAGTTTTCCAAATTTGTTGGCATATTGAGTGCAGCACTTTCACAATATCATCTTTCAGGATTTGAAACAGCTCAACTGGAATTCCATCACCTCCACTAGCTTTGTTCATAGTGATGCTTTCTAAGGCCCACTTGACTTCACATTCCAGGATGTCTGGCTCTAGATTAGTGATCACATCATCATGATTATCTGGGTCATGAAGATCTTTTTTGTACAGTTCTTCTGTGTATTCTTGCCACCTCTTCTTAATATCTTTTCCTTCTGTTAGGTCCAGAACATTTCTGTCCTTAATCAAGCCCATCTTTGCATGAAATGTTCCCTTGGTATCTCTAATTTTCTTGAAGAGATCTCTAGTCTTTCCCATTCTGTTGTTTTCCTCTATTTCTTTGCATTGATTGCTGAAAAAGGCTTTCTTATCTCTTCTTGCTATTCTCTGGAACTCTGCAATCAGATGCTTATATCTTTCCTTTTCTCCTTTGCTTTTTGCCTCTCTTCTTTTCACAGCTATTTGTAAGGCCTCCCCAGACAGCCATTTTGCTTTTTTGCATTTCTTTTCCATGGGGATGGTCTGGATCCCTGTCTCCTGTACAATGTCACGAACATCATTCCATAGTTCATCTGGCACTCTATCTATCAGATCTAGGCCCTTATATCTGTCTCACTTCCACTGTATAATCATAAGGGATTTGATTTAGATCATACATGAATGGTCTAGTGGTTTTCCCTACTTTCTTCAATTAAATCTGTATTTGGCAATAAGGAGTTCATGATCTGAACCACAGTCAGCTCCTGGTCTTGTTTTTGTTGACTGTATAGAGCTTCTCCATCTTTGGCTGCAAAGAATATAATCAAGCTGATTTCGCTGTTGACTATCTGGTGATGTCCATGTGTAGATTCTTCTCTTGTGTTGTTGGAAGAGGGTGTTTGCTATGACCAGTGCATTTTCTTGGCAAAACTCTATTAGTCTTTGCCCTGCTTCATTCTGCATTCTAAGGCCAAATTTGCCTGTTACTCCAGGTGTTTCTTGACTTCCTCCTTTTGCATTCCAGTCCCCTACAATGAAAAGGACATCTTTTTTGGGTGTTAGTTCTAAAAGGCCTTGTAGGTCTTCATAACACCATTCAACTTCAGCTTCTTCAGCATTACTGGTTGGGGCATAGACTTGGATAACTGTGATATTGAATGGTTTGCCTTGGAGACGAACAGAGATCATTTTGTTGTTTTTGAGATTGCATCCAAGTACTGCATTTTGGACTCTTTTGTTGACCATGATGGCTACTCCATTTCTTCTAAGGGATTCCTGCCCACAGTAGTAGATGTAATGGTCATCTGAGTTAAATTCACCCATTCCAGTCCATTTTAGTTTGCTGATTTCTAGAATGTCGACGTTCACCCTTGCCATCTCTTGTTTGACCACTTCCAATTTGCCTTGATTCATGGACCTGACATTCCAGGTTCCTATGCAATATTGCCCTTTACAGCATCGGATCTTGCTTCTATCACCAGTCATATCCATAACTGGGTATTGTTTTTGCTTTGGCTCCATCCCTTCATTCTTTCTGGAGTTATTTCTCCACTGATCTCCAGTAGCATATTGGACAGCTAATGACTTGGGGAGTTCCTCTTTTGATATCCTATCTTTGCCTTTTCATACTGTTCATGGGGTTCTCAAGGCAAGAATACTGAAGTGGCTTGCCATTCCCTTCTCCAGTGGACCACATTCTGTCAGACTTCTCCACCATGACCTGCCCGTCTTGGGTTGCCCCGCAAGCATGGCTTGGTTTCATTGAGTTAGACAAGGCTGTGGTCCTAGTGTGATTAGATTGACTAGTTTTCTATGAGTATGGTTTCAGTGTGTCTGCCCTCTGATGCCCTCTTGCAACACCTACCATCTTACTTAGGTTTCTCTTACCTTGGGTGTGGGGCATCTCTTCCTGGCTGTTCCAGCAAAGCATAGCCGCTGCTCCTTACCTTGGACGAGGGGTATCTCCTTACTGCTACAATTCCTGACCTTCAACGTAGGATAGCTCCTCTAGGCCCTCCTGTGCCTGCGCAGCCACTGCTCCTTGGGTTGTTCCTCCCGGCCGCCTACCCTCACCTCGGGTGTGGGTGGCTTGGGAGAAGCCACCTCTTACCCGAAGCCAGGGGTGGTGACCCTGAGGAGCCACCCAGAGCCCGAGGCCAGGGGCTGCAGCTGGGAGGAAATGGTAACCCACTCCAATATTCTTGCCAGGAAAATTCCATGGACAGAAGAGCCTGGCAGGCCATAGTTCATGAGGATCACAAAAAATCAAACATGATTGAACACAAAGTATTGTATTATACACAATATTATATTCTACTGTGCTAAGAGAAAGGTGAGAGGCTGATTTTTTCATCTGTATTTTCATGACAATGTGCAAACTCATGATCACATGCAAGGAAAAGTGATCCATAAAATATAAAACTTCTTTCTATTTAATTCACAAGAATATTCTAGGGAGATCTTGGGCACCATGGGGTTCAGGGTATGGACGAGTAGCTAATTTGCCAAACGGGGATCTGGTCTTTAGTCACAGTTGCAGCCCAGAGAGGAGCCTGGATGCAAGAGGCCACCTGCCTTGGACTCTGTCCACTTTTCTGCTCTGCTAAAAGACCCTAATGCTGGGAGGGATTGGAAGCAGGAGGAGAAGGGGTCGATAGAGGATGAGATGGCTGGATGGCATCACTGACTTGATGGATATGAGTTTGAGTAAACTCTGGGAAATGTTGATGGACAGGGAGGCCTGGCGTGCTGCGATTCATGGGGTAGCAAAGAGTCGACTGAGTGACTGAGCGACTGAACTGAACTGAACTCTTTTCATAGGAACTTTGTTCTTATGAAGGGGCTTCCGTGGTGGCTCAGACAGTAAAGAATCTGCCTGCAATACGAGAGACCTGGGGTCGATCCCTGAGTCAGGAAGATCCCTTGGAGAAGGGCATGGCTACCCACTCCAGTATTCTTGCCTGGAGAATTCCATGGACAGAGGAGCCTGGCCAGCTAGAATCCACAGGGTCGCAAATAGTCAGACATGACTGAACAGCCATCACTTTCACTTTGCCCTTATGAAACCAAATACATGCACCATGTATAGAATCCAAGTGGGAAGAGAAGGTAAACGTTATGGGTCACCTGAGTTCTATTCTTTAGGGTCAGAAACAATCCATTTGCAGAATTGCCATGCAAAGACTTCTATTGACACATCACCACCTTGAACTTGTTCACGGGGCCATGTCTGGCCAGGAAGGTGGAGGTGAAGCTGGGCACATCACTGGGTGAAACGGGCCACAGTTCAAAGGCTGAGGAACTCTAGATGATTTGGGGACAACATTCTTCTCTTAAAAACCAATTCTTCAGGAGCCAAAAGAGTCATAGAACTGTGAATCTGTCACTCTCCTTGCAATTTTAACAGCCCTCTAAATGCACCCCCATTCCTATCATAGAGTTAATTAATGCAAATGGTAGTTTCCTGGAATAGACTCATTAGGTAAATCCCAAATGGATCTCAGGCTGCCAGTTAGGAATAAAAGGAAGTAGGCTTGTATACAGCTCCTGCATTAATTAGAACCCATCTGGTTTCATGAATGGACTCCAAACCCTCCACAAGCCAAAAGGATGTGTTTCATCTGCTGTGACAAAAGCAACACCTAAGGCTCCGTGTCGTCCCATCTGATAATCAGGACAGGCACCGGGCCTGGCTGCAGGGTCCATTTTTGGCGGGTCTCCCCAGTGCCCCCTTCCCCAGCCTGTGTCAAGCAATCACTGAATTCCATAATGTGGTGACTACAGAGACCTAATAGGTCATTTTCCTTGTTTAAAGAGACAGCATTTTCCCCTTTGAGATTTTGTTAGTATCGAATAGACGATGGTCTTGGAAATTGGAGTCTACTTTCAGATATGTTGGGATCTAGCTTGTTTCCTCCTGACATGGTTCTCCTCCTAGAAGGTGTGGGCGTTATGTTGGCAGCACTCAACTGGCAAAGAGAAGAGCAAGACCCTATTCTCAGATCTGTTGGGAGACCTCAGGGAAGTCACTCAACCTCTCTGTTCCTCAGTTTGTCAACTATGGAGCCAGTGGTTCACCCTAGATGAGTCTGAAACCTTTCAGCTTGCACTCTCTTCTCTCCTCCCTCCACAAGGTGAGACCTTGATGATCCATTCTTCCATGCATCTTTTAAAAAGCTCACATGTGCGGTAGGTAGATCATTCGATATGGTTTCCTTTACTTAGAGGCAAAACACTGCTTCCCCATCATTTTCTATCCTCATCATTTTTAAAGAAGACTGAGAAGTTAGTGAGAATATACCTACTATGTCAAAGCGTCTGCCTGCAATGTGGGAGACCTAGGTTCCATCCCTGGGTGGGGAAGAGCCCCTAGGGAAGGAAATGGCAACCCGCTCCAGTATTCTTGCCTGGAGAATCCCATGGACAGAGGAGCTTCGTGGGCTACAGTCCACGGGTCGCAAACAGTCCGACACGACTGAGCGACTTCGCTTTCACTTTCACTTTCATAGTCACTATAATTAATATTTGTTAACAATTTAGTTATTTAGGGAAACATTTTCATGTAACATTTTCATTCTGCTATTCCTTCTGAACGGTACAGCTTCAAACCCCAAATTCCAAAAGGGATTAAAATCCCACACCATCTACCTCACTGTTGGGGAATTAACTCTTAAGACTGAAAAACAAATACTCCTGACGACCCCCTCCCACACGGTAGTGCAGTTCAGGTGGGTTAATTGACTCTTTAAAGTCTATTCATACATGATGCACACTAATTATTAATAAATGCAGAGTAATGTTTGAAGAATAATATAGGGAATCATGACTAGAATACTTAATAAAATGTTTTTTAGGACTAAAGTGAAGCAAGATTTCTCCCTCTTAACAAGTAATCATTTGCTCATAAATTCTATAGACACTTGTTGGACATTTTCTATATCAGATGTTTTGCTGGATTATAGTAAAAGTGTGGGCTTCCCCCATCATTCAGCGGTAAAGAATCACCCTGCAATGTAGGAGATGAAGGAGACAGGGGTTCAACCCCTGTGTCAGGAAGATCCCCGAGAGGAGGGCATGGCAACCCACTCTAGTATTCTTGCCTGGATAAGTCCATGGACAGAGGAGCCTGGTGGGCTACAGTCCATAGGGCTGCAAAGAGTCAGACACAACTGAGCACACACACACGTAGAGTGATAAAAATGTGAATAGGACCATGTGTGCTAGTTGCTCAGTCATGTCCATTCTTTGCAACCCAATGGACTGTAGCCCACCAGGCTGTCCATGAGATTCTCCAGGCAAGAATACTGGAGGAGGTAGCCATTCCCTTCTCCAGGGCTCTTCCTGACCCAGGGATTGAATCCAGGTCTCCCGCATGCAGACTCTTTACCACCTGCGCCACCAGGGAAGCCCCTGAAATCCCTTGTCTCAAATTCAAATACAATGAGGAGAAATAACCAAGAAAATCCATCATTGCAAGAATAGACTATTGCATCTGAATTCAAGTCTATGGGAGCAAGGACTAGAGGGGCCACCACGCCAGACTGAGAAAGTCAGGTGTGTCCTGGAATACAAGAAAGACACTGAATCTCTTACAGGGTTGCCAAGAGGCAATCTGGAAGGAAAAGAGATAAGATGATGCTGAAGCCCTCAGGTGAAAACAGAAGTTATTGTAATGCAGACTGGTTCTCCAAAATGCCAATTTGGCACCAAAGAAATACTCAGACCAGTGAAAGTGAAAGTTGCTCAGTTGTGCCTGACTCATGGAATTCTCCAGGCCAGAATACTGGAGTGGGTAGCCTTTACCTTCTGCAGGGATCTTCCCAACCCAGGGATCAAACCCAAGTCTTCTTCTTTGCAGGTGGATTTTTTACCAGTTGAGCCACAAGGGAAGCCACTCAGAACAGAATTTCTTCATCAAAAGGAAGGTGACTTCATCTAGGATGTCAGATTAGAAAATTTAGGTGTCTGGATGTCTAAGGGTGATTGATGAGAAGTAATATATGAGGTGACTGAAAGAGAAAAGACCAGAGAAATGTCAAAGATACTTAAAGCAGAGCTTATTTTGGTGAAAGTCGAACAACAGCAGTCTGAACTTATGGAAGCCAAAAGAAACATCAGAAAACCCTAAAAGGTATCAACAACAAGAGATGAGCTTTAACTTTAACATGAACAGCATATGCGCAACTTAAAAATGGATCCAGAAAGCCACTCTGCAGACAAAAGTGACAGAAATTTAGGTAATTTCCTGATTCAGAAGCCAAGATATTTGACTGACTCAGACTAACTAGGCTTCCGCTTTCTGCTCACATGGGCGTTTCTCTCACACCAGATTCCAAGTATCTGATTCTGATCTCCCCACAATCTTGCAGTGGCTAATGTGAACACTCAATGGCTTTCTTCTCCTCTGCTAGTGACTAAGTCTTTAAGAGTTGGAGAATCACTCTTTTTGTTCATCACCGTCTCTCTTGAGTTCTGGCATGGAGCTCAGCAAAACTTGAACACCAAGAGTGAATGGTGATTGGTTATATTAATTTGTGTGTGTGCAAAAGTAGGAAGTCAAGAAACACCTGGAATAACAGGCAAATTTGGCCTTGGAATGGGGAATGAACCAGGGCAAAGACTAATAGGGTTTTGCCAAGAAAATGCACTGGTCATAGCAAACACCCTCTTCCAACAACACAAGAGAAGAATCTACACATGGACATCACCAGATGGTCAACACCGAAATCAGATTGATTATATTCTCTGCAGCAAAAGATGGAGAAGCTCTATACAGTCAACAAAAACAAGACCAGGAGCTGACTGTGGTTCAAATCATGAACTCCTTATTACCAAATTCAGACTGAAATTGAAGAAAGTAGGGAAACCGCTAGACCATTCAGGTATGACCTAAATCAAATTCCTTATGATTATACAGTGGAAGTGAGAAACAGATTTAAGGGCCTAGATCTGACAGATAGAGTGCCAGATGAACTATGGAATGAGGTTTGTGACATTGTACAGGAGACAGGGATCCAGACCATCCCCATGGAAAAGAAATGCAAAAAAGCAAAATGGCTGTCTGGGGAGGCCTTACAAATAGCTGTGAAAAGAAGAGAGGCAAAAAGCAAAGGAGAAAAGGAAAGATATAAGCATCTGATTGCAGAGTTCCAAAGAATAGCAAGAAGAGATACGAAAGCCTTCTTCAGCGATCAATGCAAAGAAATAGAGGAAAACAACAGAATGGGAAAGACTAGAGATCTCTTCAAGAAAATGAGAGATACCAAGGGAACATTTCATGCAAAGATGGGCTTGATTAAGGACAGAAATGTTCTGGACCTAACAGAAGCAGAAGATATTAAGAAGAGGTGGCAAGAATACACAGAAGAACTGTACAAAAAAGATCTTCATGACCCAGATAATCACGATGGTGTGATCACTAATCTAGAGCCAGACATCCTGAAATGTGAAGTCAAGTGGGCCTTAGAAAGCATCACTATGAACAAAGCTAGTGGAGGTGATGGAATTCCAGTAGAGTTATTTCAAATCCTGAAAGATGATATTGTGAAAGTGCTGCACTCAATATGCCAACAAATTTGGAAAACTCAGCAGTGGCCACAGGACTGGAAAAGGTCAGCTTTCATTCCAATCCCAAAGAAAGGCAATGCCAAAGAATGCTCAAACTACCACACAGTTGCACTCATCTCACATGCTAGTAAAGTAATGCTCAAAATTCTCCAAGCCAGGCTTCAGCAATACGTGAACCGTAAACTTCCTGATGTTCAAGCTGGTTTTAGAAAAGGCAGAGGAACCAGAGATCAAATTGCAAACATCCGCTGGATCATCAAAAAAGAAAGAGAGTTCCAGAAAAACATCCATTTCTGCTTTATTGACTATGCCAAAGCCTTTGACTGTGTGGATCACAATAAACTATGGAAAATTCTGAAAGAGATGGGAATACCAGACCACGTGACCTGCCTCCTGAGAAATCTGTATGCAGGCCAGGAAGCAATGGTTAGAACTGGACATGGAACAACAGAATGGTTCCAAATAGGAAAAGGAGTATGTCAAGGCTGTATATTGTCACCCTGCTTATTTAACTTATATACAGGGTACATCATGAGAAACACTGGACTGGAAGAAACACAAGCTGGAATCAACATTACTGGGAAAAATATCAATAACCTCAGATATGCAGATGACACCACCCTTATGGCAGAAAGTGAAGAAGAACTAAAAAGCCTCTAGATGAAGGTGAAAGAGGAGAGCGAAAAAGTTGGCTGAAAGCTCAACATCCAGAAAATGAAGATCATGGCATCCGGTCTCATCACTTCATGGGAAATAGATGGGGAAACAGTGGAAACAGTGTCAGGCTTTATTTTTCTGAGCTCCAAAATCACTGCAGATGTGCGTGCAGCCATGAAATTAAAAGACTCTTACTCCTTGGAAGAAAAGTTATGACCAACCTCGATAGTATATTCAAAAGCAGAGACATTACTTTGCCGACTAAGGTCCGTCTAGTCAAGGCTATGGTTTTTCCAGTAGTCATGTATGGATGTGAGAGTTGAACTGTGAAGAAGGCTGAGTGCT
Organism: Capricornis sumatraensis; assembly: GCF_032405125.1. Taxonomy (NCBI): domain Eukaryota; kingdom Metazoa; phylum Chordata; class Mammalia; order Artiodactyla; family Bovidae; genus Capricornis; species Capricornis sumatraensis. The sequence continues at coordinate 7,798,681 of NC_091089.1, read as the reverse complement.
GAACAATTGATGCTTTTGAACTGTGGTGTTGGAGAAGACTCTTGAGAGTCCCTTGGACTGCAAGGAGATGCAACCAGTCCATTCTGAAGGAGATCAGCCCTTGGATTTTTTTGGAAGGAATGATGCTGAAGCTGAAACTCCAGTACTTTGGCCACCTCATGCAAAGAGTTGACTCATTGGAAAAGACTCTGATGCTGGGAGGGATTGGGGGCAGGAGAAGAAGGGGATGACAGAGGATGAGATGGCTGAATGGCATCACTGACTCACTGGATGCGAGTCTGAGTGAACTCCGGGAGTTGGTGATGGACAGGGAGGCCTGGCGTGCCATGATTCATGGGTTCGCAAAGAGTCAAACATGACTGAGCGACTGAACTGAACTGATAAGGGCTCAGTCATGTCTGACTCTTCGCAACCCTTTGCCAGGCTTCTCCGTCCATGGGATTCTCAAGACAAGAACTCTGGAGTGGGTAGCCATTCTCTTCTTCATGAGATCTTCCCAACCTTGGGATTGAACCTGCGTCTCTTTGGTCTCTTGCGTTGGCAGGCGGATTATTTACACTGCACCATCTGGGATTTACAAGAAGGTAAACTAATAGTTCAGATGGTAAAAATTCTGCCTGCAATGCTGGAGACCTGGGTTCGATCCCTGGGTCAGGAAGATCCCCTGGAGAAGGGAATGGCTACCCACACCTGTCCATTCTTCCACAGACAGAGGAGCCTGCTGGGCTATAGTCCATGGATCACAAAGAGTTGGACACAACTGAGCGAATATCACTTTTTTCAAACTGAGCAAGAAGCAATGTGGGAAATAGACAACCTGACCTCTAGTCACTGACTGGTCACGGCTCTTGGGCACAGCATCTGAAACACTTCCATTTTTCAGCCACCAACAGCAGCCCTCCTTCTTGAAAAACCCTTGACAAGCCTCCTCCCCTGGAAAACTCCCAATTTTCCTTTGATGCCCAGCTTAAGAGTTATTTGAGTGGCTTCATGGCCAGAAAAACTGCATTTGGTCCTTGCCTTGGCTGGAGGACAAGGTTGTCTCTGTGAGTTTGTAAGAAGGCAATATAACAACCAGACCAATATCAGAGATGTAGGAAATATCTTTCTAATTTTTTCAGGGCATTACCTGTTTTTGAGATACCCAATCTCCATTCATATTATACAAAGATAAATATACCTTTTATCTCTACATAGCGAAGTCTATGGCACTGCAATTATCTATTTACTTACCATCTCCACGAGAACATGGATGTTCATGTTTAAATTTCTAGGTCACAAATAGGTATCTGGCACAGAGGTATGTACCTCACAAAAATTAATTTAATGTATGAAGCCATGATTAAAATATTAAGTGAACATGCAAATATTTTTTGAAATGTAAAAATAGTAAAACTCACATAAGCACAATCAAATTACTTTATTGCTTTATTATATATGTATAATATGTATATATATAATTGTACATACACTATAATTTTATAAGCTTTACTATGCATGTATAATATGTGCATATATAATTGCACATACCCTATAATACTTCAAATATTTATTGTCTTTATTTTTTGTTGCTGCTAGTCAGAAGTCAAACTAATAAACACTTTCTTTTTACCAAGAATGTGAGAAGCAGTATAGCTGAGTCAAACTGTCATGAAACTATGAAATCTATGAGTATGGCATTACTTCAATTTGTTAACTAAAGTTTTATATTTTGTTTAAGTTTAGATTCACTTTAGAAGCAATCTGTCAAATTATTTCAGGTTGGCAGACAGTACAAACAGTCACTTTATTCTGCAACGTTTTGAAAGAATGTGGGCGAGAGATTTTTCTTCAAGAATGAAATTGGAAAGTTGATTTTCTTGCTGCCAGTAACTATGGTCTCATATGTTTCTAAATACCTTTCTTAAGAAGAAAGGTCCCGGAAAAGACTGAAGGAATGACAGTGACCCATCGGATCTCTAGAGCTAAAACAGAAAAAGCAAAGTCACTTCTTGATTTATATCAAATAGTGTAGGTTGAAAGAATATGCTGCCAGCGGGAAGATATGAAAATCAACTGAAACCCCAGGACCAGAAGTGGAGAACAAACCTCCAGCTTTCAATGCCAAAGGTAGTTGGTGAGAAGTAGGTGAGATATTAAAAATGTTAAGAGAAGATAGATTTCAGGAAACCAAAGTTACTGAGCAAAGCAATGAAACTGCTTGTTGTTGTTCAGTGACAAAATCATGTCCAACTCTTTGCCAGCCCGTGGACTGCAGCCCAACAGGCTCCTGTGTCCTCCACTATCTCCCAGAGTTTGCTCAAATTCACATCCACTGAGTCGATGATGCTACCTAACCATCTCACCCTTTGTCATCCCCTTCCCCTTTTGTCTTCAATATTTCACAGCACCAGGGTCTTTTTCAATGAGTCAACTCTTCACATCAGGTGATCAAAATATTGGAGTTTCAGCTTCAGCGCATGTCCTTCCAATGAATATTCAGAATTGATTTCCTTTAGGACTAGCTGGTTGGATCTCCTTGCAGTCCAAGGGACTCTCAAGAGTCTTCTCCAGCACTATAATTTGAAAGCATCAATTCTTTGATGTTCAGCCATTTTTTTGGTCCAACACTTTATTTATATCTATATTTTTCTGTATCATTTGATGAATAATATAATATATATATTGAATAATATAATTCAGTATATATATATTTTATGTATATATTGAATAATTATATATATATAATATATATATAATTGAATAATATAATGAATATATATACACACACACACACACACACACACACATTGATAGCCTGCTGTGTCCCTGAGGCAATGTTAGATACTATATGTATACAGAGAGGTAACAAAACACACAATAAATAGTGCTTGCCCTCAGTGGAATTTTCAGTCTACAGGGATGACTGTTTTCTAACTGTTGGCATATTGGAGTAACATTATCTCAGTAGAGAAGTGGATCTAGGGACATGGGGTGAGCACCACCCAACAGAAACACAAAGAATGTGGATACTGAGGACCAAAGACAAGTAACAACGTTTTAGCCGAAATTCAGGTTAAAAAACAAGGGTAAACAGGAAGTATGGATCTTATAGAAGTTGCAAACACCGCCATGTAGGTTTCCTCTTGGACATTCATGTAGTTCATCACAGTCATGGTGATGATTGCAAAAGATTCAGCATTTCAAGTAAAAGAGGCAGAAGCTAGGTGTTTTTGCTATCATCTTAAGGGATATTCTTAATTGTAAATGTGCCATAGATACATTCTCCATAACACCATATTTGTCATATTATAGACCCAGTTCTTCTTCATGCTGTCTTTGGAAATACTATACTCAATTATGTTGCATTTTGAACACAAATCAGTGTTCACTCATGTCTTCAAAACATTGTCTATAATCTGTTTCAGTCACAGGTAAGCAGCAAGGTATGTAACTGTTTGATTAGATTATTCAGTCAAATTACATATTTGTGTATACATTGATAGTAACTCCATTCAATAATAAATTTGCAGCAGTATTATGGATAAAGATTACTTTATTCCTCAGAGACAGAGATAGAATAGGAATAAGTAACACCTGTAAAATAGAGAAGGCTGTTAATCTTTATTTAGTGGGTCCTGATAGATGGGCCTGAATCTCTTGATGGTAATTGCATTGAACATTTAATAGCAGGTTTTGTTTTCGAAGGCCTTCCTCTGCATGAATCTTTATGACAGCATTGGTGACAGTCCTATCATTTTGTATGTTTAGGTTTGTAGACTCTGCACAAAAGGTTTTTTTTTTTTTTTTTTTTGGCATCATGTATAATTCAATATGCTGCCACTTGATATATAGCAACCTCATCTTTACCATTTATGATTTTAAAAAATCCAGGCTTTTTAAAGATATACTTACCTGGAAGTGTTATTTTCATTTTATGGCACTACATTACCTATTTAAAAATACATGAAATTTCTTATAAACTCAAGGGGTTCAAATATTGTATATTCTCTATAAATGGTAGCCATTGTTGTTCAGTTGCCCAGTCATGACCAACTCTTTGCGACCTCATGGACTGCACCACTCCAGGCCCCCCTGTCTGTCACCATCTCCTGGAGTTTGCCCAAGGTCATGTCCATGGCATCAGTGATGCCATTCAGCCATCACATTCCCTGATGCCCTCTTCTCCTTCTACCCTCACTCTTTTCCAGCATCAGGGTCTTTTCCAATGAGTAGGCTGTTTGAATCAGGTGACCAAAATAATGATAACCATATTAATAATAAAAAATGAAATACATTCTCTAGAGAATAAACTTTAAAAACATAGTCAATATGTAATATGCCAATATCTTGTTAGCATACTTAAACCTTTGTCCTCATTCCTAGATGTCGATAAGAATATTGTTACTACTTCTATTACTACTTCTGTTACTACTTCTCTTACAAAAAATCCTTTTTGTAAAATCCTTTTGCAATTTCCAAAATAATCTCCTGCCAAAGTCAGAACCAGTAGCTGATCACAAAAAGCAATTAGGGAAATTGTCTATTTTAGATACACAGGTTTCTTTGTATATGCTGACTACTTCTATGATGCTTTCTATTTTGTTCCCGCAGAGTTAACTGGTTTGAATAAAGCAAACTGGTTGGAATATATGGGGCTTTCCAGGTGGCGCTAGTGGTAAAGATCCTACCTGAAAATGTAGGAGAGGGAAGAGATCTTCCTGATCAATCCCTGGATCAGGAAGATCCCCTGGAGGAGGGCATGGCAACCCCAACCCATTCCAGCATTCTTGTCTGGAGAATCCCATGGACAGAAGAGCCTGATGGGCTACAGTCCATAGGGTTGCACAGAATTGGACATGGCTGAAGCAACTTAGCACAGATGCACAGTGAAATATATATACATATAATTCGAAAAATTTCAAGTGTGTTCTTCCCAATGACCATTTTTTTTTCCATTCAGAAAAGAATCACTGCACCCCTACTATTGGCAGTACCACCATTTGAATTAAGCCGTAGGACAAATCTTCCACCTGTAATTAGTCTAGGTCAGGTCAGGAAAGTAGAATTTCCATGGTATTATAAGGCTCAGACAATAAAGAGTCTGCCTGCAATGCAGGAGACCTGGGTTCGATCCCTGGGTCAGGAAGATCCCCTGGAGAAGAGAATGGCACCCCGCTCCAGTATTTTTGCCTGGAGAACCCCATGGACAGAGGAGCCTGGCGGGCTACAGTCCATGCAGTCGCAGAGTCGGACAGGACTGAGTGACCATCACCGTCACACACACCATAAGAATAAGGAGTTTAATACGAGAACTGGGGATTCCACGGATGTAAGAGGAGAAGGGTAACGCAGGGCTGAGAACTGCGGACACGTTCCGTGAAGACTTATGAGCGAAGCACAGGGGACAGAGAAGACAGAGCTCCGGAGCCGCCAGAGCCGCCATTTCTGGTCGCCACAGTGGGGAACCGGAAGCTTGGAGACGTGGCCCCGGAGGTGCTGCGTCTGCCCCCCGTGACTTCCTGAAAACGGCGTCCACCCCGTCCCCCCCTTCCAAGAGCTGTGTGAGGGCCTCTCTCACCAACACTACCCCTGAGTCAGAGAGGGAGGGAATACCGTGGAGCCTAGTTTCCCATCCTACTACATAGTGTTGGTGGTGCGTCATGAAAAACAGACAATCCAACTGAATTCCTGTAAAGAGAAACCAAACAAACAACTCACCATTGATGGGAAAATTAGTTTTCATAGAGATGAAGATGCATGCATATTGTTATTTTTTGTTTTGTTTTTCTTTCTAACCAGACAAATAGTTTTAAATCCTTTCTTTGGTGTTAGTCATATAATGTCACTGAGCATCAATTCCCCAAGGAAAAGCATGGGGCTACTTACACCCATCTTATAATGAGTTCCTGAGGATTGAGTTAGATAGTGCATATCAAACAACAGCACATTTCAGGAGCCTGATAAATGCAGTCATCATTTAGAATACGTTCACCAATGAGAAACCTAGATTAATCTCTGGGAGTCCCTGTATTTATTGGCTCTGTGAACTGGATAAATCAGTTGACATCTTTAAGACTCATCTTACTCACCTGTAAAATGGAGAACATAATAATATCTTCCTTCAGAATTAAAGGCAGGATGCAATTAAACAAAATAATGTATGTTCAAGAATCACTTTATAATTAACCTTTAATGGTTTCCCAGTAACTTGTCATTTTCAGTACAAATGTTCATGCTGACAGGAGAAAACTCATATCTACTGCTGAGAAGCCGAACCCTACTAATAGATGCATAAGTTGTTTGTCTTTGCTGAGACCAACCTCTAGCTTCTGCCATAATCTGACTTGTGCGTGACCATCAGGTAAATCGAGAATACTCTAGGGAAAGCAATGAATTGAGTCTGATTACAAAATAGGGTTTTTTTGGTGTGTGATTGCATTTTTGCTTTTTGACAAACACAATTTCCAAAATAATTTCTTGGATAGTCTTTAGATATATCCTTTCAGAGCTTGACAGGATTAAGCTGTCAATTTACAAAGAATTGCACCAAGAAATGTAATGGTATCTGAAAAAAATATGTAAGCATATCAAAGTAATCATTCTTGGTAAACCTTGAGGAGAATGTAAACCTCTAATCTTTTTTTTTTTTTTTAATCAAGTCCATCATGAATAGTCAAAAGATTTTTGTGATTAAAAAAAAGCTAATAGAAAAAAAAAATTGTAAAATGTTTGCAGTTCTGCTTAGCCTGGCTTATGCCCAGCACACATTTTTTGAAAAATTTTACTTATGTATTTTTCTGCTCTTCACACTATGCTCTTTTGGCCCAATACGTTCTTCACACACTCACTCAAATTCAAATCAGAGGGACTTCCCTGGTGGTTAAGATTTGGCCTTCCAGGGCAAGGGATGCAGGTTCGATCCCTGGTTGAGGAGGTAAGATTACACATGCCTTGTGGCCAAAAAACCCAAAACATAAAACAGAAGCGACATTGTAGCAAATTCAATACAGACTTTAAAAATAGTACATAGCAGAAAAGTCTTTAAAAATTTGAGTCTAATTTCATGTAGATACTTCTCTCGGCATAGATCACCCTAATATACACCCTCTTCTTGCTCATCTTGTTTCTCTTACCCTACTGGCATTAGCTTGCCCTGTGATTATTCCTCTTATTATGAAAAGTTTTTCATTCAACCAGAAAGTGTTTGTTGTGTGTCCAGCATATCTTCTGGGGTTACAAAAACAAACAAAAACAAACGAAAAGGATTTCTTCTTTCCCGCAGAAAGCTGGCACCCTGGTGGGAAGAAAAGATACAAACATAAGCAATTTAATTATTTATTTAACGAAATATGCTGGGCATCAACTTCTCCTCCCAGAGACCGAATATTGGTCTTCCCTCTCTACCAACCCACTGAATAGTGAATGACACAGGAGAAGATGATGACACCAAAACAAGATGACAAGCAGGGAATAATTCCTGTCTGAAGAATTTAGAAAGTATCAATTAAGGAGAGGCTTTGTCAGCGATCAGCGATCATGCAAGATCTGCGGCATGGAAGAGACTCCTCCAGGGCAAGGCACACATAGCTGGAGGCTGTGGGCATGCACGCGGCTCCCCGACGTGCAGGCATGTTCTTGAGAGCTCGCCGCCTCACTCCATTCTGTGGACTCCAACAGTTGTGCGCGGTTGTCCCGAGAATCTCGAGAATGACAGAACCCTGTAGGCATCGGAGCTCCTTTGGTGCTTTCAGCTGAGACCTTTGGTGCAACGTCTCTGAACCCTGCTCCTTCAGGCTTTCCCAAAACTTACTTAAAAGCCCTTTCTTCCTAGATGTGTCTCCCATGCCTTGACTATCTCAGGCGGTTTTGATTTTCCTGGTGGCTCCATGTCAGGAACTTCTATCCTCTTTCACCTGCACTGTTGATGCCCCAGTGGTTCCCAGTGGTTCTCAGGGACCTGGGTCCTTGCTCTTGCATGGGCTCTTCTCCAGACAGCAACAGAAAGCACTGGGGAGAGCTGAACCACATTCAGCCACTGCTCTGCTAAAACTCTGCAATGGCTTCCCAGCTCAGTCAGAATACAATCTGATTTTTACAGCATGGCTTGATCATCCTTATCTGATGCCATCCCCAGCTGCTCCTCCCTTTATCTCTTGATGCTCACTCCCTCCCCATCCCTCCCACACTGTCTTCTCATTCCAAACTCTAGGTAATCTCTTCCCGCAGATATTCACATCTCCCTATTTTACTTGACCAAGACTGTGGTCAAGCATGACGCTATCAGAAGTGCTCTTGTCTTTTCTGCAACAATTCTGCATCTCCACTCTCTCTATTCCTCCAGTATGCCTAATTGTTTGGTCAAGATGCATTCATAAGATGACATGTGATTGTTATTGCTGCTGTTTGTTCTCTTTTGTATGTTTCCTTTAACTAGATTGCATGACACAAAAGAGGGAATATTTTCATCTGTTTTATGACTGAAACAGTCTGTGTACCTTTGCTATTTGGTGGCTCAGTTGAGTCCGACTCTTTGCGACCCTATGGACTGTAGCCCACCAGGCTCCTCTGTTCATGGGATTTTCCAGGCAAGAATACTGGAGTGGGTTGCCATTTCCTTCTCCAGGGGATCTTCCTGACACAGGGATCAAACCCTAGTTTCCTGCATAGGCAGGCAGGTTCTTCACCAATTGCTTGCAATAAATATTTACTGATGAATTGCTATTGCTTGTGTTATATTTGTTGAATAAATTGGCAATGGCCCTGATAACTACCACAACAAGCCAAAGGAGCATACATTTGAGGCATTGAACTTCTTGGAATGTCAAAATGTCTAATTGTAGGAAACTCATGGATATAGAAAGAAGAGTCAGACTCTCAATTTAGACACACAAGAATCACGTGTTACCCAGGATCAAAATTCACCAATATGTTAAAGGATACAGGTCACCGTGAATCTAAGGTGAAGCATGTGAAGTACAGTGGTGCAAACTCAACACTCCCAGTCCTTTATAGCTGCCGTGGGACCACCAGACACAATTTCAGCATAGGATCCCTCTAAGTGGATTGTGTATGACTTCCCTTACTGAGAGAGACATTTCAATGATGAAATATTGTCATTTATTACTTAGATAGTTGCATGCTGATTTGGACAGTTTTTAGCAGATTTTGTGCCATAAATCCATGAATTGTAATTTCATTTATCACAAGCAGTTTAGACAGGCCAATGCATCAGGCTATAACGAATCCACAGATGAAGATTCTCTACTATCTTGCTCCAGTGATTCCCATCAGGAATTCCTAAAGCATTCTTTCAAGGAGAATTGACTGTTATTTCTGTCTTTTGTTCCTTGTCTCTATTGGCACTCATTAGATCAGAAAGAGTGGTTTTAAGTTAATGGCTAACATTTTCTTCCCCATTTTTTTTTTTAATTAAGAAATGGGTTATCAAAAAGCAGCAAAATTGTGCATGGCTAAGACCATAGATTCTATACCTAGACTTCCAAAATTAAGTCCAGGCCATACAATGTCTTAGTTACAAGAGGTTGGGTATGTTATGGAACTTCTTTGAACTGCATTTTCAAGTCTGTAAAATAACGCTAACAATAACTACCTTCTAAGGTTGTTATGAGGATTGACTGGGAAATACCTGTAAAATATTTAGAACAGTGATTCACAAAAGTTGAACCTTCAATCATGGTTTCTGAATACTTTAATGCAGAGCTATTGTTTAGGGAGTCATCACACTTTTGAGATAAAACTCCTTTTTGTACCTTCAGAAGTGGCTAAGTGGGCTACACTTACTAGGAAAACAGGAATACGTACAGGTGGGTGTTCTGGTAAAAATTCAAATTTAAGTACTATCAAGAATATTTTTGGGGTGAAATGAATTTATCATAACAATCTATAGTTTCATCCAATTAAGCCAGGAAAATCACAAACTACAGGGAATCACAATTGAATAGACCCCAGACTGAGTCAAATTACTCAGTGCACCTATCAGTCACATTTCGTTGTCTCCCTGTTCCCTTGAGATAAAAGTTTGATGGTGGTTGACTTTAGAAAGATTAAAATTCTTATCACCGGGTGATTAGATTTGAAGTCATTCCTTGTGAAAAATTGAAGTTATAAAATTTTAACTTTCTATGTTCCGTGGCTGATTAGTTAGAATTTAAGTTATTAACCCTCCTCGGAAATGCTCTAAAATGTCTAATAGAACTCCATGCTCTCCTGAAGACATTGACCAACCATTTTTAAAAAGGGAGTTTATTCCCTGAGAATAAAGGAAAAATTTAGAGATCCTAAGAACTGATTCTGGTCCACATGAATGAATGAAGGAGAGTTCACTAGAGCTGTCTGTGTGCATGCTCAGTCACTTCAGTCATGCCCATGTCTTTTGCGACCCCATGGACTGCAGTCCACTAGGCTTATTTGTCCATGATATTAACCAGGCAAAAATACTGGAGCGGGTTGCCATTTCCTCCTCCAGGGGATCTTCCCATCAAACCTGCATCTCCTGCATTGGCAGGCAGATTCTTTACCACTAGCACCACCTTGGAAGCCCCAGAGCTGTTTAGGTCAGGAATATAAATCAGAAAGAGAGCACGTGATGCTTTTTCATTTCAATGCCATTGTAATATAGACGATAGTCTCCTTTTTAAATCCCCATGAGAAGTGAGAGATACCCATGAAAGGGAGGGCTTCTCTGGTGGCTCAGTGGTAAAGAATCTGCCTGCAATACAGGAGACACCAGTTCAATCCCTGGGCTGGGAAGATCCTCTGGAGAAGGAAATGGGAACCCATCCAGTATTCTTGCCTGGAGAATCCCATGGACAGAGGAGCCTGGGGGGCTACATTCCATGGGGTGGCAAAGAGTCGGACATGCCTGAGGCACCAAACAAAACACCACCACCAATGGGAACACCCGCTCATTAGAAACATGCATTGTTCTCATATCTAATTTAATGTCTCATGATTAAAGAACTAATAGCTCAGAAACAATTGAGTCAAATAGTTCATTCTTGTGTGAAATTTAATTAGGCAACGTTGTCATAAGTTAAGCAAAACAATCTCAGGGAAGGATTTCGAAAATGCCCTTAGCAAGGGAAAACATTTCAGTTAAAATCCATCAACATCTTTGGGTCAGGAAAACAGAAAACATAGTAGATACATCAACAGAGAGACTGTGCTCAAGGAAATTCTGTTACTCAGGTTGGAAGGCAGGAAAAATGAAAAGGGGGTGGGGGGTCACAGGTATTAAGCCACACGAAGCCTGGCCAGCTCTGGGACTGAGGAAACAAGGAAATGAACCGAGGTTTCCAGAATATAGAATCCAGGAGTCCTTCAGAGGCAGGGCTGAGCGCTTTGAGGGAGACACGTAGGCTGGTTCATCTGTCTCTGAGGGAGCGGCGAGCCTTGGTCCCCAGGTGCTGAAGGAGGCTGGGGGCTGTGCTGAGTCCAAGTGAATGCCAGACGGAATTCAATCCCTCGAAGGCCGACAGAAACAGAACAAAACCTAGACGTCCTCTGGGGCCTCATGTGCCACTCCACCTTCCTCTCCTCACCTCTGTGAGGAGGTCTGAGCAGGGATCAGCTGGCAAAGGAGATGGTTCATTTGCAGCGTGTCAGCCCTACTCGTCTAGAGCAGAGCCGATTGGAAGGTGATACATAACACCTTACCAACAAGAACAGTCCTTCAAAAAATGATGCCTGCTTACAGATGGCTGAAGGACAACATAGGGCCAGAAAATATCTGTATATCATAGAAAAATTTCAAGAAAACTGAGAGAAGAAACTTGGCCTTAGAAAAAGGGTAAGGAGGGTGTGTGTTCTCACAAGTGCATGAATATTTATAAAATCATAATTCTTTAACATTATCAATTAATAAGAGTTTGTTCATCTTTTCTTTTGACACATAAAGAATGTCCTTTCAGACAGTTGGGCAAGTGTATTATATGAAACTGTTTTGTAGCAGTATACATCCTTAACAATAATGATCTACTAGGAAGAGCTGCCTTTCAAAGAGTGGTTTTTTAAAAAGATACTTTTATTCATAAAGTTAGCATATGTAAGAATATAAAACTCTACAGAGATTTTTATTAAAAGCTAATAAGTAGTACTCCGTCAGGCTTACTTTGAATCTGGCTTAATTCTATAGTGTTTAGAAAAGTGAAAGTGTTATCGCTCAGTTGTGTCTGACTCTTTGTGACCCCATGGACTGTAGCCCACCAGGCTCCTCTGTTCATGGGTCTCCAGGCAAGAATTCTGGAGTGGGTAGCCATTCCCTTCTTCAGGGGATCTTTCCAACCCAGGAATCAAAACCAGGTCTCCCGTATTCCAGGCAGATTCTTTACCATCTGAGCCACCAGGGAAGGACCAGAGTTTCTAGAAGGAAGGGCTAATAAATAGAAGCCAAGTGACAAGTCAGGACAGTGCTTCTGTGCCAAGTAAAGAGATGATTAGTTTAAATGTAACTTTGGTACTCATCTGCTTATTCAAACAGAGTCATACTGACTGTGCACTTAACAGCTATTTTGAGGGATACCCAAATTGCCCATTTCCGATACCTACATTCAAATCCTTATGTTCTAGAAATAACAATTCTCAATTACACATCATTAGGAGCACACCTGTGCTATCTAGTACCAACCTCAGTTATGACAGATGGTGGCAAATTAACAGCTAAGAGTTAAAGGCTGACCTTCTTCTCCCCCAGCTACTCACCCCTACAGTCCTTCCGTTTGGTCCTGTCCTAAGAAGCCCTCCCAAACTGATGAAAGGTGAGGTCTACTCCTGAGTTGTCTAAATCCCAGGTTGATCACAGTGCTGGAGAGCTCCTTCTTTGTCAGCAATGCCTGGTTCACAGGTGGATAAACATGGGCCACAGAGTTGACATTTTCCCCACTCTGTGGGACAAACTGGTTAGACACACATGTGAAAACTAGAGCTCCCATACTGGTACCACCATTTTCACATCGTTTATTTATAGACAGTGTCATCTCTAATTTTTGTAGCAAATTTCTTCATTAGGTACAGACTTTGTATTTTACAGAAAAGAAAGCGAAGCTCAGAGAATTCCAACAACATAAGAGCGCATGAAAAATACGAAGTGAAGCTAATATTTGAATTTGAATTCATTCTGTTGAAAAGCTATTTTCATTGCATCATACCACATTTTTATACCATAATTTGGCCACCTGATGCAATAAGCCAACTCAGTGGAAAAGACCCTGGTGCTGGGAAAGATTGAAGGCAAGAGGAGAAGGGGGTGACAGAGGATGAGTTAATTGGATGGCATCACTGACTCAATGGACATGAGTTTGAGCAAACCCTGGGAGATGGTGAAGGACAGGGAAGCCTGCTGTGCTGCAGTTCGTGGAGCTGCAAAGAGCCGGACATGACTTAGTGATTGAACAACAACAATAATGATTATGAGACCGCAGTTGCCTATCTAGTTAGCTATATGCTTGCTTATTCTGCTCTCAAGCTATCAGGCAAATGTATACCAAACTATTGTCTGGGACTGAAAACCAGAGTTTTCTGTCAAGTGTTGGTGTTTCTGATTGTACTTGTTAAGCTCTGGAGCTCAATGTTGTTCAGTAAGATGATGCAATAATATAAACACTGGAGAAAATCTCATTTGGGTGAAATGAAAATTGGTGGGTTCCAGAAGTCATACATTTCACTGTGGACAAGAGGAGGCTGGGAGTTATTTTTCATACCTGCTCCATATAGATGATGCATTTGTTCCATGGCTAGGAAATGAAGTTTACACATAATTTAGGAAAAGTGATTTATTTATAATGTATTATAGGGTATAAAAAGTATTTTCCAATGCATTGTCATTTGGTCCTCAAGAGCAATAGGATGGAGAAAAGTTACTATAATACATATTTTTACAGCTGAGAAAACACAAAAGCATGGGATTTTGTGATTAAGCATCAACTAATTTCAGTGAAACATACTAGATTGAATATTAAAGGGTTGTATTCACATCAGTGAGGACTGATGGCTGATTCTGGGGTTAATCAGCTTGAGTTCAGACCTGGATATTTCATTCCTTATTGTATAATCCTAGAAAAGCCACCAAAACTCTCTGCAGTTTCTTCCTATGTACAATGGAATTTATGACAACAACAAGAACAACCATAACAAGTATTGTTAATAGTAATCATAGAATTGCTAAAACGACTAAAGGGATAAACACATGGAAAACTTTCAGAATGGGGCTTAGCATGTAACACTCAGTATCTTGACTAGTTACCCAACCATAATCTTGAAATAATAAAAAATGGTAGAAAACAAACAGAAAGTAAGACAGGGAGTTCTAGGTATCTAACAATCCACCAGTTGTTCTTTTTAATATCTTGTTTCTGTACTCTTCTGATTTCCTCTATTTATTTCAGTTTCATTCAGTTTAGGTAACACAGTGCTGTCAGAGGATTCTACTTCAAGTACAATTTTTCAGCCAAACTTTGCTGATATTGAAATCCTGAGAATGAAATATGAAATCCCTTGGGTGGCATTAGCTGCACTCAGAAATCAAGATGTAAATGCGATTTTGCCCTTCCAACTCTATTGACTATTATTCCTTTAGTCTAATCCTCTGTTCCAGCCAACTCAAATCCATGACGTGGGGAGACTGTTCTCTTCTCTGATTTCTCTAGGTGGAAATCTCCCTGATATACTGCTTGGCCACAGTCCTCAATCTTCAAGATCTGCTTAGAAAAGCAACTATTCATTAAACCTCTCTTCTCTCCTTGAGAATATATCCTACCTCCACATCTGTGCTAATAATGTCTTTATTATAAAACACTCTTTATATTGTATACTCCTGACAGTTGAATATATTTCATCTTCCATGCCAGATTAGCAGGAAGTAACTAATTAGCTTTTCTAATGGAAAGCTTAGCAAATAATTTTGAATTTCATTTTCCTTACTGACCTCCTCTAAAAACACTTTCCTCTATAAGCCTCCATAATTATGTTCCTTGTCAGCTCGCCACCTTTTATGTCATCCCCAAAGCACTTAGGAAGAGTCCTGGCACACAGTTTAGACAGGTTCAAAAAACACTGGCTATGTTAAACTTAGCCCATGAGAAAATGAATGGAAAGCACAAATTTTATAATGTGATACAATAAGGAAATTTTTATTTTAAGTAATTTATATGTTGTGTTTTCTGGCCACTTTTACATTTTGTGTCTTGATCTGTGTCTATTAAGAGGACGGCAAAATTTTTTTTATTTTTCCAAAGAATGAGCCAATGTAAAATGACAATGCTTTAGAGTATGGGGAGGTGGTAGAAGCTGGGGATAAACAAGAACACTTGGCTGCACAACTGTGGATAAAAATAAATGGTTTAACTTAACAATCACGCTGGTGCAGTAATAAGAACCTTCTGGGAACCAGCTCTCATAAGTTTGAAGTCTGAAGCAGGTTGAGTTTATTATTCTTACTGCTCTAATTAGGTTTATAGCCACACTTTAATTCTCTAATCAAATGGAATTTAATCATGACAAATCAAACATTACATATGATTATTCTCTAATATGATATGTAAAAATGGCATATGTATAAAATCAAGTGCAAAAACTTATATTTCCAAATCAGCACACTAGACTTGAATTAGACAAGTAAAATGCATTTGGACGAAAGTAAAAAAACCTTCATTCAGGGTTTCAGAAAGTGAAAGTGAAGTCGCTCAGTCTTGTTCGACTCTTCGTGACCCCATGGACTTCAGCCTACCAGGCTCCTCCGTCCATGGGATTTTCCAGGCAAGAGTACTGGAGTGGGTTGCCATTGCCTTCTCCAAGGGTTTCAGAGGTGTTGCACATAACCATGATATGCCTCCCAGATTTTGAAAGTAAATTCAAACATACAGAATTGAACCCAAAACAGCTATTTTCAAATGAGTGAATTTGGTATGTAACTATGCTGTCAGAAAACATCTTATGGGATTAATAAAGCAGTCATACAAGTAATATTTGAATTCACTTTATCAAAAATGTATCTTTATTAAAATAACTTGATTTGAAACATCTTGAAAGTCTCAAAATATCCCTTTCCTTATCTACATATGTCTCCCCATTTGAATTTAAATCAAAGGTTGATCTTCAGATGACATGGTCTGATATAGCCTATACATATGCTGGTAAATTTTAATGCTGACTTTTAAAGATCTTCCCACAGGGGACTCTCAGGCATCGTGGAGCCGCCGCACTCTCAGGATCCAGCATCTAGATTTACAGCAGGGACAACAGATGCCTCCAGGTCCCTTCCTCAGACTCATCACTACCTTCTCGAATGATCAGGCAATGCCCATACTTAGACATTTTTAGTGTTACCACTGGAGAGGCCGATCTTCATCTGAAATATTTTTGTTCTCCATAGAGCTGTTGTGTGTTAAATATACGTAAGCCATCTATCTTCATCATTGTACCTAATGCAGTTGGATTTGTTTTTTAAGTTCTTGATTTATGGTGTAAATCTCCTTTCATCAGTGAACCAGCAGATTGGAAGCATCCTGCTTCTTTGGGAAGAACTAGGGAGAAAAGTCCAGTGGATATTTCAAGGGACAGTGAAAAGTAAGCGGTTCACATGTATATCATCCTTTTTGAGATTATTCATTCAACGTGTATAGGATCTTATGACAATTTCCAAATAGAGATTTTTAAATAGACTCAATGGGCATGAGTTTAAGCAAACTCCAGGAGATGGTGAAGGACAGGGAGGCCTAGCATGCTGCGGTCCATGGGGTCGCAAAGAAGTCAGACGTGACTTAGCGACTGAACAGCAACAGAGGGAAAAATATAAAATATAGCCAATCACTTAAAAACAGATCTCTGGATGCATTCACTTTGAAATAAAAAGGTCATGAAAATAAGCATGATAATAAAAGAATTAGTCAAATCAAATTAAAAAAGACTAACTTTTAACATAATGTGGATAAAATCTGTAGCAAAACAATAAAAATAATCTTTCTTTATAATGTTCTACACAGCTTTTCTATTCACCAGTTTATCAAATTCATGAAGTGATTATTTCTGTGGACTGATATTTTTTTAAATACAGACTACTCAGAATTGCTATCATAATCAACTTTCTTTTCATAATTTTTTCTTTCCCATTTATTTGTTTCTGTAACACAGAATTCCCAACAGGGATGTATGTGAGTAAATTCATCTACTGAGTTTGTAGAGCTTGCTTGTGTTACCAGGTTGGAATTGTGATAGATTAGACAGCTTTGCCATCTGAACGACAAAATTCTATAGAATTCAGCAGTTTTGGAAATGCTATTAAGCAGATTTATAGCAATCTGGTTTTTATAAATTATTTTCTAAGAATACACATTCAATATTTAAAATTACCCACTCACTAAATCAAACTTTATAGAATGTGTATATAATTCAAAAGCAATTAAATATATTATAATATTATTTTAATTTATATTAAACATCATAATTAGTAAGCTTTCAGGATTTATATATGTGCCTGAGTATAAGGACAACTTAGAATTGTGTAATTTGGGTCATACAGGGCTTGTGATTTTAAAGTATTAAGGAAAAAAAAAAGTTTCTTTTCTAAAAGGGGACCATATTCCATAAAGTTTTCAAAGTCAAATTTGGAAGAAGTACGCCTTAATTCTTAAGGACTTCCTGTAGTCTAAAAGGTGGGAAGAATTGATATAAAGTGTGTACTTACATAAGTCAGTTTTTATCACTCTAATAGAAGAAAGCATTTCTCTTAACTCAAGTTAGGAAATTATTATACATTTTTATATATCTTTATATAAAAAGTTACAAGAGCAAGCATGTGACACAGGAAATGGGAAGAGTAACAGTAGTATTAGAGAATGCATGCTTTTTACAGTGTGTCTAATAAAAAGAACATTTTTCCAACTCAAATATCCAGTACTGACATGCAGGGTATTTTCTTAAACTGCCAATCAATCATATTGCTAAATGCTTAATCAAAAATCATTTCTATTAAAGGGTATGAATGGTAAAATACCTGACTTCAAAACTATTTCTGAAACTTGGAATCTTCCTTTCATTAAAAAAAAAGGAAACGGGAGTATATAGGAAAGACAAAAAAAAAATTGAGATTTTTCTTATTGCAATCTAGTAATTTTACTTAGTACTTTTGGCTGCATTTAATGATATTACAACAACAAATGTTTATAGTCCATAAAACCCCTAGCTGGTGTTTCCATGGTCCATATTTTCACTTTTCACTGTAGCATGTTCAAAATCACTCAGGAACGCACTATTCTCAAGCAGTCTATATAATGAAAACAATGTACATGTAACACAAAGTTCATCCAAAATTGTGGGCTTTTTTTTTTTTTCACATATCACACAATGTACAATTATCTAACAAAGACATAAAGCAACATAGAAACAAAGTGAAACCGACAGGAAAAATAAAGTTGGGATAGTCTCAATCAGGAACTAATTTCTTCTTCAAGTTTCCAGTAAATCTGAAAATGTATTTAAAAACTAAGGAGCACTTGGTGGCCCGCAACCAAATTATGAAATGAACATATCATTGTGCAGCGGGGAGGTCTTGCCGAAGTAATAACAAATGTCTGTAATTCTTAAGTTTGGATAAAGGCAGTGGAATGAATTTAGAAATATGTCCACTTTTCATAATTCACTATAGAATTTCCTTTTCACAGTCCCCATGTTTGTATAAATAGTTCTTCTCTGAAAATAAAACACAGTTAAAACATTTTCTCCCAATGAAATATGCACACAAATCCACCAATTTATCAAGGTAACATAGAGCATAGGAAAGCATTCACCTAATTCAAGAACAGTTGATAGGTTTGAAGAGCTTTGAACAGATTAACTATCAAGTAAATGTAATTGGAGACAAATTAGTCTAATGGAGACATAGACTCTTAAGTGCTAAAAATAAAGCCATTATGTTACCTGATAACAAAAATAGATGTACACATAGACAACTGATATTCATGGAAAGTTTTACATTATCAAGCATTCAAATTTTATATTATAAAATTTGACATAACATGCTGCATTTAATTTGGATGAAGTAAGCTACATATTCATGCAAAAATAAGAGTGTGCAAATTGTATCAGTACCACCAAATAGTGTATGCGTTTTGAGTAGATATTGCCAAATTAATACAATTGTCGCCAGTTTTATATGTTGACTTCAGTTATATTGAGACAGTATTCAATTCTTTAACTATGAGAACCTTGGATTTCTTTTGGTATTCAAGAGTTCACCAATTTTTGTATCTTTACCTTAAAGCATATAAAGTTTAATTTATTAACTTAACATCCTTTTAAATTACATTGTATTATAATGCTTGATGGTAAGAATATTAACATGTAAAGTTACATCTAAGAATCATCCATCCATCAGCATTGAATCCAGTATGTTTCTAATCATGAAATGTTATGAAACACATATCTCTGGAAATAATGAGTAGATAGCACATTCCCTTAAAAAACTGCAAGACGATTGCAACAAAACAAAACAGAATACAACAAAGTGGGAGAAGGAACCGAGGGCACTTGCTTACCTTGAATTTTCTTTTTAGACCCTAGTTGTGTTGTATTCAGATTCATGTTTGCTTAGAGACCCAATGAGGCAGAACCTGGAATGTTATGGCTATTTCATTCAACAAAGTAATATTTTCACAAAAAAACAAATATGCACACAAATATTTACTTAAAAGCATTCCTAAAAATTCATAAAAGTGTGGAAATAGCTTTTTTTTTTCCATCAGCATGCAAAAATAGCTAATCAACTAAAAATAGGTTTCTGAGGTTATATAATGAATTGAGGAAGTATGAACTTTTATAAAACAAACTAAATGCTAGTAAACATGCAAAGCAAAACAAAATTAGATTGGATTTGGGGATTTAAAATCACTTCTTTTTTTCTAAGTTTAAATTTTCTTTCCTCAAGACTTTTATTAATTTGGAGGCTCATAATACAATATAGATAATATTGTCTTCATATCAAAAGGAAAATGTTTTTACTAATTCTTGCCACAATTAAATATAAATGTTTAAGGTTTTAGCATACCACGCTATCAAACACAATTTATAATATAAGTATTATGTGGTATGTGGGAAAAAGTATTTTAATGTTCATACCAAAAATAGAATGCATTATATTGCAAAATATGTTATTTTACATTAAAATTGTTCAGCAAGATGGGTTAACCACCTTGGTAAGGCAATTAATTCCAAATATCATCTCACATCTTAAAATATAGAAATATTGATGAGAGCAAACTTTATCACCACGTGGAAGAAAATTAGCTATATAAATCTGCAATATAAGTTAACATCAGATCTTTTATAGAAATAAATATTATATATGTATAGAAATAAACAAAATCTCTTTGGTCTGTGTAAGCACACCTATATGTACCTAAATGGGATTTAGGAAAAATATAGAGAGCAGGGCAACAAGGAAAAGAAGAGGCAAACTCTGAAATACTACGGTTTGTCATTAACGAAAGAGAGACTGAAATGGGAAGACAAACTAGAACAGGGTATGCTGGAAGCATCTCGGTCTTCAGGTTATACTTGTCATCAAAAAATCTATAGATACTGACCGCTGGACGGCTTTCTCGTGGCGGGACAGCCTGTGACTCGTGGTGGGCACCTCCTCGATCTCGTCGATGTCACAGGCGTCGGCAGCCTCCTGGGAGTAGTTGTGTTTCATGACGAGGATGTTCCTTCTGTTCATGGGCGGGATGAGGGGTTTGACGGGCTGTGGGGGCATCTCGGTCAAGACAGAAGCATCTCTCGTGCTGAGGTTGCTGCGGCTGCCTTTCGCACTGGACAGTTGTGAACCACAGTGATGGTCGTGAATGCATTTGGAAGAGGACCTCCTCAGTTTATGGTAGTTTTCAAAGTCGTCGGCCACATCGGCAAAGTCAGCTGTGGCTCCTGTCCCTCTGAGGGTACACAGCTCATAGTGAGGAGGCTCAAACACCTCCTGGAAAACTGTCTGGTCAAAGTCCGATTTCCTTTGGACATATTTTTTACGAGGCTGTTTGATCTGCACAATGACAGAAATGATAATAAGGATGATCACAATGCAGGAAGTCACGCCAATGACCGTCCCGCTGGTGTTGGTCAGCTGGTCCAGCAGCCCGGCCTTCCTCTTTTCTACAGGTCCAGGGAGCGAAAACAACAAACAAACAAACAAGAAACAACCCACCACGCATTAATACGGCAGTCAAAGCATACATCGAGAACTTCAAGATGAAGTAGGCTGAGCATAAAAATTTTCACTGTCTTAAATGTAAAACGAGTCTTTAAAAGACACAAAGAATTTCACAAGAGCCCTATCTGCTAGCCTCAGAAACAGCCACCACCACCAACCCCGCCATTGCACAGCATCACTCACTTAAATGTAATATATGTTTTGGAGAAGGTCTCATAAAACCTTTAGGATGACATCTGGAAATCAGCTGGTCATGTTAAAAATCGTACCTTCTTCTTCTCATTGGTGTAAGAAAACTCACACATGCCAGCAATGGGAACAGGAACATACCTATATTGTTTTGTATTTATTCTTGATGTGGATAACTGAACTGACAGTTTTCTGATATCAAAAGATTACGATTACACTTTAAGACAGACACTTCTGGAATGCTGGCATGAGGATTTCTGTGAGTCTTTTTCCCAATGAAACAGTTTTGGCAAAAATTTTAAAAGTAACATTTAAAGTTTCTGGAAATTGAGTGGCATACAGCAGAGGTACATACACTCAAGAAAATCTACTAAATTTCTTTAAGAACAGGGATAGCTTGTGGCCTTTGAGCTGTTCCACCCTCAGTTCGTCCTGATGGTTTCTCTCCCTATTGGCCCCAGATTGGAGGTACAGCACCCCCCACCCTACCAGCAAGGGCAAGCCGCCAGCATTTCTCTACTCTCTTTCCACCCCTCAGATCCATCCTGCAGATTCTCCATTCCAGGGAGGAGATGGGGGCCAATGCTGGGCCCTCCTCTGCTCCCTCCAGGCCCCACTGGTAGGATACCTGGACAGCAGGTTGAGCACACTGGGCTCCAATCACATGTGTCCCAGCTCACTCATAGCGCGAACCTATCTGAAGGGGTAAGCTGAGAAGACCAGAGGTCCTCATCCTCAGCCAGGGCCTGGTTCATAAAGCGGGAGTGTTCCTCCCAGAGAAGTGGGCCGCTGTCCCTGCCTCCATCCCACTTCCCCCATCGGCGCACAGAGAGTGGTGGTGCCCATGGAGAGAGGTGGGCCACAAGAACCATGGCCACAAAGCCGCTTTAACTAAGTAAAGCCAATCTCTAACAGTGCTGTATGAGGTTCTTCACAAAACATTTAATTCCCCTTCCATTCCAAAGCGGTTCCTTGGACACAGCACGGATCACTGCTCACATTCTCTAAATAACTGTTGCCAGCTCTGCTTTTCTTGTTGATTCTGTGAGCAATAGGCACTGTGGTAATGCCTCTCTGCTTCAATATTTTAATAGAAGATACTGGACTTTAGGGCTGCCCTGGCGGCATAGTAGTAAAGAATCTGCCTCCCATTGCAGAAGACGCAAGAGATGCAGGTTCGATCCCTGGGTTGGGAAAATCCCTTGTGGAGGAAATGGCAACGTGCTCCAGTATTCTTGCCTGGGAAATGCCAGGGACAGAGGAGCTTGGTGGGCTACAGTCCCTGGGGTTGAAAAAGAGTCAGCCACAACTTAGCATGCACACACACACACTGGACTTTAAGTATGGACAGTTATTAGCCCGTTTTTTTTTTTTTTTTCCTTTGCAAATTGGTGAATATAAGATCTGAACAGAAGAGGGTATGTGGTACTTTGAACTTAACCAAAACCTGCATCATTCATAATCAAGTGAAGAGTTTTGTTATTCAGTTGCTAAGTTGTGTCTGACTCCAAGACTCCATGGACTGCACCATCCCAGACTTCCCTGTCCTTCACCATCTCCCGGAGTTTGCTCAAATTCATGGCTATTGAGTCAGTGATGCCATCCAACCATCTCATCCTCTGTCACCCCCTTCTTCTCCTGCCCTCAGTTTTTCCCAGTATCAGGGTCTTTTCCAGTGAGTCAGCTCCTCACATCAGGTGGTGTACAGGCCAGAGAAGGAGGCTGGATCAAAGGAAGATATTCTCATTGGAAAGGAAACAAAGCATTTCAGTAGGAAAACTGAAGTCGAGGTAAGCAGCTTTAGGTACCTGAGGGCCCTAAGGTTCCTTGGATACAATTTCACCTCTAGAGTATGTGCACAATGTCCCATGAAGACAGACTGGGGTTGATGGAGAGGTGCAGCCACTGATGAGGGAGCTTCTGATAGGAAACCCAACTTGGCTTGAGAAGCTCCAGTGGCCAGTCCATGGTGCTGCAGCTCCAGAAGGGAGATTAGCCAATAAGCATCTCTGTCCATGGAAGTCTCCAGGCAAGAATACTGGAGAGGGCAGCCATTTCCTTCTCCAGGGGATCTTCCCTTCCCAGGGATCGAACCTGGGTCTCCCGCATTGAAGGCAGATTCTTTATCATCTGTGCCACCAGGGAAGCCCATTCAAGTGTAAAAGGCAGTTCATTGCGTGTTAAGGAATGCAAAAACAACAAGAATAAAAGCCAAGAAAAAGGCCAAAAATCAATTCTAAAACATACAGGAAGTTGGTAAAGCCAATATACAATCTATATTTAAGATCGTCTGATGCATAAAAACATTGGATAAGCTTCTTCCCACACTACAGATAGAGAGTTTGCCAAGTCCAGGGACTCATGATTACCTTTACAATGATTTTCATCCCAAGGGTACACACAGTTCTGGAGTCCATTGCATACCAACGTATTGTTAATACACATGTTACTGTGGCAGAAGAAAGTATTGCCTTCACAGGGAGCTAAAAGAGAAGAAAAAAATGAAGGAAACAGTTTTAACTGATGCTCAGTTGTAAATCACTCACATCACAAACCTAGAAACAAAAAAGATTAGTATGATAATTCGCGGTCAGGTTGAGATAAATGATAAGCCCAACATTCCATTCGCAGAAGTGTTGCCATAGCAGTAATTATTTCTTGTGCTACTAACAGAGCTGGCATTCTTCTAGATGTGTTCAGCTTATAAAACTGGCACAGGAGGTTTTCCATCATAAAAATGAAGCACTTTATCAATGCGAGTTCTTTTTTTTTTAACTTTGTGCATTCATTTAGTGAAACTTCACTGATGACCACATGCATAACATTAGGCTTTACACTGAAATTCTGTATGTATAAATTTAACTGTCCTGTTCAAAAAATTTTTAGTTTAATGGAACTATTGAAATACTTTGGAAAGTGTATGCTTACAAAATACTAATGAAGAAACTATATACTAAACCAAACCCTATGATATTATTTAAGCATACGAAAGAAGCAAAGAATATCATGGAAATTCAGAACAAGGGAAAATTAATCTTGAACAACATAAGAAAAATACATATCATTCTTATTGACATTTAGCATGTAATATGGTAATGAAATTAGCCTCAGTTCAGTTCAGTTCAGTCGCTCAGTCGTGTCCGATTCTTTGCGACCCCATGAATCGCAGCACGCCAGGTCTCCCTGTCCATCACCATCTCCAGGAGTTCACTCAGATTCAGGTTCATCGAGTCAGTGATGCCATCCAGCCAACTCATCCTCTGTCGTCCCCTTCTCCTCCTGCCCCCAATCCCTCCCAGCATCAGAGTCTTTTCCAATGAGTCAACTCTTCGCATGAGGTGGCCAAAGTACTGGAGTTTCAGTTTTAGCATCAGTCCTTCCAAAGAAACCTCAGGGCTGATCTCCTTGCAGTCCAAGGGACTCTCAAGAGTCTTCTCCCTACTTGGCCTATATTTCACACAGTCTACTAACTTTAGGTACGATGGCCAATGATCTCTATATTATAATTCATGTTGGATAAGGTAAGAACTCTAAGAATTATGTAACTTGGTTATAAAAATACAAGAACTAGTGATGCGTCTAATTAAATTCTAATGTTAGATATGACTTCAATATTACAAAAAATACATTTTTCATTATAGAATAATTGGTTATTTATAACAAGTCTCTAGAGTAATACTACACTATGAACTACAGACAGGGCTTTAAAGTAATTTTTGTTTTTGCCTTTTTAATCATCCACATCTCATAAAATATAATTTTAGTGTTTATTTTTGTCAATAATAGTTCCATAACCATTTTCAGGACAGGTATCCCCAGAAAAACCCATTAGATACCAAGCACAAAATTTACAGTGGTTCATCAGTAAAGTTTTTATCAGTGATCAGTATTATCTAAACAGTGCAGTCATGTTATAATTTTCACCTTCAAAACCACATATTGTGGGGTGTTTTTTCTTTAAGGAAAGTTATCTTCTTTAAATGTATGTTCTATATTAATTACAATTGTTAGGAAAATGCTTTACATAAGGTAAGTTAAAATATTTTAATGTTCCCAGAGGAATACTTTCTTTAAATGATCAAGTCTTGAAAATCAAAAGCAACATAACTTGAACCAGGCATTCCTCTGACTCTCCAAGCCCTTCTCCCTGCTGTCCCCCTCATCCCAGACCCCAGGAGAGTTTCTTCTTCCTTCTGCTTGGTTTGCCTCTAAATCCCTTGTTAAATAATAAAAAAGATGTAATTGTCATTTCGAAGAATGGTATTAAAGAGTAGAAAAGACACAGATGCAGTAGTCATTTTGAAAAGTATCAGGCTTAACATTTTATTTGACTTCTGCTTTCAACATGGTGTAAAGCTTTTATAATGCAAAATGTAATGATGTAATCTATTACTGCAAAAGTCTGCTTTTCAGTATGGAACTAACTTTGAATTTCTGTAGTCAACCATTTTGCAGAACCAATATGGTCTGTTTAGCAGATAATGAATGTTGTCAAAATGTGTACACAGAACAAAAAAGGAGTTTTCTGCAAATAGATTAGAACAGCTGCAAAATGGAAAAAACACTTACTACCTGATAAACTGCAGTGGTTTTGAAAGTACAACTAATCCATCAAGTAAAGAATACCTTTAAAAGATCATAAATATGCTTTGAAAGAGGAGGAAAAATTATTAGAATTACTATTAAATAGGATGGGTTTGCTTTTAAAACTTTAAATCTATAGGTAAAATGGCATCACATTCTGTACCAGTGAGGTAGAACAGTAGCTTAGTAAAGGCACCAAAGATTTGGATTCCAAATTCTCCAAAAGTGATTTTGTTTCTGTTTCTGCTACTTAATAAGTCTCAAAAATGTCTTACAAAACACCAATGTGTCAGTGAGTTATCATTAAATATTGGTGGTTTGACTGGGAACGGAACAGGGCATCCAGGACTGTCAATAAATCATATTCCTGACACATTACATGAAGTAATTATGCAAATATGCCAGTTAATTGAAACCATCCTCACTTGCAAAAAGATTACTATTCCACTCCTGTTTCATTTTTCCTTCCTCACCTTCGCTAACATTTATAGAACTGCCAGGCAAACAACAAACACAAACAAATAAGCACACTGTGCAGTGGCTAAGAAACAAATTATCATAGCTTCTACTCCTTGAACAAAACTAAAGTTTGTCTCATAGACACCAAAAACAAAATAGGATCGGATTCTGAACTGTCTTTATATTGTACATCTGAACATTTCTCTCATCTAAAATGTGAATCCACAGGAGTTCATTAAAGATTCTAATTTTTACCTTCTGCTAAAAAAAACTAAATGGCAGCTTCCTGCCTCCCAAATCAAGGTATGTTCTCACTGTTCCTTCAAGGATGTCTGAGGACATACACACATTCGGCCCATAAGCGCTTCCCATTGCTCCCCACACGCTCCTGAGACCTTTGGTTCATTGGCCACACTGTTCCCTCCCTTTCTCTATGTCCTAGAAAAACTCCATCTCTACTCTGCTATCCAAATCCTATCAGAATGAAATTATCTATAGAGTCTTGAAATATCATTCCAATCTATCAGGAAGTTATCTTTGCCTTAAATCCTATTCTACTTTTAATTTTTAAAAGAGTTTAACACTTAGTATAAGTTTTTCATCTTTCCCCATGAGTTCTTTAAGGCTATGAACATGCTTTTTTTTTTTTTAACAAAAAAAAGTATTTTTAATTTCTTAGTGGGTTAATATTTCTAGGGTTGTAGTAAAGAGTCAACAGATATTTTAATTAATTTAATATCAGCTAAACTTTTGAAAGTTTAGCTGGCCAATTTTGCTCTGAATATCCCAGAGAGAGATGATTCTTGCAAGTGTGTTTATTGGTGGAGAATTAACCCTCCAGGTCAACTCTTCAAATGCAATAGAAATTGTGATATTCTTAGCAACTAAATCTCATTCATTCATTTGGTTCTCTGACTACTGCTGAAAAAGCACATATTCTATCAATTTTTAGAAGACTTATTCTACTTGGAAATTCAATACACATTGTCAAAAGCGATTGTCTCTTAAAAAACCAACCCCCTTATTTCCTAAAATTATCTTGAAGAAATCAAGGTTTACTTATGTTAGGCAGTTAGAATAGGAAAAGGGGGTCCAAAATGGTGGTGGCTAAAATACAAAGGAGGGAAAAGCCCGCGACAATAGAACGAAGGAAGGGCCATGGACCCGAGTGAGGACCTCGAGTGAAACAAACAGCCCTCCTGGCTAGCCCAGTTTACACACAGCAGGCTCAGGGGGAGGAGAAAAAATATTAAAAAAGAGGAGCCAAAATTGAGCCAGGGGCTTCTCCTCGTATCTTTTGGGTCGGCCCACCCTCAAGGCCTGAGGATGTATTTTCCGTTGCTTTCTAAATAAAACTGAGCTGTAACACTGATCCATCCATTGCTTCAAATTTTTGCTGCAGCGAAACAGAACCAAGGAAATTACACACTCCCCCGACACATAAGAAAGTGGCAGCTAATAAAATAACCCTCAAAATTCAAAGTATTTCACACAGGTAGTGTCTACGGTCAGAAATTTACTTAATTCCAAGGATCAAGCCAATGAAAACTGTGAGCACAGGTCAGGTATTTAGCAGATTTTCTGTCAGGTTATGAAGAGGATTCCTTGGCACGTTTTTCCCCACTACTTTCTCCTCCTTCAGCTCCTCTCTCCACCTATGCCACTGCTTACAAAGTATTGGGCAGGTCATCATCTTTCCATTTCTGAAAGTTGTGCCTGAAATCATTTAGCTAAGATTGGGACTCAAACCCTCGTGGCAGGGACTCTGTGCTATGCTTAGTCACTTAGTCATGTCTGACTGGGACTTCAGACTGGCCAAAAATCCATGGTGCCTGGCTTCAGGACCTAATGAAGCTCAGGCCCTTGATGGCTTATTGAAAAAAACTCAGTGAGAGACACAGTGATAGGTAAGATGTGGATTTGTTTGGATTCAGAGAGAAGCACATTCAGAGTGTGGGCCATCACAGAGGGGAGCGGCTGTGGAATGTGATGTGGTTAGTTTTTGTGGGCGGGGTGATTTCATATGCTAATGAGTGGGAGGATCATTCCAACAATTGGGGAACCACCCACTCCTCAGTCTTTTGACAGTGCCTTGTAACTGTGCTGGCGCCTCTGGGCGTGTCATTTAGCTTGCAGATTGAGGATCTAGGTTTAGTTGAATTTGACTAGTCATCTTGGACCCTGATTTTAATCAGTTTATGTTATGCCCTTGGGCTTTGTCATTTTTTCAAAAGTTGGGCCCTGCCCCCTTCCCTCCTGTGTCATGCTCTTTACCTGAGCCCCTTCTGGGCTCACAATGTTGCCTTTCCTGTCCCTTTCTGCAGGGACAACCAGAAAATAGCTGGCCCTTGGGAGAGAAATACCATATAATATCCCATCTTTCTAGATATTCAGACCTTCGTCTTCCATGCTTCTTACAACATGTGCATCAACAGCATTTCTCAGTGAACCCACTAGGGCGGATGACAGGCACACAATGCCTGCTAAAAGTCCATCTATTGGTGGTATCTCTTCAAGGGCAACTGGGCTTATAGGGATAACGTTTGCCATTTGGGGAGTTAGCCCTGCAGGTTGTTTGGACCCAATTCCTTACCACAATTCTCCTAAAGTTACATAGGAGACACACCCCTGGATCAAATCTCCACTCTACTTTTATGGAACATCTAGTTTGTTGCCTCTTATCAGTTTGTTCTTAAGCCACTTCCTAACTCCTACAACCAGGACTCTGCCCCCTTGTAGGCAACACTGCTCCATTCAGCCTATTATTAAAATACTCTTAAGGCCCCTAACAGGACCAGATAACCCACTCCTTTGTCATTATTTCTGTTAGTACCTAAAGTGGATCTATGGCAATAAAATGTTTACCATTGGAAACACCCTAAACTGCTCTTATGGAGGACTAGGGGAAGAAATCAGTGACTTACATTTCCTCAGAGCAATAAGAGGATAAGGCTTATTATGGCTGTTTTACCAGGTTCCCAGTCTCGGCACAGGCTTGGATTGCTTTACATCATGGTATCTATTCCCATCCACAGTGGACAAACCAGCATAGAGTTAAGATTACAACCCCTTAATCCTTCCCAGCACTGGTCATACTAGAAACCTTCGAGATGCCCAACTCTAGCCTGGGGATCCCAGGAGGTCAACCTGCCTCGACCTGCCTAGGGATCTGACCCCTGGGAGGTTGACATGCCTCAGCCTGCTTGGGGATGCACCAGCCTGGGGCCCCAGAAGATCAACATGCCTCAACCTGCCCAGGGAATCAATTCTCTGGAGGCTGACATGGCTCAACCTGCTTGGGGATCTGCACCTTGACTCAGGATGCCCGGCTCTCAGGCTGCAGCAATACTGGGTAGGATAAGTGCCGGGAGCCAGCGTGAGGAATCCCGCCCGTGGCAATGGTCATGAGGAAGGAAGCCAGACAAAATGCAAAGGTGTAATCTAGCTTCAGGGGTTCCCCTGAGTTTTCCTGAACA
The DNA here is from genome assembly GCF_032405125.1 of Capricornis sumatraensis. NCBI lineage: Eukaryota > Metazoa > Chordata > Mammalia > Artiodactyla > Bovidae > Capricornis > Capricornis sumatraensis. The sequence goes on along the minus strand of NC_091089.1, from coordinate 7,768,780 downwards.
TCTACCCCCAAAAAACCAGAGTCTGCCTGCACACCACCACTAGTCTCTGGCAAAAAGTTAATTCAGGGCTTCAGTCTCCTGCATCAGCTCAAACCCCTTGATGGCTCTCTAACTTGCCTAACAGGTTTCCCCGGACTTTTTACAATTTGTGAATTGCATACAGCCCCCCAACCGCGAGAGGCACAAAGCTTAAAGCATCTTAAAGATACAGAGCCTTTTCTAAAGAGCTAAAAATCATATTGGTGACAGGTTTTCACTGTTGACTCAATGACTGCTGCCAGGCCTCCATATTCTTTATCTTTTAGGCACCTGAAAGATATTAATCAATGTAATTGGGGTATAGAAATAGGAATATAATAGTTTTGATATTAGCAACACTAGACTTTTGAGTTAATTACTTTTCTTTGTTATATATCACTGCACTCCTCTTGTGTCCTTGCTATGTAAGAATGTAACTTTATTTAGTGCTTTCTGAGAGTGGCACCAGACTTTGGGAAGAAAAACATAAGAAATTCTTCTGGTTGACAATTCCTTATCAGAAAAGGGCCGTAAAATGTTAGTTGGCCCTCTGGCCAGAAGATGATGTAAATCACCTAAGACTTGTGTATACAACTAGGTATACAGAAAGAAAGCCTGGTTTTGATAAGAGTCAGGGCTGCTGATGCTGCATAATTTTGTATTACCCATTGATCTCTATGTACAATCAAAAAGGTATAAAAGGCCTAAAAGACAACAGAGGCCGTGCCAGTCGCTGGACTGGTTTCCCCCGTGTATTCTCTTTACTCTAATTTCTGGCTGAGTTCCCATCTGGGGCGTGGAGGCTCACCATGTCTACTTACTTGCCCTGGCTTCTAAGATCCGTAAGAGAAGGAGCCCAAGGCGGGGCACACTCCGATATTCAAACGGACGCTGGTGGCCTAACGTAGATGGTGCAAACTTCTTGTCTCGAAGTTTTATTGGCTTTCCACGTAAACCAAGTTATTCAGCCTCTTTTCTCCACTTAATTTTCCTACTACATTATTTCTTCCTAATCTAATCTTATATTTCTAATTAAATATATAAATAAGTTTTTCCTTGCCTACGCTGTTCACCCTTCAAATTACCCTGGATCCACCGGGGCTGGACCCTGGCAGATAAGCTTCAGAAAGACTCACCGCTAAGGAAGTCCACCTACAGAAATAGAAGAAGGCCTATTAGTTGGGACTGTGCCTGGTATCAGCAATAACTGAGGAGTCCAAAGAGAACCCCATTGCTTTTCTGGAAAGTCTAAAAGAGGCCCTCCAAAAGTTTATCCATCTGGACTTAGACCCTTACAAGGGACAGGTGATTTTAAAGGACACATTCCTGTCCCAGCTCCAGTAGCAGGACCCTGCTGCCTCTTCAGATGAGATGGTCCAGATAGCCACCAATACTTTTTATAACAGAGAACAGGAGAGAGAGGCCAAGCCCCAGAAGAGAGAGAGAAGGAAAGAGACAAGGCATGCCTAGATGCTGGCCACCCTCCAGGGAAGCCCTATGGCAAACCCCGAGTCCTTGAAGGACAAGGCACAGGGCAAACGCCTAATCTGTAGACAGGTGAGACATTGGGCCAAAGAGTGTCAAAACCATGACAAGTCTCATAAAACGGCTTGCTACAAATGCCATTAATTGGGACACTGGGTAGCACTCTGGCCTCAGGACTTAAGACTCTCAAGGTCAAATGCCAAACCTTCCCTCATGATGGTTCAAGAGGACTGAAGCAGCCCGTTCCAGCCAGCCCGCCTGTCACAGATAATCAGCAACAGGGCTGGAACCAAAAGTGCAACTGGATGTGGCAGGTAGATCCAAGAATTTCTTGGTTGACACAGGGGCTACCTACTCTGTCCTGACCTCCATCTTCACAGCCTTCTCAGTGCAAACCTGTACCATTTTGAGTGCTACAGGAAAAAAACAATTACAAAAAAGATTTACCTGAGCACTTCTTTGTTGCTGGGATGGACAACTATTTTCCCATCAGTTTCTTGGTCCCTGAGTGTCTTACTCCCTTATTGGGAAAAGATATTTCCTTGCCTTTGAAATCTTGCAGCGATTGCAGTCCTGATAGAAGATACTGTAAAATTCTCTTCTGGGGGCAAACTAACTATTTTTACCAGCCACCAAGTGAAACAACTCCTGAATGGCAGAGGCCATTTATGGATGTCTGATCAAAGGAGCCTCAGATATCAAGTACAGCTGATGGAAAATCCAGGTCTCACTATATCTACTTGTGAGGTTTTTTACCCAGCCACCATCCTGCCTACCCCTGAGGGCTCTCTCCCCTTTCACTGTTGCCTAGAAACCTTGGGTCACTGTATGAGGGAATGTCCGAAGATCCTCTGACCAATCATGAGGAAATCTGGTACACTGATGGAAGCAGCTTTGTCTTAGATGGAAAAAGAAGAGCCGGGTATGCAGTAGTCTCTAATTTTGAGACCACAGAGGCTAAACCTTTGCACCAGGTACTTCAGCCCAATTAGCTGAGCTCATGGCCCTGACTTGAGCTTTAGAGCTGGGAAAAGGAGAAAGAGTAGCCGTTTATACTGACTCCACGTATGCCTTTCTGGTGCTACATGCACATGAAGCTATTTGGAAAGAAAGAGGCCACTTGACCACCCAATTGTCCCTAATCAAATATGGTGATCAAATCCTCAGGCTCTTAGAGGCAGTCCATCGGCCCACTGAGGTTTCAGTCTCCCACTGTAAAGGACACCAAAAAGGGAGCATGGAAGTGGCACGAGGGAACCAAGCAGCTGATCAGGCAGCTAGGAGAGCAGTATTACAGAACAAATTTACCAGAAACTCCATCATGTACTGAAGGTGAGACTCTTAAAGCTAAGAGTGAGGGCCTTCAAGAGGATCATGTGGGGTGGTTCCAAAAGGAGGGACTCCTTTTTCTGCCTGGGAACCTCCAATAGAAGTTGGCTAACTCCTTACATGCCACCACTCATTTAGGGGAGAAGGCACTCCAAAGATTACCACAAAGGTCCTTCAGAGGAACAGGCCTCCAAACAACTATAAGGCAAGTGGTTTCTTCTTGTCCCACTTGCCAATTAAACAACCCCTGAGGAGCTCAAAAACCCCAGCTAGCCCAGCCCATCCAATGATGTGAGGCCTACCTAGGAGAGGACTGGCTGATGGACTTCACCCAGATGCCAGTTTCTTAAGGGTATAAATACCTATTAGTCATGATAGATACATTCACAGGATGGATTGAAGGCTTTCCCACCTGGACTGAGAAGCCTGAGGAGGTGGTAAAAAGAAAAAAAATGCTCCATGAAATCATTACAAGATTTGGTCTGCCTGGGTCATTACAAAGTGACAATGGGACATCATTTAGTTCTAAGATCACCCAAGGGGTCTGTAAAGCATTGGTACTGCTACTGCTGCTAAGTCGCTTCAGTCGTGTCCAACTCTGTGCGACCCCATAGACAGCAGCCCACCAGGCTCCCTCGTCCCTAGGGTTCTCCAGGCAAGAGCACTGGAATGGGTTGCCATTTCCTTCTCCAATGCATGAAAGTGAAAAGTGAAAGTGAAGTTGCTCAGTCGTGTCCGACCCTCAGCGACCCCATGGACTGCAGCCTTCCAGGCTCCTCCGTCCATAGGATTTTCCAGGCAAGAGTACTGGAGTGGGGTGCCATTGCTTTCTCCACTCTAAAGCATTGGGCATTACTTATTATTTCCCTTTTGCCTGGAAGCCTCAGTATTCAGGAAAAGTAGAAAGAGCCAACCAGTTCTTAAAATAAGGGATAAAAAAGATAACTGGGGAGACCTCCCTGGGATGGAAGGAGGCTTTACTGATAGCTTTCCTCCACACCTGGACTGCCCCTAAGGAACAGGTTGATCTTAGTCCTTATGAGATGCTACATGGGAGACCTTTTTTTATGCCAATGACTTCTTCTTAGAACCAGAGGCTCAGATCCTCTGGTCTTATACCATGGCTGTTGGACAATTCCAACAATTTATATTCTTGTGGGGTGTCAACCAGCACCCTAAAGATTCTAAAGAGCCACCATTATATGCTCCAGGGACTCAAGTCCTAATTAAAATCTGGAAAGATGGGTCCCCAAAGGCTCCACTCCAGCCCACATGGAAGGGCCCCTACCCTATAATACTTTCTACCCTCACAGCAGTCAAGGTTCCAGGACACAACTCCTGGATTCACTACTCATGAGTCAAGCCATGGAGAAAAACGGAAGAGAGCTCTCAGTTTACCTGTGAGCCACTGGGAGATCTCAGATACCTATTCAGAACAAGTGAGTGCCATTCTAATGAACACCCCCAAAATTAAGCTTCTGGGGGTAAGATTTCTCAGGACAGCTCTAAAGAGCCAACACAGCTTGGCAGGGGTTGTACTCCATAATAGACAGGAGACAGATCTCCTGATCCCTGAAGAAGGAGGGACTTGAGCCATCTTGAATGAGATGTGTTGTTTCTGGGTAAATACCTCCAGCTAAGTTAAAGAAAGTCTCACAGTCCTCAAGAAAAACATTCTAGATCCTACAGGACCTCAGAGAACAAGCTGGAGAGTTCTTGGGGGTGGCCACAGTCTCTTTTTTTGGGATCCTTCTCCTGGCGTGGAGGGAATTTGGAGTGGGTTAATGCCCCTACTAATCCTCGTTGTCACCATATTGATGCTGCTTATGATCGCTCCATATTTATCAATCGGCTAACCCAGTTTGTCTCTGTCCAGGCCAAAAGGCTACAACGCGCAGCACCAGTTTAACAAGGACATATAAAACTACAGCTGACCACAGAAAATCTCACTCACCCTTAGATGGACACCACTATAAGGACTCTGAGGATTGAGACTAGCAAGAGGGAGAGGTCCAATGATGTTTGCCATCCAGTTCAGCAGGAAGTAGCCAGAGAGTCCTTGATGCACCTATTCCCAAAGAATTGGGCCTCCTATCTCTTGAGGGGGGAATGTTAAGTAGTTAGAATAGGAAAAAGGAGTACAAAATGGAACACAAATTAGGGAAAAGCCCGCAAAAATAGAACAAAGGAAGGCCTGAGGTCCAGAGTGAGGACCTCAGGTAGAACAAACAGCCCTCTTGGCTAGCCCAGTTTATACAGGTCAGGCTCAGAGGGAGGAGAAAAAGAGGAGCCAAAATTGAGCAGGGGCTTTTCTTCGCATCTTTTGGGTCGGCCTGCCCTCATGGCCCGAGGATGTATTTTCCTTTGCTTTCTAAATAAAACTGAGCTGTAACACCAATTCACCTGTTGCTTCAAATTTTTGCTGCAGCGAGACAGAATCGAGGAGATCACGCACTCCCTCGACACATAATAATGCAGCTAATAAAGTAACCCTCAAAATTCAAAGTATTTCACAAAGGCAGTTCCTATGATCAGAAATATACTTATTTCTGGGACTAGGTCTTCTGTTGCTTTCAGAATAGCAAACATAGCCTCATATTGGTGTTAAAACCCAAGTACATAGAAGAAAGAATTTGCATTGCATTTGGTGTCTGAATTATTTAAAAGCATATTTAGACATAATGAGTGTAGTGATTGTGCTTCATCAGAAGGGTTTATCAACATCACCATTTTATCATCCAATCTAACCCTAAGTATTTCTTTTGAGAAAAACCAGAAACTGAATATACTGAAATATTCCATGAGCCAAAAGATGCCTTATGTGTAAGCACAGCAGTGCTCTGGATTTAATCATTGATAGAATAATATTTCTAGATATAGAAAGTGGATATTTTAACCCTGAGTCTTTCCAAACTGTTTTCTCTTCTCTCCTGCATGGACAGATAAAGACGTTTGTGTAAAGCACCCTTTGCGGACCAGGTTAATTGTCCATGAACTTGAAGCTTAGAGAGTGCTTCTTCGGGCACTTGGTCCTGGGATTGTAGAGTACTAAACACTACAGAGGAGAAGGCAATGGCACCCCACTCCAGTACTCTTGCCTGGAAAATCCCATGGATGGAGGAGCCTGGTAGGCTGCAGTCCATGGGGTCACCACGAGTTGGACACGACTGAGCAACTTCACTTTCCCTTTTCCCTTTCATGCATTGGAGAAGGAAATGGCAACCCACTCCGGTGTTCTTGCCTAGAGAATCCCAGGGACGGGGCAGCCTGGTGGGCTGCCGTCTATGGGGTCGCACAGAGTCGGACACGACTGAAGCGACTTAGCAGCAGCAGCAAACACTACAGAGGGTAGGGCAGCAACTCAGACTTAAGGAGTGATAATCCCTAAGGAGAGATCACTTTTTTCAACAATACTCACTCAGTTACCACATCTACAGAACAGGGAGGCAGGTTGTTGTTGTTTAGTCGCTAAATTCTGTCTGACTCTTTTGCGATCTCATGGACTGTAGCCTGCCAGGCTCCTCTGTCCATGAGATTTCCCAGGCAAGAATACTGGAGTGGGGTGCCATTTCCTTCTCCAGGGGATCTTCTTGATCCAGGGGTCAAACAGCAGTCTCCTGCATTGGCAGGAGGATTTTCTACCACTGAGCCACCAAGGAAGCCCCATATATTCTGTTACCTGCAGACAACATGCTCCGTCTTGACGTTCAAGGCAAATGAAGCTATGTGACTGACTTACGGCCAGCTGCATGCTAGCTGCTGCTAGCTGCTGGTGGTGGCTGCATGTGAGACCCTGGTTTGGCTGGTTTTAGGATCCACCACAGCCCCATATGCCAAGATGACCTCCTAGCGTTACCCTGCTGAAAAAGTTTATGTTTAACCGTGTTTAATCCAACCAACTATCTCCAATTTTATTTGTATACCTCTTAAGAGACAACACACACACACACACACACAAACTCAAAAACAAAAGTTTGGCAAGTGTTGCTCCAATGTTCAAAAATCATTATAGTGGTAGGATTATTAATTCTTAAGGTGTTATGGAGTAGCAGGGAAACTACTGAGGTATAAAGTTGGGTGGAAAATAAGGATACAAACTGTTTTAAATTATAGTCTCACATGCAAATATATATATATGAAAACCTTTACTGGAAATATTAAGCTAAAATGCTAGCAATGACTACCTCTAGGATATTTATAAATTATATTTGGATTTTGCTGGGAAACTTTTTCATATATACATATACACACAAATAATTACTTTTATGATTGGGAAAATCTGATGATTTTTCATGAAAAAAAGTCAAATGTTAATCCAAACAAGTCTATTTTATCTTTCAAATTTTAAGAAGTAAAAGAGTAGCTTTCAAATATCATTAATATTTTATTATATTCAAAGATAATGAACTACATATTTCACTGAATTCATTTCTTTCTTTTGGAAATTATTTTTTGATATTTTAAAATCCTCTCATGTTCCCATTCTTACCATTAGGTGGCAAGCATTCACCATTTTTGGGTGAAATAGTGATTCAATCCTTCCAGATGCTTATATTATGAATGCATCTGAGACAAATAACCTTTACATCTATATACATGGCTGATTGTTAAGGAATAAAAACTTGATCAGGAGACAACAAAATGAATTTTTTGGCATATTTGAATTAGGTAAAAGAGGACAAGAGGAAGAAGGGTAGTCAAACACCCCAAATTAAACTTATTTAAAAATATGATAATCACAAAACATATATTTTATAGTGTTAATCATAGATCTATCATCATTTTTCAGTATCATGTCACATGCTTTGAGTACTGTTCCAATTCTGTACTTAGGTGCATGCTAAGTCGCTTCAGTTGTTTCCAATTCTTTGAGACCCCATGGACTGTAGCCCACCAGACTCCTCTGTCCATGAGATTCTCCAGGCAAGAACACTGGAGTGGGTTGCCATTTGCTTCTCCAGGGCATCTTCCCAGATGCAGGGACTGAGCCCACATCTTTTATGCCCCCTGCATTGGCAGGCAGATTTTTTACCACTAGCACAACCTGAAGATATTTAATTCATAACTGCTGGTTAATGCACCAACACTAAAGTTCAATCTATTCAGGTTATTTCTTTCTTCACCCACTACATTTCTTTTCAAGCTCAGAAATCCACTAAATATGACTCAGAAAATATTAAAACAAAATGGAAATAAAAACTGTCAGATATCTCTCTGAAACATTGATATTTCAAATACCTGTGCTTTCTGGTTAATAAAACTATCATTTGGTAGATCAGTTCAAAATCAAAATTACATTGTATTTCATCAAGAAAATTTGGAAATATAAGTGATGCTTGATCCTATTTTTCTTTAAAAATTATTTTTATCATCTGGGGCTTCCCCGGTGGCTCAGTGGTAAAGAATCCACCTGCCAGTGCAGGAGGCATGGGTTCAGTCCCTGATCCAGGAAGATCCCACATGCAAGGAGCAATTAAACCCACACGCCACAATTATCGAGCCTGTGCTGTTAGGCCTGAGCTTGCAGAAAGAGAAGTCACCGCAATGAGAAGCGTGCAGACCAATGGGTTTTTTTTTTTGGTGGGGTGGATTTCCTCTAGTGGGAATACCTCTTCCCCTTTTTCCTGGTGGGAAAAACTGAAGTCGCCTCCCCCCACCAAAAAAAATTTCCTATTCAGTGTGCCCTTTGCTACAACCTCCACGTTTCATTTCAGTGTCTCTGAGCTAAGTCATGAAATGCCGCTGGTAATGTAAATAACTATGAGAATGCAAATTGTGTCCTTAGAGGATGCAGAGAACCCACTCCAGTATTCTTGCCAGGAGAACCTCATGGACAGAGGATCCTAGAGGGTCTTTTGGGTCACAAAGAGTTGGACACGACTTGCGACTGAACAACCAGCCACAACTAGAGAAAAGCCACAGAGGTAACAAAGATCCCGCCATAGCCAAAAATAAATAAATAACTTAAAAAAAAAAAAACTATCTCAAAAAAATCATTTTATCATCTAAAAACTGATTGGGGTTTACAGTCCCCCATTTTTGGATTATAGGAAACAGGCTCTATTCAACCTCCAGGACCTTCCCTGAGTTCCCAGGAGCAGGTTTAAACAGATGCTAATTAGGGAAGAGAGGAACAGTCAGAAGAAACAATGGGGCAACCTAGGGGCAGAGCCCAGGTTCCCCCTCCGGGGATATACTTAACAGTATCTCTGAGCTGTTTCCCAGATACTAAAACCCCCACCAGGTGGGAGAAGTTAACAGCAGGATGCCCCGATGCCTACCAGCATGTCTACTCCAGACTGATTGGAACTGAAGGTGGATGATGCTGATATTCACTTAACTCCTCACCGGCCCATTAGAACAATGTTCATGAGCTGATCACACCCTTTTTGAATCAAACTCATTTCCCCCTCCAGGTCAGGACACATTTGGAAGGCATTAGCCTGCTGCGGCCCCCTTGCCTGGCAAAGCAGTAAAACTGCTCACCTACTTCACCCAAAGCTCTCTGTCTCCAAGACTTAAATGAGTATCTGGGTTTGGGCGTGTGTTAGTCACTCAGTCGTGTCTGACTCTTTGCGATCCCATGAACTATAGCCCACCAGGCTCCTCGGATGAACTGGATTAATCTCTTTGCAGTCCAAGGAACTCTCAAGAGTCTTCTCCAACACCACAGTTCAAAAGCATCAATTCTTCGGTGCTCAGCCTTCTTCACAGTCCAACTCTCACATCCATACATGACTACTGGAAAAACCATAGCTTTGACTAGACAGACCTTTGTTGGCAAAGTAATGTCTCTGGTTTTGAATATGCTGTCTAGGTAGGTTATAGTTTTTCTTCCAAGGAGCAAGTGTCTTTTAATTTCATGGCTGCAGTCACCATCTCCAGTGATTTTGGAACCCAAAACAATGAAGTCTGTTTCCATTGTTTTCCCATCTATTTGCCATGAAGTGATGGGACCAGATGCCATGATCTTTGTTTTGTGAATGTTGAGTTTTAAGCCAACTTGTTCACTCTCCTCTTTCATGTTCATCAAGAGGCTCTTTAGTTCTTCACTTTCTGCCATAAGGGTGGAGTCATCTGCATATCTGAGGTTATTGATATTTCTCCTGGCAATCTTGATTCCAGTTTGTGCTTCATCCAGCCTGGCATTTCTCATGATGTACTCTGCATATAAGTTAAATAAGCAGGGTGAAAATATACAGCCTTGATGTACTCCTTTCCCAATTTGGAACCAGTCTGTTGTTCCATGTCCAGTTCTAACTGTTGCTTCCTGACCGGCAAACAAATTTCTCAGGAGGCAGGTCAGGTGGCCTGGTATTCCCATCTCTTTCAGAATTTTCCACAGTTCATTGTGATCCACACAGTCAAAGGATTTGGCATAATCAATAAAGCAGATGTAGATGTTTTTCTGGAACTCTCTTGCTTTTCTGATGATCCAGCGGATATTGGGAATTTGATTTCTGGTTCCTCTTCCTTTTCTAAATCCAGCTTGAACATCTGGAAGTTCATGGTTCACATACTGTTGAAGCCTGGCTTGGAGAATTTTCAGCATTACTTGGCTAGCATGTGAGATGAGTGCAATTGTGTGGTAGTTTGGGCATTCTTTGGCAATACCTTTCTTTGGGATTGGAATGAAAACTGACCTTCTCCAGTCCTGTGGCCACTGCTGAGTTTTCCAGATTTGCTGGCATATTGAGTGCAGCATGTTCACAGCATCATTTTTTAGGATTTGAAATATCTCAACTCGAATTCTATCACCTCCACTAGCCACAGCATGAAAAAGCACAAAGGTTGACACTGAAAGATGAACTCCCCAGTTCAGTAGATGCCCAATATGATACTGGAGATCAGTGGAGAAATAACTCCAGAAAGAATGAAGAGATGGAGCCAAAGCAAAACAACACCCAGTTATGGATGTGATGTGTGATAGAAGTAAAGTCTGATGCTATAAAGAGCAATATTGCATAGGAACCTAGAATGTTATGTCCATGAATCAGGGCAAATTGGAGGTGGTCAAACAGGAGATGGCAAGAATGGACAATGACATTTCAGAAATCAGTGAACTAAAACGGACTGGAATGGGTGCATTTAACTCAGATGACCATTATATCTACTACTGTGGGCAAGAATCCCTTAGAAGAAATGGTGTAGCCATCATAGTAAACAAAAGTCCAAAATGTAGTACTTGGATGCAATCTCAAAAATGACAGTATGATCTCTGTTCGTTTCCAAAGCTAACCATTTGATATCACAGTAATCTAAGTCTATGCCCCGACCAGTAATGCTGAAGAAGCTGAAGTTGAATGGTTTTATGAAAACCTACAAGACCTTCTAGAACTAACACCTCAAAAGATTACCTTCTCATCATAGGGGACTGGAATGCAAAAGTAGGAAGTCAAGAGCTCCCTGGAGTAACAGGCAAATTTGGCCTTGGAATACAGAATGAAGCAGGGCAAAGGCTAACAGAGTATTGCCAAGAGAACACACTGGTCAGAGCAAACACCCTCTTCCAACAACACAAGAGAAGACTCTACACATGGACATCACCAGATGGTCAATACCGAAATCAGACTGATTATATTCTTTGCAGCCAAAGATGGAGAACCTCTATACAGTCAACAAAAACAAGACCAGAGCTGACTGTGGCTCAGATCATGAACTCCTGATTTCCAAATTCAGACTTAAATTGAAGAAAGTAAGGAAAACCACTAGACCATTCAGGTATGATGTAAATCAAATCCCTTATGATGATACAGTGGAAGTGAGAAATAGATTTAAGGGCCTAGATCTGACAGAGTGCCTGAAGAACTATGGACAGAGGTTCATGACACTGTACAGAAGGCAGTGATCAAGACCATTCCCAAGAAAAGAAATGCAAAAAGGCAAAGTGTTGTCTGACAAGACCTTACAAACAGCTGAGTAAAGAAGAGAAGCTAAAGGCAAAGGAGAAAAGGAAAGATATACCCCTTTGAATGCAGAGTTTCAAAGACTAGCAAGGAGGATAAGAAAGCCTTCCTCAGGGTTCAATGCAAAGAAATGGAGGAAAACAATAGAATGCAAAAGACTAGAGATCTCTTCAAGAAAATTAGAGATACCAAGGGAACATTTCTTGCAAAGATGGGCACAATAAAGGACAGAAATGTTTTGGACCTAACAGAAGCAGAAGATATTAAGAAGAGGGGGCAAGAATATACAGAACTATACAAAAATGATCTTCATGACCCAGATAATCACGACGGTGTGATCACTCACCTAGAGCCAGACATTCTGGAATGTGAAGTCAAGTGGGCCTTAGGAAGCATCACTCCCTTTTAAAACACTCCAAAACCTTCCCAGTAAAGTGAGATAAAATCCCAAACTCCTTAGCACCGACTGTGTGTTTTGGGGTTTCTTCCAGCACACGGATGTGTGCTTAGTCTCTAAACTGTCTCTGACTCTTTGGTACCCCATGGATGGTAGCCCGCCAGGCTCCTCTGTCCATAGGATTTCTAGGCAAGAATACTGGAGTGGGTTGACACTTGCTCCTCTAGGGGATCTTCCCAACTGATGGACTGAACTTGTGTCTCCTGCATTGCCGGCAGATTCTTTCCTACTGAGCCACCTGGGAAACTCCTTTTCCTTACCCCAGGTCTTACCCAGCTTCTTCCTAAGCTCCAGGGTTGCCCGAACCACCCAGGGCACTCATGTCCACATCATTCACCAGCACGTTACCTCATATTGTGTTTTTCCACAATTCTTAACAGGGTTTATCTTTTAAAATTAACTCACTCCACATCATTAGCTTCCTTTTATAAGAATGAGAAGCAAGGGACTTGTTCTCCTCACTGCCTTATCACTGGGGCTCAGAACAACAGGTTCTATATTGTAGGTCCTTAAATACTTGCTAACTAGATATCAGAGCAAAACTCCTTTAAGTAGTAAAATGGATATGAAGTTCCGTCTTCTCATTAAATTCTACCAATGCTTTTAATTTCTAAGGAATAGCTAAATTTTTCTTATGCATTTGATGGAAGAAAATGTCTAAAACATCAGAGATCCCAATTATGAGTAAGCATCTGAGTCAGCATTCAGGACTCAAAAACTATACTAAAAAATGTGTAACTTGCTGCTAAGTATGATTTTTAATGGTGAGATCAGAATTATAGAAAAAGAACAGGAATGCAAGCATATATACATATACATATATATATATATATAGCCATTAGAATTGCCCCCTAAAACAAACATTTTGTTTTGCCCAAAATGAATGGAATAATTTCCCTGCCACCATACTTTAAACATGAAATGTATCTTGGGCTATGCCATTAGAGGAAATGCCATTTTACTTGAAAAATACAGACTAGATTTGAGGCCAGAAATAGATTTGTGCATCTTCTCTCCATCTCTTTTATCATCTTCATATTTTTTTTGAAAAATCAATATCTGCTTCCAAAACTCTATGTTCCAATGTGACTTAGTTATCAGTCAAGATATCCAGTATTTTTATTAAGCTATAGCTTAATCTTTTCTTTTCTAATACAAGAAGTTCTATCCACAATCTAATACCACTCACATTTATTAGATCCCCAAATGTTTCCTCTAAAATTGCATATGCTATTACAAAAAGAGAAGCATCTTCATGAGAATATTATAATGCATGGATAGAGACCACTTCCTTCCTCACAGAGGGCACTGACCACTTCATGATTTATCCATTCCATTTGATGCCAAGAAATCATTACATAGTTTTATACTGCGATTATGTCTGTATTGGGTCAAGTACCTGATGATTTATGCATTGTGTGCAATTAGATATCACTCTAGTTACAATAACTAGGATATTATATTTCTCTGGGGTCTGCACTCGGATTATTATTAGGACTTGGGCGTAGGGACCAGGGCTTGTTTTCATAGGTGATGAACACATGTCTACAACAAAAGACATTAATGCATATTTGTTTTCATTATTGAACATACCAACTCCCCAAAGGAGGACTTTCAGTATTGTTGTTTAGTCACTCAGTCACAACCAACTCTTTGCCAATCTTTGGACGGTAGCCTGCCAGGCTCCCCTGTCCATGGGATTTCCCAGGCAAGAATTGGAGAAGGTTGCCATTTCCTTCTCCAGGAGATCTTCCTGACTCAGGGATAGAACCCAAGTCTCCTGTGTCTCCTACACTGGCAAGCAGGTTTTTACCACTGAGCATCTAGGGAAGGCCAGAACTTGGAGTAAATAAGAATTAAAGCCAAGCATCAATGGAGACCATAGCCTCAGGCTTGCAATTCTGTTAATTCAAAGACCAACGAATTACTGGGTTACGTGTCTTAATCTTTTAAAAATACACAAACTCACCAAAGTGATGAATGAAGATCTGTATCAGGACAACGTCAATTTACACTTTAGCCTACCTTCTAATTGGTCATTTGCTCCCTCTAGCACTTATAATTTTCTTTCCTTGATGAAATACATATAGACTATAATGCCGACAAAGGTCTGTCTAGTCAAAGCTATGGTTTTTCCAGTAGTCATGTATGGATGTGAGAGTTGAACCATAAAGAAAGCTGAGTGCCAAAGAAATGATGTTTTTGAATTGTGCTGTTGGAGAAGACTATTGAGAGTCCCCCTCAAACCAGTCCATCCTAAAGGAAACCAGTCCTGAATATTCATTGGAAGGACTGATGCTTAAGCTGAAACTCCAATACTTTGACCATCTGATACGAAGAACTGACTCATTGGAAAAGATCCTGATGCTGGGAAAGATTGAAGGCAGCAAGAGAAGGGGACAACAGAGGATGAGATGGTTGCATGGCATCACTGACTCTATGAACATGAGTTTGAACAAGCCCTGGGATTTGGTGATGGACAGGGAAGCCTGGTGTGCTGTATGTAGTCCATGGGGTCGCAAAGAGTCAGACATGACTGAATGACTGTACGGAACTGAACTGATAATGATTTTTGATCTCAGCACATGACCCAAACTTGTAAATGTGTTTGGCCTAGACTTTCCTAGAGGGAAAATTAAATATTACAGTTTTGATTTGATTGCTATCAAAATTTTTTGGTGTATTTTTCCAGAGTGTTACTGAGCTCTGTGCACTTTTATAGTAATATTCAAATTACAATCTACACACTTTTTTTTTAATTTTAGGATCCATTAAATTTAGCTTATTGAGGTGATATGGTAATTTACTTGTGCATTATAAAATGGAGAATTTGTACTACCTAGGACAGAATGCAGACTGGGTACAAGAAGCAGCTGGCAGGCCAAACCATGTTCCGGACAAGACAGGATAGGGTAATAAAACTGAACAGTGAAATAATCACCAATTACCGTGACAGAAGAGTATGGATCCTACTAGTATAAACAAAAGCTGAAGGGGAAAAAAAAAAAAAAAACTATACAAGAAGAGAATTTGGTTTCTTAGAATGCAGGGTTTAAGTGGATGATATACTGAAGTATATGAGGAAGTGTGTGGTGGGAGGAACAGAGTTCCAGATACAAGGGAATGCTTGCTGAAATGAGTCACACATTTGAATTCAATTTGAATGAGTGAGGCTGCACCTTGAGAGAAGCAACCCTCTTATTCATCTTTGTGCCACCAGTGCCTGGTGCTTCTGTGTTTACTGAAGGAACAACAGAATGAATGGAGGATCACAAAGAAGTAGAAAACCGGACCCTTGTCAAGGACTAGAACTTTCAAACTTCTTTCAAAAGGGAGTAAAGATTATTATCGATATTTGTGGTGTATACTTAGACCAACCAGGATATCCAGTGCACTTCTATATATCAATAACAAACTATCTAAAAGGGACATTAAGAAAACAATCTTATCTACAACTACATCAAAATGAAGAAGATAACCTAGGAATGAATTTAACCAAGGAGATAAAAGACATGTACTTAACACATTGGTGAAGACGTCTCCCTTTTGATGATCAAAATCAACTGACTAAGGATCTTATTTATGTCTCCAAAATAACTTCTACCATATAATGTATTAGAAAATCGTATCTCAAGCTACTCAGGTTCTGCCTATCTCAAGAGGAGAAAGGTTGTAAGACTCCAATACTTTGGCTACCTGATGCAAAGAGTCAACTCATTGGAAAAGACCCTGATGCTGGGAAAGGCTGAAGGCAGGAGGAGAAGAGGATGACAGAAGATGAGACAGTTGGATGGCATCACTGACTCAATGGACATGAATTTGAGCAAACTCCATGAAATGGCTAAGGACAGGGAAGTCTGGTGTGCTGCAGTCCATGAGGTCGCAAAGAGTCAGACACAACTTAGTGACTGCTGCTGCTGCTAAGTCACTTCAGTCGTGTTTGACTCTGTGTGACCCCATAGACGGCAGCCCACCAGGCTCCCCCGTCCCTGGGATTCTCCAGACAAGAACAATGGAATGGGTTGCCATTTCCTTCCAACAACAAATACTGAGAGGTGGAAATCTTTTGGATCATCTCAGAATTCTGCCTTCCACAGAACCTTTCAACTCAATGCCTCGTTGAAATTAAAAGTTACTATATATATATATATATATATTACTATATATATATTATATATATATATTAGTCAGTTCAGTTCAGTCGCTCAGTCGTGTCTGACTCTTTGCAACCCCATGAATCGCAACACGCCAGGCCTCCCTGTCCATCACCATCTCCCGGAGTTCATTCAGACTCACGTCCATCGAGTCAGTGATGCCATCCAGCCATCTCATCCTCTGTCATCCCCTTCTCCTCCTGCCCCCAATCCCTCCCAGCATCAGTCTTTTCCAATGAGTCAACTCTTTGCTGTAAATAAACCTGTAGTTTAGATTCTATCGTCTTTTGCCATAAAATGATATGAAACTAAATATATAATCTCATTTTAGCAAAGTATTGTAACCATTATTCCCATATCCTTAAAGTGAACAATTTTCTTTTCATCTTTTTTTGTTGCATGTCTGCTTTTATCAGAAATATGCTGCACATTAATCAAGCATTAAGTGATTGAGATTTTATTGTGGCCTAAATAAGAGTAGAAGAGCAATTGAAGGTGGAGCTTAGAAGTCACCATGAGATAGTACTCAGGGTATTCTTTCATTCCAGTTGCTGCAAATTCTTGGAACACAGAAAAAGACCCGCTCAGAAAGTCTGACTTGTGACTCACTGTGAAGAGGTACACTTCACCAATGTCTCCATTATGCATATCAAATACTTAACCACAGAGTTCTATCGTAATTGATCACATATTTTCATATAGAAGTATGTTCAAAGTTGAAATTACACCAATTCTAATCAGTTTTTTAAAAATCTGAATGATTATTCAGAGCAAGACAATGTCTTTATATAAAGTGACGCAAATGTGTAAAACTCTATTCTTACAGGCAATCTGAAATTGAGCTACCAAAATAAAATATAACACACTTTCAATATCACTGTAAGAATTATTCAAAGTGTTCTACGTTTATGTCAAGTTGGATTCGTTCTTCTTTATCCTCACTTGTGTTTCTACTCTGATTTTTTCCTCCTATTTGTTGATTTTTGACCCAAGAAAGCAAATTAGTCACAATGGTTAATATATTTTCTTCTTCATTTCAGAATACATTTAAAGTTTAAATAAGTCATCTTTCTTAGAGAACACTATCCAAGGTTATTAATAATATATTAAAATTTGAGATCTTTTTTGGGTACCTATATGTGTTTTCATCTCCATTAGATGGACTGTTTGAGTGGACTGAGATTGTGAGTAATCTGAGTACAAAATGCCAGTATTAAAAAGACTATAATCAAGTAAGACAGTGCCTCTTTGGTGATAACACTGTTTTTTTTTTTTTTTTTTTTTCTCTAGTTGCTAGGTTTCAAAGTTGCTCTGTGGGGTACAGTCTGGATACTATTCCTCTGAAGCCAATGTCTTTGAGCAGCAGCCAGCAGCAGTGTGATACTATTAATCAAGGCAGCCGTCTCAGGTAGAGCTGAGAAAAGGCTGAGTTGAACAGTCAGCAAGACAGTGCGGGCAGGAGTATGCTATTTATGGGAGCGATCCAGTGAAGACATCACATTATTCCTCATGACACAGTTGAAGGTAAATACTTCTCCAATCAGTGATCTTATAGTCCCCCCATTATACTAAACGGTATTTGTTGTTGCTACAAATGCTGGCATTTAACCCAGACTTTTAAAATGCCTCTAATGTGCATGGGAAACCTCAACGTCTGATGACCCACAGTAAGAATTTCTGTACCTCTCTTACACACTCATCCTTTGTCTTTTCTGTGATTTATTCGCACACAATGGACATGAGTTTGAGTACACCCTGAGAGATAGTGAAGGACAGGGAAGCCCAGTGTGCTGCAGTCCATGGGGTTGCAAAGAGTTGGACACAATTTAGCAACTGAACAAAAACAACAAACAACAACAGATTCAAATGCAAAAATAAAAATGATTTGAAAATATATTCCCACTGGCATCCATTAATTCCTGGGTTCATATTTTGAGAACAGAAGCCCCTTGTCATGATTCTACATTAGTCTGATGTTTATGGTAATGTACGATGCTATACAATGTATGATTACAGAATGTAACCATGAAACATAAATGTAAGATGCATTAGGTAAGACAGAAGAATGAAAATTCAGTTTGTAAAGCATGTAAAACTATGCTGACAAATGTTTCACAAGTGATGCATAAGTGTGATCTGCTTTTAACATCATCATCATCTTTAGAAAGTGGAAGCTCTGCTCATTCCTTAAAGATGACAAAGGTATCCATGGAGACCTGCCAATATCAGGGTTCAGGTCTTACATTCTTGCCTCAGTACTGTTAACAAATCATTGAGCATGGGGTTGAGGGTATTCAGGGGAAGTCAGTTAACCTTCCCTGGGTCTTTTCTTTTTCCGTTTGAATTCATAAAGTGTTTGGGATTGAAATACATGACTTCTAAGCTCGTATCTAACCTCTAAAATATCTTATGGCCCTAATAGAAGATATTTTGACAGACATAAGAATATTATTGAATATGCCTTAAAGCACCTCTCAACACTGAACTGGGAATACCATCTAAGAAATGTGGGAACTAAGAAAAATATCAAGGTGCTTTCTCACTATTAGAGCATGAAAGGGCTGGCCACCGATTCACATCTCTAATCTTTATTGCATATGTGTGTGCTGTGCTCACTCGTGTCCTATTCTTTGCGGCCCTGTGGACTATAGCCCCCCAGGCTCCTCTGTCCATAGGATTCTCCAGGCAAGAATACTGGAGTGGGTTGCCATTTCCTTCTCCAGGGGATCTTCCTGACCCAGGGATTGAACCCACGTCTCTTACATCTCCAGCATTGGCAGGTGGATTGTTTACCTCTAGTACCATCTGGGAAGCACGATACATACACAGTATGATACAATCCCATCATTCTTTAAATAAGAAGAACTTTAAAGACTCACGGATCTCCACCTTTGAATTGAAAGGCGCTTCGTCTTCCCTCCCCGCTGTCCAGCCTAGAGACTTGCCCTATACCATTCACACTTGATGAGAACCCATTTCTCATATATTCTCCGTGGAAGTTCATCCAATGTTGTAATATCACACTTTCTATGAGCTAGACACTTTTCCCTGAATCACAGTCAAATCGCTTCATATTATTAATTTAACATTAATCTTACTTCTCAGACATTAATCCATACCACCGCTCCCCCAAGTTTATGGTAATTGTCACATTTTGGACAAAAGAATCTCTAGGGTAGGGATACCTTCTACTTTAGCCTTTTCCCCTGACTCTAAATACTTCTGCATCCGGATCAGCCACTCCTAGCTAATTACTCTGCTCTCATGAATAACACTCAGAAAAGAACAGGCTGTGCAATTTGCATTTTGACCACTGCAGCTTCCTGTGAGAGTATCTCCTCTGAGCTGCTTATTGCACATTTGTTAACACAAGCTAAGACTGCATTCGATATTGCTGTCAATTATTTCTTAAAAGTATTGGCTTCTATTGAGTTTAAATGAAATAAAATCTTAAGAAATCCTGGAGTCTAGGTTCCTTTGCTTGACATATGAAACGTAAGAAGACATTTTGTAATTTATCCTTACTGAATTATGGTGCAGTTTTGATAAAAATTGCACATTTTGTAATATTTTAGTAACTTTATTACTTAATGCATTAACTAGACCTCCCATTTATGTTAAACTAGAAAGAAGTTCTTAGTCTATGATTATCCAAGGCTGATAAAAATATTGAATAAGGTATAATCTGACCCTCACCAAAGGCACAATTGATTAGATTTAGAAGAGTACTCATTGATGAAAACACCACATGTGCTATCTTCTAGCCTGAACTGATTTAAATTCTAAGTAAAAAAATGACGAGGTTTTTTCCTCCAGATACCTTGCTGAAATAAAGATGCACTAGCTCTAACATTTTGATCAATTCCTGAAAGGAAGACCAAGATAACAACTTGCTGCTTAAATCTGCAATAATCCAGGATGGGAGACTTAACATACTCTGTGATGGTATCAAGATTCAAAAGATTGAGGGACATTCCCTACTTCTGGTGCCATAGAATTCTCCAACTGGGTAAGTAGAGAGCAATTTAAAGCCAAAAGCATTCATTCATGGTGCAAAATAATCATCTAGGACATTTAACATTTTTGGATTAAAAAAAAAAAGATGGTGGCTGCTGCAGCTAACTTTGAGAAATCCTTGACATTTCAAAACCATTTTGTCTTTTTCTTTTTTTAACGTACAGTTTCAAATGACAAGGTACTGATTCCTTAAAGCTGAATTTCTTGGGTTATTTTTCATTTGCATAAATTTATCAAGCATAAATTACTCAGGGTTTCTGAAGAACATTCCAAATATATGTCTATTCATCTGACTCATTATGTGTAAGAACATGATTTTCTAAAATTGCTGTGCTTTTGCCCATAACTCTGGGTATCATCCATTGTGCCATTTAAACTATTTTCTGGAACTTTTTCTGTTTACTCTCTTCCCAATCAATTCTTCCTCTTTGTCTAGTTTACCTGGAACTCTGCAGTCAAGGACCTATTTAAAATCAATGGGACTGCAAGAGAAGCTTACTAAAGAGAACCTACCAAATATTTTTATGACAGTTTTTAAGATTTAAACTCAAACATCATCGGAAACTGCTGCTTCCTAAGATCTAACCCAAAGACAAACGGAATTCATCATGCCCCAGTTTAGTAGTGCGAAATGTCTTAAGTATGGCTACAGTGCATATGTTGATACTGCGTTGCTCTGTTAGTCCCTAAGTCCTGTCTGACTCTGCGACCCCATGGATTTTAGCCCACCAGGCTCCTTTGTCCATGGGATACTCCAGGCAAGAATACTGGAGTGGGTTGCCATTTCCTACTCCAGGGGATCTACCCAACCCAGGGATCCAACCCGGGTTTCCTGCATTGCAAGCAGAGTCTTTACCGTCTGAGCCGCCAGGGAAGCCCTGCATTTGCTGATGTAAGTAATCAAAAGGTCATATGTAACTCTCCTGTTTCTGGATCAAAGAGAAGGAAAGGGAATCTAAGCGGTTTGAACAACTTATTAAGGCTCAAACTGCATGAAGGAAACACCATTCACAGTGCATGAGATCTGCACCCTCCGACCCACTGGAAGGCAGAGCAGCGAAGAGCGGAGACGCTTACGTTCTTGGAAGGACGTGAAGAGCATCTGGAAGCGGCTGTTGCGGCTGCCCTCGTCGGCCCACATGCGGATGACCCCGAGCCCCGTGCGGAGCATCACGTCGTTGGCCACCGTGCTGCAGAACTTGGCTTTCAGGTCCTCCACCGAGCTGCTTCCGTCATACACCGCCACGAAGTTCCTCTTGCATTCGTTGGAATTCTGCATCTCATAGTCCAAGAACCGTAAGTAGATCTGTAAAACAACGAAGATGCGATAATTTCCCTGCAAAGAGGGAAACAGTTCAGTAAGCACCAGCGCTTCCTTTCTCTTTCTCAGTCTCACAAGACAAGCTTGATTGCAATCAATCTTATTATTTTGTCCCTGTGGGTGGTAGAAAGTAAAGACGTGTATCACTCAGATCAACTTCTGCTTAATACTTTTTTCAAATGTTATTATCCCTTCTTTTAGGTATTTTTACCCAGATAATTCTTATGTCTTCTCTTTTCTGGAATCAGTTATTAGTTTTCATACTAACTATTTTATTTTAATCAGCACAAATGTGTTTTAAATATTGCTGATATATTCTTGTTAGAGTTCCATGACTTCAATTTATTTCCAAAAATGTGTGGAAATGCAACCTTTGTACTAATATCAAACAAAGCCAGAAATGGCATCAAAAGATAGTCTCTGCTTTTACTTTGCTTAAATTATTTCACATAACTACACTGCTTCATTTTAAAGATAGAGTATATATATTTTAAAATACAGCTAAATCTGTGGTCATTCTAACCATAACATACAATCAAACCATTTAGTTAAGTCCATGTAAATAAAAATTAGATTGACACTTAATAGGTAAAATGGGCTGTACAAGCTACTTTAGAGATTATTGTTAAATACTCCCCCAAACTCTATAAAGTGGTGCATTTATTATTATACTCAGGAAATGCAGACTTGGATGATATAAATTACAAATTAGACACAAGGTCCCTCAAGCCAGTCTGTAGTCCTTTCACCATATTACACTGCTTCAGACATACTGTTTTAAGAGCAACAGACGTTATTTGACTCTCTATGAATTTGCATTAAAAACTGAAAGCAATTAATTCAACCAATGCTAAACATATATAATGGACTACTACTCAGCCACAAAAAAGAATGAAATCCTGCCATTTGAAGCAACATGGATGGACCCCAAAGGTACCATGCTGTATGAAGTTAGGTGGAGAAAGACAAACGTCATTTCACACATATGTGGCATCTAAAAACCAAACCAAACACCGTTTTAAAAAATCAATCTGTTAGATAGAAAACAACAAAACAAAACCAGAACAGTTGTTGCCAAAGGGGAAGTGAGTTGAGGGTGGGCAAAATAGGTAAACGGGGTCAACCTTATGCTGATGGATGGTAACTGGTCTTGAGGTGGTGACGGCCTTGCAGAGCACGTAGGTGGCGAATTATAGTGCCGTATGCCTGTACCTCATGTAACAGTAATATTAAAAAATGACTTCCATTCTCCAACCACAGTGGCATTATTCTCCCTTTGTACGACAATATTACTTTGGACATTTTTTGAGCTTTAGTTACAGGTCATATGTAACTTTTGTTGAACTGTGTGCTCCTAAAAAGCTGGGACACTGCTGTACTTATTTTATTTTCAGTGTTTGGCCATGTGTTATGTATGTTAAGCACTCACCATAAAATTTAATGGATGTACATTTAATGACTGACTATAATTTTGTTTTCTTTATTGACTTCATTTTTTTCAGCATCCACCACATATCTATTGGGCACCTACACACCAGACTTTGAGTGCTATAAATCATGATAATTATATATATATATATATATATATAAAATAAATGACAATTTATTATTTGCAGAGGAAATGGTATGCAATAATTCTCAAGACAAGTTATTTATAATATAACTCTAAATTATGACATAAAAGCATATATATAGTATGATGCAGACTTATAAGGAACTGACTGAGTAAAATGTGGATCTTAAGTCAGGAAATCTTCATATAGTTCTCAGGAGTAAGAACAAGACAGAAAATAGGGAGAAACAGACAAAATTGAGAAGTAATGACAAACACCATAGTTTTATTATGCTTTGTATGGTGAGAAGGTTTTCATGTATATGTGATCTGTAAAATCTCAGTTGGAAGCTATACCAAAACTCCCAAATACTTTGATACTGATTTTAAATTAACTGACGTTGTTGTTGCTGTTGTTTAGTTGCTCAGTCATGTCCAGTTTTCTGCAAGCCCATGAACTGTAGCCCACCAGGCTCCTCTGTCTTTGGGATTTCCCAGGCAAGAATACTGGAGTCATTCCCTTCTCCAGGAGATCTTCCTGACCTAGGGATTGAGTCCGGGTCTCCTGCATTGGCTGGGGGATTTATTCTCAGTGAGCCGCCATTACTACAGCCTTATAAAACCTATAGTCTAAGAAAACCTCCTGTTTATCATTCCCAGGTTATTGCTTTATTTTATTCTTTCAAAAGTTCAAGTATTACTCATGTAGCCTATCTTAGATCTACTCTTCCCAACCGAATATTGCATTTCAGAAAATTATCCAGAAAATTTTACTGTCCATCTTAGGAAGGTATATCTGAAAATATCAAACAAGTTTATACTAACTAGTTTGTTTTTCAAATTTTCACATGGATTTGTACAAGGGAATTGTATCTGTCATTCACATGACATCTTTGCCAGGAAGCAAAGGAGACCAAATAGCTTACTTAAGGAAAATAAATCAATATGAAAGCCTTAAACTGGATTAAAATCCTGAACTCTTATTTTAAAGACCTTTTTATTTGGCCCATCCTGATTAAAAGTAAACAAAATGAAAACTGTATAAAAATATAAATAACTATAAAGTCTAAGTATTCTTGGAAGGTAGAAGAACTTAAATGCAACAAAAATCAAATATATATTTATATTCTCAAATAGTACACAATGATTCCAACATATAATTAGCCCTCAAAGTAATATGCAATTAGAATTGTAAACACACATAGTTCGTAATAGGAGAAGACGCTGAGCAGAGTGACTGAAAATCCCTCCCTCCAGTGTTCTTACGAAGTTACAAGAAACAAACACGATGCCCACAGAAAGAAAAATAATTAAGGCGATTGTTCAACTAATTCAAGAAAGAAAGATTTTTGATTGTGTCACATTTTCAGGTTGATTCAGGGGTGAATATGTCTGGACAATTATTTCAGGTTTCTTTTCGACTCTGAATAAAGTCGACTTAAAATGCTAACTACTTGCATCGTACATTGACAATAACTCAAGACACTGTGCAAAGGCATTATCTCACTCAAATCTCTCCGACAGCAATGCACACTATTATCACAACTATTTTAAAATAATATGACGTTTAAAAAAGCAAAGTGATGCTTTTAAAGCAACACAGGACCTTAAGTAATAGATCAGTATTCAACTCAGTTCTTCTTGACACTTTTCTCCTTGGTATCAGACTTTGCAGACTCAGATAAACTTTTTTGAAAATTTTCAGATGGATAGTCCAGAAAGAAAGTTATAGTCCTAAATGAAAACAAACTAAAACAAAATTGACAAGTAAGTAAGCAAAACAAACCATTTCTATTTTTCTAAAGGGACTAAGAAACATACTGATGATTGACATATGAACGAAATTCACAGAAAACAAATGTGTCCCTCTGAAATAAATGGCTGTTTATATTTTCTTTAAAAATAAGATTATCTTATAGAAGAACACTGATATAGGGAAAAAGGTGATTTGCATAGTTGACCTTTGTTTTCTCATTTGACATTTTCCATGGGAGGTGAATGGTGTGCACTCTTACAAGAACCTGCATGGCTGAAGTGGAAGAACCTTCTATATTTAAAGACCATTCTTATTAGAGCTATTTCAAATCCTAAAAGATGATACTGTGAAAATGCTGCACTCAACATGCCAGCAACCTTGAAAAACTCAGCTGTGGCCACAGAACTGGAAAAGGTCAGTTTTTATTCCAACCCCAAAGAAAGGCAATGCCAAAGAATGCTCAGACTACCGCACAATTGCACTCATCTCACACGCTAGTAAAATAATGCTCAAAATTCTCCAAGCTAGGCTTCAACAGTATGTGAACCATGAACTTCCAGATGTTCAAGCTCGATTTTGAAAAGGCAGAGGAACCAGAGATCAAATTGCCAACATCCACTGGATCATCGAAAAGGAAGAGAGTAAGAGAGTTCCAGAAAAACATCTACTTCTGCTTTATTGACTATGCCAAAGCCTTTGACTCTGTGGATCACAGTAAACTGTGGAAAACTCTTCAAGAGATGGGAATACCAGCAACCTGACCTGCCTTCTGAAAAATCTGTATTCAGGTCAAGAAGCAACAATTAGAACTGGACATGGAACAACAGACTGGTTCCAAATTGGGAAAGAAGTACGTCAAGGCTGAATATTGTCACCCTGCTCATTTAACTTATATGCAGAGTTGCTGCTGCTAAGTCGCTTCAGTCGTTTCCGACTCTGTGCGACCCCATAGATGGCAGCCCACCAGGCCCCCCCGTCCTTGGGATTCTCCAGGCAAGAACACTGGAGTGGGTTGCCATTTCCTTCTCCAATGCATAAAAGTGAAAAGTGAAAGTGAAGTCACTCAGTCATGTCTGAATGTTAGCGACCCCATTGGACTGCAGCCTACCAGGCTCCTCCATCCATGGGATTTTCCAGGCAAGAGTACCAGAGTGGGGTGCCATTGCCACCTCATGCGAAATGCCAGGCTGGATGAAACACAAGTTGGAATCAAGATTGCTGGGAGAAATACCAATAACCTCAGACATGCAGATGATACCACCCTTATGGAAAATTCTGAAAGAGATGGGAATATCAGACCACCTAACCTGCCTCCTGAGAAATCTGTATGCAGGTCAGGAAGCAACAGTTAGAACTGGACATGGAACAACAGATTGGTTCTAAATAGGAAAAGGAGTACGTCAAGGCTGCATATTGTCACCCTGCTTATTTAACTTATATGCAGAGTACATCATGAGAAAAGCTGGGCTGGAAGAAACACAAGCTGGAATCAAGATTGCTAGGAGAAATATCAATAACCTCAGATATGCAGATGACACCACTCTTATGGCAGAAAGTGAAGAGGAACTAAAAAGCCTCTTGATGAAAGTGAAAGAGGAGAGTGAAAAAGTTGGCTTAAAGCTCAACATTCAGAAAACGAAGATCATGGCGTCCGGTCCCATCACTTCATTGGAAAAAGATGGAGAAAGAGTGGAAACAGTATCAGACTTTATTTTGGGGGGCTCCAAAATCACTGCAGATGGTGATTGCAGCCATGAAATTAAAAGACACTTACTCCTTGGAAGAAAAGTTATGACCAACCTAGATAGTATATTCAAAAGCAGACACATTACTTTGTCAACTAAAGTCCATCTAGTCAAGGCTATGGTTTTTCCAGTGGTCATGTATGGATGTGAGAGTTGAACTGGGAAGAAGGCTGAGCACCGAAGAATTGATGCTTTTGAACTGTGGTGTTGGAGAAGACTCTTGAGAGTCCCTTGGACTACAAGAAGATCCAACCAGTCCATTCTGAAGGAGATCAACCCTGGGATTTCTTTGGAAGGACTCATGCTAAAGCTGAAACTCCAGTACTTTGGCCACCTCATGCAAAGGGTTGACTCATTGGAAAAGACTTTGATGCTGGGAGGGATTAGGGGCAGTAGAAGCAGGGGACGACCGAGGATGGGATGGCTGGATGGCATCACTGACTCGATGGACGCGAGTCTGAGTGAACTCCGGGAGTTGGTGATGGACAGGGAGGCCTGGCGTGCTGTGATTCATGGGGTCACAAAGAGTCAGACACGACTGAGCGACTGAACTGAACTGAACTTATGGCAGAAAGCAAAGAACTAAAGAGTCTCTTGATGAAAGTCGAAGAGGAGAGTGAAAAAGTTGGCTTAAAACTCAACATTCGGAAAACTAAGATCATGGCATCTGGTTCCATCACTTCATGGCAAATAGATGCAGAAACAATGGAAACAGTGAGAAACTTTATATTTTTGGGCTCCAAAATCACTGCAGATGGTGACTGCAGCCATGAAATTAAAAGACATTTGCTCCTTGGATGAAACGTTATGACCAACCTAGACAACATATTAAAATGCAGACATTACTTTGCCAACAAAGTCTGTCTAGTCAAAGCTTTGGTTTTTCCAGTAGTTATGTATGGATGTGAGAGTTGGACTATAAGGAAAGCTGAGTGCCAAGGAATTGATGGTTTTGAACTGTGGTGTTGGAGAAGACTCTTGAGAGTCCCTTGGACAGCAAGGAGATGAAACCAGTCCTGAATATTCATTGTAGCGACTGACGCTGAAGCTGAAACCCCAGTACTTTGGCCACCTGATGTGAAGAACTGACTCATTGGAAAAGACCCTAATGCTGGGAAAGATTGAAGGCAGGAAGAGAAGTGGGCGACAGAGGATGAGATTGTTGGATGGCATGATCTACTCAATGGACGTGAGTTTGAGTAAACTCTGGGAGTTGGTCATGGGCAAAGAAGCCTGGTGTGCTGCAATCCATGGTGTTCAAAGAGTCAGACAGGACTGAGCAACTGAACTAAACTTATTAGAATACTATCCGTAGAGGAGTTGAACAATTACAGTCACTGGATATTATATATTCACTTCTGAACCATTCAATCATTTTAAAACTTTTAAAAATAATTTTTAAAAATAAATAAAATATTCCAGTGATAACTTTACTGAGTACAGAGTTGTTACTGCACAAACCAAATCCATTAACCAGACTAGTGATCAAGTTTTCCCACTGTAGCTATAGTATATACCATATTTAAAAACCGTCCCACATTAGGATTTAAATGATATTTTGTCAGCTTAAAGCTCATGCCATAATATCACTAAGGGGTAAAATGCCATGTGACAGTGTTTTTACT
This sequence comes from Capricornis sumatraensis, assembly GCF_032405125.1. Classification (NCBI taxonomy): domain Eukaryota; kingdom Metazoa; phylum Chordata; class Mammalia; order Artiodactyla; family Bovidae; genus Capricornis; species Capricornis sumatraensis. Next base: position 7,740,415 of record NC_091089.1, on the reverse strand, counting down.
TAAGGTCGAAAACAATAGAAAGCTTTTTAGTGTGTCTGCTGAAGTAAAGAGAAAGTGATAAACAGAATCATATATAACTTCAGTAAAATAGTCAGATTACAATCTCGTCTCAGTGCATCAATTTGATGCATTCTTCTTTCTAATCAGTCACAAAGAGTTTGAGCTGACAAAATGATTTATGGAATAGGACGTGGAAGGCTTCAGAACATATAAGCAATTTCTAGTAATGTCTGTCTTCCAAGTCACACTAATAGGAGAGTAGAATCCCTTTTGCATATTTAAACCAAGGATATCTGGCTAACAATTTACTAAGTTAATACACTTGCAAACATTTAATATTAACCATTCAACCTGCTTCCATCGTCTGTCTCCCAATGATGTGCGAAAAACAAACACTGTTTGGGGGTCATTTTTTAAGACTTGCCAGAACAGTTTTCTCCATGATAAATATAAATTAAATACACCACAGTCTGAGAAACACTGACCACAGTTTCAATATTACTTTACATTTTGATAGATAAAGCTACATTCTAAAAAGCGTGTTGCCCAGGACTACTGTGGTTGCTGTTTGTTTGTGGCTGGACTTGCAGGGCCTTCTAATTTTAAGTAGTATAATCCCATGAATTTGGAGGAGAGCAGCACACACTTTATTCAGAGGAGAAAACCAGAACATCATACTGTGTTCTGAAGTGTTGAAAAAACACACACTCCACACAACAAACCCAGATAAAACAACATTAACGTGATTTTCTGGCCTGCACAGACAAGCATCTCAGTAACTTTTCAAAATCTGATGCTACAAACTGAAATTTCATTTAAAAACAAAGTTGAAGCATAACACTGTCGTAGGTAGTTCTCTAGTCAGTTAAGATTTTCATGTTGTTCATCCAATTGAGATAATAAGGGCAGGCTCAGTCTTTAGAGCCCCTAATCTTATCATGTCATCAGTTTTTGCTGCTGCCCTTTGCTGATGCATTTTCTCCTTGCTCCCATAACAAACCACCGCAAACTGAGCAGCTTTAAACAATGTTGTTGTGTAGTTGTGCTCAGTCGTTCAGTCTTGTCCGACTCTTTGTGACCCCAGGGATTATAACCTGCCAGGCTCCTCTGTCCGTAGGATTCTCCAGGCAAGAATACTGGAGTGGGTTACCATTTCCTCCTCCAGGGGATCTTCTCAACCCAGGAATCAAACCCACGTGTCTTGCAATTCCTGCACTGGCTGGTGGATTCTTTACCACTACCCACCCCACCCCCCCCTGCCCTGGAATTCTGCTTTAAATAACGTGCATGTATTATCTTTAAGTTCTGTAGGTCAGAAGTATTGGTGAGCTGCACTGTGGTCTTTGCTAAGGTCACATGAGTCTGAAAATTCAACTTTACTATAAAATATTAATTTATTGTATTTGTAAGTTTGTTCTTTTTTGTCTTAATATTATTCACAACATTTTGAATTAAGTAACATTTTAAAAATTATTTTGAAGCTTTAAATGATGGATAGTTAATAAAATTTATAGTTTTATTCTCCCCAAACCTTAATTATTAAATAAATAATCTTAAATTTATATACTTTGATAAGCCTTTTGACTTATTTGTGACATCACACTGGACTGGGGGTCAAGAGAGAGACTTGCTTCAATCCTTCTACTAACTAATCAAATATTTGAGCAGTTACTTATCATAGATTCATCAGGTTTTGGTCTTAAAAGGAGTTTAGTATTATCTATGCCAAAAAATGACTTGACTTTTTAATTATTATACAAAATCCCAGCCAAATTTTATTGGATTCCTTCCATGAATTCTCATTTGATCTTTGGACATCTCCATTATTAAAATAAAAAAACAAAAACCTTCTTTATATTGAATGTTCCTCTAGATCCAAGGATTCAAATAAATTCCAGTACTTTAAAAATATGCAAATTAAGTCTTATCTTCTTAATTCTATTTCCTGACAGTTCTTCAGATGTAAATAGATTGTCACTATGTCCAGTTATATATATACATCAGTTTACTTTTTCTATGAGTGTTAACTGAATGACAGATTTTTCCTGGCACTGGGTACTTACAGAGAAGGGCCTTCCCAGATGGCACTAGTGGTCAAGAACCCACCTGCTAATGCAGGTAGACCTAAGAGACACAGGTTCCATCCCTGGGGCAGAAAGATGCCCTGGAGGAGGGCACAGTAACCTCCTCCAGTATTCTTGCCTGGAGAATCCCATGGACAGAGAAGCCTGGTAGGCTGCAGTCCATAGGGTTGCAGAGTTGGACACGACTGAAGTGACTTGACACACACACACACGCACGCACCTAGAGAGAAATTAGCTCCAACCTTCACAAAATTAACATTGTTACCATCATTGGCTCATCTAATATCCTTCTCTAGTGGTTCTTTACTGACCCTGATCCAGAACTAGACACAATTAATATGCTCCCATCTCACTTGCTCTAGAATCTATATGAAAGCCAAAGAGTTGCTTGCTGCTCCTGCTGCTAAGTCGCTTCAGTCGTGTCCGACTCTGTGCGACCCCATAGATGGCAGCCCACCAGGCTCCCCCGTCCCTGGGATTCTTCAGGCAAGAACACTGGAGGGGGTTGCCATTTCCTTCTCCAATGCGTGAAAGTGAAAAGTGAAAGTGAAGTCACTCAGTCGTGTCAGACTCGTAGTAACCGCATGGACTGCAGCCTACCAGGCTCCTCCACCCATGGGATTTTCCAGGCAAGAGTACCGGTGTGGCCTGCCATTGCCTTCTCTGAAAGAGTTGCTTACAGAGACATGTTTCAACATCTCATTGTTAACCAACTTCGCTATCCTGACTCTGCTTATTCATCTGCTAAACGCACTTATCAGTAATGGATTTCCAACTTTCTTTCTGGCTCTGGTATTCCAATTTCTAAGAAATCTGGGTTAATCACATTCTAATTAAAGGCAATCATCTGTATTACAATTCTCAAACAAAGGCGGTATCAGATAGTGTATTTTCTGTTTATGAAAGGGCTGAGAAGTGACATACACTTGATGTAAATTTTAATGGAACCCCAGTAAGCTATTTAGCACTTTCATTGTGTAATACGTTGCAATCACCAGTTATCATTCACATATTCACAGGAGCCATTTCAAGCTTATTGGGCTTTGATAGTCTGTTCTCCTAGGCTGCTAGGACCTCCATATAAATAGAAACCCCAAGTAAAGTGTCATCTCCATTGCTTTTTTCAACAGTTATTCAAAGCCACTTCCTATCCCCTAACCTTTAATTTAACAGAGAAGGTCTGTCACAATAGAGCCATCTTTGTTCAGCTCTGCAGGCGGCTTCCCCTTTGGGTCACAGAATGCCAGATTCTGTAACAGGCAGGTACACCTGGCACTGTTCTGGGATTGTACAAAAGATGGTCTATCTACCAGCTGGAAGGAAACGGTGTGTGTTCACCCTTTCATTGACACCCGCTCTTTGACACTGTGGTGACAAAGATGCCAGTTATGACCATGAGGTGGGGCTCAGATACTTCCTGTTGAAAAAAAAAATCTAAAATAGCGTTCACTCATAGAGTTGAAGGAAAATGAATAGCACATGTGAATCCACAAAATATGTAAGAACATAATAAACTGCAATTGAACTCTCACATAATCCTTGTAGTAGGTTGGGTTTTATGTCCCTAGTAGCCTTGGATTTTTTTAATGGAAGTATTACTATGTCTTTGATCATAAATCATAATTTTAACAAAGTTAATTAACCTTTTAAAAGATTTGTTTTGATGCAGAGAGACCTGTAGTGGTAAAGCTGGAAAGTGGACCATGGTCTGAATGTCCATCACCAGAAGTTTGGGAAAAATATGCCACACTTCCAGATTATATGCAAATCCCAAAGACATATGCATAGGAAATCAAGAGAAGAAAGATAAAAGTATTTCCTGAAATACCAACTCACATGGAGATGAGTCTTATTTTTCCCTCATTTGGAATATCCAGCCACCAAATTCTTTCATATCTAGCCTCGGGTGACAACTCTGTCCTTTCTAGACATGGAAAATCTGTTTCTTTGAACATATACCTCGGACCATATCACTTTGCTCTTTCACAGTCTTGTATGTATCACTAAGAGGAGGGCATGGCAAGCCACTCCAGTATTACTGCCTGGAGAATCCCGTGGATGGAGGAGCCTGGCGGGCTACGGTCCATGAGGTCTCAGAGTTGGACACGACTGAAGGGACTCAGCACACACACACGCACATGCATCACTAACGCACTCAGGATGAATCTGGGCTCTTGAAGGGCACTAACAGAATCCTTCCGCTTAACAATTCACCTCTGGAATTCTGCTTTCATGTGGTCACACGCAATTAATCCCCGAGAGGAGGGATCTCTTATGATCCCATGACCGTAGGGAAGCTATTTACTCCACCTATCAAGGCAAGTCCCACCCTGTCTACCTGAGAGCATCATTTCTCATCAAAACTCAGAAGATGCCTTGCAATGCAACTTGATCCTACCTTTGAGTCCCCTCACCAGGGGCAAGTGATCTTCTTCACTCTACTACACCTTATAAATACCGTAATGGTCTTGTTTTATTTCATGGATTATTTTGATACATAGTTGTCAAAAAATTAAATATAATAGCATAAGTTTTCATTTGTTCACCATAGTGCTTGAGAGTTTATAGACACACTAGGCCTATTAATTAAATAACAAACTGTTCAACCTCAATAAACTGGCAATTCTAAATCTAACACAAATCAATAAAGCTTTATTGTAACTATATTCTACTTCTAAAGGATGAAAATAAAGGGAGAATAAGCAAATAATCAACACACTAAACCAGTGATTGCTACTGGTACAAAATTCTCATCCCCGTATTTCTTAAGACACATCCATAACAGCATGAATAGAGTTGTTCTAAACAAGTGTTTCCAAAACAGAGATTTGAGTCTGAATCTGGACCATAATGTTACACACCAGAAATGCATGACTTTGTGAGCCCTGGACAATTTCTTTTACAGATTTTAAGTTAAAAAGCAAGCAAACTGCAGATACTGACAATAAGGGCATAAGTTAGTTAAACCATAGCTTGCTTACAACATCTCAATACATTTTTTAGAGGTAGATTTACCCTAGAGTCTCTTGTCCAGATTATCCAAGGATCTCTTCAGCATTCTTTCCATAATATTGTGACCTTGAATGTCACATTAAACAGAGGAAGACATGCTACATTTCAAAACAAAAATAAAATGATCGCTTATGATTGCACTCTGAAATATACTGAGCATGTCTGGTTGGTTCAAAGCAATGCAATGCTGGAGACACTTTTCAAGTTGTCAAACCTGCGTTTCACCTTGAGACTGACCTTGGATCGTGGGGGTGCTCGGATGTACCACTTGCAATCAACAGCCTCGCTAGCAGAAGCTTTGCCTTCCTTCATAATTTGTATAGACTCCACAATGCCTTCAGGGCCGCCCATCTCAAACTCACACACTAAATAACGAGATGCCAGACAAACATACAAAAATGGAACTTGAGTAATAAACCAAAGTATATATCACAGCAGAAAACAAAGGTCTCTGAACAGTATTAAATATCTGTTTTACCAACCTGGTAATGGTTTCAAAACTCCAAGGTCCTTAAAGTCAGGATCTTAAAAATTGAGAAAAAGACAATTAGTCTTATTCTGTATTTATGACTTAAAATGATACTGAGTAAGATATCATTGAATCACTCAGGAATCTCCCTTATAAACCTATTAAGGGAAATTAAATGGTTAAATAAAAACTGTATGATAATGTTAAGACTGTAATGTTAATTTATATAATATTATTACTACAGGATTTTTTATCAAAGAGCCACTTTAAAAAACCTTCCAATGTCATTCCTTCATCTAATAATCAAGTAAAAATCTTATTCATTGTCTTTGTAACAGACTATATATATATACATGTATTTTGTAAAATGAACCCATAGTTAGGGCTTCCCAGGTGGTGCAGTGGTAAAGAATCCGCCTGCCAGTGCAGGAGATGCAGGAGACATGGGTTCGAGCCCTAAGGTGGGATGATGCCCTGGAGGAGGAAATGAAAACCCGCTCCAGTATTCTTGCCTGGAGAATCCCCATGGACAGAGGAGCCTGGCGGGCTACAGTCCATGGGGGTCACAAAAGAGTCTGCCACCGCTGAGCGACTAACCAACAACAAAATCTATAGGTAAGTCAAGGTTTGGATAAACGTTCACCTATTCTAGATACAATTATTTTGTGTGATTTCAAAGAGTCTTTAAATTGGAACAGAATTGAAAGTGGAACACCATAAGCCATAAAGTCCCTCTCCTCTGGCCAACTGTACTACATTGCTCCTTTGGTGGTGGTGTATTGGCTGGGCTGTGCACCCTGTGGGATCTTACTTCTCTGACCGGGGACTGAACCCAGACCCTTGGAAGTAAAAGTGAGGAGTCCTAACCTCTGGACCACCAGGGAATTCCCAATCCTGTTTTCCTCAAATCTTCTTCCCAACTCTTCATCCCATGCTAGTTTTCAAAGTGCTCCTCAGGATTCTGTCTACTCAACAACCAGTCTCCTCCCAGTCTTCTCAGTCTCCTCCAGGCCAGGGGTCTGTCCTTCTCTGATCACTTAGGTGTTTTCCTGCTCAGTCACCCAGTTGTATTTGACTCTTTGTGACCCCATGGACTGCAGCCCACCAGGCTCCTTTTTCCATGGGATTCTCCAGGTAAGAATACTGAAGTGGGTTACCATTGCCTTCTCCAGGGGATTATCCTGACCCAGGTATTGAACTTGAGTCTCCTACCTTGGCAGGTGGATTTTTTACCACCTGCCCCACATGTGCTTTCAGGGAAGCCTGATTTGTCATGAGCCTCTGCAGCATCTTAATTGTTATCAACCATCTTAATTGTTATAAACCAAAAGTGGTAGTCTCGTTTCCATTTCCTGGAATTGATTCTGAAGTGACTAGGCAGCCAGGATAACATATCACTGAACCTATTGGAGGGCTTCTGGGAATGTTTCACTTGATAATATATAGAGACAAGGCGTATAGTTTTTCCAGCTCAGGTTGTCGGCATGTTGGTGTTGGCCCCTTTGGGATCATGTGTGATGGGCAACTTATGATGTTGGCAGAGGCTAAAGAAAGAAAATGCTGACTCTTATGATGAGCAGAGACTTCCCAGGTGTCTTAGTGGTAAAAAAATAATCTGCCTGCAGTGCGAGAGATGAGGGTTGGATCCCTGGGTCAGGAAGATCCTCTGGAGAAGGAAACAGCAACCCACTCCAGTATTATTGACTGGAGAATTCCATGGACAGAGGAGTGTGGCAGGCTATAGTCTACGGGGTCACAAAAGAGTCGGAAACGACTTAGTGACTAAACAACCACAACAAATGATGAGCAGAATGGAATCATGGAGAACTGTGAGTCCTTAAGGATATCACTGGGCATTGTATTCACCTTGTCTGGATTTGCAACTCTCTGAGCTTCTTGCTTTTTGAAACAATACACGTCCCTATAGTCTCAGTTACTTTGAATTGATTTTCTCTTATTTATGGGCAAAGGCATCAAAGGCTATGATTTATCTTGGAGACACACGGTATTCAATTTAAAAGATGATTGTGAAATTTAATTTGTCTTTGCTACTATGGTATTAGTGACAAAAGTCGTACAAAGTTAGAAATGTTTTGTAAGACACCACTTGATAATGGTCTGGGGTTGAAATATTGAAGGCTAGCACTCTTTCTGGATAGAATTAGGTCTGGATATTAATACCACGTGTGTGCGTGTGTCCGTGTGTATCTGAGGATGCTTCTCAGTGCACCTCTGTATGTGAATGCACAAGCCCATAAGTGCAAACTGGTGTCACTAGTTCTACAAAGTAAAGGAAATATTTAATTTCCTGTGGGTTTTTTAACTAGTAAATTGCACTGATCTGTTGAAGCCGAAAGGATTGTGGGATTGTTCCTCCTACAATTTAGATGTGTCCTCTGTCTTCTTCTTAGACTCACTTTCTTGCAGGACGCTGTTAGAATAACCATGCATTTAAAATCAACAAAGAAATCCTTTTGCATAAGTATTTTGAAAACAGTTCTTTTGCCTTTTTGGAAAAGAAAAACAGAAATACCTGCATGGAATTTCCATTAAAGAAACAGAAATGAAGACAAAGAGTTTATTTGGATCGGTCTCCTCCTAGCAGAGACTTTTTCCCCTTCATCTAAGTCAACGGGTATTTGATCATTTTTTCAAGAAATGTGTATGTTAATACCTACTGTATACAAGAAAAGAATTATTTTGTAGAGAATTATGCAAACTGCCTGTCATCATTTAGCAGTTTTATTGGTATTGAAAAGATCCAGCCATTAAGCTTGCCTACTTCAGTTATTTTTGTTGTTCAGTTGTGTCTGATTCTTTGGGATGCCATGGACTGCAGCGCGCCAGGTTCCCCTGTCCTTCACTATCTCCCACAGCTTGCTCAAACTCATGTCCATTCAAACTCATGTCCGTTGAGTCGGTGATGCACTCTAACCATCTCATCCTCAGTTAGCTGGAATATTTATTATTCATTACATTCTTTTTTACTATTTTGCATAATACTTAACAATGGTCATTAGTGCTACTCACTGTCTTCTTTTTGATGAGAATGTTTCAACCTTGCAGCGCTGTTCCTGTGATTCCTGTGAGAATGTAGTTGGTATTCTATTCTCTAGTTTGAAGGCTAACATTTGTCATTTTTATAACTCATGCCAGACAATGTTGAGAGAAATTCCAGTTCTGAGAATTGAAAAAATGTATTTTTGTCATTGTATTAATGGTGAAGCACTGATTGCTTAAAAAAATTCTTTGGGGAAAATAATCATTTGTGAATTAGACACCAGTAATATGACGAGCACATTAATACATGGCCCCTGTGAGCTGCAGAAACAAACAAAAAATAACACAGTGATTTGTAAAAACAGCCAACACTGAATTTAAGGATATTGAGATTGATTTATTGCTTCAGGTTGTCCAGGGCAATGACATAAATTATTATGCAGAAGCACAGTGACCTTGGACTTAGAGCTCCCTAAGTCTATGCTCCACTAAACAATCTGAATCAACTTTTAGAAAGAAATCAAATCATGATACACACCTGGCTTCCCATTGCCCTGAGGTTAAAGCCACAACTCTCTGTAATGGAACACAACATCCTGGGTGTTCATTTCCCAGACCACCTGCCCAGCACACCCCAGGCTGCTAACCTCACTCTCTCCTCTCAAAACACACGGATGCCTTCCGTTTCTCCAGCACCCTAGGCTGTTCTCATGCTCAGCACTTTGAACTTGCTCTTTTCTAGGTCTGCCGTCTCTCTCCCCCAGGGCTTTGCACCCATGAATCTTTCTTATTCTTCAGTTCTTGGCTCAAATATCTTTGAGGAAAGACCTTTCTGAATGACCCACTCTAAGGCAGCATTGACTCCCACTTTCTTTTGTTCATTTTTTTAAATATAAAAACTCATTATTATTCAATATTTATTATCTTTTTATTGACCACCTACTCCCACTAGACTATAAAGAAGTTCACAAGGGCCTTTGTATCTGTTCTTCCTCCCTTTATCCATGACCCTAGACACTGCTTGGACATAATAGGTGCACAATAAATGTTACTGAATATAACATATGTCTTGTCTTTGCATATAAAAATAATTGCAAATCAGTCAACAGTACAAGATAATCAAGTTATATGTATAACTTGTATGAGTTATATGAACTGATATAACTTGATTATCTTGTATTGTTGACTGATTTGCAATGCTTTATATCAACACTTTTCCAATCCAGAGGCACTTACAGGAAATCATTAATGTTGTATTTAAATGTACTTAGGTGTTGTATTTAAGACCAACTTCCTATTTACTGAACCACATCTTTTTTCTTCTTGGGCACACAACTGACTATGTTTCCAAGCTTCTTTGCAACTCTGGGTACCGTGTCCAGTGAAATGTGGGCAAAACAGTAATGTTCACTTGAAGGTTGAGCTCACAAGTATTTCTTGAAAAAATCATCCACTCCCTTTCTCTCTCCTGGGGTCAACATCAGGAGGCAGAACCTTGAAGATGTAGAACTCCAGCTCCAATTCTGAAATGGAAGTGGAGCACAGCCTTTTCCTGATGAGGCTACATGAGCAAGAAGTAAATTTCAATTACCCGAAGTTACTGAGGTTTTAGGATTTTGTTGTTTTTATCATAAGTTATTCTCCTAACCCAACACTGTTCAAGTTATGGCCAGGGGCCTCTAGGGCGCAGGAGACACTTTCATGATAGCCAATGGCTAACCTGTCTCACAATCCTACTAAAATGTTGTCTTTTGCTATCCTCATTTCTCAGGAATGTAGGGCAGAGTTTTTCAGATCCTACATGACACGTGATGACATCACAAGTGTGGTTAAAGGAGGATTCGCTTATGTTTTCAAGAGCAGTCTCAGGCAGCAAGTTTAGGGTGGAGATGACATACAGTTTCAGAGATGAGCCCACTTTATTCTCAATGATTTAATAGGGCACTGACCTGTTATCTTTAATTTCCCCTGCTATAATCTCTGTAACTCCATTCTTGTCCAATACATTCTAATTTAGAAATCTTGAACTTTGTCTTGAGTCCACATGGCAGCACAGCTAGAATTAGTATGTTTTTCCTGTCTTATTTTATAAGTACATACACACAAACACACACACACACATACATATATAGATAGACAGATATGGAGTGATAGATAAAGTATAAGCATTATGAAATTTAAGAGTATTTCCTCTGAAATGAAATAAATGTATTTATAATATATTTTTCTTACTGTGAAGGATGGACATTTTGTTAGAGATGGAGGAGACTAAAGCTCACTTTCTCCATCACCATTACAATGTCTGTATCTAAAGTTTGAGAAAAGAATGAAACTCATATTTCAAAGAGGTTTCTTATTTATGGAAAGGAGAAATGTACTCCAAATAAAATGAAAAAGCTTTACATAAGAAATGAAAAGATGGGGAAAAATACTATTTTTCCTTCAGCTTTATTGATGTTAATAATTTGCCCTATTGTGATTTAGGAAGAAATATATTTTATAGTAGTTTTATTGTGACAGTTTGCAGCATTATTTTGAGACAGTTAATAGTCTGGGAAGTCTTGAATATTTTAAACATGAACATAATACGCTCTTTAAAAGCTAAATTTCTCTTTTAGAGAGAGTATTGTATGTGCTTTTCCAACCAGTGTGAGAACTTACCTTTTAAGATGCTTTGCTGTCTTTTGCTTTTCTAGTTTGAAAGCTGTAACAGCTAATTTTTCAATTTTAAAGAGTTCATCACATTTACAGTAGAGAAATTCAGTTCTTTTTCTTCAATGATTGACCTCAAAATTATGCCACAACTGAACTAATGCAGTAATACCATTCAAGAATGTCCTGTTGCATAACACCCAATCAGTTAAATTTTAACATCTATGAAGCCTGGGGAAGTACAGATTTCATTATACTTTCATTTCTTATTTAGAGTTTAGTTCATTTTCTTTGAAGGAGATCTTTCACTTCCATGAGTCAGAGAACTCTGTTATTTCAGTTTCTTTTTCAGCATCGTTAGGTGTTAAAACATGCACTTAGGTTAAGAAAGCAAGTTGTCTAATTTTACAAAAGTCTACAATGCCGCTTTAAATATAGTAAAATACACATATTTTAATTTTATGGTGAAATAATGCTTGTTAATAATTGTATAAGTATATGAGATAATGTTATATAATTGCATAGTTATTACATATTACTTTTTATTTGAGAAAATTTTGAATAAACAAAAAATAATACTGCAAAATTCATATTTCACTTTTGAAACTAAAAATAACAGTCACAGAAATATCTTACAAAGCAAGTTATTGTGTTGACTAGAGAAGCAAACACAAGACCAGAAAAACTAATCAAGCAATGCTTTCGTCAGTTGACACTGTTAAATGTCTACTGGCTGAAAAGTATTTTTTTAAAAAGCAACAAAACCCAAGACACTGCCGCTTTCTAACTATATAGTAACTTGCAGATGTAAAATTTTAGCTTTAAACAAGAAGACAGTTAACATTTTGTCTACGGAACCTTACTTTTTTTTAACAGATAGACAGATGTACAGACATGGCTGAGCTTGCTTATTTTTCTCAAAGTCATCACAGATCTTCGTTTATACGAACGCTTGGCAACAAACACAAGAAGTATTGAAATATTCAAATTGTTGGATAACTTTTAAATCTTAGGACTTACACTGAAACATCTGTGTTGGCAGTTGCATTGATGGTGCAAAAGTAATAAGTGAATAAAACTGCTGAATCAGGACCATGGCACCAAACCTTAGCTGTTAGGTTCTGTTACATAATTCACCCCCGTGCATTCTTGACGGTAGAAAAGCCTTTTACTTTAGAATCTCCTTGATGAGGCATTCAAAATTACTAATTTTAAAAAATGTAAACTTTTGATTACATATCTTTTCTGCAGAAACAGAGTAAATCTGCTGACTTTTCAAGGAAAACAAACTGAAAACACTTGCTGCCAAAGAAGAAATTCAAGCGAACTGAAACGTATCCATCAGTGTGTATTTGACAGATCCTCAATACCGAAGTAATTTTTCAATGTGACTGTTGTTTATGTGAACAAGTATGATTTTTGATATTGAGTAATGAAATATGTTCATATTTGGAATATCTGCTCAACAGTGATCCAATACTGTTATCTAGTGATTTTGGTGTTGAATAATTACGCATGGGTAAAAGAGGCATTTGAAGAGGAAAATACATTAACACATGTTAATGTAACAGAATATGAACACTGACACAGTTTCACATTCCCCATTGCAACTAAGCTTTGAGAAACTATCACTTTATGAAGTTTGGGCTAGTATTCAGGTGCGAAGGCTATGAAACATTTTTCCCTTTTCCCTCTATATTTCTCTGTAAGGCTGAATTTTCTTCATAGACTTCCATCATAAGAGCACATTAGAATTTTGTAATACAGAAGCAGATCTGAGCATCTAGCTATGTCCTATTAAGCCAGACATTAGATTGACAAAATTGTGAAACAATGTAATCCCCCTAAGTATTATTATTTTAATATTCATTAATGGATATGTTAACATTAATCAATGTTTTAAAATATGCTTTTATGTTACCACATAATTGGTTTCCAGTGTGATTTTTCTATGAATTAATAGTTATTTAAAATTTTATGAGTTTAAATGTCTAATATGACGACTACTGCATGATATAGCTTATAAGCTGAAGCACTTTAAGGTCTTCAGTATTTGTTAAGAGAAGATAAGGCTTTGAGACCAAAATATTTCAGAACTTCTGCCTTAACCAACTCCATCTTTGAATTATGGGGAAATGTCTAATCCAAACAAAACTTCTTATGGCAAGTTATTAAATTCAGGACTGTGCAATTCATTTATTTTACATTCCAAGCAAATTTCCACAATGTTAGCAACATTACCACATTGTTGTTAGAGATTCTTTACCATCTGAGCCACCAGGGAAGCCCCAGCTTGTAGATGGACTTTCAGTAAATTATTGTTTATCTGACTAAATTATGCCTAAATCAAAATCAGAAGCATCTTCATTTTACAAATGAAAAAAATAGAGCTTTGACACCTTTAGAAAAATAAACTAGTTCTGACCCAAAGGCTAAACTTAAAACTTTGCACAAATCACTGAATAGTTTGGAAGCATATTTTTCTTAACTAACATCAAGATGTTGTTGGTTTAGGCTTTTAATGTACAAGTGAGCCATTATACCGCAGAGCACAGCAGTGTTTCTAGAAGAACATTTATGGGAAAATGTAATTGCTTGACATGGCCTTGTAAAACCCCCTGATTATAGAAATCAACTTTGATACTGTCATATGTTTGCAGTGCACAGCTCAACCAGAGAAAACTAATTGGTATTTTTGTCAAATTTTCACCATCTCACACAGCCTGAATTATGTCATGAGCTCCATAATGTTTCCACTTCTCATCTACATTTACTTTTGAAAATCTCTAATGTTTGTATCTTTATTAAATCAGCCTTTGCCTTGAAACTAACTGCCCACGTCAATAAGCACTCTCCTGTCTTTTCACCTGCCTGAAGCCCATCAGCGTTCAGCCTTGTTTCCTACTCAAGATTGAAAAGTACTGTTTGTGGTTTTTGAAATCGGCTAACTGAACGTAGGATGCCATTTTAAAAACTGACTGCAAAACCACTTGACAGCACAGTACTAAGATAGCTTGCCTCACCATGGTATTCTAATAATCTGATTTATCTCTTCTGCAGAAGCACCATCACTCCAGTGTAAAACGCACAGTGTAATATGCATTTAAGCCTCTTCTAAAGGTTTACTGTTATCTAAGACCTTTTAGAACTAAAACCCATAAAAAGATGTCCTTTTCATTATAGGGGACTGGAATGCAAAAGTAGGATGTCAAGAAACACCTGGAGTAACAAGCAAATTTGGCCTTGGAATACGGAATGAAGCAGGGCAAAGACTAACAGAGTTTTACAAGAAAACGCACTGGTCATAGCAAACACCCTCTTCCAAAAACACAAGAGAAGACTACACATGGACATCACCAGATAGTCAACACTGAAATCAGATTGATTATATTCTTTGCAACTAAAGATGGAGAACCTCTATACAGTCAGCAAAAACAAGACTGGGAGCTGACTGTGGCTCAGATTCATGGGGTCGCAAAGAGTCAGACATGACTGAGCCACTAAACTGAACTGAACTGAACTGAATGACAACAGTGGCTTCAATATGTTTTCTCCTTCATAAAGGAAATGTGAATATGAATGTCAAAGTGTTAGTCACTCAGTTGTGTCCCACTATTTGTGACTCCATGGATTGTAGCCCACAGTGCAGAGTTTACATATCATGATTTCTTCTTTCTAGATTAACATAAAATTTATGCATATATGAATTTTAGTAATAAAAACATATAAGAGTTTTTGGAAGGAAGTTTGCAAGTCCTGTAAAATATTGATATTTGCATGGTTTTTATAAATGTATTGCTTCCTTATTTATTTAGCTCTAATATATTCTGTGTCCTCATGATGCTCATATTCTTAATTTTAAATATACTGAGAGAATATATTCTTTCATATAAAATGAATGCACAGATGCTGGATTTTGCTTGTGTTCACATGAAGTAGGCTTTTGCAATGTTTGTTTTTGATAGTCAAAAGGCAATAGTAATATTCCCAGCAGAAAATATTCATTTCTCTGTAGAATAGAGACAAACCTTGAGGAAAGAAGAGAAGAAGAAATCATCAGAAGATTAAAAGAATAACAAAGACAATTAAAAAGAAAAACTAGATTGTCCAAAACCAAAGTTTGGTATTGGAATCAGATATTATAGAACGTATTAAATTTTCTATCCAAGGGAAACCAGGAAAACTCTTGATTGATTATTGGCAAACCACTCCCCTGTCAAGTTTCTCTCAGAATTCCCTCATTCACTCATCCAGTAAGTGGATGATCACGGTGTCAAGCCAGACCTTGTGGGGCTCCTTGGCACAGAAAGCTTCCTGTGTCCCCCATTTCTGGATTACCGGAAACAGTCTTCATTCAGCCTCCAGGACCCTCCCTGAGTTGTAACAACCAGGTCCAAATAACGGCTAAGCAGGGAACGGGGGAGATGCAGAGATAAAGAGGAGCAGTCAAGAAACAACAGTGCAGGCCTGGCCCAGAGTCCTGGTTTCCCCTCAAGGGATACACATCATGGTGCTGTTAGTCAGTCAATAGCTCTTTGCCATCCCATGGACTGTAGCCCACCAGGCCCCTCTGTCCATAGGATTCTCCAGCAAGAATACTGAAGTGGGCTGCCATTTCCTTCTCCAGGGGATCTTCCTGACCCAGGGGTCGAACCTGAGTCTCCTGCAGGTAGATTCCTTCCTGCTAAGCCACCGGGGAAGCCCATACAGCACAGTATCTTTGAACTGTTTTGCAGACGCTGAAACCCCCACCAGGTGGAGAGGTTAAGAGTATGCTGCCCACAAACACACAGACCCCAGACCCATTGGAACCACAAGGCCGATGACTGACTCCAGATTAGTTCACCACCAACCAATCAGGAGAATGTCCACGAGCTGATCAAGCCCTCTTTGGACCACTAATACAAAACAACTCACTACCACCTCCAGGTTGGGACACACAGTTTTGAGGACATCAGCCCACTGCAGCCCCCTTCGCCCAGCAAAGCAACAAAGATTAGCTTTAATCTTTTCTATGTGATCCAGAACTCTGCCTCCTAGAATTAATTCAGTGTCGGGGCACAGAGGCTGGATTTGGCTTCTTAAGTAGGTCCCAAATCACATGAAACCACAAATAACTGAATCCATCTTCCGAACCATCTTTTTCCACTAGAACTGGTTTAGTAGGACATTTCTTGCTGGCACAACTGTGGTGTCAGCACTGTCAGTGATTACAATTCCTCTAATGCCCTCCTCTCTTGATCCATTACTTCTCATCACTCCCTTCCCAATACCTATTCATGTCTTTTGACATACACTGCGAGTATTGTTTAGATATCAGGAGGAAGATTGGAAGGTTGACCACAGGAGAGTTTAGAGTAAATATTTTGGCAGGTAGTGTGGAGGCCTATTTCAAGGTCCCTGGTGTAGAACCTTGTACCAAGGTCAGAGGGTAAAAATTTCCAGGATTAACCAAGCCCAAAAGGCTTCCCAGGTGGTGCCAGTGGTAAAGAACCCACCTGCCAATGCGGGAGACTAAGAGACAAAGGTTCAATCCCTGGGCTAGAAAGATCCCCTGGAGAAGGGCATGGCAACTTGCCCCAGTGTCCTTGCCTGGAGAATCCCATGCACAGAGGAGCCTGGTGGGCTACAGTCCAAGGGGTCGCACAGAGTTAGACATAACTGAAGCGACTTAGCACACACACATAGCAATTGTTGCCATGAGTCTCCTGATCCTAACCAGCCAGTTCCCAGGCCCCATATTTGGTAAAATACTCATTTTATTACCCGCTCTATAGCACTCTATCCAGTCACCTAAAGCCACCCTTCCAGTAGGGATTTTCTGTCTTCAGGCTATAAATATTGGCTGTGCTTAGTCGGTCAGTCGTGTCTGACTCTTTGTGACCCTGTGGACTGTAGCCTGCCAGGCTCCTCTGTCCATGGGATTCTCCAGGCAAGAATAATGGAGTGGGTTGCCATGCCCTCCTCCAGGGGAATCTTCCCAACCCAGGGATTGAACCCAGGTCTTCCGCATTGCAGGCAGATTCTTTACCATCTGAGTCACCAGGTAAGCCCAAGAATACTGGAGTGGGTAGCTTATCCCTTCTCCAGGGGATCTTTCTGACGCAGGAATGGAACGGAGGTCTCCTGCATTGCAGGCGGATTCTTACCAGCTGGGCCACCAGCGAAGCCCAGAACCATTGGCTACTAGTCCACAAAAGGGCTTGACTCTCTCTTGAGCCAACCCACTGTTCTAATGTCATCTCTGATTCTAATAAACTCTATACTGCTCTCATTCAGCCTCATGTCTGGAAATTCTTTTACAGCCAGTGCATAGACCATGGCAAGTAGTAGAGACTGGATCTGAGGTTTTATGCCTAGACGAGTCAGAACAGGAAATGACTTCTTGAGATCAAGTGAGAGTCGGGGAAGAACTAATTGCTTTGGAATCTGCCCAGCACGTGTGCACATGGCTGCTGAGGAATAGAATCCTCCTGGCTCTGAACATGGCAGGATCCGAAAGCAGGGGTGGCTCCACAAGGTATGTGTATGGGGGGGTGGTGAGGAATGGCTCATCCTCACATCAGCATCTTTCATCCCATTTAGGTCACTTCACGCTAAATAAATCACATCACTGACAACTAAGAAAATGACATATTTTACTAAAAGGCTATGTTTTTCATTTCACTTAAAAATATAAATGCAAGTATCCTGAAGAAGCCTTATAAGTTATAGCTGATGCGCAAAGCTGATTCATTGGAAAAGACCCTGATGATTGAGGACAGGAGGTGAAGGGGGTGACAGAGGATGAGATGGTTGGATGGCATCATCAGCTCAATGCACATGAGTTTCAGCAAACTCCGGGAGATAGTGAAGGACAGGGAAGTCTGGTGTGCTGCAGTCTGTGGGGTCACAAAGAGTCAGACACGGCTTAGTGACTGAACAACAACAATAATAGCAAAGTTGTACAAGCCAAGCAAATTTAGCTTCAGTGCAAGATTATTTTTTTTAAGGCAAGATTTTTTTGAACTTCCTGTCAATTTGATGAGCTTAGCCCCTTCTAAATAGAACTGGAACAGCCTCTAATTGGAAACATGGGGAATGTTCTCTGTTGGTACCCTTGGCTAGGATACTAGAATGTGTATGCCAGGCACTAGCAGTGCACATGGGCAAAAACAGCCACAACGGGACCAGATAAAAGAGCAAATTCAACAAGCCAAGCTCTGGCACTAGCAATTGATTTCTGTGGAAGCACGCGGGATGCTCTGGCTGAAAAATCCTCTGAAGTCCATGGAGTGGCTTCCCAGGCTAGACAAGACTTTGTTCTGTCTATATATGTAAATGTGATCTTACTTTTAAGTCACAATTTCTACCTCCTTTCACCAAAAACAGAATCTTTGAGTTCTAGCTAGTCTTCTGCTCTGCAAATCCCCAGACTTGGCCATGAGCAGCCCTTTATCACAGCCACAAGCAATGCATGGAGATGCGGAAGGATTGAGATTAGAAAGGCAAAATGATATGCCAGTTAAATAGTGTTAATAACAATGATAAATGAAAAAATGGCAATGTATTCTATTAAACAAAATGGACCTGAAAGAAAAGCCAAAATATATCATTAAAAAGTGAATTAAAATTAATTTCATCAAGAAGAATCCACCAGAAAGCTTTAATGATGTTGAACTTGTATTATGTAACAACAATAAGGCTTCTTTCTAAAAGATTAGGATAAAAATATCAGCTGGGCTTGGTACAAAGCAGAAGACTTGCCAATATCAACTACTGATAGATCATAGATAGGATACATATTTCCTGATGTATAAAGCGACACCTAAAAACAAATTATATCCATGTAAAATTTAGAATTTTCACTCTTGGGTGAAAAATGGATGAAAAATACCTGAAATATTATTTTACATACCTAAAATATTATTTGTGGTTTTAAAATGACAAGTTAAACACAACTGCTGTAGCCTCATTATCTTCTTCACACTGCAATTATTTCTATTAGAAAGCCTTCAGTTTGGGGAAGTGCATCTCACTTCCTCAAATGCCTGAGATGAGTTGGAGAATTCCTGCATAAAAGTCATAACATAATTCTTACTGAATGTTTATAAATATCCAAATGTAAGCTAGAAACCTGGTAAATTTCCAGATATCCGTTTTTCCCTTAGTGTTTAACAACATAGACTAGGTACAAAAGGACCTTTTATGTCATTTAGCTCAAAAATTATATCCAAATTTTAGAGTAAAACAGAGCTAATCTAAATATGTATGAAGCCATGTAAGAAAGCACTGTGTCTAACATCGCAGTTGGCAATTTTAGAGGTCTTCTCCTAGGTTACGAAACTATCTGAAAACTGAAAAGATCATCACTTTTTTGTATTCTCCACTAGCAAGTAATCTTGATCCATTTTAAAACTAGGGGAATTAAATAATTACAAAAAAAAATTATCACCTTTCCATTTACACACTTCACAGCGATTTCCATCCCCCTCTCCTCAGGTCCCCCAGATCACAGTGATTCTGCAGGTTTGAATGAGTGTATAAAACAGTATTTTTCATGAGTGTTTCACTTGAGAATACAAGTGATCGAAATCGGGAACCTAGTTTTGAACCACATATTAGCCATATCAGACTAAAGCTCCCAAAACCCATCCAACTCTGAAAAAGAGTTAACTCTCAAAAGTGGAACCTCCATCTTGGGGAGAATGATCCATTTGACCTCCAAATCTATCATTTCCTAAAGATTTAAAGAATCAAGCTCATTTTCAACCTACATCAAAAACAATTTGAAATGTTCATTGGAATATGTCTTAGAATTTTAAATAGCACTATAACTGACATTTCTTTCCACTGGTATGTAAAAAATAATTGTGTAACTCTGAAAACACTAATGCATTACAAAAACTCTGAAATTGTTCATTTGCCCTTAGACAACACTAGTTTAAGACCCAGTTATTTATTGAGACATTTGTTAAATCTGCATTCCCGTTGCTTATTTTTCTGTCTTTCAAATATAACTGCACTTCAGGTTATTTCATTGAGAGGTGTAAAAATAATCCATAGTTTCCCCAAAGTAATTGTCTATAGCAGTATAAATCAACATCATAAATTTTAGGTTGGAAGGAGAAAATGAGGTCCCTCCTGTTTAGTCAGAGAGTAAGATTGATGAGATCCCATTAATTTTATTCCCTTAGACTTTTCATTTTATCAATCATTAGCCTTCTCGTGACTCCCTGAGCTGAAAACTTCAAAAACAAAATTAACTTTGCACGGTTCTTTCATCAGCAAGATACCAAAAGCTTTCAATTATTTTTGTAAAACCTCTCACTACCAACCTCCTTTTCCAGTCTGCTAAGATCTTAGTCCCACCTTCTCACCTTAGGGCATCAGAATTCTAACCCATCTCTTTGCCTTGGTCCCCCTTTTCTTTAGTACTTTGTATATAATGTTTTAGCTGAATAGACATAAAAAGCAAAAGTTGTCCTCCCATATGCGGTCAAATGATTTTTGAAAAGGGTTCCAAAACATTCAATGGCAAAAGGACCTTCTTTTCAACAAATGATGCTGGGAAAATTGTGACACTTTTCATTCCAACAGTGTATATATTCTTCTAAGAAATCTTAGCTTATTGATATATTTGATACTGTTTTCTTTACAGAAAATTATAAACTTCTAAAAAACTGTATAATTGCTGAAATTTTGAGAATTGATTAACACTTCACAATTAAGTAATGCTATGATTACAAACATATTTAACATGAATATAGGGTTTATTTCAAAATGAGATATTTTCATAACATTCCTAAGTTCTGTTCTGACAATAAAGCCTTTAATTAATCTTAAGTCTGCCAACACTAAAATATATAAATCTGAATTTTAAAAGACTTTAAATATTAAAAACATTAAAACATTTGATATAACTTTAGTTTCACTTCTTAATTTGTCTACCTTAAAATTTATTTTCTCAAATATTGAAATTTCTTATTGTCAACTATCATGAAACTTTCCTCACAAGGAAACAAATAATAATGATATTAAGCATAAAAAACAATGTTAAATGTAGAGAAATTTCAAAATAAAATCTTAGAAATAAAAAAGTTTATTTTTTAATTGGTGTATTTGTACAATGTAATGATTTGACATTTTTATAGATTATACTCTATTTAAAGTTATTACAAGATAATGGCTATATTCCCCTGTACTGAACAATATATCTTTGTTGCTAATTTATTTTATCTCTTAATCTTATACCCCTATCTTGCCCCCCTACTTTTTCTTTAAAAACATAAAATTAATTTTGAATTATACTTGATATGAAAAGACTGTCATTTCAGGATATTAAATTTATATATTATTAATATATCAGGACTTAATTTTTTCAGCTAATTATATTTAACAAAACCATTTCCAGAATCTATTTCAAAATGTACTTATTGGCATGAGATACATACTATAAAAACTAAAACATATAGACAGCATTATTCTGGCATGAGAAAAAATAAAATGGTTCTGTTTCTGCTTTTGTACTAGAAGAAAGTGAAGAATATGTTTCACATTACAGCTACATAAGTGAGAAAATTCAAATTTCTAAACTACTCTAAAAAATTCAGAAAAGTCTTTGATATATGGACAGTCCCTTGACGTTCATTTAGTCTATATATAGACAATGAGAGACGGATAAATGATTTTTTACTTTTTATGTTTCAGGAAAGACTGACAAAAAATGTGTGAGAAATAGATTTTATAAGCTCCTATTTCTAAAGTTTCAACTCGTCACAATTCACCTCCATGTAGAGCAGTTAAACATCAAGATTAATGTGTTGGAACCATCCAGACTGGAGGGCAGAATCAAGGGCAGATTATGCTGGTTTCAGTATCCTTTGCCATCTTTACCTAACCAGGCAATAGAACTCTGTCCCTCTTCCCAGCAGCCCACTTGCTTGTATTGGTGGTACCATTTGTTCAGCAGACATCTGCTCTCCTTGGGAAACACACAGGATGATGCAACAATTAAGTGTCAACTTGACTGGGCCCTGGGGTGCCAGACATTTGGCCAAACATTGTTCTTGTGTGTCTGTATGGGTGTTTCTGAATGAGATTAACCTTTTAATTGGTAGAGAGTAAAGAAGGTTGCCCTCCTTAGCATAAGGTAGGCAATGAGAGCCTATTCATGTCCAGTTCTTTGTGACTCTATGGACCATATAGCCTGCTAGGCTCCTCTGTCCATAGGATTTTCCAGGCAAGAATCCTGGAATGGGTTGTCATTCCCTTCTCTAGGGGATCTTCCCCACCTAGGGATCACACCCATGTCTTCTGTGTCTCCTGAGTTGGCAGGCAGTCTGCCGCTGAGCCAGCCTGGAAGCCCCCTCCTTAATGTGGATGGACCTCATCCATGGAATAGTTGAAGACTGGGATAGAACAACAATGGAGCTGGAGTAAGAGGAAAGACCTCCTGCCTGCCCGCTTGAATAAGACATCCGTTTTTTCTGCCTTGGGACTCAAACTAAAATCTGGATCTGGAGCTTTTCCACTGATACTGTTCAGTTCAGTTCAGTCGCTCAGTCGGGTCTGACTCTTTGCGACACCATGAACCGCAGCACACCAGGCCTCCCTGTTCATCACCAACTTCCGGACTTTACCCAAACTCATGTCCATTGAGTCGGTGATGCCATCTGACCATCCCATCCTCCGTCGTGCCCTTCTCCTCCTGTCTTCAATCTTTCACAGCATCAGGTTTTGTTCCAGTGAGTTAGCTCTTTGCATCAGGTGGCCAAAATATTGGAGTTTCAGCTTTAACATCAGTTCTTCCAATGAACACTCAGAACTAATCTCCTTTAGGATGAAGTGAAGTGAAGTTGCTCAGTCGTGTCCGACTCTTTGCAACCCCATGGACTGTAGCCTACCAGGCTCCTCCATATGTGGGATTTTCCAGGCAAGAGTACTGGAGTGCGTTGCCATTTCCTTCTCCAGAGGATCTTCCCGACCCAGGGATCGAGCCCGGGTCTCCCACATTGTAGACAGACGCTTTACCGTCTGAGCCACAAGGGTTGGATCTCCTTGCAGTCCAAGGGACTCTCAAGAGTCATCCCCAACACCACAGTTCAAAAGCATCAATTCTTCGGTTCTCAGTTTTCTTTATAGTCCAACTCTCACATCCATACATGACCACTGGAAAAACCATAGTCTTGACTAGATGGACCTTTGTTGGCAAAGTAATGTCTCTGCTTTTTAATATGCCGTCTAGGTTGGTCATAACTTTCCTTCCAAGGAGTAAGCGTCTTTTAATTTCATGTCTGCAGTCACCATCTACAGTGATTTTGGAGCCCCCCAAAATAAAGTCAGCCACTGTTTCTCCATCTATTTGCCATGAAGTGATGGGACTGGATGCCATGATCTTCGTTTTCTGAATGTTGAGCTTTAAGCCAACTTTTTCTCTCTTTTCACTTTCATCAAGAGCCTCTTTAGTTCTTCTTCACTTTCTGCCATAAGGGTGGTGTCATCTGCATATCTGAGGTTACTAATATTTCTCCCAGCAATCTTGATTCCAGCTTGTGCTTCTTCTAGCCCAGCATTTCTCATGATGTCCCCTGAATATAAGTTAAACAGTATTGGCCGTCCTAGTTCTCAGACTTTTGGATTTTAACTGGAAGTAAACCATCTGCTTTCTTTGGTCCCCACCTATTGATGTTTGTATTTCTAAGCCTTCATAATCATGGAGCCAATTCCACTTAATAAATTTCATATTTATGATTGATATAATTGATTCCCTACATAGTCGATTCCATTTCTCTGAAGAAGCCTGACCAATACAGATGACACACAGGCCCCCATTTCTCTCCTGCCCATCTCTTGCCTAGAAACATCCCTAAAACTGGCTAGCACCCTACTTATTATCAATGTCTTAGTGCCTATATTTTGATTCTTGGAGCTGAGCTTTCTTGCCCTTTCTGAACTCCACTTTATATAAATAAATAAAATTATGGGAATATGTCATAAGAATCGTGAAACATTTAGCAAACCCTCACAATTTGCAGCCACTTTAACGCTGGTGACTTCATTAATCCTCAAAGTTAATTGTACAGGGGACAGTGATCAAGACCATCCCCAAGAAAAAGAAATGCAAAAAGGCAAAATGGTTGTCTGAGGATGCCTTACAAAAGCTCAGAAAAGAAGAGAAGCTAAAGGCAAAGGAGAAAAGATATACCATCTGAATGCAGAGTTCCAAGGAATAGCAAGGTGAGATAAAAAAGCCTTCCTCAGGGTTCAAAGCAAAGAAATAGAGGAAAACAATAGAATGGGAAAGACTAGAGATCTCTTCAAGAAAATTAGAGATATCAAGGGAACATTTCACACAAAGATGGGCACAATAAAGAACAGAATTGGTATGGATCTAAAAGAAGCAGAAGATATTAAGAAGAGGTGGCAAGAATGCACAGAAGAACTATACAAAAAAGGTCTTCATGACCCAGATAACCAGGATGGTGTGATAACTCACCTAGAGCCAGACATCATGGAATGTGAAGTCAAGTGGGACTTAGGAAGCACCCCTACGAACAAAGCTAGTGGAGATGACAAAATTCCAGTTGAGCTATTTCAAATCCTAAAAGATGATGCTGTGAAAGTGCTGTACTCAATATGCCAGCATATTTGGAAAACTCAGCAGTGGTCACAGGACTGGAAAAGTGGCTACAGGATTGGAAAAGACACTGATGCTCTGCAGCTTTATTCCAAACCCAAACAAAGGCAATGCCAAAGAACTAATGCACAATTGCTCTCAACTCACACACTAACAGAGTAAAGCTCAAAATTCTCCAAGCCAGGCTTTAACAGTATGTGAACCATGAACTTACAGATGTTCAAGATGTATTTTTAAAAGGCAGAAGAACCAGAGATCAAGTTGCCAACATCCGTTGGATCATTGAAAAAGCAAGAGAATTCCAGAAAAGCATCTACTTCTGCTTAAAGACTATGCCAAAGACTTTGACTATGTGGATAACAAAAAACTGGAAAATTCTTAAAGCGATGAGAATACCAGACCACCTTACCTGCCTCCTGAGAAATCTGTATGCACGTCAAGAAGCAACAGTTAGAACCAGACATGGAACAACAGACTGGTTCTAAATCAGGAAAGGAGTACATCAAGGCTGTATATTGTCACCCTGCTTATTTAATGTCTATGCAGAGTACATCATGTGAAATGTCAGGCTGGATAAAGCACAAGCTGGAATCAAAATTGCCGGGAAAAATATCAATAACCTCAGATATGCAGATGACACCACCCTTATGACAGAAAGTGAAGAACTAAATAGC
The DNA here is from genome assembly GCF_032405125.1 of Capricornis sumatraensis. Lineage (NCBI taxonomy): Eukaryota > Metazoa > Chordata > Mammalia > Artiodactyla > Bovidae > Capricornis > Capricornis sumatraensis. Next base: position 7,714,906 of record NC_091089.1, on the reverse strand, counting down.
CTCTTGATGAAAGTGAAAGAGGAGAGTGAAAAAGCTGGCTTAATACTCAACATTCAAAAAACAAAGATCACAGCATCCAATCCTATCACCTCGTGGCAAATAGATGGGGAAACAATGTAAACAGTGAGAAACTTTATTGTGGGGGGGGGGGCTCCAAAATCACTGCAGATGGTGACTGCAGCCATGAAATCAAAAGATGCTTGCTCCTTGGAAGAAAACTTATGATCAACCTAAGCAGCATATTAAAAAGCAGAGACATTACTTTGCTGACAAATCTAGTCAAACTATGGTTTGCTGTCTAGTAAAACTATGCCATCTAGTGAAAGCTATGGTTTTTCCAGCAGTCATGTATGGAAGAAAACTTATGATCAACCTAAGCAGCATATTAAAAAGCAGAGACATTACTTTGCTGACAAATCTAGTCAAACTATGGTTTGCTGTCTAGTAAAACTATGCCATCTAGTGAAAGCTATGGTTTTTCCAGCAGTCATGTATGGATGTGATATTTGTACTATAAAGAACGTTGAGTGCAGAAAAATTGATACTTTTCAACTGTGGTGTTGGAGAAGATTCTTGAGAGTCCCTTGGAGTGCAAGGAGATCAAACAAGTCAGTCCTAAAGGAAATCAGTCCTTTGAATATTCATTGGAGGGACTGATGCTGAAGATGAATCTTCAATACTCTGCCCACCTGATGTGAAGAACTGACTCATTGAAAAATATTCTGATGCCGGGAAAGACTGAAGGCAGGAGAAGGGGATGACAGAGGATGAGATGGTTGGATGGCATCACCGTCTCTATGAACATGAGTTTGAGCAAGCTCCGGGACTTGGTGATGGACAGGGAAGCCTGGCGTGCTACAGTCCACGGGGTCACAAAGAGTCGTACACACCTGAGTGACTGAACTGACCTGAATGAATTCTCACAGTAACATCTATCTCTCAAGATGGTTATCATCCCAATTTTTAAAACTGAAGGAAGTACGACTTCAGGTGACTGAGAAAAATGGTGAAGATCGTGCTTCAAATAAGTGGAAAACGTGGAATTTAAAGGCAGGTAATCTTGCTCAAGAGCCCATACTCTTACCTGCTACGTGACCAAAGTGTCATTCTATGATGTAAAGGAGCTGCAAGGGGAAAGGTGTGAGGCTGCCATGACACATTGTGCTCACGGTCACCCAGGTTACCTGCTGACCTTCACCTGCTGGTTTCCTGTTCGTCTTCTAGGTTGTCCCAGTGTCCTCTCAACAGAAGAGGAGAGAATCTGAAGACCTCCCGGGCTCTGATGAGTGAAGGGTGTTCCCTAGACACCTCTGTGCCCATGTGTGTGCTCAGTCATGTCTAACTCTTTGCAACTGTGTGGACTGTAGCCCACTAGGCTCCTCTGTCCTTGGAATTTCCAGGCAAGAGTGAGTTGCTATTTCCTCTTCCAGGTGATCTTCCTGACCCAGGGATCGAACCTGTCTGTGACCACAGTTTTCCTAATACCAGATTCAGCGGGAAAGAGCCTGTGAGGAGAACAGCAGAAGTCTTGTAGTATCTCTGACTCCTCACAGATAGAGGGGGATCTGTGTGTGATTCATAGGTACAGAGAGGATGTTAGAAGTCATGTGGGAGCTTGACTGGGATTCCAGTCTCCTGAGGCTGGAGGAGGTGGGGAGAGGTGGCTCCAGAGAGACAACTGATTGTCAAACAGGCAAGTGGACCATTCAAGAGAGTCAGCTCACATGGGCTCAGGATGCCAGGAAGCTACTGACGGACCAATGGCCCCATGGACAGTGGGCACTGGGCACAGCCCAAGCCACAGATCAGACTGCAAATGTAGTAGCTACCGTTTCCTGACACCACCAACGAAAGATAGTGAGGAATGCTGCCCTGCTCTTGTGTCCCATGGCAGGACTTGGGAAGTAGAGCAGAGAATAGAGCCATTTGCAGAGGAGGCGTCAAAAGAATTGAGGGGAATTTTGACTATGACTAAAAAGAAAAAGAAAAAACTGCATAAGATGAAGTTGTTTACTGCCAAGCAAATCTGCGAGCTCAGAGTCAAGAACATAATTTTGGTGATGAAACAGAGTGACACTTTTCTAAGCCCGAGTTTCATGCATCTTATAACTACAGAATAGATAATAATTGTGCTACTATTATCAAAACAGCATGAGTTGTCATAGGGATAAAAGCTGAAGACTTAACTCTTGGCAGACATTGTTCTCTAAGCTTTTTAAAAAAAGTAAATTATTAAACCTGCATATACAATCCAACTTCTGGGAACACAAGAACAAAAGAAGCTACTGCGATAAATTCTCCAACCTCCTTCCCTCTAAAAAAAGATACTCAAAAATTCTTATTGTTCACCCACAAGATTTATTGGAACACATCCACGCCCACTCTTTTATGCATTGTCTGGGACTGCTCTCCCCCCCACAATGGCAGAACTGAGTGAATTTCACAGAGGTTGTGTGGCCCCAAAATATTTACTTTCTGGTCCTTTCCTGAAGGCGATCTTGGCAATGGAAGGAGCTGGATGGAAAAGAAAAATAGTAGGCGGTGGCATAGAGGGATGATTTTGTGGCTGTATTTTTAAAAGAACACTTTGACTGCCATGTGGAAAATATTCTGTTGGGAATAGAACTTGACTTTATTATACAATTTTATGTCTGTATTATACCATTTTGTTCTATGGCAATAATGTTTACTCATCCAAAACTTTTAATGGAGCAGACAAGTACTTTAGAGAGTGGGCAGAGGTTTTTGGTTTGTTTTCATCTCAGTAAACACAGTTCTCAAAATTTCTAACACTTAGTGGCTACTCATGAAATAACTGTTGAAGAAGTAATGGGACTCGGTCATATTGTGACTCAAGTCACATACAGGACTTGCCTGAAGGGAACTTTGTTTCTAATTATATTTCCATGGCATTCTACCATGCGTATGTTTCTCTTCTCATAAAGTTTTTGTGAGCCTCAGTTTTAGAGTTATGATATCAAATTGAAGTTACAGTTATCTGACTCTGAATACTTGGTATAGATGAATTAAGAGTCTTCTTTGGACAATAGAAAAGGTCTGGGAAGTATTCATTAACTACTGAGAACATGATCGGATGAGAACAGTTTCCAAATATTCATTTCTCAAGACTAGAAAAGTTACTTAAATTACAATAAAAGAGATTTGGACCAAATATAAAATTACATATTGCTTTTAGAATGATAGAACAAGAAGGGTTGTCACATATTCTTGTGAAAGTTCTAATACAATAAGAAATGTCCAGTCATGGATGGTTCAGGTAACCATACTAAACATGGAAAGAGATAAGAAATGGTGGTTTTCTTTCAATTAATATCTCTCTATCTTTTTATATTCCTTAATTTTCTATATTCCTATATGTGTATATGTATACTTTAATTAATTTCAGATGTGTTTCTTGTGAGTATTATATAGCTGATTCTTTTCCTTAATCTAATCCACTTCTCAGGTTTTTTTTAAATTGGTAAATTTACTTTGTTTATATTTTATATTGATCAGTGTAAAATAGGAGAAGGCAATGGCAACCCACTCCAGTACTCCTGCCTGGAGAATCCCATGGACGGAGGAGCCTGGTGGGCTGCAGTCCATGGGGTCGCAAAGAGTTGGACAAGACTGAACGACTTCCCTTTCACTTTTCACTTTCCTGCATTGGAGAAGGAAATAGCAACCCACTCCAGTGTTCTTGCCTGGAGAATCCCAGGGACGGCGGAGCCTGGTGGGCTGCCATCTATGAGGTTGCACAGAGTCGGACACAACTGAAGCGACTTAGCAGCAGCAGCAGCAGCAGTATTAAATATAATCAAAGATGTTTTTGCCACCCAATTTTGAATTTTCTTAAACCTCTTTTTTCTTCACATTTCCTTTTTCCTGTCTTTCTGCCTTCTATTTGATTTATAAGCTTTCTGAATTCCCTTCTAACTCTTTGGTGGCTTGGAAACTACAGACACAGGCAGTTAGACAGTATTTCTATACACGTAGTAGTTTTTCTCAAATTTGTAAGTTATTTGTTTAATATGGTAACCTTCCAATATTTTAAAGGCTCAGAATTGGGTTTGCAGAATTTTATATTTAGTCTATTTTTTAACATAGATGTTTAATATATTCATAGCAAATTGTTTGGAAATGACTCTGAGGACTTCGATTTCTTGTCATATTAATTGATTAGAACTTCTAAGAAGCACTACACTTAAACACACACACATACACATGCACACACATGTACACACTCTTCCTCAAGGACAGTCCCATGACAAGCACACTCATAGATACCTCACTGGTTCACCAACCACAAAATGACTCTCAGACTCAAACAGTCTTACAAGTCTGAACTGAGCTCTTCCTGCACCAACAGAGGCTGGGCTTGAGTGATCTGGTCCAGAGGAGGAGAAAATGTGGGGAAAAGAAATGCAAACACAAATTGGTCTGGATGTTTGAACATACATCAAGGAGGGTATTGAGCTTCTCCAGTAGTGGCTCGGTGGTAAGGAATCTGCCTGCAGTGTAGCACATGTGAGTTCGATCCCTGGGTTGGGAAGATCCCCCGGAGGATGAAATGGCAACCCACTCCAGTATTCTTGCCTGGGAAACCCCATGGACAGAGGAGTCTGGCAGGCTACAGTCTAAGGCATCTTAAAAGAGTCAGACACAACTGAGCAACTAAACAACAAGACAGCAAAGGAGGGTATTGCTGATATGTGATTTCTATATGGACATTTCTATGGGGGTTTTGAAATTTGAAAACCACTTTCAAGGGTGCTGAAGTGGCACTGGTTGGGCAGAAACAAAGCAGAAGCAGAACAAGCCATCTTGAGAGGGAAGTTTCCCCAGATTAGTCCACATTTGGCAATAGATTAAAAGAGAATATAAAAAGTTCACAAAAAGAGAAGGGTCATCATTCCACATGACATCCAGCATAAATAACATACAGTAGATTTTAGAGAGTGAAATCATCAAATACAGAATATACTTTTTGTAGATATACATATAATGATTTGAAAGAGGCTTTGCAAAAAGAAGTATACAGAAAAATTATTTTTTAAAAAAGACTGAAAATGGAATTTCCATATATAAATTTGTTAAAGAACACAATTGAAATTGGCAATATTTTAAAATATAATAGCTAAACATTTTGGAGAGCTGATGGAAATATGAAGCCACCAATCTAGAGGGTACAGTATCTTCCAACAAAGTAAATAAATAAAAGGAAATCCATGTAGACATGCGGCAGGAGAATCACTAAACAGAAGATGAAGATAAAACCTTGAAGGAGCAGAAAGAAAGGCCATGTCAATTAAGGGCAATGACAGAGTGATGGCAGACATTTCAATAGCAAAAACACAAGCCTAGAGACAGTCAAATAATATCTACTGAGAGCTGGGAGAAAATACCTGTCAACCTAGAAATTGTCAGCCAGCCAAAGGATCTTTCAAGGATGAAGGGGAAATAAAGACATTTAGACAGTAAGTAAACAAGGGAAGATTTTTATCTCCAAGAGACTGGTTCTAAAGGAAAATCTGAGGCTGTAATTCTCAAAGAAATATGATCTCCAAACAGTTTCAAATGTAGGAAAGATCAGAAAATAAAGAAAAAAATGGTGATAAGGAACATCCTACATTTTCTAATCACAATACAACTTAAATTAGAAGTTAGCAACAAAAATAAATTAACTTCATACAGAAATTGAAAACCACAATTGCTGCAGCAAAAGAATGGGTCAAAGAAGATATTTTGAAAGACACAGGGCTGAATGACACTGAAAGGGATTTGATAAGACCTAAATAAGACAAGGGTTATAGTGTGCACTGTGATCATGAAGTTTTACAAGACTCAACATGTTAAAAATGCTGGCTTTCCTCAAGTTGATCTACAGACCAACCAAAACCCCAACAGTGGTCTTCTTTAGTTGGTCATGACAAGATGATTCCGCTTCTTTGATGGAAGAATAAAGATCCAGAAATACTCAAGACCCTATGACTAGTTATTAAATCTTATTATAATACAACTTATTGTCATTATTTTTAAATTTTCACAGTTAGTCTCAGCACATTCCTGACACACCTGACATGATTCAAACCTGAGAAATTTAAATGTGTATTTCAACATCCAGTATCTACTTTAGCTGTTAAAATAGATCTGTGTTTGTTTTACCCTAACATATGTTTACTTTTTGGAACCCAGGAAGATTATTTTCTCCTTTGCCAAAAAGTAAATTGAAAAAAATAAATGGAATAATAAGAGCAGAATAGAAACCCTTGGGAACAAAACAATCTTTGCCCAGCTTCTCTGAAACCGATGCAGCACACCCACTGTTCTTTAGTCAGGATCGTAAGCTAGTCCTGCTAGGACTTCTAGTGACAGTATAGTTCTGCCACATCAGTGGAGCTATAAAGATAATATGCACGTGTGTAGGGCTGAGCACTGCCGCAGAGTTAGAGGATAAAATGCAGTATCCCAGGACTGACCCAGGCAGGTTAAGACACATCTGAATATATAGGGAGTGTATCCACAGGGGTGGGAGTGGAATTAAACTCAGCCCAAGAAAAGAGAAACTCTTGGCTGTGCAAATAAAGAAGGGCACTTTGGAAGAACTCATAGTGTATGTCTCTGAGCTTGCCTCGGTACAGTCCCCAGGGCTACACGTGTGGATGAAATCAAAGAGGAAGTACTAAAATATCTATTGCTTTGTCATCCTATCGTGTGGCATATATGTCATCTGCAGAATTACGGAAGCAGGGAGCAGCCCCCACATGAGAGAGGAACAGCAGTGCTGTATTGGCTCGGGCTTGAGAGTGGGAACCGTGCTGCTGGAATTGGCAAAAGCTGTGGCATGTGCATCCACATGTTCAGCACCATGGACAGTATCCAGACACCGGAAACTGAGGCTGGCATCGAAGTGTGAACTTCAGCAACGTAGGTAACACCACATATGTCTTCAGAAAACCATTGTCGTATCACTTATATTGGGCACTGGAAGGGACTGGAATATTTAAACAAGGACCCCAAGAAAGAAGTAGAAAAATGGCAAAAATAACAAAGGTCTAGGCGCTGTGACTTGGTTAGTGATTCCTCACTGAGCAGATGTAAATGAAGAAGCTTGCCAGAATTTGGCAGAGCAGACTTCATTTGGGGGATAGCACAGGCAGGAAGGAGATGGATTTCACCAGGTAGAAGCAAGGCATAAGAAAAACCTGTGTTAAAGCGAATTCTTAGTGAAGCCAAGTCTTGCATAAAGAAGTGACAAGAGATGGATTTTAACCATCCCCCTCCCTTGTCTCTGCATTGCCCCTCAGATTCAATCACCAACCCATTCTTCATCCTCCCATCCCATTATTTCTTTCACTGACTAGGTCCTTGAAAGGTTATTCTTTACTTACTTGGTTGCCCAAATTTATTCACTGCTTATTTATCTGCAGTTTGAATTCTGCCTTAACCACTCAGGAAAACTGTACTTGATAAATAAAAAAAGTCAGATTGATAATTATAGTTCAGCTTATACAAACTGGAAACCAACTTACTTGAAACAGTTTCTTCCGCTTGGTTTCTGACATCCTCACTCCAGCATTTGAAGTTCTGACACTAGTTAGCCACCCATCAGAGCATTTATTTTAGGTGTCAAACAGCACCCTCTCTGTTTTCTTGCTAATACACCTACTCAAATGTTGTCTTTATCTTTCTTGGTATTTCTTTGCTGAGCAATACAATCTACACCCATGATTTCTACTACCACCCCCAAGCCAATGACTAACACAATTGATTTCACTGATCAGATCTCTCCTATAATTTAAAATTCTATTCAACAACTGGAGCTACAACAATGAATTAAAAATGATCTACTTCACAGAATTACAGTCTGGCGCCTCAGATAATAAAAAACACTATGTTGCTTTATTCCTGTATTTCACCTCAAACCAAACATGTTTCAGTGTAACTCACTGTCTTTTCCCCTCACATATAATCAGAGAACATATGCTATAAATTTTAACATCACCATCTTCCTGTTCATCTCTAGTGCTACCACTGGAACTCATATTAATTCACCTGGACATATTGTACAGGTTCCCAATTCATAAACAAGTCTACCTTCTCCCAAATTACTTTCTGTCTTGTAATCCAGTGATATTTCTATTTCAACAATGGTCATCTCCATACATGAAATCTTTTGGTAGTGGTTTCCATTGTTTAAAGACTGAACAAATACACCGGCATAATAAATACTGACTTTGATCTCAGATACCTTTTCCAAACACATCATTTATTATATTTTTGTGCATAGCCTTTATTCCAACCAAGCCAAATCACTTGCTGCATATTTTTTTAAATGGAAAAGCAATAGCAATATTTCTGTTTTGGGGCATTGTTGTGCAAGGTCTGTTCATACCTTCCTCCTTCTAAGTACTTTGAGGTCAGATTTAGATTTACCCCTTGAGAATGCTTTTCTGTTGCTTAGTCTTGTGTGAGTTATAGGCATCTTCTTCCTTAAAATCACATGTTACCTTTATTATGACATGTAACATATTGTACCCTTTGTCTCCTAAAGTAGAAGATGAACAATATAAGCTTTATTTATTCATCTCCAATTCTTATCACATGAATAAATAACTAACAGGAAAACTTGGTGATAATCTTTAAAATTCCTGTTAGGTCTACCATGTGCTTAGTCTTAAATTCTGCTGCAATGTAAAATGTTTTATAATTCTTAGAAAATATAATACAAAAATGTAGGCCCTGAACTTTATTTGCAGAAATATTTCATAACACCCTAGACATTTCAGTAAGACTCAAAATAGTTTTCGGACAATGATTATTTTTTGCAAGAGTTGATAAGTCTCAGATCTGAAATTTGGGTAGTTTGCATCACTCTCTTAAAGATCAAATTTCTTTCAGGGAAAAATAAACACTTCAGGTTTTATTTGGTTACATTTACTCTTCAGGAAGAGCCACTTCTGAATTATATTGCATAAGAATTAAGAAATAGCCAAGTCATCTCCTTTAGGCTTTTATTAACCCATACACTGCAAGGCTTATAATTCTGTCTCCTGAGCTCACAGGTAGCATCGGGCAATTGATGTTTATCATCCCTGTTACAACATCTTCTGGTTTATTAGGATGATCCAAGGGACTGATCTGTGACTGGACTAGCCTAATATACTCTGCTGGCTGCCCTGATGTTTAGACAGACTAACAGGGATGAACAGACCAATGTATCATTTATTATAATTCAGCTTTCTGTTTAAAATTTTACAGTTTTTGGTGTTTATATGTACATTTTCCTTATATAGGAGTGTAATAAAACGCTGTTCATAATTATGATCTATTTTTATTAGTAAGTGATATTGACATGGAGCAGGACCCTATGGTCCTTGCCCCTCCACATCCTCAGCCTGCCTTCTGTCGGGGGAACATTTCAGTCAAAGAACAAGTGTAATCAGAGAAGTAAGAAATGCTGAGACAAAGGAAAACAGTCAAAGGAGACCAAATAATAATAATGTAGTCACTAAGCACAGTCAAGGACTTTTAGTTCCTTCTCAGGGACTATAGATGATATTCTGAGCCTTATCCTGTGAGCTGTCTCACAGATACTGAAAACCCAGGTGGAAGAAGTTAACTACATGATGACCAGACTGTACCCGGGACATTAGCCGCCACAATTCCGAGAACCAGCCTCAAAGAAATGGGAACCAATGGACCCTGGAACTGAAACAACTGTACCTAAAACAATCAAGATGACACTGGTCAGACCACTGATGACCAATCTGAAGGTTGTCAGAGCTGACTGTGCTGTTTCTGCCTGGAGCCTGCCCTGCCCCACTCTGTCTATAAAAGGTCTCACTCCCTGCTTATCAGGGGGAGGGGGAGTAGGGGTGAAGGGAGTAGACCTTTGAATAGATGTTGGCCACCCTCCCCCCTCTAGTTGCAGGCATCTGAAATAAAGCAAACTTTCCTTTTCACCCACCTGGCCTGTTTATAGACTTTTGAATGGCAAGCAGCTAGACGACCCCCCACCCCCCCCACACACACTCTTTCATACTACCTTATTCAATTTTTCAATATGCGGTTCGTTATGTGGATAACTTGAAAAATATAATGAGCAAAAGTTAGGAATACTCTTGGGTAGTCTGAACACTGTTCAATGGAAATGTCTTATTAATTTAAAGATTTTAAAAGTATTTATCCTACTTTATTTTCTCTGGTCATCAATCTGTACTCATTACTTATATACTGATTTTAAAAGAACCTCAGTAGATACTGAGTAATATACAGAATCAGGCCAAGGAAAGTAAAACCTACCTAGGAAAATTTAACATATTAACATGAAACTTACAGAATAACACAGAGCAGTAAAAAATAACTACTGCCAAATCTGGGGATATAGTCTAGAAAGGGCATGCTATAGGAATTCAAAGAAAAGTCACCAAGGTAGGAATATTCAAGGGGAAAACATTTTATGAAAGAAGAATATTTTTTTTCTCAACAGGGTAAAATGCCCAGAGAGTTCTACTTAAAACAATTAGTGGTGAGGAATCTAACAAGAGCACACCAAAAGGTGGTAAGCAACTTTTCAGAGAAAACAAAAAGTGGCAATCATCACTTCCCTTCCCTAGTTTTGTCTCTTCAATGACTCTGACCAACATTAGGTAGATTTTGACATAAAAAATTTTTAAAAAAAATTAAAAGAGGGGAAAAAAGCATGAAAACTATTTACTTAAATAACTCATACAATCAAGACAGAGAATCTACAGGTTGCATTTAGCTTATGACTAAAAGTACCCACTAGAAATATTTTTTTCCTACCCTGGAGACAGATTTAACCATGTTTCTTGCTCAAATAGTCGCTGAAGATTCTAGCGTGTATGTGTAATCTAGAGAAAAGTGATAAATGCAATAAATGCTTGTTAAGCAATATATTCTGAGAAATGGAATATTTCCTGCCATATCAACAAGGGAGGTAACAGTCATCTGAGACTGCCAGCACCACCAATGGTGAGCTGATGAGCCTTGAGAGGCTCAGGAAGGAAAGAATACCTGCCATCCGGCAGCCACCAGACTGCAGCCCCTCCCCCATGGGGCTGGGAGGACTTGGGAAGTGAAAACACAGGATGCTGGCCCCAGATGGCCGAGGTGCACATCAAAGGATGGATTTCAGTGAGCCCAGACTCTTGCATCTTTCCATACATATTAATAGAAAAGCGCGAAATTCCTTAACTCGAGGTACCTGCTTTCCCTTTAACAATAATCAATTGACGTTCAGACTACCGGCCCTTTGTTGCATGACTTCCATATAACCTGGCTCCCCTACCAACCTCCTGAGAGCAGTTCTCTCTGGGTTACTTGAGATGCTGCCTCCCAGGCTTGAAGTTCTAACATAACTCTCAACTTTTAGGCTGTGAATTTTTCTAAGTCAATAATTCCATACAACGTACCAAAACCTTTGCATGCCTTATATTTTAAACGTCTCAGTAACCCAATGAATTTGGTGCTGTTGTTCCCACTTTCTAGGTGAGAGATTTGAAGGGTATCAAAGGCCACATGACTGCAAAGTAGATGGAGCAGGATTTAACTGAACTCCTTTAAAGTGAGCTACTTCCCTTTGAACCACAGGTTCTATTTTGCTGTAGCAAAATCTTTAGAACACCAGTTAAAAGGATCTGAATATGTGTAACTTTATGCTAGATTGCTGATATTTAATGCAAACCATTTCCATAGAAATAGAGTCTATACCAGACAATATAACACAGAAAAAACTATCTGTGCCCCAGCTCCAATTCCACTTTTAAGTTACATGATATTTTTAAAAGTTAATCAAATATTCTAAACAATATTAATTTCTTTTTGAGTAACAGAAGTAATGAAAATAATTTAGTTGTCAACTTCATGATATTTTTTTCAAAGCATAATGAGCTGAGCCAAATAAAATTCATGTTTTGTTATTCATTCATTTATGCATTTATTTTTGGCCCTGAAGTCATCTCCAAATCTCTCACTGTTTAGAGAAATAAACTACTATCTTGAGTTTTTATTGACAACATTGTTTGGGCTAAAATATGTTAAAAATATAGTAGTTTCCAGGAATATGTCACTGGTGATTTTTAAAGTCCTAGGGCATAATATTTGAGCTGAAAAATGGTCAGTATTCTAGTGGGAGAGGGTTACGTCACAGCTAAGATTGCAATAGGAATCCCATGAATGCCAGTAGGCATATGCAGGAGAGGGACCTCACAGAGCAGAATGGTCTTCATCTGAGATTAATCTGCAACTTGGAATTTGCTAAGTGGAAGAGGCAACTAGCTGGACAGCATTTCCAGTGGCACAAACGGTGATCCCTTGGGTGCTCTGAGTGTGGTTCAAGACGTTTAAATCAGAGTTCTGAGCACTGGAGCATCCAGGCATCAGAATGGAGAAGCAAGAAGATCACAAAATGCCCTGTGCGCCCTGCTGAAGACTTTAGATCTTATCCTGGGGCAAAGAATCACCAATAAAGGAATTCAATTAGGGCAGTGTCATGACCTGCTGTGAATTTTAGAAAATCACTTCAGTAGATGTTTGTGTATTACAGGAGGGACAATCCTGAAGCAGGAACATATATTAAAACTCCTTTCTGGCAACTCAGTGAAGAAATAAGGAGGGCGCAAAATCAGTGCCAAGGCAGGAAGGTACGGCAGAGATTCAACAAATAATTAAAAAGCATTTCTGAACAACGTGATGTTTAAATGAGATGGAAGAGTGAAGGATAATGCCCAGCTTGTTTGAAGGCCAAGGACTTGGTGGTGCCACTACTCAAACCATGAAATATGGGAGGAAAACATAATTTTCTGGGAAGGAAGTATTGATACTCTTGAATTTGAAGTGGGCATGCAAGTAAAAATAGGAGTTGGTTGAGAAACAGATGAGAAGGAGGAAATACTTGGAGCGTATTCTTCTATATGTTAATACTATGGCTAATGTTTGAAACACAAATATGACTCACAGTTACTTCCTTATGAATCTCATGGTTTAGTGGGAGGAAAATGATGTAAACAGTTAATTACAACACCATGCGGAAGAGCAATAAGAGAGGGATATAATACAGTCATCCTAAGGATCCATGAGGGATTGGTTCCAGGACTTAGTGTAACTCATTAATCATTTAAAATATGTTATTTAATATCTGTAACCAGATATTTAAGATCTTTAAGACGAAGATACATATTTGTCAGGATCATCAGTAGATCCCAATGCCCACAATGCTCAGAACAAGTACACAATATAGTCTTGATTAATAAATGCAGGAATAGAGATGCCGATACAGTGAATGGACACGTGGGCCTGGTGAGGCGGGTGGGGAAAGAGGGCGGAATGAACCGGGAGACTGGGATTGACGTAGACACACTACCACGTGTAAAACAGCTAGTGGGAAGCTGATGCATAGCGTGAGAAGCTCAGCTCGGCGCTCTGGGGCGACCTAGGTGGGTGGGAGGAGAGAGAGGAGGAGGGGGACATGTGTATACATATGGCTGAGCCTCTCCATTGTACAGCAGAAACTAGCACAACATTGTAAAGCAATTACACTCCAATTAAAAAAAAAAGCCTACATAGATGAATGAGTAGAAGGACATTCTAGGCAGGAGAAACGTGCAGAAGCAGAGAAGAGTGGAATTGCAAATAGCTTTTTATAAATGGAAGACGTGAGTCAAAAGTAGAATGGTGGAGGAAGGCTAGACCGACGTCACATTCTTAAGGCCCACGACTGTCCTCCTAAGAAATGGGATACTCAGCCACTGAATGGTTTTAACCAGGGGGGTGAATACAATTAGATTTTTCTCTCATATAACTCTGGTAGGAGTGGGTTAGAGAGATGGGAAAATGTGTCTGAAAAAAAGGACACAGGATATTACACTTGGCCAGATGAGGCATCCTGGGGGCCAGAATGAACATAATGTGAGTAGGAATGGGGGAGATTAAAAGCAGTGGAGAACTTTCAGGATGTAGATTCAGGAGAACTCAGTGAGTGATGAGGACTTAGGGAGTAGGAGAGAGAAAATTAAATATGGTTCTCTAATTAAATATGTTCATCTTATTTGGATTTTAATTTCTGGATGAACCATGGTGCTCTTGAATAACAACAAATAGAACACAGGAGAAGACTTAAGCCTGGGGGAATTTTTTAGCATGTGGTGTTCACTTGGCATGCAGAATTAATGAGCTCAAGCTTGAACATCATAAATATAACAGTGGACATCTAGGGGATCTCTATTAAGCAGCTTTCCGCAGAACTGACTCCCCAGTTGACTCCAGAGAAACTACAACAAGATAAATTTAGGAAGAGCAATGGCGTGGGTTGTAGATTAAACAATCACTGCATTGGTCGGCAAAATAAAAATTGAGTTAAAATATTGAGTTAAAATATTGTTCTTCCTTACTGTAAAGATACCTGTAAAGGTATCTAGGACCACAGTTAGTTTATTAATTTAACTTTCTTAGGAAGTACTGCATAGGAGTTAAAAACAAGAGTTAGGGTCAAACTTCAAGGGATTTTAATTTTTCTGTTTAACTTGTAAACTGGGTGAGGCTGGGTAAGTTTTTAAACATTTCTAAGTTTTCGTTTTTTCTTTCTAATAAAGGAAAATAGTCTTAATAGACTTATTTACTAGGATTTACTAGGTTTATTCCTATGGAGTTCAAAGAGAAATAATCTTACTTTATTTTACTTCCAACTATAGCCTTTGACTGATATAGAAATTTCTTTCCCTGTCAGTGAATGAAAGCTTGAGCGGATTCTATGATTCTTTAATTTCTAAGAAAGTTCTTCTTATGATCATTAAGACTCACTTTCTGATATTTCAGCTTCTCAAAACCCAATAGTTGCGGGTCATCCAAGCATTCTCCCTGGGGACTTCCGCCCTGGTGGTCCAGCAGCTATGACTCTGCACTTTCAGTGCAGGGGGCCTGGGTTCAATTCCTGGTCAGAGAACTAGATACCTCATGCCTCAACTAAAGACCCCACATACCGCAACTACGACCGAGCACGGCCAAAAAATTAATATTAACATTTAAAAATAAATGAATAATTAATTTAAAATACTTAAAAAATAAAATGCAGATTTTCGTGGCTGGGATGAATAAAATTCCACAGCAGGTAATATTTCTCATCAGTAGAGACTGGCTTTAGGATCATTCTTCATCCAATAATAAAAGTAATTTCTTATAATTAAGGTTTTAAAAATCCAGGGGAATTTATTTATTTGCTTAATTATGACATAGAGACAGAACTTGCTGTTATCTGAAAGATGGCAAAATATACAGAAAGGATAAACTCTAGGATGAATGAAAACATCTCAATGCTCTACAATAAAAATCACAAAGGGTGAAAAAAAGTCAAGGTTAGCCCTGAAGGAAACAGATGTCTGTTAACAGCAGGACATAATACCTAAATATAAACATTTCTTATGTTCAAATCTCAGCTTTGGTAGGGAGATGACCTTAAGCACAATATGCAAAATTTTAAATATTTGTTTTTTCAAGAATTTAAAATGAGAATGGCAACGATACAATACCGCACAGGTGGGCTATAAAAATCAAATGAAATAGAGTATGCAACGTGCTTAGAACAACCTCTGGCATAGAATAAGAACTCAATAATTCTTTAGCTTTATTAAGATGAATATCTTATAATCAGACAGTGGAAGGCAAGAATCACTGCCTACATTAATTCTGAATGACTACATTTATCACATATTGTTCTGCTGGACAATAACATGGAGAAATTTGAGGAGGAGATATTTTCTCTAACAAATCCAAATACTTTTGATAAGAAAGCAGCTTTTTATAAATATGTAGGATATGTGTATCAAAATATTTTCCAAACTAACTTCCCTTTTCTTATCCCTACCATCTAAATTGTAGCCAACAGTGAATACCCATTGCTCTTTTATAGTGTTACAACTTGCAACAGCCATCAGTGTAAATTCAATAGAGACAATCAAGCAACAGATAAAGTAATAAAGTAAATATTGTCTGAATTACAGGGAAATAATGAATACAGAAAAGGAACTCTTCTTTTCTCCCTCCCCTGACTTCTTCATTAAATTAGACCAAATGTGTTTCTTCAAATCTTCAAAGACACCTGAAATCATCCTGATAATTGAGATACTATATATTTAAAAGCAAGCATAAATAAATGATATCATTACTAAAAGGAAGTATGGCAATCCATACAGAAAGAAAATGAAAATATTACTAAATGATCTGTCACTCAATATGCAGTAGTGCTCATGTCTACCCTTGAATCTTTCAAAACCATCCCAGAGAAGCTCATCTTTTGTAACCTGTTTCATGGAAGTAGTTCTCTCCATAACTCAGGAAAAGGCCCGTAAGCATTAGAACCCTCCAAGCATGGGACTATGTCCTGGTGTGTGAGCTCAGTCGTGTCTGACTCTGCAACCCCATGGACTATACCCTGCCAGGCTCCTCTGTTCATGGAATTTTTCAGGCAAAAATACTGAAGTGGGTTGGTATTTCCTCCTCCAGAGGACCTTCCTGACCCAGGGATCAAATCCATGTCAAATCCTTGTCTCCTGCCTCTCCAGCATTGGCAGGTGGATTCTTTACCACTGAGCCACCTGGAAAGCCCCTAAAGTTCACCTACACTCAAAGAAAAACTGATGCCAATTTCTTACCAACTAAGACTGTTCAATAAGAAGACGCCAAGACCAAATAAAATGTAAAATTCTGAAATATACAATTTTGTGTTCTAATTTACTTAGAAGAGTATTGGCTCAAACTCATACAATATTCTATTCTAATTTGTGGGTGTCATAATTAGTTGTGCTCAGCCCTCTAATTTGCTCACTTCTTCACCTTCCCTAGCTGCTCTTCCTGCTTCAGCTCTGAACTGCTAACAGGCTTGCAATGTGCCCCCAGAGCTATCACACTTTAAAAGCTATCACCCTTTGGACATCTTTAAAAACAAACATAGCACTTGCTATTCTTGTATTCTCCAACATAAGTTATGACATAATCACCAAATCATTAAGGATGGAAACTTCAGTCGTTTCTACTCTTCTTTCTTGACATGTACACCTAACGTGTCACTAAATCTTACTGATGTCAAATTTGCTCTTTCAGTACATTGCTGCACACACTATGCTCATTTTGGCTCTTACAATTTTTTACCTGCATGATTTTAATTGTTTATCTTTGTTTCCTGCATTTCTATTCTTTCTCTACTCAATCCATCCTCCACATTCTAATAAATCACAGGCAGGACTACAATAAATGTCTCAAATATTGCAATTCAATTTAAAATACTAGTCTATTTCCCACTTCTCCTAAAATTATATATCATTATCATGGCTTAGTCTAAAGGAGATCAGACCTGGGAGTTCTTTGGAAGGAATGATGCTAAAGCTGAAACTCCAGTACTTTGGCCACCTCATGCGAAGAGTTGACTCATTGGAAAAGGCTCAGAAGCTGGGAGGGATTGGGGGCAGAGGAAAAGGGGATGACAGAGGATGAGATGGGTGGATGGCATCACTGACTCGATGGACGTGAGTTTGAGTGAACTCCGGGAGTTGGTGATGGACAGGGAGGCCTGGAGTGCTGCAATTCATGGGGTTGCAGAGTCAGACACGACTGAATGACTGAACTGAACTGAACTGAACTGAACCATGGCTTAGAGAAGGAAATGGCAACCCATTCCAGTATTCTTGCCTGGAGAATCCTATGGACAGAGGTACCTTGAGGGCTACAGTCCATGGGATCGCAAGAGTTGGACACGACTGAGTGACTTTCACTACCATAGCTTTTGAAACACTATTTATCAGAATCAGTCTCATCTCAACTTTTTTCAAAGTCACAAATCTCTGCTTTCCAAATGGTCTTGACTGGAACTTCTTTGGTGGCCCAATGACTAAGACTCCATGCTCCCGAAGCAGGGACCTCAAGTTCGATCCCTGGTCAGGGAACAAGATCCCACATGCTGCAACTAAAGATCCCACATGTGGCAACTAAAGCTCCCACATGCCAAATGGTCTTGACTTCCTGCTATACATTTTACCAACTTTTCCATGGCTGCTATCTCACTCTTTCTACCTTCTTTGGGTACTTAACTCCATTCATTTCTCTTTTAACTCATGTAGGTGTGCATTCATGTAAACTTCAGTAACTATCAGCTCATGCCAAACACTGAAGAGGCTCTAGAAACTTAAAGATATAAACCGATGTTCCTTCCTTTCGAGAAGTCTGGTGTCAATGGAGAGAAAGAAAGTTTTTTGTCATGCACGTCACTAGGGCATGATGAAGGTGGCTGGGGGAGCCCAGGAGGACACAGGGTCCATCCTGAGGCTGCAGGGAGGGGTGTGCAGGGAAATGTCACTGAGCGACGTGTCTCTTGCCATCAGGCGATGCCCCCACTTACCCTTTAGGGGCCATCGCTCTGTGCACTTGCCGTGGCACTCACTACATTAGGCATAAATATTCTGTCCTCAAACACACCCTCAGCTCCACAAGAGGAGATCCTGCATCTTAGTCACGTTCACATCTCAGCATTTACTGCGCAGTTTGGACCAACTATGGGTCAAAACTCTTCTAGTGTTGCTGAATGACTCTAAGAAATAATCGGAGGTTTAGATGTGATCTCAGGGAATATCACGTCACATCCAACAAAATATGTTCATATTTTGGCTATATCGTCAGTAGCAAAATCTATAATGATAATGGGGCTAGTACTGGTCTCATGAGGAAACTGAAACTTTTAGAGATTGAGTAAACTGCTGTTGCCAAAAGTCATATAATAAGAAAGTTTCTAAGTCACAACTCCAACAGTCTAGCACTATGGCCCATATTTAACCACATTTAACAAAATATTATATATATATGTATACATGTATATGTACACATACATGTAATATGAAATTATTGGAAAACCGTGAAACTGAGAAAAATAGGTTTATGCAAAATGAAAAAATGAAGACTCATCCAAGTAGACTGCAACAAAGACCTAGCATAGCGCCGATATTCTCTGAGAGGAACGGAGCGTTCCCCTGCACATTTCAAAGGAAATGCCTAAACAGCTCTTTTAACTTAACGATGTACTATAAGTTACGGCCTCAACTTATTTTTCCCTGATGAGGACAGAGACGTTACACTGAAAATAACTTGAAATTGTTGAGGAACTTTTCTAAAACAAGGGTACCTCTTAGGCATCAAAGAACATGTCATCCATAGATAATGAGAAAGCACAACAAATCACATCCTTAGAAGCAATTTGCCTTAAGTTAACAAAAAGCTGGGCTTTGCTGTGGATTACTTTATGATCTAGAATGGAACATATAAATTGTTAATGGAGGAAAAACTGATACACAACTCAAGCTAGACGCATGCCAACAACGACATTTGAACAGGAAACTAAACACCGTATTTATTCATAGAATCATTACGTTTTTCCTGTGTCAGGGCTCATAAATAAGAGGGACACGATATCTGAATTTTCTTCTAGAAAATGTGGGCTCAGACCAAACAATGGGGCTGGAACAGTGAGGAGGCATAATGAAGAGCCTAGGGACCCAGCAACGTGTGAGTAGAAGGCGGTAAGGAGTTAATAGAAGCCAGTGGAAGACACACTGCCTATAGCTGTCAAGGAAAGAGGTATGTGGCCACTACTAGGGTAAATGAAAGAAGGAATGGAGAAGCAGAAGCAAGAGCAAGAACCAAGGGGATAATGAATGGAATGGACAGAAGAAATGATACAAATGATAAAAACAGTGGTCAACAAAACATAAGCACGGTTGTATTACTTTTTGATGATAATTTTCTTTGAATTTAAATTTGGGATAAACCTTATTTATCCCAAGTATTATTTGAAAATTTAAATAAAACAAAATTGTAAATATTATTTGAAAATACTTATTAAAGGAAAGTAATATGCCCATGCAAAAAACCTAAGAATAATTTTCTCACCAGTTAACCAATTATCTACCACAGCAGATCTCTTCAAATCTGACTCATTTTCATGCTGTGGGAACTCTCTATGTCAGACTTCACCTATCATTGCCATGACAACCCTCATCTCTGCTTTCCTAGCTCATCAGCACCGCCACTGACCAGTCTACAAATTCGACTTTGTTTGCCCGCCAAATCTGCTAAAGGTAATATACTTTCAGACTGCACCAGCAAGCATAATAGAGTCTGGGAATGTTTTAAGGTAGCAATACGGATCTCTGTATCTCATTTCTCTTTGAATCACTTAGAGAAATTCCTTGGGGCTTTGAAGTGCAAATTTCAGAAGGAAAATTCCAAGGGAATAGAACAGTTTTCTGATTTGGGTTATGATCAATAGACAACAGAATAGAAGTGACGTATCTACGACTAATATGTCCTTCTGCTTAAAAGGCAAGTTTAGCTCTTCTGTGGCACATGGCTTGCTGATTGTGAATAGTCCTTCTGTATCATAATCACTCTGTAATCCTTGTGGTCGTCTGGGTGAAGTGAGGTGTCTGAAATGAGTTGGAGAGGGAAAATGCCATCAGGATGTACTGAAGCAGAATTTCAAGCAAGTCAGCATAGCTGTGGAATGGTGGGAAGCTAGCCAAGTGAGCAAGCAACAACAGACAGCATAGCTCTTTTGAAGCAAAGGCATCAGGGAGATATGCCATGGAGAGGCAGAGGCTTAAAGAGTGCCAGGTTCTACAAATAGCTATTATTGCCACAAACAAAAATGCCACCATCCCATGCACATCTCTGGAAAGGATTGCAAGTTGCTATTTTATATTTATGTATAAAGATGGCATTCACATAAAATCAAATGATATAGAGAGATAGGTACATATATACATACATATAGAGTATCATCTTTTTGAAGGGTGAAGGGCATCACTCTACTACACAATATCTTACTCTTCTCATAGAATATGGACTCGTAGGGAAGACAGGATGTTTTACACAGTGTATATTTACAATATTAGCACAGTAAATCAATAAATATTTGTGAATAAGCGTAAGTGGCAAATACAAGTGGAGATTAAGTCATTCTGTGAGTTCACTTTAAGTACAGTTACATGAGCTGTACTTAAATAGCTATAATGGAAGACAAATTATAAAATAGAAAAACATTTTTGGTCAACAAAATAATAGTGTGGCTGTTTTCCTGATAACTATTTGATTGATTCTGCACATAAATAAATAAGAAGAAGTATTCAACTATGGGCAAATTGTTGTAAAAATGTTTTGAAAATAAAAAAACTTAAGACTATAATGTTTTCTTGTCAAAACATATAGATATAGATTGTTATAATTTGAAAAGCATACTTTTTGAATATGCTATAAGTCAAATGTTAGCGTTTGCTAGGAGATTTTACCAAAAAGCCTGGTAACTATGGACACTTAGAAAAAAACATAAGAATGCAAAATGGAGACAAAACAGATGCTTTTGTTGTTGTTGTTGTTGTTGTTCTTTTATTGTATTTCTTGAATGCTTCTCTGACTCAAATGATACCATTTCTCTTTAGGACAATTTTAGTGGAGGGTGGATGGTGGTCTTTGGATGTTGGGACATTCAAAGGTGTGATGGGTCCGGAGGTGATGGCTTCGGAGGTGATGTGATTGAGCAACGTATGATCCTAGGTAGTCCGTAAGACGCCTTTGGGGAAATTAGTGAACAGCACCCATTTCCGGATATGGGTCTGCTCGGGGCGCCTGAATGGGAGCAGAATCAGCTCTCCTTCCCTCAGCCTGGTGTCCTGAACATCACAGCTGTACACAGCAGCCCTGGGGAGAGGGAAGCTGTTGGGGATTGGAAGCAACTGGTCTCTGGAGAAAGTCAGAGATACATGTGTTAGGAAGAAGGAGTCATTGCAGGAGAAAGAAATTCAAGGTTTTTCCTTAAGTATTTAGCACATCAGTCATAGGTTCCAAGTCATGAGAGCACTTTACACACAGCTAACTGACCAGGTCAGTAACAGGAGACATTTGAGAAGAACAGGAAAGGAGTCACACACTTCTGGCTGGGGGCTCGGGGCTGAAAAGGCAGATGTTTATAACAGAGATAGTGGGAAGGAAGATAAATCATTGCCTTTTTTATCACTGTCAACTGAATGGCATTTCAGGCAATATGGGAAAGGTGAATTTTAAAATCTATAACCAGTAATGGTGAAATGTGGGTGATACAGTTTTGTCCCTTAATTAAATTTCTTAACATAACTAAACTGAAAGCACTTACAATATGTGATGTAATTAAAGTCATGATCTCTACCTTTGTGAAAGGTGTATCAGCACAGTGGTTGTATAACTGATAAACAAGCAGTCATTGAACTTCTACACAGAGCTCACGAACCTGGGCAACGCCTTTTCTCTAGATCACTGCTTTCTTTATCTTTAAAATAAAAAGGCTGAATGAGATGAACTTCAAGGTCTCTTTCAGATCTAAAGAAAACACATGCCTACAATGTAAATATATCTGAGGCTCCACATGGACCGGTCTCAAACGTACCATATTCAAAAACATGCAGTCCAACAATTAATCATTAAACAAACAGACAAAACACACACCTAAACACTTTTCTCTACCTTTCCAGGAAAAAGTAAGATGAGGAAAGGTATTCTGTCTGTACAGGAAACTTCGTTAAAAATCCTTCTTCTCTTCTGCTACAGCTTTCAATATTCTCTGTACAGATGGGAGCTAATCCTGGAAATTCTCTCCCACTCTCAACTTCTCTCCTGAACACCCACCTAGACCAAACAGCCTCTCTCCCTCTCTCTCTCTCTTTACTTATTCCTCAACCTTCCCCTTGAGCCCTCTTCTATACACATCAGATCAACCAAATCACAGGCTGGGGGGATGAGAGTTGAGGCATGGAGAAACTGCCCTTACATGAATATCTTTGGTAATTATTACATGTCCCTACTGTGACTCTCAAGTTTTCAGTTTCATTTCTTGAAAAATAAAAGCCTCAAGAAGAAATGTAATTTCATTTCATACATTTTCCATTTGACAGTATTTGTTGGGGTTGAAATTAGAATACTGGGAGCCTACAGTGTAAAGATAATAGAAAGACAACATAATGCTATCTGACCAAAACTTATTCAATCTTTTATTTCTAGGTGAAAAAAATAATCAGATAAAGTCCTTGTCCTTGTTTTAACATTAACCTATAAACTTTTATTCTTTCATCTTTTGGTATAAAATGCAAATTAAAGTTTAGTTACTGAAAAACTGGTACAGATAGATGAAATATAGCTTTTCTTTCTTACCACCAAAGCATATATCTAAACTCTGATTATCTAGACAAGGAAAATTAGTAATTTTCAACATGTTTTAATATTCACATATTTCAAATAGAAAAAGCACTGCAATGGATAATTAAAGTAACATTGAGTTTATGACAGTATTTTACCTAATTAATATATATCATTTAATATACACAGAAATCTTTTTTAAACATTCAATTTAAATCACTGCACTGCAGTGTATCCCTTCCATTACCTTTGGAGTGAATCAGTATGGAGTTTTCCAAGGAGTCTAGGAATTGTGCAGAATGTTCCTGAAACACTTTGCACTGCTCAGATGAAATGCGCTATTTAAGTACAAAGTATCCTGATAATTTCAATGTTGACAACGCCACTCATCCCATGACAACACCTAACTCGACCTGACTTATTTGATACTTCAAGGCATAATCCTTAAACTAAACTTCTCCAATAGGATGTTTATAACTTTGATATATACAACAAGTTCAGGAAAATATCATCAAAAGAGGAAGATTTCAAAAACATAATATTTTATGTCTGTAAAGATGAGACTAAAAAGCTGGCTTAAAACTCAACATTCATAACAAGAAGATCATGGCATCCGTTCCCATCATTTCATGGCAAATAAATGGGGAAACAGTGGAAACAGTGAAAGACTATGTTCCTGGGCTCCAAAATCACTGCAGGTGGTGACTGCAGCCATGAAATTAAGATGCTTGCTCCTTGGAAGAAAAGCTATGACCAACCTAGACAGCATATTAGAAAGCAGAGACATTACCAACAAGAGGTCCATCTAGTCAAAGCTATGGTTTTTCCAGTAGCCGTGTATGGATGTGAGAGTTGAACCACAAAGAAGGCTAAATGGTGAAGAATTGATGCTTCTGAATTGTGGTGTTAGAGAAGCCTCTTGGGAGTCCCTTGGACAACAAGAAGATCAAACCAGTCAATCCTAAAGGAAATCAGTCCTAAATATTCACTGGAAGGACTGATGGTGAAGCTGAAGCTCCAATATTTTGGCCACTTGATGCGAAGAACTGACTCATTGGAAAAGACCCTGACGATGGAAAAGACTGAAGTCAGGGAGAGAAGGGGATGATAAAGGATGAGATGGTCAGATGGCATCAATGACTTGATAAACATGAGTCTGACCAAGCTCCCGGAGTTGGTGATGGACAGGGAAGCCTGGCGTGCTGCAGTCCATGTGACTGCAAAGAGTCGGACATGACTGAGTGACTGAACTGAACTGAAAGAGGAGAAAGTCTCCCCATTAGGAAAGAAAGCACAAGGCTAACTGGACTTCCCTGGTGGCTCAACTGGTAAATAATCCGCTTTTGATGCAGAAGTTGGGGTTTGATCTCTGGGATGGGAAGATCCCCTGGAGAAGGGATTGACTTCCTATTCCAGTATTCTTTCCTGGAGAATTCCATGAACAGAAGAGCTCGGCTGGTTACATTCTATGAGGTCGCAAAAGATTTGGACGCCAATTTAGAGACTAAACAACAACAAGAAGAGATATTTGTTCCTAAAGAGATTGAAAGGGTTACATTCCCCAAGTAGAATATCTGGTATGTTCTTCTTTCCTAATATCACACAGAGTCCCTGATAATGCCTCCGAACTGGTGGAACAGCACATACGGTTATATATTTTCTCTTTAGTTTATATCTTCAAGTGGCAAAGAAAATTGAGGCCTAGGGAAGCTGGCTGCGGGGGAAGTCATTCTCTACTTAAATGGCATTTTCTGTTTAAGTAAAAAAAAATGTGGATTGTGGAGAAGAGGTATCCACTCTTCTAAAAATTCATTTTTATTTAAAAATAAATTTTAAATTTGAATAAAGTTCATCTTAAAATGACCAACTATGGTATGTTCTCTTTTTGATTCATCTCAAGTTTTATTTACATAAGTGATATCAAAAATAATATAGTATCCTTTTCAAAAAAAAAATACTGATAATGCTGAAAATTTTCACAATATGTCTATCTTGGTTTCTTCAATACCTTCTCAACCATCCTACTCCCCAAATCATCTAAGGTAATCATTGTTACGAGTTTGGTGAATATTATTCCAGTATTATTAAAGTAATTTTATTATAAAATATTTTATATTTCCCAATAAATGTTATTAAGATGAGAAAACCTTATTAAGATGAGAAAATAATGTCAGTCTATTGCAATTTTTATATGTTTTCTTTTTCAGTTATCTGTGGGTTATCAAATTTTCCATCATGTAACTTGTAACATTCTCAGTAACTCTGAATTCATCTCTTGTCTCAGGAGCGGGAGAGTGTACGTCACAACACAACTGTGTTTACACCGGAAGCAGAGAGGTTTTCCCAAGAGGGATCATCCCGGAACCTCCCCCAGGGCTCTGGGGTCCTCAGCCCTTTTTTTCAGACCTCACTCTGTCCTTCATTTCTGCAGACCTCAGAGTCTGACTGGCTGAGTTTTCTCTGACTGTCGCTCAATCTCACAATCCTTCTCGTGCATGCTAGACTGTAATCCTAGGAGATTCATCATTGCACTGTGTAAAGCTAAAGCACCCAGAAATAGTCACAGTCTATAAAATAAAAACTGCAGAGTCATCAGAATGTGTCAGAAGATGGGAAATCCCTGTAAGAGTGAGTCGGTGGCATCTTCTCTGGCTCTGCTTCTCACCCTCCGAGTCCACACGTGACCTCCATCCACCACTATCTACCACCAGATCACAAGTAGTTCCCAGGAACACAGGAGCCAGGGATTAAAGGCCTATGTTTAAAGGTGATTAGGAAAAGAAGTCGAAGATATTAAGAGACAAAAACAAATTTTGAGATAAGAGTTGATACAAATTAGTGTCCTGGTCAGGCAGGACCACAGCTCAAGACTGGACAGAGGAAATGACCCATGGAAGTTTGAAACCTATAGTCATGTGCAGATGTGAGAGTTGGACAATAAAGGAGGCTGAGTGCCAAAGAACTGATGCTTTCAAATTGCGGTGCTAGAGAAGACTCTTAGAGTCCCTTGGACTGCAAGGAGATCAAACCAGTCAGTCCTAAAGGAAATCAACCCTGAATATTCATTGGAAAGACTGATGCTGAAGCTAAAGCTCCAATACTTTGGCCACCTGATGCAGAGAGCCAATTCATTGGAAAAACCCTGATGCTGGGAAAGATTTAGGGCAGGAGGAGAAGGGGGCAACAGAGGATGAGATGGTTGGATGGCATCATCAACTCAATGGACACAATTCTGAGCAAACTCTGGGAGACGGTAGAAACAGAGGAGCCTGGTGTGCTACAGTCCATGGGGCCTCAAAAAGCTAGACACAACTTAGTGACTAAACAGCAACAAAAAGCTTAAAACTAAATCATCACTGGGAAAAAATGATCCATGTTATAGAGGTGAATCATCATGTACCTCAGCTGGATGCAAGTTACAAAGTTAAGCTTCAGTATTTGGATTTCACACTCACTGTATAATCTTCTGATTATAATCTGGATGTCTATGCATGGTTGCTTACAAGAAACACTGAGCTGTGTGAGTCTAAGAACACTTAACTGAAAATGTATGTATGTTTTTATATGTGTGCATATATGTATATGCATAGATGTTTACACATATATGTGTATATTCAGTCTTTTTAGCTTGGTTAATGGAACTCATTACTAAGAGTGGGTAAATTCTCACGTGCCCACCTCAAGCTTCCGAGACTATAAATTAAGATCCAGATTCCAGATTGTGATAAGTTTTCAAAAATAATGGAAGACCACCTGGTCTGCTCTAACATATTTTATGACTGTTATCAGAAGTAACTATAACCCTTCTGTGGAGACTTAGACCCACTTAAACAAACCTAATAAGGAAAAGTGACATCAGGAAGGTTAAGTTTTGCACATCCACCCCCTCAAAGTCAGGGAAACAGCAGTTGTAATTTTTAAAAAATGTGGGATGCTTGCTCTCCCAATAAAGTATGCCAAGCCCCCTTGACTTCTAAAGAACACATGATCAAATTAATAAGATAAGAGCTATCAATAGTTGAGATCTTATAGGAAGTGAAAAATCCATAAATATGCATTGGTCAGTAATCAAACAATCTTCCAACAAATCTTTTGAGGTAATCAGTATTATTTCTATTTTTATTTTACAAATTAAAATATTGAGGCATAAAACGTTAAGAATCATGTCCAAAATTTATAGCAAGCAAGAATAAGAAAGTCAGAACTGGAAGCCTACTCTGCTTCTAAAACCAGTGTTCCTCACGGCCATGCTGAAGCCCAGTGGGGAAGATCCCCTTGCAGTGGGCATCCCACTTGGGGGCCCTCAGAATGTCATCACCGCTTTATAACTTAAATGATAAAGTGAACTTGAAGAACTCTGCTCAACTTCCACAAATCACCACTTGAAGCATACTACCAAATAAAAATAAAGCCCAAATTAAAGTGAAGCCTCTGCGACTCCCTGCTCTCTATATGCCACGTGTTCCGTGGTCGCTCCGTCATGGCTGACTCTTTGCAACCTCATGCACTGTAGCCCGCCAGGCTCCTCTGTCCACGGACAAATTATCACTAATCTCTGCCTCCTTCATCAAGTAAGTGGCCTCCTCAATATTGTCTCTTTACAGAATGAGTTGTGGATTATGGTGCCACTCAGACAATGGCCTCGGGCCATGGAATGTCAACTTCCGCAGACATGGGATTTTTACACATCTCTCATGGTCCTACATTTCCCTCAGATGCCAGGTGTAGGCTTCCTGGTACACTTTAGTTTGTCCAAGTGACTGGAGAAGCTTAAGTCTATCCTTAATGTAGTCTTCATTTCGTGAACCACCTCCCTACATTCCCTTCTGATTCAGTAGCTCTGGGTGATAAAATCTTCTCCTTCTACAGATGAATTAGCATGGCTCTAAAGGAGCAAGGAGCAAAGAACAGCGTTTGAGAACCAAGAAGATTTTGAACCCCAAGGATAGCAGATTGAGCGTCATCATTTATGCATCTCAAGTAGAGCTAGAATCTGGATCACATTGCTGAAGTTGATGAAGTTGACGCTACATCTCTAACGAGACTATAATTTTATATCCTCACATTGTTTCCATGATTACTAATCTCAGGATGAAAATGGAACTTACGAAAGCCTACATCATAACACAAGCCATTGTCTTTAGGTTCTGGCTATATTCTAAATTAGCGGTCAAGAGGAAAATACGTATTTCCATTAAAAACTCTAGCACTAATTAAGTAATCACAATGTTTATACATTTTCAGAACACATCAAGTTTGATTGCCACATGTAAAATATCCATGACTTCTGTTAACAACCCAATATTAGAAGAGCATAATAAAAACCACAATCTAGTAATGTTTAAGGCTAACACATATGCTAGTTTATATCACTTATTTTAATTATTATATTATTAGTCTATAGTATCATAATAAAAGTCATCATTAATCTCATATTAATTATTTAAAATATTTTAGTGTTTGAATGGAGCATCACAGCCCTGCTCTGATGTTACCTCTGCAATGTGGGATGGAAACTTGAACAAAGTTTACGTACACTTCAATTTAATCTACTGCCTGTTACAACCTGAGTAAAATGATACACACAAACTTTAAAAAAATATGTAATTATAAGTAAATAATGTGCTTTATGTAATTTGAGTCATCTTTCCATTTTAAAAAATGACCTCATCAAATCTCAAATTGCTGCAGCCTGATGTTCACAAAGTTTAAAAATGTGATAACAATTTTTATTATAACAAATGATAGCTCATCATAAAGTGAGCCAGTCAACATCACAGGCCTTTTTTAATATTACAGTTTAAAAGGAAAATTGACATAGAATGGATAATTATATAATAACAGATAATGTGTGCCAGGCCTTGCAAATGAATACTGGGCTGCTAGGGGGCTCACTTTTCCTTTCATCACAACTCTTAGGGATTTGCATTTCTGAAAAAGAGATTAGTCGGCTTTATCCTAAGATCCATTCGCTTTAAAAATGATAATTTTCAGTACAAATGAATATTTTATTCAAGTTCTCCAAAGATCATTTTGATGGATACATTTTGCAATATTGCAACTGCCTTTTCAAGTTTATTGGGATTCAAAGTATAATTGGTTTCTCTATTACAGACTGCCTCTTGAATTACATGTTTCAGCATAATGGAAGTCCAACTAATTAACTGTGTTGCTGATGACCATGTAAACCCCTGAGTCACTTCGTTTTACCTCTAAAGTAGGCTAAATTTTAAGGAAAACTAATTTCCCTTTCAGAATTTACGAAATGAAAAGAGAGAGCACTGTAGATTTGCTTCCAAATAGAACTGGGAAACTCTTTGGAAATGATAAAGTTGTCTTACAAAAGTTCTTATACTATGATAGAAAGAGAACTAAGGAAGAAAACAGAGACGGAAAAAACAAGTCCCCACTTACCAGGTGTGAAATTGTACCGGGCTGAAAATCCCATAGATTCCAGCTCTCCATCAGCAAAAAATTTAATCCATAGAAATCTTCCACTGGATTTTATTACAGGTGGATTTTGTTGTCCACAAAAACGTCCAATTATTGGAGAAAATCCAAAAGGTCCATCTCGAACTTCAATATGATCAAATTTGCACTCCCAAGATGGTTCAATAGAGTACTTTTCATCAAAGTAAAGTTCAATGCACTGTCTTGGGGCAGCTAAAAAGAAAAAAAAAAAAAAAAAGAAAGAAAGATTATGTCTAGAAGGTCCTTTTTAAATTTGTAGTTTGACTTTTCTGATTCTATTTAAGATTTCATCTTGTATAATAACTTCTATCCAACTTTGACTGTGATATACATAGAAACACTAAGGAAGTTTGTTTCAGTTAGTATTCTAAGGGATAATATTTCTGTAAGAATGTCTAACGGATGATTCTTAAAACTGATGAGGTTGCCCAAAATATTATTCTGATATAAAAAGACCATTTCAATGTGTGACACAGTGAACAAGTCATGGTATTTTTGTGAGAGGCTTGTAACTCAGGTTTAAAGAGTGGAGAGGCAACTTTCTGTTGCTGCTGCTGCTGCTGCTGCTGCTGTATTGCTTCAGTCGTGTCCGACTCTGTGAGACCCCATAGATGGCAGCCCACCAGGCTCCCCCGTCCCTGGGATTCTCCAGGCAAGAACACTGGAGTGGGTTGCCATTTCCTTCTCCAGTGCATGAAAAATAAAAAGTGAAAGTGAAGTCGCTTAGTCGTGTCCGACTCTTAGCGACCCCATAGATGGCAGCCCACCAGGCTCCCCCGTCTCTGGGATTCTCCAGGCAACAGCACTGGAGTGGGTTGCCATTTCCTTCTTAGCGACCCCATGGACTGCAGCCTACCAGGCTCCTCCACCCATGGATTTTCCAGGCAAGAGTACTGGAGTGGGGTGCCATTGCCTTCTTCCAACCTTTCTGTTACTTCTCCCGTATCTTCAGGAGAAGCCAATTTTAAGGTCAGACACCACTTGAGATCTGCTTCGCATGGAGTTCTACAATCATTCAAGTAGTCCCAATCAGATGTCTTGGTTAGAGTGAAATGTGTGTGGAGGAATATGAAGAGTAACTCTTCCAGAACACAAGTTTTATCCTGCCATTCTCAGGCTTAAACTCAATCAGAAACTATCAGCTATAAGGGAACAATCAATACAATGGACACACCGGTTTCTCTGAAACCTCCTGCAGCTCGCCCCAGCAGGGTCTTTCCACCTCACAAACAGCCCAAGCTCAGGCCATTCCAGGCCTTCATGTTTTCTAAGACAGTATACCCTTTCAAGTTTTCATGTGTTTTCCCACTTCCTTGACTACCTGTATACTTCCAAACCAACTCCTGTTTACGTGAGGAAATCTTGCTTAAAAAACAAACACATGACAACAACAACAAAACAATACACACACACACACAAAGAAAACACCTCCTCTCTAAATCTAAATACACAAACTGTATCTGTCTACCTTCTTTCTTCCGGCTTCCCTCGTAGCTCTGTCGGTAAAGAATCTGTTGGCAGTGCAGGAGACCCAGGTTTGATTCCTGGGTCGGTAGGATCCCCTGGAGAAGGAAATGGCAACCCACTCCAGTATTCTTGCCTGGAGAATCCCCATGGGCAGAGGAGCCTGGCAGACTACACACCATGGGGTCACAAGAGTCAGACCCGACTTAGTGATTAAACCACCACCAACCACCTTCTTCCTTCAGCACTCAAGCACAGTACTTGTCCTTGAGGATTTGTCCAAAAAAAAAAAAAAAACCACACACAACCACACTGTTGGGTGAATTGCAGTAAATGAGCTTATCTTTATAAGTGTGCTTACAGAGCTCATCACAGAAGAGTGAGATTAGGTGTGCAGCTCTGTAAACCTCTACATGGAGGCATTTGCTGAAGCCTTTCCATTCTTGCCTTGTCATGGCCAACAGCTCAAAATTCTGGCATTCTAGACTGCTACTCAGTCAGGGTACCCCCAGTACAGCCATCACAGCGGTTGAGATATCCACACTTTTATCCTAGTTAGCAAACAGCTGTCCCGAATCCTTTGAGTGCTCTCCAACCTCCTGACCCTCTCCAAGACCAACCCCTCCAGAAACTTGAAAGTTAAGACCCGGCACAGGAGGGCCCGCTTCCCATGTGATCAGCAATCATTCCGAATGGCTACTGTTCCCCCCACACCAGTTCTTAAATATATATTGAATATCATACACTTGAGTGGCTTTAAAACTAAAGCCTTTGGTATATGCTTGCACTTAAAATGAATGCATGGGTATCAAAACGTATATAGAATTGAGATATGTAATCACCAGAAAATTAGAGACTTCACTTTATAACCCAGAAACTCTCTGCCCTTTCCTTCACAGTCCACATTGCCTTTCTCTTTATTCTGCCCTCCCTTACGTATTAGTTTACAAAAATCTATTCTATGTATTTATCTCCTCTCTTTCCAGACCAATGCACTGGACACCATGGACATCCCAAAGGAGGGAGATTATAATATAATAGTATTTGCAGCTCCATCCAAGACCAATTAAATGAGAAAATCTAGAGGCTGACCCAGGCATCTGTATTTTTTTAAAAGAGTTAAAATGCTATAAATGCCCTTTGGATGATGGTACTCATACTAACAGTCTCAACAGCAATCTCTGTATTTATCACCTGTAAACATATACTTTCATGCCAGGACTATCCACTGAACTAAAGATCCACACATGCAATTTCTTCATGAGACATCTCCATAAACATGAAATTGAACACATGGCTTTCCCTTTAACCCCCCTTTCTCCACTCCTATTCCTTAGGTGGCATAACAAACGCATCTAACACGTCAAGCCAGAACCTATAGAACAGTCCCAGGATGGCCTACTCTCCCCTCCCTACATCCAGTCACTCAAGGTTCAATTTCACAAATACCCTTCATTGTTTTCCCATCAATGTCATTTCTGTAGTTCAGGGTTTCCCTGTGGTTTACCTGGTCTTTCACAATAGTTTCCACTTCGGTTCTTTTCTTCCAGTTACTTCATCAAAATCTCAGCTTACTATTTCTCTCCTGAGATTATTTCAGTGGCACCCCACTGTCTACAATATCAAGTCCAAACTGGCCTGGGTGACAGACGGATACCAAATTCTCTCTTATCTAAGACCATGTGCACTCCAGCCTCCTCACTTGTCCCTCTCCTTACCCTCTGCAAAAGCCCTCTGAATCGACATGTGGTTAAATAACCACACTGTATCTCTGAACCTCTGCACATGCTATTTTACACAGAGAATGGCAGTGTCCTGAATGGTCTTTAAAACCGAATGCAAGCATCTCTTTCTCCTTATAGCCTTGTCTTTCTCCCTGTTCCAAACACTGCTCATCTCAGAGCTACTTTAGATTGTTTACTGAAAAACAGCATAGTACCCAGGCCACATTGTAGGTTCCATAAGGCAAGTACCATGTCTGTTTTGCTCAATACTCTCTAAACTGTACTAGCAAGAGTGGTTCAGTAAATATTTGTGAAATGTATGAATGACAAAGGGGCCAGTATGAAGTATTTCAAGAAGGGTTCACGGTGATAGGAGGTTCTCTTTATTTCCCAAATTTAAGTTTTGTCCTTGACATGAAAGAAAGACCTATCAAATTAACATGTGCCTTGTTTGTAAGTAAATAGTGAGCATAAATACCTTTTATGGTTAACTCTGGTAAGGTAACTCTGTGTGTGTGTGTGTGTGTGTGTGTGTGTGTGTGTGTGTGTGTGTGTGTGTGTGTGTGTGTGGTAGGGGGAGCACAGGTGTTTGGGAAGTTGCAAGTTTGGGGCCATTAGGTGCTAACACATAATATTGAAAACTTCTACCACTAGATGTAATGTTCATATATTTTAAAAAATTGTCCTTAATAAAGAGGTGTCTACAAGGGTAATGGAAATGGAAAATGTTCAAAGAGAAACGAATCCCTTTTTCAGCACTTTTTATCCTTCAGGCTGGGAAAAAAACTGATGAGGAGAAACATCATCATTTGGAATGCTGACTTTGGCCTGAAAGGATGAAAATGTCACTTTTGAGCACAGACTGAGGCTCAGAATAATATTCAGATTGATATCTGGAAAATATGATTATGAATTAAAAAAACTAAATTGGAGGATAATTGCTTTACAATGTTGTGTTCTGCCTTACAACAATGCAAATCGATCATAGGTATACATATATCTCCTCCTTCTTGAGCCTCCCTCCCACCCTCCATGATTACATTTCTTTCTACATGAATACGTTTTGGGTGCTTCATATTATTTAAGAGAGAAAACAACAAAAGTATAGATTATTCTACTAATTATTTAACCAATAAAAGATGAGCTGCCAAAATTGTTACACATTCGGTAATATTATGCCAATCATACATCCATTCCATGAATTAAGAATTTCATATCAGTGAAATCAACTGCAAAATAAACTAAGTTGTTGAATTCTTTTTACTTTCCAGAATTTACCTGTTTATAAGTCTTTACTAATCATTTCACTCAGGGATTCCCTGGTGGCTCAGAGGGTTAAGCATCTGCCCTCAATGCGGGAGACTCAGGTTCGGGGGAGATTCCTGGAAAAGGAAATGGCAACCCCCTCCAGTACTCTTGCCTAGAAAATTCCATGGATGGAGGAGCCTGGTGGGCTACAGCCCATGGGGTCGCAAAGAGTCGGACACGACTGAGCAACCACATTCACTCACTAATCATTTCAATAACTAGCTCGATCCCACATTTTATAGTTGCTGGATTCACTCAGAGATATTTTTTGTGTAGGGTGTCCAGAATCAATTTTTGTAATGTCTCTACGTATACTGGGCTTCCCCGGTGGCTAAGTGGTAAAGAATCCTGCCTGCCAATGCAGGAGACACATGTTAGATCCCGAGACGAAGGAAGATCCCCTGGAGAAGGAAATGGCAACCCACCCCAGGATTCTTGCCTGGGAAATCCCATGGACAGAGGGGCCTAGTGGGCTGCAGTCCATGGGGTTGCAAAGAGTTGGACACGACTTAGCAACTAAACAACAACAACAAAGACTTTGCTAATCATTTCAATAATTAGCTCGATTCCAGATTTTATGGCTATCGGCTTCACTCAGAGATATTTACGTGTACGGTCTCCAGAAGCAATCTCTGCAATGTCTATATGCACACTGCCCATTCCGAGCTCAGGGACAGCCAGGCCGGACTTGGCTCCCTCACCTTCTATGATGTAGATGCATTCCCGGTCAGGGGGGTACTTGCTCGGATAGTTCGGAGAAGTGAAGATACCTCCCTCTGCGTGTTTTGTCCAAGTTCCACACTGCACAGACTTCTGTGTTTCTGAGGTGGTTTGCTTTTCTGCAAAATAAAAATTTTTAAAGCCCCATTATCCAATTTTCTATACAACTAAAAATAGGACATTCTTACAATATCCATTAGTAAATTAACTTCTAAATGCTGTCTTAGTCAAAACCAATCAATTATACACACTATAAAATGCTCAGATATTCTGGAATATTAAGAATATGGAGAATACAGGAAAATGCAAGTGAGGAGAGGCCTCCCACTTGAATTTTTCCAAAGAAACACACCTGTTCCTTTTTTGGCTGCTCCAGACAAATGGAGGATGATTAAACTTGCTACAACTGAAACAGAACAGAAAAATTGGGAAGATTAATGTACACTGAAATGACCAAATTCTATTAACAACATAACGATTTAAAGATAAAAAGATATAAAAGATTATTGGCAACCCTTCTCAGATAACTAAGAACTTGCACAAACTGATTCAAAATGTACAAATCAGGACAATTTAGGAATCTCCTCAGGAAGTAATGCCAGTTAAGAATGATTGAGACTCAAGCTCCTAAGGCAAATTCAGACTTTGAGACTAAGAGTCAACACTGTCACCTACTAATGTCACATCACAGTGGGCTTTCAGGAGTGTGGCCTGGCTGCCCTTTGTAAATGACTTTGCCAGCTTCTTGCAAAGAAGACAGAGGGTCAGCAGGGCAAAGGATGAAAAGGAAACGTGTTTTCATCAACAATGTTACTGTATTTTAGGAAACAAATATTTCACCAAATCCTATGGCAGGTGGGGGAGGGGAACAAGGGAAGAACAGCCTAATGTGGACTGAAGGCATTAAGTACCATAATAAAAATGTTTCTTTTACAAAACTGACCTACCAAGTAACCCCAGTCCTCAGCATGCTTAGGCTAGGAAATGAATCTCTCCTAATCTTAACTTTGATGCAATCTTTTGTATTATCCAGGAATATTTTATAATTTCAAGAAAGGTTATTTCTATAAACATTTTATTAAGGCAGATTTTCAGTATCAGAAAAAGACTCTGATCTAAAACTTCACAGTAAATCTACAAAGACCATTAAAACGCATCTTACTGTTTTACTTCCACATCCTTGACTTACTTAATATTTTCACAAAGTCTAAAACTGAGAGAAGTATTAAAGTAATCTAGTCTTCATAATTTCTGATTTTGCCTTCTGTATTTCTCTTTTATCATTTATTTTCTTGTCAATTATCTAAAAGCTCTCAGTTTCATTAGGTCTATAATTATAAGTCCACTTAAAAATGATTTTGGATAAGGGCAGGTATAATCCACAATGATTTCCTAAACGAAAGTTCAGGACAGGATCTTAAAAATGCATCCATGAAGACTGTTCCAGGAAAAGTATATGTGAGCCCTGATATTAGTGTTTGAGAAAGGATGTCAGTTATTTCACTCGTACTCTATCTAGCCTGTTCTGCTTTTAGATTAAAACAGGTTGTTATTGTCTGTGTTCAGGTAGAAAAAAAAAGTCTTACTCTTAACTTACCATGTCTACACACACACACACGTTTACAGCCACCAATACCAAGCTGCTGGTTTGGGGTTTCTACTCGGATGGAACCGCACTGTGGACTGTGTCCTGTGATGAACACAGCAGCAACGCCGGCGGCGCTGGCAGCCTTACCCTCCCTCTCTCCTGTGAGAGTCCCATCACAGATCTTAGCCTGCCTTTTACTCGATGACTTCTGACGCTATTTGCCTCCAGTCCCCCGCCCTCCCCTCAACCGCACGCGAACCGCACACTCGTGAAGCGACACTCGAGGTCTAGCTACACTCTCCGGAAGAGTCGAGGCTGGCACTCGCGCTACCCTCGAGCGTGGCGTTCAGGTGGCTCACACACGACCCACCGGAGGGGCGACACGGGCCCGCTGGGCTCCAGAAGCCCCTGAAAGGACGGTTCCTTCTCCTCCCCGGAGCTGTCGAACCGGCTCTCTCCCCACCTTCCACCTGAGACCTCCCTGGGACCCGCTCCCCGTCCTCTGCCGCACGTGCGCGTCCCCACCGGGCACTCGGCACCCTCCACCGCCCGACGCCCCGGCGCACGGCGAGGCTGTTTTCCTCGGCCGACACTCAGCTCCAGGGACCACCGCCGCGCGCCGCCCCCACGCCGGGTCGAGGATGCTGCAATACAGAAAGTTTACATCTGCCCCAGACTCGCGGGGACTGCGGGGTCCGGCGAGGGCGCGGCGGGGGCCAGGCTGTCCGCGCGCTCGGCCCCGAGGGGAGGAAGGCGGGGAGGAGGGTCCCCCAGGCGGCCCGGCGTGGCGGGAAGAGGTACTCACTGTGAAACAAACTGCGTCCATAGATCATGTCTGTTCCTTACACCAGAGGCTCCAGGCTCCACTAATTCCATTTAGAGACGGGAAGACTTCCAGTGGTCAGGGAGAGGACGGAGTCGAGAGAGGGTTGAGAGGTGCAAACCGGGAACAGATGAAGAGCGGGGGGAGAGCGAGGCGGGGAGAAAGCCAGCGATCCGAGCCCACACAGCAGCAAGATCCGAGTCCGCGCGTCCTCCGCCCCGGGCTCGCGCTCGCACCCGCTCGCCCTCTCACCGCCGCGAAGCCGGCAGCATCCTGGCCGTGACGCTCGCCTCACGCCCGGGCGCCGGGCGCCTCCATCCGCGCCGCCGGCGGCTGCTCCCGCCCCCTCTGCATCACCGCCGCCGCTGCCGCGGCTGGCAGGAGGGCGCGCGGGCGGCGGCGGGCGCGGGGCGAGCCCTGGGGCGCTCCAGCCGGGGCCGGGCAGGGGCTGGGGCCGCGCGGCGCGGCGAGGCGGGGGCAGGTCCGGACCGACGGCAGCGACGGAGCGCGCGGCGGCGGCTGGGGGGGGCTCGCTCAGTCCCCGGTTTCATACACCACGAGCAGCAGGTCGGAGCAGCCCTCCTCCGTCCAGCCCTTGGGGATCGTCCGCTGAGGCATTGAAGACAGGAGGAGGAAGGGGTCCGTCATCGGCTCGCCGGGCTCCGCGCCACCTCTGCGATCTTGCGGAGAGAGGAGCGGGTGGGTGGGCGTCTGGGAGGAGGGCTGCAGGGTGGCGGCGGAGAGACAGGGGTGGCGGGGGGCGGGGGGGAGGCGGGGACGGGAACAGGGCGGGGAGGGAGCGGGAAGATGGCAGAGTTACCAAGTGGGCGCCTGAGTCATAGCCCGGGGCGGCGTGACCCTCCGGGAAGCCCGCGGCCCGCGTGCAGCCGCGCAGCTCCTCTCGGCCGGCGCCCCCGGGGCTGGTGCGAGGCCGAAAGGGGCGGCGGCGGCGGCTGCAAGGACATCACACCCGCTCCGATCCTGGGGGTGGGGCGAGGGGGAGAGGGGCGAGGGCCAGGCTGGGAGCCGTCACTCCGCCAGCCCGGGCAAAGGGGGCCAGAGGGCGCCGGGCAAATCCAGAGCTGGAGCCTCGTGCCGGCTAAAAAGGCGAGGGAGGAGGAGGGGCCAGCACGTGAAAATCCCTCTCGGGGTTCACATGTTCACTTTTGAAAAACGCCTAGAAACTGCGATCGAGCTGTCCCCCGCGTCCCACAGTCCATCTGGCTAGAGGAAGCGGGTCCCGTCTCCCTTCAGGGGTGACGACTTAGCCGTATACTCCGGGCTCAGGCTGGGAGACCAGGCAGGGGCGCGCCGGAGGCGAAGGCAACATTAAAAGTTTCGCATTTTATCGCCTGGCCTGACTCGGAGGTCGCCCCAGACAAACCGCTCGGGTAGAGGCACGGGCTTCTACCGCATTTCTTTCGCCCTCCCCAAGATATTTTTTAAAACCCCAAGGCAAACACCGATCACCTCCCACCCTACCCCAAAATGGACAGACGCACTCTCGCGCAGCGCGTTAAACTCGGAGAGGGGAGGGAAAAAAGAGTTGCTGGGGAAACAACCCCGAAAGAAAAAAAAAAATCCAGCTTCTAAAATGAGAATAAATGAATATGAAGAACCGTAAACACGAGGTGGCCCGAGCAGAGCTGGAGTGCGTGGAGCGGGGTGTCCCTGCCTGGACGCTGCGGTAACCCCCCACCCCCAGGCTGCGTCCCGCCCCCGGGGCTCTGCGCACTCAGCCCGCGCCTACCCGCCGCCGGCCGCACCTCGGGGCCCCGCGGACGCCGTCGACCCCCGGTCCCCGTCTCGGCGGCCCCAGACCCCAGCGCGCCCAGCCGCAGCCCCCCACTCCACCGCTGGGACTGGGAATTGGGCGGGGGTGGGGTGGGGATTACGGCGGGGAGGAGGCAGGCGTAGCAAGAATTCGAGGAGGTAGAAAGCTGAGGGGCGCTGCGCCGCCGAGACTAGGTCACCTTAAAAGGCAGAGAGGAAAGAGCCGTGCGCGCGGACCTGCGGCCGGGCCGCCCCCTCCTGGCACCTGCTGCTGCAGCGCCGGGCCGCCCACGGGCGTGCGCGCGCGCGGGGGACGCGGGACGCTCGCAGCCGCCCTGCCCTCAGGTTCCCAGTAAAGCAGCGGCGAGAGGGTGGAGGTCTTCCTGCCAGTAATCTGAGATGAGGGATAATGAGGTGACCCCGAGGCTCGAGAGGATCCCCCAGCCCCGGAAGCAACCGCCAAGACTCCTTCCTTCCAGCTTTTGGCTCTTTGATACCGGGCAGCTGCAAGTCCTCGACCGTGGTGGGGTAAAGTGATGACATAGAGAGGGCTGTGTGTGTGTGTGTGTGTGTGTGTGTGTGTGTGTGTGTGTGTGTGTGTGTGTGTGTGTGTGTGTGTGTGTGTGTGTTTCGGTCCATTTAGTGAAAAGTGGGTAGATGGGGCAGGGTGGGAAGGAGAGCTAGAGCAATAGAAGGTGAACGCCAGACTGGGTGAAAAGGGAAGGGGGAAGGGAGAGAGAGAGAGACCCGGAGGCAGAGATAAGAGAACGCAGAGGCAGAGAGACCGCGCGCCCGCCGAGGGCCAACTCCATCAGAAGGCGTGCCTGAGAAAGGAGCTGTGAGCTGGAGAGATGAACCAAGGTGAGCCGATGGGTGGAGAGCCGGAGAAGTATCTCGGAAAACTGGTATGTATCTGCCCACGTTTCTG
The DNA here is from genome assembly GCF_032405125.1 of Capricornis sumatraensis. NCBI lineage: Eukaryota > Metazoa > Chordata > Mammalia > Artiodactyla > Bovidae > Capricornis > Capricornis sumatraensis. Next base: position 7,674,884 of record NC_091089.1, on the reverse strand, counting down.
CTCGTAAAAGGAAAGGTTCAAAGTGGGAAATAGTTAGCAGGTCCGCATGCGGTTCTTGTGCCAGCGAAGGGTGTGTGCTTGCGCGTGTGTGTGTGTGTGTGTGTGTGTGCGCGCGCGCGCATGTGTGTATGTGTGTGTTGGGGTGGGGGCTGAGTGGATGGGAGTGAAGTCAAGGAAGACTTGAGCAGTTAGTAGATGGTGAATAGATGCCAAAGAGAACAGGTCATCTATGGGTGAAGGAGGACCATTTAAAAACGGCCGAAGATGTATAAGTTGATAGTAGAATGTTGACATATTAAAGATTGGATGGTAATTATTTTTTGCATCCAAAAATATTATTTATGGAAGTGACTTTTTTGGGGAAAAAATCGTTCAATGAAACAGTGGCAACGTTAAAATTTTTCTTAAGGGAAATCTATTTCTCAACAGCAGTTTAAGGTAAGAAGAAGAAAAGTTGGTCTTTGCTAAATCCATCCACTCAAATATGTCTAACAACCCCCCACCCCCACCCCCACCCCCAGTTTGCTTTCCTAGGACACAGGTTTTTGTAACTTAGCTAAGGATGGGGGCACTGAAATACTGCTAGACCAGTGTGTGGGCCTTGCATTGGAAGCGGGTATCCAGGCCAGAGGGCAAAGAGGAGGGGCACCCAAGCCTTTTGTCCACATGGTAATTCCTCCAGTCTCCTATTGGCCAGCATGTCTGTCTTTGGGATCAGATTCTCAGAAATAAGGGCCTCTTTGATCTCTGAGTACCCCTGCCTTCTGGGCTGTGCCTGGGGCTGAAGCATTGTTGTTCAGTCACTCAGTAGTGTTCAACTCCGCAAACCCATGGACTGTAGCAAACCAGGCTCCTCTGTCCTCCGCTATCTCACAGTTTACTCAAATTCATGTCCATTGAGTCAGTGATGCTCTCTAACCACCTCATCCTCTGCTGCCCCCTTCTCATGCTTTGGATCTTTCCCAGCATCAGGGTCTTTTCCAATGAGTCAGGTCCTTTCTTCATTCTTCACTCCCCAAGAGAGAGTCAGGCAGCTGCTAAGGCTTTTTGCTCCACCCCCTAAATTCTTCCAGGTTATGGCTGCAACTTTTCCCTTGAAGATTTCATTCATTTTTCTGCACACAGACATGCACAAGTCCTGTTAACTATCCACCACTTGCTTGCTTGGCAACCTGCCTTTTCCCTTTTGAGTCATGAACCACCACTTGCTGAGTAATGCTACCTCACTGATGGGGACCCATGATTTTTTTACTTTGTGAGAAAAAGCAGCATATGGGAAAAGTTAAGCTTCTCCAAGGGAAGGTTTTGCACACACATGGCCAGATTTCAAGATATGATTATTTTGAAAGAGAAAGCTTATAAACAGATAGCTTTGACAAGTTCAATGTGCTGTCCTAGAAAGAGGGAGCTTTATCACAGTTCTCCAAAGTTAGCATTGAAATATAAACTACTTATAGGATAGAAGGCAGAATTAATGCCCTTTGAGCCCAATCAAAGTGTCATTGTTTTCCTTTGAACAGTACACCCTATAACAATGAATGATAAGAAGGAATTCTAAAACCCTAAAAAAGAATTGGGGGTTTCCATGGTGGCTTAGTGGTAAAGAGTCCATCTGCCAGTGCAGAAGACAATGGTTCAACCTGTGGGTCGGAAAGATGCCCTGGAGGAAGGCACAGCAACCCACCCCAGTATTCTTGCCTGGAGAATCCCATGGACAGAGGAGCCTGGCGGGCTACAGTCCATGGGGTCGCAGGTGGATTAGACACGATTTAGTGACTAAACAACAATAACAAAAAGAATGGATGTAGGACACTTGTTCTTCTGATTCAAAAGAAAGTATTTCTCTGCATACATGTGGTTCTCTATAGAAACTAATAAAGCTCCAGGTCTACTAGGGATCTTTTGTCAGTTCATCTGAACTATTGACATCTTCTTCAAGGTTTTTTATTTAAATGGCTAAAATAGGTGGTGTTAAAAAAAATGACTATAATCAATAGTGCTTCCAATACATTCTGTATTAGTCTCTCGAAAATCTCCTAACATATTTTAAAGTTCTATTTCTTCCATTTATTAAGTCAATATACAGGTCATAATGTCAGCTTATCAAAAACAGGTCATAAATAATTGCTGCCAGACAGTGGAATTTTTTAAAATGATCTGCAGTATTCTGGTATGAAACTGAGTTTAAGCAGTATTGATAAAGTCATTTCTTTTCAATCTATAAATGTATCCTGACAGGTAGAAAATCTGCATTAAACAGAAGACAGGTAAAACCTTTAAAATCTCACATTTAAGCCAGATAGGATATGTTATGAAAATAGGTAAAATAAAATATGGTTTTCTTCCTAGTATGAATATGTTGTATTATAGCATAAGAATATTAGCCTCTTGTGGGTAAGAGCTTACACAGGACTGTATTATTCAGCCAATTTTCACCTGTACTTAAAGATACGTAGTTGTTATCCATCTTTCATGTTGAGACCTGGTTTTCCTTGTAGGACTATGTGCTAAGTCGCTCCAGTCATGTCCAACTCTTTGTAACCTGTCCATGGGATTTTCCAGGCAAGAATACTGGAGTGGGTTGCCATGCCTTTGCTCATCTTGTTTCATATTTAATGGTAATTGTCCTCCAGGAAAAATGTATTATCATTTCTGGAGAAATGTGAGGGGAAAAAAAAAAGTCCATTACCTACCGAACTATACCAGGTACACTTTAGAAAAACTTTATTATGTTTCTGCTGGTTCATTTTTAATTGACAGTGGCTTAGAAACAAGAAGATTTGTTAGTAACCACTGGCCTAATGAAATTGCTAGTAGTCTGTAAACCAGCATAAACTAAAGGAACTTTTCTAAGTATATGGACTGAGATTGAAATGTTCATTGTTCTTTACCCACTCACTGTTATTTTAGGGGAGAAAACAACCCTCATCGGGGGTTTAAAAAGGATTTGGTCATATTTAGATAATATACGTTAAGGTGAAGAATAAACCTACATATTCCATGTCAAAATATCTGTTAATGACTATAAGCAAGACTACTTAAAATTGCCAAGTTAGATATGTTAATGGTACTTATGGGTGCCAAAGATAATTTTTATCTTTAAGTATATAAAGTAATAGCATTACTTAAGTTTACTTCTTTCAGCTATTTTATGGCATATCATGTTATTATTACCATAATTTATTGGATATTATGTGGATGATTTGGAAAATAATAAAAGATAAAACTTTCTTGTTGAAAATAACTCTGAATGTTAAATTAGGACAACGCTTAGATCTGACTCATGACATAATTCAAATTCATGATTCTTAGGAAAGAAACAAGCTTTAGTACATGGAAATAAATTAACAAATAGTATAATAGCAAAGTCATCTATCTATGTATCTATTTGTTTCTTTGACTTTCCATTTTCTGTTATACTCAATATGTTGCAAGGAAATGTCCCACATGTTTTCATTTCCTTTTGCAAGACAAAAAGAGAAATTTAAAATAGCTCTTTCCCCCATTTTTAGGGCAGACAAATTTGTAAAAAAGTACAGTTTCAGGAAGGAGTGATAACTGCAGCAGAATTTGTGCCAAGCAGTTACACTTATTTTTTTTTTTCAATCAAGAGATGATGTCATCAGTGCTTTTTAGTAAATGTATCATTTAAAATAATATTCTTCAGAATAGTTTTCTAATGACATACACAGTTAATTTTTATAAATTTCTCTGGGAAAATAAAGGATTCATTACAGTTGTTACAAGCTTATATGACACAGTACTCTGAGCACAGTGGGTTTTTGTCAAAGAAACAAACAGATAAGTAAAGAGAAAATAGTTCTCATATACGCATAGAATAGAAGTTTAAAGATTTATTTTAAAATGTGTGTCCTTTAGGTTTTTGTTTTTGATGACTGTAATGTGGGAGACCTGCCTTGGTATTATAGGAACTAGATGTTCTCATAAGGTCAGATCATGAGAACCAAGTTAATATGAGTTAAAATCACAGAGGACTAAGTTACAATTATTTTAATTTGTAACTAAAGCACAGCATAGTTCTTTTGGTTCAAAAGTTTATAAGCTGATGCTTTCAAGTAATGTATTTTGTTAAGTCCAATTCTAGATAATTTTTGTTTCACTTAAAAATCATTATTGGACCACAGTTTACTGGCATTCCTAAATGTCAGCAATTTATTAATCTGAAAGAACAACTGATAATTCACGATGATCTCCTCCATCCTCAGCTACCCCTAGATACTATGCTGGCAATATCTGCACCATTTTACCATTTCATTTGTACTAACGAATAGTTTTCCATCACTATCGGTATTTTTGCAGTGTCAGTTATGAGCATGTAGGATTTGGAATGGAGCGGATTTTCTGACTTCTGTGAGTGTTGAGTTTGAAATCCTCTGTCTTATCCCATCCTATCATTTTAGAATGAAAAAAAAAAAAAGGCCAGAAGAAGTGACTTACACAGTACCACTTCATTTGTAACATAATGACTGATGAAATCTAGATCTTCTAATTCACAGCCTGGGAGAAAAGTAGGAAGAAAAAAAAAAAAAACAACTTGTTACTCAATTTGGATTTTTTTCACCTGAGTTTAAAGGAAAGCCCTAATATTTTTCTGCTTTTTTTTTTCACTAATCACGTCCAGCCAGGATATGTATACCTCCAGAGCCACTGCTGAATGTAATAAGTATATCCATGAAAGTGAAAGTGTTAGTTGCTCAGTGATGTCTGACTGTGACCCCATGGACTGTAGTAGCCCGTCAGGCTCCTCTGTCCATGGGATTCTCCTGGCAAGAATACTGGAGTGGGTTGCCATTCCTTACTCCAGGGGATCTTCCTGACCCAGGGATCGAACCCAGGTGTCCTGCACTGCAGGCAGATTCTTTACCTTCTGAGCCACAAGGGAAGCCCAAAGTGCTTTAAAAAAAGAAAAACAAAAACAAACATTTTCTTCAGTTCAGTTCAGTTCAGTCGCTCAGTCGTGTCCGACTCTTTGCAACCCCATGAATCGCAAAGCAATTAAAGAAAATAGCAAGTGAATTTTAAGAGAAAGCTCAGAGAACAGAAACTCCTTGACATATAGAAGGTAATTATCATGTTGTTACAAATTCTTACTGAAATAGATGAGTAATTACACACACACACACACACATGCACTCAACATAAGGAGAGACAAGGTGAGCAGACATGGGCAGTTTTGTTAAACTTTCCAGCATTGTATAATGCATGTCAACATTTCTGCCTCTGATAACAATTCCTGCATTATCTTCTCAGCTCCCTGTAACAGTCTCCTTAAGGACCTTTTCAGCTTCCAAGTTCTCAGCACCAAAGCCAATGACACTTGCTGTAGCTTTTTTTTTTTTAATTGCCGTGTAGCATATTGCTGCAAGACCATTAATAATATTGTGAGAAGGTGCCTTGGTTGTGCTCCCTGAGGTACCAGTGGATGGGACCAGAACTGAGGATCAACTTCCAAGACAACTTCTTTCTTCCCATGTCCGATGCCTCGGGGTCCCTCGTTCGCTCTTTCACTCTTCCACTCTTAAACAGTGATGCTTAACGCCCTGGTGCTTTTCCACGTGGCCTGGACTTCCACAGCATGGCAGTATCAGGTTGTTTATACATCTGACAGTGGTTTCTTGACGTATGAGTGACAGGGAATAGAAACCGTAAGGCCGGTGAAAGTGTCCGCTTCGACTAGCGCATGATCATTTTGGTCGTATTCCACTGAGCAGAGCAATTGCAAAGTCCACTCAGATACAAGGGAACAGAGAAGTGGAATTTATTATCTGTGGCAAAGTGACATAGTCGCATTGCAGACCACATATGTTGTGAAGGCCGTCTCTAAAAAGCATGATCGCTCATCTTTGAAATTGAAATGAGTGCTTCTTTGTAGGTTCTTTTGTGTTTTAAAACCAAGGAATAAAGAGAATATCAGTGGTACAATTTAGTAGGTACATAAATTGTATCTTTTATATAATATTGATTTTATTAAAATATATTTGTTACTATAATGTTATTATTCATTACTGTGACAGGGTACTGTATCGGTTTACAGTTTTTTCTCATTTAAAGATACATTAATGTAATTTGTATGTGTGTGTTAGTCACTCAGTTATGTCTGACTCTTTGCAACCCCATGGACTGTAGCCTGCCGGGTTCCTCTGTCTATGGAGCTCTCCATACAAGAATACTAGAGTGGGTTGCCATTTCCTACTCTAGGGATCTTCCCCACCGGGGGATTGAACCCTGGTCTCCTGCTTTGCAGGCAGATTCTTTAACCATCTGAGCTACCAGGGAAGCCCTTAATGTAATTTATAAAGATCAATACTTTCTTTTTCTTTTTTGTACTGTAATATTAGTGATATAGTAATATGTTAACACTTTAATAAAGTCTCTGAATTTCTTTTTTAAAAAATTAAAAATATGATCTCTCAGACCTTTCCTGTTACTAGCTCTGGGCTGGCAAGCATCAGGGTGAGTGTGAGGCTGAAAGCAATATAAAGGGAGACCAGAGGTATGCTACTCTGGGGCAAAAGATGCCCAATCCAGTTTGTACAATGTTTGTTAAGCAAATAGAATCAAAGCAAATAAATATCATGAAAAAGATGCTGTTGTATACTTACAGAAGAAAGAAACATGGCGAGTTGATATAATGTTCCTGAACATATGTATAGCTAAAATTTAGCCTCAGATTAACATTTTTTTAAAAAAGGAAATAATGAGAAAATAGAGAAATATATGAAATATTCATTGCAGTTGAAGATTTTTAACACAGTCCCCTAAGAAACTGACTGATTAAATACATTTTAAATTAGTGGGACATCCCTGGTGGTCCAGTGGCTGGGACTCACTGCTCCAGATGCAGGGGGCCCCATTAATCCCTGGTCAGGGAGCTAGACCCCAAGTGCTACAACTAAGACCCTACAGTGAGGATCAAGGATCCAGCATGCCACAACCAGACCCAGCACAGCCAAATAAATAAATGCATAGATATTTTAAAAATAAATAAAGAAAACTAGCAAAACCTGGGAACATATGTAGGTAAGATCAATTTTTTTTAGTGTAAGCAGGAATCTAATTCAACATACCAAAATGAGTTTGCTACTCATTTTAAACTCTTATTAAACATTTATTAAAAACAAATATATCATATGCAAAACACAAAACTGATAAATTCAACCAATAAACATACAGAACTAATATCAGAATAAAATAATATATCCTTCTGAAGTCATTATTCTTGCTCTAACAAGTCAACTAAGCATTCTTGAAAATTGGGTATGCTAAAAATATCTTTGTTTTCACTCTTGAATTTAAGTGATAGGTTACAAGCTTTTAAATTTCAGTTTCTAAGTGTTTCTCTTTAATACTGACAACATAGCTCTACTGGCTATTTAGTGCCCCATGTCTCTTTTCAGAAAATTCTTGTTAGTGTAATTCTTATTTTCTGAGGTCTGTGTTGGTTGTTTTCTTTTCTATTTCTCCATAATCTTTAAAAAAAAGTCTGTTGCGGTTCATTTTATTAAATGTTACTATTGTGAGTCTAGCTGCTTATTTTTTCCAAAACATTCTGTTTGGTATTCGTATGTGTTTTTGGTTTGAGATCTATAACATTCTTTGTTATTATTAACACAAGATATTTCTTTCCATATTTTATTATCCTCCCCATCTTTCATTCTGAGATGTGTGCCTAACCTTACATGTATTCTTCATATCCAAGAGTTTGTTTCCTGATAATTTCTGGATAGTATTTCAACATTGACTGTTTCAATACTCTCATTTTATTAACATCTTAGGAATGATCATTTTTTGTATCCAGTATTTCTAATGTTTTCTTCTTCGGTTAAACTTATTAATTGCTGTAAAATAAGTCAACTCAAAACTTCATGGCTTAAAACAATAATTAGTTTATTTGCTCATGATTTTGTGGGTCAACAGTTTGGGCTGGGTTCAGCTGGATAGTTTTCCTGCTGTTCTGGTCTGGGTCATTTATTCAGGAGTCATACTTGGTGGCTAAATTAGTGTCAGATGGCCTAAGATTATCACATGCAGATTCCTTGCATCCTTTCAGAGTGCTTACACAGCAACTGTGACATTTTTTTGTTATCCCTTGGGGACTCGTAGCTTCTTGATATGATGCTTATGTAAAGAAAGAATAGCACTTTAAGTCCTAGCTTGCTCTTTTCCACCTGAAATTAGGCAATGGGAGTTTGGAGTGTGCCTTGGGTCAGAGAAACTCTAATGTTTTCCTTCTGAGTTAGCCATTCCCCAGACCTTGCCCCATCTCATAACAGCCCTGCCCAAAGTATTATTCTTAAAAAAAAAAATAAGAAATTATTTTTACCTGGAGGATAATTGCTTTACACTGTTGTGTTTTTTTCTGCCAATCATCACCAGGAATCATGCCCTCTCCATCTGGAACCCTCTTCCCACCTCCCACCCCATCCCACCCCTCTAAGTTGTCACAAAACAGCAGGCTTTGAATTCGAGTCTCCTGTGTGTCCTGCATTGGCAGGAAGATCTTTATTGCTGAGCCACCAGGAAGACTTAGCTAACAGTTAGTGCTTGCTTTAGGTGTCCTTGTCAAGCCATTAAATTCTGAGTTACAGGGAAGTTCCTCCATATCAAAAATGTCTTCTTGATATTTGTATTTTGTCCTTAGCATGGCACCTGCTCATTAATTCCCAGGGTCTACTGATAATTATGTCCTTTTCAAAATAACAACAGAATTTTTTTTCCATCAGGACATGGCTATCCTTGTTATTGGTTGAGAATCAATGAATGGGGTTTAGGAGCTGAGTTTTATATCATAAGTGGCTGTGTATCTTCAATTTAGAAAGTAATTATCTTCCTGTATTTGAGCAAATGTTAGAGCTTGAGGTTAGGCTGAGTTCAGAAATAAGGAAACAGAGCTCATCATCTTTTTGTGCATTGAGCACCGTCTGCTACATCTACCCCAGTTAGTTGTTCACTTTTGTCACAGAAAACAGTTCTGTTTCCAAGTCTGAATGAGGTATTCCTCAATACATTCATGTAGCTACCATGAGGATTCCACCGGAAAACTCACACTCAAACAACAAGAAAAAGATTTTTAACAGATGCTATAGCTGTAAGAAGCCTAAAATATGTACTAGAAATGATTCCAGAGTTCAGAGGGGCAGTCAAACTAATGCCAAATATATCACTTGTGCAAATTTGTGGTCATGACAATCATCTTAGTGAACAGAGATCTTTTTTGTTTGTTTTGGGAGTTTATCCCAAATGATTTTTACATGACAAAGTCCTCTAGAAAAGAGCAATCCTTTTATATAAAGCTTCTTCTTTTTGAGTGCTTGTTTTCCTTTTCAAGAATGTTCTGTATTGAATAGAGTAGTTTTGCAAAGGAGTGAGAGAAAAAGGGGCTTCCCAGGTGGCACTAGTGATAAAGAAGCTGCCTGCCAAAGCAAGAGACAGATTAAGAGACTAGGGTGAGATTCTTGGGTTGGGAAGATCCTCTTTAGGAGGAAATGGCAACCCACTCCAGTATTCTTGCCTGGAGAACCCCATGGGCAGAGGAGCCTGACGGGCTACAGTCCATAGAGTTGCAATGAGTCATATACAACTGAAGCGGTGTAGCACACACCCACACATGCATGAGAGAAGGTCAGATTGATTCATGAAGAATCAACGTGTTTTCCTAAAGTAACACTCCTTACACAGCCACTGGATACTCTCTGCACATCCAAGACCATCTTCTGCCGCTGCTGCTAAGTCGCCTTAGTCGTGTCCGACTCTGTGCGACCCCATAGACGGCAGCCCACCAGGCTCCCCCATCCCTGGGATCCTCCAGGCAGGAACACTGGAGTGGGTTGCCATTTCCTTCTCCTAGGTACTAATACTGATGGTATAGATTACTTTCAAAAAGACTAAAATGATTATAATTTTGATTCCCTAAAATAGGAAAAAAGTGCTCAATAATAAAATACACTAGATAAATAGACAGATGATAGATAGTTAAAGAGAAAATGAATATTCATATGTTGGACTATAATACCTTATTTTACCTAACTGGAATATACTTTCAAGAACCACCTTGTCCATTTTTTTGAAATGAAGGATTTGCCTTTCCTTAGAAAATCTAAATATTTCAAAAATGAAACATATTGTTTTTGTTACCCTTAGCAATAAGGATTTTTTATAATTTATTCTTGGTATATAGTTTTGACTCATTTTTAAAATTTTAGGCACAGAACTTGGGATTCATAACCGCATACAGATGGATAGAGGTGCTTGAAAAGAAAACCTCCTCTTGTGGAATACCAAATGTAAAATTAAAGCCTATTACTGTAAGGATAATGTGGATTAAACAATGAAATGTGGAAGTCAGTTTTCAAAGAGATTATTCAAAGATAACATTTGCACTTTCCTTAAATAATATAAAAAAATATAAATATATTTGTCCATTTCTGCCTCCAAGGGTAGAGAGTGATTTAAGGTCAGTAACTAATGCATTAAATTCTACAGCCAAAGTGACTGGTCAGTGATGAACACTTGACCAAATCAAGCAAATGATATACTGACATTATTTCTGTCAAATGTTCAAGGAGAGTCCACTGAGACAGGTATTGGCATAAAATAGGAGCCAAATGGATGCTTATCTTAAGGCTTTATGAATATGGCTAAGTGATCTATTAAGTATTATTTAAACCTATTGGACTATTCAGTAATGCTAATTTTATGGTAATATACTTTGCATATTTTCTTACAAAGGATGTTATGCTATAGGATGCATAGGGCGTATATACTATGGAATAGTACAGATAGACTAGGAAAGAAGCATCCAGAGTTTGGGGGCACGGATAGCCTCCAGAAAGGAAAAAATGAGCCTGGGGATGTTTAGGACCCTCAGAAAAAGCCAATTCTCTTTTTTCTCAGAGAAAAGCAAAACAGAAACAAATTATCTTGTATTATTTGAGCTTCTGGATTAAATTGCGCCTAAAGTACTACTCCTGTGTTTTTCAGTTTTATGAGTCGATGAGTTCAGTTTTGCCAAAGTCAGTTTGCATTGATTTATTGTCGTTTGCACATGAAAAGAGCTCTAATTGATACAACACAATTTAGAGTAATTTTATCTGACCAAACCTTATTCCAGTCAGATGGACAGCAGGTATAGGAGCAGAGAGTCCAAACTCTTCAGGTTTTGTCCTGAGTAGAATTTGCAAATGGAGAATATAGGTCATCAGCTGACCATTGGCTGTGCGTCATATCTGCCCTAAACAAACCCAGTTTTTCTGGGTTTGAATTGATTAAACTTGTTTTTTTAATTGTAGTTTTTAAAAAGTCCACATAACACGAAATTTACCCTATCAACAAATTTATAGGTGTACAGTACAGTGTAATTTATATGCACATTGTTGTAAAGTAGACCTCTAGAATTTTTCATCTTGTGTGACTGAAATTCTGTATCATTGAACAACAACTCATCTCTTCTTCCTCCCAACCCCCGGCAACAACAATTCTACTCTCTGCTTCTGTGAGATTGACTACTGTAGATACATTTTGTAAATGGAATTATCCAGTATGTCCTCCTTTGTTTAACATGACATCCTCAGGGTTTGTCTACATTTACATATGGCATGCGTTTTTCCTTAGGCTGACTGATACTCCATTGTTTATATAAATCACATGTTATTTTTTACACATTCATCTATCCATGGGCATTTAGGTTGTTTCTACCTGTTAGCTATTGTGAATAATGCAGCAGTGAAAATGGGCATGCGTGTACTTCTGTGAGATCTTGATTTCGCTTCTTTCAGATAAATACCCAGAAGTAGGATTGCTGGATTGTATGGTGCTGTGCTTAGTCACTCAGTAGTGTCTGACTCTTTGTGACCCCACGGACTATAGCCCACTGGGCTCCTCTGTCCATGGGAGTCTCCAGGCAAAGATACTGGAGTTAGTTTCCAGGCCCTCCTCCAGGAGATCTTCCCAACCCAGGGATTAAACCCAGGTCTCTTGCATTTCAGGAGGATTCTTTACAGCCTGAGCCACCAGGGAGCACAAGAAAACTGGAGTGGGCAGCCTGTCCCTTCCCCAGTGGATCTTTTCAACCCAGGAATCGAACAGGGGTCTCCGGCTTTGCAGGTAGATTCTTTACCAGCTGACCTACCAGGGAAGTTTATATTGTAAACTTATATGGTAAGTTTATATGGTAAACTTATATGGCAAGATTATATGGTAGTTCACTTAATTTTGAGAGGCAAGTCTGCACTGTTTTCAATAGAGGCTGCACCATTTGAAATTCCCATCAGTAGTATAAGGATTCCAATTTCTCCACATCCTCGCTTTTTTAAAATATATATTGACTACCCTCACAGGTGTGAGGTGATATCTCAGTGTGGTTTTGATTTACATTTCGGCACCCCACTCCAGTACTCTTGCCTGGAAAATTCCATGGATGGAGGAGCCTGGTGGGCTGCAGTCCATGGGGTCACTAGGAGTTGGACATGACTGAGCAACTTCACTGTCACTTTTCACTTTCATGCATTGGAGAAGGAAATGGCAACCCACTCCAGTGTTCTTCTCTGGAGAATCCCAGGGACAGGGGAGCCTGGTGGGCTGCCGTCTCTGGGGTCACACAGAGTCAGACACGACTGAAGTGACTTAGCAGCAGCAGTAGCAGCAGCAATAATTATTAAAAAGCAGAGACATCATTTTGTCAACAAATGTCTGTCTAGTCAAGGCTATGGTTTTTCCAATGGTCACGTATGGATGTGAGAGTTGGACCATAAAGAAGGCTGAGTGCTAAAGAACTGATGCTTTTAAACTATGGTGTTGGAGAAGACTCTTGAGAGTCCCTTGGACTGCAAGGAGATCCAACCAGTCCATCCTAAAGGAGATCAGTCCTGGGTGTTCATTGGAAGGACTGATGTTGAAGCTGCAACTCCACTACTTTGGCCACCTCATGCGAAGAGATGACTCATTAGAAAAGACCCTGATGCTGGGAAAGATTGAGGGCAGGAGGAGAAGGGGACGACAGAAGATGCGATGACTGGATAGCATCACCGACTCAATGGACATGGGTTTGGGTGGACTCCAGGAGTTGGTGATGGACAGAGAGGCCTGGCGTGCTGTGGTTTATGGGATCGCAGAGTCGGACATGAATGAACGACTGAAGTGAACTGAACTGAATAATTAGTGAGGTTGAACATCTATTTATGTATCTATTGACCATCTATTTTAAGAGTAAGACCCAACTTTGGAAAAATAAAATAATCAAAATATTATTTAGATAAATACAAAAAGATTTATATAATTTGCTTATTTTAAGAAATAAAATGTCATCACTATGTTTTAGTTGGTTATTGATGAATAACTTTTGTTTTATTGGAAAAGTCAATAGTGAGTTATAAAATAATCCATTATTTTTAAAATTCTGATTTCAGCCTAGAAGCAAATCCACACAAATTATAAGCATTATCATAAAAATCTCCATAACTGAGAATGTATAAAGAGATGATTTCATGGCCATTTTGATCATAAGGGAGCAAGCTTATGGTTAAAGTTAATTATCTGAAGATGATGATATGGGATATTGAGAGAAACTGGTTGTTGATGAAATCACTGGGCATCTGAAATTACCTTCAGAATTTTTAGTAGGTGAATAATGCATTCCATTTTTAAGTTTTGTTTTTTAATAAAATATACAACAGTTTTTCTCTAGTACACACTGAAATTTAGCTTCTGATTATGCAGCTTTTGAAATTGTGTCTAGATTTGTTTGAATTAGACTTCTGCATTTGTGAGGAAAAAACATTTCAGGAATATTGGCGTCTTGAAGAAGTACCCCATGATATGCACAGAGAAAGAAAGGATTAGGCATTAAGAACATAAAACATCAAGTGCATAATTTACAGCTAGTAGTGCCAGAAGTCACATCACCTTCATCCCACTCCTTTTCCCTAAATTAGTTTCAAGAATGATCAAATAGTAAAAATATTCTTTTGAATAAAGTCTTTGCCACAGGTTGTGTGTTGCAGAGACTTGCTGAGAGAGGAAACAGGTGGCTGGAGAAACAGAGCAGGTGGAGGAGAAGGAGGTGGTACCTACCAGTCAAGACTAAAGCAGGCTTGCGGTATTCACATGGATGTGTCCTTGAGAAACATGGGTGGGAAGGGGAAAAGCTGCAAGACACTACCCCCACCCTTTGCTTTATATTCAATCTCAGATTGTGTACTTCTTTCTGTGCCATGATACTTTCTTATTTTCTCACTCAAGGTTGGTGGTTTTGCTTATCTCAGATACGTTTAAGCTATAGAAAAGCGAAGAGGAGCAGATGAACTTATTTTCATCTATTGTTCTCTCTTACTGTTACCTAAAGACAATTTCTCATATCAGATGAGAAGGTGAATGATGAGACTGAGTATCTCATTTCACAGATGAAGAAGAAACCATGCATGGATTGCATGGGTATGTGGTGCTAATGTCTATGTATCAGTTCCATTGTTTATGTACAATCATTGATCTGTTATACCAAGCCTTGGACGGTACAAACCTTGGACCAGTGATATTACTAACCCATGGTAAGAACTTGGCTTTAGGAAAATGAAAGACAGAAAATGGCTATTTTCTGTATTATTTCCAAGCCAAATTTTGTTCAGAAAGGCAAATCTAAGGAAAAACAAAAATTAACTCATGATTGAAAACTTGATATAACATTAGATAATTCTTAATTTGAAAGACTATGTTTCTAGACTTGACATTGGACCAACAGTGATATTCTGAGCTTATCCTGAAAAAATAAAATTTTCCCAAACATACATGAAGATGGATAAAAATAGAATAATCCTAAACAAATGTTAATATGGAATAACCATCTCAACTTCTTTGACTCTTTGCCTTTTCTCTCCAAGGCAATAGTTTTTTCAACCTTTAGCTCTTCATTTTGGTCATTAAATTCATATCTCCAGAGTTACTTAGACTGCTGTATATTGGATTCTCAAAGTTAGACACTACATAATCAAAGATTTAACTACTTTGAAGAGCTAAAGATTTAACTACTTTTCGGAACACTTTCTCCTGTACTTCATCCTTTGGTGAGACTTACAGTCTATTTTTTATTATACTATATTATAGTTTTCATTCCAATCCCAAAGAAAGGCAATGCCAAAAAATGCTCAAATTACCACACAATTGCACTCATCTCACATGCTTGTAAAGTAATGTTCAAAATTCTCCAAGCCAGGCTTCAGCAGTACGTGAACCATGAACTTCCAGATTTTCAAGCTGGTTTTAGAAAAGGCAGAGGAACCAGAGATCAAATTGCCAACATCCACTGGATCATTGAAAAAGCAAGAGAGCTCCAGAAAAACATCTATTTCTGCTTTATTGACTATGCCAAAGCCCTTGACTGTGTGGATCACAATCAACTGTGGAAAATTTTGAAAGAGATGGGAATACCAGACCACCTGGCCTGCCTCTTGAGAAACCTATATGCAGGTCAGGACGCAACAGTTAGAACTGGACATGGAACAACAGACTGGTTCCAAATGGGAAAAGGAGTACGTCAAGGCTGTCTATTGTCACCCTGCTTATTTAACTTCTACGCAGAGTACATCATGAGAAACGCTGGTCTGGAAGAAGCACAAGCTGGAATCAAGATTGTCAGGAGAAATATCAATCACCTCAGATATGCAGATGATACCACCCTTATGGCAGAAAGTGAAGAGGAGCTAAAAAGCCTCTTGATGAGAGTGAAAGAGGAGAGTGAAAAAGTTGGCTTTAAAGCTCAACATTCAGAAAATGAACATCATGGCATCTGGTCCCATCACTTCATGGGAAATAGATGGGGAAACAGTGTCAGACTTTATTTTTTTGGGCTCCAAAATCACTGCAGATGGTGACTGCAGCCATGAAATTAAAAGACGCTTACTCCTTGGAAGAAAAGTTATGACCAACCTAGACGGCATATTGAAAAGCAGAGGCATTACTTTGCCAACAAAGGTCCGTCTAGTCAAGGATATGGTTTTTCCAGTGGTCATGTATGGATGCGAGAGTTGGACTGTGAATAAAGCTGAGCACCGAAGAATTGATGCTTTTGAACTGTGGCGTTGGAGAAGACTTGAGAGTCCCTTGGACTGCAAGGAGATCCAACCAGTCCATTCTAAAGGAGATCAGCCCTGGGATTTCTTTGGAAGGACTGATGCTGAAGCTGAAACTCCAGTACTTTGGCCACCTCATGTGAAGAGTTGATTCATTGGAAAAGACTCTGATGCTGGGAGGGATTGGAGGTGGGAGGAAAAGGGGATGACAGAGGATGAGATGGGTGGATGGCATCACTGACTCGATGGACGTGAGTTTGAGTGAACTCTGGAAGATGGTGATGGACAGGGAGGCCTGGCATGCTGATATTCATGGGGTCGCAAAGAGTCGGACATGACTGAGTGACTGATCTCTGCTCTGATCTGATGGTCTATTTATTTAAGCAACTAATATTTAGTGTGTAAAACAATATTATCATGGAAGTAATGTTTCACTACAAAGTCAAATAGTGTACCATGGTTATGTGTCTTTCACCTAGAATTTTTTTGTCTTCATTGGAGTTTCTGACTTTTTTTTTTGGAATGTTCCCTACATAATAAAATTACTTTTCCTTTGAAAAGTTTAATTTAGTAAGTGTTCTGGGGGAACCTTTTTATTCCCTTGATTTTCTAACCTGAGTGTGGTATATTTAGCTGCTTTTTCTTTTATTCATCTTACTTGGAACTTTAAGCAAGCTTCAAGTTGGAAGCTTCCTCATACACTTATTTACCCTAGTTTATTTCATGTTTTTAAGAATAATCTGAGTTAAAGATTATAGGAAATGAGGTACTTTTATAAGACATTTCCACTGTCAGATTTGCTTAAGAACGAATGGAAACAAGCCAGATACAATTGTGCTGTGAGATAACTGAACTCAGGACTGTGGATGGCCCTTCCACCACTCGCTATGTTCAGCTTCTACCGGCAGAAAAAGAGGCTTAGACAGCCACCAATCGGCCTTTACTTGAACAGTAATGACAATTCTGCTCTGATTTTGTGATATGGCAGTTAGCATTGTGCATGCTTGCATGTTAAGTTTCTCCAGTCTTTGTCTGACTCTGTGCTACCGTGTAGACTGTAGCCTGCCAGGCTCCTCTGTCCATGGCACTCTCCAGGCAAGAACATTGGAGTGGGTTGCCATGGGCCCTCCAGGGAATCTTCCCAACCGAAGGATCGAAAATGTTCCTTTATATCTCTAGCATTGGCAGGCAGGTTCTTTACCATGAGTGCCACCTGGGAAGCCTGCAGTTCATTTCAGTTCAGTCTCTCGGTCATGTTCATCTCTTTGTGACCTCATGAACTGCAGCATGCTAGGCTTCCCTGCCCATCATCAACTCCTGGGGTGCTTGCTCAAACTCATGACCATTGAGTTGGTGATGCCATACAACCATGTCATCCTCTGTTGTCCCCTTCTCCTCCTGCCTTCAATCTTTCCCAGCATCAGGGTCTTTTCCAGTGAGTTGATTCGTTGCATCAGGTGGCTTAACTGTTGGAGTTTCAGCTTCAGCATCAGTCCTTCCAATGAATATTCAGGACTGGTTTCCTTTAGAATTGACTGGTTTGATCTCCTTGCACTCCAAGGGACTCTCAAGAGTCTTCTCCAACACCACAGTTCAAAAGCATCAATTCTTTGGCATTCAGCCTTCTTTATGGTCCAACTTTCACATCCATACATGACTACAGGAAAAACCATAGCTTCAATGAGACAGACCTCTGTAGGTAAAGTAATGTCTCTGCTTTTCAAAATGCTGTCCAGGTTGGTCATAGCTTTTCTTCCAAAGAGCAAGCATCTTTAAATTTCATAGCTGCAGTCACCATCTGCAATGATTTTGGAACCCAGGAAAATAAAGTCTGTCACTGTTTTAATTGTTTCCCCATCTATTTGCTGTGAAGTGATGGGATCAAATGCCACGATCTTAGTTTTTGAGTGTTGAGTTTTAAGCCAGTTTTTTTACTCTCCTCTTTCATTTTAATCAAGAAGCTCTTTAGTTCTTCTTTGCTTCCTGCCATAAGCATGGCGTCATCTGCATATCTGAGGTTACTGATATTTCTCCCGGCAATCTTGACTCCAGCTTGTGCTTCATCCAGCCTGGCATTTAACATGATGTACTCTGCATAGAAGTTAGATAAGCAGGGTGACAACAGCCTTGCCATACTCCTTTTCCTATTTGGAACCAGTCTGTTGTTCCATGTCCGGTTCTAATTGTTGCTTCCTGACCTACATACAGATTTCTCAGGAGGCAGGTCAGGTGGTCTGGTATTTCCATCTCTTTCAGGATTTTCCAGTTTATCATGACCTACACAGTTAAAGGCTGTTGCATAGTCAATGAAGCAGAAATAGATGTTTTTCTGGAACTCTCTTGCTTCTTCTATGATCCACCAAATATTGGCAATTTGATCTCTGGTTCCTGTTCTAAAACCAGCTTGAACATCTGGCATTTCTTGGTTCATGTACTGTTGAAACCTGGCTTGGAGAATTTTGAGCATTACTTTGCTAGAGTGTGAGATGAGTGCAATTGTGTGGTAGTTTGAACATTCTTTGGCTTTGCCTTTCTTTGGGCTTGGAATGAAAACTGTCCTTTTCCAGTCTGGTGGCCACTGCTGAGACTTCCAAATTTTCTGGCATATTGAGTACAGCACTTTCACAGCATCAACTTTTAGAACTTGAAATAGCTCAACTGGAATTTCATCACCTCCACTAGCTTTGTTCGTTTTGAAGCTTTCTAAGGCCCACCTGACTTCAGTCCAGGATGTCTGGCTCTAGGTGAATGATCACACCATTGGGGTTAACGATAGGATAACCACTTCTCCTATAGTTCCTATTTTTCCTATAGTTCTCCTGTGTATTCTTGCCACCTCTTCTTAATATCTTCTGCTTCCGTTAGGTCCATACCATTTCTGTCCTTTATTGAGCCCATCTTTGCATGAAATGTTCCGTTGGTATCTCTAATTTTTTTGAAGAGATCTCTAGTCTTTCCCATTCTACTGTTTTCAATTTCTTTGCACTGATCACTTAGTAAGGCTTTTTATCTCTCCTTGCTATTCTTTGGAACTCTGCATTCAAATCAGTATATCTTTCCTTTTCTCCTTTGTCTTTAGCTTCTCTTCTTTTCTCAGCTATTTGTAAGGCCTCCTTAGACAGCCATTTTGCCTTTCTGCATTTATTTTTCTTGGGCATGGTCTTGCTCCCTGTCTTCTGTACAATGTCACGAACCTCGGTCCATAGTTCATCAGGCACTCTGTCTATCAGATTTAGTCCCTTAAATCTATTTGTCATTTCTACTGTATAATCATAAGGGATTTGATTTAGGTCATACATGAATGGTCTAGTCGTTTTCCCTACTTTCTTCAACCTAAGTTTGAATTAGGCAATAAAGAGTTCCTGATCTGAGCCACAGTCAGCTCCTGGTCTTGTTATTGCTGACTGTATAGAGCTTCTCCATGTTTGGCTGCAAAGAATATAATCAATCTGATTTTAGTATTGACCATCTGGTGATGCCCATGTGTAGAGTCTTGTCGTGTTGTTGGAATAGGGTTTTTGCTATGACCAGTGCGTTTTCTTATCAAAACTCTGTTAGCCTTTGCCCTGCTTCATTCTGTACTCCAAGACCAAACTTTCCTGTTACTCCAGGTGTCCCTTGACTTCCTACTTTTGCATTCTAGTCCCCCATGATGAAATGGACATCTGGTTTTTTTTTTTTTTTGGTGTTAGTTCTAGAAGGTCTTGTAGGTCATCATAGAACCTTTCAACTTCAGCTTCTTTGTCATTAGTGGTTGGTGCATAGACTTAGATTACTGTGATATTGAGTAGTTTCCCTCAGAAACAAGCAGAGATTATTCTTTCATTTTTGAGACTGCACCCAAGTACTGCAATTTGGACTCTTCTGTTGACTATGAGGGCTACTCCATTTCTTCTAAGGGATTCTTGCCCACAGTAGTAGATATAATGGTCATCTGAATTAAATTTGCCCATTTCAGTCCATTTTAGTTCACTGAATCATAAAATGTTGATGTTCACTCTTGCCATCTCCTGTTTGATCACTTCCAATTTACCTTGATTCATAGACCTAACATTCTAGGTTCCTGTGTGATATTGCTCTTCACAGCATTGGATTTTACTTCCATCACCACTCGCATCCACAACTGGGTGTTGTTTTCACTTTGGCTCCGTCTGCTCGTTATTTCTGGAGTTATTTCTCTGCTGTTCACCAGTAGTATATTGGGCACCTACCAACCTGGGGAGTTAATCTTTCAGCATCATATCTTTTTCTTTTTCATACTGTTAGCATTACCTTAATAGAAAGTTTGAAATACATTAATTCAATGGAAGAAATAATAGAAATAAATCAAAAGCAAGCAAACCAATGTGTATCTTGTCCAGTTAGGTCAAAGTAGTGAGCACACATTTAGCCTCAGGTGTCTAAACTTCTGATCTTGACCTACCTCAAGCCATGATCTTTGTTGAGCTGTGTTTTCCTTTTCCTGTAAGATGTCCTGTTTCACCAGACCAAGCACTGACATGAATCCTGCAGGTCTAAATATTCAGTCCTATTCTTTCCATGATAGTTTAATCAACAAGAAACAAAGCTATTTACCCTAAAATTTAAGATTTTTATGAGCATGAACAGGTTTCTCATGTGAATTTATAAATATTAATCAATGCTTCTTTTAACAATATTTATTTATTTATCTGACTGCACCAGATCTTGGTTGTAGCATAAAGGATCTAGCTCCCTGACTGGGAATCAAGTCCAGGTCCCTGCATTGGGATCAGGGAGTCTCAGCCATCGGACTACCAGGGAAGTCCCTAATCTATGCTTCTAAACATGGATTGTCCAACCTGACTTCAGGGCATTTTATTTCCTTGAGTTTTGTCAGAGGTGTGATTTGCACAGAAAGAAGTCAGCTTTCAACTCAGCATGATGTTCATATGTAATTATTATCAACATCCTTGGAAATAATTTCTAGGACCTGAAAGAGGAGTGCAAACCTTCATCATGTGATTTTCCTAATGGCATGCTGTTTTACCTTTTCTTTTAAAAGACTGAGGCAGGGTCCCATTGCATTGTAATTTAATGTTGTAGAGATTATTTTTTCTCGACTTTTTGAACTGAGGAAGATAAAATTCATAAATCCTATGGTATACAGGCCAGGTTGTTATGATCCTCTCCTTTTTCACATAAGTGCATGAGAGCAGGCTGGTGACCTGGGTTTGAGTCAGGTGTGAACACAGAGCTGCCCTGTGGACTGAGCCACAGATGTGTGTGCAGGGATGGTTGCTGTTCAGTCTCTAAGTTGACTCTTTCACAACCCCATGGACTATAGCGTGTCAGGCTCCTCTGTCTAATAGATTTCCCAGGCAACAATACTGGAGTGGATTGCCATTTCCTTCTCCAGGTGATCTCCCTGACCTGGGGATCGAACTTGTATCTCCTGCATTGGCAGAAGGATTCTTTACCACTGAGCCACCTTAGGCTGTGCCAACTGGAGTCCTGGGAATGCATTTCTGGTAATAGGCTAAACAAGAACCTGAGGTTTTTTCCTTTGTTGTTTGAGGCAGATGAGGATGTGGAAATAAGAGTATTTTATCCCATTGATATCCATTGCTCTTTAAACATTCTCTTTATTTTGACCAAGTGAAATTGTTAGTAGCTCAGTCATGTCCAGCTCCTGGTGACCCCGTGGATCATAGCCTGCCCGGCTCCTCTGTCCATAGGACTCTCCAGGCAAGAATACCAGAGTGGGTTACAATTTCCTTCTCCAGGGGATCTTCCTGACCCAGGGATCGAACCTGGGGTCTCTTGCATTGCAGGCAGGTTCGTTACCAACTGAGCCACCAAGAAAGGCCCATTTTGACCAAACCAAAATCTCTTTGATTGGGATAAACTCCAGAAGCTGAACTAACTCATATTATATAAATCTAATTAAATGCAGTTAACTGAAAAACCTTACCAAGTTTTTATTTGGCAGATTTAATGACTAGAGCGTTTTAATTAAGTAGAATTTTCAAGGGATATTGATAATAGTATTTGGTTTTAAATTGAGAAGAAAGTCTCTTTACCTCAAGAGAATGAAAGGAGTAAATAGAGACTGCAGTTCTTTTTTCATTAAAAAATAATCAATCACGTAGAAGTTGTTCATAGGACTTTTCAGGGTGACAGATGCCTGGTGTGTTTAAGCAATTAGCCTCTTGAGCAGGATGGCAATTTCAGGCAAGCATTGGTAGTAGATGGTTTGTGAAAAGTTGTGTGATTCAGTTATTCAACAAAACCCTTAATTGCTGCATATACTCTCATCTCATCCTGAAACTGCACAGGCAGAATGGAAATCCAAAAGTTCATGGTAAAAAATTCTTAGCAATTGGCATTTGGGCCAAGAGGTTTCTTTACATGTTTGCTCTTTTTGATATTTGCTTCTCTAATTGAAGAATTAATTACCATCAGCAGGTAACCTGCCATGTGTTAGTCATTCTTCTGAAAAGCTCAGCATTCTGTCTGCAGATGCAGTTTCATTTCTCACCACATCTGATCTTATTAATTCCCCACCCTTGCTAAGGAGAGGCGAAAAGTCATGTGTACTTCTCTGCCATACCTGCATTCTCAGAACAGAAAGCAAGACTGAAAAGATAAGTGACTTAATCGTGATATGCAGAATTAGATGATGAAGGAGTGGACATTTAGTCTCTACCCAGAGAGCTGAGATATGTGAGGGGAAGTGAGAGGACCACCATTCAGA
The DNA here is from genome assembly GCF_032405125.1 of Capricornis sumatraensis. Lineage (NCBI taxonomy): Eukaryota > Metazoa > Chordata > Mammalia > Artiodactyla > Bovidae > Capricornis > Capricornis sumatraensis. Next base: position 7,652,090 of record NC_091089.1, on the reverse strand, counting down.
GGGCTTCCTTCCAAGGCTCATGCTTTCAAAGTCACAATAGGTCTCCAATGATGCAGAAATTATAAATTTATCTTAACTTTCAATTATTGGTTTAGATAAATGAATAGATGACTTGGAGTACTGTGAATAACAATTAAATTGCATGATTGTAATAATACAACAAAATCAAGTAAATTAAAAGTTATTCTGTTTCTTCTCCTTTGCTTTAGTTTGTTTTGATCAGAATCCTTAAAATATTAAGCATTATTATTCATCATCAGTATCAAAAAATTCCTGCTTGTTTCATGTTTGATGTATTGGGGGAGTCTGATAGAAAATAAAAACTGTATTTATATGATGATGTATTCAACAAACATTATAGTCTATCAGAACATTATAAAGTTATCCTTTAACGTATTACAAAGAAAAGAGGATTTTTGAGCCTCATGCTGTAACTATGGCAACAGTGTAGGCTTAAAACAGTAGCAAACATTGTTGTAATATGAAACACATCTATTTCATACACTTTTAACATTAAAAACCACTTCACAGTTCTCTGAGCATTTGTCAAAAAGTGCTACTGTATAAATATTGATAGTTAGATTCAATAATCTCCCTGGATTTAGAGCATTTCCTCTCATATGGCGCATGGGGTGCTGGCATGCACTCATGATGTAAACTCTGACAGGGACCAAAATTTATTGAGATTGATATAGTTAATATTAAATTTTTAAAATATACCAAGTATATGTAACAACTGTTTCCCTGAAAAGCAGTTTAATTCTAAATACATCTATTATGTCTACTGAGAAGACTTTTCGTAGCCTTTAAGATGGGCATATAATTAAATGTCTTCATAGTTCTGAATGGATCGAACATTTAAAAGGGTAGGGTATATTACTCAGGCATTGGAAAGGATGAAATAATGCCTTTTTCAGCAACAGGGATGGACCTGAAGACTGTCATACTAAGTGAAGTAAGTCAGACAGAGAAAGACAAGTATCATATGATGTCTCTTATATGCAGAATCTAAAAAAATATTACAAATGAACTTATTTAGAAAACAGACTCACAGAAATAGAAAACATACTTATGGTTACCTAAGGGGAAAGGGTGCTGTTGCTGCTGCTAAGTCGATTTAGTCATGTCCGACTCTGTGCGACCACATAGATGGCAGCCCACCAGGCTCCCCCGTCCCTGGGATTCTCCAGGCAAGAACACTGGAGTAGACTGATATTTCCTTCTCCAATGCATGAAAGTGAAAAGTGAAAGTGAAGTCGCTCAGTCGTGTCCGACTCTTAGCTACCCGATGGACTGCAGCCTACCAGGCTCCTCCATCCATGGGATTTTCCAGGCAAGAGTACTGAGGTGAGGTGCCATTGTAGAGAGGGATAAATTAGTAGTTACATATACACACTAAAATATATAAGATAAATGACCAAAAAGGAGGACTTACTATATAGCACAGGGGACTCTGCTCAATATCCTGTAATAACCTAAAAGAGAAAGGAATTTGAAAATGAATAGATACATATTTATGTATAACTGAATCACTTTTTGTACACTTGAAACTAACATAACATTATTAATCAACTATATTCCAATATAAAATAAAAATTAAAAATTCCACCTGAGCAAGTCAAGACCCAGGTAATGACAAGAGCACTTAGAAATTAAAAGATGACCCCATACGCAAGACAGCAAGAGAGACACAGAGATAAAGAGCAGACTTTTGGACTCTGTGGGAGAAGGCGGGAGTGGATGGTTTGAGAAAATAGCACTGAAACATGTATATTACCATATGTGAAATAGACCGCCAGTCCAAGTTCCATGCATGAGACACGGTGCTCAGGGCTGGTGCACTGGGATGACCCTGAAGGATGGGATGGGGAGGGAGGTGGGAGGGGGGTTCAGAATGGGGGACACACGTGCACCCATGGCTGATTAATGTCAATGTATGCCAGGAGCCACTGCAGTATTGTGAAGTGATTAGCATCCAATTAAAATATATTAATTAATTTAAAAAAATTAAAGTTTGAGGAAATCAGGGAAAAAAAGGAGGAGAGAGTACCAGTGAAAACGCTCAGTGTTATTAGGCTGTATTTAATTCGGTAAAATGAAACAAATTATTTATATAATGATTATGATATTGATTTGCAAAAGAGTAATTGACATTTTTGTTAAGATAGGAAAAGTTCATTTTGTTCTAATGTGAATTCATGAGACTGTAAATTTCTTGTAATGTGGGAGATACTTGTTCACAGAGAGAATACTCTTAGCTCCAGAGAAGCAAATTTGCAATAGAGAATCAGTGATATTTTATTGGTCAGAATAAAATTTAGCATCATTAATCAGGTAATACTAAAGTGAAGTCAGAATTCTTTCTGCCCATACTTTCCATGTCACCTTTATTTTACAATCAAGTACTGAAATTTAGATAGTTCAAACTTTTAAGTGCACAATATGTTCTTGTATGGAATAATTGCAATTCAATTTACTCAATATATTCTGCATAAGTTATAGAAAATAAAGAGCATTTAGTTTTATCTATTATTTTCCTAATGACCAAAATTATGCTAATAAAATTGAGAAGCAGTAGAACAAACAATTACTTCTGAGATTCAAAACAAAGTGCTATTTTAATTAAAATAATTATCAATACAAATGGTTGCTATTTACCATTATGCACTTACTAAGAGTTCTGCTGGTCATGGGGTAGTCACTTAAAAAAAAGCATAATATAATTTCAAATTATTTTTCTTAATAAACCTGGAAGATAAATAATAACATGAATCAAAGGAAGATTATGAAAGAAGTATAGAAATTACTAAAGGTACTATCAAAATTTATCACTCAATAAAAGTGCATATTGAACATACTTTACATTGTGTTAATGGATCATAGTCAAGCTAATTAATATACCTATCACCACACATAATTACCTTTCTTTGTGTATGTGTTTGTGATAAGAACCAAAGATCTTGGCACATTTCAAGTATACAACACAATATTATTAATTATATTTACTACACTGTATGTCAGATCCCTAGAACGTTTTCTTTTTATAAGTGAAAGTTTTTATCCTTTGCCCAATATATCCCTATTTTCTCCACCTTCCAGCCCATGGCAACACCATGCTACATTTTACTCCTATCAGTTTGACTTACAAGATTCCAAATATAAATGAGATCATATGGTATTTGTCTTCCTGTGTCTGTCTTATTTCATTTAGCTTCATATCCTCCAGGTTTATTCATGGTTTGAAAAGGCGAAATGTCCTTCTTTTTCAGGGCTGCATAATATTCCATTGCAAGTATGGACCACATGTTATCCATTCATCTGTTAACAGGCATATCAGTTCAGTTCAGTTGCTCAGCCGTGTCCAATTCTTTGCGACCCCATGAACCGCAGCACGCCAGGCCTCCCTGTCGATCTCCTGGAGTTTACCCAAACTCATATCCATTGAGTCAGTGATGCCATCCAACCATCTCATCCTCTGTCATCTCCTTCTCCTCCTGCCTTCAATCTTTCCCAGCATCAGGGTCTTTTCAAATGAGTCAACTCTTCACATCACGTGGCCAAAATATCAGACTTTCAGCTTCAACATCAGTCCTTCCAATGAACACCCAGGACTGATCTCCTTTAGAATGGACTGGTTGGATCTCCTTGCAGTCCAAGGGACTCTCAAGAGTCTTCTCCAACATCACAGTTTAAAAGCATCAGTTCTTTGGTGCTCAGCTTTCTTTATAGTCCAACTCTCACATCCATACATGACCACTGGAAAAACCATAGCCTTGACTAGACGGACCTTTGTTGACAAAGTAATATCTCTGCTTTTTAATATGCCGTCTAGGTTGGTCATAACTTTCCTTCCAAGGAGTAAGCATCTTTTAATTTCATGTCTGCAATCACCATCTGCAGTGATTTTAGAGAATTGACTGCAGAAAAATAAAGTCAGCCACTGTTCCCACTGTTTCCCCATCTCTTTGCCATGAAGTGATGGGACCGGATGCCATGATCTTCGTTTTCTGAATGTTGAGTTTTAAGCCAACTTTTTCATTCTCTTCTTTCGCTTTCATCAAGAGGCTCTTTAGTTCTTCACTTTCTGCCATAAGGCTGGTGTCACCTGCATACCTGAGATTATTGCTATTTCTCCTGGCAATCTTGATTCCAGCTTGTGTTTCTTCCAGCCCAGGATTTCTCATGATGTGCTCTACAGGGTGACAATATACAGCCTTGATGTACTCCTTTTCCTATTTGGAACCAGTCTGTTGTACCATGTCCAGTTCTAACTGTTGCTTCCTGACCTGCATATAGGTTTCTCAAGAGGCAGGTCAGGTGGTCTGGTATTCCCATCTCTTTCAGAATTTTCCACAGTTTCTTGTGATCCACACAGTCAAAGGCTTTGGCATAGTCAAAAAAGCAGAAATAGATGTTTTTCTGGAACTCTCTTGCTTTTTCAATGATCCAGCAAATGTTGGCAATTTGATTTCTGGTTCCTCTGCCTGTTCTAAAACCAGCTTGAACATCTGGAAGCTCACGGTTCACGTATTGCAGAAGCCTGGTTTGGAGAATTTTGAGCATTACTTGGTAGTCTGAGCATTCTTTGGCATTGCCTTTCTTTGGCTCTTTGGCTTATGGCAATTTAAACATTCATAATAATGTCCTAGATCTTCAAGCTTTCAGCTCCTATCTCCCCAGGCTGGACCTTGAGTAAATAGGTGACAGTTATCCTTTGAATTCCGGCAATGTTGTCAGTAAAAGTAAATGTGTTAAGTGTTTTGGCAGCAAAGTCACTGAACTATAAATCTTTACTTTTTTTCTTTTTTCCATAGAGTGAGTTTAATGTATCATGGCTATTAACAATTCAAAATTTACACAGTGGATTTATCTCTTCAACATTTGGTAAATGGAGTATACTATCTGTGACAAATATTACTAATCTTTTATTTGTCTGCTGGGTGGAAGTAACACATACACCGTTCTGTAGCAGCAATATTTGATCTTAAGAAAATAATTTATGTGACTTCATGTACTTGTGGAGTATCAAAATTCATGATCCTTTTGAACCTCCCTCCCACCTCCCGCCCCATCCCACCCCTCTAGATTGATACAGAGCCCCTGTTTGAGTTTTTTGAACCATACAGCAAATTCCTGTTGGCCATCTATTTTACACATGGTCCAAAAGGGAGGGGATATATGTATACCTATGGGTGATTCATGTTGAGGTTTGACAGAAAACAACAAAATTCTGTAAAACAGTTATCCTTCAATAAAAAAATAATTTAAAAAATTCATGATTGTAATTCTAAAATATGAAATATGAGATAGTCTATTTTCATATGGAATAATACATTTCCATTTATTGGCTTATATTGAATCACCAAATTATGGATCAAAAAAAATCCTAAAATGCATTAAATAGAAAATGCAATCTGCTAAACAAGTGAAAGCATGACATGAACTCATCATAATGAATAAACCCGTCTTCATTTCCATCACCAGAATGGCACGGTTGACAAGACAAGAAAATAAATTACATTTTTACTGTTTATTTTTTGGATGAAATATTACAAATTGATTTTAATTGCATTTAATGTTATCTCTTAAAAATTATTTAAAAAAGCAAGGTACATTATCAACACAGATAATAGCAGTTTTCACTATAGAGACATAGAAATATTAATACATGATTGAGGTACTATGACTTTTAAAATAAAATTTTTATATTTCAGTAAATTTGGATGAATAGAGAAGTTGCATAGGTAGAATCATCATACCCCTCTCACGCAATTCCCTTGATATTAACATCTTGCATTACCATGGTACATTTGTCACAACTAAAAAAAAAAACAATATTTGTATACTAACTCAAGTCCACACTTGATTCCATTTCAGTCCCCTTCCCCTCATCCACGCCTTTTATTTTTGCTTCCAGGATCCAGTTCAGGATACCACATTGCACTCAGAATGTCATGATGTTTAAAAAGTAAATTCTCATAGGCAACTCTTCAGTGGAAAAATATGATTAAATCTAAAAATGTAAAAAAACCATTCAGTATGAAATCAATGCCAACTGGTGTTATGCACAAAGGTGATAGAATGAATGAGAATTATAGTCATCAGCAGACATTATATCACTCTACACTGAAGAGTTCCCTGAAAGAAAAGGACAGAAATCGATGAGACTCACATTCAATTTAGGAATGTACAATGAAATTTTAATAAAAAGGCTAAGAAATGCTTTTTACATTTAGAAGGATAGTTAAGATATAAATATCACCAAGCAAATGATCTGAGAGTTAAGTAAAATGATAAGATGGTGGGATAGCAATTTATGATACCCCTAGGTACCTAAACTCAAGAATCAATACAGTGTTCTACTGAAGGTTATACAAATGAGATTTTAGAGCCAAAGAACTGCATAGATAAGAAATAAGCAAAAAAAAAAAAAATTTGTTTATCTTCTTCAAAAATAGATTGATGCCCATCAGTCTTTGATTGACACTTGCTATAGTCAATACTCACCCTGAGTAGGTCATGCTCCTGTTGCTTTATCAATTCAGAATCTGTTTAGAATCACAGAGACAAGAAGAATTCTTGTTTTGGAGAAAAGCTGCATACCTCGGTAACCATGATTTGATGAAGCATTTAGATGCATTTGAAAGGCACATTGTTTTGATTTTTTTGTATTAATGAATAATCTATCAAGGCAGGATTAATTCATGGTGATAGCATTTGCTGTGCATCCTAGTAATAATAATTAGTAATAAATGATTTGGGCATACAAAAGTAAAAAATGTATGTAGTGTAATATATGTAGCATTTTATGCTACAATATTTCCTCATTGTTCTGAAAATAATAAAAAAAAATATGTTCTACAACAATGTTTCACCAGTGCTCTAAAAATGAGGAAAATTTTATTAAGAAATTATTTAGGAGATGCTAAGGGCTTTCCAGGTGGCTCAGTGGTAAAGAACCCCCCTGGCCAACACAGGAAATGCAAGAGACTCAGGTTGGATCCTTGGGTCAGGAAGATCCCTTAGAGAAGGAAATGGCAACCCACTCCAGTATTCTTGCCTGGGAAAACCCAAGAACAGAGGAACCTGGCGGGCTACCATTCCTGGGGTCACAAAGAGTCAGACACAACTGAGCACATATGCTTGTATGATGAAATGCTAAATGATTGGTGCTCCCAAAGCAGATACATAGATATACACTATATATATATTTTTTAAATCTTCTTTTTAGAAAAAAAATTCCATGAAGTCTTTTTCTTGAATATCTGTATGGCCCCTGAATTTTTGTTTGTTTATACAGGCAGGTGTCATTTGTTCTTTCTCTGCTCTATGTCATTATGGCTGCTCTGTGAGGTTTCATCTCTTTAACCTGGTTCTTTTTCTCCGCCTACTCTTTGAGGTTCATGGTCAGTTGATGGATGGCCTTAGCTGACAACGTCCTTTGGACGTACCTGTGGCATCTTCCACGGAGGTCTAGTCATGAAGCAGCCGGCCAGCAGGAAGCTGCCGGCTCACTGTCTAAGCACCACGGTGAGTCAATGCCTCCTGGCCTCCTGGTCAACTCAAGGCTCAGGAGAAGAGGAGCCCCATCCCACCTGGTCACTGTTTTCTCCTACGCATGTGGTCAGGAAACCCTGACCGACCGCAGTGAAAACTAGAAGTCACTACCTTTGATCGATACACAGATGTCTCAGTCCTACCGGGAACGGTCATCAGTCTGAGGTTCTCTCCTGCCTGACTCTGCCCTCTCCTCTTCTACCGAGTGAGGAAAGTGCTGGATGGGGACTGGGAGGGAACCGTCAGTCCCAGGACTTGCCTCTCTCTGCTCCATTCTGTCAAAATGTAGTGAAACAGCGGGGGTCCATCTTCCACTCCATACAGCTGAGTATCTTCCTTGAAGATAAAAGAACACTTCAACTGAGTACAGCTGGGTCCGTGATGAACTCACGAGGAAGAGCTGCATGGCTCCCTGACACGGTGGACATTGACATGATAGAGAAATAGACATGTGTTTTTCGTCAAGCCACTGTGATTTGCGGTCTTCTTCTTTATTTTTTATTATCCCTTAGCAATTGATAGGGAATATGAGAATACCTCTTTCCTCACACTTTTGTCAGCAGGTATTAAACCTTTGGAACTTTGGTAGCTGTAGATAAAAGTGGTATCTTAATGTCCTTCTTGTCTTCTTTTTTCTTATAACAAATGTGATTATTAATATTTTATGTTAATTAAAAGTGCATCCTGTTTGCAGAGAACATTGACATTTCCTTTCTCATTTTTCTATCGGTTCATTATTATCATTATTGATGTATAGTAATATAAAGTTAACAGTACCATATTTGTCAAAAGTGATTTCCTTTATTTTCATCCTTACTTTTTTCTTATATCTGTGGTAATTTTTTTGCCATGTAAGATATTACAATACTTTAGGTAATAATATTTATCTTTTAAAAATAATTCTTAATTTCTGTTTCATGCTTACAGATGTCTTGCATACTGCAGCTGTTTTCCTAATCTGTATTTTCTTCAAATATTTCATGATTTTTTTCATATAATTAGTCTTTCTCAAATTTGTTTTGATAAATCTATAAACTTGTGATTCATGATTCTTCCTCTCTAACTGGCTGCTTAATTATCACAATTTTTATTGAATAATCCATCTTTTCCATAAAGATTTAAATGACCATGTTCTGGTATTAATACTAAAATGTAAAATCAAATAAATATGACCCTCTAGACCAAACATCAGAATCTAATATTATTTATAATAGTATAGGATACCAGGTTAGGTTTTAATCCCTCAGGAAATACTTCTCATTATTAGCTCAGGCTTTACTGGGAGTGGATATTAGAGTATTCTTGAGGGAGGTGAGTAGAAAACAATCAAAGTAATAATTATTAAATGTCTAGACATAATGAAACTTTATTGTAGAAGATATTTTGCATTCTCATTTTTCTCACTTGTAGAAAATATTTGTAAGATATCTAAAATTTTCTTTAAATTTCTATTTTACCAATAAATATCTATATTATTAGTTCTTGGATATTAACTCCATAGTGTGAATTCATGTGAATTATTTACCTGCAAAACATACAACACTAGTTTTGATTCAAAATATAGTTTTCCACTTTCATACAAATTTTAAAAATTCAGACAAATAAATTACGATCGACAAGTGTTTGCATGTTGATTTGTACTGACTTTCCTTGTAAGCTTCACAGATGAGCTTATATATGACAATGGCTCATATATGATAATCTGCCTAAAAGCCCATCTCAAGTTTTTAGAAATTGCGTGAACTTTTCTTGTATGAATCTTTTTTATTCACCATCATCAATGGAGTATGATTGCTACTTGCTTAAAAGTGAAAGGATGTAATATCACACTCAGATGATTGTTTTTCAGACAAATAAAGATTCTCAAACCAGATGAAAGTGATAATAATAACATCATTAATAAAGCTTGCTTCATTCGAGGCATCTGCCAATCAAAACACTATTTAAATTTAATTGAAGAATCTGTCAGTGAGAAGGGTGTATAGAAGTTTCTGTAAGAAAATACAATTCATGAAGGGAAGTATGTAAAATAGGACTTTTGTAGGCAATGGATTAGTCTGTGAAGGTCAGAGGTCAGCTGTGGACACCTGGGTTGTGTTTTCTAAGTGAGGGGATGATGTAGGGTAATCATACGGTAATCAAACACAAGATTTTGCCCAAGCAAGTGAAATGGAATTAAGACTTCTAAAGACTATTAAGACTTCTAAATAACAATGCATAATTTAGTATCTTGCCTGCAAACCCAGTGGCTCAAACTGTGGGCTGGATAATCCCCTTGCAAAGCCCATCCCCCTGATCTCTGACCCTGATGGCCTGAGTCTACCTCCAAATTCCACAATAGGATCTTTGGCAACACAGGAACCTGTGAACGATGACCTCAAAGATGTCTTTTCCACCCCCTAAACACCCCTCTTTCTAGTCATCTCAAGAATAGGGACATCAACGATGCTCTTGAAAATCATAGAAACCAGAAATAAAACAACTTATGTGTCAAATTCTGCATGCCTCACATCAAGAAGAAATGAGTATTAATCTCCCATTGCTCCTTTCTTGACATATGACATAAAATGGGAAAGTTCATGGCTCTACCTTCTCCTAATTTTTCCCTTTAATATAGTTTCAGTTTTTCTCAACCTGCAGAGCCATAAGACTATATCCTTTTATTTTCTTCTTTCTTGAATTATTTGAGTGTGGTGGTAGCTTTTGGTTATTTTTTCAGGAAATCTCCAATGAATAAGAAGCCAATGATTTATGTTTACCCCAGCGTGGCAGTAGGCAGAGTCACTCACACACCCATTTGGGGGGGTTTTAGTTCTTGGGTCCAGCCCTACCCAGCTCTGCAGTCTTCCCCTTTTTCCTCTTCACTTTCTGGACCGTCTTGTCAAAGAAGCTATAAAAGCAAAAAAAAAAAAAAAAAGCTATAAAAGCAAATTGATGTCTCACTTTTTTCTATGCAGTTTCCTCTAGTCATTTTTTTCCCTATAAATCTGCATTGCCACTTTTCTTTTTTATTTTTCCAAATAGAGATTTACTATGGAAAGCTGAACATTGTCTTCTGTATTTTCATGTGGCATCATGTACGTTTACTTCCTACTTTTAAAATCTTGCATATTAAAACTAAAGGATGATGTGAAAAAAAAAAAAGGCATATACCTTAGGTTGCCATTTTGCAGTGTTTCAAACAAAAAGGAAAATGGGCTGTAGCGTTGAATTCTAGAAAAGGACTCAACTATTCAGCATACAGGGATGAAAGGATTCTGATTATGTAAAATGTTTGAAATCATTGTTTTTCAAAATGAAGAGAGTTTTTCTAATAGAAAACTGTATCTTGAAAATTATGAATCAATGATTACATACTAATGAAGATAGCAAATACGCAGCCTTATTCATTCAACAAATATTTACTGCACAGATGCTATGGTTCAGGCATGATTCTAAATGTTGGGGATGCATGAACCAACACGCAGAATCCTTTTCTTGTAAAGACAATGAGCATGCAGGAAGAATAGTAGATATTAAATAGGCAAGAGTACATGTGGCCATTTCCTTCTCGAGGGGATCTCCCCAACCCAGGAATCGAAGCCAGGTCTCCTGCATTGTAGGCAGATTCTTTACCAGGGAAGCCCATTAAACATTGAGGACACATGAAACACCCATCCATCCGAGAAGAGGCAGCCCAGTTCAAATGAACTCAAAAACTTGTTTACACTGAAAAGTAAACAGAAGTCATGTTTCCAGTTTGATGAAGGCAACAATGATATCAACTGGCCTGTCTCCTTCCCCCAAATGGACAGATAATCTCCGGGTCTTGTGTGCATCACTCCCCGTTGCTTTCAGAGACTGCCTCTGACCAGTTAGAAAAAATGCATCACAATCAATTTTGGGCAAATTATTACCCCTTTAGCAGGAGTGTTGGTGGCATTTGCTAAAAGCAGCTACCGGGAAGAACTTTCTTTCTCAGAACATGTGTGCAGTCACACGTCTGATTCTGCTGACAGAGCGTCTTCAGTCCTAAACTTGAAAATTTTTTTCCCTTTTTATCATCTGACTCTGTGGCACTGCCAGCTTTGATGGTTTAGGAGTGATCCATGCATTCTGAGAGATTTTGACCCCATTGTCTCTATGAGAACATCATCTCAGTCGATATTGTCTCTGGTGTGTAGATGACAAAGCTAAAACTGAGAGGAGTTTACTAAATGAGAAGCTGCTTTATGCATTGTTAAGTGTCGGAGGTGGGATTAAAACCCAAGGCATTACCACTTCAAGGAGTGCGGACTTTCCTCCAGACCAGTAGTTCCCTACTCTTCGTGTGCGTCAGAATCACTTGGAGAGTTTGTTAAAACACAGACTTCTGGGCCCCACGTCAGAGAATCTGACTCAGCAGATGTGGGTTGGGCTCAAAAATTTCTAACAAGTCCCAGGTGATGCTGATGCCACTGGTCCAGGGATCTCCCTTGGAGAGCAATGATGGAGTCCAGGCTGGCCTAGAGATTCTCTTTTGATTTTAGGAAGTTTGAACTGTGAAGTTTTCATTTTTGTTATTGTTTTTACCTATGGTCACCTGGCAGGTGTGAGTAAAGAAAAATGCAGCTCTGAGAACCATTTCTCTGCCCTGGCAGGGGTGAGGTTGAAGGAACAATCACAGACAAAGTTTTGCACTGTTGAAAAGCAACAATTGCTTCTTTTAGAATTATGGTGTGAAAGTAATTAAGCCACTCTGTCACACTGATAGTGACTTGAATAATCAACTCTCATGAGCAAACAGTTTCAAATAATTAGCATTATTTAGTCATTCTGGGTTAGTTTTTCTTGCATAATCTGTTTTAATCTGCATTTGGAATACTGGCTCAATTTTGGAATTTGGCTTGCCTGGCCATAGATATTATAAAGCTCTTAATAATCTTAGAAGACACATTGTCAAACACTTTTTATTTCACAACTGTTGAACTTAAGTGAAAATGGAAAGAAGAACAAGTCCTTTGGGTTATTTGTTCTAAAAAGAGTTATTTGCTGAAATACCCCATCTGCAGACAGACATCATTCCTAAGAATCTGAAAGATGTGTCCAGCAAAGAAACACACATTCAAATCACTTTGTAATGTAAGCATAAGTTAATTCTTTGTACCCAGTAACTTAAGAACTTAATCAGTAACTCATGAGCAATTTATTTTTTCTGATACCCTCTGGGTGGTTATTTGTGACCGTCTCTTGGACGGGGGCAAACTGAAGGTTACCTTATTTTCCTTCAGCGTGATGGAAGAAGAATACAGTTTTGAGATTTTGGGGATGAAGCAGTCCATGCTTGAGCATTATTCCCTCACATTTAATTGGTATCTTATGTTTTTCATCTCAAGTTTAAATAGTTATAAAAGATGTATTTTGCAATATTGGAGATATTGACATTATGAATCACAGCTATTTTCTTTCACCTAAATATATACCATAGATTATATACACCAGTGTCACTCAATACTCACCTAAAAACATATAGAAAAAAATTGTTCTTTAACAATTGTGAATTTTACACTGCTGCATTTTCCTCTTTGAGTTTTTAATTGCATTTTATTTTCCCTCCAGTATCCAATTCTATTATAATATGCTTTAATTTTTAAAAATATTTTACTAAGCACATATGTATGTGTGTGTATATATATATACACATATATATGTTCATATGCTACTCACACATCTGTAAGTCTATCTATATGTAACTTAAAATGTTCTGGTCAACCTAAATTGTCATCCATTTTTTCTTCTTAACTGGCGTATCATTATAATTATTTTTAGTGTTCAGATGAGGCGTCCCTGGTGGCTCAGTCGGTAAAGAATATGCCTGCAATTCAAGAGACCAGGGTTCAATCCCTGGGTCAGAAAGATCCCCTGGAGAAAGGAATGGCAACTCACTTCCAATATTCTTGCCTGAGAAATCCCATGGATAGAGGAGCCTAATGGGCTACAGCCATGGGATTGCAGAGATTCGGACATAACTGAGAGGCTAACATACAACACAACAAAACTGGATAAAGATATGATACACTTGTAAATTGTGTAAGAAGTAAAATTTTATTAGAAATGTAGCTTTTAATGAGATAGCAGGAATATACATGTATCTTGATTAAAGAGTTTTTTGACACCTCAGATAGGTTCTCTCTTTTGGACAATGGCCATAGTGAAATAGATTACTTGGTGCCTGTAATTATTAGCTGTGTGATTTGGGAAAGTCAATTAACATCAGCTTCAACTTTCTTATCTACAATGTTCTAAACACTATGATCATGGCATCCGGTCCCATCACTTCATGACAAATAGATGGAGAAACGATGGAAACAGTGACAGACTTTATTTTCTTGGGTTCCAAAATCACTGCAGATGGTGACTGCTGCCATGAAATTAAAAGACACCTGCTCCTTGGAAGAAAAGCTCTGACAAACCCAGGCAGTATATTAAGAAATAGAGACATTACTTTGCCAACAAAGGTCCATATAGTCAAAGCTATGGTTTTTCCAGTAGTCACAATATGGACATGGAAATAGTATTTATTTCACAAGGTTTCTATGAATACTATGTGAGTTAATTTAAGAAAAGTACTTAGAACAAAGCCTAGTACATACTTTGGTGGTACATGTTTTACCTGTTGTTATGATTAATGCTCTTATGAAACTTCTACTTGGTCCAAGCCCCATCCTTACCCCCTTTACTGGGCTAGTAACCACTTTTTCATTAGCCTTCTGCTCAATTTTTATTCAGGATGGTTGCAAATAGAATTGTGGACAGTGGCAGCTGATCTGGGCTGAAAGAGCTCTCACATACCACCTAATATGATCATAATGATGGTCATCATTCTGTAACTACATGGACATCACCATCAGCAAAGAACTTAAAGGAATCCGTTCACTATATGGTTAATGCAGAGGAAACTGAGGACTGATTGTAAGTTCTACCCTCCAAAATCAGTCTCCATAAAAGCTCTTGAATGACCAATTGAAATCTACATCTCAGTGAAAATACTCATTCACTTCTCCAGTAGATTAAACTAGACCTCTTCTTCATTACTGTTTTTATACTACACTACTTATTAGGTCTACAAAACTACTCATTTTTTTTTATCAGAAGAAGTGATAGCTTACTCAGAATCCTTCAACAAGAATTTCAAGGACATCGTTTCACAAGATTTGGACATGATTCAGTTGGACAAATACAAAAAGTTTTAGCATTCACTCCTGGGGCTTCCCAGGTGGCTCAGTGATAAAGAATCCACCTGCAGGAGCTGCAGGAGATGTGGGTTTGATTTCTGGGTCAGGAAGATCCCCTGGAGGAGGAAATGGTAACCCACTCCAGTATTTTTGCCTGGGAAATTATATGGACAGAGGAGCCTGGTAGGTTAAAATCCATGAGGTCACAAAGACTTGGACACGACTGAGCTACTGAGCATGTGTGAGCAAAAGGCATTGAATATACTGCCTTCTATATATCAAGAGTCCTTGCTGAATATTTCTGTATATATTTAAAGATTTCCACACCTCTTCAATTTCCATTTAAAATATCACAACTTGAAAAATAATCCTGTTAGCATTTTGAAAGCAGGACAATGCGGCTCCTTCCTGTTCTAATTGATCGTGAATCATTTTGGATGGTTGTTCTCCATATGGATATGCATTTCTGTTAAATGTAACAGCTTAATCTGTTCATAGACTCCCTCCAAATGAAATTCAGCCTGAAATAAATAAACCCATCAAAAATAAGTATAATACATGTGAAACTGACTCCACAAATCAGAAGAATTAGGCTTTTATGACCTAACGATGTATAGTTCTTTAAAAGGCTCTCTGTTCTTACTAGAACTGAAAAATAATACTGTTTTTCTCAAATCTATGGGAAAGAGATAATACGTTTATGTGAAATTGATAATAAAATGTAGCATAGCAATAGAAAAATCCTTTTTATGATTAAAGTGAGGCACGTAAAATAAATTGTGTGGGTTTTTTTTTTCCTTTCCATAAATTGCTTTGGCTTAGAGTTCCCAGATATATTGGAGGTACTCATTCAGAATTTTGAGAAGCAGTACATGTTATCTCACTTTAACTTAAATTTAGTGTATTTAAGGAGTATATGGAGAAGGCAATGGCAACCCACGCCAGTACTCTTGCCTGGAAAATCCGATGGACAGAGGTGGGCTGCAGTCCATGGGGTCGCGAAGAGTCGGACACGACTGAGCGACTTCACTTTCACTTTTCACTTTCATGCATTGGAGAAAGAAATGGCAACCCACTCCAGCGTTCTTGCCTGGAGAATCCCAGGGATGGCAGAGCCTGGTGGGCTGCCGTCGGTGGGGTCGCACAGAGTTGGACACGACTGAAGCGACACAGCAGCAGTAGCAGCAGCAAGGAGTATATGGGGTTTCCCTGGTTGCTCAAATGGTAAAGATCACCTGTCAGTGCAGGTGATTCAGGTTCAATCCCTGAGTCAAGAAGCTGGCCTGAAGAAGGAAATGGCTACCCACTCCAGTATTCTTGCCTGGAGAATTTTATGGACAGAGGAGCCTGGAGGGCTACAGTCCATGAGATTGCAAAGTGTCAGACATGACTGAACAGCTAACACTTTCACTTCATGGTATCTCTTTCACTCTTTGTATGAAATCACACACACACACACACACACACACACACACTCACACACACTTTCTATAGAGAATTTGAAATCCTTCAACAGAGGACTGAGACTTTAGTTTTTAGAGATATCCAAGAAAAAGAATAAAAGTAAGATATTTTGAGCTGGAACTCCCCAGATGGCTCGGTGGTAAAGAATCCACCTGCCAATGCAAGAGACACAAGATATCTAAGTCTGACCCCTGAGTCAGGAAGATCCCCTGGGGGAAGAAATGGCAACTTACTCCAGCATTCTTGCCTGGGAAATCCTCATGGACAGAGGATCCTAGAGGGCTACAGTCCATGGGGTTGAAGAGAGTTGGGCACAACCAAGGGACTGAGCTTGCACCCACATTTTTGGTTCATAAGGTCTTTGAAGTATCATGCAAGATATGTGACCACCCATTCTATGAAGATGCATGATAAACAAATAAGCAAAGCAAGAATTTCCATCCTTTTTCTGGAAATGTAGAAATCCACCTTCTCTGCCTTCTTCTATAAGAATTACTGAGAAGTTTGGTTTATGACATTAAACAATAGTCAAAGCAGATCCGTGGGAGGACAACCTTCTGTTTGCTAGGGCCAAATCAAGCTCTTGCTTATTTTTCACTCTCATGGTAGTTTCTGTCAATGAATAGCAGAAAAATTGGTAAGATTTTATATGAAAATAGCATTTTATTCATATTATAAGCAGTCAAAAATAAGGGACCATGAAGGTGACTCAACCACTAATTGAAGTTCATTGGATATCTGTTAAAACTGCTGTATGAGCACAAGGCCTTGGACATGAGAAATCTGGTAATACTCTAATGTTAACAGCATTCTTGTCTTTATTTTCTTTATTCGTCACTGTTTCCTCTGGGTAGAATATTTAATACTCGAACTTATTATTAGAAAAGCACATGGCAAACCTATAGGCCTCCAGAAGACCGTTGTTATACATGTGGTAAGGTTCAGAATTACCTCTCCTGATTCAGAAGTGCAGAGGTGAGTTTGACCAAGAAAGGGAAGTAGCAAAAATGTGGCCAGGCAAATCCAGACAGTCCACACAGAGGTGGGACTTAGCCTGAAAGCCCTGCTGGGAGCAGAACTGAAATGCTGAGAGATGAAAAAAGGGAGGCACCAGGGGGAAACATCCATGCTCTTTCAAGCATTTGCCTTCAATAGATATTAGGAATCTATATCACTCATGACACTCCATGATGTCTTGATTGAAGTCTTTATAGAATTACAATAAATCGCCCCTGACAGCGTTTAAAGAAATAGCTACCCAGTGATGAAGCTGAGGTGCCAATACTTTGTTCACCTGATGTAGAGAGCTGACTCACTGGAAAAGACCCTGATGCTGGGAAAGATTGCGGGCAGGAAGAGAAGGGGGTGACAGAGGATGAGATGGTTGGATGGCATCACCGACTCAATGGACATGGGTCTGAGCAAACTTGGGGAGATAGTGAAGGACAGGAAGCCCGGTGTGCTGCAGTTTATGGGGTCACAAAGAGTTGGATATGACTTAGCAACTGAACAACAACACTATTACATAATTAATTTCCTCACACAAAACTCCCCATTATTGAAAACTGCAAAAACACAGTAGAGAAAAAATCATTTTTATTGTATTAAAAATATCTTTAATTTAGTTATTTAGGGACTTCCCTGGTGGTCCAGTGGTTAAGACCCTATGTGCCAATGCAGAGCGTCCGGGTTTGATACCTGGTCAGGGAACTAGATCCCACATGCCGTAACTAAAGATCCCACACTCTGCAGCAACAAGAAGATCAAGAAAAGGATCCCACGTGTGTTAACAAGACTGAAGACCCCAAGTGCCACACTAAACCCACCACAGACAAAGAAATACATATTTAAAAGATTTGTTATTTAACAAATTGGAAGCAGTAGTAGTCAAGATTCCACTTCTTGTACAAAATATTTCTATGTTAGTCAAATATATAGTGAAGTCGCTTAGTCGTGTCTGACTCTTTGCGACCCCATTGACTGTAGCCTACCAGACTCCTCAGTCCGTGGGATTTTCCAGGCAAGAATACTGGAGTGGGTTGCCATTTCCTTCTCCAGGGGGATCTTTCTGACCCAGGGATTGAAGCCGGGTCTCCTGCATTTAGGCAGACACTTTACCGTCTGCGCTACTGGGAAAGCCCTATGGTCAAATATATAAGGACATGATAAATGTTTGTACATAATGTGTGCTGTGTACTCAGTCACTCAGTCATGTCCAATTCTTTGCAACCCCCTGGACTGTAGCCTGCCAGACCCCTCTGTGCATGGAATTTTCCAGGAAAGAATACTGGAGTGGGCCATTCACGGAAGTTTTCAACCCGAGGATGGAACCCATGTCTCCTCCACTGGCAGGTGGATATTTACCACTGCACCACCTGGGAAGCCCTGTTGAAGAGCTAATTCAACACACTAATACAGAATTTAACTTTAGAGCTGATAAGGCACTTATCCTGAGTTTGATAATTTCAAGGATATTATCATGAGTATAGTCCAGGGTGGACTAGCTTTTGCATTTACTTCTTAGGCCTCAAGCGTCTGTTGTATTCCTCATCTTGTCAGCTTGCTTTGCCTTTTCTATGTTTGCATGAACATTCAAGGTTATTTATTTCCATTTTTTCTCATGATCATTTTCATTTTCTAAGGAATTATCACACTCAAGATGTTTTAATGGCATCACTAGGGTTCCTTTTTATTCAAAGGACAAAATATTGCTGTTGACAGCATCACCAGCGTATTCTTTCAAACTGCTCTTTTAGGTCCATAGATATTTCACATGTTAATTGCAGATTTAAAATTCAGCACACCCATGAGAGAGGAATCGTAAACTCAAAGATGCTGTGACAGGGATGGGGTAAATTGTTCTTGTCTTCAGCAGTCAATTTTAATCAGTGATTGTAAACAGCATATTAATATTTTCCTCTGAGATTTTACATGTCAGGAACTCTTTTAAATTCTGTTTTTCTCTTAGCCTTATATATTTTGAGGCTATCTGATTAGGTGCAAACATATTTAGACTTTTTATATATTCCTAACATGTTGATTTTTTCATATTATAAAACATTTCTATCTCAATAATCTTTTCTTAAAAAATATTGAATCCATTTTTTTTGTATATTGTTGCCAGCTTTCTTTTGTTTCATACTTGCAACATATATGTTTTGCAATATTTTTATTTTCACCTTCTATCTGTAGTTTTATGTTTAAAGTTTATCTTATAAGAAACTTATAGGAGATTTACTGTAAAATCTAACCCAGTAAGGCTAAAGTTTTAATTGGACAATTTTGCTCATTTATATTTAATGTCATTACATTGTATGTGCATAAGTCTACCATCTTATCTGCACTTTTACATCTCAACTATTTCTTTTCTCCTAGTTTTCAAATAATTAAATTTTATTGTATTTCATTTTCTTCCTCTATTATACATTATTTTACTAAATTTTAGGGTTTGATATTGAAATTATAAATCCACCATTAACATTAGAATCCAATATATAGACTTATTATTTAAATTTTTACTTGGAAGATAATTGCTTTACAATGTTGTGTTGGTTTCTGCTTATATAGTAGAATTTTAACACTTAGTCATTGTAAGGACCTTAAAATAATTTAACTCTTGTTTTATTCTCAAACCAACTCTTATATTTTTGTGCGATTATCATCAGCTATTTTACTGTTCTGTATATTTGTGTATCTAAGACTTTATCATTAATATTTTATTCAAACAGTAATCATTTAGACAAGTCCACATATTTACTTTCAGTAGGCTCTGTACTCCTTGTGGCAAATCTGTGATTCAAGGTCATTTTTCCTTCTGGGGTCATTTTGCTTCTGTCTGAAGAACCCTCTAATTATTCCCTTTACATGCACATCTCCTGTTCACTAATTCTCTAAATTTTCATTTACTTAAACAGTTAGAACTGGACATGGAACAACAGAATGGTTCCAAATAGGAAAAGGAGTACGTCAAGGCTGTATATTGTCACCCTGCTTATTTAACTTCTATGCAGAGTACATCATGAGAAATGCTGGGCTGGAAGAAGCACAAGCTGGAATCAAGATTGTCAGGAGAAATATCAATAACCTCAGATATGCAGATGACACCACCCTTATGGCAGAAGGTGAAGAGGAGCTAAAAAGCCTCTTGATGAAAGTGAAAGAGGAGAGTGAAAAAGTTGGCTTAAAGCTCAACATTCAGAAAATGAAGGTCATGGCATCCAGTCCCATCACTTCATGAGAAATATATGGGGAAACAGTGGAAACAGTGTCAGACTTTATTTTTTGGGGCTCCAAAATCACTGCAGATAGTGACTGCAGCCATGAAATTAAAAGACGCTTACTCCTTGGAAGAAAAGTTATGACTAACCTAGATAGCATATTCAAAAGCAGAGACATTACTTTGGCGACTAAGGTCCGTTTAGTCCAGGCTATGGTTTTTCCTGTGGTCATATATGGATGTGAGAGTTGGACTGTGAAGAAGGCTGAGAGCCGAAGAATTGATGCTTTAGAACTGTGATGTTGGAGAAGACTCTTGAGAGTCCCTTGGACAAGGAGATCCAACCAGTCCATTCTGAAGGAGATCATTCTTTGGAAGGAATGATGCTAAAGCTGAAGCTCCAGTACTTTGGCCACCTCATGCGAAGAGTTGACTCATTGGAAAAGACTCTGATGTTGGGAGAGACTGGGGGCAGGAGGAGAAGGGGACGACCCAGGATGAGATGGCATCACAGACTAGATGGACGTGAGTCTGAGTGACCTCCGGGAGATGGTGATGGACAGGGAGGCCTGACGTGCTGTGATTCATGGGGTCGCAAAGAGTTGGACACGACTGAGCGACTGAACTGAACTGAACTGAACTGAAAATGTACTCTTTTGCCTCTCTAAAAAAAAGAATATATTATATATATATATATATATATAAATTAATTTACTTATTTATTTGACTGCCCCAGGTCTTAGTTGAGGACTGTGCAATCTACTTCCCCAATCAGTAGTTGAATCAGTAGTTGAGCCCCCTGCATTGGGAGCTCAAAGTCTTAGCCACTGGACCACCTTTCTTTCTTGGAAAGCATTTTTGATACATATAGAACTGGATGCGCAGTATATTTGTTTTGTACTTTGAATGTAATTATCCATTTTCTTAAACGTTTTATTGTTGCTGGTTGAGAAGTTTGTGTTTCTCTGGATGCTTTTAAGAATCTTCGGGTTAAATTTTAAGTTTTACTGTGCTATGCCTGTGTGGTTTTCTTTATATTTACCCTATTTGACTATTCTTAGGCTTTTCTAGTTTAGATTGTCTACCTGTGACAATCTTCCTTTTGTATTAGAAATATAAGCAACATATTTGTGAATGTTTTTCTTTCATATTTGTTATTTACACATGTATTTCTTACTGTTTGTACTTGTTGAAACATAATTGCTAAGCAAGCATCTTATTTATTATTCACTCTCATTTTCTTGCCACAGATTTTAAAAAATAATTTGCATAGAATTACTTGAAATTTAAGATTTTAGGTAAAACAAAATTACAATGCTGGGGATGCAGGTTTGATAGCTGGTTGAAGAACTAAGATCCCACATGCTAATGGCACTAAGCTTGCACGCCACAGCGGAAGTTACCCTGTGATGCGACCGAGACCCAAGGCAGCCAAACAAACAAACCAACAAACATTTAAAAGAAAATAATATATCGAACTTCTTCATTTAAGGAACTCAGCAGATGAAATGCAAATGTACTATCAGT
Source organism: Capricornis sumatraensis (assembly GCF_032405125.1). NCBI lineage: Eukaryota > Metazoa > Chordata > Mammalia > Artiodactyla > Bovidae > Capricornis > Capricornis sumatraensis. Next base: position 7,630,133 of record NC_091089.1, on the reverse strand, counting down.
TCAGTTCAGTCACTCAGTCATGTCTGACTCTTTGTGACCCCATGAATCACAGCACGCCAGGCCTCCCTGTCCATCACCAACTCCCGGAGTTCACTCAATCTCATGTCCATCAAGTCAGTGATGCCATCCAGCCATCTCATCCTCTGTCGTCCCCTTCTCCTCCTGTCCCCAATCCCTCCCGGCATCAGAGTCTTTTCCAATGAGTCAACTCTTCGCATGAGGTGGCCAAAGTACTGGAGTTTCCTCTTTAGCATTATTCCCTCCAAAGAACACCCAGGACTGATTTCCTTTAGAATGGCCTGGCTGGATCTCCTTGCAGTCCAAGGGACTCTCAGGAGTCTTTTCCAACACCACAGTTCTAAGGCATCAATTCTTCGGCACTCAGCTTTCTTCACAGTCCAACTCTCACATCCATACATGACCACTGGAAAAACCATAGTCTTGACTAGATGGACCTTTGCTGGCAAAGTAATGTCTCTGCTTTTGAATATGCTATCTAGGTTGGTCATAACTTTCCTTCCAGGGAGTAAGCATCTTTTAATTTCATGGCTGCAGTCACCATCTGCAGTGATTTTGGAGCCCCAGAAAATAAAGTCTGACACTGTTTCCACTGTTTCCCAATCTATTTGCCATGAAGTGATGGGACCAGATGCCATGATCTTCGTTTTCTGAATGTTGAGCTTTAAGCCAACTTTTTCACTCTCTTCTTTCACTTTCATCAAGAGGCTTCTTAGTTCCTCTTCACTTTCTGCCATAAGGGTGGTGTCATCTGCATATCAGAGGTTATTGATATTTCTACCAGCAATCTTGATTCCAGCTTGTGCTTCTTCCAGCCCAGCATTTCTCATGATGTACTCTGCATAGAAGTTAAATAAGCAGGGTGACAATATACAGCCTTGACATACTCCTTTTCCTATTTGGAACCAGTCTGTTGTTCCATGTCCAGTTCTAACTGTTGCTTCTTGACCTGCATACAGATTTGTCAAAAGGTAGGTCAGGTGGTCTGGTATGGCCATCTCTTTCAGGATTTTCCACAGTTTATTGTGATCCACATAGTCAGATTCTTTAGAAAACTCATAATTAACAAGCGAACATATACAAAGGCATTATAATGTAGACGGGGTTTGGAGTAATCATTTTAGTACTTGGTGTCGTTATCCTGAAAATGTGGTTACAGAGACAAATGATAAATAATGCTTTTTTGTTAATAGTTTTACAATATGATATTTCAACTTTCAATCACCCAGTAGTCAAAGTTCAAATTTATAGATTATAACTAAGGAAGATATAAAAAGATACCACAGCATTTGTCAAAGTAGTATTTCTTTTGGTTTAAAGGAATTTTTAGTCCAGTTAATAAGTTGATCATGGAACATGTAAGAGATGGAGAGGGCAAAAGAAGAGCTGGAAATTGCATGCATCTTTGAGGATATTTTGAAAATGAATCATAAATCATTCCATATGCTTGTTATTCTAAAAAGTATTTTTTCAGTAGAGCAATTGCTTGTAGAATTATAAAATAACAAGTTGATATATACAATTAACACATTTATGCTTATTTTAGAAACAGTTTTCTAAGTTGAACTCTAAACATGATTGTTATTCTTGTTTTATACACATCTTACTTTTTGAGACATCACTTTAATTATATTTTATTTTTTCTTTAGAAATTTCATTTTCTGTGCACAGAGTCTTCTTCATCTATTTCCAACTGTGCAAGTATAGAAGAATTGACGTGAATATGCTACCAGTGAAAACAGGCTCATACAGAAAGATGTCTGCAGACAAATGTATAATTTGGATAATTTTTGTTGCTGTGTCAGATGTCTCTAAGACCATCGCTACACGTGATGACTCCTTGGATTCAGCATATCATCATATTCACAGTTATGATTTATTACAGTGAAAGGACACAAAATAAACTCAGCAAAGGGGGAAAAGGGGGAACATGGGGGATTCTAGGTGCAAGGAGGGCTTCCCAGGTGGTGCTAACTATAAAGAATCTGCCTGCCAGTGCAGGAGACATAAGATACATGGGTTTGACCCCTGGGTTGGGAAGATCCCCTGGAGGAGGGCATGGCAACCCACTCCAATATTCTTGCCTGGAGAATCCCACAGACAGACAAACCTGGCAGGCTACAGTCCATGGAGTCACAAAGAGTCATATACAACTGAAGCAACCTAGCACACAGCACACTAGGTGCAAGGAACACAAGTTCTCGCCTGGCGGGAAGATGACACAGGATTCCTTCCGTCCCTCAGCAGCTAGATGGGACAACACAGGAAACAGTCTACAAGGGGACTCGCTAGCCACTCAGCCCAGTGATTTTTATGGAGCACTGGTCACATGCACACTCTTCTGGCATGTACCAAATTCCCAGGCTCTCGAAAGGAAAGCAATTTCAGTCTAAACTATAGTATTTGCTCAAGGCGTCTAGGCACAGTTTGTTACTCTTATCACAGAACAGTTCTGAAATCCAAGCTCCCAGACATCATCCAAAGGTCAGTCTTATAAGCAGGACTTCCTAAGGATGAAGTCTCAGTCCTTCTAGGTTAATCTTTTTCTGCAGAGTCCCTTTAATTGTGTGGTCTTGTTTTACTTGTGATTTAAGGTCAGTTCACACGGGATACTCATTTAAGCCATTACAGATACATCGATGAACTTAACGGTGAAGAAACAATAGTTATTTTCTTATATCATTTTAAAGAGATTTCTTATATCATTTTAAAACCAGAGAACAGGTTTTGTGTTTTTTGGTGATTATCAGAATATGATATTAAAACTTTCATTCATAAATCACTAATCACTGAGCTTTTCTCAAGCATGTCTTTTACACAAAAGTAATTCAGCTTCAGTTTTAAGAAAGAATTTCTTTTCTGGATATATTTGTGAAAACTATTTAACGACTCCAAGTCAAATATGATGGTTGCATTCAGGACTTTTTTTTTAAGTAGTGATATATATATATATACACACACATATATACATATATTACAGAGAAGGCAATGGCACCCTACTCCAGTACTCTTGCCTGGAAACTCCCATGGATGGAGGAGCCTGGTAGGCTGCAGTCCATGGGGTCGCAAAGAGTCAGACACGACTGAGTGACTTCATTTTCACTTTTCACTTTCATGCATTGGAGAAGGAAATGGCAACCCACTCCAGTGTTCTTGCCTGGAGAATCCCAGGGACGGGGATGGGGCCATCTATGGGGTCACACAGAGTTGGACACGACTGAAGTGACTTAGCAGCAGCAGCAGCATACATATTTTACATATATATTATATAGATAATGGCTAAATTTATATCAATAAGAATAAATTTATGTCACTAAGAATATTTCAAACATTTACAGAACAAATCAACCACAATCTCTGCATAGAAGAATAAGTCCTGATTTATTTGTTATTTATTTTTGTGACATATCATTATAGAGTTTTAGAAGTTCAAGCTCTCAAATTACTGTATGATACTGACTGCATGATCTTCATATAAATGTCTCCTCGGATGAGGTATTTATTTTTTACTTTGACCTTTTAAGTCAGGATAACTCTGATTATAATTATTCTCTTCATGTAACTGAAGTCAAAGAGGTACTTAAAATCTCAATATTAATCTCTCCAGCAACATTAAATTTTAGCAAGCCATTCTTTGGTCCCTAAATAGGGCTAAATATTCTTAAGAAGGAAGCATGAGTGACAAGCATTAAGCTAGTTAGGAACATACGCATTTCTATCTGAATCGTTAATGCTAGCTGCTATAACATTTAAATTACAAAATCTAACCAGTTAAATACAACAGTGCTTATTTCTTCCTTATACAATACCCCACATGAGTCTGGCAATTTTCACAAATATTTGGGTTATTTTCATCATAGGTTTCATCACCATTTCACCCTGAGCTCTCTTACAGGCATTGCCTAGAGAGAAAAAGGCAACAACGCCAGGACACTGGGTTTTCAACCCATCAGCCCCGGAATGACAGCACCATCATGCACCGTCCATTCCCCACACTGGCACTGTGGCTGAAACCCAACTTCAAGTGGTCAGCATGGTCTTTCCCACAGCTGCTCCTAAAGTCCCTTTTCTTCTTTTCAAATGTCGAACAAAAATTCCCTTTACTTCTTTTTCTGATCACTTACTCGTTGTGATTTTTTTTATTCAATGGACACTTAGGAAGAAATGTAGACATTGAAAAAGATAATTACCCAGTCCATGGGAATAATCGTCATGACAGAAGTTCCAATAATCTGCATAGAAATAGAGGCAGCAGTGTTGCCCACAAAGGGAGAACCTGGCCCAGAGGAGATGTCATTTATACTAAAGTCCCACAAAAAAGTCTTCTCTTCTGACACTGATATTCCACTTGAGAGATATTTTGCCCAGAGTTCAGCCCAGTGAGGCTTCTGTTGCTGTGGTCAGCACCAACAGGCCTGTTCTTTATGCAGAGAATGGGAGCATCTAGGCTGAGGGTTGAGAGATGAGTGCTTTCACTGTAGCCTCCAGGATGACCTTGAAACAGTGCAGAGACTAAGCTGTTTGGTACGATTCCAGAAGAATCTCCATAAAATCAAATATAACAGTATATGACATAATTTCCAGGCTCCCTGCTCTCTGTTCCCCTAAGTGAAATCATGTCCTAGCCAAAGTGGTTTTCCAGATGTCAGACAGTTCCGCTCTCTTTTACATCCATCTGCTGCTCAAACTACCACACTGCCCTCTTCTATCCAGGTTTTAGTTTTCTTTACGAGGAAATTTAAATCCTACATCATCACATATGCTTTGCTGCTGCTGCTGCTAAGTCGCTTCAGTCGTGTCTGACTCTGTGCGACCCCGTAGACGGCAGCCCATCAGGCTTCCCCGTCCCTGGGATTCTCCAGGCAAGAACACTGGAGTGGGTGGCCATTTCCTTCTCCAATGCATGAAACTGAAAAATGAAAGTGAAGTCACTCAGTCGTGTCCGACTCTTCGCTACTCCATGGACTGCAGCTACCAGGCTCCTCCATCCATGGGATTTTCCAGGCAAGAGTGCTGGAGTGGGTTGCCATTGCCTTCTCCACACATATGGTTTCCTTACTGTAAAATTTTTCTCAGCTCTTATGACTTCTAAATACTAGCTTTTGAATTTTCTTTCCAGCCTAAACTCTGTTTTTTTCCCACGTTAGATTAAAATGAAGTATGAGAACATTATTCATAATAGCCCTTCAATGGGTATTGAATAAATAGTCATTTCTTCAAATTTAGCTATATATATTTGAAATATTGTCTAATTTAGATCAAAACTTAGATTTTGGTTCAATATTTATGTTATACTTATATCTGTCTCTGTATTGAAAACCTTAAAAGAAGTAGCCAGCTATATCATTTAGTATTTCAATATTAATATTTTGATACAATGCTGTAAGTGCTATTTTTACTGGCGTAGTCATTACTCTTTGAAGAGTCATAGATGTTCCTCTATAAGTTCTCAGGTTTTGCAATGGTCAGCATAATTCACTACACGCAAAGAAAGTTATATACCTGAGAAAGACAATATAAAATCAGTATTTTTATTAAACCAAAACAACATGAAGTCACACAAGAAATTATAATTTGCAAAATTCAAGAAAAAATAAAATGTAAAGAAAGCTAACATTTCAGTTGATAGATGGAGTTTTGGCACTGGTGAATTAAGAATTCAAGAGCAAATAACGCATCGCTCTCTACTGTTAAATGACTTAGTAGCCATTTTAAACTCCCCTTTACTCACACTTCTCAAAATCAAGTGTGGGTTTTTAACTTGTATAATTCAGAATGATAATGGGGATAAAAAATAGGCAAGAAAATTTCGTGCTTTTGTTCTTTCTTGATTCTGCATGCCATTTACAGTAAATGATGCATCTGTAATACATTTCCTACATTTGCAGCACTATTTCATTGGGGTTCAGGAAGGGTTATCCTAAAATGTGCCACAGTGATATATTATTATTATTATTTTAATTTTAATTTTTACTTTATTTTACTTTACAATACTGTGTTGGTTTTGCCATACATTGACATGAATCCACCACGGGTGTACATGCGATCCCAAACATGAACCCCCCTCCCACCTCCCTCCCCATAACATCCCTCTGGGTCATCCCCGTGCACCAGCCCCAAGCATGCTGCATCCTGCATCGGACGTAGACTGGCGATGCGATTCTTACATGATAGTATACATGTTTCAATGCCATTCTCCCAAATCATCCCACCCTCTCCCTCTCCCTCGGAGTCCAAAAGTCCGCTATACACATCTGTGTCTTTTTTGCTGTCTTGCCTACAGGGTCATCATTGCCATCTTTCTAAATTCCATATACATGTGTTAGTATACTGTATTGGTGTTTTTCTTTCTGGCTTACTTCTCTCTGTATAATCGGCTCCAGTTTCATCCATCTCATCAGAACTGATTCAAATGTATTCTTTTTAATGGCTGAGTAATACTCCATCGTGTATATGTACCACAGCTTTTTTATCCATTCATCTGCTGATATTATTTTTAAAGTTACTTAAGAAATAGCCAATGCAAGAGGGACACTCTGACCCTCCATACTGTCTTCCTGAAAGCAGGAAATTAATCATAATAGCCCCAAACTGGAAACAACACAGATGTCCATCAACACTTGAACGGACAGACAACCCATACAATTGAGTCATACTCAACCACAAAAAGGAACCAAATAGTGAGTGATCCGTGAAACAAGACGAATGGAATGTAAAATATTCATGCTGCATGAAAGAAAGAAATCAGTTACCAAGTGGTGTGCCTATCAGGTATATTATGTGCATCACGCATTCCAAATGATTCTATTTATGTGAAATGCAAACTAGCCTGTAATGACAATGAAAGAGCAATTGACTGTTTCTGGAGGCAGAGGAAGGGGCAGACCACAAAGGGGCACGTGGAATGTTTTGAGGGAGACGGAACCATTCAGCAACTGGTGGTCTGCCGGGTGGGACAGCTGTCAGAACTCACTGAACTGAATACTCTAGAAGGCTGTTCTCTCTGCCTGCTGCACAGGGCTTCTGTCTCGGGTGCAGGTGGATGGTTTTGCCATTGTGTGTAGTAGACGGCCCTTTGCATTTACATGCTTCTCTTTCTAGTGAGATTCTGAGAAAGAATGGGAGCTATTGACCTTTCCATAGGAATGTTTTATCCAGATCCATATAACACACTGTTTTGTTGTTCAATCACTAAGCTAGGTCCGACTCTTTGTGACCCCATGGACTGCAGTACACCAGCCTTCCCTGTCTTTCACCATCTCCCAGAGTTTGCTCAAACTCATGTCCATTGAGGTGGTGATGTGATCCAACCATTTCATCCTCTGTCACCCCCTTCTCTTGCCTTCAACTCTTGCCCAACATCAGGATCTTTTCCAATGAGTCAGCTCTTCTCACCAGGTGGCCAACACACTGTTTGGAACATGCTTATTAAAGCAAACTAGATATTCGGGGATACACAAAGCAAGGTTCCTGTCCTGGAGGAATTTGGGGACTGATGCAGAGAGAGCTAACCTGGTGGTGGGTGGGGAGGCTTCAGGAGCTGCTTGACGGGCTTCACTGATGGCTCAGTTGGTAAAGAATCCACCTGCCATGGAGGAGACTCTGGTTCAGTTCCTGGGTCAGGAAGATCCACTGGAGAAGGGACAGGCTACCCACTCCAGTACTCTTGGGCTTCCCTGGTGGCTCAGCTGGTAAAGAATCCTCCTGCAATGCGGGAGACCTGGATTCAGTCTCTGGGTTGGGAAGATCTCCTGGAGAAGGCAAAGGCTACCTACTCCAGTATTCTGCCCTGGAGAATTTCATGGACTGTATAGTCCATGGGGTTGCAAAGAGTCAGACATGACTGAGTGACTTTCACTTCACTTTTACTGACTGGTTGGCACAGGTGCTAAATGAGAGCAGAAAGTAATGATTCTTCAAGGTCAAGCTCAAATTCCACTTCATTCTTGAAAGCTTCCCCAAGTCTCACAGAGAATTTCTTTCTTTCAGCTTTTATAGCACTTATAGATTGTAGCATATGTTTGGTCTGAGGAGACGCTGTGAACAATGTAGTTTTCCTGTTTGCTTGCCTTATCTCCTACAGAAATGCAAGTTCGAGATGAGCTGAGAGCTTCTTTATAGTTCTCTGTATCTGCAATAGCCCATTATGTATTTAGGTGGAATCCAGTAACCATTTCTTTCTGACTTCTATGCTTCCTTAATGATATTAATAATAACTCCTTTTATACGAAACAGCCTCTGATATGTTCGAAAGGCTGATCTGCCAAAATGCATTATAAATAGCATGACATATAAAAAGATATATGTGGCTTAAGGTCAGAGTAATTACACTTATATTAACCCTCCTGTCTTGATTTAAGATAACTGTGAAACTCTCCTAATGAAGCCTGGCATTTGAATCAGCTTTTGTGGTATAATTATCCTTAAGTAAATATTTTATGTAAGTTTGCAGCAGAGGAACTATATTTAGTCATGGGTCTATGATAAAAATACCAACACTCCTGCACAAATTTCAAAAGGCAAACTAAAATTAACTTTCTTTTTATAAATAAAAATTTAACATAAACTATATATCCACTAAGTTCTGCATTCTTTTTGGTAACCTATGGCATTTGGGAGACAAAATACTTAATAGCAGCTCCTGATATTGCTTGATTTTAGTAATGGTCATGACTTACAACCAGTGGTACCTATGGGAGGAATTTCTAAAAGATGCAAAAAGGGCATCTGGGTTTTTAGAAATGCAGCCTTGTTGAGCATAATGGCTCTTAAACCACTGTCTCCTAGCTTCAAATTCATCCTGGTGTATTTTGCTTTGTCAGACAAGAGCTGGCTTCTACAAACCACATTACTCGTTAGACAGACACAGGCACCCCTTCTCTGAGCTCCTGAGTGAAGGTCCTGGAGAGACAGGACCCTTCTTAGACTTCACATCCCAGCTCAAAGGCCCATCTTTGAAACATCTAAATTCAAATATTCTAAATTCCTGCCCTTTCTTCTTTCAACTTTTTAAGAAGTAGCTTCTTCTGGGAACTTCCCTGGTGGTCCAGTGGCTAAGACTCCACACTATCAATGCAGGGGACCGGGGTTCCATCCCTGGTCAAGGAACTGATCCTATATGCTAAAGCTGAAGATCTCAAGTGCCACAACTAAAACCAGGTGCAACCAAATAAATAACTAAATTATTTATATATATATATATATATATATATATATATATATATTCAGTTCAGTTCAGTTGCTCAGTCGTGTCCAACTCTTTGCGACCCCATGAATCGCAGCACACCAGGCCTCCTTGTCCATTACCAACTCCCAGAGTTCACTCAAACTCACATCCATCGAGTCGGTGATGCCATCCAGCCATCTCATCCTCTGTCATCCCCTTTTCCTCCTGCCCCCAATCCCTTCCAGCATCAGAGTCTTTTCCAATGAATCAACTCTTCACATGAGGTGGCCAAAGTACTGGAGTTCCAGCTTCAGCATCAGTCCTTCCAAAGAACACCCAGGACTGATCTCCCTTAGAATGGACTGGTTGGATCTCCTTGCAGTCCAAGGGACTCTCAAGAGTCTTCAACACCACAGTTCAAAAGCATCAATTCTTTGGCGCTCAGCTTTCTTCACAGTCCAACTCTCACATCCATACATGACTACTATATATATATATATATGGGCTTCCCTAGTGGCTCAGATGGTAAAGCGTCTGCCTGCAATGTAGGAGACCTGGGTTTGATCCCTGGGTCGGAATGATCCCCTAGATAAGGAAATAGCAACTCACTCCAGGATCTTGCCTGGAGAATTAAATGGACAGAGGAGCCTTGCAGGCTATAGTCTATGGGCTGCGAAGAGTTGGACACGACTGAGCGACTACCCCCCCAACACACACATATACACATAATTTAAATATATATATATATATATATATATATAATATGTATATGCATATAAAGTAGCTACTGGCATATGATGATATCTCAGAGCTGCTTTTTTGCCTTCTTAAATCTCATAAACTAGGTAATGATTATGTGCATATTAAACTTCCTAACTTCTGTTAAAACAACTGGTGTGGCTTCAGTGCCCTCATTGGACCATGACTGATCCATCTAAACAGGCCTCCTGCAGATGGACTGAGTGTATGGCTCTTGGGTACTTTGCTAGCAGAGTTCATATAGTCAAAGCTATGGTTTTTCCAGTAGTCATGTGTGGATGTGAGTTGAGCCATAAAGAAGGCTGAGTGCTGAATAATTGATGTTTTTGAACTGTGGTGCTGAATAAGACTCTTGAGAGTCCCTTGGACTACAAAGAGATCAAACTGGTCAATCCTAAAGGAAATCAACCTGACTATTCATTGGAAGGACTGATGCTGAAGCTGAAGGTCCAATACTTTGGCCACTTGCTGCTTGAAGAGCCAACTCATTGGAAAAGACTCGGTTGCTGGGAAAGATTGAAGGCAAAAGGAGAAGAGGGCAGCAGAGGATGAGATAGAATCACCAGCTCAATGGACATAAACTGAAGCAAACTCTGGAAGATAGTTAAGGACAGGGGAGCCCAGCATGCTGCATCCACGAAGTCTCAGAGTCAGACGTGACTTAGTGACTGAACAACAACAAAAACTTGAGTTCTACTAGATAGCTTTTGTAAACAGTGTGGGTCCATTACAAGGACGGAACACTGGAGTCACTCAGATGTGGGTTCAAATCCTTTTTCTTCCTGTCATCGTGACACTGGAAAAGTTATCAGACTTCTTGTTCCTTTCATGTGTAACAAATTTACTTTATGTTTCCCAAATAGCAGATAAGTACAAAAAGGAAATGTGCATGAAAGCTCTGTGTACACATGCTTGGCAAATAGTAGGCTGTCCAGTCATCCTTTCTGTAATTGGAAATTGCTACTTCCTGAATAAATATGTATTGTCCTTTGTTATTTCTACAAGAGGTTATAATACCTCCATGCTTATAAGTTACAGATGTATGTTTGAACTCAAGTAGGAGCGCAAGCACATCTCAGCAGACTGTTCACTTCTGTGTTGCATGGCCTTTAGGAAAGTCTCCACAATATTATTGTGTTATGAACATTTAATGTATTTCTTTTAACCACCATGAGGTCCTTGAGGGCAGAGTCATGTGTCCTTGGTGTGTCTGCCATTTGTATTCAGGCTTCATCACATTGGTTGGCACCCACCCTAAATTAGCTGATACCTCCAGGTCTTAAATTAAAAGCCTGTTACATGCCAGTTTAATTTGATGCTACAATTTCTGTTTGAAGTGATAGTTGGGTTAACTTGAGCTCCTGGATTGATGTTCAGACTCTTTTCTGCCTTGGGTCTCTGCCTTGTCTTTATCTGGATGGCAAAAGCCCTTTATAACCTCTTGGGCTAAGGACATTTTTTCAATTTGTCCAGCACATTTAGGGAGACTAAAAGGTAACATTAAATCTGGATCTCATGGTGTTCATCCTTTAATAGTCACTACGTGGACCCGATATTTAAGGAGTGAGGGATTATGCTCCACCTCCATAGGTGGAGTGTCTACATCCATCATTTGGAATTCTCCTGAAATTCAGAGGTTTTTCAAGCATGAGAGATTCTCAGATTGTTATTCCCCTTTAGTCAGTTTCCAGAGCGCCGAGTCATTGTTATCAATTAGCGTGTGTGTGGGTGTGGGTGTGTGTGCTCAGGTGGGTCTGCCTCTTTGCAACCTTATGGATTGTTGCCCACCAGGCTCCTCAGTCTGTGGACTTTTCCAGCTGAGAATACTGGAGTGGGTTGCTATTTCCTCCGCCATGGGATCTTCCTGACCCAGTAATCAAAACCAAGTTTCTTGCATCTCCTGCATTGGCAGTCAAATTCTCTACACAGAGCCACCAGGGAGGCCCAGGATTCTGTAGACTCTGGATTAGCTTGGTTTTCAAAACAAATAATCTTTAAATGAGCCCTTGACACATTATTTCCTATGATGACTTTTCTGAAATCAAAATGTAGCTACTTCTGGCATGAGATTCATATTCTGCTTTGAGAGACTGAATCTCCATGCTAGCTCATCCCAGAGCAAACATGAGAAAATCAAATACCTTTCTGTGTCCGTAAACATCCATCAGACAACAGAAGCAATTTATGTATCATCAAATATGCCTTTGGCTAACACTGCATGTGTATTACTGGAGAGATAAGATAAAGCTGAACAATATAAAAGTGAAGAGCAGCATAAAAATGAGTCCTGTGAGTGACAAGGCTGTAGAGGGAAGGCACAGGGTGGGCTGGGAGGTGAGTTAAACATTCCTCTTACTAAGGAGTGGGAGCAGCTTAAAGGTGGGTAAGAGACACGGCAGAGAATATTGAAGGAAACACTGGATACGGAGAGGGAGCGTGAGAACTGTTTGCAGGTCACTGCGGTAATAAGACACCCATTCATCCAACTAATGTGCTTTGAGCATCTTCCACTGAAGGGCTAGTGGATGGATTTGGCAAATTATAACAGATGAGTTCAGCCGGGTTAGTGCCCATTTACAGAGGTCTTAAGAGTCTGAATTCCCTCTTGTACCTCTTAACATGCAGTTACAAATTGCAGTTAATCATCAAAACAGTCCCCAAAATTTACTGCTGCTATCATCCCCATTAAAAAAAAAAATACTTCTCTATGCTCTTTAAAAAATATATTATTTATCTTTATTTATTTGACTGTACCGGGCGGGTCTTTAGCTGTGTGCAGGCTCTTAGTTGCTGGTCAAGTTCCCTGACCAGCAATTGAACCCAGGCCTCCTGAATCTTAATGAGGCTTAACCACTGGGCCGCCAGGGAAGTCCCTTGAGCCGTGCTTGGAAGTCATCAAAGTTGAGCCTTATATTTGGTTCAACTCTTTTGATGAACCTGAAAAGAAAATTCAGTTAAATTGTTTAGATTTCAAATAATCATTTTCAACAGTTTGAAGTGTATGTTCTATTAAAAAATCAGCTCATTCATTATTTAATCATTAAATGTCTAATTAATTCTTTTATGGATTGACAAATTTATATCATGTACCTAGTGCATGCATCACAAATCAGTCCTTTATCTAGACAGTCCATATGGAAAATAAAACTTTAATATTCATTGACATATAACTTTGAACAACTAAAGGTTTATCCTGGAATATCTATAGATTTTTAAAACAAGGAAAAATAATCATGTAGCTTAATATAACATATATTTAATATATATACTTTTTCTAGTTATCTCTTTTAAAAGACATTTATATAAGTAAAATTTTGTACTTATCTAATCAGAAAAAAAATCTAACCTGGAAAAAACTTGTGATCTTAATGAACTTTAACATCCTATTTGAAATATACTTGCTAATCATTTATGAGACTGATAAATATATTTTGTTCAAAAGAAATTGCTTTGTAAATAATATTTTAGGTCCAAAAATAGGTTATGAAATTATACAATTTTAGTGTTGGAAGAGACCTTTGGGTTTGTTTTTGTTTGATTGTTTGTTTTTGTTTTTTATCCTTATGTAATTATGTTAAGTATTCGAGCATCATTTGAAAGACAAACTGTGGGTTGTTTTTTTTTTTTTTTAATGTTGCCCTTTCATCAGTTCTGTATATTTTCTGGAAATGCACACTTCCAAATTTTTCTAAACATCAAGACAGTGTAGAGGCAAACTGTGCCATGTATCATGAACCGCTTTGACTGAGACAGAGATAACCACAGGCTGCCCGTTCTGTGTGGGTTCCGGAGCAGGGGGAGGCTCTGTAGCAAGTTCAGGCTGCATCAGGGCTGCGCCAAACCTCCAGCAGTGCCAAGGTCACTCCAAGCACCTGTGGTAAACATGGCTTTGTATTAGAATCACTGCACATACCTCTCAGATTCTGGAACCAATCTGTACCCTCCCCTGCATATAATGTTTCCTTTTTGAGAAACAGTTTCTGACCTTGTAGAAACTGAATACTTAGCTATGCACACTCAGGTGACCGTGTGAGCTGGGCATCCATCCTAAACCACTGCAGTCTGACCCACCTACTCGTATGTATGGGTGTGTACAGCAACGCTCTATCATCAGATAGGAAAGTGTGTAAGACACCGAACTCAGACAGGTCAGGGGTACAAGTGAGCTGTGAGAGCAGGTGGCCCAGAGCCCTTCAACCAAACATGGTTACGTCACTGCCTCTCTCTCACCCAGCCGCTGCGCGCGATGTTCCTCCCGGCACCACAGTCTGTGGATCCACCACCCTGACATTCCACACAGCAATGTGTTGACTCACATAGCTTATTTCACGATGAAAGAAATGCATCCTTAGAGCTGTACAGTCTCAGTTTGAACCTCTGTGAAGACCTGAATGAAACAAGCAAAATAATAAAAACCTGTGAAGGTCCAGGAGAAAAAAAGTTTCTAGACAGAGAGATGAATCAGTGCAAAGAATGAGATTGATGGGTTCAGGCAAAATCCAAAATGGAAACCACTGGGTCTGGAGTGAACTGCGTGAATACAAGTAATTTCGAAATAAGTTTAGGCTAAGAGATAGGGGCTAAATCATGGAGTGATTTTTAAATCATGATAAGGTGTGTGGGTTTTATTATTCCAAGCCATTGCATGTTTCCGTTTTGCTCTGTTCTGTTTAGGTCAACCCCACATCTTTCTCTTTCATGGGATAAAAATTTCAAATTATTTCACCAAAAAACCAAGATAATGGCTGACTACTCTCCAGGGAGATCCTATTCTAATAGTCAGAACATAAGTCCACACATAGAGTTCTCCTCCTCTGTACTTATGAGAAGATGCTCTGCCGCTGTATTCTCTAAAGAAAACACAAGTTAATACAGCGTAATGCTCACTAAGCTTGGGGCATATGCGTCTAAGAGAAAAGAGGGTAAACATGTCTTAAGCCTCCAGTCTTAAGCCCTAGATAGAAGGGGTATAAGGGGTTGCCTAGTATTTCACACATTTTTACATTTCTTTTAGTCAATAAAGTGGTTGATAAATTATTTAAAGGACTGGTTCTGCATTATGCATGGAGACAGATTCCATGGTTCAGTCGAACATCAAATAAGTGTTGGAATTTGCGGCAGTGCTCATCGTTTCCTAATACCTGCATTCTGAGTAACAGTGGGAGCAGCTTGGCTCCAATTCGGAACATAAATTCCCAGATCGCTCCACACAGGTTTGTTGATGCCAGAGCACTTGACGTTTATAAGGAGCACGTCTGTGGTGGTTACTATCTGGTAGGTCTTTTCTGAGGGCTTTGCCTTTAATACCACTGATTTCTCATAACAAACTAATGTGACCATTATGATCATAATTTTCTCATAGATGGAAAGACTGAGGCACAAAGATGTTAAGTCCCTAGCCCAAGACCACATAGGTGAGAAATGGAATATTTCCTGCTAGTCAGTAAATAAAAGAAGTCACAGCCATCAGCAATTGTAGCCACCATGGATGGTGAGCCAGTGAGCCCCGCCAACGTTCAGGAAGGAAAGTAATACCTGCCATCTAGCAGCCACCAGACTGCAGCCACTCCCTATAGTGAGCCCTGGAGACAAGCAGGATGCGGAAAAGTTAGTGCAAGTGTGTGTTCTCAACACAGAGTGAGGCCAAACAAACTGAAACATAAGAGTTTGGAGCAGAGAAAGGTTAAATTCAGGGCCATGCAAGGAGACAGGTGATTCATGCCCTAAAACGTCCTGAAGCATTTTTTTTTTCTTTTAATTTTCTTGGCAGCAGTGCATTTTTAAAAGCTAGGTTGGGGAGGGGGGCAGGTCGCAGGGTCTATAATGAGCTTGTGCACATTTCTCTGATTGACTGATGGGGAGGGAGCAAGGGGATGTCACAGGGGTTATTTCTCAGCCCTTAGGCTCTTGGAGGCCTGGGGCTGTCTGCGCAAGGTCATCAAATAGTTAACATCTTACATTTGATGGGTTGTTTTCCTATCTGTGAAACAACTCAGGAATATGCATCAGATATTGTTATCTAATTGCTTCAGAGAGGAGCTAAGCAGAGGATATGAGGGAGGGTCAGTCCTTGGCATGACCCGTACCGTAGGCTTCTGCTCAGTTACAAAAACAGAGGATGGGCACTTCCTGGTGGTCCAGTGGTTAAGAACCCACCTTGCAATGCAAAGGATGGAAGTTCAATTCCTGGTCTGGGAACTAACCATGCTGTGGAACAACTAAGCCAGAGTGCCACGCTAGAGAGTCCATGTGCCACAGTGAAAGACCCCACATGCCACAACTAAGACTGATGCAACCCAGTAAATAAATGTTTAAAACAAACAAACAAACAAACAAAACAGGATACTGGCTCCGGAGAGCTGAGGGGCATATTAAAGGAATGATTTCAGTTAACCCAGACTCTTATATGTTCCTATACATAGTTCAGTTCAGTTCAGTCGCTCAGTCATGTCCAACTCTTTGCAGTGCCACGGACTGCAGCACACCAGGCCTCCCAGTCCATTGCCAACTCTTGGAATTTACTCAAACTCATGCCCATCGAGTTAGTGTTGCCATCCAACCATCTCATCCTCTGTTGTCCCTTTCTCCTCCTGCCTTCAAGCTTTCCCAGCATCAGGGTCTTTTCTAAGGAGTCAGTTCTTTACATTAGGTGGCGAAAATATTGGAGTTTCAGCTTCAGCATCAGTTCTGCCAATGAATATTCAGGACTGATTTCCTTTAGGATGGACTGGTTGGATCTCCTTGCTATCCAAGGGACTCTCAAGAGTCTTCTCCAACACCACAGTTCAAAAGCATCAATTCATCAGTGCTCAGCTTTCTTTATTGTCCAACTCTCACATCCATACATGACTACTGGAAAAAAAACATAGCTTTGATTAGATGGACCTTTGTTGGCAATGTAATGTCTCTGCTTTTGAATATGCTGTCTAGGTTGGTCATAGCTTGTCTTCCAAGGAGCAAGCGTCTTTTAATTTCATGGCTGCAGTCACCATCTGCAGTGATTTTGGAGCTCAAATAATAATAATAATAATAATGATAGTCTCACGGTTTCCATTATTTTCACATCTATTTGCCATGGAGGATGGGACCTGATGCCATGATCTTAGTTTTCTGAATGTTGAGTTTCAAGCCAACTTTTCACTCTCTTTCACTTCATAGAAAAATGCTAAATTCTTTAACTTAAACAGAGTTGGTTTCTTTAATTATCTGCAATCCTTCGATGTTCCCTACTACCTGCCCTTTGTTGCAAAACTCCTATTATCCTAGCTCCCCCCTCCCCTCCTTGGAGCAGTTTCACAGAGTGTCTGAAATGCTGTCTTCTAAGTTCCAGTCCTCATTTTGCCCCAATAAAACTTAACTCACAACTCTCACATGCAATTTTTATTTTTAAATCAGCACAGGTTACAAGTGTATGATTCAGAGCTCCTTGATTTCTCCAAATCCAGCAAAGAGAATGCAGATTTGCTTTTAAGTGTAGCACTGATGTTTTAAAAAATAAGCATGAGTAGTGACCAATGGCTTTAGAATTTTAAAGCTTTGTTGACTTTTAAACCATAATTCATCTTAACAAAGATGTGAGAAGCAGTATGTTTGAAACAGAAGCAGTCAGAGAATCTTATTCAGGAGAATCTACTACAAAAACACCACTGATTGTTTTTTTGTTTGTTTGTTTTCAGTGAAAAAGCCACTGACTGGCTGTCTTCAGGAAAAGATTACTCCTTAATTTCTTCTCTTAGAAAATAAAGTGCCCTCATGCAGCAACGATCATCTTTTATGATGCTTTGTTTCTGTGATTTGAGTTTTGCTTGTTTTCCCAGTTTTTCCTGAGGTTGACATTTAAGCTTTAGAAGCAAGATAACAGAAATATAATGTTAATCTATGCATTTCATGAGATTTAAACTTGGAGAATGCTATGAATGCTAACTATTGATTCATCAATTAATTACAGTCAATTTATAGACTCTGGAGAAGGAAATGGCCACCCACTCCAATATTCTGGCCTGGAGAATTCCAGACACTGGTGTGGTGTGCCTAGATATTCCTGTGAGATGAACTAAGCTGGCTGGTCTGTGATACTGAAGACTAAGTAGTCCTGGCCAGTAAGGTCCAGGAGTTAGGGCATCCTGGGCTCTTCTGCATCTTCTCTGGGCTCGTCTCATTAGCATTTTACTGTCTTTATGCTGCTGTCGGACTTATCCGGTGGCACTAGTGGGAAAGAACCCACCTGCCAGTGCAGAAGATGGGCAACATGGGTTTGATTCCTGGGTCGGGAAGATCCCCCTGAGGAGGACATGGCAATCCATTCCAGTATTATTGCCTGGAGAATCCCATGGACAGAAGAGCCTGGCTGCTACAGTCTGTAGGGTCACATAGAGTCAGACATGACTGAATTGACTTAGCATGCTGGCTTTGAGCTGCCCACATGCAATTGCTCTAACATCACAACCTACTGTTCAATTGCTGCCTTATTCCCCACCGCCCTTGCAAATCCCCTATTCAAATGTGCCCTGAAGTCATAGACACACTTTTTTACCACAGTCCAATGAAATGATGGCAAGAGAGGACTTGAGATGGATATCACTGAATTTCAGACAAAACTCCTTAGAAGAATAACTTGAATATATCCATATTATCAATATAAGACTCCTTCAGAATGAGGAACGTAGGTAAACATCAGTACATTTCCTGGAAATGGATGTTAACAGAGACTAATTATGCCAAATTAGTTATTCATTACTAAACAAGTAATCCCCTGACCTGAATGTCACCCAGGTCTTACCTCTTGTTTGTGTGATCTTGGGCAACTCATGTGAGTCTCCTTTACTTTTATTTATTTATTTGGCTGTGCCAGGTCTTGAGGTATCTGGGATCTTATTTCCCTGCATGCATGCTAAGTTGCTTCAGTCATGTCCAACTCTTTGGGACCCCATGGACTGTAGTCTGCCAGGTTCCTCTGTCCATGGGATTCTGCAGGAAAGAATACTGGAGTGGGTTGCTGTGTCCTCTTCCAGGGGATCTTCCTGATGCAGAGATTGAACTCATGTGTCTTATGTCTCCTGTATTGCCAGGCAGGTTCTTTATCACTAGCGTCACCTGGGAAGCCCAGGGATCAAACCAGGATCTCTTGCATTGGGAGCATGGAGTTTTAGCCACTTGACCATTAGGGAAGGCCCTGAAAATCATTTAATCATTTCCTTGAATGCATTTGAAACAAATAAAAATCTTTCATATTTTAATATAAAACAATTATTTGCACCAATGATGTTAATAAGCTAGAGATTTAACAGTCACAGAAATAAAATTTTGCCATGTCAAAGAGAGTTTAATCAAGTAATTCCTAGAGCAGGAACCCATCAAATTAAGTACATTAGCTGAAATAATATTGAATTAGAATAAGTAAATCACTTGAATATAATGAATATTCTTTAAAACATTAGATCAACTAATTACACCCCTTTCCAACCCTCTTATAATAGCTGGCTATTCTTATACCATCCTAAACACTCTCAAACAGTTTACCCATCTTCACAACTCTATTTTTTTTCCTCACTGATGTATATTAAATCTGCTAGTACATAGAAATGAAGCACAGATATATTTTGAAGTCTTCAAGGCATTTTAGATGTAAGTAGCTTAAAATATGGGAGAGGGCAATGGCACCCCACTCCAGTACTCTTGCCTGAAAAATCCCATGGACAGAGGAGCCTGGAAGGCTGCAGTCCATGGGGTCGCTAAGGGTCGGACACGACTGAGCGACTTCACTTTCACTTTTCACTTTCCTGAATTGGAAAAGGAAATGGTAACTCACTCCAGTGTTCTTGCCTGGAGAATCCCAGGGACGGGGGAGCCTGGTGGGCTGCTGTCTATGGGGTAGCCCAGAGTCGGACATGACTGAAGCGACTTAGCAGCAGCAGCAGCAGCAACCTGAAATATGAGAACACAAAAATGGTCCTGGAAGATATATGGAAAGAAGCGAGTTTTACTTTAACCAAAAAAGCACAAGAGCATTGGCTCTCCTCCAAGTTTCATGAAGTCCCTCTGAAGCAGGTCAGAAGAGGTGCAAGAATACAAAAAGATCTTCATGACCCTGATAACCATGATGGTGTGATCACTCACCTAGAGCAAGACATCCTAGAATGCAAAGTCAAGTGGGTCTTAGGAAGCATCACTACAAACAAAGCTAGTGGAGGTGATAGAATTCCAGTTGAGTTATCTCAAATCCCAAAAGATGATGCTGTGAAAGTGCTGCACTCAATATGTCAGCAAATTCAGAAAACTCAGCAGTGGCCACAGGACTGGAAAAGGTCAGTTTTCATTCCAATCCCAAAGAAAGGCAATGTCAAAGAATGCTCACACTACCACACAATTGCACTGATCTCACACCCTAGCAAAGTAATGCTCAAAATTCTCCAAGCCAGGCTTCAACAATATGTGAACCATGAACTTCCAGATGTTCAAGCTGGTTTTAGAAAAGGCAGAGGAACCAGAGATCAAATTGCCAACATCCACTGGATCAAAAATGCAAGAGAGTTCCAGAAAAACATACTTTTGCTTTATTGACTATGCCAAAGCCTTTGACTGTGTGGATCACAGCAAACCGTGAAAAATTCTTAAACAGATGAGAATACCAGACAACCTTACCTGCCTCCTGAGAAATCTTTATGCAGGTCAAGAAGAAACAGTTACAACTGGACATGGAACAACAGACTGGTTCCAAATTGGGAAAGGAGTACGTCAAGGCTGTATATTGTCACCCTGCTTATGTAACTTACATGCAGAGTACATCATGCGAAATGCCAGGCTGGATGAAGCACAGGCTGGAAACGAGATTGGCGGGAAAAATATCAATAACCTCGGATATGCAGATGACACCACTCTTATGGCAGAAAGTGAAGAACTAAAGAGCTTCTTGATGAAAGTGAAAGAGGAGAGTGAAAAAGCTGGCTTAAAACTCAACATACAGAAAACTAATATCATGGCATCTGGTTCCATCACTTCATGGCAAATAGATGGGGAAACAATGGAAACAGTGGCAGACTTTATTTCTGGGGGCTCCAAAATCACTGCAGATGGTGACTGCAGCCATGAAATGAAAAGATACTTGCTCCTTGGAAGAAAAGCTATGACTAACCTAGAGAGAATACTATGAAGCAGAGACATTACTTTGCCAACAGAGGTCTATCTAGTCAAAGCTATGGTTTTTCCAGTAGTCATTTATGGATGTGAGAGTTGGACTATACATAAAGTTGAACCCCCAAGAATTGATGCTTTTGAACCATGGTGTTGGAGAACACCCTTGGACAGCAAAGAAATCCAACAAGTCCATCCTAAAGGAAGTCAGTCCTGAGTGTCCCTTGGAAGGACTGATGCTGAAGCTGAAACTCCAATCCTTTGGCCACCTGATGCAAAGAACTGAAGCCTGGCGTGCTGCAGTCCATGGGATTGCAAAGAATGACACACGACTGAGTGACTGAACTGAACTGAACTGAAGCAGGACAGTTCAGTCTTGCTCGTTCATAAAACCTTAGAAGGTTAATTTAGAAGAAAGAACTTGTTCCTTTGGTATGCATTAATCTTGGCTGAAGCTGAGGAAAGATGTGAACACACTGTTTTCTTTCCTAAAATAATAACATATAGTTAACACAATAGTGGGAATAGAAATTGGAACTTTTTCACTGACCAAGATTTAACATAAAAACTGTTACCATAGAAAATTATATTTAATAATACTTTAATAGTTCTATTAACAACAGTACAGTATTTGTTAAACTGCACTTCTCCAACTCCAACTCACAGCTTCCCTGGTGGCACAGTGGTAAAGAATCTGCCTTTCAATGCAGGAGACACAAGAGATGCAGGTTCAATCCCTGGGTTGGGAAGATTCCCTAGAGTAGGAAACAGCAACCCACTCCAGTGTTCTAGCCTGGGAAGTCGCATGGACAGAGGAGGCTGGCAGGCTACAGTCCATGCGGTCAAAAAGAGTCTGGCATGACTGAGTCATTTCCAGTTTATTATTATCATTAATCCTATTGTATTGTCAATTAAAATATTAGATAAAATCAATTGACTCTTTGGGAAAACAATTAAAATGCAACGAAATAGCTTCCATTGAAAAACTTTTGGAGAATGTCAGAGGAAGCTAAAATTGTTTCTAATTCAGTTTTGCAAAGTTCCCTCAATGATACAATATATGAACAATTGGGAACTAAGAGACAGTTTCTGTTGTCTGTTTTTTCATTTTTAAATTTTCAAAAAAATTGTATTCCTTAAAATATTCTTAAAGAAATTATATACTCTTCTTTTTTTTTTTTAACATTTTCCATATACAACTTACTGACTTCTGGTGCTATCATACTTATCTGAACTCTGATTACTCATTATAGAAGCCAAAGTAAAGAGTCTGCCTGTAATCAGGAGAACTGGGTTTGATCCCTGGTTTGGGAAGATCCCCTGGAGAAGGTAAGGGCAACACACGTCAGCATTTTTGCCTGGAGAACCCCATGGACAGAGGAGCCTGGTGGGCTACAGTCCATGGGGTCACAAAGAGTCAGACATGACTGCGTGACTAACACACACACGTGGAATAATAGATGTGCATATACAGCCAGATACCTCCCTACACTTAACTGAGAATAAAGTCATGTAACATTTTTCTGGTGTCCATTGACATGCAAAGCACAATAATCTACACAGGTTATCAGTGGCATAATAATGACTAATATATGAAAGTTCTTTAAAATGTTAAGTGAATCAAGTCAGTGCAGGGTATTATTATCTCTTCGACTGTTATTACCACTTGTACTGTTAACAGTCATGGCAACCACATAATGCCCTTTGAGTGGGAGAAGTAATAATAACACTGTCATTTTAAAGAGCTCATTTTGAGCCTGGTTCACCACTAAATACTTTATATGCATTATGACATTTAAAGTTCTCAACAACTGAATGAGGTTAGTCATATGCCTATTTATAAGTTAAGAACCTGAAATGTACAGTGTTTAAGGCGCTTTTCCGAAGTGCGATCACTGGGAAAGTTGGACAGGGATGTCGTCATTTTCTTTCCTTCTGCTGTATCCCCAGGAGCCTAACCAAGTTCTGACATGCTGCAGAAGGTCAATAATAAAGGGACACAATTCAGGGTAAGGTTTTTGCTATGTTAACTTCTCCAGGTATCTCTAATCTGCAGTATACCAAAGACTGTATATTAGGGTTTCCCAGAGAAACCCAACTGACATGACATAACATATATAGTTGACCCTTGAACAACACAGGTCTCAACTGTGTGGGCCCACTTCTATGTGGAATATTTTCAATAATAAATACTACAGTACTCCATGATCCAATGTTGGTGGATCAAAGAATGCAGAACCTTGGATACTGAGAGTGGACATAAGTTATGTGTGGATTTCTGACTATGTGGAGGTTCTGCACCCCTAACCCCTGAGCTGATCAAGGGTCAATTTGTATACACAAAGAGGGAGATGTCTTTCAAGGAACTGGTTCACAGGATTCTTGATGTTGTTCAGTCCCTCAGTCCTGTCCCACTCTGCGACCCCATGAACTTCAGCATGTCCAGGCTTCCTTGTCCTTCACTATCTCCTGGAGTTTGCTCAAAACTCATGTTCACTGAGTCAGTGATGCCATCCAACCATCAAATCCTCTGTTGTCTGCTTCGCCTCCTGGCCTCAATCTCTCCCAGCATTGGAGTCTTCTCCAAGGAGTTGGCGCTTCTCATCAGGTGGCCAAAGTATTGGAGCTTCAGCTTCAGCATCCGTTCTTCCAATGAATATTCAAAGTTGATTTCCTTTAGGATGGACTGGTTTGATTTCCTTGCAGTCCAAGGGACTCTCAAGAGTCTTCTCCAGTACCACACTTCAAAAGCATCAATTCTTCAGCACTCAGCCTACTTTATGGTCCAACTCTCACATCTGTGCCTGACTACTGGAAAAACCATAGCTTCGACTATACAGACCCTTGTAGGCAAAGTGATGTCTCTGCTTTTTAATATGCTGCCTAGGTTTTTAATAGCTTTTCTTCCAAGGATTGTGGAGGCTGGCAAATCTAAAATCTGCAGGATGGGGAGCAAGCAGGCTGCAGACCTGGAGAAGCAGCCGTTCAAGCTGAAGACCACCTGCTGGAAGAATTCCCTCCTCTTTTGGAAAACTCAACTGGTTTGATAAAGTCTACTACAATTTAAAAAGTAATTGGCTTTACTAAAAGCTTGCTGATTAAATGTTACTTTCATCTGAAAAATACCTTTACTGAAACACCTAGAAAAGTGATTGACAACATATCTGAGCATGGTGACTGATCAAATACATACGCAACATCATGACCTTGCAGCAAGTTCACCGGGTCTAAGCATCCGTAACCTTAACTCCAACAAGCTACTTGCTTTTTGATTCAGTTTTATAGAGCAATGATACATTTTCTGAAATATCACCCTCTTGTCTCCACTACATCCGCCACCATCACCATCCCATCCCCCCAAATCTCTTCTCTCTGCTTCTCACTATTGCTCCTGTAAAGACAAAGCCAATTATGACATTTCTCTACTAAAAAGTCATGCACTGGCTTTCCACTTGAGTCAGTAAAAGTCTAAAACCTTACGAAGACGTCCTGGCCAAGTGTGATCTGCTCCCTGGTCCGTGGTTGCCCATGATTGCTCTCACCACCCCTATTTTCCTTTCTCACGTCGTTCCAGCCTCCTGGACCTCCACACAGATCCCAGGTCCCAGGATTTTGCCCTAAGTTCAGGCACTGGCCACTTTTGTGTCTGCCTAAACACTCGGAGTGGAGGTGAGGATTAATTACCAAAGGATATGAAGGATCTTTCCAGGGCTGATGAGAATGTTCTACATCCTGATTGCACTGATAGTTACGTGGTACATACATTTGCTAAAACTCATCTAAATGTATCCCTAAAATAGTGCATTTATTGTATACAAATTTTGTGTGTGTGTGCTTAGCTACTCAATCATGTCTGACTCTTTGCAACTCCATGGACTGCTGCCTGCCAGGCTTCTCTGTCCATGGAATTCTCCAGGAAATAATTATACTTCAATAAAATTGAAAAAAATGAAATGCAAAAAAAAAAAAAAGATTTATCATTCCCATGGCTGATCATTTGTCCCAGTAATTTGGAGCTAAATTATATTTTACACCCCCAATTATATTTATTTGAGAGCAAATAATTACCTTAATATCTCTCCATTTTGTTATCTCAGGCTGCTATAACAAAGTACAATAGATTAGTCATTTTAAAAATAGATTTATTCCTCACAGTTTCCAGCTTCACCAGGTCATCTTCTAGCTGTTCTCATGTTATGGAAAGAGAGCTCTGGTCACTTCCTATCCTTTTAAGGCCACTAATCCTATCATAGGCTCATAACATAATCTAAGTGCCTCCCAAGGGACATCATATATCATCAGGCTTCTAATTAGAGCATCAACATATGAATTTTGGAGAAGCACAAATATTTAGTCCATTGCACTCACCTTTCTTAAGTCTCAACAAATATGCTCATCCTGACCTTTCTAAGTTGATATTCTTTAATAAATTATTGAAAGGAAATTGGAACATTTATTTGCTTACTCATTTCTCTGCTTATTCATTTCTCTAGGTTTCCCCACCCCACCCCCCCACCCCCGGGTAAAATTAAATGAAACTTTAAAATCAGATTCTTTTCCTTCTTGCACAAGTCATGAATATGATAATCTCCTTTGAGTTTGAAAGGAGCTATTTCCAAACAAGTTGATCTAATTGTCTTTGAAAAGCAAGTTCACTGTTTATTCGTATATGTCATCATTTATTGCATAACCATGTTTTTTGGAGTAACATGATTGTTTCTAAATAAACGTCATGGCCTCTGTAGTATTACACATACATTTTATATTTTAGGGATTTTAAACTACCAACATTTATTTTAAGTGGTCAAAAAAATCTGCTTTTGGTAATTATACACACACACGTACACACACACATATATATATATCTTCTCACAGTTTTTATAAGACCATTTAAAGATGTTTAAAATAAGATGTAGACTTTTGTAGTTGGAATGCAAACATAATGTATTTAGTTAGAGTACTGTCTATAGTAGGGTACCTGGCTATAAAAACCAAGCACTGAGTCAGAAATCACAAAATCCAGAGTGCAATCACAGTATATGCCAGTAACTAGGAAGGGATTTTAAATAATCTACACGACGTTGGATTTCCCTGGTGGCTCAGAGGTAAAGAATCTGCCTGCAATGCAGGAGATGTGGGTTCGATCTCTAGGTCAGGAAGAGCTCCTTGAGAAGGAAATAACTACCCACTCCTGTACCTTTGCCTGGAAAACCCCATGGACAAAGGAGCCTGGTGGGCTACAGTCCATGGGGTTGGAAAACAGTCAGACAAGACTGAGTGACTAGACAACAGCAGTACCGTGTTGGATCAGTTTGATTTTGTCTCAATGCACTTTGTAAATTGATGAAGTGGCAATATGGAACACCACAGCGTCCATTATTTTTTCAGGCTTTAAAAATCTCAGATTCTAAAATTTCATAACAAATGTAAAACAATCAGAATTCTACAGAAAGACTATTGAAGATTATATTGTGGGGACTTCCTTGGAGGCCCAGTGGTTAAGACTTCACCTTCCAAAGCAGAGCATGCAGCTTTGATCTCCGGCTGGGGAGCTAAGATACCATAAGCCCTGAAGCAAAAAAAAAAAAAAAAATCCAAAATATAAAACAGAAGCAATGTTGTGACAAATTCAATAGAGACTTTAAAAATGGTCCACATCATAAAAATATTGAAAAGTATAAAGGTTTTATTGTGGTAGTATTTTGAACTTATAAAGCACAGCTTCACAGAGACTTGCAGACACACTGTTCCCTTAACTTATCCTGGCAGTCACTATTTTGTAATCATCTCTTCCTCTCTCTCTCTTTTTATTTCTATTTTTTGCTAGAGATCAGTAGAGGGATGGATGGATAGATAGATGGATGAGTGAATACATAGGTAGGTAGATGGAGATGAATAGATAAATGGATAGATGGATTGATAGATGGTGGATAAATAGATGATAGAGATGAAAAGATGGATGGATAGATAGATATTAATAGAACGGTGGGATATTTGGAAGATGGGAAAGGTTATGTGTGTGCAGGGGAAGGAGGCATATGGAAAATCTATGCTCACTTTTGCTGTGAACCTAACACCACTGTCAACAATAAAGTCTAACTTAAAAAAATAAATAAATAAAAGTCTCTGAATAGACTCTCCTGTTAGTGTCACCTGCAGTTTAGCTTGAAAAGGCAACGTCTTTTCTGGATTGCACAGTATCTTCTACAGGAGAAAAACACTTAGCTGTAAGGAACAGAAGTTTGGTCTTATTAAATCACTTCCGGTGGGCTCCATTCGCCTGCAACAGTGCACACATTTTATGGTTCAGTAATACGAAAATTTGCCTTCTGTTTCTCCTGTAGTCATATTGTTTGAAAAGAAGCCTTTCTACTATGTAATTTTATTTTATAGATTAAGTGAAAATGAGTAGAAATAGACTCTGGCATTTGATAAAATAATTCAGTGTTTCTTTTTGCTACATATAAAATGTGCTCACATGTTATGCTGTGTTATGTTGGGTAAAGTACACATTGTATGCTACAGTAACATGCAAAAAATCTTGTTTATCATCTTCTGCTGACAACATGTTTCTTCACTTAGGCACCGAGAGGCTAAATGACTGTATTTATGTAGTGACGTTTACCTTGACGATTTTGTGATCTCAACATTGCACACGTGGGACTTTGTCACTCAGTCATGTCTGACTCTATGTGACCCCATGGACTGTAGCCCACTAGACTCCTTTGTCCCTGGGATTATCCAGGCAAAGATACCGGAGTGCATTGCCATTTCCTTTTCCAGGAGATCTTCTTGACTCAGGGACTGACTCAGCACCCAGGCCTCCTGAACTGCAGGTGGATTCCTTGCCACTAAGACACTTGAGAAGCCCTGATCTCAGCATTAGCATTGCTTAATCTCACTTTACCGTTGTTGGACTTGACTTATAAGCTAAGAAACTCACATGGGCATATTCTCTACCCAAAGTAGTTTGGATATATCAGTCCTTGGCAATCTTTTGTGCTATTTAAAAGCAGTGTTGAGGTATCTTTGGAGACTTACTTCTGATCATCATCTTACTTAGCTACATCTTATTGAACCAAGTTCAATAAGAACTATGCTTCTCTATCACAGAGATGTTTGTAAATTTTACATATATTTTGCATGTTTTCACAACTACTGGGGATGGTAGTCAAAATATTTTTAGCTTTAGTTTCAAAAGGGTGCAGAATTTGAAATACCTTCTTAATCATGAAAGGCAAATTAAATTACAAGCACCGTAGGGAAAGTAGTATATGTATTTAACTGACAAAACATAGCATATAATTGTTACTGTTTAGTTACTAAGTCGTGTCTGACTCTTGCAACTCCATGGACTATAACCCACCAGGTTCTTTTGTTGATGAGATTACCCAGGCAAGAATACTGGAATGGGTATATATTTCCTTTTCAAGGGGATCTTTCCCATCCAGGCATCAAAGCTGAGTCTCCTGCATTAGCAGGTGGATTCTTTACTATTGAGTCACCCAAGGAAGCCCAGACAGATAACTGGATTGTAACAATTACACATGACACAAAGCTTCAGTGAAAGACTAATGTAATAGACGACAAGCAGACACAGATTTGGGAAGGAAATCTTGGGAAAACAACTTTTAGAGAATAAAATTATAGGCTCCATGGAAAATCTCAGAGTTTGAGAGTTTAAAGAAACCTTAAAGATTATCTATTTATTTAAAATCTCGTTTACAAGTAAGGAATGAAGATTTAGGGAGGAAAAAGTAAATAGAATTCAATATGAATTATAATGTGCAAAAACACTTACTTCTGCACTTATGGTAAAAGGCATGGATTGCTGTCATTGTATAAGTATTGTTAGGTGGCTGATAAGTGTTATATAAGATCAACTTTTTGATGTGACTTATGAAGGCGTGGCTGGAAAATTCTCCCTTTCTAAAAATGCTTCTGTTTCTACTCATTGTCCCTGTAGAGATGAAACTCACAATTCATTTGGTAAAGATTACTCCAGTTTTTAAAAAGATAGCTACAATAATCTATTTAAGTGCATATGTATAAATCTGCTAGAACACTAATACAATAAACTATCAACTATTAACACCATTTTGTCAAAAAGTACAGGCTCTAAGCACAGTTAAGAATAAGGAGCTTTAAAAACGTGAAATACAGGGAACTTCCCTGGTGGTCCCAGAGTTAAGACTCTGAGCTTCCAATGGAGGGGGTCTGGGTTCGATCCCTGGTCAGGGAACTAAGATCCCACATGCCTCAGAGTGAGATCTAAAAAAAAAATGAATTACATACTAGGTAAATTTTGATATTAGGAATAGAGACAGACTAATTTTAAAGCATCAGATAGTGGTAGACCACTTTGCTCAGGTCAGGCTATAGAAGTATGAGTTCAACTGTCTTACACTTGTTTAATTTCTTCTACGAAAGCTGAAGAAAAAAATTTGTCAGGAATTAATATTTGGCTATAAAAATCATCCATACCTTTGTGCATATTAGAAGACATATATTTATTGTTCAATAAATATGTGCAGATGTGGTTACTGAGATGGAAAGTAGAAACTCCAACACTTGAAGAACTCCAAAATTCTGAGAAGAAAAGTACAAAGCTCTGTCCATTGCTTTTCTCCTGTGGATCTAATGGTGATCTTGACCTCTTCATTGTAGTTTCTAAGGCCACTGGGCAAAATTATCTAGAGACAGTCAGATTCATTCACACCTTCCTATTTCCAGATTCCAAGCAAACCTTCTACAAATGTGGGCTGAAATATTTTCTACATGTTCTTTGGTCATTTTTATAAAGTACCACTTTATAAAAAATGTATTCAATTGGAAGATAATTGCACTATTGTGATGATGTCTGCCACATATCCACATGGATCAGACATATGTCTTCTCTCTCTTGAGCCTCTCTCCCGACTCCCCTCCCACCCCTCTAGGTTGTCACAGGGCAGAAAGTTCCATTTCAAAGAGCTCCTTTGGGAATTTAAACAGATACCTGTAGTGAGTGGAAAGTGCCTGACTATTGTAGTCGAGACCGTTTCACCCAGTGAGTAAGGTAATGAAATCTACCCATAAAGAATGTCATTTTCAAACGTCTTAGTGATGAGGGTGCTATGGTTTTTAATAGCAGTAGCACAGGAGACTTGCCTTATATTTTGGGGCTATGTTTAGGGCAGATCTGAGGTCATGGTACTCTTCTACCTAAAAACATTTAACTTCCATAGTGAGCAGTATCTCACATTTATCTTGTCAATGTTTCTAGAGTTTCATTCAAATCTGTAGGGAACCTTTAAGTCAGAAACTACCAGAGAGTTGTCATCTATTTTAAAGACTAGCAGGTATAAGTGCCTGCTCGTTCTCTCTTTATGGGTGTTTTGTAAAAGTTCAGAGTAATCTGTTTACCCCTGTGTGCATGTGCAGTCACTAAGTCATGTCCAATTCTTTGTGTCCACTTGAGCTATAGCCTACAGGCTCCTCTGTCCGTGAGATTTTCCAGTCAAGAGCATTAGAGTAGGTTGCCGTTTCCTCCTCCAAGGTGTCTTCCCCACCCAAGGGTCGAATCCACACCTCTTGTGTCTTGCATTGGCAGGCAGGCTCTTTACCACTGAGCCATCTGGCATGGCAGCAACTGCGCTTAAAAACAGACGCAGTTAGTTACAACCTATTGGCCCTCTTTCACTTTCTAGCATCGGGCATACTTAGCTTTGCAAACTAGGAGATAAAAGCAGGCTTTTCACCTGTAGGCTCTATTTACTCATTTATTCAACAAATATTCTTGTCCCAAGCAAAGTACTTCTCTTTAGATACAGTATTTAAAAAGGTCTTTGAAAATTTTCTGTGGCTTGCATTGTACTGAATAAAGCATACAATGAAAAAAGTGCGTATTCTTTAGAGTTAGTTTCATAGCATCCAACTTGTTTATTTAAAATAAACTCCTTCAAACATGACAATGGTCTACTACTCTAAAGCGGGCTTGTTATAAGAATGGTGGCCCATGAGTCAATGATGAGTCTGTTGTGGTGGCTGTAATCTTGTTTCCTGAAGAGCATGTTTATCTCACACATTTTACAGGCATTTCTTCCCTTTGACTCTAGAGCCACTGAGTAAACAGAAGCTAGAACATGAAGCCCTATTACTGTAATAAATCCAGCTAGTAATTCTCTTGTCAAGCATGCTTTCCAACAGGAGAAACTGCTGGAAGCATCTCACTTGTATGCAGGAGATGTCATTGACTATAATCAGCCAAAGGTAAGGGCAGAAATGATTACACTTCTCAAAGCATCCGTTGAATATCTACTATCCACAAGGCATTTTGAAGGAATTGTGCCATAACTCTCTTAAAAAATCCCAAAACACAGATAATTATTCCTTTTAAAAGGCTGTGTAGCCAGTACATATCTATTCTATTCTTGGAAATTTATTTTCACCTCCACTATACAACAGCAGTAATGTTTGCAAATTTTCATTGACAGAGACCATTATATGGACCTTAGTAAATAAACTATACAATTAAAAGCACTGACACATAACCTGCTTTGTGTTCTATTTTATTTTGGCTGTAAATGAATCTCATCCAGACAGAATACATTCATAGCCTATAAAGGTACAAGATAAAGTATCTTGTGAAAAGGTTAAGCCATTAAGGGAGGTTTTTATCCAATGTAAAATATGTTGAAAGCTACACTCACTGGGTACCTATAAGAGTGAATGATCAATTTTAGGAGAGAAACAATGGATTTCTTCAAAGTTTTCCAGTGCAACTTCTGAGCAAAAAAAAATGTAATGACAAATGGCATAATTCTTATGTGTAATGTAAATGTTGAAAAATCCTAGAACGTAATTTACTTTGTGTATTTGTTTGTATTTATTTTCAGATGTCACTGCAAAAAAAATAAGCATGCTTTATAAGGGTTGAAAAGTGGTGTCAGACAGGGTGATTTGTCCCCCATAACAATGCATAACTACTCAGGCAAGTGCAGTTTAGCCTGTGATTATGCTGTGTGTGTGGGTTAGTCGCTCAGTCCAACTCTTTGGAACCCCAAGGACTGTAGCCCATGAGACTCCTCTGTCCATGAGATTTCCCAGCACCAGGTAAGCCTCCCCCGCCGCCCCCCGCGATTACGGTGGGGGTGTTCTTTTCCTTCATCACAGTGTCTGCTACAGACCCTTCCCCATGACCTGCCCCCACCCCAGCTCTCATTCAGGTTTGATTGTAGAGTCTACACATGCACCTAATTTTCACCACCTACACAGCAAATCACCGCTAGAACAGCTTCATGAACTTCATGAAGACGAGATTTTCTTATCCATGAGTCACTTTCCCCCTTTTCTGTCCCTTTTGGAATTGCCTTCAGAATTCTTCATTCCTTCCCCCCTAAACTTCAGTTATCAAGCAATGTCCCAGAATGTAAGTATCTCTCAATCTAGTGATTAAAAACTGCTCCTGGGCTTGTTTCTGTTCCCTGAGTGGACCTCTCCCAGTTTCTCGGAGGATACACTTCCTCAAAATTGCCTCCTTTAAGTATCTGATTCTTAATTCTAAGTCATTACTGCTTAACAAAATACTTTTTTTTCCCCTTGAAAATAATATAGTACAAATATTGAAATCCCCTAAGATAGCATGTCGCACACTAATAACAAAGGAAAATAAATGAACAAAATGAAAGGAACAGCTCTCCTTGAAACAAAACAAATTAAAATTTGCAATAATCTGCCTTAGACTGAACATAAATGTATAATACAGGTGTTTTGTTGTCAATTGATGTATTAAAATCTCTTAAAAATGTGCTGCTTTAAATAACAACAACATTTCTGTCTGAGTTCTGAAGACCCACTGGCATTTCTTCTCTTTCCTTGGCACTGACTACAGCACTGGGGTGGCTTAGGAGGACCAAACATACCTCCTCAGAGGGCTGGAAGTTGGTGCTGGCTGCTAGGTGGGAATTTGCAGGTTCAGCTGTTGTATTCCTCTTCACACCAAGAAGGCTGGGTTCTAAGAAGGAGCTTTCCAAGACTCAGGAACAACATTTTGCCAATCATCATAAGCGTTGGGCTCAAGAATCTTTGAAAGCTGTTTCTTCATATTTTATTTGTCAAAGCGAAACACAGGGCCAGCACACAGCAAAGGGAAGCTCTCCACCTTTTGAAAAGGGAGCAGCGTGTATGTGCAGGAGGAAGCAAGTGGTGGCCGCCATGTTGGAAACCGTTTACTACAGAAAGCCTGAGAAACACAATTTTCCACATAAGCCCTCTGAGAAAGTATAGTTTTTACCCCTGCGACATGCTTTCTAGTCTAAATTATCCTATACTTTCCTTCAGAATCTAAAATAAACTTTCTTCCAGGGAACTCTGACTCATGCAACGTGGTGAATTCCGCTCACACCTGACAAAGCAATGCCTCTCCTTTGGCTTCAGTAAGTAAAACCTATCCAAGAAATATATTTCCTTGGGCTATTAAAATATTATCCTGCTAGATAATACAAGGCAAGTACAGTATGTGCTGATTATCTTGTCATCAGAATGCCTCATTATGTCTTTCTCTTAATGAGGACCTTATTTGTGAGATTGCTGAGCTGTGAAATACATTCTAATTAATTTTGGAATATTAATTGGTTTTAAATATTCTATACTTATAACAAGAAGAATACAGTTCTTTTTTCAGCATAATCGATTCCATGTTGCAAGTGATTTATAGTAGTGTGTTGGCTGGCCACAGGCTATACACATGGAGCATCCAAAATTAAAATGACAATACAGGTAATTGAGAAACTCTGTTTTATATACCAAATTAAGTTTTAATTGGAATCTCTGTTTTTCTCAAAATTGTCTGCAGCATATTGTAAATCATTTTGAAGCAAGTTTCTATTAAAGGTTGTTAAATCATTCATGCTTGCATACTTTGAAAGATTAGTTTAAATGTCAAGTCTATCATAT
The DNA here is from genome assembly GCF_032405125.1 of Capricornis sumatraensis. Taxonomy (NCBI): domain Eukaryota; kingdom Metazoa; phylum Chordata; class Mammalia; order Artiodactyla; family Bovidae; genus Capricornis; species Capricornis sumatraensis. The sequence continues at coordinate 7,596,124 of NC_091089.1, read as the reverse complement.
CTCTCTCCCCCATATAGATTTTTTTCTGTGATCATGTATCATGGGGCCTCTTACTGGTAAGCTCACAGTTGTTATTAAACCCAATATTCCCTTATTCTCAGACATTCCTGAGGGGGACTCAATCACTACCTTCACGTCCCAGCATCATAATATCAACATACTCAGCCGACATTAGGCATAATGGTAAATTTGAAAAAATGCAGACATGAACAAGCAGTGTACATGAACAATGAGCTTTTAGTAAGTAAACACTGGTTGAAGTGAAGTGAAGTGAAGTGGCTCAGTTGTGTCCAACTCTTTGTGACCTCATGGACTGTAGCCTGCCAGGCTCATCTGTCCATGGGATTCTCCAGGCAAGAATACTGGAGTGGGTTGCCATTTCCTCCTCAAGAGAATCTTCCTGACTCAGGGATCAAACCTGCGTCTCCTGCATTGGCAGTCAGATTCTTTACCACTAGCAGCACCTGGGAAGCCCAAAACTAAGCTAAAATGAATGTAAAAAATGTCCTAAATTTTTTTGATCTGATGCAAATCCACATGGAGGTGTTGTAACCTATGAGAGATTTAAGATAGCATTACTGAACAAGGAGACACATTTTTTGTAATACACTTTATTTCAAGAACTTGCTTTATGAAAGTATAAATATACACCAAAATTCAATACCTCTGACCTTACACATTTCCTTTAGTCTTCGGCAAAGTCTGTTCCCCAACTAGCATGAATAAATATAGAGATGGAAGTAATTTTCATTGAAAAAAAGTCACTAAATGGTATGTTTACTTTCCCAAAAGAACAAAAGTTCAGTGACCACCCTGACACCAATGAGAATTACCACATAAACCTTACTGATCTTTAACAAACATAATTATTGAAAGCTTTAAGAGCAGATGTTGGCATTTATAGGTTACATATTAAGGATAATCTCTACAAACTGCACATCCCAAATCTCACATTTGTTTGGGAAACAAAAGATTTCCATTGTTTCAGCTTTCTAGACCTTTACTCCTTATACCTGATGTTTAACAGTTTCTTCCTGAAGTTACCCTTCCACCTCTTCAGAGAAGATTATTACAAGATGCTACTACCATTTTGATTAAACGTGTAAACCTTGATCTCTGCAAATAAAAGACTTTTAAAAAGTAATGATCTGAAATCCAAAAGAATGAACAGATGCTTTTCTTATAAAATTAAACTGATTTTTAAGATAATGACAAATGCTCTCAGATAGTTGCATTTTGTGAGTTAAAAAAAATGCAAATAATATCAGGTCTACTGACTTTTCTTAAGAAATCTATTAACAACCAAAATGGAACAAGGATCAATGAGTGATTGACTAAGTAGGAACTCATGCAGATGGCATCAATGAAACACTGAGTCGAAATCTGCCCTGAGTCACATATCAGTTTTTAGGGCTCATTTCAATGACAAATTTGCAGGCTTTTCATCACAAGATTTAATTTTTCCTATCATACATATTTTTATGTTCTCTTCATATTTATATATCTGTATATTTTAAAAAAAAAAGTCTCTTTGGGTGGACCACTTGAAACTATCACAGCACTGTTAATTGGCTATACTCCAATACAAAATAAAAAGTTTAAAAAAATATTCTTTTGAAAGCAAGCTTTATAGCTGCACCAGTGTTTGTGATTTGGATAAAAGAGTGTGTTCGGCCATAATAAGTGTCAAAAATACCAATAGAAATCTATAAAGTAATCATAACGCAGTGGCATCACCAAGAGCAGGAAACCACTTTTGGCCTTACTTCAAGTGGCCTCTGCAATGAAATGACAAACTAAGCTGCTGCAATCATGTCACTCAGCCTGATGGTACAGGCTAATATTTATTGTATACACTGTGTACAGTATCAAACCAAATTATCATTTTATTGAAGTAAAATATTAGTGCACTGCAGTCTGGCAAAAATAGTGGAGATTCAATATATATATGGTTCTCTTAATCTTTCTCTCTTCAGTGGCTGAGAAAGACATGCAATTTAGGTTGATAGATTTCAAGTACCAGTTATTTTGAATTGATAATATAGATAGAATGCACTGCAGCTTCAGGATGGGTAGCAAGCACATTCATATCTCTTTGTAATATCCAAATAATGGTTCATGTCCTCTGTATATCTCCAAAATAGAGGATTTGATCAGTCCAAAGGGGCAAGACAGACGCATAATGTAAAGCAAGAGAAATGTCTCAACTCCATCTCGGCTGCTGTAACAAAACACTGCAGAGTGGGTGGCAGAAGTTTATTTCTCATACTTCTGGAGGCTGGAAGGCCAAGATCAGAGCATCAGCATGGCCAGCTTCTGGTGAGAGTCCCTTTCTAGGGATCTGATTGTCGTTTCCTCGCCTGGGGGAGGAGTTAGGGAATACTGTGAGGTGCCTTTTATTGTGAAAGTGCTGCACTCAATATGCCAACAAATTTGGAAAACTCAGCAGTGGCCACAGGACTGGAAAAGGTCAGTTTTCATTCCAATTCCAAAGAAAGGCAATGCCAAAGAGTGCTCAAACTACCACACAATTGCACTCATCTCACGTGCTAGTAAAGTAATGCTCAAAATTCTCCAAGCCAAGCTTCAGCAATACGTGAACCATGAACTCCCTGATGTTCAAGCTGGTTTTAGAAAAGGCAGAGGAACCCGAGATCAAATTGCCAACATCCGCTGGATCATCGAAAAAGCAAGAGAGTTCCAGAAAAACATCTATTTCTGCTTTATTGACTATGCCAAAGCCTTTGACTGTGTGGATCACAATAAACTGTGGAAAATTCTGAAAGAGATGGGACTACCAGAGCACCTAACCTGCCTCTTGAGAAATCTGTATGCAGGCCAGAAAGCAACAGTCAGAACTGGACATGGAACAACAGAATGGTTCCAAATAGGAAAAGGAGTATGTCAGGGCTGTATATTGTCACCCTGCTTATTTAACTTCTATGCAGAGTACATCATGAGAAACACTGGACTGGAAGAAACGCAAGCTGGAATCAAGATTGCTGGGAGAAATATCAATAACCTCAGATATGCAGATGACACCACCCTTATGGCAGAAAGTGAAGAGAAGCTAAAAAGCCTCTTGATGAAAGTGAAAGAGGAGAGTGAAAAAGTTGGCTTAAAGCTCAACATTCAGAAAACGAAGATCATGGCATCTGGTCCCATCACTTCATGGGAAATAGATGGGGAAACAGTAGAAACAGTGTCAGACTTTATTTTTTTGGGCTCCAAAATTACTGCAGATGGTGACTGCAGCCATGAAATTAAAGGACGCTTACTCTTTGGAAGAAAAGTTAAGACCAATCTAGATAGTATATTCAAAAGCAGAGACATTACTTTGCCGACTAAGGTCTGTCTAGTCAAGGCTATGGTTTTCCCTGTGGTCATGTATGGATGTGAGAGTTGGACTGTGAAGAAGGCTGAGAGCCGAAGAATTGATGCTTTTGAACTGTGGTGTTGGAGAAGACTCTTGAGAGTCCCTTGGACTGCAAGGAGATCCAACCAGTCCATTCTGAAGGAGATCAGCCCTGGCATTTCTTTGGAAGGAATGATGCTAAAGCTGAAGCTCCAGTACTTTGGCCACCTCATGCGAAGAGTTGACTCATTGGAAAAGACTCTGATGCTGGGAGGGATTGGGGGCAGGAGGAGAAGGGGACGACTGAGGATGTGATGGCTGGATGGCATCACGGACTCGATGGACGTGAGTCTGAGTGAACTCCAGGAGATGGTGATGGACAAGGAGGCCTGGCGTGCTGCGATTCATGAGGTCGCAAAGAGTTGGACATGACTGAGCGACTGAACTGAACTGAACCATTAAAAAAATTAAAGTGTAGTTAATCTACAATGTGTTAGCTTCAGGTGTACAACAAAGTGTCTGACTATAACCATCTTGGAACTGATTTGTGGTTTTATTGGCTTTTTAAATTGCAGATACTTGGCTTTTGAATATTCATAATATACAATCATGTAAATCATAGAACAGAGTTTCTAATAAATTCACTCAGAATAAATAGAAAGAGTTTTTGCCAATCTTTGAAAACAGGAAATCTTTGTCACACTTAAACATGCTCAGCTTTATGGATGAAAACTACTGTCTTTATGACATGCCTGCATCTCAGCTTACTTACAGCAGTAGCATGACCACACTCGAAGAGTAAACCTCTGTCATGTCTCCTTAAAGTATTGTTGTCTTCCTACACACGTTGGATCAAAATAAAGCTCATTTGAAGTTGAAATGGAAATTGTTGAAATGCACACAAGGGAGGCTAAGCTATCAGAGTTAACATGGTTTTGTTCACAGTTATAAATACAGTTTGTCCTTTAAATCATTTCATTAAAAATACAGAAAAGAGTAAAAAAATATTGTGAGGTCACAACACAATTTGTAGTAGATTCTGCATTTTTCACTTCTTGAAATATAGTCACATATGTGATTCAGTATTTCTCAATTTGAGATATAAATTTCTCCTTTAATTTTTAAAATAGTAAACAATCAAAATACAGTCAAGACATTTAATTTTTTGAAAGCAAAGAATTATGGTGGATTATATATCAACATTTTATTTTAAATAGATTCATTTGAACATCAGTGAAGATGCTTGTAAGATTGTTTTCTACTCCAAACTTCATTTCTTTGTTGCCTTTCTTTAGAAAATCCATGTTTCCAAGATCACTCTAAGTGAAAAACTGAAAGAGATATTCTTCTATATTAAAATAATTGCTGTTTTGCATTTTTGATTTCCTGATTTTGGTTAAATATTTCAAGCTAAACATTTTTGTTCCTTTTTCCTTAAATTTTCAAGTTTAATCACTATTTTTTAAAATTAACTATGTTATCCTTCATGTAAATTCTTAAACTGATTCAGTGCCAATTTATTTTCTTGTATGGAGAAATTGGAAGGACTGTGATTCAACAAAATAAAAAACTAATTACATAGTAAAAATAAATATTTTTTCTTTCTCCATGTGATTTCTCAAAGTTTTCTTAAGACTTTGGCACCTGTGACAAAGGAACTACCATGGTCAAAATATCAATTGCCATGCTTACATATTGTAAGTGTGGGTTATGGAGAGATTTAGATAAAAGGGCTGTGATTATGTGAGAGCATGGTTGTGAGAAAGGAGTAAATACCTGAGTACCAAACATTCAACCTGATGACAAAAGATAAGGAATGTAGGATTAAGAATTCAAGGCCTTAATGATAAGCATTATTTAATGTCCAATTCTTCCCATGTTAATCTGAGTCTTCGAGTATTTTGATTACTTGAGTTTTCTGTGGCCTAATCGTTAAACTGCTTTTGCTTGGTAGATTTTTGCTTTACATCTGTCTATGAAAAAGAGACTGTTAGTTCTGAAAAATAATGGAGCTATGAATGTGAGATGTGATGAAAAATTGTGCCAACATTTTAAATCAGATGTTATATAAAGTGTATGTAATAATTTTTTTTTAAGTATTTGAGGCTTATATAGAAAAAAAATTACTCTAAAAAAATCATACAAGTCTGAATATAAAGTAGAAGGGATATATTTATCAATCAAAATTTGTTGTATTTCCTATAGAGTATTAAAGCATCATTTATAACTGAACATTAAAAGAGGAAATAATATTCATGATATGTATCAATATCTGTCTAAACCTGTTTATAATAGAAAAGAACTGTATAAAATATTCTATCTCATCAATTTCAAAAATAATATAAAAATTTAAAAATTGTATTTAGAATGATTCTGGCAGGTCAGAGGCCACATTGACTAGTGATAGCTTAAATGTGCCTGCTGCATTGTTTGAGTCATGTCCAACTCTTTGCAACCCACCTGCCAGCCTCCTCTGTCCATGAGATTCTCCACACAAGAACACTTGAGTGGGTTGCCATGCCCTCCTCCAGGGGACCTTCCCAATTCAGGGATCAAACCCACATCTGCTGCATCAGCAGGTGGTTTCTTTATTGCCAGTGCCACCTGAGAAGCCTCCTTCTAAGGAAGGCCCCTAGAGTTTAGATAGAAAAATAAAATGTATCACCATCACTATCCACGTCTATGCTTATATATCCTGTCAGTGAAAACAATGACACAATGAACACACTCTCCTAAGTTACCATCAACGTCTTGAACATACCATTAAGGAAAATCTCTAATAGTAATGTCCCATGTTTATCTTGTTTTATACTCTGAAGTTTCAAGAAACTGCATATGTAAGGTAATTGTGACCAATAACTTAGAAGTAGCAAGCATTATTATTTTCTTATTCTTACTACAGTTACAATTTGGGGGGTATGATATGTGAAAGTTTAGATTAAGTACAGCACCTGCATGATTCAGGTCAAAGATTAACTCTATTAGCCATCTGGATTCAACATCATAGTTAAATACAAACAGACGTATCTTCTTACCTCTAGCTAAGAGCTTTTCTTTTCTTGCCATCTGAATTAGCAAAGAATGTTAAAATGAAAGTAAGAAGTTCATGTAAGGGCTTCTCCGTATCGCCACCAGGTTAAAGGAAGCATTTCTAGGACCCAATGGTCTCTAATATTCTTCTCAATAAATGATAACAGGATAGTCATATGTAACAATTCACACTTCTGTATAGAAACCTAATGATGGTCTAAATAGAACTATCGTGCATATATATATATATATATATTTTTTTTTAATTTCAGTGTAGTAATTGAAAATTACTTAAAATTAGCTTAACAGAATCACTTTTTCTGCACATACACACCCTCTTGGATAGACTACTAACTACTGTTGGGTTGGTCAAAATGTATTCGTTTTCCTCTACCTAACATTTTATGGAAAAATAGAACTGATATTTTGACCAACCCAGTATTTTTGTCCTAACAGCAGTGGCTATGTTCGCTTTACATTAGATATAGCATAACAGTAAAGGTCAGTAATGCATGTCTCAGGACAATACATGTTTTCTCAAAATACTTAAATGAATATTCAACATTTATCCTATGAACATTTATAGGTAACATTTCAAATAATAATAATCTTGTTCTTGCTGTGCAAATGATCCATGTAGTCTTCATTACTACTTGGAAAAATATTCTATATTTATTCTGTGGTTGGAAAATATATCATTCTTCAGTAATCCCAGGGAGCATGCTTCTACATTAGAGCTAAATTGATTTAGTCAAATCTTCTCTAAGGACAGATGGATAAAATAACCATGCCTGAGATTAAGTAATAGCTTCTTCAGTCTAGACAGCAAAATGAGAATAAATGACCCAAACATCAAAGGAGCTGGTCCAGCAGGTGATTCAATAACAACTATTTGAAAACTCTAGGACATTTTTCTATTTACATATAAGAAAGAATACATACTGAAAATATTTTAATGTGGCCACTTTGTGTATTTCTAGGAAGAAATTATTGTAGCCAGTCTGTATGGTGGAGCTGTATTTTTTATTTCCTACAAAGTTGCTCTAGCTTATTTAGTGGCCTCAGCAAAATACTCTCCTTGGAAAGGTTTTAAAAATCTATTTTAGAAAAATAAATAATATATAGAGTTTTTTTGGCAATCTATATTCTTCAGTGGCTCAGTGGTAAAGAATTCGCCTGCTAATGCAGGAGACACAAGAGACGCGAGTTCGAGCTCTAGGTTGGGAAGATCCCCTGGAGTAAGAAATGGCAACCCACTCCAGTATTCTTGCCGGGAAAATTCCAGGAACCTGGCAGACTGTAGTCTATGAGGTTGCAAAGGGTTGGACACAACTGAGCAACTGAGCACGCACACACGCTTATTCTTCAAACAACATTTTAAGGCTGTTTTAGTTGCCCATTAGAACAGAAAAGCCCCACCATTTTCCTGGACTTTTTCTAATGCTTCTTGAATTCTAATACAACAAATATGTATATTCACTAGGCTTCATAGCATCTAGAATTGCTAATTTTCCTAGTTTTACTAGTTCATATGACCATTAAAATGTAAAAAAAAATGAGTCAGCTTATATGTAATAATGGCCAACAAATTCTAATCTTATAATATAAAAACATATTATATGCCCTGCAACTCCTTGGTATTTGAAGACAAGACATGCTGCTTGGCTTATATCAGACCATGAATATTAGTTAGTATTGCCACCTGCATTTATATTCCAATCTCTCATGTAAACTGCACCCCTTAAAGCATCTTCACTTGAGATTTAAATAATTTGGGCATATATTCATTATTCTTCTAAAAAATTCTTCTTGGCACTGCTTTTCAAGGCCATGTGCTTTTCGCATTCTTAGTTTTAAAATCTTGGAGGTGCTTTTCATGCTATCGTCCACATCTGGCCTTCTCACCCTTCCATACAACAACATCACTTGGATCATGCTTTTTGATTGGAAAGCATTTTCAATTTGCTCCTTTCAAAATTCTGGTGGGTCAAGAAGGACAAGTGCATTCAATATCAATTCCAAAAGAAAAAAATGTTATTAAGAAGCTATTATGACACAGAAACTATTTAAGTTCCCAGACAATGAAAATAAGAATCAAGTCTGTGGATTACTGTAGGGTACCGAGCTTATCCCCTTGGCTGTGGATCGTGTCTTCTTTCTAATTCCTCTTCATGTCCCTGTTAGACAACCTTGGCAAAATACAATGGTTTAAAGATCTAAAATCATCCCTGGTGGCCATGTAAGAGTTCTCCCGCATCAGCTTGGAATATGGCTCATCTCTCTCAATTTTTTTAACAGCATTTGTAACTCCTAAGGGTGGCTTAGTGGTTAAAAAAAAAAAAAAAAGAAAATCCTCTTGCCAAAGCTGGTGATGCAGGTTCGATCCCTGGTTGGGAAGATCCCCTGGAGAAGGAAAGAATAACCCACTCCAGTATTCTAGTCTGGGAAATCCCATGGACAGAGGAGCCTGGTGGGCTACAGTCCATGGTGTTGTGAAATAGACAGACACAACTTAGCTACTGAGCATGCACGCACGTAACTCTTAAACTCCACTCTGATCAGGTGGACCTGCCCAGTATCTTTCATCCAATCTGTGTTCATTTCATCATTTTCCTCTCACTAATGTTATTTCTTTTTTCCTGGAATTGCATAAAATCCTACAAATTATTTAATAATGTGACCCTCTCCACCAACTCTAGAGCAGAATGCTGTTTAACCCATCTTAACTCTTTATGGTGGGGAATTTGACATAGTTTAGCACTTACTTCTTCTCCAATCATTACATATGTTTTAGTTCTGCCTCTTGAGCTAGATTATAAACCTGTGAATATTGGGGCCTTATGGATGAGTGCTCATGTTTACCAGACACTTAGAATGTGATTTCAAGTCTACAGATATTTGCAGGATAAGCACTTGATCTTTCCAGACATCAAGGATAATGACTTAGTCCAAAGAGGAGCTGCCATAGAGGGGGTTTCATGGTAATCTGGGAATTTCGGTGTGTCTAGAGACCTAGCATATGCTGTACACCTCCTTTATGTAGTAGTTGTCAGATTATGCTCACTTTCCACAGGTATTTTTGTCCTTCAGCCTAGCCAATCACAGCAAAACCACTCCCACAAAGAACTCACTATGAACTTGGCAGTAACTCCTCTTCCTCCAGCTAATCCAGGAGTTAAATCTGAATTCCAGAACCGTGTGACTCATTCACATCTCCTGTTGGTGCTGTTGCGGTATGTTTTCAAATGTAGCAAATGAAAGTGGCCTTAGGACATATACACATGCCTAAGGCATTCTTTCGGAGAAGGCAATGGCACTCCACTCCAGTACTCTTGCCTGGAAAATTCCGTGGATGGAGGAGCCTGGTAGGTTGCAGTCCCTGGGGTTGCTAAGAGTCAGACACGACTGAGCGACTTCATTTTCACTTTTCACTTTCACGCATTAAGAGAAGGAAATGGCATCCCACTCCAGTGTTCTTGCCTGGAGAATCCCAGGGATGGTGGAGCCTGGTGGGCTGCCATCTATGGGGTCGCACAGAGTCGGACATGACTGAAGCAACTTAGCAGCAGGAGCAGCAAGGCATTCTCATTCAAATAATAATTTTTTGAAGTATGGGAAAATAAATAGATTTACATTTCTGTAAATTTGGCTTAACATAAGCACACAGGCATATTTGTATTTTTCCCATCTGTAACAATCACACCTGGTTGTACCAGTTATACTCAGAAAAAGACTAGAAACGACAGTGGCAGTTAAAAATTGGTGTTAGTGCAATTCCAGTTTTTACTTCTCATAGTCTTTTGTACCAACCTCAAGCATTTTGACTTCTAGATGAGTTTCTTATTACCTACAATTCATTGTAATATACACAAAGAACAATAGTGTTGATAGAGTTTATAAAGATAAAGATGTCTCTTTTTTTGTCTTTGATTAAAGAATTTGTAAGATTTCTCTCTCTTAAAATGCATCTCTTTTATCTAACAAAAATGAATGGTTTACATAAGGTAAGTTTGAATGCTATGAAAATAAATTACTAGGATTTAGGTACTTTTCCAGGGCTTCCCAGGTTGCTCAGTGGTAAAGAATTCACCCGCCAAGCAGAAGACATACTCCAGTATGCTTGCCTGGGAAATCCCCTGGACTGAGAAGCCTGGTGGGCTACAGTTCATGGGGTCAAAAAATTCGGACACGACTGATTGAGTAAACAACAACAACAAATGCCATTTCTTTCAGAAATAAATGTGTTACTGAACTATGTGGAAAAAGCTGAAAGAGCTCTTCTTTTAGGCTAGGGAGCCAAAAGTTAATGTCACTGAGTGAAAAAAAAAAAAAAAACAAGAGAAGCTGGAGCTGTATCAGAATTAATATAAGGACTCTCCTCACTGGGCAGCTTCTTAAATTGAAAGTTCTCAGGTCACCATGGTTAATGAGTGTTATTTACAGGAAGTAATTTAAGTACCAACTTAACTTCCACATCATGCAGAACTGTGCCTTGACCTACAAAGGTAATAAATAAGAGTTGTCTAGATCCATAATAGAAAGTAGGGTTGCAGTGTATGTCCTGTGAACTCATGGAAGGCACTGGTAGATGAGTAATTATTTCTTCCCCAGTGAACAAGAGGATGCCAGCCAGGAAAACCCACTCAGAAAGAAAAATAACGTTTTGGGGTGCTCTGCTGCTGGTTCTATGAGATGTGTTAACCAAGCTGAAAGTACATTCAGGTGAATATGACAGCTGAACAACTGGTTCAGATGTGAAACATATATTAACTAGCTAAAGGTTTGAGCTGTAAGAAATCAGTTTGATTTTACCGTCAGGTTAATGAGGGTGCTTCTTGCTTTGCGGTGTTGTTGAGGAGCGGTGATCACTGGCCAGTGACGTCTAAGGAAAAGAGAAAGAATAAGTGAATAAACAGGTGGAAAGGGGATGTGTTTCCATGTCCAGTTTTTAATGTGGGAATAATTAATGTGCTTCCACTAACTCTCCCAGAACTTGACATCTGAGTGGCAGCAAGAAGTGGAACATGGCGATTGACAACCCTCATGTTGTCTGAAGTGACAACGCACAGATAAACGCCATGGATTCCATAAGCAGAGTTAAATATTTACATAGAGGTTATATGGAATTTTCTAAGCCTCTCAAAAATTGATTCATGGTCACCTCAGAGTGACTGCAAATATGCTCAATGAGTTAGTTTTTTAAATAATTGAATTGAATTCTTTATCTTGCATACAGTGTAACCTAGAATAATTTTTCTCTTTTGTCCAATAAGTAACTCTCACTCACTGTTAACATCTCAAAACTCTTCAAGCATCATCTCTCCTACAAAATCTTGCCTCTCACTTCCTCAGGTTCCTCAACAGACGAAGGCAGCTTCCCTCCTCCTCTACATCTTTGCAGGAAAGATCTTCTCTATCTCCTGTCTTCTAGCAAAATTTATCAATGTCATGCAGTGAATTTGCTTTCTCTCTCTCTCTCTCTCTCTCTCTCTCTCTCTCTTTCTCTTTGCAATGTTGGGTAGCATATGGGTCTTACTTCCCCAGCGAGTGATAAAACCTGTCCCCCTGCATGGGAGCATGGAGTCTTAACTACTGGACTGCCAGGAAGTTCCTGTTTCCTCTTCTTGATGAGGACTTTTCCTTGCAAGCCTGCTCCACTAGTACTGGTGAGAGAAACTTTGTGCTTAGCAGAGGAAATGATTTTTTTAATTGATGAAGAAAACTTCATCATTTCCTTTTATTCACATTTTCTCAACATCTTGAATTTAAACTTCCCAGCTCTAATTTTCGACTTCATCAGCAGTCATATTCGGGGATGTGGCGTGTGTGTGTGCACATGTGTGTGCATGTGTTTGTGAACCACAGGGACCCTTCCCTGTGTCCGAGACTGGAAGTCAAGGGAGTCAGTCCACCAACTAATATTTCTGAGTGCATAACGTGAAACATGAATAGTTGAGCTATTGTATCCTAGTTTTTTCATTTGCTAAGTATATAACCCTGGGAAGCCACTAACCTGCTCTAAATGTTCATTCCTTCATCTTCAAACAAGTGAGGAAAACAATGCCCACCACAAAGAATTACCATAACCTTAAGTAAGAGATGGAGAAGGCAATGGCACCCCACTCCAGTACTCTTGCCTGGAAAATCCCATGGACGGAAGAGCCTGGAAGGCTGCAGTCCATGGGGTCGCTGAGGGTTGGACACGACTGAGCGACTTCACTCTCACTTTTCACTTTCATGCATTGGAGAAGGAAATGGCAACCCACTCCAGTGTTCTTGCCTGGAGAATCCCAGGGACGGGGGAGCCTGGTGGGCTGCTGTCTATGGGGTCACACAGAGTCAGACACGACTTAAATGACTTAGTAGTAGTAGTAGGAAGTAAGAGAAATTTGGTGAAAATTCTTTACAAAATGAATCACTCTATTAAAATGAGGATTTTTTTTTCTGTGATAATCCATTTTCATTTTATTTATTTATTTTTTTATTTTTAAAAAAAAAATTATTTTTACTTTATTTTACTTTACAATACTGTGTTGGTTTTGCCATACATTGACATGAATCCACCACGGGTGTACATGTGATCCCAAACATGAACCCCCTTCCCACCTCCCTCCCCACAACATCCCTTTGGGTCATCCCCGTGCACCAGCCCCAAGCATGCTGTATCCTGCATTGGACATAGACTGGTGATTTGATTCTTACATGATAGTATACATGTTTCAATGCCATTCTCCCAAATCATCCCACCCTCTCCCTCTCCCTCTGAGTCCAGAAGTCTGCTATACACATCTGTGTCTCTTTTGCTGTCTTGCATACAGGGTCATCATTGCCATCTTTCTAAATTCCATATATATGTGTTAGTATACTGTATTGGTGTTTTTCTTTCTGGCTTACTTCACTGTGTATAATCGGCTCCAGTTTTATCCATCTCATCAGAACGGATTCAAATGTATTCTTTTTAATGGCTGAGTAATACTCCATTGTGTATATGTACCACAGCTTTCTTATCCATTCATCTGCTGATGGACATCTAGGTTGTTTCCATGTCCTGGCTATTATAAACAGTGCTGCGATGAACATTGGGGTACATGTGTCTCTTTCCATTCTGGTTTCCTCGGTGTGTATGCCCAGCAGTGGGATTGCTGGGTCATATGGCAGTTCTATTTGCAATTTTTAAAGGAATCTCCACACTGTTTTCCATAGTGGTTGTACTAGTTTGCATTCCCACCAACAGTGTAAGAGGGTTCCCTTTTCTCCACACCCTCTCCGGCATTTATTGCTTGCAGATTTTTGGATCGCAGACATTCTGACTGGTGTGAAGTGGTACCTCATTGTGGTTTTGATTTGCATTTCTCTGACTTCAGGCTCTACTACAAAGCCACAGTCATCAAGACAGTATGGTACTGGCACAAAGACAGAAATATAGATCAATGGAACAAAATAGAAAGCCCAGAGATAAATCCACACACCTATGGACACCTTATCTTTGACAAAGGAGGCAAGAATATACAATGGAGTAAAGACAATCTCTTTAACAAGTGGTGCTGGGAAAACTGGTCAACCACTTGTAAAAGAATGAAACTAGATCACTTTCTAACACTGCACATGAAAATAAACTCAAAATGGATTAAAGATCTAAATGTAAGACCAGAAACTATAAAACTCCTAGAGGAGAACATAGGCAAAACACTCTCTGACATAAATCACAGCAGGATCCTCTATGATCCACCTCCCAGAATTCTGGAAATAAAAGCAAAAATAAACAAATGGGATCTAATTAAAATTAAAAGCTTCTGCACAACAAAGGAAACTATAAGTAAGGTAAAAAGACAGCCTTCTGAATGGGGGAAAATAATAGCAAATGAAACAACTGACAAACAACTAATCTCAAAAATATACAAGCAACTTATGCAACTCAGTTCCAGAAAAATAAACGACCCAATCAAAAAATGGGCCAAAGAACCAAATAGACATTTCTCTAAAATGAGGATTTTTTTTTCAGGTGCATGCCTTTAGACTTACTCTCATCAGTAATATCACTGCATTGCAATTAGTGTTTTCATTGCTGTATCATCTATCATAACGAGAACTTTTCAAGGCAAAGACTTTGCTTCTCTAATATTGCAGGGGTATGTGGCACATGGTGATTTAGTCACTAACTCATGTCTGACTCTTGGGACCCTGTGGACTGTAGCCCTCCAGGCTCCACTGTCCATGGAATTTTCCAAGCAAGGACATTGGATTGGGTTGCTATTCCCTTCTCCAGGGGATCTTCCTGACCCAGGGATCAGACCTGCATCTCCGGTATTGCATGTGGGTCTCCTATATTGTGGCAGACACTTTCCCACTGAGCCACCAGGGAAATCCATATGACACTTAGTAAGTAATAAATATTTACTGATTAACACAGGGGTCTCCGAACTCAGAGATCTAAAGCCTGATGGTTTGAGGTTGAGCTGATGTAATAACAATAGAAATAAAGTATGCAATAAATGTAATGCACTTGAATAGCCTGAAACCATGCCTCCCTGCCACCCCAGTCCTTAGAAAACTGGTCCCTGGTGCCAAGAAGGTTGAGGATCATTAGATAACAGATCCACCCAAGAATACAGAGAAAGAAAATTAAAGCATCCTTTGAACACACAGATGCCCATTAACTGTGAAAGCATAGTTGTGTGATCCCTGTCACCTGGGAAGATCACCTTGCAAGTAACATCTATTTAATTCCCCCATCTACTTGATTTAATTATACTCAGCTATATTATTTGTGGCTCATTAAAGTATATTTAATTAGTTTCACAAGTTAATTAGTATAGTAGTTTTAATTACCCCCTTCCAATTTGCAGTGCCAGTTGTTACATTTTGTGTCAAATATGGAAGCAACTTTGAGGATGGTCACACTAGATGAATTAAAAAAAAAAAAAAGAAATTTCACAAAGTAAACTCCACCCATTGAATGATTTAGTAACAGCTGGGGAAACAGTTGTAAAGAGGACATAAAGTGAGACTTGACTAGAAAGAGGTGTTACAAGAAAACTGAGAAGTAACAGAAGTCTGAGCTTATAAGGAATGATTAAAGAAGTAGGTAGTCTTGAGTATCAGAGAAGGTGATGGCACCCCACTCCAGTACTCTTGCCTGGAAAATCCCATGGACAGAGGAGCCTGGTAGGCTGCGGTCCACGGGGTCACAAAGAGTCAGACACGACTTCCCTTTCACTTTTCACTTTCATGCATTGGAGAAGGAAATGGCAACCCACTCCAGTGTTCTTGCCTGGAGAATCCCAGGGTTGGGGAGCCTGGTGGGCTGCCGTCTATGGGGTCACACAGAGTCAGACACGACTGAAGTGACTTAGCAGTAGCAGTCTTGAATATGTGAATCAAAGGCTCTTTCCACAATTTAGGGCAAGGAATATTATGAAAGGATGGAGGAGACAAATCCTGAAATTGGTGAAAATCTGCAGATTAAATAAACCCTTGTAAATTCATCCCCTGATATTTGAGACTACACTGCACTTTTTACTCAAACATTTGAAACTCTGAGCTCCAATTGTTGTTCTTGGCCTCAGGTACCTATATATGCACCCACATACTGATTCTATTAACTGCATAATTATTTAACATGTACCATATGTAAGGGACTGTGCTTTCAATATGTGAAGAATAAAACAATAGAGAAGAACATCCTGTTCCAGGATGGATAAATTTGCACACTTATCAGAACGGGAAGCAGCAAGAAGACATGTTGGTCAGACACTCAAGACAGAGGTGAGGACTAATGCTTCTGCCATGCAGCCTGGCATGTGACATCCTAGTTCAGCAACCAAAGGTCAAAGGTGTGGCCCCCGCATTGGAATGAAAGAGTCCTAACCGCTGGACCACCAAGGAAGTCCCTCTCTCATCATTTTAATTCCTTTCATTCAAGAATCCAATTTCAGAGAGATTCAAGTTGGCACCTGTCCATCACTGAACACCTCCATCCCTGGTACCTCCAGCCACTGCACAAAGGAAATGTTCATTTCATGAAGGCACATCAGCCAGGTAATCCCCGAAGAAACGGAAATAGATTCTGAGTAGGCAAAACCATCACCATTAATCACAATGACATTTATCATTATTCATGTCAAGTGAAATAAGCCAGATAGAGAAAGACAAATGCTATATGATCTCACTTGTATGTATGTGGAATCTGAAAAAGTCACACTCAAAAAAGCAGAATGTAGGATGAGGATTAGGTGGAAATGGGGACATGTAGGTCAAGGGTATAAATTTATGAATACTATCTGGAAGTATAATGTAGAACATGGTGACAATAGTTGGGGCTTCCCTGGTGGCTCAAATAGTGAAGAATCTGCCTGCAATGCAGGAGACCCAGATTTGATCCTTGGTTCAGGACGATCCCTTGCAGAAGGAAATGGCTACTTACCGTAGTATTTTTGCCTGGAAAGTTGCATTGACAGAGGAGCCTGGTGTGCCACAGTCCTTGGGGTCACAAAGACTTGGATATTCTCTTTATAATGGTCTCATCATAACAACCACCACAAAATGGTAATTATATCAGGTGAAGAATGTGTTAACTAACTTTACTGTGATGAACATTGTCCAACATACATATGTATCATCAAACTGTATAGATTGATGCCATGTAACTTGTCAATACCGCAATAAAGCTGGGAAAGAAATCAGAATGGTTGGAGAAGTTTCCTCCATATTTTCTGTAGCTTCTCCCAGATAAGTGTGTATGATGCACGCTTCCTTACTTGTTTAACAGATTGAAACTCCACCCCACTCCGCTATGCCCCAGTCAAATGGAAGATGTTAACTATGTGATGACCGCCAGCACATAGCTCTGGGACTCCTGGAGCCTAAGGACTGAGAATGTCAACCCTTGTAACATCAGCCTGTTACCTTCCCATCAGCCAATCAGAGAACTCTGTACTATTCACAGCATACACTGTGATGCCCCCACTCCCTCACCTGGCCTTTAAAAGTGCTTTGCTTGAGATCTTTGGGGGAGCTTGAGGTCTTTCAGAGCATGTCCACCTGTCTTGTGTCTTTCATGGCCCTGAAATAAACTTTTCTCTGCTCCAATGCTGATGTTTCAATTTGTTTGGCCTCACTGTGGGGTGAACAGGGGAATTGACTCTAACAAAGATACAGACGGGTCCAGGAAATGGAGCTTGGCTGAAACATGTACATCTGCACAGCTCAGGCGAGCTCTTCTTGCTAGGTGCAGAGACCTAGACAGTGACGCAGCCTTTCAGTGCTTCATGGAGTAAATGTAATATGTGTGAATAAAGGGGGGAAAAGCATTCCTCTTAAGATTGATTTTGGTGAAGAAAGTGTTAGTTGCTCAGTTGTGTCTGACTTTTTGTGACCATATGTTCTCTAGCTCCTATGTCCCCGGGACTCTCCAGGCAAGAATACTGGAGTGGGTTACCATTCCCTTTTCTAAGGCATCTTCCTGACAAAGGGATCAAACCCAGGTCACCTGCATGGCAGGCCGATTCTTTACCACTGTACCACCAAGGGAGTAAATAATTGGAGAAGAGTTGTGGTCCAGGGAGTTTTTTGTTTTGGAGCACAGAGAAGACATGAATATGCTTGCAGCCTAAAGTGGGAAACAGGGGAGAGGAAACGACAGAAGCAGGAAGAGAAATAAAGGCAGCAGCCTACACGGGCAGAGGCGGGTGAGAGAAGGGCTCAGGGCTCATTGCCCAGGCGCACTGAGGTCAGCAGAGCATCAGCTAGACCGCAGGGCATTTACTCATCCTCTTCACTGTTTCCATCCATCCTTGGAAGCTAACTGCATGATAGGATGCTTTACAAAATGTGTTGGGTGTCCTAGGGCCTCTCCCAGGAAAGCTGGGAGCTTTCTCACTTCAAAAGCTATGTTGATTTTAGCCCCTTTATACAGCACTTTTGGAGTCACTGCCTGGGTGGCTGTTCTGTGTGAGGCCACGTGGGCGTGGGTGCCACTCGGTGAAGACTCGCTTGGCCTTGCGGAGCTTGGGGTTGGGGAGGTGAGATGGGGTCCACACACTGGCTAATGCAGAGCCACAATGCAGTATGATGTGGTTCTATATGTAACCCAGACCTGGGGCACGTTTAAAACTCCTTGGAGGGAGTTCCCTGGTGGTCTGATGGTTAAGGCTCTGTGCTTTCACTGCAGGGGGCACCAGTTCAATGCCTGGTCAGGGAACTAAGATCCCACATGCAGTGTGGTCATTCTCAGGGTTGGGTGATGTGCTTTCCCAGGTTGGGGGCATTAAAGAAAGGTGCAGTTCACTGTCCCAGCTCAGTGATTCCTGAGTGCATAAACCTCATGTCCAGGGAAATGAAAACAAACACTGGGCATCATCCCTAAATTTTCATTTTATTTTGAATTCCATCGGAGATGATTTAATAAAGCTCCCTGCAACCTACTCTCACATCAAAGAATATGAGAAATAACATTGACTTCAAAATGAACAAGAATCATGGACTACATGGTATTCCTACAAATGGTATAAATACACTTTGTGAAATGCTACTATTTTGTTCTAAGTGCCATCTTTTGGACTCATATTGGTGGGAATATATTCTGATAACTTCAAACTAGCCCAGGGGCACAAGCCTGGGAGTTCCTGTGATAGTGAGACCTTTGCATATCTGAAGAACAGACAGAAGTGGAGAAGACTTCAGTGGGGGGACTCATTTTGTTTGACCCAATGGATTTAAAAGGAGAAATCCAGAAAATTAACCCAGTTTCAACAATCAAACTAAAACCACAAAAGAGCTATAGATTTTTAGCTTATCAATTAAAAATTGTATGTTGACTAGTTGCTGTTGTTTAGTTCTTTGTGTTAGGTTTTTTAGTTAATCTAACCCAAATAAAGACTCAGGATCAGAAGATGGTATGGACTGAACTGAAAGGTGAGAGTAAATTGCCTCATCTCTAAAGATAAATGGGGCTTCCCTGGTGGCTCAGATGGTAAAGAATCTGCCTGCATTGTAGGGGACCTGGTTTAATCCCTGGGTGGAGAAGATCCCCTGGAAAAGAGAATGGATGAATCCAGAGTGAAAAATATAAGTAGATGATTATACTGGAGCTCAACCTAATGCATTAAAACAAACAAACAAACAAAAAAAAAACAATTTCAATTACCAACAAAGAAACAGAGCTAAGGGGACAGAGAACAGGCATCCTTGCCTGAGAGGATGGTACACACCTTATAAATACACCATGTGAAAATAGATGGTAATGGACACTTGACATTTGTTAAACATAACCAACCAATAATTTTTTAAAAAAATTTAATTGTAAACTGAATACTACAGAAAGAAGTACATTCCTCATAAACCCTGCTACAAGTCTGCTTATGACTTTGGAAGTATCATTAATGATCTTTGCTTTTTCATTGACTTTTGATTTGATAGCTGAAAGCCAAAAATGATATGTTGTTTTTTCTCAGAATTTCAGGTCAAGCTTTTTTTGATCCTATGTTTATGAGTTTGTTTTATATATTAATTTTCCTGGAAGGGGACATGGTTGTTTTTAGAGCAATAGACACCTGGATGGTAAAAGTGTCAGCCTACAATACCGGAGACCCAGGTTTGATCCCTGGGTGGGGAAGATCCCCTGGAGAAGGAAATGGCAACCCACTCCAGTACTCTTGCCTGGAAAATCCCATGGACAGAGGAGCCTACAGTCCCTGCGATCGTAATGGTCGGACACAACTGAGCGACTTCACTTTCACTTTAGACACTCCTGGGAAGTAAAAAGGAATAACCTATTTCCCTTTTCATAATTCATGAGTATTTACTGACTTTTATAATAATCTGCTTCCATGGAAATACACCACAGACTAGGTGGCTTCAATAACATAAATTTATTTTTTCATAGTTCTGGAGGCTGGAAGTTTGAGAGGAAGTTACCAACACGCCTGATTTCTGATGAGGGCTTCTTCCTGTCTTGTGCGTTCGCCCTGCATCCTCCTCTGAGCTCACGTGGAAGGAGAGAGCGCTAGTTCTCGTCTCCTCATAAGAACAACAATTTTATGGGATTAGGGGCCTACACTTATAATCTTATTTAATCTTAATTACCTCCATAAAGGTTCAGCTCTAAATAAAGTCATGTTGGAGGCTGGAGCTTAAACATATGAATTTAGGGGAGATACATTTTCATCTATACCAGCTCTATAATGAGATATTTATATTATTCATTGTTTCACACATTTAAACTTCTATTTTTCTATAGTTTCATGTATCTAAGGTTTTTCTAAAAAATCTTATTTAAACTTCTAAAATGTTGCTGAAAACTTGGGAGATCTCTGGTTTGGGTAGATGGTCTGAAAATTCCTAAGGCTTCAACTTTGAGTCAGAAATCCCCTGAAACTAATTCTGTGTAACCTGTTTGTGATATGTTGTGCATTTAGTGGCATTAAAATATTTAGAGATAAAGCAAGCTTAGCGTAGTTTATGAATTCATCTTATAAAACAGAGAAATTGTTTACCATAAAGGAAGAATATGAAGTGTGACAATTTGGACTTAAATGATGAGGAAATGGTTTATGACAGGTTAATCCCCTCAAAAGGTCCCAAAACGGCTTTGATAAAGAGAAGTGAAGGGTTGACTGAGCAGATAAGGCTATTGTGAGGGGGCTGAAATCTCATTTATTTTGTTTCTTTGCATAATAAAGTCTAGAAGAGATAAACCAAGAATCAGAAAAGTGCAAATACAGTCTATATAAAACCAAGCACTTTTCAGATGAGAGGAAATTTCATTTTCAACTGTGTGACACATTATTTTGTCATGTAGAATTTAAAACCACGAAACATTGTTTTTATATATTTCATAAGAACAAATTCAGTTTAGGAGAAAGCACAGATGAGAAGATTGGGTGTTCTACTCATAGAACACTCCCATGATTTTGTCCCAAATAGACTAAACAGAAATTAACGGTCAAAGAACAATCCAGAAAGGCCTTATGAGGAGCTTCCTCATTTTCATGAAACTAGGCTAGACCCCTTGACCTATAGTTCTGGATATTTTAGACCTGTTGAGTTGCTGCCATCAGTGCCCCATTTCCCTGTGCAATCCAGTTTATTTCTCACACGCAGTGGCAGGTTTGAACAGACCCTCAATCTGAATTTGTCCTTCTCAGTTTTAACACGCTTGCTGCAACTTGGCCTCGTAGATTCATGTTATCTCTTTCTAGCCTCTGCTGCTGCTGCTAAGTCACTTCAGTCATGTCCAACTCTGTGCGACCCCATAGACGGCAGCCCACCAGGCTCCCCTGTCCCTGGGATTCTCCAGGCAAGAACACTGGAGTGAGCTGCCATTTCCTTCTCCAATGCATGAAAGTGAAAAGTGAAAGTGAAGTCACTCAGTCGTATCCGACTCTTAGCGACCCCATGGACTGCAGCCTACCAGGCTCCTCCATCCATAGGATTTTCCAGGCAAGAGTACTGGAGTGGGGCGCCACTGTTTTTAGCCTCTAGTATCCTCAAAACATGGGTTATTTCCAGGGCAAACTTAAAAAAAAATTTTTTTCTTACAATATCTGTGGAGAGATGGCAAAGTGAATTTCATCTATGTCTCCTGGGCTGTGTGTTCTGTTTGTGTTTTCTGAGTCCTAGAAACAGGTCAGAGACCACCCCTGGAACATTAAAAGGGATGGAAATAGTAGCAAAGAAATCAGCTTCTTGAAAAATCCACCGGCTTCTTGGTAGGAGCACTTCTTTCTGAGAAACCTATTTCCATTTTGTCCTCTGACACTCTGGACCCTGAAAGCAATGTAGAAGTTCTCAACCACACAAACTCATTCAGGTCCTGACCAGGCTCTTACCTCCCAAGCTGGAGGGCATGATCCTAAGATCAGGAGCAAAGCATGGATGTTCCCTCTCACCATGCCTTTTCAGCATCATACTGGAAATCTCACTATGCCTTTTCAGCATCATATTGGAAGTTCTTGATAATGCAAGAAAGCAAGAAAATGAAATACAAGGATAAGCGGGCTGGGCGGGAAGAGATAAAATAAAACTGTCTTTGTTCACAGATGACACGATTACCTATGTAGAGATTTTTCAGTCTCACCTGCAGTTTTTTCGTCTACACCTGTTTAACCCGTCTGGGACATTCTTCTTTGACAAAGGTAATCTTTCACAGGTTTAAATATCCTAACATGAAGGACTTTTATCTCTGCCTGGCCTTAGAGGAATTTTTTTTTAGAAGAATGTTTTTGCTTTCATGAGTTTCTGATTCACAAGGTCAATTTCAGAAGGTAAAAGAAATTTTCCCTTAAATTTGGAAGCGTGTACTTCTCTGGGATAAAGACCAAACCAAAGTCCTTTAGTTTTCTCAGACTCTTAAATACACCCAAAGTCAGGCTAAATCGCATGCCAAAATACCTAAGAACTACACTAGCTGGACTGAAGTTATTTTTTTAGAGATGAAATACCTTAAGGAGATTGAATTGACCTATGGGACAGGAAATAAAATGATTCAATTCTCTAAATTGAGGTTCCCTTAGCTAAGCAATTCTTTTCATGCATGTTTTGTATTTTTCATGTGTTCAAGGGATCAATCAACAATATTAACAATAAACACATACACACTTTTACTCTGAAATAAAATGAAAAGTGTATTTAAAGAGTTTCTGTTTATCTTTCAGAAATCTTTCATGAGAGTCAAATCACTGGATTACACATGGCAGTCAATTTTATTTAAATTATCTTTCCAATCTTGACAAGGATAACTACTTCTATAGCTTTATAAAGAGATATATTGCAATTGCCTAAAATTTTAATGTACAAAATAAAGGAAGCTCCTTTTGAGAGGTAGCTGCTAGGTAAAGTAGGAAGTGATCCATTTTTTCTCTCCTTTTTTCCCTTACTTCTTTCCAGAACTTTCCCAGAGTAGCTACTTTATTTTGCTCTTAATTTAGACAAGTATGTGCTCTCGAATTCTGTGCGTGTGTTTGTGACTCCAGGGCCAATTTGGGGCAGTGGACAAGATTTCCTTAAATCTATTGATGACACAGTCGGACAACTGTTTCCTTTCTAATGGGAAGGGATCGGGGTAAGATAGCTAGCAGCCACTTTCATTTGGGGACTGTGATAAAAGAGACTCTGTAGAAGGTTTTTGCATCTTATTATCAAACATTCTGCTGAAGTAGTTCTTTATAATGGAAAAAAAAGGAGTCTTTCTCCTGAGACTATCTAAAGCTCCATGCTGTTCATTAACAGGGCTGAACAGAGAGGTCTTACATCTTTATTCAAAACTAACATTGGACAAGTCTTTACAGAACTTATTAGAGCCCCCTTTGTTACCCAGGCTACCTTGTTTCTTTAAGCTCGTCCTCTGGCTGTGCACAGATCACTCCAAAGAGGGCCCATTCGATCTCTTTACTGCAAATGAAGATGGACTTGCCACTGAGCCAATAGACCAGTCAGTGGGCATTGGCAATCTGGAAGTGTGTGCTGAGTTTCTTTCTTTTCATTTCTTAAAGAAGTACATGAATTAAAACAAAAATAACAACAACAAAAAAACTTGATTAGGGCATCTGGTCCCAGGAACTGAAATTATGAGAGCAGAAAAGAGAAAATTAATATGAGATGTTGAAACTAAAGATATTCTAATCTGACCTGGCTGTGATGAGAACAAGGTGTCAGGTGATAGGATGTGTCAGGCCAAGTTCATGGGTCAGAACAGAGTGATGCTCTTTCAGTTCCAAAAAGGAAGCATTTTCATTTTAACAGTTGAAATTAAGAATGCATTTTCAGATTCACCAGAGGATGCATAATTAACTTCATTTCACCCAGGTGAACCGGTCTCCCTTGACCTTTTCCCTTTTGCCTGGAATAGCATCCATGCTCATGAATTTAAAAAAAAAAAGCAGCTGAAGATAACATATTTCATGTAATTACCATTGAAACTTCTGAAAATCCCACCTGAGAAAGGTTCTAAACCCATAAAAAGACTACAGAGTGTTTACATGCTGCCAGCATGCCAGCAGCAATCACCTGAAGCCCTACTATTAAATTTAGAGAATCCAAGGCACAGGGTCCATGCATAACGAGAAGGAAAACTCAGACTGAAAGCTGGTTTGTTTGTAACACTCTGTGTTAATGTGAACACACACTCTGCTGCTCTGTGGGCTATGCATGGGGGCAGTCACATGTGCTCTGATACAGGGGCAAGGGGCAAGGGGCAAAGGACAGAAGGAGAAGGGGTGACAGAAGAGGAGATGGCATCACTGATTCAATGGATGAGAGTGAGCAAACTCCGGATGATTGTGCAGGACAGGGAAGCCTGGGGTGCTGCAGTCCATGGGGTCTCAAAGAGTAGGACATGACTGAGCAACTGAACAACAACAAAGGGGCACCCCTGATGACCCTCCTCATTAACTGAACAAACCACTTCACCTTTCTGTGACTCTGTTTCCTCATCTATAAAAGGGGCTCAGCAGCAATTCGCATCTCACAGAGTTGTGGGGTAAAATGAGTTACAGAATGGGCAGCAGTTAGAAAGTGACTGTCACACTTCAGCACTCTGTCGGCTGTAATGGTGAACATTTCTGTTGACTTGGTTCAACAGGAGCATAACAATCACTGCAAAAAAATTTAAAAATGCGAGTAAGTAAAAAGAATAAACTGTTATCTAGGTATATGATTTTGTGTTTCTTGGTGACAAAGTTTTTGAGTTTGGAACTTATTTTCCCACTGGAGAAGATATACTTTTGCCGTTGCTCAGTCGCCAAGTCATGTGCAACTCTTTGCAGCCCCATGGACTGCAGCACACCAGGCTTCCCTGTCCTTCACCTTCTCCCGGAGTTTGCCCAAGTTTATGAGTCAGTGATGGCATACAACCACCTCATCCTCAGTTGCCCCCTTCTCCTCCTGTCCTCAATCTTTCCCAGAATCAGGGTCTTTTCCAGTGAGTTGGCTATTATATACACATATATGTTCAGTTCAGTTCAGTTCAGTTGCTCAGTCGTGTCCGACTCTTTGCAACCCCATGAATCGCAGCACGCCAGGCCACCCTGTCCATCACCATCTCCCGGAGTTCACTCAGACTCACGTCCATCGAATCTGTGATGCCATCCAGCCATCTCATCCTGGGTCGTCCCCTTCTCTTCCTGCCCCCAATCTCTCCCATCATCAGAGTCTTTTCCAATGAGTCAACTCTTCTCATGAGGTGGCCAAAGTACTGGAGCTTCAGCTTTAGCATCATTCCTTCCAAAGAAATCCCAGGGCTGATCTCCTTCAGAATGGGCTGGGTGGATCTCCTTGCAGTCCAAGGGACTCTCAAGAGTCTTCTCCAACACCACAGTTCAAAAGCATCAATTCTTCGGCGCTATAATTGCTTTACAATGTGGTGGTAGTCTCTGCTGTATATCAATATGAATCAATCATAATTCTATATATGTGTATACATACAAATGTAATTAGATGCATATACGTGTGTGTGTATGTGTGTGTGTGTATCTATATATGTATATACGCCCTCCCACTTGAGCCTTTCCCCACCATCCCCTCCCTGTAGGTCATCACAGAGCACCATGCTAGGCTCCTGTGTCATACAGTAGCTCCCTGCTCCTTCCCCACTGTGTCCACAGTCTCTTCTCTGTGTCTAAATCTGCATTTCTTCTCTGTAAAGAGGTTCATCAGTACTATTTTTCTATTTAAGCTACGTTTCCTGCTTGCATTGTGATTTTAGGTGTGTTGACGGGTGTAAAGGAGCACAAAGAGTGATGTTCTTTGTGGGGGCTGGTTTATTATCAACCTGAAGAGCTGTGGTTTCTCCAGGGCACTTTTTGTTTTCCTGAACATGGAATTGTGCTTTTTATTATGTAAAGCCTATAATATTTTTGTTTGATGATCTATTTTTTAATAGTTTTCTTATAGTTTCATATTATTTGTGTCCATGTATATGTATCTTTCTTTTCAAAAAATGAGCTTAAATTTTGTGTATTTTATTGTATGTAACTTTTACCACAGATGGGAAAAAAGTGTAAGCACATGTTGATCCCTAGATTATATGCTTGATGAATGTAATGGTTTTCTATTGTCTCTCACTTACTTTGCAAAGCATCAGAAGATGAGACGGGTTAATAAATGGATAGAGGAATAGATGGATTCAAATATGATAAATTTTTAAAAAATAATTGTAAAATCTAGATGGTTGGCATATGAGAATTCACTGTAGTTATTTTAGTGTTTGTGTAGTTTTGAAAGTGTTCCTAATAAAGTGTTGAAAACCAACAAGAATTATAAACATAGTATTCACTATAACTATATTTTCCATGATTTTGTTTGGGGTACCTAAACTGTATTTTTGCCTAAATATTAATTTATAGTAAAATGATTTAAACCTATAAATTTATATTTGGCCAAATTTCCATGAATAGGTTCACATAGAACTTCCCTAAAATGTATTTTATATTGACCACCAGACTCTTATTCATGAGTTTTTCATGGATTTCAGCAAGATTCTGTTAGTTTATGTTTATTTTAAAGCAATGTTTCCTAAATAAATAAATGCATTATATATTTTCTTATAATAATATAGATCAACTTTATTCCTCTATAGGCCTTTAATATTATTTTTGTTTCACTATAATAATTTTGCTTATGTTTTCCATGTGAAGCAAATAATCTATACATGTATATATTCTACAATTAGTTGTTTCTAAGTAAATGCATCTTTCAATACTTAAATATCTACCTAACTTTAGTAGTCAAAGTAGTATTTTTAACATTTCTGGCAATACAGTTGATATATTTTGAAAATAATTACAGTAATTTATTTACAATTTGGGTAAACTAGTAACCTTTTTAATTTTTGCTTGATTTTGAAAGTGTCCTTATTAAAAGCTCACATTTTGTAAATTTAAATATACCCAGTTCACTTTAAAAAGAGTAGCAATTTTAATTTTATAGCAGTAATTTTGTCAACCTTTTGTAACTTTACATTGATTTTATGATTATTTTCATATTATTCACTAGTTTTTATTTTTCTAGATGTTTAAACTATTCTTGTCACGTAATACTGGTATCTGATAATTTTATAGTGATTAACATATGTTATAGGCTGAATTGTGACCCCCTTCCAAATCCATATGTTGACATCCTAACCCGAGCACTGCAGAATGTGACAGCATTTGCAGATAGCGTCTCTAAAGAAGTAATTAGGGTAAAATGAGGTCACTGGAGTGGGCTCCACTGTGAGTCATATTCAATATGACTGATGTCCTTGTAAGAGGGGGAGACTGGGACACAGACACACAGGAGGGACGCCCATCGCAGGACTCAGGGAGAAGATGGCCGTCAGCACACCCGGGAGTCAGTCATCCCAGGAAACCAGCGAGGCCGAGGTCTGGGTCTTGAACTCCTGCTCCCCAGAATGGCGGTATAAGCGTCTGCGGCTTAAGCCTCGCAGTCTGTGGCACTCCGTGATGACAGCCCTGGAACACTAATGTAGTGACTATCATTTCTCAAATTATCCCGCAAAAGGAGATGTTCTTAAAATGTGTAAAAATGTTCTCAGATTTGAATATGGATGAATATATTTTATG
Organism: Capricornis sumatraensis; assembly: GCF_032405125.1. Classification (NCBI taxonomy): domain Eukaryota; kingdom Metazoa; phylum Chordata; class Mammalia; order Artiodactyla; family Bovidae; genus Capricornis; species Capricornis sumatraensis. Next base: position 7,568,182 of record NC_091089.1, on the reverse strand, counting down.
TCTTTTAGAGAAGATACGGTGTGAAACAGCATCAATACACCATCATTTCTGATGCTCATACAGGACTCCTGACAGATGGGTTGAAAACAGAAATCTCAATCTAGATTTATTTATGTTTTATTCTTGTGACAACATATCTATTGCAAAATTTAAAAAATTAATCAAAAATGGGACAGTAGGTGGTAATATTTTGTAAACTCCTGCTGTCCTTATGGTTATTGTGTCTGGATATTAAAATATCCAGTGACAACATCATACACAAATTTTAAAAGTGCTGTAAATCAAACAACTTGGATGGAATGGATGAAAATGTATTCTGAAAAAAAATGTATTCAATTACTCACATTCATGCCAGAGACTTGTGTGAATAGCTTAAAGAAAATTATTTTGTGTAAGGGTGGACATATGTTATATATCAAAACTAATATGCCATTTATATAATATGCTAATTAAGTATGTAACAAAATAAATGAACCTTAAAATTAGACTTTTAACTATTTCATCTATACCTTTAGAATTTAGAAATCTATGTTCAGCAAAAGCCTTTTGTGTGTTAATGGGCATTCAGTTTAAATATTTCAAATAGGCCTGCAAAAAACAAAAGGAAACAACAAATGGAAATGAAAATACACACACACACACACACACACATACACACACGTTTTTCTAAATGTCTGATGCATTCTTTTGCCTTTATAACCAAAGAACTTGTCCAGGTTATTTTTTTTAACACAGTTGGGTAAATGTTTCAGCAAAAGATAAAAAACTGCTTGAAAATGGTTTAACTTGTGCTGCCTTAAAGCCTTGCCTCTCTGTCATGTTTGCAGTTTCCATGAGGTTTGCAATGCTGCTGTGCGACCCCATAGACGGCAGCCCACCAGGCTCCCCCATCCCTGGGATTCTCCAGGCAAGAACACTGGAGTGGGTTGCCACTTCCTTCTCCAATGTATGAAAGGGAAAAATGAAGTGAAGTTGCTCAATCGTGTCCGACTCTTAGCGACCCCATGGACTGCAGCCTACCAGGCTCATCCATCCATGGGATTTTCCAGGCAAGAGTACTGCAGTGGGGTGCCATTGCCTTCTCCGAGCTTTGCAATGGCAACAAACAATTCTAGCTTTTCTGCTTGTGCAAGTGTAGACAATAAGTGACTTCACTTTCTGCTCCTTGCTTGCTAGTGTACCACAAAGGTAATGGGGAACATTAATGGTTGGAAAGTCCATTGTTTCTGCTATTTATTTGCTTTGCTCATCATACTTTTCCCTTTTTCACTCAGACTTTGAAATTCCCCAACTCAGGAAAGGGAGCTGGTGGCAGAAATAAAAAAGGAAACAGAAATTAGTGCCCTTTTCGAGCTTTCAAATATCAAGGACAAGGCCAAAGCAACAGGCTGGAAAAGCCAGCTCCCAAGACTGACTCTCCCCTTGGTCCTTCTAACCAAAGGAATAAGGGATCAAAGCATCTCTTTGCCAGGGAAGAAAAGCTATGGACAGTTATTGAGGCACCCAAGCAGTCTGCCCCTCCAAGAAGGGGCCTTGAGTCCTAGGGGTCATAAGCCAGGAAGTGATTTCCCAGGAAAGAATACTGGAGTGGGTTGCCATTTTACTCCTGGGGATTTCTCATACCCAGAGATCAAATCTGAGTCTCCTTTTCTCCTGCACTGACAGGCAGATTCTTTACCTCTGAGCCACCTGGGAAGCCCAAGAGGAACACAGGTCTTGTTTAACTGAAAGGCAGGAATCATTAATCACTCTTAGTGGTCATGTATGGATATGAGAGTAGGACTATGAAGAAGGCTGAGCATTGAAGAATTGATGCTTTTGAACTGTGGTGTTGGAGAAGGCTCTTGAGAGTCCCTTGGACTGCAAGGAGATCCAACCAGTTCATTGAGAAGGAGATCAGCCCTGGGATTTCTTTGGAAGGAATGATGGTAAAGCTGCAACTCCAATACTTTGGCCACATGATGCGAAGAGTTGACTCATTGGAAAAGACTCATGCTGGGAGGGATTGAGGGCAGGAGGAGAAGGGGACAACAGAGGATGATATGGCTGGATGGCATCACTGACTCGATGGACGTGGTTCTGAGTGAACTCCGGGAGTTGGTGATGGACAGGGAGACCTGGCGTGCTGCGATTCATGGGGTTGCAAAGAGTCGGACACGACTGAGTGACTGAACTGAACTGAACTGAACAGCAAAACTGTGTAAGATTGAATTGAGGAGTTGTTCAAATACTGATATATGGTCTTAATTGTTTAACAGCCAGGCCACCAACAACAGCAAAACCATACACAAACTGCAACTATTAAGTAGTAAAATTATTTTTATAACATGAACCCATCCAGCTAAGCCCATATCAGTGAAGCAGTTTATTAAAATAGCTACCTGTTAGACTGAAAATGAAATGGCAACCCCCTCCAGTGTTCTTGCCTGAAAAATCCCAGGGATGAAGGAGCCTGGTGGGCTGCCGTCTATGGGGTCGCGAGAGTCAGACACGACTGAAGCAACTTAGCAGCAGCAGCAGCAGACTTAAAAAAAAAAAGTCTGTTAGAGAGCCAAATGTTATGTTTATGTTGTAGAAACAGTGGAAATCACATTCTGCCCTCTGAGCATACATTCTTTAAACTTGCAGCTAAATTGCTATGTCGTAGAGAAACCACATAGAATATTTATACATGTAATAAAATATCATTATCTTTTTATTTTATGACTACTGAACAGAGTTCTGAGGTAGAGGAAATCATATACAAAGCATTTAAGCAATGCTTTCTCCTAAATAATCTCTCCCTAATGTATCAGATGAGTGAAATCCCAGAATTAATTATGTAAAGAACATATTAGGAAATATCCCTGGAGGTCCAGTGGCTAAGACTTCGCCTTTCAATGCAGGAGATGTGGGTTCAGTCCTTGGTTGGAAAGCTAAGATCCTACATGCCTCATGACCAAAAAGTTGAAAATATAAAACATAAGCATATTGCAACAAATTCAATAAAGATTTAAAAAATGGCCCACATCAAAAAAAATTCCAAAAATAAAATAAAGGACATATTAGGAAACTCTGATGAGCCATGTCCTAACTCCTCATCTTGGACCGCCACCGCTGACCCCTTCCCTGTCCTCCCTAAAATCCAAACTTGTCTTTAAGTGTTTCAGAAGTGCCGTCTTCTTTCCCACTCGGGAGTGTCTGCATCAGCTGCTCCATCTGCTGGAATCCCCAGTCTCTATGCACTACTTCTCCTTCTGTAGATCCTGGAAAAACATCACCTTTCTCCACTCTGCTTTTCTACCACCACCCCAATACTCACTGCCTCAGACCCCGAACTCCACTCTCTCCCTCCCCCATCACCTGACCAATTTGCAGATTCTCAGAGTCAGTGAGTGCGTTGACTCTCTTCATAACATGTATCTGACGTGGTGATTATAGTGTCCACAGGATGGTTATGTATATAAGACCTTTTACCTTCTCCCTAATTTGTAAGATTCTTGATGGATCTTAATGTTCCTTCTGTTGCCATCTTAAGTCCGAGACATAGGGTAGACACACAATAAACATTTTTCCATATTGTCTTGGTCAGTCTGGGCTTCTATTACAACCTATCATAGCAGGGTGGCTTAAACAGCAGACATTTATTTCTCAAGATCAAGGTTCTGGCAGGTCATTGTCTGATGGGGGCATTCTTCCTGGGGTGCGAACACTCATCTCCTTGTGCCCTCAACTGTTGGAGAGCAGAGAATAGTCCCCTCTCTCTTCTGTTTCTTTAATAAGTACAGCACCACCCACATGATCAAATTACTTCTCAAGGACCCCACCTCTATCACACTGGAGATTTAAGCTTTGACATATGAATTTGAGGAGGGGGTGCTGGAGGGTGAATAAGACCAACATGTAGCTCATAACAATGTATTTACCATATAATGTTAAATGGCAAACAATATAAATAATCTTAAATATTTCCATAAATCTCTGAGCTTATCAGTATCCTTTGAAATGGTGAAGGGCAAAGTAGATGATTATCCTAAAAGCATTTTTAGAGTACTGAGATCTGATCAAGAAACTGGTATAGATGTGAGAGTTGGACATTAAAGAAGGCTGAACACCAAAGAATTGATGCTTTCAAACTGGGGTGGCGGAGAAGACTCTTGACAGTCTCTTGGACTGCAAGGAGATCAAACCAGCCAATCCTAAAGGAAATAAGTCCTGAATATTCATTGGAAGGATGACGTTGAATCTGTAGCTTCAATCCTTTGGCCACCTGATGTGAAGAGCTGAATCATTAGAAAAGACCCTGATGCTGGGGAAGATTGAGGGCAGGAGGAGAAGGGGAAAACAGAGGATGAGATGGTTAAATAGCATCACCAACTCAATGGACATGAATCTGAGCAAGAACAGGGGAGCCTGCATGCTGTAGTCCATGGAGTCACAAAGAGTCATACACAACTTAGTGACTGAACAGTAACAACTGGTAGAGAGAATGAGACACTAAAGGAAATCTCTGATGGGATTCTCCTGCCTTGAGCCACTTAACCTCTCCATATCTAGTGATTCTGGAGGATCAGTCAACCTGAAGCATCTCCCACCACACAGGGTCCAAGAAGGAGGCAGTAGGTCTGTCCTTCTCAAGTTGCCTTTGGGTATGAGAATAACAATGACCTTCATTCTTCCAAGGGAAAGCCCAAATCCCAAGACAAGACTCTGAGTCTCATCCTGAGATGAGGAAGAGAGAAAGGCATAAATATTATTCAGATTCTAAAGAAATATTAGGGAACTTTGCCTCAGGTCAACAGATTGGGAAAGACTAGAGATCTGTTCAAGAAAATTAGAGATACCAAGGGAACATTTCATACAAAGATGGGCTCGATAAAGGACAGACATGGTATGGACTTAACAAAAGCAGAAGATATTAAGAAGAGGTGGCAAGAATACATGGAAGAACTGTATAAAAAAGATCTTCACGACCCAGATAGTCATGATGATGTGATCACTAATCTAGAACCAGACATCTTGGAATGTGAAGTCAAGTGGGTCTTAGAAAGCATCACTACAAACAAAGCTAGTGGAGGTGATGGAATTCCAATTGAGCTGTTTCAAATCCTGAAAGATGATGCTGTGAAAGTGTTGCACTCAATATGCCAGCAAATTTGGAAAACTCAGCAGTGGCCACAGGACTGGAAAAGGTCAGTTTTCATTGCAATCCCAAAGAAAGGCAATGCCAAAGAATGCTCAAACTACCACACAACTGCACTCATCTCACATGCTAGTAAAGTAATGCTCAAAATTCTCCAAGCCAGGCTTCAGCAATATGTGAACCATGAACTCCCTGACGTTCAAGCTGGTTTTAGAAAAGGCAGAGGAACCAGAGATCAAATTGCCAACATGCGCTGGATCATCGAAAAAGCAAGAGAGTTCCAGAAAAACATCTATTTCTGCTTTATTGACTATGCCAAAGCCTTTGACTGTGTGGATCACAATCAACTGTGGAAAATTCTGAAAGAGATGGGAATACCAGACCACCTGACCTGCCTCTTCAGAAATCTGTATGCAGCTCAGGAAGCCACAGTTAGAACTGGACATGGAACAACAGACTGGTTCCAAATAGAAAAAGGAGTACGTCAAGGCTGTATATTATCACCCTGCTTATTTAACTTATATGCAGAGTACATCATGAGAAACACTGGACTGGAAGAAGCACAAGCTGGAATCAAGATTGTCGGGAGAAATATCAATCACCTCAGATATGCAGATGACACCACCCTTATGGCAGAAAGTGAAGAGGAACTAAAAAGCCTCTTGATGAAAGTGAAAGAGGAGAGTGAAAAAGTTGGCCTAAAGCTCAACATTCAGAAAACGAAGATCATGGCATCTGGTCCCATCACTTCATGGGAGATAGATGGGGAAACAGTGGAAATGGTGTCAGACTTTATTTTTTGGGGGGCTCCAGAATCACTGCAGATGGTGACTGCAGCCATGAAATGAAAAGACGCTTACTCCTTGGAAGAAAAGTTATGACCAACCTAGATAGCATATTCTAAAGCAGAGACATTACATTGCCGACTAAGTTCCGTCTAGTCAAGGCTATGGTTTTTCAACTAGTCATGTATGAATGTGAGAGTTGGACTGTGAAGAAGGCTGAGTGCCGAAGAATTGATGCTTTTGAACTGTGGGGTTGGAGAAGACTCTTGAGAGTCCCTTGGACTGCAAGGAGATCCAACCAGTCCATTCTGAAGGAGATCAACCCTGGGATTTCTTTGGAAGGAATGACGCTCCAGTACTTTGGCCACCTCATGAGAAGAGTTGACTCATTGGAAAAGACTCTGATGATGGGAGGGGTTGGGGGCAGGAGGAGAAGGGAACGACCGAGGATGAGATGGCTGGATGGCATCACGGACTCAATGGACGTGAGTCTGAGTGAACTCCGGGAGATGGTGATGAACAGGGAGGCCTGGCATGCTGCAGTTCATGGAGTCGCAAAGAGTCGTACACGAATGAGCGACTGAACTGAATTTGCCTCAGGTCATCATGGGAAAGGTACATTTCTTAAATTTAAATCTAGGGATTCACATTGTCATCCAGCTTTGCCAATGGCTTTTCTTTTTTAAATAAGTGTCATTCTTATTCCTTATTTTCAGATAATCTAACATTAGTTCATGTGTTATATCATGTTTATGTGATTTTTCCTTCTTGTAGTCCACCTCAATTATCCACATGATTGATCCATCAAAATAGGTTTATAGGATGTTCCTGGTGGTCCAGTGGATAAGACATTCCCAATGCATAGGGCCTGGGTTTGATCCCTGGTCAAGGAGCTAGAGCCTGCACACTTCAGCTAAAAACCTTGCATGTCACAACAAAGACTAGGATCCTGCCTCCTGCAACTAAGACCTGTTGCAACCAAATAAATTTTAAGAAATACAGCAGCTGCTATTCTTGAGATGAAAATGTATCATTAGAACTGGGGTTTATGATTTTACAAAATAGCTTTATAAATATAGAAAACAGATAAATTGCAATTGTAGTTTCAAAATGATACAGTTCCTTAACACAAACCAAAGCACTGAAGATGGAGACCGAAATTTCATATCACGGACAAGGGACAAGTGTTGATTTGCATTTTGCCTTTTACTGATACCTTGTTCATCTTAATAAAATTGTTATACAGCAAGGTAGGGAGTGCTGAAAACAGTAGGAAGAGGAGGGGAAATATGGGAAGAAACAACGTTATGTGTTAAAGTCAATATATAACAGAATACAGACGATGCTCAGGTTTCAGAAATTATAGTCTGCAGTCCTCTTTGCTTTCCTCTGTATTTTTAGCATGACTCTCTTTCACTTATGTGTATTTTCTCTGGTTCTCAGGCCAATTCTTGCTTCTCTGTCTCAGGGTCATCTCTTGTGGGACTATAATCTAATCTTCATAGTGTCCCATCCATTTACTAATTCACAAAAATCAGCATAGCCTTCCAACCACAATTCTCATAACAAGGCAATAGATCATTTGTTCAAGGATGTGTTGTCTTATGATTCAACATGAAGTACTTTGAGGGCGGGGGCAGGAGGTGGATCAAGTTTGTCTGTAGCAAGATGGCCATAGAGCATTTCCATTAAATCCCTTCTTCTGCTCTCACTCACCATGTCTGTTTAACATAAGAACATTTCTTAGGTAATATGGTCTTTGAAATGAGGGCATCATCGTGGGTCATTGTTTATTTCACCAATGAATCTTCTACTATGAAGAAGTCTAGGAAGTTACATCAGAAGGTGCCATTGAGAATGTGAGGATAGGATACATGCTAAAAGGACTTGAACAGACTTATAAGAGTGACAGAAATAGAAAATATTATGCTGGAAAGCCATCCTTAGTTATTTTGCTTTGTTTTTAAAATAATTTTTATTGAAGTATAGTTGCTTAACAATGGTTTGTTAGTTTCTACTGTACAGCAAAATAAATCAAGCATATATATATATATATATATATATATACATGTATCCCTTCCCTTTTGGGTTTTCTTCCCATTCAGATTACCACAGAGCATTAAGTAGAGTTCCCTGTGCTATGCAGTCGGTCCCCATTAGTTATCTGTTTTTATGTAATATCAATAGTGTATGACATTCTTAGTTTTTAAACACTATCTGTAAAGGTAACCACAGAAGTCAGAATAACACCAGAAAAGGATAAAACACACTTGTATGGGCAAGAATTTCTGCATAAAGCACTAAAATTAAATACCTAAGGTGACACAAGGTAACCACAAAAATGAGAAAGAGACCTTGAGCGGGGAAGTAAGCAATATGAGAATCTATTTAATGTAGCTCAGATTAAAATCAGGTATGCAAGGAGTTGTGGATCCCTCCTTGTGTGCATGAGGGTGAAGGGCGGACACTTTATATAAGGAAATGTGGAATCAGATGCTTAGTTTTACTGTTGCTGTTTAACTTAGCTCTGGGAGTCACACATTTGCATTGGTCTTTTGCCAGGTTCAATCCCTGGGTTGGGAAGATCCCCTGGAGAAAGGAATGGCAAGCTACCCTAGTATTTTTGCCTGGAGGATTCCATGGGCAGAGGAGACAGGCAGGCTATAGTCCAAGGGGTCACTGAGAATCAGACTAACACTTTGGAACCATGGCCAAGAGGAACAAACAGTGCCGCCATACGGTGTAGACTAGGCCTGGGTGCACGTGCTGGGCATTAGCGATCAAAGCCTCCCACATCTTTCCAGGAAAGAAGAACACATCATTATTTTTACCTTTTCCCACATGAGATCTGGCAGTGGCATGGAAAATGCTTTTTTCCCACTTGGACGTGAAAATCTTAGGCAAAATACCATCTTTCTTTTGCTTTGAGCAGCCAAGTATACAATGGATCTTGAGTAATAATTGCAAATGAGACAAAAACCATTCTGCTTGTGTTCTACGGAGATAACAGAATATGCATAAAAAAAGAAAGGGGTATCTGCATCATGACAGAAGACCGTTCTTTGTAAACCTTGAATTGACTTTTTTTTTTGTCTCCTTCCAAGAACAAGGAAAGTAAAAATGCTGTGATTAAGGACTCAGCAGTGGGTGGTAGGTAAAAAAACATCCAGAAGGATCTACTAATGATGGTGCCTTAAAATAAGTGAAGGCAGAGTTTTGTTGGCCAGAAGCCATACCCTATAATTTATTACGTTATATCCAAAAACTGTGGGGCATGATTCATGATAAACAGAGAGAACAAGATGTGATGTCGGAAAGTATTCATGCCAAACAGTAAAACTGAAGCTAATTATTAACAGAAAAACCAACTCGAGGGATGCCCACTCATTTTCTCCTTGAGGCTGTGAACCAGATTCAGGGCAAGACCTCCATCACTTCCTCACTTCTTAAATAAGGACAAGAAGATGCATTCAAAACTAACTCTTAAAAATGTTTGGTAAAATGAGTGTTATTATACAAATGGGACTTCTGATCATTAACCTTTAGATATTAGGCTGATTTGTAAATTTAGGTGTTTATGTTTGTCTCCATATAATAGTCAATTTTGTAAAAACGTCATTGTATGATTCTGAGTTTTCAGAAACACTCTAGGAGAATATATATATGTATATATATGCATATGTAATTAGACATATATAATATAGGTAGTTATATTGTATGTGCATATATATTATATACACATATATACTTATACTTTTCACTATATATATCAATATATATTACATATATATGTAATATATGCTTATATATATTTATAATGCACTATCTTTCAGTTTGTAATATAGATATTCAAATGAATATAGTAATTTCTCAGCACATATGTTCAATATAAAAGATATTGGACATAGAAATACCTAATAATATTACATGAATGTTGATACTAGTATAACTAGTAAGCAAATTTATGTTATTATTAAGTGACATGAATTTAAAAATTTTTTTCAGTATAACCAAAGCAAATGTATACTTTTTCATCTTGTCCTTATCTACTAGGTCTTCAAAGAATCATTGTCAGATGTTCTTGATCTTGTGGCTTACAGACATCATTTTTTTTTCAGACTTCTTTCTGGCAGTAGTAATCCCTAGAGGTTTTTATAGATTGGATATTCCTGGAAAACATAGTTTTGTTTAGATGTGTTTATATATAAACAAGAGTCTCTTCAGTTCAGTTCAGTTCAGTCGCTCAGTTGTGTCTGACTCTTTGCGACCCCATGAACCGCAGCGTGCCAGGCCTCCCTGTCAATCACCAACTCCTGGAGTTTATCCAAACTCACATCCATTGAGTCAGTGATGCCATCCAACCATCTCATCCACTGTCATCCCCTTCTCCTCCTGCCCTCAATCTTTCCCAGCATCAGGGTCTTTTCAAATGAGTCAGCTCTTCGCATCAGGTGGCCAAAGTATTGGAGTTTCAGCTTCAACATCAGTCCTTCCAAAGAACACCCAGGACTGATCTCCTTTAGAATGGACTGGTTGGATCTCCTTGCAGTCCAGGGAACTCTCAAGAGTCTTCTCCAACACTACAGTTCAAAAGCATCAATTCTTCGGTGCTCAGCTTTCTTCGCTGTCCTACTCTCACATCCATACACAACCACTGGAAAAACCATAGCCTTGACTAGTAATGTCTCTGCTTTTCAATATGCTATCTAGGTTGGTCATAACTTTCCTTCCAAGGAGTAAGTGTCTTAGTCCTGCCAATTTTGTGATTTTTCAAAGCTTACAAAATTATCCATTTAAATATGTGAAATGCACAGGGTGGACAATATTCAGAGCCAATATAGTATTGATTATTGATAATATTGAATTCAATCTGTCAACTCAGGTGCAGCTGATAGCAGTGGCCAGGGACTTTCAGAATCTTTTGAGGACATTGAAGGTAGCTCATTCAGATCAAAACAAGTTCCTAAAGTCAATATGCATTCATTTGCTCACAAAATACTTACTGGGCTCCAAGTTATTCCAAGAATCATGGCAATGTACACTGGACATTTGCTGCTATTTTTGTTTAGTCACTAAGTCATGTCCAACTCCTTGCAACCTCATGGACTGCAGCATGCCAGTTTACTCTGTCCTCCACTGTGTCCCAAAGTTTGCTCAAATCCATGTTCACTGAGTTGATGATGCCATCCAACCATTTCATTCTATCACCCCCTTCTCCTCTTGCCTTCAGTCTTTTCCAGCATCAGGGTCTTTTCCAATGAGTTGATTATTTACATCAGGTGGCCAAAGTATTGAAGTTTTAGTTTCAACAATAGTCTTTCCAGTGGACATAGATGCAGGTAAAGATAATACTAATCAAAATTTTATTTTTGTCTTTCTATATTGAGGCTACTGTATCTGAGTTATTCAGTCTGAAACTAAATGCTTAGGAATAGGCAAAATGCTGTGGATAGCATAGTTCATGCAAGGACAAGTAATTACTAATAGAAATTAGCAATTTTTAACAGAAAAGAGTCATTATGACCTAAAAATTTTTTAGAGGACTGTGGGTGGGTGGTGGGGGGGGACTTTCACTACAAGAGAGAAAATAATCAGACTTTAACTATATTCTCCACATCTTAATTTTAAAATCGCAAATGATCCTTTCTTTCACTAAAGTTTGGCAATCTTTTTAAAGAAGCGATACCTTGAATGATGTAACAAGAAGAAGCAAATAAAGAAAAATAAATATTTGTACATTTCAGTACTTACTTATACTTGGCTATAATAGTACACATAATAATTTTGAAAAAATTGAATTGTTTTTCAACAAGTATTTTTGTGTAGATCTTGTGCTAGGCTGTGCCAAGAAAATCTACCTAAAAATTCTCAGCTACCAAAAATATCTTGATTCTTTGTTAACTGCCTACTTAAAATATAGCACACTATTTACAAATGCTTTAAAGAAAGAAATTATACATTCTGAGTAACATTTTTCCTGTTGTTAAATTTTCTGTTATTTTCTGGGAAGCACTAAGCCTTATATAAAGGAGTTAATTACAGCTTGTATTTAGAAAGAAAAGAAAGGATTAAGGGAATGTTTTAACTTATACTTTAAGATTTCAGAGAAATAGTCAAATAGTGAGACTGGCCTATCAGCTTCATATATCAAAAAATAATCTTGCATCCAACGATGGAAATACCAAGTTATCCACTTACTCTTGTTTCATATAAATGGTGCCTGGGCAAAATATAAAGTGAATCAGGAACAGGTGAACACTTTGTACTTTGACAATCATGGTGGGACCCTTGAAGTATACAGAAAATGCTGACAGTAGGTAAGAATCAATCATTAGAAACATAATTCAGAATTTCCAAACACCTTAATATTGTTGACATATGAAAGGGTTTGACTCCTGACAGATATGATCTTAGTGTTTATGGGCCCAATATTTTTGTCTCCTTCAAATTTCTGTGTAGATACCCTAATGTGATGGTCTCAGGGGGCAGCTCCTGCATTTCTTGGTTTACGTTCCCCTCCTTCATTTTCAAAGCCAGCACAATATCGTGTCTTCTGTTAAGTCTAACATTTCTGCCTCCCTCTAATAAGGACCGTTGTGAGTTTCAGCTATATAATCCAGCATAACCACCCCATCTCTTTGTTCCTTAAAAAAATTAATTGGTTATGTTGGGCCTTAATTGCAGAATCCATATTTAGTTGTCACATGTGAACTCATAGTTGCAGCATGTGGGATCTAGTTCTCTGACCACGGATTGAACCTGAGCCCCCTCGATTAGGAGCACAGAGTCTTAGCCACTGGACCTCAAGAGAAGTCCCTCCTTGCCCTTAATTTAATTGTATCTGCAAAGTCTCTTTTGCCATATAAGGTAAAGTATTCCAAAGTTCCATGAGTCAGGAATTGGTCATATGTGGGAAGCATTATTCAATCTGCCATATCCCCCAAACCTAAATTGAGTCCAAATTCGTCGTTTGGGTTGAGTGATAAGTCCATATGATGAGAATATTAGCTGAAGGCTGTGCTGTTATGCAAGATTTCATCATAAGTAATGCAATGGTATCAGCCGACTTAAAGTCATACAATAAAGCAATGCATAATGTGTAATGGATTTTAAAATTAATTAGCTTAAAATAAAATACGTGTAGCCTATCTTCAAAAAATGCAATCTGCATTTAGATCTAGATTGTAATTTAAATGTTGGCCATTATTTACCATTTAGCTTTTATTTTCAACTGAAGTATTGTTAAAATATTCGGGTCCCCAAACTAGCATATCATCTTCAATCCTGATGACAGAGAACCAGCTTGAATGACTCCCATTGTTGAAGATTCAAAAGATAGAATTTGTTTGCATCAAGGGTTACATCCATAAATGGATTTGGAGAATTTAAGGTTCTTTTCAATTTTTCTCTATGCCAATGGTCTTTTACAATACCAGCATATAAACACTTAATCTAATGTTTCTACAGGAAGAATAGATTCTACTATCAAGTCAGCTACTCCTTTTTTAAAGTTATTCCTTTATAAGTGTTAAATTGTCCTAACATTGTAAAGCCATTCCAAGGCCAGACAATTATTTCATTATTCAAATATGCAAAATGAGATTTAGGCTAAGTAATTCAAACTTCTGCCCTTAATAAGAACATATGAAGATATAAAGGTGCTATATTTTTCTGCAAATCTTTAGAGAAAAAGCATAACTAAAATGTACAGAAATGATTGCTGGCAGGTGGGGAGGCATCCCAGAAGCACCTACATAACAAATAATATCATGTCTTGGATTTGTTCCTATTCAATCCCATGGAATTTTATAACGTTTTGGATCTTGAAATAGCTTACAAAGAAGGGTTTGCTAAGCAGTTTGGTGTTGTTAAACGGTTATTATTCCTATCAACATCAAACATTTCTTTTGTCCTTAAAAAAAAAAAAAAGATTTGCATTTTTCTTGACTGTGGTTTGCTCTCTGTGCACACAGATTGTTATACAGCAGGAACTTAATCCTTCAGTGCTCCAGGCAGTGGGAAAAATAAAGCCTGATAACTTGGCTTTGTTTACTTGCATTTTCAGTTAATTAAAAAAAAATAAAAACAGAAACAAAACAAAGAGGGAAATCCTTTATTTTAATGCTCAGACTAATTATTTGACTCAATGATTAAATGCACATTTGCCAGTGAGGCTTCCACATATTTAAGCAGCTGTGAAAGAACTCACAAAAATTTCAAAATGGAAAGGCAAATGGAGCACTTGTTCCCTTTGGGGGCTTTGAGTCTGCAAACAGGGACAGTGGAGTCTGACTGCAAACAAACTGAATGCTATTCTCTAAACTTTTATTCTTGTAAAGTCCAACCACTCCCCGCATCAGGGGATCAGAGTGTAAGCGATTTGATGCTCAGATTCTTAGGTAGCACCCATTCTGTGAAAAGTCTTATTTTGCTTGAGTAAAGTGGTGGCTCAGTGGGTGAAGAATCCGCCTACAATGCAGGAAATGTAAGCAGATGCCAGTTCCATCCCTGGGTCAGGAAGATCCCCCTGAGGAGGGCAAGGTAACACACTCCAGTATTCTTACCTGGAGAATCCCATGGACAGAAGAGCCCAGCAGGCTACATCCATAGTGTCGCAAAGGGTCGAACAGGACTGAAGTGACTGAGAGTGCAGGCAAAGTGTACAATATCCAGCCATCTGAATTAAAAACACTGTCATTTTAGTTATAAATTTGTTTATCTTCAATAATAATAGATTCTTAAAATGTCATGATGGTTTCCCTCATGGCTCAGTAGTAAAGAATCTGCCTGCCAATGCAGGAAACTCAATGTTCGATTCATAGGTAGGAAAGATCCCCTTGAGAAGGAGATGGCCACCCACTCCAGGATTCTTGCTTGCAAAATCTATTGGACAGAGGAGCCTGGCAGGCTAAAAAAGGTCAGACAGGACCGCAACTAAAACAACAAAATGTCACCATATACTTTAGATAACTTATAATACCTTTCTTCTGTGTTTTGGATACACTATATTGTCTATTATGCAAAGCATGTTCAGGTTTTTTTTTTTTTTTTTTCACTTTCATGGCTTTCTAATTTTTGCCCCTGGGGAGATTTCTACAAACCTTTTCAATAAAAATAATCAATCAGTTATGGCCAAGTCAATTATAAAACAAAGAAGAGATCAATCAAAAGCTTACAGTAAGAATAGTGGTGTGTGTGTGTGTGTGTGTGTGTGTGTGCATGCATTACACATTGCATGCATTACATTCATTACAAAAGGCTAAAGCTGAATGAAAAAAGACGACTAGAAGCCATCTAACCTTGAATGTGTCCCAAGGACAAGACAGTGCTGTTTTCCCACCTACAAGCCCAACTTCCTACCTGCCTAGATTCTGTACTGCTTTGCTTCTTGCTGACTCAGAGAAGGGCCCTGATTTCATTTTCAGCAAACTACTGTACAACTTCTGAAATCTGAATTCCATCTTATCCCACTTGCTCAAAACCTTTGCTTCCACCTTTCTCTCCTTCATCCTAGAATTTTATTGTGAGCACATAAGCATGCTCCTGTATCCACTACATTAACACAACTCTTGGGGATTTCCCTGGTGGTCCAGAGGCTAAGACTCCATGCTCTCAATGCAAGGGGTCCAGGTTCAATCCTTGGTCAGGGAACTAGATCTCACATGCAGCAACTAAGACCTGGAGAAGCCAAATAAATAAATACATGAAAATAAATTTGTTTTTTTAAAAAAAGAAAGGTCAAGAGAAAACAGCTAACATGAAAGAAAAAAAAAAAAAAAGACTACCCTTGACCACCTGCGTCTCTGAGCTGTCACCTGCTCCCCTTAGAGAAAACTCTACCCATACAAGTTATGTCCATCTCCTTCTTTCCACCCTCTCCTCACCAATCTCAGGACCTAGTTCCTGATCTTTGCATGTCATAGAAACTCCATAATCCAATTCCCCAGTTCTCTCCTGTTTGCCCATACAAGGCTGCTTTGGTACTTCTCCTGTTTTCAGACTCAGCATTTCCACCTGGACCAGTTCCTCCTTCTCAAAATGCTGATGCTTTTGAGATAGTACTTGATGCTGTATTTCCTTTTGATTTTTCTCCTCTGTACTCCTTTTAGTTATTTTGGAGGCTTTATCACACTATTTTGATCAAACTTGAAATATTAGAGTATCCTGCACTTTTATCTGAAGTTTTCCCTCTTTTCTATTCATGTTTTTTTTAATATAAGTGATAATATTGAGATGCATGGTTTTGAAGACTGTTAAGATTAGAGCTAAATATTCCCCAAATATCTACTTGACATTTCCACCTCAGTGTTTGAGAAGAGGCTCACGTTTAATCTGTCCAAAACAGAACTATTGCTTTCTACCATTCCTGATCACTGCACTGTCTCCTGCTTTAAGGATTTCCCACTTTAATAGGGCTTCCCAGGTGGTGCAGTGGTAAAGTATCTGCCTGCCAATGCAGGAGACACAAGAGACATGGGTTTGATCCTTGGGTTGGGAAGATCCCCTGGTGTACCAAATGGCAACCCACTCCAGTATTCTTACCTGGAGAATCCTAAAGACAGAGGAGTCTGGCTGGCTACAGTCCATGGGGTCGCACAGAGTCAGACATGACTGAAGTGACTTAGCATGAATATTATACATAATATTATTACCAATTA
Source organism: Capricornis sumatraensis (assembly GCF_032405125.1). Lineage (NCBI taxonomy): Eukaryota > Metazoa > Chordata > Mammalia > Artiodactyla > Bovidae > Capricornis > Capricornis sumatraensis. Next base: position 7,551,617 of record NC_091089.1, on the reverse strand, counting down.
TGTTGAACTAATAAGCAGCAACTTCAGGAATGATTACCACTATGCAAGATGGGAAAAGAAAGGATTTAGGGAGGTGGAGCTTTACTGTTACTATTTCCAGTTTATTGAAAATATCAATTTCAAAGCTAATATTTCAATTTATTAAACATGAAATAAAATAATATACTAATATATATTATGTGAAAGTAACCGATTACTTCCTGTATCATTTTTTGAGTCTCCTAACTTAATTTTTTTTTCTTTTTTAAATTCAAGTACAGTTGATGTACAATATTACATAAGTAACAGGTGTATAACAGTGATTCACAATTTTAAAGGTTATATTCCATTTATAGTTACTATAAAATTCTGGCTATATTCCCTGTGTTCCACAGTATACCCTTGGAGCTTATTTATAAATGTTTTATACATAATTTGTATCTGTTAATCCCCTACTGCCTCTTACCTCTCTTCCCATCCTCTCTCCCCAGACAACCACTAGTTTGTTCTCTGTATGTATGAGTCTGTTTCTTTTTGGTTATATTCACTAGTTTGTTTTATTTTCTAGATTCCATATAAAGTGATATCATACAATATTTGTCTCTCTCTGTCAGACTTAATTTAATCTTTAAAGCAGAGTTAATAGGAGTTAATTGACATAACTGCACCTATTAACATATACACTTGATAAGCTTTGACTTAGGAATGTACTGTGAAACCATTACAGCAATCAAGATCATGAACATTTAATCAGCAGCAAAAGTTTTCTCTTACCCTTTTCTCTCCCTTGTTTATTTTCTATGATATTAAAATAATTCATAATTTTAAGATTTTAAACAGTTTAAAGGAGGAGAAAAGGAAGCCATTGGTATGTGAAATTATACTGGAAACGTACCTCACTGGGCTTCTACACCAGAGAAAGGGTAGGGTGAGGCTCTATGGTCTGGCTCTATGAGGACCTTTATAATTGAGGCTTTAATGCCTCATGGAGGATAAGAGGCCATTGGATCACTTCCCTCTCTTCATTTAAACCTGTCCCCGTTTTACCACTTTGATCTGCTGCCTTTTCCACAGAGGGGTAGGTGGCCATGCATTCATCACCTCTCAGAGAAAATAACTGTTGGACTTTCCATGCAAATCACGATTCTTCCTATTTGGACTTTAGTTTTCTGGATTTACTCTTCATAAATGTCTTTTAAACAAATCCACTGTGAGGTGTTTTAGACAGATACAGTTTCTCCATTTGACATTTTCTTAGCTTGGTTTTCCCACCAAACAGAACCTGAAACAGGAATAGACAGGTGTGTCAGGAAGTGGGAAAGGAGAAGATGACACAGTCCATCCAGGTGTGCTCCTGAGCTACAGTGAAGGGCTGTCCAGCTCCAGTGAAGCCCCATGAGACTTGACTCCTGGGCTCCAATACTTGCAATGGGGGAAAGGCTCTCCAGCCAGCTCACCCCAACAATGTAAGCAGAGAAGCAGCAGGTCAGATACCAAGAGACAGGCAGTGCCATGGTGGTGGCATGAATGGTTAGAAGGAAATGCAACCAGGGGATAAACGTGGTCCAGCAGAAGAACTGAAGTTCCTTGAGAATGCATGTGATTATATTTCATTTATTCCATGAACAAATTTAGGCTGGACACTTACTGAATTATTATTTGATTTTTTTTTATCACCTTCTAGAGACAGATAGGTTACTTTGCTAAAAAGGCACTCAATATTCAGATTGTTCTAGCTAAAATCATAAACTTCTCACATAAATGTAGGGCTTCCCTGAAAGCTCAGTTGGTAAAGAATCCTCCTGCAATGCAGGAGACCTGGATTTGAACCCTGGGTTGGGACGATCCCCTGGAAAAGGGGAAGGCTACCCACTCCAGCATTCTGGCCTGGAGAATTCCATGAACACGACTGAGCAACTTTCACTTTCACTTCACTTCACATAAATGTACCTTCTCACATGATAAATTATGTCTAGCTAGTCTAATTGTTCCTAATATGTATTGCTTTGCTGTGCGTGTTAAGACATTTTAGTCGTGTCTGACTCTTTGCAGCTCTATGGACTGTAGCCCGCCAGGCTCCTTTGTCCATGGGATCATCCAGGCAAGAACACTGGAGTGTGTTGCCCTGCCCTCCTCCAGGGGATCTTCCTAACCCAAGGAAGGAACCCACCTCTTCTGCACTGTCAGGAATATTCTTTACTACTGAGCCACCTGGGAAGCCCAATAAGTACTAAAATGTCCATTTATTAATTATACTGATAAATTACAATTAATTATACTAATTAAAAGTTAAGTGGTTAATGTTCAATTCAATAAAACATTTTATAATAATCACTATAAAAAGAAATCAATTTAACAAAAGTAAATTCATAGTAGATGGACTCTTCAAGAACAATAACAATTACAACAATAATAATACTAGCAAACATCAATTGAGTGCTTCATTTGCACAATTCTTAGATCTCTATATAGATTAAATCATTTAATAGTAACAATATGCCATGAGTTAAATAGTGCTATTATCATTATTTTCAAGAAGTACAGAGTAATTAGTAACTATTTTAAGAAAAAAAATAAAATGAAATAAAAAAGGGTAATTTTACAAACCATTACATAATCTTTCTTTTTCCTTTCCCCTTAGCTTTCCTTCAGAGCAGCAGACTCTGGCAGTTAAATCGTGCACACACAAGCTTGTCTAGGGGCTCAATTCCTATCCTAGCTCTGCAGCTTTGAGCAAGTTGTTCATTCCTTTAAAAGTAGCAAGTATTAAAGTTCGGTGTGAACATAGATAACATTCTTTGAAAAGTAGATACATTTCTGAAAACAAAGAAATTAACAAGAACATGGACATTGTCTTATAGTCTTTGCAAATGTCTTTAGTAGAAAATATTGTAGTTGTTTAGTCACTAAGTTGTATTCAGCTCTTTTGCCACACCATGGGCTATAGCTCCCCAGGTTCCTCTGTCCATGGGACTTCCCAGGCAAGAATACTAGAGTGGGATGCCATTTCCTCTTCCAGGGGATCTTCCCAAGCCAGGGATTGAACCCCCATCTCCTGCATTGGCAGGTGAATTCTTAACCACTGAACCATCTGAGAAGCCTAGTAGCTGTAATCTTATATCAGCTTCTGTACCTAATCTAGTGATATAGTACATGATTGGCTTGTAGAAAATGCCACCATACACACATAAGAGAATGAGCAAAAAGGCAACTAACATCTTATAGTTACTGTGAAACTCATGAGCCCTGAAGGTGTCTGAGGGACTCCCCCACAAGATCTCTAGCACACACTCTAAAAACTGCTGCTAAAACACCAATATACAGAGTTAATTTAGAAAATTCACTCAAAAGTAAAGATTCCAAGAGGAAAACTATCAAAAAATTTATGATATTATCTAGACAAATCTGATAACTGACTACACTTTTCAACTATCCAGTGACTTTTGCTTATTATACCTATGTATGTAAATCTTTTACAGTTTCTGGTCTTACATTTAGATCTTTAATCCATTTTGAGTTTATTTTTGTGTATGGTGTTAGAAAGTGTTCCAGTTGCATTCTTTTACAAGTGGTTGGCCAGTTGTCCCAGCACCACTTGTTAAAGAGATTGCCTTTAAACCATTGTATATTCTTGCCTCCTTTGTCGAAGATAAGGTGTCCATAGGTATGTGGATTTATCTCTGGGCTTTCTATTTTGTTCCATTGATCTATATTTCTGTCTTTGTGCCAGTACCATACTGTCTTGATGACTGTGGCTTTGTAGTAGAGCCTGAAATCAGGCAGGTTGATTCCTCCAGTTCCATCCTTCTTTCTCAAGATTGCTTTGGGTATTCGAGGTTTTTTGTATTTCCATACAAATTGTGAAATTATGTGTTGTAGCTCTGTGAAAAATACCGTTGGTAGCTTGATAGGGATTACATTGAATCTATAGATTGCTTTGGGTAGTGTACTCATTTTCACTATATTGATTCTTCCAATCCATGAACATGGTATATTTCTCCATCTATTCGTGTCCTCTTTGATTTCTTTCACCAGTGTTTTATAGGTCTTTAGTTTCTTTAGGTAGATATATCCCTAAGTATTTTATTCTTTTCGTTGCAATGGTGAATGGAATTGTTTCCTTAATTTCTCTTTCTATTTTCTCATTATTAGTGTACAAGAATGCAAGGGATTTCTGTGTGTTGATTTTATATCCTGCAACTTTACTATATTCATTGATTAGCTCTAGTAATTTTCTGGTGGAGTCTTTAGGGTTTTCTATGTAGAGGATCATGTCATCTGCAAACAGTGAGAGTTTTACTTTTTCTTTTCCAATTTGGATTCCTTTTATTTCTTTTCTGCTCCGATTGCTGTGGCCAAAATTTCCAGAACTATGTTGAATAGTAGTGGTGAAAGTGGGCACCCTTGTCTTGTTTCTGACTTTAGGGGAAATGCTTTCAATTTTTCACCATTGAGGATAATGTTTGCTGTGGGTTTGTCATATATAGCTTTTATTATGTTGAGGTATGTTCCTTCTATTCCTGCTTTCTGGAGAGTTTTATCATAAATGGATGTTGAATTTTGTCAAAGGCTTTCTCTGCATCTATTGAGATAATCATATGGCTTTTATCACAGCAGGATCCTCTATGACCCACCTCGCAGAATATTGGAAATAAAAGCAAAAATAAACAAATGGGACCTAATTAGACTTAAAAGCTTCTGCACAACAAAGGAAACTATAAACAAGGTGATAAGACAGCCTTCAGAAAGGGAGAAAATAATAACAAATGAAGCAACTGACAAAGAACTAATCTCAAAAATATACAATAAACTTCTGCAGCTCAATTCCAGAAAAATAAATGACCCAATCAAAAAATGGGCCAAAGAACTAAATAGACATTTCTCCAAAGAAGACATACGGATGGCTAACAAACACATGAAAAGATGCTCAAAATCACTCATTATCAGAGAAATGCAAATCAAAACCACAATGAGGTACCATTTCATACCAGTCAGAGTGGCTGTGATCCAAAAGTCTACAAGCAATAAATGCTGAAGAGGGTGTGGAGAGAAGGGAACCCTCTTACACTGTTAGTGGGAATGCAAACTAGTACAGCCACTATGGAGAACAGTGTGGAGATTCCTTAAAAAACTGGAAATAGAACTGTCTTATGACCCAGCAATCCCACTGCTGGGCATACACACCAAGGAAACCAGAATAGAAAAAGACACATGTACCCCAATGTTCATTGCAGCACTGTTTATAATAGCCAGGACATGGGAGCATCCTAGATGTCCATCAGCAGATGAATGGATAAGGAAACTGTGGTACATATACACAATGGATTATTACTCAGCCATTAAAAAGAACACATTTGAATCAGTTCTAATGAGGTGGATGAAACTGAAGCCTATTATACAGAGTGAAGTAAGCCAGAAAGAAAAACATCAATACAATATACTAACGCATATATATGGAATGTAGAAGGATGGTACCGATAACCCTGTATGCAAGACAGCAAAAGAGACACAGATGTATAGAACAGTCTTTTGGACTCTGTGGGAGAGGGAGAGGGTGGGATGATTTGGGAGAATGGCATTGAAACATGTATGAAATGAATCATCAGTCCAGGTTTGATGCATGATACTGGATGCTAGGGGCTGGTGCACTGAGACGACCCAGAGGCATGGTGTGGGGAGGGAGGAGGCAGGGGAGTTCAGGATGGAGAACACGTGTATACCTGTGGCAGATTCATGTTGCTGTATGGCAAACCAAATACAATATTGTAAAATAATTAGCCTCCAATTAAAATAAATAAATGTATATTAAAAAATAAATCCTTTACAAAGATTTTAATATGGTCCATCTAAGTTTCAAAAATTAATCTAGAAGATTAATATTTCCAGAAGAAAGTCATCTTCCCATGGGATATCAAGATACAAAAGAAAGAAAATGTCCAAATGCTTTGAGAATTCCAGAATCCTTGATTTACTGATTTATAAAAAGACAAAACTTAGATTTTTCTTTTGCTGTGGAGCAGAAGGAAGGTGGGTGTCAGAATTTCATGTCTCATCATGCACGTGCAATAGTTCATTAGGTTGTACGTATGAGGACCAATTAAATACTTATTATTAAAGGTCAACAGCCAGATACAAGCTGCAGAGCCTTTTTTTCTTGATCTACAGAAAGAACATCAAGAGTCTCATCTAGAAACTCATACTGTTTTTCAGAAGTAGTATTTCTTAAAAAATATAGTTTAATTTCTTCTAAAATAATAGATATCAATTTGCTTTTAATATGTTTCTTTCAATTAAAATGCTTAACATTGCAGAGTAAAAACATTTTCCAAGTGATTTCATTAAGAAATCAAGGATTTTTTTTGGGGGGTGTGGTATTGTTGGTAATGCTAATCCTCTCCACCCCCAATTATCAACCACTGGTAATGAAAAATAGTTTAAACTCATCTTAACATGTTTAATTCAGTAGATTATTAAATTGTGTTATGTAATTGATTCAGTTATTATTGCTTAACTCTCTTTAATTCTGAATCACTTAAGCAGGGAAACTGTTCTCAGTGGTATTCTGCCTGCACTCAAAAACAAGGGAAGTCGTGGTAGTTTTGGGCTTCCCGCGTGGTAAGTGGTACGCTTGCCAGTGCAGGAGACATGGGTTCAATCCCCTGGGTAGGGAAGAACCCCTGGAGGAGGGCGTGGCAACCCACTCCAGTGTTCTTGCCTGGAGAATTCCACGGATAGAGGAGCCTACAGTCCATAGGGTTGCACAGAGTCGGACACTACTGAAGTGCCTTAGAATATACGATGTATAAACTTTGTTCTTTTCTTAAATTGTTATCTCAATTTGCTGTGTTCATTCTTCTTTTCTTTCATCTCATTTAATCTATACTCCAAGACTCAATTGAGCACTATTATATTCAAACTAGAAAGTATCACCTTGCTTTTCTCTAATTTAAAAAATTAATTTCATATTGAACTCTATATTTTATTATATTATTTTAGTGTATATGCATCATTACCATAAATAAATTGTGAACTTTTAGGAAGTCAGGAGCATTAGCTTAGATCTACTTATATTCTCTGAATATGGGACTGTGACTTGAATATATTAGGACCTCATAATTTTTCATAAAAAATAATTACTATAAATTGACAATGTTAGTGTAAAATATTATATTGACAAATACAAATTATGTGTAAGACTGTTCCTTATTAAGACCCAGAAGTTGCAGTCACATTTAGAAAAAGGATAATTTATGGTGGTGCTATTAATATTTCAGAGAGAGGGACTTCTATTTGAGTGATCCAGATAATCAGAGAAAATTCATCTTTTAAGAGGCAAAGTGAGTGAACTTTTAGATGAGATATTAAAAAATAAATAAATAAATGCCACTTGTCCAGAAGGTGACTGAATTTAAAAGTTTGGGTTGCCAAGCAGAATGTGGTATTTTCACAGAAATTTCACCAAGCATGTCCTTTGTGAAGCATGTCACTAATTAGGCATCTGTGAGCACCTTATGCTTGATGAATTAAGCAAAAAACAACTTCTCTTTCCTACAGAAACACATCCACAACTTTCAAAGAAAAATTAGCCACATCTGAAGGTTTCAAGACTGTCACAATAATGAATTTTATTGATTATATTTAAACTACTGAAGATGGTTAATGGTTCTGAATTATTAAAATCCACTGCAATAAGCAGTGATGCCTAACATTTACTAAATGCCTTGTATCATTCTCAACATGAGATTGAACTCTTCACACTGAAAATGGATGCAGGGTTTATTCTTACACGACTCCAAAGCTAGTACATGACAAAGTAGGGGTGTGAACCTAAGGCAATTCAACTTGCAGACTCTGTGTACTTGGCCATGACACTGTATTATTCAATATAAAAAAGCTATATATATTCAATAGAAAATTTATAGCAGACTGATGAATGTCAGACCTGAAAACTAGATTACAATTGACAATTTAGAGAAAGCATAGTATACCTTAAAAACAGTTACTAATAACATTTCATTAACCAAGACATTCTTCCAGGAAGAGTAGCAACATGTTTGGAGTTCTTACGCATTTATTACATTTTGTAAAGGGTATACAATAAAACTTGGAATTTAAGACAGGTGGAAGGATAAAAACAAGTATATTACATTTTATTGGGTACTTAAAATGAATAGAGCATTAAGATAAGTCCTTTATAGGCTGTTTCCCAAACCTCAGAAGCAGTTATTATGTTGAAATCATTTTATGCAAATTTTATGTTTTAAAAAGTTTCTTATTGAGCTATAATATATGACAGATCATATAGCACAGATCATAATGTACAGCACAAAGAATTTTGACAAAATGAATACACCCATGTAACCAACCATAAAAAGAGCTGAGCGCTGAAGAATTGATGCTTTTGAACTGTGGTGTTGAAGACTCTTGAGAGTCTCTTGGACTGCAAGGAGATCAAACCAGTCAACCCTAAAGGGAATAAGTCCTGAATATTCATTGGAAGGACTGATGCTGAAGCTAACTAAGTTCCAATACTTTGACCATATGATGCAAAGAAATGACTCATTTGAAAGGCCCCTGATGCTGAGAAAGATTGAGGGCAGGAGGATGAGATGGTTGGATGGCGTCACCCACTGAATGGATTTGAGTTTGAGCAAGCTCTGGGAGTTGGTGATGGACAGGGGAGCCTGGCTTGCTGCAGTCCATGGGATCACAAGGAGTTGGACTTGGCTGAGCAACTGAACTGAACTGATGTGACCAACAGTCATATAAAGAAATAGAACATAAACCACTTATTGTTAGAGTATCTTGTGACCCCACTTACTAAACACCAGCCTTTAAATTTAAATATTGTTTTTTTTCAGTTGCTAAGTCATATCTGACTCTTTTGCAACCCTGTAGACTGTAGCCCACCCGGCTCCTCTGTCCATGGGATTTCCCAGACAAGAATATTGGAGTGAGTGGCCATTTCCACCTCCACGAGATTGTCCTCACCCAGGGATTGAATCTGCTTCTTCTGTGTTGACAGGCAGATTCTTTACCACTGAGCCACCAGGGAAGCCCACTTAAACATAAACACTATCCTGTTTTTCAGTATTGCAGGTGAGCTTTACCTGCTTTTGAAAATTATATCAGCAGAATCATCTTTTATACACATACGTCACATACTTTTCTGAGCATAACCCTGTGGAATTCAGCCATATTTTATGGCTAGCAGGAGATTTCTTATTGAAGAATATTCCATTGTATGAACTTGCTATAATTTATTTATTCATTTTAACACTGGCGAACCATTTAGATGTTTTTAGTTTGGGAATATTATGAATAATTCTGCTATGAAGACAGTTGTACTTTTTATCTTAGCTACTGCCTGATATCCTTAATCAAATGAGATTTTGTTCATCAAAGGTTAGAAACTTTTGTCAGTGGGAACACTGGTCTGCTATAAAGTACTCAATTCTCTCTTGAAGCAGAAATCTATAGGGCTATCGTGACATTGGGTGACATTAACCACTGAGATAGCCAATTCCTAGGCAGATTGATAAGAAGTCTGGGGTTCCCAAGGAGACAGGGGTCTGGAATTCTCAAGGAGGAGGAAAGGACAAACTTTTTTTTCCTTTCTCTCTACATTCCTTAGGCTTAATCACATAAAATGTTTTTTTCATTTTTTCTTTTCCTTAAGCCTGGAACTGATGATTATACAACAAACAACTCAGTTTAAACTCTGTACTAGGGATTATATAAAAACAGTATATCTTGATTGAGGACAGTTTCTCCTTCCTGAAAACCTTCTGACTAATATTCATATTTTAGAATGTAAATTAGAGGAGTGGGTCTGGTAGGATCTTTCTATTTTTAAGTTCTAATCCTGTTATCCTAAAATGTAAATTGTGGGAGTGGGTCTGATAAAATTTTCACAAACGAGACATTCTTTTGATTTATAGTAATAATTGATTAAAAAGTATGTAGTTCAGTTCAGTTCAGTCGCTCATCATGACCAACTCTTTGCGAACCCATGAATCGCAGCATGCCAGGCCTCCATGTCCATCACCAACTCCCAGAGTTCACTCAGACTCACGTCCATCGAGTCCGTGATGCTGTCCAGCCATCTCATCCTCTGTCGTCCCCGTCTCCTCCTGCCCCCAACTCCTCCCAGCATCAGAGTCTTTTCCAATGAGTCAACTCTTTGCATGAGGTGGCCAAAGTACTGGAGTTTCAGCTTTAGCATCATTCCTTCCAAACAAATCCCAGGGCTGATCTCCTTCAAAATGGACTGGTTGGATCTCCTTGCAGTCCAAGGGACTCTCAAGAGTCTTCTCCAACACCACAGTTCAAAAGCATCAATTCTTCGGAGCCCAGCCTTCTTCACAGTTCAACTCTCACATCCATACATGACTACTGGAAAAACCATAGCTTTGACTAAATGGACCTTAGTCAGCAAAGTAATGTCTCTGCTTTTCAATATGCTATCTAGTTTGGTCATAACTTTTCCTCCAAGGAGTAAGCGTCTTTTAAATTCATGGCTGCAGTCACCATCTGCAGTGATTTTGGAGCCCAAAAAAATAAAGTCTGACACTGTTTCCACTGTTTTCCCATCTATTTCCCATGAAATGATGGGACTGGATGTCATGATCTTCATTTTCTGAACGTTGAGCTTTAAGCCAACTTTTTCACTCTCCTCTTTCACTTTCATCAAGAGACTCTTTAGTTCCTCTTCACTTTCTGCAATAAGGGTGGTGTCATCTGCACATCTGAGGTTATTGATATTTCACCCAGCAATCTTGATTCCAGCTTGTGTTTCTTCCAGTCCAGTGTTTCTCATGATGTACTCTGCACAGAAGTTAAATAAGCAGGGTGACAATATACAGCCTTAACGTACTCCTTTTCCTATTTGAAACCAGTCTGTTGTTCCATGTCCAGTTCTAACTGTTGCTTCCTGACCTGCATACAGATTTCTCAAGAGGCAGGTCAGGTGGTCTGGTATTCCCATCTCTCTCAGATTCTTCCACAGTTTATTGTGACCCACACAGTCAAAGGCTTTGGCATAGTCAATAAAGCAGAAATAGATGTTATTTATGGAACTCTCTTGCTTTTTCCATGATCCAGCCAATATTGGCAATTTGATCTCTGGTTCCTCTGCCTTTTCTAAAACCAGCATGAACATCTGGAAGTTCATGTTTCATGTACTTTTTGAAGACTGGCTTGGAGAATTTTGAGCATTACTTTACTAGCATGTGAGATGAGTGCAATTGTGCGGTAGTTTGAGCATTCTTTGGCATTACCTTTCTTTGGGATTGGAATGAAAACTGACCTTTTCCAGTCCTGTGGCCACTGCTGAGTTTTCCAAATTTGCTGGCATATTGAGTATAGCACTTTCACAGCATCATCTTTCAAGATTTGAAATAGCTTAACTGGAATTCCATCACCTCCACTAGCTTTGTTCATAGTGATGCTTTTTAAGGCCCACTTGACTTCACATTCCAGGATGTCTGGCTCTAGATGAGTGATCACACCATCGTGATTATCTGGGTCATGAAGATCTTTTTTGTACAGTTCTGTGTATTCTTGCCACCTCTTCTTAATATCTTCTGCTTCTGTTAGGTCCATACCATTTCTGTCCTTTATCAAGACCATCTTTGCATGAAATGTTCCCTTGGTATCTCTAATTTTCTTGAACAGATTTCTAATCTTTCCCATTCTGTTCTTTTGTCTATTTCTTTGCATTGATTGCTGAAGAAGGCTTTCTTATCTCTTCTCACTATTCTTTGGAACTCTGTATTCAGATACTTATATCTTTCCTTTTCTCCTTTGCTTTTCACTTCTCTTCTTTTCTCAGCTATTAGTAAGGCCTCCACAGACAGCCATTTTGCTTTTTTGCATTTCTTTTCCATGGGGATGGTCTTGATCCCTGTCTCCTGTAAAATGTCACGAGCCTCATTCCATAATTCACCAGGCACTCTATCTATCAGATCTAGGCCCTTAAATCTATTTCTCACTTCCACTGTATAATCATAAGGGATTTGATTTAGGTCATACCTGAATGGTCTAGTGGTTTTTCCTGCTTTCTTCAATTTCAGTCTGAATTTGGTATTAAGAAGTTCATGATCTGAGCCACAGTCAGGTCCTGGTCTTGTTTTTGTTGATGGTATAGAGCTTCTCCATCTTTGGCTGCAAAGAATATAATCAATCTGATTTCAGTGTTGACCATCTGGTGATGTCCATGTGTAGAGTCTTCTCTTGTGTAGTTGGGAGAGAGTGTTTGCTATAACCAGTGCATTTTCTTGGAAAAACTCTATTAGTCTTTGCCCTGCTTCATTCTGCATTCCAAGGCCAAATTTGCCTGTTATTCCAGGTGTTTCTTGATTTCCTACTTTTGCATTCCAGTCCCCTATAATGAAAAGGACATCTTTTTTGGGTGTTAGTTCTAAAAGGTCTTATAGGTCTTCATAGAACCGTTCAACTTCAGCTTCTTCAGTGTTACTGGCTGGGGCATAGACTTGGATTACTGTGATATTGAATGGTTTGCCTTGGAGACAAACAGAGATCATTCTGTCATTTTTGAGATTGCTTCCAAGTACTGCATTTTGGACTCTTTTGTTGACCATGGTGGCTACTCCATTTCTTCTGAGGGATTCCTGCCCGCAGTAGTAGATATAATGGTCATCTGAGTTAAATCCACCCATTCCAGTCCATTTTAGTTCGCTGATTCCTAGAATGTCGACGTTCACTCTTGCCATCTCCTGTTTGACCACTTCCAATTTGCCTTGATTCATGGACCTGACAATCCAGGTTCCTATGCAATATTGCTTTTTACAGCATTGGACCTTGATTCTATCACCAGTCACATCCACAGCTGGGTATTGTTTTTGCTTTGGCTCTATCCTTTCATCCTTTCTGGACTTATTTCTCCACTGATCTCCAGTAGCATATTGGGCACCCACCGACCTGGGGAGTTCGTCTTTCAGGATCCTATCCTTTTGCCTTTTTATAGTGTTCATGGGATTCTCAAGGCAAGACTACTGAAGTGGTTTGCCATTCCCTTCTCCAGCGGACCACATTCTGTCAGACCTCTCCACCATGACCCACCCGTCTTGGGTTGCCCCGTGGGCATGTCTTAGTTTCATTGAGTTCGACAAGGCTGTGGTCCTAGTGTGATTAGATTGACTAGTTTTCTGTGAGTATAGTTTCAGTGTGTTTGCCCTCTGATGCCCTCTTGCAACACCTACCATCTTAGTTGGGTTTCTCTTACTTTGGCGTGGGGTGTCTCTTCATGGCTGCTCCAGCAAGGCTCAGCTGCTTCTCCTTATCTTGGATGAGGGGTATCTCCTCACCACCATCCTTCCTGACCTTCAATGTGGGATAGCTCCTCTAAGCTCTCCTGTGCCAGTGCAGCCACTGCCCCTTGGACCTGGGGTCGCTCCTCCTGGCCGCCGCCCCTGGCCTTGGGTGTGGGGTTGCTCCTCGCAGCCACTGTCCCTGACCTCAGACTCGGGGTAGCTCCTCTTGGCCATTCCTGCGCCGTCACAGCCTGGCACTCTCGGCCACTGCCCCTGACCTCGGAAGTGGGGTATCTTCTCTTGGCCACTGCCCTTCAGGTATAACTCCCTTGCTAAAGACTAGTGAGGGGGCACTCTCTAGTCTCAAGTCTCACACCCTTCTGATGTCTATGTCAGAAGCTTTCTCTGCCCCTTTTCACACTTTAACAAAACTCTGCAACACAAAAGTTCTTGAGTGATCAAGCCTGGTCCCTGGTCCCAAAGCTAAATCTTCTTCTTTGGAGATCACTAATCCAACATTGTTCACCATAAGCTATCACCACCTTATTTATATGAGAAAATTGTTGTAATCATAATATTATCCCCCAAATTTTAGCCTTAATAAATTATCAATTGTAAGTTGGTACCTCTTCCTTGGAGGTTGTAATTTGTTTATATTTTTTGCCACAGAATTGTGCTTCTTTAATTATGAAACATAAATTCTTTTAGACCAGCTGTTTATTTGCATCAAATCATCTATCAAGAATTTGGTTTTTATGGTAGCTGTTAGTGATTAAATTCCCTTAATATGAAATGCCATCCAAATATTTTCTTTGTTTATAAATCTAATATTAAAATTTATACTGACTAGTTGATAATATTGAAACAGAAGCTGTATGTGTTAAAGTGCAACAATAAGGCCAAATAATCTTGGTATTATCTTTTACTATTGTTCTTTCAGAGTGAATTAAAAAATCTGTAAGAAATAATGCCAAAAATTAAAAGTAGCATCAAAATAAAATATGCAACATGTTGATAGATTTACATGCTGTGAATTTTCTCATTTACAACAAACTTGAACAAGTTTGAATTACATAGTATTTTCAGAAATGTGTATCATGGAGAGAAAAGCAACTTAGATTCCTTTTTATATAGGTAATAAAAATAAAGTTCATTGAAATTAAATAACTGCCCAAAATACCCATCTTGCAAATGGGTATGTATTTGACTTCAATATCCATGCTCTTTATCATTATACTATACCAGGCTTTTAGCCATGTTAATGGTTATGTTCCTTTGGTGTATGCAAAAAAATTTACAGAGCACCTATAAAGTTTCAGATGCTGTGGCATATCTAGGTATACAAGCATGACTAAGACACATCGTTTACCTACATCAAGCCAGGAGGCTATTAGAGAAATTCAGAGTCTAATAAGATGTCAAGATTTGATACTACTCAAAGGATCATAAAATGAAAAGATGGATAATTGGATTTTTTTCCCAGAAATTGGTTTTTGTGACTTGGAAATAAACCAATGCTGCTGCAAAGGTGAACATGATTTCATTTATATAATGATTTAAACTATTTAAAAAATTAAGTATATAATCCCTCTATCTTAGCATTAGAAGTGAATTGTTTTCCAGAATATTTCCAAGCAAAATTATTTCCACTTTCACTCCATTTTTTATCATGTCACCAAACCCGAGTCCTTTAAGTTGAATGCAGTACAAGCATTTGGAGATCTCTCGGTTGGCTGTGTTAATTCATGCATCTGTGCACTGGTTTCTTCTTCCTCTTCCAGGAATGCATTTTATGTTTGTCCATCTGGAAAATAGCTACTCATTGCTCAAGACTCAGTACACAAGTCACTTCCAGGAAGACTGACTCAATCCCACATGATTGCCAATGGCACAGAGTTTACTCTTTGCTATTTTAGCATATTTACCACTTAATTGCAGTAATTTGTATTCAAGTTTTCAAGGTTCATACTTCATAAATGTGAAAGTTCCAGGAGGAACGTCTCCTTCAGTTTTATATTTGTAGCACGCGAAATGGTTGTATTTTCCAAGCATGTTTAATTCATCAGCACTGTGTAGGTTTTAACAAATAAGTACTCAAGAAGTTTTGTTAGATTTACAAATAATTATTTCTTTTTTGAGTGATTGAAAATGGAATTGTAGTTCTGTGTTCATGTGTTCATTACTAGCTTATAGAAAGAAAATTGATTTAGTATGCTTGTCTTATGTATGCACACCCATGTTATTATAATTGAAAGGCTTTTTTGTATTTAGCATACGGTTAAGTTACTGTTCCTGTTCTAATCTTCCAGTCTCTGTCATTCAATCAGTACATTTAGATCATTTACATTTAATGTAATTATCGATATGTTAATGCTTAAGTCTGTCATTTATTTTCTATTGTTCTCTTTGTTTTTCACTTGCAGTTTCCCTTTTCCTGCCTTCTTGTGGGTTATTTGACCCATTTAAAAAATTTCATTTTATTTTTTGATAGTGTCTCTTATATAGCTTATCTTGCAGTTGTTCTAGGTATTACATTATATTTGTTCAACTTATTGCAGTCTACTAGTATCATTATTTTATAATGAAACAGAGAAGTTTAGAGACTGTTGTGAGTGGAAATTATTTATAAAAATAATGTCTGAGAACTTAATAGAATTAAAGAAAGCATGAGTTACAGGATCAGAAAGTCCATTAAGTTGACAGCAAAAAGAATAACACTAAAACTATTCTCGGACACATCTTGGTAAAAATTCAGAGCATACAAAACTAACATAAAGTCTGAAAGTCACTGAGAGAAAGGACAAATGACCTACAGAGAAACAATATTTAGCCTGGTGGACATTTTATCAGCAGTGGCGTTTGCAATAAGAAATGGAATACATATTTAAAATGCTGAGGAAACATAACTGTCAATCTAGAAAGCAATATCTAGCCAACTTACAATTAAAGACAGAGCAACATAAAGACATTGAAAAACAGGTAAAGAAAGTTGTGCATGTCTAGTTTAAAGTGACTAAAGTTTAAATTATGCAGGAGAATAATTCTGATAGATGATACAAGTGAAATGTGGATAGTTAGGTAGCACCCTAATTACTTTGATGATGTAAGCTCTTTAAACTATCTTGTTTATACACCCAGAAACAATTTTGAAAAATACGTATCACGTCAAAATAAAAAAAGCAAAGATCTATACCTTGTTTTCTACTTTTTTATACATCCTTTGCTATCTAGCAGAACACCAATGCTTCTCTTCTCAAGATATTACAGGATTATTCCTTTAGCTTTTGTAGTTTGTCTGATGAGTAGAACTGTAGGTGCAAGTTCTATTAAGCCTGGTTTAAATGAAATTTGTAGAAATCCACTGCAATACTATCTCCAGGGACTGAAATATGCTTTTTGATATTAATTTGGCAAGACTTTTACAAATCCATTAAAAATCATTTATTCAGAAATTATGCTTTATATTTTAAATCCATATACACAGGGAAGGAGCAGTTTGAAGTGAAGGATAACGGAATAAAGGAAATGGTGTAGCCCTGCACAGCCTCTGCAGCAATCTTCTATTTTCTTTTCTTTAAGTATCCATGTCTCATAAGATAGGACATTGAAGTTCCTAAGAAAGTGTCTATCAATCTTGGTGGTTCGTATATGCGTGGGGTTTTAATCAAGAGAGATAGTGTCAGCATTTCCCCAGTGGTCCAGTGGTTAAGACTCTGCCTTCCAATGCAAGGGCTGCAGGTTTGACACCTGGTTGGGGAACAAAGGGGCTACATGCTGCAGCAGGTGGCCAGAAATCAAATTAAAATAAATAAAACTGGTTAAAAGGAGAGAGAGAGAAGTAGTGTCTAAATACACTCAATACTGAGTACACTGCACATCCTTGGGACAGCGTGCTTGGCACTAAACTGAGCTATACCATTTGCGTGCAGGTTGACCTTACAAAACGAGCTTTAAATTGTTTTCTGTGACATAGTTTTTTCTTTACTCTAATGGGAAATAAAATAGTATTATTCTTAAACATATATATGTGTGTGTGTGTGTTTATATACCTACACATAAATTATATACTAGAATCATACCCAATTGAAACATAGTAAATACTAGAAATATTATAAATTATCATGAAAACATACAATGTCTATGAATATCAAGAGGAATAAACCTAAAGAAAACAAAATAAATATCTATTTTAGGTTCTCAACTGGCTTTCTATTCCCTTTAGTATGAATACAGCAGGGCTCCACTATATTATTTCCTGAAGCATCCTCTAAGGTTCAGTGTTCCATCTCATGACTGATACTTTTAACTGAGGGATCAGACAGTGGATATTACTCCAAGTTGACATCCTCTTTTTTGTTTAAGTCAAGCACATAACCTGCACAGAAGAAAGGTCAGGTGGAGAGCTGTACAGAGAAACCCAAATCAATAATGTTATATGATAAAGATCATGTAAGAAGCATTATCACATCAACTCCACCGCCACTCTTGACATCAGCTCTTCCATGGCCATGTCCCAAGAGTCCCTAAAGCCTTTCGTTTTCCACAAGGAGGTCAGATCAGCTCTTAACTGTCATCATATTTACATTAGTTAAATGATGAAGTTTCAAAATACTCAGTTAGTAGATTCTGCTTTTAGGAGAGCTGAGCCAGGTGTTAATTTGATCCTGGTGGCTGTTGGTGGCTCTCATTGTCCCTCAGCACTCAGGTGGCTCAGTTCATCATAGGAATCCCAATCTCAGAAGGGTTCAGTTTCTCCTCTTGCAATCAGAGTCCAAACAATTTTCCTCTTTACTATGAGGCACCATTAACAGAGGCACTCCGTTCATTCTCCCCAGAGGCTGTGGGTAGGATGAGCTGTATAGTGTATTCTATATAGCTTATATATTAGGCTTCTAGGAAACAAAGTCACCACTCAACAGAGCTTTAAATTAGCATACTCAGGAAATCAAGAGCCCCCAGTGTGATTAGCATACAGCTGCTAATTATCAAGTGAAATGCTGCATCAAAGAGGGAGGGGAGTTGACTGCCGATTTGGGTGTTAACATGACATGATCATTATTTCAAACCACTTTACTTCAACATTTTGGTTATTGAACATATGTCTCTAATTTCCCAGGATGCAAAATTTTATGGGAAAGATATACAAGGCAACTATATCTTAAAGCACATCTTAGAATTGTTCAATAAATTCTTTTGAATATTGTGTGATACACCCTTGCAGAGAGCAATATGTTAAAAATTGTGTTCTTTCATAAAAATTAATGATAATAAAGATGCTGCAGAAGCCACAAAATGCTTTACTATGTGTAGTACATACATACCTAAATGACAATAATATATTTTTAATATCACCAGCTTCTCCAAATATGTGACCAAGAGTTGTATCTATTTCATCTTTCCAATTTATGACTTGAACATGCATCACCTCTGTTCTTAGAAACTGAGTATTTCACTTTTCAGTGCCTCTGGCTCGCTCTTTGAAACAGTAAATTTTCAATAATTTCTACAATTTTCTCTGTTAGAAGGATAGTGGATGTATTTCCAAATTATGTTTTTGGAGAAAAATTAAAGTCTGGGCATTTGAGAGCTGCCTTTGCTCTGCTCTGCCCCATATGTTTCTGTGCACAAGCCGTCTTCCATAGTGAGGCAGGTAATGTCCCACTCTGCAGTTTTGATTGGGCACTTCTTTATGGAGGGTACAGAAGAACCCCATGCTTGGTTTCCCAGCAATGATTTTTTTCATATTCACATGGTGAACCATTGTTCACAAAAGTGTAAGTCTCTAGGTAGCATGAATGGGTTATAAAAGTGTGGAAGGAAGTAATAACTGCCCATGGCTGAAAGGTAAACTTTAAGAAAAGTATGTGGCTATGGATGAGTCTTAGAGAATTATGGAGATTTTATGTCCTGATTGATCACTTTAAGCCAATAATAATTTTATATGTTACTCTGTGAGAAAATGTCTTGAGAGATGTGATTGAAATCACAAGGGTAGAAACAAAATACTCGGAAGAAAGTAGCTGTTGCAGTTAATGTTGTTTTCAGTTGAAAATTTATAGATATATAGATAGATCAAAGATCTACAAAGTAATTTTAATTTCCTTTATAAAAAGAGGGGAATGTTTGTCACTTATTATTTAATATATATTTTCTATTTTTATAAGGTTTGGGGAGGAGGAGGTAGAGGAGAAAGAACGATATGAAAGATGAGGGCTGAAACAGTACCTCAAGAGAGAGATCTGAGTCCTGGGGAATGTCATCACCAAAAAGGACACCCATGTTGAAAGCGTGGGAACAGAGGAGCCCATTCAATCCTGGAGAAGACGGATCCTGTGAGACCAAAGTGACCGCACAAAAAAGATGCACTCTTGTTGATACGGTTGCTTCCTGTGGGGATATGGGTTAATAATCCTGAGACAGGTCTACACGCACACTGAAACTGAGCGGTTAAATGCATGAATAGCTGCGGTGGGAGCCAGCTTGCTCACTGTTGGAGTGAAAATCATAGAGAAACTAGAGAAAGGTTTTAGAAAGACCCATGTGGTCATCAGAGTTGCAGACATCCTTATGGACTCATGTTTAGCTTGATAGAGATGGTTAACAAGTAGAAATACGTATACATATGCATATATATGTGGCTTAGAGGCAATGATGTACTGTGACATAGGTTATTTCTAACAATATTTCACTTACCCTAATCTCAGAATGCGCTGTACTTGATTTGCCTACAGATTTTTAATTGTTTTTGAGATATAAATATGAGTTCAGCACATTGTGAACCTTGAGTTAAAGTGTAGTGTGTGTGTGTGTGTGTGTGTGTGTGTGTGTGTGTGTGTGTGAGCGAGGGAGAGAGACAGAGAGAGAGAGAAAGACAGAGTTTAATGGGACGTCTTTGCATTTACAGGCTTCAGTCCCGTGAATGGTTCAATTCAGGACCTATTGACTCTGATGGAGTTGGCTGAATGATGAAAAAACATGCCATAAATGTCTGCACCTTCTAGAGTCATTTGTCAGGGATGACTAAATCGTGAAAAATGGCAAAATGAGCTGTAATCTGTTGAATAAGTCATCATCTCTATACACTTAAAGAAAAGCTTGGGGGGATATGATTACAAACAATGGCCCCAAAGCTCTAGGAAAGATAGAATTCTCTAGTGAGCATCTAAAAGTACAGGAGAGGGAGAGCCTACTTTGTTGACAGTAATCTGAAAATACAGATAAAGTCTTTTTAGAGAGATATTTTATTCTGCTTTACATCTTTGTAGAGGAAAAAAAAAAAGAATACTTTCAAACAGAATTCAGCATCGCCAGACCTCAAATTTGTACCTTTCTGTTAACCTGCAGTTACCAACTATATCTCTCAGGTATGTTTTCTTGCTTAAAAATGAGCATTTTATTAGTATTTCTTCTCCAAAGAGGCTTATCTTTCAGCCTACAGCCCACGCTTATGTGACTTTGCAATTACAATCCTCTTACGTTTGCCCAATCGTGAGGAATATATCACAAATTTAAGCTGTTTCCCGTCTGTACAATACAAATGAAATTATATTGCGGAAGACTGCCAGGGGTGTGACTTTTTAGGGGAGATTTTGGTCTGAAATAGAGGTGGATTCTGTTTCCTAATTAGTTGGTCCTGACTATAAAGCAGTGAGTTCTTTTGAACACAATGTGATGGACCGTTGTTGAGAAAGGTTTAACATAAAATCCTAGTTTTTTCTTTTCAAAGTAATATTAAGTAATAATCAACTGTAACTGCAGTTTTTTTTCTCAGCCTTCGGAGGTTCTTTGCAATATTTTAAAAGTATAAGCAAGGAACTGTTGTTGTTTAGGCCTTAAATCGTGCCTGACTCTTTGCGAGCCCATGGACTGTAGCTCTCCAGGCTCCTCTGTCCACAGGACTTTGCAGGCAAGAATACTGGAGTGGGTTGCCATTTCCTTCTCCAAGGGATCTTCCCAACCCAGGAATCAAAGCTGCATCTCCTGAACTGGCAGGTGATTTCTTTTCAAGGAAATTTACTGAGGAATCCCAAGATACCAGGGAAGCCCATTAAGCAAGGTAAAACTCCCCTAAATTCTTTTCCATCCCTATGTTAAGAAGTACATTAAACACAAAACCTCAACTTTAGTCAAGTTGTGAGTTTCCAACATACCTATCATTCCCACTGGAGGCAAGATATTCATCAAGATAGTGATGTCTTCCAATTCCAGTGATTTCTGTCTCATTCATGATCCCGAGGGCCACAGAATCTCCCTACTCGCACACATAATGAAGATATGAGTTAGTATGCATGCAGTTTTCTTGGCATAAAGCATACTATAAATATCTTTGCAGAGCCACTCATGGTTTTGTTCCCTTTGCTTTTGTAACTTAAATATTTTTTTCCTATGGTTAATGGAACAACACACAGTTAATAATCCTTGTGAATGATTTTCAAATCAGCCTTTCCCTCAGATAAAGAGCCATTTGCCACAGGGCATATACTAAAGAAGCTATTTTGGCTTATGAGGTAAAATCCTCCAAAATTCCCTGGACCAGTATCTTAATGGACCCTGGAATCTATGTAAAGCTAAACTAAGATGATAAAACATTTGAAATGCTAGATATAAGTATTCATAAGTTTGGATCATTGCTATGCTTCAAGATTTCATGTACTCATGCCAGTCTCCAAATCATATTTTATATTCTTGTCCAGAGCTCACCACTGTAATTAGGTTGCCTACTGAGACTTCCCAGGTGGCACAGTGGTAAAGAATTCACCTGCCAATGCAGGAGACACGGATTCTATCCCTGGGTCAGGCAGATCTACTGGAGGAGGAAAAGGCAACCCTCTCTAGGGTTCTTGCCTGAAAAATCCCATGGACAGAGAAGCCTGGCGGACTATAGTCCATGGGGTCACAAAGAGTCGGACAAGACTTAGCTACTGAGCACACACGCACTGAGGCTTGGTCACAAATGCCCACCCAAGGGGGTTTCATAACAGAATCAATATTGCAACTTTGCAAGCTCTGTGTTTCAAGCTATGTCTTTAATGGAGACAATAAACATGTAAGAATGTACTGTTCTTGAAAGATATTAGTGAGTTGTAGTTCTAATCAAAACAAATTGTCATACCATATCATATTAGTGTGAGAAGTTATTTATGTATTGGCAAACAGAAGACGAATGTAAAACGTTGTTTTACAAAGACTTTAAGAAAACAGCAACGTAAAATTGTTGAAATACTACATTTCTATTTCTCATCATCCTTTGCTTGTTTATGAGTAAAGCTATAGAACTAGTAATCTATGATTTTGGAATAAAATTATAAAATCCCTTTCTTGCTGTTTTCTCCCCTAAATTCCCTAGAACAAAACCCGAAATTTGTATTTACTGCTCCATAAAAGTTCCAAATATGACTATGTCATTAGCAAACCTCGTTTCCTCACAGCATCTCCTCAGATGGAGGAACACATTTATCCATCAAATAATGACATTTCTTTGGAAATTAAGCTTTGAAAGAACTCTGCTGTATGCCACGCTCTCCGGTCCCAGGTTGATGGAAAGCAGGCTGTTAGCATCTTAAGGCGCTCACTGAGGCGGGTGGGCGTGGAGTTAGGACAGAGGCTTGTTAAAACGCCACAGACCTCACTGTTCTTACTGAAATGCAGGCGTTTTTCTTAAATACATCTTGTCTGGGTTGCCGCAAGCCTTCAGCTGTCTTCCAGGGTACTGAAATAGTTGCCATTGGTGATATTTGCCAGCTTTTCCCATTGCTTTTACGGAAGCGTGAATGTTCAGAGGTGCATACTCTGCCCTTTGGCTGATGTTAGCTGAAGCTCCTCATACGGAAGGAGCCACTACCTGCTCCTCTGGGGTGGGAGGAACTTCCCACTTTCTCTCCTTTCCTATGACGTCACTATTAATTCCATGATAGTTTTCTCACCCCAACCCACACCTCTGTACATAATCTATTAATAAAATTATTTTTTTTTAAATTCTGTTCAATGCATCAAATCTTTCCTAACTGAACCATGATCAATACAGCAATAATATTCAATAGATGCCAAATATTATAAACAACAAATGTCTACGTACAAGACAGAGTGCTAAATTCTAGAGTTATTTTAAAGAGGGCCAGAATAGATTTTCTACAACAAAATAATTTTTGAACTTTGCCTTCTAATAAAATATTTCCTTTAAATCGGCTTTGCTTTAAATATAATCCATTCATAGGGATTTATTTTCCTTTAAGAAGCTGCTACATATTTAAAAAAATAAACCTACCCAAACAAAAAGAGAATAAATGCATTTGTCTAACTATTATTGAGATTAATATTTTTCATTAGTATTTTGAAGGAAATATCTGTAAACATTTGAGGAGTGCAATTATAAGTTTTATTCTAATTTCAAGTGTTTTTACTTTTGAGATACAATATTTAGATGATAAATATGGCTTTATTTTTCTTAGTGAATACTGTTTTTGTAACAGAAACATTTTGTTTGGGGATTTAATGTAAATAAAATAATTTTTCAAAGATGTAGAGATTTCCATGTAAGCAAACTTGAAAGGATTTTAATTGCTACATTGTTTATAAATGCAATTATATAATATAAGTCTGTTTTTACAGGTACAGAAGATATACATGGTATTTTAAATGTCATTTAAATGAAATAAAGTATTTTCTGTTGTAATAATTTCAAAATACAGGATGAATACATGAATATGTGAAATAATAATATACGAGCTTTCACTGGGTGATCTTGCTAGGGAGTTACTTTTTTTTTTGCAATACTGTGTCTTCGTTATGGCTCCGGGCTTTTCTCCAGTTGTGGAGCATGGACTATAGAGTACGTGGGCTCAGTAGTTGTGATGAGAGGGCTTCTCTAATTGTGGCATGCGGGCTTAGTTGCATGTTGCATGTGGGATCTTAGTTCCTTGACCAGGGATTGAACCCGCGTCCCCTGCATTGGAAGGTAGTCCTTAACCATTGGACCACCAGGGATGTCCCGAGAGTTACTGTTTAATGAGTATAAAGTTTTAGTTTCATAAGATGAGAAAGGTTATGGAGATGGGTGGTGGTGATGTTTGCTCCACATTCCAAATATATTTAATAGCACTGACCTGTACTTTTAAAAATGGTTAAAATGGTACAATTTTGTATTCAGTTCAGTTCAGTTCAGTTACTCAGTCCTCTCCAATTCTTTGTGACTCCATGGACTATAGCACACCAGGCTTCCTTGTCCTTCACCATCTTCTGGAGTTTGTTTAAACCCATGTCCATTGAGTCCATTGGTGATGCCATCTAATCATCTCATACTCTGTTGCTCCCTTCTCCTCCTGCCCTCAATCTTCCCAGCATCAGGATCTTTTCCAATGAGTCAGCTCTTTCCATCAGGTTGCCAAAGTATAGCATATTTTACCAAAATTAAAAAAAAATGAGGGTAAAAGTCATGGGAAAAATTATATTCATATGAGAGAAACAATGTAATATTCATAAAGGGAGCTTTCAAATAAAAATGTAATTATCAAAGTATAAAATCCAGTAGAGAGTGAAAAACCAATAGCCTCTAAAGAAAACTGGATTAGTAATACAAAGATTAGCACAGCAATTTTTTGAAAACTATATGAAAATAAAGAAAAACAATAAAATAGACATGTGTAATAGATCCTCAAGGCTCCATTTGCAAATATGAATTCTGTTAGGACTTTATAGGAGCAAAATTCAACAAAATGAAAGTAGATACTCTGAAAAATAACTTGCTCTTGAGATGCATATGAGTCATCAAGTACCTAGGTAAAATTTTTAAACAATAGATTCATATCTGGGCACTTCTTAGTACTTTTTGAAAAACATTCAAGGTTATAAAGAACACATATATGTTGTAAAAAACTCACAGAAAAGTACACATAAAAATACAGACAAAGAGTTGCCTACAATGGAAGAAGAAAGCAGAACTGGCATTCTTCCTTTTGCCTTCCGGCATCTCTATATTCTATGAGTTGTTCACTTTCAGTTGCTAACTCCTGTTGGACGCTTTTGCAACACCATGAACTGCAGCCCACCAGGCTCCTCTGTCCATGGGATTCTCCAGGCAAGAACACTGGAATGGGTTGCCATTTCCTTCTCCAGGGGATTGTCCCAACCCAGGAATCTAACAGAGGTCTCTTGTATCTCCTGCATTGCGAAAAGATTCTTTACCATGAGCCACTAGGGAAGTATTCTTTGAGACATCCATGCAATTTCTAAATCTTAAGCACTGAACATTCTTTCAGTACAGGGTTGGGGTCAAGTACATGACCCCTGCATCAGCTCATCTTGGGTTTGTTTCCAGTGAGGCTGCTATCATGTATACAAGGTCTATATTCCTTAGGAGCTTGAGCTTATTCACCATCAAAATGTGTGGATAAACAGCTTATGTGTTATGTGGTTGTTATCAAAATTAATTGAGATGACACGTCATCAGAAGCTCAGATGAGCTGGAGACACAGCTGACCTGTTACAGGTCAGAGTACAGAGGAGCCCATTGAAACAACCAACAATGCAAGAGAAAATCCTTGAATTACTTACTGCAATGATACAAGCAAGAGTGAAACGTTTGAGAAAGCACTGACTCCCGCTTTGGGATGGTGCACAGACACGGCGGGTCATCTCACTGTTGAAGGAGACTGAACAAAAGTCCGGGCTTCCCAGGTGGCACAGTGGTAAGGAATTTGCCTGCTGGTGCAGGAGGCACAAGAAACATGTGTTCAACCCGTGGGTGGGAAAGGTGCCCTGGAGAAGGAAATGGCAACCCATTACAGTGTTCTTGCCTAGGAAATGCCATCGACAGAGGAACCTGGAGAGCTGCAGTCAGTGGGGTTGCAAAGGTTCAGACAGAACTGAGTGTCTGAGCCTGAACAAATGTCCTTGCAGTTTTAAGGAACCTGGAGGCATCAGGTGAATGGAGGGCGAGGCGGAAGGGCTAAGAGTGGGAAAGCACTGGGACTGAGTCAGAGTGGGGAATAATGACTTTATTCTTCCAGAAAACCAATGCTTAGTTTTGTCTTAAATGACTCATCAGGCTGACCAGAGATTACAGGTGCCCCTCAAAACTTGCTGCTTGTCCAAACTTCCATGTTTGTTCCAAGTGGCTCCCGGGAAATCAGAGTGACAGGTCCTATTGGTTTCTAGAGGTGGGGTAAATTTCTACTGACCCATCATTGCTGAGGAGATTACTGCTCACACACACCCATCAGCTTCCAGATGCAGGTGAGTCAAAATTAGCCCAATCCTCAGTGGCAGCAGTGAAAATTGGCAGTTAAATTCCTCCCAGGAGAAACTGAGACCTCAGCATTTTCTCATGGTCCCTCTGTGCTGAGCCCCTGGGGAAGGCAGCGGGGAGTACTCCTGCCTGCTCAGAAACTGCCTGTCTGTTTTATGCAATCCTGGTGTTGTTGTTGGCTTTTATTCCTATTTATTGTTTAAAATATTTACTTGGCAGTGTCCGATCTTACCTGTGGCTCGTGGGGGTCTTTATCTGCAGCACACAGAATCTTTTTAGTTGCAGCATGTGGGATTTAGTTCCCTGACAAGGGACTGAACCTGGGTCCCCTGCATTGGGCACAAGTCTTAGCCACGGGACCACCAGGGAAGTCCACATTGGCTTTCAGAGCTGGAGGATGCGAGAGCCAGTCTCCCTGGTGACACTCAAATAAACTGGAGTGTTGGATGTGTGTTTCATATCCTCTTTGCTCCTCAGGGAGAAGCTGAGAGTTGGGGGTCCCTCTCAACTGGGAAGTGCAGTGCCGGAGAGGGTTTGGGTAGCTGAGTTTGTCTCACATTTTCCTGCCTGCTTCAATGGGGCTACTTTCTCAGCCACTGGATGTGCAGTTGTCTCTCAATTGGTTTCTGAATTTCTCTCAGAGGGGATTTATCTGCATGTAGCTGTATACTTGGTGTGCCTGTCGGAAGAACAAGAGTCAGGAGTGTCCTAGTCCTCCATCTTGCACCATTTCCGTCTTTTTCTCCTAAGACCTTCAACTGATTGCATGAGGCCCACCCACCTCTTGGGCAAGGATATTATAGAGTGGATGAGGATAATATGCTTTACTCACTGTCAACTGATTTAAATGTTAATCCCATCTAGAAAATGCCTCCACAGCACATCTTCTGGGATTTGATTAAATATCTGGGTACTCAATCAAGTGGACACACCAAATTAGCCAGCATGGTGAGGAAGTCTGTACCGGAATTCTGCTTGTTATTAGAACTCCTATTAATATATGCTATTTCTTAAATTATTTGCATTCCCATCAACAAAGTATTAGAATATTCTGTCTGTTAGGGACAGAAAAGTGAACCAATCATAATATGTATACATAAATATATTCACACATAAGATAAAACTGTATGGAGAGACTGTTTCTTGTGATAATAGAAAGCTATCATCTTTGTGAAGTGAAGAGAAAGTTGTTAAGTCTCGTTCAACTCTTTGCAACCCCATGGACTAGAGTCCATGAAATTCTTCAGGCCAGGATACTGGACTTACTTTCCCTTCTCCAGGGGATCTTCTCAACCCAGGGATCGAACCCAGGTCTCCCTCATTGCAGGCAGATTCTTTACCAGCTGAGCCACAGGGGAAGCCCAAGAATACTAGAGTGGGTAGCCTTTCCTTTCTCCAGGGGATGTTCCCAACCCAGGGATCAAACCAGGGTCTCCTGCTCTGCAGGCAGATTTTTTACCAGCTGAGCTTGCAGCTGACTGTTCTTAATGAATTCAGATAACTGTGAGGCCACTTGTGAGCACACCTGGTGAGGTTGGCACCTAACAAATTAGGCAAAAATTGAACAGAAATTTTGAGAAAAATCAATTAATTGAAATATCAGTTCCTTTTACCCCAGATTTCTCAACACCTAAAATATAATATGACTTGCTTTATCAATTTGAAGGACATGAACATATACAAGCCTTAGAAGTGAAGCAACACATGTTAAATAGTATTTTAAGCTATTTTGCAGTGTTCACAAGTTGCCATTATTTTACAAGTCATGGAAACTTACTCTGCAACATGGCCTGGGATCTAGCGGTTACTGAAGAGAAGGCTTTGGTTTAAAGAGCATCCTGATAAAGGCCTTTCTTTCATTCCTCACCCGACTGTAGTATAGGCTGCCTCTTGGACCGGCTGAGGGACGTGGGGAGCCCTCCTCCGGCACGTGGCCCGCAGAGTGAGCCGTAGGGTAAGGAGATAAGAGAGCCCAAGGGAGATGAGAAAAGGTGCGAGTCGTCCTGAGTGGACCCCACACTTGCTTTATGTCATAATTTGAAGGAGGCTTCAAACGCCTCACTCTGTGTTTGATGGCTGAGCCTGTCTGGGAAGGACGGCTGCCCTTTGTGGGTGGGGCGGCTTTCCTGTTGGCTGGGTTTCACCCTCCTGTTCTCAGGACACCTTTGAAATGTGTACACGGCTGCTCGCTCTGTTATTATATTCTTGGCAATTTATGGCTCTATTATGTTCTGTTTTCTTCTCTCACTCTGTCTCTCTTCACACACACACACACACACACACACACACACACACACACACACACACACACACACACTCTTTGTAAAGGACAAAGGGTTCCACCCACTACCCTTAGCCGTGTAATTTCCGTCTTGACTTACTCAGATATATGCAGCATAAAGACCTCATCCCACACTGTACTCATCTCTTATTGGCAATGTGAAGTCAATGTGCCAATCCTTCAGTGCTTTAATTGATTGGATGAAAATTTTCAGACCTTGTTAATGAGTTATAATCTCATCTCCATTAGAGCAAGTCTACATAAGAGTAATGCTTTACTGGAACTTAACAATATCTTCCAGGCAAATAAGTAAACAAACATAAATCAGAATAGCCAGAGAGAGAGGAAAGGAGAGAGAAGGAAAGGGTAAATGGAGTGGTGGAAGTAAGTTGGTCTACTTTTGTGAAACTTTGGTGGGGTGCTGGCACCCCACTCCAGCACTCTTGCCTGGAAAATCCCATGGGCGGAGGAGCCTGGTGGGCTGCAGTCCATGGGGTCACTAAGAGTCGGACACGACTGAGCGACTTCCCTTTCACTTTTCACTTTCATGCACTGGAGAAGGATATGGCAGCCCACTCTAGTGTTCTTGCCTTGAGAACCCCAGGGATTGGGGAGCCTGGTGAGCTGCCGTCTATGGGGTCGCACAGAGCCGGACACGACTGGGGCGACTTAGCAGCAGCAAGAAGGTTAAAAAAAATTTTTTTTTACTGGAATTTTATCAGTAAAATTTAACACTTCACTGGAATTAAAAATTTTACTGGAATATAGTTAACTTACAATGTTGTATGAATTTCAGGTATACGGCAAAGTGAATAATTTCATGAGTTTCTCATTATTGGCAAAGAGATGAAGCGCAGTGTCTAGAGAGCAGGGAAGTCAGTTGAAATGCCTTCAGGAAGAAACTGAAGAATTAATTAGGGTTCATGGAGAACCCTGAGGTTATGTGGTGGCTCAGTGGTAAAGAGTCCGCTTGCCAATGCAGGAGACAGGTCCCATCCTTGGGTTGAGAAGATCCCCTGGAAGAGGAAATGGCAAGCTACTTCAGTATTCCAGCTGGAATAATCCCACGGACAGAGGAGCCTGGTGGGCTGCACTCCTTGGGGTCGCAGTAATTGGACATGATTTAGCAACTGAAGCTCACCACCGCCATGGAGAGCTCTAGATTAAACAAGAGTCAGGGGGATTGACATAAAGATCCTCAGAACCAGAATATCTCTAACAGGAGAAGCCTTAAATTAGAATCTTTATAAATCTGATGTTAGCATCAGAAGTTTGAAAATTTTAATTTTGAAGAGTAATCCTCTACAAAATCACAAAATGCCTATTTCTTTGTACTTTAAATACCATACGAAAGTATTTACCATCTTGGACTTAACAATAAACTATGTACTGTACTTTGAAAGCTTATTAATGTTCTAAAAAGTTTTACAATGTTCTATAAAGCATAGACTTTTCAATTCTAAAGTGACAGAAAAAAGGAATGTTATTTTTCAGTTTTGGAGAAATTATCTCTTTGTTGTATGTTAATCTATTAGAAATATCTTATAACCAGATAAACATAACTTCTGGTTACTTAAAAACAAATGTTAAAAATAAGGAAAAAGAAGCTTTCTTTTTCAATACTAAAGTCTTCACAGCAAGTAATGTAAATTCCTGTTCAGTCTTTCTGTTCTAGTTTGCATCTTTTTTCTCTCAGAAACAGTGTATATCCCTCTAGATTTTTTAAAAGATCATTTTGAACTTGTTCTTTTTTTCTTCTGTGTATAATTTAGCAACAAACCCTATCATGTCCTAACACCATTCTGGCTCATACATTTAGCAGTTATATTTTTATGACAAATTACTGAAGGGGAGACACTGGTATCTTCTTACTCTCACAATAGAGAATAATACATTTACTTTCAAAGGAGAGTTCACAATGAATCACAGCAATTTTCCTCAGTGCCAAATGATACATAAGTACTGATAACTATAATTTAGGTACTCACGTTTTTTCTTAATATTTAGAACCAAGGTTCTGTCTATCCCAAGCCAAGCTGTGATTGATAAATTAAGTCAAGTCAATTAGGTTTAATATTTTAAGCAATCAAATCATTCACAAGTCAATTCAATCTTAATAGTTGATTTTGTAATTCCAAATGGAGGGAAAAAAGTTAGCCACTATTTCTAGGAAGGTTCTGCAGTTTTTCTCACTGATACATCTTGTATTTGCCTGATTTTTTTAAAGGAAAAGGAGAAGTGGAACTTGCGTGGCACTCCAGTGGTTAAGACTTTGCCTTCCAATGCATGAGGCACAGGTTCAATCCCTGGCCAGAGAGCTAAGATCCCTCATGCCACGTCGCCAAAAAAAAAAAAAAAAGAAACAAAGCATAAAATAGCGATATTGTAAAAATTCAGTAGACTTTAAAAATGGTCCACATCAAAAAAAAAAAAAAAGTCTTAAATACAAAAGGAAAAGGATTTCAGGGCATACTGCATAGCACAGGGAAATCTGCTCATTATTATATAGCAAACTAAATAGGGAAAGAATTTTAAAAAGACTAGATACACATAAATAGGGCTTCCCTGACAGCTCAGCTGGTAAAGACTCTGTCTGCAATGCAGGAGACCCTGGTTTGAATCCTGGGTCGGGAAGATTTGCTGGAGAAGGAATAGGCTACCCACTCCAGTATTGCTGGACTTCCCTTGTGGCTCAGCAGGTAAAGAATCAGCCTGTAATGCGGGGTTTGATCCCTGGGTGGGGAAGATCCCCTGGAGAAGGGAACGGCTACCCACTCCAGTATTCTGGCCTGGAGAATTCCATGGAGTGTATAGTCCATGGAAACGACTGAGCAACTTTCACATACGTATATCTGAATCACTTTGCTGTACATTTGAGTCTAACACAACACTGTTAATTAACTACAATCCAATATAAAATAAAGAGTAAAAAAAAACTAAAAAAAGGAAAAACATTTCAAGTTTGAAATACTTAATATTTTTTGATATATAAGACCTGCACTTGGTATTCATTCTCTATTAATTATTCATGAATTAGTTATAATCATATTATAATACTATGAATCATTAACTCAATAGTAATTCTCCTTAAGTGGTATTTTATTAAATGTTTCTATCAGTAATCACAATAAGTTCTTGACATTTATATGTAAGATGTCATTCTTTGGTGCTCTAAGCTGATTTGCATTTCTCCTGTTTGA
The DNA here is from genome assembly GCF_032405125.1 of Capricornis sumatraensis. Taxonomy (NCBI): domain Eukaryota; kingdom Metazoa; phylum Chordata; class Mammalia; order Artiodactyla; family Bovidae; genus Capricornis; species Capricornis sumatraensis. The sequence continues at coordinate 7,519,640 of NC_091089.1, read as the reverse complement.
GAGGAATTTATTTTATTTTAACTGGCTCTAACCTTTTTATGCAAATATTTTGAATATAGTGGAACACCCATACAGATAATGAGTTCTGTCCCAGCACTCACTGGATTTCACTGAAATTAGCATCTTTTAGTACAAGACACAGTATCTGAATAATTAAGCGTCATCCTAATGGACTTTCTTCTATGAAAGAAGTTTTTTTTGGATACACAAATCCAAAATGCCTAAATTGAAGCTAAGTATTCACAGACTTCCAATTTTGGAATGATCACAGACGAGACTGGGAGGATGTAGAAGCTGGCTTTGAGGGTTCTTCTGCTATTTGTCTACTCATGCAGATCCTTACTGAGATAAAATCTAAATAGCAGTGACTCGATGGTGCCAATTATTTAAGCAGATCTAGGATCCATGTGTCTAGGAAATTAGTATTAGATGTTAGATGTTACCTGGGAAATAAAGAATTAACAATAAGTTAATTCATAGCTATTCAAGGTTTATCTGAATATTGAGTCAGTGACACTTTTATTACTCTATGAATTGTTTTTCAGTGTGATTATATACACCATGGTAAAAGAAACTGAAAAGAAACTGAAATTTAAAATGCACTTAAGAACATATCAATCAAAGAATAAGAAAGAAAAAGAAAGCTTGTAATGAGTCATTCTTGTTATGGCTGTGAAAATGCCTAATTAAAAAAAAAAAAAGGTAAGATCTACCAGATACTCTGAAACAATGTGCAGAGAAAGCCTTCAAAAAATAGAAGAATATTCAATGATACACATACATTAATGTAACTTAATTATACACCAATGAAATTTGAAACAGGACAGATTTGTTAGATTTATAGATAATTTACATTTTTTAATTTATGTTTTAGAAAAGTATCATTATAATAAGTTAGTTCTGTTAATGGACACTTATTGGGCATCAAAGTGACAAGTTAGTCAATCTTGCTGGCCAGGTTTTTTGTCACCTGTTACTGCATAATCTTTGAGGAAGTTTAATAATGTGGACTGTTCAATTCTAAAACTATGAAATAAAAAAATTATGTTACTGTTCAGTTTTAGACAAATTACTTCTTTGCTGCATGTTAATGTTGGAAATACCCTGTAGCAAGATAAAGGTAAGTCCTTGTTACTTAAAAAAATAAGTGTTAAAAAAAAAGGAAAAATGAAAAACTCTTTACAGTGAATAAAGAAAACCCCTTTCAGGTCATGTCCTACTCCACTCCTGGGCACAGTGTACATCTCTACAGACCTCATTCCAGGCATTTACACTTAGAAATGGAAAGTTCAAAAATACGACTTAGAAAAGTTGTTTTTTATGTGCATAAATAAGCTAATATAGTTAATATATCTCTGAAATCTTCATTCTTCATCTAATACATTTTGGACTCTTTGGTCTTGCATCAACTCCATTGTATTGAATTTCATTAAAGTTTCTTAACCACAATTTACGAAACTATTGCTCTTCTGATGAATATTTTGCTACTAATGTTATCTAAATGGCACAGACATCCTATGAGCATCTCTGTATGCTTGTAAGCTAATGTTTCTGTAAGATTCTGTTCACAGATTTGTAATTGCTGAGCAAATTTTCATAAATAAAACCAGCGTGCTTTTCCAAAAGGCTTTCTGTAAAATTCAGTCCAAAAATAAATTTTGAATACAGCTTTTCTCTACATTTTTGCCGATATTTTATATGATGCATAAAACATGGGAATTTTTAATTTCCCCATGTTCTTGGTTACTAGTGAGCTTCTAACTTCAGCTCATGGTTTATTAACCAGCAGTGAATTTAGTGAATTGGCTTTTCATGAACTTTATCTAGTTTTCCTTTCACTGCCTTACTTTTTTCCTATTTATTTATGGGAACTATTTATAGGTTAAAGATACTAAACGTTTGTCTGAAAAACATTTTCAAAATCTGACACGTGTTTAAAATTCTGCATATTTGTAATTCCAATATTTTAAACTTTCATTTAGTTATATTTTTGTGTATCACTCTTTTCCATCTCCTGATGTTGTTTTCTGATCTCAGTTGAGTGTGAAAAGAGCGGAGGATGATATAAAACAGTTTCTGGAGCACAGCTTAGGAGACACTGATGCAAAGAGCCTGTCCAGAGTTGGGTTTGACCAGAATCTGTCTTTGGGGCAAAACTATCCTGGTTGCAATTTGATCTAAGTTCCTTTGTAATCACAGCCGGCTTATTCAGAAAGATTGTCTTTCCTGGTATTATATAAGTCTACGTATCAGCACCCTGGGGTTTTCCAGGTGGCTCAGTGGTAAAGAACCCACCTGCCAATGTGGAAAACAAAGGAGACGTGCATTTGGTCCCTGGGTCAGGAAGATCTCCTGGAGAAGGAAATGGCAACCCACTCCAGTATTCTTGCCTAGAGAATCCCATGGACAGAGGAGCCTGGTGGGCTACAGTCTGCGGGGTCACAAAGGGTCAGACACCACACACACACACACACACACACACACACATACACACATCAGTATGTCAGTATGGTATTTCAGCTATATTATGGAAATAATTTTGGTGACATGTAAAACTTTATTTCTATAAGAAAATAAATTTTAAGTCACAAATAAATTCATAATAAAATTACATTTTGAATGCACTTTCATTGTGAGTTAATACTTAGGGAGATTAATGTAAATTAAGTACTTTTAAAAAAATAATTACTTCTTTGGCTTGACAATTTTATTTAGGGTTTTCATCTTAACAGGGACAATAAGGTTGTTATAACTTTTTATCACCATCTAGTGGCAGAGCATATACTTCCTAGAAGATATCCTAGAGACATTGAAAATTCAGACTAACCATGATAATGGTGAATTCATGACAGTCTGCTTTATTTTCTTTGAAATGAATTCTCCAAAATCAAGCATATACATATTCAGAAATGGAAATTAGGGCTTGGTCATACTTCTAGTTTAGGCTTTTTCCCCCTGTTACCACAGAAAAGAAATGGCAGAGCACCAACAAATGCATTCTTTTTAACTTATTTTGCATTCACGATCTATTGCACCTTAAATTTTAACATTTAAAGGAACTAAAAAAATAAAAAAGAAATGTTCTACTGAGCAGGTAAAAACTATTTCTGCTGTCTACTGGGCTTTGGAATTCTGATGGTAATTAAAAATCATTTTCTCCCATAGAGAAAACATGAGATCAACTTCATTTTAATCCAGTGTTTCCTTCCTAATAACATTGGTTGAAGCATTAGGAGGAAAGAAAAGAAACACAATAAGCTGATAAGTTATACTAATAATTAAATTTTTAGTTTAAGAATGAAATAAAAATGTTTTAAATGTAGGATATTTTTCTCCATAAAATATGACCAAGCTAATTCAAAAGTGATCTTCTTATGTTGGCCTCTAATTTTGGAAGCCAACATTTGTTCACCATTTTCAAATGCTAACTTCTTGATTCTCTTCTACTAACCTTGTTTAACCTCATTATCTCATGAAAAATAGAGCATATTCACCCAGGTTTTGTTTGCTTTGGCTTTAATTTTGGGAACTCTGTCTGCAATTGTTGCTCTTCAGCCATTAAGTCGTGTCCAATTCTTTGAAAAGTAAGTAGTATTCATTTTTTTGTTCATAATGACGTAATTCTTCATCCTGTTCACATTTACTTTAATCAGATAGTTACATATTTTTAGTTTAACATTCAACAGATTAACGTTGATCAATTTAACAGTTTAACATTAAAATTGCTCTTTTTCTGCTAATGCAAAAACTTTCAAATTGAGAAGCTCTAATACTTTAACCACCAGATGCAAGGAGCCGACTCACTGGAAAGGATCCTGATGCTGGGAAAGATTGAGAGCAAGAGGAGAAAGGGAGCGACAGAGGATGAAATGGTTGGATGATATTCCTTCCTCAGTGGCCATGAATCTGAGCACATTCCGGGAGATAGTGAAGGACAGGGGAACCTGGCGGTGCTGCAGTCCATGGGGTTGCATAGAGTCCGACATGACTTAGTATCTGAACAGTGAACATTATCAAGAAATTTTTCTCTTCAAAGAAGTCCAAAAGTAGGATGTCATGGAGGCATCATTTTGTAGTTCTGTTAGAAAAACACTGCACTCTAGAGCTCCTGGAGTGGCACCCCTACGTGGGTCTTTGCTTTCTTCTCTATGGCAGAGGAAGTGCAAGCTGCTAAAATGACGTCACAGCAATGAGCCACGTGGAGAGCCTCTCACTGCGTGCAGTCTGGAAGTTTTCTCCTTGCGCCTTGCGCAGCGTCCAGCACTGTCCTGGGAGTCAGGTGGCTCAACAGTGACAAATTCTGGAGCAAAACTTTATAACATGGAAAAAAAAATTGTCAGGTCTGGAAAGTCTTCTAGGAGTGACACCAAATTAACGAAGTAAATGTTCGCTGTGAGTTGTTAATGACTCCTCGCTGAGACAGACACTTTGAGGTGAGGCTCAAACAGCGATTTCCAAAGTGGAATTTTATTAAACAGACCTAAGATGCAATTAGGCTAACGTTATAATTATTCTACCTGCTAACTCACTTTCGAATATAAATACAATATAGTCATCGGTCAGAATCATATTCATAAATCACAGGACCCAGCAGGTTCCATAGATAAATGTGCACTGCAATAAGGAAAAAGTGCTGTAAAGTAAAATAAATTTCATGGTGCAGCCAGTAAATGCATTACAGACTCGCTTGAAAAGGAGAATTGTCACAGCAAACTCATTATATAGACTCTAGGCAAGGACTTGGCATAATAACACCATGAATTTGGGAGAAAAGTGAAATCATAAGGGAAAATTTTTGCCTTATTCTATCGAATTAAGGGTGATGCCTCAACAGGCTAAAATCTATTTGATAGCATTTTCTACATGCCTTCCTGCCTTGATAAAACACATTTTAGGTGCTCAGTCATGTCCAGCTCTTTGCAACCCCACGGATTGGAGCCTGCCAGGCTCCTCTGGAGTATGTTGCTGTGCCCTCCTCCAGGGAATCTTCTGGACCCAGGGATTGAGGCTGTGTCTCCCACGTCTCCTACATTGGCCTGTGGATTCCTTACTGTTGAACCATTGGGGAAGCCCCTTGAATGTTATACAGGGCAATAAAACAACTCAGATGATGAGCAGAGTTCTTTCTGGTGTGGTGAGATTTGAGCTGAAAGGTGGAGACAGTTTTTTTTTTTTTTTTCTTTTCAAGCCATGACCCACAGCATTTGGGATTTCAGTTCCTCAACCAGGTATTAAACCTGGGACCCCTGCAGTGGAGCACACAGTATTAACCACTGGACCACCAGGACAGTTCCAATATCCTTTTTTTTTTTTAATGCTTTGAATTATGCTTTGAAACCATGGAAGCTGAGCCTTAGTATTGGTTTAACTTTTTTGACAAATTTGATAAGAAAATTCAGTTAAACATCATAGATTTCAAATACTAATTTTCAACAGTTGTAAAGATATGTTTTACTAAAAAGTCAGTTCATTCTAAATGATTATTTTATTATAAAATGTATAATTATTTTATTGATATGGCAAATGTATATCATGTACCTAGTGCATACATCAGAAGTCATTGTTTCAGCTCAACAGTTCACAAAAAAAAAAAAAATAAAACTACTAATAGGAAAAGTCACAGAATCAAAAGAATATAGCTGCTTTAGTTAATTATTCAGAAACTCAACCCCAACCATTCCCCTGCACAACTTATATGCTCTTATTCTTTATTTTCCTTTATAATAATTATCACCCTCAAATATCTTGTATAATCTAAATGTTTTATTTGCTTTCTACCCCTGCTTAAAAATTCAGGGTTAATGAGAACTGAAATTTCTGCTTCTTTTATTCAATAGTATTACTTAAGTAATAGATAATAGTATTAATTAGGTAGGTTCTATGAAGACCTACAAGACTTTCTAGAACTAACACTCAAAAAAGATGTTCTCTTCAATGTAGGGGACTGGAATGCAAAAGTAGGAAGTCAAGAAACACCTGGAGTAACAGGCAAATTTGGCCTTGGAGTACAGAATGAAGCAGGTCAAAGGCTAACAGAATTTTGCCAAGAGAACATACTGATCAGAGCAAATAACCCCTTCCAACAACACAAGACAAGACTCTACACATGGACATCACCAGATGGTCAACACCAAAATCAGATTGAGTATAGTCTTAGCAACCAAAGATGGAGACGCTATATACAGTCAGCAAAAACAAGACCAGGAGCTGACTGTAGCTTGGATCATGAACTCCTTATTGCCAAATTCAGATTGAAATTGAAGAAAATAGGGAAAACCAGCAGACCATTCAGGTAAGACCTAAATCAAATCCCTTACTATTATAGAGCAGAAGTGACAAAAAGATTCAAAGCATTAGACGTGATAGACAGAATGCCTGAAGAACTATGGATGGAGGTATATGACATTGCACACTAGGCAGTGATCAAAACCATCCGCAAGAAAAAGAAATGCAAAAAGGCGAAACATTTGTCTGAGGAGGTCTTACAAATAGCTGTGAAAAGAAGAGAAGCAAAAGGCAAAGGAGAAACAGAAAGAATACCCATTTGAATGCAGAGTTCCAAAGAATAGCAAGGAGAGATAAGAAAGCCTTTCTCCATGATCAGTGCAAAGAAATAGAGGAAAACAACAGACTGTGAAAGACTAGAGATGCCTTCAAGAAAATTAGAGATACCAAGGGAATTTTTCATGCAAAGATGGGCTCAATAAAGGACAGAACTGGTATGGACCTAACAGAAGTAGAAGATATTAAGAAGAGCTGGCAAGAACACACAGAAGAACTATACAAAAAACATCTTCATGATCCAGATAATCACGATGGTGTTATCACTCACCTGGAGGCAGACATCCTGGAATGCAAAGTCAAGTGAACTTTAAAAAGCATCATTATGAACAAAGCTAGTGGAAGTGATGGAATTCCAGATGAGCTATTTCAAATCCTAAAAGATGATGCTGTGAAAGTGCTGCAATCAATATGCCAGCAAATTTGGAAAACTCAGCAGTGGCCACAGAACTGGAAAAGCTCAGTTTCATTCCAATCGCAAAGAAAGACAAGGCCAAAGAATGTTCAGTCTACTGTACAATTGTACTCATCTCACACACTAGCAAAGTAATGCTCAAAATTCTCCAAGCCAGGCTTCAACAATACATGAACTGTGAACTTTCAGATGTTCAAGCTGGATTCAGAAAAGGCAGAGGAACCAGAGATCAAATTGCCAACATCTGTTGGATCATCTAAAAAGCAAGAGACTTCCAGAAAGACATCTACTTCTGCTTCATTGATTACACAAAATCCTTTGACTGTAGGTCACAACAAACTTCGCAAAATTTTTCAAGAGACGGGAATACCAGACCACCTTTCCTGTGTGCTGAGAAATCTGTATGCAGGTCAGGAAGCAACAGTTAGAACTGGACATGGAAAAACAGACTAGTTCCAAACTGGGAATGGAGTACATCAAGGCTGTATATTGTCACCCTGTTTATTTAACTTATATGCAGAGTACATCATGCAAAATGCTGGGCTGGATGAAGGACAAGCCGGAATCAAGATTGCTGGGAGAAATATCAATAATCTCAGATATGCAGATAACACCACCGTTATGACAGAAAGCAAAGAGAAACTAAGCCTCTTGATGAAAGTGAAAGAGGAGAGTGAAAAAGTTGGCTTAAAGCTCGACATTCAGAAAACTAAGATCATGGCATCTTGTCCCATCAACTTCATGGCAAATAGATGGGGAAACAGTGGAAACAGTGGCAGACTTTATTTTTTGGGGCTCCAAAATCACTGCATGGTGAAATTGAAAGATGCTTGCTCCTTGGAATCAAAGCTATGACCAACCTAGACAACGTATTAAAAAGCAGAGACATTATTCTGTAGACAAAGTTCAATCTAGTCAAAGCTATGGTTTTTCCAGCAGTCATGGATGGATGTGAGAGTTGGACTATAAAGAAAGCTGAGTGCTGAAGAATTGATGCTTTTGAACTGTGGAGTTGGAGAAGACTCTTAAGAGTCCCTAGGACTGCAAGGAGATCACTGCAGTCCATCCTAAAGGAAATCAGTCCTGAATATTCATTGGAAGGACTGATGCTGAAGTGAAACTCCAATATTTTGGCCACCTGATGCAAAGACCTAACTCATTGGAAAAGCCCCTGATGCTGGGAAAGATTGAGGGCAGGAGCAGGAGTGACAACAGAGGATGAGATGGTTGGATGGCATCACCGACTCATGAGTTTGAGCAAGCTCTGGGAGTTGATGATGGACAGGGAAGCCTAGGGTGCTGCATTCCATGGGGTCACAAAGATTCAGGCATGACTGAGTGACTGAACTGAACCAAATTACCTATGTACCCAGGTAATGTGCCAGAAAGTTAGCAGTTGCTTCAAATATATTATTTCCTCAGATTCTGTTCTGGTTTCAGAATGTCATGGTATTTCATGTTTTACTTTTAAAAGCAGATTTCACTTTTTCAAGTCTAATGTACAGGAAATTGGGATATACTTTCCATGTAACTCACACTGAGTTTCCTTATAGTAAGAGCTCAATTAGTTTGGCCTCTGGTCACAATTGTTGATTCAGTACTGATACATTATTTTAGACAAAAGTGTGCAATACATTAAGTTTTCCACTTTTTCTCTAATGTTCTTTTCCTGTTCCAGGATCCCATTCAGGTCTCCTTATTACACACAGCCATTGTGTCTCCTCTTGGCTATGACATTTTCTCAGATTGACCTGGATTTTAATGTCCTAAGCAGTCTTGAGGAGTATTAGAGAGTCTTCTGTGGAAGAATATTCCACATTTGGAGCTTGTTTGATGTTTTTTTCTCATGGTTAGACTAGGGTTATGGGAGGAAGACCACAGGGACCATTTCCTGTTCATCACATCTCAGGTACTTATCACCAGGGGCTTGTTGCTGGTGATGTTGACTCTGACTGCCCACTCCTTTTCTCCACTGTAAATTTGCTGTTCACATGTTCTTACTCCTTGAAGAATAAATATCTACATATATTACTTGGAATTCTTCTACAACAAAGATGTATCTCTTCTCCTCCTTTTGTTAAATCATGCAAGCATTTATCTATATTCAGCATGATCTCATGGATATTTATTTTATACTTTGGGTACAGATTGTAACTGTGCATTATTTACTGTGTTGCTTAAATTGTTCTGATCTTGGTCATTGGGTAAACTTTCAGAAACTGTGATACCCCGATCAGTGGAGGTTTGCTGAGATTTTCTTTCCTTCTGGTTCTGCAAAAGATCCAGTATTTCTCTCTCTTTTTTTTAAATTTTGAATTTTCCCTTAAATTAGTCATTTCTTGCAGGAGTTTGGCTTCCTTTTATTGAAAATCAAGGAAACTAAGATCCAAACATTAGGAGTGCATGTTGCTACTGTGAAGTTACTGTTTCTAAGCCTCTCAGCTGACAGAAGAAGGAAGTCTATGTGAGCATAGCAGAAACTGTGTACACACTTATCTATAAATAATTTTATATGTTATCACTTGTATCTATATTAAGCCAACTTTGAGTTCATAGTGATGTCTCCAACGTAATGCATCACCACATAGATCCTTCTGGTACCCAGGCTAAAATATAAATCCCGACTCCAACCACAAGGAATCCAGTTCCCACCAACCACAATCCATTTAATTAACTGCTTAACTGGAGTATACACACATAACAGTATCAGACTTTCTAACCCATATCCTCATAGTTGGAAAACTCAGCAGTAGCCACAAGACTGGAAAAGGTCAGTTTTCATCCCAATTCCAAAGAAAAGCAATGCCAAAGAATGCTCAAACTACTGCACGGTTGCATTCATCTCAAACGCTAGTAAAGTGATGCTTAAAATTTTCCAAGCCAGGCTTCAGCAATACATGAACCATGAATTTCCAGATGTTCAAGCTGGTTTTAGAAAAGGCACAGGAACCATAGATCAAATGGCCAACATCTGCTGGATCATCAAAAACAAGCAAGAAAGTTCCAGAGAAACATCTATTTCTGCTTTATTGACAATGCCAAAACATCTGTGGAAAATTCTTAAAGAGAAGTGATTACCAGACCACCTGATCTGCCTCTTTCACTTTCATCAAGAAACTCATCAATAGGCTCCTTAGTTCTTCTTCACTTTCTGCCATAAGGGTAGTGTCATCTGCATATCTGAGGTTACTGATATTTCTCCTGGCAAACTTGATTCCAACTTGTAATTCATCCAGCCCAGAATTTCTCATGATGTACTCTGCATATAAATTAAATAAGCAGGGTGACAATATACAGCCTTGGCGTACTCCTTTCCCTTTTTGGAACCAGTCTGTTGATCCCTGTCCAGTTCTAACTGTTACTTCCTGACTTGCATACAGATTTCTCAAGAGGCAGGTCAGGTGGTCTCATAATCCCATCTCTTTAAGAATTTTCCACAGTTTATTGTGAGACACACAGTCAAAGGCTTTGGCATAGTCAATAAAGCAGAAATAGATGTTTTTCTGGAACTTTCTTGCTTTTTTGATGATCCAATGGAAGTTGGCAATTTGACCTCTGGTTCCTCTGCCTTTTCTAAAACCAGCTTGAACATCTGGAAGTTCATGTTTCATGTACTTGTTGAAGCCTGGCTTGGAGAATGTTGAGTATTACTTTACTAGTATGTGAGAAGAGTGCAATTGTGTGGTAGTTTGAGCATTCTTTGGCATTGCCTTTCTTTGGGATTGGAATGAAATCTGACCTTTCAAGTCCTGAGGCCACTGCTAAGTTATTCAAATTTGCTGGCATGTTGAGTGCAGCACTTTCACAGCATCATCTTTTAGGATTTGAAATAGCTCAACTGGAATTTCATCACCTCCACTAGCTTTGTTTGTAATGATGCTTCCTAAAACCCACTTGACTTTGCATTCCAGGATGTCTGGCTCTAGCTGAGTGATCATACCATTATGGTTACCTGGATCATGAAGATCTTTTCGGTACAGTTCTTCTGTGTATTCTTGCCACCTCTTCTTAATATATTCTGCTTCTCTTAGGTCCATACCATTTCTGTCCTTTATTGGGCCCATCTTTGCATGAAATATTCCCTTGGTATCTCTAATTTCCTTGAAGACATCTCTAGACTTTCCCACTCTGTTGTTTTCCTCTGTTTCTTTGCACTGGTCACTGAGGAAGGTTTTCTTATCTCTCCTTGCTATTCTTTGAAACTCTGCATTCAAATGAGTATATCTTTCATTTTCTCCTTTGTTTTTTGCCTCTTTTCTTTTCACAGATATTTGTAAGCCCTCCTCAGACAGCCATTTTGCTTTTTTGCATGTCTTCTGTTGGGGATGGTCTTGATCCCTGTCTCCTGCACAATGTCACAAACCTCCATCCATAGTTCATCAGGCAATCTATCTATCAGATCTAGTCCCTTAAATCTATTTCTCACTTCTATTATATAATCGTAATGGATTGATTTAGGTCATAACCTGAATGGTCTAGTGGTTTTTCCTACTGTCTTCAATTTCAGTCAGTATTTGGCAATAAGGAGTTCATGATCTGAGCTACAGTCAGCTCCCAGTCTTGTTTTTGCTGACTGTATAGAGCTTCTCCATCTTTGGCTGCAAAGAATATAATCAATCTGATTTCAGTGTTGATCATCTAGTGATGTCCATGTGTAGAGTCTTGTCTTATGTTGTTGGAAGAGGGTGTTTGCTATGACCAGTGCATTCTCCTGGCAAAACTCTATTAGCCTTTGCCCTGCTTCATTCTGTACTCTAAGGCCAAATTTGCCTGTTACTCCAGGTGTTTCTTGACTTCCTACTTTTGCATTCCAGTCCCCTATACTGAAAAGGACATCATTTTGGGGTGTTAGTTGTAAAAGTTCTTGTAGGTCTTCATAGCACTGTTCAACTTCAGCTTTTTCAGCATAACTGGTTGGGGCATAGACTTGGATTACCGTGATAGTGAATGATTTGCCTTGGAAACGAACAGAGATCATTCTGTCATTTTTGAGATTTTGGACTCTTTGGTTGACTATGATGGCTACTCTATTTCTTCGAAAGATTCTTGCCCACAGTAGTATATACAATGGTCATCTGAGTTAAATTCACCCGTTCCAGTCCATTTTATTTGGCTGATTCCTAAAAATCAACATTCACTCTTGCCATCTCCTGTTTAACCACCAATTTACCTTGATTCTTGCATATAAGTTAAATAAGCAGGGTGACAATATATAGCCTTGATGTACTCCTTTTCCTATTTGGAACCATTCTGTTGTATGTCCAGTTCTAACTGTTGCTTCCTGACCTGCATACAGATTTCTCAAGAGGCAGGTCAGGTGGTCTGGTATTCCCATCTCTTTCAGAATTTTCCACAGTTGATTGTGATCCACACAGTCAAAGCCTTTGGCATAGTCAATAAAGCAGAAATAGATGTCTTTCTGGAACTCTCTTGCTTTTTCAATGATCCAGCGGATGTTGGCAATTTGATCTCTGGTTCCTTTGCCTTTTCTAAAACCAGCTTGAACATCTGGAAGTTCACGGTTCATGTACTGCTGAAGCCTGGCTTGGAGAATTTTGAGCATTACTTTACTAGCTTGTGAGATGAGTGCAATTGTGCGGTAGTTTGAGCATTCTTTGGCATTGCCTTTCTCTTGAATTGGAATGAAAACTGACCTTTTCCTGGAAGAAGCACAAGCTGGAATCAAGATTGTTGGGAGAAATATCAATAACACCACCCTTATGGCAGAAAGTGAAGAGGAACTAAAAAGCTTCTTGATGAAAGTGAAAAAAGAGAGTGAAAAAGTTGTCTTAAAGCTCAACATTCAGAAAACTAAGATCATGGCATCTGGTCCCATCACTTCATGGGAAATAGATGGGGAAACAGTGTCAGACTTTATTTCAAGGGGCTCCAAAATCACTGCAGATGGTGATTGCAGCCATGAAATTAAAAGACGTTTACTCCTAGGAAGGAAAGTTATGACCAACCTAGATAGCATATTAAAAAGCAGAGATATTACTTTACCAACAAAGGTCTGTCTAGTCAAGGCTATGGTTTTTCCAGTGGTCATGTATAGATGTGAGAGTTGGACTGTGAAGAAAGCTGAGCATGAAGAATTGATGCTTTTGAACTGGTGCTGGAGAAGACTCTTGAGAGTCCCTTGGACTGCAAGGAAATCCAACCAGTCCATCCTAAAGAACTGGGTGTTCATTGGAAGGACTGATGCTAAGGCTGAAACTCCAATACTTTGTCCACTTCATAAGAGTTGATTCATTGGAAAAGACCCTGATGCTGGGAGGGATTGGGGGCAGGAGGAGAAAGGGACAACAGAGAATGAGATGGCTGGATGGCATCACCAACTAGATGCACATGAGTTTGGGTGAACCATGGGAGTTGGTGATGGACAGGGATGCCTGGCGTGCTGAGATTCATGGGGCCACAAAGAGTCAGACACAACTGAGTGACTGAGCTGAACTGAACTGTACTGATGGACCTAACGTTCCAGGTTCCTATGCAATATTGTTCTTTACAGCATTGGACCTTGCTTCCATCACCGGTCACATCCACAACTGGGTGTTGTTTTTGCTTTGGGTCCATCACTTCATTCTTTCTGGAGCTATCTCCACTAATCTCCAGTAGCATATCGGGCACCTGCCAACCTGGGGAGTTCATCTTTCAGTGTCCTATCTTTTTGCCTTTCATACTGTTCATGGGGTTCTCAAGGCAAGAATACTGAAGTGGTTTGCTGTTCCCTTCTCCAGTGGACCACATTTTGTCAGAACTCTCCACCATGACCCATCCGTCTTGGGTGGCCCTACACGGCATGGCTCATAGTTTCATTGAGTTAGACAAGGCTGTGATCCATGTGATTAGATTGGCTGCACAGCTTCTAAGTATTGGGAAAATCAGAGGTAAGTAAAAAAGTTCCAAATATCAAATAGCTCAGAGTGTTAGTGCTGATTCAGACAATTTCCTTTACTGTTAGTTCCTCAGGAGAAAATGAGTAACTACTCTGGGGAAATAAAGAGAAAATGGAAAACTTCCTTTGCTCTTTTTCTTGGCTCAAAACCACAGGGAGATAAGTCATCGATATGTTTTGAGTCATTGGTAAATTATCATATAGCAAACGAATGTTGTTGTTGCTTAGTCCCTAAGTCGTGTCTCACTCTTTGCGATCCCTGGACTGCAGCATACCAGATTTCCCTGTCCTTCACTCTCTCCTGGAGTTTGCTCAAATTCATGTGATTTAGGCATGATTTCAGAGATGTATAATTGAGGATATTACACGTATATCATCTGTGATTGCTACTAAAATTGATAGTATATAATCTCCATGAACATGGACTTGATATTTATTCCACAGATGGAATAAATAGTGATGATATGATGATGGCACAAGCATTTTGATTTCTTAAAATAATATATTGACAACAACAAAAAAAGTTGGAATTTAGCATGGGGATATTTTTAGGATTAGTGAGACACATCCACAGCAGCAGTTTATAAAACAACCCTGAGAAACACTCCATAAACAAACTTGTCACTATTATTCTCTATCAGGATATTTGATGCAATCTGGATGAGATTCAATTATGTAGTTGGCTCTGACTTAGACTGGGAACACTTTCTTATTCAGCACTGCATCAGAGGATGAGATTGACTCCAAATGTTTCCCTTAAGGGTCTGGAGAGGGGCCAAAAACACACAGTCCAAAATGCAAAGCTGAATCCATCACATAAAGACATTTCCAAAAAAAAAAAGAAAGAAAGAGAGGAAAAGAGCATGCAGATGAAAGTAGTACATCGGGGAACCTTTGATAGACAATCCCACGGGCTTTTTTCTTACTCAGGCCTGTCATGTTTGCCCTTCTGCTCTGTTGTCAGCCACATACACTCAGACCTCAGGGAAGCCTGTGATGATAGGACAAGGAAGGACACAGGACCCATGATCTTAGTTGTTGTTGTTTTAAATTTCAAAAGTTAAGATTCAGATATAAAGTTTGGGAGCGGCGCAGTGCATGCTTGCTCGGTCACTCTGTCATGTCCAACTTTTTTAACCCCATGGACTGAAGCCCACCAAGCTCCTCTGTCCATGGGATCTCCATAGAAGGAATACTGGGGTGAGTTGCCATTTCTGCCTCCAGGGGAAATTCCTAATGCAGGTATCAAACACACATCTACTGTGTCTCCTGCAATAGCAGGCAGATTCTTTACCACTGAAACACAGAGGAAGCCCAGGTTTGGGAGAGCACACCCAAACCTGCTTTGTCTCAGAGAAGGATGAAGGATAAAGCAGAGCCTTCCAGGGGCCCAGAAACTAGCACATGACTGCTTGAGGGTCAAACCCAGCCTGCAGGTTATTTTTGTAAATAAAGTTTTACTGGAAAACTTTATTCCTTTACATATTGCCCATGACTTCCTTGGTAGTGCCAGGCACTCTATGGTCTGTGAAGCTGAAAATACTTATCAGCAGGCCTTTTAAAGAAAGCATGCCTTCTATTGACCTAGACTTTGACGGATGGCTGAGAAGTGCCTGGTGCTTTCTCTGCCATGCCTGCCCTCTAGCAAATCCCAAAAGGAAGGCTAAAGGTGTAGATCTCCAAGAGATCTAAAGGATCAAGAGTCAAGGTCCTGGGTCAGGAGATACAGATGTAGATACAGACACAGGCAATGTAGATCAGACCTGGTTGTTGATTATGAGATGGCTCACTTTTTATTGCATTCTCCAGCACACAGGAGAGCTATAATAAACTTACCTGTGCATGCACCTGCACAGTAGGCAGAAGGACCCAAGTCTCTTAGATATAAATTGTCACAGGCAAGCTGTCACATGTTTCCTGGTAACCCAAGAAGGTTGCAAATGTACTTAAGATAAAATCCTTTCATGGGGGACCAGAAAGGAAGGGCCAGCACATTGATTAGGCAAGTAGAACCCCAATATCCATAGCTTACAAGTGTCCACATGATCAGATATTAGTTCAAGCAGCTGATGCCCAATGACCACTTGTCTTCTTCTAGCAGTCACTGGACCCCTCTCCTCTGTTTTCATCCCCACTGCCCAGACTTTGTGCTCAAACCCAGAGGGCTGTAAGCCCCTGATGTTACCAAGGGGATCCCAAGTTGGCTGAGATGACCTAGAAACTTTCCCATCATTTATTGAGAGTGAAAGTGTTAGTCACTCAATTGTTTCTGACTCTTTGCCAGCCCATGGACTGGAGCCCACCAGGTTCCTCTGTTCATGAGATTCTGCAGGCAAGAATAAGGGAATGGGTTGTCATTTTTTTCTCCAGTAGATCTTCCAGGACCAGGGATCAAACCTGTGTCTCCTGAATTGGAGACTTTACCACTGAGCCACCAGAGAAGCTGACATTAGCTTAGGCACTACAAAACTAAATCAGGCTTTTGATAATAGAATATAAAAATTATTTCAGTTTGGAAATTTGAGATAGGGTCCCCGTGAAATACATAGAAATTTTATTTGTACATCAAGGCTGTATTGTTACCTTGCTTATTTAACTTATATGCAGAGTACATCATGAAAAATGCTGAGCTGGATGAAGCACAAGCTGGAATCAAGATTGCTGGGAGAAATATCAATAACCTCAGATATGCAGATGACACCACCCTTATGGCACAAAGTGAAGAAGAACTAAAGAGCCTCTTGATGAAAGTGAAAGGGGAGAGTGAAAAAGTTGGCTTAAAGCTCAACATTCAGAAAACTAAGATCATGGCATCTGGTCCTATCACTTCATGGGAAATAGATGGGGAAACAGTGGCTGACTTTATTTTTTGGGGCTCCAAAATGACTGCAGATGGTGACTGCAGTCATAAAATTAAAAGACGCTTACTCCTTGGAAGGAAAGTTATGATCAACCTAGACAGCATATTATAAAGCAGAGACATTACTTTGCCAACAAAGGTCAAGGCTATGGTTTTAACAGTAGTCATGTATGGATGTGAGAGTTGGACTATAAAGAAAGTTGAGCACTGAAGAATTGATGCTTTTGAATTGTGGTGTTGGAGAAGACTCTTGAGAGTCCCTTGGACTGCAAAGAGATCCAGCAAGTCCATTCTAAAGGAGATCAGTCCTGGGTGTTCGTTGGAAAGACTGATGTTGAAGCTGAAACTCTAATACTTTGGGCTCCTGATGCAAAGAGCTGACTCATTTGAAAAGACCCTGATGCTGGGAAAATTTGAGGGCAGGAAGAGAAGGGCATGACAGTGGATGAGATGGTTGGATGGCATCACCGACTCAATGGATGTGAGTTTGGATAAACTCCAGGACTTGGTGATGGACAGGGAGGCCTGGCATGCTGCGGTTCATGGGGTTGCAAAGAGTTGGGCACAACTGAGCAACTGAACTGAACTATACATATTTGTGGGCTTTAGGGGAACCATTAGGCCTGAAGAGAGAGATTTGGTAATTTTTATAAAATAGAAATTAAGGCTCTGTAATGAGAGGATGGATCAATCTGTTAAGTTCTGATGTTATCAATTGAGTAGTGATTATTATTCCTTTAAGTGTTGGTAGGTAATCACAACTCAGAGTCCCTTTATTGTCATTGCATTGCTCCAATGTTCTAATAACAATGATGCTTACATCATTAACCATAGGTTAATTATGTGACTGTGCCTTGCAAGAATGTGTGATGTATTTTAAACACATTTCAATAAAAAGGTTTTCAACAAATATATGAGAGGCAGCATGATATAATGTGGAAGTCAGGCAGATGGACTCACAAACCAGGTAGGCCTGTAGTTTATTTATGTATTTCGTGTCTGTTTCCATCTTTGGCGGTGGGTCTTCACTGCCTTGTGGCTTTTCTCTAGTTATGGCAAGTGGGGGCTACTCTCTAGTTGTGGTGCACAGCCTCTCCTTGCAGTGGCTTCTCTTCCTGTGGAGCATGGGCTCTAGAGTGTGCAAGTTCCAGTAGTAGTGTTCAGTAGTTGTGGCTCCCTGGCCCTAGAGCACAGGTTCAATAGTTGTGACACACGAGCCTGGTTGCTCTGTGGCATGAGGGAATCTTCCCAGATCAGGGTTCAAGCCCATGTCTCCCATGTTGGCAAGAAGATCTTTATCACTGAACCACCATGGAAGCCCTGTAATTTCTATTAATTCAGAGCCTTCTCTTTAATTTGCTACTAAAGAGTGATAGGATGATTATTCCAATACATCTAAAATAATTGTTGTGAGACATAAATAAAAATTGAAAAGACTATTTGAAAGATATAAAATATTATAATGGTGAGAGACAATAAAACTATTCATAACATGTCAAATCTCTGACATTTGGTACCTTAGATCACTGGGGCTGCTGGAACAAAGTACCATAGACTGGAGCATTGATCAACAAAAGACATTTTTCCTCACAGCTTTGGAGGCTGGAGTCTGAGATCAGGATGCCAACATGATTGGATGAGGGCCCTCTTTCTGGTCTTGTCCACACATGGTGAAAGGAGAAGAGGAAACTCTCTGGGGTCTCTTCTAAGGGCACTAATCTTATTAAAGGGGCCCCACCTCATGACCTAATCACCTCCCAAAGGCCTCAACTCCTAACACCATCTCCCTGCAGGGTTATAGCTTCAACTTGTTAATGTGGAGTGGACAAAAATGTTCAAATCTTAGCATTTGGATAACTGATGTTTGATTCTATCTTTTAATTTAATAATTTAGCAAAACACATAATTCTGCAAAGGCTTCAGAAAAAAAGCAAAGTACATGGGCTTTGTACACAGGCAGACATGCTCCCAGGTTTGCTACTCTATCAGATATAATTAAAGAGCTGAAATACATAGCCTTAATTATAGCTTCTATTATTAAAATATTTACATTTGGTTGGCTTTATGATAATATAATAACCATTAAAACATTTTTACTTATCATTTCAATTCTGATAAAACATAGCATTTGTTTTTCCCAAAGTAGTTATTCATAATAATGTTAGGGTTTTTGTTTTGTTTTATTATCAAAGCAATATGGAATCAAAATCATTCATTTTGCTAATGCAAGTCAAACATTTGCATGCATAATTCCTAAGAGCCTAGCTTAATATGACCATTCATTCAACACAATGCAAGGGAGAGAAATAAAATGCCAGATGGATAAATAGCCAGGAACAAATTAAATTTACAATAATTTGACAATGGTTTGAAGCAAGAGGAAAGAAAAATACAGTTTTAGCGTATCATATCTCAAAAAATTGTTCAGTGTTTACACTATGTTAGATCAGTGTTCATAACCGATGAAACTTAAATTTATCCTCTGTAACAAAAATACGTTTGTCTTGATGACAAAACATTTACCAAAATAAGGCACTGCAAGAAACAATAAGAAGTGTGCTAAAATTAATATCTAAGCTCAACTGAATATTTGATTGTGCAAGATCCAGTGCTAAGTGATTTGCAGGCATGATTTCATTTATTAATAGTTCTGATGACAGCTTTGAGGTTGAGTATTAACACTATTCTCAATTTATGGTTGATGACTGTAGGCTCAGACAGGTTGATTAACTTGGCCAAGGACAAACAGCTCTTTTATTGTGGAATCAAGATTCAACTATAGGACTCCCCTGGTGGGCTAGTGGTTAAAAGTCCACCTGCCAATGCAGGGGACATGGGTTCAGTCCCTGGTCTGAGAAGCAGTTAAGCCCTCATGCCACAGTTGCTGAGCCCATGCACACTTTAGTCCATGCTCTGCAACAAGAGAAGCTACTGTAGTGAGAAGCCAGTACACTGCAACGAAGAAAGCCCCTGCTCTCCACAACTAGAAAAAGCTTGCAAGCATCCGTGAAGACCCAGCACAGCCAAAAACAAACAAACAAAAGATTCAGCTATGTCCACCTAACTCCAGAACCCCAGCCCTCTAATCACCACTTCCCAAAATGCATGGAAAATTCTTTTTTTCTTTTAAAAATTATGTCTTAAATGGAAACCATCATAGAAGTCTCACAAGAGCAGTAGCATGTTAACAGGAATGATGCAAATGTTGAGGACCACAAATTCTCCATTAATGGGTATCTGACTTTGTGGGTAGAGACAGGTGATGTAATGACTTTGTGTATATATATATATATATATATATATATATATATATATATATATATATATAAAATCTGTGGATGTGCATTTATTCATTGTGTTAGTCATTCATTAGTTCAACACGTATGAGCTAATGTGTTAGTTCACACGTGAACTGTGAACTTCCAGATGTTCAAGCTGGTTTTAGAAAAGGCAGAGGAACTAGAGATCAATTATGCACATGAGAGTTGGACTATAAAGAAAGCTGAGTGCTGAAGAATTGATGCTGTTGAACTGTGGTGTTGGAGAAGACTCTTGAGAGTCCCTTGGACTGCAAGGAGATCCAACCAGTCCATCCTAAAGGAGATCAGTCCTGGGTGTTCATTGGAAGGACTGATGTTGAAGCTGCAACTCCAATACTTTGGCCACCTGATGCAAAAAGCTGACTCATTTGAAAAGACCCTGATGCTGAGAAAGATTGAGGGCAGGAGGAGAAGGGCATGACAGTGGATGAGATGGTTGGATGGCATGACCTACTCAATGGACATGGATTTGGGTGGACTCCTAGAGTTAGTGATGGACAGGGAGGCCTGGCGTGCTGCAGTTCATGGGGTCACAAAGAGTCAGACATGACTGAGTGACTGAACTGAGTCATTCACCACATATCTATTCAGTGTTCCTATGAAACAAGCATTTTTTCTTAATGAATTCGTTAAAACTGCCTCTGAATAACACTTGAATAATCAGAAGAATCCCCTGATAGGTCTAAACCCTGATAATTTGGTTGCATTATCACCAGCAAAACATGTCCTCAGTAGGCAATTAGGTGTGCTATTTAATTATGGTTTCAAAAAAAAATGGCTTCATGTGAATTCTTCTAAAACTAAAATTATTATCTTTGGCTGAAACTTAACAAAATGTAATTGGTTTCTATCAAATAATTCCATACAGCATGTTAATTGGTTTAGGTAGCTGTGGGGTACACTTTGTTCCTAATGTATCCTGGCAGGTTCACCAGGAAACCATGTTGATCTATATTAGATGCTTCATGGGGAAATTACTGAGGATTTTGACATCTGCTATGATAATTTTCTAGGCTCAAGACTATGCTGCCTTGCTTTATGGTTTAAAAAAAAAAACTTTGGACATTCAAGCAACCAGCTGTTTTTATATTGGAATACACTCAAAATTATTTCTAAGCAACTCCTAAGCAAAGTTTTCCCCTCAAGCAACATTGGTGCAAATAGTGGATTTTTCTGCTCTGGGGCATTATTGGGGGAGGGGGGAGATGACAAAAGTAAGCAAATGCACCTCCATTATTTTCTTTTAGTTTTTAATGTCCTTAATATTTTTCTTTACAGAAAAGACTCAGGGTAGTTAAAAAGAATATACCTTCTACCCATGGAGATTTAGAAGAGAAAGAAGCAATAATTACAAGTTTCCTCAAATATATTCAGTATTTGTTCTATATGGCATGCAGTACTTATGTTGCAAAATACTTTAAATATATTTTTAGGCACTTATTATATTTGTGTATTTGAAAATAAAACAAAAAAATTGTGTCCTGGATGTGTAGAAACTTGAAAGATATCAACTATAGCCCTCATAACTTGCCAGAAGTACATGATCCAATTTTATTTTTGGAGAAAACTTTTTTTTTATGAGAAAATTCATTTGAAAGCACTCTTTAACTGAACTAATGAAAATCACACACATGACCATTTTTCTATTGGAAAGAGAAAACCTGTGAAGTCGCTGTTGACTTGTTTGGTGGTAATTTGGCCTGAGCAATTGAACATTTTATTTAAGGACCATTTTGTGTTTTGACATTTGATTCAAGATTTGTTTCTAAAGAATCTGATGTTATTTTTCTTGGTATGATGAGACAGGATTTTTTTTTTTTTCCTTTGTATAAGTAAATATGCAGGACTGTGATGGAATATCGACTATTTCTGTGGCATTGATTGAGGGCTCTACATTTGTTTTAAAAGATAATAGAAATTGCAAAATAGGATGTTGACTGGATGAAGATGATCACACTCACCCAGTTAAACTATATATTCAATTAAACTACTACGGCAATTTCAAATGGCATTTCTTGCAGACATTGACAAATTGATCTTTAAATTCATATAAGAACGTGAGAGATCCAGCAGAAACAAAACAACCTCACCACAAAGAAAAAAGTTGGGGAACTTTCACTACCCTCTTTCAAAAACCCATACAAAGCTACAGTAATCAAGATGAACCTATTTGCAAAATATAAACAGGGACACAGAGGTAGAGAACAAACATGGATACCAAAGGAGAAAAGGAGTGCGGGATGAACAGGCAGACTTGAAATGACATATATACACCACTCTGGCTTCCCTAGTGGCTCACATGATAAAAAATCTGCCTGCAATGCAGGAGACCCAGGTTTGATTCCTTGGGTCAGGAAGATCCCATGGAGAAGAGAATGTCAACTCACTCCAGTATTATTGTCTGGAGAATTCCATGGGCAGAGGGGTCTGGTGGGCTACAGTCCATGACTTGGACATGACTAAACAACTTTGACACACAGACATGTATAAAATAGATAACAAATGAGAAACTACTGCACAGTACAGGGAACCCTGCTCAATGCTCTGTGGCGGCTTAGACAGGAAGGAAATCCAGAAAAAGAGGGGCTATATGTATACTTACAGCTGATTCACTTTGCTGTACAGTAGAAACTAACACAACATTGTAAACCAGCCAATAAATATAGAAGCCCAATAATAATTATTACTGAATGATAAACATACAACAGTACTGTGCTAAGTCCATCATATTACATGTTTTGCTTTGTTTGCATGATAGAACTACAATGCATAGAATATTTAACAGAAGGCCAGTGAGGCTTCATGACATTTTTGAGTTGGTTGCTGTAGAAACAGAATTTCCTGTTTTAAGACTATCTGTCCTATCACAGAGACTTCCAGAACAATATAAAATGCTCAAACATTCAAATTATAGGAGTCCCAGAAGAAGACAAAAAGAAAGACCATGAGAAATACTTGAGGAGATAATCGTTGAAAACTTCCCTAAAATGGGGAAGGAAATAATCACCCAAGTCCAAGAAACCCAGAGAGTCCCAAACAGGATAAACCCAAGGCGAAACACCCCAAGACACATATTAATTAAATTAACAAAGATCAAACACAAAGAACAAATATTAAAAGCAGCAAGGGAAAAGGGGATTCCCCTAAGGATAACAGCTGATCTTTTAATAGAAACTCTTGAGACCAGGAGGGAATGGCAAGACATACTTAAAGTGATGAAAGAAAATAACCTACAGCCCAGATTACTGTACTCAGCAAGGATCTCATTCAAATATGAAGGAGAAATCAAAAGCTTTACAGACAAGCAAAGCTGATAGAATTCAGCACCACCAAACCAGCTCTCCAACAAATGCTAAAGGATATTCTCTAAACAGGAAACACAAAAAGGGCATATAAACCCGAACCCAAAACAATAAAGTAAATGGCAATGGGATCATACTTATCAATAATTCCCTTAAACATAAATGGGTTGAAAGCCCCAATCAAAAGACAAAGATTGGCTGAATGGATACAGAAACAAGACCCCTATATATGTTGTCTACAAGAGACCCACCTCGAAACAAGGCACACATACAGATTGAAAGTGAAGGGCTGGAAAAAGATATTCCATGCAAATAGAGACCAAAAGAAAGCAGGAGTAGCAATACTCATATCAGATAAAATAGACTTCAAAACAAAGGCTGTGAAAAGAGACAAAGAAGGCCACTACAGAATGATCAAAGGATCAATCCAAGAAGAAGATATAACAATTATAAATATATATGCACCCAACATAGGAGCACTGCAATATGTAAGACAAATGCTAACAAGTATGAAAGGGGAAATTAACAATAACATAATAATAGTGGGAGACTTTAATACCCCACTCACACCTATGGATAGATCAACTAAACAGAAAATTAACAAAGAAACACAAACTTTAAATGATACAATAGACCAATTAGACCTAATTGATATCTATAGGACATTTCACCCCAAAACAATGAATTTCACCTTTCTCAAAAGTGCTCACGGAACCTTCTCCAGGATAGATCACATCCTGGGCCATAAATCTAGCCTTGATAAATTCAAAAAAATTGAAATCATTCCAAGCATCTTTTCTGACCATAATGCATTAAGATTAGATCTCAATTATAGGAGAAAAACTATTATATGGAGGCTGAACAACATGCTTCTGAATAACCAACAAATCATAGAAGAAATCAAAACAGAAATCAAAATATGCATAGAAACTAATGAAAATGAAAACACAACAACCCAAAACCTGTGGGACACTATAAAAGCAGTGCTAAGGGGAAAGTTCATAGCAATACAGGCATACATCAAGAAACAAGAAAAAAGTCAAATAAATAACCTAACTCTACACCTAAAGCAACTAGAAAAGGAAGAAATGGAGAACCCCAGGGTTAGTAGAAGGAAAGACATCTTAAAAATTAGGGCAGAAATAAATGCAAAAGAAACAAAAGAGACCATAGCAAAAATCAACAAAGCCAAAAGCTGGTTCTTTGAGAGGATAAATATAATTGACAAACCATTAGCCAGACTCATCAAGAAATAAAGGGAAAAAATCAACTCAATAAAATTAGAAATGAAAATCGAGAGATCACAACAGACAACATAGAAATACAAAGAATCATAAGAGACTACTATCAGCAATTATATGCCAATGAAATGGACAACGTGGAAGAAATGGACAAATTCTTAGAAAAGTACAACTTTCCAAAACTGAACCAGGAAGAAATAGAAAATCTTAACAGACCCATCACAAGCACGGAAATTGAAACTGTAATCAGAAATCTTCCAGCAAACAAAAGCCCAGGTCCAGACGGCTTCACAGCTGAATTCTACACAAAATTTAAGAAGAGCTAACACCTATCCTACTCAAACTCTTTCAGAAAATTGCAGAGGAAGGAAAACTTCCAAACTCATTCTACAAGGCCACCATCACCCTCATACCAAAACCTGACAAAGATGCCACCATAAAAGAAAATTACAGGCCAATATCACTGATGAACATAGATGCAAAAATCCTTAACAAAATTCTAGCAATCAGAATCCAACAACACATTAAAAAGATCATAGACCATGACCAAGGGGGCTTTATCCCAGGGATGCAAGGATTCTTCAACATCCGCAAATCAATTAATGTAATTCACCACATTAACAAATAGAAAAATAAAAGCCATATGATTACCTCAATAGATGCAGAGAAGGCCTTTGACAAAATTCAACATCCATTTATGATAAAAACTCTCCAGAAAGCATGAATAGAAGGAACATACCTCAACATAATAAAAGCTATATATGACAAACCCACAGCAAACATTATCCTCAATGGAGAAAAATTGAAAGCATTTCCCCTAAAGTCAGAAACAAGACAAGGGTGCCCACTTTCACCACTACTATTCAACATAGTTTTGGAAGTTTTGGCCACAGCTATCAGAGCAGAAAAAGAAATAAAAGGAATCCAAATTGGAAAAGAAGAAGTAAAACTCTCACTGTTTGCAGATGACATGATCCTCTACATAGAAAACCCTAAAGACTCCACCAGAAAATTACTAGAGCTAATCAATGAATATAGTAAAGTTGCAGGATATAAAATCGACACAAAGAAATTGCTTGCATTCCTATACACTAATAATGAGAAAGTAGAAAAAGAAATTAAGGAAACAATTCCATTCACCATTGCAATGAAAAGAATAAAATACTTAGAAATGCAGCTCAATTCCAGAAAAATAAATGACCCAATCAAAAAATGGGCCAAAGAACTAAACAGACATTTCTCCAAAGAAGACATACAGATGGCTAACAAACACATGAAAAGATGCTCAACATCACTCATTATTGGAGAAATGCAAATTAAAACCACAATGAGGTACCATTCCACACCAGTCAGAATGGCTGCTATCCAAAAGTCTACAAACAATAAATGCTGGAGAGGGTATGGAGAAAAGGGAACCCTCTTACACTGTTGTTGGGAATGCAAACTAGTATAGCCACTATGGAGAACAGTGTGGAGATTCCTTAAACTGGAAATAGAGCTGCCATATGACCCAGCAATCCACTGCTGGGCATACACACCGAGGAAACCAGAATTGAAAGAGACACGTGTACCCCAATGTTCATTGCAGCACGGTTTGTAATAGCCAGTACATGGAAGCAACCTAGATGTCCATCAGCAGACGAATGGATGAGAAAACTGTGGTACATATACACAATGGAATATTCAGTTCAGTTCAATTCAGTTGCTCAGTCGTTTCTGACTCATTGGGACCCCATGAATCGCAGCATGCCAGGCCTCCCTGTCCATCACCAGCTCCCGGAGTTTACTCAGATTCAAGTCCATCGAGTCAGTGATGCCATCCAGCCATCTCATCCTCGGTCATCCCCTTCTCCTCCTGCCCCCAATCCCTCCCACCATCAGAGTCTTTTCCAATGAGTCAACTCTTTGCATGAGGTGGCCAAAGTACTGGAGTTTCAGCTTCAGCATCATTCCCTCCAAAAAAATCCCAGGGCTGATCTCTTTCAGAAAGGCCTGGTTGGATCTCCTTGCAGTCCAAGGGACTCTCAAGAGTCTTTTCCAACACCACAGTTCAAAAGCATCAATTCTTCAGCGCTCAGCTTTCTTCACATTCCAAATCTCACATCCATACATGACCACTGGAAAAATCATAGCCTTGACTAGACGGACCTTTGTTGGCAAAGTAATGTCTCTGCTTTCCAATATGCTATCTAGGTTGGTCATAACCATTAAAAAGAATGCATTTGAATCAGTTCTAATGATATGGATGAAACTGGAGCCTCTTATATAGAGTGAAGTAAGCCAGAAAGAAAAACATCAACACAGGATACTAACACATATATATGAAATTTATAAAGATAGTAATGATAACCCTATATGTGAGACAGCAAAATAGACACAGATGTATAGAACAGTCTTTCGGACTCTGTGGGAGAGAACAAAGGTGGGATGATTTAGGAGAATGGCATTGAAACATGCATATTATCATATGTGAAATGGATCGCCATCCAGGTTCAATGCAAAGGACAGGGTGTTTGGGGCTGGTGCACTGGGATGACCCAGAGGGATGGTATGGGGAGGGAGGTGGGAGGGGGGTTCAGGATGGGGAACACATGTACACCCGTGGCTGATTCATGTCAATGTATGGCAAAACCACTACAATATTGTAAAGTAATTTGCCTTCAATTAAAATGATTAAATTTATTTTAAAAAAAGAAACTAAAGACCTATATATAGGAAACTATAAAACACTGGTGAAAGAAATCAAAGAGGACACTAATAGATGGAGAAATACACCATGTTCATGGATCAGAAGAATCAATATAGTGAAAATGAGTACACTACCCAAAGCAATCTACAGATTCAATGCAATCCCTATCAAGCTACCAGCGGTATTTTTCACAGAGCTAGAACAAATAATTTCAAGATTTGTATGGAAATACAAAAACCCTCAAATAGCCAAAGCAATCTTGAGAAAGAAGAATGGAACTGGAGGAATCAACCTGCCTGACTTCAGGCTCTACTACAAAGCCACAGTCATCAAGACAGTATGGTACTGGCACAAAGACAGAAATATAGATCAATGGAACAAAATAGAAAGCCCAGAGATAAATCCACACACCTATGGATACCTTATCTTCAACAAAGGAGGCAAGAATATACAATGGATTAAAGGCAATCTCTTTAACAAGTGGTGCTGGGAAAACTGGTCAACCACTTGTAAAAGAATGAAACTAGAGCACTTTCTAACACCATACACAAAAATAAACTCAAAATGGATTAAAGATCTAAACGTAAGACCAGAAACTATAAAACGCCTAGAGGAGAACATAGGCAAAACACTCTCCGACATACATCACAGCAGGATCCTCTATGACCCACCTCCCAGAATACTGGAAATAAAAGCAAAAATAAATAAGTGGGATCTAATTAAAATTAAAAGCTTCTGCACAACAAAGGAAACTATAAGCAAGATGAAAAAGCCTTCAGAATGAGAAAAAAATAATAGCAAATGAAGCAACTGACAACTAATCTCAAAAATATACAAGCAACGTATGCAGCTCAATTCCAGAAAAATAAATGACCCAATCAAAAAATGGGCCAAAGAACTAAATAGACATTTCTCCATAGAAGACATACAGATGGCTAACAAACACATGAAAAGATGCTCAACATCACTCATTATCAGAGAAATGCAAATCAAGACCAAAATGAGATAACATTTCACACCAGTCAGAATGGCTGCGATCCAAAAGTCTACAAGGAATAAATGCTGGAGAGGGTGTGGAGAAAAGGGAACCCTCTTACACTGTTAGTGGGAATGCAAACTAGTATAGCCACTATGGAGAACAGTGTGGAGATTCCTTAAAAAACTGGAAATTGAACTGCCTTATGACCCAGCAATCCCACTGCTGGGCATACACACCGAGGAAACCAGAATTGAAAGAGACACGTGTACCCCCAATGTTCATCGCAGCACTGTTTATAATAGCCAGGACATGGAAGCAACCTAGATGTCCATCAGCAGACGAATGGATAAGAAAGCTGTAGTACATATACACAATGGAGTATTACTCAGCCATTAAAAAGATTACATTTGAATCCGTTCTAATGAGGTGGATGAAACTGGAGCCGATTATACAGAGTGAAGTAAGCCAGAAAGAAAAACATTAATACAGTATACTAACACATATATATGGAATTTAGAAAGATGTAATGATAATCCTGTATATGAGACAGCAAAAGAGACAC
This sequence comes from Capricornis sumatraensis, assembly GCF_032405125.1. NCBI lineage: Eukaryota > Metazoa > Chordata > Mammalia > Artiodactyla > Bovidae > Capricornis > Capricornis sumatraensis. The sequence continues at coordinate 7,490,813 of NC_091089.1, read as the reverse complement.
AAATGTATAGAACAGAATTTTGGACTCTGTGGGAGAGGGAGAGGGTGGGATGATTTGGGAGAACAGCATTGAAAGATGTATACTATCATGTAAGAAATGTATCACCAGTCTAGGTTCGATACAATACAGGATGCTTGGGGCTGGTGCACTGGGATGACCCAGAGATGATATGGGGAGAGAGGTGGAGAGCTGGGCGGTTCAGGATTGGGAACTCATGTACACCCATGGTGGATTCATGTCAATGTATGACAAAACCAATACTGTATTGTAAAATAAAATAAATAATAAATAATAATAAAAAAGACTATCTGTCCTGGAGCTCCACGTGGTGGGCCCCAGAATCTCCTCACCAGCATCATTCTGCCTCCACTCCCAGGGCTGAAATGAAATATGTGACACCCACAGATGGGAGGCCTTAAAGAAACACGTGTTCAAAGGAGAACATGTTTGTGCCAGTAGTCAGAAGCCTCTTAAGTGCGCAAGTCAAAGATGCTTTGTAGGCCTAGAGTGGGCCAAGCATAAGCAGGATAAAGTGCCGAAAATACTTAAGGAGCTCACAGAAGCACATGTGAAGTAATTAAGCAAATCTAGGCGTTGCTAAGAAACGGTAGCTAAGACAGGCGGGAAGCCAGGCTGGTAACAGACTTCTGGAGCAGAGACACAGGGAAGTCAGGCAGCAATGGAAACCACAGATCAGTTTCACTTTCTCTCCATTCAGTGTGAGAGGAGTTTGTGTTCCGTATTCATAACTGAAATAAAACCTTCTCCATAGAAAAGACTAAGGTGTACTCAGAAGTGAAATTGCTGGATTAGATGGTAGTTCTATTTTTAATCATTTGAGAAAACTGCATACTATGTGGCTACACCAATTTTCATTCCCACCAACATAAGTGCATGAGGGATCTCTTTCCTCTACACTGTATCAACATTTGTTCTATCTTACTGATATAATGATGCTGGAAAATGTGAGGTCATACATCACTGTGGTTTGAATTTACATTTTTCTGATGATTAGTGATGTCAAGTGATTTTTACAAGTTTGTGGACCTGTATGTCTTCTTTGGAGAAATGTCTGTCCAAGTATTTTGACCATTTGTAATATATATTGTATGTATATTTGTAATATACATTATATATGTGTAATATGTTCATAATATATAATATAAGGCATGCTCTGTGCTGTGCTTAGTCACTCAGTCATGTCCAACTCTTTGTGATCCCATAGACTGTAGCCTACCAGGCTCCTCTGTCCATGGGGATTCTCCAGGCAAGAATACTGGAGTGGGTTCCATGCCCTTCCCCAGGGGATCTTCTCAACCCAGGGATTGAACCCAGGTCTCCCACACTGCAGGCAGTTTCTTTACCATCTGATCTACCAGGGAAGCTCAGTAATATAAAGCATAGATATGTAATTGAATTGTGGGAGTTCCTTATATATTTTAGATATTAACTGCTTATCATGATGTATAGCTTGTTATCAGAGTCTCATAGAGACAGCTGTTCGCCTTTGTTCTTTGAAGCATTATTCACAGTAACCAAGATATGGAAACAAAGGGACTGTGGGTAGAAGAATGAATAAAGAAAAAATGGTATAAACATGCAGTGGAATATTAGCCTTAAAAAGGAAGGGAACACCACCACAGTCGACAACATGATGAATGTGGGGAACATTATGCTAAATGAAATAAGCCAGTCACAGAAAGACAAGTACTGTATGATTTCACTTATAACATATATCTAAAGTAGTCAAGGGCTTCCCAGGTGGTGCTAGGGGCCAATAACCCACCTGCTAATGCAGGAGACATAAGAGGTGTAAGTTTGATCCTTGGGTCGGGAAGATCCCTTGGAACAGGGCATGGCAACCTGGAGAATTGCATGGACAGAGGTGCCTGGTGGGTTACAGTCCATGGGGTCACAAAGAATCAGCCATGACTGAAGAGACTTAGCATGCATACAACTCAAATTAGGCAAACTAATAGAAAGAGAGAATGGTTGTTGATGGGGTTGGGGAAGGGAAAAATGTGGGGGCTGTTCAATATGTAGAGTTTTAGCTATAAATGATGACTACGTTCTAGAGCTCTGCTGTACAACCTCAAGGCTAAAGTTAATATTGAGTTGTATTCTTGAAAATTTGTTAAAAAGTTAGGACTCAAGTGTTCTCAGCAAAACCAACCAACACACAAACACATACACACACAGAGGCAAGAGGAAAATTCTGCAAGAGATGTTTACAACAATGATTGTGGTGATGGTTTACTAGGTATATGCACATATTTAGGCTCATTGAATTATATAGACAGTACATATGTTCATTTTTTTAATATATCAATTGTACCTCAATACAACTGCTTTTTAAGCTTCAATAATCAAGACAGCATTATTGGTAAAGGAAACAACATATAGAGAAGAACATGAGTCCAGAATAAGTCAAGACAAATGGGACAGATCAATTTTTACCAAGGCAGACCTATGCAATATTTTTTAATGGAGAGAGAATATAGTCCTTCAATAAATGGCATTGAAACAATTGGATATTCATATGCAAAAAATCTTAAAAATATATCATGACCTAAAACTCACACCATTATACAAAAATTATCTCTAAATAGAGAATATATCTGAATGTAAAATGCAAAACTATAATATTTTTAGAAGAAATCACAGATCTTTGTGTCCTGGCGTTTGGCAAAGAGTGCTGAGATGAGACACAGAAAGCACAACCCATAAAAAGAAAATGATAAATTAGATTAAAAATTTAAACACTTCATTGTTTGTGTCTTTTTTTAATCTGAGAGGCACTGTTAAGCAAATTGGAAGAGCTGCTACAGGCCAAGAGAAAATATTTGAAAATCATATCTGACAATGGACTTTTATCTAGAATATATGTATGTATATAACCATCAGAACTAAACAGAAACAGACAAATATTAAAAATGGACCACAAAATTCACACAAACTCTTCCCCCAAGGGGATGTATGAAAGGGGAAAAAGCACCCATGGAAAGATGTTTAACATCATTAGCCATTGTTGTTGTTTAGTCACTCAGTTGTGTCTGACTCTCTGCAGTCCCATGGACTGTAGACAGCCAGGCTCCTCTGTCCATGCAATTCTCCAGGCAAAAATACTGGAGGGGGATGCCATTTCTTTCTTCAGATCTTCCTGACTCTGGGATTGAAACCGTATCTCCTGCATTGGCAGGTAGAGTCTATACCGCTGAGCCAGCTGGGAAGCCCTAGTCTAAATATTTACTTACATGTAATGCTGGATCATGGAAAAAGCAAGAGAGTTCCAGAAAAACATCTGTTTCTGCTTTATTGACTGCACCAAAGCCTTTGACTGTGTGTCTCACAATAAACTGTGGAAAATTCTGAAAGAGATGGGAATACCAGGCCATCTGATCCGCCTCTTGAGAAACCTATATGCAGGTCAGGAAGCAACAGTTAGAACTGGACATGGAACAACAGACTGGTTCCAAATAGGAAAAGGAGTATGTCAAGGCTGTATATTGTCACCCTGCTTATTTAACTTATATGCAGAGTATGTCATGAGAAACACTGGGCTGGAAGAAGCACAAGCTGGAATCAAGATTGCCAGGATCAAGAGTGCCAGGAGAAATATCAATAACCTCAGATGACACCACCCTTATGGCAGAAAGTGAAGAGGAACTAAAGAGCCTCTTGATGAAAGTGAAAGAGGAGAGCGAAAAATTTGGCTTAAAGCTCAACATTCAGAAAACGAAGATCATGGCATCTGGTCCCATCACTTCATGGCAAATAGATGGGGAAACAGTGGAAACAGTGTCAGACTTTATTTTCTGGGGCTCCAAAATCACTGCAGATGGTGATTGCAGCCATAAAATTAAAAGACGCTTACTCCTTGGAAGGAAAGTTATGACCAACCTACATAGCATATTGAAAAGCAGAGATATTACTTTGTCAACAAAAGTCCATCTAGTCAAGGCTATGGTTTTTCCAGTGGTCATGTATGGATGTGAGAGTTGGACTGTGAAGAAAGCTGAGTGCCGAAGAATTGATGCTTTTGAACTGTGGTGTTGGAGAAGACTCTTGAGAGTCCCTTGGACTGCAAGGAGATCCAACCAGTCCTTCCTAAAGACCAGTCCTGGATGTTCATTGGAAAGACTGATGCTGAAGCTGAAACTCCAATACTCTGGCCCACCTGATGCTAAGAGTTGACTCATTGGCGAAGACTCTGATGCTGGGAGGGATTGGGAGCAGGAGGAGAAGGGGATGACAGAGGATGAGATGGCTGGATGGCATCACTGACTCGATGGACTTGAGTCTGAGTGAACTCCGGGAGTTGGTGATAGATAGGGAGGCCTGGCATGCTGCGATTCATGGGGTCACAAAGAGTCGGACATGACTGAGTGACTGAACTGAACTGAATTTCATAAGGGTGGTACAATTAAAGACAAAGCCATAATTATGGATATGTTATCTGTGGTTGGCAGCATTTAAACAGGCTCAAAAATTTGAAGTTTGAGATTGAGGAAGGCCATGTTAAAAATTTAAGATATGGATGACAGACATATAATCCAACCAAAGCCTGAATTTGAAATAGACGCATTAATAGTATCACATCAGTTCAGTTCAGTCGGTCAGTCGTGTCTGACTCTTTGCAACCCCATGAACTGCAGCATTCCAGGCTTCTCTGTCCATCACCAACTCCTAGAGCTTACTCAAACTCATGTCCATCGAGTCAGTGACACCATCCAAGCAGCTCATCCTCTGTCATCCCCTTCTCCTCCCACCTTCGGTCTTTCCCAGCATCAGAGTCTTTTCCAAGGAGTCAATTCTTCACATCAGGTTGCCAAAGTATTGGAGTTTCAGCTTCAGCATCAGTACTTCCAATGAATATTCAGGACTGATTTCCGTTAGGATCACATATCATTCACTTAATATTAACATGTGTATAGCAAGAAAGTATAAGACCCAGTGGAATAGTGTTGACATGGGAGTTTTATTAAAAGAAAGACACATAGAGGAAGAGGGATAAATTATGAGTTTTGGATTAACAGATACAGACTATTATATATAAAATAGATAAAGAACAAGGATCTATAGCACAGGAAACTATATTCAATATCTTATAATAACATAATAGAAAATAATCTAAAAAAGAATATATATGTACACACACATATTTATATGTATATATATAGTATACATATAACTGAATCACTGCTTTACTCCTGAAACTAACACAACATTGTAAATCAAGCTTACTTCAGTTAAAAAAGAAAATAGACACATAAACGTAAGAAGCTACTTTGAAGTGTGCACAATTAAACGGCAGGCAGAAAATAAAGAACTGATTATCATGTTCTACATGGAAGAAATTTTAAATCCACATGGTACACCAAGACTGTTAATGTTCACATCTTAATTACACATTGTGTTGTCTCTTTTATTTAGAGAATCTCATTCAAAGTGCTTGTCATATACATAAAGGTAATATTTTGTAAGAACTAACCAGTTTATCTGAATTTAAATTTTTATGGAGCTAGATATTCCAAGTTAATTTTAGAAATTTAAGAGATATGAATATCCTGAAAATGTAACATAAGAGGGCCTAAGAAAGAAAGAACCATGTCTTTTGTAAGAAAATCTTCTAGAATGTAGTTCAAGCTCTACAGGATTAGTTTAATTCACTTTCTAATTATTTTCTGTAATAAAGTTTTTAGAATACTGATTGAAGTTAAGCTGAATTCTTCACCTTTCCCAAAAAGGTTGTCATGTTTTTTTTTTAATGTAGAAGTCATTTATTAAAAGAAAAGACAGATGTCTTAATAACATTTTTAAAATTAATGTAGCTGTTAATGATTTGGCTATTTCTTGAATAATTTAAAAGTCAAATATTCAAACCTGAAAGAATTATCATATTGCTTCAATTGGAACATCGGTCGTATTATAGAAATATGCATGATTGAAGAAAAAAGACTTTTTGTAAATGAAGCTGTGTTTGTTTATTTTCACAGAAAGAAGTAGCTGGTTGTGAGTTAAGTATAAAGGCAATGCTAAAAAATTATACAATTATATTTGCTTGTTAAAAAAAAAAAAGCACAGCTCTTCTTTTGTGAAAGTGTTAGTTGCTCAGTCGGGTCTGACTCTGTGACCCCATGGACTGTAGCCCACCAGGATCTTCTGTCCATAGATTCTCCAGGCAAGAGAATACTGGAGTACTACTGGAGTGGATTGCCATTCCCTTCTCCAGGGAACCTTCCTGACCCAAGGATTGAAGCCAGGTCTCTCATTTTGCAGGCAAGACCAGGGAAGGCCCTTTTGCAGAAATCTGAGTCTAATCTAAACAGCACTGGAAAAGAAAGACAAAACAAAAAGTCTTGAGCCAGAGAGGGTGAGGTGGAACTAGTAAAAGGAAAAGGAAAAAAGTCCTTTTATTGGGAATCAATCTTATTATATTGATTTTGTTTCTCCCTTTCACCACAAACATTTTGCAATATTACCTTTTTCACTGGCTCATAATAGAAGCATATTCTTAGAAAAGCTGCATTAGCTCTAATTCAAAAGCAAAATGTACTTTTATATTTTAATGGTAATCAGTGGCTTATTAATGTTGTTGGATTATTAAGATGTCTGTAGCCACATAAAGTTGCTTCCCAGGTGAAACAGTGCCAAGAATCCACCTGCCAAGCAGAAGACACAGGTTTGATCCCCTGGAGAAGGAAATGGCAACCCACTCCAGTACTCTTGCCTAGAGAATCCCATGGACAGAGGAGCCTGGCGGGCTACAGTCCATGGGGTCACAAAGAGTTGGGTACAGCGTAGCGACTGATCACAAGCATGAGCCACATAAAGTGATGTGGTCCTTGCATATGTAATGCAAATGCTATATATACACATTGACTTTCTATAGCATTTTTGATGCTACAGAAAAGATAACATTGAACCCAGGCTGTCCTGCATAGAACCTGTGCTTATTCAACAAAAGATGGGACAATAAAGTCCAGATAGTTGAGACACTTTAGAGGAACTCAGGTTAAACTTTTTAAAATTGAATGATATCTTAGTAGAAGGAAACCAATAATAAAGACAAAAGTGCCAAAATATGTTACAAGTAATGTTCTTTGTTAAGGAGTACTAGGAATTTGGAAGTACATGAATAGAATAATGATTTAACACTTAACAAGATCCGCTGGAGAAGCGATAGGCTACCCACTCAAGTATTCTTGGTCTTCCCTTGTGGCTCAGCTGGTAAAGAATCTACCTGCAATGAAGGAGACCTGGATTCAATCCCTGGGTTGGGAAGATCCCCTGGAGAAGGGAAAGGCTACCCACTCCAGTATTCTGTCCGGGAGAATTCCATGGACTGAATAGTCTATGTGGTCATACAGAGTCAGACACGACCGAGTGACTACACTTTTTCACAGGAGAGTAGATAAGTACACAGAGCCTCTGAAATTATAGCACTCACAGTCTAGTTGGGAATAAAGCTTTGTAAAAATAAATGAAGTACAATTCATTTCACAAATATGTTGATGCTATTATTTTTCAGGAAGTCTTACAGATGTGGGGCAAATAAAATTAAATGTTAGTGACAATTTCTCTGCCCTCATGCAGTTTACATCTTAGAGGAAGGGGCAGTAAAAAAAAAAAAAAACAATAAGCAAATTAAAGATAAAAATATGGTCAGACAGTGGTATGTTCTACAAGTGAAAAGGTACAGATCATAGAGTGCTTCGGAGATTGTTGTATTTTTTTTTTTTTTTACTTACAATGGAAATATTTCCAGCTAGTATAGACTCCTGGATCTTGCACTAAATTACTGTTGTGTTATCAAGGGAACCTGAAAACCTAAAGGATCTGAAACATCATCACCTCTTCCTATAAAAATAGGCATGCTAATCTTTGCCCCCTGTGATTCCTCTTATTTAATTAAAGTATTACTTTATATAGATTGCAAATACAATTGTTTTATATACATGTGTATATTGCAATAACTTCTTAATGCCCCCCAATATTCATTTTCCTATTCCACTTGGTAATAGAATTCTGGTTTGAGTTGGGTGTGTGGTACCTAAGAGGAAAATAGTATTTATCAATCTGCCTTTTAGTGAACTGTGGACATATAACTAAATTCTAGACAGTGGAATTTCAACAGTTGTGTCCTGTGAGTCATAAGATAATGCCACATGTAAAGGTATGTGTATGTTTCTACACTCCTTTTTAACTTTCTGTTGGTTAATATGCAGATGTAACTGCTAGATCTAGAGCAGTCATCTTTTGCCATGAATAGATATTGGAAATGGAGATTTGTATAGAAATTAATGAGGATACAGAGGCTGAGTCTGATACCATGGTGTGCTACATCAGCACAGGATCACAGAACTGAAATTGTTTGTAAATAAACATAAGCTTCTACCTTATAACCTTATACCCTTCTGTTTGATTTTTGTTTTCTATTGCTTACAGCTAAGCCTAATAATACATTATTATAATTTCTTAAAGATAAAAGCTATATTAAAAGATGATGCTGTGAAAGTGCTTCACTCAATATGCTAGCAAATTTGGAAAACTCAGCAGTGGCCACAGGACTGGAAAAGGTCAGTTTCCATTCCAATCCCAAAGAAAGGCAATGCCAAAGAATGCTCAGACTACCAGACAATTGCACTCATCTAACATGCTAGTAAAGTAATGCTCAAAATTCTCTAACCCAGGCTTCAACAGTATGTGAACTGTGAAATTCCAGATGTTCAAGCTGGGTTTAGATAAGGCAGAGGAACCAGAGAACAAATTGCCAACATCTGTTGGATCATCATAAAAGCAAAAGAGTTCCAGAAAAACATCTGCTTTATTGACTATGCCAGAGCCTCTGACTGTGTGGATAAAAACAAACAGTGGAAAATTCTGAAAGAGATGGGAATACCAGACTACCTGACCTGCCTCTTGAGAAACCTGTATGCAGGTCAGGAAGCAACAGTTAGAACTGGACAGGGATCAACAGACTGGTTCCAAATCAGGAAAGGAGTACATCAAGGCTGTATATTGTCACCCTGCTTATTTAATTTATATGCAGAGTACATCTTGAGAAATGCTGGGCTGGATGAAACACAAGCTGGAATCAAGATTGCCAGGAGAAATATCAATAACATCAGATGTGCAGATTACACCACCGTTTTGGCAGAAAGCAAAGAAGAACTTCAAGAGCCTCCTGATGAAAGTGAAAGAGGAGAGTGAAAAAGTTGTCTTAAAACTCAACATTCAGAAAACTAAGATTATGGCATCTGGTCCCATCATTTCATGGCAATTAGATGGGGAAACAGTACAAACAGTGACAGACTTTAGTTATTTGAGCTCCAAAATAACTTGAGATGGTGACTGCAGCCATATCAATAGATTTTATTGATATTGAATATAATGAAAGATAGACTAGCTTTCACTTCGGTAAAACAATTTTCACTGGGTGCCTCTTGTGTTTACCTAGGTTATCTTTGTAACAAGAAAAGCTCTACATGGTTTAGCTTTCCCTGTTTCTCAAATGAGAAAACTGAGGCCCAAGATTTTAAGTAATTCAGTTAAGAATTTCAGCTTAGCTTAAAATGTCATTAAGTAGGTGTAATATGCTATTCAATGCACATATTCTTTTAAGAAGCATAGCATAAGAATAAATAATTGTCATACAAGGAATAAATTGATATGTGCCCAAAAAAGCACAAAGTGCTATGGGAAGTTCAAAAATGCAAAAGATCGAGTCTCAGGGAACAGCTATTAACTTCTAATCATTTCCTAATTAATTTTCCTCCTTTGAGGAAAATTGCTTCTCATACACAGAACACTTTTATATATTTTGGACTTGCTGTAAAAATCAATTTTATTGTAAAATTTCTCTTTTTGACAGAATGTTTCCTGTTCTTTAAAGAAGACATTTTTAGTGTTCAAAATGATTGATATATATTTCCATTCTTCATGATTCCAATGTTTCAGAGGTAGATGCCTAGAAATATAGATAAAATATACATGATACATTCTTAGCTAATTGTCAGTGTATTACTAAATCACATTGCTTCCTGAAAGGCTATCTAAATTTCATTAAATCATGAAATTCTCTACATAATTAATAATACTAGAATGAATAGTTTCTAGTCAAGTAATTTCCTATTCTCATTCTAAGGAAGGAACATTTATCATTTTTCTTTAAGAAAGGAATCACTGTTTAGGCAAGTGTCAAACTGCCTTTCCTATTCACAGTGTTATGTAATATATTTGCTTGACTATAGAAAACAAGAAACAACAGTTTTAATTTAGATCACACTAACAGGCCTAAACCTACCAAAAATACAGTAGGTTATTTACTCTTTTGGAGGTTCATTAACTCTTTCATGACAATAGATGAGATAGGAAAATCTCTTTCTACATATATCATCCCCAAAGTAGTTGCTATTTCTTTGAACTCTTTTAGAAACATTTCAACACATGAACTGTGTTTATTCCTCAATTCTCTGACTTCTTTTAGAAGAGCTGTATGTTAGTTTCTTTGACTACTTTTGGGAATCCAATTTAAATTTCCAGCTAAAGCTACCAATTGAAAGAGTTAACACAATAGCTCAGACTTAAACAGTACCTCTCTCATGACACTGGGAAACACTGAAATTATTTACCTTGATGTACAGCATCAAAGAACACTATCAGTCAAGTCCATCAGAAGGGGAGGCAATGATCTCTGAAACAACAGATTGGGTGGAATGGTCTTTTGCATTTGCAAAGCTGTGGATTATTCAAGAGCATGACTTTCATGTTGAAGCCAATGCTATTAACATTTTAATGCATGTTCTCACAATCCAATTCAATGCATTTTTATAGTGCTTACATTATGTTAATTATTTAAAACAACCAGTTCAATTCATGGCCACCACAGAGTTGATAACAAAATCTATGATATTCTTTATTGCTAAGTGAGACTGGCACAAGAAAATTATCTAGATAATGCAGATGTCAGCTCTCTATCACTTGTAGAACCAGACACCACTGGGATGAATCCTAATTCTGTACCTTTCATAGATACTTTGAAAAGGAAGTAAAAGTGTTAATTGCCCAGTTATGTCCAACTCTTTGTGATGCCAGGGACTGTAGCCCACCAAGCTCCTCTGTCCATGGGATTCTCCAGGCAAGAATACTGGCGTGGGTAGCCATTTCCTTCTCCAGGGGGTCTTCCTGACCCAGGGATTGAATCCTGGTTTCTTGCATTGCAGGTAGATTCTTTACCATCTGAGCCACCAGGAAAGCCTAAAGAATTTGTAGCATTTATTTAACTACTACAATTGTGTCCTTGTTTCTCTATACAATTTTAATGCTTTTTATTTTTTCTCTAAACCATAATTTTAATCAAAGCTATCTAAATCATTTTATGCATTTAATATTATTTAATTATATTACATTGTATCAGAAAATACTAATAATACAATATATTTAGTGAAAATTTAAAAGTAAACTTAGATGTTAAAACACCATCAATTTTAAAAATATTTCATGAGAACATGAAGTTGTACAATTTGCTTTCTCTTGCTATTATTGATTGGTTAATGTAGTCTATGAAAGTGAAGTCACTAAGTCATGTCCGACTCTTTGTGACCCCATGGACTGTAGTCTACCAGGCTCCTCAGTCCATGGAATTTTCCAGGCAAGAGTACTGGAGTGGGTTGCCATTTCCTTCTCCAGGGGATCTTCCCAACCCAGGGATTGAACCCGGGTCTCCCACATTGCAGGCAGACACTTTACCATCTGAGCCACCAGGGAAACCCAATGTAGTCTATAGTATGTTAATAATTCAAAACCTTGTTTGATGGACTTGTATTTCCTCTAGTTTATCTGATATATATTGAGTCACAATATGTAAAATTTCCATTCTCTAACTTGGTTTTTAAAGTTATAATTTAATTCTATGTATTGATAATTTGACCCATGAACATTCATATCTTAACATTTAACATTTATTGACCTAATAATATTTTAAATGACTATTTCTTAAATTATATATAGCTTGAAATTGTGTTGCTGTTTATACTCCGTGAGTTTGCCAATCATTAAAAAAAAAAAACTTGGGGGTTTCCCTGGTGACTCGGTGGTAAAGGATCTGCCTGACAAGGCAGGAGACGGGGGTACAATCCTTGGTCTGGGAAGATCCCACATGCCGTGAAGCACCACAAGTACTGAGCCTGTGTTCTAGAGCCAGGGAGCCACAAGTACTGAATCCCATGGGTCCTAGGGCCCGTGGTCTGCAACAGGCAAAGCCACCACGAGGAGAAACCCGCACACTGCAACTGCAGAGTAGCCCCTGCTCACAACTAGAGAAAACCCATGCGTCAATGGAGACCCAGCACAGCCAAAAATAAATAAATAAAATTGTCAAACCCTTTAAAAAAAAATGCGGCATATATCCGATGAACAGAGAACAGCTTGACAAGACCCTGGATTTAGAGTGCTGTGACCTGACAGATAAAGGATTAAGCAAATAGAGAGAAAGTACAGGAAAGAGGGTGAAGAATTGAAGACTTTATAAAGACTTTATAAAGTCCTGCTATGGGAAGTGGTCAAATCAACGAATAAGCAAGAGAGGCAGGAACATAGGGGTCAAAAAGAGGATGGAAGCATAAAGGAGAATGAGGTTGGAAGATCAGAATATTAAAACTGCAACACTTGGATGAGGGAAAGATTCTGTTTTCATGTTGACAGTTGAGGGTTTATGTGACTCGATAAGAGCCAGACCTCCAGCGGCAACATAACCTAGTTGTTTGCTACAAGAAAACTTTAACTGAGAAAAGATAACCCTGGAAACCAATAAATTAGTTTGCTTCAGAACATTCCTACCAATCCATTCTTCAAAGCCAATATGAGCCACCAACTTGGACAAGCAATTCTTTCATCAAGACCAGTTTGGCAGTTCTACCAATCCTAAACTACATATCATGAATTCGCTAAATCTTAATTAGTCCCTTGTTTGATAGAAATGCCGTAAAACCCTCTTTCTTCCCACCTGCAACACTGCTAAAATTGTCAAGGTGGTGTTCTTGCTAAAAACAGTAAGTTCTAATATACTCAGCTCTGATTTTTTAACAGATTTCTTAGTGACATTTTCGAGAGTTTAGCAATCTGGTGGTTTCACCAGTGTCTACTCAACACCCCTGCGTGGCCATCATCCAAGATCTGAAACTTGTAAATAGAATGTTCCCCTGAGGTCCCCAGAGTTTAGGTTAGAGGTCTCCAGGGTGATGAGAAGAGTCAGACATTGCATCTGTGCATCAGCCTCTCAAATGCTGTTTAGTTTGTCTCCTAGAAAATAAAAGCCCTTTGAGCAATCCTCTGATTATCAGATCAGCTTGGAAAGCCTTTATTCTCAGTAGAAGCCTGTCTGCTATTTGTTTGTACTTATCCTTGGTTTGATTTTGGACAGCTATAAAGGATTTTCTTAAGAAATAGAGATGGGAACATGACTTGATAAATCTGTTCCTTGGTTTTGCCTCAGAAACTGAGGAGTTGGTGAGGTTTCTTGGACTAGTAGTGTGTTTTCACAAATTGTACTTCAAGCATCAACACTTTATGCAAGGTTTATTAGTGTGGTTGTATTTTGTTCATGAGAATCTGGCTCAGGGAGGTATTTCTTTTCTAAACTTCTGCTAGGAATCACAGACGTAAGACTGCAGACCCAAGCGTGCGTGCAATGCTAAGTCACTTCAGTCATGTCTAACTCTTTGCAACCCCATGGACTGTAGCCGGACAAGCTCCTCTGTCCATGGAAATCTCCAGTGCTAGAATACTGGGGTGGGTTGCCATTTCTTCTTTCAGGGGATCTTCCCAGCCCAGGGATCAAACCCAGTGTCTTGTGTCTCTTGCTCTGGCAGGTGAATTCTTAAGAACCAAAACACAGCTGTGAAACCAAACTTCCCGCTGACCACTGCCACACTCATGAGTTTCTCAGCCTAACCCGAAGTTCATGATGTTTCTGTCTTAGACACTTGCCCTTTGCTATAACTCCAACTAAGATGACAATCTGTCACTTTCTTAATTTTCATTATGAATAAACTAGTTCACTTGAGAGAGTTCTTAAAATAGAAAGTAAATTCTCCAATATGCAGTGACCACTGCAAAGCTAAAATCCTCTGAAATCTGCATTCTCTCATAAAAAGAAATCCTCTTAAGAATACGACAAGATGCTTAATTTTGGTTTATAAGCTCTGATCCCATCCTGAGCTGAGAACCATTGTCAAATAAATACTTTGCAAATCATCTGCAAGATAGGCTAAAATTTACAGAACAATTTAGAATAATTCTAGGAACATGTAAATCTGACTTTATGAATTTAAAACAGCTTGTTTAAATGTTGGTTGTTGTTGTTTAGTCACTGAGTCATATCTGACTCTCTGCAACCTCATGAACTGCAGCATGCCAGCTCCCCTGTCCATCACCAACTCCCAGAGTTTACTCAAACTCGTCCATTGAGTCAGTGATGCCATCCAACCATCTCATCCTCTGCTGCTTCCTTCTACTCTTGCCCTCAGTCTTTCCCAGCATCAGAGTCATTTCCAATGAGTCTCTTCTTCCCATCACGTGGCCAAAGTATATGCTGGTAGAAAACTCCAATGCAACAAAAAATGAAAGAAAAAGGCAGAGCAAAAAATTTCATGGAAAGATGATGATGATTTTTTAAGAAAAAGATCGACTAGTGAGATTTGTTTGTTTTTACATGGCTTTGTAAATTTTTGCTTTTTGTCTTGGGAAGGTCACAAACTTTCTGGACCTCAGTTTTCTTATTTGTAAAATATATACACCTCATCATTGGGCTTCCCTGGTGGCTCAGATGGTAAAGAATTTGCCTGCAATGTGGAAGAGCTGGATTCAGTCCCTGGGTTGGGAAGATCCCCTGGAGGAGGGCATGGAACCCACTCCAGTATTCTTGTCTGGAGAATCCCCATGGGCAGAGAAGCCTGGTGAGCTACAGTCCATGGGGTCCCAAAGAGCCGGACACAACTGAGTGAACGAACTGAACTGAACTGAGTGACTAAGCACAGCACACAGCATCATGGCATTAGATGTTGGTGAATAATGAACTCCTCATGGTAATGCTGTATCAGCAGTAAAATCTTAAGTAAATATCCACCAGTCCTTCTATTAGTCTGTCTCTTCTCTGAAATCTTCATTAAAGATTAAATTTTCTCATGGTATTTTTAGGGAGTAGATTTTTGTTGTTGTTGTTTAGTCACTAAGTTGTGTCCAACCCTTTTTCAACCCCATAGACTGTAGCCTTCCTACTGGAGGGGGTTGCCATTTCCTTCTCCAGGGTATTTCCCAATGCAGGGATTGAACTTGTGTCTCCTGCACTGGCAGGTAGATTCTTTACATGGAGCCACCAGAGAATGTTTTTCCACAAATCCAAGAAGAAGCATGTTTCCACCTTTGTAGATATTGGGATGAAAATAATTATAATGCTTAAACATTAGCAAGTCATTCAGACTGAGGTGCAGTGGATGACAGCAAAAGCATGCCTCTTGTATTTTTCTGCTGTAACTCCTTCAAGTTTATCCTTCGTTTTCTTTCATTGACTTTGTGATCACCTAGTTTACTGCTTTGGAGAAGGCAATGGCACCCCAATCCAGTACTCTTGTCTGGAAAATCCCATGGGAGGAGCCTGGTAGGCTACAGTCCATGGGGTCCCTTAGAGTCGGACATGACTGAGCGGCTTCACTTTCACTTTTCACTTTCATGCATTGGAGAAGGAAATGGCAACCCAGTCCCGTGTTCTTGCCTGGAGACTCCCAGGGACGAGAGAGCCTGGTGGGCTGCCGTCTATGGGGTCGCACAAAGTCAGACATGACTGACATGACTTAGCAGCAGCAGCAGGAGTTTACTGCTTAGGCACAGGACAAATTTTCCGCTCATTCTCTTTTCGTACCTTTCACCTGCTCTCCCATTTTTATTCCTTCTCCACTCTTATTTTTGGGATTATCCTTTATTCACAAATTTAACTATACTACCACAACACATATTGAAAAGCAGAGACATTACTTTTCCAACAAAGGTCCGTCTAGTCAAGGCTATAGTTTTTCCAGTGGTCATGTATGGATGCGAGAGTTGGACTGTGAAGAAAACTGAGTGCCGAAGAATTGATGCTTTTGAACTGGGGTGTTGGAGAAGACTCTTGAGAGTCCCTTGGACTGCAAGGAGATCCAACCAGTCCATTCTAAAGGAGATCAGCCCTGGGATTTCTTTGGAAGGAATGATGCTAAAGCTGAAACTCCAGTACTTTGGCCACCTCATGGGAAGAGTTGACTCATTGGAAAAGACTCTGATGCTGGGAGGAATTGGGGGCAGGAGAAGGGGACGACAGAGGATGAGATGGCTGGATGGCATCACTGACTTGAAGGACGTGAGCTTGAGTGAACTCTGGGAGATGGTGATGGACAGGGAGGCCTGGAGTGCTGGGATTCATGGGGTCACAAAGAGTCAGACACGACTGAACTGAATTGAACTGAACTGAACCATAACACAAACTCTTATGAAGTTGAAAATGCATGGGTTCTATATTAACTAATGGTAGCCTTGGCTAAATTATCCATACACCTTCAGCTTTCTAATCATTGAAAAAAATCATTACTAATAAAGACCATCTAGGATCAAGTTCAGAGCTTGCAGTAATGTAAGCAATATTGGACAAATGATACTATTTGTGACCATCCCAAAACTGTTCCTTCTGAGATTGGCTTTCTAAAGACTGATCTTAAATTTCTAAATGAACATTTATCATAATCTCTACCTGAATATCCATTTAGAATCTCAAATACAACACTAACCCAATATACCAATTCTATTTGTTTTTGCTTTTTTCTTATTTATATAAACACATCACAATACTAAGATTATGCCAGCTCAAAAACTTGGAATAATTTTATGCTGTTTTATCCCTTATATTCAAACAATTATCAAATATCATTCATTAAAAAAAAGAACAGTCTCGCTATTATTCTGGTGTCTCTCTTGTAATTCTTATACATTATATGTTTTTACCTATACTATTTCCTTGGGCTTCCGTGGTGTCTCAGAAGTTAAAGCGTCTGCCTGGAATGCAGGAGACCTGGGTTCGATCCCTGGGTCTGGAAGATCCCCTGGAGAAGGAAATGGCAACCCACTCCAGTACTCTTGCCTGGAGAATCCCATGGAGGGAGGAGCCTGGTAGGCTACAGTCCATGGGGTCTCAAAGAGTCGGACACGACTGAGCAACTTCACTTTAGTTCACTTCATACTATTTCCCTCTACACCCAGCTGCCATATGCCTATTGGTAGAACTTTTCTGATAATAATGAGACTCTGTTCAACACTTGCAGAGATAACACTACAGAATAAAGCTCATATTAATAAGCCTGGGATTTGAGTTAATCCAGAACCAGAGTTCAGCCATTCTTCTTCAAAACATTCTACTTTGTGCAGCTTCTCTCAGTGACAATACTAGCATCCTATAGCGTCTAACTTGTCTGTTAATCTATCTGTGTGCATGATGATTCAATAGGTGTTTAATGCCTATCTACTTATATTTACAGTCTCCAAGACTTAAATGTAATATATCGGTGATTTAAATATAAAAGACAGTAAATTTCTCTGACTGCAAACAAAAATGCAATGTAATCAGAAGGATTAAGTTAGGTACACACATTCCAAGAATTAACAAAACAAGTAGACTGAATTGCTCAGTGAAGTCAGTAAGAGGAATAGAATTTGAGAGCTAAATATAATAAATGAAGAACCAGGACATATTTGAATCAATGATTTTGTATGTTTAATCATACCAAAATGTCAATATTACCCTATTCACAAGGTTAGTTAGAGGTTAAAATTATGGTAAATTCACCTATATAATGCCCAGTATCTCTGTTATAGAGAAGTCATTAAAAACGTGGGTGAAAGTCAGAGATAGTATGTTACAGGCTTATTTATTTTAACCTAATATTTACTTTCTATTTTTAGACTACATACAATATCACAGATACACTTACAGAGATGAGGGGTACTACTTAGTAGGGTACATAAAGTGAAGGCAAAAACTTAAGGAGAAAATATGGATAGACAGTCATGTTATATGATCAGATTCTAAACATGGAATCAGCTGGCCATATCGATTCTCTATTAAGCCCTAGAGGTGACTAGGGATTTATAAATGATTTCTGTCTGTAAATGTTACCCAGAATTCCCTGTTATTTTTAAATTAACACCTTCAGTCAAACCCCAGATATCAATTTCAGTAAAGGCTGAACTTCACTGTTTTGAGATCTTTTAAGAGCTTTGTGATTTCTTTAAATTGCTCAGAGTCCACACAGTCTCCTCCTCTCTAGAAAGTACACTTCTGAAAAATGCACACTTGATTTTTATGTGAAATGACTGAGCAAGCTACGCACCTACCTTTATAACTTTCACCTCCTTCTCATGAGAAGATGGGTTTGTTTACACCATTAGCAAGATCAGCAGAGCAGAGATGTTCTGCTGGAAAACACAACCGTGCTCAGGGAACAAATCTACACCCACCTGGTGTTTGTTACAGTGAGAGAAGGTTGAAGACAGTGGCATCAGTAAATATTTTTAGTCTCACATGTACACTAATAAAGCAAATTAGTCAAATTCCACTGAATAAAACACATCTGGCTAACATATACAAAGACTTCAAAAAAAGGTTAGAGATAAATGGCAAAGCAGTCATTAAAATTAACAACTTTTTTTTTGAAGTTCTTATGCTCATGCTCAATTGTGTCCGACTTTTTTTGTGACCCCATGGACTGTGGCCCACCAGGCTCCTCTGTCCATGGGATTTTTCAGGCAGAAATTCTGGAGTGGGTTGCCATTTCCTCCTCCGAGGGATCTTCACTACCCAGGGATCGAACCCACGTCTCCTTCTCTTACATTGGTAGGTGGATACTTTTACCACTGAGTCACCTGAGAATCCTTAGATCTAGACTGGAATCTACCAAATCCAGGTCCTTTGATTTTGTTTCCAGACATGGAATCTGGCTGGTAGCCAGAATCTGAGCTACTATAGACTAACTTAGCAAATTCATTTTTTGGAAAAAGTGCAACGTCGAATCTGATTTATTGTCTGACCTAATCCCAATCAGGATGTCCCTGGTGGCTCATATGGTGAAGAATCTACCTGTAATGTAGAGACTTGGGTTCGATCCCAGGGTTGGGAAGATCCTCTAGACAAGAGAATGGCAACCCACTTCAGTATTCTTGCCTGGAGGATTCCATGGACAGAGGAGCCCGGTGGGCTACAGTCATGGGGTCACAAAGAGTTGAACAGGACTGAGCAACTAACACACATACAATCCCAACAGAGGTTTTCTTGCATAATGTCACCTGTGGTAATAATACCTAACCATGGAGAGCTTAGTACAGCTCAAAATAGTTCTCTACCTTAGGTACACAATTCATTTAATCCTCACAGTGAGTCTAAGATAGCTTCTATTATTTCCCCATTAAACAATTGATAAAAGAGAATAACTTGCTTAATATCACCCTGCAGGTTGTGAGGTAGAATTCAAGTCCTAGCAGCCAGGCTTCAAAGGCTTGCTCTTAGCCACTGTGCTATTTTAAATTATATGTATTATATATGAGACCCATCTCATTTTTCCACTCTCTCTTTGCTCACTATTCCTTTTTGCATGTTAGTCCTTCATCTAGGTTTTCTTCTTTCATCTGAAGTCATTCTATTTCTTTCTTATGATCTATTGATAATCAACTCCACCAGCTTTTGTTTTACCAAAAAATATTTAAACTTCAGGAGAGATAGTTCTATAGTATAAATTTTCTTTCAGCACATTGTTGATTTTTTACAATCTCATATTTTTTTCATTCCTAGTAAAGGAGTCTTGGTATTCTTGTAAATAGCTAGCTTGTTCTACTTGGTGGCAGGAAGCATTACTATTCAAATATTCGCAAGAAGTAATGAATCTAGCCCAATATTCAGGATTTGAACATAAACAGTCCTGAATTTTCATCAGAAATTCTTACCAATTATGAGTGCATTTAGCTGCATGTAACAGAAATGACCAATTAAGCTAAAATAGGCACTGATTTTACAACGTAAAAGGTACCTATAGAGATTTCTTTCAGGGATGATAAACTGTCTCTTGTTCAATGCCATTACTGTCTCAGGCTCCTTCTATCATTCTGCTTTGCCATCCTTAGCATGAGGATTCCAACATAGTGTTGACACTGCAAGGCATTTCCAGTATTTCCAGCCTCACACCCACATCAAAGGCAGGTGTAGATAAAGAGAAAAAAAGAAAGTATAAAGGAAAAAATTCTCAATGTTACTTTCTTTTCGAGTAAGCATCCTATATAAAGAATGATTCTTTTTATTTCAATGTTAATCAGCACTAGTACTCAATTTGCATAAACAAGTTGCAGAAAGAGAAAAACTACCTTTCTAAAAGATTTCAGTGTTGAGGATTAATTCCTGAATGAAGTGATGTAAGCGCATTTAATTCCATTTTTCCATTTGCAGAAGTCATATGAAGTGATGTCTAAATTCTGTTGAGTACATTCTTTTGAGTATGTAGAGGGATTTGGTAATGTCTGGAAAATAATGAGGAAGTGATTTACTGTACTACTGCATGGGCCACCCTGTTCAGGAAACTACATAGGAAGATTTTTATCAAGTCTTTTAAGTATTTCTTATTCATATTAAAATTACTTTCAGTATGCTGGAAAAAACTGTTCAGATTGCCAAAATAATACAATTCACCATCATTAAGCAATTGTTATGACTCTAGTTCACAGTCAACAAATACATCATTCTCTTGCAAAGGGAATGATGATGATGTAAGCTTGCTTTTTAAGGATAGATCTACTCTCTTGAAATAAGCAAATACAACTGAAAAATCAGAGCATTTGCACAGGCTGTCTCATTCAATAACTGGATGTCACAGATAGAATGTTCATCCCAGACACACATGAACCTCTTTTCAACACTCATGTAAGCACATTTCTACTTCTTAGGTGGTACTAGTGGTAAAGAATACACCTATCAATGCAGGAGACACAAGAGATATAGGTTTGATCCTGGTGTGGGGAAGATCTTTTGGAGAAGGAAATGGCAACTCGTTTCAGTATTCCTGCCTAGATGATCCCATGGGCAGAGGAACCTGGCAGGCTACAGTCCACAGGGCAGCAAAGAATCAAACAAGATTGAATGACTGAACATACTGTCCATGTTATCTGAAAATAAATACCATTAAGTCTATTTATTTTGAACCCTTCTTATATATATATATAAAATCTCAATATATATGAATTTTTTATGTTTTACCAAATAGTAGTTTTAAATATATGTATTTATTTGAACCCATATATATATATCCCTGAAAAAGGAAATGGAAACCCACTCCAGTATTCTTGCTGGGAGAATTCCATAGACAGAGGAGCCTGGCAGGCTCCAGTCTATGGTATGGGGTTGCAAAGAGTCGGACACAACTGAGCAAGTAACACACACACATCCACACACACACACACACACACACATATACATTGGATTTTATATATATATACATATATCAATCAGTTCTGTTTAGTCACTCAGTCATGTCCGACTCTTTGCGACCCCATGAATTGCAGCACGCCAGGTTTCCTTGTCCATCACCAACTCTCGGAGTTCACCCAAACTCACACCCATCGAGTTGATGATGCCATCCAGCCATGTATCCTCCGTCGTCCCCTTCTCCTCCTGCCTTCAATCTTTCCCAGCATCAGGCTCTTTTCCAAGGAGTCAGTTTTTCCCATCAGGTGGCCAAAGTATTGGCGTTTCAGCTTCAACATCAGTCCTTCCAATGAACTCTTAAGACTGATCTCCTTTAGGATGGACTGGTTGGATCTCCTTGCAGTCCAAGGGACTCTCAAGAGTCTTCTCCAACACCACAGTTCAAAAGCATCAATTCTTCAGCACTCAGCTTTCTTTATAGTCCAACTCTCACATGCATACATGACTACTGGAAAAAACATAGCCTTGACTAGATGGACCTTTGTTGACAAAGTAATGCCTCTGCTTTTGAATATGCTAAGTTGGTCATACCTTTCCTTCCAAGGAGTAATCATCTTCCAATTTCATGGCTGCAGTCACCATCTGCAGTAATTTTGGAGCCCCCCAAAATAAAGTCAGCCTCTGTTTCCCCATCTATTTGCCATGAAGTGATGGGACCAGATTCCATGATCTTTGTTTTCTGAATGTTGAGTTTTAAGCCAGCTTTTCCACTCTTTCATCAAGAGGTTCTTTATTTCTTCTTCACTTTCTGCCATAAAGATGGTGTCATTTGCATATCTGAGGTTATTGATATTTCTCCTGGCAAACTTGATTTCATCTTGTGCTTCCTTCAGCCCAGCATTTCTTATGATGTACTCTGCATAGAAGTTAAATAAGCAGGGTGACAATATACAGCCTTGATGTACTCCTTTCCCAATTTGGAACCAGTCTGTTGTTCCATGTCCAGTTCTAACTGTTGCTTCCTGACCTGCATATAGGTTTCTCAAGAGGCAGGTCAGGTGGTCTGGTATGCCCATTTCTTTCAGAATTTTCCACAGTTTGTTGTGATCCACACAGTCAAAGGCTTTGGAGCAGTCAAAAAAGCAGAAATAGATGTTTTTCTGAAACTCTCTTGCTTTTTCCATGATCCAGCGGATATTGGCAATTTGATCTCTGGTTCCTCTACCTTTTCTAAAACCAGCTTGAACATCTGGAAGTTCACGGTTAGTGTATTGCTGAAGCCTGGCTTGGAGAATTGTGAGCATTACTTTACTAGCGTGTGAGATGAGTGCATTTGTGCAGTAGTGTGAGCATTCTTTGGCATTGCCTTTCTTTGGGACTGGAATGAAAACTGACCTTTTCCAGTCCTGTGGCCACTGCTGAGTTTTCCAAAGCTGGCATATTGAGTACAACACTTTCATAGCATCATCTTTCAGGATTTGAAATAGCTCAGCTGGAATGCCATCACCTCCACTAGCTTTGTTTGTAGTGATGCTTCCTAAGGCCCACTTGACTTCACCTTCCAGGATATCTGGCTCTAGGTGAGTGATCACACCATCATGATTATCTGGGTCATGAAGATCTTTTTTGTACAGTTCTTCTGTGTATTCTTGCCACCTCTTCTTAATATCTTCTGCTTCTCTTAGGTCCATACCATTTCTGTCCTTTATTAAAATACTAAAATATCCTAGAGGAGGCCACTCCAGCATTCTATCTTGAAAAATCCCATGGGCACAGAAGCCTGGCAGGCTATAGTCCATAGCATTCCACAGAGTTGGATATGATTGAAGCAACTTAGCACACACACATGTATTAAAATATAACTTCTGTTCTGTGTATCACCCAACATACTTACAGGGAATACTTGCAGGAAAAAATATATCATATTTGGCCAACACCACCTTATAAACCCAAGAGTCTCAGAAAAATTATCATTCATTCTGTAAAATAGGCAATTCACGTGTGTTTTTTCCTGAAATATAAGCAATCACCCTAATTTTTCAAGTAATTAAATTTGTTAATTTTAAGAATCTCCCAGGTTTGTAAGAAAGCTTTATACATATCAGCCATATGAGAGTTGTTATGATTATGAATATAATATATGAATGAGAATTCAACAGACAAAATATTTATATGACTTATTGTTGGGAGTTTCTATGTCGAAATTGTGAGCCTTGAAAGAAACAGTCAAAGCAGGTGAGCTGAGCAGGGAGCCACTTAGTCTGTAGGAAAGACAGACTAAGGAGCTGAACCCTGGGTCCTCCACGCACTGCCAAGGCAATCTGGACCCAGGTTAGAAAGCTACTTAAACTTCTCCTGGGGCAACTAATGCAGGAAAGAGGAGGCAAAATTGGAGATGAATGAAAACACAAAAGGGCATCCAAGGTGACACTAGTGGTAAAGAACCTGCCTTCCAATGTAGGAGACATAAGAGATGGGGGTTCAATCCCTGGGTCAGGAAGATCCCCTGGAGGAGGAAACGGCAACTCACTAGTATTCTTGCCTGAAGCATCTCATGGACAGAGGAGTCTGGCAGGTTATGGTCCATAGAGTCCCAAAGAGTCAGACATGACTGAAGCAACTTAGCATGCATGCATGCAAAACTGCAAAAACATAAACCAACAATATGATTCAATTCAGTCATCATGAAGACACAGAAAAAATATGAGTATGCATATTGCCGAAGTTCATACAAAATTATATTAACAATTAAGAGGCAACGAACCACAAACACAGTCCCCGGAATAAAAACAGGTCCTATTATTTCACATGAGGCATCAGGACATATTTGACTGAAATCTGTCAAATGGTCACATAGGGACAGATTATGACTGTCAATGCAAGGGGAGGTTAGAATGGAAAAAAGCTTAATCTCTCTGTTTGGACTGTTATTTGGGTATATTTCAGCTGAATTTTTTTAGGCCTGAGTTAATGGTGAATCTATTTTAATTCTCAGCTTCAAATGTAAATACATATAAAGAATCAATGTGCTGATTAATAGTTTATAACTAATTGAAATCTGGGCTTCCCTGGTGGCTCAGATGATTAAGAATCTGTCCACCTTGTGGGAGAGCTGGGTTCAGTCCCTGGGTTGGGAAGATCTCCTGGACAAGGGAATGGCAACCCACTCCAGTATTCTTGCCTGGAGAATCCTATGGATAAAGGAGCCTGGAGAGAGACAGTCCTTGTGGTCGCAGAAAGTCAGACACAAGTAAGCGACTAACACACACAAACAACTGAATGCTACATCAGCATTATTTTTAAAGTCCATATTTACATATTAAGGGCTGCTTTCCCCAGTGGTATGCAGGGTGTTACTCTTTGGAGTTTGATCAATTACTATTTATGAAAGATGTGGAAAACCCTTGGGTGTGTCCTTGTCATTTTCACTCAGAATCAGTCACGTAACTTCTGCCATGAATCATCATCAGGAGAAAAAAAATACAGATAATATCTTAACCAAGCTGAAAGATCCTCCCATCTAAGATTTGAAATGGATGCTATTCCAAAATAAAAGTGAAAAATAAAATGCATGCTTTTATGATGAGATTCGGTGAATTATAGAAACATGATCTCACTTTTAAAATGTTTTCATATGTGCTGTAAATACTGTGCAGAAAAATTAAAAATAGTCGTTCTTTTTGCCCTTCATTTGGTCAACTTTAAATTGTGTAACTCCTTCTGATCGTGGCCCTTTAAAACTATCCATCCATTTTCATAAATTCTGAATTGGCCCATAAATATATTGCAAAAGCTTTTGGAAAAATAAATCCACATCTCACTTTTATGAAATTGAGGTTTAGATATTCAGATTTCATTGTCACATAATTATCAAACATAAGGCCTCAGTCAAATTAGTGCTTTTCTCTCAGTTCAATTCAGTTCAGTCACCCAGCTGTGTCTCATGGACTGCAGCTTACCAGGACTCCCTGTACATCACCAACTCCAGGAGTTTACTCAAACTCATATCCATCAGTGATGCCATCCAACCATCTCACCCTCTGTCGTCTCCTTCTCGTCCTGCCTTCAATCTTTTCCAGCATCAGGGTCTTTTCCAATGAGTCAGCTCTTTGCATCAGGTGGCCAAAGTATTGGAGTTTCAGCTTCAGTGTCAATCATTCTAATGAATATTCAGGACTTCTCTAGTGTATCTGTTTTTCCATTGCTATTTTTCCAAACTGTAATTCTAAGAAAACATATCATGATAAGGGTGGCTTTCCAAGGTATAATTATATCTATTTAGTACTGATCCAATTATTCTAGCACATAATTTAAATTTTGTGATATAAATTTTATGTATTAACATTTATTTATAATAACTCCTGGTTATTCAAGTCTTTACCCATTTTCAAGCCATATTTATTCACTGATTACCTTTATTCTAACCAATCATCATGCTTTCATAGCAATACCTGGACTCATTGTATTTATAATTTTACTTCATCATCCATGGTTTTGGTTGGTATAAACCTTAGTGTATTTGAGTGTTTAGTTAGGGATAAAATGCATCCCAGGGCTGACAGTTGCATTGATCAAATGTCTCAATTCAGGGCATATAATCATCTTCCAGGTGCAGAAAGCTTGCGAGGCAGAACTGGCTGACTGTTCATGCAACTCATTTCTCTTCTTTAGTTCAGTTCAGTTGCTCAGCCATGTCCAACTCTTTGTTATCCCATGGACTTGAGCATGCCAGGCTTCCCTGTCCATCACCAGCTCCCAGAGCTTGCTCAAACTCATGTCCATTGAGTCGGTGATGCCATCCAACCATCTCATCCCCTTCTTCTCCTGCCTTCTATCTTTCTCAGCATCAGGGTCTTTTCCAGTGAGCCAATTCTTTGCATCAGGTGGCCTAAATACTGGAACTTCAGCTTCAGCATCAGTCCTTCCAATGAACAGTCAGGACTGATTTCCTTCAGGATGGACTGGTTTGATCTCTATTCAGTCCAAGGGACTCGTAAGAGTCTTCTCCAACACTGTACTTCAAAAGCATCAATTCTTTGGCCCTCAGCCTTCTTTATGGTCAAACTCTCACATCCATACAAGACTACTGGAAAAACCACAGCTTTGACTAGATGAACCTTTATCTTCTTGATTCACAATTTGATTAGCCATCACTAGCTTTTCTTGCACTATGCAGAATGTGGGAGAAACTGGGATCTAAGCTGAGGGATGTGCCTTCCATACGTGGCCCATGAAAACCCCCACCCTTCCTCTTGTCCCCCAGCTGTGAGTGATTCATGAGTCATCGACTGTAGGTGGGTGGAATGCCCGAACCACCTGGTGGGCTGCTTTCCTATAAAAACACTCATTGAACTGTAATGTGAATCAAAAATAAAGCTTTCATGTGTTAAACCACTGAGATTTCAAGGATTTGTCTTTTACAGAGACAATGTTAACTGAACCAATTACCAGCTTTTAAAAAAGAGAAAATCCCTTTCTAATCTTTAATAATGACTCCCTTGCTCCCCAGATGCAGCCATCCTAATGAATTTAGTAGCATACATTCTTCATATGTTTTCTTTTTTATAATTTTATTTATTTATTTATTTATTTATTTATTTATTTATTTATTTATGGCTGTGCTGGGTCTTCATTGCTGTGCGGGTTTTTCTGTAGCTGTTTGGAGCCGCAGCTCTTCTCTAGCCGAGGCACGAGGGCTTCTCACTGTGGGGGCTTCTCTTGTTTAGGCCCCGGGGTCTCTAGAGCGCAGGCTCAGTAGCTGCAGCATACGTGCTTAGCTGCTCCACGGCACGTGGGATCTTCCCGGACCATGAGATCAGACCCATGTCTCCTGCATTAGCAGGCGGATTCTTCACCACTGAGCTGCCGTGGAAGCTCTTATACGTGTTTAAGGATATTTTAATTTCCTTCAGACCATTATATGCACAAAATTGTGTAGCATAAATGTTTTCACTCGGCACTTTTGTGTGTGTGTGTGTGTGTGTCAAATCCACTCGTGGAACTAAAGTGCACAGCTAGAGGATCCTTCCAGAGCATTGTTGAGTCCGAAATAACACGCACCTTCCGCGTTTGCTGGTCACTCCCCAGCCAGGCTTCCTGCACCACAAACAACACCAGAAAGAGTGTCTTCTCTATGTCCTGCTGAAAGTGTTAGTCACTCGTTCATGCCCAACTCTTTGTGACCCCATAGACTGTAGCCCACCCGGCTCCTCTGTCCATGGAATTCTCTAGGCAAGAATACTGGAGCGGGCTGCCATTTCCTACTCCAGGGGATTTTCCTGACTCAGGAATCGAACCTGAGTCTCCCGCACTGCAAGCAGATTCTTCATCATCTGAGCCACCAGGGATGCCCTGCTACAGAATATGTTAGGGCTTCCCTAGGGGGTTTATACCCTGGAGCAGGATTGCATGTCATATGGTGTGCGACTTGAATTTAATCTAACTGTGTGGTATCAAATTGCTCTTGAGCAGGCTGTAACACGAACTTTCTTACCTCTGTGCAGTTTTGTGCATCCCACGTCTCCTAGTGTGTGATGTATTAATCAGTGTAATATTACAAAGCAATATCATATTGCTCTTTTAATTTGCATTTTTCTAAATACTAATAAGTTTGAGCATCTTGGCATATGCTTGCTATTCTTCTGGGGGTTCCCTTATATAAATTGCCTGTTTACATCTTCTTTTGACAATTTCCCCAATGAGGTTTTGTCTTTTTAGTTTAACATTTTCTGGGATTCTCTTACATAAGATATTTGTTCATAACTAATTTTAGACATTGCAACTATCTTTCTCCAAGTTGTTCAATGATTGTGAACAGACTCAAAGCACAATTTGAAAGTAATACCCACATCAAAAATTCTCCTGAGTTGGAAACAAACTAAAGTAATTATAATAATGAAAAGAAGTATTGTCTGGGTGCACTTTCTTACCCTGAAGTTGTGTTTTCTTTTACATAATAGAGATACATTTTGTTAAGCAAATTCTTGTGATATCTCATGAAATGAAATGATATCCTATCATCTTGCCACAACAAAAGTTAAAAAAATCCTCATGCCACAAAGATTATGTTCAGTAATATTTTATGTATAAAGTATATGATATGGTGATCATTCTACTTATATTCTCTGTCATAGTAAATACAGAAATGAAGAGTAATTTGCTACATAAATGTTATTCTAGTGAGAGTACAATAAGTGTATGATGTTAGGAAAGTAGTATCCTGTAGATCCCAAATTTTAAAGTGTTTAGATATTATTTACATTTAGTACACTAGGAAGTTAACCAGTTTCATTTTGTTTTCTAAATTATCAGTTGGATTAATGATTATTAAAAAACCATGGATCTATGTCCTGCTGAAAGTGTAAGTGCAAGTGTTAAAGTTTTTGTGAAAGTGTTAGTTAGTAATCCATGGTTTGGTATTAATGATTATTCCATTTCAGGATTGAAATTTGCCATATCCAAAGTTTTGCTTTTAAGCAAAAAGTTGCATATTGAGACAATATGGGTGGTTCAGTTCAACAATCACTATTTCCAGAACACAGGATCTCTTGGCAATGAGCTAATGCACTCAGCACCAGTGCCCTTCAGCTCATGCTTTTCTCTGTTGAAACTCAAGTAATACAAGGGTAAGAACCCTAGGTGCAGATACACTGTGATCTTACCAGCCATGGAGATTTCCTTCTCTTGGTGAAGGGGAACAAGAAAACTTCATGTGATATTTATAAGGAACCAATTATGGGGCTTCCCCATGGCTCAGTGGTAAAGAATCCTTCTGCCAGTGCTGGAAACGTGGGTTGGATCCCTCTGTCAGGAAGCTCCCCTGGAGAAGGAAATGGCAGCCCACTCCAGTGTTCTTGCTGTGAGAATCTCATGGACAGAGGAGCCAATAGTCCTCTGTGGAGCTACATGGGTGGGCTACAGTCCATGGGGTCTCAGAGAGTCAGACACCACTGAACGACTGAGCACCAACAATTATGGGATGGATATAATATGCTTAGAGCATGTGTTAACTTTTTGTTAACTGACAATATTTTCAAACTTTCTCCAAATGGAAGACCCAGAAGTTTCCCATCTTCCCAATGACTTTCTTCTTGATTATTTTAGTTTATAAAGATCTCTTCTTCCTCAAAAAACTTCTTTGCATAGATATGATTTATAAAGAGTTTAACATTTGGTTATACTCTATATTGCGTTCATTAAAAAATATTTTATGGGCATTAATTCTATCTCATTAAACACATCACAAGTTGCTAAAGATAGAGATGATTTTTGTACTTCATTTGTCTTGTGTGGACAGTGGAGGTGGAAGTAGTGGCAATATCTGACAAGCTAATTGTTCTTTGCCAAGAGCAGCAATTAAGAAATAATTTAAGGGAATGTGTACGTGTGTTTTGTAATAATGATTATTTCACATAAAGTTTTTAAGAGAATAGTTTGCAATCTTTTATAGGTGTGAATATTAAGTCTCATGCTTGTGATCAAGTCAATATCTCCAAGGCAGCGCTATAATCTCTACCTTGATGTTACAGACAACTAAAAGTGGAGAGTGTATTGATTCTGACCCTCTCTTCAGTCTGTATGATAGTCTTTTTTTTTTTTCACAGAAAAGAATAGAATGAGTTTTATTCATGCAATGAAATCAAGAGCATTAACTATGTTATTCTAAACAAGCTCTATTTTACTATAGCAGATGGTAAGTAATTTATGTAAGTTATGAAAGTATTGTTAGAAATTCATCACACAAAGTTTATTATACATCATCTTTTAACCTTTTCTCTCTTTTTTTGTTTTTTTTTTTTTAAATTTTAAAATCTTTAATTCTTACATGTGTTCCCAAACATGAACCCCCCTCCCCTCCCTCCCCATAACATCTTTTGTGAAGCAGGCATATGTTCACGTGCAAACTAAAGATTCAATAGAACACTCAAGGAAGATTTCAGCTCTGATGTACTTAAACAAATGTGGTATTGAGTGTAAGATCAATTCTATGTACTGTCTCTCAACTGTCCGGTGTAGAGGGCTTCAATTGCCTCAACTGCAAATCAACAAAATTTCTTACAGATCTTCTCTCTTTGGAAAAAGGTGTTTCTTTCAACAGAATCCTTGAGATCGAAGGGCGAGCAATATGGAGAGACAAAAAAAGGGGAAAGGATTAATTGGAAGCAGGGTTTGATCTTGAAATGACTCAATGATTTCCCGTAATGATGCTTCCTGCTTTAAAACCAATTCTTTCCCACACGGCTTTTCAAATATTCTCTCTAACAAGCAGAACAGACAATTTGAGTCGTTTGATTAAGATTTTTCAAAAGTGCAATGTGCCTGATCTTAATGCAAACTCCTCAGCATGATGTCCAAGGTCCTTTGTGAACACTCTGCTCATATAAGAGTCAATTTCTCTTGATAACCGAAAAAAAATATATAAAAAGTTGATAAAACTCCATACTTTCTTGGCACTAAATCCATTTAAATGACTACTGACAAGAAAAAGTAAAGCAAAGATATAGATGAATGATGCTGAGGAGGCTACACACAAAAATAATCAAACTTCTTATGAGATTTAAGGATGAATAGTCTACAATATTGATATAAAGAACCAGACCTGCAAAAAATTTTTAAATAAAAGTTTTAAAAAATAAAGATAAAAATTACATACATAATACTGGGAAGTGGTAAATGGTCATTAAAAGTATACCTATGCAATAAAAAGTTAAAAAAAAAGAGTATAACTATGCATGTGACATGGTTGGGGGAAAAACATCATTTCCCAGGAAATGATCCAAAGTGGAAGCAAGATTGCTTGTCTTAGATGACTGAATGGCAGAAGAAGCAAGCAATGGCCACAAGTCTAAGATTTACTGAAATCATTTAGAAATGTGAGTTTTAGTTTTAGTTTTAGTTCATTTGCCTGATTTTTAATGATGACCAATGAAATTTTATCATAAATACCTGATATAATTTACTTGATATAATTCTAATGGCTCTGAAATATACAGCAGAAATAGCAGATTTATTCTGACATCCTTTTCCCCAATTGCTACATTTAGTATTATTAGAACTGTAGTGAATTACAGAAACTAAATTACAAACTGCAGTTAGGAACCTATGTGTTCAGCAATGAAACTTAGTTATATCCAGATAAGAATATATTATAGCAGATTAACTTAATAGTCAAAGGGGTCCAGAATTAATAAAATGCCAAAATAAACATTTCATGTTTAGCCTAACCTGATTTTCAGAATTTTATTTGGAATTTACCTGGGAGCAGGAAGATCTATGTTCTTTCCTAATCATATTCAAAATAAAATAAATATGCAAATTTTGATGCAATAATAGGCTTAATCTCAAATTCATCTCTTGATATTTTTGAAATTAGAGAATATGGCAAATAGCTGATTGAAAGTGTGAATAGTGAACCTACATACATGAATATTAAACATCCTATTTTTGTCTCTAAAGCCAGGCTAAATTAAATTCAACATATAAGAAAAAAAAAAATGGTGCCCAATGAAGGCGTTATGTTGGTTGAATCACACACATCTGGATGAAAGGCAGGACAATTTATTTAGAAAACTGAAGCATAGACAAAAGATTTGTGTATTCCAATGTCCACTGTCTCTCATTTAACAGAATTGGTCAAGCTATTCTTTTTTGCCCCACGTCTACTCACCCTTTTCAGTGTCCACTTGGAGGGTTTTCTTAAAACCTGCGACAAGTCCCCGGAACCCTGACAGTGACCTTTGACTCCCAACACTGACCTTTGACTCCCAGCCCTGCCTGTTGCCAACAAACGTGGTCCTGGTGACACAAGCCCCCTCAGCAGTTCATTACTGAGTCCATTTTCTCTTTGCATCACAATTCTCTCCAGGTCCTCCTCTCCTTCAAATGCCTGCCCCCTCCCCACACTTGGCTAATCTAACATTCAAACAGAGTATCCTTGTCTTTCTTTCTTTTATTACTTATTTATTTTTTATTGAAGGACAATTGCTTTAGAGAATTTTGTTGCTTTATGTCAAACCTCAACATGAATCAGCCATAGATGTATATATATCCCTTCCCTCTTGAATCTCCCTCCTATCCCCCTCCCCATCCCACACTCTAGGTTGATACAGAGGACCTGTTTGAGTTTCCTGAGCCATAGAGCAAATTCCCATTGGTTATCTATTTTACATGTGGTAATGTAAGTTTCCCTATTAGTCTTTCCATTCACCTCACCCTCTCTTCCTCTCTCCCCATGTCATGAGTCTGTTCTCTATGCCTGTTTCTCCATTGTTATCCTGTAAATAAATTCTACAGTACCATTTTTCTTGATTCTGTATATATGTGTTAGAATACAGTATTTATCTTTCTCTTTCTGATTCACTTCACTCTATAATAGGCTCTACTTCATTGACCTCATTAGAACAGACTCAAATGTGCTCCTTTTTATGGCTGAGTATCTGCTGGATCGTGGAAAAAGTAAGAGAGTTCCAGAAAAACATCTATTTCTGCTTTACTGACTATGCCAAAGCCTTTGACTGTGTGGATCACAATAAACTGTGGAAAATTCTGAAAGAGATGGGAATACCAGACCACCTGACCTGCCTCTTGAGAAATCTGTATGCAAAAATTAGAACTGGACATGGAACAACAGACTGGTTTCAAATAGGAAAAGGAATATGTCAAGGCTCTATACTGTTACCCTGCTTATTTAACTTCTATGCAGAGTACGTCATGAGAAACGCTGGACTGGAAGAAACACAAGCTGGAATCAAGATTGCTGGGAGAAATGTCAATAACCTCAGATATGCAGATGACACCAACTTATGGCAGAAAGTGAAGAGGAACTAAAAAGCCTCTTCATGAAAGTGAAAGAGGAGAGTGAAAAAGTTGGCTTAAAGCTCAACATTCAGAAAACTAAGATCATGGCATCTGGTCCCATCACTTCATGGCAAGTAGATGGGGAAACCGTGGAAACAGTGTCAGACTTTATTTTGGGGGGCTCCAAAATCACTGCAGACGGTGATTGCAGCCATGAAATTAAAAGACGCTTACTCCTTGGAAGAAAAGTTATGACCAATCTAGATAGCATATTCAAAAGCAGAGACATTGCTTTGCCGACTAAGGTCCGTCTAGTCAAGGCTATGGTTTTTCCTGTGGTCATGTTTGGATGTGAGAGTTGGACTGTGAAGAAGGCTGAGCACTGAAGAATTGATGCCTTTGAACTGTGGTGTTGGAGAAGACTCTTGAGAGTCCCTTGAACTGCAAGGAGATCTAACCAGTCCATTCTGAAGGAGATCAACCCTGGGATTTCTTTGGAAGGAATGATGCTAAAGCTGAAACTCCAGTACTTTGGCCACCTCATGCGAAGAGCTGACTCATTGGAAAAGACTCTGATGCTGGGAGGGATTGGGGGCAGGAGGAGAAGGGGATGACAGAGGATGAGGTGGCTGGATGGCATCACTGACTTGACAGATGTGAGTGAACTCCGGGAGTTGGTGATGGACAGGGAGGCCTGCAGTGCTGTGATTCATGGGGTCGCAAAGAGTCAGACATGACTGAGCGATTGAACTGAACTGAACTGAACTGAACTGAATATTCCATTGCGTACATATAGCACACTTCTTTATCCATTCATCTGT
The DNA here is from genome assembly GCF_032405125.1 of Capricornis sumatraensis. NCBI lineage: Eukaryota > Metazoa > Chordata > Mammalia > Artiodactyla > Bovidae > Capricornis > Capricornis sumatraensis. Next base: position 7,456,709 of record NC_091089.1, on the reverse strand, counting down.
CAATGGACATCCAAGTTGTTTCCATGTTCTAGCTATTATAAATATTGCTGCAATAAACAATGGTATACATGTGTCTCTTTCAATTTTGGTTTCCTCAGGGTATATGCCTAGGAGTGTAACTGCAGGGTCATGTGGTGGTTTTATTCCTAGTTTTTTAAGGAATCTCCGTACTGTCTTCCATAGTGGCTGTATCAATTTACATTCCCACCAATAGTGTAAAAGTATTCTCTTTCTCCACACCTTTTCAAGCATTTATTGCTTGTAGACATTTTGATGAGGGCCATTCTCACTGGTTGGAGAAGGAAATGGCAACCCTCTCCAGTGTTCTTGCCTGGAGAATCCCAGGGACGGCGGAGCCTGATGGGCTGCCATCTCTGGGGTCGCACAGAGTCGGACACGACTGAAGTGACTTAGCAGTAGTAGTATTCCCACTGGTTTGAGGTGATATCTCACTGTAGTTTTGATTTGCATTTCTCTAATAATGAACGATGTTGAGCACCTTTTTATGTGTTTGTTAGCCATCTGCATGTCTTCTTTGGAGAAAAGTCTGTTTAGGTCTTTTTCTCACTTTTTGATTTTTTTTTTTTTTTCTTTCTGCTATTGAGTTGTATGAGTGGCTTGTATGTTTTGGAAATTAATTCTTTGTCAGTTGTTTCATTGGTTATTATTTTCTCCTCTCATTCTGAGGGTTGTCTTTTCACCTTGCTTATAGTTTCTTTTGCTGTGCAAAAGCTTTTATGTTTAATCAGGTCCCACTCGTTTACTTTTGTTTTTTATTTCCATTACTCTAGGAGGTTGGTCATAGAGGATCTTGCTTTGATTTATGTCATCAAGTGTTCTGCCTATGTTTTCCTCTAAGAGTTTCTGGTCTTACGTTTAGGTCTTTAATCCATTTTGAGTTTATCTTTATGTATGGTGTTAGGAAGTGTTCTAATTTCATTCTTTTACATGTAGCTGTCCAGTTTTCCCAGGACCATTTATTGAAGGGGCTGTCTTTGCCCCTTTGTAAATTCTTGCCTCCTTTGTAAAAAAATAAGGTACCCATAGGTGCATGGGTTTATCTCTGGGCTTTCTATCTTGTTCCATTGGTCTATATTCCTGTTTTTGTGCCAGTACCATACTGTCTTGATGACAGTAGCTTTGTAGTATAACCTGAAGTCAGGAAGCTTGAGTCCTCCAGCTCCATTCTTCTTTCTCAAAACTGCTTTGGCTATTTGTGGTCTTTTGAGTTTCCATATAAATTGTGAAATTTTTTGTTCTGTGAAAAATGACATTGGTAATTTGACAGGTATTGCATTGAGTATGTAGATTACATTTGGTAGTATAGTAATTTTCACAATATTGATTCTTCCTACCCAGGAACATGGAATATCTCTTCATCTGTTTATGTCACCTTTGATTTATTTCATTAGTGTCTTATAATTTTCTGTGTACAGTTCTTTCATCTCCCTAGGTAGATTTATTCCTATATATTTAATTCTTTTTGTTGCAATGGTGAATGGGATTGCTTCATTAATTTCTCTTTCTGATTTTTCATTGTCCAGTTCAGTTCAGTTCAGTCACTCAGTCGTGTCCGACTCTTTGCGACCCCATGAATTGCAGCACGCCAGGCCACCCTGTCCATCACCAACTCCCGGAGTTTACTCAAACTCATGTCCATCGAGTCAGTGATTCCATCCAACCATCTCATCCTCTGTCATCCCCTTCTCCTCCTGCCCCCAATCCCTCCCAGAATCAGGGTCTTTTCCATTGAGTCAACTCTTCTCATCAGGTGGCCAAAGTATTGGAGTTTCAGTTTTAGCATCAGTCCTTCCAATGAAAGCTCAGAATTGATCTCCTTTAGAATGGACTGGTTAGATCTCCTTGCAGTTCAAGGGACTCTCAAGAGTCTTCTCCAACATCACAGTTCAAAAGCATCAATTCTTCGGTGCTCAGCTTTCTTCACAGTGCAATTCTCACATCCATACATGACCAATGGAAAAACCATAGCCTTGACTAGATGGACCTTTGTTGACAAACTAATGTCTCTGCTTTTAAATATGCTGTCTAGGTTGGTCATAACTTTCCTTCCAAGGAGTAAGTGTCTTTTAATTTCATGGCTGCAATCATCCTCTTCAGTGATTTTGGAGCCCCCAAATATGAAGTCAGCCACTGTCTCCACGGTTTCCCCATCTATTTCCAATGAAGTGATGGTACGAGATGCCATGATCTTTGTTTTCTGAATGTTGAGCTTTAAGCCAACTTTTTCACTCTCCTCTTTCACTTTCAACAAGAGGCTTTGTAGTTCCTCTTCACTTTCTGCCATAAGGGTGGTGTCATCTGCATATCTGAGGTTATTGATATTGCTCCCAGCAATCTTGATTCCAGGTTGTGCTTTTTCATTGTTAGTATACAGAAATGCAAGTGATTTCATATCCTGCAACTTTGCTAAATTCACTGATTACTCTAGTAATTTTCTGATACTATCTTTAGGGTTTTCTATGTACAATATCATACCATCTACAAACAGTGAGAGCTTTACTTCTTCTTTTCTGATCTGGATTCTTTTTATTTCTTTTTCTTCTCTGGTTGCTGTGGCTAGGACTTTCAGAACTATGTTGAATAATAGTGGTGAAAGTTGACACCCTTGTCTTGTTCCTGATCTTAGGGGAAATGCTTTCAGTTTTTCACCATTGAGAATAAAGTTTGCTTATCATATACGGCCTTTACTATGTTGAGGTAGCTTCTTTCTATGGTCATTTTTTGAAGAGTTTTTATTATAAATATGTGCAAAATTTTGTCAAAGGCTTTTTCAGTGTCTATTGAGGTGATCATATGGTTTTTATATTTCAATTTGTTAATATGGTGTATCACATTGATTGGTTTCCATATATTGAAGAATCCTTGCATCCCTAGAATAAACCCAACTTGATCATGGTGTTTGAGCTTTTTGATGTGTTGCTAAATTCCGTTTGGTAAAATTTTGCTGAGGATTTTTGATCGATGTTCATCAGTGATATTGGCCTATAGTTTTCTTTTTTTTGTATTGTCTTTGTCTGGTTTTGATATCAGGGTGATGGTGGCCTTATAGAATGAATTTGGAAGTGTTCCTTCCTCTGCAATTTTTTGAAAGAGTTTTAGAAAGATAGGCATTAGCTCTTCTCTAAATGTTTAATAGAATTCTCCTGTGAAGCCATCTGGTCCTGGGCTTGTTTTTGGGGAAATTTTTGATCATAGCTTCCATTTCAGTGCTTTTAACTGGATTGTTCATAATTTCTGTTTCTTCTTGGTTCAGTCTTGGAAGATTGAACTTTTCTAAGAATCTGTCCATTTCTTCCTGGTTATCATTTTGTTGTTAATATTCTCTTATCATCCTTTGTATTTCTGCATTGTCTGTTGTAACCTCTCCTTTTTCATTTCTAATTTTGTTTATTCGATTCTTCTCTCTTTTTTTCTTGATGAGTCTGGCTAAGAGTTTGTCAATTTTGTTTATCTTTTCAAAGAACCAGCTTTTAGTTTTATTCATCTTTACTATTGTTTCTTACTTCTTTTTCCTTTATTTCTGCTCAGATCTTTGTGATTTCTTTCCTTGTACTAATTTTGGGGTTTTTTTATTCTTCTTTTTCCAACTGCTTTAGCTGTAAAGTTAGGTTGCCTATTCAATGTTTTTCTTGTTTCTTGAGGTAAGATTGTACTGCAATAAACTTCCCTCTTAGAACTGTTTTGCTGCATCCCATAGGTTTTGAGTTGTCATGGTCTCATTGTCATTTGTTTCTAGAAATGTTTTTACTTCCCTTTTTATTTCTTCAATAACCTGTTGATTATTTAGAAATAACTTAGAAACCTGTTGTGTTGTTTAATCTCCATGGTTTGTGTTTCTTACAGTTTTTTTTTTCCTTGTAATTGATATCTAGTCTCATAGCATTGTGGCCAGAGAAGATGCTTGATATGATTTCAATTTTCTAAAATTTACTGAGGTTTGATTTGTTACCCAAGATGTGGTCTATCCTGGAGAATGTTCCTCGTGCACTTGAGAAGAAGGTGTATTCTTCTGCATTTGGATGGAATGTCCTGAAGATATCAGTGAGATCCATCTCATCTAATGAATCATTTAAGACTTGTGTTCCCTTATTAATTTTCTGTTTTGATGATCTGTCCATTGGTGTGAGTAGAGTGTTAAAGTCTCCTATTATTGTTGTGTTACTATCAATTTCTCCTTTTATTTCTGTTGGCGTTTGTCTTATGTGTTGAGGTGCTCCTATGTTGGATGCTTGAATATTTACAATTGTTTTGTCTTCTTCTTGGATTGATCCCTTGATCATTATGTAGTGTCCTTTGTTATCTCTTGTAATCTTCTTTATTTTAAGGTCTATTTTGTCTGATATGAGGATTGCTACTCCAGCTTTCTTTTGCTTCCCATTTGCATGGAATACATTTTTCCATCCTCTCACTTTCAGTCTATATGTGTCTTGAGATGGGAAGTGGGTTTCTTGTAGACAGCATATATATGGGTCTTGTTCTTGTATCAATTCAGCCAGTCTGTGTCTTTTGGTTGTAGCATTTAATCCATTTATATTTAAAGTAATTATTGATATATATGTTTCTATTGCCATTTTCTAATTGTTTGGGTTTGATTTTGTAGATCCTTTTTCTTTTGTTGTATTTCTTGACTACAGAAGTCCATTTAACATTTGTTGTAAAGCTGATTTGGTGGTACTGAATTCTCTTACATTTTACTTGCCTGAAAAGTATCTTTATCTTTCTTTTTATTAGTGTTAGTGCTTTTAACATCATCTTCTTTTTCTTTACATTCTCCTTTCTATAGTCCCTTCCTTTAAGACTTCCTCTGCTCCTTCTCCAAACAGTTCTCTCATGCTTCAGAGAATATGTGGTGGGTAGCAATTATATATCACCATCCACGAAATCCTGGAGATGCAAGGAGGTCACTTAGATGTGGTTTCACAAGTTTTCATCTAGCTGCTGTGTGTTTCCCTGAATAATGGATCTCAAGATGGACCTCATTCACTTACTTAATAAAAGAAACATTAAGAAATTATGTTTCAGAAATGTTGCTACAATTAGAAAATAAAAGATCCCATGACCCTGATTCAACACTTCAATATTCCAAATGACACAGGGATCAACCAGGCAAGAATATACCAATCAGAAGAAACTGAAATCTGAGAGCCAAAAAGAAACATCACAAAACTGAAAAAGTAAAAAATGTTTTATATGATGGGAGTTGGTCTAAAAGGGAGAATTTCTGGATGTGAAGAGATTCAGTTTTTTAGTGGAATCTAATGTTTCTGCATGTCTGTGCTTACAGGATACCTTCTTTTCCAGATTATCTTTTCAGAGATGCTTGTACAGCAAAGGCCTTGGAAGACAGAGTCAGTGTCTCCCATTGGAGTGAAAGGTAGCTATGTTTACTCTTTAGTATAAAAGGTAAGGGTTCTTGACAAGGAGAGACAGATGCAGCCAACTGACTTGGGACTTGAGAAATACATAAAAGATGTTGGAATTTATTTTAGGATTGGGAAAGCATTAATATGTTTTAATGAAGCATCATAAAATGGTATGTCTTTTAAAGAACATTTTGATTGAGCAAGTATTGAGAGGAGTTGGGAAAAAGGAAAGTTTGGAGTTTTTGTGATCACTGTGTGGGCAGGTGAATAAAAGACTATCAAGCTAATGAGACTTAAGGAGATTTTAGGCGATATAGATTGAGGGGATTCCCAGGTAAAGAATCTTTGTGGTAAAGAATCTGCCCGCCAATGCAGGAGATGCAAGACACTTGGGTTCATTTCCTGGGTATGAAAAATTCCCCGGAGGAGAAAATGGCAACCCACTTCAATTATCTTGCTTGACTATGAATATTTTATAAAAAACATACTGCCTGCCTTTACAGATAACACGGCTTAAAATAGAAGCCTGACACCAATCAGGTAATTATATCAATAATAATGTTTCATTTACAGTTAATGCTAAATAAGAAAGATTCAAATGAAAACAGAAGACATAAGTCAGTACGGGCAGAATAAGCAAGGCCTCCCAGGGAAATTTACCTCTGAATTGATAGCTGAAACTTGAGGCAAAGTTAACAGATGCAGAAATGAATGACAGAAAGTTGGGCTAAGGAGGGAGGGAGCACATTCTAAAAAGAGAAAAACATAGACAGAGGCCCTGAAGCACGATGGAGCAAAGACACAAATATTCTCAACCTGAATATTATTGTACCTCAACAAACAGAGTGCTTTTAACTTATGAAAACTGTAGAACAAAATACGTTTGCTCTAAAATGATACATTGGTCTTTAACATGACTGCTTCTTCTCTTTTTTCAGCTATGACTTGTGGTTTGTTGGCTTCCCTAGTGGTTCAGTGTTAAAGAATCCCCCTGCCAATGCAGGAGATGCAGGTTTGATCCCTGAGTTGGGAAGATTCCCTGGAGAAGGAAATGGCAACCCACTCCAGTATTCTTCCTTGAGAAATCCTGTGGGCAGAAGAGCCTGGTGTGCATTAGTCCATGAGTCAGGCATAATTTACTGACTAAACAACAATTAACAATGCAGCTTGTGGGATCTTTGTTCCCCACCTAGATATTGAACCTGAGCCCTTGGCAGTGAGAACTTGGAGTCCTAACTACTGGGCCACTAGTCAATTCCCTGTACGTTTACTTCTTTAGTTCAAGTTTTCTGTAACCAATCATCCAGCTAAAATGATTCTCATTTATCATATTTCTCAAACACATAAAGCTTTCTGCCCCCTCTATCAAAAATTTTAAAGAAAGAAAGCAGCCTGTTGTGGATAATTGTATTTATAAGATACTACAACTATTAACATTATACATCTCAATGTTAAAGCCAGAATCTCCCTAAGACCCAATTCTGTACCACATGAGCAGCAAAAATGGCACTGGGAAGTCCCTTGTAATTAGTCAACACAGTATTAGGAGCTGGGTCTTCCCAGGTGGTGCTAGTGGTAAAGAATTCACCTGCCAATGCAGGAGACATGAGACGTGGGTTGGATCCTTGGGTCAGAAAGATCCCCAGAGGAGGGCATGGCAACCCATTCAAGAATTGTTGCCTAGGAAATTCAATGGGCAGAGGAGCCTGGGGGGCTATAGTCCATGGGGCTACAAACAGTGGGACAAGACTGAGTGACTGAGCACACATCAGTAGCTAGGTAGCAGTTATTTGGAGTTCTTCAGTTGAAAGTAACATTTAATCCTAATTCTTAATGGCAAACTAGGGAAAAGACTTGATAGATTTGCATTTAATGCTAAATAGCAATTGAGAGTTAAACTATTGAATTTTATGATATAGAAAGGTATTTGTCATATCTTTATATACATTCTAGCAATTACCTTTTTAATGAGACCAGATGTCCTGAACATTCTTACACAGTTGAGTTATCGAGTAAGAGTCAAAGTCAAGTATATTTGTTTTCAGCATAAAATATTATGACCTGTACTAAGGTAAACACTATTTTCTTCTGCCCTCTTATCCGCTCTGCCTGCAGGAGATACATGGTTATGATTGTATTACATTTACACTGAATATCAACTCCTCTTTCTTTCACTGACTTGTAATCTGTTGACTACAGCATATTCTGAAAGGATATAAGGCTGCACCACCACCATCTGGCTATTTGAATTTTCCAGCAAAGATATTTTGGGCAATGAATTATTTTACTGTTGAGATTGTCCTGGTTCATGAATAAATATCATCAAGGGTTTCTGTCTGCAGGGAAGAATGACCTCTATCTATTCTATGAACTCAGTGAGAGTGTTTGACCTTCTTAAATCCTTGACACAAAAATACAATATGGATGCAAATGAGTTCTGGATTTCCAAAATAAGTTCCCTCCATGACACCCTCTATTACATTTTACAAATCCAGCCAAAGAGAGACAGTTCAAAGCACTCCATAAAGTGAATTGAATTCCATTCTGTTTCCAGGTGCTCACAAATGCAGAGGCTAAATAGAATCTTTTAGAAAGCACAGGTCAGAGAGAAAGAAAAAGAGAGAAACTATAATGTAATTGAGGAATGAAACATATAGAGGTGGCCAAAAACATGAAGTGAGATAGTTAACACCATCCATAAAAAAAATGTGTTTTTTTCTATTGCACTGAGAAACCCAAATTCTATGAGATATACTCAGCAATTGGAAATGAAAATCTAGACTGAAGCCTTCATTGACTACTCTAAGGCCTTTATGTGGACCACAACACACAGTGGAAAATTCCTGAAGAAATGGATATACCAGACCACCTTACCTGTCTCCTGAGAAACCTGTATGCAGTTCAATAAGCAACTGTTATAACCTGACAGAGAACAACAACAGATTGGTTCAAAATTGGAAAAGGACTAAGTAAAGGCTGTATATTGACTCCCTGTTTATTTAATCTCTATGTAGAGTGAAAGTGAAAGTTTCTCAGTCATGTCTGACTCTTTGCAACCCCATGGACTCTACAGTCCAGGGAATTCTCCAGGCCAGAATACTGGAGTGTGTAGCCTTTCCCTTCTCCAGGGGATCTTCCCAACCCATGGATCAAACCCAGGTCTCCTGCATTGCTGGCAGATTCTTTACCAGCTGAGTCACAAGGGAAGCCCCATTTCATTAATAGGAAGTGCAAAATTTTATGTAAATCTCATCAACTCAAAATCCAAACCTAAATCAGGTACAGGTGTAGATGAGACTCCTGTGTATAATCCATTCACTGCAGCTTCTGGAGGTTATTCCTCGCCAGCTGTGGGATGATGAGACTAAAAAGACAAATTGCTGCTGCCAAGTCGCTTCAGTCGTGTCCAACTCTGTGCGGCCCCATAGACAGCAGCCCACCAGGCTCCGCCGTCCCTGGGATTCTCCAGGCAAGAACACTGGACTGGGTTGCCATTTCCTTCTCCAGTGCATGAAAGTGAAAAGTGAAAGTGAAGTTGCTCAGTCGTGTCCGACTTTTCGCAACCCCATGGACTGCAGCCTACCAGGCTCCTCCGCCCATGGGATTTTCCAGGCAAGAGTACTGGAGTGGGGTGCCATTGTCTTCTCCGAAAAAAAAAAAAAAAAGACAAATTACGTGATCCCAAAATCCAGCTGTGGAATAACCAGAGAAGAAACACTACCAACATTCCTGTTCTAAAGGGGGAACAAAAGAAGGAAATGGAGCCTTTCTCTTCTCCTTCCTCCCTTGGAAAAACACTAAGAAAATCATTCTATGTGATCAAGTGTTCTCGCTATCAATTTTTTTGTTGCAAAAACATTCTGCATTAAATCCGTCGAAGTTAAAACTACATGATTATTTAAAATCAAAGTCCTGCTTGTTCCATAAATTTGATAACATGTATTAAAACCTTAAATTAGCAAACTGGCTTTTTAACTTTGTCCCCTCATTCCTTCCCTGGTATATTAAGCCCAGAAACTCATCCTTCCATACTGTTTCAATGAAGAAGGATACAGGATTTAAAAAAAGAGTTAACAAGAATCAAATACACTTCAAAGCTGATCAACCAATGCTTGATCAAACAATTTTATATTCTATTTTCTCTACTTCTGAATTTCTGCTAGATTGATTTTCCTAATTATCATTTTGCTTTTCTTTGCTCTTGGGAGCCTTTCTTACTTTTAATTTGCCTAAGGGTTTTGTGACATCTGTTACATTGATTAGTGTGGCAAAATACAAAATTCATTTTAATGTAGTTATCTGATATGAAAATGTTACTTAATAGCTATAGAAATTGCATTGTTTCTCAAATTGTGTTGCTTTGAATATCTCTGGTGCTGTACAGAACACTCTAAATAGTCTTTGTCTGCATATTTATATGTATATGTTAATTTTATTATTAATAATTTATTAATTTGTTTTTGTCCTCTGTATATAAATATATACACTTAATCATTAAATTAACCTATATTTTGCATCCTACTTTCAACCAGCACTGTTATATTCTTGATTTACCACAAATTAATTTCTGAATTAAACATCTGATATAAATTCTTTCTTAATCATTTTTAACCATGCTAGGCCCTTAGAGCATTTTATTTTCAATTACTTTCTCTATGTTATTATTTTTAAATGCTTTTGTCAATATCCCAAAGATATTATTAATCTCATGTTTAGATGATTCACTTTTAAATTGTTTGAAGTAAAACTGAGTAATTAGAAATTTCTTACACATGACATTTAATAATAAGGTACACAATAAAAATTATTAAAGTATTACAAAACTTTTCTGAGATCATTTTAGGTATAACATTATGCTCAACATTAATCATACAAATATCAATGCTGCTTTTCAATTTTGTAAACAAAATGCATTTATTTTTCCATTCTTAGGGAACAGATATGCATATAAACACAAAACCACCACTCCCAGAAAACCCAGCTATGTTTTTTAGCAACAATAAAAACAAAATTCTAAAAGTTCAATATAAATTGGAATATAAATTTCTTCACTTCTTTTAGAAGTCTTGCTGATTTTTCTGTACTGATTGCTTTATTTCACTTAAATCTATATAATTTATTTTGGATTCATGTAACAAAACTCCTAATCTCAATATCATGTTTTATAAAATTTGAAGTACTCAAAAACATCTACATGGAAGTTAATTTTATCTTCAGCAATACAGTACACTGCAGACTTTATTTCCAGAGTTCTCTTCCAATATTCTTAGTAGAACAGTAGATTGATTTGATTATCCAGTGATCTTGGGTCAATTTACCCATTCTCCCTAAAGTTGGTATATTTAGGGAAATGAAATAAAACAGAGCAGGGTAAAAAACACTTTTTAGTATATTCTTCTGACTTCTGTCTTCATCTACTTTCTTTCTTCTACTGGATAGAAAAATTTTGAATGATGACAAAGTATTTTTTCTTTTTATAAGGACCTCTAATATACATTATAGCTCAAAATCTATACAATAGGTGAAGACAATAAGCAAGAAAATAGTTTCTGTGCTTATATGTTATTCTTTAAAAAGTGATTATTCTTTAGGTTTTCTCATTTCTCCAAAAATAATTGGAGACTTCCTGTCAACTTAGACTAAATAGATCAAAGTATATATATATATATATATATATATATATATAGCTATAGACAACCATAAATTCTGAAAATTGTTTATAAGTTTTTACTAAAGAAATTAATATAAGGGTTTCCCCGGTGGCTCAGTGGCAATGCAGGAGACACGAGTTTGATACCTGCTCAATGGCACCCACTCCAGCACTCTTGCCTGGAAACTCCCATGGGCAGAGGAGCCTGGTGGGCTGCAGTCCATGGGCTCTCTGAGAGTCAGACACGACTGAGAGACTTCCCTTTCACTTTTCACTTTCATGCATTGGAGAAGGAAATGGCAACCCATTCCAGTGTTCTTGCCTGGAGAATCCCCGGGACGGGGGAGCCTGGTGGGCTGCCATCTATGGGGTCTCACAGAGTCTGACACGACTGACATGACTGACGCAACTTAGCAGCAGCAGCAGCAGCAGCAGCATCCAGGAAGATCCCACATGCGGCAGAGCAGCTAAGCCCGGGTGCTACAGCTGTTGGGCCTGTGCTCAGAGCTCGTGCTTGGCAGCAACAGGAGCAACCGCAAGGAGAAGGGTGTGCGCCTCAACTACAGGGTGGCACCCACTCGCTGCAACCTGACAAAAGCCTGTGCAGCAGTGAAGACCCAGCACAGCCAAAAGCGATAAAAAGAATGTTAAGGAAGAATTAACCCAAGAAGCGAATTTCAAAATATTTTTAAAGATCTGTTTCTTTATTTTGGCCGTGCAGGATCTTGGTTGAGGCACTCTGGATCTTAAGTTGTGGCACGTGGGATCTAGTTCCCTGATTAGGGATTGAACCCTGGGCTCCAGCATCAGGTGGTTGGAGTCTTTGCCACTGGACCACCAGGGAAGTCCTCAAAATATTTTTATATTCCTTAACTCCTTCTTGACTTGCTGTCTGAAACTAGTATTCCAAAAGGTAGAATGTATTTACCTTTAACTGTAGTTAATACCTTTAGCTATAGTATTTGCCTTTGAAGTATTTCTCTTTCACTGTATATTAAGATTGGTGTTGAGAAGCATAGCAGTGGGTGCAAGGTGAAGGGATGATATTTCACAGAGAAACAAAGAAACTCTTCAAGGCCACAGAAGATGACAGTGATCCCAGCTCAGTAGTTTCTAATTTCTATTTTTTACTAGACCACATGTTAAATGGAAACAGTCACAGAAAAGCCTCTCTAAAGAAAGTTCTTTCCAGAAATTTAAGAGAAAACGGCAACGTCAGAAATGGTTTTTTTCCAGGCCGTCAGTGTGGAACCCAGTAATCGGAAGCGATGACAAAAGCTCTGAAACGTGTCGTCCTGTTGAGATGTGGTTCGAGCAAGTGTCAGTTTCTTTCAGCATCAGCAATTATTCTGGTCCTGGAGACACAGGCTCAAATTCAAACATTTATTTTTATTAAGAGATTTCCAAACTGCCCTTTAAATGGTGTAAGCTAGTGATATATTCAAATTGCTTGTTTAAGTTTCTTTCAGGTTCTCTGGTCTAACATTCTATTTTTATGTGCCTTATTATCCTGGTTTCACCTGTAACAGGAATGAGTTGAATGAACAATCTAAGAAAATATCAGGGATCAGTTGGGGGGGAAAAATCAAACATATCACCTTTCCTGCCTGCTTTTGTAGTCCAAGCTCTTTTCAACCAAGTGCAGATTTCTCAAGACAATCCTGCTTTTACCCTCTTTAATTCTATCTTTAAATTGCCTCTTGGATGGTATTGCTGATTTGAAGAGACTTTTAAGTATTTGAACCAGAAGACGCCTCTTCCTCAGGGATCAATATCCCAGGAGCATGTCTTTGGGCTGAGTTTCCCCTTGGGAGATTTTATCGTGGATGTCTTTTTTCTCAGCCCACGCTCTTACATCCCTGGTGCTGAATCTCAGCACTGCCTGCAGATGGTCCAGGAGTTTCTCCATCTGTCTTGTTTGTGGATACTGTGGTCCTTCAGGATGTGGCTGTGAACATCTCCTAGGAGTGGGCTTTGCTGGATCCTCATCAAAGTCATCTCTACTAGGATGTAATTTTTGAAAATTCCAGGAAACTGGCACCAAAACCATGTGAGACTCAACTTATAACCAATGAACTGGTTGCTCAGCACCATAGTCATGGACAAAAAATTCCAACGAACAGAAAATAGGAAAAAATCACAAAGAATAATTCCTAGTCCTCCAATGAAGAGAAACTTGGAATAATATGGCACTGAAGTTCATCACATGAACAAAAAGGCATCTAAGAGGTTATTTGATGGGTGGCCTCTATGAAAGTAAAGGTATGGCAAAACCAATACTGTATTGTAAAGTAAAATAAAGTAAAAATAAAAATTAAAAAAAAAAAGAAAGTAAAGGTCATCAATGCAGGGCAACTTTCATTCAGATTTTAAATCTTATTATGCTGAAAGAAAGTCCTACAGGGATAAAACCATATGAATGTTGTGAAAAATACTCTCATGGATCCTTCATCCCATAGAGATGAAAGTGGGATCGTAGCAGATCCCACCTGGAAAGAATTTCTCTTGGTATAAGGAATGTGGACAAGCCTACAGGTATCACTCATGTTTGAGGACTTCTTTGAGAACCTGGGCTTCCCTCGTAGCTCAGATGGTAAGGAATCTACCTGCAATGCAGGAGACCTGGGTTCAGTCCCTGGGTCAGGAAGATCCCCTGGGAAAGGAATGGCTACACGCTCTGGTATTCTTGCCTGGAGGATTCCATGGACGGAAGAGCCTGATGTGCTACCGTCCATGGAGTCACAAAGAGTCAGACACGACTAAATGACTAACACAATCGCATTCTGAGAATCCAAGATGGAGATGACCTTATAAGTGGGAATAAATGGAGACAACCTTATAAATTGTGGAATACGGTTGCCCATCATCCTTAGGTCACATGTCAGAGGTCACACTGTAAAAGTTCAATATATGTGTTAAAAATATAATGAATGTGTTCATTCCTCATTCATTACCAAACCTGTGGAAACTCCCAGTGGCGAGAAGCCATATGAAAGTGTGGAAAGTGGGAAAACTGGCTGTTCCTACAGACTTAGAGTACCCATAAGAACACATACTGGAGAGAAGGCTTACAAAAGCAGGAGCTCTGGGGAAAGTTCTCAATGAACTTTCAAACTTGCTATATGTGTGACAAGAGAAAGAGAAACATGATAAAAATAAGGTGTGTGAGAAAGTCTTGGCCCACATTCTTTTGAAGATACACGAGAAGTTCACAACAAAAGAAAACATACAAAGGTAAGTTATGTAGAAAATTTTCACTAATTACTCAAATCTCACTGTGCATGTGTCTGTCACTGGAGAGGTATCTGAAAAATATAAGAAATGTGGGAACATCTACACATCTTTAAATTTTACTTTAAAATTCAACTAAGATTACTTGAGCTCACATCCAGCATAATACAGGAATTCATGGATCATTCTTACACACAATAGCTCTGCCTATTCCCAGGGGGTTTATGTTTTCCTGGAAACCCATTAACACTTATTTCTTTCTTCCAGGGAACCACCACCTTCTTCATATTTTTGTCTGCCGTGGATGTCATTTTCTCTCTGTACCACTTTGAATCATGCTAATCACTGCCTCCCTTCCTGTATTCCACAAAACCAAAACGAACAGATAATAAGGAACAGATGTTTACTGATGGCTAAATTAATAGGGGTATTTTACAGTACAAGCCAGTAGAGGAAAGAAAGTTAAAATAGAAAGCTTCATTGCTGGTGGGTATGCAAAATAGTACCATTTTGGAAGCTACTTTAGAAGGCAGTTTGGCAGTTTCTTTACAAAACTAAACATACTTTTACTATATGATCCAAATAATCATGCTCCTTGGTATTCACCCAAAGGAGCTAAAAATTTATGTCCAAAAAACTGCATACGGATGTTTATAGCAGCTTTATTCATGACAGTCAAAACATGGAAACCATCAAGACGCCCTTCAGTAGGTAAATGGATAAATAAATGGTGGTACACTCAGACAATGGAATATTATTCAGGGCTAAAAAGAAATAAGTTATCCAGCTATGAAAAGATATGGAGGAACTTTAAATACTTATTACTAAGTAAAAGAAGACAATCTGAAAAAGCTACATTCTGTATGATTCTAACTAGATGAAGTTCTGGAAAAGGCAAAATTATGGTGACAATAAAAATAAGTGTTTTCCAGAAGCTGGAAGGAGAAAATATGAATAGGTATATGACAAAGTAATTTAGGAACAATGAAACTATTCATAATGTTTCTAATATGGTGGATGCATGCCATCACACATTAGCCCAAACCCATAGAATCTGTCGGAGAAGGCAATGGCACCCCATTCCAGTACTCTTGCCTGGAAAATCCCATGGATGGAGGAGCCTGGTGGGCTGCAGTCCATGGGGTCATGAAGAGTTGGACACGACTGAGAGACTTCACTTTCACTTTTCGATTTCATGTATTAGAGAAGGAAATGGCAACCCCACTCCAGGGTTCTTGCCTAGAGAATCCCAGGGACGGCGGAGCCTGGTGGGCTGCTGTCTATGGGATCACAGTGAAGTGACTTAGCAGCAGCAGCAGCATAGAATCTATAACACCAAGACTGAGATTTGATGAAAACCATGGATTCTGAGTAATAATGATGTGTTGGCAGAGCTTCAGCAATCATAACAAGTATATAAGTCTGGTGGGAGGGGGGTTGCTGATAATGGGGAGACTGAGGAGAGGGATTATATGGGAAATCTCTGCACTTTACACTAAATGTTTCTGTGGAAAATCTAAAATTTTCCTAAAAAATAAAGTTTGTGTAAAACAAAGTTGAATGCTACACATTCAGATTTACTGAAGTTGCTTGGTCATGTGACATTCTTTTTACCGCAATCATCTCCAAGACACCTAGTTGCCACAACTTGATTTGTCTCTCATCTCCTCCTTGTAGAATGATACCTTAAAATCCAGGTGCACACAGGTAACCTCGCATTGTGTAACAGTAAATTATGTCACCAAGCAAAAATCTAACCCAAACCCCAGAAGGGCTTCACCTTCTCAAATTCTCAAAGGTAAACACTTAGTAAGACATCTTCTTTAGGTAAATTCCCAACTCTATAAGGACTGTGCTCTTGCCTGAGAAAAAATTTCTTCAAAATAGCTTTAAGAACTAAATCCCATGACTATCTCTATCAGCAAAGGAATCCAGGTAAGTGTGTGCATAAGCCTCCCAATATTTACCTTAAAATGAAGCCAAGCAAGATGGAGGTCTTAGTTGGCTTTTGTGGGGTCAACCCTTTGGAAAACTTAGTAAAGCATTACATTCAGATCAATGGTTGTTTTTGTTCAGTCACTAAGTTCAGTCACAACTC
Organism: Capricornis sumatraensis; assembly: GCF_032405125.1. NCBI lineage: Eukaryota > Metazoa > Chordata > Mammalia > Artiodactyla > Bovidae > Capricornis > Capricornis sumatraensis. Next base: position 7,440,346 of record NC_091089.1, on the reverse strand, counting down.
TTTGTGACCCCATGAGTGGATAATGTTATGTAACCATCTCATCCTCTGCTGCCCGCTTTTATTTTGCCTTCAATCTTTCCCAGTACCAGAGTCTTTTGCAAATCAACAGGGAACACTGTAAATAATGGAATTTATGCAATTATCTGTTCACAGGCAAAATGTAAGATTAACTTCACTCATCATTAAAAAGCATTCCAGATTAATTTGAAGGATCACAGAACAAAAATATAAAGATATAGGTAGTCATATTGAGTGAATAAACCAGGCAGAAAAATACAAATATCATATGATATCACTTATTTATAGAATCTTAAAAAAAAGGTACAAATGAATTTATTTACAAAACAGAAATAGAGTCACAGGTATAGGAAACAAACTTACAGTCACCAGGGAATAAGGGAGGAGGGAGGGATAAATTTGGAGATTTGAGTTAATATATACACACTACTACATTTTTATATAAAATAGATCACTGATAAGGATCTAGTGTAAAACACAGGGAAATACCCAATACGCTGTGATGACCTATATGGGAAAAGGATCTTAAATTAGAGTGCATATATATATATATATATATATATATATATATATATATATATGTATAACTGATTCAGTTTGCTATACACCTGAAACTAACACAACATTGTTAATCAACTATACTCCAATTAAAATTTTAAAAGATAATAACAATATCACTTAAAATGGGTCAAAATTTTTCTGTAAGCATATTCATGCTCACATAACATGTAAATACTATGATCTTCAGTTTTTGTGACAAACAGAAATATTAACAATTATGAGATTAAAAACAAAGGCATCTTTCCAACTGTCTAATTTGTCTGATGATTTCTGCAGTATGCTAAAAAGTTTTTTTTTTTTTTAAAGGATAGGAAATGTTGCTGAAGCTACTCATTCTCTTCAAATTTTAAGTGAAGTAGAACGGGTTTAACTGAACACAGTTGCACATAATAGTTGGTTACAGTCACTTAAAATATCCACTGGGAATGCCCAGTGCTTATTTTAACACAGAGCACTTTGGTTAATAGAAGGCTGCTGCAGCCTTCCCCCTTCATGTTTTTAACCTTTAAGGAAGTGCCATGTGGTTGAGGCTGTTGTGCTACAGAGCTGGTCCTGTGGTCCCACCTGACGAGCGATTACCAGCATCGTTTGGAGTGGAAAATTCCTCCCACACTGGACCACCGTGACTCACAGGAATAAAACACTCCTGCCAAGTAAAATGCCAAAATGCTTATACCAAAATCTATATTATACTGGGTATTATGCTGCTACTGCTAAGTCACTTCAGTTGTGTTCAACTCTGTGCGACCCCATAGAGGGCAGCCCACCAGGCTCCCCCATCCCTGAGACCCTCCAGGCAAGAACACTGGAGTGGGTTGCCATTTCCTTCTCTAATGCATGAAAATGAAAAGTGAAAGTGAAGTCTCTCAGTCGTGTCCGACTCTTAACGACCCCATGGACTGCAGCCTACCAGGCTCCTCCATCCATGGGATTTTCCAGGCAAGAGTGCTGGAGTGGGTTGCCATTGCCTTCTCCTATATTATAGCAGTGAACAAAACAGACAAAATTTCACAGAGTGTATATTCCACTGGCAGGGAAGACAATGAAAATATATGAGTAAAGAACACAAGAACCTCAGGCACTGAAAAGTGCTAAGCAGGAAAGCAGAACAGGGGAAATGATGATGTTAGTGACTGCATCCCTGTGAGATCCTGAGAAATGCAACCAGCCAAGCCATAACCTGAGGTAACAATTGGGTGTTGTTTTCAGAAACTAAGCTTGGGGCTACTTGTTACGCACCAGTAGCTACCTAGTACACACATTCCTTTAGAAGACTTGCATATTCCAACTCCATTTTCCAACTGATATGTAGAATAGTTTCCCTTTTTCTTCAAGCTGTTTCTCCAAATTACTGTCCCTGATGGCTCAGAGGTTAAAGCATCTGCCTGCAATGTGGGAGACCTAGGTTCGATCCCTGGGTTGGGAAGATCCCTTGGAGAAGGAAATGGCAACCCACTCCAGTATTCTTGCCCAGAGAATCCATGGACAGAGTAGCCTGGTGGGCTACAGTCCACAGGGTTGCAAAGAGTAAGACACGACTGAGCAACTTCACTTTCACTTTCAATTTCAGTAAGGTGGGAGCACAAGAAATAACAGATTTTCTTAAATGCATAGTTTCATTTATGTGAGGAGACGATAGAGATGTAGATCTCTTTATTGTTGTTCACTCACTCAGCTGTGTCCGGCTCTTTGAGACCAACTTTTGTCTGACTCTTTGCTTGGACTGCAGCATGCCAGGCTTCCCTGTCCTTCACTATCTCCCAGAGCTTGCACAAACTCATGTCCATTGAGTTGATGATGCCATCCAACCATCTCATCCTCTGTGGCACCCTTCGCCTCCTGCCTTCAATCTTTCCAGCATCACAGTCTTTTTCAATGAGTCTGAGTACATGTATGGTTTTTATTCTCCAGATTTTCTCTTCTAAATTAAAAATTATATGAATTGAATTTGGGCTTCTTTCAATAGCCTTTCTTATTTCTCCCCAAAGTTAGTTCACTTGAATTTTACAGCATTATATCTCCTCCATGCACAATTCCAAATCTAGTAGTGTTTTCTGTACATCAGGCTGAAAATACACTTTTTCCTTGTTGAAGCAGTAGACCAAATCTGGTGACATATTTTCCTTTCTTCTGGAATGGTCTGAACACCATCTCATTTGGTACTTATCACATTACATCTTCATTGTGTTTACTGCCCTTATTTTTTTTTTCCTTCTCAAATTTTACACACTTAAAAAATATTGTCATGACTTGTTGACTGCCTTTACCATGGGAGCCTCACTTTTATTTGGTGATGATGTAACACAGCCAGCTATCTTCCATTTCCCAGGAAGTTGGCTCTACTATCTTTTACCATGAACCCTAAAATGCATTGTCTCTTTTTCTAATGTTGCAAGTAACACAAAATTTCAAGAAAGGCTAAATTAAAAAGGCATATATCCCCTCTTTGTCTTTCGTTTGTTTTGACTGCACTGCCTGGCATGTGAGATCATACTCTCTGACCAGGGATCGAACCCGCACCCCGACAGTGGGAGCATGAATTTTTAACTGCTGGACCACCAGGGAAGCCCTAGAAGTGTACATATTTAATCTATTCTATTTTGTATAGACCAGATCAAACCACAGTGAAATCTCTATTGTTGTTTAGTTGCTCAGTCATGTCAGACTCTTTAGCGACCCCATGGACTATAGTCCACCAGACCCTTCTGTCCATGGGATTTCCCAGGAAAGAATACTGGACTGGGTTGCCATTTCCTCCTCCAGGGGATCATTCTCACCCAGGGATGGAACCTGTGTCTCCTGCATTACAGGCCTATTATTTACCACTGAGCCACCTGGGAAGCCCCTAAATCTCTATAAATTCCCCTAAAACTGCATAACAAGGTTGAATATTTCAACATGAGATGAGACTCATCACTGCCAGTTGTCTCAGAATCATTTCGCCATCATTAGTCTTTTAGTCCTTAAAAATTTTTCCTTTTCAACTGATGCTTCTTCCAGATTTGTTGCTTCCACCTAGACTTTTTCTATTTTCTCTCCATGAAGAGTTATTTAAAGGGGAGTCTTATGATGGCATTAATATCATAGACATCAAAAACAATGTCCAGAATTTATTGGCCTGTTTTGTGGTTTGAAGCACACTGAATGATAACAACTAGAAGTAGTCTCTTTTAAGTGGATTTACATTTTGTATTCAAGTGTCTCTCAATACCTCTGTCCTCCTGGAGTCCCCCCTTTGAAAGTTAGTTTCTTGCACCACACCTGCCTACAGAGACTGAAGGTGACATTTAAGATAGAGAAAGCCTCCAAGACCCACATGAGCATCACTAAAGGAAACTAACTTTCAGGCACTGAGAGAGGCTGTGTGGAGGGAACTGAAAGCAGGGTGCTTGAACTCTAAGAATAATAAGTGCAGCACAGAATGAGCAGCTCTGAGTCTGCTCAGTCAAACCTCCCTGTACTATCAGCCGATTGTGGGAATGAGCAAGTTCATTAACATCTCTGATGTTCAGTTGCTTCATCTACAAGTAAATCTATGATGTGTATATATCATTGTTGTAGATTCAGAACAATTCTTTGAACATTTATTGATTCCTTGACAACTTCCAAAACTTTACATTTGCTTAAAAGAGGCATACAAAACTGAACAAATAAAAAGTAAAAGCCTTGAAATAGAAATACCTAGAATGATGGAAAGAAAGGAGGAAACAGTCTTAGGAACCGAAGAGAACAACAAAATCAGTTTAATTTTGCTTTTCCAAGAAGATAAAACTGAAACATCATTTTAGGTAGATTTCATTCAAAAAAGAAACATGAAAGACAGACTATGTGTGAGTATATACATCCATATGCAACATACTACGTAGATACACATGGCATTCAATGTTTTAAAAAAATGTATGCTATCAAGTCTTAAGAGACACTAACTACTGTACTGGGTAACATCCATCTACAATTTTGCCAAAGATAACATACTTTTCTTCATGTGGCTGTTCCTTAAAATAATCTTTGATAAGAGACAAGGGCACGGTTGTCCACAGCAGCTCAATTAAGGCATTATTGTTGAGGCACGAAGCCAGTATAGCCCAGACATCAGGAAACTCCCACGGATGGAGGAGCCTGGTGGGCTGCAGACCATGGGGTCGCTGAGGGTTGGACATGACTGAGTGACTTCACTTTCATGCATTGGAGAAGGAAATGGCAACCCACTCCAGTGTTCTTACCTGGAGAATCCCAAGGATGGGGGAGCCTAATGGACTGCCATCTCTGGGGTTGCACAGAGTCGGACACGACTGAAGCAACTTAGCAGTAGCAGCAGCAGGAAAAGAGTTTAGAGGACCTATGTTATAGAGTGTTCTTCCCAGGTGATGATAGTGGTAAAGAATCTGCCTGTCAATGCAAGAGACACAAGAGATGCAAGTTTGATCTCTGGGTCGGGAAGACACCTTGTGAGAAGGAAATGGCAACCCACTCCAGTATCCTACCCTGAAAACTTCCAAGGACAAGAGGAGCCTGGTGAGCTTCAGTCCATGAGGTCACAAAGAGTTGGACATGACTGAAAGCCTGAATACTCACACACACAGACACACACACACACATGCATGTCATAGAGTAATATCCCATGATGTGCCTGCGTCTCTGACACTGTTCTGCCAACAGAGCTTCTCTTCTCAGTTTCTGTCCCAGTGAGCTGAGCAGGAAGAACAATTTCCTTCTCCTGCAGCTCTTACCAGTAAATGATTCATTAATATCATTTATTTCCTTCATGACAGTAAAACTTTTTTTTTTCATTTTCTTATAAATGTTTAAACAATCAACTATAAGATTATGGAATTCCATATTTAAGACAAATAGTAAAACCTTGTGACTACAATCCTTGCAAATTCGGGGAATCAATAGTTTATATTAATACACCTGTTAACACCAAAACGTGAGCAGCTATGTGAAACTGACATATAGGTGGGCAGGCGGGTCCTAGAGTCTGCTGGTGAGGGAGTCCATATATGTAAGCACTTTCTGGACCCAACAGTCTCACAGTTCCTACTGCAAAGACCTAGAAAGTTCATTTGTTAGTGACCTTCTTCCCCTGATGCCCCATGCCAAAGGGAACCCCTTTTGATACCATAATACAGAGGCAATTTCTTGATCCCCACCCCAGAATTTTAGAGGAGTAGAGAGAATTTAGGACTTCCCTGGTTGCTCAGTGGTAAAGAGTCCACTTTTCAATGCAGGAGATGTGGAGACATGGGTTCGATCCCTGAGTGGGGAAGATCCCCTGAAAGAGGAAATGGCAACCCACTCCAATATTCTTGCCTGAAAAATCCCGTGGACAGAGCATGGGCCACGGTCCATGGGGTCACAAAGAGTTGGACACGACTGAGTGAGCGAGCATGCAGAGAGAATTAAAGGAAGAAAGAAAAGTAAGCCCTTTCTTCCCGGAGGAAATGGAGAAAGATGTCTTTCTTTCAATCCCTGATAGGCTTAATGAAGGCACATTTGAATTGTATCCTCTTACTTAACTAAGTTACTCTATGTATATAGAAGCCATCTGAACATATTTCCTTGGAGGCTGCTTGACAGCTTGTTCAAATGGTGACATTTTTCTGACCTTGGCTTTTATTTTTTCCATTTCGGAATCACTTGGGAGACACCATGAGACATTTTAATTTGGGCTCTAAGTGTTCTCATTCTGTCAGACCCCTACACACGGCAGATGCACTGCTGAATGACCTCACTTTTGGTTCAATCTTTTCAAGAAGAAAAAGTAAAAACTCTTACATTCACAGCTAATCTGTCAATAACACAGAAGTCACATTATATTTTTTAAAGGATATTTTCAAGCAAGAAAGCAAACTTTATTTTTTTCATACACCTGAGATATTTTCTCAGTGAGAGATAGCTCTTTAAACTAGTTTAATATATGGTATATTAAAAACGTCATGAAGATATTATTAAGGTTAAAATCAAACAAGGCTTGGATTTCAAAATACTATTTATCTTTTGGAAATTTTTATTTAATAGCGTCCATAGAAATTTTCCTCTGTATAATTTAAATTTTTTTAATTATTATGGATGGTGCTAACTACTGAATTCATGAGACTGGGTAAAATTGCTGAACAGTTGAATCTACTTTTTAGAGTTATTGCAATATGATAGAATAGTACCTTGACAGCCTTAGCATTTTCTCAATACAAGTAAGTTTTGAGAAAGTATTCATGTGGTTAGGGGACTCTATCTGGGTGGTTTTGAAATGGACCTCACAGGTTGGGTTACTGCTTGGAAATAGGCAGAATTTATTATGTGCTAGCAAGGCATAGAATGGTGTCCTGAAGGGTATCTTGATGATATCCTCTTAGCCTCCAATGTTTTAATATACTTCATACGTGTAAGTTTAGACCTTGTTGTCGTTCAGTTGCTCAGTCATGTCTGACTATTTGTGACCCCATGGATTGTAGCATGTTGGAAATTTACTGTGGAAATATTAGATAAACCTCATGCCATTTAGGATGTTCAGTTCAGTTCAGTTTAGTCACTCAGTCATATTCGACTCTTTCGACCCCATGAACTGCAGCACACCAGGCCTCCCTGTCCATCACCAACTCCCGGAATTTACCCAAACTCATGTCCATTGAGTCGATGATGCCATTCAACCATTTCATCCTCTGTCATCCCCTTCTCCTCCTGCCCTCAACCTTTCCCAGCATCAGAGTCTTTTCCAATGAGTTGGCTCTTTGGATCAGGTGGCCAAAGTATTGGAGTTTCAGCTTCAACATCAGCATCAGTCCTTCCAATGAATATTCAGGACTGATTTCCTTTAGGATGGACTGGTTGGATCTCCTGCAGTCCAAGGGACTCTCAACAGTCTTCTCTAGCACCACACTTTGAAAGCATCAATTCTTTGGCGCTCAGCCTTCTTTATGGTTCAACTCTCATATCTGTACACAACTACTGGAAAAACCATAGCTTTGACTATAGTTAAATTATAGTTAATATTTTGAGCTAAAGTTCCAAGTAAAATTCTCATCTAGCAGATTTTTTATATTATACTTGGGTAGGTTTTTAGACCTTTGCATGTTAAATATGAGTGAGGGTCACTGAATTTACTACTTTAACAAATGGTAACAGTTTTTACGAACCATATTGATTTTCATGTATACACATTCATAGTATGTAACTGCTGTATCTAATATTGTTTTCATCATTAATTTTTTTTTCACCAACTTTAACCAAAGTATGCAACTTTTGTTTATATGGCCACAGAACAAAACTAGAAGGCAAGAAGCGGAAATTGTCTAGCTAATTGCTTTTTTATAAGCATATGTTTTCTATCACTTTAACTAATTTCAAGGCTACAGATAAACATATGTACACATCTCTGTGTGTAAGAAATGGGCTCTTTCCCCAAGCATAAGAGTGTTCACGCTAGTTCATCAGATGATCAAAAGTTTCCTTTGAGAAAAGGAATCTACTAAAAAGAAATAATACAAATGAACCTATTTACAAAAGAGAAACAGACTCACAGAGAACTAACTTATCATTGCCAGGGGAAAGAATTGGGAGAAGGGATAGTTAGGGAGATGGGATAGACATGTACACACTGCTACATTTAAAATGGATGACCACCAAGGGCCTACTGTAGAGCACCGGGAACTCTGCTCAATGTTATGTGACAGCCTGGATGGGAGGGGAGTTTGGGGGAGAATGGACACATGTATATGTATGGCTGAGTCACTTCACTGTTCACCCGAAACGATAGGGTGAACAACATTGTTAATCAGATATACTCCAGATATACTCCAATACAGAATAAAAAAAAAAGTTTAAGATTATATGAAAGCACTAATGAGGAAACAGGCAGATTTCCTTTGAGCATGTAAATTATAGGCTACTTTCTACCTGTTTGGATTACCCAGTTGACCACATATCTTAAAAGAAGGCACATATTTTCAACACTGCCATTCAGTATGCCCAAAGGTAGGTGTCAGTATGAACGGAAGTGTAGTTGGCTACAGAGACAGAAAGGGAAAAAGAGGCAAAGAGGAGGTGCAGGAATATTGTCAAAGCAAACGTTAAACAGAGTAGATTTGAAAAGGCAAGGAAGAACTTATTCATGGTCACTGCAAGAGAAGAGAGAACTCAGTCTGAGCTCAAATTTACTGCAAAAGGAATGGGCTGGAGAATTTTTAAGAGCTAGGATTGAGAAGTGGGAATCTTAGGCCATCTGTGTTTCCTGCCCAAAGGAAAAGCAAACTTTCCTGTCACCATCACAGAAGATAGGTTTACAAGTTGGCAAGTGACGCCCATTAGAGGGAGAAGGCAATGGCAACTCACTCCAGTACTCTTGCCTGGAAAAATCCCGTGGACAGAGGAGCCTGGTAGGCTGCAGTCCATGGGGTCGCTACAAGTCAGACACGACTGGGCGACTTCACTTTCACGCATTGGAGAAGGACATGGCAACCCACTCCAGTGTTCTTGCCTGGAGAATCCCAGGGATGGGGGAGCCTGTGGGCTGCCGTCTATGGGGTTGCACAGAGTAGGACATGACTGAAGTGACTTAGCAGCAGCAGCAGCAGCCCATTAGAGGCCGACGTTCCCCATCCCACAGAGACTGAGTCGTAAGTGGGGTCTTCCTTCCTGAGGATTACACCTCCTGGAGTGGATCCCAGGTCACTGAGAAAGGCATTCCCTGGGTCTTGAAACTGTCAAAAGATTTTCTTTAATAGATTTATATCTCAAAGAGGCAGAGAAAATTTAAGTTATCTCAAGTAAACGCTCTCAGAAAAGGGAGGTCTGGGTCTTAGAATAAAGAAAGTGACAGTGAAAATGTGAGTCACTCAGTCCTGTCTGACTCTTTCTGACCCTATGGACTGTAGCCCACCAGGCTCCTCTGTCTGTGGGGTGTCCCAGGTAAGAATAGTGGAGTGGGTTGTCATTTCCTTCTCCAGAAGAAACTTGCCTAGTGAAGCTGAAAAAAACATGGAGGCTTGGGTGTTGATGGAAAGATGAGAAGTTAAGTATGGGTGTGTTGGCGGGGAGGGGTCAGAAAACTATGTATATACTTGTTCCAGGACAAACTGAGGATCACATCAACCTACCTCTCAAATTTTGTCCATGTTGTCAATGGTGCTGGAAATACTCCAGGTTATTAGAATAATTGATACAAAAGCATTGATGACAGTTATTCCCTTATTTTCATATTTTTCCTTAATTGGTAGTCATGCTCCTTGAATTTGTCTTCAAGGACTATCCTATAATATCTTGTCCAGAGGTAATGTAGTTAAAGATTTTATTTCTTGGCATTAATGGACAAAGTTGCATAAAATTTATGAAATAGTGTGTTAGAAATATCTTTAAAAATCATTTGTAAGAAAATAACATTATAAATTATCTAGCAGATATATACAAAACAAATTATTTCATGGATAATAAGACATTATTTTGATTTAAGCTAAGATCTCACCAGCTATGACATCCTAAATGGTTTGAGGTTTATCTAATATTTCCATAGTAAATTTCCAAAGAAAACTCTGGATTCAAGATTCAGGTGGTACTATTGGTTTGTTTACAAATCAAACACATATAAAGAAGTCATGACTTGCTTTCATTACCTGAAAATATAGGACCTTGTAAAAATTATTCATAGTCTAATTACAATCCCTATCAAACAAGTATGTGAAAATATACAACATAATTACTACAGGTACTACTGAAGATTGTAAAACCAATGTCTAAGCATAGAGAGTAGGGGCATGCACCAAACATGTATAATTTTATCTAATCCTCATCAAAAATTACAATAGGTTACTTTTAAGTGCCATGTCATAGCATTAAATAATGATACATGTTAGTCAGTGAGAAAATATAACTTGTAAAAATCATGCCACATAAATGATGATGCCAGTGGGGTAATTGCAGTCATTTATATCACTTTCAGGAAAATGAGTCATTCATACAAACACACGTTTACAAATGTAATTCATCTAATGAACACACAGATTGTATAATTTCCTCACCCTGTTTTCAAAGAGACAAAGTATGATTAATTAACAGGAGCCTAAGCCTCTGTACAGAACAAAAATATGCATCCTTTATATTAATAAATACTTTAATATGATCTTACTGATTTGTCTCTTTTCAATGAAATTAATACAAAACCAGGTTATCTCATTTGAAAATTATGAAATTAAAAATACTAATGGATGACAGTAAGCTGATACATTTGGTTAGAATATACAAAGCATTTTTTACTGTAAATTGAACAGTGAAACAACTGAATTGTACCTGATAAATTCTATAACAAGATCTTTAAGAAAATTATAAATGTTTATATGATACTTATTAGTTTATACAATTCCACTTAACTATGGAAATAGCCTTAATAAATTGTAGTTGAAATATGATTCTACTCCTCTTGTGAAATGACTAAGTAAAAATTAAAATGAAACCAAATGAAAATTAAAACAAAAAGTTAGCAACTCACAGCTTGCCCAGGTCAGTTAGGAAATGAAAAACAATCTTTCAAAACCAAGGTTAAAAGACAGATTTATTTAGTTTTATTTTATTGCATTTTTAAAGTGGAGCATCTTCTATAGTATGGCTAAAATATAGAAAAACAAAGTAGATATGGAAATGTGTTTAATGATCAAAGTTACACAATAAAAATGAAAACTTGAAGGATGACATAACATTAGAATAATAATCTGGTGAAAATGTTATCAATTTTCCTAGCTTTAAAGTGAAGGCAATAGCATTTTGAATTAATTAACTAATTAAGTAAATTAATATAAGTAAAAGGCCAAAAATAATGACCATCATATTAAAAGTCAAGAATTATTATCCATTATTTTTAAGGAAGCAACAGTTAGAACTGGACATGGAACAACAGACTGGTTCCAAATAGGAAAGGAGTATGTCAAGGCTGTATATTGTCACCCGGCTTATTTAAGTTACATGCAGAATACATCATGAGAAACGCTGGGTTGGAAGAAGCACAAGCTGGAACCAAGATTGCTGGGAGAAATATCAGTAACCTCAGATATGCAGATGACACCACCCTTATGGCAGAAAGTGAAGAGGAACTAAAGAGCCTCTTGATGAAAGTGAAAGAGGAGAGGGAAAAGTTGGCTTAAAGCTCAACATTCAGAAAACTAAGATCATGACATCTGGTCCCATCACTTCATGGGAAATAGATGAGGGAACAGTGGAAACAGTGTCAGAATTTATTTTGGGGGCTCCAAAATCACTGCAGATGGTGACTGCAGCCATGAGATTAAAAGATGCTTACTCCTTGGAAGGAACCAAGACAACCTAGACAGCATATTCAAAACCAGAGACATTACTTTGCCGATTAAGGTCCATCTAGTCAAGGCTATGGTTTTTCCAGCGGTCATGTATGGATGAGAGAGTTGGACTGTGAAGAAGGCTGAGCGCCGAAGAATTGATGCTTTTGAACTGTGGTGTTGGAGAAGACTCTTGAGAGTTCCTTGGACTGCAAGGAGATCCAACCAGTCCATTCTGAAGGAGATCAGGCCTGGGATTTCTTTGGGAGGAATGATGCTAAAGCTGAAACTCCAGTACTTTGACCACCTCATGCAAAGAGTTGACTCATTGGAAAAGACTCTGATGCTGGGAGGGATTGGGGGCAGGAGGAAAAGGGGATGACAGAGGATGAGATGGCTGGGTGGTATCACCAATTCAATGGACATGAGTCTGAGTGAACTCCAGGAGTTGGTGATGGATAGGGAGGCCTGGCGTGCTGTGATTCATGAGGTCACAAAGAGTCGGACACGACTGAGCAACTGAACTGAATTGAACTGAACTGATTCTTAACATCATCATTATATTTATTAACAGTTATAACCTAAACTGAGTATTGTTCATAGAGTTAAGTAAATGATTTAAAAAGTTACTTATCAGAGTCTACATAGCTCTAAAATACAGGGAGTAATTAATTTACTTAAATACTTGCGTGTTATTGTACCCCAACCCTGGACATGAGCTCCACTTGGTGATCTGCAAAAAGGAACAAACAACAAAAAAAAATCCTCTAAGCAAAACATAAAGTCAACCACACTATTGTCTCACACTAAAATAAGTCTTTCTGTGGCAACAAATTTTCCATTTGGATGAGAAAAGTGTAAAATTATAACACTTTTTTTCCTGCTTTCCAATAACTTCTAAACTGCAATCCACACTTAAAAGTCCTACCTTGAGTGGCCACCCCAGCAAACATCCTCTCACAATGATCTAAATCCCGGTAAATGTATCTCCCACCGGTGCAGATTTGAAGCACTGTTCATTGACAACAGTACTATGACTATCCCCTCAACTAAATCACATGTTCCTAAAAAGGCGCAAATGACTGTGTTTCTTTATATCCCTCATAACACCTGTTTTCACGTTTGATATTTTAATACAGATACAAGTTAATTGGCGATTCCCAGATGGTAATAGTGATAAAGAATCCACTTGCCAATGCAGGAGACACAAGAGAGGAGGGTTCAATCCCTGGGTGGGGAAGATCCCCTGGAGAAGGAAATGGCACTCCACTCCATATTCTTGCTTGGAAAACTCCATGAACAAAGGGGCCTGGTAGGCTACAGTCCATGGGGCTGCAAAGAGCCAGACACAAGTGAGCAACTGAGCACACACAAATTAATTAATAAAAGCAAATTGATATTTAATGAAAAGCAATTGTTATAGATACATTAAAATTTGTTCCAATTTATGCTCTATTTTTATAAGAAGGGGAGGAGGAATGTGATATTTGGATGCTAGAGCCAATCAGTAGCTTAAGTTGATATCAACTCTAGGTAAGAAAAGGATGTACACAAAAGAAAGCAATGCAGGTGAAGGCACACGGAGAAGCAGAGATGAAGGCTGTACATTAACAGTGTGCTCAACAGAAAACTCCTCTCCAAACCCTGACCTCTGACTTCAGAGGATTTTAAGAAGCAGGTATATGTGAATCTTAGTCCTGTGGCTAAGAAAGGAACAAAGATATTTTAAAATAAAAACATACCAAAAGGCAGGCACAAGTAAAATGAGTCATTCAATAGGGTATTTTTCCCCACTGAGTGTATAAAAGACAAGATGCTATTATGTCACACTTCAGGATCAGGAATGAAATCACTCAGAGCCAGAAATGAAACCACTCTTCACCAGCACGGTATCGTCGTTTTGCTCCCTTCAAAACCAGTTTGGAAACCCCCTCTCTCCCACTCTGAATCATTGTTTAGTTGGCTCTGTTCTCACTCCCAAAGCCCCAAGGCTGAGCTCAGTCACTCCAGTGATTGAATCAGCAGTTGGCAGGTGACACCTTGTAGATCAAAGAGGATTTTATAAGGGAGTTTTGCAACTGCTGTTTACAAAAAGATGCTTTCTTGATTCTCTATTGCTCAATGAGAAGGCAGTAAGATGAGAACTGCCAGTGGCCGTTTTTCCATCACTCTGAAGGAACCTGTCTGAGAATAAAATGCAGTTCTTATGAGAGTGACAGAGGGAAGGAGGAAGGAGAGGGGAGAAGGAGAGCAGGAGGGGAGGGAGGAAGGAGAGGGGAGAAGAGGGAGGAGGGAAGAGTAGGAGGGGGAGGAAGAGGAGGAGGGAGGAGAGGAAGGAGAGGAGAGAAGAGGGAGGAGGGAAGAGGAGGAGGGGAAGGAAGGAGAGGAGGAGGGAAGGGAGGAAGAGGAGGAGGGAAGGGAGGAAGAGGAGGAGGAAGGAAGAGGAGGAGAGGGAGGAAGCAGAGGAGGAGGGGAGGGAGGAAGGAGAGGGGAGAAGAGGGAGGAGGGAAGAGGAGGAGGGGAGGACGGAGAGGAGGAGGGGAGGGAGGAAGAGGAGGAGGAAGGAAAAGGAAAAGAGGGAGGGAGGAGAGGATGAGGGGAGGGAGGAAGGAGAAGGGAGAAGAAAAAGGAGGGAAGAGGAGGAGAAGAAAAGAAGAGGATGAGGGGGAGAAAGGAGAGGAGGAGAGGGAGGAAGGAGAGGAGGAGGGGGAGGAAGGAGAGGAGGAGGGGGAGGAAGGAGAGGAGGAGGGGAGGGAGGAAGAGGAGGAGGAAGGAAGAAGAGGAGGGGGAGGAAGGAGAGGATGAGGGGAGGGAGGAAGGAGAGGGAAGAGGGAGGAGGGAAGAGGAGGAGGGGAGGAAGGAGAGGAGAGAAGAGGGAGGAGGGAAGAGGAGGAGGGGAGGGAGAAGGACAGAGAGAGAGCGAGAGCATGGAACAGTGGGTGAGTAGCAGAGAGAGAGAGAAGACAGGAGAGAGATGCCCAGATGGATAGATAGGTGATGGATGATACACAGATGACAGAAGATAGATAATAGATGACAGATGTGTGTGCATGTGTGCTCAGACATGTCCAACTCTTTGTGACCCACCCCATGGACTGTAGCCCACCAGGCCCCTCTCTCCATGGGGTTTTCTAGGCAAGAATACCAGAGTGGGCTGCTATTTCCTACTCCAGGAGATCTTCCTGATCCAGGGATCCAACCCAAGTCTCTTGTGTTCCCTGCATTGGCAGGCAGAGTCGTTACCACTAGTCCTACCTGGGAAGCCCAGAGTATAGACAGATAGATAATAGATGATAGATAGACAGATAGATAGATAGATAGGTGACAGGTAGATAGATAGTAAATTTTTATAACATTGTACATTGTTTGCACCTCCTTGTTCAGGTCCTATTAAGTCAATCTTATCTTTGTATTTCTTGGTTTCATTAGTCAGTCGATCCTATTTGAGAAAGACTGGCAATCATTTGCAATTGAAAGGTCTTGGCTTTTATAGCAAAGCTCTATATAAATATGTGTGCTGGTCTTTTTATTAATGTACAAAGGGGTCAAAATTAATCTCACAAGAAGGGCACAATTTGAAAAGTTTAAATGGGAAATCATTTATTTTAATTCTTCTCAGATTATTGGAAATGTTCTCTGCCTTAGAGGTTAGATACACTTGAATCATGCTATCTGCCCTTTACAAGATTGATATCTACAAAATAATGCCTTCAAAAATATGTCATATTGATCCATTTAATGAGAAATCTTGGTCAAGGGGCTACTGTGTTGAGGCTTCACTAATACAAGTACACCAACAGTCAAATATTGATATGTCTTTTACCCTTACAGATTTTATAGTTTGGTAGATGGAATAAAATCATGTAAAGTAGATGAATAAAATTATGATATGTATTAATGAAAACTACAACTATGTTTAGGATATTAGGATTTAATCTAATCAAGAAACTTAGGAAAACTTGACTTTTTATGACAGGTACATTTAAGTGAAGTGAAGTCCCCCAGTCATGTAGGACTCTCTGTGGCCCTATGGACTGTAGCCTGCCAGGCTCCTCTGTTCATAGGATTTTCCAGGTAAGAACACTGGAGTGGGTTGCCATTTCCTTCTCCAAGGATTTTCCTGGCCCAGGAATCAAACCCAGGTCTCCCACACTGCAGGCAGATTTTAACCATCTAAGCCACCAGGGAAGCTTGGGATATGAAGATTTAATCTAATCATGAAAATCAGGAAAACTTGACTTTTCTTGATGGGTATATTTAAGAGATAATTATAACTGATCTAAAGAAAGAAACAGCGCAACATTCTCTCCGAGGACATAAAACTGTCAAAATATAAATATTCAACACAGCAACCAAAGCATTAACGATGTAAAATTAAAACACTTCACTTAACCATTGGTAAATACGTTCTACAGCAAAATCTATATGCTTGCAAGGCATCTATGTTTATTTTCTTTACTTTTCTCAGCCTCATTGACCATGGTCAATATAAATAACTGAACTTATTTACATTAAAGCCTTTTCAATAAGAAATCAAAACCTAACGATGTTTCAAAAAGCAAGTGCTGAGATAATTCTTTCAAAAATATGTTCTAGATTCAGAAGGAAAGCAAACTAAGATTCCCTATTAATTCCCCAACTCTTAGAATCTGTAGATTATATACACACATATGCACACAATTTTAAACACATTACTTTACACCTAGAATATATCATATGAATTTTATCAACCAGGAGTATACATAAAAGAGGAAAGAATGAAGTTTATGGATTTCAAGCTTGAGCAAGAAATAAATTCTCATTATAAAGGTTCAGATTTTATAAATCACAATATAACCAAACCTATCATAGTATCATGTACCTATGGCTGAAATAATCCTAGTTTGGGTGTCAAAAGTCTAGGCAAATTTGGAATTTATAGAATTAAATATAATGTGGAAAATGTGAAACGAAAATAATTGAAAATTGTAAGTGTTTCAAAGTGTTAAATAGAGAGCAGTTCGGGGACCTTCTTGGTGGTCAGTGGTTAAGACTCTGCCCTCCAAAGCAAGGGTGTGTGATCTCCATTCCTGGTCAGGGGCT
The DNA here is from genome assembly GCF_032405125.1 of Capricornis sumatraensis. NCBI lineage: Eukaryota > Metazoa > Chordata > Mammalia > Artiodactyla > Bovidae > Capricornis > Capricornis sumatraensis. The sequence continues at coordinate 7,423,406 of NC_091089.1, read as the reverse complement.
AAGATCACACATGCCCTGGGGCCAAAACAGCCAACACATGAAACAGGAACAATACCATCACAAATTCAATGGATACTTTAAAAATGGTCCACATCAAAAAAAAATTATTTTTAAACTAGAGTGTACCTCACAGAGTGAATGTTTGCACGATGTGGAGAACACGAGGTTGGAAGAAAGAGACTAAGAAAGCTGATAAGAGATAGGAAATTTGAGTAAAAACCATCTGCATTTCTGTCCTGCTAAGAATTACGTGTCAGAGGGAGAGCCAGATGATTTTCTCTAGCAGTTTAGACTTTAAAAGGGTAAGACATTTATCTCACAATGTGGATTTTCTAAACACCTGCAAAAGGATCATCATTAAAGAAGGGATATTAGTCACTCAGTCCTGTCATGGACTGTAGCCCACCAGGCTCCTCTGTCCATGGGATTCTCCAGACAAGAATACTGGAGTGGGCAGCCTTTCCTTCTCTGGGGGATCTTCCCAATCCAAGGATCAAACCTGGGTGTCCTGCATTTAAGGCAGATTCTTTACCATCTGAGTCACAAGGGAAACCCTAAAGAAGGGATGGAGGGAGGTATAACAGGGAGAGGGAGTATTTAAGAGTAGAGAACTCAGAAAATGGCAGGGAGGAGTCAGTGAGGCAGCAGGTGTGACCTCAGTGCATATTCGTGGTCAGTCAGGTTGCAAGTGATACGAGTATGACTCAACAAGCAGGAAGCAAGTCTGTGCAATCAGGGGGACTGAACCCTGACAGGTAGACACAGAAGCTTTGCCCGATCCATCAGTTATCTTCAGGAAACCTCCAAACTGAAGCCCATGCTTCTGATGAAGGAAAACAGCACTCCAGATGAATCACAAGCACTAAATGCTTTAGGGGGAGGAGGAAAATTGATCGATGTGCAATTTTCAAGGATGCGGCTGCTCTATTTTAACATGGGAGGGGGCTGTAACTGAACATCAACATACTTTTCAGGACAGAAACCACCCACTCTGGAGTAGCCAATAATCCTTGAAGAAATTGTGAGGATGACAATTCCAGCATGTGAAGAATTACAACCCGGCCATCCTTTTAGAAGCTATATTCGCCTGAGTCTAGATCAATCTCACAAAGCAATTGCCTGTCTGGAGATATTTCTTATACAATAGCATGGTAATGCAGTAATCAATCAAAAATGCATAACTGCTGACAGCCCAACACCTGTGTTTTTAAGGTCTGCATTCAAAATCAGTGGCACATGGCACAATAAAGATATCTTGAGTGGATTGCTCTTAACTCTTGAATTACTTTACATATATCTATGTTACTAGTCACAGAGTATGGGGTATGGAAATGTTTGCAAGCTATGGTATAGGGAATAAAAATGGAAGTCATCAAACATTCAACTCTATGTCATTTTATGCTTTGAATCTTATATAAATATAGTTTGAGATTTACTTGAAACTCATCATGAATTTTTCAGAACTGAGTAACTTACATAGACTTGTGCCACGGAAATATTTTAATAATATAAGATGACAAAAGAAAGTTTTTGTGCATATCTAAGCCTCATCTTAACAGTTAAAAATCAAGTCCAATTCTTTGTTACAGAAAAAGGGTTGAGACTGTCAAAACACAGAAGCAACATTAGAATGAAATAAAACAACTTCCACTAGACATAATCAGGGAAAAAAGAGACAATATAAATGTGATAATTAGAATATGACTTTTCATGGGTGACAGCATTTCTAAGTTGCAGCCAAATCTAATTTTGTGCACTTTCAAATCTCTGCTCTAAATTGTCTGTATGAAGCAGACAAACATATTGGTGATTTGATAGAATTAAATATGAGCTAACCTGGTTTCTGAGAGTGTCAGAATTTAGACAGATACTCTACAAAATGACAAATACCTCTGAACATTGATAATGTTGACTTAGATCTTCCCATTACAGCAAGCAATCACTGTGCTTGAGTAAAACATTTTTGTAAACATGCATCTCCCCATCAGTAACAGGGATCCTGACCCCTTATATTCAGTGAAAGAGTAATTGTGTGAGAGAGAGATACAGAGAAAGAGAAATTCCAAGTGGAACCTAGAGTCTATGGATCCATCCAGCTACAGAGAACCTGTAATAGTCAAGGGTTCACATATTTGGACTTCCCGAAGCTCGTTGACTCTGCCTGGGTCTGACTACCCCTGAAACTAGGAAGAAAGAAGGAAGATGAATTTAGGCTTTTTAGGACAAAATGATGTCAACCACCGGTAATTATTCCAAAACATTTTCTTCAGTGCTAAATAATCAAGTAAGAATTTTAAATTATGTTCTATTGTAAGACAACCAGGATGGGTAATAGAAGCATCTATTAGTAAAAAATGAGCCAAAATGTCCTTTCTCCCTATAGTAAATATTATTATTCCATTTACTAGATGAGGAATCAGAGGCTCAAATTGTTAATGCAGCACTCTAAAAATCAAAGAATAAACAGCAGAAGCACATTCAGATGAAGACCTTAACTTCTGACTTTTCTGTGATTATGATGATAGATATACAGAAATCATTAGATAGATATGATCCTCACACACACATGCCTGTGGGTGATAAAATTAGACCTGAAATGAACTATCTTTGGACCAAATAACCGATTTCTTTTCATTCTTTCTGCTAACAGAATTAGCACTTGGAATCAGGAAAAAGATCTAATGAAATCAGGAAAAGAATTAGTGATAAACAAGGCACCACAGAAGCTTTGCCAATATGAATTTTGTGTTTCCTTCCAGTTCAAAAAGAGAAAAAAATGTAAAAAGAAGAAACCTATTCTTTCTGCCCTCTCTTATTTCTACCAGTAAAGACTGACCCCATTCTTTAAGAAGAGAAATTCAATTTTGCATTTTAAAAATGTCTCAGAAAGGGTGTCGCTGAAGGATGAGTAAACTTATCTAAAATTGTCACATCAGGCTTTCTGGCTTCAGGCCCCTGATGGCTCAGAATCTGCCTGCAATGTGAGAGAGCAGGGTTCGATCCCTGGGTTAGGAAGATCCCCTGGAGAAGGAAATGGCAACCCACTCTGGTATTCTTGCCTGGGAAATGTCATGGATGGAGGAGCCTGGCAGGCTACAGTCCAGCAGGTCACAGAGTCAGACATGACTAAACAACAACAACAACAACAACATGAGAAGCCACACACAAGCGAGGAGGTGGAGCAGAGTGCTGGGGTGATGGAAGGTCTACACCGTCTGATCCCACCTTGCAGGAGGCTTGGCAGATTTTGTGAGTGGCTGTTTCAATGGACCAAGAAGAGTTCTGGGGGCAGCTGATGGGTTGGCCCAGGAGTCCGCTGCACCTGTGCCCTGGGCATCCTGGATCTTGGCAGGCTCCTCCTGTCCCTCCCTGGAATTTCAGAGCCTGAAAGCATCACTCCGCCTCACTGTTATTGTGAAGGTTGAGATCCTTGTGGTTCCAGCGAGTCCTGGTGCATGAAATAATTTTCCTGCCTTGCATTACTGCCAAGAGGTTAAGATAGTAATGAGAATGAAAATATTATTGTGTGATAGGAACAGATACTTAAAAAAATTTTTTTTGGCCACACCACACAGCATATGAGATCTTAGTTACCCAACCAGAATTCGAACCTGAGTCCCTTGCATTGGAAGCATGGAGTTTTAACCACTAGACCATCAGGAAAGTCCTGATAATTATAATTTTTTTTTAATAAAAGAGCAACTTATTGGCTTTTATGTCTTCACTGAAGAACTGAAAACCCTAGGGAGCATCATCTAAAATCTTGAAAATGGACAGTGAATGTAATGAGGTAATTAGTAATAAAATTAATATGCAAAAATCAATATTAAAAATGAAACAACCTTTAAAATAGAATTAAATTAAAAATCCCACTTACAATAGTAAAGAAAACACATTGAAAATAAAGATTGTCTTACAAAATGAAAAAATAAAAAACCCACAAAACTACCACATTAGCTAAATTTACTGAGCACTCATTGCCAGGAAATAGTCTATATCGAAACAACTTACACAAATAAAATTTTAAAACCTTTTGTTTGAATCAAAATAAAGATGTAAATAAATTTTAAAGCATAGCTTGCTCTTGGAGCTGATGAAATGAAACTAACAATTATCTCCTAATTGTGCTTAACATTTAATAGGATAACAATTTAACTAAACAGGGTTTGTTTGTTTTGTTGTTGTTGTTCTTTTTTTTTTTTCTTGAGGGTATCAAATTAATTTGCTTTTCTGGAAGAAAGAACAAATGAGAAGAGACAGAAAAAGTTCAAGAAATTTTCAGTAACAGAGAAACTTTTTTTCTACCATGTTTTCTTTTTTAAAGGTAGAGTAACTTTAAAAATTTAACTCAGATGACCATTATATCTACTACTGAGGGCAGGAATCCCTCAGAAGAAATGGAGTAGTCATCATGGTAAACAAAAGAGTCTGAAATGCAGTACTTGGATGCAATCTCACAAACGACAGAATGATCTCTGTTCATTTCCAAGGCAAACCATTCAATATCACAGTAATCCAAGTCTATGCCCCAACCAGTAATGCTGAAGAAGCTGAAGTTGAATGGTTCTATGAAGACCTACAAGACCTTTTACAACTAACACCCAAAAAGATGTGCTTTTCATTACAGGGGACTAGAATGCAAAAGTAGGAAGTCAAGAAACACATGTAGTAACAGGCAAATTTGGCCTTGGAATGCAGAATGAAGCAGGGCACAGACTAATAGAGTTTTGCCAAAAAAATGCACTGGTCATAGCAAACACCCTCTTCCAACAACACAAGAGAAGACTCTACACATGGACATCAACAGATGGTCAACACCAAAATCAGAATGATTATATTCTTTGCAGTCAAAGATGGAGAAGCTCTATACAGTCAACAAAAACAAGACCAGAAGCTGACTGTGGCTCAGATCATGAGCTCCATATTGCCAAATTCAGACTTAAATTGAAGAAAGTAGGGAAAACCACTAGACCATTCAGGTATGACCTAAATCAAATCCCTTATGATTACAGAGTGGAAGTGAGAAATAGATTTAAGGGACTAGATCTGATAGATAGAGTGCCTGATGAACTATGGACTGAGGTTTGTGACATTGTACAGGAGACAGGGATCAAGATCATCCCCATGGAAAAGAAACGCAAAAAAGCAAAATGGCTGTCTGGGGAGGCCTTACAAATAGCTGTGGAAACAAGAGAAGCAAAAAGCAAAGGAGAAAAGGAAAGATATAAGCATCTGAATGCAGAGTTCCAAAGAATAGCAAGAAGAGATAAGAAAGCCTTCTTCGGTGATCAATGCAAAGAAATAGAGGAAAAGAAGAGAATAGGAAAGACTAGAGATCTCGTCAAGAAAATTAGAGATACCAAGGGAACATTTGATGCAGAGATGGGCTCGATAAAGGACAGAAATGTTCTGGACCTAACAGAAGCAGAAGATATTAAGAAGAGGTGGCAAGAATACACAGAAGAACTATACGAAAAAGATCTTCATGACCCAGATAATCACGATGGTGTGATCACTCATCTAGAGCCAGACATTCTGGAATGTGAAGTCAAGTGGGCCTTAGAAAGCATCACTACGAACAAAGCTAGTGGAGGTGATGGAATTGCAATTGAGCTATTTCAAATCCTGAAAGATGATGCTGTGAAAGTGCTGAACTCAATATGCTAGCAAATTTGGAAAACGCAGCAGTGGTCACAGGACTGGGAAAGATCAGTTTTCATTCCAATCCCAAAGAAAGGCAATGCCAAAGAATGCTCACACTACTGCACAATTGCACTCATCTCACATGCTAGTAAAGTAATGCTCAAAATTCTCCAAGCCAGGCTTCACCAATACGTGAACTGTGAACTTCCTGATGTTCAAGCTGGTTTTAGAAAAGGCAGAGGAACCAGAGATCCAATTGCCAACATCCACTGGATCATGGAAAAAGCAAGAGAGTTCCAGGAAAACATCTATTTCTGCTTTATTGACTATGCCAAAGCCTTTGACTATGTGGATCACAATAAACTGTGGAAGAATCTGAGAGAGATGGGAATACCAGACCACCTGACCTGCCTCTTGAGAAATATGTATGCAGGTCAGGAAGCAACAGTTAGAACTGGACATGGAACAACAGACTGGTTCCAAATAGGGAAAGGAATACATCAAGGCTGTATACTGTCATCCTGCTTATTTAACTTCTATGCAGAGTACATCATAAGAAACGCTGGACTGGAAGAAACACAAGCTGGAATCAAGATTGCCGGGAGAAATATCAATAACCTCAGATATGCAGACTACACCACCCTTAGGGCAGAAAGTGAAGAGGAACTAAAAAGCCTCTTGATGAAAGTGAAGGTGGAGAGTGAAAAAGTTGGCTTAAAGCTCAACATTCAGAAAACGAAAATCATGGCATCTGGTCCCATCACTTCATGGGAAATTGATGGGGAAATGGTGGAAACAGTGTCAGACTTCATTTTTGGGGGCTCCAAAATCACTGCAGATGGTGACTGCAGCCATGAAATGAAAAGACGCTTACTCTTTGGAAGAAAAGTTATGACCAACCTAGACAGCATATTCAAAAGCAGAGACATTACTTTGCCGACTAAGGTCTGTCTAGTCAAGGCTATCATTTTTCCAATAGTCATGTATGGATGTGAGAGTTGGACTGTGAAGAAGGCTGAGCGCTGAAGAACTGATGCTTTTGAACTGTGGTGCTGGAGAAGACTCTTGAGAGTCCCTTGGACTGCAAGGAGATTCAACCGGTCCATTCTGAAGGAGATCAGCCCTGGCATTTCTTTGGAAGGAATGATGCTAAAGCTGAAACTCTTGTACTTTGACCACCTCATGAGAAGAGTTGACTCATTGGAAAAGACTCTGATGCTGGGAGGGATGGGGGGCAGGAGGAGAAGGGGACGACAGAGGATGAGATGGCTGGATGGCATCACGGACTCGATGGACGTGAATCTGAGTGAACTCCGGGAGTTGGTGATGGACAGGGAGGCCTGGCGTGCTGTGATTCATGGGGTCCCAAAGAGTTGGACACACCTGAGCGACGGAACTGAACTGAACTGAACTTTAAAAAGGGCTTCCTTGTTGGCTCAGCAGTCAGAATTTGCCTGCAGTGCAGGTTCAATCCCTGGATGGGGAAAATCCGTGGAGAAGGAAACAGTAACCCACTCCAGTATTCTTGCCTAGGAAATCCCACGGACAGAGGAGCTGGCTGGGGCTACAGTCAGTGGAGTCACAAAAGAGCTGGACAGGACTAAACAACAACAACTTTTAAAAGCTGATAAGTGTGGAAGGATGAAAGAATAGTGCATTATAGCAGCATAGACAAAATGGGAGCTAAGTGAGAATTATCCTATTTATTTATTGCTGTAAGACTTCACCTTGAAAGTTCCAGCAACAAATTTGCAATTGGGGCAGGGCTCCAAGGGGCAGCTGCCTTCTCTCTGCTCCTTCTGGTATCCCGGGCATGTGACTAGCCTGGAGGCTGGAGTCACCTAAAGGTGTTCCTGCTCAGTGTCTGGCCTCGGACTGGGGAGACTCAGACTGCTGGGGGCTGTTACACCTGAGTGCCCTCATACATTTCTCCATCTTTGCCTGTGATCTCACCACTTATCTTCTCCACTGATGGGTGTAGGATGCTTGGGCTGACTTTGGAGTTCATGACTCCCAAGGTACATTAGCCCAGGAAGGAGCTCTATTGTATTTTGTGACTGAACTTCAGAAGCCACTCAGTGTCACTCCTGCCATATTCTACCAGCCACATTGGATACACAGGTGTTCTCAGTTTGAAGGGGAGGAAACACAGACCCATCTTTCAATGGAGGAGAGTCACTGTCATGTAGAAAGAAGATGTTAGAGAGTGGAATTATATTGGTGTTGCTGCTAAGTCGCTTCAGTTGTGTCCAACTCTGTGCAACCACAGAGATGGCAGCCCACCAGGCTCCCCCATCCCTGGGATCCTCCAGGCAAGAACACTGAAGTGGGTTGCCATTTCCTTCTCCAATGCATGAAAGTGAAAAGTGAAAAGTGGAAGTGAAGTCGCTCAGTCGTGTCTGACTCCTAGCTACCCCCTGGACTGCAGCCTACTAGGCTCCTCCGTCCATGGGATTTTCCAGGCAAGAGTACTGGAGTGGGGTGCCATTATATTGGTGTGGTTACCACTGAAACATAAAATCTGTCACGGACATGTGTGACCAATTTGATAATTTCAGATCAGTGAAGAAAGGTATACAATAACCAGTGTGTCTAGCTACAGAAAAAGAAAAAAAGAGGCTCCTTGTTCATTAATAAGTATAAAGACTGACAGCAAAATAATGTTCACATCAAATAGCTAAAATTAAATAAAAGGAAATCTTCAACATACAAGAAGTAACTTAGATAAATTTATTTCTAGTTCTGAAGCGACCATGACTTTTCTAAGAAGACATGAAATCCATAAAAAGATAAAATTGTCTCCATATCAATTAAATCTTATATAAAGAAGTTAAAATAGCTAAAACAAAATGAAACAAGACACTGAGAGAGGTTTTTAAAAAAGTAAGACAAAGCATTTATATCCTTACTTTACAAAAAAGTTCACAAAAATATTTTTTAAAATGTACAAAGTAAAAAATTTTGTAAGGGATACAAGCAATTATTTCACAGAAGATAGAAAAAAATTGGAAATTGCCAGAAAATATAGGGAAAGTACTGAAAACCATTCATAATCTAAGAAATGCATATCAAAAATCAAAGACTGCATTTTGCTACAAAGACGTTCTTAAGTGTATCCATGTATTTTTTAAAGAGCAGAAGTAATTTCAAGGTGGTTGTATAGTATTTGTTCATCTATGTATAAGACCAAACTTCTTTCTTGCTTTTTTGCCCAGGTGAAATATTATTTCACACTGAAAGGACACTGAATATTGCCACATTTGACATGTGAATTGAAGGTTATTTAGATACTAGGGGAGGAAGTCACGAATATTTACATGGAAAATTCTAGTTTGCATAATCTGAGAATAAAATTTGGGTGCTATAGAAAATGTTCAGACGGATAGAAAATTCAGGCAGTTTCAAATCTCGAGACTTTCAAAGTTTTAGTCCCTGTAACAGTCAATGGAAAGCACAGAGAAGAATAAAGCTGAGTTTGTTCATGAGACTAAAATGCTGTGATAGTAAATGTAGATTGCCAGTAAGAGAAGTTGAGGTTGAAAACATCTGTGTCATTGTTAACTCTGAGCAGCTGGTATTGAAGAGCTTCTTTTGTTATTCATTTCTGTAATGTGTATATCCTTAGATTTAAATAACAAAAATAGATGATTATGATGATAGATAGATAAATATGCCCCTCCCACATGCATGCCTGTGGGTGACAAAATTAACCCTGAAATGAATTATCTTTGGATCAAATAATTAATTTCTTTTCATTCTTTCTGTTAACAGAATTAGCACTTGGAATCAGGAAAAAGATCTAATGGAATCAGGAAAAAGATCTATTGAAACCAGGAAAAGATCTAGCGATAAACACGGCACCACAGAAGCTTTGCCAATGTGAATTTTGTGTTTCCTTTCAGTTCAAAAAGAGGAAAAAAATGTAAAAAGAAGACACCTATTCTTTCTGCCCTCTCTTATTTCCACCAGTAAAGACTGGCCCCATTCTTTAAGATGAGAAATTCAATTTTGCATTTTAAAAATGTCTTAGAAGGCCTGCCATTGAAGGATGGTTAAACTTATCTAAAAGTGTCATATCAGGCTCACCGGCTTCAGCTCCCAGGTGTCTCAGACGGTAAAAAATCTGCCTGCGCTGCGGGAGAGCAGGGTTCAGTTCCTGGGTCAGGAAGATCCCCTGGAGAAGGAAATGGCTAACCACTCCAGTATTCTTGCCTGGAGAATCCCATGGACAGAGGAGCCTGACAGACTAAAATTCATGGGGTCACAAAGAGTCAGACATGAGTTAGCAACTAATGTTTCCTTGTAAAAAGTAAAACTGTCTACTTATAGGATATTTTTACTTGCATAGGATCATCTCTTGAACATCTCTATTATATCTTGATTTGTAATGCATTTCTTTTTTGTCATTTACTTCATTTCCTATGAGCATATTCTGTATTTTTTGCATCTTTCCCTGACTTCTTCCCTGGTGGCTCAGAGGTTAAAGCGTCTACCTGAAATGCGGAAGACCTGGGTTTGATCCCTGGGTCGGGAAGATCCTCTGGAGAAGGAAATGGCAACCCACTCCAGTATTCTTGCCTGCAGAATCCAATGGACAGAGGAGCCTGGTGGGCTACAGTTCAGGGGGTCGCAAAGAGTCGGACATGACTGAACGACTTCACTTTCACTGAATTCTTCATTTGGATGTTTGCATAATAATTTTTAAACTTGAGTGATTATTTATTTAACTTATACACCTAAAACTCTAAATTTCCACAGTATCTTCTTGAACTATATCACTGAAGTTTTGATTGGTAGCATTTTTGTTGCCTTTCAGTGCTATCTTGTGGAAGAAATGTTTGAGCTCCTCATCTTGTAAGTAAGCAGAGAAATGTTAGCCGAGCGGCTTATTCAGCCCAATTCAGTGAAAACACAGAAATCCAGGTCTTAGCTAATGCTCATCTACTAAGATGCCTTAATGTAATTCCAGAGGAAATGCCTTCTGTCAAATGCTGAGTCCCCAGAAGCCTTCAAAAACACATTAATCAAGAAAAACTGAGCTTATTAGATTTGTTGCAGTAAGAGAGAACACTACTTGACAGAATCTAAATAGTGTCTCATATTGAGGAAATTAAGGAAGAAAATTTGCAAGGATTCAGGATCTAGGCTGGACAGTTCTTTCCAGTCTGGCATCTAGTTGGGTTTGGGCAGAGTTTAAAACACCCTGTAACTTCAATGTTATTTCTTATTTATTTTGTGAGACAGTCTGAAGTTTGGTTTTCTTTTGGAGTTCAAGTGTAACCTTAAATTTCAGTTATTGATTTCTGGCCAATTACACTCTAATCAAAGAAGCTAACTTCTTGTGTGACCCTTATTTTATAAAAACAGCTTAAGATTTGTGGCCTATTGGGTATGCAGTTTCTGTCATTTGATGCTTGGGAAAATTTTACATCCTCTAACTTGGCAATATATAGTCAAGTTGCATGTTGTTTACATATTCTTTAACCTTAAGTACTTTTTGCCAGTTTTAAAAATTATCTACAATAATGGTGAATTTGTCAGTCTCTTCTTATGGAGATGATAGCCCTCTGTATTTTGATACAATGATACCTCTATGTATTTTTGTCGTTATTTTTTCTTTTGTCTTTATTTTCATTAGTTCCTCAATTTCTCATTTTTCCCTCATAATGTTTTATATACTTTTTTATGTTTCCCAACAATTGCTTGTAACTTATAAATTCTACCTTGATTCTTAATGGACTTAATCTTGAAATTTTGCTATGCATGCTTAAATTATTGAGGGCTAAAATGATTCATTATTTCTACTCTCCTTTTTTAAATTTATTTTTAATTGGAGGAAAATAATTTTACAATATTGTGTTGGTTTCTGCCATATAACACAAATCTGTCATAATTATATATATACATATCCTCTCCATATATATATATAGAAATATATCCTTTCCTCTTTACTCTCCTTTTAAATGAATCAAGAATATTAAAGTTATCTTATTCTAAATTTCTCATTCAAGTTCACCTACCTTAAAATTAGGATGCTGTTGTTCAGTTGCTAAGTCATGTCCAACTCTTTGCAAACCCATGGACTGCAGCATGCCAAGCTTCCCTGTCCTTCACTATCTCCCAGAATTTGCTCAAACTCATATTCATTGAGTCAGTGATGCCATCCAGTCGTCTCATTCTCTGTCATCCCCTTCTCTTCTTGTCCTCAGTCTTTCCCAGCATCAGGGTCTTTCCAATAAGTGGGCTCTTTGTATCAAGTGGTCAAAGTACTAGAGCTTCAGCTTCAGCATCAATGCTTCTGATGAATATTCAGGGTTGATTTCCTTTAGGATTGACTGATTTGATCTCCTTGCTGTATGAGAGACTCTTAAGAGTCTTCTCCAGCATCTAAAAAATTGGGGTGAAGTCTTTATAAATTCTATGTCTTATTACTAATGTAATGTTTGATATTATAAGGTATTTCCTTTCTTTCATTTTTTTTTAACATGTATTATAGGAGGCAATTGGGAGAAACCTCATTTAGGCATGTCAACCAGTTCTCATCTAGAAATAAATCACTAATTTAAAATCTTTTTCCTTGTCTCCAAAGATGCAGCATCGTAAGTGCCTATGTCCCTATGTGTATCATAGGTGTCCCTATACACCTATGTGTAGCATAGGTGTAATGCGGTAGGAATTGATACCAAGTCCAGATAAGAACAGGACTTGTTGTCTTTAAGAGCTCAAATCTGTATTGCCACATTTTTTCATTTAAGTTTAAAATTTTAATGAGTGTGAAATGTGAGCTGTAGTGATTTCTACTTTGTACAAATTATATACAATCTTTGAATATTTTCAAAGTTGAAATTTATTTTTCTAGTTTAATTTTGAGTTGCTGTCTTTAAAACAAATGAATGACTCAAAACATAAACATTAATGGAACAATCTATTAGAAGTCAAATGTATAACTTTTGCCAGTATTTTGCTTTTAGCATTTGTCTGCTGTTTTTGTCACTAAGTCATGTCTGACTCTTGGCCACCCTGTGGACTGTAGCCCACCAGGCTTCTCTGTCCATGGGATTTCGCAGGCAAGAATACTGGAGTGGGTTGCCGTTTTCTTCTTCAGGGGACCTTCCTGACCCAGGGATCAAACCTGTGTCTCTTATATTTCAGGCAGATTCTTTACCACTGAGCCACTAGGAAAGATCAAAGACTGGTAACCAGTCCTTTTGTTCCTTGATAAAGTAACCCATTCCTATCCAAATGTAAATATTTTGGTTGTTATTTCAGTATGTGCAGTATCTCAGATAACCAGAGTTTAATAAAATATGACTGTCAAGGCATGAGTTATTCTTCATCAAATACGTACCTCCCCTTCAATCCCTCTGGCTTCATGGGAAACCATAAGGAGTTTAAACAACAAAACAGGCTAGTGGATCAAGGAATAAAAGCCAAGAGAATTTGAGAACAGACTGTCATTCAGTCAGGATTCAAGGACAGAACTCAAGTCTAAATAGAAAAAGCGATGCTGCCTTAAGAATCAAGGAGTTAGTTGCCATTTAACTATGTAAACCAATGTAATAGCTCCAAGGAACCAAAGAATCAAAGTGCAGAAGTCTAGGCAGATATAGAAACTGTTGAATAAAAAGGGCATACTTCTTATCCTGCAGGAATTTGGAGAAACTTGCAGTTATCTCAGTGAAAGCAGCCACTAGCTTCTGATTATTCTGAATTCAATAAGAATTTCATGTGAGAGGCCCTTGTCAACATGGAAAATATTGATCTAGTGGAATTTAATTAATTAATAGGGCAAAAGTGGAGATAATTGAAGCAACACCTGTAGCTCTTTGAAATACGTGAAGACATTTTATGATCATTACCAAAATAAGCTTGTCATACAAAGCAGAAGATATTCAAAATAATCTGTTCTTGATGTCAACAGGCTAAGTTTGCTTTTGCTGGGCTTCAGAATAAGACATCTAGTGATTTTATTTTTCCCAAGCATGATTAGCTTCACAAATGTCAGCTGTTAGGAATTAGAGAGTTACTTGATATCCAGATGTAACCGGGCCCGGGCAACACATTCTAGAAATTAACAAAATTTTTCACTTAGATTAAAAAGAAACTTTTGGAACAATGTTTGAAGGCCCAAAAGGTTTTAATACAACAGATGGACTGAGAATATGTTTCTGTGTCAGAAGATGATTTACTCTGTGTGTGTTGACCTTTTCCTTAATTAGTGGTTTAAATGGTTTTACTTCATGAAGTAAATAAACTCAAGGGTGAGTGTTATTTTGTTACAGTAAAGTCTTTAAAATACCTTAACTGTTGGAACTAGTGTTTGAGTATTGAGTATTTGAGTATCATTACAATGACACTCCATTCCAGTACTCTTGCCTGGAAAATCCCATGGATGGAGGAGTCTGGTAGGCTGCAGTCCATGGGGTCGCTGAGGGTTGGACACAACTGAGCGTCTTCACTTTCACTTTTCACTTTCATGCATTGGAGAAGGAAATGGCAACCCACTCCAGTGTTCTTGGCTGGAGAATCCCAGGGACGGCAGAGCCTAGCGGGCTGCCTTCTATGGTGTCGCACAGAGTTGGACACGACTGAAGCGACTTAGCAGCAGCAGCAGCAGCACTCAAAACCTATTTGCATGGCAATCACTATTGCAGTAGATTGTTTCAAATACAGATGTCAGAATGTCTAATAAGAGACTCTTGAGAGTCCTTTGGACTGCAAGGAGATCCAACCAGTCCATTCTAAAGGGGATCAGTCCTGGGTGTTCATTGGAACGAATGATGCTAAAGCTGAAACTCCAGTACTTTGGCCACATCATGCAAAGAGTTGACTCATTGGAAAAGACTCTGACACTGGGAGGGATTAGGGGCAGGAGGAGAAGGGGACGACAGAGAGTGAGATGGCTGGATGGCATTACCGACTCGATGGACGTGAGTTTGAGTAAACTCCGGGAGTTGGTGATGGACAGGGAGGCCTGGCGTGCTGCGATTCATGGGGTCGCAAAGAGTCGGACACGACTGAGCGACTGACCTGACCTGACCTGACCTGACTCAAAACCTATTTGCATGGCAATCACTATTGCAGTAGATTGTTTCAAATACAGATATCAGAATGTCTAATAAGACATGTAACATGTTTTTCTCTTAAAATTATCTCAATACTAATAAGATAATTTTACTCAGACTGAGCACAGTACTTACATTCATGTTAATGTAAAGCAAAATGCAGATGCTTTATATTTCATCATGGAAGTTAATCCATTTTTAACAAATGCTTAAAAAGTCTCCAGAAAATGTGTAGTTACATAACACCTTTGATGTTCTTTGGTCTCTAAGTTGTGTCCGACTCTTCTGCGACCCCATCGACTGGAGCCTGTCAGGCTCCCCTGTCTCCGTGGGATTCCCCAGGCAAGAATACTGGAGTGGGTTGCCATTTCCTTCTCCAGGGGATCTTCGCAACCCAAGGAAGGAACCTGTGTCTCCTGCACTGGTAGGTAGATTCTTTACCACTGAGCCACCAGGAAAGCTCACAGAACACCTTTAGCTCTTGTCATATATAAACATCTACCTTTAGTGAATTCGGCTTCCCTGGTGGTTCAGAAGCAAAGAATCTGCCTGCAATGTGGAAAACTTGGGTTTGATCACTGGGTTGAGAAGATTCCCGGGAGGAGGGCAGGGCAACCCATTCCAGTATTCTTGCCTGGGGGATCTCAGGGCGGAGGAGCTTGGTGGGCTGCAGTCCCTGAGGTTACAGAGAGTCGGACACAACTGAGCAACTAAGCACACAAGCACAATGTATCACACAGGCAGAACACTGAGCCCAGGGCTCAGCACAGTACTCTGTTCATAATTTAGCTAACACAATTATAATTACAGTCAACACTCTGCTGTCCAGAAAGGATAAAATAAATGTGCCTCATATTATAATACAAATCAGCTTTTAAAAATTTTAAAGCAAAGAATTTCAATGACACAGTCTCTAGAGATCACCATCCTGGAATATAGATTAAGGCACAGAAGATTAGCCCATTCGAGTTCAGTGCAGTCGCTCAGTCATGTCTGACTCTTTGCCACTCCATGGACTGCAGCACACCAGGCTTCTCTGTCGATCACCAACTCCTGGAGTTTACCCAAACTCATGTCCATTGCATTGATGATGCCATTCAACCATCTCATCTTCTGTCATCCCGTTCTCCTCCCAACTTCAATCTTTCCCAACATCAGGGTCTTTTCCAATGAGTCAGTTCTTCACATCAGGTGGGCAAAGTATTGGAGTTTCAGCTTCTGCATCAGTCCTTCTAATGAATATTTAGGATTGATTTCCTTTAGGATGGACTGGTTGGATCTCCTTGCAGTCCAAGGGACTCTTAAGAGTCTTCTTCAACACCACAGTTCAAAAGCATCGATTCTTCGGTGCTGAGCTTTCTTTATATTCCAGCTCTCACATGCATACGTGACTACGAGAAAAACCATAGCTTTGACTAGATGGACTTTTGTTGGTAAAGTAATGTCTCTGCTTTTTAAGCTCTCTCTCTCTCTCTCTTTTTTTAAATAGGCAGCTCCCCTGGTGGCTCAGATAGTAAAGTATCTGCCTTCAATGCAGGAAACCTGGGTTCCATCCCTGGGTTTGATCCCTGGGTCTGGAAGATCCCCCTGCAGAAGGAAATGGCAACCCATTCCTATATTCTTGCCTGGAAAATTCCATGGACTGAGGAGCCTGGTAGGCTACAATCCATGGGGATGCAAAGAGTTGGACATGACTGAGCAAGTTCACTTTCTGCTTTTAAATATGCTGTCTAGTTTGGTCATACCTTTTCTTCCAGGGAGCAAGTGTCTTTTAATTTCATGGCTGTAGTCACCATCTACAGTGATTTTGGAGGTTAAGAAAGCCATAAAGAAATATGAGAAAGCTGAGTGCCAAAGAATTGATGCTTTTGAACTAGGGTGTTGGAGAAGACTCTTGTGAGTCCCTTGGACCGCAAGGAGATCCAACTAGTCCATCTTAAAGGAAATCAGTCCTGAATATTCGTTGGAAGAACTGATGCTAAAGCTGAAACACCAGTACTTTGGCCACCTGATGCAAATAACTGACTCATTGGAAAATACCCTGATGCTGGGAAAGATTAAAGCAGGAGGAGAAGGGGATGACAGAGGATAAGATGGTTGGATGGCATCACCGACTTGATTCACATGAGTTTGAGTCTATGAAGGGCAGGGAAGCCTGGTGTGTGGCAGTCCATGGGGTCACAAGAGTCAGACATGGCTGAGTGACTGAACTGAATGGAACGTTGACTTGATCTAAGACATAATCAAGGTTTGTACGCTGAATCTGGTTTTTATGTTTGGCCATTTAGAGAGTCTTAATCTACAAAATTCACCCAATGTTTTCCCTGACAATGTATTTTGAAAGGCAAGGTTATTCTAAATTGTTTTTTATTCCAGTGTTCTAGGTGTGTTTATGTCTCTCAGGATTGCTTTTCAGATCAACAAGGATTCCTCAACAATACTTGGTAATTGTTTGTTCTTTTTAAGTAGTACATAAAGAAGTCTATCATCTGGAAGATGCTGGCCATGCCAAGGTTGCTCACTTGGTTACCATGGTGATCACAGGCTCTCCCCAAGTACAGGTAAATGTTTCCCTTTGTTGTTAATGACTAAAACCTTGTAGGTAATTGGGTCCCACTTGAATAACTTTTTCAACCATCTCTCTTCCTGTCTTTTACTATCTGTTGATGGTTTTCACCAGAATCAGTTTTTGTATTGGTGGCCCTGTGATGATTTCTCTCATCTATCTTTACTTCTGCATTAAATAGCTGAAATTACTTCTATAGAGCTGAAATTATTTATATATTTTAAATTATATTTTAAAGGAGAAAAGGAAAGATATACCCATTTGAATGCAGAGTTTCAAAGAATAGCAAGGAGAGATAAGAAAGCCTTCCTCAGTGATCAATGAAAACAAACAGAGGAAAACAATAGAATGGGAAAGACTAGAGATCTCTTCAAGAAAATTAGAGATACCAAGGGAACATTTCATGGAAAGATGGGCTCGATAAAGGACAGAAATTGTATGGACCAACAGAAGCAGAAGATATTAAGAAGAGGTAGCAAGAATACACAGAAGAACTATACAAAAAAGATCTTCACAACCCAGATAATCACAATAGTGTGATCACTCACCTAGAGCCAGACATCCTGGAATGTGAAGTCAAGTGGGCCTTAGAAAGCATCACTACAAAGTTAGTCGACGTGATGGAATTCCAGTTGAGCTATTTCAAATCCTGAAAGATGATGCTGTGAAAGTGCTACACTCAATATGCCAACAAATTTGGAAAACTCAGCAGTGGCCACAGGACTGGAAAAGGTCAGTTTTCATTCCAATCCCAAAGCAATGCCAAAGAATATTCAAACTACCACACAATTGCACTCATATCACATGCTAGTAAAGTAATGCTCAAAATTCTCTAAGCCAGGCCTCAACAAGTACATGAAACATGAAATTCCAGATGATCAAGCTGGTTTTAGAAAAGGCAGAGGAACCAGAGATCAAATTGCCAACATCAGCTGGATCATGGAAAAAGCAAGAGAGTTCCAGAAAAACATCTATTTCTGCTTTATTGACTATGCCAAAGCCTTAGACTGTGTGAATCACAACAAACTGTGGAAAATTCTGAAAGAGATGGGAATACCAGACCACTTGACCAGCCTCTTGAGAAACCTATATGCACGTCAGGAAGCAACAGTTAGAACTGGACATGGAACAACAGACTGGTTCCAATAGGAAAAGGATACATCAAGGCTGTATATTGTCACCCTGCTTATTTAACTTCTATGCAGAGTACATCATGAGAAACGCTGGGCTGGAGGAAGCACAAGCTGGAATCAAGATTGTCAGGAGAAATATCAATAACCTCAGATATGCAGATGACACCACCCTTATGGCA
This sequence comes from Capricornis sumatraensis, assembly GCF_032405125.1. Lineage (NCBI taxonomy): Eukaryota > Metazoa > Chordata > Mammalia > Artiodactyla > Bovidae > Capricornis > Capricornis sumatraensis. Next base: position 7,404,820 of record NC_091089.1, on the reverse strand, counting down.
CAAAGTGAAGAATTAAAGAGTCTCTTGATGAAAGTGAAAGAGCAGAGTAAAAAAGTTAGCTTAAAGCTCAACATTCAGAAAACTAAGATCATGGCATCCTGTCCCATCACTTCATGGGAAATAGATGGGGAAACAGTGGAAACAGTGGCTATGTTTTTCTGGGCTCCAAAATCACTGCAGATGGCAATTGCAGCAATGAAATTAAAAGACACTTACTCCTTGGAAGGAAAGTTATGACCAACCTAGACAGCATATTAAAAAGCAGAGGCATTACTTTGCCAACAAAGGTCCATCTAGTCATGGCTATGGTTTTTCCAGTGGTCATGTGTGGATGTGAGAGTTGGACTATAAAGAAAGCTGAATGCTGAAGAATTGATGCTTTTGAACTATGGTGTTGGAGAAGACTCTTGAGAGTCCCTTGGACTGCAAGGAGATACAACCAGTCCATCCTAAAAGAGATCAGTCCTGGATGTTCATTGGAAAGACTGATGTTGAGGTTGAAACTCCAATACTTTGGCCACCTCATGCAAAGAGCTGACTCATTGGAAAAGCCCCTGATGCTGGGAAAGATTGAGGGCAGGAGGAGAAGGGGAAAACAGAGGATGAGATGGTTGGATGGCATCATTGACTCAATGGACATGGATTTTGGTGTACTCCGGGAGTTGTTGATGGACAGCGATGCCTGGTGTGCTGTGGTTCATGGGGTCGCAAAGAGTTATACATGACTGAGTGACTGAACTGAATTGAATTTTTATAGAGAATTGTTTTCTTTTTCTCCCCTTCTCTTTTTTTTGTATGGTATTAATTTCATTAACAGTCTAAATTGTCTTCTACTCTCAATAAACATGCTTTTTATTGTTCTATAACAAAGAGCAAGGTTTTTCAGTACTCAAGTGATTTTACTTGAAATTTCCCCACTGAAGCGACCATGAGGTACTTGACAGTATGACTCAGGGGAGTCAGTTTTAAAAAAAAAATCACAAATTACTGGTTGTGTATAGTAATTTAAGGGAAATTTTTAAACAGACTTACTGAGACAAACAGATCCTTTAAAAGGACTGTGAATCATGAGCTGCTAAAATTCAGACAAACATTACTTAAACAATTCAAAATGTTCAGTTATTTGCTTGTTGTGTTTAAATATATTTATAGGGACATCTCACCCACTGAGTTACCTCCGTTGTTTCCAACAATGAACTTCCTGGATTTGAGTTTTCCAAATTAATGGTACAAAGTCCTGATGTTTCTGAAAACTTCAAATAGAAAAAGTTGTGAACACTAAAGCAATGTCAATATATTTAACAACAAAATTGGTACAACAAAAGTACATTAAAACTCTTTCCTTCACTGTTTAATTTGTAGTTTTGCTCTTGCAATAATTTTAAAATAAATTTTAATTATTTAGATAAAATAATACATTCTAGTGGCACAAAATTAGATAGGAAATCTCCTTCTCACCTCCTTCCACAGACATTTAACCATTCAGTTATCTCTCCAAAGACCTTGGATATCTTGAGTATTGACTGTGTACACAAATCTAAATGTATTTGTATGAATATGTATAAATACGTGGACACACACACTTCTGTTATTTTTCACAAATTATAGCAAACAACTGAGTGACTAACACTGACACTGATAGCAAACTGTACATAATTATCTGTGTCTCACTCGTTTAGTTATCAGTATATTTTAGAAATTCTATGAGAGAATATGCATGAAGCTGAGAATTTTTAGCAGCTGCATGGCATTTTATCAAAGCATCATAATTCACTTAAGTAGTTTTTATGAGATTTAGATATTTATAACACTCCTAATCATTAATATTTTAAAGAACACTTCAACAAACATTCAAAAAATAAATTCTTAGAAATGGCATTTCTGAGTGAAAGAATTTACTTTTAATTGCTCTGAGTCTCTTCAAATTCCCTTTCCATGGAAGCTCTGTTATGTTTTCCTTTCACCATTAGACATGACTCTCCTTGCTAATAGTTTTTATATGTTACACTTCTCTCCTTCAAACAACTATCAAATTATGATCTGTGTTAACTCATTGTTGGTGCTTAGTCACTCAGTCGTGTCTAGCTCGTTTGCAACCCCATGGACAGTAGCCTGCCAGGCTCCTCTGTCCATAGTATTTCCCAGGGAAGAATACTGGAGTGGGTTGCCATTTCCTTTTCCAAGGGATCTTCCCAATCCAGGGACCGAACATGCATCTCCCGCATTGGCAAGCAGATTTTTTGCCTCTTAGCCACGAGGGAAGCTCTATGCTTACAAAAAGCATACATTAAAGGTTATTCAAATTTTACCAAATATCATTTGACTATTACCTGGTGCCTGGCATTGAGGAAGGTGCTCGCAACACTGCTGATTTCTTCCATTAATCAGACACATGTTGGTGTTATGAGAGGAACTCAAAGACCATGTTAATGTTATGATTGACCCCGTCAGTTTCTATGTCAGAGTGACACCTGTGAAACTGGGCAATAGAAGTGGGTGGAGATGAAAGGGTCTCACTGACAAACAACTCCTAATACAAGCACTTGTTTCCATGAGTGGAATGGACACTGCTCAAATCCCCCTATATTAATTTTGTTCCTTTCCAGCCAGAATAGAAGGGCTATGTTTGTGTTCCCCATTGTTCTCTGACCCCCGGAGACATCTCTTGGGAAATCATACAAAATTTCATGAAAGGTTTAATGAATCTCTGTCACTACCAAGCAATTTTCCTGTACAAACAAAAACCCTTTGCTCCCTAGAGCCACCCCACTATTTCATAGTAAGGTTGAAATATCTCAGTTTTCATTTCTGTGGCAGAATGCCTGACAGCTGATCTTACAACTGGGCTTACAAGATTTTAAATTCCTCAAGGTATGTAATGCTCCCTGATAGCTTGATAACTAGCAAATACTATTTTTTGAATTATTGAACACCATCTCTGAAATAATGTACAATATTAAATACTGCTGTGCTTGCATATAATCTGTAGTCATAGCTAATAAGAAATAATTGTGGAAGATAACAAATTGGTTCAGTTGTAGACTACTAGGAAAAATTGCCAGCATCACACAGTGAGTACTATATTCTTTATTTACATATTGATGACCTGAAAGATGGGGAGAAATAACTAAGCAATTAAAAACAAACACACATCCTGTGCTAATCAGTACATTTCCTTCCTCAGAACAGAATGTAAAATTTATAAGGTCTGTAACAACATCTAAGTACACACATATCTCCAAATAAAACAAAAATAAAATACATATACATATTTTGAAATTAACTTTTCTGCTTGATCTCAGTTCACTTCTTATACTGACAAAAAGAAAAAAAAAAACGGTACCCATAATTGAGTGGTATGTTTCCTTTTTTGTCATTTGAGCACAAGTCTTTGAAAGCTTCGAAAACTTCAAACTGAATAATAATGCCATGGTTTCTAGAAATGATCACTTCCTTATTCTGTTTCAGTTTGACTCAGCTCTCAAGTGATGATAGGAAAATATAGACTCAAGTTTGGACCATTTGATGATCAAAATATTTATCTATTTCTCAAATTTTCAATGTATTGTAAGTGAATTCTGTGCCATGACCACTCTGTCAGGAAGAAGTTAGAAATGCATACGAAGGCTGTGGATTCAAAAGTGCTATTTTAAAGTGGGAGTACTGTGACTGCAATTCAACAGTAGGATAATAGTATGGATGATTAAGATAACAGAAGATAAAAAATAAAGTCAATTAGTTCTTTGAAGAATATTTGGAAAGCCAAAGAAAACACACAGAAAATGCATCTGTCTGGACATTTGACTAACAGACTCTGAAATTCAAGGCTGATAGTGATAATTCCACCCCGCAAAACAACAATAAGAAAATGACCCTGTATGCAAGACAGCAAAAAAGACACAGATGTGTATAGAGGACTTTTGGACTCAGAGGGAGAGGGAGAGGGCAGGATGATTTGGGAGAATGGCATTGAGACATGTATACTATCATGTAAGAATCGAATCACCAGTCTATGTCCGATGCAGGATACAGCATGCTTGGGGCTGGTGCACGGGGATGACCCAGAGGGATGTTGTGGGGAGGGAGGTGGGAGGGGGGTTCATGTTTGGGAAAAAATATATATATATCTTCTCACTTAGAGAGGTCTGGATTTGAATGCCCATCCTTGAACTTGCTAGTTGTGTACCCTGAACAAATTAACTCAAAAACATTTTCAATAAATATTCTTTTATGTGACCAAAGTATAGGGTAGCTCAATAAATAGTAGTTAACATTATTAACATGAAAATGGAAAAAAAAAAAAGAGAGAATGCTATCCATTACAACATTCTCCCATCAATAGTTGTCACATTGGTTATATGATTTTTTTTCACATTGTCTCCCCTCTTAAAGTAAAATACAAAATGGAGACCATACTTGAGAATTCCCTGAGCAGACAAAACCATTCAAGGTATGTAAGCAAAACTCAATCTAGCTTGATTCATGAACTTATTAACATTATTAACTTAACATTAACTTATTAACATTATTTCTTAAATGCCTCTGATCATCAGAAAAGAAATGTAAGTCATTTGCATAAAATGGTATAAAATAACCACTTTTAACCAATCCCCTTCCAGCTGAAAGCCCCCATTGGAATAACCAATCATGGTAGATATTAAACAGCCTCCTTATTTTCACTTTATAATTCATCTTGCAACATTCTTCCCTTGTGGGCTTCCCTTGTGGCTCAGCTGGTAAAGAATCTGCCTGAAATGTGGGAAACCTGGGTTCAGTTCCTGGGTTGGGAAGATCCTCTGGAGAAGGGAAAGGCTACCCACTCCAGTATTCTGGCCTGGAGAATACCATGGACTAGTCCATGGGATCACAGAGGTGGACATAACTGAGCAACTTTCACTTTCATGACATTCTGCCTCTGAACTTCATAGCAGGTTGGGTTCTAGAGTTCTCAATTCATTAAATGATTCTTTTATGCCCAGTAAAACAAACCCAGTTTTACTGCTCTGGTGATATTAATTTTGCTACTTCTAGATTTTTGGCACACCCATGCAGGCCAATAGTTAGGAAGCAGCTTGTGGTCAGTTAAACTTTTATATAAAGACACATTTGTGCTTCAAACCTATGAAAATACAGTTATTGTCATTATTCATGGATTCAGTGATTATTTACCAATCTGCCTGTTGACAAAATGCATTTTAGCCTCAAACAATGTATGTGCCCCTTTTCAGACCATTTGCAGACATGTGCAGAGGGGTAAAAGATTTGAGTAGTCCCATGTGATCTTTCCCACTTCATGTTTCAGTTCATACTGTACATGTCCTTTTCTTGGTGTCTTTTGTGCCAGTGTTTGTTGTTTCCCCCACCCCCCATTTTTGTGGTTTCTGTTAGGGATTTAATGATTTTAAATGGCCCATGAATGTCCTGATGAAGTGTTGTGTGGGATTCCTAACCACAAGAAAAAATACGATGAAACTTAGGGAGAAAACACTTGGATTTGGATTAGTTAAACTCCCTCTGGGCTTGAGTTACCGTTCTGCTGTCTGAGAATTCAGTGTTCATGAATCAACAATAAGTACTAAATAAGGTGTCTTTAAACAGAAGCACACATAAAGCAAGGTTATGTATTGAATTGATTTGTTGTCAAAAAATATTGTGACCGGAGGACGAAGGAAACCTGATTCTTTCTCCTTGAGGAGCAAAGGTTCAATATTCACTAATTCAGTGTTTAAGATGACTTCATAGAATAGAAGAATAGTGGATAACAAGAATCACTATATTTAGATATAGTCAGATTATTTTTCAGGTTTTATACAGAAAGTACTTACACTCTTTATTCTTTTAAATTTGTTTTCCATCTGAATTTCTCTAGGGTTTTAAGCTTTGTCTAGAGGATGTTGACATCTTTCTTTTCTCCTTTCTAATGTCTACCTTAGTGTTTGACATGTGGGGATATGGGCTGAATGATGAATGTCTTGAAAGAACAAAGCTTTAAAAATATTACCAGCATGCTCACAAAACATACACAGATACCAAGAAGTTCGGCTATTTTCACTTGCAATCAATGTAATTCTTAGTTTGAATAATGGGACAAAGTTGAATCTTGTGTAAAATTATGACATACACAAAATATATACTTCCATCTCAGTAAATTGATATGTGTCCCACCTTACTCTTAGAATGTTAATCATTTTGAAAATCCTACCTGAGCTAAAATACTCATGATGAATACCTCTTTCAAGGTCACATATTTATGATTTAATCATAAGCTCAAATTTTAAAGAAATGATATGGGAATATTTAGTTCAGGAGTTGAAGGCAACTTTGGATATCAACTAAAACCTAGAGCCAAAAGTATTTCTTCATCAGGTATTTCCAAGAAAAGGATGCATAAAGGGCCGGTGATTATAGAACTCCATGCTCAGCCTCTCTACTAATGGAAGAAATGTCAATAAAATAAAATCATTGGCTATGTTTTATTGATTAATCTGACTGTTGGCTATACAACATTTATTTTAAAGTATTTTAAAAATAAACATCAATAAGTACTGTTGATGTATGACAAAACCAATACAGTATTGTAAAGTAAAAAAATAAAATAAAATAAATACTCTTTTGAATATATGAAATATTTCATAATTAAAACACTAAAGAAATTCAGGAAGAGAAGCAATTCTTTAGAAAAATAACTTCTGTAGGAAGCTTGTTTTGTAACTCCATATTTCACATAAACCAAAAGCTGTGTGATTTTCCTCCTAATATTCCAGAGAAGGTGGAGAATAGAGATGAAAATCTAATTTTAGTATATAAGCCACACAACTGTGTGACAAGAGAGAAAGTGGAAAGTGGAGCCTGCTATTTCTAAAAGAAATTAGAAATAAAGCCTCAACATCTCAAGGCAATATTTTCTAAACTTCTTACTTGTGGCTTTTTCTTGTATTTTCCTTGAATGATCCACACCCTGTCTCTGTGATAGGGATCTATTATAGATACTTCTTAAATGAAATTAAAATTGCAGAGTGGCATTGGTATCCAGTGACTTACCTGCTGAAGATTACTTACTTTTGTCAATAACATTTAAGAAAGAAAAAAGAAAAGGATGAGGGTAGGAAGGAAGGAAGCAGGGGAGGAATGAGAGGGGAAAGAAGGAAAGACGACAGAAGGGGTGGCCACACCCAGCGAGGGATCAGGCATCTCTCCAGTGCAGGGTTTCCAGTAAGAATCCATCAATGACTCCGCTATGAACCATGGACAATAATAGGCAAAGACAAAGGCACTTAGTGGTTCTTGGCCTTGACTAGGCATTAGCATCTCCTCAGGAGCTTTGAACCTATCTCCACTCAGTTAAAATCAGTCTTTGGATGTCAGGCTGAGGAACCAGTGTTTTTGTTACAGCCCTCATTGTGCTAAGTTGCTTCGGTCATGTGCAACTCTTTGAGACCCCATAGACTGTAGCCTCAGAGGTTCCCCTGTCCATGGAATTCTCCAGGCAAGAATACTGGAATGGGTTCCATCTTTCCAACCCAGGTATCGAACTTGCATCTCCTGCATTGGCTGGCGGGTTTTTTTTTTTTTACCACTAACACTCCATGGGAAGACCACAAAGCCCTCAAATTGAGGCTAATTTGCTAAAAGGCTTGAGAAATGCCTTAGAAGAATAGCCAAAAGAATACACACAATTAAAAATAAAATTAAAATGATACAGCACCTAACTGGAAGAAATTAAAGAGAGATTGACATAGTTTCAACCTCACATTTCAAATTTGCATTTTTCTGACCTAATTTAGTCTTATTTGGATATATTAGTAGAGTTTTGATATTAACTTGGGTAGAGATAGAAGAGGGATTTGGGGGTAATTTGATCAGATATTTGTTCTTTGGTCCCAGGGAATGTGGCTGAATGTATAGAGCTGGGTTTTAGTGAAGACATTTTCCATTATTCCCTCTGGAAACATCTCAGGCTCCATGAGTAAATACAAGTTTTGAGAAATTTTAGTTAAATCATTTTCCTGTTTTTTTTTTTTTTTTCTCCTGGCAGAAGGAAAATCTGAATGTAGAAGTTAAGAGCAGAGGAGAAATGCAATTTTTCCACTCACCTTGCAGTAGTATGTTTTATGGGATTTAGAATAATTAATTCTACATTCCAGGTTTTATCAACATGTGGTATAATTTTCCTCATAATTATAGTGATTTTTTCTAAATCAGTAAGCTTTTCACTTGAATAGTTCTATAACTTAGGCATTGCCCACATAACCATAGGTCTACTGAAAAAAAAAAAAAAAAAAAACCAAACTTGGTCATTCTAAGTAAAATCACCCTGGTTTGGGACACCACATTTACACTGAGCTGTGTGGTTACTCCAAGGCTGTCACAGCACAGGGACAGAAAAGAAAAGCTTGTGATTAACAAAGAAAGTTCGCTTCTGCTGCTGTCTGCCATTCGTAAGCAATTTACTGCTTGAATTGTGCTCAAACGATCATGACTCTATTGTACATGTTCCATCCAGCAAAGGGGAGATAAACTGTATTGCTGGGACACGGAGGAACCACAGGTTCCTGGGTTCATGGATAAGCTCATTTTCTGTTACAGTGATGGGGTGTTATTAATTAAAAATCAGGGGCATATTAATATTTTGTTTTCAAACCTAAAAAATAGGCAGACTTTTTAATCAAAAATTAGTATGTGTAATAAGATTTGTAATTTAAAACAAAATATATTATTTTGCACAGAATCCAGTGAATATTTGTGAACCTCTTAGTCATGTTGTTTTTTCCCTTTGAATGATTCAGACCCTCCATCTATGAATATGTGTCTATTAGAGATACTTCTTTGAAATAAATGAAAATTTCAGAGTGTGGTATCAGTGTACAAGTGACCTAACTGCTGAATATTAATGTCATTTCCTCAATAACAATGAAAAGAAGAAACAGAAGTAAGAGAAGTTGAAAAAGAGGGAGGAAAAAAAGGGGAAGGAATCTTTGCTCAGATCTTTTAAAACTGAGGGTAAATATATGGACATAATTTATGTGGCTCTAGTAAACCATTAAAGAAAATTGCTGTTTTCTCTGCTTCTGAGAGAGTTAAGGGGAGTCACTGGGTAGTTATTCGTCCAAACTCACAAGATCAAACTTCACACGTGCTCGAAATGCCCAAGAGTCAAATATGTTCAAATAGACAATGACCTAGACACATATGATGAGAACAAGCTACTGAATGAGCTGACATCCAGTGAAATAACTGGAACCTAAAGCTGATAACTTATCTGTGAATCAGGAACAATTGATTATAGTTTAGAAATAAAAGATTTTCATGAGTGATTTACACAAATCCTTAAGGGCATGATTGTAATGTTTACTTCTATAAATGCTACAAGGAGAGTTGAAATTGATCTGCATCACTGCAGGCATACTATAATGTGAAACTGGTTTTATTCATTTTTATTTTGTTATTCAGTCGCTCAGTCATGTCTGACTCTTTGCGACCCCAGGGACTGCAGCATGCCAGGCTTCCCCATCCTTCACTATCTCCTGGAGTCTGAAAAACTCATGTCCATTGAGTTGGTGATGCTTTCCAACCATCACCTCTGTTGCACCCTTCTCCTCCTGCCCTCAATCTTTCCCAGCATCAGGGGATTTTTGAATGAGTTGACTCTCTGCATCAGGCAGCTGAAGTAATGGTGTTTCTCTTCAGCATCATTCCTTTCCAATGAATATTCAGGATTGATTTCCTTTAGGATTGACTGGTTGGATCTCCTTGCAGTCCAAGAGACTCTCAAGAGTCTTCTCCAGCACCTCAATTCAGAAGCATCAATTCTTTGGTGCTCAGCCTTCTTTTGGTCCAACTCTCATATCTGTACATGACTACTAGAAAAACCCTAGCTTTGACTGCGTGGACCTTTGTCAGCAAAGTGATATCTCTGCTTTTTAAGAAATGTTAATATTATGATGTGTTCATTGGAAAGACTGATGCTAAAGTTGAAACTCCAATACTTTGACCACCTCATGCGAAGAGTTGACTCATTGGAAAAGACTCTGATGCTGGGAGGGGTTGGGGGCAGGAGGAGAAGGGGATGACAGAGGATGAGATGGCTGGAAGGCATCACAGACTCGATGGACATGAGTTTGAGTAAACTCTGGAGTTGGTGATGGACAGGGAGGCCTGGAATGCTGCGATTCATGGGGTCGCAAAGAGTTGGACATGACTGAGCAACTGAACTGAACTGAATATTATGATGAGCTAAGTTATAGAAAAACATGCCCAGTGATCACAACATCCAGCTTCCTTCCTCAGGGAGTCATGTTATTTATGCAAAACTAGAAACTTTCATTCAAAATGACTTCTGAAGATTTCCATTTTTTAGTCCAAGCATATGGTAAAATAGACCCTTTCCTCAAAAGATGTGGCAGATGGTACCTGGGACTGCAACTGCCATTTTCAGTGCTGGTTGGTATTTCAGGAGAGCACAGGAGTAGAAACCAGACACCAAAGAGATTTTAGAGGAATCATGTTATACAACTGTTGCTGTGACACTTGCCTGACAAGGAACTGTGAGGGATCAAACCCGTGTCTCTTACATTCCTGCATTGGCAGGTGGGTTCTTTATCATTAGTGCCACCTGGGAAGCTCCCAAAACATTATGGAAGAGGACATGATAAATTACTGACACTAGGTAACCACTAAGGTCAAATGAAAGGTAAAACCTAATACTAATTATTCTCCTAAGTATCACAAGTTAGCATATTCATTGCATACAAATGTGTTGATTTAGTTGTGAGACAGACTACTGCTGCTGCTGCTGCTAAGTCACTTCAGTTGTGTCCAACTCTGTGCAATCCCATAGACAGCAGCCCACGGGGCTCCTCTGTCCCTGGGATTCTCCAGGCGAGAACACTGGAGTGGGTTGCCATTTCCTTCTCCAATGTCCAATGCATGAAAGTGAAAAATGAAAGTGCAGTCGCTCAGTCATGTCAGACTCTTAGTGACCCCATGGACTGTAGCCCACCAGGCTCCTCCGTCCATGGGATTTTCCAGGCAAGAGTACTGGAGTTGGTTGTCATCACCTTCTCCTACAGAATTTTGATTCTGGCTGTGCCATGTAACTGTGTGGATCACAATAAACTGTGGAAAATTCTTCAAGAGTTGGGAATACGAGACCACCTGACCTGCCTCCTGAGAAATCTGTATGCAGGTCAAGAAGCAACAGTTAGAACCGGACATGGAACAACAGACTGGTTCCAAATCGGGAAAGAAGTACGTCAAGGCTGTATATTGTCACCCTGCTTATTTAACTTATATGCAGAGTACATCATGCAAAATGCCTAGCTGGATGAAGCACAAACTGGAATCAAGATTGCTGGGAGAAATATCAATAACCTCAGATATGCAGATAACACCACCCTTATGGCAGAAAGTGAAGGAGAACTAAAGAGCCTCTTGATGAAGTGAAAGAGGAGAGTGAAAAGTTTGGCTTCAAACTCAACATTCAGAAAACTAAGATCATGTCATCTGGTCCCATCTCTTCATGGCAAATAGATAGGAAAACAATAGAAATAGCGAAAGACTTTATTTTCTTGGTCTCCAAAATCACTGCAGATGGTGACCGCAGCCATGAAATTAAAAGACGCATGCTCCTTGGAGGAAAAGCTATGAACATCCTAGACAGCATATTAAAAAGCAGTGACATTACTTTGCCGACAAAGGTCTGTCTAGTCAAAGCTATGGTCTTTCCAGTAGTCATGTATGGATATGAGAGTTGGACTGTAAAGAAAGCTGAGCACCAAAGAATTGATGCTTTTGAGCTGTAGTGTTGGAGAAGACTCTTGAGAGTCCCTTGGACAGCAAGATCAAATCAGTCCATCCTAAAGGAAATCAGTCCTGAATATTCACTGGAAGAACTGATACTGAAGCTGAATCTCCATACTTTGGCCACCTGATGTGAGGAACTCTCTCATTGAAAAAGACCCCAGTCACAGGAAAGATTGAAGATGGGAGAAGGGGACGACAGAGAATGAGATGATTGGATTGCATCACCGACAAGATGGACACGAGTTTGAGCACACACTGGGAGTTGGTGATGAACAGCGAAGCCTGGTGTGCTGCAGTCCATGGGGTCACAAAGAGTCGGACACAACTGAGCAACTGAACTGAACTGTGCCACCTGACCTTTGAGCAAGTTTCCAGACCTGTTAAAGGATTAAAGTCTAATTCCCTTGTTGTTGTTGTTGTTATTGTTCAGTTGCTCAGTCGTGTCTGACTCTTTGCGGTTCCATGGACTGCAGCACATCAGACTTCCCTCAAGAGTCTTCCTCAGCACCATAGTAATGAGACTTTCAGAAGACTAAATAAGACCAAGGCATATAAATCATCCAGCACTAATTTTCTCATAGTAAGCACTCACAATATTATAATGTAGTTTACCTGCTTAACCATGTATCTGATTTCATTACTGATACAAGGCTTGCTACATTCCCAGCACCATTGTAAGACATGAAGACCTCATTGATCAACCAGACAGTGACCCTCATCATCACAGAATTTACAATGGGGTTGGGAAGATAGACATTCAACAAGGTGTTATAATGCAGAATGATAAGTACCATAACCCAGTAGTGTGTGCTGTGCTGTGCTTAGTCGCTCAGCTGTGTCCAACTTTGTGCCCCTATGGACTGTAGCCTGCCAGACTCAACACAGACGTATAGGATGATATAAAATTTTACAGTAGAGGCATCAAACTTAACCTGAATATGTCAAAAAAGACAACAGTAGCAGGTGAAGTTAACAAGAGTAACTGAAGGACCAGAGAAGGGTAAAAATATCCTAATGTAAAAGGAATGTGTGCTCCTAGAGAAAAGAACTGCCTCAGGAGAGAAGAATCCTTATTCAAGGAATTTTAAAAGTTCAGAAAAACAGGGGCATACTATATAGTTAGAGAAATGGCATTGGACATGTCTTAACGCTAAATTGTACTAATAATATTTCACCTCGACTTCAGTGAATAGGGAGAAGGAAATGGCAACCCACTCCAGTATTCTTGCCTGGAGAATCCCGTGGAAAGAGGAGCCTGGTGGTCTGCTGTGCATGGGGTCACACAGAGTCGGACATGACTGAAGCAACTTAGCATGCATGCATACATTGAAGAAGGAAATGGCAACCCACTCCAGCATTCTTGCCTGGAGGATCCCAGGGACAGGGGAGCCTGGTGGGCTGCCGTCTATGGGGTCGGACAGAGTTGGACACAACTGAAGAGACTTAGCAGCAGCAGCAATGAATAGAGTCAGTGTAGTACATAGATTAAAAAATAACAGCTTAAAATTATAATTAAAAATATAAAGAGCATTCATGCTTAAAAAGATGTCAATAATATCATTATTATTTTGATAATATAAGCAATATTGAATTGATGGACAAATAGAATGTCTATTATCATTTAATAGCCAATTTGCATTATAAACTGTTAAATTCTATTTCTCACTTTCACGACTTTCGTAAGAGTGGTGATTTTGTTAGTTATCTTTAAATTTCCAGAAACTATGTGGAGGCATTTATTTCATACTTTAGTTATTAAATAAGTGAATGGATGATGACTTTTAATTAATCTGCATAATAGAGTTGTATAAGGCTATGTGTGTTTGATTATTGAATGTGTTATGAACATTGGAAATCATTTCAATAGAGAATATGTAACGAGTGGTTACAAAATGGTTTCCATTTCCACCTTTTAACACAAAATCCTCTGAGTGAGACACAAGTGTCATTCACCCAATATAAGAACTAACTGTAATAGGATCATGCATGAAATTGACAAGGCTGGCCAAATATTTAAACATGTAAGTGGTCACAGTTCAGAGGTGGCCAAAATATAATGTAACAATTTCCAGTTATTTATGTTTTTAAGGACAGAATTTTGAAAAGTCAGGTAAAAGGAATCTTATTTTCTACCTCCCTTGAAGCTGTCTGTGATCAAAGACTGTTTATTCTCCCCTAGCGCTGTTCTGAAGGAAACAACCCAATCTGGGAGCCAGCCAAAAGAAACACAAATGCTAAAGGATACCACAGACACTAAAGCAAATTGAGTAAATAAATGATTTACCAGAGAGGAAAAACTTCATGTCAGACATGTGATTTATTAATGAATGCTTAGTGATATAATGTAGGAAATTGTTTATCATTGTAATACAAGTACTTTGACTTCCTAGGGCATCTTAAGGAACTGAAATCTGTTAGAAATAATATCTATCATCCTGAAAAATTAATTTTAAAGTATTTGAATATGTCCAGTTTGGGGATCATTCAATAATTTCACAATTTATTTAAAGCAGAAGGCCTAGTTGTAAATCCAGTTCATTTCCAACAAGCAGCTTAGAGTAGAAATGCATGCAATAATAAAATACATGTGAAAGTAATTAGGAGATTGTGTCTCAGTGGTAAAGAATCTGCCTACCTACTGAGGAGACAAAAGAGATGCGGGTTCAACCCCCGGGTCAGGAAGGTTCCCTGGAGAAGGAAATGGCAACCCACCCCAGTATTCTTGCCTGGGAAATCACACGGACAGAGGAGCCTGGTAGGCTACAGTCCACAGGATCGCAAAAAGTAGGACACAACTGAGCGACTAACATTATGATCATAAATTCTATACTTTTACTCAGGCATATATAACTTTGATAAAGTTAAAGAAATCAACTAATTAAAAAAAAACAAAGCATATTGTCCTCTACAGATTTTTCTCCATATTTTTGGTCTGACAATATCTATTGCTTTCCAACTTTAAAAGATAAACATTTCATAAAAAGCATAAGCAATTTAAAAATTTTAAAGCGTTTTAACCTATGTGTGTCAGAACACAAATTCAGCTTTTTAGATTGATGCTCTTTGTTCAGCGATCTTCTTGAATCCAAGTAATCTTTGCCCTCATTTCATTGCACAATGGCCTTTGCATTGTCTTTTTTATATTCCTCTCCTAGCAAAATACAGAAGAAGAGGCCGAGGTAATTAAAATAAACAGAAATGCAGAAACAAACAAAAGCAGCAGCTGAGACTGTGGTGCCCTCGGGGGTTGGAAGGATTTTTATGCCAAGGCTAGACTAGGACCAGTGCCTGCATTCAGACCTCAAAGACTGGTAGATTTGCACACATAATGTGAATAATCAAAAAAATAATCTGAGCCAATCAGCCTCAAAGCATGGTTTGGTTTAGAACTTGTTTCTGCTTTGTTGATTTTTTTTATTATTATTACATTGAAAATGACTTTGGAAAAAAAGAGAACAATCTGAAGATGCATTCAGCAAACATTCATTTAAGATGACTATGTGGTCAGGCATTCTTCCATGCACTGGGGATACTTCAGTGAACACAACAGGTTAAGATCCTGACTTTGTACTTAATCAGAAAGAAGACAGTCCTCTGATTATTTGAAGAGAAGGGTCAAATTGTTACACTTAAATCATTCTGTTTTTATTGGATTTATCACAGATATTTGTTCATGAACTACGCAGATATAATGTGAAAGAAAGAACTAAGAGTGCTTAAAAAGGATAAGCCACAGTTGGTAAAACCTGAATGTAAAGGTAGCATACAACTGTCAAAAGATTAAGAATGAAATACGATCTGTTGTGAATGGGAGCCAAAACAGCTGCTTCCTATAAACTGAGGTAAGAACAGAATAAGAAAAATATATAGAGAGAGAGATGTTCTATCAAAATAGGAAATGGCTCAACCTCCTAGGTATTAAGGAAACATAGGCTTCCCCAGTAGCTCAGCGGTAAAGAATCACCTGCAGTGCAAGAGATGGGGGTTCAATCCCTGGGTCGGGAAGCTCCCCTGGAGGAGGAAATGGCAACCTTGCCTGGAGAACGCCATGGACAGAGGAGCCTCGAGCTACCATCCATGGGGTCGCAAAGAGTCCGATACGACCGAATCAACTGAGCACAGGAGCGCACATATTTGAAAAGTAATTAGACGTCAAAATTTCACATTTACAGTTTTACAATTTCTTTAACAAACACAGATCTCTCAGACGATGCAGGTACAATGTAGGTCCTTCATCAATATTACTGCATTAATCCTCATAACATTCTCAGGATGAGATACTATTAGTGTCGCCAGGTTATAGGTGAGACAGTTTAGACCCAGAGCTTAGAAAACTTAACAGAAGCACACATCGAATAAGTGCAGGAGCTGATATTTGAACCCAGGTAGTTTAGTCCCAGCCTGTTTTAGGTTCTACCCTGTGTTAGGAAGAAAACTAGACTAATGCTTGTTGTTAGGAGAATAAAATGCTACACTTTCAGAAAGAAACCTCACTGTATATATTGACATTTCAAATGCACAGATCTTTCGGTCTTGAAATGTTCTTAGATAACAGGAGTTTATTTTGACAGAAATTATAGCCCATTTATAAGGGTATCTATGCAACATAGACTGTAGTGGCAAAAGGATCAAGGGGAAAAAAAGCTATGGGGCTTTCCTCCTGACTCAGTCCACAAAGAATCCACCTGCAATGCAGGAGACCTGGGTTTGATCCCTGGGTCAGGAAGATCCCCTGAAGAAGGGAATGGCAACTCACTTCAGGAGTCTTGCCTGGAGAATTCCATGGACTGGCGGGCTACAGCCCATGGGGTTGCAAGAGTTGGACAGGGCTTAGCAAAGAAACCACCACCACCTCATTCCTTTCTTCCCCTTCCCCTTCATTCCTTTTTTCACCCTCCTTCCCCCCTCCTCTCTCTCTCCTGCTCCTCCTCTCCTTCTGCCTTAATTTCCCTCTGAGCCCATCACCTTCACCATCCCAATCTTTCTGAAGACTCACTCACCAAGGAGGAAATCCCTCTTTCAGAGTCCCCTACTCCTGCAAGTGACTTGGCTGCCATCTCCTCTAGTTGGTTCCTAAGATAAAACAAAACATAGAAAGTTCAGAAATAGACACGGAAAGTTGATAACAAAGGCCCGTGGAACCTGAGCTCTCACGGGAGGGGCACAAGCTGGGGGAAGCAGTCTGTCCTTTCTTTTCGAATGCTTCAGTTTTCCAAACTGCAAACCTTAAAGTCAGGCTGCCCTTCTCAATTTAGTTTTAGAGCACAAGAAATAATGGCCCAGATTTGTTTGTTTTTCACTTGGGAAACAAGACCATCTAGGACATCTCTTGTGGGAAAGATTCTGTTTTTCCTTGAATTTTGAGAAATAGAAGACAGTTCTCACTTCTAAGGAGAGAAAAGAGAAAAATGACAGGCTTGGGAAGGCCCACTGCAGAGTATTCTTATTTCTAAAGGGGTCATACCTTAGATGAGTCTCATGCTTAAATAGAGCAGAAGTAGCAAGACAAAAGATAGCCTAGAAAACCAAACAGAAAAATGAGACCTTCTTTACAAAATCATAAAGTGAGAGCCTGTACAATACTGAGTGTGTATATATAATTAAATTCTAGCTTTGTAGCAAAGCTAGAATTAAAACCTATTAAATTCTATGTTAGCACTGAAGTCTGAATACTTCTGTTATAGAAATGTTCTTCAGACTAAGCATCTATTAAATAGGATGTGAATCAGTGCATCCATAGTCTGTATTGATATTTTATATGCATATCTGTATACCTCTGTGTATGTGCCTATCATAAAAATAGATATTCCTTCACCAGAGCAGACTCCATGGAAAATTTTAAACAGGTTAAACAATTTTTCTTTGTTTGAAATTTTCATTGTAGTTGAATATCATTAATTTTATAGCATTTCATATTTTTGGAATAAGATACTAATCCAAGATTAATTTGCTTTTATATTTAATGATTAAACTTATAAATCATATCATAAATAACTAGGATGTTTAAAATAAGAGCTAATAATAATGATATAGTTGGTCATTTGTCTATATTTACAGCATGGGACATCCTGGACATCCTGGAATGCGAAGACAAGTGGGCCTTAGGAAGCATCACTATGAACAAAGCTAGTGCGGTGATGGAATTTCAGCTGAGCTACTTCAAATCCTAAAAGATGATGCTGTGAAAGTCCTGCAGTCAATATGCCAGCAAATCTGGAAAACTCAACAGTGATCACGGGGCTGGAAAACGTCAGTTTTCATTCCAATCCCAAAGAAAGGCAATGCCAAAGAATGCTCACACTACCACACAATTGCACTCATCTCACACACTAGCAAAGTAATGCTCAAAATTCTCCAAGCCAGGCTTCAACAGTATGTGAACCATGAACTTCCGGATGTTCAAGCTGGATTTAGAAAAGGAAGAGGAACCAAAGATCAAATTGCCAACATCCACTGGATCATAAAAAAAAAAAACAAGAGAGTTCCAGAAAAACATCTACTCCTGCTTTACTGACTACGCCAAAGACTGACTGTGTGGGTCACAATAAACTGGAAAATTCTTCAAGAGGTGAGACTACCAGACCACCTGACCTGCTTCCTGAGAAATCTGTGTGCAGGTTAAGAACCAACAGTTAAAACTGGACATGGAGCAACAAACTGGTTATAAATTGGGAAAGGAATACGTCAAGACTGTATATTGTCACCCTGCTTATTTAACTTATATGCAGAGCACATCATGAGAAATGCTGGGCTGGATGAAGCACAAGCTGGAATCATCATTGCTGAGAGAAATATCAGTCATCTCAGATATGCAGATGGCACCACCCTTTATGGCAGAAAGTGAAGAGGAACTAAAAAGCCTCTTGATGAAAATGAAAGAGGAGAGTGAAAAAGTTGGCTTAAAGCTCAACATTCAGAAAATGAAGATCATGGCATCTGGTCCCATCACTTCATGGCAAATAGATGGGGAAACAGTGACAGACTTTATTTTCTTGGGCTCCAAAATCACTGCAGATGGTGATTGCAGCCATGAAATTAAAAGAACTTGCTCCTTGGAAGAAAAGCTATGACCAACTCAGACAGCATCTTAAAAAGCAGAGACATTACTTTGCTGACAAAGGTCCATCTAGTCAAAGCTATGGTTTTTTCAGTAGTCATGTATGGATGTGAGAGTTGGACTATAAAGAAAGCTGAGTGCCAAAGAATTGATGCTTTTGAACTGTGGTGTTGGAGAAGACTCTTGACGGTCCCTTGGACTGAAGGGAAATTCAACCAATCTATCCTAAAGAAATCAGTCCTGAATATTCATTGGAAGGACTGATGCTAAAGCTGAAACTCCAATACTTTGGCACCTGATGCGAAGAGCTGACTCATTTGCAAAGACCCTGATGCTGGGAAAGATTGAAGGCGGGAGGAGAAGGGGACAACAGAGGATGAGATGGTTGGATGGTGTCACTGACTCGATGGACATGAGTTTGAGTAAGCTCCAGGAGTTGGTGATGGACAGGGAAGCCTGACATGCTGCATTCCACGGGTGACAAAGAGTCAGACATGACCGAGCAACTGAACTGAACTGAACTGACAGCATGGGCATGGAAATTGAGTAGATTGGGACGTTGACTTTTTAAATTTTATTATTATTGGAATATAATTGCTTTATAGCGTTGTTAGTTTCTGCTGTATAACCACGTGAATTAGCTATATCTATGCATATATCTGCTCCATCTTGGGCCTGCCTGCCACCCTCTGAATCCCCACTAGGTCATCACAGAGCCTGAGCTGAGCTCCCTGTGGGATACAGTGGCTTCCCACTAGCTCCCTTTTAAACACACAGCAGTGTATGTTAGTGCTGCTCTCCATTCATCCACCTTCTCCTTTCCACCTGGCCCACATGTTTGCACTCTACTTTGGTGTCTCATTCCTGACTGGAAAATAGGTTTAATTAATGCCTCCCTGATAGCTCAGTTGATAAAGAAACCACAGGCTAGAATTTTGATAAGGATTGTTGCATCTATGTTCATCAGTGATATTGGGCTGTAGTTTTCTTTTTTGGTGGCATCTTTGTCAGGTTTTGGTATTAGGGCGATGGTGGCCTCATAGAATGAGTTTGGAAATTTACCTTCCTCTGCAATTTCCTGGAAGAGTTTGAGTAGGATAGGTGTTAGCTCTTCTCTAAATTTTTGGTAGAATTCAGCTGTGAAGTCGTCTGGACCTGGGCTTTTGTTTGCTGGAAGATTGCTGATTACAGTTTCAATTTCCATGCTTGTGATGGGTCTATTAAGATTTCTATTTCTTCCTGGTTCAGTTTTGGACAGTTGTACTTTTCTAAGAATTTGTCCATTTCTTCCACGTTGTCCATTTTATTGGCATATAATTGCTGATAGCAGTCTCTTATGATCCTTTGTATTTCTGTGTTATCTGTTGTGATCTCTCCATTTTCATTTCTAATTTTATTGATTTGATTTTTCTCCCTTTGTTTCTTGATGAGTCTGGCTAATGGTTTGTCAACTTTATTTATCCTTTCAAAGAACCAGCTATTGGCTTTGTTGATTTTTGCTATGGTCTCTTTTGTTTCTTTTGCATTTATTTCTGCCCTAATTTTTAAGATGTCTTTCCTTCTACTAACCCTGGGGTTCTCCATTTCTTCCTATTCTAGTTGCTTTAGGTGTAGAGTTAGTTAGGTTATTTATTTGACTTTTTTCTTGTTTCTTGAGGTATGCCTGTATTGCTATGAACTTTCCCCTTAGCACTGCTTTTATAGTGTCCCACAGGTTTTGGGTTGTTGTGTTTTCATTTTCATTAGTTTCTATGCATATTTTGATTTCTTTTTTGATTTCTTCTGTGATCTGTTGGTTATTCAGAAGCGTGTTGTTCAGCCTCCATATGTTGGAATTTTTAAACACTGGTGAAAGAAATCAAATAAGACACTAAAAGATGGAGAAATATACCATGTTCATGGATCAGAAGAATCAATATAGTGAAAATGAGTATACTACTGAAAGCAATCTACAGATTCAATGCAATCCCTATCAAGCTACCAGCGGTATTTTTCACAGAGCTAGAACAAATTATCTCACAATTTGTATGGAAATACAAAAAACCTTGAATAGCCAAAGCAATCTTGAGAAAGAAGAATGGGACTGGAGGAATCAACCTGCCTGACTTCAGGCTCTACTACAAAGCCACAGTCATCAGGACAGTATGGTACTGGCACAAAGACAGAAATAGAGATCAATGGAACAAAATAGAAAGCCCAGAGATAAATCCACACACCTATGGACACCTTATCTTTGACAAAGGAGGCAAGAATATACAAGGGATTAAAGACAATCTCTTCAACAAGTGGTGCTGGGAAAACTGGTCAACCACTTGTAAAAGAATGAAACTAGAACACTTTCTAACACCACACACAAAAATAAACTCAAAATGGATTAAAGATCTAAATGTAAGACCAGAAACTATAAAACTCCTAGAGGAGAACATAGGCAAAACACTCTCTGACATAAATCATAGCAGGATCCTCTATGATCCACCTCTCAGAATATTGGAAATAAAAGCAAAAATAAACAAATGGGATCTAATTAAAATTAAAAGCTTCTGCACAACAAAGGAAACTATAAGCAAGATGAAAAGACATCCTTCGGAATGGGAGAAAATAATAGCAAATGAAGCAACTGACAAACAACTAATCTCAAAAATATGCAAGCAATGTATGCAGCTCAATTCCAGAAAAATAAATGACCCAATCAAAAAATGGGCCAAAGAACTAAATAGACATTTCTCCAAAGAAGACATACAGGTGGCTAACAAACACATGAAAAGATGCTCAACATCACTCATTATCAGAGAAATGCAAATCAAGACCACAATGACATACCATTTCACACCAGTCAGAATGGCTGTGATCCAAAAGTCTACAAGCAATAAATGCTGGAGAGGGTGTGGAGAAAAGGGAACCCTCTTACACTATTGGTGGGAATGCAAACTAGTACAGCCACTATGGAAAACAGTGTGGATACTCCTTAAAAAACTGGAAATAGAACTGCCTTATGACCCAGCAATCCCACTGCTGGGCATACACACTGAGGAAACCAGAATTGAAAGAGACACGTGTACCACAATGTTCATCACAGCACTGTTTATAATAGCCAGGACATGGAAGCAACCTAGATGTCCATCAGCAGATGAATGGATAAGAAAGCTGTGATACATATACACAATGGAGTACTACTAAGCCACTAAAAAGAATACATTTGAATCAGTTCTAATGAGGTGGATGAAACTGGAGCCAATTATACAGAGTGAAGTAAGCCAGAAAGAAAACACCAATACAGTATACTAACACATATATATGGAATTTAGAAAGATGGTAATGATAACCTTGTATGTGCAACAGCAAAAGAGACACAGATGTATAGAACAGACTTTTGGACTCTGAGGGAGAGGGAGACGGTGGGATGATTTGGGAGAATGGCATTGAAATATATATACTATCATGTAAGAAAAGAATTGCCAGTCTAGGTTCAATACAGGATCCTTGGGACTGGTGCACTGGGATGACCCAGAGTGATGATACTGGCTGAGTGGTGGGAGGGGGGTTCAGGATTGGGAGCTCAGTTACACCTGTTGTGGATTCATGTCAATGTATGGCAAAATCAATACAGTATTGTAAAGTAAAAAAAATTAAATAAAATAAAAAATTTAAAAAAAGAAGAATCCACAGGCAGTTCAGGAGACCCCAATTTGATTCCTGGGTTGGGAAGATCCCCTGTAGAAGGGAAAGGTTACCTACTCTAGTATTCTGGGCTGGAGAATTCCATGAACTGTATAGTCCATGGGGTCTCAAAGAGTGACATAACTGAGCAATATTCAAAAAAAAAAAAAAAGAGAGAGAGAGAGAGAAATCAAGAATTAATCAGTTCTGTGCAGAAATACAACATAATTATCTGCATTCTTTTGGCTGGTAATTCTTTGTTTTTTAAATCCTCAATTTCTTTCCTTCAAAATACTCTACCTTTTCATTTCCACTAGGAACCACCCTCTCCCCCCTCCACCCCCCCACAAGTGATAATCTCTTTAATAGGCTCTCACAGACTATGGAGGATCATCAGCAACTAACAAGTTTTCCTAAAACAATCGCAATGTTAGCATGCACTTTTTTTAAAAATAGAAAACTTATGAGGAAAAGTGTAAATTTATAAACCCTTAAGTAACTTTTTCCTTTTTTGTCAAGAAGAGAAATTCCACTGTGAATAATCACTAAGGTGGTTAAGAGTATAACCCTATCCGAGTAACATGGAAAGTGGTTTTTCTAAACGCAAAATATTCACTCAAAACAAACTCTGATTTTATACAAAACTGGATAATTTCTTCTTCCAAGATGTTGCATATACAATTATTCCCAAAGAAATGTATGTTCTTTTTGTTCAGTTTAGGTTTCTTTGTATGTAACTTTACTCAAATAACCCAATAAAAAAGAAAATAAAAACGCTGCCAATCACTCACTTTGAATTTTATTACTCTTTTGCTCACCTTCCCCTCAATGTTATTAATGTCCTCTTTTTGGCTTCTGACATTAGTGAAAGTGAAGTCGCTCAATCATGTCCGACTCTTTGCGACCCCATGGACTGTAGCCACCAGGCTTCTCTGTCCATGGGATTTTCCCAGCAAGGGTACTGGAGTGGGTTGCCATTTCCTTCTCCAGGGGATCTTCCCAGCCAAGGAATTGAACCCGGGTCTCCCACATTGTGGGCAGATGCTTTACTGCTGAGCCACTGACATTAGTACTAACTTGGAATTTTAGCGTTCAATAAATACTTTTTGAAAGAACAAATGAAAGGACATAGGATGTTTTGTGCATGTATAACTATGTTCTGCCTCATTTTTCAAATCAAGAGGGTAACTGTCTTACACTGTTACTTTCTAAGCTGACTGTGATGAATTCATAAGCCACATGGCTTTGTTTGGCACCAAATGGTGTAGCTACCTTCATTTCTCCTACCAGCTGCCTCCTGGAGTCACTGCCCTGTTAACAGGCTGTACAGGAATCAAATCTGTTATGCTATGAAGCCCAGGACAACTATCTTAATTTGCTACACCCATGAGAGCTGAGAGATTTAGCACAAATAAAGTGAATTTAACTTAGAGCTTCAAATTATATGCCCACATAATGAAAGCATTTTAGTCAAGATTTTGTAATTACACTGAAATCTCTTTAATGGAGGTATTCAAGATTGAATAATTCTTAGGCATTTTGTATTTAATTTCTTCCAACCTTCAAATATGACTTCTGAAACTTTTCAGAACATCTTAGTGTGATTCTAATATTGTGTATGCTACCATAGGCCTTTATTAATTTTCTTTGTGAAAACTGAAGTTAATCCTGAAGCTTGTTCTTTAAATGTCTTACAAAATGGCAATTTCCATACAAAATTAAAATTAAGTGATCAAGATGCCGGCAACAAACCATTTATATAGTCTTTACTTTCATTCTTTATTTCTCATAATCTTTCCTAATTTTAACTGGCAGTAATTCTGCTTCTCTTGAGCATAATCTTTTAACTCCCGCTTATAACATTTCCCAATAGACACATTCTTGCAGAAATACCAATGACTAATAACTCTGAAGGTTATGTTGCTAGGATAGATTTGATCAAGATACCAATTCTGAAGGTTGTAGTAAGCAGCAGTAATTTTTTCTAATGCTGACAAATGAAAAAGAAAGTAAAAGAGGGATTAACTGTACCAAATTCATTGATTTCTATTTCAAAACTGACCACAAATATAAACATTTCTGGGTTGATTAAACAGCCTTTCTGTGATAGCAGAATGAGATTCTCCTCAGGACAAGAGCTCTTATATTTTAGTTCCATATTATCTGCTTAAATGCAAAACCTTGAGGAAATGTATAATTTAGTATTAAAAGAAGCTTAACCACAAATGTTGAATAAATTATAGATATGAACTTGATTGTTGAAAAGCTAGGATAATAAATCATTAAAGCAGAGTTCACACCTTCAACCTTTACATTCTTTCTCTTGGATGCCCTATATGCTCTGCGAGATACATACATGCTCAGTAGTTCCTGACTCTTTTTGACCCTATGGACTATAGCCTACCAGGCCCCTCTGTCCATGGGATTCTCTTGGAAAGAATTATTTACCATCTGAGACACCAGGGAAACACCTAAAATGAAAGTCTATAGCAGCCTACAGTGCTTAATTAAATCCACAAAATACTGTGTTTTCTAGGTTCTAGCTTTCTCTTCCACTTCCCCCTACATGACTTATGCATGTGTTACCAAAAGTCAAAATGGCCAGAGTTGCTTTCCTTGCCTCTAGCCTCCTGCTAAGGCTGATCTCTCCTCTCATGATAAATTCTGTGCTTTTGCTGGTCTTGTTCATCATCATCATAGTAATACCTTAATGATAAGAATTAGTGTCAAATCATACCAAAAATTCATTTGTGCAACTCTTCCTTCCTGGCCCCTTTCTTAACTACCCCCCAAAAGTTATCTAGAAAAGAAAATAGCAACCCATTCCAGTATTCTTGCCAGGAGAACCCCATGGACAAAGGAGCCTGGCGGGCTACAGTCCATGGCCTTGCAAAGAGTCTTACACAACTTAACAATTGAACAACAACAAAAAGTATCATGCAGTTCTTGTCTGAGCTCACATGAATATATTGGCTAAACATTTTAGGACTCTGTTATTTTTACTCACTTATGTTATGCATTAGACTCTAAAATCTGAGACTTTGGCTTACACATTTTAAGCAATGTCTTTCATCCATCCAGTGTAGGTCACAATACATAACATATGTTGTTACATTACTAAATACATATTGAATGCTTTGAATTGATATCCAATCAATAGTCCATGCAAAAGCCTGTATTTTCTTAAACAACTGTTTTCTAGAGTTTTGTTACTGTGTTTAGGATTCCTTTAAGATTTAGTTTAAGTGACCTCTAAGAAAAAGAATTAAAAAGAAAACAAGAGGCCAAGATAATGCCAGCATGTGACTTTTAAACAGATTTATTGCATAACAAGTTTACTGGTACACATGCATGCACACAGTACACTTTATAAATGATGTTATGTGTATGTGCATGCATGCATGCATGTGTATGTATGCATGTACACATCTATACCTGTATTTTTAGAGAGTAAAAAAATCTATCTAATTGCCTTAGATTTGCTGGGTAATCATAAGTGATTGAAATGAGCAGATAATTGTTTCATCAAACACTGAAAGCCCTGCAGCACTTTATCAGCTAAATTATGTTATGCTTGTGGAATGCAGAAGCAGCTCTTTTGTGAACACTAATATCATCCTATCATTGGAAATACCCCAGGATGATCAACGCTGAAATGTGTACTGTCCACTCTTGATCACACTACGTAAGTAGATTTAACTCAGGTTAGATGAGGAGTGGACTTTCTCAAATTTAAATTATACAGGTAGTTTGCAGACAAGCATGGAAGGATTTGTTTATCAGAATCTTGCAGTATACTTATGAAAAGAGGAAGGAATGGGCTATATTTATGTTGTAAGGGTCATTAGTCATTCTGAGAAGGCACACAGACCCTTCTGATGCTTCTCAGACACATTTGAGAATTTTTCCTCCATAAACTTTCAGATGCTCTATTTTTCAGTCATTTTCAGCAGGATGTTATATAGCTGAGAAAACAAGAATGGGAAGGAGAAAGTGGGAAAAGGGAGGCATTGACAGATGAGAAGAGTGCTGCAAGTATAATTTAGTAAGAATCTCTGTCTTCAGGAGACCTGCTGAATTCTCAGTAACAGGTTTTTTATGACTAACAGGGGGAATGAAATATCTCTATCATCACCACTATCTCACTCACCAGCCCAAATAAATAAACACCCTTGGCCCAGCCTTACTAAACTTCAGATAGAGAAGGCAGAGCAGATTACCTGCAGCACAATGATCAGGTGATTGCATCATATTGGCAGCAAGCCGCTTTTCTCTTACTGACAAAAGAAATAAACAAATACCTAAATAACAGGAGAGCTAGGCCATGTCTATGGAAAGGAAGACCCAATATTTGTTAGGAAGTTTACTCTAACCACTTAATCTATGGACTTATCACCCTCCCAGGGGGAAAAAAAAAATCTCAGAAAGTTTCTTTTGTGAACATTAATGAGCTGATTTTAAAATATACTCTAAAGGCAAATGAACAAGAAAAACCAAAATAATACTAAAAAAGAACAAATTTGGCACGCTCACAATGCATAATTTCAAGACATACTACATAAAAGGGCAGAAAGGTATTGAGAATAGTTGCATGTAAATGAATGAAAAAGAATATAAATCTCAGAAATAGACCTCTAAAGCATTTTCAACTAATACTGACAGGTGGGCAAAGGTAACTTTATTACAGAAAGGACAATCCTTCAACAAATGACACCTGAAAAATAATACATCTGTTTGCAAAAATAAAAATAAAATAGACACATACCTCAGAACTGCTGCCACAAAATCTAAATTTAAATGGATTATAAACCAGAATATAAAACATAAAACTATAAAACTTCTGGTAATAAGAAAATCTGTGTGACCTTGGGTTTGGTGATGCATTTTTATATATAAAACTAAAATCAAGAATTTAAGAACCATAAAAAAATTGATAAATAGGGCTCCCCCAAATGCAAAACTTTGCTTAAAAAAAAAAAAACTACTGGTAAGAGTTTAGAAATAGAAGCCTTCTATTGCAAGAAAAATCTTTGAAAACCACATATCTGATAAAAGACTTGAATCCAGATGCATAAAAAAATCTCAAAAGGCAATAATATGAAAGAAAAACCCCAATCAATGAATAAGCCAAGGATATGAAACAACCTTTCATCAAAGAAGATCTGTAAATGGTGAATGAGTGCAGAAAAAAAAATGCTTCACATTATTTGTTTTTATGGAAACTATATATTCTTAACAGTACCTCTTGAGCTACAGCCTTCAGCAAGAATTTTTTATACTGGTTTTCATTTAAATTCATATTTATTTTTGGTCACTTTATCTATAATAGCTAACAAAAAACCCAAGTGAGGCACATGTGTCCTTCAAAATCAGATAACCTCCTAAGGCATTGCACATCTTTCTTATTGTTAGGATTTAGCAAAGACAAACATTTATCCTGTGCTGTCTGTGGAATGTCTCTTGGCTCTTTAACTCAAGTTACATCCAAGAATTTAACTGATTAGGCTGACCCTATATATTATCTGACCAAATAAACCAACCGCACCTAGTAATACGTCCTAGAGCAGTTCTCACAAATCCTTTGGCTTTTGCTATGATATCACCAATGTAATAAATTAAATTGCTTGAATGATGAATCATAACTAAATCTTATCTCACCGGGTGACAGCAGTACAATAGAGAATTTAAATATTCTCAAGGGAGACATTGAATCTTCTTCTGTAGTCTTGCCTGTCTTCCTTCCATATTTACAATAGCAGAGAAAGAATTGTCCAAATCTCTCAAAGCACACAAGTCACTGTTAGCCAATTGGATTTTTTGTGCAGTGAAAGCTGCATGTCTTAGCAAAGCCATCAATGAAACCACTTTATTTGTACAGATGTACTCTGATGCTGAGAAAGATTGAGGGCAGGAGGAAAAGGGGTCGACAGAGGATGAGATGGTTGGATGGCATTACTGACTCAATAGACATGAGGTTTGAGCAAACTGCAGGAGATAGTGAAGGACAGGGAAGCTTGGCATGCTGCAGTCCATGCGGTCACAAAGAGTTGGGCACAACTTAGCAACTGAACAACAAAACCATATTTTTAAAGATATTCTTTAAAGCATTATGTTAAATAATAATCTGAAAACTGAATATTTGTCATTGCTGCTACTGCTGTTGCCAAGTCACTTCAGTTGTGTCCGACTCTGCGACCCCATAGATGGCAGCCCACCAGGCTCCCCAGTCCCTGAGACTCTCCAGGCAAGAACACTGGAGTGGGTTGCCATTTCCTTCTCCAATACATGAAAGGAAAAGTGAACGTGAAGTTGCTCAGTTGTGTCTGACCCTCAGCGACCCCATGGACTGCAGCCTACCAGGCTCCTCCATCCATGGGATTTTCCAGGCAAGAGTACTGGAGTGGGTTGCCATCACCTTCTCCCATTTGTCAATGAGCAAAGGCTAAATATATTGTAGCATATCATGCTATGGGCTTCCCTGGTGGCTCAGATGGTAAAGAATCCTCCCACAATGTGGAAGACCTGAATTCAATCCCTGGGTTTGGAAGATCCCCTGGAGGAGGGCATGGCAACCCACTCCAGTATTCTTGCCTGGAGAATTCTACGGACAGAGGAGCCTGGTGGGCTACAGTCCATGGGGTCACAAAGAGTCAGACACAACTGAACGACCAAGAACACATATCATGTTAAAAATACAAAGTGACTATAAAATGAATAGGTTAAAATATATTAATGAATATATATACGGAAACTCTCTAATTGCTAAAAGAAAACACAACAACATGCTTAATCCCACTCATAAAAGACGATATAAAAATATGTGTACATGTGCATATATGAATATAAAAGCACTAAAGGATTTTTAAGTTTATTTTTAATTGGAGGATAATTGTTTTATAATGATGTGTTGGTTTCTGCTGTACAGTAGTGTGAATCAGCCATAAGTGTACATATATCCCCTTCCTCTTGAGCCTCCCACTCCCCTACTATCCCGTCCCTCTAGGTCATCACAGAGCACCAGGCTGAACTCCCTGTGTATGCAGCAGGTCCCCACTAGTTGGCTATTTTACATACGGTAGTGTTTACATGTTAATGCTATTCTCTCTGTTCATCCCACCCTCCCCTTCCCCCTTTGTGTTCACAGTCTGTTCTCTATGTCTGCAGCGTCAATAGTAGCACTAAGGATTTGAAATTAAGCACACTTCACTCTTTACAGAGGGCAACCAGAAGACAAAACCGGGGTCCTGGGCATGTGAAGAATAGATAAGAGCAATTTCTACCTTGGTATTGTGTTCTTTTAGAGTTGGATTTCATTAAAATGTATTAAATTCAATTTTCATGAATGTGTTTAATGAAATACAACAAACCATTTCCTACTATTATTTGAATAAAATTTTACTTGACTATATATGTTTGTGGTATTTCAAAATGTTAACAGAAGCACCATTTTTTTCTACCATCTGTTAGAAAATTATATTAGTTGGTGTAAGCATTGCCCTGTAGGATGTTTTATATTCATATGCTCTTTGTAAATGATGAGGTGAAGAAACTAGCTACTCATTTCTGAATCACACAGTTTACCTATGTCTAGATAATCTCCATATGTATTCAAAATTCAAGAAAACTGAATATTAATCATTCAGACTTCTGTCTCAGGTGTTATGATGGTTTCACCTTCAGTGAATGAATTTAAGTATCACATCTGAAGGAATGGCTTAAAGTATAAACTGCATTTCTCTACAAAATTACAAAATAATGCTCTTACTGCTGGGAAAGCTGCATCTTAAATGCTCTATTTTTTAGGAGACAACCTTTGTTGTTAACCACAAATGGATGGTACTTGTCATAGATCTGTTTGTATTTAGATTTTATTCAGTTAATCTGCAGACATCTGAGTGTCTACTATGCCAGGCACTCTTCAATTTGAGCTCCAAGCTTACAACTCTAAGGAGGAAAATACATCCTGGGTGCAGTGTCTATACTTCTGTAGGGGTGGGAGAGATAATGAAAAATAATAACACTGGAAATTTGTATTTTCTGTGATGTGTGAGGGCTTCCCTGGCAGTTCAGTGGTAAAGAATCCACCTGGCAGTGCAGGAGAGGTGGGTTCAATCCCTGTGTTGGGAAGATCCCTTGGAGGAGTAAATGGCAACCCACTCCAGGATTCTTGCCTGGGAAATACCATGGACAGAGGAACCTGGCAGACTACAGTTGTGTGGTCATATAGAATTGGACACGACTGAGCTAGCACACAGTGCAAAACAAAAACATGAATATATATGGAAACAGCAATTAAACAAGCCATTCTGAATTGTATGAAGAATAGCAAGTAAAATTTTAAATTAATTGCATGTCATAGATTTGTCAGGCATGATAATTACAGCATTGCCATTAGCCTTTCCAGTTCCTTCTGTCCTGAATAAGTAGCTGCAGGCTTCCCCATAATGAAGTGGATTTTTATGGAAATAAATGGATTCCAGTGGGAAGGTTATTAATCAAAGTTCTCCAGAAAAACAGAACCAAAAGGATAATAGTGTATGTGTGCGTGCGCGCAGATATAATCACTTAATTGTGTCTGACTCTTTGAGACCCCTTGGACTGTAGCCCAACAAACTCCTCTGTCCAAGGGATTTTTCAGGCAAGAATACTGGAGTGGATTGCCATTTCCTATTCCAGGGAGTCTTCCTGATCCTGGGATCAAAACCACATCTCCTGCGACTCTTGCATTAGCAGGCAGATACTTTACCACTGAGCCACTGGTTCATATCATAATAGGATACATTATTTCAAGATATTTTGCCTGGAGAATTTTACACAAGGATCGTATTATTTTGACACCTACCAAGCTATGTTCTGGCATTTTTCTGTCAGTTCAAAAAGAGGAAGATTCTAAGAAAAAAATTCTAAGGCACACATTACTTTTCTTCAAGTAAGGATGGAAGTTATTATTGATGATGTTATTTACAGCTCACTAAGATTCCTCTTGATGTGAACTCTTGGGAGCATTCTCTTTTGGATTTCAGTGACAAAAATAGGTTTGCTTCTCCTGGCCAGTCTTCTCTTATGGTAGTTCAGATCTTGCAATCAATTAGGCAGCTGGATTGTTTAATGCCTTCACTGGCTTCTAAGAAACTAAGTGTAAATTTCTACAGGCCATTTGGATGCTAAACTTACAAACGGTTTTATCCTATTTTTTTAACCTTAATAGTTTCTTTCCCAAGCTTACTCATCTGCTCATTTTAAACTTGTTCTATTATATAGAGAGTCCCTTGGACTGCAAGGAGTCAAACCAGTCATTTCTAAAGCAATCAATTCTGAATATTCATTGGAAAGACTCATGCTGAAGCTGCAGCTCCAATATTTTGACCACTTGATGTGAAGAGCCGACTCACTGGAAAAGACCCTAATGTTGGGGAAGATTGAGGACAGGAAGAGAAGGGGGCAACAGAGGATGAGATGGTAGAATATCATCACTGACTCAATGGACATGAATTTGAGCACTCTCTAAGGGGTAGTGAAGGACAAGGGAGCCTGGTGTCCTGCAGACCATGGGGTTACAAAGAGTCAGACATGACTTAGTGACTGAACAACAACAAATTATATACAGAAATATACACTTCCAAAGACCCCTTTGAAACAGGGCTGTTTGAAAAGGCCAGTTATAATAATTAGCCAGAAAGAATAACTACTGCAATCATATTTTAGTTATTGAATAAAGGAAGAAAGGAAATTCACATGTCACTAATCAGTGTGCATGAACAGTACACTCAACGTTGAGGGCGTGGTCACCACCATTGTATGCAGCAGCTGTGATGAGTGATTTGGTCCTAGGATGGAAAATACTTCAGGTCCTAGAGGGCTGCCCACCACACAGTGAAAAATATAAGTTTTCCATAATTTTAATTTACTTGTGAAACTTAGGATTTTATCATTTGTAACAAATGCTTCTTGAAAAAGTAGCAGGCTCACCTGGTTTATTTTTGAGAAAATGTCTGCCAAGTACTCAAGACTAAAAAAACGTCATCTGCCAGTCATTCTTTCAAATGAAAATAGTGTCCAGGAAACAAGTGGTTGCCTAAAACTCAAAGAACCACATAAATGCTCTTCAAAGGCAATGGTGGAATTGCCTTATGAATCAGGTGTGCTTTGGGATACTGACCATTTCGTGTGCTATAAAGACACAGGTTTGTTCACACATCACGCACTGCCTCACTAAGTGTGTTCTTATGTAAAAATTGGCCTTTTTCCTTCCCCTGTGAGTGGTGCTGTGGAGAAATAAAATGACAGAAATATAGTTCATCACCACTCACTTGTTGAGGCTAATGTTCCAATGAGTCACTCACCATGGCTTTTGCAATATCAGTGTAAGTGTCAACACAGTGAAAAGGGTAAATATTCTCATAACTGTTCTGAAGATAGTTTCAACCTCACGGACATCCTGAAAGTCTCTCGAGAACCCCAAGGGATCAGCAGACCTCCCCTTGGGAATGCCTTGTGTACAAAATGATGCCCCAGTATGAAATTTCCTTCTCGATTACCTGTAAATATCTTTTACTTGATAAGGTTTTTATCTAAATTTTTAATTGTAAATTTTAATGAACTTAAATGTATAAACTTTTTCTCTTACTTTTGTGTTCTGTTTAACAGACTATTGTCTACCCAAATTCACGGAGATATCAATTCATGTCTTCTTATAAGAGCATTGTAATTTGAGCTTGCACATTTATGATTATGATCTACCTCAAATTAGTGTGTGGGCTTTGAGATATCTAATATGGATATGCATTAGTTTCAGCATCATTTAGTGAATAGGATGCATTTCTTCCCCTGAATTGCATAGCACCAGGTTTTGTAACTCAGGTAACCATGTATGTATGCACAGGTGTATCTCTGGATTGTCAACTGGTCCATTTGTCTTTCCAAATGCCATTAGTTCATGGTCTTAATTATTGTCACTCTATTGTTGTTGTTGTTTAGTTGCTAAGTTGTGTCTGACTCCTTTGTGACCCCGTGGACTGTAGCCCTACCATGTTCCTCTGTCCATGGGACTCTCCAGGCAAGAATACTGGAGTGGGTTGCCTTTTACTTCTCCAGAGGATCTTCCTGACCAAAGGATCGAACCCTCATCTCCTGCACTGGCAGGAGGATTCTTTACCCCTGAGCCACCTGGGAAGCCCTGTCACTCCACAGCATTCCTTAATATCAATTAGAGGAAATCGTTCATCTTTATTCTTCAAGATAGTTTTGCTATTTATGGCCCATTAAATTGCCAAGTTGCAGAAGATAATTTTTCATACATCCCATGCATATGAATTCCCAAGTTTACATGAATTTTTTTGAGGTAACAGATATGGGATAGTAAGAAAGATTATGAGTTAAGAGGGCAAAATTTCTGGCAGGATGTTAAAATAGATAATATCTTCATTTGATTCATTTAATTTTTTTATAAGTCATAATTTTAAGATATACATGCATTAAACTTGAAATAAGGAAAAAGTAGTGAAAAAGGAACCATATTTCCCTTTCTAAAAACATCCCTCATGGAGACATAATCCTTGATTCCTAAACAGCTGTGGATAAAGCCCCATTATGCCTTTTTCATTCCTGGCACTAAGTTCCTAGAAGTGATTAGCTCTATGATATGGCATACAGAAATAAATTGTAAATGACTCTGCAGTTGAGATCATGTATCCAAACATGCATTGTACTTTTTGGCAAGGAAACCATAAATGTTAATCATCACATCCAGTGTGCCAAGCAAATAGATCAAAATAGCAAGAATATAATCACATATTCGTGAGTTAGATAACACCATCACCATCCTCTCTAGATTGGTAGAGGTGAGTGTACCCAGTCCGTGTTCATCCCTGCCAATGTTTACTTATTCGTTGATTGATTCTCTGGCAGTCAGTAGGTAATTGGCATATAATCAGGAAAAAAGAGATAAATATTCCAAAACCCAACTCTCTTGCCTGCTTAGTGAAATTAAAACACCTGCTAAATAAAAACATTCTGAGAGAAGTAAGAGGAAAAACCAACTGGCTCTGTTCCATATGTTCCATGAAAGGAATACTTGCAATGGACACCAGGTGCCAGGTTGCCTACCTGTTCATCACACTCTTTGGTTCTTACTGCCTGGATGTCTTGGCACCCATGACAGCCTCAACTTCCCACGAAGCGAGAAAGCCCTCATCTGTCTGGTCAAGCCCATCCGGATATGGAGTCAATAAGAGGATACTTAGGTAATCCTAGTTGTTGGTGAGTGTGGCTGATGGATGTCTGGACACCTACATTGCAACTGAAATTGCTGTGAAAGCAAAGGAGAATTCACAATATGTGCAATGAGAAAGGGAGGGAAAGATGGACACCTCTTGCAAGTCCTAGTCGCTCAGATGGTAAAAAAAAAAAAAAAAAAAAAAATTGCCTGCAATGCAGGAGACCCAAGTTCAATCCCCTGGGAAAATTCCCTGGAGAAGGGAATGGCTACCCATTCCAGTATTCTTCCCTGGAGAATTCTATGGAGACAAGAGTCTGATGGCTGGGTTCGCAAAGAGTCAGACTCGAGGACATGACGAAGTGACTAACATTTTCACTTTGCAAGCCCAACCCTTCAACAGGTCAGAAGCTGTGTGAATAGTGAAAGCAAAGTAAGTCATTTAATCATTGCACATGTCCTCTCACGAAAAAACAAAACAAATCTCCTTTGTTGGAGCCAGAAGGACATTTTGCAACCAATAGGTGTGGGAAATCCTAAATGCAACCTGGGAGATATCTAAATGCCAGGTTTATAGTAACTGCATTTTATCTAACATAGTGTCACACTTGTAAACTGCAAACTCTGGGGAAAGATTACAATAGCCCATTCTACCTATGCTAAAAGACTCTGAGGTTTGGACTCAATGGTAAAACAGTCTGGATGAGACTCTGAAATAAAACTAGGTCCTCTCTTTCTCTATTAGATCTGTCTTTCTAAGTCAGTTTGAATTGTCAAACAGATAAATTGACGCAGAAAGATCAGTATGAAAAAGAACACTTAAACCTGTTTTTTATATTCTGCTCTGGTGTACAGCAAACTCTAAATAAATAAATAAAACACACACCTTCTTGGAGTAATATGCAATATAATATATGCTATTTGGTTGAATAGGGGGCTTCCCGGATGGCTCAGGGGGTAAAGAATCCACCTGCAATGCAGGAGGCACAGGAGATGGAGGTTCAATCCCTGGATAGGGAGGATTCCCTGAAAGAGGAAATGGCAACCCTCTCCAGTCCTCCTGCCTGGAGAATCCCGTGGACAGAGGAGCCTGGTGGGCTATAGTCCATGGGGACCCACAGAGTCAGACAGGACTGAGTGAGCATGCTACCTCTCCCTCTCTCTCTCTAGAAATATTACTTACATCCCACACTTGAATATCATACAGGCCTCTGTTAAAGAATAAAATATATACCTCAAATATCCTAGAGGGCTTACAGGGGTCATGCTTCATTCCCTAGTTTGAGAAACACTGACCCAAAAATTTAAAATATTATTCAAAAAATAAATTCCCACAGGAAATTGTTATTAAAAAATAACTTTAAAATATAAAATATCTCATTTTTTTATTAAAACAACTTATAAAATATTCTCAAAGATTTTATGATCCATCTCTGAATCTCCATGAAACTAAGCTTAAGAAAATGCGTTTGTCTGATTTTCCATTTGACTGTTTTCAGCAAACAGCATTAGATAACCAATCTCTTTTTAGGGACCTAGGTGGGGTCGTACAGAGTCGGACACGACTGAAGCGACTTTGCAGTAGCAGGATAGCAAGGACTACAGACACTAACCCAGACAAGTCAGACCTACTTTCCATCTACTGCGCAGGTGAGTATTTCAACCTATAACTGCTTCATTATAAATTAAAGGATATATTTTTGGTATCAAATGAAAGGCTCAATTTTAATTCACCTAATAGTCTCCTTTAATGATATCTAATTAGGACATCTGTTCAGGGTTCACAATGTTACATCCTTCATTTGGCTTTTCCCACTAACTTAGCATTATGGTGATTTAACTTTTCTATTAAAAGTTCATTATTAATGGAAATATATAGATAAATGAGTATGTAGTATATATGTATATATATATGTAACTTACAATACTAGAATTTGCTTCCTAAGTAGGTGAATGAACTCATTCTTTTTTAAGCTAATAACTGGATTAATCGTATTAAGGATTTAGAATCCCTTTTTTCCCCTTCAGAAAATCTCTAAATTCAAGGCCCTCCATAGAAGTTCTAGCATTAACTGCATGTATCTGTCAACAATGGCTAGAAGATTAAAATGATGATGTAGTGAAGATATAAGTATCTGATGCCTTTTCTTTTAAGATTCTGTTCTGTAGCAGTGCACTTTGAAATATCTTCTTAAATGAAAACAAAAATAGAAATAATTTTTATCTCCAACTTATAAAGTTCATAGAGTGTAAAGTCTCATTATTAACTACACAAGTTGGATCTTTGAAAACATCGATGGAAAAACATTCTTGTAGGTAATATATTTTCACTTCTTATAGTGATTTTCCTTAGTCTTACAGATCATTACCAAATGAAAAGATTCAAATTAAAGTTCTGGTTTTTCTTCACATGAAACTGCCACAAAGTATTTTCCCTTCTAAAGATATATCTAACTTCAATGTATATCTGATTTTACTATGGAACACTTGTTATAAATTCAGCCTTAATCCATTCTACACTTCTACTTAATTCTCCCCATTAGTTTTATAGACATTTTGAATTATTACATTCTATTAATTATACTTTAGTATTTAAGTTCATTGGGCAACTGTTTAACTCATCCTGGTCACTTATCGTGTTCTTGGGTTTAACATCATTATTCATAGGTCACATAATCTTATATTATCAGTTTCTATGTGTCTATAGAAACAAAGTGAAGTGAAGTCGCTCAGTCGTGTCTGACTCTTTGCGACCCCATGGACTGTAGCCTACTACACTCCTCCGTCCACAGGATTTTCCAGGCAACAGGACTGGAGTGGGTTGCCATTTCCTTCTCCAGGGGATCTTCCTGACCCAGGGATCGAACCCAGGTCTCCCACACTGTAGGCAGATGCTTTACCATTTGAGCCACCAGGGAACAGAATCTCAAAGTGAATGATGCTAGAAATGGAATTTTTGAGACATCTGTGGCGTATCATTTTTGTATATAAAACATGACAATTAAACCTGGGAAATAAATTATCATATTTCAAAGAACCAAAGCACAGAGACTACTCATAGATTACTCAGGAAAATATGTTGATCACATCTAAAGTACTGATAATATAAACTACTCAAAACAATCAGGAAGGAATTATTATACTTTCTAAAATAATGGCTTTAAGCTGATTCAAGTAATAATGGTGTTCCTGTTGGTATGCATTTAAAGAAAGTGTTTTAAAATGAGAAAATGCAAAAGTATACATTCATTTTTGTTAATAATATTAGCAATAACGCTGATTTTTTATGGAAGTACAACCACTCTGACTTTAAATTTTGACTCAAAGCTTTAATTTTTTAAATCATAAGTATAAATGGTGGATACTATATGAAAATACTTCAGACTTGTGGCTGGTAATGATTGCTACAGTTTCTTTGATACTCCTCTTATTGAAAAGTAGAATCTTTTTCCACTCTCCCTGAAACTGGGTTAGTCTGTGACTTCTTTGATGTAAGAAGTACAGTGGAAGAGGTGATAGAGCATTTATGGAAACATTAATCGCTTTTAAGAGGAGCACCAGCTCCCCCCTTGCCCTCTCGTGTCCAGTGGTGACAAGTCAGAAGTATGACCGCTCTATCAGAAAACCCTCATGAAGTGGCCCTGGGACCACATGGTAGGGACACAGGAGCCCATTAAGCCCCTCCTTTCACATGCCCCCAACCAAGGTACCAGTCATCTTAGACAACCTGGCCCAGCTGCACAGCTATCAGCTAAAACCCTTCAACATCAGATGATCAAGAGACTTGCCCAGACCTGCCTGAAAGTCAAACCCACAATATCATGAGATTTAATACATTGGTCATTATTTTTAACCTCTAAACTCAGGATAGTCTGATAAGTGGTAAGAAATAACTGGAATAAAAGTGTTCTTTAAAGGTAGGATTTTCTTTTTAATGAAATGATGCACGTTGTTAGTTTCCATTCAAATTGTTATTTATGAAAAATCTGCTATGACAAAAAATTAGCAAGAATTTTCATGCAGGTGATCTTTGAGCCACATAAATAGCTCAGCAGGTAGAGGATCAGCCTGCAATGCAGGAGACATGGGAGATGCGGGTTTGATCCCTGGATCAGGAAGATCCCTTGCAGAAGAAAACGGCAACCACTCCAGTACTCTTGCCTGGGAAATCCCATGGACAGAGGCGCCTGGAGGGCTACAGAGTTGGACTCAGCTCAGTGAACACACACACACACACTTTCAGAAGCACTGCTGGTGCTAGATTGTTCTCAAGGGGATAGCGTTATTGAGAACCAGACCTAACAAACCTAAAATCCAATATACGGTAGACTTTAATTATTCATTATTATGTAAAAACATCTATGTCAGTGATCTGCGCTATTTCTTATCAATTTTTCTTGGCAAAAGGATTTTTTTTTCCTATTGAAGATTACAGCTATCAAAACATTTCTGAGAAGTATAAAAATTCACTCCACTAGAAATTTATCATAAAAATATGGTGAGGGTTCTAATTATAAAGGATTACATCTTCTACAGCAGGTAGAATACCATGCAGAGTAATAAATAATTTTCAACCATAGAATATAATCTATTGTACCTAAGATAGCGTAAGATCCCAAGATAAATGAAGCATTTCAAAAAATCAATGAACTTGACGAATTTTGAAGACTTTCCAAGAAACAATATTTTTCACATTGACAGACTGTTTTCTTACAAAGTGGAGAAATTAGCAAATTTCTAGCCATATGCATGTCTCCTGTATGAGTCCTGAGAAATATATGTAAATAATTATTTTTAAGGGAGCAATTATTTTAATTCTCCTTATGCTCTGAATGTTGATACAATACAGAAATCTCCAGCTCGAAGTATTCATATTAGTTTCCTTTATGAAACTGAGAACTACATTTTTACAAAAGAAGCTGAAACAAGAAAAGCTGATCAGTGATATTAGGCAGTGATATCATGTTAGAAAGACAAAAATTAGTCTCCTCAGGCATTTAGCACTGAGAGTCCAGGTGCCAAAGTTGGTAAGTACTCTGCTTCTGCTTTTCCCTCAATGTATTTATAAATCCCTAGAGCCTAAGAGGCTGAGAAGTCTAGCAAAAAAGCAGCAGGGAAGAGTTAGAGAAGATATCCAGAATTTTCAGTCTGCTCGTGATGTACAGAAAGAAAAAAAAAAAAGTTCAATATATTTGAAAAGGAGTAAATGATGTAGCATAGAGAAGAAAGAAAATATTGAAAAAGACAGAGTGATAATGTGGAACAGAGTGTAAATTTGGAGTCCAGTAAAGGAAAATGGAACATAAATATTATCTGAAGAATTCCTGATCAATAACTTTCTAAAATTCATGCATGTCATGCTTCAGATTCAAGAAGTGCCACAAACTTAAAGCAGAGCCAGAAAATCTATAGGAATGAAAGGCTGGTGGCTGCTTGGAATTGGGGACAAGATTCTTTTTTTGGGGGGGGGGGGGCCTGCCTCAGGGCATGGAGAAGGCAATGGCACCCCACTCCAGTACTCTTGCCTGGAAAATTCCATGGACGGAGGAGCCTGGTGGGCTGCAGTCCATGGGGTCGCTAAGAGTCAGACACGACTGAGCAACTTCACTTTCACTTTTCACCTTCATGCACTGGAGAAGGAAATGGCAGCCCACTCCAGTGTTCTTGCCTGGAGAATCCCAGGGACGGGGAAGTCTTATGGGCCGCCGTCTGTGGGGTCGCACAGAGTCGGACACAACTGAAGTGACTTAGCAGCAGCAGCAGCTGCAGGGCATGTGGGATCTTAACTCCCCCTGCAGGGGAAGCAAGGGTCTTAACCATGGGACCCTCAACCAGGGAACCCCCAACCACGGGACCCTTAACCACGGGGTCCTTAAGACGGGACTCTTAACCATGGGGTCCTCAACACGGGACCCTTAATCGCGGGGCCCTTGACCATGGGGCCCCCAAGGCAGTGCCAGAGATTTCTCTGACGTGATGGCAAAGTTCTAAAACCAAACAGTGGCAATGGTTGCCCAACTCCATAAGTTTACTAAATATCATTGAATTGTATAGAAAAATCAGTGAATCATGTCATATACATTATACATCAGAAAACCTGGTAAAATAACCAAAAGGATTTGATATGAAGAAAACTACACCTAGAAATAAGAGGGGGTGTGCAAAAGAACAGTGAAAAAGTAGGTATCAAAAGCACTCAGATAAAAGACATAATACCTTTGACTTTTTAAAAGTAGCATTTGGTCTACTAGTGCATAGAGCGTATTTTCGGTATTCTGTAATAAAATATTTTAAAATAAATAGAGAAATCTGGAATATCATTCGTCTGGTTGTTAACAGTGATTATTTTTTTAAGGGTAAGATTAAGATTAGAGCCAGACATCCTGGAATGTGAAGTCAAACGGGTCTTAGGAAGCATCAATGTGAACAGGGCTAGTGGAGGTGATGGAATTCCAGTTGAGCTATTTCAAATCCTAAAAGATGATGTTATGAAAGTGCTGCACTCAATATGCCAGTGGCCACAGGAATAGAAAAGGTCAGTTTTCATTCCAATCCCAAAGAAAGGCAATGCCAAGGAATGCTCAAACTACTGCACAACTGCACTCTTCTCACACACTATCAAAGTAATGCTCAAAATTCTCCAAGCCAGGCTTCAACTGTATGTGAACCATGAACTTCCAGACGTTCAAGCTGGATTTAGAAAAGGCAGAAGAACCAGAGAGAAAATTGTCAACATCCTCTGGATCATAGAAAAAGCAAGAGATTTCCAGAAAAACACCTACACCAA
This sequence comes from Capricornis sumatraensis, assembly GCF_032405125.1. NCBI lineage: Eukaryota > Metazoa > Chordata > Mammalia > Artiodactyla > Bovidae > Capricornis > Capricornis sumatraensis. Next base: position 7,363,303 of record NC_091089.1, on the reverse strand, counting down.
AGCCTTTGACTGTGTGGATCACAACAAACTATGGAGAATTCTTCAAGAGTTGGGAATACCAGACCATCTGACCTGTGTCCTGAGAAATCTGTATGCAGTTCAAAAAGGAACAGTTAGATCTGGACATGGAACAACAAACGGACTGGTTCCAAATCGCGAAAGGAGTACATCAAGGCTGTATATTGTCACGCTGCTTATCTAACTTATATGCAGAGTACATCATGTGTAATGCCAGGCTGGATAAAGCACAAGCTGGAATCAAGAATGCCAGGAGAAATATCAATAACCTCAAATATGCAGATGACACCACTCTTATGGCAGAAAGTGAAGAAGAACTAAAGAACTAAAAAGCCACTTTAAAGAGCCTTTAAAGTGAAAGAAGAGAGTGAAAAAGTTGGCTTAAAACTCAACATTCAGGAAACTAAGATCATGGTCCATTTCCACCACTTCACGGCAAATAGAACAACGGAAATAGTGAGAGACTTTATTTTGGGGGGGCTCCAAAATCACTGCAGATGGTGACTGAAGCCATGAAATTAAAAGAAGCTTGCTCCTTGGAAGAGAAACTATGACCAAAGTGGAAAGCATGTTAAAAAGCAGAGACATTACTTTGCCAACAAAGGTCTGTCTAGTCAAAGCTATGGTTTTTCCAGTAGTCATGTTTGGGTGTAAGAGTTGGACTATAAAGAAAGCTAAGCACAGAAGAATTGATGCTTTTGAACTGTGGTGTTGGAGAAGACTCTTGAGAGTCCCTTGGAATGCAAGGAGATCCAACCAGTCCATCCTAAAGGAAACCAGTCCTGAGTATTCATTGGAAGGACTAATGCTGAAGCTGAATCTCTAGTACTTTGGCCACCTGATGCGAAGAACTGACTCATTGGAAAAGACTCTAATGCTGGACAATATTGAAGGAAGGAGGAGGAGGGGACAACAGAGGATGATATGGTTGGATGGCATCACTGACTCAATGGACATGAGTTTGAATAAGCCCTGGGAGTTGGTGATGAACAGGGAAGCCTGGTGTGCTGCAGTCCATGGGGTCACAAAGAGTCAGACACCACTGTGTGACTGAACTGAACTGAAGTGAAGATTAAGAGTGATGATAACATTTATCTCACAATTAGTAGCTGAATATTTCACAATGATACGTATTGGGAAAAAATGTCTTAAAATATGTTAGAAAAATATAGTGAAGTGGAATTTATTCAATAAATACATAGTAAAATAGAATCTGTGCCACAAAACTACTTTTTAAGTATCAAAATAATTTGAAATGCGAAGGATATTTTGTATATAGCAAATTCTTAGAGATGGTATGAATTGCATATTAGGAATGATGTATTCGATCCAATTTATATGTACTTGTTAGATAACCCTGAGTCCTCTTTTCCAATCTGTAAAATAGCATCATATTTGAAGCCACTGGCAGGATTACAGTCAAAGTCTCTGTATAATTAAGTGCTTGAGAATTGAGAAGCCTGTCTGAGAGCATTCTGTTATTCTTAAAGGATCCATCCTATCATGAGTGTTCCCATCCTATAATACAAGAGACCTCACTGAGGTCTACAGTGAATGAGCCTGCATATCAGAACCTGGATAGATTCTGTAGCAAAATTAGAAATGAATTGCCCAAACCTAATTCCATGCTGGCTCAGTGGAACAGCACCCGACTGCCAATGCAGGAGACATGGGTTGGATCCTTGAGTCAGAAAGATCCCCTGGAGAAGGGAATGGCAGCCCACTCCAGTATTCTTGCCTGGAAAATCCCATGAACAGAAGAGGCTGGCAGGCTACAGTCGATGAGCTTACCAAAGGAGTGAACACAACTTAACAACTGAACAACAGCAACAAAATAATCCAAGGAGCAAAATGTTTGATCAAGACCTTGGCCAGAAATGAAGCTTAAATAATTTCAAGGGGAACCCAGGACTCAAAGGATCGTTTCATATTGGTACTGGTAGGAAAGTGAATCCCATTTGCTGCATAATTCCAGAAAACAACCCTGTGAAGACCAGGTTAGAGGGGGTTTCATGGCAATAGTTAGGCCTGGAAAAGTAGTCAAGAATTTATAATTACACGAGTGTGCTGTGTGTTCAGTTGCTCAGTCATATCTAAATTTTTGTGACCCATGGACTGTAGCCCACCAGGCTTCACTGTCCATGGGATTTTCCAGGCAAGAAAGCTGGAGTGGGTTCCCATTTCTTCCTCCAGAGGATCTTTCCAACCCAGGGATCGGATCCATGTCTCCTACATTGGCATGCGGATTCTTCACCATGGGCCACCTGGGAAGCCCCGTAATTACATGATGTCTGGTAAATCAATGAAGCCTATCCAAGTTACAAAAATCAGTTTTTCTGACTCTTTTTGTTCATCAATTCACAAATAAATTTCAAAGTTATACTAACTTTCTCATCTAACACCCAACTTCAGGTAACTTGGGTATTTGTTTGTTTTCTCTATAACATTGCAATGAGTCACACATAACACACCTCACCCTGCATGACTGGCATTTGATAAAACAGAAGACAAACCATCTAACTTTGCAAAATAAAAAGAAAAGTTAGGAACAGGTACAAAAGTCCTAGTGGTTTGCTTCCACCATGATGACACTGCCTCAGTTTCTCATGAGAGTATAAGGTAGAGTTTCTCTGAATCACGCTCCTCAAACAGCAAAATCTGAATTCTTTTCATTAATGTTAGTGGACAGAAAAGTCACCCTTGTCTTAACCTACAGTGTTAATGTAAGAAACTCAAACATAAAATTTTTCAAATTAAGCAGAGTTTTTTAAACTATAAGGCAATTAAATGCCTTGTTTTAAATACATTTGTCAATGAAATTACCTATAATTTTTAAAAATAATGGACATGAGTTTGAGCAAACTCCAGGAGATAATGAAGGACAGGGAAGCCTGGTGTGCTGCAGTCCATGGGGTCACAAAGATTTGGACACAACTTAGCAACTGAACAACAACAACAGCAAAGTATCTCAAGCTAACCCAGACGAAAATAAAGCCTCACATTAAATTTTAATAAAATGAGTATCAGTCTTGAGCTATTAGGAAATTTTGACTAAGCTATACATTGCTTAAAAACATGTTAACATGGAATTGTGTTGATTGACTATTGTTGGCTACTCATAATTTATTCCACAAATAGTGAGTCAAGCCAGAGACTTAGGCAGTAAAGATTTGTTCCAGTTTATGCTCACAAATGTTGGAGACTATAAAATTCAAGGCACAGTTTTAAGTATTTGGCCACTGGCCATGTCAACAATACGTTATATAAACTGCTTTTAATGTCCAGTGAGAAAGTAAACTATTGGGCAGATAGCAAGACAGGATTCAAATCACCATGCTACAGTAAACCTGTAACTCTATGTATTTCTATGAAGATGTACAAGACCTTCTAGAACTAATACCCCAAAAAGATGCCCTCTTCATTATAGGGGACTGGACTGCAAAAGTAGGAAGTCAAGAGATAACAGGCAAATTTGGCCTTGGAGTACAGAATGAAGCAGGTCAAAGGCTAACAGAGTTCTGCCAAGAAAATGTACTGGCCATAGCAAACACCCTCTTCCAACAACACAAGACAACACTCTGCACATGGACATCACCAGAGGGTCAACACCAAAATCAGATTAATCATAGTCTTTGCAGCCAAAGATGGAGAAGCTCTATATAGTCAGCAAAAGCAAGACTGGGAGCTGGCTGGCTCAAATCATGAAGTCCCTATTCCCAAATTCAGACTGAAATTGAAGAAAGTAGGGAAAACCACTAGACCATCCAGGTGTGACCTAAATCAAATCCCTTATGATTATACAGTGGAAATGAGAAATAGATTTAAGGGATTAGATCTGATGGACAGAGTGCCTGAAGAACTATGAACGGAGGCTCATGACATTGTACAGAAGGCAGTGATCATGACCATCCGCAAGAAAAAGAAATGCAAAAAGGCAGAATGATTGTCTGACAAGGCCTTACAAATAGCTGAGAAAAAAGAGAAGCGAAAGGCAAAGGAGAAAAGGAGAGATATACTCATTTGAATGCAGAGTTCCAGAGAATAGCAAGGAGAGATAAGAAAGCTTTCCTCAGTGATCAATGGGAAGAAATAGAGGAAAACACTAGAATGGGAAAGACCAAAGAACTCGTCAAGAAAATTAGAGATACCGAGGGAACATCTCATGCAAAGATGAGCACAATAAAGGACAGAAATGGTATGGACCTAACAGAAGCAGAAGATATTAAGACATGGCAAGAATACACACACAAGAAGAACTATACAAAAAAGGCCTTCATGACCCAGATAACCATGATGGTGTGATCACTCACCTAGAGCCAGACATCCTGGAATGCCGTCAAGTGGGCTTTAGGAAGCATCAATATGAACAAAGCTAGTGGAGGTGATGGAATTCCAGTTGAGCTCTTTCAAATCCTAAAAGATGTTGTGAAAGTGCTGCACTCAATATGCTAGCAAATTTGGAAAACTCAGCCATGGCCACAGGACTGGAAAAGATCAGTTTTCATTTCAATTCCAAAGAAAGGCAATGCCAAAAAATGTTCAAACTACTGCACAAATGCATTCATCTCACATACTAGCAAAGTAATGCTCAAAATTCTCCAAGCCAGGCTTTAACAGTACATAAATCATGAACTTCCAGATGTTCAAGCTGGATTTAGAAAAGGCAGAGGAACCAGAGATCCAATTGCCAACATCCACTGGATCATTGAAAAAGCAAGAGAGTTCCAGAGAAACATCTACTTTTGCTTTATTGACAACGCCAAAGCCTTTGACTGTGTGGATCACAATAAACTGTGGAAAATTCTTTAAGAGATGGGAGTACCAGACTACCTGACCTGCCTCCTGAGAAATATGTATGCAGGTCAAGAAGCAACAGTTAGAACTTTACATGGAACCACAGACTGTTTACAAATCAGGAAAGGAGTACTTCCAGTCTGTATATTGTCACCCTGCTTATTTAACTTATATGCAGAGTACATCATGTGAAATGCCAGGCTGGATAAAGCACAAGCTGGAATCAAAAGTGCCAGGAGAAATATTAATAACCTCAGATATGCAGATGACACCACCCTTATGGCAGGAAGTGAAGAACTAAAGAGCCTCTTGATGAAATTGAAAGAGGAGAGTGAAAAAGTTGGCTTCAAACTCAACATTCAGTAAACAAAGATCATGGCATCCGGTTCCATCACTTCATGGCAAACAGATGGGGGAACAATGGAAACAGTGACAGACTTTGTTTTGGGGGGGGGTTCCAAAGTCACTGCAGATAGAGACTGCAGCCGTAAAATTAAAAGACACTTGCTCCTTGGAAGAAAAGCTATGGCCAACCTAAACAGCCATATTAAAAAGCAGAGACATTACTTTACCAACAAAGGTCCATCTAGTCAAAGCTATGTTTTTTCCAGTAGTCATGTATGGATGTGAGAGTTGGACTATAAAGAAAGCTGAGCACCAAAGAATTGATGGTTTTGAACTGTAGTGTTGAAGAAGACTCGTGAGAGCCCCTTGGACAGCAAGGAGGTCAAACCACTCCATCCTAAAGGGAACCAGTCCTGAATATTCATTGGAAGGACTGATGCTGAAGCTGAATCTCTAGTACTTTGGCCACCTGATGCGAAGAATTGACTCATTGGAAAAGACCCTGATGCTGGGGAAGATTGAAGGCAGGAGGAGAAGGGGATGACAGAGATGTTTGGATGTTTGGATGACATCATTGATGCAATGGACATGAGTTTGAGTAGGCTCCAGTTCTTGGTGATGGACAGGGAAGCCTGGTGTGCTGCGGTCCATGAGGTCACAAAGAGTCAAACATGACCAAGCGACTGAACTGAACTGAACTATGTATTTCAGGAGTGTACTTTTAGCTAAAGGCTCGTGAGAAAAAAAAAAAAAAAAGAATGAACTACTTTTCAGAACAACAACAACAAGAAAAACACGCTTTTGCAGTTGGAAAAAGAAAATATCTGTCTGTTTATTTGTCAACATTGTTTCATTATATGGGACTACTGGTGGCATGTTTATATGCTAATAGGAATATACCAATGAGGAAGAGAAAATTATTGATGTAGAAAAAAGAAAATATAAAACTAGAACATTGTTTCTAATTATTTATTGTGGTAATTTGAAGCATAATAGAGAGAATATTATTTCATAAACCTCCACATATTTAGCAACCAGCTTTACAAATTATGGACGTATTGTCAGTCTTGTTTATTGGTCAACCCCCCCCCACCCCCCCACCCCCCCCATATTTTTCTTGTGTAGAATTTGTTCAGGATTTATTTATTTTAATTAATCTTTGCTGGAGTGTTTAAAGCAAATTCTACACATCATATCATTTGTACACTGAAACTTCTGTATGCATTTTAATTGAAAAAATATAAATTTTACACCACAACATGCCATTAATCTACCTAACAAATTTGACCTTAATCGCTTAGTATTATTTGAATCTTATTTAATATTTTATGCATGTTCAGATGTTTCCAATTGATGGACCAATTGTTTGTATTAGTATAGATATTTAATTCCAAATTCAAATAAGGCCTATGTGTTCATTTTGATTGCTGTATCTCCTAAATCTAATTTATGCTCCAGCATGTCTCCTTTTCTTTTTCTCTTTTACCATTAGCAGTTTAGAAAATCAATTTAAGAAAATCAGTCTGGACCCAAACTCACAGTGTCTCTGAGGCCTGCCTGTAACAGCAATTCAGACACACAGAATTGACATTTCTAGTTGCCTATGTATATCCCCAGCTTATTCTGGACAAAGATAAGCATGCTGGTGGTTTAGTTGCTCAGTCAAGTCTGACTCTTGCAGCACCATGAACTGTATGTAGCCTGCCAGGCTCCTCTGTTCATGGAATTATGGACAAGAATACTGGAGTGGGTTGCCATTTCCTTCTCCACGATAAGCATATTGCATTCCAATTCTCCCTTGTTTCTTTTTTTTATTATTATTAGCTTCAAACTCTTCATTCCATAGATTCAAATCACTGTGTCTTACATGCCTGCTACCTACAAAATCGGAAGCATCTGCTTAGCTTAGAACTATCCTAAGTCATTTGTTTCTAACTTTATGCTGTTTCCTTTGGTCACAGAGAAGCATAACTAAATTCTCTAAGTGCTGAACGAGATAGATTCAAATATCACAGAATGTAAGTCTCGACTATAAACAACATGATCAGAAAATATGATCATATATCACACAAATGTCTTAAACTTGTTGCTGTTTCTTTTCACAACAAAATATGTCTTTATTTTTATACTATCTTTAAAGCTGCATGGATAATTAATATAGAAAATGGCTGATGCCTTTTAAACATGTGGAAAATGAGTTATAAATGAACATGTAGCTAGATAATGTGGGCAATTTCCACGCCTATTTCCACAGGAGTTTAAAAAGTACATCTGTTTGGGACTTCCCGGGCATTCCAGTGGTTAGGACTCCCCTCCACTCTCTCAGTGCAGGGGACATGAGTTCAGTCCCTCATTTGGGAACTAAGATCTCATAGGCTGCACTATGCAACCAAAAAAAACAAAAAACAAAAAAAAACCCTTAACCCCTCCCCCAAAAAATTATGATTATGTTTGGTTGAAAGAGGCTAGCTTATCACTTGAATTACAATCTAAATTTTCCATGGAAGAGCCTCAGTTTAGAGTTTTAAAACTCATCTTCTGAGTTTCTATATTCAGGATGGTTAGGGTCTCGCCATTTCTGGAATGACAAAATATATGCAGATAGTACATGAAGCATCTGGTCTTTTTTCCTAATTTTTAATTTATTCCATATTCTCAAGCAGAGCCATAAAAGTTACAAGTTAGTGCCAAAAACGTACCTCCTGAAATAACAATTCTGCTTCCAGAATATATTAAATACCTGTAAGAATTTGACTTCACAGTTCCTCAGATGGCTAAAGTCAACATTCTGAATATGGTAGGTATTTAGAGGGTATATCAAACTTTTAAATTTCATTTAAAAATTCTAAAGAACAGTGATTTGTAACTATCATCCCAGTCAGTGGTCACCATGCTTGGTTCAGGGATGGGCAGGAATCTGAGGTATCCCCCTCACCTCTCTTCCATGGAAAAATTGTCTTCCACAAAACTTGTCCCCAGTGCCAAAAATGTTGGGGACCACTGTCTTAGATCTCTGACCAATCCTTTGATGGGCCTGGAAATCCCACACAGAAATGTTTTGGAGTTGTCCAGTCTGATCTGAAACACAAAAAGTCTATTCACTGTCCACCCACCTCCATCCCAGGCCAGAATATCCTGGGGAGGGAGAAAAAAAACCATGAACAGACAAATAAGACACAGGGTAATGTCCATGCTATATCACCAATGACCTGCTTGTAAAAGTCATGGCTTTGCTGCCCAGAGAGAGCTTTGTAGGCAACCACTGGTTAGTCTGAAGGCCTCAGTTCCTGTAAGGAATAGTTTACATTTTAGAGGAATCTGGGCATTGATGAGGCTGAATTCTTGGGGAAACAGGAATTTGGGGGTCATCAGCATGTCCATGTTGGGGGTGGGAGGTGCCAGAGGACCAACAAATCATGACTTGTGATTTCCAGGCATTCAGGGCTGAACATTTGAAAGCATCCCGACTTTGAACACATCCCAGATTCATGGTGGTGGACGGGGAGCAGAGAATTAGTGGGAAATGATAGTTTAGATGTTGGTTAAATAAACCCTAGATTGTTCAGTGGAATCTCCAAATATAAAATATCTCTTAGGCAAACTTACATGATATATTGGAATATCAACAATATTGATATTAGAGTATCAGGGATTCCCTGGTGGCTTAGCTGATAAAGAACCCACCTGCCAATGCAGGAGACTCAAGAGACACAAGTTCAATCCCTGGGTCAGGGAGATCCTCTGGAGAAAGATATGGCAACCTGCTCCAGTATTCTTGCCTGAAAAATTCCAAGAATATATTCTGGAAGCAAAATATTTCAGGAGGTACATTTTTGGCACAGTGGGCTACAGTCCATGGGGTAGCTACAGTCCTTGGACACAACTGAGCATGCATGCTGAATAAAGATGTATCAGTAGTAAAGTGGAAACCTGAGGACCCAGTAGAATCAGAGACATGGAAGGTGACATAACCATTGCTTAATTAACAGTGTACATTAGAATAGTCCAGGGGACCTAGGAAACTCTGGCTTGTGGAATTCCAAATAGCTGTGGAACCTGGAGATTTCAGTCTGGTAGGGGACATGGGAGCACAATTGTCATTAGCAGTAAGACTGAAATCAAAGAAGTGAGTGCACACACTGCTCAGCTAGGTTGCTGTGTAGATACCAGAGGCCGCATTAAATTATGCTCTCAGAACAATATGATTGGTTCCAGAGAAGGAGAAACTTGAAGTGTAGCAAAGCTTGGTAAACTGGGAGAAGCTGAATGAGCCACCAAGGTAACCAGAACCTATAGCCTGAAGGAAACCAGTTATGATGACAACAACTTTCTATAACCAATTGACAGAGACAAAATATATCAAACCAATAATAAATTATGGGAAAATACATCAGTTCAGTTCAGTCACTCAGTTGTGTCCAACTCTTTGGAACCCCATGAATTGCAGCATGCCAGGCCTCCCTGTCCATCACCAACTCCCGGAGTTCACTCAGACTCATGTTCATCAAGTCAGTGATGCCATCCAGCCATCTTATCCTCTGTCATCCCCTTCTCCTCCTGCCCCCAATCTCTCCCAGCATCAGAGTCTTTTCCAGTGAGTCAACTCTTCACATGAGGTGGCCAAAGTACTGGAGTTTCAGCTTTAGCATCATTCCTTCCAAAGAAATCCCAGGGTTGATCGCCTTCAGAATGGACTGGTTGGATCTCCTTGGAGTCCAAGGGACTCTCAAGAGTCTTCTCCAACACCACAGTTCAAAAGAATCAATTCTTCGGTGCTCAGCTTTCTTCACAGTCCAATTCTCACATCCATACATGACCACAGGAAAAACCATAGCCTTGACTAGACGGACCTATCTAGGTTGGTCATAACTTTTCTTCCAAGGAGTAAGTGTCTTTTAATTTCATGGCTGCAGTCACCATCTGCACTGATTTTGGAGCCACAACAAATAAAGTCTGACACTGTTTCCACTGTTTCCCCATCTATTTCCCATGAAGTGATGGGACCGGATGCCATGATCTTCGTTTTCTGAATGTTGAGCTTTAAGCCAACTTTTTCACTCTCCTCTTTCACTTTCATCAAGAGGCTTCTTAGTTCCTCTTCACTTTCTGCCATAAGGGTGATGTCATCTGCAAATGCATATACTACCTCAAAATACATAGCTATGAATTTACGTGAATTGTCCCCCAACTTGGAGCTAGCATTCTCTGGGAAATCGCCCTTGAGGGTTTGCCTATTTGGAATGCACATGCTTTATTTTAAGCTTCCTGGTGCACTGGAAGGGCTTAACGACAAGAGTAATTACACTGCATGTCCATTTGTTGAAAGGATTGTCAAGCAAAACCTCAATACAACTGTGATTACATTCCTTACCCTCAAAAATCTCAAGCTTGTTGATCAGATTAATAATGAAAGGCGGCAGCTTCACCATAGAAATCTCCTGACTTATGGGCATGAAATAAATCACCATCCAGAGCAGCTCAGATTCTCAAGACAATAAAGGAAGAGAAGGGACGGTTTTTTTAAGCTTTATGAACACACTTTTACTCCTCCTTTTCTACGTCCTCCATAGTTTTGAACTTTCTTTTGTTGTCTAAAAATATGGGGGGAAACATGTTTCTCCTTTGTTGTTGCTGTTGTGTTAATAGTTAAGTCATGTCCAACTCTTTTATGACCCCATGGGCTATAACCCGCCAGGTTCGTTTGTCCAGGAAACAATACTGGAATGGGGTCCCATTTCCTTCCCCAGGGGGTCTTCCCACCCCAGAGATTGAACCTGCATCTCCTGCATCTCCTGCATTGGCAGGTGGATTCTTTACCACTGAGCCACCTGGAAAACCATCCAAAGCAACAGAGATTCTCAGGAGAACAATAAAGGAAGGTAGAAGATGATTTTTAAGCTGTTTATACTTTTACTCTTTTATCACATTCTCCATAATTTTGAATTTTCTTTTGTTGTCTAAAAATATGGGGGGAAACATTTTTATCCTTTAGCTTTTCTTTTTTTAAAAACAATTTATCCCTTTAATGTTGATTTAAAAGACATTTATCAAGAATGTTCTCTGTGCCAGGCCTGTCTTAGATATATTTACCAGGAAAATCTGAACCAAATTAGGAATCATTTCTGAGGCATCTGGGATCATCCGCCCCCCTCACTCGGGGTGTGAGGGATAAACCTCAGCCAAGGGCGTACACCCAAGAACGAGCAAAATTGCAATTACACAGGAGAGAATCACAGACTATGAATTCAGATTAACAAAAGGTCACAGAGGTCACCAAGAACAAGGACAACAGAAATTGAAATGTGAAAGGGCCCTGATAGGAAGTGACACAATAGGGTGACATTGGAGCCTGTCGATACAAATGTTTTCAGACATCAGGTTCAGATACTTCAAAATTCCCCCTGGATGGTCTCTGCACATGTTAGGGTTTCTCTGATTCTGTTCATGCTCACTTCCAGAGGCAGGTGTCCAGTGACCCAGTCCAAAGAACACAGGAGGAGTAAATGGAAAAATAGCTGCTCAAAAGAAGGTAGCTAACTATGAGTTGTGACCTGACCAATCTACAACTGCCCCAAATTGCTGAAATATTTCTGCAAGCCAAAGGGAGGCCAATTTTCTCAGTTTTGATATTCATTCTTTGGTTGAATGTTATAATTATCTTGAGAGATTTTTAACAAATACGCAGCTGAACCTCACCTCAGAACTGCTAGAATAAACTAGAACTGATATCAGAGAAATATGCAGAAAAGCAAGAGATAATGTCTGTTATCAGAGAGCCACGGTAGTAAACTGTCTAGCTGTTCTGTAATTTCCACTGTTGCCGCTGCTGCTGCTAAGTCACTTGAGTCGTGTCCGGCTCTGTGCAACCCCATAGATGGCAGCCCACCAGGTTCCGCCGTCCCTGGGATTCTCCAGGCAAGGACACTGGAGTGGGTTGCCATTTTCTTCTCCAATGCACGAAAGTGAAAAGTGAAAGTGAAGTTGCTCAGTCGTGTCTGACTCTTAGCCACCCCATGGACTGCAGCCCACCAGGCTCCTCCGTCCATGGAATTTTCCAGGCAAGAGTACTGGAGTGGGTTGATTGGATCCATATAGCCCAGTGTTTTGCCTGCTTCCTGATGCAACAACCACATTATTCACCTCTGGATTTGCCATGATCCTGATTCTTAGCAAATAGAAGATGTACATGGAACAATTAACAACAAAGATGGGAAAACTAAGAAAAATCTTCATTGACCAACACATTCCCCCACCAATAACTATTAGGAGTGGTCAATTAACACAAGTAATTAGACTACATTAACGTTTATCAAATGTTTTTAATAGCCTTCTCAATGGACACAAGCATTCATACAGTTCAGTTTGGAAAGTCTAGTTACACAGTTAATGAGGTTATTCACTTTTGTCAGATCAATGACTTGGGCCCCTTATTTGCTTAAAAGAGATTGAGCAATCTATTAACTCCAAGAATGTTCCTAACAAGGAAATGTGCAACTGAGATCTAGCTTCGTTTATGTATAAGTAGTGTCTCAACAGGCAGAAATCTATACTGAATAAAGTTGAGGAGCAGCAAAGCACAAACTTAATTGGAAGGAGAAACAAAATTGCCAAGAAAGTGAAATGTCCATCGATCAAGAATGGTTCTAGATGCTGAATGGTCTTGATTTCTAGATTGATTTTGAGGTAGAGAAGAGTTGGCTTCATTCTAAGGCATCCATCCATGAAGGCTTCTTCTTTGGAAAATAATATAATTAGAGCTGTGGTTTGGGAATTCTAGTCTAGTTTGGTCAAAGAATAAAGAAGAAAAAAGGAGACAAGGGATTGGTTAAGAAATTATTGCAGAAATGCAGTCACATTTAAAAATGTTACAATAACAGGAAAAAGGATTATGAACTGCATACCTTGTATAAAGCCATTCTTGGGGATCTTTTTATGGTAATGATAAGAGAAACAGATTGCCCAAACTTTAAATTAATGGTAAATTTCTTTTTGAGGTAATGTTATTGATAAAGAAATTAAGGGAGAAAACCATGAGATGTCTGATCCATGTTTGATTTTTTTATGTTTCTGAAAATCATATTTCTTCTCCTATATAGGAATCATAAACATATTTTAAGAATAAATGTCCTCATTATTTGTATAATGGCTTATCTCTATCAAAAAATTAACTAGTTTGCTATTAACTACTGTTGTAACCTTTGTTACAATTTTTATTTATTACACTAATCATGTAATGCAAATGAAAGATAGATACATACATACAATTTTACAAAAAGACTAAATAATTAATCCTCAGGAATCCTGAGACATGCTGTGTGATCTTCATTTCATTTATTCATTGTGCCATAGATACTAATGTCTTTGAAGTAAAATTTAAAGATATATCCTTAGATTTTATTAATTGCTTGATAAAATACATGTCAATATAAAATTTTTCTATAAAAACTAAATATATAACTAAAATATAACAATGTTTTGTTTATTCTTTATATTCTAATAAAGGCTCTTTCAGAATGCAGTAAAAAGGGGGAAGTTAGTTTCTTCTGTAACGAAGTGATAAACTTAACTAAGAGACAATGTGATTCATGAGAAACTTACCTTTCTGCCTTTGTCAAAGCTACTGAAAAGTAGGAATAAGTGACATCATCCAATAGAGGAGACTTTTAAAGTATACTTTCTGGTAAAATGATCTGTGTTGCTTCCCCATTTTTCCTTACCTTGAGGGAACCCTCTACCTACTTTCTGATTTTGATGGTGGCTGTCCTGTTGCCTGTGTATTTTAAATGTGTGATAACTTGCTTATTTGAAAGAGTCAGGAATAGGCAGGAATGAGAGGAGAAACAGAATTAGATGTGAGACATTCCAAATATGAAGATTATTGTGATCTTTAGGGCAGGAGAGAGATGAAATTCTGAAAAATGACGGGATATAAAACTTTGAACTATATTGCTGGAAGTAGCAAAACTATAAAGTGTGAATATATGGAATTTGAATAATACATCAAGTGAATAAACTACTTTGGGAGGGTTACATAGGTTGCAAAGGGTTTTACTTCGTTGCACCTTCTCTATTCCTCACAGAGTAAGGCACTTTACAAGTTCAATGTCTTGTTAAGTAACTGAAGGAAACATTAGCACATGCCTTTGTATTAAAGTTAAATTTATTTAGGACCATCCACTTCCAGAAATATCAAAACATATATTCTGTTATGTCTGTTAATATTTTCTTTTCACTGTCCAAGAAAGAAGGTTTATATTGATTAGGTTTCATAAATATCCTGTTAACTCTAATTTCAAAGCATGCAAACTATATGAACTGGAAGTATTAACCTTGTTACTTACAAATTCCTATGTCTTGCATTATCAATTCAATTCTTGTTCTTGAGGGTTCCAAAAATTTTAGAACAATGGTGGTGTTTAATATTGTAACTTACCTTTCTCTGACTAAAAAGAATAGCATGCAGATGCTAATTTTTTTCTCTTATTAAAAGCTAATTAAGAAATCTCTACTGAAAGCTTTGTATTTAAATGGCTAGTTCTTCGGAGAGGCATATGAGTCCGCCAGAATTAAGAAATGAAGCACAGCATCAATAGCCCTAAGAACTAGGCTGCTGCTGCTGCTGCTGCTAAGTCGCTTCAGTCGTGTCCGACTCTGTACGACCCCAGAAACAGCAGCCCACCAGGCTCCCCCATCCCTGGAATTCTCCAGGCAAGAACACTGGAGTGAGTTACCATTTCCTTCTCCAATGCATGAAAGTGAAAAGTGAAAGTGAAGTCACTCAGTCGTGTCCAACTCTTAGCGACCCCATGGACTGCAGCCTACCATGCTCCTCCATCCATGGGATTTTCCATGCAAGAGCACTGGAGTGGGCTGCCATTAAGGTTCCAAAATCTGTGATTACTAGAAAATATAATAATTCTCTAAGGAGAAGAAATCATTCAAAACCAATTTTTAATTCCCTAAATGTGATACTCAAGAAAGACTCAATGAGCCATGTGGAATATTTAATTATTTTATCATCAAGTACACAGTTTATGATACATTCTCAGATAATTCAGAAGAGACTTTTACCTTTCAGAAGGAATAAAACTTCCATTCATTTATCCTCTAGCTGTGTAAACAGCATTATTAAGTCAATTTATCAAGTGATTAAATAGTATGTGTGATGGTGTGATAAATAGAGAAATTAAATATAAAGAGTAAAAGTATGCCTTAAACCGTAAACTTATTATTCCCTTTGGGCTGGTGTAATTAAAGTCTATGGCCAAAAATAAATAAATAAGTAAATAAATTCTGGTAAAAGCCTGATGGAAGCTAAGTTCAGAACTCATGTTTCCAATCATTTTTGCCCTTATTTTTAAAGGGAGGATCTACTTTATTTACATTAGAGTAACTGTATCATAAAATATCCCATCTCTAATAGAGGCTTATTAAAAGAGCTAATGATCTCTACAGTGCATTTGTGAAAAAAGTTAAGTGGTGTGTTCAGTGTAGAAGCACAACCAGCACTCAGCCTGCAGCCACCAGTCTCACAGTAATGCTTGTCCAAGCCTCCAATCTGCTCTTGTTTAGTTGCACACTCTATGAAACATTTTGATTATTATCCTCGTGTACTAGCATTTTGAAATAAGTATCTTCTCCAAAGCATTTTTATAGCATGAAATGGTTCACACAAAAACATTTTCCCCAAAAGACTTTATTTACACAATTGCTATAAGTTCAAAAATCAATAAATCTTTACTGAAAAATCTGTGTGAAAGATCCGCTAGATACAGGTAGTAAAGGCAAATAAGACATCTGCTCTGCCATCAAAACTGACTTTATAATCTAGCACAAAGTTTCTCAAAGAAGCACTACTGACATTCTATGTCTTAGAGGTCTGCCCTATTTTGTATCGGATGTCTAGCATCTGGAGGAGGAAACGGTAATCCACTCCAGTATTCTTGCCTGGAAAATCTCGTGGACAGAGGAGCCTGGTGAGCTACAGTCCATGGTGTTGCAGAGTTGGACATGACTGAGTGATTGAGCACGTGCATATGTCTGGCAGCATCCATGGCCTCTACCCAACCCATGCCAGGAATATACCTCATCTCCAACTGTGATAACACAAAACATCTTATCAATGTTCGCTGGGAGTCATTATAGCCTACACTTGTGAACCTCCAGTCTATCACATGAGACAAGGAAGAAATAAACTATTAAAATTCAAAAACTGTAAATGTTCAAAAGAGAAATTCTAAGTGCTGCTGGAAGAAAGGTGTGGGTACAGAAAGGAAGTGTTCTGTTCAGTTACTGAGAACCACAAAGTGGACTGAAGAAATGGTTGGAATTTTGACAGGTAGAGAGGGGGTACCTGGGGCATCGAAGTTGCTTTCAAAACTTCCAGTGAGGAAGGCATTCAGTCTAAGTCCATCTTCGTCACAGAGAGTCTTAAAGTACAAGTACAATTCAGAAAAGATCCCAATGCTGGGAAAGATGGAAGGCAGGAGGAGAAGGGGATGACGTGGTTGGATGTCATCACCAACAAAATGAACATGAGTTTGATGGTGAAGGTCAGGGAAGCCGGGCATGCTGCAGTCCACGGAGTCACAAAGAGTTGGACATGACTGAGCAACTGAACAACAGCAACAATTTAAAGGTTTTATCCTACATCTTACTTCACTATGCTGTCAGTTCTGTCTTACCTTTTATAACCATCATAGGAGCATTTCTTAAACTTAAATTTGTGCTTCCCAATCCAACTCTAGTCCTGTATCCAGGATTAGAGGCAGACACTTTACCATCTGAGCCACCAGGGGAGATCCAGTCCTGTATTTAGCATTGCTATTTATCATGTAATAGCAGTATTAACTGTGCATCTATCATAGTTTTAAGTAGTCTATGTGATATAATACTTATAACTGTATGTGGAAATGATTCATATTATCTTCATTTTACCAATAAGGAAAATGAATTACCAAATGTCTCATTCAAATTGCCCACTTAGGTAACAAACCCTGAGTTGGGATTTGAACCCAGGCCACTGGGCTCCATCACATATCCTTAATCACTGTGATACCCAAGTAAATAAATGTTCCTACTTTCTTTGGTGTCATCACTGATCAAGGTATGGCTCAGTCCAGCCTCAAAGTCACCCCCTAGAGTGGCTTACAATCTGTGACTTGAATATCCTATGAAATCAATTTGTGAAGACAAATGCACTTCAAACAATATTATTTAAAATCATTAAGACTAACTTACCTAGCCTAAAATCACCTGTAATATATTATATTAACCTTGGTAATAATTTTGTGCCTCAGGACATGACAAGCACCACTGACCTCATTTTGCATGCTGTCAACCTAGAGAAATGGGAATGTGACTGATTGTTTGGATTTTCAGAGACCAGGTGTGGAAGGAGGATTAGGACACAAATTTTCTAAAAGACAGTTTCTGCGATCAGCTTGACACTGCCCTGCCTCCTACACTTACCCAACAGAATTCTGTGGTCTCAAGACTTTAGCACCCAAGGTAAACTTTATTTATCTATCTTTTCTCATTGTCATCTTTTCCTCTTTCACTGCAATTTTCTTTAGTCACTCAACTTTGTTTCAGAGCCTTATAAATTCATTCCTCAGCAAAAAGCCTCCTTTCAGCACATTTTAACTTCCCAACCAGGCTTTCCTTTCCAGATTTTCCTGTGGTTTCTTTGAAGGACACTATCTTTAAAGACCTATCCCACTATTTGTGCATGTGTATGTGTGTGTGCACATGCTAAGTTGCTTCAGTCGTGTCCCACTCTGTAAGATCCTGTGGGCTGTAGCTCACCAGGCTCCTCTGTCCATGGATTCTCCATGCAAGAATACTGGAGTGGGTTGCCATGCCCTCCTCCAGGGGATCTTCCTGACCTAGGGGCTGAACTTGAGTCTCTTATATCTCCTGGATTGGCAGGCAAATTCTTTACCACTAGCGGCACCCAGGAAGCCCCCATACCTTTGGCAAGATCTTATATACCAAACGTTTTAAAGAGCTATAGATTTTATTTCTATTTTTGTTGACAATATATTATGTAATCACCATACTTTAAGTGGTAAAAATGCCAACAATGCTGAACTTGCTTAAGTAATACTTGAAGTTCCATTTTCACATTCCTGATTTCATTTTTTCGCTTATAGAAACATGAGGTAGAGGAGCAAGTCTTCTTAAATTTTTCCACAATTTTGCCCCAAAATCCAAGAATTATTTTCACTGATGTGGTGTGCAAACACACATCTGCTGTTACTATAAGTATTTGTGTCTAAATGTATGTAATAATACATTTTATTTAGAATGAAATTATTTTCATAAATATTCTGGAGTGGATACCCTTTCCCTTCTCCAGGAGATCTTCCCAAACCAGGTCTCCCACATTACAGGTGGATTCTTTAGCAGCTGAGCCACAAGGGAAGTCCAAGAACACTGGAGTGGGTGGCCTATCCCTTCTCCATAGGATCTTCCCAACCCAGGAATTGAACAGGGGTCTCCTGCATTGCAGGCAGATTCTTTACCAGCTGAACTACCAGGGAAGCCCCAATATGACATGATAAAATTAATTTTAAATTCTCCCTTCTCCTCTTTATTTCTTGGTGATTTCTGTATACCTTGCAAAGGGCCCTGCTGTGCCAGGGTCCAGCCCCCACAGGATCCAGAGGAACCCGAAAGAGAAATGGCGTTGGTGAATGAATGAATGAATGAATGAGAGAGGAATAGAGGAGAGAAATAGGCTGAAATTCCTAGAAATAGAAAGCCAATAAAACCCTGAGACAAGGAG
The DNA here is from genome assembly GCF_032405125.1 of Capricornis sumatraensis. NCBI lineage: Eukaryota > Metazoa > Chordata > Mammalia > Artiodactyla > Bovidae > Capricornis > Capricornis sumatraensis. The sequence continues at coordinate 7,344,357 of NC_091089.1, read as the reverse complement.
TTTGCCCTGTTCATGGAGGCCACAGGTGCCCTCCCGGTCTCCCAAGGGAGTGAAGATGCGGAACATCTTCCCGTTCACATCTTAGAAACCCCGGCAGATAAGTGAACAGCAGGGAGCCTCTATGCTCCAAGGGATCAGCCTGAAAAAGACAGTAAGAGAGAGAAAAAAAGAAAAAGAGAGACACTGGGTGACCAAGCTTCTTCGAGCGAGGCCCATTACTTTATTTTCAAAAGGGACTTTTATACCTCAACTTGTACATAGAGGGAAATGAAAGACGCAAGGTCATACAAAGTCAGCCCAAACATTCCAGCAGTTTTGCCCTTATCGAAACCAGGATTTTTTCTGCAAACCTCTCCCACAAATGATGTTGTGTACATTATCTTCTGGCCTTGGAGGCCTGTGAACATTTTATGACCCTCTTTTGATAAAGGCTGCTCAACCAGAAAACTTATTTTCCCTCAAAGTGTTTTTTCTTTATATTTCTAAACTATGTCAGCCTCAGAAAATGCTAAACAGAGATACATTTCTCACAGAGCAAAGGTACAGTGAGTTACAAGAAAGAACCAATTAGCTCAAAGGTCTGATGTGGTTAAATTCAAGGCTACACTTGTTTTTCTTATATTCCAACTGTTAACTAATGCACTCCCAGGTGCACAGTGGATAAGAGATATGGGAACTTAGCAACAAGCATTGGCCCAATAATGAAATCTTACACTAGCACTACTCTAATAACTTTTAACTCTTTGAAAGACTCTATGTTTTAGGCTTCCCATGCCTCTCACAGTTGGGAGGCTGCAAATAATCACATGCGTAGCTGCTAGAGTCTGGATAAACCTGCCAAGCAAGCTAGAATGCTAACAGAGGGGGTTTGATTTGAAATATTCCTCTCATGTCCAGGAGACTTATTAGCTAGAGTCCTAAGTTGATTTTTTCGAGAGAAAGGTGGTTGGGGATAGCCCGCTGTATGTCAGGAGAGTTGATGAAAGGCACAAAATAGTAAGACAGACAGATTCTGGTTTTGGGGTAGATGCTCGAGCTGGTCTAGGGAGCCCCTTGAGTCCTGAAGCCTTGCTTAACTGTTCTTTTCCACATGACCTTGTCATGGGTGGGATGGCCCGTGCTGGCTCCTGGCACTGCTGGGGACCCCAGACCTCTGAAACCAGCTGTGTCTCCCCCTGCTCCTCTCCTTTAGTCAGCATGGATAGAGAACCACTGAAGAGTAAGATCAGGGCATGTCCCCTCCACCACACTCTATTTATGAACGAAGGGGCGTGGCAGGTGACACCATGTGAACTTATATATTCATCTTGAATGTACAGATGTGTTCTTTTTCATTATGCAGAACCACAAGTCACCCGAAATCTGGCAGATCAACCAATCTGAGACCTGCTTTGTAATCTGAGTGATGGCTCTTGAATAGAAGTGAAGGAATGGAGTCACATCCATAGCCAGCCCTTTTCTTGGTGTTAGAAGCATGGGGAGCAGAGAATAAAGGCTTGCAGAAGACAGAGGATAACCACGGTTACCTCACTCAGTTCAGTCCAGTCACTCAGTCATGTCTGACTCTTTGTTACCCCATGGACTTCAGCACACCAGCCCGTGGTTACATGAAGTGTCCCAAATCAAAGCACGCATGGATACATAAAAGTAGGATGAAAGGAAGAATTTAAAAACCACCACAATATTGTAAAGTAATTAGCCACCAATTAAATAAATAATAAATAAAATGTAAAAAATAATAAATAAATACAATGTCAAAACAGATATGTTAGTAACAAAACCTGATATGAGGGGAATGGAAGAAAAGCAGAACTATGGGCAAGTGGACCAGAGCCTTGTGAAATACACGATAGACTAATTCCCTTAGAGAAACCAGAGTAGTCATTTTGTTTAATTAATTCTGGTGACCATGATTAATTTGTGTTTGCATTGAAAGTCACCTCCAGTCTGTTTAGATGCAGATTATTATACGTCATGAAAAAATAAAAGGCCATCATTAACAATAAAGTCCTCCTTGGTGGTGTTTTTTAACAACAAATTTTTGACAAATTTAACTGCCCCACCAAAAGGGCCCTGACACATTACAGAAAATTGCAGGTGCGGTATGTAATATAAATCTTCTCTTTAAATAGTAAACAGAGACCTTGTGCTTGGAGGGTCAGCAAAATCAGAAAGTGCATAATCCATTGTATCCTTGGATCAGTCAAGATTAACCAATTTCCACTCAGGCAGCTCAAGGTTTCCTGGAACACAGCTCAAAGATTTCACAAAGGGGAAAAGATGCTGCATAAGAAAAGGCCAGTGCAAATTCGAATGAATATTCACCCTTATAAAATTTCCATGGACCAGATGACAAGTCTGATATTTATTGCTCATATAACTTTTGAAAAACTGTTTGGTGGCATTTGTTACATTCACCATATGGTGTAAACACCACCTTATTTAGTTTCACAGTGTTCTTGTCAGCCTCAAAGAAAACCACAGGCCAACTAAGCAATCATTCCATTTCCCCTCTTTCAGCCCCTGGCAGCCACCAGCCGACTTTCTCCTCTGAATTTGCCTGTTTGAGGAGTTTCATAAAAATGAGATCATATAGCACCTGACCTTCTGTATCTGACTTCTATCATTTAGCATAGTATTTTAAACATCCTTCCACACTGAATAATGTATGGGCCCTCCCACCATCTTTATGGCTGACTAGTATCTATTGCATGTTTCTTAATGTATGCTCAATGGTGTCCAACTCCTTGTGACCCCATGGACTGTAGTCCATTAGGCTACCCTGTCCACGGGATTTTCCAGGCAAGAATAGTGGAGTAGATTGCCATTTCCTACTTCATCTATCTATGTGCATTTTGTTTATCCATTAATCCATTGATGGATATTAAAATATTTCCACATTTTGGCTACTGGAAATGTGCTGCTATAAACAAATGTGTATAAATATATGTTTGAGTATCTGTTTTCAATTCTTCAGGATATATACCTAAAAGTAGAGCTGTGCTAATTCTGTTTAACATTTTGAGGTAACACCAATGTGTTTTCCAGAGCTATATCATTTTACAATCTAAGAATTTATGAGAGTTTCATTTTGTCCACATCCTTACAAAATTTGTTTTTTTTTAAATAATAATAATAATAATAGCTATCCAGTGGGTGTAAGGGGGCTTCCCTGGTGGCTCAGACAGTAAAGAATCTGCCTGCAATGCAGGAGACCTGAGTTTGATGCTGGGGTCAGGAAGATTCCCTGGAGAAGGGAATGGCAACCCACTCTAGTATTCTTGCTTGGAGAATTCCAGCAAAAGAGGAGACTGGTGGACTATAGTCCACAGGATTGGAAAGATTTAGACATGATTGAGTGGCAAACACTAGTAGTGTGAAGTTGAAACAGAACAGAATCTTCTTGTCCTTGTCCCCCCATCCTTTGCCTGCCTTTTGTCTGTAGAAAAACATTAGCCAAATAAGTTTAATCAGAGAAGTGAGAAAACGCAGAAACAAAGGGAAACAGTCTACGAAGACTAAATAATAATAGTTTAGTCATTAAGTAAACATTTAGTGCCTCTTCCTGGGACATAGATAATATTCTGAGCCATATCCTGTGAGCAGGATCCTTATGGATTCTTTAGTATCCTTATGGATTCTTTGGTATCCTTATGGATACTAAAACCTCTCCCCAACAAGTGGAAGAAGCTAACTATATGATGACTACACTGTAGCCATGACATAAGCTGCTACAATTCTGAAAACTGACCCAAAGAAATGGGAACAAACTGATCCAACCCTGGAACTGAAAACTACCTAAAACAATCAAGGTGATGCTTTTCAGACCACTGATGACCAATTTCAAGATGACCTTCAGAGATGACTGTGCTGTTTCTGCATGGAACCCCCTCCCTCCATCTATAAAAGCTCTTGCCCATGGGTTGTCATTGGCAGGTAGGCGGGTCAGGGGGAGAGGGAATCTGTCCTTGGACAACAGTCCACCCCACTACCCCAGTTGTCAGCCTCCAAGATAAAAACCAAATTTTCCTTTTGACCAACTTATCTCTTTTTTTGGCTTTTGAGGGCTGATCAGCTGGACCCCTACTTTTGACAACAAAGTGATATCACAGTGTGGTTTTGATCTTCACTTTTCTAATTTTAATGAAGATGAGCACCTTTTCATACATTGAGCAACAGTATTTAGTTTGTTTATTTGTTTTTAAGCACTGTCTATTTAACTTACATATAAATGAATTACTGATAAGGAAGAACTTATCAATGTTTCTACCATTTCACTGTTTGTTTTCTATGTATCTTATGCCCCCTCAGGTTTTCCATTGCCTCCAGTACTTCCTTCTTTTGTGTCTAATTGTTTTGTTCTGTGTGTGTGTGTGTATTTCACCATTTTGATTCCCTTTTCATATTCTTTTCTGAATTATCTTCAGATATTTTTCTAGAGTTTCTCATGGGGTTTCCTTTAATATCCTAAATTTATAACAATCTAGTCTGAATTGATACCAAGTTAGCTTCAACAATATATAAAAATATGTTCCTATACAAATCTGGTTTCCCATTATGTTGTTTTTGCCACAAACTATATCTTTATATATTGCATTCCCATTAACATAGACATAATATGCATTTAGTGCATATTATTTGATGCACTTGTTTCTTTAAGTAATATGGATAACAGAATGAGGAATTAGAAGCCAAAAAATCAACAATGTTGGTTTTATATTTTGCAGTTATCTGTATAGCAGAGCTCTTTGTTTTTTCATATAGCCTTGAGTTACTCTTTATTGTCATATTTCACTTCGAGGTGATGGACTGACTCCTTTTAGCATTACTCATAGGGTAAGTCTACTAATGATGAACTCCCTCAGCTTTTATTTATCTGAGAGTGTCTCTTTTTTCCTTCATTTTTGAAGAATTTTGATGGATATAAAATCTTTGGTTGACAGGTTTGTTGTTGTTGTTGTTTTTTCCTTTCAGCACTTCAAAAATGTCATGCCACTTTCTTCAAGCCTTGGTGGTTTTTGATGAGAAATTGCCTGTTGATCCTATTGGAAATCTCTTGTATATGAGTTATTGCTCTCTTGCTGCTTTCAAAATTTTTTTGTCTTTTGACAAACTGATCATGTGTCTCAGTAAGTGTCTCTTTGTGTTCATCTTTATTAGAATTCATTGAGATTGTTTGATGTGTAATTTCATGCATTTGTAAAATTTGGGAGGTTTCAGCCTTTAGTTCTTCAAATATTCTTATTGCCCAATTCTCTCTTTCCTCTCCTTCTAGGACTCCAATTATGAATATGTTCATATTCTTGTCAGTGTTTCATAGGTCTCATAGACTCTGTTAATTTTTCTCATTATTTTCTTTCAGTTCCTAGGACTGGATCATCTAATTGATCTATCTCAGGTTCATGGATTCTTTCTTCTCCCTGCTCAAAAATTTCTATTGATGTTTTCTTTTTTTTTTTTTTTTGTTATTGTAATTTGGGGTCTTCTTGGACGGTGCTAGTGGTAAAGAACCTGCCTGCCAAGTCAGGAGACACAGGAGACACAAGAGACATGGGTATGATCCCCGGGTAGGGAAGATCCTCTGGAGAAGGAAATGACAAGCCACTTCAGTATTCTTTCCTGGGAAATCCCATGGACAGAGAAGCCTTGTGGGCTATAGTCCATGGGGCTGCAGAGAGTCAGATATGACTGAGTGACTGAGCACATTGTATTAATAAATTTCAGCTCCAGAATTTCTGTTTTGTTCTTTCTTTATAATTTCTATCTCTACTGATATTTTCTATTTGATCATTTACTTTTCTCTTTATTTTTTCTATTCTCTCTGACGATATTTAAAGTAACTGATTTAAAGTTATTGCTTATTAAGTCCAATGTCTGTGTTTCTTCAGGTGCCAGGAGCCTGCGTGAGGAATCCCACCAGTGACAAGCTCATGTGTAAGGAAGCCTGACAAAACGCAAGGATGTGATCGTCTTCAGGGATTCTCCCTGGAAATTCCTGAGCATCCACCTCCCAAGACCAGAATCTGCCTGCTTTAGTGTGTTATGCTTTCCACCTACTCTTCTGTCATTAACAGGGGACTGTCCCCCCACCACCTTTTTCTGGAAAAAAATTAGAGCTTTTAGATAATAAATCTCCCGGGCATAATACGAGTGTTTCAATCCAAAAACCCCTCTGATGGCTTTTTAGCCTCCCTGCAGAACTCGTACAGCTGCGCATGTGATTGTTTGAGGCCTCCTGACTGCGGGAGGCACAGGAAGCTTAAAACATCCTAGGAATGTAGGGGCTTCCGAGGAGTCAAAATCATTAGAATAGGACTGATTAAAGGTTTCATTTGCTGAGCCAATACTTGCTGCCAAGTTTTCATATCCTCTATTTTTAGATATAGTTGGTATATAGAAAAACAGGTAGTAGACCTGGTATTAGCAACATTAGATCTTTGAGTTAAGTTCTTTCTTTGTTATAACCCACTGCACCTTTGTTCTACAGGAATGTAACTTTATTTAGTACTTTGAGGGTGATGCAGAGTAAAGAAAAAACACTTCTAGGGAAAAGGAGTTTTCTGGTTGATAGACAATTATCCAGGAAGAGAACCATAAAAATGTTAACAGGCCTCTTGGCCAGAAGATAATGTAAACCACCTGAGACCTTTTGTATACGGGAGGGTATGCAAAAAGAAAGCCTTGTCTCAATGAGGGTCAGGACTGCTGCCCCTGCATAACTATTTCTTTATGTACAACTTGGGGTATATAAGCTGATTTTGAAAAATGGTTTCTGGAGTCTTGCACCAATGCTGGGCTTCCCCATGTCGTTCTTTTCTCCCTTTTTCGGCTGAATTCCCATCTGGGGCATGGAGGCTCACCATGTCTACTTACTTGTCCCGGCTTCTAAGATCCATAAGAGAGAGAGCCCAAGGCGGGGCGCTCTCCGATATTCAAATGGACGCCGGTGGCCTAACGTAGATGGTGCAAGTTCCTTGTCTGGAACTTTATTGGCTTTCCACGTATACCAAGTTATTCAGCCTCTTTTCTCCACTAAATTTTCCTACTACACTATTTCTTCCTAATCTAATCTTATATTAATAAGTAAATAAGTCTTTCCTCGCCAACGCCGTCCCCGCTTCGAATTCCCTGGATCCACCGGGGCTGGACCCCGGCATTCAGGAACAGTTTGTTACTTTGTAATTGGACCATATCTTCTTGTTCTTTCACCTGCTACTTGATTTTGATGGAAAATTGGACATTTTGAATATTATAATATGGTAAATCTGAAAATCACATTCTTGTCCTTCCTAAGGGTTTGGAAGTTTTGTTGTTGTTTTGCTTCTGTTCTTTGCTTTCTGTGGGCTGTATGCTTGCTTAGTTAGTTTTCCAAACTAATTTTTTAAAGTCTGTCTTCTTTGTCATACGTGATCTTTGAAGTCTCTATTCCTTTACTTATGTCTAGCTAGTGTATTATGTTATGTTATGTCTAGCTAGTTATATGAAGAGTACATCATGAGAAACACTGGGCTGGAAGAAGCACAAGCTGGAATCAAGATTGCTGGGAGAATTATCAATAACCTCAGATATGCAGATAACACCACCCTTATGGCAGAAAGTGAAGAGGAACTAAAAAGCCTCTGGATGAAAGTGAAAGAGGAGAGTGAAAAAGTTGGCTTAAAGATCAACACCAGAAAACGAAGATCATGGCATCTGGTCCCATCACTTCGTGGGAAATAGATGGTTAAAGAGTGGAAACAGTGTCAGACTTTATTTTGGGGGGCTCCAAAATCACTGCAGATGGTGATTGCAGCCATGAAATTAAAAGACACTTATTCCTTGGAAGGAAAGTTATGACCACCTTAAATGGCATATTGAAAAGCAGAGACATTACTTTGTCAACAAAGGTCCGTCTAGTCAAGGCTATGGTTTTTCCTGTGGTCATGTATGGATGTGAAAGTTGGACTGTGATGAAAGCTGAGCACCGAAAAATTGATGCTTTTGAAGTGTGGTGTTGGAGAAGACTCCTGAGAGTCCCTTGGACTCCAAGGAGATCCAACCAGTCCATTCTAAAGGAGATCAGTCCTGGGTGTTCATTGGAAGGACTGATGCTAAAGCTGAAACTCCAATACTTTGACCACCTCATGTAACGAGTTGACTCATTGGAAAAGACTCTGATGCTGGGAGGGATTGGGGGCAGGAGGAGAAGGGGACGGCTGAGGATGAGATGGCTGGATGGCATCACGGACTCGATGGACATGAGTCTGAGTGAACTCCGGGAGTTGGTGATCGACAGGGAGGCCTGGCGTGCTGCGATTCATGGGTTGCAAAGAGTCGGACAGGACTGAGCGACTGAACTGAACTGAGCTAGTGTTTTGATAGAAATGTTATTGAGAACTAGGAAAAGAAAGGAAGCAAGGAAGGATAGAAAGAAGGAAGAAAGGGAGGAAGGAGGAGAAAATAAATAAAAAGAAAAAAGGAAAATCTTCCAGTCTTTGTGAGTTGGCTTTGTTTGGGGCACTCCATCAGCCAGCACTTGGCCAGCCTTTTTACAGTTCTGCTTCTGTCTTCACATTCTGCTTGCATCATGCCTAGTGATAAACTGCAGGTGGAAGCTTAGAGTCTTTTAAAGTCTTATCTGAGCCTGCACCTTCTGCACAGACATGAGCATGCTCTCCAAACTCCTCAGTGTATACGGACACTTTTCAGGGCCTTAATTCACCAAAGAATGCGTTCCCCAGATTTTACTCCCAGATTTTCAGTTAATCTATTGTTCATTTCAACTGTAATCGCTCACTCCAGGAATCTGCGTGTTTTTCATTCATTGTATAATGTTCTCAAAGAATGCCCACTAGTTTTCCATACTAAGTTGCTGGTTAGCTAAAACAAAGGCTAGTGGCTTGTATCCTTTCTTCAGATCACCCTGGACAGACTAGAACAGACAAACAAACTCTGTGGGTGAAATTTGTTCTGCTCTCTCTGGACCCAGGAATCAGGATCCCACACTGAGAAGGAGGGCTGCCATCTTAGAATGACCCCGCACCAGGAAAGTGTTGAGTTAAGCACAAACAAAACTGCCATGGGACTTTCCTACCATTTATAAGTTACTTAATTTTTTCTTTTTTATTCAGCACTTGCTTTGTTCCTATAATCCCTTGGTTATTTTCCAGAGTTCTAAAAACATTGATTCTATCAAAATTTCCCCCAATATTTCGGTGCTCTATACCAGGTTAGACCCTGGAAAGTTTACTCTGCTTTTTTCACTTGGTGTAACTGGCTTCTCTGATTTTTAAGTCTACAGTCAAGATACTGAGTCAACCCTCCCTATACAGTAGGATGACCCAGTACACTGCATTATTTGAAGATAAAAAATATTGCTCAATATTGCATCAGTTCTGATATCTCAATACAATAGATGTCACACTGTTTCAAAGACCCTTTGATTATACTATATGAGGATTTAAAGGACTAAGTAGAGAAATCTTCCCCATAGAGCCCTTGTGAAGACACAGCATGCCTCCTGCAGAGACGTTTTCATACAGTCACTAATGGAACATGAAAAAATAAGAATTAGTGAACTTATTCTAATAAATTAATAAGTAATAATGCATTATTCTAATAAATAATGCCTGTGTTCAAGACATGCAAAGATGAAGACAGAGACCAGAACAGCTCTCAATGAGGTATTTTCAAGTGAGCAGTGAAATTGCTGACAAAAAAAATCTGATATTATTCCATCTCTACTCTATTTTTCTCCAGTGCACACCATTATTGATGATTTTTACATAAGCAATTTAATTAGGTGGTCACAAAGGTTCAAAGAGGCTGGTGACTCCTCAGTAAGACACAGATCATTGATGTAATCCCAGGGCAGATGACTCTATAGCCTATTTCTATTACATTTTTAAAAATATAAATTTATTTATTTTAATTGGAGGTTAATTACTTTATAATATTGTATTGGTTTTGCCATACATCAACGTGTATCTGCCATAGGTATACACGTGTTCCCCATCCTGAACCCCCTCCCACCTCCCTCCCTGTACCATCCCTCTGGGTCGTCCCAGTGCACCAGCCCCAAGCATCCAGTATCATGCATTGAACCTGGGCTGGTGACTCGTTTCATATATATTATACATGTTTCAATGCCATTCTCCCAAATCATACCACCCTCTCCCCCTCCCACAGAGTCCAAAAGACTGTTCTATACATCTATGTCTCTTTTGCTGTCTCGCATACAGGATTATTATTACCATCTTTCTAAATTCCATATATATGCGTTAGTATACTGTATTGGTGTTTTTCTTTCTGGCTTACTTCACTCTGTATAATCGGCTCCAGTTTCATCCACCTCATTAGAACTGATTCAAATGTATTCTTTTTAATGGCTGAGTAATGCTCCATTGTGTATATGTACCACAGCTTTCTTATCCATTCATCTACTGATGGCCATCTAGGTTGCTTCCATGTCCTGGCTATTATAAACAGTGCTGTGATGAACATTGTGGTACACGTGTCTCTTTCAATTCTGGTTTCCTCGGTGTCTATAAAATTACTTTTTCCCTTAAGAAATAAAATTTATGAAGACTTCAGGTATTTCCTTGCACTAGGTGCTTTCAAGCCAACTGCATCCTTGCAGGAGGCTGCACCACTCCCCTGCTGACTCATGTTCTTTGGTGACTGCAGTCTCTGTGATTCATGCCCTTTGGCTGTATCCCAGCCCAGGACCAGTCCCACCCTCTCTGCCCTTGTTGGGTGAAGGTCCTGGCAGAGTTTGACCTTGACTCAGCTCATCCACAATCGATCATTGATGATGTTGCTTAGTTGCTAGAGCAGTCATCACTCACTGACAAATGGTCTAAGTCATGTGTCTTCAGTTCAGAATTTCTATTGTCACTGGAAATTTCCAATGATTCATTGAAAATCATGTTCTTCTGAATTCCAGGAATGGTATCATTTTTCAGTTAAATCTCATCATTGGGATTAGTAAGAAATGACCTCTCAGAAATATTTCAGAAACTTTTGGATGACTTCAAAAATTTAAATAACTAAGTAAAAAAGAAAGATGGAAATGTAGATCAAGAACTCTTCAGTGTTCACATTTTTTTAATAAGCCATTCAAATTTTATTAAGAGTGTATTACATATCAAGATTTGTATGTCAAACATATTTAAATTATATGATGGCATTTTGAAAGAGTTACCACTCGAATGATTGGAATAGTTCTCCTTACTCATGGAATACTATATTTGACAGTTTCATAAGGAGTTAGCTACATGATCTAAATTCATTTCTTCATCATATATAATCTGTAGTCAGTAGATATTTCAAATGAATTAACATATAGTTGGAGGAGCTACAAACTTCTCAGAAATGACTTTCAACATATCGTTTTACAACTTTCTTAAGATAACATGAAATGCTATCACCCCTTTAGAGAGTGACAAAGTAAGGATGAGAGTGACAACAAGTGAGAGGGAGAGAATCTGATAGAAATACTGACTATATCTTCTAAAATAAGAGGATTCTTAGACTGTAAGTCTCCTCTGTTCCTGCAGGTCTTAAAAGGCCAAGACCACCAAGTTGAGGTTGACTAGGCCAATCAGGTTTTTAGCTACATTCTGCTAGGATAAACTAATGAGCTTTAGGTAGATACATGTTTATTTGAAATTCGGGAATCCCAGAAAAAATATATGTGCTGCCTCTATGCAGGAGACCTGGGTTTGATCCCTGGGTCGGGAAGATCCCTTGGAGAAAGGAAATACTACTCACTCCAGTATTCTGGCCTGGAAAATTCCATGAACTGTACAGTCCATGGGGTCACAAAGAGTCAGACATGACTGAGCGACTGTCACTTTCACTTGGGTAGACATGTGTTTATTTGAAATTCAGGAATCCCACAAAAAAGTGTATGTGCTGCCTCTATCCTTATACAGAACTAAAATTATATATTAAAATGTAAATATATGTGTACTAAAATTTTACAATAAAACAAATAATCCAATAAAAACTAGACAAGATATTTCACCAGAGCATTCACAAAATATATGAATGGTCATTAGCACATGGAAAGAGCATAATTCATCAGGGAAATGAAAACTAAATCTGTAATGAGCTATAAACATATACACTAGTATGGCAAAAAACATTGACAAGGAAGTTAAAGGGTATCATGGCTTTATAATTTTCTTTTTAAGTCCATGGTGAAATATTTAATTGTACTCATGAGTAACAATATATTTCTTTATATTCTCTGATAAAATTATAAATTAACTCTGTCTTTGAATCTGTGCTCTTATGTAAATTAAATATTTAACTGTTTTCATCAAAAGAAAGGTGATCAGAACCGGCAAACAGACATTTGTGGTTTTTTGCCTAATGATTACATATTGAAACAAAATATTATACAAGGTTCTTTGGAAGAAGCTTTGGAAAGAAAGGAGAATTCAGAATTAAGCTTTTATAATAGTCCTTGGCCTCCAGAGGAGAAGAATTCAATCCAGGGCTAGAGACGAGGTTTGATCACACAGAGCTTTTGTGTAATAAAGTTTTATTAAAGTATAAAGGAAATAGAGACAGCTTCTGACATAGACATCAGAAGTGGGTAGAAAGAGTACCCACTTGCTTAGTGTTAGCAATGGAGTTATATACTCTCCATTAGGTTTTTTGCCTAATGACTACATATTGAATCAAAATATTAAACAAGGTTCTTTGGGAGAACCTTGGGAAAGAAAGGAGAATTCATAAATCTTCCATAAATCAATGATACACCTCCATACATTTTCTACCAAAGAATATGGTAAGACTATTATAAAAGCATTGATTTGATATTAAATGCAATTTGAGGGCAAAGGGATATAAAATTGTCTATAACTTTGAGAACCATGTTAAGATTCAAAAATGTCTGCATCTATCACTGCTGAGTTTTTATTATATGTTCAGTTATATACTTCACTGTAAAAACTATCTAAGCTCACTTTAGTCTTTGAAAATATGACATTTATTTTCAGAAAAGGAAGAACAAGGAAATGGAAGGAATAGGAAAAATTTTATCCAAAAAAGACTTTTAGTTGAAAATAAGAAAAAATATGTTCTTTTTTTCCCTTAGGAGTGTTAAACTGCAAAAAGTGAGGAGATGGTTGATAATTAAATATCTTTCTGTTATACATCATCCTTTGGGCTGTTTAATTCTGAAAATGACAATGCAATTCTAAGCTGATATCAATGAGTTTTTGCTTAGAATGGTACAGATGTGAAAAAATTATTTTTTCCATCTTGCATGTAAAATTTTAATTTACATAACATTTATATATGCCAAATGATAAGCCAGATATGAATTATTGTACAACATAGCCAGAGAGGAGGACAGTAAATCAGTAACAGCTCCAGAAATTTCTGATAGTGGGAATATTCTAAAACATTCACCATCCAATAAGAGTTATTCACGTTTGGTAACTAAGCATCAGAAAATGTTGCTAGTGCAGATGAAAAGCTGAAGTTTTAGTTTAATTTTAATTTAAATAGCTATGTGTGGCTAATGTATGCCTTATTTAATAGACAACTGAAGTGCAATACTTTCATTTTAGATACAAAGACATTGAAAGGCAGAGATATCTTGCTCAAAAATACAACAAAGTTGGCAGAAACAATAGCAGACAGGCCATCATATTATTGGCTCCCTAGTTGGATCGATTGGTAAAGAATCTGCCTGCCAATGCAGGAGATGCAGACAGGAGACATGGGTTCAATCCCTGGACTGAGAAGATCCCCTGGAGGAGGAAATGGCAACCCACTCCAGCACTCTTGCCAGGGAAATTCCATGGACAGAGGAGCCTGATGGGTTATAGTTCATGGGGCTGCAAAGAGTTAGACATGATTGAGCAGACACATAAGTAATGAGAAGTAAACACAGGCACTAAGCAAGGGTGAACAAGCATGTCAAACTGTTCTAGCTACAAACAAGTGTGTGTGTGTGTGTGTGTGCATGTGTGTGTGTGTGTGTCCATGTGCACTCAGTCATATCCAGTTCTTTGTGATGCCATAGACTGTAGCCCAGCAGTTTTTTTCAGTCCATGGGATTTTCCAAGCAAGAATACTGGAGTGGGTTGCCATTTCCTACTCTAGGGGATCTTCATGACCCAAGGATTGAACCCAAGTCTCTTGAGTCTCCTGCATTGGCAGGCAGATTCTTGATCTTTGCTGCCACCTAGAAAGCTCATAGCAAGGATACAATAACTGTAACTCAGTACCTGTCTACTCCACAAAGCGACATCACCACAGGCCTAGTTACCCTCTATCACCCTGTCATTGATCCCCTTCACCCATTTTGCCCACCCCCAACACCTTTCCCCCTGGTAGTCACTAATCTGGTCTCTGAATCCTTGAGTTTTTAACAATGCTACTTAGACATCACTCACTCTGATTCTTTTTACAAAACTTTGAAATTCTGATGTCTCATATTCAGAGACAATTAATTCAGAAAGCACTTTAGAAGAGAGAAAGGGAGATGGGGAGAAAGATATTAAATGTTCTTCTTGGAGAATTAGGTTTGAGGTTATTTCACTAATTGCAAAAGCATATTTAATAGGTAAAAATAGCCCACATGAGGTTATGATATTATGATTGAGTTTACTCTATAATTAAATGCTTGAATCATTATCATTGTGTGATAAGACTTCCCAAAATGTGGAAAGACCTAATCTTAGGTCAACAAACATTTGTGTGAAGATCTGATTGACTCTGAGATGTTTACAGAACAGTAATCTGAAATGCCACAAGCTATAGTACAGATACTGTGTGACCAAGAAATAGAGAATGCAAGTGGGCAGAGAAAGAAAATGAGACTTCTGTGCAGAGACTACAGGAGAAATGTAAGAGGTGGTGCAAGATACACCCTGGGTCTTGAAATACATTCTAGTTCTCTAATTCAGAAAATCCCTGGGGTGTTTAAATTTGATGAGACATTGCTACTTTGCATAAGCATAATAAAAAATAACTAATTTATTTTCTTATTCATTTAAGTGAAATGTATTTGTTTAGTTTACACAAATTTATTTTCAATTAAATACTCCTAATTAATTCATGACAATAATGCCCTTTCTCATTTCCTTAGGCAATGAAAACCCTCAGTGTCCTTGATTAGTTTTCTGACCCCATTTCTTCCCAATACTAGATTCTCATGAATATCTTGTTCCTCTGCACATCAGAAGAGTTACTGGCTTCATTACTGATTTTGACACTGAATTTTCTTCCCTTTCAATAGAGTATGTTTTAATTCTGTATCAGGCTACTCTTTGGTCTCTTCAGTTGGATTACAGTAAAAATAGTGGTATTTCTACCAATAACAGTAGCAGAACTATTAGAAAAATGTTGCTGCTCCTTAAACAGGAACATGTAATAGTCCCCCAGAGGATTACGGAATACACATCTCATGAAAAATAAAATGTAAAACCCTGAACTTGGAATTTATCAGATTATCCTAGCACACATGAATGTTAAAATTATTTGTAGCACAAGCGGGTATCTAATGCAACCACCTAAATCTGAATCCCTTTATATATCTTCCAAAAAAAAAAGTTAGAAAATACAATACCAAGTAAATCATGTCTTCAGATCAACAGGAACACAGAGGACACTATTAAAAACTGTGAGTAGAAAAATACACCTTAATTTTCACTAGCATCCTCTCTCAATCTTTCAAAACAGTCTTTGCAAAGGATGAGGTCAGTCATCTGGCAAATCTGCATGGAGAGAATTAAACAGCCTAAGTGTGGGTTAAAATGACCTGCCAGAAAATGTGAAGTTTTGCGTAGATAAGGTCACCAACTAAAGAGAAGGAACTGGAAGCCTGCTCAAAAACCTTGTAAAGTGAAAATTATGGGAGAGAGAGGAGTTATTAATAAAAGGACAGGAGAGGCCTCCTTTGAATGCTTGAATATACAGGAGGGAGAATAGAAAGAGAGGAACTTCCCTAGTGATCCAGTGGCTAAGAACCCACTTGGCAATGCAGGTGACGAGGGTTTGATCCCTGACTGGGGCACTAGATAGCCCATGCCTGTGGGGGGACTAAGCCCACACACCTCAACTAAAGAGTCCATGTGCCCCAGTGAAAAACCCCACAGACGAAAGTGGGAAGGTGAGGCAATGAAGATGTAGCCAAGTGAATATTTTTAAAAGTCAGAGAAAGGGTAATGTTAGCCAAATGCAGAGTAAGCAGCTGACAGTATCTACTGAAACTACATGTGAATTACCCAGCAATTTTTCTTCCAAAAGTTTATACTGAAGATACGTATACATACAACACACTAGCATTCAGCTGTAGAAAACTCTTTCTATAAACTGAAAGAGTAATTTCTAGGCCATATTGTTCAGTGGGAAGAAACAAAGTGCAAAATCATATCTACATTGCAAAAGAAAAAAAGAGGAAGAGAATATGAATGTGCTTTGAGAAAGGGAAAGAGAGACTGGAAGGTGATCCAGAAACTAATGACACCAATTACCTGGAAAAAGTGAATGAAACTTGGGGGAAGGGAGAGGGTGAAAGGTTGTTGTTGAACCACACAAAGACACCAGGATCCTTGGCCTCCGAAGCAGAAGAATTCAATCCTGGGCCAGAGACGAGGCTTGATCGCTCAGAGCTTTTGTGTAATAAAGTTTTATTAAAGTGTAAAGGAGATAGAGAAAGCTTCTGACATAGGCATCAGAAGTGGGTAGAAAGAGTACCCGCTTGCTTAGTGTTAGCAATGGAGTTATATACTCTCCAAAGAACGTCTGGAGGTTGTAAAGACCTCACCAGACCTACCCCCATAATTTACATTTTAAGATAATAGGATTAGCCAGAAGCTTTAATCTAGAGACTGTCCTCAGGCAGGATGCATTGTTATATAATCCTTATAAAGACCAGACCTACTCCCATAATTTACATTTTAAGATAACAGGACTAGCCAGAAGGTTTAATCCAGAGACTGTGCTTGGTCAGGATACATTGTTATATAATCCTAAGGAATGTAGAGGAAAAAAAGCTTGTCCTTTCTTCCTCCATGAGAATTCCAGACCCCTCTCTCCTTGGGGACCCCTAGACTTCTTATCAACCTACCTAGGAAATGACTCTCTCACCGGGTAGGTGGGTGATATTTTCCTGAGAATTCCTTTTCCCAAAGTTTGGACATTTGGAACATTGCTCACATTGTACATACACAAAAATAATAAAATAAGAGGATAGAGATAAAATCTGAAATGGAGTTCAAGCAGAAATATATAAGCCTAATTGATTTTTTTAAAAATAACAAAACTAAATTTAAGGGGAAAGCACTAAAACAAAAACAAAAACATAACTCGAATAACTGTTGAATGTAGTATATTAACTTTATGCTGTCAACGTAAATACTAAAATAGCTGTTTCAAAATGCTGAACCTTGGTGCATCATTTTTCCACAGTAGTATGAGGCAAGAATTCTAAAACTACTTACTGTGTTTTCTAGGATTAAATAAGCAAGTATATGTGAAGTACATTGGAAATCAGAGTTTTATCTGGGGGGCTTGTTTTGCTTTTTAAAATTTTAGAAATAAGTTTACAAAGAAAATCCACTGGGCAGAGGAGCCTGACAGGCTATAGTCCACGGGGTTGCAAAGAGAGTCAGTCTCAGCTCAAACAACAACAAATATTGAGAGGGAAGATTAGAATAAACCTGGTGGTTTGAATTGGAACTTTATGGATTAGAGTAAATCCTTGTTTTGTAAAGTTGCAGCTTAATAGAATGCTATTAATAAATGAATTCTTTTTCCCAGTTTTTGCATGTTGAGATTTTTTTACTTTTCCCAGACATAAACTTTTATTATTACCAATTTTTACTGCTGAATCTCCATACTTATCAACTTTCAGCATGATTAATTGTATCGTTGCAGCTGAGAAACCAAGATTAAAATAAAAATTCAGCCCCCATGTTGGTAAGTGGTCTAAATGTTTAAGCTTTTTCCCTTTATATCCATATATTTAACATGTCTAGGTGTTTAAAACTTACTCTTAGTTCAGTTCAGTCGCTCAGTCATGTCCGACTCTTTGTGACCTCATGAATCACAGCACGCCAGGCCTCCCTGTCCATCACCAACTCCTGGAGTTCACTCAGACTCATGTCCATCGAGTCAGTGATGCCATCCAGCCATCTCATCCTCTGTTGTCCCCTGCTCCTCCTGCCCCCAATCCCTCCCAGCATCAGAGTTTTTTCCAATGAGTCAACTCTTCACATGAGGTGGCCAAAGTATTGGAGTTTCAGCTTTAGCATCATTCCTTCCAAAGAAATCCCAGGGCTGATCTCCTTCAGAATGGACTGGTTGGATCTCCCTGCAGTCCAAGGGACTCTCAAGAGTCTTCTCCAACACCACAGCTCAAAAGCATCAGTTCTTTGGTGCTCAGCCTTCTTCACAGTCCAACTCTCACATCCATACATGACCACAGGAAAAGCCATAGCCTTGACTAGACGGATCTTAGTTGGCAAAGTAATGTCTCTGCTTTTGAATATGCTATCTAGGTTGGTCATAACTTTCCTTCCAAGGAGTAAGCATCTTTTAATTTCATGGCTGCAGTCACCATCTGTAGTGATTTTGGAGCCCCAAAAGGTAAACTCGGACACTGTTTCCACAGTTTCCCCATCTATTTCCCATGAAATGATGGGATCGGATTCCATGATCTTCGTTTTCTGAACGTTGAGCTTTAGGCCAACTTTTTCACTCTCTTCTTTCACTTTCATCAAGAAACTTTTTAGTTCCTCTTCACTTTCTGCCATAAGGATGGTGTTATCTGCATATCTGAGGTTATTGATATTTCTCCCGGCAATCTTGATCCCAGCTTGTGTTTCTTCCAGTCCAGCGTTTCTCATGATGTACTCTGCATAGAAGTTAAATATATAAGGTGACAATATACACCTTTGATGTACTCCTTTTCCTATTTGGAACCAGTTTGTTGTTCCATGTATAGTTCTAACTGTTGCTTCCTGACCTACATATAGGTTTCTCAAGAGGCAGGTCAGGTGGTCTGGTATTCCCATCTCTTGAAGAATTTTCCACAGTTTATTGTGATCCACTTGAGTGCAGCACTTTCACAGCATCATAGTGCACATTATATGACTGTATATGCAAATATATGTTCCATTGAAACAACTAAAGTGTTTTCACATTTTTTGATTTTTCATTTGTCTTATTGTAGGGGAAGAAAATCTCCCTCTATCTTTCTGAGTCATTAGCTGAGATCCCTGTAATAAAAACCAGGCTAGCAAAAAAAAAAAAAAAACCAGCACATTTGTTAACATGTCTGCCTTGTGTTCATATGGGAGATACACAGAGCAGAATGAGTTTCTCCCCAGGCCACCAAGCATTCAGGATCAAACACTTGCTTAGTAAGGATACAGACCTTTTTGTGGTCGTCTAGTTGCTATTTTGTGTCAGACTCTTTGTGACTCCATGGACTGTAACCCACCAGGTTCCTCTTTCCATGGAATTTTCCAGGTAAGAATACTGGAATGGGTTGCTGTTTTCTTCTTCGGGGGATCTTCCCAACCCATAGATTGAACCCAGATGTCTGTATTGGCAGGCAGATTGTTTACTGATGAACCACCTAGGAAGCCCTTTTTGGTTGTTGTTCAGCTACTAAATCAAGTCCAACTCTTTGCAACCCCATGAACTACAGTAGGCCCAGCTTCTCTGTCCATCACTATCTCCCTGAGTTTGCTCAAACTTATGGCTACTGAGTCGGTGATGCCATCCAATCATCTCATCCTTTGTCGCCCCATTCTCCTCTTTTCTTGAATTTTTCTCAGCATCAGAATCTTTTCCAATAAGTGGGCTCTTTGCATCAGGTGGCCAAAGTATTGGAACATCAGCTTCAGCATCAGATATTCCAGTTAATATTCAGGATTGATTTCTTTTAGGATTGACTGATTTGATCTCTTGCACTCCAAGGGAATCTCAAGAGTCTCCACAACCACAGTTCGAAAGCATCAATTCTTTGGTGCTCGGCTTTCTTTATAGTCCAACTCTCACATCCATACATGACTACTGAAAAAAACATAGCTTTGACTATATCAACCTTTGTTGGCAAAGTGATGTCTCTGCCTTTTTTTTTTTTTTTGGCAAAGTGATGTCACACTGTCTAGGTTTGTCATAGCTATTCTTTCAAGGAGCAAGCATCTTTTGACTTCAAGGCTACAGTCATGGTCTCCATTGATTTTGGAGCCCAAGAAAATGAAATCTGACACTGTTTCCACATTTCCCCAATCTATTTGCCATAAACTGATAAGACCAGATGCCATGATTTTGGTTTTTTGGATGCTGAGTTTTATGCCAGCTTTTTCACTCTCCTCTTTCACCTTCATCAAGAGGCACTTTAGTTCTTCTTTGCTTTCTGCCATTAAAGTGGTACCATTTGCATATTTAAAGTTGTTGATATTTCACCCGGCAATCTTTATTCCAGCTTGTGATTCACCCAGCCCAGCATTTTGCATGATTCCAGCTTATGATTCATCCACCCCAGCATTTCGCATGATGCACTCTGCATATAAGTTAAATAAACAAGGTGACAACATACAGCCTTGACGTACTCCTTTCCCAATTTGGAACCAGTCCTTTGTTCCATGTCTGGTTCTAACTGATGCTTCTTGTCCTGCATACAGGTTTCTCAGGAAGCAGGTAAAGTGGTCTGATATTTCCATCTCTTTAAGAATATTCCACAATTAGTTGTGATCCACATGGTCATCGGTTTTAGCATAATCAACGAAGCAGAAGTAGATTTTTTTTTTTTTAATTCCTTTGCTTTTCTATGATCCAATGTATGATGGCAATTTGGTCTCTGGTTCCTCTGTCTTCTCTAAATCCACCTTGTACATCTGGAAGTTCTTGATTCACATCCTGCTGAAGCCCTCTTAAGAGGAGAGCCAATGAATTTGAGACAGATGAACAGGCCCTTAGAATAAATAAGAGGTGTGATACACTGTGAATTTGTCTAGGTGTGGTGCCCACTTCCAATCTCCTCTCCAGGGATAAAATCTACCCTGGTTGATGAAACTCATCAACAGTATTGCACTTGGCCCAGTTCATCCAGGACATCAGGTCACTGAGACTTTCCTGGAGGCCAGCAGTCTGGCATCCTTAAAAAAATATGTTTCTTAAAGACCTTGTACTTTAATATCCCCCATTTTAGTTTTCCTGACATTTATAAATGTGTAACTGTGGTGTGATAAAGACATAGGAGAGAAAGAGTGAGTATATGCGTGTGTGTGAGAGAGACAGAGACAATGAAGAAGGTGAAGATTTTCCTAAGCTCATTTTCTAAGTGGATCAAGGAACTGATAACTTCAGAATCTGCTATAAAGAAAAATGAGACTATTCACTTCCAGGTCAGTAGTTTGAATTCAGCTCAGCTCAGTATTACCTTTAAGTATGAAATATGTTATTTAGGTTGGTGCCAGAATAAAAATAGGATAGCTGCCCTATTAAGAGCTGAAAGCCATCAATATTCTCCAAATCAACAGCACACCACTCATGGCAAGTGAGGTTCGATGCAACAGGGTTCAGTAGGTGGCTTAATACAGCACCTTACTCAGGCAATATGTAAATGCATTCTAAACCTTTCCAAGACTCTTTTTACTCGAAATAGGAATTCATCTCCATTTTGGTGTCAAGTCCATAGTGGGATGTATGAGTCTATGCTTTACTAAGACTACAGAATTAGGGGTAAGACTTTATTTAGGCTGTTAAATTGTGCTATTAAGCAGGAAGCTTTCTTTGTGACTGGATAATACACCCTAAAATTCAGGGTATTTTTTTCACTCTAATTTTCTATAATTATATTCTACTCGGGCATAATTCTTAGGCTCACTGTGGATGCTCCTTAATATTTTTGTAATGGATAGAAAATGGATGGATAAGGAGTCTTTCAGGTAAAAATGGAAACCGAATTCATGCTATATCCAGTTATCTTTATATAGCTTGAAAATCTATCTTAAAAAGGCTAAATTAAAAAGGACACAGTTTCTTGGACACCACCTGGCAGAGAAAGCACAAAAGGAAAAAGCAATATGATACAGGTCATCCAAATTCTTCCTCTGAAAAGTCTGAATCCTCATTTTTATTCTGTGTATAGAAGCCAGAGCAATATGTTTTATGTAAATCAGATTCATCATTTCCTTCTTTTTTTTTTTTTGCTTCACCTTTCTTTGCTGTTTTATATATGTCCGTTTGCTCCTAAGTCAGGAAGCACTGAGTGTTTTCATGTGCATGAAGGTAGTGCCATGCTGGGTAAATGCTGATTGAAATTAGTTGAATAAGCTGGTCCTATTTTCTATTTTGGGCTTCCCAGGTGGCTCAGCAGTAAAGAATCTGCCTGCCAATGCAGAAGAGGCAGATTTGATCCCTGGGTCAGGAAGATCCCCAGGAGAAGGAAATGGCAGCCCATTCCAGTTTTCTTGCCTGGGAAATCCCATGGACAGAGGAATCTAGTGGGCTGTAGTCCATGGGGTTGCAAAAGAGTATAGGACATGACTTAGTGACTAAACAGCAACAACAAATTGTAGGGAATGAGCAGGAAAGATATGAGGCAGTGGTCAGAAGGTGAGATGGTGGGAGCTGAGATTAAGGAGGGTCAAGGGTATTGGTACAGATGTGACTGTGGAGCTGAGTGACAGAGAGAAAGAAAAAAATCCTTCAGGGAGAGCAAATCACCCAGAAGCCAGATGAGCTGAGCTATATGGATGCTGAAATAAATAATTATGGCAAAAACCATGTAAGTATTCACCAAAGAAGTATGTTCCAGCATGCAGAAGTATCTTTAAGCTTTCAAATCATTAGCATAATGTTGGCACATTATAGACTTTTAATAAAAGTATGAGGACTAAATTTCCTAATACTCATTTGTGTTTGCAGAATAAAGACTGGGGAGATGACCAAATCCCTCTCACTTTGAGTTTCAGTTCAGTTCAGTTCAGTTGATTCGCTCAGTGTTCGACTCTGCGACTCCATGAATCGAAGCACAGCAGGCCTCCCTGTCCATCACTAACTCCCGGAGTTCACTAAGACTCATGTCCATCGAGTCAGTGATGCCATCCAGCCATCTCATCCTCTGTCGTTCCCTTCTCCTCCTGCCCCCAATCCCTCCCAGCATCAGAGTCTTTTCCAATGAGTCAACTCTTCACGTCAGGTGGCCAAAGTACTGGAGTTTCAGCTTTAGCATCATTCCTTCCAAAGAAATCCCAGGGCTGATCTCCTTCAGAATGGACTGGTTGGATCTCCTTGCAGTCCAAGGGACTCTCAAGAGTCTTCTCCAACACCACAGTTCAAAAGCAGCAATTCTTTGGTGCTCACCCTTCTTCACAGTGCAACTCTCACATCCATACATGACTACTGGAAAAACCATAGCCTTGACTACATGGACCTTAGTCGGCAAAGTAATGTCTCTGCTTTTGAATATGCTACCTAGGTTGGTCATAACTTTTCTTCCAAGGAGTAAGCGTCTTTTAATTTCATGGCTGCAGTCACCATCTGCAATGATTTTGGACCCCCCCCCAAAATAAAGTCTGATACTGTTTTCACTGTTTCCCCATCTATTTCCCATGAAGTGATGGGATCGGATGCCACGATCTTTGTTTTCTGAATGTTGAGCTTTAAGCCAACTTTTTCACTCTCCTCTTTCATTTTCATCAAGAGGTTTTTTAGTTCCTCTTCACTTTCTGCCATAAGGGTGGTGTCATCTGCATATTTGAGGTTATTGATATTTCGTTTAGGTTTTGTTATATCACACAGGGCTTCTCTAGTGGCTCAAACGGTAAAGAATCTGCCTACAATGCAGGAGATATGAGTTCGACCCCTGGGTGGATCAGGAAGATCCCCTGGAGAAGGAAATAACTACCCACTCCACCATTTTTGCCTGGAGAATTTCATGGACATACCAGCCTGTCAGGCTAGAGTCCATGGGGTCACAGAGTTGGACATGACTGAGCAACTAACACTTTCACTTTTTCTTTTTTATTTCACGTAAGAAAATGTGATTCCTGTGTGTTTGTGTCTTCCTGGCGGCTATTCCTGGGTCTTCCTGGCTGTTATACTAGAACCTTCTAAACTAGACTTAAAGTGTGCTAATCACTTTTTTCCTAAGTATTTCTGGTCTGGAGAACCTATAGTTCTAACTGTTAGACAGTTATACTTCCTAACTGCACTGACCCTTAGATAAACAAATACCTATAAAGACTTGGGGAGGTGTGCTACAAATAAGGCATTAAGATTCATCAAGGAGAGTAGACTGATTGGTGCTCAAAAATGAAATTAGAGAAATATTTTGACACATGTGTACACAATCATCTCTATCTTATTTTAAAATGCATTTACTCAACATTACATATCATATAAAATGACTAAAGTTTTAACAAAGCACTCTGTAACAGATGAACAATGAAATCATATTTTACTAATATGTGTACCTTGTATTCCCATAGAGACTGAGACAGAACTGTTTGAGTATCTCCTGTGGAGGTACGGGTCAGCAGTGGACTGCGGCAGGGGCAGGGGCTCTGGGTGCAGCAGACTCGGGTGTGGCATAAGCCCTCTTGGAGGTGGCCACCATTAACCCCACCATAGAGCCACCAGAACTTACATAGGACTGGGAAAATAGACTCTCGGAGGGCACAAACAAAACCTTGTGTGCACCAGGACCAGGAGAAAGGAGCAGTGACCGTACAAGAGACTGCCCTGGACATGCATGTGGGTGTCTGGGAGTTTCTGGCAGAGGCGTGGGTCGATAGTGGCCTGCTGCAGGGTCAGGGGGCACTGAGTGTAGCAGTGCATGCATGGGACCTTTTGAAGGAGGTCACCATTGTCTTCATGACCTCCACCATAGTTTGGCCTGAGATAAATAACAGGGAGGGAAGACAGCTCCACCCATCAACAGAAAATCTGATTAAAGATTTACTGAGCATTGCCCCACCTATCACAACAAGACCCAGTTACCCCTAGGTCCATTTCTCCCATCAGGAAGGTTCCATAAGCCTCTTATCCTTCTCGATCAGACGGCAGACAGAGTGAAAACCACAGTCACAGAAAATGAACCAATCTGATCACATGGACCACAGTTCAGTTCAGTACAGTTGCTCAGTCGTGTCTGACTCTTTGCGACCCCATGAATCATAGCACGCCAGGCCTCCCTGTCCATAACGAACTCCCAGAGTTCACTAAGACTCATGTCCATCGAGTCAGTGATGCCATCCAGCCATCTCATCCTCTGTCGTTCCCTTCTCCTCCTGCCCCCAATCCCTCCCAGCATCAGAGTCTTTCTAAAGAGTCAACTCTTCCCATGACGTGGCCAAAGTACTGGAGTTTCAGCTTTAGCATCATTCCTTCCAAAGAAATCCCAGGGCTGATCTCCTTCAGAATGGACTGGTTGGATCTCCTTGCAGGCCAAGGGACTTTCAAGAGTCTTCTCTAACACCACAGTTCAAAAGCATCAATTCTTTGGCGCTCAGCCTTCTTCACAGTGCAACTCTCACATCCATACATGACTACTGGAAAAACCATAGCCTTGACTAGATGGACCTTAGTCGGCAAAGTAATGTCTCTGCTTTTGAATATGCTACCTAGGTTGGTCATAACTTTTCTTCCAAGGAGTAAGCGTCTTTTAATTTCATGGCTGCAGTCACCATCTGCAGTGATTTTGGAGCCCCTCAAAATAAAGTCTGACACTGTTTCCACTGTTTCCCCATCTATTTCCCATGAAATGATGGGACCAGGTGCCATGATCTTTGTTTTCTGAATGTTAAGCTTTAAGCCAACTTTTTCGCTCTCCACTTTCACTTTCATCAAGAGGCTTTTTAGTTCCTCTTCACTTTCTGCCATAAGGGTGGTGTCATCTGCATATCTGAGGTTATTTATATTTCCCCAGCAGTCTTGATTCCAGCTTGTGTTTCTTCCAGTCCAGAGTTTCTCATGATGTACTCTGCATAGAAGTTAAATATGCAGGGTGACAATATACACCTTTGACATACTCCTTTTCCTGTTTGGAACCAGTCTGTTGTTCCATGTCCAGTTCTAACTGTTGCTTCCTTGCCTGCATACAGATTTCTCAAGAGGCAGGTCAGGTGGTCTGGTATTCCCATCTCTTGAAGAATTTTCCACAGTTTATTGTGATCCACACAGTCAAAGGCTTTGGCATAGTCAATTAAGCAGAAATAGACGTTTTTCTGGAACTCTCTTGCTTTTTCCATGATCCAGTGGATGTTGGCAATTGGATCTCTGGTTCCTCTGCCTTTTCTAAAAACAGCTTGAACATCTGGAAATTCACGGTTCACATATTGCTGAAGCCTGGCTTGGAGAATTTTGAGCATTACTTTACTAGCATGTGAGATGAGTGCAATTGTGTGGTAGTTTGAGTATTCTTTGGCATTGCTTTTCTTTGGGATTGGAATGAAAACTGACCTTTTCCAGTCCTGTGGCCACTGCTGAGTTTTCCAAATTTGCTGGCATATTGAGTGCAATGCTTTCACAGCATCATCTTTCAGGATTTGAAACAGCTCACCTGGAATTCCATCACCTCCACTAGCTTTGTTCGTAGTGATGCTTTCTAAGGCCCACTTGACTTCACATTCCAAGATGTCTGGCTCTAGATGAGTGATCACATCATCATGACTATCTGGGTCATGAAGACCTTTTTTGTACAGTTCTTTTGTGTATTCTTGCTGCCTCGTCTTGATATCTTCTGCTTCTGTTAGGTCCATACCATTTCTGTCCTTTATCGAGCCCATCTTTGCATCAAATGTTCCCTTGGTATCTCTAATTTCCTTGAAGAGATCTCTAGTTTTTCCCACTCTGTTCTTTTCCTCTATGTCTTTGCATTGATTGCTGAAGAAGGCTTTCTTATCTCTTCTTGCTATTCTCTGGAACTCTGCATTCAGATGCTTATATCTTTCCTTTTCTCCTTGGCTTTTCACTTCTCTTCTTTCACAACTATTTGTAAGACCTCCTCAGACAGCCATTTTGCTTTTTTGCATTTCTTTTCCATGGGGATGGTCTTGATCCCTGTCTCCTATACAATGTCACAAACCTCATTCCATAGTTCATCAGGCACTCTATCTATCAGATCTAGGCTCTTAAATCTATTTCTCACTTCCACTCTGTAATCATAAGGGATTTGATTTAGGTCATACCTGAATGGTCAATCGGTTTTCCCTAATTTCTTCAATTTGAGTCTGAATTTGGCAATAAGGAGTTCATGATCTGAGCCACAGTCAGCTCCCAGTCTTGTTTTTGTTGACTGTATAGAGCTTCTCCATCTTTGGCTGCAAAGAATATAATCAATCTGATTTCGGTGTTGACCATCTGGTGATGTCCATGTGTAGAGTCTTCTCTTGTGTTGTTGGAAGAGGGTGTTTGCTATGACTGGTGCATTTTCTCAGCAAAACTCTATTAGTCTTTGCCCTGCTTCATTTTGCATTCCAAGGCCAAATTTGCCTGTTACTCCAGGTGTTTCTTGACTTCCTACTTTTGCATTCCAGTCCCATATAATGAAGAGGACATCTTTTTTCGGTTTTAGTTCTAAAAGGTCTTGTAGGTCTTCACAGAACTGTTCAACTTCAGCTTCTTCAGCATTACTGGTTGGGGCATTGTCTTGGATTACCATATTGAATGGTTTGCCTTGGAAACGAACAGAGATCATTCTGTCCTTTTTGAGATTGCATCCAAGTACGTCAAGGTTGTATATGGTCACCCTGCTTATTTAACTTATATGCAGAGCACATCATGAGAAACGCTGGGCTGGAAGTATCACAAGCTGAAATCAAGATTGCCGGGAGAAATATCAATAACCTCATATATGCAGATGACCCCATCCTTATGGCAGAAAAAAAGAAGAACTGAAGAGCCTCTGGATGAAAGTGAAAGAGCAGAGTGAAAAAGTTGGCTTAAAACTCAACATTCAGAAAACGAAAATCATGGCATCTGGTCCCATCACTTCATGGCAAATAGATGGGGAAAGAGTGGAAATGGTGACAGAATATTTTGGGGGCTCCAAAATCAATCACTGCAGATGGTTACTGCAGCCATAAAATTAAAAGAAGCTTTCTCTTTGGAAGTAAAGCTATGACCAACCTAGATAGCATATTAAAAGGCAGGCCAACAAAGATCAGTCTAAGTCAAAACTATCATTTTTCCAGTAGTCATGTATGGATGTGTGAGTTGGAACTATAAAAAAAGCTGAGTGCCAAAGAATTGATGCTTTTGAACTGTGGTGTTGGGGAAGACTCTTGAGAGTCCCTTGGACTGCAAGGAGATCCAACCTGTCCATCCTAAAGGAAATCAGTCCTGCATATTCATTGGAAGGACTGATGCTGAAGCTGCAACTCCAATACTTTGGCTACCTGATCCGAAGAACTGACTCATTTGAAAAAAACCCTGTTGCTGGGAAAGATTGAGGGCAGGAGGAGAAAGGGACAGCAGAGGATGAGATGGTTGGATGGCATCACCAAATCAATGGACATGAGTTTGAGTAAACTCTGAGAGTTAGTGATGGACAGGGAGACCTGGAGTGCTGTAGTCCATGGGGTCACAAAGAGTTGGACACTACTGAGTGACTGAACTGAACCTAACTGAACTGTATTCTCAGAAGGTGCAGTTGGTGAAGACTCTGCTTGCTAATTTAGGAGAGGCAAGAGACGCAGGTCAATCCCTGGGTCAGGAAGATGTTCTGGAGTAAGGAAATGGAAAACCACAGCAATACTCCTGCCTAAAAAGTCCATGAACAGCAAAGCCTGGTGTGTAACAGTTCATGGGGTAGAGTTGCAAAGAGTTGGACTTGACTGAGTATGAACACCCACATATTTTGTATTCAGTATAGTGTAGCGTTTAACATTATATGTTTACAATAGAGCTTTCACAGTTTATTTTGGTTAAAAGATGTATTCAAAGAACTTAGAACAGTGCTTAACAGAGTTCTTGTTCAGTAGGTATTAAGCAAGAAATAAACTGTATGGATGGAGAAGATGATGGCACCCCACTCCAGTACTCTTGCCTGGAGAATCCCATGGATGGAGGAGCATGGTAGGCTGCAGTCCATGGAGTCGCAAAGAGTCCAACATGACTGAACGACTTCACGTTCACTTTTCACTTTCATGCATTAGAGAAGGAAATGGCAATCCACTCCAGTGTTCTTGCCTGGAGAATCCCAGGGATGGGGGACCCTGGTAGGCTGCCGTCTATGGGGTCGCACAGAGTCGGACATGACTGAGGTGATTTAGCAGAAGCCAACTATATGGATAATCTTCTAAACATATAAGTTTTAAAATAAGCAAACTTTTTTCTAATGTATAAAAAGTTGAATATGCAAGCTGTTTCTTGGTTATTTTGATTCCATCCAGTTATGTAGCATCCAAAGCATAGAAAGCAGTGGTCAATTTCATGAGAGATTTACCAGGCAACAAATGAAACAATTCACGTCTTCATATCTGAAGTCAAAAAAAAGGGCAAAACCCAGAAACATGATATATTGATATAAAAACGAGAGCTTGACAAAATTGTCATTTAAGTGGTCCAGGTCCTTTGTCTGATTTAAGAAACCTCCAACCAACAGAAAGAGATCTGCAAAAGTTCTCGCTATAGTCAGATTATCACAGTTGGGCACCTTAATGAGACAGTTCCAAGAGCTGAAGAAAAAATTACATTTTCTTCTTGCTGTGAAGCCAGAAGGTCAAGGAAGACATCTGAAAGGAGTTCTAAATTGCAGATTAGGCTAAAACCCCTTATCAAGTTTTCTTTGATGAATCCTTTGCTATCAGCTTTTAAGTGCTACTGTATTTAGAGGCTCTTTAAAAAAGAGATTTTTTTTCTGATTGCCACAGAAAATGTTGGGAAAAAATACCCAGCAATCATTGACTTTAGCTTGGTTCTTCTGAAAAATAGACTTTTCATTGTAAAGTGGAGTGATCACTTTAAAATGAAGCAGTCACTCAAGTCTCTCAACCACTGTCTAGTAATGAGTAAGGTGTGACTTACAACCACACTTCTCCAATCACAACACCTACTTTTGCATGAGAATTGAGTATGGACCATGACTGCTTTCCAAACTGCATAAGTAGATGGAAGATCAAGACAAGATTATTGCATGGGAAAAGGAAGAAGTAGGCAGAGATGATGGGGAAGGGGGAGACCACTGTACTGAGCAATAGTAGTGCTTCATTTTCAAGATCACTTATTTTACCATTACCTTTATCCACTTCTGTCTAATGTGCACATGTAATTCTTGACGGTTTTATAAAAGAACCCTAATGGCACCATAACACAGGAAGCAGAAAGATGGAAACACCCATATTGCCTTGTTATATACATACTATTTTGAGATTGTATTTTTTTGACTATTGCTGTAACAAATGACCACAAATACACTGGCTTAAAACCACACAAATTGATTATCTTACAGTTCCAGAGGTCAGAATTCTGAAATAGGTCTTGTGAGGCTGCAATCCAGGTGTCGGTGGGGCTGTGTTCCCTTATAGAGGCTCTAGGGAAATCTTCTCTTGCCGTTTCCAGCTCATAGGGTCTGGCTGCTTTGTCTCATGGTCGTGACCATGAGTCTTTATCAGATTACAATAGTGTGAGGGAAGGGTTCTTAGGCTTCACTCTTCCCCATTTAAAACCCTTGTGATTTACTAGCCCTTCTTGGATAAACCAAGATAACCTCCTTAAGGCCAGCTGATTGTTAATGTTTAGTCACTCATGACTGAGTCTTTGCCACCCCATGGACTTATCCCACCAGGCTCCTCTGTCCATGAAATTCTAGCTGATAAACAACCTTAACTCCATCTGCAATTGTAATTCTTTCTTGCTAAGTAAACTAACCTAATCACAGGTTCTCAGGATCAGTACATGACATTTTTAGAAGCCCATTATTCTGTGACCCACCCTTGTCCTACCACCACCCACCCGCAGCAGCATAGCAAGCCATTTCTAATTTTAGCTCTCAGATACTTTTACTCTAGTACTGTTTTCTATATAACATTAAAATTTTCCCCTTAACATTGATTGTGGCAATGGTAACTCAAAAACAAATGATGAATGAAGAATGAATCCCTGATTCAAGAGGGGATCCTATCCCAAACCTTACGTATGTATTGATGATGTTGTCAAATTAGATGTGGTGGTGAGTTCCAAAAAATCTACAGAATTACTTTGAATATATACATTTGCTACATGAAATTAGTGTATTTTCAAAGGATAGCTTTTGTTTGATATGTCTCATTTAAATGATCCTCCCCAAAAATTTTCTAAAATTCTCTGGATATTAATAGAGCTTTTCTAAAATATTAACAGTCTCGATAATCTTAAGATTTTGGTAATAATCAACATATCAGTATTAAAAGTTTACAAAAAGCAGAGACATTACTTTGCCAACAAAGGTCCATCTAGTCAAGGCTATGGTTTTTCCAGTGGTGATGTATGGATGTGGAGTTGGACTGTGAAGAAAGCTGAGTGCAAAAGAATTGATGCTTTTGAACTGTGGTGTTGGAAAAGACTCTTGAGAGTCCCTTGGACTGCAAGGAGAT
Organism: Capricornis sumatraensis; assembly: GCF_032405125.1. Lineage (NCBI taxonomy): Eukaryota > Metazoa > Chordata > Mammalia > Artiodactyla > Bovidae > Capricornis > Capricornis sumatraensis. Next base: position 7,312,816 of record NC_091089.1, on the reverse strand, counting down.
CCAACCAGTCCATTCTGAAGGAGATCAGCCCTGGGATTTCTTTGGAGGGAATGATGCTGAAGCTGAAACTGTAGCACTTTGGCCACCTCATGCAAAGAGTTGACTCATTGGAAAAGACTCTGATGCTGGGAGGGATTGAGGGCAGGAGGAGACGGGGACAACAGAGGATGAGATGGCTGGATGACATCACTGACTTGATGGGCATAAGTCTGAGTGAACTCCAGGAGTTGGTGATAGACAGGGAGGCCTGGCATGCTGCAATTCATGGGGTCGCAAACAGTCGGACACAACTGAGCAACTGAACTGAACTGAACTGAGCTATCAAATTAGTTTTAGATATATATGTTAAATAAAATGTTAAAAAATTTTAAATATTATATATATATACTTTACATTAGTTTATTATATTGAAAAGCAGAGGCATTACTTTGTCAACAAAAGCCCATCTAGTCAAGGCTATGATTTGTCCAGTGGTCATGTACAGGTATGAGAGTTGGACTATAAAGAAAGCTGAGCGCTGAAAAATTGATGCTTTTGAACTGTGGTGTTGGAGAAGACTCTTGAGGGTCCCTTGGACTGCAAGGAGATCCAACCAGTCCATCCTAAAGGAGATCAGTCCTGATAATTCATTGGAAGGACTGGCACTGAAGCTGAAACTCCAGTACTTCGGACACCTGATGCGAAGAGCTGACTCATTTGAAAAGACCCTGATGCTGGGAAAGATTGAGGGCAGGAGGAGAAGGGGACGACAGAGGATGAGATGGTTGGATGGCATCACCAACTCAAGGGACATGAGTTTGGGTGAACTCCAGGAGTTGGTGATGGACAGGGAGGCCTGGCGTGCTGCAATTCATGGGGTCGCAAAGAGTCGGACACGACTGAGCAACTGAACTGAACTGAACTGAAACTTTATAAATTTGTGATACTTTTGAAAAGATATATTATTCTGAAAAAAGCATTCATATGGTAATCAGTACATGGATCCCTTTTTCAATACCAGTGCATACTTCTAAATGAAGTCACTTAATTATAAAGACCTCCATTTACTAAATCATAAAATGAAGACATTGAACTAGAATTGTGTTACAATCTAAGTACAATTCTATGCTATTGAACAAAATTTTTTGAAGTACGATCATGTCAATTTCAATGAAAATGTTCAGAAAATCTATCATTGTGGTTATCTCAGAGAATCAAAAAAATCATTATGTGTTAAAACCCCTGAAAGCTCTTAATGAAGTCACTGTTTATCATTACTTAACCCAGAAACTTCTATCTTGACCCTTGGAATAAACATTGAGAATTGCTGATTTTGAATACCATGTGTGTATGAGATTCCCTCAGTCATGTCATATTCTTTATGACTCAATGGACTGTAGCCCACCAGGCTCCTCTGTCCATGGAATTCTCCAGGCAAGAGTACTGATGTAGGTTGCCATTCACTTCTCCAGGGGATCTTCTTGACTCAGAAATCAAACTCAGACATACTGCAGACAGATTTTATACTATCTGAGCCACCCAGGAAGCTCTAGAATACCGTAGCACTATTTTAAATGATTGAATAAGTAGATTATGGTCCATCTTTGTCCTTATGACCTCACTGTTACTTCCTTTCACTTCCACTATCATTATTTTGTCTCCCGACCTCCCCACCCTACCAGGGTCTATTCCAACTTTCTCATTTCATTAATAGTAGCCCTCCTCCTATTCTGAATTGTGTCTGGTCACCCAGAGACTATATTTCCAGCTTCCTTTTTCCCAGAACTGTGACTATCTGAGGTATAACTTTGCTTGAAAGCTAGAAGGTTAGTCGGGATTGATGCTGAAAAAAAATTGAGTCTCCTAGGTCAGAGAAAAGATGTTATTACTCACACCATCAGCAGGATCAAGATTTTTTTTTTTTTTTTTGCTTAGTTTGGTTTTTTAGGAATGTTGTAGCAAAGGACCACAGACTAGGTATCTTAAACAACAGAAATGTTTTTTCTTAACAGTTAAGGTGGCTAGAAGTCCAAGATCAATATGTCAATAAGATGGGTTTCTTTTGAAGTATCTCTCCTTAGTTTGCAGGTGAAGAAATTCTCCCTGTGTCTTCATGTGGTCTCTGTGTTTGTCTGTGTTCTAGTCCTCTCTTTTTATAAGGATACCAGTTATATTGGGGGCTTCTCAAGTGGCACAGTGATATAGAATTCACCTGCTAATGCAGGAGACTCAAGAGACATGGGTTCAATCCCTAGGTTGGGAAGATCCCCTCGAGGAGGAAATAGCAACCCACTCCAGTGATATTGCCTGGAAAATTCCATGGACAGAAGAGCCTGGTGGACTACAGTCCATGGGGTCACAAAGAGTCAGACACGGACACGACCGAGCAACTGAGCATATGTACACTAGTCATATTGGATGACTAGAGCACCCACCCTTGTGCTCCCATTTTAACATAATTCCCTCCTTAAAAGCTTTATCTCCAAATACAGTAGAGGTATTGATTACTGTTTCAAAAGGTGAATTTGGGAAAAACATCATTCAGTCTGTAACAACCAAGTATAAGAGTTTTCTTGCTCCAGTTACTACAAAGAGCCATGAGAAGGATCAGATGACATCCGTCCACAAAATGGGCTGTGTTACAGAAAAGGAGCCTGCAGCTTAGGAGAGCAGAACATGTATAAAAGCAGGAAGCTCCTTACCTTGCATTCTGGAAAAGACTCTTCTTCCTTCTGAAGCTGTTCTTTAAATCAGCATCCTTAAGAGACAGTCCTGAGAAAAGGCAGCTGGTAACACATACTGCTTGCAAGATGCTCAGAAACAAGAGAGTTCAGGAGAATCCCACAAGAATATTCAACTCTAATTGAATTCCGTTGACTCAACAAAAGCTGATACCAAACCCCCTAAATTTCTCTCATTTTGAAATTTCAGAACAACTGTCATTAGAACTCCAAGAAGCTCAGTGAGGCCACCTTGACTTCAACTCTGTCCTTAGGGTCCCAGACCTAACTCGCTGGAAAAATCCCATACTCTAATTTTTCCTTAGAAAGCCAAACAACTTTCTCCTCAAGTTTCTGCATTGGGTATTGCACTTTGCCTGAGACATCAATCAGATAATGTTAGAATATTAGGTAATATTACTAATCAATCAGGAGTATTAGAGATTGCACAAACCTGGACTTAGCTAGCAAGGACCAAAGCTTGCACAATTCCATGCTCAAAACCACTCTGACCAGTGAGTTGTGGCTAACATGAACTTCTTCAAGACTGAAGTGGTGTCATTTCGGTTAAAGTTAGGTACAAATTCCATGTCATCTCTTCCAACTGGATGCCCGCCATCATAGGTAAAGCTGGGATACAGGAAGGATGAGTCAGTTTCTTCTCTGGGATACTCCTGGAACATCTAAGAATGGCTTCATTTTGGCGAGATCTCTGCCATCATCAATCACAGTAACCTCATCTTTTCTCTTCCAGAAAGCCGTGTCTTTGCCACCATCCTGTCATTTTCTCCAAAACAGTCAAGAACTCCAAAAGAGGCTGGGTTCAACTCTGCTTTCAGGGTAACAAGTGAATCTGCCACAGCTCCACAGATGCTGGGAGTGTGGAGTCTTAGCCACTAGACCACCAGGGAAGTCCTTGCATTTAATTTTAATAGTTGTAGGAGGCAACAGGCATTTTGTATTCAATGTTAGTGGTTGTCAAACAGTGGTCCCCAACCAGCAGTTTGCTAGAAATGCAAGTTCTCAGTCCTTATCTCAGAACTACTACAGCAGAATTTCTGGAAATGAGAAATAGAGACTGACATCTGAAGTGTAATAATTCCATCTGTGAATCTGATGTGAACTATAAGTTTGACAGCTACTGGGCTAAGATGTGTATGTGATATATAAAAGGAGATAAATGGCATTTATTTATCTACTCTGATAAGTTATGTGATGTTCTTGCAAATTCATTGGTCAACTGGTCCTAAAGTGCTTTTCAAAATGAAAAAGAAGGATCAAAGTTATCATTACTGTCACATTCAAATCATTAGTTCCAGCTCAGCTCCAACTTTGCAGAAATATAAAAGCCTAAGTTATACATTTACCCTGTATAAGCTCAAAAGGTTTACTTTTGGGGGAAATTTGGAGGAATTTTAAATTTCAAAAAAAAAATTATCAACATTGATTTGCATTCAAAGATTCCTATACATATACTATTTTTTTTAATATATTGAGTAGTTGTAATGAATTAGCATCAGTTGGTTTTCTGTCTAATGTATGTTTTTACATATATATCAAATTTCTCAGAAAACTATAAAGAAATGAATGCTTTTTTTTTCAATTAAATTCACAGTGGGTGATTCTAAATTTGACCTTTTTAATGACTCTATAAATTTCATATATTGAATTGTCTTTAATTTATTGTAATCATTTTCCTTTCACTCTTGTCTTTAGCAAATTAATTTTTTTAGAAGCTAATCTCAAACACAGTTGCTGGCAAGATTCTTTCTTTGGTTCAGTAGTTTGCTAGCTCAAAATATTAACAAAAAGCCTAGGGAGTTCTTCATAATCTAAAACAAAACAAACAAAAAAAGTGGTATGGAAAAAATAGACTGTTATGCTATGATAGTTGCTATGGATACTAAGCTCCTTCACAGTTTTGAACTGTGTGTAGGAGCATAAATACTTGCTATTTGATTAACTTGTGATTTTATTCAGAATTGCTGCAATTCACGTGCCACATATGTACTATCTGAGATTAATGTCAGTCACAGACAAGACAACTTTGAAAAGAAAACTCTCCCTCTCTGTTTCACAGTTTATTTGGAAGAATGATTAGAAACACAACAAGAATATATGAAAATTTAAATAATAAATCCCATTCATGAAAACTTGCATAGTCAGCATAGTTTTTCCTTACTATTCTGAAGTGTGAAATAAAGAATAAGGTTAAAGAAATCTTACAATATCCTTCAGCAAAATAGTTTGGATACAATAGTTTCAGTAAGAACTGTAAATATTAGGCTGAGATCGCAGACGGTAAAGCGTCTGTCTATGATGTGGGAGACTCAGGTTCGATCCCTGAGTTGGGAAGATTCCTTGGAGAAGGCAATGGCAATCCACTCCAGTACTATTGCCTGGAAAATCCCATGGACAGAGGAGCCTGGTAGGCTACAGTCCATGGGGTCGCAAAGAGTCAGACACGACTGAGCGACTTCACGTTCATGTTAGCAGAATTATTTATAGTACACAATTTTACCTTTAAAAAGTTTCATTTCTGTTTCATCTTTCAATCATATTGCCATTGAGATATTTGCAATTTTCTCTTTTAAATTCCAGACAACATCTTTTTTATCCTTCATTTATTTAAAAAATACAATCAAATGTGCAGAGTTATATTTAACAACAATAGAACACTCTGAGTTTCGACTATTTTAACCACCTAATGACAGACATAAATGAGTCATTACATTGATGTCTGACAGCACTGTTTTCTATTGCTTCTGAGATTGTCCTGTCTTATATTAGAAACATCTAATTTCCATGACAGAGAGACACGTATCACCTAATAGATTTCAATCTTTAAAAGCAGATTGATAACCAACTTAAATCTCCTCCTCCATCTCTGTCCCATGCTAACTGTAGATTACAAATATAGCTCACAGCTGTCTAGTTAAATGCTTACAATGGTCCTTCCTTACTTAATCACTTTAGTTATCACCTCCATCATTTTCAATCTTTTTTCTTCTTTAGCTCTATAATATTCCAATCAATTTATGCCATTTTATATCAAAACACATTATCTGTATATCTTAGCAAATTATGGTAGCTCTTGCTCATTTTGTGTTTAGGAAATTGCTAAATGAAAGAAACTTTTTTCTATTACTACCTTTTTACTTTTCTAAATGTATCCTTTAAATCCTTGAAATCTTTGCAGATGGATCTCAACCGAGGGTATAGAAACAAGTAGCTTGGAAGAAAAATAAATTACTTAGACTACTTTTCTTTTTTTAGTATTAAATAATTTTGTACATTACAAATATATTAAGTCAATACTTTAAAATAAGCTTTTCTCTTATTTTCACGTATTTTAGTGGCACAGGAGCAACCCCACATCCAAGGAGCGGTGGCTGCACAGGTGCAGGAGGGCCAAGAGGAGCTACTCCAAGTTGAAGGTCAGGAGGGGCAGCGGTGAGGAGACCCCTCGTCCAAGGTAATGAGCAGTGGCTGTACTTTGCTAGAGCAGCTGTGAAGAGATACCACACGTCCTAGGTAAAAGAAACCCTAGTAAGATGGTAGGTGTTGTGAGAGGGCATCAGAAGGCAGACACACTGAAACCATAATCACAGAAAACTAGTCAATCTAATCACACTAGGACCACAGCCTTGTCTAACTCAATGAAACTAAGACATGCTGTGTGGGGCCACCCAAGACAGGCGGGTCATGGTGGAGAGGTCTGACAGAATGTGGTCCACTAGAGAAGGGAATGGGAAACCACTACAGTATTCTTGCCCTGAGAACCCCATGGACAGTATGAAAAGGCAAAATGATAGGATATTGAAAGAGGAACTCCCCAGGTCGGTAGGTGCCCAATATGCTACTGGAGATCAGTGGAGAAATAACTCCAGAAAGAATGAAGGGATGGAGCCAAAGCAAAAACAATACTCAGCTGTGGATGTGACTGGTGATAGAAGCAAGGTCCGATGCTGTAAAGAGCAATATTGCATAGGAACCTGGAATGTCAGGTCCATGAATCAAGGCAAACTGGAAGTGGTCAAACAGGAGATGCCAAGAGTGAATGTTGACGTTCTAGGAATCAGCAAACTAAAATGGACTGGAATGGGTGAATTTAACTCAGATGACCATTATATCTAAGGAATCCCTTAGAAGAAATGGAGTAGAAATCATGGTCAACAAAAGAGTCCAAAATGCACTACTTGGAAGCAATCTCAAAAACAACAGAATGATCTCTGTTCATTTCCAAGGCAAACCATTCAATATCACAGTTATCCAAGTCTATGCCCCAACCAGTAACACTGAAGAAGCTGAAGTTGAACGGTTCTATGAAGACTTACAAGACCTTTTAGAACTAAAACCCAAAAAAGATGTCCTCTTCATTATAGGGGACTGGAATGCAAAAGTAGGAAGTCAAGAAACACCTGGAGTAACAGGCAAATTTGGCCTTGGAATGCGGAATGAAGCAGGGCAAAGACTAATAGAGTTTTGCTGAGAAAATGCACCAGTCATAGCAAACACCCTCTTCCAACAACACAAGAGAAGACTTTACACGTGGACATCACCAGATGGTCAACACCGAAATCAGATTGATTATATTCTTTGCAGCCAAAGATGGAGAAGCTCTATACAATCAGCAAAAACAAGACCGGGAGCTGACTGTGGCTCAGATCATGAACTCTTTATTGCCAAATTCAGACTTAAATTGAAGAAATTAGGGAAAACCACTAGACCATTCAGGTATGACCTAAATCAAATTCCTTATGATTATACAGTGGAAGTGAGAAATAGATTTAAGGGCCTAGATCTGATAGACAAGAGTGCCTGATGAACTATGGAATGAGGTTCATGACATTGTACAGGAGACAGGGATCAAGACCATCCCCATGGAAAAGAAATGCGAAAAAGCAAAATGGCTGTCTGGGGAGGCCTTACAAATAGCTGTGAAAAGAAGAGAAGCGAAAAGCAAAAGAGAAAAGGAAAGAAGTAAGCCTCTGAATGCAGAGTTCCAAAGAATAGCAAGAAGAGATAAGAAAGCCTTCTTCAGCAATCAATGCAAAGATATAGAGGAAAAGAACAGAATGGGAAAGACTAGAGATCTCTTCAAGAAAATTAGAGATACCAAGGGAACATTTCATGCAAAGATGGGCTCGATAAAGGACAGAAATGGTATGGACCTAACAGAAGCAGAAGATATTAAGAAGAGGTGGCAAGAATATACAGAATTGTAAAAAAAGATCTTCATGACCCAGATAATCACGATGGTGTGATCACTCATCTAGAGCCAGACATCCTGGAATGTGAAGTCAAGTGGGCCTTAGAAAGCATCACTATGAACAAAGCTAGTGGAGGTGATGGAATTCCAGTTGAGCTATTTCAAATCCTGGAAGATGATGCTGTGAAAATGCTGCACTCAATATGCCAGAAAATTTGGAAAACTCAGCAGTGGCCACAGGACTGAAAAAGGTCAGTTTTCATTTCAATCGCAAAGAAAGGCAATGTGAAAGAATGCTCAAACTACCACACAATTGCACTCATCTCACATGCTAGTAAAGTAATGCTCAAAATTCTCCAAGCCAGGCTTCAGCAATACGTGAACCGTGAACTTCCAGATGTTCAAGCTGGTTTTAGAAAAGGCACAGGAACCAGAGATCCAATTGCCAACATCCGCTGGATCATGGAAAAAGCAAGAGAGTTCCAGAAAGACATCTATTTCTGCTTAATTGACTATGCCAAAGCCTTTGACTGTGTGGATCACAATAAACTGTGGAAAATTCTGAAAGAGATGGGAATACCAGACCACCTGACCTGCCTCTTGAGAAATCTGTAAGCAGGTCAGGAAGCAACAGTTAGAACTGGACATGGAACAAAAGACTGGTTCCAAATAGGAAAAGGAGTACATCAAGGCTGTATATTGTCACTCTGCTTATTTAACTTCTATGCAGAGCACATCATGAGAAACGCTGGACTGGAAGAAACACAAGCTGGGATCAAGATTGCCGGGAGAAATATCAATAACCTCAGATATGCAGATGACACCACCCTTATGGCAGAAAGTGAAGAGGAACTAAAAAGCCTCTTGATGAAAGTGAAAGTGGAGAGTGAAAAAGTTGGCTTAAGGCTCAACATTCAGAAAACAAAGATCATGGCATCTGGTCCCATCATTTCATGGGAAATAGATGGGGAAACAGTGGAAACAGTGTCAGACTTTATTTTTCCAGGCTCCAAAATCACTGCAGATGGTGACTGCAGCCATGAAATTAAAAGATGCTTACTCCTTGGAAGAAAAGTTATGACCAACCTAGATAGTATATTCAAAACCAGAGACTTTACTTTGCCGACTAAGGTCCATCTAGTCAAGGCTATGGTTTTTCCTGTGGTCATGTATGGGTGTGAGAGTTGGACTGTGAAGAAAGCTGAGTGCCGAAGAATTGCTGCTTTTGAACTGTGGTGTTGGAGAAGACTCTTGAGAGTCCCTTGGACTGCAAGGAGATCCAACCAGTCCATTCTGAAGGAGATCAGCCCTGGGAGTTTTTTGGTAGGACTGATGCTAATGCTGAAACTCCAGTACTTTGCCCAAGTCATGCGAAGAGCTGACTCATTGAAAAAGACTCTGATGCTGGGAGGGATTGGGGGCTGGAGGAGGAGGGGACAACAGAGGATGAGATGGCTGGATGGCATCACTGACTCGATGGACATGAGTCTGAGTGAACTCCGAGAGTTGGTGATGGACAGGGAGGCCTGCGTGCTGCGATTCATGGGGTCGCAAAGAGTCGAACATGGCTAAGCGACTGAACTGAACTGAACTGAAGTGACTAAGCACATACATACATCTCTATGTATCTGTCAATCTGCCTGTCAGTCTATCTGTCTGTCTACCTATCTACTAAAGACCCATACAAGACCTGAGGTTCTGTAGTAGTTTGTGCTCCTTTTGGCTTATGAACTCCATTAAAGATTCACTGCTTTAATGAAACTACTTAAGTGGTAAAGTCCAATTTTTCACCTGTATTATGGAGTGTCTGTGTTGCAAACAGCCACACTCATAGGCAGGTTATAATAATTAAAAAAAGGAAAGCAACTGATATTTCCTCTTGTTTTCTTATGATGCCTATGTGTGTTGCTAAGTCGCTTCAGTCATGTCCAACTCTTTGCCACGCTATGGACTGTAATTTTATTATGATAACTACAGTTAAAGATAAAGTTCAACAAGGAAAATACCTAGATGCGGTATACAGGGTTCTCCACAGGATTGTTAAAAGTATAAGGGCTGGGAAGTTTTGCATTTTAGAGGGTTTTAGTTAAATTTTCATAAAGCAAAATATGCTGAAAATTAGATATAGTTTCCAAAGTTGAATATACCATACTGAGACTTTGCCACTTCAGTAGAGCAGATAATTAAACAATTGCATTAATTAAAATTGACAGCACAAAGAAACCTGATTACTACAGGTTATGAATGTAGCAAAAACAAATTTAGTAAAAGTCATTTTTTAGAACAGTAATAATATCTTGGAATTTCTACCAAATCCTATGAAAATAATAAATTTTTCATTTAATGTATCTCATAATATCCCACTAAAAGCTGTGAGAAAGTATCTTTTTAGAAAATTATAAACCTATGATATGGGACAGATTTTTAGTATGACAGTTTTCCTAATAACTGAGGCAGTCAAGAACCCGCCTGCAATGTAGGAGACCCAGGTTCAGTCCCTGGGCTGAGATGATCTCCTGGAGAAGGGCATGGATACCCATTTCTTTCAGTATCCTTTCCTGAAGAATCCCACAGGCAGAGGAGCCTGGCGGGCTACAGTCCCTGGGGTCCAAAGAGTCAGAATGACTGAGCAACTACCACCTTCAAAGTATGAAGAAACAGACTTTTCAAGTGCTTTCTCAAAGTTGTTTTCATATAATTAATTGTTTGGCCAGTATACAGGTGGTGCTATTCGATGCATTCAACCAAAAATAAAGACTCTAGGTGACTATCTGCTAGTCACAGCAGCTCTGCTAAATTCTCAGCCATTTTGGCTTTCCAAACACCTTCAGAATTGTCATGGAAAGAAAGCTTCCTATAAGGTTTTAAGTTTTTGGACATTTCTTTTCCAGGACTTAATGACAAAGTTAAAGTTGCTCAGTCATGTCCAACTCTTTGGGACCCCATGGACTATACAGGCCAGAATACTGGAATGGGTAGCCTTTCCCTTCTCCAGAGGATCTTTCCAACCCAGGGATAGAACCTAGGTCTCCCACATGGCTCTCTACCAGCTGAGCCACCAGGGAAGCCCAAGAATACTGGAGTGGGTAGCCTATCCCTTCTCCAGTGGATCTTCCCGACCCAGGAATCGAACTGGGTTCTCCTGCATTGCAAGCAGATTCTTTACCAACTGAGCCACTTAATGATGAATCTGAAGCAAAAACATGGCACCCTTGCATCTGAGTCTTTCATATGGCTAGATATCTGCAATATCTCTCTATTTTCTTCACCCAAACAGCCTCAATTTTTCCTAAAATGTTAAAATATTCCATAACAGCATATGGAAAAGCCTGAACAAACATTTTAGACAACCCAATATTGCATTCAGGATAACCTCCACAATTAAGAAAAAGTACAGTGGAGGAGGGAGTGGCAAACCACTCCAGTATTCTGACTGAGAAAATCATAGACTGTAGAAAAAGGCAAAAGTACTCCACATAACATTAAATCCTGATTTTCATGTAAATTCCCCTCCATCCTTCATTTTTCTAAAAACCCAGAAACTTCAAAAAATGAACATTCTGGAGATGGGACAAATGTGAATAAAGCAGTGCAAGGACTCTGAGCATGCTGGGATTCAGGACTCTACGTTGTCATTGTAAACTTTTCCTACCTAATTCAGGAAACCATTTGTTCATTCATCTAACTGAAGTGTGAACACCCTTCAGTTCAGTTCAGTGCAGTTCAGTCGCTCAGTCGTGTCCGACTCTTTGCGACTCCGTGAATCGCAGCACACCAGGCCTCCCTGTCCATAATCATCTCCCGGAGTTCACTCAGACTCACATCCATCGAGTCTGTGATGCCATCCAGCCATCTCATCTTCTGTTATCCCCTTCTCCTCTTGCCCCCAATCCCTCCCAGCATCAGAGTCTTTTCCAATGAGTCAACTCTTCACATGAGGTGGCCAAAGTACTACAGTTTCAGCTTTAGCATCATTCCTTCCAAAGAAATCCCAGAGATGATCTCCTTCAGAATGGATTGGTTGGATCTCCTTGCAGTCCAAGGGACTCTCAAGAGTCTTCTCCAACACCACAGTTCAAAAGCAGCAATTCTTTGGCGCTCAGCCTTCTTCACAGTCCAACTCTCACATCCATACATGACCACAGGAAAAACCAGAGTGTTGACTAGACAGACCTTAATCGGCAAAGTAATGTCTCTGCTTTTGAATATGCTATCTAGGTTGGTCATAACTTTTCTTCCAAGGAGTAAGCGTCTTTGAATTTCATGGCTGCAGACACCATCTGTAGTGATTTTGAAGCCCAAAAAGATAAACTCAGACACTATTTCCACTGTTTCCCCATCTATTTCCCATGAAGTGATGGGACCAGATGCCATGATCTTAGTTTTCTGAATGTTAAGCTTTAAGCCAACTTTTTCACTCTCCACTTTCACTTTCATCAAGAGGCTTTTTAGTTCCTCTTCACTTTCTGCCATAAGGGTGGTGTCATCTGCATATCTGAGGTTATTGATATTTCTCCCGGCAATCTTGATCCCAGCTTGTTTCTTCCAGTCCAGCGTTTCTCATGATGTACTCTGAATATAAGTTAAATAAGCAGGGTGACAATATACAGCCTTGATGTACTCCTTTTCCTATTTGAAACCAGTCTGTTGTTCCATGTCCAGTTCTAACTGTTGCTTCCTGACCTGCATACAGGTTTCTCAAGAGGCAGGTCAGGTGGTCTGGTATTCCCATCTCTTTCAGAATTTTCCACAGTTTATTGTGATCCACACAGCCAAAGGCTTTGGCATAGTCAGTAAAGCAGAAATAGATGTCTTTCTGGAACTCTCTTGCTTTTTCCATGATCCAGCAGATGTTGGCAACTTGATCTCTGGTTCCTCTGCCTTTTCTAAAACCAGCTTGAACATCAGGAAGTTCACGCTTAAGGAGGTTCAAATCAGTGAAAGTGATAAAGATGCAGTTTGATTTGTGGTAAGAAGAATTCAATAAACTCTAATCTACATCAGCTACTCTAAAAAATTCAAGCTAGTTGGTGATATATATATACACACACACACATATATATGCATATAAACACACACACACATATATGGGGCTTCCCTGGTGGCTCAGGCAATAAAGAATCTGCCTGCTAATACAGGACACCTGGGTTCAATCCCTCGGTTGGCAAGATCCCTGGAGAAGGGAATGGTAACCCACTCCAGTATTCTTGCCTGGAGAATTCCACTGATAGAGGAACCTGGTGGGCTACAGTCCATGAGGTCTCAAAGAGCTGGACACAACTGAGCAACTAACACTTTCACTTTTAACGTGTGTATAAATATGTGTGTGTGTGTGTATGTCATGCCATGTTACAGAGAAGGCGATGGCACCCCACTCCAGTACTCTTGCCTGGAAAATCCCATGGACGGAGGAGCTGGTAGGCTGCAGTCCATGGGGTCGCTAAGAGTCAGACATGCCTGAGTGACTTCACTTTCACTTTTCACTTTCCTGCATTGGAGAAGGAAATGGCAACCCACTCCAATGTTCTTGCCTGGAGAATCTCAGGGATGGGGGAGCCTCTGGGCTGCCGTCTATGGGGTCGCACAGAGTCGGACACAACTGAAGCAACTTATCAGCAGCAGCGGTGTGCCATGTTAAGTTGCTTCAGTAGTGTTCGACTCTGTGCGACCATATGAACTGTAATTGCCAGGTTCCTCTGTCCATGGGGATTCTTCAGGCAAGAATACTGGAGTGGGTTGCCATGCCCGCCTCCAGATATATGTATATATGTACACATATATTTATATATATTTGTTGTGTATATATACATGTATATAACATAAAAAGAAGAACATTATATCTGTGAGGGCAACCTAGTTAAAATTAGTCAAATTTTGATGGAATTTTATATGAAATAAGAATTAGAAGTATGCATCATCCTAGTCATAAAATAACTGATGATTCTGGCTCTCAAGGGACTTGACATCTTCTGATCTTACCATGCTTATATTATAACTGATCCAATTTTTCCTCCCAAAATCAGTGAAGTAATAATATCAGAAAACTAATGTTTTGTGAATCTTTATTATGTAAAGGCAGTTCATTTAAATTATCACAATCTTTACAGTACCCTGTGAGATTGGTATGAGCTCCAATTTGTATATGCAAACAAACTCAAAAAAGTTCAGTGACTTATCAACTTTAAATAAAGACATTGTGACTTACTGTACCTAACACTGCTCATCCCAACATTTTCCTCTTTATGACTTTACTTTTTCAATATCAAGGTCACTGGTGTCATTTATACTCTGTTCTGTAAATAAAGCACCAAATAATGATTTTCTACTCAATTATTTGTCTCTGAAATGTCTAAAATTTTAATATTTAAATCATTATTATAAATAATTGCTAAGAAAACATTTGTCATTTTTTGAGGCATATAGTAAGTTAAAATATATTTTATTACATTTTAAGTATTTTATTATATTGTCATGTTATCTTTAATCACATTTTTTGCCACTACTGTACCATACAAGTAAATCTGTTTATTGAATGAAGAAGGGGCCTCTCAGGTGTCACTAGTGGTAAAGAGCCCTCCCGCCAATACAGCAGACATAAGAGATGCAGGTTTGATTCCTGGGTCAAGATCCTCTGGAGGAGGGCATGGCAAACCACTCTAGTGTTCTTGGCTAGAGAAGCCCATGGACAGAGGAACCTGGCCGGCTATAGGCCACAGGGTCACAAAGAATCAGATCAGGGAAAATAATATTGCCATTTAACATTTCCTAATTGCTGAAAGTCATCCCACATTTAATTTTGCATTCAATAGAAGAGAATAAGACTGGTAAAAAAAGATTTATAGGCTACCTCACAGTACAACAACTGATATCAGAGATAACACCGAAAATATTATACTAAGAACATGATGAAAATTAATGCTTGCAGCAACTCCCTGAAGCAGATATCAATATTGCTGTTATAAGGGCTGAAAAACTTGTAGACTCAACAAAGAAGCATAACTAAAGAAGACAAAGCTGAGATTTGCAGGTTTATCTTTAATATACCCTTCCACTTTTAAATTATGAGCTCCTTGAAGAGACCATAATTTACATTGTACTTTTTGCCCAATAATCAACACAATGCATGAAAGGTCATGATAATTTACTGAATTTATCTTTTCACTAGTAGCATGTCTTATTTTCATAGAATTGATGGTATTATAATGATACAACATAAAACTAGATACAAAAAATCATTAAAATGATAGTGTAGCTATCCATTAGACTATTCAGCTTATTTTATAATTTATTGATATTTATTCAAGGAGCAGTGAATGTAACAGAGCTCATATTTTCAAGGACCTCACAGTCTAATGGAGAATTGATAAACTAATAAATTCAGTATCACATAAGACATACAATAATAGACGACTGCAAAGGAACAGAAGACATACAAGAGTCCAGGGAAGACCTTAGAGAGGAGGTTGTCCTGAAAGTGAAGTGTAAATGACTGTGGTTCAATCTGTCTAGGGAAAGCAATGTGTTTCAGAAAAAAGAAGCAGTATGTGCAAAAGCAGATTCGAGAACAATGGAGTATGTTTAAATATCTCCTGACAAAAGCCAGGGGCCAGAGGGAGTTATAGGAGATTATGCCACGCTGTGAATGTGGTGGGCTGCCTCTAAGATAACCCTGCTGGTGTTAATGCCTTTTCGACTCCCCACTCTTTACTGTGGTTGGGGCTTCCCAGGGGGCACAAGCAGTAAAGAACTGCCTGCCCATGCAGGAGACATTGGTTTGATCCCTGGGTCAGACACTAAGAGACACAGGTTTGATCCCTGGGTCAGGAAGATCCCCCAGAGGAGAAAATGGCAACCTACTCCGTTATTCTTGCCTGGGAGATTCCATGGACAGAGGAGGCTGGCAGGCTACAGTCCATGGGGTCACAGAGCTAAACATGACTGACCATACCGACAGACGCACACAGACACACACACACAGACATATACACACAGACACACACAGACAGATAGACACACACACAGACAAACACAGACACACAGACAGACACACACACACAGACACACACACACACACACATCCTTATTATGCTCAGCGCTAGTGACTGTTCTCTACCAAGCAGAAGATGGCATAAGTGATAGCATGTCATTCCTGAGACTGGGCTTCAAACATTCCCTAACTTCCACCTTGCTTCTCCTTTCTCATTCTTTCTCAGAGCCTTAATTCTCAGGGGAAAAGCTGCCATTTTGTGAGTAATCTTCACAAGGCCAAAATGGCAAAAAACTAAGGGTATATAACCAATAGCTACTGAGCATCTAAGCTCTGCTGAAACCCCCAAACCAGTCAGACTTTAAGGTGATTCCAGGCCAAGGAAACCTGAGTGCCATTTTGTCTGCCAGAGGCGCCAGCTGAACTGTGGCTGCATTCTGGACACAGACACTGGGAGCGGGTCTGCTTCTTTAATCTGCTGAATTTGGGGGTATATGCTGTGCAGTAACAGATAACTATTGCAATTTAGATAGGGGCAGATGATAATGACCCCATAGACAGCATACTGAGGACACTGAAATCAAACTCAAGAGCAGCAGGATTCAATAAAGATTTCAGAAAGAGTGGCTGGATGAGCCGATTTGTACTGAACAAACACTACTTAAATGTTAATGATTATGAATATAGGGTATTAGTGCAGGGGTGTCAGATGGAAGAGCCTAATGAGAGAAGAACTGCTCTCAGCCAAGAGCAAAGAAGCTGAAGAGGAGGGCGCGGTGCTCAGACATAGGCAGGGTGAAGATGCAGCGCAACTTCGTAATCACCAGCTCAGCGGAGAAAAGCGAGGACGAAGAGTCTATGACGCGGTCAAGGTTTTCAATGGAAATGGTAAGTGTGAGGTCGGGGCCACCACCAGTCCTGAGAAAGACCACCAGGAGGAGTACGCTTGGCTTGGGTGGGGCAGGACAGAGGCAAAGAGTGAGTTCCACTGTAGACCAGTCAGCCTTTGGGTGCTGAAAGCACCCTGGAGTTGAATCGTGAATAAAGGAAAGAATCTGAGGGACCGAAGAGCGGCAAGCATCACAGAGAACACCAGCGTTTACGGGGTGGAGAGAAGACAAGGGTGAAGCAAAAGGACAGAGGGCGGGTGTGAAAGGGAGCAAAAGGACTGAGAGCCCAGTGTCCTAGAGATCAGGAAGGAAAGAAAGCTGGAGAAGATGGGAAGAAAGTGCCAAGCGCAGCAATGAAAATAACTGCACGATGCCTGGCAAACGGATACAGAACACCAGGAGCGTCTGGCCGCCAAAGCCGGAGCATCTGGTAGGCACGTTTTCACAACTGCGACAGCTATGCATGCTTCCGACTGCTGTTCTGTCTTCCTGGTCCAGACCCAGTGCTTTGAGAGCTCATTAACAACATGTGTCCCTTTGTATACTAAGATGTGTGCTATCAGAAGGCTATGTGCCATTAGCACAAGGACTATATTCTAAATATCCTTCGCTTTATATCAGTGAGAAGAAACACAACCCTGTCACCAAGTCTTTTCCAAGCAGGTTGTTCATTAAACCTGATATTAGTGCCACGTTGTAAGGTTGAGAAGAGGGACAGAAACTTCACTTTGGGAAAACTAGGGACTAACATTGCTATGACCTACTCAGTGATGAAAACACTTAGAAGAAATAGCAGAGCACACCAATGTATATCTTATTAATGCCTCTCTCAGACATTTGCCCTGCACCATTTTTCTAATTTATTAATAAAATAAAATATCTTCCCACTTGTTAATTAGAAAAATTTAAAAAAAGGCAGAAAATGTTAGTCACTCTGCCATGCTCGACTCTTTGCAACCCCATGGACTGTAGCTCAGTAGGCTCCTCTATCCTTAAGAATACTAGAGTGGGTTGCCATTCCCTTCTCCAGGGAATCCTCACTTTTCAGGGATCGAACTGGGGTCTCCTGCATTGCAGGCAGATTACCATCAGCCAAGACAAAAATTCTACTTGCAGAGTAGACCATTATTTTCCAAAGCAGGATAATTTCCTCCTCCCATTAGTGATACCAAGGTAAGGATAATAGTGTTTCCTTTAGGCCTTTCTATTCTCTGTGTGCCTGTTTTGTCTCTAGTTTTGTGAAATACTAGGGCATAGGAAAAGTTTGACAACTCACTCATGTGACCCAAGTAACAAGTTGCTATGTTTACCCTGGAGGCTGGAATAGGAGTTAAGACAGATGCCGAAACATATGGGCCTCAAGGCATGACCACCCTTGGGGTAGCATTTCATGGGTATTTGGTGTACCAACTGGCAAGTTAGATAGTTTTCCGTTTACATTTATCCCGGGAGCACGAGTGCTTCAAAATCCACGAGGGGCTACAGTTGCCAAGTCCTGTGGTTCAGGACCATAAGCTGTGCTCTGATCGTGGGGCTCATTGTGTTCCTACTTAATAAAAGGGAAAAACATTCCACTTTCCAGCAGGGTAGAAGCATATGATCAATGTGTTTTCCCTTGCAACTGAAGGCAAGATCTTTTACTTCTGCGATACCATATGGATCCAGATCTAATTTTAAGTAAAACCCTGTGAGTGAACAGTCCTAAAGTGAGAATTCTGAAACACATGCTCATTCCTCAAACGTTCTACAAAAGGAGGGATATGGTGGAAGTGAATGAAAAGTTTCATATTATAAGTCACTATTCCCGTTTTTGTATTGGTGAAAGATGCCCAGGTTTTTATTCCTCTTTATTAGGTAAAACGTATGCAACCTGAGGAGGGAGGACTATGTACAATATGCAGGCAATTCTAAATCCTCTGACATGCTGCTGTTTCCAGCTACTATTACCCAACTCGGAAAGTTATTTGTCCATCAGCCCAGAACTTTGAAAATAAACGAGCAAGAGGCTTGCTAGATATTCATGGCTACCCTTAGCTAAAGTCTTTATCTCTCAAGAGAGGGCTTGGGTCTTATTTTGGTTTGGTTTGGGTTGTGTTTTTGGTTGTTTTTTTCTGTTTGTTTTTGATATATTCTGATACCTTGCTCAAGACATTTTTCTTTTTATGACATTTTGTTTTTATATTACAATTTTTTAATGAAACTAGAATTTATATTTTAATTGTAAATTCATGTAGACTTTATATATATATTTAAATATTTATTTAAGCTATACTGAGTAATTTTTTTAATTTAATAGAGTTTTAATGACAACTTAAACCCTATAGAGCTTCTTATATAATGTCAGTCAGTCAGTCAGTTCAGTCACTCAGTTGTGTCCAACTCTTTGCAATCCCATGAACTGCAGCACACCAGGCCTCCCTGTCCATCACCAATTCCTGGAGTTCATTCAAACTCATGTCCATCGAGGCAGTGATGCCATCCAGCCATCTCATTCTCTGACATCCCCTTCTCCTCCTGCCCCCAACCCCTCCCAGCATCAGAGTCTTTTCCAATGAGTCAACTCTTTGCATGAGGTGGCCAAAGTACTGGAGTTTCAGCTTTAGCATCAGTCCTTCCAATGAACACCCAGGACTGATCTCCTTCAGAACGGACTGGTTGGATCTCCTTGCAGTCCAAGGGACTCTCAAGAGTCTTCTCCAACACCATGGTTCAAAAGCATCAATTCTTCGGCACTCAGCTTTCTTCGCAGTCCAACTTTCACATCCATGCATGACCACAGGAAAAACCATAGCCTTGATTAGACGGACCTTTGTTGGCAAAGTAATGTCTCTGGTTTTGAATATGCTGTCTAGGTTGGTCATAACTTTCCTTCCAAGGAGTAAGCGTCTTTTAGTTTAATGGCTGCAATTACCATCTGCAGTGATTTTGGAGCCTGGAAAAATAAAGTCTGACACTGTTTCCACTGTTTCCCCATCTATTTGCCATGAAGTGATGGGACCAGATGCCATGATCTTCATTTTCTGAATGTTGAGCTTTAAGACAACTTTTTCACTCTCCTCTTTCACTTTCAGCAAGAGGCTTTTTAGTTCCTCTTCACTTTCTGCCATAAGGGTGGTGTCATCTGCATATCTGAGGTTACTGATATTTCTCCCGGCAATCTTGATTCCAGCTTGTGCTTCTTCCAGCCCAGCGTTTCTCATGATGTACTCTGCATAGAAGTTAAATAAGCAGGGTGACAATATACAGCCTTGACATACTCCTTTTCCTATTTGGAACCAGTCTGTTGTTTCATGTCCAGTTCTAACCGTTGCTTCCTGACCTGCATATAGGTTTCTCAAGAGGCAGGTCAGGTGGTCTGGTATTCCCATCTCTTTCAGAATTTTCCACAATTTATTGTGATCCACACAGTCAAAGGCTTTGACATAGTCAATAAAGCAGAAATAGATGTTTTTCTGGAACTCTCTTGCTTTTTCCATGATCCAGCGGATGTTGGCAATTTGATCTCTGGTTCCCCTGCTTTTCCTAAAACCAGCAATGTACTGAGTTTTAATTGTGGCATGTGGTATCTAGGTCTCCGACCAAGGATCAGACTCAGGCTTCTGCATTGGGAGCTCAGAGTTTTCAGCCACTGAACCACCAGAGAAGTCCCATATATTTTTTAATGAATATTAGTAAACAAAGCAAGCAATGCAAAATGTTAGGTATAACTTGTAAATAAAGTTCTGTCTACACAAATGGGATTAGACCATTTTTAATAAAAAATGTAATTTTTTGAGAAGAGTTAGTTTCACAGCAATGCTGGAGACTTGGTTCAGTCCCTAGGTCGGGAAGATCCCCTGGAGGAGGGCATGGCAACCCACTTCAGTATTCTTGCCTGAAAAGTCCCATGGACAGGGAAGCCTGGCAGGCTACCATCTATGGGATCTTGGAGTAAGACATGCCTGAGTGACTAAGCACACACAGGACACAGAAGATGGTGAGAAGCTGGCCAGTTGGGTAGGTGCAGCTGCTGAGCTGGCTACCACTACTTGGTACGGAGCTTCTGTGTTGTAAGGGAGGGTCATTTTCTTCCTGTGGCTTGAGACGAGCAAATATGAGGCAGTAAATATCTTTAGTGGGAAGATTTCATGCTCAAGGCATGAAGAACATAAAAACCAGTGGCTCCATGTTAGGTGAGTGTGGGAGAGATCACTTGTGAGGTAAACTTAATGTAAACAAATTAACTTAAAAAAAATAGCATTGAGTTATAGAAAAAATGGAGTTGGGTATTTCTATATCCCCTGTCCAAATACCATCTTAATTTTAGCTTTTCAATTTTGACTTTTTTGACCTTTTCAAAAGTCAGAATTTTTGTGAAGCTTCTTATTTATTATTGCTCCTTTTAAAATCTGTTTTAATAATTGGTCATTCTCATTGCTATCTTAACTTTTTTAATAGGTGGCAATAAATGCACAAGTATTTTCAATGAAATTGCAATTCATTTTTATATATCAAGTGAAATTAAACCTTGATCTAGTCAAGGTTTATACTGTCAAATCTAGTCACTAAATTACTTTAAATAAATATAGTATCCTCAAAGTTGTGAGAAGTACATATTACAACATATCTGAAGTGGTTGTATCACAGAATAGAGTGTTACTGGAAATGATTATGTAATCTATGATTTTGTTCCAAGGTAGAAGTGCTAAAATTTAAGTAAGAAGAAAATGTCCCTATGGATGGCATTTGCCTATTGGAGTCCATTTTAAATAGTTTACTGACCCATAAAACACTGCTAATGGCCTGATTTAGTGATGTAAAATTCTGTTTAGTGATATTTACTGGTTTTTGTCATAAGTAATTCAGTATTGGAAATATTATTTTATAACATTAAACCTTGTTGATGGAGAGAAAGTACTTTATTAGTTAGGAGTTTTACACATTGTAGTGAGGGAAGACACACTACAATTCAGATCACACCTCTTTAAAATTTCCTCTATTTCCAAGCTGAAACATAAATGACATTCTTTGCATAAATGTTGACATCACATCTATCTTCAAAAGGGTACTTTGGGAAACAGATCATGTTTAATATATGTATATAAATTAATGCAGGAGAACCATTTACATTAGTAATC
This sequence comes from Capricornis sumatraensis, assembly GCF_032405125.1. Lineage (NCBI taxonomy): Eukaryota > Metazoa > Chordata > Mammalia > Artiodactyla > Bovidae > Capricornis > Capricornis sumatraensis. Next base: position 7,290,911 of record NC_091089.1, on the reverse strand, counting down.
ATATTTTATCACAAATACACTTGCGCATATCCTTACTAAAAGATTTCTTATAAAGAAGATATGAGTGTGCTCAGACTCTCTATGGCCCCACGGACTGTAGCCTGGCAGGCTCCTCTGTCCATGAAATTTTTCAGGCAAGAATACTGGAGTGGGGTGCCATTTCCTACTCCAGAGGATCCTTCCAACCCAGGGATCAAGTCCGCGTCTCTTGCGTCTCCTGAATTGGCAGGTGGATTCTTTACCACTAATGTACCTGACTGACTGAAGTTGCTCAGTCGTGTCCGACTCTTTGCGACGCCATGGACTCTAGCCTATCAGGCTTCTCCGTCCATGGGATTTTCCAGGCAAGAGTGCTGGAGTGGATTGCCATTTCCTTCTCCAGGGGATCTTCCTGACCCAGGAATCGAACCCGGGTCTCCCTCATTGAGGGCAGACGGTATACCATCTGAGCCACCAAGGAAGCACCTGGGGAGCCCCTAAAGATATAGCATGTGCTATGCACGATAGGGTTCCCAGGTGGCGCTAGTGGTAAAGAGGCTTCCTGCCAAAGCAGGAGACTTAAGAGATGCAGGTTCAATCCCTGGGCCAGGAAAATCCCCTGGAGGAAGGCATGACAACTCACCCCAGTATTCTTGCCTTGAAATCCTATAGACCGAGGAGTCCAGTGGGCTATGGTCCAAAAGGTCGCAAACAGTCAGATATGACTGAAGTGACTTAGCACACAAGAGCATGTGCTATTAGAAATGTCAAGCTATATATTCATTTCCTCTTACTATATGTATACCCTGGCATTCACCCAAGTGGTTATAAGTGTTGTTGAATACAGACACTTACGCTAAGTTTAGGAAAGGAGTGAAGTCGTAGGTTACTGCTACTAAGTGTTCTACACGTGACACTTGAGTCCCACCAGAGTCTTTGATCTATTGCCTCTATAGTGCAAAATATGACATAGCAAATATTCAGCTGCCTAAGACGAGGTAAATGTCTATCCACCTAGCAAGGTCTCTAATTCACTAACTCAAGCAAGTACATTTTATTCTAGATTACCCTGTATAGACACGTTTCACATTTATTAAACTAGAGTTTAGACCACAGATGTTCTTTGCAGACTGCCACTTTATAATTCAAAATCACTCCAAGTAACTAGTTTTGTGAAGCAAGCTTAGACTTGGCAACTAGCGAGAACACAGATTTCGAATGCCATTTGCACTGTGCAGTTAAATTATTACACATGCCTTTTGGCCAGGTGGCACGATCCACACGCTTTCTCCTTTGGCCCCAGCGTACGTCTTCCTCTTGTTAGCACTATGCAGAGATGCCCTATTCAACCTTAAACCTAAGCATCAAGAACTTTGAGGAATGGAATTATGACTACAGATTGACGGAAAATGTTTTGCTAAATATATTTGGCAACACTTCAGGAAATTCATACAGAAATTTGTACTTGAATTTGTGCACATTTCTGAGCTTGTCTTTCCAGAATTGCTCCAATCAAATCATGTTTATTAAGCAAACATTACTCCCTCAGGATGATAGTATAGACTTTGAAGGAGTCTTATTATTTAAGTCCACTTCTTTGATGAGATTCTAATTGATCTGTAAACAAAAGTAAAACACATGGCAATTAGTGTTACTGAAAGCAGTAAGATAGATAAGTTTAGGCTGTGCCACAACAATATCAGTGGTGGAAATTTTAGAGAACCATAAGGACAATGAAAGAGGGAGATGAAAAATGCATATGGATTGAGAAATTATAGCACAGAGTTAAATACATGGACTTGGATCATAAAGTCTGGACTATAATTCTTGCTAAAATACTTAACAAGATATGTGACCTTGAGCAAGTTAATTAAAATTGTTAAATCTCAGGAGATTTTCATCTCAAAAAAAGTGGAAAAGTAAAATTACTACCTCATAGGGTTTTGATAAAGTTAAATGAGGTAACAGTAACTAACAATTACAAAACATCATTTCTAATCACTCTTCAAAATATTTTACATATATTAGCTCATTGAATCTTCCCAACAATCCTATCACTATTATTCCATCCCTTATTAAATAAACAACAGAGATACAGAAAGTATAAATAACTAGCTTAAGGTCACAGCTATTAAAGGAGGAGCTGAAATTCTGACTCCAGAGCTCATGCCCTAGGTAAGGCTTTAACATGTGTATCTGCTTATTTCGTTTATGAGATCTGATGTGTGCACAAAATTGTGACCATACCTTAAACCAATTTGTTTCATTTTTTTCAAAAAGGCTAGTCATTTTTCTTGTAGATTTCTGCCCACATAAATGATATTTTTGAGAAATTAGTTTGCAGATGATATCCATCACAATCACAAAGAAGTCAACCATATTGGTAATCCAAAGTCTATAATGATTTGATTGCTTTGCTGCTTCAATTTGAGTGTATGTATAGGTGTATGGAAGATAAGCAACCAAAGAAAATTATTCATGAATCTTATATTTAAGCAGTTGTTTACTCACAATGAAGTAACATTTTGTTGAAACATTGCCAAAGTAGAAAATAAATTGCAGAGTCACAGTTGATAGATTCAAAAGGGCATATTCCTATATGGGTTGTTGTTTAGTCGCTCAGTTGTGTCTGATTCTTTTGTGACCCCGAGGACTGTAGCCTGCCAGGCTTCTTTGTCCATAGGATCTCCCAGGCAAGAATACTGGAGTGGGTTCCCATTTCCATATATGGGTTGAGTTCTTTCTTAAAGACATGGTAATCAACAACATTTGCTTGTCAGTAAAGTAGAGGAGGAAACTGACTAAGACTTTTAATATTCTCCATATTTGTTATTCATACTATCCCGGACAAAATTACTTTTCTCTCCATTTCCTAACATAGAAAAAGGGAAAATGTTCTACTGCCTTTGTATTTTAAGTAGTTTGCTGCTAAACATCTTTATTTCAAGAGAGGGGAAACAATCATTGATTATGCCAATCATGTAAATCTATTTACTTAGTGAGAAATATAAAGTTGTCTCAGTCTCCTTACTTCTTGTTTACTCTGGAAATTGAGTAGCATTATATTAAGGAAGCATGCATTTATATATAATTTTCTGCATGACAGATTACTTACAGATGCATCACAACTTCTGAAGGGCCGGTTTATTTCTAACATAAACTGTAAAAGCTAAACTGCTCAGAAATGCAGATATCGCTCTGAAAAAGTAAGATCTCAGCCTCAATCCTAATAAATTGGATTCTCTAAAGAATCTGTAATTTTTGGAATAGTAACTGGATATTCATAGAGAAGACTTGGAGCAATATGAAACACCACGATGATAGAATTGCTGTCTCAAGAAATATGAAATAAATAGCATAGAAAAGTGGCTTTTAAAATGCATTATTAATAGAGAAGCTCCACTTCTCAAGTGCTTTTTTTCAGTTACTCTTGCATTATAGAGAAATAGAGACTTAATAATGTATAGCTTAATAATGCCTGTATTTGGACATTTTCACATTTACCAACCTCAGAGTTGCAAAGTCCAGAATATTATCCCTGAAGGAGGTATTAAATGATCTTTAAATACACAAACATCACAAAGTGTAATGTATTTTACTCTAAAGGTAAATACAAAGGTATTGAGAGCACCCCCAAGGGGGCAGCACACGAATGTGAAACTGTGAAGACCTCCCCATCCACAAGGTCATCAAGACTGGGGACTCTTCCCCAGCTTCACACACATGTAAGGAGAAAGCACCTGTCTATGGCCAAAAGAAAGAGATGACAGTGCACAATCCTCCAGTTAATTTTGGAAGGTGTTTTTGTTCCCACCTTCCATCGCATCCATTGCTGTTTGTGAAATGGGCTCTGAGTGATAACAGCAAGTCTAGTTGACATCATCATAGGTGGCAGCCTCAAATGTGACAAATACCATCAAACAGCAAAAGAACACATGTGGGGAGTGCTCAGCAAAGACTCTGCAGGACAGACTATAGCAGCTTTGACAACTGGAAATTAAATCTTTCTCAGCATGTTGATGGAACTAGTACTCTCTTTTTACAGGTTGGATCACAATAATTGCCAAGTAAAAACTTAAGTAGTTGAAACTTCCATAGCAATCCAATGGCTAAGACTTCCCTTCCCAATGCAGGGGGAGTGGGTTCAATTACTGGTTGGAGAACTAAAATCCCACGATAGTTCATGGCCAAAAAAACAAAAGCATACAACAGAAGCAAAATTAAAACAAATTTAATAAAGATTTTTTAAATGGTCTACATCTTTAAAAAATTAAAAAAGCAAAGTAGCAAGCTCAATTAACCATTTCTTGAGTATGCAAATTGAACACATAGACCTGTATATTTAAACCTTGATTTTGAGCATTGCTTGTACACATGAAAGAAATTTCAAAATAAAATCAGCATTTATCATATTTAGGAAGAATTTCTTCCAGACCTACATCTGAATAACATTGTTTAAACAGGAGTCCCCAGCCACCAGGCCATGGACAAATACCAGGCCACAAAGCAGGATGTGTGACTGCTAGAAGCTTCAGCCCTATTTACAGCCACTCCCCATCATTCTCCCATCACCCTCAGAGGGAACCTTCCAGCTGCAGAAAAACAAGCTCAGGGCTCCCACTGATCCTGCATTGTGGTGAGCTGTATAATTATTTGGTGAGTTGTAATGATAAAAGAAAGGCAAGAAGAGATAAGAAAGCCGTCTTCAGTGATTAATGCAAATAAATAGAGGAAAAGAACAGAATGGGAAAGACTAGAGATCTCTTCAAGAAAATTAGAGATACTAAGGGAACATTTCAAGCAAAGATGGGCTCGATAAAGGACAGAAAAAGCATGGACCTAACAGAAGCAGAAGATATTAAGAAGAGGTGGCAAGAATACACAGAAGAACTGCACAAAAAAGATCTTCACCACCCAGATAATCACGATGGTGTGATCACTCACCTAGAGCCAGACATCCTGGAATGTGAAGTCAAGTGGGCCTTAGAAAGCATCACTATGAACAAAGCTAGTGGAGGTGATGGAATTCCAGTTGAGCTGTTTCAAATCCTGAAAGATGATGCTGTGAAAGTGCTACACTCAATATGCCAGCAAATTTGGAAAACTCAGCAGTGGCCACAGGACTGGAAAAGGTCAGTGTTCATTCCAATCTCAAAGAAAAGCAATGCCAAAGAATGCTCAAACTACCGCACAATGGCACTCATCTCACATGCTAGTAAAGCAATGCTCAAAATTCTCCAAGCCAGGCTTCAGCAATACATGAACTGTGAACTTCCTGATGTTCAAGCTGGTTTTAGAAAAGGCAGAGGAACCAGAGATCAAATTGCCAACACTCGCTGGATCATCAAAAAAGCAAGAGAGTTCCAGAAAAACATCTATTTCTGCTTTACTGACTGTGCCAAAGCCTTTGCCTATGTGATTCACAATAAATGGTGGAAAATTCTTCAAGAGATGGGAATACCAGACCACCTGACCTGCCTCTTGAGAAATCTGTATGCAGGCGAGGAAGCAACAGTTAGAACTGGACATGGAACAACAGACTGGTTTCAAGTAGGAAAAGGAGTACGTCAAGGCTATATATTGTCATCCTGTTTATTTAACTTATATGCAGAGTACATCATGAGAAACGCTGGGCTGGAAGAAACACAAGCTGGAATCAAGATTGCTGGGAGAAATATCAATAACCTCAGATATGCAGATGACACCACCCGTATGGCAGACAGTGAAGAGGAACTAAGCCTCTTGATGAAAGTGAAAGAGGAGGGTGAAATAGTTGGCTTAAATCTCAACATTGAGAAAACGAAAATCATGGCATCCGGTCCAATCACTTCATGGGAAGTAGATGAGGAAACAGTGGAAACAATGTCAGACTTTAATTTTTGGGCTCCCAAATCACTGCAGATGGTGATTGCAGCCATGAAATTAAAAGATGCTTACTTCTTGGAAGAAAAGTTATGAACAACCTAGATAGCATATTCAAAAGCAGAGACATGACTATGCTGAATAAGGTCAGTCTAGTCAGCTCAGTTCAGTTCAGTCACTCAGTTGTGTCCGACTCTTTCTGACCTCGTGAATCGCAGCATGCCAGGCTTCCCTGTCCATCACCAACTTTCAGAGTTCACTCAGATTCACATCCACTGAGTCGGTGATGCCATCCAGCCATCTCATCCTCTGTCGTCCCCTTCTTCTCCTGCCCCCAATCCCTCCCAGCATCAGAGTCTTTTCCAATGAGTCAACTCTTCGCATGAGGTGGCCAAAGTACTGGAGTTTCAGCTTTAGCATCATTCCTTCCATAGAAATCCCAGGTTGATCTCCTTCAGAATGGACTGGTTGGATCTCCTTGCAGTCCAAGGGACTCTCAAGAGTCTTCTCCAACACCACAGTTCAAAAGCATCAGTTCTTCGCCACTCAGCTTTCTTCACAGTCCAACTCTCACATCCATACATGACTCCTGGAAAAACCATAGCCTTGACTAGATGGACCTTAGTTGGCAAAGTAATGTCTCTGCTTTTCAATATGCTATCTAGGTTGGTCATAACTTTTCTTCCAAGGAGTACGCGTCTGAATTTCATGGCTGCAATCACCATCTGCAGTGATCTTGAAGCCCCCCAAAATAAACTCAGACACTGTTTCCACTGTTTCCCCATCTATTTCCCATGAAGTGATGGGACCAGATGCCATGATCTTCATTTTCTGAATGTTGAGCCTTAAGCCAACTTTTTCAATCTCCTCTTGCACTTTCCTCAAGAGGGTTTTTTTGTTCCTCTTCACTTTCTGCCATAAGGGTGGTGTCATCTGCATATCTGAGGTTATTGATATTTCTCCCAGCAATCTTGATTCCAGCTTGTGTTTCTTCCAGTCCAGCGTTTCTCATGATGTACTCTGCATAGAAGTTAAATAAGCAGGATTACAATGTTACAGCCTTGACATACTCCTATTCCTATTTGGAACCAGTCTGTTGTTCCATGTCCAGTTCTAACTGTTGCTTCCTGAGCTGCATACAGATTTCTCAAGAGGCAGGTCAGGTGGTCTGGTATTCCCATCTCTTGAAGAATTTTCCACAGTTTTATTGTGATCCACACAGTCAAAGGCTTTGGCATAGTCCGTAAAGCAGAAACAGATGTTTTCCTGGAACTCAATTGCTTTTTCCATGATCCAGTGAATGTTGGCAATTTGATCTCTGGTTCCTCTGCCTTTTCTAAAACCAGCTTGAACATCTGGTAGTTCACGGTTCATGTACTGCTGAAGCCTTGCTTGGAGAATTTTGAGCATTACTAGCATGTGAGACGAGTGCAATTGTGCGGTAGTTTGAGCATTCTTTGGCATTGCCTTTCTTTGAGATTGGAATGAACACTGACCTTTTCCAGTCCTGTGGCCACTGCTGAGTTTTCCAAATTTGCTGGCATATTGAGTGCAGCACTTCCACAGCATCATCTTTCAGGATTTGAAATAGCTCAACTGGAATTCCATCACCTCCACTAGCTTTGTTCATAGTGATGTTTTCTAAGGCCCACTTGACTTCACATTCCAGGATGTCTGGCTCTAGATGAGTGATCACACCATCATGATTATCTGGGTCATGAAGATCTTTTTTGTGCAGTTCTTCTGTGTATTCTTGCCACCTCTTCTTAATATCTTCTGCTTCTGTTTGTTAGGTCCATACCGTTTCTGTCCTTTATCGAGCCCATCTTTGCATGAAATGTTCCCTTGGTATCTCTAATTTTCTTGAAGAGATCTCTAGTCTTTCCCATTCTGTTCTTTTCCTCTAGGCTATGGTTTTTCCTGTGTTCATGTAAGGATGTGAGACTTGGACTGTGAAGAAGGCTGAGCACCAAAGAATTGATGCTTTTGAACTGTGGTGTTGGAGAAGACTCTTGAGAGTCCCTTGGACTGCAAGGAGATCCAACCAGTCCATTCTGAAGGAGATCAGTCCTGAGTGTTTTTTGGAAGGAATGATGCTAAAGCTGAAACTCCAGTACTTCGTCCACCTCATGCAAAGAGTTGACTCATTGGAAAAGACTCTGATACTGGGAGGGATTGAGGGCAGGAGGAGAAGGAGATGACAGAGGATGAGATGAGTGGATGACATCACTGACTCGATGGACGTGAGTCTGAGTGAATTCTGGGAGTTGGTAATGGACAGGGAGGCCTGGCGTGCTGCAATTCATGGGGTTGCAAAGAGTCAGACATGACTGAGTGACTGAACTGAACTGAATGATAAGAGAAACAAAGTACACAATAAATTTAATGGACTTGAATCCTAAAACCAACTTCCCCAGCCTCGGTCCATGAAAAAATTGTCTTTCGAGAAATCCGAACCTGGTGCCCAAAAGTTTGGAGGTCACCATTTTAAACAGTTGTTTAAACTCTCACCTTGCAAATAGATTGCTATGAATATGCTCAATTGGCTATGAATCATGAACTACTAGTGATATTCATTTCTATGTCCTGCTTAGGTTATGTGCTTTGTAAGGACCATAAGTGCACCATGGGGTGTTTATTCTGTATTGGGTAAGAATATCTAATTACTCTTCTATAATTTTGACTTACACGTGAAGTCTTTATGTTACATATAAAGTAACGTAAAATGTATGACGTTTTAAATTTTTTTCAACTAAGTATAAATTTAAGAAAAAAGTAATCACTGAATATGTAATTTACATCTCACTTTTTTTTTTTTTGCTCTTAGGTAAAGTAAATACATAAAATATAACAGTCTGTGTGTGTGTGTGTGTGTGTGAGCGCACATGTGTACTCAGTCACGACTAAGACTCTTTGCGAACCGGTTGCAGCCCTCCAGGCTCCTCTGTGCAATTTTCCAGGCAAGAATACTGGAGCGAGCAATGACATCATTTCTTCTCTAGGTGATCTTCCTGACCTAAGGATCAAACCCACACATCTTGTGTCTCCTGCATTGGTAGGGGAGTCTTTACCACTATGCCACTTGAGAAATCTGTAACAGTCTACAAATGTGCAAATAAATCCTCAACTATTTTGGAAGAAAAAAAATGAATGCTAATCTCAGGACATCAATCTGAGAAAATCAGGAAGAAAAAGCCACCACTAGTTACAGAAATAAGAATGTTTATATACAAGGACCAGAGACTGAGGAAATTTAAGTGGAGTCATGTCTGGAAGAGCTGCAAAGTGAAAACGTGTGGAGGAGCCCCTGGATCACTGGCAAGTGGGCTGGCAGTCTGGGACATCACACACCACTGGGCTCCCACAGCACCTGGGTTAGTGGGTATTCTCCTCTGCAAACACCTCGGGTCTGAGTACCAACGTGCTTTCTGTTTGACTTACTGATAAAGAGACAGATTATTAACTAGAGCCCAGATTTTAGCGGTTCTATAAAAGGAGAGGAATTAAATTAAGGTGAAGATAAGCAGGTTGGGCCCAGAATAGTTCCCCCGCCCCTACCAGGTATTTGAAGTGAGTGGAAAAATCCTCTTCTCACAGTGACGACCTGAGCTACTTCCTCACGCATCGCGGCTGTCTGGGCGTCATTCACAGGAGTGCTCAGATCAGAGCTGGGGCTCAGCTGAATTACCATTCCAGGGATGCAATTTCCAGGAGATTTGTCTCTTTTTCTGAAGCTTACCTCTCTGGACATTGTAATAGACAATAATTTGCAGTTTTCTAAAGGGTGCTTATGGGTGACTGTTTCAGGTCATTATTCAAGACAGACATTTCTGTCAGTGTGTTGCAGCAATTACAGAATACATTCAAGGTTTTTACCATTAAAGTTAAAACAACTGGAGATCCAAATCACCATAAGCATCTGTTTTTCTCCTCTAGTGATCAATACTTGTCACCGTTTAATCGCTAAATCGTGTCCCGTCTCTTTTGCGACCCCATGAACTGTAGCCTGCCAGGCTCCTTTCTCCATAGGGTTTCCCAGGCAAGTTTATTGGAGTGGGTTGCCGTTTCTTTCTCCTGGGGATCTTCCCAACCCAGGAATCAAACTTGTATCTCCTGCAGTGCAGTCAGATTCTTTACCACTGAGCCACCTGGGAAGACCAGTGACCAATATTAGAAATTCTTAATTCAACAGTAGATTTTTGAGTGTATAAGGCATGTGATGTGTTATCACAATTGTCAAGTATAGCTTGAATGTGATTCCAGCATAAAAAAATGTTAGAGGAAGAAAACTTTGAATTAGAAAAAGACATAGCCCTCATGAATACATATCTGTGTATACAGAGTGGAAACAGTGACAAGATTTACTTTGGGGGGGCCTTAAAATTACTGCAGATGGTGACTGCAGTCATGAAATTAAAAGATGCTTGCACCTTGAAAGAAAAATTATGACCAACCTAGACAGCATATTCGGAGAAGTCAATGGCACCCCACTCCAGTACTCTTGCCTGGAAAATCCTACAGACAGAGGAGCCTGGTAGGCTGCAGTCCATGAGGTCGCTGAGTCAGACATGACTGAGCAACTTCCCTTTCATTTTTCACTTTCATGCATTGGAGAAGGTAATGGCAACCCACTCCAGTGTTCTTGCCTGGAGAATCCCAGGGATGGGGGAGCCTGGTGGGCTGCCGTCTATGGGGTCACACAGAGTCGGATACATCTGACGCGACTTAGCAGTAGCAGTAGCAGCAGACAGCATATTAAAAAGCAGAGACATTACTTTGCCAACAAAGGTCCATCTAGTCAAAGCTATGGTTTTTCCAGTAGTCATGTATGGATGTGAGAGTTGGACTGTAAAGAAAACTGAGTGCAGAAGAATTGATGCTTTTGAACTGTGGTGTTGGAGAATACTCTTGAGCATCCCTTGGACAGCAAGGAGATACAACCAGTCCATCCTAAAGGAAATCAGTCCTGAATATTCATTGGAAGGACTGATGCTGAAGCTGAAACTCCAATAATTTGGCCACCTAATGTGAAGAACTGACTCATTTGAAAAGACCCTGATTCTGAGAAAGATTGAGGGCAGGAGGAGAAGGGGATGACAGAGGATGAGATGGTTGGATGACATCACTGACTCAATGGACATGAGTTTGAGTAAGCTCCAGGAGTTGGTGATGGACGGGGATACCTGGCGTGCTGCAGATATTGCATATACTTTTGGCCAATTCAAACACTCCCCAATTCATACCTTTGAATCACAGGTGCCCCCGACTCTAGCACTAAACATCTGCAATAACAAAAAGAACAAATAACTAATAATAATAATAACAAAACCCCAGGTGCCTCATAACACCTCATGATAACCACCGTAGATGAAAACATACTCTCATCATATAAACTTTATTTTTGCCACATTTTAATTATTCATACACTATGAGGTCCTGGAAAACATGAAGAAATCTGATAGATAATAAATAAAACAGGACAGTTTGAAAAGATATGTACTGCATGATGTACATGAGGACTTTATTACATCTCAATTTTTCTATAAATGTAAAATGGTTTATAAAAAGTGTGCAAATGAGGAAGAGATGATCTCTGTTCTCTAGGGGCTCACAGTCGAAAGAGGAGACACATGGCCAAGGAACTGCAATCAGGTGTGATAAGTTTTGTAATAAAAAGAAGCATGGGGTATACGAGAGTTCAGTGGAGATGCATAGAATAATAATAGCCTGCAGACCTGAAGAAGCTTGGAGGAGAGAATGATTCCAAAATAAATGTTAGAGAATCAAGGAAAAGAGGAAATGAAAAAATGCAAAAAGACATGGAGTCTAACCTTAAATAGCTAGCTTCCTTGATCGCCAGTCTCAAGAGCAAATTCCCTAGACTTTTGCAGTCATCCCAACTCTGATTGAAAGTTTCCTTCCGGGCTTTAGCTCCTGCTCTCCGACTCTGTGCCACTATTAACTCTCCACTCCTACCCAATGTGGATACATCTATCTCTGTAGCAAGTCTCGCACCACCTGGCCTCTGCTGCATGTCTTGTCCCTTTAGGGATGGTGAACACATTTTTGCCTCCTTCAATGGCTCTGCAACCTGTCTCCCTAACGTTGGAAAACTCTCAAGCCTTTTCAGAAGTTTCCAACCTTTTCCAAACTCGAAACACTTTTACCACACTCTGAATTCCATTTGAATCCTTCTTCAATAATTTTTCTTAAAATATTTCATTTTGGGATTATTTGCGTTTTCATGTAGTTATATATTTTTCAACAGTTATAGTTCAGAATTTGGGGAATTCTTGAAATTATTTGTTTTAGAATTATAAAGCTTCATGGATACCATCTTTCTATCATTTAAGAGAAGGACACGATAGGAACTCACATTTATTGATTGCCAATGTATCAGGAAATCCGCGAGGCATGTAAAATACGTCAACTTTTCAAATCCCCCCAAATGCAATTTTCTGTGAAATACAGCTGTTGAGGGATGCTGATAGGCTACAGTCCATGGGGTCACAACGAGTCGGACACGAGTGAAACAACTTATCAGGCACGCATGCAGCTGTCAAACCTTACCAGACACTAAGTCGGAATCCTGAGTGTGGACTCCAACTAGCAACAAAGCCCAGACTCTCTCTGCTCTGGCTTCTACTACCTCCTATGTGCGAGCGCGGGAATGGAAACCCATACAAACGAATGTATTTCACAACAGTATAACGCTGTTTAGCCTCAAAGCCAGACTGCTTCTCCTTTCTGTTTAGTGGCCACACTCCTTGTTAGACGTACCACCGGAGGCAATTTTTCAGTGCCCTGGTTCACCAGTTTCCTCAACTTTAAAATAGAGCTTAGAATAGCACCCACCTCCTAAGGATGCTCTACAGAATGAATGAGATGCTGGAAGTGAAGCCAGACACGTAGCAAACTCTGTTGCCGGCATTGTTACCATCACTGTGCCAGATGTCACGCTCTTTCCTTTTTTCGTGTCTGTTCTTTCTGTGGCATAGAAAACATTCAGTAGCTATTTATTTGTTTTATGGTTTCAGCTTTTACTTCTGTGACAGTCCTCTCATTTTCCAGAACGCGAAAAAAAAAAGTGGAATCGCATTTGACTCCAGTTCAAAAGCTTGACAGTTCAGTCACACCTAGGTGCTGAGAGAGAGAGAAGGATGTAGTTAAGGCTGTCAGGAAAATACGAGGATTGTCACAGCTTGGGCAGGTAGTGACAGGGGCAGAGTCAGTGCCCGGAGCACTTCTCCCTTTTCCAAACATCTCAGGGCACTAAGGAAAGAACCCTGACATTGAGAGCATGCTGAGAAGAGATACGATTTCAAAGGAAGCAATAAAATGTGTAATAGATATTCGTAATTAGAGAGACTGCTTGCTTCTTGTCTCAGGTTTAATAGCTTCTCAAAGGCTGTGAATAAGTTAAGGGAGTTTTTAATATTCCTCTGAAATATGAACCCATGTACTACCTTGGGTTACATAATTAAAAATGTCTTTGATCTGACAGGCTTAGATTTATCCTAGCAAATTATGCGATGAACAGCTCATCTTGAGGATTTATTCATCATGCAAACAAGCGAAGGCCATCAGTGCCAACTTTTGGGTGAGGTTCAGCACGGAGGGGAAACTGAAGCTTCATTCATTTCAAATATTGTCAAGTGTTATCCAAGAGGAAAGGCTGATTGGCATCCGAAGGGTTATCTTAATTCTGTTCACATGAGACGCGTAAATACAACTCAGCAGATGACAGGGTGGAAAAAACATGCCAAAGACTCAGGAGACCCATAATGCAGGAGAGGAGGACTTGCCAGCGACATCCCTTGGCTTTGTCATTGCATCATGCTGATCTGAATCCATGTCACTATTGTTTCCCCCGAAAAAGATGGAATACTCTTCAAAATAGAATAGTACTTCATAGCAGAGAGTGAACAATAAACACATGCATCTGTGTGATCATCAGTGATGACCTCTGTGGTGTGCCGAAAGTGGACCACCTTCAGTTCCAGGTCCTAGCAATGCCCAGGGTCAAGAGGTTTCACTTGTATGGGTGGGGAGAACCCAAAACTTATCCTGAGATTTAAGTCAACTTCCTCTCCACCCAAGATATACAGGAGCTTTAAAAACAGCTTTTATTCTATATGCCCTTGTATATGGTGATCAAAATTGAGATAGCTATCAAAGGCTTGATCTCAATGAATCCACTGTAATTCCATGAATTATACTACAGTTAAATCATGTAATCGTCTAGGATAACAAAGCAATAATAAAATAAGGTAGTCCTGGCACAGTTAGCTTATATAACTTTGCTGCAAATACTAATATAATATTACAGTGGCAAAGAATCAGTCATGATTGAGTGACAGAGCATGCATGCATTACAGGTGCAAATACTTTAGAAATAAGGACTGTTATAAATATCTTTGTTGTACTTTTTATTCTTTAAGTGGGTCATGCCCATAGCATAGCAGGTAAGTTTCTGTCTGACCATTTATATAGGTTTATTAAAAGAAGGTGGATATTAACAGAAATGTATATGAATCAAATAGAGTAATAAAGATTTGTTGGAAAGGCTATATTTTTATTTTGTATTAATAAAAACTATGTTATTAATACTGAAAGAAGATGCTATCACATCATTAGCATTACACATAGTTCATTGAAAATGGTAGAGTGGTACCTGTAATTTATATTAATATGTAACACTGGTGACATGTCCTCCTGTGAAGTCATGTTTTCTTAAAAATCAAACTAAAAAACAAATCAGCACCATTTGTTGAAGGACATGGAGATGCCAGGGATTGAACCTGGGGCCTCATGCATGCGAAACATATGCTCTACCACTGAGCTACATCCCCAGCCCTGGAAGGAGGCTGCCAGGCTGATGAATCAGTGCACTGATTTCTTAGACAATCTCTCCAGGGAACAAAAAAGCCCTGAATTCTCAAAGTTTCAAATTCCCATCACAGAGCGTTCTGAAGCCTTCCTGGGGGGCCTATAAATTTTGCACCTTCAGTGTGGAATGTCCTGATGCTTTATGGCTCAGCACCATGCTAGTTTCCCCAGCCTTATTTATAGGGATGATGAAACACCATCGCCCTTCAAAATGTATCTTATTTATACAGTTTCCTACTCACAGATGCAAGAAAATATTTTAGTTCTATTCCGTAATTTCCCCATTACTTTTATTGCTGTTGTTGTTGTTTAGCTGCTCAGTCGAGTCTGACTTTTTGCAACCCCATGGACTAAAGCTCACCAGGGTTCTCTGTCCATGGGGTTTCCCAAGCTAGAATACTGGAGTAACTGGTCATTTCTTTCTCCAAGGGATTTTCCTGACCCAGGAATAAAACCCATGTCTCCTGCCTTGGCAGGCTGATTCTTTACCACCGAGCCACCTGGGAAGCCCATAGGAAACGAAAAAAGAAAAAAATCTCTCCTTTCTTCCCACAGGTTCGTGACTGGGTACTGCAAATAAGGCTGACAAAGGGAAGATTAACAAGAGGAAATCAAAGTTTATTAGCATGTGCACTGGGTTTGCATAAGGAAGAAACCCCATGATGAGGAACTCAGAGGGGTGATTAGAACCTGGGACTGTATATCACCTTAAAAGGAGCAACATGCTTGTAAGAGACACAGGTAAAGGGGTTCAGGCTTTTAGGGGTGCAGACTATGGGAAGGTAAACATATGGAGGAGACTAATGGAAGATGGGAGCATGGAGTAAGGCTTGTTTGTGTAGACTGCTCAGCAGTTGTTCCACTGGAGAATTGTCATCTCCCTTCCAGTACAGTGGGGGCTGGCTGGGGTCCCTCTACACAGAGAATTTAGGATCTGGTTCCAGGCAGAGAGGGGAGTGGGGCAGAGAATTATCCTTTGTCTACTTTTCCCACTATCGTCTTTGACTCAGAGTAATCATTACACCAGAGTGGCATAGTTGGGGGTAGAATATTCTAAACCATCTTCATTTCTTTCCTGGGGCGAAGGTGGGAATAGGGGGTTTTGTTATGGGGGAAGCAGCAAAGAAGTGAACAAAGAAGCAGCTCACTTGTTGCAGTGACAGCTCTCTCCTCGGGACAGGGAAGGGTCACCCTACTGCTCACCAGCAGACCTAATAGCGCGCCTGAGCTCATGGCACTGTAGTGGTCGGAAGAACCAACGCTGCTTTTCTCAGAGACGACACATTAAGTTCACGACATAGAGAATTCCAGCCCTGGATTTTTGCTTGCTGTGATGATCAAGATGAAATTGCTATTTGATAAATAACATCTTCACCATAAAAGGACAAAAAAAAAAAAAATACTAGAAGTGAACTGAAGAGCTGCTCTTTGGTTTCATCTACTTGGTGACCAGAACCCATAATGCTGAACACAGCATATCCTTGATCTGACTATTCATCCAGGACCTTCCAAATATTTAATGAGCTCATCAAAGCCTTACAGAAAATCTAATTTCCTAGTTATCACCAACAGCATATTCTGACTCTGACACTCTCTTGCCCATGAAGATGCAAACTTTAAAAGCACACCCTTGCCCTCTCTTAACAACATTGGTTGTTCTTGGCTAATAAGAATAATAAAATCAACTCAATGATATAGGATATAATAATATTAATGAAACTAATAAGAATCAAGTTCCAAAATAATTCAGAATTACCAAGAAAAAAAATCACCTCTTCTCTTTTTTAGCTCTGGTTCCGATGAAATGATGGCTTTGGAAAACCTTTATCCTAATATTATCTTTTCTATAATCTTAAATATTTAATTTGAGAAATATATGCTAATATTCATTTGGGAAAATATGAAAGTATAAATAATTTAAATTTTGATCATAATACATCCAAAATATAGATAATCCCTCTTGAGCAAGTAGTAAATTACATTGCAGCTTTTAAATCTTTTGCTTTAATAATGTTGGGTCCCCACACATCAGTGAAAACAAAGCTGGTAAAAACAGATATCAGTGAGGTGTAAATTACTAATCTATACAGAGAACTCAGGCCTATTTTATACTTTAAGATATACTACTCCAGTAACCGGGTCTTTCCCAGGTGGCTCAGTGGTAAAGAATCCACCTGCCAAGGCTTGGGTTCAATCCCTGGGACAGGAAGATCCCCTGGAGAAAGAAATGACAACCTACTCCAGCATTCTTGCTTAGAAAATCCCATGCACAGAAGAGCCTGACAGGCTAGTCCATGGGGTTGCAAAGGGTCAGACATGAATTGGCGACTAAACAACAGGCACATGGTGAAACACAATATAAATTTCCTAATTAATTTAACATTAAGAAAGCTGAGTACCAAAAAAAAAAAAAAGGCTGAGTACTGAAGAATTGATGCTTTTGAACTGTGGTGTTGGAGAAGACTCTTGAGAAACCCTTGGACTGCAAGGAGATCCAACCAGTCCATCCTAAACAAAATCAGTCCTGAATATTCATTGAAGCTGAAACTCCAATACTTTGGCCCCCTGATGAGAAGAACTGACTCATTTGAAAAGACCCTGATGCTGGGAAAGATTGCGGGCAGGAGGAGAAGGGGATAACAAAGGATGAGATGGTTGGATGCATCACCAATTCAATGGACATGAGTTTGAGTAAGCTCCAGAAGTTGGTGATGAACAGGAAGGCCTGGTGTGCTGCAGTCCATGGTATCACAAAGAGTTGGACACAACTGAACAACTGAACTGAGCTGAAGTCTTATTTGATATCTTTATTTGTTTGTTTACATAAAGGTGCTACTTCCCAAAATGGAGTTGCTTTAGAAGAGTTGTTCTCTTTTTGGAAATATAAACTTCCAAAGAAGGTTTAGAAATCTTTTTCAATTTCATGTTTAGTGGCACAAAATCAGAGAAATAAAATATTAAATATTGAGTAACAATATTAAGATTATGGATCCCCAGAAGTATCATTGTTGTTGATCAGTTGCTAAGTCGTGTCCAATTCTTTGTGGCCGCATGAACTGCCCAAGTTCATGTCCATTGATTCAGTGATGCCATCCAACCATCTCTTCCCCTTCCACCCTCTTCTTTTGCCTTCAATCTTTTCCAGCATCAGGGTCTTTTCCAATGACTAAAACAACAATAAATTTGTTCTGTTTCAAGCCACAAATCTCTGGTAATTTGTTATAGCAACAATAATTAACTAATACACACTGCCACCTCTATGTGATGCTGTGCTGGTAACTGGATTCTCTTGACCAGGGTGCCTGTGACCTCTTTGGAGTCACAGGGAAAAGGGAAAGGAGGACTCTCTCCCTGAGTCTGTTCTCCTAACTACAGAGCTGGTGCCCTGTGGATCTCATCCCTCATTTCCCTGTGTTATGGATTGAAGTGTATCCCCCCAAATCCACTGTGCAGTGCTTACTCGCTCAGTCGTGCCCAACTCTTTGTGACCCCATGGACTGCAGCCCACCAGGCTCCTCTGTCCATGGGATTCTCCAGGCAAGAATACTGGAGTGGGTTGCTATGTCCTCTTCCAGGGGATCTTCCCAATCCAGGGATTGAACCCAGGTCTCCCGCATTACAGGCAGATTCTCTACCATCTGAGCCACAGGGAAGCCCCCAAAATCCGTATAGTGAGGTCCTAAATTCTAGATCCTCAAAATCTGACTTATTTGGAAAGAGGGTCATTGCAGATGTAATTTATTAAGATGAGGTCATCCTGGAGTGGGGTGAGTTCCTGTTCTAATGTGACCAGTGTCCTTATAAAAGGGGGGTCGTTTGGACACAGACTCACAGGGACCTCCATGTGAATGTGAAGGCCAGGTGGTCTATCTACCCACCAAGGAAAGTCAAAGGTTCTGAGCAAGCCGCCAGAAGCCAGGGAGAAGGTATGACACAGAGTCTCCCTTGCAAACCGGGGAAGGAAGCACATCTATTGACACCTTGATCTTGGCCTTCTGGCCTCCAGAACCATAAGACAACAAACTTCTGTTGTGTCTGTTTGTGTTGCCGTGTTTGGCAGCCCTAGGAAAGCAGGGCACCCTCCCAGACCAGGACTCAGCCTCCTGTCTCTGCGGTGGACTCTCCTAGTTCTGAGGTTAGCCGTCAGAGTCCATTCAACTCTGCACCCTGCCGCAGCCTCCCCAGGGCTGTGTTCACGGGGAGTCACCCTCGGAGGACTGCACTTTCTTCTCATCTCAGCAGAAAATGCCCATTTGGATTTTTAGCATGTACAGCTTCTCAGCCAGTAAACACACATGAATGTACTAGTTCTCAGCATTGAATACACAGCTCTTTTAAGGATTGATTTCATTTATTATCAATGAAGTTTCCCCCTTATACCCTTTTGCTGTCGTTAATAAATTATCCCAGTATTAGAAATGATTGCATCATCTAGAACTCTCGCATGTTTACTTTTAATTTTTATTGATAATATGAGACAGAATTAGCTGAACTAATAATGGTAAAGTCAGCTAATTCTGTCTCATGTCAGTCAAAGGAAGTCCCTGACAGTTACATCAGACCCTATTTCCCCATATCCCCTGATATATGTGAATGTACAAGAACATCAAAACAAACAACCATTAAACCTTTTCTTCCCTAGACAGGTCTAGTCTTAAAGGGGATGACAGAGGATAAGACGATTGGATGGCGTCACTGACTCAATGGATGTGAGTTTGAGCAAAGTCCAGAAGATGGTGAAGGACAGGGAAGCCTGGTGTGCTTCAGTCCAGGGAGTGGCAGAGTTGGATACGACTTCACAACTGAACCACAACAAAAAAGTAAACTGGCAAAACCTCATGACAACAAACCTAAAGGACCCAAGTGTGGCAAAGAAAACTTCTCACAAAGGCAAATCGGATGACATAAAAATAATTTGCGTCCACATTATATTATGTATGAAAATATTTATGATAAGGTTAAATAGAGGGATATAAATAATTCTTTCCAGTTTGTTTTAGTGATAACCATTATATCATTGTGAATTACATGAATTTCCTTCATTTGGAACTAAATAGCCAAAATAAAATTCATTTTCCTTTGCATATATACATTAGAAAGCCAATTCTTGTAACCATAATTTTGTTTACAACACAAGTGTTATGATATTTTATGATTTTTTAATTTTTTTTTGTTGGTTCTTAGATGTTTTACATATCTAATTATTTGTCTCTTATCAGCTAAACCTTTTCACATATTTTGTAGACTTTCATCCAAATCTTGGCACTTCCTTGAGGTCTATATTAAGCACCAAATCCTCCATATGTCCTTCTCAAACAATTTTAATGAATATTAAAAATAATAATGGTATATCTTTAAGTAGTTTACAAATTATTTTCTTATACACTTTATGTTCAATTTTTATTTTTTTGAAACATTTTTTTTGGTTTGAGTGTGGGCTTCCCTGGTTGCTAAGAATCCCCCTGCAATGCAGGAGACTCGGGTTTGATCTCTGGGTCAGGAAGATCCCCTGGGGGAGGGAATGGCTACCCTCTCCACTATTTTTCCCTGCGAAATCCCATGGACAGAGGAATCTGGTGGGTACAGCCAACGGGGCTGCAAAGAGTTGGACATGACTAAGTGACTTTTTTCGTTTGGGGATTTGTGCAAAATTACTGAATGCAGAGATCAGGAGATCAGGATCTTCATTTTGTATCTTTTATTTATTTATGATGTAGACCATTTTTAAAGTCTTTATTGAATTTTTTATAATATTATTTCTGTTTTAAGTTTTAGTTTTTTGGCCATGAGACATGTGGGATCTTCCCCTGAAGATCTTATCCCCTTATCCCCTGAAGAAGAGAATAACAACCCACTCCAGTGTTCTTGCCTGGAGAATTCTATGGACAGATGAGTCCATGGGATTGCAAAGAGCCAGACATGACTGAGAGACTAACACACACACGTGTGTGATCCTAGCTTCCTGACCAAAGATCAAACCCCCGCCTGCATTGGAAGGCAAAGACTTAGCCGCTAAACCACCAGAGAAATCCCTATTTAATTTCTTTTTCACAATGACTTGAATAGATGTAAGACACATAGTAGAACATATATATAATTTTCTAATTAATTATCACATTGATCATATTTATGTATATAGTTTTTAAGACACAGTAAATTGGAGCTGCTTTTTAAGATTTATATTTTAAAAATATAAAAGTCCAAGTGAAGTTACTCAGTCGTGTCCAACTCTTTGTAACCCCATGGACTGTAGCCTACCAGGCTCCTCTGTCCATGGGATTTTCCAGGCAAGAGTACTGGAGTGGGGTGCCATTTTCTTCTCCAGGGGAGCTTCCTAACCCAGGGATCGAACCCAGGTCTTCCGCATTGTAGGCAGATGCTTTTACCATCTGAGCCACCAGGGAAGTCCATAAAATCCCAAAGGAAAGTTAAAATTCTACTTCAAATTTCCTTCTGAAATGACAACCCATTCCAGTATTCTTGCCTGGGAAATCCCAAGGGCAGAGGACCCTGGTGGGCTATGGTCCATGGGGTCGTGAAGAGTAGGATACATCTGAGTGACTCTTTCTCTCTTTTAAATTTCATATTCCATTGTAGAGTTTAAGAATAGTTGATGAACACAAAATATTGGCTCCTAGCATCAAGACTACAGAGATGTTTTGCTACGATTGTCATACATTTACATTTCTTAAAAAGTACTTTTGCATAAAAACTGGCATCTGTTAGTTCATCGAGAAGCGTTTATTGAACATAGAGAAGCAAGAATGTTTTAAATCATTTTAGTGTTTTTTTAATATCTGTTTATTTGGCTGCATCAGGTCTGACTTGCAGCTCGTGGAATCTTTCATTACAGCACATGGATTTTCTAGTTGTGGCACATGGGTTTGGTTGTTTCGTGCATGTGGGATTTTAGTTCTCATACCAGGGATTAAATCTGTGGCCCCTGCATTGCAAGGCGGATCCTTAACCACTGAACCATTAGGGAAGTTCCTCATTTTAATATTTTCAACAATAGTTTTCTTGACATGATACATTTTCCTGTGAGAATAAATGTCAAGCCTCTTCTACTATAATTAGCTACTCTGACACCACCCTTATGGCAGAAAGTGAAGAGGAACTAAAAAGCCTCTTGATGAAAGTGAAAGAGGAGAGCGGAAAAGTTGGCTTAAAGCTCAACATTCAGAAAACGAAGATCATGGCATCTGGTCCCACCACTTCATGGGAAATAGATGGGGAAACAGTAGAAACAGTGTCAGACTTTATTTTGGGGGGCTCCAAAATCACTGCAGATGGTGATTGCAGCCATGAAATTAAAAGACCCTTACCCCTTGGAAGAAAAGTTATGACCAACCTAGATAACATATTCAAAAGCAGAGACATTACTTGCCGACTAAGGTCCGTCTAGTCAAGGCTATGGTTCTTCCAGTGATCATGTATGGATGTGAGAGTTGGACTGTGAAGAAAGCTGAGCCCTGGAGAATTGATGTTTTTGAACTGTGGTGTTGGAGAAGACTCTTGAGAATCCCTTGGACTGCAAGGAGATCCAACCGGTTCATTCTGAAGGAGATCAGCCCTGGGATTTCTTTGGAGGGAATGCTGCTGAAGCTGAAACTCCAATACTTTGGCCACGTCATGCGAAGAGTTGACTCATTGGAAAAGCCTCTGATGGTGGGAGGGATTGGGAGCAGGAGGAGAAGGGGACGACAGAGGGTGAGATGGCTCGATAGCATCACCAACTCAATGGACAAGGGTCTGAGTGAACTCCGGGAGTTGGTGATGGACAGGGAGGCCTGGTGTGCTGCAATTCATGGGGTC
Organism: Capricornis sumatraensis; assembly: GCF_032405125.1. Taxonomy (NCBI): domain Eukaryota; kingdom Metazoa; phylum Chordata; class Mammalia; order Artiodactyla; family Bovidae; genus Capricornis; species Capricornis sumatraensis. Next base: position 7,268,366 of record NC_091089.1, on the reverse strand, counting down.
GCAAAGAGTCGGACACAACTGAGCGACTGAACTGAATTGATGCACTTGACTGGTGTCATGGTTTTGTTTTGTTTTTTTTGTTTTTGAGGTATAGATGCTGGTTTGTTTCTTCTTGTGTTTTGTTTTTAAGAGCATCATTTTCCTCTCTTAACATGAAGTGACATCTCAGAGGATGATTGGTAGGATGGCAGGAATAATCCAATGGTGACATTTCTAGTGTGAAATTGACATCATAATTCTCTAAGTTCACAGATAATTCTGTAGAACTGTTTTTACACAAATATAGCAATTTTCTGCTTATGTAAGTATACAGAGGCTAAAATAAGCTGAATATAAAAACTATTATTAGCATCACATGAATCACACATATCATCAAAATGTCACTTAGTGGGGAAAAAAATAAGCAAAGTTTGTCAAGTGAAAGAGACCGGCAGAAGAAGAGGGAGGAAGCAGTGTCTTGGAAAGAAACTATGATTGTCCCTGGAAAGGAATTTTCTACTTCAGAGTGACTACAATACTGTTTTTGATTGTGTTAATTTTATTCTCTGGCACGACAAATGATAAATCTACAGTGTTGTCAAAACTTCAACAGACAAAAGCATTAAACAGTTTTTGCTATTGATGTAATGCAAAATAGGAGGAGGAAAATACAAGGAGGCCAGGGCCATCAAGCCACTGCCTTGAGGGTTTTCTTCAGGTGGAAAAAGGAAAGGTAATAATTTATACCCCATTTTAATTATACTTAAGGGAAATATTTGACACAGACCTTCCCAGGTGGCACAGTGGTAAAGAATCCACTTGCTAGTGTGGGAGATGGAGTTTTGATCCCTGAGTTAGGAAGAATACCTGGAGAAGGACATGACAACCCACTCCAGTATTCTTACCTGGGAAATCCCCGGGAAAGAGGAACCTGGCAGTCTACAATCCTTGGGACTGCAAAGAGTTGGCCATGATTGAGCACACGCTTACAGTGCGGGACAATAGGTTTCATAACTGAAGGCAGTTGCATCAGAAGAAAGCTGTGTGCATCTAAGTGTATCAGGGATACACCAGGGAGAGATAACATGTGGAAAAGCCTTGGGCTTAAAATCAGAGAACCGTGCTAGTTTTTTTGATGTCACCCAAGGAGTTGGTTTGACTTCCAAGCCAGACACTAACAGGAACCACTGGATTATTCACAACAGCCAAGACATGGAAACAACCGGAGAGTCCAGTGCTGGATGAATGGATAAAGAAAATGTGATATCTGTATCTGTATGCTGCTGCTGCTAAGTCGCTTCAGTCGTGTTTGACTCTGTACAACCCCATAGACGGCAGCCCACCAGGCTCCCCCATCCCTGGGATTCTCCAGGCAAGAACACTGGAGTGGGTTGCCATTTCCTTCTCCAATGCATGAAAGTGAAAATTGAAAGTGAAGTCGCTCAGTCGTGCCCGACTCTTAGCAACCCCGTGGACTGCAGCCCACCAGGCTCCTCCATCCATGGGATTTTCCAGGCAAGAGTACTGGAGTGGGTTGCCATTGCCTTCTCCTGGAGCAGTAGTAATCTTCCTACTATTCTTCTGAAGGGCAACAACCGTACACAAAAATGAAGAACTATGGGCAGTAGATGACCTTGTGAAAACACAGCCATAGGTCAGATATCTGCATGCCAAGGAGAGGTGCCTCAGAAGTGACCAATCTGCCAACAACTTGATCTTTGCTGTCTGGCCTCTATATATCTATATATAGAGATCTACATATATCTACATATGCATATATCTATAAATGTATACATATATATATGCAAATTGGGCTATTACTCAACCAAATGGAAGGGGGACAAGCCGTTTGCAACAACGTGGATGAACCTGGAGGATGTCATGTGCAGTGAAATAAGCCAGACACAGAAAGACAAATACTGTATTATAGCACATGTATGTGAAATCTAAAAAACTAGAACTGCTAGAAGCAGAGTATATAGTAGTTACCAGGGACTAAATGGTGGGGCAATTGGGGAGATATTAGTTGAAGTGTTCAAACTTCCAGTTATAAGATCAAAGTTCTGGAGACCTAATGTACAGCAGGGTGATTGCAGTTAATAATGTGTATTGTATACTTGAAATTTGCTGACAGAATAGATCTTGTCTTCTTACCACCAAAAAATGGTAACTAAGTGAGAAAATGGATGTGTTCATAGCTTAACTGTGACCATCATTTTGCAAAGCATACATATAACCAAACGTCATGTGTACAACTTAAATAGTTTCTATTCGTCAATAATATCTCAATAAAACTGGAAAAAAATTGCAATTGGGTAGATTATCTGCTACATCTTTTGGCTTAGAAGATCAGAAAAGCCAGAAATATTTTTTAGGGACTTTGTTGGTGGCCCAGTGCCGACGACTCTGTGCTCCCAACGCAGGTCTGGCTTCAGTCCCTGGTCGGGGGACTAGATCTCACACGCCACAACTAAGAGTTTATGTGACTAAAAGATCCCACGTGCCGCAATTAAGACCTGATGCAGACAAATAAACAAATGTGTTTAAAAAGAACTATTTTAAAAATATTTATTTCACTATTCTCCCCAATCTTCATCACCACTTAAGGTTACAGAAATTTCAAAAACAGAGCAGGAGCTTACACGTAAAGAATGAACATCTTCTAGGTAACTGCTTCCCACAGTTAACTGCTTTCCGTGATGACGAAAATGTTCCATGTCTACATTGTCCCTGAACCCACGAGAATGCCGGACACTTGAAATGCAGCTGATGTGACTGGTGAACTGAAGTTTTTACTTTATTAATTTCAGTAGAAATAGCCGCAGCAGCCACTGGCTGCTGAATCAGCCTGTGTCTTTCTGGGGTCTTGGCTGATTCTGAACTCTTTTCTTGGGTGATCTTACCTCCATCCTCATCCTTCCTGAATGCCTGGATGCGGGCATGCCCTATCTCCACCTCACCACAATGCAGTGTCTAACACATATGAGCAAGTCTTCAGGTATCAGGCATCACCCTGAGAGCTCTGCCCACAGCATCTTATTCCAGCTCCCCAGCTTCCTTATGCCATAAATACAATTGTTCAAGTTAACTTGCAGCTGAGAAAAACAAGAACAAGCTGATTCATGTTTGAATAAGAAGTTCAACAAAATAACCTTCATAATGCCCCAATCTCGGTGTATAAACCTAAGTTAAATGCTTTGCCTAAGGGCATGGCTATCTGACAAAGCCAGGGCTGCTCTTGATTCTCTGCTCACTCTGATTTCCACTCTGCTACCCTGTGGAATGGACGCCTGCTGTATAAGCAAAAACGCAACAACAACAGCAGAAAACCTCCACCAAGAAACTACAGACCCAGGCGAACCATACTGAGGAAACAGGGTGGACATGAGAAAAAGATGTTTTTTAAAAAAATGATCCAAGTTGGTTAGGGAAAGTGCTAGTAAAAGAATTCCTGTGACCACTTCTGAGTTTACAGAGGGCAAAACTCTCTCCCTCTGAACTTCGGATGCATACAATCACATATACAATTTTAAAGTAATAATAAAATAGGACTTTTCAATACCAACTTTAAGGGACTCAGGTTAAAAATCAGTCTTTCCTAGATTGTCTAATTGTGGGCTGGAGTGTTAGTCCATGGGAACACTGAAGAGTCCTAGCTCTCTGATCGTATGACATGCTAGACATTAGTTTGACTTTAATTTGAAGATTCTGAAGAACATGTTGGAAAGTCAGAGAAATTCACAATGAGACAGGAGAGAGAAAGACAATGTTTAGGCTCCCTTTTGTTCAATTTTAGAGAATCAAACATCTCTTGAAGCTGTTAGGAAGAACGTAAAAAAGATCATTTCTCAGTCAGTGTGACAAGAATATATTTAATCTCCAAAACTTCAGAGAAGAGAATTTTCTTCTAAGAGTTTAATGCCTCCTCTTACTCCAGTACTAGGGCACTACTCTGCTCCTTGGTAAAAGGTTAAATGTAATAAAACTAATCAGACATTTTACAAGTGCCTTGACGGTACCATAGTCGTCTGAAATACACAAAGAAACAACTTAATTGTCTGGATTTATCAACAGGAAAACACTGGATGGTTTTTCTGACAGAATATTAACTGATTTTACTGTTTATTTCAAATGTCACCCAATATCTTAATTAGAATTTAACTTAAAATATACAGTTGTTTATATCATAAATCACAAGGTAAAAATTTGATAACTCTGATTAGACATAGATCTTCAGACAGAAAATATTCATATTCTGGCAAGAAAGCATACCTTGCTACTGCAGAAAAATAAGAATTTTCTGGGGGTTTTTTATACAAATTTGTTCGTGGTACCTATATACTTTTAAAATATGTCATAATTTGTATTTTCACAACTATGTTAGGCAAAGTGAGTGTTAATCCCTATTACCTTTAAATGAGGTGTGGCTCTATTTTCTAAAACTGTCAAAGCTAGTCAGCATCACCTCACAGGCTGGACCAAATCCTGTGACCCCCAGCAGAAGAGAAGCACAAAGCAGTTTCCGGAATCCAAGTTTTCTGAGTTCATTCTTTGGGATCGTATCTGGTGAAACTCAGAGGGTGTGTTGTTACTACCAATATGTTAAGAATTTGAAAGACGCTCAGGATTAGATCATTCTTTGGCTTTCCCTTCACAAATGTTGCTGCTTTCGCACATCCCTTTGTTTAAGCTAAGCACACCAAAAGTCACCCATGACATTTTCTTTAAGGTAGAGTTTCTAACCACATCCTTCAATTTGGGGAATCTGACCTTATGGCAGCTAACCATATCTCTATCACTGGCTTTCCCATGTAATAACAATATTCATAATGTTGTTCTTTAGTTGCTAAGTTGTGTCTGAATCTTTTGTGACCCCATGGACTATAGCCCACCAGGCTGCTTTGTCCTTGGAATTCTCCAGGCAAGAATACTGAATGAATACTATTTCCTTCTCCAGGGGATCTTCTGGACCCAGGAATCCAACATATGATTACTTAGCACTGAGCCACCAGGGAAGCCCAATACAGTCTCTTTATGTGTCTATGTCTTTTACCAAACTTGAAGATTCTTAATGACAGAGACTGAATGTTACTTATCTTCTAATCCCTTGCACCTAAAAAAACTAATTTAACACTTAGTTGCTGTTTAATTACATTTTGCTTGGGAAAACAATAAACAGTTGAAAGAATGAAGCGTAAGTGAGTATAAATGTGATTGGCCTAAAAACTAATGTAACTTCAGCTTTGTGTGGGAAAATTAGAAACCGAAATTTTCAATCTGTCTTCTACCAAGAGTTTTAGATTCTGATATCAAAGACAGTTTAGAAATGTAACATTCATTTATGTTTTCAACTTTCTTATTTGGGACATCTATTTGACTCCACTAGAAATGATTTTTGTTGCTCCAGCTGGTCCCTATCACTCCATCAAATGAAGGAATCATCAGGACTTCTCCAACTGTAATCAGTCAAATTGTGATGACTGATTAGGAAGATGTGGGTATTGGGAATACAACTGTAGTCAGAACAAGAAAGTGAATGACGGGTATTGGGAGAATCCAGGTCTAAGGTTGGCGCGGCATGGCGTACATGCTTAGCTGTGTCCGACTCTTTGTGACTCCATGGATTATAGCCTGCCAGGCTCCTCTGTCAATGGATGTAGGTTGCCATTTCCTTCTCCAAGGGAATCTTCCTGACTCCGGGATCAAACTCGCATCTCCTGAGTCTCCTCCAGACGTGGTCCCTGGGGGCTGCCTCAGCCTCAGAGCAGAGCCAGGCTCTCGGCATGGAGCTGACGCCAGGACCTGCCCAGTGCGATGCCTCGACCAGCAGTCCGGGTCCTGGAGCTCTTTGTTGACATGGTCTAGACCATCAGCTCTGGGATCGTGGTCAGAGTCCTTCAACCTAACTCCCACCCACTTTCCTTTCCCTGGGATGTCAGATCAGCATCTGTGTCTGAAGGCTTCTCTGAGGACTGCAGCCAGTTTCCATTTGTATTTCTCAGAGGCTGGCCCCCTGGTCCCCAACAAACCCACACAGCTGCTGGCACTCCTCAGTCTTGTCAGCCTCCACTCCCTGGAGTAGCCAGCGGGCAAAACCTAGCACAGCATCAGGCAAGTAATAAGAATTTAATGGTGTTTGTGGCTCAAAGAAATCGAAACCACTAAATCAACAGTGAAAAAAAAAAAAAGGCAAAAAATTAGAAGGAAATTCGCAAAAGAAGAAACCTGTGCAAACTTACCAGGAATCAAATTAGCATAACTTTGAAATAAACAAATTACCAAAATTGCAAAGAGAATGCACTGTTGTTTTCCTGTTGTGGATAATGGAGCTAAGCGCGTGCCTTCAGCTGTTATTCACAGGAGTAGATTGTTCTTGTCACACTGCATCTCACTCTTAGGAGGCAGTAATCACAGGCTGGGAAGCAGGGCTTGTAAGAATCTCACAAAAGACAATAAAGGGGTGTTAGCTCCATCTGTCTGTCCTCTGCCTTTTTCTGTTTCTTTCTGTGTCTTTCTGTCTCTCTCTGACTCTGTGTGTGTGGTGGGCAGCGAGGGAAGGGTGTCTTTTTTCAATTTTTTTCTGACACTATGCCTTTAGACCTGCAGTTTAAAAACGAAATATGGGGAACAAAAATCTTTGAAGATGAACCGGGAAGAAAAAAAAAACTTTACATTTCATTCAGTGTTTGGACTAACCTTGAAATTCATTTAAACAACAACCCTAATTTCTCAAGGGTCTCATGTAGCCCAATTTCCCACATAGAATCCGAGCCCAGAGATCCCCTCTGCGAGGAACAGCTACTTCATTTTCACCAACTTCAGTGACAAGAAGGAGTTAAATAGTCTTTCTGAGAATCCTCGCAGATTTAGTGGTAAGAAAATCTGATTTTAAAATAAGGAGGCTTTAATTAATAAAACTCAGATCTATTAGTTAAGTAATCGTAAGAGTCTCCAAGCTTTGTGTTTCCCCATTTTAAAGTAAGTCTGATAGAGAACAAACTTATGGTTGCCACGGGGAAAGATGAAGGGAAGGATAGATGGGGAGTTGGGATAGTCATGTAGGCACTACTATATTTAAAATGGATAACAAGGACCTGCTGTAGAGCACAGGGAACTCTGCTCTGTGTTATGTGGCAGCCCAGATGGGAGGCAAGCTCGGGGGAGAACGGATATATGTATGTGTATGGCTGAGTCCCTTCACTGTTCACCTGAAACTATCATAAAGTTGTTTGTCAATCAGGCATACCCCAAGACTACCCAGGAAGTCTCTCCCTGTAATATGTATTTTAGAACCAGTAAGGTCTAAAAAAGTTTTAAAATGTAAAAAAAAAAATAATAAAATAATTAATAAACTTAGTAAGTCTGAGAGAAACAAAAGAGACAATAAACCTTGATAATGAGCTAAAAAGGAATGAAATAGTTAACTTTAATTTCTAAAATGTTTCTGTATAAGAAGCTATTGATATCTTTTAAAGTAAAACAAACAAAAAAATAAAACATCATAATCTTTACTAGATTTTTAAGGACTTTCAAATAAACTAGTTTTGGGGACAAATTTATGATAGCATTGACCCCTGTTACTTACATATTATATATCACAGTTTTTATAAATGTGTGTCCTGGATATGCAGGTCAATGTATGTAATAGGTTACTTAAAAACATTAAGGTAATTTAAATTATTACAGTCTGATATTCTTGTATGGACTTTAAAAAATAAATTTGGGCTTTTTAAAAATTTTAAACATTATAAAATTCTATTTGGGCTTTAAATTTGCTTTTATGAAATATTATTGATTATGACTTCAATTTAATTTAGATCAATTGATTTTCAAATGCAGAAATTGGGATGTTAGCCTTGATAACATAAAATTTATCTAATTTAAAGCTGTATCAAGTTTGAGGTGCTTTTCAATCATGTATCATGGAGTATGAGTGTGTGTGTGTTCATGCATGTGAGAGGGTATTCTGAAAATGTTTGCCTTCACCAGCTCAGGCTGATGAACTGGGTGCTTAAACAGCAGACATTTATTTCTCACGATTCTGAAGGCTGAGACATCTAAGACCAAGGTGTCAGCAGACCAGATTCAGCATGTGGTGATTGTCCTCTTCAGGGCTAGGAAACGACCGCGTTCTGGCTATGTCTTCACATGACAGAGAGGTCGTATCTTTCACGACCTCTTAATACTCTTTTTATAAGAGCATTAAGCCCATTTAGGGAGAAGGCAATGGCAACCCACTCCAGTACTCCTGCCTGGAAAATTCGGTGGACGGAGGAGCCTGGTAGGCTGCAGTCCATGGGGTCGCTAAGAGTCGGGCACAGCTGAGCGACTTCACTTTCACTTTTCACTTTCATGCATTGGAGAAGGAAATGGCAACCCACTCCAGTGTTCTTGCCTGGAGAATCCCAGGGACAGGGGAGCCTGGTGGGCTGCCGTCTATGGGGTCGCACAGAGTTGGACATGACTGAAGCAACTTAGCAGCAGCAGCAAGCCCATTTAGAGGGCTCCACTCTCATGATCGAATTTTCTTCCAAAGGCTCCATCTTCAAACACCATCACATTGGGGGTTAGGGCTTCATCAAATAAATTACACAGTTCAGTCCATACCAATACATGTATTTATTTTTGAAAAAAAAGTCCCCCAGATAAGTGAATGATTATCATTGATTCTGACTGTCTAAATGTATGGCTTTTCAATTATAGATGAATACAATGCTATATGAAATATTACCACGAAATGTATTCAAAATGAGAATTTTTACCTTCAAAGCTCTTAAGAGTCCTGGTAATAGTGTTAATGGCTTCCCTCATGGCTCAGCTGGTAAAGAATTCACCTGCAATCGCTGGGTTGGGAAGATCCCCTGGAGAAAGACACAGTTGCCCACTCCAGTATTCTGGCCTGGAGAATTCCATGAACTGTTTAGTCCATGGAATCACAAAGAGTCAGACAAGACTGAGTAACTTTCAATGGTGTTATTAATAATAGGTTGAATATTTGAACTATGAATATGCCTGTTATTTGAATATAAAATAAGTTTTTTGTGCTCAGTATTTTTAGAAGATAAATAGGTGCCTACTTTTTTAAGAGGCAATAGGTCATTTGTCTGTTATTGACTCAAAATTACATTTATAGAAAATGTCTATAATCATAAGAAATAATAGTGTAAGATATTATATAATGCTCACTAGAATTTACATTTTTCTTTCTTTGTCAGTGTACTTACTTGATGATTTCAATATTATCACCATTAAATCAGTATTATTTTAAACATATTGTGACAGTTATAAATAAAATTTAGAATCTGTACCTTTACTTAGAAGGACCTAATAAAATAAAAAAATACTTTCTTAAAAGAAATTCTACTTTATGATAAGGGATTCCGTTTGTTACTTAAACTCAAAAGCTCAATGCTATCTTTTATTAATAAATATTAATCCATAAAATTTATATCTACTTAACAATTTTATTTTCTTTGTTTATCTGGGAATTATGAAGTATAAATGGTAAAATCAGCAACTTAACAACATTGAATTTGTTATTATATAAGATGCTTGAAGGATGCATTCTAAATAAAAATTCTACCCTTGAAGTTGAAGAGCTAAGCCTACACATAACACCTAAATAGTTTATGAACAAGTTCTGCCAAACGTTCAAGAACAGATAATTCCCAACTTATACAAAATATTCCAGAAAAACAATGGAAAAATACCCAAATCATTTCCTGAACCTAAATAACCGTGGTACTGTGCCAGAAAATGATAGGCAAAGAGAGAAAACTACAATTTAATGTTAGTCATAAACAGGGTTGTACAATTTTACATATTTTATCAAAATGCATTAAAATTAAAAAGTACTCCATGCCCAACTAGCTCTGTGATTCAAGACCATTCAAAGAAGATCATCTGATATTGTAATTTGCTACACTAAACCTGGGAACAACCTGATCACTTTATATACCAAAAAAAAAAAGATAAATATTCAATAATGTTTAATATGTATCATATCTAAGAAGGCTCATTTAGGAAACATGACAAAATAATAAATTTAATAATCAAATGAAAGCAAAAAATTTTATGAAAAATTGGATAAAGAACATAGGATGAGGTTATGCCTTTCCAGATACTAAAAAATACATATAATCTGTATGAATTACATACTAATTATGGTATTGGTGTAGGAATAAAAACAGTAGGATGGAAACAGAGAGAAAAGCTAAAAACAGAATTAGGGAAATACATTCAAATTTGGTTTGTACTTCTAATAGTTAAAATTGTATGCAGTTGCGGTTAACAGAAACCTAGAGGAGCTATCCCATGTTGAAGGTTAGGAACGGTGGCAGTAAGGAGATACCCCTTGTCCAAGGTAAGGAACAGCAGCTGTGCTTTGCTGGAGCAGCCATGAAGAGATACCCCACACCAAGGTAAGAGAAACCCAAGTAAGAGGGTAAGTGTTGCAAGAAGCCATCAGAGGGCAGACACACTGAAACCATACTCACAGAAAACTAGTCAACCTAATCACACTAGGACCACAGCATTGTCTAACTCAATGAAACCAAGCCATGCCTGCGGGGCAATCCAAGACCTGAGGGTCATGGTGGAGAGGCCTGACAGAATGTGGTCCACTGGAGAAGGGAATGGCAAGCCACTTCAGTATTCTTGCCTTGAGAACCCCATGACCAGTAGGAAAAGGCAAAATGATAGGATACCAAAAGAGGAACTCCCCAGGTCATTAGGTGCCCAATATGCTACTGGAGATCAGTGGAGAAATAACTCCAGAAAGAATGAAGGGATGGAGCCAAAGCAAAAACAATACCCAGTTGTGAATGTGACTGGTGATAGAAGCAAGATCTGATGCTGTAAAGAGCAATATTGCATAGGAACCTGGAATGTCAGGTCCACGAATCAAGGCAAATTGGAAGTGGTCAAACAGGAGATGGCAATGGTGAAAGTTGACATTCTAGGAATCAGCGAACTAAAATGGACTGGAATGGGTGAATTTAACTCAGATGACCATTACATCTACTACTGCAGGTAGGAATCCCTCAGAAGAAATGGAGTAGCCATCATGGTCAACAAAAGAGTCCAAAATGCACTACTTGGATGCAATCTCAAAAACGACAGAATGATCTCTGTTCGTCTCCAAGTCAAACCATTCAATATCACAGTTATCCAAGTCTATGCCCCAACCAGTAATGCTGAAGAAACTGAAGTTGAAGTTTTATGAAGACCTACAAGACCTTTCAGAACTAACACCCCCAAAAAGATGTGCTTTTCATTATAGGGGACTGGAATGCAAAAGTAGGAAGTCAAGAAACACCTGGAGTAACAGGCAAATTTGGCCTTGGAATGCGGAATGAAGCAGGGCAAAGACTAATAGAGTTTTGCCAAGAAAATGCACTGGTCATAGCAAACACCCTCTTCCAACAACACAAGAGAAGACTCTACACATGGACATCACCAGATGGTCAACACTGAAATCAGATTGATTATATTCTTTGCAGTCAAAGATGGAGAAGCTGTATAGAGTCAGCAAAAACAAGACCGGGAACTGACTGTGGCTCAGATTATGAACTCCTTATTGCCAAATTCAGACTGAAATTGAACAAAGTAGGGAAAACCACTAGATCATTAAGGTATGATCTAAATCAAATCCCGTAGATTATACAGTGGAAGTGACAAATAGATTCAAGAGATTAGATTTGATGGACAGAATGCCTGAAGAACTATGGACAGAGGTTCATGACATTGTACAGGAGGAGGTAATTAAGACCATCCCCAAGAAAAAGAAATTCAAAAAGGCAAAATGGTTGTCTGACGAAGCCTTACAAATAGCTGACTAAAGAAGAGAAGCAAAGTCAAAGGAGAAAAGGAAAGACATACCCATTTGAATTCAGAGTTGCTGCACTCAATATGCCAGCAAATTTGGAAAACTCAGCAGTGGCCACAGGACTGGAAAAGGTCAGCTTTCATTCCAATCCCAAAGAAAGGCAATGCCAAAGAATGCTCAAACTACTGCACAGTTGCACTCATCTCACATGCTAGTAAAGTAATGCTCAAAATTCTCCAAGCCAGCCTTCAGCAATACGTGAACCATGAACTTCCAGATGTTCAAGCTGGTTTTAGAAAAGGCAGAGGAACCAGAGATCCAATTGCCAACATCCACTGGATCATGGAAAAAGCAAGAAAGTCCCAGAAAGACATCTATTTCTGCTTTATTGACTATGCCAAAGCCTTTGACCGTGTGAATCACAATAAACTGTGGAAAATTCTGAAAGAGATGGGAATACCAGACCACCTGACCTGCCTCTTGAGAAATCTGTATGCAGGTCAGGAAGCAACAGTTAGAACTGGACATGGAACAACAGACTGGTTCCAAATAGGAAAAGGAGTACATCAAGGCTGTATATTGTCACCCTGCTTATTTAACTTATATGCAGAGTACATCATGAGAAACACTGGGCTGGAAGAAACACAAGCTGGAATCAAGATTGCTGGGAGAAATATCAATAACCTTAGATATGCAGATGACACCACCCTTATGGCAGAAAGTGAAGAGGAGCTAAAAAGCTTCTTGATGAAAATGAAAGAGGAGAGTGAAAAGTTGGCTTAAAGCTCAACATTCAGAAAACTAAGATCATGGCATCCAGTCCCATCACTTCATGGGAAATAGATGGGGAACAGTAGAAACAGTGTCAGACTTTATTTTTTTGGGCTCCCAAATCACTGCAGATGGTGACTGCAGCCATGAAATTAAAAGATGCTTACTCCTTGGAAGAAAAGTTATGACCAACCTAGATAGTATATTCAAAAGCAGAGACATTACTTTACTGACTAAGGTCTGTCTAGTCAAGGCTATGGTTTTTCCTGTAGTCATGTATGGGTGTGAGAGTTGGACTGTGAAGAAGGCTGAGCGCCGAAGAATTGATGCTTTTGAACAGTGGTGTTGGAGAAGTCTTGAGAGTCCCTTGGACTGCAAGGAGATCCAACCAGTCCATTCTGGAGGAGATCAGCCCTGGGATTTCTTTGGAAGGAATGATGCTAAAGCTGAAGCTCCAGTACTTTGGCCACCTCATGCAAAGAGTTGACTCATTGGAAAAGACTCTGATGCTGGGAGGGATTGAGGGCAGGAGGAGAAGGGGACGACCAAGGATGAGATGGCTGGATGGCATCTCTGACTCGATGGACGTGAGTCTGAGTGATCTCTGGGAGATGGTGATGAACAGGGAGGCCTGGCGTGCTGAGATTCATGGGGTCGCAAAGAGTCGGACACAACTGAGTGACTGAACTGAACTGAACTGAACTGAAAGAATAGCAAGGAGATATAAGAAAGTCTTCCTCAGTGATCAGTGCAAAGAAATAGAGGAAAACAATAGAATGGGAAAGACTAGAAAAAATGAAGAAGAACTAAAGAGCTTCTTGATGAAAATGAAAGAAGGGAGTGAAGCAGACGGTGACTGCAGCCATGAAATTAAAAGATGCTTCCTCCTTGGAAAAAAAGCTATGACCAATCTAGACAGCATATTAAAAAGCAGAGATATTACTTTGTCAACAGAGGTCCGTCTAGTCAAAGCTATGGTTTTTCCAGTAGTCATATATGGATGTGAAAGTTGGACTATAAAGAAAGCTGAGTGCTGAAGAATTGATGCTTTTGAACTGTGGTGTTGGAGAAGACTCTTGAGAGTCCATTGGACTGCAAGGAGATCCAACTAGTCCATCTTAAAGGAAGTCAGCCCTGAATATTCATTGGAAGGACTGATGCTGAAGCTGAAACTCCAATACTTTGGCCACCTGATGTGAAGAACTGACTCACTGGAAAAAACTTTGATGCTGAGAAAGATTAAAGGTGGGAGGAGAAGGGGACAACAGAGGATGAGATGATGAATGTCATCACCTGCATGATGGACATGAGCTTGAGTAGGCTCTGGGAGTTGGTGATGGACAGGGAAGCCTCGTGCTGCAGTCCATGGGGTTGCAAAGAGTTGGACATGGCTGAGAGACTGAACTGAACTGAAGAACCCTAGAAAAAGATGCTGAACTGTAGCAATAATCAATAAAATGAAAAGTAAATAGTAGAATATAATTTTTCTTAACTGTCAGATTAGAAAAAATAAGAAGTTTGAAGATAAAAAAATTTTTGTGACAATGTGATACATTTATTTAAATATTACATACCTTTTACTGGGAAAATTTTCTTAGCCTATTAAAAGTTTCCCAAAGCAACATATTATTCATGTATCATGCAAAGATTCATAAATTTTCAAAGCTTTGTACCTATTTGAGAAAATATATTTGCACAGATACAAAAGATGTTTATAATGAGGTATTTGTATGAATGACTGAAGCAGGAAAGTTGTAAATTATCTGAATTTCTACCAAGAGAAACATATACATATCTAACATATATGACATTCTATACATAGAAATAGATAGGATCTCTACAACAAATTATTGGTTCAGTGAATAAAACCAAGAAGCAATACAATATCACTTATATTTGAAAAGCAAAATATGATAGATTATACAGACAGGTACTTGAATGATTGATAGATACAGAAATATCTGTTGTTATGTATATGTATTTATATTTGAAGGATTATAATTCATCATGACAATGGTGGCTCTTTTCAGGAAGAAGATTGAGATGTGAGTACATGATTGAGCACCATTTTCAATCATTGAAAAAAGACCATGGAACCTTTTTTCAATGAAAATGCATCTACCTGTGCAAGGAATCAAGGTTAGAAAAAAAATGTAAGATGAGGTACCATGAACACAAACTAATTTTCCAGACACCATTTTCTCTGGCGCTTTCATAATAATAGAGCGAAAGGTGAATACCAATTTACAATTTGTATTCACACATTTGAGACTGTCACCACCACAGAGCTATGAAATTAAACCCCAGACACATGAGCAGAAATGTGGATATTAAGCAAGACGATTTTGTTCTTAAAATCAGGCTATATCAAATACCAGAGTGGCAAGACTGTTTCTACTTGTTTAAAATAAAACAAAACTTTTTCTCCCCCACTATAAATGTTCCTATCCTGTGAGAATCAAACAAAAACAAAAGCAAACAACTTGGATCATGGACCTGTGAATCAACACTGTTCCAGAAATGGCGTCACCATTCAGATCTGTAACGTCTGTTTTACTGAATCAGCGTGGATGCACTGGAATCCCGGCTTAACCAAGGGCAGCTCCAGCCAATGTAATTTGAGGCATCCAGGCAAATAAGAAACAGAAGGAAACCCATATGCTAAGTTTTCTTAGGATCATTAAAAGGGTGAAAATGATGTTTAAAATTCTGTTAAACCTCACTTGGCATTGTGAACACTGGACTAACAGAAAATCCATCATGGCCAGCACTGAGTAAAATTTTAAAATTGTTAGCGTACGTGTTAACTAAATAGAAATTTGCAATATTTACTTAATTACTCTAACTTGATGATAGAAAGGTTAATTTTTCAAACATTTCCACAACACAGGTTAAACTTGATCATATATTGAGGTTAAAACTTCTTGGAGTTACAGAACAGGTCACAAAATTATGGAAAATGCAGAGAGAAGTGATATCAATCAATGTTCAAAAGGTATGTGCCTCAGGCCAAGGTTGGACCACTCCTCAGAGCCCTGTTAGACATAAATATCTCATCTCTTCAGAGTTCACATTGCTTAGTACTTGTTCAGCATTTATAGCATTTTGTTGACTGACCAGAATCTGAAGGTTGACTTCATTTCTCCCACTTGTTAGCTGTAATCAACCCAAATAAATTATCTGGAGAAAAGAAAACCCACAAAAGTTGTAACATAGGAAGAGACGTATTAAAATAGGTTGCTGCACAAGAATTTCCCAGTAGCTCTTGCGTTCTGTAGTGGAGGCAGACTGGGGTGTCTCAGTGATGCTCAGCCACAGAAGACCAACCGCAGCTTCCGCTAGAGTAACCATTGTCAAAAGTTAACTCCCTCTTTTCTGTCCTTTTTCCTCTGCCTCCAGCTGAATCATTCTATGTAGTCTGCTCTGTGATTCTGTAGAGTGTTGCTTTTCCAATATATTTGTTCAGACATGTTGAGATTGCTGGAGAATTCCAAAATGCTCTAGGGAGTAGACAGAGGAGACTCAGAATGCTTCACAAATCTCATCAGACATTAGGGATCTGTCATAGTGATTTCACATAAGGTAATTATTTACTTCCTGGGATTGTTACTTGTTTCATTGAAATATCATTGACATACAATTTTATGTTAGTTTCAGGTATACCACATAGTGATTAGACATTTACATACATTATGAATGATCACCACAATAAGTAGCAACCATCTGTCCCAGTGAAGTTGTTACAATATTATTGACCATATTCCTTATGCTGTATAATCCATCCCTGTGGCTTATTTACTTCATAGCTGGAAGTTTGTACCTCTTGGAATTTTTAAATCTGGGTGCATCTTAAACACTTGTAGATGCTCAAAGAATCACCAAGAAGCTTGTCCATGGTATAGCCAGTATGACTCAAACATTCCTCATAGAGACAAAGGTTTGCTCTCAGATGCAGGAGTTGGTATTATGGGCTATAGTCACAGTGTAGGTGGGATCACTTCACGGCACATAGAAGGAGGGGAAATGGAAACAGTAACAGATTTTATTTTCTTGGGCTCCAAAATCATTGTGGACAATGATTGCAGCCAGGAAATTAAAAGAGGCTTGCTCCTTGGAAGAAAAGCTATGGCAAACGTAGACAGAGTATTGAAAAGCAGACATACTCTGCCAACAAAGGTCAGTATAGTAAAAGCTATATTTTTTCCAGTAGTCATATACGGAGGTGAGAGTTGGATAATAAAGAAGGCTGAGCACCGAAAAACTGATGTTTTCAAACTGTGATGTTGGAGCAGACTCCTGAGAGTCCCTTGGACTGCAGGGGGATCAAACCAGTCCATCCTAAAGGAAATCAGTTCTGAACATTCTTTGGAAGTACTGATACTGAAGCTGAAGTTCCAATACTTTGGCTTCCTGATGCAAAGAACCAAGTTAGAAAAGACCCTGATGCTGAGAAAATTGAGGGCTGGAGAAGAAAGGGATGACAGAGAATGAGATGTTTGGATGGCATCACCGACTCAATGGACATGAGTCTGAGAAAACCCTGGCGGATGATGAAGAACAGGAAAACCTGGTGTGCTGCAGTTTATGGGGTCACAAAGAGTCAGACAACTTAGCGACTGACCAGCAACATTTCCCCCTTCAGGACTGATAAAATCTCCTGCAGTAGCATTTGGCATCATGCTTTCACCTACTGGTAGATTAGAAGGCCAAAGCTCCCATCTCAACATTTATTTGTACTGGATTCATAGTGATTTTGTTTTTCCTTCATGGTCTCTTCTAGAACTTCTTAACTGCCAACATTAAGGTAATAGGAGTACGTTGGGAAATTGACAGAATAATGAGCTCTGATGTCTGTCCTGATTGGAGAATAAATCCTTCCTTCCCTCCTTCCTGTTTGCCATTCCAAATGGAGCTCCTGAAAAGTTTGGTTGTCATCCCTATAGGTGCACATGAAACTGATCAGCTTCAAAATTTGTCTTGTATACCTCATTTGAAACTGGACAAAAATGCCTCCTAAAAAGGTGATGTCTTAAATAACTTACCCAAGCTAGTATGTATATCATTATGACTTTCAATAATATGACAAATATAATAAAGATGGGCTTCCCTGGTGGTGCGAGTGGTAAAGAATGCACCTGCCAATGCAGGAAATCCAAGATATGAGAATTCTATCCCTTCGTCAGGAAGATCGCCTGGAAGAGGGCATGGCAATCCACTCCAGTATTCTTGCCTGGGAGAATCCCCATGGCCAGAGGAGCTTGGTAGGCTGCAGTCCATAGGGTCTCAAAGAGCCAGACACGACTGAATCGACCTAGCACACATGCACACATAAAGACAAATCCAAAAGTTAAGGAGAACAATGAATATTTAGCCAAAGTTAAAAAGACAAAAGTCAGTGAACATGTAATTAGGCATAACTTTTTCTTTGTCTCAGGGTAATATCTCAGTGGAAATAATAAAAGTGAGATGTGTTTAGACAAAAGATATAAGTATATACTACTTTTCTTTAATGGAGTTTGGCTGGAATTTAATAAAAATTACTCAATGCTGTTATACTGTACTTTAAGAAGTAGCCTAACAAGACACTTACCAGTCAATTTCATGATCTTCAGAATAATGAAACTGCAGAGGATTCACCCATGAAGTAAGAGCATTGTCACTACAGCTTGTCTCTTAATTAGCAAATCAGTCCTAAGTGGCATTTCAGCATCAAAGGAGCTTCTCATGGCTTATTTATCTTGGCCTTCCTGCATAATTAATCAAATTCATAATAATAGGAAACAATTAGAATGTTAATCTACTTTAAAAAATAATTTAGTGCTGTTTTTCCTAGTTTATGCTATTCCATCATGTTGAATGAAAAGATACTATAACTTGAAAAATGCTTACTTGGCATATGGGGAGATCACAGGTAATAAATGGTTTTTACATTCCTTTTATACACAAAAGGGACTTGCTGAAGAAGCAAAGAGACACCAACACCTGTTACTCTGAGCAGGACCTTCGTGCAAATATACTCATGATGTGAGCATCCAAGCCTCTCATGCACCAAGGTTATGTTACTGAATATACTTGGGGAGCTACAAATATAATTGTGTTCTACTTCAGATTTCATTAAATATCCAAATAACATCTTCTCAGAAGTCACTAATATATTAAAAATAGGAAAATGTGTTATTTATTTGCAGACCAGCAGATCAATAACATAGAAAGGTAATCAGATCAATGATATCTCTTTCCTAAAAATGTCCTACTCCATTTTCCCTCTGTGGTTTATTCGTTAACTCTCCCTGCCTCAGGCCACACCAACAAACTGTATGGCAGGGGTTACTTAATATATAGCTGCTGTTTAGTCGCTCAGTCATGCCCAACTCTTTGTGACCCCATAGGCTGTAGCCCACCAGGCTCCTCTGTCCGTGGGATTCTCCAGGCAAGAATACTGGAGTGGGTTGCCCTTTCCTCCTCCAGGGGATCTTCCCAATGCAGGGATCCGACCAGCATCGTGCGCATTGGCAGGTGGACTCTTTACCACTATGTCACCAGGGAAGCCCCCATAATCTATAGAGAAAAGAAAAAAAGCAACTATCATTTTGCATTTGCTTTTCTCTGATTCTCTAGGACTTACTTACACGGGGACCCTTTGTTCTTTCATCTAAGCATTTCATAATTATTCATCAACCCCTGCCATTGAGGAATGGCATTGGATAATCTCTGAGGAAACAAAGTTTTCTGAGGCCCAGATTTACTTTACTCAAATCAAATTAAGCATCTGAATCAATCCTGTAATCTCTTTAAGCGCCTGTTGAAATTATATACACAGCAACTGAGCGTTGCCTATACAGATTGCTCTTGGACACTTTAAGATTTCAAATGACATTCAAAAAGCATATTCCCAGATGAGCTGGCAAAAACAATTTGAGTTTGCAAATCAGTAACTTTTTGTTTCACATCTTCCGATCAGAACAGTACTTATTACTTGCACAGAAGCACGCCTTGGGGCATGCTGGTTTATAGTAAAATGACAAGTGATCTCCAAATGTATTTTGGAAATCACTCATTTACATGCAGCAGAGATGCTAAATAAAATTTATTTTAAAAGTAAAGGTCATCTATTCGCTCCCACAACTGGAAAGGTAACAATGTTCTCGGGCACAGCTTGATCCAGGACTCAGGTCCTGAGAACCCAGGTCATGACTGGGTCCTCCTGTAGCTTCACCCTGGGGATTTAAATGACTCAGCTTCTCCCAACTGGACAGAAGCTCTTAGAAGCTCCATGGTGTCCTTCCTGGCCAAGACCCTTCTAGAACTAATTGTGGTCCAAGAAAATGTGATACTCGGATTATTTTCAATCAAAATGATCCAACACAGCATGAACAGAAAAGGGGAGACTTGGTTACCAAAGGAAATTTGGGGCTTCACCCCAGGAAAGATGGGATGTGAGTTTGGAGCAGTTATAAAAAACATGTGTCTATTACACAGGATGCATGGCAGTCCTTTTATTAGAGCACAAAGCACACTCACGTATTCTCTAGTGATGTATCCTTCCTGCCAGAAGGCGGTCTATCAGAGGAGAGGAATGTTTCAGTAAAATGGAGCAGCACCCTATGGTCCTTGGTGCCATCCCCCATTTCATCTGCCTGCCTCTTGTCTGTAGAGAAACTTTAGCCAAATAAGTTTAATCAGAGAAGTGTGAACATGCAGAAACAAAGGAAAAGAGCCAAAGAAGACCAGATAATAATAATACAGTCTTTAAGCATGGTCAAGGACCTTTAGTTCCTTCTCAAGGGCTAAAGCTAGTATTCTGAACCATATCCTGTGAGCTGTCCTATACTGAAATCCCCACCAGGTGGAAGAAGTTAATGACACAATGGTCAGACTGTAGCCACAATTCTGAGAACTGGCCTCAAGGAAATGGAAACAAACTGAGCCTGGAACTGAAAACTAACTGTACAGGAAACCATCAAGATGATGCTGGTCAGACCACTGGTAACAAATTTGAAGATGAGTGTCAGAGCAGACTGAGGAGCATGGAGCCCCACCCTCTGTCTATAAAAGCTCTTGCCCCCTGATTTGTCAAGGGAGGAGTCAGTCTTTGGACTGGTGGCTGCCCCCACCCCCACTCCCAGTTGCTCACCTCCGAAATAAACTTTCCTTCCCACCAACCTGGCCTCTTTTATGGCTTTTTAGCATCAAGCAGCCAGACCCCCATTTGGTTACATAATGTTGATCTTGCTCTGCTTTTGAGGATGGTATTTGATGGTGAGTGAGAATGAAATGGTCATTTACTAAGTGAACAGATGGATGGGTGAAAGAGGTAGTGAATGAACAAGTATAACATACCCAGAGCTTGGATGAGGGATTTTGTAACAAAATAAAGAACTATAGGAAAATGAAGACTGCATTTAAAGAAATAATGTAACCCACTGGGTAGGGTTTCTCTTAGCCCAACTTGTGTTTCTTCAAATACATCCAGCCTGAAGGCTTTCGGGGCCAACCTCTACTTCTGTAAAGATGGCCCCATGGCTTTAGGGAAGTACAGATGAAAACAGAGTTAACTTAGTCACAGAATTATTGGCCTTAAAACATACTGCACAGCACTGGAGTCAGGTAAAAAATGGATTAAATCTCTCTCAAGATATAAACTTCCCAGGTGGCTCAGTGGTAAAGAATCTGTCTACCAATGCAGGAGACACAAGAGACGTCAGCTCAATCCCTGGGTCTGAAGATCCCCAGGAGTAGGAAATAGCAAGTTACTCCACTATTCTTGCCTAGAGAATTCCATGGACAGAGGAGCCTGGTGGGCTATAGTCCACAGGTTCACAAAGAGTTGGACACAACTGACTAAACACTTTCACTTTTAGTTTGTTCTTCCTTTAAATTTTCTAATCAAATATTATCTAGAATAAGCTTGTACATAACTCCAGGCTTCCCTTGTGGCTCAGCTGGTAAAGAATCCACCTGCAATGTGGTAGATCTGAGTTGGGAAGATACCCTGGAGAAGGGAAAGGCTACCCACTCCAATATTCTGGCCTGGAGAATCCCATGAGGTTGCAAAGAGTCAGACACGACTGAGTGGCTTTTACTTTCACTATACATAACTCCAGACTGTGGCTTTTGGGTGAACATAAATTTGAGCATGGACCCTGTTTTTTCAATAGAGCCTTTTGAAGCTGAAAAATTATCTTTGTCAATTGGAGGTATAAGATGGCAAAATAATAAAACTGTCAATTGCTGTATTGAGAAATATGAAAGATAATGGGTGACTCCAGAAGTTCCCCAAGCCCTTTTATTTATGCATGAGGGGGCCCTTTTGTCTGAATCATATCCTGCAGGTCCCTTGCCACCCACGTCCAGGTGCTTCGCAGCCACTTCTGTTGTCACTCTGCACCTCGAGGAGACAGAACGAACCAGAGACGCTGCCATGGCATGTCGCCAGTGCATGCTATAACAAAGCCAAGAAGACAGCAAAGGAGAAAATGGACCATAGCTGTGCAAATGGGAAAGGAGATCACTCCAAACACAGGTCAGGGGGACGATGAACACAAAAGCATGAAATTTAAATAATAATGGAGAAACTGAGAATTTTTATGCCGCCATACCAATAGTTCTGATCTGTGAAAGAGATGAATTCAATACAGGTGGTGCTTGACACAAACAATACAGTCACTGAAAAGGGACCAGAAGGTTATAAAGAGGAGGATGCTGCAAAACAGCTCAGTCTAGAGACTTCTATCTTGGTTTTGCCTGGCAAGTGGCCTCCCCAATTTCTTAGTTAAGAAAGATTCAGCGTTTAAGTCAGAAGTACACGAAGTCATCTTTTGAGATTATTCCATCTGTAATTTCATGTCCCTCCCACGTGGAAGCAGAGTTTGTCTGTTACTCAGGTCAATGAATCAGCTGCAGAAGAAGTGACGCTGGATGCATTCCAAGCTGTCCTTTAAGGGGGCTGACAACTTCTGTTCCATCCCTTTTGGAACACTGGCATTTGGGGAGCCATGATCCACCCTGTGGGATGGCTCAGCCCCTCTGCTAGGCCCATCAAGTGGTCACAGTACACACTGAAGTTCTCCATTATCAAATAATAACATGTGAATGCCTGACTCGCAGTAAACTTGAGAAAGGCAGACCAGCATGTTCTACAAACAAAGGACACACAAGTGAGACAAAGAAGAATTTGAGCAATTTGATAGGTTCTTAAAGTAAGTGTACTCTGCACCTTCCACAAGAAACTCAAGCAAAAGCACTTATAAAACAAAGACGTGTGTGTGCGTGTATATTCAGTCATGTCCAATTCTTTGCAACCCCTTGGACTGTAGCAAACCAGGCTCCTCTCTCCATGGAATTCTGAAGGCAAGAATACTGGAGTGGGTATCTCCCCATTTCCTACTCCAAGGGAATTTTAAAAAGGCTGAGTGCTAAACAATTGATGCTTTCCAAGTGTGGTGCTGGAGAAGACTCTTGAGAGTCCCTTAGACTGCAAGGAAATCAAACCAGTCAATCCTAAAGGAAATCAACTCTGAATTTTCATTGGAAGTTCTGATGCTGAAGCTGAAGCTCCAATACTTTGGCCACCTGATCCGAATAGCCAACTCATTAGAAAAGACCCTGATGCTGGAAAAGATTGAAGGCAGGAGGGGAAGGGGTTGATAGAGAAGGAGATGGTTGGATGGCATCACCGACTCTATGGACATGAGTTTGAGCAAACTCCAGAAGATAGTGGAGGGGTCACAATGAGTCAGACACGACTTAGCAGCTGAACAACAAATGTATATACATAACCGATTCACTTTGCTGTTCGCCTGAAACTAACACAACAATGTACATCAACTATACAGCAATAAAATTTTTATTTAATAAAGCTCTCTGGTATCTTCAAAAGCTGCAGCTTTTAAAATTGTATTGATATTCTTGATGTAGTAGCAGTGATGGCTTGCTGCTACCTACTGCCTACTGTATCCCATTTGTAAGTGGCAGATTGTATATACACTAGGTTAAGTGATTTTGCCAATTTACACATTTAATGAATGAAACAGTAAATAGCTTAGAAGGCTGTGTGGAGATGACCTTCACTTCCATTACCACTAACTATGTATTCAACTCAGCTTGCAAGGCTCAGCCACCTAACTGACTCAGAGTCTACAGCCTGCAATCAAGTGGACCAGAGGCACTACATCTTCTAGTGATTTTGCAAGAAAGCATTTTGGCGAGTAGATCAGGAAGCCAGTGTTCTGCTCTGATGCCGTGCGGTGTTAACCCAGCCCCCTGATCTGAGCATGTTGCTCTTGCCATTTAATGCACAGAAATATGATTACAAAGAACAGTGAACGGCTGGGCTCAGCGATGGCCTTTCTATCCTCACATACACTTAATCCTTAGTTAAAGTGATTTTAATTTTTTCCCTAGTAATGACATTAGTACATAAAAGCATTTAGGCCTGATTAGTGAACATCTTCCCATCATTTAGGGAGGAGGTGTAATTATGTTCCACCCTCACTCCTGCCATTTAGGAAATTGCAAACACAGTTCATTAAAGGGCATTCTCATCAAGTGATTCAATTTCCATCCCAGCGGTTATTCCCAGCAAAGACGGGTCTCCAATGTAGGTTTACCAAGGAAATCGACGTATCTATTATTGCTCAGTCAAGCTACTATTCATATCACATTCACTAGAAATTGGTCCAGCGAATACTAAATCTCTACGATGAAGAATTGTTTGTTTTTTGTTTGTTTGTTTTTGATGGTCGCCATTCTAACTTACATATAGTGTGACTTTTATTTTATAAAGCAGTGATCTAACACTTGGTGTGTGAATGCATAGATGTGGACTGCACATGGGGTGAACTAGAAGTGATGAGAGATAGATACAGAGAGATAAATAAAAAAGAGAGTGCAAGATATGAACCTGGAAGTACCTATGTCCTGCTGTGCATCTGGTGATTAAGACAAGGAAGCACATACAAGGATACTCACAGCAGCATGTTGAAAATTTACCTTATTGAAGTATAGTTGATTTATGATGTTGTGTTAGCTTCTGGTGTGTTCATTTGTACATACAAATAATAGTTTGCATCTGCTAATCCTAAACTCCCAATCCCCGCCTCTCTCAGCCCCCAGCTCCTTGGCAACAACAGTCTGTTCTCTGCGTCTGTGAGTCTGTCTCTGTTTCACAGACAAGCTCACTTGTGTCGGACTCTTTGCAACCCCGTGGACTGTAGCCCGCCAGGCTCCTCTGTCCCTGGGGATTCTCCAGGCAAGAGTACTGGAGTGGGATGCCATTTCCTTCTCTAGGGGATCATCCTGACCCAGGGATCAAACCCACATCTCATGTATGCTGAATTGGCAGGCAGGCTCTTTACCAGTGGTGCCACCTGGGAAGTACATATAAATAATATCCTTTAGTATTTCTCTTTCTGACTTACATCACTTCATATGATAAACTCTAGGTCCCTAGATGGTGTCACAAATTGTATAATTTCCTTCTTTTCTATGGCTGAGTAGTATTCCATTGCATATATGTATCACATAGTCTTTACCCATTTCTCTGTTCATAGATATTTACATTGTTTCCATGTCTTGGCTGTTGTAAACAGTGCTACAGTGAACGTAAGGGTGCCTGTATTTTTCCAAAGTATAGCTTTTCCCAGATATAGGCCCAAGAGTGGGATTTTTGGATCAAGAAGCAATTCTATTTTTAGTTTTTTCAGGAATTTTCATACTGTTCTCCATAGTGGCTGCCCTAATTTACATCCTTACCAACAGTGTAGGAGGGTTCTTTTTTCTCCACACCCTCTCCAGCATTTGTTATTTTTAGACTTTTAAATGATGGCCATTCTGATAGGTGTGAGGTGGTACCTCGTTGCAGTTTTGATTTGAATTTCTCTAATGATTAGCAATGTTGAGCATCTTTTCATGCATAGCACAATTTTAAAAATAAGGTTCTGGAACTTACAACTTTTATTAATAGGGAACAATTATTTTAAAATATGTATACATTGTAAAAAAACAAATTCGACCTATAACAATGTAAAATATCACAAAAATACATCCGTAGTGAAAAATAAGTTTATCAAAAAGAGCAATGAATAGACAATAATATAATTTTAGATAATCTGGATGACTATTCTCTATCCAAACTATCATATATTTTAATTGTTCTAGATTCAATTTGTGTTTATGAATTCTTTGGATCCTCTTGTAAAGAGAGGGTAATACAATTGATTTAAGCCAACTAAAGTTCAAATAATGTCTTGGCATAGTGTACTGATCCTATTTCTCTGAGGTTCATGGAGAAATAAGTGGCAGAATTCAGTCATCACATAGAGAACACGGCACTGTGCCCAGAGGCAGTTTTGGAAGAGAAAATTTATTTCAGCATCTCTCACATTAGATACATTTGTTAATTTAGTTGTTGGGTTCTTTTAAAATTTACTGTGTTTTCCTAACCATATAAATTTAAGAAATCTCTTTCTCCTTTTATAATAACATTTAATTACAATTATAATAAACATGGGCTTCCCAGGTGGCACTAATGGTAAAGAACATGCCTAATAATGCAGGAGATGTAAGAGACGTGAGTTTGATCCCTGGGTTGGGAAGATTCCCTGGAGGAGGGCATAGCTCTCCGTTCCAGTATTCTTGTCTGGAGAATCCCATGGACAGATGAGCTTGGCCGGCTACAGTCCATAGGTTTCCACAGAGTCAGACATGAATGAAGTGACTTAGCACACAGGCACACATCATAAAACATGCCTACACTGGGTGTCAATGAGGCCATTTCCCTTAAAATAGATACATAGATTATTTTGTAACAGTACGACTAAGAAAAAGCAAACTTACTAAAATTGAACTGAAAGATAGATACTGAAATAAGTGCCTAATTATTTCATTTACACTTCACTCCATCCCTATGAGAGAGTTGAAGCTTAACGAGGTTGTGTCACATAGGTCCACTGTCAACTTGATTAAGCTGGGTTAGGAAAGGCCAAAAAACATACTTAGATGAGATCTGGGAGGTGGAATTGTTTCCTCCCAAAGTTTACAATTTTTTTTTAATAAGTGATTTTTATTTTATTTTTTTTTATATTGGTTTTGCCATACATTGACATGAATCCACCATGGGTGTGCATGCATTCCCAAACATGAACCCGCTCCCACCTCCCTTCCCATAACATCTCTCTGGGTCATCCCCGTGCACCAGCCCCAAGCATCCTGTATCCTGAATCGGACATAGACTGTCAATTCATTTCTTACATGATAGTATACACGTTTCAATGCCATTCTCCCAAATCATCCCACCCTCTCCCTCTCCCACATAGTCCAAAAGTCCGCTATACACATCTGTGTCTCTTGCTTTCTTGCATACAGGGTCATCATTGCCATCTTTCTAAATTCCATATATATGTGTTAGTATACTGTATTGGTGTTTTTATCTCTGGCTTGCTTCACTCTGTATAATCGGCTCCAGTTTCATCCATCTCAGTAGAACTGATTCAAATGTATTCTTTTTAATGGCTGAGTAATACTCCATTGTGTATATGTACCACGGCTTTCTTATCCATCCACCTGCTGATGGACATCTAGGTTGTTTCCATGTCCTGGCTATTATAAACAGTGCTGCGATGAACATTGTGGTACATGTGTCTCTTTCAATTCTGGTTTCCTCGGTGTGTATGCCCAGCAGTGGGATTGCTGGGTCATAAGGCAGTTCTATTCGCAATTTTTAAAGGAATCTCCACACTGTTCTCCATAGTGGCTGTACTAGTTTGCATTCCCACCAACAGTGTAAGAGGGTGCCCTTTTCTCCACACCCTCTCCAGCATTTATTGCTTGTAGACTTTTGGATTGCAGACATTCTGACTGATGTGAAGTGATACCTCATTGTGGTTTTGATTTCCATTTCTCTAATAATGAGTGATGTTGAGCATCTTTTCATGTGTTTGTTAGCCATTCGTATGTCTTCTTTTGAGAAATGTCTATTTAGTTCTTTGGTCCATTTTTTGATTGGGTCATTTATTTTTCTGGAATTGAGCTGCATAAGTTGCTTGTATATTTTTGAGATTAGTTGTTTATCTGTTGCTTCATTTGCTATTATTTTCTCCCATTCCGAAGACTGTCTTTTCACCTTGCTTATAGTTTCCTTTGTTGTGCAGAAGCTTTTAAGTTTAATTAGACCCCATTTGTTTATTTTTGCTTTTATTTCCAGAATTCTGGGAGGTGGATCATAGAGGATCCTGCTGTGATATATGTCGGAGAGTGTTTTGCCTATATTCTCCTCTAGGAGTTTTATAGTTTCTGGTCTTACATTTAGATCTTTAATCCATTTTGAGTTTATTTTGTGTGTGGTGTTAGAAAGTGATCTAGTTTCATTCTTTTACAAGTGGTTGACCAGTTTTCCCAGCACCACTTGTTGAAGAGATTGTCTTTACTCCATTGTATATTCTTGCCTCCTTTGTCAAAGATAAGGTGTCCATATGTGTGTAGATTTATCTCTGGGCTTTCTATTTTGTTCCATTGATCTATATTTCTGTCTTTGTGCCAGTACCATACTGTCTTGATGACTGTGGCTTTGTAGTAGAGCCTGAAGTCAGGCAAGTTGATTCCTCCAGTTCCATTCTTCTTTCTCAAGATTGCTTTGGCTATTTGAGGTTTTTTGTATTTCCATACAAATCTTGAAATTATTTGTTCTAGTTCTGTGAAAAATATCGTTGGTAGCTTGATAGGGATTGCATTGACTTTGTAAATTGCTTTGGGTAGTATACTCATTTTCACTATATTGATTCTTCTGATCCATGAACATGGTATATTTCTCCATCTATTAGTGTCCTCTTTGATTTATTTCATCAGTGTTTTATAGCTTTCTATATATAGGTCTTTAGCTTCTTTAGGTAGGTATATTCCTAAGTATTTTATTCTTTTCGTTGCAATGGTGAATGGAATTGTTTCCTTAATTCCTTTTTCTACTTTCTCATTATTAGTGTATAGGAATGCAAGGGATTTCTGTGTGTTGATTTTATATCCTGCAACTTTACTATATTCATTGATTAACTCTAGTAATTTTCTGGTGGAATCTTTAGGGTTTCTATGTAGAAGATCATGTCATCTGCAAACAGTGAGAGTTTTACTTCTTCTTTTCCAATTTGGATTCCTTTTATTTCTTTTTCTGCTCTGATTGCTGTGGCCAAAACTTCCAGAACTATGTTGAATAGTAGCGGTGAAAGTGGGCACCCTTGTCTTGTTCCTGACTTTAGGGAAAATGCTTTCAATTTTTCACCATTGAGGATAATGTTTGCTGTGGGTTTCTCATATATAGCTTTTATTATGTTGAGGTATGTTCCTTCTATTCCTGCTTTCTGGAGAGTTTTTATCATAAATCGATGTTGACTTTTGTCAAAGGCCTTTTCTGCATCTATTGAGATAATCATATGCCTTTTATTTTTCAATGTGTTACTGTGGTGAATTACATTGATTGATTTGTGGATATTGAAGAATCCTTGCATCCCTGGGATAAAGCCCACTTGGTCATGGTGCATGATCTTTTTAATGTGTTGTTGGATTCTGATTGCTAGAATTTGGTTGAGGATTTTTGCATCTATGTTCATCAGTGATATTGGCCTGTAGTTTTCTTTTTTTGTGGCATCTTTGTCAGGTTTTGGTATTAGGGTGATGGTGGCCTCATAGAATGAGTTTGGAAGTTTACCTTCCTCTGCAATTTTCTGGAAGAGTTTGAGGAGGATAGGTGTTAGCTCTTCTCAAAATTTTTGGTAGAATTCAGCTGTGAAGCCATCTGGACCTGGGCTTTTGTTTGCTGGAAGATTTCTGATTACAGTTTCAATTTCAACTTTGGAAAGTTGTACTTTTCTAAGAATTTGTCCATTTCTTCCACGTTGTCCATTTTATTGGCATACAACTGCTGATAGTAGTCTCTTATGATCCTTTGTATTTCTGTGTTGTCTGTTGTGATCTCTCCATTTTCCTTTCTAATTTTATTGATTTGACTTTTCTCTCTTTGTTTCTTGATGAGTCTGGCTAATGGTTATTTATCCTTTCAAAGAACCGGCTTTTGGCTTTGTTGATTTGTGCTATGGTCTCTTTTGTTTCTTTTGCACTTAATTCTGCCCTAATTTTTAAGATTTCTTTCCTTCTACTAACTCTGGGGTTCTCCATTTCTTCCTTTTCTAGTTGCTTTAGGTGTAGAGTTAGGTTATTTATTTGACTTTTTTTCTTGTTTCTTGAGATATGCCTGTATTGCTATGAACTTTCCTCTTAGCACTGCTTTTATAGTGTCCCACAGGTTTTGGGTTGTTGTGTTTTCATTTTCATTCATTTCTATGCATAATTTGATTTCTTTTTTTGATTTCTTCTGTGATTCGTTGGTTATTCAGAAGCGTGTTGTTCAGCCTCCATATGTTGGAATTTTTAATAGTTTTTCTCCTGTAATTGAGATCTAATCTTAATGCATTATAGTCAGAAAAGATGCTTGGAATGATTTCGATTTTTTTAAATTTATCAAGGTTAGATTTATGGCCCAGGATGTGATCTATCCTGCAGAAGGTTCCATGAGCACTTGAGAAAAAGGTGAAATTCATTGTTTTGGGGTGAAATGTCCTATAGATATCAATCAGGTCTAACTGACCTAATGTATCATTTAAAGTTTGCATTTCTTTGTTAATTTTCTGTTTATTTGATCTGTCCATAGGTGTGAGTGGGGTATTAAAGTCTTCCGCTATTATTGTGTTATTGTTAATTTCCCCTTTCATACTTGTTAGCATTTGTCTTACATATTGCGTTGCTCCTATATTGGGTGCATATATATTTATAATTGTTATATCTTCTTCTTGGATTGATCCTTGATCATTATGTAGTGGCCTTCTTTGTCTCTCTCTCTCTTTTTTTTTTTTAGTTTTTTTTTTTTTAATTTTAAAATCTTTAATTCTTACATGTGTTCCCAAATATGAACCCCCCTCCCACCTCTTCTTTGTCTCTTTTCACAGCCTTTGTTTTAAAGTCTATTTTATCGGATATGAGTATTGCCACTCCTGCTTTCTTTTGGTCTCTATTTGCATGGAATATCTTTTTCCAGCCCTTCAATTTCAGTCTGTATGTGTCCCTTGTTTTGAGGTGGGTCTCTTGTAAGCAGCATATATAGGGGTCTTGTTTTTGTATCCATTCAGCCAGTCTTTGCCTTTTGGTTGGGGCATTCAATCCATTTACATTTAAGGTAATTATTGATAAGTATGATCCCATTACCATTTACTTTATTGTTTTGGGTTCAGGTTTATACACCCTTTTTATGTTTCCTGTCTAGAGAATATCCTTTAGCATTTGTTGGAGAGCTGGTTTGGTGGTGCTGAATTCTCTCAGTTTTTGCTTGTCTGTAAAGATTTTGATTTCTCCTTTGTATTTGAATGAGATCCTTGCTGGGTACAGTTATTTTCTTTCATCACTTCAAGTATGTCTTGCCATTCCCCCCTGTGCCGGGAGCCAGCATGAGGAATTCCACCCGTGACAAGGTCATGTGGCAGAGCTCTGATGGCAAGACTAATCAGACCTCAGGTTTCCCCCCTCTGGAATTTCCTGAGCATCCACCCCCCAAAAAATAAGAATCTGCCTGCTTTTCCACTCTTCTGATATTCTCTGGAAAAAAGTCAGTTCAGGGCTTTATTCTTCTGCATTTGAAAGGGATGTTTCAGTTAAACCCCCTCTGATAGCTCTCTAGCTTGCCTAACAGGTTCCCCCGATCTCTTACAGCTTGTGAATTGCTTACAACCCCCCAACCACGAGAGGCACAGAGCTTAAAGCATCTTAAAAATACAGAGCCTTTTCTAAAGAGCTAAAAATCATACTGGTGACAGGTTTTCACTGTTGACTCAATGATTGCCGCCAGGCCTCCATATTCTTTATCTTTTAGGCACCTGGGAGGATGTTAATCAATGTAAATGGGATATGGAAAAAGAAAAGTCTAACTCTAAACACTAGACTTTAGAGTTAATTACTTTTCTCTTTGTTATATATCACTGCACTCCTCTTGTGTCCTTGCTGTGTAAGAATGTAACTTTATTTAGTGCTTTCTGAGAATGGCACCAGACTTTGGGAAGATCAACACAAATAAGTCTTCTGGTTGACAAACCCTTATCAGAAAAAGGCTGTAAAATGTTAATTGGCCCTTTTGGCCGGAAGACGATGTAAATTACCTAAGACTTGTGTATACAACTAGGTATGCAGAGAGAAAAGCTTGGTTTTTGATAAGAGTCTGGGCTGCTAACACTGCATAACTTTGTGTTACCCATTGATCTCCATGTTTTATCAAAAGTATAAAAGGCCTTCTGAACAATAGAGGCCAGAGCCAGTCACTGGACTGGTTTCCCCCGTGTCTCTCTCTCTCTCTCCTTTTCTCCCTTTCCCTCCCTCTCCTCTTTACTTTAATTTCAGGCTGAATTCCCATCTGGGGCGCAGAGGCTCACCAAGTATACTTAATTGCCCTGGCTGTTAAGACCCACGTGAAAGGGAGCCTAAGGCGAGGCACCCTTAGATATTCAAGCGAGCTCCGGTGGCCCCACGTAGATGGTGCAAGTTCCTTGTCTGGAATTTTATTGATCTTCCACATAATCCAAGTTATTCAGCCCTCTTTCTCCACTTAATTTTCCTACTACACTATTGTTTCTTAATCTAATCTTATATTAATAAACAAATAAGTTTTTCTCATGCCAATGCTGTCCCCGCTTCGAATTCCCTGGATCCACAGGGGCTGGATCCTGGCACTCCTGGCCTGAAGAGTTTCTATTGAAAGATCAGCTGTTATCCTTATGGGATTCCCCTTGTGTGTTATTTGTTGTTTTGCCCTTGCTGCTTTTAATATTTGTTCTTTGTGTTTGATCTTTGTTAATTTGATTAATATGTGTCTTGGGGTGTTTTGCCTTGGGTTTATCCTATTTGGAACTCTCTGGGTTTCTTCGACTTAGGTGATTATTTCCTTCCCCATTTTAGGGAAGTTTTCAACTGTTATCTCTTCAAGGATTTTCTCATGGTCTTTCTTTTTGTCTTCTTCTGAGACTCCTATAATTCGAATGTTGGAGCATTTCATATTGTCCTGGAGATCTCTGAGATTGTCCTCATTTCTTTTAATTCGTTTTTCTTGTTTCCTGTCTGATTCATTTATTTCTACCATTCTGTCTTCTATTTCACTAATCCTATCTTCTGCCTCCATTATTCTACTATTTGTTGCCTCCAGAGTGTTTCTGATCTCATTTATTGCGTTATTCATTATATACTGACTCTTTTTTATTTCTTCTAGGTCCTTGTTAAACTTTTCTTGCATCTTCTCAATCCTTGTCTCCAGGCTATTTATCTGTGATTCCATTTTGATTTCAAGATTTTGGATCATTTTCACTATCAATATTTGGAATTCTTTCTCAGGTAGATTCCCTATGTCTTCCTCTTTTGTTTGGTTTGGTGAGCATTTATCCTGTTCCTTTACCTGCTGGGTATTCTTCTGTCTCTTCATCTTGGTTATATTGCTGCTTTTGGGGTGGCCTTTCTATATTCTGGGAATTTGTGGAGTTCTCTTTATTATGGAGCTTCCTCACTGTGGGTGGGGTTGTATCAGTGGCTTGTCAAGGTTTCCTGGTTAGGGAGGCTTGTGTTGGAGTTCTGGTGGGTGGAGCTGGGTTTCTTCTCTCTGGAGTGCAATGGAGTGACCAGTAATGGGTTATGAGATGTCAATGGTTTTGGAGTAACTTTGAGCTGCCTGTATATTGAAGCTCAGGGTTGTGTTCCTGTGTTGCTGGAGAATTTGTGTGGTATGTCTTGCTCTGGAACTTGTTGGCCCTTGGGTGGAGCTTGGTTTCAGTGTAGGTATGGAGGCATTTGATGAGCTCCTATTGATTAATGTTCCATGAATTCAGGAGTTCTCTGATGTTTTCAGGCTTTGGACTTAAGCCTCCTGCTTCTGGTTTTCAGTTTTATTTTTACAGTAGGGTCTAGACTTCTCCATCTATACAGCACCAATGATAAAACATCTAGGTTAAAGATGAAAATTTTCTCTACATTGAGGGACACCCAGAGAGGTTCACTGAGTTACATGGAGAAGAGAAGAGGGAGGGGGTATTAGAGGTGACTGGAATGAGATGTGGTGAGATCAAAAGAGGAGAGAGCAAGCTAGCCAGTAATCATTTCCTTATGTGTGCTCCACTGTCTAGACTGCTCAGAGGTATTCATGGAGTTATACAGGGGAAGAGGAGAGGGAGGAAGTAGGCAGAGGTGGCCAGGAGGATAAAAGAGGGAAATGAAAAGGAGAGAGACAAACCCAGCCAGTAACGAGTTCCTTAGGTATTCTCCACCATCTGGAACACACAGAGATTCACAGAGTTGGATAGAGAAGAGAAGGGCAAGGAAAGAGACAGAGGCCACCTGGTGGAGAAAAAGGAGAGTCCAAAGGAGGAGAGAGTGGTCAAGCCAGTAATCTCGCTCTCAGGTAAAATTGGGTAGTGAAGTTTGTGTTTTTAAATGTACAAAATTGACAACATAAACCAAAAAGCAAAGATTAAAAATCTAGAGTAGAGGTTGGATTTTCAAAAATACATTAAAGAAAAGAAGAAGGAAAGAAGAAACCAAAAAAAAAAAGAAAACAAAACAAAAACAAAAAAAAAAGCCACAAGAATTAAGAAAAAACACCAACAACAACCACACAAAGACTATAGATGGTGTTTGCTTTACAAAATAGAGTCCTTTTTTTTTTGAAAAGTAATAGTAGGTTATAGAAATAAAAATTAGAGGAGAAATAGAGGACTTAACAATTTTAAAAAGTTAGAAAAAAAAAGAAGAAGAAAAAGAAAAGAAGAAAAAACAACCCCACGGCAGCATCACCAAAAGCAAAACAAGAAAAAAAAACGGAATGATTGTAAAAATAGTAAAGATATGTCTGGCCGTTTCTCTGGTGGTGTGGGCAGTGTGGGGTCACTTCCAAGGCGGTTCCCTCTGTTTAACTTCTTCTGTTTGCTGGTCTCTTCAGTGTCTGATTTCCATCCTGACATGGGGTGGGTGGTGGTGGACACTTTTTTTTTTTTTAGGCTCATTTGTTCAGTCACGCTGTGGGGAGGGAGGGATGCTGCAAACAAATAGCACTGTCGTGTGCACACAGTGTCTCAGCCTGACTGGGCCTGTCCCTGCTCGCGGTGCACAAACTACTCCGGCTCTATGATGCTCAGCCGGGAACTGTCTGAGGCAGGCCCTTGGCTGCGTGCACCTCCCCGGTCTACGCCGCTCAGGTTCGGCGCTCAGGTAGCCCTCAGAGGCTCAGATTCGGTTGGGACTGTGTTTTGTGCCCTTCCCAGGTCCAAGTATCTCAGGTGTTTGGCGAGCACAGTCGCTGCAACTTGTCACCTTTCCCATCTCTGCTGCTCAGTTTTCTGGGTGTACTGCTGGCGCCCCTTGTGAGGCAGATGGTGACTGTCCAGCACCCCCAGAAGTCTTAGCAAAGAAGCCTGCTTGCAGTTTGGTAGGTAAAGTCTCTCCGGGGCTGCGATTGCCCCTTTCCAGCCCTTACGGCTCTGGCTGCCTGTCCCCGGTGGGGGATGGTCTGCAGCCGGCTATTTCTATTCCATCCTTTGTTCTGTGCGCGGTCCTGACGGTGTCTTATGTTCGAGCTTTTCGCGTGGTAGCTATCCCACAGTCTGGTTTGCTAGCCCAAGTTAGTTCGTTCCGGTTACGCGCGGGGTATTCCTGCCCGATTCTTAAGAAGCACTGCAGCCCGCGCCTCCCGCGCCTCCCTGCCCTGCCCCACCTTGTTAGTGGCGGATGCAGGTGTCTGCGCTGCTTTTCTGCTGGGGAGTTATTGTTGGGCTTGTAATCTCTTGGTTTTAATTATTTATTTAGTTTTCCTTCCTGTTATGTTGCCCTCTGTGCTTCCAAGGCTTACCACAGACTCGGCAGGGAGAGTGTTTCCTGGTGTTTGGAAACCTCTCTTCTTAAAATTCCCTTCCCAGGACAGGCTTCCCTTCCTGGGACGGAGCTCCCTCCCCACCTCACTTGTCTCTTTTTTTGTCTTTTATATTTTTTCCTACCTGTTTTTGAAGACAATGGTCTGCTTTTCTGGGTGCCTGATGTCCTCTGCCAGCATTCAGAAGTTGTTTTGTGGAGTTTGCTCAGCGTTGAAATGTTCTTTTAAGGAATTTGTGAGGGAGAAAGTGGTCTTCCCGTCCAATTCCTCCGCCATCTTAGGACTCCCCCCCCCACACAAAGTTTACTATTTTTAATGTAGTGTATTATCTAAATGATAAAAATGGGAGTTTGCTCATATATTGTAATGCGTGTCTCTCAAAGATGGAAAGCATCGGTTCTCCTGAACACATTTGGGGAGGGGAAGGGGAGAGAATGTGGCTTATGATGGTGGCTGTTGTGGTGCGTGGTTGGTTAGAGGAGTCTGGGGAGGAAAGAAGAGCGTGGAATCTGTATCCACTGCGACCAAACCTCTTCTTTTTCATACTGACAACCAACGGAACTGGAAACAGTACAGGAAGACGGGGAAAGGAGAAAGTTGCTTCTTTTACTTTCACTGCTGTGGGAAACAATTCCACAACTACTAGTAAGCTAGTGCACAACTGTTATAAATGCTTTAATGAAGAAGAAGTCACAAACTGTAGAATCATAGGAAAGAAACAAGACTCACAAAGTGAATTAGGGAAAGCTTTCTGCAAAAAATTGGAATCTATCAAGATTGTTTTTAAGGACTGTGGTTGCAGGGAACTAGGGGATGGGGGAAATGGAGCTGCATTTTAAGTGATGGCTTATTTAAAATTTAAAAGTATACAAACTTTCCAGCATTTTGTGTCATTTCTGACTCTATGCATAGCTATTTTGTTATTATTTTCTCTATATGTATCTCATTACTCAAGTAATGCTTCTACTTAACTATAGCATCACACTTTACTCACCACCTCATAAGAAGAGGTGGCAAGAATACACAGAAGAACTGTACAAAAAAGATCTTCATGACCAAGATAATCACAATGGTATGATCATTCACCTAGAGCCAGACATCCTGGAATGTGAAGTCAAGTGGGCCTTAGAAAGCACCACTACGAACAACGCTAGTGGAGGTGATGGAATTCCAGTTGAGCTATTTCAAATCCTGAAAGATGATGCTGTGAAAGAGCTGCATTCAATACGCCAACAAATTTGGAAAACTCAGCAGTGGCCACAGGACTGAAAAAGGTCAGTTTTCATTCCAATTCCAGAGAAAGGCAATGCCAAAGAATGCTCCAACTACCACACAATTGCACTCATCCCACATTCTAGTAAAGTAATGCTCAAAATTCTCCAAGCCAGGCTTCAGCAATACGTGAACCATGAACTTCCAGATGTTTAAGCTGGTTTTAGAAAAGGCAGAGGAACCAGAGATCCAATTGCCAACATCTGCTGGATCATGGAAAAAGCATGAGAGTTCCAGAAAAACATCTATTTCTGCTTTATTGACTATGCCAAAGCCTTTGACTGTGTGGATCACAATAAACTGTGGAAAATTCTGAGAGATGGGAATTCCAGACCACCTGACCTGCCTCTTGAGAGAACCTATATGCAGGTCAGGAAGCAACAGTTAGAACTGGACATGGAACAACAGACTGGTTCCAAATAGGAAAAGGAGTATGTCAAGGCTGTATATTGTCACCCTGCTTATTTAACTTCTATGCAGAGTACATCATGAGAAATGCTGGACTGGAAGAAACACAAGCTGGAATCAAGATTGCTGGGAGAAATATCAGTAACCTCAGATATGCAGATGACACCACCCTTATGGCAGAAAGTGAAGAGGAACTAAAAAGCCTCTTGATGACAGTGAAAGAGTACAGGGAAAAAGTTGGCTTAAAGCTCAACATTCAGAAAATGAAGATCCTGGCATCTGGTCCCATCACTGCATGAGAAATAGATGGGGAAACAGTGGAAACAGTGTCAGATTTTATTTTTGGGGCTCCAACATCACTACAGATGGTGACTGCAGCCATGAAATTAAAAGACACTCACTCCTTGGAAGGAAAGTTATGACCAACATAGATAGCATATTCAAAAGCAGAGATATTACTTTGCTGACTAAGGTCCGTCTAGTCAAGGCAATGGTTTTTCCAGTAGTCATATATGGATGTGAGAGTTGGACTGTGAAGAAAGCTGAGCGCCGAAGAATTGATGTTTTTGAACTGTGGTGTTGGAGAAGACTCTTGAGAGTCCCTTGGACTGCAGGGAGATCCAACCAGTCCATTCTGAAGATCAGCCCTGGGTGTTCTTTGGAAGGAATGACGCTAAAGCTGAAACTCCAGTACTTTGGCCACCTCATGCGAAGAGTTGACTCATTGGAAAAGACTCTGATGCTGGGGAGGGCAGGAGGGGAAGGGGACGACAGAGGGTGAGATGGCTGGATGGTATCACCAACTCGATGGATGTGAGTCTGAGTGAACTCCGGGAGTTGGTGATGGACAGGGAGGCCTGGCGTGCTGTGATTCAAGTGGTCACAAAGAGTCGGACACGACTGAGCAACTGAACTGAACTGAACTTACTCACCGCATAAATGCATTGTTACCATCTTTAACCTAGAAATTAAACAGGTGTAAATTATTAGCGACATATCTATTCCATTCATAGGGAGGTCATCTGACACGTAAAATATAGTAAGATCATTTGCATTTGATAAAAGAGAAATGTAGTTATTTCTTTGTTATTTTACAAACCTCCTAAGGTAAGTGGAGCGCCTGGTGCCAAGCTAGGATTCCTTATTTCTACTTATAAAAACACCCTGGCATTATCTTTGTCACCTTCCTTCTGATGCCTTTATCCACTTGCTAGCAAAACTATGCCTCTCAACTCTGGTGAAGCAATGAAATCCCATATATTAAGAGAAGATTATGGTTTTATGGCTAAAGAATCTTCCCTGCTTCAGTGTGCTATTTACTTTCAGCTTAAATCCCTAACACTACTGGCTTTGATCAGTGACATTTGTAGGACTGGTGAGGTGTTTAGTTAAAAGAAATTGTTTGCTTTATCAAGTGTTCAAGTAGTTTTAGTGTCAACATTTTTGAGGACACCATAATATACTCTACTAGATAGTTGCTACTTGGGTTTATAATTCTAATGTGATTCAGGGCTATAAAATTATATAAATCCAGTTTTAAGAAACAAATCAGTTTTCATGTACAATGAGTCTTACTTATCCCAAAGAGGTCAGATAGAGAAGATAGATACTTAACCAATTATGTTGTTACAACACTGCTGCTGCTGCTAAGTCGCTTCAGTCGTGTCCAACTCTGTGCGACCCCAGAGATGGCAGCCCACCAGGCTCCGCCGTCCCTGGGATTCTCCAGGCAAGAACACTGGAGTGAGTTGCCATTTCCTTCTCCAATGCATGAATGTGAAAAGTGAAAGTGAAGTCACTCAGCTGTGTCAGACCCTTCGCAACTCCGTGGACTGCAGCCCACCAGGCTCCTCCCACCATGGGATTTTCCAGGCAAGAGTACTGGAGTGGGGTGCCATTGCCTTCTCCTGCTACAACACAAAAGCTTTTTAAAAAATGTTTCTGCTTTTGGAATGACTCAGCTGAGCCCTTGGGCTTCCCAGGTGGTGCTAGTGGTAAAAAACTCACCTGCCAATGCAGGAGACATAAGAAACATGGGTCCAATCCTTGTGTCAGGAGGATCCCTTGAGAGAGGGCATGACAACCCACTCCAGTATTTTTGCCTGAAAAATTCCATAGGCAGAGGAGCCTGGTGGGTTACAGTCCATGGGGCCAACAGGCAGATACAGCTGGTCAACACACATTTATGTTGTTGTTCAGTCACTAAGCTCTTTTTGACTCTTTGCAACCACATGGACTGCAGCACACCAGGCTTCTCCATCCTTCACTATCTCCCAGAGTTTGCTCAGACTCATGTCCCTTGAGTCAGTGATGCCATCCAACCACCTCATCCTCTGTTCTACCCTTCTCCTCCTGCCTTCAATCTGTCCCAGCATCAGGCTCTTTTCTAATGAGTCAACTCTTCGCATCAGGTAGCCAATGTATTGGAGCTTCAGCTTCAGCATCAGTCCTTCCAATGAATATTCAGAATTGATTTCCTTTAGGATGAATTGGTTTGATCTCCTTGTAGTCCATGGGACTCTCAACAGTCTTCTCCAACCTCACATTTAAAATCATCAGTTCTTCGGTGCTCAGTCTTCTTTATTGTTCAACTTTCACATCTGTGCATGATTACTAGAAAAACCACAGCTTTGACTTTAGAGACCTTTGTTGGCAAAATGTCTCTGCTTTTTAATATGCTATCTAGATTTGTCATTGCTTTCTTCCAAGAGAAAGCATCTTTTAATTTCATGGCTGCAGTCACCTTCTGCAGTGATTTTGGAACCCAAGATAATAAAATCTGTCACTGTTTCCATTGCTTCCCCATCTATTTGCCATGAAGTGATGGGACTGGATGCCATGATCTTAGTTTTTTGATTGAAGCCAGTTTTTTCCACTTTTCTTATAAAAGAGACTCCAGAGAGCTCCCTTGCCCCTTCTGCCACATAAGGTTACATCAAAAAGATGGGGTTTATGAACCAGAAAGTGAGTTCTCACCAGACACCAGATCTGCTGGCCCCTAGATCCTGTACTCGTAGCCTCTAGAGCTGTGAGAAATACATTTTCGTTTGTAACCCATGCAGTCGGTGGAGTGAAAGAAGCATGCTCTTGGAAGTAAAATTCTTCAGCAGTTTACCATTTTAAATTGGTTTCCCTAAAACATAAGCATCTGACAGGGCGCACAGTGCTGTAAATCAACCCGCATCAATATTTATTGAGTAAATGCTTCACACAAGACTTTTTTCATTGAGCTTATCAAGCGTTAAAATGTATCACATCATAAAAACGAAATAAATTGCTCTAATCTAAAATGTAGCTCTTAAATTTTTCTACCAGCCATTTGAAAAGCTAAACTGTTCACTTTTGGGAGAAGCTAAAGCCAGAATTTTAAGTATCGTCTAATGACCTCAAGCTAAATATGCAAAGAAATTTTTTAAATCTTAAAAAAAATATGTATTCCATTGATGGCTACTTACAGAACTGTTTTTCTTTGTTTTCATAGTTCATTCTGATGCAGAGAGATATTAGGCTAAAATGAACTCAGAGAAAACATACAAAATACAAGTTAAAGAAACTCCTCTTTTAAATTTCAGTGATACATAGAAATGGTCCAGCTCTCATAAAGTTTGGGCAAGACAAGCAGAAAAACCTGAGATATGAAGAATTCTATTTGAATATAGTTTTAAAAAGAAATCATCAAATTCTAAATGTTGAATGAAACATTGACAAAATGACAGAAACTACTGGACAGTGATGGGGAAATGGGAAGGACTCCATGTCCCTAAGCATCTGAACCTGCTTCTGCCACTAGTGCATCATTATCTCAGGGTAGAGGTAAGGGACAGATAAGGTAAGGGACAGGCAACAGTTTCCCATTTTATAGATCAAAACATATGACTCTGATTGATTCGGCGACTTTCCAACATTGACAATGCCATTTATTCCCAGAGAGAGGACTAATATTCTTCTCATGATATAACACTCCTAAGACGTTTTTCTCTTTGTGACAATAAGATGTCACATTTAGCATGGATTATGGGCTCAAACTCTGCCTTCTGTGAGACACATGCCCAACGTGTTTAATTCTGTCCTTTGTGCTCATCTTCGAGGCTCTGCACAAGATCCTGAAGAAGCCAAGAAAACGGGGAAACTAAGAAACCCTCTTTCACTGGAATCTCATTCTACTAAGGCAGCAGGCATGAAACAAGTAATTATTCTGAGGCACATTTAATCTACTTAGTATATGTGCATGCCTCTCCCAGGTGGTGCTAGTGGTAAAGAATTCGTCTGCAATGCTGGAGACTTCAGAGGAGCAAGTTCAATCCCTGGGTCAGGAAGATCCCCTGGAGGAGGAAATGGTGACCCACTCCAGTATTGTTTCTTGGGAAATCCCATGGACAAAGGAGCCTTGTGAGCTGTCAGGAAGCATTTAACAGGAGGCTACCTGTGTGCTGTTTTGGATCTGTCATGAATCCTCCATCCCTTATTAATTCCTCAATTTTCCAGAATTAAGTGGAGTAGCAAACTACTCCCTGGGGTTTAGGGATGTATGCATTTCCTTCATTAGTTTTTCCATATGGTGATAAGTAACTATTTACGACCCTCTTCCTTTTTATGAACCATACGGTAAAAGTGATTATTTACAACCCTCTCTCTTTCATATGGATGACCTCATGTTTCCTTGATAACTTGTAAGTTTTTATTTTATCTCTGCTGAAAATTGTTCCCTTGTAAGACAGTATAAATACCACACAATTTTGAATAAAACACCTTTGCT
The DNA here is from genome assembly GCF_032405125.1 of Capricornis sumatraensis. Lineage (NCBI taxonomy): Eukaryota > Metazoa > Chordata > Mammalia > Artiodactyla > Bovidae > Capricornis > Capricornis sumatraensis. The sequence goes on along the minus strand of NC_091089.1, from coordinate 7,226,420 downwards.
CCATCAGAGCTTGGGTCCCCGTGTCTTCTCTCTCTCTCTCTCCCTCTCTCTCTCTTTCTCTCTCTCTCTTTTTCAGACTAATTCTCTGGAGTGCAGAGGCCCTCTGGGTTCACTTTCCTGCCCGGGCTTCTGAGACCCTCTCAAGAAGGCACTCTGTGCCTTCACCCCATCGAGAGGGTGCCAGGTGCCTTCGTGAACAGTGCAAGCCCCGTGTCAGGAGCTTTATTGGTTTTCTGCGTAAACCAAGGAATATCAGCCTCTTTCTCTCTCCTTTACTTTCTTATCGTCGACTCCGGACCACCAGGTTCCAGTCCATTAAAGGACCTCAACAGCGGGCTACAGTCCATGGGGTGACAAAGAGTTGGATTGGAGAAGGAAATGGCAACCCACTCCAGTGTTCTTGCCTGGAGAATCCCAGGGAGTGGGGAGCCTGGTGGGCTTCCGTCTATGGGGTTGCACAGATTCGGACACGACTGAAGCAACTTAGCAGCAGCAGCAGCAGCAGAGCAACTTAGCAGGCAACACACACATGCATTCAATACATGCATTTTCTCTGCAAGAGGCATCCTATCCCTCCTGAGCTCTGGAACACCAGGCAGCACTTCAGCAGTACATCTGGAGGCCATTCAAAATGCAAAACCACCAACCAAAAGCACGAAAATGAGAAAAGCATGGCACTAAATAGAACAAGGAAAAGACATGCTTGTACAGAATAAGATCTGAAACAAGGCAGAGTGTAGCCTTGCGCATCCACAGCTGTGAATGTGAGTGTCAGGTTATTCAAACTTTCTACCCCTGCACATGCCCAAGAATGACTGCGAGCACACTGTGAGTACTGACTGGGGTGCTATGAATAAATTTTCTCAAGGAGGCAATTTCACATACAGAATCTGTGACAGGAGGGTCCACTGTACTCTGCTGTTGTTGGTTTTCCTCTAAGTGAAACTTGGAGACGTTTAGAAAGGGTTTGGGTAACACTGAGTTACACTAAATGACTGGAGGATTCTTGCTCCCAGAGGGACTGTAGAAAAGTGCAATACCAACAGAAAAACTGTACATAAAAAAACTAGTTATAACCATATATGGGCTATGATTCCTTAAACTGGGTTGATAGTCATAGAATCTGACTTGATTTATAAAAATATGTTACGTCTCACTCCCATTCTGCTGAAGTATATCCTTAAGGACAGAGGGAAAATAGACACTTTATTTTTAAAACCACAGGCAGATTGAGGCATTTGACATTGATAATTATAAAAGCATCTCAGTATCTCATAAAATATTGTGGTCATTATTAAGTACATCGATTATAATTATATGTGCCAAAAATGTCTCCTTGCTCATTTTTTATTCCAAAGTATCAAATTAATTGCTTGACACAAGAGCAAATTTCCTTTCAGTCTAGTATGATGGCTCAGGTTATATCATTTCACAACATTATTTAAAGCTGAAAAGATCCCAAATTAGGCCATTCATCTTTAACAAGAAGCAAAATATTTCTACCACACAGAGCAAAAACTGAATGCTGTTACTTGAGATGGAATTTTGAACTTCAATTTGATCAATTTATGCAACACTGGATAGTTTTAAATTTCAGAATCTCTCTCTATGTGCCTTAAACATCTATTGGCTTGGAGAAAATTAAGCTTTATTTAAAACTCTATCATGTTAAACCCTGAGTAACATCTCCCATTATTATTTTCTCATTTTACTTCTTAAACAACTGTTTTTCTTTTATTCCCCTTTCTTTCATTTCTTCCATCATTTCTTTTTCTGTTTCTTAAATAAATCCTTTTGAAACAAAGTAAATCTACCTGGCATATTATAAAAGACTGAAATTTTTATGTATATATGTGCATGCAATCTCACGAAGCACAGGCTTGTGCTTCTGGTCATAACACAAGCAAAATCCTAAGTTTAGGTTGTAATATGGCATTGGTAGGCTGGTTAAACTTGCTTTTAAACAATTTATTAATTTTTCACTTAACAGGGTCAATGCAAAAAGCTTGGAAATCATAGGTCATTTTGGTTTCATACAGCACGTGATTTTTAGTCAACCTAAAATATCTGTTTGTGATTACATTCTTTCTATAAATCAGCATTTAATAAGGACACTCTCACAAAAGCTTGCCTGAAAATCCAGTCTGACTAATTTGGCCTCTGTGTGTAGCTTAAAGTAAAACCTATTGTGTCCATAAGCATCTTGACCCTGGAGGAGACAGTCTGCCAGAATATTGTATTATAGCCCCACGCTTTTGTAAATGCCTCCCAGGCTGATGGAAAACAGAATCGAGCATCAGTGAATCATTTGCGGTCTAATGATTCTCTGAGGTGGTGGTTTTAGGATCCACTTTTGTCAGTGAAATCTGTCCTTTATTGATATGAAAGGATGTGTATCTTTGAAACTCAGCTTGCATTTAAATGAGGATGTAAAAACAATTAAGCACTGGGCTCTATCATTTCACACCCGCTTCTCCTGCGTGGCTAAAAATTGAACATCTTGAACCGCGTGGTGCCTGGAGTTGGGCCATGGAGCTTGGAAAGAGTCAGCAAGTCTGGGACTTGCCAATTACTCTCTCCTCCACATTGTGTCCCAGCAATTCTGCTTCCTCCTAGGGAAGGTTATTCTTGCTCAGAACATGATCATCCATAAAGTATAAGAGCCGGGATGCTCTCAACCACTTGAGATAAGGCCCACAGACACTTTTGAAGGACACATCATGCTGATCCTCAAAGGGCAAGATACGCAGATGGGAAGCAGGTGTGTAAATAATTAAAGTGTAAATATTGTGATGAGATAGTACTCACAGGAAACAGCTGCACTACCAGTTTCGAGGACTTGCTGAGCATTGCCTTGTGCCAGGCAGGGGGACCGCTTTCCTTTCTTCTACTTAGTCATCATGGTGACCCCTTGATACAGGTCCCATCATCCCTATTTTCATCAAAAGACAAAAGCAATTATAGATGTCTGTAAAAAGAACAGGGAAAATGGTGGGCTTGGAAGAAAGAGTGATAAACAGAAAAGAGAAATTTGTCATCCTGGACATTATTGTAAGGTGGCACTAGAGGTTCAGAACCCGCCTGCAAATGCAGGAGACATAAGAGATGTGGGTTCAACTCCTGGGTCAGGAAGATCCCCTGGAGGCGGAAATGGCACCCCACTCAAGAATTCTTGCCTGGAAAATCCCACAGAGAATCCTGTTGGGCCATGGTCCATGGGGCCACAAAGAGTTGGACACGGCTGCGAGCGACTGTGCACACAGCCTAGCACCCATCCCCACAGGGCCTCTGCTCATCACTAGATTCATTCCCATGAAGGGTCTTGTTCCCATTTTACGGATTGAAGACCGAGGTGTATGGAGGCTGGTGATTGTCCCAAACTCATAAAGTCTAAACACCTGGATTCAAATTCTAAAGTTCTGTTGCAGAATCCTGTGGGCTTTCCTTTGTCTGTGTTCTCTCCCGAGAAATCAGTCTCTCCCAGTCTCTCCTCTCCTCTGCCTATAGAGTTTGCGTGAATAGACTGAAAGGATATTTTTTAGGTGTATGGGATCTTTGTTCTCTGACCAGGGATCAACTCTGCAGCCCCTGCGTTGGGAACACGAGTCCCAACCACTGGACCGCCAGGGAAGTCCTTGAAAGGGATACTCCTGAAAACAAAAACACTGGGATGAAACTGTAGCAGTAAATCAATTGGCTATAAAATTTTAAATGGTTAGGCCTGACATATAATAAGATGAGAAAAGAGAGAGAGAGGAGGGAGGGATGATACTGGTCTAGACTGATTTAACTCAGCACAGAAACTGCTATCAGTATTTCTTACGAAGGGAAAAATTACCGGGAGGAAAATCCTTCAAACTCTGTAGAAATTTCCTAGAGGAAATGTCACTTTTAAATTCCGAGTGTGACTAAAAAAAATATGCTCCAACAGAAAAAAAGGGTTCTTGCTTGAAATTCTATGTTGTTCATATTCATAGGTGCATTCACACCATTATTAGAAGTGCAATTGCCGAATAAGATGTACTGTTCCAGTAACCTTCGATTTGAGGCTTCTCTATTCATTAGCTCCTCGCTGTCTGTAATTGGAAATGTGCTTCCAACCATCTGGCAGTGTGATTCACACCCTAACCTCTTTGGCAGGCCCCAGCCGACTTCTACGTGGGGTTTGTACCGGAGCCAGACGCTATCAAAGTTTCAAATGAGAACCACCATCAAAAGTGTCAAAGGGGATCATTATCAGTAGCCATTATTTAAATACAAAAAGTGTTGAGAGTATATTAGCAAAGACTCTTTTCAAAATGCAAAATCATTCCTTAGAGTGGATTCTGAACCAGGGTTGCAAGTAGAGAAGTAAGTGATTATTAGTAACCTGAGATGGTGAGTGATGCAAATGTTATAATGATTCAAATTTTATTTAAAAAATAATGAAAAATTCTGCTCGAAGTTATCTGATATAGTAAGGTCGAGCAGATCCCCTGGAGAATGGAATGGCAACTCACTCCAGTATTCTTTTGTGAGGAATTCCATGGACAGAGGAGTCTGATGGGCTATATACAGTTCAGGGGATCGCAAACAGTCAGACACAACTGAGCGACTAACATTATAATATGTGCTATTTATATGGAAATAGCTGCATGTGTGCCCATGTGTATGTACATGCATACATACATGTTGTGTATGTGATTACAAATAGGCACGTGTATATGTGTCTATTCCATCACAGTGGAAGAGTAATCAGAACATCCCTAGCAACGCTGGACCTAAGTGTGTTTGCGGTACAGTTCATACCTACCGAAGAATAAGAGTATAAGAAAGTATGCTATAAAAAAGAATATTAGAAAGCATACACTTGAAGAATATCCTTGAAGACGATTTACTGAAGAATATAGTTGACCTAGTAAGAGAAATGAAGTTATAATCACATCCAATTTTCCCAACAAATGTTTTGATATTAAACTATCCGTTTCTAATATTGCCTCTACAAAAGCTTAAAAAGCCAGAGACACATTATTTCACTGTCACCTGGAATGCAGGCTTATTACGAAGCTCAGCCAGTTGTTAAGTTGCCATTCAGGACTTGAAATAGGACCAGTACTTATAAATCTTTCATATTCATTAGGAAAATATGCACAGTCTCCGTTTGTGATGATTTCTTACTTATATTCAGTTGGCCAAGTTTGCTTATTTTATTGTTTAAAACATCTGCATTCTCTTTGACTGTGTCCCTCTGAAGCAGAGCAGGACCCTATGGTCCTTGCCACCACCCACCATCTCCTCTGCCTGCTTTTTGTCTGTGGAAACTTTAGCCAAAGAATAAGTTTAATCAGAGAAGCGAAAACATGCAGAAACAAAGGAAAACAGTCAAAGCAGACCAAGAATAATAATGCAGTCATTATAGTCAAGGAACTTTCGTTCCTTTCCAAGGGCTATAGATAGCATTCTGAGCCACCTCCTGTGAGCTGTCTTGTAGATACTGAAACTCTCACCAGGTGGAGGGAGTTTCCTCCACGAAGACTCGAGTATAGCCATGACATGAGCTGCTACCATTCCGAGAAGCGGCCTCTAGGAAACGGAAACAAACCGACCCCCACACAGCAGATTGACTGAACCTAAAGCCAAAGATGCTGCTGGTCAGAACACTGCATGGCCAGCCTGAAGATGACTATGTAGCCCCCTCCCTCTGTCTTCAAAAGCTCTTACCCTCTGATTGTTGGAAGGAGGCAGTTAGACTTTGGAGAGATGTCTGCCTTCCTCTACGCCTCATCGCTGGCATCCAAAATACAGTAAACTTTCCATTCCACCAACCTGGCCTCTTTATTGGCTTTTGAGTGGCAAATGACCGAACCCCGCTTTTGTAACATCTCCACTGGTTTTGTCTGGCTGAAGATGTGCTGACATCTCCAACTATGATTTTGAAGTGGCTTGGTTTTGCTTGTAGTTCTATCAATTTTTGTTTTGTATATTGGAGACTATACAATTAGAAGAATACAATATTCAAATTGTTTTATATTACTGGTGAAGTTGGATCTTTTGTCATCATATAGAGATGAGATTTTGTGTCCAGTTATTCTTTTTGCCTCAAAGCCTATTTTATCACACAGTGGCATATTACACTGACTTTCTTGTTCAATATTTTCTTGGTAATGTCTTATTTTGTTGTTTGGCTTTTAGTCTTTTTGTATTCTTATGTTTTAGATAGATCTCTTATAAATAATTTATAGTTAATTTTTTTCAGCCTGACTATACGGCTTGTTCTATATATCTTTTCTCTGTCTTCCCTTGCCATCTTTTAAATATCAAAAAGTTATTATACTTATGACTCAGTAGTGAAGAATCTGCCTGCCAATACAGGAGATACAGTTTCTATCCCTGGGTCATGAAGATCCCCTGGAGGAAGAAATGGCTACCCATTCTAGTATTCTTGCCTGGAGAATCTCTTGGACAGAGGGGATTTGTGGGTTACAGACCATGGGGTTGCCAAGAGTCAGACACAACTGAGCATCCATGCTTAATTCAGAAGTTACACACTCTTGTTTCTATCATATAAATCATAGACAGCTTTTTAATATATCAAAGTTTAATATTAATCAATACCTGTCCACTCCCCCAGGACAACACAAGAAACTGAGAACACTAATCCCATTTAACTTTTCCTGACTTTATTGATACAACTGGTGAAATATTTATATTTTAATTCAATATTTTTGCATGTGTTGGTATAGGGCATATATAGGAAATCCTTGCAATTTCTCTCAATTTTGTTGTGAACCTAAAACTGCTCTAAAAAAGAAAGTCTTGAAAAAAATGCAATTTTTACATAATGATGCCCTATTTCTCTCTAACATTTTGCAACTCATCTCATATAATCCAACACAAGGGCATATGTAACAATAAGAAACAGCGCATCACTCATATTCTAATGTACTAGCAGAGAGAAAAAGCAAATATGGTCTTTACATGTTAGAAAACCCTCATGCTGACAGATTTTAAACTACAGAATGCTTTTTTCATAAAAGACCTCTTATTTGTTCAGAAACAGTTGCCTTTTCCAAATGAATCCACCACAGAATTTGAGCAAACCCAGGAAGGCATAAACTTTTTTATTAAGGAGTAAAATTAGTTCAGCTGTGTATGGAGTAATCCTTGTTTAATTCACTTATTTTTTGGTTTAGTCACTAAGTAGTCTCTGACTCTTTGTGATCCATGGACTGTCTATAGGATTTCCAGACTCCTCGGTCCATGAGATTCTCCAGGCAAGAATACTGGAGTGGATTGCCATTTCCTTCTCCAAGAGATCTTTCCAACCCAGGGATCGAACCCAAATAACTGACAAAGGGCTTCTTTCGCACTGAGTCACCAGGGAAACCCTCTAATTCGCTAGGCTATTATTATGAATTAAATAAAACTTAAGTAAAAATGCATTGTAAGCTACAGGGTGATGATCGTATTGCACGATGTCGATTTCTTGGTTACAGCTATTATTTTGGGGTAAGTAAACAAAACTATCCTCGCCAAAAGAAAGGTTAAGGACACATTCTTAAGTTTTGATCTGTACAGATTTTCTACATGCATCAGACCCCTGGGGATATTAGCCTATTGCTGAAAATTGCCCCTCATATACCTATGTGCTTTCAACTGCAATAAGGAGAAAAACATTACAAGCTTTATGAAAAAATAAGTACAATCAAATGTCCTTTTCATTAAATAGTCAATCAAGTGTGTTAGAACTGCCAGCAGTGATGGATGAGAAACATACCAAATCACCACAGGCTTTATTGGAAGAGTCACTGAATTTAGCTCTAGAGCAAAATGAAATGTTTTAGTGCTGAAAGAAAATACATGTATTACTGCTCATAATGTTTATAAACTGATATTTTGCTATACTCTTCACCAATCATTTTTTTCCTTTGGTTTTAAAAACATGAAAGATAGAATCACTGTTTAAATTTAGGAAACACAATTATAGAAAGATATCATTCCCTCGTGTACCCTCAACAGTCTCCCGAGTGCAATTCTTGCTGAGCGCTGAAGAGTTGATGCTTTCGAACTGTGATGCTGGAGAAGACTCTTGGGAGTCCCTCGAATAGTGAGGAGATCAAACCTAGAGTCCATCCTAAAGGAAATCAACCCTGAAAATTCACTGGAAGGACTGATGCTGAAGCTGAAGCTCCAATACTATGGTCACATGATGCAAAGAGCTGACTCATTGGAAAAGACCTTGATGCTGGGAAAATTGAAGGCAGGAGGAAAAGGGGACAGAGGATGAGATGGCTGGATGGTATCACTGACTCAATGGACATGAGTTTGAGCAAACTCTGGGAGATGGTAAAGGACAGGGAAGCCTGGCATGCTGCAGTCCATGGGGTTGCAAATAGTTGGACACGACTGAGAGACTGAACAACAACAAAATGCAATACAACATTTTGCAATGAATGTTACATACCCAACACAAGGATAAATGCAAGGATAAGAAGTGATGGATTTATAACCGATAGTTCCATAATTGGGAGTGCCCCAGTTAGGGTGGCCGAATTTAGTCAATGCAAGCATATAATACTAAATTAATTCAAATTTCAGAAAAAAAAATTTAGACGTGTGTCTAAATATTGCAAATATAGCTCATGCAATGTTTGGGTTATAGTTCTACTAAAAACTTATTTATATGTGTATCTGAAATTCAAATTTAACTAGGTCTCCTTTATTTTATCTAATAACCGTAATCCCCAGTGAATTCAAGTATTTAGTTAAATATATATATATGATTCCACTTTGAGAAGAAATAGATGGTTCACCGAATGAGGAAAGTCTGGAATGTTTGGTCAAATGATCACAAAGCAGACGAAGCAAAACGTCATAAAATTCACTATCCACTGACATAGATGAGCATGGAACATAGTCCAGTTTTAGGAGAGACTATCAGTCCAACATTGAAGGTTTATGTTCTGTGCTCCACCACTCACTAGGGGGATAATGTGGGACAATTACATCATCTTTCTTCACTTGTTGTGTCATCATTAATGTGGGAAAAATCATAATAATTAATACTTTGTCATTGTTATTACCATAAAATTGTTCAAATGCAATAGCTATGATATAAGTTATTGTTCTATTTCTTTTATTTTCATCTTGGTGACTGAAGGAAGGCTCTGATTATTCCAAAATATCTCTATTACTAAATTTCATTTAAATTTATGTCACTAGAAATGTTACTGCCTATAAAAGCCTTAGTCCTTTTTGAAAATGGAAGTAGTCAATGCAATCTGATAACCCTTGGAGTTGTCTACACCTTTTTTTTTTTTTTTGGCCACACCTCAAGCAGCATGCACAATATCCCCAACCAGGGATCAAACTCATGCCCTCTGCGGTGGAAGCACAAAGTCTTAGCCACTGAACCAGCAGGGAAGTCCCTGTCTATATTTTAGTGGAGAAGAAACTTACAAGACAGTTCAGGCTGCTCTAGGAAATGTCATCATTTTACAGAATCCTTAGGCAAGAAGGGGAGCCCAGATGGAGAGAGATGACTGGAGAAAGATAAGGTTAAGCGATCTTTCAATTCCCACCTGATCTACTCTTTCTGGGACCATTGAGGTGTCTGCCTAGACAACAAAGTGACTTCTCAGCACAATTTTCTCCTGTGAAAGCGGTAACCCATTTGAAGCAAGACCTGGATAAGAGACTCACTTCTGCCTGGCCCAGGTGAGGAGCCTGAGTTTTAAAACCACGTGATGTGGTGCCCTGAACCTTTATAGCAATTTCAAGGCAGCCTAAGATTTCCTTCCATCTTATCAGAACTTTATACAATCCTTGGGCTGAGTGTCTAGCAAAGTTTTTAGGATTAGTGGTATATTAACATGCTGAGCAGCTCTTGTGACCAGGAGAACTGAGGGAAAAAGGAAAGACTTTTAAGAAATAAAGGTACAGGTTACAACATGGGTTACCTGTAATTTTCTTTCTGAGATATACATAAAATATTGTGACTCTTCTTCTTAATACTTCTGGGTGTGTGTGTGTGTGTGAATGGAATTCTTAACACTATAGGGCCAATGGTTCCAAGTATAGAGTTACATCTGAAAGTGCAACATTCCTGCAACATCAAAAGATTTTGTTCAGACAGTATAAAGTAGCCAGAATTAGGAAAGAAAATAAAGGCTAAGGCATATGAATTTTGTTTTTCTAAAGCCGAAGAACCTAACATAAGACCCTAAAGTGCTGTGTTCTATGTGTGTGCTATGCTTAGTCTCATAGTCATGTCCAACTCTTTGTGACCCCATGGACTCTAGTTTGCCATGTTCCTCTGTCCATGGGATTCTCCAGGCAAGAATACTGGAGAGGGTTGCCATGACCTCCTCCAGGAGATCTCCCCAACCCAGGGATCAAACCCAGGTCTCCCATGTTGCAGGCAGATTCTTTACTGCCTGAGACACCAGGAAAGCCCATGAATACTGGAGTGGGTAACCTATCCCTTCTCCAGGGGATCTTCCTGGCCCAGGAATTGAACTCGGGTCTTTTGCACCTCAGATGGATTCTTTACCAGCTGAACTACCAGAGAAGCCCCATTACATTCTACAGGTAAGATATAATGAGTGTAACTTTCACTTCTTGGTCTTTATGGCGTGTGAGTTTTAAAAATACCTTTTCTAACCAATATCTATCTTCATACAACTTTGGAGAAATGAAATTGAAATATGTATTCTCTACATATAAGTTGTATTGGTTTGAATATTTTGATAAGGTGTATTACTAAGCTTTGCTGTGGTAATGATTTCATAACTTCAAAACATTATGGTGTATACCTTAAATACATACAATTTAAGTTTGTCAATTACACCTCAATAAAGCCAGAAAAAAATAAATGTACTGGATTTTGAGAAGCAATTTGAATTTAAATAAATCCAATCGGGTCACAAAGAGTCAAACACGACTTAGCAACTACACAATGACATTAAATATTGGCATGACAACAGTTTGTAAGAAATGTTTTGCTAGGTATGAAGCTATACTTCAGTAAATTGTTATGTAAAATATAAAATATATGTAATCTGTTGTCATCTTGTCTATTCTAATTAGACAGTAAGAACCACACAGAACAGGACACTTAGCCCATTCCTGTGTTCACAGTGGGATATTTAAAGGATTCATTTAATCTTTAGATAATTATTCCTTTGACTTTTGAAGTAACTAATTAGGTAAAATTTTAGCAACATACACTTTTCATTTTACAGGCAAACAATTATGGATTCCAACTGGGATTCGCCTTTGAAAGTAAATTCTGTCTACAAGATAACTTGAATGCATGCTGTATGAGACAGATAATCTTCAGCAGTGTGTTTATGGGAAAATTACTGGAGCGTATCAGAGATAGGCATATCCATAGTTATTCTTTTATTAAAAATTCTCTTTATGGCTTTAAAAAACTAGCAAATGAGAGATGAATATTTCTTTACAAAGATGTAATTTTTAAAGTAGTGTACAAATAGAGGGTGTTATTTTGTATCTAGTGGGAAAGTCAACGTGGAAGTTGCATGATTTTGTCCCTTTCCATAAGAAATAGGACAGCTAGGATACTTCCTCCAGAAATCACACCTTTATTAGAGCATCCAGTTGATAGCTATTTGAGCTCTCTGCAAATAGAAACATACAGCAAGGCTGGAAAGTGAGTGCCTTTTGATTGACAATTCACACTGAATTTCTGTCTGCTTCCTATTTTGAAAGTAGAGTTGTATTGTCTTTTTTTCCCCATTTCCATCCCATTCTGACCCATTTATTACTACATTATTTCTGAGAAATTCAATTTCCCTTTTCTTATCTGCTTAGACAGCCTTGGTTAGTAGGGTTAAATAAAAACTGCTTCTTTTTTCCCTCTCCCCCAGCAAAGGGCTCTGCTGTAGTAGTAGATTATATGGCAGCTGACAGCTCATGTCAATGGGAAGCACTTTGCTATACCATGGTAGTATTTTTCAATAAACTTTACAGCAAAAAAATACATTTCCAAGTATAGGACTGTAACATCATGACTGTTTTATTTTTTACTTTATTTCAATAAATTTTTGTTTTAAATTCAAGTTATATATGACTATATAATTTGAAAAGAAATCATCCAAAGGTAGATAAGATTTTGAAAAAATCACAAAATCCTAAATATACTGTGTTTAGTAGAAAATATTTAATAACAGTTTGAAAGTGTGAAAGCGTTAGTCACTCAGTTGTGTCCAGCTTTTTGCAACCCCTTGGATGATGTACTGCCATATTCCTCTGTCCATGGAATTCTCCGGGCAAAAATACTGGAGTGGGTAGCCATTCCTTTCTTCAGGGGATCTTCCCAACGCCCAGGGATAGAACTTGCATCTCCTGCACTGCAGATAGACTCTTTACCATCTGAACCACCAGGGAAGTCCTAATATACCATAGTTTAAACCATTTTTAGTGTTTGCTGATAGCTAACATCCCAACTTGATGGAAGTGAAGCTGCTCAGTCATGTCCAACTCTTTGCGTCCACATGGACTGTAGCCTACCAGGCTTCTCCATCCATGGGATTTTCCAGGCAAGAGTACTGGAGTGGATTGCCATTTCCTTCTCCAAGGGATCTTCCCAACCCAGGGCTCGAAACCGGGTCTTCCGAATTGCAGGCAGAAGCTTTACCATCTGAGCCACCTGATAACTGAATGTTATTACTTTTCTTTATTTTTAATGAATGTGAGCAATTTTATTTTTAAAATTTTTTGATTCCTATTGGAGTGTAGTTGATTTACAATGCTGTGTTAATTTCAGGTGTACAGAAAAGTGATTCATATATATTATATATATGCATATATATATCTATTCTTTTTCAGATTCTTTCCCCATATAGGTTATGGCAGAATATTGTATAGAGTTCCTTGGGCTCTAGAGTAGATTCTTGGTGATTATCTGTTTGATATATAGTGGTTTAGTTGCTCAGTCATGTCTCTTTGCGAACCCATGGAATGTAGCCCAACAGGCTCCTCTGTCCATGGGATTTCCCAGGGAAGAATCGTGGTGTGGGCTGCCATTTCCTTCTCCAGGGGATCTTCCTGACCCAGGGATCAAACCTGGATATCCTGCATTGGCAGGAAGATTTTTACCACTGAGCCACAGTATATGTTAATCTCAAAGTCCTGGTGTATCCCCCATGGCACTTTCCCTTCAGTAATCATCAGTTTGTTTTCACATTCTGTGAGTCTGTTTCTGTTATGCGTCTGCTCTGTATCTGTTGTATCTGTATATATGCATTTGTATAATTTTTTTAGATTCCACTTATAAGTGATATTATAAGACATTGTCTTTTTCTGATTTACTTCACTTAGTATGATAATCTCTACAAATGACATTATTTTGTTTTTATGGCTGAGTAATATTCCATTGTATATTTGTTATTATATTTCTAATTCTCCATTTTAGCAAACTAAAATGGACAGGAATGGGTGAGTTTAACTCAGATGACCATTGTGTGTGTGGTGTTGGAGAAGACTCTTGAGAGTCCCTTGGACTGCAAGGAGATCCAACCAGTCCATTCTGAAGGAGATCAGCCCTGGGATTTCTTTGGAAAGAATGATGCTAAAGCTGAAACTCCAGTACTTTGGCCACCTCATGCAAAGAGTTGACTCATTGGAAAAGACTCTGATGCTGGGAGGGATTGGGGGCAGGAGGAGAAGGGGACAACAGAGGATGAGATGGCTGGATGGCATCACTGACTCAATGGATGTGAGTTTGAGTGAACTCTGGATGATGGGGATGGACAGGGAGGCTTGGCATGCTGCGATTCATGGAGTCACAAAGAGTCAGACACGACTGAGCGACTGAACTGAACTGATGGACAAGAATTCCTTAGAAGAAATGAAGTAGCCATCATAGTCAACAAAAGAGTCTAAAGTTCAGTACTTGGATGCAGTCTCAAAAATGACAGAATGATCTCTGTTCGTTTCCAAGGCAAACCATTCAATATTGCAGTAATCCAAGTCTATACTCCTACCAATAATGCTGAAGAATCTGAAGTTGAATGGTTCTATGAAGACCTACAAGACCTTCTAGAACGAACACCCCCAAAAAGATGTCCTTTTTATTATAAGGGAATTGGAATGCAAAAGTTGAAAGGCAAGAAATACCTGGAGTAATGGGAAAATTTGGCCTTGGAGTACAGAATGAAGCAGTGCAAAGGCTAATAGAGTCTTACCAAGAGAACGCACTGATCATAGAGAACACCCTCTTTCAACAACATAAGAGAAGACTCTACACAGGGACATCACCAGATGGTCAATACTGAAATCAGATTGATTATATTCTTTGCAACCAAAGAGGGAGAAGCTCTATACAGTCAGCAAAAACAAGACAGGAGCTAACTGTGGCTCAGATCATGAACTCCTTATTGCCAAATTCAGACTGGAATTTAAGAAAGTAGGGAAAACCACTAGACCATTCAAGTATGACCTAAATCAAATTGCTTACGACTATACAGTGGAAGTGACAAATAGATTCAAGGGATTATATCTGACAGACAGAGTGCCCGAAGAACTAGGGATAGAGGTTCATGACATTGTACAAGAGGCAGGGAGCAAGACTATCCCCAAGAAAAAGAAATGCAGAAAGGCAAAATGGTTGTCTGAGAAGGCTTTAAAAACAGCTGTGAAAAGAAGAGAAGCAAAAGGCAAAGGAGAAAAGGAAATATATACCCATTTGAATGCAGAGTTCCAAAGAATAGCAAGGGGAGATAAGAAAGCCTTGATCAGTGATGAATGCAAATAAATGGAGGAAAACAATAGAATGGGAAAGACTAGAGATCTCTTCAAGAAATTTAGATACCAAGGGAAATTTTCATGCAAAGATGGGCTCAATAAAGGACAGAAATGGAACAGAAGCAGAAGATATTAAGAAGAGGTGGCAATAATAAACAGAAGAACTATACAAAAAAAGATCTTCATGACCCAAATAATCACGATGGTGTGATCACTCACCTAGAGCCAGACATCTTGGAATTCAAAGCCAAGTGGGCCTTAGGAAGCATCACTACCAACAAAGCTAGTGGAGGTGATGGGATTCCAGTTGAGCTATTTCAAGTCCTAAAAGATGATGCCATCAAAGCGCTGCACTCAATGTGCCAGCAAATTTGAAAAACTCAGCAGTGGCCACAGGACTGGAAAAGGTCAGTTTTCATTCCAATCCCACAGAAAGGCAATGCCAAAAAATGCTCTTGCTACCACACAATTGTACTCATCTCACACACTAGCAAAGTAATGCTCAAAATTCTCCAAGCCAGGCTTCAACAATATGCGAACTGTGAACTTCCAGATGTTCAAGCTGGTTTTAGAAAAGGCAGAGGAACCAGAGATCAAATTGCCAACATCTGCTGGCTCATAAAAAAAGCAAGAGAGTTCCAGAAAAACATCTATTTCTGCTTTATTGACTATACCAAAGACTTCATTTGTGTGGATCACAATAAACTGTGGAAAATTCTGAAAGAGATGGGAATACGAAACCACCTGACCTGCCTCCTGAGAAATCTGTATGCAGGTCAGGAAGCAACAGTTAGAACTGGACATGGAACAACAGACTGGTTCCAAATAGGGAAAGGAGTATGTCAAAGCTGTATATGCAGAGTACATCATGAGAAATGCTGGACTGAATGAAGCAAAAGCTGGATCAAGATTGCCAGGAGAAATATCAATAACCTCAGATATGTAGATGACACTACCTTTATGGCAGAAAGTGAAAAAGAACTAAACACCCTCTTGATGACAGTGAAAGAGGAGAGTGAAAAAGTTGGTTTAAGACTCAACAATCAGAACACTAAGATCATGGCATCTGGTCCCATCACTTCATGCCAAATAAATGGGGAAACAGTGAAAACAGTGACAGACTTTGTTTTGGGGGCTCCAAAATCACTGGAGATGGTGACTGCAGTCATGAAATTAAAAGACACTTGCTCCTTGGGAGAAAAGCAATGACCAAACTAGACAGCATATTAAAAAGCAGAGACATCACTTTGCCAACAAAAGTTCCTCTAGTCAAAGATATGGTTTTTGAAGTAGTAGTCACATATGGATGTGAGAGATGTGAAAGTTGAGCACCAAAGAAATAATGCTTTTGAACTGTGGTGTTGGAGAAGACTCTTGAAAGTCCCTTGGAATGCAAGGAGATCCAACCAGTCAATCCTAAAGGAAATCAGTCCTAAATATTCATTGGAAGGACTGATGCTGAAGCTGAAACTCTAATACTTTGGCCACCTGATGCAAAGAACTGACTCGTTTGAAAAGACCCTGATGCTGGGAAAGATTGGAGGCGAGAGGAGAAGGGGAAGACAGAGGATAAGATGGTTGGATGGCATCGCTGACTCAATGGACGTGAGTTTGAATAGACTCCAGGAGTTGGTGATGGACAGGGAGGCCTGGCATGCTGCAGTCCATAGGGTGGCAAAGAGTCAGACACGACTGAGCAACTGAACTGAACTGAACTGAATCCTGCATTACACCCTCTATTCTCTAGTACTCCTGAAACATGTGCAACATCTCAGGGAAATAACCATCAGTGAGCTATTTAGCCAGGATTTCACATTGTCCAATCTCACTCCTCATCGGACAGCAACTGAAGCTGGGAGACTCAATTTTTACTTATGATGGTGATGTTGGTTCAGATGCCTGGGCTAAGGCTGAAACTCAGAAACACACTTTATCCAAATACACACAGACTTGATTAAGGGTTTTTAAGCACCTGCACAATATCTGACACACAATAGAGTTAGTATCTATGAATGATGAATGAATTACTTAATAAATATGATGAAATATGAACACATATGCTTCACATTGAAAATTCAGGATATTGATTATTAATGCATTCACCAAATGAACTTGATTGAATTCTGACTTTGTGCAAATCATTGTCTTTGGCAACAAAACCTTTTATTCTATTAAGTAAAACATACTGCTTCAGAAACTGATTCAGTTATTTTTCAATTTAAGAAATTTAGTGTACATGTGCAAAACTGTTGATAAATGAGATTGAAAGATTTTATTTTGAGTGAGTTGCAAGTGCTGACATTTTTTCCTTCTGTGTTGTTCTCAAAGCCTTCCTGGGGCTTCCCAGGTGGCTCAGTAGTAAAGAATCCGCTGCCAATGCAGGGACCATGGGTTCGATCCCTGGGTCAGGAAGATCCCCTGGAGGAGGAAACGACAACTTGCTCTAGTATTCTTGCCTGGAAAATCCCATGGACAGAGGCGCCTGCCAGGCTACAGCTCATAGGATTGCAAAGGGTAGAACAAGACTGAGCGACAAAGCACACACAATTGGACATTACTAAAGTCAAGATCAGAAAATGGATTTGACTTGATTAGAATAAAACTGGAAGTTTAGGGTGGGAACAGCTCTTCTTCCCTCTAGTGTGCCCACTGTAAGTTTATAGAGAGGCAGAAAGGAACCAGGAAGTAACCTCAGGTGGAGACATTGTCTGTGTGTTTGCACTCCCCCCACAAGTCTGCCATCAATCTCAGAAGTATCACAGTTCACTTCACCTTTCTCTCATCCCTCCCATGACACTTAAAATGTGCACTTACCACAAGATTTAAAATTGTCATCATTATTCTTCCAATAAAATTAAGTTATAACCTGGAGAGAACAGTCATTTAAAATGTAAACTATATTAATAATTGACACCAATAAAAATTAGAAATAATGATTATGTTTATTTACATAACTATTTAGGTTGTATCTTAATAGTTGGCAATTATGCCATAATTATGCTTCATTCATTTTATTCATGATAATGTCACCTTAATTCTGAACCTCACAAATCCTAATGTATAGTTTGCTGCTGCTGCTAAGTCACATCAGTCGTGTCCAACTCTTTGCGACCCCATAGACGGCAGCCCACCAGGCTCCGCTGTCCCTAGGATTCTCCAGGCAAGAACACTGGAGTGGGTTGCCATTTTCTTCTCCAGTGCATGAAAGTGAAAAGTGAAAGTGAAGTCGCTCAGTCATGTCTGACTCTTAGAAACCCCATGGACTATAGCCCACCAGGCTCCTCCATCCATGGGATTCTCCAGTCAAGAATACTGGAGTGTGGTGCCAATGCCTTCTCCTAATGTATAGTTTAACGAAGCACAAAATGCATTTTTTATCTTTCAGACGGTTGATCCAGGTTCAACCCCTGGGTTGGGAAGATTCTGTGGAGAAGACAATGGCAGCCCACTCCAGTATTCTTGCCTTGGAGAATCCCATGGACAGAGGAGCCTGGTGGGCTACAGTCCATGGGGTTGCAAAGAGCTGGACGCAATTGAGTGACTAAACCACCACCATCACCAGAACAGAAGAAACAGGCATATGAAACAAAGTTATTTAAAAGGTTAAAAATAATAAGGCACAAACTTTAGTAAAATACATTATCTAACATCCTCAGCTAAGTAGATATAAATTCATTTCCACCATGAGACACTCTTTTTATGAGTAAATGCATTAAGCTCTGACTTGGATTACTTATGGCTGCATGGTTTGGTTATAGCTCAGGTGAGTCTATGAAAGGAAAATGCCGTGGAACACTTCTGTAGCCAATATGTCCAGTTAAAAGTTTGGATCATCTGGATAAATGTAATTTTTTAAAAAACAAGTAAAAGTACACTTTAGTTTCAGGAAGATGGATTTCGTCTGTGTCACTTCTACATTTACCTTGATTTTTTCATTTATTCTACTCTCTATAGAGCACAAAATTCCCATCCTAAAGTTTGTCAACTCAATTCCTATGATTCACGGGCTTGGAAAATGACAGAATTCAACGTGATTTATCTGATGCTTGGCTCTTAAAAATACACAGCCTTGAAACCCTGTTTCTGCCAAGGATATACAAAGACAGAGAGTTTCTTACCCTTACAGTTTCTTATCCTAACTGTAAGAAATGATCATTTTTCTTGATCCTATCAGAAAGGTGGAGGAGAGCAACCAGGTCACCTGAAATTCAAGGGAAGACAGTCCCCTGCGATGAGAGAGAGGACTCATGAGAGAGAGGACTGGTGAACCGGGGCATGTGCACACCCGTGCTTGGGAGGACGAGGAGAAAACCCACGGTGTGAAAGGACCACCTAAATTTGAATGAACTGGTACAGGCTGAGTGTAGGATAAAGGCACAGTGGAGAGACAGTGGAAAGCCCAGACATGAGGCGGGATTCCCACTCGCCCTCAGAGTGCACGGATGCAGCGGGTCCCTGTGGATAGAGGGGCCGACTGGACAGGGCCTCCTGGACCCGGGCAGGGACGGGGTAGCGGGCGCCACCCGTGCAAGCAGAGCCCTGGAGGTGCGGATGCAGGCGGAACAGATCCTCGACCCCCACAGGAGGTGGGCAGCCACCGAGGAGGATAGAGTTGGGGATGCGGAGCCCTGACAACTTCCTGACCTCGTCTTCTTCCAAGTGGGGTGAGGAGCGGGCAGAGCCTCTCTCCCAGAGACCACAGGCTTTGACTGGAGGAAGAATGCGCTTTTCTTCACCTGGCAGGGAGCCGGCAACTGTCTTGTGGCTGGAGTAGGAAAAACAAAACGCAAACAAACTCCCCAAGCTGCAGGAGGGTCAGAAGCACTCTGGTACCTGGGATTCTGGCAGCAGGAGAAGGTGATGACCACGGGCAATGGGGAGGACGCACCGCCCCTGGGAGAGACCCAGCAGAGTCACCACCGTTTCACCTCCACAGCAAGCAGAGGCAGGGAAGAGAAGAAAGACACACACACACACACACATACACACACACATACACACATATACACACACACACATACACACCACGGAGCCCGTCTTAAACCCCTGCACAGTCAGGACAATAACGAACTCCCAAACACCCCACCACCAGCCTAAAAGTCTACAGATGAGAGATAAATAAGAACTTGGAGAAAAGAAACCACTCCTTACTGGAGCCATGCAGAAAATGCTAAGGGCTACAGGAAGAAGAGAAACACTTAGACAAACCCGTAGGGCCACAGCCTCCTCGCTAATCAGAGCACAGAAGCAGTGACCCGAGAGGACTTGGAAGATTCTGATGCCAGGAGCCTAACGGAGCAACCATAAACCTCTCATCTAGCCCAGATCCTGACCACCTTCAATGCAAACAGAAGGCATGCTCATTTCTAGGCGTAAACACTATTCATCTCAGTCTCTGATATTCTTCATATGATATTCAATATTCAGCCAGAAATTGGGAGATACAACAAAGAAGCAAAGAGAAACAACCCATTGTCAAAACAAAACAGTGAACAGATGTGGAAATGGTCCAGATGTTGAAACTCTCGGACTGAGAAGTTAAAATTAATATGACAAATATATTGCTTAATCTAGTGAAATAGATGGACATCACAGAGGAACAGATGGCAGATTTCAGCCGAGGAGCAGACATAAGCAAAGTAGAAGGCAAATGCTTGAGATGACGCATTCCTTTGACATCTTCATCACCAAACCTGACCCAGCTGAGATGAGAGTCAGTGAACCTGCAACTAAATCAAGAAAAAAACACCCAAACTAAGACCCAAAAGAGGAACAAAAAGCACAATGAAGAATAGGGGAAGAGTGCCGGGACACTAAAGAAAGACAAATCTAGGTTCCAGAAGGAGAAGAGGGTGAGAGAATGGGCAGAAAAAAATAGTGAAGAGATAATGGCAGAGATACTTCATATGTAATGACAAATGGCAAGCCACAAATCAAAAGTAGCTCAGAGACCTGCTCAAGCAGGGTAAATACCCCACAAATAGATAAATAAAAGCTAAGAATCCAAGATAAAAATTATAATGAAAAAAGTCTTTTGATCTTGTTTGTCTGGAGAACCCTGACAGCATAACACTTAAATTAGAAACAATTCAAGTCTCAAAGCATATTTTTTTGGAATGATTAGAAAATACCAAATATCCAATGCCCTAGGTATTTAGGCATTCAGTTTTTTTTAATGAGTATACAGGACCTGACATTAGTCTTAGCTTGTGAGATGCAGAATATCATAGTTGATAGATATGTGGGCTCTAAAAACAGATTTACCGCCTTTAATCACTGCTCCAAAATGTCCACTTCACGTGTTCATGAGCAAGTTTTATGATTTATCTGTACCTCCTTTTCTTCTGTGAAATGGGATAACATGAGAACTCATTTCATAAGATTGTTACATTGAATGACTCCAAATATAAAGTCCTTCAAGTAGTGCCTGGCACATAGACAACACTAAAAATTGTTAACTATAATACATATTACTTATCACATTCACTGATATTTGTTTAGCAGGTATCAATGAGTTTCCTTTATTTAAATGAATATATTATAATATATAATATTATACAATAATATTATAATAATATATAATGTTATGTAATATTTGATCAATACCACCCAGTACCTTTAGGAAAACTGATGCTCCTCTTTTTAGCAGCTTCTGATATCAGGGGGAAACATACATTTAGAAAATAAACCCTCTCTCTGAGTATTTATATCTTCCTGCAGGTATTTTACTAACCCATAATGTAATTTGAGCATAAAGTCATAAAGGTGACTCTTACACTGTCTTCCAACTTTGAGCTTTGTTTTGCTTAACTTCAGAAGTAATTACTTTCAACAATCACTCTGATTTGATTCTATCTCCCTAAAAATGTTCCAGGGTCATTTTAAAATTGTGTACAATTCTAATTTTACAATGCTTTATAACAGTGCTGAGAAATGCACTTCATCTTAGGAAATTACCAAGTTCTTTAAAAGGATACCCACTTAACAATTACAAACATAACAATGCAAGGAGAATCTTCAAAGAATAATTCTACGGTAATTGTGAGGTATGGAATGATGCCCTGTATAAAACGTGAGACGACCTCCAGATCCTGGCATCTATGCCTGGATCTCATATATCTAGCTACCTGTCCTTCTAGGAGTCCACTCCTTTACTCCCACTTTCTAATTACGTAAAAAGACTTTGCTAATTTTCACAAATTTCTTCTTTCCAGCATCGTGAGGGGCCAAAGCACTTCAGGGCATTTTATAACTTATAAACTATGATTCAAAAACAATACCTTATTTTGAATCACTCTATAAAACAGAGAAGCATCTATTTCTGATATTGTTTAGGCTTTTGTGATGATGGGAAAATCCCAGATGGCAAAGCCGTCTTTGAGCCAAGAACTGAGGGTTTGTCCATTTAAGGCATCCCAGAATTTCAAGTTTAAGAGTTATTTCAATAAAGCGGAAGTTCCAAGGGTTCCGGTTCTGAAGTTCTTACTTTGTCTTCATAAAGAAATCTAATGGGTTTAGCCCCAGTTGGAATATGAAAATCTCTAAATCCATTTATTTTTACCAGTAAGTGGTGGCTCCATTTGGGGAAGTTTCAGAAGGAGCTTACATCCATCAGTCTTGTGCTGGGTACGTTCTCTGATTTGGATCCCTGCCTTCACTTGTTCTGTGCTGGGTAACAGGAAGGGAGGGAGACTGATTACAGAGTTGTAACTCAATCTGTAGATTGTGGTGATGTTTATGATATTATCAGTACCTCGAGATTAAATTGTAGTTTGCAATCTTTCTTCCTTCCTTTTGCCCATTTGTTTTCCTAACATAGGAGAATAAACCTCATAGTTTTGTAAGCACATAGTAAAATGAAAAGAATTGCATCCTAAAGTTTCTGAACGATGTAGCATTGTTACGGGTAATTAAGCCACTTTTTTTTAAGGAAGCTGATAAATTATTGGAACATAAAATAAAAACACTAGAACTGTCATGAGAGTGATTTACTCTCACAAAAATTTTAAGCTCTGTTGGAACTGTGCTAAGACATGGAGCAATGATGACTTCTAACAGCTCAGAGCAGCTTTCGCTGCACAAGTGTGTGTGTATGTGTGTGCTAAGCCACTTCAGTTGTGTCTGAGTCTTTGCGACCTCCATGGACTGTTGCCCGCCAGGCTCCTGTGTCCATAGGATTTTTCCAGCTAGAATATTGATTGGAGTGGTTTGTCATTTCCTTCTCCAGGAGATCTTCCTGACCTAGGGATTAAACCCTCATCTCTTGTGTCTCCTGCTTTGACAGGCAGGTTCTTTACCACTAGCACCACCTGGGAAGCACAAGTGTAACTCCTGGCTCAGACAGTAAAGAATCCACCTGCAATTCAGGAGACCCAGGTTCGATCCCTGGGTTGGGAAGATCCCCTGGAGAAAGGCATGACAACCCACTCTGGTATTTTGGCCTGGAGAATCCCTGTGGACAGAGGAGCCTGGCTGGCTACAGTCCATAGGGTCGCAAACAGTTAGGCACGACTAAGCACGGCACAACAATACTCCACAGTCTCTGTAAATGTGAAGCTCTTCATTTGCACCCTGAGCATCTAGAATCCTAGAGGCTCTGTGGGGCTGTCCTTGCTCCTTGGCTTGCTCACTTGCAAATGAGGAAGCTGAGAACAAGAACCGTTGATGAGATTGTGCAAGGTGATCTTAAATCTCCTAGCTGTTTTGTTACTACGTGTAGAGACTAACCTGACTGATTTCTATTTAATAGAATTGGGTAGAATGCTGCTGCTGCTGCTAAGTCGCTTCAGTCATGTCCGACTCTGTGCAACCCCATAGACGGCAGCCCACCAGGCTCCCCCGTCCCTGGGATTCTCCCAGCGAGAACACTGGAGGGGGTTGCCATTTCCTGTAGAATACTATTCCTCAAAATCTAATGTGCCTAAGAATTGACAGAAGCTCTTTTTCAAATTATACCCCACCTCAGAAGAGGGGCTCAGGTGTCTACATATTCAGCCAGCATATTAACAAGTGATTCCAACATACACATTTGGACCAACATGAGTGTAGATGTATAGCATTTAATCAAAATATCACAAATGAAGGATTGAAGTAGTTCTCAAGTCTCTCCCCATTAGTAACCAGAAAAAATATGATAGAGGAGGATAAAAATCTATGCCTTCTGATTCTAAGCACTGTTTTTGAAGTACTCAGTGCTATTCTAAAAGATAAAAATCTATTTCTTTGCTGAGTCAAATACATCTAAATGAATTGACTTGTTTCCCACACTCTTTGGAAATGTTTCTGCATATTCTTTTGGTATTACAACTGCTTTAATATGTGTCTTTATTTGAATTTCTTTTTATCTTTTTAAATGAAAATACTGAACCATCCATATATCCTCATATTTATCATATATACTTGTGTGTGTGTTAGTCGCTCAGTCGTGTCCTATGCTTTGTCCGACCCCATAGACTGTAGCTTGCCAGGTAATTCTGTTCATAGAATTCTCCAGGCAAGAACACTGGGGTGAGTTGCCATTTCCTACTTTACTAGTAATAGAGTCTGAAACTGAGTCACTCAGTTGTGTCCAACCCTTTGCGACCCCATGGACTCTACAGTTCATGGAATTCTCCAGGCCAGAACACTGGAGTGGGTAGCTGTTTCCTTCTCCACGAGATCTTCCCAACCCAGGGATCGAACCCAAGTCTCCTGCCTTGTAGGCATATTCTTTATCAGCTGAGCCACCAGGAAAGGCAATAGAGTCTGGCTTCATTTAAAATTATTTGTCAATTGGTAGCTTTCTATCAGGCTGGCTTATTAAACTGATTTCTAAGTGAACTCTCAAAAACATGTATATCGAGTGTGATTATGTTCAAGTCTGTGTGTTAAATTCTGTGGGTCAGCCCCAAAAATAAATGTAAAAAATGTGTATCTGACCTTGCCTCAATTTATCTAGAAAGCAGAGAAAGACAGTGTAAACTATAGACAGATCTGAAAAGGCAAGAATAAGATACAGAAACATGGACCCAGGAAATTAATATAGAAGATAAACTAAGATTTTTTAAAAGGCCCCTTTCAGTCCTAGACTTACGACTTGTCAGGTGAGTCTCAGCAAAAAATGAATGGCACATTCAAAGGTTTAAATAAAAATCGTTACAATAAAGGGAAACAACCAAGACCATGATGCACTAGCAACAGGGAAACCATCTCTCGCACCTCCCCACCATATACACACCAGGACTGAAGACATAGGAAGGACATATATTTCTTGAGGAAACCTCAGGGAGATAACACAGCAGTCAGCCTCTGACACACAGAGCAAGATCTCAAGGGACAGAGAAAGAGTCTGGGCACGGATGCAAATGGATAGTCAGCAGATGTTCTGTGACTTCATTTGGCAGAGTATGTGGCCACTTAGAGTAAATCAGCTAGTGATCACCTCAAGGGGGAATACATTTAGTCATTTTTGCAAACCCAAGGTCTACCACAAAGCTTGGCAAATGAGGAGCATCATGAATCTACCTATATAGATGACCAGCCCTGGCAGGAAGCACTATTTATGCCAAGTATAATGACTGGAAGTCTGAATAGATGTCATCTAAAATTTTGTACATTCATGATAGGATATTAGGCTTGTGGTATACAAAATGGGAATGCCAAGGAAGGAGATTTACTGCACCTGTGAGGATTACTGATGGTCCTCGTTGGTATACCAGGAAAGGTGTCTGAATGCATGGCTGAATGAATAGTTGTGCTATAAACTCCAGCAGGTGTTAGGAAAATCTCTGGTCCAATCTGAGCTGGCTCATTTGATCTGTTTAACGAACGCTCTGCATTTTCTTATGAGAACTATTTTCAGAGCACAGAGAGGCATTATGCAGGCACAGTTCTTAGAGACTCAGACTTTGAGGATCTTCATGAAATAAAATGAAACAGGCGGGAGCCCCATGAAAGGTGTAAGCTCTCATCACACAATGCCTTCACCGCAGAAATAATTCAGCTCTATTTCCAGGCAGCATCTCCTTCCAGTTGATCAGTGAAGCAATATGTGCTCTGTAGGTTATAGGGAGAGAATGTTAATATAAGGTATCTTACATAGAATTGGAGTGGAAAATGGCATGTGAAGAGGAGTTTACAGGGAAATGAGTTAGAAAATTGGTCAAATGTTTGAAAGGAAGAAAGAAGGCAGAACTTTCACTTACTTTACTGAATCAAAACCAAACACCAAAGTCCTTAGAGGGACTCAGCTTTGACTCCTTAGCCCACTGTGTTCCAGAGAAGGGTGAAAGAATGGAAGCGATTAAAGGTGGCAGCTCCCTTTCCATCAGTGGAGGGAGTTCATCACAATGAGTCCAGGAAAACCAGAGCGGAGAGTGCAGCAGAACCCCTACCCTCAGTCATTTACTGGGAGCTCCTCAGTCTGTGAAAGAACACCCGAGGAGCCTTCTCACTCCCTTCCTGTGATCAGGCCATTCGTTCAGTGAGCAAACATGAGCTGAAACCGGCCAGATGCTGAGTGCCCTGTGAAGTGGGGAGAGTGAAACTGAATGCCCAGCTCCTACTCTGAAGGACTTCTAATCTGTGAAGGAGAGACATTCAGTTCAGTTCAGTCCCTCAGTCATGTCTGACTCTGCCACCCCATGGACCGCAACATGCCAGGCCTCCCTGTCCATCACCAACTCCCAGAGCTTGCTCACATCATGTCCATCGCACCAGTGAGGCCATCCAATCATCTCATCCTCTGTCATCCCCTTCTCCTGCCTTCAATCTTTTGCAGCATCAGGGTCTTTTCCAATAAGCCAGTTCACATCAGGTGGCCAAAGTATTGGAGTTTCAGCTTCAGCATCAGTCCTTCCAATGAATATTCAGGACTGATTTTCTTTAGGATTGACTGGTTGGATCTCCTTGCAGTCCAAGGGACTTTCAAGAGTCTTCTCCAATACCACAGCTCAAAAGTATCAATTCTTCAGTGCTCAACTTTCTTTATGGTCCAACTCTCACATCCATACATGACTACTAGAAAAACCATAGTTTTGACTAGACGGACCTTTGTCAGCAAAGTAATGTCTCAGATTTTTAATATGTTGTCTAGTTTAGTCATAACTTTTCTTCCAAGGAGCAAGTCAGTCATGTCTGACTCTTCTGTGACCCCATGGACTGTAGCGCACCAGGCTCCTCTCTCCATGGAATTCTCTAGGCAAGAACACTGGAGTGGATTTCCACTTCCTATTCCAGATCTTCCAGAGCCAAGGTTCCAGCCAACATCTCTGCGTCTCTTGCATTGGCCAGCAGATTCTTTATCAGGAGCACCGCCTGGGATGTGAACCATGTAACAGAATATATGAAATAGACATGTGTCTAGCTAAAGAGATGAAACAATTTGGGGTGAGACTAAGAAATCTTATGGTAGAGGACTCTCCAGCCACAGTTTAACAGATGAAACAGAAGAATTGGAGGGAAGGAAAGAAATTGGAAAGCTACTGAATAACCAGAAAAGGAATGTAACAGCCTAAACTGAAACAGTTCAGTTCAGTTCAGTCGCTCAGTTGTGTCTGACTCCTTGCGACCCCATGAATTGCAGCACGCCAGGCCTCCCTGTCCATCACCAACTCCCGGAGTTCACTCAGACTCAAGTCCATTGAGTCAGTGATGCCATCCAGCCATCTCATCCTCTGTCGTCCCCTTCTCCTCCTGCCCCCAACCGCCCCCTCCCCAGCATCAGAGTCTTTTCCAATGAGTTAACTCTGCATGAAGTGGCCAAAGTACTGGAGTTTCAGCTTTAGCATCACTCCTTCCAAAGAACACCCGGGGCTGATCTCCTTCAGAATGAACTGGTTGGATCTCCTTGCAGTCCAAGGGACTCTCAAGAATCTTCTTCAACACCGCAGTTCAAAACCATCAATTCTTCAGTGCTCAGCCTTCTTCACAGTCCAACTCTCACAACCATACGGGACCACAGGAAAAACCATAGCCTTGACTAGACAGACCTTAGTCGGCAAAGTAATGTTTCTGCTTTTGAATATGCTATCTAGGTTGGTCAAAACTTTGCTTCCAAGGAATGTCTTTTAATTTCATGGCTGCAATCACCATCTGCAGTGATTTTGGAGCCCCCCAAAATAAAATCTGACACTGTTTCCACTGTTTCCCCATTTATTTCCCATGAAGTGATGGGACCGGTTGCCATGGTCTTCATTTTCTGAATGTTGAGCTTTAAGCCAACTTGTTCACTCTCCTCTTTCACTTTGATCAAGAGGCTTTTTAGTTCCTCTTCACTTTCTGCCATAAGGGTGGTGTCATCTGCATATCTGAGGTTATTGATATTTCTCCCAGCAATCTTGATTTCAGCTTGTGTTTCTTCCAGCCCAGCATTTCTCATGATGTACTCTGCATAGAAGTTAAATAAGCAGGGTGACAATATACATCCTTGACGTACTCCTTTTCCTGTTTGGAACCAGTCTGTTGTTCCATGTCCAGTTCTAATTGTTGCTTCCTGACCTGCATATAGGTTTCTCAAAAGGCAGGTTAGGTGGTCTGGATTCCCATCTCTTTCAGAATTTTCCACAGTTTATTGTGATCCACACAGTCAAAGGTTTTGGCATAGTCAATAAAGCAGAAATAGATGTTTTTCTAGAACTCTCTTGCTTTTTCCATGATCCAGCGGATGTTGGCAATTGGATCTCTGGTTCCTCTGCCTTTTCTAAAACCAGCTTGAGAGTGTGGAGAAAAGGGAACCCTCCTACACTGTTGGTGGGAATGCAAACTAGTACAGCCACTATGGAGAACAGTGTGGAGATTCCTTAAAAAATTGCAAATAGAACTACCTTATGACCCAGCAATCCCACTGCTGGGTATACACACCGAGGAAACCAGAATTGAAAGAGACACATGTACCCCAATGTTCATCGCAGCACTGTTTATAATAGCCAGGACATGGAAACAACCTAGATGTCCATCAGCAGATGAATGGATAAGAAAGCTGTGGTACATGTACACAATGGAGTATTACTCAGCCATTAAAAAGAATTCATTTGAATCAGTTCTGATGAGATGGATGAAACTGGAGCCGATTATACAGAGTGAAGTAAGCCAGAAAGAAAAACACCAATACAGTATACTAACACATATATATGGAATTTAGAAAGATGGCAAAGACGACCCTGTATGCAAGACAGGAAAAAAGACACAGCGGTGTATAATGGACTTTTGGACTCAGAGAGAGAGGGAGAGGGTGGGATGATTTGGGAGAATGGCATTCTATCATGTATACTATCATGTAAGAATTGAATCGCCAGTCTATGTCTGACGCAGGATACAGCATGCTTGGGGCTGGTGCATGGGGATGACCCACAGAGATGTTATGGGGAGGGAGGTGGGAGGGGGTTTCATGTTTGGGAACACATGTAAGAATTAAAGATTTTAAAATTAAAAAATATATATATATTAAAAAAAAAGAACTTATGGATAATAGTAAAAAAAAAAAAAAAAAACCAGCTTGAACATCTGGAAGTTCACAGTTCACGTATTGCTGAAGCCTGCCTTGGAGAATTTTGAGCATTACTTTACTAGCATGTGAGATGAGTGCAATTGTGCGGTAGTTTGAGCATTCGTTGGCATTGCCTTTCTCTGGAATTGGAATGAAAACTGGCCTTTTCCAGTCCTGTGGCCACTGCTGAGTTTTCCAAATTTGCTGGCATATTGAGTGCAGCACTTTCACAGCATGGAAAGGAGGGCAGATGATGGATCTTCTGAAAGATGTGACTTCAGGTAGCAGAGTAATTTAAGGTCGCTCCACAGCCACAGCTGCTACTGGGTCACGTCTCAAGAGTACCATTTCTGGAGTCTTTAGCTCCATTAAGTTACCTCCTGCATAAACCACTAATACTCAAACTCTCTCTGTTACATCTTTGGTGTGGCTTCATCAAGACCACCTGCCCCTCTGCTGTTTCTTCAAACCCCTCTCTTCTGCAGTTCACAGAATTCTGCCTCCACTGGTTCGCACTCATGGGTCTCTCTTTAGTGCCTCCCAGCTGAGGCCTCATAGCATCCCAGTGGACTCACCTGCCTTCTCTCTTCAAACACCAAATGTGATGCTCTCTGTTGTAGGGAATGGTCATGATACCTGTCTCCTGACTTCTGAGATTTGCCCCTGAAAATATCTCCTGGGCACCTCACCTCCAATGCCCTGTATCCTGAAAATAATTCACTCCTTCCATCAACACCCATGCCAAGCCTGGCTGTCACCTTGGTGAATAGCCAGCTGCCCACTGTCAGGAGGCCAGGAATCAAGGTCACTTCTCCCTTTTCCCTCATCTCCTGTACTTGCTTGGTGACCAAGGCCTGTTGAAGTGTGGAGATTAAAGGAATAGGTGCTGTACTTTTTCTTTAATTTTTCTGTGAAAGTAGAATTCAAGATCAACTTCTAGGAGAAGAGAAACAGGATTAATGTAATTGGGCAGTTCATTTAAATTCAAAAGATCATTCTCTAGCTATAAAACAAGAGGATGGAAGTGAAATAATCTCTACCATTCCCTTCAGGTTAGATATGTTACAATTAATGATCCCTGAGTGCAATCACTTCAAACATACATTTTCAGGTACATTTCCCAAAACTGCATCTCTTCAGAGTTTTACACCACAGATACCTCATTACTGAAAGCTCTCCACACTTAAAATTCACTCCTACTCTCCATCATAGAGAAATTATGTTTGGATAAAAGTTTCCAAGTCCATAAACATAAGTTAAAAAATACAGAAGAGCACAAATATAAATCTAAACACCCAACCTAAATATGCCAAAATAAAAAGTACTTAGCCATTTGAATAAAGAGAACAAAACAAAAGTAAACTAACTGGAATTAAAACAAATGTATGAGAATCCATGTATTTGCATAAAATAAAATACAGTAACACAAAATATCAATAACCTCAGATATGCAGATGACACCACCCTTATGGGAGAAAGTGAAGAGGAACTAAAAAGCCTCTTGATCAAAGTGAAAGAGGAGAGTGAAAAAGTTGGCTTAAAGCTCAACATTCAGAAAATGAAGATCATGGCAACCAGTCCCATCACTTCATGGGAAATAGATGGGGAAACAGTGGAAACAGTGTCAGACTTTATTTTTTGGATCTCCAAAATCACTGCAGATGGTGACTGCAGCCATGAAATTAAAAGACACTCACTCCTTGGAAGCAAAGTTATGACCCACTTAGATAGTGTATTCAAAAGCAGAGACATTACTTTGCCAACAAAGGTCTATCTAGTCAAGGCTTTGGTTTTTCCAGTGGTCATGTATGGATGTGAGAGTTGGACTGTGAAGAAGGCAGAGCGCCAAAGAATTGATGGTTTTGAACTGCAGTGTTGGAGAAGATTCTTGAGAGTCCCTTGGACTGCAAGGAAATTCAACCAATCCATTCTGAAGGAGATTGGCCTTGGGTGTTCTTTGGAAGGAGTGATGCTTTTTGGGACCTAACAAATGCCATGATAGGCTTCAGGGACTAAGGTAGGACTCACAGGAAAAGCTGAGTCACTGCCCAGTGAGGTCATCCCTGCAGATGCCAGGACTTGTCTAATCAGCATACTCTCCATAACCTGGTTTGAGTTTATCAGGATGTAAAAGACATCCCCCTGCAGCCAATAGCCAATTAGTAAAGACCAGGAAACCCCTACAGCCAATAAAGATTAGCCAATTAGTAAATACTAGGAAACTCCTGCAGCCAATCAGCCCTTGCCAACTCTCTGTTCTAAAGCCTATAAATACTGCTGTAAATCTGGGCTCAGGGCTTCTTGCTCCACTCCACTGCGTTGGATGTGGCGGGAGCCCTAGCTCGAGCTAGAAATAAAACCCCTTCATGCTTTTGCATTGCTGTGGACGCCTTATTTTCTCAGTTTTGGGGACTCGGACTCTGGGCATAACAATGCTAAAGCTGAAACTCCAGTACTTTGGCCACTTCATGTGAAGAGTTGACTCATTGGAAAAGACTCTGATGCTGGGGAGGGGGGGTTGGGGGCAGGAGGAAAAGGGGATGACAGAGGATGAGATGGCTGGATGGCATCACCGACTCGATGGACATGAGTGTGAGTGAATTCCAGGAGTTGGTGATGGACAGGGAGGCCTGGCGTGCTGCGATTCATGGGGTCGCAAAGAGTCGGACACAACTGAGCAACTGAACTGAACTGAACACAAAATATTCCAAAAGTTATTTTTTAACTTAAATAGAATGAAGCAGACAAACTTGCACAATGAGTTTTCAATGACGAAACTGTTCTGAGATGTGATTCTACACTGAAGGATTTAAAGGTTAATCAGAATTCCTTGTTATAACCTATTCAGTGATTTCTTGGATTTCAATTATTTGTTCATTAAATAACTTCCTTTTTTGACAAAGATATTCAAATGCACATGTTTTCTATATTGTTTAAAAATCCATGTCTTCAAAACCAAAATACAATTAGCTTTAGATATATATACAGGCATATATGTAATGAAAAAGCGTCTGATGAAAATCAAGCTCCCCAATACATTCTTATTTCTCCTTACCACGTCTTTCATGTATTTTCCCCTAATTTTCAGGTTGGCTGCAAAACATTAGAAACTCGAAGTTCAGTATATATTGTTTCTGTCATCAGAGAGCAAATGGTAACTCTTTATTCTAATCTTAGCTAATTAATAGAAATAAGTATAAGATAAGTTTTGAATACGAAGAACCTCATTTATTTCAAAAGAGTTTCTATATAGTCCTGCATAATTTTCCAACTCCTTTTATTCATATATTGAAACTCTAACTGCCAACATGCTGGTGTGAGGGGTGAATTTGTTAGGATAGGATGAGGTCACCAGGGTGGAGCCCAGATGAGTAGGATTAGTGCCCTTCAAGCATCTCTGGGGAGCAGGCTCTTGTGCTCACTCTCTCTCCCTTTCTCTCTCTTCTTCTTTCTGCAATGTGAGCACACAGCAAGAAGGAGGCCTTCTACAACCAGAACTCAACCAACCTGGTGCCCTGATCTCTGACTTCACAGTCTCCAGAACTGTGAGAGAATCAGTGTGTTTTATTGAAGCCACCCAGGCTATGGCATTCTGTTATAGCAGCTGAACAGATTAAGGCAGCTTCCTAAAACCCCAGTATGCATTTCTCTTCCCTAAATTCTGCATCTTGGGGCTGTCGATGGCTTTCTCTCCTCTCTGCCTCAAGTCTTGCTGTCTCAACCTTTTGATCCTCATGCCGACCCTTCTCCCCATCACTCTTCCTCTCCTGACCCACTCCTCTTTGCATGCAATGGCTTAGACCCAGGCAAGAGGAAGGAGCATGGCTTACATGTAGTATTGAGACAGAGCAGGACCCTGTGGTCCTTCCCCCCATGTCTTTTGCCTCCCATTTCTCTGTGGAAAACTTTAGTCAAAGAACAACTTTAATCAGAGAAGTGAGAACATGCAGATGCAAAGAAAATAGTCAAAGGAGACCAAATAATAATAATGTAGTCATTAAGCAAAGTCAAAGACCTTTTGTTCCCTTGCAAGAGCTATAGATAATATTCTGAGCCATATCCTGTGAGCTGTCTTGTAGATATTGAAACAGGTAGAGAAGTTAACCATACAATGACCAGACTGTTTCCACAAGATAAACTGCTAGAATTCTGAGAACTGGCCTCAAAGAAATAGGAACAAACAAACCCAGGAATGGGTGATTAACTGTACCTAAAACAACCAAGATGACCAGGCCGCCAGTGACCAATTTGAAGATGACTGAAGATGACGTGAGTTTGAGTAGGCTCCGGGAGGTGGTGATGGACGGGGAAGCCTGGCATGCTGCAGGCCATGGGGTCGCAAGGAGTAGGACATGACTGAGCGACTGAACAGTCAGAGACAACTGTGCTGGTTTTCTGCACGTGGCCCCCTCCTTGTGTCTGTAAAAGCTCTTGCCCCACTGGTTGCCCGGGGTTGGTGGAGTCAGCCTTCGGACAGATGTCCATCCTACCCCGGTTACCGGCATCTGAAATAAAACAAACTTTCCTTTCCACCAACCTAGCCTATTTATTGGCTTTTGAGTAGTGAGCAGCCAGACCCCGCACCTTTCAGTAACAGTAATGTACCTTCTTATGCCTTCAGGTACCTTCATGTATGTGAAAACATATGGATCCAGGCATTTAAATTACAAGCTCAAACCGCCTGAAGCAAAGAGGGGATTTTCTTTTTCTTTTTTTTTTTTTTTTTTAAGGAAAAGTCCTCTATTATTGCATGGGAAAATGAAGTGATGAGAAGAGATGCGAGCTTCTAGACTCATGGGTACATATTCTGCTACAAGTCCTTCAATGTCAAAGGACATCATTCCCGTCTTCACCTTCATAGCCTAAGAGGACACCACTACAGAAGGGCAAAGCATATTTGTGGTGGTGCTGGTGGTGGTTTAGTCACTAACTCGCGACTCTTCCGACCCCATGGACTGTGTAGCCCACCAGGCTCCTCTATCCAGGGGATTCTCCAGGCAAGAATACTGGAGTGGGTTGCCGTTTCCTTCTCCAGGGGATCTTTCCAACCCAGGAATTGAACCTGGGTCTCCTTCACTGCAGGCAGATTCTTTACCGACTGAGCTATGAGGGAAGCCCTCATACTTGTGGAAAAGAGCTCAAATAAATATGCATAAAAGCTATCATCAGATGCAATGGAAATAATGATGCTTACTGTTTTTCTTTAATTTCCTCATAAATTTTTATTGACATTGGACCTCTCAGATTTCATGCATCTTTATTTCCCCATAACATTGTTTCCTTTTCTTCTCTTATTTACTTGTTTTTTCTCTTTCCCTACTTTCACTTTTCTTGTCTTTATACCAATTTTCTGTGAGCGAACTCTTGAGAAATAGTCTTTGCTGCTTCAAAATCTGTCTAATTCAATCGTTGTCTGAATTATTCAAGTATGTAAAGGTTTTTGAGAAAATACACATTCTTGGTGTTGAGAGAGTACACAAAGAGTCTGATGATTCCAAAGATGTTTTGATCTCCCTGTTGATTTTCTTCAATCTCTCCTGTTTTTCCTAATTCCTCTCCTTTTATACTGGACTATTTCTATGTTTAGCTCCTATACAAAAACCCATGAAACAAGCCTGTAGAACAATCTCTTTCTGATCCTCATGTAATCACACTATCAACCAAGGCTTTTTCTCAGTTGGTGAGGGAACAATGGGATGTGTCTAATATTCCCTGGAGGATGTTTCTATCTTCCTTTCTCGTTTCCTGTAAGCAGTTTTGGTAACCTTGGAGATGCAACACTTATGAGTAATTGCCAAGTGCCAGATCTCTATTAGAAATAATATTTCATGAAAATATAACCTCCTATGAGACACTCAACAAGAGAATAAACACAAGTTGAAAATCAAGGTTAATAGTTTAAGTTGCTGTGACATACTCATTCTCAGAGAATGATTAAAATCCTGAGGTAAATAAACTGTTTATATAAGAAACAGCAGTCCTTAACCCATGGCATGTAGGATGCAAGCTTAAAAGCTCTGCAAAAAAATCCTCTTCTCCGCTGTTTTACTGCTGTCAGAATAAATAAACAGGATAAAGATTGATAACTTAATCACAAAACTACAATAAATAAGAAAGCATTTTATTCAATGGCGAATAGTCTGCGGGAAGAAAGCCAATCAGATGAATGTATAAATTCCCTAGTAGGGAGATACTGAAAATAACCACAGATCAATTACTGGTGCTTACATTTAACAAAATCTCTTTGAAAAAAAGTCCCAATATACACTTCTGAATATGCAAGTACAAATACAAAGGTGAATCAATTTCAGTTTCTACTAGAAAGTTAGACCCCCAAAATATATCTTTTCTCTCCTTTTTTCCTAGCTGTCTCTTCCCAACTGTCACTTCTTCTCAGTCTATAAACATATTCAAGTCTCACTTATCCTAAAATATAAAAGTCCTCCTTTATCTCTTATTCTTTCATTTACTCATTCAGGCACTAGTTATTGAACACCCTTTGTTCCAGCCACCTTAACAGTATTTTTGTTGTTGTTATTGTTGTTCGATTACCGAGTCATCTCCGACTCTTTGCAACCCCATGGACTGCGATATACCAGGCTTCCCTGTCCTTCACTATCTCCTGGAGTTTGCTCAAGTTCATGTCCATTGAGTCAGTGACGCTATCCAACCATCTTATACTCTGTCACCCCCTTCTCCTTTTGCCTTCAATCTTTCCTAGCATCAGGGCCTTTTCTATTGAGTGGGCTCTTTACATCAGGTGGCCAAAGTATTGGAGTTTCAGCTTCAGCATCAGTCTTTCCAATGAATATTCAGGGTTGATTTCCTTTAGGATGGGCTGGTTTGATCCCCTTGTAGTCCAAGGGACTCTTCACCCAATAAAAGTGTCCAATTCATTGGTTTTTAATATATTCACAGAGCTATGCAATCGTCACCATGGCTGACTATACACATCACTGTAACTGGGTGTTTGCAAAGAACAAATTAAATAAGTACATGAGTGGAGATGGAAAATCCAGTCACAAGGCCTGACAAGAGGAAGATGATTATAGTGTGGACTTGTCTCAGACTTCTCTGGTGGGTCAGATGGTAAAGCGTCTGCCTACAGTGTGGGAGACCAGGGTTCAATCCCTGGGTCGGGAAGATCTCCTAGAGAAGGAAATGGCAATCCACTCCAGTATTCTTGCTTGGAAAATCCCATGGATGGAGGAGCCTTGTGGGCTACAGTCCGTGGGGTCACAAAGAGTCATACATGACTGAGCAAACTTCACTTTTCACTTGTCTCAGAGACTGGAGAGACAGGACCAGGATTTGAGAGAATTAGGAGATGGAAATTAATAGTTTGATGCCAAAACTATGGGCTTCCCTGAAATATTAATGTTGCTCCAGAATTAATCTCCTCTTCCTTCTTAGTATCTTCCTCTTGTGCTTTAAGGTTGTTCTACTAAAATGGTTCTCTCCCACTTTCCTGATAGTCGTTCTTAAGGGATTCTTCACCAGGTGGATTCTGCCTTCAATCCATTGCTTTTCTCACTTGTGTAAACTTCTGGCCAGTCTAACCCTCAATCATCCAGACGCCAAGGACTACGAAGCATACATCTCCTTGTACATCTTGCAGTAGAGGGAGCTTTCTTCAGTAGAATCAAAAAAAGAGTTTGAGGGCTGGGGGTTTTCTCTTTCTCTCCAGAGGGTGTCATCTCACATGTCAGCTACCATTTTGGAAGTCAGTTCCTAGATCTACTCTTGGTAACAAATGATGCATCATTCATGGACCCAAAAGAACGCTGGCTAACTCAGAGGGGGTAGTTAATTGAGAGATATTTACAGAGTTATAAAAGGTTTAAAGGAACCAAAAAGGAAGAACACAGCATTCAGGGATTAGCAACAGTAGGAAGTCACTATTTCTGCAGAATCCGAAGAGATTGACAGCCATGATCCAAAAGGAGCTGTGCTCAGGAAGTAAGAAGGACTAATTCTCTGACTTCATTCTCTTTCCTCCTCCTCAAAGTCTTCTGCTACTTCTCACTGACCAAACTCAACTAGAAGCCAGAGAGTGTGGAGTCTGGGTGATGTAAACCATTGAAGACATCATCTCAGATCGCAAAGCAGGTGAGAAG
Source organism: Capricornis sumatraensis (assembly GCF_032405125.1). Classification (NCBI taxonomy): domain Eukaryota; kingdom Metazoa; phylum Chordata; class Mammalia; order Artiodactyla; family Bovidae; genus Capricornis; species Capricornis sumatraensis. The sequence goes on along the minus strand of NC_091089.1, from coordinate 7,189,091 downwards.
AGGGAACAAACATAGAACAACAGGATTTCAGCTACTCCCAAACCTCTGAAGTCAGTGATTGCCTATGAACTATGCGATAGCAGAGGACACTGTTTCCTTCTTTGAGGTAAGTCACTGAATATTCTCATTCCTCAATGATGACAGTAAACAGGGAACAAAGAAGCCATTTATCCTTGGTCTTGAGCTTCTATAGTCCATGGAGTCACGAAAGAGTAGGACACAATTAGCAACTAAGCGACAGCAGCGTGGAGCTTCTCAGATGGTACTTATCACTCTGACTTTCAGATAAGACAAAGGGATAACAGAATTGAGGGGTTTGGGTTGTTCAATTTGAGCTCCTTCACTTCGCATTCAGCCTGGAGGATAAATAGGAATTTTACAATACACACAAGTAAATTAATACCTGAGCCAAAGTGCCCCTCACAATGGTTTTATTTTTTATGAGTTCTTTGCAACAGAAGAACTTATTATGGTGATTCCCTAAGTCATCAAGATAGACAAGGTTAAAATGCTTGAAAGTGGTCATTTCTCCACATGCATTAGAACTCAGAGAATTAAAATACATTTCAGATAAAGTATGTGTGCTCTCTGCTTTAGTATTAGCAATATGCCTCCCTGTAGAATACTGTGCTGTGTGCTGTGTTAAGTCACTTCAGTCGTGTCTGACTCTGTGCAACCCCATGGACTGTGGCCCACCAGGCTCCTCTGTCCATGGGATTTCCCAGGCAAGAATCCTGGAGTGGGTTGCCATTTCCTTCTCCAGGGGATCTTCCCAACCCAAGGATCAAAGCACATATCTTACATCGTCTGCATTTGTAGCTGGTTCTTTACCACTAGTGCCACCTGAGAAATCCTATATATACGATGAAATTTCTCAATTATGTCTTCAGGTGTGCCCTGGACAGGGGAGCCTCTTCTCACTCTCTCCTTCATTCACCCCCAAGCCCTTCCCCGTCCATAAACCATTATGAAATCATCCCAAGAGAGAAATAAGACTGAAACATCAAACCCCCTTTTGATCAAGAGAATACATTTGCAGCAAGACACACTACATGTTTTATTGCCTGAAGGAAGGAAAGGAAAGCAAAGACTAGGCAGAAGGACTTAAAACGCTCCTAGTCTAGTTAAAAGAAAGTTCGATTGCAATTTCTTCTTTCACTGTGCTCAAAGCAGATGGTGAGGTGAACTGTTCAGAATGCCTAAGATATGCTGCAGATAACCAAGGCACAGTCATTCGAGTTTTGGCTGATGACAGAAGTGTTTAATAGGAGGGCTGGCCCCAGGCCAAAATCAAGATGCCAAATTTTGGTTTTGATCTCTTGACTGTTTTCAGAATCCCATCTTTTTCAGCACTGACCCTCCACACATTTGTAACTCTTTCACTTATACAGATATCCAGATCTTTCTATTGCCTTGGATCTTTACAATATTCCCAACCTTAAACTCATCCATAATTGATGAGCACCTAATTCATCTTGGGAGCCAGGACTCCTGAAGCCCCTGATTTATAGGACGACAAAGTAAGAAAGGCAGACAAGAATCAATAAAAATGCAAAGTGAAAGAACAGTGAAAGCTATGTACAGAGAGCATTATAAACATACAGGAGAGGAGAAAACCAGGGAACAGCTACAAAATAGGTGACGCATGAATATGGTCTTGAAAAGTAAATAACAGCCATGGCTCCACCATTTTTTGAGTAACAAGAAACTATTGAATTTGTTTAGTATACATGATTGTTTGTTCATCACAGCAGCCCTATGGGATAGATATTGGCACATTTATTTTATAGATGAGGAAATGGAGGGTCAGAATTCTTCAAGCATCCTGCCCAAAGTCGGAAAACTGCAATTTAAGTTGAAGGGCCATGCTAATGGAAGGATGTGTTTTAAACAAACAAACAAAAGGGAGTGTGATTGTAATAGGGTGTGAAAGAACTTTGTATGCTCCCTAGACCTAGAAGTTAATTATGAATAAGAAGAAATAAACCTGGAATTAGAACTCAGCTGAATTTTCAGTAGAGTCTAAATCTTAGAACCATTAGTCCTGGGAAGTGTGAGCTTGTCAAGAATGTAGACAAGGAAGGTACTTTTCCTTCATCCTTAAACCATGACTTTAGGGCCCCCCAAGGTTCTCATTCAAGGGAAGATATTCATTGAGCTCATAATTGTACATCTCAGGCACTCTACATGTGGTCAGTCACAAAGTCATGTCCAACTCTTTGTGACCCCATGAACTGTAGCCCCACCAGGCTCCTCTGTCCATGGGATCCTCCAGGGAATACTGAAGTGGGTAGAAATCCCCTTCTCCAGGGGATCTTCCAGACCTAGGGGTCAAACCTGCATCTCCTGCAAGTCTCCTGCTTTGCAGGCAGATTCTTTACCTCTGAGCCACCAGGGAAGCCCACTCTACTAGATACGGAATACAAAAGTGACACCAAGTTGAAGAAACCAGAGAGACATTACACTAACTCGGACACAACAGTATTCATTTGTTAGCTGCCTGTATCTGCTCTCCTCCCTAATGTACATTTAGATTTTGGCTCCCTGAAGACGGGCCTCGCCAGTTTTGTCTAGTCATAAAAGTGACTTTGGTGGGGATAAAGATCAGACAAGGACAACAGTGACAATTTTATTATAATGAGTCGGGGCGGGGGTTAAAGGCAGCTGAGGCCAACTGGAGTCCTTCAGTCACATCTGAGACGCACTCTCTGTTCCCTGTTGCTCCCTGTGCCGTCTTCCTAGGGGCTGCTGTACAAAATGCCAAAACAAGGTGGCTCAGAACAACGAAAATTATTTGCCTCACAGTTTTCAAGGCAAGAAGTCCAGAACAGAGTGCACAGGACCACGTTCCTTCCGAAGGCTCCCTTGCCTCCCTGGCCTCTTCCTGTTTCTGGTGGTTTCCAGCAATCCTGAGTCTTCCTTGACCTGTAGAGTTGTCATTTCTGTCTCTGCCTCTGTTGCCATGTGGCCTTTTCTCTACCTGTCACTGCTTCCATAAACCTGTCTTCTTATAAAGACATCAGTCATGTTGGATTAGGGGCCCGCCCTAATCCACTAATATGAGCTCATCTTAACTAATTACATCTGTGATAACTCTACTTCTAAATAAGGGCACATTCTGAGTACTAGGGTTTAGGACTTCAAATGTCAGCATCCACCAGCTACTTGGTAAATGTTTCTTAACTGACTAAACGTGATGAGGTATAATCATGTTTCCTTGAGAAAGTTTCTCTTTTTTTAAGGTGTTCTCTTTCCACCTTGTATTTTCCTAATTGTCATTCAATTATTGCTATCTCATATTGGGCACTGGAATTACAGCAATGAATATTGTCTTAAGACACAGAAAAATTACTATAAATAATTAGGTGTAAATGATTTGGAAGCATTTTCTTCAGCCACTTTGAATGAGTTGTACATTTTTTAGAGAATTGCAAAGTCTATTTTCTGTATGTAAAATGTACATTGTGAGTGTGCATTTTCAGTTGCTTCAGTCGTGTCCTACTCTTTGCAACCCCATGGACTGTAGCCTGCCAGGCTCCTCTGTCCATGGGATTTCTTCAGCAAGTATACGGGAATCAGTTGCCATGATCTCTTCCAGGGGATCTTTGCAACCCAGGGATTGAACTCAAGTCCCATGTGTCTCCTGCATTGCAGGCAGATTTTTCACCCATTGAGCCACCTGGGAAACACAAAATGTGCACTACATAAACAAAATATGAAAAGTTAAATAATGGATAAATAATACAAAATTTAAAAACCTTATAATTAGATCCCATTTGTTTATTTTTGCTTTTATTTCCAGAATTCTGGGGGGTGGATCATAGAGGATCCTGCTGTGATTTATGTGGGAGAGTGTTTTGCCTATATTCTCCTCTAGGAGTTTTATAGTTTCTGGTCTTACATTTAGATCTTTAATCCATTTTGAGTTTATTTTTGTGTGTGGTGTTAGAAAGTGATCTAGTTTCATTCTTTTACAAGTGGTTGACCAGTTTTCCCAGCACCACTTGTTAAAGAGATTGTCTTTACTCCATTGTATATTCTTGCCTCCTTTGTTAAAGATAAGATGTCCATATGTGTGTGGATTTATCTCTGGGCTTTCTATTTTGTTCCATTGATCTATATTTCTGTCTTTGTGCCAGTACCATACTGTCTTGATGACTGTGGCTTTGTAGTAGAGCCTGAAGTCAGGCAAGTTGATTCCTCTAGTTTCATTCTTCTTTCTCAAGATTGCTTTGGCTATTCAAGGTTTTTTGTATTTCCATACAAATCGTGAAATTATTTGTTCTAGTTCTGTGAAAAATATCGCTGGTAGCTTGATAGGGATTGCATTGAATTTGATTAAAACTTCTGCACAACAAAGGAAAATATAAGCAAGGTGAAAAGACAGCCTTCTGAATGGGAGAAAATAATAGCAAATGAAGCAACTGACAAACAACTAATCTCAAAAATATACAAGCAACGTATGCAGCTCAATTCCAGAAAAATAAACGACCCAATCAAAAAATGGGCCAAAGAACTAAATAGACATTTCTCAAAAGAAGACATACAGATGGCTAACAAACACATGAAAAGATGCTCAACATCACTCATTATTAGAGAAATGGAAATCAAAACCACAATGAGGTACCACTTCACACCAGTCAGAATGTCTGCGATCCAAAAATCTGCAAGCAATAAATGCTGGAGAGGGTGTGGAGAAAAGGGAACCCTCCTACACTGTTGGTGGGAATGCAAACTAGTACAGCCACTATGGAGAACAGTGTGGAGATTCCTTAAAAAATTGCAAATAGAACTACCTTATGACCCAGCAATCCCACTGCTGGGCATACACACTGAGGAAACCAGAATTGAAAGAGACACGTGTACCCCAATGTTCATCGCAACAGTGTTTATAATAGCCAGGACATGGAAACAACCTAGATGTCCATCAGCAGATGAATGGATAAGAAAGCCGTGGTACATATACACAATGGAGTATTACTCAGCCATTAAAAAGAATACATTTGAATCCATTCTAATGAGATGGATGAAACTGGAGCCGATTATACAAAGTGAAGTAAGCCAGAGATAAAAACACCAATACAGTATACTAATACATATATACGGAATTTAGAAAGATGGCAATGATGACCCTGTATGCAAGACAGTAAAAGAGACACAGATGTGTTGAGTGGACTTTTGGACTCTGAGGGAGAGGGAGAGGGTGGGATAATTTGGGAGAATGGCATTGAAACATGTATACTATCATGTAAGAAACAAATCGCCAGTCTATGTCCAATGCAGGATACAGCATGCTTGGGGCTGATGCACGGGGATGACCCAGAGAGATGTTATGGGGAGGGAGGTGGGAGGGGGGTTCATATTTGGGAACGCATGTACACCCGTGGTGGATTCATGTCAATGTATGGCAAAACCAATACAGTATTGTTAAGTAAAATAAGGTAAAAATAAAAATTTAATAAAAAATAAAAATAAGAAACCTTATAAATATTCTTATGAAAGTGTATTAATGCATTTGTTTTTAGACTTTTTATACATGTGTGTATGTGAATATGTGTATTTTTTCCAAAGAGAATCAATCTCCTTTATTTCTCTTTTATGGTTATAGTTGGCAAACAAACAAAAAGTAAACAAAAAATTCCATGCTCTGGGTGGGATTTTTACTTGTAACTTCTTTATGAAGTAATTCTTCTCTTTATTCTATGCCCTATAGTCAAATACAATGTATGAATTATATATGTTGGTAAAGACAATAATCGGGTGTCCCTGGTGGCACAGCTATAAAGAATCTGCTTGCCAAGAAGGAGAGGCAGAATCCATCCCTGGGTTGGGAAGATCCCCTGGAGAAGGAAATGGCAACCCACTCCAGGATTCTTGCTGGGGAAATCCCAGGGACAGAGGAGCCTGGCGGGCTACAGTCCATGGGGTCACAAAGAGACACAACTCACACACACACACACACAATAAAGACAATAACCACAAATCAGAGGTACAAAGGGTAATATTTCTGATACTGAATATAGGACCCCTTACAAACATGTTAAATCAAACAACAGTTTTACAGGATTAGCAAATTAAGTGATAACATTTTCAACCTCAGGAACTTGTTATCTCAGGATTCTAATTAAAATGAACTCAGCAGTCCAATAAAGGGACAAGGTACAATAAAACTATGGCTGGAGTTATATGTGAAAAAATTTTTATAAAGGTTGATATTAACACACCTTTTGTAGCACTGAAAAAGTAATTAAAAATAACATTCTGTGCATGTGAAGTGGCTTCTTGAAATGAACAGCACTAGTGCCCAAACATTTTAGATCAACTCTTAAAGTTGCCATACTCCACTCTTAAGATAATTAAAATAGAAGAATATTTTTTTAAAAAAAGATGGAAGAGTCCAACTCCATGTTCAAAATGCTATGACTCTGAATGTAACTCTGAAACTAATATATTAAATGTAATAAAGTAAGTGATCAGAAAGTGTGGCAAAAGCAAATAAAGGTGAGAAGGTTAACTCCGGGTCAATACTCTAGAAAATGAAAAGCAACACAGAAGGACATGAGGCTGAGGAAATTCTTATGAAGCTGCTGATCAAAGCATTATGACTAAGAGAATGACTTCAACTAAAGAACTCCATTGTTTCTGGAATGATTACTTTATTATTTAATAGACAGTGATGGGTCATCAAAAAAGCAAGAGAGTTCCAGAAAGACATCTATTTCTGATTTATTGACTATGCCAAAGCCTTTGACTGTGTGGGTCACAATAAAACTGTGGAAAATTCTGAAAGAGATGGGAATACCAGACCACTTGACCTGCCTCTTGAGAAACCTGTATGTAGGTCAGGAAGCAACAGTTAGAACTGGACATGGAACAACAGACTGGTTCCAAATAGGAAAAGGAGTACATCAAGGCAGTATATTGTCACTCTGCTTATTTAATTTATATGCAGAGTACATCATGAGAAATGCTGGGCTGGAAGAAGCACAAGCTGGAATCAAGATTGCTGGAAGAAATACCAATAACCTCAGATATGCAGATGACACCACCCTTATGGCAGAAAGTGAAGAGGAACTAAAAAGCCTCTTGATGAAAGTGAAAGAGGAGAGTGAAAAAGTTGGCTTAAAGCTCAACATTCTGAAAATGAAGATCATGGCATCTGGTCCCATCACTTCATGGGAAATAGATGGGGGAACAGTGGAAAGAGTGTCAGACTTTATTTTGGGGGGCTCCAAAATTACTGCAGATGGTGATTGCAGCCATGAAATTAAAAGACACTTACTCCTTGGAAGGAAAGTTATTACCAACCTAGATAGCATATTCTAAAGCAGAGACATTACTTTGCCAACTAAGGTCCATCTAGTCAAGGCTATGGTTTTTCCAGTGGTCATGTATGGAAGTGATAGTTAGAATGTGAAGAAAGCTGAGCACTGAAGAACTGATGCTTCTGAACTGTGGTGTTGGAGAAGACTCTTGAGAGTCCCTTGGACTGCAAGGAGATCCAACCAGTCCATTCTGAAGGAGATCAGCCCTGAGTGTTCTTTGGAAGGAGTGATGCTAAAGCTGAAACTCCAGTACTTTGGCCACCTCATGCGAAGAGTTGACTCTTTGGAAAAGACTCTGATGCTCAGAGGGATTGGGGGCAGGAGGAGAAGGGGACAACAGAGGATGAGATGGCTGGATGGCATCACCGATTCAATGGACGTGAGTCTGAGTGAACTCCGGGTGTTGGTGATGGACATGGAGGCCTGGTGTGCTGCGATTCATGGGGTCACAAAGAGTTGGACACGACTGAGCGACTAAACTGAATTGAACTGATGTGATTTTCAAATAAAATCACCATCAGTTATAAAAATATTTTCAAATTGACCAACTTTTTTTTTCACTTCGGCGTGTCTTTGTATACCCACCCGAACTCACCTAAACAATATTCAAAGCCATCTTTATTTAATATACATGTTTATAAAATTCTTTTAGTTTAGTAAAATCATAGCTAGCAGGGCTAAAGAATTGGACATCTGGTTAATGAATGTTTTTCAAGAAAACTACCTGTATCACATGATCACAGAACTTTCTAGTAGTTCTCTCATTTACTTACTATAAGATATTTAGAAGCTTAGTTTTAGCAAATTTCTAACCTAGAAGCTAATTATAAGCAAAATATTAAAATTTGGAGATGCTTATCAAATAATAAGGGTGATTTTTTTCTTTAAAATAAATGCAGAAGAAAAACCCATGAAGCATTTTATCACCTAACTCAATACTGTGTTTTTGATCGGTTGTGTTGCTACAGGAATATTGATTTACCAGTGTCATTTTTCCCCAGTTTCTCACCTGCAGACTTCACATTTTGTATTAGGTACTGGCTGTGGAGGAACAATCTCCATGGAATGCATCTGAGGTTTACACTAGAATTGTATCTAGCATCAGACATCCTTCCTTTATCTGACTGAAGCAAAAATAAACCACGCTAGGATTCATGCATTGTGTATTAAGATAAATAAATAATATCCCTTCTGAATGAGCCCTTCTTGTTGACCAGGCAGCAAGGTAAACAGGAAAGGTGTCAGGATTCCAACTGACATATCAGTCACTTTATTTATACACGGAAGGGAAATGAAGTGCACTGCCTTCAACAGTCAATGTCAAAATTTGATCTCTACTGCCTCCAGCTCAAGACTGAGTATCAGATAAGTCACATCACTGAATGTTTGTACAAGAAGAGTTTATCTGAGTAAAATACACAAATGCTAGGATTAGTAAGGATGCATATGTCACATTTGGAAAGGGAAAATACACGACATTCTTATTTCAAACAAAGGATATGTTGATCCTCTGGGGTTGAGATGGAAAGCTTCATTGCAATAACTGCATTCTAGATTTCTATATTCATGGTGAAATGGAAATGATAGCAAATTCTTTCTTCCTCCTGTGAAGAAGTGAGGTCTCCGCGCTCGCCTGTAGGCAGGCGGATGCCCTGGCCTGCTTTGACTAAGAGAATGCAGCAGGAGTGACTGACATTGAGTGACTTGGCTGTGTTGACTTCAGAAGGTCGTTCAGCTTACTTTCTCACCCTCTTGGAACCTTCCTCCCACCACTTCATGCACAAGTCTGGGCTAGTCTCAACGAAGATGAGACATCAAGTGGAGAGAAAGGTCCTTTTGGGGAGCAGTCCAGCAGTCCAAGCCACTCTAGACATGGACAGAAGGTCCCAGAACCTCTGAGAAGGACCAGCCATTCCTTGTCTACACACTGGCTGACTGCAAGCACAAGAGTGAGCTGGCCGATGCCACCCACAGCAGTAAAGGTACCCACTGGAGTCTAGACCAGACTGTCGGCTCAGCATCTTGGACAGGCAAGTGGTGGCATCTTTAAGCCAGATTTTGAAGTGGTTTATCCCATAGTTACAGATAATTGATAGACTATAAGTTAGATGTTCATAACTATGAGTTACGTGAGTTATATGTTTCGCAATTTCAATGAGAACCGGTTTATAAAATGCTTCAAACTTCCAGATAAATATTTGTCATCTTAAATGAAGCTCAACGAAGCCAATAAATTATGCACACACACGCACACACACCACCACAACCACTACCATCACTAAAAAAAACAACTTGGAATTTAACAGCAATTCATGCTTTTAATATGTAGTCGGCATCCCTTAGTTTAGATTTTAAATGAAGGAATTCAAGTGTCAGAGACTCAGAGCCACAAGGAGCAAGCTTATAAAAAATAATAACAACCAGGAGGCAGTGAAATCAAAATCAACTGCTTCCTAAGCAGGTGGGTGAAAGGTGATGCCTTTGCACAGTGAAAAGTCTCAGACTTGGAAATAAACTCAACCCATTTCAAATGCCAGCATTGCCCTTGCCTCCCTTAGAGAGTCTGTTTCTACTGGGCGTGCTACTTAGTATCTCTGCCCCACCATTGTAAAAATAAAGATTAAAGTGCCTACTTTAGAGAGTTAGTGTAAGATTTAAAGGTGCAATCTATACAGAGTACCTAACACTACATCACACATGGAACAAATATTAGTTTCTGTTCATGGTTCTGCTATTTATCCAAAGTGCTAAAAAGTAGCAGAAGCTCTCTATACATAATCCATTATAAATATACACTGCACAGATTAGAAGAAAGAAAGTAAAAAATGTATAATGAATGCATAATGTAACCCAAAATATAAATATATAAATAAATGAAAACATACAGAAAACATACAAGCATAAAATTGATAGTACAATAGATGCCAACTTTAGCAATGTCCTATAAATAATAAATATGTTACAATAGTAAGAGTTGCGAAGGCTGACAACAGCTCAGAGCAACAGGTGAGATGACCAAAGTTTGGACGGTAGCCCCAGAACTTCCGAGCCAGCAATCAGGTAAATCAACTGCCTTGTAGTTCATGAAGACAAGAGGATGGGAGGAAATGAAAGTCCCACCACACAAGTGTAAATTCTAGACCAGCTGATAGATAAGTTTGCTCAAACTCATGTCTGTAAGATGCCATCCAACCATTTCATCCTATGCTGTCCCCTTCTCCTCCTGCTGTCAGTCTTTCTCAGCATCAGGGTCTTTTGCAATCACTTGCTTCTTCACATCCAGTGACCAAAGGATTGGAGCTTCAGCATCAGTCCTTCCAGTGAATATTCAGGACTGATTTCCTTTTGGACTGACAGGTTCGATTTCCTTGCAGTCCAAGGGACTCTCAAGAGTCTTCTCCAGCACCACAGTTGGAAAGCATCAATTCTTCAGCACTCAGCCTTCTTTATAGTCCAACTCACACATCCATTCATGACTACTGGAAAAACCAAAGCTTTGACTAGATAGACCTTTTTCAGCAAAGTGATATCTCTGCTTTTTAATATGCTGTCTAGGTTTATCATTGCTTTTCATCCAAGGAGAAAGCGTCTTTTAATTTCACGGCTGCTGTCACCATCCAGAGTGATTTTGAGGTCAAGAAAAATAAAGTCTGTCACTGTTTCCATTTTTTTCCCCCTACTTTTGTTCCTAGTTATCTCTCACTAAAGCTCAGAAATCCCTTGGTTATCTCTCCAAAAAAAAAAACAATATTCCCTGTGGTAAAGCGAAGTTCTTCAGTGTAATGATCTGCTTTAAATATCAAACACCCAGGAAGCATATACAGATCCTGTGTGAATAACATAGAGACTTCTCTTGGACTCTACACACTATATTCCTAAGTGGTTATGTCAACTGTTCAATTTTTCTTGAACATCTTGCACTCATTTTAGAATCTAGACATGTCTTTTCTTCACAGAACTATGCAAACATGGAGGTCTGGATTTTTTATATTGTTTTGCATCCAAATATATGTCAGATGCTACAGGAATATCCAAGTATCCTGCTAATTACACTGTACTCAAATATCTAACCAGGCTATTTTAAGTTTTTCCTATATAGACAATCATAATCTTACACTGAGGTTTCACTGGTGGCTCAGTGGTAAAGAATCTGCCTGCATTGCAGGAGATGAGGGTTCAATCCCTGGATAGGGAAGATCCCTTGGAAAAGGAAATAGAAACCCACTCATTTTCTTGCCTGGAGAATCCCATGGACAAAGGAGCCTGGTGGGCTACAGTCCATGGGGTCACACAGAGTAGGACACAACTGAGCAACTAAGTATGCACAGCACATTAGTTTACAGAAGAATCAAAACTGCAAAGATTTTACTTTTGAATCAGTTTCTTTGGGTTATTCATAAACACCATTAATAAACTGCACATAACTGTAGCCAGCAGTTTATTAAACAAATGTTATTTATATAATAAAATCTTATTGCAGCCATAATATATTTACAAATGTTAAACAGTGGTTTTTACCTCATACTAAACTCTGCAAATTATCTGTAGCTTTTAAAGCATTTTCACATATAGTCTAGACATATAGCCAGACATTTATGCTAATTTATTCATATTGTGGAAATGCAAAAGTACTAATTAGCATGAAAATTGCCATGAATGGAGATGGGAAATATATTTTATAAAAGAAATTTAGATGTATCACAAGTTGATAAATATGTTACCTATTTAAACATCCCATTTGAGAGCAGAAAGGCATGCATACACATTGCAAAATTTACATCATTAACAGTTTATCCGAAATACTGGTTTGTACTTTATAAATTGTCACTTACAAAGGAAGTATATATTTTTCCCTACTGAGTTATCAACATATCTGCACTAAATACTTTATTGACAGTCAGATAGTCATTTATTTCAACTTAGCCATTAAAATATTCCTTTTTACATTTTTTGTTACCTTTGACATCTGAGAGAAAATTAAATAGAACTTACTGCATTATTCATATAAGGATATTGTATTTTAAGGTCTGCTCACTGTAGAAAATTAGATAATAGCATTTGAAGCAGCAAAGTTTATTTGCAAGGTTTCTGTTTTGGTTTTTGTAGCTCTAAGAAAGCATCTGTCTTGGTTTTTTGAAATCAGTAGTTCCCTACTTAGTGTAAAGTACTTACAACATTTGAAACACACTTAAGTTAAAAAAAAATGATGCAACATCATCTTCATTTAAAATCCTTGCTAAGTCTGTTGCAAATTTTTAGTTTCAATGCATGTCTTTCATTGCTCCAGGCTATCTACAGAAATGATGCTGAATTTCTTATTGCAGAAATATATCAACAGCAAGAGGAAAACTTCTAGATTCTCTGGCCCTCCTTGGATGTGGTTTCAATTATCTCTCTAGCTCTCTCAGATATTCCTGTGAAATGTTTTCTTTTTATGCCTTTGATACCCCTCTCTTCCTAGTTTCAAAGCAATGAGACTTATTTGACTGATCCAGTGTCTTTATCTCCAGAGCATGGTGGTCTCCAGAGTGTGAAGGCTGTTTGTACAGTTCAGGGAGAGCCCCAAGTGCCCCAGGTGATATACAGGAAGGACATGTTAAACCTCAACCTATTTTATTTCATCTGAAATAAGAGACACACATTGGACATCTGCATGAAGCATAGACTGACATTGGCACAAACACCTGGCTTAAGGATCAGATAAATTCATAATCTGCCTGCCAATGAAGGAGACATGGGTTCGATCCCTGGATCAGGAAGATACCCTGAAGAAGGAAATGGCAACCCACTCCTTTATTCTTGTCTGGAGAATCCCATGGAGAGAGGAGCCTGGTGTGCTGCAGTCCATGGGGCTGCAAAGAGTTAAAAATGACTAAGCAATTGAGAACCCACAAAGGGGTTTCTTTTACCATTTGTCTAGTGAAAGTCATACAAGTAAGAACAGAATGTACTTAAAGTAAGATGAAGAAGGGAGTTCTGGCACAGATCTCACTGGGGTGACTGGAATGGGAGAAACACTACAAACAAGGCTTCGAAAGGAATCTCTTCCAAGACTCCAAGTACTCTGCAGACTATTCACAAACACCGATTAAGAATATCCTATGGGTAAATAATAGACCATTTTCACACATGAGCATATAGCATAACCCAGTTGGCTGCTTTCAACTGGAAGAAGTTTTGAAAATGACTGCTTCCTTTCAACGTGTATTAGAAAATACTTAAGTGGCATAGGTTCTGTTTGTGTGTGTGTGTGTGTAAGTGGCAGCACCATGCAGCTTGTAGGGTCTTATTAATAATTCCTGACCGGGAATGGAACCCAGGGCCTCGGCAGTGAAATCACAGAGTCTTAACTTCCTAACCACTGGACCGCCAGGGAATTCCCAGGTATGGTTTTCAAAGATATTTATTATTAAAATAACATTGAGGATACTGAGAAGATGGCGGAGAAATAGGATGGGAAGACCACTTTCTTCCTCACAAATTCCTCAAAAGAACATTTCAACGCTGAGCAAACTCCACAAAACAACTTCTGTAGGCTGGCAGAGGACATCGGGCACCCAGAAAAGCAGATCATTGTCTTCAAAAACAGGTAGGAAAAAATATAAAAGACGAAAAAGGAGACAAAGGAGGTGGGGAGGGAGCTCCGTCCCGGGAAGGGAATTTTAAGAAGAGAGGTTTCCAAACACCAGGAAACACTCTCCCTGCCGAGTCTGTGGCGAGCCTTGGAAACACAGAGGGAAACATAACAGGAAGGAAAAATAAATATATAATTAAAACCAACAGATTACAAGCCCAACAGTAACTCCCCCAGTGGAAAAGCAGTGCAGACGCCTGCATCCGCCACTAGCAAGTGGGGGCAGGGTAGGGAAGCACGGGAGGCGCGGGCTGCAGTGCTTTGTAAGAATCGGGCAGGAATGCCCCACACGTAACCGGAACAAACTAACTTGGGCTAGCAAACCAGACTGTGTGATAGCTACCACGCGAAAAGCTCGAACATAAGACACCACCAGGACCGCACACAGAACAAAGGACAGAATGGAAATAGCCGGCTGCAGACCATCCCCCGCCGGGGACAGGCAGCCAGAGCCATAAGGGCTGGAAAGGGGCAATCGCAGCCCCGGAGAGACTTTACCTACCAAACTGCAAGCAGGCTTCTTTGCTAAGACTTCTGGGGGTGCTGGACAGTCACAATCTGCCTCACAAGGGGCACCAGAGGTATACCCAGAAAACTGAGCAGCAGAGACAGAACAGGCGACAATTCGCAGCGACCGCGCTCACAAAACTCCTGAGCTACTCGGACCCGGGAAGGGCACAAAACGCAGTCCCAACCGAATCTGAGCCTCTGAGGGCTACCTGAGCGCCGAAACTGAGCGGCTTAGACCGGGGAGGTGCACACAGCCTAGGGCCTGCCTCAGACGGTTCCCGGCTGAGCATCGTAGAGCCAGAGCGGTTTGTGCGCCCCAAGAATGGACAGGTCCAACGGGGCTGAGACACTGCGTGCACGCAACAGTGCTATTTGTTTGCAGCATCCCCCCCTCCCCACAGGGCAACTGAACAAGTGAGTCAAAAAAAAAAAAAAAAGTGCCCACCACCGCACCCCTGTGTCAGGAAGGAAATCAGAACTGAAGAGATCAGCAAATAGAAGAAGTTAAACAGAGGGAACCGCCTTGGAAGAGACCCCACACTGCCCACAACACCAGAGAAAGGGCCAGATATATCTCTACTATTTTTACAATCATTCCTTTTGTTCTCTTTCTTTTTTTTTTCTTTTTCTTTTCTTTTTTTTTTTTTGTTTTTTGTTTTTTGTTTGTTTTTTGTTGACGCTGATGTGGGGTTGTTTTTTCTGGTTCGTTTTTTTCTTCTTTTCTTTTTCTAACTTTTTTTAAATTGTTAAGTCTTCTATTTCTCCTCTAATTTTTATTTCTATAACCTATTATTACTTTTCAAAAAAAAGACTCTATTTTTTAAGGCAAACAACATATATAGTCTTTGTGTGGTTGTTGTTGGTGTTTTTAAATAATACTTGTGGCTTTTCTTTTTTTCTTTGTTTTGCTTTTCTTGTTTTGTTTTGTTTTTTTTTCTTTTTCCCTTCTGCTTCTTTTCTTTAATATTGTATTTTTGAAAATCCAACCGCTAGTCTAGATTTTTAATTTTTGCTTTTTGTTTTTTCTTGTCAATTTTGTACATTTAAAAACACAGACTTCACTAACCAATTTTACCTGAGAGCGAGATTACTGGCTTGACCACTCTCTCCTCCTTTGGACTCTTCTTTTTCTCCACCAGGTGGCCTCTGTCTCTTCCCTCCCCCTTCTCTTCTCTGTCCAACTATGTGAATCTCTGTGTGTTCCAGACGGTGGAGAACACCTAAGGAACTGGTTACTGACTGGATTTTTCTCTCTCCTTTTCATTCCCCTCTTTTATCCTCCAGGCCACCTCTGTCTACTTCCTCCCTCTCCTCTTCCCTGTATAACTCCATGAATACCTCTGAGCGGTCCAGACGGTGGAGCACACATAAGGAAGTGATTACTGGCTAGCTTGCTCTCTCCTCTTTTGACCTCACTGCATCCCATTCCAGTCACCTCTAACTACCCCCTCCCTCTTCTCTTCTCCTTGTAACTCAGTGAACCTCTCTGGGTGTCCCTCAATGTGGAGAAAATTTTCATCTTTAAACTAGATGTTTTATCATTGGTGCTGTATAGATGGAGAAGTCTAGAGCCTACTGTAAAAATAAAACTGAAAACCAGAAGCAGGAGGCTTAAGTCCAAAGCCTGAGAACTTCAGAGAACTCCTGAATTCAGGGAACATAAAGCAATAGGAGCTCATCAAATGCCTCCGTATCTACACTGAAACCAAGCTCCACCCAAGGGCCAACAAGTTCCAGAGCAAGACATACCACGCAAATTCTCCAGCAACACAGGAACACACCCCTGAGCTTCAATATACAGGCAGCTCAGAGTTACTCCAAAACCATTGACGTTTCATAACCCATTACTGGTCACTCCACTGCACTCCAGAGAGAAGAAACCCAGCTCCACCCACCAGAACTCCAACACAAGCCTCCCTAACCAGGAAACCTTAACAAGCCACTGATAAAATCCCACCCACAGTGAGGAAGCTCCATAATAAACAGAACTCCACAAATTCCCAGAATATAGAAAGGCCACCCCAAAAGCAGCAATATAACCAAGATGAAGAGAGAGAGGAATACCCAGCAGGTAAAGGAACAGAATAAATGCCCACCAAACCAAACAAAAGAGGAAGACATAGGGAATCTACCTGAGAAAGAATTCCAAATATTGATAGTGAAAATGATCCAAAATCTTGAAATCAAAATGGAATCACAGATAAATAGCCTGGAGACAAGGATTTAGAAGATGCAAGAAAGGTTTAACAAGGACCTAGAAGAAATAAAAAAGAGTCAAAATATACTGAATAATGCAATAAATGAGATCAGAAACACTCTGGAGGCAACAAATAGTAGAATAATGGAGGCAGAAGATAGGATTAGTGAAATAGAAGATAGATGGTAGAAATAAATGAATCAGAGAGGAAACAAGAAAAACGAATTAAAAGAAATGAGGACAATCTCAGAGATCTTCAGGACAATATGAAACACTCCAACATTCGAATTATAGGAGTCCCAGACAAAGAAGACAAAAAGAAACACCATGAGAAAATCTTTGAGGAGATAATAGTTGAAAACTTCCCTAAAATGGGGAAGGAAATAATCACCCAAGTCCAAGAAACACAGAGAGCTCCAAATAGGATAAACCCAAGGTGAAACACCCCAAGACACATATTAATCAAATTAACAAAGATCAAATACAAAGAACAAATATTAAAAGCAGCAAGGGAAAAACAACAAATAATACACAAGGGGAATCCCATAAGGATAACAGCTGATCTTTCAATAGAAACTCTTCAGGCTAGGAGGGAATGGCAAGACATACTTAAAGTGATGAAAGACAATAACCTACAGCCCAGATTACTGTACCCAGCAAGGATCTCATTTAAATATGAAGGAGAAATCAAAAGCTTTACAGACAAGCAAAAGCTGAGAGAATTCAGCACCACCAAACCAGCTCTCCAACAAATGCTAAAGGATATTCTCTAGACAGGAAACACAAAAGGGTGTATAAACCCGAACCCAAAACAATAAAGTAAATGGTAATGGGATCATATTTATCAATAATTACCTTAAATGTAAATGGGTTGAACAACCCAACCAAAAGGCAAAGACTGGCCTAATGGATACAAAAACAAGACCCCTTTATATGCTGCTTACAAGAGACCCACCTCAAAACAAGGGACACATACAGACTGAAAGTGAAGGGCTGGAAAAAGATATTCCATGCAAATAGAGACCAAAAGAAAGCAGAAGTGGCAATACTCATATCTGATAAAATAGACTTTAAAACAAAGGCTGTGGAAAGAGACAAAGAAGGCCACTACATAATGATCAAAGGATCAATCCAAGAAGATATAACAATTATAAATATATATGCACCCAATATAGGAGCACGGCAATATGTAAGTCAAATGCTAACAAGTATGAAAGGGGAAATTAACAACACAATAATAGCAGGAGACTTTAATACCCCACTCACAACTATGGACAGATCAAATAAACAGAAAATTAACAAAGAAATGCAAACTTTAAATGATACATTAGATCAGTTAGACCGAATTGATATCTATAGGACATTTCACCCCAAAACAATAAATTTCACCTTTTTCTCAAGTGCTCATGGAACCTTCTCCAGGATAGATCACATCCTGGGCCATAAATCTAACCTTGATAAATTAAAAAAAATCGAAATCATTCCAAGCATCTTTTCTGACCATAATGCATTAAGATTAGATCTCAATTACAGGAGAAAAACTATTAAAAATTCCAACATATGGAGGCTGAACAACACACTTCTGAATAACCAACGAATCACAGAAGAAATCAAAAAGAAATCAAAATGTGCATAGAAACTAATGAAAAAGAAAACACAACAACCCAAAACCTGTGGGACATTATAGAAGCAGTGCTAAGAGGAAAGTTCATAGCAATACAGGCATACCTCAAGAAATAAGAAAAAAGTCAAATAAATAACCTAACTCTACACCTAAAGCAACTAGAAAAGGAAGAAATGGAGAACCCCAGAGTTAGTAGAAGGAAAGAAATCTTAAAAATTAGGGCAGAAATAAATGCAAAAGAAACAAAAGAGACCATAGCAAAAATCAACAAAGCCAAAAGCTGGTTCTTTGAAAGGATAAATAAAATTGACAAACCATTAGCCAGACTCATCAAGAAGCAAAGAGAGAAAAATCAAATCAATAAAATTAGAAATGAAAATGGAGAGATCACAACAGAAAACACAGAAATACAAAGGATCATAAGAGACTACTATCAGCAATTATATGCCAATGAAATGGACAACGTGGAAGAAATGGACAAATTCTTAGAAAAGTACACTTTCCAAAACTGAACCAGAAAGAAATAGAAAATCTTAACAGACCCATCACAAGCATGGAAATTGAAACTGTAATCATCAATCTTCCAGCAAACAAAAGCCCAGGTCCAGACAGCTTCACAGCTGAATTCTACACAAAACTTAGAGAAGAGCTAACACCTATCCTACTCAAACTCTTCCAAAAAATTGCAGAGGAAGGTAAACTTCCAAACTCATTCTATGAGGCCACCATCACCCTGATACCAAAACCTGACAAAGATACTACAAAAAAAGAAAACTACAGGCCAATATCACTGATGAACATAGATGCAAAAATCCTCAACCAAATTCTAGCAATCAGAATCCAACAACACATTAAAAAGATCATGCACCATGACCAAGTGGGCTTTATCCCAGGATGCAAGGATTCTTCAATATCCGCAAATCAATCAGTGTAACTCACCACATTAACACATTGAAAAATAAAAGCCATATGATTATCTCAATAGATGCAGAGAAAGCCTTTGACAAAATTCAACATCCACTTATGATAAAAACTCTCCAGAAAGCAGGAATAGAAGGAACATACCTCAACATAATAAAAGCAATATATGACAAACCCACAGCAAACATTATCCTCAATGGTGAAAAATTGAAAGCATTTCCCCTAAAATCAGGAACAAGACAAGGGTGCCCACTTTCACCGCTACTATTCAACATAGTTCTGGAAGTTTTGGCCACAGCAGTCAGAGCAGAAAAAGAAATAAAAGGAATCCAAATTGGAAAAGAAGTAAAACACTCACTGTTTGCAGATGACATGATCCTCTACATAGAAACCCTAAAGATTCCACCAGAAAATTACTAGAGCTCATCAATGAATATAGTAAAGTTGCAGGGTATAAAATCAACACACAGAAATCCCTTGCATTCCTATACACTAATAATGAGAAAGTAGAAAAAGAAATTAAGGAAACAATTCCATTCACCATTGCAACGAAAAGAATAAAATACTTAGGAATATATCTACCTAAAGAAACTAAAGACCTATACATAGGAAACTATAAAACACTGATGAAAGAAATCAAAGAGGACACTAATAGATGGAGAAATACACCATGTTCATGGATTGGAAGAATCAATATAGTGAAAATGAGTACACTACCCAAAGCAATTTACAAATTCAATGCAATCCCTATCAAGCTACCAGCGATATTTTTCACAGAACTAGAACAAATAATTTCAAGATTTGTATGGAAATCCAAAACCTCGAATAGCCAAAGCAATCTTGAGAAAGAAGAATGGAACTGGAGGAATCAACTTGCCTGACTTCAAGCTCTACTACAAAGCCACAGTCATCAAAACAGTATGGTATTGGCACAAAGACAGAAATATAGATCAATGGAACAAAATAGAAAGTCCAGAGATAAATCCACACACCTATGGACACCCTATCTTTGACAAAGGAGGCAAGAATATACAATAGAGTAAAGACAATCTCTTTAACAAGTGGTGCTGGGAAAACTGGTCAACCACTTGTAAAAGAATGAAACTAGATCACTTTCTAACACCACACACAAAAATAAACTCAAAATGGATTAAAGATCTAAATGTAAGACCAGAAACTATAAAACTCCTAGAGGAGAATATAGGCAAAACACTCTCCGACATAAATCACAGCAGGATCCTCTATGACCCACCTCCCAGAATTCTGGAAATAAAAGCAAAAATAAACAAATGGGATCTAATTAAAATTAAAAGCTTCTGCACAACAAAGGAAAATATAAGCAAGGTGAAAAGACACCCATCTGAATGGGAGAAAATAATAGCAAATGAAGCAACTGACAAACAACTAATCTCAAAAATATACAAGCAACGTATGCAGCTCAATTCCAGAAAAATAAACGACCCAATCAAAAAATGGGCCAAAGAACTAAATAGACATTTCTCCAAAGAAGACATACGGATGGCTAACAAACACATGAAAAGATGCTCAACATCACTCATTATTAGAGAAATGCAAATCAAAACCACAATGAGGTACCACTTCACACCAGTCAGAATGGCTGCGATCCAAAAGTCTGCAAGCAATAAATGCTGGAGAGGGTGTGGAGAAAAGGGAACCCTCCTACACTGTTGGTGGGAATGCAAACTAGTACAGCCACTATGGAGAACAGTGTGGAGATTCCTTAAAAAATTGCAAATAGAACTGCCTTATGACCCAGCAATCCCACTGCTGGGCATACACACCGAGGAAACCAGAATTGAAAGAGACACATGTACCACAATGTTCATCGCAGCACTGTTTATAATAGCCAGGACATGGAAACAACCTAGATGTCCATCAGCAGATGGATGGATAAGAAAGCCGTGGTACATATACACAATGGAGTATTACTCAGCCATTAAAAAGAATTCATTTGAATCAGTTCTGACGAGATGGATGAAACTGGAGCCAATTCTACAAAGTGAAGTAAGCCAGAGATAAAAACACCAATACAGTATACTAACACATATATATGGAATTTAGAAAGATGGCAATGACGACCCTGTATGCAAGACAGCAAAAAAGACACAGATGTGTATAGCGGACTTTTGGACTCAGAGAGAGAGGGAGAGGGTGGGATGATTTGGGAGAATGGCATTGAAACATGTATACTATCATGTAAGAATTGAATCGCCAGTCTATGTCTGATGCAGGATACAGCATGCTTGGGGCTGGTGCACGGGGATGACCCAGAGAGATGTTATGGGGAGGGAGGTGGGAGGGGGGTTCATGTTTGGGAATGCATGTACACCCGTGGTGGATTCATGTCAATGTATGGCAAAACCAATACAGTATTGTTAAGTAAAATAAAGTAAAAATGAAAATTTAATAAAAGAAAAAAAATAATAAAATAACATTGAGAACCATTACTGTGATATTGAAGAGTCTGACCCATTTAATGCCCCATGTTTGCTTTTAATAAAGTCTCACTGAAAAAAAAGTCTCATCATCGAATTCTGACTTACACACATCTTGCTACCAGGGTTGCTATGAAGTTTGCAATGTAAAGGCAAGCACACATCTCCCTGCCCAGCACAGTCATGGGAGCAGGATGGGCAGGGAGTCTTTACCCCACCATTCAAGTGCTTTGTCACTATTCACAGAAAGAGGAAAGATGGCCGCTGATGCCATATTGTTTGAGCCTGAAAAGGAAGCCACTACCAAGGAGTGCTAGAATCTAAGCCTCTGCTTGTCACACTGCTTTCTCTTCAGTTTTTTAATATTTATTTTTATTTGTTAATATTTATTTGGCTGTGCTGGGTCTTAGTTGCAGCATCCAGGATCTAGTTCCTTGACCAGAGATCAAACCCATGGCCTCTGCGTTGGGACTATGGAGTCCGAGTCACTGGACCACCAGGAAAGTCCCTGTCTTCAATCTTTGTTTTTAAAATCATGTTCTTTTGTGAAGGCAATCTCCCTTTTGTTTTGATCAACACATTTTTAGACCACTCAGTTTATTTAGTGTGTAGTTAAATCATGCATAGGTATAGGAGCTTTCTGTCTTGTTTTTAGCAGCAGAGTACGTCTGGCAAAACAGTTGTCTGTTGCTTGTTATATTTTATTTATGGACCAAAAAAGCCTTTGGAGGAGTTGTAGCAGTGTCCGATTTGTAAATTGCATTAGCATTGGTTCAAAAAGAGAACTGCAGTTTCAGAGACCAATATTCTGTGATGCTAAAATTAGTATCATTTGAGATAAGAAAAAAAAATACTGTGAAACATCCTTACATCATAAATAATGTATATGACAACCAGCTCATTGCTGTCATATACATTATGACACACAAGCCAGTGGAGATAAAAGTATAAAAGTCAGGAGCTTGGAGACAGAAGGGACCCTGTAGGAGTTCAGGAGGAAAGAAATCTTCAGTTAAAGGAGCAGGAAGGTTAATCACTTCTCTGTGGACCAATAATAGGAAATTGAAGAAAATCACAAAAAACTGGAGTCGGACCTAATGGGCCATCCAGGAAGCAGCTGTAGTGCCCGCCTCTCTAAAGAGCATCCGCAGCCAGATGCCGCTCTCAGTGCAAGATGGAAGCTCATTTATTGTGCTATGATCAGCAGTTACTTCCATTAACTAATGAAAAATAAACAGAAAACCCCAAAGAGAGTCAAGTTGCTCCATGAACTAAACCCTTCTTCTGGGTCTTCAAGGTGAGTTAAAATTTCTCTTCACTGAAATCACCCACCCAGTGTGTGTTTGCTCCAAGCCAAGAGCACTGCTGTTCTGTGTATTTATTTTGGATTTTGCTAAATCAGTGGCTCGGCTCTCACTCTGTCTCGAAAACTAAGACGTGATGCGTGTGGATGGGTCCTGCTGGGTCCACACTGCGAGGCCAGATGTGGCTTGGCTTTGGCTTCAAGGACCAGAGGTCTGGGGCTCTTTCCCCCTGAATCTCCCGGATCCTGCCCCCCAACCCCCGCCCCACTTTTCTAGATCCCACCATCCACACCTAAACATGGCAGCTTGAAGCCATGCTGTAAAGCACCCCAAAGCCTCTCTCATGTCACATTTGCAGCAGGTGCGTGATATTAACCTCTCTCCACTTCTAATGTGAGAAATCTCCTTTTGGTGCAGTGCGCAAAGCTCACCCTGACACACTGTCTTTGCTCACCCCCAGGTCCCCAAACTAGCTGTGCTATTTGAACCTCAGCACATTTTAAAGCTGAAATGAATTTGCAGTTTTATACTGTGTCCTTAATCGTTTCCCTGGGCCTTCCTCTACTTGCTTCTTCTCTATTTATTATCACATCAGTCAGACACTTGGATGACACACCTACAATTTTCATCACTTTCTTCTGCCCGGGATGTGAATCATAACGAAAAGTCCCTGGATATCATGCCAATACTTAAATTATTGATGCCATCACAAGAGCGTCTTTAAAGTCTTAGTCTATTTCTCCTTAACAGATTTTCAGAGTGGAGGAAAATTGCTCCAGCTCTCTTCCTGAATGACTCGATCGAGAAAGTTGTTTTTGTTGGGACTGTCTCGCCTTCAGGTGCTTAAACACACAGAATAAATTAGTACCAAGCACAGTGGTCAGATGGGCTTCCCTGGTGGCTCAGTGGTAAAGACTCCTCCTGCCAGTGCAGGAGATGCAAGACACATGGGTTCAAACCCTGGGTCAGGAAGATCCCCTAGAGAAGGGAATGGCACCCACTCCAGTATTCTCATGTGGGAAATCCCTGGACAGAGGAGCCTGGCGGGCTACAGTCCATGGGGTTGCAAAGAGTAGGACACGACTGAGTGACTAGGCATGCACACAGGGAATCCAGATGGTGTTGCAGGGCTGGTTTATTGAAGGAGGATGGCCTGTATTTATCCAGGACCCCAGAAGCAGGGCAAGGAAACAGAGGACTCCAAGCTTCCTGACTCCCAGCCTCCCAACATACTCAAAGGATGTGCCCTGTGTCCCCCAAAAGGCACACACTTCAAAAATAACAGGCAAAAAGTTGTGGTTCTTTGCCTAAAATGGCCTGGTCAATTATTCAAGTCATTCCAGGGCCCCAGTATCCAGTCAACCAGGATTGTCGCTAGCATGCTTTCTGGAGGGAACCTATCAGAGATGGTTTTGACACTAGTGACCAGCACCTCAGGCCAGATCGGGGCCCCTGCAGCTCAGAGGGTCGGGCTCATAGAGGGCACAGGTGCCTGAGGAGCATGGGGAGTCCCTGAGCTCACAGGCAGGTGCTCAGACTGAGCACAGAAGGAGAACCTGGAAAAGTCAAAGTGAAATTCATTCAGCCCATTCTTACTACACACCGTCCTCAGCATCTCTCTTTTGAAATGTTATCCTGGAATGAACACTGAACGTGAGCTCTATCCTCTTTTTTTTAAATTGAAGCATAGTTGATTTACAATATTGTGTTAGTTTCTGCTGTATGGTAAAGAAATTCAGTTGTACATATTTATATATCCATATAAGGGATTCCAGGTGGCTCAGTGGTAAAGAATCTGCTTGTCAATGCAGGAGATGTGCACTCAAGCCCTGGATTAGGAAGATCCCCTGAAGGAGGAAATGGCAACCCCCTCCAGTATTCTCGCCTGGGAAATCCCATGGACAGAGGAGCCTGGCGGGCTACAGTCCATGGGGTCAACTTAGCAACTAAACAACAATGCACACACGTGTGTGAAAGTGAAAGTGTTAGTTGCTCAGTCGTGTCCAACTCTTTGTGACCCCATGGAATCAGCCCGCCAGGCTCCTTTGTCCATGCGATTCTCCAGGCAAGAATCTCTGAGCTCCACCCTCTTAACAAAAGTCAAAGTGCGTCATGGAGCTCTGTTGACTCCAGGCACTGTGGTGGACCTGATCTCTCGAGCTTACTCATCTTGCTTGGATGAAACTTTATGCCCTTTGATTCCTGGCTGTTTGCTAATGGATTTGGGTGATGTGTTTTAGCCTATGTCCTTAATTTAGAGCTGAAGAAAATGAGGCTCAAAGCAGAGAAATAATTTGCCAACCAGTTCATTGGCAGAAATGGGACTAACACACAAATATGAATCCCCCCCTCCCAGCTCCAGGCTTTCTCCAGTGCCCAGAGTAAGGTGGTCCAGGCCCACATGTATCAGCGGGTGAGCTTTCTTATATGTGGAAAGAAATGAGATTCTATTAGATTCAAGATGATTTATTAAGCACTAAGGGGAGTGCCTACCAAACTCTCTTTGAAATTGTTGCCTCTTATTTAGGAAAAAAGGCATGCTGTTTTAATGGTAACAAGTCCAGTGTAACTCATAGGGAACTTTTAAAAACACCTGTCAGTTTTGATATAAGAAATAGAAGGAACAAAATTTCTCCATTTCTCCATGGTGGTGGTGGTGATTTAGTCTCTTAAGCTGTACATCCACCAGGCTCCTCGGTCCATGGGATTCTCCAGGCAAGAATACTGGTGCATGTTGCCATTCCTTTCCCTAGGGGATCTTCCCAATCCAAGGGTGGAACTCAGGTCTGCTCCACTGCCAGCAGATTCTTTACCACTGAGCCACCAGAGAAGCCCCTTTTTCTACATATGTATATGTTCAAATTGGTATTTGGTATTTTTTTTATCGATATGTTCATGAAAAAAGTCAGGGTAATAAATTCTGGTAATCAAGTAACATGAAACTGGGGGATGGCTTTTTGTCTTCATTTAACCTTATATAATTTCCTTTTTGAGAGTTACTCACTGTCTTTAAAATTAAAAAAAAAAAAAAACTCATTTGAACCAGACAAAAACTATTCTTTTTTCTGCCTATGTTATAAATATGTCAATCTGTTTTTACTACAACTTATTGCAAAACAGCTGACTATATTAACAAACATGTAAATCTAATATTATTTCTTTTTTTCAGTTGTGGCGCACTGGTTTAGTTGCACTGTGCCATGTGGAATCTTCCCAGATGTGGAATCGAACCTGTGTCCCATGCATTGGCAGGCAGATTCTATACCCCTGGACCACCAGGAGCTGGCAGACGCCCTGGCCTACTGCCATGAAAAGAAGGTGATTCACTGCTGCTGGGGCTCATGGGTGAGGTGAAGATGCAGACTTTGGCTGGTCTGTGCACACACCCTCTCTAAGGAGAAAGACAATGTGTGGGACGCTGGACTACTTGTCCCCGGAAATGGTTGAGGGGAAAACAATGAGAAGGTGGACCTATGGTGCCTAGGGGTGCTCTGCTATGAGCCTCTGGTGGGAAATCCCCCCTTTGAGGGCACTTCCCATAGTGATACCTACAGATGCATCCTCAAGGTGGATGTAAGATTTCCTGCATCAATACCTTTGGGGACTCAGGACCTGGTCTCCAGGCTTCTCAGATACCAGCCCTAGGACTGGCTGCCCTTGACCCAGGTCTTGGAGCAGCCATGGGTCCGGGCTCACTCTCAGAGGGTGCTGCCCCAGCTGCTCAAATGGCTTCCTTAGCCCTGCCCACCCCTATTCCTTGGTGATTGCTTGTGGAACACCTTGGCTCTGGTATAGCATCTGTCTTTTGTTTCTTTGCCTGTGAGATGCATCATGCTAGTTAATAAGGGCTTCCCTTGTGGCTCAGTTGGTAAAGAATTCACCTGCAATGTGAGAGACCTGGGTTCAATCCCTGGGTTGGGAAGATCCCCTGGAGAAAGGAAGGGCTACTCACTCCGGTATTCTGGCCTGGAGAATTCCATGGACTGTATAGTCCATGGGGTCACAAAGAGTCAGACACAACTGAACGACTTTTAGATTACATCTTTTCAGGTAGAGACACATCAACTAGATTGATTACTTTTGTGTCTATCACACACTGCAAAATCTGATACTTAGCCTTCAAAGCAGGAGCACCAGAAGAGAGAAACTGTCTGGACCAGGCTGCTTCCTCTGCATTAAAATCTTCCTTTTCAGCAACCCATGTGATATAACCATTGACTCCAGATGGTCTGCCTACAGAATGCTGTTGATCTCCCGAGCATTAGCAAACAGGTGACAACACTGAATAAGCAGAAATTTCTAGATTTCAGATGAAAAGAATGTCATCAGGAGTATGGTGTGCAAGACAGATGTGACATGGGTTTTGAAAAATAAACATCCGACAAGTACTCATGCATGAAAAATTTGTAAATAAAAGAACCTCACATATCCTCAGCTTAAATAGTCATTGTAACAGCTGTTTTTTAAAAACATCTTGGTGAATTAGAAATGCAGAATCCTCTTTACTCGGCAAGAACTGTTTGCAACAACTCTTCTTTGAGGACAGAGCCTAAGATTTTAACAGTCTCCGTGTTAGGAGGTCAACTATCATTGTGGGGTTAGCAAAGGACTTCTGGTATTTTGAATATATTGGCTTAATTTGGAAGAAAGGTTATGTCAGCATTTTCTCTAAGGGGTTTTGAAGGTTTAGCTTAGAGAATCTATACTCAATTTTGCCCAGCAATGGGGTTTAGTGGAGAAATGTTACCCTCAGTATATTTTTAAAGTCAACATTTGTTATTAAGACTAACACTTTCCAAGTTATAATAATGTTCAAAGGCATTATTTATTTATTCCTTGGGTGATGATGGAGCAACTTCTGTATGTCATGTGCTGGCCAGTGAGTAGCCTGTAGAGGTGGGTAAGATGTGGCTGCCTGCCCTCAAGGAACTCAGAATTTAATGGCAAAAACAGACCTTGAATGAATGATGCCCCTGCTATAGTGGAGTCCGAGCGTCAAAGGGCTCAGAGAAGAGAGCTGTTTATGTGGGAGAATTAGGAAATACAAGTATCTATATATAATATCTTTTAGAACATTATCAGTCAGGGAAAGCACAGTTTGGATGGTCCCCTGAAAATCAAGCAGCAGTGTGTGGAGGTGGAGTGGCTTCAGCATAGTCATAGGCAGAAAAGTGAATAAAAGACAAGAAAAAGCAAAAGCTTGGAGGAAAGGGACACACTGTGGGACACCCCAGAGAGGACAGAGAGTGGTGAGGCCCAGGGAGAGCCAGAATGTGGAGAGACTCACACAGAAGGCTGGAGATGGGCAGAGGGGAGCTGGTCAGTCTGTGTCCATGCTTCTGTTTCTTCGGAAAGAAGGCAGGGGGCCTGCCCTCAGCTGGGAACGGGAGATCAGTAGAGGGATAATTGTACAGAAAAGCGAGTCTGGGGAGCAGGTGAGAAAGGCACTCTGAGAGATACAGGGTAGCAGAGACCCTGGGAGGTCATGTCGTATGGAGAAAATGTAAAGTGAGACCACCTGTGGGATGGTCACAGTGACATCCACGTTCTGCTCAGTGGACATGGTTCCTGTCTTTCCTATCAGAAGCATTCAACATGTCTGACTCTGCCTTTCTTGAAATGTTTCTCCTTTCATGGAAGAGTACTCTGAACTCGTGGCCCACTCCTTCTCTGAAATACTGCAGTTCCTTAGAGTTTGGTACTTTCTAGTAGTGTGCGCTTAGCGTACTAAGTCACTTCAGTCATGTCGGACTCTTTGCGACCCTGTGGACTATCACCCGTGAGACACCTCTGCCCACGGGACTCTCCAGGCAAGAATACTGGAGTGGTTGCTGTGCCCTCCGGGGGATCTTCCCAACCCAGGGGTGAAACCCGAGTCTCTTAAGTCTCCTGCATAGGCCAGCGGGTTCTTTACCACTAGCACCACCTGGAAAGCCCATAGACTCCCTATTCCACACGCAATTCTCTGAAAGCTACAGCTTCAGGCAAAAAGCCTCCTGGATTGCCTTCCTGACTTATCTCATTCAAACCAAGTTATGTCACTCCTCTGCTAGATAAGAAAACAAACACCCATGACTTCCCGATGTGTAGAAAACCCCTGATCTTTTCCTGGGCTTTCAACCTCCTACATCTCTCCCAAAACCGCCTTTTCAGGCTCATCTCAGAAAATACCCCCACCCTCCAGTACCTTTTGACCCCAGAGGCCTTTAAAGTCTTCCAAGAACTGCCACCCAGATCTTGGCTTTCTGTGCCCACTGAAGTGACATAAAAAACACGGAGACAGAGTTTGGAGGAAATAGGAAGGTGGCTTTAATCCTCAGCTGGCAGAGAGGGGAACATAGTAGTTTCGTGCCTCAAGAGCTGTGCACCATCCTCCATGAAAAGTCTCAGGCCTTATATAAGACGAGGGCTTGCAGTCTAGGTCCGTGATGAGGATCAAAGGTGCTAGCATCTTCATTTCTTCCTCTTGCACTCTAGGTCCGTGATGAGGATCAAAGGTGCTAGCATCTTCATTTCTTCCTCTTGCACTCTTTCAAAAACAGTCACAAACTGGCATCACTAGCCCAGTAGTTGGGTCCGTTGTCTTTTGTGCCTTGTACTGAGTGAGGCCTTCCTTCTGTAATGTAAAAGAAAAAATCTAGGAAGAGTGGTCTTCGAAGAGAGTGCTGTCAAGGTGAGCAGCAAATACAGGATGCAATTAGCACAGAGTCAAAGGATAATAGGTCCAACTTGTAGCTTATGCAGAGTTAGGCAAGTTTAGTTACAGACTCTGCTGCTACTGCTGCTAAGTCACTTCAGTCGTGTCCAACTCTGTGCGACCCCATAGACGGCAGCCCATCAGACTCCACCGTCCCTGGGATTCTCCAGGCAAGAACACTGAAGTGGGTTGCCTTCCTTCTCCAATGCATGAAAGTGAAAAGTGAAAGTGAAGTCACTGAGTCGTGTCCAACTCTCAGCGACCCCATGGACTGCAGCCCACCAGGCTCCTCCGTCCATGGGATTTTCCAGGCAAGAGTACTAGAGTGGGGTGCCATCGCCTTCTCCGTTAGTTACAGACTACAGATTAGGAAAAGTGAAAGTGAAAAATCCAGGAAGAATCAGGCCTGCTCACTGTTCTCTTTATCTTCTTCATTCTCAGGAAAGAAAAGGAAAACTCATTGTTCTATTTTTCCTTTTCACTGCAACACAAGGTACCATTTTAGTAGCCACCCAAGAGCCTTTCCACACCTGAGCTTTCCGCCTAGGATGCTCTTCCTCTGCCTGCCTGCCTCACTTCTGTGCAATACAGATGATGCCGCTCTCAACTCACGGTGTCCTCTTGACAGCACCTTCTCTAACATGAACTCTATAAACGAGACCTTTCCTTTATTTTTTCTATGATTATTTCTCATCTGTGCACTGATGTGCTTCTCTCTCCCAAGAGGTTGTCAGAAACATATGTTTGTTCACCACTGAAGCTCCCGTCGTAGCACACAATTCCTGGCACTCACAGAGTGAGTGCCCAGGCATATTTTAAAGGAGAAAAAGAGGGAGAGAAAGAGAGATGGGAAAAGGAAGGATGAGAAGAAAGAACAAGACAAATATTTTAGGTCAGAAAAGTTCAGCTCTGATCAAACAAGATGAGGGACTAGGGACCCCCGATGAGTCAAAGCTGTCTGCTAAGTCTCTGAGTCGTGTCTGACTCTGTGTGACCCCACGCATGGACTGTGGCCCACCAGGCTCCTCTGTCCATGATTCTCCAGGCAAGAGTACTGGAGTGGGTTGCCCTGCCCTCCTCCAGGGGATCTTCCTGACCCAGGGATCGAACTTGGGTCTCCTGCATCGCAGGCAGTTTCTTTACCACTGAGCCATCTTGGGAAGCCCAATGAGCCAAAGTTGGGAGGAGATTAAAGTAAGTAAAAGAAAGGATGAGGGGACTTACAGGAGCCAGAGATATTTTCCTTCATGGTTGGGGGTTCTTCATTATTCACTAGACTTGATTATTCGAGGATCTCGCAGAGTTCCTGGTTAATCTGGTAAACAATTGACTTCCAGAAAGGTAGGGAACTGAAATTAAATGATGTGCACATTTTATTTATCCTGGTATATAGGGAGCAAGATTATTTTAGTTTTACATTTCCCTGAGGGATGTTACTAAGTCACCAAGTGCCGCGGCCAGCACAAGCAAGAGTTGCACCTGCACAGGGAGAGAACGGAGCGTCCCCGCTAAGAAAAATAAGAGAGAGACAAAAGATGGGGTTGAGAGGATCAGACCACAATTGGCTGATGCCTTTATTTATTAGGCTATAGTATTTATAGGATAATGTACGTGACTTAAGACATGTACAAGATTATTTTTTAACCTCAGGATACAATCACTAGACCCTTACCATTGTGTACAGAGTATACTAAGTAATCTATCTTCTATGACATGTTGCAGGACACCCTGACCTTAAGGGCTGTAAAAACTCTTCAAGGGTGGCGGGACAGGGAGCTTAGGAACAATGCCTAAGGCTCTGCATACCTGCCGAGCAGCTCCCAAGACTTAACCCTTTATGGGCGGTCCCCCGCAGCTCCCCTCTCTTTATTTTTTTTTTAAAAGCTCCATAAGGTGTCGGTGTTGCAACATGTTTTTATGTATCAGAATTTTCATGCGTAAGAATTCTTTAACAATACTACGAATAAAACAAGGAGCCAAACAAATCACGATAAGCACAACAATCAAAACCGCGCCCACAGCAATTATGCTTCGCCACAGTGAATGCAAGCTAGGGAAGTTAGAAAATAAATTTTGTAAAAAATTGTCAACAGTATCAGCTATGTTTAGAGTAGCTTTAGGAGAATTTTCAATATTAAGAATTTTATTATGTAATTGCAATAGGTCTAGAGAAACATTAGTATTAAACCAAATTCCTTGTAGATGTTTCTTCACCTTATCCCATGGAAAGTCAGATGCATTATAAGCCTTTTTTGTAACACAAATCCATTTATAATTAGCATGACATTGAATTTTCATGCGAAAGCTAATGCTCTGAACTTGTTCTCCTAGAACTCTAACCACATCATATAAAGCTGATAATCTATCTTCTATTTTTCTACCTATATCTTCTTGTGTTCCCATTACTTTAGTAACATTATATGACAAGCAATCTACAGTATGAGCAGCTTGAATGGATTGTGCTAGAGATACAGAAGCGGTAACAGCAGTTGCTATAAGGGTGATTAAAGATACTATACCCAGAACAATCAGGCTCACACTTCTTTTAGTGCGGTTAAGAGCCGTGTTAATGCGTTGTAGCAATTCTAAAGCAGTCTCGTCATACCAAGCTTCAGTTATTTCAACTGGTAACATTACAAAAGCAGGTTGTTTTACTATTATAACTTGTTTTCCTTTTGCAACACCTCTTATGCAATTAGTAAGTATGCAATTAGAACAATTTAAATGATAAATATTCAATGACAATGTTATTTTTACATGGCCTTGTATCAACATAAATGGGTAAGGGACACAAGCCCGGGGATATAAAAACCCCGTAACTCCTACATTACCATATTTACTCCCACTGATATTGGGTTGTAAATATAGACTATTGCCATGACAAAAAGCAGCCAAAAGTTTCCACAGTTCTGTTTGATATGTGTGAGCAGCGTTTACAGAGAGAATGGGTGGATGCTGTCCTCGATATTCAGGAAAATCAGGTTTTCTTCCAGGTGCCCAGTCTCATAAAAAGGTGGTATTGGCATTGTTGATGTTGTACACCGACGCAACCCGGGCTCGACATAAAGTCCAAGGAGTGTCTATTCCTATGCGGATGCTTAGATGTTTGCCACAAAACGGAATGTCGAGAGGTCCAGTTCCATCACGGTGCGATCTTTTTCCGGTTTTTTCATCAATGCCAGAAATAGTCACTCGAGGATAGGATATATCAGCTGACACCTGTATACAGTGAGGATGCTGTAATTGATAAGAAAAGCACATAGGATATTGTGTAGTAAGACCATAAAAGGAGATATTGGCTTGTTGCTGAAAAAGTACCTCTTTAATGTTTTTTCCTTGTAATGTCGCTGCCATAGCAATGCCTTGCATATAGGAGGGTCCAATGTCAGCACAAATAGGAATAAAATCAGACAGATCTCCCTTCTTTCTATAAGGTCGTAAAGCAGCTTGACAGGCAGAGTTAGCGTTTTCAAAAGCCAATTGTTTTGCTAATACCATCCCAGCCTTTTCATCTGACATTATCTTACCTATAGTATCTAAGAGTCGTGCCACGAAGTCCTGATAAGGCTCATCAGGTCCCTGTCGGACCTTTGAAAGATCTTCTGTCTTAGTACTGGAGCTAGGGAGTTTTTTCCATGCCTGTCGGGCTGCATTTGATATTTGTGCATATGCACCAGGTAAGAAATTAAGTTGAGTATTAGTAGCCTGGAAAGCGCCTTCACCAATCAACATTTCATAGGAGGTTTGTATACCTTGCTGCCGATTAACATCGGCTATACGAGCACACTGTTCAACATATTCAGATTTCCATAATAAATAATCTCCCCCCGAAAGACAAGCTCTAGCTATTTGTTTCCAATCATTTGGGGGTAGATTCTGAGTACCCAAACTTTCTATCATAGCAACAGTGAATGGAGCGGTAGGACCGTATTGTGAGCAAGCAATCTTTAACTCTTTTAATTGCTTGAAAGGCAGCGCTTCATAGAAACGCTGGTTATTATGTTCAAAGACAGGAAAAGCAAGAGAAAAATCGGAGACAACCTCACCAAGTCGTTGTGCTTGTCTCAATGCCTTTTGTAGCGGAGACACATTTTCAGATGGCGGAGGAGGAGGCCCCGGAGGGGGATCGAGACCAGCAACTACGGAAGGAGCATAGGCAGGGGGGAGAGGCGGAGCAGAAGGAGATTTTGAGTTGTTACTAGGAAGCTTGATTCCTGAGTTCTGTAAAGCAACAGTGAGATTTTTTAAACATTCAACCAAATCATCTTTAGATGTTGACGCCCCCTTTTCTTGTGCCAAAAAACCCCAATCTTCTTGATGGTATTTAGCAGCCTCTTCGTCTAATTCCGCCTCATCTGTGGAGGAAAGTGAATCATCATTATCTGGCGGACGCGATAAGTTACAAAAGGGAGGGTCACCTTCAATTCCCTCAGGAACAGCATATGTGGGCTCCGAATCAGGAACATGAAGAGGATTTTCTTCCTGTTTTAATAAATTTCCTAAACGTTTTAATTCATCATTATCAGAGTCCAGGCAATCACGAATTAGTGTCCAAAAGGATAAAGTTTCTACAGGAACCTTTTCAGGGCCATGTAAAGTATAATGAGTCCGAATTTGTTCCCCTACCTTCTTCCACGTCTCTAAACTTACTGTGCCTTTTCTGGGGAACCAAGGGCAAACTTCCTCAATAAATGAAAGAAAATTGATTAATTTAGGTTTGGAAATAGTAATTCCCCGGTGTTTTAACATTACAGATAACATATGTGCAAACAATTGACGACTATGCGTCTGTCCCATATTTATACTCTCAACTATATACCTTACTACTCCTCCTTAATTTAAATCACTTGTATACTTATATACTCACTCTTTTCAGCTTAATAAGAGTAGTGGCGAGGAAAACTGTCGAACTGCCCCACGTTGGGCGCCACCTGCCGCGGCCAGCACAAGCAAGAGTTGCACCTGCACAGGGAGAGAACGGAGCGTCCCCGCTAAGAAAAATAAGAGAGAGACAAAAGATGGGGTTGAGAGGATCAGACCACAATTGGCTGATGCCTTTATTTATTAGGCTATAGTATTTATAGGATAATGTACGTGACTTAAGACATGTACAAGATTATTTTTTAACCTCAGGATACAATCACTAGACCCTTACCATTGTGTACAGAGTATACTAAGTAATCTATCTTCTATGACATGTTGCAGGACACCCTGACCTTAAGGGCTGTAAAAACTCTTCAAGGGTGGCGGGACAGGGAGCTTAGGAACAATGCCTAAGGCTCTGCATACCTGCCGAGCAGCTCCCAAGACTTAACCCTTTATGGGCGGTCCCCCGCAACCAAGTGTTGAACAATGGGGCTGTAGAGACAGAGCAGGTTTGTTCATGACGCTGAAGTGTGTGGCCCAGAAAAGAGTATGCTTGATGAAGACTCTCAGATGAGTCGTCTGGGCCAGGTTGATAGCTGCACCCTGCAGTCCGAACCCAGACAGCATCACCTCTTGGAATAATTCTCTAAGCTTATCTGCCATCTAATCTGGCAGTTTATTAGAGATGGAATTCAAGAGACTTCAACAGCTCTGAAGATAAGAGAAAGGAAGAAAAGAAGCAAGTGAGAGTGAGTAGGGTCAGTTCAAGGCTTTAATGATGTCTAATTTCTGTTTCAGGGTTTCCCCAGTGGCTCAGTGGTCAAGAGCCAGCCTGTCAATGCAGGGGATGTGTGCTTGATCCCTGGTTCAGGAAGATACCCTGGAGAAGGGAATGGTTACCCACTCCAGTATCCTTGCCTAGGAAATTCCACGGACAGAGAAGCCTGATGAACTACAGTACATGGGGTCTCAAAGAGTCAAACATGACTTAGAAAGTAAACAACAACAAGAATTTCTGTTTCACCATGAAAATGACGGAAAAACAAGATTTGACTCCCTGTGATCAGACAGTGGATAGTGCTCAGCCTAAAGTTGTTCTTATTTCTACAAGATGGAATATGTGATTTCTCACTTTATCCGTCTCTTCTTTCCATCATGGACTAGATTCTCCAACACGATTTTCTTCCTTATTGACTCACCTATGGGAGGGCTGTCATTCAGAGTGACAGCCACAAAGCGTGTGCTGTTCCATCCCAATTCTAATGTCATATTAGCATGTAGCTATTATTAATGCAGCCACATCTATTTTCTCCCTCCCACTTTAAGGAAGTCTGAAAGTCAGGTAAAGGCTGACATTTCAGGCAGATGTGTTGCCCAAAATAAAGTCTGATTCTCTGAGAATCAAATTATCAGATCGGGTTCATTAAGACCTCTCTGTTACCAAGAAGGAGGGAGGGAATAAGGAGGCGGGGGGGATATGACAACATCTCATGCAATTTCTTCTCAAACTTGGGATTTGGGGAGCAGGAAGCTCTTGTCATGTTAAATAACAGATATCTTCAAGTCAAAAAAAAGGAGAGAAAAATAAAGATGAAATAATTTTGGAATCAAGCTTATCTTCACATCTTAAATAAG
Organism: Capricornis sumatraensis; assembly: GCF_032405125.1. Classification (NCBI taxonomy): domain Eukaryota; kingdom Metazoa; phylum Chordata; class Mammalia; order Artiodactyla; family Bovidae; genus Capricornis; species Capricornis sumatraensis. The sequence continues at coordinate 7,152,922 of NC_091089.1, read as the reverse complement.
CTTTTAAACTCACTAGCACACCACAGTTTACACCCACTGACATGTCACTGCCCACATTTCTCTGCATTTTTTATTTTTAAGAGCAGATTTAAGAAGCCACAACTTACAAAAGTAGCAACTAAAGAGTTTATTATATTTTTAATTCTGTGTCAGTGATGATGTTTTATTCTTAAGACCAATAGATCATTTAAAATAAAGTATTGTAAAAATAGAAACTTAGAATTAACCTGTAAAGGTATGGAATAATTTGGGCATGGTTTTGCCTAAGTTTTTCTGTATGTCTGTGTGCTTGAAAGAGAAATAGAGACGGAGACTGAGGTTAGATAAACTTTCACTTTTAATCAGTCAGTCATGTCTGGCTCTTTGCAAACCCATGGGCTGCAGCACGCCAAGGTTCCCTGTCCTTCACTGTCTCCCAGAGTTTGCTCAAACTCATGTCCATGAGTCAGTGATGCCATCCAACCATCTCATCCTCTGTTGCCCCCTTTTCCTCCTGCCCTCACTCTTTCCCAGCATCAGGGTACTTTCCAATGAGTTGGCTCTTTGTATTACGTGGCCAAAGTATTGGAGCTTCAGATTCAGCATCAGTCCTTTAAATGAATACTCAGGGTTGATTTCCTTTAGAATTGACTGGTTTGATCTTGCTGTCCAAGGGTCTCTCAAGATTGATGCCAAAACTATGCTCAGAGGTCTTGAGTATATAGCACTGGCACAGAATAAGATTTCACAGAATATTTTTTTTTTATTTTATTTGGCATTACTAAAAATAACTATTCTTTAGTAATCCAGAAAAAGTACTTTTCTCCTTAAAGTGTTTTTCTTTGCTACTTTATTATTTAGTCTAATAGTCGGTCTAATATTTGGGTTCTTATCATGTTAACAGACACTGTGCTAAACTGCAGGGATAAAAAGAGGAACAAGCAGCTCTGATCCCTCGGCGCCAACTGGGTGACAGGGAAGTGGGTTTCAGCGAGGACAACGAGGGGTGGTGAAGCCGCTCCCATGACATCTGGTGGGCTGAAGAAGGATCATGGAAAAAGGACCTTGAGTTGGACTTGAAAAGTGGATAGGCACTTTCCAGGGAGGCAGGAAGAGGAGTGTGTTCCATTCAGAAGACCCAACTTGTGGAAAAGCCCAAGTGGAGAAAAGTGTGGTGCTCACAGAGAATCAGGCTTCAAGCTCAAGAAGCACTGGGAAAATTGCAGACAAAGAGGCTAAAGGATGTTTATCCTATGCTAAAGAGTCTTGTGCCCCTGGTGGGCAATGTAGGAGACAGGACACGTGGGTTTGATCCCTGGGTCAGGAAGACCCCCTGAAGGAGGAAATGTCAACCAGTCCAGTATTCCTGCTGGGACTGTCCCAAGGACAGAGGAGCCTAGTGGGTTACAGTTCATAGCGTCCCAAAGAGTTGGACACGACTGAGCAAGCAGTACTGAAACAGTCCAGCGAGAATGGGGATGGCTTGATCCAGTTCCTTGTCAAGAAAATGAGCGATTAGAAATGAAACTGCAGTGGGAAAAAGATTGAAAACAAGAAATTAGAGAAAGACATGGACTTCTGATTCAAAATGGAATTACTCCATTCTCCCCAATGCTGACAAAGTGGCAAAAAGATAAAAACTTCCATAAATATATAGTAGCACTGGGAATCTTGCAGTGATTCTAGTCAGAATATCAGCATTGGTTTTAACTTCTGAATCTTTGAAGTGTGACATATATGGTTAAATACCTGCCTAAGATTCAGCTGGGCTTCCTCAGGTTCGTCAGTGATAAAGAATGTACCTGCAATGCAGGAGACACGTTCAATCTCTGGGTCGGGGGGATCCCCTGGAAGAGGAAATGGCAACATCTAGTATTCTTGCCTGGAAAATGCCAAGAATAGAGGGGCCTGGGCCCTATAGACCATGGTGTCACAAAAGAATCAGACTCAACCTAGCAACTAAACAACAAAATCAGAGTCTAAGCGAGGAAATGGGACTAGTGTTTTTTTTTTTATGTTTCAACAAAGAGAGTTTAATAGAAAAAAAGGGAATTAGACACACATAGATGATGCGACCACAGAGAGAGGAGTTTGATGGCAGCCTGCAGTGAGCCAGCTGCTGCTGGGCATGTGGACAGAAATGAGAACCCAAACGCGCCTCCCCAGGGGAGCTGGAGATACAGAGCACGCAACCAGGTGGAATTTACACAAGAGGTTAAGATTGGGGGGTCACTCGCTCCCACTGCCCCCCTCCAGCACCTCAGAAAGGATTTGGGCTTCTCACTATGTCCTCCTGTGACTTTTTCTCAGTGCCTGGGCATAGGGGTTGGGTAGATGAGACATGGAAACAGAGAGATGCAAACTCTCTAGGGTCTCTTCTTATAAAGACCCTAATTCTGTGGGATCCAGGCATCACCCTCTTGACCTCCTCTAATGTCACAGACTTCCTCAGGGGCCCCTTCTCCAAATACAGCCACACTGGGTATTAATACCCTATGTATTTTGGGGAGACACGAACATTCAACACGTAACACAGTTAAAGGAAAAGCAGTGTTCCCCAAGGATTTCAGAAGGTATCTAACTTAGAAAGTCAGATGCCAAAAGTAATTTCAGTTTTGCCTTGTTGAACTTTACCATTTGATATTGGAACATATTCTTAAATAAATGTGGTTATGATATTGAAAAGAAAAGAAATTCAGATACCCAAATCATCCAATTAATTAGAGCACAGTAACTCCAGTATTACAATAAAAGATTACTGCAGGAAAGTTTATCTCAGTATTGTTCAGCATTAGGAACTTTACAACTCTAAGCTGTGATAAAATCATGCTTGTGTTTCCTCAAATAGAAATGTTCTTAGTCTTTAGACAATGACAGAGATACGGATTTGCAGATAAACAAGGGAAGTAAGGCTTCTCGCCACCTTGATGACTGCACTGCATTTGCCTTGGAGTTGCCAAGTTGTTTAAGGTGAGTGTCCTAGGTAATTGGTGCTTCACTGCAGGCATTTGTCCCCTCAGTCAAGACACTTCATTTCTGCTGACGTTACTCATGGGTAAATGCTTTAATCTGTTATCAGCTCTTGGCGAATATTGTTCCACTTAAATTGCATTTATTCGTATAAGTAATGGATTTGTGGCTTGGCATATTAGCTATTAGGAAGAATCTGCAATTTCTAATAAAAGAAGGTAAAGGCCACTTAGTTACAGATTAAATAATCTAGCAGCAAATCACTTTACGTGGAATTTGGGATTTCTGTGTTAAAAATGGAACTTAGTATCATACAGAAACAGTCATTCTCAAGGTGATTGGGTTTTTTCTAAAATACAATTTTTTTTTTTCCTCTTAAAGGTCAGAGATCTTCATTTATTCTTTCTTTATCCCTGCAGGCAAATCCCTGATCCAGGCTTTAGTCATCTCTAGCCTGGATTACTTTAGAACCTTCTGTACTACAAAACTAGCACTGGCTCTCAGTAATTTTTTTTTAATCACTGTTAAATGCTGCCTGTTTATTTTTTTTTCCAGTTAAATGTATTATTCAACTTTAAAACCTGTGTCCCTTTTCCATGACAAATGCTACCTAAATCTGCTTGTTCACACTAATGTTATTTTTCTAAAAAGTGAACAAGAATTTTAATCTACCCATAAAATATTCAATTTTATTTTCCTTTACCATCTTTTCATCCAAAATAAAACAGCATTTGGAAAACTAGAGAACACATAGATTCATTCATCGGTCTGTTAATTTATCCACTCAGTACATCTTTATTAAGTGCTCACTAAGCGTCTGCACAGTGTTACAGGAAGGAAAAGTAGGAAGCTGAACAAGACGGACATGAATCCTGTGCTCAGGGAAAGTACCATCTCCTCGGGAAGAACAGCTTCACAAATCACTGCAAGTGTATTGAGTGCGTAATAGAAAATGTTATGGGTATTTGGGGAGGATATCACAGACAAACCTAACCTTCTTTAAAGTCTCTGCCTTGTCATCTAATGTGCATGAGTCAGGATGAATTATGTACACTTTCTAATGTTTAATTTTCTAATCTATAAATGAGATTAATGTTTTACAGTGTCCTAATGAGAAGTAAGTCATATATCCTGTGAAATCACCCATCTATGACTTGATAGATGGTAATAAAAATAAGTAATATTGATTAAGTGAGCATTATATATCTGGCATAATTTTCTATGTATTGAGTCATTTAATCCGCAAAACAACCCTCTGAGTTTGGGTTACATACTGTCCTTTTCCCCTTCTATAAATCCAGAAGTTTACAGATGAGCAAACTTGGACGCAGAGAGTTAAGGTATCTAAGAGTCCTCAGATAGAGCAAGTGGCGGACGTAGGAATCATCGGTAGGCAGCCCGACTCCCACCCACGCTGACGACCCTGCTCTCTGTCACCAGTGGCACTTGAATTCTCGGGGAGGCCGACTGCCCCCAGGGCAGCTCTACTCAAGAAGCTGGACAGACACAGTGATGATCAAGGTCAATGTGGGTCCTCAAGGGGTCCCCACCTATCCAGGAGTAAGCAGTGTGCTGGTTTAGTTGCCTGTCTTTAAGAGATACTCAGTGAAGTTTAGGTTTTTGGTTCCTTAATTCCTGGGAGCTGAGACAGTAAGTTTATGGCTTTCTCTAGTGGGTTTCTTTGTCTGTGGTTCTGGTGGCTCTCACTGTGGAAATGAGAATCTGTTTATGCTGTAGACATCTTTTCATTCTGGAAGTGATATTCAAGATGAGGCTGAAATAGTACAAAGGCAGACATTTCAGCCTGAGGTGTTGTTTGGACTGGACAAAGAAGAGCTATCACCGACAGTCTTCAATTGGCAAGTAAGGGCAGGAAGCCGGGCTGCTTCCATGCTTAAGAACACTTTGGGCTGAAACTTTCATGGGACAGTAAGAGTGTGTGTATAGGCATCCTCTTATGGCAGAATCACTGGCCCCATGGGATGCAGACTGCTTTGTGGGCACTGTCTGTCGGCAGGGGCCCTGCAAAGTGGACTTGCTCCGGGGAAGGGAACGCTCTCCATCTGCGCTGTTTACTGTGTAACCGCTTGTCAGATGTGGCCATTGAGCAGCTGAAACGTGGCCAGTGGGATCAAAGAACTGATGACTTAAGCTGTATGTGTTTATTAATTTAAATAGACACATGTAGTAAGTGGCTTCTGAACCACACAACGCAGTTCTAGACCAGAGGTTCCCAAGTTTCACACTTTTCTGTGCTGGGAGACAGATGAAGAGAAGGAGTTTGAGGGAGAACACCTTGGCCCCAGGAGCTGGAACCCAGCATCTGAAGGTGAAATAATATCAAGGCCAGCCTTCTCAAGCTTGCTCAGCTATAGTGTCCTTGGCATCTTGGTTTTTTGGTTTTGGGGTTTTTTTTTTCTCTTTTCACTGCAGCCCTAAGCCAAGAGAAGTCCTAACCATCCCACAGGTCCCATAGTTAGGTCCAAACAGTGAAGTTATGTTCACAGGACACTCAACAAATGTTCCTGTGCTTCCTTCAAATATGTATACTCTGCCAAGGTGCCCTGAAGAGTGGGCTGTAACGTCTGGAGAGAACTGTAAAGCTTTGCCAGGAGATCCCCATGCAAATGTTAACAGTTTCACAGAATATGAACATCAGATGCAGTCACTCCAGGACCATGTTGGGAAAAACTGAAACCAGGACACCCTGCTCCCAATTAAGTGAACAAGCATCTCTCTGTCGTGACCGTACAAGTGCTACTACCTTGACATTGCCACTTCATTGCTCTTGTGTGCACACTCAGCCAGTCACTTCAGTTGTGTCTGATTCTTTGCGACCCCATGGACCCACTAGGCCTCTCTGGCCATAGGGACTCTCCTGGCAAGAATATTGAAGTGGGTTGCCATGCCCTCCCACAGGGAATCTTCCCAACCCAGGGATCGAATCTGTGTCTCCTGCATCTCCAGCATTAGCAGGTGGGTTCTTTACCATTACTGTCTCTTCTTCCTACATAAAGACTGTTAAGATGCTCAACCATTAGATCACCCCTGCCTTCTAGCAGCATCCAGTTCAAAGTTAAATTAATTTCCTGACATTGTCCCCCAAAATCAAAACTTCAAACCAAGTGACAAACCACCCCCACATGCTTCTTGAACCACCCAGTGGTTGCTCATGGTGTGGGGGCAAGTTAACAGACCTAACACTGGCTGCAAGTGTATTCTTGGTTATCTCTGGACATTGGTTATATCTTGGTTATCAGGATGGATTCTAAAATTTCATGTAGCATGACTGTGGCCCACGTTCCCATGCAATGCAATGGTGTCCTGCAGCCTATAAGGATAAGTAGGAAGCCCTAGACATCAGTCAAGGCATTAACCATTCACTATACCCCCATGCGATCCTGACTGATTCTCCAAGGAGACAGGATGGAGCAAATGCAACAAGGAATTAATCTAAGGGTGATTTAACTCAGGAAATTATGGAGAACACAAAATGCTATAGAGTGAGACTCTTTTCAGTTTGCAAACTTGCAGCCTTGTGAAGTGGATTATCATTTCACTTTATGGTTTCAATTAAATAAAGGAAGTTTTCCTCTTTTGGATTCTGCTGGTCCCCAGTGATGTGTACCATTCTTATCTACACATGCTGGGTGAGTTTCAGAACCTTGGCACTAACAGGATTTTAGATCCCAGTTTTAAAAGAGATTGAACCACAAACAGGGTGTCAAATCTTGTGCCTTTGATCTTATTTTGGATAGAATAACTTTTCCTCCCTTTCCTCCTTTCCTTTTCCTCCTTTTCCTCCCCTTTGGGAAGATTCTCTTTGCAATGCTCCATTTTTATATACATTAAGAGAGAGGTTTTGGGGGGAGAATGGATACATGTATATGTATGGCTGAGTCCCTTCACTGTTTACCTAAAAATAGCACAGCATTGTTAGTTGGCTATATCCCAATATAAAATAAAAAGTTTAAAGTTTGAAATTTAAAAAAAGGATATTCTGAGTCTTCTTTCTAGAAGGCCAGAACTTTTTCACAAATAGAGTTAGAGTGAAACTGTTGTCTGAAGGAAGTAAATGGAACAGTAAACCCGGCTCATTAAAATGTGAAAAATTCCATCTAAATGGACAGCAGGAAAGAAATACAGACCATGTGAACACATAAGCCACAACTATAAAGAGAGAAAGTGATGTTTTGCCTGCAGTGGTGCACTGCAAATTCAAATTGATTAGCCATATCCTGTCAAGAAAATGGATTGAACAGATCAATAAATTTTACGCATAGAATTGACTCAACTGGCATCATAGTGAAGACGCAATTTGTTACAGAAACTTGCAAATGCCTGGGCCTCACAACAGAACAATCAGTGGGACCCTAGATAGTGTGTGAGTTGCTCAGCCATGTCCGACTCTTTGCGACCCCATGGACTGCAGCCCACCAGGTTCCTCTGTCCATGGGATTCTCCAGGCACGAATACTGGAGTGGATTGCCTTTCTCTTCTCCAGGGGATCTTCTCAACCCAAGGTCTGAACCCAGGTCTCCCACATTGCAGGCAGATTCTTTACCAGCTGAGCCACCAGGGAAGCCTACATCCACTTATAATTCTCTCTGGTCACAGGGATCTTTTGCTAAAACCGTATCAGAAAAGTAGATAATTCACTTCAGGCTAATGAGAAGTTAACTGTCATTCCATTAAGACATACCCAAATTAATTAGCAAAAAAAAAAAAATCACTTTCAACATTATAGTCATTTAAACCATCAAAACAAAAGGAACTATAAGCTTAGTCAAACAAACAAAAAGTCATTTCTGACTGAATTCTCCAGAGTTTCTGATCATTCCTTCCACTGCCGCTGAGTCACAGAGATCATGTGGAGATCTCTTATCTAGCTAAAGATGCTGAAAAGCTCAAATAACACTTTGAGACCCAGGTGGACACATTTCTAAAGGGATTTAGAAGAAGGTAAGTTTTACTAGTTAAGGTCCATAGGAATTCACGCTCAGCTAGAGAACTGAGACAGAGTTTCATGCCATTGGGCAAAGGGAAAGCTTGATTTGAGGAAGAAACACGAGTTAGTTTCCTCCAGGATGCACCATTGAATGGTTTTCCTTGGACTCAGTGCTGCCTGTAATGGAGCCATGGTGAAGAACAAGCAACACTTCATTCAAAGTTATCTCTGCATCAGTACTCGGCATTTTTTAACACATGCACCAAAGGCCTGGTGTGCTGCAGTCCATGGGGTGGCAGAGTTGGACATGACTGAGCGACTGAACTGAACTGAATAAGTGATGGGCCTCCCTGGTGGTAAAGATTCTGCCTGGCAATGCAAGAGACATGGGTTCAGTCCCTGGGTGGGGAAGATCCCCTGGGGAAGGAAAAGACAACCCAATCCAATATTCTTGCCTGGGAAATCCCATGAACAAAGGAGCCTGGTGGGCTACAGTCCATGGAGTCACAAAGAGTACGTTAGTGACTAAACAACAGAGAAGTTAAGTTGAGTCTATTTTTCCCTAGCTACAATAGCCAACCTTCCTATTTGCAATCGGCTCAAAGATTAAAGTGTCTGCCAGCATCTGCCTGCAATGCAGGAGACCTGGGTTTGATCCCTGGGTTGGGAAGATCCCCTGGAGAAGGAAACGGCAACCCACTCCAGTATTCTTGCCTGGAGAATCCCATGGAAGGAGGACACTGGTGGGCTACAGTCCATGGGGTCACAAAGAGTCGGACAAGACTGAGCGACTTCACTTTCACTTTCACTTTACACAAATAGAAGCTTCCTAATTAAAAAAAAAATTAACTCTGTTTTGGAAAGTGCTAAGAAAAATTGTATGACCATCGCTGGAAATTAATTCAAAGAAAATAATTAATAATTAATAATCAGAAATGTCTTTCTCTCAACATTCCAGAAATGCCCCACAGATCCAAGGAGGACAGCAGTCTGTCCCATCTCAGGAGTAAAGATGGGTCAAAATGAATGTTACTTGTACTTAAGTTATTTATTTTGGAGGCAGGAACATAGATAAAAAGCCTCTTGATGAAAGTGAAAGAGAAGAGTTAAAAAGTTGGCTTAAAGCTCAACATTTAGAGAATGAAGATCAAGGCATCTGGTCCCATCGCTTCATGGCAAATAGATGGGGAAACAGTGGAAACAGTGTCAGACTTTATTTTGGGGGGCTCCAAAATCACTGCAGATGGTGATTGCAGCCATGAAATTAAAAGATGCTTACTCCTTGGAAGAAAAGTTATGACCAACCTAGATAGCATATTCAAAAGCAGAGACATTACTTTGCCGACTAAGGTCCATCTAGTCAAGGCTATGGTTTTTCCAGTTGTCATGTATGGATGTGAGAGTAGGACTGTGAAGAAAGCTGAGCGCTGAAGAATTGATGCTTTTGAACTGTGGTGTTGGAGAAGACTCTTGAGAGTCCCTTGGACTGCAAGGAGATCCAACCAGTCCATTCTGAAGGTGATCAGCCCTGGATTTCTTTGGAAGGAATGATGCTAAAGCTGAAACTCCAGTACTTTGGCCACCTCATCTGAAGAGTTGACTCATTGGAAAAGACTCTGATGCTGGGAGGGATTGGGGGCAGGAGGAGAAGGGGACGACAGAGGATGAGATGGCTGGATGGCATCACTGACTCGATGGACGTGAGTCTGAGTGAACTCCGGGAGTTGGTGATGGACAGGGAGGCCTGGCGTGCTGCAATTCATGGGGTCGCAAAGAGTCGGACACAACTGAGCGACTGAACTGAACTGAACTGAACTAAACATAGATGAAGCATAAACAAAGTAAACTATTTGAAGAGACTCTTTAAACAAGATTACGAAGACAGGCTGGTTAAAGAAAAATCTCACATACTGCCCAAAATAAGCCAAAAAATGATTCAGCAAGTTTGATGCCAAGACTGAAAGTGACTTTATATAATTTAATGAAATTTAAATACAGTGGAAGGGTAAAGCTTTGTTACTCAACTGCCTATTTCAACATTTTAAAGTACTGAGTGAGGAAAAAAAAAAATGTCCACAATGACCTTGCTTAGGTGTTAACCTTGAGTTTCCTATTAAATTAATGGGTGACTATTATTTATTTGCATTTGTAAAATAAATCCAACTCTGGAAATGATTTGATATCTTCATACCTTCCTCAGTGAAAGTGAAGAAAAAGTATATATGTTAATCAAAAGACTGATTCTCACCAATCTGAATATTGTAGTCTTTTCTCTCCTTTCTCCTTTTCAAAGTCTGCCTATGTGAAGAAAGTGAGGGAGCCAATGAACTGTATTCTTTTAAAATAATAATGGTGCTTCCCAGATGGCAGAGTGGTAAAGAATTTTTTCACCAAGCAGGAGACCTGGGTTCTATCTCTTGGTAGAGAAGATCCCCTGGAGAAGGACATGGCAACCCACTTCAGTATTCTTGCTGGAGAAGCCCATGGACAGAGGAGTCCAGCAGGCTACAGTCCATGGGGTCAAAAAGAGTTGGACACAGTTTAGCTACTGAGTACCAGTACATTTTAAAAAACTAATAATAGTAGGGACTTCCCTAATGGTCCAGTGGCTAAGACTGCCTGGTCCCCATAGAGGAGTTTGATCCATGGTCGGGGAACTGATTCTGCATTCCACAACTAAGGCCTGCTGAAGCCAAATAAATAATAGTAACAGACAAACCGCACTGGCAAGAACTTCCTTCCCCAAGCACCTTGGCTGGTGGGCTGTTCCTGGAAGGAACTGGGGAGAGGAAAGAGACATCATATAAAGAGGTTATTTTAAAACATTTATTCAACTAATATCTTAGTTTTTACTAAGTAATGTGTTTATTGTTTAAAAAATAAAATTTAGATACACAAAGAGAATAAGAGCAGGAAAGAAAGAGGAAAACACTCAGCAGCCATCCACCCAGAGAAAATCACTTCCATATGTGAAGATTTTTAAACACTGCCCGATTCTTGCCTGGAGAATCCCATAGACCGAGGAGCCTGGAAGGCTATAGTCCATGGGGTCACGGAGTCGGACACGACGGAAGCGACTTAGCAAGTGTGCATGTGAGTATATTGCCAAGTCAAAAAATTGATTTCTCTCCTTGCATGTTAATGAGCACACTGTGCAGCTAGGCCATGATTTCTTCAATTCTCCATCTACTGTTAAACCCTTAGATTATTCCCATTTGGGGCTGTTGTAGAAAGACTGCATTGCTTGCTCTGTAGCTGCTTTATTATATGAACATGCTCAATTATTTCCTTGGGAGAGTATCCTAAAAGTAAAGTTTCTGAGTCGAGGGGTAGAGTGTTTTGATGAATATTGACAAATGACTTTCAGAAATTTTATGCAAATTTATATACCTACCAGGAGCATAGAGGTTTCCTTTATCTCCATAGGCTGGTTGACATGTTTAGTATTCTTACTAATCTTCCCCATTTTATAGGTAAAATTCATCTCTTACATTTCATTTGCATTTCTTAAAGGTCAGTTGGAACAATTGTATGTATTTATTAGCCACTGAAAAGAATCCTACAGCATATATCTGCCAACTGCCCTCTAATTGCAGATAAACACAGTAGTTCAGTTGGTAAAGAATCTGCTGCAATGCAGAAGACTCAGGTTCAATTCCTGGGTCAGGAAGATCCTCTGGAGAAGCAAATGGCAACCCACTCCAATAATCTCGCCTTGAGAATCCCATGAACAGAGGAGCCTGGCGGGCTACAGTCCACGTGATCGCAGGAGTCGGGCATGACTTAGCAACTAAACCTCCACCACCACCTCCACACTGTGGGTAATCTATTTCCCACGAAAGAATAGGAGAATAAAGAGTCTACCAATTTATTTGGCTTTCCTGCTGCTCAGGTGATAAAGAGTTTGCCCACAGCGTGGGAAACATGAGTTGGGAAGAACCCCTGGAGAATGGAAGGACTACCCACTCGAGTATTCTTGTCTGGAGAATCCCACGGACAGAGAAGCCTGGCAGGCTACATTCCACGGTATTACAGAGTTGGACATGACTGAGTGACTAACACCATTTTATTAGGTGATGAAATGATATTTCATTTTGGCAACAGAAACATAGAACCCTGCACAAATGTTTAGCAATTTAAAGGGTGTATGAACAGATGAGGAAAACACAATCATTCTCTTGTATATATGTACCACCTCTTCTTTATATGCTGGTGGACATTTAGGTTGCTTCCATGTCTTGACTATTCCAAACTGTGCTGCAGTGAACACTGGGGTGCTTTTATCTTTTGGAATTATGGGTTTTAGGGTATATGCCCAGGAGTGGCACAGCTGCATCATGTGGTAGTTCTGATGCTGAGGCGCCAGTCCTTTGGCCACATGAGGGGAAGAGGCCACATTGGAAAAGACTGAAGGCAAAGTGAGAGGGGCAGCAGAGGTTGAAATGGTTGGATGGTCACCAACTCAATGGACATGAATTTCAGCAAACTCCAGAAGATAGCAGAGGTCAGAGCAGCCTGGCATGTTGCTGTCCATGGGATCACAAAGAGTCAGACACAACTTAGTGACTGAAAGACAACCAGGGTATTTCTGTTTAGTTTTTGTAGGAATCACCATACTGTTCTCCATAAAGGCTGTTTCAATGTGCACAGCAGAAACTATCTCAACATTGTAAAGCGACTATAATCCATCCAAATTTTTTTTTTAAAATACAATCATTCTCCCTATTAAATGGGCTTACAAATGGAAAGTCAGTGAAATACTGATCCAACCAGGAGAGCAGCTGACAGACTGGGTCTTTCCAGCCTAGTGATACTCCAGGTGCACCTGCTGAATATCTGGAGAAGCTGAATTATTCTCTCAGGCTTCCCCCGTGGCTCAGCGGGAACCGGTACCTCCTTGTAGGATTCTTGGCCAGTTCTTAAACAAGCAAGGAAGAGTGGCAAATTAAGAGCAAAATACCACATCTTCTGTGCTACGGAGACTGGAACGTGGGTGCCGCTTGCAGGACCCAGTGCCTGACATGCCTGAGTCCTGAGGAAGTTAAGCAGAGAGCAAACGCCTGGCTAGGGGAGGCTCACCCCAGCAAGTCCTGCATAAAGAGGCCACCCCAGTCCCTTAAGGTGTGGGACAGGCAGGGGCTGCCCAGCTGGGATGAAATCAGATGACTAGAAAAAACATAAAACAGACCAAATAAATTCTCCCCCAAATAAAAAGGGGGCTGAAGTCATAATTGTTCCTTTAAAGTTTGTTTAATTAGTAACGGGTTTGAGCTATAAAATTTTTGTACATCTAGAAGTTATTCAACTGGGCAAAAAAAAACACATTCTTTCCTAAGCATCGCCTAGCAGATGTTTGGGCTTTCCAGGTGGTGCTAGGGGTAAAGAACCCGCCTGCCAATGCAAGAGACATAAGAGATGCAGGTTCGATCCCTGGGTCGGGAAGATTCCCCAGGAGGAGGGCATGGCAATCCACTTCAGTAATCTTTCCTAGAGGATCCCATGGAGAGAAGCCTTGTTGACATTGTCAGCAGCACGAGTATCCAGGAGGTCCTTTTAATCACTCTCTGGGTTCCCCCAGGATACAAAAATGGAAGGTTTCCCATATCAAGAAGCTTTAAAAATGTTGAGCTTGAGTGGAACTAAATCTGATTCTCTGATAGCTTGGAAATCTATGGACTTTTGAAAAGGATGGTAGCTTGCACTTTTATAACACTGTAAGGACACAAATACTTTCACATGCATGAATTGCTGGAGGTACTGGGCTTTCTGAGTTGAAGAAATGTTGAGTCATGGTGTTGCTACATGATTCAGCAAACCCAAGGATTTATGGAAGAGTTAGGACTCAAACTCACACATTTTGATTCCTTCAGTCCAATTTGATTTTCTTTACATATTAGCCAATTCACACTCAAGTTGAAATACATTGTGTAATAGCTTTCAGTGTTTTCCCTTTCTCCTTCTACCCTCAACCATTTTAAAAACCTATCACGGTGTCTGTTGAATACCCTAATTTTCTGACTGCTTAAAAGGCAACAATTTGCTTTTATCTAACCCCATTATTTGGAGGCAAAGAAACGAAATCTGACCTTCAGGAATTTTCTAAGATGACAAGTATAAAAGCTCCAAACTGCTACCTTTTCTCCTTTGCCTTTTTTTTTTTTTTTTTTGGCATCCTTCTCAGAGGTAGCAGTAAAATTACTGTGACTATTGGCTATATCAGGTGGCTAATGGAAGGAATAAATTTCCAAGTAAGATTTACCTTATTGATGAATTCCAAAGATAAGAACATAGTCTTTATGATTAATATTTGCTGGGTACAATGTATCATTTTTTAAATAACATACATTGCATTTGATTGGACTTAAATGAAATCCCTATCATTTAGCATCTCAGTAAAACATAAGGACAGCCAGATTTGGAGAAGGAAAGATTTTATTTCTGTTTTAATATAAATTGAATTCAATTTCTACTTTATAGACATCTCCTGGGACTTCATAAGAATGTAATAGTTGCTATGAATCAATCTGAGGCAAACTTTTTAACTAAGACAATTTGATGGATGATGGATAAGGAAACAATCTCGGAGGGTCTTTTTGGCCTTGGTGATGGACAGGGAAGCCTGGTGTGCTACAGCCCGTGGGGTCACAAAGAGCTGGACACGACTGAGTGAATGAACTGAACTGAAGCGTGTTGGTAATATTATGAGGTCAGTTTTAGGATGGGGATGATTCTAGAACATTCATGGGGAGTTCTACATAGGTATTGAAAATATTGATCCAGCATTCAAAATACAGATTTCAGAACTTCTCTGGAGGTCCAATGGTTAAGACTCCAGGCTTCCAATATAGAGGGCGTGGTTTTGAACCCTGGTCTGGGAACTAAGATCCCGCATAAGCATAGTGTGGCAAAAAAAAAAAAAAAAAAAAAAGAAATCTCAAGAAGAGAATAAAGTAGAAAATATTCTGTATTTCTGTCATTGAGATGATAGATGTATGTGAGGTTTCCTAAGAATACAGTAAAATAAGAAAAGGTAGCTAAGAATCGAATCTGGAAAAACATTAGTGCTTAGAGACTGGAGGGAGATACAGCACCTGGTAATCAGGGAGAGGGAGGGAGAACGCGGTGGGAACAGTCACAAAAGCCGAGGGAGAAGGAAGCGAGCCCAGGTGTTGAAGACGATGGAAAAGCCAAGGCCACAGTGAGCAAGCCTCACCCACCGGCTTGGTGGAAGTCTGTATTACTGGGTCCCCGAGAAATGTCAGGATCCGCTGAGCAGTGGGACAGAGCCAGACAGCTGACATTGAAGAGTGAGTGGGAAGCAAAGAAAATTAGCTGCTGTAGAAAGCTGCTTCTTTCCAAAAGTTTAGCTATGATTAGATGGAGATGAGGTGATCGTATGACATCCAGGAAGAGTTATTTCTGTTTCATCTCGCTTTTAAAATAGAGCCTAAGCCATACTTCAATACTGATGGAAGGATCAAGAAGACAGAGGAAAAAAGCTGAAGACAGGGAGGAAAGATAATCAACAAGGTAGGTTTATCTAAAAAGCATGAAGGGAGTCATTCCTAGAGCAAGGATTGGCCTCTGCCATCTACCATGGAAGAGAGAAAGATGAATGCTGGGCCTTCCCTGGTGGACTAGTGGGTAAGACCGCACTTCCAATGTAGGGGGCACAGGTTCGATCCCTGGTCAGGGAACTTAGATCCCACATGCTGCGTGGCATGACCGAAACAAAAATTATTTAAAGACGAGTGCCAAAAGGTTTATATTTATCTGCAGATACATGAAAGCTGATGAAGTTCTTCTGGTAACTTCTATTTGCAAGGTTAAATGGCAAGAATGGTTATCTGCTGGGAGTCAGAGTGTAGCAGGAAGACTTGAAATAGACTTTGCAAAATTTGAAATGACTGTTTCCGGGAGAGGGAGAAAGCAGGCCAACCCAGGGAAGACAGGAGGAAGGCCAGGCAGTTCTGAGAGGATCCCTTGAGTTTAGTGGCTATGAGTCACAGTAGTGTCAACTTGCCAAACAGTGTAAATATAAACCCAATGTTCCCTAAGTGAAGGATTTTGATGACTAAGGACTGTAGAAGTTAGCAAGAGTTCATGACCTGGTGTTCAAGTGTTCAAGGAGGGATTTCTGAATTTGACAACGCCAGCCAAAAAAAAAAAAAAACCTTGACAAATTGCAAGAGGTTCAAAGTTAACTCATTTTTGCATTGCTGACAAAATAACATAAATGAAAATAAGGGCCAGTGCTCAAGTTTCAAGAAACCTCAGGAACAAAAGAAAACAGTACTTCCCCTAATACCACAGGGGACCCAGTTCAAATGATGGCATGAAAGCAGAACCATCATTACACAGACAAGTTGTGGTGGCTTAGTTGCTAAGTCGTGTCTGATACTTTCGACCCTATGAAGTGCAGGCTCCTCTGTCCATGGGCTTTCCCAGGCAAAAACATTGGAGTGGGGTGCCATTCCCTTCTCCAGGGAATCTTCCCGACACAGGGATCAAACCCGAGTCTCCTGACTTGCAGACAGATTCTTTACAATCTGAGCCATATAAGGAATGTGTACGTAGACAGGTAGAAATAGAAAAAAAGACTGCTCTCTCCAAATGCAAGTGGGGCCATATACTTTTCCTCCACTTCACATTAACCTGCATCCTCTCTCCATTACATGATTTCTCCAGGTTGTGACCTTTAAGAGCTCTGGCTGGGTAGGTGTGCAAAGCTATCAGCACAATTCTGCCGTCCCACAAAATACACTCCCCCCACACTACTCTGCCTCTCCCCCCAGTTACTTTGAACATAATTTTAGACAACATATCATTTCACCCTTAAATACTATAGCTGCATCTCCAAAAGATGACTCCAAAATAACTGCAAGATTATTATCTTCTCATAATTAATATTAACTACCTCCATACTATCCTTAAATATCTATGCAGTATTCAAATTTTCCCAACAGCAAAAAATAAATAAATAAAAGAATTTACATTGTTTCACTTCATTGTTTGATATGTCTACTTTCAGCCTATATTATTCCCTTCTTGTTTGTGCTGGTTTATTACGTTTGGTTTTGTTTTTGTTTGCAAATTATTGTTGAAGATGCCAGATTGCTTGTTTTATAGAATTTCCTCCAGCCAAATTCTCTAGAATTTTTATCACTCTGGTTTTATTTAACATATCCCTCTGCTCTGTGTTTCCATTATATTGGTAGATTAGGACAGGCAATTGGCCAGACTGGGTTTGATTTGGGGTGGGGGAGCAGTAATATTTCATAGGGGCCTCCCAGGTGGCTCAGTGGTAAAAAATCCACCTGCAATGCAGGAGCCACAGGAGACATATGCTCAATCCCTGGGTCAGGAAGATCCCCTGGAAGAGGAAAGGGCAACCCACTCCAGTATTCTTGCCTGGAGAATCCCATGGAGAGAGGAGCCTGGAGGGCTACAGTCCATGGAGTCACAGAGTCAGACACGGCTGAGCAAACACACACCCATACACATACTCACTCCATAGACAATGCAGGATATACTCTTTGGGGGTCACAAAATGTGTGGCTGTTTTGCTTTTCAAGAGATTTATAGTTATTTACCATCACTAGGCAGATTCATTACTTCTGAGTTAAGTAAGAGTTGGAAAAGCATGGTATTCTACGTCTGTCAATTCTTCTTATTTTATTATGTAAATTCCATAAAAGAGAAAGCTTTGCTCATCAATCAACTATTGGCTTGCTCTGTAAAAAGCTTCATCTAGAAAAGAACACATTTAATGTTCTTCAATCTACTGCAATAATCATCTTTACTATTGGTCACTTCCAGTTGACACAAGTCTGGTAGCGTTTGATAACCACGTTGACTTCCGATATAACAAGCTGTTCACCCTCATTGTCATTTGGACTTAGAATTTGTCAATTTTCTCAGAACTTCTCCCTTTAAATTAAGAATGACAGAGGCGACCACGTGGGTCTTAGGAGTTAATAAACCTTTGACCACTGCTCTAACTTAATCAATTTTCTCTTTTCTTTAATTGATTCTTTTCTAAACATTTTAGCCACATTTGATTTTTTCCCCTCCTTTTAGCCCTTCCGTGCGACAGTACGATAGCTCTTCCCAAAGTACACAGACATCCCCTTCCTACTGAGAACGAGCGATGCAGTCAGGCCGATCCCGCTGAGAAGGTTCGGGAAAAACACTCAAGACAGGGAGCCAGTGACGTAGCTTCTCAAAATAAACTTCTCCAGCTGTGCTCACGAGTACATCATCCTTTTCAGTCATCTTCTGCTTTGCAGATGAAGTTTGGGGGTTACATCTTGGTACCTAGTTAAACTATTATTTTTCTCACGCCTCTCACCCACCTCTTTATGAAACTGTAGTCTCATCTGCTAACCACTAGGAAGCCCCACTGTGGAACTCTGCTCCACAGCCCCCATGGGAGCCCGGGGCCCAGTTGCTTAGTGAAATGGAAAAGAATCAGCCAATCAAGAATTCTAAAACAACTTAAAAAGGTTTGACTTGCTGTTCCTTAGGCTGCATTTGTCTATAACATCTAAATGTTTTGTTGTGACTTGTGTGAGACTCTGAACGTGCCAGGAAAACTAGAAATGCTTTCACTCTCTAAAGAAATGCTCTCACTCTCTAAAGGCTTGCATGTACACAGAAGATAACGATAGGCTTAAAATAATAACAACTGTGTTTTAAAGCAGTGATGACAATCCATCCTCTTTGGATCAATGAAACAAGGCTCCCTTCCCTGAGTTATTTCCTGCAGGTTCTGTCATCCTGATGAGTATGTTTCCTGACACTACATAAGGACAGAAGTTTGTCTGAGAGATAATGGGTGATTAAGTCCTGAGAGTTATTTACTTGTTTAAATATAAAGTTAAACATTTTAATTAGAAGACAGCCTTATCAAGAACCTATTTCTCAATCATTAAAACCCGCAGAGATCTTATGTCTCTATCAAAACTTTCTCTGATCACTTCTGACGTACAAATTACCCATCCACTGGGAATCACCACTTGGTCTTTATTTTGCTCACCTTCTGTGTGACTTTTAAACTTTCACCCTTCCTAAAGGTCCTTTAGAATTAGCAGCACCACAGTTTCCTGAGTTTCTTTGTCCATCACCTACATAACAATCTCCTCCTCTTTGGTCCCCATGTCTGCCCCTCAAGAGGTTTGTGCTCACTCAGGTCCCCATCTCGGTCTCTCTGCTTCTTCATCTTGCAGGTTGTGGGTCCTTTTTGACCCACACTGCTCTCCTTCCTCATTCCCTGTGTCACTGAGTGATGCCCAATGTACTGGGCTGTTCACCCAGGAAGTAGTAGTCACCTGGATCTCTCCCTCTCCCTCAAAGTCCCTTTCGCATGTTTCCGCCTTTACTTCCATAGCCTTTGGCTGAGAGCATCCCCTGGGGCTGGCCTGCTACAGCAGCTTCTTTCTTAGCATCTCATGGCTCTTGGTCTGACAGCCTCCAACCCAACACTGCCCAATTGAGTGACCACAAGTCACTTCAAGCTCTAATTAAATAAAATTAAAAATTCAGCTCCTCACACACCCTGGCCACAGGTGGCAAATGGTTCCTGCATTAGATAGCAATTACGTAAAATATTTCCATTAACAGAGAACTTCCTGTTAGATGACAGTTACGCTGTATCAGTTATCCAGCCGGTACATGCTTTGTGGATCACTAAACCAAACCCTCCTCCAATCACCTAACACAAAGCGATCTCAGCATCCAGGAAGTTTTTTCTAACCCTCAGAGGGCATATGGGATGCTCCATCTCTGAGCATTTGTGACATTCTGGGCTTCTTTTGATTATAAAGAGCAATAATTGTGTGTTTTCTTCGCCTGGGATGTAACCCTGAGGACAGGAACTAAGTCTGTATCTGAAGATGCTGATGGGTGCACTTAATTTTCCACACAGTAAGTGGAGATAGTAGTAAAGAACAAACCTGCCAACGCAGGAGACGTAAGAGATGCAGGTTTGATCCCTGGGTCAAAAAGGTCCCCCGGAGAAGGAAATGACAACCCACTTCAATATCCTTGCCTAGAGAATTCCATGCACAGAGGAGCTTGGGAGGCTGCAGTCCATAGCATTGCACAGAATTAGACATGACTGAAGCGACTTAGCATGCACACACTAGGGACTTTACAAAACAATTTAAAACATTTTAATATATTTATACTCTAGGTGTTCAAAAAGTGTTTGTTGACTGAATAAGCAACCTTGACTGTGATTCTAGATGATGGGTACTGTACCAATCAACTGATACCTTTTATTGGCACGGTGTATTTGGCATTACTATCATAAATAGACCACTGGATTATACAAAGGGCTTCCCTGATAGCTCAGCTGATAAAGAATCCACCTGCAATGCAGGAGAACCTGGTTCGATTCCTGGGTCGGGAAGTTCCCCTGGAGAAGGGATAGGCTACCCACTCCAGTATTCTTGGGCTTCCCTGGCAGCTCAGTAGGTCAAGAATCCACCTGCGATACGGGAGACTTGGGTTCGATCCCTGGGTCGAGAAGGTCCTCTGGAGGAGAGCATGGCAATCCACTCCAGTATTCTTGCCTGGAGAATCTCCAAGAACAGAGAAGCCTGGTGGGTTACAGTCCGTGGGGTCACAAACAGTCAGACACAACTGAGCAACTGAACAATAACAACAAAGGTTATACAAACTAAGAGTTTGCCAGATAAAGATGTCTTTGTTTTCATTCTATGAGAGCACAGATTTTAGGAGGAGACTATAATCTTCACAGAAGCATAATCTCTCTCTTTTGCTCAAAATTTTATCCTACACCTAGCCAAAAATATAGCAAGGCTTCAATAGATATTTGTTGGGTAAATGTTGAGTCAACACAGGTATCAATTAGTTTCTTGACCTCTTTAATCTTAAATCAAAAATATTCTTGAAAGATCCTCCCCTAAAACAAGCCAAGTATCTTAAAAGGTCTGTTTTGGGGATTAAACCATTTTTAAATATTCTAAAAACACAAGAAACTTTTGGAAAAAATTAAAAGAGAAGTTGTATAATAGTAAAGTCAAAACAAAATGAAAATTTTATTTGTTAAATATTTTAGAGTCACTATGCTGGAAAAAGTGCCAACTACATTATCCATTTCATTAAGTTGTATAGTTTTCACCATAAGATTCCTCTTTTGTTATGTGTCCCTAGAGAGGAGAACAAACTATAATAATGTAGATATTATAATAGTGTGGTGAAGATGATGAAACAGTGAGAAGTGTATAATGCCTATTCCTAGAACAATTTGAGGAACATATATACACTGCCATCAGTTGAAAAGTTTTCAAGGGATAAAACTATGATAGAAAATTATGGATCAAGTGTCTCACATCATTGCTCTAAGTAGCAATTCTCATAAAACAGTTGAAAGCATATGCTTGAAATGGAAAAGCATCACTGGCCACTACCAGCTGAATATATTGTCAGAGCTAGTTCACGGAGACATACAAAACTCAGTTTTTGCTGTGGAGCTTACCAACTTCAAGTTGTTATATAATTTAAAGTAATCTAGAAACAAATGTTCTCTCATTTGATAGACTAACCCAATCATTATAACACATATTGCATTGCATATTATTCACTTCAGTTCAGTTCACTTCAGTCACTCAGTCATGTCCAACTCTTTGTGACACCATGGATGGCAGGACACCAGGCTTCCCTGTCCATCACCAACTCCCGGAGTTTACTGAAACTCATATCCACTGAGTCAGTGATGCCATCCAACCATCTCATCTATTGACCCCTTCTCCTCCCACCTTCAATCTTTCCCAGTATCAGGGCCTTTTGAAATGAGTCAGCCCTTCGCATCAGGTAACCAAAATATTGGAGTTTCAGCTTCAGCATCAGTCCTTCCATTGAATATTCAGGACTGATTTCCTTTAGGATTGACTGGTTGGATCTCTTTGCAGTCCAAGGGACTCTCAAGAGTCTTCCAACACCACAGTTCAAAAGTTCCTATTCTTCAGTGCTCAGTTTTCTTTATAGTCCAACTCTCACATCCATACACGACTACTGGAAAAACCATAGCCTTGACTGGACTGACCTTTGTTGGCAAAGTAATGTCTCTGTTTTTTAGTGTGCTATCTAGGTTTGTCATACCTTTTCTTCCAAGAAGCAAGCATCTTTTAATTTCATGGCTGCAGCTACCATCTGCAGTGATTTTGGAGCCCAGAAAATTGTGAGCAAAACCACAAGTTGTCGGCAAGGGATTGATATGGCAAACTCAAAATATTAGTGAGATACGACAGCCTAAGTTATCGAGATTGATCTGCAGTCTCTATATGGCCTCAACTATTCTTTTTCTATACTGTGTTGATTTCAAATGATCTAACTCACCTACTTTCTGTTATTGTTCAGTGTTTAGACCAAACATATTTCCTTGGCAACTTTCACAATGTTTTGAAATCCCTAAACTAGGTGAGTCAACGAGAATATGACAAATTTATCACTATTTGGCCTTTATCCAAATCCCTCTAGTCTGTTCTGCTTAAGTCCGGCCTGCTGTGTTAGCAGATCTGAACTCAGAAAACACCTTCATGTGTGCGTATGGCTTCCATTAGCTCAGTTCCTAAATGGCACCTTTATATTCATCTTAAAATAAAAAAGATATTATAGATATAAGCCCAGTAAAATTTCCTTCTTTAAATTAAATAAATGAAAATTAAAAGGAAAAGAATCTGTTAAAATATTTGGTTCTATGTATGGTCATCAAATAGAGAAGGAAATGGCAAGGCACGCCAGTATTCTTGCCTGGAGAATTCCATGGACAGAGGAGCCTGGCTGGCTGAAGTCCATGAAGTCACAAAAAGTCAAACACAACTGAGCAATTTTCAATTATGATCATCAAAATCTATGATCAATTTGCTTTCAGTCAAATTTACATTCAGATATAGATATAGATGCAGGTAAATGTGCACACACACACATTCTGATCAATGTTTAAGATATTAGGAACATCAAAATACATCTGTGTCTGCTTCTGTAGGCTTCCTATCACCTTGGATATGCAGTGCTGCATCATTCCATATTGGATAAATTAATGCACTGTTTACATTACTACAAAGTTATTATGGAATAAAATGCAAATTTTGCACACACTTCCTACCATTCAGAAATACTCTAAAAAAATCTTAAGGAGTTGACTAATAAATGAATTAGGTTTCAAGGTCAGGTATTTTGGACTTGTTGCTGCAAGCCAGGTTCTGTCTTCGATATCCAGACATTCATTCTCATCTGCCTTTAAAAATGCTTTAAGATAATATGAGAGGTTCGCCTATCAAATGATATGGCATAAAACTAAAATCCCACATAACAGAATGATAATCATTCACGTATATCATCAGAACTACAAATGAAAAGGTTAATAACTCACAGAAAGATCAGCACCTCATTACCAACAAACCAAATTACTCTCAAACTAACCCAAATAATGACTAGAAGTATAAATATAACTCAAGTAAATGTATTACATAAAAGAAAAATATGACACAGCCAAGTAAAATGAAGGCTCAGTGTTTGGTATAAGGGAATAAATTACTCATGATAATACAAGATAGGTCAGTTACTACTAAAATACTTGCCAGAATTTAATAACTAACTTTTGTATAGCGATCACCATGTGTTAGCCCTCTTCTAACCACGTTGCATCTATCAACTTACTTCAGCCTCATGTTAATCCTTTTACTTACCTACCATTATTATCCCATTGTACAGAAAAGAGAAACTAGGTCCAAAATGTAGAGTGACGTTTGTAAAGATCGACAGCTGAGCTGGGCTATAAATTCAATAAGTTTTGGACCAGAATCTGGGTCCTAATCTTTATACTATTCATCTTCTCTCTACATCAGCAAGAAAAATCTAGACATAATAAAATATACTGCTAACCCAGTTGTATGTCACAGATATTTGTTTAAATTATTTTAATAATTACACTCACATTGAGATTCTTCTTAATGTGAAGAATTTAATTACACTCACATTAAGATTCTTCTTAACACATGGTTTATCTGTGTGCTAACCATTTATTAAACAGAGTTACACATAAAGTCAATAGTGATTTATGATTCAACTTCTATACTTAAGGAAGCAAAGAGACAAACACAATTGTATGATCTGACTAAGGTCATTATGAAATGGCATTAGGAACAGGACTCAAATCTCCTGGTAACCAATCCATATGTCTGCATAATTTTTCTCTGTGAACACTTAACAGAGACCTTCAGTGTCCTTCTGATATTCCACTGGCTGATTTAGGATTGTCTTATTTTTCCCATGAGATTTGTCATAAATAAATTGAAAAGATACATGTGTAGGTATAAAAGATCACATTGTAACTGTGAGGAGCGTGGTTGTTTTCATTATTGCTGTTAGGAAGGAAAACAGGGCAGTTTACAAAAGGGGGGAGTCTGTCTCTCACCTTGTTAATTT
Organism: Capricornis sumatraensis; assembly: GCF_032405125.1. Taxonomy (NCBI): domain Eukaryota; kingdom Metazoa; phylum Chordata; class Mammalia; order Artiodactyla; family Bovidae; genus Capricornis; species Capricornis sumatraensis. The sequence goes on along the minus strand of NC_091089.1, from coordinate 7,128,570 downwards.
GCAGTGATGCTGCTGTGCAAAGAACAGGGCTATTTTCCTGAACATTTAAATATGAGAAGATAGTGTTAACAACCCACACGAGTGTTTTGGCTTAGTGCCTTCAACAAGCCCCTCTTCCAGCTCAGCAGTAATTGATGCATGCATACCAGTACATCCTGATTCACTCCTTTCAATATACCTCAACATTTTTAAACAACTCTCTTGTGTTTTTGTAAATATCCTTAATTCTACCTCTCTGATCTAAGGTGAAACTTAGGGAAGTGTCAGCTGTGTCAGTTCTTCTTGCTGTGAACAATGACACTGGCTCAAAGGAAACCACAAAGCCATATGGGATAAGATGTCTCTTCTTCACCCAGCTGCATCTTCTTGGAAAATGGATTAATCAACATGAATGTTTTACTCATCACTGGGCGCTTCTACATGCCTTCCCAGGTGGCTCAGTGGTAAAGAATCCACCTGTCAATGCAGAAAACATGGGTTCAATCCCTGGGTTGGTAAGATCCCCTGGAGAAGAAAATGCCTACCCACTCCAGTATTCTTGGCTGGGAAATCCCATGGGCAGAGGAACCTGGCAGGCTACAGTCCATGGGGCCGCAGAAGAGTCAGACATGACTTAGTGACCAAACACTACCACCACCAATTCTACATCTGGTCTCAATGAGGGATTTACTAGGGAAAGTATTAATAAAATTATATACATATTTGCTGAAGACTAGCACCATTCATTGAATTCAAAACGGAAATATATGCAACTACATCTCATCTCTGGGAGATAATTATCCACCATTTGTGATATTCCTGCTCATTTTTCTTGTGGCTTATCTTCCTGTCTCTCTCCTTCATGGGCCAGATGTCAAGTTGCTACTCCTTCAAGTGAGGCAGACTTCCTTTGCTGATTTGTGTTTGATGGAGTTGTTCTTTGCTCACTTCACACTCATTGTACACATGAAAACACGCACCTGCAGAGAGGCTGCGAGCACTCAGTGACTCTGCTGCAGGGACTTAGCTGGTGCAGATCGGAAGCTCTACGTAAACCTGATAAATTAATAGTGAGACACTTGCTTTGGAGACTGAAACATGAAAATAAATCATCTCATGGTAATATAGAAAAAAAACTTTAATTCATTTATCATCAATTACTAATTGTCACTACAATTCAGTGAATACAAATGTTCACTTCTAGACGAATGCTTAACAGTTGGATATGTGCAAGCAAGACTTCGCAGGTGATGCAGTGGTAAAGAGCCCACCTGCCAATGCAGGAGGCTCAAGAGACTTGGGTTGAATCCCTAGGTTGGGAAGATCCCCCGGAGAAGGATCCGGAAGTGGGGATCAACCCACTCCAGTATTCTTGCTTAGGAATTCCAACAGGCAGAGGAGCCTAGTGGGCTACAGTCCTTGGGGTAACAAAGAGTTGGACATGACTGAGATCTCAACACACACACACACATATGCTCGCATGCTCAAGTACTATTCATTTGACTATTACATATTTTAATGCTATATACATGCACAGAATATAAATTGTTTAATATAATATATATCAGGGGCTTCAATTTATTCATTTTTAGGTACTCAACAGCTAAAATGTTTTCACATCTGCTTCTCAGACTCTACCTAGCTCCACTGCTCCCCAAACACACCGTTTTTTCTAGATGTGGCCGCCACCTTCTCAGGGCACATCACAAATCAACTTGATTCTTGTCAACCAATTAGCAAATGATTCTTGCCAACCAATTGGGAATCCTCCAATCTTCAGATCAAGTCCAGGCAATGAGAAGGACACTTGTATCTGTGAAGGGAACTCAAAACAGATTTCACTAAATCTATCATGAATATGCAGAGACATCTGGAAAATGGAATGTTTTCCTTTACATCTTAATGGTCTGCCATTACACACAAGTACAGTGCTTTTTGTGAGATTTAATATCAAGCCAAACTTGTTTAAATTTGAGAGTGATAGCACACAGTCCAGAAAAACTAAAGCTAACTTTCTTTCCCTTCTTGTAACTCTAATAGATGACTTAGAAGAAGATTCACTTTGCAGTGTTTAATTAGTAGATTCATGCTAATTGCTTATATTGAGCCATTGGAGCATTGACTTCAGAATACTTTAAGAAAAAAATCTCTCCACCTATTTGAGTAATATGAATTTGTTACTGGTATTCATTTAACAAATGTATGTAGGAAAGAATGAGGTTGAAGTAAATTTATGAAATCCATGTCATGGAGGAATTAATGGGATTTATTTCCCATAGGAATTATTAATTGAAAAATAATTGACTTTTTATTGAAATATAGTGGATCTACAATGCTATGTGAATTTCTGCTGTACTGCATGATGAGTCAGTTCTATCTACAGCGATCTCTCTGCCATCTGTCTGGGCTTCCCAGGTGGCGCTAGTGTTCAGCTGCCAACGCAGGAGTCAGAACAGGCTCAATCCCTGGGTCAGGAAGATTCCCTGGAGGAGGGCATGGCAGCCCGCTCCAGTATTCTAGCCTGTAGAACCCCACTGACAGAGGAACCTGGAGGGTTATGATCCATAGGATCACCAGGAGTCAGACATGACTGAAGCAACTTAGCACCACACACACACGTGTATTTCCATATTCTGTCTTTATATTCCATTTCCTTACAGTTTATCATAAGATATGGACTCTAGTTCCCTGTGCTATATGTATAACCTTGCTGTTTACCCATCCTGCATGTCAGAGTTCGCATCTCCTGACCCCAAGCCCCCAAGCCACCCCATTCCCGCCCTCCCTCTCCTTGCGCAAGCACAAGTCTATTCTCTAGGGCTTCCGCAGGAATTTTTTGATGCATATATCAGAGGATTGATTTTTAGCTCTTGGCTTATAAACACTGTAACATAAAAGAACATGCAGACATGGTGTTGATTCTTTCACAAGGTAAATATGGCAGGCAAACAAGTCTGTGAATCATCCTGGAAATCTTGCAAAAAGAGACTTCCTTTTTCTTTAAATATCTGAGCTGACTTGCAGTTCATTTTCAGGAAGCATATAAAAACTTCTGAGTTGTGTTCCCCTCACAAGTACAAATTTTGAAATACAGGCCAATTAACTGCAAGCTTCTACTGCAACTTGATAATGAGAGGTCAGGAGGAAAAAGAAGGTTAGAGAAGGATTCGTTGGAATTAGCCTATTTTACCAAAATGGTGCACTTCCCAGGTGGCTGCTGCTGCTAAGTCACTTCAGTCGTTTCCGACTCTGTGCGACCCCAGAGACGGCAGCCCACCAGGCTCCCCTGTCCCTGGGATTCTCCAGGCAAGCACACTGGAGTGGGTTGCCATTTCCTTCTCCAATATATGAAAGTGAAAAGTGAAAGTGTCCGACTGTTCGCTATCCCATGGACTGCAGTGGTAAAGAACCCACCTGCCAATGCAGGAGACATGAGAGATACAGGCTGGATCCCTGGGTTGGGAAGATTCCCTGGAGAAGGAAATGGCAACCCACTTCGGTACTCTTGCCTGGAGAATCTTGCCTGGCCGGCTATAGTCCATGGGGTCACAAAGAGTCAGACACAACTGAAGTGACTTAGCACGCACACCACAATGGTATATCTCCTTTTCCCTAAGGAAAGAGCACCAGCTTTCATAATTATCCTTAACAGCGAGTATCTATATGGAAAGAAAAGGAAGATTAAAAGTTGGTTAGTACCTGAAATCTACTAACTCCGAGTTACCAGGCTTGTGATCTTTCCCCAAGCACTTTGCAATCAATGGTACTGTGAATCCTCTTGTTGGTGGTGGCACTATTATTATTATTATCAGCATTACTTCCTTTTTTTAGACAGTGAATCAAAGTGATGACAGAGAATTTTAAACCTTCAAACTCTGAAAATGTACTTAATTGTTCTCATTGTATGGAATTCATTCCCCAAAGGAGATATAGCCCTAAAACAGCAATGGTAAACAACAAAAAATAAAAATAAAAACAGCAAGGGAAAATGTGTTGTTAACAGGGGTGCATTCACAGCCTTGTTTATGCTCCTGATGAGTGTGAGATCAAATTTGCGCTCATGTTTACTGACCTTGAGGTCCCTGGGATGGGGAAACGGAGCCTGAATGGAACAGAATCCCACAGAGGAAGGAAGCCTGCAGGCCATCGTGACTCACAAAATTGGCTGCGGTGGGAAGGAGAATTAGCAAGGCCTGTGATGACAAAAGTGAATGCTGATGCAAGGAAATGCAGACAGCCACTGAGTCCTAAAATTAAGTCTAGCAGAGCTTCATTAGTTCTTAATAAGATGTGACAGAAGGGAACATTATCCATATACATTAATGAAGTAAAGTTTGAGAGTTGAATAAAGGTGATGAAATGTGTGCAGAAGCTGGAAATCACTGGAAGTTTTTACTCTTAGAGACTCAAAGTGAAGCATTATCCAAAAGGATTCTGAAATGGCTGCAGTTACATAGCAAAGGTTGACACATTTGTCAACCAATTCAGAGAGTAACTTCATGATAAGGCTGCCAAACAGCTCAAAATCATTGAAAATCCTCTTTCATAGAGTTTGCAAGGATGTGAAACTTGGCTACCCATAACATATAGAGGGGGAGTGTCTGGCTTCCTTGGTCTCTGAGTCAGGAGGAAGGGATACCAGCCTTGAAGAGGTTCCCTTGCTTGGTGTCCGGCACTGTATTTCATTCTGGAGATACACTTCGAAACAAAATTTCACATGCCCTCAAAGAGCTTCCTGGGTGGCGCTAGTGGTAAAGAACCCGCCTGCCAATGCTGGAGATGCAGGAGACAGAGGTTCAAACCCTGGGTTGGGAAGATCTCTTTGTGGAGGAAATGGCAACCCACCCCAGTATTCTTGCCTGGAGAATCCCATGGATGGAGGAGCCTGGTGGGCTACAGTCCATGGGGTCGCAGAGTCAGACACGACTGAACACACACACACACATGAGGGTTAACTGGGAAAACATTCACCTGTAAGGCGGCTACAAGAGCCCAGCAATGCTAAGCCAGCACCCAGTGTGACTGGAGATCAGGGGTCTGTGTGTAGCCTTTCGCTTCCAGCCCCTTGTCCGGTGAGGTCGTGCGTCTGTGACTCAGTCCTACCTGAAGGGCCCTAGGGAGGTCTCCGCAGAAATGTAAGTGAATAAGGAAGGAAACACCCCTCTTCTTCATAGGATGTCACCCTGTCTGCCCCAGAGGGCTGCATCCGTTGCAGCCAGACCAGGAACTGAGGGGTCAGTGTGGCAGAGACACAAAGACAAAGACAAACAACAGAAGCCCGGAGACCTCAGCGAGGTTGCTGAGCTGTTGCTCTGACTCTGTACCACCCTGTTTCAGGGCCGTGGAGAATAGAGAAGATCATGTTAGTGTTGATGAAGCCCCTGACGGATCCAGGAACAAGCCACGGGACCCAGAGACCAGCTCAGCCCACGCCCGTCGGCTGCACAGACTCGGCAAACGCTCTGAGTTGGCCAGGGTGTAAAATGCGTCCACCAGGCGAGGCCCTGTCAGAACCCCCCTGAAGCTGCAGGAGTTTGTCAGGCACCCACACATGGTCAAATCCTAGTGAATGCCAACAATTCACAGTGCCCAGTGTGTGTCATCCAGCCGGAGTGAGAGAGTGTGGCCTGGGGCGAAGCGGAATGCATAAAATACAGAATATTTATAATTTAATGTTTACATCATGACTTTGCTTCTACCATCTCAAGTGCAAGTTATGGAAATCGATATTTGGGGGCTCAGAGTTTGATGTTAATACAGTAAATCCTATGGGGCTGTAAAAGAGACTCCTGATAAAAGATAACAATGTATGTGCTCAGTCGCTCAGTTGTGTCGGACTCTCTGCGACCCCGTGGACTGCAGCCCGCCAGGGTCCTCGGTCCATGGGATTCTCCAGGCAAGAACACTAGAGTGGGCTGCCATGCCCTCCTCCAGGGGACCTTCCCGACCCAGGGATCTACATGCAACTGATTCACTTCATTGTACAGCAGAAACTAACACAACACTGTAAAGCAACTATACCTCAATTAAAATAAAATATGAAATCTTATTCACAGCTGAAGAACAAGCAACACCTATTTCTATATGTAAGCAGTATTCTAAGCTCATCACACTTATTAATACCTCTGAGTATATTATTATTATTTTATTCTGATTTATAGATGTTAAAACTGAGTGACAGAGAGGTTAAGTAACTTGACCAAGGTCACACAGCTAGTAATAGACCAAGTGGTAGTTCAAATTCAGGTCATCGGGATCTAGAGTATGTATGATCAAGTGCTTTGCCATCTCTCCTAAAAAAATCCAAACAATAAAAGAACAAGCATATGACTGAGCTGCATAATTAATATTCTAGAAAAAAAGATTGACTTAAACTCTCTTTCCAAACATCTGTAAATGACCAAGTGCCGTATAGTTTTTGGATAGTTTTTGGATAATGAGGCTGATCAGATAAGTCAGAAACATGCCTGAGTATAATTATGATGAAAAGTGCAATGAACAACACCAAAGGGAATTCTTCGCATTCATGAAAGGTGCTGTCTAACTTCAGTGTGTAAATAAAGCATCTCCTACTGACATCATCACACAGAGAAGAGCGCTGCCTCCCATGGAACATTCCTTCGCAGGCACCAGGCTCTGTGCCGGATGGAGCTGGAACTTGCCATGTTTGCTGTCATGCAGACATTGTCTCAGTATGGATTCTAAAAAATGCACTTTTGAAATTAAGATTCCAAAAGAACACTGAAGCCACAGAAGGGTCAGTGGTCGACCTGTTTGGAAAATAAGCTGAAAACGGCAGCTAAGAAAGCTCATCCGTCATAGCCCAGGGCTGGTTGTCCAGGAGAACCGAGCGGAGCTGCCCAAACTGTGACTGCACTTGCCGTGGACCCAATGTCTTGCTATTGTGGGGTCTCTGCCACTTATAGCATCAAACCCTGAATCTGAATGATGATAGAATCCCACTTTCTTTTCAAACACTCTTAGGCTATGAAAGGGGCTTCCCAGGTGACGCTAGTGGTAAAGAAACTGCCTGCCAATGCAAGAGACGTAAGAGACACAGGTTCAATCCTTGGGTCGGGAAGGTCCCCTGGAGGAGGGCATGGCAACCCACTCCAGTATTCTTGCCTGGAGAATCCCATGGACAGAGGAGCCTGGTGGACTATAGTCCATAACATCTCATAGAGTTGGACATGACTGAAGTGATTTAGCACAGAAGTGACTGAGCACACAAGCTCATGTAGGCTATGTAAAGAATAAACTATAAAAATGTAGTCAAACTGCCCTGAATTTAAACAATTCTTTAGACTTTTAAATGCACATTCATGATTATTGCTTATTCATTTATTGGAGACACACCTAACTGAACTCCTTGCAGCTGCTATGGACTGTTTGAAACTCAACAGCAGTGGCCACAGCAGACAAAATCCTTAACCTCAAGGAGCTTAATTCTAGTAGGAGTCCGACAGATGACAACCACCAGTGGTACTGTGGACGATGCAATTGCCTGGGACCGTGGGTTGCTGGACTCACCGTTGCATGAGTCACGGAGTCACGTGACTGTGGACAGAGACTGTGAGCTACTGCCTTCCATGAGGTGGGGGGAGAGACTCTCCAGTCCCTATCATCAGGGACCACTGAAGATGGTATCTGAGTTGAGACTTGGAGGATGAAAACGCATGTCAGGCAGAAGAAACAGCAAGTGCGAAGTGTGGTCACAGCAACGGGTGTGGGCGGACAGCTGGGGGAGGGACCCAGCTACAGGCAGAAGGAGCAATCCATAGGCTTGGGGAGGGGCCAGTATCAAGAAATTACACTGAAGAGGTTGGAAAGGAACCAGATTACATGGGTAGACAGGAAAGGCAGGCATCAGAATTTTTTTTAATTTATTTACTTTTAATTGAAGGATAACTACTTTACAATATTGTGTTGGTTTCTGCTGATGCTGGCATGGGTAGCCATGCCCTTCTCCAGGGGATCTCCCCAACCCAGGGATCAAACCCAGCTCTCCCGCATTGCAGGTGGATTCTTTTTCAGCTGAGCCTCCGGGGAAGCCCAAGAATACTGGAGTGGTGAGTCTATACCTTCTCCAGCAGATCTTCCCAACCCAGGAATCAAACCGGGGTCTCCTACACTGCAGGCAGATTCTTTACCAGCTGAGCCATCAGGGAAGCCCAAAGGATGACTATTTGGCCATATTGTGCTGGTTTCTGCTGTACATCGACATGAATCAGACACAGGTGTACATATGGCCCCTCCCTCGCAACCCTCCCTCCCGCCTTCCATCCCGTTGTACCCCTCTAGGTTGTCACCGAGCCTGGGTTTGAGTTCTGGTAGTCAAACAGCAACTTCCCACCAGCTACCTGTCCTTCCTATGGCTGTGTATATGCATCCGGGCCACTCTGCCCATTCTTCCCACCCTCTCCTTCCCACCCTGTATCTACAATCTGTTCTCTATGTCTGCATCTCCACTGTGGGGTATCCGACTTTATTCCAAGTAAAATGACAAGACATGAAAGGCCCTCAAGCAGGAGAGTGAAATGAACTGGTTCAAAATTCAAAGCATCATTTTTGCATCGCATTTTCATAATTTTTATTCTCATCAGAACTACAGGAGAAAATTCATTACTGCCTCTATTCAACACATGAGGAAACTGAGGCTCAGAGAGAGTCGTGTCTTGTCTGTGAAATTCAATGAGTCAGAATGAGAGAACTGAGTCTGAGTCCTCTCATCCTGGGTTTCTCAATACTTTCTCTTTGCCAAGATTGCCTCCTCCATGTCTGACTGTAACCAACGTCCAACAAAACCAAATACCAAATAGGAATGTTTTCTTTAAATGTCCACATAGCTTAAATTATTTCAGATTATATTTGTGGCATTAGGTGGAGAGGACGAGAAACAAAAGCATGGCCAAAAATTCACTCAAAGATTTACTCTGCAATAAGAATAAAGAAATAGTTTGAAATAAAAAGATTTACTCAAATTGACTGAAATAAACCGAATGAGGCCAGGCTAACGAGGCTATATTTAAACACTTCGCTGTAAACTGTCACTCCCCTTTCTCTTCGTGGATGAAGACATCTGTCTGAGCACCCACCCCACCGCCTGCAGCCTCTTTCCTGGGGCCACTTCTGGTCCAGGGTGGCCATCCCCACCCAGTGGCCACTCCCCCCATTACGCCCCTCTCATGTTCTGCATATTACCTCCAGCATCTACCATGGCCCCTAACACAAAGAAAAACATGCAGTAAGTATTTTATAATTAATGTCATCTCTCTAAACACAGGAAAAACACAAGGATCTAAGCAGCCAACCTATTGAGACAGAGATAGCAATGGGTAGGATATTGTCCAGAAAAAAAGAAATAATTGAGGAAATAAAATTTAGAGAAGGATTCCCTGTTGGTTCAGCGGTTCAGGCTCCACCCTTCCACTGTGGGGGCCACAGGTTCGATCCCTGGTTGAGGAACTAAGATTCAGAATGCCACACAGCATGGCCAGAAATTAGAGAAGAACTTAATAAACCTTCACAATTAAGATTTTAAGAGTTTAAGGAATCTTACGATTAAGAGAGAAAGAAACTTTGATTTCCAGTAGCATGGCTATCTAGATATACTTTGACCATCCTTTGGTTAAAAACCGTCAGGACGCCTAAACAAAGTGAGAGTAGGGCTCCATGGAGGTAGACAGCCTGGAAACCCAGCTTCCCCTTGAATATATCCACAGCACTGAACACCTTGAAACTTTGGGTTTGGCAGCCTGGGGATTGTGGGGTCAGGGGACAAGCCAAGGTTTGTTTGGGGTAGGGAACCAAGTCTGAAGGGGTCAGTCTTGACTGCGAGAAGACTGTAAGAACACAGGTCTCTCTTGAATCTTGACAGAGTGGAAACTAGAGACTCAAAAAGAATTAGAACCCAGACACATATATATCTTACTATGTATAACATAGGTAACTAACGAGAATCTCCTGTATAGCACAAGGATCTCCGCTCAACGATCTGTGGCAACAAAGAGAGGATATATGTATATGTACATGTATAACTGATTCACTTCGCTGTACAGGAGAAACTAACACAACATTGTTAAGCAACTAAACTCCAGTAAATTTAAAAAAATAAAATAAAAAGTCCCAAACAGTCCTACAATCCCTATCAGATCCTTTTCAAAGATTTTCCTCCAAAAAACACCAAGAGATCATCACAAGTTTCATCAAATATTCAAGGATCAAATGCCTCTTGCATAAATCATTTCAGTTCTAGAAAAAGACTCCACAAGTGTGGTCAGTATGGCATTAGAATACTGACCCCAACAGGCTCGATGCAAGAAAGATAATGTAAGGCCAGCCTCACTCGTGAACACTGATATAAGAGACTGCAAACCAAGTCCAACAATGTGTGAAAGGATAAAACAGCAGGAAAGGTTTAATAGAAAAGTTAATAGTCAAATCAATTAAGGAATTCTATCACATGCATATATCAATGGGGTTAAATTTCATGATCATCTCATTAGATGCAGAAAAGTGTTTTAATAGCCTTTCATAATGAAAATTCATACAAACTCAGAAAAGAAAAAAATGACTCTCAAGGTAATAATCCTCAAACAAAAATATATAGCAGGTTTCATGCTTAATGACTCAGTGATTATGATCAGGAACAAGTCAGGAATCTCCTCCTCATAGCAACGCTATTCAACCTTGTCCTGAAGCATATTGCCAGTGTGGTGAGATAAGAATTGTAAATAGACAATAATATGAAACAGTTGTGTGGGTGTGCGTGCCTGATCAGTCACAAAGTCATGTCCAACTCTTTGAAACCCCATGGACTGTAGCCCTCCAGGCTCCTCTGCCCATGGGATTCTCCAGGCAAGAATACTGGAGTGGGGTGCCATTTCTTCCTCCAGGGGATCTTCTCAACCCAGGGATCAAGCCCAAGTCTCTTGTGCCTGCTGCATTGGCAGGCCAATTCTTTACCACTGGGCCACCAGGGAAGCCCATACGTATTAATAGGTTCTCTTTTATTTAATCCAAATAACAAAAGTCTGGCAAATCACTATGTTTGTTCCCATTAGTACAGATTCTGCAGCTCTTGCGCCCCCAGGGACCAGGGCTGGAAGAGAAGCCTGCTCAGATACTCTGGCTTCAAGGCTTCTGCTGGTGGGCAGCCCCTCCGAGGGCCCTAGATGTGGACAGAGTACACAGCTCACCTGATACTGAAGCACAACCGTGAAAGCAAACTAGCGCCACGCTTCATCGGACTTCCCACGCTCTTTTCATTTAAACCTGTTCTATCCAAGGCAATGTTAACTGAGGGCAGGCAGAGAGAGATTTCCAGTGTCTTGACTGTTTTTTGAAACACACCTGGATGGCTGATTTAGTTCATCCACAAAGGGGAATGTAATTGGCCTTCCTTCTCTCTCTAGAAAGACATCATCAACAGAGATGTGTCAAGAGACTGGGAAAGAAAATACATATACCTGCAGCAAAGATATAAAATGTTCAAAGAGTCAACAAATGTAGCAAATCATCTCTGAATATCCAATATTCCAAGTAGGTTGCATAATTTGCTTTGCTCAATCAGACCTTTATGCTAAGTCTCTTTAAAATGGCTTAATGCCGCATCCTCCACCCCAACATCACCAGCCTCACGTCCTCCTGAATTTGCTCGTCTCTTCAATAAGCATCGGGTCATTGTTCCTTCTCTTCGGAGGACGTTCTTGTCTCATCACAGAGTAAGCACTTTTTCAGAACTAATTACTTCATTTGTCAATAGCTCAGGAAGTATGACCTTAAACTATAACTTTCGATAACTGTTTTTGGAAATCCATAAGCCAATAAAGAGAGTCTTAAGAAAAGAAAGTCTGTGCTTTTTGAGGCAGTATTCTAACCATCCTGGTTTATCTGTTTATACTGAAAAGCCTGATGGGGACTGGAGGCCCCTGCTGGGGGACTCTTAGAGCTTTCCAACGCCTCTTCAACAAGGTCAAATGAGTCATAGAGACACGCAGGCTTTGTTTCACCCCAGCAGTCCTGATTGTCAGGGGAAGACACTCAATTTAGAATCAGAAAACCTGGAATTCAAGTCAAGCTCTCTTGTTTAGGAGCTTAGAAAATTACCTAGAATTTCTGTTTCATATGTGTAAGCGTGGGGATCAAAATATCTACTTAACAAGGTTTCCTGAGATTTAAGTGATGCATTTTACCCGAGTGCCCACTGAAATGGAAAAGCTATCTAGGAAATATTAATATAAGGCATCACCAGGGCAAGACGGTAGCCCAGATGAGTAGAAGGGAAAACAGAAAGGCATTACCTTTGACCTATATGGTGGTTATGTGTGCTAAGGCGCTTCAGTCCTGTCCAACTCTTTGGTACCCCATGGACTGTAGCTCACCAGGCTCCTCTGTCCATGGGATTCTCCAGGTAAGAATACTGGAGTGGGTTGCCATTTCCTCTCCCAGAGGATCTTCAAGACCCAGGGATCAAAACTTAATCTTCCGTGTCTCCTGCATTGGCAGGTGGGTTCTTCCTATTACTGAGCCACCTGGGAAACCCATACAGTGGTCAAGAAACTGTAAAAATAATGAAAACAAAAGCTGAAGTTTCAAACATGGCTCATCAAGAAATTGTAGCCTTGCTTAATTACAGATGTGTAGGATTTGCAAGGGTGTTCCAGTGAGTAAGAAAATCCAGGCGCCACCTGTCAACTTCAGCCAAGAGAGATCAGGCAGGCTCAGTGTGATCCTGACAAAAATAACCAAGTGGGAACCCCAGTTTGCCAAGCTACAGTCAGTTGTTTTGTACAAGGGAGGCGGGGTAGTGGTTCAGATAAGAGGTTATTTCAGAAACAATCTCAGACAGAATAATAATACTAAGCTGATTTGGGTCCGCATTAAATGTGCATTAAAAAAAAATTATAAGCAATTTAAAATCTCCGGATTTCACAGCAGCAGAGAGAACTGACCCTGTGCCGTAGCTGTTGGTAAGTGGCAAGGCCCTTTTCTGTATCCAGAGGAAGCAAGCAAGCGGATAACTGCCGCTGTGATCACTAACGTGTGTGCAACACATGCTTAGATTTTGATGGGCAACAAAATGACGACCTCTCTATTTCTTCAGGTGCTAAGAAGGAAATGAACTTCTTTTAACTGAAAATTTTATTGAGATCATTATGTGTTTACATGCAGTAAAAGAAGTCATATAAAAGATTCTGTCTACATTTTATGCATTTCCCCCAATATCAACATTTTGCTAAAAAGAAAAAAAGCTAGACTACTGTTAAAAACTAAGATATTTACATTGATAAAATTTACCACTTCTATTCAGATTTCCCTAGTTTACTTGAACGTATAGTGTGGGGATGTGTGTGTGTTTAGTTCTGTTCAATTTTGACATCTGTGCAGGCTTCTGTATTTACCATCAGAGTCAAGATACAAAATATTTTGTTACTCCAAGGATCTCTCCTATTGATTTTTTTTTTTTATAACCACACTGATCACCCATCTTCAGTCTAATCCTTGGTAACTACTAATTTTACCATCATTTCTAAAATTTTGTCATCTCAAGAATGTGATTTATTTAAGTGGAATGTAACCTTTGGGACTGAATTTTCACACAGCACGATTACTGAAGGTTCATCCAAGTTGTTATCTTTTTTGGAAGGGTGGGGTGGTAATAGCCATTTTGACAGGTGATATTTGTGAGGTGATATCTCATGCTGGCTTTGAATTGCATTTCTTTGATGATTAATGATGTTGAGCACCATTTTGCACACTGCTGGCCATCTGTATGTTTTCTTTGGGGAATGTCTATTCAGATTCCCTGCCCCCTTTTGATTGGATTGCTTTTTATTTTGTTATTGAGTTTTATGAATTCCTTATATGTTTTGGCTATTAATCCCTTAACAGATAAATAATTTGCAAATATTTTCTCCCTTCTCCCAGGTTGCCTTCTGATTTTGTTGATGATTTCCTTGTGGTATTGTATTTTTCATTTTGATTTTCATGTGTTTAGTGCTAATATATAAAAATATGATTAATTTTTGTCTCTTGATCTTATACCTTGCAACCTTAATAACTCTCTTACTAGTTCCAAGGTTTCCTTTTTGTAGAGTCTTGGAATTTTCTACATAGACAATCATGGTCTATGTAAATAAAGATTTGTCTCTCTGAAGTATTTGGTTATGTGAAAATAGATGAAAAAAGAAAAGTGGAAAACTTTATACTGAGTATAGACTGATGAGATGACAGAATAAGAAAAAATCAACAGTTTTCATGAATAGCTGTTCTGTGAAATACTAGAATTTTTATATGCCTAAAATTAACGAGAGAGGGGAAGATTTTTATAATTTTAACATCACAGTGTATCTCTAAGTGACATAAGACAGACCCAGGGTTTAATTCTTGTACATGGAGTTACATGCTACTGATGATAATAGCTACAGCATCTTAATAATTTCCATTTAGCACCTACTATAAGCCAAGAGAGACTCGATCCCTGGTTATTGTTACCTGGAGAATCCCATGGACAGAGCAGAGTTGCAAAGAGTCAAACGCAACTATGGGACTGAGCACTTCACTCTACACATGCCAAGAGCTCAGTCAATTTTCATTAAGGTTCTGATCATATTTGTTGTCTCTAATCCTTATTTTCCTTTCTTTTTTAAAGTTGAAATATAACTGATTTATAGTATTTTGTTATTAATAGTTTCAGGTGTATAGCAAAGTGATACATGTATATATATATACATATATATATGTGTATATATATATATATATATATATATATATTCCTTTTCAGATTCTTTTCCATCATAGGTTTTTATTAACAAAGGTGTTATGCAGCAAGTCCTTGTTGCTTATCAATCCTCACTTTTCTCCTTATTGTTTGCCACACCACCAGGATAACTCCGACAGTAGTTAGCAGTGATGTGTGTGTATAAAATTCAAGGCACGTTGTTCTCTGCAGTGCCCCTCTGCTGCTCTGGTATTGATGTCTTTCTGGAATGTTCTCCCTCTCTTGGCTCCTGGTCTCCTCCTAGCCAGTGTCTATACCTCGGTCTCTTGGCACATTCTTTGAAGGTCCTTGCTTCTTTGCTGGTGGCGTTTCTGAGGGCCCTATTGTTTCTCCACCACCTCTGTCTATACTCCAGACTCCATGGATCCTATGCTAACCTCATGGTTTCATCCTCTTTGCTGGTGTGGGCCTGTGATGTGACCAATTTCTGTCTCCTCCAACTACTGTTGGTTCAAAATGCAGTCCCCTCCCTGTGTCTAATCATGTGCCTTCCTCTAAACTGAAACCTGAAAGCAACTCGATATTGTCATCAGGATTAACCGTAAAGTCTTTGTGACAATCATTGCTTTGACTTTATTTCTCCATTGTCCATGCTCTGGACCCTGTCCTGGCCACAGCTGGGGCTGCTGAAAAGTGACTTCCAGAAAAACAGAACTGACTAATGAAAAGTGCATTGTTGAGAAGCAGAAATACCTTGAATAGAAAATTACTTTGTTTCCCAATGTGGACAAAATAAGCTTAATGGTCTCTGAAAACACCAAATAAAGAGGAAAATAATTGCTTCATCTTGTTGAGGGTAGTGAGCTCTGAAATTGGATAAAATAAAACAAAGGAATCAGCTTGTTTTACCATCATCGTCATGCTGAAAATTAGCAAAAGAACACTGACAAAGAAATGGAACACTCATAAGCCAAGGAAGTCAACCTATTCATTTCAGACATAAATATTCTTTGTATCTTCATTGATTAAAAATAATATTTTTAAAAATTAAATTAATTCTAATATACCTGTAAATTAACATATTACATTGATTTATTAATTATAGCATAACTAGGAGAACAGATGAATTCCTAATCATATGAGCAAACAAAAACGAAGAAAAATTTTTGTAAATATAACCTTAATAATTGCAATTACATCCACAGAAATTAACAGATTTAATTATAGTGAACATGGGGTAGATTATTTGAAATATTACATTTAAACTGTGGGTCTTCTTGAAAGCAAATCAGTTTACTGATGACACTGACAAAGAAAAAATGCTTTATTTATACAGTTTGAGATAGTTTTGAAACTTTAGTATCAATAGTTAATATATTTACAAATACTGAAAGTAAAGAAACTGGAAGAAATGACAGGCAATTTAAAATAATAATAATAATCAAAATAACTTCCAAATCTCTAAAGTAACAAGAAAAATTGGTCAACTCATTATTATAGGATTAATATTTCATTGACTAAACATCATGTTCTTTTCTTAAAGCAGGAGAAGCTCAAATTGCATTATTTTCATTTGTTTTATATCCTTGTCTTTCAAACAAACTTAAAAGCACTTTCTGGGAAGGAAGCATGTCTTCTCTTTATTTTTATAGCCCAACCAAATTCCCCACAATAATATCTAGTACAATGCTTCAGGCACTGAATATCTCACTCAGTAGTAAAAACTGAAATTACAGTTTGCTTTGTATTTTGTGAGTTTGATTCCCAGGAAAACCTCCTGAGTTTAGCTCAAATAAACCCTTAAAATTTTTAATGAGAGCAAATTAGTTTTACAAATGCACATACAGATTGGACATAAAATCAACTGTCTTTGGGGACATCATTTCCACAGACACATAATTAATTATAGCCACGAAATACAATATAAATAATGCACATTCACATTTTTCACATTTTGAAATGAAAGTACAGACATATTTGACTCATTCTACCTGACAAGCCAGCGCCATCCAAATCAAATTGAAGCTTTTTTTCTTACGGAGCAATCAAGTCTCTAATTAGGACTGGCATTTCACCCATCATTCTCCTATCATAACCACTGCAGCCTGTGCTTCTGACAGCCTGAAAAAAGCTGGGTGGGAAAAATAACAGGGATAAAAATGACTTTAAAAAAATAGAACTGTGGCAGGAATGTGATTAAAACAAAAAGGTCTAAAAATTAAATATATTTCAAGAGACAAACATATACGGTTAACTATAAACAATTTGAATTTTTCAAAAGAGGATTTTTCTATGTCCCTTCACCCCACACAATATTCACAGCCAGCAATCTGCTTTAATTATTATTTTATGAAATAACAGCCCAATTTTTATTTCCCAGACTCATCCTCTCTTCCACTCTTTGCCTGGCTCTGCCATTTACCCCCAAACCTCTTAATCTATGTGGTTGTGTGTGTGTGTGTGTGTGTGCGCCTGAATTCAGCATGCCAACACTGAGATCATTCTGCCCTCTATTTACAATAGCCAGGACATGGAAGCAGCTAAAACCTCATCAACAGAGGGGTGGGAAAGGAGATGTGGCCCATGTATATGACGAGATATCAGTCACACAGGAGGGTGAAAGAACGCCATTTGCAGCAACATGGAGGAACCTAGAGATTATCATACGTGGAATCTAAAAAAGAGGGGTACTAATGAATTTCTTTACAAAACAGAAGTAGAGTCACAGATGTAGAAAACAAACTTATGGTTACCAGGGGATAGTTCAGTTCAGTTCAGTCACTCAGTCGTGTCCGACTCTTTGCGACCCCATGAATCACAGCACGCCAGGCCTCCCTGTCCATCACCAACTCCCGGAGTTCACTCAGACTCACATCCATCGAGTTGGTGATGCCATCCAGCCATCTCATCCTCTGTCGTCCCCTTCTCCTCCTGCCCCCAATCCCTCCCAGCATCAGAGTTTTTTCCAATGAGTGAACTCTTCGCATGAGGTGGCCAAAGTACTGGAGTTTCAGCTTTAGCATCAGTCCTTCCAAAGAAATCCTAGGGCTGATCTTTGGAATGGACTGGTTGCATCTCCTTGCAGTCCAAGGGACTCTCAAGAGTCTTCTCCAACACCACAGTTCAAAAGCATCAATTCTTCGGTGCTCAGCTTTCTTCACAGATAAGGGAGGGGTAAATTGGGAAACTGCGATTGACATATACATGCTATTATATGTAAAATAGTTAACTAACAATAGCCTACGATATAGCACTGGGAACTCTACTTAATACTCTCTAACAGTCTATATGCGAAAAGAATCCAAAAAAGAGACACGGCTGATTCACTTACTGTACAGCAGAAATCAGCACAACAGTCTAAATCAACTATACACCAGTAATTTTATTTTAAAGTTAGTATTGTTAATGCAGATTTACATTTGGGTAATTATATTTGCTGTGTGTGTGTGTGTGTGTGTGTGTGTGTGTGTTAGTTGCTCAGTTGTGTCCAACCGTTTATAACTCAATGGACTGTAGCCCGCCCGGCTCCTCTGTCCATGGAATTCTCCAGGCAAGAAGAGTGGAGTGGATTGCTATTCCCTCCTCCAGAGGATCTTCCCAACCCAGGGATCAAACCCTGGTCTCCTTCCTACAGCGTTGGCTTTGAGACTATAAATGAAAGTGAAAGTGTTAGTCGCTTAGTCGTGTCCAGCTCTTTGTAACCCCATGAACTGTAGCCCGCCAGGCTCCTCTGTCCGTGGGATTCTCCAGGCAGGAACACTGGAGTGGGTTGCCACTGAGACTGTAAACTCACCTGTAATCCATCCACTCAGTTGCCAGCCTGGGGATATTTCACCCCTGTATTCTCCTCTAGCCACATGCGTTGACACCACCCTGCTCCATGTCCTTGTCACTGGTCCCTGGACTGGCAATGGCTCCCTTCCAAGGGCAGACCCCACCTCCACCCCACCTTCCTTCAGTCTCAGTGGAAAGACAGTCAATGAAGTTCCTCTCTCGATACTGTTGATTCTTCCTTGTGCCCTGAGGAAGCGCCTCCAAGCACCACGCTGTGCAGAAAACCAAGATAAGAGGTTTCATGGAAAGTAAAGGTCGGGTGGGTTCTGGGGCCATATATTTCAGGAGGCTGTCATAACAGATAGTCTACTTTATTGCAGACTTTTAGAGTTTTTAATGTGAGAATGAGCCCTGGAAGTCTCCCAGGAAGAAAAGGTAATACTCAATGTCTCCTAAACTTTATATGACCACCAAATCCTTTCCTTTTTTTTTTTTTTTTTGAATACACTTACTAGTGTCTAGAGGAATACAGCTGGGATGTGTTGATTTATAAGATTTACTCTAAAGTTTCTTAATTTAAAAATTTTCTCTTGAGTCACATGTGACTAGAATTTGAGGTGGGTTGAGAAGAAAAGGAGGATTTCGACAGAAGAAGTCAGGGGAAGGAGTGTTACAGAGATAAAGTAAGGACTTAGACCTGGAGAAGTGTAGCTGCTAGAAAGACATATTGATTGTCAGAAAGGGGCATCCAGAGCCTTTGTGCCTACTTTTTAGATTATAGATTTTTTCTTTTTCTTTTCTTTTTTTTTTTTGATCACAGAAAATTGGAACAGGTAAATAAGGCTGATTCTTCCAAGCTGACTTGTGGGCATCTGCTCCTTTGAAGTAGCTCTTCATTAATAGTTCAGGTACACACTTTGAAATAATTCAAGCAAACATGGGATTTTAGCCTTAGAATGACTTGGAAACTTATTTCATAACATGAAATAAGAATACATTGATACAGCCACTTTGATATGTCAAAATACCAAGCAGTGGGCAGAACTGGCACCCCCCACCTCCACTCTGATCCTTGTCTGTCTTCCTCCCATCCTGACCCCAGTCCTAGGAGTGTGAAGAGGTCACGTGAGGCTGAGAATGCTTCCCACATTACTCAGTACAAGAGAGACCTAAACTAGTCAAATTCACAGAAACAGAGTAGAATGGTGGTTGCCAGGGGCTCAGGGAGGGGGATATGGAGAGTCTGACAGCTGTGGTCCCGATACACAAGAGGACCAGGCTCCAGAGTCCGCCCTGCAGCGTGGCACCCATAGCCGGCGGTGCTGGACTGTGTAATTAACACCTGGTGAAGAGGGCAGATCTCATGGCAAGTGTTCCAGCTGCAATAAAATAGCGTAACAGTTAAAAGCTGGAGTCATTTTTGTATTGAATATTTTGTCTCCATCCAAATGACAGAGTGGCTTGCATCAAACTCACCGTCTCAAAGCAGTGGCTTCAGGATGCTGGTGACTCTGTTCTCGCATCTCCAGCTTCATCCTGGGAGATGAAGTAGACTACCACGTGCTAGGCAGTCTTGCTAGCTCGTTCCTGTATTGCCTCATTCAATCTTCTCAAGGACTTTATCATACAATGAGGACTGAAGCAGAGGACTGTAGCTTGCGTAGGGTCTTGTATGACGCCAATGGTGTCGTTGAGACTGAACCAAACTGGCCGAGGGCAGAGCTCACACCCTTCACCATGTAGAGATAATATTTCCTACCTGTGCTCCATGAAAGAATTGAGTGAATCATTCCACATATCTGAGCCTCATCTTCCATCAATAAAATAAGACTCATTTTGCCCACACAGGACATCATTTATATAAATGCTTTTAGGATGCTATCAATGCAGATAGTAGTAATAATGACAGATAGAACCAGACATAGTCAGGAACTACCACCCTTGGTGACGTGGCTATGGGTCAGCATCATTTGGACCCCTACTCATGCCCATGGACACGTGTCCAGTGAGCTGAGGAGCATGTTGGCAACCGATCCAGCTTATTCATTCTTCCACGGTTTCCTAAGAGGTAGAATTGTATCAGTGGATTCCCACAGCAGCTGATTAGTTCTACTTCTGGAAAAACAGAAGTAGAATCAATACCTTTGCCTCTAACATAGAGACTCGTTTAATGTAGCCATTCCCTGTACCCTTCATCACTCTTTGTGTTTCTGGCTGAACAGCTGCTGGACATCATGGTCTCAAACTTGTTAAATTCGATTTAATTAGAGCAAGAGAAACACTTGAAGCAGAGAGGAATCAGCGAGGACGGCAGGCGAAAATTCCCTGCCGTGCAGGACTCACAAATTCTAAGAAATCCTTAAGGTCAAGTGCAGCCTTTAGAGTGAGAGGAGGCCTCTAATTTCAGCAATTCAATTGGCAATGCTTTGACTTTGTTGGGGGAAAGGAACACGGCGTCCTAGCTCACCTGACTGTCAAGGTCTCTGACATTTCAGGACACCACTCTGAGGGGACACTCCTTGTAAAGACCCCCTCTCTCCATTTTTTTTTTCTCCCTCCAAACCATAAAAGTTAACCTAATACTCTGAGAGAGGTAAATAATGTGTTCCCTATATGGCAGATATATATGTGCATATTTAGACTGCTCCTGTTTTTCTTGTTTAGTCACTAAGTCATACTCAGCTCTTTTGCAACCCCATGGACTATAGCCCACCAGGCTCCTCTGTCCATGGGATTCTCCAGGCAAGAATCTTGGAGTGGGTTGCCATTCACTTCTCCAGGGGACCTTCCCCACCCAGGGATCGAACCCGCATCTCCTGCACTGGCAGGCAGACTCTACCACTGAGCCACCAGAGAAGCCCTTAGAATGTTCTCCTTGCCCATAAATATTTGGAGAATTAAAGGAAAGCAAACATTTAGGGTAATAGCTAGATTAAAACCAGACACATCCGAGCAAGGTCAACGCAGTCGTGTCTCTACCAGGCCCTTTGTTTAATGGCCGAGTGATGGCTGAGGAAGCTCTCCCCTTGCCTTTCTTTTCTGCCCACGGAGACACGTCGGCTTCAGTGTCTCGCCACCACTTCCAGATGCCTGGTGGTGTTTGCAGAAAGGCTAAGAGTCATCAGTGAGGAAAACCCCGGGACACCACAGCAAGGGCTGTGACAGCACTCAGCCACGAACCGTAGGGCTGTCACCCCACCAGCGGCTCCAGTGAGGCTGCGGCAAACCCAGCAAGGGCTGACATTTATGCCGACCAAGTCTCCGACGCCTGAGCTTTTAACCTTGCATATTCAAAGGCCCAAATGTCTTTTTGATGAGGTGGTAAGGGAGTAGTCTTGATTTCATTTAGCCATGATTAAGGCCTTTGGCAAAATGCATACATTAGCACACAGAGCGCTGATGGGGAAGATGGAATGACGTGATTTCCTCATAGCTGTCGTAGTTTCAAATGGCTGATGGTGTCTATTTTTCTCCATAAGCCTTTGTAAGCTTCATTACTTTAGTCCCTTTATTATTGCCTGGCATACAAGACTAAATCTAGCTTTCTGGGACTCACTGAGTCTTATTCTAAACACCCTCTCACTAGAAAGCATGCATTTCTGTTATACAGGCACATGTACCCACTAAAGTTAAACTGCAGGTTCTATTTGAAATAATTAGACAAATAGAAGGAAAAATGAAAATAAACAACGACACTGATATCTTTGTTTGGGCTTCTATAACAAAATAGCTTAGACTGGTTGGCTTATAAACAATAGACAGTTATTATTTCTATAGTTCTGGAGCCTGGAAGTCCAAGATTCGAGAGTCGGCAGGGTCAAGTTCTGATGAGAACCCTTGCAGGTTGCATATTGCCATCCCCTCCTCATGTCTTCACCTGCTAGAGGGCCAAGAGAGGAAGTGAGCTCTCTAGCAACCGTTGCAAGGGCATTAATTCCATTCAGGAGGCCTCCACCCTTACAGCCACATCCAACCCTACTGCCTCACCTCCTAACAGTGCTCCATCTGAGGACAGGGTCCCAATATGAATTTGGTGTGGACATAAACATCTAGTCCATAACAATCGTACAATATGTATTCATACAAGTCCGTAACAACGAAACAATTGGGTGTTCATACAAGTCCATAACAATCATACAATATGGTGTTCATACAAGTCTGTAACAATCACACAATATGGTGTTCACGCAAGTCCATAACAATCATACAACATGGTGTTCATACACGTCTATAACAATCATGTGTGTTCACACAAGTCTGTAACAATCATACTAAATCTGGGATTGTCAGATACAATCACAACAGACATCAAGATGCTCTGTAGAGTGATTTGAGTGATTTCATTCTCTGATTTACAGGATGGTCAGGGCAGGTGGACAGAATCTGATTCAGGTACAAGCCATGTGGTGAGGAAGGGAGGAAGCGCAGTGATTGCAGAAACCCTGAAATGAGTGATTGAGCTGACTAAAATCTGTCTGCTTTTAAGTTCACCACGAACTGGCAATTCTAAACAAAGTGAGTGATAAAATATACATCCCTGGAGAAAAGGGGGAGATATTTTGTTGATGTAAGTTCTCAATGGTTGCTGTGGTTACTAGAGAATTTTAATAACATATATGCAAGCTACAAATTTATACCTTTTTATCCCTCTTCTTTAATAAACAACTCGGTCTCCATGAAAGTTAAATGAGGGATTCCCCACTTCACAGTCTTCCTGTGAGACAGGTAGAATCAGAGCAATACGATTTTCTCTGGACTCCATTCATGTGTTCGCTGTCCTTGTTCTACATAAAGCTACAAAAAGCAGCACCAAAAAACAAAACACAGTGACACAGCAGTGGTAGCCTGAGAGACTGAACAGCGTTACTTCCACTTTCTCATCCTATGTGACCACTTAGAGAGCTTCATTTGTGTTTAAATTTTTAGTGCTGTGAAATAGAGTTTTCAGTATGAAGTGTCATATTTTTGTTTCACAAGTGCAAATTTTAGTACAAGCATAAAACATTCAGAAAACATGTCACTGGATTTAAATATTGTCTTTATCACCAAAAGTGAGTCTCCTTTTATAACTGTTCATCTTTGGTTTTTTTTTTTTTTTTTTTTAAAGTATGAACCAAGAAAATGAGATGATTCATCAGTGGCAAGATTTAGCAGCTATGCAAATTGTTGTGCAGAGAAATACCTGTTAGGAATCTGTTCAGGGTGTCAAGTGCATGAGGAATGCCATTGTCTTCAACGTTTTTCAAAGTATTGAGTTTGACAAGGTGAATTTCTTTCACTGCAGGGAGAACCTTAGGCTCCATTCTAGCTGAGACTGATCGTGATAAATTAACCTAAAGGTGTAGGGATGCTTTGTGCTAATGAAATTTGACACTACGTATCCAAACTGATTTCTGCAAACACGATGTGTCTCCATGGCAGGAAGCCCTCTTGGCAATGAGGCCATGTGTGTGATCTGGGAAGCGGATATCTTGCCTCTTGTCTTCTATCTAAAACACTCTTGCAATCCAGCACCTGCTGGGCTCAATTAAGCACCACAGGAGTTCAGTAAATGTGACCAGCGATGCATGGAATTTTCTAGGCCATGTGAAAACTACTTAATTTCCCAGCTTCCTGATCTCTGTACGTAAAATGGGGAGACTGTTTGTCACTGCCATGCTTACAACCACAGTAAGGGTTCATAAAGATATTTCTCTAAAATGATTTCAGACCCTTAAAACTAGATATGTATTTGCCCAAGTCTCAGACTGCATGGCTAAAGAAAAATAGTTCATCAGGCAAGTGTGAATGTCAATGACACAGGATTCCTCACTCTCTTGGCTTCCCAAATAATTTGGATGACTTGCATGTAGTGCAAGAAGATTTTATTTCTAGAGAGATTGAGAGTTCAAATGAATTTTTCATCTCAAAAGATGCAAACACATTTCACCCTTGATCTTCTGTTCATCTAGTGGCACACACTCTTTCTAAGGAGTAGTCTTGTTGCTTCAGCTGCCAACTGTTTGCTGCTGACTTAAATCTTTATCTCAAACCCTGACCCGTCCACCGAATTTTCAGTGTACACACATACCCACACACACACACACACACACAGGTCTGTAGAACAGCTCTTCCTGGAGATCTATGGGCACTCAAATCAACCAAAACTATTTTCTTGCTTTCCTCTGTATTTACTTTCCAAGCATTTTGGTCCTGGGTTTCTAAAACCAGCCAAGCATCCCTCAGGACAGACTCCAGAAGTGACACTGGAGAAATTTTTTTCCTTCCCTTGCAAGTCTTACAACTTTCAAGCATCAGGATGAGATGTCTCCAGGTCCTTTCAACCCTCCTCCTTCCTCTGACACTATCCTCATTCCACATTCAGTAATATCTCCCCTGGATTACTGCGGTGGCTCAGTATCAGTCTTCTCACCTTATATCCTGTGCTGCTCAAATTCAAGGCAAGAAGACTCTAGGGGATTTCCCTGGTGGTACAGTGTGAAGATTCCGTGCTTCCATTGCAGGGACCGTGGGTTCCATCCCTGATCGGGGAAGTTTCACAGGCCAGGTGATGCGGTTGGGGGAAAAAAAAGACTCTACAATGATCTGTCTGCACTGAAATCTAATTGTGACATTCTCCTGATTCACACTGTCACTGCTCATTGTCCAGAGTGATGTTTCTAGGGAGAGGCCTACTGCTTGTATGGAAACGTGCGTATGGACTGTGGGTTGTCACAAGGAGCAGGGCAGAAGGTGATGATACTTAGCAATGAAGCCAGAGGTTCCAGACGTTTTGCTCCACATGAGATATTTTCCCCAGAAACACAAAGTACTTGTACAGTTTTACTACATGCGGATTTTTCCTGGAATGCATCTACCTTGCACTTTGCTTTATTCTGAAACATAGCAAGTGTTATTCAGCATTCTAGAAAATCACATCACTGCAATGTCTCCTGGTGTTTGAGTCATCAACGTGATACTTATATTTCTGTCTGCATTCAGAGCTGTCACGCGTACCACTATTCTATGTTTAATTTAAGCATCTCCCAGCATCATCGTGTTTCCTAATGAGAGTATATGCAAATGTTTACATACTTAAATATATGGTGTGCATGTGCTCAGTTGTGTCTGACTCTTTACAACCTCATAGACTGTAGCCTTCCAGGCTCCTCTGTCCACTGAATTTTCCAGGAAAGAATACTGGAGGGGGTTGCCGTTCCCTTCTCCAGGGGATCTTCCTGACCCGGGGATCAAACCAACATCTCCTGCATTGGCAGGCAGATTCTTTGCCACTGAATCACCTGGGAAGCCCATGTAAATATTTATTATTATATTATAAATAAGTTTTCCTTTGCATTTCTTTCATATTATAGTAAAAGCATTATCTTGATTTTTTAAAATTAACATTGTAGAAAGGTTACAGGATCTTCAGATTTCAAGACAGCAAAAAGAGCATCATTAAACACCTGCTGGAAGTAGCAGGCAGTGTGTCTGGTAGGAATAAGAGGCTCTGTCTTACTTAGGAAGGCACACACAGACCCCATGACCAGCCCCCTACCTACTTCTCTAGGTTCATCTCCCACCAATACCAGCCTGTCTTGCTTGCTTCATTGATAAGTCTGGTAATTCTAGCTGCTAATAATTCTCCAGTCCACAGTATTATCTCTCAGCACGTGCCTTCATGGATGCTTTTTGTTGCCTACTGAGCTCTTCTCCATTGTTCCACTGGGCTGCCTTCACTCCACTCTTGAGACATGTTCCAATGGGAGCCTGTGCATGGTGGGGTGACCATGCATCATTAGATGTACCAGGTTGTACATGCTTCTCTCCCCAAGATATTGTGAGCCCACTGAGAGCAGTGTCTCTGTGCTACTCATCCTAGGATCACAGGTGCTCACGGAGTGACACAGATCACAGCCATCCATGTGCTGGACACATGAATGGACGTGCACATGGATGAAGGAGTAAATAAGTGAGGAAATGTGAGCTGCTGTGAAGGAAATGCGATGGCAGTGAAGAGTCTCTCTCATGACAACAGGCTGGATGCAGCCATCTCCTCCATGGTGGTCCAACTGACAAGGCCCAGCTCCATCCTTCTAGAAGCAAGGCTGAAAGAAGGCGGCAAGGACACGGTGCAGATTCAGAGCAAGTGGAAGACCCAAGCAGGAACCCTCACTTCAGCTTTCTATTTGTTCTGCAGCCTGAAACTACGGAAATAAAACATTTATGTCTGCAAACCATCCCATCGCCATCGTCTAAGCCGTACTTGACAATGAGTGTCAAGACAAACGCACTCAAGCCAGGCTTGTGAAATGAATGGACTGTGTTAGCACTGAGGCGAGCCTCTTGCCACAGCTGGAAGACTGTTCTGCTTAAGATAAGCGTCATCCTTGACTCCACACTGGTGTATGCAAGGTGAACAGCCAAGGAAAGAGCCAAGGAAGAGAAAGGACAGAGACACTGAGAGTGAGGCGCAGCACAGGTGACTGTGAGGTCTCTAAATACAAGCTGTGAGAGCATCACCCCTTGCACAGTGATAAGAACTGAGATCTCTCTCTCTCTTGTTCTCACATGCAAAACTTTGTGCAAGCTGGTAGCCATTAACTGCACACATGACACTCAACATTCATCAGCTCAGACAAATAATAAAAACCTATATACCTCGTTGCCCTTTGGATGTTATTTCACGTTTAGAGTATCACCCCTAAAAAGCCAAAATTTAACTTCAATGGTCAATTACCTACGAGTTCATCCACAAACAACAACAACAAAAATCAACCCTTGACTCAAAGAAGCAATATAGAAATCTGAGTATTGATTAGGAAAAAAAAAAATAGAAGTTTGCCACTACCAAGAAAACACCTAAGAATAGATTTTTCTTCCCCAATAGTGGATAAATAATATTAACTTCATAATGAAAAAATCTAGCTGAGTGTTATATTGAGTGTCACATAGATCAGACCATACCACCAACAGGCAGAAGTTTCTCCTTTTAACTTAGCATTTACACATAGACTAGGGAATGGGAGTTACATGTATTCAGTTCAGTCGCTCAGTCGTGTCCGACTCTTTGCGACCCCATGAATCGCAGCATGCCAGGCCTCCCTGTCCATCACCAACTCCCGGAGTTCACTCAAACTCACGTCCATCAAGTTAGTGATGCCATCCAGCCATCTCATCCTCGGTCGTCCCCTTCTCCTCCTGCCCCCAATCCCTCCCAGCATCAGAGTCTTTTCCAATGAGTCAACTCTTTGCATGAGGTGGCCAAGGTACCCGAGTTTCAGCTTTAGCGTCATTCCTTCCAAACAAATCCCAGGGCTGATCTCCTTCAGAATGGATTTGTTGGATCTCCTTGCAGTCCAAGGGACTCTCAAGAGTCTTCTCCAACACCACAGTTCAAAAGCATCAATTCTTCAGCGCTCAGCCTTCTTCACAGTCCAACTCTCACATCCATACATGACCACAGGAAAAACCATAGCCTTGACTAGACAGACATTAACAGCTAGTTAATCTTTAGACTAGTATGGATTATACATCATGCATAAAACTTCCTTTTACATAGTATAAATACACATGTAGCCAGAGAAATCACTATTTTTGGTGTAAGATCAAATTAGTAAATATTGACCTTAATTTCCTATAAAAGACAAGTATGAAAGAGAGGACAAGTGATTTGACCAAGGACACAAAGAGAAGGACAAGAGGAAAAATCATACTAACTTTTTACCCTTTTAATCAACCATATTGGTTTGAGAACACAATAAACATTTAGGAATATTAATTAAATAAGAGTCATTTGGCCTAAAATTAATTTAAATATAAGCTCGTGAAGAAGAAGCTTTCTAATTTAAAACAAGTTTTGAAAATTAAAATTAACCAGTCCAAAGAGTTTCTGAAAGACCCTTAAAAATCTAATGCAAAAAAAAAAAAATTCAAAGTTAAATTATCTTTTCAGTATTTTGAAATTAAATGTAGGAATACTGTCATTATATATTTTAAACCATTTCAAATAAGAAAGAACTATGATTTTTAAGGGAATTTCTCTAATAAACTATAGTCAGATTGATGTGGGTAACATGTTTCCAAGGTAGACAGTACCCAGAACGAGAGAGGAGAAAAAATAGGGGAAGGGCCGGAAAACCCACCAGAATTCTCATAGTGACCATAGAGCCTGCTAAGCTCCCTGCTTCACCGGTGTCAGAGCCCAGGGGCTAAGGAAAGATGGAGACAAACAGCTGGATATCTCTCCTGGGTACCTAGAATTATGAGCAAAACTGTATCCCCCAAATTCATATGTTGAAGTTGTAACCCGGGTCCTCCCAGTTCCTGAGAATATCATTGTATTTGGAGACATAGCCTTTAAAGAGGAAATGAAGATAAAATTAGGTCATTAAGGTAGGCCCTGAATCAACAAGATTGGTGTTTCTGTTTTTTGTTTTGTTTTGTTTTGTTTTAAAAAAAAGAGGCTTTGTGGGACTCCCTGGTGGTCCAGTGGTTAAGACTCCCTGCTGCCAATGCCTGAGGCACAGGTTGACCCCTGGATGTGGAATTAAGATCCCAAAATGTTTTAATTTAATGAGTAGACATATAAGAGGCTTTAAAAATACAGACACACTTGCATGCAGACACCAGACCATGTGAGAACACAAAGAGAAGTCAAAAATCCACAGCCCAGGAGGAGAAGCCTCAGGAGACATCACCCCTGTCAACACCTGGGTTCTGGAACTCCAGAACTGGGAGAAAATATATTTCTGTTGTCTAAGACTCCTGGTCTATGGTATTTGTTATTGCAGTACTAGCTGAATAATATACTGAGTTTGACAAAAGTTCAATCAGTTCAGATATTAACAAAACTCATGATTCAATGCTTCCTTTAGACTCCTAGTACTCAGAATGGCATGGGCAAGGTAAAAGTGTGAATTTGAATCATCAGGGAAGAATGTGTACAAATAATATAATCTCTTTCCATTGGTAAATTATTTAGTATTGTTAAAACTATCATAATACTCAAGTTTTATTCAATGTATATAAATTTGCACAATGTGCAATATTATTAGCTGTGACTCAGAATATTTATAGCATGATGATTCATTTCTAAAATTTCTAGAAATGCCAGAACCTCAAGAAGGCATGAAAATTTTACATCTACATCTTTCTCTTCATACATATTCACTTCCAGATTCTCTCTGCTCTCTGAAACCTACTCCACAATGTCAAAATTCTAACAGATCCTTGCCCAGCTCAGGGATAAAATGTCCAAGGATCAGGGCTGGCCCAGAGAAAACAAGGGCTGTTATTGTCATCAGGCTATAGACAACAAAAGGCACCTCATGTGTGCTCTGATGGTAAATGTTTAAAATTTACAACAAAAACGTAGACCCCAACACACAAAGGTTGAAATGTTACTATTTTGTAGGTATGGCCTTAAAAATAAGATACGTTGCTAAACTTTATTTCACTCATTTCTTTCTTTTGTTTTTTAAATTTATTTACACAAGGCTGATGTTGAAAACTGGTTTTCAGATGCTGGTTGATAGAGATGAGATTCATCAGGAAGGGAGGAGAGTGGAGATGCTTATGGAAGAATGAAGATTTTATGAGTCTTAAATCAGAAAATGAAGGCGGAAAGGAAAAGGAGGTGACCTATCAGAAGAGCATGGAAAGCGTCCTGGGGAAGTTACCCGAGAACAGAGGGCCAGGCGTCCTGGAGATGAGTGAGTGGACACAGGAGAGGGGCCCCGAGAGGGCGTTGTTGGCGAGCCGAGGTCCTCAGACAGTGCCCGATGCCCGCCTCTCCTGTCCTTAAGTATTACACTGCAGTAGTTTCTACTGACATCTAGAGAGGCTTTCCTGGTGGCTCAGGGGTGAAGAACCCACCTGCCAGTTTGATCCCTACATCAGGAAGATCCTCTGGAGAAGGACATGGCAACCCACTCCACTATTCTTGCCTGGAGAATCCTAAGTTGTGGGGACTTAACTATCAGCCCAAAACGGATCAGCTCCTTCCTGCCCAGCCAAGGGGAGACCTAAACTTGTTGCAAAACGTGGCCCTGTCTTCCCACATCCTGATGTCACCGTCTTATGAAAAAAGGCGATTTTCCCATTTGGTTCACGGTGGGAAGTTATCCACACGTGCCCTGGGGGAAGGGAGAACTGAGAAAGTCAGCAGTCCCTTAGTGAAACGGGTAATGGCACTGACTATATAATCTTGCAGCTACAGTTCATTCACGCCGTGGGTGTGTCAACATAATTTCCAGTTTGCCAGACATAAGAGCAGTTCCTTTCAGGAGCAACCTCCAAAGCCCAGAGAGCAGCCGCTTCTGCCAGTTCTCTACTGAACCACTGCTTAAACGTCAGAGACACAACCCCAAAGTCACGGTCAAGGTGAACCTGCTTCTCCCCTGTTCTGCTTCTCTCGCTCTCTTCCAGGGCCAGTCACTGCCCTGGATGCTGCCTCATATTTCTATTCCTTCTGACACTCAGCGTAATGCCCACTGAATAAGTGATGCTCCATAGACGTTTGCTGAATCTAGTCATCGAGTAGACAAACCCAATTTCAAAATGCTGACCTTGCACAAGTTTCCAATCAACAGATACAATGGGAGTATGAATGCAGACTAGGAGCCCAAAGCAAACGTCTGACTCTTTAAACCGAATGAGGCCACTTTAGCCTTGCAGAAACCTGCTTTGAGTCCCTGTAACAGTGTATCTTTTGCAGGGAACTCTCTCTGTTTTTTATTTCAAAAACTAGCTGTCAGTCTAGCAGATACTTGCCTAAGTAACTGAGCTACAGTGTCCCCACATTAACCTTATTTAGGACAGCCTACAGTTAATTCTGCATGTGGATTCTGAACTACAGAACAGGGTATTTCAAACTTGGCACTGTTTAAATTTGGGATCGAATAATTCTTGATTGGGGAAACTTTGCACTGCACTGTAGGGTGTTGAACAACATCTGTGACCTGACGTCTATCCACTAAATACCAGCAGTAGTACTTACCACCCCAAATTTTGACAGTCAAAGATACCTCCAAACATGCCCAAATGCCCTCTGGGTAATGAAATTGCCCCCTAATTGAGAACCATTGGGCTTCCCAGGTGGCACTATTGATAAAGAAACCACCTGTCAATGCAGGAGACTCAAGAGACATGGGTTTGATCCCTGGGTCTGGAAGATTCCCCCTGGAGGAGGGCATGGTAATTCACTCCCATATTCTTATCTGGAGAATCCCAGGGACAGAGGACCCTGGCAGGCTACAGTCCAGGGTCACAAAGAGTCAGATACAACTGAAGTGACTCAGCATGCATACGTGCAGTAGAAAAAGATAAGGTATAAAAAGAAGGTATTTCCTCGCAGTGTGATCAGAAATAAATGTCATGAAGTTGGGTGGAAGATGGAGGGTCACTAAGAAGGCAATGTCATACAGATACTCTACTTTGTAAAATAACTCTATCAAAGCAAATTATAAGACTGGAAAAATAGTGGCATCATACGTATGGGTGGAGCAGTCAAGCAGTCGGTGACTTTGACCCACTCTGGAGCAAAGTACAGAATGAAGTTGAATGTTCCAGAAAGTGCTGACTCACTTGGCCTCACCA
Organism: Capricornis sumatraensis; assembly: GCF_032405125.1. Lineage (NCBI taxonomy): Eukaryota > Metazoa > Chordata > Mammalia > Artiodactyla > Bovidae > Capricornis > Capricornis sumatraensis. The sequence goes on along the minus strand of NC_091089.1, from coordinate 7,096,517 downwards.
AGAGTCCCTGTGCTTCAGGGAAAAAAAAAAAAAAGAGAGAGCTAACACTCAAGCACTTTGAAATCATCATAAAATTGGATTAGCACAGTTCACATAGCCATGCTTTGTGATTCAAATGCACTTCAAGTTTCAAAAACTTAAATTGCACAGCTGATTTATTTATAGTACTTTATTTATAGAACGGAAACCAAAACATTACAAGTTCTGCTTCTAGTTCCTGATTTTAAATCAATCCCAAAGTTTCAAAATCTGGGCAAAAATCTCAGGTTACCACTGCCAGAGTTTAGAAAGCTTTTGTATGCTCTGTGGACACCTTTTTGTAGTACACATTGTCTCACTTTCTTTTTGGAACTACTGGAACTGAGGAAGACATTTCCCCGCCTTCCTACCAGTCTCTGGACCACTGCACTGCTTGGGGATCTGGCCTTGCTGATTGGAAAATCTTTCTTAACCCCCATCCTTCACACATTGCTGTTGTTCAATTACCAGGTCGTGTCTTATTCTTTGTGACCCCATGGACTAGAGCTCATGGGCTCCTCTGTCCATGGGATTCTCCAGGCAAGAATACTGGAGTGGGTTGCCATGCCCTCCTCCAGGGAATCTTCCCGACCCATGGAATCGAACCCAGGTCTCTCGCATTGCAGGCAGATTCTTAACCATCTGAGCCACCAGGGAAGCCCAGTCAACCCTTACCTGTCTTCTAATGACAGACACTAAGGGGGCCCCATGAGCTCCACCCTTGTGTAATACCCTCCCCTTTGAGACTGGTGACTTGCTTCTCACCAACAGATAACACAATGTGACAGGGAATGTGTAACTTGCATCCAACCAGGAGATTCTCTTTCTTGCTGGATGTGTTGGGGGATCCACAGAGCAAGAACCTGAGGGCAGCTTCTAGGGGCTGAAGGGGGTTCCAGCCAACACCAGTCAAGAAACTGGGGTGCTCAGTCATTAGCTGGCAGAGAACAAGATGTTGCCAACACTCTGCTACAAAACAGGATTAAGCATGTGTCATTTTCTGCTAAGGTGATTTCCCCGGCTGAGCTTCAGCTGAGAACACCCCTCTCTGGCCCACTCCTTGACTGCATTTCTGTGAGATCTGCAAGTAGAAGCCCCAGTCAAGCCTCGCCCGGATCCCTGACCCACAACGTACTGCTTCAAGTCACTCATTTCGTGGTAAAACGTGATACTGTGATAGAAAACTTCAGGTTGTTTTATTTTTCTTTAAATATTGGTATGTCTCAAGGTTCCGTGAGAGGCTCATTGCCTTTTTTCACTCTATACAACCCTCCTTGACTAGCTCATTTGATTGCATTTCATCTACCCAAAAGTTCATGATTTCTGGATTTTGATTTCTAGCCAAAAGTCTCCCCCTTGGGCATCAGACAGATGTATCTATATGACACATTCCCCAGAGGCAACTCAGCTTCAATGTGCCCAAAACCATGCTCATCACCAGTCCCTCCCAGCTCCTGTCTTCCGTAGCTCAGTTGGTGGCCTTATGATAAAACCCAAGCAGAGAACCGAGACTCACTCTGGTCCCTTCCCACTATTTCCCTCAGTCATCAGTTCAGTTCAGTTCAGTCGCTTAGTCATATCTGACTCTTTGCGACCCCATGAAGTGTAGCACGCCAGGCCTCCCTGTCCATCACCAACTGCCGGAGTCCACCTAAACCCATCCATGTCCACTGAGTCGGTGATGCCATCCAACCATCTTATCCTCTGTTGTCCCCTTCTCCTCCTGCCCCCAATCCCTCCCAGCATCAGAGTCTTTTCCAATGAGTCAGCTCTCTGCATCAGGTGGCCAAAGTGTTAGAGTTTCAGCTTCAACATCAGTCCTTCCAATGAACACCCAGGACTGATCTCCTTTAGAATGGACTGGTTGGATCTCCTTGCAGTCCAAGGGACTCTCAAGCGTCTTCTCCAACACCACAGTTCAAAAGCATCAATTCTTCAGCGCTCAGCTTTCTTCACAGTCCAACTCTCACATTCATACATGACCACTGGAAAAACCATAGCCTTGACTAGACAGACCTTTGTTGACAAAGTAATGTGTCTGCTTTTGAATATGCTGTCTAGGTTGGTCATAACTTTCCTTCCAAGGAGTAAGCGTCTTTTGATTTCATGGCTGCAGTCACCATCTGCAGTGATTCGGAGCCCAAAAAATAAAGTCAGCCACTGTTTCCACTGTTTCCTCATCTATTTGCTGTGAAGTGATGGTGCCAGATGCCATGATCTCGGTTTTCTGAATGCTGAGCTTTAAGCCAACTTTTTCACTCTCCTCTTTCATTTTCATCAAGAGGCTCTTTAGTTCTTCTTCACTTTCTGCCATATGGGTGGTGTCATCTGCATATCTGAGATTATTGATATTTCTCCTGGCAATCTTGATTCCAACTTGTGCTTCTTCCAGCCCAGTGTTTCTCATGATGGACTCTGCATATAAGTTAAATAAGCAGGGTGACAATATACATCCTTGAAGTACTCCTCTTCCTATCTGGAGCCAGTCTGTTTTTCCATGTCCAGTTCTCACTGTTGTTTCCTGACCTGCATACAGGTTTCTCAAGAGGCAGGTCAGGTGGTCTGGTATTCCCATCTCTTGAAGAATTTTCCACAGTTTATTGTGATCCACAAAGTCAAAGGCTTTGGCATAGTCAATAGAGCAGATGTCTTTCTGAAACTCTCTTTCCTTTTCGATGATCCAGCACATGTTGGCAATTTGATCTCTGGTTCCTCTGCCTTTTCTAAAACGAGCTTGGAAGTTCACGGTTCACATATTGCTGAAGCCTGGCTTGGAGAATATTAAGCATCACCTTACTAGCATGTGAGATGAGTGCAATTGTGCGGTAGTTTGAGCATTCTTTAGCATTGCCTTTCTTTGGGATTGGAGTGAAAACTGACCTTTTCCAGTCCTGTGGCCACTGCTGAGTTTTCCAAATTTGCTGGCATATTGAGTGTAGCACTTTCACAGCATCATCTTTCAGGATTTGAAAAAGCTCACCTGGAATTCCATCACCTCCATTCGCTTTGTTCGTAGTGATGCTTTCTAAGGCCCACTTGACTTCACATTCCAGGATGTCTGGCTCTAGGTAAATGATCACACCATCGTGATTATCTGGGTTGTGAAGATCTTTTTTGTGCAGTTCTTCTATGTATTCTTGCCACCTCTTCTTAATATCTTCTGCTTCTGTTAGGTCCCTACCATTTCTGTCTTTTATTGAGCCCATCTTTGCATGAAATGTTCCCTTTGTATCTCTAATTTTCTTGAAGAGATCTCTAGTCTTTCCCATTCTATTGTTTTCCTCTATTTCTTTGCACTGATCGCTGAGGAAGGCTTTCTTATCTCTCCTTGCTATTCTTTGGAACTCTGCATTCAAATGGGTACATCTTTCCTTTTCTCCTTTGCTTTTCACTTCCCTTCCTTCAGTCATAGTTCCTGCCAATCTTCCCAGTTAGGGTTTTCCAGCTATCTTCCCCTCATTTCCACTCCCACCATCCTTTTTTTTTTTTTTAATAATTTAGTTTCAATTGAAGGATAATTGCTTTACAATGTTGTGTTGGTTTCTGCCATGCATCAACATGAGTCAGCCATAGGTATACACATGCCCCCTCCCTCTTGAACTCCCCTCCCACCTCCCACCCCATCCCACACCTCCAGGTTATCACAGAGCCCCAGTGTGAGCCCCCTTAATCATACAATGTTGTGTTGGTTTCTGCTGTACAAGAACATGAATCACCCATAAGAGTACATGTGTCTCCTCTCTCTTGAACCTCCCTCCCATTCCCTCTGCCCATCCTCTCGGTCGCCACGGAGCACCGAGCCGAGCGCCCGGTGCTAGCCCGCAGCTCCCCACTAGCTGTCTGTTTCACACCTGGTAGTGTGCACACACAGGGCTTCTCTCCCGGCTCACCGCGCCCTCCTCACATTCCCCCGCTGTGTCAATGGACACTTGACTTGTTCCCGTATATTTCTCCTCTGCAGTGAACATGGGCGAACAGAGAGCTCTTGAGATTCTGATTTTGTTTCCCTTGGATACACATTCAGGTGGGATTTCTGGATCATATGGTAATTCTATTTTCAACTTTTTGAGGAACTTAAATATTTTCCATGGTGCTTTTACCGATTTCCATTCCCATCAACAGTGCATTGGGCTCCCTTTTTTCCTTATCCTTGAAAATACTTATTATTGCTTGTTTTTTCCTAATAGCTATTCTAACAGGGGTGAGATGATATGTCCTTATGGTTAGGAAGCACTATTTTCGCTGAAATTACAGTTTTTATGTGCACTAATAAGCATATTCTGGGTCTCTTTATATTGTTTTGATTCCATTTTTTAGATGGTTACAAATAGAGCATTAAATTTCTTGCCAGACACTGTCAAGGAATTGCAGGAGGAAATTATAACACATGAAAAATCTTACGGCATGAACGCGTTCACGGTCTTAATGGTATTTGCTCATTCTTCTAGTCCAAGTGAGCGAAAAGCTATTTTACTGAAGGAAATTATAAAATGAATTTCCTATCATTGTCCAATATTTGATCACTTTTGATCATCACACATAAAAATACCTTCTAGTAATAAGAGAAGGATAAAAGTGAAAATGGTCTCATGGAAAGGACCCTTGCTCGTCTAAGCTTTTCCTGAATTATCGCAGTGCTTCCATTTCTCTCGCCTTTCCACTGAAGAGTTAGAATAAAAAGCAGGACAATGAGCAAGTAGCTTTCCCTGCCTTTCAAGTCTCCTCTGCACTTCCTCTGTCACTCTCCATGTAATGATCGGACACACTCTCGAGGCCACGGGTGACGACAAAGTGGGAAAATTGGTTTAGAAGCAAAGGAAAGCTAATGCTTCGGTCTGAAACAGTAACGTGAAAGCCAGTGCAATTTAGATGCCAAAATTGTTCAGAATCTAAAAATGCTCTTCTGGAAATTAAAGAAATTGTAAGGATTATACACTCCTAAGTGTTAGTTCAATGAATTCACTTTTAAAAATCATTTTCAAAACCTTTATGAGTTCTGCTTAAATGGGTTTTGAAGTGTTATATTATGGACCCAAGGAACACTTTATGAATTCAGTTTCAATAATCAACCCCTAGAAAATTAAGAATGGGTTAAAGGAATATATTTAAACCTCTCAGAAAAGTACAGACTCCAGCCTCAGGACAAAGGAAAAGCAATATAATGGACATGATTTCTATGGGGAAAACTCTAAGAAATAAAGATTTTAAGAGGCAGTTTTGTCCTTTAGCTTTTGTGTCTGTAGGAGGCAAAATTCATATTGGATCCAAGCAGGTGGATAGCAAATTTGGTCTATGGTTTATATGAAAAGTAGCAGAAAACAATTCTAGGAAAAAAATATTTTGTTGGCCAGATTTTTAACACTGTAAAAAAGGAATAAAGACAGAAGCCCAGAAAAACTTGAGTTAAATCCCTTCTAACTCTGTATATGTATGTGTGTGCTGTGTCTCTTCAGTCGTGTCCAACTCTGTGCGATCCTATGGACTGCAGCCTGCCAGGCCCTTCTGTCCATGGGACTCTTCAGGCAGGAATACTAGAGTGGGTTGCCATTTCCTTCTCATATACATCTCTACATATCTTATATATATGAAGATATATACATGTCTTCAGTTTAGAAATAACACATCAAGATAGGTTAACCTATGTCTAATTTATTTGTGTAATTTTATTCACCAAAGCTGATTCTAGATGTCATTTTATTTTTACAGGTAACAGCATCAATATATTGCGTTCTTTGATGTCTACAAAATTTTATTTGGGTCACTTTCTTTAATTAAAGCTTTTTGTTATTACTCATTATCACACTGTATCAAGCAGGAATTCCTTTTTTTGTTTGCTTGTTAGTTTGAAATTGATCACTTCTTTTGTTATTAAGAGAAACCCTCTTTTAGGAGGTTTCAGCTTCAAAGTATAACAGATGGACATTCAGGGTGAGATAGAGTTACATATGTGAAAGGAAGTGGGTATGAGTGTGGGTGGGTGTATGCATGTGTGTTTCAGCAATTACACACACTCTCCTTTCCTGTCCCAAGGTGAGCTCATCTTTTCTGGTTATTTCCTCCTTACTCACAAGCAGCCAGCTTGCTCTCTCCTTTGGAAGTAGCTGGTGATAATGAAGAAGCCAGCAATGAGACACACTCAACTATTTCATGTGACTCCCCATGTTTACTTGGTGACATTGTGTGTGCTTAGTCACTCAGTCCTGTCCCACTCTTTGTGACCCCACAGACTGTAGCCCACCAGGCTCCTCTGTCCACGGGGATTCTCCAGGCCAGAAGACTAGACTGGGTTGCCATGCCCTCCTCCAGGGGATCTTCCCAACCAGGGATCGAACCCAGGTCTCCCACATTGCAGGCAGATTCTTTACCATCTGAGCCACCAGGGAAGCCCAGGAATACTGGAGAGGGTAGCCTATGGAGGCACATAAATGATTAACAGGATAAAGTCACATGGGAGGGAGGTGTGCTGGCGAGCAGGGTCCAGGCAGCCGGGGGTCTGCCAGTGAGTGCCCCTTGAGGGCATGTGTGCTCCCATCCCGGGTGGGGTCCAGCCTGGCCTGTGCAGCCAGAGGTCTGGTTGGCACAAGAATGGCCATTAAACAGCTAAAAGTGAAGCTGCTTGTGGGGAAGCTGTCAATTAAAACTCTCCCAAAATAATTTCGCAGAACAGACATAAATGCAAATCAGCCTCTCCTCACAGCTATTAGGCAGTTCCCCACCCACTTCTGTGTGCTGCCGTTCCAGAGCTCAGAGGCAGAGGGCGGCCACGCAGGATTACATAAGGCTAATTGTGTGGCAGCTCTAATTCCCGAAGTTTCTACCTCCATCCCGCAGACTTATTCTAGCTGTGCAAAAGCAATAAAGTAGCCCCTAAACAATGAGGTGATGAAATAGCTTGTTAATGAAAAAAAAAAACACAAGACAGGCTTTCATTTGCTTTTCCAGCTTTCTCCAAAGTTAGACCTATAATTCAAGAAACTTCATACTACAGCCACCATGAGGTCACATCATTAGGTGACACCAGCATCACTTAGACTGCTGTAGCCTCTTTCCGTGTGGGTTTGCAGTCCCCAGGCTCTGACCTCCACCCTGCACCTGATGCCTTAAGTAACTGCTCTGTGTTGCTGAAGAACATCCTCACACCTGCAAACACCCAGGGCAGACTGCTGAGATCTCTAACTACCTCACACCCTGTGCATTTGACCCTGAGGTCCTTGAAGAGCTTCACGAAACTAGTTTACAACAGCCAACAAACGCTTCCATGAACTAGTGACGGAACAAGAGGAGCAAAAACCAAATGATTTGTCTACAAACATTTTAGGATGATGAAGATATTGATGCCAACTAGGTAATCAAATTTATCGTAAGATAAAATTATATAAGATAAAGCTACTTTCCTCCCAAAATGGCCAAAAACTTTATCGCTTACTTTAAAAGTCAATAGTGGGGGTAGAAATCCAGCCAGTTTGGAATGCATGTATTCACACTTTTTTAAAAAAAGCACGAGAGACCCTGCCTGAACAAGGCAGACAAGATCTTTCGTGGATCATGAATTCAAACGTTGGTGGCAGGAAGACAGCCAACCAGCACAGGAGAAGAAGGATACAGGGAGCTGCGTGCCCCTGAAGCCAAGAGAGGAAATGTCCCAAGAATGAAGGACGATGAACTGTACCTCGGGCTGCAGCAAGACAGAGCAGAGGCCATGCAGACACTGATGGTTTCAGCAAACGTGGGAAGGAGCGCCCGGGTTACGACAGTCATCTAAGCACTCTTCCACATCATGTGTGTTTAAAAACTTTCAGGAGCACAGGACCTCGGATCCATTTCCATCATCACACGTCTTAGATGGACCAGGAAAAGGGGGTTCAGAAAGAATGTTGGTGGACAGTTCAGGTGTGTGCTCACTGTGTGCAGGTGTCTCTGTATAAATGAGACCCACTGAATCCTGCAGGGAGCTTCCAGGAGCTCCTCGAGGAAGCTGGTGTTCCTAAGAGGGAGGGGGATGAAGAGAGAAAGGAAAGCTAGTGTCTGTTTGCACGTTTCACAAGTTCAGACTGCAGGGGATCAGGGCCAGGCTTGCTCACTGGACAGTCATAAACCCGAAGGTGCACGCCCACCCCCATACTGTACATCTGTCTAGAGCACCTACTGTACACGAGTTAGTAAGTAACTCTGAGGGCCACAACCTGGCCATAAAGCAGGTACAGTCAGGAAATGCATTTTTCCATTGTACTCATGTGAAAAGCGCTGCAGTCTATTCCTGGATCCTCCTTAATGCAAACAATGGCAAGAGCAGAAGCCATTTTTAACTTTCTATTTAGATTTGTTTTTTATAGACTCCCAAGATGCTGCAAAGAACTGCACAGGGAGGTCCTCTGCACCCTTTCCTCAGCCACCCACAATGTGAGCATCTTGAATAATGGTAGTAGCATTCCACACACAAGAAGTGGCATCGGTACGATCCACAGCACTTACTCAGGTTTTCTTGTCGGTATGTGAACTCATGTGCTTGTGTGTGCATGGAATTTTATCATACATATATAACCTTGTGTGGGCTTCCCAGGTGGCATTAGTGGTAAAGAACCTGCCTGCCAATGCAGGAGACATAGAGATGTGGGTTCGATCCCTGGGTCAGGAAGATGTCGTGGAGGAGGACATGGCAAGCTAATCCAGTATTCTTGCCTGGAGAATCCCATGAACAGTGGAGCCTTGCGGGCTACAGTCCATGGGGTCACAAAGAATCGGAAGCAACTGAAGTGACTGAGCATGCACAGCCTTGTGTGACCATCATTTCCCCTGGTCCACGCTAGACACCCTCCCTCTGTCCCTTTATAGCCACACCAGCCCCCTCCCTTGCCGCCCCAACGCCTGGCAACCAGTCATTGACTCTCCATCCCTAAAATTATTTTATCCCAAGCATGTTACATCAGTGAAGTCATACAGTAGGTATCCTTTTGAAATTGGCGTTTTCCATTCAGCATAATTTCACTAGCATTTCATCCAAGTGATAATCAACAGTTTATCCCCTTCGACTGCTGAGCAGTTTTCCACATCATGGGAGCGCTGCCATGCATTAACCATTTAATGCTTGGGCGTTTTCCAGTCGTTGGGCACTATGAATAAAGCTGATGCAGGCATCTGTGTACAGTCTCCTGCTTGATGACGAGTCTTCATTTTCCTGTGATAAATGTCCCAAGGTGCCATTAGTAGGTCATGTGTGAACTCAGTTATTCATTCTGAAAGGAGCTGCTGATGCAGAAACCACGTTTAATACCATCTCACGAGATAGAGGCCGATCCTGTGGTGCTGCCATTTTCTTTTCTCTGGCCCCTACGTGTTTTTTCCCAACATCCATAATCGTAAATAAATTACCCTTCCTCACTTCTGCCTTGAATATTCCAAGAGTCTACTAATCATTTCCTGCCTCTCCTCTTTTCTGATTCCAATGGTGTGAAGCGGTCATCTGGACACGGATTTCAAGGGAAAGAATGATAGGAAGCTGTCAGTCCCTAAGGTGGCTTTAGTGGACTTTTTCGTTTTTAGCTTTTCATTTTTCAGACCTAAACATGTAAAAAAATCCAAGTTCCAATAGATCCAAAAACTCTACCAATTTATTTTCAGGTAACACCGTACATAACCATAAGATGATTATCAAAACCAGAAAATTAGCAATGATATAAAACTATTAAAGCACAATTTTTCAGATTTTGCTAATCATGGGTGGATGTCCTCTTCCTGGTCCACAGTGTTCGTCACCAACCTCAGTCTCAGCCTAATACAAACCTCTGCACTCTGAACTGGATCACTCAGAGCTTCTTCTAACTGTTTGACAGACAATGTTGTCTCTTAGCGCTTTTCTATTGTGTAGTACTCCTTCCTTCTGGAACATTCTTCTTCCCCTACTTACTATGCTACATATATATGATGAAATATTATTCAGCTGAGAGAAAGAAAGAAATCATGTCACATGTGACGTGGATGGACCTTGAGAGCATGTTGCAAAGTGAAATAAATCAAACATAGAAAGACAAATATTATATGACTCTCCTTACATGTGGAATCTGAAAAGGCCAAGTTCACAGAAACAGAGTAGCGTGGTGCTTGCCTGATTCTGGGGAAGGGGAGAAATGGGGAGATGTTGGTCAAAGTGTGCAAGCTTCCAGTTATAAGATGAAGGCTTCCTTGGGGGTCCAGAGGTTGAGACTCTGCACTTCCACTGCAGGGGTCACAGGTTCGATCCCTGGTCAGGAAAGTTCTGCATGCCATGAGGAGCAGCCAAAAAGAGAAAAACATAGATGAATAAGTTCTGGGGATCTAATGTACAACATGGTGACTATAGTTAAAATACTGTATTATACACTTGAAATTTGCTAGGAGAGTAGGTGTTGAATGTTCACAGCACACCAAAAATAAACAGATAACTATGTAAGGTGACAGAGGTGTTAACTACCCCTATACAGATTTAGACTCACAGACGCTGTGTGCTGTGCTTAGTAGCTCAGTCATCTCTGACTCTTTGCAATCCTTTGGACTACAACCCACCAGTCTACTCTGTCCATGGGATTTTTTTCAGGCAAGAATACCGGAGTGGGTTGCCATTTCCTCCTCCAGGAAATATTGCTGACCCAGGGAACAAACCCAGATCTCCTGTGTCTTCTGCATTGCAGGTAGATTCTTTATCCACTGAGCCACTTGGGAAACCCAATAATAGTAATCAGTTCACAATATGTAAGTGTATCAAGTCACTGTGTTGTATACCTTGAAGTCACATCACATTATATGTAAATTATATTTCAATAAATCTGGGGGGAGGAGGCAGAATTCAGAATTCAAAGCTGTCTGCAACAGAAACAAAGATTAGAAGAAACACAAAAGATGGATTTAAATTAGTAGAATTGGAGAAGAAATATATACAGCAAACTTTGAAGATATAAAACCAAAAAAAAAGGAAAAGATTTCAATGATACTCTTTTGGATGCATAGGATTTAATCAAATCAAATACATAATTCAAATTCATTTTACCTGATTCTCTTTAGTTTTTTTTTTTAATGTGGTTATTATAAAATGCAAATGTATATATGTGGCTCAAAATATATTTCTACAACACACATCATGCTAGATTATTACCTCTTTGGATATATATGCTTTTCTTAACCAGTTTATGTCCTGCACCCAGAAAAATTTCTGACTATTTAACAGATATCGAAGAAGGAAAGGAGGGAAAGGAGAAAGGAAGGAAAGAAGGAAGGAAGAAGTCAGGGTAGCTGGATGCAGTTAGGGATGATTCCACATATATAACATTTAAGTTGTCAAATGCAAAATAAAGGATTCTTCCCTTTTTCTACCTTTCTACCACAATTGAATTGACAGGGGGTTGATTTATTCAGGAAATTGAGCATAGATGCTAATATTTTCACACTGTATCGCCAGGAAAATTAAGAAATGACTCCTTTCATGAAAGACTCAGCAAAGTGCATTACAGAGCTGGGTTGTGAGAATCTACTGGAGGCTTTCGGTCCTTTGGGGCAAAGCTTTCCTCACAGGTGAGCAGACGGCTATTTGGAGGCTGCGCATGCGCTCCCCAGCACGGAGCCCCTCTCTGCCCTGCAGGAGGGGACCTAGCAGGTTTCTTAAACGCCAGAGGTGGGCTTCCTTCAGTTGTCAGCGCGTCTTCTGGGTTATTTTTAAAGAATAATGAACCAAGATGACTCACCCACAGCCCTGCAGGAAAGGAACAAACCTAAGTGGTAGTTAATGTACGGTTTGCAGAGTCGACTTTTAAGAAAAATCAACCCACCCTGCTTCTCTGCCTGCTTAGGAGACGTTGCTTCCTCCTCTGTCATCAAGTTTAGTGAAGGATGCAGCCCTGTCCAACCATCAACAGGACAGAGTCAGGATGTAGAGGACACACAAAACTTTCTCCTTTTTAAGGTATGGGTTCTTTTATTACCCAAGTGTTGCTCAGTTTTTCAGAAACACACGTTCTTACATAAAATGAGATATTTCTTACGTTTTCTTTTTCTCTTTGCTACCTTTTCTTCTGTGGAACTCTGATTGAAAGAGAACTCTGACATTTGCATGATTTGGCAGGTGGTTGCAAATAATTAACAAATAATGAATTCTTAGGAAAAACAAAGGCATTGTCTTTGAGTAAATAATAAATATGGAATACCATCCAAACTTTTATTGCTTTTACATCCTCATGCATGCATGAGTGCTAAGTTACTTCAGTCGCGTCCAACTCTGTGCAACCCTACAGATTGTAGCCCACCAGGCTCCTCTGCCCATGGGGATTCTCCAGGCAAGAATACTGGAAAGGGTTACCATGCCTTCCTCCAGAGTATCTTCCCAACCCAAGCATCGAACTGGAGTCTCCTGCAGCTCCTGCATTACAGGTAGATTCTCTATTGGTGAGCCACCACAGAAATCCAAGAGCAATGTTACATCCACTTAGAGAAGTGGATTTATTACCCAGGTATTTTCACTATATTTTTGTTTCCAAACTCCCTAGCATATGACAGACTAAGATAAAAGGATAAGCAAATTGCTTTCCAAAAACATGAGCATGTTCTGTAGCCCATCAGGTTCCTCTGTCCATGGAATTCTCCGGGCAAGAACACTGGAGTGGAGAGCCATTCCCTTTTCCAGAGAATCTTCCTGACCCAGGGATCAAACCTAGATCTCCTGCATTCCAAGCAGATTCTTTATTGTTTGAGCCACCAGGGAGGCACAGCTTGTAAACTAAACTCACTTACATGTCAAACCTTTTCCCATCCTCTCAACACCAAATAGCAAAACCAGCTTTTTCGATGATCCAGCAGATGTTGGCAATTGGACCTCTGGTTCCTCTGCCTTTTCTAAAACCAGCTTGAACATCTGGAAGTTCACAGTTCACATACGGTTGAAGCCTGGCTTGGAGAATTTTGAGCATTACTTTGCTAGGGTGTGAGATGAGTGCAATTGTGCAGTAGTTTGAGCATTCTTTGGCATTGCTTTTCTTTGGGATTGGAATGAAAACTGACCTTTTCCAGTCCTGTGGCTACTGCTGAGTTTTCCAAATTTGCTAGCATATTGAATGCAGCACTTTCACAGCATCTTCTTATATGATTTGAAATAGCTCAACTGGAATTCCATCACCTCCACTAGCTCTGTTCATAGTGATGCTTCCTAAGGCCCACTTCCCTTCACATTCCAGGATGTCCGGCTCTAGGTGAGTGATCACACCATCATGATTATCTGGGTCAGGAAGATCTTTTTTGTGTAGTTCTTCTGTGTATTCTTGCCAGCTCTTCTTAATATCTTCTGCTTCTGTTCAGTTCAGTTCAGTCGCTCAGTCAGTTCTGACTCTTTGCAGTCCCATGAATTGCAGCACGCCAGGCCTGCCTGTCCATCACCAACTCCCGGAGTTCACTCAAACTCACATCCATCGAGTCGGTGATGCCATCCAGCCATCTCACCCTCTGTCGTCCCCTTCTCTTCCCTCCCCTAATCCCTTCCAGCATCAGAGTCTTTTCCAATGAGTCAACTCTTCGCATGAGGTGGCCAAAGTACTGGAGTTTCAGCCTCAGCATCATTCCTTCCAAAGAACACCCAGGACCGATCTCCTTTAGAATGGACAGGTTGGATCTCCTTGCAGTCCAAGGGACTCTCAAGAGTCTTCTCCAACACCACAGTTCAAAAGCATCAATTCTTCAGCACTCAGCCTTCTTCACAGTCCAACTCTCACATCCATACATGACTTCTGGAAAAACCATAGCCTTGACTAGACGGGCCTTTGTTGGCAGAGTAATGTGTCTGCTTTTGAATATGCTATCTAGGTTGGTCATAACTTTTCTTCCAAGGAGTAAATGTCTTTTAATTTCATGGCTGCAGTCACCATCTGCAGTGATTTTGGAGCCCAAAAAAATAAAGTCTGACACCCTTTCCACTGTTGTTTTTGTTAGGTCCATACTACTTCTGTCCTTAACTGAGCCCATCTTTGCAAGAAATGTCCCCTTGGTATTTCTAATTTTCCTGAAGAGATCTCTAGTCTTTCCCATTCTATTGTTTTCCTCTTTTTCCTTTACTTCTAGTCTTTCTTAAAGAGATGCGAATACCAGACCACCTGACCTGCTTGGTAAGAAATCTGTATGCAGGTCAAGAAGCAACAGTTAGAACTGGACATGCAACAACATGTCTGGTTCCAAACATAACTGGTTCCAAATCAGGAAACGAGTATATCAAGGCTGTATATTCTCACCCTGCTTATTTAACTTATATGCAGAGTACATCATGAGAAATGCTGGGCTGGATGAAGCACAAGCTGGAATCAAGATTGCTGGAAGAAATATCAATAAGCTCAGATATGCAGATGACACCACCCTTATGGCAGAAAGCAAAGAAGAACTAAAGAGCCTATTGATGAAAGTGACAAAGGAGAGTGAAAAAGTTGGCTCAAGACTCAACATTCAGAAAACGAAGATCATGGCATCTGGTCCCATCACTTCATGGCAAATAGATGGGGAAATAGTGGAAACAGTGAGAGAATTTATTTTGGGGGCTCCAAAATCACTGCAGATGGTGACTGCAGCCATGAAATTAAAAGACACTTGCTCCTTGGAAGAAAAGCTATGACCAATTTAGACAGCATATTAAAAATTAGCAGAGACATTACTTTGCCAACAAAAGTCTGTCTAGTCAAAGATACGGTTTTTCCAGTAGCCATATATGGATGTGAGAGTTGGACTGTAGAGAAAGCTGAGTGCCAAAGAATTGATGCTTTTGAACTGTGGTGTTGGACTCTTGTACTGTGTCCCTTGGACTGCAAGGAGATCCAACCGGTTCGTCCTAAAGGAAATCAGTCTTGAATATTCATTGGAAGGACTGATACTGAAGCTGAAACTCCAATACTTTGGCCACCTGATGCAAAGAACTGACTTATTTGACAAAACCCTGATGGTGGGAAAGAGTGAAGGCAGGAGAAGAAGTGGGTACCAGAGGATGAGATGGTTGGATGGCATCATCAATGCTATGGACATGAGTTTGAGTAAGCCCTGGGAGTTGGTGATGGACATGGAAGCCTGGTGTCCTATGAAGGGTCGCAAAGAGTCAGACACAACTGAGTGCCTGAACTGAACTGAACAAAACCAGGAAGAAGAGAGGGATAGTCTACACAAGAATATCGTCAGTTCAGTAAAAGGCTCCGATTTCTCATCTGTCCAACACTTCCCAGGACTTTATTAAATCACATACCTATGTGGTTACACAACTCCAGGGCCAGGTAGAGTTCCAAGGATGCCACAAAGGAGCTAAATGACTAAATCAGCTGAAAAATGACAGACTGAAATCCAAGCAAGTTTCCAAGTCCATGTTTCACCCTAAGGAGGCTGATACCTCACTGGGTTTGTGAAACTACCAGCAGTTGCCAGGCATGTTCACAGTCATCACTGAAGAAACCCATTATTGTCATTTGCCAGTCCTCCTTAAGGGAGGTATGGGCCCAATTCCTCTTCTTTAGGAGCATTTAGATGAGCGCAATTTTTTTTTTCTTTTTAATTGAAGGATAATTGCTTTACGATGTTATGCTTGTTTCTGCCACACATCAGCATGAATCAGCCATAGGTATACTCTTAAACCTCCCTCCCATCTCCCATCCCATCCCACCCCGCTAGGTTGTCACAAGCTCAGGGTTTGAGTTCCCAGTGTCAACGGCCAATTCCCGCTGGCTATGTATTTTACATACGGCAGTGTATATGTTTCTAGGCTTCTCTCCCAGTTTGTCCCATCTTCTCTCTCCCTAACTATGTCCACAAGTCTGTTCACTATGGCTATAGAAGAGCCCACTTTTTTTAGAGCTGTGCCTCTCACTAGTGATGCTTCTCTGTTGGCTTAGACCGTAAAGAATCCGCCTGCAATGTGGCAGATCTGGGTTCGATCCCTGGAGAAGGAAATGACTCCAGTATTCTTGCCTGGAAAATTCCATGGGCAGAAGAGCCTGGGCTACAGTCCATAGGGTCACAAAGAGTCAAACACAACTGAGCAACTAACATTTTCACTTACTAGAGTATAGCAAGAATCTTATGCTGTGTTGCTTGAGGCTATGTGTTTTTCAACCCAAAAGCTTTTCCAATCCTGATCACAAACACTGTATTTGAGCTCACTACCCATCAGAACACCCCAGTTCATTTTATATACCATTAGTGGTTTCATTCCTTGACTTTAAAATCCTCTTCCCAGTATCTTCAAATAGCAGAGAAATATTTTGGATAACAGCAATAATCCCTGACCACAAATAACTGTGAGCAAAACTGCTGCAACCAGAGAGGATGCAGGAATGTTTCCATCTTCTTGTGGAAAGGAAAATAAATGGTTAAACGCAAAGTGGGAGGAAGCTAAGCAGGGATTGGTGGGAAGTTGTTACATGTAGGTTTTTCACTCAGTGGTGAAATGCTTGAGCTTTCTGTATATCAAAAACCCAAAAAATTATTTTACACTGCGAAGAAAACAGGGAACAAAGGCAGAGAGGCTGCTATGAACTTTCACCACGTTGGCCGTGGCTTTTTGGATGTATAGCGTGTAAATGCACAGAGAAGTATATAGAGTTGCAAGTGCCTTTGGTTAACATGAAAAAGTTATTATTATAAGTGACTCAAGATAAGACCAACCCACAGTCTGTCTTATCCTCTCCTGCATTCAAGCCACAGAAAGTGGCTGAACCAGGTCCAAACCCTGCAGGACTTACCAGGCTAACATGCTGCCCCGGTGGTCAGACATCCACCGACCCTGGGTCTCAGCTTCTCTTGTATAACCCTGAAGACCTAGAGCTGATATCTGCGGTCAGGCTTCCTTTCAGTTCTATTAATAACGTCTGGTCAGATTTGTCACGTCTGCTCAGAGACACACAGCCCTGATTTAAACATTTGGTGATAAAACAGAGCAGCAGAACCAAAGCTAGATGCCAGAAAGCTAAATCTGCCCCTAGGGAAAGTCAAAACACATATTTACTACTTCGGTCTTTATCTACACCCCGACTTTTCTGCCAGAAATATAAGACTAGCAACGAGTCTCAAGACCAGA
Source organism: Capricornis sumatraensis (assembly GCF_032405125.1). Lineage (NCBI taxonomy): Eukaryota > Metazoa > Chordata > Mammalia > Artiodactyla > Bovidae > Capricornis > Capricornis sumatraensis. Next base: position 7,079,446 of record NC_091089.1, on the reverse strand, counting down.
TTTAGCCTGACTGCACTTTCTGAGATTATGACAGTCGTAGAGAATTGAAACTGCTGTTCTAAACCCTTAGTTACAGAATTCTTCCTCCATGTGTCAGTACAGACTCTGATTAACCAGTCCCTCTCCTACTCTGTATCTGAAGACTCGATAACCAGACCACAGAGAAAGTATTTTTATTCATTTTGTCCCAGTTAAGAAAGTACTGAGTTCCGCTAAATCAGTGGTTTTATTAGCAGTGGAATCCTTTCTTTAAATGATAGCTTATAATGTGAGCCTTTTTCAGAATCTTTTTTTGTGGACCAGAAAGCCCTTTACTTTGATGGGAGTTACTCTGATGGAGAAAGGACTAGGGGTAAAAGCACCCCCTGACTGTCCTTCCCCTGCCCACCTGATGCTTTCTCTGTAGAAGCCCAGCAGAAGCAGAGTTTGAAACCAGAGTTTGAGACTGGGTAAGAAGAAGGGCATCTCTGAACAGGCACTTTGATCTGATGGCAAAAGTCCCAGTGACTGCACTTTACTTCCACAATGGGCCACCAGCTGCCATACCACACCATAACACCTACATCCTCAGGTTAGCCTGCAGTGACGCTAAACCTCTAAACAACCTTAGAAGCACAGGTCAAAGGTTGTGAGCTCAGAGGAAGAAAATAATCCTTCGTATTTGCTTATATTTGTTGAGCTTTGGACACTTCACGATGTGCTGCTGCTAAGTCGCTTCAGTCGTGTCCAACTCTGTGCGACCCCATAGACGGCAGCCCACCAGGCTCTGCCGTCCCTGGGATTCTCCAGGCAAGAACACTGGAGTGGGTTGCCATTTCCTTCTCCAGTGCAGGAAAGTGAAAAGTGAAAGTGAAGTCGCTCAGTCGTGTCCGACTCTTTGCAACCCCGTGGACTGCAGCCTACCAGGCTCCTCTGTCCATGGGATTTTCCAGGCAAGAGTACTGGAGTGGGGCACCATCGCCTTCTCCACGCCATGTGCTATATCTTGCTTATTATAACCATCGAACTTTCTGTTTATTCACGGTCAGGTCAGTGCCGATTCAGCAACATTTCTCAACAATTCACATAGTGTGTAGCATAAAGGAGGCTAAATTTTATCAGGTTGCTCTGAATTAAAGGACTTCCCTGGTGGCTCAGACAGTAAAGCATCTGCCTACAATGCGGGAGACCCACGTTCAGTCCCTCGGTCAGGAAGATCTCCTGGAGAAGGAAATGGCAATCCACTCCAGTACTCTTGCCTGGAAAATCCCATGAATGGAGGAACCTGGTAGGCTACAGTCCCTGGGATCGCAAACAGTCTGACACAACTGAGCAACTTCACTTTTCACTTTCTGAATTAAATGTTTCCTAAAAACAAGCAAATAAACAGAAAAGTGTCTTAAATTTGGACTGGCCCATCCTCCCTTAAACTTATTACTGTGAGAACAGCCTGGAACCCCAGTTTTTCACCAAGGAAAGTCTGCTTAGGTCCCGTTGCCCATTAATTCACTGGTGAAAATGAACAGAATTCTGCCCCTATGTTAAGATCTGCAGAAATACTTGATGAACGTCTTGAGTGCTTGGAGCATCTGGTGTCCCAGGATGTCTCGCCTGGTATTTGGTTTGTCCTTCTGTCTGTCTCCACATAAAAACAGAGCAGGCATTTGCTTAACGTGTGGAATTCATAGCTACTTCTCTGTAATGGGTTCCTTTGCCATTAGAGGGTTTTCCTGATTTTCCTGACAAGCTCCTTTTCATCAATAGACTGTGTGAAGTGGCAGCAAAAAAACAGAGACAAGCATAAGGGAAGAGCAATTATTTCCATTTCCTAGCAAAGGCATTTGCATGAAGTGGAATTTCATGAAGCCAAATGCGTCGTCTCCTCCACAAACAGCACACTCACTCCTGAGCTGGTGGCGACGGGTCAAGAAGATTGTGGCCACAGACCTGCCAGATTACAGAGAAAAGTGTGGGAAGAGCCTACTCATTCTAGGGGTGGACCCTTGTGCTGGTGAATGAAAGAGCTAGAGGAGAACATTCTGGAAACTTCCAAGCTACTTTCAGCACAATAAATCTGTGATCTAACATAAGCAATGTCTGGGGGTTCTAGGGTTAGCAGTCCGTTCCTGATGCAAATGTTGGAACATTATCTTCTCTAAAAAGATCATTGCATCTAATACAATGTTACTAATTAATCTCATGGAAACCACATTTTAAGCTTCCAAACAAAGAAACTTTGAGTGTGTAGAGTCCAAAGATGGGGCTCCCACATTTATCACACCTAAGAACGATGGAGAGGCTTCCCTGGTGGCCCTAGTGGTTAAGAACCCGCCTGCCAATGCAGGAGACAGCAAGTTTGGGCCCTGGGTCAGGAGGATCCCCTGGAGGAGGGCATGGCAACCCACTCCGGTATTCTTGCCTGGAGAATCCCATGCACAGAGGATTGGCAGGCTACCGTCCATAGAGTCGCAAAGAGTCTGGACACGACTGAAGCGACCTTAGCAGGCGCAAGAGAATGGTGGAAGTACTAATATCTGAACTCCCAGGCCAAGTAAATTCAAATATGGGTTCCTGCCGAGGTCCAGAGAAAGAGCCGCGTCACTGAGCTGGGAGAAGTCTCCATCCCTGGGAGTCTCCCCAAAGCCGACCGCAGCAGTAATAGGCACGGACCCAGCAGGTCTGTGTAAAGAACTGGGCCTTCCAGGAAAACATAGAATTAATCTCCCTTGATGTATGGCTTAACCCGAAAGTGCTGGGGAGGGAGTGGGGAACAGACGAGCCTCTCTTTCATTTTGCCGCCGTGTGTTATGTCATAGCAGGCCCTCCTTCAGCCCTCATTCCCGCCTGTGAATTTCCCTTGCGGTCAAACCTCAGTCCGAGCGCAGTTCCTCCTCATCCCTGTCGGCCTCATCTGCCCTCCCTTCCTCCTGATCGCTAAGCTCCAGCCACTCTGGCCTTCTGTCCACGGACCATCTGAGCATCGTCACACAGTTCGCTCCGGCCCCCTCCCCGGCGCATCCACGCACCTCCAGCCCAGATGAAAGAGGGGTACCTTCTTCCCGCCTGCCGCCAGGCCAAACCAGGGCCTCATTTGACCTCTCCTTCGTGCTCTGCTTTACTCCTGCAAAGAGCTTCTCAGGCTCCGAGTCTGTGTTTAGTAGCTGCCCCACTCGTACTGTAAACCTCTCGAGACCACGGACTGTGTGGATTTCATTCCTGCATTGCTGGGTCTAGAATCATGCGTGGCAAACGTTGGTACTTAGTCCATTTTTCTTTTCTTAGTATTCAGTGAGTTCGTGGATGAGTTATACACCATGAATAGAAGGAAAAGGAAATGTAGTCACGACAAGACCAGTGCAGAGCAGAGTGAGCCAGAGGGAGGAGGGGAGGTCTGGGGTGCGCTTCCCATGGAGAGGAGGCAGAAAGACAAGAGTGAAGGAGGAGCTGTCGGCAGGGAGAGAATAGCCTTGGGCGGAGACAGGATCAGAGTTGGGCAAGGTCTGTCTTGCACACACACATACACACCCCTGAGTACGGAAACCTGCTGACCTCTGTCTTCTTTGATTTGATGACTTCTAGTGCCCAACAGGGCTTGGTGTCCCCTTGCCTCGACTACACTTTGGACAGGCTTCTCATCACCCGGCCCTGCCCTCTTCCCTGAGAGCATCTACTCTAGGAAAACTTGTCATTGCCATTGCCCCTTTGAGATACACATTTTTTTGAAAAGCCTCTTGTTGGTTTTACCACCTAGGACTGTCTTTCTCTAGGACCTGGGAGCCACGCCTGAGAAGTGGGGTCTTCAAGGAAGAGACTCCCCATCTCCCGGTTTCTCCAAGTGGTAAAACCACCTTCTGTCCTGAAGCTATGAGAAAGTTGACTTGGCCTTTGGGGAAGGCCAGTTAACAAGCACAGTGGCCTAGGACCCCACTCCCACCCCAGCTCTTAAAATTTGCCTAACCCGTGTTTCCATGGACCTCAGGCTGAGTTCTAGCCCCTGGTCTCTGTTGCAACAGCCAAGAGTAAAGTCTTCTTTATGTGCCTCGGTATGTCTGAGGCAATGTTGCTTTGATGCTATAAAAGGAGCTTGAGACATCCTCCATAATTTCTTAAAACAAAAAGGAGCGTTTACATTACAAAATGAACTGTGTTTGGTTTTTATGAAACGAGAAGGAAAGGGAAACCCTTTACGTTAAAATAGCATCTGATTTTTTTTCTAAATAAATGAAGCCTATTTTTAGATGTGTATATGCTTCTAGAATGGTTCCAGGTTTGTGAAGTGAGAAGACAGAATTGTAAGCTGGTTCCTGGCTTTTACTTGGATTCTGCAGGACACAGATTCACCAGCTCCTGTGAGGAAGTGGGTGCATTCTGGATGATTTAAGATCTGGGTCCAAACTGATGGTGCTTTCGTGGCCCCAATGCAACGTTTACAACAGGCCTCTGAGGTACCAATGAAGACACATTTAAGGATGAAAACAAAAGTCCATCCACAAAGCAAATAAACTAAAAGCAGCACTTAAACTGAGTTCATCTGTTAGAATCAGAGGAATCTGCACTAAATCCAAAGTGAATCAAAATGGATGAAGAAAAGAATAAAATCAGTGGCAAACACTGTCTTTCCCACCAGTGATACGAGCCCTGCCCATGGGGAGGACAGAGGGGCTGTGACCCCTTAAGCCCTCCCGCCCCAACCCCCGATGGCCAGCCCAGAGTCCACGCCAGCACCGCCCAGGAAGCCAGGCAGCCCCACTCCTGCCTGCAAGCCCAGCTGCTTAGGCGGGTAAGGCATTGCCCCCATGCCCACCCTTGCCTCTTAATTAGCTGGTAATAAGAGTTAATGAATAGCATCAATTACTTAAAACTCTTATATAGTTTCTAACTATTGTAACGATGTGTGAGACAAAATAAGAACTATAACTATTGGAAAGCACATAGCAAAAGGTCTTTGGTAGTGGTGGTTTAGTCGCTAAGTCGTTTCTGAGTCTTTGCGACCCTGTGGACTGTAGCCCATCAGGCTCCTCTGTCCATGGGATTTTCCAGGCAATACTGGAGTGTATTGCCACTTCCTTCTCCTACCCAGGATCGAACCTGGTCTCCCACATTGTAGGCAGACTCTCTACCATCTGAGCCACCAGGCAATCCCATGGTTAAAATAGTGATGTTTTATACTGTGTGACTTTTACCACAATAAAAACAAATTTTTACAAAGAGGGAGAGAAAGAGACAGACTTAGAGAATGAACTTATGGTTGCCTGTACACAGTGCTGTGTTTAAAATGGATAATCAACAAGGATGTACTGTATAACAAAGGGAAAAACGTAGCCCTGCCTGGAGGACACACTGAGTGAGCGTGTCAGGAGGGAGTGCCTGTGACCGTCACTGCAGACTCGGGGGCTTAAAACAGCACATTTAGCCAGGTAAAAGCCAGCGCGTGGCTCCCACCGCCTCCCATCTCTCCCCCGGCCCCTCAGGCTGATTCACCAAAATGAACAACACAAAGGGAAAGAGGCGGGACACCCGCTACATGTTCTCCAGGCCTTTCAGAAAACACGGAGCTGTTCCTTTGGCCACATCCATGCGAATCTACCGGAAGGGTGATATTGTAGATATCAAGGGAATGGGTGCTGTTCAAAAAGGAATGCCCCACAAATGTTACCATGGCAAAACTGGGAGAGTCTGCAGTGTTACCCGGCATGCTGTTGGCATCATTATAAACAAACCAGTTAAGGGCAAGATTTTTGCCAAGAGAATTAATGTGCGTATCGAGCATATTAAGCACTCTAAGAGCCGAGATAGCTTCCTGAAACGTGTGAAGGAAAAGGATCAGAAAAAGAAGGAAGCCAAAGAGAAAGGGACTTGGGTTCAGCTGAAGCGCCAGCCTGCTCCACCCAGAGAAGCACACTTTGTGAGGAGCAAGGGAAGGGAACCCAAACTGTTGGAGCCCGTTCCCTATGAATTCATGGCCTGATGGGTGTAAAAATAAAGACCTGGACTGGAAAAAAAAAAAAACAGCATGTTTATCCTGCAGCTCTGGTAAAAGTCTAAGCCGGGTCTCACTGGGCTAACATTGCAGTGTAAAGAGGGCTGCCCTCCCTCCTGGAGGCAAAGGGAAGCACCTTTTCCCGTCTCAGAGGCCACCGGCACTCCTTGGCTTGTGGCCCCCGTCCACTTGCAGAAACAGCAGTGGAGAGGTGAGCCTAGCCTCGCATCACTCTGAGTCCTCTGCCCCTCTTCCAAAACTGATAAGCAATTTTAATTCCACAGGCAGCTTTAATTCCCTCTTGCCTATAAAGTAACACATCCACAGATTCCAGGGCTGTCTCTGGGGACATTATTTCGCCAAGTACAGCCCTAAATGTCATTATGTCTTTGAGGGGGATTCAGTATCATATTTTTTTTCCTCTTATCCTAGAGGATTGACGTGCTGTGCTGTTTTCTTTTCCATTTAAATATTATTATACATGTCCTACATTATAGAGAAAAGTGAATTACCAGATAAACGCAACAATCTGTTTGCAAGGAAGCAAGAGGAATGGGCTTTGGGTAGGTAAACAGATGTCACTACATGCCCTCCTCACAAAAGTCTGCTTAGGATCCTCTCTTCTGGTAATGATTAGCATGTTTTGTGTTTTGTTTTGTTTTTTTAAACAGGACACCACACACACAAACACACACATGCCCAACCTACTTCCTCTTCTGAAGTGGCTTCAGTCTCAGACATTTATTTCTAAGGAAGAAAAATGAATAAATGAAATCGCTGGCAGAAAGAATGCCACATCCCTCCAAGTGTTTTAACACAACTGGCAACAGTTGGGAGCTGGACTGCAGCCAGGAACTAGAGGTAAATAAGAAAGCTACTTGATTGCTACTCACTGAAGCCTCTGAACATCTGCACCGGCAACTTCAGAGCCGCCTCAGCAAGAACTTCCACTCCCTGGAGCCCCGGCTAAGACACAACCAACCGATACACGCACCAAAAAAGGAACGGCATTTGCCACACATGCCAGCTGCGGGCATGGCTTATGGGGGCCACGTGAGAAGTCAGTAACACCTACCCAAGATGAATCATTTCCACAGTACATGGGGCAAGGTGGCCCAGGAAGAAATTTTGATCCCAAGCTAGCTTCAGTTTTCTCAAATTACTATACAAAGACCCTCTCTGAGTTCTCCAACTCCTAGACTCAGTTCTTGGAATGAAGATATAGGATTCAATCAAGATTCTTTTCCATTTTAAATCTACCATAATAACCAAGGAACTGATCTATTTAGGGTGCCAGTTCTCACTCTTGGTGCATTTTGGTCTGTGTAACTCTCCTTTCACGGCTGTCCGAGCCAGAGAGAGGTCTCAGAAGCAGTGAGCACTTATACTGATCCGCTTTGGAGTCCCAGCTGTGTGCCTGCCTCTTGTATGCAATATATTTAATTCTCCTGGTGGCTCCTCAAATTAAGCCAAAACCAGGTCAATAATGTTAGAGATGGAGCAGAAGGTGAGTTTTTCAGAAGTGTTTAGACCTTCTGCCCCACCACACCGTCATGCCCCTGTATTTATGACAGCATGAATGGGCAGCGTTCCCTTCTGATTGAGCGCAGACTTCTCAAACTTAACTTCACAGTGACTTTCTTTCGCATTCGCATCAACTCTTTAGTATGGGAACATCCTCCCTACAGAAACAGAGTACAAAGAATTATTGTGTGGACCAACTCTGGCAGGACTACACAAGGAAAAATGGCAAAACACATTTTTAGTTTAATAAAATTTATTTTGAAAAAGTGTATCTATTATTTATTTTATGCATGTTTTAAAATACAGCTTTTATCTACCAAGTGGATGTATTTTGGCAAATTTAATAACTGGCTAATTCAACTGTAACACATGAATTAAAATGAAAAATCACTTATGACTATAGACAGTCCAAGTGAAATCCATATTTTCCATTTCATAGCTATCTCAAAACTGACAAACCATCAAGATGTTTGACTTGGTTGGTGAATAATCAGAAATGATTTTACCAAGAAAAAAAAAAGAGTAAAACCAAGCTGTGTCTACTTTTGTGTACAGAAGAGCTGTTTGTCTGCATTTGTCTCCTGTGTTTAAAAATGGCTGAGTTCAAGCTCAGTCATTCCAGCATCAATATGTACCTACTACCCAAACCCTATTTGTAGGCAGCAAGTCTGTCATAGTGTTGTATTTGACCCTCTGTGAGAAAAACAGAGATGATTATCATCCTCATATCAGACTAGAATTTTATTTTCAAAGAGGTCATAAGACTAGCCTGAGGTCTCAGAGAATTTAGCCAAATGTTAATAAACAGAGAGCAACCATCCGCAAATTCATTCATAGCTGACACTCACCATCACTAAGCACTTGCTGTGAACGGAACACTTCTAATGAGAAAGTAGAGTGTGCATATATGAACTCATGCGATTCTCACCACTGTCCTAGGGTCAGGTACTGCTGTCTTCACGTTACCATTGGGGAAACCACTGCTGGAAGACGGGGGTGGGGAGGGGAGGGGATTGGACAGAGAAAAGTTACTTGTCCATTACAATCCACTGTGAGAAGTGCCAACAAAGGACTTCACCCCTTTGGTAATTCTCAAGAAATCACAGAGGACGGAAGAGCTGACAGACACTGACAATGGTAAATGGATCCCTGCAGATGAAAGAATACAACCCAGAAACTCCAAGTCCAGAAGACGGATGCTGACACCTGGCCAGGCTTCACAAGTGCTTTTTAATTGATTGCTATAAAGGTGAAAAGATGCCTACTAACCATTTTTAAATGGTTTACTACACTGGAAGATATGGATAAGATCCAAGAAATCACATGAATTGATTTCATCGAGACATTTGGCTGTGTTGTGATATTATTTTGAATCTTATAAGATTTGATTTGGAAAATATATGAGTGGATTTCTATCTGGCTGGAACAACAGACTAGTTCCAAATAGGAAAAGGAGTACATCAAGGCTGTATATTGTCACCCTGCTTATTTAACTTATATGCAGAGTACATCATGAGAAACGCTGGGCTGGAGGAAGCACAAGCTGGAATCAAGATTGCCAGGAGAAATATCAATAACCTCAGATATGCAGATGACACCACCCTTATGGCAGAAAGAGAAGAGGAACTCAAAAGCCTCTTGATGAAAGTGAAAGTGGAGAGTGAAAAAGTTGGCTTAAAGCTCAACATTCAGAAAATGAAGATCATGGCATCTGGTCCCATCACTTCATGGGAAATAGATGGGGAAACAGTGGAAACAGTGAGACATTTTATTCTGGGCTCCAAAATCACTGCAGATGGTGACTGCAGCCATGAAATTAAGAGATGCTTACTCCTTGGAAGAAAAGCTGTGACCAACCTAAACAGCATATTCAAAAGCAGAGACATAACATTGTGAACAAAAGTCCATCTATGGTTTTTCCAGTAGTTAGGTATGGATGTGACAGTTGGACTATAAAGAAAGCTGAGCACCGAAGAATTGATGCTTTTGAACTGTGGTGTTGGAGAAGACTCTTGAGAGTCCCTTGGACTGCAAGGAGATCCAACCAGTCCATCCTAAAGGAGATCAGTCCTGGGTGTTCACTGGAAGGACTGATGCTGAAGCTGAAGCTCCAGTACTTTGACCACCTGATACTAAGAGCTGACTCATTTGAAAAGACCCTGATGCTGGAAAATATTGAAGGCGGGAGGAGAAGGGGATGACAGAGGGTGAGATGGTTGGATGGCATCACCGACTCAATGGACATGAGTTTGAGTAAACTCCGGGAGTTGGTGATGGACAGGGAGGCCTGGCATGCTGCAATCCATGGGGTTGCAAAGAGTCGAACATGACTCAGCGACTGAACTGAACTGAACTATCTGGCTGAATAAATAAAGGTAAAAAATGTCATTCTTGTCTATCGGAAGGGGAAATTCCACGGAGAAATCGCTGGTTGGATAAGACACAGAAATCGTCGTTATTAAATTTGTAGCTGACACAGGCTAAGACAGATGACCAGGGCCTCAAATGACACAAGCAAGATTCAAAACAATCTTGATAGACATGAAGGATGGACCAAAACCATCAATATGACATTTGACAGGGATACTTAAACTCTTACTTACACAGGTCTGGGGGATTTGACTAAACTTCAATTTTAGTTAGGGGAAAAAAATGTCTGTTTTGCTTTAGTCTACTATAAACCTCAAAATGAATACACGATGTGCCACAGCACCTGAAATCTGCTTTAATATGAAAGTAACAGGTAAGCAAACAAGGGTAGCAGGATCCTATTCTGCTCTATGCTGTTTATATCCCATTTGCACCATTCTGTTCAGCTTCAGATTCTTTATTTTCAGAGGAACATAGATTTGCTCAAAAGAAGGCAATCTTTTTGAAAGTTCCCTGGAAACCACCCCATTTAAGAATGGTAAGTGGCAATAAGGTGTGCTAGCTGTCTTCAAATATTAGAAGGATTCCTGACAGAGGATGAAAGAAAGAGCTTTTAAAATTCAATTCTAATTGTCTCCCTCTCCTGCTTAAAACCCTTCAAGTTAGCCACCTCTCAGAGTAATTTTACATTTCTTTCCTTGTCTTACAAAAGCTCTTCTGATGTAGCCTCGCCAGCATCTACATTCTATTCTCTTACCAGCTTCTCCTTTCCCCAGCCCCTGTCCTGAAACTGCTCAGCCACCAACCCCAATATATTCTAGGCTCCAGACATGCTGAAATTTATTCCATTTCTCAAGAAACCATTCCCTTGCTTTCAGCCTTCTTGTCTTGCTCTGCTTGGAACACTCTTCCTCACTTTTTGTGTTTTTTTAACTGGACTAAAGTATGTATGTGTGTCTGCTTGATGACCTCCCCTAAGAAATTAAACTTGGTCCTCATCCTCTTGCACAAGATGAGGTGAGGCTGGGGGCTGGTCCCCTGTGTTCTCAGAACGTGCGGCCCCTCCCCCTGGACTGCTGCTGTTGTTCAGTCGCTCAGTCGTGTCCAACTCTTTACGATCCCATGGACTGCAGCACGCCAGGCTTCCCTGTCCTTCGAGTCGGTGATACCATCCAACCATCTCATCCTCTGCCATCCCCTCCTCTTCCCGCCTTCAATCTTTCCCAGCATCAGGGTCTTTTCCAATGAGTCAGTTCTTCACATCACATGGCCAAAGTACTGGAGTCTCAACTACAGCATCAGTCTTTCCAGTGACTGTTCAGGACTGATTTCCTTTAGGATGGACGGGTTGGATCTGCTGGCTGTGCATGGGACTCTCAAGAGTCTTCTCCAGCACCACAGTTCAAAGCATCCATTCTTCAGCTCTCAGCCTTCTTTATGGTCCAACTCTCACATCCATACATGCCTACTGGCAAAACTATAGCTTTAACTACACAGACCTTTGTTGGCAAAGTGATGTCTCTGCTTTTTAATATGCTGTCTAGATTTGTCTTAGCTATTCTTCCAAGAAGCAAGTAGCTTTTAATTTCTATCCCCCAGGATAGAGGTTTTTTTTTTTATTACTTATTTTTAACTGAAGGATAATTACTTTGTAATATTGTGTCAGCTTCTGCCATACATCAGCATGATCAGCCATAGGTATACATTTGTCCCCTCCCTCTGGAGCCTCCCTCCCACCTCCCACTCCATCTCACCCTCTAGGTTATCACAGAGCACCCAATTTGAGCCCCCTGCAGCATGCAGCAAGTTTTGACCAGCTGGCTTATATGTTTCAATTCCGCTCTCTCAATGTGCCCCACCCCCTCCTTCCCCTGCTGTGCCCACAAGTCTGTTCTCAGTGTCTGTCTCCACTGCTGCCCTGCAGATAGGTTCCATCAGGATCATTTTTCTAGATCAAGATAGAGCCTTTTGGTGGCTCAGATGGTAAAGAATCTGCCTGCAGTGAAGGGAACCCGAGTTCAATCCCTGGGTCAGGAAGATCCCCTGCAGAAGGAAATGGCTACCCACTCCAGTATTCTCGCCTGGAGAATTCCATGGACGGAGGAGCTTGGCAGGCTATAATGCATGGGGTCGCAGAGTCAGACATGACTAAATGACCAACACAGAACTTTTTATACTGATTTTCAGTCGTCTGAAACCCCTCACACACTGGGCACCAGAAGTTCCATACAAACAGAGGTCCAAGGCTCCCTCCTCCATCATTCTATCCCCAGGACCTGTGCAGCCAAAGAATTAAACAACAGATAATCTATTTTTCAGGAAAAGGAAAAGTTAAGAACAATGTAGGAAAGTTGCACAAAATATTTTTTGCTCCAATTCAGAAGGCATTTCCTTTATTCTTGGCCTTGACCTCCTGAGTTGAGACACCCTGCCCTGCTCTGACCTTTGGGACTCAGTCCTCTCAGGGGCTCACCCCACCCACATCAGCAAGGAAAGCTTGTGTGACCCCTGGACCAGCCTCGGACAGGCTTCTGCTCTTCTGTTGCTTCCTGCACTGCAAATAACTTGTGAAATATTAAAAGAATTTTTATTTTATTTCTGAGGCAAGTCCTTAGAGAAATATGTGTTGTCTCTGAATGAATGGCATTTCACGTTCTGAATCTAAATGCATCTTCAGATATTGGAGCTTAAAAGGATTAGTAAACCCATTTACAATATGCTATATTTAGCATGGCAAAAATAAAAGAATTTTATTTGGTAAGAACTAATAGTTTCTTCAAAAATATACACTTCTACTTTGTAAGAACCTTGGAGGAGTAACAAAGTATACTAATTAAGTGTGTGAGTCTGAGAATCTTTTATTCAGACCCTTATTATTACCCACTGAAGTCAGAATCCAACAGAAATTACCTACATAAAGCAATAGTTTATTGGCAATCTCTTAGTCTGTATTAACATAATAATGGCTATGCATTTTACTTAAACTTTGTGTTCCCCAAGATATGTGAGGTAGAACATAACTTAGTCCCTCATGTAGGTATTCTCATCCAAAAGTACCTGGTAAAGAGATGTGTGTATGCGTGGGTGCATCCTAAGTCACTTCAATCATATCTGACTCTTTGTGATCCTATGGACTATAGCCAGCCAGGCTCCACTGTCCATGGGCTTCTCCAGGCAAGAATACTGGAATGGGTTGCCATCCTCTCCTCCAGGGGATCTTCCTGACCCAGGGATCGAAACCATGTCTCTTTCATCTCCTGCATTGGTAGCAAATTCTTTACCACTAGAACCACCTGGGAAATCCATGTATATGCATAGTTTGCTTATATTAATGGGAATTAAAATTTTCCATTTAATTGAAAAAACAGTAGAATTAACTTTGTGTTTTGTCTTTCTATCTGCTTGAAGCACGAAATACTGATTTAGAATCAGATTCCAAAGGCAACAGGGGGAAACACATGTAAGAGATTCCATTTTGACGGAGTCTGCAGGACCCAGGTCTCTCGCACTGCAATTTTTGTGTCCTGACTCTAACGCCCCCTCACTGGCTGCTAGCCAACCTCCCTTCAGAGGTCACGTGGGGGCAAGGATTGAGGCATTGAAGAGCTTAAGAGGAAGAGAAGATAATTACCAAATATCCAGTGCATTGTATAAAAACCTAGTGAAGTTTAATAATAAAATCCAGATTATAATATAATTATAATCCAGATTATAAATGTGGGATCATCTTTTATAGTAAATTGTATTCCAAATAACACAGGGAAAGTGAATTGCTTTGTCTGCCTCTAATCACTACACAATATGAATTTTTTGATTCTGCTGAAAGTGCATGATTAATTTTTTTCTGAAAAGAGCATTTTCTGAACGAATTCTATTAATAAATTTCTCTGCTAGGTTAGTCTTAACAATTAAGTCCACACTTATTTTCTGAGACTCTTCACCTGTTAATATGGGAGACTGTTGTGGTATCTCTATATTATCTGTACTATCCTCAGAAACAAAGGTCACTTGATAATGATCTGCTTTAGATTTGAGTTCAAACTGTGGGAAGTGCTGCTGTTGGTTTTACTGAAAACAGTCACACACCTACAGGAGCTTTGAAAGTTATTTTAATGTCTCTTCTCAACATGAGAGCGTCTATTTCTTATACATCCAAAAGATACTCAGGGGACTTCCCACGTGGTCCAGTAGCTGAGATTCCTAGCTCCCAGTGCCAGGAGCCAGGGTTTGATCCCTGGTGGGGGACCTAGATCCCACAGGACACAACTAAGAGACTGCACTCCATGACTAAAAGTCCCACACATGGCAAGGAAAGTCCCATGTGCTGACCTGTCACAGCCAAGTAAATACAAATATTAAAAGACAAAAGATGCTCAGAAGGTCAAGGAAGATATTCTCTGCTGAAAGGGTGGGATCTTGTTCCTGTCCAACGTACTGACAAATGGACTTCGAAGGGTTCTGCTTAAATTGTGACCGCCGTGAGAAACAACCACAGCCAGGTGAACACTTGCCACAGTGCGCTTCAAATGACGCACACACGTGGCCCTCCCTAACTCTACTGTTCTTGCTTCAGCCCCCCAGTGCACAGTATAACGCACAGCATAAGACCACAGGAAACAGTTTCGTTTTCCTCAAGAGTGCCCACTGTGCATGCTATATAGTTATTCAAGTGTAAAAATTCATTTAGGACATAAAAACTCATTTTGCAGAATTTCTTTACGGAACAAGATACAAACTACATCATAAAGACATCAATTTTATTAATTTTCTTTATACTTGTTCACTATTACTAATCAAAAACTATCATATTTGTCTTGATTATTCTCATTATCCAGTAGAGTTGGTTTTATTGTTATTTCTCTTGAGTCTTTCCAGACCTCAGATTCGGTCTCTGATGATGAAAATTTGTTGTGTCTCTAAACACTGGGGAAAACATGACAATGTTTTGAGGGTCATCCCAGAAGGCCTCCTACATGTCACGTTCTGAACTAAAATATCTCCAGACGAAGGCTCCTAAGGAGATCACTTTTGAAAGAGCATTGCTTAGCTTAATGTGCAATTATAGGAGATCATTTGCCTGCATATATAAAGGAAAATAAGTTCTAATATTGAGTGAGATTAGACAGAACTTCTAGAATTATTTTTGCTACTCAACATAGCTTATACCATATCCCTTAGGCGTTCGTCTCATAACAGTATGGAGAGTTGGATCCCAACCACATGGTAGTATTTCATTATTTTTGAGACCAATATCTAAGAAATGATATGGTACTAAGCAGACTGTTATAGCTCAGGATTTTTTTTTGATACAATATTACATTGTTTTAGTTCAAACAAGAGTGATGAGGAAAGCAAACCCACCAGATTAGCCAGAACCCCATTAAAGCTTTCTTTTTTCACGTGTGCCTCTGCATTGGTTGCTAAGTTGTGTCCGACTCTTTGTGACCCCATGGACTGTAGCCCGCCAGGCTCCTCTGTCCATGGGATCCTCCAGGTAAGAATACTGAAGTGGGTTGCCACTTCCTTCTCCAGGGGATCTTCCCCACCCAGAGATCGAACCCTGGTCTCCTGCACTGCAGGTGGATTCTTTACTATCTGAGCCACCAGCGAAGCCTTTTTCTCAAAGACTGGTCTTTTAGTCTCTTTTACTTTTTCAAATCACCTTACCTAGAAAATGATTCTTCACCTTTTATTACCAATATCTTTTTTTCTCATCTGAAGTGATAAAATATTAGATTGGAAGTGAAGGAGAAAGTAGGTGTCAGGAAAAAATGTTGCAAGATAACCAGTAGAGAGAAACGTTTTTTTTTTTTTTCCCCATGCTTGAAAGAAGAAAGGAGCAAGTGCTGAGACTGACATGACTAAGGGGTCTGTGGGCCTGAGGATGATGAAGCCCGTCTGCGCCCCTGAGGCCTGGCTCCCCATCCTGTGTCATTTGATTCAGAGCCTGCAGGTTGCCGTGCGTGCTCCTGGCAGCCCGCCGACCCTGCAGTGCTGAGTTAAGCAGCGTCCCTGCACAGCAGCCCATCCTGCTTCCGGTCCCAGCTGCTCTTGCCTTGGCTCGTTTTGTGAGCCTTGGCAGTCACAGCCCTGAACTATTTTTATATACCATGCCATTTTTCATGCATTTGTTTTTGAGAAAAAGTGCATACCTAGTGCTGAAGTGTGATCTGGCCAATAAATCATACAGAATACATGTGGGAACGTGGCTGGCGGGCCCTTGGAAGGGCACTAAGGAGCCAAGGAACTAACAGAATAAGCGTT
This sequence comes from Capricornis sumatraensis, assembly GCF_032405125.1. Lineage (NCBI taxonomy): Eukaryota > Metazoa > Chordata > Mammalia > Artiodactyla > Bovidae > Capricornis > Capricornis sumatraensis. The sequence goes on along the minus strand of NC_091089.1, from coordinate 7,063,329 downwards.
TGGCTGGGATTCAATTAACTTTCTAGGCACAGAGTGAATCTTCTGATAATCTGGAAAATAATGGGCTAAGAGTGACAAGAAGAAGAACAGGGGAGGAGGAGGAAGGAAAGGAGGGGGAAATGTCAGTGAAGGAGGAAGAGGAAGGCCATGTGATTCTCCTTCAGGGTTCTCAACAGTCTTATCTGCTGGATGGGGGTGCTGGGTGTGAATTCCATCTGCCCTTGGTGCTGAGGTCAAGGTCACAGTCCGAGCGTCAACTAAGGAAGGCAGTTTTCCTGAGCAAAGGCTGTCTAAAAATCTGAGATCACACTCCAGTAAGTTACTAGTAATATGTATGTGTGTACGTATGTGTGTGATACAAGAGATATTAGAAAATATGTCACTTTAGCATTCTATAACTACTGGCAATATGCAGGAAGAACATTTCTCCTTTATTCAAGCAAATAAAACCTGGGAAATTTCATTGCAGCAGACATCACAGGCAAGTTGGAAATCAATGAGCTAAGGAGAATTCTTTCATGAAGAACAGCCAAGGACACTCAAAGAAAGTGGAAAAAGGAAATAGTAAAAATAGAAATATAAACTGTGAATAAATAATACAAGAGAGATGAAGACAAGTCAAATCTGGCCTCTTTGAACACTTAATAAAACAGAAAAAATTTTAATGGTAATGACAAAGAAAAAAATTTTAAGTAATTGAAACTGTAAATGAAAAGAATGTTAAAAAAAACTGAGCACATTGACAAGATTTTTAAATGGTGTTTTGAAAAAATGTGTGCCAATGAATATTAAAATTTAGATGAAAGTGGCCAATTTTTAGTAAAATACTGTTTACCAAAGCTCCTTCAAGAATCAGAAACCAAAATAGTTCTAAAATGTGCAACATCTCTACAAAGAAAAGTATACACATTATGGGGAAAAAAAGTCAAAGAACATGTAAATGAATAAAGGGACAAAACTAAAAGACTCAATATTCTAAATATAGCAACTTACCCCAAGTTGATCTATGTATTTACTACTATCCCAATAAAAATTCCAACAGGTACTGTGCAGGTGACTATGTGAGTGTGTAAACTGAAAAGCTAGTTTTGAAATTTATCTGGAAATACAAAGTGGCATAATAGCTAAAACAACATGCATAGTCGCAAGTGAAAGAAGCCAGTCTGAAAGGCTACATGCTCTATAGTTTCAGCTGAAAATGACAAAATATGGAGACAGGAAAAAGATCAATGGTTATCTGGAGTTTGAGATGGTGTGGGATGAATAGGTGGAGAACAAAGAATAGGGTGTAAAAATATTCTGTATATATCATAATATTGGATATATAGCATTAGTCATTATATATTGTCCAAACCAATGTATAAAGGGCTTCCCTGATAGCTCAGCTGGTAAAGAATCCTCCAGCAATGCAGGAGACCCCAGCTGGATTCCTGGGTAGGGAAGAAAGGATAGGCTACCCACTCTAGTATTCTTGGACTTCCCTTGTGGCTCAGCTGGTAAAGAATCTGCCTGCAATTCGGGAGACCTGGGTTCGATCCCTGGGTTGGGAAGATCCCCTGGAGAAGGGAAAGGCTATGCACTCCAGTATTCTGGCCTGGAGAATTCCATGGACTATACAGTCTATGGGGTTGCAGAGTTAGATATGACTTAGCAACTTTCACTCCCTGGGTAGAGGTCATGATGAGGAGATCCCCATATATTATTATCTAAAACTTTAATATATCATTTTTTCATGTACGATCTATGCTTGATCCACAGTTCATTCTGGGTGAACTGTGAAACAATATAATTTAATTCTTACATATGCATATGCAACCATCCTAGCAGTATTTATTGATTTGATGATAAGTCTAGTCTGAGTCTGTCTTTTAGCCCTCTGTTCTGAAGTGAAATCTCCAGCATCTATCAAAAATGACGAGATGTGGTTAGATGTGAAGGCAAAGAGTTCTTAAATAAGACCTAAAACAATAGAGCTCCCTTTTCTCTACACCCTGTCCAGTATTTATTCTTTGTAGATTTTTTGATGATGGCCATTCTGACTGGTGTGAGGTGATGCCTCATTGTAGTTTTGATTTGCATAGGGAGGGGACATATGTACACGAATTGCTGACTCAGGTTGATATATGACAGAAACCAACACAATATTGTAAAGCAATTTTCCTCTGGTTAAAAATAAATAAATTTTTAAAAATTAAGATCTAAAACAGACATTCATGTCAAGAAAAAACATGAAGTGCTTTACTCCATAAAAATTAAGAAATTCTGTCTCTGGGAAAAAAAAATCACAAACAAGCATAAAGATGAGATGTTCACAGGTGGTGACACGGAGTTCCAGTAAGCTAAATAAATTGCCTAAGTTTATACAGCTATCGAGAGACAAAGCAGGCCCTTGGGCATTTGAGCTCCTTCCCAAGACTGTGAACTGTGATGGAGTTCTCTCTGGAAGGGCCAGGTTGTAACACTGGCTTCATTGAATTTTTACCGTGTTTCTTTAGCATTCATTTCTTGCTAGAGGCCCAAGAAATGGCCTCATATTAAACTATGCATCATAGTCAGAGGGCTATTCCCTAATTCCCCAGGAACTGGCTCAAGGCAATTTCCATATAAATCCCAGGATAGGCTTGACCACTGGTTCATGATGACTAATATGTTTCTAGACTCTCACAGAGGCAATTTTTTTCATTTTCAGTCAAGAAGCACTAAGATCGAAATTCATTTAAATTCTATAAAGCAGACCCATTTTTATCAGTGTAGACTGTATCTTACAGCATTCAAAATATGGAATCCTACTTCCTGCATTAACCTTCAGCAAATGCTACTTTCAGATCCCAAGGAACTCAAAGTCCAGAGCAAGAAATTATAGTCATTACAAATGCATTTCCACGCAGAGGTTGATCTTTAAAAGTCAGTGATTCTACATCCAAAGTTAAACAGGGGAATGGAAAAAAGAAGTCGTGAGTTAGGTTTTTAACAGGGCAAGGCTTTTACTCTTTGGGCACATTTGAAAATCATGTAACCATCTCAAACGTGTTAAACTGATATCACCAGCTTTATTCCCAGAGACAACCCACGCATCACTGACAATATATTCAGAGGAGCCCATCTGAGAGTGCCTTGGGCATCAGCCTCCAATCCCTAGACTTGACTACCTGAATTTAGTAAGAATGTTGCAAGGTTTTTTGTGAACCTGCAAGAAACAAATATCTTGATTATTAATCAATGCATACCTACCCTGAGAATACTCTGGATCAGATTTAACACAACAATAATACCAGAATAAGAATGGAATTTATATTGAGGAGCCAAGAAGGAGTTAAGTAAAAGGATTTTTATTATAAAGCAACAGAAATAATGCTATTAGACTTTGGGGGGAAATTTTAAAAGTCTGAATTTAGAAAGAAAAGTTATGGTTTCTCTATAGCTTGGTAAACTATAAACTGCTATGCCAATGTTAATGTCTCAAGGTGATCATTTTATTACATTCACAGTTGGCACCAGACTTAGTTTTGGAACTCCTGTTTCTTGACAAGATGGGCCCAGAATTACCCTCCTCTCTTCTGTGAAAGGAGTTAGACATCATGCCTTCCTCCGCAATCTATTTGCCAGAGTATCTGGGTGTTTCCAGCAGTAAACTTGCATATATATTTAGGAGGAGAAAATGGCAACCTACTCCAGTATTCTTGCCTAGAGAATCCCATGAACAGGGGAGCCTGGCAGGCTACAACCCATGGGGTCACAAAGAGTCGAACACAATTTAGCAACTACACAGATATATATATATATACACACAGTGTGTATATATATGTGTGTGTATATACATATATATATATATCCTTAGAATATACATCTTTCTCATTTGGAGCTGGACACTCAGGTTGTGGAATTTCATCACTGGGGTTTGGAGCTTAGACCAATAGTGGTGTGATTGTCAGATGTGAGAAGCTGGGAACAACCAAAGCCGGATTGCAGAGGTATGTTAGGGTCCCTCAAACAGATTTTCTGTGAGCCAGGAAGACTTGACCGTGAAGGGGAAACGTTCATTCTGGGTACCATACCGTGAAGGGGAAACGTTTACTCTGGGTACCATAACACCAAATTCTCCCCACCTGTTCATTCTAGCAGAGTGTGTCTAGGTTTGAAGGAATGAGCTGACTTGTGGGGCTAAGAAATGCCGATTGGGACGTGGCTTGAATAAATGTGATACAGAAGGAAGGGAAAGTCCCCCTCGTGGAAACATTGTAGCTTGGGAGGGTCAGTGAAGACACCCCATGGGGGTGCCCTCAGGAAAGATGGCAGCCGTGGCCCCAAGGCTGCCAGACATAGCTGGCTGGATTGAAGCAACAACCATGCATTAGACCCATTGGGTGGCCTGGGCGCCCCTCACCCTGTGTTCCTGTAAAGCTACAGTTCCTCTGGCGTCACTGGCTACAGAAGTACCTGTTCCAACCCATACCGTCAAGACTGGGTAACCTGATGGTCACGTGGCTTTGTGGGGTGTTAGGAACTCAGACTTCACTGGCCACAGTTCATGGGAGGTGAAAGAGCCACCACATAAAGTGCTCAGTACTTGGGGGGCTCATACCAGACCGTCCTCCACAACAACCACGATACAAGACAGAATTGTTCCCCTCACAGGAGCAACGGACCTGCAGGTGACAGGGAGGGGACTCCTCCATGGAGCTGGGCATGAAGCTAGAGACAGGTTTCCTGTGGACACAGACACCTCAGGTGTGCCCAGGGTCATGCACAGGACGGGACTCTCCACTGTCAGGCTCAGGGGAGGAGGGCCGCAGGACATCAAGTTTTCACTCTCTGTTCCTCGCTGGTGAAGTTGAGATATGCATGCTCACACGCTCTGCGACCCCACGCACTGTAGCCCGCCGGGGTCCTCTGTCCATGGGATTTCCCAGCAAAATCCTAGACCCAGTTGCCATTTGCTCCTCCAGGGAGGTGAAGCTGAGAACTTCAGACTAAATAGATTGTGGAAACTGTACCCTTTAAATTTAGCGAGTCAATTCTCCTTTCAGAGGAGGGCCAACCCAATAGAACAGAGGGAGCGGGGCACAGTCCTGCCGCTCCTTTCACGGAAGCCCCCTCCGGAGGCTGTGTCCTGGGTTCTGACCGGACCACAGCTCTCTGCTCTGACCTTCTGAAGGCACGGGCAGACAGCTGCATATACTACTGTCTCCCGCCAAACTTAAACACCTGAACAAACCCTTACAGCCTTCAGACAACAGCAGTCTGTGCAAACAGAAAACTTTTGATATCAATTATAGAACAAGTGTTTTCTAGAACTTCAACACTATCCAAAAATGAAAGTGCTTTTCCAGTATTAGACAGAGAGAGAGAGAGAAACAGAACAAACTCCCCTGTCCTCAGTAAATCTCAAAATAGAAAAGCAAACTCACCCAGGTTTCCCATCTGTTGGCTGGTGACCTGCCCATAAACAGATGGCAAGATTGTTCTGGTGTCTGGTACCCAGGAGTTACTCACATCACAAGAACCATCGGCACTCCAGGTAGAGGGGATAAATATAGGCTGTCTATTGATCCCCTCCTGTTTAGAGCCCCTGCCTTCCAGAAACATGGAACACTTGATGGCAAAGGTAAGATACTTGCCCATATATATTCTGCACATGGTTTATAGGGAAAATTAGAGACTCTAATTTGAAGTCGTAAAAAGCCAACCCTTTCTGAAAGGTCTGCATTCAGCGAGAAAGTGAAGAGAAGTATATTATTGCTGAGAAAAAAAAAAAACATCAATTGAACCAGCAGTTATAGCTGTGTCACAGAATACATACCAAGATTCTATGAAGATTACTCTTTAATTAGAAAGCAGAATTTGCTTTAAATTATGCTATCTTTCATACATTTCTGTGATCATTGGAGACTGGAATCCAGGAGACTTTTCTTATTCTCACATCCCTTTTGACCCTCCTTTCTGCATTTTATTGAAGCCCCTGGGTTGTCTATGTTCACGTGGGCACCTGGCTGACCGATGGGGGGCTGATAAGGCTGTGACCCTTTCCTCTAGGTGCATACTTCCTTTTCTCTCACAACAAAATTTATCTCCCCTTCATGCCCACCTGGTGGCTAAACGTAAACCAAAAAGCAATCCACAATAAAGGATTCCTGCGGTGCTATGGTGATCTGAGCTCATCTTTTAGGATTCATTTGTTTGCATTGTTATTGAACATCATTGGTCAATGGCCAGTCAATGTGGTCCGATGCCAGAAGTCATCCGTACTGATTTCAGAAGTTCAACCATTGCTCACGAGACCAGATCTGTTCTGGTGTCTTGAGGTTTTAGAAATGTTGGGTTGATTTTTTATCTTTACTTTTTACTAACATTTATTTTATTTAAAGTACTATTTGCAGATGGTTTTAAGCAGTCGATGGTTCTAAGAAGCTTACATCAAAAACAATATTCCTTGTCTCCTGATCTTCTTTCTTTCCTTGGAGGAAACTTCACTCAACATTTAAAACATTTTCCTTCTCCTGATAATTGTGTGTATATATGTATATATATATATATATATGTATATAAATATATAGTATGTTTCTTATGATTCAATAATGTTACTCAATATTCATCCAACATTTTGGAGTTGAGAATTGTAGCAAACTTGCATGCTCTTTGAAGCTTCCCACATGGCACTAGTGGTAAAGAATCTACCTGCAAACTCAGGAGACACAAAAGATGCACGTTCAATCCCTGGGTTTAAAGATCCCCTGGAAATAGCACCCCACTCCAGTATTTTTGCCTGAAAAATTCCTGGCAGGCTACAGTCCATGGGGTCACAGAGAATCGGACATGAGTGAACATCAATGACAACAATGCTCTTTAACCTTTCAACATAATCTTATTTAATTTTGAATTAACCCCACATTAGTATTTACAGTTATATATTACACATATGTAAGTATTTATAATCAATATGCATTGCAATTATATTTTCATTTTTATTCCATCTTTTGCTTTGCCTACAATTGATGTACACATCTTTTTATGATGTTTTTCATTTTCTTTGAATATTTACTAAATCTTTTTACATCCTTTGGCAGTTGTGCAAAACTCTCTCAATATCATTTTTCCATCCGATCAGATGCATCAGAAAATCCATCAGCTCCGCTTACCCTCCTGTTTCCACCTCCTCCCATCACTCCAGGGCGCGCCACGTGGCTGCTGTTGACTCTGGGTTTCCTTTGCTGTCACTAGTCCATTTCCCTCTGTGGTCTATTTTCTGCTCCCTAGAACCCAAGTCTTTTCTCCTTCTCAGTTCCCACCTCCTCATTTTGTTGAAATATGTCTTCCTGTGGTTTCCTGAGAAGGGTTGCAGAGACTTCCCTGGTGGGCCAGTAATTAAGAATCCACCTTGCAAAGCAGGGGAAGTGGGTTCAATTCCTGGCTGGGGAGTTAAGAGCCCACATGTCATGGCAACTTTTGAGCCCATGAGCTGCAATATACGTGGCCACAAATATTCTGCAAGCTGAAACTAAGACCCAGCATACCCAAACAGATAAATAAATACATAAATAAATAATTTTTTTAAAATGGTGCTAAAGAAGTAATGACTTGACTCTCTTTACATCTCAAGATTTCTTCATTCTACCCTCGCCCTTGAACAGCCATCTATTTAAATATTAAGGTCTAGTGGAAAATAGGAATTTTGAAGTGATTCTTCTTCCTCTCCTAGATTCCAGGGTTGCTATTCATAAGTCTGATATCCCCCATTTTTTAGATTCTTTGATTTGTCAAAAAGTGTTTTTCAGAACTTTTCCTTATTGTTCCGAAATTTATGATGATATAACCTGCAATAGGTCTTTGATTTTTATTCATTGTGCTGGGCATTCATTGGGTTACATCATTCTAGAGACTGGTCTTTGGTTCTGGAAATATTTATTATATCATTCTGATAATTTTTCTGTACAATTTTCTGTTTATTCTCTCTGGAACTCTTACTATCAGATATTGGACCAGCTGGATCAATCCTCTATTTTTCTTTCATTTCTCTTCAATGTGCATTTCTATTTTTTAGTTTAAAGTCTCAAAACTTTCTTACACATTATATTTAGGCTTTTATATCTATATCTTTATATTTAGACGTGTACTTCTTTGCCATTCAAATTCTTAAAGAACATCAGCCTCTTGCATCTTTTATTTTCTTTTGTGTTAAATATTTTTCAGCCCCCTATTTCTTCTGCATTCCTTTGTCTGTTTATTTGCTTTTGATTTAGCCTTTTTCATAATCACTCCTTGTATATCAGATGGGCCCTCTGTGCCAAAATGCTGATTGGAATTTCCTAGGGCAGGCAGAGTTTTAGACTGGTGAACAAACAGAGAATGAACTGGATTTATTTTGGCTGTTCATTTTTAATTGATGCAGGTGAATTTACAGCATTTTATTAGTTTCAGGTGTACAACATACCAATACAATATTTTTATAGATTATGTTCCTTTTAAGTCATTACAAAATAATGGCTATACTTCTCTGTGCTATGCAATACATCCTGTTGCTTATTTATTCTGTACAACTTCAGACTAGCCTTCAAAACTGCATTAATCAAAACAGCTTGGTACTGGCACAGAAATAGACACACCGATCAATAGAACAGAGTAGAGAGCTCAGAAGTAAACCTACACACTTATGGTCAGTCAATTAATCTATGCCAAAGGAGGCAAGACTATAGAATGGAGAAAAGAGTCTCTTCAGTAAGTGGTACTAGGAAAACTGAACAGTTGTATGTAAATATATGAAATCAGAACATTTCTTCACACCATATACAAAACAATAAATTCAAAATGGATTAAAGACATAAATATCAGACCTGAAACCACAAAACTCCCAAAAGAGAACACAGGCAGCACACTTTTTGATGTAAATTATAGCCGTCGTATTAATATCTGTCTCCTAATCTATGGTTTTTCCAGTGGTCATGTATGGATGTGAGAGTTGGACTATAAAAAGCTGAACGCCGAAGAATTGATGCTTTTGAACTGTGGTGTTGGAGAAGACTCTTGAGAGTCCCTTGGACTGCCAGGAGATCCAACTAGTCCATCCTAAAGGAGATCAGTCCTGGGTGTTCATTGGAGGGACTGATGTTGAAGCTGAAACTCCAATACTTTGGCCACGTGATGCGAAGAACTGACTCATTTGAAAAGACCCTGATGCTGGGAAAGATTGAAGGTAGGAGGAGAAGGAGACGACAGAGGATACAATGGTTGTATGGCATCATCAACTCAATGGACATGAGTTTGGGTAGACTCCGGGAGTTGGTGATGGACAGGGAGGCCTGGAGTGCTGCGGTTCATGGGGTCACAGAGTCAGACATGACTAGCGACTGAACTGAACTGAACTGAAGGCAAAAAAAAAAAAAGAGCAAAAAAAATTAAGCAGCACCTCTGTGTCTGTGTGTGTGTGTGTGTGTGTGTGTGTGTGTGTGTGTGTGTGTGTGTGCGCGCGCGGGCGCACCTTCAGTCATGTCCAACTCTTTGTGACCTCATGGACTGTAGCCCTCCAGGCTCCTTTGTCTGCAGAATTTTCCAGGCAGGAATACTGGAGTAGGTTGCTACATCCTTCTCCAGGGGGTCTTCCTGACCCAGGCATCAAACCTACATCTCTTTCATGTCCTGCATTGGCAGGCAGGTTCTTTACTAGTTGTCTGTACCACGAGTGAGACTTAATTAAACTTAAAAGCTTTTGCAAAGCAAAGAAAACCATCAACAAAATGAAAAGACAACCCACTGAATAGAAAAAAGGCTGAATTTATTTCTTGTTGTTGTTCAGTCACTAAATTGAGTTTGATTCTTTGTGACTCCAGCAAGTCAGCTTTTTGCATCAGGTAGCCAAAGTATTGGAGCTTCAGCTGCAGCATCAGTCCTTCCAATGAATATTCAGGGTCGATTTCCTTTTGGATTGACTGATTTGATCTCCTTGCTGTCCAAGGGAATTTATTTTCAGGAATCCCTAATTGCCAATATCAGTAGTTTTTTGGTTGAGGTATTTCAGCTTCTCCAGAGGAAGTTCCTCTTTCTCTTATCTGGAGAAGCATCACCCTGACTAGTTTGTCTTTGGGTGGAGGGGGGATGGGGAGGTTCACTGTCCAACATGCAGACTGTACTCAACACCCTTGTGTCCTTCGGCTCCTCTCACCCACCCTTCTCTGTGCCTGAGACTCGCATCTGGAACACTCTGCACCTATGAGACTGCAGGCCTTGTGCTAGGACTTCCCGTCCTCCAGTCTCTCCAAGGCTTACTTGGCAAACCAACTCTTTCTCATCGCCTGCCTCTTACCCACACACCATTATCTGAACTGTTCAGTTCTTTTCTAGTTTCATGGATGGTGCACTTTTGTGTTTTTTGTTTCTTTTTCCCCTTGTACCTTGGGGTGATTTTTGAGAAAACAAGAGAGAAATAGCTTTATCATGCCTTAAGGCATTGAGATTTTCATTTAGTTTTGTCTTTTGGAGGGCTTCTCTGGTGGTTCAGATGGTAAAGAATTTGCCTGCAATGCGAGAGACCTGGGTTGGGAAGATCCTCTGGAGAAGGGAATGGCTACCCACTCCAGTATTCTTGCCTGGGGAATCCCCATGGACAGAGGAGCCTGGCAGGCTACAGTCCATAGGACCACAAAGTACCTATTTCAACTCATTTTGAAATATATTTGACTATTTTATGCCTCCTTGACATACTGTTACTCCTCTGTCTCAGAACATACCTTTTTCACACCTTAATAAATTGATAGAAACATTGATCAGGTAATAATAATGAAATCACACACGCAAAGTACTGTTCATTATCTGTTTAAGAAAGAGATCATTTCAGTTAAAGCCTATTTTTTTCCACCAATGCTGGAAAATCTCAAGAATAACTGCATCATTATCACAGTATTTTAATTTTTATTAAAACAACAAAAAAAGTGGCAACTGATTTTCAATTAAAATCTTCCCTGTGTGTGGAGTTGCATAGATTTCTGGCTGAAAGGAGAGAAGTTAGAAAACTTTATATTTCCTATGAAATGCTAAAATATGAATTATTATGTTGGGATTCCTGCAGCAAAGCTCAAAAATCTCCCTTTAACTTGCTACACTGCATCTTCCTCTCTCTTTCCTTTTACCTCTCTCTCTCAACAAGGATGTTTGCTTTTTTTTTTTTTTTCTGAGCAATGTTGATCACCCAGCATTGTAGTTACATGAACTGGAGGCACATGGGAGATTTAAGATTGAAAATAATACCTCCCCTCTGAGAAATGTGGATTGTAATCCGAAGTATAATCTCTGATTATATCTCAGACTTTCAAATCAAACACATGATTAAAAACTCCTTGTTATTCTAAAAATCTGAACAGAACACAAATCTGTCAAGTTTAGATACTGAAAATCATTTGATCACGATGTAATTCCATGCTGGATTATGGGAGCTATTACCTGAATTCAGCAGTAGTCTTGCCTTTCAGACAACAAAAGATATAAAGAGCTGTGGGTGTGTCGTGATGGGAGTGGAAAGCAAGACTACTGTTACAGAAATGGGTTATTTTAAGTAGTGCATGTGTGCTAAGTCACTTCAGTCGTGTCTGACTCTTTGCGACCCCATGGACTATAGCCCGCCAGACTCCTCTGTCCATGGGGATTCCCCAGGCAAGAATACTGGAGTGGGTAGCCCCTCCACGGGCTTCTGGCCCAGCCTTTCTGCCGTTGTTCATTTATTATGCAATGTTTTGACCTCAGAATCACATTACTGACCTCAAAGATATTAAACTTATATACTAACTAATCACACAAATGCTTAACTCACAATCCATCCCTGAACCACTTTCATCTTGTGTAATAATCTTCTCTTCTGCAGAAGAGAAGATGCTTTTTATCTTATGGGATTAATAGCAAGATTCTGAAGTCCTGCAATGTATAGTAGTAAAAAGCAGAACTTGATCTCAATAGTTGTTCTTTTTTGTTTTTCGTGTTAATACATGGGCTTCCCAGTGGCTCAGTGATAAAGAATCTACCTGCCAAAGTAGGAGATGCATGTTTGATCCCTGGGTTGGAAAGATCCCCTGGAGGAAGAAATGGCAAGCATAGATGGCTACTGATTCCCCAGGCAGGTCTCCGAAAGTCACGAGGAAGGCTCAGAATCAGCCCCGCTGCCCAGCTGAGCCTCGGTGGTGCTGAAGGACCACTGAAGCCACACGTTCTAGATGCCGCTCAGCTCTCTTTGGGCCTAACTGACGAGCCCAGAGATCTCCGGCCAATCATACAGAAATTCTGACTTCCCAGCGAGGAACAGTGTTGATGACTAACACTAGGTGTCAAATTGGCAAGAACTCAGCACCAGGGACCTGGTCCAATGCCGTTCTGAAGCTGCTGTGAAAGTGCTATGAGATGAGATTAGGGCAGAGCTCAGCAGACTCTGAGTAAAGCAGACTCCCTTCATCCTGTGGGTGGGCTTCATCCGGCAAGGTGAAGGCCTTAACAGAAAAGGTCAATGTCCCCCATAGAAGAGGGAATTTCTGCCAGTAGGCAGCCTTTGGACTCAAGCTGCCACATCAGAGTCTTCCCTGTGTCCCCAGTGGGCCAGCCTGTCCTGCAGATTTTGAACTTAGAGACCTCACAAGTGTGAAAGCCTATTCCTTAAAATAAATCTCTCTCTCTCTCTTTCTGTGTATACATCCAGAGGGTGGGGGTCTGTACCCCTGGAGACCCTTGACTCACACAGAGACAATGGTTTTCAGCTCTTTAAGGCCTGTCTATGCCCTTGGCTGAGCACCATCCATCAGAGTGCACTGTCTGCATAGCGTTGGGTTCCCTGTTTGGCCATAAAACTTGCTCTAAACACTCAAACATTGTTCCAGAGCCTTTATTTTCTCTTCAACCAAGGAAAGCTTAGAATTTTTCTAATTCCATCCTGTCATTTTTATCTGAATGAACTACCCCCTCCCCCGGACTTGAGTCTGCTCACCCAAGGCCACACTAGTAGGACCCAGAGAAGAGTTGAGACCCAGGCCTCTCACCTCAGCCCTGGGCTCGTGGTACCCAACCCCCTGACCCACATCATTGATCCATCATGTAACAGGGAGCTTTCATGTGCTTCTCACTCTGGTTAACTACACAAAGGCATCAGGCTAATTAGTGGATGTTTTAGCGAACAATTTACTAATCCTATTGGCTTACAGAGGATCTTTAGAGACATGGGGAAAAAATTAGGTGATCTCTCCACTGCAGACATGACAAATTGAGTTATAATGAAATATGGATACTGTCTGAATTAGGTTGGTTTTCCAGCCTGAGGTTCTGATTTATGTAGAAGCGATTTATGAGAACATGTCCCCAGGAAGAGTCAGTCAGGATTGGGGATGGAGGAACCAGATCTGGAAGGAAGAGAGGCAGGCTGAGCCACAGGTGGATTTCAGGCAAAGTCCCTCTGGGACCAGCACTGGCTCCAGCCAGAGAGACCCTGCAGTTAGTGTAGGTCACACCCAAGGCTGGTCACACCCAAGGCTGGTCCACAACCATCACGACTGGTGAGAAGGGAGTAATTAGACTCTCAGTGTCTTCTAGAACTTTATATATGTGGCTGTCATCCTTCATAGAGCCACAAGTGGTGGCTGTTGGGAGTTCAAGTACAGCAGAGGCTGACGTCCAAAAAAGTGGAAAAGGCCTCCTGGTGGGGAGTATTGAGGGGAACCTTACCCTCTGATAACTGGGTCAGAGCTCATACAGTGTCCCGAAAAATGTAGAAAGTCCCCTGGCGGGGCCCTGACTCTCCTAATTGGAGGTATTCACACGAACGCTCAAAGGATGTGCCCACAGGAGAGAATGACCACTGAGCGTGATGGAAGGAGAGCTAGGAATCCAAGGCTGCCCCAGCTCCTCCAGCCTGACCCTGAGCCCCCGACTCACTGCCAAGGTCATGGCCAGGGCCCCGATGCCAACATGGAACCATCTGCCTGATGACGCGCACCTTCGGAACAACCAGTCAAGTCTGTTGATTCTCACTTCCTCTCCCCAAGCAACCTCTGAATTCTAACACAACCAAAGTGAGAGGACATGTAAACCCACACAAACACTCATCCAGTTGCCTTTACAAGAGTATTTTTCATCAGAAGTAAGTAGGCATTCTCATTATAGCCATTCATCTGCGTACGTGTGGTTTGTCGGCCCCTGAAAAGCGGGCTGTCACCTCTGCTGAGTGACACGGAACCCAGCCCCCAAGCTTCCTCTAAGCAGCAATGGTGATGCGACACAACTGGGGGCAGTTCAGGGAACTTCTCTTCTACAGGAGTTAGTCAGGTCATCGGACGTGTGCTAGTTGGAGCTTGACCTGTGATAACCTTTTCTGAAGTTCAGGAACAATGCAGAAATCAGTACGGGAGTGAGGGAGCAAAATGTCAGCCTTATCCGTGGCTGGAGTGGAGAGTGATGCTCAGCTCGCAGGCCGGGGCTCCTGCCCCGGGAGTGCATCTGCCAGGTCAGGCAGACAGAGGCTGTGGGGACAGGGTCAGCCCTGGGGGTGAGAGAGGGGCCACAGGTTGGAAAGGACAAGGCCTACAAGGTGCAGAGGGGCTGCTGGGAGAGGAGGACAGGGAGCCAGGCCAGGCAATTAAATCAGCAGTTGTCCAACAGGGAAAAGATGGGAAGGATGCAGACAAGATGCACTGAAGGGTCCACCTGAGTGCTTCCCAGAGATCCGTAAGAGATTCCTCTTTATGGTCCAAGACAGCGCAGTGGAGAGAGAGGAGGAAAAACATGGACCCAGCACATGATCATTCACCGTCTATCAAATTTCCCACATATACCAATTTCCAAAGAAAGTATACCATACTATTTTTGTATTCAGTTCAGTTCAGTCACTCAGTTGTGTCCAACTCTTTGCGACCCCATGGACTGCAGCACACCAGACTTCCCTGTCCATCACCAACTCCTGGAACTTGCTCAGACTCATGTCCAATGAGTCGGTGATGTCATCCAACCATCTCATCCTCTGTCATCCCCTTCTCCTCCTGCCCTCAATCTTTTCCAGCATCAGGGTCTTTTCCAATGAGTCAGTTCTTCGCATCAGGTGGCCAAAGTATTGAAGTTTCAGCATCAGCATCAGTCCTTACAATGAATATTCAGGACTGATCTCCTTTAGGATGGGCTGGTTGGATCTCCTTGCAGTTTAAGGGACTCTCAAGAGTCTTCTCCAGCACCACAGTTCAAAAGCATCAATTCTTCGGCACTCAGCTTTCTTTATAGTCCAACTCTCACATCCATACATGACTACTGGAAAAACCAAAGCTTTGACTAATTTTCATATTAGTGAGCAATTTTATTTGAATAATTCAGGAGAGAACTTATATCTCTGATGTCTCTTAAAGGCCTCCTAACCACCTTCAGCAGTGTCTAAGTTCTGTAGTTCATCTTCATAGCTTTAATGGTTTTCAGAACTTTATAGTTCTAAATGTTTATCTACATCTTTGGAAGTTCTGCAAGTTCTACCCAAAATTGGCAATCCTCTAGATGGAACTTAAAGTGTGGGGGTGGGGGAATCCTCACTTTGAAAATTAAAACTTGGCTAAAGAATCCTAATCAAGCATGCTTCTGATTCTTTGTAGTTCAGATAATAGCAGTTGAAAGTCTCACCTTTGTATTCCAATCGTGGCAAATTGGGCATCAATTTAGTTTAAGGTAAAAATAATAGTCTGGAAATAAAGCTAAACATTCCACTGTTGCTCACACACCCAGGGGTGCAGAAGAGGAAATTCAGACTCATGTATAAACCAAAATAAGCAAGAGAAGCCTAAAGAGACAAGAGACAAGTCTGCTACTATACAATGCAGTTACTGCAATAGGTGGAAATAAAAACAACTGTAAAAAACATAAATAGAAAGATAGAAGGTTCAGCCTGACTTCATCTTTGGAAATGCTTCCCATAGGAAACAGTTCCTATCTTTCTAGACTTGTTATATGAGAGAGGAGCTGATATTGTAAGAGAAATCTTCTGTTTTCATTCCAAGAAAAAAAAAAAACCTCAAAATGCTATCAGGGTAATCCTTAACTTCTTAACTGGTGCCTGTCAAGGTAATTTCATTCATTCACTCACTCATTCATTCATTCATAACATCCTGTAAATTGTCTGCAAAGAAAGGATAAACTACAGAGTAAAGCAGGGCATTTATTTTCAAAGCAGGGCTAATCCCAAGAAAAATAGTCAAATACAACAGGTTATCTTTGGCTCTGTCACCCACACCCGCCTTGTTTTTCAAAATCAAGTTGTCCCTCACTCCACAGCCCACCCTCTGCTATTCACCTCTCTCTTATTAAAATGTGTTTTAGATAATCTGATAGATTAATTCACCTTAAAGTCTTGCATATTAAGACTAGGTAAGGAGTAAAGCATTAGCATAGTCAGGGTATTTGCATTCTAAACAGAGGAAGAGCCTCAAGCAAAGTGATATTTCAAGAAGCAGGGAGAACAGCAGAGATTTTCAAGAAAGAGACTCTCAGAAAATCTGAGTACACAGTTTATAGACACGTACTGATCCTGATGACACAAAGAATATTTATCAATGAAGTCTCTGTCTGTTTAAACTGTAGAGCACAATGTTGTTGTTCAGTTGCAAACTCATGTCCGACTCTTCGCGACCCCATGGACTGCAGCTTGCTGGGCTACCCTGTCATTCACCATCTCCAGGAGTTCAGTAAAAAGGCTAAAGATCAAAAAATAACTCTGGATTCAAAGGGTCCAAAAGGTGCTGATGTTCTCCATTAAGGACCTTTCTTGGGGAAACAGCACAACAACACAATTTTCCGCCTAGTAGCCACTGTAATTTATTCCTGGATGACAAGAATATCTGCTGTAGATTATGTGCAGACATTTTTGTGATGTCAATTTGATCAGAAATAACCAAATGCATATAAGAAGTTGAAGACTTGTTATTTCCATTTCAAACAGGGATATAATTCTATAAGAACCACTAAACAAAAACAAAAAGACTTGTACTTATGTGGACTCATTATAGACTCATTTGTAAAAATTGGGAAATGAAAAAGAGGATCCAGCAGATGAATTTGGATCCATAATTATAAAACCTTTGGGGGAACAACAGGGGAGGCAATTGGTATCAACTTTAAAATAACTATCTCCTCTCCCCTTTCACGCTTGAAACCCAGTGACATAACAGCCTCTTGAAACACTGCCTCTCCATGCCAGTTTTTGAGTAATGTCCCTTTTAACCTTCATAGGATTGATGGCTCACACCCTGATCTATGGGGATAAATGTTAGGAAGTCTTGAGAAATCGCTTCACCTTGCACACGATGGCAATCCCAAGAGATCCACCTGGGTGCCAGGCAGTCAATCACGGGGTCCTTTCCCACCTGGCTGGATTTATAATGGCAGGTCTTGCACTCTCCCACCTCCACCTGTTTTATTATTAATATTTGGGAGAACTGTATCAGAAGGATGTCAAAATTCACATTTTTTCAGGTGGTTTAAGAGTTTATGGAATAAGTCACTAGAAAAGAAAAGATGATTGAGGTCTAATGCAATATTTTTGATAAGTTGCTGTTCTAAAACTTCACCCCAACCCAAACATTAAGGCAATGGAGTAGGAAGATGAGTAGGATTTAAAATTCAATCCACTTCAGATTCTTTGAGACACCAGGTTTCCCAGATTCTCTTTCCATTCTGGAATGACAAGAATCAACAGATGTAAAAATTGCCTTTATTACTAGAGAACGTTTAACTCGACCCATTAAATCATTTATATTATCTGTTGGAATTACTTGACTATTCCAGATTGGATGAAAAAAATCATCTCTCTGTTGATATACTGGGCACCTTTCCTTTCAGTTCAATAGATAAGATTCTCTGTGTCTTAAAAGTAACTATGAAAGTGAAAGTGTTAGTCCCTTAGTCGTGTCTGACTCTTTGGGACTCCATAGACTGAAGCCCACCAGGCTCCTCTGTCCATGACATTTTCCAGGCAAGAATACTGGAGTGGATTGCTACTCCCTTCTTCTGGGAATCTTTCTAACCCAGGGATTGAACCTAGGTCTCCTGCATTGCAAACAGATTCTTTACCGTCTGAACCACCAGGGAAATCACCTCGTTTATATTGCATAAAGGTCATTAATTAATAAAGGTCATTCCAAGACTCCCTCTGAGCAAAAGGCTTGGGTACCCACACAGCATTTTACTCATAACACTCAATTTCAACAATTTTTAACGTCAAATACCCGTCAGTGAATTCTCTTCTCCTCATACGTTACTCCCTGCCTTTTGGAATGCATCTATGACCCGTCTTTCTGTAAATGGTTCTCCTTCTCATTCTAGGGTCCACCTAAGACACCCGTCCTGGATCGGTTTCTTCTGATGCACTCCATTTACCCAACATGGCAACATACACTTCATCAAATGCACATTAGTTTCCAGTGCTGCAGTCATAAACCAGCACAAATTTACCAACAGATACTGAGTCTCTTAGGTTAGCAAAAAACCGCATTTCACCTATATTTGTCCTATACATTGAAATCTGTCCATTTTTCAATCGACAGCCTTAGCTGCCAATTCTTTCAGCTCCTTCCTGGCCTCAGTGGTGACCTGTCCATCATTTAAAATAATATGTTCCAAAATGACATATATGCTTCCCACATCCAATAAAGTTCAACTCCTTATAAGCTTAGACTACACCCTGTATTTTCTTAATTGCTGACATGGAAGAATAGTGATGACAAAGGCACAGATCTGGAGGAATATCTATACCTCACTGGCCGTGGAGGGGATTTGCCAGCTACAAATGCAGACCTGAGAATCTGGGACATCACTTAAAAGAAACTGCCTCAAGGTCTTGGCTCCTAGACAAGGTAGAAAAAATGAAAATGACCTCTTGGCCAATTCCTTCTTCTGTATCTCCACCTGAAATGCTGATGACACAAGAGCTGAAACTGAATAGATATAGTTATCATCTAATTAGACAAGGAAAATGTACTGATTGTGATCTTCATTATTATGCTGTGCTCGTGAGACTCAGTCTTAAACCTTGCCAAGCCTTTCTCCTTCCCACATACGCTATTCGGGACAGGCACTGGGTAAAGAGAAGACTCCACTTTTCCTCCAGGAAATGCTACAAAATCCAGGAAATTCTTATCTCAGCCACACCCACTGTTACATTGCTGTTGTTCTTGTTGTTCAGTGGCTAAGTCGTGTCCAACTCTTTGTGGCCCATAGACTGCAGCACGTCAGGCTTCCCTGTCCTTCACTATCTCCCAGGGTTTGTTCAAACTCATGTCCATTGACTCGGTGATGCTATCTAACCATCTTTTCCTTATCCTCCTGCCCTCAGTCTTTCCCAGCATAAGAGTCTGTTCTGGTGAGTTGGCTCTTTGCATCAGGTTGTGAAGTGGAATATCCCCTGCCATATCAGTTAACAAGGATGAAACAGCTTTCAGCAATTTCCAGCCTCCAAACGTGAACGAAGGCTCTCAAAAGGGAAAACAATACCTGCAATCCAGCAGATGCCAGCCACCCCCACATGGTGCTTGCTGAGGAGCTGGGTGGGGAGAGGGGGATGTGAGAGATTAAAAAAAAAAAAAAAACAGGATTCTGGCCCCAGATAGCTGAGATGCATATGAAAGGAATGATGTCAATAATCTCAGACTCCTGCATCTTCCCATACATAGAAGAACACTAAATTCTTTAACTTGATGTCTGTTTTTCCTTATTAGTAGTAATCTTTGATGTTCAGACTGCCTGCCCTCTTTGTTGCAAACAGTATAGCCTGACTCCCTCTCCCTCCTGCTCGCAGCAGTCTCTCAGGGCTCCCTGAGATGCTGTCTCCCAGGCTTGAAGTCCTAAGATTTTCCCACTGAATAAAACCCTCTCTGCTTTCAGCCTGTGACTAATTTTTAAATCAACAAGGTGGCCAAAGGATTGGAGCTTCAGCTCCAGCATCAGTCTTTCCAATGAATGTTCAGGGTTGATTTCCTTTAGGATGGACTGGTTTCATTCCTTGCTGTCCAAGGGCCTCTCAAGAGTCTTCTCCAGCACCACAATTTGAAAGCACCCACTGCTACACCGATCATCTAAGGACCACAGTCTCAGGTCTCAATGCCCTCGCCCAACTATCACAGCTAAGCCAGCGGCATCCCAACTAAATCCTTAAAGCTATACTCGGTGGTTTGAGTGAGGCTTCAGCCCACAGAAGAGACAACATTTGAGGCCGAACTTACCTTCCTGGAGTGGAGCCAGCCCACTCTCGTTACAGCCTGGTCCCCAGAACATGATTAAGCAAGCCCAGCACAGTCCTCCCACTCAGGTGACCCTTGAAACCTGTCAAAAATCACCTCATCATTCCCATCGACAGAGCAAAAAGACTCAGAACCCTGTCCCCTAGCACTGACTTCTGTTCCAAGAAGATATTAGATGTGCAGGGAAAATACAGTGGCCATAGCAAAGAGTGAAAGAAACTCACAAGAGGAAATGATGTGAGATCTGGTCATAGACTTCCAGCAAGCCAGCCCTACGCTATACAAAACCAGCAGGATTTACGGATCCTAAGCTAAAAAAAACACTTAAGAGCTAAAGACTGGAAGGTATGTGATTACGCCTTGCTTGTTTCTTAACCGCGGAGTTGCTTTAACACCTTTCTAGCATCCATGGTCACCGGTCACGAAAGATACTTCCAGTAGATAAAGATAAACATCTTATCCGAAAAGCATAGTAACATGGCTGATGGTTAAGGAGAAGCTGCTCTGCACACTGCTTCAGTGAACACATTTAACCCTCACAACAATTGTCATTCCCATTTTTCAGACTAAGCGCTGAGTCATGGAGGGGTCAGAATGCTCTCAGAAGCATCCACTTGAGCCGGGGTTTGAACCCAAGCAGCCTGGCTCCAGACTAGATACACATGAGATGAGTTATTGATGTTGTTGCTTATTTTCACCTGGGACCCAGTCACAGCCAGAAAGTCTGAAACCAGAGAAAGAGCTGTGGCTTAGAAGGGGATCTGGACGATGCAGAAGGGGCAGGGGCAGCCTCACAGACACCTCCCAGCTACGGGAGCTGCAGGAAGTGGCTTTCCCTACCCCAAAAAGCTGACAGTAAGAAACCTCTTCCATTTCCTTTCTTCTCACAAAGCAGCACCTGCTCTGCTACATTAAAAGATTTATTGGAGGGATAACTTTTATTCTGAAACTGTTTGCACCAAAACATTTCTAACCTGTCTCTCTGCCTCATTTGCATATGTAAAACAGCACTCACACTCACATAATTGTTCAATAATTCACATAATTGTTCAATACTACCTTTTAACAATCTGAACCTGACTTCTATTCAGCCAATTTTTTTTTTAACTGACTCTGAGAAGTGGAGGCAATAAATATGTCCTGGTTTTGTTTTTTTTAAAAAAAAAAAAACGTTCCAAGGTGTATCTGTCATGGTTTACCCAATACCCAGAAAGCCATTATGCTCTGAAACTGGACAAAATTCTGATCACAGGAAACCTGGTGTTAATAGTAAGTTGTTTATTTACACACTAGGTATTTTATGAAACTTTTTTACACTATTATTGCTTTCCATCAAATTTTCTCTGTAATTTAACACTTCTATGTATGTGTGTTAGTCACTCAGTCGGGTCCGACTCTTTGAGACCCCATGAATTGTAGCCCACCAGGCTCTTTTGATCATGGAATTCTCCAGGCAAGAATACTGGAATGGTTAGTCATTCCCTTCTCCAGGGGATCTTCCTGACCCAGGTCTCCTGCATTGCAGGCGGATTCTTTATTACCTGAGCCACCAGGGAACCCATTAACATTTCTACTATGGGCAAATATTAACGGTATATTCAAATCAACCTCTCTCTTTCTCCACACATACACACTTCCAAGTTATAAGCTCTGCAGAACTAACATGATTATTTTTGTTTGTTGTACAAATAAAGGTAAAATACCTTCACCTCTCCTACAAATATTGACAGTATGCTAAACTTTGATTCAGCTACATTCTCAACTTCATCTTATTTAAAATATTGCTTTAGAAAATATTGCTTTAGATAGAATTTGTCTTAAATATTTACATTTCAAATTTATATCATGTGTGGCTTTGAAAATACAAAGTTTTTGCAAACAGGTGACCACCTAGCCTGCTGCATTTTTCATATATATTTGTTTACCAAGGACAAACAGGTGGGTTTTTAAATGTATTTAATTTGAGCATTTAGGCAAAGTATTCATCCTCTAGTTTGTCAAAGCTCTTACCTCTCTCTATGACCCAATATTAGGTCACTACAGTATTGGAAAGACTGATGCCAAAGCGAAAGCTCCAATATTTTGGCCACCTGATGTGACAAGCCGAGTCATTGGAAAAGACCCCGATGCTAGGAAAGACTGATAGCAGAAGGAGAAGGGGGTGACAGGATGAGATGGTTAAATAGCATGACCAAGTCAATGGATGTGAGTGTGAGCAAACCCCAGAGACGGTGAAGGACAGGGGAAACTGGTGTGCTACAGTCCATGGGCGGCAGAGACTTGTACAGGACTTAATGACTGAACAACAACAATGACCCAATATTGGGTCACCACAGCCAAATATTTAGGTTCCAATTTATGCTCTTGCCAAACCCCTGGAGACACAGGAATCTGTGGCCTCCTTCTAGTTACAAGAGCATCTCTTTGACAAAACATAGACTCTGAGGAATGTTTCAGTTTATATCAAGTCATTTTTAAAGCAATATTCAAGCATATATGTCTTAATTATCAAAAATTATAGTTCAATTCCAAAAATTAGATTGAAAAATTGGTAAAAGTAGATTATTACTTAGAAACATATATAATGAAGCTTAATGTCTATATTAAAATCTTCAAATAGAAATCAGGCATTAGGTATTAGGTACTTTCTTTTAAGAACTATAATAAAAATATATTAGCTAATTTTAATTGTCTTCATTGTTTTGCCCATTTTAGATTTTCAGATTTATAGCCTTGTATCTTCTTTGTCTATATTTAAAGTCATCAACTTCACCAATTTCATCTACAGAGAATGTATGAATTATAAAAGAATATGAAACATTTATTAACAGGATCTTAATGCTTTGGAAATTATATGTCTTTATATTCTAATTATTTAAAGTAGGCAGACTTCTTTTTCATTTTCACCTGACAGTGAAAAAGGCCTGGCAACCATCTGTATCTTCATCTCCAAAAAGGAAAACTGGATCCTCATCAGGAAGACTGAACTTCCAGCTGGAACCTAGATCCGCATTTTGGAAGAGCTCCCCGTTTCATTGTGAGCTTTAGGGACAAGGTGGCAGCAGGGTGTGACTGCAGCAGCCAGAACTGCAGAAGTGAGACAAGACGGGGCAGAGGAGAGGAGAAACACCCACAGCAGAGCCCTGGCCCGAGGTAGGTAACAAGGCAGAGCCTGGAGTGGGGGACAGCTGAGCTACAGGAAGTGGAAGTGGGGGAAAAAAAGCAGATAGCAATGCGTCTTGGAAAACACTGTTTACCTTGGAGGTGCTGGGGGATATTCGGGAATAGTGCACCCTCTCCCACCTGGAGCCCAGCAGATTGATATGAAGGAGGAACATCTGAGCAAGGACAGGGCTGTGCAAGGTGGGGGAGGCAGGAATCACAGAAGCTAAGAGACAAGCATCCAAGATTTCCCTGGTGGTCCAGGGGCTGGGGCTCCACGCTCCCAATGCAGGGGGCCAGGGTTCAGTCCCTGGTCTGGGGAATAGATCCAGCATGCTGCAATTAAGACAAACAGCACAAACCAAATACATAAAGAAGTAAATATTTTTTAAAAGAGAAAGGAAAGCACCCCAGGATCCAAACTCCCACCAAACAGGTACAATGTATGTTCTATGCGAGAGCCTGGACATGGAACAACAGACTGGTTCCAAATAGGAAAAGGAGTATGTCAAAGCTGTATATTGTCACCCCGCTTATTTAACTTATATTCAGAGTACATCATGTGAAACGCTGGGCTGGAGGAAGCACAAGCTGGAATCAAGATTGCCAGGAAAAATATCAATAACCTCAGATATGCAGACGTCACCACCCTTATGGCAGAAAGTGAAGAAGAATCAAAGAGACTCTTGATGAAAGTGAAAGAGGAGAGAGAAAAAGTTGGCTTAAAACTCAACATTCAGAATGTTGACTTCAACTGAATGCTGAGAGCATAGCATCAGGTCCCATCACTTCATGGCAAATAGATGGGAAAACAATGGAAATAGTGAGAGACTTTATTTTGGGGGCTTCAAAATCACTGCAGATGGTGACTGCAGCCATGAAATTAAAAGATGCTCCTTGGAAGACAAGACAAGACCAACCTAGACAGCATACTAAGAAGCAGAGACATTACTTTGCTGACAAAGGTACGTCTAGTCAAAGCTATGGTTTTTCCAGTCGTCATGTATGGACTATAAAGAAAGCGAAACGCTGAAGAATGGATGCTTTTGAACAATGGTGTTGGAAAAGACTTGAGAGTCCCTCGGACTGCAAGGAGATCAAACCAGTCAATCCTAAAAGAAATCAGTCCTGGGTATTGATTGGAAGGACTGATGCTGAAGCTGAAACTCCAATTCTTTGGCTACTTGATGCGAAGAGCTGACTCATTTGAAAAGACCCTGATGTTGGGAAAGATCAAAGGCAGGAGGAGAAGGGGACAACAGAGGATGAGATGGTTGGATGGCATCACCGACTCGATGGACATGAGTTTGAGCAAGCTCTGGGAGTTGGTGATGGACAGGGAGTCCTGGCATGCTGTAGTCCATGGGATCACAAAGAGTCGGACACAACTGAGCGACTGAACTGAACTGAACTGAACTGAAGCAAGAGCCTGGTTTAATAGGAACACAGATCCATGATAAGTCAGGGTGTGGGGGGTGAGAGAAGCCTGCCTGGGGTCCAGGGGTTTCACAGGGCCATGGTGCTGTAAGCCAGGGAGGCACCTCCACCCAGGGGTCCAGCTGACCTCAGTAGTTTAGTCGCTCAGTGGCATCCAACTCGTAGTGATGTCTATGGGAATCTGTCCATGGGGATTCTCCAGATAAGAACAGTGGAGTGGATTTCCTTCTTCAAGAGATCTTCCTGACCCAAGGATCAAACCCGTGTCTCCTGCATTGGCAGGTGAGCCACCTGGGAAGCCCTTGAACCCAGCTGACCTCAGACCAAGACTCAACTGTATGGGCAAAAATGTGCAGACAGGAGCTCTCTCAAAGGAGGATAAGACATCCGAACTGTAGGAACAGGGAAACTGCCACTGGGGGAGGGGAAGGTGCTCTCATTTGCCTGAACGTTTGAGACTTATGGATGCAAATGATCCAGATGCCAAAGCTTTCCTCTACAGAGGGCTGTCTTGGAAGGACACCGAATGACTGAGCTCCAACTGTGACTGAGTGAGGTTCCGTGGTTTCTAATGATGAGTTTTCATTTATCCTGAAATCAAGGCTTCAAAGGAGCCTCATGGAAAAGTGATCTTTGACAGGATTTAGAACAAAGGAAGACTCACCTTCTTGGAAGATATTAATTCTCTCTCTGGCTACTTCTCGCTCCTGGATTCTTGAGCATAGAAGATTCCTCTGAGATGTGTTGTACGACCTGCTATGCAGTCAAGTGTCCAGAGCACAGCAGACTTCATGACACAGTCCAGGTTTTCACAAAACTCCCGTTTAGTGTCTAAAAACAACACCACTATCTATGCACATGGCCACAGAGGGAAATACGGCTTTGAGGACAAACTTAGAGCTGATCTTAAATTAATAAGCAAAACGCATTTGTAGTAACAACCAGTGGCACTTATGTGATGATGCACCATTTTTTCTACACGAAGATCTTGATGGAAAAAAAAAAAATCTGAGAAACCTTTTTTCCCTTTTCTTTTCTCAGAATAATATTTGTTTCCAGCCTGTCATTTCATGTTTTCCTTTGAAACGCAAATACTGGAATGCATTGAAGATGTGTGTTTGCACACTGTCTTTGGTTTCGAAAATGCAACACAATTAGCAAATTAGATTTCTCCAGCTAGTCATTTCACGATTCCAATCTTCAGGTGCAAAGCATTTAGGGTGGAATATGAGATGGTAACTGCACCTTCAGCCCTTAAATCAGTACTTGAACAGTGCCCTAGACACCTTCCCTGATTTTAACAACTTTATCCATCTTTGATGATCTGCTACAGCAATGCTGTATAAATGATATATTGTCTAACAAATAATAAAATTCCTCTCAGTTGGGTCTCAGAAGGGATTTGATTTTTACCTTCTTAAGTTTTATCCAGATATTTCAAAGAAGCAGTATATTCACTCACTTAACAAATATCTGCTCATTACCTACTGTATGCCAGGCACTCTTCTAGGCAAAAATGATTCAGCAGTGAATAAACACAGGTGAGATCTATTGATCACGATGCTAAATCCTGGTGGGAGGAAATACACTGTAAACAAGAAAGCCAAGAAGATAGAAGTTATGAGCAACACGTGAAACAGAAAAAGGTAAGCATGGTGAGATGGGTAAATTTAGCAAGGATGTCAAGAATGCCTCTCTTTTGAGGAAGCACTGGAGCTGAGACCCGGAAGTGAAAAGGGAAGAATCATGTGAAAGTGTGCAGAACACGGTCACAGACAGAGGAGTCAGCAGAAAAGGTGAGGAGGCAGGGAAACCTCTGCAAAAGTCAAGGAGTGGGAAGAAGAAAGCGTGCCTGGAATGCACTGAGCGCAGGGAGTTTGTACAGTTTGATACCAAATGTGGCAAAACCACGAAGATGTTGGATTCTTTTTGCTCTGGATTATAAGAAGTCATTGGAGAATTTAAGAAAAAGAGATTTCCATGTTGTAGTATCAGATTCTTGTAGAGATGCTGTTCTAGGAAACTTGGCGTGGCTTTATTCCCTTCAGAGTAACTATCACTCTCTGGCTTTATGGGTGATGTTTAGCTGTGTAATCTTTGATTTCCTGCATCAGTAAACAAGCTCCATGAAGACACAGGTTTGTCTTGTGTCTTGGCACATAGTAGGTATTCAGTACATATTTCAGGGTAAAAATTGAATAAAGGGATGGATGATAGAGAACTAAGAAAGAACAGTTTAGGAGATGAAGATCCAGTGTCTGTTTTGCTTATGTTGTACTTGAGACATATCAGAGGCTCATTTACTAAAAAGGCAGCTCTCTTCCATTCACTTGGATGGGATCGCTTCTCACTTAGCTTTTTATTCCTTAAGTCACACCTTGCAAGTCATAAGGGATCATCCTTTTAAAAATAATTTGAATGGAAAACTCCAACATAATTAGTTTTACCCTAAAGGAAATGAAACCTTTGATTCCTTGAGAGCATAAAAGGAACTATACCTTTTAATGTCATAATAAATATAATAATGGGACTGAGTCTGCCTTTGGGAGCAGCAAAAATGGACATGAACAGAATGTATTCATAACTGCCCCATTCAGGGTTGGAGGCCACAATGATGCATTAAATGAAAATTTCACTGCAAGAGGATATTTAACACTGCCTGCCTCAGCTATCTTTCATCCATATGGAAAGGTCTGGCTAAAAATCTCCTGTGAGTTGTACATGTTATGTCTTTCCATTCAAAATTGTGTTGTTTAGTCTTTAAGTCATGTCTGACTCTTCACGACCCCATGACTGCAACGCAGCACACTTCCCTGTCTTTCACCATCTCCCAGAGCCTGCTCAAACTCATGTCCATTGAGTCGGTGATGCCATGCAACCATCTCATCCTCTGTCTACTTCCCACATTTCTGAGGAAGGAGAACCAGGGACAATTCTGATGAACTTGATTGAAGTTCAAGGTCATTCAGTGAATAAGGGGAATTATGGAGATTAAAAATCTGCTTTATATGGTCTTTGTAACTGTACTTCATCTTTTATAACAATCCAGGAAGCTCTGTAAACTTTATATAGCATCTGTGACTACCCAACACTTTTCACAGACACCCAAAATCAAGTGAGTCATCTAAAGAAAAAGAAATCACCAGAGAGGGAACTGGAAATATTGCATCCTGTTTATGTAGCTGCTTCTCCTTCAATTAAGTTCACAGTAGATCAGTGTATCTCAATGCCCAGCCATCGTTCTGGAAGGTTCTGTCACGTGAAACTCATCTGGACTCAGTCTGGATATTTAACATGAAGTGGCATCTTGCCAAGCGTTTGCCTCTCTAGATTTTTTCAAACATACAGAGCCCCTCAGTCTTCACCATCACAGGTAAAAGTACCATCACCATTACTAATATTAGTGCCCTTCATGTCACAGAAACGATGCTGAGTGCGTCATAAACTAGATGATCACGCCCCTCGGGTGGGGCGCATTCATGCTCACCCAGCAGCAGGAGCCCATTTTATCCGTGCCAGGGAACTCTTCTCCTTTGCAGGCCTCACAACTTTGTCTTTCTATGATAGGGTTTTCTTTTCAGGATGGAAAAGATTTTAATTATCTGATAATGTGTCAAGTACATATTTCTCTTGATCCAATAGAACTTTTCATTTCAATTGCCTTCCTTGAAAGGTCATATACCCTACATATCCCCATAGACCATCTCTGCTTTAGATCACCACTCTGGTTTATGTACGCCTGCGTGCTCAGTCATGTCCCACTCTTTGTGACCCCATGAACTGTAGTCTGCCAGGCTCCTCTGTCTGTAGGATTTTCCAGGCAAGAATATTGGAGTCGGGTGCCATTTCCTTCTCTAGGGGATTTTCCCAACCCAGGGACTGAACCCATGTCTCTTACGTCTCCTGCACTGGCAGGTGGATTCTTTACCACTGCATCACCTGGGAAGCCCAGGTATCATCTGTATGTGTTTGTAGTTTACAGATGTGAGTCCTGTGGCCCATCATTATTTCTCCCTGAATGAATATTACACATACTCAGTTCTAATAAGGTAGGGTTTGTTTTCCAAACCAGTGGTTAGAATCAACAGGCAAAGAATTAAAACAGATCTAGATGTTTGACAATGAATAAAGCATCAGGATAAAACCTTCTGTACAAGACAATTTCAATCTAGTGCCCTGTTCGTCCTTGGAGGATGTTGCTGTTACCAGTTAGCTGTGGTACAACTGTTTCAATGGGATTCTCTGTCTGTAAGGAGTGGTCAGAAAGAAGGAAACCACCCCCCATACAATGCACACTCCTTACGTGCTGTCACTATTGGAAATGTTTATAATGACAACTTAGCATTTCTTTTTTGTGTTTATTTTTTTAAGTTGTTCATCATTACCTCTCTTAGATACAGTGATAACACAATAGCAATGACTAACATTTATATAATGTTTCCTATGTGGCAGGCACTGCTCTGAATACTACAGAAGTATCAATACCAGCATTCATACTCCCTAGACCCTTGGGCAGTGGGGACCATTGTCATCAACAATCTACAGATGTGAGCAAAAGCTCACAGATGTCATGTGACCTGATGCAGCAAACAGGTGGCAGAAGTGGGACAAACCCAGGCCCCAGAGTGCCCATCAGCCTCCAGCTTTAATCCCTTCCTTACCTTACCCTCATCTCCCTCCCCAGTTTTATTTTTATTTTACAAAATAGTGTTAAAAATGTCAACAGCAATGACAAATGAAGCTGAGTGCCTGAATTTTGCCACTGTCCCTGGCAGATGACATGCCAGACTGCAGGCTGGCATCACCCAGTCGGCACCTAGACCGCTTACGCATGTTCATCATGGGGGCCCCTTCCAGCTCCAAATTGTATGTCTACGAAATGCACAAGTCACAAATGAGTGATATTTGGGAAGCTGCCTTTGAGAAAAGTGTGAATACTCTAAAATGTGCACCAAGGTGTCTAGAAAATGGCATCATATTAGCTGTAAAAGCTTTAAAAAAATCACATCTTTCTGATATTGTTGTGTACTTAGCTGACTTTCCTGGGAGAATCAATGAAATGAAAGACAGGAGATAGGATGGGTAAAATCCACTTATGACATTTTCCAAAGGACTCTGAAGAGCAAATATTATAAAGGGAGAGGAGACACAATATTATTGGATACATCGAATTTTCAAAGTGCTTTGGGTTAGGTCTTCAAAATCTGTGGATAAAAATGGTTTAAACGAAATTGCTAACAGCTGACCTTGCTTTACAAAGTCCTAAAGATTAATTAATTTCAAAATCCACCCATCTAATTACAACATAAGTAGTATAATATATAGGATAAGTATATATTATATATAAGTATATAATATATATTATGTATGGCTTTTATATATTACGGTATTATAATACATACACATACAGTATAACTATGCTATACTTAGACATATGTATATATGTTTATTGTGCATTATTAAAGAATTTGTGTATATACAGATGTATATATTTAGTACAACTACACTGTTATACTACACGTACATAATATACACTATACTATACATCATATAGTATTGTTATTGTTGTTCAGTCACTAAGTTATGTCCAGCTCTCTGTGACCCCATGGACTATAGCACAGGGCTCCTGTCCATGGGATTTCACAAGCAAGAACACTGGAGTGGGTTCTTCTCCAGGGAACCTTCCTGGACCAGGGTTCAAATGCACGTCCCCTGCATTGGCAGAATTCTCTACCATTGAGCCACCGGGGAAGCCCATAATATAGTATATAACATACAGTACACTATACATAGTATACACATGTATGTACATATGTCTATCACATATTATATATACATATATCACATTATATATACTATAACTACACTATGCCTTTTGTTTATTTATACTAAAATATGTTTTTTAAGTGTTACTTTCTCAGTCATGTCCAACTCTTTGTGACCCCATGGTATAGCCTGCCAGGCTCCTTTGCCCATGGCATTTCCCAGGCAAGAATACTAGAGTGGGCAGCCATTTCCTTCTCCAGGGGCTCTTCCTGACTCAGGGATCAAACCTGAGTCTCCCACATTGCAGGCAGATTCTTAGCCATCTGAGCCACCATGTATGTATGTATATATATATATATATATACTCACGAGTACAGGTACAGAGTAAAAGTCATAAGAGTGTATGAGACTCTTCTCAAGCAGAAAACTCTGAGTCTGTAGCATGTATTAATACAATTATGAGTGTGTGTGTGTATGGTTGGCTGATGGGAGGGTCTCCCTTCACCTCTTTGCTTCCTGTAAGAACAGCTACCATGTTCCTTTCCTCTCACTGCTGCTTATAGCACTTGGGACTCCAATAAAACACATTGGTAACCACAACACAGACTCGCTCTCTGATGGAAATGAAGATGTTTTTTGCACTCTGACAATGAAATACAAAGCTCCATGGGAAACAACTGAAAATTATCAGGGCTGGAAACGCACTTTCAGAGTGACTAACTCTTTGCTTCCATCATACTGGCTGATGTGTTATGTAACAGGCACGACTTGAAAATAGCTGTTTAAAAATGGTGAATTTATTGATGCCTAAATTGACATTCCTGGAGCTATAAAAATCAGGGTATTTATGTACAGATATAGTATAACAATAATGATGTTAAGGTTACAATACAGAGGCTATATGAAAAATCCACAGAAAAAAATGATAATTCTAACACTGTAGCTGTTATGGGTTAAATTGTGTGCTAAGTGTCAGATGCTGTGAACATGACCTTACTTGAAATAGAGCCTTTGCAGATGTAATCAAGTTAAGATGAGGTCATAAAGGGTCAGGGAGGGCCCGACTTTAGTGACGTGTCCTTATAAGAAAAGAGAAATCTGGACAGAGACACACAGAGGGAAAATGATTATATGCAGGTGGAAACATAAATTGGAATTATAATGCAACAAGCCAAGGAACAGCTAGGATTGCCAGAACCACTGGAGTCTAGAAAAAAGCAAGGAAGTATCATCCACTAGAAACTTTAGAGACAGCACAGCTCTGCTGACATCCTGATTTTGGACTTCTAGCCTGCAGAACTCGCTTTGAGACAAAACAGAAAAGAAAATTCATACCATAAGCCTTAGTGATTTAATTTACCCAACAGATAGATGTGCCTTTTTAAAGGACTGCTGCTGCTTCTAAGTCACTTCAGTAGTGTCTGACTCTGTGTGATCCCATAGACAGCCGCCCACCAGGCTCTGCCATCCCTGGGATTCTCCAGGCAAGAACACTGGAGCGGGTTGCCATTTCCTTCTCCAATGCATTAAAGTGAAAAGTGAAAGTGAAGTCGCTCAGTCGTGCCCGACTCTTAGCGACCCCATGACCTGCAGCCTACCAGGCTCCTCCGTCCATGGGATTTTCCTAATGAAAGAATTTTCTGTACATCAAAAGTAGGGGCCCAGCTGAGGACGGAGCTAGTGGGATGACTGGAGAAAGCGACATCCACACACACACACTATCATGTGTAAAATGGATAGTTGGCGGGAAGCTGCATGGAAAAAGCAAGAGAGTCCGAGAAAAACATCTATTTCTGCTTTATTGACTATGCCAAAGCCTTTGGCTGTGTGGATCACAATAAACTGTGGAAAATTCTGAAAGAGGTGGGAATACCAGACCACCTGACCTGCCTCTTGAGAAATCTGTATGCAGGTCAGGAAGCAACAGTTAGAACTGGACATGGAACAACAGACTGGTTCCAAATAGGAAAAGGAGTATGTCAAGGCTTCATATTGTCACCCTGCATATTTAACATATGCAGTGTACATCATGAGAAACACTGGGCTGGAAGAAGCACAAGCTGGAATCAAGAGTGCCAGGAGAAATATCAATAACCTCAGATATGCAGATGACACCACTCTTAGGGCAGAAAGTGAAGAGGAACTAAAAAGCCTCTTGATGAAAGTGAAAGAGGAGAGGGAAAAGTTGGCTTAAAGGTCAACATTCAGAAAACGAAGATCATGGCATCCAGTCCCATCACTTCATGGCAAATAGATGGGGAAACAGTGGAAACAGTGTCGGACTTTATTTTTGGGGGCTCCAGAATCACTGCAGATCGTGACTGCAGCCATGAAACTAAAAGATGCTTACTCCTTGGAAGAAAAGTTATGACCAACCTAGATAGCATATTAAAAAGCAGAGACATTACTTTGCCAACAAAGGTCCATCTAGTCAAGGCTATGGTTTTTCCTGTGGTCATGTATGGATGTGAGAGTTGGACTGTGAAGAAAGCTGAGCACCAAAGAATTGATGCTTTTGAAGTGTGGTGTTGGAGAAGACTCTTGAGAGTCCCTTGGACTGCAAGGAGACCCAACCAGTCCATTCTAAAGGAGATCAGTCCTGGGTGTTCTTTGGAAGGATTGATGCTAAAGCTGAAACTCCAATACTTTGGCCACCTCACGTGAAGAGTTGACTCACTGGAAAAGACTCTGATGCTGGGAGGGATTTGGGGCAGGAGGAGAAGGCTGGATGGCATCACTGACTCGATGGACAAGAGTTTGGGTGAACTCCGGGAGTTGGTGATGGACAGGCAGGCCTGGCGTGCTCCGATTCATGGGGTCGCGTAGAGTGGGACACGACTAAGCGACTGAACTGAACTGCTGTATAGCAGAGGGAGTCCAGTCTGGCATTCTATAGTGACCTGGAGGAGGGTATTGGGAAATGAGAGGGAGCCTCAAGAGGGAGGGGACCCATGTATAATTACAGCTGATGCATGTTGTTATATGGCAAAAAAAAAAAAAAAAATTCAACAAATTCAAAAAAAAAGCAGAGTTGTTTTTGAAAGTATGATATTTTTAAGTGCTTAATTTTCTTAGCAAATGAGTCAACATTCTTCCTTGTTCTAGCAAACATACAAATTCCTTAAAAAAAAAAAAAAATCCTATAAACATACTCAACTTCCACTACTGGTTATCTGAAAACCAGATCCAGTTTACCTTCAGAGAGGCTCAGACCAGCTGGAGCCAAATAGAACCACTAAGACTATACTATCAGAGCCTCCTGAATCCAAGATGGCCGCCAGAAGTCAGCCACAGGGTACCAGATACCCTAGAGAAGAGCTTGGCATGTTTGTGGATAAAACCAACCTGGGCAGGGGGTACTCACCAGTTATTTATAAGTTGAACTCCCATAGACTAGCCCTTTAGGAGCCTAATTTTTCAATCACACAAAATAGGGCTAAACATACAGTACTTTTCTTATCTGCTTCCAGATTTTAAGTGAGACTGAAGTGGGATGATACAGGTAAAGTGACGTCTTTAAATTACAAAACCCCAAATGCTAACTATTTCTATAGAATCAACTGTTAGCATCAACACCAACAGGAAAAACTCACATCTTCTTTAATCTCCCCATCCCTTTGGTGTTTTTAGTCACTAAGTCATATCTTACTCTTCTGCGACCCTGTAGACTGTAGCCTGTCAGGCTCCTCTGTCCATGGGATTCTCCAGGCAAGAATACTGGAGTAGGTTGCCATTGCCTTCAGCAGGGGATCTTCCTGACTCAGGGATCAAACTTGTCTCTCCTGCATTGGCAGGTTAATTCTTTATCACTGAGCCACCAGGGAAGCCCTCCTATCCCTCTGGTATGAAGTCACTCAGTCATGTCTGACTCTTTGTAACCCTGTGGACTGTAGCCCACCAGGCTCCTCTGTCCATGGGATTTTCCAAGCAAGAGTACTGGAGTGGGTTGCCATTTCCTTCTCCAAGGGATATTCCTGACCCAGGAATCAAATCCAGGTCTCCCTCATTGTAGACAGACGCTTCACCATATAAGCCACTAAGGAAGTCCAAGCAATAGATACCTAAGAACAAATGCACACCCCTTTAGTGAGTGTTTTTGATGAAGTTGATTTTATACCATAATTTAATAATAAAATAATAGCAACCGTAATAAAAACATTAAAGATGTAGAGTTTACAAGTACTTTCATGAAGTACATAATAACCATTATAACCCACAACCCATGAAAAAGTCCACTATTATCAGCATTTGGTTGTATAGTCGAGAGCACTGACATCCAACCCATTTCTAGAAAATTGCTTCAGAAAGCTGAGTAAGAATTGGAACCAAATCTCCTTGTCTTTCATCTGTCCCACACAGTCTAAATGTGATGTGATAATTTTTAATTACATTTCACTGGTTCGATGGGGAGGAAAGAAACCCTTTCTCAGCAATATTTGGAAGAATCTGAACACAGCATTCTGTGTTCAGTATTCCAAGGACATCCTGATGGTTTGTAAGTCTCAGCCATACAAGGGGCCAAGGGCGGATAGACTGGTGCAGCTAGAATTTCCCAGGACCACCCCAACCCGGCTCCCACTCCATGCATCACTTCACCTTCCTGTATCTAGTTCCTTCCAAGTCTACATATGAATTATCTCCTCTCAGAACTTAGTGCATACTCAGTAAATGCTTGTTGACTAAATCTGGCATTTTGAGGGTAAGGGTAATTGCAAACATTTTTTCCTATGCTTTTGTTATACTTCAGAAGAAAGAGAAATCACTTAAAGAAAACCTGATGTGCGAGGCTCATTTGTGCCTTTGAGGCTAATTTTTTCATCAGCAAAGCAAGGATAATAGCACATGATGGTGGGAGCTTTGCACAGAGAGTGTGAAGGATGAGACAAACATTAGCACCATTGTTCTCCTTGGTCTTTTGTCTCATTATCTCCGAGCTGTTAGGTGAGTTTTTCCTTAAGGAAGGAAAAAAGAGAGAAGTCTCCCAATTGCCAAGACAGAATGCATTCCTTTAAGCCTTGTTATTGGAGAATGCAATCCTGATTCGCGTTATCAGGAGCAAAACAGCGCAAACGGAAACGGTTTTCTTTGATCATTCAATTCATCACAATGTTCCCTCAAAGGAAAAAAGTCAATAATAATGTTCAAATGCTGCAATTGCACAGAAGGAAAATACATGAGTTCCTCTGCTTTTTATTCCTTTAAGTAGAGCATTCGGCTCCTGAAAATTGACCTTTCTTTTCCAACTTCTACTTTGACAAGCATCCTCAAGATGGACGGAAGTAATCACATAAGACCCTGTTTTCAGTCTCTTTGTGCCTTTATTTTAAAGCAGACAGGGAGCTGGAAGACCTGAAGTTTACATTCATTCAAAGGTGTAAGAAGGCAGATATTTTATTTAGAGACCCATGGGAAAGACAGAGGTGTGATGTTTAACAGAGCAGAGAAAAAGAGAACAAGTAATCCCAGGTCAGTAGTTCTCTGAATGGTCAGATGGACACGATTCACACCAAAGCACATGAGAATCCACACTTAAGGGCAGATGCGGTGTCTTTGACAGGAGAACCATTGCTCTTTTAAGCTTTATTGAGGTATATGTGACAAATGGGAATTGTTTTGTACAACTTGATGTTTTCATATGTGTCACATATGTAATGCATTGTGAAATGATCACCACGGTCAAGCTGATGATGAACGTCACATTCTATTTTTCTCTTCCTTTCTTTCTTTCTCTTTCTTTCTTTCCTCCCTCCCTTCCTTCCTTCCTCGCTCCCTCCTATTCTTTCTTTCTATGGTGAGAACACTGAAGACCTACTTTCCTAACAAATTTCAAGTACATAACACAGTATTGCTAACCACAGTCACCCTGCTGGACCTCAGCTTCCAGAATTTATTCATCCTGAATAACTGAATCTTTGTACCCTGTGACCAGCATCTCCCTGACCCCAGCCTCTGGCAGCCACCTCTTTCTCCGTGCTTCCATGAGTTCAGCATTTTCAGATTCCACATATAACTGAGATCATGCAGTATTCATCTTTCTGGGTCTGATTTATCCTACCTAGAATTATGTTCTCCAGGATCATCCATGTTGCTGCAAAAAAAGCAGGATTGCTTTCTTTTTTAAGGCTGAATTACTAATATAAATACCTCACGTTTTCTCCATCCATTCATCCTTTGAAGCAGCATGACCTCTACTGACCTCTGCCCAGCTGTGACTCCAGCCTACCCACACTAGACAGACTACATTTCTTAAAGGGAAAAACTCTACTCCTGACATAAAGTCTGAGTCCCGATTCGACTCCTACTAATTATTGACTGTGTGGACTTGGCCATCAGTGACTCCCTCATTGGAATAGGGTCAGTACCTTCCTAAGAAGGCTATTAAAATCACTATAGGAGAAATGCAGATAAAGTTCTTAGAACAGGACCCTGCAGATAGTGAGTTCTCGGCAGGGTGGAGGCTGGGTGAGGAAAGTGACTACTGTCTATCCGATGGTTGGGTTTCCTGACTTCTTCACCTTTGTGCCACCTGCCTCGTTATCTACATCCTGGAGCCAAGCCTGGTGCTTGTCAGTGTTAGTCATTACGGCGACGGTGAGGTTTCTCTCACAGCCCTCTGCATCCCAGACCCACAGCAGGTGTCCACGTTATGCTTAGCACTTTGGGAAGGAAGACAAGGATAGTAATACCCAGTCTCTTTATTCTTAAAAAAAATATGACATTTAGAGTGCTGACAGGTCCCAGATGTCAGGGTGCATAAGAACCTAGGGAGAGATGCAGGTTCTCAGGTCCCTTAGGGATTTTTTTCTCACTAAGTAAAGCTAAGTTGGGGCTCTGGGACATTCTGACTAGCTTCTGGGTGATTCTTACCCAGGTGTGTCAGCAAGAAACACTGGTGTTTAAAAAAAGATTTAGTGCTGAGCCCAGCGTGCAGTAAGTCCACAGGAGGGGCCGTTGCTGTGATTATTACTCTGTATCAGTTATCAATCGTAACATGATGGAACATGACGAACCATCCCCCAAATCCAACTGCTCAAAACAACGAACATTTATTTACTCAGTAGAATATATATATGTGCCATTTATTTAATTGGTTTAAAAACCAGTTTAGGGACTTCCCTGGTGGTCCTACACTTCCATTGCAGGGTTCAGTCCCTGACTAGGGAACTAAGATTCTGCATGCCATGTGGCCCAAAAATAAAAACACAAACAAGAATTTAAAAACACAGCTTTAAAATAGGTAAATAATTACCAGTGTAGCTGGTTTTCCCAATTCTAAGTGACCTTGAGGGAATAAGATTTTGTGCCATTCATTCATTAGTTCTATAGCTTACAAACTTTAAGATAAAGATGTTTTAAAATTCCAAATTATATATTAATTAAATAATAATCAGATTTAGAATTTCTTTGGTTTGGGGATGTATGTATCATTGGTCATTCTCAGATTAGCATATACATTCCTCATTTGGCTAATTAATACAGATTTGAAATGGCAGATAGCAAAAAGAAGAGACAGTCTATAAAATTTTTTATAAATAGTATAATTTGTATATGATTATATGAAATGTTCACAATTCTTGTTATTCCTTAACTGCATAATGAAGACCAGAATTTTAGCTAAAATGAAGTAGGAAGATTTTTATTAGAAATATAAATTTCTCCAGAAAAAAATACAATGTTTACTTTTTTAGCATCTATTTTAACTTTTGGCAAGGAAAGTGTTTTAGACCTAGAGAGGGCTTAGAAAAGAACCTGCCTAGCAGGTTGCAAGTTACTGCAGGCATAAAAAGTATAAGGGAAAAGGTGCGTTCCTATTTTTGGACCCTATGCCATCTGAACTGACTTTCTTCAGCAAAGATTCTTGACGCCTATTTAAATTTTAAATAAAATGAAGTTTCCTTTTGCCATTCTTTTCACTTCTACCATGCCATTAAAACCTCGAGTAATAGTTAAAACCATCTCCTGATTGGAAGGATCTAATTTGTAATATAATCTGTGAGGAAGGCTGTGCAGAGCAAAGACAGTGCAAAACAAAATTGAGCCTTCTTAAAAACACAATCATCTAAACCTTTTAAAGCGTTTAAAGAAGTCCATATAACACGGGCCACAGAAATGCCATTAACTTGATCTGTGACAAATAGGCATGTCTTCAGAAAATGGGGATGCAAGTCTCATTACAAGTACAGATCAGAGAGATCCCGGCCAGCACTTCCTACTGGAACACTAGACGACTTTTATGCTTCATTATTTATTCACCGCAAGCAGGGGATGGAGAGAGAGCTGGCCTCACCTTGGACCTCAGACAGCTTGGAATGTCAGGGAAGTGTTATGGTTTCATTAACGAGGGATAAAGAATTACAGATTACTTCCGCTCCTAATACAGAGAAAGTAAAAGATCAATAGCATAGATGTGTAAAAGAAAAAGGAGTTAAAACCCCATAGTTTATTTTCATGATGCTTAAGGCCAAGCCATTTAAATAAAAAAGCACTCCCTCTGGTCCCTTCCAATCTATTTTACAGAATCTATTTTTCCACATACATTCTGAGTGTGAAATACTGGGTTCCCAGCTCTGGGCTTACGTAGGAGAAACGACTCTGGGCTGAGAACAGAGGAACTTCTCACATGAGAACATCCTTCGCCAGGGCACCAACTATCCTAGCTCCTTCAAAGACCATCTTGGAATTTTCGTGGAACACTTGATTTCAAACATGAGGGAATTTTAACCATCCATTCTTTAAATATCTTTTTTAATAGGATATGATATTTAATCCAACTTTTTTAGATTTCTCATTTTACAAATTTGTAGACAATTAAATTACTTTCTTTATTTTTAAAAATGATACTTAGGTAAGCTGATGCTTTATCAAAAATGTGTTCAAGTTATACCACCATTAACTTTGGAGAGCAATGCACTGTGCAGAAACATCTCTAACCCAGAGCTGACATGCATATAACAGAAAATATTGAGATCAATGAAAGGGACAGACCTTTCCCATGCACTCCTGCCCCAACATGAGCATAACCTCCCCCACTGTCCACATAGCCCAGAGTGGACATTAGTTGCAGCTGATGAACATACATCAACACATCATTTGCCTGAAGTCCATCATTTACAAAGCAGTTCACTCTTGGCATTGTACAGTCTATAGATTTGGGCAAAATATAATGGCATTTCTTCTCCATCGTGGGCTTCCACGGGTAAAGAATCTCAGTGGTAAAGAATCTGCCTGCCAATGCAGGAGATGCAGGTTCGATCCCTGGGTTGGGACAATCCCCTGGAGTAGGAAATGGCAACTCACTCCAGTATTCTTGCCTGGAGAACTCCATGGACAGAGAGACTGGTGGGGTATGGTCCAAGGAGGCACAAAGAGTCGGACATGACTGAGCACACACGCATCCTTGCATTTACCATTATAGTATTATACAGTGTAGTTTTATTGCCTTAAAATTTCCCTATGCTCCACTCATTTATCCTAGCAACTCTGGGCAACCTATTATCTCCATAGTTTTGCCTTTTCCAGGATGTCATATATTTGGAATCTATACAGTCTTCTAGGATTGGTTTCTTTCACTTAGTTATATGCATTTAAAGTCCCTCTGTGTCTTTTCATAGCTTGATGGCTCATTTCTTTTTAGTGATGAATGATATTACATTGTCTGGATGTACCACAGTTTATGTATCTATTCACCTACTGAACAAGATCTTGGTTGCTTCCAAGTGTTGGCATTTATGAAGAAAGCTGCTGTAAACATCCCAATGCAGGCTTAATTTATGCAGACATAAATTTTCAACTCCTTTGGGTAAATATCAAGAAGTGTGATTGCTGGATCCTACGGTAAGAGTGGAGAAGGAAATGGCAACCCACTCTAGTATTCTTGCCTGGAGAGTCCCATGGACCGAGGGGCCTGATGGGCTACAGTCCATAGGGTGGCAGAGTCGGAAACGACTGAGCGCAGATGCATAGTGTAACACAGTATTTTGTAGATGTGAGTAAAAGAAACAAAAGAGCATTTAATCTATGATTCCAATTACACGAAGTTTTAAATAATGTAAAACTAACGTGTGATGACAGAGTGTGGTTTCGGTGATGGGTACTGACTGGGACGGTATGAGAGCCATCCAGGGTGCTGAAAACACTGTGTTTTATCTGAGTGGAGGCTGTATGGGTGCAGACATATGTTATGCAACCATTGAGCTTAGATTTGTGTGCTTAATTGTAGTTACAACTCAATTTTTTTTAATCTAAAATGGAAAATAAAGGAATGAAAATGCAAGTCATACCCTTGATAGCATTTCTCACCAGTCAGAAGTTTACAGACTTGACCACCTGCTACTGACAAGCCTGTGAGGAAAGAGCTGTACCCACAGATCCCAGCAGGAGTGCAGAATGACTGGACAGCTGTGAAGGCAAGCCAGCAACGTCCATCATGATTACAACTACACGCACATTTCCCTTTCGCCCAGGCACCCCACTCCTGGGAGTGCATCACCTGTGAAATGGTGTGTGGGTAAGGTCATTTATTGCTGTATTGTTAGTTATAACCAGAAAAGGCCTGGGGACGTCCCAAATGTCCATCTGAGAGGAAAATGGTTAATCACATCCTGAGGGCTCAGCAGAACAGAATAATATTCAGCTGAAAAAGAGGCTGAGAAGCTCCCTGTACAGGCCCTGCAGAAGAAATAGTCGAGTGCAAAGAGCAAGGTCCCAAGCAGAATGTATGAGCATGCTACTTAAGAAAAAGAAAGTAAGCAGGTACACGTTGCTATATTGGAAATGCACAACCAACAAGGACCTACTGCAGAGCACAGGGAACTCTGCTCAGTGTTATGTGGCAGCCTGGATGGGAGGGGAGTGCAGGGAGAATGGTTACATGTATATGTATGGCTGAGTCCCTTCACTGCTCACCCGAAACTATCACAACATTGTTAACTGGCCATACTCCAATACAAAATAAACAGTTCAACTTAGAAAAAGGATACATTTTCCTATTGCTTTATTTGCAGACAGAAACACAGAACAACATAAGAACAGGACTGCCTGCATGAAGAGAGGAGGGTAAAGGGCAGAGGTGAGAACAAGACATTATTCTGATCTTCAAAGCATGTGTTTGGGTTTCCTATTCAAATAACTATGTTTAAATGACATTTTTAAATGACACTAGTTCAGATAGATCCCTGTCTTGTATCATACCCCTCAAAACTCAAACTTGTAGAAAGAGAACTTTAAACTTGAAAATGAAATATAGAACATTTTTATAAATCAGAACAAGAAAGGATTTCTTTAAGATACAGAGAAACAAATCAAATATGAAGGAAAATGCTGCATTAAATTTAAAACATATACAGGAAAAAGACATCATAAATAAATTGAAAAGAAAACCACAGACTGTGGGACGATATTTGCCATGTGAATGGACTACAATGTATTTTTATAAAGAGTTCCTTAAAGCTCCATCAAACCAACAAGAGGTAAACAATCCAAGAGGAAAACATGCAAAAAATATGAGCAAGCAATTCAGAAGGAAAGAAACACAGGGAGAAAGGACCAATAAACAGAGGGAGAAAAAAGATAATAGTGCCCAATAACACAGGGAATGCAAGCTAAAACAAAAAATGAGACACAGAAGACATCTGTCAAAGAGGCAAACATTTTAAATATGATAGTGCAAATGTTGATTAGGAGAAAACGGAGTTCTTGGACTTTGAGAAATGAAACCTATGACTTGGGCAACTTGATACATCTGGCCAAGTTCAAGTTGCACATAACTTCTGGTCCAACAATTCCTCTTCTAAGGACCTAACTGAGAAGAATTCCCACATGTGCATACAGAGGCTCCTCCCTCTAAAAAGTAAAAATGACCCCCCAAAATGACTTAACTACAGCTCAGCATGGGAATGAATGAATAAACTATGGTTTATCCATTCAATGAAACACTGCACAATCGTAAAATCAATGTTCTATAACTACAAGTATCAACACGGGTTAGTCTTGAAGACATTTGGGGATCAGAAAAGCAAATGCAAGTTGTTAAGGAACATGTACAATAGGGCAGCATTTACATGAAAATTTCAAGCATACACATTGATAAGAAATCTATGGGGCACATAAATATGGGATAAATTTAGCAAATAATTTAAGTAGGCTTAACACAAAAGAGCTTGGAAATAGTAGTTGCTCTTGGAGGAAAGCAACCCATTCAACCATTACATACTAAGGGGGCTTCCCTGGCCATCCAGTGGTTAAGACCTCAATCTTCTACTCCTCCTGTGCAGGGGGCACAGAGCAGGTCCCTGGTCGGGGAACTAAGATTCCACATGCCATGCAGTGCAGTCAAAAGGCAATTTTTTTTGAATTATGTATTAAGGACTCACTCTGTGTGAGACATACAGATATAAGTGAAGCCATGGTGAACAAGACCAATTTTCAAATTTTATATTCCGGGCCAGGGCATGTGAGTGAGACAGACAATAAGCCAATAAACACCCAGTGATCTCGGTTGTTTAGGAGCACGGGGGAGGGGAACCACGGCCGAGAGTGGCTGCTCTAACTGGCATCAGCAGCTGGGAGTGACGTGGTTAAGTGGACTAGACTTCTGCACGGTGTGTCCTGCAGAGCTAATGAGTGACGCAGCACCACCGAGCCTTCTCTCACCCCAGGGTCAGCAATCGCACCCTGTAGCCGTGCTCATGACCCCTGTAGACCCCGCACGGAAGCGCCTGAAGCCTGTCTGTAAACCGTCTTTGCTTTACTCCAGCATTCACAAGGAGAGGGGCGCGTAGCCAGCACAAGGGCTCACGTGCCACCCAGCCTGGTTTCTAGTTTAGCGTTCTTGAGTCAGATACATGACTTGGGTCGGATACAGAATAGGACTTGCTCGTTGGGCTGCTGTCAGAACGCTGGTGCTGGAAGCTCTCAGAACATCACAGAAAAGCAGAAGAGAAAAAGGATGCTCCTATTTGGAAGGTTTGCCCCTATGACATCGTCTCCATGTGGAAAGCGAAGCAGTTGGAGCTGAAGTGCCAGGAGTGGGCTCTAGAAAGCTTGGGTCTCTTCTCCACTCCCCAAGTTGCTCCACATGGCTGGTCCTGAGGTCAGGGAAGAATGTAAAATCTCAGCTCAGTCTATGCCTTCCTGAGTTCTGGTCCTCAGACCAGAGGAGGTTTCTGGAGGTTGGCATTAAAGACCTTG
The DNA here is from genome assembly GCF_032405125.1 of Capricornis sumatraensis. Classification (NCBI taxonomy): domain Eukaryota; kingdom Metazoa; phylum Chordata; class Mammalia; order Artiodactyla; family Bovidae; genus Capricornis; species Capricornis sumatraensis. Next base: position 7,019,554 of record NC_091089.1, on the reverse strand, counting down.
GGTGTTGCTGCTTAAAAGTCAGAGCACTTGTCAGAGATTCCCCACCAGCACCACCCGCCTCAAGCCATTACTTCAAATCTCTAAAAACCAGCCAGTTTAGCAACCCTGGGAGGCAGCCCCAGGTTAACCACTTGCTGTGGGCGGATGCATCAAAAATGAATCCAGGGCAGCCTTCTCTGTTGTTCGTGGGATGCGAATGGAGAAATGTGACCATAGTGCGGGGTTGTGAGCAACACAACAGAGGGAAGAGACCCCTGAGACCATGGGGCCAAGGTGATCCTTCAAGGATGGGCTTTGCAGCCAAGAATCTGGAGGAAATCTTTCTGGTCCCATTGTCAAGTCACAACGTGCATGTTAAAAGCTGCACTTTCCTTAAACCTGGCACAGCTGCACAGCAAATCCTGTCTTTATTGCATCCTGTCTGCAGACTTCCACATTCCTCAGAATTTCGGATTCTGCAAAATGCTGATTCAGTCCATTTTTTCTCAGGATATTGTCAGAGTTCCTTGAAAATAGTCATTTCCTGACTAACTAATGTAAAAATAAGACTTGGCAAAGGTAAAATATGGCAGCAAAGATACTGGAAATGAGTCTGCAACAGATTCTCGTCCTGTTCCAGCTCAGGCAGGGCTGGTCCAGCGCGTGCTCAGTGTTTTCTGTGTCTGAGGTGACGCCTCCCTCTTCACTAGAATGGCCAGGTCATGGCGGGGCTGCTCCACGGAGACCCCTTGGATTAGAAGAAAGGCTTCCGCAAGTGCTACTCTCAGGAGAATGCAAGAAACTGCAGAGGGGGCTTGGGACTCAAACTTCCAGTTCTGAAGCATCAGAACAGAATCTCTCAGGCAAAGGAGGAGGGTGGCCTGGCAAAGACAGCAGGGAGGGGAGAGACAGAAGCCTCCTGGGGGACTACACGTGCTTGTGGGGAAGGCTCAGGTGGGAGGCGGCCACCGCATGTGGCCCCTCACACCTGCCCTCACCCACCTGTCCTGACTCACCTGTCTTCACCCACCTGTCCTCACTAACCTGTCCTGAATCACCTGTCCTCTCGCACCTGCCCTCACCCACATGTTCTGACTCACCTGTCCTCACCCACATGCCCTCATTCACCTGTTCTCACCTGCCCTCGCACCTGCCCTCACCCACATGTTCTGACTCACCTGTCCTGACTCACCTGCCCTCACACACCTGTCCTGACTCACCTGTCCTCACCCACCTGTCCTCACCCACCTGCCCTCACACACCTGTCCTCACACAGCCCTGGTGAACTCACCTGAGTTCTCGATTGAGGGGGACACTACAACAGGAAATGCAGGCTCAGCCTCCTTTGTGAGAACATGAAAACCAACATTAGGGAGTAGGGGTACTCAGGGTTTGAGTTGCAGAAAGGCCCCCTCGGCTATTCACATCAGCCACTTTGTCCCCAGGAGGTCCTGGGAGAGGAGCAATCGCCAGCCTGTGAGCACTATAGCCTGGGATGATTGTCAAGTGGACTCAGTCCCCCCACCCCCTAAGCAGCTCACCCTTGGGAGCTCTTCTAAGCAGGATCTTAGTCTATTAAGCTGCACCTGGAGCCTTCGAGGAAGTCATCCTGTCTTTATTTCCATAACAGAAGAGAAAGCACCTACATCACAGTCCTTCAGCCAATAGGAAATAGCTGCTCATTCATATCTTTTTTTTCAAGCAGCTTCTTTTTAAAAGAAGTCAGGTGAAGAAACTTGTTCAGATCAACAGCAAGGGAGTAACACGGATCAATAAATGAGTTTTCTGTGACGGTGGTAGACATGGCTGCTTCGAGTCACCAGCATCTCAAAGTGTTTACTTTACATGAAGTGTTTACCAGGCACAGAAGATTTGAAATAGACCAGGAAATAGTTTACAACTACAAAAACGCTACTACTTACATAGAAGGAAGAATTTCATCAAATTATGCTTTTCTAAACTTGAAGTGTCCTTGGAGACACGATAAACCAGTGAGAAAGAAAACACATGAGAATATCCACTGGAGAAAAAGCAAAAACAAGCAAACTAATCTGCAGGAAGCCCCACTGACTTGGGTCAACTGAAAAGCTGGAACTAATTAGTGAAGGGCTGAAATAGAGAACCTCACCTAAGAATATTTTCTTTAATGTTTCCTTGGAAGCACACACGGACCTGCAGCTGCCAATAGCCAACATGCAGCCCAGGTGACAAAGATCCCCAGCAGTTCTTAATTTTGGATGAATGAGGACCCAAGTGAATGAATTGGTCTGGACAGCGTCAGGACCTCCGATTATGTGAGTCTGGTGTGAAACCAAAGCTGAGAACAAACAGATGTATTACAGGCTGCCTGGGAAGCCTCCGAGGTTCGCAGTGAGCTGGCTGTCAGCTCACCCCAGTACACCACTGGCACCAGGCTTCTCTGCGGCTGTGGTCACAAGCCAAGCAGGTCCACCATCGTTCACGCCCCTCCCCTCACGTTGCCAAGCTTGCCTTCGCCTGCAGCTTAGCACGGGTGCACTTTGAACCACTGGGACCTGCCTACACAGCAGGGCTCCCCCATCACACAATCCTCCCCATACGTGACCCGGCTCTAGAACACCAACCTGAAGACCACTTTCCCCTTGTCTTTTCCCAGAAAGCAGAGCTTAGAGATCAACTCCAGCCCAAGAACTGTTTGGAGACATGTGATTTCAACAGAAGTGGGGAACCAGAAAGAAAGAAAACTAACAGGCAGGTATGCGTTGGACTGTTCACCATTGTGGACAGGAGCTCAGTCTAGCTGGGACACCCGGACAAGTGGTATCTCAGAATCATCAGAACAGGAGAAGGTTTCTGCACCAGCTCACACTTCAGTTGTCAACTGTGATCCAACAGGTGTGAACGCCTCACTCTGGCGCATTTGTACCTGAGTCCAGCTGTGATCCAAGAAGCCATTACCTAGACCAACGCCATGAAGTTTTTCCCTGTGTTTTCTTAGGAATTGTATAGATTCAGGTCTTATACTGAAATCTTTAATTCATGTCTGAGTTGATTTTTGTGTATGATATTAGATGAGGGTTCAATTTCGGTTTTTTGGATGTGGACATCCAGTTCTCTCAACACTGTTTGTTGACGACTGATGAGAATTCTTGAAGGCGAGCAAGCTGACTTCTTCTGGCCTTCACATACATCTGTTAATCAGCAACCTTACACTCTGAGAATACACAAAAATCAAACCAGGAAGTAGTCAGGGCTTATTACACACAAAATACTGCCCATGAAAGAACAGTAGAGACCAATTAGAAATAAGTGTTTTAAAAAATAAAGAACATAGAGAAACTCAAGGTCAAAGAGTGAAGGACAAAACCACCCAATCAGATGAAGAGGTGACCATGAAGGTTATGACCAGCATAACATCAGGCAGTCAGACAAATATCAGGCAGACAGACAATATCTGTCTTTATTGCCAAAGTCGCAGGGCCACAGTGTGTCTGCACGGAGTGCAGCCTGCAATTCACAAGGGGCCATGCAGTTTAGAACCTATTTTCCTTTGCTTTCATATTTCCTCCCATTTCCACTACAAAAGAGTAGGCACCTTGGGGGGGAAAAAAAAGACTGATTTCCCTGGTGAGTGATTTCAGGTTCTTTGGTAAATACAGATGCTCTGTCCCTGTTACAGAAAGCAGTTCCATTTGCCCCCTCTGTCGTCTGCAAATACCTTGCTCTTCTGCTCTTCAGGGTGTTCTGGCATAAAGGAGTATTTAAATAAACGCTTCTATTGCTATTAGGATGTGAAGCAATAAACAACAGCTGTGGTTACTTAAAGCTGAAGTAGAACTGAATCAGTTTAATTAATCACTAAAGACATTTACTGCGAGTAGGCTGCAGAGGTGAAGCTATGATTGTGATTATACAAAACAGGGGAAACCAGACAATACTGCTCTGAACTTCCTTGGGAGCGCTTTGAAAATACAGAAACATCAGCCCCTCTCATTTGTCCTGGGAACTTACTATACATATCCAGGATACATTTACTGAACTCAACAATGTTCACTGGGTATGAAAGTATACAAATCCTAAGACTTTAGGATAGACTTTAGAGTAGAGCTTTTCTGACTCCATAATTCAAAATGAAGAGGAGAAATGAGTCTTCATAGAAAAGATTTCGAGAAAAATTGTGATGGCTTGTTAAACAGATAGAAGATGAGGAAGAGAGGAAAGGGACTCTCGCTGTCACGATTTCTTTAGAGAAAGTATCTCACAAAAAGAACCCATTTTGAGTCTTGGTCTTAGAGCTATGATTGCCAGATAAACTTGAATATCAATGAGGGGAAAGAGTTATTTGCTGTTTATCTGAAATTCAAACCTAACTGGGCATTCCATACTTTTTTTTTACCCAAGACCAAACCAGCCAATCCTAAAGGAAATCAATTCTGAATATTCATTGGAAGGACTGATGCCGAAGCTGGAGCTCCAATACTTTGGCCACCTGATGCGAAGAGCTGACTCACTGGAAAAGACCCTGATTCTGGGAAAGATTGAAGGCAGGAGGAAAAGGGGATGCCAGAGGATGAGAAAGCTGGATGGCATCACTGACTCGATGGATATGAGTTTGAGCAAGCTCTGGGAGATGGCAAAGGACAGGGAAGCCTGGCATACTGCAGTCCGTGGGGTTGCAGAGTGGGACATAACTGAACAACAGCCAATTTAGAGTCACTTATCTCAGTGAATGACACTTCCAAGAACGGAACCGGTTTACTGAAAGAGCTGGTACAGAGCTGAAGTATTTTGGACAGTTCCAAAAATAACACCTACTGAAAACCACAAAAAGAGAAATATTCCTTGTCTGGGGGTGGAGTCAGAGCTTCCCCTTGAGCAGCAAGTGAAGAGATGCTGCTGGGACTCCCAGACCCGAGTGTCTCCCCTGGAGGGGTGGCGGGGGTGAGGGCGTGGCGGGGGTGAGGGGGTGGGGGCACTGATGGGGTCGGCAGGGTGGTCACCTCCCGATCGAGGGGACAGGGGAGAGTTTTCTTCTTGTTCCTGGACCTCACCCTCTAAGCTCCGCAAAACACAACCTAAAGGCAAAACATTAGACCGTGTGGTCATAGGCCCTACTGGAGAAACGTAGGGAAAGAGAAAAAGAACCTGAGCCTCGGTGGGGGGCGCACACGAGCTGAGAAGGAGAAAGGAGGCGGGCGTCACAGGAGACGCGGACCCCCTCCCCACCCTGTGACATTTCAAAGGAAGGAAACGACCTGCAGAGAGGAGAGGAGGACAATGCTGTCCACTGAGTCAGGACAAGTTTGCTGGGAAGAACGTGCCGAGGATGTCAACTCTCCCACCTCTCTGGCCTCCTAAGAGGTAGAAAGCTTGAGGGTTAAGTCTGGTCTCTTAACTGGTCTCTTGGTTTCGGCAGAGGTTTGCAAGGAGACCCAGGCACCTCCACCTGAGAATCACAGGTAGTGATGGGGGTGATAAGCCAATGTCACATCTGGGATAAGTTAAGTCAGGGAAAGTCCCTCCCCGCCCCCACCCCCAACCACAGGGACTGAGAAAGGCTACGTGGAGACAAGGCAGCCAGAACCCACAGCAAAAGGCAGCCGGCGCCGATGGTTTTCTTTAATCAGCTCCTGCTTGAGGCAACTGCTGAACAAACGTCTGAAACAGGCTCCTAGGCCTTCCCTGGGTGTGGGAAGTACTCCTGCAGCCGCCACCTCAAGCCAGTGCCGCCCAGCACAACCAGCCATGGTCTCCTTCCGACACACTCTGCAGCCCACTGAATCCAAACGTGGTCAGTCAGCCAGGGCCCAAGGACACCGGCCCGAGCAGCCCACGGCAGCCCTCCACCCCTTCCCAGCCCTGGGAGAGCCCGGCTCCAGGTACGCAGAGTGGCTGAAACAACGAGCCTTCCTAGAGAGGAGCGGCAAGGGCGGACCAGGGAGGGGGTGGGGGGGGGGGGGTGGAAGGCCATGAAAAGAACTAAAGATGATAGCATGGCTTTATCTATCTAACGGAGGAAAAAAAAAACCCAAGAAACCAACATATAACAGAAAGTGTACCAAATGGCTGATTGAATATATCTTACATAGACAAAGTCAAAGTTACAGCGGGCTTATTATCCTTGACTTGTAATTCATCAAAGGGGCCATCCTTGACAAGTCTGGGAGTCTCCAGGCCTGTCCACTCCATAAGCAGGCAGCCTCCAGCCCCGGCTGCTACCAAGAGAGGCAGGGTCTCCACTCCTCCGCAGGACTGGGGAAGGGGAAGGACAGGCTGCCTGTCTCCCAGCAACCCAGAGGAAGCCCTGTGCAAACGCTGCACTCACTCAGCTGGTCACTCAGTGGGTCACTGGCGGGGCTCCAACCTGCTCGGTGCAAACTGCTCAGGAGGCACCACATCTGTGCCGTAGATTTGGGGGGAAAAATAGCAGAAGGAATTCTGAAAAATGATGGCAGCTGTCGCTGCAGAGTGAGAAAAGCCTGGTCTCCGCCCTGTCCCCTCCTTCCTTAATGCGGTCCTTACGGAGTCAGCCGTCTCACTGGGGCAGCCACGTTGCCCAGTCCTGTGTGCTCCTGGCCTGAAGAACTGCAGGTTTGCAAAACCACAACTTCCCAGAGTCTAACTCGGCCTGAAAGGTAGAGGAGGAGCAGAAACTTGGGAGCAGCTGGCAAGTTAGCTGAGAGCATCGCACCCACTCCAAGACCATCGCGGTCACCTTGGAGGGGTCAGCAAGTCCCCGTGTCCTTCGCACCAGATTGCAGCCGGGCCAGAGTCAATAAGCAGCAGAGTCAGCAACACGTCCTCACGGGGAGGCAGCAGTCGAAGCATCCATCATGTCTCTCTTCCAGGCTGTGCCAAGGAGGAGCCTCCGAGAGCTGGAACCGGCCTGCCCTGGCCTGGGCCCCCGGCCACCGCACGGCGGCCACTGTCCCCCTCCTGCGTCTCTGCGGAGCCGGGGCAGGTGGAGTGGGTGGACGCACCTTGAGGAGAAATGGGGAGCGGCCTGATGGAACGAAAGGAGAGAGCGATACAGAGGAATACAAATGGAGAGGAAAAGTGTATTTTCCCCCTTCCCCTAGGCTCCGTTTTCTGAAAATGACAGTTACCATTTCTGGTGTTTTTCCAGATTTTTCTATGCTCTCCAAGCATACACACATACATGTACCTATATAATTAATGGATCCTTACTTTTTATATAAATGATGCCACATCATACATATCAGTTTGCACTGTTTTTCACTTAATCGTTCTTGGACGCTGTTTGGGAATAATCAACATAAGGTTGATACACTAGAAAATATGACTCAAGGTTGGGCTTCCCTAGTGGCTCAGTGATCAAGTATCTGCCTTCAGTGAAGGAGATGCAGGTTCCATCCCTGGGTGGGGAATATCCCCTGGAGGAGAAGATGGCTACACACTCCAGTATTTTTGCCTGGGAAATCCCATGGACAGAGGAGCCCAGCAAGCTACAGTCCATGGTGTGGCAAAGAGTCAGACATGACTCAGTGACTAAACAACAACCCACATGAGTCAATATAATGAATCCCCCTGCATTCCCTGATATGGATATGCCCTCATTCATTTAATCAGTTCCTTAGTCAGGAACTTTAATCAGGTGAACATTTAGGTTGAGTCTTTGGTTCTTGCAAACAAGGCTGCAGTAAAAAAAAGGAACAAGAAGAAAGAAACTTCACACATATTCCTTTGAGTTTGTGTGCAAGCATGCAAGTTAAATTCCTAGCTCTGGACTGGCTGGATCAAAGGATATACATATTTTAAATGCTGCTGTATTTGCCAAATTGCTCTCCAAAGAGATCATAACTCTTCCTGTTTACCCATAATAATAGCTTAGCTCACCATCTAGGGGATGCCTCTTCTGCCGCCAATGCAAAGAGTATGTGTCAGTAAAATGTAAAATCGAAGCATCAGGAAAGCTCACGGTCAAAATGCTCGCCAATAGCACTTGGCTAAATTCCTGAATCGAAGCTGAGATCAGACAGGCTGCTTACAGAAGTAGTCTCAGACACAGTGTAACCTTTGGTAGGGGGCAGTAGGGCATGAGAGCATGGCACGTGGAGAACGGTCCTAGGGTTCAGTTTCAGAGCATCTCTGTCCCACCAGCTCTTGCAGAGACTTTGTGCTTTGTCTCTGCAGTTCCCGCCATGGGAGGGTGACCCAGTCACGCCGCCCCAATCAAGATGCTTGCTTAACGGGAGAACAATGCGATACATGGAATATGTACTGAGCATCACAAATACACATAGCTGCTCACTGTTTCCATTACCAGGGAGATAATATCCTACGTGGAAAGGTTTTACAGCCTGAAGTTTAAAACCAAATAGGGTAGCAATCTCATGGGGAAGGTTGCATTGGTACATATAATTGAAGACAAGAAAGAATTTTTTAAAAAACTTTTCTTTTTTTGCCTTCAGAAAAGTGAGAACTACCTTATATACAAAATAAAATAAAGAAAGAAAAATTAATAAATTCAATTTAATTCGATTCAATAATAAAACAACTCACACCTAAATTTGAGTCAAAAGTCTGTCTCCTCTTGATATGCTTAACTGGGAACGTAATTGATTTTCTGCTGGGCAGATAGGAAGCTGTCAAGCCAATCTTTCATTCCCAAGATCTCTACCAAAGTTGTCAGAAAAGGCAAACAGTCATTACTTTATCCACAGACTGATCAAGGGTCCCATTATTTATTTCTTCAATCATTTTGGAAGTTGAATGCAAATACTTTCTCACTTGCTCCATCTAGTGGATCATGTAGGCAATCGCGGCTCTGATTGCCCCCTTGAGGCAAAGCCCCAATACCAGTGAAAAAAATCTTTATCAGTGTTCTAATTAATGACAGCATTTGTTTCATTCTGATAAATATTTCATAACAAAACTTGCACGCTCAGGTTGAAATAATACCCACCATGAAGATGCATTTGTATTTCCCTTGGAGAGAAGAGAGATGTTGTCAAGATAGAAAGGGGAAAAAAAAGACTGCCTTCAGCTTGTGTGGTAACCAGAGCTCCCTAAAGAATCCATCAAGAGTGTCATCAGAAAATGAATATGTGATAGTTGGCATGGTAACCAGGGTATCAAGGCAGTTCTTTACTGTCCGTGTTCACATGTGTTAAGAATGCACATATCATCGTCCCAAGCAAGCAGGAAAATGCTAATTAATAAGCTGCCTTCTGAGTATTAGATACTCCATGACTCCCACTGTCCATGCCAGCTCTAAAGACGAAGGTGACGGGATAATTGCCCTGGTTTCTCATCTAATGATGTTATTATACTCGCTGTGATTCCACGACCAGTTGTGTCTGCCATTGTCTCCAAGCATCGCAGAATGGGGGGAGCTGGATAAACACAGGCAACATGCAAGAAGCAACAGGCTGCCTTCCACTCACAACTCCTGACACCGTGGATCACAAATGAGATGCAAGCTTTAAGCACCAAGCAATCAAGCCTGCACAGCAGGAGTCTAATGGTTCCCATAAATGGCAGTTTAATCAAATGCTTTATTCCTTCCTGGAGCCAGCTCAGCCGTGATTCACAAGCCACACTTCACCCGGTGGTATACTCTACTTGGTGCAGCAACATCTCTCTCCTGCCCACTCGAGGCAAGGTCCCCACCAACAGGGGCCTCCCCCACGCCCCCCGCCCAGGTGCTATTCTAAACGGAGGCTGAAGTCAGCCCCCAAATCACCACAACAGAAATGGGCCAAAAGATACCTTCCGCAGCTCAGTTTCTGACCGAGGAATTATGGCATCCGTAACACAGTCAAGTAAAATCAGTTCCAAGAGAAAATAGGCCTCGTTTCAGAATGATACAGACCGAAAGCTAAAGGGCTCTAGGAGTCTCATGGATCTCCCTAGTCGTGGATACTCACGGTTCTGTGATGCACCTTGGGGCCACTTACAGGACAGGACGGAGGAGGAGTTTTGTATGTTTGCTGAAACATTCCCGGATGTGCCTATATCAAACAGGAAAGAAGAAAAGTGGGTGTCAGAAGATTTTTTTTAGACATACACATGTAGGAAATGACCACATTGGTATTTTTTGTGTTATGAAAAAACTGGAAGTTCTGAGGCTTCATATAGCTAAGTGCACCCATTCTTAAGTAAAGTAATAAAATGCAAGAGACCATCACCCAGAAATGCTCTTGGGTCATAGTATGAGTTTTCTGGGGATGCCAAAACAAAGCAACACAGTCTGGGTGACTCGCGCAACAGACATTCATTTTATTACAAATATGGAGAATAGATCCAGGATCAAGGCTTCTGTGGGGTTGCTTTTTCCTAAGGTTTCTCCTTGGCTGCAGACAGGTACCTTCTCCTTGACTCCTCACATGGTTTTCCCTTCGTGTTCATCTGTGTTCCAATCTCCTTATAAGGACACCAGTCACAATGGATTAGGGCTGAAGGGGCTCAGAACACGCCACCCCAAAATACATCACTTGCTGTATAAGTTATTCTGAACTAAAGGCAATGGAGAACCAGTAGACAGAAAAAGCTCTTTAACTCCCCCTTACCTGCCTAAGATAAAGTACAAATTTCCCCTTTTTTAAAGGAGATTACCATCAGTTATCTGTAACAAGTTGAAAGCTACTTGCAGAGACAATTTTCTCATTGGAGAGACTTTTCTCTCCATAAAAAGACAAGAAAGAAAGTGAAGTCGCTTACTCATGTCTGACTCTCTGTTACCACATGGACTGCAGCCCACCAGGCTCCTCTGTCCATAGGATTTTCCAGGCAAGGATACTGGAGTGGGTAGCCGTTTCCTTCTCCAGGGAATCTTCCTGACCCTGGGATCGAACCCCGGTCTCCTGCATTGTAGGCAGATGCTTTACCGTCTGCGCCACCAGGGAAGTCCCAACTTTATCATAATTCCCTTCCCTCCTCGCCCCATCAGTTGCCTCCCCCCATAAACCCCCAGCCCGACTTCCTCTCCAGAACTTGGAGACAGAGCTTGAAGCTTATATCTCAGTCATCTGGTCACCCACCTCCTCAAGGCACATGTTTTTGTGAACCTCTCGTGTGCTCGCAAATATATAATTGTATTGCCTGTTTATCAACCTTCTGTCAGTTTAATTGGTAGACTGAACACAGAACCTAGAAGGGTGGAAGGAAGCTTTTTCCCTCCATTAGAGCAGGGACCCTCAGCCCCTGGAATCTAATGCATGATGATTGGAGTGGAGCTGATGCAATAATAATAGAAAAAAAGAGCACAACAGATGTAATAATACGCTTGAATCAGCTCCAAAGCATCTCCCACCCCTTCCGTGGAAAAATCGTCTTCCACGAAACCAGTTCTTGATTCTAAAAGTGTTGGGAATTTCTGCCCTAAAGGGCCTTCCCTAATGACCTTGTTTCACCTTGAAAGTGAAAGTGTGAGTCACTCAGTCATGTCTGACTCTTTGTGCCCCCTTGAACTGTAGCCCACCAGGCTCCTCTGCCCATGGGATTCTCCAGGAAAGAATACTGGAGTGGGAATCTTCTCCAGGGAATCTTCCCAACCCAGCAATCAAACCTGGGTCCCCTGCATTGCAGGCGGGTTCTTTACCATCGGAGCCACCAGGCTTGCCTTAATTACCCTTTAAAAGACCCTCTCTCCAAATACCGGTGCCTTCTGAGGGTCTGTGGGTTAGGACTTAAACGTACGGATTTGGGAAAGACACATTCTGCCCATCAGTTGATGATTTATGTGCCCTGGGACATGGGGGAAGCTGGCTGAAGAAATGGTGGGGAGAGGATTCCTCTCCAGTTACTGAGGGTACAACACAGGCCACCCTTCTCAAAGAGGGCCCCAGCAAGAAGCCTCGGGGGACTGGTTGGAGGGTGGCGGCCTCAGGGTGATCGAAGAAGGAGGATCAGAGCACGGTGTGATGGGCAGGATGTGGCTGGGAAGGGCGGGGCTCCAGAGACCGTCAGGGCCGAGGACCTCCTAAGACCCCAGGGGAGGGTGGCCCCTCTCTGCCAGCGGGACTGGACACATCCAGCTATACCTCCATCCCTTGTTGGGAAGACATAAGTAAGAACCAAATGTCCTCCCAACCCAGAAAGCCACTCCGCAAAGGGAGAAATGAATGAAAACACTCTTATCAATGAATGAACCTTAAACCAGAATGAGACGTGTGTCACAGGCAATCAGCTAAGAGGTTGTAAAGACAGAAAGAAATCTCACCTTTCATGTAGCCAAGCATCTACAGCCCTTTACAAACAGGCTCTCAAGGCAAACGGTGACTAGTCCTCAAGTAGAGGACTTCACAGTACTTTGTCCCATACAGTTCATCCCAGGTTTGCCTGGTAATTAGGGTGACTATCCGTGTTAGCTAAGTGTTTTATTCAGGGGAAAAGCAAACCTCTCATATCCTTAGGACAGGAGATGGTTTAGCAACTTGGAGAAAGGCCCCCACTACCGTTCTGCAGAGACTGGGAAATAGAGTATGTTATCTTCCTTGGTACCTGCAATTTCAAGAGATGGCTCCCAGTCCTTGAGAAAGAGAGTCCCGGGTCCTAAAGCTGGCTGAGAACTATCTCATCTACAAAAGGATTCATACACATTTCGGAGAGAGGAGAAAGTACTTACAGCTGCACATTTTCTAAGGTGTCTGATCTAAAAAGAGCATTAAGTCTCTTATTTCTAATTTGTACTTGTCCTCATGCTTCCCTGGTGGCTCAGTGGTAAAGAATCCGCCTGCTATGCAGGAGACTTCGTTCAGTCCCTGGATTGGGAAGATCCCCAGGAGGAGGGCAACACACTCCAGTATTCTTGCCTGGAGAATCCCATCGATGGAGGATAGGATCCTAGTCCACAGGATCGCACAGAGTCAGACACAACTGAAGCGACTTCGCGTGCACGCATCATGCCCTTAAACAAGGCTCTGCCCGGTCCCTCCAGGATAGAGTGTTGACGGAGCCTTCAGGGCTCAGCCTTGGCATGGATGCCGCACCCCAGGGCTGGAGGAGATGGGACAGATCAGCTTTGTCCCACTGGGGGTCAGCGACTCCCTCACACAGAGCTCTGGTGCATGGAGATGACAACACCTGTCTGCCACAGAAACTCGGGTGGAATGAGAGACTTGAACTGGTCAGTGACGGTTCTGCTGTTCAGAGAATGGCTGCAGTGGCTAAAGACCCAAGCCTTAGGCTGGTCCATCTCGGGATGCCACGTAAAGTGAAACGGAGGGCGATGGTCTGGGGTTTGTGAATCCTGGAGTCAACCTGGAGTCACAGGGCACAGCTGGGCCTTCAGCCAGTCTGCGCAGGGCTGCTCTCGGGGTCTGCAGGGCGCCCTCCACCATCACGTGCCTGTGCAACTCCTTCCTGACCAGGGGGAGCCAGAGCGAAAAGAAGAGACATCAGAGGTGGATAAACGAGCTGTGCTGAATCAGAGATATGCCAGCAAATTTGGAAAACTCACCAGTGGCCACAGGACTAAAAGGTCAGTTTTCATTCCAATCCCAAAGAAAGGCAATGCCAAAGGGTGCTCAAACTACCGCTCAATTGCACTCATCTCACACGCTAGTAAAGGAATGCTCAAAATTCTCCAAGCCAGGCTTCAGCAATACATGAACCCTGAACTTCCAGATGTTCAAGCTGGTTTTAGAAAAGGCAGAGGAACCAGAGATCAAATTGCCGACATCTGCTGGATCATCGAAAAAGCAAGCGAGCTCCAGAAAAACATCTATTTCTGCTTTGTTGACTATGCCAAAGCCTTTGACTGTGTGGATCACAATAAACTGTGGAAAATTCTGAAAGAGATGGGAATACCAGACCACCTGGCCTGCCTCTTGAGAAACCTGTATGCAGGTCAAGAAGCAACAGTTAGAACTAGACATAGAACAACAGATTGGTTTCAAATAGGAAAAGGAGTACGTCAAGGCTGCATATTGTCACCCTGCTTATTTAACTTATATGCAGAGTACATCATGAGAAACACTGGGCTGGATGAAGCACAAGCTGGAATCAAGAATGCTGGGAGAAATATCATTAACCTCAGATATGCAGATGACACCACCCTTATGGCAGAAAGTGAAGAAGAACTAAAGAGCCTCTTGATGAAAGTGAAAGGAGAGGGAAAAAGTTGGCTTAAAGCTCAACATTCAGAAAACTAAGATCATGGCATCTGGTCCCATCACTTCATGGCAAACAGATGGGGAAACAGTGGAAACAGTGGCTGACTTTATTTTTTCTGGGCTCCAAAATCACTGCAGATGGTGATTGCAGCCATGAAATTAAAAGACACTTACTCCTTGGAAGCAAAGTTATGACGAACCTAGATAACAAAGTAAAAAGCAGAGACATTACTTTGTCAGCAAAGGTCTGTCTGATCGAGGCTATGATTTTTCCAGTTGTCATGTATGGATGTGAGAGTTGGACTATAAAGAAAGCCAAGTGCTGAAGAATTGATGCTTTTGAACTGTGGTGTTGGAGAAGACTCTTGAGAGTCCCTTGGACTGCAAGGAGATCCAACCAGTCCATTCTAAAGGAGATCAATCCTGGGTATTCACTGGAAGGACTGATGCTAAAGCTGAAACTCCAGTACTTGGGCCACCTGATGCGAAGAGCTGACTCACTGGAAAAGACCCTGATGCTGGGAAGGATTGGGGGCAGGAGGAGAAGGGGACGACAGAGGATGAGATGGTTGGATGACATCACCGACTCAATGGACATGGGTTTGTGTGGACTCTGGGAGTTGGTGATGGACAGGGAGGCCTGGTGTGCTGTGGTTCATGGGGTCACAAAGAGTCAGACATAACTGAGTGACTGAAATGAACTGAACTGAACTGAACTGAATCAGAGATACTGGGTGGAGGAGGGATGAACTGGGAGTTGGTATTGACTCCCAATTCATATTGATATTGACATATATACCCTACTGTGTATAAAATGGATGACTAATGAGACCCTAATGTAGAGCCCAGGGAACTCTACTCAGTGTTCTGTGGTGACCTAAATGGGAAGGAAAACCAAAAAAGAGAGGATGTATGTTTAGCTGATTCACTTCGCCACAGAGTAGAATCTAATACAACAGTGTAAAGCAGCTATATTCAAATAAAAATTAATTTCAAAATATTGGGTGAGAATTATGTATTGTTTTCAGATTGAAGAGAACCTTCTGATGATTATAAACATAGCTTTCAACATAAGCTTGTTAAATACACACATTGGTGCTTAACACATGTCTTATTCTCCACACAGAAGCCCAGACCCCAAATACCTCTTTTAAAATGGTAATTGCCACTTCTCAAGGGTGTTTTGAATAGGAATCACAACATCCAATTTATCTGGTGAAAGGCATGAAAAATGTTTGGAAAAGGTCAGGTTGTAAGTTTCTAAGAACACAGAGCACACTGTTTGCTCAGGTTCCCCACATCTCCATGCGCTTGTCTTAGAACCTACTTGGTGTGCTGAGGCTAAGCCTTTGCAGAAGACCTTCCACAATGCCAGCTGGGGGTCCACTCACATGCAACCTCCTCAGCGGCTCTCCACGCACAGACCACACAGTCAGGGTTCTAGTGAATCTGGGCTTCCCTGGTGGCTCAACTGGTAAAGAGTCCGCCTGCAGTGTGGGAGACCTGGGTTCAATCCCTGGGTTGGGAAGATCCCCTGGAGAAGAGAAAGGCTAGCCACTCCAGTATTCTTGGGCTTTCCTTGTGACTCAGCTGGTAAAGAGTCCGCCTGCAATGCAGGAGACCTGGGTTTGATCCCTGGGTTGGGAAGATCCCCTGGAGAAGGGAAAGGCTACCCACTCCAGTATTCTGGCCTGGAGAATCCCATGGACTGTATAGACCATGGGATCGTGAAGAGTCGGACATGACTGAGTGAATCAGGATGACGGCACAAACCACGAGGTTCTTGGAAGGACTGAGTGAAAGTACATGAAATACTGTCTATTCTAGAAATGATGTGTGCTCAGTCATGTCCAACTTTTTGTGACCCTATGGACCGTAGCCCACCAGCTCCTCCATCCATGGGATGCTCCAGGCAAGAATACTGGAGTGGGTTGCCATTTCCTTCTCCAGGGGATCTTCTCGACCCAGGGATTGAGCTCGTGTTTCCTGTGTCTCCTCCACATTGCAGGCAGATTCTTTACCTGCTGAGCCAGGCTCTATGAATTATAGATAATATAAAAGAAGAGTGCTTGGCAGGAAGTAAATGCCTAATTGGTAAATGGTGGGCATTATTGAAATCGTAAATTTCCTACCACGTGGTCAGAGGTCTAGTGTGGTCACATTACACACAGACATGAACGCTTTTGGAAGATCTGTTTATTCACCACAATCCTACCACGTGGCAGTCTCCTCAGACACTGAGCTTCCTTTCTGTAACAATCCTAACTGAAACACCCTGACAATGGACTTGCTTTCATCTTTTCAGAAAGCACATTTTTTTTTCCTGCTTTTGTTAATGGGGTTTCAGTTTCCTTCTGCTCTTCCTCTGACCTTCACTGCATCTCTGTGCTCAAATAGCCACTGTAGGTATGTATGCGTCCTTCTTTGAAAATCCCACAAGTTTGTCAATGTCAAAATACCCTCATCTTCAAAGGATTTCATGTTAAAATTGAATCGGATAAACATGGACACCTAAAATACAGGTTAGAAAGAGAAGGGGGTAGGATAAAAGGAAAATTCCATTTATTCTAAATCCATAACGTGGATTCTCTGCACCTCAACGGAAGTGCTCAGCCCCAGGGACAGAGCCGGGCTGTGGAGAATTCTAAAAAGTGTTCTAGGCACCTCATGCCTCATCCTTCCCTCCTGCAGACTGACGGAAACTGGGATCATGGGAACTGACGGAAACCCCGACAGACGGATGCTCTCAGAACACGGGGACTCTCCCCTCACCTCCTGCTGACAGGCTCCAGTTCCTGGAGGGCCAGACATCACACCAACGGCCAGACAAGCCATTTCTCCAGCTTCTCTGATAGGAACCCAAGCAAATCCCTTTTCCATCACTGAAGGCAAAATACAAGGAACACCCCCTTTCCACATCATCTCCAGGTGACTGCTATTCTCATCCTTATCTCAGCTTCAGTTCAGTTCAGTGGCTCAGTCGTGCCCGACTCTTTGCGACCCCATGAATCGCAGCACGCCAGGCCTCCCTGTCCATCACCAACGCCCAGAGTTCACCCAGATTCACGTTCATCGAGTCAGTGATGCCATCCAACCATCTCATCCTCTGTCATCCCCTTCTCCTCCTGCCCCCAATCCCTCCCAGCATCAAAGTCTTTTCCAATGAGTCAACTCTTCACATGAGGTGGCCAAAGTACTGGAGTTTCAGCCTTAGCATCATTCCTTCCAAAGAAATCCCAGGGCTGATCTCCTTCAGAATGGACTGGTTGGATCTCCTTGCAGTCCAAGGGACACTCAAGAGTCTTGTCCAACACCACAGTTCAAAAGCATCAATTCTTCAGCGCTCAGCTTTCTTCACAGTCCAACTCTCACATCCATACATGACTACTGGAAAAACCATCAAGATTAGGCTCTAATAAAACCCTCTTCTAATAAAACCTTGTCCACTTGAATTGTCATAAGATAACCACATCCGTGGGCCACCCTCAGCTCTGGCTTAGAAGAGAGTGAATAATAGAACCAGCCTCCTGCTCTCAGAATTCTAGTTTTGGAGTCCAATCATCTAAGAAAATGGGACAAATCAGGCCAAAGAACACTTAAGAACCAGTGATGAAAGCAATTAAAGTTATGGGTAAAGAACTTCGTTATCAAGGGACATGAGTCAGTAGCAAGCTGAAACAAACAAACAAAAAAAGTCTGCCTGGAACATTACTAGAATTCTTGCTTACTTTAGGAAAGATCTCTTTTCAAAGAACATCTTGAACGTAAAAATTCAAGCAAAAGGGAAACACAATAAAGAGAGGGTTTTGCAGGTCTCTCTGCTTTGGAGAGCATCAGCAATCCTAGCTTCAGAAGAAAGTCAAACTGGGAATGGAAAGGTGGGGAAAAAATGGAAACAGTGACAGACTTTATGTGTTAGACTCCAAAATCACTGCAAATGGTGACTGCAGCCATGAAATTAAAAGACGCTTGTTCCCTGGAAGAAAAGCTATGACCAACTTAGATAGCATTTTAAAAAGCAGAGACATTACTTTGCCCACAAAGTTCCATATAGTCAAAGCTATGGTTTTTCCAGTGGTCATGTATGGATGTGAGAAGTGACCATAAGGAAAGCTGAGTGCTGAAGAATTGATGTTTTTGAACTGTGGTGCTGGAGAAGGCTCTTGAGAGTCTCTTGGACTGCAGGAAGATCAAGCCAGTCCATTCTAAAGGAAATCAGTCCTAAATATTCACTGGAAGGACTGATGCTGAAGCTGAAGCTCCAATAATTTGGCCATCTGATGCAAAGAACTGACTCCTTGGAAAAGACCATGAGGCTGGGAAAGATTGAAGGCAGGAGGAGAAGGGGATGACAGAGGATGAGATGAGACAGTTGGATCATGTCACCAACTCGATGTACATGAGTTTGAGCAAGCTCTGGGAGTTGGTGACGGATAGGGAAGCCTGGCATGCTGCAGTCCATGGGGTCACAAAGAGTCAGACACAACTGAGCAACTGAACTGAGCCTCATGAGAAGCACTTTACAATTCTGGACCTCATTTTTCTCACCTGTCAAGAAAACAATGTCAAGATCATAACACACTGCAGAGTTTATCCTCCATAGTAAATAATTCTCAGTATCTTTTGGATCTGTCCCCAAATCTCTGACTAGCTGACGTGATCGGCGGTACAGCTCACTTAAGATCAAACAGGTAAATGTCGCAAAGAATTAATCAGAGCAAGTCAAGCAAGTAAAATGTGTATGCATGTTTCCTTTGATAACCAGATTCAACTTGACAGCCACTTGAGATGCCCTATATATTTGAGTCTCTCTAATATGAAGGATGTTCTCAATGTATTTGTGATACATAGTACAAACAGGGGCGAGGAGCAAAGATCCAGCTGTAGAATCAGCGTCCACTTCTCATACCCCAGAACCCAGCACTCCAGGCCCCTGCAAGTGTTCAGAGCTCTGCTTCATCAGGATCTACTCCAGCCACGTACAAGCCATATTTTAGCACTTGCTCCAAACTGACAGATTTCACTGTCTTATAAAATATAAAAGTATATGGTTACGATGGTAGAGAATCTGCCTGCAATGCAGGAGACCCAGGTTCGATCCCTGGAGTGGGAAGATGCCCTGGAGAAGGGAATGGTAACCCACTCCAGTATTCTTGCCCGGAGAATTCCATGGACAGAGGAGCCTGGAGGGCTGCAGTCCATGGGGTCGCAAAAGAGTTAGACGTGACTGAGCGACTACCACAGACAAACAACCAGACAGGTTTTTGAACATGCCTTTGATTTGGAGGCATTTTTCCTTCTTTGCAAAGAATAAATATGGCACAAAAGACTCAGTCCTACTTGGCTTTGTTGTTTTTCAATCTAGTCAACACTTATCAATATTGGGCCATCTCTGCCAGTTATAGAGTCACAATCTTACTAAGATTCTTCCATCATCCAGGGAAAAGCCAAATTTCCCTAGATAGAATTTTAAGGGGCTCTTTGTGCAAATTTAACTTTAAAAATAGAAATTAAATGATAATAAATGGTCTGTATATTCAAAACCCCTTCCCTATACCCAGCATAACCTTGCTGGGTGGGTATGCCACCCCACAGACATAACCTTGAATGCTTATTACCATGTCTTGGGGGCTGTTTCATTCAGTGACTCTCCCCTCTTCCACTGGCTCAAGGTCAGGTGGTCCTTAGCTGCCTCCCTCCTGTCTCCCTGCTCCTTCAAGGGGCCTGCTCCCACCTCAGGCTAATCTGGAATAACTAGTTATGGCTGCACAAGATGCAGGTTTTGACGATCCTCTGGTTGGAAAAGAGTTCCTGAAATATGTTTTGGGAGGAACCTTGGGGAAAATGGTCTCAATAAAGTCACCCCAAAGCAGATCCTGCAGGAAACACCTCTTTGCAATAATTTCTCCAAGGAGGTGGGGCAGGGTGACAGAGAGAGAAAATGAGTCTGTCTCCATGAACTGAGCCCAACTAAATGGAGGTGAAAACTCAAAGCTTGCCAGAACTTCTGACGTGCAATTTCTGCTGGTAAGTCTTGGAGATTCATAATGGGCTGAGAGGCTGTGCAAATTAGTCGTTTTCAAAGGGAAGTTTTTTTGAAGTTTGAGTGATTGCCAAATGATTAATATAACCCCTTCCACATTTTTCTTACCATCAGTTCTCCTTAGATCTTCCCCCTGAAGTTAGGTTTTGAAAGACTGATAACTCTCCCAGATCAGAGGCATCTCCCATACTGAATAGAGTGCCAGCCAGAGACCCCAAGTTCTAGAAGAAGGACTTCGTCCTGCATCCTGATTAGAAGACAGACAGCCCAGCTTTGGAAAAGCTTCCAGCAGAAGACACCAACTTGAACATCAAGTTGAACGGCAGCTCCTGAGCACTATCACAGATTTAGACCAGACCAAGGTCAGACATGGAAATATTGATTGATCACACATTTCCACAGTGGACAGAACTGAGGCTGTGTGAAAAGCTCTCAAGCATGAACTTCCCAGATTTCTTTAAATGTTAAAAAGAAAAAACATAAAATGGTGCAACTTTTGGAAAAAAAAAAAAAAGCATACTGGGTTCCAGAAGTTCCCCAAAAGTATGATATTAATCAGAAATTAAATGCCGTCCCAGGTTCCCCAGGGACATTCGGAGTGATGCAAGCAGGTTGCCATTTAATTTCATACACAAAGGCCTCATTTCAAATGCCTTGGTGCTCATCACAGTGTCGGACGTGCTGGGAGCAGAGAAGATGCCCAAAGATGCAGGAGAGCAAGATGTCTGCGGAAAGTCTGCCATGGGCTCACAAGGGAGTCTCCATAACAACCCCTGTCCTGAAAACAGCAAGGAGCTGGTACACATTTCATCATAAAGTCCCACCAGCACCACTTTCTCAGAATGTGTAATTTGGGAGGAAATTTGTAGAATGTCTCACCCATTCTAAGGAGCTTCCCTGGTGGCTCAGTGGTAAAGAATCTGCCTGCAATACAGGAGACCTGAGTTCAATCCCTGGGTCATCGGAAAGATCCTCTGGAGCAGGAAATGGCAACGCACTCCAGTGTTCCTGCCTGGAGAATTCCATGGACAGAGGAGTCTGGCGGGCTACAGTCCACGGGGTCGAAAAGACTTGGACACAACTGAGCAACTAAACAATAACAACCTGTCTAAGGAAACTGAGGCTCAAAAAGTTGGAAGGGCTGCCCCCAACCATGGAACCAAAGGTGTCTCTAGCCCAGTGCACAGGCTAAATCCTCTGCTCTCTTCCTTTGCCCATTTACACAAGGACTTTAGAGCACTTGCTGTTACTGTTGTTCAGTTGCTAAGTCATGTCCAACTCTTTGTGACCCCATGGCCTGCAGTATGCTAGGTTTTCCTGTCCTCTGGTAACCTGGAGTTTACCAAAACTCATGCCCATTGATTTGGTGATGCCATCCAATCATCTTCTGCTGTCCCTTTCTCCTATTGCCCTCAATCTTTCTCAGCATCAGGGTCTTTTCCAGTGAGTCACTTTTTGCATCAGGGGGCCAAAGCATTGGAGCTTCAGCTTCAGCATCAATCCTTCCAATGAATATTCAGGGTTGATTTCCTTTGGGATGGACTGGTTTGATCTCCTTGCTGTCCAAGGGACTCTCAAGAGTCTTCTCCAACACCACATTTCGAAAGCATCATTTTCAGCCTTCTTTATTGTCCGGCTCTCACATCCATACACTTCTACATTAACTGCAATTGCCAAAGGGGTTGTCAGGGGCAGTGGTGATAGAGCTTGTAAAATTGCTGGTAACCAATCATGTTGCCACACAAAAAGATATTTTCATAAAGTTCAACTTGACTGAGGCTCTTTTTTATTTGATTTTTGCCCAGTACACTGGAGCCAGATTCCAGGCTCCAGGCCCCTGTCTTGTACCCAAGAGTCATGAGGTGTCTGCATTTCCCAACACACCCCAGGTCTGCATGGAACCCTCCCAATTCAGCCTCCCCCCAAACTCCCGCTCCTGCTCAGGAACTAATCCATGACCAGGAAGAGAGCTTTGCCAATGCCAGTTTTAGAGAAAAGCAATTTTCTATCCACACACTTAAAAAAAAAAAAGGCAATTCATTTCATTTGAGGTATAGTTACCTGTTATCTCCAAGCTCTGTCAGAAAATCCAAAGCTATTTATACAGCAGAGCTTTGCAGAAACGTCTGGTGGCAATGGGAGCTGGAAAAAGTGTGTCTCGTGACTGTAGCATGTTCCTCTTCCTTCAGCCCCAGATTCACTGGGGGCTGCACCCAGAGCTCCCGCCTCGGGGTTGCCCATAGGCAGCCCCACCAACCTTGGCTTCTGTGGGACACACACCCTCACGCATCCCCAGGTGTTTGACTGATTCAGTTATTTTGGTATCTATCTCTTCAAGTGTCATGATATCCAACAAGAATCTATGATGTCCCATAGGTTTTCAAGGAGGGGACAGATGTATACCCGATCCTGATTCATGTTGATGTATAGCAAGAACCATCACAATATTGTAATTATCTTCTAATTAAAAACATACAATGTAAAAAGAAAACTCTACAATCTATGGCTAGCAGAAATCTATGCAGAAAGAAATCCTCTCCACACTTGCAACCTTAGAATTTTCCCTGTTGACAAACACATCAGTCCAGTGCCCTGAAGATGCTGTCTGGGGATCCATTCGGTCCTCCCGCCACCTGCAGGGGACAGACACTAGCAATCCTAGCAGCAGACAGAACGGCTTGCCTGGTCCTGCCTTGCCAGTGAATAACCCCCAGGCCTAAACGTGAAATTGGTATTGATCCAGTACCGTTGAACTTGGTTGTGTCTGCCATTTATGCAGGAGGAACAGTTGATCTATGAACAAAGTCTGACCCACCCTAATGAGAGAGCAGAACTTAGCAGGAGCAGTGGAAGATTTTATTTCCTATTTTCTACATGGAAATAGCATAGAGATCTGAATTTCTTCCAGAATCATTTCTAATAAAGAAGAGATGGATCTTGTACCTGTGCCTGTAGGGGAGGTACAGCCCAGGGGGTCATTCGAACAGGATCAATGTCACAGGCTGACCATGCACCATAGTAAGACCCCACCTATATACCAAGGAGGGGTCAGCTTTGTTTATTCTACGAGTGGGAATGAAGGTAGTGTTACTGATCCTTTTACCAATCTTCTTGTCTTTCCCTATCGTATTTTTTTGGGGGCCTGGGGGGGGTGTCAGGGATTACCAATGCCCACATTTGTATATATCACACAAATTCACAAAATTGTATAAAAATTAAAATAACAAGAATGATGCCTGTGATAAATTGAATTGTGCTACTCCCACCCCCCAATAACAGTTATATTGGGTCTTAATCCAACACATAGCAGAGAGTGTTTGCAGATGGAATCAAGTTAAAATGAGGCTGTGTGTGCTCAGTGATGTCTGACTATTTGAGACCCTATGGACTGCAGCCCACCAGCCCTCTCTGTCCATAGATTTCCCAGGCAAGGATACTGGAGTAGGTTGTCACTTCCTTCTCCAGGGAAAATGAGGCTGTGGTTGGGCCCTAATCCGATATGACTGGTGTCCTTATGAAAAAGGGAAATTAGGACACAGACACACATGGGGAGAACCCCATCTGAAGATAAGAGTGATGCTTCTGACAACCAAGGAACGCCAACATTGCAAGCCACCACCAAAAAGTGGGAGAGAGTCACAGGACAGATTTTCTTCACCTCTTTCAGATGGAACCAGCCCTGCAGATACTTTGATCTTGGACTTCCCACCTCTATGACTATATCACCCAACATCACCCAGTATTGGGGCACTGTATCCTATTCATACATTCATTCATTCATCAAGAATGTGTTTGTCATGAAAGATGAATATGGGTTCATTCAGTCGCTCAGTCATGTCTCACTCTTTGTGACCCCATGAACCACAGCACGCCAGGCCTCCCTGTCCATCACCAACTCCCAGAGTCCACACAAACCCATGTCCATTGAGTCGGTGATGTCATCCAACCATCTCATCATCTGTCGTCCCCTTCTCCTCCTGCCCCCAATCCTTCCCAGCATCAGGGTCTTTTCCAGTGAGTCAGCTCTTCGCATCAGGTGGCCTAAGTACTGGAGTTTCAGCTTCAGCATCAGTCCTTCCAGTGAACACCCAGAACTGATCTTCTTTAGGATGGACTGGTTGGATCTCCTTGCAGTCCAAGGGACTCTCAAGAGTCTTCTCCAACACCATGGTTCAAAAGCATCAATTCTTCAGTGCTCAGCTTTCTTTATAGTCCAACTCTCACATCCATACATGACCACTGGAAAAATCATAGCCTTGACTAGATGGACCTTTGTTGACAAAGTTATGTCTCTGGTTTTTAATATGCTATCTCGGTTCGTCATAACTTTGCTTCCAAGGAGTAAGCGTCTTTTAATTTCATGGCTGCAATCACCATCTGCAGTGATTTTGGAGCCCAGAAAAAATAAAGTCAGCCACTGTTCCCACTGTTTCCCCATCTATTTGTCATGAAGTGGTGGGACCGGATGCCATGATCTTAGTTTTCTGAATGTTGAGCTTTAAGCCAACTTTTTCACTCTCCTCTTTCACTTTCATTAAGAGGCTCTTTAGTTCTTCTTCACTTTCTGCCATAAGAGTGGTGTCATCTGCATATCTGAGGTTCTCCCAGCAATCTTGATTCCAGCTTGTGCTTCCGCCAGCCCAGCTGAATATGGGATATGCAGCTACAATTGGTGAAGGAAAAATGCAGGATATGATGGACATACACAACAGGATTTGGGTAGTCAAAGTGAAGAGCATTACCTGTTCTAAAGTGCACAGTCTAGTGGAAGAGACAGCCGAGAACCACGGTGATGTGCTTGGTACACCATGAGGTCCCATTTCCTGAAGGAAACCTTTGTCATGATGGCCGTCCAGCACCCATACATCTCTCCTGTCTGGCAGTAATGCCAGGATTGGTGGGGAGTGAAGAGAGAAAGATGCTTGCCATCCCTGCAACCTCATGGTTTAAAGGAGGGCAGGGGACCACACTGCTGGGCTCAGCCTCTGGGCCAGGGGTCACTGGAGGTGATGAGCTCCAGCTGCACTGAGATGAGGAGCCAGTGATGGGGCAGCCAAGCCCAGCGGGACCACACCAGAAGGACCCGATAGCCCATGGCAGGAGCTTGTCTCTGCAGCACTTCACTGAGTCCTTTCCAGGTCCAACTCTCCAAGTTTTCTTTAAATATGGGAGCTGCCAGCCAGCCTTCCGATAACTCACTTCTATTCTTGCAGTAATAGTTGGTACTTAATTATTAGACACTGGTTCAGTTGTACCAGTTGTTAAAACATTCAACTAATTCCAGCAATATGCATGTGTGCTCAGCTGTGTCTGACTCTTTGCGACTCTAAGGATTGTAGCCTGCCAGGCTCCTCTGTCCATGGAACTTTCTAGGCAAGGATACTGGAGTGGGTTGCAATTTCCTCCTCCAGGGGATCTTCCCCACCCAGAAATCGAACCCAAGTCTCTTGCATCTCCAGCATTGGCAGGCGAAGTCTTTCCACTGTGCCAGCTGAGAAGGCCTCAACTAGCTCTTCCAAAGGCTAATTAAATACCCTGAATCACCGTAATGTGCATCCACTCCCACCGACACCATTCCTCACTACTGTCCAGAAACTGACATGGACAGACCTTCCCCCAGGGATGCTCCAGGGCACAGAACCCCTTCTTCTTGGTCAGCATCCATGTGTTCCCAGCTGGTAAATATTTTTAATATCATCCCCAGCTGCAATCAACAATGTGGACTCATACAATCCCTGAGCTGATGTATGAGCACTCTAGAACTATAGAAAAGAATGTCCTCTTCCTTTAGTAAACAAGATGGAGATGCTTTCTTAATGGGCATCTGCACTGTTTCCCTTCTTGAAACTCAAGAATCCACAAGTGAAGCCAACTGTAACCTTGGCCAGAGTAGAATCCCTGAAACGGGAATCCTGGGCATCACTGGGGTGCAGTTTACCATCCCCCTAGGCACAATGGAAGCCATGCCACCTGCCATCTGGGAGCCCCTGGAGGTCATACTTGCCTCCAGATCCACAGCATGGAGAGCACACTGCCTGTCCTAACAACGTAAACACCAGGTTCAGAGGGACAGCAACAGGAAAGCACTTCTTTAAAAACTGAAAAATATAAAACATTCTATTAAGATGATGTGTGTTTGTGTTTTACTTTGATTGCAGCTCAATTTTTAAGTGTGTCTTTAGAAATTACTCAACTCTAAATTGTATGAGCTCTGCCCCGACACCTCAGATGCTTATGACACAATGGTCTATTTTTGCTCCGAGGTTGAGTCGCTGTTTGTGTTAGGAGCACCCTGCGGGTCCACCAGCTCTGCTCCAAGGCACAGCTCTGCGGCACGTGGCCCCTCAGCCCAGGGAGCAACCTGCAGAGCGGCCATGCCTGTCCTCCTGCCAAGAGCAATTGCCTTTAAAATGTCTGCCCTTATCCAGCATATGTTAATTGATTCATAGGTCATCAGCCAAAGATGTCCTAAGGTCAAACCTGAGGAAGAGACAGAAGGTCTATTCTACCTACACAAAGACAGTGACAGTCACATGGACACAGGTGGAACATGCACCCCTCCTACAGGGAGCAGCATGAAGAGCTAGAGGCTATAACCTAACCTGAAATGAGATAAAACTATTCCATCCTAAAGGAAATCAACCCTGAATATTCACTGGAAGCACTGATGCTGAAGCTGAAACTCCGGTACTCTAGCCACCTGATGCGAAGAGCTGACTTGCCAGAAAAGACTCTGATGCTGGGAAAGATTGAGGGCAGGAGGGAAAGGAGGCAACAGAGGATGAGATGGTTGGATGGTGTCACTGACTCAACAGACATGAGTTTGAGCAGATTCCAGGAGACAGTGAAGGACAGGGAAGCCTGGCAAGCTGAGTTGGAGCTTACTGAACAACAACAACAATGGTTGGACAACAATGGCTGAAATGCTATCCTCGGTGGTCTTCTCTGGCTTTGTCAGCATTCAGCTTCCCTGGCCTCCCCACCCACACTCCCCACCTCCCTCACATCACCAACTCCTGGTGCACCAGCCTACTCTGAGTTCAGAACACCCAACAACTCATCAGAGTTTTACTACTGAGTCTTTGCCATCCTCGTTCACAGGCCTCCCTGATTTTTCTGGAATTAAAAAGAGAAAGACAAACAGAATATAGATATCCTTCACCTCAATTCCTGTATGACTCCAAAGGGAATCAGAAAAAGGGAAGATAAGTCGTATCTTCTATCCAAACATCAAAGTTGTCTGAATGATTTCAGAACATCCCCAGGGGGTTCTGAATCTTAAGGTGATCCTGCATTTGTTTATTCAAACTAGTGAGTTCTAAGCCAGGCAGGTGTTTGGCAATAGAGACACGAAGAAGAATGACACAGAAGCTTCCCTCGGGAAGCCCACAGCCTGGTGGACAAAGCAGCTGCTCAAATGAGCATGTGTCTGCTCTGCTAGTAATGAAGTAATGAAGGACTGCCTGCCTGCACCAGGTGGACCAGGAAGTCACGCCTCCATGGAAACTGGGAGGACAGGGAGAGCGCAGGCTCAGGAAGAGAGGCCCATCTCTCATGGCTTCTGTCCAACACCCTCTGCTCCAGCCAGACCAGCATGTTCAGCACAAATGCTCACACGTGAGGGGCTCTACTTGCGTTGTTTGCACCATTGTTCCCTCTAAGATCCCATTCAGTTGCACAGCCTTGTCCAACTCCTTGTGACTCCACGGACTGTAGCCCGCCAGGCTCCTCTCTCCATGGGATTTCCCAGGCAAGAATACTGGAGTGGGTTGCCATTTCCTCCTCGAGGGGATCGTCTTGGACCTAGGAATGGAGCCAGTGTCTTCTGCATTGGCAGGTGGATTCTTTACCACCGAACCACCAGGGACGCCCAATCCCTCCCCCAAACGCAGCCACCAGCACAAGGTTACATCCCACGGTTACCAGCGGCCATAGACAAGGACCCCAAAATCTTCCTAATGATCTGGGGGTGGCACCAGGTAAAACCTAGCTCATTGCATGGAGAAGTATGCTGTAACAATCCACCCTCTACATCGTTAAGAGTTACTTTCAAAACCTGCAAGTTATCCTATACTGTGGGTTTGTAACAAATGGTGTCAGAGTCTCTGTGTTCATCTTGAACATCGAAATAAAATGGAGATGATTATTTCAGAGTTTAGAATATGATTTTTCTCAGAAACACGTGCCAGTAAGTCTGTAGTCCTATAATTTCAAGCAATCGAAAGTGATAATTAAGTGTCTGCATTTCCAATTCCAAGGGAGAAAAGTACATAGAGTGCTGGTTGAGAGGCAGAAGCCAGTGAAATGAGTCTTTGGCCTGCACTAAGCAGAACCTGAATGGTGTGTTGGTGAGAGTGCTGGTCTAGAAACTAGGAGAACAGATCATTGTGCTTCCACCTTCAGGGCTCCTGGATCACGACCAAGGCGATTCATCTCCTGGAGTCTCAACTTCCTTATGGATTAAAATGATTATTTTGAGGATTACCTTTTAAAAGTGCAGGCAAATGTTTTTTTGTAATAACAAAGCACATGCTTTGATTTTCCTCTTTTCCTAAAGCAAGAGTTTACAAAGCATTTTCCAAATCGTTAACTCATCTCGTCTTCTCAGCAACCACATCAGGACAGCCTCATTAATTACATTTTGTATGAGAAAAGTAAAGCTCAGATAAATGTCATCATTCACCCAAAGTCAAACAGTAAATGGGAGAGAAGAAATAACATTTGCATGCTCCGACTTCTCGTTTCAAGTTTTCAGTCCCCAGGCTGCTTCACATCCAGTCAGATGTTTGTTTTTTTCCTGGTTGTCCTTATTGCTAATCCACAGGGTGGTCACCAGTGCACTGGGACAAAACAGGTTCCATCCCCAAGTGAGGGTGCAGGAGCTCATTCTCTGTGGTCATTGTTCCCACAGCAACCTGCCCAAGGAAACAAAATCTGAGTGTGTCGCTGATGATCGGAGACGAAGAGCTCACTGGGAAAAAGTCTATCTAACAAGAAAGCGATGTGAAATAAGCACGAAGCTTGGGAGCAGGGATGCAGTGACGCACAGGCCTGGGAGGTGGAGACTGTTCTTGATCGGGAAGGACTGTTCAGACCGACTATCCCCAGACCATGCACGGAATGTGCACTGATTGTGCAGACGATCCCCAGACGGTGGGGGTGCCCATCCGCCAGTGAACCGACTTGGCTGGGAGTATTTCTTTAGATCGTTCAGCTCCTTTGCTCCAATTTTCTGCTCATCAAGCAATCTTTGGATCTGTAATTTGGCCTCTTGAGTGAATTCTGGAGGAGAGCCTTGCAAATGTCTGCTCACTTTATCCCTGATTAAAAACTCTTCAATGTGTCCCCACCACCCACAGGACCAAACACTCCCATCTAACTTTTAAAGCCGTAATGACAAAACCCTTCCTCTTTGTCCAGGAGCCTGTATTTCACCAATGCCTGCAGCTTGAGGTCCGTGCTCCAGACACACTGAACTCTGTACAATGTCTCCAAACACAGCAACTTCTCCAGGTCTCTGGACACACTCTTTCCTCTCTGGAATTCTTCACCCTGCTGCTCTCACGCAGAACTCAGCTTAGCCCCTAACCCTCTCTGGGTACCCATTCCCCAGACTGGAACAAGACCTCATACAGGGTCCCACAGCATGCTGACCTTGCTCCATCACTGCCTTTAATTTATCCATCTCTGCTCAACCAGGATGTAGATGCACCATCCAAGGGAAGGAAGAAGATCTGAATTATTATTGCCCCCTCCCCCACATAGTTTAGCACCCGACATACAACAGAGACAACCTAAGAAGCTGACAATGAGTGCGATAAAGTCTGAGGTCCTGAGCCCGACCTCTCTCCTGCTTTATCCAACAACTGATCTTAACCTCTCAGGTTACCTTTTCAGCTGCCAGTGGGTTTCCAACATGGGGTCACTTGAGAGCCTTTGGTGGCCTGGCAAAGACCTGGAGGCACGAAAGTGAGGTCTGTTCCCCTGGCTGAGCTTCAAAGCAAAACGACTGAGGCAAGAGGAAAATAAAATCACTGAAGCTGCAACTGTCAGCAGCCTCTGAGACCACAACAGCAGGATCACACAGAATGTGAAATGCTTCCCCAAAATGGCCCTGGGAGAGAACCCCGAAGCTCAAGAGAGTGTAAGGGGTCTTTCTGCTTTACAGCAGGCGCTACCTGGTGTGGTGTGAGGACATAAACTGGGAGACAAACTGGGCCTCTGCTCCATCCAGTGGGGTGGGAGTGGGTCTGGACTGGCTCAGAAGGAAGCCTTGGGGCCCCTGCCAAGCACTTCCCCTTCAGAAAAATCGGTACTATTGAGAGCAGCGTGGTGCTTTCAATGTAGCTCATTTTCCAGACTCACAATACACCTGGATTTGTTTGCAGGATCTTCTCCCAAAAACATTCTAGGATTTGATTTTTTTTTTTTTTTGCTAAGTTTCCTTTTTAGCTTGAAGTACTGGTATAACTTAAAAATCAAAACAGACAGCTCTAGAACTTTTTACTCATTAAGAAATCCTTTAGCCCTGAGAATGGTCAGAAGCAACATTGGAAATAGGAAAATAGTACTAATCACTACCCCTTCCTAACAATGACTAACATTTTTCCTGTGCCGACTTGGCACTTGACAGGGCCCGCTGCAGGTGCTGCTCCATTGCAAAGGAAGCACGTGGTCACCCCAGTCTACAGATGGGCAAACACGGGGCAGGGAGGTGGCCTCCTGTGGTTGTGGCTGCCAAGGGGTCTCACACCATGCCGCGTAACTCCGGGCCACCAGCTTTCGGCCACCACAGGGTGCCCCGCCGGGGGCCAGGCGATGTGCCCAGTGGGTCTGTCACCCTCGCAGCCACGCTTCACAGTGGACACTGTCCCTTCAGCCAGTGAGGGGACTGAGAGTCAGGGCCTGGGGTGGCCCAGGACACCGGGTGGCTGAGGTGAACTCGACCTGGGCTTCCTCCCACTAACCCTCTGCCTTAGCTCTGGGCTCCACACTCACTCTCTGCCGTGCCCCGGCCTCCCTGCCCCCAGCTGAGCTCCCCCTCCCTCTCCAGGCACCCTGTGTTCACACAGCGCATGTGGGTGACCAGGACCCCAGGGTGGGCCCTAAGCAGCCCTGCCCTCCTGGCAAAACTCCTGCCTTCCTGTCCTCTGTCACCAAGAGCAAAATATCCCCATGCCCTGCTCGCCAGAACCTGCTATCTGCCACACACACATACATACACACACACATACACACACATATACATACACAACCACACACACATGCACACACATGCACACATACATACACATGCACACACATGCACACATATATACACATACATACACGTGTGCACACATGCACACATACATACACAAACACACATACGCGCACACACATCCACACACATGCGCATACACAAACACACATACACGCATACACATATACATCCACACACACACATGCACACACATACGTGGGCACACACATACATACACAAACACATACACATACACATGCACACATACATACATACACTCATGCACACACATACATGGGCACACACATATACACACATACACACATACACAAACACACATACACATGCACACATACATATATACACACACATGTGGGTGCTGGAGTATGCTACTTTATTTCTGCTGATTCTATATTTACTATTTTTATTATTTATATTTAATATAATGCATGTGTTAAATATATCATATGTAAATATTAGGTATAATTATGTATGTCTGTATTAGTCGCTCAGTCGTGTCCAAGTCTTTGCGACCTCATGGACTGTAGCTCGCCAGGCTCCTCTGTCCATGGGATCCTCCAGGCAAGAATACTGGAGTGGGGGGCCATTCCCTTCTCCAGGGGATCTCCCTGACCCAGAGATCGAACTCAGGTCTCCTGCATTGCAGGCAGATTCTTTACTGTCTGAGCCACCAGGGAAGCCTGTCTGTTTATATTATTATGTCTTATATTTTGTTATGCTATTTTTATAAACCACAGGCTAAACCATGCACCAAGTCTACAGGTAACTGTTAAGTTCACCTCCTGGAATAAGAATTTATTGGAGAAGATGTGAATCAGAAGCAACACATATGACAAGGTTCTGTGGTTCTGGTCATGTTCTGCTCAAGGTGAGTCAATAGTGCAATGATGAGATGGACAAACAGCACACAGAGTCCAAGAGCAGGAAAGTAATGCTCACAAAGCAAGAAGGGAGTCCAGACTGGCCTGAGTTGGCCAGCTCCACCCTGGGCATCACCCGACTGCGGGAGCCAGGGCCCCTGAGAGGAGGGGCACCCACAAAGAGGTTGTGCCCAGGGCCACCCACAAGGAGGGTGACGTGTCTGGTGATCATTTGCTAAGAAGTGACTGACAATGATTCTATGTCGATAAGTCAATGGAGATCTTGTTGAAATACAGCATTGTGAGCACATCGTATGTACAGGTTTGTGGGGAAGAAACAACATGTTAATGGAAATAGAGCAACAGCTCAAGGCTTTACCCAGCTGAAAATAATTTCAACTGAACTCCCTATTTTGAAGGCTCTCCTTCCAGAAAGGACTGATCTGATATCAGACCTTTTAAAAACAATAACTTTATAAGACATTCTGTACCCAAAGTTCTTGGAGCCTGGGACAGCAAAATCACTGATGTAAACAGCAGACCTACAAAATTACTCATCCCCACAAAAATGCCAAAGCCACAGAGAGCATCTCCGCATGCAAGGAAGTATGTGGGCATCCAGATGGTCTACGGAAGAGCCATTAAAAACACACACAACTACTTGTCTCCAGGACCTGTCTATAATTAAATCTGATCGTTTCCTCTCAAGCAAGTGTGTGTGTGTGTGTGTGTGTGTGTGTGTGTGTGTGTGTAAGATGGGGGACAGAGAGACAGAGATGGAGACAGAGACAGATTGAGCTTGTAGAATTCTTTTTTTGTTTCACAGGTAAGAATTATGTTCCATCAGGGATCTTCCTTATACTATCCCTATCCTATTTCTTATGAGATACCTTCCGAGACATCACACTAGAGAGGGACTGAGAGACAGCGAGTGTCACTGAGGAGGAGCTGTACTTATCATCTCTTCCTCAGTATCCACTTCCATATTTTCCTCTTCTTGATGAGAAGTGTAACCATCTTCTCAATTTCCCGAATCTGAATTCTGATGGTCACACTACACCTTCCCATCTCACTTGCCATCCACTTGATGATAACCCCCTTCCAATTCACTTTCCTAAACACCACTCTAAATTGCTACCTTTAACCTATTCTGCCAGCATCTCAGCTTGGGCTTTTCAACATTGCCTACCTGGATCCTGAGGTGCCTTCTAACTGGTCCCAATGAACCCATTTCAGTTCATTCTCCTCTCTGTTACCAAAGTAATTCTTCTAAAAGGCAAACCTACACACATCATAACAGTCATTAAAATTCTGCGACAGTTCTCTACAATCATGAAAAAACCGCAGTCCCTTACAGGTTCGCAGGATCGTGTCAGCAAATCCCTGCTGACCTCTGGACGGTGCCCCCGTTCTGCCTGCAGAGACCCCACACACAACATGCTCCAGACACCATGCAGGGCACCAGCTCTGGCCTCCAGGCTTCCAGGTGTGTGTCCTTCTACCAGCTTAGCTGTCCCCACACCTCTCTGCTTAGCCAGCTCCTTCTTACACTCCAAACACGGCACTTCTCTGAGCACTTTCTCTGGATGGTTAGGTTTGCAACAAGTCCCTGCTCATGAGTGACTGAAGACTTGGTCAAATCTAAGCATGAAGAGCAGAACTAGAAGTATAGATATCTGATGTAGAGACATAAAGTTGGAAAAAATGATGTCTTCAAAGGGACTCAAGCACCAAGGGAGAGTGAGAAGAGAGTCACAGGCTAAATACTGAAGGACACCTGTATTTAATATGCAACAATACCCAACACCTCTCAGATGCTGGGTAGAATATGGACTAACAAGTGACTTCTGAATTTAGCAACTGGAGTTTGTGAGTAGCCTCTCAGAAATTTCAACCGTAATAGAGGTGGTGGTTGTAAATATTCTACCTCTCTTGTTTTGTCTCTGAGCTGTTCACTGACATCATTTCTCATAACACCATTGAAACCTACTACCAAACAAATCTGGAAGAGGAAATGGCCACCCACTCCAGTATTCTTGCCTAGAAAATCTCATGGACAGAGGGGCCTGGCGGGCTACAGTTCATGGGGTTGCAAAGAGTCAGACATGACTGAGTGAATTAGCACCAAAAAAATTCCTAAAGACCCATACAATTTCTTGCAAACTCATCAGAATAAGAGACAAATTGTCAGCTTCCACTCTGCAAGTCATGGTTTGGGATAATTTACTAAAATATGCCTTGCTTTGTTTTGTTTCTGAATAGGTGGGATCGCCATTGGGCTGTTCTGGGAGGGCTGGCCCCTTCCCCGGCTGGTTCTTCAAGAAGCAAGCTGAAGTAGAGCACAAATGTCTTGTTTTTGCAAATCTGAAGTGCCAAAAGTCTGTGTCTTGGATTTATACCATTGGCTTGTTTAGTGTGTGAGCACACGTGGTCTTGCTGGACAGCTCCTCGCTCATGCTCTAAACTGGATGGAGCTGGACAGCTTCTCCCCACTGCTTTGAACGGAGACCCTTCCTTCTCTTCTCATGCTTTGATCATTCTCGGTCAACTCTGACTTTTCTCATAGTCACGGAAGTTCGCACCCCGGGTGTCATGTTTTAGAAACCCAAGTCTTGCCATTCTTGCTTCTCTCTGGTCTCTGCTTCTCCCTTGACTCTTCATTGCCCCCCCCAACGCCCCACAATGTGACAGGCTGCCCCTTATGCTCCCCCAGGTTTTCCGCCTCCCTTCTAGGGTCTGTGGGTGCACAAGACTGACTCCCCTGTGCTCCACTGAGAAGTTTCAGCCCCACTCCAGGATGGCTGTTATTCCATACTTACATCTCCACCCTTAAGATCAACTATCCCCACTGGCTGAATTCAGGAACTTGGAACCCAGCATGCTTTTGTAAATTTTAAATTGAACTCTTGGGGGTTCTTCCAAGATGCTGCCAAACTTGCCTCTGGAAAGTAGTCTCTTTAAAACCTGCTTTAAATTCAGAGTTTTGTCCATATTGTTGTTTATTGCCTCAAACTATCTTTAAGCAACGGCATTTTTCTTACATAAATAAAAATTTCAAACACTTTAATGGGACATTAAATTCGGCTTCACTTGGTTCTCCCAAGTGCCACAGGTTTTCGCTGAAAGCCCTGGCAGAAGCATGTCTCTCTCTCTTTTTTTTTTTTTTTTTTTTTTGGTTGCATTTTTATAAGCAACTTTTTAAATAGAAAGCTATAAGATAAAAGGCTTCCCCCTTCTCGGGTCATATGACCAAGGGTGATTTAGACTTAACTATTTTGATGCAGGTTGAAAGACTGTGAGATTCAGGAATAATTCAAGTTTCACTAATTCCTGTCAATATGAACAGCAGCTGTGAATTCTACAGTGAGTGTTTATGTGGACTGTGAGGAATGAGGTGTGTCAAACATCCAGTGGGTTTAATATTCTTTCATTCCTTTTGGTTGTGCTTGTAGAAAGTAATATCATTCTCACTTTTTTTTACAGTAGGCAGCTAGCTCATCATGTTTCTTTTGGAATTTACACTTACAACCATTAAAAATTTTTATAATCCCAAAATATTAATAATGGCAGGTCCAATTAGGTATTAAGTGAAAAGTCACCATTACTGGGGAGAAAAAAAAAGCCTGTTGGACTTCTTGTGAGAACAGCAATGGCTGAAGAATTTTCCAAAAAATCATTTTTGAGAGCAACTAACCCTTCTTAGGGCTTCTGTGGTGGCTCAGAGGAGATCCAGGTTTGATCCCTGGGTTGGGAAGATCCCCTGGAGAAGGGAATGGCAACCCACTCTAGTATTCTTGCCGGGAGAATTCCATGGACAGAGGAGCCTGGCTGATTACAGTCCATGGGGTCGCAAAGGGTCGGACACAACCAAGCAAGTAATTGCACTGCAAACATTCTTAGCTCCTCACAGGCCCCAAATTAAAAGATTCCAAAACCCCACAGGGCACTTTGCATGCCACCCCCAGGGAACAACTTAAGCCCTGAAGTGTCCCATCAAAAGGAAATGCTTGCTCAAGTCTTCCCCAGGCAGACAGTAGCCTCTGGCTTTTCAAAGAGACGGACAATGCCAAATCCACAACCACTCCCTTTTGCTAAAGCCATGAGTCCCTCCACCCTGGAGCTAAATTCTCTGGTGTCAAAGCCCACCGAGAGATGACTGACAATACCGTCGACTGAGAAATACCTTGAATACACATCCCTTGAGAGCTGTAGCTCCTGCAGCAAGGATCCTAGCAGGTCTCAGCCGTCCTGTCTGTGCAGATAGACCTAGAACCCCAAGAGAAAAAGAGCCACTCATGGCATCACCATGACAACACGAGTAAACTTGAGATGCTGCTTTTTCCATGGACTGTGTAAAATGTAAGTGGGATTCACGCATCTCTTAAGCCACTACCTTTCAAGCTATAAGAGTAGGGAGCATGTTTTCCTTTTTTTCTCCTTTCTTACTTTATCATCTCAACATGACGGCTGCAGTAAACCTGTCCACTAAATCTTGATGTGAGGCAAGAATAAATGTGTGTGACTTTTGCAGCTGTCAGAACTTAATGCTGTTCGGAAAACACAGTCTGTTTTTTTCAGGCGTAGTGGTGATTACAGATAGCCTTGAAAGAATGTTCTTCTTATTTTCTCTTAGAATTGCTACCTCCATGAGATCGGATCTCCTTTCACTGCAGCTTGTCCTAGGGTCAGCTCTGCGAATGCACGGAAATAAAGGAAACTTCCTTTGGTTTCCTATCAAAGACGGCAATGCATGAAAGTTACCCAACCAAACATTAGATTCATGCAACCTTAGAGGACACAAGAACTGCTAATGACTCTGAAAATAAATCAGAATGAATGAGAATGGTCTACTGCAAGCAGACAGATGGCAATCATCCACGTGAGGGGCTCTCTCAGAAAGTCATTAATTGCCTAGAAAAAGACACAGCAAGATCATGTCATAATTGGACTAGAATCCTATGTGAAACAGAGTTGGGAATATATCCAAACCAGACCTTGTTGCTGTTGTTGTTCAGACTGACTCTTTGCGACCCCGTGGACTGCAGCACGCCAGGCTTCCCTGTCCTTCACTATCTCCCAGAGCCTGCTCAAACTCACGTCCATTTCGTTGGTGATTCCATCCAACCATCTCATCCTCTGTTGCCCCCTTCTCCTCCTGCCCTCAATCTTTCCCAACATCAGGGTCTTTTCCAAAGAGTCAGCTCTTCGCATCAGACAGACCTATCAATACCACATACGAGGGTATGACTCCCAGGACTTACAGAATGAACTATCTCACCTGTTCTAATTGTTCTACTCCATTCTAACTGAGCCCCTCTGGTTCAACACTGAGGCGCATTCGAGTGTTACTTGAGGGCTACCGTTTCACCACCCACTCTAGAACGCCACAGTTTGCCGGCCAGTGTAAAGCCCCTGAAGCCCGCCCGCCTCTCTGCGGATCCTGACTGTGACGTGCAGCAGCAGGCCATTCTTGAAAAATTCACAGGGCGCCACAGACAAGCCCGTCGCGACAGGTGGGCAGCCAGAAGCCACAAATTCCGATCCCACTGGCTCGCTTGGAAGCTGTACCACCTCGGGCAAGTCACAGTCTCCCCCGGTCTCTACTGTACCCTCGTGTAAAGCTATGGCCATTATCCCAGCTCAGGGCAGACGAGTGTTGAGAGCATTGCTGAGAAACCTTGGAATGTGAGTGCTCTGCGGGCCACAAAGCCTGTGTGCCATGTAGTACTATACCATGAAGCTGGCTCTGCGCGGGTGTGCACATCCCCAGACACACACAGGCACACACACTTACCCTGCACAGTGATGACAGCAAGTCCACATGGGCCCCCATGGAGGGGTGGGGGGGGGGGTGCCTGCACCATGGGGGAGGGGCGGACTGCAGGCCCCACCCTGCCCAGCAGGCTGCCCTGAGGCCCAAGTTCACCTCCCCCGGGGCAGATGGAACCCCTGAGATGAGCCTCTCTCTCTGCTAAGGCCAGGAGGAGCGGGCAGTTAGTGCTGAGATGGCAACCCCTGCGCCTGCCACAGAACACTTCTCCACAGCGTGCGTGCGTGCGGGCGTGCGTGCGGGCGTGCGTGCGGGCGTGCGTGCGGGCGTGCGTGCGGGCGTGCGTGCGGGCGTGCGTGCGGGCGTGCGTGCGTGGGGGTGGTGGTCACAAGCAGCTAATTACAAAGCTCAGTGACCCACTACAGTCCTGAAGTCTTCTGCAGGCACATCCCCAGCAAGGTAACAACAGGCCGTCTCCTAGAAAAGAGCCTTCAGACCAAATCCACCAGAGACAAAGCCAGTCACGGGCTCCCCGAGCACCCAGCACCCTTGTGTGACCCGGGAGCCCGCACCCTGACTGGTTCCTCCGTCGTCCCCAAAGCTCACTGCATTGTGAGGAGGGCTCAGTCCTGGGACACAGAGCCTCTCACCCTGAGAACATGTTCAGGCTCCCACCCTGTGCTGGACCCTGAGGAAGCAGCACACAGAACACGCCCCCGTGTCAAGGGCGCCCCGCCAGGCGCACACACAGGCCAGCAGGTGATGCGCTCAGAGGCGTGAGCAGCTGAGCAAGGTGGGGAGGGAACACGGTTGGGAGGGACAGGAACCACAGGTTCCCAAGTCTGGAGGCTCAGGTGAGGTCTTCCTGGAGGAACTCGCAGAATTGATCCCTACAGAACAGGTGAGACTTATTCAATGACAACTTACAGGACAAATGAAACTTATGCAAGAGCAAGGATTTCTCTAAACAGAGAGAACACCATATAAGGCAAATGGCAAAGCATGTTCTGGAAACACTGAGTGTAAGGTGGGGAGGGGGACAAAAAAATGAGACTGGGGATGTATCAAGGACCGGGAGAGGAAGCCCCTCCAGTCCCTGGTGAGGCGCTGGAGGGGGACAATCTTTGGGGGACATCTATATAAAAATTACAAACCTCTAACAACAAAAGTGGGCAATGCCAAAGAATGTTCAAACTACCGCACAATTTCATTCATCTCACATGGCAGTAAGTAATGCTCAAAATTCTCCAAGCCAGGCTTCAGCAGTATGTGAACTGTGAACTTCCAGATGTTCAAGCTGGTTTTAGAAAAGGCAGAGGAACCAGAGATCAAATTGCCAACATCCGCTGGATCATGGAAAAAAGCAAGAGAGTTCCAGAAAAACATCTATTTCTGCTTTATTAACTATGCCAAAGACTTTGACTGTGTGGATCACAATCAACTGTGGAAAATTCTGAAAAAGATGGGAATACCAGACCACCTGACCTGCCTCTTGAGAAACCTGTATGCAGGTCAGGAAACA
This sequence comes from Capricornis sumatraensis, assembly GCF_032405125.1. Taxonomy (NCBI): domain Eukaryota; kingdom Metazoa; phylum Chordata; class Mammalia; order Artiodactyla; family Bovidae; genus Capricornis; species Capricornis sumatraensis. The sequence goes on along the minus strand of NC_091089.1, from coordinate 6,980,060 downwards.
ACAGTTAGAAGTAGACATGGAACAACAGCCTGGTTCCAAATAGGAAAAGGAGTACATCAAGGCTGTATATTGTTCCCCTGCTTATTTAACTTATATGCAGAGTACATCATGAGAAACACTGGGCTGGAGAAAGCACAACCTGGAATCAGGAATGCCGGAAGAAATATCAATAACCTCAGATATGCAGATGACACCACCCTTATGGCAGAACGAGAAGAACTAAAGAGCCTCTTGATGAAAGTGAAAGAGGAGAGTGGAAAAGTTGGTTTAAAGCTCAACATTCAGAAAACAAAGATCATGGCATCCAGTCCCAGTACTTCATGGCAAATATATGGGGAAACAGTGGCTGACTTTATTTTTTCTGGGCTCCAAAATCACTGCAGATGGTGATTGCAGCCATGAAATTAAAAGATGCTTACTCCTTGGAAGGAAAATTATGACCAACCTAGACAGCATATTAAGAAGCAGAGACATTACTTTGCCAACAAAGGTCCATTTAGTCAAAGCTATGGTTTTTCCAGTAGTAATGTATGGCTGTGAGAGTTGGACTATAAAGAAAGCTGAGTGCCAAAGAACTGATGCTTTTAAAGTGTGGTGTTGGAGAAGACTCTTGAGAGTCCCTTGGACTGCAAGGAGATCCAACCAGTCCATCCTAAAGGAGATCAGTCCTGGGTGTTCATTGGAAGGATGATGTTGAAGCTGAACTCCAGTACTTTGGCCTCCTGATGCAAAGAGCTAACTCATTTGAAAAGACCCTGATGCTGGGAAAGATTGAGGGCAGGACAAGGGGCTGACAGAGGATGAGATGGTTGGATGGCATCATCGACTCGATGGACATGGGTTTGGGTGGACTCTGGGAGTTCGTGATGGACAGGGAGGCCTGTCGTGATGCAGTTCATGGGGTCACAAAGAATCAGACACGACTGAGCCACTGAACTGAACTGAACAAGGAAAGTAATTTATATATATATATATATATATATATATATATACACACACAACAAACATATATATATATATATATATATTCTGGAATTGAATAAAATTGATGCCAGGAGATAAAGATTGAAGGAAAGGGAAAGAAAAAAGCTGTTAGAAATATTTTTGTGTTGGAAATCTTGGTGCAGTTAAGTTTATTTTGTCATGGGGAAGAGTACCCACGTCGGTAAAGCACATTAAATATGCGGAATACCTGCCAGTGCATCACAGCTCCAGGTGCTCTGCCAGGGCTCAGGTGCGTGGCTGGGTCGTGACTGCCCAAGCCACATGCCCGTGCCATGGACCACGTCCCACAGCTCACAGTGAAGTCACCATGCCCAAGGCCAAGTGGGGAGATGTCACAGAAGGTTTTGACAAAACAGTACTAACTCTCAGCATGTGTTCTCCATAAATAAACTTGCAACAAGTCAACGGCAGGTGCTCACTGCCTGAAGATGCGTGGGAAAGTATCTTGCAATTTTCAGGGTTCCTGAAACACATCCACCATCAGCCCCTCTTTGATTTTAAACCAGCGTCACCTTGTGTCAGTACAGAACAAGGTCAGAGACACTCTGCCTCAAAAACACAGCCAGCAGTTCTGTGAAGTTTCTAGAGTCCAAAACTCTTTACAGTAAGAGAAAGTCAATCATCTGATGTGTGCTTTGTGGTTCTACTTATGTGTCTGATCTCAGAGCTCTTCAAGAATTCCTTGATGAGAACCACAGGTACTTGAAACTCAGTTAGCATGTCTACGTCTTATATTTTACTCCTGGAAACAAGACTCAGTGAATTAACTTCTACGTGCTCAGGGCTGTTATCAAAAAAGTGTCCTTACATTAGAAAGTTAGCCTTGACATTAAAAGACTAAACAGAAGCACACTCTTTGGACTTACAAGTGTACTTTACAAATATTATAGAGTCAAGAGCTATTTACTGTGTACTTTCTATGTAGACATTACTATGCTATGCAGCGTAGGTGATACAAAGAAGTGAAAGAGTGTCATCTCTAGCCTCAAAAAATAATGAGCTGAGGACAGACAGGGGGTTGATGTGGGTTTGGGGGAGGTGGTAGGGGAAGTGAAATGGGTGAAAAAGGTCAAAAGGTACAAACGTCCAGTAATAAAACAAGTAAAAGTCCTGGAGATGTAATGTACAGCATGGTGACTACAGTTAACAATATTGTGTATTCGAAAGTTACTAAAAGGGTGGTTCTTGAAACTTTTCCATCACAAGAAAAAAAAAATATGTAACTCTGTGTGTGATGGATGTTATACTATAAGTAGTGTGGTGATCACTTCACAATACACAGATATCAGCTTATCATGTTGGACGCCCGAAATTGATATAATGTCAATGAATCTTCAGCGGAGGAAACCGCATACATGTGTTACAAAAAAGCCCCCAGAAGACAGGAGCTCAGGATGAATACAAGGCTCAAGGAGAAACAAAACAGGAGTTCGGGTCATGGTTGCTAGTGCCTGCGAGTGCCTCTGTTCTCTGCTGCATTTCACAGAATACCAAGAGCACAGAGAAAGAGGATAAGACCCCCAGGTGGGATTCTTGAGGGAAACTATCAAAAGTCCCCCTGTGGTGCATTGGCGGAATGAGTGTTGGCACACTGAAGGGCAGCAGGGTAAATTAAAAGGGGTTCTTGGATTTCCCAGGTGATGCAGCGGATAAGAATCCGCCTGCCAATGCTACAGGTTCGGTCCCTGATCCAGAGAGATCCCACACGCCGCAAAGCAACTAAGTCCGCGGGCCACGACTATTAAACCTGTGCTCTAGAGCCCGCAAGCTGCAACCACCAAAGACCAAGCACCTTGAGCCTGTGCTCCACGAGAGAAGACACCAAGACGAGAAGCTCACGCACCGCAACGAAGACTCAGTACAACCAAAAGTAAATAGATAAATTCATTTTTGAAAAAGTGAAAAAGTGCAAGTAGCTCAGTCAGTCGTGTTCAACTCTCTGTGACCCCATGGACTATACAGTCTATGGAATTCTCCAGGCCAGAATTTTGGAGTAGGTAGCCTTTCCCTTCTCCAGGAATCTTCCAAGCCCAGGGATCGAACCCAGGTCTCCTGCATTGCAGGCGGATTCTTTACCAACTGAGCTATCAGGGAAAGGGTGAGGGGGTTTCTTAAAATATATTGCGACATGGAAATACATACCATCGATACAAATACCAATAACATTTGACCTGCTGAGCAGAATGTAGCTCTTCTTCTAATGCTCTGATGCATCACAAGCTGAGAAATGGCCCAAAAGACTCTGAAAGACCCACCCTGATCCTCATCCACCCATGTGACCCCACAATGTAGGGCAGTCGTGGCTCTGAAGGGTGCTGAAGATGGGGGAGCATGGAAAATGATCGTTGGTGTGTCAACAACCTATGTGTCCTAAGAGGGAAAGTCAGCCAAGTGTTCAAAACTCCATTGCTTTCACAGATGCCACTCACAGGTATGCTGATGCTAATTCTGAAACTTTCAGGATTCTGAAGGGCAACCAAAGACACTAAGTAAAGATCTGGTACCCTCCCTAATTCCTGTTTCCCAGACGCAGAACCTGATCTCAATCTAATTTGAAAACTTCATTTCTGATTGCACACTAAATCAACTCTTGAACTAGACTGTGCAAATGGTTCCTGAAAAAATACATATCTTGGAAATATTGCATAAAGTTACAATTTTTATGGACAAGCATACCTTGTGAATATATAATTATAGAATCCCCCAAAACCAAAATCTGATTCTGGGAGTAATTCAGCAGAGGCATGAAAATTCCACTCAGTGTTTAATTTTGTGCTTTGAAGTCATGCACCACCCTTTTCTCTCTGGGTAATTACAGCTTTGTTTGTCTCTTATCATTACCAGCAAAAGTCCCTATTCTTTAACTGGATATTAAACACGTAGTCACAGTCCAGAGAATGCATAAATGCTTTTCATAATGCTGGTCATCTGGAGCTTCAGCATACTAATTTCTGGCACAGCATTTGAGGTTTGATTGAAACTGTAGAAGTGACATTTGTATTTAGTTAACTTGAGGGTTTGCTGGACCGAGAACATTTGGAGTTTGCCTTCAGCAATGAGCACCCAGCTGCCTTTCTGACAAAGGAGGCAGTTACACAGACTGTTCCAAGGACGGTCCATAACCCACCTCCACACGGATCACATGGATTTCTGGGCAAACCGACCAGGTGGTGTCCCCAGGTATACACTATCCCATAGCAAGTGTCCAATAAGGACTTGCTGAATAAATGAGTAGACTGATGGCTTTAGCAGTTCAAAGAATTATGCTTTAAAACAAGACAGAGCTTCATCCATCTAAAAATCTAGTGCCAAGTCTTGACTGCTTAAAAATATATAAAACAACATTGTGATTGCTCTCTTTCACTCCATTGTCCTCAGTGAATCATCAACAAATATAAACAGTGTCAACCAATAAGTAGTGACCAGAGTTTTAAAAATGTTTCCTTTCAAAGTACTGACGGAAGGGCAGGATGTGTGGGGGCATCAGGTCATATGGAAAAAAGCGCTGGACTGGAAGAAACCGGATTCCAATCCAGTTCTGTATGAGCCAGCTGCATGGCCCAATGAGAGTCTTGCAGAATTTTACTTCCTCATCTATGAAAGCTCCAATGCTTTGGCCACCTAATGAGTAGAGCTGACTCATTGGAAAAGACCCTGATGCTGGGAAAGATTGAGGGCAGGAGAAGAGGGCGACAGAGGATGAGATGGTTGGATAGCATCACTGGCTCAATGGATGTGAATTTGAGCAAACTCTGGGAGATAGTGAAGGACTGGGAAGCCTAGTGTGCTGCAGTCCAAGGGCTCGCAAAGAGTCAGACACAACTTAGCAACTGAACATCTATGAAATAAAGCTAATATGACGCTATGTCCTGCCTGCCATCTGCTTCCTGGTTCAACCGCCACATCTGTGATTAGAACCTGACAGAGGATGATTTCTGTCAACAGACTAGGGCAGGACCTGGAAAAAAAAAAAAAAAGTCTTGTCATATTTTAAAATGACTGCTTAGCTTCCTTCCAAATTATCTATCTGAAATAAAAAGAGGAGTATTTCTTCGACAGAGGACTTTTTTTAAGTCAGCCTGAATCAGGAGGATCTTCTCTTGAAACCTGGGAGATAGCAGCATTCATTTCCTGCCAAATTCAAATGCCATTTTGAAGAGAGTGAAAAGATTACCAGCTGAGTTATGAAATTCATTTTATTTTACTTATGAAAAGCTGCTTATAAAAAATTCACAACTATCTTCAGCTAATTCAAATTCTTGGACCCGCACAGTTCATATTTTAAAAAAATAAATAAGTAAACTCCAGGAAGAGGAAAACTCATTATCTGTCCTTACAATAGAGTCTTAATGATGATAAAACACAATCATTTCACTGACTTATTACCATATCAAAAGCAGCAGCTTGGGTCACCACTTTGAGCTGGTAGATGGAGCTTTCAGCACCAAACCTGGGAGAGGGCATTCCCACCACCCAGCGCGGGCCGGAGGGCAGGAATCACGCAGGCTCCGCCCACCACGCTCCGCACGCGTCGCCCTGACTCACGTGGCCCGCCCCTCACTTCCGCCTTTTCTGAGCCGCAGTGCTGGACTCAGACCTTGCGGTTCCACAGCTGTTTCCCTTTCTGTCGGATACATCACCCCGGCCACCCTGGCTGAAGGCAAACTAAGTTAGATCAAGGGTGGAGCGGACTGTGTCTACAACTGCCTGTCAGAGGAAGGGAGTCAATTCTGACTATTAAGGTATTTAAAATTAACCCAGGACACAAACGTGCTGCAGTTCCAGCCCACAGAGCCATGCTGATGGGAGAACAGCGGGTCTTGACGCTCAGGAGCCAGGCTGACTGCCCAGGGGCCTTTCTTGTCCCTGCCAGAGGACATGCCGTAGGTGTGAGCGTCCTTCCCCCTTAGCTAAGAGTCAGATTTTGATCCTGCTCTTTGGTGGTGGAAGATGAGTGTCATTATGACAGAGGGACCAGCTGCCATCCACCAGCCGTGGAACCTTCCAGAACAGGAATCTCGTTGGTCCTCACGTGAGGGGTGTACTTCACGGCAGCTGCCTTAATTAAGGGCATCACAGAGAGCCCCTAACATCCCAGCCTGGGGACCAGAAAGCCAAGTGCGGTTTTGACCCAGGCCTCCCAGGCAGTTCGTTGTTATTTTATAAACTTTGCTAACTTAACGCATCTAAATTTTAAATAGTGTTTAACTGGTTAAGGTAGAGACATACAATGAAATATTCTTTAGCCTTAAAGGAGAAAACGCTACCACAGGGAATGACGTGAATGAACTTGGAGGACGTCACACGGAGTGAGTGAGCCAGATCCCAGGTGCCCAGTCAGTGCTGCTGGCACCAAGGTCAGAGGGCACACTCATCCCTTAGCTCCATCCCGGGTCTGCGCCATCCCCGACAAACCGGCCATGCCAGCCAGGACCATCTGTGGTCCCCAGGCCTTGTCTACCAGGATCGCTTGCTATTATCCTCTGTGCCAGTAAGTTCCTAAAGCCTTCAGTTCAAGACCAGCGCCCTCCATGGAAGGGAAACTATCCACGCAGCCAGTCTCCATGTTTAAAGGATTCATGTCCTGAGGAAACTTAAAATAAGATAGTTGGTTTTGGTTTTTTGTTTTTTTTTTTTTTTTTTTTCGGAAGCCTGAACATTTTTTGTTGTTGTTGTTACCCTTTTCATTAAATGTGTTGTTTTCTCCATCTCTTTCAGAATATTTTCTTGACTCAGGGCCACTAGATGTGGATTTACTGCTTACAGAAACACTTACATACTTGGAATATAAAGGCTATCATAGCAAAAAGAAACAACAGGCTTATCTGATTGTCTCTCTACTGATTGTCTCTCACCCCTAGGTTAAAGAAAGAAAACCAGATATAATCCATTTGTTTTCCTGCAAATCTAAGGAAAATGTAACTACTTCATAAGATGAGACACAGTGGTCTCTATGCAGCATTTCCTTTCCTTGCTGGAACCCAAACTCCTCAAATGGTACCATGCTATAAAGAATTCGGAAGAGTAAGTGATAATGTTTCTATTTGCCACCAACTTTCATAACCGAGTTGGGAGTCAGATAACAAAAACTACATTCTTATGTCTTTATATTTCACTCCATTGCTATTTTTACTATTCAGAAATGATTTGATAATGATAAAAATTACATACAAGTTTCTCAGTTCTTCCCAAAATACTGATATTATTAATTTATACAGTAGCACTTAAAAAAAAATTTTTTAATTACAAAAGTATGATAACACATCTACAAGAGACTTGGAAATATACAGTAGTACTTTTCAGTTTTCTCCATCTCCTAACCTGGCTTTCCTTAACACCAAATCTATTTTTCGAAACTATCTTCAATTCAGAACCCAATCACCAATATGGAAATCCTAATTTTCTAAAAGACAAAGTCTTTGATTGCAGTGCTCAGAATCTACTGGTTTAATTAATGAATAGAGAATATAAATAAGTTCATTAATGTGATTTCCCTCATTCAAATAAATGATGACAAAATCCACCAGCAAGAGACACCTAGAAACTAACTCAATAAAACGTTCTGCATTCCAACATGGACCATGCACTGAACTGAGCTAGACCAGGACAACCAAGGAGTTCACAGTCAAGCAGAGAAAAGAAAAATACATAAACAGGCGTAACAAAATAGGATGAAAACGATGACTTTATGTAATGGGAATGCATTATTTTTGGCCATGCCTGACAGCTTATGGACTTCCCTTGTGGCTCAGCCTGCAATGCGGAAGACCTGGGTTCAATCCCTGGGTTGGGAAGATCCCCTGGAGAAGAGAAAGGCTACCCACTCCAGTATTCTGGCCTGGAGAATTCCATGGACTATATAGTCTATAGGGTCACAAAGAGTGGGACACAACTGAGCAACTTTCACTTCACTTCACACAGCTTATGGGATTTTAGTTCCCCAACCAAACCCAAATCCACTGCAGTGAAACCAGAGTCTTAACCACTTGATGCCAGGGAATTGGGCTTCCCAGGTGGTGCTAGTAGTAAAGAACCTGCCTGCCATTTCAGGAGTCATAGACATCCAGATTTGTTCCCTGGGTTGGAATGATCCCCTGGAGGAGGGCATGGCAAGCCCCCTCCAGTATTCTTGCCTTGAGAATCCCATGGACAGAAGAGCCTGGTGGGTTACAGTCCATAGGGTCACAAAGAGTCAGACAGGGCTGAAGTGACTTAGCACACACACACCTGGGAATTCCCTGGAAATGCATGTTTTAACATTGTATGAATTTCTAACCTAACTGATTTAAAAATACTTAGGCATAAATTCCAATCATCAATGCAAAAGGGTGTTTGATCCTGGTTCCCAGAGAGCATCAAGGGCCTCAGTAAATTCTGTGCAACAGAAACCTTTTCCTGAGCCACAGCACCCTCCTGACAAAAGCCAGGATAGCCTAATGAAAGCCCCCTCCCCCAAGTCAGCAAGAGAGACCTCCCTTCACAGATGGAGACTCATTCTCATGGAATAAGCAATTACAGGCCAACTGGTACTTAGTGCCCTGATACAAGCAAATAATTATTCAGGAACATAATTGCTGTGGACAAAGCAAAGATGAATAGACAGCATGGAGCCAAGATGATGAAGAAAAATCAACTGGTCCTGGACTAAGATGGATGATTTTCCCTAGTTCTGTAGTCGGAAAGAACTGGAAATTATCAAGAGAGCCACCACGATGGTGCAGACCTCTGTGGAGCACTTACTGCACACCAGCGGTTTCCTAAAGATGAGGCTGTCCGTCTTCAACACACACACACACGTGCACACACACACTCACACACATACACACACATGCACACATTCATACACATTCTCACATTCACACTCATGCACACACACATACCCTCATCCAAACACACACACACACATCCACACACACACACTCATACACACTCTCACATGCACACATTCATACACATTCTCACACATGCACACACATGCATGCACACACACATATATACTCATCCAAACACACACACACACTCATACACACACACTCATCCAAACACACACTCATATATACACACATACACACACACACTCATACACTCACACACACTCATACACACTCACACACACACTCATACATGTGCACATAGCTATAGTTCAGCCTAGGTTAAATAAGTAAATATCTGTATGTCTGATTCTATAGTAGGGTTTCAGTCCATCTCAATAGCATTTTGGTCATCTTCACAATACCCTGAGTTAAAGAATCTCCTTCAGTCTCCATTTTAGCCATTTTTGTGAACTTCATGATCACAGATTAACATTAGCAATGAAAATTCTGGTAAACAGCACCCTCTTATCAAATTGAATGTGAAGACATTTCTTTTTTCTGAGAGTCCCTCAGAACAGCAGGAAGAAATAAAAATCTAAATTATTAATAGTATGCAGGTACAGAGATTTTATCTGCAAAGTCCAATTTGTGGACATATATCACTTTAAAGTCAGGAAGTAGAATAAGCTCCCTTTAGGGTTCATTAGTCCTGTAACAGTTGAAGGTGTTTTGTCCAGATCTGTCACTGAGTTTCTATCTGATCATTGAGAGCTCAGTGAGCCTCCCTTCAAAACCTGTGATCAAAAATCAATAAAGAGTTACAATACTGAAACCCACTTCTGTCTAGAATAGGAAATATCAAAAGTCATGACACATCTTAATAATCTGAAATTATAGAATGTGATGGAATTGCTGTAGTATGTCTAACAAAAGCGGGGAGAGCACAGGACGTACTATTTTCTTCCTGGAGCGTTATTGGTTTTCTGGAGGGCAGTTAATGCTTTTCAACACCCAGGAAATAAATGATAAAGTACCTTTGATGGCATTTCTGAGGTTTGTCCCTTTGTCCTGTGATGCATGGATTTGCAAGACACAAGCCCCAGGAAATCCACAAGCCCCGACTGGGGAGTGGATGTTGCTGCCATCAGCAAGGAGAGAATAAGAGACACAAATAGGAATGTCAAAGCTTAAGAAATGGGGCTTTTCCAGATTCATTACACAGCCCGACCGAGGGTTCTGTCTGAAAATGAAGTTGATATTGATAACACGGCTCAAACAGGAAAGCATTTTCAGAAGTGACAGGTTATTTTTTAAACATAGTCAGGTTCATGCAAATAGAATACCAGAAGTCTCAGTGGTCTGATGCCCAAAATTACCTTCCCAGAAAGATGTGAAGCCTCTTTTTTGTTTGTTTTCAAGATGAAAAAAGCTTCTTGCCGGATATATTAATTGAAACAATTATGATAATATTTTCCAGCAATACATAAATGTTGAGATGAGTACAAGTCACCTAAAAGATCACCATTCTAAAATAACCACTGGTAACTTATGGTGAACACATTCCATACATTTCTCATACCTGAACACATGTACACACACACACAAATGGAATTATGTAAGATCATCTAAGATGATTTTATTTGTATGGCTTTTGCCCCCCAACTCAGTTGTTTGTATTTTCAGAAATAGACAAAATGTGCTTTGCAAGTGTTTTTCTGTCATAATTTGCCTGTTTTTATTTTATATACAGTGCCTTTCTTTTATAGCTTTTGGTTTTCTTTCTTAGAAATGTGTCCTCAATTCTTGTCATTAAATTCTCTTAATATCTAAATGCTTTTAAGTTTTGAAATCATCTGAAAATTTGGTTTTATATATGAAGTAAGAGTTTAATTTTATTTCCATTGGTGGTAGCAACCAATTACATATTATGCATATTGTTAAGGAAATATTTAACAATTGTTTTGAAGTGCTCACTTTGTCACATATTAAATTACCATGTACATGTGACCTATTTCTTGTTTTCTGTAACTTTTATTCTATTGAAGTCTATGTAGTTAATTTTAATATCTGGCATTATTTTCTTGTTTATTTTCAGATGTTTATCTTCTATAGGAAGTTTTTGATCTAATTTAAAAATGTGGCTCTCATTAGGATTTCATTACCTGTACATATAAGATTTAAAGGAATTGACTAATAATGCTTAGTAATTTAAAATTTCCATCCACAGTCAAGGTATACATTCGTGCTTGTTCAAAATGTTTTTGTTCACCCCTCATATTTTTTATAATTATTTTTCATGCTGATTCCTTATTAAAGCAATACCTGAATATTTCATAGCTTTTGTAATTATTGTGAATTAAAACCTTCACATTTTCATGATTTTCATGTTTAGCTAGTAATCACTAATGGCTAAGAAGCTCTTGATTTTTGTTAATTTTATAATTATTTTTTAAACTCAAGCTTACTAAAACTTTAATTTCCTTTCTTGTTCTACCTCTGTTATCCTCAAATTGAGGAATATCAAAGAAAAGGATAATTGAAACCTAGCAGAACCCACAGAAAAGTCCATCTGTGCCCCCATTTCTTTCCTGTAAAAAAAAAAAAAGAAAGAAAGAAAAAGGCTGTATTCTCCAAGGCCTTACCTGAGTTCCAAACAGCAGACTCAAGCTCATTAGGGAAGTGAAGTGAGGGAATTTAGGAACAGAGGAAAAGACATCAAACAATAAAAGGAATGGCTTCCCAGGTGGTTCAATGGTAAAGAGTCCCGCTGCCTGTGCAGGAGATGCTAGAGACTCCAGTTCAATCCCTGGGTCGGGAAGATGCCCTGGACAGAGGAAGGGCACTGCATTCCAGTATTCTTGCCTGGAGAATCCTAAGGACAGAGGACCCTGGTGGGCTACAGTCCACCGGGTAGAATCAGACACAATAGAGCACGCCACAGTTACAATAAGTGTAATGACAGGTTAGAAGACAGTTCAGAAACAAAACTGAGTCCTAGCTCCTCCTCAGGACATCCACAGGATGATCTGACATGTATCTCTGAGTTGCTCTGTGGAAACTAAGACACACCTTGTTGTTTAGTCACTAAGTTGTGTCCAACTCTTTGGCGACCCCATGGACTGTAGCCCACCAGGCTCCTCTGTCCGTGGGATTTTCCCAGGCAAGACTATTAAAGTGGATAGCTCAGGAGATCTTCCTGACCCAGGGATCAAACCCACATCTCCTGTATTAGCAGGCAGATTCTTTACCACTGAGCCACCTGGGAAGCCCTTAAGACACCCCTGCTCCCCACCAACTGGAGGACAGTGACTCTATGCTGACCACAAGCACACAGACTGGATGAAACCAGTAGACTGATGATTAAGATTTTCAAAAAACATCAGTTAGCTCACCACCAACTGATCAGAGCAAAGTTCACGAGCTGCAACCTCACCCCAAATGTTGCCTGTAAAACCCTCCCCTGAAAGCCACCAGGGTGTTCAGGCCTTCTGAGCACCAGCTGCTCATTCTCTTACTTGGCCCTGCAATAAACACTGTAATTTTGCTAAGGGAAACACTGACTGAAACTGCCCAACCTGGCCAAGCACCGTAGTCACCATCTGCATGAGTTACCTTACGACAGGGCGTCCTGGTAAGGAACACAGAACTAACAAGTCACAACCAACTGGAGCATTTGGGAAAGATTGAAAGGGGACACCACATGTCCTACCAACCTCCCAGGATCCTCCTTGCTGGCATCCATTTTGACTAAGCAACGCAGGTGGGCACCACCAGGAAGGACCCTTCATCAGAGTGACTGGCCAGAGACAACCTGGAAACGAATCCCATCACCATAGAAGCCAGGCTGTGAGCCACGAGGCAGAGCAGTCCTGGGTTCGCTCACCCTGCTGCTCCCTTCCCAGGGCCCCCTTTCTTAATAAAACCTCCACCTCTGTCAGCTCGTGTGTTCCCTCCCACAATTCATTTCCAGGTGTTAGACAAGAGCCCACTCTTGGGCCCTGGAAGGAGCTCCCCCTTCTTGCAACACTTTCTTCATGACTCCATTGTCAGAAGATTGACTTTCTTGTGCAGTAGGTGAGTGGACCCCGAGTTCAATTTGGTAACACCCAAACAGGGATGTCCGGTCCCTGCAGAGCTTGAGCCTCACTCACATTGGTTGAGCCACCACTTCTGATAGTGCCAGCCCCGACTGGACTTGAAAAAGGTCATCATTACTGAGTAGTTGAGAAAGAAGGGCATTAGGAATATTTTTAAACTTCCATCTTCTCAGAATCCACAAGGTCCATGCTTCTACAGATGCTATACCTTCCACAGTCAGAGACAGATAGGAAACTCAGAGCAAAAACACAAAAGGTCCCAAAGATGCAGTGTCTAAATTTTGGACTAAAAAAAGAATATTTTCAACGGCAGTTCAGTTCAGTCGCTCAGTCGTGTCCCTCTCTTTGTGAGCCCATGGACTGCAGCACACCAGGCCTCCCTATCCATCACCAACTCCCAGAGTTTACTCAAACTCATGTCCATCAAGTCAGTGATGCCATCCAACCATCTTATCCTCTGTCGTCCCCTTCTCCTCCTCCCCTCAATCTTTCCCAGCATCGGAGTCTTTTCAAATGAGTCAGCTCTTCTCATCAGGTAGCCAACTATTGGAGTTTCAGCTTCAATATGAGTCCTTCCAATGAACACCCAGGACTGATCTCCTTTAGGATGGACTGGTTGGATCTCCTTGCAGTCCAAGGGACTCTCAAGAGTCTTCTCCAAGACCACACATTAAAAGCATCAGTTCTTCGGCACTCAGCTTTCTTTATAGTCCAACTCTCTCATCCTTATATGACTACTGGAAAAACCATAGCCTTGACTAGATGGACCTTTGTTGGCAAAGTAATGTCTCTGCTTTTTAATATGTTATCTAGGTTGGTCATAACTTTTCCTCCAAGGAGTAAGTGTCTTTTTATTTCATGGCTGCATTCATCATCTGCAGTGATTTTGGACCCCAAAAAATAAAGCCTGCCACTGTTTCCACTGTTTCCCCATCTATTTGCCATGAAGTGATGGGACCGGATGCCATGATCTTCGTTTTCTGAATGTTGAGCTTTAAGCCAACTTTTGCACTCTCCTCTTTCACTTTCATCAAGCAGCTCTTTAGTTCTTCTTCACTTTCTTCCATAAGGGTAGTGTCGTCTGCATATCTGAGGTTATTGATATTTCTTCCAGCAATCTTGATTCCAGTTTGTGCTTCTCCCAGCCCAGTGTTTCTCATGATGTACTCTGCATATAAGTTAAATAAGCAGGGGGACAATATACAGCCTTGATGTACTCCTTTTCCTATTTGGAACCAGTTTGTTGTTCCATGTCCAGTTCTAACTGTTGCTTCCTAATCTGCATACAGATGTCTCAGGAGGTAGGTCAGGTGGTCTGGTATTCCCACCTCTTTCAGAATTTTCCACAGTTTATTGTGATCCACACAGTCAAAGTCTTTGGCATAGTCAGTAAAGCAGAAACAGATGTTTTTCTGAAACTCTCTTGCTGTTTCAGTGATCCAGCAGATGTTGGCAATTTGATCTCTGGTTCCTCTGCCTTTTCTAAAACCAGCTTGAACACCTGGAAGTTCACAGTTCACGTATTGCTGAAGCCTGGCTTGGAGAATGTGAGGAATTACTTTGCTAGCGTGTGAGATGCTTGAAATTGTGCAGTCATTAGAGCATTCTTTGGCATTGCCTTTCTTTGGGACTGGAATGAAAACTGACCTTTTCCAGGCAAGGTAAAGATAAATATGAACCCTTTATGATTTGCTCAGGGCAATCAGGAGACAATGTTTGAAAGATGAAAACAAAAGCCCCATAGACTCTGCATTATTTCACATTGGTTTGTGTGTGTGCATGCTAGGTTGTTTTGAATGTGTCCTACTCTCTGTGACCCTATGGACTGTAGCCCACCAGGCTCCTCTGTCCATGGGATTCTCCAGGCAAGAATACTGGAATTGGTTGTCATGCCCTCCTCCAGGGGATCTTCCCAATCCAGAGATCAAACCCACATCTCTTATGTCTTCTGCATTAGCAGGTTGGTTCTTTACCACTAGCGTCACCTGGAAAGTTTCAACAGAACATTTTAAAACTCTCAATAGGCCACCATCACCCTAAAAGCAAAACCTGACAAAGATCCCACAAAAAAAGAAAACTACAGGCCAATATCACTGATGAACATAGATGCAAAAATCCTTAACAAAATTCTAGCAAACAGAATCCAACAACACATTAAAAAGATCATACACCATGACCAAGTGGGCTTTATTCCATGGATGCAAGGATTCTTCAATATCCACAAATCAATCAATGTAATACACCACATTAACAAATTGAAAAATAAAAGCCATATGATTATCTCAATAGATGCAGAGAAAGCCTTTGACAAAATTCAACATCCATTTATGATAATAAAAAAAAACTCTCCAGAAAGTAGGAATAGAAGGAACATACCTCAACATAATAAAAGCTATATATGACACACCCACAGCAAACATTATCCTCAATGGTGAAAAATTGAAAGCATTTCCCCTATAGTCAGGAACAAGACAAGGGTGCCCACTTTCACCACTACTATTCAACATAGTTTTGGAAGTTTTGGCCACAGCAATCAGATCAGAAAAAGGAATAAAAGGAATCCAAATTGGAAAAGAAGAAGTAAAACTCTCACTGTTTGCAGACGACATGACCCTCTACATAAAAACCCTAAAGCCTTCCACCAGAAAATTACTAGAGCTAATCAATGGATATAGTAAAGTTGCAGGATATAAAATCAACACACAGAAATCCCTTGCATTCCTATACACTAATAATGAGAAAATAGAAAGAGAAATTAAGGAAACAATTCCATTCACCATTGCAATGAAAAGAATAAAATACTTAGGAATATATCTACCTAAAGAAACTAAAGACCTATATATAGAAAACTATAAAACACTGGTGAAAGAAATCAAAGAGGACACTAATAGATGGAGAAATATACCATGTTCATGGATGGGGAGAATCAATATAGTGAAAATGAGTGTACTACCAAAACAATTTATAGATTCAATGCAATCCCTATCAAGCTACCAACAGTATTTTTCAGAGCTAGAACAAATAATTTCACAATCTGCACGGAAATGCAAAAAACCTTAAATAGCCAAAGCAATCTTGAGAAAGAAGAATGGAACTGGAGGAATCAACTTACCTGACTTCAGGCTCTACTACAAAGCCACAGTCATCAAGACAGTATGGTACTGGCACAAAGACAGAAATATAGATCAATGGAACAAAATAGAAAGCCCAGAGATAAATCCATGCATCTATGGACACCTTATCTTTGACAAAGGAGGCAAGAATATACAATGGATAAAAGACAATCTTTTTAACAAGTGGTGCTGGGAAAACTGGTCAACCACTTATAAAAGAATGAAACTAGAACACTTTCTAACACCATACACAAAAATAAACTCAAAATGGATTAAAGATCTAAACGTAAGACCAGAAACTATAAAACTCCTAGAGGAGAACATAGGCAAAACACTCTCCAACATACATCACAGCAGGATCCTCTATGATCCACCTCCCAGAACTCTGGAAATAAAAGCAAAAATAAACAAATGGGGCCTAATTAAACTTAAAAGCTTCTACACAACAAAGGAAAGTATAAGCAAGGTGAAAAGACAGCCTTCGGAATGGGAGAAAATAATAGTAAATGAAGCAACTGACAAACAACTAATCTCAAAAATATACAAGCAACTCCTGCAGCTCAATTCCAGAAAAATAAACAACCCAATCAAAAAATGGGCCAAAAAACTAAATAGACATTTCTCCAAAGAAGACATACAGATGGCTAACAAACACATGAAAAGATGCTCAACATCACTCATTATCAGAGAAATGCAAATCAAAACCACAGTGATGTACCATTTAACACCAGTCAGAGTGGCTGTGATCCAAAAGTCTACAAGCCATAAATGCTGGAGAGGGTGTGGAGAAAAGGGAACCCTCTTACACTGTTGGTGGGAATGCAAACTAGTACAGCCACTATGGAGAATAGTGTGGAGATTCCTTCAAAAACTGGAAACAGAACTGCCTTATGATCTAGCAATCCCACTGCTGGGCACACACACTGAGGAAACCAGAATTGAAAGAGACACGTGTACCCTAATGTTCATCGCAGCACTGTTTATAATAGCCAGGACATGGAAGCAACCTAGATGTCCATCAGCAGATGAATGGATAAGAAAGCCATGGTACATATACACAATGGAGTATTACTCAGCCATTAAAAAGGATACATTTGAATCCGTTCTAATGAGGTGGATGAAACTGGACCTGATTATACAGAGTGAAGTAAGCCAGAAAGAAAAACACCAATACAGTATACTAACGTATATATGTGGAATTTAGAAAGATGGTAACAGTAACCCTGTATGCAAGATAGCAAAAGAGACACAGATGTATAGAACAATCTTTTGGACTCTGTGGGAGAGGGTGAGGGTGGGATGATTTGGGAGAATGGCATTGAAACATGTATAATATCATATATGAAACGAATCGCCAGTCCAGGTTCGATGCATCATACTGTATGCTTGGGGCTGGTGTACTGAGATGACCCAGAGGGATGGTACAGGGAGGGAGGAGGGAGGGGAGTTCAGGATGGGCAACACATGTATACCTGTGGTGGATTCATGTTGATATATGGCAAAACCAATACAATATTGTAAAGTAATTAACCTCCAATTAAAATAAATAAATTTGTATTTTAAAAAATAAAAAAATTAAACTCAATATAGCAGAACTATTTTCTACCATGCCTCAATTTGATAACATATTTTATTTTATAATTTTTATACAGTAGCTTCCCTTGTGGCTCAACTGGTAAAGAATCTGCCTCCAATGTGGGAGACCTGGGTTTGATCCCTGGATTGGGAAGATCCCCAGGAGAAGGGAAAGGCTACCCACTCCCATTCTGGCCTAGAGAATTCCAGAACACTGGATTGCAAAGAGTCGGACACAATTGAGTGAATTTCACTCACTCACATACAGTAGGTAGTTTCTAATGTAGACCAACAAAGTCACTTAATGTTCTGCAAGGGTAAAACTTGGCTAATAATTGCTAATACAACACTTGATCTGTTTGTAAGAAGGCAGAAATATCAGGAATATTTTCAAAGTGTTTGTTTTTGCTAAAAGACTTCATTTCACCCTTTAATTTCACCTACCATGTCTATGTGCTTTTTTATGACAGAAGAGACAACATTTACCTGGAATTAGCTAATATCCTTCGATTTTCATCTGGAATTGAAAGAGAAGTCATTTTTTCATGAAGAATAAGTGAAATTTTAATCAATTTGAGATTCCCCACATTTTTTAAATTAAAAAGCAGAGACATCACTTAGTCAACAAGGATATTTTCCAAAGAGTCAGCTCTTCCCACAGGTGGCCAAAGTATTTGAGCATCAGCTTCAACATCTGCTCTTCCAATAAACAGTCAGGGTTGATTTCCTTTTGGATGGACTGGTTGGATCTCCTTGCAGTCCAAGGGACTCTCAAGAGTCTTCTCCAACAGCACAGTTCAAAATCATCAGTTCTTCAGTGCTCAGCTTTCTTTATTGTCCAACTCTCACATCCATACATGACTACTGGAAAAAACAAAGCTTTGGCTATACGGACCTTTGTCAACAAAGTGATGTCTCTGTTTTTTAATAGATTGTCTAGGTTTATTTCTCCAACTATAGTACATTCTATTGCCATAAAAATTCCTGTCCTAAATCTATTTCTTCCTATCACATCACCCCTTTAAGCGTTCCCACACCATCTTTGGAAACTGTATATACCTTAAGCATAACCAAGATATATTTAGCGTCTTTAAATAAAACAGATCCTTCATGAAGCACTGGGTTTGGAAAGGTAATGTTTTGTGTACCTATTTTTTTAATAAAAAAAACTTCTTTCATTTCAGATTTATTATAACACAAATTACTGTCATCAGCTGCAGGGCTTTGCTAGTTGAAGCACACCCTTAGATTAAATGGTTCAGTAAGATCTCCTATGATGTACTGTATACTTTACTCATGCCAGGATTTATTTCAATCTTTAACCCACTTTTAAGTGTAGGTAGCATTTTTGAGAAACTGTGATACACACACTGCAAATCCCCGGATCATCCTTTATTTGCCACTTCAGCCTCAACACCATCCTCAGAGACTAATAAACTGCTAGGGATTTGTGGACACATGGGTATTAAACAGAGAAAATCAAATGACATGCTGTCGATGATGAATTCTGCTGGGAAGCTTCTTTGCATTACAAAGTGGTGTGTGTGTGTATTCGTTTCTCAGTCATGTCCAACTCTTTGTGACCCCACAGACTGTAGCCCACTAGGCTCCTCTGCCCATGGGATTCTCCAGGCAAGAATACTGGAGTGGGTTGCCATGCTCCAGGGGATCTTCCTTACCCAGGGCTCGAATCCAGGTCTCCTGAATTGCAGCCAGATTCTTTACATTTGAGATACCCAAGAAGTCAAGAGGAGACACCTAGAAAAGCCAAAAATTGAGATTGGAAAAAAGAGGATATATATCAAGTGATTTTATTTTTATTAACTAGCCTAAGTGCAGATAGTTTCAGGCATTTTAGGTTTAATTTAGACTTACCCTTACTATAAACATAAGTCTAAAATGAGGCAGAATTACATGAGTTATAAGCTTAAAACTATACTCATATAACCTTGATACTGAAGTTTATACAAGTATAAATCAAAGGTACTATTTTTTCTCAAAAAGAGCCCCAGTATTAAAATACATTTGCTGGCTAAAAATGAACTCTTTTACTTATAAAAACAATAATTAGTCTTTTTGAGGATTCTTTGATACTTATATTCTCATTAAATAGTAATATCTAGTCTTGTCTGACCTCTGTATGTGTTGATGCTTTGTAGACAGAGACAAAGGGTAATAATGAGAAAATTAAAGTTCAAATGCACCTCTACTTGACACCTACTTTTGGAGATATCTCAAAGGAACATTAGAGGGAAAAAAGGAAGGAAAAGGTAGGGAAAAAAGTAGAGAAAAAAGAAAAGGAAAGAGAAGGTTTTTATTCTTAAGTAACTAAAAAGAAATGTCTAAGCCAGAATTTTAAAATGTCTCTACTTTATAACATTTTTTCAAAAAAGACTTTATTAACTTTGTTACAATATTGCTTCTGCTTTATGTTTTGGATTTTTTTTGGCTTCAGGCAAATGGGATCCTAGCCCCCTGACCAGAGATTAAATTTGCATGCCCTGAATTGGAAAGCCAAGTCCCAAGCACTGGACTGCCAGAGAAGTCTCTCAACTAGACTTTTAAGATAAATTCAGTGGCCAAAGATACATGAAAAGATATTCAACCTACAGTTTGAAATCAGGGAGCATGACACCTCCAACTGTATTCTTCCTTAAAACTGCACTGGCTATTCAGGGTCTTTTGTGGTTCCATACAAATTTTAGAAGTATTTATACCAGTTCTGTGAGAAATGCCAATGGTATTTTAATAGAGATTGCATTAAATCTGTATATTGCTTTGGGTAGTAAGGACATTTTAATAATATTCTCCCAGTCCATGTGCACAGTGTAGTTTAATTTAATGCCTACTAAAGAGCTATTTTATTCTATAAACTTCTGAGGCCCAAGACTATTTGCTTTAGTTTCTTTGTACACATAATACCATGTAATGAGGAGAGTAAATGTAAGTAGCTTAACAATGACTGTTGTGTAAGAATTGTAAATCCTGGGTCTAGGAGTAACACTTCATTTACTGCTCCAATTTTCTATTTATCATAGACATGTTGTGGGTTGCTTTGTTTTTTGACACCCTAAAGGAATATACAGGAAGACTTGCATGGTGGTCCAGTGGCCAAGAATCTGCCTCCCAGTGTAGGGGACAAGGGTTCAGTCCCTGGTTGGGGAACTAAGATCCCACGAGTCCTGGGCCAACTCAGCCTGTGCTCTGGAGCCCACACACCATGACGAAGACTTGATGCAGCCAAATAAATAAACAAATTTTTTTAAATAAATAAATAATGGAACACAGAGGGAGGAAATTTCTGGAACAGCAGGATAAGAAGGACCACATACCTTTCCCCAACAGAACAATTATAACTGGTGAAATTTATTTTTTAACAAAGCAACCAATTAAAATCCCTGGAACATTTCCTCAGGGCATATAGCAAATAGAAAAACATTTGTGCAAGAAAATCAACTAAATCTCAGTAAAAACAGCCAGACTCTGCATTTGAGCTACAACCCAGCTCAGCAAGATGGAAACCGCTGCTAGAAGCTGCTGCCGAGGACTCCCTCCCCTCAGCTCCTAGTTCAGAGCAATGAAATCCTGCAGAGAACCCTGAAATATATGAAGCAAAAACTGGCAGAACTGAAGGGAGAAATCGACAGTTCAACCACAGTAACTGGAGACTTCAACACTCCCATACTGGATGGAACAATGGTCAATATACACAATAGCTATGCAGAAACTCAACAGGAAACTGAAGATATAAACACTGTAAACCAAGTAGACACAACACATCTACGGAACCCTGTATCCAACAAATCCAGAACACATTTCCTCCCCCAGCCACTTGGACATTGATCTAGGATGAACCCAATTTGTTGTTGTTCAGTCGCTAAGTCACGTCTGACTCTTTGCAACCCCATGGACGGCAGCACACCAAGCCTCCCTGTCCTCCACTGTCTCTTGGAGTTTGAACCTGATCATAGGACACAAAACAATCTCCCCTACATTCAAAGGACTGAAATCATACCACGGATGTTCTCTGACCACACTGGAATGAAATTAGAAATGAATAAGAGAAACTTGGGAAATTCACAAATACATGAACAAAATACTCTTTGAGGTGATTAAAATGTTCAAAAATTGATGGTGGTGATCGGTCAACTCTGCAAATTTCACAGTGAAAACTACTAAACTGTATACTTTAGGTAGATAAACTATACAGTATGTGAAATAGATCTCAAAAAGTCTGCTCATAAGAAAAAGGGACTTCCCTGGTGATCCAGTGTTTGAGAATTCATCTTGAAATGCAGGGTATGCAGGTTCGATCCCTGGTTGGAGAACTAAGATTCCACGTACCATGGAGCGGCTAAGCCCACGTGCCACAACTATTGAAGCCCAAGGGCTCCGGAGCCCACGTGCCTCAACTAAAGAGTCCATGCACCACACGTAAAATCATGCATGAACAACAAAGGTCCAAGTGCCACAATGAAGACCAGATGCAGCCAGATGAATAATATAAATAAACAGTAAGAAAAGAACATATGCTTCAGTACACACTAACACACCCAATACCTACAGCAATTTAAATAAATATGTGAAAAAGGACCTCTTATAAAATAAAACATTGGAAATATTTATTTGCTTGAAAATATTCTTTTTAGTTAGCAAGCTTCTTTGTGCATTTGAAAGAATGCTATTCACATAACATGTCGTAACATTTCTCTGACCTGTGTGTGTGTCCTGAATATTCCAAGGCACTTTGTTCAGATTAAATAAATATTAAACGTGACTCATTCACATTCGAGTTTATTTCATTTAAACCTTTCAATGACCTTTTCCCATAGCAGGATAACAAAAAAGCCTCTAGAAATGTTTGTAATTCAGAGGCAGAGCCCCGATACCTTGAAAAGAATGAAGAAATTATTCTGAAGTTACATAAGCAAGACTTTCTCTACATCGGAGAAATAAACTCTGAGCCTGTTACTATTTAGTTATGGTGGTAATAACACACCAGATTAAAGCATCATTTTTGCATTTTCTCCTATCAGTGTTTTGAAGATAATCATAAAATTTAAGCAGAAATCTATGCACAAATAAAATCTAAACAGCAGCGTCTAATCTCTTCCAGAAAAGCACTCAATTCATACCAAGTTGTTCCCATTTAAAACGCTTTAAAAGATCAGATACAATGGGCAAAAAGTGGGAACCAGGTCACAGTGGCCATTTACTGAACACTTTTCTCTGGCCAGGCACTAGTCTCAGCATTTCACGCATTATCTCATTTAATCCTCAGGGCATCTTCACAAAGGATGTATCACTAATACTCCTATTTCCCAGAAGAAAAGTCAGAGGTAAATAGGTGTGTCCAAGCCCAATACTTTGTCCAGGATCAAACACCAGTCTCTGCAGGGCAGCAGCCCATGCCTGCACAGCTGTACCATGTACTTCTGTGCATGCATGCTGAGTAACTTCAGTCTTGTCTGACTCTGGGCAGCCCTGTAGAGCCTGTGCAGCCAGGCTCCTTTGACCAAGCGATTCTCCAGGCAAGAATACTGGAATGGGTTGCCCTGCCCTCCTCCAGGGGATCTTCCTGACCCAGGGATCAAACCTGCATCCCCTCCATTGGCAGGCAGGTTCTTTACCACCAGTACCACCTGGGAAGCCAGAACTAGTTCTGTACTGATTGGTAAGTAGCCACTTGCCAAGCCCTCTCTTATCCTCTGTGCTCCTGGTGGAGTCCAGTACCAAGGTCACAGGTGCGAGGCCTTGTACCAAGGCCACAGAAGCGGAGCCCAGAACCAAGGTCATCTCCAGAACTGACCAAGCTCCATCGTAACTGTTGCCAAAAGCCCCGCTGATCCTTACCGGCCAGCTTCCCGACCCCAAGTCAGGCAAACAAAAGCACCCTGGGGCTCACCCTATAGTACCCTAACCAATCACCTAATGCCACCCTTCCAGGAGGAATTTTTTGTGTCTTGAGGCTATAAAAATTCACTACTAACCCATGGAAAGTGTCAGCTCTCCCTTGAGCCGCTGTCCTAACAGTGTCCAGTCAACTATCCCTGGCCTGTCGGAGGTCAGTCCAATTTAACGAAGCGCCCTCATTATCTCTGCTCTTTGTGCTTAATAAACACATTTCTTTCTATAGTATTCTGTGTCTGGAAATTCTTTTCCAACCCTCACTCGCACTCCAGCCCACCACATTCCTGGTCCCTGTTCCCACTGTCCCAGCCACCCTGGCACCTTCCCAGGACCTTGCCAACTTCCCACAACTGAAAACTAATGACATGACCTTGACTCCATTTCTACCTTCTGACGGGTTGTCTCCACACCCCTGCCTTGGGAGCCACTGAGTATTTTAGTATTACCCCTGGCTGTCCATCTGCAGAGTATGAGCCCCTTGCACACACTTTCTCCAGAATCTTGGGAGGACACAGCTGATGATGGAGCCAACACTGCCTTCAGTCAAGTCTGTTTCCTCTGCACGTGGTCTTCCTCAGAGTCCACCATGCTCACAGCTACGGGAGCAGGAGCCCAGCTCCCATCACCACTCAACACAGACCCAGGAGCACCTCTCCTGCCCACAGACCCGCACAAGCCCAGCCAAGTTAGGAGAGGAAATCAGAAAGAAGGTACCAGAGGGCTTGCCTGTGGCACAGTGGTAAAGAATCCAGCTACCAATGCAGCGGACACAGGTTCGATCCCTGGTCCGAGAAGATCCCGCACGCCTCAGAGCGACTAAGCCCGTGTGCCACAACTACTGGAGTCTGGGAAGCCACAAATACTGAGCCCAGGTGCTGCAGCTACTGAATCCTGAGCACCCTACAGCCCGTGCTCCACAACAAGAGAAGCCACAGCAATGAGAAGCCTGCACATTGCAACTAGAGAGGTGGACCCCGATCCCCGTAACGAGAGAAAGCCCATGCAGTCACAAAGACCCAGTCGCATGCAGTCACAAAGACCCAGCACAGCCAAAACTAAACCAATAAAATTATTTTCTCTTAATAAAAGAAGAAGGAAGAAAGAAGGCACCAGAAAAACCACTCCCCACTAAGGGGTCTCCTAAACAACTGTTCTCAGACCCTGTCCCAGATGCCCTAGAAACTGAAATTTATCTCTGCGTTAGCCTTGAGCCCCTCGTCTGCACTGTGGGAATCTGCAGGATTGCTGTGTGTCGTCCCATTCACCAGAGCTCTGTGTCTCTCCTCCAGGAACACCACGGAACCAGGGCCTGTCTGGGTTGTCGCTGCCCGACACGGACCCTGGAGAAGCAACAATCCCGCGGATTCCCACAACACCGGCAGAGCTGACACAGCACCACGATGGCTGTGTGCACGTCCTTATTTAACTGAGTGGAAGCACCGAGGTAAATCAGCCCGCAACCTTTGTCTTTGATCTCGGAAAAGCATTTGAAGATTAATTTAAACATCAAAGGTAGATCACATGAACAGAATGCCTTCCAACTTCTGCCAACTATTATATGATTCTTTAAAAAAAAATTTAAAATTGAATCAGGTGTTTCAACTGAATTCACATCTAGGATTAACTCTCCTTCCCTTCCTCAAATTCTTTAAGTCTCTGTTAGAAAACGCTAAGCTCTTTAAACCTTTAAATCAAAACAGTGTTGACTTTTAAACACCTGAAGCTAAAATAAGCTCTGAAGAATTTAGGAAAACCTCTGGCAGCACATAGCTTATGCTTAGCCTTCATTGGATCTTCCAAGTTTCTCATTAAATTATCAATTTGCTTTTTCTCCAGAGCCTTTGTAATACATTTACTGGATAAAAGCCTAAAATCTGAAATCAGATTTATAGAAGCTTGTACACAATTCTAACAATTACACAAACACACAGAGAATCCCATGTGGTGCTCAAATTCTTAGCTCATGGTTTTTATGAAAACTTTTGGCCTTGATTCCACTGTATTTGTATGCACATTTAATTTTCTTAAATGTATTCTATAACTGGGCACACATTCAAGGATAGACAATAAATACTGCTTTAATTTTAGTTTCAATCATCTTGAGCAAAATAAGATTATGAAATAATTTCTAAGAATTTAATGTTTCTTTCCTCAGATAATCTCTTTGGGATGATGAGATTATTTAATCTTGCATTTTAATCTCCTTTTAGTCTTAGGTATCTGAATTAAATTATTTCTTTGAAAACACAGAAATTATTCCATTGTTCTGTTCTCAAAGGCAGGACTGCATTAAGTATCTCTCTGTATCCATATTTCTAAAATGGTGCCTGCCTTACAGCAGGTGCTCAATAACTAAGTATGTGCAAAATGAACAGTTTTAAAGGACTGGTCTTTGGAGGAAGGAAATAAGCTCATCCAACAAAAACTGTATAATGAAAGAGTGTTAAAGCACTTTTCTGATGCAAATGTGAGAAACTACATCTTTAGTAGGAAATATTTAGATATGAACCACATGCCAACTTACCTAACTTATCTATTTGGTATATATCCAGTTTTTTAAATATTGGATATACCACACTAACCTATTCCCTGGTGGCTCAGATGATAAAGAACCTGCCTGCAAAGCAGGAGACCCAGATTCAATCCCGAGGTCAGGAAGATACCTTAAAGAAGGGCATGGCAACCTACTCCAGTATTCTTGCCTGGAGAATCCCATGGACAGAGAAGCCTGGAGGGTTACAGTAGTCCATGGTGTCTCAAAGAATTGGACACGACTGAGAGACTAACACTTTTCACTTTTTCATACTGCAAGAAGGGCTTCCCAGGTGGCACAGTGATAAAAATCTGCCTGCCAATGTAGGATACTCAGGAGACGTGGGTTCATACTTCAAGCCAAAACCAGTAAGTGGAGATGGAAAACCTAGGAACACAGCGCTGCTTGTAGTGTGGATCTGAGCTGGTCGAAAAGGAGACCACATCTTGCGAAATGAAATTAAAATCCCCAGGAAACAATACAATGTTGATTTTTCAAAGTGAAGTTTGTCTTTACACAGTCTGGCTTTTGTGTTTTAATGTTTATCCAAGTAAGGTCTATGCACACACAACCCGATCTGAGAAAGGCATGGTGGTTTCTTCCACCAGTGGAACTTTCAGGAACCCAGGCCAGACACTGAACATCTTGTTCTGAGATTCCTGGAAAAAGCCTTGCTCCCCGGGGGCCACAGCACACACAGGTGGCGGTTCGCCCCTGCAGTGTCCGGCTGCCATGGCTGAGCGTGCACGGAGGGAGTACTTTCAAAAGCAGCTATTCGTTGTCAATTATGGCATGAAATTGCTGATGATTGTTGAGGGTCTAAGTTATTCATTAAAACATGCGATGGGTCAATTACTGTCCTTTCATTTCACATTGCTGGGCTCAGGTCCTGTAAGGAGAGGAGGTGCCTTTCGTTTCACTGAGATAATTTCTTGGTCATCTTAGGAGATTTCTTAGGAGGGCACAGCCACCCTAAGAAGGTGCAGAGCTCACTGCTGCAGAGTAGCTTCACAGGGGTGGGCGTCTGCTCCAAGGGGACGGTGACACTCATGCCGTGTCCTTCAGTGGGGCACCAGGGCCTCCACCCCAAGCTGGCCCCCAGCAAGGGCTCGCCTGCAAGAGCAGCATTTCCCAAAGTGCATTCTGACTTCGCCCTGTGCGCCTCTAAAAAGAGTCACTTGGTCCAGTCATTTGAAAACAGCCCCCAGGGGCTCTAGAACTGAAGGATCTGAAGGGCCAGCAATAAAGGAACTGGTTTCCTTTGTTCCACAGAACGTGTTTGACATGCCTTTTATATCCTAACACTCCTCAACATCCCACAGAACTCCCTTTCAGAAATATCAGAAGTATCTAAGAGGCTGCAGAATGAACACATTGGGGCCTTTGATGGGGAAAAACATCACATCTTGATTTTCACTCATCACCAATTAAAATTTGTCATTTCCTTCCATGATGAATGCAGGCAGCCTACCAAAGTGAAGGGTATCAGCTCCTCTGCCACCAAAAGAAGTCTTTATGATTCCATGAACTGTTGCCTCACCAGGCTCCTCTCTCCACGGGATTCTTCAGGCAAGAATACCGGAGTGGGTTGCCATGCCCTCCTCCAAGGAATCTTCCCAACCCAGGGATGGAATCCAGGTCTCCAGCATTGCAGGCAGATTCTTTACTACCTGAGCCACCAGGGAAGCCAGAGAAGACAAGCCTGGCAGTAAACACCGTTATTGCATGGATTACACCCACTGGAAAAAGGGAAGAGCCTGCCTCACCCCCGAAGTAATGGTTTACGTTTTGAAAACGAGTATTGTAAATCGCTGATGCCTGGTCTCCCAGCACAGAGGAGGTGAATTAGAATCACGCTGAAGTCTGAACTTGAGAGTTTCTTGAAGTTCCCAGATTTTAGAGCATCACACCTGAGACTGGCTCTTAGCTCAACCCTCCAGCCGCCTGTGAGGGTCTCAGTTCAGAGGCACCGCGGAGCTGGGATGCCAAACAACTGAAACAGCCAATCAGCTTCAGTGCTAGCCCTGAACCCAGCCATCTGATCCATTAGCTGCTATGTCTTCACCAGTAGGAACATGCAGACTGACTTCTCTCATCTTAGCTGACCTGCACACACACGCTTCCCGGAGCTGGAATACTGCACCCACCCCATGTTGAACCTCAGCCCATATGTCATGTCAGCAACATTTTCAGTCTCCATGAGATTTTGTTATTTTTTTAAAAAAATTATCCTCTGAGGAGCTTAAGGGAGGGGAAGATTGAAATGACCATTGGATTCAGAGTCCAAAGAAACAGGATCCAAACTATAGGTTTCCATTGAACTCTGTACCTTTGAACAAATGACTTAACTTCTCAGAGCCTATTTCTTCATTTATAAAATAGGGATGATGAAAACAACAATACTGAATTAAATGGGAGAAGGTGGAAAACTTACGGGAATATAGTCAATAGAGATTCCCAAGTGGCTCAGTGGTGAAGAATCTGCCTGCCAACGCAGGAGACGTGGGTTTGATCCCTGTTTCGGGAAGATCCCCTGGAGGAGGGCATGGCAACTCACTTTGGAACTCTTGCTTGGAAAATCCCACAGACAGAGGAGCCTGGAGGGCTACAGTCCATTCCATGGGGTCACAAAAGAGTCAGATATGACTTAGTGATTAAACTATGGCAAAAATATAATAAATAAGTAAATTGCAAGAGTTTTTTCTAGTAAGAAAAACTCCTTACTTTCCCTATTTGTTTTCATTACTAAAACAAGTTTCAATGATGTGTATATTTGCTGAAAATTGAAAATATCTCAACCTAAAATTATAAAGTTATACACATCAGGAACCAGCTCCACTGATCTCCAGAAAAAGAAGCTGAGACCCACAGACAGTGGCTGAGGTCCCACATCCAGGTTACACCACATCACTCACACCACAGTCTTAAAGGGACTTTCATCTTGATTTATTTATCATTTATCTTGCTAGGTTATCACAGACACCTCAAGTACAAAAGGACATGCTTTCACAGTATAATTAATCAGCGTAGAGGGAAAATATTTTTTTAAATGAAAGTAGCATTTGAAAAACCCTAGTTTCATACTTCTTGTCATTTGGTATTTTCCCCTAATTATATGTGCTTAGTGACTTAGAGCAAAATAATTCCCTTAACAAATAGGTCTTTTGCTCTAACTATATCTGTATGAGAATAGAATAAAAATAAAAGTTCTCTTGTGGTTTATTCTATTATTATCAAGTGCCAGTTGAGAAGGATATAATTTGCCTATTTTAGAAGGCTGTTAAATGAATTAGCTAATGATCAAGTACTTTTGATCTTAAAAACTAAATAATATTAGTAGGAAGGAGAAAGCACGTCACCCTTCTCCATTTCAAATACCATCAACCGAAGAGGAGGGTAACAGTGACATGAGGACCGTGTGTTGGAAACAGGAGTAACAGTAGGGTCACAAGAGGTTCCTAATGTCGGTATGCTCTTTGCTTATAGAAATTATGCTGAGGACTAAATCAGTGGCGCATATGTGGTAAACAGTCAAAGACTGGGGCTCCGTAGCTCAGTGGTAAAGAATCCTCCTGACAATGCAGGAGACACGGGTTTGATCCCTGGTCCGGGAAGATTCCATGTGCCGCGGAGCAACCGAGCCGTGGGCCACAGCTACCCTAGAGCCCGGGAGCCGCGTCTACCGAGTCCTCCCGCCACACGTGCGGGGGCCAGCGCGCATCGCAGCCAGAGAGCACCCCGCCCGCCGTGACTAGAGAGAAGCCGGAGCACAGCAGCGAAGACCCAGCCCAGCCAAGGAAACAAACAAAAACAGCCCGTGACTGAACTGCTTTACTTTACGTCAGAATGTTGCTCTAGCTCTCCGCTGCTGTGCACAAACCACCCCAAAACTAGGCAGTGTCTCCCTGACCCACACGATGTGAGGCAGTGGGGCTGGGGGATCCTGTCCACGACGGCGCCTTAGTGTTCCTCGGTGGGCGTGTCTCTCCTCTCTCTGTCCCCCTGCCTTCCTCCCTCTGTCTCTCACACTTTCTCTCACACACACAGCTTCCAGAATCTCTCCACATCCCCAGGACTGTCACAGCCCGACAGTCTCAGGGCAATCAGATTTCTGACATGTTGGTCGAGGGCTCCAAGAGTTCCAGGGTCCGTGCTCCTCTAGACCTGGGCTCAGAAGCTGGCTTGGCAACCCTTTGTCATATACTTTCAGTTAAAGTGATCACAGAGCCCACCCAGATGTCAGGGGACATAGACTCTCTCACAGTCAAAGCCCTTGTGGCCATACTAAATGCACCACAAATCTTTAAGACAGTGGTTCTCAACCAAAGTGATTTTGTCTCCTAAGTGGTCATGTATGAATGTGAAAGTTGGACCATAAAGAAAGCTGAGCACCAAAGAATTGATGCTTGCAAACTGTGGTGCTGGGGAAGATTCTTGAGAGTCCCTTGAACTGCAAGGAGATCCAACCAGTCCATCCCAAAGGAAATCAGTCCTGTATATTCATTGGAAGGACTGATGCTGAAACTGAAGCTCCAATAATTTGGCCACTGATGTGAAGAACTGACTCATTTGAAAAGACTGAAGGCAGGAGGAGAAGGGAGTGACAGAGGATGAGACGGTTGGATGGCATCACCAACTCAATGGACACGAGTTTGAGTAAATTCTGGGAAATAGTGAAAGACAGGGAAGTCTGACACTTTGCAGTCCATGGGGTCGAAAAGGTCAGACACAACTCAAGTGACTGAATAACAAGGGATAAATAGTGATGTCTGGAGATGTTTCTGGTTATCACATCAGGGCAGGTGAATGTTATGCTCCGAGCCCGTATCTCCGAACTGACCGAGAGAGCAAGTCCACCACAGTAATGCAAAAACAAGAAGGGAGTTTATCTCTAGCGCGCTAGGGCTCAAGTCTCATCCCACACAAGGGAATCCGACAAGAGCCGCGAACAAAGGAGTATGGCGGCTTATATACGGGCAGTTCTTTGTCTCAGTTACAGGAGTAGCTGGCGTTACATGATTGGCCAGGCAGGGTGAGCGCATATCCTGTCTCTTTCTGGTAAACATGACTCCGGTCCTAGAGACCGTCGTTTGGTCCCTAACATTCCCCCCTGTCCTTAGATCATATAGAGGAATCTTTCTCTCGGTCCTGAGACACAGTTTGATATTGTTGTCGAAGCACAAACAGCTGTACTGTATTTATGCGTTCTTTCACAAAGGCTACAAGTCTATTGATAATGCATGGGCCAAAGGTAAGCATCAGTAAAAGTACTAGCAGGGGTCCTAGCAAGGTGGAGATTAAGGTAGTCAGCCAAGGGGATTGTTGAAACCAAGATTCAAACCATCCTTGTTGAGCCTCACGTTCTCGTTTACGTTGGGCTAGTCCTTCTCTCACTTTGGCCATAGATTTTTTAACTATTTTTGTATGATCTGCATAGAAACAGCACTCTTTTCTTAGGGCAGTACAGAGTCTCCCTTGTTGCAGAAAGAGCAGATCTAATCCCCTCCTGTTTGCTTTTTTTTGGATTGAACCTTATTCTGACTTGTGCATAATTGCAACTTTTACAGCTAAGAGTTGGATCTCTAAGGACCCTAGGGAGGGGCTTGGCGAATGAAAAATTAAGTAAATCTCGATTTTTTACTTTTCAGCGCCGAGGTCCATCATTAGAAGTAGCACAATCTCAAGTTTTACAATAAGAGTCTTGTGCCCCCCCACAGGTCTTTTAGTCATGCCTGGGTGCGCCTGGGCATGCCCAGACCCCTGTTTTCGGAGATAACCCCTAGCCCAAGGCACATCTACCATCGGCTTGAGGTCAAAGTACAAGTCTGGCCACCATGTGTTTGGTGGATGTATTGCGGTAGTGGAGTTTAGCACCTCTCGTGTTAGTCCATTTTGCAACTTCCAGGTGATTTTGACGGGTTGATGCGGGTTCACGCTGGCAACTCCGGAGCAGAGTAACTGGGTCATCCACAAGAGGGCCCAGCCGAGTTGTCCTGGTCCTGTTGGCGCCTTCGAAGCTTTAGCCTCAAGGGGTTGGACAGGTGCAGAGATGCTTCTCATTTTTTTTTTTTTAGCGTCTTTTTGCTCTGCTGAAGCAGCTGGGCGTATGTGGTTGCAATGCACTGAAGGCCCGATACCATCAACCTTTAGGGCAGTTGGGGTGGTAAGAAGAACAACATAAGGACCCTTCTATTTGGGTTTTAGTGCCTTGGTTTGGTGCCTTTTGACCCATACCCAGTTTCCTGGGCCAATGTCATGTGAGGGAATAGTTCCCTTATTTTGACCCACGTGTATTTTCCGGAGCAGTTTTTAGACACGAGAGTGCACCTTGCTTAAGGCCATCAAGGCCTCTTGGAGTTGCCCCAGTGTGGGAGGCGGTAGTTTTTTTCCTTCAAATATTGGACATACAGGGGGAGGTCTCCCATACAGAATCTCAAATGGGGTCAGATTAAGTTGATAAGGAGTATTACACGCACGGAAGAGGTCGAAGGGAAGGAGGGTCACCCAGTCCCCGCCAGTCTCTATAGCCAATTTAGTTAAAGTTTTTTTTAGAGTCTGATTCATTTTTTTACTTGCCCTGAGCTCTGTGGACTGTATTCACAATGTAACTTTTATTTAGTCCCCAGGGCTAGGGCAAGGCTCTGAACTATTTGACTCACAAAGGCAGGTCCATTATCAGAGCCAATGGTCACTGGCAGGCCAAACCTGGGAACTATTTTTTTTTTTTAATCTTTTTTTGCCACTATCATCGCGGTTTTTTCCTTTGTAGGAAAAGCTTTCACCCACCCTGAGAAGGTATCCACCAACACTAACAAGTACCGGTAACCATACTTGCCTGGCCTTACCTCGGTGAAATCTATTTCCCAGTGTTGCCCTGGTCCTTTTTCCCGATACCTCAGTCCTGCATGTTGTCCTTTTCCTGGCCTCATCTGTTGACATGCCTTACAAGCATGCACTATGTTCTTTACAGTTGTCTGGTGCCGGGGAAATCGCAGGCACGCAGTTTGAAAGAGCATCAGAGTCTTTTTTTTTCCAGATGAGTAGACAAGTGCAAATGTTTACATAGTTGCCGTCCCAACTGAGCAGGGAGTATCAAGTAGCCGTCTGAGTCTCAGTACCATCCATTTTTATCTTTTTGAAGGTTGGTGTGTTTTTGGATCTAAGCAAAGTCTGTGGATGAATACTCAGGGGTTGGGGGCAAAGTTTCTATACCTGGAGGTGGAAGTCCGATCGCCAACACAGGGGTGATGAAATCTTTATCAGCTACTTTTCGAGCTGCCAGGTCTGCGGCATGATTTCCTCGTGCCGTGGGGCTGTCACCCTTCTGATGTCCAGGTACGTGTACTATTGACATAGCCCGAGGCATCTGTACAGCCTCTAAAAGTCTACGGATTTTAGGCAAGTTTTTAACTTCTTTTTCTTTAGCTGTCAAAAACCCCCTTTCCCAATATATCGGGCCCTGGATGTGTACCGTGTCAAAAGCATAGCGACTGTCAGTGAAAATAGTTATTTTTTTTCCTTTGGCTCTCTCTAATGCTTGAATCAGGGCAATTAACTCTGCCTTTTGTGCTGAGGTATCCGGGGGAAGGGCCTCTGCCCGTATCGCCTGTCCAGAGTCATCTACTACTGTGGCTCCTGCCCGTCTCTGTCCATTTTTTACATAACTGCTGCTGTCTGTGAACCATCTTAGCTCACTGTTATCCAGTGGCGTATCGGTTAAGTCCTTTTGCATTGCTGTTACCCCGGCCAGTATCTCATCACAATCATGGAGGGGGCTATTTTCCCCTGGATTGGGCGAAAGAGTGGCCGGATTTAGAGTGCAGGGCGTTTGGAAATGAATCCGTGGGGTGTCAAGTAGCAAGGCCTGGTAGTGCATCAAGTGGGCATTAGAAATCCATTTACCTGGGGGTTGCTTTAAAACTCTCTCTATGGCATGAGGAGTGTAGACCAAGAGTCTCTGTCCATAAGTCAGTTTATCAGCATCGTGGACTAAGAGCGCGGTGGCCGCGATGATACGGAGGCAAGGTGGCCATCCGGCTGCCACTGGGTCCAGTCTCTTGGAAAGGTAAGCTACAGGTGGCTTCCATGGTCCCCATCTCTGTGTTAGTACCCCTTTTTCTATCCCCCGCTTTTTATCTACAAATAATTGGAAAGGCTTAGATGGATCAGGGAGGGCAAGGGCAGGAGCCTCTAGCAAGGCTCGCCTGAGCTCTTGGAAGGCCTCTTTTATTGGCTCAGTCTATTTTCAGTCCTTGTTTTCTTTGGTCCCCTCATATAGGGGCCTGGCCTTTTTTGCAAACCCCAAGATCCATAACCGGCAATATCCCACCGTTCCCAGAAATTCTCTCACTTGTCTAGGGTTAGCCAGCTCAGGGATCTGGAGGATGGTTTCTTTCATAGCCTGTGTTAGCCACCTCTGGCCCTGTTTTATCTTATAACCGAGGTATGTAACCTCTTGCTTGGCAATCTGGGCCTTTTTGGCACTAGCCCGGTAACCTAAAGTCCCCAAGGTTTGGAGAAGGTCACCTGTTGCCTCTTGGCACTCTTTTTCTGTAGCCGCCGCCAGCATAAGGTCATCAACATATTGTAATAAAACAATGGTAGGGTGTTCAACCCGATACTCACGGAGGTCTTCGTCCAGGGCCTCATTAAATAACGTGGGCTAGTTTTTGAAACCCTGTGGTAAGCGAGTCCATGTCAGCTGCACAGGGGTCTGACCACCGTCTTTCTGCCATTTGAAGGCAAAGATCTCTTGGCTTGCGGGGGCAAGAGGCAAACTAAAAAAGGCATCTTTTAAATCTAAAACAGTGTACCAAATGTAGTTTGGAGGCAAGTTGCTTAGCAATGTATAAGGGTTAGGAACCATAGGATGAATATCATTCACCCGTTTGTTGACTTCTCGTAGATCTTGAACCGGTCTAAAATCAGTTTCCCCAGGCTTTTTTACAGGCAACAGGGGAGTGTTTCATGGGGACCAGCACCTTTTCAGGACCCCAGCGTCTATGAGGCATTGTATATGAGGAGTAATTCCTTGTTGAGCCTCCTGACTCATGGGATACTGTCGTACCCTCACCGGGGAAGCACTGGCTTTCAGTTTTACAATGATAGGGGGCCTCTGTTTGAATAGTCCCATTCCTGCAGTTTCAGCCCAGGCCTGAGGGTATCTTTGAACCCATGGTTGTACTTTGGGGCTTATTGTCGCTGGGGCCTCTGGCAAGTAGAGTCTGTATTTATTTTTTAATGCCAGACACAGGACCTGAAGAGGATGCTCGGTCCCATCTAAAACCGACACTTGTCCGTGGTCGAAATGAATTTGGGCATTTACTTTAGACAGTAAATCTCTTCCCAACAAGGGCGCTGGACACTCAGGTATCACCAGAAAAGAATGGGTTACCTGGTGGGCCCCCAAGTTCACATGCCGTTTTGTAGTCCATCCATATCGTTTAGTCCCGGTTGCTCCCTGCACCCAGCTACTTTTTTTAGACATGGGTCCATCTTTTTGGTTTAAGACTGAGTATTGGGCTCCCGTGTCCACCATGAAGCCAACCGGTTTCCCCTCCACATTTATAGTTACCCAGGACTCGGGGAGGGGCTTTGAGCCCTGACCCCCCTAGTCGCTATCCTCACCCGCGTAGAAGATATGACTGTCTGGAGAGGGAGTCTCGTTCTTGGGGTTCTTGGGCCCCTCTTTTTGATTTTTATAGTTTTTTTCAGCTCTAATTTTTTTTTTTTTTCTAATGCGGTCCTCTCTCTCTTCTGGGGTCTCTCCATGATTAGAAACTCTCTCGGCTGCCCTCACTAGATCTTGCAAGGATTGTTCATTTAACCTCTCTATCTTTTGTAACTTTTTTTTAATATCGGGGGCTGCTTGATTTACAAATGCTAACATAACTGCCGCTCGTGACTCATCTGCCTGTGGGTCTATAGGGGTATACTGTCTAAAAGCTTTTATTATCCTTTTTAGGAAGGCTGCTGGGCTCTCATTTGGCTGTTGTCTCACTGGATTTATTTTGGCCAAATTAGTTGGCTTTTTGGCGGCCCCTCTAGGCCAGCCATGAGAGTCTGATGGTACACTTGGAGACGCTCCTTACCTTCAGCGCGTTTGAAGTCCCAGTTGGGTCACACCAAGGGGAACCCCTCCTCAATGAGGTTAGGCTGTATTGTGGGCCTCCCATCCACCCCTGGCACATTTTTCCGGGCTTTTGACAGGATCCGTTAATGCTCTTCTGTAGTAAAAAGTACCTGTAACAGTTGCTGACAATCATCTCAAGTGAGATTGTGAGTAAACAGGATAGACTCTAAAAGATCAATAAGACCCTGCGGTTTTTCAGAGAAGGAGGGAGTCTGGGTTTTTTAATTGTACAAATCCCTAGTGGAGAAGGGCCAATACTGATATGTCTGTTTTCTACCCTCTCTGGCTGGCCCCGCCCAGACCGGAAACGCATGAACGGTGGAGGAGGGAACCTCCGGGTCTTTTTCTGCTACGCCGGCCTTTTTTTTTTTTTTTTTTTTTTTTTGCCTTTCTCCGAGTTCCCTAGGCGGGGCCCCTTTTTCTGGGAGGAGCTGAAGGCTTGGTTCTCTTTTTGGCTTTTCCCGATGAAACCTGTGGAACCTGTGGAAGCAAGGGCAGGGAAGAGGGAAGGGAAGTGAGGGGCTGAAAAACAAAAGGTTTTAGCCAGGCCAGGGGGTTTTCCACCAGGTCCTGTGAGACCAAAATGTATGGAGTTTGGTCTGGCTGGGTGTCCCGAAGGGTAGGGGGTGAACACCTACTCTCTGACCGCTCGAATAGTAGGCAGGCTAAGGTGCCTTCTTGTGGCCAGCTGACATCAAAAGCAGGCCACTCGGCAGAACAAAAAGTTACTAACTTGCTTTTTTTTTACCAGCAATGATAGATTCTGTGCTCTAGACTTGAAATCAGAGAAGTGGTTAATCATAAGAGATAAAGGAGTAGAAGTTGTTTGTCCCATGATCACAGAAAAGTACACTGGGAGCCAACAGAGCACACAAAGAGCAATGCAGACACCACGAATAGACAAACAGATAACAAACACAAGGTGGCCACCGACAATGCACTCAATCTTACCTGCAGGATGTTCACAGAGCCAGCTGCCTCCCCAGCACGAAACTAGGCCCCGGCCTTACGCTGACTTGCCTCTGCACTTTACAGCCAGATGCCTCCCCAGTAAGATACTAGGCCTCGGACTTAATCTGGGCTTCTGCAACGTTAGCACCGGTGCTCAGAGCTCTTATCTCCTAACGAGGTTACTCCCTTCTACCAGGAGAGTTGTCCTCCCTGGCGGGACGGAGATCCCGGACGAGCCCCCAAATGTTATGCTCCGAGCCCGTATCTCCGAACCAACCGAGAGAGCAAGTCCACCACAGTAATGCAAAAACAAGAAGGGAGTTTATCTCTAGCGCGCTAGGGCTCAAGTCTCATCCCACACAAGGGAATCCGACAAGAGCCGCGAACAAAGGAGTATGGCGGCTTATATACGGGCAGTTCTTTGTCTCAGTTACAGGAGTAGCTGGCTTTAAATGATTGGCCAGGCAGGATGAGCGCATATCCTGTCTCTTTCTGGTAAACATGACTCAGGTCCTAGAGACCGTCGTTTGGTCCCTAACAGTGAACACTAGTGGTTTCTAGTGGACAGAGGCCAAGAAGTTTCCTGGACATCCAGAAACCCACAAGGACCATCTCCCAACAACCAAGAATCATCTGGCCCTGAATGGCAGTGGTGCCAAGATTGAGAAGTATCACTTTCAAGTGTTTTTTCACAGTAAATGAGTAGTGATTGTTAAACACCTCTCTCCCCAGATGCTCCTACAGGTTGGGTTTCAGAGCAAAGACAGAATTCATCACTAAGGCCGCATTATTCAGTGATTTTAATTCAAGAGGAACACTGAACCTCTGGTGCATGCTCCATGAAGTGGGCAAACCAGAGGTGGATAAGACATGGTGCCTGACCTCAGGGGAGGCCTAACCCAGAGGGGGGAAGAGGAGAGAGCAGCAGGACAGGGGTATACATCATTATCTGATACAAAGAAGATGAAAGAGACAAGGTCATAGATCATAAACAGCTCTTCCTATCTCCAGGATTCACTGTTTCCTCTGTTTCCAACCCCTAGACACTCGGCAGTGGATCAGTCAACATCTGTTGAGTGAATAAATGGAACCGAGCTCCCATATAAGGATTGGGATTTGAGAAAATGCCTACAGCGGCTCCTTGTTGGAAAGGGCAAGGGCCCTTGCTGCCACCTCATCCAGGGTGGTTTCCAAGGTGCCCCATGACCTGTCTTGGTGTCCCCTAAAGGCTGAATCAAAGCTGTTTAGGGCCTGGCTGATATAAAAGAGGTACAAAGGAGAGCTTGGGTTCTCAGGGGGATGCTGGAACAGAGGTCAGGGACCCCTGCTATAAGGTCCCCCCATTTCCTTGGACTGTGGTCTGTGTGATTCTTGGTTATTTCTCCATGGTAGTGAGCTTTTTAACTCATAAAAGGGCAGCTAGGAAGGGAGGGGGAACAGAAGGAAGAATTAGAAGGGAAGAAGACAGAGACCAGGGCTCCAGGAGAGCATCCACAGTGGGCTCCCCACATTGGATAGAAGCGGCCTCAGATCAGAAGGGAGGGGACTTCCCCAGTGGCCCAGCAGTTAAGGATCGGCCTTGCAATGCAGGGGACAGGGGTTGGATGCCCAGGCAGGATTCCACGTGCCACGGAGCAACTAAGCCCACCCACCACCACCAGAGACCCTGTGTGCGCAAGGAAAGGTCCCACAGGACGCAATGAAGACCTCACGTGCCGCAGCTATGACCGGATACAGCCAAGTAAAGACATAACTGTCTTAAGTGCCAAGCACACTAAAAAATAAAAATCAGAAGGGAGGCTGAGATACTGAGGCCTGAAACAAGGGGCCTCAAAAGCCCAGTTTAAGCTGTTTGCTCCTGAGGGAGGACCAGCATCTTTCGTCTGGCTTGGAACAGACACCACGTGCCTGCTGCTGGGCGAATGGTTGACTCAGGGCAGGAAGCGGGGGCCGATTTTTCAGTAAACAGGAAAGGACTGATTTTCCAATGAACTGGGAACCAGTATGGGGAAACTTTAATTCTTTTTTCTTAGGTTGGTTAAAATTTTCATCATAAAACATAAAACCATACAATTCCTAGGAGAAAATATAGGTAAGTATTCTGATAAGTATGTAGAAAAGTGCACTTTAATTCTGACACAAAAGCTAGAGTCTATAAAGAAAAAAGACCAGAAGCTTAAATATCTAAAACATATTTTCAAAAAAGTTAAAGTATAACCCCTTTGCATAAAATCCATATAGTTGAAATTCAAAATGCAAACTGGAAAAAGTTTACAGAAGATATTCTATACAAATGATTGATATGCTTAATGTATTTTTTAGATTAGAAATAAATAATATAGATGGCATCCTGAAAAATCATAGGTAAAGAATAAACTAATTGTAAAAGAATTTCCAATGAATATATGAAAAAATGTTCTTCACTAGTAAAAAGTACACACCAAAACCAATAAAATGCTATAATTATCTATCAAGTTAGCAAAAAAATATACAGAATACAAATTGTTAGATTTTTTTAAAGCAGTTTAGCAAAGGCATTAATCATATACAACAATTTTGGCCCTAAAATTCCACTTCTAAAAATTCATCCTAGGCAAATTATTGCATAATAAACAAAGAACATAGACGGGATATTTATCATGCTGTTTATAGAAAGAAAATGCATAAGCAACCTAAATGTCCAACAATTAGTGATTATTTGAGTAAATTATGAAAAACAGAAGGCATGTAATGCTATTTTTATTCATAATGACCACATAAATATACAACCACTGATAGGAAGAGATGTGTATGATCTATTAACTAAGATGAGCAGAATACAGAAAAGTATTATAACATGATCCAGTTTCATTTCTGAGTTGATGGTCAGAAAGAGAACTATAAAGCCTGAAGTGTCTAGAAACTTAGAGGTTTTCTCTGATTGGTGGGTGGGTTACTGAGTGAATATTTTTAATTTATCTGAATTTTCTCCAATGAACATTATTTGTGTAATTTAAGTGCTTAACAGAAAAAAAAATCTTGATTAGAGTGTAAGAGTCCAGCAGGTACAATTGAAGGTCCTAAGCACAGATGGAAAGCAGCCAGCAGATAAAAACATGTGAACACATGACTATGACTGGGGTTTCCTATGTAGGAAAGGAAAAAACCTTTTCTCTTCTCCCAGGTTCTTAGCTGGGATCCTTGTGATAACAGACAGATGAACAAGAGGAAATAAGCTGGCATTTATTAGCATCTATCTGTCACATAAACATGGGAGAAACTCCAGGAAGAGTAACTCAAAGAGGTGGCTAGAACTTGGACTTCTTGACATCTCAGCTAAATCAAAGAAAGGATGTGAGGGAGGGTGGCCAGGAAACTATGGGAAATGAGGGGAAGGTTTGCTATGCAATTTAAGGCCGTGTCTCCAGCATGGACCAGACTCTCTCAGGATTGAGAGACATCCTTTTCTTTCCTGGTGGGCTAGAGTCCATGGGGTCACAAAAAATCAGATGTGACTGAGCAACTAACACTCTCTCCTTCTGGTACAGAGTAGGAGACATCTTTACAAATGGAGATTTCCCTTACAAACACAAATCTTCTTTGTTATTGTTGTTCGGTCACTAAATCGGGTCCTACTCTTTTCAACCCCATGGACTGCAGCACGCCAGGCTTCCCTGTCCTTCACTATCTCCCGGAGTTTGCTCAGACTCATGTCATTTGAGTTGATGATGCCATCCAACCATCTCATCCTCTGCTGCCCCCTTCTCCTCATGCCTTCAATCAAGAGTAGGGTGTGCACAGGGTCTTTAGTGGTTGGGTCTCCTAAACTTGATAAGCTTCCCTGGCCCCCTTAATCTCGCCTCAGGTGGTTTCCTGAATGCTCCTTCTTTGATTAGTAACTATTCAGATATGCAGATGACACCACCCTTATGGCACAAAGTGAAGAAGAACTAAAGAGCCTCTTGATGAAAGTGAAAGAGGAGAGTGAAAATGTTGGATTAAAGCTCAACATTCAGAAAACGAAGATCATGGCATCCAGTCCCAGAACTTCATGGCAAATAGATGGGGAAACAGTGGAAATAGTGGCTGACTTTATTTTTTCGGGGTCCAAAGTCACTGCAGATGGTGATTGCACCCATGAAATTAAAAGACGCTTACTCCTTGGAAGGAAAGTTATGACCAACCTAGACAGCATATTAAAAAGCAGAGACATTACTTTGGCAACAAAGGTCCATTTAGTCAAGGCTATAGTTTTTCCAGTAGTCATGTATGGATGTGAGAGTTGGACTGTGAAGAAAGCTGAGCGCCAAAGAATTGATGCTTTTGGACTGTGGTGTTGAAGAAGACTCTTGAGAGTCCCTTGAACAGCAAGGAGATCCAACCAGTCCATCCTAAAGGAGATCAGTCCTGGGTGTTCATTGGAAGGACTGATGTTGAAGCTGAAACTCCAATACTTTGGCCACTTGATGCAGAGAGCTGACTCATTTGAAAAGACCCTGATGCTGGGAAAGATTGAGGGAAGGAGGAGAAGGGGTCAACAGAGGATGAGACGGTTGGATGGCATCACTGACTCAATGGACATAGGTTTGGGTGGACTCCGGGAGTTGGTGATGGACAGGGAGGCCTGGCATGCTGCGGTTCACGGGGTCACAAAGAGTCGGACACAACTGAGCGGCTGAACTGAACTGATGCTGCCCTTTGGAACTCAGTAAAGGTCATGGAGGCTGGAGTCTCACATATGAGAAATGAGGAACAAAGAGGCCTCTGTGCCCAGGAGTCCCCCCAGGGCCCTGTTTGGCATCAGAAGGGAGGCCAGGAAACAGGAAAGCTCTCACACAGGCTCCAAGGAGCCTCTCCTAGAGCCGTATCTCTTTTCCTCTTTTACGTCTATTCAGTTAGAAAACCTGGAGAAGGCGATGGCAACCCACTCCAGGACTCTTGCCTGGAGAATCCCATGGACAGAGGAGCCTGGTGGGCTGCAGTCCATGGGGTCACGAAGAGTCGGACACAACTGAGCGACTTCATTTTCACTTTCACTTTTCACTTTCCTGCATTGGAGAAGGAAATGGCAACCCGCTCCAGTGTTCTTGCCTGGAGAATCCCAGGAACGGCGGAGCCTGGTGGGCTGCTGTCTATGGGGTCGCACAGAATTGGACACGACTGAAGAGACGCAGCAGCAGCAGCAGCAGCAGTTAGAAAGCCAGGGGACAGCAATTTCCATTTCCAAGGATTAACGTGATGACCGGTCAACAGCAGGAACTGAGAACACTGAGCCCTGTATAGTCTGCTTTCACAGTAAACGAGCAAACTGAAGTAAAAGTGCAATTTCGCATTTAGAGGAGGCCTAAGCCCCTGGCATGATGCTAATGAGGTGAGGCAGGGCAGGCAGGCCCCTCTTCAGTCACTACCCTCCCGTGGAACTAGAAAACTAAAGCCAGGTGCCCTCTCAAAGGAGATGTTTTAATTCAAAGCCATGCCTAATAATAGGCCATGTTTTATTTTTAAAATACCATTGACCTGTGATCCTATGGGTACCAGGGATGCCAACCCCACTTAAAAGCAGCAAACATTATAATGATGGTCCCAAGGAACTAAGGAAAATGAACATTTAAATAAAAAATAAAGCTAACTTCCTGCAACCTGAAGTGAAAAAATATCTATTACGCTCC
Source organism: Capricornis sumatraensis (assembly GCF_032405125.1). NCBI lineage: Eukaryota > Metazoa > Chordata > Mammalia > Artiodactyla > Bovidae > Capricornis > Capricornis sumatraensis. Next base: position 6,937,282 of record NC_091089.1, on the reverse strand, counting down.
TCCTGGATCAAAACAGTCAATCCTAAAGGAAATCAACCCTGAATATTCACTGAAAGGACTAATGCTGAAGCTCCAATAATTTGGACACCTGATGCAAAGAGCTGACTCCTTGGAAAAGACCCTGATGCTGGGAAAGATTGAAGGCAGGAGGAGAAGAAAGTGACAGAGGATGAGACGATTGCATGGCATCACCAACTCAATGGACATGAGTTTGAGCAAGCTTGAACTCAAGTTTGAGCTTGAGATGGTGAAGGACAGGGAAGCCTGGTGTGCTGCAGTCCATGTGGTCACAAAGAGTAGGACATGACTTAGCTGCTGAACAACAGCAAAAGCACTCATTTAAGGCATAGTTCCTGCCTTCAAGGAGCTTGCAGTTTTGTCAAACTTATGTAGTTTCAACAGAGAGAAAGTTGGAGAGATGAGGGAGGAGGGGAGAGAGAAATATCTAAAATCTGCACCAGGTATCTGCACCTCCATTACCTCTCCAGTTCTCCCGATCTACCAAAGAACAAACAAACAAAAAGATTAAAAATTCTAACCCTCGTGGACTTCCCTGGTGATACAGCGGTTAAGAATCAGCCTGCCGATTCAGAGGACACAGGTTTGATCCCTGGTCGAGGAAAATTCCACACGCCGGGGGCAACTAAGCCCATGCGCTGCATCTATTGAGCCCATGTTCTGCAGCTACTGAACTTGCTGCCTGGAGTCCATGAGCCATAACAAGAGAAGCGGCTGCAATGGGAAGCCTGTGCATGGCAACTGTAGAGCAGCCCCTGCTCCACCGCAAGGCGAGAAAGCGCACTCACAGCAACAAAGACTCAGCCCAGCCAAATAAATAAATAAAATATTTTTTAAAGTTCTAACCTTCTAAACTGAAGAACTGCCTTCCTGTGTATTTTTTCTTTTCCTGTAAGGAACAACCTTCTACTAATAATATATTTTGCCCAACCAGGTAGGAGAGTGAGTGTATTCAAAATGCACACACACACACACATTCTGTAGGCAATATACAAAACACCAAAAGAGAAATAAGCTATCTGGGTTTAATTTATGTTTTCTTAAATATGTCACTGATGTCCTGTGACTTGCTAAATGCAAATATATGAAGGTGCTCATAGGGGAGGAAATGTTTAGTCCCCAACAACTACGATTTCAGTCTATCATTTACTGCATTTGAATAAACAGAAAAGCCACCTAAACCTTTTGAATTTAATACATTTTAATGGCCCTTTTATATTCTTCCAAAGTGCCTTCATACTTACATAATGTAATGAACTACCCACCTGATTCAAATGCTCTCACTGCCTAGTTAGATGTGGAATTTGAGGCAGCATGCCAGCTGCAGAAGAGTAATAGCAGCTGTTGTAAATCCAAATGAATTTTTATAGGAAATGATATGAACTTCACTTTGGATAGTTAATTATGCTGTTTATTGCACACCTGCAGACTGAGTTTCATGACCTGCCACCTTGATCAGAAATGGAATAAGACATCCATGAATCAATCTGGGTGATAGAGGCGTGTCATCTGTATCTAGTTATTGGAAAATTAGTTCAGTCCAAACATGGGGCTTCCTGGGTGGCTCAGTGGTTAAGAATCATCCTGCAAAGGAGGAGACGCAGGTTCGATCCCTGAGTTCAGAAGATCCCCCTGGAGAAGGAAACTGCAACCCACTCCAGTACTCTTGCCTGGAAAATCACATAGACAGAGGAGCCTGGTGGGCTACAGTCCATGGGGTCACAAGAGTTGAACACGACTTAGCGACTAAACCAGCACCACCAAATAATAAGCTAAAAAGTGGGCTGAAATGGAGACATTCCTTAATCAAGCAGGACCAACTCCCCAGCACAGAGTGGCTGAAAGCCTCTGAATTCCCCATGCTACCCCAGGAGGCTGCTGGGGACATGGGCTGGGGTGGGAGGCCCACTAACATCACCAGTGCTAAATCTAATGGCCAGATCTAAAGCTGAGTTTGGCGCCAGTAACAGAGTATTGGAGAATGTCTAAAAGGGAGCACAGCAACATTTCCTGAAAACGCGTCTGACACTTCAGCGATTATTTTAAGAATGTGCTAAAACTTCCCAGCCATCTCTCCAGTGGTTCAAGAACATCCTGAAAGAGGCCACGATCCAGGTTAAGGTCCACGTGAAATCAGACGGTCACATCTGAGGCCTGGGAATTCCCTCCACCCTCATTCTGAGCGTGTACAGTGCAGAAACTCAAGAAAAATAGTGCTGATGGTCCAGAAAGGCATCTTTGTATCTTCTGAATAATCCTCACAATAACCATGCAATGAGTGTTATTAAGCCCAGTTCAAAATTGTGGAAGCTGAGGCTGGGAGAGAGAGGATGCAACTTTGTCCAGGATGCACAGCAGAAAATGCAGAAGACAGTCTTGACCCCAGAACCTGGGCTCAGGTGTCACCCTCCTCTCTCTGGCTCCCGTGATGAAGGAGCCAGATTTCAATGACGTGAGAGCAGCTGCTTTGTCCCTTTCCTGTTTGCCTATTTCTGTCCCCTCTGCCCTTGTGCTCAGTTGCTGAGTTGTGTCCAACTCTTTCCAACCCCATGGACTGCAGCCTGCCAGGCTCCTCTGTCCATGGATTTCCCAGGCAAGAATACTGGAGTGGTTTGCCATTTCTCTCTGCAGGAGATCTTCCAGACCCAGGGCTGGAACCTGCATCTGTTGCATTGGTAGGCAGATTCTTTACCACTGTGCCACCTGGGAAGCCCCCATACTACTTGATCTTAGCCAAAATGCCTCTAACGTTTAAAAAAAAAAAAACTTAACTCTAGGCATGTGATCACTAGACAATTGAAACTGCTGAATTACGCTCTCCTGAATGCACACCATGCATTGTCCAAACTGTTGATTTTTTTCCTGGATAAAAAGAAGGCCAGCTCTCCACCTCCATAGTCCCCCTAAGCGATCCTGCAGGCAGATCACTCGGGCAAGATCTCTCTCTGAAGAGAGAGCTGGCCAGTCTGCACACAGTGGAGAAGGAGGCAGAACCCACTCCCCTGCCTCCATGATTCACTGGGGTTCTTTTCCGTCCAATTTTCCCTTTAAAATTTATCCTGGCTGAGCAGAATCTTTGGAGTTGGTCTCTGGACATGAGGCCACCATCCTCCCAGATTGCTGGCTTTGCTGATTAAAAGAACTTTCTTTTCTACTGATACTTTACCTCTCAATATTGGTATATGAGCAGTGAACAGCCAGCCAAACCTGGATTGGGTTACAAATCCAGATGATAAAATACTGGACCAGAGCATGTGGGGACCTTAGACCTTTGAGCCCACTGAGGCTGAGACCACCTGTATCATAAGCCAGAGTCTCAGAACACCAGAGCCTCCCTGGTGGCTCAGACGGTAAAGAATCTGCCTGCAACACAGGACACGTGGGTTCGATCCCTGGGTCAGAAAGATCCTCTGCAGAAGGAAATGGCAAACCACTCTTGTATTCTCACAAGGGAAACCCCATGGACAGAGGAGCCTGGAAGGCTATGGTCCATGGGGTCACAGTGAGCACAACTGAGCACAGAGCAAACGGTGCCAGGGGCCTGCCCGGCCAGCGGGATTGCAGTGATGGGCATGGAATCTCATCCCCAGTGAAGCCTTCACAGCATCTCTTAATATCTGCCATCATTTAATACCACTGTTTAATCTCTGAGCCATACATTTAAAAGGGAGTGGGAAGGAAGATACAGTTTCCTTTTTTTAATATTAGTAAATTTGATATTAACAAGTTTTGGAGTGATTTTAGGTTCACAGCAAAATTTAGGAAAAGGCACAGAGAGGTCCCACATACCACCTGGCCCAATGTATATGTACAGTACCCCGCCACCAGCATCCTGCCCAGGGTGGCACACTTGTCACAGTGGACAAGCCACCACTGACACAATACTATCAACCCAAGTCTGTAGTTAGCGTTAGGCCTCATTCTTTGTGTCACTGTTCTTTGGGTTTTAACAAATATATAATGACAGATAACGGCTTCCCTCATAGCTCAGTTGGTAAATCACCTGCCTGCAATGCAGGAGACTGGGTTTGATCTCTCCATCAGGAAGATCCCCTGGGGAAGGAAATGACTACCCACTCCAGTATTATTGCCTGGAGAATCCCATGGACAGAGGAGCCTAGCAGGCTACAGTCCATGAGGTCGCAAAGAGTCAGACACGATTTAGTGACTAAATCACCACCAATGAGAGATAAACACTGAGCATTTGGGAACAAACAAATACTGGATTACCAGTTATTTTGAACAAATAACTGACTCCATTATCCACATTTTATTTACACCTCCCCATCTCAGTCCAGAGATAACTGAAAGCAACTGTCCAGATTTTCTAATTCGACTTTTGTGAGTTTTGCTTTTATTCCCCAGTTTGGCACTCTCTGCAGCCTAAGTTTTCAGCCTGATTTTGACGCTTGCTCCTTCAGTGTGTGTCATGCAGGCCTACAACCTGACGATGAAACAAGCACAGGAGTAATTTACAGGAGCAGCTGCCGAGAGGCTGCATGCGTCAGGGCTGAGGTGTTGAAGGGCAGGGCTGGCTGATCACAGCCTGGTGATCCAGCAAGTTCAGGGGTGACAGGGTGTGTACATGTGCGTGTGAGCGTGTGCCTGAGTGTGCCGGGGCCGTGCATGGTTTGATTAGACCCCCTCGGTCTGCAGGGACAAGAGGCTCAAGTCTGCACTGGGATAGGGCTTAGTAGAGAATATGCAGAGCAATAAGGACCCGCAGGTGGACAGGGAGGCCCCGGCGGGAGATGGATTCCCAGCGTGTCGCCTGCCCTCGGCTTGTTCCCAGGCTGCTGTGTGGTGTCTCCACTTTTAGGCTCATCTGCCCCCCTCCCTTTGACCAGATCAATCACCACCCATCCAGGGGCTCCTCAGCCTCAGGCTGGCCTGTGTCCTGCTGGGCCTGGGAAGGGGACATTGCCATTTAAACGGGGATGATCCTGGAATGAAGAACCATCCCCCGGGGGCCCATCAGCCTCCTCTGAGAGGCAGAGGATGCCATTTGAACTCTGGGACCCCATCTGAGACCCACTAAGGATCAAGGTAAGCCTGTGTCTCAGCACCTCTGTGGTCTCCGTCTGCAGTGTCCTGCCTGGTTAAAGGTCTCCGTCATCTCTGGCCTGAAGTCCAGAGGAGCCAGTCTCGTGGCTTATTGGGCAGCCACCCCTTCACGAGCTGCGAGGCGCCAACTGGATCAGGACCTGGGTAGACAGTGCCATCAGCAAGCCCTGCCCTGGCCCATGTGGCCAGGACCACCCTCCCCATGAAGCCTCTCCTCTGGAGGCTCTTGGCTGGAGGAGCCAAGGAAAGGGCAGCAGATCCAAACACTAACCTTGTGATCAGCAAATGCCCAGCATCTGCACCCCCGGCAGGGACCCCAGAGAACTGCCGCAGGGACTCTGCTCCCTGTATCCCAATGATAGTCTCAGAATGAGTCTCAGCAGCCCAACAGTGGAGACAAGCCAAGTGTCCATCACACGCTAATGCGTAAACAACACACTCTGTCCACACAATGGAATGTTCTGCAGTCACAAAAAAGAAGGAAGAACTGAAAAATGCAACAAGATGGATGAGCCTTGAAACAACACACCAAGTGACACAAGCCAGGCAGTTCAGTCGCTCAGTCATGTCCCACTCTGTGCGACCCTGTGGACTGCAGCACGCCAGGCCTCCCTGTCAATCACCAACTCCCAGAGTCCACCCAAACCCATGTCCATTGAGTCGGTGATGCCATCCAACCATCTCATCCTCTGTCGTTCGCTTCTATTCCCTTCTTCAATCTGTCTCAGCATCAGGGTCTTTTCCAATGAGTCATTTTAACATCAGGTGGTCAAAGTATTGGAGTTTCAGCTTCAGCATCAGTCCTTCCAATGAATATTCAGGACTGATTTCCTTTAGAATGGACTGGTTGGATCTCCTCGAAGTCCAAGGGACTCTCAAGAGTCTTCTCCGACACCACAGTTCAAAAGCATCAATTCTTTGGTGCTCAGATTTCTTTATGGTCCAACTCTCACATCCATACATGACTACTGGAGAAACCATAGCCTTGACTAGACGGACCTTTGAAAGTAATGTCTCTGCTTTTTAATATGCTGTCTAGGTTGGTCATAGCTTTTCTTTCTAGGAGCAAACGTCTTTTAACATGTAGGATTCTGCTTGCCGAAAAAATTAGAATTGGCTAGTTCGTGGAGACAGATGTGGACTCGAGGTTACCACGAGGGCAGGGGGATGGAGAGGGGTGTGGGGGGGTGCGGGAGTCACTGCTTCCTGGTTAGCGGCTCTCTTTGCAGTGCTGAAAAAAAGAGAGTTTTGGAAACAGAGGCACTGGTTGCACAGCAGCAGTGTGAATGTAACTGACGCCCCTGCGCTATCAATTTAAAATGGTTACAGTGGAGAAATGTCTGCTTTATCATTTTGTCACAATAGCAAAGAGAGAGGATGGGAGAACTTGTATGGAGGAGGGGGAAGGAGGCACCCAGTGGGGCCCAAAGGCAGACGTTGCTGAGATGCTCTGTGGCCCCAGAGGGTCCCCGCTCTCCCTCCAGCCCTAGGTCCGGCTGGACTTCCTGCCCAAGAACCCTGCTCACAGCGCAGATCTGAGCAATCGCTTGGTGGAGGCCCGTAGAGGCCCACGGCGCCTCACGGACTCGCAGGAGTTTCTGCAAATGCCGCGTGTGGGCTCCAGCCCCGCACGCCCCAACACTTTCCCACCTGCTCTGACTGGTCCCAGTGCAGCCGCGCAGACATGGAATGGGTGGTGAGGTTTCTCTGACCCTTCCAGACCCACTCCTCCTCCCGCCCCCCAACCTCTCATCTGGGGAGGCTCCTGCGCCCACACCTCATCCCTTATTCCCAGAACATCGCGGGGCTCCTAGCTTGTAGACGGACCCCACCCTGGTCCCCAGGGAGGGCTGCCCACTGTGAAGAACCGCCCGCCTCTTCCTCCCTGACCCGGGAGCAGCCGATGCCGGCATGGTGGCCACTGTCTGGGGACCCCGGCACAGCTCACAGAGTGCTTTCCACGCGCACCTCACCTCCACAACCATCAGGGATGCACAATTCACGGGAGAAGAGGAGACAGGGACTCAGAGAAGTCAGGCGGCCTCTGTAGGGAGAGAACCGAGCTGGGAGGAGGCCGGGCCTGCCTTCCTCTCCCTGGGGTGTCTGCTTTCTCCCCCGGGCTCTGGGCTCAGCAGCGCCCCATACCCGGGTGACTGGGCAAGGGTCCCAGCCGGCGACTCTGGCTCATTCCCCACGGATTCGCACGCCCTGGCTCCTGGGCATCCCATGGACGCATGACCCCCAGGAATCCTGCGAAGCTGGGTTTTGTCTCACAAGCAATGATTATGGAGCTCATTAGTGCTACCCTATCTGTCTTCTGCTGTTGGTATTGATTTTCGGATTCACCCATCGCAGAGCATCTGGGCACACATCCAAGACAGATGTGCGCTTAATTACATCCCAAGCCTCCGCACTCTGCACTCACAGGCGTGTGTCCCTGAATCATTAATCAGGCAAACATCAGGGTGGTCCCGGGGCCCTGGAATCGCAGACAGTGAAAGTGGCTAAACTCCCACAGGTTCCTCCAACTTGGAGAGGTCAGTGTCGGTCAGACACATTCCTCTAAGGCACCTTCAGCACTGGGACCACAGCCTGGCTCACTGAGACCCTCGGGTGCAGAATACACCAAGGTCCACACTACAGTGAGGCTCACTGGGGCGTTCACCCCAGTCCCAGGGTCTCCTGAGGACACAGTCCCAGTGTAAACCCCCACATAAGGCTCCACACCACACTCCCTGCACCATGCTCCCGGCACCACGCTCCGCACCTGGCTCTTGTCCCCCAAGGGCAGCAGCAGGAAAGCCCGTCCACTATCTGTCCGCACGTGGGGACAGACTCCCACCCTCCCCCAGGGACCAGGGGCAGGGCATCACCCCACCACTCCCAAGGGGATGACTCACTCCTGGCGAAAACTCTGGACTCGAACAGTGTCTTAAACAGGGCCACTTTGCCCGCAGCCGGGGGATGTTTGTCAGTGACTGGAGATGTCTGGGGATGTCACAAATGGATGGGTGGCCACGTTGTATGAAGCGTGTGACTTTAGCGCTCGGAACTGACCACTGGCACCAGCGTGGAAGCCTCCACAGGCCTCTGGTCTGAGGACGCAGGCCTGAGCCTGGCACTTGGCGTGGACACAGCCTGGGCCGCCTCCTGCTCTGGATGCCTCTCTCCCACCGAGGCTCCACCCGGTCTCATCACCTGACTCTGCCTGCGCCTGACTGCTCCCGCGTGCCTGCTCCCCTGCCCCACCGCCTCTCCCCGGGAAGGCCCGTAGTTCCGTTCAGTTCAGTCGCTCAGTCCTGTCCAACTCTTTGCGACCTCACGCACTGCAACACGCCAGACCTCCCTGTCTATCACCAACTCCCCCAAGGCCCATCCGCTGGGCACCCTCCACCCCCGCCTGCTGCCAGTGAGCTGTGAGTCCCTTCCTCGGGGCTCCCTCAGGCAATGCTCACAGATTTGCTGTCACCTTTACACAGAGTTTTGCAGCTTCTACATGGGGTTGTCTGTATTTACAAAAGTCCCCGACCTACTTAACGCTTCTTTCAATCCTCAGGGTGAGAGAAGCCAAGGGTTAGGCTCCCGTTCAGAATCTGGGCTGCAGGATGCAGCACCTGGCACCCGTCCCGAACCCACACCAGCCTGGGCATCACCCGCAGAGACTCTGGCCACCTGGGACCCATCCTGAGCCTATGCTGGCCTGGACATCACCCAGAGAGACTCGGGTACAGCTGGTGGATCAGGGCTCCACCAGGCAAAGAGTTCAGAGCTCTCCCAGCGAGGATGAGCAGCTCAAGCTAGGATCCAGGTGAGCAACAAGAAAGGCAGACTCTGGGCAGAGCTCCTCTCGCTAAAGAAAGGGAAAACGGCAGTGAGGAGAGGAGAGCAGGGGAAAGACACCCCAGCGGAGGCGCTGGACCAAGGCTGGTTCACGACCCACGTGACTTGGCAGTGAGCCAGCTGGAGATTCCGGGAGGTGTCTGAGGGGCGGGACTCTGCCTGGCGACGCTCCAACCAAACGGAGACACTGGAGGTGAGCAGAGTCCCCGTCGCTGGGGGAGGACAGGCGCGTGCCCAGCCGCCCTCCTTACACTCCTCCCCCTCATCCTCCTCCTCCCGCTGAACCCTCCTCCCAGGATCCTCAGGCAGGAAGGGGTGTGTGTGTGAGTCACTCAGTCGTGTCCCCGTGTCCTCTCTGAGACCCCATGCACTGTAGCCCCCCAGGCTCCTCGGTCTGTGGGATTTCCACAGCAAGAATACTGGAGAGGTTTGCCATTTCCTCCTCCAGGGGATCTTCCCAACCCAGGGATCTGGCCTGCGTCTCAGGCATTGGCAGGGAGGTTCTTTACCCTTGAGCCACGCAGGAAGGTACACTTTGTGCTCATCACACCTCACACCTAAAACTCAAGAGACAGCAGCCCCCGCCCCCTGACCCCAGTCTTCAAGGTGGAGTCTCGAGTATGTCCGGGCAAGACCATCATGACAGTGAAGGAAGAACCCGCAGAACCAGTCGCATCCGAGGGCCCTGGCAGCTGGCGGAAACGCCCGCTCACTGTACTGCTCACTGTACTTATTTTGTCTTCCTGTCCTCGGAATTTAGGGCTGCCCAAGCGGTGCTAGTGGTAAAGAACCTGCCTGCCAATGCAGGTAGATATAAGAAACGGGGGTTCGATCCCTGGGTCAGGCAGATCCCCTGGAGAAGGATATGGCAGCCCACTCCAGTATTCTTGCCTGGAGAATCCCATGGACAGAGGAGTCTGGCGGGCTACAGTCCACGGGGTCAGAAAGAGTTCAGACACAACTGACTTAGCAGGCACACCTTGGAATTTATTCCCACTGATTCTCTCTGCCTCTGCTCCCAAGAGAGCAAATGGGTCTGTGTGTGGACAAACAGCGATTTCTGCACTCCTGGGATGGGATCAGCTCAGGGCCCCAGCTCAGCCTCTGCACAGAGGACCTTCCGCTCGGCGGGTCCTTACACAGCCCCGCCGTCCACAGAGCGACCAGCCACAGAGACATCTGAGAGCCTCGCCCGTGGAAAACGTGCATGTGAGCAGAGGATGACATTTGGGAGAGAACAAAATAGCACAACATGTAGGAAGTGGTGAGGGAAGGATTATTTAATCCTCTTCCCCAGTGCTGGCCAGGCTCCAAGAGCAGTAGGCAGAAGACCAGTTTAGAAAAGTGAAAACTCATCTGAATAATGATGAGAGCGAGTGCTGGTGTCAGGAACCAGCCCAGCAAACTCATTTATAGCCTCATAAGTGAGGGAATAATTGAATCTCCCTGTGAAAATGAACATGCTGCATAAAAAGAGATCAAATGGGATTTCTCTCCCCAGGTCATGGAGTGGCAGCTCATATTTATGCTGGATACAGCGGATAAACAATTATGTAATCAAAGGAAAAGATCTCCTAACTTTAAAGCCTTATACAAGCCATTTAATCGCACTCTGTACATCAGATTCCATTGTAACTCATTCCAGGGTGTGTGGTCTGCCCCCAGTTTTTTCTTCAGTCCTGAAATAATGCTACACCTGAGGCCAGATTCCAAAAGATATATGTTTTTATTAAAAGCAGAAGTATGGATGGGATAAGGATTTGAGAGAGAATGGATGCATGTATATGTATGGCTGGGTCCCTTCACTGTTCACCTAAAACTATTATAAAATTGTTAATTGGCTATACCCCAATACAAAATTTCTTTGGTGTTAAAAAATAATAAAAATTAAAAGAAAAGCAGAAGTAATAAGTTGCCTTCCTTGGGTTTGGCTCTGGGTAGTGAGACCAACCCACTCCAGTGTTCTTGCCTGGAGAATCCCAGGGACGGAGGAGCCTGGTGGGCTGCCGTCTATGGGGTTGCACAGAATCGGACACGACTGAAGTGACTTAGCAGCAGCAGCAGTAGCAGTGAGACCCTGCATTCATTCTTGAAGGAAGACACCCAGGTCTTGTTCCGGGGACAGTCACTTCTGGCAGGAGCATGACCCGGCCAGTTGGAGGCACAACCGCAGGAAACACAGTGACTCAAATACCCCCCTTTCCAGGGAGACACTCCTGAAGTGCCTTTCCTGAGATAAATAGGAACGCAGATGGCTTTGAACTTGAAAGGCACCCAAGGCTGGACAGGCAAGGGATCCCCAAGGGTGGCAGGCCAGCATGAGCCTGCGGGGTCAGACTGGTCTCACCGTCAAGAGTCAGTCTCACCTTCTCCACGGCTTAGAACAAAAATACTGTTATAGAACTAAAAAAAGCTCACTTGTCTCAGCACACCAGAATCAACTGATAGGTGCTATGTAAATAAAATACACAGAAATTATCTGCAACCAGGAAAAAAAATAGACTCAAGCATCATCATACTGGAAGCAAGAAGATCACAGGGCAGGGTTTTCTAGGTCTGGCCGCTGGTCCACAAGTCGATCTGTGAAGCCAGACTTTGCTCCCGGGGCAGCATCACGGCAGTGCTGATGCCACGCTCACTGGGTGGCAGGCGGCAGCCCAAGGACCAGCGTGGGCAGCTGCCTCACCCTCGAGCCCCACGCTGGGCAGGCCCCACGCTGGGCAGGGGTCTTCCTCCCTACACCTGGGGGGCAGCCAAGGCCCAGAGAGGTTGCCTGTCTCAGTCAGTGCCGCACAGCTAGTCTGCCAGGGAGCCAGGGGCCCAGAGCCCATGTCCCTACCACCACTCAGTGAGGACGCCAGCCCCACCTGAGCCAGAAACCACGAGGCATTTCTCTGCCGGCTTCAAAGGCAGGTACTTCTCGATCCCAGTTTACCGATGAGGAGAGTGAGGGTCAGCGGGGTTAGGGGACCACTGACTCCAAGTCCAGGGCATCAGCCACATGTGAGGACAGGGTGGGGGGGCACCGAGGTGGACCACCTGCTGTGGTCGAGCTCTGCAGGGGTTCTCATGCCTCAGAGTCTGCAGCGAGGGGGCCGCTGGGCTGCACGTGACTGTCCGGGGCTCCATCAGCCTTAACTGGGCAGTCGTCCCCAATACAGGCTCCTGCCCCCTGCAGCTTTCTCAGACTTTCAAAATCCCAATCTGCATGAAAACTCGGCCCATTGACGTGTTCTCTGGGACATCGTTGTGTGTGCACACATGTGAGTACACATGGGATACATGCGTATGCACACACGTGCACACACCTGGATGCACACACACAGAGCACAAACCCATAGGAGTCCCACTTCAACATTCTTCTCTGCTTATCTTTCTGCCAAATTCATGGTTATCCTTCCAGATCCAGAGGTTAGCTCCTCCATAAGCTTTGCCCTCCCGCATTTCTCCAATCATTTAATAACCTCAGTCTTCTGGATGGCCATAATAATTGGTTAAAACTTCCATCATGCTTCCTACTACTGGTCTGCATGTGAGTATTCAGATGCTAAACAGATCAATGATAGAGACAGACAGAGAGATAGATAGATATTAACTGGTCTACATTGATAAATACATATTTAGATTGGTATGGAGATAAGTATAGAGAGGTTAATATTTATATACAAATTTATACATTTATGTATAAATATGTCTACTCAGGAACTACTATTTCTCAGCTCCAGCACTAACCATGGCACCTTCCATTAGTATTACCTAGTACACCTAGTATTAGTAGTACCTAGTATTAATAAACAATGTATTAGGTTTTGAAAATGTTTAGAGAGAGGATGGATGGATGGATGGAAAGACAGATGGAAAGAAAAGAGACAGGGAGGATCCGTGGGTGGATAGATGGATGGAGGGATGGATGGAGCTCAGTCTTAAAAGCGTAACTAAGTATGGCTGCAGTCCTGTGAAAAGAGGGCATAAAATCAAGGAGGAAGTTCTAGGAGGGAGTTTCTTGTCTTGAATTGCACCACAGTCGGAAAGTCAGGGGAGTCAACCTGTAGAGACAGATTGAGTGGGCTTCACCACTGATATCTGTCCACATTTAATGAATACTTACCTTCTCCACGCTTCAGTGTCCTTGTCTGAACCAAGTAGGTTGTAACAGCGCCTCCCTCCTAGGCATTCACTGAGCTGACGCGCCCCAGGCCGTGAGTACCTCTCTCACCAACCTCCTCACCAGCTCACGATGGGCACTCCAGCCCAGGCAATGCTGTCTAACACCATGAGTAAAACTTGGGAGAGGTAAAGATGGTCCCCTGACTTTGCAGGGTTTGGTCTGGTGAGGCAGATGCATGTTGACATGAGTACATAATTGCATGGAAAGAATAGCACTGAAACATGCCCATTACCATATGTGAAACAGACGACCAGTGCGTGTTCAATGCATGGTGCAGGGCGCCCAAAGCCGGCGCTCTGGGACAACCCAGAGGGATGGGGTGGGGAGGGCGGTGGTGGGGGTGTTCAGGATGGACGGGACGCATGTGTATTTATGGTCGATTCATGTTGCTGTATGGCAAAAGCCATCACAATATTGTAAATTATCCTCCGATCAAACTACATAAATAGTTTTTTTTAAAAAATGAAAGACTCAGAGCATGCAAGAGTCCATAGCAATTAACCCACCCTTGGCTGAGAGTCAGAGATTTTCCCAAGGAGGCTACACACAAGCAGAAACTTGACAACTGCGAAAGCAATCACCAGGGTGAGAAGGGGGTCAGAACTAGCAGAGGTGCTGAGAGCTAGGGAGCACTGAGGATGAGACTTGGGGACCTGGGGGAAACACCACCCAGCAGGCAAAGTAGGCACAGGCCAGGCACGCCGTGCAGAGGACGTTTCCATCAATGGTAACAGGAAACACCTCAAAAGTTTTATGAAAGGTGTGACTATTTCTCTGCACAGAATGGAAGAGATGGAGAAAAACATTACCTACGTGGCCTGGGTGGACTTCCCTGGTGGCTCAGCTGGTAAAGAATCCGCCTGCAATGCTGAAGACCTGGGTTCGATCCCTGGGTTGGGAAGATCCCCTGGAGAAGAGAAAGCTACCCACTCCTGTATTCTTGGGCTTCCCTTGTGATTCAGCTGGTAAAGAATCCACCTGCAGTGCTGGAGACCTGGGTTCGATCCCTGGGTTGGGAAGATCCCCTGGAGAAGGGAAAGCTACCCACTCCAGTATTCTGGCCTGGAGAAATCCATGGACTGTATAGTCCACGGGGTCGCAGAGTCGGACATGAGTGAGCGACTTTCACTTTCGCTTTTCACTTTCCTGGTGGGGAAATAAGACTAAATTGGAAATAGATGCTAGAGAATCGTTGCCAAAAACCGAAGGACTCTTAAAATGGAGCTTATATTTCATTTAAAACTCCCTAATGAAGAGAAAAATATTAAGGGGCTCCCTGTCCCATTCATCACTCTCTTTGGTGCTTCAAGCCTGGCTCTCACATCCGTCTGAAGGTCAATGTAACGGACAAGGCCTGCCAATCACTGCACTTCCACCCATCACCTTAACAAGCTGCATCACATCCAATTTCGTTTAACTGCTCCAAGGGATCATTTTTCTTTTAGGAACTTCTTGTTTTCATTATTTCAATCAAATACATCATCTCTTGCTTACTTTGGCGTGATCGTATCTACCAGAATGTCATCAGTTACTTCTTTCAGGATTTTTATGAATATAAATAAATGCTCACTGTGCTCATTTCTTAACTCAGACACATTTCATTAACCCTCCCAGGTGTCATCAGCGTTTGCCCCATCTCCTGGCTCTACTGTAAGTGAAAGTCACCTATTTATTTGGTTTCTCGGTTAGCCACCTGGGAGCAGGGTGAGGAGGGGAATGCCTGGAAATACCTTCCACACCATGGCAGTTTCCACTGTCCTGCCGTGTTCTCAACCTCCCTTCATTCCTCACTTTTTCTGCCTTTCAGAATGCCCGTGTTCACCGACCCCAGCAGAGAGGGAACTTCATAAACTTTAATCCTCTTTCCTAGTTCTTCCTCCCCACACTCCCCTGAAATCACTCCCCACACTGATTCCCCATCAAGCAGCCTCCTCCACAGACATTTTCAGAACAAATGAACACACACAGCACTTTTTTTTTTTTTTTTTTTTTGCCTAGACAGAGCACAGATCCCTAAATAGAAGTAAGAAAATATACTCACTGAAGAGCATCAAAACCAAGATACATGACTTATCATGTCAGGCTGGCCACAAAATTGAGAGAAGTAATTTGGCCATAAACAGAAATGATGAATATCTTTTCCAAATGGAAAGGCCCTGACAGCGAGGCTATAAAAATCACATTACTATTGTTACATATTCATGTGATGAGAAATTCATCAGCAAACAGACGTGTGAGAGACCATAGATTCTGTACATATGGAGACCATATGCCTCAGATTTTCTGGGAAAGAAATATTATGTCCTGTGTACCCATACATACAGTCACCCTAGCAGGGCTGTGTGTCCCCAATTTCAGCTGAGAAAATACGGCCACTGGAGCTTATATTACCGCAGACCCCAGGCCGTGTAAGGAGGGTATGTGTAGTGAGGGAGACACTGCCTATGAGCCTGGCTGGTAGGAGACGGTCTAGTTATCACATGTAGAGAGCCAGCAGAGTGTATATATATGAAGATAACACTTCTAGTTTTTAAATTTTAAAACTATACTCATTTACTTATCTGGGCTCTGCTGGGTCTTCCCCTCTGCACTCGGGCTTCTCTGTGCACGGCAAGCTTTGCGCAACCACATTGCGATGCGCAGATTTCTCACTGCGGTGACTTCTCTGCGTGCAGAGCACGGGCGCTAAGACTCGTAAGGCTCAGTGGTGGTGGCCCACGGACTTAACTGCTCCTTGGCAGGTGGCGTCTTCCCGGACCAAGGGTCGAACCCATGTCCCCTGCATTGGCAGGCAGATTCTTTTCCTTTTAAATTATTTCTTATAATTGGAGGCTAATTACTTTACAATATCATGGAGAGTCCCTTGGACGGCAAGGAGCTCCAACCAATCCATCCTAAAGGAAATCAATCTTGAATATTCATTCAAAGGACTTATGCTGAATCTGAAACTCCAGTACTTTGACCACCTGATGCAAAGAACTGACTCCTTGGAAAAGACCCTGATGCTGGGAAAGATTGAAGGCAGGAGGAGAAGGGGACGACAGAGGATGAGATGGTTAGATGGCATCACCAACTTGATGGGCATGAGTTTGAGAAGACTCTGGGAGGGAGTTGGTGATGGACAGGGAGGCCTAGCGTGCTGCAGTCCATGGCGTCGTGAAGAGTCGGACACGACTGAGCGACTGAACTGAACTGATCGTGGTGGTTTTTGCCATACACTGACATGAATCAGCCCTGGGTGCCCATGTGTTCCCCCGTCCCAAACCCCCCTCTCACTTCTCTCCCTATTCCATCCCTCTGGGTTGTCCCAGTGCACCGGCTTAGAGTGCCCTGTTTCATGCATAGAACTTGGACTGGTCTGGCAGGTAGATTCTTATCCACTGTACCATCAGGGAAGTCCAATAGTATATATTTTTTAAAAACTTTTCAACTACAGCAGTTCAGGGAAGAAACAATTAGAAGCAATCACAGGCATTCCGCAGTAAAATGTTTTATAACGTCTCCAAATACCTTTGCACTGGAGGGAAGTCTTGCCCTCCGACTGTGGCATTAGCCATTAAAGGAACAGAAATAGCTAGAGAGTTAGAAATGAAGTTAAGGAACAGCTTCAAGGCTGAATGCTGAGCAATTGCAGGCACAGGCTGCGAGAAGTCACAGGCTGCAATTCTGATGACACAGGCCAATGGCCAGGAGTGACCTTCTAGCAGGAGAGGAGGAGAAGGCTTGAGGCTTTCTGCATGCTGACTTCATCACCAGGACCTTCTGATCCCAGCCCTCCATGGCCCCTGCAGTCCTAGGCATAAAACTTCCAGAGTCTTTTGTTGGGGCTCCCTCTACAATGGGAGGACCCCCACATCTGTGCTGATCCACCTGAACTGTGACCAGTGTGATGTTTCATGGAGGAAAATAGAATAGGGGCTGTGCTTTCTCTGGGTTAGCCTCTTGCTTGTACCATGGCAGTGAAAGAATGACGTCTCAACCGTAACTTTCATTTGGTTCGTGATCTCCATCGGCTACTCCAACACCAGGCAGCTCAGCTCCCCCCAGCTCAGCCGAGTCAGGCAATGCATTTTAGAGCAGGAGGGGCCCTAGGACAAACCTCTCTGATCCTGGGGCACTTGTGTTACAGGATTCATGAAATATGGAATTTCAATATAAACTCTGAGATAAGAAAATGTGACATAACATGCTGCAGGCCAGCATAAGCCACGTGGAGACACTTGGAGCGATGAACAAAAACACACACCAGAGACTCGGAGCTGCCTAAAACAGCCGTGACTGTGTAGTTCATAAGTGACTGGATTCAAAAGGATGCGTTTGCCACCAGGACCACATTAAAGTTAACTGTCCTTGTAGATTACTCTAATCGGCTTCGTTCTGGGGTGCACTGTGAAAGCACTACACAGTTAATGACAAAGTATGGCTTCACACTACCTGAAGATACTTCAGTGGTCTGTCTAAAGATCTGGTGCAAAGAACTCAGATTTGGGATTAGACCCAACTAGTTCTAAAGTAGAGTAGCTTGTGCTGTGGTTGGCAGTCAGACTGGATCAACCAGTGGCCCCTTTGCAGGATGCGGAGTTGGGGAATCCTCTTGGGGGATGTGCTGTCTCCTTTAACCACACAGCAGGGACTTCCCTGGTGGTCCAGTGGTTAGGTATCCACCTGCCAATGCAAAGAACATGGGTTCGATCCCTGGTCCGGGAAGACTCCACATGCCGTGGTGCAACAAAGCTCGTGTGCCATAACTACTGAAGCCTGCACACCTCGAGCCTGTGCTGCGAAACAAGAGAAGCCGCCGCGATGAGAAGCCCATGCACCACAATGAAGAGTAACCCCCTTAGTCCCCAACTAGAGAAAGCCTGCTCACAGCAACAAAGACTCGGCGCAGCCGAAAATAAATAAAATGTTAAAACATCACACAGTGAAACCCTAAGAGAGGACACAGCCAGAGTGGGGGTGCTGATGCTCAGTCTGGTGTCTGTGGACTGAGTCCCCAGCACCTGTTACGGTACCAGGAGTTGGAAGCATCTTAAGTGTAAGTTGCAGGCCCTCCTGACAAGGAATGTGACGTCCTTGTGAGGACACATGGCTTTCCAGCTAAGCTGTCAGAACACACGAATGGGAAGCAAACTGCAAAGCGCCCGGTGAACAATGGCATAGATGTCAGTTTAGGTTTCATTAGGAGCTGAAGCATGTTTCTAAGACAGAGGTTTGTGCCCTCAGGTGTGTGAACAGGAGCCCAAAAGACAGGGCAGGAAGGACAAGTGAAGTTTTGCCCAGAGACTCTCTCTAAACGGACATTCCAGCACCACGTCACCGCAGGCTGTGGAGGAGAATCACCGGCTTTCAGGAAAGATCCAAATAGAGTCCCCACACCACAGCGGGGAGTAATTAGAAGAGATGTGAAAGCAACTGCAAAGGTGTCTCTTGTGATAGCAGAAGAGACTTAGAAGCAAGCACATAAAAGGCAAGATAAAGTTTATTGAGAGTGCTAAATTAACGGCGAGAAGAGGCGAGGAGCTGTGATGAGAGCTTTTAACCAGGCAGGTGCAGGGGGCGTCTGCACTCACCCGCTGAGATGGGAGGAAGGAACGGTGATAAAGCTCCCTTTTCCAGGCTGCACGATGAAGAGACCAGCGACTCCTAAAGAGTCACTCGGTGCACTGAGGCACCACGGCCTTAAAGCAGTGTGCTCAGTCGTGTCCGACTCTTTGAGGCCCCAGGGACTGTAGCCCGCCAGACTCCTCTGTCCGTGGGATTCTCCAGGCAAGAATACTGGAGTGGGTTGCCATGCCCTTAAGGAGATCTCCCCAGCCAAGAGATCCAACCCAAGTCTTCTGTATCTCCTGCTTTGCAGGCAGATTCTTTACCTGGTGAGCCATCGGGGAAGCCCCCTTAAGCCAACGGATTGAGCTAAATTTTCAGATGGGCTTGAACTTTGGTCTCATGGACCTGCTGAGGGCCTGCTATGGACAAGCTGAGTGGCTGGTGTTGGCGCAGAAGACAGGATGCATGTTCATAAAATTCCTCCAGGCCCAATGTTCCCGGTGATCAGAGACCCAAGAGGGTTCTCTGGAGTGTCCTCCACAACTGGGTCATGGTCCAAATGCAGACACTCCGAGGGAATGAGAAGATAAAACGGGCTCAGCCCGTGGGCTCAGAGTCATGCTCAGCCCTGGCTTTTGGTCCTCAGTGCCGAGGGAAGGGGGCACTTTGCTTCCTCGGCTCCTTTCTAGCATGCTCACTGCCTTACCCACCTCTTTCCCAGGAACCTGAGGGCTACGACTATAACGACAAAGGGCTTGAGGTCCTCAGAGGACTTTCACAGAGTCAGCAACAACATGGAACACTCCTCTTCCTCCTCGCCGTCCTCCGTCTTCACAGTCAGCCTCTGCAGGTAGCGTCCTCACCAGGTGTCAGCCTGGCCTCCTCTTCTGCCCCCTTTTTCGCTTGTCAGAACCCTGGTAATTACACTGCCAATGCCTCCCCACCCCACCCCCAATAATCTAGGATAATCTCCTCATCTCCAAGTCCTTAAGCTAATCATATCAGCAAAATGCCTTCTGCTGTGCAAAGTACCAGCTGCAGGTTCCGGGGCATTTGAAGGGACTTCATTCTCCCTGTGGCACTAGGTCTCCTGGCCCTTCACGTTCACGGGCAAACCTGCCACCCGAGGTTGCCAGGCCGATGGGGAGCAGCAGATGTTCCTCTAACTGGACACCACGGGAGGAGGTTTGGAGCTGAAGAAGGGAGGCAATTCGCTTGCTCTTTAGAACAGGAAGAGAGGAGCTGCTGGTTTTACTGTTCTCTCTCGTTTCTGGTGGGAAGAGACCATGGCAGACAAACCCAAGCCCTGTATCATTGCTCTGCCCCGAGGTGATTACTCAGCAACGACTTCACAACACCCAGGAATTTAACCTCAGGATTCTAATTAATTCGTGAGCGAACCTTGCATGGTTAATTTGTCACATAAAATATTTACTCCCGAGGCTCTCCTGTTACTTTAACTGTCATGTATAAATTACTTTATTGCAGATTGATTAGTAACTAATTCATGGTCTATGGGTTGAGCCAAGGTGATTACCATCAACATACTTTGTGGTCCTGAAGTTAAGCCCAAGAGCAGTTGTTCTGAACAACATTCAACTTTTACTATCGTGTCAGCCCTGCTGTCTCGTATTTCACACTCAACAAGTGACGTTTGCCCAGATTGCAAATAATCATCATTTGGCCCCAAAAGTCAGTTTGTAGGACTAACAAATCATAAACAAAGTCTACGTTGTGAATGAAACTCTGAAATCAGAGAGAAAACAATGTCCAGATGCTCTTAGCTAAGGCAAAAACCTCCACTGGGTCAGAAAACCTACATGCCTCCTTAACCCATCAAAGCTGCCACACTAAACCAGTCACACCCCAACCCCACAAATAAGCCTGCTTCCAAGGGTGTGGAAGCCACACTCAGAAGTCAGAAGGGCCTAGACTGGAAAGCTGCGCACCCATGGGGGCCCGCGCCATCTCCGTGTCTGTCACCTCCTACTCGTCACAAAGAAGCTGGCTCCATATTCCCCATGCGGAATGAAAGCACAGGCAGGTGACTCGAGAAGGCCTCTCCAGGACTCACTCTGGACCTAACAGGTCAGTGAGCACATACACTTCTAGGCTTGGTCTTTACACAACTCGAGCGCCTGATGAACATCTAACGAGGAGACTTTGAGTAGGACTCGGCCCCATACATCCCTGGATACACCGAGCCACTTGGGTCTGCAGGGACTCACTGTGCTGTTTGCGCCTGGCTCTCCTCTCCTCCCTCCCTCCCAAGGGTCCAGGTCCCTGTTCCTGGAATCTCCATGGACCCCATTCATCCTCCTCGGCCCAACTAAGTGACTGGTCTCTGAATCGGTAGGTTTCAGTTCTTTCTCTTTCTCGTATAAGAAGCATTCCAGGCATAGTTCAGCTCAGTTCAGTCGCTCAGTTGTATCCTACTCTGTGACCCCATGGACTGTAACACGACAGGCTTCCCTGTCCGTCATCAACTTCTGGAGCCTACTCAAACTCATGTCCGTCGAGTGATGCCATCCAACCATCTCATCCTCTGTTGTCCCCTTCTCCTCCTGCCTTCAATCTTTCCCAGCATCAGGGTCTTTTCCAAGAAGTCAGTTCTTTGCATCAGGTGGCCAAAGTATTGAAGTTTCAGCTTCAGCATTGGTCCTTCTGATGAATATTCAGGATTGATTTACTTTAGGATGGACTGGTTGGATCTCCTTGCAGTCCAAGGGATTCTCAAAAGAGTCTTCTCCAACACCACAGTTCAGAAGCATCAATTCTTCAGCGCTCAGCTTTCTTTATGGTCCAACTCTCACATCTATACAGGACTACTGGAAAAACCATAGCTTTGACTAGATGGACCTTTGTGGGCAAAGTAATGTCTCGGTTTTTTAATATGCTGTCTAGCTTGGTCATATCTTTTCTTCCAAGGAGCGAAGGTCTTTTAATTTCATGGCTGCGGTCACCATCTGCAGTGATTTTGGAGCCCAAGAAAATAAAGTCACTCACTGTTTCCATTGTTTCCCCTTCTATTTGCCATAAAGTGATGGGATCAGATGCCATGATCTTAGTGTTCTTGAATATTGAGTTTTAAGCCAACTTTTTTACTCCCCTCTTTCGCTTTCATCAAGAGGCTCTTTAGTTCTTCAATTTCTGCCATAAGGATGGTGTCATCTGCATATCTGAGGTTATTGATATTTCTCCCTGAAATCTTGATTCCAGCTTGTGTCTCCTCACCCAGCCCAGCATTACGCATGATATACTCTGCACATAAGTTAAATAAGCAGGGTGACAATATACAGCCTTGATGTACTCCTTTCCCAATTTGGAACCAGTCTGTTGTTCCATGTCCAGTTCTAAGTGTTGCTTCTTGGTCTGACCTGCATGCAGATTTCTCAGGAGACAGGTAAGATGGTCTGGTATTCCCATCTCTTGAAGAATTTTCCACAGTTTATTGTGATCCACACAGTCAAAGGCTTTGGCATAGTCAATAAAGCAGAAGTAGATGTTTTTCTGGAACTCTCTTGTTTTTTCAATGAGCCAACAGATGTTGGCAATTTGATCTCTGGTTCCTCTGCATGTTCTAAATCCAGCTTGAAAATCTGAAAGTTCGATAAAGCAGAAGTAGATGTTTTTCTGGAACTCTCTTGCTTTTTCAATGAGCCAACAGACATTGGCAATTTGATCTCTGGTTCCTCTGCATGTTCTAAATCCAGCTTGAAAATCTGAAAGTTCATGCTGCATGTACTGTTGAAGCCTGGCTTGGAGAATTTGGAGCATTACTTTGCTAGTTTGTGAGATGAGTACAATTGTACAGTAGTTCAAATATTTTTTGACATTGCCTTTCTTTGGGATTGGAATGAAAACTGACCTTTGCCAGTCCTGTGGCCACTGCTGAGTTTTCCAAATTTGCTGGCATATTGAGTGCAGCACTTTCACAGCATCATCTTTTTGGATTTGAAATAGCTCAACTGGAATTCCATCACCTCCACTAGCTTTGTTCATAGTGATGCTTCCTAAGGTCCACTTGACTTTGTTTCAGAATGTCTGGCTCTGATCACACCATCGTGGTTATCTGGGTCATTAAGATCTCTTTTGTATAGTATTCTTGCCACCTCTTCTTGGTATCTTAATTAAAAGGTTAATCCTTTCCTGTTTATCCAAGTCCATTCTTTTTTCATTTACAAATGACTATTTCTGGGCCATCTCCTCTTCCTGGAATGACTTCCCAGCATCTTCTGATGACGTGTTACCAAGAGCAGAGTCCGTGTCTATCTTGCTACCAGCAAGGAGTACAACAGCATTCATCCAGATGTCATCTGGGAAAACACTGTAAACAGCTTCCAGAAGTAGTTAGAATAGACCCTGCATTGGTTACATAGCCTAGATCTCAGTAATTCAACAGGAGTTTATTTCTCACCCACACAGTGCTGAGCAGTCCCAGACATCCCTCCACAAGGCTACTCAGGGACACAAGCTGAATTTCTCTCAACAAGCAGACATTTGCATAGCTACAACAGGGAAAAGAAAGAACCTAGAAAACCCAGACAAGCTCCTGAGTGTCTTTAATGGGGAGACCCCCGTGTCCCACCTCCTGTGATTCATTGGCAGAACCAATCACAGGCTGAGAAGTGGAGTCTTCTCTGGACCATAAAGAAGGCTGAGCACTGAAGAGTTGTCTCTTTTGAACTGTGGTGTTACAGAAGACTCTTGAGAGTCCCTTGAACAGCAAGGACATCAAACCACTCAATCCTATTCAGTAAATCAACCTGAATCTTCTTCGGAAGGACCGCTACTGAAACTGAAGCGCCAATATGTTGGCCACCTGCTGTGAAGAACTGACTCACTGGGAAAGCCCCTGATGCTGGGAAAGACTGAGAGCAGGAGGAGAGGGGGACCACAGAGGATGAGATGGTTGGATGACATCACTGAATCAATGGACATGAGTTTGAGCAGGCTCTGGGAAATAGTGAAGGACTGGTGTCCTTCTCTAACACGGAAGCTTGGCATGTGCAGTCCATGGGGTTGCAAAGAGGTGGACATGACTGAGTGGCTGAACAATAGCAACAGAGAAAGCAGGGCCTCAGTGAGCACTGGCCATCTGCCACCTTCTAGTAAAAAGGAAAAGAGGTGGTGACCCCAAAGGGAGGGAACCCTGACTCGCCCACGTGTGACCCCAAGATGCTTCTGTGCATGAGTGTGGTGGTCTGAGCTACCAAGAGGGGGAGACACGGAGGGACAGCAGGTGAGAGCAGAGCTGGAAGTGAGACAGGAGCCCCAGGGCCAGGCAGATAAAAGGGCCCAGGGTGGAGGAGGGTCCAGGAGCCAGGAGAGCAAGACCTTAACCTTAACTAAAGTCATTTCACTAGGGGCATTAGAGGTGGGGGTGTTCAGCCCCCAGATACCATCTGCTGACTTAACACTCTTGATTCTGGTTAATTTAATTTCTTAATGTGCTAAGTTGCTTCAGTCATGTCCAAATCTTTGTACCCTATGGACTGTAGTCTGCCAGGCTCCTCTGTCCATGGGGTTCTCTATAGACGGAGTGGAGTGGGTTGCCATGCCCTCCTCCAGGGGATCTTCCTGATCCAAGGATTGGACCTGTATCTCTTACATCTCTTGCTTTAGCAGGCAGGTTCTTTACCACTAGCGCCCCTTGGTTATAACTTGCTAATGAAGTGAAGTGAAGGTTGCTCAGTGGTGTCTGATTCTTTGTGACCCAATGCACTTAGTCCATGGAATTCTCCAGGCCAAAATACTGGAGTGGGTAGATTTCCCCTCCTCCAGGGAATCTTCCCAACCCAGGGGTCTAACCCAACCTTGTCTACTATCACCAGGAGTGCAGGCACCTCCCTGTCTGCCCCATATTCCCTGAGATGCTGGAAGCGGAAGGGCCGCACAGGTGACCCTTTCAGAAAGGAGAGTCTAGACCTTTGATAATATAACCATTCCCAGGGAAGCAGGTAGGGGTCCCAGACCATGGACTTCACTGAGAATTACAGGATGGGGGTGCTGCACTTGCCAGCACTTAAAGGGGCAGGGGTGAGTCCCCCTTGCAGCCAACAATGTGACCTCTCAGCTCACCACGCAGCTGTGCAAGAGCGCACCTCCGCTCTCCACACCTCCTGCCCCCAGGGGTCCAGGACAACCAGGAGAGTCCTCGAGGCTCCAGGTCCCCAGGAAAGAGAACCAGGCCATGGGGGAAGGCAGCCCAGCGAACACAGCACCACGTGGTCCTCCTTCCAACTCATTAGCACCAAGAATATCAAAAGCTAGCCGCCCTCTACCTGCTCACATGTGTGCAGTAAAGCAGGAGTCTCCCCATCAGCCTGAGGGACTCCTGCTTCCTGGCAGGAGCCCTGAGGACTGAGGCAGCTGTGCTGGATCTGAAACTCTAGGCGGGGTGTCAGCAGCCACAACAAGGTTGCCGGGTGCCCTGAGACCAGCCCGCGGATGGCTCCTTCTGGCCCAGGTGGCCACCCCGAGTCCATCAGCTCTGGCCAGTGGAGTGGGGGGGGGAGGGGTTGCCCATTTAACAGAGCAGTGACTGTTAATACAAAAAAAAGCATTAAAAAATTAAGAATCAGCTGCTACTAAAAAGGCAGCTTGTGTGTGTGTTGTGGGTTCTGAAGCTGGATGCTCTTGACCTCGGTTCCCCAGCAGACTGAGGTTCCAGAATGTAACGTGCCGGATGACCCGGAAGGAAATTAACTGCCACACTGAGAGCATGGCCCCTGCCCTCAGGGTGCTCTGCACCCTCCATTCCACCCACAGAATGAGCTTCTATTGATAGATGAGATGACTATAAATTCACATTCGTCCACATTCCTAACCAGTAAATGTACCAACAGCTTGCTTATTAAAATCATCTGTCTCTATTTGTGTCAGGATGCATTAGAAGTATAATTAATCTCCCCAGTATTATTTCTTAGGATTTGTCCTAAGAAAGGACATATCATCATTTCTACCAAGACACAATTTCTTGCACCTTAAATACCTCTCGCTATTCTTCCATGAAGACCATTTTCCAAGCCCAGATCAAATTCCACCTCTTCTCTGAAGCCTTCTCAGACTAGCCCAGATGGTCTTTTCTCTAAACTCTGATAACGTGACTTCTCGGGTAACTGAGGATCACCTTTTCATGTGGTTGTATCTTACCATGTCTATAGGAGTATAAAATTCTTCATGCCAAAAGGCATCAAATACATCCATCCATAGTACCCAGATTAATATCACATCAAGAGTGGTTGCTATGGATAAAGAATATTTGCAAGTCTTTAAGATAAATACAATAAACCCAGTAGAATATAATGAGTAGGGTATGTGGAAAAGAAAAGAAACAAATTGCTAATAGATACACTGCTACGTTCACATTCTAATAACATAAAAATGGAAATCAAAACAGAGAAATAGCGCTGGATGCTAATCAGAATGACAAATATTTTTTAATCAAATGCTAAAGAAGATGTGAATAACTGAAATTATAATAAAACTACTTTAGCAATATTAAGTATTTGACCTAACATCTCTCCCTCCCTGCATGTGTATATGTGTGTTTCAATAAACCTCTTGCATCCTAAGCTGTTAAAAAAAAAAAAGAAAAGTGTTGTTTTGACCTGAATGGTTGTGTTCCCCCAAAATCCATACTTTGAAACCCTAACCACTAATGTGATGGTATGGTGTGTGTGTTCAGTCATTCAGTCTTGTCCAACTCTTTGTGACCCCATGGGCTGTATCCCAACAGGCTCCTCTGTCCATGGGATTCTCCAGGCAAGAATACTGGAGTGGGTTGCCTTTCCCTTCTCCAGGGGATCTTCTTGACCCAGGGATTGAACCCAAGTCTTGGGTCTCCTGCATTAGCAGGTGGAGTCTTTACCGCTTGAGCCATTGGGAAAGCCCATGATAGTATTAGGAGAGACAATTAGGTTCAGACTAGGTCATAAGAGTAGCGTCCACCTCCTACTACAACCTCACCCCAGTGCCTTAGGAGGACCCAGCAAGAAGGCCAGGAAGAGGGATCTCTGGCCAAAAACCAGCCATGCTGGCATCCCAATCACTTCCAACCCCTCAAACAGTGAGGAATAAATTCCTGCTTTTTAACTACAGTCCACAGTATTTTGTTACAGCAGCCTGAGCAGACCAGGGCAATAGTGTTGGAAAAAATCGTTGTTGCTAAACTCATTCGGAGGACTTTAGGGTCACTGGCAGTTATAGGATATTATTAGCAATGACGGGATGGAGCTAGAAAGACTGTCCTTCAGTCTTAGCTTCCAGTCTACCAACAGTGTGACCTTGAGCAGCTGAGCCCCTTTATTTTACATCTACAGAAAGGAAATGATTATGTCTATTAAAGGGTAGTTCTTAAAGTTACATAAACATTAGCATTTTTGAAGATGCTAAGGGCAAATTACTCAGTACTTAGTCTCTCTTTTCTTACGGGCAAAACCCTACTTTTATTCAATGTAACTAGACGCTCAGAATCCTTCACACACTCGGTTCTAGCCAACAGGCAGGGGTGTGCTGCGTGTTCCCGCTCTTTCTCCTAAAATAGACACTCCTCGTTTCCTCTTATTCCATCTCTCCTTTCCTCTTCCTCCTCTTTGTCTTTTTTGTCTTCTTTCCCTGTCTGGGATGTGGATGTGACAGCAGAGAAGGTTCAGCTATTTCATAACCACGAGGGATGTGGGGGTCCAGGGCAGATAGCCCCCAGATGTGCATCAGCGGCATACTGATTATTTCAAATTAAAGTGAAAGTGAAGGTCGCTCAGTCATGCCCGACTCTGTGTGACCCCATGGACTATAGCCCACCAGGCTCCTCTGTCCATGGGATTCTCCAGGCGAGAACACTGGAGTGGGTTGCCATGCCCTCCTCCAGGGGATCTTTACAACCCAGGGATCAAACCCAGATCACCTGCATTGCAGGTGGCTTCTTTACCATCTGAGCCACCAGGGAAGCCCAAGAACACTGGAGTGGGTAGCCTATCCCTTCTCCAGCGGATCTTCCCAACCCAGTTGAAATGCAGCCGGTACAAGAGAGACAGTTTGACCCTCTTCTGTCCCCTTGAGACCAGGAAATAAATCTTCCTGTGAAGGTGCCTCCCTGCACCAGGAGGCTAAGAAGAAGACCCCTGTCACCAGAGTTTGGGACTTCAGGGCCGAGAAGCCTGTTCAAACAAACCTTGTTTACACCCCGAGTGACTCAGCAGTAAAGAGTCCAACTGCAGGGCCAGGAGATGCAGAAGACTCGGGTTTGATCCCTGGGCCAGGAAGATGCCCTGGAAAAAGAAACGGCAACCCACGCCAGTGTTCTTGCCTGGGTAACCCCTTGGAGAAAGGAGCCTGGCAGGCTCCAATCCACGGAGTCGCAAAGAGTCGGACACAACTGAGCACAGAAGCAGAAAGCTAACCAATCACTCTCTTGTGAAAGCTGGCAGAAGACAAAAGACCCCCCAGACCAGACAAAGGACTTCATCGCTCACAACAACAGCCGGAGCTTCACGTTCTCCTTGTCCCCATGTCCCCGCAGGTCACCGAGAGACACGGCCAGCCTGAGACAAATGCCTGCATGTACAGTGTTTGCATTACAGGAAAGAAACCCAGGGCTCCTCACGTTCTGAACAAGGAGTAAACGCTACAACAGGCAGCAAGCAAGCCAGCCCCCACCCTCGGGGAGCAAGTGGTGGCATGGGGGTGATACTGGGGTCGCCTCCACCTCCCGGATAACAAGCTCCAGAAATGGAGCCAGACAATCCTTGCAGCTGGCACGCTGGGCAGGGATGTGTGGGGACACACAGGACTCTGGACACTCTCTCAAAGGTACATCATGTTAACATTATCACATTAGATATTCTAGAAACCGATAGATATTGAGGCCTATCCCGCCGAATGCAATCATGGGATTCATTGATGGAACCAAGCTGGGAGATGTTAAGATATTGGCCAAAGATGTACACATCTTCAAGAAGCTGTCAGAGTTATCACCTCGCTGCTCACTCAAGCCGAGGACCCAGCTCCTCTCCTGACTCTGAATTAACTGCCCCATCACCAACTTGTGCGACAGCCGAATGCTTGCCTTTCAGAAAAGATGGAGGCGCTTCTGCTGAGTCAGGACATACTAACCACTCGTGAGGTGCGACTTGCTCTCGGTTGTTTATTAAGATTCTGAGAAAAGGACATGGCACTAAATGTTATTACAGCCGGCATAAAACATCAGTGAAGCTCAGAAATAAAACACAGTGTCAGCTTTCACACCTAGAGCCAAACCCAAGAGAAATCACAGTGCTGGATCATAAGATAAATCCTACAATATTTTCTAATATTTGGCCCCATTAAAACACACAGTATTTTCCAGAAATATTTCCTAAGCCCTGTGGAAAAGGTTGAATGGTCCCTGGAAGTGGGGATAAATGAGCTAGGATAAAGCACTGTCTTCTGTTCTTGGACAGATTTTGTACATGAAAAATAAATTATCTTATTAAAGATTAGCACATGGAAGTATGTAAAATGTGTATGGTGATGTAAAATTTTTTCAGAAGTGTTTGGAGCAATATTTAAAG
The DNA here is from genome assembly GCF_032405125.1 of Capricornis sumatraensis. NCBI lineage: Eukaryota > Metazoa > Chordata > Mammalia > Artiodactyla > Bovidae > Capricornis > Capricornis sumatraensis. Next base: position 6,908,089 of record NC_091089.1, on the reverse strand, counting down.
AAATACTATCATGGAAATAAAGTGGTGGATGAGTAGGACACAATTAACAAGAAATGGGGGACTTTCCTGGTGGTCTAGTGGTCAAGAATCCACCTTCTGGTGCAGGGACTCGGGTTTGATCCCTGGTCTAGAAAATAAAATACTACATGCCTCCAGGCATCTAAACCCATGAGCCACAGCTAAGACCTAATGCAGCCAAAACCAAACCAGCGTGGTGATGACACATTCCGGTGATGGTGGGGCCCAGGCCCTGAGCAACCAGAGACTGGCCTCAGGCAGAACTGAGTTCAAATCCAAGCTCTACCTCCTCTCTGCAGTGTGACCCTGAGCAATGCACTTACCCCCTCCCAGCCTCAGTTTCCTCATCTGTAAAATGGGGAAATGATAAGATCCACCTCCAAAGACTTGTGTGAGAATAAAATACGATGGCACTGTTGTTTCTTAGGCATGCTGCCCATCCTTATGTGGAGGACGACGCAGGAGAAACTTACTCCTTAGCTTTTGGGAAGAAAATTTGTCTCCCTTACATCCAGGCATTTCTTCATATCCACTAAAGACAGTCATATAACCTAATCTGCTCCTTTTGATGTTGGCTGCTGGGAGACTGAGTTAATGCAATACTCAGCCACAGGAACCGGGCACAGCACACGAGCACATACAGCATTTAGGTTCCTCTGCTTTCCTTATCACTTCGATTTTCTAGTTTAATGGTTTCCCTCAAATATCACTTTATATCGAATTGCCTCAAGCCTTTTTTGGGGAAGCAAATGTAATATAAATATAAATAAATAATACTCATGGAGGGAAAGTAACTTCGTGATAATAAAAAATTCAAGCCGCTTCTGCAGTGCCTATTTGAAATAATGCAAATCTCATTGAAGTCCTTATTTTAAACATGCGGTACAGCCAGCAGCACGCTGTGTGGCTGCGAACTCGCCTGTGAACCCTCCCATCTGCCCCGGCCTCCTCAGCGCGGGAGACCCTCCTGCCCTGGCGTGCTGCTCCTCCCCTGGCGTGCTCCTCCTGCCCTGGCGTGCTCCTCCCCACTCTGCTCCGTCCGCACTCTTCGGTGATGTCCTGCTTTGTGGCTTGGAGCACCATCTTCAATTGAGGATTCTCCGGTCTGAATCACCAAGCTTCTTCCCTGGGCTCCAGATTCATACATCATCTGCATCCTTACCATCCCCACCTGAGATGCTAACAGTCTTTTTAAATCCAGCCCGGCTGAAAATGAGCTACTGATCCACCCCCCACATCCAGCATAGCCACCCCAGCCCCTGTGGGCTTCCTCCCCCCGCACGTTGGGCAGCTGCAATAGCCTGTCTCCCCGCGCTCAGGGTCATAGCACCTCTGGTTAGCACTCCCCTCACAAAGTGGATGACATCTAAACCTCCGACAGTTTCCACCACAAACGCAGGAAAAGCGAAGCCTCTTGCAGGCCTCTGCAAGTCCCACGTGATGAGACACCGCAAGCCTCTAATTTCCCCCCTCATCCCGCCTCTTTCTTACTTAGACGCCCTTCCCCCCACCCGACATCTCCCCGTCTCCCCGTCTCTCTCCCCACCAGCTCTTTCTGTGTCTGGACTTTCCAGTCCAGAAGGTTCTCTCTGGGCTCAGCGCTCTGTCTCATCCCACCACCTGGACATGAGCTCAAATGTTACCCATCTGAGGGATGGGCCCTCTCCTGACCACCCTGAAACTCCCTGAACCGCTAAGACGTCACTTAGCATCTCCGAATACCCTTCCTACTTTCGGGGAAACTCAAGACATCAGCTGTGAAGCCGAGGGTGGGGGACGGAACAGTTCTCTCTCTCCTGCCCCCCAGGAGCCGGAACTTTTGCCCCAACCTCAGCAGGGCCAGTGCCAAGGGCTGGAGGGGGCTACGTGGACTCGCACATCCAGGGCAGATAGAGGCCACAAGAAGCCCTGCTCCCGCCCGTCCTCCAGCGGATTCAGAGCAGCCGGGAACGGTCCTTCTCTGTTTCACTTGACGGATTTGTGTTGCTTGCTACCGAGGACTGGGGCATACTTACCATTATCAAGGATTATCTTATTTACATGTTTTTACTTATTTATGTGTTTTACCTGCTTACTAGGGCTTCCCAGGTGACGCCAGTGGTAAATAATCCACCTGCCAACGCAGGAGATGCGAGAGATGCAGGTTTGATGCCTGAGTCTGAAAGATCCCCCAGAGAAGGAAATGGCAACCCACTCCAGTATTCTTGCCTGGGAAATTCCAAGGACAGAAGAGCCTGACAGGCTACAGTCCATGGGACTGCAAAGAGTCAGACACAGCTGAGCAACTGAGCACACACACGTTTACTATCCCTCTCACTGTCTAAAAGCTAACCCTGTCTTCATCACTGCAATCCTGATACACAGTAGGGTCTCGAATCCTTGTCAGCTGGTTGGTTGGAATGAGTCCACGGCACTTATAAACAGAGATATTTGGAATTTCATCCACTCCCTTGTAGCCCCTAAGACGCCTGTACAGATTTTAAAAAGAAGGACACAACTTATATCTAAATTCTGGAGAAAATAAGATTAAAAAAGAATTTGGAGATAATTTTGCGATGGTAAAGAAACTGATACCAAGACCAAAAGCTACATGTTTCTGATTCATCCATTTGAATCCAAGCCAAAACTATCTGAAGGGAACCATAAACCCAGCAGCTGGGAAGTGATGTCACATCTCACACGAGGGAGCCATTCACCAGTGGTGTCCCGTGGTCACGCTCTGCAGGACGCGGGCGAGGCTCTGCCTCCAACGTCCTTTCCTGGGGCAAATGCCAGGTTCCGTTAAAGCAAGGCTCCCGTGTGCTTTTGTTCCCTATCACCATCGCACGCTGAGTGGCACCCGGGGACGGTCAGGACCAGGTTGACAGTGAGCCTCCTACACATTCAGTAATTGAAGGTATCGGGCATGTTGGTCCTGTGAGCCACCTTCTCCAGGACATTCCATTTAGGTGCTCACCCAGGAGATAGTGGCATCCTTTCCTAAGGATGCTTCAATATCAGGTGAAGTACACTGCCTCCAGGGGACAAACTGGAAATGAGAATGACAGAGATCGATTAAACTCTCGGCTCCAAAACTTTGGCCACCTGATGTGAAGAGCCAACTCATTGGAAAAGCCCCTGATGCTGAGAAAGATTGAAGGCAGGAGAAGAGGGCGACAAGAGGATGGGAAAGCATGAGTTGGAAAGCATCACTGACTCAATGGACATGAGTTTGAGTAGCTCCGGGAGAAGCTACTGAAGGACAGGGCAGGCTGGCGTGCTGCAGTCCACAGGGTCACAAAGAGTCGGACACGACTAAGCAACTGAATAACAAGAAACTCAAGGCTCCATGACGTGGGATAACACACAACTCTTTCACCAGAACCACAGAGAACCAATGACCACAGCACAGAGCCACTGTCAGCATCAGTAAACAGCTGCCTGAGAACATGAAAGAAAGGACCAGAGCTCGTCAACCTCCCCCTACTTCAGGAAGCTTTCCAGTGGAAGTGGTTGTGTTTTTTCACGTCACAGATTACCTTGAGGGAATATAATGGGTGCTGTAGACGCTTACTCCTGAGAAGTGCGCCACTGACAACCCCACATGGACAATTCTCACAAGGTTAGTGCTTTTGTGGTGCATCTGAAGCAAATGCTGGGGGTCCCCAGAGGTCCTCAGGACCAGTTGAAGAAGCTTAGCCCAGGCTTCAGCAACATTAGAAGAGTCTGAAGGAAGCAGCAGGGGAGGAGGGCAGTGGGGAGGGACCAAGCCAGGATTTGGGAAAGGAAGGTGTGAGAGTCAGAGCACCCCAGGGTCAGGAAGCATCGTCTCCCCTTCTCCATCTGCCCAGCAGTGCAGGGGGACCCTTTCCTGCACTTCGTCTTTTCCATCTCTAAAATGACAACAGTCAGGATGGCTGAGTCCAGGATCCCTTCCAGCTCCCAGATCGAATGACACACTGGAGTCCTGGCTGAAACTTGCCCCTCTGTCAAAACCTTCGTCACACTGACAAAGTTCTCTAGGAACAAGAACAACCAAAAAAAAATTTTTTTAAGGCACTAAAGTCTCCTACCCTTTTAGGAAAAAAATGAAAATTCCAAAAATAAGGCTTTCCCATAAATAGAGATCTGCCTGTCTCAGTAGGTAGCTGGAGTTGTCACTTGAAAATAAATCCAAAGATTCAATCAAGAAGCTTCATAAATATTCCCTGCTATGCCTCCCACCACCTCCATAACACCCTGCAAAGCACTCCTTGTGACAGTGAGCCGGTGGGTCTGTCTCCTCACGCCTTATTAATAATTGCAGGGCTACTAATTGTGCTCCTTGGAATTAAGAGGGGTCAGCAACCTCAACAAGAAACCCTGGCCTAAAACAATTCCAACTCGTCTAAGAAACTCCATTTAAGTGGAAACACGAAGCTTCCCAGCTTGTGCGGTAAATCAGAGAAATGGTTCGAGGCACACCTGCTGACAAGGAGTGAGAACCTCCACGCGGAAGCTGATGGCGTTAACTCTGACCTACAGAGTGCCTCCTTGCCCTGAGGAAAAGAGGCCTCTAAAGTCACTTTTCGTGGAGGCTAAAATCCCAGAGATCTCCCCCTTCGTGGAAAAGTTTGCACGGATGGCTTTGAACAGCAGGAAAGTTCATACAAGTTAAGTGTGAATATGTTGTTGTCGTTTAGTTGCTAAGTCATGTCCGACCCGTTTGCAACCCCACGGACTGTAGCCCGCCAGGCTCCTCTGTCCACGGGATTTCACAGGCAAGAATACTGGAGTGGGTGTCCATGTCCTCCTCCAGGGGATCGTCCCAACCCACGTCTCCTGCATTCACAGGTGGGTTATTCACCACTGAGCCCCCCAGGAAGCCCCCCAGATGTGAACACACAATCTCTCTTTTTCATTTGGCACTTTTGAGGACACGAAAACCTAAAATCCAGCAAATAATCATGTTGGTTTGAATGGCATTGACTTTTATAAAATTAAACTTCAAACACTTTTTACTTTATAAAATGTCTTTAGGCAGCACTTTAATATCACGTTATAATGGGAGTGGCACTCCAGTTTTTCTGATCAGCGGTTTATCTACTTGTCATCAAGTATATATTTTCACTCCTGAAGAAGGAAATGACAACCCACTCCAGTTTTCTTGCCTGGAAAATTCCATAGACAGAGGAGCTTGGTGGGCTACAGCCCATGAGTTTGCTGCTTAGCAACTAAACCACCACCATCATAATAGTAAAAGAAAGTCCACTGCAAAGTGTCCACGTCATGTTTTTCTTCTTTACTAGTGGTTGTTACCTTCAGACCAAGGGTCTAATTATTTCGTCTCCCAGAGGCTCCCACTTCTAAGTCCCGCCCCCACCCTTACCCAGATCTCATCTCGCAGCGGGGCTGGTAAGGATCACAGATCCCTCCCGTCACTAGGCTTTATTTCCTAGAGAGAGTCCCTCAGAGCTGGCTGCTCACAATACAATCATTTGTTTCAGGGCTATTAAGGAGCTTCCATTAAAAGAAATGGACCAGGACAGGCATCATTTTTCTAGGATGAAAAGAGGAATTGTCACGAAAGGCAGCCGTCGTGGAGCCAGTGGGCAGGTGGAGGGCCGGCCGTCCTCCCAGCTGCCTCTGCAGGGAAAGCCATTCATCCTAAGGGCCAAGGTGGAGGTGTGCTGGCCTGGGATGCCCTGCGTCTGCATCCTGTCCGATGAGCGCAAATCCAGCTGAACCGCCCCGCCCCTCCTCCAGCTGTGCCAGGTCCCTCCCTCACTGAGGCTGTGCAGCTCAGCTTAGTGGTGAATTCTCTGGACCATGATTTGCTGCCCATGGGTCAACACCGTGCTGGGCACTGCAGACACACAGCTCTCGCTGCGTCCAGCGCCCGGATTCTGCAATGAAACGTGTGTCCCATATAACAGAAAACGTCTGATTTATTTATCTTTCTTCTAAGAGCAATTATAAGGGAGCAAAACAAGTTAGAAGGCAGAGGGCTCAGGTCTGGAGGGAATTTATTCAGACTTCATACTCTAAGGATAATAAAAGGCAGTAAATCCTTAAACTAAACAGAGTCAGCGGCAGGGAGCCGCTCAAAATTTATCGTCTTCTAGATTAGCAACGATTCAATCACACCGTGATTTATTTTAAAATACAGCGATTTTCAGTACTTCATGTGTTTCAAACACTCAGTTTAAAACAAAGGACACAATCCTTTCAGGGTTTTTTTCCGGCACTAGTTCTTAGATGTTTCTTCACCGCGGCTGAGAAAGAGCTTTCTCGGCTGAAATACAATTACTGCATCCATAAAGCAAGTACATTTATTCTTTATTGCACATATAATGCATAAGAATGTACATGATTTTGCAAACTAGGAACTTTCTGTGAATTTAGTGAGAATGTAAAGAGCCATCTGCAGAGACAAAGCTGAGAGATTGATTCCTGAATGTAGAGCAAACTAGAGAAGTGGGGAGCACCCACTTCACCCTGGGGTACACCTGGGCTCCCCTTCACCTTCTCTCCGTTTCTCCTGATTCGCAGCATCTCTGTGGGCTGATGCCATCCTCCAGAAAAGACCTAGGAGGAGAGAACTGGGAGCCTCGGGTCTTGACAAGTGAGTCCAGGATGGAGCAGGGCCAAGACCAGCAGGGTGAGCAGACAGCCTGGCCCTGCCCCTGTGGCTCCTCCTCCCCAAGCCCTCCCCCCAGGACTCAGTCCTTTCCATGATGCTATGGACATGAAGAGCCTTTCCCACCCAGCACAGCTCCAAATAGAGATTCCCATTATGTATCAGGTTGGCCAGAAAGTTCATTTGGGTTTTTCCCTAAGACCTTGCAGAAAAACCCAAACAGACTTTTAGGCCAACCCAGTATTAATGGACTCATATGCTTTTCCATTTGATAAATATGCAATGAACAGCCAAAAATTCTTCAGAGGTCTGTGTGCTGTAAATTAAAACAATGTGTAATGTGTAAATGCTAAGTGAAGTTCATGGTGGTCAGTGCATACGAAACATGGACAGGTGCTTCCATGTGAGGCCATGTGAATGCATTTTTGACATTCGAGTCAGACACACTTGCCTTCTTCCTCTTCCAGGGCCATGGGGCTCACCCCCGAAAGCTGCACATTCAATAAAGCCCCCATAGTAAAGCAAGTTCAGTAAAGCCATTACTTGTACACCCTTTAATTTAACCCCAATTTATGGTAATTAGGGAAATCAAATTCTATTTTTATCAGAACTTCTGGAAAAATCTACAGGGTTTTCTTAAATATATATTTAAGTTAATATATGGAAAATTATATAGTTCTTATTTTAGAGTGTGAATTCAGTCATTCCTAACAAATCTATGAAGTCCCAAAGTAAAGACCCCTCGTCTCAGTACTGCTCACAGGAAGAGGCCTGGACCCAGGGGGTCCTACCTGCCTGCGTTAGTGTAGACTAGGACAAGAGCCAAGGTCATTGTCTTGGGTTTGCTAGAGAATCCACCTGCCAATGCTGGAGACACAAGAGACATGATTTTGATCCCCAGGTCAGGAAGAGCCTCTGGTGGAGGAAATGGCAATCCGCTCCAATATTCTTGCCTTGAAAATCCCATGGCCACAGGAGCCTGGCAGCTCACAGTCCATGAGATCACAAAGAGTTGGACACAACTAAAAGACTCTGATGCTGGGAGGGATTGGGGGCAGGAGGAGAAGGGGATGACAGAGGACGAGATGGCTGGATGGCATCACCGACTCGATGGACGTGAGTCTGAGTGAACTCCGGGAGTTGGTGATAGACAGGGAGGCCTGGCATGCTGCGATTCATGGGGTCGCAAAAAGTCGGACACGACTGAGCAACTGAATTGAACTGAACCGGAGTGGCTGAGCACACACACATACACACACACAGCTGAAACAGGCAGCCCTGAGGCAGAACCCTGGGTGGGAGGATGTTTCAGGAAGTGTATACGATTTCCCTCAAATTGTCCTAAACATTTCCTGTGTCCAGAAGCACATACTATTATGTCAAGTGATATGTAATATACTAGAAGAGACTTTTCATGGAAAGTTGGAGAACTATTTATCTGAAATGGTTTAAATATAATCCTTCTTAAAGACAGGAAGATGACTAGTGATTTATTAAAATAACTCCCCACAGTAATACATATAAACCATTTCAAACAGAAGCACCCTGTGTTTTCAGTGCCCTATAAACGCAATCTATGTGCTTTCCTTATAAGCTTCTGTAGCATTTAACAGCTCTTCCTGGTTGCGATATCACCAGCAATGGAACTGGTAATACACTAGCGGCAGAAGTTCCACTTCTAATCTCCAACTCTTTCTCAACTTTGTTGAAGGTCATAGACCTTGTTGAGAATCTTTTGAAAGTCATGGACATCCTCCTCGGTGTGGTGGACTGATGTACATATTTTGATTAAATACAAATAAATATTCGTAGCCTAATTATAAAATATAAAGAATGGCTGCTATGCATTTAATTGTACTCTCTCAAAACTCATATGTTGAAGTCTAATTACCCAGTTGTCAGAACGTGAACTTATGCACAGAGAGGGTCTTTATAGAAGTGATCAAGGGAAAGTAAGGTCTGGAGAATAGGCCCTAATCCAATTTGACCTTATACAAAAGGGAAATTTGCACACAGAAACAGACAAGGGGAGACCAAGGACAGGTGCACAGAGAAAAGACTGTCATCTGTGAACCAAGGAGACAGACCTGGAATGGACGCCTCCCTTGCAGCTCTTGGAAGGAACCAGCCCTGCTTGGACCTCTGGCCTCCAGCACTGTGAGACAGTAAATCCCTGTTGTTGAAGCTGCCCAGTCCTTAGCAAATGACACAACAATCTTGTGAGGTTCTTTCATGTTGATATGTGTACCTACAGTTCATTTCCACTACTGTCTGAGCATGCTGGAGTTTATCTGTCCACTCTGTTGCTGGTAGATTATCTGCAAAGCTTTGCAGTGTTGAATGATGCTGCATGAACATAGTAAAGCATGTGCCCCAGCGGTTATGTATATGAGTTTCTCTAGATGCCCAGCACCAGAATTGCTGGATCAAAATGTATATGTTTTTATTCAGGTTGTTTGGAAAGTGAATGGGTCCATTTTTATACTCACCACCAGTATATAAAGGGCTCCTGCTCCTCAAATTCGCCAAAACTTAATATCATCAGAGTTTTTTTCACTCTTACCAATAAGCCTGGTGTCAGAGTGTATCTCATTAGATGGATATAGAGACAATTTCATTGACTGACTTACATTTAATATTACTATCATCAGTATTTATGACTTTTATGTATTGACTTTTCAACTCATAAAAAAAATCATGTTTAATGTGAATATTTTCTATCTCAAAAGCTGTCTGTTTATGAGATGAGCTTAGTTTCAAATGAAAGAGTTTGTTAGCAGCCTCCCCAACACCGTCTACCCTCAGTGACTCCCCAAGATGTTCATCTCCACATAGAATTCTACATTCAGGGTAGTGGTCATCACGGCAAGATGCAGGCCTGAGTAGGAGAGCTTGTGGAAAACAAGTGCTATGCTGATAGAACTCTACAGCAACGTAGTAGACGTCAATTCACCCTCATGGCTATAGGCTATAATTTTTGATTATTTTATAATTTGGTACAGTGAGGATTTGGGGTACTTTTGTTTATTGTTTTTGATGATGATAAAGTAGAAATTCAGCATAAATACTTTGAGAGAGAGAGACTATACAGAAAATATGCATATAAAGCTATAACCACGCCATCAGAGAAGATGGCTTTTAAAATTCACATGGGCCATCTTGGTTCCACGTTCCCCACACAAAATGCCCGGTGAAGCCACAGAAACCGTCCCTGCTACAGAGCAGGAGTTGCCACAGCCCCAGGCTGAGACAGGGTCTGGAACAGAATCTGATAGAGATGAATCAGTCCCAGAGCTTGAGGAATAGGATTCTACACAGGCAACCACACAACAAGCTCAGCTGGCAGCAGCAGCTGAAATCGATGAAGACCCAGTCAGTAAAGCAAAACAGAGCCTGAGTGAAAAGAAGGCATGGAAGGCTATGTCCAAACTGGGTCTTCGACAGGTTACAGGGGTTACTAGAGTCACTATCCAGAAATCTAAGAATATCCTTTTTGTCATCACAAAACCAGATGTGTACAAGAGCCCAGCTTCAGATACCTACATTGTTTTGGGGGAAGTCAAGATTGAGGATTTATCTCAGCAAGCACAGTTAGCAGCTGCTGAGAAATTCAAAGTTCAAGGTGAAGCTGTCTCAAACATCCAAGAAAACACAGAGACTCCAACTGTACAAGAGGAGAGTGAAGAGGAAGAGGTTGATGAAACAGGTGTGGAAGTTAAGGACACAGAACTGGTCATGTCTCAAGCAAATGTGTCGAGAGCAAAGGCAGTCCGAGCCCTGAAGAACAACAGTGATGATATCGTAAGTACTATTACGGAATTAACAACGTAACCATCTGAAAAGAGGACCTTATTTGGTGTTTCAAAAGAGTAACTGCAGCTGGGTTTGAAATTTGTACTGTTTCTATCATTAATAAAGTTATGGCTTCTTGTTGGATGAAAATAAATAAATAAATAAATAAAATTCACATGGAGGGACTTTCCTGGTAGCCCAGTGGTTAAGATTCCACCTTCCAATGCAGGGGACGTGGATTCGATCCCTGGTGGGGGAACTACAATTCTCCGTGCCACGTGGGGCAGGACAGTAAGTGGCACTAGAAAATGTGAATGTGCTAAGTTGCTTCAGTCGTGTCCAACTCTTCGTGACATCATGGACTATAGCCCACCAGGCTAGTCTGTCCCTGGGATTCTCCAGGCGAGAATACTGGAGTGGGCTGCCATTTCCTCCTCCAGGGACCTTCCCAACCCAGGGATTGAACCCACATCTTACCTCTCCTGCTCTGGCAGGTGGGTTCTTTACCACTAGCGCCGGTGGGAAGCCCTTAGAAAACTTGAATACCTCTATGCAAAAGAAAAAAAAAAAAAAACACAGCAACAACACCTAACCAGACCTTGCATGATATACCAAGATTAACTCAAAATGGATCACAGACCTAAAGGTAAAACCTTAAAAAAACAAATAAATAATAAAATAAAATTCAGGTGTGCATTGCAGTTGATAGCGCCCAAAGGTGGCTGCCATCAATGTCTTTTCATTGCGAGGTGCACTCCCGCTCTCCCCACCCCCACTGAGCAATCTGACCTTGTACCCCACCCTGACCCACGGGGCGGGCAGAGGCAGTGCTGTGCCAGCTTTGGGTCTAGCTTTAGGAGATCTGGAAAGTTCCACCTTTTCTCCAGGGAGGAGTGAATTGGTCACCACGTGAAAGCCCCAACCACCCTGGCCCACTGAGATGCTGAGATGCCTCAGCCAGCCCTGTCGAGAGGCCACGCGGGGAGAGCACAGCCCCAGAGCCGGGGCAGAGGCTTCGGGACCGGAAGCCACGCCCAGCCCTCGCTGGACAGTCACGTGAGGGGCCCACCCGACCTCGGCCAACGAGGTCACGCTGCAGGACCACGAGGTGTCACCACCGACGGGGCTCGGGGCAGCTGAGTCTTTGGGGCAGACCGGTCCACGGGGACAGGTGGCCCAGGCGCTCCCCGCACACGCGGGTGCGTGCCTGTAAGCGTGCTAGACTCTGCATGTGTCTCTAAAAGCATTTCCACTTGCAGTGACTCTCCACGTCCCTCGGTCAGGTGACATTTTCAGTGGCTCCATAGTGTGTCCTCGTGAGGCCACATGCGCTGATCCCGGGCAGGCAGCTGACTTCCCCATCGTCCCCACTACACCTGCCTTCTGATGAGCGCTCTTGTACATAACTCTGTGCATGAATACATCACCGCATACTTTGCATGAATTCTGGACGTGTAGTGAGAGCCTCCGAGGGTTAAACGTTGTTGATGGTTCTAGTCAAATTATCCTGAACAGAAACTCCCACCTCCCCTCCCACCAGCAGTGGACGAGGGTGCTGTTCTCCATGCTTGGGAGCTAAGGATGCCGTGTGCTTTTTAAATTAGTCTCGTTTGATTTGGCGGATGAGAAATCACCTCCCGCTGTTGTTTTAGTTTGCCTTTCATCATAGAGGGTTAGGACTTTCTTCCTGAGGGTGAGATGCCCACGGTCACCGCACTCTGCTGCCCCGACCACGTGACAATGTCCTACACAAGGTCGTCTGACAGCCAAGGGCAAACGGAGGAGGCCACAAGGAAAACCGCTCGATGGAAGCAACACGTTAATACACGATGACAGGGGTAATTTAAGAGTAAGGCCTAAAGAGTCATAATCAATTTTTCTGACAGAAGAATTTCACAATCCATTGATTTAAAATCACATGGATGGATGGACCATGTTTCTAGAGCATTTGTACCTGCCACTTATATTTGCTACCTATGTTTATAGGAAACTGCCACTTCTTGGCAAATCATTAATTGGGAAAATAGCATTTCAACCCGATTAAACTTATAAAACTTATTTTATGCTATGAACTTTCAGTAATAGGAACTAATTCTCAAATTCCTGAGATAACTGCATCATCTGAAAGCATCTCAATAGTGCCTAGTACATGGTCAATGTTGGTTTCTGTTCTTTGCTATTGAACTCCATGATTGGGTAAAGAGAACACAGAATTCTAAAGTTGCACAGTCATTCCAAAAAAGAGTTGTAAAATCTTCCAAAAAACCAAAGGGGTGGTTTTTGTCTCCTGTATAATTTAACACAAGTTGGAAAAAAGGAATAGGCACATTTTGAAAAGCATCAAATATGTCAGAAATGGAAGAAAACACTGTATCATCTCTATATTGTAGGTTCTAATGCAGTTTCTGATTATTCTAATAACTCACTTTTATGGAGAGACCAAGTTATTATCAAAGAAAATGATATCCTGTTAATGTCTTATTAATAACAATTACATTCTTCAAAACTTGATATATAAGACAGAATTCAATTGGTTCAGAAAGTTACAACTTCAACAGTATCATTTGCTTGGAAGTGTTCTGGTCACAGTATGTCCTTAATTACTGTAATTCTCTTCCTTGTTTGAGTCTGAAATTACACTGCTGATACCGCTTTAGTGACAAAAGCACTTTCAACAGACAGAAAATCTCAGATATGGCTTGTGAGTCTCTTTTGATTGGAAGCTTGTTGACTGCAGCTGCAATATCTCTGAGTTGAGCTATGCTCATAAATTCTCATTTTGGCTGGAATATTTCAGACTCTGTTGTTTTGATTGCAATATTGTCCACCAGGATGGGCCTGTGATTAATTCACATTATTAAGATGACTAACGCGCCTTTCAGATGGCAGTTGAAAACCCACGGCAAGAACAGTCTTGAGAGTGATCTGCCTGCAGATGGAGGGGGAGCGAAGGTTACGTCCTCTTCCTTTCTGTAATTCAGCAGTACCGAACAGGATGCACTTGGCATCTGGCAGGTCATTGTGGTTTCTGGAGGACCCTGCGGTGAGTGGCCTGGTGTTCCCAGGAAGAGCAGGTGATGAGGCCTGGACACAGCCAGTCACTGATGGTGTAAACAAAGCGGAGTCCCAGACGGAAGGAAGTCGAGAGTAGGACTCTCGTAGAAATAAACCTGAGATTCCTGCTGAGCCCACTACATCTTTGGAATCCCACCCACGTCCTGAGTTAGGGGGTGGCTCTCACAGACACTGCATTGTGCAAGAGCTGCCACTGACCCAAGCGGACTCACAACATTTTTTTTTTTTTTACTTTTAAGAGTTTGAGTTAAAATTAAAAAAAAAAAAAAAGTCCACCTGGACACACTGTGCTGGTACCCACCTACTTAGGCTCATATAGGGGCGGGGGTGGATGCGTCTCACACCCAGAAGCCACTCGCTTGCCAACATCATGAGGGGGCAAGAGCTAACAAGCCTGAAGGAAACCAGGCCAGAGGGAAACCATCAAGCAGAAGCACCCAGGAAACAAGCTTGTTGGGGGGACAAGGGCTCAGAACACTTCCCAGCATCTCCAAGCCCACTTCCTACACTCGGGAGCTCCAGGACTCTGCTGTATCATTAACTCATTTACCTGGAAACCAGGATGACCATGAGACCCCGAGTACCAAAGCCACAGGCCACCCCTGCCCGTCCCACTGCCATCTCGGGGGTCGTGCTGACAGGCATCAAGAAGAAAAGAAAGCTTCTCCTCTGTGGCTCTAAAGTGACCCTCCTAAGTCCCTTTGGCAGCCTCGGGTATAACCGAGCTACAGCTTGAATCACAAATCATTTTTTTAAAACTGGATGTTCTTTCACCATCTTTAAATATAATTCTTTCTTTGAGTTGCTTATTCTGGATAATGCAAAACCGAAAAATCTGGAACCAGAAGATGTGGGCTCAACTGGCTTTATCACTTTCTGTCTGTGTGATGGGAAGTGACTTAATCTCCCTGGATCTCTATCTCCTCCTTTAAAAATAGAGAGGACAGTAATATCAAGCAGCTATTTCCCTTGCTACCTACTTTCCAAAGCCTTCTCCAATTGCCCAAGATGGAATTAGTTTGAGCGGCCCTTGGTTTATTTCTCTGTCATAACAGTATACCCTGTGATGGATAATTTCATGTGTTGATTGGACTGGGACACAGGTTGAAAGACAATTAGTCAAACATGATTCTGCCTGTGTCATGAAGATGTTTCTGGATGCGATGAACATTGGAACCAGAACACTGAGTTAAGTGGACGGACCTCCCCGTGAGGCTGGGCCTCACACAGTCACTGGAGGCCTGTACAGAACGAAGGAGCAACCCTCCACCCATTGCCTGCCTTTGGATTGGAACATTGGTTTTTCCCCAGCCTTTGGACTTGAACTGAAATATCAGCTCTTTCTGGATCTTGACCCTGGGGATTTGCAGGTCTTGGGCCATCTCCACCTCCATAATCATGTGAGTTAATTCTCTGTTATATAATCCCTTTTTGTATAAGTGCCTATGCTACCAGTTCTATTTCTCCAGAGAACCCTGACTAATAGACACGGTCTATTGTAATTCTCTGTGCATTCTGGTTTTTTCCATCAGCCTGTGAGGGCTTCGAGGGCAGCGACTGTCTCACAGTTATAAGCACACAGCACAACCCTGCCCCACAGCAACTGCTCAATAAACGCCCAATGAATAAATGATTGTCTTTCATATAAATGAAATAGTCATAAGTACTTTGAAAATGGTACATACAGCTTTACACAAGAATTAGACCTTTCTCCATATGGGTCCCCAAACTCACTCTTCCTGGAGAAAATCAAATCAAACTGAAATTCACTTATTCTAATCTTTTGGATATTCCATTAATTTGACTCTTTCAAAATATAATGAAGGATCACCTCTTATGTGTGTGGCATTGTTCCAGGCACCGAGGCAAACGATGCAGACAAGATCCTTGAGAGTCTGTTCTAGTCAGGAGGAGAGAAGCAAACTTTAAGCAAGTAATGTCCAGGTGCCTTATTGGCATTTCTCTGCAGTTTGTTCTAAAATCGTCTGCATTTTTCCAGCTTGTTTGTCTTTGGATTTGCTGCCCAACTTCACTTTCATGAACACTCCCTCCCTCACCCACAAGCCACCAGAACACCGTTCTCACTTCCTCTGACCTTCATGTTCACCCGTCAGCAGAGTCCATCATTTAAGATCCAGATAAATGATCTTTGATATCTGTTACCTTCCTCATAAATATTAATCCTTTCCCTTCATGTCTAGAAGAAAACATCTACCCCTCCAAGGCTCATAGCACTTGGTCAAAAAATCCCTTATGGCATTTTTCTGGCTTTGCCTGGTATTATCATTTTTAGGGACATCTCACATCCTCCATCTGGATTATTATTTCCTCGGAAGAACAAATTGTTTTATCCAATTATGTTTTTCCCATAGTCCAGTACAAAATAGTGTTCAATAAACATTTGCTGAATAGATGAGTTTGGTGAATAAACAAATGGCCCAGCAACTAAAGATGAAGCAGTCTAAACTTTTTTGTATTTTTCTACTTCAACTGCTGATATTTTATTTATAATAAGTCATATAGATACATGAATCACTCCTTATGGAGTCTGGTAATAAGTAGTCATCGCAGAAGTTCTGAAAGTAAGAATAACTTCTTCTTATCAAGACTGATCGTTTTGGTGACAATACAGAAAATTATGTGCTGGATGTAATTATGAGCCATTTCCTACAACAAAAAACTTAAGTAATCCTGAAGTTCTGTTTTACAAAAAAAATTTAAGTTTTTGACTCTGGTCAAAACTTGCACAATTACCAGGTAACACTTCCTGGCGATAAGACCCCCATGACTCTAAAGGTAGCACCAGGGTTTGAACATCCCTCCAGGTGCCAGGAAGTGTAGCCCAGTGGACGGTCAGCATGGTGGTGATGCTGCCTTAGGTCATGGGGCCCCAGGGCAGCAACCACATTGTCCGCAGGGGACCACAGCCCCACGAGGAGTCCTTGATAAGACCCGGAGAACTTCTCAGCTCTCCATCTGCTGCCCCACAGAATCATCAACAAGTAAAATACTCGAGGCATAAACTTCTGGGATGTTTTGTTTCACAACGTGAGATAATTGATGTGTTGCCTATAAATAAGGAATAAGCTGGGAAAGACTGAAGGCAAAAGGAGAAGGGGACAGCAGAGGATGACATGGTTAGATGGCATCACTGATTCACTGTGAATCTGAGGGAACTCTGGGAGATAGTGAAGGACAGGGGAGCCTGGTGTGTTATAGTCCATGGGGTCACAAAGAGTTGGGTGGACATGACTTAGCAACTGAACAACAAAGAAATATGCAGAAAAATACATACTTGCATCCATGACACTTTAGGTATACATTTGGTAATATGAATGTGTGTGTGCTTAGTCACTTCAGTCCTGTCTGACTCTTTGCAACTCTATGGACATAGCCACCCCCCCTCCCCCCACTCCCCCCCCAAACAGGCTCCTCTGGCCATGGGATTCTCCAGGCAAGAATACTGGAGTGGGTTGGCATTTCCTCCTCCAGGGGATCTCCCCGACCTAGGGGTTGTACCTGAGTCTCTTAAGTCTCCTGCATTGGTAGGCGGGTTCTTTACCACTAGTGCTATGAATAGATGATCCCAAAAAGGTAAGGAGCATCACCATTTAGGTGAATTAAAGACACAAAAATCACCATCGATTTGACAAAGATAAATGTATACTTAAGGGTAATCAACAAGAATAAGGATCTACAGGGGTGAAAACAGGTGATGAAGGGTAACAGTTTCATAATACAACATGAAGTAACGTGGGTGACAGAATGACACCTTAGAGTAAAACCCAGAAAGGGGCATGTATGGACCCATTACAAATCTGTTATCACCTGAGGAGTGAGGTCAACCTAACTCTCTGCCAATAGAAACAAAAATGGCTGCTTTTTGAGGGATGCTGAACTTAGATTCCTTTGCAATTACCTTTAAGTTCTCAATCCATGTCAAAGAAATCAGAACTAGAAACCACAGTTGATGAACTGTGCTGTGGTTTATGCAAGAAACACAACACAGACTTGCAATCTGCACTCAGAGAAGAAACCCGGAGCTCACTCAAACCCATGTCCAACACATCAGTGATGCCATCCAACCATCTCATCCTCTGTTGTCCCCTTTTCCTCCCACCTTCAATCTTTCCCAGCATCAGGGTCTTTTCAAATGAGTCAGCTCTTCACATCAGGTGGCCAAAGTATTGGAGTTTCAGGTTCTGCATCAGTCTTTCCAATGAACACCCAGGGCTGATTTCCTTTAGGATGGACTGGTTGGATCTCCTTGCAGTGCAAGGGACTCTCAAGAGTCTTCTCCAACACCACAGTTCAAAAGCTTCAATTCTTTGGCGCTCAGCTTTCTTTATGGTCCAACTCTCACATCCATACATGACCACTGGAAAAACCATAGCTTTTCTTCAGTTAACTACCCAAATATCAGATAGCTTCTGGTTGTGGGTTTCTTCTGTGCTGGTTATTGTACAGCGTGCAGAATTTGAGGTTTTCAACTGTGTCTTGTCTGCGTGGCGGGACCCGGTCTATGCCCTGAAGAAAATGGGAGCTTTAGAATGCATTTTCCTGTCCTTCACCATTTCCTGAAGTTTGCTCAAACTCATGTCCACTGAGTCAGTGATGCTATCTAAACATCTCATCCTCTGCCGCCCCCTTCTCTCTCCTACAGGCAAAGTGCCAAGGTGGAGGGTAAACATGCTTTCCTTTGGGATCTAAAACTCCTCAATCTATACCTTTCGTGGGAATCCTTCCCCCTTGGGTGCCCTTCAAGCCCAGCTCAGCTGACCTCTCTGTGCCCAGCCCAGTGGACACCCCTCCTGCTCCTTCTTTTCCCCACACTGACCACCTTGTAGGTCTTGCAAATGATGGACATTCTGCCTTTCCCATGCTCCTATTAAAACACATGATCAAAATGATAAGGCCACCACCTTTGATTTATCAAATGCTTTTATCTTCCCCAAGGCACCTGCCCACTGGAGGCATCCTTGCATTTATTCTTTCCAGGGGCCTTAGGGCCCGCTGAGTCACCGTGAGCAAACAGTGATGAGAACCAAAGGCCACATCAAAGGAAAAAATGGAGAGAGTGGATAATAAAGCCATAAATACAAAGCCTTGGGACTTCACCATCCAAGACATCTATTGGCTTTTCAAATATTAAATAGCAATTATCCCCTCAACCTGCATTAAGTACAAGAGGGTTAAAAAAAACTTGCCAAGCTGGTAAAAACCGGCCACTGTATGTTCAGAAATAACAGCCAGGAACATGCTACCCAGTAAACCAAGTCAGGCTGTGGCTGCAAACTAACAATGGATTCATGCATTTGTTCATTAAGTAAATTACATTTTTATTGGGCATTTACTGTGTGCCAGGCACTGTGGTTTATAAGGGCTCCAGGGGGAGGGGAGCTGCTCAAATATCTCATCTGCCTCTCCCCTTCAGCAATGCTCTTCATCCAATGCTGGACCAAGCCTCCCAGCTGCACCCAGAAACAGATGTGGTAAATGACCCTACCTGGGGGGAGCCAGCACCCCAATTCTAGCATCAGCTTATACTGCGTTTGCAGTAGGAATGGCTGGTGAATGAGAGAGGGAGCCCTAGGAGCTTCAGAAACCTAGGGGCAGATATTAGATGTTTTCCAATATTTTCATCTAACTTCTCATCTTTCTACTGCAGTATTGCTGTTGTTCAGTTGCTGAGTCGAGTCTAACTCTTCGTGGGCCCATGGACTGCAGCATGCCAGGCTTCCCTGTCCTTCACCATCTCCCAGAGCTTGCTCAGACTCATGTGCATTGATTTGGTGATGCCATCCAACCATCTCATCCTCTGTCATCCCCTTCTCCTCCTGCCCTCAATCTTGCCCAGCATCAGGGTCTTTTCCAATGAATCAGCTCTTCTCATCAGGTGGCCCAAGTACTGGAGCTTCAGCTTCAACATCAGTCCTTCCAATGAATATCCAGGGTTGATTTCCTTTAGGATTGATTGATTTGATCTCCTTGCAGTCCAGGGGACTCTCAAGAGTCTTCTCCAGCACCACAATTCAAAAGCATCAATTCCTCACTGCTCAGCTCTCTTTACGGTCCAACACTCACATCCGTACATGACTACTGGAAAAACCAGAGCTTTGATGATGCAGACCTGTGTCAGGGAAGTGATGTCTCTGCTTTTCAATATGCTGTCTAGGTCTGTCATAGCTTTCCTTCCAAGGAGCAAGCGTGTTTACATTTCATGGCTGCAGTCATCGTTCTCAGTGATTTTGGAGCCCAAGAAAATAAGGTCTGTCATTGTTTTCACTTTTTCCCCTTCTAGTAGAGTCCTATTTTCAGAACTCATTTCAAGATTCCTGAACTGATGCAAATGCCCTTGAAATGCATCTCTAAGTAGAGCAGCAGGAACTGAGCCAGGGTGTGGCGCTCACAGCAAGCCCACTGATTCATGCGTCACCTAGACTGGCACCTGGTAAGGATGGGCCCCAGGTGACTCAGGGCAGCTCTTGTCTTCAGGAGGTTTTGTAGTTCTTCCCAGTCATACCTGGAAGTGACAGCAGAGTTCTGAGTATGAGATCTAAGGACCCAGTCATACACCAATGGTCACCTGGTCACAGCAGGATTACACCTGGTTTTGCATCCATTCTAGAGCTCCGTAGAGTCATTTCTTCAAATCAAAGAACAAGGGACCTAGTGTAGTCTAATATGTGATAAGCTCATGTACAGAGCAAACGTCATGACAGCAATCTCATGACAGCAATGTCCTCTTGTTGGGCAATCTATATAAATTTATATCCTCAAACTCAGGTCACAGACACCTCCTCAATCCAGTCATTCTATTTGTTCTGTTCACATCCTTTATTCAGGGTTTCAGGTGTGAGGGATTGGCATGGAAGGGCTGGGGGAGCGGGCTGTCTGAAGGTCAGAAGTCTGTTCTTTCACAGTGTTCAGAATTTCCAGCTGATGCAGTAAATGAGATTACAGATGTATGTATATTTACATCTCCCTGCAGGAGATCCAAGAGGGAGGGGATATATGTACATATATAGCTGATTCACTTCATATATAGCTAATGCAATGTTGTAAAGTAGCTATACTCCAATTAAAAACTAATAAATGCATTTATATATATCTCTTTATAAAAATAAATAAAAATAAAGCATTCAAACTTTATATAAACTACAATCAGGAAATCACTATGTAGTATGTCTATGAAATATGGTATGTCCTTAATAAAAACCAGTAGAGATTTTAAAATCTAACATACATAGGTGGTGGATAATAGATGCATAGATAGATAGATATGGATGGAGATATAATTATATATATTGATGACAGTTTTAACTGACATATGAAATATTTCAAGCATAGTCACTTGGTCACGTCTTACTATTTTGCCATATTGTCTTTATATCACTGTTTTGTGAAGAATTCTCAGTCCCTTAACCCTTTACATCGAAACCTAAATTTAACCACTTATTTGAAGTTTGTTAGTCTTATGCATGTTTTTAATGCCTTAAAGGCATTTTTCTATGAACGCATACTTCATAAAATACATGCAGGTTGGTTTTAAACGTTTCTAAATGTTATATAAATTGTACCATATTCTCATGCTATGTCTACGAGATTTATTCATGTTCATGCATGTAGCTCTGATTCATTCATTTTAACTGGTGTATTGTGTTATATTTTGTTCATTTTCCTATTGATGGACATACAGGATTTTTCTAATTTTTCCAATGGTGCTATCACAAACAGCGCCATTATAAATATTAAGCATCTCTCCTTGTGCACTAGTCTCCCTTCCACACATACTGAGAAATGGAATTGCTAAATGGTTGTTGTTCAGTCACTCAGTCATGTCCAATTCTCTGCAACCCCATGGACCGTAGCACACCAGACCTCCCTGTCCTTCACCATCTCCCGCAGTCCACCCAAAGTCATGTCCAGTGAATTAGTGACACCACCCAACCATCTCATCCTCTGTCGTCCCCTACCCCTCCTGCCCCCAATCTTTCCCAGCATCAGGGTCTTTTCTAAGACCCTTAGCATTGCTAAATTATAAAGTCTGAAATATTTAAAATTATGAGAAATGCAAAATTACTTTCCAAAGTGGTTGTATCAACCACAAGCAGACCATATGCGCTTCTAGTCTCCACGTTCTCACCAAGACTTGGAATTGTCAGATCTTTTCATCTCTGCCAACGGGAAAGTGTGAGCTGGTGCCTCACTCGGGTTTAATTTGAAGTTCCCCGATGATGCAAATCTTTGTTCATGTGTTCAGTGTTGACCTGCAGTCCCTCTCCTCTGACTTTTCCGTCTATAGTGCTTCCCCGGTGGCTCAGTGGTCAAGAATCTGCCTGCCAATGCAGGAGCCTCAGGAGGCACAGGTTCCATCCCTGAGTTAGGAAGATCTCCTGGAGGAGGGAATGGCAACCTACTCCAGTATCCTTGCCTGGGAAATCCCATGGACAGAGGAGCCTGGTGGGCTACGGTCTGTGGATTTGCAAAGAGTCAGACATTCGTCTAGACCCTTTGTTAATTTCTATCAAGTTTCTGGTCTTCAGCTTATTGCTTTGAAGGAGTTTTAATATATTAAATATAATTAAAATATTTAAGTATATTTGCTTAAATATATTTAAACATTTATATTCAATAAATACTTTAATATATTTATCAGTTATATGCTTTACAAACCTCTCACAATCTTTGATTCGTCTTTTCATGTTTTTATGAATGGAAGTTTTGCTTACAGACAATTTAATCTTCATTTTCTCCTATGGCTTGTATTTTTTATGTTTTTCATTTAAAATCCATCCCTACACCGAGGTTAGATATTCTCTGATGTTTTCATTTCAAATTTGAAAGTTTGCTTATCTCTTTGGTCTACCTAGGATATATTTTTGTGCTGATTGTCTAATTTTAATTCTGATTTTTTGCAAGTGAGTGTCCTATAGTCCCAGTACCATTTATTGAATAGTCCATATTCCCCACCTGATTTATATGGCTACCTTGCCAGTAAGTTGTGTCCACTGTGCATTATTTTGCTTCTGTGTTTTCAATTTTGTGTGTTTATAAATCAAGGTTTTGCCCTTGAGCTAGTTCCCACACTGTTTTAATTACTGTAGCTACAAAATAAATCTTCAAAGCATCTCCTGCTACCTGGTTCTTCAGACTTGTCTTCTCCATTCTTAAACTTGCAGCTTTCCACATGGCTTTTTAATTAGCTTATAAAGTAAAACTTTTTTCTTGCAATTAGATTTCAATGGTATTGAATTTATAGATTAATTTATTGGGAACTGACATTATTAAGAGTCAGTGTATCCATGTATAAAAGTGATAACTCTCTATTTATTTACATTTCTGTTGATGTCTTTTCAGAGAGTTGTAAGATTTTTCCAGAAAGGTCTTACATATCCTTGGTTGGGTGTTTTCCCCAAGTACCATATAGTTTGTTTTTATTCAGGTGAATTTGGGGGGCAACTACAATAAAGCATTATTTAATTAAACTTTCTGATTGTTGGTTTTTAAAGGAATTAAATTTTACACATAGATATTTTTCCAGAAGCCTTAATGAAGTTTCTAATTTTAATAACTCCTCAGTGGGTTAGTGTGGGTTTTTGATGTAGAAAGTCATATCATTTACCAATAACAGTTTGATTACTTCTTTCTAGTCCTTATTCATTTTTTTCCCCTTTTTCCAGTCCTACTGGCATGCTTTGGACCTCCACCCAAAGCATTCACACAAAGTTCACAAATGGACAAAAGTAAAGCATTTAGCAATAGATGTTCAGATTATTAAAATATGAGGACAAATAAGAAGGTGATAACCTAAAAGTCAGGACAGTGGTTATCTTTAGGGAAAAGAGAAGGTGTTTGATGGAAAGGCACCGAGGACTCAGGGACTGTGGCAATATTGGGTGAGGGTCAGTCATGATTTTGAATTATAGTAATTATCAATCTGTGCATTTTTCCTTCAAGCAATTTCTATATGTGTGCTATAATTTACAATTTTTAAAATGTTTTTAATTGTTTAAGAATGAATTGGACAGCATTCTCTGTCTTCATATGCTTTAGAACATTCTGTTGACAGCTAGTGGTACTCTCTGGCCCTTGAATATAATGCAAAAAAGCAGATTTAAATAGTTTGAACTTTGCTGTTTTTTAAAAAATATATGGGGTTTTGATTACTGATTGGATTTTTAATGATTACATTCTATTAATATGTTCCATTTCTTATTGGATGAATTTTTGCTATATTTTTCTGAAAAATTCTTTTCTGTTGAACTAGATTAGTTCCTAATTGTCTCATGTTTGTGAGTTTCTGTCATATTTGTACTTCCGTCCACTTTTCCATTCTATTGTTCTCTGTACCTGCCCCTCTGAGAGTGATTTTTATTTTCCTGTTTGTACTTTGTTGTGTACTTTTAAAAGTTCTTACCAAAAGTGTGTATTTCTTTTACAATCCATAACAATCTAAAAAGTCTATTTCAATTTGGGGAGGAAAAACAGTCAAACGGTTGAGAATTCTTTCATAATGTGAAAAACCACCTCACCAGGCAAAAAAAATCGCTCCCTAATGTACCTGCTTCAGTCTAGCATTTCACAAGTCAGGTTTGTTTAAAACCTGTGTACTTCTGTGCAGGAGAGAGGCTTCCCAGGTGGTGCAGTGGTAAAGAACCCGCCTGCAAGGAGACGTAAAAGACAGGGGTGCGATCCCTGGGTTGGGAAGATCCTCTGGAGGCAGGCACCGTAAACCCTTCCAGGGCTCTTGCCTGGAGAATCCCAAGGACAGAGGAGCCTGGCGGGCTACAGTCCATGGCGTTGCACGGAGTCAGACACCACTGAGCACGCCGCACACATGAGCTCAGTTATCTCGTGTGTTGAGCTGCAGAGAAAGATAAGTGAAAGCATCAAACTCATAGGTCAGCATTTAACTGCCAATTTCTTTGTCACACCTCGCACACCCACGGGCAGCCAGGTTCACAATCTCTTCTCCATCTTCCGCACCGTCTGGTATTAACAGACGATAGGACAGTTCTGCGGTGACCAGAGTAGGGATGCATCAGCTGTGAGGTTCCCAAGTGGTGAAAACAGGACTTATCGCAATGTCCCGTAGGAAATTTCATCCCAATTACATACATCTTCCAGAGAACAGCTGTGGCTGAGGAATTTCACAAAAGCCACATTCCCCCAAAACGAAGCCATTAACTCCTCTCGACATACGTGGCCATAAAACTTGCTGGGAGGGCAGTTCTCCAGCATTCATTTGCTTCTAAAAATAACTTGCTTCATCCCATAAACAAAGCACTGCTTTTCTAATGGATATTAGTGGTTTAATTGTTTGAGTCAAGCGGGGTGAGGATGGTAATTGCATTCACTTCTACAAATGCACCTGGACTGGACATTAGTTGACTGCCTGCTCTGTGAGGGATGACATCATCATGTATCTTGCCCTTGGCAAACTTTAAGGAAGACTGGAGGCTTCATCAGCTCCACGTGTCCTGTCTGCGGGCTTTAGGAGGGCACTCTCCTAGTCAGCATCCTCTTCTAGACGCCACCCTCAAGGTCATTCTGAAGGTGAACCGCAGAGTTGGAACCAGGATACAACACCCTCCACGACCGCGCCAGGGCCCAGATGGTTCCCGTGAACACTGCAGCCGCAGTGCCATCACGATGCTCTCAACTTCCTAAAACGGGCCCTTCTCAGCTGCCTTCTGCCTCCCTCGTCCACACGGCTGATGCCTCCCTCTCCAGTTCTCCTGGTTCTATGGCTGAGGAGGAAGGAGAGAATGACGCGGCAGGCTCAGTGCCATCTGCAGCTGCGTGTTATATATATATATCGGATTTCCGATCCCAAGGTGGGCATCACTGACTTCCTCCCAGGGAACAACTTCGCTAAGATTCTAGTTCAACAAGCGGAGAACAGAGCTAGGAGCCTGGCTTTCATTCCTGGGGAGTTTTCGACTCCCTCATTGAAAGCTGTCCGGGAACTCTCATTTGAGGTCTGAGAATTTCAGCCTTATCTTCGAATTAAATAGACGTGGAAAGGTGAAAACAGAGAAATTACTGTTGAATCATAGACACATTTTATTCCAGGCTGCAGTGGAGTAAATGCTGTAAAGAGACAGGTAATAAGTTGCACCCGCTCTGTACTAAGGATTTGTTGTGTTGAACGGAACAACTTGGGCGAGGGGGCAGTTTGAACAGAAGCAGCTCTCTCTCCTCCATCACAGCTGTGGCCTCTGCTATGTTTCTCAGCACTGGACCCTATCGTCCCCGGGACTTTCTAAGGGCACACATCGTTAGGTCCACTGGGATTCCTCCACTCACCACCGGGTGATCTGTCAGACTTTACACTGCAGGTGAATCCCTGGTGGCCTTGATCTACAACTCAGAGCTCTCTGGAAATACTTTCCCAGAAAATTATTCCAGGTGGCGCTAGTGGTAAAGAACCCTCTTGTCCATGCAGGAGACATGTAAGAGGTGAAGGTTCCATTCCTGGGTCGGGAGGATCCCTTGGAGAAGGGGATAGCAACCCACTCCAGTATTCTAGTCTGGAGAATTCCATGGACAGAGAAGCCTGGTGGGCTACAGTCCATGAGGTCGCAAAGAGTCAGACACGACTGAGCAGCTAACACTTCCACTTTTACTAGGTATTCTGTCCGAGGAGCCATACTCAAGTCCTGGCATGGGGCCAGGTTTCAGTCCCAAACAGAACATTCAGGGAATAAATTCCTCTATGGCCCAACCATCCACAGATTGGCGGGGAGACACGCCGCCCACAGAAGTAATGTTCCCTGTTGCGATTAGGTTTTAACATAAATCACAGTGATGGAGATGCATGCTTACACTTCCTAATGTAACAACGCCCTTGGGGAATACATGTGATGGTGACATAAATCCGTGAGATGACATCACGCTGCTCTCTGCCTCCAGGATGAAACTTTTAACCTTTTCCTAATATCAGTGTGGAAGGTTTTCCATTTTTGTTCTACCCTATGAAAGTTTCGCCAGCTGGCAACTTTTTCCTACAGAAAGCTTTGAGAATCTCTTTAAATAGTAGTTATAGGACTCCCCTGGTGGTCTAGTGGTTAAGAATCCGCCCGCCAATGCAGGGACACAGGTTTGATCCCTGGTCCGGGAAGATCCCGCGTGCCACGGAGCAGCTAAGCCCCACCTACCGCAGCCTCTGGCTCTAGAGCCTGCGCGCCACAAGACGAGAAGTCGACACTGCGCAAGCGCGTAGTAGCCCCACCTTTCCGCAACTAGAGAAAGCTTGCCTACAGCAGCGAACACCCAGCACATCCAAAAATAAATAAAACAAAATATTTTTTTAATTGCTAAAGTAGTTATAAATGTACCGTAATCATCTTCTCCTGCAAGAGAAGGGCATGTCCAGCTGACGATCCGGCATCAGGCCGGCCTGTCTGGGCTGCATGGAGAGCATGTCGTGAACTGAAGCATCAGCTCGGCCACCAAGCTGCTATAGAAACAAACCTCTCTCACCTGACCGTTAGCTCCACTTAAGCAGAATGGAAATCATCGGGGCAAATGAGCAATTTAGCAGTGGAACCGTGGCCAACAGAATCTTATCACATAAAGGATCTCGTTCTGGGGAAATGAGTGGATGGCGTTTGTAATTTGTTACAGATACCACTTAGTATCTCGTTCCATGACAACTGCCCTAAACTTCTGCCCTAACCAGAGGCAAGAGGTCAATGTGCATTGGAAAAGCACGAGAACCAGGGGCTACAGAAGACCACTGGGGTGTAGGCTGTACATAAAAGATCAAATAATTTTTATTGCAGGCTCCATAGTCCAGTGACATCAGAATTTAACAGCACGCTGCAGAGAAGAGGTACTCGACACGTTAAATCAATACAGAATGTTTTCACCCCATCATTTTAACCCTGAGGGTGTTTAGACTATTCACCAATAAAAGCATTTCCCTTAGAATTTAGCAACAATAAATGCCATTAAACCGGCATAATCCTTTGATGAGCTTTCTAGAGCACACAAGCAAACTGTGTGTTTTTTCACTTTCATCAGGAGCAATCCCTTTCCATACATATTTCACTGCACAAATTTAATTTCCTGATTTTTTGAGTCCCTATCAAATTTAACAAATTAACTTTTTTTTTTTTGCCACTAAGCATTTTCTTACAAGCTCATTATTTCTTCCAAGTCTAATGTTCTTATGTCAAGATTTAGCTACTATCAGTTGTATTTTGGGTTTTCTATTTCTACCAAGTCTGAATTTTCCTAATAACGTATGCAATCAAAACATCACTGCAGCTGAAATGGTCAAGTCCAGATATTCTGCCTTATTTATGCATCCATTATATAAATAGTCTTCCCTTTTTTCTCACGGGCATAATCATCCCTGAGTGACTGAAATCCCCTTAGTAGCTCAGATTACTCCTCAGCTTTCTTTGGTTGATGCTTTGAGACCTGCCTCGGCTTCCCTGTAAAAGCCACCCCGGGAGGACCCAGTGGGAATCAGGCTGACTCTGGGCATCTCTAGCAGGGAGGGGACTATGGCCAATAAGTGACATTTCTCTTCTCTACAGGTACTCAGAGGCAGGCATTGGCATGATACGGGGAAGGATGCTTAGCAAGACTTATCAGGAAAGGGAACACATTTCCTTGACAATGAGGATTGTGTTTCTAAAAGAGTTCAAAACGGTGCCTAAGTCCAGTGCCTGTCAGTGACCTCAACACATGGAAATACTGCCCAGGCTGTCTTTTTAAAATAGTGGTTGTCATTGATGTTTAGTCACTAAGTTGTGTCTGACCCTTTTGTGACCCCATGAACTATAGCCGGCCAGGTTCCTCTATCCATGGGATTCACCAGGCAAGAATAGTGGAGTGGGTTGCCATTCCCTTCTCCAGGGGATCCTCCCGACCCAGAGATCGAACCTGAGGCCCCTTCCTCTGCAGGTGGATTCTTTACCACTGAGCCAGCAGGGAAGCTCCTCATACTGTCTCCCAGAAGCGTTCTTATTTTGCTGTTCACATTTTCATCTACAGTCTAGCAGGGATGTGTTTCTGGGTGTGGTGTGGTGGGTCCACTTTTCTTTCCTCCAGACAGCCACCTTGTCATCGCAACATCAGCCATTAAAGCCCACTCTTCTCCTCTGCTCTGAGCCACCTGTACCACCAAACTTGTCTCTGAGTTCTGTCTTCTGCTCCGTTTGTCCATTCTTGCCTTGCACCAAAGGGCAGCCTCATACCTCCTGCCTTTATTTATGCTTCCTCATGGTAGAGCAGGCCCTGCTTCCCTGGCTTCTTCACAGTGACTGAGTTGCTCTCAGTCTTTCCATTGGTATATACTGGTTTCACTGATTTAAGACATCAGTTCAGTTCAGTTCACTCAGTCATGTCCAACTCTTTGCGACCCCACGGACTGCAGGTCCAGGCCTCCCTGTCCATCACCATCTCCCAGAGTTCACTCAAACTCATGTCCATTGAGTCGGTGATGCCATCCAACCATCTCATCCCCTGTCATCCCCTTCTCCTCCTGCTCAATGTTTCTCACCATCAGGGTCTTTTCAAATGAGTCAGCACTTTGCATCAGGTGGCCAAAGTACTGGAGCTTCAGCTTCAGCATCAGTCCTTCCAACATTCAGGACTGATCTCCTTTAGGATGGACTGGTTGGATCCCCTTGCATCCAAGGGACTCTCAAGAGTCTTCTCCAACACCTCAGTTCAAAGGGCACAATTCTTCAGCCCTCAGCTTTCTTCAAGGTCCAACTCTCTATCCATACATGACCACTGGAAAAACCATAGCTTTGACTAGACAGACCTTTATTGGCAAAGTAACATCTCTGCTTTTTAATATGCTGTCTAGGTTGGTCATAACTTTTCTTCCAAGGCATGAAATGGGTGTACAAAATACTTTCCATTTTAAATACCTGTTTCAGGAAAGGCATAACTCTTTTAAACAGCTGTATCCTTGGATTAGGCAGAAACTACTTCATTATATGTATTTATTTACATGACGCTAACTACCTACTTGATGACATCTTCTCAGGTCTTACATGTCCCCGATGGTCCTTCTGCCTCCCAGAGCCTCCAGACATGTGGTATAACATAGAACACGCACATGGCACCAGTTAAGGTGCCAGCTTCAGACAGGGGCGAGTCACGGCTGTGTGTACCTGTGGGTATTTTCCCTCTGAGCCTCAGCTCCTTACTCTATGAGGTCATCAGAGTACCATCTGCCCCACAGGTTTATTAAAAAGATACAGGTAAAGCTACAGATGACCATTATATCTACTACTGCGGGCAGGAATCCCTCAGAAGAAATGGAGTAGCCATCATGGTCAACAAAAGAGTCCGAAATGCAGTACTTGAATGCAATCTCAAAAACGACAGAATGATCTCTGTTAGTCTCCAAGGCAAACCATTCAATATCACAGTTATCCAAGTCTATGCCCCAACCAGTAATGCTGAAGAAACTGAAGTTGAACGGTTTAATGAAGACCTACAAGACCTTTTAGAACTAACATCCAAAAAAGATATCCTTTTCATTATAGGGGACTGGAATGCAAAAGGAGGAAGTCAAGAAACACCTGGAGTAACGGGCAAATTTGGCCTTGGAATGCGGAATGAAGCAGGGCAAAGACTAATAGAATTTTGCCAAGAAAATGCACCGGTCATAGCAAACAGCCTCTTCCAACAACACAATACAAGACTCTACACATGGACATCACCAGATGGTGAACACCAAAATCAGATTGATTATATTCTTTGCAGCCAAAGATGGAGAAGCTCTATACAGTCAACAAAAACAAGACCAGGAGCTGACTGTGGCTCAGATCATGAACTCCTTATTCCCAAATTCAGACTTAAATTGAAGAAAGTAGGGAAAACCGCTAGACCATTCAGGTATGACCTAAATCAAATCCCTTATGATTATACAGCAGAAATGAGAAATAGATTTAAGGGCCTAGATCTGACAGATAGAGTGCCTGATGAACTATGGAATGAGGTTCATGACATTGTACAGGAGACAGGGATCAAGACCATATCCATGGAAAAGAAATGCAAAAAAGCAAAATGGTCTGGGGAGGCCTTACAAAGAGCTGTGGAAAGAAGACAGGCGAAAAGCAAAGGAGAAAAGGAAAGATATAGGCATCTGAATGCAGAGTTCCACAGAATAGCAAGAAGAGATAAGAAAGCCTTCTTCAGCGATCAGTGCAAAGAAATAGAGGAAAACAACAGAATGGGAAAGACTAGAGATCTCTTCAAGAAAATTAGAGATACCAAGGGAACATTTCATGCAAAGATGGGCTCAATAAAGGACAGAAATGGTCTGGACCTTTAGAAGAGGTGGCAAGAATACACAGAAGCACTGTACAAAAAAGATCTTCACGACCCAGATAATT
The DNA here is from genome assembly GCF_032405125.1 of Capricornis sumatraensis. Classification (NCBI taxonomy): domain Eukaryota; kingdom Metazoa; phylum Chordata; class Mammalia; order Artiodactyla; family Bovidae; genus Capricornis; species Capricornis sumatraensis. The sequence continues at coordinate 6,877,234 of NC_091089.1, read as the reverse complement.
ACAATGCTGTGATCACTAATCTAGAGCCAGACATCCTGGAATGTGAAGTCAAGTTGGCCTTAGAAAGCATCACTATGAACAAAGCTAGTGGAGGTGATGGAATTCCAGTTGAGCTGTTTCAAATCCTGAAAGATGATACTGTGAAAGTGCTGCACTCAATATGCCAGCAAATTTGGAAAACTCAGCAGTGGCCACAGGACTGGAAAAGGTCAGTTTTCATTCCAGTCCCAAAGAAAGGCAATGCCAGCAAACTACCGCACAATTGCACTCATCTCACATGCTAGTAAAGTAATTCTCAAAATTCTCCAAGCCAGCTTCAGCAATACATGAACCGTGAACTTCCAGATGTTCAAGCTGTTTTTAGAAAAGGCAGAGGAACCAGAGATCAAATTGCCAACATCCGCTGGATCATGGAAAAAGCAAGAGAGTTCCAGAAAAAACATCTATTTCTGCTTTATTGACTATGCCAAAGCCTTTGACTGTGCGGATCACAAGAAACTGTGGAAAATTCTGAAAGAGATGGGAATACCAGACCACCTGACCTGCCACTTGAGAAATCTGTATGCAGGTCAGGAAGCAACAGTTAGAACTGTACATGGAACAACAGACTGGTTCCAAATAGGAAAAGGAGTACGTCAAGGCTGTATATTGTCACCCTGCTTATTTAACTTCTATGCAGAGTACCTCATGAGAAACGCTGGACTGGAAGAAACACAAGCTGGAATCAAGATTGCTGGGAGAAATATCAATAACCTCAGATATGCAGATGACTCCACCCTTATGGCAGAAAGTGAAGGGGAACTAAAAAGCCTCTTGATCAAAGTGAAAGAGAAGAGGGAAAAAGTTGGCTTAAAGGTCAACATTCAGAAAACGAAGATCATGGCAACCGGTCCCATCACTTCATGGGAAATAGATGGGGAAACAGTGGAAACAGTGTCAGACTTTATTTTTTTGGGCTCCAAAATCACTGCAGATGGTGACTGCAGCCATGAAATTAAAAGACGCTTACTCCTTGGAAGGAAAGTTATGACCAACCTAGATGGTATATTCAAAAGCAGAGACATAACTTTGCCGACTAAGGTCCGTCTAGTCAAGGCTATGGTTTTTCCTGTGGTCATGTATGGATGTGAGAGTTGGACTGTGAAGAAAGCTGAGCGCCGAAGAATTGATGCTTTTGAACTGTGGTGTTGGAGAAGACTCTTGAGAGTCCCTTGGACTGCAAGGAGATGCAACCAGTCCATTCTGAAGGAGATCAACCCTGGGATTTCTTTGGAAGGAATGATGCTAAAGCTGAAACTCCAGTACTCTGGCCACCTCATGGAAGTGTTGACTCATTGGAAAAGACTCTGATGCTGGGAGGGATTGGGGGCAGGAGGAGGAGGGGACGACCGAGGATGAGATGGCTGGACGGCATCACGGACTCGATGGACATGAGTCTGAGTGAACGCCGGGAGTTGGTGATAGACAGGGAGGCCTGGCGTGCTGCGATTCATGGGGTCGCAAAGAGTCGGACACGACTGAGCGACTGAACTGACTGAAAGCTTGTTGCACAGTGCCTGGCACACAGTAAGCTCCGGTTTTATTGTTATTATTAACCGTGGTGAATGTCTCAGTTTCTCCCTAGGCAGCATTAAGTCAGGGAGCAAGTACAGGTGTTTCATCTTGAGTCCGCAGACACTTTCCTGAGGCAGACATTCACAACAAATGTATTTCATACACCCATTTCACTGTGACATACCTCTATGTCAATCAGCAAACACGCACACTCGCCCTAGGGACAGGTACCGGGGTAGTTCACTGTGTCCCCCTCCAGGCTGGAAAGAGAAGTCAGAGGTTACTCAGGCCAGTGGTCAGGGCTGAGGCCAGGCCAGTTCAGGAAGACTCTAAGATCTGACGTTTGGAGAGCAATTCCAAGTTTCTACACATTCTCGGATCAGGCATGCACCCTGCGCGTCCTTTTCCAGAGCAGAGCATCGTGCTATGTGGACCTAAAATGGAGGATGTGTGAGCCCGAGGCCCCGGAGACCTGGTCCTCAAGGTCCACCGGAGGCAGGGCCCCTCTGTAGCTGCCCCATTAGCCCATCGAGGCTCCAGACCAGCCCGCTCTTCTCTTGACCTCCAGGCTGTGGCAGATGCTCTGCTGAGCTGCCTGGACGGCACCTGTGTTCCACCACCACCCCCCGACCCCGCTCCTCTGGGCTTGCTACGCTCCCTCTTTCAGCCCCAGGGGCGACCGCAGCCCAGGACATGCCTAGCAGGAGCTCATAGAAAATCCAGGTGTTATTCCTTGAAGCCCCAGGAGACCGCAGACGACGTCCTATGCCGAAGCTGGATGCTGTATTATTCCACAGACTAAATGCACCCCGTGTGTAGGACCAACCCGTGCCTGCAGTTTTTAAAGGCACATTTCTTTACAAACATGAAAAACACTTGTACACAGTGATCTTCCCATGTAAGCATTTTCTTTCTGCAGCAATTATAATCATTAGACTCATAAAGAGATGTTAATAAGAACAATAGACAACTATCAAGTCACTATAAAATCCATCTTGGCCAAGGTCAGTAGAAGAATTGATGCTTTCAAACTATAGTGCTGGGGAAGACTCTTGAGAGTCCCTTGGACAGCAAGGACATCAAATTAGTCAGTACTAAAGGAAATCAACCCTGAATATTCATTGGAAGGGCTGCTGCTGAAACGCCAATACTTTGGCCACCTGATGTGAAGAGCTGACTCACTGGGAAAGACCCTGATGCTGGGAAAGATTGAGGGCAGGAGGAGAAGGGGACGACAGAGGATGAGATGGACATGAGTTTGAGCAAGCTCAGGGAGATGGTGAAGGACAGGGAAGCAGGCCTGGTGGGCTGCAGTCCACGGGGTCGCAAAGACTGAGTGACTAAACAAGGTCAGTCAGATCTTCGGTCTGATTTTGAATCGGACAAAATCTTACACATGGAGTACACTTGAAATAAAAGTGTGTCCCTTTGACTGCACACCCGTGGGAGGTCCGTTTCTCTGCATTTAACTCATGCTTGCTTCCTTTGCCAACTGCATAGTGAAGAGTTTGCACCTGTTACTTTACTTGAATTGATTGAGCTCCATGAGCCCTGCTTCTTATTCCACTTTGTATTTAAAATATTCCAGCATAATAGATTCTCCTGCTTTACAGACAAAAAGACTTTCTGACAAGGCAGTATGATTAGTAAATGTTTTTTTTTTTTTTTCATGGCTGTTAATGTAACCTCAGTGCATGTAATACTAAGATGGGCCAGTCCCCAGTAGGGCTAAATTATTTACACTGGGCATATCTGTGGACATTCACAATGTACAGAACTAATACAGGTTTGCACGTTAATTCTTGAGAAATCCGCTGTCCCCCACATCCATTTCTACAGCCGTGATGTAGCGTCCGGCGCAGCAGGCACCTGCAGTGGTGGGGAGGGGGCTCCGAGCGGCCCAGGTGGAGTGAAGAGGCTGCACTCGCAGGAGCAGGGGGCACAGGAGCCCTGGCAGAGTGAAAAGGGTTTCCTCCGGGCAGGGCGCCCAGCCACAGTGCAGCAGACAAGCGGGGAGCAGGGGTGTCTGGTGAGGGGAGGGGGCGGAGGGGCAGGGGGGCGTCAGGAGGCTGGGTCCAGGTGTGGCCTTTCCAGGTTCCTCCACTGTGGACTCATCCTCTCCTCCAAGACTGTGAGTCCCTCATTTCTCATCACACTGTCACCCACAAACTCAGCACCAACGGATGAGTCTTGCTGTGATTTTGCCAAAGAGTGAAGCTGGAAACTGTTTTGAAAACTGAAATTGATAACCCTAGAGACTTGTGTGCAGGCTTGCAGTCTGCAGCCTGGAGATGATTCAGCCTGCACCTGCTCAGGTGAATCAAGGCTCCACAGAACACGGGCCCCTCCCCTGCAGGCGGCCCGGAGCTGACTTCACGCTTGGTCGCACAGCTGAGTCAATGCAGCCGACACCATATGCTCCACAAATGCTGAAGCCACCCGTGGGCCTTTCACAGAGAGTCTGCCAGCCCGTCTTAGAGAAAGACTGCACTTGCAAAGCAGCTACAGAATGTCTTCTATGGAGCTAGAAGAGGAATCTGTATACAGTATAAACCTGGTCATCACAATCAAAAAAGATTAAATAGAAGGGTTGAAAAAGAAAACTGAGACACTGTTACAGAAAGTAGAACAAAGGACTGAGAGACAGGTGGAAAAGATAAGAAACTTCAGAGGATCCACCCAGAAAGGATGACAGTAGATTAACAAAAGGAACGGAAAAATAGGATAGAGAAAATGACTGACATTTTTAACACACAGCTGAAGTGCACAAATTCTTAGATTAAAATGACCCATAATGAAGGATAAAGACCTACTTCAAAACACATTATCTTGAGATTTCAAAACACCAAGCATGAATTCCAAGAGTTTCCAGAGAGAAGAGAAAAACTACAGACCATGCACAAAGCAAGATCCACCCAAACGGCATTAGCTACTCACAGACAACCACAGGATAAATGCTCAAGAAAAGATGTCTTCAAAGCTCCAAGCGAAAATATTCTACCTCCTACAATGTGTCCCCAGTTCAACTATCAGATGGTTTTCAGAACTTCATGGACCTCAAATGCCTCTCCCGTGGCACTTCCTTCGAGACCTACAGGAAAGGCTGTGCCACTGAACAGATGTGCAGCTGACCCCAGAACGTGGGTCTGAACTGTGTGGGTCCCCTGACACTTGGGCTTTTTCCAAGTTACTACTACTGCACAGCTCGATCTGAGGTTGGGTGAATCAGCAGATTCTGAGGAAGCCAGGACAGGGAGGGCCACCTTCACACTCTACTCCAATTTTCAACTACACAGAGGGTCCACACAGGCACTGTTCAAGGGTCAACTTTAAATCGAGAATGAAGACAAGACTCCATGGACAGGATGCACACGGGAGACTTCTCAGGGTGAGGGCTGTCCAAGAGGGCTGGACAGAGAAGTTTCCAAAGCTGAACATTATCTCAGACCCATGAAAGGGCAAGCGGGAGCAAGGGTGAGTCTTCCAGCCTCGCTTGGTGGTGAGCACAGGGCTCTGATGAGACGCCACGACTGTCAATGCCTCACCGGCCCCTCCCTCTAACCTTTCCTTCCATCGTTAGCTCAGATGGGAGGGACTCGCTCATCCACCAATCCCTGCCTCCAGCAAGCTGCCCCCGCTGCTGGTATGCCCCTTAGAGTAGTTTCCACAGATGTGCAAACAGCTGAGAACGCATGGAGCCTGGCGTGCACTCGCTGACCAGCCGGCTGTGATGCAGACAAGCGCTGTAACTGTGAGCCCCCACGTTGCTGCCAGCATCAACCCCCCCGGGCTCCCTGTTCCATCCTGGTGCTGTCCAGCTGCAGAAAGGAGAGTGGCCCTCTTTCTCCAGCTCGACCTACTTCCAACGCCACAGACGGAGAGCTGCCGTCTGAAGAGCATGTGCGCCACACTTCTCTCTTCTAAGGAATGACACTTTCTTTGGATGATTACACACGCATCTTTCCCTCTGAAGCAGGTCATTTGTCTATTTTACTTTCCTTTATTGAATACTAATGTGGCTGCTAAATGCCATGAATACAGCACTTTCTAATCCTAATGAATACCATGAAGTTCAGGTTTAAATGTGTTTCCTTATTTGGGGTTCTAACCTATAAAGAAAAAAATCCTATGTATCCAATACACACACACAGTGATCACATGATCTTTATCCAACATACAGACACACACACACACACACATACAGTGGTCACATGGTCTTTACCCAACACACACCCACCCACACACAGTGCCTTTATAAAGGTCAGGTCGCATGATCTTTATTCTACACAGACACACCCTCCCAAGAGAAAACTTACCAGTTTCCAGTCTCATCCATTTTCTAGTATTTTAAACTGCAAGGGCAGGAGAAGACTAAATATTTTCCTTTTTTATTTTATGTGAATTTCCACTGCGATGTCCTACTTTCATGTTTTTAAAATTTAACTTAATCTTCTATACATTAACTTTAAAATGACCCAGGAATCATAACTTATAATGTGAAATAAGAAGATACTGAACAGACCAGTGCTTTATTTTAACTCACAACAAACACCAGGAACAAAACCAGTTAGTCCAACAAAAACAAACAGCAATAATAATTCGCCACCGATTGCTACTGCTTAGTATTCTGTCCCAAACCAATGGTTCACTTTTGCCAAGCGCAGGTAGAGAGCCAGGCTGACGATAAAGTACTCCTCCGTCTCCTTGATCCACGCCAGCTCCATGTGCAGCCTTCCTTCCGAGTCCGAGTAGTCCACGTAGTATGCCTCCCCCAAGAAATCAGGGCCGTCGGCGGGCCCGGGGCAGCACCGCACGCACACCGGGGAGCTGAAACACCAGAAGGGCTGCCCGTACTCCTCCAAAAGAGTTAAGTCCATTATGGAGCAACTCTACAAGATAAACACAAACGGTCACAAGTGGCAAGGATAGAAGTCCCAGTTAGACCTGACGGAGATATGGAGCCTCGTCAGGAAGGACTAAGTGAAAGAGGAGGGAGAAGAAGAAAGAGAACAGAATTACAGGAGGCGGGAGCAGCACGGGCAGTGTGGACTTCCTGAGCCCTTAAGTCTGCCAGGTCGATATTCTGTCTTTCCCGGTCCTCAAGATCTGCCGTGATTTCAACGTTCGCATACACGTTTCTGTAAGACTCATCTGAACCCATTTTAAAAAGCCAGGCCTGTGCTCCTGAAGAAATGGAACAAAATTCTTTTGTGTACGACAGATCTTTCCCGAAGCTTAAATACCTATTTACACGTACAATTAAAAACATCTCATCACAGCAAAGAGCAAGTGGACCAAGAGAGATAGTGATAATGAGGTGGTCTTCATGCTCGGTGACAACGCGGCTCTTGGCCTCGGTGATCACCCCTCCCCCCTGTGAGGAGGCCTCCATGCTCCTAGGCAGGATAAAGCCTAGCTCACTGGGGGCCTCTGCATCCCCAGCAGAACCATCCCGTGGAACTCCAGTTCATCCCACAACATACAGAAGGAGAGGAGTGAGAACCAGGGCGCCCACAGGCACCGGGGGCACTGGAGGAGCCAGGCTGTGCGAGAACCACCCTCCTCCACCGCCCCAGCCAGCCCCAGCCCCCACAGCAAGCCTCCCCGCCAGGCGGCTGGCTTGTGACAGAGGCAAACTCCGATTTAACTGTTCAAGGAAATATCTGTATGCGGAACAGAACTGCAATATACTTTAGATGGGTGTAGGAGGAAGACGTTTTTGAGTAAATGCGACTTGCCTGGTGCAACCTACGGCTCCACTCTTTGTCCATAAAACAAACAGCCAAAAGGGCTTCGAGGGAACGCGGGGGTGCAGTCAACACCGCTCAGAAACGGTGCTGAGTGCCACCCACCCACCTCGCTCAGTGGAAAAGAAAACGCACGCAGAGCTGGATAAGTCAGTCAACTGACGGTCAGCGCTAAGAAGACGTGCACAGCTCTTCTGACTCCAGAACAATCAGTCAAGGACTTTCAAAGCAGCATCACACATACATGTCACCAGACACGTTAATTATACAGAGACCGTGTACTTTAAGGAAAAAAATTACCTTTATACAGCCATCAAAACTATTAGTTTTCCAAGAAAGGCCAACTTTTCCAATAAGAGGTAGGTGTTCTGTGTTGTTTTTAAAACTTATCACACTGAGCTTCATGTATTCATTTTCAAGGTATCCTGAAAAGATTGAAGATATTTTAAATTACTATAGAGCAACCAATGCAGGACCACAGATCAAGATTCCTTGGGTCAGCCACTACAGGAAGCCTCGTGGATCCAAGAGCTGGGCTTGGGGATGGAAGGAGAGACCGACCCCGGCGTCTGGACGAGGCCAGGGCACCACCACCTGCACCTGCATTCCCGAGACAGAGAAACGAGAGTGCCTCACTGGGGAGACGGGTAGACAGAGAAATGAGCATGTCTCCCTGGGAAGACGGGTAGACAGAGAAACGAGCATGTCTCCCTGGGGAGACAGGGAGACCCCGGGGTGAGCCCAGATAGCACCCTGTCATCATGGGGAGGCCACTGAGAGGCAGGGGCTCCACTGATCTGATAAAACAGAACAGCAAGGAAAGTGAGGAAACAGAGCGTGAAGCTTAGGAAAACAGGGGCCAGAAAGTGCACAGCAAGAGCATTAAGTGTGAGAGAGGAGAGAGACATCCAGAGAAAGGAGCGGGGAGGGCAGGTGACTGTGGACGCGGTCAGGAAAGGAGCCCCCGCAGGGCGTCTCCTCACAAGCGCATAAATGAGCAGAAACCCCAGCCCACGTGGACCGAGGGCTGAGATGAGCCCGGGCCACCCGGACCAGCGCTAAGCGGCCTGCGAGCCGCCTGACCGCCGGGGCCGCCACGGTGGGGCTGCACGCGCGCCTGGGGGCCTGCAGGGCCGCTGAGCCTCTTGCACCCACTGTAACGCGTCCTGCTAAGGCTGCATCAGCCATGACAGGGCCACGGGCCCTCACTCACACGTGAGCTTCCTTCAGGGGCCACAGCTGCCCGAGCGTGCCACGCGAGTCGTGGGCCAGCAGGGGGAGGAGAGCCAGGAAGAGCGCAAGCTCTCTGACCCCATGCCGTTCCATCCCCAGGACAAGAGAAAGCCAAAGCTGGGCTGCCGTGGGAGCCAGAGTCCCGCTCTGGGGACTCGGCACAGTGTCCTCACAGAGGCACAGCAGAAAGATCAGCAGCAGGACAAGGGCTCCGAGCGGAGTCCCATCGGGCGGTGCGGCTCCAGCTCCGCGGGGCAGCCCAGGTCCCTCCTCACCAGCTTCTCCAGCGAGGCCTAGGGGGAGCCGAGGCAACACCATCCTGCCCAGCAGATGTGGCCCTGATCAGACCCGTGTCACCGCACAGCCACGCGGGGGACTGCCGGCCGGTCCGCAGGCCATGGCAGAAAGCGGACTCCAAGGTACCACAGCCAGCGACAGCTCAGTGGCATCCGTACGAGTTGGTGAACATGAAATCTCTCCAGGAAGCGAGGACCGCTGCCATCACCAGACATCCTCGGTGTAGACCAGTAACGACACTGTGGCGTCTTCACGGTCAGCGCTCTCCCCACCGACCCTGGCAACTGCTTCCATCTCTGAGACGGAACAAGGGGAAGCTCTCTCTCCACATAAGCAATCTGCACACAGGACGCAGGTGTGAAGGTGAGTGTACATAAAACGGGTCATGCTTCTGAGTATGTCCTGTACACCAAGCATAAGTTAAGCACTTTGTGCACAGCAGCTTAAAAGAACAGCCTAGAACAGGACTACTAATTAGACACCGTGCTTCTCTGAGCTCAGAGCTGAGAAAGCAGAGAGGCAAACAGCGCCCTCTCTGAGGCCACACAGCAGGGAAGCGGCACAAATGTGACCCAGACCGTGTTCTGTGTCTACGACGTTACAACAGAGTAAAATGGATGCAAAATCAGGGAAACAGGATCACCCACTGGTTTAAATACTAGCTGAGAATGTATAATGTGGGTTTAGATTCTCAGGAGGCTTTGTTTTCATTTTACTACCAGCAGAGTAGAAAGTATGACTGCACAGACCAGACGTGCTGGGGAACCAGCTGCAGCCCCCAACCACGGCTGATCCCTGGGCTCCCTGCCTGCCGCCCCAGCCCTCCTGTGACCGGGGGTGAGTGGCCTGGCTCCTGGCTGGGGCGCGTCCCTGCTCGCCTGGGTCAGTGTGAGCAGCGGGCGGGGGCAGAGAAGGGAAAGCTGCCTTGACGGATGGGGCCAGGGGAACAGGCAGCACTCTGGGGTCAGCTCCTGGGGTGACAGGGTGATGCTCTCACGGGAGAAGCCACAGTCTCCAGGGAGACTGAGCCAACACATCCTCATTAAACTCCTGTGATGCTTAAGCCATTCGGAGTAAACTCTGTTGTTGGATCCCGTCTGACCTTAACCTGCCAACATATACAGGCCACCCCCAAAACGCAGAGAAATACAACACAAGGCTCACTACCCTTGGCTTCCGGGACATGCGCTTACAAGCACGAAATCTGAGAGTCGTAAGGACTTCATTTCAAACCCTGCCCGGGCATTTCCTAGCAGCGTGACCATGGTCAAGCTCCAAGCCAATCACAATGAGAGAGGAACAGAAAGTGCTTTATAAAGCTGTGTGATTAATGGAACTAACAGTAAATAGTAACATTAGGTCATCATAAATCCCACGCTAAACACTTTTATGTATTATCTCAACAATAATAATCCATCTAAAGAGTTAAGTCTACCGCCAGCCAGAAAGATGCACCATGCTCATGGACGGCAAGACTTGAGACGGTTAGGATGTCCATTTACCCAAATTCGACATACAGGCTTAATAATCTCAGTCATAACCCCAGCAGGTATTTTCCTAAACTTTCTATTTTATACTGGGGCACAACTGATTAACAAACACTGTTCTGACAGTCTCGGGTTAACAGCAAAGGAATCCAACCACACATACACCATCCAGCAGGTATTTAATAACTAATTTATCAACAAAGAGTAACATTTGACAAGCTGATTCTAAAATTCACATGGCAATGCTAAGGGCCTAAAATAGCCACGCAATCTTGAAAAAAAGAAAAATAATTGACGTCAAGAATTACTAAAGAGCTAAAGCAATCAAGACAGCGTGGTATTACTATAAAGATCAATAGATGAACAATGTAGAACAGATGGGTCCAGAAATAGACCAATACTTTTACAAGCAACTGATTTTTTTACAAAAACATCAAAATAATTCAATGAGAAAAGAAAGCCTTTTCTCAAATGGTGTAGGAACAACTTTCTATTCATTTGGGAAAATGAAATGAACCTCAACCCTTGCCTCATACTTCATACAAAAATTAATTAAGGATGTTTCACAGACTTAAACCATAATCCAGCTGGAAGAAAGAATATCTCCATAATTTGGTGCAGAAGATTTTTTTTTTTAACAGAAAACAGAAAACAATACCATAAAACAAAAAAATAATAAATGAGATTTCATCAAAGTGAGAAACTTCTGATCACTAAAATGGTATAACCATCAAGAAAATGGGGAGCTTCCCTGGAAGCTTAGTCAGTAAAGAATTCACCTGTGATGCAGGAGACCCGGGTTCGATCCCTGGGTCAGGAAGATCCCCTGGAGAAGGGAATGGCAATCCACTCCAGTATTCTTGCCTGAAGAACCCCATGGACAGAGGAGCCTGGAGGGCTACAGTCCATAGCGTTATAAAGAGTCAGACACGACTGAGCGGCTACACCACCCCCACTGAGAAAATGAATAAGCAAGCCACAGACTGGGAAAAAGACATCTGCAAAACATGTATCTGGTAAAGGACTATTACCCAGAATATATAAAATGCTCTTACAACTGAGGAATAAAGAGACAAACTACACAGACACAAGGTCACTCCAAAACAAGACATACAAACGGATACGAGCACATGAAAAAGTGCTCCCCACTGGCGGCCACTAGGGAGAAACCACCACTGCCACACACCGGACCGGCTAGAATTTAAAAGACAATAACTTCAGTGGTTGCCCAGGATATGGAGCAACCACAACACTCAGACACAGATGATGAGAGTGTAAAATGGCACATAAAAACTGAAGTCTGGTAACTTCTAACACATAAAAATCTCTTATACATAAAATAAAAAAGATTGTCAACTTTCAATCCATAAACCTGCCCTAAGCTTCAACTTTTCAGCCCTAGGTATTTAGCCAAGAGAAAGAAAAATGTATGCCCACAAAAAAGACTTTCATAAAAATTCTATGGTAGCTTTATTCCTAACAGTTCAAACCAGAAAACAACCCAAATTCCTTCTCTAGCAACAGGAAAACAGGTGAGCAAATTCTGGTGTATTTTTTCAATGGAATACAATTCATCAATGAATAGGAATGACGATCACCCCCGCATCTCAAAGACACCATGCTGAAAGAGTCTGAACGCACGCGGACATACCGTATGAGCCCTACTGTATGACGTCCTAGAACAAGCAAGACCCACCTATCGTTAAAGAAGGAAACATGTATATGGGAGCTCTTGAACTAGTCCTGTAATTTCTTCTAAGTTGGAAAGCAGAGGGGAAAGTTACAGAAAATGAAGCACTCAAGGGTTAGCTGTTATCTTGACCAGTGTTCCTCCAGAGGCCCCTCTGCGTGCGCACCAGCCCCACTTTTCCCATCCAACCATAACTCCGGGCAGGGCCCACTTGAGTCCGCAGAGCTTCCTCGTCCCCCAGCGCCTTAGGGAGCTTACCCGTCACCCCTGCGGCTGACAGCACCCTTCTAACTGCGTTCATCTCTTCCTTTTCCTAAACCCCTGGGTGTTAGCCACTCAGTTGTGTCCAGCTCTTTGGACTGGGTTGCCGTCTCCTTTTCCAGGGGATCTTCCCAACCAAGGGACTGAACCCGGGTCTCCAGCATTGAACCTGGCTCTCCAGCACCGCAGGCAGATTCTTTACTGCCTGAGCCTCCAAGAGAGCCCTATACTCTTGAACATTTAAAGATACTGGACCTCTGATCTCTTTCCTGAAATAACCTGGTCTCTGAGGATAAAGGTCATGTCTTCTGTGGCATATTAATGACACTACTGTTAACAGTTCTCATTTCTCAGCTATGATTAGAGTTCATTTTTTGCATCACAAATAGGACATAGAAAAAGTGGGAAGTAAAGACAGTGGGGAGGAGAGACCAGTGATTTTTTTCCTAAAGCAAAGAACACAGGAGGGGGCCAGGGGGTTCAGTTAGATTAGAACTGCCTGAGGCAAGGACAGCAGAGCACAAGTTAACTAAACAGATAAACTGAACAAGACAGAACCCTCGATTACCATCTGGAGACCAGCTCAGGAGCACAAATAAATGGAACAGAAGCAACTCTCAGATGTCTGCGCAAGTTTTGGATAAAGACAGAGGGAGACCCTATAAACCTAGAAATACATGCCACAGAGTATTAAGAATTTACAGCTGCAGAGACCTGATGCTGCAAAGTAGTGATCAGGAACAAGACTCTAACGATCAAACAGAAACGGCACACATTCTTAAGGTGAGAAAATCTCCTGTCGGCTGTCTAAAGTAAATCTCCCCTGGAATACACATGGCTTTGCTATTTTTCTCAGATAATTATCTTGAGATAATCTTCAGACACATCTGTTATTCCAAACCCCTGATATACATAAACTGTAAATAGTTAAATGCAGTTACAGACCAGGTCCCTGAACACGAAGAAAAAAGTCTGACAGACCCAGTGGACATGTATCAGTGATTTTCTCTACGGAACTTCTGGGCATTCACGAAGTCAGAATCTCAAACAGAAGTAAAGAGGCCAGAAATGCAAAAGAGGAGGAAAAGAGCTCCTGTGAAGGCTTCCCAGGTGGCTCAGTGGTAAAGAATCCACTTGCCAGTGCAGGAGAGGTGGGTTCTGTCCCTGGGGTCAGAAAGATCCCCTGGAGGAGGAAATGGCAACCCACTCCAGTATTCTTGCCTGGGAAATTCCACGGACAGAGGAGCCTGGCGGGCTACAGTCCATGGGGTTGCAAAGAGTAGGACACGACTGAGCAACGACACAATAATGAACAGTTTCAGAACCTCAAGGCTCCTCCCCACAGGTCCTGGGTCCCCAGGCTGGGGCAGGTGGGGGGCAGGGGGGCCAGCTTCAGGGGCCACAACCTGTGCGTCTGCAGAGGACCCTCCTGGTTTAATGTCACCACTCTGAACTGAATAATTTTCTCACAAGCAGCCTCGAAGTTCCATTTTATGCTGGGCCCCACAAACCACATCGCCTGTCCCGCTTCAGGGAAAAGACCACTGGCTCCCAAGGAGCCATGATGTGAAATGCATGGAGGTCTGTGTTCTCCTGCTGTGTGGACAGCATTCTATAGTGCCAATTTGTTCATAACGGGCCACCGAATGTGCAAACCAGGGAAAAGGTAAGCACCACCACTGACGAAGATGCTATACAAATTATCTGCTCTAATTTTCAAGATAATCACCACCTAGAAATGACCAAACAATTTCTAATGCCTTCCTGTTACCATAAATGTTGAGAGAGGATAATTTGACCTAGAAACACAGAAAGTAATCAGTATCAAGGAACAGAGGAAACAAAAATCTATCTATTTTTGGAATCACAACCAATAAAAATGGGGTAACATACTATATAAGAAACATATCTCAAACCAACCATAAAAAATTTAATGTAGAATTTCTTAAAAAGAGGTTATCTGGGCTAAACAGTTTCTGCTCCTCAAGAGATGAACAACCCTACTTTTTTGTAGAGTGAAAAGTTTCTCAGGCCCATAACGTCCTTCAGATCGCTCAGTGTTTTCTATTGCACCTTACAGAGTATGGTACTATTTATTATTTAATCAGCATTTTAATGAAAAGCACATCACAAAATCTCCAAAGGATATAAAACAAATCTAGTAATGGAAACATAACCTCGGCATATTCACTCACAATGACACAAAAATGAGTGGAGCAAGGAAAAAGACCTACGTGACCAACATTGCTCCTAAGGACAGGGAAGAAAACTTAAACAGAAGGTCCGGAGCCCTGAATGACACCGCATCAATCCCTTCCAAATTAATGTACACATTCGATACAAATCTGACCAAAATCCAATTAAGACACTTAAAATCTGGCCAAGCGATTATTTTAAATATATCTGAAAGCATAAATGGATGGAAATAACTGACATTTTCAATTAAAGTTTATTGGTAAGAAACGTTACCCTGGGAGAAGGACACATTTTTGTAACAAAATCCACAAGTAAAGCCTGGAGGAACTTCCTGCCTGGTAGAGTCACAGGGAGAGGGGCCCGACCCATAGCAGAGAAGGAGCCCTTGTGGGAAGGCAGGGAACTGCAGGCTGCCTGTGGCCGTGTTCCCAGCCCGGGGATGAGCCCAGGTCTCCCGCATTGCGGGCGGATCCTTTACCAGCTGAGCCACGAGGGAAGCCTGGGTTTACAAAAGGCAGGGAGATCATCAAAAGGGGACAGAGGCGAATGTCCGCCTGGCCTTGCCAAGTGGGTACTCTTTATGTGTGAAAATCTTGGAGGAAACAACAAGAAAAAAAGGACTGATTATATACAATGAACAGTTTTTTAGTGGGACCTTCTCTGGTGGTCCAGTGGCTAAGACTCCACATTCCCAAAGCAGGGAGCCAGGATTTGATCCCTGGTGAGGGATCTAGACCCTACATGCTGCAACTCAAGATTCCTCATGCCGCATTTAAGACCTGCCAAAATAAATAAATATTTAAAAACAACAACACCACCACCACCACTTGGGGCTGGGGGGGAGGGGGGGGTGGGAATCCAAAACAACATGTACAAAATTCAGAAGTCAAAAGAAGACAAAATGTCGAAAATATTTGCAACCAATATAACTCATGTAGGTCTAGCAAACATTTAAAACAGTGGAACCCATCAAACACAAACTGGAAATTCAGTTAGGAAAGAAATATGAAAACCAGCTAGCACTGGCATAGCCCCGTCTCCTGGACACGCCTCACTTCCTTTCTCACCTGACCACTGCAGCTCGAGCGGCTTAGGTGCCCTAAGCAGCCCACCGACAGCTGCTCCAGTAACCGCCAACTCAGCTACAGTCCACAGGCCTTTTAAAACAGTCAATACACATGGCTTTGCTAATTTTCTCAGATAATTATCTTCAGATAATCTTCAGACATGTCTGTTATTCCAAACCCTTGATATACATTCAACGTTCGCAAATTTAAAACAATCAGATGTCATTTTCACCTCTCAAATTACCAAACATTTTTCAAAATAATGCTCGTGATAATAGTGGTATAATCATGGAAAAGGAGACCTAAATGCCCAACAGAAGGAGAAGAGGTCAATAAAGCATGATAAAACCAAACACAGGTTGTCATACAACTTCCCAAAGTCTAATTTTTCAAAGGCTATTTAGTGACAGGGGGAAAAGGCAGGCGCTGCTCCCACAGTGTGGTCTGCAAATATAAACACAGCTCTAGATTTCAAAATGAACCAAAAGAGAACCAAGAGTTGTCCTTGGGTGATTTTTGTTTTTTACAAATGTCGACATATTCAGAATCCTCAAATCCCATAAAAGGAAAAAGCCATTCATTTTTAAATGCATTTCGTAACCACTCAAATAAATGGCACTAGCAGCATACTCTGTTATTTAAGAACTCTTTTCCTCTGCCTCTTCACCATCACTCTCCCTCTCAACACCGATAAAAAGTCTCAACATGCTGTACTGTGCAAAATCTTTTTCCTCCAGCTTCTGAAAATTGATAATAATTAGCTTGATACTAAGATCAAAAAATACACATTCTTTCATACTTTGCACTGCTGAACATGCTCTTTTTCAGGCTCCATTTACACTTCAAAGACACAACTGGACCTCTTCCTGTCTGCTCTTCCACTGGGTGAACTGCACTCGCATCCTGAGACAGCCTACCCTTAGAAAGCTGAAGTCTGGAGACAGGTTTCAGGAGGATTCCTACCTCACCATTCCTCTCTGACTGAACAGTCTGTACCGACAACATGATCCATGCTGAATACTTTTCCTCCTGGGAGTCTGGAATGTGGGTGAGGCTGGCAGAGGGTGCCACGTGGCCAGCCCTAGTAACAGCCCTAGGTGCTGAGGGTCCAACATGCTTCTCAGGCAGACAGCACTCGGCAGGTGGAGTCACGATTCGTGTGTAACTGCACGGCCCTGGGAGGGGTTCCTGGGTTTCCCTGGGCACGTTATGACTTCTGTACTTTTGCAGATGTGGGTAGATGGTTGGCACTGGGTCCCCAAGACCCAGAGGATCTACTGGGAAGACTCATAGGACTCAGGGCATAGCTGTCTTAATGGCTAAGATTTATTACTGCGAGAGGATACAGAGCAAAGTCAGAGAAAAAGAAAAACCGCAAGGGTCTGGAGGAAGGAGGTGTGAGCTGCCAAGGTCTTGCCACTGCCTTCTGCAGACTGCCTCTGCAGCCAGGCCGGGCTGCTCAGCGCCCTGCAATTCTAGGGCCATGAGGATAAAACATTTATCCTTGATGGGGGCACTGTGCTGTCATCCCCTCCCGCAATGACAGAGCTGGAATTGACTAAATATACCACCTGGAACCACAAGTGCATTTCTCAAAAACCTAGAGGACGTCTGGGTTTGTACTCTGGCAGAGGGATGACTCTGATGGCAACGGCGCCCTCTGCTGGTCCGCATCGCGGAACGACAGGCAGAGGAAACATCCAAGAGTGTCGTGTGAAGCCTTATGGGGAAAATGTCCCTTACGGGGAAAACAACAGATGAAAGGCGAATTGAATTGCTCCCATCACAGGCTCCCATTCTCTTTTACTCAGCCTCCTTCGTGTCCTAACAATCATCTCACCTTCTCAGGGTATGCCAGCGTTCTGGCAGAGAAGGGCCCCCACCTGACACCCTTGCGAGCCCACCGCCTTGAAAAGACAGAGTCACACAGGAGAAAGCACACCCTAGAAGCACAACGCTGCAGAGTACAGCATACAGGAGACAGCAGCCAAGTGCTTGAGACCCTGGGCTCCGCAGTCAGCCCGGGGCGCAGCCGGAGGGAGCCCTCCCAGCACAAGCTTCAGCCGCCCCAGCAGTAACCCGGGAGGGGCCACAGTGCCCAGCCCACAGGCTTGCCATGAAGACTAACACAGGCACGAAGCGTGCGGCAGGCACCTGTGACGAGGGCCCGCCCGGGTTCTCTGCCACCCTTGTCCTGTCCTCATCACAATCGAGGGCACAGCTCGGGCATGAGGGACGCACACAGAGCGCAGTCAACAGGACGTGGTGTTCCCTGACAAGGAGGCGCGGGCAGTCCTCTCCTCTGAAGTCCCAGCAGCACCCCCGACACGGACCTCGGCCCAGCCCCTGGAGGAGAGAGACCGTGTCAGGCCGGGAAGGCGGGCCGGGAAGGCGGGACGCGAAGGGCACCCGAGGACCCGGGGCTGGAGCCCTGCAGCACGAGACCAAGCGCTCTGCCAGCCGCCGCCCCGGGCATGCACATGGCGCCCTGGGAACAGGTGCGCACGTTAGCAGCCCCTCCACGGTGCGTATCAAGAAAAGGGATGAGATTTCATTCTCTCTTTTAAATTACAGAATCAAGGCAAGTGGGTGGACGGACAGAGAAACTACTCTGGGCTCAAGGAAAAGCAGACAAAAAGGCAGGTGGGCTGTTTCCGGGCAGAGCAAATTCAAGCCCAGAATAGGTCATTCTTTAGATCACCTTTCAATTCCTTCCAACCTCGAGAGCCCAAGATTCTGGGCATAAAGGGAGCCGGGGGGAAAAAATAAAGGAAAGAAAACCTGAAAGTTGAACAATCTAAGCAGTCAACTCAAAAAGC
Source organism: Capricornis sumatraensis (assembly GCF_032405125.1). Taxonomy (NCBI): domain Eukaryota; kingdom Metazoa; phylum Chordata; class Mammalia; order Artiodactyla; family Bovidae; genus Capricornis; species Capricornis sumatraensis. The sequence continues at coordinate 6,858,883 of NC_091089.1, read as the reverse complement.
TAGGAAAAGATCAAAATAAAGCCCCAAATAGATGATTTCTAGGAAATTATGTAAATCTTAAACTGATTCAGTTAAAAGTAGAAAACTTTCTTATGACTGAAAATGAAACAAATTTAAAACATAAAAAACTGAAAACTATAGTTTGAGTTTAAATGGAAAATACTAAAAACCAAATAACTGAAACTAGTATTTTTAAAATAAGCACATATATGAGAAGAGGAGCTTGTCTTAGGGACTCTAGGATGTTAACCTTCCCACAGAAGATGTATTAATGAAATTTACTATGTTAATAGTGTAAAGGAGAAGAAATCATACCATCAATAGTTGCCCAAATGTATTTCATAACATTTAATAATTATTCCTGATTTTTGTAAAAAATCCAACAAATCCAGGAATAGAAAGACACTCAACTTAAGAACTGTACTTAGTGACAACATATTTTATTAACTTAATTCCCCATTAAGTTGGAAACACTCTCACAAAGGGGAATTTGCCAGTATCTTTCAATATTATATTTGCAATTCTATTTCTAAGAAAGTCTCCCAAAGACAAGCTGACAAGACATGATATGTGAACAAGGCTATTCACTTTACATTCACTAAACCACTAACAGCAAAGGCTGGAAACCACAAGAAAAGACATTAACAAGTCAAAGTCGCTCAGTCATGTCCGATTCTTTGCATGGGCTTATACAGTCCATGGGATTCTCCAGGCCAGAATCTGGAGTGGGTAGCCCTTCCCTTCTCCAGGGGATCTTTCCAACCCAGGGATAGGACCCAGGTCTCCCGCATTGCAGGCAGATTCTTTACCCACTGAGCTACAAGGGAAGCCCAAGAATACTGGAGTGGGTAGCCTAACCCTTTTCCAGCGGATCTTCCTGACCCAGGAATTGAACCAGGTCTCCTGCATTGCAGGCGGATTCTTTACCAACTGAGCTATTGGGGAAGGAGGAAAAGAGAAAGACCTGTATCTTATTTTAAAAACTAATCTTCAGAATAAATTATTAATTGGAAAAAATGAAGGAACTTCAAAGGGAGTCTAGTATGTCATATTTTAAAAATTGGGAGAAATATGAATATATTAATATATATCATTATGTATTCAAAATGAAACATTGAAAGAACAAACTTCGGACTAATATGAAGGATTACCTTTGGAGGGAGGGAAAGAACAGAAGTGAAGAGACAGGGCAGAAGTAAACGTCTCTGAGCTACATTGCTTTACAACTTCAACTTTGGACCATATAAATGTGGTATGTAATTTCTTAATGTAAAAACAGAAGCAAAGCAATCCTGAAAAATAAAAAGTCAACTGAAACAAATCACCCTAATCATTTATCAAGGTGATAGCAAACCACACAGAGCAGAATTATTTTAGGTGACTTAACTTTTTCTAAGGTGATATACATATCTTAAGCACATAAAAAGCCACAAGGAAAATCTTAAAGTAACATGTGATGTGTGCTTAGTCACTCAGTCATGTCCAACTCTTGCGACGTCATAGACTGTAACCTGCCAGGCTCCTCTTGTCTGTGGAATTACTCCAGGCAAGAACACTGGAGTGGGCACCATTTCCTTCCCCAGGAATCAAACCCCCACCCAGGAATCAAACCCAGGTCTCTGGCATTGCAGGCAGATTCTTTACTGGCTGAGCTAAAAGGAAAGCCCTAACATGCAATAGGTTATTACTAATATCAGTATTCAGGGGGGGTTGAAATTTTATATATTTTGATGTTGTTTGGAACAGAGACTTTCAGCATAGGAAAAGAAATATAAGTATATAAAAATGATAGGTGAATTAAAAACCCCAAGATCTTTGATTTAAATGAATGCATAATTTATTTCTACATATTATAAAGTCAACAAACCTCATAGCTCTGCCCAGTGAAAACCATAGAAGAGATGAAAACCCAAGAGCAACAGGCGTCCTTAGGATATAGATTATGATCTCTAAATGCCACAGTCTATAGTGAGAAATAAAAGGAAACAGAGGTCCTGGGGAAATGGCCAAGTCCAGGTCTGGGTGGGAAACAGACAACATGAGCTTGGAGCATCTCATCCTGTTGGAACACAAGCAAGTTACCAAAGGGGAAGAATCGTGTCAGATGAACAGAAGCAGACGCCCCATGACAGGACAGTCTGAACATCACAGTAATAATAAAAAGAATGGCTTCCAATGGACTAAAATAACCTCTGTTTTTTCAATCCATGAATTAACAATAATACCTCACTTGAGAAGGAAATGGCAACCCACTCCAGTATTCTTACCTGGAACATTCCATGGACAGAGGAGCATGGTGGGCTCCAGTCCATGGGGTCACAAAGAGTCAGACAGGACTGAGCAACTGAGCGCAGAAAACTTATAAGTCATCTTCAAAGACTATTACAGCATAAATTAATACGCTGTATGTAAATCAAGAAAGAATCAAGCATGTATCATGCCTTTCCTGTATTATTTATATTTCATGGTAACTTAATAATTGACAAAAAAAAAACCCATTCTTTATCAAATGCTAATAATAGATGAAGAAGGAATGATATAATTAAGGAATCACCGTTTTATAATCTCTAATAAAACGATGGACCAGGCTTCCCTGGTGGCTTGGTCAGTAAAGAATCTGCCTGCAATGCAGGAGACTTACATGCAGGGCAGAAGACCAGGTTCAGTCCCTGGGTGGGGAAGATCCCCTGGAAAAGGAAATGGCAACCCACTCCAGTATTCTTGCCTGGAAAATCCCATGGACAAAGGAGCCTGGTGGGCTACAGTCCACAGGGTCGCAAGAATGGGACATGACTTAGTGACTAAACCACCAGTAAAACAATGGATTTAAGTACTCATCATCTGGTAAACATTCATGGAGAAATTTACAACGGAAGAAGCGGGCTTGGTCTTCTGTTGATGAACCCACCCACCAATGAACCCACTCATCAATCTTTATATTTACACAGATAACTTGAAAGACACAAAATACCAAAGCTCACACAAGAAGAAAACAGATAACCTAAACAAGCCCTACAGCTATAAAGGAAACTGACAATGTAGCTAAAAACCTTCCCACAAAGCAAGCTCCAGGCCTTGATGACTTCAAAGGTGAATTCCACCAACCACTTAAGAAAAAACTACTGCCAATTCTATCCAAAACCCTCCAAAAAATTCAAGAGTTGGGAATATTTCCCAACTCATTCTATGAGATCAGCAGTGACCTGAGACCAAAACCACACAAAGATATTTAAAAAAGAGTTGGAAGATACAGCAAAAGTAACAGAGGAGACGGTTACTAACAATCTTAAGAAATGTGCAAAATTTGTATGAAGAAAATTCTGATACATTCCAAAAAGACAGAAAAGTATGTTTGAACAAACTGAAAGACATTCCATACTTGGGGGAGAGGGGACAAATAAACAACAAAGATGTCAACTCACCCTAGGTTAACATATACATTCTTCATAATTGTAATAAAAGTGCCAACACGCAGAGAAAAACCTAGAAATCGTCTTAGGACAAATGCAAAGATGACTCAGAGAAGAAGGAAGGTGTATGAACAGGCAGAGAAGCCGACCTGAAGTCAATCCCACTGACCAAACTGGGGACAATTTTAGCTTTACAAAGAATAACGTCTGTAACTGATTATAAATTATTGAGTACTTAATAACCCAAGAGTCCAAAGTGACACTAAACAAGAAAGACAGGAGTGCCCTCAAAGCTGTTTCTACCATGGCCGGTGATAAATATATCAATTTCGTAATCTGCAAATTGGTGGTTAAAAGAGAAAGGATTAAAGCATTTACCCTGCCATTACAGGAAGTCACCCAGCTGATGAGGGAAAACGTTCTCTACAAGAGCTCAGCTAATAACTGCAGACAGAATGACGCAATTTTAAAATCACTGTTTTCTAAACTCCAAAAAGATGATGTAGGCAGGGAGTATTGCTAACATGCTGCTAAGTTGCTTCAGTCGCGTCCAACTCTTGGTGACCCCATGGACTGCAGTCCACCAGGCTTCTCTGTCCATGGGATTTTCCAGCCAAGAATCCTGGGAGGGGTTGCCGTTCCCTCCTTCAGGGGATCTTCCTGACTCAGGGATCAAACCCAAGCCTCTCATCTCCTGCACTGGGGGGTGGATTCTTAGCCACTAGCGCCACCTGGGACGCTAGTGGGACTCCAGGCAGGGAGTATTAATGGATGTCAAATCCATCAGGTGGAAGAATCTGGGGGAACAGGACATTCAGAAATGAAATATATAATTTTCCCCTATAAAATATTCTTACAACCAGTGTGAAACTTGAGTCTATGCAAGTCTGTACACCGAAGTTCAAGTTTACAGCATACAAGGACCGACACCAGGTGGGAACAGTCAGAACCAGGGCAGGCGCCTGCATCACCCCCACCCCCGGGTGGCGGCCTCTGCCTCCCGCTCACCGCTGTCTGGGCTCCTCTGCCTTCACCCTGGGCACACCCCACACTGGGCCTGTGGGGGCAACCGCCACATTCACCATACTCCTTTGAGAAGGAAGAAGTCGGGGTGAGAGAAGGGGCACGTGGTGGGGCAAAGCACCAGGTACCAGTGGAAAGGGTAAGCGGAGAATATTCCAGAAGGTAGAGAAGGGGGATGTGATAATGGAGCCAGAGCCAGCAACTGCGAGCGGGGCTGGCCCAGAAGCCCCACAGCCTGTGATAAGGGGTCTGCGGGGGGAGAGGGCACGCAGGGCCAGGACAGACACGGGTACTGGTCACTCGGCAGGCCTTCCTTAACTCGGGTATAAGAAGCGGTCCCCGTGCCTCTCCAGACTTTGAATTTCACACTGAAACAAACACTCAAACTCAGGGAGCTTCACCTTTGCTGGCGGAGAGATTGAGAAAGGAGCCGCAGAGGCAGGACACGCCCCCACTGTGCATGTCCACGTGGAGCCTGTAGCCGTGCAGTCCACGCTCGGGGCTGTCATCCGAGACGGGTGTGTGCGGAGGCAGCTCGTAGGGGCTGAGGAGCAAAACACACACACGTGCGAATCTGTTAGCCTCAGAGGCAAGACGCTCTGACGGGACTCCCCAGAAAATGAACACCCCTTCAAGACAGCAGCTGCCCCCAGCCCTCTGTGGATTCCTGATAGGGTTCAATACCACTGGCTCAGAAGAAGGGCATGTTCCTTTTCCCTACTTCTATACAAACAGGCAAAAACATGTGTTCCCTGGGCACCCCCGGACCACCACGACAGAACATGGCTGGGACCCGCCCTGGACAGCAGCTCTGCTTCAGGTGGTCTCAGCATTCAGAGGGTGAATGCGCGGCAGGAAGACGCACCGGACAACAGACCAGCAGCTCAGGGACCGCCAGGAGGAGACCCAGAGCTACGATGAAGGAGGCTTCATCCAGGAAGAAACACGTCAGCAGCTAACGCACCCAACGGAGAAGCACGCAGGAGCTTTCCAGGTCGGTATGTGGGTGCCTTGGCCCCGGGGGGTGAGAGAAGTGGAGAAATGGAAAGCACCTGAGGTCCATTAACAGGCGTGCTGTCCCAACCAAGCACAGCACACGCCTGGAGCTCAGACCCCAGGGGCCACGTCGGCCTGCTGTCACGATACGAGCAAGCAGAGCAGCGCCAAGAGCGTGCAGCGTCTCAGTGTGCTCGAACCTCGTCACTGCGAGGCACTGCCCTGATCTACAGGCTGCGTCCCGCAAGGCGCGCCAGCCTGAGCCCTAACGAGCGCAGCGGAGGCTACTCGCAGGTAACCCCGTGACTGTCGGCAACAGCTGCGTCATTATGCCGTCGGCTTGTGGCTACTGATTAAAAACACGGTATCTTTGAAGCTATTCTTGGAACGTTAGGACGTTTTCACCTCAGACTCCCTTACGCTGACTGTACAAAACTGCACACACCGCACAGCGATACGTACACAGCAGGCGACCCCAGCATGCTCCTCTCCACGAGGTGGTGGAGATGCAGGTTTGCCATAACGAATGCCAGCTCCTCCTCCCTCTGCAAAGGCAATTAAAAGAAGACATGCGTCGGCAGAGATATTTTCACTGTTCACAGGATCGCTGTTTCTGATCGCAGCACATGCATCACAGAGAGATGTGGTTTCTTACCATCTAAGACCCCGCGGCGCTAACTCACCATCACTGCCTGATAAGACTTAAGACGTCACAGTGACGGCAGGACCACAAGGCACCCAAGACACACAGTGCGTGGAACCAGAAGCATTAACACCCTAGCACTCGTGAAACATCAGAGTGCCCTGTGACATATGCTGACTGTGAGAATATACAGTTCATTCCAGGTTGTTTCAAAGGCTTTTCAGAGATGAAGAGGACGCCGGTGAGACCCACCATGGGGTCAGCCAGAGTCCTGGCGTCTGTGCGGCCAGCCCAGGTGGACAACTCACGAGCCCGAACAAGCCGCGTGCGTCCTGGTCCACAGTCGCCGTGTGCGGAGGGAGGGTGGGAGGAAGAGCAGAGGCCACGGCAGGACGAGGCAAGTGGTCTGGAGTCTGGCGTGGGGCCCGGACGCTGCCTCGCCATCGTGAACACGTGTGAACTGTTCCACAAGCAGCTTGTTCACAGGCCGCAGCCACAGAGGCGAGCCGGCCAGGCCCCGTGGGGAGCAGGACACTGTCGCCCCTCGCTGCCACTACCGCCCAGGGGATGAGAAGGAGCTGGTAGACTGGAAACCACCCCAGGGAGAGGATACGCCTGGGGGGCTGCTCCCCCGTCATGAGCAGAGACACCGGTGAGCACCCGGGGTGAAATGGGCAGGAAGAAGCTTCCGCAGAGGAAGGGTGCGAAGGAGCGGCAGGCGGCAGTGTGGACTAGCTTGAGGGGAAAGGACGTCCTGGGAAATCACAGGGTGACGGGAACCCAGCACACGGGCAGGAAGGGCTCATGCCGTGGGTGCGGGCAGCAGCGGGACCCCGGGTGGAAATGTGGAGTCGTGAGGGGGCAGCAGGAACCGCACCCTCCGCCCCACGTGCGACGGCAGCGACGTGGGTATTGACGGGGGGCTGCAGGGTGGGTGTGTGCTGGGCTCACCTTCCAGAGCCCCACCACCAGGCCGGGGGGCAGGCAGAAGACCCGCATCAGCCTGTCGCCGCCCACTGCGCTGGACTCGGTCAGCTGGCTCAGCTGGTACTTGGTGATCAGAGAATGCCATCGGGGTCTTTGAACGTCATGCCAAAGAAAGCAGAGAGGAACATGAGCATTGGCTGGCCCGTGCTGCCGACGCTCTTCAGTGCATCTAGAAAGACTTCTAGGAACCTCTAATCATGCACAGGAAGCTCCTAGGGAGAGACAACCTGCATAAATAAAAGGCAAACCAGGTAAGCCCAGCATTCTCCCCAGCCCCTGCCCTCGCTGCAGTGAGCAGCAGCATCACCCAGGGGTGAGGGGAAGGGCCGTCCTCACAAGCCTGGACACCATCGCCACCAGGAGCAGAGCCTCAAAGTACGGCCCTCAGTAACGCAGATGAAATCCCTTGCTGCTGCTGCTGCTGCTAAGTCGCTTCAGTCGTGTCCAACTCTGTGCAACCCCATAGACGGGAGCCCACCAGGCTCCCCTGTCCCTGGGATTCTCCAGGCAAGAACACTGGAGTGGGTTGCCATTTCCTTCTCCCTTAAATGGCAAAAAAGGAGCAGTCCACTGGGCTACCTGAAAGCAGAGTCACCTCTTCAAGTTATTATCAAGAACAACTCAGAAATACTGGAAATTGTTAATGTCAGAAAATAGATTTAAACCAAAATCACAAGGGTTTTCATGAACGAGATGCAGCGTGAACTGTTAGGATTGAGAGTCTGAGAGTAAGTAACTCCCACGTGCAGAACACAGCTCTGACACACAGATCAACAGAAGGAAACCACGCTATCCGCTCCACCGCAGCGGACGGAGGTGTCTGTCCTTCCCGGAGGCAATCCGGGAAACTGGGAGGGAGAGGAGCGCTCACTGGCTGGTTGACACAGCTCAGCTGCCATCAGAGGGAACTCTCTAAGGAGCGGGGGGCCCTCCAGCACCTAAGGCACACGCCAGCTGGTGACAGGTGTTCAGATGTTCGTTAGGCAGAAGCATGTAAAAGTCAGGGTGTTCCACTGTGCACTCTTTGAAAGCAGAGGGGCTGTAAGCATGGAAACCAGACCCACCCATGGCTACCTGACCACCTGAGCCCCTCACCCGGCTTCTTGCACTAAGAACCACACAGGTTAGGTGAGCGTGGGTGTGAGGCAGCGATCTAAAAACACACCCCAAGGGCGAATACCCTGGCAGCAGCTGAACCCCAGGCTGGGGACCGAGTGTAGAGTTAGGAGAACCAGAGCTGAACGCTTAGCTCCAACCCTGCACACGTCTCAGCGTGACTTCACCTGTGTCTGGGGAGACAGCCCCCGCCTTGGAGGGAGGGCGGGCGGGGGACGACAGGAGAGCTCCTCCCTGGAGCACTAGGCACCGCGAGGAGCTCCGGGGAGGCAGCCACTGCGATGACGTCGCCAAAGTGGATGCAAGTGGGCGGGGCTGGGAAAACACCCCGAAAGGAGCCTGACGCCCCAGCCCTCAGACCACAGCTCCAGACCGGTTTGATGAACACCACAGAGGCCATCCCAGTCCCCACTGGCCTTGGCCTTACAATTCACCCTGACGCAGAAACTAAGGCTGCCGGTGACCCGACATTTCTCCGGAATCCGGGAGGCAGAGCATCCCCGGTGACACAGCCAGCACAACACTAAGGAAGGCTTTCATTGGTTAAAAACAAAGTCCTCATGGAGGACACAAAATAAAAATCACCGTGTCTCTCCTTTGCCGTCACGCAGATGCATACGAGGGTTTGTATATCTTCACCATAGATGCATCTGCTCACAAACCTGGAATAAAAGTGTCGACCAACACAGATTCCTGAGAAGCACTTTCAGAGTTTGTTCACCACCGCTGATCAAATAAATGCTGGCTGAAGTTCAGTGAGTTTTAATGGAAATAAATTACATTAAATGAATTTTCACAGTGAGTTCTAGCTTTCTGTCACTGTGCATCCTGACTTGGATGACAATTTCAGGAACATAGTATCTTTGAGTGAGTTTACAATTCAACACCATCCATTTATGAACATTCATGAGCATTTTACTTTGATGCAAACTGTTCTGTCCTCATCCCTATAAACATAATCTCATGATGTGCCAGTAAGGTACTGTTCAGTCACGCTGGCACAGAGGCTGCAGACTCACTCTCTGAAAACAATTTCATGGTGCATAAAACCTAAACACTGGAGAAGGGAAATCTGGGGTCCACCATGATACCAGGTAGAATTTCAAGAGTCACGCAGATAAAGATACCATTCCAAAAAAGTAGCTGTTCCCAAAATATCTTTGGTTAATATAGCCAGGGGAAGCGATGCCAATGTTTTCCTTCACAGTAGTAAGCATATTTTCGGAATACAATAAAACCTGGACCCACTAGCACTAGGAATATGACACCCCTATTCACAGCATGACAGCCGGACCAGTGATCACGGGAAGAGCCCTCAGACAGCCAGCGCCAGAGGCCGACAGAGACAAGCGGCTCGGCTACAAACTGCAGTCGTCTCTGTAGTCAAGGCCACCGGGAAAGAAGGCAGTTCTACTGAGCAGAAGGCAGACGCTGCAGTGAGACCTCAACACCTTCCTCGGCAGGGGCTGGGAGAGCCCGTGGTGGGCCTGCAGCTCGAAGGGCGGTGAGAACAGTGCACTGCGAGGTCAGAGGGGCTGGGGGTGGGAGAGGAAGCGGCGCCAGACAAGGCAGCCGCCACCTCTGCACTTACACACGCACAGCCAGGAGCTCAGGAGGCCACACGTGACAAAATCCAGCTTAGAAAAGTCAGCACAACCGAGTTCTTAGGAAAACCAAAACCCGAAGAATGAGTGTGAACCCAGGGCACAGCCATCTCACTACGGAATAATAATAAGGACTCAATAAGCACCAGCAATAAGACACATAAGACCCGACGTATGTGCAGCAGTAAGACCCGATGTGCGCACTGGACGGTGAAAACCTGTGGTTTCACAGCAGCCATGCGCACTAAACACTACATCACAACCACCCTCACCCCATTTCACAGATGAGAATGTGGAGGCGCGGTCTGCAAGCCGCGTCCCTGGGTGGGAAGATCCCCTGGAGAAAGAAAAGGCAACCCACTCCAGGATTCTTGCCCAGAACACCCCACAGACAGAGGAGCCTGGCGAACCTACAGTCCATGGGACGCAGAGTCGGACTCGACTGAGCAACTAAACAACAACGAGCTTATCGACGCGATAAGCCCCTTCTTTTCCTATTCGACAGCAATCCAGAATGAAAGAGAAGGCTTGGACATGCAATCAAATCAAAATATACCACTGTTATTTTTGAATGATGAAAGGCAGGCCAAGTGTCATTCCACATGACACAGCCTCATGCAGCGGCACGCACCTGGTCCTACTGGGGGCTCTGGACTTGCCCATGAACACCGGCGTCACCCCACACAGGTCCAAGGTGGACAGCGTGGCCAGAGGCGGCCAGTCCTTGCCGTACCACGCGACGGTGACCGAGGAGTCATTGACGGAGAGGTCGGCGTGCTCCATGGTGTACTCTCGCCCATCAGCTCCTCTCAGGATGATCACCCAGCCGAGGCCAGACACTCTGAAGATGGAAGAGCGAGCGAGAAGGTCTGTCTCGTGGCAAAAAGTAAAAACGCAGGCTGCCACCTGTCATCTCTAAAGCACCTGGAACCCTAAAAGCCCAAGCTCCTAGCACACACCTAAGGCGCGTTTCCAGGCCATGGCAGCTCTCTCTTGGGACCTGTCCCCTCACCTCACAAACCCCCGTGGAACTGCTGCTCTGTGCCAGGAACCAGCAACACACAGATGAAGACGGCCAAGGCTCTGCCGCTCAGCAGGGCCTTGAATCTCCCGCTTCATCAGAGCCGACTACCAGGCCTCATAAAACCTTTGGACCATATATATGGGGTGGGAAAATACCATTCATTTTATAGATACACAAAACCAGAAAACATCCAACAGTCCCTCCCCATGTAAACCACACATAGAACCTGTATACACAGTACTCGGGGCTCAGGCCATCCTTCTTTGCTAACGCGAGGCCTACCTAAGGGCCTCCTTGGTCTTCACCGGGAGGCCTGTGTTGGGGTGCAGAGGTTTGAGAACCTGCGCTAGAGCCGCCTTTACAGAGGCTATCTGTTTTGTAAGATACTCCTTCTTCCAATATCCAGCTTCTTTATCCCCCGCTGACAGTAAGTTCATGGACAAGTCCATCTTCTCTGCCGGGTCAACTCTCCAATGAGATCTTTTAGGTGAAAAGGCAGCTGAGTAGAGTCTGATCCAAATAAAACTGGGGGAGGAGAGGAAACAAACGTATTAACGAAGAGACACTGCCATGCACCTGCCACGAGTGTCAAAGGAACACGCAGCAACTGGTCACGTGATTTAACAGCTAGTCAAGTAACTGTTGTCCAGTTATTTCCATGACCAAGTCAAGCTAAACGGTTCACAGCTGTTCAAGTGTCAACACGAAGGTCAGAGTTTTAGACTCACCAGCCCTAGAGACACACACTAACGGGAAATGCATGCTTCCCAGGGCCGAGGCAAACGAGCCATCTCATGTTATCCTGGTGTTATCCCAAGCAAGAGCTGCCTTCTCACACCAATAATTGAAAAGGTCTAACATAGGAGAAAGCAAGAAGGGTACGCAATGTGGCTTCCTAGCTTTTACACATGCGTGTCTTTGAAAAGATCAGAATGCAGTTTTATGCATACATACATATGTACACACACACACAGAGAAACGCTGATGGTGACTGACATGTATTCTAATGTTTTAACAATGAACATGGACTGCTTGCACAACAAGGAAAAACTGAAGACGGCTAGTAACACCTAACAACAGCTAACATTTCGGAGCACTAGCCCTGAGCACGCTTCAGCACTTCTCAGGCACGCACTCACTTCACCCTGCCAGCAAACCCAGGAGGTGGCGGCTATGACTGTCCCCTCTGCACGGACCATGTGACTGAGGCCCAGCTGCAAGGTGCCAGGCCCAGGTCTGCTGATAGAACCGCCACTGAGTCCTCACAGCCTCAACCCCTGCCTGTCCTTGACTCTCAGCAGCATGGACACATGGGCTCCAACAATCATATCCACACCCAGAGCGCCCACCAGCTGGGGCGCTGGAATTCCAACGCCACTCTGACCCAGAGGAGGCAAAGGGCAGGGGGTCACAGGAGTAGAGCAGCGAAAGGGGCTGAGCTGGGGGCTCCCCTCGCCAAAACTCTCCATCAGGAAGGAAAGGCATTCCAGAGGGAAACTAAGGCAGGAGTTAACATAGGGTTTCCTAGTGTGAAGGGCAAAATTTACATAATTAATTATTGACTAATTCCTGTCTCCGCGTTTCTATTGAATGCAAAAAAGGATGATCTGCAGGAGGCCTGGGAGGCAAGACTTCTGGAGGGGAAGGTCTGGAGGGGTCAGCCTTTTCAGACAGCACAGTTGGAGGGATCCTCCAACACTCTCCATGCAGGACTTCCCAGCAAACGAGCCAGGAGTCAGACCCCTGCCCACTACCAACATCGCTTTCTAGTATGAGTTTTTCTAGTCATTTCTCCCCTCACAAAATCATTTCACTCCAAGGCTTATTCATGTTTCAGCTCAAAATTTTACAGGCTTTTGTACATGGACTAACAGATGCAAAATAATGATCAGTTGAGAACATCCAGGTAATCTGAGCTCTTTCACCAAAATCCCTTGAGAAGATGCTTGCTTCTGAAAACTCCCTTTGCATAAATGCTTGTCCATGCTTTCTTCTGATTTACTCAGTCATTCCACTTCAGTGTTTTTCTACTTCAGCAAGATCTCCACTGAACCCCAAACTTCCCACCTCCGCACCACAGGAACTGCGGCTCGCTCTATTTTCCACAAGCTCCAGCGCTCACAAACTACAGAACACGGCCCGGAGACGGGTGTGAGGGGCAGGGCAGTGATGTCACACCCTTGGCTGGCCACAGGTACCACCCTACACTTTCACACACATTATCTCACTTAATTCACCATCGGTAGAGCCTCAAGAGAATAAAAAACATCCTACACAATTAAAATATTCAATATTACATATATTGTTCCACTTCATTATCTATAAAACACAAAGGTCAAGCTTAAGAGGCTTTTAGACAGTCCCTAAACCCAAAAACACTCATTTCTTGATCACAAAATGCCCAACCTGGTTAAAAAGCTAGAGCGGACTGAAGGGCAAGAGCTATCTGACTATGAGCCATGCACAGGAAGAATTCCATCAGGTTGGTCAGAAAATGGGGCCAATTTAACGTTCTGATAAACAGTGTTTCCCAGAGGACTGGAGAGAGCCAGGTTCAGCCCGATCCAGGCTTCCCTGTGACCCCCCACCACTACCGCAGAGCCAAGGGCTCATGCCGAGGGCTGCCCCATGCAGGAGGGGGGGACCCCACCCTCGTGACGCATCTCCCCGTAAGTCAACAGTGTAACTCGCCACGGGACGGCTCCTGTCCTCTCTTCAAACAAGGCTCATAAAGTACCAACTTCTCAGGAACATTCATGGTTTACCTGTTCAGCTGTTAACACGAAGTTGTTTTATGAAGTCTGGCTGTGAAATCAAGACTGTAACTCTTACGAATACAATTCAACTTATCCCACTAAGACTCTCCTCCATAAAAGAGAACAAACACGAGGGTAACTTCAGAAGAAGCTCAGATGTTTACAGCACAACCACTTCCAAGAAAGTGGGGTGGACAGATAACCGACAATAGAAGTGCAAGAATCTAACCACAGCTGAGGCTCCCAGTCTGCTGAGAGCCCAGGGCCTGCACCCCGTGGGCCTTGGACTGAGGGGACAAAGCCTAAGAAACTTACGGCTTAGCAGTTTATCTGAATAGTCTCAGTTCTGTCCTTGAATTAAGTAAGAACTCCCAAGAAGCTACAGTTCTGGTCATTTAGTCAACCCCCTCCTTGAAAAACGCCTCACTGCTCTTTGCTTCAGTGAATGTCTTCATCTCTGAGGGTCACTAGGGGAGAGACACACAAAACTTGCTTTCCATTCATTCTCGAACTATCTCAGGAGCTGACACTATGCATATATACTGACACAGACACGTATTTTCTCATACAGGAAATATCTTTTTAAAGTTAATAGATAAGAAAACCACCCTGACCAACCAGAGAATGGCATATGTCCCCTTCTTATTATGAGAACGTGGCTGGAGAGATTTTTAACATAGATTCTAGAACACAGAATTTAAATCTGCAGAAATGTATACCAGGGGTCCGATACTTTTTTCACCTTCCCCGCTGGCTCTGATGCAGCTGTTGCAGATCCCGCACTGAGAAGCGCTGTGCAGCTGTGTCTACATACCACAGCCCTGCCCCCTCCCTCTCCGCCCCCTCACCGAGTAAACCACCCCTGAAATCCGCATTCCCCTCCATCATGCTCTCTGCGCTGGTTGACACAGGGCTTCTGCGTGGGACCAACACCCATCTGACCCTTCTGATGTTGAAAACAGAGGGGTGTCACAGCTAAGACCCCACAACGCTCGCCAGAAGCTGGGGGGAGCCCACGTCTCACCCTCGAGACAACATTCTGAGCCGCCAACAGAGATCATAGCGACAGCACAGAAGAAGGGGTTTCACCCCTCTTCCCACGGACCCCCCACCAGCCCGGGGGCTCTGCGGGCCTCCTCTCCGGGGCAGAGGCTCCCTGGGCACACTCTGTCCTCCCCGCCCTCCCCTCACACCCCTGCACCAAGCACGTCCCACGGCAGCCAGGTTTTCTTCCTGCGGGGTCTGCTCCACAAGGCCCAGCGGGGCAGGTCAGGGCAGGTTCCATGCCAGCGCCGCGGGCTGCGGGGGAAGCCTGCCCACCTCTGGGGGACAGCGAGTCCTCCCAGAAAACAGACCTGAGGGCACTTTCTCCAACAGCTTCATCGAGAACAAGCGTGACCTTTTCCAGTTCATGCAAAGACTATCCCTTTCCTAAAACGCGGAAGGGCAAACCATTGAAAACTTCACCTGGGAGACATATGTCTGAAACCACTCTCGAAATTCTTCTACATTCTCAAAAATGGCTCAGAAGCTCTCTCTAGTTTTCACAACTTCCATCAAAATGCCACTGGACCCAACAGCAACGTGCAGTCTCCTTACTTGTCGTTGGCCAGGTGATAGAAGCGCCTGCTCACGCACCCGGCGCACAGCAGGGCCGCCGCATCCAGGTAGGACAGGATCTTCAGCAGGACCTCTGAGGGCAAACTGAGGGGCAGAGGGGAGGAGAGGAGTCAGAGCAGCTTCCAGAAAACACCTGGCCGTTCACCTCCCAACACAAGCAGCCCTTTCTGTGCAAGAGTCCCGGGGCTCCCATCTCAGCTCTGCCGGCGTCTCTCCCTCTGCCCTCCTTGGGAAGGAGGGACGCGGGCAGAGAAGTGAACGAGGCAATGTCAGAAAGCAAACGGTGAGCACCTACGAGCATAAAGCCCCACAGGGAGAACAAGGCCCGCCCCTCCCCTGGGCCTGTGGGCTCCCTCCCTCGCCCCCACCCCCAGCACCCCGCTCCGGCAGCAGGTGCAGGCCCCCAGCCCACTGCGCTGCCCCTCTCTGGAGGCTCTCCTCCAGGCCCTTTCGTCTCTGTGTTCAGTTCTCAGCTTAAATGTCAGCTCCTCAAGAGAAGTCTTGCCTGACCATCCCGCCCTACTAATCTGGATTAAAGAGTCCATTTGCTTTCTGGACAGCACGTACCCCAATTTATAACCCACTCCTTGTTTCAATCTGGGTCCTCCACAGGACTGGAAGCCTCATGAGAACACATGTGAGTGGCTCACCAACTGCCTCCTTCCCCAAGCAGAGCGTTTGGTTCAGAGAAGGCCCTCTGGTATCCATGGACAGATCAGCTAAAGCGATATTTGTTCTAGTTCTCCTATCAGATTATTGTATGACAGAGTCTATTCCCAGAGAAGAGTGAGAAGACAACTCTTGAGAGTGCCTTGGATGGCAAGATGAAACCAGTTAATCCTAAAGGAAATCAATCCTGAATTGGAAGGACTGATGCTGAAGCTCCAATACTTTGGCTGCCTAATGCAAAGAGCCTACTCATTGGAAAAGACCCTGATGCTGGGAAAGATTGAAGGCAGAAGGAGAAGGGGATGGCAGAGGATGAGATGGTTGGATGGCATCACCGACTCAGTGGACATGAGTCTGAGCAAATTCCAGGAGATAGTGAAGGACATGGAGACTGGCGAGCTGCAGTTCATGGGATCGCAAAGAATCAGACACGACTGAGCGAATGAACAACAAAATCCCCAGAGTGTATGGTTTAAAGTTTAAATCCACGTCCTTAGTTAAATCTTTCTTTTTTGGCTTTTCTTCTTTTTAAAAACATAGTGCAAGTATGGACACTGTTACCTGAGCAAGTTACGACGTGGTATTAAACGTTCAAAACTTGAACTCAGGTTTTCTGTGCGAATCTGCGTTCTGCAGCACGTGGACTAGGTGAGCCCGCTCCCCGCCCTGCAAGACGCCCCCGGTGGTGCCGACTTTCCAGGACTGCACACAACATTGAGCGCACAGCTGCTGCTCCAGAGACGTTAGTACGGTACTAAGCCACAGGCATTTCAGCATCAATTTCAAATAGCAAGTATTTTTATCAGTTTCTACAAATCTTGTTGTTGAGGGTCACAGAACGGAACCTGACATGACAGAAAAGGGTTCCCCAAATCCTGAAAGCCAAGTAAGTCAGAGACCTCCTGAGCTCTCCAAAGGACACACTTTAATCTTCTCTCTCTTTTTCCAAGGGTCTTTATCAAGTAGAAAGTGAATAATTGTGAAGAACATTTTTCAAAAAGGAAAATTAAATGCACTTGTCACTTTTACACGTTCGGCTTCATGAAACTCGTCTGATGATCACAGTGACAGGCTGTGATGACTCACAACCAGCTCTCCACGCTGTACCTTCTCCCCACACACGTCTATTCTTAGAGAGCTCAAAATAGCAACCTGGTGTATCCGGCACTAAACTTTCTCTAATAACGCCGCCCCTGCAGCCCTGAGCTGCGGCAGAGCACCTCGCCCCTTACCTGTCCAGAGACGCAGAGCAGCCTGCGCTGGGCCTTCTGCAGACCTTGTCCTGCTGGGCACGGTGACTCAGGGCAGCGGGGCCTGAGGGCAACATGGCGCCTGGCCTCGTTCTGAAAGCACACGGGGAAAATACTAATTACAAAGGCAAACTGTCCATTCCCCTCTGCGAAACAGAAAGGATTCATGCACTCCAAAGACGACTCGCTGTGAAACTTCGTCCACAGAAGGCGGGGGTGGCAGTCAGACATTCAGTGTCCTGAGCAAACCTGGAGGCTGGGCTGACTCTGCTGTGTCTTATAAACCATCAGCATATCAAAAGGTGCTACAGAAAGAACTAGGTGGAAACAGTGAAGCAATTATCCTTGAATCAAAAATAAATACATTTAAAAAAATAAAAAAGAGTACTGAATGGAAGCAAAAAGGGAAGATAAAATGTGCCAACTGTCCAGTTTAAATAACACAAAAGAAAAACGGTACAGTTAACATCAGTTCAGTTCAGTCGCTCAGTCGTGTCCGACTTTTTGCGAACCCATGAATTGCAGCATGTCTCAGTAGGGTTTAAAAAAAAAAAACTTAAATTCCTGAACTGGATCTGGCACCGTCCTCAGGCTTGCCCATCTTGGAGGGCTAACGAGCGGTCCCAGTTCTGGCTCCGGCAGTCACAGCCACAGGACCACCAAACACCCACCTGCTAAAATCAATGTTCACTACAGTCACCCCTCAAGACCAGCCACTCTCAACAGCAGCTGGCCAGGGACCTGAGACGCCCAGCCAGTCAGCAAGCGCACACCTCCCGGTGGACACGCTGCTTCTGCTGGGGCGATCTGGAACCTGCTTCCTTACCTGCCTCCACACACCTGACCCCCACCCCCCACCACACACAGACACAGCGATCACTGACCCTCCCAGCCAGCACACATTTCAGAATCAAGCAGAACCTAGAGCATGCAGCATCCACGTGCTTGGCTCACCAACGCTATGGCTCTGAGGATACACTCTGTTCACCACCGGTTTAATCACCCCATCCCATTTTTCCTACCAGATATGCATGATGACTGGGGGGCAAAGGAAAGGGACCCCAAGAACTTGGAAGACAGGGCAATAGTCTCTCTGGGAGTGCAAGAATGAAGTCCACATGGACAGATCAAAGAATGGCCCTTAACCGTGAGCACAGCCTGCTCTCAGGAGGCTTGGGGACGGCGCTGCCCACAGACTTGGCATCACCTGGTGCCTGCCGTGGAGACAAACAAGATCAGTGGACTTAAAGCTTGTTGGCTATGGATATCTTTACTTAAACAAAAATGTCAGTAGAAGCATAAAAATTAGTGCCCAGGTGGGATTCTCTGACTAAAGGGGGAGAGGGCATTGCAGAGCTTTCCAAACGAGCATCTCATCCTGCCCTCTTCCACTCTGCGTCTCTGCACTTGGCCAGGAAGTCAGGGAAGATGAAGAGCACCCGAGTGCCTTTGGCTGCGTGAAGCCGGGATGGAGGATCTAGACTGCACTCTGCGTCTCCTGGGTTGAGATGGCACCATCTCATCGAGATCTTCCAGCCATGCCCTCTAAACTCCAATCTGCACTTCATGCACACATGAAGCTCCCCCCATTTCTTTCCTTAGCACGCGTCACCAGACACCACACATTTCGCTCGCCCACTGGGGTGGAAGGGCTGTGCTGGCAGGGCTTCTTCATGAGGTCTACTCACTGCCTATCACCCACAACACCCCCAGCATGAAGAAGGCACTCAATAAATATTTTCTAAATTAATAACACATCGATCGAAAACGCAGACTCTCTCAGCATACACTACAAAATCTTATGTTTGTATTTCTCTCTTCAGAGGAAAAAACCAAACACATACACACAAAGAAAAGCAGTCTGCAAGGAAAGATAACAAGGTATTAACTGGTAATACATCTGATTCACAAGATTAGGGGATTATAGTTTTTGGCGGTGCTTGTTTTTAAACAGAACTTGGAAGACTAGAGAACACAGTGTACTCTCTAATATTTCCTGTGTACTGAAAATGTAATGAGTTGTAAGGGAGGTTTGTTGTTCTCATCTCAAAACTGAGAACCCCACACACAGGAAGGTCTGGGAGCACAGCTATCACAGCAAAAAATATCCTTTCAGCTGGAGCCTTGGTTCTCAAAGGCCCCCAAGCATTCTGGGCTCCAGGTCCTCTGAGCACACCCTGCAGAAAGCTTAAAACTTCTTTAACATTTTTCCCCAAAATTGTTACATTAGTGTTCCAGGTCAAGAGGGACTCCCCTGCCCACTAGCTCACATCTGTTTGAAAAGTACAGCCTATTTGTTCCTGTTTTGCTTTCCCATGATTAAACTAGATCCCCCAGCCCTGCACGGCCAGAGCAGAAGACTGAGGCTCTAATGAGGTAAGTAACAGTGACGCCTGTGTCACCATGTATCTTATCGTTTTGGACTTTGGCACCATTGAGAGCATATCTGCATTTCTCCACAAAATAAACTAACTGCACATTCTTCAGAGCTACACAGTTCACCACCAGAAGTCCCATGCATGTCATGAAGCTCTGTATGGCTACAAAGTTAAGCAGTGCGTATTAAGCTTTATAACTATTAAGATGACATTTAGTTTAAAACTTGTTTTTTTTTCAAGTGACAAACTTTACCTGATTGCTTTGAATTAAGTTCAGTATTTTAAAAACCTACTTTCTGGGCCTGATTCTTAATATCTGATAAATCAAAGAAATTAGACCAAGCAGAAACTAAGCCAACTTGACAGCTTTCTGTGATATTCTTACAGTTTAAGATATTTATACAAATTCATATTTTGTGTTAAAAAGATTTAAACATATTAAACACTTTGTGTGACTCTTTGTTAAAATCTAATTTTTTCTGCCTCAAGACATTAAAAATAACCACCTACTTAGACTATAACCATTCTTAAGATCTGACTTTCCTTGACCAAAAAGAATTTATATACCACCAAATCACAGACCGCCATGTACACTTCCATGCCAGGCATAATTACAGGCATTCTAATTACATCATTTCAACAAGAAGTTCACTCAACTTACAAAGTAATAGAAGATTCATTATGTAACAATCATCCTGCTTCCCACTAACAGAACCTTATATATAAAGACTAATTTTAGTAACAGTGGCAAATTGATTTAAAGTTCAATCTTCCTACTTTAAATTCGTCTTTCTCTCCTACATAATAGAAATTTTGCAGGCATTATCACCATTTTGTCACGAGGCTTGTGATATGTGGAGCGTTTACAGCTATTCTCAAGAACCAACTATCACTGTAATACCTAGGGAGGGGGGCCCTGCTTCTGAAACTAGTGTAAACGGGGTAATGGATCCTGGCAGGATGGACACGGGACACAGTCCTGGAGATTCAGGGGGAAAAAAATATTCCTTAAGTAGTTGAGCTGGTAAGTAGTAGTCATGTAGTGTTAGTCACTGCTTAGTAACAGAATCCTTTTCTATGCTTAAACACAGACATCTGGTTTATTAGAAGGCATAATATGGCAGACTTTCTATATCCATAAATCGATATCTACAAGCAAAAAGAGAGTCTTCAAGAATCCAAACGGTCCTTAGCACTATTCCTCCACCTTGCAAGCTAACTGGGAAGACCGGTGCAGAGCTAGGAACAGCTCAGGATGAAAGAAAGGGATGTAATAAGACATGAAGACAGCACTAGGGATACTTCCTCCGACATTCACTCTGTGAAGTGAGCCACTATCCTTGGAGTTAAGCTGAAGTTCCTTTTGGAAAGCAGTTGCCGCCTCCTGCGCCCTGCCCCTCCCCGACCTCACTCCTCCTATCTCCTTCTGTGACTGCATAAGAGGACCACCCTTCAGCCGCCGGGCACCGCGAGAGAACTGGAGGGAAGACGAGCCCCCTGTCACCAGAACAACACCACCACACATACACACACCCTCCTCCGCTTGGACAAGAAGACTGCAGAAGAGAATCGGGGAACGAGCACCGAGGGGTGTCTGTCTATTAACAGAAGGCATCCCCTCAGGGTCTGCTCAGAAACGCAAACCTGGCCGTGATGGCGGAGGTGCAGCTCCCAGACCAACCTGCCTAAAAGCGTTACCTGGTTAGGGGGCTGAGTCCTCCATTCGTGAACTGGGTGCAGGAGAGAAAATTGATTATGTTTTGATAAGTAGAATCGACTTTTCTAAAGTCATAAAAAAGACAAAAACCCGGCCCCAGAATTAGGTAGGAAATAACTTCGGGAACATGCTTTGGAGGGGAGCCTTGCCGGCTACGCGGCGCGGGAGCGCGGAGATTCCCACCTGCCCGCGTAGGTGGGCGCGTCCACGCGGCGGCTCTCCGCGAGGGCTGCTCCAGGTCTAGGGGCTCGCACGCCCCCGTACCCCCAGGGCCCACTAACTGAGTGAACCGAGGAGACAGAATATTCCAGGGAAGCTCCTCGACTTGTACCGTGACTTGGAGTTACCCCCACGCTTCCAAGTTTTAGACACTTCCTCTCTCCGTCCTTCCAGACCTTTCCCGCGCTAACAGGTCGGAATCAATGAAAAGAAAGAGAAAGGGAGGCGGGGGAGCGAGGGGCTAGTCCTGTCGGGGCTCCCGGGCGCCCGCCCCAACGCCACCCCACCCCCGGAGAGTCACCTGAGCCCTGCGCGCCCCGCGGCAGCGCCGGGGCTCCCGAAAGCTGAGCCAAAGCAGCCAAGAGGCGGGGGCCGCGCCAAGAGGCACTGCCATTGCAGCTGCAAGAGCCGGCCGCGTCCGATCGCCATGGATACCCAGCGCCGACGCTCCTCCTCCTGGCCGTCGCACCGCCCCGGGACACGTCCCCTCGCTGGCGCGTGCGCAGAGGAGCTGTGGGGGGGCGGGGCCGAGAGCAACTCCGCCTATCAGCCGGCTCCAGGGGACCTGGCGCCGACGCCGACGCCGACGCCGAGGACGCCTGGCGGCGGCGAGAGCGCAACGCGGACTCTGTGCTTCCACGCAGGCTCTGAGAGTGCTTCGCCCTCCCCACCTGCTGGCTCTGGGGTAGTCTTCGCTACTTCCTGCCCGACTTGTTTAAGAACACCAAACGAAAAGGCTACATCGTCTGCCCAGAGGCAACAGCAGGGCCACAGTCAGACCGAGAATTCCCCAGTTGGCACGGCCCCTTCTAGTGGGACACCGGGATAGGCGGTTTGTAACCGCGAACTTGATTTTTACAAGTTCCTGAAGTACGCAGCGCCAGGGGCTCCCATCCCGCCGGCCACCAACAAAGCCCCGCCTTCCTGTCCCGCCGAGGCGCGTGGCGTCCGCACTGGGGCGTGAGGGAGGCCCCGAGGCGTCCGCGCGCGCCCCGGCTGCCTTGCACTGTGGGAGATGTAGTCCTTGAGCGTCCCGCGCCGCGGCAGTTCCGGGAGGAGTGCCGCCCTCGAACTACCACTCCCAGGGCTCCTAGCGGTCTTCCAGGTCCCTTTGCGAGGGGCCTGCAGGGGATCAGGTGAATGTCAGCAGAGAAAGGAATCCAAGTACTTTCAGTCCAGTGAAAGGAGAGCCGAAGGGAAGGGAAACTGGGCGTCAGCTCCTTTCGGGAGACGTTCTGTCTTGATTGACGCAGTTGGAGCTAACGTTTTTGCCGAACACGCCCGTGCAGCGTCACCGGTGTGGACGCGAGCGCTCGAGCCCGCGCCCGGCCGGGTGTGTGGCAGGTGGCGAAGGTCTGCTCTTCACAGCTGGCGTCTTCCCTGAGCGGGGCGACCTTCTGGGAGCATGATCTGCACTCTCCTGAGAGCTGTGCGGTGCACGGAGAGGCTGCATGGGTGCTCCGGGAAGCCATGGTTTCTGCCACACTCCGTGCCTCACAGGGCTTGGTCGCAGACTGAGCCCAGATGGAGATGGGGGCTGCAACAGAACACGGCGGGGCGACCTAGGTATATTTGGGGAGTCAACCAGAGATCCATCTGGACGCAAGGACGGAGCCCCCAGGGCGCAAAGGAGGACGGCAGCAAGCAAGTGTCTGTGCACAGGAGTCAGGGCGGGGAAACTGTCCTCTCAACGTCACAGAAAGGTAAAGGGGATTCCGTGTAGCGATCAGTCTCTCAGCAAACGTGACGGGAGCTGCCAACGCCCTTTATATAAGTTCAGAACCGATAATAAACGGTTCACGCAAATTAAAAGGTAGAACCGTTGAAGGCAGTTCAGAAGCAGAGAAGATAGGCCTGCAATTTTCTTCCCAGATTTGAGAATTCACATTTCACGGTTGATTTTGATGCAACTTTGCTGAATTATGCCTGTAAGACTTTTCTCAACTTTTACTAATTTGGTGTGGAGAGAGCTTATAAAACCGTTGTTTGATGTTTTGTAACAGACAAGTAGATTTCCCAGGTGTTACTTCATCTCATTTGAATCTCACCGTTTACTTTTTCAGACAGGCTCAGTAGTATGTATAAGGCTAATTTCCCCAGTTTTGCACAACTAAAAATTGAATGTGAGTATTTCTAACTTCAGTTTCCTAATAGCCACGCCAGTACCTCTTAGGACAACCACACCTATCTTTAGTCTCTAAGAATAGCGCTGTCTCTGACATTTGGCCCTTAGATGCAGTGCTGTTTTTTATTTATTATTTTGATCAGTGGGAGGCAGTTTTAGAGGCTTCCATTCGACTTTTCTGATTATGGTATGGTGGGCAATGCACCTCAAAGGACCTAGTTTAGGGACTATTGTTGCTGATGACTGAGTATAGCCATTCCAGTTACACTTTGAAAATCAGGGAAATGACCATCTGGTAAGTCCACCCAGCTGTGACCCTCTTACATGCCAGGCTCTTTATTACATAGCCACCACAGGTACTCAACAGAGGGACCATAGAGACTGCTTAGGTTATTGATGTCAGCTTAGACTCTGTCCGGTGTACGTTGAAGTGTCCCCTTTTCCAGCATAGGGTCACCAAGTTAATGGCTGAGGAGCTCTAGTGAAGGACCAAGGGAATCTTATGCTTGCGCAAGTGCCTCCTGATGGAGTTGGCCTTCCTTCGGTAAATGAATGCCAGGAGTGAAGAGCGGTCAGGTCCAGAAACCGAGCTGTTCATTGTCATGACTGTTGCCACCTGGCTTCAGTGCTGGGCCATCCCCAGGGCTGTCAGAGCACCTGTGGGCAGTGTTTTCCAGGCCCCCCTCGGGACAGCCAGCCCTGGTGTCCGACACCCACTTGAGTACACCCACAGTTCGCTGTGGCAGTGCTGTCATTTTTACTTCACTTAATGTGGACCACGCTCGCTCCATCTTTCCCAGCACGAGCCGAGCTGTGCACCAGCTCCCAGGCTGCTTGTCAGACTTCAGTGTTTGATCGGAGAGTGCTGGTCAGTCAGCTCCCGTTCGTCCCAGTCTGTATTTTGCGCCCCTTCCCGTCTCCCTTAGGATATGGCTGGCTCTGCTGGTGGGGCCTCCGGCCGCTTCAGGGCTGGGGTAGGCCATTTCCTCCTTCCTTCCAGTTACATTTGTACCCTGGTCAGAGCACGTGTCTTGCAAGGTGGAAGTCCCCACCAGGTCTTCGAGCAGGAGGAAGAGCTAGCCTTTAACTGGGAGGCGTGAGCTGCCACTTCATGTGGGAGGGTTCAGAGGAAGTGGATCAAAGGATTTCCTAATCTTAGTAAGGAGGCATTAAGATCAAGTACCTAAAGTACCAACTCCTCAGCCCTGCTCCCAGAGTTGGCTGTGGTTCTTTCCAAATAACTTTTCAAGTGATTCCAATGCGCAGATTTGACAGCAGCTGCTCCAGAATACGCGCCGACCCCTCCCGTGCCCCAAACCCACATCTCACCTGCTGGAAATCCTGAAGCCAAGGGCATCCAGCTCATGTCCGGCACACGTGTAACCAGGGGTGTTTTCTCTTTACAGTGAAAGAAGCTGGAAGAGATTTTACCTACTTAATAGTGGTGCTTATTGGAATCACCATTACAGGTTGAAATCACAGCAAGTATAAACCTCCTGAATGTCTTTTTCTCTCTCCATTTGTCTCGTTCTTGTTTTGCTAGATCTCCTTTTTCTGTGATTTTCAGGTGGCTTGTTTTACACGATCTTCAGAGAACTTTTTTCTTCATCTAGTCCGAATAAGATATATGGGAAAGCCCTAGAAAAGTGCAGATCGCATCCTGAGGTTAGTCTTCAAGGCTGAGTTATTCCAACTCCGATAATAGGGAGGAAAAAACGTTGGGGTGACCGGGGGAGTGGTGGGCAGAAGTCACATAGTGGTTCTGAGACTGGTGAAATTTATGTAATAAATTGGAATGGTTGGGTTGTGATTATGTTATTAGCTCCTTGTTCGCTACTTGAAATGCTTTGATTTATGGGCAGCACCCAGAGGTCCATACAGGGACATTTCAATTCTAATTGTAAAAGCTTAAGACTATACCAGCATGTTAAACTCATGCACTAAGTGTCCAGTCTTTTTAAAAACCTGATCCATGACCTCATGATCATAGTGGGAATTGTTGGAGCTTACTGAGAGCATAGTGTGCACCACACACACTGCCCAAGGTCTGAGCGCTCATTCGCACGAGAACCACTCATGCCAGGCACGGTCTCTATCCTGCATGCAGAAGAACACTGACATTTAAAGAGAGTAAATTAACAAAGCTAAGATGACCAAGCCAGTAAGAGGGAGAAAGTGATTGTGTTAGTCTCTCAGTCATGTCTGACTCCTTGCGACCCCATGGACTATACCCTGCCAGGCTCCTCTGTCCATGGGATTCTCCAGGCAAGAATCCTAGAGGGGGTTGCCATGCTCTCCTCCGGGAGATCTTCCCGACTCAGGGATCAAGCCCCGGGTCTCCCACATTTGTAGGCAGATTCTTTACCTTCTGAGCCACGAGGGAAGCCTGATAAGAGGGAGAGCCAGAACCTAGTCCAAGTTTGTCTGATTCCAGATCTTATGTCTTAAGCACAGCCTGCCTGAACCAGGAGTAGGCAGGCGCAGAAAAGCTACGTTGATTGTTTTTTTTAAAGGATCCCATCAAGAAGGAAGTTTTCCATAGGGCTTTCCAGTCACAGAGAGAAAGCCAGTGTAGCCTGTGAAGGCCCAGATTTCTTACTCCCTGAGTGCAAAGCTTCAGCATTGAAAAATCTAATTCATTGAAGGCTTAATTCTTGTACTTTGAAAGAATATGGCATATAGCATCATAAATCGCATGGCTGTTTCTCATTTAGACCAAGGAATAATAGCAAAGAGACAGTCCCTGGGGGGGGCGGGAAGGTTTCGAACCCGCAGACGCTGTCAGCGTAAGTCCTGTCAGCATCCATGCCCTGCCCTGCGTTTCCCTGGGCACCGCCTCCGTGTGCTCCATCAGTGTCTAGTCTCGTCAGGACGGAAGCCTCAGGAGCTAACGGTCTCTGACGTCTTTCCTTCTTACTGAACTTGGGCGATCTGAGAGCCGTGGAGGAGATGCCACTCTGAGTGAAACTCAGCAGGGAATAAGGAAGTTCCCACTGTAGTTACTGGAGAAGGAAATGGCTACCCACTCCAGTGTTCTTGCCTGGAGAATCCCAGGGACAGCGGAACCTGGTGGACTGCCGTCTATGGGGTCGCACAGAGTTGGACACAACTGAAGCGACTTAGCAGCAGCAGCAGCAGCAGCACTGTAGTTACTGGGAAACCTAATTCTACCTGACAAGATATGCTTTACACACTACAATGACAAATATGACCAGTTGCATAGTTAAATGTTGGAAGAGACGAAGAGTTGCTGCGTTGTTCACAAACTAGCCATTCAGTGATTTTCAGCATTTGGAACAAAACAGAACTTCCCTGAATAAATGCGGAGTGGGATGTTTTCAAGCTCATAACTAAATTTGCTGCCTGAACGAGCTCTACAAAGAATAATTAAACTTTAACAGCTTGATTTTCTCAGCATTTATTAGGGGCCTGTTCTTTGCCAGGCACTGTGACTGACTGAAAAACAGAAAATTCTAATGTTCTGATACTGACATGTTTACTCTCTTATAGTGAATTATTTGAAGAATTGTCCCATTTGTTTCAAATACATAGTTCTTTAATATGTCTCATCTTACCTATTACTTCTTTTTCTTTATGTCTGAAAATTTTGATACTGAAGACACTCAACAAACAAACTAAATATTTCTAGAGTTGAAGCAATATTTGTTTTACTTTCATATCAAATTTGTATTTTATGAAAATATTCCAAAGTATTTGCATTTTCAGTTTAGTAAAAATTTCATTTCTGCTTCATTGTGAGTTTTCCCATTAGGAATAATGGTTTCCTACCCCTCGATCTGGTGTGCTTTAAATAGGGTCATTTGTTTTTATATGTGTGTTTTGGAGAAGGAAATGACAACCCACTCTAGTATTCTTGCCTGGAGAATCCCACGGACAGAGGAGCCTGGTAGGCTACAGTCCATGGGGTCGCGAAGAGTCGGACACAACTGAGCAACTTCCCTTTCCCTTTAGTGACTAAAGTATCATTTTGCTCTCATAAGTTTTAGTATCAGACACCATTGGGTAAATGTTGCTAAAAATGTTCAGTGGACATTAATTAGAGTGAACTCTGGGAGATAATGAAGGGCAGGGGAACCTGGCGTGTTACAGTTTGTGGGGTCACTTGGTTTGTCAGAAAATATTTTTCCAGGAAGCTTTAAAAAACCATAACCTTGACAGAGCAGGCCTGGTCTGTGTCCTTTAGGTCATCAGTGTTTTCGGTGAGCCCGTCAAAGGCTATGGGGAGGCGACACGGCGAGGCCGAAGGCAGCACGTTAGGTATGGGATCAGCCGGGATCCGGGGGGCTGGTGGGAGAGGCTTAAGTGAGAGGAAGTCAGGCTTGTGTTCTTTCACTTTCTTGACAGCTTTATTGAATACACAAAAGATGGGCTGAAACACATGCGAGTGAAGTTCTACATCCAGGGCTCGGAGCCTGGGAAGCAGGGAACCGTGCATCTTGAAGTGAAGGAGGTGAGCCGTGTGGGGCAGGGGTCCCAAACCCGGACTCATGGAAGTGCCGAGGGGAAAGCAAGGCCTTGATGCTCTTTCGTTTATGTTTTTCTTTTCTTCCAGAACCCAGAAAGTGGTGAATATGAATTTCGATATATATTTGTAGAACTTGAACCTTATTCTAGAACTATTGTCATTGAAGATAATCGATCCTGAGACAATCAGAAGAACAAGCAAGCTTGTGTTTCCTAATGAGTGTCGCAGGCTCTGATCATCACAGCCCTTGGCCAGCCTCTGTTTTGAATAAAACAGGAGGGAGTGAAGCTCATAAAAGTGAAGGCTACTGGGTAGTTGTTACATTTAGACAAACTGAATTAGAGATTTTCTCTTAGAGTGAAAAATCATGAAATAGAGCATACTTTATGTTAAATCTTTGCATTAATGGTCACAGGCAGAGTTTCTGCTCTACTGAACATCTTATATGATAAATTTTTCATTATTAAAAGTTTTACACCATGTAAATAAAGTTCAGTATTTAATGCTTTTTTATGTTGTATATAATCTGTGAAATAAAATTGAAACTAATAAGATGTTCATTTGAGAAAGGAGTACATCAAGGCTGTATATTATCACCTTGCTTATTTAACTTATATGCAGAGTACATCTTGTGAAGTCCTGGACTGGATGAAGCACAACCTGGAATCAAGATTGCTGGGAGAAATATCAGTAACCTCAGATATGCAGATGACACCACCCTTATGGCAGAAAGCAAAGAGAAACTAAAGAGCCTGTTGATGGAAGTGAAAGAGGAGAACGAAAAAGCTGGCTTAAAATTCAACATTCAAAAAATTAAGATCATGGCATCCGATCCCATCACTTCATGGCAAATAGATGGGGAAACAATGGAAACAGTGAGAGACTTTCTTTTCCTGGGCTCCAAAATCACTGCAAATGGTGGCTGCAGCCATGAAATTAAAAGATGCTTGCTCCTTGAAAGAAGCTATGACAAACTTAGACAGCATATTAAAAGGCAGAGACATTACTTTACCCACAAAGGTCCATCTAGTGAAAGCTATGGTTTTTCCAGTAGTCATGTATGGATGTGAGAGTTGGACCATAAAGAAAGTGAGCACTGAAGAATTGATGCTTTTAAACTGTGGTGTTGAAGACTCTTGAGAGTCCCTTGGACTGCAAGGAAATCCAGCCAGTCCATCCTAAAGGAAATCAGTGCCAAATAATCATTGGAAGGACTGATGCTGAAGCAGAAGCTCCAGTATTTTAGCCGCCTGATGAGAAGAACTGACTTATTGGAAAAGACCTGATGCTGGAAAAGATTGAAGGCGGGAGGAGAAGGGGGTGACAGAGGATGAGATGGTTGGATAGCATCACTGACTCGATGGACATGAGTTTGAGCAAGCTCTGAGAGTTGCTGATAGACAGGGAAGCCTGGCATGCCAAAATCCATGGGGTTGCAAAGAGACGCGACTGAACTGAATAAAAAGATGCCCAAAGCAGCTTCTTTCCATCTATTTTGGAATCAGACTCGAGATGAACATTTAAAAATATTTGAGAACTAACCGTTTTAAGATGTTTTATCTGTGTTTTGCTACCAGACATTCTCAGGTATTCCTTTCCTGGCAAAGCAGTCATGGAAGCTACCACTTAGTTGGGTAGGATTGGTCCTCCCCTCAGTGGCATTTTCAAAAGTCTTCTATGAGAATTAGGGTCACAAGGCATCGTTTTTGCCCTGAAGTTATTGACCATGCATTTACAGCACACCAAGAGGTAGATGTCAGTCTTCTGCAGCCCCGGCCACACACCTGCACCGCTAAAAGTACCTCCTGCCAGATGTGGTCTCATCAAGTCCTCACATTCACATGGGGCCAGCCGGCTAGATGGGGGACATGGGGCTCTACTATTCTGTACTATTACTGGGAACCAGAAACAGATGTTCTCATTTATGCATTCAACCTTACAATGCCTTTTAAGGTATCATTTTCATTTTTGTACCTTCAGTTCTTAACATATTTGGAAGATAGTAGGTTTTCAAAAGTTAAAAGATGCTTACTCCTTGGAAGTAAAGTTATGACCAACCTAGATAGTATATTAAACAGAGACATTACTTTGCCAACAAAGGTCCGTCTAGTCAGTTCAGTTCAGTTCAGTCGCTCAGTTGTGTCCGACTCTTTGCAACCCCATGAATCGCAGCATGCCAGACTTCCCTGTCCATCACCAACTCCTGGAGTTCACTCAGACTCGCATCCATCGAGTCAGTGATGCCTTCCAGCCATCTCATCCTCGGTCGTCCCCTTCTCCTGCCCCCAATCCCTCCTATGGTTTTTCCAGTGATCATGTATGGATGTGAGAGTTGGACTGTGAAGAAAGCTGAGCACCAAAGAATTGATGCTTTTGAACTGTGGTGTTGGAGAAGACTCTTGAGAGTCCCTTGGACTGCAAGGAGATCCAACCGATCCATTCTTCAGGAGATCAGCCCTGGGATTTCTTTGGAAGGAATGATGCTGAAGCTGAAACTCCAGTACTTTGGCCACCTCATGCAAAGAGTTGGCTCATTGGAAAAGACTCTGATGCTGGGAGGGCTTGGGGGCAGGAGGAGAAGGGGACGACAGAAGATGAGATGGCTGGATGGCATCACTGACTTGATGGACGTGAGTCTGAGTGAGCTCTGGGAGTTGGTGATGGACAGGGAGGCCTGGCGTGCTGCAATTCATGGGGTCACAAAGAGTCGGACATGACTGAGCAACTGAACTGATTAAATCCAAGCCTTAGAAGCATCTAGACATACTTCTAAAACAGCCAACTTAGTTCTCAGAAGCTGACTTTAAAAGCTGCTGAAGTCTTAGCATGCCGGCTCTAAGAAATAGAAGACTGAAAATTAAGGACGCAGTGTTGTCACAGTTGAAAACGTTCATGGATCAGTAAAACAAAATCACAACCAAAAAATATGCATCTAATGCCTCTGGAAGGTTGAAATTTCTCTAGGAGCAGGCTTGGAAAAAGGAAAACATGAATACTGCTCTTCAGAATATGCACACACACACACTTACATACATCAGCAAAAGATGGTTTTGCAGCAAAAGAACAACCAGCTTGTAAAAAGACTTCATATGTAATAAAAAAAAACCCAGGTCTCCCACATTGCTGGCAGATTCTTTACCAGCTGAGCCACAAGGGGAGCCCAAAAATACTGGAGTGGGTAGCCTATCCCTTCTCCAGAGGATCTTTCCAACCCAGGAATCAAACTGGGATCTCCTGCATTGAGGTGGATTCTTTACCAAGTTATCAAGGAAGTCCTATGTAACAAAATACAAAGAAAAAATTTTGATCATACAGATAGTGGAAGCACAGTAAATGCTTTGACACATGTCTGTTGATTTGACCCTAGAGTTTTGTGCACTTTTGGAAAAAATTTTTTCATGGTAAAATATTTTTTTGACTGCAGTGAAAATGGTGTGACTATTTTGATGGCTCAGACAGTAAAGAATCCACCTGCAGTGCATGAGACCTGGCTTCAATCCCTGGGTGGGGAAGATCCCCTGGAGGAGGGCATGGCTATCCACTCAAGTATTCTTGCCTGGAGAATCCCCATGAACAGAGGAGCCTGGCGGGCTACAGTCCATGGGGTGGCAGAGTCAGACACAACTGAGTGACTTAACACATTTACTCAAAAACTCCCAACATAAACAGCTCAGAATAACCATTCACATTAACCAGATCACTCTGGGTATGTCTTTTCACTATGAGGCATCTGATGCTGGGGCAGACAGTGATGTACACAGAGCTTCTAAGAAAGGTGCCCCCTACTACCCCTGACACCCCAAGGACCTGCTGAGGCATCTGGTCCTCTTCCACGAAATCCCGTTTCCAGATTCGCCACCCAACCTAGGAAAGGATTAGTCAGTGCTTGTTTACAGTCATCAATACTAAGATCTCTGGTAAGTTGTAAAATGCCTCTCCTCTTCTTCCAGTCCTTTCCCCTTTTTATGGAATTCATGGGGAACTTTTGTTAAAAACAGTTAACGGCAATACAAAGACCTCATTAGATGTTTTGCATGTATCCATTCCATGGATTGATGATCTAAGGAATTTTCAAAATAATATTAAAAGGAAGCATGCCAAAGTGAAAAATTAGTTGAAATGGTCAAATTCATCAGCTAGAGATCCTGGCTTTATTTCTGGCAACTATTATCCATCGGGGCGTGTATTTCACACATTAATTTGGTATGTGTGGCAGCATAACAGGCTTCCCTGGTGGCTCAGTGGTAAAGAATCTGCCTGCAATGCAGGAGAGCTGGTTTCAGTCCTGGGTCGGGAAGATGCCCTGGAGAAGGAAACGGCAACCCCTTCCAGTATTCTTGTCTGGAGAATCCCATGATCAAGTCATGGGAGAAGACAAAAGCAGTGGAGGAAGAGAAGAACCAAGTGACTTGGCAGCAACGAGCCTCAGTGATGAGAACTCGTTATTCACATTCACCGACTGTTCCTGCCACGTCCAGACATAGATGTTCATCTACTTAAGCAAAGTTGTCAGCATTGTCTCAGCGAGGAGGAAACACTACAAAACAAACTTGTGCTCTGTAGGGCCGGCAGCTTCCTGCTTACAGAGGAGACTGAAGGCCTGTGTTTGATTTCTCAAGGAACCCAAGAGGCACAGACAATGAAGACCAGCTGTTCGTTTTTTCCAAGAAGCCGCTGTGTGTGATGGGCTGCCCACGGAAGCTCCCAGTTTTGCTTAGGAGCAATCCAGATAAAAACCATCAAGCTTTTAGGCTAAATGTCATGGTCATTAATATCTTGTATCTAACCTACAGTTATGTAAAGTGGACGTAATACATCAAAATACTTCATTTTTCAAGTAGCTTCAAATAACGATTGTAACAGGTTTATTCTTTTTCATGTCAGTTATAAAAATGTTCATTTCTGTCTTTTATCAAGCATGATGGCATCATTGTTAGTATTATTATTAATACTGATTTATTTTATTTGGCTCAGATGGTAAAGAATCTGCCTGCAATATAGGAGACCCAGGTTCCATCCCTGGGTTGGGAAGATCCCCTGGAGAAGGAAATAGCAACTCACTCCAGTATTCTTGTCTGGAGAATCCAGGGACAGAGGAGCCTGGTGGGCTACAGTCCATGGGGTCGCAGAGTCGGACATGACAAACAGTATCATTTTATTTCGAATTTATGCAACCAGGACATGGCAGAACATATGCTAAGCTTCTCATGAGTGATGCCATCTGGCAGCCACCTTGCTTGCAGGGCTCACTGTACCCTCTGACTGTGGAGGGGAGTGCAGCCTGTGGCTTGACTGCTTCCGGTCCTTGAAATGGTCTTGATTTAGTTACTGTGGCTGCAGTCCTGAGCTGCCAGCACCCCTCCTGTCTGCAGAGGCCGCCTGCAGAGTTCTAGAGACAGGAGTAGAGATTGGGGATCCCAGGGCGGGGGCACACTCCAGTACCCAGGCGCCTTTGCCCAGAAGCTCAGTCCCCAGGGGAACAGTGGGATGCAGTCTCTCCCACTTAAACCCATCATAGCTCAGCTTCCCCAGGCTCTTACTCTCAGTGTGTTCCCTTCTTTCCATCACTCTCTGATTCTCCACCCCGCTCCTCTCTCCAGTCCCCTCCTCACTCCTCCAGCTCCTCACCTTCTCCCTATTAGCTCCTTAACAGACTGTAATGAAGACTTACAAACGTCTGTGTTCCTTCTTCCTGATTTAAATCAGGCCAGGTGGATATTGGGCTTCCCTGGTGGCTCAGATGGTAAAGAATTTGCCTGCAATGCAGGAGACCCAGGTTCAATCCCTGGGTCAGGAAAATCCCCTGCAGAAGGAAATAGCAACTCACTCCAGTATTCTTGACTGGAGAAGCCCATGGACAGAGGAGCCTGGAGGACTCTAGTCTATGGGGTCACAAAGAGTCAGACACCACTGAGCAATTAACACACACACACACATAGATGGCTCTCTGGGTCTCTGGATCAGAAGATGGGAGGATGAGTCTTATCAGTTGAGTTCCCAACTAGGGAGCACCATTTAATCCATCACAGGGCCCAAGAATCTCTCATTCTTAATGGACTCATAGTCAAGTAACATGCATAAACTGGGAACCATGGGCCAGGGGAAAGCCCACCGTTGATTCTCACTGCTTAGCAAGCTTGTCACTGAGTTTCCTGTATGTGCTGGTGTCTCTCTAACCAGGCCATCTTCTTCCTCGGGACAGAGCCTTAGCAGGGGCTCAGTACACACACACCCGTGAATGCCGATGGCCTTCAGAGATGCTGCCTCGGGTTGCACTCACACAGCTATTTCCCAAGAACTCAAATGTCTTGTCCTGGCCCCTCCCCAGCCACATGTCCCAGGGCTCCGCTCCTACCTGCTAACAGGACATCTGTGGTCATTTAATAGACACCGGCTCACAGATGGAGGCTCAGTTTGGGAAGGATGATTAACCTGCAGCAGAGGTCAATTATCTGACTGTTCCTGGTGAGAGCAAAGAAGGTCGTCTGGCATGCAACTTCTGTCGGGCTCCCTGCGTGCCCAGAGAGAAGCAGCAGAGCCTTGTCCTCCAGCCTCCAGCCGACCCTTCCCTGTGCTCCAGGCGCTGGAGGAGCCCTTCAGAGCCAAGTGTACACAAGGACCAGGGAGCAGGCTGTAACTGACAAGCTGGCCCCCAAACCCTGAGTTCAGTAGAGCTGACTCTTTTTTTCCCTGAAAACCCTAAAACCACAGATGATATTCTTCCATGATTTCGGTGCCTTATAACCCAGCTGACCAGACGTTAGAGAGCCATGTTTAGGAATAAGCGAAGGGATTTAACAGTAGATTGGCCACAGTCACCCAGCTGTCAGGTTCAAACAGTGAATTGCTTGAGTTCGATAGTTCAGGTCGTTGTCCACCTTAATGCCTTTTACAGAAGTCACCATGAAGTCCTCGTGACAGGATTGCCAGAGGGACACCCTGCAGTGATTTTTCGACTTACCTGCAGGGGACTTTAGAAATACCCTTTGGCACTCTATGGAAATTGTGACATTATGTAGCAGTATTCAAAGAAATGAACAATACGTGACAATTTGTAGGGGAACAGCCTTCAGATCTGAGCACATTCGCAGAATGAGAAGGAATATAGGACTGTTGAGAAGGAAATGGCAATCCACTCCAGTACTATTGGCTGGAAAATCCCAAGGACAGAGGAGCTTGGTAGGCTGCAGTCCATGGGGTCGCAAAGAGTCGGACACAACTGAGTGACTTCACTTTTCCTAATGTGCTTAAAGGGTTGACGTTAATTAGATTCTGTATCTTGGTCAGAATACTTTACAGAGGGAAAAAGAAAGAAACCCTTAGCTCTGAAGCATTTTTAATATGCTGTTCAAATACCTTGTTCAAAATTACATTGAGAACTATTTGGAGAAGTGTTTGAGTTGGGTCTGTTTTAAAACCTTGTCATCAAGTTCAACTACATTTTCAACTTAGGTTCTGGGTTTATCCCTGAAAAGGAGAAATGGTTTCTTTGTGCTGTGAAATCTTCCCTCACCCACTACACCCTGCACAGAACATTTTCTTTTACCATTATAAAGATCTCCTCCCACTGGTCTTGTTCATTATTAGGATTTTACTTGTAGGAGTCCGGTTTGGTCCTGGCCTGGGATTGTCTTCACAGCTGAGAGGGTGTCAGTAGCCACTCAAGGAATCGGGGAGATGGGTCCCCGATCCCATGCTCCCACTCAGCCACTGGCCCAGGAGCGCTGAGGTGTCCAGCTGGCAGGAGAAGAAAAGATGCTCCTCCAGGCGGCTTTGGGCTGCAAAAACATCGTAGAAATCAACTATCAGACAAGCCACATTTCTACTCTTTAGGGAGAGGAGTCTGGGAAATCTTGACAGTGCTGTGAAAATCAAGAGAGTGTTAACCTATGAGTGGGAAATCTGCAAATGTCTTACGGTCAAGTATCTAGGGGCACAGCTGTTGAGCTACAGAGACCCGTAAATGGAATCCTTGTTCTGCCCCTGACATGGCTGAGTCACACAGACAATTTCACTTGACCTCTCTGAGAGTCGATGCATCTCCATGGAGACCAGGGAGCGCAAGGGTCAGAGGTGAACACGCCCGCCCAGCTGAGTGTGAGGCTGGAGTATAGGAGGCCGTAAGCAAGGACTGCCGTCACTGCTGTGTCCGCTTGCCTTTGTTCAAAAACAGAGATCCTCACTGAGACTAGAAGTTCTGAAATTAAAGCCACAGTCACCCAGCTGTCAGGTTCTATACAGTTCTATTTTTCTATACAGTGGAAATATGTGGCCACAAGAATTCAGTTTTATTTTCCAGGAACAGTCTAACATATGTAACCCAAGTATGCAGGGTTGAAATGCAAAAGAATGGGACTTCCCTAGTGGTCCAATGGTTAAGACGTTGCCCTTCCAATGCAGGGGTCACGGGACTAAGATCCCGTGAGATGTGGCCAAAAAAGAAAACAAAAAGAAAATGTATCTATAAACAAGAACTAATGGTCAAAAATTAACTAGAAAGGGAAGAATGTCAAGTTAATAAAACTAAAATTTGTTTTGTAATGCAAAAGAACAACACAGAAATGAGAAACTGGGAAAAATCAACACACGGTGTATTTTTAAACAAAAGTATTTTAAACAAAACTACTGCAATAGTGTATTTTTAAAGAAAAATATGCCCTTCATCCCTCTTCTACTTTACCAAATGCCACTAAAAAAATCTATCTTTTTTTCTTAAATGACCTTCCCTCGAGTTAGTGATAGCTACCTGTCCTGGTTTTTAAATATTGGAGAGCAGCAAAATTATAACTATTTTAATCGAAGATGTGAGCAATATAATGACTTACAATAATACATTATATAGCACCTCCAAGCTACCTCATAATTTACCCAAAGGGAATATATCTTGAAAGGATCTAATATTCCAAACTAATTATCCTCCAGTTAAAAATAAATAAATTTTTCAAGAAGGAAAAGATATCCTATAATTTCCTTCCCCAATTAGCATGTGATCAGGCATGTTGCTTCCCTTTCATTGCCATAAATTCTCAAATTGTTGCAGCATAGGTCACCCTAAGAATTTTAGCATAAGAATAAAGATGTATCTGACACAGTGGGGGAGCGGGGAGGGGGACTAGGGATAGTGAAAATTAGTCCACACCAGATGGGCCAGACTTCAGCATCTGGCATACTGGGATGCGGGACAGGCAGCTGAGCCCACTGGACTTCTCCACAGCTCAGGACTGGAGACCAGAACCATACGTATGCCGTGCTCATGCATCTTCCAAGTGTCCGAGGAGCCACGAGATGGAAGCAAACATCACCAATTGCTCAGGGCAGAACTGTGGGCAAAGAGCAAGGGTCGCCTCCCCCACCCTCTCCTGATCTTCCCTCTGTGGGTGTCTGTTTCCTGACCTCCTCTACATGCAAGGACCCCATGTTGGATTAGGGCTCACCCTTATGACCTCATTTTAACTTACCTCTTTCCCTAGTGGCCCTTAATCTGCCTGCCAACCCAGGAGATGTGGGTTTGATCCTTGGGTTGGGATGATCTCCTGGAGAAGGAAATGGCAACCCACTCCAGCATTCTTGCCTGGGAAATTCCATGGACAGAGGAGCCTGGCGGGCTACAGTCCATGGGGTCATGAAAGAGTTGGACACGATTTAGCAAGTAAACAACAACCTCTTTCAAGAGCCTGTCTTCAAATACAGTCATGTTCTGAGGTCCTGAGGGCTAGGATTTCAACATACGAATTGTATGTGTGTGTTCAGTTGCTCAGTTGTGTTCGACTCTTTGTGACCCGATGAGCCCGCCAGGCTCCTCAGTCCAAGGAATTTTCCAGGCAAGAACACTGGAGTGGGTTGCTGTTTCCTACTCCAGGGGATTTTCCTGCCCCAGGGATCGAACCTGAGTCTCTTGCGTCTCTTGCACTGGTAGGTAGATTCTTTGCCACTGTGCCATCTGGGAAGCCCCAGTATGAATTTGAGGGGGACATAATTCAGCACATTAAAGTAGGAGAATATCCTTATTTGTAGGAAATAGGCACTAAAGGATGTGGAAGTAATGTGACAACATGTAGGAGGCTTATTCTTAGATGGTGTAGAAAAAAAAAAAAAAGAGTTCTTTGTACTGCACATATTTGCCACTTTTCTGTAAGTTGGAGGCTCCCAAAAAGCT
This sequence comes from Capricornis sumatraensis, assembly GCF_032405125.1. Classification (NCBI taxonomy): domain Eukaryota; kingdom Metazoa; phylum Chordata; class Mammalia; order Artiodactyla; family Bovidae; genus Capricornis; species Capricornis sumatraensis. The sequence goes on along the minus strand of NC_091089.1, from coordinate 6,820,704 downwards.
GTTAAAGAAAAACAGTCTAAGAGGAGAATTTTAAATGTTGTTAATAAGTAGGTGAGCCTGCCACCACGAATGAAATCATGCTGCAGCTCTTTGAAACCTCAGCTCTGAATTTATCCAAGTCCTTTCCTCCTATTCTTTACCAACATGAATGCTTTACTAAGCAAAGCATTCTTCGGATAACCCATTACCAACTGTTGGAGTGAATTCTTAATACCCTGCAAGAAAATGATCCTGGAAAGTATAAAATATTTACAGCCTGCTGTCTGCTCTGCCTCACTTGAGGAAAATTCTCATCTGTACACAAATGTTCTTCAGTTTTGGGGAGCAGATGGTGGAGAGTAATAAGAAGTCTGAAAAATTAGAAGCAGGAGCAGAGCTCGGTACCCAGCCGGGGAAGCTGAGCCCCGTGGGGAACAAATATCTGGATGTTCTTGAGACAAAGAACTTGAATGCGCATTGCAGAATTCCTCCATCAGATCCTGCCCCTTTCTCTTCTCAATTTCGTATAGGTCTCCCTCTGTCCACTAGGATCATGTTGCAGCACACTAGCACGCCCTCAGGCCACTGCACAGGATGTCACAGCGAGGCGTCATTAATTCCCTCCCCTCTGCAGGGCAGGTGACCTTGATAAAGAGACTACACGTTATTTCCTTCTCAGGAGTGGACCCTCTGACACACCCCCTTTCTTCACTCCCCTCTGCTTTCCCGGGAATTGCCAGCAGCCCCTACATGAATGCCCACTCCCTCTTACTGACTTTAGGTCTGTCTGACCCAATCACGATATTGTATCATCACTGAAATAGGCAGTCCACCATCACATAACCAGCTTTGTTTAGCCTCGTTCACCTAGGAATTGCTACCAAACAAGGACACACCTATATTTTGTAAACACACGTGGACCCAAAAGGATAGCCACTTGTGCACTCCTGCACCAAGTCCCTACTTTTAAAGACCCCCGAAAATCAAACATGCCCTGTTGCGTTCACCGTGCTGTTTGGTGCATTTGATGTTAACTTTTCTTTCCCGAGTGTCATTACAAGTTCTCAGACCTTCAAAACTGTATCTTACTCAAATTGAGCGTGCCATTTTCTTTGTGATGCTCAAACTGTTGCAGGGAGATGAGCAGAAAGCCTTTTGTGCTAGCTGTTGTGTCCTGATGTCATTGAGATCCCATGTTTGGAGAGGATTACCTTGCTAGGAGCAGTGGTGAAGTGGCTATGATATTCAGTTCAGTTCAGTTCAGTTCAGTTCAGTTCAGTTCAGTTCAATCACTCAGTAGTGACTCTTTGCGACCCCATGAATCGCAGCACGCCAGGCCTCCCTGTTCATCACCAACTCCCGGAGTTCACTCAGACTCACATCCATCGAGTCCATGATGCCATCCAGCCATCTCATCCTCGGTCGTCCCCTTCTCCTCCTGCCCCCAATCCCTCCCAGCATCAAAGTTTTTTCCAATGAGTCAACTCTTCTCATGAGGTGGCCAAAGTACTGGAGTTTCAGCTTTAGCATCATTCCTTCCAAAGAAATCCCAGGGTTGATCTCCTTCAGAATGGACTGGTTGGATCTCCTTACAGTTCAACAGCTATGGTATTAGAGCCTACCATATGGATACCGAGTGTACGCATGGGAGTTGGAGGTGGGCGGGGGAATGTGCAGAAACGATGTTCCTGCTGCCCTCCCTAGGCCACGTTTTATGATGAAACTGGAGAAAATATTTCTTTTCAAGGTCATACTTTTAAATTAATTTAACTTTATCACTTACCATTGAATTGGGCTGAACATTGAATATTTTAATTGTTTCTAGTTTATTTCTTCTAAAACCTACCTCTTTTAATTTTTAAACCTCTCTCCAAAACTATAATCATGCCTCCTTCTTCCTAATAAGCTGCTTGCATCTCACTAACCCCCATTCTGTAGTCAGTTCATTGACTCTTCCATTCAAAAGCCCATCATACTTGTGTTTGTGTAATTGGGACCTGAAACCCAGGCACAGGAGCATAGGCCATAGGGCACAAGTCGCAGGCCAGTGGGGGTGGGGGGTGTTCAGGAGAGCTGACCTTCCTAACTTCCCTCAGTCCCTCCACCAGGGGTCTAGTCACCGTGGCCACCACCACAGAACAGAGCTCCAGGGTTGTTTGTCTAAAGTTGCCATGCTGAGAACCTCTTGGGCCATCTTGACTCAGGACAATGCACAACATATTTTCTGCCTTGGAGAAATCCAGCAAAGTAAGATTCTTTCCTTTGGTTTCCAGAAAGCTGGTAGAAAGTTTCACCACTCCTGTGTTTTAATAAAGGGAAACATCTTTAAATGAAATTCTTAAATCCTTGGACAGAACCCCTGGCTAATAACTCCAGGTAACAGCCCAAGCATCCTATCTGCCCAACCACTTGTTCAACAGCCTCCTTGCACGTTTACGGTTTGCCTCCTTATCGTCTGCTGCTGCTGCTAAGTCGCTTCAGTCGTGTCCGACTCTGTGCAGCCCCATAGACGGCAGCCCACCAGGCTCCTCCATCCCTGGGATTCTCCAGGCAAGAACACTGGAGTAGGTTGCCATGTCCTTCTCCAATGCATGAAAGTGAAAATCAAAGTGAAGTCGCTCAGTCGTCTCCGACTCTTAGTAACCCCATGGATTGTAGCCCACCAGGCTCCTCCGTCCATGGGATTTTCCAGGCAAGAGTACTGGAGTTGGGGTGCCATTGCCTTCTCCTAGGGAGTCCCTAATAGGTGTTTACTTAGTAAAACTTAAGTGGTTGCAATCCTGATTCATAACAACTCAGCTTCTAGCAAGTCAAACATTTAGGGCTGGGTTCCCTAAATTCATGGGAAATAGATGGGGAAACAGTGGAAACAGTGTCAGACTTTATTTTTTGGGCTCCAGAATCACTGCAGATGGTGACTGCAGCCATGAAATTAAAAGACCCTTACTCCTTGGAAGAAAAGTGATGACCAACCTAGATAGCATATTCAAAAGCAGAGACATTACTTTGCCGACTAAGGTCCGTCTAGTCAAGGCTATGGTTTTTCCTGTGGTCATGTATGGATGTGAGAGTTGGACTGTGAAGAAGGCTGAGCACCAAAGAATTGATGCTTTTGACCTGTGGTGTTGGAGAAGACTCTTGAGAGTCCCTTGGACTGCAAGGAGATCCAACAAGTCCATTCTGAAGGAGATCAGCCCTGGGATTTCTTTGGAAGGAATGATGCTAAAGCTGAAACTCCAGTACTTTGGCCATCTCGTGAGAAGAGTTGACTCATTGGAAAAGACTCTGATGCTGGGAGGGATTGGGGGCAGGAGGAGAAGGGGACGACCCAGGATGAGATGGCTGGATGGCATCACGGACTCGATGGACGTGAGTCTGAGTGAACTCCGGGAGTTGGTGATGAACAGAGAGGCCTGGCGTGCTGCGATTCATGGGGTCGCAAAGAGTCAGACACGACTGAGCGACTGAACTGAACTGAACTCCCTAAATTCCATGTCATATGTTATTTTCCACTGTTAGATCCACTCCTGAGTTTGTGTCTGTATCAAACTCCTTCTTGTAAATAGAGATTTACCCTAAAGGGATACTCTTGGATTCAAATAGTCATTATTCATTGAGCCTAAGGAGTTTAACATTTTCAGTGTGATTGCAATTGAATCTGTAACATTACTCAAGCATTTTCCTGTAGTTTCCAACACGTAAACAACTTGCTTATTGTCCTTCTGAGTATGCCATTACTCTGCTCAGAAATATGTTGTGGTTCCAAATTGCTTCTCAAAGACCCATCTCCCCCCTCTATCTCATACTTTCGGAATTCTCTACAGTCCACAACATCCTGTCTCAAGAGTCAGCTACAGTCAAGTCACTATATTCACGACCATCTTTTGCTGTCTTTTCCACCCCATCTACCATAACTTCAACAAGATTGATTATTTATTTAGAGATAATAAGTGAAATGTCAGGGAAAAGCATATGTCCCAAGGTCAAACACAACAAAGGATGAGGTTGAATTTACTACCATCTACTTCCTGTCCATTTTGCCTGTGTGCATACATAGTCATGTGCGATTCTTTGTGACCCAATGAACTGTAGCCCACCAGGCTCCTCTGTACATGGGACTTTCCAGGTAAGAATACTGGAGCAGCTGACCATTTCCTCCTTCAGGGGATCTTCCCAACCCAGGAATCGAACCTGTGTCTTCTGCATCGCAGGTAGATTCTTTACAGAGTGCCAGCAGGGAAGCTCTCCATATCCATTACTATTGACAAATTTCACAAAATATTGGAAAATAGAAAAACGGGTAAACTATCTGAAGCTAATTATTATATCCTGGAGACTTGAGTTCCTAATTATTTTGATAAAGTTTTTAAACCTCCCATTGTGTTCAACAATTTGATTTATATAATTTACGTAGACTGATTTTATGTTTTTTAACTGTTATTATTGAAAAAAGTAGTATTCCAAATTAGCCTTTTTCAATTGAAGAAGGGTCTCTTTCCCTTTCTTGCAAATATGTTTTGTGGGCTGGGCAGGGTCAGAGGCTGAAACACAGAGCATCGGGGGCCTTGGGACTGGGTAAGCAGAGGCGGTTCATTGGCTGTTATCTCAGGCTTCTAAGTACGCACACAGTACTGTTAATTTAGCTTTTAACAGGCACATAAAATACACTGAAGCCTTATTTTCTTTAGCTTTGCACACACAGACACAAAATCTTGACATGTGGGGATAGCAAAGAAAAAGCAACGGCTGTTCATTAAATATTACATGTCCGCATCAGGCATGGTATTCTATGCCAAATTTGTATGTAATAAAAGCGGGGGGGGGGAAGCAAGAGAATAAAAAGCTTTTAATTTTTCAGGCATTTTGAGTCTCCTGCTGCTCTGATAGACATGTAAAATATACATGAGTGTCCAGAGCCAGTGTCCCCAAACTGGGGGAGGGAGAGAACAGAGGAAACCGCACTGAAGCACGCAGTCCCCAAAGGAGGCGAGGTGTCCAGGCTGGCGGTGCTCGCCAGCCGCAGCTCTCCCTCATCCTTTCTGTGTAAACGCCAGCACACGTGTCTTCTTGCTCTCTTTGTGGGCTTCCCAGGTGGTGTTAGTGGTAAAGAACCCGCCTGCCAATGCAGGAGAGATAAGAGACACAGTTTCGATCCCTGGGTCGGGAAGATCCCCTGGAGGAGGAAATGGCAACTCACTCCAGTATTCCTGCCTGGAGAAGCCCGTGGACAGAGGAGCCTGGGGGGCTACAGTCAGTCCACAGGTTGCAAAGAATCGAACACGGCTGAAATAACTAAGCATGCATGTCTTTTCGCTCTCTTTATTTTTCCTGTTTTGCCCCTTATTTTTCTCTCCTGTTACTGGGGGTTGGCAGCTTGTCATTTGGGGACCATTCCCAGCTTCTAGGGGCCACTCCCATCCCCAGTCTCCTGGTTCCCGCCCTCCATCCTCAAAGCCAGGAAGATGGGCCATGCCCCTCTCACACCTCGAGCGAATCTCTCCTCCATCCTCCTTTTCCTCCTTTCTAACCCAGCCAACAAAGAGGCTTCACTTTTAAGGACTCACATGATGAACGTTGCCCAACGTCAGGCACCCAGTAAGCAGCAGCACTGGGTTTGAAACCCAGCTATCTCACTATGGAGGCTGGGTCCTTAACCACTTGTAGAGTGAAGGTGTTAGTCGCTCAGTCGTGTCTGGCTCCTTATGACCCCATGGACCGTAGCCCTCCAGGCTCCTCTGTCCTTGGGATTCTCCAGGCAAGAATGCTGGAGTGGGTTGCCATTCCCTTCTCCAGGAGATCTTTCCAACCGAGGAATCAAACCCAGATCTCCTGCATTGCCGGCAGTTTCTTTACCATTTCAGCCACCAGGGAAGCTCCTCTTTCCCAATAAAAAACAGCAAAGAGAAATCAGCACTGTGCCAGCCACACTGGAGACCTGAGTGGAGAGAAAAGTCAGTTCTGCTGATCCTGTTTTTACCTAAAACACCAACAGTTTTGCTTATCATGGATAATTTGCATTTGTTTTAACTTTTAATACATTTCACAGAAATGTTATTTACCGTGATCTCTGCCTTTCTGGCTCTCCCAGGCCCGCCCCAAAGCTGTGTCCGAGGTGAGGGGCTCCCTCTCCTCGCCCGCCTGCCCGGGTCCTCAGAGGAAAGAGCACACTGCTGGTTCACCTGGGGAGAAGCCAGTTCTGACCCCTGTTGAAACTGTTTGACTTGCTTTTTCGTTGCTGCTCTTATTGTAATCATACATAATGGCCTGCCTCAGCGAATCCTGCCTCTCTGCCTGACTGTTCAGCTAAAGTGCCTTTGTTCAGAAGCCTGTCCACCTGTGGATGGCAGGCAGGAAGGAATACATCCTGCTGCCTGAGGTTTGCCATTCTAGGAGATATCCACAAGATTGATGGCCTTTCCACTTTGGTTCCTTACCTTCCCCCCATCGCTGATCCATAAGGGAACCTGGCATCCAGGCCCAGGTGAGATGGTTGTGTTCAGATGTTTGTCTGCATCTTCTTGATCAGCCGGTTCTCCAAATAAAGTCACATTCCTTGCCTCAGCACCTCGTCTCCCAGCGAGCAGAGTGAGCTTGGACTCAGTAACATGCTGATTGCACTGCGTGTGAATCTAGGCCCACACGCGTGGACTTAAAAGATATTCACAACCAAAAAGCTGAGAGGTTTTTTTGTGGGGTTTTTTTGCTGGGAATTTTTAGGACTTAAGCCCAAGAAGCTGCATCTCAAGTGACCCTGGGAGAACCGCTCTGAGGAGGCGAGATGGGAAAGCCAGGTTATACAGTTTTGCAGCAAAGGGCAGGTTCAACTCAGTCGCTCAGTCATGTCTGACTCTTTGCGACCCCATAGACTACAGCACGCCAGGCCTCCCTGTCCATCACCAACTCCCAGAGCTTACTCAGACTCATGTGCATCGAGTCGGTGATGCCGTCCAACCATCTCATCCTCTACCGTCCCCTTCTCCTCCTGCCTTCAACCTCTCCCAGCATGCGGGTCTTTTCCAAGGAGTCAGTTCTTCACATCAGGTGGCCAAAGTATTGGAGCGTTAGCTTCAGCATCAATACTTCCCATGAATGTTCAGGGCAGGTAGTCAAAACATCAAAAGATTATTGTTAACTAAAGAAAACCAAATGTCTGAAGCTAAGGAATTTAGACTTTTCTGTGTATGGGAAGATGCAAGAGTCAGGGCTGTCTGAAGTCAGTCCTTTGAGATGCACCTCAGCTATCGGGGGCCACCATCCTGTGTTCTCACGTCCTGAGTCTCCCCGGGGCTCACCTTTGGGGAGGGGCTGCAGCCTGATGGCTGCTAGAGGGCAGGTATTCTTTCCTTCCAGAGTGCCCTCAGGGCTCACCAGCTCATCATTAGTTGCGGCTGGAACACTGATGACTGATACAGCGGGAAATATTCCATTTCTCACAAGCAACTTCCCCAGACCCAGAATTATAAGCCACTTAAAAATAATGACCCCCACATGATAGAAAATGGAAAATGAACCAAACTGGAGTGGGTTGCCATTTCCTTCTCCAATGCATGAAAGTGAAAAGTGAAAGTGAGTTCGCTCCGTCGTGTCCGACTCTTAGAGACCCCATGGACTGCAGCTCCTCTGTCCATGGGATTTTTCAGGCAAGAGTACTGGAGTGGGGTGCCATTGCCTTCTCCTGGTGTGTTGCGATTCATGGGGTCGCAAAGAGTTGGACACAGCTGAGCGACTGAACTGAACTGAACTAAATAAGCAGACACAGAGTAGTAAATCTTATCTTTATCTTTCTGTCAATCCAGAGGAGAGATGAGTCATCAGGTAAAGAAGACAGGACTCCTCCTCACTGGTGTGGGCTGCACTTTTCTGAAAGCGGCCCCAAGCTGCTCAGAATTTCATTTGCTCAGAAGAGGGAGCTCTGGTTTTTGCTTCCCCGGCATCTAAGGCTCTGCAGGCTCTGTTTCCTTGTTTTCTAAACAGAGCAAGAGTATTAAGAAGTCTGTATAAAAGGCCAAGTTACTGTTTGAGGTGATCACACCGTTCCTGCTACAAACGTCTCTCTCCCCATCTCTTCTGTCCTTCTCGCCCATGTGTCCTGGGAACGGCCATCTTGAGGAATGTTTCCCGAGCTTTAACCCTCTAGAGCCACTAGAGGGCAACAGACACCCACCAAAATGAATCAGCGTCATGAAATACAATAAATTGATAATTACTCTACAAAGGCATTCTTTTAAGACAACCGTTTTTAGATTGTTTTTTAAAGAGTTTGTTCTTTTAGTATTTGTTTTATATATATTATTCTTTGCGATCCCATGGACTGTAGTCTACCCGGCTTCTCTGTCCATGGGATTTTCCAGGCAAGAATACTGGAGTGGGTTGCCATTTCCTTCTCCAGGGGATCTTCCTGACCCAAGGATTGAACCCAGGTCTCCTGCATTGCAGGCAGATGCTTTACCCTCTGAGCCACCAGGGAAGCCCCAAGGTCCCCTAGGAAGTTCAATTAAATGTAAAGTAAAAAGCCGACCCATTGGAAAAGCCCCTGATGCTGGGAAAGATTGAAGGCAGGAAGAGAAAGGGACGACAGAGGATGAGATGGTTGGATGGCAGCACCAACTCAATGGACATGAGTTTGAGCAAACTCCAGGAGATAGTGAAGGACAGGAAAGTCTGGTGTGCTACAGTCCATGGGGTCGCAAAGAGTCGGACACAACTGGACAACAATAAAAAGCTATTTACACAGCCTCCAAGTGCTCAACAAATGTTTAAACGCTGTGTATGCATTCTGTAAGAGTCTATGCTGGACAGTGAGGTCACAAAATTGAGCAAGATTCAGTCCGTGTCTCTGAGAGCAGACAGATTTGAAGCATAAATAATTCACTACAGCATTGGATGGTGAGCGTCAGGGTAGACCCAGGATAAGGCAGTGCAGATGAGAGAGAATCAGTGCTTTGTAGGTATGTGTGTGTTGGGGGGCGGGGAGGGGAGTCAGCTAAAGACAAGAGCACAGAGAGAACATGACCTATGACCCCCATGAAAGCAATATGCATGCATTTCCTGTGCAAAGTGGGGTGAGCTATATATTCCAGTGTTTATCACCTGAGAATTAGAGGGTCTGTAATCACCCCCACACTCTCCCAAAGAGGCTTGTTCATCATCAGATTTATCAGAGTAAACACACAAACAAACAACAAACCAGGGTCATCCCTAAGACCCGACTGCAACAGAAATCTAAGAGGACCTGCCAAGCACCATAAGAAACGGAACCTTTTGAAACCCTTTAAAAGACATTCTTTTAAAGAAAGCATAAAAACAAAACATATTTTCTCGGAAAGCCATGTTTTTCTCTAAAAAGCTCCCTCCCCTCCCACATTGAGAAGCCAGAGGAATCCGACTCCGGTGGGTGTTAAGCTGGGTCCTTTTGGTGAACGGGGGAGGCTTTCTCCTCTCTTTGGACTAATGAGGAGGTAACTGACAAGTCACTGAACAAATAAAACGCCTGCCAATGAAAAGGACGGGTGCTGGCCTTTGTCCCACTCACCTCTGCCCCGGGCTCAGGGCCAGCTCTGATCAGAGGGCAGGCAAGGCAGCTCTGAGCCCTGAGAGGTATCGGCTCACCTCTCTGTCCCCAGGAGCTCCCAGCATGGCAGATGGGGGCAGAGGAGCCTGGGGGTGCAGACCCCCCTGGAAAACCATGTCTGACGCCAGGCTCTGGCCCTCAACTGTCAGCCATGGGCTGGAGTGCCTCCTGACCCTGGGGATTTGGGTTCTCAGCAGAGGGAGAGAAGGGTGGCAGCCCCTCGAGGCAGGGGTGGAGCCTCCCAAGCCCCCCAGGTCCTGCTCCTGAAGACTGCACAGGGGCAGAGTCGGTCCAGTGATGAGAATGGGAGGGGTCTGAGGTCACCGAGCTGAAGAGGATGAAGTGGCGTCCTCAAGGGAGGCTGGCTACGGGCACAGAGTCCAGCTCCGTGAGTGCTGGGCTCGGCTCACTCCTCTCAGTGTTCAGGCCTGAAAACCCCGTGTCCTGGGGAGCAGGGCCTGGGGACAGTCACCTAGATAAGCACATAGCTTTAGTGCTCAGTGGCTTCCCAGGTAGCTGAGACAGTAAAGAACCCTCCTGCCAATGCAGGAGACGTGGGTCCGATCCTTGGATGGGGAAGGTCCCCTGGAGGAGGGCAGGGCAGCTCGCTCCAGTATTCTTGCCTGGAGAATCCCATGGACAGAGGAGTGTGGAGGGTTACAGTCCAGGGGGTCGCACGACTCAGACACGACTAAGCACACACACGGTAGTGCTCAGATGACAGCGGTGACACAAAGAGCCACCACTTCCAGCCCACAGGGACCCCAGGACACCAGTGCCGCTAGAGGCACAGACCCCAGCTGGCCCAGGGGGTCAGACAGAATGATTCAGTCTGGCAGGAAGCGGTTCCTAGGGGCCAGACGACACCGCGGTGGGTGGGGGGGTAAGGGCTGGGAAGGGACCCCTCCCACCCCCACCACGAGGTACCCTGGCCTGCCGGAGAGACCACTCACACCCTCCAGGGCCTGCAGACAATCAGGTGCTCTGGTGAGAGCTGGAGGGCCTATGTGAGTGGGGGGTCGGGGAGGGGGGTGGGCACAGGGGCCCAGGGAGGCCCAGGTGACCTATGTCCAGGGGGATCTCTCTGGACACGATGCAGAAGATACGCTTCTTAAACTCGGCATCCACGTGTTGTCCCTTTTGTGTCCCTTTGTCACCTTATGCAATTGCGCAGAGAAGAGACAGGCAAGGTGGCTGCTCCTCGCGCGGGCGGGGTCTGGAGGGGTGGTGGGCGGGGCCGGAGGGGCAGTGGGCGGGGTCGGGAGGGTCGGTGGGTGGGGCCACAGTGGAGACCCGCCCCCTAAGAGGAGGATTTGTTTTCTGAGAGACCAGGAGGGTTGAAGGTCAATTTTAAAATGTCAGCAAGTTTTTGAATTCGGACAAGGACAGATTGTGAAAGAGGAGTCTGGTTTGGGAAACACTGAAGGCAAGGGACTGGACAAAAGGTGATATGAAGTAGTAAAAAGTCAGAGAAGGATAGTGACGTATGTCAGGCACACATCCAGGGTGATCACTATCATTTATGCCTAGGTGCCCAGTCACTTTGGTCGTGTTCAACTCTTTGTGACCCCGTGGACCTTAGCCCATCAGCCTCCTCTGTCCATGGGATTCTCCAGGCAAGAATACTGGAGTGGGTTGCCTTGTCCTCCTCCAGGGGACCTTCCCGACCCAGGGATGGAAGCCAGGTCTCCTGAGTCTCCTGCACTGCAGGCAGATTCTTTACCTGCCGAGCTGTTGGGAAGCCCCATGTCAATTATCTTTAATAACTAAAATCAAGGTATGCCTACCAGTAGAGCTGCAGGAGACTGGAGCCGATGAATACACAAGGACTGGCAAGTGGCGCCCCGTGATAAACTGTGCTCTGACACCCGCAAATGTTCCATGAATCTCTTCAGTGTTGGAAACTCCTCTGAAATTGTATTTACACCATTAGCCTGTTCTGTTGATGCTGACACTCTCCTAAAGGAAGCTCAGGTTAGCTCATCCCATGAACAAGTTCCTGATGGTTGAGTCTGATTGTCTAATACTCGACAGGCATCTTAATAAGGAAGGTTCCAGGGCTGCCAGTGGTAAACTTTGGTGATGAAGCTAGGTGCCAAAGAGATAAAATGGAGATTGCTAGAAGCTACATTCCCAGGTTTAAAATAGCATCCTTATCCCTCTAAAGATGGGCTCTTTGTTCCTGGGATTATTTTTTAATATTTGATCTATTTCTACTCCAGTTTGGGGCAATCAAGTTCTAAGAAGAGAGACTTCCCTTGCAGCCAGGGGTTAAGACTCTGAGTTTCTAATGCAGGGTGCGTCAGTTTGACTCCTGGTCAGGGAACTAAGATCCTACATGCCTCGCAGTGTAGCGAAAATAAAAAGAAAAAAATGTTCCAAGAAGCAAACCTCCAAATATTTGAATTAGAAAGTACAGAGCAGAACTGGAAAAGCCTCATGCCCACCTGGGGCACCCTCCAGAGGCATTTCCAGTCCATCGCTGTGGGGCTTCCGAGGTGGCTCAGCGGTAAAGAACCCGCCTACCAATGCAGGACACATAGGAGATGCAGGTTCGATCCCTGGGTGGGGAAGATCCCCTGGAGGAGGAAAAGGCACCCCACTCCAGTGTTCTTGCCTGCAGAATCCCATGGACAGAGGAGCCTGGTGGGCTACAGTCCCTGGGGTCACCAAGAGTCAGACATGAGTGGAGGAATGGAGCAAGCACTGAGGTGAGGAGGTGAACAGGTAAGCGGACTAGAGCCCTCACTTTTACATGTCTGTCTTGCCCGCTCCCCACAAAGCTGACCCGCATGCTGCTGATTTGAGAACTCTGGACCCACTGACCACTGTCTTCTCTTAAATCCAAATGCCCTGGGGTCGGGGGGAGGCGGGAAATGTCACCCCTTCCTCTAGATTGCTCCCTCCAGAGCTCTGAGCCGGGGTTTTTATTGTCTGGATGGAGAATCAGAAGGCAGAAATGAATGCAGGAAAAGGCAAGCTCGACTGGTGTGCCATTCTGGAAACCTTCAGACAACCAACTCTAAACATGCCCTCATCATTATTTTACTGCAGTGAGGAGGAGAGAGAAGCAGATGTCACCTCAGAGGTTGAGAAGATGTCACCTTCCTGCATAAGGAGCCTCGTACTCTTGTGACCTGAGAAGCTTGGAACAAGCTCCTCAGTTTCTGTTTCCTCATCTCTGAGCCAGGATACTTGCAATCCCTTCACATCTTTCTGGGAGGGGGACCAGGAGGGAGCAGGTATGGCGCAGTCAGAGGACGCCCAGCTCAGCAAGTGCTAGCAATCGCTGTTATTGTTACTTTCTCCCTGGAGAGAGAAGTAGAAGTCAACCCAGTCATGTGTGCTGAGTGACAGTCAGCAGAAGGAGACAGGAAAAACGTGTCTTGGTGTAATAATCTTATTTCACAACCAGATTCCGTGCCAGCAGTGCTCAGGCGCCTCAGATGGGCTGTGAAGGAGATAAGCCCCTGATACTGGGGAGAAATGCTGGGAAAAAAGCAGGTCCGACCCCGTGGCACAGGAGCAGGCAGCATGTAGGGGTGCTCCATACAACAGCAGAGGCTGGGTGGGTGGGACAGAGCTCCGCCTTCTGCTCTGGGCCATTGGGAAGCAGGATACTGGCAGGTCTTCCTGCGGCCGGGGGTCTGGGGGGAGGCAGAAAGTGCCACTTCTGTCTTTGTCCACAAAACTCAAATGCATAGATATCCTGATTTTCTTCCTAAGTGTCTAATGTAAGTGAAGTGAAAGCGTTAGTCGCTCAGTCGTGTCTGACTCTTTGTGACCCTGTGGACTGTAGCCTGCCAGGCTCGTCTGCCCATGGAATTCTCCAGGCAAGGATACTGGAGTGAGTAGCCGTTCGCCTCTTCAGGGGATGTTTCCAATCCAGGGACTGAATGTGGATCTCCTGGATTGCAGGTGGATTCTTTACCAGTGAGTCAGCAGGGGAGCCCTCAGAGGCTTACTCACCTGTAATTGCTGAGGTTAGTTGTGTCTCCCAAAAGGATATAGCTTTTTATAGAAATGGAGTCTCTGCAGATGTAATTAACATGTAAATTAAGATAGGTCAGGCTGGATCAGGGAGGGCCCTGAATCCAACGACTGGTGTCCTTATGACAAGAGAAGATGGAGAGACACGGGGAGGAGGAGGCAGAGACCAGGGTGATGTGTCTGCTAGCCAAGGATCACCCAGGATTTGCTGCCAGAAGCGGAGTCAGAAAGCAACCTCCCCAGAGCCTCTGGGGGAGCCTGGCCCTGAGACACCCTGATTCGGGACTCAGGCCTCCAGAGCTGAGAGTGAGCCTCCCTAGGGCACTTCGTTATGGCAGCCGTGAGAAATTCATGCAGTGACCTGATTCACAGGCTGGGTGTGAGGATTAATGGCGATTGCGTAATTAAATGTTTACTGAGTGTCAACTTCCTTTTCTTGCCTGTTCCCCAGGGACTGGGGCTCTAAATGCTTTCAGGAAGGGCTTTGATAGCCTTGAGAACTCAAAGGCGAGAGCTCCAGGCTTGGAGCAATCTCATTCAAAATGCACAAGTTACATACAGCTGCCGGCTGCTTCTCCCCTGCAGCTTTCCCTATGGGAGAGAATCCAGGTTGGAGCTGGTGGCCAGATGTTTCTACTGGCCCAAGTCCTGGCCAGCTTGGTGGGGAGTTTGGAGATGAGCAGAAGGAAGCTACTGAGCTGACTGTCCTCTCCTGTGGCAGAGGGACCTGTGGCCCATCCCCTCCCAGCTTCCAGTGACAGGTCTGTTAAGACGAAGGATGCTGGCCCGATGATCTCCAAGTCCTCTTCAAGTGCTGGCTTCCAGGGCAGCAGGAGTCCAAGACTTGGGGCTTCCCTGGTGGCTCAGATGGTAAAGAATCTGCCTGCAGTGCAAGAGACCCGGGTTCAATCCCTGGGTCGGGAAGATCCCCTGGAGAATGGAATGGCAACCCACTCCTGTATTCAGGCCTGGAAAATCCCATGGACAGAGGAACCTGTCGGGCTACAGTCTACCGGGTCGTGAAGAGACAGACACAACTGAGAGATTTACACTTTCACACAGGAGCCGCAGATCACCACCGCCCCGCAAGCTGATGGCAGTTAAACAGTTTATAATTGTGAAAGTTTCCCCCAAAGAAAAGTTCTTTTATGAACAAAAGTCATGAGACAAAAAGCCACGACTGTGAGGTTACTGAAATTCAGGCCACAGGTGAATCTCTAAATGGGGCAGCTAGCTTTGTGGCTCTCATGCACTGATGAGGCAGGAGTCCTTATATCGAGTGTCTATTGAAGAACACATCCAAGTAAGTTGGAGTTTCAGATCCCTTTGAGTTTGGAAATGGTTTAACCACGAATCAATCTGAGAAGAAAGTTAGCAAGTAGCTACATATCAGGAAAAAGATCAAGTACCTTCTGAGAATATTTCTGAAAGGAAACTATCTAAGAAAGATAAGTTTAACATCTCCTTGTGTATCTTTAGGAAGCAATCATCTCACTTAAAATGCAATTTAAATAGTTGAATACAAAAATGTATATTTTCGCAAATTGCAGGATTTCCTTCTTTCTCATGCTTGAATAATATTCCATTATATATGTATATAATGTATATTATATATGTGTACTATATTTATTATATATCATGTATATGTGTTATGTGTACATTATATATAATATGTGTTATTATACCCACCATGGGTCAGATGGTAAAGAATCTGTCTGCAGTGCACAAGACCTGGGTTTGATCCCTGGGCCAAGAAGATGCCCTGGAGAAGGGAATGGCAACCCACTCCACTATTCTTGCCTGGAGAATCCTATGGACAGAGGAGCCTGGTGGGTTACAGCCGATGCGGACACAAAGAATCGTTCAAGACTGAGCAACTAACACTTTCACTTCACTTTTCATGTTACATATTATATATGTTATGCAATGTGTTATATATTATGTATCTGTTCTATATTGTGTGTGTGCATATCGTGTATGCACATGTGTGCTGTGTGCTTAGTTACTGAGTTGTGTCCAACCTGTTGCAACTCCTTGGACAGTAATAGAATATTGTATGTATATACACGCCACGTTTTCTTTATCCATTCATCCCCTGAAAAATAGGTTTCCATTTCTGGCCTGTTGTGCATCACACGGCATGAACACGGGGTGCAGACAGTTCTTCCGTACCCTGTTTTCATTTCCTGTGGGTATATATATACCCAGAGTTGGCACGGCAGCTCTATCCTTGTTTTTGAGGAAACTCCACACTGTTTCCATAGTCGCCGCACCAATCTACATTCTCGCAGCATCGCACGAGAATTCCCTGTTCGCTACATTCACACTGTCACTTGCTACCTCTTTTCTCTCTGATAGTATTCATCCACAAGGTGTAAGGTGATATCTCACTGGGGTTTGGATTGCATTTCCCTGACGGTTAGTGATGCTGAGCACCTTTTCATGTACTTGTTGGTGACGACATGGATGGATTTTGAGGGCGTTAAGTAACGTCTAAGCCTAATACTGCATGGTGTCATGTATATGTGGAATCAAAAACAAAAAAGTCAAACTTACAGAAACAGAGCAGAAAAGTGGTTGTCAGGGGCCAGGGGTTGGGGGAAATAAGAAGAGGTTGGTTTTAAAAGGGTACAAATTTTCAGCTAATAAGATGAATGAGCTCTGAGGATCAAATGTACAACATGTTGACCACCCTAAACGACACTGTTGTATAATTGAAATGTGCTGAAAGAGTAGGGCTTAAATGGTCTCATACACACAAAAGATAAATACATGAGGTGGTGGGGGATTAACTAGATGAGGGACGCCTGTCACAGTGTATATGGATATCAAGTCAGTACTGTGTACACTTCAATATCTAACAGTTCTGTTCATCAACTGCACTGCCATAAAGCTGAAAACAATTTAAAGTATGTTTGAAAAATATGTCTAAATTAAGAAGGCTGTGTCTGGACTAGGAAATGTGTTTAGGAGGATGGTGAGCGGCCCAGATTCTAGAGAAGGGCTCACGGGAAGGTGAGAAGCGATGCAGGCCTGGGAACCAGGGTTATCAGAGGCCACGCAGCCGGGGTGCCGCACAGCACAGACCCCCCGCCCACCTCCCAGTATCAGCTCACCTCCCAAGTGCTAACTCATTTCTAGAGTGTCTGGATGCATGCATAGGTGCTGTTCAGGAATAAACTGACACAGTGTGTAATTAATCTTGTGCAAGTCAGGCTTTAGCTTCGAATGTCTGGAACCAGATCAGCAAGCTTAGGGACAAAAGAAACTGAAAAAGCCCTGGAATCCAGGCTTGAACAGCCAAATGGTAGGGAGGTCACGACTCCTCCCACAGGTGACCGGCTCCTCCTCAGCAGAACGTCCTAGGAGATGGCCTGGGCTTAGCTCGACATTCAGAAAACCAAGATCATGATATCTGGTCCCATCAGGGGAAAAATTGGAAGCAGTGACAGATTTTCCTTTCTTGGGTTCCAGAATCACTGTGGATGGTGACTGCAGCCATGAAGTTAAAAGACGCTTGCTCCTTGGAAAGAAAGCTATGACAAACTAGTTGGTGTATTAAAAACCAGAGACATCACTTTGCCAACAAATGTCCGTATAGTCAGAGCTATGGTTTTTCCAGTAGTCACATACAGATGTGAGAGTTCGACCATAAAGAAGGCTGAGCAGTGAAGAACTGATGCTTTCAAATTGTGGTGCTGGAGAAGACTGTTCAAACCAGTCAATCCTAAAGGAAATCAGTCCTGAATATTTATTGGAAGGACTGATGCTGAAGCTGAAGCTCGAATACTTTGGCCACCTGATGCGAAGAACTGACTCCTTGGAAAAGACTGTGATGCTGGGGAAAATTGAAGGTAGGAGAAGGGGATGACGGAGGATGAGATGGTGAGATAGCATCTTCTGCTCAGTGGACACGAAGTGGGGCAAACTCCGGGAGGTGAAGGGCAGGGGAGCCTGGTGTGCTGCAGTCCATGGGGTTGTAGAGTCAGACATTACTTAGTGATTGAACAGCAATAACAACAACAACAGCCATGTGTGGCCTTAATGGGAGCCCAGCAATTCTTCCAGAGACAGTTGGTTGGAATGGGAATAGCAGGGGGAGGGGGACCACCCCCAAGTGAGTGGCAAGTTGTTGGGTGAGGGTGGGGATGGTTCTCACCTGCAAGGCACAGACATCCATCACATGGGTATCCAAGTGACAAGTAAGTAAGCTGATTTGGGGGGTTGTTTTCTTAAGACAACTTCTGGGGGTCAGATCATACATAACTCAGTTTTTTGTACCTTTTACTCAAGAGTGTTCCATGTTGAGACCAGGGATTCAAAAACACCTTTCCTTCACCAGTCATTTAAGGCATGCCTAGCGTATTTCAGGGCTTACGATCAGTGCTGAGGATCCATTGCTCAGGAGAACTGGCCCTTCCTGGGCGCCTCCTTACACTGCCATTAGGTGACTTTGCCTCTCAGAACTTCAGTTTCTTCCTCAGAGTGACTGAGACAGTTGACACCCAGCTTCTCCTTTGTAACAAGGAGACAAAGGCATAATACCCATACTCTAAAACATCCAAGATCGGTTATGTTCTACTAGCTGGTGATATTAAACATGTATTGTGAAAGAGTGTTTTAGTCGCTCAGTTGTGTCTGACTCTTTGTGATCCTATGTACCATAGCCCGCTAGGCTCCTCTCTCTGTGTCCATGGCATTCTCCAGACAAGAATACTGCAGTGGGTTAGCCATTCCCTTCTCCAGGGGATCTTCCTGATTGTAGGATCAAACCCGGGTCTCCTGCGTCTCCTGCGTTGCAGGCAGATTCTTCTTCCCATCAGGGAAGATCTGAGACTTTGTAGGTGAAATTAAAGAGAGTTTTTAAATCATATTTTAAATATTTTCCAGTTTTTTAATATGAGTAATGTCACTCATTAGAGTGACAGTGAAGTGCAGTCAGGTAGAGTTTGACCTTATTGACATGTTATTTTTTAGACGAAACTTTCTAAGCAGTAGTTGGTCATGGTTTTAAGTTTTAAGAGCACTTTTAAGTTTCCTGGAGATTAAAAGCTCACATGCTTAAGTGAGTGAGCAACTCACTTTTTCTCAGAGTCGTGAGACTAGTAAAAAACTTAGCTTTCACTGGCTATGACTGAGTAGCTGGGAATCCATTCTATAAAGTCCTTCCAGGCAAAGGGCAGCAGGGTTGGGGGAATGGGAGGAGGAGGCAGAGGACAGTAGCAGGTTCATTGACACCAGGGTGTTATCAGCAGGAGTTGACTTGTGAGACATTTAGTTTTGCTTTTCCAAAGAGCAATTGTCTTAAGATCTTGAGTATTGTCAACCAAAAATAAATCGGTATGGAAGAGTGAGAAATGGCATCTATCAGAAAAACTATACCATTTGTGTGATATGGGAATATTATTTCCAAGTCCATGACATATAATCAAAAGATGGAAGCATGTCATTGAAATGGCAGAAATTAAAAAGTGGGAGAGATGAGACCCATTAGTTTGGTTCAGTGAACAGTGAAATCATCCCTATTCATGTCTGCTCAATTCCACTCAGTGCTAGAAGCAAAAGTAGCTTAAGAAAATGAATACCCACATTTGATCATAAAATGCTGAACGTTTAATAATTATTTTACTTAGTTTCTTATAAACATTCATCGGGAAGGTGATATAATTGTGTTATGCTGTGTGCGTGCCAAGTTGCTTCAGTCGTGTCTGACTCTCCTATGACCCCATGGACTGTAGGTCCCCAGGCTCCTCTGTCCATGGGATTTTCCAAGCAAGAATACTGGAGTGGGTTGCCATTTCCTTCTCCAGGGGATCTTCCTGACCCAGGGATCGAACTAGCATCTCTTATGTCTCCTCTATTGGCAGGCAGGTTATTTATCACTCACATCACCTGGGAAGCCCGATTATGCTGCAAGCACTCAGAAATAAAAAATCTTCACAGGAGAGATATAAAGGTGAATTACTACAAAATGTGTAATTGAACTAGTGCTTGCAGTGTCATTCATATTACCTTTGAAAATGCCATTATATATCAAATGACCAGGCATAGTTCTAACTGTGGGAAATGATATATAAAAGAAATTCTGTATTTAGATGTGCATGTCCAATAATGGTATTATCATTGCGATCTTAGCCAGGACTCCAGATTTAGACTATTTTCCACTCTCGAAATAGAGCATCTATTGGCATGTGAACTATACCTCAACAAAGCTGTTAAAACAGGGCATGTACCACATTCAGAACACACACAAACAAAAATCACAGGTAACTCATGTATACTCTCAAGGACTATTTTCTAAACTATGGTTCATTATTTAGAGTTCATCAATCTGAACATGTTGCAATTCTAGCCCAGAATCTGTGCCTATGTGAACATTACCTTACTACCAAAACCCAGGTAAGAGCTAACATTTATTGAATCCCCACTAAATACAATAAGATGCTCCAGACACATTACATGAACTCACTCACCGAATTCTCACAGTGACATTAGGAAGTAGGAGCCGTTGCCACCTCTGTTCTATGAGAGAGGACACTCAGACACAGAGTCTGTACAAATTGCCTAAGCTCGCCTGCTGAGAGACAGGGCCAACTTCTGAGCTCAGGCAGCCTGGCTCCAGGTTATTTAGTTGTTAAGCTGTGTTTGACTCTTTGTGACCCCATGGACTATACCTCACCAGGCTCCTCCCTCCATGGGATTTCGAGGGCAAGGATACTGCAGTGGGTTGCCATTCCCTTCTCTAGGGGTTTTTCCCGACGCAGGGATCAAACTCGGGTTTCCCGATCTGCAGGCAGATTGCCTCCCTCCAACCCTAACAGAAACATGAAACAATAGATGTGCCTGCCTTCTCCCCATTTCTGCTCTAAACACCGGCTGCTGCTAATTACTAGTTAACCTGCTTTCTCTTTTGCATTCAAGTATTTTCATGTTGAGACTTATTAATAGTTTCCTAATTTCAACCCTCCTCCCCAGGTGACGAAAACATAGTATTAATCCACCTTCAAACCTTCTCAGCTGATGAATGGGCAGATAAAGGAAGTTTATCTGGAATCTCTCCTGTAAGGCCAGATGCAGGGGAGATGTGACCTACAGCCCTGAGTGGCACAAGGAATTCAAGACAGTTGGGTGGCGATCGAGGTAATGTCCAATTTCACGCAGCCCACCTTCCTTTTTTAAAAAAATTGTATTGACGTCTAGTTGATTAGAATGTTATGCTAAACCCACAGCAGACATTATCCTCAATGGTGAAAAATTGAAAGCATTTCCCTAAAGTCAGGAACAAGACAAGGGTGCCCACTCTCACCACTACTATTCAACATAGTTTTGGAAGTTTTGGCCACAGCAATCAAAGAAAAAGAAATAAAAGGAATCCAGATTGGAAAAGAAGAAGTAAAACTCTCACTGTCTGCAGATGACATGATCTTCTACATAGAAAACCCTAAAGACTCCACCAGAAAATTACTAGAGCTAATCAATGAATATAGTAAAGTTGCAGGATATAAAATTAACACACAGAAACCCCTTTTTCATAGTCTTTTCCATTATGGTTTATCCCAGTTTATCACTTGTTGTTGGAAGTTTTCCTCTCTTGAAATGCGAACTGAACCATCTAAACCAGCAGATTTCAAAGCTGTGAGAACAGAAAGCAAGAACTCTTCTGTGGGTTATTACGTCCCACCCTGTGGTTCCCAGAATGAGGGCCAAAGAGCATCATCAACCCATCTACTGGCTTAAGACATCCGCCATGTCCTTTGGGATGGTACCCAGCTTCCCAAGGGGCTGCCTGCCAGGCTGCTCTGTTCTTTCAGGGCCACTAATGGGGTGTGTGATGGTTGGCTGGAGGGTGAGAAGAGAGGAGCCCAGGGCTACATGTCTTCACCAGGAAGGAGGATGATCCCAATGCAGGGCTCCAGGACCATGGGCAAGGGGTGTCTGAAGTTCACACAAGCATTTCATTCGAAGAGGACAGACCCATACCCAGAAAGGATGCCTTTCCATTCATGAAGGACCAGTCATGATGAGAGGAGCATGACATCAGTAACTCACCGCTGGGTTTCCGGCAATGCCTCTCATCCCTGCCCCCCAGTTACCAGGCAATGGCATCCATTTATGGCTGTCCTGTTGGCAGACTGGGCCCTTGGCGGTGGTGGTACCCAGGTTGCCTTGAGAAAGAGGATGTCAGTGCTGCGCAGTCGAAAACCTCCATCTCTGTTCCCTTGGCCCACTGAGCCTCCTCAGAGCTGGAGGAAGAGGCTGGTCCACAGCACGGACCATCTCGCCCACTGATTACTGAGTCTTCTCTGCAGTAGAGACACTTTGACAAGCATTTACAGGGAACAAAGATCCTGGGACGCACTGGGGTTATAGGTCTGGGGGCAAAGGCAGGTGGTGAGAACAGACCTCAGCACACAGTCCTTATACAGGACTGCTTTCCTCGGACAGGGAGAAATCTAGTGAGACAGGCTGGAGGAATCGGAGTAGGGATTGTCCGGATTCTTAGCTGAGTCCACTTAGCTGTCTCCCTCCCAAATCCCCAGGGCCCTCCTCTTCCCCACTAATGCCACGAATTTAACATAAGGGATTTACTGTGGTTGTCATTTGGTTTTCTTTTTTAAATATAATATTATTCACTTATTTTTGACTGAGCTGGCTCTTCGTTGCTGCTCACGGGCTTTCTCTGCTTGCAGCTAGCGGGGGCTGCTCTCGAGCTGAGACTGGAGGGCTTCTCATCGCAGCACCTTCTCTTGTTGTTGGGCGGGGGCTCTGGAGCTCAGGCTCAGTAAGTTATGGCTCACTGTCTTAGCTGACCCTCAACATGTGGAATCTTCCCAGGCCAGGGATCTGACCCGTGTTCCCTGCGTTGGCAGGCAGATTCTTAACCACTAACCAACCCCCCAGGGAAGTCTTGGTTGTCATTTCTGCTGCCCACTCAATTAGATACCGGGCCTGATCCACAGCCAGGCCTGCCTTGTGGCTACAAGAAATGAACTGTTGTTTTAATGCTGACCTCTGAGTGACCTCTTGGATTTGCGCCTAACCCAAGACTTCCAGCTCAGAACTGGACGGTCATTTCAGAAGCTTTCCAGCACCATCTGCGTGACCATTATTACTGCACGTCAGTGGAATGTAGCCTCTAGTTTGTATCCCAAACCCTTGAACTCAACCAGCATCCCGACTCAAACAACAGGTGATGGTTTAGCCCAGAGAGGCGGGAGCCAGGGCAGGCCTGTCCAACAGAAAGCCAGTGCCAGAAAGAGTGCAGCCACTGCCTGAGACCCAAGGAAACATGGGGAGAAAAGCCCCTGTAGCTTGTCCCTTCCTCCTGCTCAGTCCTCCAACCCTGGTCCCTACTGACTGAATCACCTTTCTGCTCTTTTTGTTCAGTTGCTTAGCTGTGTCTGACTCTTTGAGACCCCATGGACTGCAGCACGCCAGGTTTCCCTGTTCTTCACCATCTCCTGGAGCTTGTTCAAACTCATGTCCATTGCATTGGTGATGCCATCCAACCCTCTCATCCTCTGTTGTGCCTTTCTCTTCCTGCCTTCAATCTTTCCCAGCATCAGGGTCTTTTCAAATGAGTTGGCTCTTCACATCAGGTGGCCAAAGTATTGGAGCTTCAGCTTCAGCATCAGTCCTTCCAACAAGTATTTAGTGTTGATTTGGATTGACTGACTAGTTTGAGAGTCGGGGAAATGGAGTCGGGGTCAGCCTCAAGAGACACAGAGCCGAACAGGGGACATATGAGGAAGAAATCTGAGAGCACAAACTGCCAAGGACCAGTACCCTGCACGGCAGGCTTAGGGCAAGTAGAACCCAGGTACGTAAAGCAGGTCGTGCTCACAAAATGGGCTCTGATGGGCAACAACCCCAAGGACTCGCCATGATGCATCTGAACGAACTCTTGGACTTGTAAATAGAACCACTGAATGTGAATAAACGTCAAGGGCAAAGAAAACACAACAAAGGTGAGATCGAACAAGCAAATACCCATGTCAGATAAGGAGGTCACCACTCCCGATGTGAGGCTCTGGGTCTGGCGGATCCCTGTAGTCCACCTGGGAGGGGAGTGCTGGACTTGCTCCAGGCAGAGCTGGAACGAGCTGGCCCCCTCGCCCACACACCTTCCAGTTCACAGGTGCACCCAGAACTCTGCCCTGGCAAACAGATTTCAAGCACCTCTTTTGAAACCCTCTACATATCTTTTCAAGACATACCAAGTATCTCCAAGAAGTCAAAACTATCGCTACCACCAGAGGTTAGACAGGGGGCTAGGGGTGGGGGAAATCAAACTTTTCAAGCTGCAAGAGGTCTTAGAGTGACCTCGTCTAATAAGGAGCCACCTACAAGTGACATACTGTCTATCTTAGGAGAAAGAAGTCTCGAATGTTACATTCAAAGGCTGATGCAGCGCTGCGATTCCTGATTTTAAGTGGGCATTTCTTCCCTTTAGCAGAGGAGGCCTGTCAGCCATGTTTTCCTACACAGGCCCTTCTGCAATAAGGTGCGCTCATCACCACCCCGGGCTCTGCCACTGAAGAAATCTGCACCCACAGAGGGGCGTGGCTTGCTGCCCAAGGTCGCACAGTCAAGCACATTGAAAACCCGCCTCTCCTTGCTCCTAAGCCCAGCGCTCCTTCCTGTTTCAACCAGTGCCAATTGCCAAGAAAAAGATGTGTGCTCTCACTTGAAGCCCAGGAGATTACAATGAGGCAACAGACCTCTAGCCCGGCCTGATGGCCCACGAGACCAGGCCCCCCTGCGAATGATCGATTGCGCCAGCCCAAGCTGTGTCGCAAGAGGGCTTGAAATATCAATCCCAACTGTGACATATGGGACTTCAAATGAAAAACTTGGGAAAAACCAGGCTTGGGACAACCCAGGCTCTCATTTGGGAAGAAAGCACACCGTACTTTGAATCCTACGTGTCACGCACATTTATTTATCTCTTGTCTGGCTCTCGTCCTGGGCTCTGTCGGAACACGGGGCAAGTGTCTGTGACAGCAGGGGTCCCACGCCCTCCCTGCCTGCACCTGCCCACCACCTGTGCTAGGTGTTCACAGCTCTGGGTCTCTAGAAACAAGTGGTTCCAACAGGTAGCAGCACTTGAAAAAATACATGCTCAATAGATGAAAGCACCAATGAGTGGAAGGTGCTGGTCAGTCATCACGCTTTCTAGAGACTGACGATTCCTGTAGTTCCAAAGGTGATGTGTCACGTGGTCAAGTTCTGCTGGCATCTTCCACCCACCAGGCAATATATGTGACAAATTCATAGTCCTTGAAATCGATTTCTAATAACCCCACAGCTGAGAAGTATAACTCCTAAAATATTTGTTGGAAGAATATTTACAGACAGCTTGTCGTTGTCATAAAATATTACATGGCATTATGCCTTAGCACTGTATAAAAGGCTAATATGAACATTCTGGCTTTACTTATTTCTTTTGGCTGTGCTGGGTCTTGGTTGCTCTGCAGGCTTTTCTCTAGTTGCAGGGAGTTGGGGCTGCTCTCTAGCTGCAGTGAGCGGGCTTCTCACTGAGCTGGCTTCCCCTGTTGCTGGGCGTGGGCTCGAGGGCACACTTGTGGCACATGGGCTCAGTGGTGGCGGCTCCCGGGCTCTAGAGCTCAGGCTCAGTGGTGGCGGCTCCCGGGTGCCCTGAGGCACATGGAATCTTCCCAGACTAGGGATCGAACTCATGTCTCCTGCGTTGGCAGGTGAATTCTTCACTCCTGAGCCACCAGGGAAGCTCTCATCCTTGCTTTTAACTCAGAAATGTTTCTTAAGTAGGTTAATATGCCCTATGGTCTCTTTTAAAATATGAATTAAGATTTTATTGAGTGGTTTATCATCTAGAAGATTATTTCTAAAAAGGAAAATGAAAAGACCAACTCAGTGAACATTGGCACAGACACAGATTGGATGGAGCTTGAGTTCGTGAGCTTGGGTTTTTGCCATCGAAGCCTGTAATCTGAAACTGGGCTAGGAGGTCCCAGGAGATCGGTCCTGGGACGAGCCCACGAGAACAAGCAGCGCATGTGCGGGGTGAGCCAGGCAAGGGCAGACAGGCAGCCGAGGCTGTGCCAGTGGAGCAGGGAAGGGCGCGGGCATCAGGGCTCAGCGAGGGCACGGGGCACACTTCAGCACCACCCCCTGCCGCGAGGAGGAAGGGGAGGTGCTGGCCCCCCACCCCAGCCCTCACTGATGGAGCCACTCCTAGGAGATCGCCTCCCAGGCGCTCGAGCCTGCCCACCAGCTGGCCAGCCGGGGTCCAAGACAGAGCCAGAGAACATCCCAGAGGCAGAGAACGCAGGGAGCCGACAGCTCCAAGGAGAAGCGGCCAGGGAGGCTGGGAGGACATGGCCAGATACTTGCCCTCTGCCCTCTGCTCTTCCTAGGCTTGGGAGCCCCAGGCCTCTACAAGACCTGGGTATCACGGAGGCCTCCTCACTGGTGAATATCTGCTGTGATGCCCAGCCCTTCTCCAGGCCCCAGCTTCCCTGGATGGGTCCCAGCTTCCCTGGCTTCCCTGGCTTCCCTAAGTGAGGGGTGCTGTAGCCTGGTCCAGTGATGGCAACATTGCTGAAAGACACCTTTTATTAACGAAAACCACACACTCCAATTATATACACTTTCTGCATCAGAAATGCCATTTCAGAAACAAATATGTTGAGAACCCAGGACACCAAAAGAAGAGACTCACTCATGAAAATCAAAGCCAGGGAAGCAAGTCATTAACTACTCACTAAAGAAATGTCAAATGTGCTAGAAGAAAATATCCTTTAGCTCACCAACCGGTGGCCAATCTGCTAGCTAAGAGTGAGCAGTTTGCACCTTTTGGCGGCTCAGGGAGTCCTGGAGAAGAAGAGCGGCCTGGCTGGGGCTTGGCTGGGAAGGACAGAGACACGAGGAGGGGGTCAGAGGAGGGGGGCGTGGGGTGCAGACCTGTGCTGGGCAGGGCTGTCCTGGCTCCTGGCGGCAGCTCCAGCAAGCACACAGCAGACCCAGGCCCACTGTGACATCCCGCAGCCACCGGAAGACACACTGCATTCTCTGCTGCCACCTCGCCTGCCAGGGCGCCATTCAGGTTCTGATTTTGCCAACAGACCCCCGACACCCTTTACGGCACTTTACCCTCCAGCACAGCGACCACCCAGGATCTGGTACTTCATCCATCTGCCGTGTGTCCTTAGTCATCTTTACCCTGGAACATTCCAGCAGCTTAAAAAAAAAAAATCTTTTAAGGTATTGCGTTTCTGAAGAATAATTTCCTCCTCCCTTTTGAATAGAATTGCTCTCATTTAGGGCTGGACACCTTTCTGGCCGGTGAGCCACATAAGCAATGCTGTGTTCACTGCAGACGTGCGGTGGCCTCTGGCCCCTCTCTGACAATGCCCGTCAGGAGTCACCCAGTTCTCCTATAGCATGGTTCCTCTTCGGGCTTCCCAGGTGGTGCTAGTGGTAAAGAACCTGCCTGCCAGTGCCGGAGACACAGGAGACCCAGGTTTGATCCCTGGGTCAGGAAGATCCCCTGAAGGAGAATATGGCAGCCCACTCCAGTATTCTTGTCTGGAGAATCCCACAGAGGAGCCTGGGGCTTTGGTCCATGGGATCACAGAAAGTCGGACACGACTGAGTGACTTAGCACACACACACGGCCCCACTGGTTCCCCTGCAGTGGGTACACGTGTGCTGATCCTCACAGACCTCCCCTGAGACTCAGCATCCAGCAGGAATTCTTGCCTGAGTCCGTCTTTACCTTGATGGCTGCACACAATGGCCCATGGCTGACACTCCTCAGACATCACCAGCCAGCACTGGGCATTCCTGTAACCCTCCTTTCTCTCCCATTTATTTATCCTTTAATTATCATTATGGCCTGAAGGTTGCTATTTTTTTTAATGGTTAATAAGTCACACTGTGCTTAATTGGCTGCTGAAATTGAGCTAGATTTGGCCAATGAAATCCCATCAAGTCGGCTCCCATGTCCTTTCAACACGCCCCATCTTGATTTTTAATGCTCCTTATTTTGTGGCATATGATACCCCACGCTCATGCAATCCACGCCGTCCTAGCTCTGACATCAGCCATTTCTACAAGGTGTCCGGCTGGCTCCTTTTGGTGGGAAATAGTACTCTACACCAAGGTCTGGGTGCAGGTGTGCTCATTGCTCCAAGGTGTACTTGGTTCTAGGTCTTTCAGTAGACACAGTGCTCGACAGTGTCTTGCATGACTGGGCAAATTCGTGCATCCCTATCTTAGGGATGTCCTTTCCAAGGGTCAGCTTTTATCAGAACTGGCATCATAAAACACAGTTCTCTACCAGGAACAAAGAGTCCTAGAGTTCAGACGAAGAGGAGAAAATCAATACAGACACTGTGATAAAAAACTGGGTTTCCAGTGCAAAGGTTGCATCTCTGTGCAGGTGTCACCAGGATCAAACATCCCTCCAGGATAGAGCTGTCAACATCTGAACCCCCATACGGGTCACTAGGGTTTGAATCTTTCCCGTGACCTTGGACAGCAAGCCACCAGCATACTTTAACTAAAAAACAGAGCAGTGAACTTTCTGGGACCTTCATGGAAACCACGGGGAGTGCTCTGCCGTCATGTCGATGAGGTGAATTCAAGGATGTCCATGCACGGTCTGCGGCAGCGTGGCACCAAAGAGCATGTGGCCCTTGTCCACAATAAACATAGGTACTTTACAAAAATGCACACACAGGCCTATGGTTGCAGCCTTAAACTGTCTTCTAGATGTGGGAATATTAGCCATTCCCCTCATCTTCCTCTTACCCCTCCTCCAGCATTTCACAGATTAAGGACTGGACTACATTTAGCTCCAAGAGTACTCTTGGTTATCAGGATGCTCACAGCTTTGGGGTTTGAGGTGGTAAATATTCAGGATATGTGAAGCAGCATGATCCATAACTGTATGGTCTTAATTACATAAAAATGGATGCTTAGCTGTGAAAATACACAAGTGAGACCTAGAGGGACACATCAAATGGTAAACTGCTTGTGCTTATGAATGAGTTTGTTTTTTGCTTCTTGTGTTATTTGGTTTCCTATTGTGCACATGTTAACTTCTAAGAAATAAACGTTATTTTGAAAATGTTAAAAAAAAAATCACATGGTTCATGTGTACTTTTTAAACCACTGTCTTTTGAAAAATTTCAAGCGCACACAACCACGCAAGAACCTGTGTGGCCTCACCCACCGTTCTTAGTTTGTCCACACCACTTGGTCCCCCATACATTCTGGCAAGAAAATCTTAAAGCAAACTTTAGACATATTTTCACATGCATCTCCAAAATTAAGGACAATGCCATTATCATCTCCAACAACAAAAAAAAGCAATAATCTAATTAGCTAATAGTACCCAGCTGATGGGAAGCTCCCTTGGAGGAGGGCATGGCAACCCACCCTAATGGACACAGGAGCCTGGCGGGCTACAGTCCACGGAGGCTGGACATGACTGAAGCGACAGAACACAGCACACACACCCCGTCTATGCTTAATCTTCTCCAGTTATCTCAAAAGTGTCTTTTCACACTTGATCTAAATGAAAATCTAAGCAAACATGACGGGTCTATCTCTTAAGAGTATTTTAACCCATAATTGTTCTCCTTCCTTTTTAATCCCATTTACTTGTTGAAGAAACTGGGTTCATATAGAAATTCCCATGTCTTAGATATGGCCGATTGCCAAATTAACTCTTAATATACGACAAACATTTAGTCCAGGAGAAATTACCCAGCAACCCGGTGCGTGGTTAACCCAGTGGGTGACATGGTGATAAGAAATATGATCGAAAGGGCCTGTGGGGGCCATTCAGCAGGTGAGAAAAGCGTAGACAAGGGGGCAGGAAGAAGGAGGCATTCCTAACTCAGGAAAATGCCTCTAGGAATTTGACATGGGTTCAGCTGAGAGAAACCGGTCCCTGCGGGTAGTTGACAGGTGGGCACCAAGGAAATGGTGCATGTTGGTCACAGGAAAGCCCAAGTCCTCTTTTCCAAAGCTATGCAGAGAGGGCCTTTCCATGGGCGTCCACCATGTGGCTGCCAGCCTGCATTTCTGATCCTCTGCCCTCTCTCTGCTGGTTCATATTACAGAAAGCATCACATTACCACCATTCTTATCGCCAACAAACAAAAACACACCTCAGTTCATTTTACAACCTTTCAAACAAACCCGAATGCTCTTTCGATTGCCTTTCAATGTGCATTCTTATTTAATTAACAGGCTTACTTGAATCTTTCCTACTGTTTAAATATCTGGGTATGCTATGAGGCCAAGGTCCGCGGGCACACAGACACGCATGACCGGTTACCCTGTGGGAAAACCAGGGCAGGTCAGCCTCTCTTAACCCGGCATCTCACAAGGGGCACCGCCCCGTTTCTCCCGTGATCTAGTTTCCTGGAGATGCTCGTCACAAGAGGCCACACGCCAAAGGGGCTGAAAACAACAACAGGGCAGCGCTGGGGGCCGAAAGTCCAAACCTGAGGTGTGGGCAGGGCTGTGCCCCGTCCGAGCCCAGCAGAGCAGGGGCCCTGCTCCTAGCCCGGGAGACTGCGGCAGCGTTTGTCTTCCTTGGTTTACGATTGCATCGCTTTCTCTCTCCCTTCACCAGCACAAGGCGTTCTCCCTCGGTCTGTCTCCCTGAGAGCATCTTAGAGGGACACTGATCGTACTGGATTAGGGCCCACCCTGCTCCAGTAGACCACATCTTAGCAATGGCATCTGCAACCATCCTATTTCTAAATACAGTCACATTCTCAGGTGCTGGGGCTTTGGACTCCAACATGTCTTTTCTGGAGGACATAGCTTTTAACCTATCACATTCTTCTCTCACATACAATTGCAATATAAATAAGCACACAGGTGTCACTACAACAAAGTACAGATTATCAAGCCCCCCACAACTTAAAATCATACATCTGCCCTATCCA
Organism: Capricornis sumatraensis; assembly: GCF_032405125.1. NCBI lineage: Eukaryota > Metazoa > Chordata > Mammalia > Artiodactyla > Bovidae > Capricornis > Capricornis sumatraensis. The sequence goes on along the minus strand of NC_091089.1, from coordinate 6,790,212 downwards.
GAGCGACCTATGAAACTCTCCAGGCCACCAGTGTCTGGAGGTCTTTTGTTGTTGTCGTTTAGTCGCTAAGCCATGTCCGACTCTTTCACGTCTCCTTGGACTGTAGCTCTGGCGGTCGTTACGATGCCACTATTCTAGAAAGCAGCTCATCACGGTTCCTTTACCAGTAAAGAATAAATGTACGAGCTCCTATGAGCCAGGCTAGGGCGGAAGGAGCACAGAGATGCTGGGAACCGGAGGGGGCAGGATGCCGAGAGCAGAGCCGGGTCCAGAAGCCTACACGCAGCCAGAACAATGACATTAGACACACGTACGTGGGTCCTCCGAGCTGAGCGACCTTCTGCAAGTCCCTGAGCTTTGCTGAATCCCCATTTCCTTCTTTGTGAGATGCTAAGTGGGCTTGCAGGGTTGCTGTGAGGCTGGAGTGAAAAGATGGAGGCGTGATGCTCAGCAGGCAGTGGTCATAAAACAGCAGGTATGGCCACCTGCTTCCGCCAGGCACAGACGGCACGGAGGAAATGCTGGAACCCACCCCAAGGACTTGCACGCCTGGGGACTGTCTGGGCTCCCGCCTCCTCACAGGCTTGTCAGGGTGAATCGTGCACTTCAGAGGCAGGCTCTGTGGCGGTAGAGGGGCCACCCCGCAGGGCTGCCCCATCAGGGACGCCTGGGGCTAAGAGAACCGTCGTGGGTGGTTTGAACCTCAGACCAACAGGAAGGAAGCTTGTGGTTCACAGAAGCAGCACCTCGACCTCGTGTGCACGGAGTAAACTTTGACACAAACTCTGCTCTGTGGAGAGATGCGGAGAAAGGAAAGGTGACCCAAGGGTGCGCCTGTGGCATTCCCAGGGAGGCGAGATGACCGGCAGTGATATTCCTGCCAGCCAAGAGTCTTGTCGCTGGGGCAAGGAGGGGGGAGGAAGCAAGCACTGTCCTCGATCGGCTGAGAACCGGGGGTGTGGGTGTCCACTGGGGTGCACGGACGGGGATCATCACAAAGGGGAGGGGGCGCTCAGTTCAGGGACTGACGCATGATGCTCCATAGAATCATTGCCCCAAACACGCAGAAATGAGCAAGAAGGCTCTGGGAATGCAAAAGTGAGAATGCCGTGTAGCAGAGGGATGGAATTCTGCACCAGATCTGTCCATGGCTCTTCCCCAGTCCAGCAAATCACACCCACTCTGAACCAGAGGTCATGATAATGCGTGACCAAGGGTTCTATCCAAGGTCTAGATGACGGAGCAGAAATCCAGAGCAAATAAACACCTGGCTGATAAGATAAAATCAAACGGGCATGCAGTCTCTGCCAAAGGCTCTTGGCTCACCCGGCTCCCCGGGTGCGCTATTCCCCACTTGAGCTCAGCAGAGGGGCTGCAAGGAGCTCGTCTCACATCCCACTCCTGCACCTTTCATCTGCATCCACTGTGCATGAACACGGGCTCACTACTTCCATGTCGATTCTGGTGGGGGAGTCTCCCCAAAACCTGACAGGCGTCTCAAAGTTAGGGTCAACGTCGGAAATGTGAGGAAAGATGCAATCGTTCTTTGGAATGAAATGACTTATATCTATATGTTAGGAGACATGGGAGTTACAGTTTCTCAATGCTATCAGACCCCAAGTTGTTGTTTTCTTTGCTACATCGTGTCCAGTTCTTTGCAACTCCACAGACTGTAGCCGCCAGGCTCCTCTGTCCATGGGATTTCCCAGGCAAGGATACTGGAGTGGGTCACTATTTCCCTCTCCAATCAGACCCCATATGTACCCTTTTAAAACTAAGATTTTGTGATGCTATCTTAGTCTGAAGTAATTCCTAGATGATAGCACATACACACTCTCATAACAACCTCAATCTAATATGAAGGGAAAATAAAATGGAAGCAGTTCATAATTAAACAGTAACATTTATTTCAATACATTAAATGCTTGAGGACAGTTTTGCCAGAAGACAAAAAGGGCCCACGCACATGTCCAAAGTACCCCCAAGGCGGCAGTGTGCTGCCTCCAAGAAGCACTAGGGCTGTGCTCTGCGACCAGGGCCACAGTTTGGACACAGAGATCCCCGACCCCGGAGGGCTCATCCACGATCTGCAGAGTCGGAAGCCGACAGTTAGCAGAGGCACACAGGTCCTTCCCAGCATCTGTAGTGGAGGACGTAAAGCAGACCGTCCAGAAGTCAAGACAAGGGCTGGGGACAAACTCACTGGGCAAATAACGGCACAAAAGGAGGCAATGGTCAGAAATAAACAGGGAGCCACAGTCCCCTAGAGTCATCTCTGATCCTGCCCCAGGCTCTCAGCCCGTGTCCCATCGCATGCACTCACTCCCCCGCCTTCTCTTTGACACGCCCTGACTCAGCTCCTGCCCTGCAGAGTCAGCCTGGAGTGGAAAGGAAGTTTGGATGAGGCCTGTTTGTTTGAGTCTGCTCCAGTGCTGGCAGCGACAGTGCCAGGGGAGCTCCAGCTGTGAGGCAGTGTGACTTCTAAATCTTTGTTCATCACAGACTCAGCAGAGAGCTTGAGGCTCTATTTATACAGCGTTGCATCCATTGCAAACGCCCCTTCTTCCCAGGTAAAGACTGAAAATTAGATCACTTGACTAGTGACCTTGGGATTGGAGCTGACACAAACCTGTACCACGCTTGCACAGAGCGGGTGTGCCCACAGCCCTGCCTGACTCTGCCCACAAGCCTCGCAGCACCTTTGGCCAAGCTCTCCTTCCAGAAGGGGCTGAGTCATGTGCCCTGGGAAGGCAAGGAAGGGCACTGCCAAGCAGGGAAGAGGTTTTCAACTGAGAAGGAACAGCAGACCCTGATGAAACCACGCGAGGCCCAAACTATCCATGACGGTCACAGGGCTTCGTTCTGGGCTCCCATCTACTGTTAACCAACATTTCAGAAACTGAGACCTGATTGAAATGAAAGGTGTTTGCTTTCAGAGTTTGTTAGGACTGCAGCCATGGACACACAAGTTCAAGAAGCACCTGGATCGCATTCTGCCAGAATAAAAAAAGCAGGGGAAGTCTATAAAGGCAAAACCCACAAGATTTCAGTTACAAGAGTTATTTACCAAGAATTCTCATAGGATCTGGCAAGAAGTGAGGGTGCTTGTTAAGTCAGGGTTGGTGGGGGGCTGCAATGGCTGCAGAGTTACAAGAGGGGACTTTGAGACTGTCAGGTTGCAGCCGGCAGGTGTGACTGGTGGTGTCCTTGGTACAGTTCATAGAAGACGGCTGAGGCTTTCAGCGGTGCAGAGATGTGTCTGAGTTCAGATCCTCAGGGGCAGTCTGACTCCATTTTTGCCTCCCTGAGCTGCGATAACTGTGGTATAATTTCACTTTGTCATCACTGCCGGGTCCTTGTGCTTCACCACGTGCAAAACACACAGTGCCCCTGCTTGCCTGGGAGCCGTTTCTCCATCGCAGCTCACGTCAGGGTCCTGCGCTTCTCCTGGCCTTGCTCTCGGCTCCCCTGCCTTTCATGAGGACATGTGGGAGCAGACAGAGCCCAAGGAGTCGGATGACCTCCTAACTCCCCACATTAAAGAGCTTTATAAAGCCCCCTCTCCAGATGATGTCCAGACCGGCTGCCTCCGGCCGTGTCCCTGCACCAGCTGGTTCTGGACGCTGCCCCGGTGCCGCTTTCCCAGGACAGACGAGCCCGTCTGGATCCAGTAGCCATTTCATTTTCATTGCTTTTCTTCCACCAACGAGAGGTAAAACCAATTTCTGGCACATTACTTTTCTGCTCTAAAAAGTTAAAAACGTGGGCTGTGGGTCACATTTTCCCTGAAATTCTGGCCCAGTGTTAACTTTACCAGCGGCTTGGGGTGCAGTGATTTCTCCCCAACTTCATATATTGAAGCCCTAACCCCCAGTGTGAACTTGTTTGGAAATGAAGCAACTAGTCAAGGCAAAGTCATGCTGGAGCAGGCTGGCCCCACATCCGGTGTGGCTGGTGTCCTCTCCAGATGGCCTGGGAGGACACACCTATGGAAAGCAGTGTGAAGATGGGGGCAGAGACGGGGTGATGATTCTGTGGACCAAGGCCGTCAGAGCCAGCCAGCCCCTGGCAGCCAGGAGAAAGACACACACGCACACACACACACATGCACACACACGTACATACATAACATTAATATACATTTATCTACATATATATATATGGGATCTTTCCTGGTGGCTTAGTTGGTAAAGAATCTGCCTGCAATGCAAGAGACCTGGGTTTGATCCCTGGATCGGGGAGATCCCATGGAGAAGGAAATGGCAACCCACCCAAGTACTCTTGCCTGGAGAATTCCATGGACAGAGGATCCTGGCGGGCTACAGTTTGCAGGGTCGCTTTATTATTTTCTCATTTAGTTATACTTAAGGCCAACTGTTAAATCAGGCGCACTGGGTATTAAATACATCATTTTCTTCTCTTCTGCCCACACAAGAATCAAAGGCAGCTTAAGCCGTGCAAGGGAAGGAGCTGGTTCTGCCTTTAAGGAGAAAAAGTTACAATGAGAAGACTCATCTAATGTGACTATCAAACACTGCTGAATTCTGGGAACCTGTCTCTGCTTCGGGAAGGGGAACACTGAGAGAGGCTTGGAATCTGACTCTCACTTAAATGGTATAATTCTGTGTGATTCTTTGTTTTGACTCCTTAGGAATAAACTGGGTTTTCCAGGTGGCGCTAGTGGTAAAAAAAAAAAAAAAACTTGCTTGCCAGTGCAGGAGACATAGGAGACGCAGGTTCGATCCCTGGGTTATGAAGATCCCCTGGAGAAGGAAATGGAACCCATTCAAGTACTCTTGCCTGGAGAATCCCATGGACAGAGGAGCCTGGCAGGCTACAGTCCATGGGGTCACAAAGAGTCAGACACGACTGAGCGACTTAGCACGATGCACAGGAATAAGGTGGTTAAAGACTTTAATAGCCCCCTGGTCGTCAGCCCTGGCAATGCAAGAGATTGCCTAGCAGGAAGTGCACCAGCAAGCTGGGCTGTCTCCTGTGTGCTTTGTCTCAGTAAGGAGCATAGGCAAATATTTTTGAGACAGAGTGTAGAAACAGACAGCCTGAGGTCATTGAGGGCAAGGGGACCATCTTCAATCTCCCTGCCTTGAGGGAAAGAACCATGAAATCGTGAATCCAAAGAACCCTTGATTTGAAATGTTTGGGCTCAGAGGCTTTGTCAACAATGCGTTTCACCCTGTGGCTGGGTTCAAGCCACCCTTTGAAGACTGGACGAGCAAGAAGCACTGGAGCCTCCACAGACCTCGGCTGGACCAAGAAAAGCACAGGACTTCACTTCTTTGGCTTATGGAGCAGACGTCGTCCCACCTGGACATCAGCTCCTACCCCAGCGAGGGGCAGGGATGAAGAGGCCCAGGGTGCCACGCCCCACAGGGTACCCCACCTGCCCGGGGCCCCGACAGCTTGGCCAGGAATGGAGGAGGCGCTGTCAGGAGGAATGAGTGAAACAGACACACGCGACGGAAGAGCAGCAGGTGTGCAGACTCTGACTTACCATTTCCTCTTCCTCCAGTTAAGCAAATGCTTGTTCCCTGAGGAAACACCATGGGCTAATAATACTAATTAACTATGGTCTCAAGTTATTGAGCAATATGAGGAGGAACGATCAACTGTCTGAAGCATGCACGGTCTAACCCACAAAACCTTCCTTCAGCCAGCAAGCTTGGCGTTGGTCTGACTTACCTCACTGCACCCAAATCCCATCTGGCTTTTCCCAAATATTCACTTAGAGTTGAAAAATCCAAACAGCTGCGGGCACCTGGAAGCCCCGCCATCCATCCTAATACATTTCCAGAAGGCACTTGTTTTCAACTGGGCTTCCCAGGTGGTGTTAATGGTAAAGAACCAGCCTGCCAAAGCAGGAGACGCAAGTTCGAACCCTGGGTCAGGAAGATCCCCTGGAGGTGGTCATGGCTCCCCACTCCAGTGTTCTTGCCTAGAGAATCTCATGGACAGAGGAACCTGGTGGGCTACAGTCCATGGGGTCATAGAGTTGGACACGACTGAAGTGACTTAGCACGCATGCATGCTTGTTTTTAGCCACGTAGATACTTAAGAGGAGGTAACATTCACGGCAGACACAACTCTCCTCAAAGATAGCTGTCGTCCCCCTCTCCCTCTGAGTCTGAGGACGTTTCCCAAATGGAGGAGGACTCCTGCCAGTGAATTTGCTCCAAGTCGCTGAGCTGGGCTGAGATCTGCTCTGAATCAAATTCTCCTGGGCAGGGACTCTCAGAAACCTGGGGTCGGTTAATCCGAGCCTGCCCCTCGTCTGCCAGCCTGGGCGTGCGCCAAGCAGCCTGTGGCCATCGCTGCTACAGAGCTAACCAGTGCACCTCTGTGTCACCTGGGTGTCAGCAGCAGGGGGCCCGGTAGCAGCAACAGCGCCACAGAGGCGTCCTGGAGTGGTCAGCACCCGGCTTCTCCTCTGTGTGAGGCTCTAAGTTCCAGCCTGTCTTAGCTACAGCTCACCTCAGACTGACTTAGACATTCAAAGGGATTTATGAATGTCAACTCTCAGGATGAACCCAAAGAAATTGCCATTCTTATAGGTCAACATCTATCAATTTATCAGCAGTATCATAGGCTTCCGACCTCAAGAAAAGGCCCATGATAGATCTGAAAGAGAGGCATGATCCAGCAGCTCAGCCAGTGTCTCTAAGAATGCAGATTTTCTCAGTCCTTTAAATCTCTCTTCCATGGCGACAGGCTCAGCTCCAGACCTCATGAGTCTCCACCCTAGTAGGACCCAAGATACCTCACGATGCCAAAATGGCTACAGCAGCCCATGACATCTACTTTTGCATCCGTCATTCAGGAGAAGAGAAATAGTCTCTTCTGACAACACACACAGAGGAGGGAAGGAGTTTCACTTTCCCATTATCACTGGCAAACAGCTCTCCTGCCTCTTTGGTTCTGATAGTACAAAATATTTTCCCACTGTGGCCAAGAGATCGGATTTTTTGTTTGTTTGTTTTAGCTCAAGAAAATTAATCATCCTGGATTTAGGAATTGTGTCAATCCTACCCATATCACATTGCAGAGAAGGATGAGGCTGGTCTCCTAAGAGACAGATCTGGGTTGTGTTACTGGAAGCCCTTGAATTGTGTTTCCCGGGGCTATAGTTAAAAGCCTATTAAAAGACACTTGCTTCTTGGAAGAAAAGCTATGACAAACCTAGGCAGTGTATTAAAAAGCAGAGATGTCACTTTGTGACAAAAGTCTGAATAGTCAAAGCTATGGTTTTTCCAGAAGTCATGTACAAATGTGAGAGTTGGACCATCAAGAAGGCTGAATGTCCAAGAAATTATGCTTTCTAACTGTGGTGCTGGAGAAGACTCTTGAGAGTCCCCTGGACAGCAAGGAGATCAAACCACTCAATCCTAAAGGAAATCAGTCCTGAATATTCACTGGAAGCACTGATGCTGAAGCTGAAACTCCAGTACTTTGGCCACCTGATGCGGAGAACCAACTCACTGGAAAAGACCCTGATGCTGAGAAAGACTGAGGGCAGGAGGAGAAGGGGATGACAGAGGATAAGATGGTTGGATGGCATCACCAACTCAATGGACATGAGTCTGAGGAAACTCTGGGAGATGGTGCCACAGTCCATGGGGTCACAGAGAGTCAGACATGACTCAGCTTTAAAAAGAAGAGGGCTGTAAGTGAAGAGGGCTACACACACTGACTCTGGTGGGAGCAGGTTCATGAGGAGAGAGATGAAAGTGTTATGGAATCCAGTTTGAACTTGAAAAGTAAAGAACCAATCAAGAATGGGCATAATGAGCAGAAGAGATTATTCTGAAACATAATAAGCAGTCACAGCATTGGAGATAAAGGCAATGATTTCCCTTAAAGCGTTTTGTTCTAATTTGTGAAAAGTGAAAGTGTTAGTTGCGTCCAAATCTTTGTGACCTCATGGACTGTAACCCACCAGGCTCCTCTGTCTATGGGATTCTCCAGGCAAGAATACAGGAGTAGGTAGCCATTCCCTTCTCCCCCTCTCCAGGGGATCTTCCTGACCCAGGGATCAAACCTGGGTCTCCTGCATTGCAGGCAGATTCTTTACTGTCTGAACCACCAGAGACTTTAGCCAAAAACATTGAGCTGTTCCCAGTTGTATCTGTTGGGAATTCTCCTATGAGATATCCAGTGTTTCAGTGCCTAGGGGTAGATCAGTGACCAATCTCACACCAAGAGGAAAGAGAAATATGCTTTCTCTAGTTACCTCAGTGGTAAGTCTTGAATACTGAAATAATCACGGTTTTCCCAGAAGGAGAGTGTCACTGGGGGCCCTTAAAACCTACAGCTTTCTGTTAAAAGGAAGGCTTTTAGGGAGGGCTTACTGCCAAGTAAACTTTACCAGCTTGGAAGAGTCTACAGGCTTAGGTCTGGGGTGGCTTTGCTGAAGTCATGAGATACTGCAGCTCGGCATAGATAAAGAGTAACTGGCAGAAGTTAATCAAACTCAGCTCCAAGAGCACAGAACTTCCCTGACCTCTGGGTGTGTAAGCAGCCTTGCCCTCCTGTTTGCACCTGATAACCTCCCAGCCTCCCTCACCCTCCGTCTTTGGGACAGGCTCCAGGGCTAGGTACTAACCTAGCCTCACTGACCAACTGGTTCCGACATGCTAAGAATATCAGTGCTTTGTCAGATAACACCTTTCTCCACATCGTGTCATTGCTGAAAAACGGCTAGAGCCTAAACATACCTGGGCTTCCCTGGTGGCTCAGTGGTAAAGAATCTGCCTACCAACACAGGAGATGCAGGTTCAATCCCTGGGTCAGGAAGATGCCCTGGAGGAGGAAATGGCAACCCATGCCAGTATTCTTGCCTGGGAAATTCCTTGGACAGAGGAGCCTGGCAGGCTACAGCTCCCTGGAGTCACGACTGCACATCTGAGCAAAAACGCACCTGGGCTCCAGTATACAAAACTGGGAGCCTTCTGGCTGCAGTTCTTAACGTTAACATCCTTACAGGCTGAGGAGCAGCCCTACCAGGTGCCTTCAGCACTGCCTTAGACTTAGCGCCATCACTAAAGCTTTCGTGCAAGAGTGACATCAAAGTGGTATTTTAGAATAACATAATAAACCAAACAAAAGATTAGAAACAGAGATGTGAGGTGGAGACCAGCTAAGGGACTTCAGTCATTTATTAGTTTAGTTAATCAGTCAGTTAGTTAATCAGTTTAGTTAAACAAATACCTCCTCTGTCCCATGAATTGGACAAGGCTTAAAGGATACACCATGGAACAGAACTAGTAGCGGGAAAAGACAGGGAGCTTTTGCAGCAGACATTCAGAAGAGCAGAGCTGAAGGCCTGCACTAAGGTGGGGACACTGGAGGAAGAGAAGGGAGGTGGCTTTGAGTAGAGAACAGACAGACCAATAGAGCTGTTTCTTATTTTTAACTGCACAAGTTAAACATTTTCATTCAAAAAACATAAGAGAACAAAATAGTAAGTAAAAAGAAAGAGTCCTTTCTCTGTCTTCACACCCCACATCTTTCAAGAGGCCACTTCTACCAGAGTGCTGATTTCAGGAAGTGATGCAGTGTGTGAGTGCAGCGCGAGTGACTCCCAAAGCTGGCATGAGCAGATGGATGCTTCCAAGATGACAGACACGTGAAAGGACCAATGTCTTCAGGCAGAAGGTGGCTGAGCTTGCCTGGTGGCCCAGCAGTAATGAATCCACCTGCCACTGTAGGAGATGCAGGTAGATGTGGGTTCGATCCCTGGGTGGAGAAGAGTCTCTGGAGGAGGAAGTGGTACCCCACTCCAGTGTTCTTGCCTGGAGAATCCCATGGACAGAGAAGCCTGGTGGGCTACAGTCCCTGAATTAATAAAGAGTTGGACAGGACTTAGTGACTGAACAACAAGGGCTGTTTGTGCTGAATTTTTTTATATAATTTTTTTTTAATTTTTGGCTGTACTGGGTCTTCGCTGCTGTGAGAGCCTTCTCTAGTTGCGGCACACGGACTTCCCGTCGCAGTGGCTTTTCTTGTGCAGCACGGGCTCAACAGGTGTGGCTCACGGTCTTAGTTGCTCCACGGCATGTGGGATCTTCCCGAATCAGGGATCAAATCCATGTCTCCTGCATTACCCACGTCCACAGGATTCCTTCCCATGGAGCCACCAGGGAGGCCCCGTGCTGAATTTTCTATAACTGCTTTATTGACCTATATTATAATCCCACACCATACAATTCACCCACTATAAACTGCATAATTCAATGTTTTTTAGTACTGATACATTCACAGATATGTGTAGCTATCACTCTAATCAATTTTAGAACATTTTCATCACCCCCAAAAGAAACCCCATGTGCATTATCAGTCACTCCCCACTTCACAACCCTAGGCAACCCCCTTCTGTCTCTATAGATGCGCCTGTTCTGAGCACTTCATAGAAATGGAGTCATACACAGTATGGCCTTTTGTGACCACTTTCACTCGGCGTGCTGTTTCCAGGATTCAGCCATGTTGTAACACACATAGCACTTTTTATCATCCAATAATCCTCCATTGCATGGATATAAAACCTCTTTTATCCATTCATCTGTTGACGAAGAAATACTTGGGTTGTTTCAACTTTTTGGCTATTATGAATAACGCTGCTATGAACATTTATGTACAAGCTTTTGTATGAGTCTTCTGTTGTTTTAGTCGCTAAGCTGTGTCCAACTCTCTTGTGACCCCGTGGACTGTAGCCCACCAGGCTCCTCTGTCCATGGGATTTTCCAGGCAAGAGTACTGGAGTGGGTTGCCATTTCCTTCTCCAGGGGATCTTCCTGACCTAGAGATCAAACTCAAGTCTCCTGTTTAGTAGGTGAATTCCTTACCACGGTGCCACTTAGAAAGTCCCTTTGTATGAGTACCTGTTTTCAATTTTACTGAACATATTGAATTTTTGGGTCACAGGTAATTCTATGTTTAATGTCTTTTAAACTGAAGTATAGGGTGGTGCAGTGGTAAAGAGTCTGCCTGCCAGTTTAGGAGATGCAGGAGATATATCTTCAGTCCCTCAGTCAGGAAGATCCTCTGGAGTAGGAAATGGCAACCCACCCCCTATTCTTGCCTGGAAAATTCCCTGGACAGAGGAGCCTGGCAGGCCACAATCCATGGAGTCCCAAAGAGTCAGGCATGACTGAGCACACACCCACATAACTGATTTACAATGTGTTAATTTCTATCATACAGCAAAGTGACTCAGTTATATATAATTCCCTTTTTAATATTCTTTTCCAATTATCATAGGAATGTTTTTACTTTTTTAAGAAATTGCCGTCTTGTTTCCATCTGTGGCCGCACCATTTTACATTCCCACCAGCAATGCACAAGGGTTCCAATCTCTCCATATCTTTGTCAACACTTGCCACTATCAGATTTTTTTTATTATGGCCTTCCTAGTGAGTGTGAAGTGGTATCTCATTACGGCTTTGACTTCCATTTCCTAATGAATAATGCTGGTTGAAATCAACTCATTTATGTGCTCATGGCTTTATACATCTTCTCTGGAGAAATTTACAGTCAGATCCTTTGCTTATTTTTCAATTGAGTTATTATTTTTATTGTGTTGTAAGAATTCTTTAGAAGTCCCTTATTAAATATATGATAGGCAAATATTCTCCCCCATCTGTGTGTAGTCTTTTCACTTGCTTGATGGGGTCCTTTAAAACACAGAGTTGTTAATCCTGAAGAGATCCAGTTCATTTCTTCTTTTGTAGTTTGTGCTTTTGGCATCACTCTCTAAGAAATGATCACCTACTCCAAAATCATCAAGAACTATGTCAGTGTTTTCTTCCAAGATGATTATGAAGCTTGTACTGTGTTGTTGAACTGGTTAACTGAGAAAGTGAATGTGAGAGCAATGCTGACTTGTTTTAAATATGTCCATCTGACAATTCTCAGATGACTTCTTCCTGAAGAGCTATCACTTGACAAGCATAATCATAAAGGTGAAATAAATTGTTAGGAATAAAATATAAGGACAATGAAACAAGAGTTTACAAAGTGACTGAATGTTCGCCACAGGATCAATGTTACTTAGACATATCACGTGAATTTTAAATTCTTTCTACCAGAACTTTTCTAATTGTTATTACCAGAATTCCTCCATGGCTCTAAGAGTATCAAAACAAATAGAATTTTATCTAAAATGTCATTTTAATGGTTTCTTAAATTATTTGGATTGAAGGTAAACAATTTTTGCAGTTGTGCCTTTTGAATCCTTTTTTTGGAGGATGTTAGCTGCAGATATAAGCAAGTTTGTTTCACTTGGGACTTCTCTGGCGGTCCACTGGCTAGGACCCTGAGCTCCCAGTACAGGGGACCTGGGTTCAATCCCTGGTCAGGGAACTATATCCCACAAACTCCAACTAAGATGTGTTGTAGCCAAATAAATAAATATAAATAAGTGTTTCAAAATTTTGTCTCCAAGCATCCTTGGGGTTGGTGCACTGGGATGACCCAGAGGGATGGTATGGGGAGGGAGGTGGGAGGTGGGTTCAGGATGGGGAACACGTGTACACCCTTGGCAGATTCATGTTGATGTATGGCGAAACCAATACAATATTGTAAAGTAAAAAAAAAAAAAAATTAATTGTACTTCCCCTTGACTGAAAATTTTTATTGTCTATGTATTGAACCTATAGATAAATGCAAACATGCATTCACCATTAATTTTAGCATTTTTGCAGTAACAGAAATAAAAAACAAACGAAACTGTAAAAAAAATTTTTTTTTTTTTTGGTCTCACTTCTTTCTTCTTTAAGGGAATGGTGCAGTCCACTCACAGCCCTACCCCAGAAGTATAACTGCAAAAAAAAAAATTTTTTTTGTCTCACTTCTTTCTTCTTTAAGGGAATGGTGCAGTCCACTCACAGCCCTACCCCAGAAGTATAACTGTTTCACCGCCAACCTGAAACCTTGAGCCAACTTTAGTTGGAAAAGCCAAATACCACCAGGTGCAGAGACTGACCATGGGATCAGAAAGACCTGCTGCCCATTCACCCTCCTTAACAGCTAACCTTTATTTAAGAAATTCTGCCTCCAAAGTTCACAGGGGTGATTATCACGATTTAAGGGTTCTTTGCATCATCAACCTCACTAGGAAAGTGGAATAACTAGGAAGATACTTGACATGAGGCAACAGCGGACAGAAGCAAAATGCAAGGTTACCTATTTCTCCACTTTTTAGGACTTTCCTTGAGAGATGCATCATTCCCACCCACAACTTGGGATTCATTTTCTATCTTGATGGAGGTTCATGTTTGACTTTCAAAAAGACAAATTAAGACTGCGATTTATGTTTCAGAATTTAGAGAATGACTGCGAGATCTTTCAGATTCTCAAACAACTGTTGATTACAAAAGATGCCTCCAGGTGAGCCCCCTGCCGCTCCTCCAGTCACCATGGGAACCCCTTGAATCGCTTTCTAGTTTCTAGAGATTGAGGCCAGGAGTCCTGCATAAAACAGCTTTCTCTCCGGTTGCCCTCCCCCAGTCTGCCCACCCTTCCAGCAGCTGGACACAGCAGACGGGGAAGTCCAGCCCGATGCCTGCCATCACATCTTCTCTTCCATGCCCACGCCTCCCAGGGCCGTGATCAGGCTCACAGAGGGCAGGGGTGACATGAAAGCTTGTCTTTGCTAACGCTGGTGGCACAGGAGTGGACCCTGATCTCTAAGGGCGACTGTGGACTACCCCCAGTCCCAGAGCTCCCCACCCGGATACGGAGCCAAACCAAACTGGGCTTCCAGATACGGTGACAGGAAAGACCCAGCAGCCAGGGCAGAGCAGAAAGAGGTGTCTGGAGGCAGAGGCAACCCAGCTTCAGACTCTGCACACGGACAGGACACGGCTTTTAACTGTAAAAACTGCAATCACAGTCACTCTGCCCAAATTTCCCATGCCAAGCATCTCATCCTCATCCTAATTTAAAACAAGCTTCTCTCTAAGAGATCCAGATGAGGGGCATACAAATAAATCACTGGAGTGTGACTTTGGTGGTCATTTCAAGCTTCACAGGAACCAGCTATGGGGCTGGGGGTGAGGGTGAGGGTCCTGCCTCAGTCGCTTTGGTTATACTGTTTATTTCCAGACACACCGTTCATGATGATGCTCAAAACCACATCCAGAGCTGTGAACCAACTGCTCTGCTACCCCAGAGGAAGAACTGGGGAACTCGACATGGAAACCCTTGATAGGTAGCATCAAAAAGCAGGGTGATGGTCCACGGTAATTTTTATTTAGCTGACCTATTCGTGACAGTCAGGATGGCACGTTACAGCAGAGCCTGCTGACTTGTCTGTGGATGTACCAACATGCAGAGGGTGGGCGGGCGCTTCAAGTCCATCACGAGAGGCATGAGTTTTGTTCCAGGAATATGTTTATTAAAATCTGAACAAAGGAGTCCTCTGCCAGGCATTTCCCCACGTGATACAGACACATCCCCCACCGCCCTCCAACATTCACTCTAACTTCCAGTCACAAAAGAGGCAGAGGGTGGTACATGTCATTGATTATAAAAATCTATGTATGCTCTGAAATTTAAACAACTGCTTTAATGTGCTTTAGATATTTCTGATGACTGCCATGGCTCGTCAGTCAGCTAGCATGCCAATGGACAATCATCGCTAACTATGATGTACTTCGAGTTTATAAATTCATCTCTCAAGTTTTTTGAGAGGGGAAAAAAAAGCACAGGGTAGAGAATAAACAAGAATGGGATGGTTGAATCAGAGTCACACCAGAGTTCCCCGGGGCCCATCACTAGAGCTAAATTTCTTCAAAAATCAAGACTCCGAATGTCCTATAATCTCGTGTGTGTTTGTACAAATTAGTGAATCACCAGTTCAAGACATTTTAAAAATTATCTGGGCCCTCTTTGACCCACATGTTATTTGGCAGTGTGTTGTTCCACCTGCAAATATTTCCAGCTCTTTTTTTTTTTTTCATTACTGCCTAGCTTCATTGATTTGCAGTCTGAGAAAATGCTTTGTAGGATTTCCTCTCTTTGAATTGTGACCCACAATGTTGTCTACCTCAATCAAACTTTCGTCTGAGCTTAAAAATGTGTATTTTGATGTAGTAGAAGAAAATATTCTATAAATGTTGATTAGATTCCGCCCCCCACCCCCACCAAAAAAAACCCAGAGTAGGGAATCAAGATTTCCTTATGGGGGCAGAAAAGCAGTTTTCACTTCTGAAGCAGAGTCTGTAAAACCTGAGAAACTTAGCTGAGAATCTCTGTGCAATCAGAATCTTTGTGCAAACTGTTTAAGCTCAGAGATGGGACAGCGGCAATGTTCTCTCATGGTTCTTAGGCTTCTTGTTGACGTTGCTGGTGTTTTTAATCAAAGACGAGATAGATTATCTTTTCTAGGTCTTGTAGGCCACTTTCCCTTTTTATCATCTATTCGATTGTTTTTTTTGTAGAACAGTTATTAGAAATCTTTAAGCTATTATTTCTGGGCCTTCCTAAAAAAAAAAAAAAAACAAAAAACCCTACACTAGAAACATGCAAAATCTGATCATTCAATTAGATGAAGCAGCACAAGGAACGACCCAAGGACACCCGTCCTTACCTCGGACAACTTGGGTCTGAAAGATGAGCGCATTAAACAACCGCCAAGTAATCAGATTCTAAACACTAAAGACAATTATACACCCAACAGACAGCTCAGCATGGTGGTATGTTTTAAAAGATCATGTCCACAATAAGCAAATGGTGTAGTGATGGAACAGCAAAACAAAGTTGGTGAATAAGAAGGCACACTCTAGAAGTTCAGTAGTCGAAAGAATGGAACAGTTTTGGTTTGTTTTGTGTCGAATGTAGGAGGAAAGGAAAATAGGTGTATTCAGATTATTTTCAGGTGAAGGGTTTGTCAGTCGAAGTTAAGAGTGGTGGCTTCTTTCTCCCTGGACCAACGCAGTCTTTTCTTCCATTGGCTTCTGAGAATGTATTTAGTTTTCCGAAGTGTAGAGGTGATACATCAGGGCTACAACCAGCGCTGAAATGGCTGGGATCAGCCAGTTGGTCCACCAGCTGGAAAGAAAGAACAATGACGCTTGCGTGATATTCCACACAGGAGACTCAAAACTCTGCTCCGTCTCCTTACCATGACAGTCACCATGGAGTGTTCTGTTACCCCTCTAACCTTTCTGGATGAAAAGCTCACTCTAAATTGCTAAAAGGGAAGTGAGTCCAACACACGTCCTGGTATAACACATGTCCTGGTATACCAGGACAACTGCTCCACCCTTCCAGCCTTATAAGAAACTGAACGCCCTCCCAGTCCCACTTAGATCTATTTCTATGAATTTATACAAACAGCTATCGATCACTCCCTCAACAGATGCCACCAAGGACTAGTGACTTATCCAAAGGACATCAATTCTGGGTTTCATATCACAAGTTCAGAAAAGTAAACAGGTATTGATCTAGGTACGTCCGTAAGGTAACAATGGCACTGAACTGCGAAGCAGAAGAGCAGGTTTCTCATTTAAAGAAAGCCATCAGCAGGCTCCACAGCCAAGGGCAAATCACGTGCCCCGAGCTGCAAAGCTAAGGGATGTGAAGCACAGGTTACTAAGGTTGCTACCAGCACCACAGCTCAACATTCTGTGATTCTGGTTAGAAAATCTAATCGCTACTTGTGCGCAGGAGGTTTAACGTGTTAAACAGCATACCCAAATGACTGCATCTGTAGTCCATAGCTGTGAATTCACAAAAATCCCTAATTTATATACTGTTCAGTCCCAATACATTGATCGACTATAAATGACAGATTAATCAGGGGCAGGGCTGGAAAGGTCATTAATACAGATGTGAACTTATAATTTCTTAGAAAACAGAAATCAATGTATGGGTTTTAGAATCTGGAGAAAGAGCAGGTAACAGCTGACACACATGTGACGGTTTCTGTCATAAACTTCCTGTCCTTTAATACTCTTCACAAAGAGCAAGTTCGAAATCAAGATTTAAATTGCAAAAGGATTACGAGTATAATTTGGTAGGTTTTCAGTTTCCATTTAGGAGGAGACGGACATTTCAGGGTAAAGCAAGAGGAAATACTGTGGGCAACGTACCAGAATATGAGCAGCCTAGGGGCAGCAAACTTAGGGCAGAATATAACAGGCAGCAGCGTGCGGCTTCGAGCCTGGGTCCAAAAAAGTGTATCTGATGGCAGTCCATAAGTCAGCATGGTAGAACTGCCAAAAACGTCAGGATGATCTTGTGTGTGCTAGGTCGCATCTGACTCTGCAACCCCGTGGACTGCAGCCCACCAGACTCCTGTTGTCCATGGGATTTCCCAGGCAAGAATACTGCAGTGGGTTACCATTTCCTCCTCCAGGGGATCTTACCGACCCAGGGATCGAACCTGAATCTCCTGCTTTGGGAGGCAGATTCTTTACCACTGAGCCACCTGGGAGCTATCAATATGATCTTAAACTATATGAAGAAATCAAGTGCCTAGAACAAGTGACTCAAGCTATACTTGGATCACTGGGTTCAATTTCAGGACAGACTAGAAAAGGGACAAGGGGAAAACTGAACCATGCTTAGGGAGATATAATCATGACAATTTAAGAAACTGGCCATATATCAAAGGAGGAAGGAAATGGAATGTTTGCCTCAAGATAGAAAGGTTGTCCAGCTCACAGTGGGGAGAACTGTTTGCTCTGTTCCTCCAGGTAGATGTGGCAGCATGGTGAGGTGTGGGGTTGTCTGAAATGTCTGAGCCATCTGACAGTTTAGGAAGGAAGGCCCTGGGTAGTCTGGATGCTAAGTGGAGAGGACCCCGACCTGTCCACAGAGAGAAGCATGGCAGGAGCGCGAGCAACAGAGATACCTTGGGTGTGGGGAGAGACCCTCTAGCCCAACTCTGATTCTAGGAGCCTTCTGATCAGTCATACTTTTAAAGAAAACTACCACATACCTGGAATTAGAATCAATGGTAGTAATAATACTTTCCTGAAACACAAGAAAAGGCAAGTTAAAGGGAACATCTGAACGTTCATTCAATTAACTATAACCTGCTTTAAAACAAGATCACAACAGTTTATTCAATTCATTAGTCTTATTCAATGCATTCTTCCAAAAAAAAGTCTGAAGGGAAAATGACATCATACTCTTCACTAATATACCCAAACTCACCATTTTTTCCGAAGAAAAAAATTTTAAGAAGGGTCTCTATTTAAATTACTTACGAACATAACCTCAAAAATTTGCAAGAAAATGTTAAAAATTAATAGGCTACCTAATTCTGTACATGACAGACATTTAAATGCTTGTAGAAACTGAACACAGGTATCATTTATACATACAAAAAATGTATCATTATCTTTAAGGAGACCAGCTTCATCCTTCAAAAGCAGTAATGAAATGTTCAATAAAACATCAGTTATTTCATCAAATCTCATAGAAGTAAAAGTGCACCCAGATTATATTTTTAAAAGTGTCAACCAAAAAAACAAAAACAAAAACAAAAAGAAGTGGCATTTAAATTGTAATAGTCTGGACCACCTTTCCTAGTCTTCTTTAACTCTGGCAGGTTTTTTTTTTTAGAAAAAAACAAAAACTGGCGGCCTCGCAGGCTGACATCACACCGTCACCCACCAAGAAATCCTCAGACGCCAGGGGCATTCACAGCTGCCTCCTGGTTTACCTTCCAACACCTTCTGAGAGAGGTTCTTCTTATCAATACCATGAAAATGAACTGCAGATGGCTCTGGGAAGACACAGTCTGCCCCAAACAATGGGGTAACCAAGGCCAAGTAGGATGTAAGCTTTTTCAGGCTTGAAAAGTTGTTAAGAAGCACTCTTGAAGCTCCACACCAGCAAAGCATTAGTGCCTCACAGGAAGGTAGACGGAAATTATGCAGCTGTAGTTTCCCAAAGCACAAGATAAAAAAGCATTAGCAAATGTTCAGTGATCTGCAGCAAGGCAATGCTATATACAGCAAAGCGCATTAAAGACATTCCCGTAAAAAGGCAGAAACCTTTCAGGGGAAAATCAGGCAAAGCAGTTATGACACCCACCAACCTGGAGACATGGCCTTTAAGATTCCTGACACAGGAGGAGGGAAAAACACAGTCATTCAAATAGAAAACTTCACAGTCATTATCTTTTGAAGCAACATTAAATCTCAGACACTACAAAAGTATTCATAACTACTGCAAGATTAGTTTTCACATTTTGTATAGGCAAATAAAATGAACAAGGATTACAAGAGGTAACTGGACAATGTGAAAATATTTAGCTATTAGAGACGTACAAAGACATAACCAGTCCTGAAACAAATGCAATAGTCCATTTAAGGTGAAGTGTTATTGGCACACTAGAAAGCTAAGCTTCAAACAGTGAACAGAGGTTATTTTGTCACGCCCAGCACATGCATTGCACCAAACGTGCTAACAACCCTGCATGGAAACTCGCTGGCCTGCCTTCCTCCACCTTTGTTGCTACCATGGGTGGAATGCACTACTAGGGTGTGGTCACCACCAGCAACAACGAAGATCCTCTAAAGAGCTGCACTGTAAAAGACAATACGCATTTTAGATAATAACCCAGGGATGCTTCAGCGTTAAGACAAGTTTGAATCACCACTTAGCATTGGGCCCCAGTTGGGTTTTGGTACAGAACTGACAAATCTGTCAGAAGACGGGGGAAAGACTGCAGTCTTTATTACAGTTCCTGTTCTCACAGTGAACTTGAGGGGTTCAGCTTCAGGTAGGAAAGGGTGAGCAATGAAATCAACACGTGATAAGCTCTCATGCAAAGCTCATGTAAATCATTTATAAGTTCATTTGACTAAACCCATTCCTTCACTGGAAGGCTCCCCTAAATATACTGCTGATGGAGTGATGCCTTTTATGCAAAGATCGGAGCCTACAGAGGCTTGAGAGACTCACAAGCACTACGCCTTAAACAGGTGCTAGCAGTGGTTCCACAGTGTGTGACCTTGAACAAAGTCAAAGCTTGGAACAAGGCTGAGTTTCATTCTTTACACTTTCTCTGGTAGGTCCAGGAGCTCCCCTATGATACCTTGAGAATCAATCAACTCAGTTATGTAGCAAAGCTTTTAAGATGGCAACCACAGAAACCTATCAGTACGTATTGCCATTACTGGTATCCTCCATGTCAAATTGATAGATCTGGATTTGCTCACTTAAAAATGCATTGTCTCTGTATTTATTAACACAAATACCTTAACTTGGCAACTCAATCTGTTTCCCTCTCGTGGGTTCAAGCTAATACTCTTTGGTGCATCTTATTACACAATTCAAACAGTTTAAGCAGGCAGGATTACAAAAATTCAGACCACAGTGTATGTTTATCAACCTGGAAACAGATGGATAGTTATACAGACACAACAAAGAGCTCTCTTCTTCCAGTAAGCTATAAGCACAAGAAAGATAAATCTAGGAAAGTGTCCATGTGTTTGCTTCTGGCCTCGAAAACCAGCAGGTTCCAGCCCCGCGCTCCCCCAGTTCTGCTCTGCAGTAAGCAAAGCCATGTCTGTTCGAGAGGAGCAAAGAGCGTGTCTCTCGGGAGTAAAGCAATCGCGTGGGAGACCTTAGCTTGGACTGGTGCTTTCTGCTGGCAGGAATCGTGGTTCAGGATATGGCTGGATCTATATCAGTTCTAAGTTCAGGTGATGAGCATTACCAAATCCTCATTTTACTATAGCTGAATAATATGTGCCAAGATAATATACTGGACACCTAACCGGAGAAATTACACTTCTTCCCTGACAGACTTTGAAGAAAAAGCAAAAGACTTCAAGCACCACAGAACTTCAGCAGTCCAAAAGGGAGCCTCAAAGAAGGTACTAAGTCATACAAATGAGCTGATCAGCTCAGAGAGAAGGGCGGGTGAACCTGGACATAAAATGAACATTACTGGAATTATTTTCCTTTCCTAAGGAAAAATGCATCAAAAAGTTATTTAATTAGCATTAAATTCAACCAATAAATATTTATTGAACACCTACTATGTCCCAGAGATGTGGAGATGAAGAAGACATTGATAGACACCTTAAAGGTTTAAGTATGAAGACTCCACTGAGATTTTAAGTTCTCTGAAAAGAAGACTTTTGTCAAATATTTCAGTTCAGAAGCACAATGCTACTTATGTAAATAAAAAGTAGAAGTAGCCCTTCAAAAGTCATCTGCTGATAATGATGATGGAAATGTTATTTTAAGTATTGACAATCTTATGAGGAGAACATAAAGCTATCCTAATAAAATATACTGATGGATCTAAACAGACAAAAATTTTGCTGAACCAACAGGGTACATATTCATCTAACTTAGTAAGACCTGTGCTGGTCTCAGGTAAGTAAATGACCTTTGCCCTCCAGTTTGACAGGTATGAAATACAGCGAAGATAATGTAGCCACCGAGATATTAGAGATGGTCACACGTACCGAAGGCTTGGTTATCTTTGATCTGTCATCCTGCAATAAAAAAATAAAGCCCATTATGAAAGGAAAAACATCTACAGAACTTACCATTTCTGGAGTGTTCACTTTTACTGACATTTTAAAAACTGCTATTCAATAATTGGCATTTTAGGTTGAACCTAAGTTATTAAACACCCAGTTTGATCCATCCTACTGCAACAATTTAAAGTGCTGAGACATACTGTGATCTAGAGTTCCAAAATTTAAAGCAGCATTTGTGGTAGTCATATTTATATGCTGATCTGTATATACATTTATTAGACTCAGATTCTGATCTGTAATTCAGGGAGCAGCTGAGATTTAATTAAATTTTTCCTTTCTGTCCTCTGAAACTCCCTTCCAGGTGTGTGTATATACGTGTATGGGTGTGCAATCTGTGAGGTATACTCAGTGAATTCCTGCAGTCTCTCAAATGTAGGGTCATAATCTACTCAAACTTCCATCTAAAATAAAGTGTATTAAAAAGGTGATTGGCTCAGTGGTAAAGAACCCACCTGCCAACGCAGGAGACGAAGATTTGATCCCTGGGTCGGGAAGCTGCCCTGGGAAGGAAATTACAGCCCGCTCCAGTATTCCTGCCTGGAAATCCCATGGACAGAGGAGCCTGGCGGGCTGCAAGTCCACAGGGTCGCAAAGAGTTGGACATCACTTAGCAACTCAACGACAAAGGCTGATCACAGGGGAGGCAAACACGCAGGTGGGACGTAAAGCACCACAGAATTTCAGCAGTCCAAAAGGGAGACTGAAAACTCACCTGCTCCAACCCCTGGAGCTTTGGAAGGGAAAGAATAAGGACAGGAGGGAGCATTTAAAGGGCAGGCCTGTCCGATTACCATAAACCTACATCACTTCGGGAAAATATGAAGATAAAGATGAAAACATGTGGGTGAATAAACTTTCCTGGGAAATGAAGCTGCCTTTCTCAAAGCACCATCTCCTACCACCCAAAACCCCACCTCCCCACTCAATGGAAACCTCTTTAAGACAGCTCCAGGCCCTCCCCAGAGAGCCTGCTTCAACCCTCCTTCAACAGCGGCCGTTACGAGAAGCCGCAACCAGACACACTACACATTCTCACGGGGTGTTTTTTATAGGGTTTCTTGGTGTGCTCACTGGGGTCGAGGCTTTTTGCTATGTTATTTCCTCGTTGGGGCCCACTTCTAGCAGTACCTCCACCCCTTCAGGTGGGCCACTGGTACCGTGTCCAGAGACGGGGGAGGAGACAGGCAGGCTCAGAGGGGAGATCCACGCCCTCTCGGAGGTGCGGGGTCCCCGCCTGCCTGCTCCACACTCCAGGTCTGCACATCTCCAAAGTTCCTGGCAACGCTGGTTGACGGATGAGCGCAGTCACACGTGCACATTTCAACATGCTGCACAAGGGCCTCAACTCCTATTACACCCCTGGGTTTATAGAAAAGCTGAAATAAGCCTCTGTTTTCCCAAAGTCAGTCCATGGACTAGCACCAAGGGAGATGTTCTCAAAGGTCTCAGGTAGAGTGAGAAGGATGAGGACTGTGTGTGGGCTTTACAGAAGGCAGGGTTTATTCATTTAACAGCTGATCTTTTAAAAAATTTCTAAATCACATTTTACAATTAAAATATCCTCAAACTAACAAAAGTAGAAAGGAGTTCCTTTTTATATATTTATTTTTCAAAATTTAATTTTAATTTTTCATTATTTTATTTTTAAAACTTTTATTTATTAAAATTTTTGTTTAAATAGATATAAAGAAAGAAAAAAAGAAAGGTATTTTGGTCAAAAAAGAAAAAAATAAAAATGACACTACTCTGGGCCGACACCCCACTTTCTAAAATCTGCTACTCAGGGGACTTCAGAGTCTGGGATGCACCGTCACCAGGACATGACCCTGGATGAGAGGGTTCTGAGTGCTCATGAAAAATGCAACCAGGGAGTGCAAGAAATTTCTGGTCAGTTTACTTTTTGATGAAATGGTGTTCTAAAGTCAGAAGGAATTGCTTTTTGCTTTATTCCTTGTTATATTTTGTAATATGCAAGTCTAAAGGTTTGAATAAGGTCAAACCATAGCCTGAAAGAGAAACAAGCCCCACCCCTTACCAAAAGGTACTTACCGGGTGCAGCTCCCCAATGATAAATGTTTTGGACAATTCTCGAGCATCTGTAGAGTGTCCAACGTCCTCAAAGTTTTCAGTGGCATCACCTCCAGCTTGTTCCCTTAAGACTTCCTCCCCACCAGGATGCTGTTTGAAGAAGAGAGAGAAAAATGAATATTTTTCTCCAGGCAAATGAGTTAAAAGGAAGTGGCTGGTTTACTTAACCAAAAAGGCTATTCTGGCCACCATAGGTGACAGTGTGGGAGTGTAACTTGTTCCTAAATCAAACAATTCCTTTGCATTCAATTTCCTACTTGAAAGTACAGAAAAACTTTCTCCAACAGTAAGATGTTCATTTCGCAGTTATTTATATGGCAACCAAAGCATTATGTACACATTTGTATCCTTTGAGAATGTCCCCTTTGCTTTGCCATAAAACTCTTCTCAATCTTCAAAAGTGAAAGTTTTAGTTGCTCAGTTGTGTCTGACTCTTTGTGACCCTGTGGACTGTAGCCCGCCGGGTTCTTCTGTCCACAGCTTTCTACAGGCAAGAATACTGGTGTGGGTTGCCATTTCCTACTTCTGGGTATCTTCCCAACCCAGGAATTGAACCCAGGTCTCCTGTATTGCAGGCAGACTCTCAATATTTAGCCAATCTGTTTTCAACTTATTCATATACCTTCAACTTTGACTTATTTCATCTAATCATGGACTTACTACATCCAAGACAATTCATCTCTGAAAAGTGCTCTGTATGCCTGGCAAGTACAGCAACGTCCAGTCAAGCAGATCCCCTGCCTCTGGACAAACTCACTTTCTAGAAGGAAGAAAAAGCAATGCAAACATGTGTAGGAGAGACCTGCTCAAGGAGGTGCCATGGGGACATGTGACTGACAGGGAACAACAGAGGCAAAGAAGAGAGAGCCCAGTTCTATAGGGCACAGGGCGGAAAGAGCCTCCTGTGGAATCTCAGCAGCCCAGCTGCTTTAACTGGTGCAACCTAGGACGGCCGCCATGCAGGACCCAGGACTGGCAGGGGCAGCTGGTCACGGACACAGCTGGAGACGTCCAGAGACTCTCAGGCTGGGGAAGAGGGCTCCCAGACAAGGAAAAGGAGGTGCTTGCTCACTTCATCCTAAACACTTCTGCAGGGGGAAAAACTTAGATCAAATTCACCCTGCCCTGAGCCAATCACCCACAAGTGCCCAGTTACAGAACAAGAGGGTTCTCCCGTACCTGACTGACTACAGGCTGTTCTTCCTCTCTCCCACTAACGGAAGGCACAGAGGGACAAAGACTGCAGAAGGTGGACAATTACTGTGAAATCTATGTCTCCTACCATTTAGACGTATCTAGTGCTAAAGAAATTTACTTAATTTTTTCTCTACTACTCATAAAACCTATCCATCTACCGTATAGTAATACTGGAAAGCACAAGAAAGAAAATAAAAATCATCTAAATCACCCATACTCTCAGCATCTAGAGAAGACTGGATATACATATACACGTGCATGCACGCCTGCGAAGCCGATTCAGCCGTGTCCAACTCTGTGCAATGCCATGGACTGTAGCCCGCCAGGTTCCTCTGTCCGTGGGATTCTCCAGGCAAGACTACTGGAGTGGGTGGCCATGCCCTCCTCCAGACATATGCATATATGTACGAATAATTTTTAAAAGAAGGTCATGATCATACCTAAGGCATACAGTTTTGTTAGATAAAAAAGGAGACTATAATATATACAGAGACAGTACTGCCTAGCGTTACTATGTGACCTTGGGAAAATAGTGTACTTATCTCATATAATTTTTGAAAAATAGGTGTTAATGTATGTGTTAATATAACCAATAAATATTATCCAGCATTTTTGTTAAATACTTTGCAATGTCATTGACTATCTTTCCTTAATATGGCTTTTTAAATGACAACATTACATCTTGTATGCATTTCCATACTTATTTAAGTCTTCCACTGGGACACAGGAATCTATTCAGATGTGGGAAGCTGCCCTGGAGGTACAAGCTAGTTCAGTTTGAAAGCCAACCCGAAGCTTCCTCATGCAAGTCCAAGGTTGTGACAGTAACAAACACGGTTTGTTCATCCGCAGTCTTTTTAGTCTTGGGCACAGCAATTGCACTCATCTCACATGCTAGCAAAGTAATGCTCAAAATTCTCCAAGCCAGGCTTCAAAATACGTGAACCGTAAACTCGTGAACCGTGAACTTCCTGATGTTCAAGCTGGTTTTAGAAAAGGCAGAGGAACCAGAGATCAAATTGCCAACATCCACTGGATCATTGAAAAAGCAAGAGAGTTCCAGAAAAACATCTATTTCTGCTTTCTTGACTATGCCAAAGCCTTTGACTTTGTGGATCACAATCAACTGTGGAAAATTCTGAAAGAGATGGGAATACCAGACCACCTGACCTGCCTCTTGAGAAACCTATATGCAGGTCAGGAAGCAACAGTTAGAACTGGACATGGAACAACAGACTGGTTCCAAATAGTAAAAGAAGTACATCAAGGCTGTATATTGTCACCCTGCTTATTTAACTTCTATGCAGAGTACATCATGAGAAACGCTGGACTGGAAAAAACACAAGCTGGAATCAAGACTGCCAGGAGAAAGATCAATAACCTCAGATATGCAGATGACACCACCCTTATGGCACAAAGTGAAGGGGAACTAAAAAGCTGCTTGATGAAAGTGAAAGAAGAGAGTGGAAAAGTTGGCTTAAAGCTCAACATTCAGAAAACGAAGATCATGGCATCCAGTCCCGTCACTTCATGGGAAATAGATGGGGAAACAGTGGAAACAGTGTCAGACTTTATTTTTGGGGGCTCCAAAATCACTGCAGATAGTGATTGCAGCCATGAAATTAAAAGACACTTACTCCTTGGAAGGAAAGTTATGACCAACCTAGATAGCATATTCAAAAGCAGAGACATTACTTTGCCAACAAAGGTCCATCTAGTCAAGGCTATGGTTTTTCCAGTGGTTGTGTACGGATGTGAGAGTTGGACTGTGAAGAAAGCTGAGCACCGCAGAATGGATGGTTTTGAACTGTGGTGTTGGAGAAGACTCTTGAGAGTCCCTTGGACTGCAAGGAGATCCAACCAGTCCATTCTGAAGGAGATCAGCCTTGGGATTTCTTTGGAGGGAATGATGCTGAAGCTGAAACTCCAGTACTTTGGCCACCTCATGCGAAGGGTTGACTCATTGGAAAAGACTCTGATGCTGGGAGGGATTGGGGGCAGGAGGAGAAGGGGACGACAGAGGATGAGATGGCTGGATGGCATCACTGACTCGATGGACGTTGAGTCTGAGTGAACTCCGGGAGTTGGTGATGGACAGGGAGGCCTGGTGTGCTGAGATTCATGGGGTCGCAAAGAGTCGGACATGACTGAGCGACTGAACTGAACTGGACCGAACAGCCTGAGAGGTACAGAAGCAATGATGTGGGAGACACAAAATGACTACACCCAGAAATTATGCAAATTCACAGACTGCTGTTTCTTCTGTGTGGCTGGCTTCACTCATGAGTTCCTTAACTTTTGGGTCCTGTTAAGGATATGGGAAGAATTGATGCTTTCAAACTGTGGTGCTGGAGAAGACTCTTGAGAGTCCCTTGGACAGCAAGAAAATCAAACCAGTCCATCCTTAAGGAAATAAACCCTGAATATTCACTGGAAGGACTGATGTTGAAGCTGAAGCTCCAATCCTTTGGCCATATGATGCAAAGAGCTGACTCTTTGGGAAAGACCCTGATGCTGGGAAAGATTGAGGGCAGGAGGAGAAAGGGATGAGAGAGGATGAGATGGTTGGATGGCATCACCGACTCGATGGACATGAGTTTGAGCAAGTCCTGGGAGGTAGTGAAGGACAGGGAAGCCCGGCATGCTGCAGTCCATGGGGTTGCAAAGAGCTGGACACAACTTAATGACTGAACAAACAAAAGTTCATTCAGGTGGTGCAGTGGTAAAGAATCTGTCTGCCAATGTAAGAGACATGGGTTTAATCCCTGGGTTGGGACGATCCCCTGGAGAAGGAAATGACAGCCCACTTCAGTTTTCTTGCCTTGGAAATCCCAAGAGGAGACTGACAGGCTATAGTCCGTGGGGTCACAAAGAGTTGGACATGATTGAGCACACACGCAAGTAAGGTTAACTGACTCCACACACATCCCGAGTGCCCCCATGTGCCAGACACCACGGTGTGCCAGACGTCATGGTGAGTGAAGGAGACCAGGTTTAGGGGGTGCACTGTTTCCTGAAGCACCTCCCCCTGGCCCCGCACTCACTGTGTCCACACATCTGGGGCGGCAGTAACTCCGCATCCCCTTCTATAAAATCACTACTTATTATCAGGTCACCAGGTACCACTGTGCACCGATAACACAAGAGAACCTCCAGATACAAACCAGGGAATATCAATAAAATAACCAGAACAGCCTTCGTTTTTTTTGCACCCTTTTTGTCTTTAAGAGTTATTTTCAGGGAAATAAATACAAAATAGACTTTAAAAGATGAAAGACCAGCATAGTCCATAATTCAGAAGACGTCAATTATCACAACCTTTACCCGTTCCTAAGGACACTTTCACAAAGACGTGGTGAATTCTTGTGGGATAAACAGGATGGTGGCTACCGGAACTGAAATCACCATCGGCTTCCTATCACTCACAGCATCAGTACTTCTGGGGACGCCAGCAGGGGATCTCTGCTCCTTGAAATGTTTTCTTAACGTGGCATCCAGTACAACAGGCTCTCCCAGTTCCCCTTGAACTCTGCTGGCCACTCCTGACCTTTTTGGAGTCTCAGCCCCAGCACTCAGTCCTTGGCGCTCTCCCATAGTACCTGGACACGCTCCCCTGGTGATCATACCTGGTCTCCCAGCCAGAACATCACCTGTTCTCCAGTACGTGCAGTTCATCAGGCTGCTCCTGAATCCCAGACTCCTCCCACCTGCAACAGCCTACTTGCCATGCACGCAACATCTAGGGAACACCCTGAACATAACATAACCCAAGCTTAATGTTGTCCTCTGCCCCCAGACACACTCCTTCTCTGTCTTTATTCTCAGTGAACACTGCCACCATGCATCCAGTTGTGTGTATGAACTCAGTTTCTCAGTCGTGTCTGACTCTTTGTGACCCCATGGATTGTAGCCCACCAGGCTCCTTTGTCCATGGGATTTCCCAGGCAAGAAGATTGGAGTGGGTTGCCATTTCCTTCTCCAGGGGATCTTCCTGACTCAGGGATCAAACCCAGGTCTCCTGCATCGGCAGGCGGGTTCTTTATCATTGAGCCACTTGGGAAGCCCTTGTATTTGATTGCTGCAGCCAAAAACTAGAAATCAAACTTCATTCCTCTTTCCTTCTCATTCCCATTGTCAGCAGATTCGGTTGGCTACCTTCAAAGCATATTGAGAATCTAACCTCCGCTCCCTACTTCCACCGCTACCACTGCAGATCAAAGCACCAGCACCTCCTGCACAGACGACCACAACGGTCCCCTGCCTGGGCTGCTGCTGCGTCTCGATTCTTCCCACAGTCCACTCTCCTGACGCCCTCACGCTATGAGGATGCTCAGATGTTAGCCAAGTGCAGGGGAGCTGGTCAGAGTGGAAGCATGGGAGGTAACAGGGAAAGGAGAAAAGCCACACAGACACCGTAGTGACGGCCTGAGGATGACACCCCCACCACTGCACAGAGCCACATCTTCCCACACCCTCCAAGGGCCGTGCCTGAGTCCTAGCTGGACGGCCTGAGGACTGGCTCTCAGACTTGCTAAGACGGTTCCCCGTCTCAGAAACTCAAAGCCACCTCCCATGGAATGCTCGTCTCCCAGACTTTGATGAGATTCCTTTATCTCTGCTCACATCAGCCTTCCACAGACCTTCACCAAGCTGCCCATCCAGAGAGTCCGCCCTGTCCCCCCAACACATGGCCCCAACCCCTCCCTGTACCCCCCACACGTGGCCCCCAGCCCCTCCTTGTCCCCCATACACCATGGCCCCAGCCCCTCCCTGTCCCCCCACACATGGCCCCAGCCCCTCCCTGTCCCCCCTACACGTGGCCCCAGCCCCTCCCTGTCGCCCCCACATGTGGCCCCAGCCCCTCCCTGTTCCCCCCACACTGGCCCCAGCCCCTCCCTGTTCCCCCCACACGTGGCCCCAGCCCCTCCCTGTTCCCCCCACACTGGCCCCAGCCCCTCCCTGTTCCCCCCACACGTGGCCCCAGCCCCTCCCTGTCCCCCCACACGTGGCCCCAGCCCCTCCCTGTCCCCCCACACCATGGCCCCAGCCCCTCCCTGTCCCCCCACACATGGTCCCAGCCCCTCCCTGTCCCCCCCACACCGCGGTCCCGAGCCCCTGCCTGCACTTTCTTGCACAGCACTTCTTAATCCTCATGTTCTATATTATCAATCACTTGCAGCATCCAGGAGGATGGAGGCTTTTGTCTGCCTCACTCATCACTGTTGCCCATACCTAGTTCAGTGCCTGACACCTGACAGATACACAGAAATGCCTGTAATTTTAAAGGAAGGCAATATGCACAGCTGAGTACACACTGGTCTTAGAACTAGTATATACAACTTGGTTAAGTGACAACTTTCCCATTGCAGCTCTTCTCGTTCACACCCCTTTCCTTTTCCTGAACTATACAATAGTTCATACCATTCAGAAAACACATAATTTCATATTCAGTTACTGTTTAATTCATTTTTAAAATGTTTATTTGGAGGATAATTGCTTTACAATGCTGTGCTGGTCTCTGCCACACAACAACATTGTCCCCTCCCTCTCGAACCTCCGCACCATGCCCCATCCCATCCCACCCTTGCCCCATCCCATCCCACCCCTCCAGATCACCCCAGGGTAGCAGGCTGAGCCCTGTGTTGCACAGCAACTTCCCACCAGCTGTCTAGTTCACACACGCCCATGTGTGTCTCCATGCAACCCTCTCAACACGTCCACTCTCTCCTTCCCCCGCTGTGTCCACAGGTCTGCTCTCTTTATTTGTGTCTCTATTCTTGCCCTGCCAATAGGTTCATCCATTTAATCAAAATATTTATGACTACTAGGTGCAAAAACACCCAAAAGTACACGAAAAATCGACATGACTGGATTCTGAAAATGCATACAATGAATTTGAGGCTGAAGGAAAAAAACAGGAAAGACCTTGGCCTTCACTGATAAAGCCTCAGAGTTTTGACTATTCCTGAGTGACCCGAGCGACCCGACAGGGCCTAAGCATGCAGTAGCAAGCATCACTGCTGAAGCAGGAGGCTAACCCCTTTCCCTGAGAGGCGGGAGTGAACGGGCACCTCGCTACCGCCAGCGCTCCCCCAGCTCCCTTCATTCATGTCACAGAGCAGCGTGCTGATTCTCAACTGACTTCTGAGAGAGTGAAGATGAGCTCCGTCTGTCAAGAAGCGTGCCCCTCTGCATGGTGATGATGAAAGAAGCGATGGCATAAGGGGCGCCCACAGCCATGGCAGTGCCTGGTTTCAAGGTGGGCAGGCCCATAGTTAAGGGTCGCTGGATAGAGGAGGAGCTCAACACAAACCAAACCGTCTTGCAAGAAAAAGCTTCTGCCAACGGACTCGTTCAAGGAGAGGCCACCACAAAAGCTGAAGACAACCACGGACCAAACCACTCTTCTCTGTGGCAGGTTTCAGCATCAAGAATGACCTGTTTGGCCACCGTACCAACCTTGGGCATTACAGGGTCAGAGTAGGAAGTTCTTATCTGTATGATGACAGTGTAATAAAAACTGCCATCTCATACAGAACTTTGGTTTGTATGAATTTAACAAATGTTTTATGGCTTTAGCCTCCCATTTGTAATCACTAAAGGTTGGAAGTGGTCTCTTAGGCTTTTCAGTTACACTTTACCTAATAATATAGGTGTAACTGCACTTTTGAATTTGAGGATGTATCAAAGTCAAGGGTTTGCCAAATGTACAAAAATGAGAGGAATGCAAATAAGGCAGAAAACAAAAAGTGTTAAATGAATATCAAGGAACCGACAGTTCATTCCAGTTGGAGGACAGGTGACAAAGGAACCCTCAATATGTTAATAGGACAGACGGCCAACGGAAAGGAGAGGTCACCCTTCCCCATGACCTGGTCACCTGAATTAATGACCCTGGCAGAATCTGTATAGTACTCAATGATCTAAAAGGGGTATCCCTTGATTTCTAAAGAATGAACTCGAAAAGGAAGAAAATCCTATGAACTTGGTAAACTTTTCTTCACTGGGCTCCAAATATCCATGATGAATTAAGCCTTATTTATAGTCCTTTGCACAATGCCAACAGAAACAAGCTCAGATTCTCACTTTTTTTTTTAATTTAAATATAGTTGATTTACAATGTTGTGCTACTTTAGAGTCTCACTTCACCTTTAATTAACAGTGTTTTCAGGTAAACACCACTGAGTTACCCAAACACTTAAACCAGATGCCCAGCATGTTACCCTTCACTTACAAAGCCAGACTAGCCATGATCCCATGCACCCTACCTCTTTCCAAATACTTCCACTGCTAAGAATTTGTTTGACCTGAAAAAAGCGCTCAGTGCTGGCAGAGCTGAAGTGCTCATGGGGCTGATTCTCTTAGGAGAGATAGCAAGGCTACCAGGGTTAGCTCCACACTGACAGCAATTACACGACCAGCTTCATTCACAACCGGAGTTCCAAGAATCTCTCCAAGAAGACATGTGGCCTGGTTAAAGCTGCAGAACTCCACGCCTTATCCCGAGTATGTGACCAGTCGTGTGTGCTTTGCCCACAGGCAGCACAGCCCACTGTAGCCCATCAGGCTCCTCTCTCCATGGGATTTCCCAGGCAAGAATACTGGAGTGGGTAACCATTTCCTTTCTTCCTTACCCAGGCATCAAACCCACATCTCCTGTGTCTCCTGCATTGGCAGGTGGGTTCTTTACCCACTGAGCCATCAGGGAACCCACCATCCTCGGCCTCACCAACTAAGGAAGGCTACAAAGACAGACCTGCCTCTGTCTCAGGGCTCCATCTGGCTGCGAGGTTTTCTCAATTAAAAAAAAAAGCCCCACGGGGTATGTAGACTCACACTGCAATACCAGTTGGGTCAAAGTCTTTCCATTTCAGGACTTGCTTAACTGAGCACAAACACACACAACAGCAGCAAAACCCTTTCCATGTAAATGTAATGTTATGTGGATCCACCAGTTCCGGAATTTAAACAGGACCTTTCAATCCAAACACTTAACACTGCCAGAAAAGGTGGCACAAACAGACCATCTATAAACAATGACTAGGCAAAAAAAAAAAAAAAAGAAATTATTTAAAGAGATTATCTTCAAGAGTTAAGCCAAAAATGAAAACAATCATTTGGCGTGCAATCAATTTATATAAGATTTAGAAAAAAAAATAACAAGATAGCTGAATGTTCCCTATCATTTCTAGACGTTGTTTTTCTGAGAAGGTAGAGGGCGATGGCCTTCAAGCTGGTGGGACCCTCAGACCTCTGTGCAGCTCTGCTCCCTGGGGACTGGAGAGGGAGCCGGCCCTCGGGTCTGCACTGCCCCGGTCCTCTGTGCAGCTTCTCACTGCAAAGCCCCAGGCCAGAGGCTCACAGACATCATTTGAATTCAGTCAGTTCAGTTCAGTTGCTCAGTCATGTCTGAGTCTCTGTGACCCCATGAACTGCAGCACGCCAGGCCTCTGTCCATCACCAACTCCCAGAGTTTACCCAAACCCATGTCCATTGAGTCGGTGATACCATTCAACCATGTCATCCTCTGTCGTCCCCTTCTCCTCCTGTCTTCAGTCTTTCCCAGGATCAGGGGCTTTTCAAATGAGTCAGCTCTTCACATGAGGTGGCCAAAGTATTGGAGTTTCAGCTCAGCATCAGTCCTTCCAGTGAATATTCAGGACTGATCTCCTTTAGGATGGACTGGTTGGACCTCCTTGCAGTCCAAGGGACTCTCAAGAGTCTTCTCCAACACCACAGTTCAAAAGCTTCAATTCTTTGGCGCTCAGCTTTCTTTATGGTCCAACTCTCACATCCATACATGACTACTGGAAAAACCATAGCCTTGACTAGACAGACCTTTGTTAGCAAAGTAATGTCTCTGCTTTTTAATACGCTGTCTAGGTTGGTCATAGCTTTTCTTCCAAGGAGTAATTCTCTTCTTTTCACTCGGAAGATGAGAGATGAAATGTAATACAAATCCATCTTTGCATTCACCCGGCTGGCTTATGAGACGTGCCTGCTCACTCAAACATCTGCCAAGGGCCATGCCAGGCTCTGTCGTTTCCAAGGTGGGTAAGTCACGGCCCCTGCCCTCAGGGAGTCACACCGCAGTGACGTGCAGACAAGCGAGAGCTAAACAGCATAAGCGCCAGGTGCCAAGCCAGGACACAGGGAGGGAGGGCTGAGCGCTCCTAGACCTGAGGCAAGAAGTGGGCTTCAGGGGCCGCCTGCACTCTGGAGTGGTCGGTTCTCTGGTGGTTTTTTGCAAGGGAAAATGGGTGGGGGATGGTCCATGCAAAGAAAACGGAGAACACAAAGGCCCAGAGAGAGACACAGCGGCACTTGGAGGAACTGCAGGTACTGCAAGTAACTGGATTCTGAATAAAGACGCCCTGCGTGACAACCTTCTCATTTGTTTTTGTTATTGGATGGGGGGGTGCAGGCAATTAGAAAGGAACTCAAGCACGTCACCTCCCAATCACTTTATAAGTAACACTTTCCCAAGTCCCTCATCAAAACGTTAAGTCAGACCCTCCTGCGGTCCCGTTTGTCCACAAGCCCCGGCACTGTGGCTGTGGTGGTTTGGTCTTCAGCTGTCTCAGCCCCTAAGCCCAGGAAGGCAGTGCGTGCTACGGAAGGACGCCTGGGCTGGAAGCAGAGGAAGCTGGATTCAAGGTCCAGCCCCGCCATGTCTTGGCAGAGCGACCCAGGAAAGTACCAGCTCTTCCTGAGCTGCCTTTTCTCCGTTATGAAATGCCCCTCCCACTTAAACTTCAGAGATTAAACGACGTAACCAGCAGAACACCTGGCATCTCAGTAACATCAGCTTAGTTCCATTTCCTCACCACGCCATTCAATGCTACCAGAAAGAGCCTTGCACAGACCTCACACAGCACCCAAACCCTGCAAACTCAAGTCCAGCAACAAACCCCAAACCCCAAGAGGCCCCTTCTTTCCATCCTGCCCTTCAAGAGATTTCCACAGAATAATTAACTGACTTAATCCAACTGAGCCACAGAACCAATGACAAGAGTTCACAGAAACTATGTATTTTAAGGACAAAGAACACTTTCTGCATGAAACAATTCTTAAAGGTCAGCAGGATGAGGAGAGATAAGCCACGCAGCTGTGAGCTGGGAATATAATGCTATTAGCTTCTCTCTTCCAAAAAATGAAAAGAAAGCAAAATCATTCATGGTTACTTTTAGCACTGAGACAGTAAATGTGTGGCTCCCAATTTACCATGAATCAGAGGTGACTTGGCATTTAGTCAGTGTGCCTGGACCGATATTTTTAATTCTACCATCACTAAACTTGTCTCAGTAGGTAATTTAAGTGAGTTCACTGGAGACACAGCAACTCCTTTGGCCCCCGAAGGGAATGTTAAGTCCCTGATGGAGAGGTCATGATCTTGGAGTAGAGGATGGGGCAGGGACACGTCTGCCTCTGAGGGACAAGAGCAGGGGACACTGAGACCCAGAGAGGAGTTGAAACACACACCACATGCCGCGTGAGTTGACTCAACCCAGTGTTCCTCGTAAGAACAAGCAAAGCCACTGAGGCTGAGAGCCCAGCGGTAGATGGGTCACGATCTAGAAGGGGCTGTTCCTCTGTCTCTTCTGGGATCCACCTGGAATCCACAGAATCCAAGGAATCCATCCACGGCCAGAAGATGAGAGGGACGGCACAGGCGACAGCTGAGACCCAAGGCGGACCGAGAGGGGGCCTGAGGGCGGAACCAGTCCTCCTCAACTCCAGACCCTCAGGCCGGACTTAGATTTTACACCTAGCATAAAAAAAATTTTTTTTTTCATAAAAAGTTTTTTTTAAATGGCTACTGCAGGCAACTCGAGGTAAGAGAGAAATAAAACAAGCTGTCAGGAAATTATGCAAGCTAGAACAACAGCCATTCTGCACTGATTTTCTAATGTTTTGCACTTATAAACTTGTACTTATTCATTCAATAAATATTTATTGTGCCAGCATTGTTTCAGTTGCTAGGATATAACCAGGGAATAAAGCAGAAAGAAACTCCCGCCCTCACAAGTATACATTCCAGTGGAGGGAGACAGATAAGCCACACACATGATAGGTAAATTATACAACGTGTTAGAAGGTGATAGGGAAACAGAGAAACCAGAGCAGGGTGGTGGGTCAGGAACACAGGGGGCTGGGGAGATGGCCGGTGGGAAACGGGGGTCAGGAGAGGCCTCGCGGAGCAGGTGAAGGAGGAAGCCTGATGGGATCTGGGGATAACCTTCCGTATGGGGGAGGGGTGCCGACAAGTTCGCAGAAGAGCAAGGGCATCAGCATGTGTGACGCAGGATGCGCCGGCAGCCAGAGAAGGAGAGACGCCAGAGGCAGAACCAGGTGCAACTGGGAGCCAAGTGACGCAGGGCCTTGGAGACGCCTTGGTGGTGGTGGTTTATTCACTCAGTCATGTCTGACTCTTCGTGACTCCGTGGACTGTAGCCCACCAGGCTCCTCTGTGCATGGGATTTCCCAGGCAAGAATCCTGGAGTGCGTTGCCATTTCCTTCTCCAGGGGACCCTCCCAATCCAGAGATCGAACCCGCATCTCTTGCGTCTCCTGCAGCAGCAGGTGGATTCTACAGCATTGAGCCACTGGGTGCTTTGTTCCCTTTTTATTGCTGAGTGGTATTCCCTCCACGTGTCAACCAGTCTAACCAGGAACTCGCCGAGTAACATGTGAGCTATTTCCAGTTTGGGGTATTCCCTCCACAATCTACCGGTCTAACCAGGAATCCACTGAGGAACATGTGAGCTGTTTCCAGTTTGGGGTATTCCCTCCACAATCTACCGCTCTAACCAGGAATCCAATGAGGAACCTGTGAGCTGTTTCCAGTTTGGGGCTTTACAAGTAAAGCTGCCAGCCCAACAGCCATTCTGCATCTATTGTCTGACATTGTTTATACTGATCGACTTTTAATTATTCGTTCAATTAATCAGTGTCGAGTCCTCTTTCTGTGCCAGCATTGTTCTAGTTGCTGGGATCTGCATATAGGCTTCTATGTGGATGTAAGTTTTCCTTTCTCTAGGACTAATGTCACGGAGGGCTACTGTTGGGTCACATAGTAAGTCTACATTTGGCATAGATTTTAAAATGTGTACACTAATTCCAATGTGTCTGTACCACTCTGTATTCTCACCAGCAATGCAAGACGAGTTTAGGAGTTCCACGTCCTCACCAGCATCTGGGTTACCTGGAGTTTTTTTGTTTACTGTAGCCAATCTAACAGGTATGCTGTAGTAGCTGTGGTTTTAATTTGCATTTCCCTAACAGCCACTGTCGGAGAAGGTGATGGCACCCCACTCCAGTACTCTTGCCTGGAAAATCCCATGGACGGCGGAGCCTGGTAGGCTGCGGTCCATGGGGTCGCGAAGAGTCGGACACGACTGAGTGACTTCACTTTCACTTTTCACTTTCATGCATTGGAGAAGGAAATGGCAACCCACTCCAGTGTTCTTGCCTGGAGAATCCCAGGGATGGCGGAGCCTAGTGGGCAGCCGTCTATGGGGTCGCACAGAGTTGGACACGACTGAAGCGACTTAGCAGCAGCAGCAGCAGCAGCAATACCCAGTGATGTTGGACATCTTTTCACGTTCACATTTGCCATTCATATGTCTTCTTGGAGGAAATGTCTGTTCAAGTCTTTTTCGCCATTCTTCTATTTGGATTATTTGTTTCCTTACTGTTGAGGTTAGAAAATTCTTTATATATTCTAAATATATCTTCTGTCAGATATGAGATTAGAAAAAGATTTCTCCTGGTCAATGCCTCTGCCATTTCATTCTCTTAACAGTGTCTTTTAAAGAACAGAAGTTTTTCATTTTTATGAAGTCCAATTTATCCACTTTTTCTTTTATGGATCATGCTTTCCCTGTTATGTCTAAGAACTCTTTGCCTAATCGTAAGT
Organism: Capricornis sumatraensis; assembly: GCF_032405125.1. NCBI lineage: Eukaryota > Metazoa > Chordata > Mammalia > Artiodactyla > Bovidae > Capricornis > Capricornis sumatraensis. The sequence goes on along the minus strand of NC_091089.1, from coordinate 6,752,481 downwards.
CTCTTGAAAGTTTTAAAAATTTTATATTTAGATCTATGATCTACCTTGTACAAAGTGTGATGTTTGGGTCAAGATTTATATTCTTGACTACTGATATCCAATTGTTCCAGCACCATTTGTTACAAAGTCTGCCCTTCCTGCATCAGATTGCTTTTGCATTTCTGTCAAAAGTCAGAAGCATCTGTGCGCATCTATCTCTGGTTTCTCTACTCTGTTCCACTCATCTGTGTACGTGTCTCTCTGGCCAGCACCACACTTTTTTGATTATTGCAGCTATATCCAAAGTTGTAAACTGAGTGGTGTAATTCGCCCCTAAAGATGTTTAAACAGGAAAGGGACATGATCTGATGTCTTTAAATAGCACTCGACTATAATACAGTAAAAGTCAGAGGTGAAGGCCGCCAAGCAGGAGGTGATGGCGCTCAGAGTAGCAAGACAGCACAGGGGAGAAGACAGACCAGTGAGATCTGACTTCATTATAAAAGTTGAGCCCACAGAATGTTCCGGGGAAACAGTGTGGGTGTGAGAGACAAAAGGATCAGACAGGACGCAAACAGATGGGCCTGTCATCACTGAGACGGGGAAGGCGGCAGTGGGGCACACCGTGAGACGGAAGGTCAGCTCAGTCTTTAACACGCTGGGTCTGAGAAGCGTGGCAGAGATCCGAGTGCAGACGTGAAGTGGGTTTTGGAGGCAAGAATCCAGAGTGTAGGAGGGAGGGAGGTCTCTGTCACCTGGAGGTAGAAATCCAGGAGCTGTCAGCACAGCTGAAGTCATGACCCTGGCTGAGTCAGCTGAGGCAAAGTGGAAAACACAGAGCCCGGGACACTCTGACGCTGCAAGCTGAGGCAGGAAATCCCCATGCCTGGAAGAGACACTGGGCGGCGACCTGTAGTGCGTGATGAAGGAGGGCACACCAGGCAGAGGGAAGCCACACAAAGTCTCTGGGCAGAAACAAGCCCCGCTTGTTAGGGACACAGAAAAGCGCGGAGGGCAAGGTGGTGGTAATGCAACAGCTGAGGTCCCTGCACCAGGAGAGGGGTGGCACCTTATTCTACATGCACCGCGGAGAGAAACGACAGTCTGCTTCCAGAAAATGAAGCTCTTTATGTCCTTCCAGAAATTACATCCTTTCATATAATAGCAACCTAATAATTACCTGAACTGAAAACTCATAAAGCAACAACTGATGTGACAAAAGTGAAAGTGTGAAAGTGTTAGTCACTCAGTTGTGTCTGACTCTTTGCGACCGTATGGACTGCAGCTCGCCAGGCTCCTCGGTCCATGGAATTCTGCAGGCAAGAATACTGGCGTAGGCGGCCAGTCCCTTCTCCAGGGGATCTTCCTGACCCAGGTATTGAACCTGGGTCTCCCGCACTGCAGGCAGATTCTTTACCGACTGAGCCACCAGGGTTGCAGGACATGTGCTCTGAAAGGGAAGACAGTCTAAGAATAGAGTCCTAAGAAAGGAGGATGAAGACAGGAAATGGCGAAGGAAGGAGGGAGAGGCCTGCCCGAGGCCCCCAGGAGCCACGTGTGTGTTGGGGGGGCGCTGGCAGTCAAGGAAACACGGCACCACCCAGAGCGCAGAAGATCAGCAAAGGGGTGGGAGGGGCGGGCAGGGTGTTCACTGAACCCACAGAAGGGCTTTATCAGAGCAGAAGCCGCATCCGATTTCCATGCAGGACAAGCCCTTCCAGGGCAGTTACTTAAGAGGGCCTCCAGAGAACAACAATAAGCCTCTGCACCAGTGTCCAACAATCTCCTTCCTAACTGAAATAATACGGCTTCTTAAGATCATCCTGAAGTCATCTGTGTTAGGAACAAATCCTAACACGAGGATTCCATCCTTGAAGACTCTCCCAGAATCTACTAAAAAACTCCTCTGAGGAAACCTGGAATGGCTGGTTTTGCCACCTTCTAGAAGGCAACAAGGTAAAATGACAGCAGGGGTGGAGAGAAAAGCACATTTTTGCCTTTTGACTTACAAAGGTTTTCTTCTTATTCTTTCACAACTTTCCTTCACTGTCTCCCTGCTTCCTGTGGAGAACACCGGGATAGCAGTTGCTGCGGAGGAAATCTCAAGCAAATAACAGCGACTGTGTACCAACTAGATGGCTGTTTTCCTTTAAAGCTGTACTAGTTACCTTAGTCCTCACACCCTAATCACAGAATTAGCAAAATCACTGGAGTCCTAGTCCCAGATTTAAACCCTGGCTGGATCGTCACTGGTGGAATGTCTTGAGCAGGTTACTGAACATTCCAAGCCACCTTTTTCTATCCTTTAAAAAGGTGAATACCACGACCCCCGCCACCACCAACCTGCTTTAAAAAGGTGAATGCCACGACGACCAACACCAACCTGAAAGGAAGGTTTCGAGGAGTAAAAGTATCAGTGTGAAGGAGAGGTGTACACACAAAGAGCATTTAGAGTTCTATCAAGCACACACTGAGGGTCAGCCAACGTTTGGAAGTGTCCCCTCTGCCACTGTCAACCCACTGAGGACTAGCACAACTTAACACTTTCTGAAAGCAGGCTGGATTGGTGTCCTGGCCAGTATGTGACAGAGTTTCATGAAGCTCAGTGAACAGCCTGCCCATGGTTAGCAAGAGCAGGCCCTCGAAGAAGCAGGTCGACGCTGACAAGCCAGGGCCTTCAGAAGGGCCACCGGCTGCCGGCCTGCACGCCAGGCACAGGGACGCCTGACGCCTTAGGTGGTTAGGCCGCCCACTCCCTGAACCACGCAGCTTCCAGATCCTCCCAGCGTCAGCACAGGCCACCTGCTCCCTGCCCAGCATGGACTGAGCCCCACCTCTCCAGCTCACCCTCCTGATCCCTGCTCACGACTCCATGCAAGACGCAAGCAGCCCGCAAATAAACACGGGGAAGCAAATGTTTCCAAGAAAACCGACTTCAAAACTGTGGCTTTGAGCCGCTGCTTCTTAAATCCTGAGCTAGTCTGCTGTTACCTCAGGCCAATACTTTGCTCCAATACTTTGGCCACCTGATGTGAAGAGCTGACTCACTGGAAAAGCCCCTGGTGCTGGGGAAGACTAAAAGCACAAGGAAAAGGGCGACAGAGGATGAGATGGTTAGATGGCATCACTGATTCAACGGACATGAGTTTGAGCAAACTCTGGGAGATGGTGAATAACAGGGAAGTTTGGTGTGCTGCACTCCTTGGCGTCCCTAAGAGTCGGACACGACTGAGTCGCTGAATGACATACTCCTAGTGAATATTTGTATTTTGAACCATTTCTATTTATTGGCGAACACTGTAATTTCTGTATATGTGCTGCTGAAGTGAGCACATCATTGTAAATTCTGAGATGTGTTCCTACTAAGTAAATATTGGTCCTACCGCAGAACAAAAAGTAATTATGACACTTATTTCATAAGAAAACTTTAAGTGAAATATTAACATACTTTTCCAAGTGTTTTCACACACATTCTTCTTCCAGTGTTCACAAATCTGAAGTGCAGGCAGGTGCAGGATATTCCCCATGGAGGAATGAAGAAAATGATTTAAAGTATTTACCTGCCTTGCCTGAGGTCACCTCAAAAATAATACCAGGACTAGATCTGGCTTTCCTCACCCGCAACCCCTCGCAATGCCTTCCCATGAATGTCTAATGCGACAGGGGCTGTTCTGACTCCATGATAATAACTGGCACTTACTGGCTGTCTCCTGTGGTTTTCAAGGACTTTTAATAGATATCTGTACTAAGTAGAAATGAGCATTATTTATTATTTGACTTATCTAAACTGGCTGGCATAATCTGTTCTGTCTTAGTCAGAACTTCTATCCATCTTAAAGATAAACAAAAACCAGAAGTCAACAATGTTAAGTGTTTCTTTTTTTTTTTTTTTTAACTGTTTCAAAACAAAGTAGCCTCACAAGCACTCTTGGGCCCTCTTCTCAAAAGCACCAGAAAGTTCCACAGACACAAGCAGAAACGATACAGGAGGCCCTGCCCTCAGGCTCACAACACCAGGTGAGCTGAGGCTCTGATGCCCGTTTACCAAGAAGCCTATAGTACCCTTACCGCCAGGGCTCCCTTTATATTTCCCTTCTACGGATTTCACATTTTCTGAGTTCTGTTTACTAAACTACATATGTTGGATAATAACAACCTTTCTGTTTCATACTCAAAGGCATATTTGCAACTGTAGCTTTTTAACAGTCTAAGATTCAGAGTATTATCAAACTTCCTTGAAAAAAGGCAAAGGCATTTCGGATTTTAGTATTAAATATGACAGTCCTACCAAGGGTAAAGATGTAGGGTCTTTTGTGCTTTTCAAAATTAAAGACACTGAATTGTAAGCACCCACATCCACACTCTGTTCCTGGACCCCACCCAGGCTTGGAACCATTTGTCTCTGCAAAGTGGGTACCCGTTTTCGAGGAAAACCACAGAAAGTAAGTCCCTAAAACAAAACCTGCTATAAAGAGCACTGCCTAAGACTCCAAAAGCAGAAGTGAGTCAGGGGCCGATAGCTCCGTGAGGCAGAAAGCTGTGAAAGAACATCCTAGGTGCAGAAACAGAGCACCAGAGCCCCAAGCTCACCAGGAAACATTCTGTAGAAACATTTCCATTTTGATCATGTAAAGGAAGGGGGGCAACTTGACACTAAGTATTATGCTTCTTAGTATTTTTCAAGATGTCTGTTTTACAAATGAAACATGTAATGACTTGAACTGAAAGCAATATTACTGCCATCTATTAAGTCATATTTTCTTCTCCTATTCTACACTACTGGTAAAACCTGGATAAATGCTATTGCCTCAGTTGCAGAAAGGGAAAAGCAAATCATTTCTCTCCCTGGCCCCAAAGTTCTATAATCATTAACCTCGCCAACAACACAATCAGAAATGACAAGACTCAACTTCACAAATATAAATTCAAAAACTAGAAATCAGAATTGAAAAAACACAAACCACCTTTTTCAAAATACATGGGCAACGAGGCTCATACTGTGGTAGCCAGTATCAGATAGTAACTAAACGCCTGCTGCTATTCAGATTGCCAGCAAACGCGAGCCAGTTCGCCCTCTCAGGCGTCTCCTCTTCTCTGGAAAACAAAAGAGCTTTATCAGACAATTATTCCAGGAGATGGAGCTCAATGCACAACTGAGAAGCTTCACTGGTATTCTTGACCAGAGGGTATAACTTTCATAACACTCTCTCGTTTCCATTCAACATCACGTGCCAAATTTACAGCTTCACCTACCATCTCACATTCTCACTCAGCTACATACGGTGCTACAGAAGCCAAGCCCATCCATGACTTGTGCGGGTACAGGGGTTTGCATTTCCTGTGCAGACCACATGCTTGCGTCGTGCTGTTTGTTTAACCAGCATTATGTTTTTTAATTCTTATCTTAACCCTTAGAAGTTGGTACCATCGCCATCCTGCTGTTTTATGTTAAATAAGGCACATGAGGGACAGAGAGAGCAGGCACAGACTAGGACTCCCTTCCATGCATCGCAGTACGTACTTTCTCAACTTGAATGCACATGTGCATATAAAGCTGTGATATATAAGGAGATCTAGCCCATGAGGCCTGAAAGTCCCCTTTAGAGGTAGGAAGGTGAAAAACTAACTTCTTTCATATTTGGGTAAATTAGGGAAAGCAAAATATTCTTTGATGTAGCTAAGTGGTAAAGAATCCGCCTGCCAGCGCAGGATACGCAAGAGTTGCAGTTTTAATCCCTGGAATGGGAAGATCCCCTGGAGGAGGAAATGGCAACCCACTCCAGTATTCCTGCCTGGACAATTCCATGGAGAGAAGAGCCTGGCGGGCTAAGGTCCATGGGGTTACAAAACAGTTGGACTGAGAGACTTAGCAACTGAACACACACACACACAGAGAATATTCTCTAGTTAACATGCAAAACTTTAATGAATTTCTGGACTTTTAAATGACAAAGAAAGGGAGCAGAGCAAGCAGGGAGAAACAGATCTTCCGGGCTCTTTGTTTCAGAAGAAGGGATGGAATTAAACAGCACTGGAATAATAAAGTGATGGAACAGGAGGAGAAGGAAGAAGTGAAACACCAACCAGCAGGGCACCCTGCAGGTTTCTGAATGAGATGTGTGTTTAAGATGCAGGAAGTCACAGGAATCTTAGGATGGCTGGGCTAAGGGGCAGGAAGCCAGAGACTATGACACGGCATTAATCAGAGATGGACACAGAAGGGAAAACAGTGATAACAGCAGATAGAACAGCTGGCCCTTCCAAAGTTCTGGGAAGGTCGGCACTGCCGATGACCAGCTCAACAGGCTGGCGAGCCTCTCTCCTCACCGCACGCCTTCACCCTTCTGAGAGGTCCCGCTGCACAGCCATTGGCCTGGTTCTTACCTTAACCCAGACCAGCTCTGGGAGCCCATCTGTTACCGCTGACTTTAGGCCCTATTCACCAGAGCCCAAGCCTGACGCCTCACACAGCCACTCTGGGTCCACTCCCCATCACTGAACTAGACTCTGGCTGATAGAGCACAGCTCTCTGTGCTTAAATCCCTGCCCATTGCATTGTTTACTGTGTTATTCCTGCTTCCTCAAACGGAAGCTTTTGAGAATAGAAATGGTATCTCTTTCCTCTCAAGTTCCACAGTCTCCACGATAAGAACTCAGCAGATTCTGGACCACTGATCAAAAGGAACGATGTTAGTACCAGAGGGTCGTGGTGTTCCAAACACAAGTCAAGGTAGGCTATTTTTTTTTTTTTTATGGAGGAAACTGCTTTTTGATGATGTGTTGGTTTCTGCCATACAGTGACGTGAATCAGTCATAGGTATACATATGTCGCCCCACTCTTGAACCTCCCTACCACCTCCCACCTCATCCTCTAGGTTATCACAGAGCACAGGTTTGAGCTCCCTGGGTTAAAGAGCAAATGCCCACTGGCCATCTGTTTTATATATGGTGATGTGCATGTTTCAAAGTGGCTCTCTCAGCCTGTCCCACTCTTTCCCATTCCCAAGTGTCCACAAGTCCGTTGTCTGTGTCTCCGTTCCTCCCCTGCAAACAGGTTCATCAATACCGTTTTTCAAGATTCCATATATACATGTATCAGTTCAGTTCAGTGGCTCAGTCGCGTCCGACTCTTTGCGACCCCATGAATCGCAGCACACCAGGCCTCCCTGTCCATCACCATCTCCCGGAGTTCACTCAAACTCACGTTCATCGAGTATATATGCATTAATATACAACATCTGTTTTTCTCTCTGACTTACTTTGCTCTGTATAACAGGCTCTAAGTTCATTCACCTCACTCAGTTCAGTTCAGTTCAGTTGCTCAGTCATGTCCGACTCTTTGCGACCCCATGAATCGCAGCACGCCAGGCCTCCCTGTCCATCACCAACTCCCGGAGTTCACTCAGACTCACGTCCATCGAGTCAGTGGTGCCATCCACCCATCTCATCCTCTGTCATCCCCTTCTCCTCCTGCCCCTAATCCCTCCCAGCATCAGAGTCTTTTCCAATGAGTCAACTCTTCTCATGAGGTGGCCAAAATACTGGAGTTTCAGCTTCAGCATCATTCCTTCCAAAGAAATTTCAGGGCTGATCTCCTTGCAGTCCAAGGGACTCTCAAGAGTCTTCTCCAACACCACAGTTCAAAAGCATCAATTCTGTGGTGCTCAGCTTTCTTCACAGTCTAACTCTCACATCCATACATGACCACTGGAAAAACCATAGCCTTGACTAGATGGACCTTTGTTGGCAAAGTAATGTCTCTGCTTTTCAACATGCTATCTAGGTTGGTCAAAACTTTTCTTCCAAGGACTGTCTTTTAATTTCATGGCTTCAGTCACCATCTGCAGTGATTTTGGAGCCCCCAAAAATAAAGTCTGACACAGTTTCCACTGTTTCCCCATCTATTTCCCATGAAGTGATGGGACCAGATGCCATGATCTTCGTTTTCTGAATGTTGAGCTTTAGGCCAACTTTCTCACTCTCTTCTTTCACTTTCATCAAGAGGCTTTTTAGCTCCTCTTCACTTTCTGCCATAAGGGTGGTATTATCTGCATATCTGAGGTTATTGATATTTCTCCCAGCAATCTTGATTGCAGCTTGTGCTTCTTCCAGCCCAGCGTTTCTCATGATGTACTCTGCATAGAAATTAAATAAGCAGGGTGACAATATACAGCCTTGACGTACTCCTTTTTCTATTTGGAACCAGTCTGTTGTTCCATGTCCAGTTCTAACTGTTGCTTCCTGACCTGCATACAGATTACTCAAGAGGCAGGTTAGGTGGTCTGGTATTCCCATCTCTTTCAGAATTTTCCAGAGTTTCTTGTGATCCACACAGTCAAAGGCTTTGGCATAGTCAAGAAAGCAGAAATAGATGTTTTTCTGGAACTCTCTTGCTTTTTCAATGATCCAGTGGATGTTGGCAATTTGATCTCTGGTTGCTCTGCCTTTTCTAAAACCAGCTTGAACATCTGGAAGTTCATGGTTCACGTATTTTGAAGCCTGGCTTGGAGAATTTTGAGCATTACTTTACTAGCATTGTGAGATGAGTGCAATTGTGCAGTAGTTTGAGCATTCTTTGGCATTGCCTTTCTTTGGGATTAGAATGAAAACTGACCTTTTCCGGTCCTGTGGCCACTGCTGAGTTTTCCAAATTTGCTGGCATATTGAGTACAGCACTTTCACAGCATCATCTTTCAGGATTTGAAATAGCTCGACTGGAATTCCATCACCTCCTCTAGCTTTGTTCGTAGTGATGCTTCCTAAGGTCCACTTGACTTCACATTCCAGGATGTCTGGCTCTAGGTGAGTGATCACACCATCATGATTATCTTGGTCATGAAGATCTTTTTTGTACAGTTCTTCTGTGTACTGAACTGACTAAAATGTGTTACAGGTAGGTAATATGCTCTGAAGGAGCATTTACCAAGTAGCAATTAAGAAAGGTTGGTATACAGGAACCGCTATAAATTTGTTTTTATTTATCTCACTACAAACAGTAATTTTGAGTTACCTAGCTACAAGTATTAGTTATCAAATATTAGTGATAAATGCAATTCATCACATTTTTTCCTTGAGAGATGTTCTCCCCAAGCTCCTTTTAAAGAGAGTCTTGAAAACTGACTAAAAAACAGAATTTGCTGTCAGCTAATTCACCCACTGAGAAGCTGGTCTGCAGCTCTTCCGGTTTTGTTTAGAAACTTTGTGCAATTCCTTTTCTGCCTCATAAGAACGATATAAAAGTAAATGGTTTATGGTACAGTTTAATAATCTCTTATCTGCTGAGAAATGTAGCCATAAAAAAAGTCATGCAAGATATACCTTAGGGCAGTGATTCTCGACTAGGAGTGACTTTGTTATCCCCAAGGGGACATTTGACAAGAGTTGGAGACATTTTTGGTTGTATTGGGGAAGGGGGTGAGGGGGTGGGGATGATACTGACGTCTGGTGAGTGAGACAGTAATGAACACGACAGACTCTACAAAAAAGAAAAAATGGCAAACGCTTCATTAAATAAAATATCCTGGTGGCTCAGACGGTAAAGAGTCCGCCTGCAGTTCAGGAGACCCTGGTTCAATCCCTGTGTCGGGAAGATTCCCTGGAAAAGGAAATGGCATCCCACTCCAGTACTCTTGCCTGGAAAATTCCATAGACAGGGGAGCCTGGCGGGCTACAGTCCATGGGGTCGCAAAGAGTCAGACACGACTGAGCGACTTCACTTTCACTTTTTCACTTGATAAATACTATTTTTTTTCTAGACACCAATAAAGTGCGTACACACTGGATTTTAAAATCCCACGATTATACATACCCTGGGAATGGGGAAGGAACAGTTGTAAGTAGACATCTGGCATCCATTAGGCCTGATGTTATGATACAAGACTGTTCAAGAAATTCTAATAGCAAATAAGCTCTGTTTCTCAGCAGAAGGGATAGGACAGATCTGACCCTCTGCTATAAACCACTCTTAACCACATCAAGACACTATTTTATCTTCTGGTACATCAGCTGGTAACAATTTAACAGTAAAATATGTTACTAATAGACAACTTCAACCTTTAAAAAAATTAAGCATTCTCTGCCAAACAAATGTATTTTGATACAAATTGTGATCCAGCTCAGATCAAGCCTCTATCTTCATTCTTCTCACAAACTAAGTAAAGAATTTCCATCACTAAACATTCCCGTTTATTGTCTGGGGGAATGAAGGAGAGTGTTACATGTTGACGGGAAACAACAAAATTCTGTAAAGCAATTATCCTTCAAGTAAAAATAAATTTAAGAAAAGAGGGAGGGGATGTATGTATACATATAGCTGATTCACTTGGTTGTACAGCAGAGACTAACACAACATTGTAAAGCAATTATACTCCAGTAAAAAAGTTTAAAAAAAATTTTTATGACTGAACCCCCCCCAACACACACACACAGTGACAAAAGTCAGAAGTAGCAAACAAAAACCCCTTAGAATTTACTGCAAAAAAGTATAATCAATGCAAAGAATCAAGGCAAAGGATTGTTTTCCTCCAAGTTACCCAGCTACTTTACAATTCCCAAAGCTGCCTAAGGGTGAAGTCGCACTGGCTCTTTTCACTTGTCTGTTCACTGCCACTCGCCCCCCACCCCCACCCCCGACCCCCACCCCAGCCCCTCGCAGGAGTCCAGTACTGCGCCTCATCCTTAAATATCACTAGGCGCCTTCTAGGTGAACAGCGGGTGACTGGGCGTGGATGGTGGAGTGGCACCGGCTCCAATTAGGAATCCACTCCAGGAATAATAAGTCGCACGACCCTGGTCCTAGATGAAGACCTGGCCTATGCAAACTCAAGATAAAAAGGACCTTCAAAAGTCCTCCCGTAGTTGCGCCCTCAACTCCACGTGCGACTTTGCTCCCTACTAAGTGCGAAGCGGGGCTCTCCCACCTGCCCGCGCAGGTTCCCGGGAAGCGGCTCCCGCCCCACGAGGGCGCGCCGCGGGCTGCGAGACTGGCTCACCTGGCCGCAGCACCTATGCACCTCCGGTCGCCCCCAGGTGTTCGCACACGGAGGTGCAGCCTCCGGTGACAACGCGGGCGCACAGACTCAGGGGTACAAACTCGGGGTCCGCTCCCAGGTGTGCACTCAGGCAGCGCGCACACAGAGAGAGGCAGAGACACAGGCGTGTGGATGAGGGGAGTGCTCCCAGGTGTGCAGAGCCCGGTGCTCCCGCGCGGGTGAGCACACTCAGGTGTGCACGCGGAGTCTTGCGCAGATCAATCCCGCCACACAAGGTAAGTCTCGGCAGGGAGCCCCTCAAGCCCCGGTCGGCATCCTGCCTGCATCAACTCACCTCCTCCAAAAATTTGGTCAGATCGTACACTTTGTAGTGCAGGATCAGCCAGGTGCTCTTGCTGTGGTTGTGCTTCTGGATCTCTTCCAGGGTGTAGTACTTAACGGGTTTGCTGGACTCCTCGGCCATTTCTTAACGCAGCGAACTTAAGGCCCTAAAAGCAGCACAAGAGCGGGACGGAGAAGAGCGGGCGTCTCTGCGAACTCGCCCTGGGACATTCCCAGCTGCCGGGCTCGGCTCCTGGGGAGGTCTGTCCTCACGGAGGAGGGGAGTGGCCGAAGTACGGCCTCCGACGATTGGCCAGAATTCCTGTCGCTCAAGGGCCCCGCCCCCGCCCGACACTCTCCACCAACCCGGCGGGCCCCGCCCAGTGAGCAGGTGTTGATTGGCTGCAGAAGATGCCCTTCACAATCACAGCTTAGGAGAGCGCGGGGGGCGGGGTTTCCCCGCGTCTGCGCGGAAGGCGGTGGCGCCGGGGTCAGGGTGTTCGGGATCGCGTGGACCAGGCGGGGTGACCCACGCAGAGTCCACCTTGTGCAGGGCAGCGACCCCACATCAAAATCGCCGCGGTTTCCCAATCCGATCAGACCTGGGCGTTCGTTAATTTGTAACAGAGTCCTTCCGCAGCGAGTGTAAGGGCCTGAGAAATGCAGAGCAACCTGGTGGACGTGGCGGCGGACGAGTGTGCTGCCCGGAGCACTGCTTGACCCATCCCCTCCCGCCCCAGAACTGCCCCATTCTCTCAGGAGAAAAACAAAACAAAACCCGGGAACTGTTCCAAAAAAGCAAAAGCGGCCTCAAGTGTAGGTTCTGAGGACGTCGGTGGCTCTGAAGTTACTCTCTCTTCACCCCTGACTAGGCGAGTACTTGTACTAGTGTCTTCTGTCTTTTCTCACCAGTATATTGGTTAAGGTAAATTCCAAATGATTGATAGCTCTTGGAATAGAGTCTGGAGCAGTACGTCCCCAGCTGAGCATCCATAGGAAGATTTACAAATGTTCCATTTTAAAAGGCGGGGGAGAGAATTCCAGCACGTAAAAAAAAAAAAGTAGTCTGATTTTTGTTAAGGCCTTTTTCAGCAATGGTATTTACTTCCAAAAAGAACGACACAATGGATTACACATGTAGGTCATCCTCCAGGAAACAGCACAGTTCTTTCCACTCGCTGCTGCTAGTGTTGGTTTCCTACCCCCTTGCTTACCTCTTCCGTAGGAATGCAAGGCCAAGAAGACAAGTTCCCAAACATTCCAAATACTCTTTATCCATTTCACATGATGGAATGCTTTGTTTTCAAATACTGCACCAGCCTTGCATCTCTGGAATAAGCCCTACTTGCTTATGATATGTAATTCTTTTTTTTTTTTTTCCAATGTGCTTTTTAAATTATAAAGGAGGCAGAAATATACAATGGAGAAAAGACAGTCTGTTTACAAGTGGTGCTGGGAAAACTGGTCAACCACCTGTAAAAGAATGAAACTAGAACACTTCCTAACACCATACACAAAAATAAACTCAAAATGGATTAAAGATCTAAACGTAAGACCAGAAACTATAAAACTTAGAGGAAAACATAGGCAGAACACTCTCTGACATAAATCCCAGCAATATTCTCTATGATCCACCTCCTAGAATAATGGAAATAAAAACAAAAATAAATAAATGGAGCTTAATTAAATTTACAAGCTTTTGCACAACAAAGGAAACTACAAGCAAGGTGAAAAGGCAGCCTTCAGAATGGGAGAAAATAATAGCAAACAAAGCAACTGACAATTAATCTCCAAAATATACAAGCAACACATGCAGCTCAATACCGGAAAAATAAATGACCCAATCAAAAAATGGGCCAAAGAACTAAACAGACATTTCTCCAGAGAAGACATACAGATGGCTAACAAACACATGAAAAGATGCTCAACATCACTCGTTATCAGAGTAATGCAAATCAAAACCACAATGAGGTACCATCTCACGCTGGTCAGAATGACTGCCATCAAAGAGTCTACAAACAATAAATGCTGGAGAGGGTGTGGAGAAAAGGGGACCCTCTTACACTGTTGGTGGGAATGCAAACTAGTACAGCCACTATGAAGAACAGTGTGGAGATTCCTTAAATTAAAAAAAAAAATAGAACTGCCATATGACCCAGCAGTACCACTGCTAGGCATACACATCAAGGAAACCAGAATTGAAAGAGACATATGTACCCCAGTGTTCACTGCAGCACTTTACAATAGCTAGGACACAGAAGCAACCTAGGTGTCCATTGGCAGACAAATGGATAAGGAAGTTGTGGTACATATACATAACGGAATATTACTCATCTATTAAAAAAGAATGCATTTGAGTTAGGTCTGATGAGGTGGATGAAACTGGAGCCTTATTATACAGAGTGAAGTAAGTCAGAAAGAGAAACAGCAATACAGTATATTAACACATATATATGGAATTTAGAAAGACAGTAATAATGACCCTATATGCAAGACAGCAAGAGAGACACAGATGTAAAGAACAGACTTTTTGACTATGCAGGAGAAGGCAAAGGTGGGACGATAAGAGAGAATGGTATTGAAACATGTATATTACCATATGTAAAGTAGATGACCAGTACAAATTCGATGCATGGTGCAGGGCACTCAAATCCGGTGCTCTGGGACAACCCAGACGGATGGGGTGGGGAGGGATGTGGAGGGGGGTTCAGGATGGTGGAACACATGTACACCCAGGGTTGATTCATGTCGATGTATGGCAAAACCCACCATATATTGTAAGTAATTAGCCTCCAATTAAAATAAATAATTTAAAATAATAAATTTTAAAAAAGTATAGTTTATTTACAATGTTGTTGGTTTACTGATTTGTTTCAAAGAGCTCACTTCTGGCCTCTGATTTTCTCCACTGTTTTTCTTTTTTTGGTCACTAATTTCTGCTCCTTATTGAATCTTCCCTTCTGCTTGCTTTGGGTTTCTTTTTTTTCCTAGTTTCTTGAGGTGGGAGTTTAGATTATTGAATTGGGATTTTTCCTCTTTTCAAATACATGCATTTAGTGTTATAACTGTCCAAATGTTTTAAAAACAGTAAATCAGGTTATGTATACCATTACCCTAACAGTTCCCAGGTCTGCTGAATCTCCACATGACTCTGGCAGAGCAGTGTGTCAGTGACGACTGCCTCTATAATCCAATGTCAAGACTGTTTCAGATTTCAGTGCCAGTTCTGAATAACTCCAGAAGTGGTTAAAACAAAACTTTGGTGCCAGTGACCTGGATCCTATTCCTGGTTTAGTAACCTATCAGATGCATGACTATGGCCTAATCAGTTAACTCTCTAAGCCATTGCTTATAAAATGTTTAGCCAGGGTCTGGGACAAAGAGAGCAATCAACAGATTTTAGCAAATGCTATTATCAAACAAGACTTCCTTACTTTAAAACACTGGTATAAGGAAACATCCTACATGGCAAGTGCTCCAAGGTGAAGCGTGTGCCAAGTCCCTTCAGTCGTGTCCAACTCTGTGCGACCCCATGGACTGCAATTCCCCAGCTCCTCTGTTTGTGGGATTCTCCAGGCAAGAACTGGAGTGGGATGCCATTTCCATCTCCACCAAGGTGAAGTAAATTTAGGCAAACTTAGAAACAAATCTAAGAAATTAAAAGGAATACAGATATTTACAAACTTCCTGATGTTCCCTCCAGCAAAGAAATTTTAATAAACATTTAGAAAACCAACTCTACTCCTGAAGTTCCTCAGGTGAAATATACTGTAGAAAGCACTCACTCTTCTACTAAAAAGCCAAAATAAGCAAACATCATTACGTTTTTTATTCCTTTTCTAATTCCTCCTGCCACTCATGCACAAGACACACTTCAGCAGCTCTTTACTTCCCATTGACAAATCATTATGTTTGCTATAACCATAGAAACCAGGTTCCCTTGACAAATGGGCACTCTACAAAGATGGACTCCAATTCAAATCTACATGGATAATTTGCATTAAACCCGTGTCTTAAATACGTTCAGTTCAGTCGCTCAGTTGTGTCGACTCTTTGCAACCCCATGAATTGCAGCACGCCAGGCCTCCCTGTCCATCACCAACTCCCGGAGTTCACTCAGACTCACATCCATCGAGTCAGTGATGCCATCCAGCCATCTCATCCTCGGTCGTCCCCTTCTCCTCCTGCCCCCAATCCCTCCCAGCATCCGAGTCTTTTCCAATGAGTCAACTCTTCGCATGAGGTGGCCAAAGTATTGGAGCTTCAGCTTCAGCATCATTCCTTCCAAAGAAATCCCAGGGTTGATCTCCTTCAGAATGGGCTGCTTGGATCTCCTTGCAGTCCAAGGGACTCTCAAGAGTCTTCTCCAACACCACAGTTCAAAAGCATCAATTCTTCGGCACTCAGCCTTCTTCACAGTCCAACTCTCACATCAATACATGACCACTGGAAATTAGCATAGGTTAACTGTTCCCTTCTAAAAATATCTATTTCTCTAGTATACATATCCTATGTAGTTGATTTCCAAACAACTCCCCATCTATTGGCAATAATTTCCAAAGCTTACTAAATTTTAAAAATTTTCATTCATTTTAAAATGGACTTGAAGTTGTTTTTACCCACGTATATTTATAACACACCAGAATGTCAGCTGATAATCTCTAATCAATTGACTATCAGAGGCAGAAATGAGGAGCAGAGAGCAACAGATATCATCTGATCACAAAGAATACAAATGTCATAAGTTCACTGCTGAGGTAGAGCAACTGTCCTCAGTAACTTCAGACAAGGCAAGCTAATTATATGTAGGAAAGCTTATTATAAATACATTCTTAGGCATATTTCCTTGTATGTATTCCTACATATTTCCTTGTATTTAATATGTCCATCTTTAAACAGGAGCAGGTAAATAAAAAGATTAAATGTTTGATTGTACATGATTGCAATATTAAATTTATTTTTAAAATCTTTTTGTCTCCAGCACAAGTAAATAGAACAGAGTAAAATGGTATAGATAAGGAAAACTCCAGATATGCTATTTAACTTTGTAGAAATTCAGGGTTCTAGACAGTTTTATGAAATACAGCTGATGGTGTTATCATCATCAGGTCTGCCAAGTCAGAAGACTGGGAATCATAGAGGTCAGTCTCCTCTTTATCCCTACTACCACTGCCCCAGGTTTGCCTTTCAGGATTAGCTGCCTGTCTGTTTACAGTAACTACCTTACATGTTCTTCCAGCCTTTAGTCTTGAACTTCTCAGACCCATCTTCCATCAATAATGAACCCCAAATTAAAATCTGATCACATCACTACTTGTCTGTATTAGTATCAGTTGCTCAGTTGTTTCTGACTTTTTGCAATCCCAAGGACTGTTGCTTGCCAGGCTTCTCTGCCCATGGGATTTTTCAGGCAAGAATACTGGAGTGGGTTGCCATTGCCATCTCCAGGGGGATCTTTCCAACCTAGGGATCAAACCCGGGTCTCCTGCATTGCAGGCAGATTCTTTACCATCTGAGACTACTTGTCTAATACCTTCCAATGTCTCTCAATAACTAAAGTTCAAATTCCTTACCGAGAATCTGAAGATCATCCAAGATCATTCAAAATCTGCTTCCTCTCTCTAGCTTCCTCCTTTGACCTTTCCCCCTCAAGCCTCATGGCCTAGCAACAGTGAGCTATTTTAGATCTCCCACATGTAGCATTCTTTCCTCTCTTTCACATCCTTGCTCAAGCCCTGTCCTCTGCTGCTTACCGTAAGTTTACCTCTTACCCCTTATTCTCCCTACCTCCTTTATCCTGGCCAAAGACTCAGGACCCTTTTTGACTCAGCTTAGGAGTCAACTGTGGTTGAGGCATGTGCTGACCACACCCTTCCCCTCCAAGTAATGCTCTGTGCTCCTTTATTCTCCAGTCATGGCTATCACGCACTCACTACATCACCGGTCTATGTGTCTGCCTTTCTCACTGGACCAAAAGTTCCTCAAGGACAGGAATGGTTAGTCACATCTGTATCTTCAGAGCCTAGCACAGTGCCTGGCACTCAGCACATGCTCAGTAAATGTTTTTGAATGAATAAGGGTATAAAAGTGATACAGAAGAGGGTAGGTACTTGGAAAAATCATAAATATACAATAATAATACTGAGAAATGTGGATTAATTTATCTGTCACTAGCAAGAACATCAGCTAAGTTTTAAATATTTCCATGGACATCTACTGAAACTGGGGGTAATCATCAGTTAGTTCTATTAAACCTGTAACCTGCTATCACTGATCAAATTTGCTTTGTTTTTACAAAATCTTGTGTCTCTAAGTGTCACATGGCCTAAATAATAAGAAATGTTTGCCCAAGTTGTTTATTAGGAACTTGGAGTCAGCTGTGTCCAGTTCAAGCTCCAGCCAGTTAAGACTGGTTTAGATGGTAAAAGTATCCACTTGGTGACCTTTGATATCTGAAGGCCAAAATCTCCACCCTAAAAACATACTAATGCCACCATTTTCTGAGCAAGTGTCCCATGAGGAAGTCTGGGGCTTAAGCTGCACAATGATGATTACCTCATTTTTCTTGCTTCTAATTTCCCCATGCTCCTGCTACCTCAGATCCCATAACTATCCCAAGTTCCTTGCCTTTGGGGAAGTGGATATGAGATTTGTTTTCCCATCTCCTCACTTGGTGGCCTCGAGAATAAACCCTTTCTCTGCCCAACCTCATTTGGCTTGCTGCATGTCAGACAAACCTGGTTCAGTAACACTATTAAAAGTAAAACTGTTTTATTTCTTTCTAGGCCTAGGAAATTAGGGGAAAGAAGCTAAAAGCAAAGAGCAGCATGTAAATAATTTTAAATGAATGAATGGATCTAACACTAGTCTAAGGTGCTCAATGCAGCCACCTAAGCGTACAAGTAACATGGATGATGGAGAGGGCAGTAGAGTTCTCAAAAGTTGGGAGCCCCATGTCAGAAACACAGCTCCCTACCAGAATAAAAGTGCCATCCAGGACCTCCAGGGCTTCCCAGGTGGCGCTAGTGGTGAAGAACCCGCCTGCCAAGGCAGGAGACATAATGAGACCCCAGGTTGGGAAGATCCCCTGGAGGAGGGCATGGCAACCCAATCAGTATTCTTACCTGGAGAATTCCTTGGATAGAGGAGCCTGGAGGGCCCAGCTCATAGGGTCACAAAGAGTCAGACATGACTGAAGCCACTTAGCATGCACACACGCACAGGACCTCTAAGGCTGATGTTAGAAGGAAGTAAACGTTCGTTTCCAGGTACGCAACTGCATCCCTCCATATCCTTCTGTCCCTGATTCTCTCTCTGATTACTGATACCACTCCCCACCACCTACTATGAATACTACGTTATCTTCTTGACTCTCTGGCATCCGTGTGGATGGAACCCTTTCTTTGCTGTTTGCAGCAGGGCCAGAATATTTAAATGAACTTTACTAAAGGATAGCATAAAAGAATTTTCCGCTATGAGAACCTGACATAGTTCCTTCACCTTTAATAAACGAAGCAGTGATGCCAATTCAGAAAGTCTGTCTGACTGACAAACCTCAAGTGACTGTGAGGTGCACACCCAGTGAGCACCCTTTTTAGGGACCCACCCTACCGAGTCCACCTCTCCCTTTGTGTGTTTGAGGGCAGCGGATTATATTCTACCCATAAATACAATCTTAGACATCCAAATTCTTCAAATTCCAGGCAAAGGTACATGCTGAACTCAGCCCTAACACCACCAAGGTTTTGTCATCTTAGTTCCAGTTTCCTGTCTAAACAGCTGACTCTTCCCCAGGTAATTTTTCTAGAAATGACCTTCATCTTCATGTGGTACTTGGCTACTCACAAAATATGGTCTTATCTTTGCATGTCCTGACAATTTAAACATGATCTAAGCCAATACAATGATCTTAATCTTCATAAAAAAGATATATACAGTCAAACTATCAGGCAGAATTCTTAGGATTCTTTTCCATCTTGAATGCCTGTGAGTGAGATAAAGGGAAACTTAAGTAACTCATATCTGGAAAACTGAATAGGCTTGCCAACAGGCTTGTCATCAAAATGTATCCTGTCAGGAAAGTTTTTCCCTGAACGAAAATTCTTGCCATGCTAAGTCACTTCAGTTGTGTCTGACTCTTTGCAACCCTATGGACTCTAGCCCACCAGGCTCCTCTGACCATGGGATTTTCCAGGTAAGAATATTGGAGTGGGTTACCATGCTTTCCTCCAGGGGATATTCGGATATTCCTGACCCAGAGATCTAACCTGTGTCTCATGTCTCCTGCCCTGTCAGGTGGATTCTTTACCACTAGCAACACCTGGGAGCCTAGGTGGCACTCTTATGTATGAAACATTACATCATTATGTATAAAACATTACATTACTTGTAAAACATCTATTTCTGCTTTATTGACTATGCCAAAGCCTTTAGACTGTGTGGATCACAATCAACTATGGAAAATTCTGAAGGAGATGGGAATACCAGACCACCTAACCTGCCTCTTGAGTAATCTGTATGCAGGTCAGGAAGCAACAGTTAGAACTGGACATGGAACAACAGACTGGTTCCAAATAGGAAAAGGAGTACATCAAGGCTGTATATTGTCACCCTGCTTATTTAACTTCTATGCAGAGTCCATCATGAGAAACACTGGACTGGAAGAAACACAAGCTGGAATCAAGATTGCCGGGAGAAATATCAATAACCTCAGATATGCAGATGACACCACCCTGATGGCAGAAAGTGAAGAGGAGCTAAAAAGCCTGTTGATGAAAGTGAAAGAGGAGAGCGAAAAAGTTGGCTTAAAGCTCAACATTCAGAAAACGAAGATCATGGCATCTGGTCCCATCACTTCATGGGAAATAGATGGGTAAACAGTGGAAACAGTGTCAGACTTTATTTTTTTGGGCTCCAAAATCACTGCAGATGGTGACTGCAGCCATGAAATTAAAAGAAGCTTACTCCTTGGAAGAAAAGTGATGACCAACCTAGATAGTATATAGATACTATATATTACTTTGATGACTAAAGTCCATCTAGTCAAGGCTATGGTTTTTCCTGTGATCATGTATGGATGTGAGAGTTGGACTGTGAAGAAGGCTGAGTGCCGAAGAATTGATGCTTTTGAACTGTGGTGTTGGAGAAGACTCTTGAGAGTCCCTTGGACTGCAAGGAGATCCAACCAGTCCATTCTGAAGGAGATCAGCCCTGGGATTTCTTTGGAGGGAATGATGCTGAAGCTGAAGCTCCAGTACTTTGGCCACCTCATGCGAAGAGTTGACTCATTGGAAAAGACTCTGATGCTGGGAAGGACTGGGGGCAGGAGGAGAAGGGGATGACCGAGGATGAGATGGCTGGATGGCATCACGGACTCGATGGACTTGAGTCTGAGTGAACTCCGGGAGATGGTGATGGACAGGGAGGCCTAGTGTGCTGCAATTCATGGGGTCACAAAGAGTCAGACACAACTGAGCGACTGAACTGAACTGAACTGAACTGATGGTTGTAAGTGAACGTGCATATATATTTTGAAGCCATCTCAAAAACTACAGAATGATCTCAGTTCATTTCCAAGGCAAACCATTCAATATCACAGTAATCAAAGTCTATGCTGCAACCACTAATGCTGAAGAAGATGAAGTTGAATGGTTCTATGAAGACCTACAAGACCTTCTGGAACTAACATCAAAAAAAGATGTCCTCTTCATCATAAGGGACTGGAATGCAAAAGTAGGAAGTTGAGATATACCTGGAGTAACAGGCAAGTTTGGCCTTGGAGTACAAACTGAAGCAGGGCAAGGCCTAACAGAGTTCTGCCAAGTACTATAAATAAATACCAATGAACACTTCACTTGATTTGGGGACTGTGGGCTCTTCCCATATCCCATTCTTCTGCCTCTCCAAAATCATTGTTATCCTGAATTCTGTTCATCATGTCCTTGCTTAGCATAAGGAAAAAAAAACCATATGGATATATCAACAATTTATTCAGCTTTCTTGGAGAATGATTGAGCTTTCTAAAAATAGGATTATACTCTTTGTAGTCTTCTGGAACTTTCCTCCCCATTCAAAATCATGTTTTTAAAAATTCATCCATATTTAATAGAAGGTGAACATAACAAGTGAACAAGAATGGTCTTAGCAGCATTCTTCATAATAATTCTAAACTGGAAGCAATCTAATTTTCCTTCAGCCTCAGAAAGGATAAATATATACACACAATGGAATCCTATCCAGCAATGAAAATGAATAAAATACTTCTACCCTCAACAATGTGGATGAATCTCATGAACATAATATTTACAAAGAAGCTAGACACAGGAGAGTTTGTGTTGTACGATTCCATTAATACAAGGTTTCAAAACAAGCAAAAGTAATGTATGATGTTAGCAGCTGGGACACTAGTTGCCTTGAATGAAGTGGGTAAGTGGCTAGGAGAGGGCACCAGGAGCACCTCCTAGATACAGATAATGTTCTACTGTTAGATCTGGGTGGTAGGTATATAAGGATGGTCATTTTTGATAAACCATCTAAGTGTGTACTTACGATATGTTCACATTTTAATTTTGAAGGTTTACTCATGTTGTTGCACATAACTGTAGTTCATTATTTTTTGTTTGCCATATAATATATAATTATGTAAATATAATTCAGTTTATCTATCAATTCCCTTGTCCCTGAACATTTGGGATTTTGTTTGCTTGTTGTAGCTACTTAATTTATTCAACAAACAATGTTGCTACAAATATATTTCTTGGTGCACATATGCAAGAATCTCTTTAGAGGAAGTCTATATAAGTAATTTCTAAATCTAAGGGTATGTTACAGTATTCAACTTCAGAAGATTACATTACATTATTTTCAAATTTTCATTCTTGCATTCCAACAGTGTATGGGAGATCTAATCCTGCATCCTTATGATTTTGTCAATACTATGGTATCTCGTTGTGGTCTTATTTAGATTTGATAATTAACAATGTTGAGTATCTTTCCACAGGCTTTTAAGTCATCCTTCTTCTTTCTGCAAAATACCTGTTCATGACTTCACTGCTTTTTTCTATGACACACTGTCTTACCCTAAACTGATCTGTGAGAGTTCTTTATATAGTCTGGAAACTAACCACTCGTGGATTACTTTCATGAAAATATCTTCTCCCAATTTGTGACCTGTATCTTCAATCTATTTTAATTCTGAAGAACATATTTTCTCAAAGCTTTTTATTATGGACAAGTTCAAACAAACACAGCAAAAGTGGGAAGGAGGCCAGACAGCCCATCTTTTAGTCAGCACGGGGCTCAGCCACTGGCCCTCTCCAGCGGCCATACCCTGAGGATGCATCCTACCTCTGTTTGGGAGACAGCAACGGCCTTGCGCCGGGCCACACCATTGCCAAAGCCAGCTTTCTCTCAGAGAACCGTGGGTGCAGGATGAACGGCTCATGCCAGTAAAAGCTATGGCGGGAAAACCGGGCACACAGCGGAATGCTGGGAATGTTCAGAGCATGCTGGGAGCACGCAGAGTATTCTGGGAGCCCTCGGAGTAGGCTGAGAGAGCTGGGGTACGCTGGGATAAGTTGGGGTAAGTTGAGGGCGCTAGGGGTGGTGAGGGGAGGTTTGGGATGGCCAGGCATGCTGGATACAGTACCCCTGAGCCACGGAGAGGGCGCTGAGGAGCGAGAACACGCAGGCCAGGAGACTGAGGAGACTGAGGCCGGAAGACGACTGCTTGCCGAGCCTAGAGGGAGAGAGGGAACTGCGGAGGTTGCTCCAGGCCGGCCTCCCAGCCTGCCGCTGCCTCACCGCGAGGCTCGAGCGTCGCCTCCTGAGCGGTTCTGATGGCCTTGCTTTGGCAGGAGGCGCCTGCTGAAGAGATAGTTGTAGCTTTTGAAAAGGGAAGGAACCAAGATTCGTTCTTTCACGAAGGCCCACGGGTTCCAACATTAGGGCATCTAATTTAATCAGTAATTTATAGAATCGCCTTTTAAATAAGGCACTTACGTAGGTAGAGACCTTGGAGATATTTCCACCAATTCCATGCGGTGCGTAAGAAAATGAGGCCCCAGGGGAGGAAACTTGCCTGTTGACCTTGGAAGCGGTGGGTAGGGCCGGTGGGAATCCAACCGCCAGTCAGGCTTCTTCTTCCCACCAAGGCCCCACAGAGGGAGGACCAGTGAAGCTCCGGCGGGGCTGGACGCTGCTTAGACGGCAGGTCACTGATTTCACAGCCTGGGCGCTCACGATGACCTTGGTTCTCTTGGGGTTTTGAGTCATCAAATGGACAATTTGTAGGTACCTGTTCCTTACTGTAATACTTATCACCAGGGCAGAAATGTGTTTAAAATGTTATTTTTAGTCAGCAAGTTTTCCATTAATCAGCTTGGATGTGAAAGGTGCTACTCTCTAAACAATCTGTTAACAGATCATCTGAATTTTGAGCCTTCCAATGGAGTCCTTACACAGTCTAGGGCAAGAAATTTGTGCATTTTAATTTGTAAGTTTTGCCAGTTATGAATTGAAAAAAATGTTTTCATGTAATGCTAAATAATAAAATTAAATAAATTCCTGCCTATTCCCGAACAGGTCAGAGTTTTTTACACAGTTTTCTGATCAGTCTATGAAGCTGACAAGAGAAGGGGAAGACCACTCACAGGACTTTTTTGGTGACTTTGCTGTAAGATATTTAAAGGAAGAATGAGGCAGAAAGTAATTTTAGTGGGAAATGTGTTTCAGAAAAGAAAGCAACAAATCTCTAAATTTCAACTGTCTAACCTATTTTCACTAACGTGCACTTTTGTACTTCTGGGCCCAAGCCGTAATCAGTTCTTTGTTTTTTTTATTTTACTTCATTCATTATTGATGTTCTTTACTTTGGTGAAGTAGACTGAGTTGGCCTTGGAACTTTGTTCTTCATTAAAAATTTTTTTTTTCCACAACAGTGAGCATTTAGCATAGAGAGAGAGTAGAAAAACAGAGAGAAGGAAGGAATGTTTCTATTTTTACTATCAGCAATCATCTTAATTAGGTACACCAAATTAATTAACACCTTGTGTGACTTTGTGTTAATCTTTCTAAGAGTACTTGCAGTTTTAAAAGAATTCCATGATCTTTAATAAAGAAAATTTCAAGTGCTGTAGTACTTGAGTGAGAAAGACGTGGGAGCCAGAAGGGCAATGCCACCATTGGTCAAATGGCACCATAAGGGTATTTGGTTACTGAGATCAGACCTAAGGCTGGTCACACTCCAGATTCCAGGACTGTGTTACTACTCTTCTTAAAGAGAGAAAATATGTGGATGCTTAAAAGATTGAAGTACCAGAATACCAGTTACCTTCCCTGGGTATGTTTGTGTATCCTAGAGAAACTGAGCTGAAATCATTCCACATTGCAGTTCTCTTTTCTGTTATATGTAAGATAGACCCCAAAGGTATGCCCTGTGAATTATCAACTGTAAAATGTGTCCCACAGAGAAGTTGGAAAGCCAGAGATTAGTGGAAAAGGAAACTAAATAACAATTTAAAGATCTCAGTGAACAACTTTCTTTAGTGTAAAATGGTGAAAAATATATTCTTCAGCTTTGAAATGCTTTATAGAGATAATTTAAAATAGCAGAAGGCTTTGCTATACATTTTGATTTTTTTAAGAAGTATTGTTGTCATAGGAAATATTTTGTTTTCCTGAAAACAAAGAGAAACTTAATAGCCAAAATTTTTAGAAAGAATTTGTTAAATAAAAACAATATAGCAGAAACATATCTAGTATCCAGAACAGAGTATGCATTTAATACATATTGCTGGTGGTTCTTTATAATATTTGTGCTCAAATTATTCTATTTCTCAAATTATTCTATTTGTTATATAGAACTGCAGGTTTAAAATTCTAGATTTTATTTTTGGGGTGGCAGAGTGTTCTAAAGTGTATTGTGATGGTTGTAACCCTGTGAATGTAGTAAAAGCTATTTAATTATACATGGTAAATAGGCAAATTGTATGTGATATGAATTATATCCTAATAAAATTTGTACCCCCCAAATTCTGGATTATCATTAGAAAACCTCAAAGGTAAAATGTAAGTGGTATTTAACTGCTAATATTTGCTAAACTTGTTTTTGCCATCATATACCAATGCAATATCAAATATTCTGTGATGGATTGAAATGCTTTACCCTATTGGTAAACTAAATAAAAGTTTACTATGTTTTTATTGTTGTTTGTTTTTAAAGGCCTGATTACTGAGGCATTCAGTCAACAGGAAAAGATGAATGATTCTAAGCAGCAGTCACTGTTCTTCATCACACTTCCTGATTTACACAAACTCTGTGCTGTCAAGATAATATTGAGTAACAGAGTGGCAGACACTGAGATTAGGAGTAGACAAATGAAGATATGCAGGTAAAAAAACACAATCTTGTAACTAACACTTTCTAAACTTTTTACATCTGTAAGAGCTGTTTTAATAGTATCTCCTTTAAAGCAAGATACTCATTTGCTAAATCTGTTTATACAGTTTTAGAATAAAGGAATTCAGTATTGTTCTGAACAAGTGTATTGAATTACATTTAAGGGAGGACTTAAAGTACTTCAGATAGAATATATCACTATTGTGATATATTCTTGTGTGTTATTTTAATTTAAAAATTTTATAGACATTGATGAATTAAATCAATGGATTAAGTCAAAACTTACTCCTAAGTTTTGGGAGATAGTCATTAATAACTGTTTATGAAGTACCTACTGTTTATGAAGTACTTCAGGAGATACTGTAAACATAATTTTTAGATTTTCAGATTGATGTAGGAGTATTTCTCCAAGAATTATCTTGAAATTTCTAACCTAAGATAGTCTTTGGAAAACACTTCTAGAAGTTGACGCCCAAAGTATAACACTGAAGACCCACCATGTATTAGTCCCTTAAATTGTTTGAGACACTCAAGGAAGAACTCTTAGAGTACATAACAAGATTATATGTCTAATTGAATTTCTTAGAGAGGAGCAAACACTTATAAGATGGCTAGGAGTCAGAAGTAAAATACTCTTGGGTGTCCTCCATTTTGCTCTTATTTATAAAACTTGTCTTCTGACCACTGTGTATTTTCCCACTCCAGTACATCCAGGAATCTTTACGCTTCCTGCTAAGGTATAATTTGATACCCACTGAACATTTACTTGTGACCCCTTAGGGAAGCAAATAAGTAGAAAACCTTAAGAGAGATTTTCTGCCATTCACTCTCATATTGAAGGTGGTCTTGCCCATAGAGAGGGATGCTTTGACTCATCGCCCCAATAACTGACAAAGAGGCTAGAACAGAAGGACAAAGACGTGGTTGTGTCAGACAAAGGCACATCTTGTACAAGCACGTCCTGGGGATGTCCCTGGTGATCCAGTAGCTAAGACTCTGTGCTCCTTGGGCAGGGGGCCCGGTTCGATCCCCCGTTGGGGAACTAGATCTTGCATGCTACAGCTGAGTTCACACTGCAACTAAAAGATCCTGTGTGCCTCAGTTAAGACCTGGCATGGACAAATACATAAACATTAAAAAAAATAATAATAAGCCTGCTGCACCACAGTTCCAACAAAGATGAGCCTAGCAGAAACACGTTGATCCATCTCACGTTTTGACATAACCCCACACACACATGCACTCCTAGCCTTTAAAATTTGTTTCCCTGATGATTAATAATTTTGAGAATTTTTGTGTTTCTACATCTATTCCCTTTTGTGTTTTTCCCATCTTTTCTAGTAAAATTATTGATGGTAATTTGAATTGTAATGGTTGTTGCTATAAGTTCATTTGTCTTTTGAATACTAAACTAAAACCACTACCCACTTCATTTTCCTTCAAAGAATTTCCTTTTTGAAGGAAAAGAATCTAGTCAATAGTTCTGACACTGAAGTAGTTGATAACTACGCTGTTCGTTAGACTCTCTTCTCCAGTGCTTCTGACCACCACTTTAAAAAAAGGAAAAAAGGAAAATGGAAGAAATAGGAGTTAGAAGAGCTGAAGTCTTCATAGTGCTTAGACTTTTTCAAGTCTATACTTAAAATAGAAATGAAGTTTTAAAAGAGAAATTTTAGTTTACAGATGAAAGGGTTAGGAAACAGATGTGCAGACGAGTTTTTATATTAATATCATATCTAAAACTTTATAGTTCTCCCAATTCAAATCTTGGCTAATTGCTTACAGTATTCAAGGTACCATGCTAAGT
This sequence comes from Capricornis sumatraensis, assembly GCF_032405125.1. Lineage (NCBI taxonomy): Eukaryota > Metazoa > Chordata > Mammalia > Artiodactyla > Bovidae > Capricornis > Capricornis sumatraensis. The sequence goes on along the minus strand of NC_091089.1, from coordinate 6,724,985 downwards.
GTGGAGAGACATACAGAAATCTATCATACAGTCCCTGCCTAGAAGAAGCTTAAACTTTTCATTGGAATTAGCAATTTCTAAACGTTCTGATACAGTGAAAACAGAGGGTGGGCACTCTGCTTTAAAATTAATACATTTCATCTCCACAGGCAGTTGCTGTTTTTGCACCAAGATATCCTTACATCACCTGTACCTGGCATATTTACCCAAATTTGGGTGGTGATGGCGGTTAGTATTGTAACATTTTATACAGTATCATTTATAATCATTTAGAACAATATTGATAAGCATTAATTTGGGTATTAATTATAACTCAAACTGAAGACAGTTTATGAGGACAAATTACATTGTGTTGTAGGTTGATCAAAACATTAACAGACTTTAACTTTGATATACCTCATGTTTAAGATCCATTTTTGTGGCTCTGAATTCATGTTTATTTTTCTCTGTTGTTGATGTTAAAATAAAGATTAAGCAACCTAGATGTCCATCAGCAGATGAATGGATAAGAAAGCTGTGGTATATATATGCAATGGAGTATTACTCAGCCATTAAAAAGAATACATTTGAATCAGTTCTAATGAGCTGGATGAAACTGGAGCCGATTATACAGAGTGAAGTAAGCCAGAAAGAAAAACACCAATACAGTATACTAACACATATATATGGAATTTAGAAAGATGGTAACGATAACCCTGTATGCAAGACAGTAAAAGAAACACAGATGTATAGAACAGTCTTTTGGACTCTGTGGGAGAGGGAGAGGGTGGGATGATTTGGGAGAATGGCACCAAAACATGTATAATATCATATAAGAAATGAATCACCAGTCTAGGTTCGATGCAGGATACAGGATGCTTGGGGCTGGTGCACTGGGATGACCCAGAGAGATGGTATGGGGAGGGAGGTGGGTGGGGGTTCAGGATTGGAAACACGTGTACACCTGTGGCAGATTCATGTTGATGTATGGCAAAACCAATACAGTATTGTAAAATAAAAAATAATAATAAAAAATAAAGATTATCAATGAATAAAATATGTTAACAGCATAGTTTTTAAGATAGCACAGACTTAATCCTTTTTTATATTTTATTCTTTAGAATTACATTTAATATAAAAGAAGTTCCTTGTTCCAATAGATCTCCAGTTGTGTTTAAAGAACTTGGGCCAACATATTTTTTATTTTGGAAATTTCATTACAATGTTTTTCTTACTTAGTAAAATTAGAACAAGAAATATATTTTCTGGTGCTGTATATAGCCCTTAATCTGAGATTTTAATTTCCCAGAAATTAATATTTATTAACAATGCTGATAGATAGTTCAAAATCTTTAGTTTTTTTTATTTTTCTCTAGGTTTTAGGTTTATATCTATTTTTTATCTTCTCATTCTTAATATGGTTTTTAAGAAAGACAAGATGTTAGTGAACAAGTAGACAGTAATGTCTCTCTATTCTTTTCTACCTGAAAAACTTAGGAAAAGAGTATCCTAATCTTAGCAAGAAAAAGAAGAAAGTCACTATATAAAAATATGTTTTGAACTTTCTCTTGATCTTCCACTTGTGTCTATTTTCCTTATTCATGTCTAAGAAATAATTGTTTAATAAGAAAAGTATTAAATATTTATAACATGAAATTTACTGGCCTTTTCCTTTATATGGTTTCTGGATTCAGGTCATTTCCAGAAAGGCTTTCCTCACTTAGAAATGTACCCATAGATTCTGTTGGGTTTGCCAGAAAGCTCATTTGGTTTCTTCTGTAAGACGACACTTGTAGCACTTCATTGTCTTTAACTTCATTTGAAACAGTCGTTAGACTTAATTGTGACAGCTGTCATATCAATGTGCATTTTTTAAAATCGAGATTGATACATTTTTGTGTAGCCATTTTAATATTGAAGATGCAAGAAAAAAGCGACACTTTCAGTAAATTATACTTTATTATATGAGAAAGGTGGGCTTCCCTGGTGGCTCAGATGGTAAAGAATCTTCCTGCAATGCAGGAGACACAGGTTCAATCCCTGGGTCGGGAAGATTCCCTGGAGAAGGAAGGCAACCCACTCCAGTATTCTTGCCTGGAGAATCCCATGGACAGAGGAGCCTGGTGGGCCGCAGTTCACGGGGTCATAAAGAGTCGGACGTGACTGAGCGACTAACACTATACCAGAAAGGTAAAAAGCAGCTGAAACAGCAAAAAGATCTGTGCGGTGTATGGAGAAGGTGCTATGATTGACCGAACATATCAAGTGGTTTACAAAGTTTCATGCTGGAGATTTCTCGCTGGACTATGCTCCATGGCCAGATAGATCAGTTGAAGTTGATAGTGATCAAATCGAGACATTAATTGAGAACAATCAATGTTATACCATGTGGGAGATAGCTGACATACACAAAATATCCAAATCAAGCACTGAAAATCAGTTGCACCAGCTTGGTTATGTTAATCACTTTGGTGTTTATATTCCACATAAGTTAAGCAAAAAAAACCTTGACTGTATTTCTACATGCAGTTCTCTACTTAAACATAATGAAAAGCTTCTGTTTTTAAAACAAATTGTTATGAGGGATGAAAAATCGATACTATACAATAAGGTGGGACTAAAGAGACTGTGGAACAAATGAAATGAACCACCACCAACCACAACTAAGCCTGGTCTTTATTCAAAGAAGGTGATGTTGTGTATATGGGTGGGTGGGTGGGTGGGGGATTGGAACGGACTTCTCCATTATGAGCCCCTTCCAGAAAATCAAATGATTCATTCCAACAAGCTGCTCCCAATTAGACTAACTAAAAGCAGCACTCGACAAAAAGTGTCTGAAATTAGTCAACAGAAAAGGTGTAATCTACATCAGGACTGCATGTTTCTTTGATGTCCAGGCAAAAGCTGCTACAGCTTGGCTGGGAAATTCTGATTCATCTGCCATACACACCAGAAACTGGACTTTAAGATTTCTTTTTGTTTACAAAGTTCTCTTAATGGGAAAAAAATATCAATTTCCTGGAAGACTGTAAAAGGTACCTGGAATAGTTCTTTGCTCAAAAAGATAAAAAGTTTTGGGAGGATGGAATTATGAAGTTGCCTAGAAAATGGCAGAAGGTAGCAGAACAAAATGATGAATACACTGTTCAATAAAGTTATTGGTGAAAATGAAAAATGTGTCTTTTAGTTTTGCTCAAAAACCAAAGGAGCTTTTTGGTCAACCCAATATTTCAGGAAGAGAATGATTATCACTTGCTTCTTTCTCTACTGCTGCTGCTGCTAAGTCGCTTCAGTCGTGTCTGATTCTGTGTGACCCCATAGACGGCAGCCCACCAGGCTTCCCCGTCCCTGGGATTCTCCAGGCAAGAACACTGGAGTGGATGGCCGTTTCCTTCTCCAGTGCATGAAAGTGAAAGTGAAAGAGCATAGGAACTGGTAGGATGATGGTCCTCTGCTGTGCTCTGCTGTATAAAGGTTTAAATTCTTTATGTAGTGCATTATTTAATAATATATTTAAGTCATTTTTATAAATATGGATTTCTTTTTAATAGATAACATTTTATAAAGCTGGAAAACTTAATGCTTATCTGGAAAAATATGAAGCTAAGGTAAGTTTTTAAAAGGATAATAATTCCAGATATTGTTTTATTGATTTTGTATATTCAACTTATTTTGTCAGTAAACAAAAACTGGAATATCTTTCTCATAAGTTGTTTCTATGCATGTGAAAAAACTAATATTTTCTCTCAGGACAATTTTTTTGGGCACATTTAATAGAGAAAGGGGGAAGAGGCTTAATTTTGTTGGGTACTTTATTGCAGGCATTTTATGTGACATAATTTCATTTGTCATCTCTATTTTCCAAGAAGTGAATATCCCATGTTTACAGATAAAGAAACTGAAACCCAGAGAGGTGAAAAAAAAAAATTGTCCACAATCATATAGCTAATAAGTAATGGAACAAAAAAATATAGATTGTATTCCCCATGGTGATGAGTGTCTGGATCTTAGCAAAGAAAAAAAGAAATGAATACTTGAAGTAGAGCACCTCTCATGTCTCAATACTCAGGCTGCCCATCATGACTCTGCATGGGTGTCTGAGGCACTGTATCCTTGGTTATTCTAGCAGCCTGTCCAGGTATCACTGCTGGCCTCTGTTCCTAGATCTAGTGGAGTTTGGAATGATGAGGTTTTTGGTCATCTTCAAGATGAAATGCTTTAAGATCTAGGAGAATGATGAGGTCTCAATAATACCCAGAGATGCTTTGCAGTTCCCTGAGAAATACCTGAATAACCTGAAAGCTGATTTTAGCCATCATATACCATCTGTGGGAAAGCAGTGTTCTTCTCACCTGTGTTGAGCCTGCACAATTATGCTCAAATTGTCTTTATCTGGATACTTTGTACATGAGTAATAATCACAGCAGATAGTTATTGAACATCTATGATATACTGAGCACTTTGCTTGTTTCTGGAGATAAAGCTGGGGACCTGATAAACTTCTTGCCCTTGGGAATCTTAACATAGAAAAACAATTTCCTCCTTTTTATTTATTGGGTGATAGTTCTCGGCTCTCTCACTTTTGTGTTGCTAACAAAGGCAAAAGTTATCATGTTTTCATCTGAGCTGCATTTGCAAGAGTGTTTGCTCATGTGAATATGCTATTACATATGCAACTGAAATACTCGAGGAGGGACTCCACTGATCTCAGAGTTTTCTGTCTGTGCAGCTCTCTTTTCTCAATACTCTGCCCTCCAAACTCTAGCTACTGTGGCCTCCATGGATTCTCAGTTCCGTCCATTCAACCCAGGGAGCCTGCTGCCTCTTCCAGGATTCCCCCTCCCTGCATTGCAGCCTGGAAAGCCTCTTTAATCAATATGCTGGGGTCTCATGAGTTTCCCAACTCCTAGGGGTTTGTCTTTTTCTGTTGCTTGATGGCCTGTGTGTTGTGAAACATTGTTTCAGTTAACTTACCCAGTGTTTTAGTTATTTCAAGTGGGACAATGTGTCTGGATCCCACTGGTCATAAGTGAATATTCTGACCTTTGAAAATTGTGTGCAAGTAGAGATACCTGTTGCACTGTATCTGGTACAAACACATACAAACTGCTGGCTCCATGTGTGCTCATATAAACATTTAACTTTTTTGATATTGGACTAGAGTGAACAGTAATGAAACATGTTACAACATAGTTCTGGCCGGCTTCCTTTGTGCAGAGCAGAGTACAAAGTAAAGTGTAAGGTTGTAGCACATGAGCTCCAAAGATTTAGGCTTATTGAGGCAGGATAAGCTGGTAGCATTTGGCCATTACAGTCATAGTGTCAATGTGAATATATTTTAACACTTCTTTAACTTCAGAACCAGATAGGATTAGCTGGAGTGATGGCTGTAACTTCTACCCAGGATAGCCCAGTTTTGTTGGGAGGCGATCTAAGCACACAGACATTTTCTCTGAGTTTCTAGGATAGTATAACAATTACTGTGAACTTGCCCATATTTTGTGCTTTAATATTTTTAGGTGGAGGCTCCACAACAAGTAATTCCTGTAATTCTTCAAAACTGCCTTTCATATTCACTCACGGCTAGACTTGCTCCAGCCTGGAATAAAGCTGGCCATCTCTTGATACAAGGTGACTTTATCTCTTTCAATCGTTAGGGCTTTCTGAACCAGATTACTTCTATTATGTACGTCTGTTTTTAATTTCAAAATATATTGTTTTTAGGGAATTTTTTTCAAAAAAAATTTTTTATTTTGTTTTAGGGCATAGCTGATTAACAATGTTGTGATAGTTCAAGGTGAACAGTAAAAACATTCAGCCATACATATATTATACATGTATCCACAGGGAATGGTTTTTAAAGCATAGCCCCAACCAAACATTCTTAAGCAAGGCCCCATCAACAAAAGTGTCCTCTCCTTCCTTTGTGATTATATCCAGAGGAGGTCTCCTAGTGTTTCTATGGAAAAAAGTGGTTTTATTATAGAATACTTGATGTTTAAAAAGGAATAAATATAAGTTATGGAGCACTGTAATAAACACAAATTATTAGTGTTGTTGGAACCAAAAGTCTATTCTCAATTTTGTGTTGTGATCTATTTTCTAAATATTTTACACCAAGAAAAAATATTTGCAGGAAGAATTGAGTATTTCTGTCTTTTTAATATAAGAGATATTTTTGAGTGTTCAATTTTTTCTCTGAACTATCATCATATATTCATTTGTATAAAACTGCATTGTAAAGCATTTTCTGCAGCTTTGATAACTTTGCATAAGGAAGTTATATTAAGCATGATTTATGAGTTTTAATAATATGGTATATTCTATGAATTTTTTAAGGAAGAGAATTTCTTTCTCAGATGGGAAAGCAAAGTGCTGTTGGTAAGTAAAAATATAAAAGTTAATAGATAAAACATTAATAAAATAGTTGTTTAAAAAGTGTTATAGATTGTTGGGTTATTAAAATCTTGATGATTAGCTTGTATCAAAAGTTAATCAGATACTGTTATAATAACAGTTTCACTCAGGAAATCACTTCTGATTCAAAAATATATATTCTTCATGAGAAAAAAATTCACTTTTCTTAGTTGAAATAAAAGCTGCATTTTAAATTTCTCTAGTTAAAATTATAACTAAAAAATAGTTTAATTTTGTAGGTATTCATAATATATAGTCTCTAGAACCACATTATAAGAATTCTTTAGTACTGTTGTAAGTAAAAGCTTTGGTTTTTTTTTTTTTTTATGAGTACATGATTCTTGTTTTTTAAAAAAGATTAAAGCTCAACAGTCAGAAAACTAAGATCATGGCATCTGGTCCCATCACTTCATGGGAAATAGATGGGGAAACAGTGGAAACCGTGTCGACTTTAATTTTTTGGGCTCTAAAATCACTGCAGATGGTGATTGCAAGCCATGAAATTAAAAGACGCTTACTCCTTGGAAGGAAAGTTATGACCAACCTAGATAGCATATTCAAAAGCAGAGACATTAATTTGCCAACAAAGGTCCATCTAGTCAAGACTATGGTTTTTCCAGTAGTCATGTATGGATGTGAGAGTTGGACTGTGAAGAAAGCTGAGCACCAAAGAATTGATGCTTTTGAACTGTGGTGTTGGAGAAGACTCTTGAAGGTCCCTTGGACTGCAAGGAGATCCAACCAGTCCACTCTGAAGGATTTCTTTGGAGGGAATGATGCTAAAGCTGAAACTCCAGTACTTTGGCCACCTCATGCGAAGAGTTGACTCATTGGAAAAGACTCTGATGGTGGGAGGGATTGGGGGCAGGAGGAGAAGGGGACGACAGAGGTTGAGATGGCTGGATGGCATCACCGACTCATCTGAGTGAACTCTGGGAGTTGGTAATGGACAGGGAGGCCTGGGATACTGCAGTTCATGGGGTTGCAAAGAGTCGGACACGACTGAGCGACTGAACTGAACTGAAAGAGACACAGATTGGTCTAATCTAACTCTTTCATTGAGACGCATGGCTCTATTGCAGGTAGACAGATTCCTATCAGTAGTCCAGAGATGGCAGATAGAGGGGAATCCTGAGCCAAATAGACATTGTCAGTCATGGTGGTTTTCACCAGCATTTGACCATAGCCTTAAATCTACATGTAATCCACAGACTGTTCCATCTGAGTTGGCTTTCAAGCTGAAGCCCGTTTGCCCATCTTGCTCTGGGTTTGTGTGTAAGTTGGGCAGTGGCAGTCGCTGTGCTTCAGCTCTGGATGAATGAGTTCTTTTACTTGTCCCCAAACACTATCGGGAGACTCAGCTGTTGGAGAGCACTCCTCACTCGTGTTAGAACTTTTTCTTTTAGTTTTATTGAATGTAATATTCTATAGCAAAACTTACAAACTGTAGATGTATAGCTCATTGGATTTTCACAAACTAATAATATCCTTATAACCAGTTCTCAGATCAAGAAATGAACATTACCAGTACACCAGAAGCCCCCGCATGCTTTATTTCAGGTAGCACTATCTGACTTAGATGTTGTTGTGGAGTCACTAAATCAGGTCCGATTCTTTGCGACCCCATGGACTGCAGCACACCAGCCTTCCCTTTCCTTCACTATCTCCTGGAGTTTGCTCATATTTATGTCCATTAGTCGATGATCTAACCATCTCACGCTCTGCAGCCCTCTTCTCCTTTTGCCCTCAATATTTTAATTACGAGAAAGCAAGATAGATGCCTTGGGGCTCTGAAAGATTTGAAATATATCTGCCAGTATATTTGAGGAGATTTGTTAGTAAGTCAAAAACATGGGATGGTACCTATTCTAATTTAAGAAGAGTCTTCATTTTTCACACATAATAAATGTCAGGCTTCTAGGAGGTGTTAGAAGTTTTCCTCTCAACTGTGGGATGTCTCATTTTTCTCATTGTAACTGTGCCCTACACATTATACCCACATATGTACTGTTCTGTGCGTTTGTCTTCTTTTAGATGTCTCATCTGTAGACCATCAAATAATATAATATATTCACCATATAAGGTGACTATTTGAAATTTTACCATGTGTGAAAAAAATCAATTCTTAACTGAATTTCTAACTTGAGTAAATTGAGTTGATTTCTTATGTTACTAAAATACTTAATTTGTTAGGTTGGAGTAATAATTCCAGAAAGTTCATGGTTAATAATTTTATTTTCAGTGTTAGATATCAATGTAACATCAACTCAAGTTTGTCTAAGCATAGAAGCTCACACAATCAGACTGCCACCACCTCAGGTACCACATATTTTCATTTCTTAATATATAATTAATGTATTTTTATTACTATATAATTAATAAATTTATTATCATTACTGATATGCTGCTACTGCTGCTGCTGCTGCTAAGTCACTTCAGTCGTGTCCAACTCTGTGCGACCCCAGAGATGACAGCTGATATGCTAGGAGGTTTTAGTTTTTAATAAGAGCGATGATAAATTTTTTATTATCAAAATCCATAAATCCATATTATTAAATACTTGACATATTGATATTGTCTTAAATCTGTTTACCAAAGAAAACATCATTCTGTCAGTTTAACACTGATCTACTTATGTTATTCCTTTGCTCAAAAATCTTTTTAGGTAGCATTCAAGACTCCACAATGCTGCCTTGCCTCAGCACCTGCTCTTTGCCTTTTTTTCACCTCCAAATATTAAAAGTGCTATTTCAGCTCATACTAAATATATTAATAATAAACCCACATTGGCATTATTATAGTTTTTTTTATCTTTTTTTTTAACACCTAACACTTTTTGCCTTCTTAGTAGAAGGACATGTCTTCTATTTTGCTTATTCTCATAGCACCCCGTATAGAAACTTTCACATGAATGGTAACTCAGTGAGTGTTATTTTTCTTCTTCTGTGACAGTGGTTCTCAACAGAGAGAGGTGGAGGGTGAAATGAGTGATTTGTTCCCTGTGAGACATCTGTAACATCTGCAGAAAACTTGGCTATCACTAGGTGGGAGAGTGTGTTGCTACTGGCATTAAGTGGACAGAGGCCAGGATGCCGCTGAATGTTCTAGAGCACACCGGAGCACCTCCACTCCCATCCCCACCAAGAGTTTTCCAGCCCAAATGATCAACAGTGGCCACACTAAGAAAGCCCAGGCACAGGACAGAAGACTCTTCTTTGCTTAGAGTGCCCCTTGAGGTGCTATACACTCTGCTTGTTCTTCAGAGACCAGCTCAAACGCTGCTCCATTCATTTCTCTATAACTTTTTGATTACTTGTTATGTTAAAGCAATAGACAAGTCAGAAATGAATAGGATCTCTGTTCTGGCCCTCAAGAGTTATGTAAGCCAGTAGGAAAGCTGACCTGAATATGAGTAGTTGGAGTCGCTGCTGAGTCCATGCTCTTACTGCTCCTGCATGGCGGGCCAGTAGATTGAAGCACGAGGTGTTTGGGCAAAGACTTGTCAGCAGATGGAGAGCATGGTGGACTAGCGTTCCAAAGAACCATCTTACCAAGTTTCAGCTCAGGTTGCTTTTATACTAAAGAGGGAGCAGGTGTGGCTAGTTGTTACAAACCCCTTGGTGCCCAAATTCTTTGTTCTTGCAGCTGTCCATGTCAGTCAAGTCACGATCTTCCTATAAACCTTCAACAAGACAAAGTTTCCAGAACTTTCTAACTCTATATGAATGAAAAGTGTTATACCTTTCAAGGTCAGGCCTGGGAAACAGGGCTTGAGAATGGGCTATCACATATATTTCAGGTTGGTTCTTCTCTGTCACAGAGACAGTGGCATAATGTGAATATCTTGTACTGACAAGGAACCTCCCTAAAGCTCCAAACCCACTGTGATCTTTCACCCACTAAAACCTCCACACTATGCCTCACCACGTATATTTCTAGTATCTCCATTAATCTCAGAAACGCAGTGGAAATTCAGAGCACAATTAGTCATTGGATGTGGAGGAAAAGGGTCTAGATCTGGGCCTGTAAGGTTTGTATCGGCAGAATGGAGATAAATCAGTGTGGGGGCAGTGCTTTAAGCCAGGGCCTTGTTACAATGCTGATGGCTTGTCCAGGAATTGGAAAATTGGCTGGGTCAGCTGGAGTTCATTGAAAAGCAGCAGGCAGTAGAGTTAGAATGTTTGTTCCCTGAAGATGAATGAATAAGAGCGAGAGATGTGAAACGTTCTCTCTAAACACAGTGTCCTCCACCCTTTAATATTTTATTTTGCACCTCACTTGAGGTCTCTCCAACCTCTGCCTCGCTATAAGAAAATGACCCACACTACCCAGAGTGAGGAGACTGTAAGTGGCGAGTAGTTGCCGGACAGGGCACCTGAGGACACAGAAACAGCACTCCAGATCCTGGAGAAGGGATTCAAAAGGAGAGTGCAGGTGCTGGCTCTGCCCGCTTGCCTCCAGAAGACCAGAGGAAGGCATAACTCCCTAACACATCCTCGTCCTCCACTTAAAAAAATCTGTTTAAAATGTAATTAAGAAGCTATTCTGATAGAATGTAAATATCTTCCTTTGGACAGAGATTCAGCTCCCACTTAACATAATTAAAGAAACTGAAAGCCAGTTCAAAAAGTACAAAACAGGAGTTTGGCTTTGGACAATAAGAGGGAAAGTATGAAATATTTGATTAACTGTGTAAAGGAGAAACGGGTGAGCTGAATCACTGATTACCTTGTGTAAAGTGGTCATACATGATTCAATGTAACAGGCTTTGAAACTGTTTCTTAACTGATGGTGTATGTGTGATAAATCTTTGTTTTTAATCTGTGTTTTTAAATGTTTCCTTTTGTTTGCCAAACTCTTTGGAGGACTTATGCATTAAATTCTTATTTCTATCAAAAGCTAAGAGAATTTGATATTTCTCAGAGTATTATAAAGAATTTTGAAACTAACCAGAATGCTGTTATTGAGGAACAGTCCATTTTAAGCAACTGGTGCTATGTTTTGCCAAGGTGAGATTTCAGTTTGTCATATCTAGGGTGGGTTTGGGATATAGTAGTTTTCTCTTATTTTGCTTCAACACTGATATGTGCAAAGTATAAACCATTTTTGTGAATTTTGGAAACTGAATTGTAACTCTAAAAAGATATTGAAACAATATTGTCATACTTGCAGAAGCCATCAAATTACTAAAATAATTTTATTACACATTTGTATATTTATTAGACCTCATTTTAAAACAGTAAAATTTCTAGATATACAACTATATATAACATCAATAGAACCTTATAAACATGTACATATAATTAATGATTCATTACATTTGATATGAGCTAAGTTATAAGTTTATACTATCTTCAAGGGAAAGAATGACTTGTTATTAACATAAATATGACTATTAGCATGAAATTTTAACCAGATTAGAACTTTAAGTAGTGGCATCTGCATTATAACTTGGTCATTGAAGCAGAGAAGAGGTAGATAGGGAACATAGATTTGCTTCCGACTCATTCAACTCTAAACAAACTTTTCCCTAAAGTCTAAAATTACCAGGCATACCTCTGTGTGGCAACACTGTATTTATTAGTCATTGTTTTGTGTTTGTAACTGGCATATTGTTTGCATCAGTTCAACTTTGTTTTTCCTAACATTTCTTTGTTAAGAATTTAATACAGTGTTAATTTAGAACTGGGAGCAAATGAGTAGCTTATTACTTATGTGTTGATAGTTGCTAAAATTTTTGAATGCTTTCCAAATCACATAGTTGACTTAAGCCAACCCAGGGGTCGAAACCAGTTCTCGTTTATCTCTTGCTTTGGCAGCTGGTTTCTTTACACTAGTGCCACCTGGGAAGCTCCGTGTCTAAGCACTGGCTCATAATATTTTACCAACTGTATTTTTCGTAGTATGAAAATGGGACGAATGATAAGTATTCTTCACACCATACCCCCTGACTGTCCTTTTCACTCATATGAAGATTTCCAGATGCACTGGGATGGCCTGGTAAGGAATAGAAATATATATTACATTAGTAGCTATTTAATTTTGCTTCTTGTAATTTAACCTTAAGTTTAGCTTTCACTCAAGAGAATTTCAACTTTGTTCTTAATTTTTAGTATGGCTATAAGCTTCCAGAAGACCTTGGAACTATTGAAATATACTGCTGCGTCTACTTCAAAATGATAGGAGAAAGGCTCTTCACGTATCCTTTACAGATGCTCTCTGCCCACCCCAGGATCCAGGCATGACTCCTAGTAGAAAGGAACAAAATAATTGTATAGGATTCTCCTTAGCCAAGGGCTCCCTCTGGTGGCATATTGGACACTATTGAAAGGGTAGAATTGAAAGAATGTCACTTAATGAAAATTTCTTTTTTGGAGAACAATTTCACAGGCAAAGTTTAGAGGATTTAAATTGCACTTAATGCACCTCATTGATTTGAGAAAATATTTTTCTTGGTGTTATTTTTAAAAGTCTACACACAGAGCACAAGTGCTCAGGTGAAACTCTCCCATCTTAATTAACACTAGTTTCATCGTTTTTGTTTCTTTGCATTCTGACCAGCTGGTCTCTAAAAGGAAGAGAGGAGCCTAGTGTTCTCTTTCTGTATTTTATATTTCCTAACCCAAATCTTAATATAAAGTTGAAGTTAACAGCTATCAATTATTCCCCTTCATTAGATGCCAAGACATTATTTTAAGTCTTCAGAATGTTTTATATCAGAAAAAGTTAACTGCTTTGCTCAAAGAATCACGTTCAGACCTTGAATGCAATTCATATGTGGTGTTTCTCTGTGCTGAATTTTTACTGTTCTTGGAGATGCAACCTGTTTATTGTTTACTGCGGATATTTACATTTATAATCTTTGAAGATCATAATGTCTTTTTTATAAATCATTTTTTGGATAGCTTAGTTTGCCAGTCTGTGGCAAGAGCCATATAGTAATAAGGGTACTACTGTGAGTAGTTTTTATTGTGAAAGTGAAAATTTAAAGTAATTAGGATTTAGTTATTTGTATCTTTTTAGCAGTTACAATTTTCAGACCTTTTTACATCAGTTAAAAAAAATGCCATCTCCTATCTGCAAAAAAAATGTCCCATTGTTCTTTAACAATGTTCAGGTACCCTCTCAGTTGCATCAGAAGTCAACCCATACAGTTCTTTCCAAGGGTAGATATGGAAGGTGTGTTGAAAAGTTTTCTTTCAGATTTAAAATCTAAACTGCCCCATATATGTGGATTTCCCATAAAGATGACAACTAAACCGTGCTACTACACACAAGAACTAACCACACTGCATTTGCAGGTGAGTAGCTTTTCATGTCCTACCAAGTTCTCTAAGACATGCTCTGCACGTATATTACTCGGATCTTTGCCGTCAGTGATGGACAGCCTAACCCACTGTGCTAGGTCTTTTCCCTCAGTTCGGTGTTTCCCTGCTGCTATTTGTTTTTGTTGTACCGTCATTCCTATCATTATTGTATTTACCTTGGTATTATGGTAGTTATCGGTCTGTTTCTTCTAATTAATATAGCGTGACTTCCTAGAAGGCAGAGAACATATCCTAAGTTCCTGGTACTTAATATATGTTCATTACACGTTTCTTCAAAGAATCAAAGAATAAATGATATTACAGGATAATTTGGAAACGTCTGCCTCATACAAATCCAAGTTTTCTTTGAAGTTCTGTCATTTCCAGTCCAATTGATTGAGAAAGCCTTTGAATAATTGATAGAAATTGAATTAACTTGAGAATATTTTTATTGTAAGATGATATGCTAAGTGAATCTTATTTATGAAAATAAATAATAAGCAGTTTAAGCAGTACTGATGAAGAAAATAAGATGGCCTGTCTTCACACTCAATAGGATACAATTTCTTTGTCAAAAGGCAACAAAATCAAAAGGGAAGCTTTGGAAGAACAAATGGAAATTTAATTTAAATTTTTCAACAAGAATCTTTCTTTTAAGTGACAGATATAATATGTTTTCATCAGAAGGAAAGACAAAGGTTTGAATAATTTGAGCAGTTTGAAATATAATATGGATTACTAGAATATTGCTGAGTCTCCTTTCTTGACTTACTAGCGCCTTGTTTTATTGTAGCCTCCACTGCTCAAATGACTTAGGCTTTCATGTACGTTGACTTGCTATGGCTCCAACAGTATGCCTCATGACATTTTTCGCTTTATATTTTCAAGCCAGATCATATCATCTGTCACTAGGCAGCATGGGGGTCTGGTGTCCTTGGGTTAAGGGTCAACACCTCATATAAATGCTATAAAAACATGACAGGCAAGATATCAGGTACTATAGGCAAGGCCATTTCGCTGGAAGATAGTGTGGGTGGGTGAATATCAATTGACATCTTTTTGAACTTTATGAATCTTAAAATTTTGGCCAGACATAACATTTTAAAGAGTTTAGTTGTTGGCCAAGTCGAAATCTGAGGAATTTAGAAGACATGTCATTACATCATGCACTTTTATCAGATATGTTTATATATTTATTGACTACCTAATATTTCCAGCCCGTGTCTGTTTTGGAAATGGTGAATGCAGACAATGTATTGGTGAAAATTTGCTTCTTAAATGTAAAAGAACACTTAAATGGAATTTCTGATCTTTATATTGCCTCTGACAATTGGAACATTGACAATGAGAATTTCTCCTACCCAGTTTTATTGAGCGCCTTCTGTATGCCTTCTCATTTAATTACTCTTGGGGTAAAATAGACTCTTGGGGTAAAAAATTGTTTTCTCAATTTTGCAGAAAGGAAAACTGAAGCTCATAGCATTCAAGTAATTCAACCAAAGCCACACAGTTAAATACATTGAAAAATTAAAACTGAAACCTGAAGGATCAGATTCTTAGTTCTAAAATTGGAAAGTTTAGATTTGTGGTTAAGAGGTCAGGCTCTGGAGACAGGTTGCCTGGGTTTGAACCCCTTATTACTTATATAATCTTGAAAATGAAAGTGAAAGTTGCTCAGTCATATCCAACTCTTTGCGACCCCATGACCTATACAGTCCATGGAATTCTCTAGGCCAAAATACTTGAGTGGGTAGCCTTTTCCTTCTCCAAAGGATCTTCCCAGCCCAGGGGTCGAATCCAGGTCTCCCGCGTTGCAGGCGGATTCTTTACCAGCGGGGCCACAAGGGAAGCCCCTGTATAATCTTGGACAAGTTATTTGGTCTCTCTGTGCCTCTATTCCCCCAGCTGTAAAATGGGGCACCCCAGTAGTGATAGTGCTAGTGCTCATCACAAACTGGGCTCTCCAGTAAGCCTGCTCTGAGACAGAGTCCAGTGTGTATGATGATTGTTGAGAACCACCCTTGGAATCAACACCTGTGCAAGGCAAGGGAAGAAGACTGGGTGAAGGGAGAAGTCAAAACCAAGGCAGGTACTAAAATTGCCAATCACAGTGGTTCTGCACTGGCCAAAATAGCAGGCCTGTATACCCCCTTCCAATCTGTTGTTAGATTTGGGCCACCTCGAGACAGGCAAATTCTAGGGTGAGATGGGCGTCGATAGCCGAGGCCGTCTCTGCAGGGGCTGCCTACCAAAGGAGGTTTGCTGATAACACCTGGCAGCGGGGATCCCCCTTTCTGGAAGGAGCTCTATGCAGCACATCACCGTTTCCTTCCCAGAACCAGACTACACGGGGTTTTGTGGTTTTTATTTTTAGATTAGATAATCCTCCTTGGAACAGTTGCTTGTATTTAAGCCTTCAGTAAATGTTAGTTTCTGTTATTGCTACCACCTTGTTAGCTCTAAGAGTCATGCAGTACTTAAAAAGAATAAATTTTAAAAATGAAAAATAAATGGATCAAACTGCTTGAAAAAACTCAACTGACTTTAAAAAGGGTTTCATAAATTAGCAGGAGTGCCTAGCCCAATTAGCTTTTAAAAAATAATTATGAGAATTCTCCAAGATACATAAAAGTAATTACTGTAGTATAATGAACTCTTACATGCCTACCATCTGGTTACTCCTTGACATCTTTTTGGAGTGTGGTGTAAACTGTAATATTTTAAAACAAATCCAGGATATACTATTATTTAATTTATAAAGACTTTAGCATTAATGTATGTCTTTCTCTGATAAGAGCTTTTTAAAAAAAATTATTTAACAGTAATTCCCATGTGTGTGTGTGTACTTAGTTGCTCCGTCATGTCTGACTCTTTACAACCCCATGGACTCCTCTGTCATGGGATTCTCCAGGCAAGAATTCTGGAGTGGGTAGCCATTCCTTTCTCCAGGGGATCTTCCCCACCAAGGGATCAAAGCCAGGTCTCCTGCATTGCAGGCAGATTTATTGCCATCTGAGCCTAGTCATACTCTAATTCCCTATTTATCTCAAAGGTTTATTTTAAAGGTTTTGTTTAAATCAGAATCCAGGCAAGGTCCACTTAATTTGGTTGTTACATCTTTTAAATCTCTTTTATTATATAACATCCCAAACTCCTTTCCCTTTTATTTTTATTTTTTTTAATTTCTTAACACTGATTTTCTTTTTTTTAATTTAAATTTATTTATTTTAATTAGAGGCTAATTACTTTACAATATTGTATTGGTTTTGCCATACATCAACATGAATCCACCATGGGTATACACGTGTTTCCCGTTCTGAACTCCCCTCCCACCTCCCGCCCCATACCATCCCTCTGGGTCATCCCAGTGCACCAGCCCCAAGCATCCTGTATCAAACCTGGACTGGTGATTCATTTCTTATATGATATTATACATGTTTCAGTGCCGTTCTCCCAAATCATCCCACCCTCTCCCTCTCCCACAGAGTCCAAAAGACTGTTCTATACATCTGTGTCTCTTTTGCTGTCTCACATACAGGGTTATCGTTACCATCTTTGTAAATTCCATATATATGCGTTAGTAGTATACTGTATTGGTGTTTTTCTTTCTGGCTTACTTCACTCTGTATAATCGGCTCCAGTTTCATCCAGCTCATTAGAACTGATTCAAATGTATTCTTTTTAATAGCTGAGTAATACTCCATTGTGTATATGTACCACAGCTTTCTTATCCATTCATCTGCTGATAGGCATCTAGGTTGCTTCCATGTCCTGGCTATTATAAACAGTACTGCGATGAACATTGGGGTGCACGTGTCTCTTTCAATTCTGGTTTCCTCGGTGTGTATGCCCAGCATTGGGATTGCTGGGTCATAAGGCAGTTCTATTTCCAGTTTTTTAAGGAATCTCCACACTGTTCTCCATAGTGGCTGTACTAGTTTGCATTCCCACCAACAGTGTAAGAGGGTTCCCTTTTCTCCACACCCTCTCCAGCATTTATTGCTTGTAGACTTTTGGATCGCAGCCATTCTGACTGGCGTGAAATGGTACCTCATTGTGGTTTTGATTTACATTTCTCTGATAATGAGTGATGTTGAGCATCTTTTCATGTGTTTGTTAGCCATCTGTATGTCTTCTTTGGAAAAATGTCTATTTAGTTCTTTGGCCCATTTTTTGATTGGGTCTTTTATTTTTCTGGAATTGAGCTGCAGGAGCTGCTTGTATATTTTTGAGATTAGTGGTTTGTCAGTTGCTTCATTTGCTATTATTTTCTCCCATTCCGAAGGCTGTCTTTTCACCTTGCTCATAGTTTCCTTTGTTGTGCAGAAGCTTTTAATTTTAATTAGGTCCCATTTGTTTATTTTTGCTTTTATTTCCAGTATTCTGGGAGGTGGGTCATAGAGGATCCTGCTGTGATTTATGTCAGAGAGTGTTTTGCCTATGTTCTCCTCTAGGAGTTTTATAGTTTCTGGTCTTAGGTTTAGATCTTTAATCCCTTTTGAGTTTATTTTTGTGAATGGTGTTAGAAAGTGTTAAAGTTTCATTCTTTTACAAGTGGTTCTTTTCCCTTTTATTTATGCCAATTATTTGCTGGGGAAAATGGATCATTTACCCTGGAAAATGTTCCATATTTTGCATTTGAATGATGGTTTCCTTGTTGTCATGTCTTTTAAACTTAACACTTTCTTCCAAGACCCATATTTCCTACAAACCGCTAGCTAAATCTGAGCTTAACTGAATCCTGGTTCGACTTTAATTAAAGAAACTCTCGGGTGGTGCAAGGCACAGAACCAAATTTTAATAGATAAAGCACATTTGATCCATCATTTTGGTTAGTCTTCAAGCTTTATTTAAATATTTCCTTAATTCTAGGCCTCTATTAGATATCTATTTAAATATAGGTTAAAGCTTTTGGTTTCCCTCTGTAATTTTACATTAATGTACAAAGTTATATAAATTGTATACAGTTCTAGAAGTTAAAAGTCACCTAAGCCACAGTGACACCTGGCAGAATAGTGGTCATCATGTGGTAAAGCATGTGTTTTCTCTTAGGTTATTATTTCACAAAGCTTTGGTTTGTTGATAATTTACGTATTTTAAGTTCTGTGAATTATTTATGATTTCATCTGCTGTTTACATAAGCCCTTTTTGTAGCCTTAAAAAATTTTTTTGAATATAAACCTAGAGGTTTCCCCCTTTGGGCTGTTTACTATATTTTAGAAATTGAAAGAATGCATAAATAATATATTGACAGGCTAGGGGGCAAAAAAAAAGCCCCTGGAAATTATTTCCATCAGAGGTATATTCCTGGAAAATATTCAGGTATATTTAGGTATATTCCTGAAGACAAAACTGGATGTGAATGTAAACGTTTCAGATACAGATTATAAAACGTTTGAGTTTTATATCAGAATACAAGTAACCTATTCTTATATAAATCTGCCTAGATTTTTTCTTCTTGTATCTCAAGTAGAATATATGTTGTTTAACAGTTATTACAGTTTATAAAAACCAAGAGTCTAAAAATGTTCTTGGATTTTCTGTAATTGATTTCAACTTAATTCTTGAACCATATTTTCGTCAAACAGAAAATATTCAGTCTAGGCACTTCAAGATGATTTAATCACTTCTGACAGAGCATGTTTCTGAGATAGAATTTTATGCAAATTTAGAAATCATTCTCCCCGTGGTAGCATCTGTGTACAGAGGAAATCCTCGTGGGGTGAGGTTGCTGGTGTGTGGTGAAGTGCATGTGGTATGTTTACCTAATATTATTCACACCCGGAAAGTGACAGTCCTAAGCTCTGTTTCCAGACAGCTACAAAGCTGGTGAGTGGACACTTGGACTTCTGCTAAGTCTGCCACCAAAATTCCAAAGTCATCCATAAGTAAACCTTTCAGCAGAAACTACAGAAGTATGACTTTACCTCGCTTCTTTCTTCCAAATATTGTATGAGTGCATCTGATTGGTTGATCTTAAATCACATCCTGAACCCTAGCTGCAAAGGAGAAAATGTTCATTTTAGATTTCTAGGCTCTAGAAAGAGTGCTAAGAGAAGGAAACAGAGTTACTGCTTAAAGCCTCTGAAGTTCCTGTTTGGCATTTTTATAAATAATAGTGATGATTACACAGCAGTACAGTGCGGGATATACTTGATGCCACTGAATTGTGTGCTTAAAAATGGTTAAAATGGTATATTTGATATTTTTTTTACCACAATTTGTTTAAGAAGACTATGAACACTTGTTTCTCCTTGATATATCTGACAAGTCAGTTTGACAGATATTTCCAAAACGCTTCCAAGTACCAGGAACTCTAATAGGCAATGAGAAGACAAAATGATTAAGACAGTCACTGCCCTATAGTCAATATCATACTTACTCTGAAAGGCCCAGTGTAAATGCCTCTTCCATTACTTTAATTTCTTTGAATAAAGTGTTTTGTTAGTAACTGTGTGGAGGATTTAAGAATGTGAAGGATATAAGAATAAGTAATGCATGGTTTTCCTACCCTCAAAGAGTCTAGTACTTACTTAGGGAGAGTGAATATGCACACTAACAGACCAGAGCGCTACACTGTCCTCTTTTTTTTTTTTTTTTTTGGTGACAAATACTGACTGATAAATGATCTTTGGGAAGCTGAAAGGGAAAAAAACGGAGAGAAGAGAGACATTCTGAGGGAGAAAGACGCATGAACACGTTTGAAACACAACGGTAGTAGCTAAGTGTATAGTTTTTACAGTTTGGAACACAACTTCATCTTAAAACATTATCTTGAATGGATAGTATCGAAAGTAGGATACAAATCATAAGAAACGCACACATGTCCTCAATAAGGCCCATTTGTTTTTTGTTTTTCTTTAGCTGTTCTATACATTGTAGTGTTACTTTCTATTCTTACCTTGATGATATTTTATAAATTATTTATTTTCCTTTAAGGGCAGTTTTATATTTTCTAATGTTTATCCTTACAGGAAAACAAAGTCAAGCCGCCCAATCTAACCGCTGAACAGAGGTTCAGGTCCTCTCCAGCTCAAGCCCCTTCCACAAGACCGGCGGGGGCCCCAAGCTTCCCGCCGTGCTCAGTAGCTGCGGGCCACAAGGGGGCGCGCTCGGTCAGCCCGCCGAAGCCCTCGGGGTCCTCCGCTCTGCGCCTCCAACCAGAGTCTGTTCTGAGCAGCAAGAAACCGCCGTCTGACCAGGCCGCACAAGTACTGGAAGTACCCAAGCCCACCAGAGGAAATGCTCAAGTTCAAGACACAAACTTTAGCTCCCAACGTAATATTGCCCCTAGACTCATACCAGTTTTCAAAAGTCGACCGTTACAGATGACCAAAAGTATCTTAGCACCTGAGAACCCGAGAAGAAAAGAACGTGTTAATACAGAATCTAAGTTGTTTTCACTGAAATCTAGTGAGATCCCGGACGATAAACTGAATTTAGATCCAACTACTGAGAAAAGACCTAATCATAGCATTCAGATGAAGGCTAAAAATCTGAATCTCAAGACTTGTAGATCTCTGCCAGAAAAAAACACTGAATCCTATGGAAATATGACAAAAAATCCCCTTTCTAGTGGAAAATCATTGATCACGAGTTTAAGTGAAAGTAAACAGCTGTCTAATAGTTCAGTATTTCAGATGCCAACTAGCAATTTAGGTGTAATAAAAAGTGCTGCTGGCTCCCAAGTGAATGGTAAAGAGAATTTGACAAGCAAATATATAACACAAATTTTAGGGAAAAGCCATGACTCACTAAAAGTGAAAAGGCGACCACATATTTTTGAGTCAGACACAGATCCGGAAGATTCCCAACCACTACAGCCGCAATCAATTGACCAAACTAAAGAAGCTGATGTAACTGACCACCAATTAACAGTAAGAAGAGCAGCCCCCAGGTCCAAAAAGAAGTTATGTCAGAACTCTCCAAAAATGTCAAAGAAGCCTCACTCCAATACTGTCCTTTGTGGACAATCCCGTGCTAGGAAACAGGTAAAAATCCAAAACAGTTTTATTCTGGGGCCACTCATCATGTGATACACTTTTAAACCCCCTAAATAAAGATTTAAATGATTTGCCAAAGATCTCCTAGAAACACACTGAGAATCAGAGTATCTAACAAACCTGCAAGTATATACGATTAATTTATAATAAAAAGTGATTCTTCAATCTGGTTACAGATACATCACTTGGACGAATCAAAACCCAAGAAGTCTCTCATTCCTAAAGCTTAGGACATGGATGTGAAAGAAGGAAATATCTACCAGGTAACTTCGGTGATATCTTCTGAGTCGTTTTTTTTATGACATTACCCAAATTGGAATCATCAAGATTAGGGGTCCCCCGTCTCATGTACCAAAGGAGCTACCTTTAATTCCTTGAAGCCTTAAAATCTAGGAAAGAGTAAATGGTGGGGACAGTACAGCCCTTGACGAAGGACTGTGTGCAGCAGCTGTGGTGCATTGTAAGAGGGCCCTACAGAGGGGTCAGGTAGAGGGGTCCCATCGCTGGCTCTCACCCACTGTGTTCTGGGCTCTCAGCAGACTGAGGAGGGCGCTGCAGCAACAGACTGCCTAAAGATGTAAGATTTCACAGCTGTTAGAGCACCTACCTTTTGGACTCTCACCCAAGATAACTAACTTCAAATGATGTTTCCAAAGTTAATCATTAAGTTCAAGTTTACTCAAAGAATTTTACAGTGCTGGCTAAAGTTAAACGTGAGATTTAGCTGAACATGCTGAGTCCACAGCTCTGAAATCACAAAACTATGCATCTGGAAAAAGCATTTTATTTTGTCCTGCCATCTGGTTAATCTAAGAACAAACATATGACTAAAATACACACAAATACTTTTCTGCGTAGAACTGCTGGAATATTTTCAATTCAAATTTATTGTGAACAAACTAGAAAGCATTTTCTTATTTTCTCTCCGAAATGCTATTTCTCTCCATAATTAATAGAATTTTAGCCTGATTTGAATTAACCGAAAGATAATTAAGTCTATTTTCATTTATTTTATAATTTTATGTTTCATGTAGTTTTTTATATCTTTCTTTAAACAACCAGTAGGTGGTTGAGGAAAAAGTTTTATTTCCATTGTGTAAGATAATGAAATCTACTCTGGGTTTCATATTGTTTTAGAAGTATAGCACTTTGCCACTTTGGATTTTGCTGTTGTTTAGTCTCTAAGTCCTATCCAACTCTTGCGACTCCATGGTCTATAGCCCTCCATGCTCTGTCCGTGGGATTTCCCAGACAGGAATACTGGAGTAGCTTGCCATTTCTTCCTCAAGGGGATCTTCCCAACCCAGAGATCAAACCCACATCTCTCGAGTTTCCTGCATTGGCAGGCAGGTTCTTTATCACTAGAGTCACCTGGGAAGCCCTCTTTGAATTATATAAGACCTAACACAATTTTTAACAATTAAATAATCATTCCATCAGCTAGGAAGAATAACATGATGAGAAAAATCATAGGATATTATTATAAAAAACAATATCCCCAAATATAAAATTAATATATATGCCTGTAAAATTTTTGAATAATACAAAACAGGTTCAAGAAAAGGTAAAAAATAAAAAACCACCTGCAATTCCTCTTTGCAGAGATAACCACTCTGAACAATGGATGGACATGCACACACTCCTGTGAACATGGAATCAGGCTCCATATGCTGCTGTGGAAGCTCTTTTTTCACTCAACAGGCTTTTTCGTCGTTGGACAGGATTCCATTGCATGTGGATGTACTATACTTGACTGTTCCTAGTGATTGACGTTTAAGTTGTTCCCAACCTTTCCCTATAACAACAAGTGTTACATAATTAGTCTAGTACAGATCTTTGCAAAATGTCCGGTTATACAGTAACTTATTGAAACTTGCTTGGATTCATTATTTTTACTGTTAAAATTTTCAACCACAGAACATACAGATAATAATGTAAAAAACCTCTGAGTATCTATCATCCTGCTTCAAGAATTATTAATATTTTGCCACTCTGTTTCATCTATTTCTCACTGATACACTGTTTTACTATACTAATTTAAAGCAAATTCAGCACATCATTTGGTTTTACCCTAAATATGTTTTCTCTTACAGATAAAGCATAGAATATTTTTAAAGAAAAGAATGTGTTTATATACATTACATTTTGAAGGTCTACCATATCTTTGTTGAATCACTAAATTTCATTTTAGTTTAATAGGCAAACTAACAGGAAACCCTCAATAAAAATAAAATCAATTTCACGGAAGAACTAGAGCCTTCAGTCATATAATCAGGATACTGGAGGGAGATTTTATCTGTTCAACCTTGAAATGATAAGGCTGCAGTTGACCGTGTGGTCTGGTGTCCAGCAGTCCCATTCCATTGGGTTCCTGGCCAAGATGCAGAAGTATAAATATATCGAAGCCAATGTCAACAACGACATTTGGTCTAATATTTTAAAAGAGGGAAACTGAAATGGAGCTTCTGTTCTAGTATTATTCTGGCTTTCAAACATTTTAGGTATTTAATTTATAAATGTGATATAATTGTTGTGGTAAGATATCTAAAGAAACCAAAAATCCTTATTGATGTTCCACTGAAATAATCCTTCATTAAAAAAGAGCCAGCAGAGAGTCAAACATAAGTTGAGCTTAGATTTTATAGTGACTTACTGCTTTTACTACTTCCCTAAACCATTGCAATTAAAGGCAAAAGTGAACACAGATTTTATTTCAAAACTGTAAGTATAATTATTGCTCTTAAAATTGTACCTTGTTAGTTTACTGTATACCTTTGCTGTAAACATTTCTAATAGAGTTATCTCTATTTTATAATTATTTTACCATTTTCATAGGAAAGTACATCTGGTTTAAACCCTGTTTTGAATATGCCTTTCTCATTCTAAAACTAGTATGATGGACAACTAGTAGACTGCAGTAAAAAACGGTGTGTCACTTTGTGAGGCTATGGTGGAAATGTTTGTTTTTGAAAGTGCTGTTAATAAGGATGAATATTTGATCACTGGATCAGTCGTCCACACCACACTCATTGCTAAAACCAGTGTTTCTTCTGTTCCATGTATCTCTAGACTGCCTTCCTGTTATTGTTCTGTTATCATGCCTCAGGTAGTTAAAACTTATTTTACTATTAGACTTAGCAAAATAATTTTAAAAGATAAATCCACTTGATCAGGTAGTGTATTGTATCTTCCTGTTCATTATATAAAAAATCTTGATAGCCCCTCCTCCACTCCATTAGTGTCTAAAACTTAGAATTTATATACTCCACTAGTGTCTAAAACTTAGAATTTATAGGAAAGTATTTCTTTAGATAAATATTAACCTACATGGCAAAAGCCTGCTTATGTTAGGATCAGTCTATTTTCTGGTGTAAAGTAGGTTTATTTTTCATCTTGTAATATGTATAATATCTAAATGAAAATTTACCAAATATATATATATACATATATAAATGCATATACATATATGTGTATATATATATGATTTACTGTAAAGATAAATTGATTGATAATTTACTAGTCCATATTCAGACCACATTGTGCTCAAATTCACTGGAGAAATCAGTGAAGTTTTTGATTCATTTTAAAGATTATAATTTTGAAAACCAGAATAATTCCAAATCTAATTAAGGAAAAGTTAATTATTTTCTTGTTTAAATTTTTGGTAATCTATATGCATTGTGGGATACCTCTAACTCTGCCCCCAGATCATTTTTCACATTCCAATTGTATGTTAGCTTTAATACCATTACAAGTTTAAAACCATAAATAAATGATTTTGTTTGCCTAAATACAGAATCTGAAAAGATTAGCCATTGCATTTAAAAACCAAATATGCTGAAATTAATGATAAAAATCACCTTCATAGACATTTAAAAATTTTTTTCTACCTTTTATATTTTAAATTTCACAATATTGCTTACTATACCTATTTATTTGTATTTTATTATATATTACTATAATTTTTATATCTCATTTTATTTATAATTTATTTGTTGCTTACATAGCAAGTAAGTAAGAAATATGAGTTAGTCAATGATTAGCTTTTATCTGACTAGCCAGTTGACTACCCAGTTTTTGCTGTTTTTCAAATTTCACATCATCTGCTGCTATGCTGAAACTGACTGTATTGAGTATTTGCTGATACTTAAGAATGGTCAGTAAGAATAAAAAAGAATTAAAGATTTTAAAATTAAAAAAATAATAAAAAAAATTAAAAAAAAAAAGAACAACGGTCAGTATTGATAAATGCTTAAAGATGTCATGGTCTTTATTTATTGATGCTTAAAATACTCATGTTGTATCCTACATGGTGTCATAGTGTCTTATTTTTAATGAAAAAACTGTATTTCAAATAGATGTATTTCCTTATGTCAGAGTGACTGTAAGTAGGACTGGAAAGGCTTGAATAAATAATAAATTCTTTTACCTCCGTGGTTCCATTTCTTTGCACGCATTTACTGCTGGACCCATGTAAACAATTTTAGGTTCTCACCCCTTAACAAAACCTTTATTCCCAAAGTTGCACATCCCTCTTTTTAATACAGTTTTATTTATTTCAGCTGTGCTGGGTCTTGGCTGGTGTGTGGGCTTTTCTCTCATTGCAGGGAGTGGGAGCTCCTCTCTGGTTGTGGTGTGCGGGCTTCTCGTCGCGGTGGCTTCTCTTGGTGTGGAGCAGCAGCTCCGGGGCGCGCGGGCGCAGTGTGGCAGCTCCGGGGCTCGCAAGCGCAGGCTCAGCAGTTGCAGCCCACAGGCTTAGTTGCTCTGTGGTATGTGAGGTCTTCCCAGATCAGGGGTCAAACTCATGTCTCCTGCATTGGCAGGTGGATTCTTTACCACTGAGCCACTAGGGAAGCCCCAAGTCTCACATTCTTTCATTCAACAAACATTTATTTAGTATTTGCTGTGTTCCAAGAGCTATTGCAGATGCTTGGGATACACCAGTGAACACTGGCAGAAAGAGACAAACAGTAAACAGAACAAATAAATTACGTTTTAGAAGGTGACAAATGTATGAAAAAGAAATATATATTCCTATATAAAAATAGAAACCTGCAATCATATTCAAGGAGAAATCTGGCAAAATTACTGGCTTTGTGGTTTATTATATATCTACTTATCTCACCATTAAAATAGTTTGGGAATAAAATATTTAAATCTCTGAGTTAAGCAGCTTTTAAAGTAAAATCCTGGGTCTGCACATAGAGGGAAGTATAATCATTTAGTTAAGATGAATAACATAATGGAATTTTTAAAACATGCTATTTAAATCATTATAAGGTTTTATTTCTAAGAGTAAGGATTTTATATAAATTGCCTTTTCCAAATCCAGTTCTAGCTCTGCCCCTTACCATTACTACCAAAAAGAAAGAAATATGGGATTTTTATGAAGAAAATGCAGCCTCACTGCCCTCATTTCCCTTTGGTTCTCAGCTTGGTGAACGCTTGTTTTGGTCTGGATCAGAATTTGAAAACTAGCTACCTTTTTGGATTTCCTGTTTTTGATGATGGCACGCTAGGTTATTCAAGCTAACCCTCTCATGGAAAGCAACTAAAAATGCTGGATGAATTTTCTTAAAGTTCGTAGAAACATCCAAGAACCAAAATGACATATGGAATTACAGTCAAAAAACACTAAGAAAAAAGCCAGAAGGGTAAACAGAGAATTCAAAATCACTTTTGCTCCTAAGATATGTGGTAATCCAGACTTGACTTGGAGCTGGGTTTCCATGACGTTGAAGAGTGAGGGGAGACACATGTCAAAGTTCCGAGCCCGCAGAGACAGAGAGCCTGAGGAAGGTGCTGGCATGCCCTGCAGCACATGTGCTTTCTTGGACCCTGAAGGCTGTGCCCACAGTGAAGGGACGCCCTCGTAACTAGCTTCAGGCTCTCTTCCCCCAGGGACCTGTAAAGGGCCCCCCAGTGGATTTCTGCCCGAAGGTATATCACCAAGGTAATCCAAGGAACCTCAAACCAAGAATTAGCTTAAAATCATACCAGACATATAAAACTATTGGAAATGCGAAAACCTTTGGGAAGAAATGGAACTTTATTGAATTATATTAAAGAAAACTATCCAAGTAAGTGGAGAACTATGTCACGTTCATAGATTGGAACTCAATGATGGAAAAATTGAAAGAGATTTCCATCCAAATTTCAACATATTTGTTTTAGAACTTGATAAGCTTCTTATAAAATTGATATAGGAATGTAAAAGTCAAGAATAAACAAAGACTCTTAGAGGAAAAAGATAAGGGAGAACTTGCTCTCCAGATAGCAAGATTTATACAAAGCTGTACTAATTGAGACAATACGGTATTGGTATGCAGATTAACAAACCGCTGCAACAGAGTCCAGAAAGGGACCATTCATATAAGATTTCATACTATCCCAATGAGCTTCCCTGGTGGCTCAGATGGTAAAGCGTCTGGCTGCAATGTGGGAGGCTCAGGTTCAATCCCTGGGTCAGGAAGATCCCCTGGAGAAGGATATGGCAACCCACTCCAGTACTGTTACCTGGAAAATTCCATGGGTGGAGGAGCCTGGTAGGCTATAGTCCATGGGGTCGCAAAGAGTCGGATACGACTGAGCGACTTCACTTTCACTTTCGCTTTCAGTTCATAATAGCTCAAACACAATCTAAATGACCGTTATGAATTTTACAAACATCAAGAAGCAAAGTAACAAAAGAGCTTCCATTCATGAGTAGTCCAAAGAGAGGACAAATTCAACCGTGTTGTTTAAGGATGAATGCTTGCCTGAGTCCTGTCTGACTCAGCAACCGCATGGACTGTAGCCTGCCAGCCTTCTCTGTGTATGGGATTCTCCAGGCAAGAACACTGGAGTGGGTTACCATGCCCTCCTCCAGGGGATCTTCCTGACTCAGGGATCGAGCCTGAGTCTCCTGCATCTCCTGAGCCACTGGGGAAAGCCCTCGGGGATGAATATATAAGTATAAACACTATAAAGGAAAACAAAGAAATTGTTGTTTAAAAATCCAGTACAGCGGTGCCTCCCAAGGGAGGGGAGGGACTGTAACCTGGGCAGGTAGATGGTAGGGAAGTCCTTTTGGAACAGTGGTAATTTCCATTTCATTTCTTGTCCTGGGTGATAATCATACAAGCAGTGACTTTATAATTGTCCATTAAACTCTACCTATATGTTTATGCACTTTTTAATGTGTAGGTTATATTTCATGGGGTATGTGTGTGTGTGATTTTGAGAAAAATAATACCAAAAAAATAAAACCCCTCACACAGCGTAGAAGCCGGAAAGGTCTTACCTTTGGGGCTATAAGGTAGTAAAATGGGGCTGTAGTTGAGCCCCATAACAATTGCATTCTGAGAGTTCTCTGAAGGATGGTGGGCGCCCAGGGCTCCCAAAATGTAACAGCAGTTTGAAAGCAGAGTGAGCTGCCTTTGTGGGCATGGGGGTGAGCGGCGAGGGCAAAGGGCAGCAGCAATAGCGTCTGGGGTGTGGGATTCACAAGGCAGACCTGTGAGGCTCGGCTCTTCCTGCCCAGAGTGATGCACTGCTTCATGCTTCTCCACCCAGCAATGCAGTTTCTAGAGGTTCATCCTGACAAAGTTACTGGATAAGAAACCAAGTACACGTATACATGCTTGCTAACATTGTTAGCACTACAGACGCTAACACTTCAGACACTCATCAAAGCAACATCGCGTCCTTCTAATGGGTCCCTACACACTATTACCGAGAAGGAAACGGCAACCCACTCCAGCATTCTTGCCTGGAAAATCCCATGGACAGAGGGCCTGGTGGGCTACAGTCAGGCATGACTGAGCAACTGAGCACACACACGTGCACACACACATGCACACAAGGCAGTTAATGATTATGACCTAGACTTTTACGGCATATCTATAAAACAAAGAACTTTTATATATTATAACATTAAACAAGCTCTGTTTCCCAGAGCAATAAATCCAGCCTGCCTTTTCTCTCCTAAGAACTAGTTTTAGTACTTCATAAACTAAATAAAGCCACGCTATATATGGGGCTGCTGAGATGAAACAAAGGAAAGCATTTTTAGTCATATTTCTCTTGAACCAGATTTACCACATCTCATTCCTTTGCTGCCTACTATTGCTCTGCAGTCCCTGAGGAAATAACTAGATGAAACTGAGAATAAAAACAGCATGAAGTAGGACATTCAATACCCCAGGTTGTATACACCCAATCCGGTTGCACAGTGATTAAATTTAGCTCTAGTTAACCTGATTTCAAGTGCAGTTCAAATCTGGGGGCTATGAGAACCAGAATGCTTGCTCTACGTGATCAGAAAATATTTCTATTGAAACATATGGTTTTGAGTTTCCCTTGCATATAGGAACATTAACACACACCAGGCGGGTTCTCCTTTGAGAGATCACTGAGTTGTGTTTGTACTGCCAACGTGACAAAGATTTTATTTGGCCAAGAAGAGCGTCAGCCCAGCAGTCCTTGCTGCTCCCCTCTCTACACCGACGTCTCCCTCTGTGGTGTCTCCACCCTGCGGTGCTCGAGGAATGGGTAGACGGCTCCCTCTGGATGTTGGAGACCGTGAGGTTTCCAACAGGCAGCTCTCGTTAGAGTCGGTCTCCAGAAGCTTTCCAACTTCGAATGCATCATCTCACTGTTTGAAAACAGACCGCAAAGCATAGAGCCTCTGGGTAACTCAGAAGGAAGAATTTTAGACGTTTAAAGTTGATTACATAACAAAGCTATGTAATCTCTTCCTGGAGAGGGAGAGAGTGGAATTTCCAAGTCAAACTGAGTCACTTTTGCCTGGACTGGCTTTAATTAACTGGCAAATCTTCTGGGAAGTATGGAAATAGACCAAATGTCCCAAGTTTCCTTCAAACCTGCCTGCTCTTTGCTGAAGGACAGAACATAAGACCAGAAAGAGATCATGGCCGAGGGGGCCAAGTCCTCAACAGAGTGGTGAGGGAGCTGAGGCGCAGAGTAAATACTGTTCATGCCATTATGATAATGATGAGGAAAAAATAAGTGTTGCTTTCCAGTCCCATCTTGCTCTTTAAAAAAATCTTCTCATTGTGAAAGATATCATGGATTCAAAAGAGTTTATAAAGTATGCATGCGAGGTTCAGTATTTCAGAAGCTTCTTCTTTATAAAAAAATAATTTATTTGTTTTAATTAGAGGCTAATTACTTTACAATATTGTAGTGTTTTTTTGCCATGCATTGACATGGATCAGCCATGGCGCACATGTGGCTTCTCTTCTTTAATATTCATTCACTTATTTATTTGGCTATGCTGGGTCTTAGTTGCCACATGTGGAGTCTTCCGTCTTTGGTGTGGCACACAGGACCTAGTTTTTAGCTGCAGCATGGAGGATCTCTAGCTGTGGCATGCAAACTCTGAGTTGCAGCATGGGGGTCTAGTTCCCCAACCAGGGATTGAGCCCAGGCCCCCCACACTGGCGGTGCGGTGACACTGGACCCCTGGGGAAGTCCCCCTCAGAGTGTCTCCAGTGTCTCTGCCTGACCTCAGCCCTTTCCTGCCCCCGAGGAGCAGCACAGGGAACTCTCCTTAGTGGTTTGTAACAGGCTATGTGGATGGGAAATCCGAAAAGGAGGGGATAACGTGTGGCTCCCGCTGTGGCTCAGCTGGTAAAGAATCCACCTGCGATGCGGGAGACCTGGGTTTGATCCCTGGGTTGGGAAGATCCCCTGGAGAAGGGAAAGGCTGCCCACTCCAGTATTCTGGCCTGGAGAACGCCATGGACTAGACAGTTGCAAGGAGTCGGACACCACTGAGCGACTCTCACTTTCATAGCTGATTCACTTTACTGTGCCCCTGAAACTCACACAGCATTGTGCATCAGCTATACTCTAACACAAACTTTTTAAACAATTAGACGGAGCAAGACACAGTATTTTTTTGTCTTGGCCAGACAGCCTTTTCCTTTTGCTTCATATATACAAAAATATCACGGGACTGACGCTGTTTAGGTTAATTCCACTTGGCTTTCCTCTTTTGTTCTTATCAGTTTCATCTTCACGGCATCAGGCATGCTTCCCTCAGATGTGTGCCGAGTTTCTGCTTTTGCTCTTTCGAGGGTACTGGGCAACCTCCCAGGCCCTCCCAACCCTCCTCCCAGGAAGCATGAGAGGGGCGCTGCCGGACAATGTCACACACACCAGCTCTCAGCACGGGAAGATGAGGAGATGGGAGGGCCCTGGGGCCTCAGAGGGAGTCCCAGTAACTCAGAATTGAGAAACTGCTGTTTCAGGCAGTTGAAACCACAAAAGCTGATGAGCTTTCTCAAAGGTTAGTATTTAAGTAACTACTGGAGCAACGGTAAATATACGCTTCCTGGGAACCACGTGGATCCCCAAACAGAATTCAGGGGCCTTGTTAAGCTGCAGCAGCAAGTGGGTGCTGGGAAATAATCAATGTTGGCTGCAAGCTGTAACCCCAGAACCCTGACCTCATCGACCTGTAACCAAAAACTTAGTGGTCATATTTCCACTAAAAATGGGCTTTCTTTCATTCATTTGTCAAATATTTAGAAAGCACCTACTATGTGCCTGGACCCTGGAGAAGGAAATGGCAACCCACTCCAGTATTGTTGCCTGGAGAATCCCATGGACAGAGGAGCCTGGCAGACTATAGTGCACGGCGTTGCAAGAGTCGGACACAACTTAGCGACTAAAAATGCAACACACATGTGCCAGGAACTGTGCTCTGGGCCAGACATGTATCAGATGTAAAAGACCCAGTCAGTCCTCCCCGAATCCAGCAGGGAAGAGCAATCGGGCCATGAAGAGATGTCAAATGCTACCAGAAAGGACGTGTTGAGTGGCCTAAGAGTTCTTTCTGCAACAGTATACAGAAAAAACTGAACGAACTTTTGGCGGACCCCATGCAATGAGCTATTATGGAAGCTATCTAGAGCCGCAGCAAAGCTTCCAGAAAGAGGAGACTTTTAAGGATATATCTGTG
Source organism: Capricornis sumatraensis (assembly GCF_032405125.1). Classification (NCBI taxonomy): domain Eukaryota; kingdom Metazoa; phylum Chordata; class Mammalia; order Artiodactyla; family Bovidae; genus Capricornis; species Capricornis sumatraensis. The sequence continues at coordinate 6,692,310 of NC_091089.1, read as the reverse complement.
GGTGAGAACTCGTAGTGTGCCCTGGAGGTAAAAGAGTGGTCTGCATGCGTGCCAAATTGCTTCACTCATGTCTGACTCTGTGTGACCCCATGGACCATATAGCCTGCCAGGCTCCTCTGTCCATGGGATTCTCCAGGCAAGAATACTGGAGTCAGTTGCCATGCCCTCCTCCAGGGGATCTTCCTGACCCAGGGATCAAGCCCTCGTCTCTTACGTTTCCTGCATCGGCAGATGGGTTCTTTACTACTAGTTCCACCTGCGAAGCCCAGAAAGAGTGGTCTAGACAGAGGAAAACCTGTGTGTGAGAAGACCAGAGAAAGGCATGGTAGGTAAGTCTAGGAACTAAAGCAGGTCTGTGGGGCTAGAAGGAGGCAAGGAGGAAGGAGCAGTGAGAGATGCTGCTGGACAGAAGGGATGGGGGATTTGGGATTAGACGAAGACAAGGCTGGATAGGAGGGCTTCTGTTAGGAGGGTGTGGTAGCATGATGCAGACAGTAAACTGATTCAGAACGTATTAGAGCTTTCTCTTTTCCAACACAAGCATTTTTAGCATTTATAAATGTCCCTCTAGGCAATGTTTTAAGCATATCTCATAATTTTAACACGTGCTTTCATCTCAATTCAGTTTAAGTTGAGTTTTTCTAAATTTCTCCTTAGAAGCCTGATTAATTTTCAAATATTTATGACTTTTCCAGATGTTTTTTCTATTTTTGCTTTCTAGGAAGTCTACTGTGGTCATTTATTTTAAATTTACTGAGACTTGTTTCATACAAGACTTGTTACACCCATGTATTGTATATATATCAGTTCAGTTTCAGTTCAGTCGCTCAGTCGTGTCCGACTCTTTGCAACCCCATGAATCGCAGCACGCCAGGCCTCCCTGTCCATCACCATCTCCTGGAGTTCACTCAGACTCACGTCCATCGAGTCCGTGATGCCATCCAGCCGTCTCATCCTCGGTCGTCCCCTTCTCCTCCTGCCCCCAATCCCTCCCAGCATCAGAGTCTTTTCCAATGAGTCAACTCTTCGCATGAGGCGGCCAAAGTACTGGAGCTTCAGCTTTAGCATCATTCATTCCAAAGAAATCCCAGGGCTGATCTCCTTCAGAATGGACTGGTTGGATCTCCGTGCAGTCCAAGGGACTCTCAAGAGTCTTCTCCAACACCACAGTTCAAAAGCATCAATTCTTTGGTGCTCAGCCTTCTTCACAGTCCAACTCTCATATCCATACATGACCGCTGGAAAAATCATAGCCTTGACCAGATGGACCTTAGTCGGCAAAATAATGTCTCTGCTTTTGAATATACTATCTAGATTGGTCATAACTTTTCTTCCAAGGAGTGAGCGTCTTTTAATTTCATGGCTGCAGTCACCATCTGCAGTGATTTTGGAGCCCAAAAAAATAAAGTCTGACACTGTTTCTACTGTTTCCCCATCTATTTCCCATGAAGTGATGGGACCAGATGCCATGACCTTCGTTTTCTGAATGTTGAGCTTTAAGCCAACTTTTTCACTCTCTTCTTTCACTTTCATCAAGAGGCTTTTTAGCTCCTCTTCACTTTCTGCCATAAGGGTGGTGTCATCTGCATATCTGAGGTTATTGATATTTCTCCTGGCAATCTTGATTCCAGCTTGTGTTTCTTCCAACCCAGCGTTTCTTGTGATGTACTCTGCATAGAAGTTAAATAAGCAGGGTGACAATATACAGCCTTGACGAACTCCTTTTCCTATTTGGAACCAGTCTGTTGTTCCATGTCCAGTTCTAACTGTTGCTTCCTGACCTGCATACAGATTTCTCAAGGGGCAGGTTAGGTGGTCTGGTATTCCCATCTCTTTCAGAATTTTCCAGAGTTTCTTGTGATCTGCACAGTCAAAGACTTTGGCATAGTCAATAAAGCAGAAAGAGATTTTTTCTGGAACTCTCTTGCTTTTTCCATGATCCAGCAGATGTTGGCAATTTGATCTCTGGTTCCTCTGCCTTTTCTAAAACCAGCTTGACCATCAGGAAGTTCGCGGTTCACACATTGCTGAAGCCTGGCTTGAAAAATTTTGAGCATTACTTTACTAGCAGGTGAGATGAGTGCAATTGTGCAGTAGTTTGAGCATTCTTTTGCATTGCCTTTCTTTGGAATTGGGATGAAAACTGACCTTTTCCAGTCCTGTGGGCACTGCTGAGTTTTCCAAATTTGCTGGCATATTGAGTACAGCACTTTCACAGCATCATCTTTCAGAATTTGAAACAGCTCCACTGGAATTCCATCACCTCCACTAGCTTTGTTCATAGTGATGCTTTCTAAGGCCCACTTAACTTCACATTCCAGGATGTCTGGCTCTAGATTAGTGATCACATCATCATGATTATCTGGGTTGTGAAGATCTTTTTTGTACAGTTCTCCCATGTATTCTTGCCACCTCTTCTTAATATCTTCTGCTTCTGTTAGGTCCAGACCATTTCTGTCCTTTATTGAGCCCATCTTTGCATGAAATGTTCCCTTGGTATCTCTAATTTTCTTGAAGAGATCTCTAGTCTTTCCCATTCTGTTCTTTTCCTCTATTTCTTTGCATTGATCGCTGAGGAAGGCTTTCTTGGCAAAACTCTATTAGTCTTTGCCCTGCTTCATTCCGCATTCCAAGGCCAAATTTGCCTGTTACTCCAGGTGTTTCTTGACTTCCTACTTTTGCATTCCAGTCCCCTATAATGAAAAGGACATCTTTTTTGGGTGTTACTTCTAAAATATCTTGTAGGTCTTCATAAAACTGTCCAACTTCAGTTTCTTCAGCATTACTGGTTGGGGCATAGACTTGGATAACTGTGACATTGAATGGTTTGCCTTGGAGACGAACAGAGATCATTCTGTCGTTTTTGAGATTGCATCCAAGTACTGCATTTCGGACTCTTTTGTTGACCATGATGGCTACTCCATTTCTTCTGAGGGATTCCTGCCTGCAGTAGTAGATATAATGGTCATCTGAGTTAAATTCACCCATTCCAGTCCATTTTAGTTTGCTGATTCCTAGAATGTCGATGTTCACCCTTGCCATCTCTTGTTTGACCACTTCCAATTTGCCTTGATTCATGGACCTGACATTCCAGGTTCCTATGCAATATTGCTCTTTACAGCATCAGATTTTGCTTCTATCACCAGTCACATCCACAGCTGGGTATTGTTTTTGCTTTGGCTCCATCCCTTCATTCTTTCTGGAGTTATTTCTCCACTGATCTCCAGTAGCATATTGGGCACCTACTGGGGAGTTCCTCTTTCGGTATCCTATCATTTTGCCTTTTGATACTGTTCATGGGGTTCTCAAGGCAAGAATACTGAAGTGGCTTGCCATTCCCTTCTCCAGTGGACCACATTCTGTCAGATCTCTCCACCATGACCCGCCCGTCTTGGGTTGCCCCACGGGCATGGCTTGGTTTCATTGAGTTAGACAAGGCTGTGGTCCTAGTGTGATTAGATTGACTAGTTTTCTGTGAGTATGGTTTCAGTGTGTCTGCCCTCTGATGCCCTCTTGCAACACCTACCATCTTACTTGGGTTTCTCTTACCTTGGGCATGGGGTATCTCTTCAAGGCTGCTCCAGCAAAGCACAGCCACTGCTCCTTACCTTGGACGAGGGGTATCTCCTTACAGCCACCCTTCCTGACCTTCAATGTGGGATAGCTCCCCTAGGCCCACCTGTGCCTGCACAGACACCACTCCTCAGGTTGCTCCTCCCGGCCGCCGGCCCTGGCCTCGGGCTCGAGATGGCTCCTCAAGGTCACCGCCCCTGACCTCGGGCGCAAGGTGACTTCTCCCTGCCACCCCTGACCTAGGACGCGGGGTGTCTCTTTCCGGCCGCCACTGGCCTGGGACGCAGGGTAGCTCCTCCCAGCCGCCACTGACCTCAGACGCAGGGTAGCTCCTCTCGGGCGTTCCTGTGCCGACGCAGGCTGGCACTCTAGGCCGCTGCCCCTGACCTCAGACGTGGGAAAGCTCCTCTCGCCTGCGCTTAGGGCGCTGGCGTGCGTCCAGCTGACACTCCCCTTTTTATCTGGCCTTGCCATCCGGACTTTTCCTTCTTTCTCTTTCTTTTTCAATGATCTCTCCTCCCGTGCAGAGAAGTGAAGGTCAGACCTGCATAGATTTCCTACGGTCTGGGGGTTTTTCTCAACACTGCCTTTGAGGAACAATGTAGCAATTTCACAAAAATAAATAATAAGATATTGGCATGCATGTGAGAGTTGGACCATAAAGAAATCTGAACAGGGAAGAACTGATGCTTTTGAACTGTGGTGAAAGTTCAAAGACTCTTGAGCTAGTGAAGACTCTTGAGAGTCCTTTGGACCACAAGGAGATCCAACCAGTCAATCCTAAAGGAAATCAACCCTGAATATTCATTGGAAGGACTAATGCTGAAGCTGAAGCTCCAATACTTTGGCCACCTGATGTGAAGAACTGACTCACTGGAAAAGGCCTGATGCTGGGAAAGATTGAAGGCAGGAGGAGAAGGGGATGATAGGATGAGATGGTTGGATGGCAGTATTGACACAATGGACATGAGATTGAGCAGACTCTGGGAAATAGTGAAGGACAGCGGAGCCTGGTGTGCTGTAGTTCATGGGGTCACAAAGAGCAGGACACGACTTAGCAACTGAACAACATGTTGCAGTATAAATCCATATTTGGGAAAGAAAATTACTCTAAAGGATCACAATCTGTAGAAATGTGACTGGCCACAATAATTACAACTTTCATATTACTATGCAGAGGGGTTGGAGCCAGAGCCACATGGCTTCAAATATCTCCTTTCTCAGAAGAGGGTCTTTCCACATTGCAGTGGCTTCCCAGAAGAAAAACATGTTCAACCTCAAGGACAAATTCAAACTCTCATCTCTCACGAGGAAGGAAATCGTTGCATTTTTCTGTTCTCTCTCCATTCATCTCTCTTTACAAAGCTGATCTCACGCACAGTCATTGTGTTTTATTGCTATTTTTCAGTGAGGAAGAGAATCATGTATTGAATTGGGAATTACAGGTTCTGCCTTGCTTTCCATGAGTGGTTAAAACAAAAATAACCTCCAAACTCAGGTGGGTACCTACTGATATCTAATGCCAGCTCCTAACCCCGTTACCTTCTTCCTTTTGTAATTGTAATAGTGTCTGGGAAGTTCAGCTAAGAACTTATTCCACTTAGTTCTCACGACATTGGAATTCTAGTAAGTTTTAAGATACTGCTCAGCTCTCTTGTTGCAGAAGACGGAGTCCCTTGAGTTGGGTCATAGATATTCTTGTGCAGGTCTCTCTGCCTTGTAAATTAACAAAGGAGCAGCTGATAAAAGTAGGGGAAGACACTGTGGCAGAGGTAGTGTGAATTATTTTACGTCCTTAAAGTCACGAATTCTGAGGAATCTAGTGATATTTAAAGGGAAGAAAACAAGGGACATGTTTTTTTCCCATCATTCAGAATTTTATGCTTTGAAAGAGGAAGTGGGCTACAGAAGGAGCTGTGAAGTGGGTTACAGAGTCATGTGGCAGCCTGCATCAACTTTCAAATAGAACACCTTGATGTTTGATGGTTGTTTTAACTCTCTTTTGATGGTTGTTTCTTCTTGGGGTATGTAAAACCGTATCTCTCCACACAGCTTAACTGGAAATGGTCAGCCACCTCCACCCCACATCTGAGCTCATACCGGGGCTCTGCTGGCGCACCAAGTTCCACGCTAGCCATCACCCTCACATTTGACTTGTATTTCTCCTCCAGGCTCCAGTCTGAGTTCCACAAGTCCTGACTTAGCCACAGCCTAACGAGAGCAGATGTCATGCATTCCTCTAGTCTCTCTAGTGAACACTGGAAACCTCCACGTCCTACAGGCTGGGGAGCCAGGGCAACAACTCAGCTTCTCTCCAGATGCCTGTCTGTCACTGTCCTTAAGCTGCTGGCCCAGCAGCTACCAGCTGCTCATGGCTACTCATGGTAAGGAATCCGCCTGCAATGTAGGAGACCCAGGAGTGATCCGCGGTTGGGGAAGATCCCCTGAAGACGGAAAGGGCAACCCACTCTAGTATTCCTGCCTGGAGAATCCTGTGGACAGAAGAGCCTGGCGGGCTACAGTCCTGGGGTCACATCACAGGGCTGCTCAGCCTCCACAATTTCATAATGCAATTCCCCATAATCTCCATATCTGCATGCTCACGTGTGTGTTTAACAGGGGAAGTACATATAACCAATGGGTTTTATTTCCCTGGAGAGTGTGGACTAATACAACAACCTTCTTCAAAAGAGTTCTGAGTTCTTCCATGAACATTTTGCATTTATTTATCTCCACCCTTGGAGAAGGCAATGGTCCCCCGCTCCAGTACTCTTGCCTGGAAAATCCCATGGGCAGAGGAGCCTGGAAAGCTGCAGTCCATGGGGTCACTAAGAGTCAGACACGACTGAGCGACTTCACTTTCACTTTTCACTTTCATGCATTGGAGAAGGAAATGGCAACCCACTCCAGTGTTCTTGCCTGGAGGGTCCCAGGGACGGGGGAGCCTGGTGGACTGCCATCTATGGGGTCGCACAGAGTTGGACACGACTGAAGCGACTTAGCAGCAGCAGCAGCATCTCCACCCTATCTTGTAATAGGAATTGTGAACGGATGAACTGTGTGAACCTATCTAACCTCTCAGGTGGGCAGAGCACCTGGACCTACAGGAAGGTGAGGCAGGACACAAGGGAGCGAGCCCCAGGCTGTGCGGCGCTCACAGCCCTCTTGGCCTCACGGTGGCTGCCTCTGCCCCCTTTGACAACACTCGCTCCTTTCCATGGCCTGGCACCCATCGGGCTCTCCCTGCCAAGCCCCAAGTGAGGACGTTCCCAATTCAAGCTGAGAACATTGCACTTTCCTCTCTACATGGAGCTTAAGGTCAGAGGCTGCTGGTTCTCACGATTTCAGAAACTCACACACACATTCCTCGGTGTGAAGCACTCCTGATTGGGCCTCACGAGCACAGAAGAACAGGGAGGGGACTGGCAGGGCCAGGCCGGTGTCAGCGCCCTCCCAACCATCAGCACCGCTCAGTGCCCACAAAGAACAGCTGTTCTTCTGTTTCATCTTCCCCCTTGAACTTGGGCATGGCCATCCCGCAGATGCCAAGCTAAAACAAGAGGGGAAACCAGGACCAGCTCTGCTGATGACGGGCTTCCCTGGAGGCTCACATGGTAAAGAATCCGCCTGCAATGCAGGAGACCCAGGTTCAGTCCCTGGGTCGGGAGGATGCCCTGGAGAAGGAAGAGGCCACCCACTCCAGTGTTTTTACTTGGAGACTCCTAGGGACAGAGGAGCGCAGAGGGCTACAGTCCATGGGGTCGCAGAGTCAGACACGACTAAGCAACTATCACTTTCACTTTTCATATTGATGAAATGCCCATATTTTATATTTTTATAGGGCTTAGTGGAGAAGGCAATGGCACCCCACTCCAGTACTCTTGCCTGGAAAATCCCATGGACGGAGGAGTCTGGTAGGCTGCAGTCCATGGGGTCGCTGAGGGTTGGACACGACTGAGCGACTTCACTTTCACTTCTCACTTTCATGCATTGGAGAAGGAAATGGCAACCCACTCCAGTGTTCTTGCCTGGAGAATCCCAGGGATGGGGGGAGCCTGGTGGGCTGCCGTCTATGGGGTCGGACAGAGTCAGACACGACTGAAACGACTTATCAGTTCTTACTCAATTTGATTCACCTTGAAATTTTACCATTGTGTGTTTTCAAGCATTAATCCTCAAGCATTATTTTTTAATTTATTGTTTTATTGAAGGAAATAAAAACAAACGTAAACAAGTGGGACCTGATTAAACTTAAAGGCTTTTGCACAGCAAAGAAAACTATAAGCAAGATGAAAAGACAACCCTCAGAATGGAAGAAAATAATAGCAACTGAAACAACTGACAAAGGATTAATTTCCAAAATATACAAGCAACTCATATAACTCAATACCAGGAAAACAAACAACCCAGTCAAAAAGTGGGGAAAAGACATAAACAGACATTTCTCCAAGGAAGACATAGAGATGGCTAACGAACACATGAAAAGATGCTCATGCGTTAATGAGACCTGGAGACGGCAGACAGCACTGGGTTCTCCTGCGGGCTGACGGCGGGGCAGTAGGAGCTCAGCAGTACTGCCCTCCCGCTGACTGTGCGCAGCCGGCGCTCTCAGCCGCTGGCCATGGGCTTCTCACCCCTCCCTGAGGCTCCGGGCACTTGGCTTCTCCATACTGCCTCGGCTCCCACCCCTGCCTCACTGTTCAGCTTGCACTGGGACTGCTCGAGCACACAGCTCACACGAGCATCATGCCCATGCTCCTGGACCAGCTGGGGCTTGCCAGGGGCATGCCAGAACTTTCGAGGGACAGAGTCCAACACCAGGAGGCACGAGAGGAAGGGACACGCTTCAGGACTGTAACCTGCGACATTGTCTTATTTCTCAGGCTTGCCAACGTTTGCCCAGCCCCAGATCTCTGGGCGTGTTCTCAAGAAACGCTGCGACTTCCGTCTCTTATAAATAAGAGCTCCAAAGGGAGAGCGGGGGCTGGGATGGAGGATTCCAGTTTACGTTTTATGGCTTCAGATTTCCCAACTTGAAATACCGCAGTTAATTATCCACATTACACACGCAGCACTCAAGGTATTTACTAAGGTTTCATTTAATCTCACAGGTCTCTGGCACCTGAAGAAATTAGGAGCCTGGGGAAAACAGTGATTAGCAACCATTCAGGACTGAAAGCGCCTTGCAGCTGCAAAAAGCACTTTTAAATGCTTTTCAAATATGTATTTCTCAGCACCTCTCCCCTGAGAAGGTACCTCGGCTCCAGAAAAGGTAACCTGGGTAATTTTTACAGACGAGGGAGGTTAGAACTCTCCAGGTTTTCAGTCCAGGTTCGCCTCCTTGTGTAAAATGTAGGGGACACTTCCTCAGCACAAAGCTGGGCACAAACCTGGAATCAAGGGGTCTCTCTCTGCAGCTCACCACCCTGCGAGCAATAGAGGAAGGAAACCCCTCACCCAGGTAGATGTTTGTATGCAGAAAATGCAGATTACTTGTGTCAGTTTTCTGACATGGTCAATCCCAACCTCCTCATACTTTTTCATCTCATTCTGTGACATTAAAATAATTCAGAGGGCCAGAGTCTTTGAAATGACACAAGATGTCCTTGCAGGAGCTGTAACTCTCTTTGGTTGTACAGTCAAAATAGCCCTGGGTCTGAGAAGGCCCAGCAGCCACAGAAAGACAGTATAAGTGAAAGTGTTTGTCAGTGTCCTTTTTTAAAAAGAGGGCAGTAATGCCTAACCTCAAAGTGCTGCAGTCCATGGGGTCGCAAAGAGTCGGACACGACTGGGCAACTGGACAACCAAAGGACTGCATTGCTAACTGCGGAACTGCCTGTACCTGCAGGGGTTATGGAGGCTGAAGAGGGATCCTGTCCGTGAACGTCTCAACTCAGACAGTGGAAGCTGGACCTAGGGATGACAACGGTTCCTGCAGACTAGACTTCTTGACTGTCCCAGAGGAGGATGATTCTGGAATGTACGACTCTGGGCTGGGAAGCTGCATCTCCCACAAACTCCCAGGTGATGCTCCTCTGAGAACCACGGGGCTGGCACACCTTCCTCAGGTAACCTCGTGTGCTTGTAAACGCATCTAAGCCTGCCTTCACTCTTTACTCACTGTTGTGTTGACAAGCACCAGACTTGAACCATAGTGTGTGCCACAGTGCCCGCGGGCAGTATTGTGCTTTATAGCAGAAATACAGGCTTCCCAGGTGGTGTGGTGGTAAAGACCTGCAATGCAGGAGACACAAGAAAGGCAGGTTCGATCCCTGGAAAAGTGTATTTGGCCATTCAGATGAGAACTAGTACGAGACACTTATACTTGGTCATTCATCCACAGTTCCTGGCTCACAGCTCCCCAAACTCTTGGAATTCCCTGAGCAATAAGGGCAATGAGATAATACATGGCCTCTTGTCTTTAGTTCCTGAAAACACATCAGGAAACCCCACACAGGGGTAGGGGCTGGTTGCCATGAGAACCACGTGATTAGAGAATGGAACCCTCAGTCCCGCCCCCTGATTTCCAGGAAGGGAGGGGGCTGGCTGATGAATCAATCACCAGTCGCCAATGATGTATGCCATCATGCCTGAGTAGGGTTCAGTTCAGTCACTCAGTGGCGTCCGACTCCTTGCGACCCCATGGACTGCAGCACGCCAGGCTTCCCTGTCCATCACCAACTCCCAGAACTTGCTCAAACTCATGTCCATTGATGCCATCCAACCATCTCATCGTCTGTCATCCCCTTCTCCTCCAGCCTTCAATCTTTCCCAGCATCAGGGTCTTTTCCAAATGAGTCAGTTCTTCGCATCAGGTGCCCAAAATATTGGAGTTTCAGCTTCAGCATCAGTCCTTCCAATGAAGACTCTGATTTCCTTTAGGATGATTTCCTTTAGGATGGACTGGTTGGATCTCCTTGCTGTCCAAGGGACTCTCTCAAGAGTCTTTTCCAACCCCATGGTTCAAAAGCATCAATTCTTCGGCACTCAGCTTTCTTTATAGTGCAACTCTCACATCCATACATGACTACTGTAAAAACCATAGCTTTGACTAGACAGACCTTTGTCAGCAAAGTAATGCCTCTGCTTTTTAATACGCTCTCTAAGTTGGTCATAGATTTCTTTCAAGGAGCAAGTGTCTTTTAATTTCATGCCTGCGCATTGTTATTTAGCAACTAAACATCGAGTAAATCAATGATCTAGTGAGAAAACAGGTGTCCCGAGTTCTGGGATCCATTCTAGCACATGAATGGAACCTGCAGTGGGGGTGGTGGAAGCCCCTTATTTATAGCCAGTGGGTCAGAAGTGTAGGTAACAACCTGGACTTGAGATTGGTATCTGACGTGTAGGCCGCCTTCTGGGGCTGAGGCCTTGGCCTGTGGAATTGGAGTCTGTCTCGGGGTAGAGGGCCTCAGAGTTGAGTTGAATTCGGCCACTTGGAGTCTGAGAATGGTGTGTTGGTGTGAGGAAGCCTGCACACGTGTCCTGGAACTGGGTCTGGGGACCCAAAGGCCATCCCCACCCCCATCCCACCCCTATCTTTTCTGCTTACTGTATTGAAAGTGATGGAAGTCAAACAAGTCAAGGGAAGAAAAAAGAAGCTGTTAAGGTTAAAAAAAGAGAGAGAGACTATGAATTGCTTTGGGTTCTGTTTTAAAGAAAATTCCTAGGCTTTGGCATGGTCACCTTGAAAATGGAAGCATGCCCATCTATTCCTGTTGAGAGTCTCAAGTTTCCCAAGCAACGTGTTCCTTTCCTGGTTCCTAATCTTAAAATTCACACTTCCGAAACAACTAACTGCTGAGCTTATGTCTGTCCAGCCACCAAATTATGTAAGGGCTGTTACTGTTTTAAGGAAAGAGAGAGGGATATTAAAACGCCACATCTAACCAAGGAAAAAGATGCAGAAACGATGTGAAGTTCTAGCACATTTCTGTGCTTACAAAAACCCAGTGCCAGGCTGCCCGACTTGTTCCAAAACCCCCTCCTGACTCTACTCACAGCTGCGCTTGGAGAATGAAAGAAACATTGCCTTGCCATTAGTGGTCTTTCTCCTCCCTTTCCTCTGCTAAGTCCTGGAGGCTTCTCATGCAATCAAAAAATATGAAAATGAGGTAGAAGTTGATAACAAAGAAGTCATAAAGAATAAAGAAGTTGATAATAAAGAAAGATAAAAACCAAAGAAGGTGCTGGGAGAGGTATGGGCCCTCTGAAGACGGAGCTGTCATCCTTCTATGGAGCAAGGTCAAGGTCCCAGAGAAGCTTTGTATCAGACTGTCAGTGAACACTTAGCAAGCATCCAGCCAGTGGAGGCGGCGCCGCCAGTGCCGGACTTGAGGGCGAGAAAGGTGGGAATGAAAAGGACCAACACCAGCCTCACCTCAGCATCCCACAGTGCACGGGGCAGGGCCAGAATGGAGACCTGGCCAGAGGCACCAACCCAGTTCACAGAGACTCTGAGTGTGTCACCCTGTACACGTGCGTGTGTGTATGTGTGTCCAATTGTGTCCGATTCTGCAACTACATAGACTGTAGCCCTCCAGGCTCCTCTGTGCATGGGATTCTCCAGGTAAGAGTACAGGACTGGGTTGCCATTTCCTCCTCCAGGGGATCTTCCTGACCCAGGGGTCAAACCCAGGTCTCTTGTGTCTCCTGTATCGGCAAATGGGGTCTTTACCCTGAGCCACCTGTATGCCACCTGTGTGTGTAAGTTGCTCAGTCATGTCTGACTCTGTGACACCATGGACTGTAGCCCGCCAGGCTCCTCTGTCCATGGGATTCTCCAGGCAAGAATACTGGAATGGTTTGCCATGCCTTTCTCCAGGGGATTTTTCCCTACCCAGGGATTGAACCCAGGTCTCCTGCATTGCAGGCAGATTCTTTACTGGCTGACCCACCAGGGAAGACTTATGTCACCTTATGTGCCATAAAGTGCTTTGCAGATGTGATTAAGTTGAAGATCTTGAGTCTGGGACATCATCTTGGAATATTCAGGTGGATCCAGTGTAATCACAAGAGCTCTTTTAAGGGCAAGAAGGAGACAGGGGAGTCAGAGAAGGAGATGTGAGGATGGTTATGTTTCTGGCTTTGAAGATGAAGAAGGAGCCAAGGAATGAGGGGCTGGAAAGAGCAGGGCTCTGAGAGCCTCTAAAAAGAACCTGATCCTGCTGACACCTTGATGTAGCCCACAGGACCCATTTCAGACTTCTCCAGAGCTGTCAGGTGGCTAATACGTGTTGCTTCACAGAATAAGTTGGTGGCAATTTGCTACACTGGCAACAAGAAACTGATCAGAGGGACAGGGAATTAGAAAACCCCAAGCACCCTGGGTGCCCCACACAGGCCCCCTGATCAGGGCCTGGACACAGGAGTCTGTTCCCATGTAAGCGAGGGGGACATGGCCTGGGTTTTCATCTGTAGGGTAAGCAGCCCTGCCTAAGGGTTTCTTAACCCCAAAACATGTAGTTGACTCCTTCACCTCCATTGTTGACCAAAATATTTTAGGCCTTATGCTAATCAGTTCAGTTCAGTTCAGTCGCTCAGTCGTGTCTGACTCTTGGCGACCCCAAGAATTGCAGCACACCAGGCCTCCCTGTCCATCACCAACTCCTGGAGTTTATCCAAACTCATGTCTGTTGGGTCAATGATGCCATCCAACTATCTCATCCTCTGTCATCCCCTTCTCCTCCTGCCTTCAATCTTTCCCAGCATCAGGGTCTTTTGAAATGAGTCAGCTCTTCTCATCAGGTGGCTAAAGTAGTGGAGTTTCAGCTTTAGCATCAGTCCTTCCAATGAACACTCAGGACTGATCTCCTCTAGGCTGGACTGGTTGGATTTCCTTGCTGTTCAAGGGACCCTCAAGAGTCTTCTCCAACACCACAGTTCAAAAGCATCAATTCTTCAGCGCTCAGCTTTCTTTATAGTCCAACTCTCACATCCATACATGACTACTGGAAAAATCATAGCCTTGACTAGATGGACTTTTGTTGACAAAGTAATGTCTCTGCTTTTTAATATGCTGTCTAGGTTGGTCATAACTTTCCTTTCAAGGAGCAAGTGTCTTATAATTTCATGGCTGCAATCACCATCTGCAGTGATTTTGGAGCCCCCCCAAAAAAATCTGACACTATTTCCACTGTTTCCCCATCTATTTCCCATGAAGTGATGGGACCAGATGCCATGATCTTCGTTTTCTGAATGTTGAGTTTTAGCCAACTTTTTCACTCTCCTCTTTCACTTTCATCAAGAGGCTATTTAGTTCTTCTTCACTTTCTGCCATAAGGGTGGTGTCATCTGCATATCTGAAGTTATTAACATTTCTCCCAAAAATCTTGATTCCAGCTTGTGCTTCCCCCAGCCCAACATTTCTCATGATGTACTCTGCATATAAGTTAAATAAGCAGGGTGACAATATACTGCCTTGATGTACTCCTTTTCCTATTTGGAACCAGTCTGTTGTTCCATGTCCAGTTCTAACTGTTGCTTCCTGACCTGCATACAGGTTTCTCAAGAGGCAGGTCAGGTGGTCTGGTATTCCCATCTCTTTCAGAATTTTCCAGTTTATTGTGATCCACACAGTCAAAGGCTTTGGCATAGTCAATAAAGCAGAAATAGATGCTTTTTTGGAACTCTCTTGCTTTTTGATGATCCATTGGATGTTGGCAATTTGATCTCTGGTTCCTCTGCCTTTTCTAAAACCAGCTTCAACATCTGGAAGTTCATGGTTCACATATTGCTGAAGCCTGGCTTGGAAAATTTTGAGCATTACTTTACTAGCGTGTGAGATGAGTGCAATTGTGCGGTAGTTTGAGCATTCTTTGGCATTGCCTTTCTTTGGGATTGGAATGAAAACCGACCTTCCCAGTCCTGTGGGCACTGCTGAGTTTTCCAAATTTGCTGGCATATTGAGAGCAGCACTTTCACAGCATCATCTTTCAGGATTTGAAACAGCTCCACTGGAATTCCATCACCTCCACTAGCTTTGTTCATAGTGATGCTTCCTAAGGCCCACTTGACTCTGCATTCCAGGATGTCTGGCTCTAGGTGAGTGATCACACCATTGTGATTATCTGGGTTGTGAAGATCTTTTTTGTACAGTTCTTCTGTGTATTCTTGCCACCTCTTCTTAATATCTTCAGCTTCTGTTAGGTCCATACCATTTATGTCCTTTATTGAGCCCATCTTTGCATGAAATGTTCCCTTGGTATCTCTAATTTTCTAATTAGAAAATTATGCTAATCAGGAGGGATTAAATATTATGGAAATCCTAGTGCCGTATTTTTCAGACCATCCCCCCACCACCCCCGGAAATGGAATCTGAGAAACAGTTCCTCCAGGGGAGAACCACTTAGGATTCTCCATCAGCCTAGGCGAACAGGCTGCACAGCACCCACGAGGAGGGTGCCAGCTGAGCGACACAAAGATTTATTAACAAGGGACACTTTCCAGTAGTACTCCGAATACTACATGCAGACAAGCCCTAAATTAAGCACTCGGGACAGAAGAAGTTGATTTAAAGCTATTCACTGAATGAACCAAAAATAATTGCCCAAGAGGCTTGGGATAAAGCCAACAAAAGCAGGGAGCAAAGCCCTCAGAAACACATGAAGCTCTGACATACATTTGCTTCAAAACTGGTAGCTTACCGACCATTTGAAGTTGGTCCACCCTGTCCTGCTTCCTACTAAAAGGAGACCAAAAGGAGGGAATATACGACCCCTGCGTGCAGGTCAAGAGGAATGAGGAACTCCCAGTGGCTCGGAACAAAACTTTGGTTCAGCCAGTTTCTTTAGGTAGCAAAGAGATCAGCGGCATGATAGGAAGTGCGGCCACAGGGAAGAGGACCAGGTGTTGCTGAGCTCCCCAGGCATCCATGCCACCAGCTGCCCGATGCCTGGGCAGTGGGGCCACAGAGGCAGGTGGGGCTCTGTGCTCTCTAGAATCCTGCCGGCAGGAAGGGGTGGGGAGTGGCGCTGCTGGAGGTGTAAGCCATTAACTAAGATCTGAAATGTGGAAGAACGACGTGGGGCCCTACAGGGAGGGATGGGTCAGCAACTGGTGGTCTTGCCTTGCTCTGGCCGGACCAGAGCGTGCAGGTTGACAAAACTTTGAGGCAGAGTGGGAGGAAAGAATTGTTGGCCAAGCTTAAGAGGAGATAAGAGGGAAGAAAAGAGGCGATAAGGGGTGGAAGAGAAAGAGCAGGAGTGAAACAGCTGCTACAGGAAAAAGGATCTTGGAGAAAGAATATTTTAAAGAGGATTTTTATGAATTCGTGTGATTTGCGAGGGCTTCCCAGGTGGTTCAGTGGTAAAGAATCCACCTGCCAATGCAGGAGACGTGGGTTTGATCCCTGGGTTGGGAAGATGCCCTGGAGAAGAAAATGGCACCCCACTCCAGTATTCTTGTCTGCAAAATTCCGTGGACAGAGGAGCCTGGTGGGCTACTCTACTATAAGTTTCCATCGAGTCAGTGATGCCATCCAACCATCTCATCCTCTGTTGCCCGCTTCTCCTCTTGCCCTCAATCTTTCCCAGCATCAGAGTCTTTTCCAATGAGCTGGCTCTTTGCATCATTTGGCATCTTTGCTCCAAAGTTTTGGAGCTTTAGCATCAGTCTATCCAATGATTATTCAGGGTTGATTTCCTTTAGGGTTGACTGGTTTGATCTCCTTCTTGTCCAATGGACTCTCAAGAGTCTTCTCCAGCAACACAGTTCAAAAGCATCAATTCTTCAGTGCTCAGTGTGTTTTTAACCCCCAACTTAACAAGGCAGAGACTGGAACCCAGTGAGATTAAGTCACTTGCCCAAGGTCACTCAGCCAGAAATCAGCAAATTCCGTCTGAGAATTCTGAGGTTTGTCTGAGCCCCTTGTTCCCCCTACTGCTCTCTGGAAACTTCTCAAATGTTTGCCAACAGAGTGTAGAGCAGGAAGAAAATGTATTCTGCACAGTCTCCATGGTCAAATGAGGTTAATGGGCAGAAGCTAAATGGAAACTGACTTTGACTCATATGAGAAATTTTTATACCAATTAAAATAACCAAATGAGCCTCCTGGGAAGGTAATGAGCTCCTGGGCATTAAAAGAGCTGGGATGTTGACTGGATGCCCTACTGGGATGTTGCCAGACAGAATTCCAGCAGTCGGCTGAGCCGAGGGGTCCTATAGTACTGGAAGGTTTTGTTTTCGGTCCTGTGCGACGCCTGGATTCTGGGACCCTGGGACTCCAGCAAAAGCTGTTTTCACATCTATTCAGAGCCGGCCATTCACTGGACTACAATGCCTCTTTGATCTAACTGATGACCCAAATCGCTCTGAGCAGCTCTCAGAGGGTGGCCCGGCCTGTGTGCTGGATATCCAGTTCAGAGAGCGGCAGACCGAATCGTGGGCACAGCCCGGCGCCCCCCAGGGTCAGGATGAAGGAGCCCTGTGGCTTGTAGGGCCCCAGCCTGTCCCCACAACCTCACCAGGGAGCCATGAGGAGTAGAATGAGAAGGAGCAGAAGAAAGAGAAGAGAAAGCGGGGTAGGGAGGGGCAGTGTGCGTGTGCTGACTCGGGGGCTCGGGTGATAGCATTGATGCACAATTAGCCCCAGTCCAACGAGACAGGTCAGCTCCTGGCTCCG
This sequence comes from Capricornis sumatraensis, assembly GCF_032405125.1. NCBI lineage: Eukaryota > Metazoa > Chordata > Mammalia > Artiodactyla > Bovidae > Capricornis > Capricornis sumatraensis. The sequence goes on along the minus strand of NC_091089.1, from coordinate 6,675,116 downwards.
GGGTCCACAAGGCAGGACGTGCCCATTGTCCAGGTGGAGGAGCCCTGGGCATTACTGTCCTGCGGGCTTTGGATGCCCCGGGCCGTTAGGTCCAGTGACGGCACTTCCTCTCAGCCACACACAGAGCTCAGCGCCCTGGATCTGAGCCTGGATCAGGGGTCACCTTTGTGGGAGCAGATGGGGTCCTCCCCTACATCCTCCCGTGCCACCTGAGCCTCCATGCAGCTCCACGTAGTACCTTCGCCATTCGCCTCTGGGGCCCTGGCCTCCAGCGCTCCTCTCCCCTCCAGGGTCCTTGACCTTGGCAATGCAAGAGGAAGGCGGTAGACGGTGTTGTGACTCTTGTCTTAGGAAGCCTCCCCTTCCTGGAAGCTGCACGTGGACAGAGGCTTCCAGGATGGCTGTTTGAAAGAGGATACCGAGGTCTGAGGTTCCCAGAAAATTCACACGTTGACGCTTCACCTTCAAGGTGGTGGGGTGAGGAGGTAGGGCCTTTGGGAGGTGAGAGGGTATGAGGGCTTCCCAGGTGGTAGTCGCTGTAAAGAATCCACCTGCCAATGCAAGAGATGTGGGTTTGATCCCTGGGTTGGAAGATCCCCTGGAGAAGGAAATGGCAACCCACTCCAGTGTTCTTGCCTGGAGAATCCCATGCACAGAGGAGCCTGGTGGACTACAGTCCATGGGGTCGAAAAGCGTTGGTCATGACTGAGCGCGTAACACACACACAGGCCATGAGGCTGGAGCCCTCACAGGTGAGATTAGCTCCTCATCAGAGACTCCAGAGAGCGCCCGTCCCCCTGCATTACGCGGACACAGTCAGAGGACACCAGCAGGAGGGTGCTCACCAGACATGCCCGGACCATGGACTTCCAGAACCGCATAAATGTCTGCTGTTTATAACCCTTCACACGCACCCCGCCAGTCAGTCAAAGTCTGCTACAGTAGCTGGCATGGGTGAAGACGCGTAAAGTGCTGACCGATCTATCCTGAGCATTGCTCACAGGCAGGCCAAGGGCTTACTCTAGAGAACTGTCCACAACCACTGAAACAGCAAACATTTCCTTCCACTCGTTGAGGCGAAGATCTCTGCACTAGAATCAGCCTTCCACTGTCACCCTGGTCCAAGCGCTGGGACAGACGGGACGGAAGAACACTGGAGGGAAGTAGACACCCCAGGTTCCAGAGATGGAGAGCCCGTCAACCCTCCATCTTACAGCCACAGGGGTGCAGCTGCTCTGAGAATGAAGGAGTGAGTGAGAGTCGCTCAGTCATGTCTGACTCTTTGCGACCCCACCGACAGTAGCCGGCCAGGCTCCTCTGTCCATGGGATTCTCCAGGCAAGAACATTGGAGGGGGTAGCTGTTACCTTCTCCAGGGGATCTTCCCCACCCAGGGATCAAACCCAGGTCTCCTGCACTGCAGGTGGGTTCTTTACCAGCTCAGCTACCAGGCAGTCCTGACCGGAGTCACTTCCGGGCCCAGGTTTCCCGTAGAAAGGGGAGAGGTCGTCCGAGGTCACCGGCAGGCCCCCACGGTCAAGGTGAGAGTCCCTGTGGCCTTTGGCAGTGGCGCCTGCAGAGCCCCTGGGGCCTCGGAAGCTGCGAGGCCTCAGGGGTGGGGGCTGGTTCACCTCTCAGGAGGAGGTCAGGTCGATTCTGAAGTCAGTGGAGGTTAAGCCCAGGACGGGACAGGCCTCCTGGGAACCAGGGCCTGCTGAGAGCATTTCAAATGCTGCAGGACTCGGGCCCTGGGGCCCTGCAGGGTGTGTTCCTGGCAAAATGTCTGTTCCTTTTGCTTCTTCCAAGCAGATGTGGTCTTGTGAACCACTCACAAGCCTTTCGGGTTAGATTCCCCGAGCTCCTGACAGGTGCAGATGGGGCCCGAGCGGCCCTGTGGCTTCGCTCCTTCCGACCCCGCTGCCCCAGGTCCGCTTGGCCCCGTCTGGGGCGTTGGGCCTGGACGAGGGCCGCCCCAGGCCTGGCTCCCCGCTTGGTGCCCAGCCACAGGGCCGCTCTCTGGCTGAGGGCGGCCTGGGTGCGGGGCTTGGGGCTCCAGCCACACGCGGGCGCGCTGCCTGTGAGGCGGGAGCGCAGGAGCTGGGAACCTCCGTTCCCGCGGCCGGTCCCAGCCTCCTCTCTGAGGACACAGACTCGAGAGACAGAGGCGCCCCGAGGCCGCGCCCTGCGGCCCCTGGGCCCAAGCTGGCGATACCCTCCCCGGCTTCTCCTCTGCGCCTCGGGCCGGCCCCACAGCTCACCGGCCCTTTGGGAGCCTCTGCGGGGAGCACATTCCCACACACTCAGGGCGGGGGGCACGGACACCAGCGTCTAAGTTGGTTCCAGGCATTAGCAGCTCGAAGGAGTCTTTCATCCTAAAAGACTTTATTTGGTGTCCAAGACAAAAACAGTATTATTCACGTATGGCTTTAAGGGAAAGAATGTCTCTTTTTAAAATACAGTTATTTGAGTTCCGTGACCGGCTATTCATAGTCTTGAGGTACTTTTGAAAAGTACTCCCCTCACTGCGACCTCCCCAGGAAGACTTGTGGACAGGCTCCAGTGATTTGTAAGCTGTTGGTCTCTGTTTCAACAGTCACAGCTGCAACACGCAGAAACTGCCCCCTCTCCCAGTGTTTGCATGAGTGAACTCCTGCTTCACATATGGAGAAATTTTCTCAGAGCAGTGTGGCTGTAGGTTAAAAGGACAAAATAAACCAAGTGAAAATCGAGTATTTCCTTTCAGGAACCTGATAGCTCAGGCCACAAATGATCTTCAGAGCAGGTTGAAGCAGTGATAGTGTGTGTATGTGTGAGTGTGAGTGTGTGTGTTTGTGTGTGCTTACTCGTTCAGGCATGTTCGACTCTTTTCGACCCCATGGACTATAGCCCTCCAGGATCCTCTGTCCGTGGGATTTTCCAGGCAAGAATACTGGAGTGGGTTGCCATTTCCTCTTCCAGGGGATCTTCTCAACCCAGGGATGGAACCCACGTCTCCTGCATCCCCGGCATTGCAGGCGGATTCTTTCCTCACTGAGCCTCGGGGAAACCCACTGATAACCATGTGACCTAAAAGGTTCCCGGCCATGCTGAGTGGAGCAGGCCCCTCGATCACACCCCTGCAGAGGCAAGGCCTTTGCTCTGCCCTTCTCCTCCCTGCTGCCTCCCCTGGGCTGGGCCTTCTCAGACCCGCGTCTGGAGTCCACTCAACTCCCGCAGAACCCCGCAGCCCCTGTCTCTGCGTGCCCCGCCCAGGCCTCCTTCAGCTCCGTAATCCTCCTCATCAGTGTGCATCGCTCCCTGCGCCTGACTCTGGCTACATTTAGGGAGGCAGTGAATCTGCTCCGTGCCTGCCTTGGGGCCTTCGCTCAGGCCGGTATTGCAGAGCGCTGACCAGTGACCTCCCCGAGACGTCCACATCCTCTTTCCTGAAACCTGCGAATGCCTCCTTAGGTGACAAAAGGTGCTTCGCAGATGTGACCACATTAAGGACCTTTCGATGGAGAGATTATCTTGGCTTATCTGGTTGCCCTAAATGATACTAAGTGCCTCCCTAAGAGGGACACAGAAGGCTGTCAGGCTCCAGAAGAGGAGGAGGCGAGGCGATGATCGATGATCGCGGAGTCGGGGTGGCGTGGCCTGGAGTCCAGGAGCAGCGGCAGCCCCCAGAGCTGGAGGAAGCGAGGAAAGGGCTGTTCCGGGGGCTCACGAGAGCCGGCCCGTTCAGACTGTGAGTCCAGCCCGGGAAAACCGGTTCTGCACTTCTGGCCTCCAGAACTATAAGAGAATCAGCTTTGGTTGCTTTAAGCCACTGGATTTGTGGAGATGTGTTACAGCAGCCGCAAGATACAGCGCAGGTGTGTCATATGATAGTGTCCCAGGTGGAGCAGTGGTAAAGAACCCACCTGCCAGGCAGGAGCCTCAGGAGAGGCGGGTTCAGTCCCTGAGACAGGAAGATCCCCTGGAGAAGGGGTAGGCTACCCTCTCTCGTATTCTTGGGCTTCCCTGGTGGCTCAGACGGTTAAGAATCTGCCGCAATGCGGGAGACCTGGGTTCCATCCCTGGGTTGGGAAGATCCCCTGGAGAAGGGAAAGGCTACCCACTCCAGTATTCTGGCCTGGAGAATTCCATGGATAGAGGAGCCTGGTGGGCTCCAGTCCATGGGGTCACAGAGAGTCAGACAAAATGACTGAGGCAACTTAGCACACACCATGTAATAGTTCAAGTGAAGTGAAAGTCGCGTGTCCAAACTCTTTGTAACCCCATGGACTATGCAGTCCATGGCATTCTCCAAGCCAGAATACCCGGGTGGGCAGCCTTTCCCTTCTCCAGGGGAATCTTCCCAACCTGGGGATTGAACCCAGGTCTCCTGCATTGCAGGTGGATTCTTTACCAGCTGAGCCACAAGACAAGTCCCTAACAGGCACTTATTTTGGTGCCTCCTGGAGACTCCTTGGTCGAAGCTCTGCACGCACCTCCTATTCTCTGTCGCCTCTGGGCCCGTGATGACTGTAAGCTACCCAGGGTCTTCTGGTACAGAGTGTTGTCTGTTTCAATGTCACATGCCATGCAAGCAACAACTGCTGGACACTTACTCAACCCTCTTGTAAAGGAAAACTTCCACAGGACCTGAACCTGTGACACTCTGTACCCAGTCACCTATTTCCTCGGTTATGAAAGCAGCACCCAGTAAACTCAGTGTGACAGCAAGGCCTTGACAGTTTCCTCTCCCACAAATGCAGCTTTTGCTTCTGTAGAGGCGCGTCCTTGGAGTGGGGGACTCCTCTGCTGATGGTGGAGCATTCTGCAGAATGAAGGGCAGTTTCGTGAGGGGCGTCCTGACCGGGCCGACCTGCCTCAGCTCACTGGCATAAGGCTGGCCCTCAGCCTCCACAAGGGACTGACCGAGACCACTCTGAAAGACCAGCCAGTTTGTAAAGGCATCGCACTGGGTTGCTTTTCTGTACCAACAGTTGGCAGACCAACCTAGCTGATCATCAGAATCACATGGGGAAGCTTTTTAAAAAGGTCAGGGGAGGGTTCTGGTGTCGCCCTTATAGTGTCTGACTTAGAAAGTTTGGGATGGAGCCTGGCCGTTTGCTGTTTCGGAGAGTCTTGGGCTTGGCCAGCTGGGAAAAGCACTGCTGTGAGCTTGCCAATATTCCTTCTTCTGAGAGCTTTGCCTCACTCTGTTTATAGCTAAGTGTGTCCCTGCAGCTTCCCTGGGTCAGGTAATATTTAAGAAACCGTTTAGTCACTGCTGGACACCCTACACTTCCAACACTCAGGAGATGGGTGTTGAATCACACCCTCCTCCAAACATAATTGCCTCCAGAGGCAGGATTCCATGACGAGAGCCATAGCTGGTGATGGCCAGGCAGGGAAACCCTTCACGCTCAGTGAAGCTCTCTCTTCTGTAGTTTGTCTAGCTCATTCAGCCAAGACGTTTATTGAGCACTTGTTACATGCCAGGGGGCTTCCCTGGTGGCTCAGATGATAATGCAGGTTAATACAATGCAGGAGACCCAGCTTCAGTTCCTGGGTTGGGAAGATCCCCTGGAGAAGGGCTTGGCTACCCACTCCAGTATTCTTGCCTGGAGAATCCCATGGACAGAGGGGCCTGGTGAGCTACAGTCCGTGGGGTCACAAAGAGTCAGACACAACTGAGCAACTAACATTTTCACTTAAGTACCAGGAACCAGGAATATAAAAGTGAAGGAAATATACACAAATCCCTGCCCTTTAATCCACATCCGATCATCCCATCCTGTCATCCAGCAGACTGAAAGTTCCCCTAACCGGTGGACCACTGTGTCTGACTTCTCCTTTCAAGGATGAGGAAGCCCAATCCATCTTTTTATTCCTCGACCATCAGCCCAGCCCTGACCCCAATCCATCCATCAACTTTGTGGCTCTTGCCCACGGCCCCCCAACAAGTTCCCCTTCTTCCTTCGTGAATAAGTGGAGATTTGTTCCTCTGTCCTCCACACAGGATTTCTAGGGCAGTGAAGCTACCCCGTGTGATGCTGTAATAGTGGATGTGTGTCTTTGCACATTTGTCAAAACCCATAAAGTAGACGCTAATGTGAGCTGTGGACTTTGGTTATGAGGATGGTGGGAGGATGTTGATAGTGGCAGAGACTGTGCTTTTGTGGGAACTCTCTGTCCTTTCCGCTTAGTTTTGTTGTGAACCTAAGACTGCTCCAAGAAATTAAGTTTTTTTTTTTGGATAGCATAACTTAGTGCAGAGCTTGCATGATTCAGTTCAGTGCAGACCAGCTCCAGCAGCTCACGATAACCCATGTTACCCTAGCCAGCACTGGGACTTTTTCTAGAGGCAATGCAGATTTTAAAGCAGAAAAATGACGAGATCGTTAGTGAGATTTAGGAAGATGGCTGAATGGGAATTAGTTGAGCCAGCAACGAGTCGGGGAGCCATCAGAACTGTGTGGGGAGGGCCTCTTCTGCCTCACTGGCCCCAGGCCATCCGCTCTGGAAACCTTCGGGGAGCGGAAGAATTCCCCCAAGGCCCAGGGGAAACCCCAGCCTACTTCCTCTCATCCCGGCATTTTGACATAACAGGTGTAGGCATCCTCTGTTTGAGAGTGGAGGAAGCACCTTGGCAGTGCTGGGTTCCACCTGTGGCTTAGGGATCTCCATCAGGAGCCTTCCAGGCAGACATGCGTGCAAAGCACCTGCGTGTGCCTGGTAGAGACTTGGCTACCCTCCTTAAGAATGGGGGTAGACTCTGGTCAGGCCCAGTGGGCACCCAAGAAGGGCTTGGGCTTCATGGTCTTTCTCTAAGGCACGCTCCTCTCTGCCTGCTCAGATGTCTGTCATTACCCTTTTTCATTTACTTTTTTAGTTTTTCTAAAAAAACTTCTCTTTTTTTTTTAGGCCTCACCCAATCTTCTCTCATTGATTCCCCTTTATTCCCTCCAAGGACTCAGAAACCTTAACGTCAATTTCAATTTCCAAACCTTGGAGCTATTGAGAAAAGTGTTTCCTCTGGATCAATACTTCCTCCTGACTTGACGTGGAGCAATTAACGACTGGTGTACGGTTTCACTGGGAAGGAAAAAAAAACAGAAGCCAATAGAACTATAATCCATGGATATAAAACACACTGGTTTTATGGAGAGGCCCTAAATGCTCAAAGAAGAAAGATGCTCTAGTTCACTGCCCTTTCTTGGTCCACTAAGCTTGTCACCACATCCAGAAACTAGGTCTGTTTGGCAGGAGTCCCTTCAAGATTTTTCCGCCAACTTTGTGTGGACATTTCTTTCCCTCCCCATAATTTCAAATAGGCTACTTTGCCGGCCACGTCAGCGATTTTGCTTAGCAATTAAAAGTTATTTACAGTTGCTAATTGACTTACTGGGGTCACTTCTTGAAAAGTGAAAGTGTTAGTCACTCAGTTATGTCCAACTCTTTATGACCCCATGGACTGTAGCCCACTAGGCTCTTCTGTCCATGGCATTTTCCAGGCAAAAACACTGGAGTGGGTAGCCATGCCCTCCTCCAGGAGATCTTCCTGACCCAGGGATAGAACCCAGGTCCCCCACCTTGCAGGTGGACTCTTTACCATCTGAGCCACCAGGGAAGCCCTGGGGTCCTTTGTTAGTGAACCAGAAAGGCTCGAGTGTTTCCACTGGTGTGAAGTTCAGCTATTCCTCCGGGGCTGCCCCCAGTTATTCCTTCTGCAGCGCCCGTGCCTGTTTCCCCAGAACTCCCCTCCTGGATTTGGGAGCACCCATACCATGGAAAATTCTGAAAGAGATGGGAATACCAGACCACCTGATCTGCCTCTTGAGAAACCTATATACAGGTCAGGAAGCAACAGGTAGAACTGGACGTGGAACAGACTGGTTCCAAATAGGAAAAGGAGTACGTCAAGGCTGTATATTGTCACCCTGCTTATTTAACTTCTATGCAGAGTACATCATGAGAAACGCTGGGCTGGAAGAAGCACAAGCTGCAATCAAGATTGCCGGGAGAAATATCAATAACCTCAGATATGCAGATGACACCACCCTTATGGCAGAAAGTGAAGAGGAGCTAAAAAGCCTGTTGATGAAAGTGAAAGTGGAGAGTGAAAAAGTTGGCTTAAAGCTCAACATTCAGAAAATGAAGATCATGGCATCTGGTCCCATCACTTCATGGGAAATAGATGGGGAAACAGTGGAAACAGTGTCAGACTTTATTTTTCCAGGCTCCAAAATCACTGCAGATGGTGAGTGCAGCCATGAAATTAAAAGACGCTTACTCCTTGGAAGAAAAGTTATGACCAACCTAGATAGCATGTTGAAAAGCAGAGACATTACTTTGCCAACAAAGGTCCATCTAGTCAAGGCTATGGTTTTTCCTGTGGTCATGTATGGTTGTGAGAGTTGGACTGTGAAGAAGGCTGAGCGCCAAAGAATTGATGCTTTTGAACTGTGGTGTTGGAGAAGACTCTTGAGAGTCCCTTGGACTGCAAAGAGATCCAACAAGTCCATTCTGAAGGAGATCAGCCCTGGGATTTCTTTGGAAGAAATGATATTAAAGCTGAAACTCCAGTACTTTGGCCACTTCATGCAAAGAGTTGACTCATTGGAAAAGACTCGGATGCTGGGAGGGATTGGGGGCAGGAGGAGAAGGGGACAACAGAGGATGAGATGGCTGGATGGCATCACTGACTTGATGGACGTGAGTCTGAGTGAACTCCGGGAGTTGGTAATGGACAGGGAGGCCTGGCGTGCTGTGATTCATGGGGTCACAAAGACTCGGACACGACTGAGCGACTGAACTGAACTGAACTGAACTGAATTGATGCTCCCCTCCCAGGCAAAGCACAGGGAGACGCTCACCCGCTCGGCCGCCCCTCTGCCCGGCACCCCTTCCCCACACCACTACTCACAACGTCAAGGAAGATTCTCCTGAAGGATTTAGAACAGCTCAAGAGAATGACATGGTCAGAGTAGGAGGTTTTTAACAGCACAAGGTGGCATCCCCTTCACAGGTCCAGAGGGAAGAGAAACCAGCTGGGCTGGGAACATCACAGGCTCTCCCCTTCTCCCCTGGCTCACAGAGCCGGTCCTCAGCCCAGAGGTACCTGTGCCCCTGCTGAGTTTGCCTTCAGAATGCGCCCTGAGGGTGTTAGATCAGGCAGGCCACCACGGGCCCCACAGGGGCCCCTCTAGTCTCCTCATCCTTCCCTCCCAGACATCAAGCTGGTGCCAGCTGGGACAACACACACAAGTGTGCGCGCACCCAAGTTCAGCCTCAATGAAGACCCACAGAGTCAAAACCAAGGATCGGAACAGAAGCATTTTCCTAAGGACCCCACAGTTTGCAAGGTCGTGATGCCATCGGGAGGGTGTGATTGCATCTTGTCCTCATGTGCTTCACTCACCGCCGCTCCCGCCCCACACCTTTCAGATTTTGCTTCCTTGGGCCAGAGAAAGGAGCTCATTTCTTACAAGGCCGGAGGGGCTGGGCCGTCCTCTCCAGCTGGGCAGGAGGGGAGTGAGGTGCGAAACTGAAAGGAAGTGTGATTCCTCCCGAACTTCTGCAAGGAGCAGGGTGTGCATTTTAAAAGGAAGCTTCTGAGCCGGGGAGGGTCAGGGAGGACCTCACTCCCGCTCCCTGACCTTCCCTCCTCTCAGGAACACCGAGTGCTCCTCCAGCACGTCGACTGAAAGTCTCTGCCAGTGCCTTTACGAGCTCTTGGCACCTGACCCTGGGAGGTTCCCTTCCCCTGCTCATCTGTCACTTACACTTTCAGCGCCTCTGTGAATTTTATTTCCCCACAAGAGTACCATTCACTTAACATTTTTAACTTCTGCTCAAGCTATTGATATTTTTAAGGAATTACTATTATAAGTATGATAGATAAATAAACAGACAGATGATAGATAGAGATGGTGGATGGCTGGACATGGACCTATGGACCGACGAATAGTTAAGATAATACTTCCTCTCTCCAAACCTAACACATTCCAGCTATTTCCTTGGAGCAGGCCCCTCAGCCTTCTGGCCACTTATTAGTTGAAAAGGGGCCTCCCATGTGAATCTTCAGACTCAGCTGAAGAGGAGCCTTCGTCAAGCTGGGGAGGAGACGGCTGCACTGACCACTTCATCAGGGGGCTCAGGCCTCCGCATCCCCAGGAAAATGCTCGTCAGAATTTGCTTCAAGCCCACTCGGACCCTGGGAAGTAGCAGCAGGAACAGCTGTCTTCTGAGGCCCTTGCTGGCCGGCCTGCGTCTTGAAAATTTTAAGGAAAGGCTTCATGACACCAGTGTCCTTGATCAAGTATGTTGTGGCAGCAATCAGAAACTCGTTGCACCGCTGGTCCCTTCACCCACCACACCGTGAACTTTCCAAGTCACCGTGGGACGCTTCCTGTCCTCCATGAGTCCCTCCCCGAAGGGTCCCCCTGTGGGAAGGTTCCAGTCCTGAGTCACGGAGACGGATCCAGGAAAAAGGCGTGGCCAAGACGCAGATGTCTGGTGCTGTTTCCAGCAGCTCCTGCTCACCAGCTAACCCTGGACCCCCGCAGATGCGCTGAGTCACCGCTTCCTCGATCCAAAGAGCCTTCCAGAGATCACCGTGGTACAGCCTCTGTGTTCGGAAGTAAATATAGTTTCTCAAGAATTTTTAAGCAGGAAAATCATCATGGAGCCAAAGCAAAATAATGTATCAAAGGCCTCAAAGATTCTTTCGGTGAATTACCTTCAAAGTTTTACAAACCTACTTTCTTTGTAGGCCCTGCCTTTTTTTCCTCCCTGTGTCTTGAAAATTTAAGGAAAGGCTTCACGACACCAGTGTCCTTGATAGATTATGTTGTAGCAGCAATCAGAAACTCTTCCCATCTTTGTAGAGAGAGAGGGGTTTTAAAGGCATATCATTTACCTCTACTTATATTTAGTTATGGGACTTCCCAGGTGGCTCAGTGGTAAAAAAAATCCGCCTGCCAATGCTGGAGACGTGGGTTCAATCCCTGGGTCGGGAAGATCACATGGAGAAGGAAATAGCCACCCACTCCAGTATCCTTGCCTGAAGAATCCCCTGGACAGAAGAGGCTGACGGGCTACGGTCCATGGGGACACAGTGTCAGACATGACTGAGCAACTGAATAACAAATAACAACCTATTTAGGTGTGTAGTCTACTTGTCCACACAAATAAGGCTAATTACTTCAGAAAACCACAGAACAATTTTTTTAAAGGTAATATCAGAAGTAAAGTCAAATTTCATCCAGTCAAAATATTTGAGTATAAACAATGCCTTGAATTTTAAAGCATTTCAAATGATGCAGTTTTCTCTCAAACTACCAACCTAGCCTAGCATAGATGCTGTGTTTATGTGGGATCGTATTCATAAATACAAATGCTAAGTTTCAGAAAGCATGAAATCAAACCCCTTCATATCCACACCCCCCATATTATTCAAAGACAGGGAGCTCATATTTTGAGTGTGAGAACAGAGCTGCTTTGCGTCCTAACTCACAGAACTATTCTGTACTAGGGATAGGAGCAAAAATAACCTTGATTTTTATAGACTTGTATTTTTTTCCAAGGCCTTGGCCCATAATCTTATTAAATGTAACAGTTCAAAATAAGCTTCCCTGGGAAACTTTGAAAACTGACTCAGAAAACTTTGAAAACCTTGATATATATGTTATTAATTTTTAACTATCAAATATGATTATTACCCCAAAGTCAGAAATAATACCGAAGGATATAATTTAAGAAGTGAATGCATGCATATTAAGTCATGTCTGAGTCTTTGTGACCCCGTGGACCCCTTTGTGAGCCCTGTCAGGCTCCTCTGTCCATGGGATTTCCCAGGCAAGGATATTGGAGTGGATAGCCATTTCCTTCTCCAGGGGATCTTCCCGACTCAGGGATAGAACCCGCGTCTCCTGTCTTCTGTGTTGGCAGGTGGATTCTCTACCACTGAGCCATCAGGGAAGCCTAGGAAGTGAACATATGTACATATGTATACGTGTAATGTATTTGGTTGCTCCCGGTCTTCATTGCGACATGCAGGATCTTTAGTTGCAGCATGAGCGACCTTTTTAGCTGTGGCCTGTAGGATGTAGTTCCCTGACCAGGGATCGAACCCCAGCCCGCTGCATTGGGAGTTTGGGGATCTTGGCCACTGGACCACCAGAGAATTCCCAAGAAGTGAATATCTGTCCTTCCTACCCTCTGTTGGAGATCATCACAATCCGTAGTTTCGTGTGTATATTTTCAGAGCTTTAGATAGATACATTTGTACACACACACACACACATATTCAAATATACATGTATACCCACATGTACACAGAGGTGCTTTTTTTCTTTGGCAGAATTTGATTAGTAAGAGACTAGATGTTAATTGTTCCCACCACAAAAAAGAAACGGTGACTGTAACATGATGGAAGTGTTAGCTAGCTCTGTGGTGACTATCATAGTGCAGTGCACACAAGCATCGAACCAGCAAGTGGTACACCTCCAACGTGCCCACTGTTCTAAGCCAGTCACATTTCCGTTTTTCTCAAGTGAAAAGCAAACGGGGTGTAATATACCGGCTGTTCTGCTGCTTGCTGTTGTCATGTAAGGATCTGTCAAAGCATCTCTCCAGGTTGGCGGTTGGCAGAAAGGTGATTCGCATGCGCTGTGTGCTCTGTATGGAGCTGTGTACTCTGTATAGGGCCGTGTGCTGTGTATACGGCTGTGTGCTGTGTATGTGGCCGTGTGCTCTGTATAGGGCCGTGTGCTCTGTATGGGGCCGTGTGCTCTGCCCAGGGCCGTGTGCTCTGTATAGGGCTGTGTACTCTGTATACGGCCGTATGCTGTGTATAGGGCCGTGTGCTCTGTATGGGGCCATGTGCTCTGTCAGGGGCCGTGTGCTCTGTATGGGGCCGTGTGCTCTGTATAGGGCCGTGTGCTCTGTCCAGGACCGTGTGCCCTGTATGGTGCTGTGTGCTGTGTATGGTGCCGTGTGCTGTGTATGGTGCCGTGTGCTCTGTCCGGGGCCGTGTGCTCTGTCCGGGGCCGTGTGCTCTGTATGGAGCTGTGTACTCTGTATACGGCTATGTGCTGTGTATGTGGCCGTGTGCTCTGTATGGGGCCATGTGCTCTGTCAGGGGCCGTGTGCTCTGTATGGGGCCGTGTGCTCTGTATAGGGCCGTGTGCTCTGTCCAGGACCGTGTGCCCTGTATGGTGCTGTGTGCTGTGTATGGTGCCATGTGCTGTGTATGGTGCCGTGTGCTCTGTCCGGGGCCGTGTGCTCTGTATGGAGCTGTGTACTCTGTATACGGCTGTGTGCTGTGTATGTGGCCGTGTGCTCTGTATGGGGCCGTGTGCTCTGTCCGGGGCCGTGTGCCCTGTATGGGGCCGTGTGCTCTGTATGGTGCTGTGTGCTGTGTATGGGGCCGTGTGCTCTGTCCGGGGCCGTGTGCCGTGTATGGTGCTGTGTGCTGTGTATGGGGCCGTGTGCTCTGTCCGGGGCCGTGTGCCGTGTATGGCGCTGTGTGCTGTGTACGGGGCCATGTGCCCTGTCCGGGGCCGTGTGCCCTGTATGGGGCCGTGTGCCCTGTATGGGGCCGTGTGCCCTGTATGGTGCCGTGTGCCATGTATGGGGCCGTGTGCCCTGTCCGGGGCCATGTGCTCTGTCCGGGGCCATGTGCTCTGTATGGGGCCGTGTGCTCTGTATGGGGCCGTGTGCTCTGTCCGGGGCTATGTGCTCTGTCCAGGGCCGTGTGCTCTGTATGGGGCCGTGTGCTCTGTATAGGGCCGTGTGCTCTGTCCGGGGCCGTGTGCTGTGTATGGCGCTGTGTGCTGTGTATGGGGCCGTGTGCTCTGTCCGGGGCCGTGTGCCCTGTATGGGGCCATGTGCCCTGTCCGGGGCCGTGTGCTCTGTCCGGGGCCGTGTGCCCTGTATGGTGCCGTGTGCCGTGCATGGGGCCGTGTGCCCTGTCCGGGGCTGTATGCTCTGTCCGGGGCTGTGTGCTGTGTATGGCGCTGTGTGCTCTGTATGGGGCCGTGTGCTCTGTATGGGGCCGTGTGCTCTGTATGGGGCCGTGTACTCTGTCTAGGACTGTGTGCTCTGTCCGGGGCTGTGTCCTCTGTATGGGGCCGTGTGCTCTGTATGGCGCTGTGTGCTGTGTATGGGGCTGTGTGCTGTGTATGGGGCCGTGTGCTGTGTATGGGGCTGTGTGCTCTGTCTGGGGCCATGTGCTCTGTCCAGGGCTGTGCGCTGTCCTGCAATCTGAGCTCCCAGGCTGCAGTCTTGTTGTCCTGACTTGGCATCTGGATCAGGGCACCCAACTGAGTCCTGTTCTTCCTGATCTCACTCTGGACCAGGTCGTAGGTTTGGAGGCAACTGGTCGGCGCTGGTGAGAGGGGCCGTGGCGGGCAGCAGCAACACGAGAACTCCAGCCTCCAAACAGCTCGGGGAGGCCCGAGACCCAGCCTTGGCGAGAGAGGACTCGAGCCCAAGTCTCGGGCTCCGTCAGTGCAACGTCCACTCCTCCTGGGTCCCTCCGGCCCCCTAACTCTGGGAGAGCAGGCCCCCCTCCTCAGGGAGTCCCCAGGCCTCACCCCTGCCTATCACACTCGGGCCTGTGATCCCTCCATTTTCCAATGAGAAGGCCAAACTCTGTTGTGAACTACAGCTGCTCAGTCTGAGAGCTTGGAGCTGAACAGCCCGGGGCCCAGGCACCACCCCCAGCGTGTATGAGCCGCGCTGAGTCTAGACAAGCAGTTGGCCTTTCTCTGCCCTGGGCTGCAGCTCTGCGTTACATGTGCGTTAGTCATCCCGCCCTGTTAGAATCGAGAGGATTACACGGCATAGGACTCGTGAGGTGTTCACTTAACGCCCAGACTTGCAGTTAGTGCTGAAACCATGGCAGGCACTGTCACTCCTATGACGGATCCTTCCTAAGAACCTGTGCTGCTGTGACTGAGATGCAGAAAACTTGGTAGACCAAATGGGATGAGAGGGCCGTGATTCGGCGAGGTCATACCTGGTCCTGCCTCCTACAGACACAGACTCCAGCCTCGTATGCACTGGGCTGTCCGCACAGGCCTGCTTCAAGGTCTTCACTCTTGGCCAGCCCCGCTCTCCTCACTCGAGCCTGCATCCTAGACCTCCTTGGAGATTGGGTTCATCAGCAGTCCTCCTCGCATCCTGCA
This sequence comes from Capricornis sumatraensis, assembly GCF_032405125.1. Taxonomy (NCBI): domain Eukaryota; kingdom Metazoa; phylum Chordata; class Mammalia; order Artiodactyla; family Bovidae; genus Capricornis; species Capricornis sumatraensis. Next base: position 6,659,953 of record NC_091089.1, on the reverse strand, counting down.
CCCCAAAGATCCTGGAGCTGCAGAGAGAGGTCCCCCTGTAGGAGAGGCCCCTGGAGAAGCATTGACTCACGGCCCAGATCAGGGGCACCCAGAGCTCTCTGAAGTCCTGGAATCATGGCCACCGTCAGCCCCACACAGGACGTGTGGGTGGATTCTGACGGAGCATTTTTATCTTGGTCCAGTGGAACTGAAGGTCAAGAGACCCGGGTGTTCTGCCTTGGGCAGCATTCAGATCTGACTGCACATGTTTTCTCATCTCTAACAGGAGCTCGTTCCAGCCTCAGCGTTGTGGTGAGAATTAAACAAACCCGTGTTCACAGAGCACCGGCCCTGTGCGGGAGCCTACTCTGGGGTGGCTGATCCAGAGGGTCCCAGAGTCCCCCCGGCCAGGGGCCCAGCGGCCTGGCAGCCCCAGAGCCGGCTCCAGTCTCAGTGTGCAGACCAGAAACGGGTAGCATGATGGTCATACAGCATAAAGCCCTGAACTATACACCGGAAAATGGTCAATTATTCATGTATTCTTTACCACAAGTGAAAAACGCCATGGGGTGCAAACTACATGTCCCTGCCTGCTCCACGCCTCTCTCTGTCTCGAGCATTGCTGGAGAAATCAGCCCCTTTGTAGGAAAACGCGCGGGTACAAGGCGAGGTCCCAGGTGTGCAGAACGCCACTGATCGTGTGTGAAAGAAACGCAATAAATCAGAACCGCTTATAAAAGCTTCGTAGTTTGCCTTCTTAGAACTGAAAGCCTTCAATGTTAACACCCTCAGAGCAAGATGCCGGCAAGAAAGAGGGATTGGAGGCCCCTCCGCTGCTCCCGGTGCCCTGATTCTGTGAAGCTGTGCTTGGGGGTGGGGTGCTGTCCCCCAGGGTACCTGGCCCCCATCGCCCGCAGAGAGGCCGCTCCTCACTGGGCAGTGCCCAGGTCAACCCTGGCTTATGCACAGCAGAGACATCACAGGGCCTGGGGTCCCAGTTTGCAGGTGCGTGCTCAGTCACTCAGCTGTGTCCAGCTCTTTGTTACCCACCCCACAGACTGTAACCTGCCAGGCTCCACCATCCATGGAATTTTTCAGGCAAGAAACTGAAGTGGGTGGCCATTTCCTCCTCCAAGGGACCTTCCCAACCCAGGGATCAAACCCACGTTCCCTGTGTCTCCTGCATTGGCGGATGGATTCTTTATCACTGAGCCACCTGGGAATCCCCCGGTTTGCAGAGGGTTCAGCCAAATAGTTTCAGAGGAAAGAGCAAAATTAAAGATGTGGCGGGAGAAGAGGTTAAGCAGGAAGCTTTTAACAGTAATTCAAAGTGCTGATTAGAAGCACTCGTTCATTTTGTAGCTTTCTCGGAGGGACACGACTCCTGGTGAGACCTCTCCAGTTTCATCTCCCTGCCTTCAAAGGCTGGTCAGATGCTGGATAGGAAAAGTGATTAGGGAGAAGGAACGTAGTGGCAAAGAATGAAGGTTTGAAGTGCTGAGAGTCTGGAGAAAAGAGGCTTGGGGATGATACACTGCCTCCGGCTTGGGGAAGCAGCGTGATGACGTGATAGGAAGCGGAACGAAATGACGGAGCGTCACCTGCTCTTTCCAGGCTCCAAAACGGAGCTCGGGGCCTAGAAGACACGGTGGGAAGGAAGGTGAGGATCCCAGCCAGTCAGGTCCCCCCCCAGCTAGGCAGACAGTTCTAGAAACCCCACAGGGGTGCCCTGCTCAGAAGAGAAACAGATGAGACGGGGTGGGGGTCCATTTCATCATCGCCACGGGGAAACCAGGTCCAGAGGCCTGCAGTCTTCAGGAATGCGAGGGAAGAAGCGCGCTCCTGCTGAGAAGGGGGGCAAGAGCCTCCAGGGAAGGCCTCCAGAGCTGCTGAAAATGGTCCTGCAGTTTCTTAAGACGTGTTTTCAAATGTGACGCCTGGTAAGTGGACTCTGAACTCTGCCCCAGACCAGAGATTTCTTTCAAGCTTTGGCAGTAAGCGAATTAGAACGTCCTGGTGGGGTCGGGTCACCTTCCTCACCAACAATCACACACTGCATGGGTGACTGCCTGTCTTCTGTTCTTGCCCTGGGCATTCTTGCAAAGGGCATTCTCTTAGGGCTGTGGGAAGGAGCAGCAAGGAGCCGTAGTGGGGTGGGGGGCAGTTCTCAGCGAAATGGGGACAGAGCAGCACTTTCTTTGCTAAGACAGGGGGCTGAAGGGTTGGGGCGGAGACATCCCTGGAGCACCAGTCGGAAGTTTGATAAATGGGCTGATGAGGGCTGACTCTGGCATCAGGGAACAGAAGTTGGGAGGACAGATGTCCCTCGGTTTTTACTATGCAGACGTGCTCCGTCAGCCATTCTTATGTCCTTGATGGACAAACCGACTCAGTGCCCTGCAGCTCAGAGGCGCTTGCCTGAGGAAAGACCAGCTGGAGGCCTCACACCCGCCGAGGCCCTCGGGAGCCATGTGGTAAGGGCCTTCTCTACTACAGACATAGATGCTGTCCTCCAGCTCTTGGAGTGCAGTCTCGGCCCCAGAGACTCTTGACTCCACATCCAGGAACTTCCCACTTTATAGATGCTTCCAGATGTTTCCAGGATGACCCACGGAGGAGCCCTGCTCCACCGTTTTCTGTCAACCAGTCTTCAGAGGGAGCTGCCACGATGGCAACGCTTCCAGCGTCTCTGCCAGCTCCGAGTTTGTGACTGAGACCCCTCTTTGTGCCGCACTGGGTCCGAGTAGCACTCTTCCCTCCAGGATTGTCTGGGCCCATTCTCCATATTAGCTACAGCTTTTTGTTGTTGTTTAGTTCCTTAGTCATCTTCAAATCTTTGGGATCCCATGGACTGTGGCCTTCCAGGCTCCTCTGTCCATGGGGATTCTCCAGGCAGGAATACTGGAGCGCACTGCCGTGCCCCCCTCCAGGGGACCTCCCCGCCCCGAGGACTGAACCTGTGTCTCCTGCTCTGCCGGTGGATTCTTTACCTCTGAGCCACCTGGGAAGCCCTGTTTGCTACAGTACGAGTGCCTTTTGTAGAAGTTGTAATAAAGATTGAATCGTACTTGGAAACACTACACTTTTCCGCATGTCTTCTATGAGGCAGGCCCTGACTTTGGGGAGTTTAAAAATTAGTGATAAGTAGAGCTGTTTTCATGGAATATTCATGAGCCTTTCCTAGCTCTGCTCCAGCCAGCCCCACCAAGAGCCATTCCAGAGACCCCACTGGCCCCCATCCTCTTCTGCTGTGTTCTTGATCTTTGGGGAGCCCCCTTCAATAGCATGGGCCAGAAGGGGATTGACTTAAATGGCTAAAGTGGATTAAAACACACGTATTTTAGAGAGGAATGTTTGCATCTGTGCATTCATTCTCTGGACTACTCTAGCTCATTCGATTCCCAAGGAACATTTACATCACAGATTGCAGGTGAGAAAACTGAGGCAAAGTTAATTGCCTCATCTAAAGTTACACAATTAGTTAGTGTGAGAACCAGACCCTTAGCCCCAGGCTTCTGGCTCCAAGTTTGGGAGCCTTCCATTAAGTGCATACTTACTATCGTTCAAACGCCAGGCCAATCTGTATGTCCTGACATAAAGGACAGTAAAATAAAACTGGGACCAAAGAGAGAAAATAATTTAAGTGGTTAAGAGAAAATTCACCCTTCTTGTGAAACGCTATCCAGATGACAAGCTGCTTTGGAACAACATAAAAATGAAGAGGGGAGTGTTTCTCAAGGTGCTTTTCTCCAGAAAGTTCTCTGAACATGCTGTGTCCTTGTTCTCCAGAAATGTGCTGACCAACCACCTGGCAGTCACCTAGGCAGTTGTAATTTCCAGTAAGTATATACCTTTCCATAAATGGGGGCTTCCGTGATAGCTCAGTTGGTAAAGAATCCGCCTGCAATGCAGGAGACCCTGGTTCAGTTCCTGGGTCAGGAAGATCCACTGGAGAAGGGATAGGCTACCCACTCCAGTACTCTTGGGCTTCCCTGGTGGCTCAGCTGGTAAAGAATCTGCCTGCAATGCGGGAGACCTGGGTTCAGTCCCTGAGTTGGGAAGGGTCCCTGGAGAAGGGGAAAGGCTACCCACTCCAGTATTCTGGCCTGGAGAAGTCCATGGGGGTCACAAAGAGTTGGACATGACTGAGCCACTTTCACTTTTCATAAATGACTCAGTAAATGCTTGACTTGTGTACTTTTTGTGTTAATACATTGGGAAAATTGGAACTGACCATTTGTCCTGACTCTTGCTTGGTAAGTATGGTGCATAACATTCTTCTCCTCTCTAGTCTCTGTTGGGGAAAATAAAGGACAAAGAAGTTGTGCGTGCTAAGTCGCTCAGTCATGTCAACTCTTGTGACCCATGGACTGCAGCCCACAATCCCTCTATCCATGGGATTCTCCAGGCAAGAATACTGGAGTGGGTTGCCATGCCCTCCCCCAGGGCATCTCCCCGACCCAGGAATCCAACCTGCATTACTTCTTCCTCCTGCATTAGCAGGCAGGTTCTTTATCTCAAGTGCCACTTGGGAAGCCCACAAAGAAGTCAGCCCAAAGATTCCAACTGAGTTTCTTTTTCAAAGAAAACTTTCATTGGAGTATGGGGCTTCCCTAGTGGCTCAGTGGTAAAGAATCCACCCACCAATGCAGGAGACGTGGGTTCGATCCCTGGGTCGGGAAGATCCCCTGGCAACCCACTCCAGTATTCTTGCCTGTTGAATCCCATGGACAGAGGATCCTGGCTGGCTACAGTCCATGGGGTTACAAAGAGTCGACGCGACTTAGCGACTGAACAACAGTGATCTTTTAAAACTTCAGATTAATTAGTCTTCTATTTGTAAACCTTCAACAGAATCCCTTGTCCTCTCGTGGCGTCTTTCTGGATTAATCTTGAGGGTGGCCAGTAGTTGCTTGCTGAGCTCTCATGGTCCCCATATGTGAACTAGAACTATGTCTCCCCAAGATGGACAGATGTCTGACCTGGCTTCAGCTGCCCGACTAGGGAGAGACCGGGACGTGGTTCCCTCCGTTTGGTCTCTGGCAGCAGAGCACAGTGGTCGGGAGCCCACCAGAAGCAATTCTGCGCATAGATGCCGGACGTTAGGTCTGCGGCCTGGTCTCCACTGGAGCGGGAGAGACAGCTGGCACCCACCACCTGGCCCTCCTGCCCCCGAGCACAGCGAGCCTGCAGGCCCTGCTCTGAGGGAGGACAGACTGAGATAAGAGGTGCTCCCAATTTTACAATCCAGGAAAGCCATGCATTCCTCAAAACGAAAAGTACAATAAACTGTTCCAAACGCTCAGAGTACAGAGTACAGCTCCCAGACTTGTGTATTTTATTGTTTTCAATTCCAAAACAAAGGTGACTCTGCTCAGGAGACCCAAGGCTCCAGAACCTGCCAGAGACGGCGCCTTCCACGCCCAGAGGAGCACATGCCCCAGACACTCATCTGCTCACACTCACCTACTCACACACATCCACACACCTGCACAACTCTCACGGCCATGCACCCACACACACTCGTGCACATGCATGCGCACACTCCTGTACACACTGTTGCACTGGGGGTCTGCAGGGCCTGGTGGACACTCCTGCTCCCGCACAGGGGAGACCCCGGCGCCAGACCCGTCCCTCCTGTCACTCGAAGGGGTGATTGCCGAAGATGGCTGGGGCCTTCCGAGCAGTGCCGGGGGTCCCACGGTGAGGGTCCCCGTGCAGACGGCTCCTCACCCCGGGGCGCGGCTCCTCGCCATCCCGCAGCTCCCGCAGCACAGCCTGGAGCAGGCTTCGCAGCCTCCCGAGCACGCGGGGCGCGCCCTGGGCGCCGGGGGCCGCGCACTCCTGCACTGCCGCCCGCAGCTGCCCCCGCAGTGGGCCCGACACCGCGGAGCTGCCGCGGGGCGAGGAGAACCAGTGGCGGAAGATCTTGTCGCAGACCACCTGGGGGGGGAAGGGGGGCTATCAGCGCAGGGCGTGGGGGGTCCCTCCCGCACCTGTCCCTCCCCGGGGGCCTCTCCCGGAACCCCAGCCGCGCAGCGCCACTGGAGACTAGAAGGCTATCCCGCAGGGGCGGAGATGTCGCGGGGGAAGCTGCAGGTGATGCTCAGAGACCACTGAGGAGCTTGCAGCAGGAAGTCAGAGCCGGGAACCGCTGCTTAAGGAGTAGGCCCTGGGCGGTCCTAGGCTGCCAGCCCTGCGGTCACAGGCCTCACTTTCTCATTCAAGGCTGATGACAGTGACGGTCATCACCACTTGGCAGGTGGTCCCCAAGGCCGCACGACACGCTGGTGACAAGGGGTATATGAATGCAATAGTACTTTCCGGCTCCCTGGGAAAAAGGTATATCGGAAGGGAGAGGCTAGTTCTTTAAAGGAGCCTTTGTGTGCTGTGCTGTGCTTAGTCACTCGGTCATGTCCAGACTCTTTTCCACCCCTTAGGCTGTAGCTTGTCAGGCTCCCCTGTCCATGGGGATTCTCCAGGCAAGAATACTGGAATGGGTTGCTATGCTCTCTTCCAGGGGATCTTCCCAGCCCAGGGATCAAACCCAGGTTTCCTGCATTTCAGGTGGATTCTTTACCATCTGAGCCACCAGGGAAGCCCATGAATACTGGAGTGGGTAGCCTATCCCTTCTCCAGGGGAAATTCCTGACCCAGGAAGCCCAAGAAGCCTTTAAGATGTTTTATTATAGGAGAAGTAAAAGTGAAGTCTCTCTCTCATAGTCTTTAATTCTCCTTGGGTATGAAATCTACTGAGGCTGAAGATCTCTTTAAATTCTCAATTTAAACATGCTGTTTTGCTGTTTCACAGCCTTCCTGGTTTTCTCCCTGTTGGATGGAGCACAATTCATGCATAATTAATATTCTGCTCTATTTTTCTACATCACACTTTATATTATACTCATTTAACAAATGCCTCAATTTTAGAATCTACTGTTTCATGGGAAACAAATAATTTTGACTCTCATTTACTAATCCCTGCAAGGATGAGGATTCTATTTAAAAACAAATGTTCTTATTTCTCTTTTGAATTGATAATGCATCTTCAGGTGCAAACACTGAAAATGTCCCACTAGTTAGGCTTTAATCTTAAGCTCCATCCAACTCCTAAAAACCAGACACTCAGCTCTCAGCTCTGAGAGGCACCCACTCCCTTGAATGTCCTTCTGGTGAGTTATTGTTTCATGCATTTCCTTTTTCTTTTACTTTACATGGATGGGAGTATATTACACACACTGTTCTATAGCTTCCATTTAACCAAATATCAGAGAGACCTTCCAAATCACTATAAGCGTATTCCATTTGTTTAATGACTGTACCTCAAATGCATATCATAAATTATTTAGCTTGTTCCCTACTGATGGAAATTTAGGTTGCTCACTAACTTTTGCTATTATGAAAAATGCTGTAATACATATCTTTCAGATGTCATTTTCATTTTGAATATGACTAAAACTTCTGGAAATGAAATTTATGGGCTAAGGGGCATGCACATTTTTGTTCTGACAGATATTACCAGATTGACCCCATAAAAAGTGTACCAAGTTATTACACTCTCACAGCAACATACACTAAGAACACCCTCAACAATGTGTGTTGTCTTTTATTTTTGTCAATTGAAATATTATTTGATTTGTATCACACGTCTTATCAGTCAGGTTGAAAGTATTTGTTCTTCCTTTCCAGTGACTGGTCAAGTTGATATACTTTGCCCACATTTCTGTTAGGTTGTTGGCTTCTTCCTATTGATTTGTAAATGCTCTTTATATATTAAGGACACTGGCCCCTTGCTTAGGTTGGTTTCCTTCGGAGCAGACTGTAGGATGGAGGTCTGCATGCAGGGATTTATTGAGGGGCGTTCTCAGGAACCATATTTCCATGAAACTGAGGGAGAAGGTGAACTTCTGATGCTGGGATGACCTATAGAGTTGTTCCTTATAGAGGCCAAAGGGGCTGGGTTTTGCATTTCCCCCCTCCCGCTCTGACCAGTCACTAGACTGATCCTGGGACGTGGGGTAACCACAGTGGAGAATGTCTGGTGGGCCAAGGATGATCCTGGGGGACACTGAATCTCTGCAGCTGGGGGTAAAGGCCACCTCTGTCCTCTAGGCTCATCTGTGAGAGCAGCTGCAGACAGTTTGCCAGTTTTCTCATTTAACTTTTAAATTTCTCAAATTTTTTGTAATTTTGTTTTGCTTTTGCCATGGGGATTTTTGTAAGATGGTTAAATGTGTCAGTTGTTCCTCTTAGAGCCTCTGAGCTTTGTTCTGTGCTTAGAAAGGCCTTCCAAACTCTAGGGTATCTTCAATTTTCCTAGTTTTTTCTGGAACAGTTAGGGTCTCATTTTTTAGGTGTAAGTATCTGAGCCATCTGGAGTTTAGTTTGATATAAGAAATGCTTATTGATTGTGTGTGTGTGTGTGTGTGTGTGTGTTGTGTGTGTGTGTGTATGTAGATGTAGAAATTAGACCCAGAGAGAACAGACACCCCCATGGTAGTGGGGGACCCAGTAATGGCCATGCTGGGAGTACCATCCACTAGCCCCCTGGGGTCACTTGGCCCACAGCCCCAGGTAGATGACAAAGAACAAACAATCCCCATCTCCCCCATCCCTGCCCTCACTGGACGCGCTGAGCCCAGGTGGTGGAGAGAGGGTGACGACCTCCAGGTACATCGGCAGGAGCCACGGAGTGGGGGGCAGAGGACCCGATGAGATGGGCCCCCCAAGAGGGACAGGGGCCATCAGAGAGAACACGGTCCCCTCCCCAAGAGAGGACAGGATCCCTCAGAGAGGATAGGGTCCCCCCCAGATGACAGGGCCCCCCAGAGGACAAGGTCCCCCCAGAGAGGACAGGGCCCCCTGAGAGGACAGGCCCTCCCGAGGGGATGGCCCCCCAGAGAGGACGGCCCCCTGAGAGGACAGGGTCCCCCCAGAGAGGACAGGCCCCCTCAGAGAGGACAAGGCCCCCCAAGAGGATGCCCCCCCCAGAGGACAGGACCTCCCCCTTGGAGAGGACGGCCCCCTCACCTGCAGGTTGCTGTTGGCTCTCTGGGCCCCGCACCTGTGCACTCGCAGATCACACTTTGAAAAACAATCAAAGAAATTGCAGTCTTCATCCCTCGTGCAGTTCTGCTCGAGAATTTCCCTCATTTTAGGTTCGAAAAAAGCCATGTCCACATCGATAGCCACCACCTGCGAGAGAAACAGCACACGGCTATCAGGAGGAATGGGGGCACGGGATTCTGGCCGCAGGGAGGAGGGCCGGGCTGGGGATGCACGGCCGCTGACCCAGGCTGGGCTGCAGACTTTAACTGCAGAAGGACCGCTGTGGTCACAAAGTCGGGAACATGGGACCAGGATCGCTCTGCAGCTTTGAAAGTTTTCTCAGATCTTAATGTTGAATCTCTGAAAGTTCTTACAAATGAATTGACTTCCCCCTCCACTGCTTTACCACTTTGGCTTCTGACATTCAAGGCTCAGGAATATAAAAGCTATGAGACACAGGTCATTTATTCCTATGAATATAAGCAACAAACGAAAACTACATTCAAGGGGCAAGTCGAGGGTGTGATGGGGAGAATGAGGTGGGCAATGCAGACCTCGTCTATTTATGACCTGTTATTGAGTTGACTGGTTTCCAGCTGACAGGGGCAAGTGGCAGGGCCAAAATGGTCGAATTAGGATCAATACCTATGGACCCAGATGCGACAGCATCAAAAACTAAGTCCCACTATCAGCATGAAAATGTGATGACCCCCTGGAATTTCAGATTTATCTGCCTGGCTTCAACCCAAAAGGCTTCAAAACCAGAAGAAAAAAAAAAGTCTAAATTATGCAGATTTTCCTCCACCACCTGAATTAGGAAAAAAAACAAAAAGATGAGCTCAAACCTGAGAAAACCTGGACTCTGCCCAAATCAGGCAATGTATAGCTTCAAGGCATTAAGGAGCTATTAGAAGACTGGATGAGTTTGATGGAGTCTGTGGCATTTCACAAGCCTTCACAGGTCAGCCTCAACATACCAGCTTTCTCCCTTTGGTAGCATCTCAAAAAAGGGTTCATTTTCTCCTCAAATCTATGAGAAGTCAGGAGGCACATTCCCAGCCTGTTTGCTTCTGTTCTTCCTTCAAGATTGATGCCAGAAGGCAGTAAAGTTTCGTGGGGATTATTCAGTAAAACAGAGGAGGGAAAATAATTTATTTCAAGATATGTGGAGAATCAGGGAAAAAATGAACAGGGAACTTTTCCCTATTTGAGAGATTTGCCTCATTACTAATTCAGGCACTGCAAACAGAAATTATCATTTTAATTGATTTTCTCTATCTCTTTATTTAGCCAAAAGAACAGTTCCTTTCATTATTTATCCTGGTTAATACACTAAAAATATGTCAGTGGTGGTTTAGTCACTAAGTTGTGTCCGACTCTTTGTGACCTCATGGACTGCATCCCTCTAGGCTCCTCTGTCCATGGAATTCTCCAGGCAAGAATCCTAGAGTGGGACGTCACTTCCTTCTCCAGGGGATCTGCCTGACCCAGGGACTGAACCCAGGTCTCCTGCGCTGCAGGCAGATTCTTTATCAATAATGAGTCTACTGTCTTTCATAATTTATTTTTGGAGCTGCAAGACCCTTCTCTTCTTTTGATAATCCCTGGTCATCTCCCCAGCTTCCTCTGGGACCCTGGTGGAATTTCCACTCTCTGATACTTCTCTCTTTCAGCTCTGATTCTGTCTCATCTCCCAACAAGAGCAGGATTTATTTTCTAATTTTTAGTGTAGTTGTAGAACGGATTACAGCTATTGGAAGCATAACTATGCACCTACAATAAGAACAGTAACAAAATGAGCAGAAAAACCTGTGTGAGGCTTCTTAGGTCACATCAGAATGAATCTTAAAGTTCTTCCTGCACAAAGTTACCTAACTTGCATCATCATCAAACTCCATCCTAGCATCAGACTGGAAAGGACTGGTGAGAATTATTTCCTTCTCTACTTAAGACTGTGCCTCTCGAGTAGGAAATCTGTTTGAGAAGCGTGCTTTCTGGCAGCAGTTTGAGAGCAAGAAGTAAAGAGGGGTTCCTAGTTCATTTGCAACCACTGGACAAATTCTCAAGACCCGCAAGGGAGGACCTGAAAAAAGTGAATGGCTGCGGGTCATCAGTTCTTACAGGTTACCTGGGAGACACACCCTCCATCCACCCGGGCAACACTGCAACATGGGCCAAAGGGGGGCCCATCTGCTGGTCCCCTAGCTCTCTAGTTCCCACACCGAGCACATCAGTAATCGCTTGGAGGGCTTGGCTTCCAAACTCAGATGGCTACATCCCACCCCCGGAGTCCGAGTCTTCCTGCTGCTTCCGCACCTTCGTTAATCCTTTGCACAGCTGCCCTGCCTGGAGTGGGGGCATCCCTGGAGGCTCAGTGATAAAGAATCCGCCTGCCAATGCAGGAGCTCGGGTTCGGTTCTGGCTTGGGAAGATGCCCTGGGGAAGAGCAGGCAACGCACTCCAGTATTTTTGCCTGGGAAACCCCATGGACAGAGGAGCCTGGAAGGTACAGTCCACGAGGTTGCAAGAGAGTCTGACACGACTTAGTGACTAAACTGCACAGCCTGGAGTGGGACATAAAATTCACCTGCCACTTGCAGAGCAGCACGGAGGCTGATGTGTCCACCGGGGGGACGAATCTTCTCTTGCGTAAAGCAGCATTCAGCTGTCCCTCTAGAAGAAGTTTACCCAGGGAAGGGGAACAGACTAGAACCTCTCCAGAAGAAAGAATTAGAGACCGTGCCCTGTGGAGACGGAGTGTGGGCGGCTGGAAACCGGTGTTTCTGCCCCCTGGACCTTCGTACCGAAGCCCCCAAAGGCCGGCCTTCCCTCATCTCCTCAAAGCGCAGTTGCTCAGTCGTGTCCGATTCTTTTGCGACCCCATGGACTGTAGCCCTCCAGGCTCCTCTGTCCATGGGATTTCCCAGCCGAGAACACTGGACTGGGTTGCTATTTCCTTGTCCCGGGGATTTTCCCGACCCAGGGATCGAACCTGGGTCTCCCGCATTGTAGGCGGATTCTTCACCGCCTGAAGCCGCATTAGCCCCACGAAGGAAGGGAGAAACCAGGGCGGCAGTGGAGGAAGGCGCACTGAGCCTCTGCTGTGGCGGCTTGCCCTACCATTCCCTTCCCAGGTGCCAGGCGCCTTCCTCCTTTAAATGCGCTCATTCCCACCCTCAACGGTCCGGCAGGTCGGAGCTGTCCAGGCCAGAAGGTGGCATCACGCCGCAGGGTTTCCCGGGGGCTTCAGATCCCTCTGGCCTAGGACCCCCAGGACAGAAGTCCGCCCCCCGCGGACCCCACAGCCGCCCCCCGGCCGCCCCTCACCGTGAAGTCGCTCCGGATGGCGAAGTTCTCGGGCTTGACGTCGCAGAGGTGCAGGCGGTGGGCGAAGTCGTGGTCGAAGTGGCGGACCATGTCCAGGAAGCTGAGCGCCACGCCGCTGACCGCGCGCGCCTGGCCGCGGCGCCCGCCGTCCGGGCCGAGCGGGAAGAGGGCGCGGTGGCCGGGGCTGCCGGCCGCCAGGTGCTCCACGGCGTAGAAGTGGCCGCAGGAGCCCAGCACGGGCGGGGCGTGCGGGCTGCGGCCGCGGAGCAGGCTGAGCAGCACGAACTCCTCCTGCCGCAGCAGCGCCCACAGGCTGGCCAGCTGGCCCCGCCGCCGGGGGCCCCGCCGCGCCAGCCCCAGCCGGCCCAGGCCGCCCTCGGCCGGCTCCAGGCCCAGCGCGCTCCGGGCCTCCCCGGCCGCCAGCACCAGCAGCTCAGCCTCCGGCAAGTCCTGGCCGCCGGCCTCGGGCTGCCCGTCCAGGAGGCCGAGCGGCGGGAAGCTGGAGAAGGCCTCCTCCTTGGACTTGAGGACCACGGGCCGGCCGCGCCAGTCGGCTTGCAGCACCTTCTTGCCGCGCTCGTAGTACAGGCAGCGCCGGTACCGCAGCTGCCCCGCCTCGCACAGGTCCTCGCACAGGTCTCCGCCCAGCGCGCCGCCCCGGTAGTCCTGGCACTGGAAGGAAGGGACACGGGTCAGCCCGCGGAGGCTGGGCCTCGCGCCAGGATGCTCCCGACAGTCCCGGAGAGACCCCTTGGGCATGCGGACCACAGGGCTACTCGGGGCAGAGAGGAATTATGAAGTGAAAGGTTTGTGATAGAATCTCACGTTTGTTATTTTCTCCATCAGGCCCAGGACCAGGTCTTAGGAAGCAGGTGCCCACCCCGCCCCCCACCCTCCACTGACCCGCCCCTGCCCCATCCTTCCTGCTGAGCTGGGTGATGCTGGCGAAGGCAGTTGGCCTCTCTGCTGGGTGTCCTGGACTGTCCGTGGAAGGACGGAGCCAGGCCAGTGGTTCCCTGTTCTTGGGCTCACGTAGGGGTCACCTGGAGAGCTTTTAATAGCCGCCTGCCACAAACAGCACAGCCAGCCCTGGAGAGGGACCCCAGGAACGACCCTTCAGGTGGGTCCGCTCAACAGTGCCTGCTGCAGGAAGCAGGACTTAGAACAGGCCTGGAGGCTGGCAGCATCCGCAGGCCTGCGGGGAAGGCGGCGGCGCCTTCAGAAGATGAGTCCGCAGGGTGAGTTCTGCAAGCAGAAGGTGTTGGATTCCTGGTGGTGGTGAGGAAGGCATTCAGGGGCCCTCAGGAGGGGAGTTTCTCCTAAGCTTTGGGGCTCGCAGGCCCTCCTGCCCCATGGGGGGAAGTGGTGACCCCCAATCCCACCACACTGCAAACACCTCTCCTAAGAAGATGGTCCATCCAGGCCCCGCCCTTCAGACCTAGTAGGGGAGCCGGAGACACTTCTGTGAGACTGATTCAAAGGGGGACGTGTGACTCTGTTCTCTTTCTTATCTTTTTCAGGAAACCTAAACCTCTGGACCCACTTTTATGAGGGACTGAGCATACTTTCTGAGCCCATCTGTTCCCCACAACGCATCTTCCTTCCACATGGGCAAAGGCGGGTCAGACTTTCTGGTTGTTCTGTGCTGCTTGGCTTTATTAACCCAAGTGGATTATAAATAGATCTTTCAAGTCAGATAATGCACCTCCAATAATGCCTGGATATGTAAACAATCCCAAAGTCCAAAAGACCCTGAAAACAAGTTGTTCATGACTCATTCACTCTCATGGAGTGTCAAACCCAACCCAGAAGATGAGGCTATCTATAGTCTGAATGTATTTGACATGTGACTTTGCATACACTTTGCTACAGAATTATTAATTAGTTGGATCTGTTTGATTCCTGGCATATCCTCATGTTCACCAGAAGGTATAAATATATATTGTGCATATTATCTAACACCCAAAACAGTGTGAATTCCAAAACAGGCCTGGCTGCAGAGCATTGGCCAAGGGATGGTGGATCTTTATAACTGCTCTAAGAGAACTGTTCACATGACCAAAATGTTTATTAAAAAGCTATACTCCTGGTTCTTAAAACAAGTATCTGGATTTTAGGGACCCTTTCAGGCAGTAACTGGACAACAGTCCAAAAGGCCCAAGCCACGCTATCTGACAGCTTCCTGCTGAGGGTTCTCCTGCAAGCCGGTGCTCCTTTGCCCGGCATTAGACCTCCAAACACTGTATCAGGTGGTGGGGGTGTCACACTTGCCGAACTCAAAGGTGCAAGTGATGGAGTCCTGATCCTGGAGCTTGGGAACAACGCCACCCTGTTTGCCGGCTTTTTGTCTTTGGAACACCAACAGCCGTAATGCAGCTGTATTCATAAACACCCACAAAACTGTTCTAAATATGCTTAATGCAGTGTTCGTCTTGCAATTTAATGTAACACAACTTTGGTCAAATGCCTTCCTTTTACTCTTCATCCTGGTCCCTCTTTCCAGGTTTGGGGTCCTGAGAGGAGCAGCTGAGGATCAGGACCCTATGAGTGGTGGACTCTCTCTGCTCGGAATCACTTCCATGTTGTGGTGCCCTGCAGGAAAGCACCCGCCCATTCCAGCTCCTCTGAGTCCTTTCAGGATAATCTTAGAGGGAAGGTGGGGATGGAGCTGCCCTGGTGGCTCAGCAGTAAAGAATCTGCCTGGGATACCAAAGATGCAGGAGACACGGGTCAATCTCTGGGTCAGGAAGACCCCCTGGAGAAGGGCATGGCAACCCACTCCAGTATTCTTGCCTGGAAAGGCCCATGGACAGAGGAGCCTTACAGGCTACAGTCCATGGGGTCACAAAGCATCAGACACGACTGAAGTGACTGAGAATGCATGCAAAGTGGGGGTGAAAGGTTTAAACGATGGAAGGTCTCAGGAGTAGAAAGACAGAAATAATATGGGGTGTTCATGTTACTCGTTGCAGCTTCTTCCTACTTTATCTGGTGTTTACGGTTTCGTACCTCTGTAATAAGCCTGATAAGAAAAGGCATTATTTTTTTTTCTCAATTGCCTTATAAGGCCCCCATCCCCTTCGAGTAGCTCCAAAATGGTTTAATGCAATCCCATAGTCATCTTTAGGGTGTCATCAAAGTTGTAGTGTCATCAAAGGTGCTTTTCTACGAGGGACAGAGCAGAACTGTGAAAAAGAAAGAAAAGTGGGTGATAGAAGCGAGTTGGGCAGGAGGTGGGTCCTGACTGTCAGAACCCTGCAGGGGGTGGGACCTGGGGGAGGAGACACACGTTTCCTGGCCCAGCCACAGCGCGGCGAGTGGAAGCCCGGAAGGTCAGGTGTGACCACTGGGGCCTTCACTCTGCATCTGGAACCACGAACAAAATTGTCACTGCCTGCAAGAGATACCCATGGCAGGGAGTGGGCGTGGGCAAGCTGCTTTGGCTGCCCCTGGCCACCCTCCCGTTAGCAGTGCTGTGTATGAGCTGGGCCACGATCCGGTGACAGACCTGGGCTCAGGAGTCACAGCGAGGTGACTGCCTCCAGGACTCCCGAATGACAGCAGGGTGGAGCGCAAAAGGAAGGAGGCCAGGCTCAGCTCTGGGGCAGACCAGGTTTGCCTCCAGGCTGTACCTGGGGCTGGCGTGTGGCTCATTTCCAAGTCTGTAATGTTGGGAGGATAACGCTGTGTCACGGGAGACCTGTGAAGGTCAACCAAGGTCACGGGTGCAGAGGCCCTGGCAGTTAGAGTGAAAGACTCGCTCTTGCCCTTTCTGGCCCTGGTCATTAGAAGGCAGAAGCCCGGGGATGCATCTTTCTTGGGGGGACGCACCTGAGCCCAGTGTTGAAAGGTGAGCTGCAAGTCTGCCTAGCGCACGAGGAGGGAGAGCTCTGGGAACCACCAGCACAGGGACCCAGATGTGCAAAGTTGCTCGTGTGTTCGGAGGACCAGATGGTTGGGCAAGGTTAGAGCAAGTGCCAGTGTGTGTCCTGCCAAAAGTCCACAGCTGACAAAAGGCCTCCCCCTGCAAGGGTCAACTCCGCCTTCCCCAGGCGGCCACCCCACCTGCCGCTGGGAGTCCTTCCCCACCTCCACCCCGGGTTCCATCCAGTAAGTCCCCCACCCCCTGAGTCTCTATGCCATCCTCCCCGCACTGGCTCCCCACAGCACTGTGTTTTCTACAAAACTGTACCGCGTCCATGAAACTGAATTCAAATGGAATCTGTATGAGACTCACCCCTGCACATTTAGAAGGCAATTCCACACAAGCGTTGCAGGAAATGTGGCATGTCGTCTGCCGGTCATGATGGCATCACTGACTCAAAGGGCAAGAGTTTGAGTAAACTCCGGGGGATGGTGAAGGACAGAGAGGCCTGGCATGCTGCAGTCCATGGGGTGGCAATGAGTCGCATGCAACTGAGCGACTGAACAATGATAACAGCTACTGATTTTGGGAGGGGAACATTAATTTTGGCTGGTTTTCTGAACATCAGCACGTTGAGGTATAAGCCTGCCTCCCAGATGCCTGGGGGATGCTTTGAATCAGGAAGGGAAGAGGCTGGGCTGGGTGCCTAGAACCCTGCCAGGTCCACCGGCTACTAGCGGTGATGAACTGGGTTTCCACCTCATTTGTCGTAGGAGAGAGTCTACACTGAAGCAAAGTGTACACACAAGGTGGTTAGCACAGAGCAGCTCTGTGTCTTCCTCCTTAATGATGAAGCACTTTGGGCACATCAGTCCCTGCTCTTCAGAAACAGAATGTAAGATTCATCTCTTCTGTGGCCCATGTGGTTACCAGTGTTCAGTGAGTCTGTAGCATCAGGATGCATGCCTGTGCCTACTAAACCCAGAGAAAGACTGCGCTCAGCACTTAAGAAGCAGTAAACTTACAGATTACAAGTTTATAGGCTAACTAAAAGTGGTCATCGTGTTAGAGACAAGAGAAATTACTTTCTTAGCAGCATGCCTTACTGAGATAGCTAATTTTTTAACTCAATAGATGTATTTTATATACTTTGACTCCATTAAAAAAAAAAATCACTTTCCT
The DNA here is from genome assembly GCF_032405125.1 of Capricornis sumatraensis. NCBI lineage: Eukaryota > Metazoa > Chordata > Mammalia > Artiodactyla > Bovidae > Capricornis > Capricornis sumatraensis. The sequence continues at coordinate 6,642,555 of NC_091089.1, read as the reverse complement.
CTGAATAGATGGAGGCCCTAAGAACCAGCTTGAACAGGTACACTTCTGTACCCAAATGTGTGTGCACACAAAATCTGCAGGTATCAGATTTTAAGATAAGCTAGGGAAAAAACAAGTTAATAAAGTCTCATTGTAGTTAACTGGCATTTTTTTAAAAAAATTAATGAAACAGTGAATTCATATTTCTTATAGTGTTAGTCACTCAGTCATGTCCAACTCTTTGTGGCCCCATGGACTGTAGCCTGCCAGGCTCCTCTGTTCATGGAATTCTCCAGGTAAGAATACTGGAGAGGGTAGCCATTCCCTTCTCCAGGGGATATTCCTGACCCAGGGATCAAACGTGGGTGTCCTAGGTTGCAGGCAGATTCTTTACTATCTGAACCGCCAGGGAAGCCCACATTTCTTATAGACTGTGTGCAACTGTGAGAACGCACACTCCTAACAGCCCCGGTTGTAGGAAGCGTTGTTTTGGTGGTGGATGGTAATGTCTACCCACTCCAGTGTTCTTGCCTGGAGAATCCCAGGGATGGGGGAGTCTGGTGGGCTGCAGTCAAAAGGGGTCGCACAGAGTCGGACACGACTGAAGCAACTTAGCAGCAGCAGCAGCAGTAGAATCTCTCCAGCTTGTATCACGGCTCTCAGGCAAAAACAAACCCTTTCCTCTCTAGTCTGAGAAACCGGTGACAGGGTATCAGAAGTCACGCCTAAGGGCTGGGTTTTCTTTTGTGTGTTTGCTTTTTCGTTTTTCAGCAGCATTAAGTTCCTATGTGGTTAGCAGCATTCATATCTCACAGTGGATTTCCCCAATGGAACAGTTACACTGTGCGATTAGCCAGACCACTCTGCAACCCTTCTTGACCCCTGGACAGCTTAGAAGACAGACGTCACAGACATGGCCAGGGTGCTCAGGGAAGCAGGCTCAGTCCCTGCGATACAATCTTTCTCGGCGAGTGCCCTGGATGCCGCAGTCCCGCTGGGCCAGGGTTTCTCTCAGAGCAAAGACAGATAAGCCAGTCCTGTTGAAAAGAAATCCCATGCAGGCAACTAAATGAAAGCACATCAAGACCTAACTAGCCGAAAGGGGCATAAAACCTTCTGAATAGCAGAGTCTGTGGGAAACTTTCTGAGATGCTTTGAAAGTGACGTGCTGTGGGAGGGTTGTTGTTGCTGCTTGGCCGCTATGTAGCGTCCATCTCTTCTGCGACCCCATGGACTATAACCTGCCAGGCTCCTCTGTGCATGGGATTCTCCAGGCAAGAATACTGGAGTGGGTTGCCCTTCCCTTCTCCAGGGGATCTTCCCAACCCAGGGATCAAACCCAGCTCTCCTGCATTGACAGGCAGACTCTTTACCACTGAGCTGCTGGGGAAGCTCAGGCCCAGCTGTTCGTTAGGGTTTTCAGTGCTGGAGAAGCCAATGGTGTCACTGTGTCTCTACTATCAGCGTCATGTACTGGCTCCACGGCACAGTCACTGTGTGACTCAGGACAAGTTAGTTCACCTCTCTGGGGCTTGATTTCACCATCTGTGAAATGGGGAAATAAAAGCACTTGCTCCCAGGGGTTGAGATTAGACGAAATATTACGTGAGAGGACTGAGCACAAAGCCCGGCCCCTGTGAGCATCCGTGGCTCCCACACCTCCCATCCCCACCTCCCCAGGGAGTGCTCCACCCGCAGAACCGGAAGCCAGGCCTATCAGTGGTCAGACCCAACGCTCTGGCACAGCCTCCTGACACAGTTCCCTGGGAAAGCAGGGCTCTAGAAACCTCACAGAAATGTTTTGATTATGCGATGTGCTGAAAAGCCACAGTAAAAAGAAGGGCTGCCCTCTGCCTAGAAAATTCCAAAGCTGGAGGACCCAAGATCAGCTCTGGAAGCACTCCAGTTGGCTCTTCCAAAACTCCCTCTTGAGAGTGGTGTGTGGGGGCCCCCCCTCCAGAGATGGGGTGCGGCTCAGGGGCACAAGCACCTCAGCTTCATCCACAGCCTCCAACCTGCCACAGGCCAGCAGTGTCACCTGCCTGGCCAGGGGGCCCAGGAACTGCTCAGGGGTTCACAAGGCCCTTGGCTCCACCCCAGAAAAGGGGGCTCCCACTGGCTCAGCTGCAGCCATTCCTTTGGTGTCCTGGGACTCAGAGTGAAAGCTAATGAGAGTCTGGAGGGCCGTGAGAAAAATAACAGCCAGTTTATTATGAAGGATAAAAGGCAGGCAGGGTGAATTGAAAGGGCTGGGGGAACCGAGAGACAGAGGCTCAATTCAGTCCTGGAAGAGCTCGGTGCCACAATGCCTGCCTCTGCATGGCAGCCAGGGCCTGGCGTAGTCTACAACGTGGAGAGCGGGGTCCTGTCCAAACCTCAGCATCCTGGGCCAAAGGGAGCCCCGGTGCTCCGCTCAGCAAACCCAGGATGGAGAGGGGAGAGGGCAAGTTGGATCCTGAGAACAGCAGCCTCAAAGGGGGCCTCCCGGTGAGGGGGCCCTCAAATCAGGCCCCTGATTTGAGAGCAGGGTGGGTGAACTTTAATCAGACAGCCAGACACACTACTTCAATTTGTTTTTTTGGCAGCTGGAAAGATTGCCAGCCTTCAGAGGCAGAGATGAGAGTTTGCTACTGCAAGCCATGTGTTCATGACCTCAGGAGGAGAGGATTTCCATCCAGGGTCAGAGGTGAGGCTTGAATACTTGGAACTTTTTGTGTAGCCAAGTTTTATGGAAGTACAATAGAGTTAGGGAAAGCTTCCACCGTAGACATCAGAAGTGGACAGAAAGAGTACCCTCCTGCTAGTTTTTAGCAAGGCATTTTATCTCTGTCAGTGAGCTTTTAATCAGATAAAAGAAACACCTCAAGGCTGAAGGAGTTTCACCAGGCCCCTCTCCCACAATGTGCGTTTTTGAGATAGAATGGCACAACGTGTGTCATCCCTGGCCTTAAAACAATTGACATGATGTTTGTTGAGCCATTATCAGCCCAAAGTTTGCGAAAATAAAATAAAAGGTTAGTGTTAGGTAGAATGGGTTTCTCAACAGAGAAGGGAAAAAAACGTCTGCCACTTGCAGTTATTTCTTCCTACTGCTTAGGACCCTCTGGCCTTCCTACCTGCTCCCCTCTCCTTACCCATCTCTTGGGAATAAAAAAGACCCATCTGGCTGCCACGGGAGATATACTGGTTCAGTGTCCAAACAGAACTGGTTTTAATTTATGAGCTGAAATGCTGGGAAAGTTATGATCAGTGATTACTAAAGTTATAGTAGGCTATTTAATTTCCATTAGGCCTTCTCTCACTTACCCAAACATAAAGAAATGAAAAGACTGTTTGCTTTTTATTTTAACCTGAAAAGACTGTTGTGAATGAAGTCGCTCAGTCGTGTTCGACTCTTTGAGATCCCATGGACTGTAGCCCACCAGGCTCCTCCATCCATGGAATTTTCTCAGCAAGAGTACTGGAGTGGGTTGCCATTTCCTTCTGCAGGGGATCTTCTTGAGCTGGTGATCAAACCTGGGTCTCCCGCACCTGGGTCTCCCGCATTGCAGGCAGACGCTTTATGGTCTGAGCTACCAGGGAATCCCATTGATAGGATGGAGGGAATCAGTGAGTATCTCACCTCTCACCAACGTGAGATGATCCATTCATGACGACACGTCAGACTCAATCAGGGAAAATGATTCGGTGCAGCCTGCCCATTTCACCTCATTTCTTTAGTTTTTACAATTTCACTTTTAAAACGTCATTTACTTCAGGACTTCCCTGGTGGTCCAGTGGCTAAGACGCTGCACTCCCGATGCAGGGGACCTGGGTTTGATCCCTGGTCAGGGAACTATATCCCACAAGCCTCAACTAGGAGTTCACCTGCCAAGCAACTAAAGATCCTGCATAGCAGGTGATTATTTCCTGAAATAAAGCTGCTGCTGTTTTCTAAAAGAAAGAAAAACAATCCTGCATGCCCCAACTAAGACCTGGCAAAACCATAAATAAAATAAATTTTAAAAATTATTTCAAAGCCTTTATGCTATCACGTTCTGAAATCCTACGGTCCCCAAAAGCTCACCCATACTACACAACTGGGCTGGAAGCTTCCCATGCGTTTCTTGAAATTTTCTTAGAAAATAGCTCCCCTTTCCCACCAGATACTTAGATGGTCACTGTTCTGGGAAGTGAATAATCAATCAAGACAACCATAGTTGCCCGCTACCTTCACCTTTTTTGGCTTTCCGTCTAGGGATTCGTAGTTTTATCCAAGTCTCCTAATGCGCTTAATCTTCCCAACCAGAGACCATTGAGGAGCCAACGTTTGGAATCAACCAAGAGGGCAACCCGGGCCGGGTGAGCGCTGGGGCCCGCCAGCGGGGGTGTTTCTTTCTCTCTAATTGCGAGTCTCATCTAAAGGGCGCCCCCGCCCTCACCTCTTAGTAGACGGCAGGCAGGACCCCAGCACCGAGGTCTACCGGGGTCCGAGCCGCCTCCCTCGCGCTCCCGATCGCCGGACCGCTCTCTGCCTTGGGTCCCGCAGATCGCACCGGGGAGAGCCTTGGCTCTGGGGCGCGCGGAGGAAGGGGCCCCACTGGCCGTCTGCAGGGGGCTCGGCGAGGTGCAGCCCAGGTCAGAATCACAGAACGGCAGCTGAGCGAGAGAACCGGGACCCCAGGGGCCGAGGCGTGGTCCCCGCCCGACCCAAGCGCCGCGGTCCGAGTCGGAAGGCTGGGAACGGACCCGTAAACTTCGCTTAGGAGCGGGGTCTCGGGGCCGGCGGGAGAACAGTCGGGCAGGAAGAGCATCTTTGGACAAAGGACCAGTTGGGCGACATCGGGGAAGACGTCCCCCCAGGCGCTCAGAGGACTCCCGGACGGAGTCCCGGGCTGGAGACCGGGTGGGGCGCTTCGGGCATTCCACGCCCGATGTCCGGACCCCCTCCCAGTGGATCCACGGCCGCGCCCGAGTCCCCGGCTCCCAGGACCCTCAGAGGGCGTCCCACCCCGGCCCCGGGGCGCGCGGCGCGGGGCAGTGCGGCCGCGGCACCTACCAGCGCGGCCAGGATGCGCCGGCTCTTCTCGTCGGTGCAGCGCTCGGAGGGGACGCCCGGGTGCGCGCGGAGCAGCAGCGCGGCCGCCAGCACCCAGCCCGCGGTCCACGCGGCGCAGGCCAGCAGCGCGCGGCGCCCGCAGCGCCCGCCCAGCCCGCAGCGCCCGGGCCGGCCCCGCGCGCCCGTCGCCCGCGCCCGCGCCCGCGCCATGGCCCGCCCGCCGCGCCCGCCCCGCGCCGCCTGCGCCCCGCGCCGCCTGCGCCCCGCGCCGCCTGCGCCCCGCGCCGCCTGCGCCCCGCGCCGCCTGCGCCCCGCGCTCGCGTCCCGGCTCCGCGGCTCCACCGCCCGGCGAGGGAGGGGGCGCGGGGGAGAGGCAGCGCGAGGGGAGGGAGGGGAGGCCGCCGGGTGGCCGGCGCCCGGCCCGTCAGGGGGTGGGTGGGGTGGGGAGCCCCGCCAGCACAAGCCGCGCTGCCCGGAGCGCCAGGGGGCCACAGGGTGTCCGCGCGCCCTGCGCCGCACCCCGCCACCATTTCCACTTTTTCTTTCTTTGCACCTTTTCCCCAAGAAGACCAGTCCCTTCTTGAGCAGAACTCAGGCTCTCCCGGGTTCAGACTCCCGGCTCCTCTTGTCCACACGCGCGACTGTTCTTTTCACGGATTCCCCCACCGCTTCGACCCCGGTTGCTGGGGCTGCACCCACTTTTACCTCTCTCTAGACTCCTCCGTCCCCTCTACTTGGGTCTCCTCCGAGCACCCCAGGGGCGAGGTTCCGAATCGGGAGTCCAGGACAGTCGGGGAACGTCGTGGAGACCCCCGCCCACCCTTTCCAGGCAGGTCCTGAACTCCAGGACCGCCTTTCCTGGGGTGAAAAAGCACCGCACTCTCTAAACGATTCCCTTACCCCGTCGAGAAGTGTTCCCTGAATGTGTATCTACGTCTGTGTGTATGTGTATTTGCGGCGGCCTTTGGGGAGCGAGCTTCGACGTCCAGCGGCAGTGGTTTAGAGTGGGCAGGAGCCCCGGTCTGCAGAACTGTCCTTGGTTCTTGCCAGCCCGCCCCTACCCCTCCCCAGCGGCTCTGCGCTCCCTGAAAGCGTTTCTCCCCTAAAGAGACAGAGTCCTGGGCGGGTCAGCTGTCACAGCTGAAAGCCCGTGAAAGCCGCCCCGCCCCAGAAGTTCAACAAAAGCTTATGCACCGCCTGTTCTACAGGCAACGCCTCCTGGTAGGTCAGACCCCACCTGACGGTGCTGCGCCTGAATTTCATCTGTTCCCCACCCCACCCGTAGCGAGGAGCTGAGAATTGCTTTCACCCTTTTGAAAGCATCCTGTAATTACCCCTGAGAAACTGGCTTCTTAACGTAGTCTGTTCTGCAACTCTCTGGTTTCGCTCCGAGTTTCGTGGCTCACTGGTGGAGTCTCCAGGAATCATGAAACATCCAATTAAATGTTCGGCCCTAAGGAACACTTTGGGTATGCAGCAAGTATTCCCCAATGCAACAGGCACTTGGCATTTGGGTTCACTCCCCTGGTCACAGTAGTGCCTGTTCGAGTTCCTTCTTGGTTTTGTCCAGCTGTTTGTGACCCCATGGACTGTAGCCTGTCAGGCTCCTCTGTCCATGGAATTTCCGAGGCAAAAATACTGGAGTAAGTTACCATTCCCTTCTCGAGGGGATCTTCCTGACCCAGGGGTCGAACCCACATCTCCTGCATGGGCAGGCAGATTCTTCACCGTTGAGCCACCTGGGAAGCCCACCCACCAGAAGAACCCCATGGCCATATTTCTCTAGGCTGCTGGGTCAGAACTTGGTCTCTTCTTTCAAAACAGTCATGGAGCAAAGGAGGCATCCTTTAAAATCTCTTCGATGATGTAAAGCTGATTCTCTTTCCCAGGAATTTTATGGGATGCGGCAAGGATAGGAAAAAGATTCAGATAAAGAAGTGTTGACACTTATCCTTAAAAATCTAGGAATGAAAACCACGGGGAAGAGCAAAGCATGAAATCAAAACTAACATTAGGATTTTCAAGGTAAGTTCTACTTTGGTAAGTTTTTAAGATACATTTTTAATAATACTTCTTTGGGCATTTTATAAAGAAAAGTATGCCGAAAAAAGAAAAAGATAATCCCACAGTAAAGAGAGCATTTAAACATTCAGCATTCTTTAAACTGAAATATAGTTGATGTATATGAGTGTTGTTTCAATACAGAAGTGATGGTTCTCTCTAGAGCCTACAGTATAGAACCGAAGCTGGCTGCCTCTCTATTGTTCAGTCTGTGCACTGTACAAAGCCAAGGAGGGCTGGATGGGGCTGGGGTCACGAGAGCTCAGGCCACCGGGCCTGGGGGCGCCATCTGCCCAGAGTGGGTCCCTTTTTAAATGACCTGTGCAAAGAGGGATTTTCTGGGGACTCACATGACGGTGCCTTACAGGCCAGCTGTACCCTTGGCACTAGATATTCCGCTAGAACAGCAGACAACTGAAATAATTACACTAACAGCAGAACATGAAGCTTTGGCTTAACCAACAAGGAAAAGATGAGTCTGGTCTCCTCTCCCTGAGTCCTGCCTGCTGGGCGCACCAGCAGGAATTCCCAGCGCCCGGCAGCCTGGGTGGGGCCGGGCGGGGGCCCTGCAGGTCAGGATTAGATGCAGGCAGAGCCACGTTGGGAGTGGCTTGGCCCAGTGCGGGCTTCACTTCCAGTTGATCTGTATAGCGTTTGACTCCTTAAAAAAAAAAAAGAAACGATGAAATCCAAGAGCCGCTTTCCCCCACTCCCTAACCCAAACTATGAAAACTGAAGTCATAGCATTAGAACAGGCTTGAAGGCAATGGTCCCGCCAGTCACGCTCTGTTCACGGAGAAATGCACAAGGTGGTTTTCCTTTGTGAAGCATGGCTCTTTATAACCAGATGAGGCAAGAACTCCTTTGAGCCAAAGAAAGGGACCTGGGTCGCAGGGCCCTGTGCCCACACTCAGGCAGCACTAAAGCAAGCTGACAGGGTGGCACATGTAACCAGGGTGTGTCTGTTTCACCTCTGCAGTTAGACGGCACTGTATGTATTCATTTAATTTCCATTACACCAGAGGCTACTTGAGGCTAAGGACTGTGTCTCCCAGCATCTAATCGGGTACCTTAGTCACAGGAGGTGCTTAAAGAACTGCTAAAAAGTGAGTGGAATATGCATCCAAGCTTTTCCTCTGAAATATCAGAAAACTTTGAGCTCCCCATGGAATTTTTCTTGAGAAAGTGCTTTTAACACAGAAGTATATCTTTCTGATTTCCCTAGGCTAAATGGAGAGATCCAGACATGTCATGGGGTTAGGAATATGTTTGAACATATCCTCTGGGTTCTGAACTCATCTACTGACAGTTGAACTTGTCACTGAGAACAGAGTATGAATATTTTGCTTATAGGCCTTTCCTGGAAGAAAGTAAAATTCTATAGTTTTGGCTATAATTGTACTAGATACATAGGTTTATTAGTGCTCAATTCTGGAAGTTGGTGATGGACAGGGAAACCTGGCGTCCATGGGGTCGCAGAATCGGACACAACTGAGCAACAGAACTGAACTGAGCTGAGTGCTCACTTCTACTACATTTTGAGGCTTCCTTTGTGGCTCAGCTGGTAAAGAATCCTCCTGCAATACAGGAGACCTGGGTTCGATCCCTGAGTTGGGAAGATCCCCTGGAGAAGGGAAAGGCTACCCACTCCAGTATTCTGGCCTGGAGAATTCCATGGACTGTATAGTCCATGGGGCTGCAAAGAGTCAGACACGACTGAGCGACTTTCACTTTTCATAAATGACTCTGCTGAGGGCTTTCCCTACTACATTTTTATGAGTTTATTAAAGTTTTTTTTTTTTTTCCCTAAGAGGACTTTGACAACAACAAATAGACCTCAGTGTGTATAATACTTGATATGTTCCCACACATTAACTCATACAATTCTCCCAGCAACCTGGCAGTGTGTGAATGTTGTTATCTAATAGTTTACAGAAGAGAGTAATACACTTAAAAAAGACAAACAAACAACTATGATCTGTTAGTGGGAGTACCAGGGTTGGAGGCCAACTTACCTGCTTCTAGGTGTGATATTCTTTTTTTAAACAATTATTCATATTTGGCTGTTCGCTGCTGCGCGAGGCTTCCTCTAGTTGTGGCGAGCAGGCCCGCCCTGCCTTGCAGTGCACGGGCTTCTCGTGGGGGTGGCTTCTCTTATCGTGACCACGGGCTCTAGACGCGTGGGCTTCAGAGGTGGCAGCATGCAGGCTCAGTATTTGTGACGCATGGGCTTAGTTGCCCCGTGGCATGTGGAATCTGCCCAGACCAGGGACTGAACTCTGTCCCCTGCATTCGCAGGTAGATTCTTGTCCACTGTACCACTAGGTTAGTCCCTACATGTGAATTTCTAATTCCTGGTTCCATGTTGGAATTGCCCGCTTCGGGAGTAAGCAGGTGGAGTGTTCGAACTTCTCACAATCATTTATTGACGTATCCTGCCTCAGGCCAAGAACATTTCAGATATTTATCTGCTTTACCAGCCCTTTGCAAAACTATAGGAATAAGATTTTAGCTCATGCCTAGCTTGGCCTGAAATGCAGTTCTATCATTAAAAAGACCAAACTGCAGGACAGGAAAGAATTACTACAGAAACTGTGGGGCTACTTCTGGCCTTTGGAAGTGAAATGACAGCTCTTCATGAGGAAAATGCACTTTCAGGGCCCTGAGTGCGGCTCCCTGCCCTGCGGTCTGGGGCACCGGTGATGCTGGTTAAGGTCTGTGAGCTGGAGACCTTCATGCTCGCAGCACGATTTCCTGTGCGGTACTGGGCAGGGGACTCTGCAGCCACTCTCTGCAGCCACTCTCTGCAGCCTTCGCTGCGCTGGTCTCCCGATGCCTTTGCTCTGTGTTGAGTTTGGCCTGAAATCTTTGCACAGAACGCATCACCATGTTCCTTGCAGGGTTTGCCTTGGTGTATAAAGCCCCTGGGGTCTCCTGACCACCCACACACTTGCACTGCATTGTTTGAGACAAGCTTGAGGAGCTCTCCAACCATTTTTGGTCTCCTTTCTTGCATTTTCATTTTGGTTGGGGACACAGCTGCTGGTGGGGATTTCCTGCCAGTAGGAGAGGAGAGATGGGGGTGATCACAGCTCCTCCCTCTTGGCAGGCACCCCTCCTCCAGCCGGAGCCCCAGGTATGGGGCAGTCATCACGGAGCTCGGAGGAAAGAGGGGATCAAGCCCATTCCATTCCTGTGAGAGCTCTTCTCGGGGAAAGGATGCATCCTGAGATTTGGCCTTGGACTCCTACCCCAGGGCTCTTAGGAAAGGGTGATGTGCCAGAATACTTCCTTTTTGGCACATGATGAGCTGCGCTGCGTAGAGCGTGCTGAGAGAGTAAGCCGTGCCTGGAGTCGTCTGCAGCTCCAGCTGCTCAGCCAGCGTGGAGCTGCATCCTGTTGGTGGGTCTCGGTCACCAGCAGGTGAAAGGAGAAGGCCGTTGGCTCTGGGGGACCCGAGTCCCTGAAGTCAGGAGAGCTCAAAGCCTCAGCTGCTGCTGCTATGCCAAATACACGTCCTGAAAATACCGATGGTTCTGGAATCAGGGTCTTCTCAGCAGGTTATTGGGTGTCAGCCTATGAGAAACCGTGGTGTCGTCCATCACCCCGTTCCCCTCCCGCGCCGTGAACCTTGGCTCTCCAAGAGTCGATGACAGACAGGGGTGGCCTCGTGAGAGAAAAGACCGCGTGATTGCATCCAGGCGGATGTACGCCCCGAGCCCGCGGCCCAGACAGCGTCTCCCAGCCTTAACCCCCTCAGACAGCTTTCAGCTCCTTGGCGCAGCGGGCTAGATGCCGGAGGAATTCAAGAGGAGGAGACACTGCTCTTCCCAGTCAGAGAGAAGCAGGTCTGTGAGACGCGCATGTACTGCGCTCAGACACTGGCAGGTGGAGCCAGGGGAGGGGCGTCGGGTGAGACCCTGAGGGGCTGTCCTGGAGGGCAGTCTAGACGGCTGGGCAGGTGCCACCAGCAGTGAGGGGGTCTCGGGGCTCCAGGGGGAGGACTCGGAGGTGCAGACGAGGGGAGCAGGGGCCCTGTGTCAGAGGGCACAGGGCGGCCCAGCACAGAGCCATCCGGGGGCCCGGGACCCAGAGCGTGGCAGTCGGCTTCCTTGTCCAAAAAGACAGCTCTCAGCTCCGGGCGGTGGGGCTGGATGCAGCTGTGGGGGCGGATGGGCCATCGTGCTGGAAGCCTGGCTGAGGGGTCTGAAGGGCCCACTGAGGCCTGAGTGAGCGGAGACTGGAAGCAAGGTGCCCTCCCCCAGCTAAGGGAGCGTGAAGATAACCCTCAGCCCAAATTAACTGCATGGAAGCCTGAGAGATTTAGCTTTCCCAGTGATGAGTATTCCCCTGCTTCTCATGAACTAGCCAAAAGAAAATTAAATCACATTCGACAAATATCTTGAGTTTTCGTGCCATTCAAGTATGTGCTCACAAACCTCACTAAAAACTAATTCACTCAGCACCACATGTCCTCAGGGGACTGCAAGCTAAAACAACAGTGAGATACCACTGCACACCTATGAGAATGGCCAAAATCCGAACCAGACAAAGCCCAGTGCCAGTGAGGATGCGGGGCAATGGGAGCGCTCATGCCTTGCTGGCAGGGACACAAAGCGGCTCCATCCACTCGCATGGCAGTTCGGCAGTTCAGCTTCTTACAAGAGTAAACATATTCTGACCATATGACCCAGCAGTCGCACTTCTTGGTATCTACCCAAAGGATTTGTTTCCACACAGAAATCTGCACGTGGATGTTTATGGCAGCTTTATTCTTGGTGGCCAACACTTAGAAGCAACCAGTATATGAAAGGATAAATAAACTGAAACGTACATAATTCCCAATTGGAAACAAAATTTTGTGTGGTAAAATATATGTAACATTAAAATTTACCATCTTAATGGTTTAAAGGTTTTTGAGTGTTTAGTTCAGTGGCCTTAACGACATTCATTTTCTTGTGCAAATAATACCACTATCCATCTCCAGAACTTTTTATTTTCCTTAACTGAAGCTCTGTCCCCATTAAACAACAAAATACCATCCCTCCCTGTCCCCAGCCCCTGGCAACCACTGTTCTGCATTCTGTCTCTAAGAGTTTGACTACTCCAGGTGCCCTATAGATGGACTGCTGGAGCATCTTTCCTTTGGTGCCTGGCGAATTTCGCCGAGTGTAATGTCTTCAGGGATCATCCAAGCTGCGGCAGGTGTAACGACTGAGTCATGTTCTATTGGATGGCTAGACCACATTTTGCTTGTCCATTCATCTCTCCACAGACACCTGGACTGATTCCACGAATCAGCGGCTGTCTCAAATAATACTGCTGTGAACACGGGTGGACGAACGTCTGTGTGAGTCCCCGCTAAAATGCATGATTGCTAATAATGGAAAACATCAAATGACAGTGAAAGTGAGCCTGCTGATGAAGCACGGTGGCTTCTGTGAAACCAGAAAACGGATTCTCTCCAAAGCACAGTTTAGGGCTGTTCTGATTGCAGCTAACAGATACCAGCAATGTTTTTTCTTAAGTTACAAAAACTATGTTTCACATGCTTGCCAAGGTACAGGATTACTCAGAAAGAAAATCTCATACACCAAATGCCGGTTGATGCAAACAGTTGAGTGACTCCAGCCAGAGGGGGAGGAAAGCTGTCTTTCATCACACAGACCAGTCAGCTCACCTTGTTCCCTCACCAGCGGCTTCCACAGCATCCTGGCTCCCTGTTCAGTCCCACGTCAAGGTCATCTCGCTCTCTCAGGTCATTTTCTTCCCTTATTCACTCGCTCCTTCCGCCAAGGGCACTTACCCTTTTGCTTTTCCAGGTCTCGGTTTCAATGGGGAAGATCTAGGCTCTGAGACTCGCCCGCCCCTCACATCACAGTGGCCTCAGATTGTAAATTCCAAGAAGGAAGGGGAGGCACTGGTCTTCTTTACTGTGAGCTGGGAAGTTCCTGTCTCTGTCTTGGCCGGTGGACGGTGGACGTAGTGAAGGCGTCCAGGGTGGGGCGGTCTCAAGTCCTGGCCCCACGCTTTTGTTGCTTCCGCATCCCCTCACCATCTCCTCACCATAATGAATGGGCTTGTCCTGTTCAGAGCAATCAGCAAGCTGATTTCCTGGTCTTTTTTTCCCCATAACATGGTGTTTTCAATGCTTCTGGCTCCTGACGGTTGTCTGGCAGTTCTCAGAGCTTAGTCAGTTTCGGTGCTAAAACAATAACCTGTTTTCTAAGTAGTAAAGAGTCTTTCATCCTGTTCAACATGGCAGTCCAGAGGTCATCCACAGATGCCCTCCTTTCTTGGCTCAGGTCAGCCTTGGTCCAGAACATCTGCGCTGAGAAGGGGGTGCAATCCCTTTACTGTGTATTTCTTAGCCTCCCTCTCCCCACAACTTGCAAATAAAGATGATTTGCTTTCTTCCCTTCCAATCCTGTCTTCTATTTTTTGATCTTCCTGTCGATGTTGTTGAGAAGTAGTAGTAATAAGCATCCGTGTCTTGGGTTCACTCCGTTGTGTCCAATTCTTTGTCACCCACCGACTAGACCCCCAGGCTCCTCTGTCCACGGGATTCTCTAGGCAACAATTCTGGAGTTAGTAGCCATTTCCTATTCCAATCCATGTCTGACTCCTACATTATTTCTTTCCCTGTGAATAAATCAAATTTGTATAACTGAAGAAAATGGATAACTGGTCTTGGGCACTTTAAGGAATTCTGCTATAATGAGGACTTGGAAAATACTTATCATTGAAAGTACATGGGAATAATCATCGGTGCACGTTCCAACTGATCTTAGCTTCTACTGTTCGATTTTTAAACCAACATACAGTGGAACTGACTTTTACGTGGGTGTGTGTAACAGTCTGGGAACTTTCACACGTGTGTGGAGTCATGTAACTTGGTATGTGGAATAGTTCCACCACCCAACAACCCCCTCATGGCACACATCCCCTCCCTCCTCCCCTGGGAATTGCTGAACTTTATCCTTTCGCTCCAAAATCACTGCAGATAGCGATTGCAGCCATGAAATTAAAAGATGCTTGCTCCTTGGAAGGAAAGTTATGACCAATCTAGACAGCATATTAAAAAGCAGAGACATTACTTTGCCAACAAAGGTCCATCTAGTCAAGGCTATGGTTTTTCCAGTGATCATGTATGGATGTGAGAGTTGGACTGTGAAGAAAGCTGAGTGCCGAAGAATTGATGCTTTCGAACTGTGGTGTTGGAGAAGACTCTTGAGAGTCCCTTGGACTGCAAGGAGATCCAACCAGTCCATCCTAAAGTAGATCAGTCCTGGGTGTTCATTGGAGGGACTGATGTTGAAGCTGAAACTCCAATCCTTTGGCCACCTGATACGAAGAGCTGACTCATTTGAAAAGACCCTGATACTGGGAAAGATTGAGGGCAGGAAGAGAAGGGGACGACAGAGGAGGGGATGGTTGGATGGCATCACGGGCTCAATGGACATGGGTTTGGGTAAACTCTGGGAGTTGGTGATGGACAGGGAGGCCTGGCGTGCTGCCATTCATGGGGTCACAAAGAGTCGGACACGACTGAGCGACTGAACTGAACTGAACTGATCTTTTGAGACAGTCTTAGAGGTGGAACCGTGGGTTTATGAGACTAGCTTCTCCCATGCAGCATAATGCTTTCGAGGTTCATACAAGGAGTTGCTTGTATCAGTAATTTGTTCTTTTTGTTGTTGTTGTTCAACCTCATGGGGACTGAATGGATGAGCCATCTTGGCTCATCTTTCATGCTGGTGTTTATTTTATATTAAGTTTTTTATTACTTATTTATTTTTGGCTGTGCTGGGTCTTCACTGCCGTGTGGGCTCATCTCTCGTTTTGGCCATTGGGGGCTATGTCTAGTGGCTGTGCGTCGACTTCTCAGTGACGGTGAGAAGCGATGGCTTCTCTTGCTGTGGAGCACGGGCTCCAGCGTGCTCAGACTTGGGCTCAGCAGTTGCAGTTCCTGGGAATCCCAGGCGGATTCCTCACCCCTGAGTCACCAGGAAGCCCAGTAAGTTACTCCTGTATATTATATTATTAAGTCCTATTCTAGTGTGTGGATATAGCAGTGCTTATCTGTCCACCTGTGGAAGAAGATCTGAGTTGTTTCCCAGTTTGGGGTGAATATGAATAGACCTGCTGTAAATAGTCATGTCCAGGATTTTGTGTGAATGTGCATTTTATTTCTCCAGGAAAGTCATACCTAGGATTGGGATTGCTTAACTTTATAAAGTGAAGTGAAAGTCACTCAGTGGTGTCCAACTCTTTGCGACTCCATGGACTGTACGGACCATGGAATTCTCCAGGCCAGAGTACTGGAGTGGGTAGCCTTTTCCTTCTCCAGTAACTTTATAAGAAACTGTCCAAATCGTCTCCTGAGGTGGCTGCACCATTTCGCATCTCCGCCAGCAGTGCCGAGAGTTCTAGGGGCTCTGCATCCCCGCTCAGACCTGCTGTGGTAAGGATTCCCGTATTCCAGCCATTGTAGAGGGAACAAGTCCCCTGGCCTCTGGGAGTTTACAGTCTGAGATGACCTTGCTGTGAAGAGGCCTGCAAGGCTTGTAGACAACGCACAAGGCCTTGGTTTGCATGTCCCTACTATCTCGCGATGTCAAGCATGTTTTTCTGTGCTTATTTGCTGTCTGTAGATCCTCTTTAGGAACGTGTCTGCTCAGAGTCTTTTCCTAATTTTTAGAATTTTCTGACTATTGAAGTTGAGGGTTCCTTATGTATTCTGGATAAAAGTTCTTTAACAGATATGTGGCAGGTATTTTCCCGCAGTGAGGAGCTGGTCTCTCCTTCTCCTAACAGCCGATTTCAGTCTTGCAGTTAATTTTTTAATAAAGCCTTGGGATAAGGTCCCTTTTCTGCATGTGGACGTCCGATTGTTCTAACACTGGTTTTTGGAAAAGACTATCTTTGTTCCATTGATAAACTGCAGTTTTGCCATTGTCAGAAATTAACGTGACTGTATTTATGTGGGTCTAATTCTAGACTCATGCGAAGAGTTGACTCATTGGAAAAGACTCTGATGCTGGGAGGGATTGGGGGCAGGAGGAGAAGGGGACGACAGAGGATGAGATGGCTGGATGGCATCACGGACTTGATGGACGTGAGTCTGAGTGAACTCTGGGAGTTGGTGATGGACAGGGAGGCCTGCTGTGCTGCGATTCATGGGGTTGCAAAGAGTCGGACACGACTCAGCGACTGAACTGAACTGAACTCTAGACTCTGTTCTCTTCCATTGATTTATGTGCTTTTCCCTGTGCTGATATACACCAATATGATTTATTACTGTTGTCTTTACGGTAAGTCATAAAGTTGAGAAATGTGATTCCTCCAATTTTCTTCTTTTTCAAAACTGACTTTTCTAATTCTTTTGTCTGTCTATATAAATTTTGAAATTAGATTGTCTATATCCACAAAATAATCCTTCTGGGGTCTTGCTTGGAATTGCATTAAATCTGAAGACGGTTTTGGGAAGATCTGACACCTATACTATTTTCAGTCTTCCAATCCATGTACATAATGCATTTCATCGTTTATTTGGTATTCTATGATTTCTTTCATCACATGTTCAGTTTGCAGCCTACAGATTCTGTATTTTCAGCACACACATCCTGTTGTTTCTGACTTTGTTGTTTCTGCCTTTAAAAGGAATAATTCCATTAGTTTCCCGTTTATAATGACTTATGTTGTAAGGGTTTTTTTCAAGATTATGTTTTGTCTGGTGGGTGTTCGTTGCTGCACGGGGCGGCTTCTCCAGTTGTGGCGAGCGCGGGCTTCTCTCTGCAGCAGCTCCTCTTGCTGTGGAGCACAGGCTCCAGGCTCATGGGCTCAGGAGCTGTGAGGCACCGGTTTAGTTGCTCCACAGCACGTGGGATCTTCCTGGACCACGGATCGAACCGGTGTCCCTTGCTTTGCAAGACAGGTTCTTAACCACTGGACCACCATGGAAGCCCCTGTTGTATGTTTTTATACATATTCTTTATCAGGTTAAGGTGCCTTTTTATCATGAATGGATGTTGAATTTTATCATGCTCTTTTTCTGCATCTGTTGATATGATCATATATGGTTTTATATATATGTATATATAGCTATATATATATAACCACTTATGATCTGATCATTTGATCTCTTGTAATAAACCAAATGTATAGATATGAAAATATTAAAGAGCCTTTGAATTCATTTGACTCCAACTTGATCATAGCATGTTATCTTTTTTCCTGTGCAGTTAGATTCAGTTAATATTTTATTAGAACTCATCCATATTAATGAGTAAAATAAGGCTCTAATTTCTCTTTTGCATGCTATTTTTATCTGGTGTTGGTAACAAAATTATACTGGCCTCCTAGAATGATTTGGAGAGCACTTCTTCTGGGAGAGCGTCTATAAGATTGGAATGATCTGTTTCTTGAAAATTTGGCAGAATTTTTTGGATCTGCCAAAAAATTTTTGTATTCTCTTGGGGAAATTTTTTAATTACTCCTACTTTTCTATAATGGCTTTAGCATTATTTGAGCTTTCTATTTTTCTTGCCACATGTTGTAAATTTCTTTAGTTTCTAATAGCTCCTCAGTTCAGTCTTGTCCTCTTCTTCATTTACAATATATTTATTCACTATTACTTTTCTTTTTCTTTAAGGAATCCACCAGAAGTTTTAAATGACCAATGTTTGGCTTGATCTCCCTTCTTATTGCTTATGGTGATATATGGTTTTTCTTTTTTTCGCTTCCTTTTTAGATTTTTGGGGGTTCTCTTGTTCTTTTCTTGATGTCTATCTTTTTTTCAATTGATCTATAGATAATTTTTCCTAATGTCTTAAGTCTGAAACTTAGTTCACTGATTTTCTACTTTCTTCTTTTTGAAAGATGCAAGTGTTTCAGGCAATAAATATTTGTATAAATTCATATTATAACATACGTATAAAGGCTCTGAAGTATCTTGTTCATTCTACCCACAACCTTGCTTGGATAAATCCCACTCAGTCATGTTATGTAATTCTTTTTACATATTGCTAGATTTAGCTGGCTAGCATTTCGAGGGTTCTTGTGTTAAGATGCCTTATGGTATCATAAGGTATATTGGTCTGTAGTTTCCTTTTCTTGTGATCTTTGGTTTTGGTGTCAAGATAATACCGGCTTATGATACTGGAAGTACTTCCTCCTCTTCTGTTTTTTTGCAAGAGCTATGAAGTGTTGGTATTCATTTGTCTTTTAACACATGGTTGAAATCACCAGTGAAACCAACTTGGGCTTGTCTTTGTGGGAAGTTTTTAAATCACTAATTCAATCTCTTTACTTTTTATCGGCATATTCAGATCTTCTGTTTCTTCTAGGGTCATTTGCAGCGGCTTCTAGCAGCCTACCTAGGAGTTTGTCCATTTAATTTAGGGAGTCTGATCTGTTTGCGTATGGTTGTTCATAGCATCCTCTGCAGTCCTTTTTATTTCTGTAGAGTTGGCAGCGGTGTCCCCTCTTTCATTCCCAACGTTAATCGTCTACGTCATCTCTTTCTATCTTGGTCAGTCTAACTAAAGGTTGTTGATTCTACTGGTCTTTCCAAAGAACCAGCTTTTGGTTTCGTTGATTTTCTCTGTTGTTATCCTATTCTTTATTTCATTTATTATACTCTAACCTCTAATTAGGGGCTTCCCTGGTGGCTCAGATGGTAAAGCATCTGAACGCAATGCGGGAGACCCGGAGTTCGATCCCTAGGTTGGGAAGATACCCTGGAGAAGGAAATGGCAACCCACTCCAGTATTCTTGCCTGGAAAATCCCATGGACAGAGGACCCTGGTATGCTGCAGTTCATGGAGTCGCAAAGAGTTAGACACGACTGAGCAACTTCATTCATTCATTCAACCTCTAATTGCTTTCTTTCTTCTGCTTGATTTGGATTTTGTTTGCTTTTCTTATTCTTATTTCTTAACGTAGAAGATTAGGTTATTCATTAGAGATCTTTTTTCTTTTTTAATATAGACATTTGCATCTATACATTTCACTCCTTCTATTGCTTTATTTCAGTGCTTAAGTTGCAGCCTGTAAGTCTTGGCATGTTGTGGTTTTGTTCCAATTCATCTCAGAGTGTTTTATAACTCTCTTCTGACTCCTTCTTTGATTAATAAGAAGTGCGTTGTTTAGTTTCCACATATTTGTGACTTCCCCAAATTGTCTTCTCTTCTTGATTTCTCATTTCACCCCATTGTGGAAGAAAGGTGAGAACCGTGGCTCAGGTTGTGCACTGCACGACCCCTTGGGGTGGCTTTCACACATACATGGCAGCCATGGGAGGAAGAGGGCTCCCTGGATGAGGGCAGGTGTCATCTGACATTGGGGCCATCTCCGGGGGCTGGTCTCTGACCCACGATTTCCTCCGTTGTCTGAGACTCCATCTGGCACTCACACTCCATCCTCTGCCCTCACCTGGAAGCTCTTCCTTCTCTCCTGCCCATGGAGAAGCAAGTCTACCTGGCCTGGTTCTTGGCCTGCTCCCCATCGGTGCTCAGAACACATCCACACTCAGCACCCTCCGTCCCCTGCCCTGTGCCCCCACCTGCTCCAAATCCTCCTGGATCCACAGCTCCCAAGGAAGAAGAGCCTTCCCTAGGGATCTCAGCAAGGAGGAGGAGGATGAGACCATCTCGGCTACCTCCCCGCCATCACCCTCCCCAAGAGGACAGAACCCCCACTCCCTCCCAACATCCTCTCCTGACGACACAGCCACACCAGGTAAGCTAGCCTCGATCCTATCAGTGGCCCTCAAGCTGGGAGCCTGGGGGCTTTGGGAGTCTTGGGGCTCCCATCCCAGCCCCTACCTGCTGTGTGAGGACTGCCCTCCCGGGAGCCCGTAAGGAGACAGCTGTGTTTTCTAAGGTTTCCCAGGGGATGTTCCATAGGCTGAGATAGTTCTTAAGGATAATCAAGAGGCCAAGCTAAACACAGTAGTGGAACTGTGGGTATATGTGGCTTCTTCCTTTTTATTTTCTGTAAAATTAAGTAGAGTGAGAAGAAAATGAGTTTTTTTAAAAACAGACAGGACAATTTGAGTCAGGAGGAGCTGGCAGATGCCTCCGGAATGAAGCCCACGTGTCGTCCAAGTGGGGATTCAAGGCAGCAGCTGGGATCCAGGCTGGGGGCCCGAACATGTTGGCTGGTGGGTCTGGGCAGCTCTGTTGTCAGTCCTTCGCCCAGCCTGGACCCAGTTTTGTCTTAGAATTTAGGCGATCTCTTTAGGAAAAGGAACACAAAACTGTGAATAAAAACTTAGCACACAGTGGATACTTATTTATTTAGCAGGGGCCTGTGGGAGAGGAGCCCTGGGCTTTGCATGTCATTAACTCCAAGGGGATTATCTTCTCTGGTTTGGCCTGGACGTCCCATCACGGCTCTGCTGGTGGCAGCCAGCCAGGCATGGGCACGGGGTCCAGCCTGGGCTGCCTCCTCACAGTGATACCTGCGGGGTGGCCTTAGCCCTCTGGGGAGGGACTGAGGTGTTCTGTGTTCACTGGGTTCTAGAAAGCGGGCAGCAAGAGGCTTATCTTCCAGGAGCTCCTGGGGCTGCTCCCAGTACAGGTGAGGGATGTGAGGAGGAGCTGAGGGCCCCGCTGGACAGATGCCCCCATCTGAGACAAAGCTCTGCCCTGGGCATCATTCATCCTGCAAGTCTGGGCTCCAGCAGTGCGTGCAGGCCCAGGGGGTGGGTGGGTGTCCTGCCTGGACACCGCAGCCACTGCAAGCTCTGCTCTGTGCTTTTCTGCCTCCATGCCTCCTCTCCACTAGACTGTCCCTTTCCGCCTGCTTTCTTCTGCTTTCTATTTCTCTTCTTCCTTCTGGAGGTGCCAGTGGGGGTCAGAGACTGCTCGAGACCAGGACTGTCCGGGTGTCTGTGGGATGACTTGGTGCATGGAGGCCTGGTAGGGTGGTGTTGGGGGGCCACGGGTCACGGGAGCAGCGGCGGCTTCCTGGAGAAGGGGACCTGCCAGTGGGGGTGTCCAGCCTGCGCGCAGCCCGTGATGATGAAATGTACGCTCACTGGCTGGAGTCTTGTCCCCCCAAACTCACGTCCGCCTGGACCCTCTGAGCAGGGCCTTCCTTGGGAACATGGCTTTTGCAGGTATAATTAATGAAGATGAGGTCTTAACTTGGGGGGGGGGGCCCTAAATCGGTGACTGGGGTCCAGATGAGGAGAGGAGAGGCCATGGTGGGGGCCGGCAGAGGTAGACCCTGGAGTCTGCAGCTCCAAGCCAGGGCCCCCAGGGGCTACCATAGCGGCAGGGGCAGGAGGGGTCCTCCCCACGGCCTTCAAAGAGATCACGTCCCTGCCAAGTCCTTGATGCCTTGGTCCTCCACTTCTCGCCTCCAGAACTGGGAGAGGACCCATTTCTGCTGTCTGTTAAGTGCCCTATTTGCTGCAGCAGCCCCAGAACCTAACAGGCGTGTATGTATAAGCCACTTTGAGAAACAGTCTCGGGGTGGCCGAGTACCTATGCAGCAGTGTGAGAGGAAAAGCCCCACCTGTGTCGGTGCCTGAAGCTCAGTGACACGGCGTGTGTCCCCGTCAGAGGTAAGACCTGAGAGCCCGTGAGCCCAGGAGACGCGTGCATGACTTACTCCAGCTAAAACCCTGTTCTGCCCAAGCAGCCGTCTGACATCTGCCTGCTGGCACCGGAGGAAGCAAATGTCTGAACGTGAGCAGAAATGTCTGTCACGTAGCTGGAAGTTTCTCCGTACATTTGGTTATTTTGCTTTTCCCAAGAAAGAAACAGAATTTCAGTCTGTGTTTGCAGAGTTTGTGCAGTAGATACAGAGAACTGTTTAGCAGGCTTCACCTCTCCCCCATCATCTATTCTTCCAGCTTTGGACAAACTGCAGTTGTCCAAAACACGCAGAATTCTTGGTATTTGCTAGAACATTAGATCAGAGTTCTTGATATTTACTGGAACATTCAACTTCCCTTTGCTTGTCTAGGGGCTTTAAAACTGCTTATATTCTGAAACAGGATAGGTTTTGTTGCTTTGGTTCCCTTCTCACTTAAAAAATAAGCTGGGAAAATAGCCTCAAACTGCCAATGGTAAATGGAGAATCAGTCTAATAAAACAAAAAAAAAAAGGGAAAATGGAAACCCTTATCACCTCACTGCACTTACTTAGAAACAGGTGAAAATGTAACAGATCATGGACCGCAAGATAGAACCTGTATTTAGAGAACTGTTTCAGCAGAAATCTACTGTGAATTATTGATAAATGGGTATACTTTCTGGTGAGCAAACATGTTTCTATCATGCTTAATACTCTTTATTTTAAATCTGAAGTTACAACAAGTGTTGTATGCTTTTAATTAGACTCAGCATCTGGATCCTTTCTAGGTAATCAGTGCAAGATGGGGAGTGCTGGAGCAGGCTTAAACATTAAAAAGTTTTTTCTTGATTAATTAGTAAATGTAACCCTTAAATATTTGGGTTCTTTAAAACTATGATTCAGAAGTCCATACTAGTCTTCTTTCAGCCAAGAGAGATGATATAAACCCAGAAGACTCATCACCAGTTCACAGGTGAGTCCTGACAATTTGTCATCGTATCAGTGACGACAAATCTCAATTAGCATTATTAGTGGCAACTCTCTGAAGTCAGTTTGAAATTGCCACAGTGGTGTGGAAATTGACACACCTGGAGTGGGATAGAGGCAAAAGACTAAAACGAGAAATATACCGTCTTTACTGAGGTTAGTGTCGTAATAAAGGTAGAGGTGTAAATAGAGCCCAGGCAGGTAAATTTGATGAGCAGTCCTCCCCATTCCTTTTCCAGACCTTTACACCCTGACCTGCTGTGGCCCGGAGACCCCGAGTCTCTAAGCTCATCCCTGTGCTGGCGTGTGGGGCTGGCAGGTGGGGCTGGCGGGTGGGGCTGGCGGGTGCTGCTTATGTGTACGTATCAGTCTCTCAGTCGTGTCCGACTCTTTGCAACCATGGACTATATCCCGCCAGGCTCCTCTGTCCATGGAATTCTTAAGGCAAGAATACTGGAGTGGGTTACCATTCCCTTTTCCAGGAGACCTTCCTGACCCAGGGATGGAACCCCGGGTCTCTTGCAGGCAGATTGTTTACCAGTTGTGCCACCAGGGAGGCCTGGTGCTGCTTAGAGTTCCCCTTTTGGACCTCCAAGTGTTTTCAAGAATTTCCTTCCATGTGGTGGACCACAATGACTTCAATTTTCTTTTTTCTTCTCCAGATATCTACTTACAAATGCTGGGCCATTGTTTCTCTCTACTGGATAAGAAGTTAATGTTTTTCTCTGAAGTATAAAAAAGTGAACGACTTTGTGAAGTTTGTACTTAAAAAGTGCCAAATGGAAACTGAAATGCTTTTTGAATTGTTTCCACGTCTAGGCTGTTGGGATTAATGCCGCAGCGAACATGTGAGTACAAATATCTTTGCAAGATCCTGATTTCAGTTCTTTTGAATAAAATACCCAGTAGTGAGCTTGCTGGATCATATGGTAACTCTACTTTTAATTTTGAAACAAGCTAAATGTTCAGTGACAGATGAACATATAAAGAAAAAAATATATATATATATATATACACCACATATTTGTACTCACATGTTCGCTATATATGAATATTTAGTCACTAAGTCATGTCTGACTCTTTGCAACTGTGTGGACTGTAGCCCACCAGGCTTCTCTGTCCATGGAATTCTCCAGGCAAGAATACTGGAGTGGGTTGCCATGCTCTCTTCCAGGAGATTTTCCCAACTGAGGGATTGGACCCACATGTCCTGCATTAGCAGGCAGGTTCTTTACCACTGAGCCACCAGGGAAACCCATAAGGGAATATTATGCAGCCATTAAAAAGCAAGGAATGTTTTTTATGTACACAACAAAGGATGAACCTTGAGGACATTATGCTAAGTGAAAGAAGCCAGACGCAGGACAAATGCTACGTGATTCCACTTACCTGCGGCATCTAAAATAGTCAGACCCATAGAGAGCAGATGGGTGTCAGGCAGGGGCTGGGGAGGGGGAAGTATGGCGCTATAATTCAGGGGGTGTGAGATTTCAGTTGTGCAAGATTAATCAGCCCTAGACGTCAACGTGGTACCTATTTGTGTTCTTACAAATCTGTCCAGAGATTAGACTTCGTGTTAAATGTTCTTACAAGTGAAAAAGGAACTTTTTGGAAATTCTGGCAGTTAACTTTTTTGTATATTAAGAGTCATACTTTAAAAAAAAACAAAGGTGAAGTCCTGGATTCCATTGTCTTTCAGGGTTTCAATAAGAATCAAGGTGATACTATCATTACTGTAGACAGAAAAATCCCTTCTCTTTGTCAAGCTAAGCAACCCCCCACCCCCACCAGTGTAGTCATTATAAAGGCTGAATGAAAATAAGCAGAAAGGCAGCAGGACACAGAGGGGAAAAAAACGCCTCCATGTCTACTCTGAGGAGCAGACATCCAATCAAGAATGGAACTGTGCTTTGTGAGTGTGTATTACATGCTTTGGAAATAGCGCTTCTAAATGAATGCTTATGTACTTTTCCTAGATTTAATTAATGCAAGACCTGAAGGGATATTACTACCATTGAGGTTTAGACTAAACCTGGAGATTTCATTCAAGGATTCCTGATAATGTAAAACCATTTGGAGACTCTTTAAATAGACGTCACATACCAAGCTGGTAACAATTCATAGCATCTGAAAATCTGTAAAAGAATTGAGGAGGAGGCTTTTTTCCCCTTCTGTCCAAGGACCATGTGTATGGCAGAAATTTTGGTTTGTGTTGAAATTTTGTTGGAGGGTGAAGCGGGGGTGGAGGGAGTCATACTTTTTAATTTTTTTTACTTTGGATGCAGTTTCCAAGGCATTCGATTGCCTGTGGAGATTTGTAACTTTTAAAAGTAGGATTTTATACATTTACTCAGAGGCCTAGCCTCAGATGATGAGTAAGACTGAGTATTCAGTGCTCTGCATGTATAATTTAGTGTGTGTATAATTTTGCTGCTGATGCAGGGTATCTGAGGGGAGGGACAGCATTGTGACTTTCCTTCCAGGTCACTCCACCTGTAAGATACACCTGTTCAAGAGGACCATCCGAGGCAGGGAAGGACAGATCCAAAGGAAGAATAGCTTTACTCGTCCATCCCTCTGTCCACTCACTCTCCTTGTTTAGTGAGCACCTGCTGCGTGCCAGGCACTAGACTAATTCGGGACTTGCGGCCCACGTTCAGTGTTCTCGGTTATAGCTTTGTGTGCTTATGACACAACTGTGATTTTCAGAACACTCCTTCCAAAAGTGTTACAACATGAAGATCTGTGTGGCAATTGAGATCATCAACAAAACCATCTCTCTGAAAAGACAAGCGTTAAAAAAGAAAACTCAGGGCTTCCCTGGTGGCTCAGTGGTAAAGAATCTGCCTGCCAATGCAGGAGACACAGGTATGATCCCTGATCTGGAGAGATCCCACATGCCAAGGAACAACTAAGCCCATGGGCCGCAACTACTGAGCCTGTGCTCTGAAGCCCGCGAGCTGGAACTTCTGAAGCCCATGTGCCCTAGAGCCTGCACTCTGCAGCAGGAGAAGCCACCATGATGAGGAGCCTGCGCGTCTCCACTAGAGAGCAGCCTTTACTCACCTCAGCTGGAGGAAAGGCCACGCACCGAGGAAGACCCGGCACAGCCAGAAAGTAAGTTAGATCATTTAAAAGAAAACAGAAGATTCAGCCCTAAACTGACACACCGACAGCCGAACTCGGTCTCCAGTGAGAACCACGTGGCTCAGAAAACCTTCCAGAAAGCAGAGGAGACTGCCCTGAATATCTCTGTACATGACAGCAAGAGGCAGGAGCCAGAACCTTGGCGTCTAAATGTAAACGTGGCACATGGGCACGCATTCCAGTTCCCCACAGTGATTTTATTGTAGAAAGCTCATAAATACTAGTGGCAACAGCAGAGCCTTACATCTTGAAGCTCTTTCAAGCTCTTTGACCTTGAAAATCTTTGGCATAGTCAACGTAGATTTCATTGGGTTAGAAGAGCAAATGGCAGGGGTTTTATGAATTCATTAAAATGACATTCTTAAATATACTTGTAGTTAAGGTGTCATATCCTTGCAGACCAGAGAGCCGGAAACGCTGATTTTAAAAGTGAAGACCAGGCCTAGCCACTGCTGCTGCTGTTGTAGTCGTTGTTTATTTTGGCCTGGAGTCACCAGAGAAATTGGAGTTTCCTTCAAAGCAGTGACTTAAAAGCTCTCGTTTCCACCTCTGCTCACACCTCTCTACCCAGGTTGGCACCTCTAGATTCTTGGATGAAAGTGCCTTCCTGAAAACCATTAAGTCAGGAAGTTGGTGCTAAGTCAGGGAGAGCTTTTTTCTTGAAGGGAAGGGCAGTTCTGTGTCTTCAGATGCAGAGATGGCATCCTGACCTGACCGCACATGGGATGGAAACTGCTGCCACTTCTGATGGCATCACCAGAGAGCTGGAGCAAACTGCCCCAGAGTTCCACCGGCTGAAAGGTTCTCCTGTTCCGTGCCTGTGCACTGGGAGCAGGACGGGCTGGCTGGGCCCGTGGTCATGCCCCGTCCACGGTCCGGGGCAGATCTCAGGCCCCTGAGGCACAGAGCGCCCCGCTGAGCTGTGACGTCATCCCCTTGGCCAGGGTGGGGTTGCACCCGGTGGGGTGCACCTCCCGGAAGCAGCCATTAGCACGCGGGCTGCTGGCCTGGAGAAAACCTGGCTGGGCCTTCTTCCTGGCAGAAGAATTGACTCCTCGTGGTGGCTTGCTAAACCGATCAAATGCTGTCTTTTGAGAAATTTTAACTTGAGACAAAGGAAGTGAATTCTCAGAGTCCAAGTAGAAAGTGGAAGCAGACTCACCCAGAGCAGGAACCAAAGGCGCGAGTGCTGTGGCTCTGGGGTAACCGCTGGGCCCTCAGGGTGGATACCAGCATCCAGGGGCCGTGGCTGTGCGAGGCACCAAGCTGACTGTGGGCAGCCCCCTCTACAAAGCCCCTTCCATCTTAGCATCTGCTTGTTCTCCCTCCCCCTCGAGCTAAAGGCCTAACCCGGGGCTCAGAAGACACACCAGGCATGGCCCTTACCCAGGAGTGACATGTCACTGGTGAGTCAACAGAAAATCGCGGTGATTGGAAGCAGGATCTAATGTTTTATCAATGGACCTGTAATCGACAGTAACTTTCATAGTGCTTGTACTCCCTAAGCTCTCAGAAGTCACATCATTTCTCTTCATGAAGTATCCCTCCACATACCTCATTCTTTGTCTTCTCTTAGTGTCCCTGTTCCCCAAAAAAATCCAACAGAGAAGAAGAGAAACCTGCCTACTTAGCTCCTCAAAGGAAGATCAGAGTTGTCCAGACCAAGCAGGCCGCAAAACATCCTTTACCAAGGGCGGGATTGCAGCGCCACCTGCTGGATATTCCCAGCTGTGCCCCCTTAGATTTAAATACTAGCTCATAGCAGAGTAAGTCAGCGGTCTTTAGACTGAGACCCCCACGGGCACAAAAAGGCTTTGAAAGGAGGGTTCAGAAAGATTTAAGGGCACTAATTCCCAGCCGCCCCAATTCCACGTGTTGTCTCTCCTAGAGCAGGTAAACCTGGGACCCTGCTGGCAGTGGAGCCCTCTGCTGGCCTTCCTTCATGTCTTCCTGCTCTGTTTTACAAGACGCACGGAGGGACCCAGACCGAAGGTTTGTGTGCCCCCCAAATCCATGAGTTGAGACCTAACACCCCAAGGTATGGTATTTGGAGGTATTTGGGCCTTTTGTAAAGTGATAAGGTCGTCATGAATGGGTTTAGTGTCCTTAATAAAAGACCCAGTGAGCTTTCTGCCATGTGAGGTTATATCGAAAATATGGCATCTATGAACTGGGATAGGCTTCCCAGGCGGCGCAAGTGGTAAAGAACCTGCCTGCCAATGAGGGAGACATAAGAGACGAGGTCAGGAAGATCCCCTGGAGGAGGGCATGGCAACCCACTCCAGTATTCTTGCCTGGAGAAGCCACGGACAGAGGACCCCGGTGGGCTACTCTGGGGTTGCAAAGAATCGGACACGACTGAAGAGACTTAGCACACACATGAACCAGGAAGTGGGCTGTCACCAGACAAAGAACCTGGTGACACCTAGAGCTGGGACTGCCAGCCTCCAGAACTATGAGAAATAAAGTCCTCTTGTTTATAAGCCGCCCAGCCTGTGGCATTCTGTTACAGCAGCCAGAACCGACCCAGACACTCAACACCACGCACTGTTCTAAGTGCTAAACTGCTCCAAACAAAGGGACAGCTTGAAATACAGTTTGAAAGTATGTTATTGGAGAAGGCCTCCTCACTCAAGACCACCTGTCTATTGCATATTTTGGTTTATTTCTAGGGGCAAGAGGTAGAAAGTTCCACCTCCGACAATTAACATTGTATTTCCCAGTGAAAGAGTTCAATATCAAGAGTAAAATTTGCGTTTTCTTAACTTTTATTCAGATTTTCAGGATAAACATTTTCATTAACTCTTGCCAAATGACTATTAGGTACTGTAAAGGCATATTCATTTTTACTTCCTCTTGACCTTATTAATTTTCACCACATGCCCATAAAATTTTAGTAAACAGGTAATGTGTTATGGATTCTACTCTAAATCACCTTTTTGCTGTACCTAATCCTGTCTCATTCTCGCAATGATCTCATTTATAGATACCTGAATTAATTAAAAAAAACTCAATAGATATGAGTAAAGGATTCATTTCCAATAAATTACTTTAAGTTGCCAAAAATTCTTTACCAAAGCATATGTATAGGAGTTTTATCAATCGTGTATTACTAATAATTGTAATGATAATTTGTTGTTGTTGTTCAGTCGCTAAGTCACGTCTGACTCTGCGAGCCCGTGGACTACAGCACACCAGCAGGCTTCCCTGTGCTTCACTGTCTCCTGGAGTTTGCTTAGATTCATGTCCATTGAAGTCGGTGATGCCAACCAGCCATCTCATCCTCTGCTGCCCTCTCCTTTTGCCTTCAGTCTTTCCCAGCATCAGGTCTTTTCCAGTAAGTCAGCTCTTTGCATCAGGTGGCCACAGTGTTGGAGCTTCGGCTTCAGCATCAGTCCTTCCAGTGAATATTCATTCTTGATTTCCTTTAGGATGGACTGGTTGGATCTCCTTGCAGTCCAAGGGACTCTTAAGAGTCTTCTCCAGCACCTCAATTCAAAGGCATCAATTCTTTGGAGCTCAGCCTTCTTTATGGTCCAACTCTCACATCCATACATGACTACTGGAAAAACCATAGCTTTGACTAGAGGGACCTTTGTGGACAAAGTATTGTCTTTGCTTTTAAACACACTGCCTAGATTGGTCATAGCTTTCCTTCTAAGGAGCAACCGTCTTTTTATTTCATGGCTGTAGTCACTGTCTGGACTGATTTAACCCAGAAGAAAAAGTTTAACAGAACTTTCTAGTTATAGGGAAGTAAATACTAATTTAAATTTTATACATATTCTGTTGCAAAGTATGATAGGATTATCAATAAAAGACTCAAGTAGAAACATGTTACAACTTGACAAAATTCTGCGACAGATATGGATGGAAACAGGATTTTGAAGGAAAAACAAATCATGTTAAAATTTAGGTAAAATTTCTAATAAAATTTGATAACATATTTACAGGATGTGGGAAACTACATCTCTTGCAACTATTAAACTTATTACAACAACAATACAGAATGTAGGGGCAGTAAAAGTTTTGTCAAGTATTGGAGGGGGTAACTCTAACAGAAGGAAAAGAAGGCGTCAGAGGATAAGATGGTTGAATGGCATCACCGATGCAATGGACATGAACTTAGGCAAACTCTGGGAGGTCGTGAAGGACAGGGAGGCCTGGCATGCTCAGTTCATGGGGTCGCAAAGAGTCGGACACGACTGGACGACTGAACAAACACCACCACTCTAACAGATAATCGATAACCAAGGATCCTTGGAAGGGTTAAAAAGATGATAGCAGACGCTCAATAAGTAAAAGTGGCTCTACTTCCTTCATTGAAGTGAAGTCGCTCAGTCGTGTCCGACTCTTTGTGACCCCATGGACTGTAGCCTATTACGCTCCTCCGTCCATGGGATCTTACAGGCAAGAGTACTGGAATGGGTTGCCATTGCCTTCTCCAGAAAATCTTCCTGACCCAGGGATCGAACTGCTTTACTGTCTGAGCCACCAGGGAAGTCAGTCCCTGTGATTACTGAATTTAAATACTAAAATATTTCCTCTCTCAGTCATGGTGCTGGTGAAGGACTGGCGAACCAAGAGGCAAAGCGTGAAACCGCTGCACACCCCGCATGCCCCGTAGGAGCTGGGCCGCGGGGATGAGACTGTCGGCGGGAGGTCTGGCTTTTTTCTTCCTCCCCCAAAGCCTGAGGGTTCGGGTGTGTGTGGGCGCCCCAACTTCAGACTCCTCCCCCCCCCCCCCCCCCCCCGCACCAAAGACCACATCTCAGACCTCATAGAGAGGGAGGTAGAGGGAGGTCATTATCTGGGCAGGTGCTCTGGAGCCCCGCCTCCCCGGCTTCAGCCCCGCCTCCCCGGCTTCAGCCCCGCCTCCCTAGTTTCAGCCCCGCCCCCCGGTTTCAGCCCCGCCCCCCGGTTTCAGCCCCGCCCCCCGGTTTCAGCCGCGCCCATCCCTGCCCCGCCTCCCCTGCTTCAGCCCCGCCTCCCCGGCTTCAGCCCCGCCCCGCCGCACTCACGTACCGCGCGGTGAAGCGAGGGGAGACGGTGGGGCGGGGCGACGCTATCCGCAGAAAGGCCCCGGATTGGTGGACGGCTCGGGGGCGGGGGCGGGGCGACGCCGGCTCTTCCGGAAGGATCCGTGATTGGTGGGCGGGGCGGGGGCGGGGCTGGCCCGTCCCGGGGGCGTGGCCGGGACACGTGGTGCGGAACCGGCGCTGCAGCTGCTGGCGGGTGAGCGGCCTTCCCCGGGTGGAGAGCCCCCTGAGGACGGCGGGAGCGGGAGGCGAGGCCAGGAATGTGGGGCCGTGGGCCGCCTCCGGAGGAGCAAGAGAGGCCGGGCGCGGTTGGGGAGCCGCTGATGCCGGCCCGCCCCGTGGCCGTCCCAGATGGCAGGAGAGGGTGTTGGGTCAAAATGCAGCCCTTTCCGCTCGGAGGTTGGGGCTCTGGGGTTGCAGGGGGCGCGCCGGTCTGTCGACCCTCCCGCGGCGAGGCCCGCAGAGAAAGAAAGCCTGGCTCTTCCCGCGGAGCCCTTGGCGGAGGCCGAAGGTTGGTGCTGCGCCCGCGGGGCAGAGGCCCGGGGTCGGGGGTCTCTAGCCCCCTGCCCGCACTTGAGGCTGGGAGGTTGCTCTGAGGCAGCGTCCGCCTTCCCACCCGTCAGGTGCGGTGATGCTTGGTCCCCGGTCGGCCTGCACTGAGTCCTTGAGACCCTGGGCCTCGCGGGCAGGGCCTTCGACCCGCCCCCGCCGCACGCACGGGATCCTGGTGCTGACTCAGCGATCTGGTGGAGGTTTCTTCATGCCTTTGTCGTCCCTGGTGTTGGCAGGGAGGAGTGGCCGAGAGTCATTCTGTAGACCTGTATGTTTGCTATTGGACAAACTAGAGGGTCCCGCCCCTGTTTTAGTGGTTTTTACGCAGACTTGCAGCCACGATTATGGTGTGGGTTTAGTCCCTTCCTGTGTCTTGAGTTAATGCGGGACAGGATGGAGCGCTCATAACTGGAGGAACCTTTTGTAGGCGTCACTGGATGGTCCTGGGTGCTACCCTGTCACTCCTTCCTCTCACACTAATTCACTGCCGAGGCTGTTACTCCCTAGAACCTTAGATTTCAGGAGTGCAGTGTGCCTAGCACTCTTGGATTTGGTAATACTTGCTTTTATTCCCTCCAGCTCAGCACTTTTACCCTCGTTAGTGGGGTTCACAGGGGCATATAAAAGTGGTCCCATTTAATGGATTTGGTGCTGGCAGTAGTGAAACAGGAAAAACCCGAACTGTGAGTCGGAGGGAGAAATGGACCCGGCCCCACCTCTCTGCGTGAGCAGTTCAGAACAGCAGTAGCTTTTCACCGGCCCTGGTGAGGTGGCAGGCCCTGCCGAACAATCTGGTCTCTGTTTACTCTTCTTTGGTTAAAAAAAAAAAATGCAGCTTTGATAGTTCCATCTTTGACTTTTGCTGGAAGCCCATTGCTTAATCGGGACACAAAGAACATGGTATTAATGAGAATTTATCACAATGAACGTGGGATCTGTGCTATTTAATGACCAGAAACTCAAATGAAAAGTACCTGACTTAGCGTATTTTCCTGCTAAATAGAATTTCTTTTGTGATTGAAAACTTTGACTTATGTGCAATGCCTCTGCATTTACAACCCTGTCATTGAGATAAAGGAGAAGGCAATGGCACCCCACTCCAGTACTCTTGCCTGGAAAATCCCATGGATGGAGGAGCCTGCTAGGCTGCAGTCCATGGAGTCGCTAGGAGTCGGACACAACTGAGTGACTTCACTTTCACTTTTCACTTTCATGTATTGGAGAAGGAAATGGCAACCAACTCCAGTATTCTTGCCTGGAGAATCCCAGGGACCCTGGAGCCTGGTAAGCTGCCGACTATGGGGTCACACAGAGTCGGACACAACTGAAGCAACTTAGCAGCAGCAGCATTAAGATAAGACCCTCAGCTGAAACAACCTGAATTGGCTGGGAGGTCTGTGTGCTCTGTCACTGATGCTGGAAGAGGATTTTCCTTACCGAACTCTCACTGCACATCCACAGTCTGCTGCCAGGCTTCATGACTCTGAATTAAGTCCCTCGTCTGTTTAGAGCTCCTCGTGGCTCTGACGGTAAAGAATCTGCCTACAGTGCAGTAGACCAGGGTTCAATTTCTGGGCCAGGAAGATCCCCTAGAGAAGGGCCACCTGCCCTTGGATAGAATCCCACGGACAGAGGAGCCTGGTGGGCTACAGTCCATGGAGTCGCAAAGAGTCAGACAGGACTGAGCAGCTAATACTTTCACTTCTTTCTGTTTAGATGTGACTTCAAAGTCCTAAACCGAGAAAAAGATACTCTTTAACTGCAGTGTGTCCATACACGGGTACTTGACTGGTGTCTTGCTCCAGAGATCAGTTAGCAGGGTCTTGTGACTCTGAGCCGCAGGTCTAAAATACTTCCCTTCGCTGTGGTGCTGAGTTTGCTCCCGGTCCCTGAGCTCTTCTCAGTCACTGCTGAGGCTTGAATCTTGCCACGTGATGGAAGCCAAGTTGTCACTTGGAAGAAGCGGGGTGAACCCCTTTGGAAAGTCCCAGTTCTGGGATTTTCTTTATCTCGTGTGAGTTCCAGTTTTTAAAGATGCCGACTCACATGGCACCTTCTCCCCTGTGTCGGTAAGGTGGAGCAGGATGAGTTTGGTCTCCAGCAGGAGAAACTGGACATTGGAAAATGCACCTGGGGAGGTGGACGCTTGTGTTCCCTCACCAGGGAACAGGTTTGTGTGTCCTCATCCCAGTGGACTTTCACGCGCTGTCCTGGCCATTTCTGGACCTGTGTTGTCAGTTTCCTTAACCTAAACCCACTTTCCTCTCCTTGGATCTTGGGTGCTGTGCTGTCGGTTTGCGGTGTAGGGACACATGACATTTTGGCTGAGAGCCTTGGAGTGATTATTTCCTCTGTGGTAATAGTAAGTGGGAAGTTCTCTGTGTGCTTTGAGAGTAAAATTGAATTTTTTAAAAAAAGTGTTAAGAACAGTGGTACATCAGTACTCCTGGAAGGTACCTGCTTTTAATTATATCAGATTGTCTTCAACTCAGGCCCTTGCTTCAGTTACCTGCCATTCTGTCACACAATTCCTGGGTACGTTTCCTTCTGAAAAAAAAGAAAAAAGGAAAGAAAGAAAGAATGGCGATCAGCCTGAGCCTCTGACTGCTTTCCCAAGCCGTTGTCTCTGAGGACACTTCCTGGAGCCCTCGTGACAGCCGTGTCCTGTGCTGTCAGGGGCGGGGTGCAATTTATGATCCTGAACAAGTGCCTTCCGGGCCTGGGGATCAGTCGGGCCCTGTCTCGAGGCAGCACTAACAGGTTCTTCTTCTTTCCAGGAGTCTCCAGGGTCTGTGGTCTGGTTGAAAGATGTCGGCCCTCGCCGCCCTGTTTAAGTACGTGGATGAAAATCAGGATCGGTATGTTAAGGTAAGGGAACGTTTAGTGACTGTTCTTGTTCAGTTTAATCCCGTAGGACCCAGAGAAACTTCCAAGGAGCTAATATGATTGATACTGTTCTAATCAAGTATTAAAAATGCTGTCTAGGCAGAGAAAGACAGATGCTAGTGTGATCTCACTTATATGTGGAATCTGAAAAAGGTGAACTCAGAGAAGCGGAGAGTCGAACCCTGGTTGCCAGGGACCGAGGGGTGGGGAGATGGGGGTTTGGCCTAAGGGTACCTACCTGTTACGAGATGAATAAGTTCTGGGGATCCAGGGCACTGCGTGATGAATATAGTTACCAGTACTCTGTTGTGTGTTTGAATAGATGTTAACTCTTGTCTCCCCAAGCAAAAAAAGGTAACTTAAATTGTGTATTGTCGAGAGGTCTTTTCCTCGGCTTTCTCATTACAGTATGTAAGTTACTCTTTCGGCTTTTGATAGAAACTCTTAATACATGTTTCTAGAAACAGCAAAACTAATTCAGGATTTTTGTCTGTTCTTGTGGTAGATATAAAGAACTATCTTCCATTGCATGTTTCAAATGATTCAGTAATCTTGTATGTTAATCTGTTTCTTGATGTTAACGTAAAGAGCCATGCTTTAAAATCACCTTTGGTAGACATATTTCAGGTGAAATCTTTCCAGTTCTCATTTGAAATATTCTGTTTCAGAGAACATGGCCATTCTCAGGATAATAAATAAGGCAACTTGGACTGTGAAGATATTGGGTATTTTCTGTATCTTTCAGTTTTGTCAGAATCAGATATAAATGTGTTTATGAAACACATTTCATAAAAATGTGTTGCAACCACATCATGCTTGGTGGTTAATGGGTCTCCTGTCATTTTGTATGGTTCTTGGTATGGGGTCAGTGCAAACCGTCCTTATATCTTAAACAGAAAGCAGACGTCACAGATCTCTTCCCCCATGTCTGGGCAGCAGGATCCAGATGGAGCAGACAGCTCTGTGGGCCTGAAAATGGCCCACCCTTGAGCGCCTTCATCCCTCCTGGAGCAACTTTTCCAAATCCCTTTTGCTTGTTCCCCACCCACAGAAGCTCGCGGAATGGGTGGCCATCCAGAGCGTGTCAGCATGGCCTGAGAAGAGAGACGAGATCCGCAGGATGATGGAAGTGGCGGCCGCCGACATCAAACAGCTGGGCGGCTCTGTGGAGCTGGTGGACATCGGGACCCAGAAGGTGGGCAGGATGGGGGCTTTCCTGGGCGGCTCCGTGGAGCTTGTGGGCATCAGGACCTAGAAGGTGGGCCGTGGGGCTGGACGGGAGCTTTATTGAGGGGTTGGCAGGTCCTCACAAGTTCTGAAGGCTTTGCTGCAGATAAATCACTAGTCTTTATTGTGTCTTAATAATGTACGTGTTTGTTTATTTTCGATTGCGCTGGGCCTTGGTTGCTGCGCAGGCTCTTCTCTCGTTGTTGCACAGGCTTCTTACCGCGATAGCTTCTCTGGCTGCAGAGCACGGGCTTTAGGGCACACAGGCTTCAGTGGTTTCAGTTCCCAGACTCTGGGCACAGGCTCGGTAGTTGTGGCACACGGGCTTGGTTGTTCCACAGCATGTGGGATCTTGCAGGACCAGGGATTAAACTCGTGTCTCCCGCATTAGCAGGGAGGTTCTTTTACCACTGAGCCACCAGGGAAGCCCAACTCGCTGGTCTTTCAAACAAGCACAGGTGGCCTGATTTGGATGGTAAACTGGGTGGCTTCTTGAGTCTGAGTGCACCAAGATTCACAGTACCCATCGTGTTCCTCCAGGGAGGGGAACGGTTGAGGGTTAGCCAAGAGGAAGCAAACAGAATGGCCCTTCCTACATGAGTTGAGGTTCCTCCCCCGAAGCCAGGCGGCCTTCAGACCAAGGTACACTCTGCCCATTAGATGCAAAGCTAATGAAGACGCCCACTCACTCACACCCACTGTGTCCCCAGTGTCACGACTGATGAAACAGTGCTTTCTTCTTGAGTCGGTTCCTGAGAAAGAGAGACTACGTGTGGGGCACAGGGCTCAGCTGCGTTCTGATGCAGGACTAACAGATTCCAACTCGAATGAGTGATCTCGCTGTGCGGTACCTTATTCTGCTGGTTTCGTTTCAGATGATGTCAGCCCCGTGTTAATTACCTGTTTCGTGCCATGCATTGTCAGCGTTTGTAATACTCCTTTATGTTGCAGGGCTGACTGGGTTTGGTTTATCTTGGTTCTCTTGTCTGATGATTTACGTGTCGGTTGAAATCACAGTCCTGGGATTTTAGGAGTGGGCGTTCAGCCTGGTCTGCTCTTCTCATAAATGGAAGGACCCAGAGGCTCGGACAGGCTCTGTCTCCCTGGGAAGAGAGCCTCCCATAGTAGGTCCATGGCAAAGGAGGTTACAGTCTGGGCCTTCCGATTCCAGTCCAGTTTGCGTGTGAGACTTCTGCTCACCACAGACCGAATAGTTAATTTAAGGTTACTTAGGATTTATGTTGCAAATTCCTGGCACTTTCCCGACTCCTCACTGTGAGAGGACAGACCAGTATTCCTGGAGTTGTTTTCTGTTAGGAGCAAACTTGTCTTACTTCCTCTCCCTTTTTCCTAATACGCTAAAAAAAAAAAATCTAGGTGGCAAATAATTTTTAAGAGTTGTTACTTTAAAATAGGTGAAACTATTCCGACTGAGCACTCACACCTTAGCAATGTATTTTTCCTGGAGAAGGAAATGGCAGCCTACTCCAGTGTCCTTGCCTGGAGAATCCCATGGACAGAGAAGCCTGGCGGGCTATGGTCCGTGGGGTTGCAAAGAGTCGGACACAACTGAGCATTTTTAAAGATCATCTTTTAGAAATTGAGCAAGCTGCCTGCAGTTATAAACATGATTGTCTCTGTGCTCTGGAT
Organism: Capricornis sumatraensis; assembly: GCF_032405125.1. Classification (NCBI taxonomy): domain Eukaryota; kingdom Metazoa; phylum Chordata; class Mammalia; order Artiodactyla; family Bovidae; genus Capricornis; species Capricornis sumatraensis. The sequence goes on along the minus strand of NC_091089.1, from coordinate 6,605,401 downwards.
TATGGGAACATATATTCTTGTTAATTATTGACTCAGTGGAACCAACTGATACTGAGCTCTGCAATAGAGGGTGATTGATGAGAACAGATACGCTTGCCCGGGGCATGCTGATAGCACCTGCTGTAAACACCACTCTTTTTTCTTTTTAATTGGTCTGAAGTTGCTTTCCAATGTTGTGTTGGTTTCTCCTGTACAGCAAAGTGAATCAGCTGTACGTACACATATATCCCTTCCAGTCACCACAGAGCCCTGAGTTCCCTGCACTGTGCAGTGGGTTCTCATGCATTGCCTTGTCTGTGTATGGGAGACTGGGGTTAGCACCGCACTCGACCGAGGACCATCCTCCATGGCCTCCCCTCCTCCCCCAGCTCCCTAATGGCTCCGAGATCCCACTTCCGCCCATTTTACTTGGCAAGCTGGGCTCTGACCCGCAGAAGAAGACGGTGTGCATCTACGGCCACCTGGATGTGCAGCCGGCAGCCCTGGAGGACGGCTGGGACAGCGAGCCCTTCACCCTGGTGGAGCGAGACGGTAGGCTGCTCCCTGAAGGAGGGGGACCTGTACCACACTGGCTTTGGGAAGTGCAGCCCAGCCTCTCAGTTGCCATCTTTCCAGAACCAGCTGTTTTCACAGAACCTAGAAATCGGGTTCTGGAAGCTTCACATCTGTGCTCCATCCTTGAAACCCCAGGAAGTCTTCCTTTCCCAACAGAGCCTGGTCTCCGTGGCCTTGGGCACACTGGGCTTCCTGCGCCTGCCACTGCTTTCCCAAGAAGCCTGGCCTGAGCCAGCATGGCCCCAACCTGGGACCTGAATCCAGCCCGACTCTAGGGGAAGCGTCAGCGTTTCCCCGACCCCTGACCCCGCCCCACCTTCATCTCTGAACATTGACTTTTCCGCATGGGACGTGGCCTTTGGCCCTGTGGAGCAGCCCCCTCGTGTGTACCTTGTCCCCTTGGGCTGACTCCAGGCTGTCTTTAATTGAAGCCTTTCCTCGGGACATGTTGCGTTCCTACTGAAGCCTCTCCAGCGGCACAGGGGCAGTCAGGTCATCACGGCTCATGTAGTCCCCGCGGTGCACTTGCCGTCTTGTCCCAAATTGAGGGCCTGGACCCGCCCGCACTCTGCCCACCCCTCCTCTCATCCCCTCCCAGCCACTCCCAGTGGTACCCTGCTCCACACCCTGCCCTGGGCACCCAGAGGTCACTCTCATCTCACCCTGCTCATCTGCCTTCCCCCACCCAGCCCCACCTGTGACCATCACCCAGTGAACATGCTGATTGGTATTCCAGGCAAACTGTACGGGAGGGGAGCCACCGATGACAAGGGGCCGGTGGCCGGCTGGATCAACGCCCTGGAAGCCTTCCAGAAAACCAAGCAGGTATGCAGCCTGCGCCCTGCCACCCCCATTCACCTGTTCCATCTGGTGGTGCCCAGTGGGGCTTTCTGTTCCCAGAAAAGCGTAAAGATCAAAGATCACACTCCCCGCCCCCCATCCCGGAGCGGGATCAGCGCAGTGGGGCCACGTTCCGCTTCATAGCCTATTTTCTAGTTTTAGGAAACACTGAAGATGCAGTGGTTTATGGTTGTTCTAAGGTCACCCCATTGGTGACTCAGCAGGGACCCAGCCAGCAGGGGAGGCGAGAGCTCCGGGCACGGACCGTGCCTGGGAAGGGGGTGCTCACCAGCAGGGGACCCAGGCTGTGATGGGACCGAGGCTGTGATAGCGGGCAGACCCCTTACTTCCTGTTATTCTCTTAATCTAGTACTCTTGCCTGGAGAATCCCATGGATGGAGGAGCCTGGTAGGCTGCAGTCCATGGGGTCGCTAAGAGTCGGACATGATTGGGCAACTTCACTTGCAGTTTTCACTTTCATGCATTGGAGAAGGAAATGGCAACCCACTCCAGTGTTCTTGCCTGGAGAATCCCCGGGGTGGGGAAGCCTGCTGGGCTGCCGTCTATGGGGTCGCACAGAGTCGGACACGACTGAAGCGACTGAGCAGCAGCAGCAGCAGTTGTGATCATAACATATAGACAGTTTCTGCATCTTGCTCTTATCTTGCGATGAGATAAGACAAGCGTTTTTGTCAGGACGTGGAGGGGTAGATCTGAAAAGGGTCCAAGTGTGCTGTGCTCAGGGGCCCTGGGGTCTGTGTTGGCGGAGAGGAGGGGCATCTGTTCAAAGACCCAGCCCCCAGCGCATCTCTATTCCCCTGGAGAGGTGGAGGGGCGGGGCGTGCGGTGAGCGGCGCTTCCGGGGGCGGCTCTGAACTGGGACCCCACAGACGTGAGTGCACGTGGGCTGGCTAGCCATGGCCTTTGGCCTCAGATCACTCAGGTGCAGCTCCATGGTCTCACCTGTGGAAGGGGGCCGCCCGCCTCAGGGCACAGCACTGGGGAGACCCAGAAACCCCCGAGCAGGAGGCAGCTGCCTCTCAAAGTCGCTGTCGGCTCTGGAGGAGGAGGGCCCGTGGTGGGTGGAAGGCACCCGCTCACTCCTTCCAGGGGTGCACGGCGTGGCCATCACGGTGCGAACGGAGGCTCCTGCCGGGTTTGTGTCCCGGCCTCTGTCTTCAAGCAGCTCCGCTTTGCCAGAGACGCCTGATCTGTGCTGGGTAATCACAGAAACCCTGCAAGTGGGCCGTGCGATCGGGCTGGGGGCCCCTGGGAGCAGTCCTTCCAGGTGACTGGCTGGGGCCAGGCCATGTCCCGGCAGCCCAGCGCTGGGGCGGAGGGTCTCTGCCAGCCCCCACTGCCCACCCCACGGTCATCGCAGGGAAAGTCAGTCGGTATTTGAAATGGACGATCTCACAACACTGGTGGCTTCCTGTCCACTGTTCTAAGAAATAAAATTCGTGCGCGCTGATTGCCTCCTTCACCGCCCCCTCCCAGGAAGTCCCCGTCAATGTGCGCTTCTGCCTGGAGGGCATGGAGGAGTCGGGCTCCGAGGGCCTGGACGCGCTGATCTTCGCCCAGAAGGACGCGTTCTTCAAGGACGTGGACTACGTGTGCATCTCCGACAACTACTGGCTGGGCAAGAACAAGCCCTGCATCACCTACGGACTGCGGGGCATCTGCTACTTCTTCATCGAGGTGCGCGGGCCGCGCCCCCCCCCCGGGAGGGGCTCTGGTTGCTGCAGCCTTGTGATTTAGGGAGTGCCTGGCCAGGCCTCTGGGGCAGCAAACTTTGATTTCGGAGCGTGCCCTGTGAGCGTCCTCTGCCAGCTGTCCCACAGCGGGGTGAGGGCGAGGTCCCGAGAGCAGCCCACAGAGTGGCTGTGTGTCCGCAGGTGGAATGCAGTGACAAGGACCTGCACTCGGGCGTGTATGGCGGCTCGGTGCACGAGGCCATGACTGACCTCATCATGCTGATGGGTGAGCTCGGGTGGGCCCCTACAGCGACTCGGGGGTCTTCTCTCCCTCCCTCTCTGGCTGCTCCCTCTAACAGGCCCACGTGGTTTATGTCTGCCCCCCTTTCCCTCCCCACCCCCTTCCCCCGGTCACCAGACCCCGCCTTGGGTCCCTAGAATCACAGCCATCTTTGCCCTGGCTGCGGTGGTGTCTCACCTTTCTGCAGGGGGTTGCTCCGGTCCAGTTGGCTGTCACTGGCCACGGCGGGTCTCCTGTGAGTCTCTCTCACGGCCCCACCTGGCACCCCCCCACCCACCGTGTGCTGAGTCCCGTTTTCCTCCCGGGTGGGCAGTGTGTGCTGTACATGAAGCCAACTTTCCTGGGCCTGGAGTCAGCTCTGTATGACTGGGTTTTCCCTCCTAGGCATGGGAGTAGGTGGCTTCTTACGGAACATGCATTAGAAAGGAAACACAGGCCTGACGGTGGGTGGGCCACAGGAGCCACTTTGCTCTGTGTCTCCTGCCCTGTGACCGTGGGTGGTTCCCCTGCCCTCCCGGTGGTGATTAAACAGGAGGCGGCCCCACGCCCTCCTGGGTTGTCACAGTAACAGATGACAGGCGGCCCAGGTGCTCAGCCGGGCCTGGGGGCTGCTGCTGGCTCCCACTCACCCCTGCTTGCACACTGCCCAGGCTCCCTGATGGACAAGAAGGGGAAGATCCTCATCCCAGGCATCAGTGAGGCCGTGGCCCCCGTGACTGAGGAGGAGCTGGAGCTCTACGACAAGATCGACTTTGACCTGGAGGAGTATGCCAGGGACGTGGGCGCCGGGACCCTCCTGCACGGCTGCAAGGTGCCCCCCACCTGCCAGGCTCGCAGTGCGTGTGGCCCTGGGGGAGGCGGCTGCAGGCTGGACAGACCCAGGCATACCCTGAGCACGTGAGCGCCAGATGCTGCCAACATCAGCGGGCAACATGTGCCAGGCAGGGAGCTCTGTGAGGTGTCAGACCGCTGTGCCACCCCGGGGACCAGGGCACCTGCAGTGGGGGAGCTTCTCCTGGCTTGCATATGCTGGGAAACAGCCCATCTGCCCAGGGGTGTCTCACTGTTCCTTGGAGAGCTGGGTGCCAAGGTGGAGGCTGATTGCACAGAACATTTACTTATCTGTTGGGAGAATCAGGTCTGGATATAAATTCCAGCTCTAAGTACCTGCAGCCACAGGCCCTGCGGAAGCAAGAGGAGCTCGCCAGGTGCCTTGTGGGCCAGCTCACCCAGCGGCCCTGCTAGGTCGGTGCTGCCTCTCTCTGGGCGTGCGGTCCCCCAGCCGCCTGGTCTCCCCTGCGAGCAGCTGGTGCTGACTCCCGACCCACAGTGCTGACTGCTGTTGGCAGTGCTGTCCCTTGACAGGCTGGTGCTGACCCCCAAGCCACAGTGGGGAATCCCCCAACCCACAGTGGGGACCCCCGACCCACAGTGGGGACGCCTGGCCAGCCAGTGGGGATGCCTTGCCAGCCAGTGCTTACCCCTGACCGTCTCTCTGCAGAAGGACATCCTGATGCACAGATGGCGCTACCCGTCCCTGTCTCTCCACGGCATCGAAGGTGCCTTCTCCGGGTCAGGGGCCAAGACCGTGATTCCACGCAAGGTGGTCGGCAAGTTCTCCATCCGACTCGTCCCGAACATGACTCCGGAAGTGGTCAGCGAGCAGGCATGTGGATGCGGGGGTGCGAGGAGTGCTGCTGTGCCCTAGGAGATGGTCACTGAGGGCCTCAGGGGCCCCCCGACAGGGAAGGGTGCTCGCCTCCCCGACACAGCCCTGCCCTTGGTGCTCCCCAGCTCAGACATCACTAGAATAAGCAGGTCAGATCCTAATCGGAGATAACGGCCGGATAAAACAGCATCCCCTGTGCACAACCTTTGTCCCTGCTGAGGTGTGCTAGAATCTGACCTGTGACCTCATTCTAAGGCTTTGAAGCAAAGGCTGACTTTGGGCTGAGTGTGTTGTGGTGAGAGTCCAGGGTCTGGTCTCTGGTGAGCAACAGAGGGGGCTGGGGGTCCAGAGGGGAGAGGACTTGGGGAGGAGATGAGACCCAGTGTTCACCTGTAGACTCACTGTAGACCCCGTGTAGACCCTCACAGACCCCTTGTAGATCCTCATAGACCCAGTGTAGACCCTCATAGACCCCGTGTAGACCCTCACAGACCCAGTGTAGACCCTCATAGACCCCGTGTAGATCCTCACAGACCCAGTGTAGACCCTCATAGACCCCGTGTAGACCCTCATAGACCCCGTGTAGACCCTCACAGACCCCGTGTAGACCCTCACAGACCCCGTGTAGACCCTCACAGACCCAGTGTAGACCCTCATAGACCCAGTGTAGACCCTCACAGACCCAGTGTAGACCCTCACAGACCCAGTGTAGACCCTCACAGACCCAGTGTAGACCCTCACAGACCCAGTGTAGACCCTCACAGACCCAGTGTAGACCCTCATAGACCCCGTGTAGACCCTCATAGACCCCGTGTAGACCCTCACAGACCCAGTGTAGACCCTCACAGACCCAGTGTAGACCCTCACAGACCCAGTGTAGACCCTCATAGACCCCGTGTAGACCCTCACAGACCCAGTGTAGACCCTCATAGACCCCGTGTAGACCCTCACAGACCCAGTGTAGACCCTCATAGACCCCGTGTAGACCCTCACAGACCCCGTGTAGACCCTCACAGACCCCGTGTAGACCCTCACAGACCCCGTGTAGACCCTCACAGACCCAGTGTAGACCCTCACAGACCCAGTGTAGACCCTCACAGACCCAGTGTAGACCCTCACAGACCCAGTGTAGACCCTCACAGACCCAGTGTAGACCCTCATAGACCCCGTGTAGATCCTCACAGACCCAGTGTAGACCCTCATAGACCCCGTGTAGATCCTCATAGACCCCGTGTAGACCCTCACAGACCCAGTGTAGACCCTCATAGACCCTGTGTAGACCCTCATAGACCCCGTGTAGATCCTCATAGACCCAGTGTAGACCCTCATAGACCCCGTGTAGACCCTCATACACCCTGTGTAGACCCTCATAGACTCCGTGTAGATCCTCACAGACCCAGTGTAGACCCTCATAGACCCCGTGTAGATCCTCACAGACCCAGTGTAGACCCTCATAGACCCCGTGTAGACCCTCACAGACCTCGGGTAGACCCCTCACAGACCCAGTGTAGACCCTCATAGACCCCGTGGAGACCCCTCATAGACCCTGTGGAGACCCCGTGGAGACCCCTCATAGACCCCGTGGAGATCTGCCCCCTGGAGATTTGTCTCTGGAATGAACCCCCAGCCCTGGACCAGAGTCCAGGTTTGTGAGACGTTGTCCCTCCTGTCTGTGGTTCAGGTTACAAGCTACTTGACCAAGAAGTTTGCTGAGCTTCACAGTCCCAACAAGTTCAAGGTGTACATGGGCCACGGCGGGAAGCCCTGGGTATCCGACTTCAACCACCCTCACTACCTGGCTGGGAGGAGGGCCCTGAAGACAGGTGGGATGCGCCCCTGGGGGCGGGCGGGTGCTGAGGTTCCCTGTGCGGGCTGGGCCATGCTGCCTCCCACCCTGGGAGCGGAGCCGCTTGCAGAGGGCCTGGGCTCAGGGTTGCTGGGCAGTGGATATGTGGTGGGCCCCTAAAGCTCGGTTTCTTTTGTTCCACCCTCCTCAGTGTTTGGCGTCGAGCCGGACTTGACCAGGGAAGGCGGCAGCATCCCGGTGACACTGACGTTCCAAGAGGCCACGGGCAAGAACGTCATGCTGCTGCCCGTGGGCTCCGCGGACGATGGAGCGCACTCCCAGAATGAGAAGCTCAACCGGTGAGCACGGAAGAGGGGCTGACTGCAGGGGGCGGGCTGCTGAGAGCAGAGACAGACCCTGCCCGAGGGCTGGGGGCGAGGCCAGAGCCCTGGGTGTTAGGACGCAAGGTGGAGACCTCGGCCCAGACATGGGGGCCTGTGGCCGAAGAGAGGGGCTGCACTGAGTCCTGGTGGGAGCCCGCACATCCAGGAGGCCAGGATCAGGGCTGGTCCCGATGGGGTGCTGGGCTGGGCTTGAGAACCAGCCGGGACTGGAGCATTTGGGGCCAGCAAGCCAGGGCGCCGGGCATGCGCTCCCAGAAGGAATGCGTGGGCCCAGAGCTCGGGCATGTCACTGACCCCCGTTCCTCTCGGCCAGGCGCAACTACATCGAGGGGACCAAGATGCTGGCCGCGTACCTGTACGAAGTCTCCCAGCTGAAGGACTGAGCGCCGCCCCGCCATCCCCACGCGCTCCCCCGCCTCTCTCGGGACCGCCCGCCGCTCCTCCCCTCTGTCAGATTCTGCAGACTTCCAGTGAGGATGTGAGAGCCCCCGCCCCGTCTCAGGATGGAGTAGCCTCCACTGGCCGCGATAAGCGGTCAGGCCCAGGGCCTATCAGCGACCCTGGATGAGCTGACTGTGCCCCGGTGGTCAGCGTGCCATGGTCTCCAGAAGGTAGCACACGTTCCTCCATAGAAAGTGCTGGATGGCGTCCACCAGGGCTGAAGAGGGGATTCAGGGTCTCCTGGCCCTGCCTCTGTCCCCAAGTCATGGTCGTGCCCGCTCGGAGCGTCCTGTTCCAGAGCCTGGGGCCTCGAGGGCAGCCGTCCTGATCTGAGCTGTCTCGGGCACATCCTGTCCTGTTCTCAAAATCTTACCCGTTATGATGTTCCATCTCTGTATTAAAATCCTTCAAAACCTAAACCTGAGCCGGAGGGTTATTTGGTCTCAGTCTGTGTTGCCAGAATTAACAATAAAAGTGGAGCCTCCAGAGGAATGACTGCCTGCGCAGCTCACTCCACGCAGCCCGGTGTCTATGGGAACTGGCCGCAGGGGCGGAGACACGGCGGGGCGGGGGCGGGGCGGGGGCGGGGCGGGGACCCACCCACCCCGCCTGCCTCTGCCGCCCCTGGCCACCGGTGAGCTCTGTCCCGAGAACACAGAGGAACCGAACATCTAGCGTTAGAGCAAGGCCTCAGGGAGCACGCCGGGTCATTCCCTTCTCAGAGAGGATTGTAGCATCAGCCTCCGAGATTTTGGGAGGTGGGGGGTAAGGACGTTCTCCCTAACCCGCCTGCCTTTCCCTCCCGCCATTCCACTGCAGAATGAGACCGTGCGCCGTCTCCGGCTCACCGTGGAGCCCAGAGCCGCCTGTTACTTTCGGGTTTATGCACACCATCAGGCCTCAGCTCCATTTAGCAGAACTTGTTAGCCCACATCCTAAGAGGAGGGCCCCAAAGTGGACACGTGTGTGCCGAGCTCTTTTTTTTTTTTTTTAATTTTTATTTTCCTGAGTTCCCTGAGATGGCCTCCCAGAAGAGGCTGGTTCAGTGGGCAAGTCGAGAGGGACAGTCGTTGAGCAGAAACTGAAGATCCCGGGGTTGAACCGCGTCCCTTCAAAGTCCGTATGTTAAAGGGTGCCCAGTGTGATTGGTGTCCTTATGCGGGTCGGGGGTGGGGGGGGGGGGTGGTTTGGACAGGGCTGCACCCAGGGAGAGGACAAGGTGATAGTGAAGGCAGAGGCCGCCTAATGTGTCTGCAAATCAAGGAACTCATTCGGCAGGTGCCTGCGGCTCCCGGAAGCCGAGGGAGGCCAGGCACAGACTCCCCACCCCCAGCCCACCCCAGGGGCGGAACCAGCCCCGCCAGAGGTGACAGGGCGTGTTCTCGGTGCGTCCCTCCAGTCTGCCGGCCTCCGGAGGGTGCCCCTGCTCTGTCTCCAAGATGACGCCCTCTGCATGTGCCCAGCAAAGCCCTGGGTTGTCACAGATGACCTGAACCGGCCGCAATGGCCTCAGTAACGTCAGATGATTTCCCGGCCACTACCTCATCCCCTGTCTGCACGAGCAATGCATTGCTTCTTCCTCCACTGCCAGACTGATTTCCGAGTGTGTACAGGCCCACTATTTCAGCCTTGTGCTCCCTCTGGGAGAGTGGGGAGGATGCCGTCCAACTCATTTTTGGGGCGGGGGGATATATGATGTGACCAGCTGGGGGCCTCGGTGAGACGTCCTCTCTCACTTTCCTCTGAGGTCCCAAGGAATGGCTGAGGTCCACTGAACTGCCACCCAAAGCACCCCAACTAGGAAGAATGGTAAGTAGACCCTCCACGGCTCAGGGTCTCAGGGACCAGAGGGCTACGGTGCATACATCCCACCAGTGAGCCAGGTGAAGCAGCTGATCGCCGCCTGCACTTAGATGTGTCCTCAGGCCCTCTGTCTCAGCCTGGGTGACGCACCATCTGAAAGTACTCTATCAGTATTTTTTGAGTGACTATACTAAATTGCTTCAACTCTTTGTGACCCTATGGACTGTAGCCCACCAGGCTCCTCTGTCCATGGGATTCTCCAGGCAAGAATACTGGAGTGGGTTGCCATGCTCTCCTCCAGGGGATCTTCTCAAACTAGGGATCGAACCTGAGCCTCTTATATCTCCTGCATCGGTAGGCAGGTTCTTTACCACCAGTGCCACCTGGGAAGCCCTTGGGCGGTCATGCATTCCAATAGATGGTTAAACATTTGTTTCCATCATTATTTTCAAGCATTTCATTCAGTGCCTGGAATCAGCTCCCCTTGAAGAAGGCTGGGACCGAGGTGTGGACACCAGGCCCAGGCAGGTGGAGAGAACTGGACTTTCAACAGTGAACTTCTCCGTGCTCCTCTTTCTTCCCACAGAAGAGCAAAGTTACTCAGGTGATGTCCTCATGCAGTGTGCTGGCCTGCAGCTGATTATAATAAAAGTTTTCAGAGAAGAATCAGGATAAAACAGTAACTCACTGTGGATGACAAAAGACTTAGTAGCCATGGTTGCAAATATGGTAAGAGCTCGTTTTAAAAAAATTACTCAGTGGACAAGGAAATTTCGTTATTTCTAAGGCATACGGCTTTCAAAGATAAAAATTGGTATTATGGTGGATTATATGGACAGTAAGAACATTAAGAAACTCCTTGGAATTTGTATGCAGTTTTTGGAACACATCTATTAGTTACATATATCAATACAAATATAACCTAAACAAGGTTAAAATCACCTTTATTTCACAATGCTTCTCATGTAATTTAACATATCAAATAAGTCTAATTAATTTTATATCGCTATTTTTATAAGAAGAGAGCACAGATCTTTGATATTTTCTGGGGGCTCTCTGGGAAAAAAATTCCCAAAGTTGGTTTGAAGTCAAAAAGATTTCTTTTAAAACCTGACTTTGGGGACTTCTTGGTGGTGGAGTGGTTAAGACTTTGCCTTCCAGTGCAGGGGGTAAAGGTCCTGGTTGGGGATCCCACATGCCTAGTGGCCAGAAAACCAGAGCATAAGCAGCAGTAATATTGTAACAAATTCATTCAAGTGGTCCACATTAAAAAAAAAAACAACAACCCTGACTTGGGGAAGTTCTCAAATGTGTCAACAGGTTTATGATACTTTATTCAATGTGATCGCATGTAACTGTGAAATGATACTTAGTTATCTCTTTAACCAAAGTAACAAAAGATTTCAAAGGCATGCACAGAAAGTTACATAGCTATAAAAAGACCTAAGTTCTTTTAATATTGAGAAGACTCCATTTTCTGAAGTAATCAAAGACCTGATTAAGACAGCGTGAAGTATAGGAAATTATTTTGGTAAGTACAGAATCTTTGTTTTCTAGGCATATTATTCAACAGGTAAAGTAAAATCTTTTGTGATAATCCAAGAAAATCTTGTCCCCTTAACACAGAATGCTGCTACTGCTGCTGCTAAGTCGCTTCAGTCTGTCCAACTCTGTGCAACCCCACAGACGGCCTCCCACCAGGCTCCCCCGTCCCTGGGATTCTCCAGGCAAGAACACTAGAGTGGGTTGCCATTTCCTTCTGCAATGCATGAAACTAAAAAGTGAAAGTGAAGTCACCCAGTGACTTCTGGACTGCAGCCCTGATATCAGGCTCTTCCATCCATGGAATTTTCCATGCAAGAGTACTGGAGTGGGGTGCCATTGCCTTCTCCATAACACAGAATATTGAAGTCTAATTTTGCATAGCACACTGTTGATATTAAAGGTTTTTTAAAAAATCTTTTAATAAATTTAATTTTAACCGGCTTGACCACACAATGTATTAATAAGATTTTCTCTTTCTCACTCTGTTCTGTAAATTAATACCTATTTTTTGTTCTTTATTCTCCTTAAAAAAGAATTGAAGCAACAATTAAATAATCTCTAAACAAGGACAAAATTATTCTCATTTTCCCTTATCAAAAATGCATACTTATACCTTAAACCTTTTTTTTAACCAAAAATCACATCTTGCTTTCCTTGCATACTTTGTATCGAGTTTTTTTTTCTTTATCATTTTTATTTCTAGTAGTCTCATTCACATATAAGACTAGAATTCTTAACTCTTAGTAATTAATATCTTGTGGATGTTGGGAGGTAAGCAATTGTGAACTGTTTGTCACATACAGCTTTCTGTAGTAGATGAACAAATTTACAAACATATCAAGTCATCATTTCTAGGGGCATATGCTCCCTCCTGGTGGTCTGTGGTAAGTGGCTTCAGTCATGCCTGGACTCTTTGCAACCTCATGGATTGTAGTCAGCCAGGCTCCTCTGTCCATGGAATTCTCCAGACAAGAATACTGGAGTGGACTGCCATACACTCCTCCAGGGGCCCTTCCTGACCCAGGGATCGAACCCACCTCTCTTGCATCTCCTGCATTGGCAGGAGGATTCTTTACCACTAATGTCACCTGGGATGAAAAAGAAAGCTGGATGACCATCTTGGACAGGTGACATTGCCTAGCAACCTTTACAACTTTTGTTATCTCAAAGCAGCTTACTCTAGAATGCTACAGACTATTAACCCTCTCCTCCTAGCTCCCTCCTAGTGCGACTTGTTTTCAACGTGACAGAACGTATTTGCTAACAGACTCAAACAGCTTTAGTCTCTTCAGTAAGCCCAGAGTAGATCATTTAAACTTACGTTTAGAAATCTCAGTGTTTTATCTTATTGAGAAATGATCTCAATATTTACTGATTAACCATCATTTAACTGAATGTAAGTTAAAGGTTTGTGTTACCCAAAAGATTTTGGAAGCTATGTTTGAGCAGATATATTTCATAAAACCTAATTCTTTCTTGAGTTGACTGGTGCTGGGAGCCAGACTATCCGGAGAATGTGACAGGAGAGAGGAGGTGGTGTGAGTCCAGCCTCGGTCTTCTCAGACACGGCGGGGCCCCCAGCACAGGGCTCCTGCCTGAAGGGCCGAATATCACCGTCCTTGTGACAGAGTCCAGACTCACTGTTAAACGTCTACTCAGTATCTCAGGGCAGATGGAGAAACACTGGAGGGGAGAATTGGAGCCTGAGGACATCCCCGCCCCAGCTCCGCTCTGGAGACTGTAGGTAACTCTAAACACCTGGACTCGAGGGGCTTCTGTCCCCAGAGACCCCCAGCTGGCCCCATAACCCCCAAGTCTCTGCCCCTCAATGAGTCTTTCCAGCAACCTCGACCCGCCCCCCACCCCATTCAGAAGCGCTCTGATTGGACATCAGGGCCTCTCTGCACACGCTAAGCGCTGAGAACCGCACTCAGCTTGCGGCGGCACATAAAGATGGGGGCGCTGTCCCCCACTGACCCCCAGAGAATGGGCTTCAGGGCACGTGGAGGGAACGGGGGCCTCGGGAAAGGAGAGGAGAGTGGTAGGGGAGGCACAGATGGGCTCCCGACGGGCTGCGGGAGGGAGGGAGGCCCGGGCCAGGGCTGCGGGACGGGAGAGAGACCCGGGCCAGGGCTGCGGGACGGGAGGGAGGCCCGGGCCAGGGCTGCGGGACGGGAGGGAGGCCCGGGCCAGGGCTGCGGGACGGGAGGGAGGCCCGGGCCAGGGCTGCGGGACGGGAGGGAGGCCCGGGCCAGGGCTGCGGGACGGGAGGGAGGGAGACCCGGGCCAGGGCTGCGGGACGGGAGGGAGGGAGGGAGACCCGGGCCAGGGCTGCGGGACAGGAGGGAGGGAGGGAGACCCGGGCCAGGGCTGCGGGACGGGAGGGAGGGAGACCCGGGCCAGGGCTGCGGGACGGGAGGGAGAGAGGAGACCCGGGCCAGGGCTGCCGGACGGGAGGGAGAGAGACCCGGGCCAGGGCTGCGGGAGGGAGAGAGACCCGGGCCAGGGCTGCGGGACGGGAGGGAGAGAGACCCGGGCCAGGGCTGCGGGACGGGAGGGAGAGAGACCCGGGCCAGGGCTGCGGGACGGGAGGGAGAGAGACCCGGGCCAGGGCCGGGAGCTGCTCCGGTGAGCGCGCCCGGAGTGTCGGTACTAACAGATTTCAGCTCTGCAGTTTCTCGGGTACCTAGGGCCAAGGACCTCTGCGGCAGTGCTGTGCTGGGGGCAGTGCTGTGCTGGGGGCAGTGCTGTGCTGGGGGCAGTGCTGTGCTGGGGGCAGTGCTGTGCTGGGGGCAGTGCTGTGCTGGGGCAGTGCTGTGCTGGGGGCAGTGCTGTGCTGGGGGCAGTGCTGTGCTGGGGGCAGTGCTGTGCTGGGGGCAGTGCTGTGCTGGGGGCAGTGCTGTGCTGGGGGCAGTGCTGTGCTGGGGCAGTGCTGTGCTGGGGGCAGTGCTGTGCTGGGGGCAGTGCTGTGCTGGGGGCAGTGCTGTGCTGGGGGCAGTGCTGTGCTGGGGCGGTCACACAAAGCCTCGCACCCCTGATCACCTTGACCTTGCAGTTACCAGTCCTGTCCTAATAATGATGAAAGTGGGTTACTCGCTCAGTCATGCCCGACTCTTTGTGACCCCATGGACTGGGACTGTAGCCCGCCAGGCTCCTCTGTCCATGAGGTTGCCAGGCAAGAGTGGGTTCCCATGCCCTCCTCCAGGGAATCTTCCCAACCCAGGTTTGGAACCCAGATCTCTGTATTGCAGGTAGTTTTTTTTGTTTTGTTTTGTTTTTTTTTACTATCTGAGCCGCCAGGGAAGCCCATATAAAATAAAACCAGTTAGCAACCCTGAAAATGGAACCAGTCACAGCAGTAACTCAGCAGAGGATGTCAGTGCCAACTGGCCGCCATCAAAGAGAATGAACGAGCTGGACAGTGGGACTGAGGCATTCACCTGGCAAGTGGGGCAAAGGGATGACAGGATGGAAACCAGAAGAGTGAAGACAGCTGGAGGGCAGATGAGATATGAGAGACTCCAGCCGTAGTAGGAGTCTCAGAAAAAGAGCCAAGAAAACCGTGGGGAAGCAACATGGGCGTGTAGGGTAGGGGTCCCAAAGGAAAAGAATCCAGTGCAGCTTTTTGACAGAAGAGAAGCCATTTTTGCCTGAGTCATTTTGGGATCTAAGCTTGGCCACCATACTCTCAGTAATTCATGATCTTGTGGGAACAAATGATCGTTATCAGACGAGAGACATAACAACAGCAAAGACAAGGAATCAGTTGTAAAGACTCCCAGGTCTGCTTCAGTGGTAAAGATTAGACCGAAGGTAAAGATTAGCTACACCTCCAGACCAACTGGAATCTGAGGGATGATAATATTGACCTTTTCTGACCTTCATGACTTCAATCATCTATCAACTAGCTTGGTGCCAGTTCTCTGCTGAATTCTGCTGTTTCAGCCCCTTCATGAAGATGCACATACCCTTAGCTTAAAACTCCCCAAATATCTCTGTTCTGGGCGACACTCCTTTGAGAAAGATCCCTTAAGTGTTCTCCTTATTTGTTGCAAGGGATAAACCCTTCCTCCGCCTGTTCTTTGACTGGTGTGTTATTTTTGACTTGATACCTACCAAGAGGTGAGCCCAGTGCTGGTGTCCCAGCCGCCTGCGTGCAGCATGAGGCATCGCCTCTGGGTCTGGGAATGAGGCTCAGCTGAGCTGTCCTGAATATTCACTGGAAGGACTGACACTGAAGCTGAAACTCCAATACTCTGGCCACCTGATGTGAAGAACTGACTCATTGGAAAAGACCCTGATGCTGGGAAAGATTGAAGGCAAGAGGAGAAGGAGACGACAGAGGATGAGATGGTTGGATGGCATCACCGATGCGATGGACATGAGTTTGAGCAAACTGCAGGATACAGTAAAGGACAGGGAAGCCTGGCGTGCTGGAGTCCACTGGGTCGCAAAGAGCCAGACACGACTGAGCGACTGAACACCAACAACAAGCTCTCCTCTGAGGTGAGGCTCACCCATCTGAGCCCACGAGAAGGAGGAGAAACTGGCGGTTCCTGGGGCTTCCTGGGGAGGCCGGCTCCTTGAAACTGCTCCTTGGCCCGGGCGTGCCCAGGCTGCCCCCTGAAAGCCCCGCCCTCACGGGCTTGCTGAACTGGCTCATCTCTGCAGGAGTCCTTGGCTCAGTTCAGAGCCTGCAGGGGAATGAACAGAATCCAGCAAAGCCGGCTTTTTTGGTTTGGAATTCTTATTTTTTAATCCTCTCATGATGAGATTCAACTAGGCTGATTTTTTCTATATCATAAAATTCATCAAAGCTGACACAGGTAGAGCAACAGCTGTAAGCCATCACGTGGGACTCTGAAAGGCCTTGGTAAGTAGCATTCTGGGCATCCAGGTGGACCCTGGCACTAAAATTGCTTACGGACAGAAAAGGGCTTGTCTGATGGGCCGTCGTGTGTACTCAGGGGACCCACTCTTGGTCCCTGGCTGTGTGGGGTGGGAGGCAAGAATGCTTTCATTTTCTGTTCTTCATGCCGCTCAACATGAGAAGCTAAGGACAACCCAGCCTCCTCCTGAAATGCCTGCTGTTTCTCTGGCAGGAGATAGAGAAGCGTCATTGGTTGAGGCAGCCCAGGGGCATTCCAAGGCCACTGTTTGCTAAGCACACAGCTCATCTAACTTTCTCCCCTGTTCTTGACGGGAGGCAGGCTAGAGCAGAGAGACCCCCCAGGCCTGTGTCCATGGTGGGGCCAGGCTTTGAGAAAGTGAAGCTCGGTTGATGGGTGAAGGATGGTCACTGCAGAGGTGTGGCTAGTACTTCGAGAAGTCAGAAGTCCTTACGTTTAAATGGACGCAGCCCATGGGCACCGGGAACTCCAGGTCTCATCTCAGAACACCCAGCTGGAATTCCCAGGAGCCTCCAGAGCAGCCCAGGGCCGCCCCAGCTGGAGGACACTATGACCTGGGCATCTGGCTCCACTCCTGGACCCCCGCCTGCAACTCTTCCTCTCCAGGGACTCCTTCCCGCCAAGGCCAGGCCAGGGGTGCCCTCTCTCAGGCCCAGGGTTTTGTGAGTGACTCGTTCAGGTCAAGCATGACTATGACACGAGGCTCAGGAGGAGAGATTCACCCGGGGTCCTCAAGGCAGGATGAGCGCCCAGAGCCGGCCTCCGCGGGCCTGATGGCGAATGGAGAGGGGAGGCAAACGGAAATGGAGAAGGCAGACGACAGGAAAAAACGTCCGGGTGAGGGTGCGGCGGTGCAGGCCCTGCTCGGCGGCGGTGCAGGCCCTGCGCGCAGGACCCAGTCTGGGGAACAAGCCAGTCCTCGGCGCCCCTCCCTCTGCAAGTGCTCTGGGCGTCACCGCCGAGGCTTTCCGTCCTCTCCCGTGGCTTCCTTTTCCTTTTCAGATTTTCCTTTCACATTTCACTAGAAAGGAGCAACAAATAATTTTTTTGTAATGGAAATTGGATGAAAAATAAAAATAACAGTTCATCAGTTCATTTAGATGGCTCAGCTGTAAAAGCTGGCCTCCTGCGCCTTCTCGCCGTCCCGCCGCGGCGGGTCCCCGCAGCCCCGGCTCCAGGCTCTGCCCGCCCCCGACGCGGGACCCCCAGCCGCCGCGACACTCGCTCCCGTCGGGTGAGCTGGAGGCAGAGCAGGCGAGGCCGCGGCTCAGCGGCGCCGTCTGCCGGGCCAAGCGCGCCGTCCGCCCGCGGAGAAGCTCAGCTCGCCGCGACACCCATTGGACCCTCTCCGCGGCTTCGTCTGTACACATTTCTCATACTCAGTAATGCATTTCTGTTGTGGCGTGGGTGCTTATATTTATGAGTATTATCTTGATGACAACTGTATTGCAATATGACTCATTTCCCTCGCATTCTGCCCATTCACAGTGTGCAGTCAGTGGTCTTCAGTCAATTCAGGATTGATCAGTCACTGTCACAGTCAACTTTAGAGCATTCTCATCACTGGAGAAAATCCCCCAGCTCATGAGCAGGCATAGCCCATTCCCCCCAACCCACCCCCACCCCCAGTCCTCCCAGCCCTAGGCCACCACCAGCCTACTCTTGTCTCCCTATTTACCTATTCTGGACATTTCATGTAATTGGACAAATACAAAGTGTAGCCTTTTGTTTCTTCCAGTTCATGCATTTTGCAGCACATGTCAAAACCTCATTTGTCTTCATGGCTGAGTAATATTCCATGGAGTGTCTCTACCACATTTCGTCTGTACAGTCATTCATTGCTGGTCATGTGGGTTTTTCTCTCCACCTTTGACCAATACAAACAATGCTGCAGCGAACATGTACAGGTTTTCAGGTGGATGTGTGTTTTCATCCGTCTTGGGCGTTCGCCTAGGAGTGGAACTGCTGGGTCGTATGGCGGCTCTGTTGAACCACTGAAGGAACAGTCAGACTGGTTCCCAATGCACTTGATCCATCTCACATCCCCACCAGCCATGCATGAGGCTCCTGGTTTCTCTACACCCTCGCCAGCCCTTGTGGTCATCTGACTTGTTGGTTTTAACCATCCTGAGTGCTGTGAATTGTTGCCTCATTGTGGTTAGATCTGAGTTCCCTGGTGGCAATGATGTCGAGCATCTTTTCACAAGCTAGTGGGAAGTTTGTGTATTCTCTTTGGAGAAGTATCTATTCAAATATTTTGCCCATTTTAAAAATTAGGTTAATTCATCTTTTATTATTGAATTGTAGTATTGGAGAAGGAAATGGCAACCCACTCCAGTGTTCTTGCCTGGAGAATCCCAGGAATGGGGGAGCCTGGTGGGCTACTGTCTATGGGGTTGCACAGAGTCAGACACGACTGAAACAACTTAGAGGCAGCAGCAGCAGCAGCAGCAGTTCTTCATCTTCTAGACTCAAGTCCTCACCTTCACTCTGTGGGCGCCTGGAATCAGAGGCCAAGGGGAGAAGCAGCCCGAACCTAAGATGTTTCTGAAAAATAAAATCTATTTCAGAATGGTACAGAACCAATCCAGAAGGAAGAGGAGGAAGATAATTAGCTTAGTTTTCAACCTGGAAGCTCTACTCTGTTCTGGACCTGTTTTTTTTTTTTTTTCTGCTCTGCCCCCAGCCTGAAATCTTCTGTAGGGGTAGAAGGAAGACCAGAAAGGGCTCACAGGTAGGGTGGGAGGAGGTAATGGGGTCTCAGACAAAGGAAGGAAGAGACCCGGCTGCAAAACCGTGGGTCAGGGGCTCCCAGGCAGAGACCGTGGCCAGCAGTGTCTACATGCTTAACAGTCCTGCCTTGTTATTTATCAGCTCAAATCTTGTAAAGCTTCTTCTTAGAGTATTCTGACCTCAGGAGTGGATGGCACGAAGCCCTACAACACTGCACAGGATTTTAGTCAGTCCTTACAAAATATTCTTTCTAGTAAAGTGAAAGATTACCAAAGCTTTCTTTGGTGATTACTCAAAGAAATTTTATTGCTGTTTGATTTTCAAATTAATATAATTAACTCACACCTTTCTCTCCTATAAACACTGCCCTTGATACCTGGGATGTAGGAACCTGATCTAACTTTACAGGAAGTGACCCCATGTGTGTGCTGTCACTTCAGACAACTGAAGAGTCAGACAACTGACTCTTGGCGACCCCACGGACTGCAACCCGCCAGGCTCCTCTGTCCATGGGATTCTCCAGGCAAGAATACTGGAGTGGGTTGCCATGCCCTCCTCCAGGGGATCTTCCGGATCCAGGGATCAAACCCCCTGGGTGTCTCTTACGTCTTAGGCATTGGCAGACAGATTCTTTACCACTAGCGCCACCTGCAGGAAGCCCCGGAACCCATAGCGAAGATTGTATCAGGGAAAGAACAGAACGTTGCTTAAAGACAAGTTAACTTGGTTTCTGTCTTATTAAAATTCTCTAGCATTGCAAAGGAAGTGTTTGTGAAAAGATGTAGCAAAAATACATCTCCTGTTCTACTCCCTTGTGTTATTTCAGTCCAAAAGACGGACAGCAGCTGCATCGGATAACATTAACTTTATTGAAGTATTTGAGAGAGGGAAAGTCCTAAACCTGGTCCTTAATTTAAATGGTCCCCCGCTGTCGCCCACTCGCAGGCGGAGTCTCTCCTTGCTTTCCTGCTGCTGGTGGTGGGAGGCATGTTCTCCGCGTCCACCCCTGGGCCGCTGGAGAAAGTCTTCCAGTACATTGACCTCCATCAAGATGAATTTGTGCAGGTGAGAGGGCTGACATGCACCAAACTCTCAGTGCACTTTGGGAAGCTGGGAGAACGTGCTGGGAGGTGTGGATTTTTTTTTTTCTTCTTCTTTTTTCCTGACAACTTGCTGTTCAGTCACTAGGTCGTGTCCGATTCTTTGTGACCCCATGAACTGTATAGCCTGCCAGGCTTCCCTGTTCTCCACTATCTCTGGGAGTTTGCTCAAGTTCATGTCCATTGAGTCAGTGATGCTATCTAACCATCTCATTCTTTTCCTGACAACTTGATTCTATTTAAAATGCATATGGCTCCTCATTGAATTAAAATAGTCAATGAGTGTTAGATTTAAGTAAGAGATCCCTCCTGGCCATTCCTCCTAAAAGGGGGCATTCCCAGCACGTCTGCTCCAGGTATGTCCATTCAGGGATGACCAGGAAGCTCTGGTGAGTCCCTGTTTACCCTGGACCGTCATCAGATGGCCCATCCTCCCCTCCCCTTCAGAGGGTCCCTCGCCAAGGTCCTCTCCACCCACAAACCTGCCAGAAATGTCCCCGTTACATCACCAGCTGTTACAGCAGCTGTAAGTCCAGACAGAGTCCTGCCAAGCTCGTGGCAAGGCTGTCTGCGTGGTAGCCCACGTGCACTCTGTACTTTACTGCGTCCTTTACGATTCTCTGCTTCATCATGACACGCGGCCGTCTGCACGTGGTGTGGGCATATGTGTGTGGGGGGGGAGACATGGTGAGCAGGGACCACAGGGGAGAGGGAGGCCTGGGGAGCAGCAAGTCATGGGGGTTGGGGGGCACTGTACCCACCGTCCCACCTGGCACACCCCTCTCCTTCTGCTGCCTCTCCTACCCCCACCCCCCACCCCCGCACACCCCACCCGCCTCCACCACCAGGAATACTCTGAGCTCCCAGCACTGTGTCTGGCACGTGATGCGTGGTCAGTGTCTGCTCACTGGCCCAACCAGCCCACGTCAGGAATATTATTGTGCAAACAGACCGAACCCCATGCTCATACTCAAGCACTAGAATCTCCAGACTGCTGGCCCTGAGCTGGGCCTTCATGGGCTCTTTCCTCGTGGGGGCGTTGATGTATGGCAGAACCAATACAGTACTGGGAAGTAATTCACCTCCAATTAAAAGAAATAAATTTATATTAAAAATAAAAAAGAAAGAAAATGCCTGTTGGGTTTTCACAACTTTACTGGGGTGTTTTCCAGTATAGGCTGGAATTCGTAGTGGGGAGAGAAGAGAGAGGTGAGTCAGTGACCCACAAGGGGTGTTTGTGGGAAGCCGAGTCCTCGAGCGGGTGGCCAGAGGCTCTCAGTTCAGAAGCCTGCCGGGTGATGGGGACGGCCCTTCCGTGGGGGCTGAGGCCTGGGGGCCCAGGTCCAGGCTTTAGAGGCAGGCTCCCCGATCCGTCCTTCCCCCGGGCTCCTGTTCTCACCTCCAGCTGGGTCTCCAGGTCAGAAGAGGGGCCCCGAGGTCCTGCGAGGTGTGCCCCAGGGGAGCAGACATAACGACCCCCCACACTAACCACCTGTCGCCTTTGCTCCCAGACGCTGAAGGAGTGGGTGGCCGTCGAGAGTGACTCGGTGCAGCCGGCGCCCCGCCTGCGACGAGAGCTGCTCCACATGGTGGGCCTGGCCGCAGACCGGCTCCGGGGCCTGGGAGCCCGCGTGGCCTCGGTGGACGTGGGCTTTCAGCAGGTGCTGGTGCCCCCTCCTCCCCGCCTCCGCCAGGCTCCCTTCCTGGGCCAGGACGGGGCTTCCCTGGGCTCCTCAGTCCCCCCGCCCGCCCCGTCGTCTCCACTCGCAGTGAGGCTGTGGCACTGACTCCCTGTCCTGCCAGACCAAGGGGGAGATGGGGCAGGGGAAGGGGGCGCGTGAAAGCCCCTCACCTGTGCTGTTCACGGCCTTCACGTGCTTTGCGTTTCTCCCAAGGGCCCTCTCCCTTTAGCGCAAATGCCTCCTTGAAGGACCCGACCTCTCAGAATCAAGGCTCACTGCTGCCCCTCGGGGGCAGGTCCCTGGAGTGGGGCATGGCGACCCTCTCCAGACAAGGACTTGTGTGAAGAATCCCATGGACAGGGGAGCCTGGCGGGCTCCAGTCCGTGAGATCACAAAGAGTCAGACACAGCTGACACAGAGACACACACACTCACACACACACACAGTCTCACACACACACTGACACACACACACTCACACTGTCTCACACACACACTGACACACACACACTCACACTGTCTCACACACACTCACATACACTCACATATACTCTCACACACTCACACACACATACACAGTCATGTACACACACACACACTGTCTCACACACACTGTCACACACACTGTCTCACACACACACACTCAAACAGACACACACACACACACACACTGTCTCACACACACACACACACACACTCACACAGGGACATATGGACCTTTACTCGAACCTCCCACTGTCCGCTGCTTCAGCACTGACGTGTGTGCAAAGACTGGTCTCCAGGACTGTGTCTGCCTGCTTGGAGCTGAAGAGTGTGCTCAGTCACTCAGTCGTGCGAGACTCTTTGTGACTGCATGGACTGTAGCCCACCAGGCTCCTCTGTCCATGGGATTCTCCAGGCATGAATACTGAAGTGGGTTGCCATCTCCTCCTCTAGGGGATCTTCCCAACCCAGGGATCACACCTGTATCTCCAGCAGCTGCAAAATTGCAGGCTGATTCTTGTACAGCCGAGCCACTGGGAAAGCTCTCATATGGAAGAACATGTTCAATTGAGTTTACTCTTTGTCAGTGTGTATCTGAGGAAGGACTTTACTTCTCATGATGTTTTCATTAGAAGTGTCTTGTGGTACCCCCTTAAGAGTCAGATGAAGATGATGTGGCTCTCCCGGGACCAGGGGGTAGAAACAGACTCCTAGTGCCGTGTCTTTGAATTTTCTGGAAGAACTAAATAGTTACGTTTTTTAAATTATCCCTTTTCCTTCTGCAGCTGCCTGATGGTCAGACCCTCCCAATACCTCCCATCCTCCTGGCTGAACTGGGCAGTGACCCCAAGAAGCCCACCGTGTGCTTCTATGGCCACTTGGACGTGCAGCCTGCCAGACAGGAGGACGGGTGGCTCACGGACCCATACACGCTGACGGAGGTGGACGGTCAGTGGCAAAGGGTCACTCCCAGAGCTTAAGGCTTTGAGATGCAGCCCTGCCTCAGGTGCCAGGTTTTACCTGTGGTTGTGAGGACTGGACAGAATGCAGCACTCATGGTTTGCCAGTTAGTTCAACGAAGCTGATCTTCTTTCATTTATGAAAGAAACTATGAGCTTTTGTGCCCCTAGGTGAATTAAGTCCCCAGGATGGGAGTTCTTGGATTTCACATACTTTCTTTTTTAAAAACATCAAATGTAATTATGCTTTATAAAGACAAGAAGAAGAAAGATTAATGGAGACACCTGTGTACCCTTTTCCTTTCCCCTGCTAATTGTAAAATCTCAGAGTGAAACCCTGTGTTACTTGATATTTTGCAACAAATCGTTGGGTCTTTTTCAATGAATTTGGATAAAAATAGGTAACTACTATTAAGGCCAAAGGGCTCTGTATATTTTCAATTAGCTTCCATTTGTTGACTAGCGTACTATTTGTATATAAGAAATAATACTTTGTGAGTTCAGAGCAAGACTGCTGCCTAGAAAAAGAGAGAACCCGATTCAAACAATTATCTGCAAATCTACTTTTGTTTTTGATTCACTCAACCTGGCAGAGGCATCCATGCTTTTCTGAAAATTCTTCCCCCACCTTTAAAGGAAAACTTTATGGCCGAGGAACAACAGACAACAAAGGACCTGTTTTAGCATGGATCAACGCGGTGAGCGCATTCAAGGCCCTGGATGAGGTAGGTGCTGGCTGCACTTGGGAGTGAGGATGGTGACGACATTGATGGTGATGGAGACGATGGTGATGGAGAAGATGGTGATGTTGATGACGACAGTAATGTTGGTGGTGGTGGTGATAGAGATGATGGTGATGGTGATGGTGGTGATGGAGATGATGGTGATGTTGATGGAGATGATGGTGATGTTGATGACGACAGTAAGGATGGTGGTGATGGAGATGATGGTGATGGTGGTGATGACAGTAACAATGGGTGATGGTGGTGATGGTGATGGTGATGGAGACGGTGGTGATGGTGGTGATGGTGATGGAGACGATGGTGATGGTGGTGATGGTGATGGAGACGATGGTGATGGTGATGATGGTGATGGAGACGATGGTGATGGTGGTGATGACAGTAAGGATGATGGTGATGGTGATGGAGACGATGGTGATGGTGGTGATGACAGTAATAATGGGTGATGGTGTTGATGGTGATGGAGACAGTGGTGATGGTGGTGATGGTGATGGAGACGATGGTGATGGTGGTGATGGTGATGGAGACGATGGTGATGGTGGTGATGGTGATGGAGACGATGGTGATGGTGGTGATGACAGTAATAATGGGTGATGGTGTTGATGGTGATGGAGACGGTGGTGATGGTGGTGATGGTGATGGAGACGATGGTGATGCTGATGATGACAGTAATGTTGATGGTGGTGGTGATGGAGATGATGGTGATGGTGGTGATGATGGAGATGACAGTGATGGTGATGATGACACTGATGGTGATGGTGGTGATAGTGATGGAGATGATGGTAAAGTTGATGACGACAGTTATGATGATGGTGATGGTGATGGAGATGATGGTGATGATGGTGATGGTGATGATACAGTAATGATGGGTGATGGTGGTGATGGTGATGGAGACGGTGGTGATGGTGGTGATGGTGATGGAGACGATGGTGATGGTGGTGATGGTGATGGAGATGATGGTGATGGTGATGATGACAGTAAGGATGATGGTGATGGTGATGGAGACGATGGTGATGGTGGTGATGACAGTAATAATGGGTGATGGTGTTGATGGTGATGGAGACGGTGGTGATGGTGGTGATGGTGATGGAGACGATGGTGATGGTGGTGATGGTGATGGAGACGATGGTGATGGTGGTGATGACAGTAATAATGGGTGATGGTGTTGATGGTGATGGAGACGGTGGTGATGGTGGTGATGGTGATGGAGACGATGGTGATGCTGATGATGACAGTAATGTTGATGGTGGTGGTGATGGAGATGATGGTGATGGTGGTGATGATGGAGATGACAGTGATGGTGATGATGACACTGATGGTGATGGTGGTGATAGTGATGGAGATGATGGTAAAGTTGATGACGACAGTTATGATGATGGTGATGGTGATGGAGATGATGGTGATGATGGTGATGGTGATGATACAGTAATGATGGGTGATGGTGGTGATGGTGATGGAGATGATGGTGATGGTGATGATGACAGTAAGGATGATGGTGATGGTGATGGAGACGATGGTGATGGTGGTGATGGTGATGGAGACGATGGTGATGGTGGTGATGGTGATGGAGACGATGGTGATGGTGGTGATGGTGATGGAGACGATGGTGATGCTGATGACGACAGTAATGATGGGTGATGGTGGTGATGGTGATGATGACAGTAAGGATGATGGTGATGGTGATGGAGACGATGGTGATGCTGATGACGACAGTAATGATGGGTGATGGTGGTGATGGTGATGGAGACGGTGGTGATGGTGATGGTGGTGATGGAGATGATGGTAATGTTGATGACGACAGTTATGGTGATGGTGATGGTGCTGATGAGGATGGAGATAATGGTGATGACAATGGCTATGGCGATGGTGGGCTGTCCTATCTGGGGGGTACTGGGGTGGGGGTCCATCTCAGGGCACTGTGTCTACAGGAGAAACACAAGGCAAGTACGGCCCAACCATGCCTGAGGCTGAGATCCCTGATGCTTCTCCCAAATCCTGTCCATTGAGCAGGCCCTGGATTTGCTTCTGTTTTTTACTGGAAGTGATTTCATCAGATGCCAGAGACTCTCTCTCATGAGAAGAAGCAGAAGAGAAGGTTTAAGTGCTCTCCACTTGACTGCTTTATCTCACTGAGGAAGACAAGCTTAATGAATCAGGATATTTTTCTGGCCGGGCCCTGTTGACCTGTTGTTAATGCACTCCTCTAAATTAGCCCTTGGTTTCTTTCTTTCTCTTCAATTCTCTACTTTCTTAGTCTCTTTATCTTTCCTTCCTTCCTCACCAGTTTCCTCCTCTCTTTTTCTGTTCTTCTTCTTTAAGAAGAGGAAAACAATATTTATAAGTTTCTATGCATGAGTGCTAAGTTACTTCAGTTGTGTCTGACTCCTGGGACTGTAGCCCTCCAGGCTCCTCTGTCCATGGGATTCTCCAGGCAAGAATACTGAAGTGGGTTGCCATGCCCTCCTCCAGGGGATCTTGCTGACCCAGGGATTGGACCCAAGTCTTTTCTGTCTCCTGCATTGGCAGGAGTGTTCTTTACCACTAGTGCCACCTGGGAAGCGCTGCATACATAGTATATAATCCTCCATTCACCCTGCCTGTATGAAGGTAAAAAGCTACTTTGCTTTTTAAATTTCAGTTCTGAAACTTACATAATCACAAACAAAACATATGAAGTCCTCATGGCCCTTAGACAAATCAGTTCATCTCTCCAAGCTTCACTTTCCTCATCTGTGATCTAAGGTTGACCATTTCTACCTCCAGGCCTGTTGAGTGTATTAAGTGAAGTTACATGTATAAAGTTTCTCTGGTACCAGGCCCTTTTTGAGCGCTGGCTTCTTGCTTCCTGGTTCCCTCCCATCCCCGTCCTGTCTTGTTCAGCGCACTTACATGTACGCAACCTCTCTGACTCATCTTACCAAGAGGCAGGGCGAGTATTAATACCCGCCTCACATAGAGAAGCTGCTGTCACTCGAGAGGTGACATGGCTAGTCCTCGGTCCCGTGGGTGTCAAGGGACAGAGCAGAGAGCCCTGGCTGCTGGTCTCACATCCTTCTCTGACACTTAATAGCTACTGGCTTGTATTTTATTAATCACATTTTGCCAGAAAATTCCAAGGTTTTTTAACTGCTCCTTAGCAATTGTTTTCTAGTTAAATGTTAATAAAGAGCTTTCAAATATTAAAATTTCAGAACTTTAGCTTGACTTCCTAAGACACCTAGAAATATATTCAGGGAATGCACTGAGCGAATCTTTATCCCCAAATCCCCTTAACTAACTGAGTGACCCAAGGTCACTTACTTTCTCATACATAATCCCCCACTCATCCTGCCTTTGTTCATCTGGGGCGAGTCAGTCTCACTCATTAGAACTAATTAGTATGTTTGGGCTGCCTTTTCTGCACTGAATCACTTTTGAACCCCTACCGGCCCCATTTCGCCTTGTGTTCCAGGAAAAGTCATTGACCTCTCCTATCCACGTGGCTCTCAAAGATATGAAGTTATACATTATAAAGACACAAAAAGATCAAAACCAAATGGGGGAAAGGCACATTGTAAAAATTTTAAAGGCACCCTAATATTAACTAGAGAAAACCTCAAGTTCCATTTTGCTGCGAGATCAAAGCCTTTGAATAAGTTAAAAGGCAGATTGAGCTCATAGCTGAAAAATAACAGATACTTGAAATAAAAATTATCCCGAGGCTTAAACATTAGACAGCCTTTCAAAGGAAAGAGCTCTCATTTATCATGCTCAGAATTATGAGGACAGAAAAGAGACTTGGAATGGAGTAACCTTCCTGGAAAAAATCCTCTTGGGGAGAGGAAGGGTAGGGCCCCTCTGCAGGGCTGAGCAGAACCCTGTGCCGTGGACACGGCCTTTTCTTTAGGAACGCCCTTCCCAGATCCGTGATCCCCAACACGAGTTTCCTGCCTCATTGGCCTTTACCTTGGCTTGCTCACAACCTGAGTTAAAACTGCTTCATTGTAAACAGGCTTGTGGGAACGTGTATAACAGTGCAGTGTATTTATGTTACACACAAACACGTCCTGAGTTTTCAAAAGGTGAAGGGTAAGGGGTCCACTCTTTCCTGCAGCATAATTTGCCCCATCGTTAATGCAGGATCTCCCGGTGAACATCAAATTCCTCATTGAAGGGATGGAGGAGGCCGGGTCTCTAGCCCTGGAGGAACTTGTCCGGAAAGAAAAGTCTGGGTTCTTCTCGAGTGTGGACTGCATCGTGATTTCGGACAACCTGTGGATTAGCCAGAGGAAGCCTGCGCTCATCTACGGGACGCGGGGGAACAGCTATTTCACCGTAGAGGTACCAGCTGACCATGGCCGTGAGGGAGGTGGGGGTGTCCACACTGGAATCCTGGTGGGAGGACGAAGCAGACGCTGACCTGGGTGCTTGACCCAGTGTGGGGGGATCACGGGGTCTTGGGATTGGGGGGAGTCCATGAAGCCCCCAAGTAGTGAATGCGTGTGCTTTGTGCACGTTTCTGGAGTGAGGAGGCAGAGGGGTTTGTGGCTAGGGGGATGCAGGAGAGATGCTGGGGCCAGAAGGAGGGATAAGAGCGTGGGGTCCCGGAGGAGCACTAACAACCCAAATGCTTTGTTAGCATTGCTGCCTGAGGAGGCAGAGGGCTTAAGTGAGTAAGTGAAGGATTCATCTGACAGTGCCGTGAGATGGCAGGGCAGGGGAGGGCCAGCCGGGCAGGAAGGCTGAGAGGGAAGGAGCTGAAAATGATTAAAACAACAACAACAACAACAAAAACCCAAACTCATTAGAAATTGGGAGCTGGTTGGACACTGTGTGCACAGGAGAAGGCCAAGGTCATGTGAAGGGGATGGAGTCACAGGTCTGCAGCCCTCCTGGAAATGGCAGCTGTGGGAGGCATCTGTAGAAGATATTCCCTTCCAGACCTCCTCCAGTTCAGCAGCTGGGAGCACGCCGAAGTGTTGAGTACCAAAGAGACAGAAGCCTTAGGTCTTGTGGGTGGGTCCAAGGTCAGACCTCGAGGGATGAGCGCTGAGCCCGTGGAGCCCGTGAAGGAGCCGTTTGGGTCTCACTCCACGTGCAGAGGAAGGAGGCTCCAGGCTCACATCGGGATGAGCAGTCGGAAAAGCGATTATTAGAAGAGACAAGGAGACTGGTCCTGCAGGCAAGAGAGAACAAGCAGAAGGCAGTTTCTTGGAGAATTTCTCTGGAAGGAGGGTTGAGTAAGAGACGGGGTGAAACAAGAGGGACACAGCTCCGTGAACTTCGCCGGGGGCCGGGGGGCTGGTGGCCTGCGACCCAGCACTGCTGGAGGCGAGGCTGGGGGCTAACACCAGTTTCAGGGGAGCCAGTGGGACATGAAGCCCCCCATCTGTGTGCGAGAAACGCAGCGGGGGTGTCAGCTGACCCTCCTGAGTCCTGAGGGCCATCTGGGTGGGTCTGGCACCAGGGGAGGGCTGTCATCAAGCAGCCGTGGCGGGAGCTGCTCTCCTTTCGACTGTCTTACAGGTGAAATGCCGGGATCAAGATTTCCACTCGGGGACCTTTGGTGGGATCCTCAACGAACCCATGGCGGATCTGGTCGCTCTTCTCGGTAACGTCCTCTTTCACTTTTTAAGCCTCAAGGAATCTGCTCACGTGGTTCTGTTGGACTCAGCCCTCTCCTCCTTGGTTTCAGACTAGCCCAGAATAAGGGCAGAGCAGAGGAAAACCTGGGGCTTCCCTGATGGCTCAGCTGGTAAAGAATCCGCCTGCAATGCCGGAGACCCCAGTTTGATTCCTGAGTTGGGAAGGTCTCCTGGAGAAGGGAAAGGCTACCCACTCCAGTATTCTGGCCTGGAGAATTCAATGGACTGTATAGTCCATGGGGTAGCAAAGAGTCAGACATGACTGATCAACTTTCACTTTCAGAGGAAAACCTAAAACTCCTGAGGCTTATTAAGTCCATGTTATTTATTTCCATGGATTGAAACCCTCTCTCAATCTACCCCCTTTTCATTTACTGGATGTTGCAACACATCTGGCCATCCTCGGGGACAGTGGTGGACAGACCCTTCTGGAAAAGCATCCAGGGCCGGTGCCCCGTCTACCCACACCTCTTGGCTTCTGTCCTGCGGGTCCCCAGGGACACCAGTGAGTCTGTTGCAGCACTGGGGAGCCCTTCCAGGGCCCAAGAGTGGCCCTTGGCTAACACTTGGAAATGAATTGTCTGAGGAGACACACGTGCTGGCAAAGCAAGAGACTTCACTGGAAGGGCCCCCGGATGGACAGCGGCAGGGGAAGAGGCCCAGGAGGACTGCTCTGCCATGTGGCTCACCGTCCTGGGTTTTATGGTGATGGGATTTGTTTCTGGGTGCTCTCTGGCCAATCACTCTGGCTCAGGGTCCTTCTCGGTGGCATAGGCATCACTCAGCCAAGGTGGATGCCAGCGAGGAGGATCCTGGGGGGTTGGTAGGATGAGTGGCACCTCCTTTTGACCTTTCCTGTAATTCTTCTGGTCGGTGGTGGCTTGCTAATTCTGCATTCCTTACCAGCACCTCCTGTCACAAAACAACTCATGCAGATGGTTACTATGGTGCCTGGCCAGGGTGGGCGGTTTCAGTTAGTGTTTCCCCTAACAAGTTTGCTCGCGGTCCCCCACCCCTCATCCCTAACTTCTCCGGTGGTGGGCCTGGTGGATGCAGGTGAATGTAATTGTGTGTGTGTCTGTGTCTGTGTCCAGGGAGCCAGCTCGCCCAGCTGACTCACCTGTAGCTCTCACCTACACCTGGACAGCCCAGCAGTCAGGTGGATCGTGGAGCTGAAGGAAGCTACATCTGCGGGTGGCTTGCACACTCCCGGTAGGGACTCTGCACGCGCTGCAATAACTTGTTCAGTCGCTCAGTCATATCCAACTGTTTGTGATCCCATGGGCTGCAGCGCGCCAGGCTTCCCAGTCCTTCACTATCTCCCGGAGTTTGCTCAAACTCATGTCCCTTGAGTCAGTAATGCCATCCAACCATCTCATCCTCTGTTGTCCCCTTCTACCTTGACCTTCAATCTTTCCCAGCATCAGGGTCTTTTCAAATGAGTCAGTTCTTCGCATCAGCAAAAGTATTGGAGCTTCAACTTCAGCATCAGTCCTTCCAGCAAATATTCAGGGTTGATTTCCTTTAGGATTGACAGGTTTGATCTCCTTTCAGTCCAAGGGACTCTCAAGAGTCTTCTCCAACATCACAGTTCAAAAGCATCAATTCAAGTCATAATTTGCTTCTTTTTTTAAAGAGAGGTTCTCAGGTTAGACAAGCTTCAGACCCCACAACATCTGGATCCTTCTCACCTGGATAAAGATTGACTTTGTGCAAATTTCACAACAAGCCCCTTTGGGAAAATTGCCAGAAAGCATTCCAGTATTCTTGCCTGGAGAGTCCCATGGACAGAGGAGCCTGGAGGGCTACAGTCCCTGGGGTCACAAAGAGTTGGACAGGACTGAAGCCACCTGGCACGCATGCACCCTGGGGATCAATCAGCAAAGACCCCTCCTTTTCGCGCCTTGACACAGCGCTACCTCACCCCTGCACGCTCACGTCCTGGTGGCCTGGGGCCTCCCCCAGGGAACCACCAGCCCTCCGGCAGACCTGCTGGGCGGTCGCCCCCAGTCTTTAATGTCACTTTATCCTTGGGCATCCTGCCGCTTCATTACCCAGTGAAATAGTGAGATCCGTCTATTGTCTGTGCCCTCTCTTCTGTCTGCCTATTCATCTATCATGTATTTTTTAAGGCCTTCTAGTTTTCCTGCAGTGTAACTCTTGGCCAGTATTTTCCATGCTTGATGGCTTCAGACAGAAAATAGCGAGCCATTTTTCTTTTAAGTGTTTAAATTGTTTCCAGAAGAATTCAGATAGCATACAACTTAATATTTTTGTTTTGCAGGGTAGGGGGAGATAAAATAATCTCTGTTTTATCAGACTCATCCTCCACTGCCTCCCTGCACAGAAAGTGTGGCATCCCTACATCTTTGGGACTGCATTTAGAAGTTCCCCCCACCTGCCCCAGGCACTATTGCCTCACCACATCCTGGTAGACTGTGGTTTCACCCAGACATGGAACTCCATTCAGCCCCGCCAGGGCATAGTCTCTGCTAGGAAAAGTCCCACCAGAGTCATGAACAGGATGAAAAGCACATGCTTTCACTTTGTTTTTGAAACAAATCAGATACTCACTCCCCCCAGCTGGCATGGGAAGGCCACTTCCATCCTGAGAAAACAGAGATTTACAGGACTGGGCCCTGGGGCATTTCTGCTGGAGGAAGTGATGAGCTGCTCAGATCACAGCCTCGGGTCTCAGATGTCTGTTTGAATCACCCCTGCCCCACTCAGGGGTGAGGTCTGGCTAAATGGGCACCGTGACCCGGACCCTGGGCATCCTGGCCTCTGCTGCCCTTGGCATTTCAGATACACATGTCCATTCTCATCGCTGACTGTGCCCCCCGCCTCGCCTGGCCCCACAGCCTGGCCCAGGTGGTCCCATTGCTGGTTTCCTACCTGTGTCTTTTCAGCTGGGTTGCCAGCAGGTCTGTCTGCCATTCACCTCTGTCCTCGAAGACGGGCCGGGCAGCAGAATTTTAGGTTCAGTGATGCTAAAGACTCAGTGACTGTGTCACTGGGGGGGCTTTTAAGTTTTGTGTTGTTTTCAGTGGGGTGACAGAAATTCAGTTCAGTTCAGTTGCTCAGTTGGTGTCCGACTCATAGACTGCAGCACGCCAGGCCTCCCTGTCCATCACCAACTCCCGGAGCTTACTCAAACTCATGTCCATTGAGTCGGTGATGCCATCCAACCATCTCATCCTCTGCCGTCCCCTTCTCTTCCCACCTTCAATCTTTCCCAGCATCAGGGTCTTTTCCAATGAGTCAGTTCTTCTCATCAGGTGGCCAAAGCATTGGAGTTTCAGCTTCAGCATCAGTCCTTCCAGTGAATATTCAGGACTGATCTCCTTCAGGATGGACTGGTTGGATCTCCTTGTAGTCCAAGGGACTCTCAAGAGTCTTCTCCAACACCACAGCTCAAAAGCATCAATTCTTCAGTTCTCAGGTTCTTTATTGTCTAACTCTCACATCCATACATGACTACTGGAAAAACCATAGCTTTTGACTAGATGGATGTTTGTGGGCAAAGTAATGTCTCTGCTTTTTGATATGCTGCCTAGGTTGGTCATAGCTTTTCTTCCAAGGAGCAAGGGATGACAGAGGCTGATTGTGAGTCAGTTACAGCCAGCCCCAGTCTGTCGGTGCCCAACTTATTTTATTTATTTATTTATTTTTACTTTATTTTACTTTACAATACTGTATTGGTTTTGCCATACATTGCCAACTTATTTTTCACTTGAATTTTACTAATGAATTTGCATCTTTTATTTGACATGTGATACCCCTTATTAGGCTAAATGAGGGGAATTCATAACTCAGGACCCTAGCGGGGCGGATAAGTGCACAACATCTACAGGTACATCCCTGAAGAGCAGTTATGGTTGTATTTGTTTATAATGAATGTATATTATAAAATATGGTTTTTAATTTCTTCTTTATAATGAATATTTGTTCTTTAATGGTACCTGCCTTACAATTTTTACCTTATGAGCTATGGGGCTCTGGTGAAGCAGATTAACAGGCTGGAAACAATCACGTCCATCCTTAGGCTCCTCTCCAGGGCTAGGACCCCGCACATCTGCAACTGCCCCGCCTCTGCCCCTGTGTGTCTCTCATAGGCAGCCTGGTGGATGCGTCTGGCCGCATCCTGGTCCCCGGGATCTATGAGCACGTGGCTCCTGTTACAGAAGAGGAGAAGAGGGTGTATGAGGACATCGACCTGGACATGGAGAAGTACCGGAACAGCAGCCAGGTTAAGAGGTTCCTGTTTGACACCAAGGTAGGTCACTCCTCGATGGGTAATCTGAAAGAGGAATGCTGAGAACCTGTGCTCTCCCAGCGCCTGGTTTGCCATGCGCTGCTGTTCTGCACATCTAAGAGCTGGGAGCACATGCTCATGAGGGCAGGTTTCCCTTTCAGGGTCCCGTCCCAGGGTCAAGATCAGCCAGCCCTTTTCCTGGGGTCCGTCCGGCATGGGCCTTGGGTGCCCTGACTCACAGCCCTGTGTTTCCAGTCGGTTTATGAGACTCAACCCCATGCCAGCCTCAGCCAGAGTTGAGCTTCCTGTCTATTTAGAGATTGAGATAGGCTGAGATTATTTCAGTTCCAAGATCCCTAACTGTTCTTTTTTAAAATTTATTTTTAAAAAGACAAAACTAGAGCTTTAGGGTTTAATCCGTAAACTCTCCATCACTGCCTCAGTGTAGTAAATGAGCCCAGAGCCAAAAGCATTAGCTACTGGCAAATCTGGGCTTCCCAGATGGTGCTAGTGGTAAAGAACCTGCCTGCCGCTGCAGGAGAGATAAGAGACATAGGTCTATCTCTGGGTCGGGAAGATCCCCTGGAGGAGGGAATGGCAACCCACTCCAGTATTCTCGCCTGGAGAATCCCACAGAGTAGCTGTAGGGTCACAAAGAGTCGGACACGAGGGAAGTGACTGAGCACGCACACACTGGCCAATTTAGATTTCTTTGCTTTTCCTTCTGCTTCTCTTCTTCCTTTTAAGAAAAAAACTCGCCCGCCCCTCCAGTGATGGGCCACTCTGGCTGGTTCCTGAGGAGGAGCCTCCAGGGGAGGGAGGGACCCTGAACAGAAGTGAGGAGTTTATTATCAGGAAGTATATCTGTTCGCTCAGACTGGCTCTCTGGGGGCCACTGGCTCAAACGTCTGCAGATTTCTTTGACGGCTTCTGTCAAAGAAAACAAAATGCAGCTAGCACACAAGT
This sequence comes from Capricornis sumatraensis, assembly GCF_032405125.1. Lineage (NCBI taxonomy): Eukaryota > Metazoa > Chordata > Mammalia > Artiodactyla > Bovidae > Capricornis > Capricornis sumatraensis. Next base: position 6,570,912 of record NC_091089.1, on the reverse strand, counting down.
TATCACTGGAATGGCTGGGGGCAGAAATTTATAATTGAACCCCAGTTTTAACTGCAAACTTCAGAGCTGGCGTGATGAGGGGCTGTGGTCAGCGGAAGCGGCTCAGGCAGGTCTTGGGTCCTTGGGGAAGCCCACCGGTACCGCCGTCCAGACCCGTCTCAGTAAGGAGGTGATAATTAGCTTGTCATGAGCGGTGTCATAGACGCACAGAAACTGGTGACACAAGCGATACCACTCAGCTGGGTTTTAATGAAACATTCTTCTCTGTAATAAATAATTTTATCTCATAGGAGGAACTTCTAATGCACCTATGGAGGTACCCATCTCTTTCTATCCATGGGATTGAGGGTGCGTTTCATGAGCCTGGAGCCAAAACAGTCATTCCTGGCCGAGTCATAGGAAAATTCTCCATCCGTCTAGTCCCTCACATGGATATGTCTGTGGTGGAGACCCAGGTAACCGCGTGCCTGGTTCTGCACTGCGTCCGAGTGCTGCACACCACACTGTAGGGGGCAGTTCAGTTGTTAGCACTGAAGTATCATTCTTTTCCCCAATAGAAAAGGGACTGGAACAAATGCCAAGAAACTGATAGAAATTTTAGTTTGGTGAAAATCTCTCTGCTCAATTATATGCAATTACAGTAGTCAGATAAGTGACCATTTGGAGTTAGAGTGATGGGAAATTTTAAGATTAAATGGTAGACTTGAAGGCAAGATTGGTTTTCCATCCAGATGGAGCAGCTAACTGCCTGCGGCTGGATTGAGCCGGAAAAACCCGCAGCCGCAGTCATCAGTTTGTCTGAAATCCACTCTCTGAACGCAGCCATTTTAATGACAATGCTATCTGGCAGGAGTTCAGTGTCTAAATTATCCACCAAGTGTCAGTTCGCTCAAGTTTAATGGAAAGTAGACTCTGAATAAATGCGCTCAGGAAACACCTCATCCCATCCCTTTCTGTCCCCATGTTGTCTCCCTTTTATTGTTGATTGCATCCACACACTCCCTCCCTCCCCTCTTCCCTCCTCCTCCTCCCTCTTCCCTCCCTCCCCCTCCTCCCTCTTCCTTCCTCCCTCCTCCTTCCCCCTCCTCCCTCTTCCTTCCCCCTCCTCCCTCTTCCCTCCCTCCCCCTCCTCCCTCCCCTCCTCCCTCTTCCCTCCTCCCCCCTCCCTTTCTTTGTGGACTTACTGTCCCTCTTTCTACAACATATAGATTCCAGGAGGGCAGGGCCATTCTGCTTTTGCTCACAGCTGTGACCACCTGGGTGCTGACCCAGCACCCAGAACGGTTCCTGCCACATGACAGGTGTCCACTGACATCTGCTGAAGCCAAGAGTGGAAGGAGTTTTTGTTCTGTTTTGTTTCTGCCGCATCACACGGTCTGTGGGATCCCAGTTCCCTGACCAGAGATTGAACCCGGGCGCTCAGCAGTGAGAGCATGGAGACCCAACCCCTGGACCCCCGGGAGTTCCCTGGAAGGGCTATTTCAGAGTCTGAAGTTACTCTCGGAGGATTTCCCTAGTAGCAGCTAACTGAGCCGAGGGAAGAGAAGGACACTGATGACAAGGCTCCTTCACAGCTTAGCTCAGAACTGCTCTCACTTCTGGGAAATTTCCAAATTCATGATGTTCCCCAAATAGTCATGAAGGTACTGATAAGTCCAAAGAGGGCAATCAGCCATCAGATGAAGTTATACTTGTATTATGTTTCATAACTAACAAAATTCCAAATAACCAGATGCTAACAGACATTGTGCAGAGGATAGGTTGGGGCAGGGCTGGGCTTGGAGAGTCTAGGGGAGGAAGGGGAGTGAGACCCAGTGTTGCTGCCATTGGATGAAGCCCCCCGCTCACCCTCCAGTCCTGGAGAGCCTGCTCACTCCAGGCCGGCCCTCTGGAAGAACTCAGGCAAAGCTCAAAATCCTCAAATTTGTTGGGTTGAGGTTTAATTCATTTCCTGATGAGAGATGACTGTGCATTCATGGTATGAGAGAATTACTTGAAGGTTTCTCTTACACCTGAAAATGTTACCTTTCAGGTGAAGCAGCATCTTGAATACATATTCTCCAAAAGAAACAGCTCCAACCAGATGACTGTTTCCATGGCGCTGGGACTGCACCCGTGGATCGCAAATATCAGCGACCGTCAGTATCTCGCAGCAAAAAGAGCCATCAGAACAGGTTTGGCTTAAGATATTTTGAGTTGCCAGTTTACTGTGGGGGGTTGGTGCCTGGGGGAGCAGTGGACAAGGCAGGTGAGAGTAAAGCCTCAGTGTCATCGTCCTTTTCCTACGGGCTGTACTAGCATGCACAATGCTCTGTATCGTGAATCTTCCCTATTACCTTCCCCATTTTACAAAGAAGGCCCAAAGAGACAAGGTAATTTGCTGAAGGGCACCCAGCTATTAGTGGAAAAGCCAGCATTTAAGCTCACTAGGAGACTTGAATTTTGGGGAAAATGATGGACTTGAAAACCTCCAGTGCTCATAGAAATGATGGGAGTGTGGAAAGAGTTAGCCACTCAGTCATGTCTGACTGACTGCGACCCCATGGACTACAGCCCACCAGGCTCCTCTGTCCATGGGATTCTCCAGGCAAGAATACTGGAGTGGGTTGCCATTTCCTTTTCCAAGAGATCTTCCTGACCCAGGAAATGATGACTAATATTTAAAAACATCCTTTTAAAGGCACAGCTGAAGCTGCATGAAAGTAAAGGAAATCCTCTGGGATTAAACATGAAGCAGCTAAGATTTAGTGGAATGAGCAAGCTGACACCAGGCTGCCCTGTGGGAATTTGCTCTTCCTGGTCACAGGGCGCTTTGGGTATTAATGGTCTTAGGGCATCAAGAAGCAGAAAACAAGACCTTCTACATAAGGCAGGGCATTCTCCAGGAGCCAGGCTCACCCTAGAGGGGTGTGTATATGTGTAAGCTTGACCCTCCTTGCTTGGGTTTTGGGTGAACACAGGGTCCCCCCATGAGAATGTTTAACCATGGACCCATCTTGGAATGAGTTTGGGTCTCTAATTCCCACCATGTATGGTCTTGTTCCTCCAAAGCCCTTGCTGGACTGCCTGGCTGGAGCAAACAGCCCCAAGGCAGGAACATGAGCTTCCACTGAAGCAGCTTCCTGGATATGAACTCCTTGTACAAAATCACAAAACACAAGAGAAACTCAATTCCAGCCCATCTGTATCTAAAACCAGCAGTCCTTCTCCAGAAATGGGGAGTACCCTTATTTTTAATTTCCTCCATGGCACCTCTTTTGACTTTCATATTCATAGGATCCCATGAGTGGTGAGCAGGGGACACGTGTCTGGGCCCTGGCTGCCAGGGGAGAAGGAATAGCCAGCCTTTTTTCAACAGGAGTGGGACATTGCCAACAATTACAAAATGGGGGGCTCTCCTAAAGGCAGGGTGGCCTTGGGGGTCTGTCCAAATGTGAGACAGGAAGACACTGACACTTGTTTATATACAGAGGGGCCTTGGGGCACGCCCCTAATGATGGCGAGCTGGAACTTGGGGTCCAGACCTCCTTGGTGCCCTCACTCTCTACCAGGATGGTCAGTCCAGGGACACAGACATTAACCATCACAGGACAAGTCCAAGACTTAGAGCTACATAATCTTCCCCACTGCCGAGTGAAAAGGAGGAAGGGTTAGGAAGATAAAGGAACCGCCACTGAAGAGAGGCATGTGATTGAAATGTCAAGGCCTGACCTACTCTTGCAGGGAAGCTTACACAGCTTAGGGCCTGTCTATGTTCTGGACCATTCTGCTAACAACGTCCACTGCCTTTATTCACCTTCACACCTTGCTCTGTGGATAAGGAAGTCCTGGGGCAGATTCTCTTCTGTGATTTTGCTTCGTTTTTCATTCCTGCTGTGTCATCAGCAACTTGTCCTCTAGCCTGGAAGGTCTGAACTCGTCTCTTTCTAGACCTTGCTGCTGCTGCTAAGTCACTTCAGTCGTGTCCGACTCTGTGCGACCCCATAGATGGCAGCCCACCAGGCTCTGCCATCCCTGGGATTCTCCAGGCAAGAACACTGGAGTGGGTTGCCATTTCCTTCTCCAATGCATGACAGTGAAAAGTGAAAGTGAAGTTGCTCAGTCATGTCCGACTCTTTGCGACCCCATGGACTGCAGCCTACCAGGCTCCTCCGTCCATGGGATTTTCCAGGCAAGAGTACTGGAGTGGGGTGCCATCGCCTTCTCCGCTTTCTAGACCTTAGGATATCCATTAATACTATTTCCTGGAGTACCTTGAAAGTTGAGTACACAAATACTGAGACTTTCAGGTAATAGTTGAGTACAGCTATTTATTTATATGTTGATTAAAAATAGAAATAAAAACAAAAGAAGTCCCACTTTCCCAATACTTAATTCATGGAGCAACCATAAAAGTGGATACGCCATCTCATGGTACTCCTGCTAAAAATGCATGACTTCCGATCATGAGAAAGCATCAGACAAAGAGCATCAGACAAAGTTAATCGGGAGGACGCTTTACACAACAACCGATTAGCACTCTACAAGAGGGTCTGGTTCATGAAAGTCAAAGAGAGGTACAAATCTGTCACAAGCCAGAGGGGACTCAGAAGTGATGACAGAATGCACTGTGGGAGTCTGGGCTCAATCCTGGGACGAAAAAAGGGGAAACGTGATAAAATTCCCTTCAGGCCTGAGTCTAGCTATTAATAACAATGTTACCCCAATGTTAATTTCCTATTGTTGATAACTGTACAGTGGTTGTTTGTTAACATTAGGAAAAGGAAAGGATATATGGGAACTTGGTACTAATTTTTGCAACTTCTCTGTAAGTATAAAATTAGTTCAAAATAAAAACCTAAAAATACATTAAAAATTTCTTTTTAACATTTATTTATTTTGGGCTGTTCTGGGTCTTTGTTGCTGTTAGGACTACTCTTTAATTGTGGTGGGAGGGCTGTGCACTGTGACAGCTTCTGCCGTGGTGGAGAATGAGCTCGAGGTGAGCAGGCTCTAAAGCAGAGGCTTGGTGGTTGTGGCCTCCGGGCCTAGTTGCTCTGTGGCACATGTACTCAACTTTCAAGGTACTTCAGGAAATAGTATTAATGGATATCCTAAGGTCTAGAAAGTGATGAGTTCAGACCTTCCAGGCTAGAGGACAAGTTGCTGGTGACAGAGCAGGAATGAAAAATGAAGCAAAATCACAGAAGAGAATCTTGCACCAGGGACTGAACGCTCTTCTTGCACCAGGGACTGAATGCGTGTCTCCTGCATTGGCAGGCAGATTGTCTTTACCACTGAGCCACTGGGGAAGCCCCCCAAAAATATATATATTTTAAGTACATAACTGTAAAGAAGACAACTGTGGTTTTCTTCTTGACTCTTTTGATGATTTTAGAATATATATTATGTCGAATCAAGAAGCTTTTTATCCCAAATATTAAATTTTTAATGATTTTTTTTATTAAAGAAAAGACAAAGTAAGCAGAACATTTGAGGAGATTACTTGGGGTGGTCTTGCCATTGCGTTATTCAAATGCCTGCCTTTCCTGCATTTCAGTGTTTGGGACAGAGCCAGATATGATCCGGGATGGGTCAACCATACCCATTGCCAAGATCCTCCAGGACACCACCCAGAAGAGTGTGATAATGCTGCCGCTGGGCGCTGTGGATGACGGAGAACACTCTCAGAATGAGAAGATCAACAGGTGAGTGGAGCCCGTGGGCGCTGGTGCCTCCCTGCACAAGCCCAGGGCCTCCACACCGCTGACCCAGACAGGCTGCCTCCTCTAGTTGGAATGAGCATCATCAAGCCTTCCTGTTTAAAGTATAGAACACTTTTCCTCTGTCATTTGAGCAGGAGTAACAGTGTCTCTCATTTATTTTGTTAGGTGGAACTATATAGAGGGATCCAAATTATTTGCTGCCTTTTTCCTAGAGATGGCAAAGCTGCATTCATCATGGTAGGAACCTTCCAGCCTCAGTCTGAATTGCTAACAGATTCCCCTCTCACATGACCCTGGGCAAGAACAGAATCTAAATATCCAGAGAGTTTTGCTCTTGAAAATAATGTTTCCCCTCCTGTTTTAGAGTGTCCCTGGACTTTTGGACCACTAATAAAATATCTCTGAGGCACAGACATTGGACATGGTTTAATGTCGCTGCTGCACGCCTTTCTGAAGTCACAGCCACCTTGGACAAGTTACTTCCCCACGTCCTGCTGCAGCCCTCTCCGGCTTGGGCTTGTGGTGCCCTTCAGGGTGGGGACAAGCCTCTGACTATGTTCTCTGCTTGCAGCTCCATTGGTGTGATCCTGGTTTGTGTTCCAGGCCTCTAAGTGCTCAAGAGACACAATCATTCCACCCACTGACTGTCCATCCTATGTCACCCTTGCTCTTACGTCTCCTTTCTCTTGTTGATAAATGTGTTGGTCTCCTGCATTGACTACCCCTGTGGGTTCCCTGCTAGAGGAGTTACTAAAATGTGTTCATGTGCTAAGCTGCTTCAGTTGTGTCCAACTCCTTGCAACCCCACAGACTGTAGCCCATCAGGCTCCTCATCCATGTGATTTTCCCAGGCAAGAATACTGGTGAAAGTGAGTTACTCAGTCATGTCCAACTCTTTGTGACCCCATGGACTGTATAGTCCACGGAATTCTCCAGGCCAGGATACTGGAGTGGGTAGCCATTCCCTCTCCAGGGGATCTTCCCAACCTAGGGATCGAATCCAGGTCTCCCGAATTGCAGGCGGATTCTATACCAGCTGAGCGACCAGGGAAGCCCCAAAGTAAGAGGGTCTTAGGTGGGTTGTAAATAACACACCACCCTACCTTCCCCTGGAGCGGGGAGAGGTGACCTAAGAATACTGGAGTGATTGCCATTTCCTCCTCCAGGGGATCTCCCAGACCCAGGAATCAAACCCACATATCTTATGCCTCCTACACTGGCAGGAGGTTCTTTACCACTAGTGCCACCTGGGAAGCTCAACTACAGCATGGTACCACCTTAACCTCTTGTTCCCCTTTTCCTTCTTCAAAACTGCTGAGATGGAAATGATCAGTGGGATCATGCCCCTGGGATTCCTTGGGTGAAGATGAGTGTGTTTGAAATTCTGAGCCTCTTTACCCGATGCCAGCTTGCTGCCCCTCTTGCATCGTGGTCTTCCTTCCTGCCCCTCCAGTAAAGGCCTGCCTTCTCTTCAGCATCTGCGCACATGTGAATTTGCCAGAATTCATCCTGATAGGATTTCTCTCACCCAGCTGGAACTTTACTCAATGACTACATCTAAACTGCTCAAAGCTCTTAATAGCATCAGTTTTAGATAGAGAACTAATCAACCCTGACATCAGTAACACAGTCTAAATTTAAAGCCATCAGCCAATGCATTAATCATTAATCATTTCAGTTAACCATCTTGTTTGGCTTGATTGGATTTGATGGTATAAACAAACAAAAAATATTGCAATTTTTCTACAGTCGAGGATATGTAAACAAGCCGATTTAATCTTTATAAATTCATTATTTAAATCACATTAATGGAGAAGGATTTAAGGGTTTATAAAAAAATGTTTTGCTTATAATTCTAAATAAAAAACAAGCATAACACATCCTACTGCTTCATGGGTTCTTGAAATGTCAGTTTTAAAACTTGCTGCCCCTCATCTAACATGGCTGGACCCAAGGGCCAGTAATTCAGCCTGTCCTGACCCGCGTCACAGATGTGGGACCCAGCTGAGGCCCTAGCCTCACGAGGGTGCTCAGGCGGGGTCATTCTTCCTCTGATGCTGCTGCTGCTAAGCTGCTAAGTCACTTCAGTCATGTCTGACTCTGTGCGACCCCATAGACAGCAGCCCACCAGGCTCCCCCGTCCCTGGGATTCTCCAGGCAAGAGTACTGGAGTGGGTTGCCATTTCCTTCTCCAATGCATGAAAGTGAAAAGTGAAAGGGAACTCGCTCAGTCGTGTCCGACTCTTCGCGACCCCACGGGCCGCAGCCCACCAGGCTCCTCCGTCCATGGGATTTTCCAGGCAAGAGGACTGGAGTGGGGTGCCATCGCCTAGAGGACATTTAAACGCTAGTTGTTGGGACTTCCCTGGGGGTCCAGTGGGTAGGACACCCGCTCTCAACGAAGGGGGCCTGGACTGACCCCTGGTCAGGGAGCTAGATCCCACCTGCCATGATGAAGGCCTAGCGCAGCCAAATAAAGACAGCTTGACATTAACCCAGCTGTTAAGTGCTGGCAGGTGCTGATATCCTTCCCTATTAAGCCTGGTTTATGCTCACCAGTTTACACTGAATCTTCTAATATCTTGGATTTTGTGGGACCTACCTGGTATATTTCACAGAGTTCCCAACAACTAAATATACAAGAAGTTTATGATGCCAATTTGTATTTTGTAAAAATATTAAAAAATTTAAAGATGTATCACAGCTACACTGGGTCTCCGCTGCTGCGCTCAGGCCCGCTGTCTCTGAGGCGGCGGGGGAGCCGCTGTCCGGGCGGTGCGTGGGCTCCTCACGGCCGTGGCGTCTCTCGCGGTGGAGCAGGGGCCCCAGGAACGTGCACTTCGGTGGCTGTGGCCCTCTGGATTGGCTTCCTCGGGGCATGTGGAATCTCCCTGGACCAGGGGTCAAACTTGTGTCCCCTGTGTTGGCAGCCAGAGTCTTGGATCACCAGAGGAGTCCACCCGTTTGTGTTTTTAAAGAGGTGTTCATGTTAGAGGACTGACAAAGGTGGTTAAGATACATTGTAGCCACTTCTGAGCAAAGTAACATCAGTTTTACCAAAGCACTAAATTATAAATTATGTTTATTATTCCTTCACTGATCTACCTTCCTGCTGCACCCCTGAGCCCTGCAACCTCTAGTTACTTATTCAGCCCTCGGGTGATAAGGGGTCTCCGCTCCACCTGGGTTTTCCACCTGGCCCTGAGCCATGTGACAACCTGGGTTCTGCTGTGATTTGGGAGCCAGAAAGGAAGTATTTTTCAGGTTGGTTCCACTGAGAGAGCAGAGAGAAATCAACTCACTTATTGGGCAGGAGACCAATGAAAGGAAGTTTTAAAAGGAAACATTTACACTTCTTTCCCATCTCTGTCTTTCATTTCCAGCTCATCTCTATACTTCACGGGTCCAGCACAGTGCACTGCATACAGTAGGTGCTCAGTATTGCTCGCTGACATCGTCCTCCGGTTCTGCAGCTGCATTTTTGGGTTGTCCCTGGCGTGGATGTCTATCTTTATGCTCTCTGCCTCACGTTGTTCCTAGGTAAAACTGACTTAAGGGCCTAGATCGGATAGAGTGCCTGATGAACTATGGAATGAGGTTCATGACATTGAACAGGAGACAGGGATCAAGACCATCCCCATGGAAAAGAAATGCAAAAAAGCAAAATGGCTGTCTGGGGAGGCCTTACAAATAGCTGTGAAAAGAAGAGAGGCGAAAAGCAAAGGAGAAAAGGAAAGATATAAGCATCTGAATGCAGAGTTCCAGAGAATAGCAAGAAGGGATAAGAAAGCCTTCTTCAGTGATCAATGCAAAGAAATAGAGGAAAACAACAGAATGGGAAAGACTAGAGATCTCTTTAAGAAAATTAGAGATACCAAAGGAACATTTCATGCAAAGATGGGCTCGATAAAGGACAGAAATGGTATGGACCTAATAGAAGCAGGAAGATATTAAGAAGAGGTCCCAAGAATACACGGAAGAACTGTACAAAAGAGATCTTCACGACCCAGATAATCATCATGATGTGATCACTAATCTAGAGCCAGACATCTTGGAATGTGAAGTCAAGTGGGCCTTAGAAAGCATCACTATGAACAAAGCTAGTGGAGGTGATGGAATTCCAGGTGAGCTGTTTCAAATCCTGAAAGATGATGCTGTGAAAGTGCTGCACTCAATATGCCAGCAAATTTGGAAAACTCAGCAGTGGCCACAGGACTGGAAAAGGTCAATTTTCATTCCAATCCCTAAGAAAGGCAATGCCAAAGAATGCTCAAACTACCACACAATTGCACTCATCTCGCATGCTAGTAAAGTAATGCTCAAAATTCTCCAAGCCAGGCTTCAGCAATATGTGAACCATGAACTCCCTGATGTTCAAGCTGGTTTTAGAAAAGGCAGAGGAACCAGAGATCAAATTGCCAACATCCACTGGATCATGGAAAAAGGCAAGAGAGTTCCAGAAAAACATCTCTTTCTGCTTTATTGACTATGCCAAAGCCTTTGACTGTGTGGGTCACAAGAAACTCTGGAAAATTCTGAAAGAGATGGGAATACCAGACCACCTAACCTGCCTCTTGAGAAATCTGTATGCAGGTCAGGAAGCAACAGTTAGAACTGGACATGGAACAACAGACTGGTTCCAAATAGGAAAAGGAGTACGTCAAGGCTGTATATTGTCACCCTGCTTATTTAACTTCTATGCAGAGTACATCATGAGAAACAATGGACTGGAAGAAACACAAGCTGGAATCAAGATTGCTGGGAGAAATATCAATAACCTCAGATATGCAGATGACATCACTCTTATGGCAGAAAGTGAAGAGGAGCTAAAAAGCCTCTTGATGAAAGTGAAAGAGGAGAGCGAAAAAGTTGGCTTAAAGCTCAACATTCAGAAAACGAAGATCATGGCATCTGGTCCCATCACTTCATGGGAAATAGATGGGGAAACAGTGGAAACAGTGTCAGACTTTTTTTGGGCTCCAACATCACTGCAGATGGTGACTGCAGCCATGAAATTAAAAGACGCTTGCTCCTTGGAAGGAAAGTTATGACCAACCTAGATAGCATATTCAAAAGCAGAGACATTACTTTGCTGACTAAGGTCTGTCTAGTCAAGGCTATGGTTTTTCCTGTGGTCATGTATGGATGTGAGAGTTGGACTGTGAAGAAGGCTGAGCGCCAAAGAATGATGCTTTTGAACTGTGGTGATGGAGAAGACTCTTGAGAGTCCCTTGGACTGCAAGGAGATCCAACCAGTCCCTTCTGAAGGAGATCAACCCTGGGATTTCTTTGGAGCGATTGATGCTAAAGCTGAAGCTCTAGTACTTTGGCCACCTCATGCGAAGAGGTGACTCATTGGAAAAGACTCTGATGCTGGGAGGGATTGGGGGCAGGAGGAGAAGGGGACGACCGAGGATGAGATGGCTGGATGGCATCACGGACTCGATGGACATGAGTCTGAGTGAACTCCAGGAGATGGTGATGGACAGGGAGCCCTGGCATGCTGCGATTAATGGGGTCACAAAAAGTCGGACACGACTGAGCGACTGAACTAAACTTAAAGAGTTAAATAATGATTTGAGGTCTTGACTCTGTTAAGATGAAATACTTGTTTCTGTGATAATGTAGTCTATAGTTAAATCTAGCAGAATTGTTTACCTGTTCATAACAGCACGGCCATTCATGACAAGCACTGAAACTTAAGTCCTAGTATTTGTGCATATATTCCTGTTCTTCCACTGACCAACCCTGTAATATCTGCACCTTAGACATAGGCCACTTTAAGAAAGATAACCTCCCTCTTAATGGATTGAATCAGTTTTCCTCTTTAGGAAGAAAGCCTGGGGAGGCTGAGGGCTGCGTTGGGTATGTTCTCTTCTTTGCAGGGCTGTCCAAGGGCTCAATCAGCGAAGTACAGGCAGAAATACAGGAGATTTTCTGAAGCAAAGTAACGTATTCTTGTTCTTTCCAGCGTCATGTGGAGAACGGATGTAGATGTAATGACTGTAATTTCTTAACAGTTATAAGTAAATAAATGCTTCTCAGTTTTTTTCGATTAGGTAGATTGAACAAGGAAAAAAATTGTCATTATGTGGAAAAGTTTTACTTAAAAACATTCTAGTGTAATTTCTTATTGAGAATGAAGATGTCAGAGAAATTATGCCTTTGAGTAACAGAAAATATGAAGTTTTACATCATCTCACCATCCACACTGAAATTCACCAAAACGCACTTAAGGAGAACTTACATTTAAATGTCTAGTGTGGTTAAGTGTTCACAGGAGATTCCCTGGTGGCTCAGATGGTAAAGCGTCTGCCTGCAATGTGGGAGACCAAAGTTCAATCCCTGGATCAGGAAGATTCCCTGGAGAAGGAAATGGCAACCCACTCCAGTACTCATGCCTGGAAAATTCCATGGATGGAGAAGCCTGGTGGGCTACAGTCCATGGGGTCACAAAGAGTCGGACATGACTGAGCAACTTCACTAAGTGTTTGCAGCACACTTGCACTGTTATTGTATGGCATGTGAATGTAATAGCAGAAGGCGTTAACTTAAAGGAAATTAGAACTTTAAATGACACTGTTAAAAGGAAATTAGTCATCAAGAACGGTTAATCACCAAAAATGACCAATACTTCTTTTTGGTTGCATTTCTATTTGTTTATTTCTCTGGCTGTATCGGGTCCTAGCGGCCATAGGGGATCTTTTGAGCAGGGTCCGCATTCTCTAGCTGTGGCATGCGGGCTCTTGTCGTGGGTGCGGCGTGTCGGCTTAGTTGTTCTGCAGCATGTGGAATCTTAGCTCGCAGACCCAGGACGAAACCCACATCCCCTGCTTATCCACTGGACCACCAGGGAAGTCACCAATGCTTCTTTTCAAATTTAAATAAATAATTATAACTAGATAAAGGCAGTTATCTAAATTTTATTTCAAACCACACCTGAGGAGCCAGAAGGCTAACCCCAGGGTTATGATATCAGTGCAGGGTGAGGGGAGGAGTTTCAGCCCCATGTTCCACACAGTCTGCCTGAGTCTCTGGGTGACCCTGGGGCTGTGTATGTGTGAGGCAGGTTAAATCCTGCCGGCTAAGGTTGAGGGAAGTGAATGTGATTTCACTGCTATCATGACAGAGAGAGTATGAGTACAGCCAAAATAACTGCCTGTTAAAACAGTAACAACAACCTCTGCAGAAGAACATGTGAATTCAGTCTCCACGTTACTCAAATATCTAGGATACAACCAAAATTACTGGACACTTAAAGGAAAACATGACTCATAATCAAGAGAAAAGAGCAAATTAATGAAGGTTAACCTGAAGATGATTCCAGTGTTGTAGTAAGACGAAATGTCAAAACAGCTAGTGGAAAATAGGCCTTTAATAAGTCAACAAGTAAGAAATCTCAGTAGAGAAATAGAAATTTTAATTTTTAGAAGTAGATTAGACAGAACCAACTAGAAATTTCAGAACTAGAAGATACAATATCTGAATGAAGGAAAGAAAATCACTAGCTGCTTCTAACACATGACAGGAGATGACAGAAGAATCAGTGAATAGAAGACAGACTGATGAAAATGATCCAAGCTCAAGTTCTCAGTGGGGAAAAAAAAGGATGAAGACAAGAGGACCGAGTCTCAGTAAGTCACACATAATATCAACAGGTGTCATGTATGTCTGGGGCTTCCCTGGTGGCTCAGATGGTAAAGAATCTGCCTGCAATGCAGGAGACCCCAGTTCAATCCTGGGAAGGTTTGATCCTTTAACTGGAATTCAAGAGAAAAAGAGAGAATGGGAAAAAGTACTTTGAGAAATAATTGTTTCATATTTTCCAAACTTGCCGAAATACATAAATTTACAGGTATTAAAAGCTCAGAAAACTCCAAACAGGATAACTATGAAGAAAACCATGTCAAGGCACAGAATAATCAAGACTGGTGAAAACCAAAAATACGGAGAAAAATTTGAAAGTAGCCTGAGAAAAATGACAAATTACATATAGGGAAATATAAAAGGGAGAAAAGATCTGAATGACCTCTGCCCATCAGGAAAAAATGGAGGCCAGGAATCATGGAAGGACATCCCCTTTAACAAATCTCTCTTAAAGATGCTCCAAAGGGGCTTTATTACATATGCATTGTTGTTTGGTCGCTAAGCGGTGTCCAACTCTTTTGTGACCCCATGGCCTGCAGCCAGTTAGGTTCTTCTGTCTATGGAATTTTCCAGGCAAGCATAATGGAGTGGGTTGCCATTTCCTTCTCCAGGGTATCTTCTTGACCCCTTAGCAGGCAGGTTCACTGAGCTAAGGAAGCCCTTACTATATATATATATATAATATACACACACATACAAGGACATACATATAATTTAACAAGACACAGAAAAACAATCAATTTTTCCCTATATTCTTAGATTCTCTAGCACACTGCATGATATACAGTAGGTGCTCTATAAACTATGGCTATCACTGTTATTCTGGAGGAGGGCATGGCAATCCACTCCAGTATTCTTGCCCGGAGAATCCCATGGACAGAGGAGCCTGGAGGGTTACACTCCATGGGGTTGCAGAGTCAGACACGACTGAAGCGACTTAGCACGCATAGCATCACTGTAATTAGTATCTAATGGAACAGTCTGTTTTACTGACAGTAACAGTATTAATGTGGCCTGGAAATTTGAGAACATCTCCATTTACATTTAACAGAATTTAGAAGGAAGGGAACTTTACCCTAAATGACTCATTTCATACATGAGGAAAATGAAGTCAACTTGACTTCATGAAGGTCACTATACAATGTAAAGGTCCTGCCTGTCTCAGTAAAATAATGGATGATGGGGAACTGAAAAATAAACTCAGGTTTGCTTACACTGCTCCAAGAAGGAAGAGGAATGTCAAATTCCCAAGGTAAGAAAAGAAAGGCAGCAAGATAAATCGGAACTCAAAATCAACAGAATGTCTATTCCACATGGAAAACAGTGCTAGCTACTGTAACTGTTGAGAAATTCATCACCTTGTCATCCAAGAGGCATGGTGGACTGGAAAAGGCTGACTGTAGGTGAGGTCCACCTTTCCTAGCTGTGTGATCTTGGGAATAGCTGACTCTTCTAAACTGCAATTTCCTGTTGTGGGTGACAGACATGAGGCTTCATGTAGACTGTAACAAGAATTTGACCAGATAATCTCTATGAAAAATATAAGACAGTATTTAAAAACGATTATCACCTGAATGTTCTGATTCAGAATCACTGATCTGGAACTGCCCTTGAGAATTGATTTGGCTGAGAAGTTAAAATGTTAGTCCCTCAGCTGTGTCTCCCTCTTTGGGGCTGTCGCCCGCCAGGCTCCTCTGTCCATGGGCTTCTCCAGGCAAGAATACTGGAGTGGGTTGCCATTCCCTTCTCCAGGGGATCCGCAGATTCTTTACCGTCTATCTGATCCAGCAGGTTGAGATAAGCCTATCACTGTAATACTATCCTGGAAAAACTCCACTTACTTAAAAATTATACAAAGCTGATTATTTAGGAAATTCCCCTCCCTACATCTTCGAGATAGTCAAAACTCCTTAGCAAGCTCTGTCCTTACACTGACCCTAAGCGGGGTGGCACAGCGGCCTGCTCCTCTCTGCAGACTTCAAGCTGCGGTCCTCTCTCCGGACTTCTGAGTCTCCTGAGAAAAGCTGTAAGCTTTAGGTCTCCCGAAGTCCCCCGGAAAGGGGCAGGAGGGGTCGGTGGCTACTAGGCTCCGTCGTGCCTGTCTTCCTAACCCTTCTTGCGCTGTGCCCTTCACGTTTACAAAATCGGTTCGGCGGGGACGTCTTCAACGCCCGAGGTGTCTTCGGTTCTCTTGCCAAACCGGCCAACAACCACCTGTGGCATCTCTGCCTCCCTGTTAGTATCGGAATTCGGCCCGTGGCTCCGAGGATTCCTTTTTTTGAGGCGCTTGTCAGGTCTTCCTGAGTCCCTGGAGCCGCGCACGCGCCCGGCGCGGCAGAGAGACCCTGTCCCCACAAGACCAGCGCAAGGCTCCGCTCGGCCCACTCGGGCCCAGGGCGGCTGCCTCCCCCGGGATCCGCGAAGGCGGGCGAGCGGGGGTGGACTGGTGGGCACGGGGTCGGAAGGGCGGCGGACTGTCCGGCAGGGATCTACTTGGGGAGCCCCGCAAACCCCGCCTTGCCCTCCGGGTCGGACGCCGCCAGTCTTCCACCCCAGATTGACCCGCATCTTCCCTGGTTTGCAGCTGACCTCTCCGATTTTTCTGTTTTCCTCACTTGGGGAGGGGGCGGGACTTCCTGTTCCACAGGCCAGTGACTACCGGCAGGAGGCACCAGACTGAACACAGGAGGTATACAGGCCCTCCGGCCCGTCGGGACAGGGAGAGAGAACTCGATGTGGCCTTCACTAGCCCCGGTTCCAAGATCTGGGGTTCTGGCCAAGATGCCAGGCGCCCCGTCCCCGAACGAGTGGTCCTGGGAGCCGCCGGAAGTGGGGAGCGCCGAAGCCGGAAGTCCCGCCCCTTCCTCCCAGAGGGAAGACGGTGAGCCGGAGGAGTCAGTCAGAGGGGCGAGCGGGAGCGGCCCCGCCGACAAACAGGTGAGCTACCCCCCGGCCGGGGCGGGGGGCGTGGGGGCGGGGGCCGTCCGGCGTCAGCGCAGGGCCCGGGGGCGGGGGCCCGCGGGCTGGGGCGCGGGCCGATGGGCGCTGAGCGCCCTGCCGCGGCCCTTCGCTCTGCCTCCGCCCCCCTCCCCCCGCCTCCGCCCCTCCCGGCTCGTCGGTCCCTCCCGGCGCCGCCCCGACGCCCCCGACACACGCCCGCAGCCCGCGCCGGGCTCTCCCCGCCGGGCTGGCTGTCAGCGCCGAGGCCGCGATCGCGCGCCCCCCGCCCGCGATCGGCGCTTCCCCCCGCCGGGCTGCTCAGCAGGGAAGCGCAGCGCGCCCCGGCGCCGCGTGCCGGCCGCCTCCGGCCGCGCGCTCCCGGCCTCCCCGAGCCGCGCCGCCGCCGTTACGGACGCCGGGCGGGCGGAGCGCCGGAGGCCGCGGGGCCCGGCCGCTCGGGTTCAAGCCGCCCGGCCCGGGACACAGACCGCCCGGGCTGCCGGCCGCCGCGGGTCCCGCCCGGTGCAGCCGGCGGGCGCGCCCTCCGTCCTCTCGGGCCGCTAGCCGGGGACCCGGCCGGGCGCCGCGGGCCGCAAAAGCGGCTGACCCCTGTCGTCTGCGCCGCGGTGTGAACGGCCCGGGTTGTTTTCCAGGGGAACTCTGCAACAGGACGCCTGGGCGGGGTGGGCACCCACGCGCACACGTGCAGGACTCCTTCATAGAGGATTGTAGCCCTGGCGCCGATCGAGGGAGAACTTTACAGTTTGAGCCCCTGGAACTGGTCACCGCCTGCACCTGCCCTGCGGTGAAGTGTTTGTTAGTCCAGTGGGAGGACCGGACGTATATTGATCAGAGCATCCTTAGGAGCTCGTTTGACAGATACTCTGTGTGCTTCATTTAGCACAGCAGTCTTGTAGAGTAGGAATTATTCCCTTTTCACCAACGGAGACCCAGAGTAAATAACTCGGCCAAAGTTAACATCGGGGATTCCAATCTCAAATGTTTGTTACTCATTCTTTTTCAAGTTTGTGTTCAAGTCCTCAGACACTAACTTGTGGCCGAGTCTGTGCAACCCCATGGACTGTAGCCCGCCAGGCTCCTCTCTGTCCATGGGATTTTACAGGCAAGAATACTTCCCTCCTTCAGGGGATTTTCCCTACCCAGGATTGGAACCCCGGTCCCCTGCCTGCACTGGCGGGCATATTCTTTACCACGGAGCCACCAGGGAAGCCTCCTTTTCAAGTTTGCTCCGTATGAAATGACGGCCTCCTAGTGTCGCCGGTGGTGAACAGTAGGGCAGGACTCTTCAGTAGCTCGTGTCTTCTGATGTGACATGTGAGACAGCTGTGATGATTGCGGACAGCGCAGTTTACCCGTGCCCCTTTAGAAAAATTTATTTTCGAATAATTTCAAATTTGCACAAAAACTGCAAGATTGGACAGAGTTCCATTGTTGTTCAGCAAAGCACAGTCTCTGACTTGACTTAAACATTTCCTGCTTCCTGTCAGACACCCTTCTAGGTGAAGGAGAGATGAACGTGTTGCCCGAGATGATTTCAGGGCGGGTCGTGGAGACAGATACACAGACAGACACAGTGCCTGCTGCTGAGTGCTGAAGTGGAGCTCGGGCCTGCAGGGGGAGTGGTCACTGCGGGGCAGGAGCGCTGGGAGCCTGCACGGTGCAGCCTTGAGTGAGATCTCCAGGGTTAATGGGGGTTCCCTTGATTGATGGGACGTTTTCCCCAGCATTCATTCTAATTAGCTTTTATTAGAGGAGAGCTCTCTAGCCGTTATAAAACAGATTCTTCTAATCTGATTCTCCTCCCTCCCTCTCTCACAGCCCCTCAAAGAAGAGATCTGTTTTCTCAGGTATCACAGGGTGTGAGAAGAATCCCGGTTTATAAATCCATGAATACGAGGATAAGTCGTAATGGAAATACCTAAGACCGATACATTTTGTTATTTTTTTTTATTTTGAGTTTCTCAAGAATGTTTATTACACGAATATTTTAAGGAAAGAGGGTGGCACTTAGCTTGAAATGAAGGGGTATGTTTTAAATATAAATCTTAAAAGGTATCATAATTTACTGTGTGTGTTAGTCACAGTTGTGTCCAACTCTTGTGACCCCATGGACTGTGGTCTGCCAGGCCCCTCTATCCATGGGATTCTCCAGGCAAGAATTCTGGAGTGAGTTGCCATTCCCTTCTCCAGGGGATCTTCCTGACCCAGGGATTGAACCCAGGTCTCTGCCTGTACTGCAGGCAGATTCTTTACCATCTGAGATACCTGGGAAGCCCAATGTAATTTATCAGTATATCAATTTTTGGTGGTAATATGATATGATATATAAATAATATATTATTTATTATTTTAACCATTTTAAGTGTACAGTTCAGTGACATTAAGTATGTTTACATTGTGTAGCCATCATTACCATTTGCCTCCAGAACATTCTTATCTTCTCAAACTGAAACTTAAAGTGTACTTTTTAAAAATGAAATACCGTACAAAAGATTCTTCCAATCAACAGTTTTTCATTTTCCTAAATAATTTCTTTCTTCCAGGAAAGAATTATTGCATAATGTCTCACTTGTACAACATTTCCTTAGACCTTTGGTAATTACAACCCTCCTTGAGTTGTTATACTGTTTAGTGGAATAGCAAGAGATAATAATAGGCATTATGATTTTGGTTTTGAATTTCATAGAGTTTATTGAAACAAAAAACATATATATTGCTAACATAAAGTCACAATAATTTTAAATACACAAAAGGAGAAATACTATTCTTGGTCTCTGAAGGAATAGTGGGGTTATCATGCCAAGGTCCAGGGTCACTTGGGATCAGGCTGATAGAAGCTTAGATCAGGACAGAGCCAAGCACGTGTCAGTGTCTGATATAAACTGCAGATGTAGGAAGAATGAAGACAGAGCTTATATTTACATTGGTATAGCTTAGGCCAAAGGTCTAGGAAACAAAACTCACTCTTTTTCATGCTTGCTAAATGCTTCCTCTGATCTGATCACGCTCATTATGAGAGGTCACGGAGCACCCTTCTTCTGAACTGTAAGGTGGTGTCTGAGAGTCCCATGCCAGAGTCTGAGTGCCTTCGTCAGCTCGTGCTGCTCTAACAAAACACCGTAGCCTGGTAGCCAAGCTGGCAGACGTTTGTTTGTCACAGTTCTGGAGGTTGAGGAGTCCAAGATCAGGGTGCCGATTCCCGCTGAGGGCTCTTCCTGGCTTGCACATGGCCACCTTCTTGCTCTGTGCTCATGTGGTGGAGAGCAAGAGAGCGCTGGTCTTTCTTCCTCTTAAGAGGACACCAGTCCCATCTTGGGATCCTCGCCTTCATGACCTTACTAAGCCTACCTCCCAAAGGCCCCATCTCTAACTACTGTCACATTGGGCATTAGGGCTTCAAATTATGAATATGGGGTAGGGGTTGGGGGGCGGAAGTTACGACTCAGTCTGTAGAGACGGTTTCTTGGAATTTTTGTTATGTGAAACTCCTCCAAAACAGACTTGATATAGAACAAATAGAAAACTGCAAAATCAGAGTTTATATGACTTTCATTAAAGCTTATTTAGCTTTATTTAAAATTATGAAAAATATGACTCAGAGACCAGTTGATGAAGAACTTTTGTTTCTTTTTGATGAAAGAGAAATACGTGAGATGCTGTGGATCTTTTTTTCACTTTTGGGCCTCATAGAGTTGTCACATTTTAGAGGGCATAAGGGCTGTGGAAGCGATCTATTTCGTTCTCTCATTGTCTGATGAGGAGGCTGAACCCCACAGAAGCTAAGTGACAGATCCGTCTCAGAAATTAGTGGCAGAACAAGGATTAGAATCAGGCCTCCTGGTTTACAGGCCAATCTTTCTGCTGTTTGAAGCATCAGTATTTCTCAAATTTAAGGTGCATCGGAGTCACCTGGAGGGCTTGTGAAAACATGGACGCTGGACATCACCCGGGGCTCTGATTCAGCAGGTCTGCACAGGGCCTGGGAATTCTTTCTTCTAACAGGTCCTGGGTGGTGTTGAAGCTCTTAGCTTCGAGACCACACTTTGGGAACCTGGTCTCACGTGATGTTGCCTTTGATCTCTTATAAGAGGAGTGCAAGTAAACCACAGGTTTTACCAGCCTCACCTTTCCCCTCGTACTCATTACAAACAGTAATGCACCAATGTCATATGAGTAGATGAAAATAAAAAGGACTAGACATGGAGTATTTTTCGAGTCATTTTGGCGTTTTCAGGGGTAATTTTTGGAGGTGATTCTAGTGGTCAGAGACACTTACCATTGAAAGGGATACACTTCGGCTGTGAGAGCCCCAGTCTTACCGACATGCATACCGAAAACGGTGTCCAGACTGACTGCCGGATTGTCTGGGAGTGAAAAGTTAGGTCCAGTGTCATTTTCCTGTGCTTTTCTGTTTATGTACTGAAATGTTCTTTTCTTATCTATCAAAATCTTGTCAGGCCCAAACACAGTTTGTGCCTATAATACATGTTAAAAAAATGTAAGTTGAATTGAATTAAGAAAGAGTAAAGGGGAAAATAAAATAAGGTGGGTCACTTATCTGGAAAGTTACTCTGCTCTCTAGATTATCCTATTCATGGCCTTTTATTGAATAATTGTCATTTACTCTGGTTTAAGCCTTATTTGTAATTGCTGCGTTTTTTTAGCACAGTTATTGGAAGACATAGTGTATTTTTATGTTAGAGTTAATGAGTGGTCCCCGTACATTTTAACCTCTCATCTTAAATAATTTTTAAACGCTTTTTACTTTGAAATAATTTTGGAATTACAAAACAATTTCAAAAACAGTCCAGAGAGTTTTATAACCTTCCAGCCAGGTCCCTGATGTTAACATCTTATGTAACCAGAGCGTAGTTAGCGAAACCAGGCTGTTGATACAATTGAAGACCGTATTTGAGTTTCAGCTCTGATGTCCTTTTCCTGGTCCAGCATCCAGTCCAGGACCTCCTTTGCACGCAGTTACCCTGTCTCCTGCAAGGAGATTCAAGCAGTCCATCCTAAAGGAAATCAGTCTTGAATATTCCTTGAAAGGATTGATGCTGAAGATGAAACTCCAATACTTTTGGCTACCTGATGTGAATAACTGACTCATTGGAAAAGACCCTGATGCTGGGAAAGATTGAAGGTGGGAGGAGAAGGGGACGCGACAGAGGCTGAGATGGTTGGATGGCCTCACTGACTCAATGGACATGAGTTTGAGTAAGCTTCTGGAGTTGGTGATGGACAGGAAGGCCTGGCATGCTGCAGTGCTTGGGGTCACAAAGAATTGGACACAACTGAGTGACTGAATTGAACTGATCGTGTCTCTGCAGTCTCTTCCAATCTGTGACAGTTCCTTGTGGGTTTATATTCTTTGGCCTTGATAATTCTGAAGAGTGGTGGTGATCTTGTTGTTCAGTCAATAAGTTGTATCTGACTCTTTGTGACCTCATGGACTGCAGCATGCCAGGCCTCCTTGTCCATCACCAATTCATGGAGTTTGCTCAAACTCGTCTCCTTTGAGTCAGTGATGCCATCCAACCATCTCATCTTCTATCGTCCCCTTCTCTTCCTGTCTTCAAATTTCCCAGCATCAGGGTCTTTTCCAATGAGTCGGCTCTTCGCATCGGGCAGCCAAAGTATTGGAGCTTCAGCTTCAGCATCAGTCCTTCCAATGAATATTCAGGACTGATTTCCTTTAGGATTTACTGGTTGGATCTCCTTGCAGTCCAAGGGATGCTCAAGAGTCTTCTCCAACACCACCATTTGAAAGCAACAATTCTTTGGCACTTCTGAAGAGTCCTGATCAGTTCTTTTGTAGACTGTTAGTGAGTTTGAATTTGTGTCATCTTCTTTCAAGATTAAATTGAGGGTTAGGTGTTTTGGGCAAGAATACACCAGTGGTGAGGCTTGCCCTCAGTGCGTCACACTGGAGTACATGTGTTGTCGGTATATCTTATCAGTGGTGAATGTTACCTTTGACCTCTTGGTTGAGGTGGTGTATGACATCTTTCTGTGCTCTACGGTTAAACATTTTCTCTTCATAATTATTGACCCTGCTTATGACTGATTTTGGTGCATAAGTTTTAAATAAATGAACATCTAATGTCAGAATCCTTTGAGGCTACGTGAACTGTGGGAGATTTCTTGGGAGGCCTCACTGCATTTGTTAGACTCAGACAGCAGGAAGGGCAACGGTGTCACTGCTGGGAGACCAGTTATTGGCTCAGCGACTTGTCTGTGATTGCAGTCAGTGTCTGTCTTGAACTGGCAGTGGTGGAAGCTGTTTGTTGGAATTGTGTAGCTATGGTTCTGTCTCAGGTGTGTTTTCCAGTGCACAGCCTTCCAGGATCGGCTGCATTTCCTGGAATCCTCCTGAAGCACTGTTGTGGGAGATGGATGGTCATCACAGGGCCTCACCACCCCTCATCTCCCCCTGCCCACCCCTAGCCTGCCCCGGGGCGCTGGGGCATGTGTTCTCCTGGCTGATGAAACTGTTGGCTGTATTACACATCTCTACGCGTAACTTGGCTTTGCTTTCAAAATGTGTGTGCCTTTAATGTCCCAGCCCGAGTCAGCTGGAAGATACATACCTGGTTTGTCTCCTCCCTGGGCCTGAACGCTGCTAGGAGGCAGGGAACAGACCTCTTTCTCTTTAACCAGTAACTTGCTTGGTACCTGGTATAAAGAGACACTTAATAAATATGTTATGCTGTGAAAGTGCTGCACTCAATATGCCAGCAAATTTGGAAAACTCAGCAGTGGCCACAGAACTGGAAAAGGTCAATTTTCATTCCAATCCCAAAGAAAGGCAATGCCAAAGAATGCTCAAACTACCACACAATTGCACTCATCTCACATGCTAGTAAAGTAATGCTCAAAATTCTCCAAGCCAGCTTCAGCAATACGTGAACCGTGAACTCCCTGACGTTCAAGCTGGTTTTAGAAAAGGCAGAGGAACCAGAGATCAAATTGCCAACATCCGCTGGATCATGGAGAAAGCAAGAGAGTTCCAGAAAAACATCTATTTCTGCTTTATTGACTATGCCAAAGCCTTTGACTGTGTGGATCACAAGAAACTGTGGAAAATTCTTCAAGAGATGGGAATACCCGACTACCTGACCTGCCTGTTGAGAAACCTATATGCAGGTCAGGAAGCAACAGTTAGAACTGGACATGGAACATCAGCCTGGTTCCAAGTAGGAAAAGGACTACATCAAGCCTGTATATTGTCACCCTGCTTATTTAACTTATACACAGAGTACATCATGAGAAATGCTGGGCTGGAAGAAGCACAAGCTGGAATTAAGATTGCTGGGAGAAATATCAATAACCTCAGATATGCAGATGACACCACCCTTATGGCAGAAAGTGAAGAGGAACTAAAAAGCCTCTTGATGAAAGTGAAAGAGGAGAG
Source organism: Capricornis sumatraensis (assembly GCF_032405125.1). Lineage (NCBI taxonomy): Eukaryota > Metazoa > Chordata > Mammalia > Artiodactyla > Bovidae > Capricornis > Capricornis sumatraensis. The sequence goes on along the minus strand of NC_091089.1, from coordinate 6,547,185 downwards.
TGAAAAAGTTGGCTTAAAGATCAACTGTCAGAAAACGAAGATCATAGCATCTAGTCCCATCACTTCATGGAAAATAGATGGGGAAACAGCAGAAACAGTGTCAGACTTTGTTTTTTTGTGCTCCAAAATCACTGCAGATGGTGATTGCAGCCATGAAATTAAAAGACGCTTACTCCTTGGAAGGAAAGTTTTGACCAACCTAGATAGCATATTCAAAAGCAGAGACATTACTTTGCCAACAAAGGTCTGTCTAGTCAAGGCTATGGTTTTTCCAGTAGTCACGTATGGATGTGAAAGTTGGACTGTGAAGAAAGCTGAGTGCCGAAGAATTGATGCTTTTGAAGTGTGGTATTGGAAAAGACTCTTAAGAGTCCCTTGGACTGCAGGGAGATCCAGCCATCCCATTCTAAAGGAGATTGGTCCTGGGTGTTCATTGGAAGGACTGATGCTAAAGCTGAAACTCCACTACTTTGGCCAGCTGATACAAAGAGTTGACTCATTGCAAAAGACTCTGATGCTGGGAGGGATTGTGGGCAGGAGGAGAAGGGGAGATGGTTGGATGGCATCACCAACTCGATGGACGTGAGTTCGGGTGAATTCTGGGAGTTGGTGATGGACAGGGAGGCCTGGCGTGCTGCGATTCATGGGGTCGCAAAGAGTTTGACACGACTGAGCGACTGAACTGAACTGAACTTAACTGAAAGAAATGTTATGTGTGCATTTTGTAACTGTTTTTCTGAATGTTCCCAGAGTACTGTGAACGTTTCCCCACGTCAGTGCAGCTCTGTAATATGCACAGAATTTCAGCGTGGATGCACCACGGCAGCTTCGTTAACCAGTGCCTGTCACTGGGTATTGGGTTGCTCCCGATTCTTTGCGTTGTAAAGATGTCCATGGTACATATCCTTAACATATCCTTAAACACGTATTTTGTCCAGTTATTTCTTTAAGGTAAATTCTGTAGAGTCATTGGGAGCTCAGAGAAGATACACATTTGAAAGTTTCTGATTATCAATTGTAAAATAACCCTCTAGAAAGGTTATAAAGGTTTATATGCCAACCAGTACTATTGAGAATGCGTATTTTCCCACACTTTCCCCATTTCCCCAATGCTTAAGTCTCTCTTGCTCTTTTTTTTTTTTTAAGAATAAGACAACATCGAGTTTTTTGGGGTATTTTTTAAAACTTACTTTTTAATTGATGGATAATTGCTTTACAGAATTGTGTTGGTTTCTGCCAAACATCAAAATGAATCAGCCATAGGTATGCCTATGTTCTCTCCCTGCCATCTCCCTCTTGGGGTATTTTTAAAGATTCTGTCTGAAATGTGGTGGCTGGGGATCATATTCTGACTAATTTGCTAAACCTTCCAAGTTTTCCTGTTGACAATGTCTAGTTTTTTGTTTGCCTCAATGAGAGATCAGTATAAACCTCAATAAAGTAGTGATTAACACCTACCACTAGTTCACTTGGGGCACATTTGGTGTCTAGTAATGATTGGCTGTGACTGTGGCCCTTACCAAACAGGGGCCTTCTTATCCATGGGATGCATTTCTAATTCATATCATTCACCAAAATCAGTTAGAGGCTTACAAGTAGAGGGCAGAACTGTGAAACTTTTAGAAGACAGTGTAGGGGAATAGTCCTGTCACTCTGTTAGAGGGAAGAGGTTCTTAAGCAAATCGTAGCAGGTGCAGACCATAGAGGGAAAGACTGATGTTTGACAACAGTCATATCAACAACTTTTGCTTATTGAAAGAAACCATCAATAAGGTGAACAGAAAAGTCACAAGTGGGAATAGCTCTTTTCAGTACATGACTGTATGCGGTGCTCAGTTGTGTCTGACTCTTCAGGCTCCTCTGTCCATGAAATTTTCCAGGCAAGAATACTGAAGTGGTTGCCACTTCCTTCTCCAGGGGATCTTCCTGACCCAGAGATCGAACTTGAGTCTCCCGTGTCTTCTGCATTGCAGGCAAATACTTTACCACTGAGCCACCAGGGAAGCCCAGTATCAATAATTAGAGAAATGGAAATTAGGGCCATGGGGTCGCAAAGAGTCAGACACGACTGAGCCACTGACACACACATGCCTTTATTATTCTAGCATGTGACGGCCTTGAAAGCAGGAAAAGTAATTGCGTTTTGTTTTAATTCTAAGGACTGTATATTCCATTTCATTAGGAAGTGGTCGTATCATGCTGTAGGATTTAGGAAACCATTACTTCTTTGCTTAGGTTGCTAAGAAGGGCACTTTTGAGAAATCTGCCGTCCCCTATTTTTTTTTTTTTTCTTTCTTTCTTACCTTTGATAACTTTTTTTGGAGTGTCATATGTATCCCATATTGCGAGGACTGTTTTTTAAATAAACATTACTTATGCTGTAAACCTTAATTTAAGCCATCATGATGTGACAGTTGGTCCTTGAAATGAGCGAGTATAGGGACAATAAAAAGATGGTTCTAGAAGCCTGAAGTCAAATTGCATGTCCTGTGGAACCAAATAGCTCCACTATTTTTGTTTGATATTCAGAGTGCTGAAATTGTCTAAAACACGGAAAGTGTCAAGCGTTTGTAATGATGTAATGTCATCCTTTCTAGCAGAGCCAGCCCCCTCACTAAGGAGCCGACAGCCCATGAGAGTCCTTCCATAGTGGGATGTCTGCATTTCAGACTCACGTGGCGCTTGTCGCAGTTCCCTGACGGGCATGTGTGGAGCCCAGGCCTCTTCAGATGGAGTTTAGGTGCTTCAGCTCTTCTCGTTTCAGCTGTATTTTGCTAAAGTGGGACAATCTCAGTCCTGATTCTCAGTGCTTTGCAGTGTATTTGATGTTCACACTTCTCTTTTGTTTTCCCTTATATGCTGTACATTCCCCCTTTTGTTAAAAAGCAAAGTAGTTTTAGATAAAAACAAGCAAGGTAATAAGAAACCTCCTTGGGGAAAGACATTGCTTAACACAGTTGGAGTAACACCAGTATGATCATCCAGTGTAACCAAAGCCTAGCCTACTTGTCAGTTACTAAATATAATGAAAACTGTGAGTTTTAGACCTGCAACAAGCAACAAACTACTCCTTCCCAAGTGTACAGTTCAGTTGTGAATTACTGTGGATTAGGGATCAGAGTTTGATATATCGTTATTGGATCAGTTATTACAGAATGAAGAATCACAGCTTTATAGGACTGTATAAAATTATAAAACTGTTAGAATTTAAACTAAGGTGTAATGTGTGTCTAAAAATAGTCCAGAAAATTCAGATCATTCAAGGAGAGGAAGTGGAAATTACAGTCTTTCAGAAAATGAGATCGAGTGGCTCTCATTGAGAATCATCAGGGTCCATAATCTGGGTTCCCATGGGGTAGTGTTTAAAACCCTAGGATTTCAGGGTTGAGGCAGATTGAGGCAGTGTTTGCTGAAAGTCACTTTCGGAATAATGTGTGGCCAGTTATTAGGTAGGCAAATGAGACTGGAATCTGGTGTGGGGCCCCTGTTTAGGGCAGTACATTTTTCTCCATCCTGACTCACCTTTTTTGCTCTCCTCTCCACCTCAGCTCTGTGTGGTGAATGTGTGTTAAGTATACAGGTTTTCTTGAGGTTAGGAGGGACTTTTAGCCAGTGGGCCCAAATCTGCCTCTTCAGAGTCATCCAGGGAGCTCTTTAAAACCACAGGTTTTGTCAGCACCCCAGATATTAGAATCTCTCACGTGTAGGCCCGAGGGACTCTTGTTTTGATGATTAGCTAAATTTTCCAAGGATTGATATAGTCTGTAAGTCTCTTTGTTTTACAAATATGGAACTAATGGCTCTAAGCATTCTCTTAAAGGGACAGCTGCATTTATCAAACCAGGTTTTGGGAAGTCTCATAAAGACCAAGCAACAAATAAAGACCAAAAGCCTTCCTTAATGGTAGGATGGCTTATAGTGTGGTAATTTTTGGATTGGTGGCAGGGATGGCTAGCTGTCCACCTAACTCAGGCCTTCCCTTCCACACAGGCCAGGTGCGTGGCTCCAGGGGACATTACAGATTTTCTTGCAGGGAAGCAGGAATTGAGTGGAAGTGGCAGATGCCGCTTGGGGGACAGGCTTTTAAAGAGGCAATGCCCTGCCTCTTTGCTGCTTCTGTCAGGGGGATGCAGAGAATGGGCGAGCTCTGAGGCAGAGCATCCGGATGGAAAGCGCCAGGATCTCGGAGCCACACATTCCTTCTCCACATGTTGGGTTGGCTAGGAGCACCCTGCCTGCCGACCTGCTTACCTGGGGCACCGGCCTGGGGAGTCACAGGAGCGAGATGTGAACCTGTGTTTGAGCCGGGTGCAAGTCCACTTCTTACCGTGATTATGGTAGTAGGGCGTTAGCTTCTTGTTAGGGGATTCTAGCTGCTGTGTGTGCTGTGCTTAGTCACTCAGTCGTGTCCGACTCTTTGCGACCCCATGGACTTCAGCCCTCCAGGCTCCTCTGTCCTTGGGATTCTCCAGGCCAGAATACTGGAGTGGGTTGCCCTGCCCTCCTCCAAGGGAACCTTCCCAACCCAGGGATCAAACCCAGGTCTCCCGCATTGCAGGCGGATTCTTTACCTTCCGAGCCACCAGGGAAGCCGCGGTATTCAAATCTAAAGGAAAGCTCTGAATGTGTAGAAAATTAATACTTTGCAGTTTTCCTTCTCCACATATTGGGTTGGCCAGAAAGTTCATTTGGGGTTTTCCATAAGACCTTACAGAAAACTTAAACAAACTCTTTGGCCAACCCAATATAGACTTCTCTTATTTAATTCTCAGGATGTTTAATTCTCAGTATACAGAGTTAGGACATTTCGTTGGCCACAGTGTTTTCTGAGAGGTGCCATCAAGGTGCCAGTACTCATGTGTAAAAACTAGGGACTGAGGCCGCCTGTGAAAGCTTGCCAGTGGAGGGGCAGGGACTGACTTTCCAAACACCCTGATTTACTGACAAATGTAGAGTGGAGAACTCTTAACTATTTTAATTGATTTCTTAGAATATAATTAAAAAATTAGTAAATGAGTAAGACATATGTAAGCAGAGTTTTCCGCACTTTAGTTGGTGTATTCTTTCATTGTTTTTGCTATATTTTATGCCATAGTGTTTTACCTACTTGTGTTTTCAAACTTAGCCTTGCCATAAGAAGTAACACAGGTGGAGTCATAGGCTGGTGTCTCCTTTTTTTCCTAAAACACTTGCTAAAAACACATACTTACTTGAAAATGCTCCTTGTGCTACGTAACTTTATTGAAGGCCACTACTGTATTTCTGTCATACTTGGAAATACTGTTCACACGATGAGTACTCTTTAGTGTCCTCAGTGCTTAATCCACAAGGTTCTGATGGAAGCGGATGCACTCAGCTGGGAATCGGCAGGCCTGTGTGTCTGGTGGGGCTTTGGAACAGCGTTTTCCTGTTCACACCACAGACTGCTATCGGTACTCTCTTTGCTACTGGAAGTAGTCATTAGAAAGTCAGTTCCAGAAACCTTGGTTCCAATTCAAGGGAAAATCCTATTCGTCTAGAACCATTCTCTGTACCAAAACTTGTGTCAGTCAGGGTTTTCTAGAGAAAGAGAACCAATAGGGTGTATGCATGCTGTGTGCTAAGCCACTTTCAGTCGTGTCCGACTCTTTGTGACCCTGTGGACTGTAGCTCACCAGGCTCCTCTGACCATAGACTTTCCCAGGCAGGAATCCTGGAGTGGGTTGCCTTTCCCTTCTCCAGGGGATCTTCTGACCCAGGGATTGAACCCAAGTCTCTTACATCTCCTGCATTGGCAGGTGGGTTCTTTACCACTAGCGCCACCTCAGAAGCCTGATAGGATGTATACAGATATATATCAGGATTTTTTTTTTTTTTTGGTAGGCATTGGTCAGTGTGAATATGGAGGCTTGGAAGTTCCATAATCTCTCTGTAGCATGGAGAAACAGGAGAGCTGGTGACAATTCAGTCTGAGTTTGATGGCTCAAAAACCATGAGCATTGATGTTAGAGGAGAAGGTGGATGTCCTAACTCAAGGAGAAAAAGCAAATTTGCCCTCTGTCCACTTCTCCATCATTTTGTTCTATTCCGGCCCTCAACAGGTTGGGCACTGCCAACCCACACTGGTGAGAGAAGATCTCTATTCAGTCTACTGTTCAAATGCGCTTCTCTTCCAGAAACATCCTCCCAGATGTACCTGGAAAGAATATCTTACCAGCTCTCTGTGCAGCCCCGAGCCATACACACAGTTAACTAGCACGGTGCTTTTGGTCAGCCGACCTAGGATGCCCTTAATGGCACGTTTTCCTGCCACCAGAGGATCAGTCTGAGAACACATATCACATTTCGTTGTTATGTCTGTGTGTGTGTGTGTGTGTGTGTGTGTGTGTGTGCACGCACGCGTGTGCGTGTGCATGCTCAGTCATGTCTGAGTCCGTGGACTGTAGCCTGCCAGGCTTTTCTGTCCATGGAATTTCCAGGCAAGAATACTGGAGTGGGTTGCCACATGTCTCCTCAGCCTCCTGTAATCTGGAGCATTTCCATAGTCTGTCTTTGTCTTTTATGACACTGACATTTGTGAAGAATGCAGTCCTCCCCACTTTTTTTTTCATCTTCAAATAAAGCATTCCTCGCTCTGGGTTGTCTGCTGTCTCGTCTGCGTTAGCTGCAGGTTCGCCGTTCTCAGCTGCAGTGAGCCCAGGCGTCCTTCCCTCTCAGGGTGCTTGTCTGCAGGCAGCCCGTGTCCACCTTCACCGCTGAGGTTACTTTTGATCACCCCTGCAAGATGTAGCTGGTGTAGCCACTGTGCAGTTACTCAGTTTGTCATCTTCCCTTGCAACAAATAAGCAGTGTAGGGAGATGGTTTAATGCTACTCAGATATTCTGCATATCAAAATTACCCCCTGGACTTGGCATCCATCTTCCCTGATACAGTTTTTGTCAAATGATTTTCTGTCCCCTGCACTCCCTCCACGTTTACCGGCTGGTCCTCAGCATTGCTCTAAACAGAGCCATGCCTTTGCCCTGTCAGTCCATCTGTTTGTCTGTCTGCTTGCCTCTCTGTCTCCCAGTCGTCAACATAGACTTCTTCATTCCTAGTTCAACGGTACTTAATTATCACGTACCTACCATGCCTCAGGCCTAGATCCCGCCAATCCTCAGGAGCCCAGGGTCTATTCAGTGGGGATGGAATGGGAGGCCAAGACGTGGGTGTCAGCTGTGCCTGCTGTTCCTGGGCTGCCGCCTCCTTTCTGAGTTTAGTGGGCAGTCCAGTGGCCACAGGGAAATTTCTTGGTATCCCTGGGTGTTTGACTAAAATTAGACCCCAAACATCTCTGGTTTTTGCAAGTCACCCCCTAATCTTCCTTTTATTTGTGGTATTTTGATTCTCAATTTAGTCCAAGAACCACAATCATAAATGTATTTCTACCTGAGGGCTTGCTCTTCCTTTCTTGAGAGGAATCATCATTTTCCATTACTTAACCATGTGTAGGGAATTTTTTAAAGCTTCCCCCATAGTCTTCCTCCCAAAGTAATACATGTAGGAAAGCATATAGAAAAAATCCAGGAAGAAGAAGGAAAAATTACCTGTAATTTCACTATCCAGTTTGGGTGTGTGGGAAACTATTAACCTTATTAGATAACTAGCCTTGATTAGAACTATATCCATTTTTAAAACTTAATGCTGACATTTTCTCTTTTCTAAATATACTTTCTTAACACTCAGGTCTTTGGTACCTAATAATTTACATTCCAGCTATCTTGAGGCATGATAATTTTATATCATGTGTTGGCTTATTGACAGTTGGAATTAATGTTTTCCAAATTTCTTCCAAAATTAGTAGTTTTTGTCTTTTCTTTCCTGGCAGTTCTTTGATTAGTCATTGTATTAATTCATCTCTTCTCAGTGGACCTTGATGAATCTAAGCAAGAACAGTGTAGAATGTGTTTTAGCTGTTTTTAGTTTTTGGAGAAGGCAATGGCACCCCACTCCAGTACTCTTGCCTGGAAAATCCCATGGACGGAGGAGCCTGGAAGGCTGCAGTCCATGGGGTCGCTGAGGGTCGGACACAACTGAGCGACTTCACTTTCACTTTTCACTTTCATGCATCGGAGAAGGAAATGGCAACCCACTCCAGTGTTCTTGCCTGGAGAATCCCAGGGACGGGGGAGCCTGGTGGGCTGTCGTCTATGGGGTCGCACAGAGTTGGACACGACTGAAGTGATTAGGCAGCAGCAGCAGCAAAGTTAGTTTTCCTCCATATTTGTATTTTTGGAAGTAGTCTTTTTCTTCATATTTTTCTGGCTGGAATGAAAACCGGTTTCATTCTTTTTCTTCTAGTTGAGTGGTCACCAGTTTTTTACTGTCAGTGAGAGATTTTCTCATGGAATGTAGAAATCTTACATGGAATGAGGAAACTAGGGCTCAGAAAAGTTAAATATCCGTCATGTGTCCTGCAGCGTGTTGGAATACCTGGGCCGCCTCACTTGTTCTTTCATTTTTTTTTTTTTTTACTGGAGTTTTACATTTTCAGTGTCCATCTATTGTGTTTCTTTAATTTTTTCCTTCTAGTTGTCTTCCCTTCCTCAGCATTCGTATGCTGTGTGCTTTATTCTTTTGCCTTTTGAATAAGATGAAAGGAAAATTTAAGGAAAGTATACTAACTTTTATTACAGAATGCTTTTCTTTATGGCTGCATTATAAATTCTTGAAAATAAAGGGTCTAATGGAAACACTTAATGAGGAAGTAGGGGCTCGTCACATGTACCCACTCCCCCCCTTTTTAGTGAATAGACCGTTTAAACTAAATTAAGTAAAGGATATAAATTCTGTTGTTTCAGTTTTAATATTTCATGACTGATTTTATAGATGAAATTATATTTTACAATAAATAGGAAGAAGAATTTATACAGCCTGTTCTATTTGATGTGAAACAGCAAATCCCATTTCTCTGTAGCTGTAAAGAAAATTCATTATAATGTCTTTAGTTGTAAGAGATGGTTTCATTGTGATTAGTTACATTGATAATAAAACAACCTTTTCAAATGGCATGGGATACAAATGATTCTATGTATCTCCTTTTAATGGCATTGAATTTTTTCTTTTTCTTCTTTACTCATAGAATCTTCATTCCCTTTACTGGTTTTCTATTCCAATAAGAATTTCCTTTCTTAAAAAATCAAAACAATTAGAAATACTAGTGAAAGATTTATAAGAGATATATTAAATTTTAACTTTCTAGATAAAATCTTTCATGCAACAAAAGGTACGTTTGTCAGAGACGGTTGATATAAGATAGTCATAAAGTTAACTTTATTACTAGATCAATTAACGTATTTGGAAACTAGTACTTGAAGTGTAGGAAAATTTAAAAAAATAAATAGCTGTCTATTTAGAAGGCTGAGCTAGTTTTATGGTTTATTTTTGTCCTGTGATTTGTTTTTTGTTGGTATTAATCCGTCTTCACGAGCAGTGTTGGAAAGGTGACTATCTTTGCTGATGAAAGGTATGATGATCTACTTATTCTCCCTTTTAGTATGACTTTTTAGTGATTGTTTTATGCAATCAAAACTTAAGAAATATTCTGTTTTTTAACTTGCACACAGAATCAGATGTTTGGAACAGACTGTCCTTCCCTGGTGGCTCAGATGGTGAAGACTCTGCCTGCAGTGCAGGATACCCAGGTTTAGCCCCTGGGTCAGGAAGATCCCCTGGAGAAGGGCATGGGCACCCACTCCAGTATTCATGCCTGGAGAATCCCGTGGACAGAGGAGCTGGAGGGCTACCATCCCTGGGGTAGCCCATGGGGTCACAAAGAGTTGGACACAGTTGAGCGACTAACACTTTCACCCTGGAATAGAAACAGTATTCTTTTCTGACTTGAGTGAGAACTTTTGTCTCCATCTGACAGTTTACCTGACGCTGACCTTTGGGCTCAGGAGCACGTAGTTCAGGCCTGCTTGTCTTCAGTGTGTCTTTGGACCTCCTGGGAAGGTTTTCTTTAGGATTAAGCTCGACATGCGTGTGAGATGCTTTGGAGGCGAAGCTTAATCAGGCACAGGTCATGTGATCAGAGACTCCGGCAGCTCCTGAGCTCGGATACCACCTGCTAGTGGGAGGTGAGGGAGTTACCTGTCTCTGGGCCCAGAAGGATTGTGATGCGTCCAGCCTCGATGACCCATGGCTCTCCATGTGTTCACTGCATGGGCCGCCTCAGCAGGTTGGGGGATGTTAGATTGTGGGCCGCCATCATCCCGAGTCCAGCTGGCAAGGAGCTCCTGGTTACTGTTAGCTCTGACGCAGGTCTGTGGTGCAAATAATTCTAGGGGCCTATGAGAATGAGTTGACTCATTGGAAAAGACTGATGCTGGGAGGGATTGGGGGCAGGAGGAGAAGGGGATGACAGAGGATGAGATGGCTGGATGGCATCACTGACTCGATGGACGTGAGTCTGAGTGAACTCTGGGAGTTGGTGATGGACAGGGAGGCCTGGCGTGCTGCGATTCATGGGGTCGCAAAGAGCTGGACATGACTGAGCGACTGAACTGAACTGAACTGAACTGATGAGAATGAAAACCTTCATCTAACACGAGCAGGTCTTTCGGAAACTTTCACTTTTCCTTTATTGTATACAAATCTAAATTTAAAACTCTCTCTACCTCATCTCTTTAATAACTCTTGATTTTATTGTACTGCTTTTTCAGTGTAATGATCAATGATCTGATTTTGGTGGTGGGAGAGGCATGAATGTAAATGTCACTGTCTTCGGTTCTAAAATCTTCTTATACATGTTTGACAGGAATTCTGGTCTTGATATGCATTTTAGAGTGTAATTCTCTTAACATTTGTTGACCTCCTCCTGTGTAGTAGCTTAATACTCTCATGTTAATACAGAAGATTCCTCTTAAAGGTTGGAGCATACAGAAAAGGAAATTATGTATAAAATATATATACAGGGTGGAGGGTGCACTTGAGCTGTATCTATTTCTGACAAGGTGGGAGAGAGAGAACAGGCATTATACTAGCTGTTGTTTAGTTGCTAAGTCGTGTCTGACTCTTGGGATGCCGAGGGGACTGTAGCCTGCCAGGCTCCTCTGTCCATGGGATTTCCCAGTAGTCTAGTGCCCTGCAGAGAATTATGTCAAAGCCTTGGGGCTTAAAGTGACTGTCTGTGCATCAGGGGTTTGGGGGTGGGCTCACCTGGGGGCTTCTGCTTCTGCAGTCAGTCATCTGAAGGCTTGCCTGGGGCTGGAGGAACCTCTTCTGGATGGACAGCTCACTTGCTTGCTGTAGGCAGTTGCTCCTTCTGGCTCTGGGTAGGAGGCTTCAGTTCCTCTCCACCCCCCACCCCCAAGCATCCCTGGCTGCAGGGTGTATGCTCAGCAGGGCTCCCGCTCCCCCAGACAGAGGGGCAGCAGAGGGAGCAAGCCGCAGGCATGGGGCCTGCTAGGAGGTGAACACCCTCACTTCCACTCTGCTCTGACCCTTCCCAGCAGGTCTGCAAGGCCAGGCCACACCAAGGGGAGGGGATTAGCTCCACCCTTTAAGGAGTGTCAGAGGATTTTGTGCACTCATTTTAAAGCACCACATGAATTTATCTGATTGGGGAAAGGTACAAGTGTATGAACATAACTGAGGAAAGCCTTGCAGCCAGTTTTTGGACAGTGAGGAGGTGGGTGTTATTGGACGCTGGCGTTCGTGTTCTGGTCCAATTGTGAATAAACCACAACTATATTATACACCCATTTGTGGTAAATTGCCTCCAGTGTTATGTAGTAAATGGGTTTTAGGGTGTTAAGTTATACTCTTTTCTCATGGAAGATGTTATTCAACTTGTAAGCATTTTCATAGAAAGTGATATTTTTGTCAGCATCGGATAGTTTATTTTGTGGTCTCAGAAACTGGTGAACGGCAACTAATGCTTCTGAGTTTCTCGTTAACAGACAACACCTGGACGTGGTGGTACCGTATTAAATTACTGATAGCCTAGTGGTAAGAGACATATTTTCAGTAAAAAGTCCAGTTGACAACGGTAGGTTAAGGAAGAGATCTGAGTAGTCCACTAACTTCCCTTTGTGGAGCAGGCTTGTGGGCCGCTTTACCTGCCCTGCTGTGTCCTTCCAGGTCTGAAGACAAAGGGGGAGAGACTCTGGGGAGTTTCTGTGTGTGCCTGCCTGCCACACGCGTCCCCACTGTGGCTGTGCTTGTGGCCTGCTGCCAGCAGGTGGCCTCTGGGTCGGTCCAGGAAGGACGAAGGGTGAGAGGGCCTGGGTGGGCACAGAGCAGGGCCTTCTCATGGGGGTGGCCTCACCTTGCCAGCGGGAGAGCGAGTGAGTGTGGGCGAGACCGCTCTGGCTCGCCGGCCGCACACTCAGCCCAGGAGACAAACGGATGGGGAGAGAACCGAGGTCAGGATGCAGTGAGTGAAAGTGGAACCAAAGGGGAGAAAGTGAAGGGGAAGACTTCATGTGTGCTGCCCACACTAATGCAAGCGTATGAAGTGGGGCAGTAACTGGTTATGTGTCTCTACTGCTCTCTGAAACACTTCTTAAAAAATGCTGAAAATAGTTCCTGTGAGAAATGGCCACCAGGTGTCATCATAAGGCTGCTATTGATTTGTTTTATTATTGTTCTTAAGTGTATGAATGTTTTGATTTCTTTGCTGCATCTTTTTTTTTTTATTATTATTTTTAAACCTCGGCAGAGAGTATTTCAGTTAATAGTAGGGATTTTCTTTTGGGATAGTTTCTTAGTGAGCTAATAATTTTTAATATGTAAAATTTAATATGTAAAATTGAAGATCACGATATTCAGTTCAATTCAGTCGCTCAGTCGTGTCTGACTCGTTGCAACCCCATCGACTGCAGCACACCAGGCTTCCCTGTCCATCACCAGAGTTTACTCATACTCATGTCCATTGGGTCGGTGATGTCATCCTCTGTGGTCCCCTTCCCTTCCCCCCTTCAATCTTTCCCAGCATCAGGGTCTTTTCTAATGAGTCAGTTCTTTGCATCAGGTGGCCAAAGTATCAGAGTTTCAGCTTCAGCATGAGTCCTTCCAATGTATATTCAGGACTGATTTCCTTTAGGATGGACTGGTTGAATCTCCTTGCTGTTCAAGGGACTCTCAAAAGTCTTATCTAACACCACATTTCCAAAGCATCAATTCTTCGGCACTCAGCTTTCTTTATAACTAACTCTCACATTCATACATGATGACTGGAAAAACCATAGCTTTGACTATATGGACCTTTGTTGGCAAAGTAATGTCTCTGCTTTTTAATATGCTGTCTAGGTTGGTCATAACTTTTCTTCCAAGAATCACTCTGTTGAAGGTCACTATATATATTTATATATATATGTACGTATGTATATACGTGGGGCTTCCCTGGTGGCTCAGATGGTAAAGTGTCTGCCTGCAATGCGGGAGACCTGGGTTCGATTCCTGGGTCAGGAAGATCCTCTGGAGAAGGAAATGGCAATCCACTCCAGCACTCTTGCCTGGAAAATCCCATGGACAGAGGAGCCTGATAGGCTACAGTCCATGGGGTCGCAAAGAGTCGGACTCGACTGAGCGACTTCACTTTCACTTTCATGTATATAGGTAAAATTGAAGGTCACTTTATTTTTTTTAGTTAAGGAACAACCACTATGTGAGAATTTGAGTGAGAGTAGAAACTATAAATGGAATTGCATATTTGAAAATCTGGCAGAGTGAGGATGTGTGGTGTGTTGAAAAGTAATTGATCAATTTGTGTAGGAACCATCTGCTTTGAGAAGATTTGGCTTAATAATACATCTCATTATTTTATTCTAAATTCCTACTAAGTCCTCTGAATTTTGGAATCTTACTGTGGGAGAAAATGGGAGGCTCATGGTCTTCTCCAGTGACCACAGGGACTAGGACTTCCAGAGAAAGCAGGGGTCCTGCCTTGAGTGATGACAGTGAGGCCCCTGCCTGCTCTGTGCTCTGCTTTGTTCACAGAGGGTTGAAGTGCTTTCTGATAGATGGTCGACTTCAGTAAGTGTTGAGCAAATGGATTCAGCCTGCCTCCAGAAATGAGTCCTTGAACTTTCCCAACTAGGTGGGTTTTGAGTTCTGCTATTATAAACTAATAATCTTTCTAATGAAGGTTTTTCTTTTTAAATTTATATGTGTGTAAGCTTCCTCATTTCCATCGAGTCCCCTCTCGGTCACTCTAAGATACTTTGGACTCATGAGTACTGATGTCATTCCAATTCAGGCCCTATAACTCAAAACAGTTAGAACGTTCTCGCTCTGCCTCTACACTTTCTCTCCCTGTGATACATCGTGTAACTGAAAACCAAATCTTCCTGAAGCAGCGCTGTGTTTTGGTGACTCCCTGCCGACATTGCTGAATGAATTCCAGCTGCTAATTCGGAGCCTTCTGTGATGTGTGGATGGTCCTCTGCCTGGGTTTTCAGTTGCTGCGCAGTAGAAAGCCAGAGCGGTAGCTGTCTGCACTGCTGCCTGTCTTGCCTGCTCATCCAGTGTGTTCTGTGGCTTTGCTAATCCCTTTTTCCTCCTTAAAAGGTTTAACTGTTCCTACCTGCCCTCTCAAGAAAAGGAAGAAAGACGCTTTGTTTCCTTGGGGTTTAGCTCAAACGTTTCTGCTCTTTTAGCCAAATAGTCTGCCTGGGGGTAGCATTGCTTGCCCGTTTGTGCTGCTGTAGTTGTTAGTTTACATCACACTTACATCACACGCGTGATCCCGCGTGGCCTTATATCAGAGTTTCTTTCCACATGTGTCCCATGGCTCCCGGTAGAATATGAGCCTGCTGAGGGGAAAGGATGTGTTTTGTATCATTAAGAGTTCCTTTGACATTCTAGGCAACTCAGTATCTATTTGTTGAATGTTTGTTTCTTGTATAATGAGATGCTGAAATTCTTTCATTAATTTAGAAAGCCATTTGGGAAATAGCAAATACTGAAACATTTTCTCCTTTTGTTCTAGAATTTTTGGAGCCATTATATAGAAGATAATACAGCCTCATTATTTTATTTCTGCATATTAATAGTCATTCTTTCATCTCCAAAAACGTATGAGTCAGGTGCCCTCTATGGAACATCGACTCTGAATAGACGTACGTGTGTTTGGTGTTTGTGTGTTCTGTGCATGTAAACCTGCCAGTGTCTGTTGTGAAGGTGGTATAGGTGTGAGCCACAGCAGTCTTGGAAGAGGAGGAAAGGAAAGGACTCATTGAAAGGAATTCATGTCATTTTAGGCTACACGTTAAAAAGGTTTTTAAAAATAACTTCTGTTGTGGACATTTTCAAGCATATACGTGTGCAAACACATAGAAAATGGACAGGGTGTCAGTGTCACTCAGCTTTTAGCATGTCGGTACATAGCCTTCACTAGGCCCCTTTCCCAGAATTGTGAAAGACATCTCAGACAATTTTCATTTCATTAATAAACACTTAGGAGACACTTCTTATTTCATAATGAGCTATTTGTTCATTCTAAAACCTTATGTGTACTCGGCATAGTTCTAGATTCTTGGGACATGTGAGTGGATAAAATAAAGCAGGCCTTCACCTTCTAGCTCTGGATGCAGAAAGAAAGCTAGACACATAAGTAGCCAGAACGAGAAAAAAAATTATTTTATCAAAATTTAAAACTTCTGCTTATCAAAGGATAACATTTATGACATGGAAAGGGAGAAAGTATTTGTAAAACGTATCTGGCAGAGGATTTACATATTTATATTTATTGATTTGCAGAATGTTTTACCTACTCTGTGGCTTCTCTTTTCACTTTCTTTTTGGTGGTTTTTGGAGATAATGTCATTTGGAATTGTTTAATTTTGATAAAGGCTAATTTATTAATTTTTTATATTGTTTCTCATGGTTTTGGTGTCATTATATATATTTTATAGTCCTTACTTTTAGCAGAGACAGATAACAGCCTTCATTTGGTTTGTCATTGTTACACACAAAAAGTGGACAAATAGTTAAAAATAGTTATCGTTAGCTTTGAGGCCATAATACTTGATGGCATTTTATTAACATCAAATCAAATGGCTGAGAATTCCAATCATGGTGTAAAGTAAATGGAAAATGATATGTTTTAATAGAATTAAACAGCATAATGAAAAATGAAATCAATGCTATTGATTTTAAAGCATTTTATTCAATAAAATTTTTTTTCTCCCCCTAAAATTTACTTCATTAATTCTATTCTATCACTGACATTTCCCTTTGCCATTAACCTTCAGACAACACAAAATGACTGTTAGATGGAGAAATCGGTGATTGACAGCTGGGATGGGGGTGGCGTTCACTGGAGGCAGAGCTTGAGCATGCAGGGCTGTGTGTAATGAGTGTATGTATGTTGGTAGATGTAGGATCTACTTAGAAGGACCACAGGAGGACTCTGCTCTGGGGGAGGGGGTGAAGCAGTTATTACCTTTTTATACTGGGACTTGGGCCTCTGTTGGGAAGCCAAAGAGGGGAAGGCTGGCTCCCTGACTCATACAGATTTTGTTTAATCTATCTTATAGAATGGGAATTCACTGAAATGTAATTTGAAAAGAGGGCTTCTCTGCTTTTTTTTTTTAAAGTAATAAATTGAAATGGACCAGTAAAGAGAACTAAAACATCGGAGTATTTTTGTAAGCCTGTTGAAAGTTACTTTTTCTATCAAAGTTACTCCAGTAATGCTCTCTGAGTTGGCGGTGTGGTGACATGCTGTCGCTCAGTCTGATTTCATTCGTTTCACGAAGGCCTTGGCACGTGATCAAGTCCATCTCAATGTAAGGGAGATGTAGAGGCTGATTTTGGGATATTTTTCATCTGGCGTGTCACTTTATGTTGCGTTTTGGGCTGACGTCTGTCTTTTCTGTACGTTCAAAGGTGTAACACTGCGTTTATGTTCTTCACAGGCCATGAGAGCCCAGTGACCGCTGCTGACACGGAAGCTCGCTGGCACTTTATTAATGATGGATCCTGGGAAGAAGCCGGGGAGCGATGAGGGTGACCGTGTAAACGAGGAGGCAAAACACCCAAGCCACAGCGCATCCCACGGCGTGGACCGTGGGCCTGTATCTGATGAGACAGCAGACTCCGCTGAGAATCCCACAAACAAAAGGGGTTTTGCAGAGTCCTCAGACTTGGACCACACTGTCGAGGAGGACGATGGAAATAAACGCGCTTCCAAGCGAATAAAACTAGCGGAGGCTGAGCCCTTGTGGCCGGGAGAGCCGGGCACCCGTGGGTCTGGGAGCCCTGAAGGCGCAGGCCTGGGAGTGGGTGTCGCGTTGCCGGGGACCGGGGCGGGGCCCCTCCTGAGTGCCTGTGACGGCGGCCCGGGTCTTCCCGGCCACTCGAGCCCGGGGGAAACGGCCGCTGAGAAGGAGCCTGCTCAGGAGACCACGGCGTTCCTCAATCTTGGAGGGGAGTCGCCCTCGCCCCCCAAAGAGATGCGCGGGAGCGGTGCCCTCGGGGGCCCTGGCGTGGTGCTGCAGGGCGGCCCACGTGCCCACTCGCCCACCTCCTGCCTGCACGCGGAGAAGCACGCTGCGCGCCCCTCGCCGCGGCCTGAGGACCAGGCCTGCGGCCCCACGGCCGACAGCGGGCTGGTCTTCCCTGGGCACACCGGGCAGGCGCGTGGCCCGCCAAAGGCCTTCTCCTGTGAGCTCTGTGGCTTTCAGTGTGCCGAGGAGAACCTGCTGAACGCACACTGTCTCGGCAAAACGCATCTCCGGCGGCAGAACCTCGCTGCCCGCGGAGGGTTTGTACAGATCTTAACCAAACAGCCTTTGCCCAAGAAGCCGAGTCCCGTGGGGGTGAAGGCTGGCCACACAAAGCCGAGAGCATCTAGGCCGGTAGCCAGGAACAGCGACTCAAAAGTGTTGCGGAGCGTTGGAGAGGGCACATTCAGAGATTTCAGAGGAAGCTTTTCTAAACAGAGCGGGCGCGGCAGCGAGCTCCTGGTTGAAATGAGGCCATCCAGGAATACCTCTCCAGAGAAAATGGAGGTCGTTGAAGAAAACGTAACCTCCCACAATGCAGCCGAGAGTCCTGAGAACCAGAGCAGAAAGCTGAGCGTGGTCGTCACCTCTGAGGGGCTCCTAGATAGGCTGGAGTCCGGCAGAAACATGGCCCAGGCAGCCCCTGGCCTCAGCACAGTCTCAAGACCCAGGGCTGAGCGCGGCTTCCTTGTGCTGGGCAGCGGCTTCCGACGGCGCGCTGGTGCTTTCGCTTTGAAGGGGCAGGCGAAGAAGAGGTGCGCGCTCCTAGGAGTTAGTAAAAGGGGCACTAACGAAGTGCAGAGGCTGTATTCGAAGCACTTGAGGGCACCGATGAAAATGAGCGACGTGGAGTCGGCGCCTCTGCACGGGGACCCGCGCCTGACGCTCCTGGAGACTCAGGCCCCGAAGCAGGACAGGACAAACGCGCATCTCCCCGGCTCCTCGGACTCTCCAGCGGCGAGGCCAGCTCCCGACCACCAGGTGGCGTGCACTTGTTCGACCTGTGGTCACACAGCCACAAGCAGGGCGGAGCTGGAGATCCACGTGACAAGGTGCCACGCGGGTGAGTTGCGGTTTCACGGCCAGACGTGTGGCCCCTCCAGCGCATCCAAGAGGGACGTGGACGAGCACACACACAGCCACCAGCATCAGCAGACCGCCTCCGGCCTGCGTTGTCAATGTTGTTCGTTTACTTCCCCGAACGAGGGTGAACTGAGAGACCACATGAAGGAGAAGCACAGTATGGGTTTCCTCTGCCCGCCCTGTCATCTGTTCTTCTCCTCCGAGAAAGACGTGGAGGAACACAGAGCAACTGAGAAGCACATTCACTTGTTGGGTCAGACAAAGAGTTCTCAGTCATTTAATGGTGATTCGGCTTTACAGACGTTCCCCTTAAGTACTTTAGAATCAGAAAATGCAAAAGTTGCTGTGAGTGAGGCCGGAAAAGCAGCTCAGGAAGAGCCAGCTAAGTCCAGGGTAAGCCACGGAAATGAAGTGAGGCATTCGAGTAAGCCTCAGTTTCAGTGCAAGAAGTGTTTTTACAAAACAAGATCTTCCAGTGTTCTCACGAGACACATAAAGCTCCGCCATGGTCAAGACTATCACTTTCTTTGTAAAGCGTGTAATCTTTATTCCCTGAGCAAAGAAGGAATGGAGAAACACATCAAAAGAAGCAAGCATCTTGAAAATGCTAAGAAAAATAACATTGGCCTAAGCTTTGAGGAATGTATTGAAAGGGTCTGCATAGGTGCAAATGACAAGAAAGAAGAGCTCACCATCCCTGGGAATGGGAGGACAGAAGGCCACGGAGAGGGTGTGCAGTTCCAGGAGCAGTCCTGTCTCGACCAGAGCATCCTGCCTCCCCAGGAGCTGTCACTGTCCAGTGTCATTACCAAAGAGGGTGAATTAGCTCCACCCCCGGTTCCAAAGAGGGGGCGACCTAAAGGCAACATCTCTCGGACCTGTTCACATTGTGGTCTCCTGGCCTCCAGTATCACGAACTTGACTGTGCACATTCGACGAAAACACAGTCACCAGTACAGTTATTTATGCAAAGTCTGTAAGTATTACACCGTAACCAAGGGAGACATGGAACGTCATTGTGCCACCAAGAAGCATAAAGGACGTGTAGAAATTGAAGCGAGTGGAAAACAAAGTTCAGATATCATTGTTGGCCCTGAAGGTGGTAACCTTGACGGCAGTAGGAAGAACACCAGCGTGGCAGTTTCAGATGAACCTGCCAACCCTCCAGTGGAAGCAGACACCTCCGTTTCAGAACAGCCACCACTCGAGCAAGGGAATCCAGTGGAAGTGGAAGTTGAGAACGTGTTTCACCCTGAAGATGGGGAGACTGGTAGTCACCTTACTGAGAAAAAGGAGCAAACCTCTATGGATCCAGAGGACCTTCAGGGTGACACGTGCCCCCAGAAAGACGACACGAGCACAGATGAGAACAGATGTACGCACTGTGAGTTTAAGGCACACTCTTCCACCTCTCTGGAGCTGCACGTAAAACGGAAACATACGAGAGAGTTTGCCTTTTATTGCATGGCATGTGATTACTATGCTGTGACTCGACGGGAGATGACCAGGCATGCGGCAACAGAAAAACACAAGATGAAAAGGCAGTCTTACCTGAACTCTACTAACGTAGAAGCCAGTTCTTCAGAAATGTCCAAACCCATCATTATTCCCCAAGGGCAGCAGCAACAGAATTCTGAGGAATTTCAGATTATTTCAGACCAACCCTCTGAAACTCTCAAATCTAGAAATGCTGCCGATCGCTCTATTTTGGATGAGAACACCAATTTAGACATGTCCAAGGTGTTCTGTGCTTCTGACTCTGTAGAGACCGAGACCGGGGAAGAGTCTAACCTCAGTGAAGATCATTCCTTTTGTGAAACTTTCCAGCAGCCCCTTGACAAGGACAAAGTTATAAAACTGGAGGAGATGGTACCCCTTAGTATTCCTTCTAATTGTGGCTCCCCAAGCAAATTTCAGAATGAAAGCTCAGGAAGCTCAGCTTTGAATCATGAGACAGCAAAGAAAAGGCACAGTATGTTGAATGACATCAGTAGTCCAAACGCACATGGCGAGAGTGATGGAGGAAATGCAGAAGACAAAGCTGATAAAGTCCTTGGTAAACGTGGGTGTCCCAGAGCTGTAGATGGAGAGCATCCAGCCAAGAGTGCCATGCTGAGAGCTCCCGGAGAACCGCTCAACCTGGGGAGCAGTGTTCAGGACAGAGCTGGAAGCATGCAGAGTTCAGGGGCCTTGAAAGACGTTCCAGAAGATCCCCTTCTGGAGAGTAAGGAGATTCTGATCAATTCTCCGCATGAAACCAAAGTGATTTTGGAAGAGGATGGTCCAGCTTCTGACAGCACCATTGACAACAATGATGTTTATGAAACTGTAATCAGTATTGATGATAAAGGGCAGGCTGTGTACAGTTTCGGCCGATTTGATTCTTCCATAATAAGGATCAAGAACCCTGAAGATGGGGAACTCTTCGACCAGTCTCAAGAGGGGCTTGTGGCAGCCGGAGTGAGGATGAGTGAGCTGCCCTTGAAGGATTGTGCTCAAGGTGTGAAAAAGAAGAAAGCGGACAGTAGTTCCTTTGCGGAGTCCACCCGGATTCGCTGTGACGACTGCGGCTTCTTGGCGGACGGTCTGAGTGGCCTGAACGTGCACATAGCCATGAAGCACCCGACGAAGGAGAAACACTTCCACTGTCTGCTGTGCGGCAAGTCCTTCTACACGGAGAGCAACCTCCACCAGCACCTGGCCAGCGCCGGGCACATGCGGAACGAGCAGGCCAGCGTGGAGGAGCTGCCCGAGGGCGGCGCCACCTTCAAGTGCGTGAAGTGCACGGAGCCCTTTGACTCCGAGCAGAGTTTGTTCCTGCACATCAAAGGGCAGCACGAGGAGCTGCTCCGAGAGGTGAACAAGTACATCGTGGAGGACACCGAGCAGATCAACCGCGAGAGGGAGGAGAATCAGGGCAACGTGTGCAAGTACTGCGGGAAGATGTGTCGAAGCAGCAACTCGATGGCGTTCCTGGCGCACATTCGCACGCACACAGGTAGGTCCACACGACCTCTTTACCCACCAGGGCCGGGGCCCACTCGAGTGGGGACCTGGGTTCCTCCTGAACGTGGAGTCCGTACAGCCCCTGCCTGGTGGGCCCCGGCCCCGGCTCTGCTCTTGGTTGACACTCAACATATCTCCAGGTTATTAACTCAGCCTTGGTGATTCCAAAGGCAGGCTGTTTGGCAGATTCCTTTGACCAGCAGGCCTCGTCCTTCTGACGCCTTTGCTGCATCTCTGCTCTCACAGCTGTTCAGTTGTCTCTAAGTCCTGTAAGTGTTTGGTTCTCCAGGGTGTCTGTTCAGTGGCACTTTGGGTTTCAGAGGACCTATTAAATGGCTTTTGAAGAATGAAGTATGAATATTTCCTTACAGTTTTAGGGATTTAGGTGTATCCATTGCCAGATAGTTTATATCCCAAAGTGTAACTCCCAGGCAACAGGATTTTGCTCTCAAAGATCAAAATTAGTCAACACTTTTCAAAGTTAATATGTCCTGGGGATTTGGTTTTCATGGAGGTAGCACTTGATTTAGTTTCTGTACTGTCACATGGAGTGTTCCATTTTAATGTTCAATTTTTAGGTAGAAATTTTCTTTTTGAAACTTTTTTTTGTGTGTGGAAAATACATAAGCCACTATTCTAAATTTATGTAAAAATTCACTGCACTGTTTCTATAAACCTGCCATACATTCTTTATTTTAAATAGACAGCTTTTCTAAATCATTGTGCTCTGCTTAGACAAGTTCTGTCTCCATGGTTGAATTTATGAGTGGATTTGAATAATAAATTCACATTTCAATGAACATATTTTCATTAAAACTGTAAGGTTTATTTTACTGTACTTTTAAATAATGGCTTATTATTAAAGCTATACTTTAGATTCATGCAGTTTTTGAAACTTAGTGCATGGTTATAAGGAGGCAGACAAAAGAGTATGAAACACTGTTAATAGTTGAGGGTGATTAATGACAGATAAAAGTTTTTCATTGACAAAAGCAACAGGGCCCCCAGCAGAAGATTGATCTAGGTAAATATACACATTGCACTCTCGATCTCAGCTCTTCTCAGGCAGTAGAACCACTGCTGGAGAGTAAGTTCAAATACAGTTATTTGTTGACATCATTATCACCTCTGCTGGTATTGTGTTATTGCTCGGTTCCTGAAATGATATGGTTTTTAGAAACTAGGCTCGTTCACATGTGCAGAAAATAGGTACTTTCTTAGCATGCCCTCTTAAGGCAGATAAAACTGAATAAAAGTAAGAGGAAGATGCTAATGGAGCTCTTTTTAGAATTCTTTATGCAACTGTCTGGTCAAGACATGTTGCTCATAATTGATGTGTCCATTACTTGAATTCTCTTGTAATTATAGTCAATAAGTCTTGTAAATGTGTTAAAGCTCACTAAAAGCATACAAATTCAAGAACAGAGTAAGGCTAATAATTTAAAATAATCAATGTAGGCATTTCAGCACTTAATTTCCCTTGTGTGTTGATAGCTGATCATTCTTAATCCATTAAGATTTATTTAGTCGTTTACAATGCAAAATAGGTTTGCACTGGTCACTTGTGCCATTTGAAAATGTCCACCAGGTTAAGTGCAGAATGTAGTCCATTAGTCTTCCTTGACTATATGTATTAATTGCATTTAAAATCAAGTTAATGTGGATGTGAAAGTGAGGTAACTATCAATATGTGACAAAGTAACCCTACTTATATAAGTTACATCATTGATTGTAACATTTAGTAAAAGTTAGCATACTTTTTAACAACTGGTGTTGGGCTTATCGGCAGGAACATTTTTATTGTGTTCTGAGGCACCAAAAAAAGCTGTGTTTCTGAGTACCCAACCTCAGCCCGCATTTCAGTTTTGCAAGTCATTTTTTGGGGGGAGGTTGCACTCCAGGTTTTAATCCAACTCCTGACCCCCCCCCCCCGCCCGGGGCATTTTAGCATGAATTGCCTCTCTGATTCTTTGCTTATATCATGAGATAGTCATTGAAGGATGGTTATTAATGGTTGACTGGAAGAGGGCTTATTCTTCCAATTGCTGTTTTCATATTTTGTGATTTACTATATGTTTTATGTAACCTTTTCTTCCCATCCTTAAGACGATAAAAGCAGCACTAGAAGAAATAAATTAGTTTTGTTCATCAAGGACTGTGGGGAAAGCCTCCTGAGAGCTTGCTGGTGTGCGGTCGTCGCACGAGCAGAGGAGTGTCTCCTTGGCCTCTCAGCGGTGATCCGGGGAGAGCCGGTTGCTTTCTTCCCGCCCCGTCCCGGCAGCTGGGCTTTAGTTCTGCCCGCCGGAGCTCATCAGGCCTGAAGGCTGCCTGAAGCCCATGCTTTCTGTTCCGAGCCGCTCGGGTGCCATTGGCACGGTCTTCCTGTGGGAAGACGGGAAGCGGGTGGCTTTGCTGGAAGGTTCTCACGTTAGGGCTGGTGCGACGGTGTTGCAGCCTGGTCAGCATGGGCAGAGGAGCTTAGGGGCCTCCGCCTGTGCACGGCCAGCGCAGGGCGCCAGGGCGCAGGGCACCAGGGCGAAGGGCACCGGGGGCGGAGGTCTGCTCAGGGCTTCACCCCCGGCTCTGGGTGGCGGCAGCGCTCGGTGTTGTTTGTTGAATGAAGGAATAAGCAGCAGGTGGGCGGGTGAAGTGTTCACTGTCGGGAAGGTTGTGGAGTGGAGAATCTTTAGGTGATGGGTTGACTCCGTCTTCCTTGACTCTCTCAGACCTAGTCTTCCTGTGATTTTTCAAGTGTCACGTCTGCGTGTGCATAGGGGTTGACCGTGACTGCAGTTGAGGAAGGCCAGTGCAGGCCTGAGGAGAGGCTTAAAGTCTTTGGATTCTTTAGGTAAAATTGTAAGAAGATGCCAGAAGGCTAGAGACCCTCTTCGTTTATCCCTTTCAGAAAACCTCACAGACCAAATTAAAAAAATAAAGCCAAAACAAAAGCCAAGGAATGGGATGGTTTAATGATTTACTTCTTTCTAATAAATATGTATCTAATAATCTCAGTATGCCTAAAGTGTGATAGTGAAAGTGTTAGTCACTCAGTTGCGTCTGACTCTTTGCGACCCCATGGACTGCAGTCTACCAGGCTCCTCTGTCCGTGGGATTCTCCAGGCATGAATACCAGAGTGGGGTGCCATTTTCTCCTCCAGGGGATCTTCCTGACCCAGGGGTTGAACCTGGGTCTCTTGCATTGCAGGCAGATTTTTTATTGTCTTCCTCAGGGAACCCTAAGAGAAATTTAAAAATATGAGGTTTTACAAATTTTCCTGATAAATACTATGCCTGGATTCATGTTAGGATGGGCCTGGCAAGTTTAAAAATGGAAACACCATCAGTTAGGAAAAAAGTGGGGACATTTCTTGTTTTCTTGTACAGAAAATGTGACCTCTAGTCTCCAGTATTAGAATTTTCAAGGCATAGAAAGGAGATGTTAATACATCTCCTCTGTGCGTAAGATACAAAAAGTACTCAGGGCCTCCGTGATTTCTGCATGGAAACAGTCAGCAAGGTGACTTACGTAGGTGTTGTCAGTGCACCAGCAGGGATGGCTGAAGCCCGAAGGAGCGGCAGCCTCCACCCGGGAGCCGTGTGCCTTAGGTTGCAGGCCCCGCGGTTCTATGTCCGCTCTCCTGGGGGGAACTAGAGGGCCTGAATCACAAGATACTTTGAATCCTTTCACCAAAATTGTAACACACGTATTGAGAGAGCTGTATCTTTTTGTTTAGAGCCCTGGTGTTCTTGTTGATTAATAATTTCCTAATTACCTTACCTTAAATGCAGTGTAATTTAAAGTGCAGGTAATTGATTCTTCTCATTCTATTCTTTCACAAGCCCCTTTATAGAATTCCCTGTCGAGATGAAATGTTTCCAAGTAGTGATAGGCTTAGTTTCTTCAGAATCATTTAAATAAACTGTAGTTTCTAATGTGACTGATAGAATGGGATTGCTGTAAGCTGCAGTCTCAACCTGCTTTTGACATTTAAACATATAAAGCTGACTAGATATAACCATTCAGGTGCTAAATATATTTTACATCTACTTCTCAGAGTAGAAATGGAAGTATTAAGAGATCTGGCTTCATTGTCATTGAACTGTGAAATATTCAACCTTGTCTGCCTGTGCTTAGTACTGTTGACTTTTTTATTTCTGTTAGAAGATTAAAATTAAATGCTTCACTTTTTTTGTCAGCTTTTGGGAATTAAATTGAAATTTAAGACTAAAATTTTTTACTGAGTGCTTCAGTTTCAACAAAGTATTCTGGGAGGATTTCTTTTCCCAAGGGCATTGCACCAAGTTCCATTGATCAAAAATGATTTATTGCATTTTTTTATTTGAGCTCTTTTTGTGTATTAAAGTCTACATATTTCACATTCTGTCTGACTATATTAGAAGAGGTACTTCACCAAGTAGGTACTATATATGCTATGAAAAATTTGGAAACATTGTAGCAGCTTTAAACTGATTTTTAAAAACATGATTTTGATTTATTTGAGGATTTAAAGGTTAGAATTAGAAAATGGTTGAGAGTGTTGCTTCTTGTTAATATGGGTACTGATAATCTATTAGTACCTATATGCCAGGTAGACTCTGCCTATTACTGACAATAAGTTTGTGGACTCTGAATTTTATCTCCTCATGTTTGAGTATAGATTAATCTTATTTCTTTATGAAATAAAAAAAAGTTGGTGCTGTGTTGAAATTTTTTGTTGAAATACTATTTCTTGAAGTTAATAATAGCCAGAATGTCAGTTCTTCTGATTTGCTGAATCATCACAGATTTTTGGCTCTAAAATGATCATAAAAGCAAATAACTTATCCACTGTATATTCTTATACTGTGTGGTATTAAAAGTAATATAGGGAATAATTTGGGATAAATGTTAGGAAAAAAATCTGAAATACCATTATTAATGTGAATAAATTCAAAGCTGCAGAAATATGAGGGAACCAGGATGTGGCCACTGAGAAATTTATTTGATAATAAATATATTTTTAAAAGTATCAGCTACTCTATAAACATTTATGTTTTAAAAATGTTCCATTTAAAATGTTGAGTGACTTTAAAAGCTAGTTTTGTGAATTGTAAGAAAAATGTTTGAAATTATTTAGCTCATCTTATCTGTTGATACTGAGTACTGCTCAAGTGTATCACTTTTGACTTTAAATTTTAGAAATGTTGTTGAAAGTTAGAAATACTCATTGAAACATTTTAAAGTCTTATTAATGGAATAATTATGAAATGCATGTCTGTTCAAGTTAGAAAGGAATGCAGGTGTTCCATTTTGGGGACAGAAAATTGTAATTAGACTATAAGTAAGATTTAAGATCTAGGTCTCTTTTAAAACTATCAGTAATGTATTATTCAAATTCAAATCATATTTTATATTAAATTTACTTAGGATCAAAACCATTCAAGTGCAAGATATGCCATTTTGCAACAGCTCAGCTTGGCGATGCCAGAAACCATGTCAAAAGGCACCTTGGGATGAGGGAATACAAGTGTCACGTCTGTGGGTGAGTAAATTGAAACCATCTCTACCGTGGTGAACCAGGAAGCACGTGTGGGATATTCATTGTTTCAGGATTCAAAACTGATATGAGTAAGGGTGGCTAGAATTATGCATGCGTGTCCTCCTTTCCATTGTTATGGTAAATTCCTTAAACACAGTTATGACATTCTTTTCCCACTTCTAATCCTGTGCTGAAGATGAGCAATTTTATGGGCTACAAGGTCAATTTGAACCTGTAATCTGTAAATTGACTAAATTATAGGATGTTCATTCACATTGCCAGAGAGAACTGTAAATTCCATTTAAAGACTTAAAAAAATATATAATATAGCTTTAGGAGTGTATGTGTATGTGTTTTTTCTTTTCCTATACTGCTCTAATTTTAATCGCATTAATGGTTCTTTGGATCCATTGGACATATTCTATAAGGAAAAAAGCAGAAAAAGATTTCATTTCAGAGACCTGATTATTGAGGCTTAAAAAGCCAGTGTATAAAGTATGTTTTTGTGTCACTTTATTTCAAAACTTGTTTTCCTGTTTTAGTTAATGGCTCTTTCCTCTAAGGAATCATTCATAATGTTTAATTGTCACTCAAATGTCTTACATTTAATAGGAAGCACTGAGATGCCTTAATGTAAAACTAATTAATTTAGCAGAAATGTTTAAAAGGCTTTAAAATGCCATGACATCTATGGTATATCATAGGACATTCAGAGCTGGGTTTTTAACACCTTACTTCTGATTATAAGTATATTTTAATGTTATTATGCTAGAGAAATGAATTAATAAGTGCATCATATAAAAACACTTTATGTGAACCCTGAGAAACCTGCAGTTCTTATGGTTGGTTCACAAAACACTTCAGATTCAATTAAATTATGCAACGTGCACATGTTATATTAGGTTTATTTTTTTCAGTGGAAGATTCTTCTGGTTAGCACTACTATATAAATACCTTTTAAGTCACAAACAGCTTCTGTTTTTTAATGGATGGTACATTTCATCCCAGGATGCAGCTGCATTTTTTGACCCTTAAGATAGTTTTACAAATAACTTTGCAAGCAGTTTTATTAACCATGGTCTGTGATTTATTCATTGGCAGAATTGATGGTTCAGTAACTTGGGGCTAAAGTACATGAAGATGAACCTTTGCCCTAAAGCCCCCTGAAGATCAGTGGGAGAATGAGTTTTGTTGCTACTGATTTTAGCTGCAAGGGTTGAGTGCCAAATGGTGCGTTTTAATTGCTCCAGGTCTTCGAATTTTAAAAGATATCTCGTTTCTGTTTTTACCATGTGAATTATAGCAAGGAGGAAGGCCCAGACTGTGGTGAAGATTTGCTATAAGTTGGCAAAAGAAAAAAAAATCAGTTTCTTCTTAATTTCTGAGAAATAAGTAAACAGTTTTTGCATACTATATTATTAGAAACCTGATTCCATTCCTTTTTTATTAGTGTTACCAAGACCTGGGAAGAGAAGGAGAGACTTTCAGAGAGCAGTTTCTGACACACGTGGTGTCAGAAACACATCTGACCGGTTGGCTCTGGGTGTGTGATTTGAGCACTGCGCCCTTTTAGCTCATTGCTCACAATGTACGACTGACGTGTTGCGCTGTGCTTTATACAGTGATTCCCAAGTAGATTCCCAAGTAGAGTTGTAAGTACATGTAGGTGTGTTGAGTTTCATGCTGCTTTCGTAGAGGTCTACATGTATATGTGTGCATGTGGAAAAAGCACTGTATCTCTTAGAATTACAGTAGTTGTTGAATTTCATTTGACCAAGAAATGATAATTCTTAATTTGTTTACATAAAATTTGACTTAAATGTCACATAACAATAATTTGTACAGGGTAGATATTTTTACAATGAAGCTAAAAGTTCTGAAGAATTTCAGTAAACTGAAGAATGCCTATTCAGTCTGTGTAGTTGACACAGAACAGTAGTGAGTGAAATACCCTTCAGTGCTAAAGACAGAGTGCCATAGGTTGTTCTGTGTTTTTGTGTTTCAAAGGGATAGAGCAGTATGCAGGCTAAAAATTGGAGTAACGTGAACAGAATGAGCACTGGCCATCAGGCGGGTCGCAGTAGGGAGCACTGGTACATTCACATCACTGACAATGTCGATTCATTATCATTGATGGCTAAATAATCTTAGAAATGCTCGGTGGGCCCATCCGTTCCTGAACATAAGCAGCTCATGCTGCATTTCTTCATTAGCTCTAATTGCTATCAATTTTACCTTTTAAAAAATCATGCTTTCAAAGGTGAAGTGATCTTTCAGGAACATTAACTCTCTAATTTTGTCACAAACAGAAGGTCCTGCCCTATGTTTTCTTTTTTTCAGTAGTTAGCATCTTAGTATCTGTTTTAAATTTTTATTCATAATCCTTCCACTGTTGTAAGAAAGAAACGGTTTTTCAAACAGTTCTGATCGAGTTATAATATATGAAAACAGTGGAGCAGGCACATTTTTACAGTGAAATTATTACTCACTTTGTTGTACTATTTTTCCTTAGTAACTTCTTGAAAAAAACCTGACATTTTATGGTGAAATTGATGAAAACAACAAATGGTGCATTTCGTTGAATTGAGCTGAGAATTAATGTATCAGTTTATGTGATTTTTTTAATATCTTTATTTAAGAAGCTTTTGGATGCTCAGCAAATATGTATCTCATATATATATATATATATATTTACTAAGACTTAATTTAAGGGTTGTGCATTAGCTACTCCCTTAATAAAGACTTCCTTTTAAACTTAATTTCCACTGTTTGAACCTACACTGATCTTTGAATTTTTAAGCTCAATTTTAACATCTCTCTCCCCTTCATCGGCAAATCTTAGCTACAGCTTATCGTGGATTTAAGTTATTTGACAGAAGAAGCTGAATGTATGAGATGTCTAATTTCTAATGCTGGCTAGAATTCAGAGCTCAGGATTTAAGTTTTGTTGACCCATGGTTTACGTGCTTATGTCGGGGTATAGGTTTCACAATGTATTGCTCTGAACTTCCTGTTTTAAGAACATGTTATAGATAACTCATTTAAAAGCCTTTCACTCTACTTTCACTTTTAGGAGGAGCAGTTTTTGAATTACAGTTTCTTAATGTTTTTCTTACTTCTGAGCATGACCTCAAGAGGAATTTTATAGAATTTAGGTGAATTTTATAAATGATGGATAGTTAAAATGAAAATGTGCCCCAGGTTGGACATAGGGCTTAGTGGGGGAGGAAATAAAAAAATAATAGAAAGCACCTTACATAGATGTTAATAGTTTAGTTGGGAACATATGTTTAAAAATAGGTAGACACATTGTTACTAAGTCCATGATCTTTACGTTTGTTATTTTTCAGTAGTCAAGAGCTTAAAAATCACAGTCGCTTAAGAACATCATTAAGGAAACCACGTTTTGTTACATTCATTTAAATTTATTTTGATAATCTTTTTCTCCATGTTTGTACACACACACACACAAACACAAATGTGTCTATATCATACTCTCAATTATAAATAGTATTTATGGAGTGCTGTGGTTTAGGGTATACTTAATTAACATCCATTTCATTTGTTGATTCCAGTTTCATGAGCTTATTCATCTCATGTTTATTATTCCCATTGTACAGATGGTATTTTTAGTGGTGGAGATAAATTATGTGGTAGTAATGGTCGATCCCTGTTTCCTTCCTTTTAGCTGTACCTTTTCTTTATTTCTTTGCTTTTGTTATATCTGTTGTTTTAGTTACTAATTTTAGTTTGTACTTATTTTTTTCTTCCTAGGTTGTTTTCTCTAGCGTGTGATAACTGTACTTGGTTCCTTCCAGCCCCTAGCTGCTTTTGTTTTCTGCTTTTCTCAGACTTACATTATTTTAAAAAATTGCTTGCACTGTGTTTTACTTTAACATTCTCGTATTCATTCTCTTTCTCTTTCTTTTTTCTGGTCTCTCTCTGTTTTGCTTTTCTCATATTAAAAAGTTGTTTTAAATAATTTTATTTTTCCTCATTGTTCTTTATGTGTTGATTCATTGTGCATGAGTGGTTACGAATTGAACATGTTAGTATGACAGAAATTACGCCTAAAAGAGTGAAGATTTTATTGTCTTTCCATTAGAATGAGGGGGTAAAACTGATCATCTTGGGTTTTTGTTTTTCCTTACTAGTTACTACAAAAAAGAGTTATTAGAAAATTAGCAAGTGGCCTGTGATTTCAGGAAACCTGGGAGATGAAGCCTAACTTTTTATGTCATTAATCACCAAGACCCCAGTAGCCATGATTTAGGGATTATGTAATTTTCTGACTGTGTTCCCTGTGTCTAGTCTTGAATCTTGTATGTGGAGTTACACAGTTGAGTAGTACTTAACCTAGTCAGGAGGGAATAAGAACATTTACGGAATCTGTCATCTCTGGTTCATGGAAAGATTCTAGACATTTTCTATTGTACATTAATGTGCTTATGAACTGTTTATTCTCAGTTGGCTTAAGAAACCTTAAATAGAAAGTTACTAATGCAGTAAAACTCTTTTTTTTTTTTTTGTGCGTGTGGCATTACCTAGTTTTTGTGCATTAGGAGGGATCTCTATGTAGATGATTATAATGTCACTTTCTGACCTTTGCAGCTTGAATAATTGTAAATCATTGCTTCATAGCGTGTCAGAGAATGTCTGTACTAGGCAATTAAATGGCAGAATATAATAGACCAAATTATTGCCTGTCATGTTTTCAACAACACAGTTAGTATTTGAGTTACACTTAATCATTACGTGCATTAGCAACTTCATTGGAATCCAGCTTCAGGCTGAGCATGAAGTACATTACATTATTTAAACCTCTAATGGTACAAGTCATTTATTTGTGTTGAAGTGTACAACATGCAGAGTTTCATAAAGCAAGGAACACTTGAGAGCTTAATTTATCCAAATCAAAGTCTAAATGCAGATAAACACAAGTGGCAAAAATTAGTAATTTTTATAGGCTGGAAATATTTAAAAATACATGGTTGTGGGTAATTGTAGGCAGCAGGAATAAATTAAAATCACTATTTTTAGTCTGCTTTGAGAACTAAAGCTGTGTATACCTAAATCATTAAAAGCACCATGGAACTGCATTTTTAGCTGAACAATTAATTACAGCCATCATATCTACAGATGCATCCAAAGAAAATAAGCTTTTCATTTGGCTGATTGTTTTGGTTAAAGAGACACAGAAAAAAGAGACAGAAAAGATTTGCTTTAGATTGTGTCACACATTATCCTTGTGTCAATATGAAGGGCAGCATTTCTCAGTTTTGTAAAAATCAAAATTAACATTAAAGTACTCTTATTACACGGGACACATGTTTTATCTCTATAATACTTTAATGCTTTTGTTTAATGAGATACTTTGGCCTTTAGTTTGAAAAATCTAAAATTCCCATGTAATGCTTATTGTCTCTCTCCCTGTCAGTGAGGAGTAACCACATTTATACTAGTGGTTAGTGTATTTTTCTGATGCTGAAGTCCTTGAAATACCATTTAAACAGTGAGTGGATGTTATTTTATATTTTTTAAACAAATCACCTTTATTTTGAAAATCTAAGCGATACCATAGTAATTACATTAAAATAAATCACACTCTTTCTCAGATATGATTATAGGAGATTTTCCAGTGAGCCGTTTTGTGAACCCAGGAGAGCGCTGAGGGCAAGGTCAAGATAACGGAGAAGAGGCGGAAGAAAGCCTCTCCTGTGTCTCCTCGCAGGGAGACGAGAGCTTCTGTGTCAGACCGTGTCCTGTGCTCCTCCTTTGTGATAAGTGTTTTCTTGCACTTTTGCCTCAAAGAGTCAGGTCATAGATTTATTCCAAGGCAGTAAGTATAGATCAACTCGTAAGAAAATAGCAATAGAATACACATTGTCCTTTGTTGGTGTCATAGTTGAAAACATTGACCTCTGTCTCTAACGTCTTTTGCAGTGAAAAAGTCTTATCTCAGTGACTTAAGTAATTTTTGCTTTATTTTTATTTTAAAACGTGCCATGGTGACTCTAAAAACCTGTTGTGGAATCAGGGGATTCTTTATTATTTCCCGGGAGTGAAACACAGGAGGGCAGCTACTCCCCTCATTTTCTTTGCTTGTCTGTGTTTTCTTTTTATTATTATTAGCCTGTTTTCTCCCTCCCTCTTCCTGTTCATGTGTTTCTGAAAGTCCTTTGCTTTCCCCAGGGCTTTGCTCTTTGATTTGTCCAAGACTGAGTGAGAGACGTTGGAAGTGTAGATAGGAGGGAAGTACAATCATGATTGAAGTGTTCGTTCATTTCCTATGGGGCTTGTTCTTGAGCATTTCCTCTTCAGTGGGCTCAGGTGGTGCAAGGGCCCTGTGGTCACGTGCTCCAGGTAGGAGACGGACTTGGAGGCAGAGGTAAGAGCAGAGCACGGTGGTCCACAGCAGAGGGGTGCCCGGCTCTGCTGGGGAGCACCAGGAAAGGCTTCATTCAGAGCACAGGTCTGAGCTGGGCCTTGAAGGATGCAAGGGTATCTATATACAAGGCAAATCTGGACATTTTTTATTAGTGAGAACGAAAGAGCAAAAGTGGTGAGGTATGGAATAGCGTGGGATATTAAGAACACTGCAGGAAATTCCTGGAGTTTAAGTGGCTAGATGGGGTGAAGTGGGGGATTTTTTTTTAAAGTATTAAATATTTATGGATCATCAGCATGTGCCAGTGCTGTTAGTTTTTAGGGTGAAAAGATCAAAACAATACCTGCTGCAAATGGATGGAGAAAACTCAAGCAGAGAAATGGCCCAGTCTTTTCTGAATCTTGTTGCTGATTCAGAAGGTGTTTCATCTGGTAGGTAGCACTGCTGTGAAGGTGAGTGGGGGCTGGCCAGGGAGCCAGGGGCGGCGCGTCCCAGGCGGGGCCTTGGGGATGCTCAGCCAGGGCCATGGCAGGTTCAGGAGCTGCCTGGACCCCAGCTTTTCCCGAGGGGGGTGTCGCAGAGGACAGGGGACAGGCGGCCAGCGCCAGGCCACAGAGCCGCGCCCTGCCTCGTGCTGAGTGCTGGCTTTTCCCTCTGCTTTCCGTTACTTTTTTGGTTTTTTTTTCCTTGTCTGTCTGTCTTCCTACTTTTCTGGACTGTGAAATAGGCAGTGAAAGGAAGAGGCAGAGAACCCAGTAGGCAGCGAATGACTACTTCCGAATCAAGGGGCATGGGTATTGGCCATGGGGAATTATTTTTCAGAGAATTTCATTGTTCACAATTTTAATTAGGAATGCTATTGATTGTGGATAATTGTAATGGAAACAGGTTAATACTGGTTCCGTATAACTTTATGCAGCATATAGTTCCAACTAATTAGAAGGACACACAGTTACCTGCTCATACTACAGATGTCCACATGCAAGTGGTAATGTTGAAAACGCTTGTTAGAATTGTGTTTCCATACACAGTCCATCTGGCTGGGCAGTGTGCATTGGACAGGAAACTGTCAATTAAAAAAAAAAGTACACATATACACTGGTGAGTAATGGATGTTATTTTCCTGCTTCTTAGTCCTTGGGTGTGTGCGCCCTCAGTTGCTTCAGTTGTGTCCGATTCTTTGCGGGTCATGGACTGCAGCCCTCTAGGCTCCTCTG